>NC_092318.1:13265000-23265000 GCF_036785885.1 Coffea arabica | reverse complement strand
AGTGATCCTAAACCGTTTCCAAAGTTACTTTTGAACCGTTTCTTGCATTATTTACTCGACTGCATCTCATGCGTGCTTGCATGTGAATTCATGATATGATTTTGGCTTCAATGAGTTCTTGGGGAGTCTTGTGCTGGACTCCAACGTCTCCACCTCTGTTCATTTGGAGCAAATGGCTCCGGAGCTCAAAAAGGAGCCCCTCTTACTGTTTACTGTTACTGGATCTTTTGAACGTTGGGTGTGTAAGTGCAATGATTTCACTGGCTCACGAGAGCAAAATACGTGCATTTGATCTCTGAATCATGACATCATGGAAATACGTGACTGTGAAATATATTGGATGACTGCTTTTACTGGTTACTCACTGAGCTTCTAGCTCACCCCAAAACTCTTTTATTCCCCTCCACAGGGCTCGTGGCGAAGGAAAGCTTGTAGTACTTATTCACGTGACTGGATGGCTTATATCTTGTACAGTTTGGATTTCGAATCATTTTATGTATAATTTGGGGAATAGTTTCCGCTTCGCTTATGACTTGTATTTATTGGAGAATTTGATGTAAATTTGAGATATATCTTGTAATTTAATTGAGGACTGTAGTGACTGACTGAGTCCCGGCGAGAGTTGGGCAGGCGACCCGCCGAACCCTTTGGTTCGCCTTAGGGTGAGGTGGGGCTGTCACAGGTGGTATCAGAGTTTAGGCTTCAGTTCTCCGTAGCGTATCCTAGGTTTGAAGTTTGGGATGCCGGACTGTGGGTTTGGGTTGAAATATCAGTGATTCTTGCGGGATGTCTTGACTTGATTGGTACAAGATGGAATGGAATGTTGAGGACGACATTCTTTTAAGAAGGGGAGATTGTGACGCCCTGAAA
Organism: Coffea arabica; assembly: GCF_036785885.1. Classification (NCBI taxonomy): domain Eukaryota; kingdom Viridiplantae; phylum Streptophyta; class Magnoliopsida; order Gentianales; family Rubiaceae; genus Coffea; species Coffea arabica. Next base: position 23,264,130 of record NC_092318.1, on the reverse strand, counting down.
GAATGAGTGTGAGAACTCACAACTTTTTATATATTTTCGCGACATTATTTTGTTTACTCGTTTATAATTTTGTGCCTTTCTTCAACATATTAATTTCCTACACATTTTTATAAGGGAATATAGTTTTCAAATCATTTCCTTGATACAAGTTAGTCCACGTTAATTTTGAAGTATATTTTGGACGTGGGACCCGCTAGTGCGGTAAATGCATTATATTTTTGACAACTTGTTGGAATTTTGTATTAAGTGATATTATTTTACAAGGTGTTAAGAGATTTGTATTGGAGAGACAAAAAGATAGGTTTTAAACCAAAAGGGTGACAAGTGTCACCTTGTGATTTAATCTTGGACTTTGACCACTATTCATGCCTTTACCCTTTAAACCAAAATTGACCCAAAATTCTTCTTATTTTGAAGCTCCTTGGCCGACTTTCTTGCTGGGAAGAAAAGAAAAGAAAGCTCTCAACTTTCTTGCCTCTAAACTTGCTCAATCTTTCAAGCCAACCGATTAAACTTGAATTTCCTCCATAAAAATCCTTAGCTTAGTAGTAGTAAGGTTGTTGGTGAAGTTGTTTGGAAGAAATTGGTGCTAAGTTGCTTACTTTCTTGAGATTGCAAGGCGAGTAACTAGGAAATTCTTTCTTTAGTCTTGATAATGTCAAATTAATGACTTGTGTTGGTTAAAGATGCGATTTGGTGGAAGATTTCTTGATTTTGGTAGAAATTGGTGAAGTTTTATATTTATGTATGAATTTTCTGTTTTCATATGAATATGATTATGTGGTCATGTATGATGATTGGAGATGATAGTTAAGGAAGCTAGAAGGTGGAAAAAGTGGTCAATTGCAAGCAATTTCTGTTTTGGAAAGAAAATTCGAAACCTAGGGTTTCATGTTCTTCATTCTGCCCGGCACTGTAGCTCATAGTTAGAGGCCGAATTGGCCTTGGTTTAAAACATGAAAGTTGTAGGGAATGATATTTTAGAGATTCCTGAAAAATTTCAGGTCAATCGGAGTAACGTAGCTTGGGAAAAGATGGAATTACCCTTGCTGCCCTGGTTCTACCCGAATTTGAGAATTGCTTCTGTACTGGGTTATTTTGGTTGGGAATGCTTCAGAATCGGTTGTTCAGGTCTTCTGATGAATTGTATACCAGTTTCTTAGCTTTTGGATGGCTTTGGAATTACTGGATTTGGACTTAGGTAGCCTGATTTATGATGTGTGCACCAGAATGCGATTTGTGAATCTGTTTTTACGGTTCTGGTGTAGTATATTGCATTTTTGACCTGGTTGCACTCGAAACTGAGCTGAGTGACCTTCTTTAAAATTGTAGCCCTATCTCTTAGCTTCGATAGGGTATATCTTGTACCTTAATCTGATAATCGTAGTGCCGGTGGTACCAAAACCGCTAAACGATGCCAAAAACTGTTTTCCGAGTTCGAGCTTAACTTTCATTTCCGGTCATTTTCCTAGCTAAATCTTGTATTTGAATGACTTTGAGCCTATTGAACGGCTGTTGTGATGAATTTATATTCCGTATGACTTTGGGACTGGCTGAGGAAATCATGAAGCCATGACGGCTGGAAAAGTAAGGAAATTAAGGGGATATGCTGTCCGATCTTTGAAAGCATTTGATGGCTTTGAGTTTGAGTTGAAGGGCTTGGATTCGGACAAGGTAATGATATATGATGGACGATTCTTGAGCCGTGGAGGTGAGTGATCCTAAACCGTTTCCAAAGTTACTTTTGAACCGTTTCTTGCATTATTTACTCGACTGCATCTCATGCGTGCTTGCATGTGAATTCATGATATGATTTTGGCTTCAATGAGTTCTTGGGGAGTCTTGTGCTGGACTCCAACGTCTCCACCTCTGTTCATTTGGAGCAAATGGCTCCGGAGCTCAAAAAGGAGCCCCTCTTACTGTTTACTGTTACTGGATCTTTTGAACGTTGGGTGTGTAAGTGCAATGATTTCACTGGCTCACGAGAGCAAAATACGTGCATTTGATCTCTGAATCATGACATCATGGAAATACGTGACTGTGAAATATATTGGATGACTGCTTTTACTGGTTACTCACTGAGCTTCTAGCTCACCCCAAAACTCTTTTATTCCCCTCCACAGGGCTCGTGGCGAAGGAAAGCTTGTAGTACTTATTCACGTGACTGGATGGCTTATATCTTGTACAGTTTGGATTTCGAATCATTTTATGTATAATTTGGGGAATAGTTTCCGCTTCGCTTATGACTTGTATTTATTGGAGAATTTGATGTAAATTTGAGATATATCTTGTAATTTAATTGAGGACTGTAGTGACTGACTGAGTCCCGGCGAGAGTTGGGCAGGCGATCCGCCGAACCCTTTGGTTCGCCTTAGGATGAGGTGGGGCTGTCACAGGTGGTATCAGAGTTTAGGCTTCAGTTCTCCGTAGCGTATCCTAGGTTTGAAGTTTGGGATGCCGGACTGTGGGTTTGGGTTGAAATATCAGTGATTCTTGCGGGATGTCTTGACTTGATTGGTACAAGATGGAATGGAATGTTGAGGACGACATTCTTTTAAGAAGGGGAGATTGTGACGCCCTGAAAGAATGAGTGTGAGAACTCACAACTCTTTATATATTTTCGCGACATTATTTTGTTTACTCGTTTATAATTTTGTGCCTTTCTTCAACATATTAATTTCCTACACATTTTTATAAGGGAATATAGTTTTCAAATCATTTCCTTGATACAAGTTAGTCCACGTTAATTTTGAAGTATATTTTGGACGTGGGACCCGCTAGTGCGGTAAATGCATTATATTTTTGACAACTTGTTGGAATTTTGTATTAAGTGATATTATTTTACAAGGTGTTAAGAGATTTGTATTGGAGAGACAAAAAGATAGGTTTTAAACCAAAAGGGTGACAAGTGTCACCTTGTGATTTAATCTTGGACTTTGACCACTATTCATGCCTTTACCCTTTAAACCAAAATTGACCCAAAATTCTTCTTATTTTGAAGCTCCTTGGCCGACTTTCTTGCTGGGAAGAAAAGAAAAGAAAGCTCTCAACTTTCTTGCCTCTAAACTTGCTCAATCTTTCAAGCCAACCGATTAAACTTGAATTTCCTCCATAAAAATCCTTAGCTTAGTAGTAGTAAGGTTGTTGGTGAAGTTGTTTGGAAGAAATTGGTGCTAAGTTGCTTACTTTCTTGAGATTGCAAGGCGAGTAACTAGGAAATTCTTTCTTTAGTCTTGATAATGTCAAATTAATGACTTGTGTTGGTTAAAGATGCGATTTGGTGGAAGATTTCTTGATTTTGGTAGAAATTGGTGAAGTTTTATATTTATGTATGAATTTTCTGTTTTCATATGAATATGATTATGTGGTCATGTATGATGATTGGAGATGATAGTTAAGGAAGCTAGAAGGTGGAAAAAGTGGTCAATTGCAAGCAATTTCTGTTTTGGAAAGAAAATTCGAAACCTAGGGTTTCATGTTCTTCATTCTGCCCGGCACTGTAGCTCATAGTTAGAGGCCGAATTGGCCTTGGTTTAAAACATGAAAGTTGTAGGGAATGATATTTTAGAGATTCCTGAAAAATTTCAGGTCAATCGGAGTAACGTAGCTTGGGAAAAGATGGAATTACCCTTGCTGCCCTGGTTCTACCCGAATTTGAGAATTGCTTCTGTACTGGGTTATTTTGGTTGGGAATGCTTCAGAATCGGTTGTTCAGGTCTTCTGATGAATTGTATACCAGTTTCTTAGCTTTTGGATGGCTTTGGAATTACTGGATTTGGACTTAGGTAGCCTGATTTATGATGTGTGCACCAGAATGCGATTTGTGAATCTGTTTTTACGGTTCTGGTGTAGTATATTGCATTTTTGACCTGGTTGCACTCGAAACTGAGCTGAGTGACCTTCTTTAAAATTGTAGCCCTATCTCTTAGCTTCGATAGGGTATATCTTGTACCTTAATCTGATAATCGTAGTGCCGGTGGTACCAAAACCGCTAAACGATGCCAAAAACTGTTTTCCGAGTTCGAGCTTAACTTTCATTTCCGGTCATTTTCCTAGCTAAATCTTGTATTTGAATGACTTTGAGCCTATTGAACGGCTGTTGTGATGAATTTATATTCCGTATGACTTTGGGACTGGCTGAGGAAATCATGAAGCCATGACGGCTGGAAAAGTAAGGAAATTAAGGGGATATGCTGTCCGATCTTTGAAAGCATTTGATGGCTTTGAGTTTGAGTTGAAGGGCTTGGATTCGGACAAGGTAATGATATATGATGGACGATTCTTGAGCCGTGGAGGTGAGTGATCCTAAACCGTTTCCAAAGTTACTTTTGAACCGTTTCTTGCATTATTTACTCGACTGCATCTCATGCGTGCTTGCATGTGAATTCATGATATGATTTTGGCTTCAATGAGTTCTTGGGGAGTCTTGTGCTGGACTCCAACGTCTCCACCTCTGTTCATTTGGAGCAAATGGCTCCGGAGCTCAAAAAGGAGCCCCTCTTACTGTTTACTGTTACTGGATCTTTTGAACGTTGGGTGTGTAAGTGCAATGATTTCACTGGCTCACGAGAGCAAAATACGTGCATTTGATCTCTGAATCATGACATCATGGAAATACGTGACTGTGAAATATATTGGATGACTGCTTTTACTGGTTACTCACTGAGCTTCTAGCTCACCCCAAAACTCTTTTATTCCCCTCCACAGGGCTCGTGGCGAAGGAAAGCTTGTAGTACTTATTCACGTGACTGGATGGCTTATATCTTGTACAGTTTGGATTTCGAATCATTTTATGTATAATTTGGGGAATAGTTTCCGCTTCGCTTATGACTTGTATTTATTGGAGAATTTGATGTAAATTTGAGATATATCTTGTAATTTAATTGAGGACTGTAGTGACTGACTGAGTCCCGGCGAGAGTTGGGCAGGCGACCCGCCGAACCCTTTGGTTCGCCTTAGGGTGAGGTGGGGCTGTCACAGGTGGTATCAGAGTTTAGGCTTCAGTTCTCCGTAGCGTATCCTAGGTTTGAAGTTTGGGATGCCGGACTGTGGGTTTGGGTTGAAATATCAGTGATTCTTGCGGGATGTCTTGACTTGATTGGTACAAGATGGAATGGAATGTTGAGGACGACATTCTTTTAAGAAGGGGAGATTGTGACGCCCTGAAAGAATGAGTGTGAGAACTCACAACTTTTTATATATTTTCGCGACATTATTTTGTTTACTCGTTTATAATTTTGTGCCTTTCTTCAACATATTAATTTCCTACACATTTTTATAAGGGAATATAGTTTTCAAATCATTTCCTTGATACAAGTTAGTCCACGTTAATTTTGAAGTATATTTTGGACGTGGGACCCGCTAGTGCGGTAAATGCATTATATTTTTGACAACTTGTTGGAATTTTGTATTAAGTGATATTATTTTACAAGGTGTTAAGAGATTTGTATTGGAGAGACAAAAAGATAAGTTTTAAACCAAAAGGGTGACAAGTGTCACCTTGTGATTTAATCTTGGACTTTGACCACTATTCATGCCTTTACCCTTTAAACCAAAATTGACCCAAAATTCTTCTTATTTTGAAGCTCCTTGGCCGACTTTCTTGCTGGGAAGAAAAGAAAAGAAAGCTCTCAACTTTCTTGCCTCTAAACTTGCTCAATCTTTCAAGCCAACCGATTAAACTTGAATTTCCTCCATAAAAATCCTTAGCTTAGTAGTAGTAAGGTTGTTGGTGAAGTTGTTTGGAAGAAATTGGTGCTAAGTTGCTTACTTTCTTGAGATTGCAAGGTGAGTAACTAGGAAATTCTTTCTTTAGTCTTGATAATGTCAAATTAATGACTTGTGTTGGTTAAAGATGCGATTTGGTGGAAGATTTCTTGATTTTGGTAGAAATTGGTGAAGTTTTATATTTATGTATGAATTTTCTGTTTTCATATGAATATGATTATGTGGTCATGTATGATGATTGGAGATGATAGTTAAGGAAGCTAGAAGGTGGAAAAAGTGGTCAATTGCAAGCAATTTCTGTTTTGGAAAGAAAATTCGAAACCTAGGGTTTCATGTTCTTCATTCTGCCCGGCACTGTAGCTCATAGTTAGAGGCCGAATTGGCCTTGGTTTAAAACATGAAAGTTGTAGGGAATGATATTTTAGAGATTCCTGAAAAATTTCAGGTCAATCGGAGTAACGTAGCTTGGGAAAAGACGGAATTACCCTTGCTGCCCTGGTTCTACCCGAATTTGAGAATTGCTTCTGTACTGGGTTATTTTGGTTGGGAATGCTTCAGAATCGGTTGTTCAGGTCTTCTGATGAATTGTATACCAGTTTCTTAGCTTTTGGATGGCTTTGGAATTACTGGATTTGGACTTAGGTAGCCTGATTTATGATGTGTGCACCAGAATGCGATTTGTGAATCTGTTTTTACGGTTCTGGTGTAGTATATTGCATTTTTGACCTGGTTGCACTCGAAACTGAGCTGAGTGACCTTCTTTAAAATTGTAGCCCTATCTCTTAGCTTCGATAGGGTATATCTTGTACCTTAATCTGATAATCGTAGTGCCGGTGGTACCAAAACCGCTAAACGATGCCAAAAACTGTTTTCCGAGTTCGAGCTTAACTTTCATTTCCGGTCATTTTCCTAGCTAAATCTTGTATTTGAATGACTTTGAGCCTATTGAACGGCTGTTGTGATGAATTTATATTCCGTATGACTTTGGGACTGGCTGAGGAAATCATGAAGCCATGACGGCTGGAAAAGTAAGGAAATTAAGGGGATATGCTGTCCGATCTTTGAAAGCATTTGATGGCTTTGAGTTTGAGTTGAAGGGCTTGGATTCGGACAAGGTAATGATATATGATGGACGATTCTTGAGCCGTGGAGGTGAGTGATCCTAAACCGTTTCCAAAGTTACTTTTGAACCGTTTCTTGCATTATTTACTCGACTGCATCTCATGCGTGCTTGCATGTGAATTCATGATATGATTTTGGCTTCAATGAGTTCTTGGGGAGTCTTGTGCTGGACTCCAACGTCTCCACCTCTGTTCATTTGGAGCAAATGGCTCCGGAGCTCAAAAAGGAGCCCCTCTTACTGTTTACTGTTACTGGATCTTTTGAACGTTGGGTGTGTAAGTGCAATGATTTCACTGGCTCACGAGAGCAAAATACGTGCATTTGATCTCTGAATCATGACATCATGGAAATACGTGACTGTGAAATATATTGGATGACTGCTTTTACTGGTTACTCACTGAGCTTCTAGCTCACCCCAAAACTCTTTTATTCCCCTCCACAGGGCTCGTGGCGAAGGAAAGCTTGTAGTACTTATTCACGTGACTGGATGGCTTATATCTTGTACAGTTTGGATTTCGAATCATTTTATGTATAATTTGGGGAATAGTTTCCGCTTCGCTTATGACTTGTATTTATTGGAGAATTTGATGTAAATTTGAGATATATCTTGTAATTTAATTGAGGACTGTAGTGACTGACTGAGTCCCGGCGAGAGTTGGGCAGGCGACCCGCCGAACCCTTTGGTTCGCCTTAGGGTGAGGTGGGGCTGTCACAGGTGGTATCAGAGTTTAGGCTTCAGTTCTCCGTAGCGTATCCTAGGTTTGAAGTTTGGGATGCCGGACTGTGGGTTTGGGTTGAAATATCAGTGATTCTTGCGGGATGTCTTGACTTGATTGGTACAAGATGGAATGGAATGTTGAGGACGACATTCTTTTAAGAAGGGGAGATTGTGACGCCCTGAAAGAATGAGTGTGAGAACTCACAACTCTTTATATATTTTCGCGACATTATTTTGTTTACTCGTTTATAATTTTGTGCCTTTCTTCAACATATTAATTTCCTACACATTTTTATAAGGGAATATAGTTTTCAAATCATTTCCTTGATACAAGTTAGTCCACGTTAATTTTGAAGTATATTTTGGACGTGGGACCCGCTAGTGCGGTAAATGCATTATATTTTTGACAACTTGTTGGAATTTTGTATTAAGTGATATTATTTTACAAGGTGTTAAGAGATTTGTATTGGAGAGACAAAAAGATAGGTTTTAAACCAAAAGGGTGACAAGTGTCACCTTGTGATTTAATCTTGGACTTTGACCACTATTCATGCCTTTACCCTTTAAACCAAAATTGACCCAAAATTCTTCTTATTTTGAAGCTCCTTGGCCGACTTTCTTGCTGGGAAGAAAAGAAAAGAAAGCTCTCAACTTTCTTGCCTCTAAACTTGCTCAATCTTTCAAGCCAACCGATTAAACTTGAATTTCCTCCATAAAAATCCTTAGCTTAGTAGTAGTAAGGTTGTTGGTGAAGTTGTTTGGAAGAAATTGGTGCTAAGTTGCTTACTTTCTTGAGATTGCAAGGCGAGTAACTAGGAAATTCTTTCTTTAGTCTTGATAATGTCAAATTAATGACTTGTGTTGGTTAAAGATGCGATTTGGTGGAAGATTTCTTGATTTTGGTAGAAATTGGTGAAGTTTTATATTTATGTATGAATTTTCTGTTTTCATATGAATATGATTATGTGGTCATGTATGATGATTGGAGATGATAGTTAAGGAAGCTAGAAGGTGGAAAAAGTGGTCAATTGCAAGCAATTTCTGTTTTGGAAAGAAAATTCGAAACCTAGGGTTTCATGTTCTTCATTCTGCCCGGCACTGTAGCTCATAGTTAGAGGCCGAATTGGCCTTGGTTTAAAACATGAAAGTTGTAGGGAATGATATTTTAGAGATTCCTGAAAAATTTCAGGTCAATCGGAGTAACGTAGCTTGGGAAAAGATGGAATTACCCTTGCTGCCCTGGTTCTACCCGAATTTGAGAATTGCTTCTGTACTGGGTTATTTTGGTTGGGAATGCTTCAGAATCGGTTGTTCAGGTCTTCTGATGAATTGTATACCAGTTTCTTAGCTTTTGGATGGCTTTGGAATTACTGGATTTGGACTTAGGTAGCCTGATTTATGATGTGTGCACCAGAATGCGATTTGTGAATCTGTTTTTACGGTTCTGGTGTAGTATATTGCATTTTTGACCTGGTTGCACTCGAAACTGAGCTGAGTGACCTTCTTTAAAATTGTAGCCCTATCTCTTAGCTTCGATAGGGTATATCTTGTACCTTAATCTGATAATCGTAGTGCCGGTGGTACCAAAACCGCTAAACGATGCCAAAAACTGTTTTCCGAGTTCGAGCTTAACTTTCATTTCCGGTCATTTTCCTAGCTAAATCTTGTATTTGAATGACTTTGAGCCTATTGAACGGCTGTTGTGATGAATTTATATTCCGTATGACTTTGGGACTGGCTGAGGAAATCATGAAGCCATGACGGCTGGAAAAGTAAGGAAATTAAGGGGATATGCTGTCCGATCTTTGAAAGCATTTGATGGCTTTGAGTTTGAGTTGAAGGGCTTGGATTCGGACAAGGTAATGATATATGATGGACGATTCTTGAGCCGTGGAGGTGAGTGATCCTAAACCGTTTCCAAAGTTACTTTTGAACCGTTTCTTGCATTATTTACTCGACTGCATCTCATGCGTGCTTGCATGTGAATTCATGATATGATTTTGGCTTCAATGAGTTCTTGGGGAGTCTTGTGCTGGACTCCAACGTCTCCACCTCTGTTCATTTGGAGCAAATGGCTCCGGAGCTCAAAAAGGAGCCCCTCTTACTGTTTACTGTTACTGGATCTTTTGAACGTTGGGTGTGTAAGTGCAATGATTTCACTGGCTCACGAGAGCAAAATACGTGCATTTGATCTCTGAATCATGACATCATGGAAATACGTGACTGTGAAATATATTGGATGACTGCTTTTACTGGTTACTCACTGAGCTTCTAGCTCACCCCAAAACTCTTTTATTCCCCTCCACAGGGCTCGTGGCGAAGGAAAGCTTGTAGTACTTATTCACGTGACTGGATGGCTTATATCTTGTACAGTTTGGATTTCGAATCATTTTATGTATAATTTGGGGAATAGTTTCCGCTTCGCTTATGACTTGTATTTATTGGAGAATTTGATGTAAATTTGAGATATATCTTGTAATTTAATTGAGGACTGTAGTGACTGACTGAGTCCCGGCGAGAGTTGGGCAGGCGATCCGCCGAACCCTTTGGTTCGCCTTAGGATGAGGTGGGGCTGTCACAGGTGGTATCAGAGTTTAGGCTTCAGTTCTCCGTAGCGTATCCTAGGTTTGAAGTTTGGGATGCCGGACTGTGGGTTTGGGTTGAAATATCAGTGATTCTTGCGGGATGTCTTGACTTGATTGGTACAAGATGGAATGGAATGTTGAGGACGACATTCTTTTAAGAAGGGGAGATTGTGACGCCCTGAAAGAATGAGTGTGAGAACTCACAACTCTTTATATATTTTCGCGACATTATTTTGTTTACTCGTTTATAATTTTGTGCCTTTCTTCAACATATTAATTTCCTACACATTTTTATAAGGGAATATAGTTTTCAAATCATTTCCTTGATACAAGTTAGTCCACGTTAATTTTGAAGTATATTTTGGACGTGGGACCCGCTAGTGCGGTAAATGCATTATATTTTTGACAACTTGTTGGAATTTTGTATTAAGTGATATTATTTTACAAGGTGTTAAGAGATTTGTATTGGAGAGACAAAAAGATAAGTTTTAAACCAAAAGGGTGACAAGTGTCACCTTGTGATTTAATCTTGGACTTTGACCACTATTCATGCCTTTACCCTTTAAACCAAAATTGACCCAAAATTCTTCTTATTTTGAAGCTCCTTGGCCGACTTTCTTGCTGGGAAGAAAAGAAAAGAAAGCTCTCAACTTTCTTGCCTCTAAACTTGCTCAATCTTTCAAGCCAACCGATTAAACTTGAATTTCCTCCATAAAAATCCTTAGCTTAGTAGTAGTAAGGTTGTTGGTGAAGTTGTTTGGAAGAAATTGGTGCTAAGTTGCTTACTTTCTTGAGATTGCAAGGCGAGTAACTAGGAAATTCTTTCTTTAGTCTTGATAATGTCAAATTAATGACTTGTGTTGGTTAAAGATGCGATTTGGTGGAAGATTTCTTGATTTTGGTAGAAATTGGTGAAGTTTTATATTTATGTATGAATTTTCTGTTTTCATATGAATATGATTATGTGGTCATGTATGATGATTGGAGATGATAGTTAAGGAAGCTAGAAGGTGGAAAAAGTGGTCAATTGCAAGCAATTTCTGTTTTGGAAAGAAAATTCGAAACCTAGGGTTTCATGTTCTTCATTCTGCCCGGCACTGTAGCTCATAGTTAGAGGCCGAATTGGCCTTGGTTTAAAACATGAAAGTTGTAGGGAATGATATTTTAGAGATTCCTGAAAAATTTCAGGTCAATCGGAGTAACGTAGCTTGGGAAAAGATGGAATTACCCTTGCTGCCCTGGTTCTACCCGAATTTGAGAATTGCTTCTGTACTGGGTTATTTTGGTTGGGAATGCTTCAGAATCGGTTGTTCAGGTCTTCTGATGAATTGTATACCAGTTTCTTAGCTTTTGGATGGCTTTGGAATTACTGGATTTGGACTTAGGTAGCCTGATTTATGATGTGTGCACCAGAATGCGATTTGTGAATCTGTTTTTACGGTTCTGGTGTAGTATATTGCATTTTTGACCTGGTTGCACTCGAAACTGAGCTGAGTGACCTTCTTTAAAATTGTAGCCCTATCTCTTAGCTTCGATAGGGTATATCTTGTACCTTAATCTGATAATCGTAGTGCCGGTGGTACCAAAACCGCTAAACGATGCCAAAAACTGTTTTCCGAGTTCGAGCTTAACTTTCATTTCCGGTCATTTTCCTAGCTAAATCTTGTATTTGAATGACTTTGAGCCTATTGAACGGCTGTTGTGATGAATTTATATTCCGTATGACTTTGGGACTGGCTGAGGAAATCATGAAGCCATGACGGCTGGAAAAGTAAGGAAATTAAGGGGATATGCTGTCCGATCTTTGAAAGCATTTGATGGCTTTGAGTTTGAGTTGAAGGGCTTGGATTCGGACAAGGTAATGATATATGATGGACGATTCTTGAGCCGTGGAGGTGAGTGATCCTAAACCGTTTCCAAAGTTACTTTTGAACCGTTTCTTGCATTATTTACTCGACTGCATCTCATGCGTGCTTGCATGTGAATTCATGATATGATTTTGGCTTCAATGAGTTCTTGGGGAGTCTTGTGCTGGACTCCAACGTCTCCACCTCTGTTCATTTGGAGCAAATGGCTCCGGAGCTCAAAAAGGAGCCCCTCTTACTGTTTACTGTTACTGGATCTTTTGAACGTTGGGTGTGTAAGTGCAATGATTTCACTGGCTCACGAGAGCAAAATACGTGCATTTGATCTCTGAATCATGACATCATGGAAATACGTGACTGTGAAATATATTGGATGACTGCTTTTACTGGTTACTCACTGAGCTTCTAGCTCACCCCAAAACTCTTTTATTCCCCTCCACAGGGCTCGTGGCGAAGGAAAGCTTGTAGTACTTATTCACGTGACTGGATGGCTTATATCTTGTACAGTTTGGATTTCGAATCATTTTATGTATAATTTGGGGAATAGTTTCCGCTTCGCTTATGACTTGTATTTATTGGAGAATTTGATGTAAATTTGAGATATATCTTGTAATTTAATTGAGGACTGTAGTGACTGACTGAGTCCCGGCGAGAGTTGGGCAGGCGATCCGCCGAACCCTTTGGTTCGCCTTAGGATGAGGTGGGGCTGTCACAGGTGGTATCAGAGTTTAGGCTTCAGTTCTCCGTAGCGTATCCTAGGTTTGAAGTTTGGGATGCCGGACTGTGGGTTTGGGTTGAAATATCAGTGATTCTTGCGGGATGTCTTGACTTGATTGGTACAAGATGGAATGGAATGTTGAGGACGACATTCTTTTAAGAAGGGGAGATTGTGACGCCCTGAAAGAATGAGTGTGAGAACTCACAACTCTTTATATATTTTCGCGACATTATTTTGTTTACTCGTTTATAATTTTGTGCCTTTCTTCAACATATTAATTTCCTACACATTTTTATAAGGGAATATAGTTTTCAAATCATTTCCTTGATACAAGTTAGTCCACGTTAATTTTGAAGTATATTTTGGACGTGGGACCCGCTAGTGCGGTAAATGCATTATATTTTTGACAACTTGTTGGAATTTTGTATTAAGTGATATTATTTTACAAGGTGTTAAGAGATTTGTATTGGAGAGACAAAAAGATAAGTTTTAAACCAAAAGGGTGACAAGTGTCACCTTGTGATTTAATCTTGGACTTTGACCACTATTCATGCCTTTACCCTTTAAACCAAAATTGACCCAAAATTCTTCTTATTTTGAAGCTCCTTGGCCGACTTTCTTGCTGGGAAGAAAAGAAAAGAAAGCTCTCAACTTTCTTGCCTCTAAACTTGCTCAATCTTTCAAGCCAACCGATTAAACTTGAATTTCCTCCATAAAAATCCTTAGCTTAGTAGTAGTAAGGTTGTTGGTGAAGTTGTTTGGAAGAAATTGGTGCTAAGTTGCTTACTTTCTTGAGATTGCAAGGCGAGTAACTAGGAAATTCTTTCTTTAGTCTTGATAATGTCAAATTAATGACTTGTGTTGGTTAAAGATGCGATTTGGTGGAAGATTTCTTGATTTTGGTAGAAATTGGTGAAGTTTTATATTTATGTATGAATTTTCTGTTTTCATATGAATATGATTATGTGGTCATGTATGATGATTGGAGATGATAGTTAAGGAAGCTAGAAGGTGGAAAAAGTGGTCAATTGCAAGCAATTTCTGTTTTGGAAAGAAAATTCGAAACCTAGGGTTTCATGTTCTTCATTCTGCCCGGCACTGTAGCTCATAGTTAGAGGCCGAATTGGCCTTGGTTTAAAACATGAAAGTTGTAGGGAATGATATTTTAGAGATTCCTGAAAAATTTCAGGTCAATCGGAGTAACGTAGCTTGGGAAAAGATGGAATTACCCTTGCTGCCCTGGTTCTACCCGAATTTGAGAATTGCTTCTGTACTGGGTTATTTTGGTTGGGAATGCTTCAGAATCGGTTGTTCAGGTCTTCTGATGAATTGTATACCAGTTTCTTAGCTTTTGGATGGCTTTGGAATTACTGGATTTGGACTTAGGTAGCCTGATTTATGATGTGTGCACCAGAATGCGATTTGTGAATCTGTTTTTACGGTTCTGGTGTAGTATATTGCATTTTTGACCTGGTTGCACTCGAAACTGAGCTGAGTGACCTTCTTTAAAATTGTAGCCCTATCTCTTAGCTTCGATAGGGTATATCTTGTACCTTAATCTGATAATCGTAGTGCCGGTGGTACCAAAACCGCTAAACGATGCCAAAAACTGTTTTCCGAGTTCGAGCTTAACTTTCATTTCCGGTCATTTTCCTAGCTAAATCTTGTATTTGAATGACTTTGAGCCTATTGAACGGCTGTTGTGATGAATTTATATTCCGTATGACTTTGGGACTGGCTGAGGAAATCATGAAGCCATGACGGCTGGAAAAGTAAGGAAATTAAGGGGATATGCTGTCCGATCTTTGAAAGCATTTGATGGCTTTGAGTTTGAGTTGAAGGGCTTGGATTCGGACAAGGTAATGATATATGATGGACGATTCTTGAGCCGTGGAGGTGAGTGATCCTAAACCGTTTCCAAAGTTACTTTTGAACCGTTTCTTGCATTATTTACTCGACTGCATCTCATGCGTGCTTGCATGTGAATTCATGATATGATTTTGGCTTCAATGAGTTCTTGGGGAGTCTTGTGCTGGACTCCAACGTCTCCACCTCTGTTCATTTGGAGCAAATGGCTCCGGAGCTCAAAAAGGAGCCCCTCTTACTGTTTACTGTTACTGGATCTTTTGAACGTTGGGTGTGTAAGTGCAATGATTTCACTGGCTCACGAGAGCAAAATACGTGCATTTGATCTCTGAATCATGACATCATGGAAATACGTGACTGTGAAATATATTGGATGACTGCTTTTACTGGTTACTCACTGAGCTTCTAGCTCACCCCAAAACTCTTTTATTCCCCTCCACAGGGCTCGTGGCGAAGGAAAGCTTGTAGTACTTATTCACGTGACTGGATGGCTTATATCTTGTACAGTTTGGGTTTCGAATCATTTTATGTATAATTTGGGGAATAGTTTCCGCTTCGCTTATGACTTGTATTTATTGGAGAATTTGATGTAAATTTGAGATATATCTTGTAATTTAATTGAGGACTGTAGTGACTGACTGAGTCCCGGCGAGAGTTGGGCAGGCGATCCGCCGAACCCTTTGGTTCGCCTTAGGATGAGGTGGGGCTGTCACAGGTGGTATCAGAGTTTAGGCTTCAGTTCTCCGTAGCGTATCCTAGGTTTGAAGTTTGGGATGCCGGACTGTGGGTTTGGGTTGAAATATCAGTGATTCTTGCGGGATGTCTTGACTTGATTGGTACAAGATGGAATGGAATGTTGAGGACGACATTCTTTTAAGAAGGGGAGATTGTGACGCCCTGAAAGAATGAGTGTGAGAACTCACAACTCTTTATATATTTTCGCGACATTATTTTGTTTACTCGTTTATAATTTTGTGCCTTTCTTCAACATATTAATTTCCTACACATTTTTATAAGGGAATATAGTTTTCAAATCATTTCCTTGATACAAGTTAGTCCACGTTAATTTTGAAGTATATTTTGGACGTGGGACCCGCTAGTGCGGTAAATGCATTATATTTTTGACAACTTGTTGGAATTTTGTATTAAGTGATATTATTTTACAAGGTGTTAAGAGATTTGTATTGGAGAGACAAAAAGATAAGTTTTAAACCAAAAGGGTGACAAGTGTCACCTTGTGATTTAATCTTGGACTTTGACCACTATTCATGCCTTTACCCTTTAAACCAAAATTGACCTAAAATTCTTCTTATTTTGAAGCTCCTTGGCCGACTTTCTTGCTGGGAAGAAAAGAAAAGAAAGCTCTCAACTTTCTTGCCTCTAAACTTGCTCAATCTTTCAAGCCAACCGATTAAACTTGAATTTCCTCCATAAAAATCCTTAGCTTAGTAGTAGTAAGGTTGTTGGTGAAGTTGTTTGGAAGAAATTGGTGCTAAGTTGCTTACTTTCTTGAGATTGCAAGGCGAGTAACTAGGAAATTCTTTCTTTAGTCTTGATAATGTCAAATTAATGACTT
Source organism: Coffea arabica (assembly GCF_036785885.1). Classification (NCBI taxonomy): domain Eukaryota; kingdom Viridiplantae; phylum Streptophyta; class Magnoliopsida; order Gentianales; family Rubiaceae; genus Coffea; species Coffea arabica. Next base: position 23,247,953 of record NC_092318.1, on the reverse strand, counting down.
GTGTTGGTTAAAGATGCGATTTGTTGGAAGATTTCTTGATTTTGGTTGAAATTGGTGAAGTTTTATATTTATGTATGAATTTTCTGTTTTCATATGAATATGATTATGTGGTCATGTATGATGATTGGAGATGATAGTTAAGGAAGCTAGAAGGTGGAAACTTTATTTGTGCATTTTAAAGGCCGAGTCAGGCTTAAGTTAAAACATGAAAGTTGTATAAAATGGTGTTAAATAGCTGCCTTCAAAATTTCAGCTTGATCCAAGCATTGTATCATGTGAAATGACCGAAATACCGTTGACTGCCCATGAGTCCTGTTTCGTGGACAGATTTCTGTTTTCGTGGAGATTTCCATTTTTGACCATGAAAATGCATGATTTGGCTTTGGAGGTATTCATAAGAAATGTAGGTATATGTATTAGCTTCGAAACTCTATAACATTCGTTTCAATCCGATAAGTGTAGCTTCAGTTGTGGTTGTTATGCCAAAAGGTATGTTTAGGATTTGTATGTAGAATTGTGGTTGATTTGAGATGAGTTGGTGTTGATTGTAGGATGGAAAACTATGCAAATTTTGGAGAGATGCTATCCAATTTTCTAGGCCATTTGGTCCCTTTAAGTTTGAGTTGCCTTTTTGGTACAAATGAAGGGCTTTTGGGTCGTTCAAGCCCTAGGTCCTTTCGTTACCTTTTCGTTCCAAAATCACGCTTTTGCACCCTTGCATTCGTAGTTCGTTTGGTTAGGCTTAGGACTTATAGTTGAGTTTCATTTGTGAATGTCGTTCCCATAGGAACCATAATTGTTTACTTTGATCATTTTAGGACGTGTTGGTGATCCAGGAAGTACTTCGGGGGGAAACGTTTGAATTTGTTTTACTTGAACTGGTGAGTGTACCACTCCCTTCATTGTTGCTTAACTTGGTTTCTATACTTGCAATCTGTGATTTGAATGACTGTACTATCTGTTTATTCTGTTTGAGACGAGAGTGTACCTTATCACACTCGTTCTCTTGTCTGTCTGTATGCCTATTTACTGTGTGAATTTGAATCTGTTATCTGTATCTACATCTGTTCTGACGTCATTTGGAGGCTTGTATCCAACGACCTTTCTGTGACCTCTAAGCTCAAATCCTGTGGCTAAGTTACTTGAGTCGAGCCGGTAAGGGCCAGGTCAATTAGATAACGAACCACGGTAGTCTATTTTTAGGAATCTTTGGGTATTGAGACTCGTGATTCCGGTATACTCGAGTATTACCACTTCTGTTACTGTTGAGGGGTTCGGGCCCGGTAAGGGGTAAGTTTGGTGGACGGAATTTGGTGTAAAGTGGGGGTCTGCGCACATGGTTGTTCTTCATACGTTGACGGAGAGTTAACCGGTTTGGATCAAGTACGGCAACCGGAAATTTTGGGCTCCTGAGAGCCACCTGTATCCTTTTTATCTATGGTGTTTGTTCATTTCTTTATTTGAATTGCATACGTGACTAATTGAATTTGAAGTTCCATGATTCTTAATTGCTGTTATTTTGGTACCTCATTGAGCGTAAACGCACCCCCTTCCCGTTATCTTTGTTTTCTTACAGGGAAACACACTTTGAAACGTGATTTTGATAAAAGGGTTGAGCTAGTGTAAACGTTCTTTTTGTTAGCTCTTGTGTAATCGAAACCCTAATTGGCTTTTAATTAAGTATCACGCTTTTAATTGTAAAGTTTTCAATATATGTATATAGGTGTTTTATCATATACATTAAGTGTATTCATTTGAGATGGTACCTCTGCGGTTGTTGAGATGCTACTTGTAACCATTGGACGATCGGACGGGCGCGGCATTTGACCAAGGAAAGAAAATTCTGGCGGGAACTGTTCGCCAAATCCGACCGTATCTTGGTCGGATTGTGATGTGTCCACTTTCCATTTGTATTTTCGTCTTTATTTTCGTTTCTGTTGAGGCGTTTAATCGAAGTGCCCTGGTACCCTACGGTGTAGAACGCATGTGTCTCAACTTAGTAGTCTTCAATTGATTGTTCTCTTGGGGATTCGTTTGTGCGCTATATAGGGTTTGTGAGATTCGACTCCGTAGTCCTGGCGAGAGTTGGGCAGGCGGTCTGCCGAACCCTTTGGTTCGCCTTAGGGTGAGGTGGGGCTGTCACAGGTGGTATCAGTGCCGCTTCGCATGGTCTCTGCGAGGAGCGAGCTTAGGCCAAGTGGTGTTATGGTCCTGATTTCGTGAATGAGCCTAAAGGTCTAAGTCCTCTTTCGAGCATAAGTTATGAATCATGACATGTTATAGGTTTCAAACCTTTCTTATGGTACTTGCAGACAATAGATATGTATGTCGGGTAAGAATCTTTAATATAGATGATTTACTCTTGGGACCAGCCGGCTCGACTTGTGAATTATCTTATTTTAGATTCTTGGACCTGAGTACCAAAGGGTGGAGAGCGCTAGAATAAGGGTCTGTATCTTGATTGAATTTGAGGTAACTCTTGATGGCCAAGAACAAGGCACGAAAGATCTTTATATTGGACCTAGTAATTAGACTGATCGAGGGGGTTGGATCTGGAAGTGTTATCATGGACTAATCTCATACTAGTCTGGCTAGGGTTTTCTAGAGGGTGATTAGATTGTAGGGTACATTGCGGAATTCACACCTAAGACCTGTTTTCTTTTGCTATGACTGTGAGGACTTGATAAGTGTTTATTTGATTTGAGATGGTCTGACTGCAATGATCTTGGTCTCTATCTCACTTTGGATATCAGATACCCGTAGCTTGGTCCTCGACGAACTACCCTTGTCTATAGTTCCTTGATACCTATCCACTATTGTTTTCGTATGAACTTGGCTTGATTATTAGCGTACCGAGATTGAGAATTTTAGACGTAGGTAGAGAGATTTTGGAAACAAAGATGTGGCATAGGGTGTGAAACTCTTGATATACGAAGTATGCTTTAAGGTTTCAATATGTATATACGTGATACGTAGTATAGTATCATAAGATATTGTCCTAACTATGTTCCACTTTCCCGCCTTTTTCATTTGAGCATATCTAAGTTTAATCTTCCGTGGTTGAATTGGGAGCAAAGGAACTTAACAGTTATATGGTTAGATTGCCACTTATACCTAGTTACTTATTATGATTCATTAACTTGTCTGGCAGGCTATCACTTGAGTTCCACCGAATCCACGAGATGGCACACTTGGTTGGTAGGTATAAGGAGATCGAGATTCTTCGAAACAAAGTAGAGGTTCAAAAGAGGTTAGCCGAGTACTGGGAAGAGCGATGGAAACATGAATACTCGGAGAAAATTGAGCTATTGCACGAGAAGATAGAACTGAAAAGGCAATGCGAAGAGATTTTAGCAGAGACTTTAGCAAGGGCACAAATTAATACTTTTACGAAAGTTCCAGAGAAAAGCCAAAGGATAGAAATTTCAGGTGCACAGGTGAAGGCCTTCCATGCAAAGAAAATGGGTGCACTTAGTGAAATTCAAAGGCAAGAACAAGGTGATCCAGGTAGGCCACTCGCTAAGGTAGGTAGAGGAACTAGTGGTGCGAGAATTTTGGGGTCACCTAAAGAAGATATTCCGAGAGAGGCCCCACCAGGAGATCAAATCTCAATTCCACGCCTATCTTGTGGCTATTGTGGAAAAATCAATCATACTGAGGTGAATTGTTGGAAAAGAAGGAGAAAATGCCTGCGTTGTGGGGGTGCCAATCATCGGGTTGCTAACTGCCCAGTTGTACTACGCGAAGGGAAAATAACCCAGCAACCAATCAAGACTAACCCAGAACAGACGAAGGGGAAAGGGACTGGATCGAAAGTACCGGCTCGGGTGAATTCTGTGAGGCCCCAGTCCGATCGTAAGTCGATATTGGGGTTATTTGATATTTGGTTTGGAAAATAGGGTTTTATGGCTAGGAAGGAAACCCTAATTCGGTTAAGTTGGAAAATCCTAGTTTACGTATTATGATTATACGGTTCAAGCTATAATTTATATTCGGTAATCTAGTGTGTGCCTTGCCATAGGTTAGTAAGTTTGAATGATTAGCAAACCTCTAGTGTTGCAATATTAGAAAGTTTCAGTGGAGATTATTTATCGCCGCTTTTCCACATTTTCTTATTAGAAAAGTTCCCCAGATAATTTTTATGAGTAAATATAGTTTTAGATGATTTTTCTAGTATCGGTTAGATTTTGAGAAAATAAGAACGGATTTCGGACGTGAGACCCACTAGTGCGAAAAGTTCGGGAAAATTCGGCCAATAAGCTTAAATTTCGGATACTGTGAAAAATTTATCGGGTGTTAGGAGATAAGTAGAGAAGGTGAAATGATTGATGTGAGAGAGAAAAGAAAGGATTGACATGCATTAATGAGTGCCACGTGTCACTTGGTGGTTGGTTGGACTTTATGGTTTACTATTCACATTTTTGACTTTTTTGACCAAAGGTTAAATATCTTCAAAATTCATTAAAATTTCCTCATTCTTTCTTCACCATAGCCGGCCCTCTCAAGCTCCAAAAGGAAGAGAACTCCATCCACTTTCAAGCTTCTACTTGGTGCAAATCACCCAAAAACATTAGCTTACATCCATTTTACTCCATAAAATCTTTCCTTTTAGTGATAGTGAGTGGTCTAGTGAAGTTGTTTTGAAGAGCTAAGGTGTCCACAATCCCTATCTCTCTTGTTACTTGGTAAGTGATGCTAGAACAACTCTACTACACCTAATGATGTTTATGTTATGCTTAGAAGTAGCTTGAGTGATGGAATATATGATTTATTTCTTGATTTGAAGAGTTTTGGTGAAGTTTTCCATTTTATGATGAATTTGCTGGTTTAATATGAATGGGATGTTGTGACCTTGTATGATGAATGGTAATGGCCTATAATGACACTAGTAGGTGTGAATAGTTGATAATTGCAATCAATTTTGGATTTGGAAGAATTTCTGGAAAATTAGGGTTCTTGGTTGAACATTCTGTCCGAAATTTTAGGTCATAGATAGAGGCCGAATTGGACTTTACTCAAAACATGAAAGTTGTAGGTATTGATGATTTTGAAGTGCCTCAAAAATTTTAGGGCATTTGGAGTAGTGTAGAGTGAGTTATGCCGTTTTTTCTGTTGCTGTTCTGGGTGATCAGAATGTGCGAACTGTGATTGTAATCGTCTGTTTTGACTGGAATTGGTTTGGATTTTGTTGTTAGTGTCTTCTGATAAAATGTATCTTGATGTCTTAGCTTTCATATTCCATTGGAATCAATGCTTTTGGACCTGTATAGACTGACTTGGACTGATTACAGTTTTGTGTGATTTGGGAACCTGCAATTACGGTTCTGGGTTGGTTTTCTGCATTTTGACTTAGTTGTGCTAGGATTTGGATTGAGAGGCCTTCTACATTGTTGTAGCCCCTTAAGTCCTGGATATCCCTGTAAATTTTCAGGATTAACGGAGTGGTATAACCTGAGTTCTAAACGACATACTCAGACCTGTTTTGACCGTCAAATTCTGTTCTGTTCTTATATCCGGACAGTTTACGACTGGAACTTTGGCTTCACGTTTGACTAGGTTACAAGCTGTTTGGGCTTGCGACCAAAACACCAAACTTATAGCTCTATATCAGAGCTTTCTAACGCCCTTGGAATTTCATGAGATATAGCCGAGCAAATAAGGCCTGCCCGTGAAAATAACCATTTTCTGGTCAGATTTGTTTTGGTCCTGACGACCAACTTCTGTTCCGAATTTGGATTGCCGACCTTCATGAAAGTTGTTCCAATTGGAATGAACTATCTAACTGCCAATTTTCAACTCTTTTGCCCATGTGTAGCATAGAAAACAGTTTGCACTCACAACTGACCATTTGTGTATTGGCCAGATTTCGTAAGTGATTGTGTTTGGTTCATTTGGGACTGAAGCCTCCAGTTTCAGTTCTGGATGTCTTCATAACAGTTGTTGTTCATCCTTTAAGCTTCGATATGGCATCTCATACGCCTTAATCCGATATTCGTAGCTCAACTTATGATTAAAATAGAAATGAGTGTCAAATCTGCCGTTTCCGCTAACGGCCGTTTCCGTTTCCGTCCGTCATATGTACGTGCGCGCGTGCCGTTTTTGCCGTTTTGTTTGTTTGAGGCACGATAGTAGCCGTTTACGATATTATGTGACACAATCTCCTATTTCAGACGGTGGTGAGCTGGGCGGATCTGGTGGGGTCCACTACTAGCTGTTCGTTTCGCTCCGACTTCGTACTTTTGCTATTTCCGTTTTGAGTAAGTATTCAGGCCAGTTTGGTGTGTTTTCTTTGCTATGTGTTTGAGATGTGTGAAAAGGGTACTTAGGCAAGGGTGTACTTTATCGCACTCGACCTAAACCCTAATTTGAATGTATAATTGTACTTGGCATATGTATATGAACCTTTTGGAACCAAAACCCTTGAGCTTGTGGCTCGGGGCGACTTTCGAGTAAAGTTTGTGAAGTTTGCAAAGTTTGTGAGTTCGTGGGCCCGATCTAAGACCTGTTTGGACTATTCGAGCCGGTTAGGGCTTGGTCGAAGTCAGTCCAACTTAGTCTGAGGTCACCAAGTTTGTAGGTTCATGTTATGAACCAATTTTGTGAATCCGGTTCACCGAGAAGGTGACCAAGTTTGTGACCCGAGCTTGTGACTCAAGCTCAAGTTTGTGATTTCGTTCGCCCGGGCAAGTTTGTGAGGTGACTGGCCAGTGAGGGTGATAAGGTGTCGGTGGGTGTACAAGTGAAGTTCTACGGACCATTGAGTGTGGTCGACGGAGTGTCGGCAGGAGATCACGCATGGCATATGAATTGGCTTTGGAGCCACCTGTATCCTTATTATGTGATGTTACTTTTCTGCTTTTGCTTTACTCTTACTGTGTAACTGTTGTTACGTGAAATTTATGCTTTCGCCCCTGTTTACTTACTAAGCATATAGCTTACCCCTTTCCTTTTGTTTTCCTTAGCAGGGGTCGACGCGGGGACTTTTGGCTCGTACACTAGTATAGTTAGATTGGCTTGTATTAGTTAAACAGTTAGGATGTTTGTTTTAGTTTTGGTGGTTTGTATAAGGACCCTTCTTAGGGTCTATCTTCTGCTGGTTGTGGTTATAGTGTATTAGAGTGGTTTGACTCGAGACTTTTGAGGATGTAAATGTAACTTTTGGGATTGTATATATATTGTATATAGTGCTCTTTCGATTTATCTAATTTTATTGCTTTAAGTTTTGAGTCCTGGCGCGAGCTAGGCAGGCGGCCCGCCGATACCCTTGGGTTCGCCCTTGGGAGAAGTGGGGTCGTCACAAATTCCCAGAGCAACTTCAGGTCTCTGACTCGTCTAAGGACGTAGAAGGTATGATCCGCCGTCTAATGCAGATTTTGATAGATTCCGTTGAGAAGGAAATTTCGAGGAAGAAATTTCTTTAAGGGGGAAAGAGTGTGAGGACCCGTAAATTTTCCTTATTTTATATTCTTTTATTTTATTTTCTCTCATGCATTTTCTTCACTATACCCTATGATATTGCTTTTTCTAGAGATTTTATAAGTGAATAGAGTTTTTAAATCATTTTCCTGATATAAGTTAATTCATGTTAAGTTTGGAGTGTATATTGGATGTGGGACCCGCTAGTGCGTTAAGTGAGAGAAATTCGGCCAATTAGGTTAAGTTTTGCACAAAGGGATTAAATTACTAGGTGTTAGGAGATAATTAGAGGTTACCTAGATGGTTTAATCTTGGAGAGATAAAAGGATAACTTTAAGCCTACAAGGTGCCATGTGTCACTTTTTAATTCAAACTTGACTTTGACCACTATTTCCTAACTTTACCAAATATGTAATTTGATCCAAAATCATCTTCATTCTTGCTCCTCTTGGCCGAACTTCATAGAGAGAAAAGAGAGAGGAACCTTCAACTTACTTCATCCATTTCTTGCTTCAATCTTGAAATCCAACCGATTAAATCTTGAATTTGTCCACTAAAGTGACTTGCTAAGGGAGTTTCAAGGTATTGGTGGAGTTGATTTGGAAGAGAAACCCCTAAGCTACTACCTTTCTTGAGATGTTAAGGTATTTTTCTTGGAAACTCACTTTTGTTCCTAATAATGGTAAATTAGTAGTTTGTAGTGGTTAAATATGCTATTTTATGGAAGATTTTGTGGTTTGAGGTAGAGTTAGTTAAATTTCAGATTTTATTGGTGATTTTTCTGATTTTATATGATCATTAGTGGTTGGCCATGAATGATGGCTTGATATGGTGTAAAATGAAGCTTTTATATTTTAGTTGTAGTTGGTTGCGAAAAATTTCAGTTTTGTGCGGAAATTTCAGTTTTAGGGTTCCAATCTTCCCTGTTCTAACCGGCTTTATTTGTGCATGTTAGAGACCGAATCAGGCTTAGATTAAAACATGAAAGTTGTAGGAAATGGTGTTAAATAGCTGCCTTCAAAATTTCAGCACGATCCGAGCACTGTATCATGTGAAATGACCGAAATACCGTTGACTGCCCATGAGTCCTGTTTCGTGGATAGATTTATGTTTTCGTGGAGATTTCCATTTTTGACCATGAAAATGCATGATTTGGCTTTGTAGGTCTTCATAAGAAATGTATATATATGTATTAGCTTCGAAACACCATAAAATTTGTTTCAATCCGATAAGTGTAGCTTCAGTTGTGGTTGTTATGCCGAAAGGTATGTTTAGGATTTGTATGTAGAATTGTGGTTGATTTGAGATGAGTTGGTGTTGATTGTAGGATGGAAAAGTAAGCAAATTTAGGGGAGATGCTGTCCAATTTTCTAGGCCATTTGGTCCCTTTAAGTTTGAGTTGCCTTTTTGGTACAAATGAAGGGCTTTTGGGTCGTTCAAGCCCTAGGTCCTTTCGTTACCTTTTCGTTCCAAAATCACGCTTTTGCACCCTTGCATTCGTAGTTCGTTTGTTTACACTTATGACTCATAGTTGAGTTTCATTTGTGAATGTCGTTCCCAAAGGAACCATAATTGTTTACTTTGATCATTTTAGGACGTGCTGGTGATCCAGGAAGTATTTCGGGGGGAAACGTTTGAATTTGTTTTACTTGAACTGGTGAGTGTACCACTCCCTTCATTGTTGCTTAACTTGGTTTCTGTACTTGCAATCTATGATTTGAATGACTGTACTATCTATTTATTCTGTTTGAGACGAGGGTGTACCTTATCACACTCGTTCTCTTATCTGTCTGTATGCCTATTTGCTGTGTGAATTTGAATCTGTTATCTGTATGTGTATCTGTTCTGACGTCATTTGGAGGCTTGTATCCAACGACCTTTCTGTGACCTCTGAGCTCAAATCCTGTGGCTAAGCTACTCGAGTCGAACCGGTAAGGGCCAGGTTGATTAGATAACGAACCACGGTAGTCTGTTTCTAGGAATCATTGGGTATTGAGACTCTTGATTCCGGTATACTCGAGTATTACCACTTCTATTTCTGTTGAGGTGTTCGGACCCGGTAAGTGGTAAGTTTGGTGGACGGAATTTGGTGTAAAGTGGGGATCTACGCACATGGTTGTTCTTCATACGTTGACGGAGAGTTAACCGGTTTGGATCAAGTACGGCAACCGGAAATTTTGGGCTCCTGAGAGCCACCCGTATCCTTTCTATCTATGGTGTTTGTACATTTCTTTATTTGAGTTGCATACGTGACTAATTGAATATGAAGTTCCATGATTCTTAATTGCTATTATTTTGGTACCTCAATGAGCGTAAGCTCACCCCTTCCCGTTATCGTTGTTTTCCTTACAAGGAACCACACTTTGAACCGTAATTTTGAGAAAAGGGTTGAGCTTGTGTAAACTTTCTTTTGTTAGCTCTTGTGTAATGAAAACCCTAATTGTCTTTTAATTAAGTATCACGCTTTTAATTGTAAAGTTTTCAATATATGTATATAAGTGTTTTATCATGTACATTAAGTGTATTCATTTGAGATGGTACCTCTGCAGTTATTGAGATGCTACTTGTAACCATTGGACGATCGGACGGGCGCGGCATTTGACCAAGGAAAGAAAATTCTGGTAGGAACTGTTCACCAAATCCGGCCATATCTTGGTCGGATTGTGATGTGTCCACTTTCCATTTGCATTTTTGTCTTCATTTTCGTTTCCGTTGAGGCGCTTAATCGAAGTACCCTGGTACCCTACGGTGTAGAACGCATGTGTCTCACCTTAGCAGTCTTCGATTGATTGTTCTTTTGGGGATTCATTTGTGCGCTATATAGGATTTGTGAGATTCGACTCCGTAGTCCTGGTGAGAGTTGGGCAGGCGGTCCGCCGAACCCTTTGGTTCGCCTTAGGGTGAGGTGGGGCTGTCACAGAGATTTGGGCCGCAGCCAACCCCTCTTGAATCTCCACATTAAGTCCTTGTACAAATTGCCTTATCATTCTCCTTTCAGTGGCCACCAATTCTGGAGCGTACGTAGAAAGTTTAGTGAATCTCCCCTCATAGTCGGCCACGCTAGAAGCCCCCTGTCTCAATTTTATGAATTTGTCCTCCCATTTCTCTTGAATCAAGGGCGGGAGAAACTTCTTATTAAACTCTCTTATAAAGTTTTTCCAGGTCCAAGGGGTCTGCACTCTTTCCCATTTTTTCCTTATCACATCCCACCAAGCACGTGCTGCACCCTCAAATTGAAAGGTAGCAAAGTTCACACGTCTCTCCTCGGTATAATCTAAGGCGGTGAATATATTGGTCATTCGTTCCAGCCAATCCTCCGCTAGCTCGGGATCAGGTCCTCCAGTGCACTTAGGTGGAGCAAATTTAAAAAATCGCTCCAAGGCTCTATCCTCCCCTCTTTCCTGAGCCCCGGGTTGGTTAACAGGTCTTGGACCCTGCCGCTCTGCTAACCGTTCTAAGATATCTATCATACGGTTAATGGCAGTAGCCACTTGGTTACCCTCTACATTTTTCTTGTCCTTGGCTCGGCCCAATTGCCGATCCTTGATCATCCCCATGGGTTTGGGATTGCCTAACCCCACGCCCTCGGCCCCTTCTACTTCTACGGCCGTCCATAGTCTTAGTTATGTCTAAAGACATAGACGTAAAATAAATATACATAAGTAACGTTAAAATAACACTTTAATCATGTAAGACGAAAATAAATAAGGAAGAGACCAAAATGGTCGTGATACGAACGTCGCCAACCTTGTAACGAAACCCGTAAGAGATTAGACTCAGGATCGACAAGAGAATACCAAGCTTGGAGGATGACCTCAACCCGTTAATCACGTAGTTAACGAACCTTGGTATAAAGGTAGAAGACGCCACAACCTAGTGCGATTCTAGATTGATAAGTCACGAACACAGAGAAATTCTAAGTTATTCAAGAAGCCTTGGAGAAACCAAGAAAACTCTCAAAATTTGATTTATTTATTGAATGAATTAAACAAGACCCAAGGTAGGCTGTTTATAGCCATACAAGTAGAAAACATAAAGTGAAACGGAAAAGGCTAAACATGACTAAGGTTCCTTCATTTTAGGACCCTAGAATCGGCTCCTACATTTTAGCAAGCTGGCCGATTTCATTCCATGAATAAAATGACTAAACAAGACTCCAAACTAACTAATTAAACGGCTAACACAAACTCGAACTAGGCAGCCTTCAATCGTGGTCCTCCTTGACTTGAACAACATGGACAACCTTCAATCCTTCATGCTCAAGTCCCTCAATGACCTTGGGGACAATTTCTTGGCTTTGCACCTCACGAACAAGCCCTTGGAGTTCCTCTCTCATCTACTTAGCTCGAGCTCGCATCACGGGTCCTAGAGGGACTCGAACCTTAGCCAATGGTATTTCTTGGTTCGTATCATTCCCCTCTTCTTGAAAAAGATTTGTCCTCAAATCTTGGGGGGAGAAATGTTAATGAAAGGAAGAACATTGCACATTTTCCACCAGAATTTGTTCCAAATGTAATCCCCTGATGTCGGCACACTTGTAGGATAGCAATGTGGAACTAGATGAATGAGCACCAGCCATGTCACGTGTCGCTTGGACAACCTCATGATGCCCTTGAACAAGAACATTCTCCAAGACAAGAAATGCCTTGTATAAAGTTTGTGAAAATTCCATGTAACACTCCAAAACTCTCTAATCAACCCTTGGTCGTTGCATGTCAAATTCAAACCTACAGAACAAATCACATAATTAGTACATGTACTGTGAGACCCCGAAAATTTACTTGTGTGAGAACCCGTAGTTTCCCTAATAATTTTCCTAGGGTTTTCCCCTTTAATTGCATGTTTTCTGCATTTTATGGCTTAGGAAAATTTTCTTGGTGGATTTTATGAGTAATTATAGTTTTTAGATGATTTTTCTAGCATTGAGTAGTTTTTGAAAAATTACGGATAGATTATGGACGTGGGCCCCACTAGTGCGAAAAGTTCGAAAAAATTCGGCCAATAAGGTTAAGTTTCGGATACTGTGTAAACTTTATCGGGTGTTAAGAGATAAGTAGAGGAGGTGAAGTGATTGATGTGAGAGGTGACCAAAGGATAGAAATGCATTTAAAGAGGTGCCAAGTGTCACAATATCATTGGGTGGACTTTATGGAACACTATTCATGTTTTTGACTTTTGACCCATTGGTTAAATATCTTAAAATTACCACCAAAAATCACCATTTCTTGCTCCTTGGTGGCCGGCCCTCTCTATCAAAGAAGAAAGAAAAACTCTTCCAAGTTTAGCTACCATTTAGTGCCAATCATCCAACTCAAGTGCTTAAACTAGTTTCTACTCCATAAAATTCCTCCATTTGGTGTTAGTGAGTGTTTTGGTGAAGTTTCTTTGAGAAGCTAAGGTGTTCTACAACTTCCTCTCTCTTTTTTACTTGGTAAGTTGTGCTTACACTTCCTCTTACACCTAATGATGTTTAATTTGTGCCTAATGGTGGCTATAGTGTTGAAAATTGAGGTTTATTTCTTGGTTTGGAATGAATTGGTGAAGTTTTCATTTTTTTGAGGAATATTCTGGTTTAATGTGATCATAGTGTTGTGGTTATTTATGATGGTTGGTAATAAGGGGTTATGCCTCTAGTGGATGTATATGATAGGAAATTGCAATCAATTTTGAGTTTGGATTGAAATGTGAAAAGTTAGGGTTTCATAACCCCCTTTTCTGTCCAGTTTTGGATCATATGGTTAGAGGCCGAATTGGCCTTTCCTTAAAACATTAAAGTTGTAGGTATTGATGTGTTTGAGATTCCTGTAAAATTTTAGGTCATTTGGAGTAGTGTAGAATGAGATATGTTGTTTTTACTGTTGCTGTTCTGGGTGATCAGAATGTACGAACTGCGATTGTAATCGTCTATTTTGACTCGAATTGCTTTGGATTTGGATATTGGTGTCTTCTGATGAAATGTAACTTGATTTCTTAGCTATCATATGCCTTTGGAATCAATGCATTTGGACCTGTGTAGACTGAGTTGGACGAATTACAGCATTGTGTGATTTGGGAACCTGCAATTACGGTTCTGGTTTGGTATTCTGCCTTTTTGACCTAGTTGTGCTAGGATTTGGACTGAGTTCCCTTCTACATTATTGTAGCCCTGTCTTTTAGCTTCGAGATGGTGGGTCTTACACCCTCATCCAATAAGCGTAGCGCATTTTGTGCCATTACCGCATTAGGAGGCCAAAACTATTTTTGTTGTTGGGACAAATGAGTTCCATTTCCTGATTTTCTGGTTTGCTTATATGCTTATATATGCATAGGAAACCCTTTTGGGGTTGTGATTGGCATGGCTTTATGACTCGTTATCGAGTCTTATGGTATTTGTTTACATGTTCTAGGGCGTGACGTTAGTGCACGACGTACTTTGGACGGCGGTGCATGAAACCTCACCTACGTGAGTGGTGAGTATACTACTCACTTGAATGTTATAATGTGGCTTTGTTATATGTGCTTGTGATGCCTTGAAGGCTTGTTTGGCTATTGGAAATGATTAAGGTGAGGGTGTACTTGACCGCCCTCATCCTTTTATCCTGTTAATGACTGTTTAATGTTTCACTGTATTACTGCACTGCTATATTGAGTTAATGGATTCCATTCATGGAATATTGTTTGGGTGTCAGTTGGACGAGTATCCAACGGCCCTACTGTACTACTGAGCTCGACCCCGTTGGTAGTCACTTGAATCGAGCCAGCGAGGGCTTGGTCGTGAAAATTGACTAGTCACGGGGACTGAAATGGGAACCTTGTGGTAATGAGACCCTTGGTTCCGGTGTACTCGAGTATCACCTAAAGTTACTGCTTGGAGTGCGGGCCCGGTTGGGGTATGTTGGGTGGAAGGAATGGAAGTAAAGTGAGGTCTACGGTTTGGTACTTTTAACATTGACGGAGGGTCAATGAGGTTGGATCAAGAATGCAAGCGTGGAAATGGGCTCTTGAGAGCCGTCCGTATCCTTTTACCGATTTGTTTTGCTTCTTATTTGTATACTTGAAATGAACGGTTATGCTTAAGTGATCTTTGTTGCTTATGTGGTAGTAACTCACTGAGCTTTAGCTCACTCCGTTCCATTTGTTTTCCTTACAGGAAAATGATCATTTTGGAAGATCATACTTGTTGGTTGCCAAATTGAGCCATGTATATGTCTATTTTGAATAGCTCTTTGCATGAAACCCTAATGTGTATTGGGTTCATCTTTTGATTGGCAAACCGAATATGTGTATCTATGATGAATAGCTTTTGACATGCCAATGTGGTTGTAAATATTGAATTTCAATGTATTTATGTCTGGTTGATGTTTGGTTGACTTTCGGATCGATTCGGCTTGTCCGAGCGCGCTTTTATTTTCCCGAAACGTTTTAGATCGCGTGTATCTGCCCGTAGTCCTGGCGAGAGCTGGGCAGGCAGTCCGCTAACCCCTTTGGTTCACCTTAGGGGAAGGTGGGGCTGTCACAGGTGGTATCAGAGCCTAGGTTTGAATTAGCCTGGGTGTTATAGGACTGCTTGATTTGCGGATTTGTTGTTATGGCCTTTAAGCTTATATTTATGGTTCATTGTTCTTGTGGTGTAGGATGGCCGGACAGGGTGACTCTAGTGCTAGTCCTTCGGGCGTGAGACCCCGCAGAGCACTCCCCGTGATCCCATATCAGATACGGCCGGGAGGGGCCGTTATCCGCTGGAGCCCGTCTAACCGTCTTCGACGGTGTGCGTGTAAACCGAAGTATTCCTATCCGAACGCTCTTGTGTTTGCTCTGGACAAGGAGCGTAAGGTGTTGGCTAGGGAGAATGCTCGACTTGAGGTCGAGGCGATCCAGGATAGGGCGACCAGTGAGAAGTAAGCTGCACGTATTAAGGAGCTAGAATACGACGTGATTGAGGTCGAGGGTAGAGTTGACGATCTCTGCGCTCAACTGAGGGAGGCTTGAGAGCGCGAGATTAAGCGAGCTCGCCAAGTCAGGGGTCGCGCTGAGTCGATCCTTAATCTGTGTGGCGACGGCCTTGAGGAGTATAGTGATGAGGCTTCGTGTGCGGGGGCCGAGGCTGGGGAGGAGTCTACCCCGTCGCCTGGGTCCCAGACTCCGGCAACTGACTAGGCCTTGACTTCTAGGCTTCTTTTGGGATAGTTTGGTGGTTTTTGTATGTACATAGGGATAGGAATAGAGCCTTAGCTAATCGTTTTGGTTGTTTGGATTAGCTACGTGTAAATTTCTTTTGTTAAGGCCATTCCTCGGGGGAATCGTCTGTGTTTTTCTGACTTGCCTGTACATGACTTGACTGATTGTATATATGTGTGTGGCTTGATCTTGCTTGGTTGTATATATATGTTTGTGATCATGTTTGCAATGTATAAGTATGTGTTATTGTGCAAGTGTTGCGTATTACTTACATGCCTTGTCATTACTTTGGCTTAGTACTCTTGCTTAGACCAAGACCAAGTAAAACTTATGGAAGGTACTCGGAGTGGTCGGGGACGTGGGCGCGGAACTAGACAACCCACACCGGTTAGGGGTACGGGGGAAACCTCGACTGGACCTGATCCTGAACCCCAAGCCGACCCTAACGTGCAGATAGCTGCTGCTATGCAGCAAATGACAAACCTGCTAGCACAAGTAGTGCAGCAACAAGCCCAGAACCCAAACCCTAACCCTGGAACCCCCGGAAATCCTGGCCATCATGTCGAGAGCGAAGATAGAGCTCTCGAACGCTTCCAAAAGTTCGCTCCGCCGAAGTTTGTTGGGGGACCCGACCCGGACATTGCCGAGAGATGGCTTGAAAAGATGGTTGACATATTTGCAGCCTTACACTACCCTGATGAACGGCAGGTGATGTAACAGCCCCACTTTCCCCTAAGGCGAACCAAAGAGGTTAGCGGACTGCCTGCCCAGCTCTCGCCAGGACTAACGGTGCAGTATAGAGCGATCTTTCACGTTCCGGAACTTATAACGCGCGCAAATAAGGCAAAAGGGCAAAATAACCCAAAATAAAAGAAAATGAAACCCGGAGTCGGCCATGAATAGTAACCGACTCGTCCGAACCCAACCAAACATCGAATTACATAAACCACATAACATTTAGCCTTTACAAACCAAAATGACATTTAAAAGTGATACAAAAGTCGCTACATATATGGTTTGCCAAAACAAAAGTGAAAACGGCCCTAATGATACATTTAGGGTCCCATTTTATATACAATACAAAAGAGTCATTCATCTAGTTCATTCGGCAACCATTTATCAAAATTCATTCCAAAAGAGTCATATTCCTGTAAGGAAAACAAAAGGAACGGGGTGAGCTAATTGCCCAGTGAGAATACAACTCAAGCAACCAAGTTCATGGATACCTCAAGCTTAACAGTCCAATTTACCAAAATAAATAAAGCCACACATTAATAATGAGGATAAAAGGATACGGGTGGCTCTCAAGAGCCCTTTTCCTCGTTTGAATTCTTGATCGGTCTCATTGACTCTCCGTCAATGTTTGAAAAGTAACCAACTGTAGACTCCTCTTCTCTCCCATTCCTTCCACCAAACATCCCCCTACCGGGCCCGCACTCCAAACACTTGCACTGTGGTATTACTCGAGTATACCGGAATCAAGAGTCTCTCATACTACAAGATTCCTTATAACTTTACCCAAGGCTCATTAATTGTCACGACCAAACCCTTGTCGGCTCGATTCAATCAACTACCAATGGGGTTGAGCTCAATGATAACATTTGTAGTCGTTGGATACTTGTCCAATCGATATCAAGTCATGTATTTCATTTCATATATCAGTTCATATAACTTTCCAATAACTTTCCAATAACTTTTCAATAACAAGTGAAACAATAAGTGAGAGTGATAAAGTACACTCTCACATCAATCCATTAACATACAACATCTCAAGTTCAAATATCAAAGCCATATAATAGCACACAAGTGAGTAGTACACTCACCAATCAATTAAGTGCTATTTCATGCACTTCCGTCAGGAGAATGTCGTGAGCTATCGTCACGCCCTAGAACATGTAAACAAATACCATAAGACTCGATAACGAGTCATAAAGTCAAACCAATTATCGCCCAATAGGGTTTCATGCATGGAAATTCAAGGGTTAAATACTTAACCTTTACTCAAGTCGAGAATATAGTTTTCTAAATCTCGAGTAAAAATTCGGGCAGCATGCCCTTTGTGTTTACCAAATTTTCCAGCCATAAGGCTTCATTATTTTTCTTCAATCACAACCCAACAACACACATATAAGCATTTCATGTCAAGAGCCGTTCCATAGCTCACAATATCATAAAACAAGAAACCATACCGAGCCATAAACAACACCAATTCACAACCCCAATAGGGTTTTATAAACATATACAAGCATGAAAGCAAACCAGAAATTAAGAAAGGCTTTAATGTTGGCCTTGATAAGAAAACCGGTTTTGACGTCATAATGCGGTAATGGCACAACTCTCACTACAATTATCGGTTAGGGGTGTAAGACCCACCGTTTCGAAGCTATGAAACAGGGCTACAACAATGTAGAAGGCCTCTCAGTCCAAATCCTAGCACAACTAGGTCAAAAGTGCCAAATACCAAACCAAAATTACCAAAACAGATTTGCAAAACACACAAAACTGTAATACGTCAATCTCAGCCTACACAGGTCCAAATGCCGAAATTCCAAAGGCATAAGTTAGCTAAGACATCCAGCTACATTTCCTCAGAAGACACCAACTTCAAAATCCAAACCAATTCCAGTCAAAACAGGCAATTACTATCGCAGTTCGGACATTCTGTGCACCAAAAACAGCAACAGTAAAAACGGCATAACTCACTCTACACTAGTCCAATTGCCCTGAAATTTTGCAGGCACACTAAACTCACCAATACCTACAACTTTCATGTTTTGAACAAAGTCCAATTCGGCCTCTATCTATGACCTCAAATTTCGGACAGAATAGGGGTTCATGAACCCTAACTTTGCACATTTCATTCAAATTCCAAAATTGATTGCATTTAACAACAATTCACACCTACTAGAGCCAAAGCCCCTTATTACCAAGCATCATACTAGTCCACAACATCAAAATCATATGAAACCAGAAAATTCCTCATAAAATGGAAAACTTCACCAAATCAAGCCAAACCAAGAAATAAATCATATAATCCAACACTCAAGCCACTTCTAAGCATAATATAACCATCATTAGGTGTAGTAGGGTGTTCAAGCATTACTTACCAAGAAATTAAGAGAGATAGAGAGGTTGGCCACCTTAGAGCTTCAAAACAACTTCACTAATACACTTACAAGCACTAGAAGAAAGGTTTTTATGGAATAGAATCTAGTGTAGGCTTTTGTTCTTGCAAGATTGAGTGAAATGGAAGCTTGAGAGTTGAAGAAATTCCTTTCTTCTTTGCAAGGAGAGGGCCGGCCATAAGAGGTAAGAAAATGGTGATTTTTGTGCATTTTTTTGATATTTAAACCTTTGGTCAAAAAAAGTCAAGAAAGTGAATAGTGTTTCTTAAAGTCCAACAAATGGGAAGGTGACACTTGTCACCTCCATAAATGCATCCTTATCATTCTTTTCTCTCTCTCACATCAATCACTTCACACACACTACTTATCTCTTCACACCCGATAAAATTTTCACTGTATCCGAAACTTAACCTTATTGGCCGAATTTTTCCAAACTTTTCGCACTAGTGGGTCCCACGTCCATTAATTTTCTAAAAACTCACCAATACTAGAAAAATCATCTAAAAACTATAATTACTCATAAAATCTACCAGAAAAAAATTCCTAGGCCCGAAAATGCAGAAAACATGCAATTAAGGGGAAATAAACCCTAGGAAAATAATTAGGGTTTTACGGGTTCTCACACTCTCCCCCCCTTAAAAGAATTTCGTCCTCGAAATTTTCCTTCAAATTTAAAGTATCCAATGGCCTGTACCTTCTCCGTCTTCAGATTCAGAAGAAACGAGGTTCTTCATTCCAGTCCCTTCTCCACTTGACGGTGCAGGGTCGGTCTGGGTTGGTTGTTGAGTTCTTTTCTTTTTCCGCACTTTAATCGGGCAATATGCAATTCGATGCTCGATGCTCCCACAGCGCAGACATCTCCTCCCCTTTCTCCAACAATCATTCTCAGTGTGATTGGCCTTTCCGCAATAGTCACAAGTCAAGTGGACAGTCATCTTTTTGCTTTTCGGAGAAATCTCCCCCTGTCTGGTTTGGCTTTCATTGACAAATCTTTTATCTACCGCCCCCATTATCCATGGCGGCCCGAATAACTGGTTCACTTTCTGTACTTTAGAAGGTGTCATTGCTTCGCTAGGTTCCTTACTCATGCTACCCACTGCACCCCTTTTCCGTATTTGGGAAACTTTCACTTGCACCTTTGCATTCTTGATGCATTGAGCCTTTTCCAGGGCCTCCTCGGAAATCCCTTCATATTTCCTTTTTAGCTCTAAGTTTTTGTGCAGGAGCTCAATTTTCTCTGTATACTCGTGCCTCCAGCGCCCTTCCCAGTATGCGACTAGGTTCTTTTGGACTTCTATTTCGTCTCGAAGACCCCCGATTTCATTATACATCTCAACCCTACGTGCCATTTTACAGAGTTGCTGGACCTCAGATGGTAGCCTGTCGGCAAAACAATGGGTCATAAGAAAGTCTTGAATACAGGTAGCACTCTTGGTCCATGTTCGGTTCAGGTGTTGTTTCCTCCCTTTCTTCTCTTTGACTCTTGGTCTCGTTTTGTGTCACTGCTATGACCATGTCCGCGGGTTTTTTTTTTTTCCAAAAGGGTACTTCCATGCATGAATGCAAGAAATTGACTAACATAACAAAATCTATCATACCAATAACATATCGCATATAACACGTTATATTCAAAGACGGATAAGCAAGTAAGCAAATATAGACTTAGTAATATACAGTCGAAAAGTCATCCCAGTACCAGCCCGTCTGGTCTCTCACGTCACTTACTATCCAAACTAGATGTCCATTGATCTCTTGTGCTCATTTTAGTCAGACAAAGCCTGTTCACGTTTCCAAAATGCAAGGCTTGTTTCCAAAACACAGGGTTCAAATACCTAGTAGCTTACATCACCTCAATTCTGGGGTACTCGGGCACGGAAATCCGAAATAAGATAGTTCACATCTCGAGCTGGCCAGTCCCAAGAGTAAACCATCTACAAATCAAAATTCCTGTCCGACATACTTATCTAGGGTCCTTAAATACCATGAGAAAGATTAAAGACCTATAACACTTCAAGGTTCATAACTTATGCTCAAACGAGCACTTAAACATATTCATGAAATTAGGACCACAACACCACTTGGCCCAGTCTCACTTCGCGCAGAGACCACGCGACGTGGCTCTGATACCACCTGTAACAGCCCCACTTTCCCCTAAGGCGAACCAAAGAGGTTAGCGGACTGCCTGCCCAGCTCTCGCCAGGACTAACGGTGCAGTATAGAGCGATCTTTCACGTTCCGGAACTTATAACGCGCGCAAATAAGGCAAAAGGGCAAAATAACCCAAAATAAAAGAAAATGAAACCCGGAGTCGGCCATGAATAGTAACCGACTCGTCCGAACCCAACCAAACATCGAATTACATAAACCACATAACATTTAGCCTTTACAAACCAAAATGACATTTAAAAGTGATACAAAAGTCGCTACATATATGGTTTGCCAAAACAAAAGTGAAAACGGCCCTAATGATACATTTAGGGTCCCATTTTATATACAATACAAAAGAGTCATTCATCTAGTTCATTCAGCAACCATTTATCAAAATTCATTCCAAAAGAGTCATATTCCTGTAAGGAAAACAAAAGGAACGGGGTGAGCTAATTGCCCAGTGAGAATACAACTCAAGCAACCAAGTTCATGGATACCTCAAGCTTAACAGTCCAATTTACCAAAATAAATAAAGCCACACATTAATAATGAGGATAAAAGGATACGGGTGGCCTCAAGAGCCCTTTTCCTCGTTTGAATTCTTGATCGGTCTCATTGACTCTCCGTCAATGTTTGAAAAGTAACCAACTGTAGACTCCTCTTCTCTCCCATTCCTTCCACCAAACATCCCCCTACCGGGCCCGCACTCCAAACACTTGCACTGTGGTATTACTCGAGTATACCGGAATCAAGAGTCTCTCATACTACAAGATTCCTTATAACTTTACCCAAGGCTCATTAATTGTCACGACCAAACCCTTGTCGGCTCGATTCAATCAACTACCAATGGGGTTGAGCTCAATGATAACATTTGTAGTCGTTGGATACTTATCCAATCGATATCAAGTCATGTATTTCATTTCATATATCAGTTCATATAACTTTCCAATAACTTTCCAATAACTTTTCAATAACATGTGAAACAATAAGTGAGAGTGATAAAGTACACTCTCACATCAATCCATTAACATACAACATCTCAAGTTCAAATATCAAAGCCATATAATAGCACACAAGTGAGTAGTACACTCACCAATCAATTAAGTGCTATTTCATGCACTTCCGTCAGGAGAATGTCGTGAGCTATCGTCACGCCCTAGAACATGTAAACAAATACCATAAGACTCGATAACGAGTCATAAAGTCAAACCAATTATCGCCCAATAGGGTTTCATGCATGGAAATTCAAGGGTTAAATACTTAACCTTTACTCAAGTCGAGAATATAGTTTTCTAAATCTCGAGTAAAAATTCGGGCAGCATGCCCTTTGTGTTTACCAAATTTTCCAGCCATAAGGCTTCATTATTTTTCTTCAATCACAACCCAACAACACACATATAAGCATTTCATGTCAAGAGCCGTTCCATAGCTCACAATATCATAAAACAAGAAACCATACCGAGCCATAAACAACACCAATTCACAACCCCAATAGGGTTTTATAAACATATACAAGCATGAAAGCAAACCAGAAATTAAGAAAGGCTTTAATGTTGGCCTTGATAAGAAAACCGGTTTTGACGTCATAATGCGGTAATGGCACAACTCTCACTACAATTATCGGTTAGGGGTGTAAGACCCACCGTTTCGAAGCTATGAAACAGGGCTACAACAATGTAGAAGGCCTCTCAGTCCAAATCCTAGCACAACTAGGTCAAAAGTGCCAAATACCAAACCCAAATTACCAAAACAGATTTACAAAACACACAAAACTGTAATACGTCAATCTCAGCCTACACAGGTCCAAATGCCGAAATTCCAAAGGCATAAGTTAGCTAAGACATCCAGCTACATTTCCTCAGAAGACACAAACTTCACAATCCAAACCAATTCCAGTCAAAACAGGCAATTACTATCGCAGTTCGGACATTCTGTGCACCAAAAACAGCAACAGTAAAAACGGCATAACTCACTCTACACTAGTCCAATTGCCCTGAAATTTTGCAGGCACACTAAACTCACCAATACCTACAACTTTCATGTTTTGAACAAAGTCCAATTCGGCCTCTATCTATGACCTCAAATTTCGGACAGAATAGGGGTTCATGAACCCTAACTTTGCACATTTCATTCAAATTCCAAAATTGATTGCATTTAACAACAATTCACACCTACTAGAGCCAAAGCCCCTTATTACCAAGCATCATACTAGTCCACAACATCAAAATCATATGAAACCAGAAAATTCCTCATAAAATGGAAAACTTCACCAAATCAAGCCAAACCAAGAAATAAATCATATAATCCAACACTCAAGCCACTTCTAAGCATAATATAACCATCATTAGGTGTAGTAGGGTGTTCAAGCATTACTTACCAAGAAATTAAGAGAGATAGAGAGGTTGGCCACCTTAGAGCTTCAAAACAACTTCACTAATACACTTACAAGCACTAGAAGAAAGGTTTTTATGGAATAGAATCTAGTGTAGGCTTTTGTTCTTGCAAGATTGAGTGAAATGGAAGCTTGAGAGTTGAAGAAATTCCTTTCTTCTTTGCAAGGAGAGGGCCGGCCATAAGAGGTAAGAAAATGGTGATTTTTGTGCATTTTTTTGATATTTAAACCTTTGGTCAAAAAAAGTCAAGAAAGTGAATAGTGTTTCTTAAAGTCCAACAAATGGGAAGGTGACACTTGTCACCTCCATAAATGCATCCTTATCATTCTTTTCTCTCTCTCACATCAATCACTTCACACACACTACTTATCTCTTAACACCCGATAAAATTTTCACTGTATCCGAAACTTAACCTTATTGGCCGAATTTTTCCAAACTTTTCGCACTAGTGGGTCCCACGTCCATTAATTTTCTAAAAACTCACCAATACTAGAAAAATGATCTAAAAACTATAATTACTCATAAAATCTACCAGAAAAAAATTCCTAGGCCCGAAAATGCAGAAAACATGCAATTAAGGGGAAATAAACCCTAGGAAAATAATTAGGGTTTTACGGGTTCTCACAGGTGACGTTTGCCGTGTTTCAGCTTGAGGGGGCGGCCCGTTCCTGGTGGAACGTGATCCGACAGAAATGGGAACGGGAGCAGACACCCAGGACTTGGGTGAACTTCATTCGAGAGTTTAATGCGAAGTTTTTGCCTCCTCTAGTCCAGGAGAGGAAGGAGGACGAGTTTATTAGGCTCCGCCAAGGGACTCAGACGGTGGCGGAATATGAGAGTCAATTCACCCGCTTGTCCAAGTTTGCGCCTGAGTTAATCATGACTGAACAACGACGAATTAGGCGCTTTATTCAGGGTTTGAATGTTGAGATTCAAAAAGACCTCGCGGTGGCTCAAATCACTGCGTTTAGCGAGGTTGTAGAAAAGGCCCAACGGGTTGAAAGTGCACGGTTGCAAGTCCGGAACTTCCAGGCCAAGAAGCGTGGCTTTCCTGGGAGTAGTTCTGGACAGGGTGATAAGAGCACTCCTGCTAAATTTGGACGAGGAACGGGAGGTGGTCGACAATCTGGTTCAGGTAGAGGGACTCCATTCAGGGGTGGCCAAGCTGGGCGAGGACCAAGGGGAAATGCTCAGAGTGGCTCGGCTTCAGCACCTCGCAGTCCCTGCGGGCATTGCGGGAAGCCAAACCACACCGAAGATAACTGCTGGAGGAAACAAGGCAAATGTCTGCGTTGTGGAAGCGCAGACCACCAATTGGCTACTTGCCCGGTCCTGAAACAAGATGGAAAGGGAAGCCAACCCCCGCCGAGGACCAATACTGGACTAGCGAAGGGAGATGGGTCCAAACCTAAAGTGCCAGCTATGGTGTATTCCTTAGAGCCCCATCAGGTCCCAGAGTCTTCAGAGGTCGTAGAAGGTACGATCCCTATTTTCCACCGCTTTACCAAAGTTTTAATTGATCCTGGTGCCACTCATTCGTTTGTTAACCCTGCTTTCATGTGTGGCATCGATATAAAACCTGCTAGTTTACCATATGACCTAGAAGTTAGTACACCCACGGGGAATCAACGTTTGGTGACTAGTATGGTTTATAGGGATTGTGAGGTCTGGGTAGGTGAAAAGAGATTTTTAGGAGACCTGATAAGCTTGTCCATTAAGGGGTATGACGTGATTTTGGGTATGGACTGGCTAGCCAAATATAACGCTCAATTGGATTGTAAAACGAAGGTGGTAGAATTTCACATTCCTGGCGAGGCAACCTTAAGGTTGGATATAAGGGGTAGGTTAGCCTCATCTGCTTTAATTTCGGGCATTCGAGCTAGGAAACTGATAAGTAGAGGAGCGCAAGGATTTTTGGCCTTTTTGATCAACACCCCTACGGATAAGTTAAAAGTGGAAGACGTGGCCGTAGTGAGGGAATTTCCGGATGTATTCCCTGATGAGTTAGTAGCTTTACCTCCAGAGCGGGAGATAGAATTCCAAATAGATCTGTTACCTGGAACCTCACCTATCTCAAAAATCCCTTACCGAATGGCGCCTGCGGAACTTAAGGAGCTTAAGTTGCAATTACAAGATCTTTTGGAGCGAGGATTCATTCATGAGAGTGGGTCTCCTTGGGGAGCTCCTGTTCTATTTGTGAAGAAAAAGGACGGAACCTTGAGGATGTGTATTGACTATCGGGGTCTGAACAATGTTACGATCAAGAATAAATATCCACTGCCCCATATCGACGAGTTGTTCGACCAGCTGCAAGGAGCAGTGGTCTTCTCCAAGTTGGACCTCCGACAAGGATATTATCAGTTGTTGATTAGAACAGAGGATATACCGAAAACTGCTTTCAACTCGAGATATGGGCATTTCGAGTTTGCCGTTATGCCCTTTGGACTGACTAATGCTCCTGCCGTCTTTATGGACCTAATGCATAGGGTTTTCAAACCCTATCTAGACCGATTTGTCGTTGTGTTCATCGATGACATTTTGGTCTACTCTAAGACACGCGAGGAGCATGAGGAGCATTTGAGAGTGGTGTTGCAGACGTTAAGGGAACATCAGTTGTACGCCAAGTTTAGTAAATGCGAGTTTTGGTTGGAGAAGGTAGCATTCCTAGGGCACGTAATCTCCCACGAAGGTATTTCGGTGGACCCGGCAAAGGTAGAGGCTGTGACAAATTGGAAGAGACCAGAGACTCCCACGGAAATTCGTAGCTTTCTAGGGCTAGCTGGGTACTACCGCCGTTTCATTAAAGATTTCTCCAAACTAGCAGGACCTTTAACTGACCTGACGAAGAAGCATGGTCGATTTATCTGGAATGCTCGATGCGAAACAAGTTTTCAGGAATTAAAGAGAAGATTGACCACGACTCCAGTACTAGTCTTGCCAAATGGAGTGGACGGGTTCGCGGTGTATGCAGATGCGTCGCGAGAAGGCCTAGGGTGTGTTTTGATGCAGAACCGTAATGTAATTTCTTTTGCCTCTAGGAAATTGAAGCTTCACGAGCAGAATTACCCGACCCACGATCTGGAACTAACCGCGGTTGTGTTTGCTCTGAAAAAGTGGAGGCATTACCTATACGGGGTGACCTTTGAAGTGTACTCGGATCATAAGAGTCTTAGGTACCTTTTCTCCCAGAAGGAACTGAACATGAGGCAACGACGATGGATGGAATTTTTAGAAGATTACGACTGCACCCTCAACTACCATCCCGGAAAGGCAAATGTGGTAGCCGATGCCTTGAGTCGTAAGGTGCAAGTAGCAGGGTTGATGATTAAAGAGTGGGATTTATT
Source organism: Coffea arabica (assembly GCF_036785885.1). NCBI lineage: Eukaryota > Viridiplantae > Streptophyta > Magnoliopsida > Gentianales > Rubiaceae > Coffea > Coffea arabica. The sequence continues at coordinate 23,221,370 of NC_092318.1, read as the reverse complement.
AGAATCTGTATGTGAGTGGAGACCCTGTCTTGGGAGCCATAAGTTGCTATTTAGCAATGTTAGGGTAACCTCCACTCTACTGGAACGCATTAAAGAGGCGCAAAACGAAGATTTGATGGTAAAGAAGTGGAGAGAGAAAGTGGAGAAGGGAGAAACAACGGACTTCAATTTTAGTCCTGAGGGTATATTGAAATATCGAAACCGAATTGTGGTACCGAAGGTTGAATCGTTGAAAACGGAAATTCTGGAAGAAGCTCATCGGTCCAAGTATACAATCCATCCGGGCAGCAACAAGATGTATCAGGACTTGAAAGGAACCTATTGGTGGGACAATATGAAAAGGGAAATCGCTCAGTACGTGCAAAGATGTCTCGTTTGCCAACAGGTGAAAGCGGAATATCAAAAACCATCGGGTCTGTTACAACCCTTGGAGATACCCGAGTGGAAGTGGGAAAACATCACAATGGACTTCGTTTCCGGTTTACCGAGGACACAAAGAGGACACGATGCCGTTTGGGTGATCGTTGATCGCTTAACCAAGTCGGCCCATTTCTTGCCGGTGAACATGAAGTATTCCATGGACAAGTTGGCCCGACTGTACATGGACGAGATAGTAAGGCTACATGGTGTTCCTGTGAGCATCGTCTCCGATCGGGATCCACGGTTCGTATCTCGGTTTTGGCAGAAGTTTCAAGAAACCCTGGGGACTAAACTCAACTTGAGCACGACCTATCACCCTCAGACGGATGGACAGTCAGAGCGGATGATTCAAACTCTCGAGGACATGCTACGAACTTGCATTTTGGATTTTGGTGGCAACTGGGGTCAACACATGACCTTGATAGAGTTTGCGTACAACAACAGCTTTCATTCGTCGATCCAAATGGCCCCGTATGAAGCCCTATACGGACGAAAGTGCCGGTCTCCGATTTACTGGGACGAAGTTGGTGAAAAGAAAGCACTAGACCCGGCAACTATTCCATGGATGGAAGAGGCTCAAGAGAAGGTCAAGTTGATACGGCAACGACTCCAAACAGCTCAAAGTCGACAAAAGAGCTACGCAGATAATCGAAGAAAGGACTTGGAGTTTGAAGTTGGAAACCACGTATTTCTCAAGATCACACCCTTACGAAGTCTTACAGTGGGCAAAGGAAAGAAGCTTCAACCACGGTACGTCGGACCCTACAAGATCCTGCAGAGAGTAGGAGCGGTAGCGTATCGATTGGAACTGCCATCCAGTCTCTCTCGAATCCACGATGTGTTTCACGTCTCGATGTTAAAGAAGTATCATCCCGACCCATCCCATGTATTACTACCGGAGGAGATTGAAGTAGACGAATCGCTTGCTTACGAAGAGAAGCCTGTCCAAGTGCTTGACCGGAAAGTCAAAGAGCTCAGAACCAAGCAGATTCCGTTAGTAAAAGTGCTATGGAGAAACCATGGAATAGAGGAAGCTACTTGGGAAGTGGAAGAAGAAATGCGGAAGAAGTATCCAAACCTCTTGGGTAGTTAAGGTGAGAAATTTCGAGGACGAAATTCTTTTAAGGGGGAGAGAGTGTGAGAACCCGTAGTTTCCCTAATAATTTTCCTAGGGTTTTCCCCTTTAATTGCATGTTTTCTGCATTTTATGGCTTAGGAAAATTTTCTTGGTGGATTTTATGAGTAATTATAGTTTTTAGATGATTTTTCTAGCATTGAGTAGTTTTTGAAAAATTACGGATAGATTATGGACGTGGGCCCCACTAGTGCGAAACGTTCGGAAAAATTCGGCCAATAAGGTTAAGTTTCGGATACTGTGTAAACTTTATCGGGTGTTAAGAGATAAGTAGAGGAGGTGAAGTGATTGATGTGAGAGGTGACCAAAGGATAGAAATGCATTTAAAGAGGTGCCAAGTGTCACAATATCATTGGGTGGACTTTATGGAACACTATTCATGTTTTTGACTTTTGACCCATTGGTTAAATATCTTAAAATTACCACCAAAAATCACCATTTCTTGCTCCTTGGTGGCCGGCCCTCTCTATCAAAGAAGAAAGAAAAACTCTTCCAAGTTTAGCTACCATTTAGTGCCAATCATCCAACTCAAGTGCTTAAACTAGTTTCTACTCCATAAAATTCCTCCATTTGGTGTTAGTGAGTGTTTTGGTGAAGTTTCTTTGAGAAGCTAAGGTGTTCTACAACTTCCTCTCTCTTGTTTACTTGGTAAGTTGTGCTTACACTTCCTCTTACACCTAATGATGTTTAATTTGTGCCTAATGGTGGCTATAGTGTTGAAAATTGAGGTTTATTTCTTGGTTTGGAATGAATTGGTGAAGTTTTCATTTTTTTGAGGAATTTTCTGGTTTAATGTGATCATAGTGTTGTGGTTATTTATGATGGTTGGTAATAAGGGGTTATGCCTCTAGTGGATGTATATGATAGGAAATTGCAATCAATTTTGAGTTTGGATTGAAATGTGAAAAGTTAGGGTTTCATAACCCCCTTTTCTGTCCGGTTTTGGATCATATGGTTATAGGCCGAATTGGCCTTTCCTTAAAACATGAAAGTTGTAGGTACTGATGTGTTTGAGATGCCTGTAAAATTTCAGGTCATTTGGAGTAGTGTAGAATGAGATATGTCGTTTTTACTGTTGCTGTTCTGGGTGATCAGAATGTGCGAACTGCGATTGTAATCGTCTGTTTTGACTGCAATTTCTTTGGATTTGGATGTTAGTGTCTTCTGATGAAATGTATCTTAATGTCTTATCTATCATATGCCTTTGGAATCAATGCATTTGGACCTGTGTAGACTGAGTTGGACGAATTACAGAATTGTGTGATTTGGAACCTGCAATTACGGTTCTGGTTTGGTATTCTGCCTTTTTGACCTAGTTGTGCTAGGATTTGGACTGAGTGGCCTTCTACATTGTTGTAGCCATGTCTTTTAGCTTCGAGATGGTGGGTCTTACACCCTCATCTGATAAGCGTATCGCATTTTGTACCATTACCGCATTAGGAGGCCAAAACTGTTTTTGTTGTTGGGACAAATGAGTTCCATTTCCTGATTTTCTGGTTTGCCTATATGCTTATATATGCATAGGAAACCCTTTTGGGGTTGTGATTGGCATGGCTTTATGACTCGTTATCGAGTCTTATGGTATTTGTTTACATGTTCTAGGGCGTGACGTTAGTGCACGACGTACTTTGGACGGCGGTGCATGAAACCTCACCTACGTGAGTGGTGAGTATACTACTCACTTGAATGTTATAATGTGGCTTTGTTATATGTGCTTGTGATGCCTTGAAGGCTTGTTTGGCTATTGGAAATGATTAAGGTGAGGGTGTACTTGACCGCCCTCATCCTTTTATCCTGTTAATGACTGTTTAATGTTTCACTGTATTACTGCACTGCTATATTGAGTTAATGGATTCCATTCATGGAATATTGTTTGGGTGTCAGTTGGACGAGTATCCAACGGCCCTACTGTACTACTGAGCTCGACCCCGTTGGTAGTCACTTGAATCGAGCCAGCGAGGGCTTGGTCGTGAAAATTGACTAGTCACGGGGACTGAAATGGGAACCTTGTGGTAATGAGACCCTTGGTTCCGGTGTACTCGAGTATCACCTAAAGTTACTGCTTGGAGTGCGGGCCCGGTTGGGGTATGTTGGGTGGAAGGAATGGAAGTAAAGTGAGGTCTACGGTTTGGTACTTTTAACATTGACGGAGGGTCAATGAGGTTGGATCAAGAATGCAAGCGTGGAAATGGGCTCTTGAGAGCCGTCCGTATCCTTTTACCGATTTGTTTTGCTTCTTATTTGTATACTTGAAATGAACGGTTATGCTTAAGTGATCTTTGTTGCTTATGTGGTAGTAACTCACTGAGCTTTAGCTCACTCAGTTCCATTTGTTTTCCTTACAGGAAAATGATCATTTTGGAAGATCATACTTGTTGGTTGCCAAATTGAGCCATGTATATGTCTATTTTGAATAGCTCTTTGCATGAAACCCTAATGTGTATTGGGTTCATCTTTTGATTGGCAAACCGAATATGTGTATCTATGATGAATAGCTTTTGACATGCCAATGTGGTTGTAAATATTGAATTTCAATGTATTTATGTCTGGTTGATGTTTGGTTGACTTTCGGATCGATTCGGCTTGTCCGAGCGCGCTTTTATTTTCCCGAAACGTTTTAGATCGCGTGTATCTGCCCGTAGTCCTGGCGAGAGCTGGGCAGGCAGTCCGCTAACCCCTTTGGTTCGCCTTAGGGGAAGGTGGGGCTGTCACAACTTGTCTTTATAACCTTTATGTGAACTCACTTACCTTTGATTCTTGGTTGCTTTAATGGTTGAATTTGAGCCAAGCAAGTGAATTTTGTTAAGAAAAGAGTTCATAATCTCAAGTTGTTAGACAATCTAAAAAATTTTCGCAGGAGGCTCTGCGCAGCTTCGGGAAATTGGCTATAACTTCGTATAGGAAAGTCAGAATTGAGTTTCGTTTGTTGCGTTTGAAACAAGACTCATATTGCTTCCCACGATATAAAATTCAAAGTTTAATTCAATCTCTATAAATTCCAAAAAATTGGCAAAGTTGACTGAAAATTATGTCCTGCACAAATAAAGATAGGAATGTTGTAGTAGCTTATGGCTCAATTTGGACTAACTTATGAGCTGAATTTCTTTGAGGTGTCTTTCAAAGATTATTACTGTGTTAAGTCTAGTTTTTAATAGGCCAAGTTGTATGAATGTTTGACATTTATAACTCAAGTTATGATTTTTCAAAAGGAAGGGCATAAGTTAAGGTTTTTTGTGCATACTAGGGTTTTTGGTGTGCCTTTGGTGCATTTTAGGAGTGTGATCACTTGGTGAGGTGTGTGTACTAAATTTGGTGGTTAAGAGTGAGTTTTAGAAAAATAAAATGTGTGATTAGAAGTGATAATAATAAGTTAGTGAACTATAAGTAAAAACACAAGTACGTGTGAGTTAAGGAAAATAGGCTTGAACTGACGTGCACCGTTTGCTACCGACTAAGTACCCCACTTGACCGCTACTTTCTTGCCCTAATCCTCTTATTTTTATTTCATCTAATCAGCACCTAATTAACCCTTAAAGCAGCCGAAATATTTGACCTAAAAACAAGAGGAAAAAAACCAAAAACAAGAGAAAATTTGGTGGTGCCAAGTGTTGAACATTTGTGGAACTTTTGACCAAAACTTTCTTATCATTTAATTCATCTTTCATGTTTTAAAACCAAACAAAACAAACTTAAGAGTAGGGGAAGAGAGAACCGTGAGCTAGGAGAAAAAACAAAGAGGAAGAAATCTATCCAAGGTCTTGTCCAAGGCCCTTTGACCAAGCCTTTGTTAGTCTTCATCTTGTACACATTGAACCCAACCATTTCATTTTCTTGCAAGCTTGGTCGAGAGAGAGAGGAGGGGAAGAGAGAAAAATTCCATCTTGACTTCCTTGCTTGATTTGTGAAAAAAATCCAAACCCTAACCCAAATCCATACCGATTAATCTTAAGTTAAGCTTGGAGAGAAGACTTTGGGGGAGTTTTTGGAGGAATAAAACTCTTGTTTGCTTGGGGTTTGAGCTAAGTTTCTAGAAAACATCTTTTTTATTGTCTCTTGAGATTCATTCAAGATAAGTTATGATTGAAGCTAAAAGAAGCATGGTTATGAAAGATTTTATGGTTTTGGTTAAGGTAGCATGTAATTTCCAGCTTTAATGTTCAATTTCGAGCCTTGATATGCATTTTCCAGCAAGGAGATGAACTTGATAGTTTGATATGAGATGGTTTAATTTTGATGTGAACTTTTAAGCTTTGGTATATGGTTTTCCAGCTTTGGTTGAAATTTTCGGCTTTAGTAGAGAAATTTCCAGCATTGATAGTAGAAGCTGCCCTGTTTCTGACTTGTATGATTCGTCCATGTTAGAGGCCGAATCAGGTCTAGGTTAAAACATGAAAGTTGTTGGGAATGGAGTTATATAACTGCATGTAAAATTTCAACTCAATCTTAGCACTGTAGCATGTGAAATGACAAAATTACCCCTGACTGCCAAATGCACTGTTTCGCGAATAGTTTTCTGTTTTCTCTGAGATTGCACATTTTGACCTTGAAAATGAACGAATTGGCTGTCAATGTCTTCATAAGACTTGTATTTCTCTGTCTTAGCTTCGAAAAGGTATAAAGTGTACCCCAAACCGATAGGCATAGATTCAGTTGTGACCGAAACGCCAAGAGACGTCAAACCTGTTGTTTTATTGTTTGTCCTTAAACTTGGTTTCCGGTCGCATTACTAGTATTGTTTTGTAATTGAATGGCATTAAGCCTAGTTGAAGGGTTATTGTGGTAACATTGCTTGTGTGTGACTTTGGGGCTGATTTGAGGAAATCACTGAAGCCATAAATTGCTGGAAAATAGCTAAATACAAAGGACATGCCGTCCAAATTTTCACTCGAGGACTAGACGTGTGTACTTGTGGTTCGAGCGAAGAGTTGAGGTTGAGTTGAACTTGAATTGTCTAGGTTATTTGAGTCCTCTTTCGTAGAGATATATAAGCTGGAATTTGGCCGAAACTCGTACCCTTGGAAAAATGAAAGTAGCGACCAATAGAAATACGTTTTCTTTGTCTTTTTGACTCAAATGAAAATTCCAAAGTTTTAATCACTTTCTTACCAAAACTAAAAAAGCGAGCATGAGTTTTCTAGGGTGTGATAAGTAACATGAATATTACCCAAATAAGTTTCAGTTACTTGATTTTCGTTAAACGAAACGCTTAAGTTTCGAACCTTAGTTAATTTCAAAGCTCTCAAATGATATTTTATCGCAGATTTGGACTCCAATGAAGGAGTTACACCTGAGCGTGATTTTGACAAGCACTAAATCTTTGGTGAGTGCTTTCAAATACATGATTGAACTTGATATTTGATTTACCAACGTAATCAGACGAGATTTGCTTGGTTTGGTCGGGCAAGTGTGTACTTTATCGCACTTGACCTAACTCAACTAAATACTTGATATCTCATTCATGCTTGTATAAGTGACTTGATTTGCATTGACCTGTACTTGTATTTGTACTTGTGCTTGACTTGTAAGTGCTGAGCGGCAATATGTACCACACTCGATACGAGTAGGAGGTACCTCTCATTCCCGTCTTCGTACTTTTCTCTTGACTAAGTCGATTGGTCATCGACTATAGTGAGTACTTGGGAACCCAAACCCCACTGGCTAGTTAATCGAGTCGAGCCGGCAAAGGCTTGGTCGATTAGATAACAAACCATGAGTATCTAGTGCTGTCGAGTGGAGTGTTATCTCCTCGACTAATCCGTATACTCAAGTATTACCATCAGTGTTTAGTTGATGTTCGGGCCCGATAAGGGGGTTGAATGGTGGATGGATTGGTGTGAAGCGAAGTACTACTGGACTGATTACGTTCCTCGAAAGTTGACGGAGTGTCAACTAATACTTGATCAAGCTCTGGTGAAGCAACGGGAAATTGGCTCTTGAGAGCCATCTGTATCCTTATACTTTGATTGTTATTCGTAGTGTTATTGTTTCTTTTAGAAAAGAATTTTACACTCGCTCATTTTGAGATTTGCTACTTGAAGTGTTATTGCTCACTTTATGGACTGGTTATGCTTGCTACTTTGTTACTTTGATATGTGAACTTTTAAATAATTATCAACTTGCTATTTGGAACCTCACTGGGCTTTTAGCTCATTCCACGCCATTTGTTTTCCTTACAGGGGGTACGAGCGAGGCATGAGATTGGTACAAGCTAGCGCAGTCTAGTTTTTTTTTGAAATTTTGTAATTGTACTCGCACTAGTCGCTCGATTAGGGTTGAATGTATTTAGAACTCCAATCTTTTGATGTATTTGGGGTTGATGGATGTGTGAGACAGAAATGAATGTATTTATACTTTCCAAACTTGGTAACTTTTTTCCTTTATTCTTGAGATTGTACCCTATTTTGTTTGAAGTGAGTGAGTGAGTGAGTCCTCACGAGAGTTGGGCAGGCAGTCCGTAAATCCAGGGGTACGCCCTAGGGGGAGGTGGGGTCATCACAGATGATATCAGAGCTGTTTCGTGTGGCCTCTGCGCGGGGTGAGCTTGGGCCAAGTGGTGATATGGTCCCAATTATATGAATGAGTATAAAGGACTTAGTGCTCTTCATGAGCGTAAGTTGTGAATCATGAAGGTTATAGGCGTAAAACCTTTATCATGATACTTGAGAAATCTAGATATGTATGTCAGGTAGGAATCTTAACTTGGACGATTTGCATTTGGGAGCGTACGACCCGAGATGTGAATTCTCCTAGTTTCGAATTCTTGTATCCAAGTACAAAAAGTGGAGAACACTAGAATATAGGTCTACATCTCGATTGAACTTGGGATAAATTTGGATGGTAAACGTCAAGGCGTGAAAGATTCTAGTATTGGGCTTGAGATTGAACTGATCAAAGAGAGTGGAGCAATGAGTGTTGTTATGGACTGGTTTCGTACATGTCTGGCTAGGGTTTCTATGGATGATGGCTAGTTTGTGGATGTCGTGAACGTTAAGGCGCTAGTATTGTAGCTCGTTTCATTTCTCCCGTACCTGTGTTGATTATGGTTACACATGTATTTCTTTTGAACTCATTTTAACTCTTGCTTGACTATTTATTTTCTATTTTATACCCTTCTACGATATCGCATAGGAACTTGATTTTGATTATTATCGTGCCAAGATTGAGAGTTTTGGAATTAGGTATGGAGATTTTGAGAAAAAGGATTTGAATAAGAATTCTCTATTTGTGGTTAATAATGAAGGAAGGCAGTTCGATTAGAGAAGATAGTATATTGCCAGTGTACTATGTTTGATTTTAAAATCTAGTAGAAGTAGTAACCAAGTTTTGTAGTTATCGCTTTCTCTTTTCGTCGGATTCTTAAGTCTATATTACTTTGCAGTTTTTGATATCTTTGTTAAACTTCCTTAGCATATTAGTGTAGCCTTTACGTGATAAGATTTTCTCTCTAGGTAAGTTGTGGTTGTACTATGAGTAAGAGAAAGTCACTTGAGAGTTGGAGGAAAATTCTATAGCATCAAGTGTTGTGCGAGCAAACTTTAGAATTTCGAGGATGAAATTCTTTTAAGGGGGAGAGAGTGTGAGACCCCGAAAATTTACTTGTCTTTATAACCTTTATGTGAACTCACTTACCTTTGATTTTTGGTTGCTTTAATGGTTGAATTTGAGCCAAGGAAGTGAATTTTGTTAAGAAAAGAGTTCATAATCTCAAGTTGTTAGACAATCTAAAAATTTTCGCAGGAGGCTCTGCGCAGGTTTGGGAAATTGGCTATAGCTTCGTATAGGAAAGTTGGAATTGAGTTCCGTTTGTTGCATTTGAAACAAGACTCATAGAGCTTCGTACGATATAAATTTCAAAGTTTGATTCAATCTCTATAATTTCCAAAAAATTGGCAAAGTTGACTGAAAATTTTGTTCTGCACAAGTAAACATAGGAATGTTGTAGTAGCTTATGGCTCAATTTGGACTAACTTATGAGCTGAATTTCTTTGAGATGTCTTTTAAAGATTATTAGTGTGTTAAGTCTAGTTTTTAATAAGCCAAGTTGTATGAATGTTTGACATTTATAACTCAAGTTATGATTTTTCAAAAGGAAGGGCATAAGTTAGGGTTTTTGGTGTGCCTTTGGTGCATTTTGGGAGTGTGATCACTTAGTGAGGTGTGTGTACTAAATTTGGTGGTTAAGAGTGAGTTTTAGAAAAGAAAAAAAATGTGTGATTAGAAGTGATAATAATAAGTTAGTGAACTATAAGTAAAAACACAAGTACGTGCGAGTTAAGGAAAATAGGCTTGAACCGACGTATACCGTTTGCTACTGACTGAGTACCCCACTTGACCTCTACTTTCTTGCCCTAATCCTCTTGGTTTTATTTCAGCTAATCAGCACCTAATTAATCCTTAAAGCAGCCGAAATATTTGACCTAAAAACAAGAGGAAAAAGAAATAAAAAACAAGAGAAAATTTGGTGGTGCCAAGTGTTGAACATTTGTGGAACTTTTGACCAAAACTTTCTTATCATTTAATTCATCTTTCATGTTTTAAAACCAAACAAAACAAACTTAAGAGTAGGAGAGAGAGAGAACCGTGAGCTAGGGGAAAAAACAAAGAGGAAAAAATCTATCCAAGGTCTTGACCAAGACCCTTTGACCAAGCCTTTCTTAGTCTTCATCTTGTACACATTGAACCCAACCATTTCATTTTCTTGCAAGCTTGGCCGAGAGAGAGAGGAGAGGAAGAGAGAAAAATTCCATCTTGACTTCCTTGCTTTAATTTGTGAAAAAAATCCAAACACTAACCCAAATCCATACCGATTAATCTTAAGTTAAGCTTGGAGAGAAGACCTTGGTGGAGTTTTTGGAGGAATAAAACTCTTGTTTGCTTGGGGTTTGAGCTAAGTTTCTAGAAAACATCTCTTTTATTTGTCTCTTGAGATTCATTCAAGATAAGTTATGATTGAAGTTAAAAGAAGCATGGTTATGAAAGATTTTATGGTTTTGGTTAAGGTAGCATGTAATTTCCAGCTTTAATGTTCAATTTCCAGCCTTGATATGCATTTTCCAACTAGGAGATGAACTTGATAGTTTGATATGAGATGGTTTAACTTTGATGTGAACTTTTAAGCTTTGGTATATGGTTTTCCAGCTTTGGTTGAAATTTCCGGCTTTAGTAGAGAAATTTCCAGCATTGATAGTGGAAGTTGCCCTGTTTCTGACCTGTATGATTCGTCCATGTTAGAGGCCAAATCAGGTCTAGGTTAAAACATAAAAGTTGTAAGGAATGGAGTTATATAGCTTCTTGTAGAATTTAAGCTCAATCATAGTACTGTAGCATGTGAAATGACAAAATTACCCCTGACTGCCAAATGCACTGTTTCGCGGACAGTTTTCTATTTTCTCTGAGATTGCACATTTTGACCTTGAAAATGATACAATTGGCTGGTAATGTCTTCATAAGACTTGTAGTTCTCTGTCTTAGATTCGAAACGGTATAATGTTTACCCCAAACCGATAGGTGTAGCTTCAGTTGTGACCGAAACGCCAAGAGACATCAAACCTGCTGTTTTGTTGTTTGTCCTTAAACTTGGTTTCCGGTCGCATTACTAGTATTGTTTTGTAATTGAATGACATTAAGCCTAGTTGAAGGGCTATTGTGGTAACATTTCTTGTGTGTGACTTTGGGGCTGATTTGAGGAAAACAATGAAGCCATAAATGGCTGGAAAATAGCTAAATACAAAGGACATGCCGCCCAGATTTTCACTACTTGAAGTGTTATTGCTTACTTTATGGACTGGTTATGCTCGCTACTTTGTTACTTTGATACGTGAACTTTTAAATAATGGTCAACTTGTTATTTGGAACCTCACTGGATTTTTAGCTCATTCCACGCCATTTGTTTTCCTTACATGGGGTACGAGCGAGGCGTGAGACTGGTACAGGCTATCATAGTCTAGTTTTTTTTTGAAATTTTGTAATTGTACTCGTACTAGTCGCTCGATTAGGGTTGAATGTATTTAGAACTCTAATCTTTTGATGTATTTGGGGTTGTATGGATGTTTGAGACAGAAATGAATGTATTTGTACTTTCCAAACTTGGTAACTTATTTCCTTTATTCTTGAGGTTGTACCCTATTTTGTTTGAAGTGAGTGAGTGAGTCCTGACGAGAGCTAGGCAGGCGGTCCACTAAACCCTGGGGTACGCCCTAGGGGGAGGTGGGGTCGTCACAAATACTGCTTGACAACTTACAGTTCACATGCACTAGATAAGGATCTTCATAATGACTCTCAATCAGCTTAGAAAAATGTTGAATCTGGTTGTGTAAAGTGGCAAAATTCATTACTAGATGTTGGTGATATGGTACTTCTTGCACGTATAAAGCTGAAGCAATGTATTGCACTTCCTTAGATGCACGAATCAACAAGTTAAAAACAACATTTTGGACGCTCAACACACGTGTTCACATCTCCCAACATGTGTGGTAGCAAAGTGTAGACACCAAATTTTTGGTGTAATTTCATTTTTTAGTTTTTATTTGTCGTGTTCATTTTTAGTTTTTAGTTCCCAGTTTTATTTTTATTTTTAAGTTTTATCATAGAATTTGTTGAAAAAGAAAAAAAAGAGAAAAAGAAAAGCATTCAAAAAAAATATGTTTTAGTCATTTTGTTTTTATTCAATGCTTTCTTGAAAGAAAAATGAAAATGAAAATGAAAAAAAAGGGAAAAAGGAAATTTGTTCACAAAAATATATTTATTTCTTTAAATGCAACCTTTTTGCACTTTAGTTATTTTTATTAAGTTATTTTGAAAAAAGAAGAGAAAAAAGGAAAAATGAAGAAAATTTGGAAAAATGGACATTTTTGTTGTTTTTATTTATTTATTTAGTTTGTTTTTTTTATTTTTTATTTGTTTTCATTCTTATTATTATTACATGGTTTTGGCAATTTGTTATTATTATTATTATTTATATTTTATCATTTCTGTATTTATTAAGTTTAAAGTTTTAAAAAAAAAAAAAAAAAAAAAAAAGAAACGCGCAGCATGAAGGCTGCGTTTTTGCCGCAGCTTGCAAATGGACTTTGGGGAGCTCCTTGGCTGCAAATTGCAGAAGAAGGACTGAAGGTTTAGGGTGAGGGAGGTGCCATATAAATAGCAAAAGAAAGCTACAGCCGCACAGGGGGAGTTTGGGAATATAGGAGAAACGGCAAAAGAAAAATCAGGACAGAAGGATTAGAGGTGGGCGGCTGAAATAGAGTGAGGAGGAAAGACGGAGGTGACGGTGGAATAGAGGAAACAGCAAAAGAAGGAGAGAGTCTGAGTTGGGGTTGCAAGAAGTTGACCGAATCATCATCGTCATTGGCGTTCCTCTGAATCTCTAGTAGAGCCACTTGAATTTTTTTTCTTGATCCTCTCTCGCCTCACTTGGTGATTAAAGGTACATCTTCATCCTTTGCCCGACAAATACCATCAGATTTGGCTCAGAAATGTTAAGATCTTTGCTGTTATGTTTTGTTTTGTTTTATTTTCTTTTCATGGCTATTCCCCTTGGCATCCTGTTGAATGAGTATGGTTGAGGTAAAAATCAGTGGGTAACGGTTTGAGTTTAAGGATAGAAGCCTGAATTTCTTTCTTTTTCTTCTTTCATGGGCTTATGTGATAAATACATGAAAGTGTTTGTTTATTGATCCTGGCTGACCCACATGTGATTGTGTGAACGAAATCAGAAAATGATATGAAAATCTCGGGCAATGTTTCTTGTTCAGCTTACGATAGTGTTTGAAGGTCCTGTTTCACTTGTTTTTTTTCCTAGCATTGATTTTGTTAAGTTAGAGGTCAGTGGATGTTCATGATTAGTTTGCACTACTGCAAAATTGGGTTGGGTTTAAAAGAAGAAGAAGAAGGGAGTTGGGAATTGTAATATTCTCCATGTTGTCCTGTATTCGTCATGCTTAAGCCATCGGGTCTAGCTTGTTTCAAGTGGATAGATACATGTCCTGGTTTGCAGTCTAAATTCGTTAGAATGGTTTGACCTTTTACATAATCGATTTTTGCTCATAACAAGATGGGTAATGCTGTTTTCTTGATTTTTTTTGGTTGAGTCTAAGTAGATGTTCAGGTCGCATGGGCTGCGTTTGTGACTGAAAATTGTTGGAGTTCCGAAGCTTCATGAGTTTCTTTCTCTTGCTGTAACCTGTTTTCATTTGGTGTTTGGGTTGTGTTGTCCATATGCCAGTTAAGAACATAATAAAAGGTGAATTGCTGCGATATTGTGAATCCATTGTAACTATCTACCTTAAAGGGAAAAGAACTCCAGCCATGTTAAATGAAGCTTCAACTGGATTCCTTTGCTGCATTTTGCTGCTTTGTTTTGTTTTCTTGACTTGGGTGCTATCCGAGGGATTCATTAAAGCTGAACAATCATGTTTGAGTTAAGAATTTATGGAGTTGCGTGATTTTGGGTCGATAAACAGCGAGATGAGGTCCCAGCACTTGTGTTTGCTGGTCAAACTAGTGAGCGGTTTCTGAGTTTTCTCCCACCTATGTTTTGCTGTTTTTTTTTGCTGCGTTTGTTGTCAGGTTCTTGCTGTTTCCTTATGTTTGCTGTTAAGAATTGCTTGGTTTAATGATGTTTAGACATGCTTGATTAGAGTTAGCGCAAAGTTTGTTTGTTAAATGTTATGGGTGAAGCTTTGCGGATGGAACCTTGGCTGCTGAAGTCCGTTTGGTTGTTGCAGAAAAATTTCAGCAGGAATGTTTGATTGCAGACGTTGTGTCATGGCTTTGCATGAGCTTGCATGAAATAATTTCTGAAAATTGCACTTTGACCTCCCAAGTTCCCTTTTGTTTCACTATGACCCAACCAATTGAATAATTTCATCAATTTGATCCTTCACATTTTTTATTTTTGCAACTTCACTGCTTGTTTGCTTTAATTAATTACCATGCTTTGTTTCCATTGCACTTAATTCATGACTTTAGGGGTTTTATGACCAAGTGAGCTTGTGTTTGCCTATTTTCTTTAATTTTCCTAAATAAATTGGTACCTTGACCTCTTTATTATTTTGGAGGGTAATTGAATAATTTCACTTCATTGGGGCGTCAATTCAAGGGAGGTACACTCTATCCCTCATTTGCACTACATTTGACCTTACGTGCTCCTACGTGTTATGTGAATATGCATGCCTACTCCGCTTTCCTTACTTCCTTGCATGCATTTACTTGCTTTTACTTTTATTTAAGTTTTATGGGGTATGTGTACACCTCTTGGCTTGTAATAGATAGGGCTCGGAGAGCATTTGGTCCATTTCCCCTTCCCCTTGGTTGCTTTTATTTAAGTTTTATGGGGTATGTGTACACCTCTTGGCTTGTAATAGATAGGGCTCGGAGAGCATCTGGTCCACTTCCCCTTCCCCTTGCTTGCTTGTTTTTGTTGCTACATGTTAAATTGCTTTATTAGGCTCTTGCATCTAGTCGAGCATGCTAAATGCTATGTGCTATGTGTTTACGAGTATTTTGGCATGTCTACTTGCTTTCATAGCCATGAATGAATGGAATGGATGAATGTACGTTTCCGCTAGTCCAACGCTAGTCGGAATTCATAGAATGGGCTAGTCCAACGCTAGACCCTTAGGGTTTTCCCCTCATTAGCATATCATTTGTTTGTTCACCACATATCATGCATTTTTCTTAGTTTTATCACTTGGCATGCTCCTCGACTCCCTTTCCCCTCATTTTAGGTTTTGCATCCCATACTAGCTATAGGGTTCATTTTGCTTGAGTGTCCCCTTCCGATAAGGGAAACGAGCGAGTGTGGCTACTCGATAGCCTTAGCACGCTAGTTTCGCCTTCTAATCAAAGGGAAAATCAAGTCACGATTTAGGTCTCCCCGTACCCAATATGCATGAATTCCCTAGGGTCATGCATTCTCAATCCACTCTATCGTTACACTTTCACTTTTGTCTCATTTGCACACATGCACCTTTTTATCACCTTCACTTGCACACGAACACTTTCTTGTCTCCACTTGCACACGAACCCTTTTATTTTCACTTGCACACGAGCATTTTATCTTCACTCGCACACGAGTACTTTCATCTACATTTGCACACCTTCACTCTTATCTTATTACTTTTGTCATTTTTCTCACTTCACACAAGCTCACACTTTCACATGGCATGCATTCCACTCATTTTTCACGTCATTTAGGTTTAGGTGTGACCTCTCCAAAAGGATCATTATTGGGCTTCACAATTAATGTGATTGGCACCACTCGACCTTTGAAGAGAAATTTCCCCCGATCCCCCTAGGTCTAGGTTTTTGCATTCATATAGTCATGTCCAACGTGCGAACATATATTGGGTAGAAAATTAGGAAAGGTAAGGTTAAGTCGCGCAACTAGCCTTGGCTAGGTCAAAGGGGTGCCTTGGATTCTATCCTTGCCTTCCCCTTTGTCAAACGTGACCCCCGAACCTTTTTCTTTGGCTTACGTGGACTAGGAGTCGTTTTAAAAAGGGTTTTGCTACTTTGTCTTTTAAAAACACTTTTTGGGTGACTTGGTACACCCTAACTCTATACCAAGTGGCGACTCCGTCTTCATATTTAAAAAAAACCCTTTTTAAAATTTCATTTGGCCAAATCGTCGCTTTCCAAAGTCCCATGGCCTTTTTACTTTTCATTTTGCACACACACATCATCACTCACATATTCACTTATCGAAAAGTGGGGCGCGACACAAAGGCTTGAAGTCCCCATCACATGAAGCACACGGGTTAGCACAATTTGAAGTAGACATAATAAATAATTAACAATCAGCTTTAAGAGACAGAATTATGCTTAAAAATTCCCAAACTAATATTGATGATAGGTCCTCAAAACTGGCAGCAATAGATATGATAGTTTGCCTAGGATTCGATGGCTTTTCTTAAGGGAACATTGGAGGCATCCGGACAGCTTTACAATCTGCAAATAATGAACAAGTTTTATCATGTAAAGGACCATAATTTTGAACAATAAGGAAGGCAATTTCATGAAGTAATGGTGATTTTTGAAATTGAATAGCTTTTACTCCCTTCACCACTTTATTCTTGAAAGTTGGTAACACTTCAACAACCACAAATCCTTCAAAAGAAACAATGGAGTATCACTAGATGAACGATAAGGAACTATAGAATAAGACTCAAGCGTAGTTACTCCCTTTGAAACTTTATTCGGATCACCAACAAACAAATCAACTCTAGGTGAGAAATTGATCATTTGTTGATAACAAAGAGATACCACACTTAAAGCACAAACTCCATGAAAGCTCTTCAATTCTCTAAAGGATGTACGAATGGAACATTTTAAAATCAAGGCGATTGCACTTTGCTTAACCTGCACAAAACAAGAAACACTAGACAATGCAAAGTTAAGATAGTACAATAAGAAGTTCTCTTCACATCCTTAGATTTTACGATAGATGTTTGCTTTCTCTCTTGTTTTTTCACTATGGCTGAATCACTCATGGAATATTCCTCACAGAAATCTTTTGAATGCTCACTCACTTTTCCTTCGGATTTCGCCTCAAGTGCATTCTCACCTTTAACCTCACATTGTGCACCATCACGCACAACTCGCTCTCTCCCAAGTTTTTGTCGTAGGAGGTGTTCATAAGAATCCCACCACCACGGCTCCTCTTTAGATGGCTCGATTGTATCCTTAGACTTTGAAGAAATTGATGTATTGGGCTCTTTTTCCCTTTTGGTCAACCTTTCTTCCTTTAGCTCACCATGCGTTGACCCATTGTGAGAACTCTTATGCTCCACAGCTTGAGTATAATTATGAGACTTCTCAAATGAGCAAGCTGATTTGGTTGAGAGTGAACCCTTTTTAAATGTTTGGCACTCCCTCCTTTGGTCCTCTTTATAGTCATCACAAGTGTCCTCTTTCCAAAGTTACTTTTGAACCGTTTCTTGCATTATTTACTCGACTGCATCTCATGCGTGCTTGCATGTGAATTCATGATATGATTTTGGCTTCAATGAGTTCTTGGGGAGTCTTGTGCTGGACACCAACGTCTCCACCTCTGTTCATTTGGAGCAAATGGCTCCGGAGCTCAAAAAGGGGCTCCCTCTTACTGTTTACTGTTACTGGATCTTTTGAGCGTTGGGTGTGTAAGTGCAATGATTTCACTGGCTCACGAGAGCAAAATACGTACATTTGATCTCTGAATCATGACATCATGGAAATACATGACTGTGAAATATATTGGATGACTGCTTTTACTGGTTACTCACTGAGCTTCTAGCTCACCCCAAAACTATTTTATTCCCCTCCACAGGGCTCGTGGCGAAGGAAAGCTTGTAGTACTTATTCACGTGACTGGATGGCTTATATCTTGTACAGTTTGGATTTCGAATCATTTTATGTATAATTTGGGGAATAGTTTCCGCTTCGCTTATGACTTGTATTTATTGGAGAATTTGATGTAAATTTGAGATATATCTTGTAATTTAATTGAGGACTGTAGTGACTGACTGAGTCCCGGCGAGAGTTGGGCAGGCGACCCGCCGAACCCTTTGGTTCGCCTTAGGGTGAGGTGGGGCTGTCACAGGTGAAATCAGAGTTTAGGCTTCAGTTCTCCGTAGCGTATCCTAGGTTTGAAGTTTAGGATGCCGGACTGTGGGTTTGGGTTGAAATATCAGTGATTCTTGCGGGATGTCTTGACTTGATTGGTACAAGATGGAATGGAATGTTGAGGATGACATTCTTTTAAGAAGGGGAGATTGTGACGCCCTGAAAGAATGAGTGTGAGAACTCACAACTTTTTATATATTTTCACGACATTATTTTGTTTACTCGTTTATAATTTTGTGCCTTTCTTCAATATATTAATTTCCTACACATTTTTATAAGGGAATATAGTTTTCAAATCATTTCCTTGATACAAGTTAGTCCACGTTAATTTTGAAGTATATTTTGAACGTGGGACCCGCTAGTGCGGTAAATGCATTATATTTTTGACAACTTGTTGGAATTTTGTATTAAGTGATATTATTTTACAAGGTGTTAAGAGATTTGTATTGGAGAGACAAAAAGATAAGTTTTAAACCAAAAGGGTGACAAGTGTCACCTTGTGATTTAATCTTGGACTTTGACCACTATTCATGCCTTTACCCTTTAAACCAAAATTGACCCAAAATTCTTCTTATTTTGAAGCTCCTTGGCCGACTTTCTTGCTGGGAAGAAAAGAAAAGAAAGCTCTCAACTTTCTTGCCTCTAAACTTTCTCAATCTTTCAAGCCAACCGATTAAACTTGAATTTCCTCCATAAAAATCCTTAGCTTAGTAGTAGTAAGGTTGTTGGTGAAGTTGTTTGGAAGAAATTGGTGCTAAGTTGCATACTTTCTTGAGATTGCAAGGTGAGTAACTAGGAAATTCTTTCTTTAGTCTTGATAATGTCAAATTAATGACTTGTGTTGGTTAAAGATGCGATTTGGTGGAAGATTTCTTGATTTTGGTAGAAATTGGTGAAGTTTTATATTTATGTATGAATTTTCTGTTTTCATATGAATATGATTATGTTGTCATGTATGATGATTGGAGATGATATTTAAGGAAGCTAGAAGGTGGAAAAAATGGTTAATTGCAAGCAATTTCTGTTTTGGAAATAAAATTGGAAACCTAGGGTTTCATGTTCTTCATTCTGCCCGGCACTATAGCTCATAGTTAGAGGCCGAATTGGCCTTGGGTTAAAACATGAAAGTTGTAGGGAATGATATTGTAGAGATTCCTGAAAAATTTCAGGTCTATCGGAGTAACGTAGCTTGGGAAAAGACGGAATTACCCTTGCTGCCCTGGTTCTACCCGAATTTGAGAATTGCTTCTGTACTGGGTTATTTTGATTGGGAATGCTTCAGAATCGGTTGTTTAGGTCTTCTGATGAATTGTATACCAGTTTCTTAGCTTTCGGATGGCTTTGGAATTACTGGATTTGGACTTAGGTAGCCTGATTTATGATGTGTGCACCAGAATGCGATTTGTGAATCTGTTTTTGCGGTTCTGGTGTAGTATATTGCATTTTTGACCTGGTTGCACTCGAAACTGGGCTGAGTGACCTTCTGTAACATTGTAACCCTATCTCTTAGCTTCGAAAGGGTGTATCTTTCACCTTCATCCGATAATCTTAGTGCCGGTGGTACCAAAACCGCTAAACGATGCCAAAAACTGTTTTCCGAGTTCGAGCTTAACTTTCATTTCCGGTCATTTTCCTAGCTAAATCTTGTATTTGAATGACTTTGAGCCTATTGAACGGCTGTTGTGATGAATTTATATTCCGTATGACTTTGGGACTGGCTGAGGAAATAATGAAGCCATGACGGCTGGAAAAGTAAGGAAATTAAGGGGATATGCTGTCCGATCTTTGAAAGCATTTGATGGCTTTGAGTTTGAGTTGAAGGGCTTGGATTCGGACAAGGTAATGATATATGATGGACGATTCCTGAGCCGTGGAGGTGAGTGATCCTAAACCATTTCCAAAGTTACTTTTGAACCGTTTCTTGCATTATTTACTCGACTGCATCTCATGCGTGCTTGCATGTGAATTCATGATATGATTTTGGCTTCAATGAGTTCTTGGGGAGTCTTGTGCTGGACACCAACGTCTCCACCTCTGTTCATTTGGAGCAAATGGCTCCGGAGCTCAAAAAGGGGCTCCCTCTTACTGTTTACTGTTACTGGATCTTTTGAGCGTTGGGTGTGTAAGTGCAATGATTTCACTGGCTCACGAGAGCAAAATACGTACATTTGATCTCTGAATCATGACATCATGGAAATACATGACTGTGAAATATATTGGATGACTGCTTTTACTGGTTACTCACTGAGCTTCTAGCTCACCCCAAAACTATTTTATTCCCCTCCACAGGGCTCGTGGCGAAGGAAAGCTTGTAGTACTTATTCACGTGACTGGATGGCTTATATCTTGTACAGTTTGGATTTCGAATCATTTTATGTATAATTTGGGGAATAGTTTCCGCTTCGCTTATGACTTGTATTTATTGGAGAATTTGATGTAAATTTGAGATATATCTTGTAATTTAATTGAGGACTGTAGTGACTGACTGAGTCCCGGCGAGAGTTGGGCAGGCGACCCGCCGAACCCTTTGGTTCGCCTTAGGGTGAGGTGGGGCTGTCACAGGTGAAATCAGAGTTTAGGCTTCAGTTCTCCGTAGCGTATCCTAGGTTTGAAGTTTAGGATGCCGGACTGTGGGTTTGGGTTGAAATATCAGTGATTCTTGCGGGATGTCTTGACTTGATTGGTACAAGATGGAATGGAATGTTGAGGATGACATTCTTTTAAGAAGGGGAGATTGTGACGCCCTGAAAGAATGAGTGTGAGAACTCACAACTTTTTATATATTTTCACGACATTATTTTGTTTACTCGTTTATAATTTTGTGCCTTTCTTCAATATATTAATTTCCTACACATTTTTATAAGGGAATATAGTTTTCAAATCATTTCCTTGATACAAGTTAGTCCACGTTAATTTTGAAGTATATTTTGGACGTGGGACCCGCTAGTGCGGTAAATGCATTATATTTTTGACAACTTGTTGGAATTTTGTATTAAGTGATATTATTTTACAAGGTGTTAAGAGATTTGTATTGGAGAGACAAAAAGATAAGTTTTAAACCAAAAGGGTGACAAGTGTCACCTTGTGATTTAATCTTGGACTTTGACCACTATTCATGCCTTTACCCTTTAAACCAAAATTGACCCAAAATTCTTCTTATTTTGAAGCTCCTTGGCCGACTTTCTTGCTGGGAAGAAAAGAAAAGAAAGCTCTCAACTTTCTTGCCTCTAAACTTTCTCAATCTTTCAAGCCAACCGATTAAACTTGAATTTCCTCCATAAAAATCCTTAGCTTAGTAGTAGTAAGGTTGTTGGTGAAGTTGTTTGGAAGAAATTGGTGCTAAGTTGCTTACTTTCTTGAGATTGCAAGGTGAGTAACTAGGAAATTCTTTCTTTAGTCTTGATAATGTCAAATTAATGACTTGTGTTGGTTAAAGATGCGATTTGGTGGAAGATTTCTTGATTTTGGTAGAAATTGGTGAAGTTTTATATTTATGTATGAATTTTCTGTTTTCATATGAATATGATTATGTTGTCATGTATGATGATTGGAGATGATATTTAAGGAAGCTAGAAGGTGGAAAAAATGGTTAATTGCAAGCAATTTCTGTTTTGGAAAGAAAATTGGAAACCTAGGGTTTCATGTTCTTCATTCTGCCCGGCACTGTAGCTCAAAGTTAGACGCCGAATTGGCCTTGGGTTAAAACATGAAAGTTGTAGGGAATGATATTTTAGAGATTCCTGAAAAATTTCAGGTCTATCGGAGTAACGTAGCTTGGGAAAAGACGGAATTACCCTTGCTGCCCTGGTTCTACCCGAATTTGAGAATTGCTTCTGTACTGGGTTATTTTGATTGGGAATGCTTCAGAATCGGTTGTTTAGGTCTTCTGATGAATTGTATACCAGTTTCTTAGCTTTCGGATGGCTTTGGAATTACTGGATTTGGACTTAGGTAGCCTGATTTATGATGTGTGCACCAGAATGCGATTTGTGAATCTGTTTTTGCGGTTCTGGTGTAGTATATTGCATTTTTGACCTGGTTGCACTCGAAACTGGGCTGAGTGACCTTCTGTAACATTGTAGCCCTATCTCTTAGCTTCGAAAGGGTGTATCTTTCACCTTCATCCGATAATCTTAGTGCCGGTGGTACCAAAACCGCTAAACGATGCCAAAAACTGTTTTCCGAGTTCGAGCTTAACTTTCATTTCCGGTCATTTTCCTAGCTAAATCTTGTATTTGAATGACTTTGAGCCTATTGAACGGCTGTTGTGATGAATTTATATTCCGTATGACTTTGGGACTGGCTGAGGAAATAATGAAGCCATGACGGCTGGAAAAGTAAGGAAATTAAGGGGATATGCTGTCCGATCTTTGAAAGCATTTGATGGCTTTGAGTTTGAGTTGAAGGGCTTGGATTCGGACAAGGTAATGATATATGATGGACGATTCCTGAGCCGTGGAGGTGAGTGATCCTAAACCATTTCCAAAGTTACTTTTGAACCGTTTCTTGCATTATTTACTCGACTGCATCTCATGCGTGCTTGCATGTGAATTCATGATATGATTTTGGCTTCAATGAGTTCTTGGGGAGTCTTGTGCTGGACACCAACGTCTCCACCTCTGTTCATTTGGAGCAAATGGCTCCGGAGCTCAAAAAGGGGCTCCCTCTTACTGTTTACTGTTACTGGATCTTTTGAGCGTTGGGTGTGTAAGTGCAATGATTTCACTGGCTCACGAGAGCAAAATACGTACATTTGATCTCTGAATCATGACATCATGGAAATACATGACTGTGAAATATATTGGATGACTGCTTTTACTGGTTACTCACTGAGTTTCTAGCTCACCCCAAAACTATTTTATTCCCCTCCATAGGGCTCGTGGCGAAGGAAAGCTTGTTGTACTTATTCACGTGACTGGATGGCTTATATCTTGTACAGTTTGGATTTCGAATCATTTTATGTATAATTTGGGGAATAGTTTCCACTTCGCTTATGACTTGTATTTATTAGAGAATTTGATGTAAATTTGAGATATATCTTGTAATTTAATTGAGGACTGTAGTGACTGACTGAGTCCCGGCGAGAGTTGGGCAGGCGACCCGCCGAACGCTTTGGTTCGCCTTAGGGTGAGGTGAGGCTGTCACAGGTGGTATCAGAGTTTATGTAACGCCCCGAGGCAGAAGAAAAGGAAAAATTTCTGGTGAATAGAGTTTTGTGAGGAATCCGGCCCACATAAATCTGGAAGAAATTCGGTCCGCATAAACAGCTTAAAGAGCCAGCTCTTTAAGGCTTTCCAATAAGGACTAAAATACCCTTTTATTTGAAAATTATTATTTATCAAAGCCCACTACCCAAATATTTCACACTAAGTGTAAATAAATCTAGAAAATAGGGTTTTACGCTTCGGTTTCAAGTTTGGAGCGAAATTAGGGTTTTCGCGAATTTTAGCCGGATGAATTTTCGGTACAGAGTAAGAATTAATTTGGGGATTAAAAGTGACTTTTAAGTGAGAAATAAGATGTGACTAGTGGCAATGATATAAGGTTTGTGAATGGGAAGTGAAAAACCTAGTACGTGAGTTTTTAAGAAAAACGGCGCGATCCGGCGGGTCCCGCGCATTACCGATTGAACGCACTGCTTGACCACCATTTTTCTTACCCAACAAGTTTGTTGACTTTTGTACATAATATCTTCTTAAATTTCAGCAAGGTTGACCGGAAATTGTGGCTCAAAGGCAAGGAAAGAAAGAGAAAAATTTTGTGGCCAAGATTAGTCCAAGTGTTTGCCCAATTTGTGGACACCATTAGTCCTAATCCTCTTGCTTTATTATAAGGCAACTAAGCTCCATTTCTCTTCATATTTTCTGCCAAGGAGCCGAGAGAGAGAGAGGGGAAGAACAAGAGAGAAATTTCTTCATTTCATCTTCAAATCCAACAACTTAGGAAGAAATCCAACAAAGTAAACCGATTAAACTTGTTCTTGAGTGACTAGCTAGTGGCTTTTGGTGTGATTTTTGAAGGAGAAAGCTTGGGCTACTTGTAGTGACTTCTAGTCAAGGTAAGAGAGCTTATCTCTCTAAGTTTTACTTTCAATTTTGTTAAATTAAGCTTGGCAACTTGCTCTTGTGGTGAGATCATGGATGATGAGCATGTTTTAGAAGTTTTCCCCAATTTATTTGATGAACTAGGGCTTGTGGAAATTCTGCCCAAATTGTTGTAAGATGCTTATATGTTGCAATTGAAGTTTTATAAGGTGTTGTGGTAGTGATTAGACCAAGAAATTAAGGAAAGTTGCACTAGAAACTCAAAATTCCAAAATCTGGAAAATTTTCCCAACATTCTGTCCGAATTTGTATCTGTGTGTTAGAGGCCGAATTGGCCTTAGCTCAAAGAATACAAGTTGTAGAGAATTGAATTTAATAGGTGCCTACAAAATTTCAGCTCAATCGGAGCAACGTAGGACGTGAAAAGTCCAAAATACCCTTACTGTTCTAAGTATTTCCCAGCAGTCCGTTTCTTCAGTTAAGTCCAGTTTATCACGTTTTTTGACCAGGATCCATTCTGATTTAGCTCTGGGCCAAAACATGAAAGTTGTAGTGTTCTGAAGTATCTTTAAAATGCCTCTAAGAACATCTGATTCGGACTTGTGTACTCTGAGTTATGACCATTACAGTGTTCTGCGTTTAAACAGCCGACGAATTGGTTTCTGGTTTAGTAATTTGAGAATTTGACCAAGTTACATTAGAAACTGGACTCAGTGACCTTCATGAACATTGTATCCCTGTGTCTTAGCTTCGAAACGGCATAGGTTTCACCTCAATCCGATAAGCGTAGCCTCGGATATGTTATTTCCGCTTTCATACGTCAAATCTGTTTTGTGCTAGATTGAATTTCTGCACTTGCTATCGTTGTGAATCTTATTATTATGATATTGTGAGCCTATGGAACGGCTCTTGTCATGAATTGCTGATATATGTGATGTTGGGTTTTGGTTGAGGAAAAATAATGAAGCCTAAATGGCTGGAAAATTAAGTAAACGCAAAGGGCATGCTGCCCGAATTTTTACTCGAGAACTAGAAAATTATATTTGCAACTTGAGTGAAGGTTAAGTGATTACCACTTGAACTAGCGAGAACTTTTGCTACTTTGTTATCGATGGTTATACGTTGGAAACCTAAACGAACTTGTACTCTTGAGGAAAAGATATAATGGCCAATGTAAACTTATATTTCCTTGTACTTTTAACTCAAGTATTGTTTCCAAGTATATATGCTACAAAAACCTTATGATTTGAAAAGCGAGCAAGTGTTTCACGAATGCCTTTCAAATGAATTTCAATTGGTTGATTCTTATGAACGGAACGTTTAAGTTTCAAATCTTACTCGTGTTTCAAAGTTCTCAAATTGGATTTCTATCGCAGATCTGGACTCCAAACCTGGAGTATAATTGAACGTGACTACTTGAAGCACTATAGTTTGAGTGAGTGATCCCTCGACTGTTCCCAAAGTTACTTTTGAACTAATTCTTGCATTTATTACTCCTTTGCATATCATTTGGGGTTCGGGTGTGTGCCATGACATAATTTGGCTCCAATGGGTTCCTGGAAAGTCTTGTGCTTAGAACCAATGTCTCTACTATTGTTTACACATTCTTTGGAGCACGATGGCTCCTTACTTTTGTTTCACGGTTACTTGATCTAAACGAGCATTGGATATTTAAGTACAAGAACTTCAATGGCTCACATGAGCAATAAATGAACATTTGATTACTGCATCATGACATCATATCAATGCTTTATTGTGAAATATACTTGGCTGTTGATTTTACTGGTCACTCGCTGAGCTTCTAGCTCACCCCCTATTATTTTTTTCTCCCCACAGGGATCGAAGTAAAGGAAGAACTTGTTTTTGGATCTTTGTGTGGCTGGATGGCGTACATCTTGTATAGTTTAGTTTTGGTTTTGGTTTATGTACTTTTGGGCTTGTATAAATATTTGAAATTGAATCGGATGTAAATCTATATTTTACGCTTAGAATTGGTTTCCGCTTCGCTTAAGATATGTAATTTTGGAGAATTGGATGTATTATTTGAGTTGTACCTTGTAATTTACTTGAGGAATGTAGTAAGTGAGTGAGTCCCGACGAGAGCTGGGCAGGCGGCCCGCTAAACCCTCTGGTACGCCTTAGGGGGAGGTGGGGTCGTTACAGTTTAGGCTTCAGTTCTCCGTAGCGTATCCTAGGTTTGAAGTTTAGGATGCCGGACTGTGGGTTTGGGTTGAAATATCAGTGATTCTTGCGGGATGTCTTGACTTGATTGGTACAAGATGGAATGGAATGTTGAGGACGACATTCTTTTAAGAAGGGGAGATTGTGACGCCCTGAAAGAATGAGTGTGAGAACTCACAACTTTTTATATATTTTCGCGACATTATTTTGTTTACTCGTTTATAATTTTGTGCCTTTCTTCAATATATTAATTTCCTACACATTTTTATAAGGGAATATAGTTTTCAAATCATTTCCTTGATACAAGTTAGTCCACGTTAATTTTGAAGTATATTTTGGACGTGGGACCCGCTAGTGCGGTAAATGCATTATATTTTTTACAACTTGTTGGAATTTTGTATTAAGTGATATTATTTTACAAGGTGTTAAGAGATTTGTATTGGAGAGACAAAAAGTTAAGTTTTAAACCAAAAGGGTGACAAGTGTCACCTTGTGATTTAATCTTGGACTTTGACCACTATTCATGCCTTTACCCTTTAAACCAAAATTGACCCAAAATTCTTCTTATTTTGAAGCTCCTTGGCCGACTTTCTTGCTGGGAAGAAAAGAAACGAAAGCTCTCAACTTTCTTGCCTCTAAACTTGCTCAATCTTTCAAGCCAACCGATTAAACTTGAATTTCCTCCATAAAAATCCTTAGCTTAGTAGTAGTAAGGTTGTTGGTGAAGTTGTTTGGAAGAAATTGGTGCTAAGTTGCTTACTTTCTTGAGATTGCAAGGTGAGTAACTAGGAGATTCTTTCTTTAGTCTTGATAATGTCAAATTAATGACTTGTGTTGGTTAAAGATGCGATTTGGTGGAAGATTTCTTGATTTTGGTAGAAATTGGTGAAGTTTTATATTTATGTATGAATTTTCTGTTTTCATATGAATATGATTATGTTGTCATGTATGATGATTGGAGATGATAGTTAAGGAAGCTAGAAGGTGGAAAAAGTGGTTAATTGCAAGCAATTTCTGTTTTGGAAAGAAAATTGGAAACCTAGGGTTTCATGTTCTTCATTCTGCCCGGCACTGTAGCTCATAGTTAGAGGCCGAATTGGCCTTGGGTTAAAACATGAAAGTTGTAGGGAATGATATTGTAGAGATTCCTGAAAAATTTCAGGTCTATCGGAGTAACGTAGCTTGGGAAAAGATGGAATTACCCTTGCTGCCCTGGTTCTACCCGAATTTGAGAATTGCTTCTGTACTGGGTTATTTTGATTGGGAATGCTTCAGAATCGGTTGTTTAGGTCTTCTGATGAATTGTATACCAGTTTCTTAGCTTTCGGATGGCTTTGGAATTACTGGATTTGGACTTAGGTAGCCTGATTTATGATGTGTGCACCAGAATGCGATTTGTGAATCTGTTTTTGCGGTTCTGGTGTAGTATATTGCATTTTTGACCTGGTTGCACTCGAAACTGGGCTGAGTGACCTTCTGTAACATTGTAGCCCTATCTCTTAGCTTCGAAAGGGTGTATCTTTCACCTTCATCCGATAATCTTAGTGCCGGTGGTACCAAAACCGCTAAACGATGCCAAAAACTGTTTTCCGAGTTCGAGCTTAACTTTCATTTCCGGTCATTTTCCTAGCTAAATCTTGTATTTGAATGACTTTGAGCCTATTGAACGGCTGTTGTGATGAATTTATATTCCGTATGACTTTGGGACTGGCTGAGGAAATAATGAAGCCATGACGGCTGGAAAAGTAAGGAAATTAAGGGGATATGCTGTCCGATCTTTGAAAGCATTTGATGGCTTTGAGTTTGAGTTGAAGGGCTTGGATTCGGACAAGGTAATGATATATGATGGACGATTCCTGAGCCGTGGAGGTGAGTGATCCTAAACCATTTCCAAAGTTACTTTTGAACCGTTTCTTGCATTATTTACTCGACTGCATCTCATGCGTGCTTGCATGTGAATTCATGATATGATTTTGGCTTCAATGAGTTCTTGGGGAGTCTTGTGCTGGACACCAACGTCTCCACCTCTGTTCATTTGGAGCAAATGGCTCCGGAGCTCAAAAAGGGGCTCCCTCTTACTGTTTACTGTTACTGGATCTTTTGAGCGTTGGGTGTGTAAGTGCAATGATTTCACTGGCTCACGAGAGCAAAATACGTACATTTGATCTCTGAATCATGACATCATGGAAATACATGACTGTGAAATATATTGGATGACTGCTTTTACTGGTTACTCACTGAGCTTCTAGCTCACCCCAAAACTATTTTATTCCCCTCCACAGGGCTCGTGGCGAAGGAAAGCTTGTAGTACTTATTCACGTGACTGGATGGCTTATATCTTGTACAGTTTGGATTTCGAATCATTTTATGTATAATTTGGGGAATAGTTTCCGCTTCGCTTATGACTTGTATTTATTGGAGAATTTGATGTAAATTTGAGATATATCTTGTAATTTAATTGAGGACTGTAGTGACTGACTGAGTCCCGGCGAGAGTTGGGCAGGCGACCCGCCGAACCCTTTGGTTCGCCTTAGGGTGAGGTGGGGCTGTCACAGGTGAAATCAGAGTTTAGGCTTCAGTTCTCCGTAGCGTATCCTAGGTTTGAAGTTTAGGATGCCGGACTGTGGGTTTGGGTTGAAATATCAGTGATTCTTGCGGGATGTCTTGACTTGATTGGTACAAGATGGAATGGAATGTTGAGGACGACATTCTTTTAAGAAGGGGAGATTGTGACGCCCTGAAAGAATGAGTGTGAGAACTCACAACTTTTTATATATTTTCGCGACATTATTTTGTTTACTCGTTTATAATTTTGTGCCTTTCTTCAATATATTAATTTCCTACACATTTTTATAAGGGAATATAGTTTTCAAATCATTTCCTTGATACAAGTTAGTCCACGTTAATTTTGAAGTATATTTTGGACGTGGGACCCGCTAGTGCGGTAAATGCATTATATTTTTGACAACTTGTTGGAATTTTGTATTAAGTGATATTATTTTACAAGGTGTTAAGAGATTTGTATTGGAGAGACAAAAAGATAAGTTTTAAACCAAAAGGGTGACAAGTGTCACCTTGTGATTTAATCTTGGACTTTGACCACTATTCATGCCTTTACCCTTTAAACCAAAATTGACCCAAAATTCTTCTTATTTTGAAGCTCCTTGGCCGACTTTCTTGCTGGGAAGAAAAGAAAAGAAAGCTCTCAACTTTCTTGCCTCTAAACTTTCTCAATCTTTCAAGCCAACCGATTAAACTTGAATTTCCTCCATAAAAATCCTTAGCTTAGTAGTAGTAAGGTTGTTGGTGAAGTTGTTTGGAAGAAATTGGTGCTAAGTTGCTTACTTTCTTGAGATTGCAAGGTGAGTAACTAGGAAATTCTTTCTTTAGTCTTGATAATGTCAAATTAATGACTTGTGTTGGTTAAAGATGCGATTTGGTGGAAGATTTCTTGATTTTGGTAGAAATTGGTGAAGTTTTATATTTATGTATGAATTTTCTGTTTTCATATGAATATGATTATGTTGTCATGTATGATGATTGGAGATGATAGTTAAGGAAGCTAGAAGGTGGAAAAAGTGGTTAATTGCAAGCAATTTCTGTTTTGGAAAGAAAATTGGAAACCTAGGGTTTCATGTTCTTCATTCTGCCCGGCACTGTAGCTCATAGTTAGAGGCCGAATTGGCCTTGGGTTAAAACATGAAAGTTGTAGGGAATGATATTGTAGAGATTCCTGAAAAATTTCAGGTCTATCGGAGTAACGTAGCTTGGGAAAAGACGGAATTACCCTTGCTGCCCTGGTTCTACCCGAATTTGAGAATTGCTTCTGTACTGGGTTATTTTGATTGGGAATGCTTCAGAATCGGTTGTTTAGGTCTTCTGATGAATTGTATACCAGTTTCTTAGCTTTCGGATGGCTTTGGAATTACTGGATTTGGACTTAGGTAGCCTGATTTATGATGTGTGCACCAGAATGCGATTTGTGAATCTGTTTTTGCGGTTCTGGTGTAGTATATTGCATTTTTGACCTGGTTGCACTCGAAACTGGGCTGAGTGACCTTCTGTAACATTGTAGCCCTATCTCTTAGCTTCGAAAGGGTGTATCTTTCACCTTCATCCGATAATCTTAGTGCCGGTGGTACCAAAACCGCTAAACGATGCCAAAAACTGTTTTCCGAGTTCGAGCTTAACTTTCATTTCCGGTCATTTTCCTAGCTAAATCTTGTATTTGAATGACTTTGAGCCTATTGAACGGCTGTTGTGATGAATTTATATTCCGTATGACTTTGGGACTGGCTGAGGAAATAATGAAGCCATGACGGCTGGAAAAGTAAGGAAATTAAGGGGATATGCTGTCCGATCTTTGAAAGCATTTGATGGCTTTGAGTTTGAGTTGAAGGGCTTGGATTCGGACAAGGTAATGATATATGATGGACGATTCCTGAGCCGTGGAGGTGAGTGATCCTAAACCGTTTCCAAAGTTACTTTTGAACCGTTTCTTGCATTATTTACTCGACTGCATCTCATGCGTGCTTGCATGTGAATTCATGATATGATTTTGGCTTCAATGAGTTCTTGGGGAGTCTTGTGCTGGACACCAACGTCTCCACCTCTGTTCATTTGGAGCAAATGGCTCCGGAGCTCAAAAAGGGGCTCCCTCTTACTGTTTACTGTTACTGGGTCTTTTGAGCGTTGGGTGTGTAAGTGCAATGATTTCACTGGCTCACGAGAGCAAAATACGTACATTTGATCTCTGAATCATGACATCATGGAAATACGTGACTGTGAAATATATTGGATGACTGCTTTTACTGGTTACTCACTGAGCTTCTAGCTCACCCCAAAACTATTTTATTCCCCTCCACAGGGCTCGTGGCGAAGGAAAGCTTGTAGTACTTATTCACGTGACTGGATGGCTTATATCTTGTACAGTTTGGATTTCGAATCATTTTATGTATAATTTGGGGAATAGTTTCCGCTTCGCTTATGACTTGTATTTATTGGAGAATTTGATGTAAATTTGAGATATATCTTGTAATTTAATTGAGGACTGTAGTGACTGACTGAGTCCCGGCGAGAGTTGGGCAGGCGACCCGCCGAACCCTTTGGTTCGCCTTAGGGTGAGGTGGGGCTGTCACAGGTGGTATCAGAGTTTAGGCTTCAGTTCTCCGTAGCGTATCCTAGGTTTGAAGTTTAGGATGCCGGACTGTGGGTTTGGGTTGAAATATCAGTGATTCTTGCGGGATGTCTTGACTTGATTGGTACAAGATGGAATGGAATGTTGAGGACGACATTCTTTTAAGAAGGGGAGATTGTGACGCCCTGAAAGAATGAGTGTGAGAACTCACAACTTTTTATATATTTTCGCGACATTATTTTGTTTACTCGTTTATAATTTTGTGCCTTTCTTCAATATATTAATTTCCTACACATTTTTATAAGGGAATATAGTTTTCAAATCATTTCCTTGATACAAGTTAGTCCACGTTAATTTTGAAGTATATTTTGGACGTGGGACCCGCTAGTGCGGTAAATGCATTATATTTTTGACAACTTGTTGGAATTTTGTATTAAGTGATATTATTTTACAAGGTGTTAAGAGATTTGTATTGGAGAGACAAAAAGATAAGTTTTAAACCAAAAGGGTGACAAGTGTCACCTTGTGATTTAATCTTGGACTTTGACCACTATTCATGCCTTTACCCTTTAAACCAAAATTGACCCAAAATTCTTCTTATTTTGAAGCTCCTTGGCCGACTTTCTTGCTGGGAAGAAAAGAAAAGAAAGCTCTCAACTTTCTTGCCTCTAAACTTTCTCAATCTTTCAAGCCAACCGATTAAACTTGAATTTCCTCCATAAAAATCCTTAGCTTAGTAGTAGTAAGGTTGTTGGTGAAGTTGTTTGGAAGAAATTGGTGCTAAGTTGCTTACTTTCTTGAGATTGCAAGGTGAGTAACTAGGAAATTCTTTCTTTAGTCTTGATAATGTCAAATTAATGACTTGTGTTGGTTAAAGATGCGATTTGGTGGAAGATTTCTTGATTTTGGTAGAAATTGGTGAAGTTTTATATTTATGTATGAATTTTCTGTTTTCATATGAATATGATTATGTTGTCATGTATGATGATTGGAGATGATAGTTAAGGAAGCTAGAAGGTGGAAAAAGTGGTTAATTGCAAGCAATTTCTGTTTTGGAAAGAAAATTGGAAACCTAGGGTTTCATGTTCTTCATTCTGCCCGGCACTGTAGCTCATAGTTAGAGGCCGAATTGGCCTTGGGTTAAAACATGAAAGTTGTAGGGAATGATATTGTAGAGATTCCTGAAAAATTTCAGGTCTATCGGAGTAACGTAGCTTGGGAAAAGACGGAATTACCCTTGCTGCCCTGGTTCTACCCGAATTTGAGAATTGCTTCTGTACTGGGTTATTTTGATTGGGAATGCTTCAGAATCGGTTGTTTAGGTCTTCTGATGAATTGTATACCAGTTTCTTAGCTTTCGGATGGCTTTGGAATTACTGGATTTGGACTTAGGTAGCCTGATTTATGATGTGTGCACCAGAATGCGATTTGTGAATCTGTTTTTGCGGTTCTGGTGTAGTATATTGCATTTTTGACCTGGTTGCACTCGAAACTGGGCTGAGTGACCTTCTGTAACATTGTAGCCCTATCTCTTAGCTTCGAAAGGGTGTATCTTTCACCTTCATCCGATAATCTTAGTGCCGGTGGTACCAAAACCGCTAAACGATGCCAAAAACTGTTTTCCGAGTTCGAGCTTAACTTTCATTTCCGGTCATTTTCCTAGCTAAATCTTGTATTTGAATGACTTTGAGCCTATTGAACGGCTGTTGTGATGAATTTATATTCCGTATGACTTTGGGACTGGCTGAGGAAATAATGAAGCCATGACGGCTGGAAAAGTAAGGAAATTAAGGGGATATGCTGTCCGATCTTTGAAAGCATTTGATGGCTTTGAGTTTGAGTTGAAGGGCTTGGATTCGGACAAGGTAATGATATATGATGGACGATTCCTGAGCCGTGGAGGTGAGTGATCCTAAACCATTTCCAAAGTTACTTTTGAACCGTTTCTTGCATTATTTACTCGACTGCATCTCATGCGTGCTTGCATGTGAATTCATGATATGATTTTGGCTTCAATGAGTTCTTGGGGAGTCTTGTGCTGGACACCAACGTCTCCACCTCTGTTCATTTGGAGCAAATGGCTCCGGAGCTCAAAAAGGGGCTCCCTCTTACTGTTTACTGTTACTGGGTCTTTTGAGCGTTGGGTGTGTAAGTGCAATGATTTCACTGGCTCACGAGAGCAAAATACGTACATTTGATCTCTGAATCATGACATCATGGAAATACATGACTGTGAAATATATTGGATGACTGCTTTTACTGGTTACTCACTGAGCTTCTAGCTCACCCCAAAACTATTTTATTCCCCTCCACAGGGCTCGTGGCGAAGGAAAGCTTGTAGTACTTATTCACGTGACTGGATGGCTTATATCTTGTACAGTTTGGATTTCGAATCATTTTATGTATAATTTGGGGAATAGTTTCCGCTTCGCTTATGACTTGTATTTATTGGAGAATTTGATGTAAATTTGAGATATATCTTGTAATTTAATTGAGGACTGTAGTGACTGACTGAGTCCCGGCGAGAGTTGGGCAGGCGACCCGCCGAACCCTTTGGTTCGCCTTAGGGTGAGGTGGGGCTGTCACAGGTGAAATCAGAGTTTAGGCTTCAGTTCTCCGTAGCGTATCCTAGGTTTGAAGTTTAGGATGCCGGACTGTGGGTTTGGGTTGAAATATCAGTGATTCTTGCGGGATGTCTTGACTTGATTGGTACAAGATGGAATGGAATGTTGAGGATGACATTCTTTTAAGAAGGGGAGATTGTGACGCCCTGAAAGAATGAGTGTGAGAACTCACAACTTTTTATATATTTTCACGACATTATTTTGTTTACTCGTTTATAATTTTGTGCCTTTCTTCAATATATTAATTTCCTACACATTTTTATAAGGGAATATAGTTTTCAAATCATTTCCTTGATACAAGTTAGTCCACGTTAATTTTGAAGTATATTTTGGACGTGGGACCCGCTAGTGCGGTAAATGCATTATATTTTTGACAACTTGTTGGAATTTTGTATTAAGTGATATTATTTTACAAGGTGTTAAGAGATTTGTATTGGAGAGACAAAAAGATAAGTTTTAAACCAAAAGGGTGACAAGTGTCACCTTGTGATTTAATCTTGGACTTTGACCACTATTCATGCCTTTACCCTTTAAACCAAAATTGACCCAAAATTCTTCTTATTTTGAAGCTCCTTGGCCGACTTTCTTGCTGGGAAGAAAAGAAAAGAAAGCTCTCAACTTTCTTGCCTCTAAACTTTCTCAATCTTTCAAGCCAACCGATTAAACTTGAATTTCCTCCATAAAAATCCTTAGCTTAGTAGTAGTAAGGTTGTTGGTGAAGTTGTTTGGAAGAAATTGGTGCTAAGTTGCTTACTTTCTTGAGATTGCAAGGTGAGTAACTAGGAAATTCTTTCTTTAGTCTTGATAATGTCAAATTAATGACTTGTGTTGGTTAAAGATGCGATTTGGTGGAAGATTTCTTGATTTTGGTAGAAATTGGTGAAGTTTTATATTTATGTATGAATTTTCTGTTTTCATATGAATATGATTATGTTGTCATGTATGATGATTGGAGATGATATTTAAGGAAGCTAGAAGGTGGAAAAAATGGTTAATTGCAAGCAATTTCTGTTTTGGAAAGAAAATTGGAAACCTAGGGTTTCATGTTCTTCATTCTGCCCGGCACTGTAGCTCAAAGTTAGACGCCGAATTGGCCTTGGGTTAAAACATGAAAGTTGTAGGGAATGATATTTTAGAGATTCCTGAAAAATTTCAGGTCTATCGGAGTAACGTAGCTTGGGAAAAGACGGAATTACCCTTGCTGCCCTGGTTCTACCCGAATTTGAGAATTGCTTCTGTACTGGGTTATTTTGATTGGGAATGCTTCAGAATCGGTTGTTTAGGTCTTCTGATGAATTGTATACCAGTTTCTTAGCTTTCGGATGGCTTTGGAATTACTGGATTTGGACTTAGGTAGCCTGATTTATGATGTGTGCACCAGAATGCGATTTGTGAATCTGTTTTTGCGGTTCTGGTGTAGTATATTGCATTTTTGACCTGGTTGCACTCGAAACTGGGCTGAGTGACCTTCTGTAACATTGTAGCCCTATCTCTTAGCTTCGAAAGGGTGTATCTTTCACCTTCATCCGATAATCTTAGTGCCGGTGGTACCAAAACCGCTAAACGATGCCAAAAACTGTTTTCCGAGTTCGAGCTTAACTTTCATTTCCGGTCATTTTCCTAGCTAAATCTTGTATTTGAATGACTTTGAGCCTATTGAACGGCTGTTGTGATGAATTTATATTCCGTATGACTTTGGGACTGGCTGAGGAAATAATGAAGCCATGACGGCTGGAAAAGTAAGGAAATTAAGGGGATATGCTGTCCGATCTTTGAAAGCATTTGATGGCTTTGAGTTTGAGTTGAAGGGCTTGGATTCGGACAAGGTAATGATATATGATGGACGATTCCTGAGCCGTGGAGGTGAGTGATCCTAAACCATTTCCAAAGTTACTTTTGAACCGTTTCTTGCATTATTTACTCGACTGCATCTCATGCGTGCTTGCATGTGAATTCATGATATGATTTTGGCTTCAATGAGTTCTTGGGGAGTCTTGTGCTGGACACCAACGTCTCCACCTCTGTTCATTTGGAGCAAATGGCTCCGGAGCTCAAAAAGGGGCTCCCTCTTACTGTTTACTGTTACTGGATCTTTTGAGCGTTGGGTGTGTAAGTGCAATGATTTCACTGGCTCACGAGAGCAAAATACGTACATTTGATCTCTGAATCATGACATCATGGAAATACATGACTGTGAAATATATTGGATGACTGCTTTTACTGGTTACTCACTGAGTTTCTAGCTCACCCCAAAACTATTTTATTCCCCTCCATAGGGCTCGTGGCGAAGGAAAGCTTGTTGTACTTATTCACGTGACTGGATGGCTTATATCTTGTACAGTTTGGATTTCGAATCATTTTATGTATAATTTGGGGAATAGTTTCCACTTCGCTTATGACTTGTATTTATTAGAGAATTTGATGTAAATTTGAGATATATCTTGTAATTTAATTGAGGACTGTAGTGACTGACTGAGTCCCGGCGAGAGTTGGGCAGGCGACCCGCCGAACGCTTTGGTTCGCCTTAGGGTGAGGTGAGGCTGTCACAGGTGGTATCAGAGTTTATGTAACGCCCCGAGGCAGAAGAAAAGGAAAAATTTCTGGTGAATAGAGTTTTGTGAGGAATCCGGCCCACATAAATCTGGAAGAAATTCGGTCCGCATAAACAGCTTAAAGAGCCAGCTCTTTAAGGCTTTCCAATAAGGACTAAAATACCCTTTTATTTGAAAATTATTATTTATCAAAGCCCACTACCCAAATATTTCACACTAAGTGTAAATAAATCTAGAAAATAGGGTTTTACGCTTCGGTTTCAAGTTTGGAGCGAAATTAGGGTTTTCGCGAATTTTAGCCGGATGAATTTTCGGTACAGAGTAAGAATTAATTTGGGGATTAAAAGTGACTTTTAAGTGAGAAATAAGATGTGACTAGTGGCAATGATATAAGGTTTGTGAATGGGAAGTGAAAAACCTAGTACGTGAGTTTTTAAGAAAAACGGCGCGATCCGGCGGGTCCCGCGCATTACCGATTGAACGCACTGCTTGACCACCATTTTTCTTACCCAACAAGTTTGTTGACTTTTGTACATAATATCTTCTTAAATTTCAGCAAGGTTGACCGGAAATTGTGGCTCAAAGGCAAGGAAAGAAAGAGAAAAATTTTGTGGCCAAGATTAGTCCAAGTGTTTGCCCAATTTGTGGACACCATTAGTCCTAATCCTCTTGCTTTATTATAAGGCAACTAAGCTCCATTTCTCTTCATATTTTCTGCCAAGGAGCCGAGAGAGAGAGAGGGGAAGAACAAGAGAGAAATTTCTTCATTTCATCTTCAAATCCAACAACTTAGGAAGAAATCCAACAAAGTAAACCGATTAAACTTGTTCTTGAGTGACTAGCTAGTGGCTTTTGGTGTGATTTTTGAAGGAGAAAGCTTGGGCTACTTGTAGTGACTTCTAGTCAAGGTAAGAGAGCTTATCTCTCTAAGTTTTACTTTCAATTTTGTTAAATTAAGCTTGGCAACTTGCTCTTGTGGTGAGATCATGGATGATGAGCATGTTTTAGAAGTTTTCCCCAATTTATTTGATGAACTAGGGCTTGTGGAAATTCTGCCCAAATTGTTGTAAGATGCTTATATGTTGCAATTGAAGTTTTATAAGGTGTTGTGGTAGTGATTAGACCAAGAAATTAAGGAAAGTTGCACTAGAAACTCAAAATTCCAAAATCTGGAAAATTTTCCCAACATTCTGTCCGAATTTGTATCTGTGTGTTAGAGGCCGAATTGGCCTTAGCTCAAAGAATACAAGTTGTAGAGAATTGAATTTAATAGGTGCCTACAAAATTTCAGCTCAATCGGAGCAACGTAGGACGTGAAAAGTCCAAAATACCCTTACTGTTCTAAGTATTTCCCAGCAGTCCGTTTCTTCAGTTAAGTCCAGTTTATCACGTTTTTTGACCAGGATCCATTCTGATTTAGCTCTGGGCCAAAACATGAAAGTTGTAGTGTTCTGAAGTATCTTTAAAATGCCTCTAAGAACATCTGATTCGGACTTGTGTACTCTGAGTTATGACCATTACAGTGTTCTGCGTTTAAACAGCCGACGAATTGGTTTCTGGTTTAGTAATTTGAGAATTTGACCAAGTTACATTAGAAACTGGACTCAGTGACCTTCATGAACATTGTATCCCTGTGTCTTAGCTTCGAAACGGCATAGGTTTCACCTCAATCCGATAAGCGTAGCCTCGGATATGTTATTTCCGCTTTCATACGTCAAATCTGTTTTGTGCTAGATTGAATTTCTGCACTTGCTATCGTTGTGAATCTTATTATTATGATATTGTGAGCCTATGGAACGGCTCTTGTCATGAATTGCTGATATATGTGATGTTGGGTTTTGGTTGAGGAAAAATAATGAAGCCTAAATGGCTGGAAAATTAAGTAAACGCAAAGGGCATGCTGCCCGAATTTTTACTCGAGAACTAGAAAATTATATTTGCAACTTGAGTGAAGGTTAAGTGATTACCACTTGAACTAGCGAGAACTTTTGCTACTTTGTTATCGATGGTTATACGTTGGAAACCTAAACGAACT
This sequence comes from Coffea arabica, assembly GCF_036785885.1. Taxonomy (NCBI): domain Eukaryota; kingdom Viridiplantae; phylum Streptophyta; class Magnoliopsida; order Gentianales; family Rubiaceae; genus Coffea; species Coffea arabica. Next base: position 23,182,640 of record NC_092318.1, on the reverse strand, counting down.
TGTACTCTTGAGGAAAAGATATAATGGCCAATGTAAACTTATATTTCCTTGTACTTTTAACTCAAGTATTGTTTCCAAGTATATATGCTACAAAAACCTTATGATTTGAAAAGCGAGCAAGTGTTTCACGAATGCCTTTCAAATGAATTTCAATTGGTTGATTCTTATGAACGGAACGTTTAAGTTTCAAATCTTACTCGTGTTTCAAAGTTCTCAAATTGGATTTCTATCGCAGATCTGGACTCCAAACCTGGAGTATAATTGAACGTGACTACTTGAAGCACTATAGTTTGAGTGAGTGATCCCTCGACTGTTCCCAAAGTTACTTTTGAACTAATTCTTGCATTTATTACTCCTTTGCATATCATTTGGGGTTCGGGTGTGTGCCATGACATAATTTGGCTCCAATGGGTTCCTGGAAAGTCTTGTGCTTAGAACCAATGTCTCTACTATTGTTTACACATTCTTTGGAGCACGATGGCTCCTTACTTTTGTTTCACGGTTACTTGATCTAAACGAGCATTGGATATTTAAGTACAAGAACTTCAATGGCTCACATGAGCAATAAATGAACATTTGATTACTGCATCATGACATCATATCAATGCTTTATTGTGAAATATACTTGGCTGTTGATTTTACTGGTCACTCGCTGAGCTTCTAGCTCACCCCCTATTATTTTTTTCTCCCCACAGGGATCGAAGTAAAGGAAGAACTTGTTTTTGGATCTTTGTGTGGCTGGATGGCGTACATCTTGTATAGTTTAGTTTTGGTTTTGGTTTATGTACTTTTGGGCTTGTATAAATATTTGAAATTGAATCGGATGTAAATCTATATTTTACGCTTAGAATTGGTTTCCGCTTCGCTTAAGATATGTAATTTTGGAGAATTGGATGTATTATTTGAGTTGTACCTTGTAATTTACTTGAGGAATGTAGTAAGTGAGTGAGTCCCGACGAGAGCTGGGCAGGCGGCCCGCTAAACCCTCTGGTACGCCTTAGGGGGAGGTGGGGTCGTTACAGTTTAGGCTTCAGTTCTCCGTAGCGTATCCTAGGTTTGAAGTTTAGGATGCCGGACTGTGGGTTTGGGTTGAAATATCAGTGATTCTTGCGGGATGTCTTGACTTGATTGGTACAAGATGGAATGGAATGTTGAGGACGACATTCTTTTAAGAAGGGGAGATTGTGACGCCCTGAAAGAATGAGTGTGAGAACTCACAACTTTTTATATATTTTCGCGACATTATTTTGTTTACTCGTTTATAATTTTGTGCCTTTCTTCAATATATTAATTTCCTACACATTTTTATAAGGGAATATAGTTTTCAAATCATTTCCTTGATACAAGTTAGTCCACGTTAATTTTGAAGTATATTTTGGACGTGGGACCCGCTAGTGCGGTAAATGCATTATATTTTTTACAACTTGTTGGAATTTTGTATTAAGTGATATTATTTTACAAGGTGTTAAGAGATTTGTATTGGAGAGACAAAAAGTTAAGTTTTAAACCAAAAGGGTGACAAGTGTCACCTTGTGATTTAATCTTGGACTTTGACCACTATTCATGCCTTTACCCTTTAAACCAAAATTGACCCAAAATTCTTCTTATTTTGAAGCTCCTTGGCCGACTTTCTTGCTGGGAAGAAAAGAAACGAAAGCTCTCAACTTTCTTGCCTCTAAACTTGCTCAATCTTTCAAGCCAACCGATTAAACTTGAATTTCCTCCATAAAAATCTTTAGCTTAGTAGTAGTAAGGTTGTTGGTGAAGTTGTTTGGAAGAAATTGGTGCTAAGTTGCTTACTTTCTTGAGATTGCAAGGTGAGTAACTAGGAGATTCTTTCTTTAGTCTTGATAATGTCAAATTAATGACTTGTGTTGGTTAAAGATGCGATTTGGTGGAAGATTTCTTGATTTTGGTAGAAATTGGTGAAGTTTTATATTTATGTATGAATTTTCTGTTTTCATATGAATATGATTATGTTGTCATGTATGATGATTGGAGATGATAGTTAAGGAAGCTAGAAGGTGGAAAAAGTGGTTAATTGCAAGCAATTTCTGTTTTGGAAAGAAAATTGGAAACCTAGGGTTTCATGTTCTTCATTCTGCCCGGCACTGTAGCTCATAGTTAGAGGCCGAATTGGCCTTGGGTTAAAACATGAAAGTTGTAGGGAATGATATTGTAGAGATTCCAGAAAAATTTCAGGTCTATCGGAGTAACGTAGCTTGGGAAAAGATGGAATTACCCTTGCTGCCCTGGTTCTACCCGAATTTGAGAATTGCTTCTGTACTGGGTTATTTTGATTGGGAATGCTTCAGAATCGGTTGTTTAGGTCTTCTGATGAATTGTATACCAGTTTCTTAGCTTTCGGATGGCTTTGGAATTACTGGATTTGGACTTAGGTAGCCTGATTTATGATGTGTGCACCAGAATGCGATTTGTGAATCTGTTTTTGCGGTTCTGGTGTAGTATATTGCATTTTTGACCTGGTTGCACTCGAAACTGGGCTGAGTGACCTTCTGTAACATTGTAGCCCTATCTCTTAGCTTCGAAAGGGTGTATCTTTCACCTTCATCCGATAATCTTAGTGCCGGTGGTACCAAAACCGCTAAACGATGCCAAAAACTGTTTTCCGAGTTCGAGCTTAACTTTCATTTCCGGTCATTTTCCTAGCTAAATCTTGTATTTGAATGACTTTGAGCCTATTGAACGGCTGTTGTGATGAATTTATATTCCGTATGACTTTGGGACTGGCTGAGGAAATAATGAAGCCATGACGGCTGGAAAAGTAAGGAAATTAAGGGGATATGCTGTCCGATCTTTGAAAGCATTTGATGGCTTTGAGTTTGAGTTGAAGGGCTTGGATTCGGACAAGGTAATGATATATGATGGACGATTCCTGAGCCGTGGAGGTGAGTGATCCTAAACCATTTCCAAAGTTACTTTTGAACCGTTTCTTGCATTATTTACTCGACTGCATCTCATGCGTGCTTGCATGTGAATTCATGATATGATTTTGGCTTCAATGAGTTCTTGGGGAGTCTTGTGCTGGACACCAACGTCTCCACCTCTGTTCATTTGGAGCAAATGGCTCCGGAGCTCAAAAAGGGGCTCCCTCTTACTGTTTACTGTTACTGGATCTTTTGAGCGTTGGGTGTGTAAGTGCAATGATTTCACTGGCTCACGAGAGCAAAATACGTACATTTGATCTCTGAATCATGACATCATGGAAATACATGACTGTGAAATATATTGGATGACTGCTTTTACTGGTTACTCACTGAGCTTCTAGCTCACCCCAAAACTATTTTATTCCCCTCCACAGGGCTCGTGGCGAAGGAAAGCTTGTAGTACTTATTCACGTGACTGGATGGCTTATATCTTGTACAGTTTGGATTTCGAATCATTTTATGTATAATTTGGGGAATAGTTTCCGCTTCGCTTATGACTTGTATTTATTGGAGAATTTGATGTAAATTTGAGATATATCTTGTAATTTAATTGAGGACTGTAGTGACTGACTGAGTCCCGGCGAGAGTTGGGCAGGCGACCCGCCGAACCCTTTGGTTCGCCTTAGGGTGAGGTGGGGCTGTCACAGGTGAAATCAGAGTTTAGGCTTCAGTTCTCCGTAGCGTATCCTAGGTTTGAAGTTTAGGATGCCGGACTGTGGGTTTGGGTTGAAATATCAGTGATTCTTGCGGGATGTCTTGACTTGATTGGTACAAGATGGAATGGAATGTTGAGGATGACATTCTTTTAAGAAGGGGAGATTGTGACGCCCTGAAAGAATGAGTGTGAGAACTCACAACTTTTTATATATTTTCACGACATTATTTTGTTTACTCGTTTATAATTTTGTGCCTTTCTTCAATATATTAATTTCCTACACATTTTTATAAGGGAATATAGTTTTCAAATCATTTCCTTGATACAAGTTAGTCCACGTTAATTTTGAAGTATATTTTGGACGTGGGACCCGCTAGTGCGGTAAATGCATTATATTTTTGACAACTTGTTGGAATTTTGTATTAAGTGATATTATTTTACAAGGTGTTAAGAGATTTGTATTGGAGAGACAAAAAGATAAGTTTTAAACCAAAAGGGTGACAAGTGTCACCTTGTGATTTAATCTTGGACTTTGACCACTATTCATGCCTTTACCCTTTAAACCAAAATTGACCCAAAATTCTTCTTATTTTGAAGCTCCTTGGCCGACTTTCTTGCTGGGAAGAAAAGAAAAGAAAGCTCTCAACTTTCTTGCCTCTAAACTTTCTCAATCTTTCAAGCCAACCGATTAAACTTGAATTTCCTCCATAAAAATCCTTAGCTTAGTAGTAGTAAGGTTGTTGGTGAAGTTGTTTGGAAGAAATTGGTGCTAAGTTGCTTACTTTCTTGAGATTGCAAGGTGAGTAACTAGGAAATTCTTTCTTTAGTCTTGATAATGTCAAATTAATGACTTGTGTTGGTTAAAGATGCGATTTGGTGGAAGATTTCTTGATTTTGGTAGAAATTGGTGAAGTTTTATATTTATGTATGAATTTTCTGTTTTCATATGAATATGATTATGTTGTCATGTATGATGATTGGAGATGATATTTAAGGAAGCTAGAAGGTGGAAAAAATGGTTAATTGCAAGCAATTTCTGTTTTGGAAAGAAAATTGGAAACCTAGGGTTTCATGTTCTTCATTCTGCCCGGCACTGTAGCTCAAAGTTAGACGCCGAATTGGCCTTGGGTTAAAACATGAAAGTTGTAGGGAATGATATTTTAGAGATTCCTGAAAAATTTCAGGTCTATCGGAGTAACGTAGCTTGGGAAAAGACGGAATTACCCTTGCTGCCCTGGTTCTACCCGAATTTGAGAATTGCTTCTGTACTGGGTTATTTTGATTGGGAATGCTTCAGAATCGGTTGTTTAGGTCTTCTGATGAATTGTATACCAGTTTCTTAGCTTTCGGATGGCTTTGGAATTACTGGATTTGGACTTAGGTAGCCTGATTTATGATGTGTGCACCAGAATGCGATTTGTGAATCTGTTTTTGCGGTTCTGGTGTAGTATATTGCATTTTTGACCTGGTTGCACTCGAAACTGGGCTGAGTGACCTTCTGTAACATTGTAGCCCTATCTCTTAGCTTCGAAAGGGTGTATCTTTCACCTTCATCCGATAATCTTAGTGCCGGTGGTACCAAAACCGCTAAACGATGCCAAAAACTGTTTTCCGAGTTCGAGCTTAACTTTCATTTCCGGTCATTTTCCTAGCTAAATCTTGTATTTGAATGACTTTGAGCCTATTGAACGGCTGTTGTGATGAATTTATATTCCGTATGACTTTGGGACTGGCTGAGGAAATAATGAAGCCATGACGGCTGGAAAAGTAAGGAAATTAAGGGGATATGCTGTCCGATCTTTGAAAGCATTTGATGGCTTTGAGTTTGAGTTGAAGGGCTTGGATTCGGACAAGGTAATGATATATGATGGACGATTCCTGAGCCGTGGAGGTGAGTGATCCTAAACCATTTCCAAAGTTACTTTTGAACCGTTTCTTGCATTATTTACTCGACTGCATCTCATGCGTGCTTGCATGTGAATTCATGATATGATTTTGGCTTCAATGAGTTCTTGGGGAGTCTTGTGCTGGACACCAACGTCTCCACCTCTGTTCATTTGGAGCAAATGGCTCCGGAGCTCAAAAAGGGGCTCCCTCTTACTGTTTACTGTTACTGGATCTTTTGAGCGTTGGGTGTGTAAGTGCAATGATTTCACTGGCTCACGAGAGCAAAATACGTACATTTGATCTCTGAATCATGACATCATGGAAATACATGACTGTGAAATATATTGGATGACTGCTTTTACTGGTTACTCACTGAGTTTCTAGCTCACCCCAAAACTATTTTATTCCCCTCCATAGGGCTCGTGGCGAAGGAAAGCTTGTTGTACTTATTCACGTGACTGGATGGCTTATATCTTGTACAGTTTGGATTTCGAATCATTTTATGTATAATTTGGGGAATAGTTTCCACTTCGCTTATGACTTGTATTTATTAGAGAATTTGATGTAAATTTGAGATATATCTTGTAATTTAATTGAGGACTGTAGTGACTGACTGAGTCCCGGCGAGAGTTGGGCAGGCGACCCGCCGAACGCTTTGGTTCGCCTTAGGGTGAGGTGAGGCTGTCACAGGTGGTATCAGAGTTTATGTAACGCCCCGAGGCAGAAGAAAAGGAAAAATTTCTGGTGAATAGAGTTTTGTGAGGAATCCGGCCCACATAAATCTGGAAGAAATTCGGTCCGCATAAACAGCTTAAAGAGCCAGCTCTTTAAGGCTTTCCAATAAGGACTAAAATACCCTTTTATTTGAAAATTATTATTTATCAAAGCCCACTACCCAAATATTTCACACTAAGTGTAAATAAATCTAGAAAATAGGGTTTTACGCTTCGGTTTCAAGTTTGGAGCGAAATTAGGGTTTTCGCGAATTTTAGCCGGATGAATTTTCGGTACAGAGTAAGAATTAATTTGGGGATTAAAAGTGACTTTTAAGTGAGAAATAAGATGTGACTAGTGGCAATGATATAAGGTTTGTGAATGGGAAGTGAAAAACCTAGTACGTGAGTTTTTAAGAAAAACGGCGCGATCCGGCGGGTCCCGCGCATTACCGATTGAACGCACTGCTTGACCACCATTTTTCTTACCCAACAAGTTTGTTGACTTTTGTACATAATATCTTCTTAAATTTCAGCAAGGTTGACCGGAAATTGTGGCTCAAAGGCAAGGAAAGAAAGAGAAAAATTTTGTGGCCAAGATTAGTCCAAGTGTTTGCCCAATTTGTGGACACCATTAGTCCTAATCCTCTTGCTTTATTATAAGGCAACTAAGCTCCATTTCTCTTCATATTTTCTGCCAAGGAGCCGAGAGAGAGAGAGGGGAAGAACAAGAGAGAAATTTCTTCATTTCATCTTCAAATCCAACAACTTAGGAAGAAATCCAACAAAGTAAACCGATTAAACTTGTTCTTGAGTGACTAGCTAGTGGCTTTTGGTGTGATTTTTGAAGGAGAAAGCTTGGGCTACTTGTAGTGACTTCTAGTCAAGGTAAGAGAGCTTATCTCTCTAAGTTTTACTTTCAATTTTGTTAAATTAAGCTTGGCAACTTGCTCTTGTGGTGAGATCATGGATGATGAGCATGTTTTAGAAGTTTTCCCCAATTTATTTGATGAACTAGGGCTTGTGGAAATTCTGCCCAAATTGTTGTAAGATGCTTATATGTTGCAATTGAAGTTTTATAAGGTGTTGTGGTAGTGATTAGACCAAGAAATTAAGGAAAGTTGCACTAGAAACTCAAAATTCCAAAATCTGGAAAATTTTCCCAACATTCTGTCCGAATTTGTATCTGTGTGTTAGAGGCCGAATTGGCCTTAGCTCAAAGAATACAAGTTGTAGAGAATTGAATTTAATAGGTGCCTACAAAATTTCAGCTCAATCGGAGCAACGTAGGACGTGAAAAGTCCAAAATACCCTTACTGTTCTAAGTATTTCCCAGCAGTCCGTTTCTTCAGTTAAGTCCAGTTTATCACGTTTTTTGACCAGGATCCATTCTGATTTAGCTCTGGGCCAAAACATGAAAGTTGTAGTGTTCTGAAGTATCTTTAAAATGCCTCTAAGAACATCTGATTCGGACTTGTGTACTCTGAGTTATGACCATTACAGTGTTCTGCGTTTAAACAGCCGACGAATTGGTTTCTGGTTTAGTAATTTGAGAATTTGACCAAGTTACATTAGAAACTGGACTCAGTGACCTTCATGAACATTGTATCCCTGTGTCTTAGCTTCGAAACGGCATAGGTTTCACCTCAATCCGATAAGCGTAGCCTCGGATATGTTATTTCCGCTTTCATACGTCAAATCTGTTTTGTGCTAGATTGAATTTCTGCACTTGCTATCGTTGTGAATCTTATTATTATGATATTGTGAGCCTATGGAACGGCTCTTGTCATGAATTGCTGATATATGTGATGTTGGGTTTTGGTTGAGGAAAAATAATGAAGCCTAAATGGCTGGAAAATTAAGTAAACGCAAAGGGCATGCTGCCCGAATTTTTACTCGAGAACTAGAAAATTATATTTGCAACTTGAGTGAAGGTTAAGTGATTACCACTTGAACTAGCGAGAACTTTTGCTACTTTGTTATCGATGGTTATACGTTGGAAACCTAAACGAACTTGTACTCTTGAGGAAAAGATATAATGGCCAATGTAAACTTATATTTCCTTGTACTTTTAACTCAAGTATTGTTTCCAAGTATATATGCTACAAAAACCTTATGATTTGAAAAGCGAGCAAGTGTTTCACGAATGCCTTTCAAATGAATTTCAATTGGTTGATTCTTATGAACGGAACGTTTAAGTTTCAAATCTTACTCGTGTTTCAAAGTTCTCAAATTGGATTTCTATCGCAGATCTGGACTCCAAACCTGGAGTATAATTGAACGTGACTACTTGAAGCACTATAGTTTGAGTGAGTGATCCCTCGACTGTTCCCAAAGTTACTTTTGAACTAATTCTTGCATTTATTACTCCTTTGCATATCATTTGGGGTTCGGGTGTGTGCCATGACATAATTTGGCTCCAATGGGTTCCTGGAAAGTCTTGTGCTTAGAACCAATGTCTCTACTATTGTTTACACATTCTTTGGAGCACGATGGCTCCTTACTTTTGTTTCACGGTTACTTGATCTAAACGAGCATTGGATATTTAAGTACAAGAACTTCAATGGCTCACATGAGCAATAAATGAACATTTGATTACTGCATCATGACATCATATCAATGCTTTATTGTGAAATATACTTGGCTGTTGATTTTACTGGTCACTCGCTGAGCTTCTAGCTCACCCCCTATTATTTTTTTCTCCCCACAGGGATCGAAGTAAAGGAAGAACTTGTTTTTGGATCTTTGTGTGGCTGGATGGCGTACATCTTGTATAGTTTAGTTTTGGTTTTGGTTTATGTACTTTTGGGCTTGTATAAATATTTGAAATTGAATCGGATGTAAATCTATATTTTACGCTTAGAATTGGTTTCCGCTTCGCTTAAGATATGTAATTTTGGAGAATTGGATGTATTATTTGAGTTGTACCTTGTAATTTACTTGAGGAATGTAGTAAGTGAGTGAGTCCCGACGAGAGCTGGGCAGGCGGCCCGCTAAACCCTCTGGTACGCCTTAGGGGGAGGTGGGGTCGTTACAGTTTAGGCTTCAGTTCTCCGTAGCGTATCCTAGGTTTGAAGTTTAGGATGCCGGACTGTGGGTTTGGGTTGAAATATCAGTGATTCTTGCGGGATGTCTTGACTTGATTGGTACAAGATGGAATGGAATGTTGAGGACGACATTCTTTTAAGAAGGGGAGATTGTGACGCCCTGAAAGAATGAGTGTGAGAACTCACAACTTTTTATATATTTTCGCGACATTATTTTGTTTACTCGTTTATAATTTTGTGCCTTTCTTCAATATATTAATTTCCTACACATTTTTATAAGGGAATATAGTTTTCAAATCATTTCCTTGATACAAGTTAGTCCACGTTAATTTTGAAGTATATTTTGGACGTGGGACCCGCTAGTGCGGTAAATGCATTATATTTTTTACAACTTGTTGGAATTTTGTATTAAGTGATATTATTTTACAAGGTGTTAAGAGATTTGTATTGGAGAGACAAAAAGTTAAGTTTTAAACCAAAAGGGTGACAAGTGTCACCTTGTGATTTAATCTTGGACTTTGACCACTATTCATGCCTTTACCCTTTAAACCAAAATTGACCCAAAATTCTTCTTATTTTGAAGCTCCTTGGCCGACTTTCTTGCTGGGAAGAAAAGAAACGAAAGCTCTCAACTTTCTTGCCTCTAAACTTGCTCAATCTTTCAAGCCAACCGATTAAACTTGAATTTCCTCCATAAAAATCTTTAGCTTAGTAGTAGTAAGGTTGTTGGTGAAGTTGTTTGGAAGAAATTGGTGCTAAGTTGCTTACTTTCTTGAGATTGCAAGGTGAGTAACTAGGAGATTCTTTCTTTAGTCTTGATAATGTCAAATTAATGACTTGTGTTGGTTAAAGATGCGATTTGGTGGAAGATTTCTTGATTTTGGTAGAAATTGGTGAAGTTTTATATTTATGTATGAATTTTCTGTTTTCATATGAATATGATTATGTTGTCATGTATGATGATTGGAGATGATAGTTAAGGAAGCTAGAAGGTGGAAAAAGTGGTTAATTGCAAGCAATTTCTGTTTTGGAAAGAAAATTGGAAACCTAGGGTTTCATGTTCTTCATTCTGCCCGGCACTGTAGCTCATAGTTAGAGGCCGAATTGGCCTTGGGTTAAAACATGAAAGTTGTAGGGAATGATATTGTAGAGATTCCAGAAAAATTTCAGGTCTATCGGAGTAACGTAGCTTGGGAAAAGATGGAATTACCCTTGCTGCCCTGGTTCTACCCGAATTTGAGAATTGCTTCTGTACTGGGTTATTTTGATTGGGAATGCTTCAGAATCGGTTGTTTAGGTCTTCTGATGAATTGTATACCAGTTTCTTAGCTTTCGGATGGCTTTGGAATTACTGGATTTGGACTTAGGTAGCCTGATTTATGATGTGTGCACCAGAATGCGATTTGTGAATCTGTTTTTGCGGTTCTGGTGTAGTATATTGCATTTTTGACCTGGTTGCACTCGAAACTGGGCTGAGTGACCTTCTGTAACATTGTAGCCCTATCTCTTAGCTTCGAAAGGGTGTATCTTTCACCTTCATCCGATAATCTTAGTGCCGGTGGTACCAAAACCGCTAAACGATGCCAAAAACTGTTTTCCGAGTTCGAGCTTAACTTTCATTTCCGGTCATTTTCCTAGCTAAATCTTGTATTTGAATGACTTTGAGCCTATTGAACGGCTGTTGTGATGAATTTATATTCCGTATGACTTTGGGACTGGCTGAGGAAATAATGAAGCCATGACGGCTGGAAAAGTAAGGAAATTAAGGGGATATGCTGTCCGATCTTTGAAAGCATTTGATGGCTTTGAGTTTGAGTTGAAGGGCTTGGATTCGGACAAGGTAATGATATATGATGGACGATTCCTGAGCCGTGGAGGTGAGTGATCCTAAACCATTTCCAAAGTTACTTTTGAACCGTTTCTTGCATTATTTACTCGACTGCATCTCATGCGTGCTTGCATGTGAATTCATGATATGATTTTGGCTTCAATGAGTTCTTGGGGAGTCTTGTGCTGGACACCAACGTCTCCACCTCTGTTCATTTGGAGCAAATGGCTCCGGAGCTCAAAAAGGGGCTCCCTCTTACTGTTTACTGTTACTGGATCTTTTGAGCGTTGGGTGTGTAAGTGCAATGATTTCACTGGCTCACGAGAGCAAAATACGTACATTTGATCTCTGAATCATGACATCATGGAAATACATGACTGTGAAATATATTGGATGACTGCTTTTACTGGTTACTCACTGAGCTTCTAGCTCACCCCAAAACTATTTTATTCCCCTCCACAGGGCTCGTGGCGAAGGAAAGCTTGTAGTACTTATTCACGTGACTGGATGGCTTATATCTTGTACAGTTTGGATTTCGAATCATTTTATGTATAATTTGGGGAATAGTTTCCGCTTCGCTTATGACTTGTATTTATTGGAGAATTTGATGTAAATTTGAGATATATCTTGTAATTTAATTGAGGACTGTAGTGACTGACTGAGTCCCGGCGAGAGTTGGGCAGGCGACCCGCCGAACCCTTTGGTTCGCCTTAGGGTGAGGTGGGGCTGTCACAGGTGAAATCAGAGTTTAGGCTTCAGTTCTCCGTAGCGTATCCTAGGTTTGAAGTTTAGGATGCCGGACTGTGGGTTTGGGTTGAAATATCAGTGATTCTTGCGGGATGTCTTGACTTGATTGGTACAAGATGGAATGGAATGTTGAGGACGACATTCTTTTAAGAAGGGGAGATTGTGACGCCCTGAAAGAATGAGTGTGAGAACTCACAACTTTTTATATATTTTCGCGACATTATTTTGTTTACTCGTTTATAATTTTGTGCCTTTCTTCAATATATTAATTTCCTACACATTTTTATAAGGGAATATAGTTTTCAAATCATTTCCTTGATACAAGTTAGTCCACGTTAATTTTGAAGTATATTTTGGACGTGGGACCCGCTAGTGCGGTAAATGCATTATATTTTTGACAACTTGTTGGAATTTTGTATTAAGTGATATTATTTTACAAGGTGTTAAGAGATTTGTATTGGAGAGACAAAAAGATAAGTTTTAAACCAAAAGGGTGACAAGTGTCACCTTGTGATTTAATCTTGGACTTTGACCACTATTCATGCCTTTACCCTTTAAACCAAAATTGACCCAAAATTCTTCTTATTTTGAAGCTCCTTGGCCGACTTTCTTGCTGGGAAGAAAAGAAAAGAAAGCTCTCAACTTTCTTGCCTCTAAACTTGCTCAATCTTTCAAGCCAACCGATTAAACTTGAATTTCCTCCATAAAAATCCTTAGCTTAGTAGTAGTAAGGTTGTTGGTGAAGTTGTTTGGAAGAAATTGGTGCTAAGTTGCTTACTTTCTTGAGATTGCAAGGTGAGTAACTAGGAAATTCTTTCTTTAGTCTTGATAATGTCAAATTAATGACTTGTGTTGGTTAAAGATGCGATTTGGTGGAAGATTTCTTGATTTTGGTAGAAATTGGTGAAGTTTTATATTTATGTATGAATTTTCTGTTTTCATATGAATATGATTATGTTGTCATGTATGATGATTGGAGATGATAGTTAAGGAAGCTAGAAGGTGGAAAAAGTGGTTAATTGCAAGCAATTTCTGTTTTGGAAAGAAAATTGGAAACCTAGGGTTTCATGTTCTTCATTCTGCCCGGCACTGTAGCTCATAGTTAGAGGCCGAATTGGCCTTGGGTTAAAACATGAAAGTTGTAGGGAATGATATTTTAGAGATTCCTGAAAAATTTCAGGTCTATCGGAGTAACGTAGCTTGGGAAAAGACGGAATTACCCTTGCTGCCCTGGTTCTACCCGAATTTGAGAATTGCTTCTGTACTGGGTTATTTTGATTGGGAATGCTTCAGAATCGGTTGTTTAGGTCTTCTGATGAATTGTATACCAGTTTCTTAGCTTTCGGATGGCTTTGGAATTACTGGATTTGGACTTAGGTAGCCTGATTTATGATGTGTGCACCAGAATGCGATTTGTGAATCTGTTTTTGCGGTTCTGGTGTAGTATATTGCATTTTTGACCTGGTTGCACTCGAAACTGGGCTGAGTGACCTTCTGTAACATTGTAGCCCTATCTCTTAGCTTCGAAAGGGTGTATCTTTCACCTTCATCCGATAATCTTAGTGCCGGTGGTACCAAAACCGCTAAACGATGCCAAAAACTGTTTTCCGAGTTCGAGCTTAACTTTCATTTCCGGTCATTTTCCTAGCTAAATCTTGTATTTGAATGACTTTGAGCCTATTGAACGGCTGTTGTGATGAATTTATATTCCGTATGACTTTGGGACTGGCTGAGGAAATAATGAAGCCATGACGGCTGGAAAAGTAAGGAAATTAAGGGGATATGCTGTCCGATCTTTGAAAGCATTTGATGGCTTTGAGTTTGAGTTGAAGGGCTTGGATTCGGACAAGGTAATGATATATGATGGACGATTCCTGAGCCGTGGAGGTGAGTGATCCTAAACCGTTTCCAAAGTTACTTTTGAACCGTTTCTTGCATTATTTACTCGACTGCATCTCATGCGTGCTTGCATGTGAATTCATGATATGATTTTGGCTTCAATGAGTTCTTGGGGAGTCTTGTGCTGGACACCAACGTCTCCACCTCTGTTCATTTGGAGCAAATGGCTCCGGAGCTCAAAAAGGGGCTCCCTCTTACTGTTTACTGTTACTGGGTCTTTTGAGCGTTGGGTGTGTAAGTGCAATGATTTCACTGGCTCACGAGAGCAAAATACGTACATTTGATCTCTGAATCATGACATCATGGAAATACATGACTGTGAAATATATTGGATGACTGCTTTTACTGGTTACTCACTGAGCTTCTAGCTCACCCCAAAACTATTTTATTCCCCTCCACAGGGCTCGTGGCGAAGGAAAGCTTGTAGTACTTATTCACGTGACTGGATGGCTTATATCTTGTACAGTTTGGATTTCGAATCATTTTATGTATAATTTGGGGAATAGTTTCCGCTTCGCTTATGACTTGTATTTATTGGAGAATTTGATGTAAATTTGAGATATATCTTGTAATTTAATTGAGGACTGTAGTGACTGACTGAGTCCCGGCGAGAGTTGGGCAGGCGACCCGCCGAACCCTTTGGTTCGCCTTAGGGTGAGGTGGGGCTGTCACAGGTCGTATCAGAGTTTAGGCTTCAGTTCTCCGTAGCGTATCCTAGGTTTGAAGTTTAGGATGCCGGACTGTGGGTTTGGGTTGAAATATCAGTGATTCTTGCGGGATGTCTTGACTTGATTGGTACAAGATGGAATGGAATGTTGAGGACGACATTCTTTTAAGAAGGGGAGATTGTGACGCCCTGAAAGAATGAGTGTGAGAACTCACAACTTTTTATATATTTTCGCGACATTATTTTGTTTACTCGTTTATAATTTTGTGCCTTTCTTCAATATATTAATTTCCTACACATTTTTATAAGGGAATATAGTTTTCAAATCATTTCCTTGATACAAGTTAGTCCACGTTAATTTTGAAGTATATTTTGGACGTGGGACCCGCTAGTGCGGTAAATGCATTATATTTTTGACAACTTGTTGGAATTTTGTATTAAGTGATATTATTTTACAAGGTGTTAAGAGATTTGTATTGGAGAGACAAAAAGATAAGTTTTAAACCAAAAGGGTGACAAGTGTCACCTTGTGATTTAATCTTGGACTTTGACCACTATTCATGCCTTTACCCTTTAAACCAAAATTGACCCAAAATTCTTCTTATTTTGAAGCTCCTTGGCCGACTTTCTTGCTGGGAAGAAAAGAAAAGAAAGCTCTCAACTTTCTTGCCTCTAAACTTTCTCAATCTTTCAAGCCAACCGATTAAACTTGAATTTCCTCCATAAAAATCCTTAGCTTAGTAGTAGTAAGGTTGTTGGTGAAGTTGTTTGGAAGAAATTGGTGCTAAGTTGCTTACTTTCTTGAGATTGCAAGGTGAGTAACTAGGAAATTCTTTCTTTAGTCTTGATAATGTCAAATTAATGACTTGTGTTGGTTAAAGATGCGATTTGGTGGAAGATTTCTTGATTTTGGTAGAAATTGGTGAAGTTTTATATTTATGTATGAATTTTCTGTTTTCATATGAATATGATTATGTTGTCATGTATGATGATTGGAGATGATATTTAAGGAAGCTAGAAGGTGGAAAAAATGGTTAATTGCAAGCAATTTCTGTTTTGGAAAGAAAATTGGAAACCTAGGGTTTCATGTTCTTCATTCTGCCCGGCACTGTAGCTCAAAGTTAGACGCCGAATTGGCCTTGGGTTAAAACATGAAAGTTGTATGGAATGATATTTTAGAGATTCCTGAAAAATTTCAGGTCTATCGGAGTAACGTAGCTTGGGAAAAGACGGAATTACCCTTGCTGCCCTGGTTCTACCCGAATTTGAGAATTGCTTCTGTACTGGGTTATTTTGATTGGGAATGCTTCAGAATCGGTTGTTTAGGTCTTCTGATGAATTGTATACCAGTTTCTTAGCTTTCGGATGGCTTTGGAATTACTGGATTTGGACTTAGGTAGCCTGATTTATGATGTGTGCACCAGAATGTGATTTGTGAATCTGTTTTTGCGATTCTGGTGTAGTATATTGCATTTTTGACCTGGTTGCACTCGAAACGGGGCTGAGTGACCTTCTGTAACATTGTAGCCCTATCTCTTAGCTTCGAAAGGGTGTATCTTTCACCTTCATCCGATAATCTTAGTGCCGGTGGTACCAAAACCGCTAAACGATGCCAAAAACTGTTTTCCGAGTTCGAGCTTAACTTTCATTTCCGGTCATTTTCCTAGCTAAATCTTGTATTTGAATGACTTTGAGCCTATTGAACGGCTGTTGTGATGAATTTATATTCCGTATGACTTTGGGACTGGCTGAGGAAATAATGAAGCCATGACGGCTGGAAAAGTAAGGAAATTAAGGGGATATGCTGTCCGATCTTTGAAAGCATTTGATGGCTTTGAGTTTGAGTTGAAGGGCTTGGATTCGGACAAGGTAATGATATATGATGGACGATTCCTGAGCCGTGGAGGTGAGTGATCCTAAACCATTTCCAAAGTTACTTTTGAACCGTTTCTTGCATTATTTACTCGACTGCATCTCATGCGTGCTTGCATGTGAATTCATGATATGATTTTGGCTTCAATGAGTTCTTGGGGAGTCTTGTGCTGGACACCAACGTCTCCACCTCTGTTCATTTGGAGCAAATGGCTCCGGAGCTCAAAAAGGGGCTCCCTCTTACTGTTTACTGTTACTGGATCTTTTGAGCGTTGGGTGTGTAAGTGCAATGATTTCACTGGCTCACGAGAGCAAAATACGTACATTTGATCTCTGAATCATGACATCATGGAAATACATGACTGTGAAATATATTGGATGACTGCTTTTACTGGTTACTCACTGAGTTTCTAGCTCACCCCAAAACTATTTTATTCCCCTCCATAGGGCTCGTGGCGAAGGAAAGCTTGTTGTACTTATTCACGTGACTGGATGGCTTATATCTTGTACAGTTTGGATTTCGAATCATTTTATGTATAATTTGGGGAATAGTTTCCACTTCGCTTATGACTTGTATTTATTAGAGAATTTGATGTAAATTTGAGATATATCTTGTAATTTAATTGAGGACTGTAGTGACTGACTGAGTCCCGGCGAGAGTTGGGCAGGCGACCCGCCGAACGCTTTGGTTCGCCTTAGGGTGAGGTGAGGCTGTCACAGGTGGTATCAGAGTTTATGTAACGCCCCGAGGCAGAAGAAAAGGAAAAATTTCTGGTGAATAGAGTTTTGTGAGGAATCCGGCCCACATAAATCTGGAAGAAATTCGGTCCGCATAAACAGCTTAAAGAGCCAGCTCTTTAAGGCTTTCCAATAAGGACTAAAATACCCTTTTATTTGAAAATTATTATTTATCAAAGCCCACTACCCAAATATTTCACACTAAGTGTAAATAAATCTAGAAAATAGGGTTTTACGCTTCGGTTTCAAGTTTGGAGCGAAATTAGGGTTTTCGCGAATTTTAGCCGGATGAATTTTCGGTACAGAGTAAGAATTAATTTGGGGATTAAAAGTGACTTTTAAGTGAGAAATAAGATGTGACTAGTGGCAATGATATAAGGTTTGTGAATGGGAAGTGAAAAACCTAGTACGTGAGTTTTTAAGAAAAACGGCGCGATCCGGCGGGTCCCGCGCATTACCGATTGAACGCACTGCTTGACCACCATTTTTCTTACCCAACAAGTTTGTTGACTTTTGTACATAATATCTTCTTAAATTTCAGCAAGGTTGACCGGAAATTGTGGCTCAAAGGCAAGGAAAGAAAGAGAAAAATTTTGTGGCCAAGATTAGTCCAAGTGTTTGCCCAATTTGTGGACACCATTAGTCCTAATCCTCTTGCTTTATTATAAGGCAACTAAGCTCCATTTCTCTTCATATTTTCTGCCAAGGAGCCGAGAGAGAGAGAGGGGAAGAACAAGAGAGAAATTTCTTCATTTCATCTTCAAATCCAACAACTTAGGAAGAAATCCAACAAAGTAAACCGATTAAACTTGTTCTTGAGTGACTAGCTAGTGGCTTTTGGTGTGATTTTTGAAGGAGAAAGCTTGGGCTACTTGTAGTGACTTCTAGTCAAGGTAAGAGAGCTTATCTCTCTAAGTTTTACTTTCAATTTTGTTAAATTAAGCTTGGCAACTTGCTCTTGTGGTGAGATCATGGATGATGAGCATGTTTTAGAAGTTTTCCCCAATTTATTTGATGAACTAGGGCTTGTGGAAATTCTGCCCAAATTGTTGTAAGATGCTTATATGTTGCAATTGAAGTTTTATAAGGTGTTGTGGTAGTGATTAGACCAAGAAATTAAGGAAAGTTGCACTAGAAACTCAAAATTCCAAAATCTGGAAAATTTTCCCAACATTCTGTCCGAATTTGTATCTGTGTGTTAGAGGCCGAATTGGCCTTAGCTCAAAGAATACAAGTTGTAGAGAATTGAATTTAATAGGTGCCTACAAAATTTCAGCTCAATCGGAGCAACGTAGGACGTGAAAAGTCCAAAATACCCTTACTGTTCTAAGTATTTCCCAGCAGTCCGTTTCTTCAGTTAAGTCCAGTTTATCACGTTTTTTGACCAGGATCCATTCTGATTTAGCTCTGGGCCAAAACATGAAAGTTGTAGTGTTCTGAAGTATCTTTAAAATGCCTCTAAGAACATCTGATTCGGACTTGTGTACTCTGAGTTATGACCATTACAGTGTTCTGCGTTTAAACAGCCGACGAATTGGTTTCTGGTTTAGTAATTTGAGAATTTGACCAAGTTACATTAGAAACTGGACTCAGTGACCTTCATGAACATTGTATCCCTGTGTCTTAGCTTCGAAACGGCATAGGTTTCACCTCAATCCGATAAGCGTAGCCTCGGATATGTTATTTCCGCTTTCATACGTCAAATCTGTTTTGTGCTAGATTGAATTTCTGCACTTGCTATCGTTGTGAATCTTATTATTATGATATTGTGAGCCTATGGAACGGCTCTTGTCATGAATTGCTGATATATGTGATGTTGGGTTTTGGTTGAGGAAAAATAATGAAGCCTAAATGGCTGGAAAATTAAGTAAACGCAAAGGGCATGCTGCCCGAATTTTTACTCGAGAACTAGAAAATTATATTTGCAACTTGAGTGAAGGTTAAGTGATTACCACTTGAACTAGCGAGAACTTTTGCTACTTTGTTATCGATGGTTATACGTTGGAAACCTAAACGAACTTGTACTCTTGAGGAAAAGATATAATGGCCAATGTAAACTTATATTTCCTTGTACTTTTAACTCAAGTATTGTTTCCAAGTATATATGCTACAAAAACCTTATGATTTGAAAAGCGAGCAAGTGTTTCACGAATGCCTTTCAAATGAATTTCAATTGGTTGATTCTTATGAACGGAACGTTTAAGTTTCAAATCTTACTCGTGTTTCAAAGTTCTCAAATTGGATTTCTATCGCAGATCTGGACTCCAAACCTGGAGTATAATTGAACGTGACTACTTGAAGCACTATAGTTTGAGTGAGTGATCCCTCGACTGTTCCCAAAGTTACTTTTGAACTAATTCTTGCATTTATTACTCCTTTGCATATCATTTGGGGTTCGGGTGTGTGCCATGACATAATTTGGCTCCAATGGGTTCCTGGAAAGTCTTGTGCTTAGAACCAATGTCTCTACTATTGTTTACACATTCTTTGGAGCACGATGGCTCCTTACTTTTGTTTCACGGTTACTTGATCTAAACGAGCATTGGATATTTAAGTACAAGAACTTCAATGGCTCACATGAGCAATAAATGAACATTTGATTACTGCATCATGACATCATATCAATGCTTTATTGTGAAATATACTTGGCTGTTGATTTTACTGGTCACTCGCTGAGCTTCTAGCTCACCCCCTATTATTTTTTTCTCCCCACAGGGATCGAAGTAAAGGAAGAACTTGTTTTTGGATCTTTGTGTGGCTGGATGGCGTACATCTTGTATAGTTTAGTTTTGGTTTTGGTTTATGTACTTTTGGGCTTGTATAAATATTTGAAATTGAATCGGATGTAAATCTATATTTTACGCTTAGAATTGGTTTCCGCTTCGCTTAAGATATGTAATTTTGGAGAATTGGATGTATTATTTGAGTTGTACCTTGTAATTTACTTGAGGAATGTAGTAAGTGAGTGAGTCCCGACGAGAGCTGGGCAGGCGGCCCGCTAAACCCTCTGGTACGCCTTAGGGGGAGGTGGGGTCGTTACAGTTTAGGCTTCAGTTCTCCGTAGCGTATCCTAGGTTTGAAGTTTAGGATGCCGGACTGTGGGTTTGGGTTGAAATATCAGTGATTCTTGCGGGATGTCTTGACTTGATTGGTACAAGATGGAATGGAATGTTGAGGACGACATTCTTTTAAGAAGGGGAGATTGTGACGCCCTGAAAGAATGAGTGTGAGAACTCACAACTTTTTATATATTTTCGCGACATTATTTTGTTTACTCGTTTATAATTTTGTGCCTTTCTTCAATATATTAATTTCCTACACATTTTTATAAGGGAATATAGTTTTCAAATCATTTCCTTGATACAAGTTAGTCCACGTTAATTTTGAAGTATATTTTGGACGTGGGACCCGCTAGTGCGGTAAATGCATTATATTTTTTACAACTTGTTGGAATTTTGTATTAAGTGATATTATTTTACAAGGTGTTAAGAGATTTGTATTGGAGAGACAAAAAGTTAAGTTTTAAACCAAAAGGGTGACAAGTGTCACCTTGTGATTTAATCTTGGACTTTGACCACTATTCATGCCTTTACCCTTTAAACCAAAATTGACCCAAAATTCTTCTTATTTTGAAGCTCCTTGGCCGACTTTCTTGCTGGGAAGAAAAGAAACGAAAGCTCTCAACTTTCTTGCCTCTAAACTTGCTCAATCTTTCAAGCCAACCGATTAAACTTGAATTTCCTCCATAAAAATCTTTAGCTTAGTAGTAGTAAGGTTGTTGGTGAAGTTGTTTGGAAGAAATTGGTGCTAAGTTGCTTACTTTCTTGAGATTGCAAGGTGAGTAACTAGGAGATTCTTTCTTTAGTCTTGATAATGTCAAATTAATGACTTGTGTTGGTTAAAGATGCGATTTGGTGGAAGATTTCTTGATTTTGGTAGAAATTGGTGAAGTTTTATATTTATGTATGAATTTTCTGTTTTCATATGAATATGATTATGTTGTCATGTATGATGATTGGAGATGATAGTTAAGGAAGCTAGAAGGTGGAAAAAGTGGTTAATTGCAAGCAATTTCTGTTTTGGAAAGAAAATTGGAAACCTAGGGTTTCATGTTCTTCATTCTGCCCGGCACTGTAGCTCATAGTTAGAGGCCGAATTGGCCTTGGGTTAAAACATGAAAGTTGTAGGGAATGATATTGTAGAGATTCCAGAAAAATTTCAGGTCTATCGGAGTAACGTAGCTTGGGAAAAGATGGAATTACCCTTGCTGCCCTGGTTCTACCCGAATTTGAGAATTGCTTCTGTACTGGGTTATTTTGATTGGGAATGCTTCAGAATCGGTTGTTTAGGTCTTCTGATGAATTGTATACCAGTTTCTTAGCTTTCGGATGGCTTTGGAATTACTGGATTTGGACTTAGGTAGCCTGATTTATGATGTGTGCACCAGAATGCGATTTGTGAATCTGTTTTTGCGGTTCTGGTGTAGTATATTGCATTTTTGACCTGGTTGCACTCGAAACTGGGCTGAGTGACCTTCTGTAACATTGTAGCCCTATCTCTTAGCTTCGAAAGGGTGTATCTTTCACCTTCATCCGATAATCTTAGTGCCGGTGGTACCAAAACCGCTAAACGATGCCAAAAACTGTTTTCCGAGTTCGAGCTTAACTTTCATTTCCGGTCATTTTCCTAGCTAAATCTTGTATTTGAATGACTTTGAGCCTATTGAACGGCTGTTGTGATGAATTTATATTCCGTATGACTTTGGGACTGGCTGAGGAAATAATGAAGCCATGACGGCTGGAAAAGTAAGGAAATTAAGGGGATATGCTGTCCGATCTTTGAAAGCATTTGATGGCTTTGAGTTTGAGTTGAAGGGCTTGGATTCGGACAAGGTAATGATATATGATGGACGATTCCTGAGCCGTGGAGGTGAGTGATCCTAAACCATTTCCAAAGTTACTTTTGAACCGTTTCTTGCATTATTTACTCGACTGCATCTCATGCGTGCTTGCATGTGAATTCATGATATGATTTTGGCTTCAATGAGTTCTTGGGGAGTCTTGTGCTGGACACCAACGTCTCCACCTCTGTTCATTTGGAGCAAATGGCTCCGGAGCTCAAAAAGGGGCTCCCTCTTACTGTTTACTGTTACTGGATCTTTTGAGCGTTGGGTGTGTAAGTGCAATGATTTCACTGGCTCACGAGAGCAAAATACGTACATTTGATCTCTGAATCATGACATCATGGAAATACATGACTGTGAAATATATTGGATGACTGCTTTTACTGGTTACTCACTGAGCTTCTAGCTCACCCCAAAACTATTTTATTCCCCTCCACAGGGCTCGTGGCGAAGGAAAGCTTGTAGTACTTATTCACGTGACTGGATGGCTTATATCTTGTACAGTTTGGATTTCGAATCATTTTATGTATAATTTGGGGAATAGTTTCCGCTTCGCTTATGACTTGTATTTATTGGAGAATTTGATGTAAATTTGAGATATATCTTGTAATTTAATTGAGGACTGTAGTGACTGACTGAGTCCCGGCGAGAGTTGGGCAGGCGACCCGCCGAACCCTTTGGTTCGCCTTAGGGTGAGGTGGGGCTGTCACAGGTGAAATCAGAGTTTAGGCTTCAGTTCTCCGTAGCGTATCCTAGGTTTGAAGTTTAGGATGCCGGACTGTGGGTTTGGGTTGAAATATCAGTGATTCTTGCGGGATGTCTTGACTTGATTGGTACAAGATGGAATGGAATGTTGAGGACGACATTCTTTTAAGAAGGGGAGATTGTGACGCCCTGAAAGAATGAGTGTGAGAACTCACAACTTTTTATATATTTTCGCGACATTATTTTGTTTACTCGTTTATAATTTTGTGCCTTTCTTCAATATATTAATTTCCTACACATTTTTATAAGGGAATATAGTTTTCAAATCATTTCCTTGATACAAGTTAGTCCACGTTAATTTTGAAGTATATTTTGGACGTGGGACCCGCTAGTGCGGTAAATGCATTATATTTTTGACAACTTGTTGGAATTTTGTATTAAGTGATATTATTTTACAAGGTGTTAAGAGATTTGTATTGGAGAGACAAAAAGATAAGTTTTAAACCAAAAGGGTGACAAGTGTCACCTTGTGATTTAATCTTGGACTTTGACCACTATTCATGCCTTTACCCTTTAAACCAAAATTGACCCAAAATTCTTCTTATTTTGAAGCTCCTTGGCCGACTTTCTTGCTGGGAAGAAAAGAAAAGAAAGCTCTCAACTTTCTTGCCTCTAAACTTGCTCAATCTTTCAAGCCAACCGATTAAACTTGAATTTCCTCCATAAAAATCCTTAGCTTAGTAGTAGTAAGGTTGTTGGTGAAGTTGTTTGGAAGAAATTGGTGCTAAGTTGCTTACTTTCTTGAGATTGCAAGGTGAGTAACTAGGAAATTCTTTCTTTAGTCTTGATAATGTCAAATTAATGACTTGTGTTGGTTAAAGATGCGATTTGGTGGAAGATTTCTTGATTTTGGTAGAAATTGGTGAAGTTTTATATTTATGTATGAATTTTCTGTTTTCATATGAATATGATTATGTTGTCATGTATGATGATTGGAGATGATAGTTAAGGAAGCTAGAAGGTGGAAAAAGTGGTTAATTGCAAGCAATTTCTGTTTTGGAAAGAAAATTGGAAACCTAGGGTTTCATGTTCTTCATTCTGCCCGGCACTGTAGCTCATAGTTAGAGGCCGAATTGGCCTTGGGTTAAAACATGAAAGTTGTAGGGAATGATATTTTAGAGATTCCTGAAAAATTTCAGGTCTATCGGAGTAACGTAGCTTGGGAAAAGACGGAATTACCCTTGCTGCCCTGGTTCTACCCGAATTTGAGAATTGCTTCTGTACTGGGTTATTTTGATTGGGAATGCTTCAGAATCGGTTGTTTAGGTCTTCTGATGAATTGTATACCAGTTTCTTAGCTTTCGGATGGCTTTGGAATTACTGGATTTGGACTTAGGTAGCCTGATTTATGATGTGTGCACCAGAATGCGATTTGTGAATCTGTTTTTGCGGTTCTGGTGTAGTATATTGCATTTTTGACCTGGTTGCACTCGAAACTGGGCTGAGTGACCTTCTGTAACATTGTAGCCCTATCTCTTAGCTTCGAAAGGGTGTATCTTTCACCTTCATCCGATAATCTTAGTGCCGGTGGTACCAAAACCGCTAAACGATGCCAAAAACTGTTTTCCGAGTTCGAGCTTAACTTTCATTTCCGGTCATTTTCCTAGCTAAATCTTGTATTTGAATGACTTTGAGCCTATTGAACGGCTGTTGTGATGAATTTATATTCCGTATGACTTTGGGACTGGCTGAGGAAATAATGAAGCCATGACGGCTGGAAAAGTAAGGAAATTAAGGGGATATGCTGTCCGATCTTTGAAAGCATTTGATGGCTTTGAGTTTGAGTTGAAGGGCTTGGATTCGGACAAGGTAATGATATATGATGGACGATTCCTGAGCCGTGGAGGTGAGTGATCCTAAACCGTTTCCAAAGTTACTTTTGAACCGTTTCTTGCATTATTTACTCGACTGCATCTCATGCGTGCTTGCATGTGAATTCATGATATGATTTTGGCTTCAATGAGTTCTTGGGGAGTCTTGTGCTGGACACCAACGTCTCCACCTCTGTTCATTTGGAGCAAATGGCTCCGGAGCTCAAAAAGGGGCTCCCTCTTACTGTTTACTGTTACTGGGTCTTCTGAGCGTTGGGTGTGTAAGTGCAATGATTTCACTGGCTCACGAGAGCAAAATACGTACATTTGATCTCTGAATCATGACATCATGGAAATACGTGACTGTGAAATATATTGGATGACTGCTTTTACTGGTTACTCACTGAGCTTCTAGCTCACCCCAAAACTATTTTATTCCCCTCCACAGGGCTCGTGGCGAAGGAAAGCTTGTAGTACTTATTCACGTGACTGGATGGCTTATATCTTGTACAGTTTGGATTTCGAATCATTTTATGTATAATTTGGGGAATAGTTTCCGCTTCGCTTATGACTTGTATTTATTGGAGAATTTGATGTAAATTTGAGATATATCTTGTAATTTAATTGAGGACTGTAGTGACTGACTGAGTCCCGGCGAGAGTTGGGCAGGCGACCCGCCGAACCCTTTGGTTCGCCTTAGGGTGAGGTGGGGCTGTCACAGGTGGTATCAGAGTTTAGGCTTCAGTTCTCCGTAGCGTATCCTAGGTTTGAAGTTTAGGATGCCGGACTGTGGGTTTGGGTTGAAATATCAGTGATTCTTGCGGGATGTCTTGACTTGATTGGTACAAGATGGAATGGAATGTTGAGGACGACATTCTTTTAAGAAGGGGAGATTGTGACGCCCTGAAAGAATGAGTGTGAGAACTCACAACTTTTTATATATTTTCGCGACATTATTTTGTTTACTCGTTTATAATTTTGTGCCTTTCTTCAATATATTAATTTCCTACACATTTTTATAAGGGAATATAGTTTTCAAATCATTTCCTTGATACAAGTTAGTCCACGTTAATTTTGAAGTATATTTTGGACGTGGGACCCGCTAGTGCGGTAAATGCATTATATTTTTGACAACTTGTTGGAATTTTGTATTAAGTGATATTATTTTACAAGGTGTTAAGAGATTTGTATTGGAGAGACAAAAAGATAAGTTTTAAACCAAAAGGGTGACAAGTGTCACCTTGTGATTTAATCTTGGACTTTGACCACTATTCATGCCTTTACCCTTTAAACCAAAATTGACCCAAAATTCTTCTTATTTTGAAGCTCCTTGGCCGACTTTCTTGCTGGGAAGAAAAGAAAAGAAAGCTCTCAACTTTCTTGCCTCTAAACTTGCTCAATCTTTCAAGCCAACCGATTAAACTTGAATTTCCTCCATAAAAATCCTTAGCTTAGTAGTAGTAAGGTTGTTGGTGAAGTTGTTTGGAAGAAATTGGTGCTAAGTTGCTTACTTTCTTGAGATTGCAAGGTGAGTAACTAGGAAATTCTTTCTTTAGTCTTGATAATGTCAAATTAATGACTTGTGTTGGTTAAAGATGCGATTTGGTGGAAGATTTCTTGATTTTGGTAGAAATTGGTGAAGTTTTATATTTATGTATGAATTTTCTGTTTTCATATGAATATGATTATGTTGTCATGTATGATGATTGGAGATGATAGTTAAGGAAGCTAGAAGGTGGAAAAAGTGGTTAATTGCAAGCAATTTCTGTTTTGGAAAGAAAATTGGAAACCTAGGGTTTCATGTTCTTCATTCTGCCCGGCACTGTAGCTCATAGTTAGAGGCCGAATTGGCCTTGGTTTAAAACATGAAAGTTGTAGGGAATGATATTTTAGAGATTCCTGAAAAATTTCAGGTCAATCGGAGTAACGTAGCTTGGGAAAAGACGGAATTACCCTTGCTGCCCTGGTTCTACCCGAATTTGAGAATTGCTTCTGTACTGGGTTATTTTGGTTGGGAATGCTTCAGAATCGGTTGTTTAGGTCTTCTGATGAATTGTATACCAGTTTCTTAGCTTTCGGATGGCTTTGGAATTACTGGATTTGGACTTAGGTAGCCTGATTTATGATGTGTGCACCAGAATGCGATTTGTGAATCTGTTTTTGCGGTTCTGGTGTAGTATATTGCATTTTTGACCTGGTTGCACTCGAAACTGGGCTGAGTGACCTTCTGTAACATTGTAGCCCTATCTCTTAGCTTCGAAAGGGTGTATCTTTCACCTTCATCCGATAATCGTAGTGCCGGTGGTACCAAAACCGCTAAACGATGCCAAAAACTGTTTTCCGAGTTCGAGCTTAACTTTCATTTCCGGTCATTTTCCTAGCTAAATCTTGTATTTGAATGACTTTGAGCCTATTGAACGGCTGTTGTGATGAATTTATATTCCGTATGACTTTGGGACTGGCTGAGGAAATAATGAAGCCATGACGGCTGGAAAAGTAAGGAAATTAAGGGGATATGCTGTCCGATCTTTGAAAGCATTTGATGGCTTTGAGTTTGAGTTGAAGGGCTTGGATTCGGACAAGGTAATGATATATGATGGACGATTCCTGAGCCGTGGAGGTGAGTGATCCTAAACCGTTTCCAAAGTTACTTTTGAACCGTTTCTTGCATTATTTACTCGACTGCATCTCATGCGTGCTTGCATGTGAATTCATGATATGATTTTGGCTTCAATGAGTTCTTGGGGAGTCTTGTGCTGGACACCAACGTCTCCACCTCTGTTCATTTGGAGCAAATGGCTCCGGAGCTCAAAAAGGGGCTCCCTCTTACTGTTTACTGTTACTGGGTCTTTTGAGCGTTGGGTGTGTAAGTGCAATGATTTCACTGGCTCACGAGAGCAAAATACGTACATTTGATCTCTGAATCATGACATCATGGAAATACGTGACTGTGAAATATATTGGATGACTGCTTTTCCTGGTTACTCACTGAGCTTCTAGCTCACCCCAAAACTATTTTATTCCCCTCCACAGGGCTCGTGGCGAAGGAAAGCTTGTAGTACTTATTCACGTGACTGGATGGCTTATATCTTGTACAGTTTGGATTTCGAATCATTTTATGTATAATTTGGGGAATAGTTTCCGCTTCGCTTATGACTTGTATTTATTGGAGAATTTGATGTAAATTTGAGATATATCTTGTAATTTAATTGAGGACTGTAGTGACTGACTGAGTCCCGGCGAGAGTTGGGCAGGCGACCCGCCGAACCCTTTGGTTCGCCTTAGGGTGAGGTGGGGCTGTCACAGGTGGTATCAGAGTTTAGGCTTCAGTTCTCCGTAGCGTATCCTAGGTTTGAAGTTTAGGATGCCGGACTGTGGGTTTGGGTTGAAATATCAGTGATTCTTGCGGGATGTCTTGACTTGATTGGTACAAGATGGAATGGAATGTTGAGGACGACATTCTTTTAAGAAGGGGAGATTGTGACGCCCTGAAAGAATGAGTGTGAGAACTCACAACTTTTTATATATTTTCGCGACATTATTTTGTTTACTCGTTTATAATTTTGTGCCTTTCTTCAACATATTAATTTCCTACACATTTTTATAAGGGAATGTAGTTTTCAAATCATTTCCTTGATACAAGTTAGTCCACGTTAATTTTGAAGTATATTTTGGACGTGGGACCCGCTAGTGCGGTAAATGCATTATATTTTTTACAACTTGTTGGAATTTTGTATTAAGTGATATTATTTTACAAGGTGTTAAGAGATTTGTATTGGAGAGACAAAAAGATAAGTTTTAAACCAAAAGGGTGACAAGTGTCACCTTGTGATTTAATCTTGGACTTTGACCACTATTCATGCCTTTACCCTTTAAACCAAAATTGACCCAAAATTCTTCTTATTTTGAAGCTCCTTGGCCGACTTTCTTGCTGGGAAGAAAAGAAAAGAAAGCTCTCAACTTTCTTGCCTCTAAACTTGCTCAATCTTTCAAGCCAACCGATTAAACTTGAATTTCCTCCATAAAAATCCTTAGCTTAGTAGTAGTAAGGTTGTTGGTGAAGTTGTTTGGAAGAAATTGGTGCTAAGTTGCTTACTTTCTTGAGATTGCAAGGTGAGTAACTAGGAAATTCTTTCTTTAGTCTTGATAATGTCAAATTAATGACTTGTGTTGGTTAAAGATGCGATTTGTTGGAAGATTTCTTGATTTTGGTTGAAATTGGTGAAGTTTTATATTTATGTATGAATTTTCTGTTTTCATATGAATATGATTATGTGGTCATGTATGATGATTGGAGATGATAGTTAAGGAAGCTAGAAGGTGGAAAAAGTGGTCAATTGCAAGCAATTTCTGTTTTGGAAAGAAAATTGGAAACCTAGGGTTTCATGTTCTTCATTCTGCCCGGCACTGTAGCTCATAGTTAGAGGCCGAATTGGCCTTGGTTTAAAACATGAAAGTTGTAGGGAATGATATTTTAGAGATTCCAGAAAAATTTCAGGTCAATCGGAGTAACGTAGCTTGGGAAAAGACGGAATTACCCTTGCTGCCCTGGTTCTACCCGAATTTGAGAATTGCTTCTGTACTGGGTTATTTTGGTTGGGAATGCTTTAGAATCGGTTGTTTAGGTCTTTTGAAGAATTGTATACCAGTTTCTTAGCTTTCGGATGGCTTTGGAATTACTGGATTTGGACTTAGGTAGCCTGATTTATGATGTGTGCACCAGAATGCGATTTGTGAATCTGTTTTTGCGGTTCTGGTGTAGTATATTGCATTTTTGACCTGGTTGCACTCGAAACTGGGCTGAGTGACCTTCTTTAAAATTGTAGCCCTATCTCTTAGCTTCGATAGGGTGTATCTTGTACCTTCATCCGATAATCGTAGTGCCGGTGGTACCAAAACCGCTAAACGATGCCAAAAACTGTTTTCCGAGTTCGAGCTTAACTTTCATTTCCGGTCATTTTCCTAGCTAAATCTTGTATTTGAATGACTTTGAGCCTATTGAACGGCTGTTGTGATGAATTTATATTCCGTATGAATTTGGGACTGGCTGAGGAAATAATGAAGCCATGACGGCTGGAAAAGTAAGGAAATTAAGGGGATATGCTGTCCGATCTTTGAAAGCATTTGATGGCTTTGAGTTTGAGTTGAAGGGCTTGGATTCGGACAAGGTAATGATATATGACGGACGATTCCTGAGCCGTGGAGGTGAGTGATCCTAAACCGTTTTCGAAGTTACTTTTGAACCGTTTCTTGCATTATTTACTCGACTGCATCTCATGCGTGCTTGCATGTGAATTCATGATATGATTTTGGCTTCAATGAGTTCTTGGGGAGTCTTGTGCTGGACACCAACGTCTCCACCTCTGTTCATTTGGAGCAAATGGCTCCGGAGCTCAAAAAGGGGCTCCCTCTTACTGTTTACTGTTACTGGGTCTTCTGAGCGTTGGGTGTGTAAGTGCAATGATTTCACTGGCTCACGAGAGCAAAATACGTACATTTGATCTCTGAATCATGACATCATGGAAATACGTGACTGTGAAATATATTGGATGACTGCTTTTACTGGTTACTCACTGAGCTTCTAGCTCACCCCAAAACTATTTTATTCCCCTCCACAGGGCTCGTGGCGAAGGAAAGCTTGTAGTACTTATTCACGTGACTGGATGGCTTATATCTTGTACAGTTTGGATTTCGAATCATTTTATGTATAATTTGGGGAATAGTTTCCGCTTCGCTTATGACTTGTATTTATTGGAGAATTTGATGTAAATTTGAGATATATCTTGTAATTTAATTGAGGACTGTAGTGACTGACTGAGTCCCGGCGAGAGTTGGGCAGGCGACCCGCCGAACCCTTTGGTTCGCCTTAGGGTGAGGTGGGGCTGTCACAGGTGGTATCAGAGTTTAGGCTTCAGTTCTCCGTAGCGTATCCTAGGTTTGAAGTTTAGGATGCCGGACTGTGGGTTTGGGTTGAAATATCAGTGATTATTGCGGGATGTCTTGACTTGATTGGTACAAGATGGAATGGAATGTTGAGGACGACATTCTTTTAAGAAGGGGAGATTGTGACGCCCTGAAAGAATGAGTGTGAGAACTCACAACTTTTTATATATTTTCGCGACATTATTTTGTTTACTCATTTATAATTTTGTGCCTTTCTTCAACATATTAATTTCCTACACATTTTTATAAGGGAATGTAGTTTTCAAATCATTTCCTTGATACAAGTTAGTCCACGTTAATTTTGAAGTATATTTTGGACGTGGGACCCGCTAGTGCGGTAAATGCATTATATTTTTTACAACTTGTTGGAATTTTGTATTAAGTGATATTATTTTACAAGGTGTTAAGAGATTTGTATTGGAGAGACAAAAAGATAAGTTTTAAACCAAAAGGGTGACAAGTGTCACCTTGTGATTTAATCTTGGACTTTGACCACTATTCATGCCTTTACCCTTTAAACCAAAATTGACCCAAAATTCTTCTTATTTTGAAGCTCCTTGGCCGACTTTCTTGCTGGGAAGAAAAGAAAAGAAAGCTCTGAACTTTCTTGCCTCTAAACTGGCTCAATCTTTCAAGCCAACCGATTAAACTTGAATTTCCTCCATAAAAATCCTTAGCTTGGTAGTAGTAAGGTTGTTTGGAAGAAATTGGTGCTAAGTTGCTTACTTTCTGGAGATTGCAAGGTGAGTAACTAGGAAATTCTTTCTTTAGTCTTGATAATGTAAAATTAATGACTTGTGTTGGTTAAAGATGCGATTTGTTGGAAGATTTCTTGATTTTGGTTGAAATTGGTGAAGTTTTATATTTATGTATGAATTTTCTGTTTTCATATGAATATGATTATGTGGTCATGTATGATGATTGGAGATGATAGTTAAGGAAGCTAGAAGGTGGAAAAAGTGGTCAATTGCAAGCAATTTCTGTTTTGGAAAGAAAATTGGAAACCTAGGGTTTCATGTTCTTCATTCTGCCCGGCACTGTAGCTCATAGTTAGAGGCCAAATTGGCCTTGGTTTAAAACATAAAAGTTGTAGGGAATGATATTTTAGAGATTCCAGAAAAATTTCAGGTCAATCGGAGTAACGTAGCTTGGGAAAAGACGGAATTACCCTTGCTGCCCTGGTTCTACCCGAATTTGAGAATTGCTTCTGTACTGGGTTATTTTGGTTGGGAATGCTTTAGAATCGGTTGTTTAGGTCTTTTGAAGAATTGTATACCAGTTTCTTAGCTTTCGGATGGCTTTGGAATTACTGGATTTGGACTTAGGTAGCCTGATTTATGATGTGTGCACCAGAATGCGATTTGTGAATCTGTTTTTGCGGTTCTGGTGTAGTATATTGCATTTTTGACCTGGTTGCACTCGAAACTGGGCTGAGTGACCTTCTTTAAAATTGTAGCCCTATCTCTTAGCTTCGATAGGGTGTATCTTGTACCTTCATCCGATAATCGTAGTGCCGGTGGTACCAAAACCGCTAAACGATGCCAAAAACTGTTTTCCGAGTTCGAGCTTAACTTTCATTTCCGGTCATTTTCCTAGCTAAATCTTGTATTTGAATGAATTTGAGCCTATTGAACGGCTGTTGTGATGAATTTATATTCCGTATGAATTTGGGACTGGCTGAGGAAATAATGAAGCCATGACGGCTGGAAAAGTAAGGAAATTAAGGGGATATGCTGTCCGATCTTTGAAAGCATTTGATGGCTTTGAGTTTGAGTTGAAGGGCTTGGATTCGGACAAGGTAATGATATATGACGGACGATTCCTGAGCCGTGGAGGTGAGTGATCCTAAACCGTTTTCGAAGTTACTTTTGAACCGTTTCTTGCATTATTTACTCGACTGCATCTCATGCGTGCTTGCATGTGAATTCATGATATGATTTTGGCTTCAATGAGTTCTTGGGGAGTCTTGTGCTGGACACCAACGTCTCCACCTCTGTTCATTTGGAGCAAATGGCTCCGGAGCTCAAAAAGGGGCTCCCTCTTACTGTTTACTGTTACTGGGTCTTCTGAGCGTTGGGTGTGTAAGTGCAATGATTTCACTGGCTCACGAGAGCAAAATACGTACATTTGATCTCTGAATCATGACATCATGGAAATACGTGACTGTGAAATATATTGGATGACTGCTTTTACTGGTTACTCACTGAGCTTCTAGCTCACCCCAAAACTATTTTATTCCCCTCCACAGGGCTCGTGGCGAAGGAAATCTTGTAGTACTTATTCACGTGACTGGATGGCTTATATCTTGTACAGTTTGGATTTCGAATCATTTTATGTATAATTTGGGGAATAGTTTCCGCTTCTCTTATGACTTGTATTTATTGGAGAATTTGATGTAAATTTGAGATATATCTTGTAATTTAATTAAGGACTGTAGTGACTGACTGAGTCCCGGCGAGAGTTGGGCAGGCGACCCGCCGAACCCTTTGGTTCGCCTTAGGGTGAGGTGGGGCTGTCACAGGTGGTATCAGAGTTTAGGCTTCAGTTCTCCGTAGCGTATCCTAGGTTTGAAGTTTAGGATGCCGGACTGTGGGTTTGGGTTGAAATATCAGTGATTATTGCGGGATGTCTTGACTTGATTGGTACAAGATGGAATGGAATGTTGAGGACGACATTCTTTTAAGAAGGGGAGATTGTGACGCCCTGAAAGAATGAGTGTGAGAACTCACAACTTTTTATATATTTTCGCGACATTATTTTGTTTACTCATTTATAATTTTGTGCCTTTCTTCAACATATTAATTTCCTACACATTTTTATAAGGGAATGTAGTTTTCAAATCATTTCCTTGATACAAGTTAGTCCACGTTAATTTTGAAGTATATTTTGGACGTGGGACCCGCTAGTGCGGTAAATGCATTATATTTTTTACAACTTGTTGGAATTTTGTATTAAGTGATATTATTTTACAAGGTGTTAAGAGATTTGTATTGGAGAGACAAAAAGATAAGTTTTAAACCAAAAGGGTGACAAGTGTCACCTTGTGATTTAATCTTGGACTTTGACCACTATTCATGCCTTTACCCTTTAAACCAAAATTGACCCAAAATTCTTCTTATTTTGAAGCTCCTTGGCCGACTTTCTTGCTGGGAAGAAAAGAAAAGAAAGCTCTGAACTTTCTTGCCTCTAAACTGGCTCAATCTTTCAAGCCAACCGATTAAACTTGAATTTCCTCCATAAAAATCCTTAGCTTGGTAGTAGTAAGGTTGTTTGGAAGAAATTGGTGCTAAGTTGCTTACTTTCTGGAGATTGCAAGGTGAGTAACTAGGAAATTCTTTCTTTAGTCTTGATAATGTAAAATTAATGACTTGTGTTGGTTAAAGATGCGATTTGTTGGAAGATTTCTTGATTTTGGTTGAAATTGGTGAAGTTTTATATTTATGTATGAATTTTCTGTTTTCATATGAATATGATTATGTGGTCATGTATGATGATTGGAGATGATAGTTAAGGAAGCTAGAAGGTGGAAAAAGTGGTCAATTGCAAGCAATTTCTGTTTTGGAAAGAAAATTGGAAACCTAGGGTTTCATGTTCTTCATTCTGCCCGGCACTGTAGCTCATAGTTAGAGGCCAAATTGGCCTTGGTTTAAAACATAAAAGTTGTAGGGAATGATATTTTAGAGATTCCAGAAAAATTTCAGGTCAATCGGAGTAACGTAGCTTGGGAAAAGACGGAATTACCCTTGCTGCCCTGGTTCTACCCGAATTTGAGAATTGCTTCTGTACTGGGTTATTTTGGTTGGGAATGCTTTAGAATCGGTTGTTTAGGTCTTTTGAAGAATTGTATACCAGTTTCTTAGCTTTCGGATGGCTTTGGAATTACTGGATTTGGACTTAGGTAGCCTGATTTATGATGTGTGCACCAGAATGCGATTTGTGAATCTGTTTTTGCGGTTCTGGTGTAGTATATTGCATTTTTGACCTGGTTGCACTCGAAACTGGGCTGAGTGACCTTCTTTAAAATTGTAGCCCTATCTCTTAGCTTCGATAGGGTGTATCTTGTACCTTCATCCGATAATCGTAGTGCCGGTGGTACCAAAACCGCTAAACGATGCCAAAAACTGTTTTCCGAGTTCGAGCTTAACTTTCATTTCCGGTCATTTTCCTAGCTAAATCTTGTATTTGAATGAATTTGAGCCTATTGAACGGCTGTTGTGATGAATTTATATTCCGTATGAATTTGGGACTGGCTGAGGAAATAATGAAGCCATGACGGCTGGAAAAGTAAGGAAATTAAGGGGATATGCTGTCCGATCTTTGAAAGCATTTGATGGCTTTGAGTTTGAGTTGAAGGGCTTGGATTCGGACAAGGTAATGATATATGACGGACGATTCCTGAGCCGTGGAGGTGAGTGATCCTAAACCGTTTTCGAAGTTACTTTTGAACCGTTTCTTGCATTATTTACTCGACTGCATCTCATGCGTGCTTGCATGTGAATTCATGATATGATTTTGGCTTCAATGAGTTCTTGGGGAGTCTTGTGCTGGACACCAACGTCTCCACCTCTGTTCATTTGGAGCAAATGGCTCCGGAGCTCAAAAAGGGGCTCCCTCTTACTGTTTACTGTTACTGGGTCTTCTGAGCGTTGGGTGTGTAAGTGCAATGATTTCACTGGCTCACGAGAGCAAAATACGTACATTTGATCTCTGAATCATGACATCATGGAAATACGTGACTGTGAAATATATTGGATGACTGCTTTTACTGGTTACTCACTGAGCTTCTAGCTCACCCCAAAACTATTTTATTCCCCTCCACAGGGCTCGTGGCGAAGGAAATCTTGTAGTACTTATTCACGTGACTGGATGGCTTATATCTTGTACAGTTTGGATTTCGAATCATTTTATGTATAATTTGGGGAATAGTTTCCGCTTCTCTTATGACTTGTATTTATTGGAGAATTTGATGTAAATTTGAGATATATCTTGTAATTTAATTGAGGACTGTAGTGACTGACTGAGTCCCGGCGAGAGTTGGGCAGGCGACCCGCCGAACCCTTTGGTTCGCCTTAGGGTGAGGTGGGGCTGTCACAGGTGGTATCAGAGTTTAGGCTTCAGTTCTCCGTAGCGTATCCTAGGTTTGAAGTTTAGGATGCCGGACTGTGGGTTTGGGTTGAAATATCAGTGATTCTTGCGGGATGTCTTGACTTGATTGGTACAAGATGGAATGGAATGTTGAGGACGACATTCTTTTAAGAAGGGGAGATTGTGACGCCCTGAAAGAATGAGTGTGAGAACTCACAACTTTTTATATATTTTCGCGACATTATTTTGTTTACTCGTTTATAATTTTGTGCCTTTCTTCAATATATTAATTTCCTACACATTTTTATAAAGGAATATAGTTTTCAAATCATTTCCTTGATACAAGTTAGTCCACGTTAATTTTGAAGTATATTTTGGACGTGGGACCCGCTAGTGCGGTAAATGCATTATATTTTTGACAACTTGTTGGAATTTTGTATTAAGTGATATTATTTTACAAGGTGTTAAGAGATTTGTATTGGAGAGACAAAAAGATAAGTTTTAAACCAAAAGGGTGACAAGTGTCACCTTGTGATTTAATCTTGGACTTTGACCACTATTCATGCCTTTACCCTTTAAACCAAAATTGACCCAAAATTCTTCTTATTTTGAAGCTCCTTGTCCGACTTTCTTGCTGGGAAGAAAAGAAAAGAAATCTCTCAACTTTCTTGCCTCTAAACTTGCTCAATCTTTCAAGCCAACCGATTAAACTTGAATTTCCTCCATAAAAATACTTAGCTTAGTAGTAGTAAGGTTGTTGGTGAAGTTGTTTGGAAGAAATTGGTGCTAAGTTGCTTACTTTCTTGAGATTGCAAGGTGAGTAACTAGGAAATTATTTCTTTAGTCTTGATAATGTCAAATTAATGACTTGTGTTGGTTAAAGATGCGATTTGTTGGAAGATTTCTTGATTTTGGTTGAAATTGGTGAAGTTTTATATTTATGTATGAATTTTCTGTTTTCATATGAATATGATTATGTGGTCATGTATGATGATTGGAGATGATAGTTAAGGAAGCTAGAAGGTGGAAAAAGTGGTCAATTACAAGCAATTTCTGTTTTGGAAAGAAAATTCGAAACCTAGGGTTTCATGTTCTTCATTCTGCCCGGCACTGTAGCTCATAGTTAGAGGCCGAATTAGACTTGGTTTAAAACATGAAAGTTGTAGGGAATGATATTTTAGAGATTCCAGAAAAATTTCAGGTCAATCGGAGTAACGTACCTTGGGAAAAGACGGAATTACCCTTGCTGCCCTGGTTCTACCCGAATTTGAGAATTGCTTCTGTACTGGGTTATTTTGGTTGGGAATGCTTTAGAATCGGTTGTTTAGGTCTTTTGAAGAATTGTATACCAGTTTCTTAGCTTTCGGATGGCTTTGGAATTACTGGATTTGGACTTAGGTAGCCTGATTTATGATGTGTGCACCAGAATGCGATTTGTGAATCTGTTTTTGCGGTTCTGGTGTAGTATATTGCATTTTTGACCTGGTTGCACTCGAAACTGGGCTGAGTGACCTTCTTTAAAATTGTAGCCCTATCTCTTAGCTTCAATAGGGTGTATCTTGTACCTTCATCCGATAATCGTAGTGCCGGTGGTACCAAAACCGCTAAACGA
Organism: Coffea arabica; assembly: GCF_036785885.1. Classification (NCBI taxonomy): domain Eukaryota; kingdom Viridiplantae; phylum Streptophyta; class Magnoliopsida; order Gentianales; family Rubiaceae; genus Coffea; species Coffea arabica. Next base: position 23,145,520 of record NC_092318.1, on the reverse strand, counting down.
TGCCAAAATCTGTTTTCCGAGTTCGAGCTTAACTTTCATTTCCGGTCATTTTCCTAGCTAAATCTTGTATTTGAATGACTTTGAGCCTATTGAACGGCTGTTGTGATGAATTTATATTCCGTATGAATTTGGGACTGGCTGAGGAAATAATGAAGCCATGACGGCTGGAAAAGTAAGGAAATTAAGGGGATATGCTGTCCGATCTTTGAAAGCATTTGATGGCTTTGAGTTTGAGTTGAAGGGCTTGGATTCGGACAAGGTAATGATATATGATGGACGATTCCTGAGCCGTGGAGGTGAGTGATCCTAAACCGTTTTCGAAGTTACTTTTGAACCGTTTCTTGCATTATTTACTCGACTGCATCTCATGCGTGCTTGCATGTGAATTCATGATATGATTTTGGCTTCAATGAGTTCTTGGGGAGTCTTGTGCTGGACACCAACGTCTCCACCTCTGTTCATTTGGAGCAAATGGCTCCGGAGCTCAAAAAGGGGCTCCCTCTTACTGTTTACTGTTACTGGGTCTTCTGAGCGTTGGGTGTGTAAGTGCAATGATTTCACTGGCTCACGAGAGCAAAATACGTACATTTGATCTCTGAATCATGACATCATGGAAATACGTGACTGTGAAATATATTGGATGACTGCTTTTACTGGTTACTCACTGAGCTTCTAGCTCACCCCAAAACTATTTTATTCCCCTCCACAGGGCTCGTGGCGAAGGAAATCTTGTAGTACTTATTCACGTGACTGGATGGCTTATATCTTGTACAGTTTGGATTTCGAATCATTTTATGTATAATTTGGGGAATAGTTTCCGCTTCTCTTATGACTTGTATTTATTGGAGAATTTGATGTAAATTTGAGATATATCTTGTAATTTAATTGAGGACTGTAGTGACTGACTGAGTCCCGGCGAGAGTTGGGCAGGCGACCCGCCGAACCCTTTGGTTCGCCTTAGGGTGAGGTGGGGCTGTCACAGGTGGTATCAGAGTTTAGGCTTCAGTTCTCCGTAGCGTATCCTAGGTTTGAAGTTTAGGATGCCGGACTGTGGGTTTGGGTTGAAATATCAGTGATTCTTGCGGGATGTCTTGACTTGATTGGTACAAGATGGAATGGAATGTTGAGGACGACATTCTTTTAAGAAGGGGAGATTGTGACGCCCTGAAAGAATGAGTGTGAGAACTCACAACTTTTTATATATTTTCGCGACATTATTTTGTTTACTCGTTTATAATTTTGTGCCTTTCTTCAATATATTAATTTCCTACACATTTTTATAAAGGAATATAGTTTTCAAATCATTTCCTTGATACAAGTTAGTCCACGTTAATTTTGAAGTATATTTTGGACGTGGGACCCGCTAGTGCGGTAAATGCATTATATTTTTGACAACTTGTTGGAATTTTGTATTAAGTGATATTATTTTACAAGGTGTTAAGAGATTTGTATTGGAGAGACAAAAAGATAAGTTTTAAACCAAAAGGGTGACAAGTGTCACCTTGTGATTTAATCTTGGACTTTGACCACTATTCATGCCTTTACCCTTTAAACCAAAATTGACCCAAAATTCTTCTTATTTTGAAGCTCCTTGTCCGACTTTCTTGCTGGGAAGAAAAGAAAAGAAATCTCTCAACTTTCTTGCCTCTAAACTTGCTCAATCTTTCAAGCCAACCGATTAAACTTGAATTTCCTCCATAAAAATACTTAGCTTAGTAGTAGTAAGGTTGTTGGTGAAGTTGTTTGGAAGAAATTGGTGCTAAGTTGCTTACTTTCTTGAGATTGCAAGGTGAGTAACTAGGAAATTATTTCTTTAGTCTTGATAATGTCAAATTAATGACTTGTGTTGGTTAAAGATGCGATTTGTTGGAAGATTTCTTGATTTTGGTTGAAATTGGTGAAGTTTTATATTTATGTATGAATTTTCTGTTTTCATATGAATATGATTATGTGGTCATGTATGATGATTGGAGATGATAGTTAAGGAAGCTAGAAGGTGGAAAAAGTGGTCAATTACAAGCAATTTCTGTTTTGGAAAGAAAATTCGAAACCTAGGGTTTCATGTTCTTCATTCTGCCCGGCACTGTAGCTCATAGTTAGAGGCCGAATTAGACTTGGTTTAAAACATGAAAGTTGTAGGGAATGATATTTTAGAGATTCCAGAAAAATTTCAGGTCAATCGGAGTAACGTAGCTTGGGAAAAGACGGAATTACCCTTGCTGCCCTGGTTCTACCCGAATTTGAGAATTGCTTCTGTACTGGGTTATTTTGGTTGGGAATGCTTTAGAATCGGTTGTTTAGGTCTTTTGAAGAATTGTATACCAGTTTCTTAGCTTTCGGATGGCTTTGGAATTACTGGATTTGGACTTAGGTAGCCTGATTTATGATGTGTGCACCAGAATGCGATTTGTGAATCTGTTTTTGCGGTTCTGGTGTAGTATATTGCATTTTTGACCTGGTTGCACTCGAAACTGGGCTGAGTGACCTTCTTTAAAATTGTAGCCCTATCTCTTAGCTTCGATAGGGTGTATCTTGTACCTTCATCCGATAATCGTAGTGCCGGTGGTACCAAAACCGCTAAACGATGCCAAAAACTGTTTTCCGAGTTCGAGCTTAACTTTCATTTCCGGTCATTTTCCTAGCTAAATCTTGTATTTGAATGACTTTGAGCCTATTGAACGGCTGTTGTGATGAATTTATATTCCGTATGAATTTGGGACTGGCTGAGGAAATAATGAAGCCATGACGGCTGGAAAAGTAAGGAAATTAAGGGGATATGCTGTCCGATCTTTGAAAGCATTTGATGGCTTTGAGTTTGAGTTGAAGGGCTTGGATTCGGACAAGGTAATGATATATGATGGACGATTCCTGAGCCGTGGAGGTGAGTGATCCTAAACCGTTTTCGAAGTTACTTTTGAACCGTTTCTTGCATTATTTACTCGACTGCATCTCATGCGTGCTTGCATGTGAATTCATGATATGATTTTGGCTTCAATGAGTTCTTGGGGAGTCTTGTGCTGGACACCAACGTCTCCACCTCTGTTCATTTGGAGCAAATGGCTCCGGAGCTCAAAAAGGGGCTCCCTCTTACTGTTTACTGTTACTGGGTCTTCTGAGCGTTGGGTGTGTAAGTGCAATGATTTCACTGGCTCACGAGAGCAAAATACGTACATTTGATCTCTGAATCATGACATCATGGAAATACGTGACTGTGAAATATATTGGATGACTGCTTTTACTGGTTACTCACTGAGCTTCTAGCTCACCCCAAAACTATTTTATTCCCCTCCACAGGGCTCGTGGCGAAGGAAAGCTTGTAGTACTTATTCACGTGACTGGATGGCTTATATCTTGTACAGTTTGGATTTCGAATCATTTTATGTATAATTTGGGGAATAGTTTCCGCTTCTCTTATGACTTGTATTTATTGGAGAATTTGATGTAAATTTGAGATATATCTTGTAATTTAATTGAGGACTGTAGTGACTGACTGAGTCCCGGCGAGAGTTGGGCAGGCGACCCGCCGAACCCTTTGGTTCGCCTTAGGGTGAGGTGGGGCTGTCACAGGTGGTATCAGAGTTTAGGCTTCAGTTCTCCGTAGCGTATCCTAGGTTTGAAGTTTAGGATGCCGGACTGTGGGTTTGGGTTGAAATATCAGTGATTCTTGCGGGATGTCTTGACTTGATTGGTACAAGATGGAATGGAATGTTGAGGACGACATTCTTTTAAGAAGGGGAGATTGTGACGCCCTGAAAGAATGAGTGTGAGAACTCACAACTTTTTATATATTTTCGCGACATTATTTTGTTTACTCGTTTATAATTTTGTGCCTTTCTTCAATATATTAATTTCCTACACATTTTTATAAAGGAATATAGTTTTCAAATCATTTCCTTGATACAAGTTAGTCCACGTTAATTTTGAAGTATATTTTGGACGTGGGACCCGCTAGTGCGGTAAATGCATTATATTTTTGACAACTTGTTGGAATTTTGTATTAAGTGATATTATTTTACAAGGTGTTAAGAGATTTGTATTGGAGAGACAAAAAGATAAGTTTTAAACCAAAAGGGTGACAAGTGTCACCTTGTGATTTAATCTTGGACTTTGACCACTATTCATGCCTTTACCCTTTAAACCAAAATTGACCCAAAATTCTTCTTATTTTGAAGCTCCTTGTCCGACTTTCTTGCTGGGAAGAAAAGAAAAGAAAGCTCTCAACTTTCTTGCCTCTAAACTTGCTCAATCTTTCAAGCCAACCGATTAAACTTGAATTTCCTCCATAAAAATACTTAGCTTAGTAGTAGTAAGGTTGTTGGTGAAGTTGTTTGGAAGAAATTGGTGCTAAGTTGCTTACTTTCTTGAGATTGCAAGGTGAGTAACTAGGAAATTATTTCTTTAGTCTTGATAATGTCAAATTAATGACTTGTGTTGGTTAAAGATGCGATTTGTTGGAAGATTTCTTGATTTTGGTTGAAATTGGTGAAGTTTTATATTTATGTATGAATTTTCTGTTTTCATATGAATATGATTATGTGGTCATGTATGATGATTGGAGATGATAGTTAAGGAAGCTAGAAGGTGGAAAAAGTGGTCAATTACAAGCAATTTCTGTTTTGGAAAGAAAATTCGAAACCTAGGGTTTCATGTTCTTCATTCTGCCCGGCACTGTAGCTCATAGTTAGAGGCCGAATTAGACTTGGTTTAAAACATGAAAGTTGTAGGGAATGATATTTTAGAGATTCCAGAAAAATTTCAGGTCAATCGGAGTAACGTAGCTTGGGAAAAGACGGAATTACCCTTGCTGCCCTGGTTCTACCCGAATTTGAGAATTGCTTCTGTACTGGGTTATTTTGGTTGGGAATGCTTTAGAATCGGTTGTTTAGGTCTTTTGAAGAATTGTATACCAGTTTCTTAGCTTTCGGATGGCTTTGGAATTACTGGATTTGGACTTAGGTAGCCTGATTTATGATGTGTGCACCAGAATGCGATTTGTGAATCTGTTTTTGCGGTTCTGGTGTAGTATATTGCATTTTTGACCTGGTTGCACTCGAAACTGGGCTGAGTGACCTTCTTTAAAATTGTAGCCCTATCTCTTAGCTTCGATAGGGTGTATCTTGTACCTTCATCCGATAATCGTAGTGCCGGTGGTACCAAAACCGCTAAACGATGCCAAAAACTGTTTTCCGAGTTCGAGCTTAACTTTCATTTCCGGTCATTTTCCTAGCTAAATCTTGTATTTGAATGACTTTGAGCCTATTGAACGGCTGTTGTGATGAATTTATATTCCGTATGAATTTGGGACTGGCTGAGGAAATAATGAAGCCATGACGGCTGGAAAAGTAAGGAAATTAAGGGGATATGCTGTCCGATCTTTGAAAGCATTTGATGGCTTTGAGTTTGAGTTGAAGGGCTTGGATTCGGACAAGGTAATGATATATGATGGACGATTCCTGAGCCGTGGAGGTGAGTGATCCTAAACCGTTTTCGAAGTTACTTTTGAACCGTTTCTTGCATTATTTACTCGACTGCATCTCATGCGTGCTTGCATGTGAATTCATGATATGATTTTGGCTTCAATGAGTTCTTGGGGAGTCTTGTGCTGGACACCAACGTCTCCACCTCTGTTCATTTGGAGCAAATGGCTCCGGAGCTCAAAAAGGGGCTCCCTCTTACTGTTTACTGTTACTGGGTCTTCTGAGCGTTGGGTGTGTAAGTGCAATGATTTCACTGGCTCACGAGAGCAAAATACGTACATTTGATCTCTGAATCATGACATCATGGAAATACGTGACTGTGAAATATATTGGATGACTGCTTTTACTGGTTACTCACTGAGCTTCTAGCTCACCCCAAAACTATTTTATTCCCCTCCACAGGGCTCGTGGCGAAGGAAAGCTTGTAGTACTTATTCACGTGACTGGATGGCTTATATCTTGTACAGTTTGGATTTCGAATCATTTTATGTATAATTTGGGGAATAGTTTCCGCTTCTCTTATGACTTGTATTTATTGGAGAATTTGATGTAAATTTGAGATATATCTTGTAATTTAATTGAGGACTGTAGTGACTGACTGAGTCCCGGCGAGAGTTGGGCAGGCGACCCGCCGAACCCTTTGGTTCGCCTTAGGGTGAGGTGGGGCTGTCACAGGTGGTATCAGAGTTTAGGCTTCAGTTCTCCGTAGCGTATCCTAGGTTTGAAGTTTAGGATGCCGGACTGTGGGTTTGGGTTGAAATATCAGTGATTCTTGCGGGATGTCTTGACTTGATTGGTACAAGATGGAATGGAATGTTGAGGACGACATTCTTTTAAGAAGGGGAGATTGTGACGCCCTGAAAGAATGAGTGTGAGAACTCACAACTTTTTATATATTTTCGCGACATTATTTTGTTTACTCGTTTATAATTTTGTGCCTTTCTTCAATATATTAATTTCCTACACATTTTTATAAAGGAATATAGTTTTCAAATCATTTCCTTGATACAAGTTAGTCCACGTTAATTTTGAAGTATATTTTGGACGTGGGACCCGCTAGTGCGGTAAATGCATTATATTTTTGACAACTTGTTGGAATTTTGTATTAAGTGATATTATTTTACAAGGTGTTAAGAGATTTGTATTGGAGAGACAAAAAGATAAGTTTTAAACCAAAAGGGTGACAAGTGTCACCTTGTGATTTAATCTTGGACTTTGACCACTATTCATGCCTTTACCCTTTAAACCAAAATTGACCCAAAATTCTTCTTATTTTGAAGCTCCTTGTCCGACTTTCTTGCTGGGAAGAAAAGAAAAGAAAGCTCTCAACTTTCTTGCCTCTAAACTTGCTCAATCTTTCAAGCCAACCGATTAAACTTGAATTTCCTCCATAAAAATACTTAGCTTAGTAGTAGTAAGGTTGTTGGTGAAGTTGTTTGGAAGAAATTGGTGCTAAGTTGCTTACTTTCTTGAGATTGCAAGGTGAGTAACTAGGAAATTATTTCTTTAGTCTTGATAATGTCAAATTAATGACTTGTGTTGGTTAAAGATGCGATTTGTTGGAAGATTTCTTGATTTTGGTTGAAATTGGTGAAGTTTTATATTTATGTATGAATTTTCTGTTTTCATATGAATATGATTATGTGGTCATGTATGATGATTGGAGATGATAGTTAAGGAAGCTAGAAGGTGGAAAAAGTGGTCAATTACAAGCAATTTCTGTTTTGGAAAGAAAATTCGAAACCTAGGGTTTCATGTTCTTCATTCTGCCCGGCACTGTAGCTCATAGTTAGAGGCCGAATTAGACTTGGTTTAAAACATGAAAGTTGTAGGGAATGATATTTTAGAGATTCCAGAAAAATTTCAGGTCAATCGGAGTAACGTAGCTTGGGAAAAGACGGAATTACCCTTGCTGCCCTGGTTCTACCCGAATTTGAGAATTGCTTCTGTACTGGGTTATTTTGGTTGGGAATGCTTTAGAATCGGTTGTTTAGGTCTTTTGAAGAATTGTATACCAGTTTCTTAGCTTTCGGATGGCTTTGGAATTACTGGATTTGGACTTAGGTAGCCTGATTTATGATGTGTGCACCAGAATGCGATTTGTGAATCTGTTTTTGCGGTTCTGGTGTAGTATATTGCATTTTTGACCTGGTTGCACTCGAAACTGGGCTGAGTGACCTTCTTTAAAATTGTAGCCCTATCTCTTAGCTTCGATAGGGTGTATCTTGTACCTTCATCCGATAATCGTAGTGCCGGTGGTACCAAAACCGCTAAACGATGCCAAAAACTGTTTTCCGAGTTCGAGCTTAACTTTCATTTCCGGTCATTTTCCTAGCTAAATCTTGTATTTGAATGACTTTGAGCCTATTGAACGGCTGTTGTGATGAATTTATATTCCGTATGAATTTGGGACTGGCTGAGGAAATAATGAAGCCATGACGGCTGGAAAAGTAAGGAAATTAAGGGGATATGCTGTCCGATCTTTGAAAGCATTTGATGGCTTTGAGTTTGAGTTGAAGGGCTTGGATTCGGACAAGGTAATGATATATGATGGACGATTCCTGAGCCGTGGAGGTGAGTGATCCTAAACCGTTTTCGAAGTTACTTTTGAACCGTTTCTTGCATTATTTACTCGACTGCATCTCATGCGTGCTTGCATGTGAATTCATGATATGATTTTGGCTTCAATGAGTTCTTGGGGAGTCTTGTGCTGGACACCAACGTCTCCACCTCTGTTCATTTGGAGCAAATGGCTCCGGAGCTCAAAAAGGGGCTCCCTCTTACTGTTTACTGTTACTGGGTCTTCTGAGCGTTGGGTGTGTAAGTGCAATGATTTCACTGGCTCACGAGAGCAAAATACGTACATTTGATCTCTGAATCATGACATCATGGAAATACGTGACTGTGAAATATATTGGATGACTGCTTTTACTGGTTACTCACTGAGCTTCTAGCTCACCCCAAAACTATTTTATTCCCCTCCACAGGGCTCGTGGCGAAGGAAAGCTTGTAGTACTTATTCACGTGACTGGATGGCTTATATCTTGTACAGTTTGGATTTCGAATCATTTTATGTATAATTTGGGGAATAGTTTCCGCTTCGCTTATGACTTGTATTTATTGGAGAATTTGATGTAAATTTGAGATATATCTTGTAATTTAATTGAGGACTGTAGTGACTGACTGAGTCCCGGCGAGAGTTGGGCAGGCGACCCGCCGAACCCTTTGGTTCGCCTTAGGGTGAGGTGGGGCTGTCACAGGTGGTATCAGAGTTTAGGCTTCAGTTCTCCGTAGCGTATCCTAGGTTTGAAGTTTAGGATGCCGGACTGTGGGTTTGGGTTGAAATATCAGTGATTCTTGCGGGATGTCTTGACTTGATTGGTACAAGATGGAATGGAATGTTGAGGACGACATTCTTTTAAGAAGGGGAGATTGTGACGCCCTGAAAGAATGAGTGTGAGAACTCACAACTTTTTATATATTTTCGCGACATTATTTTGTTTACTCGTTTATAATTTTGTGCCTTTCTTCAATATATTAATTTCCTACACATTTTTATGAAGGAATATAGTTTTCAAATCATTTCCTTGATACAAGTTAGTCCACGTTAATTTTGAAGTATATTTTGGACGTGGGACCCGCTAGTGCGGTAAATGCATTATATTTTTGACAACTTGTTGGAATTTTGTATTAAGTGATATTATTTTACAAGGTGTTAAGAGATTTGTATTGGAGAGACAAAAAGATAAGTTTTAAACCAAAAGGGTGACAAGTGTCACCTTGTGATTTAATCTTGGACTTTGACCACTATTCATGCCTTTACCCTTTAAACCAAAATTGACCCAAAATTCTTCTTATTTTGAAGCTCCTTGTCCGACTTTCTTGCTGGGAAGAAAAGAAAAGAAAGCTCTCAACTTTCTTGCCTCTAAACTTGCTCAATCTTTCAAGCCAACCGATTAAACTTGAATTTCCTCCATAAAAATACTTAGCTTAGTAGTAGTAAGGTTGTTGGTGAAGTTGTTTGGAAGAAATTGGTGCTAAGTTGCTTACTTTCTTGAGATTGCAAGGTGAGTAACTAGGAAATTATTTCTTTAGTCTTGATAATGTCAAATTAATGACTTGTGTTGGTTAAAGATGCGATTTGTTGGAAGATTTCTTGATTTTGGTTGAAATTGGTGAAGTTTTATATTTATGTATGAATTTTCTGTTTTCATATGAATATGATTATGTGGTCATGTATGATGATTGGAGATGATAGTTAAGGAAGCTAGAAGGTGGAAAAAGTGGTCAATTACAAGCAATTTCTGTTTTGGAAAGAAAATTCGAAACCTAGGGTTTCATGTTCTTCATTCTGCCCGGCACTGTAGCTCATAGTTAGAGGCCGAATTAGACTTGGTTTAAAACATGAAAGTTGTAGGGAATGATATTTTAGAGATTCCAGAAAAATTTCAGGTCAATCGGAGTAACGTAGCTTGGGAAAAGACGGAATTACCCTTGCTGCCCTGGTTCTACCCGAATTTGAGAATTGCTTCTGTACTGGGTTATTTTGGTTGGGAATGCTTTAGAATCGGTTGTTTAGGTCTTTTGAAGAATTGTATACCAGTTTCTTAGCTTTCGGATGGCTTTGGAATTACTGGATTTGGACTTAGGTAGCCTGATTTATGATGTGTGCACCAGAATGCGATTTGTGAATCTGTTTTTGCGGTTCTGGTGTAGTATATTGCATTTTTGACCTGGTTGCACTCGAAACTGGGCTGAGTGACCTTCTTTAAAATTGTAGCCCTATCTCTTAGCTTCGATAGGGTGTATCTTGTACCTTCATCCGATAATCGTAGTGCCGGTGGTACCAAAACCGCTAAACGATGCCAAAAACTGTTTTCCGAGTTCGAGCTTAACTTTCATTTCCGGTCATTTTCCTAGCTAAATCTTGTATTTGAATGACTTTGAGCCTATTGAACGGCTGTTGTGATGAATTTATATTCCGTATGAATTTGGGACTGGCTGAGGAAATAATGAAGCCATGACGGCTGGAAAAGTAAGGAAATTAAGGGGATATGCTGTCCGATCTTTGAAAGCATTTGATGGCTTTGAGTTTGAGTTGAAGGGCTTGGATTCGGACAAGGTAATGATATATGATGGACGATTCCTGAGCCGTGGAGGTGAGTGATCCTAAACCGTTTTCGAAGTTACTTTTGAACCGTTTCTTGCATTATTTACTCGACTGCATCTCATGCGTGCTTGCATGTGAATTCATGATATGATTTTGGCTTCAATGAGTTCTTGGGGAGTCTTGTGCTGGACACCAACGTCTCCACCTCTGTTCATTTGGAGCAAATGGCTCCGGAGCTCAAAAAGGGGCTCCCTCTTACTGTTTACTGTTACTGGGTCTTCTGAGCGTTGGGTGTGTAAGTGCAATGATTTCACTGGCTCACGAGAGCAAAATACGTACATTTGATCTCTGAATCATGACATCATGGAAATACGTGACTGTGAAATATATTGGATGACTGCTTTTACTGGTTACTCACTGAGCTTCTAGCTCACCCCAAAACTATTTTATTCCCCTCCACAGGGCTCGTGGCGAAGGAAAGCTTGTAGTACTTATTCACGTGACTGGATGGCTTATATCTTGTACAGTTTGGATTTCGAATCATTTTATGTATAATTTGGGGAATAGTTTCCGCTTCGCTTATGACTTGTATTTATTGGAGAATTTGATGTAAATTTGAGATATATCTTGTAATTTAATTGAGGACTGTAGTGACTGACTGAGTCCCGGCGAGAGTTGGGCAGGCGACCCGCCGAACCCTTTGGTTCGCCTTAGGGTGAGGTGGGGCTGTCACAGGTGGTATCAGAGTTTAGGCTTCAGTTCTCCGTAGCGTATCCTAGGTTTGAAGTTTAGGATGCCGGACTGTGGGTTTGGGTTGAAATATCAGTGATTCTTGCGGGATGTCTTGACTTGATTGGTACAAGATGGAATGGAATGTTGAGGACGACATTCTTTTAAGAAGGGGAGATTGTGACGCCCTGAAAGAATGAGTGTGAGAACTCACAACTTTTTATATATTTTCGCGACATTATTTTGTTTACTCGTTTATAATTTTGTGCCTTTCTTCAATATATTAATTTCCTACACATTTTTATGAAGGAATATAGTTTTCAAATCATTTCCTTGATACAAGTTAGTCCACGTTAATTTTGAAGTATATTTTGGACGTGGGACCCGCTAGTGCGGTAAATGCATTATATTTTTGACAACTTGTTGGAATTTTGTATTAAGTGATATTATTTTACAAGGTGTTAAGAGATTTGTATTGGAGAGACAAAAAGATAAGTTTTAAACCAAAAGGGTGACAAGTGTCACCTTGTGATTTAATCTTGGACTTTGACCACTATTCATGCCTTTACCCTTTAAACCAAAATTGACCCAAAATTCTTCTTATTTTGAAGCTCCTTGTCCGACTTTCTTGCTGGGAAGAAAAGAAAAGAAAGCTCTCAACTTTCTTGCCTCTAAACTTGCTCAATCTTTCAAGCCAACCGATTAAACTTGAATTTCCTCCATAAAAATACTTAGCTTAGTAGTAGTAAGGTTGTTGGTGAAGTTGTTTGGAAGAAATTGGTGCTAAGTTGCTTACTTTCTTGAGATTGCAAGGTGAGTAACTAGGAAATTATTTCTTTAGTCTTGATAATGTCAAATTAATGACTTGTGTTGGTTAAAGATGCGATTTGTTGGAAGATTTCTTGATTTTGGTTGAAATTGGTGAAGTTTTATATTTATGTATGAATTTTCTGTTTTCATATGAATATGATTATGTGGTCATGTATGATGATTGGAGATGATAGTTAAGGAAGCTAGAAGGTGGAAAAAGTGGTCAATTACAAGCAATTTCTGTTTTGGAAAGAAAATTCGAAACCTAGGGTTTCATGTTCTTCATTCTGCCCGGCACTGTAGCTCATAGTTAGAGGCCGAATTAGACTTGGTTTAAAACATGAAAGTTGTAGGGAATGATATTTTAGAGATTCCAGAAAAATTTCAGGTCAATCGGAGTAACGTAGCTTGGGAAAAGACGGAATTACCCTTGCTGCCCTGGTTCTACCCGAATTTGAGAATTGCTTCTGTACTGGGTTATTTTGGTTGGGAATGCTTTAGAATCGGTTGTTTAGGTCTTTTGAAGAATTGTATACCAGTTTCTTAGCTTTCGGATGGCTTTGGAATTACTGGATTTGGACTTAGGTAGCCTGATTTATGATGTGTGCACCAGAATGCGATTTGTGAATCTGTTTTTGCGGTTCTGGTGTAGTATATTGCATTTTTGACCTGGTTGCACTCGAAACTGGGCTGAGTGACCTTCTTTAAAATTGTAGCCCTATCTCTTAGCTTCGATAGGGTGTATCTTGTACCTTCATCCGATAATCGTAGTGCCGGTGGTACCAAAACCGCTAAACGATGCCAAAAACTGTTTTCCGAGTTCGAGCTTAACTTTCATTTCCGGTCATTTTCCTAGCTAAATCTTGTATTTGAATGACTTTGAGCCTATTGAACGGCTGTTGTGATGAATTTATATTCCGTATGAATTTGGGACTGGCTGAGGAAATAATGAAGCCATGACGGCTGGAAAAGTAAGGAAATTAAGGGGATATGCTGTCCGATCTTTGAAAGCATTTGATGGCTTTGAGTTTGAGTTGAAGGGCTTGGATTCGGACAAGGTAATGATATATGATGGACGATTCCTGAGCCGTGGAGGTGAGTGATCCTAAACCGTTTTCGAAGTTACTTTTGAACCGTTTCTTGCATTATTTACTCGACTGCATCTCATGCGTGCTTGCATGTGAATTCATGATATGATTTTGGCTTCAATGAGTTCTTGGGGAGTCTTGTGCTGGACACCAACGTCTCCACCTCTGTTCATTTGGAGCAAATGGCTCCGGAGCTCAAAAAGGGGCTCCCTCTTACTGTTTACTGTTACTGGGTCTTCTGAGCGTTGGGTGTGTAAGTGCAATGATTTCACTGGCTCACGAGAGCAAAATACGTACATTTGATCTCTGAATCATGACATCATGGAAATACGTGACTGTGAAATATATTGGATGACTGCTTTTACTGGTTACTCACTGAGCTTCTAGCTCACCCCAAAACTATTTTATTCCCCTCCACAGGGCTCGTGGCGAAGGAAAGCTTGTAGTACTTATTCACGTGACTGGATGGCTTATATCTTGTACAGTTTGGATTTCGAATCATTTTATGTATAATTTGGGGAATAGTTTCCGCTTCGCTTATGACTTGTATTTATTGGAGAATTTGATGTAAATTTGAGATATATCTTGTAATTTAATTGAGGACTGTAGTGACTGACTGAGTCCCGGCGAGAGTTGGGCAGGCGACCCGCCGAACCCTTTGGTTCGCCTTAGGGTGAGGTGGGGCTGTCACAGGTGGTATCAGAGTTTAGGCTTCAGTTCTCCGTAGCGTATCCTAGGTTTGAAGTTTAGGATGCCGGACTGTGGGTTTGGGTTGAAATATCAGTGATTCTTGCGGGATGTCTTGACTTGATTGGTACAAGATGGAATGGAATGTTGAGGACGACATTCTTTTAAGAAGGGGAGATTGTGACGCCCTGAAAGAATGAGTGTGAGAACTCACAACTTTTTATATATTTTCGCGACATTATTTTGTTTACTCGTTTATAATTTTGTGCCTTTCTTCAATATATTAATTTCCTACACATTTTTATGAAGGAATATAGTTTTCAAATCATTTCCTTGATACAAGTTAGTCCACGTTAATTTTGAAGTATATTTTGGACGTGGGACCCGCTAGTGCGGTAAATGCATTATATTTTTGACAACTTGTTGGAATTTTGTATTAAGTGATATTATTTTACAAGGTGTTAAGAGATTTGTATTGGAGAGACAAAAAGATAAGTTTTAAACCAAAAGGGTGACAAGTGTCACCTTGTGATTTAATCTTGGACTTTGACCACTATTCATGCCTTTACCCTTTAAACCAAAATTGACCCAAAATTCTTCTTATTTTGAAGCTCCTTGTCCGACTTTCTTGCTGGGAAGAAAAGAAAAGAAAGCTCTCAACTTTCTTGCCTCTAAACTTGCTCAATCTTTCAAGCCAACCGATTAAACTTGAATTTCCTCCATAAAAATACTTAGCTTAGTAGTAGTAAGGTTGTTGGTGAAGTTGTTTGGAAGAAATTGGTGCTAAGTTGCTTACTTTCTTGAGATTGCAAGGTGAGTAACTAGGAAATTATTTCTTTAGTCTTGATAATGTCAAATTAATGACTTGTGTTGGTTAAAGATGCGATTTGTTGGAAGATTTCTTGATTTTGGTTGAAATTGGTGAAGTTTTATATTTATGTATGAATTTTCTGTTTTCATATGAATATGATTATGTGGTCATGTATGATGATTGGAGATGATAGTTAAGGAAGCTAGAAGGTGGAAAAAGTGGTCAATTACAAGCAATTTCTGTTTTGGAAAGAAAATTCGAAACCTAGGGTTTCATGTTCTTCATTCTGCCCGGCACTGTAGCTCATAGTTAGAGGCCGAATTAGACTTGGTTTAAAACATGAAAGTTGTAGGGAATGATATTTTAGAGATTCCAGAAAAATTTCAGGTCAATCGGAGTAACGTAGCTTGGGAAAAGACGGAATTACCCTTGCTGCCCTGGTTCTACCCGAATTTGAGAATTGCTTCTGTACTGGGTTATTTTGGTTGGGAATGCTTTAGAATCGGTTGTTTAGGTCTTTTGAAGAATTGTATACCAGTTTCTTAGCTTTCGGATGGCTTTGGAATTACTGGATTTGGACTTAGGTAGCCTGATTTATGATGTGTGCACCAGAATGCGATTTGTGAATCTGTTTTTGCGGTTCTGGTGTAGTATATTGCATTTTTGACCTGGTTGCACTCGAAACTGGGCTGAGTGACCTTCTTTAAAATTGTAGCCCTATCTCTTAGCTTCGATAGGGTGTATCTTGTACCTTCATCCGATAATCGTAGTGCCGGTGGTACCAAAACCGCTAAACGATGCCAAAAACTGTTTTCCGAGTTCGAGCTTAACTTTCATTTCCGGTCATTTTCCTAGCTAAATCTTGTATTTGAATGACTTTGAGCCTATTGAACGGCTGTTGTGATGAATTTATATTCCGTATGAATTTGGGACTGGCTGAGGAAATAATGAAGCCATGACGGCTGGAAAAGTAAGGAAATTAAGGGGATATGCTGTCCGATCTTTGAAAGCATTTGATGGCTTTGAGTTTGAGTTGAAGGGCTTGGATTCGGACAAGGTAATGATATATGATGGACGATTCCTGAGCCGTGGAGGTGAGTGATCCTAAACCGTTTTCGAAGTTACTTTTGAACCGTTTCTTGCATTATTTACTCGACTGCATCTCATGCGTGCTTGCATGTGAATTCATGATATGATTTTGGCTTCAATGAGTTCTTGGGGAGTCTTGTGCTGGACACCAACGTCTCCACCTCTGTTCATTTGGAGCAAATGGCTCCGGAGCTCAAAAAGGGGCTCCCTCTTACTGTTTACTGTTACTGGGTCTTCTGAGCGTTGGGTGTGTAAGTGCAATGATTTCACTGGCTCACGAGAGCAAAATACGTACATTTGATCTCTGAATCATGACATCATGGAAATACGTGACTGTGAAATATATTGGATGACTGCTTTTACTGGTTACTCACTGAGCTTCTAGCTCACCCCAAAACTATTTTATTCCCCTCCACAGGGCTCGTGGCGAAGGAAAGCTTGTAGTACTTATTCACGTGACTGGATGGCTTATATCTTGTACAGTTTGGATTTCGAATCATTTTATGTATAATTTGGGGAATAGTTTCCGCTTCGCTTATGACTTGTATTTATTGGAGAATTTGATGTAAATTTGAGATATATCTTGTAATTTAATTGAGGACTGTAGTGACTGACTGAGTCCCGGCGAGAGTTGGGCAGGCGACCCGCCGAACCCTTTGGTTCGCCTTAGGGTGAGGTGGGGCTGTCACAGGTGGTATCAGAGTTTAGGCTTCAGTTCTCCGTAGCGTATCCTAGGTTTGAAGTTTAGGATGCCGGACTGTGGGTTTGGGTTGAAATATCAGTGATTCTTGCGGGATGTCTTGACTTGATTGGTACAAGATGGAATGGAATGTTGAGGACGACATTCTTTTAAGAAGGGGAGATTGTGACGCCCTGAAAGAATGAGTGTGAGAACTCACAACTTTTTATATATTTTCGCGACATTATTTTGTTTACTCGTTTATAATTTTGTGCCTTTCTTCAATATATTAATTTCCTACACATTTTTATGAAGGAATATAGTTTTCAAATCATTTCCTTGATACAAGTTAGTCCACGTTAATTTTGAAGTATATTTTGGACGTGGGACCCGCTAGTGCGGTAAATGCATTATATTTTTGACAACTTGTTGGAATTTTGTATTAAGTGATATTATTTTACAAGGTGTTAAGAGATTTGTATTGGAGAGACAAAAAGATAAGTTTTAAACCAAAAGGGTGACAAGTGTCACCTTGTGATTTAATCTTGGACTTTGACCACTATTCATGCCTTTACCCTTTAAACCAAAATTGACCCAAAATTCTTCTTATTTTGAAGCTCCTTGTCCGACTTTCTTGCTGGGAAGAAAAGAAAAGAAAGCTCTCAACTTTCTTGCCTCTAAACTTGCTCAATCTTTCAAGCCAACCGATTAAACTTGAATTTCCTCCATAAAAATACTTAGCTTAGTAGTAGTAAGGTTGTTGGTGAAGTTGTTTGGAAGAAATTGGTGCTAAGTTGCTTACTTTCTTGAGATTGCAAGGTGAGTAACTAGGAAATTATTTCTTTAGTCTTGATAATGTCAAATTAATGACTTGTGTTGGTTAAAGATGCGATTTGTTGGAAGATTTCTTGATTTTGGTTGAAATTGGTGAAGTTTTATATTTATGTATGAATTTTCTGTTTTCATATGAATATGATTATGTGGTCATGTATGATGATTGGAGATGATAGTTAAGGAAGCTAGAAGGTGGAAAAAGTGGTCAATTACAAGCAATTTCTGTTTTGGAAAGAAAATTCGAAACCTAGGGTTTCATGTTCTTCATTCTGCCCGGCACTGTAGCTCATAGTTAGAGGCCGAATTAGACTTGGTTTAAAACATGAAAGTTGTAGGGAATGATATTTTAGAGATTCCAGAAAAATTTCAGGTCAATCGGAGTAACGTAGCTTGGGAAAAGACGGAATTACCCTTGCTGCCCTGGTTCTACCCGAATTTGAGAATTGCTTCTGTACTGGGTTATTTTGGTTGGGAATGCTTTAGAATCGGTTGTTTAGGTCTTTTGAAGAATTGTATACCAGTTTCTTAGCTTTCGGATGGCTTTGGAATTACTGGATTTGGACTTAGGTAGCCTGATTTATGATGTGTGCACCAGAATGCGATTTGTGAATCTGTTTTTGCGGTTCTGGTGTAGTATATTGCATTTTTGACCTGGTTGCACTCGAAACTGGGCTGAGTGACCTTCTTTAAAATTGTAGCCCTATCTCTTAGCTTCGATAGGGTGTATCTTGTACCTTCATCCGATAATCGTAGTGCCGGTGGTACCAAAACCGCTAAACGATGCCAAAAACTGTTTTCCGAGTTCGAGCTTAACTTTCATTTCCGGTCATTTTCCTAGCTAAATCTTGTATTTGAATGACTTTGAGCCTATTGAACGGCTGTTGTGATGAATTTATATTCCGTATGAATTTGGGACTGGCTGAGGAAATAATGAAGCCATGACGGCTGGAAAAGTAAGGAAATTAAGGGGATATGCTGTCCGATCTTTGAAAGCATTTGATGGCTTTGAGTTTGAGTTGAAGGGCTTGGATTCGGACAAGGTAATGATATATGATGGACGATTCCTGAGCCGTGGAGGTGAGTGATCCTAAACCGTTTTCGAAGTTACTTTTGAACCGTTTCTTGCATTATTTACTCGACTGCATCTCATGCGTGCTTGCATGTGAATTCATGATATGATTTTGGCTTCAATGAGTTCTTGGGGAGTCTTGTGCTGGACACCAACGTCTCCACCTCTGTTCATTTGGAGCAAATGGCTCCGGAGCTCAAAAAGGGGCTCCCTCTTACTGTTTACTGTTACTGGGTCTTCTGAGCGTTGGGTGTGTAAGTGCAATGATTTCACTGGCTCACGAGAGCAAAATACGTACATTTGATCTCTGAATCATGACATCATGGAAATACGTGACTGTGAAATATATTGGATGACTGCTTTTACTGGTTACTCACTGAGCTTCTAGCTCACCCCAAAACTATTTTATTCCCCTCCACAGGGCTCGTGGCGAAGGAAAGCTTGTAGTACTTATTCACGTGACTGGATGGCTTATATCTTGTACAGTTTGGATTTCGAATCATTTTATGTATAATTTGGGGAATAGTTTCCGCTTCGCTTATGACTTGTATTTATTGGAGAATTTGATGTAAATTTGAGATATATCTTGTAATTTAATTGAGGACTGTAGTGACTGACTGAGTCCCGGCGAGAGTTGGGCAGGCGACCCGCCGAACCCTTTGGTTCGCCTTAGGGTGAGGTGGGGCTGTCACAGGTGGTATCAGAGTTTAGGCTTCAGTTCTCCGTAGCGTATCCTAGGTTTGAAGTTTAGGATGCCGGACTGTGGGTTTGGGTTGAAATATCAGTGATTCTTGCGGGATGTCTTGACTTGATTGGTACAAGATGGAATGGAATGTTGAGGACGACATTCTTTTAAGAAGGGGAGATTGTGACGCCCTGAAAGAATGAGTGTGAGAACTCACAACTTTTTATATATTTTCGCGACATTATTTTGTTTACTCGTTTATAATTTTGTGCCTTTCTTCAATATATTAATTTCCTACACATTTTTATGAAGGAATATAGTTTTCAAATCATTTCCTTGATACAAGTTAGTCCACGTTAATTTTGAAGTATATTTTGGACGTGGGACCCGCTAGTGCGGTAAATGCATTATATTTTTGACAACTTGTTGGAATTTTGTATTAAGTGATATTATTTTACAAGGTGTTAAGAGATTTGTATTGGAGAGACAAAAAGATAAGTTTTAAACCAAAAGGGTGACAAGTGTCACCTTGTGATTTAATCTTGGACTTTGACCACTATTCATGCCTTTACCCTTTAAACCAAAATTGACCCAAAATTCTTCTTATTTTGAAGCTCCTTGTCCGACTTTCTTGCTGGGAAGAAAAGAAAAGAAAGCTCTCAACTTTCTTGCCTCTAAACTTGCTCAATCTTTCAAGCCAACCGATTAAACTTGAATTTCCTCCATAAAAATACTTAGCTTAGTAGTAGTAAGGTTGTTGGTGAAGTTGTTTGGAAGAAATTGGTGCTAAGTTGCTTACTTTCTTGAGATTGCAAGGTGAGTAACTAGGAAATTATTTCTTTAGTCTTGATAATGTCAAATTAATGACTTGTGTTGGTTAAAGATGCGATTTGTTGGAAGATTTCTTGATTTTGGTTGAAATTGGTGAAGTTTTATATTTATGTATGAATTTTCTGTTTTCATATGAATATGATTATGTGGTCATGTATGATGATTGGAGATGATAGTTAAGGAAGCTAGAAGGTGGAAAAAGTGGTCAATTACAAGCAATTTCTGTTTTGGAAAGAAAATTCGAAACCTAGGGTTTCATGTTCTTCATTCTGCCCGGCACTGTAGCTCATAGTTAGAGGCCGAATTAGACTTGGTTTAAAACATGAAAGTTGTAGGGAATGATATTTTAGAGATTCCAGAAAAATTTCAGGTCAATCGGAGTAACGTAGCTTGGGAAAAGACGGAATTACCCTTGCTGCCCTGGTTCTACCCGAATTTGAGAATTGCTTCTGTACTGGGTTATTTTGGTTGGGAATGCTTTAGAATCGGTTGTTTAGGTCTTTTGAAGAATTGTATACCAGTTTCTTAGCTTTCGGATGGCTTTGGAATTACTGGATTTGGACTTAGGTAGCCTGATTTATGATGTGTGCACCAGAATGCGATTTGTGAATCTGTTTTTGCGGTTCTGGTGTAGTATATTGCATTTTTGACCTGGTTGCACTCGAAACTGGGCTGAGTGACCTTCTTTAAAATTGTAGCCCTATCTCTTAGCTTCGATAGGGTGTATCTTGTACCTTCATCCGATAATCGTAGTGCCGGTGGTACCAAAACCGCTAAACGATGCCAAAAACTGTTTTCCGAGTTCGAGCTTAACTTTCATTTCCGGTCATTTTCCTAGCTAAATCTTGTATTTGAATGACTTTGAGCCTATTGAACGGCTGTTGTGATGAATTTATATTCCGTATGAATTTGGGACTGGCTGAGGAAATAATGAAGCCATGACGGCTGGAAAAGTAAGGAAATTAAGGGGATATGCTGTCCGATCTTTGAAAGCATTTGATGGCTTTGAGTTTGAGTTGAAGGGCTTGGATTCGGACAAGGTAATGATATATGATGGACGATTCCTGAGCCGTGGAGGTGAGTGATCCTAAACCGTTTTCGAAGTTACTTTTGAACCGTTTCTTGCATTATTTACTCGACTGCATCTCATGCGTGCTTGCATGTGAATTCATGATATGATTTTGGCTTCAATGAGTTCTTGGGGAGTCTTGTGCTGGACACCAACGTCTCCACCTCTGTTCATTTGGAGCAAATGGCTCCGGAGCTCAAAAAGGGGCTCCCTCTTACTGTTTACTGTTACTGGGTCTTCTGAGCGTTGGGTGTGTAAGTGCAATGATTTCACTGGCTCACGAGAGCAAAATACGTACATTTGATCTCTGAATCATGACATCATGGAAATACGTGACTGTGAAATATATTGGATGACTGCTTTTACTGGTTACTCACTGAGCTTCTAGCTCACCCCAAAACTATTTTATTCCCCTCCACAGGGCTCGTGGCGAAGGAAAGCTTGTAGTACTTATTCACGTGACTGGATGGCTTATATCTTGTACAGTTTGGATTTCGAATCATTTTATGTATAATTTGGGGAATAGTTTCCGCTTCGCTTATGACTTGTATTTATTGGAGAATTTGATGTAAATTTGAGATATATCTTGTAATTTAATTGAGGACTGTAGTGACTGACTGAGTCCCGGCGAGAGTTGGGCAGGCGACCCGCCGAACCCTTTGGTTCGCCTTAGGGTGAGGTGGGGCTGTCACAGGTGGTATCAGAGTTTAGGCTTCAGTTCTCCGTAGCGTATCCTAGGTTTGAAGTTTAGGATGCCGGACTGTGGGTTTGGGTTGAAATATCAGTGATTCTTGCGGGATGTCTTGACTTGATTGGTACAAGATGGAATGGAATGTTGAGGACGACATTCTTTTAAGAAGGGGAGATTGTGACGCCCTGAAAGAATGAGTGTGAGAACTCACAACTTTTTATATATTTTCGCGACATTATTTTGTTTACTCGTTTATAATTTTGTGCCTTTCTTCAATATATTAATTTCCTACACATTTTTATAAAGGAATATAGTTTTCAAATCATTTCCTTGATACAAGTTAGTCCACGTTAATTTTGAAGTATATTTTGGACGTGGGACCCGCTAGTGCGGTAAATGCATTATATTTTTGACAACTTGTTGGAATTTTGTATTAAGTGATATTATTTTACAAGGTGTTAAGAGATTTGTATTGGAGAGACAAAAAGATAAGTTTTAAACCAAAAGGGTGACAAGTGTCACCTTGTGATTTAATCTTGGACTTTGACCACTATTCATGCCTTTACCCTTTAAACCAAAATTGACCCAAAATTCTTCTTATTTTGAAGCTCCTTGTCCGACTTTCTTGCTGGGAAGAAAAGAAAAGAAAGCTCTCAACTTTCTTGCCTCTAAACTTGCTCAATCTTTCAAGCCAACCGATTAAACTTGAATTTCCTCCATAAAAATACTTAGCTTAGTAGTAGTAAGGTTGTTGGTGAAGTTGTTTGGAAGAAATTGGTGCTAAGTTGCTTACTTTCTTGAGATTGCAAGGTGAGTAACTAGGAAATTATTTCTTTAGTCTTGATAATGTCAAATTAATGACTTGTGTTGGTTAAAGATGCGATTTGTTGGAAGATTTCTTGATTTTGGTTGAAATTGGTGAAGTTTTATATTTATGTATGAATTTTCTGTTTTCATATGAATATGATTATGTGGTCATGTATGATGATTGGAGATGATAGTTAAGGAAGCTAGAAGGTGGAAAAAGTGGTCAATTACAAGCAATTTCTGTTTTGGAAAGAAAATTCGAAACCTAGGGTTTCATGTTCTTCATTCTGCCCGGCACTGTAGCTCATAGTTAGAGGCCGAATTAGACTTGGTTTAAAACATGAAAGTTGTAGGGAATGATATTTTAGAGATTCCAGAAAAATTTCAGGTCAATCGGAGTAACGTAGCTTGGGAAAAGACGGAATTACCCTTGCTGCCCTGGTTCTACCCGAATTTGAGAATTGCTTCTGTACTGGGTTATTTTGGTTGGGAATGCTTTAGAATCGGTTGTTTAGGTCTTTTGAAGAATTGTATACCAGTTTCTTAGCTTTCGGATGGCTTTGGAATTACTGGATTTGGACTTAGGTAGCCTGATTTATGATGTGTGCACCAGAATGCGATTTGTGAATCTGTTTTTGCGGTTCTGGTGTAGTATATTGCATTTTTGACCTGGTTGCACTCGAAACTGGGCTGAGTGACCTTCTTTAAAATTGTAGCCCTATCTCTTAGCTTCGATAGGGTGTATCTTGTACCTTCATCCGATAATCGTAGTGCCGGTGGTACCAAAACCGCTAAACGATGCCAAAAACTGTTTTCCGAGTTCGAGCTTAACTTTCATTTCCGGTCATTTTCCTAGCTAAATCTTGTATTTGAATGACTTTGAGCCTATTGAACGGCTGTTGTGATGAATTTATATTCCGTATGAATTTGGGACTGGCTGAGGAAATAATGAAGCCATGACGGCTGGAAAAGTAAGGAAATTAAGGGGATATGCTGTCCGATCTTTGAAAGCATTTGATGGCTTTGAGTTTGAGTTGAAGGGCTTGGATTCGGACAAGGTAATGATATATGATGGACGATTCCTGAGCCGTGGAGGTGAGTGATCCTAAACCGTTTTCGAAGTTACTTTTGAACCGTTTCTTGCATTATTTACTCGACTGCATCTCATGCGTGCTTGCATGTGAATTCATGATATGATTTTGGCTTCAATGAGTTCTTGGGGAGTCTTGTGCTGGACACCAACGTCTCCACCTCTGTTCATTTGGAGCAAATGGCTCCGGAGCTCAAAAAGGGGCTCCCTCTTACTGTTTACTGTTACTGGGTCTTCTGAGCGTTGGGTGTGTAAGTGCAATGATTTCACTGGCTCACGAGAGCAAAATACGTACATTTGATCTCTGAATCATGACATCATGGAAATACGTGACTGTGAAATATATTGGATGACTGCTTTTACTGGTTACTCACTGAGCTTCTAGCTCACCCCAAAACTATTTTATTCCCCTCCACAGGGCTCGTGGCGAAGGAAAGCTTGTAGTACTTATTCACGTGACTGGATGGCTTATATCTTGTACAGTTTGGATTTCGAATCATTTTATGTATAATTTGGGGAATAGTTTCCGCTTCGCTTATGACTTGTATTTATTGGAGAATTTGATGTAAATTTGAGATATATCTTGTAATTTAATTGAGGACTGTAGTGACTGACTGAGTCCCGGCGAGAGTTGGGCAGGCGACCCGCCGAACCCTTTGGTTCGCCTTAGGGTGAGGTGGGGCTGTCACAGGTGGTATCAGAGTTTAGGCTTCAGTTCTCCGTAGCGTATCCTAGGTTTGAAGTTTAGGATGCCGGACTGTGGGTTTGGGTTGAAATATCAGTGATTCTTGCGGGATGTCTTGACTTGATTGGTACAAGATGGAATGGAATGTTGAGGACGACATTCTTTTAAGAAGGGGAGATTGTGACGCCCTGAAAGAATGAGTGTGAGAACTCACAACTTTTTATATATTTTCGCGACATTATTTTGTTTACTCGTTTATAATTTTGTGCCTTTCTTCAATATATTAATTTCCTACACATTTTTATAAAGGAATATAGTTTTCAAATCATTTCCTTGATACAAGTTAGTCCACGTTAATTTTGAAGTATATTTTGGACGTGGGACCCGCTAGTGCGGTAAATGCATTATATTTTTGACAACTTGTTGGAATTTTGTATTAAGTGATATTATTTTACAAGGTGTTAAGAGATTTGTATTGGAGAGACAAAAAGATAAGTTTTAAACCAAAAGGGTGACAAGTGTCACCTTGTGATTTAATCTTGGACTTTGACCACTATTCATGCCTTTACCCTTTAAACCAAAATTGACCCAAAATTCTTCTTATTTTGAAGCTCCTTGTCCGACTTTCTTGCTGGGAAGAAAAGAAAAGAAAGCTCTCAACTTTCTTGCCTCTAAACTTGCTCAATCTTTCAAGCCAACCGATTAAACTTGAATTTCCTCCATAAAAATACTTAGCTTAGTAGTAGTAAGGTTGTTGGTGAAGTTGTTTGGAAGAAATTGGTGCTAAGTTGCTTACTTTCTTGAGATTGCAAGGTGAGTAACTAGGAAATTATTTCTTTAGTCTTGATAATGTCAAATTAATGACTTGTGTTGGTTAAAGATGCGATTTGTTGGAAGATTTCTTGATTTTGGTTGAAATTGGTGAAGTTTTATATTTATGTATGAATTTTCTGTTTTCATATGAATATGATTATGTGGTCATGTATGATGATTGGAGATGATAGTTAAGGAAGCTAGAAGGTGGAAAAAGTGGTCAATTACAAGCAATTTCTGTTTTGGAAAGAAAATTCGAAACCTAGGGTTTCATGTTCTTCATTCTGCCCGGCACTGTAGCTCATAGTTAGAGGCCGAATTAGACTTGGTTTAAAACATGAAAGTTGTAGGGAATGATATTTTAGAGATTCCAGAAAAATTTCAGGTCAATCGGAGTAACGTAGCTTGGGAAAAGACGGAATTACCCTTGCTGCCCTGGTTCTACCCGAATTTGAGAATTGCTTCTGTACTGGGTTATTTTGGTTGGGAATGCTTTAGAATCGGTTGTTTAGGTCTTTTGAAGAATTGTATACCAGTTTCTTAGCTTTCGGATGGCTTTGGAATTACTGGATTTGGACTTAGGTAGCCTGATTTATGATGTGTGCACCAGAATGCGATTTGTGAATCTGTTTTTGCGGTTCTGGTGTAGTATATTGCATTTTTGACCTGGTTGCACTCGAAACTGGGCTGAGTGACCTTCTTTAAAATTGTAGCCCTATCTCTTAGCTTCGATAGGGTGTATCTTGTACCTTCATCCGATAATCGTAGTGCCGGTGGTACCAAAACCGCTAAACGATGCCAAAAACTGTTTTCCGAGTTCGAGCTTAACTTTCATTTCCGGTCATTTTCCTAGCTAAATCTTGTATTTGAATGACTTTGAGCCTATTGAACGGCTGTTGTGATGAATTTATATTCCGTATGAATTTGGGACTGGCTGAGGAAATAATGAAGCCATGACGGCTGGAAAAGTAAGGAAATTAAGGGGATATGCTGTCCGATCTTTGAAAGCATTTGATGGCTTTGAGTTTGAGTTGAAGGGCTTGGATTCGGACAAGGTAATGATATATGATGGACGATTCCTGAGCCGTGGAGGTGAGTGATCCTAAACCGTTTTCGAAGTTACTTTTGAACCGTTTCTTGCATTATTTACTCGACTGCATCTCATGCGTGCTTGCATGTGAATTCATGATATGATTTTGGCTTCAATGAGTTCTTGGGGAGTCTTGTGCTGGACACCAACGTCTCCACCTCTGTTCATTTGGAGCAAATGGCTCCGGAGCTCAAAAAGGGGCTCCCTCTTACTGTTTACTGTTACTGGGTCTTCTGAGCGTTGGGTGTGTAAGTGCAATGATTTCACTGGCTCACGAGAGCAAAATACGTACATTTGATCTCTGAATCATGACATCATGGAAATACGTGACTGTGAAATATATTGGATGACTGCTTTTACTGGTTACTCACTGAGCTTCTAGCTCACCCCAAAACTATTTTATTCCCCTCCACAGGGCTCGTGGCGAAGGAAAGCTTGTAGTACTTATTCACGTGACTGGATGGCTTATATCTTGTACAGTTTGGATTTCGAATCATTTTATGTATAATTTGGGGAATAGTTTCCGCTTCGCTTATGACTTGTATTTATTGGAGAATTTGATGTAAATTTGAGATATATCTTGTAATTTAATTGAGGACTGTAGTGACTGACTGAGTCCCGGCGAGAGTTGGGCAGGCGACCCGCCGAACCCTTTGGTTCGCCTTAGGGTGAGGTGGGGCTGTCACAGGTGGTATCAGAGTTTAGGCTTCAGTTCTCCGTAGCGTATCCTAGGTTTGAAGTTTAGGATGCCGGACTGTGGGTTTGGGTTGAAATATCAGTGATTCTTGCGGGATGTCTTGACTTGATTGGTACAAGATGGAATGGAATGTTGAGGACGACATTCTTTTAAGAAGGGGAGATTGTGACGCCCTGAAAGAATGAGTGTGAGAACTCACAACTTTTTATATATTTTCGCGACATTATTTTGTTTACTCGTTTATAATTTTGTGCCTTTCTTCAATATATTAATTTCCTACACATTTTTATAAAGGAATATAGTTTTCAAATCATTTCCTTGATACAAGTTAGTCCACGTTAATTTTGAAGTATATTTTGGACGTGGGACCCGCTAGTGCGGTAAATGCATTATATTTTTGACAACTTGTTGGAATTTTGTATTAAGTGATATTATTTTACAAGGTGTTAAGAGATTTGTATTGGAGAGACAAAAAGATAAGTTTTAAACCAAAAGGGTGACAAGTGTCACCTTGTGATTTAATCTTGGACTTTGACCACTATTCATGCCTTTACCCTTTAAACCAAAATTGACCCAAAATTCTTCTTATTTTGAAGCTCCTTGTCCGACTTTCTTGCTGGGAAGAAAAGAAAAGAAAGCTCTCAACTTTCTTGCCTCTAAACTTGCTCAATCTTTCAAGCCAACCGATTAAACTTGAATTTCCTCCATAAAAATACTTAGCTTAGTAGTAGTAAGGTTGTTGGTGAAGTTGTTTGGAAGAAATTGGTGCTAAGTTGCTTACTTTCTTGAGATTGCAAGGTGAGTAACTAGGAAATTATTTCTTTAGTCTTGATAATGTCAAATTAATGACTTGTGTTGGTTAAAGATGCGATTTGTTGGAAGATTTCTTGATTTTGGTTGAAATTGGTGAAGTTTTATATTTATGTATGAATTTTCTGTTTTCATATGAATATGATTATGTGGTCATGTATGATGATTGGAGATGATAGTTAAGGAAGCTAGAAGGTGGAAAAAGTGGTCAATTACAAGCAATTTCTGTTTTGGAAAGAAAATTCGAAACCTAGGGTTTCATGTTCTTCATTCTGCCCGGCACTGTAGCTCATAGTTAGAGGCCGAATTAGACTTGGTTTAAAACATGAAAGTTGTAGGGAATGATATTTTAGAGATTCCAGAAAAATTTCAGGTCAATCGGAGTAACGTAGCTTGGGAAAAGACGGAATTACCCTTGCTGCCCTGGTTCTACCCGAATTTGAGAATTGCTTCTGTACTGGGTTATTTTGGTTGGGAATGCTTTAGAATCGGTTGTTTAGGTCTTTTGAAGAATTGTATACCAGTTTCTTAGCTTTCGGATGGCTTTGGAATTACTGGATTTGGACTTAGGTAGCCTGATTTATGATGTGTGCACCAGAATGCGATTTGTGAATCTGTTTTTGCGGTTCTGGTGTAGTATATTGCATTTTTGACCTGGTTGCACTCGAAACTGGGCTGAGTGACCTTCTTTAAAATTGTAGCCCTATCTCTTAGCTTCGATAGGGTGTATCTTGTACCTTCATCCGATAATCGTAGTGCCGGTGGTACCAAAACCGCTAAACGATGCCAAAAACTGTTTTCCGAGTTCGAGCTTAACTTTCATTTCCGGTCATTTTCCTAGCTAAATCTTGTATTTGAATGACTTTGAGCCTATTGAACGGCTGTTGTGATGAATTTATATTCCGTATGAATTTGGGACTGGCTGAGGAAATAATGAAGCCATGACGGCTGGAAAAGTAAGGAAATTAAGGGGATATGCTGTCCGATCTTTGAAAGCATTTGATGGCTTTGAGTTTGAGTTGAAGGGCTTGGATTCGGACAAGGTAATGATATATGATGGACGATTCCTGAGCCGTGGAGGTGAGTGATCCTAAACCGTTTTCGAAGTTACTTTTGAACCGTTTCTTGCATTATTTACTCGACTGCATCTCATGCGTGCTTGCATGTGAATTCATGATATGATTTTGGCTTCAATGAGTTCTTGGGGAGTCTTGTGCTGGACACCAACGTCTCCACCTCTGTTCATTTGGAGCAAATGGCTCCGGAGCTCAAAAAGGGGCTCCCTCTTACTGTTTACTGTTACTGGGTCTTCTGAGCGTTGGGTGTGTAAGTGCAATGATTTCACTGGCTCACGAGAGCAAAATACGTACATTTGATCTCTGAATCATGACATCATGGAAATACGTGACTGTGAAATATATTGGATGACTGCTTTTACTGGTTACTCACTGAGCTTCTAGCTCACCCCAAAACTATTTTATTCCCCTCCACAGGGCTCGTGGCGAAGGAAAGCTTGTAGTACTTATTCACGTGACTGGATGGCTTATATCTTGTACAGTTTGGATTTCGAATCATTTTATGTATAATTTGGGGAATAGTTTCCGCTTCGCTTATGACTTGTATTTATTGGAGAATTTGATGTAAATTTGAGATATATCTTGTAATTTAATTGAGGACTGTAGTGACTGACTGAGTCCCGGCGAGAGTTGGGCAGGCGACCCGCCGAACCCTTTGGTTCGCCTTAGGGTGAGGTGGGGCTGTCACAGGTGGTATCAGAGTTTAGGCTTCAGTTCTCCGTAGCGTATCCTAGGTTTGAAGTTTAGGATGCCGGACTGTGGGTTTGGGTTGAAATATCAGTGATTCTTGCGGGATGTCTTGACTTGATTGGTACAAGATGGAATGGAATGTTGAGGACGACATTCTTTTAAGAAGGGGAGATTGTGACGCCCTGAAAGAATGAGTGTGAGAACTCACAACTTTTTATATATTTTCGCGACATTATTTTGTTTACTCGTTTATAATTTTGTGCCTTTCTTCAATATATTAATTTCCTACACATTTTTATAAAGGAATATAGTTTTCAAATCATTTCCTTGATACAAGTTAGTCCACGTTAATTTTGAAGTATATTTTGGACGTGGGACCCGCTAGTGCGGTAAATGCATTATATTTTTGACAACTTGTTGGAATTTTGTATTAAGTGATATTATTTTACAAGGTGTTAAGAGATTTGTATTGGAGAGACAAAAAGATAAGTTTTAAACCAAAAGGGTGACAAGTGTCACCTTGTGATTTAATCTTGGACTTTGACCACTATTCATGCCTTTACCCTTTAAACCAAAATTGACCCAAAATTCTTCTTATTTTGAAGCTCCTTGTCCGACTTTCTTGCTGGGAAGAAAAGAAAAGAAAGCTCTCAACTTTCTTGCCTCTAAACTTGCTCAATCTTTCAAGCCAACCGATTAAACTTGAATTTCCTCCATAAAAATACTTAGCTTAGTAGTAGTAAGGTTGTTGGTGAAGTTGTTTGGAAGAAATTGGTGCTAAGTTGCTTACTTTCTTGAGATTGCAAGGTGAGTAACTAGGAAATTATTTCTTTAGTCTTGATAATGTCAAATTAATGACTTGTGTTGGTTAAAGATGCGATTTGTTGGAAGATTTCTTGATTTTGGTTGAAATTGGTGAAGTTTTATATTTATGTATGAATTTTCTGTTTTCATATGAATATGATTATGTGGTCATGTATGATGATTGGAGATGATAGTTAAGGAAGCTAGAAGGTGGAAAAAGTGGTCAATTACAAGCAATTTCTGTTTTGGAAAGAAAATTCGAAACCTAGGGTTTCATGTTCTTCATTCTGCCCGGCACTGTAGCTCATAGTTAGAGGCCGAATTAGACTTGGTTTAAAACATGAAAGTTGTAGGGAATGATATTTTAGAGATTCCAGAAAAATTTCAGGTCAATCGGAGTAACGTAGCTTGGGAAAAGACGGAATTACCCTTGCTGCCCTGGTTCTACCCGAATTTGAGAATTGCTTCTGTACTGGGTTATTTTGGTTGGGAATGCTTTAGAATCGGTTGTTTAGGTCTTTTGAAGAATTGTATACCAGTTTCTTAGCTTTCGGATGGCTTTGGAATTACTGGATTTGGACTTAGGTAGCCTGATTTATGATGTGTGCACCAGAATGCGATTTGTGAATCTGTTTTTGCGGTTCTGGTGTAGTATATTGCATTTTTGACCTGGTTGCACTCGAAACTGGGCTGAGTGACCTTCTTTAAAATTGTAGCCCTATCTCTTAGCTTCGATAGGGTGTATCTTGTACCTTCATCCGATAATCGTAGTGCCGGTGGTACCAAAACCGCTAAACGATGCCAAAAACTGTTTTCCGAGTTCGAGCTTAACTTTCATTTCCGGTCATTTTCCTAGCTAAATCTTGTATTTGAATGACTTTGAGCCTATTGAACGGCTGTTGTGATGAATTTATATTCCGTATGAATTTGGGACTGGCTGAGGAAATAATGAAGCCATGACGGCTGGAAAAGTAAGGAAATTAAGGGGATATGCTGTCCGATCTTTGAAAGCATTTGATGGCTTTGAGTTTGAGTTGAAGGGCTTGGATTCGGACAAGGTAATGATATATGATGGACGATTCCTGAGCCGTGGAGGTGAGTGATCCTAAACCGTTTTCGAAGTTACTTTTGAACCGTTTCTTGCATTATTTACTCGACTGCATCTCATGCGTGCTTGCATGTGAATTCATGATATGATTTTGGCTTCAATGAGTTCTTGGGGAGTCTTGTGCTGGACACCAACGTCTCCACCTCTGTTCATTTGGAGCAAATGGCTCCGGAGCTCAAAAAGGGGCTCCCTCTTACTGTTTACTGTTACTGGGTCTTCTGAGCGTTGGGTGTGTAAGTGCAATGATTTCACTGGCTCACGAGAGCAAAATACGTACATTTGATCTCTGAATCATGACATCATGGAAATACGTGACTGTGAAATATATTGGATGACTGCTTTTCCTGGTTACTCACTGAGCTTCTAGCTCACCCCAAAACTATTTTATTCCCCTCCACAGGGCTCGTGGCGAAGGAAAGCTTGTAGTACTTATTCACGTGACTGGATGGCTTATATCTTGTACAGTTTGGATTTCGAATCATTTTATGTATAATTTGGGGAATAGTTTCCGCTTCGCTTATGACTTGTATTTATTGGAGAATTTGATGTAAATTTGAGATATATCTTGTAATTTAATTGAGGACTGTAGTGACTGACTGAGTCCCGGCGAGAGTTGGGCAGGCGACCCGCCGAACCCTTTGGTTCGCCTTAGGGTGAGGTGGGGCTGTCACAGGTGGTATCAGAGTTTAGGCTTCAGTTCTCCGTAGCGTATCCTAGGTTTGAAGTTTAGGATGCCGGACTGTGGGTTTGGGTTGAAATATCAGTGATTCTTGCGGGATGTCTTGACTTGATTGGTACAAGATGGAATGGAATGTTGAGGACGACATTCTTTTAAGAAGGGGAGATTGTGACGCCCTGAAAGAATGAGTGTGAGAACTCACAACTTTTTATATATTTTCGCGACATTATTTTGTTTACTCGTTTATAATTTTGTGCCTTTCTTCAACATATTAATTTCCTACACATTTTTATAAGGGAATGTAGTTTTCAAATCATTTCCTTGATACAAGTTAGTCCACGTTAATTTTGAAGTATATTTTGGACGTGGGACCCGCTAGTGCGGTAAATGCATTATATTTTTTACAACTTGTTGGAATTTTGTATTAAGTGATATTATTTTACAAGGTGTTAAGAGATTTGTATTGGAGAGACAAAAAGATAAGTTTTAAACCAAAAGGGTGACAAGTGTCACCTTGTGATTTAATCTTGGACTTTGACCACTATTCATGCCTTTACCCTTTAAACCAAAATTGACCCAAAATTCTTCTTATTTTGAAGCTCCTTGGCCGACTTTCTTGCTGGGAAGAAAAGAAAAGAAAGCTCTGAACTTTCTTGCCTCTAAACTGGCTCAATCTTTCAAGCCAACCGATTAAACTTGAATTTCCTCCATAAAAATCCTTAGCTTAGTAGTAGTAAGGTTGTTGGTGAAGTTGTTTGGAAGAAATTGGTGCTAAGTTGCTTACTTTCTGGAGATTGCAAGGTGAGTAACTAGGAAATTCTTTCTTTAGTCTTGATAATGTCAAATTAATGACTTGTGTTGGTTAAAGATGCGATTTGTTGGAAGATTTCTTGATTTTGGTTGAAATTGGTGAAGTTTTATATTTATGTATGAATTTTCTGTTTTCATATGAATATGATTATGTGGTCATGTATGATGATTGGAGATGATAGTTAAGGAAGCTAGAAGGTGGAAAAAGTGGTCAATTACAAGCAATTTCTGTTTTGGAAAGAAAATTCGAAACCTAGGGTTTCATGTTCTTCATTCTGCCCGGCACTGTAGCTCATAGTTAGAGGCCGAATTAGACTTGGTTTAAAACATGAAAGTTGTAGGGAATGATATTTTAGAGATTCCAGAAAAATTTCAGGTCAATCGGAGTAACGTAGCTTGGGAAAAGACGGAATTACCCTTGCTGCCCTGGTTCTACCCGAATTTGAGAATTGCTTCTGTACTGGGTTATTTTGGATGGGAATGATTCAGAATCGGTTGTTTAGGTCTTCTGATGAATTGTATACCAGTTTCTTAGCTTTCGGATGGCTTTGGAATTACTAGATTTGGACTTAGGTAGCCTGATTAATGACGTGTGCACCAGAATGCGATTTGTGAATCTGTTTTTGCGGTTCTGGTGTAGTATATTGCATTTTTGACCTGGTTGCACTCGAAACTGGGCTGAGTGACCTTCTGTAAAATTTTAGCCCTATCTCTTAGCTTCGAAAGGGTGTATGTTTTACCTTCATCCGATAATCGTAGTGCCGGTGGTACCAAAACCGCTAAACGATGCCAAAAACTGTTTTCCGAGTTCGAGCTTAACTTTCATTTCCGGTCATTTTCCTGGCTAAATCTTGTATTTGAATGACTTTGAGCCTATTGAACGGCTGTTGTGATGAAATTATATTCCGTAAGACTTTGGGACTGGCTGAGGAAATAATGAAGCCATGACGGCTGGAAAAGTAAGGAAATTAAGGGGATATGCTGTCCGATCTTTGAAAGCATTTGATGGCTTTGAGTTTGAGTTGAAGGGCTTGGATTCGGACAAGGTAATGATATATGATGGACGATTCCTGAGCCGTGGAGGTGAGTGATCCTAAACCGTTTTCGAAGTTACTTTTGAACCGTTTCTTGCATTATTTACTCGACTGCATCTCATGCGTGCTTGCATGTGAATTCATGATATGATTTTGGCTTCAATGAGTTCTTGGGGAGTCTTGTGCTGGACACCAACGTCTCCACCTCTGTTCATTTGGAGCAAATGGCTCCGGAGCTCAAAAAGGGGCTCCCTCTTACTGTTTACTGTTACTGGGTCTTCTGAGCGTTGGGTGTGTAAGTGCAATGATTTCACTGGCTCACGAGAGCAAAATACGTACATTTGATCTCTGAATCATGACATCATGGAAATACGTGACTGTGAAATATATTGGATGACTGCTTTTCCTGGTTACTCACTGAGCTTCTAGCTCACCCCAAAACTATTTTATTCCCCTCCACAGGGCTCGTGGCGAAGGAAAGCTTGTAGTACTTATTCACGTGACTGGATGGCTTATATCTTGTACAGTTTGGATTTCGAATCATTTTATGTATAATTTGGGGAATAGTTTCCGCTTCGCTTATGACTTGTATTTATTGGAGAATTTGATGTAAATTTGAGATATATCTTGTAATTTAATTGAGGACTGTAGTGACTGACTGAGTCCCGGCGAGAGTTGGGCAGGCGACCCGCCGAACCCTTTGGTTCGCCTTAGGGTGAGGTGGGGCTGTCACAGGTGGTATCAGAGTTTAGGCTTCAGTTCTCCGTAGCGTATCCTAGGTTTGAAGTTTAGGATGCCGGACTGTGGGTTTGGGTTGAAATATCAGTGATTCTTGCGGGATGTCTTGACTTGATTGGTACAAGATGGAATGGAATGTTGAGGACGACATTCTTTTAAGAAGGGGAGATTGTGACGCCCTGAAAGAATGAGTGTGAGAACTCACAACTTTTTATATATTTTCGCGACATTATTTTGTTTACTCGTTTATAATTTTGTGCCTTTCTTCAACATATTAATTTCCTACACATTTTTATAAGGGAATGTAGTTTTCAAATCATTTCCTTGATACAAGTTAGTCCACGTTAATTTTGAAGTATATTTTGGACGTGGGACCCGCTAGTGCGGTAAATGCATTATATTTTTTACAACTTGTTGGAATTTTGTATTAAGTGATATTATTTTACAAGGTGTTAAGAGATTTGTATTGGAGAGACAAAAAGATAAGTTTTAAACCAAAAGGGTGACAAGTGTCACCTTGTGATTTAATCTTGGACTTTGACCACTATTCATGCCTTTACCCTTTAAACCAAAATTGACCCAAAATTCTTCTTATTTTGAAGCTCCTTGGCCGACTTTCTTGCTGGGAAGAAAAGAAAAGAAAGCTCTGAACTTTCTTGCCTCTAAACTGGCTCAATCTTTCAAGCCAACCGATTAAACTTGAATTTCCTCCATAAAAATCCTTAGCTTAGTAGTAGTAAGGTTGTTGGTGAAGTTGTTTGGAAGAAATTGGTGCTAAGTTGCTTACTTTCTGGAGATTGCAAGGTGAGTAACTAGGAAATTCTTTCTTTAGTCTTGATAATGTAAAATTAATGACTTGTGTTGGTTAAAGATGCGATTTGTTGGAAGATTTCTTGATTTTGGTTGAAATTGGTGAAGTTTTATATTTATGTATGAATTTTCTGTTTTCATATGAATATGATTATGTGGTCATGTATGATGATTGGAGATGATAGTTAAGGAAGCTAGAAGGTGGAAAAAGTGGTCAATTGCAAGCAATTTCTGTTTTGGAAAGAAAATTGGAAACCTAGGGTTTCATGTTCTTCATTCTGCCCGGCACTGTAGCTCATAGTTAGAGGCCAAATTGGCCTTGGTTTAAAACATAAAAGTTGTAGGGAATGATATTTTAGAGATTCCTGAAAAATTTCAGGTCAATCGGAGTAACGTAGCTTGGGAAAAGATGGAATTACCCTTGCTGCCCTGGTTCTACCCGAATTTGAGAATTGCTTCTGTACTGGGTTATTTTGGATGGGAATGATTCAGAATCGGTTGTTTAGGTCTTCTGATGAATTGTATACCAGTTTCTTAGCTTTCGGATGGCTTTGGAATTACTAGATTTGGACTTAGGTAGCCTGATTAATGACGTGTGCACCAGAATGCGATTTGTGAATCTGTTTTTACGGTTCTGGTGTAGTATATTGCATTTTTGACCTGGTTGCACTCGAAACTGGGCTGAGTGACCTTCTGTAACATTTTAGCCCTATCTCTTAGCTTCGAAAGGGTGTATGTTTTACCTTCATCCGATAATCGTAGTGCCGGTGGTACCAAAACCGCTAAACGATGCCAAAAACTGTTTTCCGAGTTCGAGCTTAACTTTCATTTCCGGTCATTTTCCTGGCTAAATCTTGTATTTGAATGACTTTGAGCCTATTGAACGGCTGTTGTGATGAAATTATATTCCGTAAGACTTTGGGACTGGCTGAGGAAATAATGAAGCCATGACGGCTGGAAAAGTAAGGAAATTAAGGGGATATGCTGTCCGATCTTTGAAAGCATTTGATGGCTTTGAGTTTGAGTTGAAGGGCTTGGATTCGGACAAGGTAATGATATATGATGGATGATTCCTGAGCCGTGGAGGTGAGTGATCTTAAACCGTTTCCAAAGTTACTTTTGAACCGTTTCTTGCATTATTTACTCGACTGCATCTCATGCGTGCTTGCATGTGAATTCATGATATGATTTTAGCTTCAATGAGTTCTTGGGGAGTCTTGTGCTGGACACCAACGTCTCCACCTCTGTTCATTTGGAGCAAATGGCTCCGGAGCTCAAAAAGGGGCTCCCTCTTACTGTTTACTGTTACTGGGTCTTCTGAGCGTTGGGTGTGTAAGTGCAATGATTTCACTGGCTCACGAGAGCAAAATACGTACATTTGATCTCTGAATCATGATATCATGGAAATACGTGACTGTGAAATATATTGGATGACTGCTTTTCCTGGTTACTCACTGAGCTTCTAGCTCACCCCAAAACTATTTTATTCCCCTCCACAGGGCTCGTGGCGAAGGAAAGCTTGTAGTACTTATTCACGTGACTGGATGGCTTATATCTTGTACAGTTTGGATTTCGAATCATTTTATGTATAATTTGGGGAATAGTTTCCGCTTCGCTTATGACTTGTATTTATTGGAGAATTTGATGTAAATTTGAGATATATCTTGTAATTTAATTGAGGACTGTAGTGACTGACTGAGTCCCGGCGAGAGTTGGGCAGGCGACCCGCCGAACCCTTTGGTTCGCCTTAGGGTGAGGTGGGGCTGTCACAGGTGGTATCAGAGTTTAGGCTTCAGTTCTCCGTAGCGTATCCTAGGTTTGAAGTTTAGGATGCCGGACTGTGGGTTTGGGTTGAAATATCAGTGATTCTTGCGGGATGTCTTGACTTGATTGGTACAAGATGGAATGGAATGTTGAGGACGACATTCTTTTAAGAAGGGGAGATTGTGACGCCCTGAAAGAATGAGTGTGAGAACTCACAACTTTTTATATATTTTCGCGACATTATTTTGTTTACTCGTTTATAATTTTGTGCCTTTCTTCAACATATTAATTTCCTACACATTTTTATAAGGGAATGTAGTTTTCAAATCATTTCCTTGATACAAGTTAGTCCACGTTAATTTTGAAGTATATTTTGGACGTGGGACCCGCTAGTGCGGTAAATGCATTATATTTTTTACAACTTGTTGGAATTTTGTATTAAGTGATATTATTTTACAAGGTGTTAAGAGATTTGTATTGGAGAGACAAAAAGATAAGTTTTAAACCAAAAGGGTGACAAGTGTCACCTTGTGATTTAATCTTGGACTTTGACCACTATTCATGCCTTTACCCTTTAAACCAAAATTGACCCAAAATTCTTCTTATTTTGAAGCTCCTTGGCCGACTTTCTTGCTGGGAAGAAAAGAAAAGAAAGCTCTGAACTTTCTTGCCTCTAAACTGGCTCAATCTTTCAAGCCAACCGATTAAACTTGAATTTCCTCCATAAAAATCCTTAGCTTAGTAGTAGTAAGGTTGTTGGTGAAGTTGTTTGGAAGAAATTGGTGCTAAGTTGCTTACTTTCTGGAGATTGCAAGGTGAGTAACTAGGAAATTCTTTCTTTAGTCTTGATAATGTAAAATTAATGACTTGTGTTGGTTAAAGATGCGATTTGTTGGAAGATTTCTTGATTTTGGTTGAAATTGGTGAAGTTTTATATTTATGTATGAATTTTCTGTTTTCATATGAATATGATTATGTGGTCATGTATGATGATTGGAGATGATAGTTAAGGAAGCTAGAAGGTGGAAAAAGTGGTCAATTGCAAGCAATTTCTGTTTTGGAAAGAAAATTGGAAACCTAGGGTTTCATGTTCTTCATTCTGCCCGGCACTGTAGCTCATAGTTAGAGGCCAAATTGGCCTTGGTTTAAAACATAAAAGTTGTAGGGAATGATATTTTAGAGATTCCTGAAAAATTTCAGGTCAATCGGAGTAACGTAGCTTGGGAAAAGATGGAATTACCCTTGCTGCCCTGGTTCTACCCGAATTTGAGAATTGCTTCTGTACTGGGTTATTTTGGATGGGAATGATTCAGAATCGGTTGTTTAGGTCTTCTGATGAATTGTATACCAGTTTCTTAGCTTTCGGATGGCTTTGGAATTACTAGATTTGGACTTAGGTAGCCTGATTAATGACGTGTGCACCAGAATGCGATTTGTGAATCTGTTTTTACGGTTCTGGTGTAGTATATTGCATTTTTGACCTGGTTGCACTCGAAACTGGGCTGAGTGACCTTCTGTAACATTTTAGCCCTATCTCTTAGCTTCGAAAGGGTGTATGTTTTACCTTCATCCGATAATCGTAGTGCCGGTGGTACCAAAACCGCTAAACGATGCCAAAAACTGTTTTCCGAGTTCGAGCTTAACTTTCATTTCCGGTCATTTTCCTGGCTAAATCTTGTATTTGAATGACTTTGAGCCTATTGAACGGCTGTTGTGATGAAATTATATTCCGTAAGACTTTGGGACTGGCTGAGGAAATAATGAAGCCATGACGGCTGGAAAAGTAAGGAAATTAAGGGGATATGCTGTCCGATCTTTGAAAGCATTTGATGGCTTTGAGTTTGAGTTGAAGGGCTTGGATTCGGACAAGGTAATGATATATGATGGATGATTCCTGAGCCGTGGAGGTGAGTGATCTTAAACCGTTTCCAAAGTTACTTTTGAACCGTTTCTTGCATTATTTACTCGACTGCATCTCATGCGTGCTTGCATGTGAATTCATGATATGATTTTAGCTTCAATGAGTTCTTGGGGAGTCTTGTGCTGGACACCAA
Organism: Coffea arabica; assembly: GCF_036785885.1. Classification (NCBI taxonomy): domain Eukaryota; kingdom Viridiplantae; phylum Streptophyta; class Magnoliopsida; order Gentianales; family Rubiaceae; genus Coffea; species Coffea arabica. Next base: position 23,106,302 of record NC_092318.1, on the reverse strand, counting down.
CGTCTCCACCTCTGTTCATTTGGAGCAAATGGCTCCGGAGCTCAAAAAGGGGCTCCCTCTTACTGTTTACTGTTACTGGGTCTTCTGAGCGTTGGGTGTGTAAGTGCAATGATTTCACTGGCTCACGAGAGCAAAATACGTACATTTGATCTCTGAATCATGATATCATGGAAATACGTGACTGTGAAATATATTGGATGACTGCTTTTCCTGGTTACTCACTGAGCTTCTAGCTCACCCCAAAACTATTTTATTCCCCTCCACAGGGCTCGTGGCGAAGGAAAGCTTGTAGTACTTATTCACGTGACTGGATGGCTTATATCTTGTACAGTTTGGATTTCGAATCATTTTATGTATAATTTGGGGAATAGTTTCCGCTTCGCTTATGACTTGTATTTATTGGAGAATTTGATGTAAATTTGAGATATATCTTGTAATTTAATTGAGGACTGTAGTGACTGACTGAGTCCCGGCGAGAGTTGGGCAGGCGACCCGCCGAACCCTTTGGTTCGCCTTAGGGTGAGGTGGGGCTGTCACAGGTGGTATCAGAGTTTAGGCTTCAGTTCTCCGTAGCGTATCCTAGGTTTGAAGTTTAGGATGCCGGACTGTGGGTTTGGGTTGAAATATCAGTGATTCTTGCGGGATGTCTTGACTTGATTGGTACAAGATGGAATGGAATGTTGAGGACGACATTCTTTTAAGAAGGGGAGATTGTGACGCCCTGAAAGAATGAGTGTGAGAACTCACAACTTTTTATATATTTTCGCGACATTATTTTGTTTACTCGTTTATAATTTTGTGCCTTTCTTCAACATATTAATTTCCTACACATTTTTATAAGGGAATGTAGTTTTCAAATCATTTCCTTGATACAAGTTAGTCCACGTTAATTTTGAAGTATATTTTGGACGTGGGACCCGCTAGTGCGGTAAATGCATTATATTTTTTACAACTTGTTGGAATTTTGTATTAAGTGATATTATTTTACAAGGTGTTAAGAGATTTGTATTGGAGAGACAAAAAGATAAGTTTTAAACCAAAAGGGTGACAAGTGTCACCTTGTGATTTAATCTTGGACTTTGACCACTATTCATGCCTTTACCCTTTAAACCAAAATTGACCCAAAATTCTTCTTATTTTGAAGCTCCTTGGCCGACTTTCTTGCTGGGAAGAAAAGAAAAGAAAGCTCTGAACTTTCTTGCCTCTAAACTGGCTCAATCTTTCAAGCCAACCGATTAAACTTGAATTTCCTCCATAAAAATCCTTAGCTTAGTAGTAGTAAGGTTGTTGGTGAAGTTGTTTGGAAGAAATTGGTGCTAAGTTGCTTACTTTCTGGAGATTGCAAGGTGAGTAACTAGGAAATTCTTTCTTTAGTCTTGATAATGTAAAATTAATGACTTGTGTTGGTTAAAGATGCGATTTGTTGGAAGATTTCTTGATTTTGGTTGAAATTGGTGAAGTTTTATATTTATGTATGAATTTTCTGTTTTCATATGAATATGATTATGTGGTCATGTATGATGATTGGAGATGATAGTTAAGGAAGCTAGAAGGTGGAAAAAGTGGTCAATTGCAAGCAATTTCTGTTTTGGAAAGAAAATTGGAAACCTAGGGTTTCATGTTCTTCATTCTGCCCGGCACTGTAGCTCATAGTTAGAGGCCAAATTGGCCTTGGTTTAAAACATAAAAGTTGTAGGGAATGATATTTTAGAGATTCCTGAAAAATTTCAGGTCAATCGGAGTAACGTAGCTTGGGAAAAGATGGAATTACCCTTGCTGCCCTGGTTCTACCCGAATTTGAGAATTGCTTCTGTACTGGGTTATTTTGGATGGGAATGATTCAGAATCGGTTGTTTAGGTCTTCTGATGAATTGTATACCAGTTTCTTAGCTTTCGGATGGCTTTGGAATTACTAGATTTGGACTTAGGTAGCCTGATTAATGACGTGTGCACCAGAATGCGATTTGTGAATCTGTTTTTACGGTTCTGGTGTAGTATATTGCATTTTTGACCTGGTTGCACTCGAAACTGGGCTGAGTGACCTTCTGTAACATTTTAGCCCTATCTCTTAGCTTCGAAAGGGTGTATGTTTTACCTTCATCCGATAATCGTAGTGCCGGTGGTACCAAAACCGCTAAACGATGCCAAAAACTGTTTTCCGAGTTCGAGCTTAACTTTCATTTCCGGTCATTTTCCTGGCTAAATCTTGTATTTGAATGACTTTGAGCCTATTGAACGGCTGTTGTGATGAAATTATATTCCGTAAGACTTTGGGACTGGCTGAGGAAATAATGAAGCCATGACGGCTGGAAAAGTAAGGAAATTAAGGGGATATGCTGTCCGATCTTTGAAAGCATTTGATGGCTTTGAGTTTGAGTTGAAGGGCTTGGATTCGGACAAGGTAATGATATATGATGGATGATTCCTGAGCCGTGGAGGTGAGTGATCTTAAACCGTTTCCAAAGTTACTTTTGAACCGTTTCTTGCATTATTTACTCGACTGCATCTCATGCGTGCTTGCATGTGAATTCATGATATGATTTTAGCTTCAATGAGTTCTTGGGGAGTCTTGTGCTGGACACCAACGTCTCCACCTCTGTTCATTTGGAGCAAATGGCTCCGGAGCTCAAAAAGGGGCTCCCTCTTACTGTTTACTGTTACTGGGTCTTCTGAGCGTTGGGTGTGTAAGTGCAATGATTTCACTGGCTCACGAGAGCAAAATACGTACATTTGATCTCTGAATCATGATATCATGGAAATACGTGACTGTGAAATATATTGGATGACTGCTTTTCCTGGTTACTCACTGAGCTTCTAGCTCACCCCAAAACTATTTTATTCCCCTCCACAGGGCTCGTGGCGAAGGAAAGCTTGTAGTACTTATTCACGTGACTGGATGGCTTATATCTTGTACAGTTTGGATTTCGAATCATTTTATGTATAATTTGGGGAATAGTTTCCGCTTCGCTTATGACTTGTATTTATTGGAGAATTTGATGTAAATTTGAGATATATCTTGTAATTTAATTGAGGACTGTAGTGACTGACTGAGTCCCGGCGAGAGTTGGGCAGGCGACCCGCCGAACCCTTTGGTTCGCCTTAGGGTGAGGTGGGGCTGTCACAGGTGGTATCAGAGTTTAGGCTTCAGTTCTCCGTAGCGTATCCTAGGTTTGAAGTTTAGGATGCCGGACTGTGGGTTTGGGTTGAAATATCAGTGATTCTTGCGGGATGTCTTGACTTGATTGGTACAAGATGGAATGGAATGTTGAGGACGACATTCTTTTAAGAAGGGGAGATTGTGACGCCCTGAAAGAATGAGTGTGAGAACTCACAACTTTTTATATATTTTCGCGACATTATTTTGTTTACTCGTTTATAATTTTGTGCCTTTCTTCAACATATTAATTTCCTACACATTTTTATAAGGGAATGTAGTTTTCAAATCATTTCCTTGATACAAGTTAGTCCACGTTAATTTTGAAGTATATTTTGGACGTGGGACCCGCTAGTGCGGTAAATGCATTATATTTTTTACAACTTGTTGGAATTTTGTATTAAGTGATATTATTTTACAAGGTGTTAAGAGATTTGTATTGGAGAGACAAAAAGATAAGTTTTAAACCAAAAGGGTGACAAGTGTCACCTTGTGATTTAATCTTGGACTTTGACCACTATTCATGCCTTTACCCTTTAAACCAAAATTGACCCAAAATTCTTCTTATTTTGAAGCTCCTTGGCCGACTTTCTTGCTGGGAAGAAAAGAAAAGAAAGCTCTGAACTTTCTTGCCTCTAAACTGGCTCAATCTTTCAAGCCAACCGATTAAACTTGAATTTCCTCCATAAAAATCCTTAGCTTAGTAGTAGTAAGGTTGTTGGTGAAGTTGTTTGGAAGAAATTGGTGCTAAGTTGCTTACTTTCTGGAGATTGCAAGGTGAGTAACTAGGAAATTCTTTCTTTAGTCTTGATAATGTAAAATTAATGACTTGTGTTGGTTAAAGATGCGATTTGTTGGAAGATTTCTTGATTTTGGTTGAAATTGGTGAAGTTTTATATTTATGTATGAATTTTCTGTTTTCATATGAATATGATTATGTGGTCATGTATGATGATTGGAGATGATAGTTAAGGAAGCTAGAAGGTGGAAAAAGTGGTCAATTGCAAGCAATTTCTGTTTTGGAAAGAAAATTGGAAACCTAGGGTTTCATGTTCTTCATTCTGCCCGGCACTGTAGCTCATAGTTAGAGGCCAAATTGGCCTTGGTTTAAAACATAAAAGTTGTAGGGAATGATATTTTAGAGATTCCTGAAAAATTTCAGGTCAATCGGAGTAACGTAGCTTGGGAAAAGATGGAATTACCCTTGCTGCCCTGGTTCTACCCGAATTTGAGAATTGCTTCTGTACTGGGTTATTTTGGATGGGAATGATTCAGAATCGGTTGTTTAGGTCTTCTGATGAATTGTATACCAGTTTCTTAGCTTTCGGATGGCTTTGGAATTACTAGATTTGGACTTAGGTAGCCTGATTAATGACGTGTGCACCAGAATGCGATTTGTGAATCTGTTTTTACGGTTCTGGTGTAGTATATTGCATTTTTGACCTGGTTGCACTCGAAACTGGGCTGAGTGACCTTCTGTAACATTTTAGCCCTATCTCTTAGCTTCGAAAGGGTGTATGTTTTACCTTCATCCGATAATCGTAGTGCCGGTGGTACCAAAACCGCTAAACGATGCCAAAAACTGTTTTCCGAGTTCGAGCTTAACTTTCATTTCCGGTCATTTTCCTGGCTAAATCTTGTATTTGAATGACTTTGAGCCTATTGAACGGCTGTTGTGATGAAATTATATTCCGTAAGACTTTGGGACTGGCTGAGGAAATAATGAAGCCATGACGGCTGGAAAAGTAAGGAAATTAAGGGGATATGCTGTCCGATCTTTGAAAGCATTTGATGGCTTTGAGTTTGAGTTGAAGGGCTTGGATTCGGACAAGGTAATGATATATGATGGATGATTCCTGAGCCGTGGAGGTGAGTGATCTTAAACCGTTTCCAAAGTTACTTTTGAACCGTTTCTTGCATTATTTACTCGACTGCATCTCATGCGTGCTTGCATGTGAATTCATGATATGATTTTAGCTTCAATGAGTTCTTGGGGAGTCTTGTGCTGGACACCAACGTCTCCACCTCTGTTCATTTGGAGCAAATGGCTCCGGAGCTCAAAAAGGGGCTCCCTCTTACTGTTTACTGTTACTGGGTCTTCTGAGCGTTGGGTGTGTAAGTGCAATGATTTCACTGGCTCACGAGAGCAAAATACGTACATTTGATCTCTGAATCATGATATCATGGAAATACGTGACTGTGAAATATATTGGATGACTGCTTTTCCTGGTTACTCACTGAGCTTCTAGCTCACCCCAAAACTATTTTATTCCCCTCCACAGGGCTCGTGGCGAAGGAAAGCTTGTAGTACTTATTCACGTGACTGGATGGCTTATATCTTGTACAGTTTGGATTTCGAATCATTTTATGTATAATTTGGGGAATAGTTTCCGCTTCGCTTATGACTTGTATTTATTGGAGAATTTGATGTAAATTTGAGATATATCTTGTAATTTAATTGAGGACTGTAGTGACTGACTGAGTCCCGGCGAGAGTTGGGCAGGCGACCCGCCGAACCCTTTGGTTCGCCTTAGGGTGAGGTGGGGCTGTCACAGGTGGTATCAGAGTTTAGGCTTCAGTTCTCCGTAGCGTATCCTAGGTTTGAAGTTTAGGATGCCGGACTGTGGGTTTGGGTTGAAATATCAGTGATTCTTGCGGGATGTCTTGACTTGATTGGTACAAGATGGAATGGAATGTTGAGGACGACATTCTTTTAAGAAGGGGAGATTGTGACGCCCTGAAAGAATGAGTGTGAGAACTCACAACTTTTTATATATTTTCGCGACATTATTTTGTTTACTCGTTTATAATTTTGTGCCTTTCTTCAACATATTAATTTCCTACACATTTTTATAAGGGAATGTAGTTTTCAAATCATTTCCTTGATACAAGTTAGTCCACGTTAATTTTGAAGTATATTTTGGACGTGGGACCCGCTAGTGCGGTAAATGCATTATATTTTTTACAACTTGTTGGAATTTTGTATTAAGTGATATTATTTTACAAGGTGTTAAGAGATTTGTATTGGAGAGACAAAAAGATAAGTTTTAAACCAAAAGGGTGACAAGTGTCACCTTGTGATTTAATCTTGGACTTTGACCACTATTCATGCCTTTACCCTTTAAACCAAAATTGACCCAAAATTCTTCTTATTTTGAAGCTCCTTGGCCGACTTTCTTGCTGGGAAGAAAAGAAAAGAAAGCTCTGAACTTTCTTGCCTCTAAACTGGCTCAATCTTTCAAGCCAACCGATTAAACTTGAATTTCCTCCATAAAAATCCTTAGCTTAGTAGTAGTAAGGTTGTTGGTGAAGTTGTTTGGAAGAAATTGGTGCTAAGTTGCTTACTTTCTGGAGATTGCAAGGTGAGTAACTAGGAAATTCTTTCTTTAGTCTTGATAATGTAAAATTAATGACTTGTGTTGGTTAAAGATGCGATTTGTTGGAAGATTTCTTGATTTTGGTTGAAATTGGTGAAGTTTTATATTTATGTATGAATTTTCTGTTTTCATATGAATATGATTATGTGGTCATGTATGATGATTGGAGATGATAGTTAAGGAAGCTAGAAGGTGGAAAAAGTGGTCAATTGCAAGCAATTTCTGTTTTGGAAAGAAAATTGGAAACCTAGGGTTTCATGTTCTTCATTCTGCCCGGCACTGTAGCTCATAGTTAGAGGCCAAATTGGCCTTGGTTTAAAACATAAAAGTTGTAGGGAATGATATTTTAGAGATTCCTGAAAAATTTCAGGTCAATCGGAGTAACGTAGCTTGGGAAAAGATGGAATTACCCTTGCTGCCCTGGTTCTACCCGAATTTGAGAATTGCTTCTGTACTGGGTTATTTTGGATGGGAATGATTCAGAATCGGTTGTTTAGGTCTTCTGATGAATTGTATACCAGTTTCTTAGCTTTCGGATGGCTTTGGAATTACTAGATTTGGACTTAGGTAGCCTGATTAATGACGTGTGCACCAGAATGCGATTTGTGAATCTGTTTTTACGGTTCTGGTGTAGTATATTGCATTTTTGACCTGGTTGCACTCGAAACTGGGCTGAGTGACCTTCTGTAACATTTTAGCCCTATCTCTTAGCTTCGAAAGGGTGTATGTTTTACCTTCATCCGATAATCGTAGTGCCGGTGGTACCAAAACCGCTAAACGATGCCAAAAACTGTTTTCCGAGTTCGAGCTTAACTTTCATTTCCGGTCATTTTCCTGGCTAAATCTTGTATTTGAATGACTTTGAGCCTATTGAACGGCTGTTGTGATGAAATTATATTCCGTAAGACTTTGGGACTGGCTGAGGAAATAATGAAGCCATGACGGCTGGAAAAGTAAGGAAATTAAGGGGATATGCTGTCCGATCTTTGAAAGCATTTGATGGCTTTGAGTTTGAGTTGAAGGGCTTGGATTCGGACAAGGTAATGATATATGATGGATGATTCCTGAGCCGTGGAGGTGAGTGATCTTAAACCGTTTCCAAAGTTACTTTTGAACCGTTTCTTGCATTATTTACTCGACTGCATCTCATGCGTGCTTGCATGTGAATTCATGATATGATTTTAGCTTCAATGAGTTCTTGGGGAGTCTTGTGCTGGACACCAACGTCTCCACCTCTGTTCATTTGGAGCAAATGGCTCCGGAGCTCAAAAAGGGGCTCCCTCTTACTGTTTACTGTTACTGGGTCTTCTGAGCGTTGGGTGTGTAAGTGCAATGATTTCACTGGCTCACGAGAGCAAAATACGTACATTTGATCTCTGAATCATGATATCATGGAAATACGTGACTGTGAAATATATTGGATGACTGCTTTTCCTGGTTACTCACTGAGCTTCTAGCTCACCCCAAAACTATTTTATTCCCCTCCACAGGGCTCGTGGCGAAGGAAAGCTTGTAGTACTTATTCACGTGACTGGATGGCTTATATCTTGTACAGTTTGGATTTCGAATCATTTTATGTATAATTTGGGGAATAGTTTCCGCTTCGCTTATGACTTGTATTTATTGGAGAATTTGATGTAAATTTGAGATATATCTTGTAATTTAATTGAGGACTGTAGTGACTGACTGAGTCCCGGCGAGAGTTGGGCAGGCGACCCGCCGAACCCTTTGGTTCGCCTTAGGGTGAGGTGGGGCTGTCACAGGTGGTATCAGAGTTTAGGCTTCAGTTCTCCGTAGCGTATCCTAGGTTTGAAGTTTAGGATGCCGGACTGTGGGTTTGGGTTGAAATATCAGTGATTCTTGCGGGATGTCTTGACTTGATTGGTACAAGATGGAATGGAATGTTGAGGACGACATTCTTTTAAGAAGGGGAGATTGTGACGCCCTGAAAGAATGAGTGTGAGAACTCACAACTTTTTATATATTTTCGCGACATTATTTTGTTTACTCGTTTATAATTTTGTGCCTTTCTTCAACATATTAATTTCCTACACATTTTTATAAGGGAATGTAGTTTTCAAATCATTTCCTTGATACAAGTTAGTCCACGTTAATTTTGAAGTATATTTTGGACGTGGGACCCGCTAGTGCGGTAAATGCATTATATTTTTTACAACTTGTTGGAATTTTGTATTAAGTGATATTATTTTACAAGGTGTTAAGAGATTTGTATTGGAGAGACAAAAAGATAAGTTTTAAACCAAAAGGGTGACAAGTGTCACCTTGTGATTTAATCTTGGACTTTGACCACTATTCATGCCTTTACCCTTTAAACCAAAATTGACCCAAAATTCTTCTTATTTTGAAGCTCCTTGGCCGACTTTCTTGCTGGGAAGAAAAGAAAAGAAAGCTCTGAACTTTCTTGCCTCTAAACTGGCTCAATCTTTCAAGCCAACCGATTAAACTTGAATTTCCTCCATAAAAATCCTTAGCTTAGTAGTAGTAAGGTTGTTGGTGAAGTTGTTTGGAAGAAATTGGTGCTAAGTTGCTTACTTTCTGGAGATTGCAAGGTGAGTAACTAGGAAATTCTTTCTTTAGTCTTGATAATGTAAAATTAATGACTTGTGTTGGTTAAAGATGCGATTTGTTGGAAGATTTCTTGATTTTGGTTGAAATTGGTGAAGTTTTATATTTATGTATGAATTTTCTGTTTTCATATGAATATGATTATGTGGTCATGTATGATGATTGGAGATGATAGTTAAGGAAGCTAGAAGGTGGAAAAAGTGGTCAATTGCAAGCAATTTCTGTTTTGGAAAGAAAATTGGAAACCTAGGGTTTCATGTTCTTCATTCTGCCCGGCACTGTAGCTCATAGTTAGAGGCCAAATTGGCCTTGGTTTAAAACATAAAAGTTGTAGGGAATGATATTTTAGAGATTCCTGAAAAATTTCAGGTCAATCGGAGTAACGTAGCTTGGGAAAAGATGGAATTACCCTTGCTGCCCTGGTTCTACCCGAATTTGAGAATTGCTTCTGTACTGGGTTATTTTGGATGGGAATGATTCAGAATCGGTTGTTTAGGTCTTCTGATGAATTGTATACCAGTTTCTTAGCTTTCGGATGGCTTTGGAATTACTAGATTTGGACTTAGGTAGCCTGATTAATGACGTGTGCACCAGAATGCGATTTGTGAATCTGTTTTTACGGTTCTGGTGTAGTATATTGCATTTTTGACCTGGTTGCACTCGAAACTGGGCTGAGTGACCTTCTGTAACATTTTAGCCCTATCTCTTAGCTTCGAAAGGGTGTATGTTTTACCTTCATCCGATAATCGTAGTGCCGGTGGTACCAAAACCGCTAAACGATGCCAAAAACTGTTTTCCGAGTTCGAGCTTAACTTTCATTTCCGGTCATTTTCCTGGCTAAATCTTGTATTTGAATGACTTTGAGCCTATTGAACGGCTGTTGTGATGAAATTATATTCCGTAAGACTTTGGGACTGGCTGAGGAAATAATGAAGCCATGACGGCTGGAAAAGTAAGGAAATTAAGGGGATATGCTGTCCGATCTTTGAAAGCATTTGATGGCTTTGAGTTTGAGTTGAAGGGCTTGGATTCGGACAAGGTAATGATATATGATGGATGATTCCTGAGCCGTGGAGGTGAGTGATCTTAAACCGTTTCCAAAGTTACTTTTGAACCGTTTCTTGCATTATTTACTCGACTGCATCTCATGCGTGCTTGCATGTGAATTCATGATATGATTTTAGCTTCAATGAGTTCTTGGGGAGTCTTGTGCTGGACACCAACGTCTCCACCTCTGTTCATTTGGAGCAAATGGCTCCGGAGCTCAAAAAGGGGCTCCCTCTTACTGTTTACTGTTACTGGGTCTTCTGAGCGTTGGGTGTGTAAGTGCAATGATTTCACTGGCTCACGAGAGCAAAATACGTACATTTGATCTCTGAATCATGATATCATGGAAATACGTGACTGTGAAATATATTGGATGACTGCTTTTCCTGGTTACTCACTGAGCTTCTAGCTCACCCCAAAACTATTTTATTCCCCTCCACAGGGCTCGTGGCGAAGGAAAGCTTGTAGTACTTATTCACGTGACTGGATGGCTTATATCTTGTACAGTTTGGATTTCGAATCATTTTATGTATAATTTGGGGAATAGTTTCCGCTTCGCTTATGACTTGTATTTATTGGAGAATTTGATGTAAATTTGAGATATATCTTGTAATTTAATTGAGGACTGTAGTGACTGACTGAGTCCCGGCGAGAGTTGGGCAGGCGACCCGCCGAACCCTTTGGTTCGCCTTAGGGTGAGGTGGGGCTGTCACAGGTGGTATCAGAGTTTAGGCTTCAGTTCTCCGTAGCGTATCCTAGGTTTGAAGTTTAGGATGCCGGACTGTGGGTTTGGGTTGAAATATCAGTGATTCTTGCGGGATGTCTTGACTTGATTGGTACAAGATGGAATGGAATGTTGAGGACGACATTCTTTTAAGAAGGGGAGATTGTGACGCCCTGAAAGAATGAGTGTGAGAACTCACAACTTTTTATATATTTTCGCGACATTATTTTGTTTACTCGTTTATAATTTTGTGCCTTTCTTCAACATATTAATTTCCTACACATTTTTATAAGGGAATGTAGTTTTCAAATCATTTCCTTGATACAAGTTAGTCCACGTTAATTTTGAAGTATATTTTGGACGTGGGACCCGCTAGTGCGGTAAATGCATTATATTTTTTACAACTTGTTGGAATTTTGTATTAAGTGATATTATTTTACAAGGTGTTAAGAGATTTGTATTGGAGAGACAAAAAGATAAGTTTTAAACCAAAAGGGTGACAAGTGTCACCTTGTGATTTAATCTTGGACTTTGACCACTATTCATGCCTTTACCCTTTAAACCAAAATTGACCCAAAATTCTTCTTATTTTGAAGCTCCTTGGCCGACTTTCTTGCTGGGAAGAAAAGAAAAGAAAGCTCTGAACTTTCTTGCCTCTAAACTGGCTCAATCTTTCAAGCCAACCGATTAAACTTGAATTTCCTCCATAAAAATCCTTAGCTTAGTAGTAGTAAGGTTGTTGGTGAAGTTGTTTGGAAGAAATTGGTGCTAAGTTGCTTACTTTCTGGAGATTGCAAGGTGAGTAACTAGGAAATTCTTTCTTTAGTCTTGATAATGTAAAATTAATGACTTGTGTTGGTTAAAGATGCGATTTGTTGGAAGATTTCTTGATTTTGGTTGAAATTGGTGAAGTTTTATATTTATGTATGAATTTTCTGTTTTCATATGAATATGATTATGTGGTCATGTATGATGATTGGAGATGATAGTTAAGGAAGCTAGAAGGTGGAAAAAGTGGTCAATTGCAAGCAATTTCTGTTTTGGAAAGAAAATTGGAAACCTAGGGTTTCATGTTCTTCATTCTGCCCGGCACTGTAGCTCATAGTTAGAGGCCAAATTGGCCTTGGTTTAAAACATAAAAGTTGTAGGGAATGATATTTTAGAGATTCCTGAAAAATTTCAGGTCAATCGGAGTAACGTAGCTTGGGAAAAGATGGAATTACCCTTGCTGCCCTGGTTCTACCCGAATTTGAGAATTGCTTCTGTACTGGGTTATTTTGGATGGGAATGATTCAGAATCGGTTGTTTAGGTCTTCTGATGAATTGTATACCAGTTTCTTAGCTTTCGGATGGCTTTGGAATTACTAGATTTGGACTTAGGTAGCCTGATTAATGACGTGTGCACCAGAATGCGATTTGTGAATCTGTTTTTACGGTTCTGGTGTAGTATATTGCATTTTTGACCTGGTTGCACTCGAAACTGGGCTGAGTGACCTTCTGTAACATTTTAGCCCTATCTCTTAGCTTCGAAAGGGTGTATGTTTTACCTTCATCCGATAATCGTAGTGCCGGTGGTACCAAAACCGCTAAACGATGCCAAAAACTGTTTTCCGAGTTCGAGCTTAACTTTCATTTCCGGTCATTTTCCTGGCTAAATCTTGTATTTGAATGACTTTGAGCCTATTGAACGGCTGTTGTGATGAAATTATATTCCGTAAGACTTTGGGACTGGCTGAGGAAATAATGAAGCCATGACGGCTGGAAAAGTAAGGAAATTAAGGGGATATGCTGTCCGATCTTTGAAAGCATTTGATGGCTTTGAGTTTGAGTTGAAGGGCTTGGATTCGGACAAGGTAATGATATATGATGGATGATTCCTGAGCCGTGGAGGTGAGTGATCTTAAACCGTTTCCAAAGTTACTTTTGAACCGTTTCTTGCATTATTTACTCGACTGCATCTCATGCGTGCTTGCATGTGAATTCATGATATGATTTTAGCTTCAATGAGTTCTTGGGGAGTCTTGTGCTGGACACCAACGTCTCCACCTCTGTTCATTTGGAGCAAATGGCTCCGGAGCTCAAAAAGGGGCTCCCTCTTACTGTTTACTGTTACTGGGTCTTCTGAGCGTTGGGTGTGTAAGTGCAATGATTTCACTGGCTCACGAGAGCAAAATACGTACATTTGATCTCTGAATCATGATATCATGGAAATACGTGACTGTGAAATATATTGGATGACTGCTTTTCCTGGTTACTCACTGAGCTTCTAGCTCACCCCAAAACTATTTTATTCCCCTCCACAGGGCTCGTGGCGAAGGAAAGCTTGTAGTACTTATTCACGTGACTGGATGGCTTATATCTTGTACAGTTTGGATTTCGAATCATTTTATGTATAATTTGGGGAATAGTTTCCGCTTCGCTTATGACTTGTATTTATTGGAGAATTTGATGTAAATTTGAGATATATCTTGTAATTTAATTGAGGACTGTAGTGACTGACTGAGTCCCGGCGAGAGTTGGGCAGGCGACCCGCCGAACCCTTTGGTTCGCCTTAGGGTGAGGTGGGGCTGTCACAGGTGGTATCAGAGTTTAGGCTTCAGTTCTCCGTAGCGTATCCTAGGTTTGAAGTTTAGGATGCCGGACTGTGGGTTTGGGTTGAAATATCAGTGATTCTTGCGGGATGTCTTGACTTGATTGGTACAAGATGGAATGGAATGTTGAGGACGACATTCTTTTAAGAAGGGGAGATTGTGACGCCCTGAAAGAATGAGTGTGAGAACTCACAACTTTTTATATATTTTCGCGACATTATTTTGTTTACTCGTTTATAATTTTGTGCCTTTCTTCAACATATTAATTTCCTACACATTTTTATAAGGGAATGTAGTTTTCAAATCATTTCCTTGATACAAGTTAGTCCACGTTAATTTTGAAGTATATTTTGGACGTGGGACCCGCTAGTGCGGTAAATGCATTATATTTTTGACAACTTGTTGGAATTTTGTATTAAGTGATATTATTTTACAAGGTGTTAAGAGATTTGTATTGGAGAGACAAAAAGATAAGTTTTAAACCAAAAGGGTGACAAGTGTCACCTTGTGATTTAATCTTGGACTTTGACCACTATTCATGCCTTTACCCTTTAAACCAAAATTGACCCAAAATTCTTCTTATTTTGAAGCTCCTTGGCCGACTTTCTTGCTGGGAAGAAAAGAAAAGAAAGCTCTCAACTTTCTTGCCTCTAAACTGGCTCAATCTTTCAAGCCAACCGATTAAACTTGAATTTCCTCCATAAAAATCCTTAGCTTAGTAGTAGTAAGGTTGTTGGTGAAGTTGTTTGGAAGAAATTGGTGCTAAGTTGCTTACTTTCTTGAGATTGCAAGGTGAGTAACTAGGAAATTCTTTCTTTAGTCTTGATAATGTCAAATTAATGACTTGTGTTGGTTAAAGATGCGATTTGGTGGAAGATTTCTTGATTTTGGTTGAAATTGGTGAAGTTTTATATTTATGTATGAATTTTCTGTTTTCATATGAATATGATTATGTGGTCATGTATGATGATTGGAGATGATAGTTAAGGAAGCTAGAAGGTGGAAAAAGTGGTCAATTGCAAGCAATTTCTGTTTTGGAAAGAAAATTGGAAACCTAGGGTTTCATGTTCTTCATTCTGCCCGGCACTGTAGCTCAGAGTTAGAGGCCGAATTGGCCTTGGGTTAAAACATGAAAGTTGTAGGAAATGATATTCTAGAGATGCCTGAAAAATTTCAGGTCAATCGGAGTAACGTAGCTTGGGAAAAGACGGAATTACCCTTGCTGCCCTGGTTCTACCCGAATTTGAGAATTGCTTCTGTACTGGGTTATTTTGGTTGGGAATGCTTCAGAATCGGTTGTTTAGGTCTTCTGATGAATTGTAGACCAGTTTCTTAGCTTTCAGATGGCTTTGGAATTACTAGATTTGGACTTAGGTAGCCTGATTAATGACGTGTGCACCAGAATGCGATTTGTGAATCTGTTTTTACGGTTCTGGTGTAGTATATTGCATTTTTGACCTGGTTGCACTCGAAACTGGGCTGAGTGACCTTCTGTAACATTTTAGCCCTATCTCTTAGCTTCGAAAGGGTGTATGTTTTACCTTCATCCGATAATCGTAGTGCCGGTGGTACCAAAACCGCTAAACGATGCCAAAAACTGTTTTCCGAGTTCGAGCTTAACTTTCATTTCCGGTCATTTTCCTGGCTAAATCTTGTATTTGAATGACTTTGAGCCTATTGAACGGCTGTTGTGATGAAATTATATTCCGTAAGACTTTGGGACTGGCTGAGGAAATAATGAAGCCATGACGGCTGGAAAAGTAAGGAAATTAAGGGGATATGCTGTCCGATCTTTGAAAGCATTTGATGGCTTTGAGTTTGAGTTGAAGGGCTTGGATTCGGACAAGGTAATGATATATGATGGATGATTCCTGAGCCGTGGAGGTGAGTGATCTTAAACCGTTTCCAAAGTTACTTTTGAACCGTTTCTTGCATTATTTACTCGACTGCATCTCATGCGTGCTTGCATGTGAATTCATGATATGATTTTAGCTTCAATGAGTTCTTGGGGAGTCTTGTGCTGGACACCAACGTCTCCACCTCTGTTCATTTGGAGCAAATGGCTCCGGAGCTCAAAAAGGGGCTCCCTCTTACTGTTTACTGTTACTGGGTCTTCTGAGCGTTGGGTGTGTAAGTGCAATGATTTCACTGGCTCACGAGAGCAAAATACGTACATTTGATCTCTGAATCATGATATCATGGAAATACGTGACTGTGAAATATATTGGATGACTGCTTTTCCTGGTTACTCACTGAGCTTCTAGCTCACCCCAAAACTATTTTATTCCCCTCCACAGGGCTCGTGGCGAAGGAAAGCTTGTAGTACTTATTCACGTGACTGGATGGCTTATATCTTGTACAGTTTGGATTTCGAATCATTTTATGTATAATTTGGGGAATAGTTTCCGCTTCGCTTATGACTTGTATTTATTGGAGAATTTGATGTAAATTTGAGATATATCTTGTAATTTAATTGAGGACTGTAGTGACTGACTGAGTCCCGGCGAGAGTTGGGCAGGCGACCCGCCGAACCCTTTGGTTCGCCTTAGGGTGAGGTGGGGCTGTCACAGGTGGTATCAGAGTTTAGGCTTCAGTTCTCCGTAGCGTATCCTAGGTTTGAAGTTTAGGATGCCGGACTGTGGGTTTGGGTTGAAATATCAGTGATTCTTGCGGGATGTCTTGACTTGATTGGTACAAGATGGAATGGAATGTTGAGGACGACATTCTTTTAAGAAGGGGAGATTGTGACGCCCTGAAAGAATGAGTGTGAGAACTCACAACTTTTTATATATTTTCGCGACATTATTTTGTTTACTCGTTTATAATTTTGTGCCTTTCTTCAACATATTAATTTCCTACACATTTTTATAAGGGAATGTAGTTTTCAAATCATTTCCTTGATACAAGTTAGTCCACGTTAATTTTGAAGTATATTTTGGACGTGGGACCCGCTAGTGCGGTAAATGCATTATATTTTTGACAACTTGTTGGAATTTTGTATTAAGTGATATTATTTTACAAGGTGTTAAGAGATTTGTATTGGAGAGACAAAAAGATAAGTTTTAAACCAAAAGGGTGACAAGTGTCACCTTGTGATTTAATCTTGGACTTTGACCACTATTCATGCCTTTACCCTTTAAACCAAAATTGACCCAAAATTCTTCTTATTTTGAAGCTCCTTGGCCGACTTTCTTGCTGGGAAGAAAAGAAAAGAAAGCTCTCAACTTTCTTGCCTCTAAACTGGCTCAATCTTTCAAGCCAACCGATTAAACTTGAATTTCCTCCATAAAAATCCTTAGCTTAGTAGTAGTAAGGTTGTTGGTGAAGTTGTTTGGAAGAAATTGGTGCTAAGTTGCTTACTTTCTTGAGATTGCAAGGTGAGTAACTAGGAAATTCTTTCTTTAGTCTTGATAATGTCAAATTAATGACTTGTGTTGGTTAAAGATGCGATTTGGTGGAAGATTTCTTGATTTTGGTTGAAATTGGTGAAGTTTTATATTTATGTATGAATTTTCTGTTTTCATATGAATATGATTATGTGGTCATGTATGATGATTGGAGATGATAGTTAAGGAAGCTAGAAGGTGGAAAAAGTGGTCAATTGCAAGCAATTTCTGTTTTGGAAAGAAAATTGGAAACCTAGGGTTTCATGTTCTTCATTCTGCCCGGCACTGTAGCTCAGAGTTAGAGGCCGAATTGGCCTTGGGTTAAAACATGAAAGTTGTAGGAAATGATATTCTAGAGATGCCTGAAAAATTTCAGGTCAATCGGAGTAACGTAGCTTGGGAAAAGACGGAATTACCCTTGCTGCCCTGGTTCTACCCGAATTTGAGAATTGCTTCTGTACTGGGTTATTTTGGTTGGGAATGCTTCAGAATCGGTTGTTTAGGTCTTCTGATGAATTGTAGACCAGTTTCTTAGCTTTCAGATGGCTTTGGAATTCATGATATGATTTTGGCTTCAATGAGTTCTTGGGGAGTCTTGTGCTGGATACCAACGTCTCCACCTCTGCTCATTTGGAGCAAATGGCTCCGGAGCTCAAAAAAGGGCTCCCTCATACTGTTTACTGTTACTGGATCTTTTGAGTGTTGGGTGTGTAAGTGCAATGATTTCACTGGCTCACGAGAGCAAAATACGTACATTTGATCTCTGAATCATGACATATGGAAATACGTGACTGTGAAATATATTGGATGACTGCTTTTACTGGTTACTCACTGAGCTTCTAGCTCACCCCAAAACTATTTTATTCCCCTCCACAGGGCTCATGGCGAAGGAAAGCTTGTAGTACGTATTCACGTGACTGGATGGCTTATATCTTGTACAGTTTGGATTTCGAATCATTTTATGTATAATTTGGGGAATAGTTTCCGCTTCGCTTATGACTTGTATTTATTGGAGAATTTGATGTAATTTGAGATATATCTTGTAATTTAATTGAGGACTGTAGTGACTGACTGAGTCCCGGCGAGAGTTAGGCAGGCGACCCGCCAAACCCTTTGGTTCGCCTTAGGGTGAGGTGGGGCTGTCACACTCTTTATATCTAATGACGATTTTGTCTAATAAAGTTTGAAAAATGCAAGTATTACTTGATTCTTGCGCAGGTCCTACAATGTAAATTTGAAGAGTTCATCTGAAAGTGCTAGTGTAAAACATTTAAGAGATTTCATGACTTAGTTGCTCAAAAAGAAAAAGCTATTGAGCGAGAAAAGTGTGTATACATGTGTAAAAGATCTCTTTAGAATTTTTCTTTTCTCATACGTATTATATTTGAAAAAAAAAATTCAAACATTTTCAATAATGAAACTTTTGTTTAGACAATTATTGTTTTGTATATATTTATGTACATTTCATTCTTTATTTTTGCTCATTGAAAGATTTCATGATGAATTTTAAGAAATAAGACTAAATTGAGATTTTTTAACCTCTTGCCTGAAATTCACACTAGATTGGTGATCCGAACTATATAATAAGAGTGTTCGAAATTAAAAGAAATCACTCAAACTGATTGGTTTGCCTCGAAATATCCGATGCAATACCTTTTCTCCTTCACCGTACAATCCATAATTTGCCCACTTCTATGGACCCCCAAAAATCAGTCACATTGATTGACAAATTGCAAATTAGGACAATCTTTGCTTGAAAAAATGCCCACTGGTCTAACCATATTCAATTCACATCTAAGTGAAAGCAAAAATGTACATCACTTCTTCTTTGTTTTGAAAATTTGGAATGATACTTTAGGCTTTCGTTTCTCTATCTATACTGACTTTATCATTTGCTCTCCCATTTGAACCTTAAAAGAATAATTTCATTTCAAATAAGGGCCTTAATAATCACTACCCTACATTGGGAAAATTTTCAAAAGGGAATGGGGTCTCAATGAGCTATTCTTTACTTTGGTTGTCATGAAGCATAAGAATGATGCTTTGGCCATCATTTCTACAACCTAAACACTGCTTATCCCTTGCATCCTCATTTGAGCTAAAATGGGTGGTTCTTTTCAAAGGCACTTATGATCGCACCCCACAATGGGGAAGGAGATTGGAGAATTTGGAAAAAGGGAAGAAAAAGCATAAAGGCTAAAATTAAATTGGGAAAATTTGATTCTACCATTACTATCTGGGCTTCAATTTTGACGGAAAAGAAAAAGGAAGAGTTTTGTCCGACGGACCACTTATAGATGAACAAGAGTCTTCCTCACTCAATTAATTCAGATACATGCAAGAAATTTCGCATTAATGAAAGCTTCCTTTCAGGGTCAATGTGAGGAATGGAACAAAAGTCAGGCCGTCTTCCTTTTCAATCAAACATTTATCCCTAGTTATCCCTTTTGAACCTTCAGAATAAACTATTTCGTTTGACAACCCCTGAGAATCGCAAACCCCACATTGGGGTAAATTGAGTTTTGAAAAAGGAGGGAAAAGAAAAACCCCAAATTGGGGCAAGTTTAATTTTTTAAGACAGGCCGAAAGAGAAAAAAATGAAAGAAAAGAAAACCTCGGTGAATGAAACGACCGAAGGCCAGAAAAGAGAAGAAAGAAAAGAAAAGGAGAAAACTGAGAGAGAAAAAGAGCCTCAATTGAGAATAAATTGGGGCAAGTTATGATTTAACCCTAAAAAAGGGTTGATATAATAATGCGATCTCAGATCATTTAAACCACTTTTGAAAATCCGTTTTCAAGCCTTAACTTTTCTAAGCACCCCACCAGACCCCATTACAAAAGCCGAAAGTCCTGACTTCCATTCTTTGCAATATCTCTGTTAAGAAACTTTCTAATTAATTGGCAAGTGATGCGCATATACTGATGCTAGGAAATTGTTTAGATGTATTTCTGAATTGATTAGCTGTGAAGTTGACAGTACTCATCGTCTGAAAATCCGCCAAGGCACCTTTGAAAAGAAAAGAAAAGGAAAAAGCAAAAATAATTGCAAAGGAAGATTTGATGGTGAAGTCCCCGTTAAGTGATGAATGAAAGTCACCAAATCTGAGATCTTTGAGTTCAAAATAGGGGCAATTTTGGAAATGCGATCTTCGGTGCAATGTCCTTGAAAGTCTTATTCTTTAACTATCATTTTCAAACCACATTACAAGCTCATAAAGTCCATCGCTGACTTATCCTTCATGACAACCCAAAGTGAGGATTATGCTCATAAGAAATCCATCAATCATTTGTAATCATAAGGGTATAACCAGTTTTCACATGTTTAGCTATCGTTTCTACCCAAATGTTGCAAGCTTATAAATCTTATATGTTGACTAAGTTTTCTTAAGAAATAAGGGTGACAAACTCTTTGTTTTCACTAAGATGTGATGTCGAATGGATTACATACAATTTTGGGCACAAGAACAAGACAAATCTTGACTTCTTATTTTCCTTAGCCACCTCAAAATCAGAAATAAGATCACCTGATTGGTCCTGAAAGACGAGTTAACAAGAAGTGGTGACCCATTACTCTAAGCATCGATGCTAAGATGAGGAAGAAATCTTCTGTAATTTGGTATTATTTCGAGAAATTCATCATGAAATCTTCTGTTAGGAAACATAGTTGCTTACTTTGTTTACATAAATGGAGAGTCATCCAAACAAATTTTTACAATCAAAAGGAGCCCACACTGGGGCAAATTTTCATTTGAGAGATTTTGCAAAATGGGCCCACACTGGGGCAAATTTTTATTGTGAGATTTCACAAAATAAGCCCACACTGGGGCAAAATTTTTAATACATCTGGGAATTTTGTCCAAGAGTCAAATAATATACTTTCGAATCAATCACGCTGCTTTTTTCATGAGTAGTAAGTGCATCAATTTAAGTGCATATTGTACTTTGATAAGCCCCCCTGTGCAGGTATTCATGACTCAAAACGATGGAGAAACATCAATTGAGGCGGAAGGCCGTTGCTAAAAAAGAAAAGGAAGAAGAAAGAAGAAGGGCCCACGCTGGGGATTGGGTCTTATCCCACTGACATTAACAAACATCACGTTGGGCCTGGATTTTGTGCCGCCAACATCACAAAAATCACGTTGGGTCTGGATTTTGTGCTGCCAACATCATGTTGGGCCTGGATTTTGTGCCGCCAACATCACAAAGACCACGTTGGGCTTGAATTTCGTGCCACCAACATCACAAACATCACGTTGGGCCTGGATTTTGTACCGCCAACTTCACAAACATCACGTTGGGTCTGGATTTTGTGTCGCCAACATCACAAAGATCATGTTGAGCTTAGATTTAATCTCACAGACCAATTCATCACTGGGGCAAATCTTTGGATAACTTTCCAAACAAGTCTTATACAGTTTCTTCATGCGTACCAGTATTTCATTTTGCACTGCCACTAGCCGTTGGGTCAGTCCCACTAGTGAGCATTTCATTTACACTGCCACTAACCGTTGGGTCAGTCCCACTAGTGAGCATTTTATCTACATTGCCACTAAACATGGGTCAGTCCCACTAGTGTGCATTTCATTTTCGTTGCCGCTAAACATGGGTCAGTCCCACTAGAGCGCATTTCATTTACACCGCCACTGAACATGGGTTAGTCCCACCAGTGTGCATTTCATTACCGCTAAACATGGGTCAGTCCCACTAGCGTTCATTTCATTTACATTGCCACTAAACATGGGTCAGTCCCACTAGTGTGAATTTCATTTTCGTTGCCGCTAAACATGGGTCAGTCCCACTAGCGTGCATTTCATTTACACCGCCACTGAACATGGGTTAGTCCCACCAGTGTGCATTTCATTACCGCTAAACATGGGTCAGTCCCACTAGCGTTCATTTCATTTACATTGCCACTAAACATGGGTCAGTCCCACTAGTGTGAATTTCATTTTCGTTGCCGCTAAACATGGGTCAGTCCCACTAGCGTGCATTTCATTTACACCGCCACTGAACATGGGTTAGTCCCACCAGTGTGCATTTCATTTTCATTACCGCTGAACATGGGTCAATCCACTAGCTTGCATTTCATTGCCACTAAACATGGGTCAGTCCCACTAGTGTGCATTTCATTTTCATTGCCACTAAACATGGATCAGTCCCACTAGTGAGCATTTCATTTACATCGACACTAAACATGAGTGAGTCCCATTTTAAAATTTCTTGTTGGGTCAGTCCCCTTTTAAATTTTTGTTCGGGTCAGTCCCATGATTTAAATTTTATTCGGGTCAGTCCCATGATTTAAATTTTGTTTGGGTCAGTCCCATGATTTTAAATTTTATTCGGGTCTATCCCATGATTTAAATTTTATTCGGGTCTATCCCATGATTTAAATTTTGTTCGGGTCAGTCCCATGATTTAAATTTTATTCGGATCAGTCCCATGATTTAAATTTTGTTCGGGTCAGTCCCCTGATTTAAAAGTTTGTTCGGGTCAGTCTCATGATTTAAACTTTGTTCGGGTCAGTCCCCTGATTTAAACTTTGTTCGGGTCAGTCCCATGATTTAAAACTTTGTTCGGGTCAGTCCCATGATTTAAAGTTTGTTCGGGTCAGTCCCATGATTTAAAACTTGTTCGGGTCAGTCCCATGTTTAATTCCTAGTTCGGGTCAGTCCCATGATTAATTTCTTGTTGGGGTCAGTCCCCTTTTAAATTTTTGTTCGGGTCAGTCCCATGATTTTAAATTTCTTGTTCGGATCAGTCCCATGATTTAAATTTTGTTCGGGTCAGTCCCATAATTTAAAGTTTGTTCGGGTCAGTCCCATGATTTAAAACATGTTCGGGTCAGTCCCATATTTAATTCCTAATTCGGGTCAGTCCCATGATTAATTTTTCGTTCGGGCCAGTCCCATGGTTAATTTCTTGTTGGTGTCAGTTCCCTTTTAAATTTCTTGTTCGGGTCAGTCCTGTTTTAAAATTTCCTGTTTTGGTCAGTCTCATTTTGAATTTTTGTTCGGGTCAGTCCTGTTTTAAATTTTGTTTGGGTTAGTCCCATTTTAAGTTTTGATTCGGGTCAGTCCCGTTTTAAAATTCTCGCCTGGGTCAGTTCCATTTTGAAATTTTGTTAGAGAGGTCAGTCCTCATTTCAAAGGCGTCAGTCGTGTTTGCAGCCGAATAACACAGGTGAGCATTTTGGTGTCTACGTCTTTGTCTCGAGTTTCTTCGAATCTCAGACAAAGAGGGGCAAACTGTAGACACCAAAAATTTTGTTTATTTGATTTTTTTAGTTTTGTCTCTCATTAAATTCAATTTTAGCTTTATTCTTGTTTTATTTTATTTTATTGATTAGATAATAGTTAATTTTTCTTATACTTATAAAATTAGGAGGTATTTTTTGCAATATATTTCTAAAAAAAAAGAAAAAAAGAAAAATCCTCACAAAAATTTAAAATTTGTTTTAGCCCTTTAGATTTGGATTTAAAGCACTTTAATGGCAATAAATTTTCTATTAAGAATTAATTTCTGTTGTTTAAAGTTGAATGAAAAAAAAAAAAGGGGACACGCGCTATTTCTTCATTTTACAAATTTCGGACAACACAGAAAAATTGCAGCTGGCCATTTCTTCCATTTTTTACTCATTTCCGTTGCATTTTTTTTCCTCCAACTACTCTCAGTACAATGCCAACGCATCTTGGTGCTAAGTTCCAGAATCAATGCCCATCTAAGGGCTCAAATTCTTGCCAAAAATGCAGCTCCAATCTCCTCCGTTTATTCTAGGTTTTGGAGGATTTCGGTAGCTATAAAAGCTGAGGATAACAAGTAAAGGTGGGGGTAGCGGCTAAGATTGGAGTGAGAGAGAGCTGAGAGATTGAGAGAGCTTCAAGAGAGGTCTGAGAGCAAGAGAGAGAAAAAGTAACGGGCTGGGAAAGGGAGATTTTGACGGCTAGGTAAAAACCCGAGAGCTGGAGTGGCAGCGGAGGTTGAGAAAACTGAAAAGGGCGAGGGAGAATGAGAGGGAGAGTGGAGAGTTCGGTCTCTTCTCAGCCATAACCGAAAGGTTGCGAGAGAAAAAAGGACTTAGAGAGTAAGGGGTGGCGGGAAGGTTTGAGGAGAAAAACCATGGAGAGAACGAAACCTACGGATTGAGGGGGGAAGAAAAGGAAAACATATAGAGCAAGAAGAAGGGATAACTAAGAGAAAAATAGGGGTGACGGGCTGGAGGAGAGAAAAGCTGAGCAAGAGGGAGTCTTGGGGCTGAGGAAGAAACTGAAAGAAAAGAAAGCAACAAGGGAAGGTTTTTTGGCTGGGAAAGAAAGGAGGCTACGGAAGAACAAAAATCAGAGCAGGGAAATGAGGGCCCGAGAGAGGGTTGTGGGAGTTAGGAAAAGAGGGCTATGGGCAAGAAACGGTGGAGGAAGACAAGAGCAAGAAAGAAACAGAGGAAAAGGGTTTCGGCTGAAGGAAAAGCTAGGAAAAATCGAGAGTGCAAAGACACGGGGAGAGTTGGAGCAAGCTGAAAAAAGAAAACCAGGGCTACAGGTAGTGATAGGAGGAGATTGAAAGAAGGCAGCTGCGGGAAGAAACAAGAGGGTTTTGCGGTTGAGGAGAAAAGGAACTGAGGGAGCTTAGAGGAAGGAAAAGGGAGTAAGGAAGAAAAGATAAAGCTGCGGGCTTGGGGCGAAAAGAAGGAAACCGAGGGCTAAAAAACAAGCGAAGGAGCTGAAAAGGATAAAACGAAGCAAGAAAATGAAGAGACTTGGCAGTGAAAGAGCTGGGGCGGCGGACAGAAAACAAGAAAGGGAAGAAGAAATTTCTGCAAAGTTTTCGGCAGAACGGGCTGATTTTTGGCACACCTTGCGGCGTGATTATCTCCTTTCTGCTTGCTCAATTTGATTGGATTTTAGTTTCTGCACACTCTCCAACATCAGAGGAGCAATTCTTGTTCAGGAATCTCTGAGAGAAAACATCGGAAAGGCCTTCGAATTTACCCCCGAAAACCACAGCTCTGGTTGACTGATACTCCTGCAATTTGTGCGAAAATCTCATTGGAGTCATCGTCTGTTCTTTCTCGTTGCTTCACCATCGTTCAGAATTCGTTCCCAGGTAAACATGGTCCCTTCCCATGTCAATTTAACGTATTCCTTTAGAAAAACTGGATCCCATCATGCGTGAAATGTTGAGCTTTTGTTGCTGGGTTTTGAACCATTTCCCTTCCCTTTGCTATGCTGGTTTTCAGATGATTTTCTTCGCCCATGAATCTTGTTGTGTTGGTGAATCTTTGATGATTGAATGATAGAAGTATGGCCTGTGAGTTGTATGATCTTGTTAGCCTACCCATTACTTCGGGTAGTTGATGAACCAAAGGGAAAATTGCAGCAAGAAACCTGTGAATATATTTGGAACTTGCCAGTTTTATCATTTTAGATTTCCTTTGCTTGCATGTTTAATTTTGTGTTTTGATGAGAATTTAGGGAGTCTGAATGTTGGACATGAATCTCTGTTTCAAATTGTCCTGAGCTGCATGGGTTACTAAATGCTGCAAGTTGCAGGAGCTGGCGAATGAAAATTGCATAAGAATAGCTTGGCTGCTGAAAGTTCTCTTGTTGCTGGAATGTTTCTCAGTTGTCTCATGAAATTTGCATGAAAATCTTCTTCATTCTGGCTCTTGAATGCATTATAAGTTTGGTAGGAACTTGAGGTCGGGTTTTGGCTTGAGTGGTTTGTGAATCTGTCAATACGAATCAGTAGAAGCTTGGTATGAGAAAAGTTGCAGAGAACTTTGCTGCACTCTTCCGTTTCCTTTCGGTCAATTCAAGTTCTTTGTTTGAATCCTGCAACCAAATTTTTGTGTTTGATTTAGTTGGTGTTTGATAGTTAAGACCTTGGTGTTTTGGTGAATTCGTTGGCATGATAAGATGGCCAAGAAAACTGCAGCAAGAAAAATGTGAAGTAGCAGAAGAATAGCCCCAGTTTGCAGAATGGTTTCTTCGTTGCATGCATGAAATAATTATAAAAATCACACTTTAACCCCTAAATCCTTAACTAATTCTTCTAAGGCCCAGAAACTTTGAAAATCAATCAAATTTGGCCCCTTTAAATGTCAATTTCCTTAGGTGACAGCTTGTTTAGGAATTTTAAAAATGGAATTGGAGGATTTAGTGACTTTGGATAACTTCTTAGTTTTTTTATTCGAACTTTAATGCAATTTTTGAGTATTTTTGTTGTTTCATTTATTTTTCGTGATTTTTGTCATTTGATTGGTAGGTTTCACTTTGAATCCTTAATTTTAATTTACCTCCTATTGGGCCCCTAGTAGTTGCTATTTTTGGGAATTTGATGGATCATTTTACTTTCTTGGTAATTATGCATTATTTGATTTCTTTTAGGGTGAAATTTAGAGGGATTTGGGGATTTTGTTTATATTTTACTAGTTAACTGGTGCCTTGACCTTTTTATTGTTTTGAAGCTAATATTTCATTCACTTGATTCCCAACTCAAAGGAGGTAACCTCTATCGTCCTGATTTTATTTGTCCTATGTGCTCCTATATGTTTTGTGTGAATATGCATGCTTTAATTCACCTTTCATTTTCATTAATGGTTTAATTGCTTGTTTCGCTTTCCTTTTATTTCGCTTTCTTTAATTATCAAGTCATTTGAGGACATTTGAACCCCAATTTGTAATAGTTAGGATATTATTTTCCAAGTCTTCCCCCTTTAGATTGTAATAGGCATCCCCTTTTGTAATAGATAGGGCTTGTGTGCTATGTGTTTGTGTGTGCCTATATGCCTACGTGTTTAATCGCTTTTCCTAGGATTCTGCATCTAGACAAGCATGCTTATGTGTTACGTGCTATGTGAAACTATGTGTTTTGCATGCCTACTTGCTTTTAGTATTATATCTGTTTATGTGGATGGAATGTACGTTACCGTGGCTAGTCCAATGCTAGTCATGGTCTTCCCTTCGAACTCTTACAAGTCCAATGCTTGTGAGAGAACGTTAGTTAAAGGGCTAGTCCAACGCTAGACCCTTAGGAACCATCCGCACGTTAGATCATGATTGTGTGATAAAATCACTTCATCTCATGCATATTTTCACTTTTTAGGGTCTTTTATCATTTTTACATGACATCTCTCCTTATACGTATATCCCTTCCCCCATATTTTCCTTATGTGTATATTACTTACCCCTTTGTATGAAACATGACATTAGACTTACATTTCATCTAAGCATTAGACCTAGGTTAGTACATTTGCTTGATTAGACTAGGAAAAACCCCTTGAGTATGGGATATGGATGAGTTTGGCTTTCTAGCCTTAGTGCAGACACCAAATTTTTGATTTTTTAACTTTATTTGTTTAATTAATTTAATAAGTTTATTTACTTCAATTCTAGGGTTTTTATTTTTATTTTATTTTATTTTGTTCTGGTTTATTTTATTTTTTTATTTATTTTTGTCTTCATACTAAATTTCAGAAAAACAAAAGAAAAAGGAAAAAAAAAGTGAAAATGACAAGTGGGGAGGCATGCATTTGGACAAGTGTCTCTTTTATGTTTTAGACAACTAAGCACCTAAGGGGTGAGGTGTTAGGGACACTTGGTAAGTTTAAGGAATTTTCGGGTGAAAGAAAATGGAAAGGAAATGGCAAAAACAAGGGATTAGTAAGTCAGAAACCTGCGCGTAAGGAAGGAAAAAGCTAGGAAAGCCGTGAGCTTGAAAGAGAAAAAGAAAGGAAGGTTGCTAGGGGGGGTTGTTTATGGCTGAAGGAAAGCTAAGCCAGAAGGGTTTCAGCCGTGAGGACGAAAAGGGATTTGGGGTTAGAAGGAGGTAATTGCGTCATCATCATCGTTCTCCCATTGACGTTCCTTTGAAGGTTTGGCAGAATCATCCGAGCCCTTTTCTTGGTCATCCCACGCTCCATTCCTTGATTAAGGTATCGTATTCGTCTTTTATAGTTGAAAGCTCTTTTCTTTAGTCGTTTGCTTGCATTCCTTTGCTGTTTACTGGTTCTGTTTTCACTTCAATATGACTGATGGTTCTTGTTTGGGTATTGATAAATCTGGAGTTTGGGTAATGAGTCAGTATCTTGCATGCTTGTGTCTTGGCCGAAAGAAAAATTGCAAAAAGTTTCCAACTTTGGTTGGCGGCTTGGTTTAGACTGAGTTTTGAGGTAGAAGTCTAGGGTTTTTCCTGTAAGCTAGTGTCATCGATTATTGTTTGAGTTTATGGCTTCTGTTCATGTGATGAATAAGAGCAAAACCAGAAAAATAGCACGCAATTCCAGCAAGTTGAATTTCTGACCCTTCGTTCGTTGATTGCCTTTTGTCCTGTGGGTTTGTATATCTTCCTTTTATGCTGATTTTTTGGTAGTAATAGATATAAGATGCATGTTTTTGCTGGTTGGGGACTGATGTGAAATGTTTGCATGTCGATAACGAACCTAGACATCCACAGAAAGCTTCTGAATAAACTTAGCATGTTACAAGTTCATCCGCATGTCGCAGGTTCCCCTTGCTGTTGTGTGCTTAATTTAGTTTTTTTTTTAGGCTGTCTTTAGACTATTTTTCTTGTCTGCGTTGCGGTTACTGCTTGCCGGATATGGCTTTTGAATTATACAGCTGCGGAGGTTGCCCTTTAACTCCTTATAATGTTTAAGTTTTTGAGTTTTAGGGAAAGGATGGTACACGAAAATCTGCTGCAACAAGCTCAAAGTTCTTGGTTTGTTGTGGCAGTACATGCGGGCTTCTTTTCTTCCTGGTTTGTTGAAGTTTTAGGCTGTAATTCATTGCATTCGAATTAGTGAGAGAGGGTTGAAGTAATAGCTGCACTTTAAGTCAGTCAAGGTCTTCCGTGTTTTGTTTTGCAATGGAGATTGCATTTTTGAGGTTGAATTTTTTCATTTTTCATTTTTTAACTTGTTTGGATTGTTGAAACTCTTGCTGGACTTAGCTTTTCCTTTTGCTTTGGCTTGCTGGGTGATGGTGATGCCATGTATATGCTTGCTTACCATTCCAAGTAGCAATGTATGGTATAACAAATAGCTGCAATATGTAAGTTTGTTGCAGCAGTATTGATGTTGCATTCTGGAAAAAGTTTCAGTTGCTTCAACTGAGCTCAAACCGTTGAAGCTTAATCTGATTCAAGCCGGATTGGTTTTGATGAAAGTGACGTTGTATGTCTTTGATTTGTGAGTCTAGATTCATTTAGTGCCGTTCTTCTTTGCTTCAATGAGAAACCCAAAGAATTGCAGAAATCATTTGTTGCTCAAAAAGAAAATTTCCCCGCGGCTTGGTATGGGATTTTTTTAAAAAAAAAAGAATTCTACACTTTGCTCGTGGTTTTGCATGTGAGTGATTTTTGACTCATATCAGTTTTCCTTTAGTTGAGTAAGTTCGCAGTTTTGCCATTGTCCTTTCATTTTTGTCTTTTGAATAAAAGTTGTCAATTTGCCATCATCCGAGAATCTGGAGCTATGTTTGCTATGAATGTTGAGTCTTTTATTTTGTTCTTGATTGTAAGATGATGGTTGGGATCTTAGTTCTCATTTTGTGGATTTGGTTTGAAGTCTCAGCAGATGTTTAAGTTAGTTTGGGTTGCTTTTGTATGAATATATCTTGGCTAAATGAAGGGAGTTGCAGAAATTGCGTTGTCTGGGAATGGAATTGCAGAAAGCTTCTTTGGTGGTAGTTTGCATGCATGCTAAAAAAGAAAAATTGCCTTTTAGCTCCCCAACTCCCAAGTGACTCTGATTTGGCCCAACTAATTATATAATTTAATCATTTTTGTCCCCTTAACATGCCATTTTCTCATTAATATATCTTAACATGATTCTTGGATGGATTTTTTAATAAACTTTAGGATGTATTTGAAGTTTTTGGTTTTTGTTTTTCTTAGATTAATGGTTTTAATTTGGTTTAATATGGATTTTTGATGTTTTGTGGCTTAAACGTAGCAAAGTGGCATTTTCATGTAATTGGTGGTGGCTTTTAGTTTAATTCTGATAGGTTTTGTATTAAGTTTTGATTTTAATTTATTTCATTTTTTTAGTACCTCATCTTAGAATTTTTCTTATTATCATTTTTTAATCAGGTTCTCGGGTACTTTTAATTTCTTGAACATACATGATTTATTAAGTGATTCCATTTCATGTTTAATTTTCATTTTTGTGTTTAATTTTTCGTTTCATGTAATTAATTGTTAATTAAAGTGATACCTTGACTTTTTTATTATTTTGGAGGGTAAATAAGTAACTCGTTCCATTAGAACCCAACTCAAGGGAGGTACATTCTATCCCTTATTTTTACTTTATTTGACCCTATGTGTACTTATGTGATTTATGTGTTTAATTGCATGCCTTTTGAATGTTTCCATTTTATTTATTTATTTATTCGGTTTAGTCGTCTTAATTTCGTATATTTATTTTAGTTCATTTTGATTATTTAGAAGGCATTTTAATGCCAAGTTGTAATAGTTAGGTTTATTTTATTTATTTTCGTTTCCCCTCTTAGATTGTAGTAGGCTTCCCCCGAATGTAATAGTTAGGGCTTTATTAGCTTTATTTGCCTTATGTGTGTTTTGCATGTCTATGTGCTATGTGTTACCGCTTTCTTAGGTCTTGCATCTAGATATCATGCTTATGTGTTATGTGCTATATGTGATTTATGTGTTTACATGCTCTTATTAGGTCTTACAGGATTTATTTAATTGTAACCGATGTGTGACGTCACCATACTAGTCCAATGCTAGTTGTGGTCAATTTCTCGAATCCACACTAGTCCAACGCTAGTTGTGGCCCTTTGTTCCGACTTTTCTCACTAGTCCAATGCTAGTGGGAAATTGTAGACATGGGCTATTCCAATGTTAGACCCTTAGGAGCTCCTCGAGCGTTAGATCATGATTGTGTGATAAAATCATTTCATCTCATGCATGTTTTCACTTTTTTAGGGATTTTACCATGTTGCATGACACTTTCTTATATATGTACAACCTTTATCCCATATTCTCTTCTACTTATATCCCTTATTCCGTATTTTCCCTTATATATATATTCTTCACTCCTTTGTATGGAAACATGACATTAGACTTGCATTTCATATAAGCATTAGAACTAGGTTAGTACATTTGCTTGATTAGATTAGGGAATATCCCCTTGAGTATGGGATATGGACGAGTTTGGCTTTCTAGCCTTAGCATGCTCGTATTCCCTCTATTAAAGGGAAAATTGAGTCACGAACATTAGTCCCCTGTACCCGACATGATGCACTCCTTTAAGACATGTATATTTGTATAATTATTTTATTCCTTTCCTTTTTTTAGAGTCTCATATTTTTACATTATTCGTGACTTCTCCAAAGAGTCACTATTGGGTGTCGCAATTAATGTGATTGGCACCATTCGTGCTTTGAAGAGAAATTTTGAACCCCCGATGCCCTCCTAGGTTTAGGGTTTGCATTCATATAGTACATCCAAATGTGATAAATCTTTAGGTTAAAATAAGAAAATCTTTAACTAAATCGCGCAACTAGCCTTGGCTAGGTTGAAATGGTGCCTTGGATTCTTATCCTTGCCTTCCCTTTCTTCAAATGTGACTCCCGAATCTTTTTCTCTGATTTTCGTAGACTTGGAGTCGTTTAAAAAGGGTTTTCTACTTTTTTTTCTTTAAAATTCATTTTTAGGTGACTTGGTACACCTTAACTCTATACCAAGTGGCGACTCCGATTTTTATTTCAAAAACCCTTTTTAAACTATAATTTGGGCCCAAATCATCGCATTACAAACCCCATTTAGGCCCTTTGCCTTTATTCATTTTTAAAAACAAAACTCATTTTTTCCAAAAATCAAGAATCCATTTTTCTAAACTCGTTATTTTTCTTATTAAAAAATGGGGCACGACACTTAGCACGCTCGTATTCCCTCTATTAAAGGGAACATTGAAGTCACGAGTTTAAGTCCCCCGTACCCGATATGATGCATTCCTTTAGGTCATATATATTTGTACATTATTATTTTCTTTTCTTGTTCTTTCTTTTGAGTCTCATGATTTGCATATTCGTGACCTTTTCAAAGAATACCTATTGGGCATCACAATTAATGTGATTGGCATCAATTGAGCTTTGAAGAGATATTTTGACACCAATGTGATTGGCACCAATTCAACAATTAATGTGATTGTATATTCGATCTTTACACTCTCGTTTGGGGATGACAATGTATATAAGTTTCGCTTTAAGTTTTTGGATCGTTGCCCTATTTATTCTTGTGATTTATTCAGATTTTAAGTGAGGACTGTGGTGAACGACTGAGTCCCGACGAGAGCTGGGCAGGCGACCCGCCGAACCCTTTGGTTCGCCTTAGGGGGAGGTGGGGCCATCACAGGTAGTATCAGAGCCAGGTTTTAGATATCTGTAGTGTATCCTAGGCTTGAAGTTTAGGATGCCGGACTGTGGGATTCGGTTTGACTTTAAAGTTAAGCAATTGAGGGATAAAACCTAGAGCCTGCTTCGCGTGGTCTCTGCGCGGAGTGACCCTGGACTAAGTGGTGAATAAGTATGAGGGACTAAGTGAAACTGTGAATTACGAATGTTATAGACCTTAAATCTTTCTCATGGTATCTGAGGATCATAGATAGGTATGTCAGGTAGGAATTCCGATTGTAGATAGTTTACTCTTGGGACTGCAGCTCGAGATGTGAATTATCTTATTTCGGATTCTCGTGCCTGAGTACTCTAGAGTTGCGGCGCTGCTAAGTACTTAAGACTTGCATTTTGGGAACATGAACAGCCTTTGTCTGACTAGAATGAGCACAAGAGGCCAGGGACATCTAGTTTGGATAGTAAGTGACGTGAGAGACCGGACGGGCTGATACTGGGACGACTTCACCTTTTCCTTCTGATTTACCTGTATATTGTTACTACATGACGTTAGTACACCTGTGTGTACATGGTTATCTGTCCAACTTGATATGTATTTGTGTATTTGCTTATCCATTTTCTTGCTATGGCGTGTTATGTGCGTATATATTTATTTGTGTATTTGGAATGCTAGAATTTGTTACTGTAGTCAATTTACTGTGTTTATTTACTAAATTACCTTTTTGGGGGAAAAAGAAAAGAAAAGAGAGAGGGAAAACATATATATGGACGGGAGATGTAGTCGTGGACGTGGAGCTAGTCGTGGCCGTGGAGCTAGGCAAGCTCAAGAACCGAGAGAAGAAAGAGAAACAGTGGCCGAGCAAGAACAGGGACCGAGGGTTGAGGCTGGAGAGCAAATGGTGACGGCGATGCAACAAGTGACAAATATCCTGGCACGCCTGGTAGATCAACAAGGTCAAATGCCAGTGAATCAACCTCAAAATCCTGAGATCGGAGAGGATAAGGCTCTTGAGAGGTTCCAAAAGTTTCTACCTCCGAAATTTCAAGGAGGGCCTGATCCGGATATAGCTGAGCAGTGGTTGGAGGCAATGATTAATATCTTCGCGGCTTTGAATTACACGGAGCAAAGACAAGTAAATTTTGCTGTATTTCAATTCGAAGGACCAGCCCGCGCGTGGTGGAATGTAATTAAGGCCAAGTGGGAAAGAGAACAGACGGTATGGACATGGGCGAACTTTGTAAGGAAATTTAACGAAAAGTATCTCCCACCTTTAGTCCAAGAAAGGAGAGAGGACGAATTTATTGGGTTGCGTCAGGGAACCCTAAGTGTGGCCGAATATGAGACCAAATTTACTAGACTGTCTAAATTCGCTTCCGAATTGGTGGTTACGGAGCGACGGAGAATAAGACGATTTATACAAGGACTAAATTTGGAAATCCAGGAGGCATTAGCGGCAGTTCAAGTTAATACGTTTACAGAGGCTCTTGAGAAGGCCCAAAGAATTGAGGATGTGAAAGCCCAAGTAAAAGCCTGTCAAACGCGGAAAAGAGATACATCCAGCAGTATACCTGAGGAATCCGGAGAAAAGATAATACTCTCCAAAGTGCAAAAAGTGAACCATTCACCTCGCCCGCCTTGGACATTAAGAGCATTAGATGAAAGGTCCATGAAAGGAAGTCAGATCGGATCAAAGGACATTTCTCGAGAAGATCCAACAGTAGCTCCTCGATTGGCCTGTGGATACTGCGGAAAGGCAAATCACACTGAGAACGATTGTTGGCGGAAAGGGCGGAAGTGCTTGATTTGTGGGAGTGGTGAGCACCAAGTTAGCAACTGTCCGAGGAGACAGTCACGCGGAGGTAGTATTCCGCAACTGGAGGGAGCTAAAACAAAACAAGTAAATGAAAGAGGGAACCGAACTAGTGGGCCAGCAAAAACTTATACATTAGGCACCCAAACAGTTCCGGACTCGTCTGAGGCAAATGAAGGTAAAATTTTGAGGGCGAAATTTTTTTTTAAGGGGGAGAGGGTGTGAGACCCCGTACTTTTCCCATTTTCTAGGGTTTATTATCTTTAATGGCATGTTTTCTGCATTTTCTTGCTTAGGAAAAATTGCTAGATAATTTTAATGAGTCAATAGAGTTTTTAGATGATTTTTCTAGTATCGAATAGTTTTTGAGAAATTAAGAGTGTATATCGAACGTGGGACCCACTAGTGCGAAAAGTTCGAAAAAATTCGGCCAACTAGGTTAAGTTTTGGATACTGGATTTAATTTACCGGGTGTTAAGAGATAAGTAGAGGTTGCAATTTGGTTGGTGTGAGAGGAAACAAAGTGATAGACTTGCATTAAATAAGTGACAAGTGTCACCATTTGATTGGAGGGACTTGTAAGACTACTATTCACCTTTTTCTATTTGACCAAATAAATCACAAAAATCACCAAAATTTCACCATTTTCTTCTTCTCTAGTGGCCGGCCCTCTCTCTCAAGAAAGGAAGAAAGAAAGCTCTCCAAGTTTGCTCCAAAACTTGCTCCAATCTACCAAAAACGACCATTGAATCTTCTTTTGCTCCATAGAAAACATTAAGGGAGTGATAGTGAGGTGTTGTGTGGAGTTATTTGTGTAAGTCCCAACGACAACCAAGAGGGGGGGTGAATTGGGTTGATTAAAAACTTAACCAAATTTATGCACTTTTTCTTTAATAAAAATTTACCTTCTTTTCTAGTAATGATCAATCAAGTAGATTAGAAGACAAGAGCAATATTGATCAGAAACACAAGTATAGACAAGCAATGAGAATTTTATTAAACAGAAAAGTAAATTAGGGAATCAAACCAAGTGTCTACCAAGCTATCCTCAAACTTGAAGACCACACACTAGGAAGAGCAACTTCTCTTAGATGAAAAAAGATCAACTAGATGTACAATGAAGGGAGCACTTCTTCCTTGCCCTAAGCCTCACTTAGTCAAGCTAAGAAGTTTTACAATCACTCAGAAAAAAAAACCCTCAACAAAGCTACACTAAAGATCCTTTCAGTCACAAAAGAAATGCTCACCAGAAATTCACACCACTTTAAAACAAATCTTGCTTTGGAGACTATTTTCTAGCTAAAATATCTCTTGAGATCTTGTAAACAAAGTGTGCAAAAGTCCTCCCTTCGTTCAGAACAGTTTGTTTTTAAAGGGGAACAGAAATGAGCTTCATTAAAGCTTCCAACGGATAGAAGGCAGATGAAGGGTCAGCTAGCCGTTGGGGCTTTCGGACGTCCGACGATCAAATCATCGTCCGAACCAATCGTCCGAAAATAGCCAAGTTGAAGTTCGGACGTCCGATGAGATTTTTGTCGTCCGACAGCACAGCGTCCGATCGTAGGCCGAGAGCTAGCAAGTTATCTTGGAATTTTTCGGACGTCCGATCTGGTTGATATGTGTCCGAGGTGTGCGTCCGATCCTTCCGGACGTCCGACAGTTTCCTTTCGGCCGTCCGACCTGATTGTCCTGTTTTTGCTTCTCATTTTGGTTGTCTTGCATTTCATGACATATTTGAACCTGATTCTTGGATAGACAAAAACACTTGTATTTGAAGGAGGTTAGATAAACATTTCAAAGTACCAAGAATGACAAACTAGACATACTTAAAAGACAGTATCTTTGATCGGAACAAAACAATGACTAAATTCATTTATATTATTTCAATCTTGTTTGCCACATCCAAAGCATCGTAGACTGGAGTCAATCAAACATATGCTTTCCTTGTTCCATCAGGCCTGATCAATCTTGGTCAGTATAAACGAACTTTTGTGATCATCAAAACCAAGAATAACATTCTCCCCTTTTTGATGATGACAAAACAAAAGTTTGAAATGAAATTTTATGATTGCAATGAAAACTCCCCCTTTCAAAATAGACAAGAACTCCCCCTGTCTTAGTGAATCACAAAATTTGAAAATTTTGAAAAAACTCCCCCTCACAAGGCTGCCCATCCGAGTTAAACAATTAAGCATATCAGCCAATCCAAATTTAAACAATCAATCCAACATATCCTAACATCACCAATCATCAATCATGCCAACATCACCAATTATCAATCATCACTCAACCCAATCATTTGATACCATATCTCCCCCTTTTTGTCATCACAAACGGGCAACCAATCACATCAACATATCCACAAATTCACAAATTTAGACAAGTTCACACATCAAAACTTAGACCATCAATCAGAATAGACAATCCACAAATTCATTACATTCACATAAGCAGAATAGACAATCATTCATCAAAATATTCAGACATCCATCAAAACAGTACTTAAACATCCAAAACGAAACTTAAAATATCCATTACATTACATATTCATTGTTGAATACCACGAAAACATAAAAGAGACAAACAAAATGCAAATGTCCTAAATGATGAACTAAGTGGATCCAGGTGTCCTCCGAGAGAGCTGATATTGATCAAGATCCTCCTCTTCAGTTTCTTCATCATCTTCAGCAGCCTCTTCAACTGGTGCCTTGCCTTTATCTGATGTAGAGGTGCCATGAGGAGTCACAGGGGTTGAAGAACCAGGATCCGGAATTGATGAACTTGGATCAGTGGGGTGTGACTCTTTGTCATGGGAAACTTCCTCAACAACAGGGGGGGGAAACAGGAGGTTCTTTTTGTCTAGGAAGGCAGTTTGTTACTCAGAGGACATAGTGAGCATTAGACCATGTTCTAGAAGAAGAACATGCTGTTTGAGTTCACGAAAGAGCTCAATTACTTCATCACTGGAAGAGGAAGATGCCTTAGAGGCAGATTTCCTAGGATGAATGGGAGTGAGTGGAATAGATGAAGGATCATGTGCAGCCTTAGACCTAAGTTCACTAGAAGATGCACCCTTATAAGCCCACAGATTATCTTTGAAAACAAGATTTTTCCTTTCAAAATACCCTTTTGTAAAGGCATAAGAAAATGCTTCTTTAGGACAAACACCTAGAATAGGGACTTTGTAAAACTCAAAAATCTTTTGAAGAAACTTTCCATAAGATAATTTTCTGCGAGAATCAGTGGCATAGCGAAGTAAGAACTTGCACATGACAAAACCAAAATCAATACGAATTTTTTCTTGAAAACAATAAAAGAGGTACAACTCCATTTTGTTTGCATCAGTTCTATGGCCATCAGTAGGCACAAGCAGGTTTGAAATGATAGAAAAAGCAATTAAATTCACAGGGGCCAGATCATTCAATTTAGCATCAGCAGGTGAGGAAAAACTTCTTTTGAAATAGGTTAACATTTTTGTCCCATCAAAATGATTTGCCACAGTCGGGAGCTCTTCATAGGAAAAGAAATTAGCAATCTTATCTTTGCATAAACGTTCAATGGTAGTATTTAAAATGGAGTTCACAATTTCAGAGTCAAAGATTAAGTCTACCCCATTAACCCTGGAAAATATTTCAGTTGGGTCAGAACCTTTCCTTAGATTGGCAAAAAATTGACGCAACATATCAGGATAGTAGACATTTGGCATAGAAATAAGATGTGACCATTTCTGGAAAGCAAATAGACTCAGAATGGATTCTAAACCTATGGAGCGAAATTCAGAGGGGTTTACAGTTCTTTGAGGGATGACACCCTTCTGGGATATCCAGGAGTATTTGTCTTTCGCAGCATCATCAAAAAATGTAGGAGGAGGGGCTGATTTTGGAGGCGGTTGAGAAGATGTCCCCTGTCCAGATTCAGGCTGAGAGGAGGGTTGTGGTGTAGGCCGTGACATTTGACCCTTGATAGCTCCTCTTTTGAAGCGTTTGGATGTCCGTTTGACAGTGGGAAGACTCTCATCCTCATCCCTGAGTGGATGCTTGCGTCCGGCAGTAACTTTTCCTCCCCTTAGATTCACCATTGTGCGAAAAGTATGGAATGATAGATGCAAATGATACACACAGTAGTAGGAAAGTGAATCGCACAAAAATTTTGGAACAAAAAACCTTGTAGAAGATTTGACAGAGCGGTTATGAAAAGATAGGGTTTTGAAGAAAATTTGGGAATGTACGAAGTGATAGATGATTTTGTGAAATGATCAGGAATAATGACTCGCAATTGATCAGGAACTGTTTTGGTTGAGTCAATTTGGGAATGGGGGCTTCAGAACGATATGAATTTGAGAGTGAGAGACAAGAGGGTTTTCGTCCGAGAGGAAATAAAATGGGAAGAGTCTGAAGCAAATGAGGAAGAAAGTTGTTTTAAAAAAAATGAGCCGTTGCACTGTCGGACGGCCGAACGAAGTTGTGCGTCCGACAGTTGCGTCCGAACAGGCGCAATTCTGGAAAATGGCTGAAGAACATCATCGGACGTCCGTTCATCTTCTTTCGGACGTCCGAAGACTTTGAGAAATTTTAGGATGATTGTTCGATTATTCCTAATTTTGATCTTAGATGAATGAACTGATCTAATGGCAGAGCTTTGGTAAAAATATCAGCAAATTGATCTTTAGAACAAACATAATTTACACATATTTCACCTTTTTGAACAAGATCACGAATAAAGTGATGCTTTATATCTATGTGCTTTGTCCTAGAATGATGAATAGGATTTTTAGTCAAATTTATAGCACTAGTATTATCACAGAATACAGGCATGCAGTCATACAACAATCCAAAATCATTCAAAGTGTGCTTCATCCATAAAAGTTGAGCACAACATGCACTAGCGGCAATATATTCCGCTTCGGTTGTAGACAAAGATATTGCATTTTGCTTTTTGCTAAACCAAGAGACTAAACAATTTCCAAGAAAATGACAAGTTCCACTAGTACTCTTTCTATCCACACGACAACCTCCAAAATCAGCATCCGAATAACCATATAGTGCAAACTCACTAGATCTAGCATACCAAAGACCATAGTCTAATGTACCTTTCAAATACCTAAAAATCCTTTTTACAGCATTCAAATGTGATTCTTTTGGACAAGATTGAAATCTAGCACACAAGCAAACAGCAAACATAATATCAGGTCTACTTGCGGTTAAATAGAGTAGGCTTCCGATCATACCTCTATAATGCTTTTCATCCACATGATTACCTTCTTCATCTTTGTCAAGCTTTGTAGAAGTGCACATTGGAGTTCCAACTTGTTTTGAGTCCTCCATGCCAAACCTTTTCAGCAATTCCTTGGTATATTTTGCTTGATTTATAAAAATTCCCTCAAGCGTTTGATGTATTTGAAGTCCAAGGAAGAAATTCAATTCTCCCATCATACTCATTTCAAATTCATTTTGCATAGTGGTGGAAAACTCCTTGCATAGATACTCATTAGTAGCACCAAAAATAATATCATCAACATATATTTGCACAATAAGAAGGTCATTCAACACTTGCTTAGTAAAAAGTGTGGTGTCCACAACACCCCTTTTGAAACCATTTTCAATCAAAAAACCACTTAGTCTTTCATACCAAGCTCTTGGAGCCTGTTTTAGACCATATAAAGCTTTAGATAGTTTAAACACATGACTTGGAAATTTTGTATTTTCAAAACCGGGGGGTTGATCCACATATACTTCTTGATCAATAAAACCATTTAAAAAGGTACTTTTAACATCCATTTGAAACAATTTGAAGCCTTTAAAGCATGCAAAAGCAAGAAGCATTCTAATAGATTCTAATCTTGCTACGGGAGCAAATGTTTCATCAAAATCAATTCCTTCTTCTTGTGCATATCCTTTGGCAACTAATCTGGCTTTATTTCTTACAACAACACCTTTATCATCCAACTTATTTCTAAAAATCCACTTTGTACCAATGATAGGTTGATTTTGAGGTCTATTAACAAGTGTCCAAACTTCATTTCTCTCAAATTGATTAAGTTCTTCTTGCATTGCCAAAATCCAGTTTTCATCCTTTAAAGCATCATTGATATTTTTGGGTTCAAGGAGAGAAACTAAAGCAAAATTGTCAATCAATTTTCTAGATGAGGAACGAGTGTTTACCTTCTCGGATGGATCACCAATTATAAGCTCTTTTGGATGATTTTGACTGAATTTCCAATCCTTGGGAAGATCTTTGAGTGGATCATCATTTTTGTCTTCATCTTCTTCTTCTTGATCATTATGAACTTCATTTTCCATTTCAGTTGCTGCTGGTTTAGAGCTTCCTTCATTTCCAATTGATAGCTTTTCCATTCCTTCTCGAACACCTACATCATCATCCTCACACGAACTTTTGGAATTATCATCATTTGTTTCATCAAATGTTATATGTATAGCTTCTTCAATCACAAGAGTCCTTCTATTAAAAACTCTATATCCTCTTTTATTCTCACAATACCCCAAAAATATTCCTTCATCAGATTTTTTATCAAACTTACCAAGATGTTCCTTTAGATTCAAAATAAAACATTTACAACCAAATACTTTGAAATAACCAACTGTAGGTTTCTTATCAAAAATCAGCTCATAAGGAGTTTTCTTTAAGATAGGTCTCAAGAGAATTCTATTCATCACATAACATGCAGTGTTTACCGCTTCAGCCCAAAGATATTTAGGCAACCTACATTCATTTAACATAATTCTAGCAGCCTCTTGGAGAGTCCTGTTTTTCCTTTCTACAACACCATTTTGCTGTGGAGTTCTTGCAATAGAAAACTCATGAGTTATGCCATTATGATCACAAAATTCTGGAAAACCACAATACTTGAATTCTGTTCCATTATCACTTCTAATTCTAACAATTTTTAATCCAAGCAGATTTTGCACTTTAGCAAACAATGAAGTGAAATTCTTGAATGCATCATCCTTATGAGCAAGAAATATTACCCAAGTGTATCTAGAATAATCATCTACAATCACAAAACAGTATTTCTTACCACCCAAGCTAGAGATTTGAGTAGGGCCAAATAAGTCAAGATGCAAGAGTTCTAAAGGTTTGGAAGTAGATACACACTTCTTTGGTTTAAAAGAAACTTTTGTTTGCTTTCCAAATTGACATGCATCACATATTTTATCCTTTTCAAAACTGATTTTTGGCAAGCCTCTAACTAGCTCCTTTTTCGAAATTTCCTTTAGTAACTCCATGTTAAAATGACAAAGTCTTCTATGCCACAACCAAGGATCTTCATTTGAAGCTTTAAGACATGTTAAGCTAGAAGAATCAATTTTATCAAGAACCACAATATATATGTCGTTGAACCTCTTACCTTTGAACACAACATTGTATTTGGAATCAAGCACAATGCATTCATGCTTTCTAAACAACACATTCAAGTCTTTATCACACAATTGACTAACACTAAGCAAATTATAACTCAAGTTATCAACTAAGAGCACATTATGAACAAAAGTTTCACCATCCTTACCAACATCACCTATTCCAATTGTTTTAGCTTTCACATCATCACCAAATGTCACTTTTCCACTTGATCTTGATTTCAGCTTTATGAACAAAGAGGGATCACCGGTCATATGCCTTGAACAACCGCTATCAATGAACCATTTGGACTTGTGTGAGCATTTTTCCTGAAAAGAGAAAGTGTTTGGTACCCATTTTAATTTTTGGGTCCATAATAGTTAGCATTATATCTAACTAACCACATGCATTTCATCCCTTTGTTCAGATTTCTTTTCACATAGCAATCACTTTTCAAATGCCCTCTTTGACAACAAAAACCACACATAATGGAAGAGTCCTTAACATGTACTGGTTTGACATATCTCAATCCACCTTTTCTATATGTTGTGAAACCATGTGCATTTTTGTTGTGTGCAAATGTTCTTTGAAAAATAGTAGGATGTGTAGGTGACATGTTCCTTTTGATAAACTCCTGCTTTCTTGCTTTCAAAGTCTCATCCAAGTTGTCCATTCTCCTTTTTAAATCACCATGTCTTTCCTTCAGCATTTTACAAATATTTGTCTTTCTATCAAGCTCATTCTGAACATCAAATCCGGCTCTTACAAGACATTCATTGTCAGTCTTTAGTTGTTTATTTTGTTGAAGGAGACATGCATTTT
The DNA here is from genome assembly GCF_036785885.1 of Coffea arabica. Taxonomy (NCBI): domain Eukaryota; kingdom Viridiplantae; phylum Streptophyta; class Magnoliopsida; order Gentianales; family Rubiaceae; genus Coffea; species Coffea arabica. The sequence continues at coordinate 23,064,080 of NC_092318.1, read as the reverse complement.
CATGAATGAGAAAAGCAATTTTCTGTTTTAGCTGCTTGTTCTTATCATAAGATTCCTTCAAAGCATTATGCAGTTTTTCAACAAAGGATTCAAGATCATCATCTTCTTCATCATCACTTTCAGATTGAGAGTGTATGGAAGTTACCTCATTATCTCCAATAGCCATGAAGGCCATTTGAGCTGATTCTTCCTCTTCTTCAACTTCCGCTTCAGAGTTGCATTCATTCCAAGTAATCTGGAAGTTGTTGAATCTTGGCTTTCGATCAGCTTTTCCATCTTTCATTTTCTTCATGGGGCATTCGTTTGCATAGTGTCCAGGCTGTCCACATTCATAGCATTTGTCCACTTGCTTCTTGTTGAATTCTTGTTTTCCTTTGTTCCTTGCATTTGATGAATAATTTTGGAATTGATTGCTAGGTCCTCCCTTTCTGAACTTCCTTTTATTCAAGATTCTTTTGAAGCCTCTTGTGATGCGAGCAAGATCATTATCATCACCATCCGAATCTTCATCATCCAAGTGAGCTGGATCATCTTCACTTTGAGTAGTCTTTAGAGCAATATTTCTTTTTGCTCTAGCATCCTCTTCCTCCTGCACTTTAGATTTCAGTTTTAACTCATAAGAGGTTAGTGAGTTAATGATAGATTCAATAGGCACAGAACTTAAATCCTTAGCCTCCTCTATTGCAGTCACTTTATTTTCCCATTCTTTGCCCAATGCATTGAGAATTTTTCTGTTCTTCTCTCCCAAGGTGTACTCTTTGTCCAACACCTCGAGATCTTTGATCAAGTTAGTGAACCTGCAAAACATTTTGTCAATATCCTCAAGAGGTTCAATCTTAAATGATTCATACTTTGTGACCAGGATGGCCTTTCTCTGTTCTCTCACATTGTCACCACCCTCATGGATTTCTCTTAACTTATCCCACATTTCTTTGGCTGATTTACAGCCTTTTACTCTAATTGATTCATTTGAATCTAAGGCACTATAAAGAACATTCATGGCCTTGGCATTCAATGTGAGGTTAGTCCTATCTTGAGCATTCATTTCAGCTCTCATTTTTGGCCGAAGCAGCCCTGTATCTGCATCAAGAAAGTTAGCTTCATGCGGTCCTTCACTCACAATAAACCACAGTTCAATATCAATAGATTGCAAAAAGATAATCATCCGTTCTTTCCAGCTAACATAGTTGGAGCCACTGAACATGGGAGGCCTAGTAACAGATTGCCCCTCAACAAACATAGCATGACTGGTTGTCATCTTTACTCCAAGCCGTTAGAGCTTAATCTCAAGGAGACCAAGCTCTGATACCAATTGTAAGTCCCAACGACAACCAAGAGGGGGGGTGAATTGGGTTGATTAAAAACTTAACCAAATTTATGCACTTTTTCTTTAATAAAAATTTACCTTCTTTTCTAGTAATGATCAATCAAGTAGATTAGAAGACAAGAGCAATATTGATCAGAAACACAAGTATAGACAAGCAATGAGAATTTTATTAAACAGAAAAGTAAATTAGGGAATCAAACCAAGTGTCTACCAAGCTATCCTCAAACTTGAAGACCACACACTAGGAAGAGCAACTTCTCTTAGATGAAAGAAGATCAACTAGATGTACAATGAAAGGAGCACTTCTTCCTTGCCCTAAGCCTCACTTAGTCAAGCTAAGAAGTTTTACAATCACTCAGAAAAAAAAACCCTCAACAAAGCTACACTAAAGATCCTTTCAGTCACAAAAGAAATGCTCACCAGAAATTCACACCACTTTAAAACAAATCTTGCTTTGGAGACTATTTTCTAGCTAAAATATCTCTTGAGATCTTGTAAACAAAGTGTGCAAAAGTCCTCCCTTCGTTCAGAACAGTTTGTTTTTAAAGGGGAACAGAAATGAGCTTCATTAAAGCTTCCAACGGATAGAAGGCAGATGAAGGGTCAGCTAGCCGTTGGGGCTTTCGGACGTCCGACGATCAAATCATCGTCCGAACCAATCGTCCGAAAATAGCCAAGTTGAAGTTCGGACGTCCGATGAGATTTTTGTCGTCCGACAGCACAGCGTCCGATCGTAGGCCGAGAGCTAGCAAGTTATCTTGGAATTTTTCGGACGTCCGATCTGGTTGATATGTGTCCGAGGTGTGCGTCCGATCCTTCCGGACGTCTGACAGTTTCCTTTCGGCCGTCCGACCTGATTGTCCTGTTTTTGCTTCTCATTTTGGTTGTCTTGCATTTCATGACATATTTGAACCTGATTCTTGGATAGACAAAAACACTTGTATTTGAAGGAGGTTAGATAAACATTTCAAAGTACCAAGAATGACAAACTAGACATACTTAAAAGACAGTATCTTTGATCGGAACAAAACAATGACTAAATTCATTTATATTATTTCAATCTTGTTTGCCACATCCAAAGCATCGTAGACTGGAGTCAATCAAACATATGCTTTCCTTGTTCCATCAGGCCTGATCAATCTTGGTCAGTATAAACGAACTTTTGTGATCATCAAAACCAAGAATAACAATTTGCAAAGCTAAGAGGACTAGTAGCTCTCTCTCTCTTGTTTCTAAGGTGAGTTGTGAAGAACCACTCTCCTCCCTTTATTGATGCTTAAATCATGCTTAGTGGTAGTATGAGATGCAATATTATGGTTTATTTCTTGATTTGTGGTTGAATTGATGAAGTTTTATAATTTTTGGGGATTTTCCTGTTTTAATATGAACATGATTGTGTGGCTATATATGATGATTGGAAATGATGTTTAAGGACTCTATGAGGTGGAAAAAGTGGTTAATTGCAAACAATTTTTGTTTTGGAAGAAATCTTGGAAAGTTAGGGTTTATGATGATACCATTCTACCCGGTTTTGTAGCTCCTAGTTAGAGGCCGAATTGGCCTTGGGTTAAAACATGAAAGTTGTAGGGAATGATATTTTAGAGGTGCCTGCAAAATTCAGATCAATCGGAGTAGCGTAGCTTGAGAAAAGACGGAATTACCCTTGCTGCCCTGGTTTTACCTGAATTTGGGAATTGCTTCTGTAATTGGTTATTTTGGTTAGGAATGCTTCCGAATTGGTTGTTGAGGCCTTCTGATGAAATGTATCCCTGTTTCTTAGCTTTTAGATGGCTTTGGAATTTCTGGATTTGGTCTTAGGTAGGCTGATTTATGATGTTTGCACCAGAATGCGATTTGCGAACCTGTTTTTGCGGTTCTGGTGTAGTCTTTTGCATTTTTTACCTGGTTACACTCGAAACTGGGTTGAGTGACCTTCTGTAATATTTTAGCCCTATCTCTTAGCTTCGAAATGGTAGGTCTTGGACCTTCATCCGATAATCGTAGTGCCTTTGGTGCCATTACTGTAAAATGACGTCAAAAACTGTTTTTTTTCCGGGTTAACACTTACTCCATTTCTGGATTTTTCTGGTTTCCTCTAAAGCTTATGTATGCTTATGGAACCCTATTTCGGTAGTATTTGGCATTGGTTTATGGCTTGTAATCGAGTCTTATTGTGCTTATTGGAATATGTTAGGGCTTGACTTTCCTTTCCGGTCATTTTCCTAGCTAAATGACTTGAATGACTTTAAGCCTAGTGAATGGCTTTTGGAAATGCGATTATTTTTGTACGAGATGTTGGGATTGATTTGAGGAAATAATGAAGCCAAAATGGCTGGAAAATTAGGTAAACACAAGGGCGTGCTGCCCAAATTTTCACTCAAGGACTAAGTTTCTATTTGAATTTGTATATTTTCGTTTGGCAAATACTATGACCGTTTTACCATTTCAAAACATGATACCTCTTCGATTTGAAATGCCAAATATTTACTTACTCCGTACCCAAAATATAGAAGTATGAGTTAGGGTTTTATCGGCCACAAGTGAACTACTTTCAAGTATGGTTTTAAGAGTCTTCCTTTTCCATATGATTCTCATCAAAACCCTTGTTATATAACCTCTACTTGAATATATAGTGACTTTTAGTCATACAAACGATTCTTTACGATTCCGAAAGAATATTTTCTTAGCCTATCTATTTGTCTTTTGATTTGTCGTTAGTCAAATGTTTTCCGTTGGAATTCTATAAGCCTTTTGAGCTTGGTTTTGCGATTGATTTTGAAACCCTAGTTATTTTCATCCTTGGGTCCAAACAACCCTCTTTTTACTTGAAGGTCATCTTTACACGCTTTACTCCTAATTAGTCAGGTTTCTTCGTTTTCCCTTAAATGTTTTGCTCGATAAACTGTAATGTGTTCTCTTGTTCACTCTTAGGTTTCACTGGTGACTAAGGGTAATATCCGGAAGGATATTTTATACGTTATTTTGCATAACTAGGTGAGTGTTCCTTGTTTGCTATATTCCTTGACTTATTGGCTTATTATTATTGATTAATAATGTGTGAAGTGCTTTCAATGATTGTTAAAACGAGTTTTCTAGGCGAGTGTGTACTTTATCGCACTCGACCTAAATAAATGTGAAAGTTTCAATGATTAATGATTAAATGCTAGTTGTGCATGAATGTAAGCCGTTTGGCTGAATTGGGCCCTGCCCTTCGTTACCGATCGACTCGAGCCAGAAGCGGACTCGGTCGAGCGATATGGTGACCCTGGGTGAATTTGGTATACTCGAGTATTACCTTGTAGTCCGGCCACGTCCGGATGGGTGGAGTCCGGCCAACGTCCGGATGGGTGGAGTCCGGTCAACGTCCGGAAAGGGGATGAATGAACAAAAGAATGAACGAGGGATTCTACTTACAAAAATGTATTTTTAAACGATTGGAGGAATAAGGGGAAATGTCAGGGGAACGAACGAACAAACAAATAGCTCCATGTGGGTCGTATCCTTTTAATGAATGTTACTATCGCTTTCCATTGTAAATGTTTCTTGAATTATTGCTACTCCATGTTTAATGTATTGAATTGATTGTCTGATTATCTATTCGGAACCTCACTGAGCTTTTAGCTCACCCCTTTAGTTTTGTTTTCCTTAACAGGGGACGGCGAGCAGAATGAGAGCATAGACTAGCCAGTCTAGTTCTTTTGTTTCTTTTGTAGTGGTTCTCGCCTAGTGCTTGGCACGGGCTGGACGTATGAAGGATTGAGAACCTTTGTATATTCGATCTTTACACTCCCGTTTGGGGATGACAATGTATATAAGTTTCGCTTTAAATTTTGGATCGTTGCCCTATTTATTCTTGTGATTTATTCCGATTTTAAGTGAGGACTGTGGTGAACGACTGAGTCCCGGCGAGAGCTGGGCAGGCGACCCGCCGAACCCTTTGGTTCGCCTTAGGGTGAGGTGGGGCCGTCACAGGTATTGTAATAAAAAATGCATACATATTTTATAATTGTTCCAAACTTAGATAATAACTTGTTATAAAGTTAAAATATATCATGGATCCCTGTGTAGCTCTCTTGACAACATATGGAAAATTACTGATTAGCACAGTGTGAAAATAATGGCAAAGAACAATAAAATTTAATATGAAATTAAGTAAAATCTTGACAATTGCATGACTGGAGTTTATTATTAACTACAATAGTCAAATTATTTATGGTTTTATGAATCGGTACTTGTACCAAATGCATTTAGTCTTTCATGCATGTATTATCAAACTTTTTGGTTATTTGATCAATTAAATAGATTATTAGGTCTTGTCAAACCACAATTCGTACATAATTGATAAAATTATTAAATTGATACCAAAAATATTTTCATTAAAAGATTTTTTTTGAATCATAAACATAACTTTAATAAGCTTTTTAGTTTTTGAACATTAATTTTTTTTTTACAAATCCTAAAAAAACCTACATTAGTAAAAAAAATTATCCAAAAACACACCAATTTAACCCCATATGTAACACACCAATTTTATTATTTCTATTATGGCACCCTATCTTTTGCAATTTAGCCCCTATTTTTTCATTAGCAAATTGCAGATGGTATCTTAATAAACTATGTATACATATTTTATAATTTTTCCAAACTTAGGCAATAATTTGTTATAAATTCTAAAGATATATCTTTCATTACAATAGTTATATGGCAGATAGGTCTTTTTATTAGATAACTATGTCCCTGAGCCCAAGATAAAAAATTTCATAAATTGCCTATTTAGTCATCAAGACAACATGTATCATTTATGAACCAATACTTGTACCAAATATATTTGACTTTTCATTAGTAAACTATTTTGATTGTTCGATCAACTAAACTGATTGTCAGGTCTTGTCAGATTATAGTTCATACATAATTGATAGAACCATAAAATGAGTATCAAAACTATTTTCATTAAAAGAATTTTTTTAGTCATGAATACATTTTTTAACAACCTTTTATTTTTTGAACTATTTTTTATTATAAATTAGAAAAAGTCCTATATTAGTAAAAGAAAATTTTAAAAATCTTTGTCCAAACACATTAAATTTTCAAATTCTAAAATTTTAATACAACTTCAGAGTAAAAAAAAAAAAAAAAACTCAAAATAAAAAAATTTAATTACATGCAGATGAGGAAATGAAAATACAAAAATAGGAAAAGGAGGAAGAAAGCATGAATCTTACTGCTAAATAGGAGAAATGCGCATTATTTATACGTAAGAAACTAAGAGCGGCAAACTGAAAAATTGAAGAATATGGCGGGCTGAAGGATTTTTCAGACTACGACATCGGTTACACTTGACCAAATTTTCATATCCAATTTTATCTTCTCCCTCTCTCCATCCTCCTTACTTTGCCGAAAATGTCCACCTGCTCCACTCTCTCCTTCTACTAAATACATCCATAAATTCATTGGAGTTCGCCATTATCATCCTTGTTTGTGCTACTCCACCAATTAGTTTGAACACTTTGAATTTGGGCAACTTTATTGACCTCGCACTACCAAAATCCCTAATTCGGTTGTAACACTGGCTTGGTGGCAAGAAATCAGAATTTAGGGCATGAAAATTAGGAGAAAGCTGCAGTTTAGAGCTTGAAACTTGGGGGAAAACAAGAGTTTAGGAATTGAAGGCATAACTTGAGGTATTTTCGATATTTTGTGTCTAATTTTCCATTGCATCATACATAATCTTAGTGGTTGCTTTTGACATTTCGAATCAGGGCTTGTTTAACATGCTATGATGGTTTTATCTTATGCTTGGTTTCCTTCTATCTGTTGTATTTCACTCCTGTTCTTTTCCCCTTTTACATCTCATATCATCTTAAAGTCTTGATTTTCAGCTAAAATGTTTTGGAGATTGTGCTACTCAATGATAGTCATTGAATTTGATCTGGTGCAACTGGGTTTCTAGTCGGACCTGGCATGGCCCCCTTCTTTTTTAAATTGGGGGATGGAATCCTTACATTTTTGCTGAAGTTTTTGAAATACGAATAGTCAATTGGTAAATGTCAAAAGCAACTTGAGATTCAATCTTCGTGGGCAGGAGATAAATTACTTAGGGATGAATGAGTATTTTATATAGCAAATTGATAAACAGATTGATGATTTTGGTAATCTTGGAGTCTTACTTTCTTGCCAAAAGATCCAAATTTGTGCTTAAACTTGGGGAGTTTGGAATATTACTTGGTACTAGCTGAGGTTAGTTTGTATGGGTTGGAGCGAAATAAGGAATTTAAACCAAAAGTCAACTATTTGAAAATACACCTCCTTTTTGAAAACTGTACTTGATACTTTCTCCCTTCAATTGTATTGTGTGGCTTTTGTACCATTTAATTCCATCTCCCCTCATTTGTATTAGCAAGAAAGATTTACTCTGCAGCTGCACAATTTGGACATCTTAATTGTTTCAGTAAATTCCAATATTCAAACATTCTCTTTCCAGCTTTTCATGGAAAAAAACTACTTTTTATTCTCTTCTATTATGGCCTCTTTTTTTGGGTGTTTACAGTTTAGCTTCTTTCTTGTTTGCTGGTTTCTTGATTTTTGTTCATCACACTATCTACACCTGTTATTGCTATACGTAGGTATTCATTCTCTGTCCTTTTTTTTTGTTTTTATTTTCCCTCATGTAGCTTGTTGTAATGCCTCTGAAAGTACTCTAGGACATTTATCTGATTCTTGGCTTTATATATATATATATGTATATATGTATATATATATAAAGCTTTATTGTTCAGCTGTGTGTTTAGCTTCTCTGTTGTTCGTGTTTTGCTGCATTGGTTTCTTACAATCTGTTCAACGTACTATCAACTGCTATTTCTTTCTTCAGGCAAGTATTTGATCACTTGCTCTTTTTCTACTTGTTTTCCTTCATGTAACTTGTTGTAGCAGCTACCAAAGTATTGTGGGATATTTCTTGTGGTTCTCTTCTAGTTTACATGTCTTGCATTTTACTCCTTTTATTGTCTGTAGGTATATACTTTATATTTGAATACTTTGGATTTGTTGAATGGTTAACATGCCTCCTTATTTTCTCTGCTATTCGATAATGAATCTGTTTACCCAAATTGTACTTTTTAGTTACTTTCATTGTCTATCTTTTTTTTTTCAGTGTCGTTGCTCTTGGTTTGTTGAGGCCTGAGTTTCAGGTACTTCTCTTACTTATAGTTCTGTAAGATTAGTTATTTATTCAGGCTTCGCATTTATATTTTTGCTATACCATGTTGTTTTTTCTGCATTGGGCATCTTCTTTTTACAAATATGTAGTGGCTGGTTCTGTGTTTCTAAAAATGCATTGTGTTGTTAGCTAGCGAATTTAGCTTATGAAATTGATTATTCATGTTATGGCTTTATTTTTAGTTTGCCAATTTTTTCCATGTATATTTGGCTATAGATTCTGTTTAGTTTGTTCCCTTGCTCATGCATTTATTTTTTAACTTCTTTTACCGTAACTATGCACACTTTATACTAATAATCATATTACTACCCCTGCCCATTAGTACATATATTGAATTTGAACAAATGAAACAGTCATTCATATATGTATTCTCAATATTAGCTATTTTTTTCCCTAATTGCTAATAGAAAGGCAAGTATTCATATTAAAAACCAAATGACATTCACAATTTTTACAAATGATTTTCCCATAGTTATGATCGCATTTGCAGATATTGACTTTGGCACTTAATATCATCAAACTATCCACTGAACAGTTTCCCAACTACCTAATTCAATTATGTACCTCAGTAAAGTTTCTTAATATATAGAACAAGATTAGAAATTGCTGCTTCACACATATATAATAGAAGCTTGCTCTTTGACTTCTAACTCATGAAATGGATCACTGTGAAAATATTGGATCATCCAGTCAACCTTCAAGGAATTAACTTTCACTGAGTTCTGGACAAAGATTAATTAGGCAACTAGTATCGTCATAGATGAAACTTGATTTTATTCAAAATTTAACTGAAGAAGTGCGCTTCTACCAAGTTGTTACCAAACAAAGCATGAACAAATTTATGCTGTTACTTGCTTATATTCCGAATTTGTTGGCTAAGCAAATATGTCTAACAAAATAAGCGGTTTGGAAATAATTAATAATGTTCTCTTTATTTTGGCTAAAACTCTATTTTGACTGATTCTTTTACTTCTTATCATGTTGATAGTAATTGGAGTCTTGTTTTGTATGACTATTCATTTAAATTCAGTAGTGTAAGGTTGTAATATCATATTTTCTGACTAAAGTCTATTCTAATGCATATAATACTTTATTTTCAATGTAGTCCACCTTGATATTGATCACAAGGAGTCTGTTGGATATGATGATAGAGTGGTTGAAGTCTGACATTGGTGGTGCAATCTATGTTTTAGTTTAGAAATCTAGTACTCTATTTTTTGGAAAGGATATGTGTTGGCCATTAGTGCTTGAACTGATTATGTGAGTTTTGGGATCCAATATTTTTGGTTGACTTCTATTTTGATGAATTTACAGATGTTTATGGCCATATATATGAATTTGTGGCTTCATTCTAGATTAATTTTGGTTTTTGTCAATTAGAATGTTCTACTATAATTTATTGGAAATGCTATATTCATAATGATTAATTTTAACTCTTCAAAACAAAGTTCAGTGACAACTTTCGAAGGTTGTCACTGCATGCAAGTTCACTAAGTGACAACTATTCTTATCACTGAATAATAGGATTGATGTGATACCCCGACTTCTTTAAACCCTAAATTCTAAATAAAAAAAAAACCTAGTTTACTTGATTGAAACCCTAATTTACTTGTGACTAACAGGTTTTCTTAAATCCCTCATATTTTAATTGAAACCCTAATTTTTTCACTGGATTTGTAAAATTCCTCACGTTTTTCTTAAAAATGCCTTTTATTTGGAAATTATTCATTTATTAAAGCCCTACCACCCAGTCATTCCACAATAAGTGCAAATGAACCTAGAAAGTAGGGTTTCACTTTTTGGTTTCAAGATTGGAGCAAATTAGGGTTTTCACGATTTTTCGTAGGATGATTTTTCGGTACGGAGCAAGGATCAAATTTGGTTATTAAAAGTGACTTTTAGGTGAGAAATAATATGTGATTAGGAGCAATGATAAAAAGTTAGTGAATAGAAAGTAAAAACCCTAGCATGTGTGTTTTAAAGAAAAACGACGCGAACCGATGGGTACCGCGCGTTACCGATTGAACCCACCACTTGACCACCACTTTCTTACCATACAAGCTCATGAATATTTGAGCAAATATCTCCTTATTTCCAGCTGGCTTTGACCGAAATTTGTGGCTAAAAATCCAAGGGAAAGTGAGAGAAATTTGCATGGCTTTGGTGGTGCCAAGTGTCACCACCCTATGGCTCTTTGGTTGATTTTTTTTTCTTGCCTTCTTAACACCTTGGAGTAGCCTTTCTTCTTCATTTTTCTGCTGCTTGGCTGAGACAAGAGAGGAGAGAAAGAGAGCAAGAAACCAACTTCCTTCTTCTTGAGTTGAGCCATCCAAGTGAGGAATTAAAATTCTAAACCGATTAAAGTGTGAGTTGTGAGCTTGAGAAGCTAGGGCAACCAAGAATTCCAAGAGGAGGTGAAGTATTACTCTTGCAAGCTTCATTTGTTGAGTTATTTGCTGCCTATCCTTGCTATATGGATGATATATGTTGTATTTAAGCTTATATAAGTGGTTGTGGTGATGATTGGAGCAAGAAATCAAGAAAGGTTACATTGAATCCCAAAATTCCAGGCTTCTGGAAAATTTCAGCTCTATTCTGTCTGATTTTATTTAACCATGTTATAGGCCGAATTAGGCTTGGCATAAAACATTAAAGTTGTAGAGAATGGTATTTTATAGGTGCCTACAAAATTTCAGTTTAATCAGAGCAATGTAGCCTGTGAAAAGACCAAAATACCCTCACTATTTTAGGATGTTTCCAGTGTTCCGTTTTAGTCAGTTCATCCAGTTTATCATGTTTATTCACTAGGATCCGTGCTGATTTAGCCATTTACCAAAACATGAAAGTTTTAGCACTCTGTCGTAGCTTTTCAACTCCTACAAGAACACCTCAAACAGACCTTGGTAGCCTGAGATATGACCATTCTAGTGCAGTGCGGTTAATTAGCCATATAGTTGGAAGTTGGCTCTGTAAATTGGGAATTTGACCAGGTTACACTGGAAATTTGACTAAGTGACCTTCATGAAAGTTGTAGGCCTTTGTCTTAGATTCGAAACGGTATAAGTTTCACACCAATCCGATAAGCGTAGCCTCAGATGTGTTCTTTCCGTAAAAACCCATCAAATCTGTCTTTTGTAAACTTCATTTCCGCATTTGTTATTAGTTGATTTATGTTCTTGTATTGTCTTGAGCCTATGGAACGGCTATTGAATGCATTTGTGTTGTGTATGAACTTGGGCTTGAATGAGCAAAAGAGTGAAGCCATAATGGCTGGAAATTAGGTAAACACAAAGGGCATGCTGCCCAAATTTACGCTCGAGGACTAGAGAACTATACTTGCAACTTGAGTAAGGGTTAAGAGTGATTACTACTTGAACCATCTAGGGTACTTGAGTGTTCTTGTTCCGAGGTATATAAGTAAGGACTTGGCCGAACTTGTACCCTTGAGAAATGAAATAATGATTGCTCGAAGTATGTTTTCCTTGTACTTTCAACTTGCATGACAATTTCAAGTATAAATGTTACAAAGTTTTACTGTTTAAAAAGCGAGCAAATGTTTCACGACTACTATCCGAGCGAATTTCAATTTCTTGATTTTTATTGAACGAAACGTCTAAGTTCCGAATCTTAGTCGATTTTCAAAGTTCTTAAGCCAAGTTTTATCGCAGATTTGGACTCCAAACCCGGAGTACCACCCAGACGTGATTACTAGAGGCACTATATCTTTTGGTGAGTGCTTTCAAATACCGAATTGAACTTGATACTTGAACTTGATACGTGACCAATATGATTACATGTTATATACGTGAATTGTTAGGGTAAGAGTGTACTTTATCACACTTGCCCTTATGTGATATATACTTGTTTATTGTTACAATTGACTTGATATACTTGTTTATGATGCGCGCACTTCCTGGAATTCCAGAAACCCTGCGGCGAGTTACTTAAGTCGAGCCGTCAAGGGCTTGGTCGATTGGGTAACGAACCCTGGGTCTCTTGTTTTGTCGAGTGGAGTGATATCTCCTCGACTAATCGGTATACTCGAGTATTACCACCCGTGTTTCTTGAGGATTTTGGGCCCAGCCGGGGGTTTGAACGGTGGACGGAGAGTCGTTTAAGTGGTGTTCTACTGGATTGGTTCCTTTACTTGAAAGTTGACGGAGTGTCAACTATTATGTGATCAAGCTCCTGATGATGAAATGGGAAGATGGCTCATCTGTATCCTTATGCTTTGGAATGATTATTGCTTATTGGATTATTGACTCTTCTGAAAAAAAAAACTTTTACACTCGCTCATTTTGAGATTGCCACTTGACGTGTTATTGCTCACTCTTATGAACTCTTCAGGCTCGTTACTTTGCTATATCAAAAACTTGTACTTATAAATAATGGTCAATTTGCTATTTGGAACCTCACTGGGCTTTTAGCTCATTCCACTCCATTTGTTTTCCTTTCAGGGGTACGAGCGAGGCGTGAGATATGTAAAGACTAGCGTAGACTAGTTGTTTTTTACTTTTGACTTGTACTCGCGCTATTACTCGAATAGAATGTTTTGTACTTGGATTGTATACACTTTGAACCCGTTTGGATATATAGAGGCTTTGTATTTTGAATATGCATCGATGTAAATTGTAAGTGTGAATTGCGAAGTTATTTATGGTCCATGGATGTATGCATGTGATACGAGTGAGTGAGTCCTGGCGAGAGCTGGGCAGGCGGTCCGCCAAACCCTTTGGTACGCCTTAGGAGGAGGTGGGGTCGTCACAATTGATAGTGACAAGTTCAGGTCGTCACTGTAGACTTCAAATTTGTGATGACTTTTGCTACATCTATGACAAAAATATAGGTGAAATGGTGACAAGAAAAGTCATCACAGAATGATATCCGTTAGTGATGACTTTTTCCTCGTCATTGAATAACAAGATTCTGTGACGACTTTTAAAAGGTTGTCACATGGATTCATTTGTGACATAGAATCTGTGACAACCATGTGACAACGGAAAATGTTGTCACTATATCCATATAATGATGACTTTTTGGCTTTCAATGACGGCTTTTTGTTGTCACAAAAGACCAATTTTCTTGTAGTGCCCGAATCTGTCTTGGGAGTCCAAATCAGCAACTTGAAACCAAAATTTGAGTGTCTTCGATTTTGAATCATGGAAAAGTGCCTTCTAGGAACTTTTAGTACTTTGGAAGTAGTTTCCAACGGTACCAAATTTTCCAATTTTGGACCTACAGAGAGTGAGATATGATTTTTCAAAGATCGCACCTCAAATCTGAAATTTCTGAACTTGAAGGGAATTGAGTTTTAGAAACTCTCCATTTCCCTTCGATATTGCTTGACCATTTTACACTTGATTTCAAAGATGAAAATCAGTTTTCCTTGTATTATTAAACCCCACTTTTGAGTCTCGATTTACGAGTAATTAAGGCTCTCTTTCATGATATTTTCTTAGATTGTACAAGGGTACAATCTCTTTCTTGTTAATAAGGGGTTTAAAAGTGATAGTGTGTAATTGTAAATTATTTACTCAGGCACTCAAGAGGATCGTACGGTGGACGCCTAAACCCTCAAGTGGGCATTACTTCCTTGTTTTTGATTGGTGAGTGTCAAGTGCATGACTTGATATATTTACTTGATCTATCTTGCTTATATGCGTGAATGTTACTTGATGAGATGAGTGTATACTTTATCGCACTCGCTCTCATTTACTCGAACTCTACTTGTATTAAACTTGATTTTTAAAGTCGATTGGAGTGAATCTCATCGGCAAAATATACTTGTTTTAGTGTGCATGCCGTGTTATCGTGCGTGTCGTGTTGTCGAGTGGAGTGAACCTCCTTCACTTATGGGGATGCCCAATTCTCTTAGCCAATCTTGCAACTCGAGCCGGCATGGGCTTGGTCGAGAAGCTTGATGAACCAAGAGAATAACAAAACAAAACCTGATCTTTTGAGACCTTGTTCGGCATACTCGGCGAGTATCGCCCTTTTCGTGCGTGTTTGGTTACGGATCCGAGAGGGTGGAATGAGGGATGGAGGAAGTAATAAGTGAAGTTTCTACGGACATAATACCAATCCGAATGACGGAGTGTTATCACGAGGGGGTATCGGATCGATCCGTGGCGAAGCAAGTGGAAAGTAGCTCCTGAGAGCTCCTGTATCCTACTCAAGTGTGTTTAATTGTTAATCGTGAATTACTTGACCTTATCGGTTTATTTATGGTATAAATGTTATTGATACTTGAACTACGTGCTTGCATGATTTTCCTGGTCTCACTGAGTATTGGCTCATCCCATTAGTTTGTTTTCCTTAACAGGAACTAGAATGGAAGAAGTTAAGGAAATGCCGACTTGAGGCACTTTTGTATTAATGTTTTGATTGTAATCGACTATACACTTTTGGATGTTGTATATTTTGGAAAAAGTGACTGTAAGTTTGAAATTGTGATGTAAGATTGAATATTTATGTATGGAAATGACTTCGTACCTTTATTCCGATTTTCATTGTTAGTATTAGACTTTAAGTTTGTGTGACAGCCCCACTTTCCCTTAGGGCGAACCAAAGGGGTTAGTGGACTGCCTGCCCAACTCTCGTCAGGACTACTAAGCTAATCACACCCTAAAATACCTATTCCGAAAGATAATACAGTGCTCGAGCTCTACAACGACCGATAAAAAAAATGAAACAAAGAACGAAAACAAGCCGCGGATGAACAGTGACTGCCAAGTCACAATCCGGCCGGTTTCTGGCAGGATATCCAGCCGGATTCCTGGCCAGATTGGAGGCAGTAGTTCACCCCAAAAATTTCAAAATTTCCCCTGCATATCCGGCCTAATATCCGGCCAAGAACTGGCCGGATACTTGGCCGGATTCCTTGAACAGTAACCTCCAAAAATTTTCTGCTTTCCTCGTTCAACTTCCGCACTCGTCCACAATCCAACCAAGTGCAAGTAAACTTTATCTACCAATAAAGCATGTACATACCAAGTAAACATATAACCCATACATATGAGAAACACTTTTATAAACCCGCATTTACAAACTTTACAAATCCAAAAGGGAACATGGGGCAAAACACATATAGGGTTTCCCACTTCCGAGGAGCTATAAAAAAGAACAAAAGAATGCCTCACTAGCTCGACTCGCTTCTCAAAACATAGTTCCAAAAGTTGTTCCTGTAAGGAAAACAAAGATAACGAGGGTGAGCTTACGCTCATGAGGTACCATCAAGACGCACAAAGATAATCATGCTTAGCCAAGGAACACATAAGAGATTACATCACAATAACCAGGGTTAAAAGGATACAATCGGCTCTCAAGAGCCACTTTCCACTTGTCGTACTTGATCTCAAACCCGTTGACACTCCGTCAACATTTGGAGAAAAGAACAAGACCGTAGATCCCACTTTACACCACATTCCTTCCACAAAACATTCCCCTTACCGGGTCCGAACACCTCACAGAACAGAGAAGGCAATACTCGAGTATACCACAAGGTGTGACGACCCCACTTCTCCCAAGGGCGAACCCAAGGGTATCGGCGGGCCGCCTGCCTAGCTCGCGCCAGGACTCAAACCTTAAAGCGATAAAAACCAGAAAATCCAAAAGAGTACCTTACATACTATATACAAATCCCAAAAAGGTTATAATTACATTCTCCAAAAGTACCTGCTCAAACTATTACACCCTTATAATTACAACCAAAACTAAAAGGTAGACCCTAAGGAGGGTCCTTATACAAACCACCACAATAAAAACAAACATCCTAATTGTCCAACTATGACAAACCAATACTAGTGTAAGTGCCCATAAGTCCCCGCGTCGGCCCCTGCTAAGGAAAACAAAAGGAACGGGGTAAGCTATATGCTTAGTAAGTAAACAGGGGTAAAAGCGTAAATGTCACGTAACCACAGTTACTCAATAAGAGTAAAGCAAAAGCAGAAAAGTAACATCACATAATAAGGATACAGGTGGCTCCAAAGCCAAGTCGTTGCCATGCGTGACCTCCTGTCGACACTCCGTCGACCATACATAAGGTCCGTAGAACTCCACTTGTACACCCACCGAACACCTTATCACCCTCACTGGCCAGTCACCTCACAAACTTGCCCAGGCGAACGAAATCACAAACTTGAGCTTGAGTCACAAGCTCGGGTCACAAAATTGGTTCACATACTCAGCGAACCGGGTTCACAAACTTGGTGACCTCAAACCAAGTTGGACTGACTTCGACCAAGCCCTAACCGGCTCGAATAGTCCATCTAGGTATTGAGTTCAACCTCAAACTCACAACATTCACAAAATTATTCAAAAGTCACCCTGAGCCACCAGCTCAAGGGTTTTAGTTCCAAAATTGCTCATATACATAAGCCATGTACAAATATGTGTGCAAATTAGGGTTTAGAGCGAGTGCGATAAAGTACACCCTCGTCTAAGTACCCTCTTCATACATATCGAAACACATAAGCAACTAACATACAAAAGCGGCCTGAATACTTACTCCAAATACAAAAGTAGTACAAAAGCGGAAATCACTTCGTTGGTTGGCTAGTAGTGGGCCCCACCGGCTCCGCCTAGTTCACCACCGTCTGAAATCGAAGATTGTGTCACAATATATCACAAACAGCTACTCACACATGTAAAACAAGCAAAACGGCAAAATTGGCACGCGCAAGTGCGAAAACGGCAAAATGGGGCACACGCGCGCGCGCGGAACGGCAAACGGGACGGCCAAATCGGCCATCTTAAACCGTTTTGGTCGAAAGTTAGGATAGGAGTGTCGGATCAAGGTGAGCGAGATACCGTTTCGAAGCTAAGAGGAAGGGCTACAATTCTCATGAAGACATCTCAACCCAGATCTCAATAGGTATAGGTCAAAAAGGCACGAAATAGTGCCAGCTGTTTCATGGCAAGTTACCAAACATGCCCTGTTTGCAAGGCCGTAACTCACGGCTCAGAATTCGAAAACAAGAAATTCCAAAGGCGTTAGAAAGCTGAGACATAAGGCTAAAACTTTGATGTTTTGGCCAAGACCTGAATCCACTCAGAACAGAACGAAAATCGAGTGTCAACGTACCCGTCAGAACTGTCCAAATACAAGGCAGTTCTGACGAGCGTTATTGTTTTGATCATAACAGGAGCTACGGAACTCGGTTTTCGACGTAATTTATACCGTTTCGAAGCTGAGACCAAGATCTAAATTTCTTATGAAGGAGTCGACACCCAGATCGTATGGAATCAGAACGGAAAAATGCACGGCAGAAACTGAAATGCAAAACGTACACAAACGGACGTCTAAAACAGGTCTGAGGGTTTTGTCTATAACTCGGAATACATTAATCCGTTTGACCTGCAATTTTACAGGTAGATTCAGCACTTAAAAGGATACAACGTTGAAGAAGGCCACTTAACCCAGTTTCGAGTGTAACTAGGTCAAAACTGTAAGATACTAAACCAGAATCGTAAAACAGGTGAACAAACCGCAACCTGGTGCAAACAGCATAACTCAGCCTACTTAAGTCCAAATTCAGAAATTTAAAAGGCATACGAAAGCTTAGAAACAGGGCTACATTTCATCAGAAGACTAGAACAACCAATTCTGACGTAATCCTATCCAAAATCACCAATTACAAGTGCAGTTCTTACATTCGGACAAAACCAGAACAGCAAGGGTATTTTCGACTTTTCTCACTCTACACTACTCCGATTGACCTGAAATTATACAGGCACCTATAAAATGTCATTTCCTACAACTTTCATGTTTTAAGCCAAGGCCAATTCGGCCTCTATCTAGGACCAAAATATTCGGACAGAATGAAGAACCAAGAAACCCCAATTTTCCAAATTTCATTCAAAACAGAAATCACTTGCAATCTTCCACTTTTTCCACCATCTAGCATCATTACATACCATTTCCAACCATCATATATAGCCACACAATCATGCTTATATTAAAACAGGAAAAATCCCAATAAATATAAAACTTCACTAAATCATCCACAAATCAAGATATAAACCATAATTTTTCATCTCTTAACACCACTAAGCATGAATTAAGCTTCATTAGGTGAAGGAGAGAGTTCATTCATTACTCACCTAGTAAAACAAGAGAGAGGGAGTTGCTTGTCACCTTAGCTTCCACAAACACTTCACCAATCAACTTACTAATACCAAATGAAGAGGTTTTATGGAAGGAATTCAAGATTAACCGGTTAGTTTATGAGATTGAGCAAGATTAGGACAAGGAATTGAGAGAGATTTTTCTTTCTTCCTTTGGAGAGAATTTCGGCCAAGAGAGAGAAAAGAATGAGGAAGATTAAGCTTCATTTGTCTTATAAGAAGGTTGGAAAAAATAAGAATTAATTCTAGCCACAAGTTTGGTTAACACTTGGTTGAATCACAACCACACAATTTTCTCTCTCTTGTTGCATTTGAACCACTAATTTTCGGCCAATAAGAAGCTAAGAGGGGGGGAAGATATTTTGCTCTATTAGTGGTAAACTTGCATGGCAAGTAAGTGGTGGTCAATTGGTGCGTTCAATCGGTAATGCGCGGGACCCGCCGGTTCGCGCCGTTTTTTCTTAAAACACATGTACTAGGGTTTTTACTTCCTATTCACTAATCTTATCTTATTGCTCCTAATTACATATTATTTCTCACTTAAAAGTCACTTTTAATCACCAAATTTGATCCTTTTTCCGTACCAAAATTTCATCCGGCGAAAATCACAAAAACCCTAATTTTGCTCCAATGCTGAAACCGAAGAGTGAAACCCTACTTTCTAGGCTCACTTGCACTTATTATGGAATAATTGGATAGTAGGGCTTTAAATCTTAATCCCTACATAGGGTTTTCGAAATACTCCTAAAACCAAACGTTACCGCCCAGCTAATGAATATATCAACGTCGAACGGACTGGGGCCTCACACAAGGTCGAGGAGTAAACACTCCACTCGACTAACAGTCACTCTTGGTTCGTTGTTGAATCGACCAAGCCCTTGCCGGCTCGACCCGAACAACGACCAATGAGGTATGAGCTCAGATATCACAATAAAGTCGTTGGATACAATCCTCCAAATGACATCAAATCATGCACAAGTACAGTTTCACAGTTATACAGTATACAGATAAGAGATCAAGAGCAGTGAAGTACACTCTCGTCTCATTCAAGACAACCAAGTCACAGAATCAAGTACAAACAATCATTTAAGCATTAAACCATTCAATGGTACACTCACCGGTTCAAATATACAAGTTCACAAGTTTCCTTCAGATGTAGGCCCCGGATCACCGGCACGACCTAAAAATAAGAAAATTACCACAATTGAGACTCAAACACGAGTCATAACCTCTTTAATGAACTACTAGAGCAATACCAAATTATAACTAAGAAGTGAAATGAAATAACATTAGGTGCCAAGCATAAACAACCTCAAGACCTGTCCATTTCTACTCAAAATCACTCCTAACTCAAATGTACCCAATCTCCTTAACTTTGGACAGCACTTCCCCTTAATTTTTCACATTTCCAACCTACCATTTATCACCAATATTCATCCCACAACTATCACAAGTACATATACAATTTGTAGGCTATTCAATACACCTCGTTGGGGTCACAATACCCTTAACTCTTAACCAATTAAGAACTCAATACCCAACCAAAACAAAGCCCAAATTGAAACCCTAAAACTGAAATTTTGCCCTATAAGCTGAAATTTTCCTCAACAAACCACAATTAACACAAATTAGCTTCATTTTACCCAATATAAAACTATCACTCCATGGTTAATCAATAATTACCATATAAAAATAGAAAAATCACCAATAAATCTAAAATTGGTCAAGCTCAACTTTAAATCATGAAATGTTCCACCAAATAGCATGTTTACCTCTACAAACCACTAATATACTATTATTAAAACAAAGAGAGAATTTCTTGGCAACTCACCTTACAAACCACAAGAGACAAGGTAGCTAGTAATTTCTCTTCACAAATGGCTCCACCACAAACCTTAACCTAGCTTAACAATTCACTTTTATGGAGGAATTTCGGATTTAAGTAGTTGGTTCACAAGATTTGAGCAAGAAATGAAGCCAAAAGTTGGAAGCTTTTCTCTCTTCTCCTCTCTATGTTGCTCGGCCAAGACAAGAGAAAATGGAGAGGATTTTGGGTCAAAATTGATTTTAGGAAAGGTGAGGAAAGATTCGTCAAAGTCCACCCTCCAACCATATCGCGCCACCTAGCATCTTTTATGTTTATCTCATCCCTCTTATTTCCAACTACAATTTAATCTAGATAACCTCCAATTGTCTAATAATACCTAGTAATAAAATCCTTGTATGTAAAAATTCACCAAATGGTCCACATTTATCGCGCTTATCGTATTAGTGGGTCCTACGTTCAATATACCCCACTATTAACACATGAAATAACTTATTTTAGAAAAATGACTTAAAAATCATATTTTTTTCATAAAAATCCCTAGAAAATTAATATAGTGAAGAAGAATATAGAAAATGTGTACAAAGGAATAAATTAAATGCCTAGAAAATAAGGAAATTTCGGGATCTCACACTCTCTCCCCCTTAAAATAAATTTCGTTCTCGAAATTTCTCACCTGGATTAACAAATAGCTCAGGGTATTTCTTTTTCATCTCCTCTTCCACCTCCCAGGTTGCCTCTTCCACTCCATGATTTCTCCATAGGATTTTCACCAATGAAATTTGTTTATTCCATAGTTCCTTAATCCTTCGATCTAGTAATCGTACAGGTCTCTCTTCATAGGTGAGTGCTTCATCTATCTCAATCTCCCCCGATTGTACAATGTGGGTTGGATCAGGGTAGTACTTTTTAAGCATCGAGACATGGAAGACGTCATGAATTCGGGATAAACTTGGCGGCAACTCGAGTTGGTACGCCACTTTCCCAACTCGTTGGAGAATCGTATAAGGTCCTACGAACCGAGGTTGAAGTTTCTTTCCTTTACCCGCAGTGACACTTCATAGTGGCGTGATCTTAAGAAAAACACGGTCTCCAATTTAGAACTCCAAATCTTTCCTTCGGTTGTCCGCATAGCTCTTTTGTCGGCTTTGAGCTGTTTGGAGTCTTTGACGAATCAACTTAACCTTTTCTTGTGCATCCTCCATCCAGGGAATGGTTGTTGGATCTAAAACCTTCTTTTCCCCTACTTCATCCCAATAAATGGGCGAACGACACTTCCATCCGTAGAGGGTTTCATACGGTGCCATTTGAATGGACGAATGGTAACTATTATTGTAGGCGAACTCTACTAAAGTCATATGCTGGCCCCAATTACCCTCAAAGTCCAGAATACAAGTCCGTAACATATCCTCGAGGGTTTGAATTGTTCGCTCCGACTGTCCATCCGTCTGGGGGTGATAAGTGGTACTAAGGTTAAGTTTGGTCCCCAAGTTCTCTTGAAACTTTTGCCAAAACCTCGATACAAAACGAGGATCTCGGTCAGAGACTATACTCATTGGGACCCCATGTAACCTCACAATTTCATCCATGTACAACCGAGCCAACTTGTCCATGGAATACTTCATATTCACAGGTAAGAAATGGGCCGATTTGGTTAACCGATCAACGATCACCCAAACGGCATCATGTCCTTTCTGAGTCCTTGATAATCCGGAGACAAAATCCATCGTAATATTTTTTCACTTTCATTCAGGTATCTCAAGAGATTGTAACAGTCCAGAGGGTTTTTAGTGTTCAGCCTTAACTTGTTGACAGACCAGACAGGTTTGTATATATTGAGCAATCTCCCTCTTCATCTTATCCCACCAGTACAATCATCGTAAGTCCTAATACATCTTGTTACTACTAGGATGGATCGTGTATTTCGATCGATGGGTTTCATCTAAAATCTCTCTTTTCAAGTTTTCATCATTAGCCACCACTACCTGATTCCGATACTTCAAAATTCCTTCAGGACTTACATTGAAATCAGGCAGTTCTCCTTTTTCCACCTTATTCCTCCACTTTTGCAACATTAGATCCTCAGTCTGGGCCTCTTTGATTCAGTCTAATATAGTGGATGTCACCCGGATATTTCCAAAAGTTACTTTTTGACGTCCCAATCTAGGGTTCCACTCACTAACTGCTCCTAACATCTCCCACTCCTTGACCATTAACCCAGCTACTTGAGCCTTCCGACTTAGGGCGTCAGCTACTACATTAGCCTTACCCGGATGGTAATTGATCGTGCAGTCATAATCTTCTAAGAGTTCTATCCATCGGCGTTGCTTTATATTCAACTCCGTTTGGGAAAAGAGGTACTTAAGGCTCTTATGGTCTGAATAAACCTCAAAGTTAACCCCGTATAGATAGTGTCTCCACTTTTTCAGAGCAAAGACCACTGCAGCTAGCTCCAAGTCATGGGTGGGATAGTTTTGTTCGTGTTATTTCAATTTCCTAGAAGCAAAGGCAATCAAGTTCTTATTTTGAATCAACACGCACCCCAAACCTTCTCTCGAAGCATCAGTATACACAGTGAAACTATCCCTACCGTTAGGCAATGCTAGTATAGGAGCTATGGTTAACCTTCGCTTCAACTCTTGAAAACTTTCCTCACACCTAGCATCCCACAGAAAACGGCCACTTTTCTTTGTTAAATCGGTTAAAGGACCGACAAGTTTCGAGAAATCCTCAATAAACCGACGGTAGTAACTTGCCAACCCTAAGACACTTCGAATCTCGATGGGACTTTCAGGCCTCTTCCATTCAGTCACCGCCTCTACCTTCGCTGGATCCACAGTGATACCCTCTTTCGAAATCACGTGTGACGCCCCCACTTCTCTCTAAGGCGAACCAAAGGATATTCTCGGGACACCTGCCTAACTCTTGCCAGGACTCAAGACAATTCCCGTTCAAACTTAATGAAATACCAGCCATCACGATGATATAAGTAAGAAAGGGAGGTCATTCCCATAAATAACATTCAAACTTACATCACGAGTTTCAAAATACATCAAGTATCCAATTCTTACATCAAGTTATCAAAATATACAATAATCCAGAGTCTAGCCAAGCATATTGAAAAACCCTAATACAAAAGTACATTCGAAGGGGGTTTCTCCGAGGTCCATTCCAGATCCTTTCCTGTTAAGGAAAACAAATCTACAGAGTGAGCAAAACGCTCGTAAGGCCAAGAACACACATGCAAGCACGTTGTTCAAGTAACAATCCTTATTTACAAGTAGAGCAATAATATTGCAATAATTAACAATTCGAACGAGAAAAGTAAACAGAAACAATTCAAGAATATAGGAGCTCTCAGGAGCTATTTTCCACTTGCACGATCGCGAACCTGCACTAGTTGACACTCCGTTAACCGGATAGGTTTAGTCCGTAGAACTTCACTTATCATGTCCCCTTTCACCTTACATACCCCTGTATCGGGCCCGCCTGTCGTTTGTTTGAAGCGATACTCCAAGCAAGACCTCTCAATAGGTCAAGCTTATATCTTCTCATGGTTCACCAAGGAGCCTGACCAAGCCCAAGCCGGCTCGTGTCCAAGGTTAGCCAGTGAGATTTGGGCGTCCCCCATGTTCATTTGTGAATTGAGGAGATTCACTCCAACGACGTATGCAGCCATAGCATACCATTTCATTTCATTCAATCATTTAATATCATTCAATCATTCATTTCATTGAATACATTTCATTCCATTCATTTCAAATGAGAACGAGTGCGGTAAAGTACACACTCGACTCCATTTTCAAAATCTCCAATCATTTATACCAGTTAAGCATGTATCAAGTACTCATACACTTGACACTCACCGAGTGATTCAAGTAGCAAGTACAAGCGATTGATTAGGCGTCTCCCGTGAGATCCTCTTGGAGGTCCTCTTGAGTGCCTGAGCAATAAATAATGAACTATCACTTATAAACCCCAAATATCAAGGAAGATTGTATACTTGTACAATCTAAGAAAATTTCATGAAAATGAGCCTTAATTACTCGTAAATCGAGACTAAAAAAATGGGGTTTTAAAACACAAGCAAAATCTGATTTTTTTTTCATCTTTGAAACAAAGTATAAAATGGTCTAGCAATATCAAAGGAGATAGAGAGTTCGAAACCTTCAATTTCCTTTAAGTTTGGAAATTTCAGATTTGTCGAGCAATCTTTGAAAAATCGTATTTTACTCTCTACAAGTCCAAAATTGGAAAACTTGGTACCGTTGGAAACTTCTTCCAAAGTACTAAAAGTTCCTAGAAGACACTTTTCCATGATTCTAAATGAAAGATATTCAAAATTTAGCTCAAAGTGGCTGTTTTGGAATGCCAAGACAGACTTGGGTTGATTTTCAGCAAAGTTTGGAAATTCGGCAAAATTCACACAATATGAACAAGCTTCTGAAATTTGGAACTCAATTAGAGTTACAATCAAATTTTTCAACACAACAAGCGAAACAAGAATTGGAGTTTTGGCCGCCAAGATATGGTAGCTCAAAGTTGGTGCAAAAGTGAAACTGTTAAGCAAATTTCAGGTTTAAATCACGTACTTCGGGACTTTGTTTGAGCTTCGAAATAGACACAGAATGGCACAAAATTTGGTAGGATTATACTACCATATAAGGGCTATTCCTCTGCCAAATTTCATAGAAAAAATACGTATGGGAAGTCGGTTAACAAAATCATTAAAGCTCCAAGAACTTCCAAGTCAGAACTGCCTTGTGGTTCCGTTTTACGTTTTCCGTTTTCAAAATGTTTGGCCAACAAAATGTCTCAATCATGATCCATTTGTGTAGAAAATGTCTAAAAAACATCCAAGATACATTTGGTAGGTGATCAACATCAAGAATTTCAAAACAACAAGTCCCAATAAAGATTTAGGCATTTACTAGTCAAAAAGAGGGTTTTCAACCACTGAATCAGTTTCAAACTTCGGCCACAACTCACTCAATTCAACTTAGAATTGACCATTGTTGATGGCGTTGGAAACTAAATTCATAAGGCTAAAAGTTCACAGAATGAATCATTTTAAAAATCTGTCCACAACTTGCCCATATTCGAGCATCAAGTTGCAGCTCATGACCTGCACTCCAGTGGATCAGCGAAACAGGGCAGTCATGTTCAAATGATTGGTATGGTTCACTCAAGTGGAATCAGGACATGAATTTTATACCATTGGAAAACCGGAAGTGTCTAGTTTCTAATGCCACTGACAGCACTCTATTTCGACATCGGAGTAAAAAGTTATGACCGAAACAAAACCACTGCCAGAGTAATACGGGACTCATTTCCAGCTTTGACAAATTTTAAAAAACTCAACATTTAATCATCCAAATCACGTAATTTTTTGTGGAAACCTTCCACACAACGCACACAACATGTATACATCATAAACAAGTCAATTGAACCACAAAAAATGCACTAAGGGTCACGGCAATAACAAGGGCAGATTTGTCACTTTTGCTCAACTCTCCCCTTTTGAGTTTTCCTTCACAACCCAACGTATTTCCACTAGATTAAGCACTAATCCAACATAAATAGCATCATATATCATCAAATCAGTCCACCAAGCCATTGTGGGATTTCATAGAGCCCACACACCAAATTTCCAACATAAATAAAGCTACCCACATGAATATATGAGCTTATAAGTGCAATATAACTTCGATAAGTCAAGATTTGAGAGGTTGATCATCACTTACTTTCTTAGATGATCAAGGCAGAAATTTTGGTCCTTTTAGCTCAAGAAAAACCGTGAGAGCAAGCCCCTTTTCCTAGCTTGAGGAGATCTCCAAGTTGTTAGCAAAGTGTATGTGAATTTTGAGGTGATTTGGTGAAGATTTGAAGCAAGGATTGATGAAGGAAAATGAAGAACTTTGGTTGTTTTTCTCCTTGGATGGCCGGCTGTCTTAGAGCAAGAGAGAGAGAGGTTTTGGCTCCAAATGAAGCTTCCAAGAGAAGCTAAAATGTGTGGCTTTGAATTGGTTCAAAAGTCAACTCTCTCTCCCGCGCGTACGCGCGTTTCATGCTCGATTCCTCTCGAGATTGTTTCACTTGTGCACTAAACCCCTAATGCACTTATATTCCTACTATTATTATTCACTCTTAATGGTCTAAAAATAAGGGTCTAAAGTCCCTCAATTAAATCACGCGTGTAAAAACGCGTACTTTCAATTTCTGCGCGGTAGAATGGAATTTTCACGAAATTCTTATAACGATAGTATCACTAACTAATACTTGAGTACTTAAACATAAAAATACCTATTTTAAAACTAGTGTATAAGTCTCCAATTTTTCAAACTCATAGTACTCTCAAATCGGTTATTGTTTCCAAACGCATATTCGCTATTCTCACTTAACGAGCTTCCAAAAATTAAATTTTGAAACGAGTCACTTTAAAAATACATGTGAGCTATTATTCTATGTAATTGAGTAATAAAAGGTGAAAATAAAATATTCTGAGTAAATGGCCAAACAAATAATTAAATAAGGTAGAAATAGGAAATTTAAATAAGTAAATTTTGCGAGTCTTCACATCCTCTCCCTCTTAAGAGAATTTCGTCCTCAAAATTTACCTTGATTCACGAACAGGTTTGGATATTTTCCTCGGATTACTTCTTCAATTTCCCAGGTCGCTTCCTCTAGTCCGTGGTTCTTCCAAAGAACTTTTACCAGTGGTATCCGTTTATTTCTCAATTCTTTCACCTTCCTATCCAGAAGTTTTACCAGTTTCTCCTCGTAGGTCAAGGTCTCATCAATCTCTATACTTTCCGGTTGTAAAATATGTAAAGGGTCTGGATAATACTTCTTAAGCATGGACACGTGGAAAACATTATGGATCCGAAACAGACTCGGTGGCAATTCCAACTTATACGCTACCTTTCCCACGTGTTGATAACCTTGTAAGGTCCTACAAATCTCGGTTGTAATTTCTTTCCCTTACCAGACACTAAACTTGCTTTCAGAGGTGTAATCTTAAGAAATACTAGATCACCAACCGCAAATTCTAAATCTTTTCTTCGGTTATCTGCATAACTCTTTTGACGACTTTGTGCGGTCTGAATCCTCTGGCGTACCAACTTCACCTTTTCATTGGCCTCCTCGATCCAAGGCACTGTAGTCGGGTCTAAGATCTTTCGTTCACCTACTTCATCCCAACAAATCGAAGACCTGCACTTTCGACCATAAAGTGCTTCATATGGAGCCATTTGAATAGAAGAGTGGAAACTATTGTTATAGGCAAATTCCACTAAAGTTATATACTTACTCCAACTCTCCCCAAAATCCAAAACACATGTCCTCAAGGGTTTGAATTGTCCTCTCAGACTGTCCATCGGTCTAGGGATGGTAAGTAGTACTAAAATTCAATTTAGTCCCCAACACTTCCTGCATCTTTTGCCAAAATCTCGAAACAAATCTCGGGTCTCTATCGGACACGATACTCACAGGTATTCCATGTAACCTGATAATTTCATCCAAGTACAACTTAGCTAACTTCTCCAATGGGTATTTCATATTAATGGGCAGAAAACGAGCCGATTTGGTCAGTCGATCCACTATTACCCAAATAGCATCATTGCCTCTTTGTGTCCTGGGCAACCCTGATACAAAATTCATAGTGATATTTTCCATTTCCACTCGGGTATCTCCAAAGGTTGCAAAAGTCCCGATGGTTTCTGATGTTCGGCTTTTACTTGTTGACAAGTCAAACAAGTCTGGACAAATTGAGCAATTTCCTTCTTCATGCTCTCCCACCAATACAGAGTCTTCAAGTCTTGGTACATTTTATTCCCTCCAGGGTGTACCGTAAACTTACATCGGTGTGCCTCTTCTAAAATTTTCTTTTTAAGCCCTTCATCTTTTGGCACTACTATCCGATTCCGAAACCTTAATATACCATTTGATCCCAAGTTAAAATTCGACTTTTCTCCCTTTTTGACATTTTTCAACCACTTTTGCACTTCAACTTCCTTTTCCTGAGATTCCTTGATACGCTCCAACAAAGTGGAATTCACTACAATATTCCCCAAAATTACTTTTCTTGGTTCAGATCTAGGATTCCAATAACTAATTTCCTCTAACAAGTGTAATTCCTTAATCATCAATCCGGCCACTTGCACTTGACGATTTAGAGCATCGGCCACTACATTGGCCTTTCCTAGATGGTACTTTATCGTGCAATCATAGTCTTCTAAAAATTCCATCCATCTACGTTGCCTCAGATTCAGCTCCTTTTGAGAAAATAAATATTTAAGGCTTTTGTGGTCAGTAAAAACCTCAAACGTCACTCCATACAAATAATGTCTCCATTTCTTCAAAGCAAACACCACAGCTGCTAACTCCAAATCATGAGTCGGGTAATTTCCTTCGTGTGGTTTCAACTTCCTAGATGCATATGCTATCACTCTACCATTTTGCATTAAAACACATCCTAATCCTTCCTTAGAAGCATCTGTGTAGACCACAAAACTATCCTTTTCATTTGGTAAAGCTAACACATGTGCTCTTGCCAAATGTCTTTTCAACTCTTGGAAACTCTCTTCACACTTGGAACTCCAAACAAACTTCCCACTTTTCTTGGTCAACTCAGTCATGGGTCCAGCAATTCTAGAAAAATCCTGGATAAATCTCCGGTAATACCCTGCTAGTCCTAAAAAACTTCGAACCTCTGTAGGATTTTCCAGTCGTTTCCACTTTAAAACAGCTTCAACTTTACTTGGATCTACTTTAATCCCATCCTTAGAAATTATGTGTCCCAAGAAAGTCACTTATTTTAACCAAAACTCACACTTGCTAAACTTAGCATACAATTGGTGTTCCCTCAAAGTTTGTAAAATAATTCTCAAATGCTTCTCGTGATCTTTCACATTCTTAGAGTACACCAAAATATCATCAATAAAGACCGCCACAAATTGGTCTAGATAAGGTTTAAAAATCCTATGCATTAAATCCATGAAAGTAGCAGGTACATTGGTCAATCCAAATGGCATTACTGCAAACTCAAAGTGTCCATACCTCGAGTTAAAAGCAGTCTTGGGTATATCTTTCTCCAAAATCCTCAATTGATAATAACCTTGTCTCAAATCCAATTTCGAGAATACTACCGCCCCTTGCAATTGATCAAACAATTCATCGATGTGGGGCAATGGGTACTTATTCTTGACAGTGACATCATTCAAGCCTCGGTAATCTATACATAACCTTAAACTCCCATCTTTCTTTTTAACAAACAAGGCCGGGGCTCCCCACGGTGAATCACTCTCCTTTATAAAACCCCGTTCCAACAAGTCTTGCAATTGCAGCTTCAATTCCTTCAATTCAGTCGGAGCCATTCTATATGGCATCTTAGAGATAGGTGCAACTCCCAGAGTCACATCAATCTTGAAAGTTATATCCCGTTCCGGGGGTAAAGACTCTAACTTTTCAGGAAAAACATCTGGATAATCTTTCACTACAGGCATGTCTTCCAGATTCGCTTTATCACTAACGGTGTTGATTAGAAAAGCCAAATATCCCTGAGCTCCTTTACTCAATATTTTTCTAGCTCGAATCCCTAAAATAAGTGCAAACGAGGCTAATCTACCTTTTACATCCAATTTCAGGGTTGTCTCTCCCGGAATACACAATTCTACTATCTTTGTGTTACAATTCAACTGGGCATTGTAACGGGCTAACCAATCCATTCCTAAGATCACATCATATCCCTTAATTGCTAAACCTATCAGATCGGCCAATAATTTTCGTTCTCCAACCCAGATCTCACAATCTCTACACACCAAGTTAGTGATTAGACTTTCATCCCCAGTAGGCGTTTTAACTTCCAAGTCGTAAGGTAACTTAATTGGCTTTAAGTCTATTCCACTCATGAAATTAGGGTTTACAAAAGAATGAGTCGCACCCGGATCAATTAAAATCTTAGCTAAGCGGTGAAAAATAGGAATTGTACCTTCAACCACCTCAGTCGCATCAGGTATCTGTTGGTGATCCAGTGCATAAACACTAACCGGTACCTTAGGTCGGCTCCCTCCAGTACTAGTCTGCTTAAAGGTTGACTTTTCTGGCCTCTGAGGGTTACCTCCCAATTTTGGTGCCTTTGGACAACCTGCGAGTTGGTGTTCGGCACTCTCACAAAACAGACATTTCCCCGACTTCCTCCAGCAGTCATTCTCAGAGTAGTTGGGTTTACCACAGTACCCACAAGTAACTTGAGGGGTCACTGCCGATCCACTAGAAGGCGCTCCCCTATCTTAAACCGGCCCACCACGACCTCCTCTGGATAAAGCTCCCTTAGAAGCTCCTGCAGTCCTTGTTCCTCCCATTCCTCTTCCCATTTTGGAAGGTTGTGCACTCTTACTAGCTTGTCCAGAAGTGTGACTGGAAAAGTTTCTCTTCCTATTGTGAAAGTCCTTAACTTGCATTCTAGCACTCTCAACCCTTTATGTTTTCTCTAGCACCTCAGTAAAAGTAGAGATTTGGGCTGCGGTTAAGCCCTCTTGGATTTCCACATTAAGTCCCAGTACAAACCTTCTTATCCGTTTCCGCTCATTGGTTACCAATTCAGGGGCATACTTGGAAAGTTTAGTAAACTTCCCTTCATATTCCGCTAGACTAAAGGTCCCTTGTTTCAACTTGATGAACTCATCCTCCCTCTTTTCTTGGATCAAAGGCGGAAGGAATTTCTAATTAAACTCTCTCGTGAAATTCTCCCAAGTCCAAGGGATTTGGGCTCTCTTCCATTTTCCCCTTACCACATCCCACCAAGCACGAGTCACTCCCTCAAATTGAAAAGCAGCAAAATTCACTCGCCTATCCTCAGTATAGTCTAGAGCGGCGAATATGTTGGTCATTCTCTCCAACCAATTCTCCGCTACCTCAGGATTGGGTTCACCAATAAACTTAGGCGGGTTAAACTTTAAGAACCTCTCTAAAGCTCTATCCTCTCCTCTATCCTGTCCCCCGGTTTGGTTAAGTGGTCCAAGACCTTGTCTTTCTGCTAAACGTTCTAGGATATCAGTCATC
Source organism: Coffea arabica (assembly GCF_036785885.1). Taxonomy (NCBI): domain Eukaryota; kingdom Viridiplantae; phylum Streptophyta; class Magnoliopsida; order Gentianales; family Rubiaceae; genus Coffea; species Coffea arabica. The sequence continues at coordinate 23,032,526 of NC_092318.1, read as the reverse complement.
CTATTAATGGCAGTAGCCACTTGATTTTCCTCTGCATTTTCCTGTCCATGGGTCGGTCCAGTTGCCGATCCCTGGTCATCCCCATGAGGTTGGCCCTTCTAGTCCCTCGCCCATGGCTTCGACCACTTCTTAGTCCTTCCATTATCCTAGGCGTGCCTAGTGCAAGAAACAAATCAATTATGCGAGAAAAAGTCAAAAACGAGAACCAATTAAGAAACATTGGAAATAACAATAATTTATATTCACTAACATTTCAAGTTCATACAATTAGCAAGTCATGGGGGAGATCACAAAAATATAGCACCTAAGTGCCACAAGAGTACTTTTAGTCACAAAATGCTAAAGTAAAAGCAAGTGCCTCAAAAGTAAGCCACACAGTCATGCAAAATACAATAGCCTCAGCACTTAGCATCACCCCTGCTAATCCTAGCTACACCAGTCAAAAGGGTCAAAAGAATCAATCACTAGGGACCCAGTCCACGGTAGGACTACCATGTTGAATCTTCTTCTCAGGATCCTCCTCCTGATCTGAGCTCTAGACAATATCCATCACCCCATCTAGTCCTCTGCAGCTCCTCACGAGTAACCGCAGCAGTAGCCACCTCGCCCTCCAGAACCTCCTCAAGCTCCGCAATCCTCTCTCCCTGAGCACTAACCATCTGCCTCAGATCATCTACCTCTGCCTGTAAATCCAAGTTGGTGTTCACCAACTGACGATGCTCGTCGTCCAAAGCTAGCACGAGGTGGTTCGAGTAGGCGAATGTCAACCTACACGAACATCGGGGATACCTATTGGCAAGTGAGTAACGCACGCAAGCCCTTCTACCAAGAGCTCGGTAGTAAATAGGCCTAGGAGGCTCTACATGACCATTCACATGGACATTCCCGTTAGTTGCTGGGGCTCCATTCCATTTTCCATCCCTGCAAAACAATCACACTTTTCGGTTAGAAACTTAATCACTAGCTTGCTCGGATGTCACCTAGGGCATGCCTAACTTAGTCACTAATTCGCCCAAATATCACTTAAGGTATGACTTAGTCATTCTATCTCAAATCTTAAAGGTAGAGTTTCTAATATGTCACCCATATAGATCTCTAACCTAACGCTCTGATACCAACTGTGAAGCCCCACTTCTCCCTAAGGCGAACCAAAGGGTATCCGCGGGATGCCTGCCCAACTCTCGCCAGGACTCAAGACAATTCTCGTTCAAACTTAATGAAATACCAGCCATCACGATGATATAAGTAAGAAAGGGAGGTCATTCCCATAAATAACATTCAAACATACATCACGAGTTCCAAAATACGTCAAGTATCCAATCCTAACATCAAGTTCTCAAAATATACAATAATCCAGAGTCTAGCCAAGCATATTGAAAAATTCTAATACAAAAGTACATTCGAAAGGGATTTCTCTGAGGTCCATTCCAGATCCTTTCCTGTTAAGGAAAATAAATCTATAGGGTGAGCAAAACGCTCGTGAGGCCAAAAACACACATGCAGGCATGTTGTTCAAGTAACAATCCCTATTTACAAGTGGAGCAATAATATTGCAATAATTATCAATTCTAGCGAGAAAAGTAAACAGAAACAATTCAAGGATATAGGAGCTCTCAGGAGCTATTTTTCACTTGCACGATCACGAACCTCCACTAGTTGACACTCCGTCAACCGGGTAGGTTTAATCCATTGAACTTCACTTATCATGTCCCCTTTCACCTTACATACCCCTGTATCGGGCCTGCCTGTCGTTTATTTGAGGCGATACTGCTCGAGTATGCCAAGCAAGACCTCTCAAAAGGCCAAACTTATATCTTCTCATGGTTCACCAAGGAGCCCGACCAAGCTCATGCCGCCTCGAGTCCAAGGTTAGCCAGTGAGATTTGGGCGTCCCCCATGTTCATTTGTGAGTCGAGGAGATTCACTCCAGCGACGTATGCAGCCATAGCATACCATTTTATTTCATTCAATCATTTAATAGCATTCAATCATTCATTTCATTGAATACATTTCATTTCATTCATTTCAAATGAGAACAAGTGCGGTAAAGTACACACTCGACTCCATTTTCAAAATCTCCAATCATAAATAACAGTTAAGCATGTATCAAGTACTCATACACTTGACACTCACCGAGTAATTCAAGTAGCAAGTACAAGCGATTGATTAGGCGTCTCCTGTGGGATCCTCTTGGAGGCCCTCTTGAGTGCCTGACCAATTAATAATGAACTATCACTTATAAACCCCAATTATCAAGGAAGATTGTACACTTGTACAATCTAACAAAATTTCACGAAAATGAACCTTAATTACTCGTAAACCGAGACTCAAAAAAATTGGATTTTAAAACACAAGCAAAATCTATTTTTTTTTTCATCTTTGAAATCAAGTAAACAATGGTCTAGCAATATCAAAGGAGATAGAGAGTTCGAAACCCTCAATTTCCTTTAAGTTTTGAAATTTCTGATTTGTCGAGTAATCTTTGAAAAATCGTATCTCACTCTCCACAAGTTCAAAATTGGAAAACTTGGTACCGTTGGAAACTTCTTCCAAAGTACTAAAAGTTCCTAGAAGACACTTTTTCATGATTCCAAATGAAAGATATTCAAAATTTAGCTCAAAGTGGCTGTTTTGGAATGCCAAGACAGAATTGGGTTGATTTTTGGCAAAGTTTGGAAATTCGGCAAAATTCACACAATGTGAACTAGCCTCTGAAATTTGGAACTCAATTAGAGTTACAATCAAAGTTTTCATCACAACAAGCAGAACAAGAATTGGAGTTTTGGGCACCAAGATATGGTAGCTCAAATTTGCTGCAAAAGTGAAACTGTTAAGCAAATTCCAAGTTTAAATCACGTACTTCGGGACTTTGTTTGAGCTTCAAAATGGATTCGGAATGGCACAAAATTTGGTATATTATACTACCATATAAGGGCTATTCCTATGCCAAATTTCATTAAAAAATACATACGGGAAGTCGGTTAACAAAATCATTAAAGCTCCAAGAACTTCCAAGTCAGAACTGCCTTGTGGTTCCGTTTTCCGTGTTCAAAACGTTTGGCCAACAAAATCTCTCAAACACGATCAATTTGTGTAGACAATGTCTAAGAAACATCCAAGATACATTCATTTGGTAGGTGATCAACATCAAGAATTTCAAAACAACAAGTCCCAATCAAGATTTAGGCATTTACTAGTCAAAAAGAGAGTTTTCAACCACTGAATCAGTTTCAAACTTCGGCCACAACTCACTCAATTCAACTTGGAATTGAGCAAGGTTGATGGCGTTGGAAACTACATTCATAAGGCTAAAAGTTCACAGAATGAATCATTTTAAAAATCTGTCCACAACTAGCCCATATTCGAGTATCAAGTTGCAGCTCATGACCTGCACTCCAGTGGATCAGCGAAACAAGGCAGTCATGTTCAAACGATAGGTATGGTTCACTCAGATGGAATCAGGACATGTATTTTATACCATTGGAAAACTGGAAGTGTCTAGTTTCTAATGCCACTGATGGCACTCTATTTTGACATCGGAGTAAAAAGTTATGACTGAAACAAAAACACTGCCAGAGTAATACGGGACTCATTTCCAGCTTTGACAAATTTTCGAAAACTCAACATTTAATCATCCAAATCACGTAATTTTTTGTGGAAACCTTCCAAACAACCCACACAACATGTATACATCATAAAAAAGTCAATTGAACCACAAAAAAATGCACTAAGGGTCACGGCAATAACAAGAGTAGATTTGTCACTTTTGGTCAACTCTCTCCTTTTGAGTTTTCCTTCACAACCCAACGTATTTCCACTAGATTAAGCACAATCCAACATAAATAGCATCATATATCATCAAATCAGTCCACCAAGCCATTGTGGGATTTCATAGAGCCCACACGCCAAATTTCCAACATAAATAAAGCTACCCACATGAATATATGAGATTATAAGTGCAATATAACTTCGATAAGTCAAGATTTGAGAGGTTGATCATCACTTACTTTCTTAGATGGTCAAGGCAGAAATTTTGGTCTTTTTAGCTCAAGAAAAACCGTGAGAGCAAGCCCCTTTTCCTAGCTTGAGGTGATCTCCAAGTGGTTAGCAAAGTGTATGTGAATTTTGAGGTGATTTGGTGAAGATTTGAAGCAAGGATTGATGAAGGAAAATGAAGAACTTTGGTTGTTTTTCTCCTTGGATGGGGGGCTGTCTTAGAGCAAGAGAGAGAGAGGGTTTGGCTGCAAATGAAGCTTCCAAGAGAAGCTAAAATGTGTGGCTCTAAATTGGTTCAAAAGTCAACTCTCTCTCCCGCGCGTATGCGCGCGTTTCGTGCTCGATTCCTCTCGAGATTGTTTCACTTGTGCACTAAATCTCTAATGCACTTGTATTCCTACTATTATTATTCACTCTTAATGGTCTAAAAATAAGGGTCTAAAGTCCCTCAATTAAATCGCGCATGTAAAAACGCGTACTTCCAATTTGTGCGCGGTAGAATGGAATTTTCACGAAATTCTTATAACGATAGTATCACTAACTAATAATTGAGTACTTAAACATAAAATACCTATTTTAAGACTAGCGTATAAGTCTCCAATTTTTCAAGCTCATAGTACTCTCAAATCGGTTATTGTCTCCAAACGCGTATTCGCTATTTTCACTTAACGAGCTTCCAAAAATTAAATTTTGAAACGAGTCACTTTAAAAATACATGTGAGCTATTATTCTATGTAATTGAGTAATAAAAGGTCAAAATAAAATATTCTGAGTAAATGGCCAAATAAATAATTAAATAAGCTTGAAATAGGAAATTTAAATAAGTAAATTTTGCGAGTCCTCACAACATGTCCCAAGAAAGAAATTTTCTCCTGCCAAAATTCACACTTACTAAATTTGGTATACAGTTGGTGATCTTTTAGGGTTTGTAAGACTAACTTCAAGTGTTGTACATGTTCCTCTCGGGTTTTTGAGTAGACCAAAATGTCATCGATAAACACAACGACAAATCGGTTCAGGTAGAGTTTGAAAACCCGATGCATCAGATCCACAAAGGCGGCAGGGGCATTAGTTAATCCAAAGGGCATAACGACAAATTCGAAATGCCCATATCTTGAATTAAAGGCAGTCTTTGGTACCTCTTCCTTCCGGATTAACAACTGATAATATCCCTGTCGGAGGTCTAACTTTGAAAAAACCACTGCACCTTGCAACTGGTCAAACAACTCATCGATATGGGGTAGTGGGTATTTTTTCTTAATGGTCACATTGTTTAACCCCCGATAGTCGATGCATAATCTCAAAGTTCCATCCTTCTTCTTAACAAATAGCACAGGTGCCCCCCAAGGAGATCCACTCTCACGAATAAACCCTCGCTCCAATAGGTCTTGCAACTGCAACTTCAATTCCTTGAGTTCAGCAGGTGCCATTCGATAGGGGGTCTTAGAGATAGGTGACGTCCCCGGTAACAGGTCAATCATGAATTCTATCTCTCTCTCTCCGGAGGTAAAGTTACTAATTCATCAGGGAATACATCCGGATATTCACCCACTATTGGTACATCCTCTACCTTCAACTTGTCAGTGGAAGTGTTTATAAGAAAAGCTAGGAACCGTTGTGCCCCTTTACTCAGTAGTTTCCTAACCCGAGTACCCGAAATCAATGCAGATGAGGCTAGGCTACCTCTCACATCTAGCCTTAAGGTCGCCTCCCCCGGTATATGAAATTCCATTACTTTCCTCTTACAGTCAAGTTGTGGATCGTATTTAGCTAACCAGTTCGTACCTAATATAACGTCATACCCTTTTATAGCTAGGCTTATCAAATTCCCCAATAACTTCCTCTCTCCTACTCAGATTTCACAGTTTGCATACATCATACTAGTGATCAAACATTTATCCCTCGTAGGAGTACTAACTTCCAAATCATAAGGCAGGCTAACAGGTTGTATCTCAATTCCACACCTGAATTCGGGGTTAACGAAGGAATGGGTAGCACCGGGGTCTATCAAAATCCTAGCGAGACGGTGGAAGACAGGAATCGTACCTTCCGCCACCTCTAAGGAATCCGGAACTTGATGTGGCTCAAGGGAGTACACCCGAGTTGGCACCTTCGGATTTTTCCCTTCCACCTTGGACTGCCCCGAGTTGGCCTTCGATGATTGGGTAGTTACTCTCGCCTCCCGAGGTAACATCGGACAGTTGGCTATTTGATGTTCTGTACTCCCACAGCTTAAGCATTTTCTTTCCTTCCTCCAACAGTTGTTCTCGGTGTGGTTTGGTTTCCCACAAAATCCACAAGGACCATGAGAAACCGAGGCTGAGCTCCCCTTTGAGGCACTTCTCTGTTGGCTTCGTCCAGTTTGACCACCTCTTGGCGGAGTTCTTCGTGCCATTCCCTGTAGCCTTCCTCCTCCGGCTCTCCTTCCAAACTTGAGAGGGCTACTTTTATCCCCTTGAGTCGAACTACTCGCAGAAAATCCCTGTTTTTTCACCTGGAAGTTCCTAACTTGAAGCCTTGCATTTTCAACTCGCAAAGCTTTCTCCACGGCTTCACTAAAGGTATTGATCTAGGCTACTGTCAGATCCTTTTGAATTTTCACATTTAGCCCCTGAATAAAACGCCGAACTCTCCTTTGCTTTATCAGAATGAGTTCAGGGGCGAACTTGGATAATCGAGTAAACTAGCTCTCGTACTCAGCCACCGTTTGAGTCCCCTGATAGAGCCTAATGAACTCATCCTCCTTCTTTTCTTGGACTAGAGATGGAAAGTATTTCGCGTTGAACTCCAACATGAAGTTCACCCATGTTCTTGGTATTTGCTCCCGGTCCCACTTCATTCGTATCACGTTCCACCAAGAACAGACGGCCCCTTCCCACTGGAAGACAGCAAAAGTAACCTGTCTTTCCTCTGAATAGTGTAGGGCAGCAAAGATGTCTATCATTTTCTCCAACCACCTTTCGGCCACGTTCGAATCTGGCCCTCTCAGGAATTTTGGTGGAGAGAACTTTTGAAATCTCTCGAGGGCTCGATCCTCACTTTCAACGGGATTGCCAGGGTTCCCAGGTTGCTGGACAAGATGTTGGCCCTGGTATTGCACTACGTGGGCTAACAAGTCAGTCATTTGCTAAATAGCAGCAGCTATTTGGACATTAGGATCAATCCTAGGTTCAGGGTTTGGTTCAGACGTGGTTTTCCCAGTACCCCCTTCAGTTGTGGGTTGCCTAATACCCCGCCCACAGCCTCGTCCACTACGAGTGCCCTCCATCAATTTAAGTCAATCTAGAGTCGAGGCACACATATAATGTTAAAGAGGCATATAAGCATAGGCATATAAATATGAACGAATAACCAAAAGTAAACACCACATAAGGCATGTATACACATAGAGCATTTATACATAGAACATATAATTGTTCAAACAGTCATACAGGAGCAGTCAGTCAAGTACATACAAAAGGAACCCCATGAAGCTAGAAGGGGGTCTTCCAAAAATACAATGTACAACCTAGGCCAAAAGTACAAAACCCGCTAACGGAGAGCTTTTCCCCAAGTACCCCTCACACGGGGTCAAAACACGACCCAAAGGATCTCTAACCTAATTCCCAACTGAGCCCACGGATTCACCCCCATGGCTAGAACTGGGCGTGACTCCTTCTCCAGGTGCCCCAACACCCGGAGCCTCCACTTCCCCAACCACATTCGTAAGACGGTCGTTGACTACTTGTAACTGCTCTCTAAGAGCATTCGTCTGCTCTTGCTCCATGACTATGTCCCCCTGGAGCTCCCCAATCCGATCCGCTTGCATCCTCATGATGCCCCTCAGCCTAAGCATCTCAGTGTGATCCTGGGCGGCAGTGCGTCTAAGCCTCCTTCTCTCGTCAAGTACCGCCACGACCACATGGTCGATATAAGAATATTTCTGACAACGGTTACAGCGTCGGGTACGGCTAGCAATATACCAAAGCCGAATCGGACCTCCAGGCCTCTCCTAGTAATCGATGACCCGAAAACGCCACCGCGACAGCTCACCTCGGCTCCCACTAGCTCCGTCCATGATCTATAAGAATATCCACAGTTGACATCTTAGGCAAGGTAACAATACTTAATCACATTCTAACACAATCCCCATAAGTTCTAAGACTCGAGTTCTAGTTTGCTCAGGTTATTTCTAACCTAGGCTCTGATACCAACTGTGACAGCCCCACTTTCCCCTAGGATGAACCAAAGGGGTTAGGGGACTGCCTGCCCAGCTCTCGCCAGGACTACTAAGCTAATCACACCTTGAAATACCTGTTCTGAAATATAATACAGTGCTCGAGCTCTACAACGACCGATAAAAAAAAATGAAACGAAGAACGAAAACAAGCCGCGGATGAACAGTGACTGCCACGTCACAATCCGGCCGGATTCCTATCCAGATTGGAGGCAGTAGCTCACCCCAAAAATTTCGAAATTTCCCCTGCATATTCGGCCAGATATCCTGCCAAGAACTGGTCGGATACTTGGCCGGATTCCGTGAACAGTTACCTCCAAAAATTTTCTGCTTTCCTCGTTCAACTTCCGCACTCGTCCACAATCCAACCAAGTGCAAGTAAACTTTATCTACTAATAAAGCATGTACATACCAAGTAAACATATAACCCATACACATGAGAAACACTTTTATAAACCCGCGTTTACAAACTTTACAAATCCAAAAGGGAACATGGGGCAAAACACATATAGGGTTTCCCACTTCTGAGGAGCTATACAAAAGAACAAAAGAATGCCTCACTAGCTCGACTCGCTTCTCAAAACATAGTTCCACAAGTCGTTCCTGTAAGGAAAACAAAGATAACGAGGGTGAGTTTATGCTCGTGAGGTACCATCAAGATGCACAAGGATAATCATGCTTAGCCAAGGAACACATAAGAGATTACATCATAATAACCAGGGTTAAAAGGATATAGTCGGCTCTCAAGAGCCACTTTCCACTTGCCGTACTTGATCTCAAACCCGTTGACACTCCGTCAACATTTAGAGAAAAGAACAAGACCGTAGATCCCACTTTACACCACATTCCTTCCACCGAACATTCCCCTTACTGGGCCCGAACACCTCACAGAACAGAGAAGGCAATACTCGAGTATACCACAAGGTCGAGGAGATAACACTCCACTCGACTAACAGTCACTCTTGGTTTGTTGTCGAATCGACCAAGCCCTTGCCGGTTCGACCCGAACAACGACCAATAAGGTATGAACTCAGATATCATAATAAAGTCGTTGGATACAATTCTCCAAATGACATCAAATTATGCACAAGTACAGTTTCACAGTTGTACAGTATACAGATAAGAGATCAAGAGCGGTGAAGTACACTCTCGTCTCATTCAAGACAACCAAGTCACAGAATCAAGTACAAACAATCATTTAAGCATTAAACCATTCAATGGTACACTCACCGGTTCAAATATACAAGTTCACAAGTTTCCTTCAGACGTAGGCTCCGGATCACGGGCACGACCTAAAAACAAGAAAATTACCACAATTGAGACTCAAACACGAGTCTTAACCTCTTTAATGAACTAGTAGAGCAATACCAAATTATAACTAAGAAGTGAAATGAAATAACATTAGGTGCTAAGCATAAACAACCTCAAGACCCGTCCATTTCTAGTCAAAATCACTCCTAACTCAAATGCACCCAATCTCCTTAACTTTGGACAGCACTTCCCCTTAATTTTTCACATTTCCAACCTACTATTTATCACCAATATTCATCCCACAACTATCACAAGTACACATACAATTTGTAGGCTATTCAATACACCTCATTGGGGTCACAATACCCTTAACTCTTAACCAATTAAGAACTCAATACCCAACCAAAGCAAAGCCCAAATTGAAACCCTAAAACTGAAATTTTGCCCTATAAGCTGAAATTTTCCTCAACAAACCACAATTAACACAAATTAGCTTCATTTTACCCAATATAAAACTATCACTCCATGGTTAATCAATAATTACCATATAAAAACAGAAAAATCACGAATAAATTTAAAATTGGTCACGCTCAACTTTAAATCATGAAATGTTCCACCAAATAGCATGTTTACCTCTACAAACCACTAATATACTATTATTAAAACAAAGAGAGAATTTCTTGGCAACTCACCTTACAAACCACAAGAGACAAGGTAGCTAGTAATTTCTCTTCACAAATGGCTCCACCACAAACCTCAACCTAGCTTAGCAATTCACTTTTATGGAGGAATTTAGGATTTAAGTAGTTGGCTCACAAGATTTGAGCAAGAAATGAAGGCAAAAGTTGGAAGCTTTTCTCTCTTCTCCTCTCTATGTTGCTCGGCCAAGACAAGAGAAAATGGAGAGGATTTTGGGTCAAAATTGATTTTAGGAAAGGTGAGGAAAGATTAGTCAAAGTCCACCCTCTAACCATATCGCGCCACCTAGCATCTTTTATGTTTATCTCATCCCTCTTATTTCCAAATACAATTTAATCTAGATAACCTCCAATTGTCTAATAATACCTAGTAATAAAATCCCTGTATGTAAAACTTCACCAAATGGTCCACATTTACCTCGCTTAAAGCACTAGTGGGTCCCACGTTCAATATACCCCACTATTAACACATGAAATAACTTATTTTAGAAAAATGACTTAAAAATCATATTTTTTCATAAAAATTTCTAGAAAATTAATAAACTGAAGAAAATATAGAAAATGTGTACAGAGGAATAAATTAAATGCCTAGAAAATAAGAAAATTTTGGGATCTCACAGTTTGAATTAGAATTGTCTTGAGTCCTGGCGAGAGTTGGGCAGGCGTCCCGCGGATACCCTTGAGTTCGCCCTTGGGAGAAATGGTGGTGTCACAGCCCATACTTCTAACGGTTTTAGGGATTGAATAAGAAATCTGAAATTTGAGTGTTTACACTTTTCTCTTGTCTAAGAGAATCTCCTTTGAATACTTGAGAATTGCTCGAGAGTATTCTTGAACTTATCAATCAAGTACACACCTTGATTGTGACGTTCTTTTTCACCTTCTCAAGTGTTTGCGGGTTGAGGTTAAGTCCAAGGTTCGCCTCATAGAGTTAGGGATCCGAGTGTTACTCCGCGCACCAACTTGGTTTTTTCGTCTAGATCCAAGAGCTACGTGGGATACGAGTTCATACCTCCGGGTGGGTTCATATCAAGTTAAATCATACGTTGAGAGCTAGTTTAGTTATTTGGTTAAAGTCTTGCTGAACAAGGGCTTCATTGTCATTCTTCCGTTGCTCATTTGTGTCGCTTATGTTGAGTAATAAACCGACCAACTTTGACTTCATGAAGGGCCAAGATTCTAGATGTTTGGTTAGTCATTTAGTTAGTTAAATTATGTGATGACCCTACCTCCCTCTAGGGCGTACCCCAAGATTTAGCGGACCGCCTGCCCAACTCTCGTTAGGACTCACTCACTCACTTCAAGAAAACAAGTTACAACCTCAAATATAATGGAAACAACAGTTCCCAAGCTTAGAAAGTACATTTACATTCATTTCTATCTCAACCATTCATACATATCCAAATATAACAAGAGATTCAAGTTCTAGCTGCACTTCTAACCCTAATCGAGCATTAGCGCTAGTATAATTACAAACGTTAAAAGTCTAGACAAAACTAGCCTTTCCAGCTTCACGCCTATGCTCGTACCTCCTGTAAGGAAAACAAAATTACTAGGGTGAGCTAAAGCTTAGTGAGGTTCCAAAACTTCATGCAAACCCAAGTAGCAAGTTGGTCATTATGTAAAACTTGAACTCTTAAAATGAGCGAGTGTAAAAGTTCATAAAAAGAAACAATAACACTACAAGTAACAATCATTTCCAAGTATAAGAATACAGATGGCTCTCAAGAGCCAAATTCCCGTTGCATTATTTGATCTGAATCCGTTGACACTCCGTCAACGTTTAAAGAAGCCAAACCATGACCGTAGATCTCTACTTTACACCAATTTCCATTCACCCGAACTCCAAATGAAGAATGATGGTAATACTCGAGTATACCGAATCCAGTGGACCATATCCAAAGGATTACACAATAAATAATAAACAATAGACAATAAACAGTACCTATGGTTCGCCAGTCTCCTCGACCAAGCCCCTACTGGCTCGATTCGACTGACTAACCAATAGGGTGAGGATCCCAGGTAGTATTCAAGTTGTACACATATATATCATGTCAATACTAACCAGTAAACAGTAAGAAATCACATTAGGGCAAGTGCGATAAAGTACACCCTTACCCGTCCAAACAAGTCAAGTATTTTTTTCAAATATCAAGTTCAATCATGCACTTGGAAACACTCACCAATGAGTTATTACTTTTCAAAAACCACGCTCAAGTTCAACTCCCTGGCTGGAGTCCAAATCTGCGATAAAATACCGCTTAACAGTTTAAAATCAAGGGTTAATTCCACTTTGCCCCCCCAAACTTTGGACGATTATCCACTTAAGTCCCTAAACTTCAAAATGGGACACTTAAGTCCCTAAACTTATAAATACCTCACACTTAAGTCCCTGAACTTATAAAATGGGACACTTAAATCCCTAAACCCTTATAAAATGGGACACTTCAACCACCAACGGCATTTAGGATTTGTTAACAATTTTCCTTAAGTGGGATGTATTTATAAGTTTAGGGACTTAAGTGTCCCATTTTGAAGTTTAGGGACTTAAGTGGGTAATCGTCCAAAGTTTGGGGAGACAAAATGGAATTAACCCTAAAATCAATTAGGGTTCAACATATAGGAGTTTCGCTTAAAGAAAATCAAGTAAATAAAACTCGTTTAAGTAGTACTCATTTTACTTATCAAACCGTAGAAAATTCATGCTCGCTCTTTTAGTTTCGACAAAGAAGCGATTAAAACGTTTAAGTTTGCAACTTGGTGGAAGAAACTAGAAAATCGTGTTTAAAGTGACCATTACTTTGTTTTTTAGAAATATACACTTTTGAGCAAAAATTTTAGCTTATAAGTCACCCACAAGGTCACTTAAGCATCTCTACATAACTAAGTCCCAAATCAAACCCAAATCACATCCCTATTTCCGTTTTACTCACTTATCACACGAAAGAAAAATCGGGCAGCGTTTCCTTTGTGTTTACCTAATTTTTCAGCCATTTTTAGGGCTTCATTTTCTTCTCAAATCAGCCCAATTCAAACACCACAAGTAAGCATATCAAGATAGCTCTTCATCTAGGCTAAAAACCATCAATTTGTAACTCATTTCTAACAAATAACCATCCTATATCAAAGCTGGAAATTTCTTAACAAAGCTGGAAATTTATCTTTCGAAGCTAAAAAGTCACAATCATGCTACTAATCACCTCACAAATTCCATATCCAATCTCCATACCAACATAATATAGTTGAACAACATATAGCAAGACTAAAATGGCAAAACCCTAGCTGAAAATGCACTAATCTACACCAAAACTAGAAGATCATCCATAATATTCCAAGATTCAAGCCATCTACACCATATTTAGCTAGAATAAGAAAGAGAAAGGAAGTTGATAAGCTTATACCTTCCAAAACTTCTTGAAAAGTGAAGAACCAAGCAAATTTTCCCAAGAAATTCACCACTCCAAGCTTCCTAACACCCTTGGTGCAAGTTAAATCGGTTTAGATTTTTGTGATTCAACTCAAACAAGGCATGTGACGACCCCACCGTACCCAGAGGAGTACCAAAGGGTTTAGCGGATTGTCTGCCTAGCTCGCACTAGGACTCGATACCTAAAAATATGAGAAAATAGATTTCACGTAAAAGAGAGTTCTATTTACACGATTATGTCTTCAAAAGTTGCATAAAACTACTACATTAAGTCATACACACCACTAGTACCAGGAAGTAAACCCTAAAGAAGGGTTTAAAGAAGCTACTAACTATATCCGTCACGACAAATAGATACATCTTACTAGTCAACTTATAACAAGTACTAGGGCAAAAACAACTATTCTACAAACCAAAAGTCACCTATACTATACACCTTCCCGAGCGATCCCCTACTAAGGAAAACAAATGGAATGGGGTAAGCTATATGCTTAGTAAGTAATCGGGGTAAAAACATAAAATCACATCCAAATAAACATGTAAACCAAAATATTTCACATTAATAAACAGAATTGTAACATCACAATAGTAGCATACAAGTGGCTCCAAAGCCAGTCCAATTCCCCGATCTTGAACACCTGTTGACACTCCGTCAGCCAAAATACTCATGATTCGTAGACTCCACTTACTTTTCCCATTCACCTTATCAACCCCCACTGGCCAGTCATTAGCACACAGCAGCTCGAGCAAAAGCAAAATCACTTTGCTTTAACAAAGAACAAAATCCCAAGGTTAGCATAGAACTGACTTCGACCAAACCCTGGCCGACTCGAATAGTCCATCTACCCTTGGAACCGGGTTGGAACCAAGCTCTGAGATATCCAATCTCTCAACAAAGGATATCTCTCAACAAAGTACTTATCAAAATACTCAAGTCATGTAATCACCCCAACAGCGCACAGCACAAGGGGTGATACTCAACACAAGGCATGTATTCTCACATATTAAATCAAGAACAAAGAATGGGCTTAGGTCGACTGAGATAAAGTACACCCTCGCCTAAGTACCCATTTAACATATACAAAGCACTTTGACAATTTATTACATAAACAAACCCAATTACTCACCCAAAATAACTAGCATGCAAATCAAGGCAATTTATACGGGTCCACCGACTTCGTCCGGGTCCTCACTGCCTGTGATAAAAGATTATACTTAACTATTAGTCAAACAACCATCATAATGGAAATAAGGACTAAAACGGCTAAAACGGCAAAGAAATGCGTGGAAATGAAAACGGTGTGCGCGACGGAAAATGGTATGAAAATGGGTTGTACGGTTTCAACCATAACTGGAGCTGTGGTTATCGGATCAAGGTGTACTAGGTAGAGTTTCAAAGCTAAGACAAAGGGTTACAACTTTTATGAAGACAAGTCAACCCAGTTCATAGTTGATCTAGGTCGAATTTGCAGATTACAGAACCAGAATTTCATTGTCAGTCTGGTTGTCAGCACTGGATTCAAATGGCAATAACTCAGGTTAAAAAACTCTGATTGAGGCGTTTTCAGATGCGTTGGAAAGATGAAACATAACACTAAAATTTTTGTGTTTTGACCAAAAGCTGATTTGATACGGATCAAAGTGAAAAACGAAGCCAAAGTTACAGGTTTGACAAACCCCGTTTTATTTTCTGGTTTCGATACACCAAATCAAGAAAACACATCATAAACCAACATCTAAACTATCAATAAAGCAATACCAAGATAACCACTCAATAATCAACTCAAAGTGGAAGGAATCATGTTGCCCCAAAAATTGGACAGCATTTCCCCTTAAATTCCTTTACTTTCCACCCTACAATCCATCACCAATCTCAACTCAAATCAACCACAATTGCACACACAACACATAAGTTATAAAACACACCTAATGAGGGCCACAATACCCTTCAATTTGAGCCAATTGATAGCTCCAAAACCAACCAAAATAAAGCCCCAAATTGAAACCCTAAAGCTGAAATTTAACCACACAAGCTGGAATTTTCCGTAAGCAACCAAAACTAGCATATCAAAGCTTCATTTTACACATAACAAAGCTATCATTCCATGGCAATTGCTCAAGCATCAAATAAGACCAGAAAATTCACCAAAAATCTGAAATTTCCCAAGTCACCACTTTCTCCATGAAATTCTCCCATAAAACTGCAAAACTCCCAACTCTAAACTACTAATTGACAATTAATTGAAGTAGAGGGAAATTCTAGCCAAGGTTACCTTGTTCCTCCAAGAAAGCTAGAAGCTTGGTGCTTTCCCTTCCAAAATCACTCCACCCTACAACTTGAAATCTCCTTAGTTAGCACTTTTATGGAGTAGTTTGCAATTTAATTGGTTGGAACTCAAGATTTGAGCAAGAAATTGAAGTGGAAGATGAAGGTTTCTCTCCTTATTTTGCTCCTCAAGTTTTGGCCAAGACAAAGGAAAAATAAGAGAAAATTTGGTCAAAATTGGGTTTAGGGAAGTTAAGAAACCTTTGGTCAAGTCCCCACTTCTAATCGGGTCGTGACACTTGGCACCTTTAATGTTTAATCTCATCCTCTAGTCTATCAATGGTTAATTTATCTAACTAACCTCTAATTATCTCCTAGCACCTTGTAAAATAATATCCCTTAACACAAAACTCCAACTAGTTGTCAAAAATTTATCACACTTACCGCACTAGCGGGTCCCACGTCCAATATACACTACTAATGTCACATGAACTAACTTATACTGGAAAAATGTCTTAAAAACTTAATTCCCTTATAAAAATAGCTAGAAAATTAATATAATAAAGGAAATTATAGAAAATGTATGCATGAAATTAAAATAATGGCTAGAAAATAAGAAAATTTTCGGGTTCTCACAAGGCAAATCAAGGTTGTAGTTGGAGGTTTCTTCTCTTGTTTTTTTCTCAGCCTAAGTTCGACCACCATGAAGAAATAATGAGGGAATGTTAGCCAAAATGAAAGATAAGAAGGAAGAATTTGGCTTGGTCAAACTTTCCTTTGATTGCCAACACTTGGCAACCTTGCTTTTCTTTATTTTTTTTTTTCTTTTCTCACCTTTTCCTTGGTCAAAGATTTCGGCTGGTTTAGGGTTTAATTTAGGGCTGATTAGATGAAATAAAAACAAGGAGATTAGGGTAAAAAAGTAGTGGTTAAGTGATGTACTCAATCGGTAACAAATGGTGCACGTCGGTTCAAGCCTATTTTCCTTAACTCTCTTGTACTTGTGTTTTAACTTATGATTCACTAACTTATTATTAGCACTTCTAATCACACACTTCCTCTTACCTAATACTCACTCTTATCCACCAAATTTAATACACATACCTCACCAAGTGATCACACGACCAAAGTGCACGAAAACCCTAATTTACTCTAACTATAAAAGAAAAAGTAAAACTTTCGATTCTATTATTTATTACAACTAATGAGGGAGTAAATTAGTAGTAAAGGAATTATAAAATAATTTATTCAAAATAAGAGAATATTATAAGAAAATATAAGTAAATTTTCAAGTCGTCACAAATTAGGTGTTAAAGACGGCCAGCTTAGTCCTCTTGTTGAGGGACAAAACCTGCCTTCTTAGTTAAGGGTTACCAAGTCCAAATAGCATTAGGGTTTTGAGTCATTGTAAGGCTATAAATAGCCTAGTCTTTTTCAATGTTTTGGGGGAATGAGAATTTTATAAAAATTATGTGAGTTTATTCACTTTCTCTCTCCGAGAGAGCCTTTCTTGAATACTTGAGATTCTCGAGAGTATTCAATTGAACTTATCAATCAAGTATCCACCTTGATTGTGGCGTTCCTCTACCTTACAAATTTGATTTATTAATTTGATTGGTTACGGGTTGAGATAGTATCAATATTGTTCGTGACTTCTAGGGTTAATTAGGGTCAAGTTTTCCGCTGCCAAACCTTCGGTATTAGTCATCTAGATCCGGGGCATGTGAATACGGGTTTCGTCTTTGATGGGGTTTGTATCATCTGGTAATCAGAGCTAGTTGACAACTACCAGGTTATATCCTTTTTTTCCTCTTGTGTTTGAGTCAAATCTTCTTGTTTTTCCAATTCAGATTCTTGTGTCAAAAAAAAAATTGAGTCGCTAGGGTTTCTTGCTATTCCTTGCTGTCTGCATTTTCTTCCTTTGCTGTCCGTATTCTTACTTGCTGTCCAAATTCTCATTCTTGTTTGTATCGTGATTCTTGATCTTGTTGGAGTCTTGTTGTCCTGTTTTGTGAGTCTTGGAATCGTTTCAGAGTCCAAAAAAAAAAACAAACAGACAAACAAACCTGGTCGTTAGTTTTGGTGGCTGCTTTACTAGGTTTGTGTGAATCCATGGCTGACCTTGTTGCTTCTTGGGAAAAATGTTTGAAAACTCTTGAATTCTGGATAAATTCTTGAATTTCTTGAGTTCTTGGACTAAATTCCAGCAATAAACCTTGAACTTATTGGGTTCTTGAAAATCTAGAAACCAACTTTCCAAATCATGAACCCTAATTTCTACTTCTCGAACAAGTTGCGGCTACTGAAATTCTTGCTTTCTTGATTGTGGTTGCTTGAAATTCTTGATCTTGAGTGTTTGATCTGAAAAGAAAAACAAAAAAAAAATTGTTGTTTGCGTGAAAAAAAAAGAAACGCAAAGAAAAAAAAAGGAAACAAGGATTCGGATCAATAGCACAAGAAGGCAACCTGATTTGGTAATCCAAGCCGACTTTGGTTTGCAAAACAGATCCTAGTTGCACTCAAACTACCCAAATTCAAATTGTTAACCTTGCACAAGTGAGAAACCAGGAAAAGCAGCTACCTTCCAAAAACAAACCCAAGAAACCTTTGTTTGAACTTTCCAATTCCAGCCAAGGTGCAAATCGGGTAGAGTAAATTCTAGGGTTCACAAAGATTCTGCCATTTTTTTTCTTGTTCATGTTTTGGTAGTTGTAATCTGTCCAGCCACGTAACTTGAGTTGTAGGGTATCATTCCAAGCTGTTAACAACGTCTAAAAGGTCACAAAGAGAGTCCAAATCAGCCTTCGAGTCCAAGAGTCTATCAAGTTTCCTAAGTTGAATCACTAGTTTCCTAATAGTGCCTAGTGTCAAGTCTCTACCTTCCAAATTCGTTAGTTGTCTTTCTAGCAAATAATTTTGGGAAATTCAGCGTGTTTTAGAGTTCCTTTTGAGTCCTTATTGTGAGACCCCGATTAGTCCTTAAGTTTGATAGTAGGTGAGGTGAAATATTTGTGCGGAAAAAAAATTGGGCTTTAGGGCTAATGAGAAAACCCTAGTTAGGGTTAGGATTGAAACCCTAGTTTTGTATTATTCATAAGTTTGAGTTGTAATGCATGTTTGGTATTTTTAGTGTGTGTTTTGGTACAGGTAAGTATAGGAATAGATTTCTTTTACAAAGGTTAAGTGGGTTTAAGAAGGTTAACAACCCTAAATGAGCAAAACCTCTAGTGTTATAATCGATTAGAAGTCCTAAGTTGGGGTTAAAACCTTAATTTTGCCTTTGACAAAAAGGTTGTTGTTTAATTGTTTTGATGTAGGATAAAGTATGATTAAGTATGGGAGGTTAAGATAGGAAGGTGATTAGTGAAATGATTAAGTGTGACTAAGTATTCTAGACTAGATTAAGTTATAACTTATGGAGTTAATTGAAAGATTATCAAATGTTTGAGGGAAAAGGAGTAAGAAAGAGAAAGTAAAAGTGTAAGGGCTAAGAGGCAATAACCAAGCTTTTATTTGATTGGTGGAAGTGATAAATATCTTCTATGGTCTTTCACTTATTTATTATCTTAGACTTGCAAGATAATCATAAGAAATCAACAAAACAAAAACTAAAGAGAAAGAGAGAGAGAGAGAGGCCGAGAGAGAGAGCAAGAGCGGGAAGAGATTTTCTTCAAAGTTCTTCAATTTTTAGCCATCCATCTTGCTTGTGGAGCTTAAGAAGACAACTTGAGCACTTGATTGTTGTAGTTTGCACATCAACAAAGCTTATTTGAAGGTATATCATCTTACTTGGAAGTTAAATTTTGGGGTTTTAATCTTGAAGCTATGGAAGTGATGCTTTTGTTGTGATTATGCATTTTTATGGGTTGTATGATGATTATGGAGTAGTTTTATGGTTTATTTTGATGATTATATTGCTGATTTTGGTAAAGGCTAGGAGGAAAAGGTAGGGTTTCTTGATTCATGATTCATAGAGTTGGTTTGGTTGGATTTTGGCTTGTTAATGGCATCTTTGATGTATTAATTTCACTTGTATGGTTGGTGAGTAGCAAATTCCAGATTAGTCATGAAACCCTAATTCAAAGGAAAGTTAGTTTGGTCGGGTTAGGGCTTAAGTGATTAGAGTTTGATTGATTAGGTGGTGAAACTAGTAAAGTTAGTAGGATTAGCACCTAGATTATGGTTAGTTTTTGGCAATTTTGTAGTGACTTAGAGGGAAAGTTTCGGACCATTTGTAGGTCATTTAGAAGTTAATATATGTGTGTTTATTTGGTATAAAAGTGGTTGGAAGGCTTGTATGAGAACCATAGAAACGGACTGTGCGGTTGCGTCGTTCGAAACCGGGGCAAAACTGGAAACAGGGCAGTCCACAAATCTGAACTTGGGTTCTATTTTTCTTTATGTTGCGTGCGGATTCAGAGGTTTCACAAAACATGAAAGTTGTAGTTTCTTAAGTCCTTAATGTGCCTGCAAAATTTCAGATCAAACAGATCAGTGTAGCCTGTGTTATAGCCAAAACACTTGCACCTGTTTTGAACACTGGATTGTGTTACGCTTTTGGATTTAGCCTCTGATCATGCTCGGTTCGCCTGGATAACGTGCTAACTGGGTGTTGACCCCTTCATAAGAAATGTAGATCTTGGTTTTAGCTTTGAAACAGTATAAAGTGCGTCAAAATCCGAGTTCCGTAGCTCCAGTTATAACCAAAACAAGATCAGTTGTCAGAACTGCCTTTGAATTTGGACAGTTCTGACAGGAACTTTGGACCCGTGTTTCACCCTGCTCTGTATTGATTCAGGTTTTGGCCAAAACATAAAAGTTTTAGCATTATGACATAGATTTCTAACACCTTTGGAATTTCTAGATTCAGATTTGTGAGCTGTGAGTTATGGTCCGACAAACAGACCCTGTCCGTCACCCTAAAGTGCAAACTTCTGGTACTGTTTCCATAATTTCGACCTACTTGCATTCAGATCTAGATTAAGGTGTCTTCATGAAAATTGTAGCCCTTCCTCTTAGCTTCACAACAGTACCTCATGCACTTTGATCTGACACTCGTAGCTTCGATTGTGTTCAAAAAAAATTTTGACACCAAAACGGTTATGCTGCCATTTCTGTTTCTGTTTGCCGATTCCGCACATGCATGTGCCAATTTTGCCGTTTTGCTTGTTTTAGGCATGTTAGTAGCCGTTTATGATATAATGTGATGCAATCTTTTATTTCAGACGGTGGTGAGCTAGACGGAGGCGGTGGGGCCTACTAGCTATCATTCGCGACGTGATTTTCGTACTTTTGCTATCTTTGTTCTTTGAGTAAGTATTCGGGCCGTTTTTGTATATAACTTGCTTATGTGTTTTGAGGTGAATGAAAGGGTACCTAGGCGAGGGTGTACTTCATCGCACTTGACCTAAACCCTAATTTACATGCATATTTATACATGACATGTCTGTATGAATTATTTTGGGTTTGAACCCCTTGAGCTTGTAGCTAGGGGTGACGTTTGTAAGTTGGGATTGATCTTCCGACCTAGATGGACTATTCGAACCGGTCAGGGCTTGGTCGAAGCCAGTCCAACCTAGTCTGAGGTCACCAGTTTGTGAATCCGGTTTACCGAGAATGTGAACCAAGTTTGTGAACCGAGCTTGTGAACCAAGCTCAATTTCGTTCGCTCGAGCAATTTTGTGAGGTGACTGGCCAGTGAGGGTGATAAGGTGTTAGGTGGGTGTACAAGTGGAGTTCTACGGACCTTAAGTGTGATCGATGGAGGGTCGGCAGGAGGTCACACATGGCAAATGACGTGGCTTTGGAGCCAACCTGTATCCTTCATTTGTATTGTTACTTTTGCACTTGACTTGACATTTTTGTGAAATAGTTGTTTATCTTAATGTGAAATTTACGCTTTAACCCCCGTTTACTTACTAAGCATTTAGCTTACCCCTTTTCCTTTATTTTCCTTAACAGGGGACGACGCGGGGAAACCCTTTTGCGCTATCACTAGTGTAGTTAGGTTTGGTTTGTAATGGTTGGACAAGTAAGATATTTCTTTTACTTTGGTGATCTGTATAAAGAACCCGTCTTCGAGTCTACTTTTGCTCTTGGTTCTGTAGTAGTCTCGATAACTCCTTTTGAAGATGTAAATACCCTTTTGGGATTGAATATATTGTGAATAGTACTCTTTTGATTTATATAGTTTTATTAGTTTTGTGTTTTGAGTCCTGGCGCGAGCTAGGCAGGCGTCCCGCCGATACCCTCGGGTTCGCCCTTGGGAGAAGTGGGGGCGTCTCACTTATAGTCCTTCCTTTCCATTCACTCAGATTTCTTCCGTTTCATCGTTCAGCCCTCACACACCACCCTCTTGTGTGATCAATTGGTGAAAAACTTGATTGAATCTCCTTGAGAAAATTCTTATTTCTTCAAGAGAGGTAATCAAACGACTTGAGAAGTGATTGGTGAAAATATTAGAGTGTTTAACATACTTGAGCGATACACGAGGGTGAGTGATACACGGGAGGAAGTGGTGAGATAAAATTTTCTGTTTTATACTAACCCTTTCTTGCAGGTTTAAGATCAAAGTTCATGTCTAATGAAGGAGAAAGCACACTGGCTTTCGATTTTTCACGTTTGGCAGAAAGTTTGATGATGCAAACAAGACGACCTAGCTACCTTCTCAATCTATGAAGCATTAGAACCAAGTTAAATCGTGCAAGTTAAATCATACTTTGAGAGCTAGTTTAGTTATTTGTTTAAAGTCTTGTTGAATAAGGGCTTCATTGTCATTCTTCCCTTGCTCATTTGTGTCGTTTATGTTCAGTAATAAACCGGCCAACTTTGACTTCATGAAGGGCCGAGATTTTAGATGTTTGGTTAGTCATTTAGTTAGTTAAATTAGGTGTTAAAGACGGCCAGCTTAGTCCTCTTGTTGAGGGACGAAACTTGCCTTCTTAGTTAAGGGTTACCAAGTCCAAATAGCATTAGGGTTTTGAGTCATTGTAAGGCTATAAATAGCCTAGTCTTCTCCAATGTTTTGGGGGAATGAGAATTTTATAAAACTTATGTGAGTTTATTCACTTTCTCTCTACAAGAGAGCCTTTCTTGAATACTTGAGATTCTCAAGAGTATTCAATCGAACTTATCAATCAAGTATCCACCTTGATTGTGGCATTCCTCTATCTTACAAATTTGGTTCATTAATTCGATTGGTTACGAGTTGAAATAGTATCAATATTGTTCGTGACTTCTAGGGTTAATTAGGGTCAAGTTTTCCGCTGCCAAACCTTTGGTATTAGTCGTCTAGATCCGAGGCATGTGAATACGGGTTTCGTCTTCGACGACGTTCGTATTAGACATGATGCAAGAGGGACAGCTGACCATGACTCTTCGAGGGTGGACCAGATGAAATTAAGTTGCCCAATGACAAGGGCACATGCCAAGAAGCTCAAAGAGTCCATGCAAGCACTAGTTCGCACCATACATGATGGAGTAGACCTTGCAAATGTCACTCACGAGCTTGAGAAGGCCGAAACAACTCGTTACACCTTAGTTCAAGTTGTTGAATCAAATGAAGAGGAGTTGGGAGCTTCATCCGAAGTTTAAAGTGTCAATTTTCTGTTTAGTGAGTCGTTTGTAGTATTGCTTAAAGCAAGAGCTTGATGGTAAATTACCTTGCTTTATTTAGTTGTTAGTTGCTTTCATAGGTTCGGCCAAGTCGAGGCTTCCAAAGGGCCAAATTGGTTCCTTAGTTTTACGGAATAAGTGATTACAAATCACATTAGGAGTTCTAGACCAATTCTACATCACCTTAGGTTTTGTGTCTATGTAAGGCTATAAATAGCCCACACCTTCAACGTTTTCTTGATTCAATCAATAAATCAGAAATTGAGTGTTTTACACTTTTTCTCTTGTCTAAGAGAGTTCCTTTTGAATACTTGAGAATTGCTCGCAAGTATTCATCGAACTTATCAATCAAGTACACACCTTGGTTGTGACGTTCTTCTACTTGTAACATCATTTCACTTACTCGAGTGGTTGTGGGTTAAGATTAAATTCGAGGTTCGCATCATAAAGTTAGAGGATCGAGTGTTACTTCGCAAAACCAACTTGATTTCCTTCGTCTAGATCCGGGGCTATGTGGGATACGAGTTCATACCTCCGGGCGGGTTCGTATCAAGACATCTCTTTAGCGATATGGCAAGGTTGATCTTTGTCTTGTATGTCTTGCATAGTAAACAAGTTACAGAGATTTCCTCTTCCTATTTTTTGCTTTTCTCCAGGATCCAAATTTTCTGCTCTTTCCTTTTCCCGCATAAGTTTAGGCACCTACAATCAAATGATGCCACCCCTCCTTTCTCCTTTGTTGGGTTCCTGTTGCCCAACTAGCTTCATGTCTTCCAGCACTGGAGCTGATAGAATTATGGTTAAGTTTATCTCTTCCTTGTTCTCTTTGTTAGTAAGAATAACTTTTTGATGAGTAGTTATGTCTTTTCCTGCTACACCCTTTCCTGCTTTCTATTTCTTCAGCCCAACTACTTCCACTTTCTTGCTTTGCCTCAGTGAGTCTTTCCCTTGTCGTCCTCGTGGAGATTTTCTTTGTTTGCAAGTGAAAGGTTAGAAAACTTTCACTAAATGAATAGTCTATCTCTTAATCCATAGCACCTACTGGAACCAAGAGTCCATGACTACTTTGGATTTTCCTTTTCCCTTCCTTACTGCCAAATTGAACTTCCTGACCAAGAAACTTAAAGGTGAGACTCCCACAAGTAATTAACGTTGCCGAAATCCAATCTCTTAAATTTGTTGCAGCAGGTCTATATTTCTTTTTGGAGATAATTTTAGAAACCTTCTTTGAGGTTTTGACAATTTCATTTAGCTTCCCTCAAGTTTAAAAAATTACAATAACCTCTCTTACTTTTAGAGTTTAAGTAACAATATAGACACTAAATAGACTAGATCTATCTGCAAATATCATAAAATACACCTTTGTTAGAATTATATATTAACCAAAAAAGAAAAAACCAATTTACCTATGACCTCCACATCAACATCCATTTAGCCATATCTGCTACAATATTGATTGCAATCCAAAAAGTTTACCGAATGAAGCAAACACACAACTTAATCCCTAAATTCTATTGATTTCAACTGTAATCTTTATCTGAATACTTCGACCCAATGAACTATAACTACCATTTGAAACACCACACAAAGCTTCTGTACAACCTAAAAACCTCAATTGGTACCTCTAAAACCAACACTAATAGTCATACATCACAAACTCTGAACACAATGGTTGCTACCTTTCCAAAACAAATAACCCAGCCCAACACCATTGATACCAATACCAAGAGCGACCCCAAAGCCCATCAGGACCTGGGACAAAGATGTTATATTTGGAACAACATAAATAAGTGAGAATTTAATAGTTGATGTGATGATACCTCTATTGCTTTTGATTTTGTAAAAGTTGACTTTGTATAGTTAATTTTTGAGAATTTTTGCAATTTATATTTCTCAAAATAACTTATTTGTATATAAGGTTTACTCTTAAAAGAATGCATGGGTGTTAAAAAGAAAAGTAATGCAAAAACTCATTTGACCAATTAATGACCAAATTGCCTTTGTATGTTGCATTAATGAACTTGAAGGTAGTGAGGGACAATGAAGCAATGTTTTTTTTTTTTCTTTTTGTGCATGTTTCGTGAGCAGGAAAGTTGGAAAATTTTCTAAATTTCCTACATTTTCTTGCATGACTTGAACCACATCCCTTAAACTTTCATAACTCCTGCACTTCTTTTTAGTTTTTCCTTGCTAACCAAATATGTATTATTTATGGGAAAGTGGCATTTAGCTTTCTTTACTACACTTGTATTTCAATTTCTCAAATAACTTTTCTTCTACTTGAATAGAGTAAGTATTTTTTTTGGTAATTGTTTTAAAATTTTGATCTTATATTTGTCCCCATAAAAAATTAGTCCACAATCAACATGCACGGTATTGTAAGACTTGCTTTTGTTTTTCACCTCTTTTTTTGCCCAAAAAAATCTAAAATCAAGAAATACAGAAAGCAGGTGACAATATCGGAAAAAAAATACTTTTCTTAAAATCAAGACTTAAAATCTGATATCCAACATTAGTTGTTTGTCAACAAGGCCTAAAATGTTTTCTCGACGAGGTTAGTATCGGCTTTCACTAAATTAATTTGCCCAACTCATCCTTATTAGAAAAAAAAGATGCCCATTTTGGTAAATTAAATACTCATTACTTGGAAAGCAGTAATTATCATCGTCATCATCATCACGTCTTAGTTGCGGGGCAAGTTCATCTGGCAAATACCAGTTCCAGTGCGCTAGCAAGGGTTGGCTGGCCAACTCTCCATCTTCGGTGGTATGGTAAATTTGTCCCATAACCCTCCCTCCCCTCCATGTCTATCTTTACTGTTTTCTTTAACTTTGTATCAGTACTTAATTGCGGTTGCTGTACACTTTGGTGATGTGATGAAGTATCCTACTCTATTTTATTTTTCAGTCATAAAATTTTAGAAAACAATAATGGAATCCGGCTTTACTCAAGTGATTTCTGTGCTGTTTGGGTTCTTTTTTAGTAATCTGATTTG
This sequence comes from Coffea arabica, assembly GCF_036785885.1. Lineage (NCBI taxonomy): Eukaryota > Viridiplantae > Streptophyta > Magnoliopsida > Gentianales > Rubiaceae > Coffea > Coffea arabica. Next base: position 23,006,063 of record NC_092318.1, on the reverse strand, counting down.
ATGGTCTTTGAATATTCTTGCAGGCACCCTTGCTTTTCGTTCTGCGACTTTCTTGTAATTATGGGAGAATCTAAAAAGCGGTGGACCTTTCAGTAAAGTACCTTGAGTGGTCTTATGGATTTCTGGAATATATAGAAAAGGTTCTGCACATGTATGATTTTTCTTTTTTCTTTCTCTTTCCTGTCTTTTGAAGGAGTATCTTCCTCTTGATAGATTCTCTTCAATAAGGATAGAATTTTATAAGAGCTTTATTCTGGTTTTTGTATATAGTGCAAGCACTAATTGATTCTGAGGTGATATTTTTTGGGCTTTCCACTTTATAAGGAATATAAACTTTTTTTCAATTCACAAGTATAGGATTTATTTGAATGGCGAAAAGGGTTTATTGTTTGGAGAGTGCATGATGAATAGTGAGTAGAAGAGAGGAGGGAAAAGGAAAAAAATTCTAGGTGCGGGTAGGAGATTTGAGATTTGAGGGATGTCTTCGAGATCAACGACAAATAAGACGAATTGTTCTAGGAGTAGCTCTGCTAGGTCAAGACATGGTGCTAGAGTGGTTGCTCAGACCCCAATTGATACTAAACTCCACGTGGACTTTGAAGAGTCTGAAAGACAATTCGATTATTCTAGCTCAGTTAATGTTTCCAGCTCCACCAGCAATGTCCCTTCTTCAACTGTATCAGCTTATCTGCAGAAGATGCAGAGAGGAAGCCTTATTCAACCTTTTGGCTGTATGATTGCTGTCGATGAGGAGAAGTTTACTGTCTTGGCATATACTGAAAATGCTCCAGAAATGCTGGACTTGGCACCACATGCAGTTCCAAGCATTGAACAAAAAGAAGCTCTGACTTTCGGTACCGATGTTCGCATGCTATTCCGATCTTCCGGTGCTGCTGCACTCCAAAAAGCTGCCAACTTTGGGGAAATTAGCCTGCTTAATCCAATACTGGTTCATTGCAGAAGTTCCGGTAAGCCCTTTTATGCAATTCTACATCGGATTGATGTTGGACTAGTTATAGACTTGGAACCTGTGAATCCAGCTGATGTACCAGTAACAGCTGCTGGAGCATTAAAGTCATATAAGCTAGCAGCTAAAGCCATTTCAAGATTACAATCTTTGCCTAATGGGAATATATCATTGTTGTGCGATGTGCTAGTCAGGGAGGTGAGTGATTTGACTGGCTATGATCGGGTTATGGTTTATAAATTTCATGAGGATGAGCATGGAGAAGTTGTTGCTGAGTGCCGCAGGGCTGACTTGGAACCATATCTTGGCTTGCATTACCCTGCTACTGATATACCACAAGCTTCAAGATTTCTCTTCATGAAAAACAAGGTTAGGATGATATGTGATTGTTTGGCCCAACCTGTTAAAGTAATTCAGGACGAGAGTTTGGTTCAACCACTAAGTCTTTGTGGATCTACTCTACGATCTCCTCATGGGTGTCATGCTCAGTATATGGCAAACATGGGTACCATTGCTTCCTTGGTGATGTCAGTGACTATCAACGAGGAAGATAATGAGATGGATAGTGATCAGCAGAAGGGAAGAAAATTGTGGGGCTTGGTGGTTTGCCATCACACTAGCCCTAGGTTTGTTCCGTTTCCGTTAAGGTATGCATGCGAGTTCTTGGTTCAGGTATTCAGTGTTCAGATCAATAAGGAGGTGGAGTTGGCAGCTCAACTGAGGGAGAAACATATTTTGCGGACTCAAACTGTGCTTTGTGACATGCTATTGAGAGATGCTCCACTTGGAATAGTTACTCAATCACCAAATGTGATGGATCTTGTGAAATGTGATGGAGCTGCACTTTGCTACCAGAATAAATTTTGGTTACTTGGAATCACCCCAACAGAGCTTCAGATTAAAGATATTGCTGAATGGTTACTTGAATACCATGGTCAGAGCACAGGGTTAAGTACTGATAGCCTCATGGAAGCTGGTTATCCAGGTGCATCCATCCTTGGTGATGCAGTATGCGGAATGGCTGCTATAAAAATTACCTCAAAGGATTTTCTCTTTTGGTTTCGTTCTCATACAGCAAAGGAGATTAAATGGGGTGGAGCAAAACATGACCCTGGTGACAAAGATGATGGAAGGAAGATGCATCCGAGATCATCATTTAAGGCCTTTCTTGAGGTGGTTAAGAGGCGGAGCGTGCCCTGGGAGGATGTTGAAATGGATGCCATCCATTCCTTGCAGTTGATATTAAGAGGGTCCTTGCAAGATGAGATTGTTGATAATTCGAAACTGATTGTTAATGTTCCAGCAGTTGAAAACAGTATAGGAAGAGTTGATGAACTGCGTATTGTGACAAATGAAATGGTTCGCCTTATTGAGACGGCATCTATACCTATATTTGCTGTTGATGAATATGGTGATATCAATGGGTGGAACAAGAAGATAATTGAACTTACTGGCCTGGTTTTACAGAAAGCTATTGGTATGCCCTTGCTTGATCTGGTTGCAGATGATTCAGTTGAGGTGGTAAAAAACATGCTCTCCTTGGCTTTGCAAGGTAACACCAGCTTTTTTTTTATTTTTCTTTTGTCCATAGATGCAGGGCATGATTTTGTTGAACTTCACTTTTTGCTGGTTATATGGTCTGATACATTGGTATTCTTGACCTGTGCATCAGTAGCATGCTGTGGCGTCTAATTGATTGTAATTTAAATCAAGAGGGAGAAATCATAATATCAAATTAGTAGTCAATGTTTTTATCCTTGTGGGAGATGTGTTTTTAGTGCTATTCCTGTTATTGCATTGAAAGCACAAGGAGCCATAAAGAAAGAAAAAGTAATATCTGCAATTGTGTCATAGCTTGCATGTTTTTCTTATTTGCCTTTTATGCCTTGTGATGGTTTAACATTTGCAGAAAATCTGCTAAAAGATACAACATGCACCACAGAGAGGGGGGGGGGGGACGGGCAGTTTTTCTTATTTGTCATTTCTGCCATTGGAGTAACATTTACAGAAAATCCACCGAGAAGCTACACAATATGGAGAGAGGAAGAGAGGGATAGAGGGAGAGAGGGAGAGAGGGAGAGGGAGATTATTTTTCTTTCCTGCATTTCATGGAGTAAAATTCTCAGAAAACTCACCAAAAGGCTACTTTCCAGAGAGAGAGAGAGAGAGAGAGAGAGAGAGGGGATCTATGAACTTGTAGGAAGATGGTAATTTTGCTTTCAAGGTTAGAGTTGATTTAACTTGGGACTAATAGTAAATATACATGTACTCACTATCACTTGAAACATATGGGATGATCACTGTAATAGAATTCAAAAATTGCATGTGTAATGTTTTGGCTAAAGAGTTGAGGTTGTACAGCTTGGATCAAGTTTTCAATTTTAACAGGTTGGATGGTAAAGTTCTTTCTGCTTGTAACAACTCTTTCTGCTTGTAACAAGCTAAAGTCACCCAACTTGTTAGCATTCGATGCCATCTCTTTGTTTTATTTATTTGGTTTCCACTTGTATTTTAATTTTCCTGCTGTTCAACTTGATGAAAATGTAACATTCTAATGGCAGGAAGAGAAGAGAAAAATGTTGAAATAAAACTTAAAACATTTGGTCTTGAGGAAAAGAATGGTCCTGTTATCTTGGTCACAAATGCCTGTTGTAGTCGAGATGTAAAGGAGAACATTGTCGGAGTTTGTTTTGTGGGGCAAGATATTACTGGACAGAGGTTGATTATGGACAAATATACCAGAATCCAAGGTGATTATGTGGGAATTATGCGGAATCCATCAGCACTGATTCCTCCCATCTTCATGATGGATGAGCATGGCCAATGCATGGAATGGAATGATGCAATGCAGAAACTGTCGGGTGTCAAAAGGGAAGATGCCATTGACCAAATGCTTGTGGGGGAGATCTTTACTGTCAGTAACTTTGGCTGCAGGGTTAAAGACCAAGACACATTGACCAAGCTTAGGATATTATTGAATGGTGTAATTGCTGGGCAGAATGCAGATAAATTATTGTTTGGCTTCTTTGATAAGCATGGTAAATATGTTGAAGCCTTTGTTTCAGCTAACAAAAGGGCAGATGCAGAGGGTAGGATTATAGGGGTTTTATGCTTTCTGCATGTTGCAAGTCCTGAACTTCAATATGCAATGCAGGTTCAAAAGATATCCGAGCAGGCTGCAGCAAATACGCTAACAAAGTTGGCTTATGTTCGCCGTGAAATTAAAAGCCCATTGAATGGGATTAAGTTTGTCCAGCACTTGATGGAATCTTCTGATTTAAGCAAAGAACAGAAGCAACTGTTGAAGACTCAGACATTATGCTTAGAACAATTAGGAAAGATTGTTGATGATTCCGATGTCGAAAGTATTGAGGAATGGTATGCATTTGTCTCAACTATTCATTGTTCACTCTTGATGCATTATATCTTTACATCTGCATGAGCTACATAAGTCGAATTAAGGAGCCTGTTCTCATTTTTTGCTGCTTTTCTAATGTTAATTATGACAAGTGATTATTGAGAAAGCTGATAAATTGAAAGCATGTTGTGGATGGATGAAGATAGGTAAAGGTTTACATTTTAATAAAGAGGAGAGTAGTGAAGCAACATTTAACATGAAACAAGCTACTTCTTGGTCAGCAGAAGTAAATTATGACATTTGGTGAGATAGGAAAGCTAACTGTGTTATAACTCTTAAGAATGCATACATAAAGAGACATGCATGTGAATATTAGCATGATAGCTATTAACATTTTAAAGTTTTTGTATTGGAAATAAGGTCACATGACCTGTTCATTTTGTGCTATTTGTTGTTGTTCTAAGTTTATTTCATTTACTATAGCTAGATTCTTTGATTCCTTTGTGTGTAGACTAGCAGTGGGATAATATGCCAACACTGGATATGCAGCAGCAGACCAACTAGGTTGTAGCATTAGAATTGCATATGTATTTTGAATGTGTTTGGTTTTAGAGCAAGCGCCAGAGTAGGACAATGTACTATTCTTGCTCCTGTCTTCTCTTTTCGAAGAGAATGTGAACAGATGACTAAATGAATATAAATGTATCTATTTTATATCTCAATGTTTTTGCAAGAGCGCCTTCGTATTTAAGTCGGTTGTTATTCGTTTCAATGTGACAGAGTTGAAGGACTCTTTTGAATGTGTGAAAATACCCTTGAAAGCTAGGGGTTTTCTGGTTCTTTATGTCTGGTTAACGTGGACAATTTCAACTAAAAGATTCTGAATAATGGGGGGATTACGTGGATTATGAGTTGGCAGGAGTTATTGCGACCTCCATTATTCAACTAAAAGATTCTGAATAATAGGGGGACTGTGTGGATTATGAGTTGGCAAGAGTTACTGCTACCTGCATCATTTGGGTAAGATGCACTTCCACAGTGCTTTGAGTTGTGCTTCCTGAACAAAGGTGCCAAATAGAGTCTGGTACCAGCGAAATCTCAGCCATACCTGTAGCAGTGGAGAAAGGAGCACATCTAGCTGTCTGAGTTATCATACTAGCTTTTGGCTATTAAGATATTCGATGGCATATGCAGCATTGATGTGGAAGAAATTGATATGGAGGTGTTATTTGATGAAACTTAATGTTTAGCAGGATGCTTTAAACTTTGGTAGCTTTCATGTTGCTTGTTTAGCAACCTTTTGATCCCCAATATTACTCCTGTTCTTTTCAACGATCATGTGTTATATTGTTTCCTTCCACCAGCCTTATGATAAACTCAATGACTACAATGTTGGATGCTGCTTCAATGCTGATTACTGTAGACCCAAAGTTGAACAATTGAACTGGCAGGAAAGGGAGCACCTGGGACTAAAAACTTAATCTCTGCTATAATTGGAATAGGTGTAGAATTTTGACAGCTCACCAAAGGTTTATTGGTACAGTGGAAGGTTGATCACTTACAATTACAGATGACATTGTACATTCTATGTGAGTGTATGCATGAATAATACGTGTTTAAATATTGTAGGAGATAATTGCATCTGATAAGTGTTGAAGACCTTAGTTTGAAGAAGGGTATATTGGCAAGAAATTAAGTATAGTTAACTTATTATTGATTCTGAAATGTTTCTTTTAGTACTTGCAGCATGTAATGAGCATTCTAATGTATAAGGATTGTCTTTCTGTTGGATTTGTTGATGCAAGTGATCAATAACCCATTCTAGCTAAGTAAATCACCTATTATGATGGTCCTCTTGGCTATAAAGGATGGAAATGAAAAAACGTTTCTACTTGTGGCTTTGACTGTTGGAAATTTAGTCAACTCTCTTCATCATCAACCTTAGATTAATCATTATAGGTTATGTGCTTTAACCACCAGTTCCCTGAATCTTGTGCTTTTACATCAATTTCATTATTGTTTATGTCAAACTAACTGGACTTCACTAAGTGCAAAGTTCTGTTTGATGAGTTCATCCATAGTTTTCTTGGCTGATCTCGATCCTTTTGAAATCCATTTTCAGCTATATGGAAATGAATTCTGGTGAATTTAATCTTGGAGAAGCTCTGAAAGCAGTTGTAAATCAAGTGATGGTTTTCAGTCGTGAGCAGCAGGTGCAAGTTGTTTCTGATTTACCTGCTGAGGTATCATCTATGTATCTTTACGGTGATACCCTGAGGCTTCAACAAGTTCTTTCAGACTTCCTGGCAACTGCACTCTTTTTTACTCCAGCATTTGAAGGATCTCTGGTTCTGTTCAAAGTTGTATCAAGAAAGGAGTGTATTGGGACAAAGATACATGTTGTTCACATTGAATTTAGGTATGTCTGTTTTGCCTTTATCTGTGTCTTTCTATTGATTTCAGCAAATGGAATTTGACATGACACTGACGGTAAGAGAGATTGAAGATTGCTTTTAATTGCTGTGATACTTCAACTTACGTATATTCTGATTGTTATTCAGCTAAGGAATGTCTTTGTGGTGGTGAATTTCCTTCAGGCTAATCTAGGAAATGAAAAACAGTCTTTGTGGTGTTTTTGAGAGCCGACACTTTGTACAATTCATAACAACAAATACAGATTTTTGAAACTGCAAAAATTTCCTGTACAGTAATTTCGAGAACTGATATATCATTTTAACCTCAGGTTTCCATGTTGGTTGGGTAAGTGATCATGGAAAACCTATAAGATCCACCAAAAATTAGGAATTAAGGAAACGATTATTGACGTGAATCAGCGTTTTTATGCTTTGCACAGAAGGTGTGAATTAATCAGTGTTCGGTGAGTTCTATTTGTGTCTGAAATTCTGTTATGTGCATGTAATAGTAGTGCAAACCATTGCTTTAGGACTACGAAAAATAGTAGTGCAAAAGAATCTACACCATTGTATTAAGGCTCATGAAAAGTTGCAATTGGTATAGACTGGTGCCTTCTTGACTTCAACAATGTCTTCATGAGATGATTATCAGATCTACTCTCCAGTCCTTTACAATTTGTAGTAAGAACTTCGTTTTAATTGCTTTACCATTTTCATTAAAAGTGCAATGACTTCTCCTTTCATGACAGAATAACTCATCCTGCACCTGGGATCCCTGAAGAGTTAATTCAAGAGATGTTTTACCATAGCCAGAGTGTATCTAGGGAAGGTCTGGGCCTATATATCAGCCAGAAGCTTGTCAAGATCATGAATGGCACTGTGCAATATCTAAGAGAGGCTGAGAGATCATCATTTATCATATTGGCAGAGTTTCCGATGGTTCACCCAATCCATAACCAGTAAACCTGTGTATAAAACCTTGAGAACATGGCATACAAATTCAAGTCCCACTTCGTCAGGGACAAGACTGAGGTATGAGTTGTATGCGAGACAATAAGATCACACGATATTGGTCTATGTGTTGCTTAAATCGTTTTGGTAAGCTGAACGTGTCGATAGGAATTCATCCCATGAATACAGCTGCGAACGTGTGTCAACGCCATCAAAGCAGCCCTGCCTGTAAATATTTAATGTGTTATGTAGTTTCTTTATCATCATTTTCCTCACAAAAATTTACGACTTTGGCCTTTTGGCTGGGATTTTGTAGCACACACTTTTATCTGGTGCGCAATGCAACAAATGACTACCTGGATCAGAAGTCAGTTGAGGCAAGTCAATCTAATGTAAAGCCGCCAAGCATTTTCTCAAACCAAGTAACTTACCGAATAAAAAGCAGATGCAATCAAGTGCCTAGAAATTCAATAGCTATTCAAGCTTTCAAAGCGTCTTCCTCAAACCATTTTCTCAAACCAATTAACTTACCGAATAAAAACCAGATGCAATCAAGTGCCTAGAAATTCAATAGCTATTCAAGCTTTCAAAGCGTCTTTCTCATGGAATTTTGTCATGTTTCAGCTAATGATTAGTAATTGAATGTACGCGAACCCCTCGTTGGAAAATTGATCTGTTACGCTGGTGCAGAATTTAATGGTGACTGCTTGATTTGGGGTTTTATCCTTCGTAGTCTAATTGAGACCTTGTGTCATATAAGGCCTGAAAGCACACTGGTATGCATTTAATTTTGGGTTAGTTACACTACTAGGCTTGGTGCCCCATGGCTACCACAGGGTGCCCATTGTTGACTATTTTGGGTTGTATTTTAGGGCAATGTAAGTTTTATGTAATAGTGTGGGTTTAGAGTGTTTTGTATGATAATGGAGTTGGAATAATGGACGAAGGAGTGATATATTAGATTAATTTATTTCTGAACAAATATTACTAAAATTGATGTGTTTGTGTTATGTCTTTTAAAATTAATATGATCTGAAGATTTGAAAGATAATATCGGTTTCAATTTAATAAATGTTATTTAAAATAAATGAATAGTTATTTTTTTTTAAAGGTAATAGTCAGGTGGAGAATTACATTGAAAGCGGCATAATTCACTGTAGCTTGGGTGTTGGCGGTTTATGTATTTTAGGGTGATGATAATATGATAATTCGGATAGTTAGGATGAGAGAATGTGTATTGATGTAGTGCAAAAGTTTATGGAAAGGATATAAAACAATGGGAAGGTTGTCGGAAAATTAATTGACAGTAGATATTTTTTTGGTAAATTTTGATATAGTTTGGGTGTTATTTGATAAGATAAGCTAATAATTTGATATTATACGCTGGTAAAATATGAATTTATTAGTTAAGTAAGTTCCTTTTTTTTTGGATGAGACAAAAATAATATTGATTTAGTTATGAATGAATGTGATTGAAATTAATGGAATTTGTATTTTTTTAATTAATAGAATTTGAATAAGTAAAGGATAATATTGATTTTGAGAATTGAGAGTGTGACGACCTCACCTCCCTTTAGGGTGTACCCAAAAGTTTGGCTGACCACCTGCCCAACTCTTGTCAGGATTCACAATATTCACTACAATAAATTCTCAAAATAACCGCTCAAGCCTCCAAATTAACATCAGAGTTCTACAATTCAACCAATAATTCAAGTTTAATTACAACCCAAAAGTGAAACGTAAGATATACCATCAAAGATCAAAAATACAATCTGTCTACCAAAAGTACCTATGCAAGAGGATCAATACACGTTAGTTCAAACTTATCCGCTCTGGATCTCAACTCCTGTAAGAAAAATAAACTAATGGGATGAGTTTACGCCCAGTGAGGTTCCCAAACAAGCATCCAAGTAAAACACCAATCAAATCACAAAAAATATTGTATTTAACAATTTCACACATTTTGTACAGTAATAAATAGTGTCAATGCATTCAAGAAGTAAACATTCAATCATTTAAAGGATACGAGCTCATTTGGAGCTATTCATTCAGTCACCGCCCATCCCTTCCTTATAACTTCCAATATTTGAAAACATTTGAAAACAAAAACTTCTACAGTGATCATTTCATTTAGTCAGTCGTTCAGTTATTCATTTCGGTCATTGCATTTCATTCACTGGTCAGTACTCCATCTGACTTCGTGGTCATACTCGAGTATACCAATACACTGTCCTAAGGTCACCAGCCTACCTGACCGAGTCCACTTTTGGCTCGAGTCGACTGGCAATGAAGGGCAAGGGCCCAATTCAGCCAATGTGATACAGTACACATGGCTTACATTCATGCACAAGGAATATTTAATCATTTGATCATTGAAAATTTATATTCACTTAGGTCGAGTGCGATAAAGTACACACTCACCTATTTAAAAGATATTTAACAGTCATTGGAAGGCAATTAACACTAGAACAAACAATCACAACAAGTACCACTACTACATAGTCATTTAATGCACAAACATACAAGGAACACTCACCACTGGATCTGATGAGAACATGAAGATTGTCCAAGCAAGTCGATTTAGTTAGCTAATTAGTCCAAGTTGTGTCATTTATTTAGTTGTGTTAAGCAAGGGTTTGTTTGTCATTTACCTTGCCAAATTGAGTCATTTATTAGGGATTAAAAATTCGGTCAAACCTTGTTTTGGATAGCCGAATTAAATTGGCTATTAGTTTAGTGAATAAGTGAATCCAATTCACTTTATGGTTTCTAGTTTAAGTGATGTGTGCACGGACCTTAGTCCAAGTAATGATCCAGTTCGAGTTCCATTGGGTCCGGTTACACGAGCACGGGCCAAGCGCTTCAAGGAGTCTCTTCAAGCCCTTGTGCGAAATGTTCAAGACCAACAAGGAGTCCATAGGAACATTGAAGGCTTGGAAGGTGATAACCAAGTTGTCTACACGATGATCCAAGCCCATGAAGAGTCAAGTGGCCACACATGAGGGGATGGCCGACTAGGCCTTAGTCTTTAGCGTTAAGTGTCGTTATTGGTGTTAGTTGAAGATGTAATCTCGGCCCACTTGAAGCCCAAGGGTGGCCGACCCCTGCTCCTAGTTTAGTCTTTAGGGTTTCTTAGTCCTTAGCCTATAAGAAGGCTCACTTTGTACGGGTTAAGGGTTAGACACTTTCGATAATAAAATTCTGTTTGTGTTTCTCTTCAATTATTGAGAGATTCGAATCCTTTTACTTGCTTTGGCAAGGGTTCTTGAGCAATCTCGTGATTGTCCTTGATTGTTCATCCGACCTATCCACTTGAGTATTCACCTCGTTTGGAGTCGTCGTCCTACCACCTTCAATCAAGTCGTGTCGTCCGTCTTGGTTTTGGGTTCCGCAAACCAAACGTTGGACAACCTTACTAGATCCTTGGGCAAACGTGCTACTTGTCTCGAAATGCGTTGATCGAGGAGCGTATCAGTTGGCTTCAGAGCATAGGTTGAGGTCTCTTCCGTTATATCCGTTGTCTTGTCTTTGTTATCGTCTAGAAATTCTTTGTTTCCGCTGCCTTGTTTTAAAAAAAAAAAAAAATTCTGTCCGTTTAGTTGTCTATTGTTGTTGCTTACAATCTGTCCATGTTCAGCAAGAAAACAAAAGGAGGAAGTTGTGTTGGTGGTGCTAGGGTTTCTTGTATCTCTTGTCGCAATCTGTCCAAACCAATTTCTGTCCGTTGTGTCCAGCTATTGTGTCGTGCAATCTGACCGTGAGTTGTGTGTTTGCTTGGCAGCAATTCTGTCCGTAATTCACTTGATCCTTGTTTGTCCGAATTTAGTGTCCTTTGTGTTGGAACTCCGCTGTAATTCTTGCCCTTTTGTTGAGTCAAATCTGTCCAAGTTGTTCGTGGGTCATCCAAGCTGTTTTACTTATTTTTCAAATCTGATTTTTGGTTAAACCTGTTGGTGTGTGTGAATCTTGAGAGAACCTACAAGATTCTAGGGTTTCTTGAATTTCTTGATTGCTATCTTGAAGTTCTTGATAATTATCTTGAAAGTTCTTGAGGGATCTTGATCGTTGCTTGTGTGTGTTTAGCCGAAACCAAATCTGGAAATTTACTTCCATTCAGCCAAGAGTTCTTGTTGTTCGTTGAGATAAAACAAAAAAAGAAAAAAAAAACAGAAATGAAAAAAAAAACGAAAGGGAAGAATTCGGTTGGCAAGAAAAAAACAAGCAAGGAAAGTCAAATTTTATTGCCAAATCAGTTTGCTTACATCGTGTCCCTAGCCAAAACAGAAAATTAAAACAAAGGGAAAGATTCAAAAGTTTTGATCCACCACTTCTTGGAGTTCTTGAATTTCTTGTTTCTTGGGAACTTGCTTCACCCTCCGAGTGTACATGTTTTTGTATTCTCTAGCGGGGGTGAAGGGTTTTCTTGAATTTCTTGTTTCTTTCTTGGGGGCATCTTGAGTAACCCATTGGGGGGAAGCCCGAGTAAGGTTGTTTGCATCATCTTGTTGATTCTCCATTGTTTTGAGAAAGATCCGAAACTGATTTGTTCTTGACCAGAAATTCTGATTTGGTATTGTCTTTACAAGAGGAGGGTTGTGTGGTGGAACTTAAATAAAGTCCTCTCCAATCGACTTGTGTGTGTGCTTGAACAAAACCTGAATTTGCGTGAGAGGAAGTAGATCCGAATCTGATTTGCAACTCTTCTTGGAAAGGATTTGGAAGTTACTAAAAGTTGTTCAAGAAAAGGTTTTCTAAAAGGTTTCCAAAACTAACTTGTTTCCAAAATCACTTAGGAAACTAAGTAGACAGCTTGGGTAATTCTTTTATTTCCTCTTGGATAAGCTCCTACATTTTAGGAACTAGGGTTTTCGTTCCTTTTTTGTTCACACTAGCACACTTTCCATTTCTGTCCGCCAGTTGAAAGCGTCCAAAACCGTGCATTCTTGTTCCATTTTGCACTCCATTTGTGTCTTGTTTCCTTGAATACTCTTGTGGAAAAGTTTGGTGACAATTGTTGGATCTTTGCGGCATTTCTCAACTACCCAATCCGACAGGTAAAGGAATTTGGTAAGATCATTAAAGTGTTTGAGTGAAAATACGAGGGTGAGAGAAACACTAAGGGAGTGAAGTAAGGTTATATTTGTTCTATTTCCTTGTTCATTAACGTTTTACAGGATAAGTCAAGGGACATGGAGCAAACTCATCCAACCACCGATTACTCATTGATGTTTGCCGCCATGAAAAATGAGCTTAAGCGGATTAGCGAGCAACAAATGGAGAAGATGCACAACTGCTTTGACGAGCTCTCAAAGAGCTTCACGAGAGGCTCGCGTTCTAGATCTCGCAACCGAAGTAACCATGGCACCAAAGGAGCAAACAATGAGGAGTACTCGGCTAGTGAAGATGAGGAACGAGCCGAGAGGCCTAAATGGGACACGTCCAAGAACGAGCTCAAGGGACTTAAAATTCAAGTTCCTACGTTCCAAGGTAAAAGTGACCCTGAGGCTTACTTGGAATGGGAAGGCCGCATCGAGATGGTCTTCGATTGCTATGAGTATACTGAGGAACAAAAGGTGAAGGTTGCCACTGTCGAGTTCACCGATTACGCACTAGTTTTGTGGGACCAAGCAAGGACTAATCGGAGGCGAAATGGTGAACCACGAGTCCGAACTTGGTGAGAACTCAAGGCACTAATGCGCAAGTGGTTTGTTCCAAGCTACTACAACCGCGATCTCCACTCTAAGCTTCAAACCCTCACTCAAGGCAACATGAGTGTGGAGCACTACTACAAGAAGATTGAGATGGCCATGATGAGGGAGAACATTCAAGAAGATAGTGAGGCTACCATGGCAAAGCTCCTTAGAGGTCTCAACCCCGACCTTCAAGAACCCTTTGAGCTCCAACATTACTTGGACATGCATGATCTTCTGGAACTAGTCATCAAGGCTGAGAGGGGGAAGAAATTGAGGCGAGGAGGCCGTACCTTCCAAGTTTCCAACTCGCCTTCATGGAAGGGCAACCCACCAAGGAGAACCTCACATGATACTGGAAATGCGACTACACCAAGCCCTTCTAGCCGCACACCTGGTAATTTCTCTAACTGCAATTCCAATTTTACCTCTCACAAGCTTGTTGTTGCATCCAGGTCCACTTCTAAGACCCCTCATGAAACTCCTAAGACTAGGAGTAGAGATATCAAGTGCTTCAAGTGCCAAGGGTTTGGACATATCCAATCCTAATGTCCAAACCAAAGGGTCATGTTAGTCACTCACAATGGGAAAATCGTGTCCGATGACGACGATTGTGAGGATATGCCTGGATTGGTCAAGGGTGATTGCTTGGAGGATGACTCAGCGGAGAAAGAATGTTCTCCTACTCAAGGGGAAATCGGTTGTTTGGTGGCATGACGCGTGCTAACCGCCCGGGTCAAGAAGGACGAGCAATTGCAAAGGGAGAACTTATTTTACTCCCGATGTAAAGTAAGTGATAAGGTGTGTAGCCTTATCATTGATGGTGGGAGTTGCACCAATGTGGCAAGCTTACTAATGGTTGAAAGCTTGGGTCTTCCTATAACTAGACATCCACATCCATACCGCCTTGGCTAAGTGAAGAAGGTGAGGTTCGTGTCTACAAACAGGTATGTATTCCTTTTTCAATTGGCAACTACATTGATGACGTTGTGTGTGATGTTGTTCTTATGCATGCGACACATGTCATCTTAGGCAGACAGTGGCAATTTGATAAACATATCACATTTGATGGTAGAGCCAATAAATACACTCTATTGCACAATGGTAAACGCATGGTCCTAACACCCTTCACACCTGCACAAGTATATGGGGACCAACTTAAATTGCAAAGGGAGTGTGACTTGGACCGCCAAAAGAGGAAACAAAAGGCGGCCAACCCTGGAAAATGTTCCACTTCTACAAGTGAGCAATCGACCAAGGGTCAAGTGAGCACACCTAGTGTCACCCATGATCATGCATTAATTAAATCAAACACCTCAAGGCTAAGGATGTTCGAAAACTTGTGAATGCTGATCAGCCTGTATTACTCATGATTTGTAAACATGTGCTCCTAATTGTTGATGAGCTCGATAAGGCATTGCCTTCGAATATAGTTGCTTTTTTGCAGGAATTCGAGGACGTGTTCCCTGATGAGGCCCCTGATGGCTTACCACCCATTCGAGGGATCGAGCACCAGATAGATTTGATTCTTGAAGCACCACTACCCAACAAACCCGCTTACTGCATGGGTCCTGAGGAAACAAAGGAGTTTCAAAGGCAAGTTGATGACCTATTAGGTAAGGGTTGGGTAAAGGAAAGTCTAAATCCTTATGCTGTGCCTGTGATACTTGTCCCCAAAAAGGATGGTACTTGGTGCATGTACACTGACTGTAGAGCTGTTAATGCTATCAATGTTAAATATCGTCACCCCATTCCTAGACTAGATGATATGCTTGATGAACTTGATGGTGCTGTTATTTTCACTAAAATTGACTTAAGGAGTGGCTATCATTAAATCAGGATAAAAGAGGGCGATGAATGGAAAACAGCTTTTAAACAAAACATGGCCTTTATGAGTGGTTAGTCACGCCCTTTGGGTTGACTAATGTCTCTAGTACCTTTATGAGATTAATGAACCATGTTTTGAGACAATTCATTGGGAAGTTTGTGATTGTTTACTTTGATGACATTTGATTTACAGTCATAACATGCACGAACACATGGAGCATTTGAGATTGGTTCTTGATGTACTTCGAGAGGCGCGACTATATGCTAACCTTAAGAAGTGCACCTTTTGTACTAATGAACTTGTGTTTTTAGGATATGTTGTGAGTTCACAGGGGATCAAGGTAGACGAATCCAAGATTAAGGCCATCAAGCAATGGCCAACGCCCAGATCCATCCCTGAGGTACGCAGTTTCCATGGGTTGGCGGGCTTCTATCGGTGTTTTGTCAAAGACTTCAGCACCATTGCTGCTCCATTAACCGCCGTGACAAAGAAAAATGATAAATTCCATTGGGGAAAAACCCAAGAACAAGTATTCCTTACTCTTAAGGACAAACTCACACATGCACCTGTGTTAGCATTACCTAACTTTAACAAGACTTTTGAGATTGAATGTGATGCTTCTGGTGTAGGGATTGGAGCTGTTCTCATGCAAGACAAGAGACCTTGTGCATACTTTAGTGAGAAACTGGGAGGTGCTGCCTTGAACTACCCCACGTATGACAAAGAGTTGTACACACTGGTGCGAGCTTTGGAGACCTGGCAATACTACCTCTGTCCAAGAGAGTTCGTGATACACACTGATCACGAGTCATTGAAGTTTCTGAAGGGGCAACCCGAATTGAGCAAGAGACATGCCAAACGGGTAAGTTTCATTGACACATTCTCTTACGTCATTAAGTACAAAACTGGCAAAACGAATGTGGTAGCTAATGCACTATCTCGTAGACATTCTCTGCTTGTTTTCCTTGATGCTAAGTTGTTAGGTTTTGAGATGATTAAGGAACTTTATGCACATGATCTTGATTTTGGTGACATATATGCTTCTTGTGTTAAGTGTCCGCATGAAAAATACTTTTTACATGATGGATTTATATTCTATGTGGATAAGTTATGTGTGTCTAATTCTTCTATTCGTGATCTTTTGGTTAGAGAGGCACATAGTGGTGGTCTCATGGGTCATTTTGGCATTGTTAAGACCTTAGCAATGTTGCAAGAGCACTTCTACTGGCCCCATATGTGTAGGGATGTTGAGCGCATGGTTGGTAGGTGTGCCACTTGCTACAAGGTCAAGTCTAAAACAAACCCATATGGCTTGTATACCCCATTGCCCATTCCATATTATCCTTGGGTAGACTTGTTTATGGACTTTGTCTTGGGACTATTTAGGTCACCAAGGGGTAATGACTCCATCTATGTGGTCGTTGATAGATTTTCTAAGATGGCTCATTTCATCCCTTGTTATAAAACTGATGATGCATCTTATATTGCTAACCTGTTCTTTAAAGAAATTGTTCGTTTGCATGGTATGCCTCAAACCATTGTTAGTGATAGAGATGTGAAGTTTTTTGAGCTATTTCTGGAAGACTTTGTGGTCAAAGCTTGGCACTCGATTGTTATTTTCCACCACAAGTCATCCCCAGAGCGGTGGCCAAACTGAGATTGTCAATCACACACTTCGTACTTTACTCAGGGCTTTGATTAAAAAGAATCTTAAATCTTGGGAAGAGTGTTTGTCACATGTTGAATTTGCTTATAATCGAACTGTTCATAGTGCGACACACTACTCACTATTTGAGATTGTTTATGATTTTAACCCCCTGACACCCCTTGATTTGGCACCCTTACCTTCCTCTGAGCACACAAGCTTAGATAGGAAAAAGAAAGCTGATTTTGTGCGCAGGTTGCATGAAGCTGTTCGAGCCAATATTGAGAAGCGCACGCAGCAATACGTCCAGCAAGCTAACAAGCACCGTCGCAAGATGACTTTTGAACCTGGAGATTGGGTTTGTCTGCACTTGAGAAAAGAAAGATTTCCCAAGCAGCGCTAAAGTAAACTGTCCCCAAGAGGTGATGGACCCTTTCGCGTGCTCCAACGAATCAATGACAATGCCTACAAATTGGAACTACCTGGGGAGTACAATGTTAGCGCGACTTTCAATGTCACGGATTTTACCCCATTCCTTGATGAGGAGGATCCAGATTTGAGGACAAATGCTTCTCAAGTGGAGGGGACTGATGTGTGCATGGACCTTAGCTCAAGTAATGATCCAGTTCGAGTTCCATTGGGCCTGGTTACACGAGCACAGGCCAAGCACTTCAAAAAGTCTCTTCAAACCCTTGTGCAAAATGTTCAAGACCAACAAGGAGTCCATAGGAACATTGAAGGATTGGAAGGTGATAACCAAGTTGTCTACACGATGATCCAAGCCCATGAAGAGTCAAGTAGCCACACATGAGGGGATGGCCGACTAGGCCTTAGTCTTTAGCGTTAAGTGTCGTTATTGGTGTTAGTTGAAGATGTAATCTCGGCCCACTTGAAACCCAAGGGTGGCCGACCCCTGCTCCTAGTTTAGTCTTTAGGGTTTCTTAGTCCTTAGCCTATAAGAAGGCTCACTTTGTACGGGTTAAGGGTTAGACACTTTTGATAATAAAATTCTGTTTGTTTTTCTCTTCAATTATTGAGAGATTCGAATCCTTTTACTTGCTTTGGCAAGGGTTCTTGAGCAATCTCGTGATTGTCCTTGATTGTTCATCCGACCTATCCACTTGAGTATTCACCTCGTTTGGAGTCGTCATCCTACCACCTTCAATCAAGTCGTGTCGTCCGTCTTGGTTTTTGGTTTCGCAAACCAAACGTTGGACAACCTCGCTAGATCCTTGGACAAACGTGCTACGTGTCTCGAAACGCGTTGATCGAGGAGCGTATCATTAAGTGAATCCAATTCACTTTAGGTCTTCTAGTTTTGTATGTCTGTATATAGCCTAAGTAAGGAACCTTCATAATCAGTTTTTCAATCAATAAAATTTGTGAGTTTTCACTTTTCTCTTTCCAAGAGAGCTCCTTTGAATATTTGAGAATCTTTCTCAAGTTATTCATACTGAACTTATCAATCAAGTAACTCCTTGGTTGTGGCGTTCTACTACCTACAATTTGTTCGCTAATTCGTTAAGTCACAGGTTGAGATTGTATCAATATTGTTCGCAACTTAGAGGGTTAGATTGGGTCAAATTCTCCGCTGCCAAACCGTTGATGTCGTTGTCCAGATCATGTCGAAGTGCGATATCACATCAGTTGGTAATCAGAGCTAGTCGACAACCACCACGTTATATCCTTCTTTTCTTTTGTGTTTCAAGTCACATACCCTTGTTCCAAATCAGTTCGTGTGTCAATTTTTAAAAAAAGTACTGTAGCATCGGTACTGTTCATCGCTAATATAGCGACACTATTCACCGCGCCGTTACTGTTCATCCAAAAAAATTTGTTTTGCATAACTGGTGTTTCTTTCTTGTTTTGGTGTCTTGTTATATTGTTCTTGAAGTCTTATGTTGGTTTAGAGTAAAAAAAAAAAATCTGGTCGCTAGTCTTTTGTTCTTGGAAGCCGAAATCAAAGTAGGATTCTTGAACAATGAGGGTTGGGAATTTTGTCATGTCTTGCACTAATGAGGTTGTTACATTATTTCTTGAAGTTCTTGAAAAAGTATATTGTTTCTTGGAATTCTTGACATATATCTTGAAGTAGTGGGTTGGTTCTTGATAATCTTGAAGCTAACATTGACCATATCTTGAACTTGATCAAACCTTTAATTCTTGAATTGCGGCTGATCTGGTGCAACACCAAACGAAAATCTTGTTTTTCTTGAAGTAAGATCTGAATTCAAAAAGAAAGAAAGAATTCTGGTTGTGTTACCAAAAAAAAAAGAGAGGAGAAACCAGAATCGGATCACAAGAAAAGGAAACCCACTTGAGTTGGGAAACCAAGTTGACTTGGATTTGCTAAAACCAATCCTAAATACACTCAAACTGTCCAAGTTGGTTTGCTCTCCTTTGTACCGTGAGGAACCTGGAAAAACAGCTGCTAAACAATCCCAAAACCACCCAAGAAACTTTGCTTACAACTTCCAAAAAAATCCAGCCAAGTGCAAAGTTGGGTAGAGTACTTCTAGGATCCAAAAAAATCTGCCATCTTGATTATTGTTTGGGCGAAATTGGTATTCTGTCCAGCCTTATACATTGGTATTTTGAGTCTTTTTTCAGATTATTTTTCGTGCTTAGAAGTGTCCATAAGGAGTCCAAATCAGTCTAGGATTCAAATTAGTTGTTAGCTTCCAAATCGAGTCCTTATCAAAGTCAAACTCTTCCAATTCGTGGGCTACCTTTTGCAGACTAAATCTGGTAAATTTCAGCAAGTTTTTCACAGCATTCTTTGAGTCACTTTGATGATCCAATAAACCCTAAAAATCCCAGCAATTACACGCCACATTTTGGGTGAAGCTTGAGTGAAGTTTGGTTGAATTTCTTGGAGAAAATTCTGATTTCTTCAAAGGAAGCAATCAAAGGATTTGAGAAGTGATCGGTGAGAGCATTAGAGTATTTTAAACACTTGAGTGATATACGAGAGTGAGAGAAACACGTAAGGGAGTGAGTGAGGACTTTTTACCCTAACGTTTGTCGGAGTTTTGCAGGTTTAAACCATGGCTAATGAAAACGATCTTACTGTTGCTCAATTAGCACTAAAATAGATGATATGTTGATAGAATTTCAAAGGAGGTTCAACCTTAATATTGAATCCCTACAAGAGCGATTGGATCATTTGGATTCATCAAAGAGTTCTTCTAAGAAATCTAGAAAGAAACAACCTTTGAATGAGTCTAGTGATTCAAATACGGGCACCAAGCTTGAAGATTGGGAACAAAGGCTGAGGGAACATAAACATAAACCGAAGTGTGAGAATGAATCTCTCAAGAGGAGGGATCCCGTGCAATCTTCCTCTCTAAAGTCAATTTATACAAAAAGTGATAGGAAGGTTCATTCAACATCTTCTAGGCCTAAACCTAGAGTTGAACCATCTCATGAGGAGTCATTTTGGGAGATATATCAACGTCTTCTGCACAAAAAACAAATGGACTCAAGTAGATGCCATCAAAGTGAGTCTTTTAAGAAGGAGGTAGCCGAGTCTATTTCTAACAAAGGAGTACTTTATCCTATAGAACTATTTGTTGAGGAGGTTGATAATGAGGAAACAATCAAGGGTATTGAGCTAGAAAAGGAGATGGAAAAATCTGATGAGATGAGTGGTAAAAAGGAAGAAAAGAGAGAAAGTGAGCTGATTTTAAGCAAAAATTTGAGGGTCTATTGTTTTCCTAACGAACTTACCTTTGCTTTGTTTAGTGTCTCTTCTTTTATGCAGATCAAGCAAAGTCAAGTTGAGCTGATCTTGGTGTGTTCCATTCCAAAGTCAATGGTAGACTTTGCAAGTTTCCATGGAGTTTGTCTTTCAAGAGTTAAGTCCCTTTGGCATCAATTCATGGAACAATGTCAACTCAAATCTGTCCACACCAAAGGAGAGTTAATTCGAGCTCATCTTGAAGGCAACATTCCAAATTTTGGGGATGGTTGTGTACCAAGGGTTCGTTTAAAGAATGAGTTCCTCAATGATCATTGCCACTACAATTGTCATCTTGCCCTTAGTCCACGTGAAGATCCAACTCCGGCAAAGCTGCCTTGGAGTCTTGCAAGTGTATTCAAGCATGAGTTCAATTTCATGGGATACACATCACACCATTTTGAGGATCCTTACCTCATGACCAGAAGTGATCAATTTGAGCATACATTGGAGATGGTTCGTGAGATTCAAGGGTCAACAAGGATTGTTTTCCAACTTAGCAAGTGGTTTTTGCATTGGATGACATTTGTAGTCATTATAACAAGATTGACTCAAAGGCATGTAACTCTTCTTGTCACCATTCGTGCTTCAATTTGTGGGTAATTTGCTTTCAAGAGGAGGGGAATGATGAGAACATGAAGATTGTCCAAGCAAGTCGATTTAGTTAGCTAATTAGTCCAAGTTGTGTCATTTATTTAGTTGTGTTAAGAAAGGGTTTGTTTGTCATTTTGTGACGCCCCCACTTCTCCCTAAGGCGAACCAAAGGGTATCAGCGGGATGCCTGCCTAGCTCTCTCCACGATTCGGTACAATTCAAATCCAAACTTAAAAATAATACTCGATAATACAAGTCCAAGTAGAGAAAAGTCACTTCCTTAAATAAATTTTCAAGTCTTACATCATAAGTTCTCAAACGTAAATCAACATTCCCAAAATATACAGTCATTATCATTCGACTAGCCAATTACATCCCATGATTCTAACCAAAAGCGATCAAGTTAGCTTTTCTCCCCAACTTGCCATCCGACCCTATTAAGGAAAACAAAGCTAATGGGGTGAGCGGATGCTCGTGAGACCAAGAAAACATGCAAAATACATAGTTCAGGTAGTGATAGCATTTAAGAAAGAATTAAAGTTGTAACATTTAAGCAAATTCAAAATTTTCAATTAAACACATTCAAAGAGAGTATAGGAGCTCTCAAGAGCTAATTTGCACTTGCTTTGCCAAAGTTCAATCCAATATCTCCTCGTGATGACACTCTGTCACTCGGGTAGGTAATTAAGTCCGTAGAACTTTACTTACTCCATTTATGGTTCTGAGTAGATATGAGAGGTACCTCCCACCCAAATCGGTGTGGTACATGCTATCGCTCAGGGAATCGATTATACATTTATGGTTCTGAGTCGACATGAGAGGTACCTCCCACCCGAATCGGTGTGGTACATACTATCGCTCAGTGGTCGATGAGACATTGCTCCAATCGACTTATACTTTGTTTATGGTTCTGAGTCGACATGAGAGGTATCTCCCATCCGAATCGGTGTGATACATACTATCGCTCAGGAAACCGATTACAATTGTTTATGGTACTCAGTCGACATGAGAGGTACCTCCCACCCGAATTGGTGTGGTACATGCTATCGCTCAGAGAACCAATTATTTGTTTAGGGTTTTGAGTCGACATGAGAGGTACCTCCTACCCAAATTGGTGTGGTACATGCTATCGCTCAGGGAACCGATTATAGCACTGAGACGGTATGAGAGGCACCTCCCATCCAGATTGGTGTGGTACATGCATCCGCTCAGGGTTTATGAGTTCGACATGTTTATGAACAATTGCCGATCATATGTATTCCAATAACAAGTATCGCATAATTAAAAGAAAGAGAGGACGAGGGCGTCCCCACGAGTATATACATATGTCGAGGAGGTTCACTCCACTCGACATCACAACACAAATATGGTTTGCGATAGCAACACTTCTCTTAATTAACATAGCAATTCACTTCACACAATTCGAATATCAATTCACATAGCACAATTCAATTGTAGCATCACTTAAGGGAGAGTGAGTGCAGTAAAGTACACACTCGTCTCAACAATTCTATAATACTCAATTAACAATTAAAGCATTTATCAACAATTCATGCACTTGACACTCACCAATCAAAAATAAGGGAGTAGTGCTCAAATCAAGTGTTTAGGCGTCCGCTGTGAGGTCCTTTTGAGGGTCCCCTTGAGTGCCTGAGAAAATAATAATTTACTATCACACACTATCATTTATAAGCCCCTCGTTAACAAGGAGGGTTGTACACTTGTACAATTTAAGAAAATGTCGTGAAAGAGAGCCTTAATTATTCGTAAATTAAGGCTTAAAAGTGGGGTTTAATAACACAAGGAAGGAAATCAAGTGTAAAATGGTCAATCAATATTGAAGGGTAGTGAAGAGTTTCTAAATTTCATTTTCCAACAAGTTGGAAATTCAGTTTTAAGTGTCAATTTTGAAAAATCATATCTTGCACTCAGTAGGTCCAAAATTAAAAAATTTGGTACCGTTGGAAACTAGTTTCAAAGTACTAAAAGTCCCTAGAAGACACTTTTCCAGGATTTTAAGTGGAAGACATTCAAATTGCAGCTTAAAGTGGCTGACTTATACTTACAAGACAGTTTCAGTCTTAGTTTTCGGTAAACTTTGGAAATTCGGAAAAATTCACAGAACATGAACTAGCCTCCAAAATTTGTAACACAATAAGAAGTCCAATCAAGGTTTCAAACACAACAAACGGAACTAAAATTGGAGTTTTGGGTGTCGAGATACATTAGTTCAAAGTTGGTCGCATTTTATAAACGGTTCTGTGATTTTCCAGGTTTGAAAGGCTATCTTTGCAGTATCATTTGGCCATTGATTTGGCATTGGAAATACACCAAACTTGGTACTCTAAATATTCCATGTGTGAACAACATTTCTACCAAGTTTCATGCAAAAACTCCCACGGGAAGGCAGTCATTAAAACAACTGAAGTTCAAGAAATGTTCCAAGGCTAATCTGCCTTCTCACGTTTCCTTCCTTTTTAAAAGCTTTGTTCCACACAATCAACCTCAATTAATTCAAGCATTAAAACCAATGTTCCATAAACATCCAATAAGCAATTTAGAGGTAATTGACATCAAGGTTTTCGAAATATAACTTCTCAAATCAGATTTGACCATACGGCCAAGAGAAAAGGAAAGTTTTCCAGATTTGAAAAGCAACTTTGGGACATCATTTGTATATCGAAATGGTCTTAGATTGACACCAATATTGGTACAATTCAACTTCCATATGAGGACTACTCCTCTATCAAATTTCATTTGAAAATTCACACGGGAAGGTAGTTAACAAAACTACCAAAGTTTAAGGAATTTCCAAGACAAATCTGTCTTCTTGCTTTCTTTTCCTTTTCAAACATTTTGCACCACGAAATCAGTCCCATTCTGGTTCATTTGTGAAACCACGATCCAAGAAACATTTAATATACATTTGGTAGGCGATTGACGCCAAAATTTTCAGAACAACATGTCCCAAGTCCAACTACGGCATTCGGCTAGCAAAATTAGGGTTTTTCAGCTTTGGTACAGTTTGGGAATTGGGCTATATCTCAGTCAATACAACTTGAAATTGAGCATGGTCAGTGGCGTTAGAAACTAGATTCAAAATTCTACATTTCATCAGAAGAAATCATTTTGAAATTCAGTTCGCAAATGAGAGAAAACAGAGCCACAAGTTGCAGCTTCTACCTTTCTCTCGGATGGGCTAACAGAACAGGGCAGCCGACTTTGATCAATCACTACAGATGACTCAGTTCGAATCAAAAGGTGCATTATACACCGTTAGAAAAATACAGACATCTAGTTTTGAATACCACTGACGGAACTTAATTCCGACGTCCGAACAGAGAGATATGTTCGTTCAAAGAACACTGCCAGAGGACCACTGTTACATGAATTTCCAGATTTGTTCTTGCCAAAATTCAATTTTTATCCAACCAATTCAAATAATTTTGGGTTAATTCCACTTTGTCCCCCCAAACTTTGGACGATTATCCACTTAAGTCCCTAAACTTCAAAATGGGACACTTAAGTCCCTAAACTTATAAATACCTCCCACTTAAGTCCCAGAACTTATAAAATGGGACACTTAAAACCCTAAACCCTTATAAAATGGGACACTTTGACCACCCACGACATTCAGGATTTGTTAACAATTTTCCTTAAGTGGGAGGTACTTATAAGTTTAGGGACTTAAGTGTCCCATTTTGAAGTTTAGGGACTTAAGTGGATAATCGTCCAAAGTTTGGGGGGGCAAAGTGGAATTAACCCAATAATTTTTGGTAGAAACTTTCTACACACACTATATAACATATCTACATCAGTTTCAAGATCATTTGAGCATCAAAAATTTGAACCAAAGCTTTGGGAAAAACAGGGCAGATTTCTGCCAAGCTTCCTATGCAATTTCCTTCGGTTTTCCTTTCACTTTTCCAACAAATCTCATCTTGTTTATCACATAACTATCACAAACAACACTCATCATCATCATATCAGTCCTATACCATCAAGGTGGGATTTCATTGATGTGATGCACTGAATTTTAGGATATTGTTTTCAAAGAGGATATTAAGGTTTATTTATTTTGTTTTGTTTTAAAGCCTTGTTTTGTTTTTAAAGACTAGAAACCTTAAATTTTCATCAAAAACCCTAGTCACAAAAGGTTGTTGTTTAATTGAGTTTACGTATGACACTGCATGTTTTATGATAAGTAATTATAATAGGTGGGTGGTTAGTAGGCTCGTGAGGTGAAATTAAGCTTGACGGATTGTGGGATTTTGTGACGCCCCGCGGCAGAAGAAAAGGGAAAAATTTCTGGTGAATAGAGTTTTGTGGAGAATCCGGCTAGAAGCCGTGCAAATTCCTTATATTTTTCTTAAAAATTCCCTTTTCTTTGACAAATATCACTTTATAATAGCCCTACTACTCAATCACCCCACAATAAGTGCCAATGAACTTAGAAAGTAGGGTTTCACTTTTGGTTTCAAGATTGGAGCAAAATTAGGGTTTTCGCGATTTTCGCCGGATGAATTTTCGGTACGAAGCAAGGATCAAATTTGGTGATTAAAAATGACTTTTAAGTGAGAAATAATATGTGATTAGAAGCAATGATACAAGATTAGTGAATAAGAAGTGAAAACCCTAGTACGTGTGTTTTTAAGAAAAACGGCGCAAACCGGCGGGTACCGCGCACTAGCAATTGAACGCACCACTTGACCACTACTTTCTTACCATACAAGCTCATTACTAATTGAGCAAAATATCTTCCCCCTCATAGCTATCTCTTGACCGAAATATGTGGCCAAAATGCAAGGAGAAGAAAGAGAAAATTTTGTGGTGGAGGGTGAGCCAAGTGTTGGCAAAGCTTGTGGTCAAGATTCATCCTAATCTCTTGCCTTAATTAACACCATGAGCAGCCTTTCTTCTTCATTTTTTTTTCTGCTCCTTGGCCGAGAATAGAGAGAGAGAAAGGGAGAGTAAGAGTTGCACCATTTTCTTCTTGATTTACATCAGCCAAGTGAAGAATCAAAATTCTAAACCGATTAAAGTGCGGGTTGTGAGTTGGGAAGCTTGGGGAACTAAGAAATTCCAAAGGAGGTGAAGTATCACTCTTTCAAGCTTTGTTTTTGAGGTATAAAGTCTGATTTATGGCTGTGATTCTTTTATTTTGGTTTAAGATGCTATCTAGTTCATGTTTTGGCTTGATTACAAGATATGCAAGTTGTTGTGATGAACTTTGGATGATTTAAGCAAGTTAGGGTTTGATTAATTTCTGCCTAAACTTGTTGTATGGTTGATAGATGTTATATATAAGATTATATAAGGGGCTTTGGTAGAGTTTGGAACTAGGAATTGAAGAGAGTTTCATTGGAAACCAAAAATTTCAGATTTCTGGAATTTCCTAATTCAGTTCTGCCCGGTTTTGGAACTCATATTTAGAGGCCAAATTAGGCTTGGCCTAAAACATAAAAGTTGTATATAATGGTATTTTATAGGTTTCTACAAAATTTCAACTCAATCGGAGCTATGTCACTTGTGAAAAGACGAAAATACCCTCGCTGTTCTAGGGTACATTCCAGAGTTCCGCGTGGACAGTTTAGTCTATTTGGTTGTGTTTATTCACTATAATCCGTTGGGATTTAGCCTTTTGACAAAACATGAAAGTTTTAGTATTCTGTCTTAGCTTTTAAATGCCTTCAAGAAAACCTTAATCGGACGTTGGTAACCTGAGATATGACCATTCCAGTACAGTGCGGTTAATTAGCCGACTAGTTGGATTTTGGTTCTGTAAATTGGGAATTTGACTAGGTTGCATTGGAAACTGGACTAAGTGATCTTCATAAAAATTGTAGCCCTGTGTCTTAGCTTCGAAATGGTATAAGTTATGCATCAATCCGATAAGCGTAGCCTCGGATGTGTTCTTTCCGCAACCACACATCAAATCTGTCTTTTGCTAGGTTACATTTCCACACTTGTTATCACTTTGATTTTTGTTCTTATGTTGTTATGAGCCTATGGAACGGCTATTTACTTGAATCTATGATATGTATGACTTTGGGATTGGCTGAGGAAAAATAATGAGGCCATAAATGGCTGGAAAATTAGGTAAACACAAGGGGCATGCTGCCAAATTTTCACGAGAAAGATAAACTAGCCTTTGGAGTTCTAGTTCTATATTTGGCAAATTTGACTTGGATATACTGAAAACTAGGTTGAGGTGTCTTCATGAAAGTTGTAACTCTTTGTCTAAGATTTGAGACACTACCTAGTACATTTTGATCTGATAATCACAGCTCCAGTTATGGGCAAAATCGTGTAAACCGTTTTGTACCATTTTCATTTCCGCGCACGCCCGATGCATTCCTTTACTGTTTTTCCGCTTTGATTGTTTTAGTCCTTATTTCCATTTGTGATCTAGGGCTTGGACTTGAGCAAGACAATAATAAATGATGGATGAGGTTCGTGAGTCGTGGTTGGTGAGTGATCCCTCAACTATTTCCAAAGTTACTTTTGAACTAATTCTTGCATTTATTACTCCATTGCATATCATTTGGGTTTGGGTGTGTGCCATGACATAATTTGGCTCCAATGAGATCCTGGAAAGTCTTGTGCTTAGAACCAATGTCTCCACTACTGTTTACACATTCTTTGGAGCACGATGGCTCCTTACTTCTGCTTCCCGGTTACCTGATCTAAACGAGCGTTGGATATTTAAGTACAAGAACTTCACTGGCTCACATGAGCAATAAATGAACATTTGATTACTGCATCATGACATCATATCAATGCTTTATTGTGAAATATACTTGGCTGTTGATTTTACTGGTCACTCACTGAGCTTCTAGCTCACCCCCTATTATCTTCTTCTCCCCACAGGGATCGAAGTAAAGGAAGAACTTGTATTTGGATCTTTGTGTGGCTGGATGGCGTACATCTTGTATAGTTTAGATTTGGTTTTGGTTTATGTACATTTGGACCTGTATAAATATTTGGAATTGAATCGGATGTATATCTACATTCGACGCTTAGACCTAGTTTCCGCTTCGCTTATGATATGTAATTTTTGGAGAATTGGATGTATTATTCGAGTTGTACCTTGTAATTTACTTGAGGAATGTAGTAGTGAGTGAGTCCCAGCGAGAGCTGGGCAGGCGGTCCGCTAAACCCTTTGGTTCGCCTTAGGGGGAGGTGGGGCCGTCACAGATTTCATTAAGTGGGTGATCTATGGAATTGTAAAATCTCTCATCTTTTTCTTAAAATTCCTTTTTATTTCACATTTATTCCTTTATAATAGATTTACTACTCATTCACTCCCTCAGTGGCTGCAATCAACCATAGAATCAACGGTTTTTCCTTTAGGTTCCTAGTTCAGGTAAATTAGGTTTTTTTTTTTTTTTGCGTATTGTGGCTGTGTGATCACTTGGTGAGATATGTGTACTAGATTTGGTAGTTAAGAGTGAGTTTTATATAAGATAAAGTGTATGATTAGAAGTGATAAGAATAAGTGAGTGGATCATAAGTTTAAACCCTAATACGTGCGAAATAAGGAAAAACGGGTTGAACCGATGTGTACCGTTCGTTACCGATTGAGTGCACCACTTGAACACTACTTTATTACCTTAATACCCTTAATTTTTTTTCAGATAATTAACCCTAAAATATCTCTTAAATCAGCCACAATCTTTGACCAAAGAAAAGGGACAAAAAGAAAAAAATTGAGAGTTAATCCTACGGCGACACTTGGCGGCCATCTACCTCACTTTGACCAAACTAATTCCAACCTTCTTATCCTTCCTTGAGCTTCATTTCTTGATCATTATCCTCCTTGGTGGCCGAGACTTTGAGGGAGAAAAGAGAGAAGAAATACAACAATTCCAATCTTGATTTTTGGCTTAGTTTGAGTTGAATCAAAAATCTAAACCGATTAACCTCTCCTTTTGGTGCTTGCAAGCCTTGGGATGCTGAAAATTTGGGAAGAAAGTGGTGTGTTTCTCACTTACAAGGGACCTTTGGAAGGTATCATGGTTGCCTATCCTTTTCCTCTTCCTTAATCTTGTTTAAATTTGGATAGAAACTCATATTCTTGGTTTATGACGGTTAATTAGTGAGGTTTGCATGATATGGTGAAATATTTAATTAGGGTTTGATATTTTCAATTGTGATTCTTGTTTTTTATCTAGCATATGATGTTGTTAAGCTTGGATAGAGACTTGGGGTATTGATTTGAGACACAAATGTGAATTTCAACCATTGAATCATCAAATTCCAGAAAGTTGAGACCAATCTGCCCTGTTTCTGACCTGTTTAATTCGTCCATGTTAGAGGCCGAATTAGGCCTAGGTCAAAACATGAAAGTTGTAGGGAATAGAGTTATATAGCTGCCTGTAAACTTTCAACTCAATCGGAGGACTGTAGCATGTGAAATGATAAAAATACCCCTGACTGCCAAATGCCCTAGTTCGCGGGCAGTTTTGAGATTTCACAGTTTTGGCTTCGTTTTTCACTTTGATCCGTATCAAACCAGCTTTTGGTCAAAACATGAAACTTTTATTTCTATGTTTCATATTTCCAACGCATCTGAAACCGTCTCAATCGAGCTTTTGTAGCCTGAGTTATTTCCATTTGAATCCAGTGCTGACAATGAAATTCTGGTTCGGTAATTTACAGATTTGACCTGGATCAACTGTGAACTGGGTTGACTTGTCTTCATGAAAGTTGTAGCTCTTTGTCTTAGTTTTGAAACTCTACCTAGTACCCCTTGATTTGATAAACACAGCTCCAGTTATGGTCAAAACCGTGCAACCCATTTTCATACCATTTTCCATCGCGGGTACCGTTATCATTCCCGTGCGCGCGCACATGCATTTCTTGGCCGTTTGTGCTGTTTTGGCCGTTTTAGTCCTTATTTCCATTATGATGATTGTTTGACTAATAGTCAAGTATAATCTTTTATCACATGCAGTGACGACCCGGACGGAGTCGGTGGACCCGTATAAATTGCCTTGATTTGCGTACTAAATATTTTGGGTGAGTAATTGGGTTGGTTCGTGTGATAAATTGTCAAAGTGCCTTGTATATGTTAAATGGGTACTTAGGCAAGGGTGTACTTTATCTCACTCGACCTAAGCCCATTCTCTGCTCTTGATTTAATATGTGAGAATACATGCCTTGTGTTGAGCATCACCCTTGTGCTATGTGCTGTTGGGGGTGATTACGTGACTTGAGTATTTTGATGAGTACTTTGTTGAGAGGTATCCTTTGTGAGAGTTTGGATATCTCAGGGCTTGGTTCCAACCCGGTTCCAAGGGTAGACGGACTATTCGAGCTGGTCAGGGCTTGGTCGAAGTTAGTTCTATGCTAACCTTGGGATTTCGTTCTTTGTTAAAGCTAAGTGCTTTTGTTTTGGTCGAGCTGCTGTGTGCTGTTGACTGGCCAGCTGGGGTTGATAAGGTGAACGGGGAAGTAAGGGGAGTCTACGGACTATGAGTATTTTGGTTGACGGAGTGTCAACAGGTGGACAAGCTCGGGGAATTGAACTGGCTTTGAAGCCACTTGTATCCTACCATTGTGATGTTACAGTTCTGTTTATTGATGTAAAATAATTTGGTTTACATGTTTATTTGCATGTGATTTTACATTTTTACCCCCGATTATTCACTAAGCATGTAGTTTACCCCATTCCATTTGTTTTCTTTAGCAGGGGCCGACGCGGGGATCGCTCGGGCAGGTGTATAGACTTTAGTTTATAGAATATTTGATTTTGCCCTAGTACTTGTTATAAGTTGACTAGTAAGATGTATATATTTGTTATGTTGGTTGTAGTTAGTCGCTTCTCTAGGGTTTACTTTCTGGTACTAGCGGTGTGTTTGGCTTGATGTAATAGTTTATACAACTTTTGAAGATGTAATAGTGTAAATGGAACTCTCTTTTGCGTGAAGTCTATTTTCTAGTTTTCGAGTATCGAGTCCTGGCGCGAGTTAGGCAGACGATCCGCTAAGCCTGTGACAGCCCCACCTCCCCCTAAGGCGTACCAAAGGGTTTGGCGGACCGCCTGCCCAGCTCTCGCCAGGACTCACTCATGCACTCACCCATAGCTCAAGCAAAACAACGTGCATCCAAAGAAAATGAATAACATATCCATTTCAACTTAATATATACATTGCTACTCAAATCCAGATACAAAGTGTTTATATTTCGAGTACAATCAACCCTAGTCGGGTACTAGCGTGAGTACAAGAGCAAAACTCAAAACAACTAGACTACGCTAGTCTGTACATGTCTCATACCTCGCTCGTACCCCCTGTAAGGAAAACAAATAGTGTGGAATGAGTTAAAAGCCCAGTGAGGTTCCAAATAACAAATTGACCATTTTAAAGGTACGAATATCAACGTAGCAAGTTAATGGCATCAAAATTCATAAGAGTGGACAATAATATTTCAAGTAGCAAATTTCAAAGTGAGCGAGCTTAACAAATTCATGAAGATGAATACTAACACTTCAAGTAGCAAATTTCCAAATGAGCAAGTATAAAGTGCTTTTGGTTTTCAAAAGGAACAACAATCCGATAAGCAATAATCATTTTCAAGTATAAGGATACGGAAGGCTCTCAGGAGCCAAATTCCCATTGCATCTCCAGAACTTGATCAAGTAACAGTTGACACTCCGTCAACTTTCAAGTAAGTAACCAATCCAGTAGAACACCACTTAAACGACTCTCCGTCCACCGTTCAAACCCCCAGCTGGGCCCAAAATCCTCAAGAAACACGGGTGGTAATACTCGAGTATACCGATTAGTCGAGGAGATATCACTCCACTCGACAAAACAAGAGACCCAGGGCTCGTTACCCAATCGACCAAGCCCTTGCCGGCTCGACTTAAGTAACTCGCCGCAGGGTTTCTGGAATTCCAGGAAGTGCGCGCATCATAAACAAGTATATCAAGTCAATTGCAACAATAAACAAGTATATATCACATAAGGCAAGTGCGATAAAGTACACTCTTGCCCTAACAATTCACGTATATAACATGTAATCATATTGGTCACGTATCAAGTTCAAGTATCAAGTTCAATTCGGTATTTGAAAGCACTCACCAAAAGATATAGTGCCTTCACTGGTCACTTTCAGGTTATACTCCGGGTTCGGAGTCCAAATCTGCGATAAAACTCAGTTTGAGAACTTTGAAACATGACTAAGATTCGAAACTTAGACGTTTCGTTCAATAAAAATCAAGAAATTGAAATTCACTCGGATAGTAGTCGTGAAACACTTGCTCGCTTTTTAAACAGTAAAACTTTGTAACATTTATACTTGAAATTGTCATGCGAGTTGAAAGTACAAGGAAAACATACTTCGAGCAATCATTATTTCATTTCTCAAGGGTACAAGTTCGGCCAAGTCCTTACTTATATACCTCGGAACAAGAAGACTCAAGTACCCTAGATGGTTCAAGTAGTAATCACTCTTACCCCTTACTCAAGTTGCAAGTATATTTCTCTAGTCCTCGAGCGTAAATTTGGGCAGCATGCCCTTTGTGTTTACCTAATTTCCAGCCATTATGGCTTCATTCTTTTTCCTCAGCCAATCCCAAAGTCATACATATCATAGATTCAAGTAAATAGCCGTTCCATAGGCTCATAACAACATAAGAACGAAAATCAAAATGATAACAAGTGCGGAAATGTAACCTAGCAAAAGACAGATTTGACGTGTGGTTGTGGAAATAACACATCCGAGGCTACGCTTATCGGATTGAGGCGCAACTTATACCGTTTCGAATCTAAGACACAGGGATACAATTTTCATGAAGATCACTTAGTCCAGGTTCCAATGCAACTTAGTCAAATTCCCAATTTACAGAACCAAAATCCAACTAGTTGGCTAATTAACCGCACTGCACTGGAATGGTCATATCTCAGGTTACCAAGTCCGATTAAGGTGTTCTTGGAGGTGTTTAAAAGCTAAGACAGAATAATAAAACTTTCATGTTTTGGAACATAGCTAAAACCCAACGGATTACAGTGAATAAACACAACCAAATAGACTAAACTGTCCACGCGGAACTCTGGAATGTAACCTAGAACAGCGAGGGTATTTTCATCTTTTCACAAGCTACGTTACTCCGATTGAGATGAAAATTTTTAGGAACCTATTAAATACCATTCTCTACAACTTTCATGTTTTAGGCCAAGCCTGATTCGGCCTCTAACTATGAGTACTAAAACCGGGCAGAATGTAAACATGAAATTCCAGAAATCTGGAATTTTTGGGATTTCATGACAATCTATTCATTTTCTTGCTTCCAACACTACCAAAGCCCCTTATATAATCTTATATACAACATATACCCACTATACAACAAGTCTAGGCAGAAATTTATGAAACCCTAACTTGCATATATTATCCAAAATCATCACAACAACTTGCATATCTTGTAATCAAGCCAAAACATGAACTAGGTAACATCTTAAACCAAAATTTTAAAGAACAAGAACCATGATCAGATCTTATACCTCAAAGACAAAGCTTGGAAGAGTGATACTGTGACGCCCCGAAAAGTATGAGTGTGAGAACCCGGAAATTTTCTAAATTTCTAGGGTTTATTTTATTTAATCGCCCGCCTTTTCTACATTTTCTTTATTAGAAAAATTGCCCAGATAAAGTTTATGAGCAAAGATAGTTTTAAAATAATTTTTCTAGTATCGGTTAGTTTTTGAGAAATTAAGAGCATATTTTGAACGTGGGACCCGCAAGTGCGGTAAACGCAATATATTTTTGACAACTTGTTGGATTTTTGTATTAAGTGATATTATTTTACAAAGTGTTAAGATATTTGTATTGGAGAGATAAAAAGATAAGTTTTAAACCTAAAGGGTGACAAGTGTCACCTTCCTATTCAACCTTGACTTGACCATTATTTCTTACCTTTACTAATACTCAATTTTGACCCAAAAAGCACCTAAATTTCTGTGAGGCCCCAGTTCGTTCTACGTTGAGATATTCATTATTTGGGCGGTAACGTTTGGTTTGGGAGTATTTCGAAAACCCTAAGTAGGGATTAAGATTTAAACCCTAAGTTCCGGTTAAGATTGAAAACCCGTTTTTTCTACATTTTCTTTATTAGAAAATTCCCCAGATAATTTTTATTGAGTAAATAGAGTTTTTAGATGATTTTTCTAGTATTAGTTAGTTTTTGAGAAATTAAGAACGTTTATCGGATATGGGACCCACTAGTGCGAAAAGTTCGGAAAAATTCGGCCAATAAGGTTAAGTTTCGGATACTGTGTAAAATTTATCGGGTGTTAAGAGATAAGTAGTGTGTGTGAAGTGATTGATGTGAGAGAGAAAAGAAAGATAAGAAGGCATTAATGGAGGTGACAAGTGTCATTTTCCTATTGGTTGGACTTTAAGAATTACTATTTACTTTCTTGACTTTTTTTGACCAAAGGATTAAATATCAAAAAAATGCCCAAAATTCACCATTTTTCTCTTCCTTGTGGCCGGCTCTCTCCTTGCAAAGAAGAAGGAAATTCCACTAACTTTCAAGCTTCCATAAGCTTCAATCTTCTATAAACAAAAGCTTAGACTAGATTTCACTCCATAAAATCCTATCTTCTAGTGCTAGTAAGGGTTGTAGTGAAGTTTGTTTGAAGAGCTAAGTGTCCAACACCTCTCTACATCTCTTGTTCTTAGGTAAGTGATGTTTTACTACTTCCTTATACTTAATGATGGTTATTTTGTGCTTAATGGTGGCATAAGTGTTAGAATATATGACTTATTTCTTGATTTGAAGAGTTTTGGTGAAGTTTTCCATTTTATGATGAATTTTCTGGTTTCATATGATCTTGATGGTGTGGTTGTTTTTGATGGTTGGTAATAAGGGGCTTTAGCTCTAGTAGGTGCATATGATAGGAAATTGCAATCAATTTTGAATTTGGAAGAATTTCTAGAAAATTAGGGTTCTTGGTTGAACATTCTGTCCGAAATTTTAGGTCATAGATAGAGGCCGAATTGGACTTTGCTCAAAACATAAAAGTTGTACGTATTGATGAGTTTGAAGTGCCTGCAAAATTTCAGGGCAATTGGACTAGTATAGAATGAGTTATGCCGTTTTTACTGTTGCTGTTTTTGGTGCACAGAATGTCCGAACTGCGATAGTAATTGTCTGTTTTGACTGAAATTGGTTTGGATTTTGAAGTTGGTGTCTTCTGTGGAAATGTAGCTGGATATCTTAGCTAACTTATGCCTTTGGAATTTCGGTATTTGGACCTGTATAGACTGAGTTGTGTTCATTACAGTTTTGTGTGTTTTGCAAACCTGTTTTGGTGAATCTGGTTTAGTATTTGGCACATTTGACCTGGTTGTGCTAGGAACTGGATTGAGTGGCCTTCTCCAATATTGTAACCCTGTTTCTTAGCTTCGAAACGGTGGGTCTTACACCCCCATCCGATAACCGTAGTGAATTTGGTGCCATTACCGCATATTAAGGTCAAATACGGTTTGTGATCCTGTTTTGCAATTCTGGTATAGTGTCTTGCATTTTTGACCTTGTTACATTCAAAATTGGACAAAGTTTCCTTCTTCAACATTGTAGCCCCTTAAGTCCCGGATATCCCTGTAAATTTTCAGGTTAAACGGATTAGTATATCCTGAGCTATAAACGAAATACTCAGACCTGTTTTGACCGTCAAATTCTGTTACGTTTTTGGACAGTTTATGACTGGAACTTTGGCTTCACATTTGACTAGGTTACAAGCTGTTTGGGCTTGCGACCAAAACACCAAACTTATAGTCCTATATCAGAGCTTTCTAACGCCCTTGGAATTTCATGAATCGGATTTATAAAACCTGAGATATAGCCGAGCAAATAGGGCCTGCCCGTGAAAATGACCATTTTCTGGTCAGATCTGTTTTGGTCCTGACGACCAACTTCCGTTCCGAATTTGGATTACCAACCTTCATGAAAGTTGTTCCATTTGGAATGAACTATCTAACTGCCAACTTTCAGCTCTTCTGCCCATGTGTAGCATAGAAAACAGTTTGCACTCAAAACTGACCATTTGTGCATTGGCCAGATTTCGTAAGTGATTGTGTTTGGTCATTTGGGACTGAAGCCTCCAGTTTCAGTTCTGGATGTCTTCATAACAATTGTTGTTCATCCTTTAAGCTTCGATATGGCATCTCATACGCCTTAATCCGATATTCATAGCTCAACTTATGATTCAAATAGAAACGAGTGTCAAATCTGCCGTTTCCGCTAACGGCCGTTTCCGTTTCCGTTTCCGTCCGTCATATTTACGTGCGCGCGTGTCGTTTTTGCTGTTTTGCTTGTTTTAGGCACGATAGTAGCCGTTTGCGATATTATGTGACACAATCTTCTATTTCAGACAGCGGTGAGCTAGGCGGAGCCGGTGGGGCCCACTACTAGCGAACGCGCGAAGCGATTTTGCTTTCGTACTACTTTTGGTATTTTGAGTAAGTATTCAGGCCAGTTTGGTGTGTTTTCTTTGATATGTGTTTGAGATGTGTGAAAAGGGTACTTAGGCGAGGGTGTACTTTATCGCACTCGACCTAAACCCTAATTTGAATGTATAATTGTACTTGGCATATGTATATGAACCTTTTGGAACCAAAACCCTTGAGCTTGTGGCTCGGGGCGACTTTCGAGTAAAGTTTGTGAAGTTTGCAAAGTTTGTGAGTTCGTGGGCCCGATCTAAGACCTGTTTGGACTATTCGAGCCGGTTAGGGCTTGGTCGAAGTCAGTCCAACTTAGTCTGAGGTCACCAAGTTTGTAGGTTCATGTTATGAACCAATTTTGTGAATCCGGTTCACCGAGAAGGTGACCAAGTTTGTGACCCGAGCTTGTGACTCAAGCTCAAGTTTGTGATTTCGTTCGCCCGGGCAAGTTTGTGAGGTGACTGGCCAGTGAGGGTGATAAGGTGTCGGTGGGTGTACAAGTGAAGTTCTACGGACCATTAAGTGTGGTCGACGGAGTGTCGGCAGGAGATCATGCATGGCATATGAATTGGCTTTGGAGCCACCTGTATCCTTATTATGTGATGTTACTTTTCTGCTTTTGCTTTACTCTTACTGTGTAACTGCTGCTACGTGAATTTATGCTTTCGCTCCTGTTTACTTACTAAGCATATAGCTTACCCCGTTCCATTTGTTTTCCTTAGCAGGGGCCGACGCGGGGACTTTTGGTTCGTATACTAGTATAGTTAGATTGGCTTGTAATAGTTGAACAGTTAGGATGTTTGTTTTTGTTTTGGTGGTTTGTATAAGGACCCTTCTTAGGGTCTACCTTTTGCTGGTTATTGTTATAGTATATTAGAGCTGTTTGGCTTGATGCTTTTGAAGATGTAAATAGACTTTTGGTGGTTGTATATATTATGAATCGTGTTCTTGTGGCTTAGAAGAGTTTTATTAGCTTTAAGTTTTGAGTCCTGGCGCGAGCTAGGCAGGCGGCCCGCCGATACCCTTGGGTTCGCCCTTGGGAGAAGTGGGGTCGTCACAATTTCTGCAAGCTTGGCCGACCCTCTCTCTCTCAAGAAAGAAAGAAAACTCTTCAAGTTTTAGCTCCAATCTTGCTCAAGTTGAACCATCCAACCATTTGATCTGGCAATTACTCCATAAAACCTCTTCACTTAGTGATTTTGAGGTGTTTGGTGAAGTTGTTTGGAAAGTTAAGGTGACCAATAGCTCTCTCTCTCTTGTTCTTAAGGTAAGTTGTGAAGAACCACCCTCCTCCTTTAATTGATGCTTAAATCATGCTTAGTGGTAGTATAAGATGCAAATTTATGGATTAAATCTTGAGTTTTGGTTGAATTGGTGAAGTTTTATTATTTTTGGGGATTTTTCTGTTTTAATATAAGAATGATTGTGTGGCTATGTATGATGATTGGAAATGGTATATAAGGCATCTAGAAGGTGGTAAAAGTGATTAATTGCAATCAATTTCTGTTTTGGAAGGAAAAGTGGAAAACTAGGTTTCAATGTTCTTCATTCTGTCCGAATTTTTAGCTCCTAGTTAGAGGCCGAATTGGCCTTGTCTTAAAACATGAAAGTTGTAGGGAATGACATTTTAAAGGTGCCTACAAAATTTCAGGTCAATCTAAGTAGTGTAGAATGAGAAAAGTCGAAATTACTATTGCTGTTCTGGTTTTACCCGAATGTAAGAATTGCGCCTGTAATTGGTTGTTTTGACTGGAATTGCTTCCGAATTGGTTGTTGAGATCTTCTGATGAAATTTATCCCTGTTTCTTATCTTTCAGCTGGTTTTGGAATTTCTAGATTTGGACTTAGGTAGCCTGATTTATGATGTTTCCGCTAGAATGCGTTCTGTGAATCTGTTTTTGTGATTCTGGTATAGTATCTTGCATTTTTGACCTGGTTACACTCGAAACTGGGTTGAGTGACCTTCTTAAATATTGTATCCCTGTCTCTTAGATTCGAAACGGTGTATCTTCCACCTTCATCCGACAATCGTAGCGCCTTTGGTGCCATTACCGTAAAATGACGTCAAAACTGTTTTTCTGGTTTTGAGCTTAACTTTCATTTCCGGACTTTTTCCTAGCTTGACTTGTACTAGTACTACTTGGAGCTTGCTGAATGGCTATTGGATGAATTTGTTGTTGTGTGTGTACCTTTGGGTTGGAAGGAGGAAATAATGAAGCCATGATGGCTGGAAAAGTAAAGAAAGATAAGAGGAAGTGCTGTCCGAATTTTGAAAGGACTTGTTTGCATTGAGTTTGTGAACTAAGACTTGGATTTGAGCAAGGCAATAATATATGATGGATGGTTCCTGAGCCATGGAGGTGAGTGACCCCAAACTATTTTTAAAGCTTCTTATGAAATGTTTCTTGCATTATTTACTCGACTGCATATCATGCGTGCTTGCATGTGAGTTCATGACATGTTTTGGCTTGAAATGAGTACTTGGGGAGTCTTGTGCTGAACACCAACGTCTCCTCCGTTTGTTTATGTTCATGTTTATCTGGAGCTCAAGAAGGGGCTCCCTCTTAATGTTAATGTTAATGTTAAATGATCTATTTGAGCGTTGGGTGTTCAAGTGCTATGATTTCCCTGGCTCACGAGAGCACTAAACGAACATTTGATCTCTGAATCATGACATCATCGAAATGATCGAAATGCAACATTGTGAAATATATTTGTTTAAGGATTTTACTGGTTACTCGCTGAGCTTCTAGCTCACCCCAAAAATATTTTATTCCCCTCCACAGGGCTCAAGGCGAAAGAAGGACTTGTAGTACTTGTGCACGTGACTAGATGGCCTATGTTTTGTACAATTTGGATTTGGAAATCATTTTATGTATAGTTGAGAATTATTTCCGCTTTGCTTTTGATATGTAATTCTTGGAGAATTTGATGTAATTTTAGAGGTTTATTCTTGTAATTCATTTGAGGATTGTAGTGAACGACTGAGTCCCGGCGAGAGCTGGGCAGGCGGCCCGCCGAACCCTCTGGTTCGCCTTAGGGGGAGGTGGGGCTGTCACAGATACTCGACCTCCTTTGGAAAATTTTAGTTCCCCTAGCTTCCCAACTCCACAACTCACTCTTTAATCGATTTAGTTTTCTTTCTTCTCACTTGGATAGTGCAAATCAAGAAGGAAATGGTTTTCTCTTGCTCTCCCTTTCTCTCTCTTCTTGTTCGGCTATGGAGCAGAAATAATGAAGGAAAGATGCAAAAATTGGGGTTAAAAAGGAATACTAATCACTTGTCGCCACCACCACCTTTCATTTTTCTCTTTCTTTTCCTTGCTATTTTTAGCCTTAAAATTCGGTCAAGCTAGCTGGAAAATAAGAAGATATTTTGTTCAAGTATTAATGAGCTCATGTGGTAAGAAAGTGGTGGTCAAGTGGTGTGTTCAATCGGTAGTGCGCGGTACCCGTCGGTTCGCGCCGTTTTTCTTTAAAACACACGCACTAGGGTTTTAACTTCCTATTCACTAACCTTATATCATTGCTCCTAATCACATATTATTTCTCACCTAAAAGTCACTTTTAATCACCAAATTTGATCCTTGCTCCGTACCGAAAAATCATCCTATGAAAAATCGCAAAAACCCTAATTTGCTCCAATCTTGAAACCGAAAAGTGAAACCCTACTTTCTAGATTCATTTGCACTTATTGTGAAATGACTGGGTAGTAGGGCTTTAATAAATAATAATTTCCAAGTAAAAGGAAATTTTTAAGAAAACGTGAGGGATTTTACAATTCCAGTGATTAAAATTAGGGTTTCAATTAAAATATGAGAGATTTAAGAAAACCGGTTAGTCATAAGTAACTAGGGTTTTTGATTAAAATATTAGGGTTTCTAATCTTTTAAAACAAAATAAGGTTTGAAATCAAACCCAAAGAAATACACTTTAGTATCTTCTTTACAAACAACCTCCTAATATTCGGGGTGTCACAAAGCCCTTTGGTACGCCTCTGGGTACGGTGGGGTCGTCACAATAGAGCCCACTCCAACCATTTAAATCCAAACAACAACAATAACAATGAAGTTACAAGCTTCCTAGCAAAGATCAATCCACTAAAGCCAATGTTAGATGGTTGGATGATTACCTCCTACTCCTTCGACTGAAATCAGAAATTTTGCACCTCCAAGACCCAAGAAAAACCATGAGAAAGATGTCCTCCACCAAGATTGAGTTGCTCTCCAAGTTGTTTAGGTGTTGTGTGAGAGATTTTGAAGTGAAAAGGTTGCAAAAATGGAAGTGAAATGGGATGAACTTTGCTCTTCTTCCTTTGCTTGGAGGTTCGGCCAGCCCTTGAGGATGAAGAGAGAGAGAAAGGCTGATGAATAAGGCTTCTTGGGGAAGCTTAAGATTTTGAGGTTAGAATTCCTTCAAAAGTCAACTCTTAATAGTGCGCGCACGCACGCGTTTTGTGTCCGTTTTTTCTCGGGTTTGTTTCACGTGTGCACTAATCCTCTAATGTACTTCCTTTAACATTATAAATTATTCAGTCTTAGTAGTTTAGAATAAATTTTTTAAATCTCCAATTAACCGCTCCGGCTCGATATATGCGAACTTCCAATTAGCGCGCGATAAAACGAAATCTAAAAGGAATTCTTGTAACGATAATATAAGTAACTAATACAAGAGTGAATAATCATAAAAATAACTATTTTAAGAATAAAACATGAGTCCTCAAATCTCCAAGATCATTGCACTCTTAGATCGAATACTACCTCGAAAAACGTATTTTTGCTATTTCTCACTAAACGAGCTTCTGAAAATTAAATTTGCTAACGGAACGTTTTAAAAATATATGTAAGGCATAGTTCTATGTAAATGGTTTTAAAAGGGTTGAAATAAATTATTCGGAGAAAACGGGTGTATAAATATTTAAATAAGCCCTTAAAATAATATAAAAGTAAGAATATAAAATCCGGGTCCTCACACATTTACCTTGCCAAATTGAGTCATTTATTAGGGATTAAAAATTCTGTCAAACCTTGTTTTGGATAGCCGAATTAAATTGGTTATTAGGTTAGTGAATAAGTGAATCCAATTCACTTTATGGTTTCTAGTTTAAGTGAATCCAATTCACTTTAGGTCTTCTAATTTTGTATGGCTATATATAGCGTAAGTAAGGAACCTTCATAATCAGTTTTTCAATCAATAAAATTTGTGAGTTTTCACTTTTCTCTTTCCAAGAGAGCTCCTTTGAATATTTGAGAATTTTTCTCAAGTTATTCATATGAACTTATCAATCAAGTAACTCTTTGGTTGTGGCGTTCTACTACCTACAATTTGGTTCACTAATTCGTTAAGTCGCGGGTTTGAGATTGTATCACTATTGTTCGTAAACTTAGAGGGTTAGATTGGGTCAAATTCTCCGCTGCCAAACCGTTGGTGTCGTTGTCTAGATCGTGTCGAAGTGCGATATCAAATCAGGATCACAATTGTTTCACTTCAAACCCTTTGTTCGTCTTCTTGGATATGCTCAAATCCAATGATCATATAATGTATCAAGAATGTAACCACTTGAGGCCCATATAAATGACAAAATGTAAGTTTCAAAGCTTCACTTAAAAAAAACAAAGTAATTTGCAGGTTTAACTTCCATATAGCTTATCAAAAGTACCACGGTTTCTTGTTCAAATCAAAGTCAAATCAAGGCGAAAACCACATGTGTGATAGATTAATGTTTCAAGTATAATATGGGCAAAAATATGTCACTTATAGTCAAGAATTTTGACGAAAACTAGTCAAGACTTGTAATGTGCAAAACTGAAAATTTCCGACTCTAAAACAGTTTGGGAAAAACTCATTTCCTTTCGCTTAAACATCTTGGTTTAGCTCAAAACCCATTCACATGTAAAAATCAAAGTCTTGGCAAGTAATTTAGACAAAAGTATGCCAAAAATCATCATGCAAAAATAGAAACTCAAGTTCTCTCACTCAATCGTCCAATCAAGTAATATGTTCAATAACTTGTCCTCAAGTTTCTCTAGTTAAACTTCCAACTTATGTGTGAAACTCAAGGTGCTCTCAAGTAACTTCGAGCAAAGTAGGTACAAATCATCCTAAATTTATATCTTAACTTTCACTCTTGCTTACTTAATGTGAGGAGCCAAAAATTTTCTTATTTTCTAGTCATTATTTTATTTCCTTGCATACATTTTCTATACTTTCCTTTATTATATTAAATTTCTAGTTATTTTACAAGGGAGTCAAGTTTTAAAATCATTTTTCTAGTATAATTTAGTTCATGTGACGTTAGTAGTGTATATTGGACGTGGGACCTGCTAGTGTGTTAAGTGCGATAAATTTTGACGATTAGATGAAGT
This sequence comes from Coffea arabica, assembly GCF_036785885.1. Lineage (NCBI taxonomy): Eukaryota > Viridiplantae > Streptophyta > Magnoliopsida > Gentianales > Rubiaceae > Coffea > Coffea arabica. The sequence goes on along the minus strand of NC_092318.1, from coordinate 22,963,062 downwards.
TTTGTATAAAGCGTTATTATTTTACAAGGTGCTCAGAGATAATTAGAGGGTAACTCGATAGATTAACCATTGGAAGGCAAGAGGATTAGATCAAACCCTAAAGGCGCCACTTGTCGCGACACTACTAGAAGTTTGACTTTGACCAAGGTTTCTTACCTTTACTAAAACACCAATTTTGACCAAAATTTGCTTCATTTTTCTTCTAGCTTGGCCGAAACTTGAGGGAGAGAAAGGGAGAGAAAACTTCATCTTGCACTTCATTTTCTTGCCTCAATCTTGAGTTTCAACCATAGACTTTTCAAACCACTCCATAAAAGTGCTAACTAAGGTAGATTTCAAGGCTTTGGTGGAGTTATTTTGGAGGAAGAAATACTAAACTACCATTTTCCTTGAGGTTACAAGGTAACTTTTCCTAGAAATCCCTCTTTACTTCTAATATTAGCATACTTGTGGTTTAGGGTGGCAATATTTGTGGTTTATGAGAAATATTGTGGTTTGAGGTGATGATATGAAACTTTTCAGTTTTTATGGGGAATTTTCTGCCTTTATATGATACTTTATGATTGGCCATGGTTTGATAACTTTACCATGTGTAATATTGAGGTTTTATGTGGTAGTTTAACTTGTTTAAAGGAATTTCCAGCTCAGGTGCCTAAATTTCAGTTTTAGGATTTCTAATTTGAGCTTGATGTGGTTGGTTTTTGGAGCTTTCATTTGGTGATATATGAAGGGTATTGTGGCCCTAATTAAGGGTGTTTAATAGCTTATGATTTGTATGTGCAATGGTGGCTAAATTGGGATATGATTGGTGATCGATTGTAGGATGGACAAGTAAGGAAATTGAGGGGAAGTGCTGGCAAATTTTCGGGCCATTTGGTTCCTTTGAGTTTGGATTAATTTTTTGGAAGAAATGAAGGGTTTTGGGGTTGCTCATGTTCTTAGGACCAACTATTACCTTTTCACTCCGAAGCCGCATTTTTGCTTTGCACTAGTGGTTCATTTGGATAGGCCCATGACTCGTAACTGAGTCTCACTTGTGAATTCTGTTTGCTAGGTTTTTGAGTCGAGTCTCAATTGTTTTTCCTTGATTGTTCTAGGACGTGTTGGTGATCAAAGGCATACTTTGGGAGGAAACTTTTGAAGTTATCTTTGCTTGAACTGGTGAGTGTACCACTCGCATAACTTGTTGCTTAAATTGATTTACTTGTACCTGCAATTTGTGACATGTATGACTGTGACCTTTGTTTATTCTGAATGAGACGAGGGTGTACTTTATCACACTTGCTCTCTCGCCTGCTTGACTGGTTCCTGTATACACCTGAATCTGTTGCTTGTGCATGATCTGATGTCGTTTGGAGGTATATCCAATGACCTTCCTGTTAAACCTGAGCTCAACCTCATGGGGAGTCAATTGAATCGAGCCAGCAAGGGGCTTGGTCGAGGAAAATTGACAAACCATGGGGGCCTGTTTCTTTGGGATCTTTGAGTATTGGAGACTCTGGATTCCTGGTATACTCGAGTATTACCATCCCTGTTCCTGTTGAGGCGTTCGAGCCCGGTAAGAGGTATGTTTGGTGGACGAAATTTGGTGTAAAGTGGTGATCTACTGGACTAGTTATTTTACTTGAAAGTTGACGGAGTGTCAACTACTACGTGATCAAGCTCTGGTGAAGCGATGGAAATTCGGCTCTTGAAAGCCACCTATATTCTTTCTAGTTGCATTACTATGTTTAACTGATGTGTTTGTTCATTTTATATCTGGTGTTTCTATATGATTGACTAAAGCGAAGTTCCATGATTGTTAACTGCTTGTACTTATGGTACCTCATTGAGCGTAAACTCACCCCCGTTACCTTTGTTTTCCTTACAGGGGACAAATTTTGAAACTGTGATCTTTGAAGAAAAGAGTAGAGCTAGTTATATACCATCTTTTGTTAAGCTCCTCTGTAATAGAAAACCTTAGCTCCCTCATCTGTTCCTCCTTCCCTCATTGTATTTTGATCGAGTATCACGTTTTGACTTGTAAAGTTTCCAATGTATATATGCACAAGTGTTTGACCATGTATATTAAGTGTATTCATTTGCGAGGTTACATTTCTATGGCTTTGGTGAACTTTACTTGTATCCGTTGGGGATTCGAACGAATGTGGGATTTGAACGAGGAAAGAAAAATTTCTGGCGGGAAAAGTTAGCAAGAAATCCGGCCGTATATCCGGCCAAATCTTGGCCGGATACTTGGCCGGATTGACAGGGGATTTGGAAAAAAAATTGGAAAGGCTACTGCCTTGAATCTAGCCTGCAATCCGACCGGATTGTGACGTGGCAGCTGTCCTTGTGATTTTCCATTGGAGTGTTTAATCGAAGTTCCATTGTTTCGTTTGACTTGATAATCATGTTTTGGGCTTAGTACATTCAATTTCCAATCGTTCGTTTTCTCGCGGTTCTATCGCATTTTATAAGGTTCGTTTTGTAGAGTTTTCGAGTGATTTGATTCCGTAGTCCTGGCGAGAGTTGGGCAGGCAGTTCGCTAACCCTTAGGGTACGCCCTAGGGGAAGGTGGGGCTGTCACACTTAACCAACAAGAGGGAAAATTCCAGCAATATGTCTCCAAATTCTTCAAGTTTACTCTCCAATTTCCAACCCTAGTTCCATGGCAAAACCACTAACAACCAAGATCACATGGTATAGGGTATGTGGTACATGTTCTAAGCAACAAAAGCTATCATAATTTGACATATATAAAACTCCAAGTAAACTACATCAAAGCTGGAATTTTAACCCTAAAACTGGAAATTTCAAACCAAAGTTGGAAAATCTCGTATCGAAACTAGAAAATTTGTATCAAAGCTAGACAGTCCCATATCAAAGTTGGAAAATTCATCTCAAGGCTGGAAAATGCATATCAAGGCTGGAAATGAACATTAAAGCTGGAAATTACAAGCTACTCTAGCAAAACCATGAAATCTTTCATAAACATGCTTTCTTTAGCTTCAATCATGACATATCTTGGATTAATATCAACAGACAAGTAAAAAAGATTTTTTCTAGAAAATTACCTCAAAACCCTAAGCAAACAAGAGTTTTCTTCCTCCAAAATGTCCACCAAGGTCTTCCCTTCAAGTTTCACTCAAGAGCTATTAGAGTAGATTAGGGTTTCACATCAATTTCTCTCTCAATCTAGCAAGAATCAAGTTAAACTTTGAAGTTTTCCTCCTCTCTTTTTTCTCTCTTAGTTTCGGCCAAATGCAAGAAAAAAATGAGAGATTTTTTATTCAATTTTGCAAGATAAAAACTAAGAATAGTCTTGGTCAAAGGAAGCTAGATCATTGACACTTGGCGGCTTATGGTTTCATTCCTATCTCTTTGTCTCTCTTGTGTTTCTAATAACCAATCCATCTTGTGTTCCTCTAATTCACTCTTAACACTTCTAATCACATAATCCTTCTTGCTCCACATCCGTTCTTGTTCACCCAATATAGTGCACACACCTCACTAGTTGATCATACTAGTATAACGCACTACGAAATTTAACATGCACCAAATTATGAAAGGGAAAAAATAAAAGTCTTGACTCAACTATGAAAATACCATAAAATTATGGCAAGTAAAGTAAAATAAAAGAAAATATAACTTAATTTTTTCCAAAAATAAGAGAAAATATAAAATTATTTTTGTGACAGTCCCACCTTCCCCTAAGGCGGACCAAAGGGGTTAGCAGACTGCCTGCTCATCTCTCGCCAGGACTACTAAGACGGTAATACACAAACTCAAATCGTTCCGGAAAATATTAGCGTGCCTAACCAATCCAACAATCATGAAACGGAAAATGAAAATCGAAATAGAAAGTGAATAGTGATGCCACGTCACAATCCGACCAAAACCCAATCGAATACAAGTAACTTCATATAATCCTGGAAATGGCTATATACAAACCAAATATAACACATGAACATGAGTACACACTTTTATAAACCACATTCGTATATTTACACATCAAAAGGCAATATTTGAATCCAAGTACAATTAGGGTAATAAAGGCAATAAAAAAAAACGGGTGCACCGGAATAAAATAATGCCTAAATTTTTTTTTTCTGGGTTCTCACAATTTTCGAGTCCTCACAGAGAGATTTTATATTAATAATTTATTGATAAATGGATAGCATTGAAAGTACGACGCTGTATATAAATTTTTTTAAAAAGAAATAGTAAATGATTGTAGATGAAAATTATACAATTTAATCATGGTAAATGTCACTCAAAGTTGTAGTGAATTTGTACTAATATATGAAGGATTAGTCTTTCTTACATTGACAGTGTAGCGTTGGATAAATAACAACTATACAAAATATGAATTTGAAATTTAACTTTTGCACACATGTCATTAATCAAACGGTGATAGTGTATACACTATCAGTATATATAAGATTTACGCACATATAAATATAGATATATAATATATTTTATAATTTATATGTATATATATGTGTGCGTGCATGTGTGCCTATAGTGTGTGTGTGTGTGTGTCTGCATGTATAAGTATATGTATCTGTATATTTAGTATTTTATTTGAGCTTATATGACCATTTAATATTTTTTTAGTGTGCATATTTTTTGTGGTTTTGTTTGTTTGTAATATTTCTGTTGTTCCTATTTGTCTTGTGATTCACTTGTCAATATGATATTTTTGCTGAGTTGTATGATGTACGTTTTTATCTATATATATAGGGGTGTGGTCTTAACTATTTGTATGTGAATTTGTGGTAGTTTGCTTTTCTTTAGGATTCATTTCTTCATAGTTAGAATTAAGTGTCTTTGTTATAGTTTTGGAGAAAACTTTCTCTTTTTTTTAGGCTTTTCGGTGGTATTTTTTAGTTTTCTAATTTTTTAAGTTTGTTTGTTTTAGGTACATTGTGAGGATTTTGTAAAGTAGCATATCTAGGAGTCAGCATAGGAGTGGATTGATTGATGATGAGAGAAATTTTGTTGCAAATAAAGTTGCATGGATAGATGATGAAATTAGAGCTAAGATTGTGAAATTTTTTTTAATTTTTTATAGGGTAGATGGATGGGGAATTATCTTTGAAGAAGCACAATCATTGTGAGGATCCGAAATTTTCATATTTTTCATTTTGGATTACTTGCTTGTATGTATTGAATGCTAATAGACCGTTGTACCTTATTGATTCTTTCAATTGATTGCCTGTTGTTTTGTGGCAAGAGATATTTATAGAAAGAAAGATATTTTGATACAAGAGATATGCGAGGACCCGAAAATTTCCTTATTTTATATTATTTCTTTGAATACATTTTCTTTACTTTACTTTATTACCTTAATTTCCTAGATATTTTCTAAGTGAGACAAGTTTTTAAATCATTTTTCTTGTATAAGTTAGTTCATGTTAAGTTCGAAATACATCATGGAAGTGGGACCCGCTAATGTGATAAGTGCGATAAATTTTTGAAGAAAAGGAGGAGTTTTGCATAAAGGGATATTATTTTATAAGGTGCTAAGGGATAATTAGAGATTAGCTAGATAGTTTAGCCTTTGGAAGACAAAAAAAGATGAGGATTAACCTTAGTGAGCCAAGTGTCACGTAACCTTTGGAGATTTGACTTTGACTACAACCTTTCTTATCCTTTAATAAAACCAAATTTGACCAAAATTTCTTCCATTTTCTTCCAAGCTTGGCCGACTCTCTTGAGGGAAAAAAGGGAAAGGAAAACTTCATCTTCAACCTCAATTTCTTGCTTGAACTTGAGTTTTAACTAACAATCTTGCAAACTACTCCATAAAAGATGATATCTAAGGAAGATTAAAGGCTTTAGTGGAGAGATTTTTTGGGAAGAAGCACTTGGTTTCCATTTTTCTTGGGGTTTCAAGGTAACTATGGCAAGAAACCCTTTTTACTTCTAATACTTGCATACTAGTGGTTTTAGAGATTGATTTTGGTAGTTTACATGGAAAAATTCATGGTTTGAAGTGGTGATTTGAAAATTACAGCTTTGATGGTTAAATTCCAGCCCTTATATGATGCTTGAGTTTGGCCATGATTTGATAGCTTTGGCATGTGATTTATCTAGCTTTTATATGTTAGTTTGGCTTGCTTAAGGAAAATTTCAGCTTGTAGTTGAAATTTCACCTTGGGGTTTCCAAAATTCAGCTTTATTGTGATTGATATTTGAGCTATGAATTGGCCATTTGGGGATGGTTTTGTGGCCTTAATCGAGTGTATTTGTGGCCTTAATCGAGCTTTATTGTATGACTTGTGGTTGTGATTGAGGTTGAATTGAGATGAAATTTGGTGTTGAGTTTGGATGGAAAAGTAAAGAAAGCAAGGGGAAGTGTTGCTGAAATTTTTACTACTTCCTCTCTTGTGAAATAAGTGAGATAAGAGGGATGATTTTGGGTTGGTTTGGACTTAGGTTACATGTGATTTCTTGCGTGCACCTTGATGGTAGTGTATAAGCTGAAATTTTGATAAAATCATGTGAAAAGTAAGAGGAAAAGTGATGGTTCCTTCTAGTATGCTTTCTAGTTGCATTTGTTTCACTTTAACCTCGAGGTTGGTTGTCTTCTTAGCTATTTTGTAGTCAGAAATTCCAGCCATGAATTGAAATGAAGGACTCTTTGGTTATTCATGTTCTTAGGTCCAATTGTTTTCTTTTCACTCCAAAATCATATTTGCATGTTTGCACTGGTAGTTACTTGGATTTTCTTTGGTTCACCTAAACTTTGGATGGTTGAACTGTAATATTATATCTTGGTTGTTCTTAGGGTTTGTCGGTGATCAAGGGTATAATCCGGGAGGAAACTTTTGACGTTATTTTTGTTTGAACTGGTGAGTGTACCACTCGCATGACTTGTTGCTTAACCGATTTACTTGTGCTTGAAATTTTTGACTTGAATGATTGTGACTTTAGTTCAGCTTGGATGGGACGAGAGTGTACTTTATCACACTCGTTTTCCTTGACTATTTGACTGGTTAACTATGCAATTTGGATCTGTTACTTGTGCATGAGTTGATGTCGTTTGGAGGCTAATATCCAACGACCTTACCGTGAAATTTGAGCTCAAGCCTCATTGGTAGTCAATTGAATCGAGCCAGCAAGGGCTTGGTCGAGGTAGAATGACGGACCATGAGGGAAACTGTTATTGATTCACTGAATATTTCTGATATCGGGTATACTCGAGTATTACTGCCACTGTTTCTATTAGGTATTCGGGTCCGGTAAAGGGTATATTTGGTGGATGGAAACTGGTGTAAAGTAGGGATCTACGGTCATTGTTTTGCTTCTTTGAACATTGACGGAGTGTCAACGGGTTTGGATCAAGTTAATGCAACAGGGAACTTGGCTCTTAAGAGCCATCTGTATCCTTTTACCTGAATTACTTTGTCTAAGTGGGGCTGTTTACTTATATCTTTATTTGATACTTATATGTGATCGATTAAAATTGTAATTGTGTGATTCTTGACTGCGTGACCCTTTTGGTACCTCATTGGGCGAAAGCTCACTCTGTTACCTTTATTTTCCTTACAGGGGGCTAAGTTTTGGAAGCGTGTGTGAGAACCCTTACTTTAAAATACAAATTTTCCTAAACTACTTGCCTTGCCCTAAGATTAAATCACTTAAAACATTTCCTTGCATTGCATATTATTGCTTTTACTTGAATTGTAACATTTCCTTGAGTTGGCATTTTTTTTATATCTCACAAGATACACTTTGACCAAATGTCCTTTTATTTGTGGTTGGAACTTTATATGATAGTTCAGAGGTGTTAAATAGACATTGGAACATTTGGAGGGTAGAAACTTCATTAGTCAAAGATTAAAGAAAGACGGGCCAAGATTGGGCCATGTGGCAAAACCCTAATCACGCATCTTGTTTGACCAAAGGAATTAGCAAAATTTAAACCATCTTAGCTCCCTTATTTCCCTAGCTTGGCCGGCCACTTGAAGCTTCCAAGGGAAGAGAAGAAAACTCCATCTTCTTGCTTTTAAACCCTAGTTTGATCCTTGAACAAAAATCAAAAGTGAAAGAACTTGAGTTAGTGAGTGAACTACCTTCTGCCCTAGTGTGTGTTTCAAACTTGGAGCTTTGGTTTTGGTGGTTTGTTTTGGTGATTCAAGCTTCACATAAGAGAGGTAGATGACCCTTAAATCCTAGCGTTCTTGTGTTATATCAAGTGTTTTAAGTTTTGATGGCAAACTAGGAGTTGATTGGATGATATTTGTGGTGAAACTTCTTGAACTAAACAAGTGGAAGTAGGGTTGGTTGTTTTGCATACCATGTGTTTGATATTTTGTCCAAGCTTTGTTTATGGTTTTACTTGATGTATTAACATGTTTTGGACCCTTTTTGAGTTAAGGATAACACTTGGTATGATGTTTAAGTTAACCATAATGAAAGGATGAAAGTTGGTGATGCAAGTGAACTAATGGACTGTTTTGCTTGCTCTTGGCTGACCGATTTTGGAGGGGAGGTTTCTCCTTGATTTTGTGGTTCATTTTCACCTTAATTAAGCCTAAGAAACTTGGCTAAACATTGGTTTAAGGTTTGGTGTGAGTTGAAATGGAAATGAAGCAAGTAAAGTGGTTGTTTTTGGGCAAGCAGTGGACTGTTTTGGTTCTTTTAATCATTTTTATGTATCGTATTTTGAGCTCCAATGGTACTAGGTTGAATTGGATGAATTTGACCCAAAACAAGTGAAGTTGGCAAGAGGAAATAGAGTAATTTTTGTTAGGGTTTTGAGCTGATCAGAATCGAAAAATCAGCCAACTTCCTCGGATCACTGGTATTGATAGGTGAGGAACTAGAGTCTGTATTTGGTAACATTGGAAAGCCCTTCGAGTCTAGTTTTCGACGCCGCTAACGGCATGTGATTCTGACTTTCCTACAGTGAGATGTGGCCATTTTCCCAAAACTGCAAAGGCGCAACTATTTTACCCGCGAAGACCACTTTGAACTTGTGACAGCCCCACCCCCCCCTAAGGCAAACCAAAGGGCTCGGCGGACAGCCTGTCCAGCTCTCGCCGGGACTCACTACAGTCCTCAAATAAAATACATCACTGACATCCAATAACATAAGGTACAACCTCAAGAATAACGACATAACATTTTTCAAACTTAGAACGAGATAAGATATATTACAAATCTCAAGTAAGGGTATCATTCCCCGAATAAGACAAAAGTCCTCAGTTCTCAAATAATTACATCAAATACTTATCAAGTGAATCGAATTCAAATTATATATGAGATATCCCTTCAGGCACTAATAACTCAATACAAGCGCTTTCTTTGGCCTCGAGCCCTGTGGGGAAAAATTATTTTTGGGGGTCACTAATTAAGTCTCAGAACTTCCACTTCCAAACCTGTTAAGGAAAACAAATTGGGGTGAGCTAACGCTCAGTGAGACCAAGGGAAAAACATGCAAGCATGCGAGTAAAGACATAATATAAAGCAATAACTCGAGTAACAAGTAACTGCGAAACATTAAGTAAGTAGGGAATTTAATCACAATAAAAGGATACGGGAGCTCTCAGGAGCTAATCCACGCGCGATCCAAGCTCAGGTAGTTGACCCTCCGTCAACTTTCACAGTTATCCATGTAGAACTCCACTTACTACCTCCAGCCACCATGACACCCTCTTGGATCCGTAACCAAAAAAGCATGTAGGTGGTATCACTTAACAAGTATACCTAGCAAGACCCCTTATTTGGATCAAGCTATAACACTTCCCAAGGTTCACCAAGTTTCTCGACCAAGTCCTTGCCGGCTAGAGTTACAAGGCTAGCCAATGGGTTGGAGCGTCCCCCCTATTCACTTTCAGGTCGATGAGACGAAGCTCCAATCGACAGGATTTGGTCATAGCATTGAGACGGGATGAGCGGTACCTCCTACCCTAAAAGGGCATGATACATTCTGCCGCTCAATGCTCACAAAAACACTTTCATTTGCTTCACATGTAACACGTATCACTTATCAAGCAAATAATTTCATGAAAGAGAGGACAAGGGCGATAAAGTACGCCCTAGCCTCATTAACTAGCAAGTACAAGAATCATTTCATTTAAACACTTCACATGCACTTGATACTCACCAAGTATCGAAAGTCAAAGTTTGAGAAATTAGCTCTAAGACGCTTCGCCGGGAGTTCCCTCGAAGTCCTCTTGAGATCCTGAAAGTATGCAATAATGCATTGTATCTCAAATTCCAGGCCATACAGTATTCGTGTAAAGAAAAGAAATAGTCAATTTTGACTCCAAAATTCAAGTATCCAAAGTATTTCAGTTCATAAGGAACTGACTTTCAAATGAGGTCTCAAGTGATAGGTGAACTCAAGTTCACCATGAAAATAGGTTTGAAATGCTCTAAGAGTTGTAAAAATGTAACCTAGGCCCTTAAAAGAACATTTAGGTCCAAATTGGAAATTTTCACTTTTCGAGTCATTCTTGGAAATATCAGTCCGGAAGTTCGGAAAGTCTAAAAATGGAAAATTTTACACCGTCAAAAATTTCATTCGAAGCATAACAACTTTGTAGAAGGTCACTTTCCAAGAATGAAATCAGAAACAAGTCAATTCCTCCAAGAAAATTTACTATTCATTGAAGATAGGTCAAAACAGTACAAGTTTTTCCAATAATTTTGGATTTTCGTTAAAAATCATAGAATCAAAACCAGCCTTTGAAATTTGATATGCATGTAATGTACCAATCCAGGTTTCAAATGAAAAAAATGGAACTCGATTCCGATGTTCCTAACTCAAGAAATAAATAGTTGAAGCTCGCTAAAATTCCTGGACTGTTGGCCTTTCCAGAAATTTTCCAGATTTAATGCACTTCGCTAATTAGGCCGTATCTTACTCGATTCTCAGTGATATTGAAACTGGTTGGTGGTGTTAGAAACTAGGTTCACAAGGATATATTTATGTAGAAGAAATCATTTCCAAAATCCAGACATAAGCGGTTCAAAATCAAGCAACAAAATGGATTTTCTGAACAGTCTCGAATGAACAGTAATAAAGAGACAGCCAACTTTCAAAACTCGCCACGAATCGCTCGGGACAAACTAGAAAATGAGCTTGGTACCATTTTAAAGCTCTAAGAGTCTACTTTCAAATGCCACAAACAGCACTCAATTTCGATCAGCGAGCAAAATTTTATAGCTACACAAATGTTGCTGGTCAGAAAATTCTGGAGCTTGTTCCAGTTTTGCTTCTTTACTTGTAACTCAAAATTTAACCAACCATTTGGGTTGATTTTTGGTAGACAACCACAATACACATAGCACAACATATATACACCAATTTGGAAGCTCAATTAACACCAGAAAATATTCGAAATTACAGGGCAGCAGCAAACAAGAAAGTCGGGCAGCAAGTCAGAAATTTCAGACAGTACCTTCTCCAAATTTCTAACTTTCTTCCAACTTCATTCCATCAATCATTCTATATACATGTAACATAGCACAATATCAGCAACCACAACATGTTAATTCATCACATCAGCCACCAATAAACATCCTCAAACCCTCGAGCATGTCATGGAATTGCAAGAATATAATTACTCAACCAATCAACCCAAATTCTACCATAGGTTGCAAACCCATGCTACCTTTGCTCCATTTGAGCTATAATTTTGCAAGATTGAAGTGTGGGTGAGTGAGTTACCTCAAGAACTTAGTTGGACAGCTTTAGGGCAGAAATCTTGACCGAAATTCCTCCAAAAAAACTGATGAACAGCCCCCTCTTCCAAGTTAGGATCAAAGCCCTCTAATGGATGATGAAATTTGGAAGTTGATTGAAGTAATTTTGTAAGGATTTTGGCTAGATTTTTCTTCCCTTTTCTTCTTCCTATTTTCAGCCAAACAGAGAGAGTGAAGAGAGGTGAGAGAGTGAAATTAGATTTTGTAAGGAAAGTGGAGAGAATTGGTGACTTAATGGTCAACTCATGCTAGGTCTGTTTAGGGTCTTCGCGTGTCCAATTTTCGCGCTCGTTTGCAACTTTTGTGCACTAAACCTCTGAGGTAATTTCCCTAGTACATTAATAGTACATTACTAGTAGTCTAATATCATATTCTTAAAATCTCCAATTAATCAAATTAATGTGCCTGTCGGGGCCTTTTCGGCACGCGCGCGTATAAAGGTCAAACTTAAGGGTTTTCTCGTTTGAACTTGGAAATTCAACTTATTCGATTCTAAAACTCTAAAATATGATAATCCAAGTATATATATATATATATAACAATAAAAAAAATCACGATAAGCAATTCATCTTGAATAAATTTGGGCATTAAAATAATATGCGCGTAAAGAACCAATCGGTAAAATTTATTTTCGAGAAATTCATGTACTTTAGTATTTATTTATTATTTTTTTTTGGATAACTCGAGTACGAAATATTTTTAAAATGACCAATTTAACAATATTTTGAAATAATAAAATTATGGGTCCTCACATCCTCTCCCCCTGAAGAGAATTTCGTCCTCGAAATTCATACCTTACCTCAAAACTCCAGATGTCACTTTTGCATCCCACTCTTACGAATTGTTAAACTTATTCCACATTAAATATCACGTAGGTCTTGTATTCTTAATCTGTTCATGACGAGCGAGATAACAATTCTTTCATGCGGTTCACAGATTCAATTGCCTCAAGAAATTTGTCAATTCAAGAACAAATGATGTAATAGCCCCTTTTAAATTGGTATACGCAATGCACTTTACATATCTCGCAGATCAAATTCGATAAGATCTTATTAGCACACAAGTTTTGTCCTACTGGACCTTAACCCTAATAATCTTTCAAAATAGGTAGTAAGAGCCCTCTGTAGACACCAAATTTTTACTCGTTTTTGTTTTAATTATCTCAAAATTTTATCTTAGACATTTTTTAAGCATTTTGGACATCAAATCTTTTAATTTTATTCATTTTTGCTTATTTGTCTGTTAATTTTAATATTTTTTTGGAAAAAAAGAGAATTGCTCACAAAAAAACATTCTTTAAATTTTTAGATTCAAATTAGGAAGGTTTGTTGTTTATTTTGTTAAAAAAAAAGAAAAAAAAAGAAGGAACCCGAAAGCGGGTTTTTGGCTTGTTTAAAAGGTTCTGTTGACAAAAATGCAGACCCAAATATGAGTGCAAATGTGAAAATGTAAGAGGAATGCAAAATAAAATAAAATAAAAATACAAATGTAAGTGCAAGTGTGCAAATGTAATAAAAGTGCATGTGTGCAAATGTAAGAAAAGTGCATGTGTGCCAATTGAGGAAATGAAGGTGTATGTGTGCAAGTGGATCAAAATATGGTATAATGGTAGTAAATGCATCTAAGTACAATTGGGTGCAATTTGTGAGGTAGAAAATAAATAAGTGATAGGGAAAGAAGAGAAAGTGTGTGAACATGGCATGTGGAATAAAAAATATAAGTAGTGAGAAAATGTAGATGAAAAAAATGATATGGTAAAATGGAGATGCATGATCCTAGAGGAATGCATCAAGTCGGGTACGGGAATGACTTCTATCTTCATGATTTTAATTTTCCCTTTGATTAGAAGGAAGAACTAGCGTGCTAAGGCTATTTTGTAGCCACACTCGCTCGTTTCCCTTACCTAAAGGGGACTCTCAAGCAAATGTACCCTATAACTAGCATGAGGATGCAAAAACCTAAAATGAAGGGGAAAGGATTGGAGGATCATGCCAAATGCTAGAAAACTAAGAAAAATGTATGAAATGTAGTGAAACATGCAAGTATGTACTAACGAGAGGGGACGGCCTATTGGGGTCTAGCATTGGACTAGCCCTTTTCTAAAATTCTCTCACAAGCATTGGACTTGCGAGAACTCGAGGGGAAAGACCATGGCCAGCGTTGGACTAGCCACGGTGACGCATTCATCCATCACATTCATCTATGACTATAGAAAGCAAGTAGACATGCCAATCACCTATAAACACGTAGCACATAACACTTAACATGCTCGACTAAATGCAAGAGCCTAAGAAAGCAACTTAACACGTAGCCACAAAAGCAAGCAATCAAGCTAATGAACCTATTACATTTGCTAACTAAAACAAATGGGGAAGAGGAAAAATGAAAAAAAAGGCACTCCAAGCCCTATCTATTACAAGCCAAGAGGTGTACACATACCCCATAAATGAATAAAAGAATGACTTAATAAAAGCGAAAGTAAATGAAATAAATGAAATGAATTAAGGAAAGCAAGGAAAGCAAAGTAGACATGCAATTCTCACTTAGCACGTTGGATCACATGGGGGAGAGACAAAAAAGATAAAAGAAGTTATACCTCCCTTGAGTTGATGCCTTAAATGGAGTGAAATCACTTATTTATCCTCCAAAATAAAAGAAATGGTCAAGGTACCAATTTATTTGGGAAAATTAAAGAAAATAGGCAAACACAAGCTCACTTGGTCATAAAGCCCCTAAAGTCATGACTTAAGTGCAATTGAAACAAAGCATAGTAATTAATTGAAACAAACAAGCAATGAAGTTGTAGAATTAAAACTGCCAAGGACCAAATTGAGGAAATTATTCAATTGGTTGGGTCATAGCGGCATTAGGGAGACTTGAGGGGAGCAAAGTGTAATTTTTTAGAAGCTATTTTGCATGCAAAAACCATGCAAAAATAACGAACAAGCTTCGGCCATCTAGAAGAAAGAAACCTGCTGCCTTTTGTTCCCAAGTTTGCTGCAATTTTTCAGGTTCAGTTCTTTACCATGGCTGGGTTTAATCCAATGGAAAAAAAAAATCCATCCCAACACAACCACCATTCTATCAAACATCAAACTTCGATCATAAGCAAGGAAACACAGCATCCAACACTCAAACATGCAAACTTCACACAAAATCAATCACTGCCCCTTTCCACACCAAGTCAACTATCAAATTAGGATGGCCAAAGCTTGGTGAGTGGTCACGGAGAAGTAAACAGCAAAACAGACGCAGCAGCCTACCGTGTTTCATTACCAACCCAAACATCACCAACAACATCAACTTTTGAATCAAACGATCACAAGACACTCCCCCAATCATCAACCAAGCCAAATATTACATTTTTATTGCAGGATTAGGGAAAAAATCTGACTTGATGACCGTCAGGGATAAAAGAAATAACAGCAAAAGAAAGACGTAAAATGCAGCACGTGTTTTCTCTGCAACTTTGCCACTTATTAACAACCCGGGAAAATTGCAAAGATAACTTCGAACCCAACCACCATTAAACAATAAGCGAAACTCAGACGAAAAAGATTTCAAATCATTCTAGAAGCTTCGGTAACCCAAAGATCGAATTTTTATTAACATTGCAGCAACGAAGTGGAGCATTTCAGCTCTATTGCAGCAAGTTTTGGCTCCCGACAAGAGTTCCAACATATTCAACTAAGAATGACCCAAGACAAGTTCTAACTTATACAAACATAAAGTGCAAGAATTTAGGGCAATGGAGAGAGGGAGGATTCAACAGGGCTCATGAACATGAAATGCAGCAAGTAATGGAACAGATTCTCCTAATCCCGAACGAAGTTCAACAGCAATGCAAAGTGATTATGAACATTCTACTTCTCTGACCACTAACTCAAAACTTCAAGACAACATTTTAAAACCCAAGGATGACAACAAAACTCACAACCCACGGCCCCCACCTGAAAACGGAAAAAGTTGATGGCTTTTTGGTTCACAAGCTCTCAGTCACATGAATTCAAAACATAACTAGGGTAGCCGAAAGACTTAGCCTTTTTACCCACAAACAAACCCACAGATTCATAGTGAAAATGAAACAAAAGGGAAGGAAAAAAAATAGACAATAAAATAGTAGACATCCCATAGACAAAGATGCTGAATACATGCTTCAACAGACTCGAGCATCTGCGCATGAGGATATGCTGAAGTTTAATGGACAAGGCTAACTTACAGTGCTCGTGCTCTCTCTCTCGGTGGAGATCTATGACTGATGATGGCGTGATGAAGTGATCAAGCTCCTCGCGTGAGAGTCAGCAGCTCCCCTTTTCCTTCGTCTTTTTTTTTCCTAAAGCTTCCTGCTTCAGTTCCTCTTCTCCCGCGCCTCCCTCTCTCAGCTCACTCTTCTCCCCAGCCAGCCCGTAGCTTCCTTGAAGTTTTTTTTTTCTCCCAAAACCTAGCCGCTACCCTTCACTCCCTAGCCGTTCCTCTCTCTCTTTGAGATTTTCCGCCGTCATATCGCTCCCCCCTATCCCATCTCATTTCCAGGCTTCTTATAAGCACCCGAAACCTAAGTATCCACGGTGCACAGCTGCTGCGTTTTCCTTCTGCTAATTTCTACACCATTGGATGGCCTCCGTTCCTTATAAGATTGAGGTTCAAGATAAAGGCCAGATGGCCTTGTACTATGCCAATCTGATGGAGTAGAAAAAATGGGCAAAATGGCCCGGAAAACAAACTGGAAAAAAATGGAGCTGCATTTTTGTCTTCAGAACCTTTTAAACAAGCCAAAAACCCGCTTTCGGGTTCCTTCTTTTTTTTTTTTTTAACAAAATAAACAACAAACCTTCCTAATTTGAATCTAAAAATTTAAAGAATGTTTTTTTGTGAGCAATTCTCTTTTTTCCAAAAAAATCTTAAAATTAACAGACAAATAAGCAAAAATGAATAAAATTAAAAGATTTGATGTCCAAAATGCTTAAAAAATGTCTAAGATAAAATTTTGAGATAATTAAAACAAAAACGAGTAAAAATTTGGTGTCTACACCCTCAAGAATCCATAACTTCAAAAATCATATCCGGTTCCGTATACATGTATGCTGATATCAAGGTACTAAATGAAACCTTAAATTCAATAATATCTTATTGTAGTCCCAAGTCATTTATGAGTATTACCGCCAATTTTTTTTTTTTTACCCGAATACGACTTAAAGACCCAAATCCATTAATGCTACTGGTGTATTCATTACTCCCCAATGGCATAATTGAATTTCAAAGTGCTTACTTTTCTGATGAACTAGCCTTAATCACATCTTCCTCTAGAATCCTCAATTAGTTGTAGTCCTATATTAAATCTAACTTGGAAAGTACTACAGTCTCTTGTAGATACTCAAATGATTCATTTATGCAAGGTAAAAGATATTTATTCCTAATACCCACTTGATTCCAGCCTCGATATTATAGACATGGCCTTCTCACAAGGCTACAAGCGTAACAAAATTTAGATACACGAATAAGTCATGAAGTTGATTAAATGCAAAGTAAACTTTCATTTGCTATAAAAGACCATAATAGTTTCATCAAGTTAGGATAAGTTTATCAAATCATTTCAAAAGAAAAGGGAATAAACAAGATTGTAGCAAAACATGCTAAGTCATCCATGTTCAAAGCAACAAAAAGATTTCATCCATTTGCTTAATCCTGACTGTCAGCCTATCAACAACTCAAAGCATCTAAATGAGTAGCAAATCAAAATTTAAAACTTAACTATTCACAACCTATAAATTCTCACGCATCTAAGTCATCCAGGTATATTTACTCTTACCTCTCCACGAATTTGATACGTAAGAAAATCCACACACACGAATAAAATAATACCCCTTGATATAATGATATGTACTTCCATTCTAAGGTCTTACTCATGTATGTAGTGAAACCATAAATTATACGCCATATGAAACAAGTTCCAAACCCTGACTAAAAACTGTTACGCACTAGTAGGACCAGGATCCTTTTCCTCAAAAGTTTGTCTAAATCAAACCAATCATGACCTACAAGATAAAGTCGAGACTTTTGACTTATTTTGAATGTATCTGTGGAAAAATGCAATTCAAAATTTTCAAAATTAGAGTTAAAGATACAAATTTTCTTCATGATCCAAAACTAAATTTTCTTAGTAAGAGATTTCAAATAATGTTTAACCACAATCATCAATACATATTTCAAATCTCTCAAATAGATTTAAGAAGATTAATCATGCAACTTAATGCATGAATTTTAAAACATACACATAATAATCATAACATATACATGGAGGGTGTTCCAACACTTTTCCTCAAAGTTTCAAGTTAAACCTATGTTCGGGTAAAGCGTATATTTTAGAAAATGCCTTTAAGAAAGATAAATAGACATGTAGGTTCATATTCGCATAACCTGTGATCCAACACCTTTACCACCCTTTTATATCCAAACCAAGAGCTAACTCTACTAGTACACAAAGCCCGATCATTTCTAATCTCTGATTCATAACAAATGGGCATTCATGTTCCTAAGAAAAGATTCGAACTTGAACTCTATCTGATTTTGATTCTCAAACGAGTTCAAAATGTGTATACATATATATATATATATATATATATATATATATATATAAATTTTGTGAAAAAGTAAAACAAGTGAATCTGGGTATAGTACTAGTCAAGTAAAATTGAAAGCGCTTTTGTTCAAGTAGAACAAATAGGTAATGAGTTCAAGTCATCTCACCAAACCAACGAAATACTTTTGGAGTTCAAACTTTCACAAAAGTTGAAATATGGCCATAGGACCACTCATAATATACGTATAAAGCAACTATTAAAATTTCGCATAGGAAAATCTCACTAAGTTCCCAACTAGGTTAATCCATTATACACTGGTAGATCTAATCTTCTGGTTTATTCTCGATTCATATTCAGTACTAGGGTCTCATTAAATTATATAAGACTATCCATCAATTTTTCTCATGAGTACGGGGTTGTCTAAGCCCTAGGCCACGACCCCTTTTTCCCATTCCTGCTGCCAAACTTAATAGAAGTCTATAAGCGCAAGAAAAGGAATAATTAAGCATAAAAGAACTTAATGCATATACAAGTTGCAAAAATATTTAGAATCAAAACATGCTTCTTTACATGTATCAAAAGTTATAGCACGAGTTAAGAAGTCACAAAACAAGCCCAATATGTCAAATACTGTATATAGGCAATTAAGTGCCACAAAATACAGAAGTATATGCAAGCAGGGTACAAAAGGTCTCACGGCGTGCACCACCCTTCCTAAGTCCATAGTTAAACCAAAGGGTCCAAATATCACTAATTTCAATCAAATCACATGCCTTTACGAAATTAGATCCAATCAAACCATAACACAAGCTGAAACCAAAGGTTATCCATTCGAAATTCAAAATCTTTAATAAGCAAGCCATCAGCCAGAGCACCATCATCTCCAAGAATAACCAGTCTTAGGGTTTTATAGTTAAAGCCTCAAGCTCCAAGTTCAAACCCAAGAAATAAGTACAACTTGCTAACTTACGTGTCAAATGGAAACCAAGTCAATTCACACTAATTTCGTGCTCTTGAATGCGGTTACTCTATATCTCAAAATTCCCTCATCCCGTACACCTAAAGATAGGCTCACTCTTCTGGAAAACCAAGAATTTTAAAACATAAGAAGAGTATTTAAAGTAACCAAAAATCTTATCAAGTTCAAGATTTACATTATAAAAACATAAGTTCGCCATTCTTCCGAAAACTCAAGATTTTTTTTTTTTTTGTGTAAAGCATAAACAAATTCAAGTGTGAGAATACACCAGTATACAATCAAGGGGGAAAACTTAGTTTAGAAAATTTTAACCTTGTATCAGCCCATCATATACAAAATTCAACAAACTCATCAGTTATTCACAAATTTTCAGATTGAAATTCAAGTAAAATTCACATATTTACCAAAATCGGAAAATTATACTTACTTAAAGCATATATCTATTATTTCCAATCATCGTCTGAAAATAAAACTAGTACATCTTAGTTTTTCTTTAGAATTTCAAAGCAAAAATTCTCTAGGAGGTAAATGGGTGGGAAATGCATTTTATTCCTTTAATACTCTTTTATCTTGGTTCAAAATCATCATACATAGAGTTTGACCATCAAATCTCGGTCTGTTATCCTCCATAGCCAGTACTAATAATTATCTTAATTCTTCCACACTTACAAGTATAATAATAATTCAAATTCGTCCAATCTTTCACTACTAATCTCTCATCCCATATTTTCCTTCAATATAACATCACCTAATTCCTCAATTTCATTTCTACAAGTCCCAAGTAAGAAACTCTCAAATAATCAATTTGTTTAACCCCTAGGATACAATAGGTCCTCATTCACATAATATTCAAATTAATCCCACAGTCAGGCATCCTAAACTTTAAGCCGAGGATACACTACAAGATCTAGAGCCTAAGCTCTGATACCAGCTGTGACAGCCCCACCTCCCCCTAAGGCGAACCAAAGGGTTCGGCGGATCGCCTGCCCAACTCTCGCCGGGACTCACTACAGTCCTCAAATAAAATAAATCACTGACATCCAATAACATAGGGTACAACCTCAAGAATAACGACATAACATTTTTCAAACTTAGAACGAGATAAGATATATTACAAATCTCAAGTAAGGGTATCATTCCCCGAATAAGACAAAAGTCCTCAGTTCTCAAATAATTACATCAAATACTTATCAAGTGAATCGAATTCAAATTATATATGAGATATCCCTTCAGGCACTAATAACTCAATACAAGCGCTTTCTTCGGCCTCGAGCCCTGTGGGGAAAAATTATTTTTGGGGGTCACTAATTATGCCTCAGAACTTCCACTTCCAAACCTGTTAAGGAAAATAAATTGGGGTGAGCTAACGCTTAGTGAGACCAAGGGAAAAACATGCAAGCATGCGAGTAAAGACACAATATAAAGCAATAACTCGAGTAACAAGTAACTACGAAACATTAAGCAAGTAGGGAATTTAATCACAATAAAAGGATACGGGAGCTCTCAGGAGCTAATCCACGCGCGATCCAAGCTCAGGTAGTTGACCCTCCTTCAACTTTCACAGTTATCCATGTAGAACTCCACTTACTACCTCCAGCCACCATGACACCCTCTTGGATCCGTAACCAAACAAGCATGTAGGTGGTATCACTTAACAAGTATACCTAGCATGACCCATTATTTGGATCAAGCTATAACACTTCCCAAGGTTCACCAAGTTTCTCGACCAAGCCCTTGCCGGCTCGAGTTACAAGGCTAGCCAATGGGTTGGGGCGTCCCCCCCATTCACTTTCAGGTCGATGAGACGAAGCTCCAATCGACAAGATTTGGTCATAGCATTGAGACGGGATGAGCGGTACCTCCTACCCTAAAAGGGCATGATACATTCTGCCGCTCAATGCTCACAAAAACACTTTTATTTGCTTCACATGTAACACATATCACTTATCAAGCAAGCTATTTCATGAAAGAGAGGATGTGAGAACCCGTATTTTTCCCATTTTCTAGGTTGTATTATTTTCCGTGGCTTGTTTTCTGCATTTTCGTGATTAGGAAAAATTTCTAGATACTTTTAAGGAGCAGATATAATTTTTAGATGATTTTTCTAGTATCGAATAGGTTTTGAGAAATTAAGAGCGTATACCGGACGTGGGACCCACTAGTGCGAAAAGTTCGGAAAAATTCGGCCAACTAGGTTAAGTTTTGGATACTGGATTTAATTTACCGGGTGTTAAGAGATAATTAGAGGAAGCTATTTGGATTGATGTGAGAGGGAACAAAGTGATAGACTTGCATTAAATAAGCGACAAGTGTCACTTGGCTATTGGTTCGACCATTTGACTACTATTGCATGTCTTACCAATTGACTTAAATATCTTAAAAATTCACCAAAAATCCCTCATTCTTCTCTTCCTCTTGGCCGAATCTCTTAAGCAAGGAAAGAAAGAAAACCTCTTCAATTTCTTGATTCCATCTTGCTCCAAATCACTAAACCAACCATTTAAACTTGTCTTTGTTCCATAAAACATCTTCAAGTAGTGTTTGTGAGTTGTTGTGTGAAGTTATTTGGAAAGTTAAGGTGACCAATTGCTCTCTCTCTCTTGTTTTTAAGGTGAGTTGTGAAGAACCACCCTCCTTCCTTAATTGATGCTTAAATCATGCTTAGTGGTAGTATGAGATGCAAGTTTATGGATTATTTCTTAATTTGTGGTTGAAGTGATGAAGTTTTATTATTTTTGGGGATTTTTATGTTTTAATATAAGCATGATTGTGTGGCTATCTATGATGATTGGAAATGGTATATAATGACTTTAGGAGGTGGAAAAAGTGATTAATTGCAATCAATTTCTGTTTTGGAAGAAATTTCAGAAAATTAGGTTTTGTGAAGGAACATTCTGCCCGAATTTTTAGCTCCTAGTTAGAGGCCGAATTGGCCTTGGCTTAAAACATGAAAGTTGTAGGGAATGACATTTTAAAGGGGCCTACAAAATTTCAGGTCAATCGGATTAGTGTAGAATGAGAAAAGTTGAAATTACTATTGCTGTTCTGGTTTTACCCGAATGTAAGAACTGCGCCTGTAATTGGTTATTTTGGCTTGAATTGCTTCCGAATTGGTTGTTGAGGTCTTCTGATGAAATTTATACCTGTTTCTTAGCTTTCAGATGGTTTTGGAATTTATGGATTTGGACTTGGAGAGCCTGAGTTATGATGTTTCCGCTAGAATGCGTTTTGGTGAATCTGTTTTACGTTTTTGATGTAGTATCTTGCATTTTTGACCTGTTTGCACTCAAAACTGGGTTGAGTGACCTTCTGTGATGTTGTATCCCTGTCTTTTAGCTTCGATTTGGTGGGTCGTACACCTTCATCCGATAGTCGTAGTGAAATTGGTGCCATTACCGCAAAACGAGGACAAAAACTGTTTTTTTCAGGGCCAAAGCTAATTGCATTTCCGAATTTTCTGGTTTCCTTTAATGTTTGTATATGCTTATGGAATCCTATTGGGGTCATGTTTGGCCTTGGTTTATGACTCGTTATCGAGTCTCATTGTATTTGTTTGCATGTTTTAGGGTGTGACCGTGGTGCACAACGTTCTTTTGACGGAAGTGCATCAAACCACATTTGCGAGCTTGGTGAGTGTACTACTCACTTGTGTGTTACTATATGGCTTTGAATGTAAATTGTTTGAAGTGAATTGAATGTGACTTGATTGAAGTGAAAGTGTACTTTATCACTCTCACTTATATGCCTTATATCATTGTTGTCATGTTATTGGAATGTTACATGAAATGAAAGTACTTGACTTGGTGTTGATTAGACGAGTATCCAACGACTATAAATGTTATCATTGAGCTCAACCCCATAGGTAGTTGATTGAATCGAGCCGGCGAGGGCTTGGTCGTGCCAATTAATGAACCTTGGGTAAAGTTATATGGAATCTTGTAGTATGCGAGACTCTCGATTCCGGTATACTCGAGTAATACCAAAGTGCAAGTGTTTGGATTTCGGGCCCGGTAGGGGGATGTTAGGTGGAAGGAGTGGGAGTAAAGTGGAGTCTACGGTTGGTTACTTTTGAACATTGACGGAGAGTCAATGACGTTCGATCAAGAAATGCAAACGAGGAAAGGGCTCTTGAGAGCCATCCGTATCCTTTTGTCACCATATTTGGCGTGTACCTTTGCTTATTTTACTATATTGAATGAAAGCTTGATGCTTATATGCACTTGGTTGCGTAAGTGATAGTATCTCACTGGACAATTAGCTCACACCGTTCCTTTTGTTTTCCTTACAGGAATATGACTCTTTTTTTTGGAATGAATCTTGATAGATGGTTGCCGAATGAACTAGATGTATATCTCTTTTGTATTGTATATGAAGTGAAACCCTAAATGTATCTTTAGGGCCGTTTTCACTTTCAATTTGGCAAACCGTGTATATATTAACTTTTGAAAACTTTTGTATGTCACTTTGGATTGTAATTGCTAAAGTTCAAGATGTGAATGTTTGTTTGATATTTGGTTGCGTTCTGACGGGTCGGTTACTATTCATGGCCGACTCCGAATTTCATTTTTTTTTATTTTGGGTTATTTTGCCCTTTTGCCTTATTTACGCGCGTTATAAGTTCCGGAACGCAATAGATCGCTCTATACTGAACCGTTAGTCCTGGCGAGAGCTGGGCAGGCAGTCCGCTAACCCCTTTGGTTCGCCTTAGGGGAAGGTGGGGCTGTCACAGAGGACAAGGGCAATAAAGTACGCCTTAGCCTCATTAACTAGCAAGTACAAGAATCATTTCATTTAAACACTTCACATGCACTTGATACTCACCAAGTATTAAAAGTCAAAGTTTGAGAAATTAGCTCTAAGACGCTTCGCCGGGAGTTCCCTCGAAGTCCTCTTGAGATCCTGAAAGTATGCAATAATGCATTGTATCTCAAATTCCAGGCCATACAGTATTCGTGTAAAGAAAAGAAATAGTCAATTTTGACTCCAAAATTCAAGTATCCAAAGTATTTCAGTTCATAAGGAACCGACTTTCAAATGAGGTCTCAAGTGATAGGTGAACTCAAGTTCACCATGAAAATAGGTTTGAAATGCTCTAAGAGTTGTAAAAATGTAACCTAGGCGCTTAAAAGAACATTTAGGTCCAAATTGGAAATTTTCGCTTTTCGAGTCATTCTTGGAAAAATCAGTCCGGAAGTTCAGAAAGTCTAAAAATGGAAAATTTTACACCGTCAAAAAGTTCATTTGAAACATAACAAGTTTGTAGAAGGTCACTTTCCAAGAATCAAATCAGAAACAAGTCAATTCCTCCAAGAAAGTTTATTATTCATTGAAGATAGGTCAAAACAGTCCAAGTTTTTCCAATAATTTTGGATTTTCGTTAAAAATCATAGAATCAAAACCAGCCTTTGAAATTTGATATGCAGGTAATGTACCAATCCAGGTTTCAAATGAAAAAAACGGAACTCGATTCCGATGTTCCTAGCTCAAGAAATAAACAGTTGAAGCTTGCTAAAATTCCTGGACTGTTGGCCTTTCCAGGAATTTTCCAGATTTAATGCACTTCGCTAATTAGGCCGTATCTTACTCGATTCTCAGTGATATTGAAAACGGTTGGGGGCGTTAGAAACTAGGTTCACAAGGATATATTTATGTAGAAGAAATCATTTCAAAAATCCAGACATAAGCGGTTCAAAATCAAGCAACAAAATGGATTTTCTGAACAGTCTCGAATGAACAGTAATAAAGAGACAGCCAACTTTCAAAACTCGCCACGAATCGCTCGGGACGAACTAGAAAATGCGCTTGGTACCATTTTAAAGCTCTAAGAGTCTACTTTCAAATGCCACAAACAGCACTCAATTTCGATCAGCGAGCAAAATGTTATAGCTACACAAATGTTGCTGGTCAGAAAATTCTGGAGCTTGTTCCAGTTTTGCTTCTTTACTTGTAACTCAAAATTTAACCAACCATTTGGGTTGATTTTTGGTAGACAACCACAATACACAT
Organism: Coffea arabica; assembly: GCF_036785885.1. Taxonomy (NCBI): domain Eukaryota; kingdom Viridiplantae; phylum Streptophyta; class Magnoliopsida; order Gentianales; family Rubiaceae; genus Coffea; species Coffea arabica. The sequence goes on along the minus strand of NC_092318.1, from coordinate 22,937,793 downwards.
AGCACAACATATATACACCAATTTGGAAGCTCAATTAACACCAGAAAATATTCGAAATTACAGGGCAGCAGCAAACAAGAAAGTCGGGCAGCAAGTCAGAAATTTCAGACAGTACCTTCTCCAAATTTCTAACTTTCTTCCAACTTCATTCCATCAATCATTCTATATACATGTAACATAGCACAATATCAGCAACCACAACATGTTAATTCATCACATCAGCCACCAATAAACATCCTCAAACCCTCGAGCATGTCATGGAATTGCAAGAATATAATTACTCAACCAATCAACCCAAATTCTACCATAGGTTGCAAACCCATGCTACATTTGCTCCATTTGAGCTATAATTTTGCAAGATTGAAGTGTGGGTGAGTGAGTTACCTCAATAACTTAGTTGGACAGCTTTAGGGAAGAAATCTTGACCAAAATTCCTCCAAGAAAACTGATGAACAACCCCCTCTTCCAAGCTAGGATCAAAGCCCTCTAATGGATGATGAAATTTGGAAGTGGATTGAAGTAATTTTGTAAGGATTTTGGCTAGATTTTTCTTCCCTTTTCTTCTTCCTATTTTCAGCCAAACAGAGAGAGTGAAGAGAGGTGAGAGAGTGAAATTAGATTTTGTAAGGAAAGTGGAGAGAATTGGTGACTTAATGGTCAACTCATGCTAGGTCCGTTTAGGGTCTTCGCGTGTCCAATTTTTGCGCTCGTTTGCAACTTTTGTGCACTAAACCTCTGAGGTAATTTCCCTAGAACATTAATAGTACATTACTAGTAGTCATATATCATGTTCTTAAAATCTCCAATTAATCAAATTAATCTGCCTGTCGGGGCCTTTTCGGCACGCGCGCGTATAAAGGTCAAACTTAAGGGTTTTCTCGTTTGAACTTGGAAATTCAACTTATTCGATTCTAAAACTCTAAAATATGATAATCCAAGTATATATATATAACAATAAAAAAAATCACGATAAGCAATTCATCTTGAATAAATTTGGGCATTAAAATAACATGCGCGTAAAGAACCAATCGGTAAAATTTATTTTCGAGAAATTCATGTACTTTAGTATTTATTTTTTTTTGTTTTGGGTAACTCGAGTACGAAATATTTTTAAAATGACCAATTTAACAATATTTTGAAATTGTTGGTCTCTGGACGACATTCGGACGCAGATGCTTTCGGATGATAAAATCCCATCGGACGTCCGAACGACAACTTGGTAAGTTTCGGACGATGGGATTGGATGATGATTAATCTGTCGGACGTCCGACAGCCCCAACGGCTAGCTGACTCTTCATCTGCCTTCTATCCATTGGAAGCATTAATGAAGCCCATTTTTGGTCCTCTTCAAATACAAACGATTCTGAACGAGAAAGTAACTTTTGCACAGTTTGACTACAAGATCTAAAGAGATATTTTAGCTAGAAAATAGTCTCCCAAGCAAGATTTGTTCTCCTAGTTGTGTGAAGTTCTTGTAAGCTCTTCTCTTGTGTTTGAAATTTTCAATAGTGTAGCTTTGTTGAGGGTTATCTGAGTGATAGTAAAACTTCCTAGCTTGACTAAGTGAGGCTTGGGGCAAGGAGGAAGTGATCCCTCCATTGTACATTGAGTTGATTATTGTTCATCAAAGAGAAGGTGCTCATCTTTGTGATTGGTCTTCAAGTTTGAGGAAAGCTTGGTAGACAATCGGTTTGATACTCTATCTTATTCTTTTTGTTTAATAAAATTCTCATTGCTTATATATATATCCTTATTTCTGATCAACATTGTTCTATTCTTTAAAATTACTTGATTGATCTCTACTAGAAAAGAAGGTAAATTTTTATTAAGTAAAAAGTGCATAAACTCAATTAAGTTTTTAGACAACCTAATTCACCCCCCCTCTTAGGTTGTCTTTGGGCCTTACAGTAGTGCTAGTTTCTCCACCATCAAGGCACTAGCGACATTAGCACAACTACCTCCATCTATGATCAAGCTACATACCTTGCCTTTGATATAGCAACGGATGTAGAAAATGTTCTCCCTTTTTGCATGGTCGGCGGCCTTTACTTGAGTTGCTAAGGCTCATCTAACAACTAGTCCAACTCGCTCATTGACGGGCAATGCTTCCTCTTCTTCCTCAAGTGATGGCATCTCCTCCTTTTCATCCTCATCATTGGTGAGAGACTCACCATTTGGCAAGATGATCATAGTGCGTTGGTTTGGGCATTGACTAGCGATGTGCCCTCAGCCTTGGCACTTGAAACACTTGGTGTCTCGATTCCGTCCCATGCTCGACTCACTGGCAGTCCTTGGTGTTGCCTTAGACTCCCACTTAGTCACATCTGGTCTCGGTCTTGAGGGGGTGGAACTACTCGGCCCTTTGTCTTCCTTCTTTTGGAGGTGTAGTTCAAGGATAAGAGGGTGAGAAATTGGTGTAACTCCAAGGCTGACCCCCTGTGACACCCCAACTTTTAAGATGCTATTATTTTACAGTTTCTTTCGTTCATTTTATTTTAAAACATTATTTTGTTTCAGGGAAGATACTAAAGTTATTTCTTTGGGTTTGATTTAAAACCTTATTTTGTTTTAAAAGACTAGAAACCCTAAAATTTTAATCAAAAACTCTAGTTTACTTGTGACTATGTTTAAATCCCTCATATTTGACTCAAAACCCTAATTTTATTCTATGGAATTGTAAAATTCATCACATTTTTCTTAAAATTCCTTTTATTTGAAAATTATTCATTTATTATGGCCCTACTACTCAAGCACCCCATAATAAGTGCAAATGAACCTAGAAAGTAGGGTTTCACTTTTCGTTTTCAAGATTGGAGCAAATTAGGGTTTTCGCGATTTTTCGCCGGATGATTTTTTCGGTACGGAGCAAGGATCAAATTTGGTGATTAAAAGTGACTTTTAAGTGAGAAATAATATGTTATTAGGAGCAATGATACAAGGGTAGCAAATAGGAAGTAAAAACCCTAGTACATGTGTTTTTAAGAAAAACGGCGCAAACCGACGGGTACCGTGCACTACCGATTGACCGCACCACTTGACCACCACTTTCTTACCACATGAGCTCATTAATACTTGAGCAAAATATCTCCTTATTTCCAGCTAGCTTTGACCGAAATTGGTGGCCAAAAATGCAAGGGATAGTGAGAGAAATTTGCATGACTTTGGTGGTGCCAAGTGTCACCACCCTATGGCTCTTTGCTTATTTTTTTTTCTTGCCTTTTATCCTTCATTTCAGCTTCATTTCCTTAATTTCTTTTCTGGTTTTGGTCGAGCTTAAGAGGGAGAGAGAGAGAGCAAAAGAAACAACTTCAATCCATCTTGAGTTTGAATCATTTGAGTGCAACCAAGAAAAACTAAACCGATTGATTGTTAGTTTGGAAGCTTGGGAAGCTAAGGGAACCAAAACTTTCAAGAAATGATGGAGGATCACTCTTGCAAGGCTTTGACTTAAGGTATATTGGCTGATCACCCTTTTCTTCTCCATTAATCATAATCAAGTTGGTTGTTAAGCTTAGAATTGAGCTAGTGATACCTATTTTCAAGTGGTTGTGATGATTAGAGGATTGTATTTTGAGCTAGGGTTTTGATTTAGTTGCTTATAATTCTTGTGGTTTAGGTGTTATATGATGTATATATATAGTATATAATCTTGTAAAGGTGATGGTAGTGGTAGATTCAAGATGCATGTGAAGTTTGGCTTGAAATACCAAAAATTCCAGATTTCTGGAAAAATTTCACCTTGTTCTGTCCGGTTCTAGTTCGTGTAGTTAGAGGCCGAATTAGGCTTGGCATAAAACATTAAAGTTGTATATAATGGTATTTTATAGTTGCCTACAAAATTTTAGCTCAATCGGAGCAATGTAGGACATGAAAAGACCAAAATACCCTCGCTGCTTTAGGTTAAATTCCAGTGTTCCACGTGGACAGTTCAGACTTTTTGGCTGTGTTTATTCACTATAATCCGTTCGGATTTAGCCATTTTCTAAAACATTAAAGTTTTAGTACCCTTTCTTAGCTTTTCAACGCCACAAAGAACGCCTTAAATGGACCTTGGTATACTGAGATATGGCCATTTGAATGCAGTACGGTTGATTAGCCGACTAGTTGGATTTTGGTTCTGTAAATTGGGAATTTGACTAGGTTTCATTGGAAACTGGACTAAGTGATCTTCATGAAAATTGTATCCCCGTGTCTTAGCTTCGAAACGGTATAATTTGCGCCTCAATCCGATAAGCGTAGCCTCGGATGTGTTATTTCCGTAACCACGCGTCAAATCTGTCTTTTGCTAGGTTACATTTCCGCACTTGTTATCATTTTGATTTTTGTTCTTATGTTATTATGAGCCTATGGAATGGCTATTGAAATGGAATTGTGTTATGGATAACTTTGGGTTGGATTGAGTAAAATATTGAAGCCATAAATGGCTGGAAAATGGGTAAACACAAGGGGCATGCCGCCGAATTTTCACGAGAAAGATAAACTAGTCTTCGGAGTCCTAGTTTTATATTTTGCAAATTTAACTTGGACACACTGAAAAATGGATTGAGTTATCTTCATGGAAGTTGTAACCTTTTGTCTAAGGTTCGAGACACTATCTAGTACATTTTGATCCGATAACCCTAGCTCCCGTTATGGACAAGATCGTGTAACCGTTTTGATTATTTTGACCGTTTTCAACTGTATTCGATCGTTTCAGTTATAAATTGCTGTTGTATGGCCGTTTCACTCATGTGTGTATATAATCTGCCCATACAGATCTTGAGGCTTTTGACGGTGACGGTCAAACTTCGTGAATTGTATCATTTTTCGTGCCAAGTTGTATCAAGTGAGTAATTGGGTGGTTATTGATGTGAAATTGTTAAAATGCTTTGTACATGTTAAATGGGTACATAGACGAGGGTGTACTTTATCTCACTCGACCTAAGCCCATTCTTTGTTTTGATTTCCTATGTGAGAATACATGCTTTATGTTGAGTATCACCCTCTTGCTGTGTGCTGAGGAGGGGAATTACATGACTTGAGTATCACCCTTTTGCTGTGTGCTGATAGGGGTGATCTCGTGACTTGAATTAAACCCCATTTGCTGTGTGCTGTTTGGGGTAAGTATCTTGTTGTGCACTTGTTGAGAGATACCATCTATTGAGAGATCGGATATCTCAGGGCTTGGTTCCAGCCCGGTTCCAAGGATTAGACGAACTATTCGAGCCAGCCAGGGCTTGGTCGAAGATAGTTCCATGCTAAACTTGGGATTTAGTTTCTTGTTATAGCTTTGACGAAAGCTAAGTTACTTTATTTCGCTCGAGCTGCTGTGTGCTGTTGACTGGCCAGCGGGGGTTGACAAGGTCAACGGGGAACGTTTAAGTGGAGTCTACGGACCATGATTACTTGGTTGACGGAGTGTCAACAGGCGTTCAAGTTCGGGTAATTGAACTGGCTTTGGAGCCACCCGTATCCTACACTTGTGATGTTACTTTTCTGTTATTGATGTGAAATATCCTGATTTACTTGTTTAATTATGTGAGTTTTATTTTCCCCCCTGATTGCTCACTAAGCATATAGCTTACCCCATTCCATTTGTTTTCCTTAGCAGGGGGCCGACGCGGGGGATCGCTCGGGAAGGTGTTTAGTGTTTCGATTTTAGATAAGTGAGCTTGTACTTGTTATAAGTTAACTGGTAAGATGTATATAGTTGTTGTGGTGGTTATAATTATCAACTTTTCTAGGGTTTACTTTCTGGTACTCGGGGTATGTATGATTTGATGTATATTTGAGATTTATATTGCAATTTGTTTGAGGTTTGTAGTGAGGGAGTGAGTCCCGGCGAGATCTGGGCAGGCGACCCACCGAACCCTGGGGTACGCCCTAGGGGGAGGTGGGGCCGTCACACCCCCCCTCTTAATCCTCCTTTCGATCTTGATGGCTTTCTCCACCAAATCCCCAAGCTCCACATAGTGGTGTAAGTCCACTTGTTTAGCAATTTCGGGCCTTAATCCGTTCAAGAAGCGCGCCATTGTCGCTTCTCGATTATCCGTAATGCCTGCCCGCAACATGAGTATTTCATCTCCTTGTGATAGTCCTCGATGCTTTGAGCTCCTTGACTGAGGGCTTGAAGCTTTTGGTACAAGTCACGGTAGTAGTGACTTGGTACGAAACGCTTCCTCATTAGTCGTCTTAATTAGGTCCAAGTTTGCACGGCGAGTTCACCACTCCTCCTTCAACTAGTGGAGATTTGATCCCACCACACAACGATGTAGTCGGTGAATTCGACCACGGCCAACTTAACATTTTGCTCCTCCGTATAGATATTGCAATCAAAGACAAGTTCGATCCATTTCTCCCACTCCAAATATGCATCGTGGTCCGATCGTCCTTGGAAGGGAGGGATTTTCATTTTTATGCCCGGAATGTGGTCACTTGATGGTCTAGTATCTCGCTTGGACCTCCTTTGGTTAGGTTCATAGTCGTTGTCCGAGTTAGAGTTGCTAGACTCATGCGCATGCATTTTCCCACGGCTGCCTTTGGAGCTTCCACGTGGCAACTCCAAACTATCAATGCGTTGGTGCATCAATTCGAGTTTTTGGTCCATCATGCGTCCCAATTCACCTTTTATTGCCTCTGTAAAAAGTTTAAGATCAAAAGCTTAGGGGCTTGCTCCTCCCTCATTAGTCATGGTGAAGTATAGGGTATGAATCTAATAATGAAGAGAAGCAAAGTTTACCCCGCATACTCCCTCACGTGTATCCTCTCGCTCTCGTGTCTAATCGCTCTAATGATATCACCAATGTGAGGCTCCTCGGTCAACTCCTTGAAGAAGTTAGAACTCCTTTCTAGAGTTGTTCAACTTACCAACCAAGATCACAATATTGTAGCAATTGAAAGGAAACAATGAAGAGACTGACCAATACACGACTCAAAGCTGAAATTTTAAGGATCCCGACAAGACTCTATCGAAGGAAAGACTCTTGTTATTGCTGGAAATTTGGTTCGTTGCTTTCTTGTTGTTTCGGGCAGGTTGTTTATGGAGTTTGTGGTATTTTGGAATGCCCAAGTGGGGCGGTTTTCTAGCCCTTGAAGGTCAATTAATTTGGTCCATAAACGTCTTGCAACCGAAGTAGGAAAGCATGCCAAAGGGGGCGGTTTATGAATCTGGTTGGGTGTTTTTTTTGGAAGACAAGGGTTTGGGAAGGTTGTTTGGGTCTGATGTGGAAAGGGTGAGGCTATTTTAGGAAGGTTTGAATTCGATTTCTTGGATTTCTTGGCTGACTTCAATCCCAACAGCTTTAGGATTAGAAGTGGATCAAGAATGGAACTTGTTTTCCAAGTAGGAAACTAGAGCCAATGCTTTCTTCTCTTTTTTTTTTCTCTTTCGTTTCTTTTTCTTTTTTTTTTCTTTGCGGCTCTCTCTAATTTGTTTTTTTCAAGATCTCAGATTTTCTGTCCCAACAACTTAGATTCGGATCAAGGTTCAAGTTTGCCAAGAAAGTTGAAGTTTTCTTCCCAAGTTTCAAGAAACCCGTGAGGTGTAAGCAAGAATTACCAAATCAATTTTGGTTGATTCAAGAACTTCAAGATTTCGATCAAGAAGCTCAAGAACTTCCCCAAATTAGGTCTTGGTATCCAAGATTTGCAAGAAACAACACAAATATTCAAGGTTTAATGGTGAAATCAGGTTCTACAGTCCAAGAAAAAAGAAATTACAGCAACTTGACTCAAGAACAATGGTATGCGACACTTTATTTTGACACTTTTGTTGGGTTGTTTGTACAACCAAAGCAACACAAAAAACACAAGGAATAGGCTATAATCTGGATAAAATCGGCAGCAAACTAATGCCTAGAATTCCTGGACAGATTGCACAAGGACACAATACATGATATGGAAAGACAAGGAAGAACCCTAGTGGCTGTTTTTTTTTCATTTGTTTTCTGGACAACACAAGAAAGACCCCACAACTAACAACAACTAGACACAAACAAACAATGAACAAATCTGGAAAAAATTAATGTAAAACACCAAACAGAATTTCGGCAAAGCACCAAAACAGAATTTTGGACAACTTGACTCAAAAAGGAAAAAATAAAGGGATATAACGTGATACCTCTTAACTAGCTCTGATTACAAACTGATACAAACGTCGCCAACCTTGTGACGAAACCCGTAAGAGATTAGACTCAGGATCAACAAGAGGATACCAAGCTTGGAGCGGATGACCTCAACCCGTTAATCACGTAGTTAAAGAACCTTGGTATAATGGTAGTAGACACCACAGCCTAGTGCGATTCTAGATTGATAAGTCACGAACACTTAGAGAAATTCTAAGTTATTCAAGAAGCCTTGGAGAAACCAAGAAAACTCTCAAAATCTGATTTATTGATTGAATGAACAAAACATGACCCAAGGTAGGCTATTTATAGCCCTACAAGTAGAAGACCTAAAGTGCAATGGAAAAAGCTAGACCTAAAGCGAAACGGAAAAGGCTAAACATGGCAAGGTTCCTTCATTTTAGGAGCCTAGAATCGGCTCCTACATTTTAGCAAGCTGGCTGAATTTATTCTTAGAATAAAATGACTAAATAAGACTACAAACTAACTAATTTAAACGGCTAACACAAAACTCGAACTAGGAAGCCTTCAATCGTGGTCTTCCTTGACTTGAATAACATGGACAACCTTCAATCCTTCATGTTCAAGTCCCTCAATGACCTTGGGGACAATTTCTTGGCTTTGCACCTCACGAACAAGCACTTGGAGTTCCTCTCTCATCTTCTTAGCTCGAACTCGCATCACGGGTCCTAGAGGAACTCGAATTGTACTCTGTGAGAACCCGTGGATTTTCTTATTTTCTAGACTTTATTTTATTTAATTGCACGCTTTTCTGCATTTTCTTTATTAGAAAATTTTTCTAGATAATTTTTATGAGTAAATATAGTTTTTAGATAATTTTTCTAGTATCGGTTAGTTTTTGAGAAATTAAGAGCGTATACCGGACGTGGGACCCGCTAGTGCGGTAAGTTTGATAAAATTCGGCCAATTAGGTTAAGTTGTATATACCGAGTTTAATTTATCAGATGTTAAGAGATAATTAGAAGTTTCCTAGATGGATTAATATTGGAGAGACAAAAGGACAGAGATGTATTAAATGGAGTGACAAGTGTCACTTGGAGGTTAATTCTTAACTTAGTCAATTTTGACCAACTTTCTTGCTTTACCAAATTAAGTAAAAATTTCCAAAAATCATCCTCATTTTAAAGCTTCCTTGGCCGAACCTCTTGCTCCAAAAAAGAAAGGAAAAGCTCTCCAATCTCTTGCTCCAAACTTGCTCAATCCAACAAACCAACCGTTTAATCTTGCATTTACTTCATAAAAATCCTTAAGTGAGTGGTTGTGAGGTGATTAGTGAAGTTGTTTGGAGGATTAAGGTGCTAAGTTGCTCTTGTTCTTGGGTTGTTAAGGTGAGTAACTAAGGGACCTTTCTTGCAACTCAATAATGCTTAATTATTGACATGTGTGAGGTGAAGTGATGATTTTAGGTGTTGTTTCATGACTTTTGGTAGAATTTGGTGCATTTTCTATTTAATCATGTTTTTTCTGTTTTCATATGATTACTATTGTGTGGCCATGTATGATGGTTGGAAATGATCTAGAATGAAGCAAGAATGCGTAAATTGTGGTTGTTTACGGAAAATTTCCGCATTGAACGGAAAAATTCGGATTTAGGGTTTCAATTCAACCATTCTGTCTGGTACTGTTCCTCATAGTTAGAGGCGGAATTAGCCTTGGATTAAAACATGAAAGTTGTATATAATGATATTTTAGAGTTTCCTACAAAATTTTAGCTCAATCGGGACAACGTAGCCTGTGAAAAGACCAAAATACCCCTACTGCCCTGTTTCTATCGGAAACTGATAATTAGCTTCTGTAATTGGTTATTTTGACTGGGAATACTACTGATTTGGTTGTTGATGTCTTCTTAATAATTATATCCTTATATCTTAGCTTTCAAATGGCTTTGGAATCACTTGAATTGGAGTTGTATGTGCTGAGATATGACTGAATGAATCAGGGCTGCCACAGTAAACTTCGAACTGGAAAATCTGGGGTTGTTTTGGTAAATTTGACCTAGTTAGGGTGAGAACTGGACTAAGTAGTCTTCATCAAAGTCACAGATCCCTGTCTCAGCTTCGAAATTCCATAAGATTCGTCTTAATCCGATAAGCGTAACTTAAGTTGCGATCGAAACACCGAGACACGTCAAACCTGCTTTTAGGCCTATTGTCTTTCAAATTGGTTTTCGGTTGCATTATTAACCTTGTGTTGTAATTGACTATATATGAAGGGTATTGTGACCCTAATTAGATGTTTTTAATAGCTTGTGAATTATATTTGAGGTTGTGGTTGATTTGGGTTGAATTTGGTGTTGAATTGTAGGGTGAAAAGTAAGAAAAACAAGGGGAAATGTTGTTAAAATTTTCGCAGGAACCCCGGAGCAGTTTTGGGAAATCTACAATATCTGGATGTCGAAATATTGGAATTGAGTTCCGTTTGTTTTGTTTTAAACTATATTCATAGGACTATGAACCGTGTAAATTTCAGTTTCTGGTTTAGTCTGTGGGATTTATGGTGATTTTTCAAAGTTAACCGAAATCGTATACCTGCTCTGCCTTTTTCTGGTTAAAACAGCAATTTGAGGCTCGAATTTGATTGGCTTGTTATCTGAATCTTCTAAATATGTATTTTTAGAAATTTTACCCCTTTGAGTCTATTTTCCAACGGTGTAAATTTTACCAATTTCAGACTTAAGAATCCTAAGATATGATTTTTCAATCAGGGGTGTGCAAAACTGAAAAAAAAGCTGTTTTCTTGGAATTATTCTCACTTTCAATTTCACCTTGAGATATGAGCTAGTACATCATTGTAAGTATGATTTTGAGAGGAGTGAGGGATTTTGGGGTCATTTATGTCCTTAGGACCAACCGTTTTCTTTTATTCTTAAGCCGTCTTTTATTTTTCGTACTAGTATATAACTTGGAGAGGTACCTGACTAGTAATCGAACCTCATTTGTGCATCCTATTTACTCGGTTTTGGATGAAGAAATGTCAACTGTTTTGCCTTTGTTATTCTTAGGGTTTCACGGTGATTAGGCCACTTTGGGGGGAAATTTTTGGAAGTACCTGTACTTGAACTGGTGAGTGTACCACTTCCCTCACTTGTTGCTTAACTTGATTTCTGCACTTGCAATCTGTGATCTGAATGATTGTACTATCTGTTTAATCTGTTTGAGACGAGGGTGTACTTTATCACACTCGTTCTCTTGTCTGTCTGTATGCCTCTTGACTATATGTAATCTGTTATCTGTATCTGAGTCTGTTCGGACGTCGTTTGGAGACTGGTATCCAACGACCTTTCTGTGACCTCTGAGCTCAACACCTGTGGCTAGTTACTCAAGTCCGGCCGGCAAGGGCCTGGTCGATTAGATAACGAACCACGGTAGTCTGTTTCAGGAATATTTGGGTATTGAGACCCTTAATTCCGGTATACTCGAGTATCACCACTTCTGTTCTGTTCGGCGTTCGGGCCCGGTAGGGGTATGTTTGGTGGACGGAAATTGGTGTAAAGTGGGGTCTATGGATATGTTGGTTCTATATACGTTGACGGAGAGTCAACGGGTTCGGATCAAGTATTGCAAATGAAAATCTGGCTCCTGAGAGCCACCTGTATCCTTCCTATTTGAATCATTGTGTCTAACTACTTTACTTTACATCTGGCATGTGTACCTGATTTGTTAAACGTGAAATGCCATGATTTTACTGCTATATGTCTGGTACCTCATTGAGCGCAAGCTCACCCCTTTTTGTTACCTTTGTTTTCGTTACAGGGTTCCATGTTTTGAAACCAAGATTTTTGGAAAAAAAGAGTTGAGCTAGTTGTTGGACTTCTTTTGTTTATACTCCTCTGTAACTGAAACCCTAATTGTATTTTGTGTAGCGTGAATACTCTGGCGTGTATTTAGTTGATTGGTTCAAGACTTCGATGTAAATATATGTATAAGTGTTTAATCGATGTCCCGTACTTCCGTATGGTTTGGTAAGCTCTGTTTAACCTTTGGTGGCCTCCAATTGTTCGTTTTCGTTGAGTTCTCACGCGTACTATATAGGGTTTGTGTGAATCGACTCCGTAGTCCTGGCGAGAGTTGGGCAGGCAGTCCGCCGAACCCTTTGGTTCGCCTTAGGGTGAGGTGGGACTGTCAGAGGTGGTATCAGAGCTGCTTCGCGTGGTCTCTGTGCGGAGTGAGTTTGGGCCAGTGGTGTTATGGTCCTGATTTCGTAAATGTGTCTAAGTGCTCGTTTGAGTATAAGCTATGAACCGTGCATGTCATAAGTGTAAAGATCTTTATCATGGGACTTGAGGAAGTTATGTATGTTTGTCGGGTAGGAATCTTTAATATGGATGATTTACTCTTGGGATCGGCCGACTCGAGTTGTGAATTATCTTAGATGGGATTCTTGCGCCCGGATACAAAAGAAATGAGAGCCTAGGTTAGAAAGGACTTGGACGAACTAGAAATGTGATTCTATGGAACTTCACGCGGTCTGTTCGGGTATTGTTAAGTATGATGCCCAATTTAATCGTGAGAAAGAAGTAGTAAAATTTTTGTATCCCGGAGAAAGCGATGATAAGGAATTTCGAGGACGAAATTCTTTTAAGGGGGAGAGAGTGTGAGAACACGTGGATTTTCTTATTTTCTAGACTTTATTTTATTTAATTGCACGCTTTTCTGCATTTTCTTTATTAGAAAACTTTTTTAGATAATTTTTATGAGTAAATATAGTTTTTAGATGATTTTTCTAGTATCGGTTAGTTTTTCAGAAATTAAGAGCGTATATCGGACGTGGGACCCGCTAGTGCGGTAAGTTTGATAAAATTCGGCCAATTAGGTTAAGTTGTGTATACCGAGTTTAATTTATCAGATGTTAAGAGATAATTAGTAGTTACCTAGATCGATTATTATTGGAGAGACAAAAGGATAGACATGTATTAAATGGAGTGACAAGTGTCACTTGGAGGTTAATTCTTAACTTAGTCAATTTTGACCAACTTTCTTGCTTTACCAATTTAAGTAAAAATTTCCAAAAATCATCCTCATTTTAAAGCTTCCTTGGCCGAACCTCTTGCTCCAAAAAAGAAAGGAAAAGATCTCCAATCTCTTGCTCCAAACTTGCTCAATCCAACAAACCAACCGTTTAATCTTGCATTTACTCCATAAAAACCCTTAAGTGAGTGGTTGTGAGGTGATTAGTGAAGTTGTTTGGAGGATTAAGGTGCTAAGTTGCTCTTGTTATTGGGTTGTTAAGGTGAGTAACTAAGGGACCTTTCTTGCAACTCAATAATGCTTAATTATTGACATGTGTGAGGTGAAGTGATGATTTTGGGTGTTGTTTCATGACTTTTGGTAGAATTTGGTGCATTTTCAATTTAATCATGTTTTTTTCTGTTTTCATATGATTACTATTGTGTGGCCATGTATGATGGTTGGAAATGATTTAGAATGAAGCTAGAATGCGTAAATTATGGTTGTTTGCGGAAAATTTCCGCATTGAACGGAAAAATTCGGATTTAGGGTTTCAATTCAACCATTCTGTCTGGTACTGTTCCTCATAGTTAGAGGCCGAATTAGCCTTGGATTAAAACATGAAAGTTGTATAGAATGATATTTTAGAGTTTCCTACAAAATTTCAGCTCAATCGGAGCAACGTAACCTATGAAAAGACCAAAATACCCCTACTTCCCTGTTTCTATCCGAAACTGATAATCAGCTTCTGTAATTGGTTATTTTGACCGGGAATACCACTGATTTGGTTGTTGATGTCTTCTTAAGAATTATATCCTTATATCTTAGCTTTCAAATGGCTTTGGAATCACTTGAATTGGAGTTGTATGTACTGAGATATGACTGAATGAATCAGGGCTGCCACAGTAAACTTCGAACTGGAAAATCTGGGGTTGTTTTTGTAAATTTGACCTAGTTAGGGTGAGAACTGGACTAAGTAGTCTTCATCAAAGTCATAGATCCCTGTCTCAGCTTCGAAATTCCATAAGATTCTTCTTAATCCGATAAACGTAACTTAAGTTACGATCGAAACACCGAGACACGTCAAACCTGCTTTTAGGCCTATTGTCTTTCAAATTGGTTTTCGGTTGCATTATTAACCTTGTGTTGTAATTGACTATATATGAAGGGTATTGTGACCCTAATTAGATGTTTCTAATAGCTTGTGAATTATATTTGAGGTTGTGGTTGATTTGGGTTGAATTTGGTGTTGAATTGTAGGGTGAAAAGTAAGAAAAACAAGGGGAATGCTGTTAAAATTTTCGCGGGAACCCCGGAGCAGTTCTGGGAAATCTACAATATCTGGATGTCGAAATATCGGAATTGAGTTCTGTTTATTGTGTTTTAAACTAGATTCATAGGGCTATGAACCGTGTAAATTTCAGTTTCTGGTTTGGTCTGTGGGATTTATGGTGATTTTTCAAATTTAACCGAAATCGTATACTTGCTCTGCCTTTTTCTGGTTAAGACAGCAATTTGAGGCTCGAATTTGATTGGCTTGTGATCTGAATCTTCTAAATATGTCTTTTGAGAAATTTTACCCCTTTGAGTCTATTTTCCAACGGTATAAATTTTACCAATTTCGGACTTAAGAATCCTAAGATATGATTTTTCAATCAGGGGTGTGCAAAACTGAAAAAAAATCTGTTTTCTTGGAATTATTCTCACTTTCAATTTCACCTTGAGATATGAGCTAGTACATCATTGTAAGTATGATTTTGAGAGGAGTGAGGGATTTTGGGGTCATTTATGTCCTTAGGACCAACCGTTTTCTTTTATTCACTACAAGAAAATTGGTAATCAGTGACAACTTTTCTCTGTGACGAAAAAAAGTTGTCACAAAAGTGGATCCTTTATTGACGACTTTCTAACTCGTCACAAACCTCTAATGGGAGCCAACTCATTTGTGACGACTTAGAGTAAATTCCCGCCAAGATTCAGCAAGAGCGCTGGAGTGTTTAGAACACACAATAGTGACGACATTAAGAACATCATCACTATTGCTTGGCCTATTTACGGACGACTTTTTGT
Organism: Coffea arabica; assembly: GCF_036785885.1. Taxonomy (NCBI): domain Eukaryota; kingdom Viridiplantae; phylum Streptophyta; class Magnoliopsida; order Gentianales; family Rubiaceae; genus Coffea; species Coffea arabica. Next base: position 22,922,654 of record NC_092318.1, on the reverse strand, counting down.
TGTCGTCACTGATCACTAAAAAAAATTTATTAGTGATAACATTTTGTAGTGATGACAATAAGTCGTCACAAAAGGAGCTTCTTTAGTCGCGACACCTAAAGTTGTCACAATTGCATCAAAGCAACTAAATGTTTAGTGACGACACGTTATTTTCGTCACAAACTACACTGCAAGAAATATGGTCATTAGTGACAACATTTTTTAGTGACGACAAAAGTCGTCACAAAACGTGGTTGTTTAGTGACGACAAGCAAAGTTGTCATAATTGCTCAAAGCAACTAAGTCTTCAGTGACGACCTTGAAAAAGTTGTCACTAAAATGATCTATATAGTGACAACTTCTAATATCGTCACTGTCACTCTACCGATTTGAATTTAGTGACAAGAATTAATCGTCACTGTTTAAAGTACTTATTTCTAAGTCACTTTCATTAATTCTACTATGCCACCCTAACTTTTGCGATTTAGCCCCAAATGTTGTAAAAAATTCCATTAATTCCATTATGATACCTTAACTTTTACAATTTAGCCCCATATGTAGTGCACCGATTTCTTTAATTCTATTATTACTCCCTAACTTTTGTAATTTAGCCCCATATGTAATTCACCAATTTCATTAATTCTACTATGGCACTCTAACTTTTGCAATTTAACCCCCATATGTAATACACCAATTTTATTATTTCTATTATGGCACCCTAGCTTTGACAATTTAGCCCCTATTTTTTTATTAGGAAATTGCGAATGGTATCTTGATAAACTATGCATAAATATTTTATAATTTTCTCAAACTTAAGTAATAATTTGTTATAAACTCTAAAGATATATCTTTCATTACAATAGTTATAAGGCAGACAGGTCTTTTTATCAATGGAATAAGAAATTTATGCCAGATTTATCTTTTGTACTACATGCCAAGTAGTATTAGCAAAGGAATAGCAAAGTACTACAAAGTAATTAACAAAATAGCCTTCAGGGAGTGTAGTTTATGGGAAAATGAGCATTATCTATTCAAAGTACCAACTTTTTATGGGCATTTTACTCTCAAACATATAATTTATGATAAATTTATAAATGTTTGTAAGTAAAATTCAAAAAGTGTTACACTGATTTCTTACAAAACGAAAACTGTCAGGTTATCTTTTCAACATAAATTAAATTTTTTTAAAAAAAGAAATGACCCATAAAGTACTAACTCTTTGTGGGTTTCCTCCATTACATGAACAAATATTCTACTCTTTATGGGCATTTCACTCTGAATCATTTAATTTATGTTAAATATATAAATGTTTGTAAGTAAAATTCAAAAAGTGTTGCACTAATATTTTTATGAAAGGGAAACTGGTAGGTTTTGTATTTAACATAAATTAAATATGTGAAAGCAAAAAAAAAAAAGAAATTACCCATAAATCTATGTCTTGCAAATCTATACTAGTAAAATAGTTTCAAACAAAATTAAACATTAAAATAAACTGTAATTTATACACATTAAAATATCTGTAATTTATACACATTTTGCAACTACTACTTTGTGTTTTCTCTGTAATGAATTTTTTAACTATTGAGAACTTAAGTTTTGTCTTGCAAATCTATACGAGTACAATAGTTTTAAACAAAATTAAACATTAAAATAAATGTTTGAAAAAGAACAAAAGTACATTTATCACTTGCAGTAATGTAACAAAATTTTCTCAACCATTATCAATATTTTCACAAAAGTATTAAAAACTAGCAATTGACAATATTAAAAACTAGCAATTTAATTAGTGACGACTTTTCTTGTCATTATAATCTTGAATAAATTAGTGATAACATTATGTCATCACTAAATTTTCTTTGATTTTGACTTAACAATAATGTCTTATTAATAGCATTTGATTATTTTTAATGAAAGTTTGTTATAACCATAGAATTTGACTTTCGTTATTTTCAATTAATGATGTACTTTAGTGCTGCAATTATAAAAAATTGCAGGGCTAAAATATTTGCAAATTATAAAAGTATATTTTCACTTATATGTAATTAACAAATTTTGCCACCTATATTGATGAAAATTTGTGTTTTTGTACTAAAAATAAAGAATAATACTATAGCAATAAAACCTATGCTTCAAACCAAATAAAAAATAAAAAAAAAGCATGATGATTGGTCTCAAATGTTGGGAAAATGATTATTTTTATTGAAACTATGTTATAACGATATAATTTGAGTTTAATTATTTTGAATTACATGATGTTCTTTAGTGCTGCAATTATAAGAAATTAGTATAAAATATTAGCAAATTATAAAAGTACATTTTCAATTATATGAAATTAACAAATTTTGCCACCTATGTTGATGAAAATTTTTATTTTTTGCTAAAAAATAAAGAATAATACTATAGCGTTAAAATCTATGGTTCAAACCATATTACAAATCCAGAAAAAAACATGATTTTTGGTATCAAATGGGGGGAAAATGAGTGAAGTCAAAATTTTGATCAAATCATAGTGAAAGTGCCGCGCAACAAAAACGATATCCAAAGCAAAGCAAAGACCAAAGCAGCGGAACACATTCTGAAAACAAAAGCAACGGAACACTTGGTCTGAGTTAAAGCAACGGAACACTTGAGCAACACAAACTTTCACCTAGCTGAAACAAACAAGCTTCTGCACCGAGCACAAAATAGAGCTTCCTATACATTTTCCCCAATTTTTCCAAATCCCTAATATTCTACTACATTTTCCCCAATTTTTCCAAATCCCTACTACATTTTCTTTTCTCCTTTTTTTTTCCAATCTTTTGCCCCCTCTATTTATGTCGAGGAAGCACAGGGGAGCAAGGTGTTGGAGCTGAGAGGAAAAAGACTGAAACAAGAAGGAAAAACTGAGAAGAGAAACCGAGAGAGCCGAGAGTAAGGCTGAGAAATTCTAAGCAAAAGGAAAGGGAAAGCAGCGAGTGAAGGAGAAAACCATCGCTTTCCATCATCGGTTTCCATCATCGTTGAAGGGCAACGCTGTCCGCTAAAGATCTTTCCAATCCGCTTCCTTTTTGCTGTCCAGGTATGTTACTTCTTATCTATCTGTTTGACGATGACGAGGTAGCCTTGCCATACTTATGATTTTAAGGTTCTTGGTACAGTCTATGATGAACCCATGAGGTCTTTCGTTGGATGTTTATGGTTGCCCTCTTATGTTTTGACAGGCCAAAATCAGAAAAATCACATAAATTTCCTGTTTCAACGTTCCATTCCTTTACTTGTGGTAGTGATTAATGGTTTTGTTAGAACCCCTGCAACAAGATGAAACCTTTTGCTTGTTGCAACTGTTTCCGGTACTTTTTTTTTTTTTTTTTAATCTTTTTTTGCCTTTCGGTCGCTGAGATAGCGTTTGATGTGATGCTGTGTTTGTTGTTTGATCCAAAGGTTTTAACTTTCTCCAATCTGGTAAGCCAAAGACTACATCTTTGGTCCTTATTTGCATAACCTGGGTCTGTTAGGGCCTTTGGAGTCCAATCGAAGGATGCACTGCGACAAGCTCGAAGTTATCGGCTTGTTGCAGCAGTCTTTTCTTTCTGGGATTGCTAAAGTTGTGGTTTCATTTGATAATCTTGTTTTCGTTTGCAACTGGAGTGGGATACTATGAACATATCAGCTATCAGGGCTGTGTTTAGAAAGTCATTAGCCTTGAACTAAAGGCACACTGTCCTCTTTTCCCATTCCCTCGCTGTTATGCGAGCAATTCCAGTAGCTGAGAGTTGCTGCAACAAGGACGGTGCTCCTTGTCCTGCTGCAGCAATGTAGACAGATTAGAGCCCTATTCTCTATTGCAGCAATAAAAATTTTGATCTTTTGAATTGTTGAAGTTTCTGGAATGGTTTGAATTTCCTTTTTGGTTGGTTTGTTGTTTGATAATAATCTCATATATGAGTATGCTACGATTTAAAACAGCAATCAGTAAGCCTGCTACCTTCTGTTGTGCTCCTGTTCGTTCACTTGTTTAAGTAACTGTTTTCTTACGTTTCTGTGGAGTTTTGCTTAAGAGCCCGTTTGAGAGATTTTGACTTGCTTTACCATGAAACAAGACTTTCACTGCTGTTTTCCTTTTCATAATGCCGACCAAGTGTGAGTGTTAACTTGTTAAGTGAACTCCCATAGGTAAATTCAGAACTGGTGGAGACCTTTTGAATGAATTAGAATTTGCAAACTTTCACTTTGTTAGCTCTTATCCTCTTGTATGTACAACATGGCATTTTGATTATGAGTTTACGAAAGTTAATGTCGGTTTGGCTGCTGAATCTGTTTGGGTTTGAGCTGCAATTGTTGCAGCAGAAAGAGCTTGCTTTGTGGGAGCAAAGAAAGCTTCGGTCCGCCGGAGCCCAGAAACCTTTAGGAAATTTTAGGAACCTGAAGTTTTGGATGCTCCTTTGTTCTTTCTTAAAGCTGTGCTTTGTATCTTTTGATGGGGAGTTTTTGATAATAGCATTTTTTGGGGCTGATGTGACCTGTTTTTGGGTAACTTGTGGTCAATGTGGACTGTTTTTTGGTAATAGCTGGTAATAGCATTTTTTGGGGCTGATGTTATGCATCATTGTGGACTATTTTTTGTTATAGTTGTGTAGTCCAGATGGTAAATAACAATTTATGGATACTCGCACCAAGAAAAGGAAAAAGAAAGAAAAAATGTCTTATGTCTAGGACCCATAATAACTCAGTCACAGCAAATGCTGGATGAAGACTGTCCTTATTGAGGAAATATTTCACTCGTTTTCTTCTTATTTTTATCTTGGATTTGTGTATCAATTTGCTTTCAAAGCAAATCCAGATTAAAAAAAATGGGATGTTGACTTGTGGAAAATGTGAACCAATTAATGTTGAATATTGATTTGAGTCCCATTTCGGATGGTTTTGTTCCTATCCATTTATTATCATCACTTTTTTTTTGGAATAAAGCAAAGTGGTCATATTGTGAAGCTCACATTATAGTATTATACTTAACAAATTTGAAAATTAGATAACCTTCATGTATTTGTGACATGTTTGACAGTTAGTTTCCTTTTTGTATTTATGAACCAAATGTGTAGTTGTGACATGTTTGAATTTACTAATAGCTGTGTTGTATTTTGTTTAATTTTTATTATTGTTGTATGGGAAGATTAATTTCCTGTATTGAGCTTAATTTCCTATATTTATTATATGTGTTGTCGTTGTAGTATCATGGTTGCGTTTTTTTTTGTGTTAGGATCAACAGTGCATGTGAAAAAACATGGATAGGAAGACATTTCCATTGAAGTAACTGGACGTGTAACCGGATACGTACATGGCCGTGGTCCCTCCAAAGCTGGAATAATTGCCCAAAAGCTTGCAGAGATAGATGATTTCAAGAAAAGAGCAGAACAAGCGGAGAAGCGCTCAGCTGAGTTGGAAATAACGGTCCAATCTCAACAACAACTTATGGAGAAGTTTGTGAACCAGCAAAGTGAAATGCAGAACCAACAAAGTGAAATGCAAGATCTCCTTAAATCTTTGAAAGCACAGCTGCAAGCCAACAAGTAAGACGATGAAGGCACATCTGAACGAACTGATTGGTAAGCAATTTTCAACTATATATACTTGTCTAAATAGATATAATGGCTGTTATGGTTTAAAGTTAACATAAGTTATTGCAAATTAGTTATTGGTAGGTGACAATATTAACTTGTAATATCAAGACTGAGGAGGGACATTTAAGAATTACTTTTGTCAACACAAGGTTCTAATCAGATGGTGTTTTGATCCTGGGAGTACATTTGTGGCTTTATCATAGCTTTGTTATCATGAAACAATAACATTACACAAAAAAAAAAGCTTCAATAGTGTTTCTGTTTCATGATATTAATTTGAGGAGCACAGAAGGGCTAAAGAATAGAAAAGATTATTATTGTCATTTGGCCAATGAGTTAGCTAAAAACTTTTGACGGAACAAGATATAGTCCCAAGTGTTAAGTGAACAATTTAATCAATCTCCGACTTGTGTTGGGTTGGGAGAATACTGCATTTGATTACGTGAACATTTTATCAATCGCTGACTTGTATTGTAAGATTATTGATTTGATTACGTGACTATTCTAAAAGGAATATTCCTCTTGTATAGCAGAGTGGTAGTATAGTAGTGATGGACGAACAAAACAGAAGATTTATTCATCTTTGACAGTATTTTGACAGATTAAAGAAACATTGCTGATGCCAAAATTGGTCTTCATTTGTGACAAACCTCCTCTTTACAACCGTCAACACTCCTCGTTCTTTGGTAGTCAACTAAGGCATCTTGTGTAGTAGATAAGGCCTGCAATTATCACAGTTCCCAGTTTTTCCCTGTTTCCATCCATTGCAGCAAAAACATATCATTTCTTGACATCCAGGCAAAATTTGCAGAAACAAGATTTTTCTACCCCACCGATGTCTTCAGCAATCAAATTCGGATCATCAATCCAATCCACCAACTCTTTCCTCCTACACACACTCCTGTGCACTAATTTTTTTTTTCCACAGACCATCAATCCATTTACAATCCTCCGGATGCCATGCAGGGTGGAATCCGATTCAGCTCTACAGACTTCAGTTCTAAAGATTGCTTTTTCTTCATTGGGGTAAACAGTTTTGTTATGTCTTACCAGCCATGAGAAGAACTGCCACCTACCTACCTAGTCCTCCTTGCTCACCTGTTACACATACTCTCCCCTTCTCCATCTTCTCCCCTTCCATTAATTTGTGTCCGTCTAGCCTTTAATACCAGTATAGTACTGTTTGGTCTCTCTGCAGTGGATTGTCAGTTTCAACTTGAAGAATTAATGTATTTCTAGTATAGTATTTCACTTGAAGAATACCAGTATAGTACATGCGAAATGTATTTCCTTCAAGTAGTTAAAGGGAATCTTCCTTGTTAGTTAGACTGTTGTGCTGAGTCAACAATCAAGTAGTTATGTTGTTATTCTTGAGCTGTATAAGAATGCAGAAATCTGGATTGGGCAACATGGAAAAATCATTTTGAATAATATCTCTCTTTCTTCTTCCTCAAGTCTAGTTTCTCTCCCCCTTATCACTCTATTTCTGCTGCAATTGCTGCATTCATTACGGTGGTATCAGATTAGTGAATGCTTGTTACTTTTGTTGTTTATTTAGCAATTAGAGACTGTTTTGCTTTTGTCACCTGATAACTTTACTAATAACTTTACTACTTTATTGCAGATATATTGCTCATTTTGGAGGTTTCGAAGAAGATTAGCAGTACGGCTTACATGTCGGCTCAAAAACTGTGGTTATAGTGCTGTCTTAAGTTTAGAAAATGTTTCAGAAGCGTAGGAAATGTTTTGGGACTTGGAATATGTTTTTTAGTGCAGCCTTGACTTATATGAGTAGTATTTGTTCTACTCAAACTTATGAAACTATTTGTACTATGATGTTGCACTTATTTATGACATTTGAATATTTAATATATTATTTTGGCATATTCTATTGTAACGGTGCCTACATTTGTTATTTATTAAACATTGCTGATATTTTCATTTTTTAGATATTATTGTAGTAGGAAAGTCATGTGTAAGGTGTTGTAAATGAGTAGTATTTTTCTAGGCAGGATGTCTTTATTGACAATTGTTATTGTCACTCAATCAAAACTGTCTATTGATAAGGGAATGTTGCCACAGTTGATCAGGGTTTATTGACAACAAAGTCGTCACTAATTCCCCTATGCCCTCACTATCGTCCTTTCATGCATCACTTGCATCACTGACAAGAGAAGGTGTTGTCACTAGATTTATAGCTTTTACTGATGACATATGTTGTCATAAAAAGGTTCATTCACTGACGACTCTAAAGTCGTCACTGTATAATTTCATCTTTTACTGACGACATAGATTGTCATAAAAAAGGTTCTATTTACTGACGACTTTAAAGTCGTCACTGTATACTTTTACCGACGGAGATTCAGTGACGACCTTGCGACAACTGAAATGTTGTCAATAATGGTCATCAGTGACGACTTTTTGATTATTTGTGACGAAAAGTAGTTATCACTGATGACCAAAATTCTTGTAGTGATTCTTAAGCCGTCTTTTATTTTTCGTACTAGTATATAACTTGGAGAGGTACCTGACTAGTAATCGAACCTCATTTGTGCATCCTATTTACTCGGTTTTGGATGAAGAAATATCAACTGTTTTACCTTTGTTATTCTTAGGGTTTCACGGTGATTAGGCCACTTTGGGGGGAAATTTTTGGAAGTACCTGTACTTGAACTGGTGAGTGTACCACTCCCCTCACTTGTTGCTTAACTTGATTTCTGCACTTGCAACCTGTGATCTGAATGATTGTACTATCTGTTTAATCTGTTTGAGACGAGGGTGTACTTTATCACACTCGTTCTCTTGTCTGTCTGTATGCCTCTTGACTATATGTAATCTGTTATCTGTATCTGAGTCTGTTCGGACGTCGTTTGGAGACTGGTATCCAACGACCTTTCTGTGACCTCTGAGCTCAACACCTGTGGCTAGTTACTCAAGTCCGGCCGGCAAGGGCCTGGTCGATTAGATAACGAACCACGGTAGTCTGTTTCAGGAATATTTGGGTATTGAGACCCTTAATTCCGGTATACTCGAGTATTACCACTTCTGTTCTGTTCGGCGTTCGGGCCCGGTAGGGGTATGTTTGGTGGACGGAAATTGGTGTAATGTGGGGTCTACGGATATGTTGGTTCTATGTACGTTGACAGAGAGTCAACGGGTTCGGATCAAGTACTGCAAATGAAAATCTGGCTCCTGAGAGCCACCTGTATCCTTCCTATTTGAATCATTGTGTCTAACTACTTTACTTTACATCTGGCATGTGTACCTGATTTGTTAAACGTGAAATGCCATGATTTTACTGCTATATGTCTGGTACCTCATTGAGCGCAAGCTCACCCCTTTTTGTTACCTTTGTTTTCGTTACAGGGTTCCATGTTTTGAAACCAAGATTTTTGGAAGAAAAGAGTTGAGCTAGTTGTAGGACTTCTTTTGTTTATGCTCCTCTGTAACTGAAACCCTAATTGTATTTTGTGTAGCGTGAATACTCTGGCGTGTATTTAGTTCATTGGTTCAAGACTCCGATGTAAATATATGTATAAGTGTTTAATCGACGTCCCGTACTTCCGTATGGTTTGGTAAGCTCTGTTTAACCCTTGGTGGTCTCCAATTGTTCGTTTTCGTTGAGTTCTCATGCGTACTATATAGGGTTTGTGTGAATCGACTCTGTAGTCCTGGCGAGAGCTGGGCAGGCAGTCCGTCGAACCCTTTGGTTCGCCTTAGGGTGTGGTAGGGCTGTCACATACTCAATGGTGTCTCTTGGTTCGTATCAATCGATATGTTCTTACTCCATATTATACTTGAAACATGGACCTATCATACATGTGGTTTTCCTTTGATTTGAACAAGAAACCTGGCCCTTTCGAAAGCTGTATTAGGGTAAAACCTGCAATTTTCTGTGTTTGTTAAGTGAAGCTTCGAACTCATAGTTTCTCATTTATCTTAGCTTTAAATGGATAGACTCTTGATAGCTTATATGACCACAGGACTTGAGCAGACAAATCAGGGTTTGAAGTGGAAACATTGAGGTCAAGTGGTGAGTGTTCCTTGTGTTTGTGAATTGAATGCCTTGATTGTGTGGTTATTGTTTGACTGTTAAATGTATTTCAAAGATCACTTTACTATTGATAGGCAAGTGTGTATTTTACCGCACTCGACCTAAGTGAATATGAATTTTCAACGATTACAAGATTGAATGTTACTTGTGCATGAATGTAAGCTATTGGCTGAATTGGGCCCTTGCCCTTCGTTGCTAGCCTATTCAAACCAGATGCAGACTTGGTCGAGTAGGTTGGTAACCCTGGGCCACTGTTTTGGTATACTCGAGTATGACCACGAAGTCAGGTGGTGTACTGGCCAGTGAATGAAATGCAATGAATGACTGACTGAAATGATCAATGTCGGGGTTTTTTGTTTTCAAATGTGTTTTCATATATCGGAAGTTATAAAGAAGAAATAGACTGAGACTGAATGACTGAATGAATGAATGGCTCCCAGTGAGTTCGTATCCTTTAAATGATTGAATGATTACTTCTTGAATGCCTAGAGATTGTTTACTACTGTGCAAAGTGTGTGAAATTTTTAAATGCAATATTTTTGTTCTTTGACTGGTGTTTTGCTTGGATGTTTGTTTGGGGAACCTCACTGGGCAATAGCTCACCCCCTCCCTTAGATTTGTTTTCCTTGCAGGAGTAGAGGTTCGGAGTAGATAAGCTTGAACTAGTGTGTTATGATTCTCTTGCACATGTACTTTTGGTAGAAAGATTGTATTTTTATCTTTGATGGTGTATCTTACTTTTCACTTTTGGGTTGTAATTAAGCTTGAATTATTGGTTGAATTGTAGAACCCTGATGTTAATTTGGAGGTTTGAACGGTTATTTTGAGAATTTATTGTAGTGAATGTAGTGAGTCCTGGCAAGAGTTGGGCAGGCGGTTCGCCAAACCCTTGGGTATGCCGTAGGGAGGGGTGGGGTCATCACAATCGTCGTCCTAATTTGGAGGCGTTTGCTATTGCGAAAGTTTGTAGAATTGATATGATGGTGAGTGTGTGAATTATTCTTTTGTGTGGTGGAGTTCAATGTAATCGATTTTTTATTTGTGTGATTGTGATATGTTTATTTTAATTTTGTTAAGTATAAGTGGGAGAAAAACATGCTATTATTTATGGCTATGTAGTTTGTTATTTGATTGTTTTGGGTATAAAGCGTAAGTGTATTCTTCTGTGTTTTTATTTTTTGTTTTGCTATATGGAATTTGTGAGGGTTCGAAAATTAATCTATATATATTCCATACTTTTATCTAGAAAATTGAATGTGTTACATTTACTTTATTATCAATTGATTTATATGTTTATTATTGATTTATTCATATGTTTAATTGTTTTCCTTATAATTAAGTGCATAAGAGGTATCAAGTTCCTTTGAACATGTTTTTGGGGAAGCCAATGTGGTTGCGGATAGGTTAGCAGCTCTACGACATCATTCTAGTATAATTTTTGAGTCTTATTAGCAACTACCCAGGAATATTCGGGGATGTTTGACTCTAGATGCTTGGGAATTTCCATTGCTTAAATAGATTTCTAGTTAGCTATCCAAGATTGGGAGTTGTAAGTTTTCTCTTCAAATCGTTGTCCTTTTTTTGGTTTTCAATAAATAAGGGAGTGCTGCCTTTTTTTAAAAAAAAAATGCATTAGAGTACTTTAAATTTTTGTATGATCACCCTTTATGGAAGTTAATATTAGCAAGAATAAGAAATTAGTGGGTAATAGTACAAGTGTGGAGATGCATGGCCCACATAGAATAAAACATTTTCTTGTGCATGCCAAGCAACACTTGTCTCCTTCTTTGACACTTGTCCAAAATGACATGCAAATTTGACCAAAGACAAAAACTTATTCAAACCCATATTTTTTTGTCTTTCTTTTTGCCTTTGTACCCTAGAAAGAGAGAGGGAAAGATTACTTCTATTTCCTTCTTTTCTTCTGAAGACAAGAGAGAGTTGGGAGTGAGGGAGAGAAACCAGCTGCATTGTGGGAAGAAAATAGAGAAAATTTGGTGCATTTTCATACTTGAAAACCGAGAGGGAAGAAGATGAAGCTATCTGTGCATTTCCAACTTACATTTGTGAAGAAAAGAGGTAAAAATTTGTTGGCCACACCTTTTATTCTCTCAATATACTTAGATACTTGTTGCATGTTGAATTTGAGATAAGAAAATGGGAGTTTTGCTGAAGAAAACCTTACTTGAAGAAGATTGATTTCTTGCTGAAAATTTCCAGTTTGGCCGAGAGGAAGAGAGCTTAGTTTCATAGCTCTTTCTTTCGAATTTTGGGGAAACTTTTACTAGGAATTCATGTTATAAGTCTTATATCTTGCTTTATATGGTGTATTGTGTATTTTACCTTTGAATCTAGTGAAAAAGTAGGTGGAATTGGATGGAAACTTGAAGAAAACTTGCTGGGAATTTGCTGTTGAAACTCGAGGGAGAGAAGCTGGGATTTTGCAGCTTTATTTCCAAAACTTTGGTTGTAAATTGACATATCTTGGACCCATATACCTTATAACACTTTATTCTTAGCATGCATGTGGTATTTTACTTGATCTAAACAAGAAAATTTGCTGATTTTGCAAGGAAAGTAAAGAGTGAAATTTCCGAAATTTTCACAGCTTGTAACCGAGACTTGAAGCTGATTATTCTGACAGCTTGTAGCTTGAATTTTGGTACATTTTGATGCATTATTAATTTACACATGTTTTACTACATATATCTTGGGTTGCATGTTAAATTTCTTGGATTAAAAGTGAGATAAATGAGTGAGATTCATAGGAGAGGTGAGTTGGTTTGTTTCACCCAAAACTTGAGTATAGTTTAAACTTTCTTGAAGTTCAAAGTGGTCCAATTACAAGAGTTCGTACAAGAAAACTGAGAGAATCACTTCAAACTCTCATGTGCACAATTCAAGATCGAGTTAGGGATGATTTGAGGATCATAGAAGGCTTGGACAATGAAGATTCAACACTTTACACTTTGCTCCAAGTTGAAGAGTCGGGTGAAAATTAATTTGGATGCAAGTTGATTAGCTAGTTAGTCATTGATGTGAAACGCACTTGGACACGATCTAGACAATGACACCAACGGTTTGGCAGTAGAAAATTTGACCGAATCTAACCCTCTAAGTGGCGAACAATATTGATACAATCTCAACTTGCGACTTAACGAATTAGCGAACCATATTGTAGGTAGTAGAACACCACAACCAAGGAGATACTTGATTAATAAGTTTGATATGAATAACTTGAGAAAGATTCTCAAATATTCAAAGGAGCTCTCTTGGAAAGAGAAAAGTGAAAACTCACAAATTTTATTGATTGAAAAACTGATTTTGAAGGTCCCTTGCCTTGGCTATATATAGCCATACACTTGACAACCTAAAGTGAATTGGATTCACTTAAACTAGACCTAAAGTGAATTGGATTCTGTGACACCCCGAATATTAGGAGGTTGTTTGCAAAGAAGATACTAAAGTGTATTTCTTTGGGTTTGATTTAAAACCTTATTTTGTTTTAAAAGACTAGAAACCCTAAAATTTTAATCAAAAACCCTAGTTTACTTGTGACTAACCGGTTTTCTTAAATGTCTCATATTTTAATAGAAACCCTAATTTTAATCACTGAAATTGTAAAACCCTCACGTTTTTCTTAAAAATTTCCTTTTATTTGGAAATTCATTATTTATTAAAGCCCTGCTACCCAATCGTTCCACACTAAGTGCAAATAAACCTAGAAAGTAGGGTTTTACCCTTCGTTTTCAAGATTGGGGCAAAATTAGGGTTTTCGCGATTTTTCGCCGGATGAATTTTCGGTACGGAGCAAGGACCAAATTTGGTGATTAAAAATGACTTTTAAGTGAGAAATAATATGTGATTAGGAGCAATGATACAAGGTTAGTGAATAGGAAGTAAAAACCCTAGTACGTGTGTTTTTAAGAAAAACGGCGCGAACCGACGGGTACCGCGCACTACCGATTGAACGCACCGCTTGACCACCACTTTCTTACCATACAAGCTCATTAATATTTGAGCAAAATATCTCCTAATTTCCGGCTAAGCTTGTCCGAAATTAAGGGCTGAAAATACAAGAGAGAAAGAAAATTTTACTTGGTAAGGGTTGTGACAAGTGTCACACCATTAGGGGCCATTGACCAAGACAATTGTCCAACCTTCTTATCCCCCAAATTGCTCCATACTCCTTCATTTTTCTGCTGAAGAGCCGAGAGAGAGAGAGGGAAAGAACAAGAGAAAAGCTTCTTCATTTCTTCTTGAATCTAGCAACCAAGGGAGGAAACAAAGAAACTAAACCGATTAAAGGCACCCTTGAGTGTTTATTTAGTGAGCTATTGGTGAAATTTTGAAGGGGAAAGCTAGGGTTGCTCTTGGTAGACACTAAGCAAGGTAAGGATGATGATTTCCCCAAATTTTACTCTTAATCTTGTTTAAATTAGCTTAGCTTCTCAATATTGTGATGAATGACGGTTATTATCATGTTTTGGGTAGTTTTCCCTTTTGTTACATGAATTAGGGTTTGATGGCTTGCTGTCTATAATTGATGTATGATTGATATATGTTGTATCCAAGGTTATATAGGGGGTTTTGGTAGCAAGTGTAGCAAGAAATTAAGAAAACTATCATTGAAACCAAAAGATTTAAGATTTCTGGAAATTTTCACCCTATTCTGCCCGTTTTTTTTGCACCATGTTAGAGGCCTAATTGGGCTTGGCATAAAACATGAAAGTTGTAGAGAATGGTATTTTATAGGTAGCTACAAAATTTCAGCTCAATCGGAGTAACGTAACTTGTGAAAAGACGAAAATACCATCTCTGTTCTAGGTTACATTCCAGAGTTCCGCGTGGACAGTTTAGTCTATTTGGTTGTGTTTATTAACTATACTACGTTGAGATTTAGCTATTTTCCAAAACATGAAAGTTTTATTATTATGTCTTAGCTTTTAAACGCCTCCAAGAACACCTTAATCGGACCTTGGTAACCTGAGATATGACCATTCCAGTACAGTGCGGTTAATTAGCCGACTAGTTGGATTTTGGTTCTGTAAATTGGGAATTTGACTAGGTTTCATTGGAAAATGGACTAAGTGATCTTCATGAAAATTGTAACCCTGTGTCTTAGCTTCGAAACGGTATAAGTTACGCCTTAATCCGATAAGCGTAGCCTCGGATGTGTTCTTTCCGCAACCCCACGTCAAATCTGTCTTTTGCTAGGTTACATTTCCGCACTTGTTATCACTTTGACTTTTATTCTTATGTTGTTATGAGCCTATGGAACGGTTATTTACTTGAATCTATGATATGTATGACTTTGGGATTGGCTGAGGAAAAATAATGAAGCCATAAATGGTTGGAAAATTAGGTAAAAACAAACGGCGTGCTGCCCAAATTTACGCTCAAGGACTATAGAAATACACTTGCGACTTGGGTAGAGTTGATATGAATATCACTTGAACCATCTAGGGTACTTGAGTCTTCTTGTTCCGAGGTATATAAGTAAGGACTTGGCCGAACTTGTACCCTTGAGAAATGAAATAATGATTGTTCGAAGTATGTTTTCCTTGTACTTTCGACTCGCATGGCATTTTCAAGTATAAATGTTACAAAGTTTTATCGTTTAAAAAGCGAGCAAGTGTTTCACGACTACTCTCCAAGTGAATTCCAATTTCTTGATTTTTATTGAACGAAACGTCTAAGTTTCGAATCTTAGTCATGTTTCAAAGTTCTCAAACTGAGTTTTATCGCAGATTTGGACTCCGAACCCGGAGTATAACCTGAAAGTGACCAGTAAAGGCACTACATCTTTTGGTGAGTGCTTTCAAATACCGAATTGAACTTGATACTTGAACTTGATACGTGACCAATATGATTACATGTTATATACGTGAATTGTTAGGGCAAGAGTGTACTTTATCGCACTTGCCCTTATGTGATATATATTTGTTTATTGTTGCAATTGACTCGATATACTTGTTTATGATGCGCGCACTTCCTGGAATTCCAGAAACCCTGCGGCGAGTTACTTAAGTCGAGCCGGCAAGGGCTTGGTCGATTGGGTAACGAACCCTGGGTCTCTTGTTTTGTCGAGTGGAGTGATATCTTCTCGACTAATTGGTATACTCGAGTATTACCACCCGTGTTTCTTGAGGATTTTGGGCCCAGTAGGGGGTTTGAATGGTGGACGGAGAGTAGTTAAGTGGTGCTCTACTGGATTGGTTCCTTTACTTGAAAGTTGACGGAGTGTCAACTACTACGTGATCAAGCTCCTGATAATGAATGGAAGTTGGCTCCTGAGAGCCATCCGTATCCTTATGCTTTGGAATGATTATTGCTTATTGGATTATTGTTTATTTCGAAAAACTTTTACACTCGCTCATTTTGAGATTACTACTTGACGTGTTATTACTCACCTTTATGAACTCTTCATACTCGTTACTTTGCTATATCGAAAACTTGTACTTATAAATAATGGCCAATTTGCTATTTGGAACCTCACTGGGCTTTTGCCTCATTCCACTCCATTTGTTTTCCTTTCAGGGATACGAGCGATGCGTGAGATATATAAAGACTAGCGTAGACTAGTTGTTTTGACTTTTGACTTGTACTCGCGCTATTACTCGAATAGAATGTTTTGTATCTGGATTGTATACACTTTGAACCAGTTTGGGTATATTGAGGTTTTGTATCTTGATTGTGCGTCAATGTAAATTATAAGCTTGAATTGCGATGTTATTTATGGTCTATGGATGTATGCATGTGATACGAGTGAGTGAGTCCTGGCGAGAGCTGGGCAGGCGGTCCGCCGAACCCTTTGGTACGCCTTTGGGGGAGGTGGGGTCGTCACAGATGGTATCAGAGCTCCTATTGAGCTCGTGCCGAGAGAGGGTTCTCGGACTGTGGGGATTGACTTGTTAAGTGTGGAACAATTGTCTATTATTGGGGACCTTAGATATGTATGTTGGGTAGGAATCTCTAATACGGGTGATTTGCTCTTGAGCCTGGCCAGCTTGAGTGGTGAATTATCATATTTTCGGATTCTTGTCCCCGAATACCAAAGAGTGACACCTTTACGATAAGTTGAGATCTCGCGTAATATTGGGATGAGTTTGGATTGCGAAAGCAAAGGCACGGGGAATGCGAATAGTTTGGACTTGAAATATATTGAAGATATTCATGGGATTTGGGATCCTTCTTATTCACGTATTTTGAGCCTTGATTAAGTGTAGTGCCTGAGCGATACCTAGGGTTAATGCTTTATAAGTTATGTGACTTGTTTTGATTGAATGTGTTGTATTGCCCTGTTTTATGATTTAGAGAGGTTTATGATTTGCGTTATTCTATTTTATGCTGTTTATATTTATATAGTTACTTAGTGGCTATATTCTATCATTGATTAGTTGGTTATATTGTTATAGTTGATTAGCTGCGAAACATGGAGGGTAGAAGAAGTCAAGCTAGGGGAACTAACCGAGGACGCAGTCCTAGTCGTGGCCGTGGGGGTAGACAAGCTTAGGAACCGGTACGAGAATCGAGAGAGGAGAGAGAGGCAACGGTTGAGCCACAACCTGAACCCCAGGCTGCAGGGGGAGATCAAGTGGCAACTGCCATTCAACAGATGACTAACATTCTGGCTCGGTTAGTGGAACAACAGGTCAAGCCCCTGTACATCAACCTAGGGACCCTGATAATGGGCAAGATAGGGCCTTAGAGAGATTCCATAAGTTCTCTCCACCCAAATTCTTAGGAGGGCCAGACCCGGATGGAGCTGAGAAATAGCTGGAGGCCATGATTAATATTTTTGCCGCCTTAAACTATACCGAGGAAAGGCAAGTGCAATTCGCTATTTTCCAGTTTGAAGGGCCAGCTAGAGCTTGGTGGAATGTAGTGAGGGCCAAATGGGAGAGAGAAGCGACTGCATGGACCTGGTTAAACTTTGTACGGGAGTTTAACGAGAAATACCTTCCTCCTATCGTCCAGGAGAAGAGAGAGGACGATTTCATTAAACTCCGTCAGGGAATGTTGAGTGTAGCCGAGTATGAGACTCAGTTTACAAAGTTGTCCAAATTTGCTCCTGAACTGATAGCCACGGAGCAAAGAAAAGTACGGAGGTTTGTGCAAGGGCTAAATGTGGAGTTACAAGAAGCCTTAGTGGCAGTCCAAATTAACACGTTTACGGAGGTTTTGGAGAAGGCCCAACGAATAGAAATTGCTAGGGCACAAGTGAGGGCTTTTCATGCAAAAAGGAGAGGTACGCCTGGTGGAAGTCATAGGCAAGAACAAGGTGAATTAGATATGCCACCCTCTAAGATAGGTCGAGGAGATGGTGGTGAGAAAATTTCAGGGATATCTAAGGAAAGTACTCCAAGAGGAGCTTCGCGTGGCTAGGGCCAAGCAAGAGGTGCCTCACAAGGAGGTCAGACCTCAGCCCCTCAAGTATCTTGTGGGTACTGTAGAAAGGTCAATCATACGGAGAATGATTGTTGGCGGAAAGCAGGAAAATGTTTATGGTGTGGTAGTACCGAACACCTGTGGCGACCCCACTTCCCCCTAAGGCGAACCAAAGGGTTGGCGGGCCGTCTGCCCAACTCTCGCCAGGACTCACGCAAGCATTCTAACCCAAATCCTTTCGAAAAATAACCTAATCTATTACAAAACAATTCCTCCGAAGTAGGCCGTCACTAAAACCACATTAACTTCAGAGATAGCAGTAATTTAAAATAGCCAATCGACGGCTCCTAAAAATCTCACGCGCTACGAACTGCGGAATAGAATCGTACCGTCCCGACTAATTAAAATATTCATACAACAAAATACAATAATCAAGCCAAGCATCCAATTTAAGTTTTACCCATCTTCCAGCTTCAAGTGGCAATCCAAAATAAAAAGTACATTATCCAAATTAAACACATTACAGCCCACACAAGTAGTCATAGTATTCAAATACATCTCAAAACGAAACATGGATAAGTTCCAAAGCTTTAAATTTCCAGAACCTGTCAAGGAAAACAAATAAACGTGGGGTGAGCTAAAGTTCAGTGGTGCCCCAAAACATGCATCTAAATAAACAAATAACAAGAAGCAATATTGACTAAGGTAACCAAGTAGGAAAATGGATAACAACACAAGGTAGGATACAGGGGCTCTCAGGAGCCATTTTCCTCGCTTGATCACCATTCATCGTAGTTGACCCTCCGTCAACTCTCACTACTTATAGTCCATGTAGATCCTCTCATTTTACTCCTAACCCGTCACCTTTCTTACCCCTGTCCCGGGCCCGAACGCCAACTAAGGAAGTAGTATACTCGAGATATACCCTTAGGAAATTAGTCGAGGGATTCACCCAACGACATTACTGTAGTTGGATTCGCGAGTCGAGGGATTCACCCAACGACGCAACTACGTTTAGATTCACGAGGAAATGTTTCACGCAAGTCACCACTCGAAAAGCTAGTGCGATAAAGTACACACTGCTCACTTCGATGGATCAGAAACCACTTTTTGGTAATTATCACATATCATGTCAAGAAAGCGCTTTAATCACGTAAGCATAGAACAAGCAGGGACACTCACCAAGGGTGAAGTTACTGATCAAGCTAGGAGTCAAAGTTTGCGTCCTCGCTAAACCCTAAAATACCAATTTGTAAAACTATAAGTTGGTTATACTAGTTCTAGGGTTACGTAGGAAAAATTATTCGTAGTGTAGCTAGTTTATTTTCTTGGAATAAGTCAATAAACCATGTAGTATTAAAACTAGTAAAATACTTTGTAAAGTTTCCTTAATATTACTTTTCTTGTAAAAGTGTTACTAGAACTAATTTACGTGAAATAGTGTTTCTTGCCGAACAAGTTTTCTGCACGTTTAGTTAACATCGCTAAAATCTCGTATTTTGGGAATTTTCTCTAGAAAACTAGCAAGTAACAGGTCTTAAAGAAAGCAAAGGAAATGAAACAAGACTTAGGGTTTTAAAAACTAGAAAAAAATTATTTTCTATTACCATTAAGGCTAGTTTAAGCTAAAGGGAAATTTGTCGGTTGGCAAAATTTAAGACAAAATACTAATTACTGAATTTTATCGTTTATTACTAGCGTAAAAATATTTTTGATTAGCTTGATCAAAATTTGCTCGAGTTCACAGGGTCAAAACGACTTTCACAATTTCGATTCCATTTCGAAATCACATTATGGCTCAAATTTGTCAACATGGCATAATCACATTTCAAATAGCAAATCACTAGGGCTTCATCAATCATTAGCCCTAGATTTCAACAGATTCATTTCTGATAGAAGAATAAAACAAGTGACCAAGGCTTCGTCAATCATTAGCTCTTGGTTTTGGCAAGCTCATATCACATCTCAACTTAATCAAAATAAACACAAGTCCTCCAAACAATTCCAGCTTAACCTTCTCGAACATAAAAATTTTTCCAGCACTTAAGTGTTCATAAATCAATATTTCTTCGGCCAAAAATATTGATTTAAGTATTCAAACTCATCATGCAGACACTTAGCTAGCTAATTAATATTTCCACTTCAAAATTAAATTTAAATAACTGTTATAATCCTCAAAATTTCCAGGTTCAAACTCACGACAGTTCACAAAAATTTTCCAGCAATTGTATGTTCTTAATCCAGCTTTTTCCTTGGCTAAATCAGTATTTTAGGGACTCAAATTCAACATGCAACTGCTTAACCACTTGATTAACATTTCTAGTTCAACATCGGGCTCATTTAACACTACAAACATCGCTAAAATCCAAAAATTATATCAACTAGTCTCGGATGATCATGCATGAAACAATTTTTCTGTTTTCATTTTATTTTTCTTGGTTAGCCGAGTTACCTAGCCTCATGCAAGACTTAATTACCTTCTTATTAGTGAGGTAATCACATTCACCAGTTCAAATTGTTACCAAATAAACAGATTAGTGCTGCCTTTTCAATTCCGCTACTCGGCAGTCCATTTCTTTCCAAATCAAGGTTTCTTCTGCTTCTAATTTAATCATCCAAACGCACAACTCAACATGCAAGGCCTTAATCGTATTAATCATCCAAGTTTCAGTTAGTTAATCATAATCTCAGGTTCTGATTATCACCACAAAGCAGATTCCATCATGCATTTCTTAATCGATTCTCGGTCAACCATTTTCTTTTCAAAACAGAATTTTCTTATGCTTTAACATCATCATCCGAATGCACAAATCAACATGCATGGTCTTAATCATCAAGTTTTCACTTGGCTAACTACATCTAGGTGTTCGGATTGCTAAGAGTGAACAATTTCGGAGCTGCATTTCCGTTTTCAGCTCGCGGCCAAAATTTATCCCTTCGCACAGCAAGTTTTCCTTTTCTTTTCCAGTTCATCATCCGATCGATTAACTCTACATGCATGCTCCTAATTAACTCAATCAACCTCTAATTAGTTTAATCTAGCTCAGAGGTTACCTCAGATTGCAGCTCACTCACAAGAAATCTGAAAAATTTCCTGTTCTCCCTCTCGGCTCTCGGCTCGCACAGGTTTTGGTTGCAGTGGTTGCAACTGGGATGGTGTTGCAGTGGGGAGTGCTGAAGTGCAGTTGTTTGGAATTGAAAAATGCAGACGGACGCTCACACACGGTTCTCTCCTTCTTTCACCCCCTCGCGCTTCTCCTTCTCGAACAGGAACAGCAACCTATCACAGCTCACTGTTTTTGTTTTTTCCTTGCTCTCGGTTATCAGGTGTAGTTGTGGTTGATGTGAGATGTTACAGAGTTAAGGGAGGTGATGTTGCGAGGTTGAGGAAAGAAAAAAAAATGGGAAGATGGCCCGCGGTTTTGGAGGGAGTTGGAGTGTAGGAGGAGGTTGAGTGTGTAGGTGGTGAAGGTGAGCATTGGCCGAATGGTGAGGTTGATCATAATGCTGTCCGACAATGTTTTGGGTTTGCATGGTGATTTTGTGATATTGTAAAGGTTAGTTTAGACATTTCACAATGTCCTACTAATCCTTACTTGAGTCCTTGATTTTAACTTAACACCAAAAATTTATTCCGAATGTAAATTAAACTCCTAATGATACACTAATCTCACAAGGTTTCAATTATCGAAATTTTTACGTCCCACACGCATTTAGTATACTTGTATTGTTTTTATCTAAAATTTATCGGCTTCGTCCTATCGTGAGAATTTTTGGTAGTATTTAACGTTGTTCACTAATTAGAATTAATTATTGGACTTCAAATAGTTTATTTTAAGGTAGTAAAATTAATCTGCTCAGGTGATATTAATTAGCATAATAAAACTAAGTACTTTAATATTTTATGTTGAGGTGCTAAAATTTATTCTAACTCTAAAGGTATTAATTAGTCTAGCAAAACCAAGAAATTTCATGACTTAGAAAAATTTTATTATTCCTCTCATGAAAAGTGTTTATACGCACTTATATTGAAACAAGTGAAAGTAATGCTAGAATTACTAATGAATTAGAAAAAAAATGCAAATGAAATATGAAATGATATTTGTATATATATTTTCAGGGTTCTCACATCCTCCCCTCCTTACAAAGAATTTTGTCCTCAAAATTCACACTTTCTAAGGACATAAATCAGGGTACTCTTTCTGCATTTCTTCTTCTAATTCCCAAGTTGCTTCCTCAAGTCCATGATTTCTCCATAGAATTTTCACCAGAGGAATTTTCTTATTTCTCAGCTCCTTTACTTGTCTTTCCAAAATCTTGACTGGTCCTTCTTCATACGTTAACGTCTCATCCACCTCCATTCCCTCCAGTGGCAGCACATGACTTGGGTCGGAATAATATTGCCTAAGCATGGAAACGTGAAATACATCGTGAACCTTAGCCATGCTTGCGGGCAACTTCAGCTGATATGCCACATTCCCAACTCGCTTCAAAATTTCAAAAGGTCCGATATACCTTGGCTTTAGCTTCTTATCTTTCTTAGACACTACTCCGCCCTTCAAGGGTTTAATTCTTAGGAAGACCTTGTCTCCTACTTCGAATTCCAAATCTTTCCTCCTTGTGTCGGCGTGGCTCTTTTGTCTACTCTGAGCAGTTTGAAGCCTTTCTCTAATTAGTTTCACTTTCTCCTGGGCTTCTTCTATCCAAGGTATAGCTGTAGGATCTACAACTTTCTTTTCTCCAACTTCATCCCAATGAATCGGAGATCGACACCTTCTCCCGTACAAAGCTTCATAAGGTGCCATTTGAATCGAAGCCTGATAGCTGTTATTATATGCAAATTCTACTAAGGTCATGTATTGGCTCCATTTACCTCCAAAATCTAGTATACACGATCTCAGCAGATCCTCCAAAGTTTGAATTGTCCTTTCCGACTGCCCGTCGGTTTGGGGATGGTACGCAGTACTAAATTTCAACTTGGTCCCAAAAGACTCCTGAAATTTCTGCCAAAAACGCGAGACAAACCTTGGGTCTCGATCAGACACGATACTTACAGGGATACCATGTAATCTTAGGATCTCTTCTGTGTACAACTTGACCAGTTTTTCCAAAGAAAAGCTCATGCTCACGGGTAGGAAATGTGCAGACTTAGTGAGTCGGTCAACTATTACCCAAATTGCATCAAATCCTTTTTGGCTTCTAGGCAATCCTGTTACAAAATCCATTGTTATATGTTCCCATTTCCATTCAGGGATTTCTAACGGTTGCAATAAACCAGAGGGCTTCTGGTGCTCAGCTTTTACTTGTTGGCAGATTAAGCATTTCTGCACATACTCTGCTACGTCCCTTTTCAAACCTTCCCACCAGTATAATCCCTTCACATCGTGATACATCTTGGTCACTCCTGGATGTATGGTATACTTTGATCGATGTGATTCTTCTAAAATTTCTTTCCTTATCTCTTCATCTGCCGGAATCACAATTCGATCTCGGAACCTCAATACTCCTTCAGACCCTAACTTGAATTCTAGGGTTTCCCCTTTTTGCACTTTCTCCAAATTCTTCTGAATTATATGGTCCGTATTCTGGGCCTCCTTAATACGCTCTATTAACGGTGATTTCAACGATAAGTTCCCAAATAAAACCTTCAATTTCTCCAAGCGAGGGTTCCAACCACTTATTTCTTCTAACATGTCCCATTCTTTAACCATTAACCCTGCTACTTGGGCCTTCCTACTTAGAGCGTCAGCTACCACATTAGCTTTTCCTGGGTGATACTTAATCGAACAGTCATAATCTTTCAAAAATTCTACCCATCGCCTTTGCCTCAAATTCAATTCCTTTTGGGAGAACAGGTACTTGAGGCTCTTATGGTCCGTATAAACCTCGAAAGTCACGTCATACAAGTAGTGTCTCCATTTCTTTAAGGCGAAAATCACTGCTGCTAACTCTAGGTCATGAGTTGGGTAGTTTTGTTCGTGAGGCTTCAGTCTCCTGGAAGCGTAGGCAATCACTTTACCATTTTGCATTAAAACACATCCTAGACCTTCCCCAGAAGCATCGGAGTACACGGCATAACCTTCTCCTCCGTCTGGTAACACCAAAACAGGAGCGGATGTTAAACGCTTCTTTAATTCCTGAAAACTTGACTCGCACTGCGGAGTCCAAATGAACCTATTCCCTTTCTTGGTTAGCTCGGTCATGGGTCCAGCAATCTTCGAGAAATCCTTGATGAATCGCCTATAATAACCTGCTAATCCCAAGAAACTTCTAACTTCTGTTGGAGTTTCTGGTTGTTTCCACATCATAACAGCCTCAACTTTTGCCGGATCCACGGCAATTCCATCTTTGGAAACCTTGTGCCCTAGAAAAGATATTTCATCCAACCAAAACTCGCACTTGCTGAATTTGGCATACAACTTATGCTCTCTTAATATCTGCAAAACTATCTCCAAGTGCTTAACATGTTCCTCTCGAGTCTTAGAGTATATCAAAATATCATCAATAAAAACCACTACAAACTGATCCAAATACTTCATAAAGACCCTCTGCATTAGGTCCATGAAAGCAGCCGGTGCATTAGTTAGACCAAAAGGCATGACTGCGAACTCATAATGTCCATATCTTGTGCTAAAAGCAGTCTTGGGTACATCCTCCTTCTTAATCTTCAACTGATAATACCCTTGCATTAAATCCAGCTTAGAGAAGACCGCTGATCCTTGCAATTGGTCGAACAAACTATCTATCAACGGTAGAGGGTATTTATTCTTAATTGTAACCTCATTTAACCCTCGGTAATCGATACATAGCCTTAAACTTCTGTCCTTCTTCTTGACGAATAGAACAGGTGCTCCCCATGGTGAATCACTCTCCTTCACAAAACCTTTCTCCAAGAGGTCTTGCAATTGGATTTTCAACTCTTTTAACTCGGCAGGAGCCATTCGATACGGGGTCTTAGAAATTGGAGCCGTTCCAGGCACCAAGTCAATCTTAAATTCCACTTCTCTTTCCGGCGGTAGAGTCTTTAGCTCTTCGGAAAAAACATCCGGAAATTCCCGTACCACTGGTACATCCTTCAATTTTACCTGATCACTGGGGGTGTTAATCAAAAAGGCTAAGAAACCTTGCGCTCCTTTTGACAACATTTTCCTCGCCCGTATTCCCGAGATCATAGCAGACGATGCTAACCTACCTTTAACATCTAACCTCAGGATCGCTTCTCCGGGTATACAGAATTCTACCACCTTCGCTCGGCAATCAAGCTTAGCATGATGATGAGCTAGAAAATCCATTCCTATTATAACATCGTAACCTTTTATGTCCAGACTGATTAGATCCCCTAGCATTTTACGCTCTCCAATCCAGAATTCACAATTCTTATAGGCTAAGCTAGTGATTACCTTCTTATTACCCATTGGTGTTCTAACTTCAAGATCGTAGGGTAATCTAACAGGTTTCACGTCAATTGCGGACATGAATGTGGGATTTACGAATGAATGCGTTGCACCAGGGTCAATTAACACTTTAGCTAATCGATGAAAAATCGGAAGTGTACCTTCCACAACTTCCGAGGAATCGGGTACAGGTTGGTCATCTATAGCATACACTCTGGCAGGAACTGTTGGCCGGCTCCCTCCAGATGTGTTTGGTCTAGCGTTCGGAGTAGTCCCTTCCTGCACTTTTGGACATCCAGAAATTTGGTGCTTGTCGCGCCCTATTTTTTTTATAAGAAAATTAAAATGAATGTAGGTTTAAAAAGGTGAATTTTTTATTTGAAAAATGAATAAAGAGCACGGGTCTAAATGGGACTTGAAAATGCGACGATTTGACCCAAAATATAGTTTAAAAAGGGTTTTTGAATAAAAATTGGAGTCGCCACTTGGTATAGAGTTAAGGTGTACCAAGTCACCTAAAATGAATTTTTTAAAGAAAAATAAAGTAAGAAAAACCCCTTTTAAACGACTCCTAGTCTACGTAAAGCAACGAAAAAGGTTCGGGAGTCACATTTGACGAAGGGGAAGGCAATGATAAAAATCCAAGGCACCCCTTCGACCTAGCCAAGGCTAGTTGCGTGATTTAGTCAAGGATTTTCTTATTTTAACCAAAAGATTTATCACATTTGGACGTGCTATATGAATGCAACCCTAGACCTAGGAGGGTATCGGGGGCAAAATTTCTCTTCAAAGCTTGAATAGTACCAATCACATTAATTGTGATGCCCAATGCGGACTCTTTGGAGAGGTCACGAATAATGCAAAATATGAGACTCTAAAAAGAGGAAAAGGATAAAATAATTATAGAAATATACATGTCTTAAAGGAATGCATCATGTCGGGTACGGGGGACTAATGTTCGTGACTCAATTTTCCCTTTTAATAGAGGGAATACGAGCGTGCTAAGGCTAGAAAAGCCAAACTCGTCCATATCCCATATCCAAGGGGTTTCCCTAATCTAATCAAGCAAATGCCCTATCCTAATCCTAATTCTAAAATGAAATGCAATTCTAATGTTATGTATCACACAAAAAGGGCAAGTAATATACATATAAGGGAAAATATGGGGAAAGGGGTATACATATATAAGGAAAGTGTCATGCAATATGGTGAAAAAAAACCCTAGAAAGTAAAGATATGCATGAGATTGAGGCATGCGAATGTACTAGCGAGGGACGGTCCTATTGGATCTAGCATTGGACTAGTCCTTCACTAGCGCTCTCTCACAAGCATTGGACTTGTAAGAGCTCGAGGGGAAGACCATGACTAGCGTTGGACTAGCCACGATTTCGTGCATTTGCATCCATCATACATACATAAGTAAATGTGCGTAATTAAAGCGAGTAGGCATGTGAGCACGTAATTCACATAACACATAACACATAAGCATGCATATCTAGATGCCAAACCCTAAGAAAGCAATTAAACACATAGCACATACGCATGCAAATCACACAAAGAAAAAACAAAGAAAACCTAGCTATTACATTAGGAGGGGGAAGCCTACTACAATCTAAAAGGGAAAATAAGAAGGAATTAAACAATTAAATCCCTAACTATTACAATTTTGGCATTCGAGTGCCTCCCAAATGATAAAATTGAACTAAAATTAAAGCAAAAACTAAGCAACTAAAGAAATAAATAAGGAAAAATGGAAATAAACACTTAAAATCATGTAATTGCACACATAAGACACATATATGCACGTAGGGTCAAATAAAGTGAAAATAAGGGATAGAGTGTACCTCCCTTGAATTGATGGCTTAAGGAGACGGAATTTACTTATTTACCCTCCAAAAACAAAGAAAGGGTCAAGGCATCACTTTGATTAGCAAAGTAATCGCACGAAATGGAAATAAGCATGAAATTGAATCACGCAAATCGTTCAAATGAACTAGACAACTCATATTCATCAAGTTGAAACCAGCCAAGACCCAATGGAAGCAATTAAAGAAATTAAAAGAAATTGAATCACGCAAATCGTTCAAATGAACTAGACAACTCATATTCATCAAGTTGAAACCAGCCAAGACCCAATGGAAGCAATTAAAGAAATTAAAAGGATCGGTTTGACTATTACCCCAAGTGTTAAGGATCCAAAAGGAAATAAATTAAGATTAAGGGCTTAAGGTGAAGTCTACCAATCAAAATGATAAGGCTCACACAAACAAATGAAAACCAATTTGCTAGGATTAAACAACAAAATTTCAAAATCTCACTAAAAAATTCAAATCAAAGCTAAAAAATTATCAAGAATCATTAAATCCTTAAATCCTTAAACTCCTAGACAATCTGTCCAAAGACACATAAAATGATAATAAATATAAAAAAATGCCAAAGGAAAACAACATGTTAAAAGGGACAAGATTGATTAACTTTCCAAAGTTTCTAGGCCATAAGGGAACAAAAAGAGACTTGAGGGATTGTTATGCAACTTTTAGAATACATTTTTTTGCATGCATGCAGTCAGCAATTTTTTGCCAAAAACTGAAACCATTCCTTTCGGCCATTTCTGCTATGGCCATCATGCACAAACTTCCGCAACCCCAAGCAAACTTTCGGCAAGCAAAATTCATGCGGTCCTTTGATCCATTTCCAATCAAACACGGCTACAACTTAATAACAATGGGATTCTTGGAAGATTTTCATGCAAATTTCATGCAACCAAAGAAGACAACAAGCTCCTGCAACCAATTTCTATTAAACTTCAACAACCGAATAAGTGAAAACTGCTGCATTTTTGCTTCTACCATTTTTGCTGCAAATGCAATGGGTTTCTTGAATGCAATCCTAAAGTAGCTAACATCTCATCTAATCAATCAAAACCACCGACATGGAACTAACGACCACCACAGAAATCAACAAGTCAACAACTTAAAGTGAGGTAATGTAAATTCCAGCAATCTTTCATGCAAATGTCACAATGAAAGTTTCTGTAACCGAAGACATGCGTCTGCAACTTTAAGCCTTCAAAATGCGGATTTTATACAAGACTTCAAACAAGTTCAGCAAAGACCATCTCTTAACACCACCTAAAGCTTAACACAATCCAATCATGAACACTAAACCATTAAAACCAAACGAGACACCAAATGAGCAACATAGAAGCAACAACCAGATTCTTGGGTTTATCTTTGACAAGCTCCGCATGAGTCATCCAAACCAAAAAGCTACCCATATCACAAACTCAATCAAGCATCACATAACCCTAAATCCAGATCTACAAATGATCCTAATCAAAACAAGACCATGCAACCCCAAGTTTCGAACAAAAGGATCGGCAAATTAAGCTAGCATGGAGGAACCAGAAATGAATGGAAACAGAAAGCGTAGACAGCCACAGCAAACAAGAAATTCAAAACGACGATTCAACAAAGAACGAAAAGGAAAGGGACTAAGACACCAATCTAGGAGAGTACCTGCCCGAGCCTTTTTGGATCAAAATCCGGACAGGAGAACGCCGTGAACGAACTGCTGCAGTCGTCCCTTTGCGGTTTCGAAACCGCACCACTGGAACCGAGCTGTGGATTTTGGAGCTGAATTTGGGAGCCTTCCCAACGTTGTTTGTGAAAGTAATCTGAACAAAGCTTCTTCTATTAACTACCTAATGTGTGCAGAAACTGAAATCTCCTCCAATTGAGCAATCAGAAAAGAGATAATCATGCCGCGAGCTGTGCCGAAAACCAGCCCGTTCGGATGAAATTTTTTTGCAGAAAAATGTTTCTGGTTCTGGTTTTTTCCCTTCCAAACTCAGCCGTCGTTCTACTCTCGGACTCTCCCTCGATCGTTTCTTTTTCCTCGGCCCAAAGTTCCCTTCTTTCTTGCCCGGCTTCCTTGTTCTGTATCTCTCTCGCTTAGTTCTCCTTTGCTGGTTTTTCTTTTCTTCTATCATACACACATTCCCTCTCGCTAGACCTAGCCGCCACTCCTTGCTTTCCCTAGCCGTCATCCCATTCTCCCCTCTTTTGCTTCGTTTCTTTTTTTATCCAGCCGTCATTCAAATCCCTCTCCTACCTTTTAGATTCTCTGATTCTCTCCTCCAAAACTCAGCTCTCGGTTCCGTTCTTTTCCTTTGGTCGCCGACCTTTACAGACTTCCCTTGCTTTCTGTTTTCCTTTTCTTCCTCGACCAGCCCATTTCTAGCTTAGCTTTTCCTCCCCTTGCCCGTAGGTTTTTTCTTTCTTCAAGCCGCCAACCCAGATTCTAGCCGTCACCCTCTCTCTTCATTTTTCTCTCTATTCCTCCAACCTCAGCCGTCATATGTTTTATTCTCTCAACTCTCAGCCGTCACTCCTCAACCCTCCCTCTTTGGCTGCGGCTGTTTTCCCACAGCTTTTATACCAGCAACTTACTCCCGAAACCTAAAATCTAAGGCACACAAATAAACTCCATTTTTGCACATTTTTACAACCTTAGATCTTCATGATTTATGACAAACCTTGGATCAAGCTAGGGACTTTTGTTGGAACGAATCAGACGGAGGAGAAAAATGGAGTGAATAAATGAAACTGGAATTTTCTTCGCAGCTTTGTACCTTGTGCTTGCAAAAATGAAGGCAAGGGTTCGGATCCTGTGTGGCTCACACTCGTGTGAGCTTGCTCTTTTTTTTTATAATAACTTAATAAAAATGAAAATAACATCAAATAAAATGAGCAAAACCGGGAATAAAAGATAAAACGCCAAAAGATTTTTCTGCTTGTTGATTTTCTCTTCTTTTATTTTTTTTTTCTTTTTTCTTTTACCTGAAATCTAGTATGTAGAAAAAATGCTTTTAACCTTAAATCAAACAAAAATAAGAGACCCGAGGACAAAATAATAAAAATAAAATAAAATAAACATAAAAAAAATAAAAAACCTAAAATTAAAACAAATAAAGCTATAAATTAAATTAATTAAACCAATAAAGTTAAAAAATCAAAAATTTGGTGTCTACAGTTTGCCCCTCTTTGTCTGAGTTTTGGAAAAACTTGAGACAAAGAAGTAGACACCAAATACTTACCTGTGTTATTCGGCTGCGAACGCTTCGAACGACTGACGCTTTTTGAAATGGGGACTGACCCCTTTAACAAAAATTTTAAAAAGAATGGGACTGACCTAGATGAGAAATTTAAAACGAGACTGACCTGAACAAGAAATTTAAAAGGGGACTGACCCCAAAAAGAAAATTTAAATAATGGGACTGACCCGAACAAACATTAAAATCATGGGACTGGCCCGAATAAAATTAAATCGTGGGACTGACCCGAACAAAATTTAAATCATGGGACTGGCCCGAATAAAAATTAAATCATGGGACTGACCCGAACAAAAAATCAAATTTCAAATCATGGGACTGACCCGAATAAAATTTAAAATCATGGGACTGGCCCGAATAAAATTTAAAATCATGGGACTGACCCGAATAAAATTTAAAATCATGGGACTGACCCGAATAAAATTTAAAATCATGGGACTAACCCGAATAAAATTTAAAATCATGGGACTGACCCGAACAAGAAATTTAAAAGGGGACTGACCCCAACAAGAAAATTTAAATCATGGTATGTACACTAGTAGGACTAACCCAACGGCTAGTGGCAAAGAAACTAACATGCACGCTAGTGGGACTGACCCCTGTTTAGCGGCAATGAAAAATAAAATGCTCACTGGTGGGACTGACCCAACGGCTAGTGACGGAATAAAAGAAATGCACACTAGTGGGACTGACCCAACGGCTAGTGGCGGAATAAAAGAAATGCACACTAGTGGGACTGACACAACGGCTAGTGGCGGTGCAAAATTAAATGCTCACTAGTGGGTCTGAGCCAACGGCTAGTGGCAGTATAAAATAAAGTGCTCACTAGTGGGACTGACCCAACGGCTAGTGGCAGAATAGAAGAAATGCGCACTAGTGGGACTGACCCAACGGCTAGTGGCAGTGTAAATGAAGCGCTCACTAGTGGGACTGACCCAACGGCTAGTGGCGATGCAAAAGAAGTGCGCACTAGTGGGACTAACCCAACGGCTAGTAGCAGTGTAAATGAAATGCTCACTAGTGGGACTGACCCAACGGCTAGTGGCAGAATAAAAGAGATGCGCACTAGTGGGACTGATCCAACGGCTAGTGGCAGTGAAAATGAAATGCTCACTAGTGGGACTGAGCCAACGGCTAGAGGCAGAATATAAAAGATGCGCACTAGTGGGACTGACCCGACGGCTAGTGGCAGTGAAAATGAAATGCTCACTAGTGGGACTGACCCAACGGCTAGTGGCAGAATAGAAGAAATGCGCACTAGTGGGACTGACCCAACGGTTAGTGGCAGTGTAAATGAAGCGCTCACTAGTGGGACTGACCCAACGGCTAGTGGTGATGCAAAAGAAACGCGCACTAGTGGGACTAACTCAACGGCTAGTGGCAGTGTAAATGAAATGCTCACTAGTGGGACTGACCCAACGGCTAGTGGGAGAATAAAAGAGATGCGCACTAGTGGGATTGACCCAACGGCTAGTGGCAGTATAAAATAAAGTGCTCACTAGTGGGACTGACCGAATGGCCAGTGGCAGAATAGAAGAAATGCGCACTAGTGGGACTGACCCAACGGCTAGTGGCGATGCAAAAGAAATGCGCACTAGTGGGACTAACCCAACGGCTAGTGGCAGTGTAAATGAAATGCTCACTAGTGGTACTGACCCAACGGCTAGTGGCGATGCAAAAGAAATGTGCACTAGTGGGACTAACCCAACGGCTAGTGGCAGTGTAAATGAAATGCTCACTAGTGGGACTGACCCAACGGCTAGTGGCAGAATAAAAGAGATGCGCACTAGTGGGACTGATCCAACGGCTAGTGGTAGTGAAAATGAAATGCTCACTAGTGGGACTGACCCAACGGCTAGAGGCAGAATAAAAGAGATGTGCACTAGAGGGACTGACCCGACGGCTAGTGGCAGTGAAAATGAAATGCTCACTAGTGGGACTGACCCAACGGTTAGTGGCAGTGTAAATGAAGCGCTCACTAGTGGGACTGACCCAACGGCTAGTGGTGATGCAAAAGAAACGCGCACTAGTGGGACTAACTCAACGGCTAGTGGCAGTGTAAATGAAATGCTCACTAGTGGGACTGACCCAACGGCTAGTGGCAGAATAAAAGAGATGCGCACTAGTGGGATTGACCCAACGGCTAGTGGCAGTGAAAATGAAATGCTCACTAGTGGGACTGACCCAACGGCCAGTGGCAGTATAAAATAAAGTGCTCACTAGTGGGACTGACCGAACGGCCAGTGGCAGAATAGAAGAAATGCGCACTAGTGGGACTGACCCAACGGCTAGTGGCGATGCAAAAGAAATGCGCACTAGTGGGACTAACCCAACGGCTAGTGGCAGTGTAAATGAAATGCTCACTAGTGGTACTGACCCAACGGCTAGTGGCGATGCAAAAGAAATGCGCACTAGTGGGACTAACCCAACGGCTAGTGACAGTGTAAATGAAATGCTCACTAGTGGGACTGACCCAACGGCTAGTGGCAATGAAATGCTGGTATATACGAAAAAAAACTGTATAAGACTTGAAAATTATCCAAAGATTTCCCCCAGTGTGATGAATTGGTCAGTGGGATTAAACCCGAGCCTGCCATGATAAATTGGGCAGTGGGATTACACCCGAGCCTGCCCTTGACAAAATTGGTCAGTGGGATTAAACCCAGGCCTGCCTTGATGATCGGTCAGTGGGATTACACCCAAGCCTGCCTTGAAAATCGGTCAGTGGGATAGCACCCGAGCCTGCCTTGAAAATTGGTCAGTGGGATTAAACCCGAGCCTGCCTTAATAACTGGTCAGTGGGATTATACCCGAGCCTGCCTTAATAATCGGTCAGTGGGATCAACACCCGAGCCTGCCGTGAGAATCGGTCAGTGGGATTATACCCGAGCCTGCCTTGATAATCGGTCAGTGGGATCAACACCCGAGCCTGCCGTGAGAATCAAAACACACACGTTAGTGAGATAAACTCAATGCTAACGGTGGAGAAATCAGTGAATTAAATGTGGTTGTCAAGGATGGGAAATGGAAGGGTGTGCGGCGGGCGCTGAAATTTCATCAACAAGAAATTGAAATTTGTCAAGGAACAAGAAATTAAATTCAAGTTTGATTTTTGAGAATCTTTTCAAAAATAATTTGCCCAAATTTCCACCAATTATTGTGCAACCGATCAATTGATTTGCATTACGGCATGGTTGCTCCTCCTTGAGGCCTTGATTCGTAAGATTTTGACTTACGCTTCTTCATCGATTTCCGCCATGAGTACCTGCACAGGGGGCTTGCTAAAGCACAACATGCACTTTACTTCAAAATATTGCAACTACTACTCATAGAAAGAGCAGTGTGATTGATTTGAAAGTATATTACTTGGCTCTTTGACGAAATCCTCAAATGGACTATAAAAAATTTGCCCCAGTGTGGGCTTATTTTGCGAAATCTTGCAAATAAAAATTTTGCCCCAGTGTGGGCCCATTTGATTGCAAAAATTGATTTGGATGCCTTTCCATTTAGGAACTGTGTTTCCTATATAATGTGAAGAAAATTGAATGTCTTGCTTAACTCATGCAGGAAATTTCATGATGAATTTCTCAAAATAATGCCAAATTATAGAAAATTTCTTCCTCATCTTAGTATCGATGCTCAGAGTAATGGGTCCCCACTTCTTGTTAAATCGTCTTTCAGGACCAATCAAGTGATTTTATTTCTAATTTTGAGGTGGCTAAGGAAAATGAGAAGTCAAGATTTGTCTTGTTCTTGTGCCCAAAATTGTATGTAATCCATTCAATATCACATCTTAGTGAAAGCAAATAGTTTGTCACCCTTATTTCTTAAGAAAATGTAGTCAACATATAAGCTTTATAGGCTTACAACAATATGCACAGAAACGATAGCTAAACATGTGAAAACAGGTTATAGTCTTAAGATCACAAATGATTGATGGATTTCTTGTGAGCATAATCCTCACTTTGGGTGTCATGAAGGATAAGTCAGCGATGGACTTTATGAACTTGTAATGTGGCCTGAAAACGATAGTTAAAGAATAAGTCTTTCAAGGACGTTGCACCGAAGATCGCATTTTTCCAAAATTGCCCCTATTTTGAACTCAAAAGATTTTAGAGATAAGAAAATTTCGAGGACGAAATTTCTTTAAGGGGGAGAGAGTGTGAGGACCCGTACTTTTCTTAATTTTTAGGTTTTAATTTCTTTTAATTGCACGTTTTTCCATATTTTATTTATTCAAAAATTTTAAAAAAATAAATTTTATGAGTAAATATAAGTTTTAAATGATTTTTCTTGTATCGGTTAGTTTTTGAGAAATTAAGAGCGTATACCGGACGTGGGACCCATTAGTGAGGAAAGTTCGGTAAAATTCGGCCAATTAGGTTAAGTTGTGTATACCGGGTTTAATTTACCGGGTGTTAAGAGATAATTAGAGGGTGCTATTTGGATTGGTGTGAGAGGAAACAAAAAGATAGAGATGCATTAATGATTGTGACAAGTGTCACCATAGGGTTGGTAGAAACTTTTGACTACTATTCCATGTCTTACCATTTGACTTAATAAACTAAAAATTTACCACAAATTGCTCCATTTCCTAGCTCAAGTGGCCGGCTCTCTCAAGGAAGGAAAAAAAGAAAACCTCTTCAATTTCTTGATTCCCTCTTGCTTCAATCCAATCACTCAACCATCTACTCTTGTTTTTGTTCCATATAAAACCTTAAGGGAGTGTTTGTGAGTTGTTTTGTGGAGTTACTTGAAAAGCTAAGAGGACTAGTTGCTCTCTTTCTTGTCTTGCTAAGGTAAGTTGAGAAGAACCCCTCTCCTCCCTCTAATGATGTTTAATCCATGATTAGTGGTAGTATAAGATGCACTTCTATGGATTATATCTTGATTTTTGGTTGAATTGATGAAATTTTATAATTTTTGGGGATTTTTCTGTTTTCATATGAATATGATTATGTGGTAATGTATGATGATTGGAAATGGTATTTAAAGAAGCTAGAAGGTGGAAAAGGTGGTAAATTGCAAGCAATTTCTGTTTTGGAAGAAAAATTGGAAATTTAGGGTTCTTGGAATTACATTCTGCCCGGTTTTATAGCTCATAGTTAGAGGCCGAATTGTCCATGGGTTAAAACATGAAAGTTGTAGGGAATGATATTTTAGAGGTTTCTACAAAATTTCAGGTCAATCAGAGTAGCGTAACTTGAGAAAAGATGGAATTACCCTTGCTGCCCTGGTTTTACCCGAATTTGGGAATTGCTTCTGTAATTGGTTATTTTGGTTAGTAATGCTTCTGAATTGGTTGTTGAGGTCTTCTGATGAAATGTATCCTTGTATCTTAGCTTTCAGATGGCTTTGGAATTTCTAGATTTGGACTTAGGTAGGCTGACTTATGATGTTTGAACCAGCATGCGTTCTGTGAATCTGTGTTTCCGGTTCTGGTATAGTATCTTGCATTTTTGACCTGGTTACACTCGAAACTGAGCTGAGTGACCTTCTGAAAATATTGTAGCCCTATCTCTTAGTTTCGAAACGGTGGGTCTTGTACCTTTATCCGATAATCATAGCACCATTGGTACCAAAACCGCAAAATGATGTCAAAAACTATTTTTTTTGGGTTAACGCTTAACTCCATTTCCGGATTTTTCTGGTTTCCTCTAATGCCTATGTATGCTTATGGAACCCTATTTCAGTAGTATTTGGCATTGGTTTATGACTTGTAATCGAGCCTTATTGTGCTTATTGGAATATTTTAGGGCTTGACTTTCCTTTCCGGACATTTTCCTAGCTAAATGACTTGAATGACTTTAAGCCCAGTGAACGGCTTTTGGAAATGAGATTATTTTTGTACGAGATGTTGGGACTGATTTGAGGAAATAATGAAGCCATGACGGCTGGAAAAGTAAGCAAATTTAGGAGAAATGCTGTCCAATTTTCTAGGCCGTTTGGTTCCTTTAAGTTTGAATTGCCTTTTGGTAGAAATGAAGGGCTTTTGGGTGGTTTGAGCCTAAGTCTTCATGTTACCTTTTCGTTTTAAAAAAAAAACATGTTTTGCACCCTTGCATTAGTAATTATTTGGCGAGGCATACGACTGGTAGTCAAGCCTCACATGTGCATTCTGTATACTCGATTTTTGAAAGTGGAACCTCCAATTGTTTTCCTTGGATTATTTTAGGGTTTCTTGGTGATTAAAGCTCTCTTTTGGGAGGTATCTATACTGACCCCGGTGAGTGTTCCACTACCTGCTACCCGTTATGTGAAATATCTGAATATCTGAAATACTTGATTTATGACTGTTGGAGCCAAATACTGTTTTGATAAAAGGGAGGCGAGGGTGTACTTTATCACACTGGTTCTCTTGTCTGTTCATATGCCAATTTTGAGTGCGTATCTGAATCTGCTATCTGTATCTGTATCTGTTCTGACGTCGTTTGGAAGCTTGTATCCAACGACCTTTCTGTGACCTCTGAGCTCAACACCTGTGGCCAGTTACTCGAGTCGGGCCGGCAAGGGCCTGGTCAATTAAATAACGAACCACGGTAGTCTGTTTTGGGATCTTTGGGTATTGAGACCCTTGATTCCGGTATACTCGAGTATTACCATTTCTGATCTGATTGGATTTCGGGCCCGGTGGGGGTATGTGAGGTGGAAGGAATCGAAGAAAGTGGAGTCTACGGTATTGGTTACTCCTTTAGCGTTGACGGAGTGTCAACTGTTATTTCGATCAAGCTTCAGTGACGCAAATGGGAATTTGGCTCCTAAGAGCCACCTGTATCCTTCCTAATTGAATCATTGGTTCCTTTCCTTTACATCTGGCATGTGTACCTGATTTGTTAAATGTGAAATGCCATGATTTTACTGCTATATGTCTGGTACCTCATTGAGCGCAAGCTCACCCCTTTCTGTTCCTTTTGTTTTCCTTACAGGAAAATAAATCCTTTTGGACTGGATTTGATAGTTGGTTGCCGACTTGAGCTAGATGGACATATCTTTTGTATAGCTCATTGATTGAAATCCTAAATGTATTTCTGGGTCCGTTTCTCTTTTGATTTGGCAAATCGTACATGTATCAACTTTTGAATACTTTTGTGTGCCACTTTGGGTTGTATATGCTTAATTTCAACATGTAAATATTTGCTTGATATTTGGTTGGGTTTTGACGTGTCGGTTACTATTCATGGCCGACTCCGGTTTCATTTTTTTTTATTTTGGCATTTTGACTTGTTTACGCGCGTTTGTATGTTCCGGAACGTATTAGATCGCTCTAAACTGAACGACTGAGTCCCGGCGAGAGCTGGGCAGGCGGTCCGCCGAACCCTTTGGTTCGCCTTAGGGTGAGGTGGGGCTGTCACAAGTGGGACTGACCCAACGGCTAGTGGCGGTGCAAAATAAAATGCTGGTATGTATGAAAAAACTACATAAGACTTGCGTGAAAAAATTATCCAAATATTTGCCCAGTGTGATGAATTGGTCAGTGGGATTAAACCCGAACCTTCCTTGAGAATCGGTCAATGGGATAACACCCGAGCCTGCCTTGAGAATCGGTCAGTAGGATTAAACTCGAGCTTGCCTTGATGATTGGTCAGTGGGATAACACCTGAGCCTGCCGTGAGAATTGGTCAAAAAAATTAAGTGTGATTGTCAAAAAAGAGGGGGATAGAAGGGTGCGCGGCGTATGTTGAGACGTTGCCAAATTTGATTTTCCAAGAAACAAGAAATTGAATTTGATTTTTCCTGATTTTTTCGATTTTTGATTTGATTTTTGATTTATTTTTTTTTATCTTTTCGAGAGAATCTTTTCAACAAAAATTTACCCCAGTGTAGGGTCTTTTCCTTCTTTCTTCTTGTTTCTCTTTTTCCAGTATCGACCTTCCACATCACTGGATGCTTCTTCATTATGTTCAACCATGAATACCTGCACAGGGGGATCACCAAAGTACAATATGCACTTGAATTTCTTATTTTGAAAATTAATGCAACTACTACTCATGAAAAGAGCAGCATGATTGATTCGAAATTCTCAAATGTATTACAAAAAATCTGCCCCAGTGTAAGCTTATTTTGTGAAATCTCATGAATAAAAATTTGCCCAAATGTGGGCCCCTTTTGCAAAATCTCTCAAATGAAAATTTGCCCCAGTGTGGACCTATTTAATTGCAAAAAATTTGTTTGGATGACTCTCCATTTATTTGAACAAAGTAAGAAACTATGTTTCCTAACAGAAAATTTCATGATGAATTTCTCAAAATGATACCAAATTACAAATGATTCCTTCTTTACTTTAGCATTGATGCTTGAGGTAATGGGTCACCACTTCTTGTTAGCTCATCTTTCAGGACCAATTAAGTGGGTATTATTTCTGATTTTGAGGTGACTAAGGAAAATGGGAGGTTAGGATCTGTCTTATTCTTGTGCCCACTGGTATGTAATCTATTCAACATCACATCTTAGTGAAAGCAAATAGTATGTCTGTAACGGCCCCACCTTCCCCTAAGGCGAACCAGAGGGTTCGGCGGGCCGCCTGCCCAGCTCTCGCCGGGACTCAGTCGTTCACTACATTCCTCAATTGAATACAAGATACAATCTCAAATATAAATCAAATATTCCAACATTTACTTATCAAAAGCGAAGCGTCCACGCTTCCGCAGCGCCACTCTGATCCTTGATCACAATTAGTATACAGGGGAAGTCCAAAACTAGACTATTACACATCCAATCAATTCTAAACATTCAATACAATCCCAATATGAATGATTACACAAAAGGAAATCCAAATTCAATCCATACATGAGATAATCCATGATAAACACTACAAGCCACTCCTTCGCCTTGAGCCCTGTGGAGGGGAATAAAATATTTTGGGGTGAGCTAGAAGCTCAGCGAGTAACCAATAAAATCAGTTATCAAATCAGTTTCACAATCGTTCATTTCAATAATGTCATTTCAATATGGAGTATCAATAATTCAAGAAACATTTACAATGGAAGGCGATAGTAACATTCATGAAAATGATACGTTCGTTCTCCTGTCATTTCATTTCATTTGGTTTCATTCGTGCATTCATTCACCCCGTCCCTGGCTTTTGGCCAGGCTCCACCAACCTACAAGGTAATACTCGAGTATACCGAAACGTTCACCCAAGTTCCTAGTCGCCCGACCGAGTCCGCTTCTGGCTCGAGACGACCGGTAACAAGGGGCAATGGCCAGTTCAGCCCAAAAGGCTTACATTCATGCACAATTAACATTTCAATCGCTCAATCATTAAAATTTCACAATCATTGAGGCTAAGTGCGATAAAGTACACACTCCCTTAGTCTACTGATATTGTGACGCCCCGAAAAAAAAATGAGTGTGAGAACTCATACTTCTCCCATTTTCTAGGGTTTATTTTGTTTAAAACAAAACCCGCCTTTTCTACATTTTCTTGATTAGAAAAAAGTCCCAGATAAAGTTTATGAGCAAAAATAGTTTTAAAATGATTTTTCTAGTATCGGTTAGTTTTTGAGAAATTAAAAGCGTATTTTGGATGTGGGACCCACTAGTGCGAAAAATTCGGAAAAATTCGGCCAATAAGGTTAAGTTTCGGATATTGTGTAAAATTTATCGGGTGTTAAGAGATAAGTAGAGGAGG
Organism: Coffea arabica; assembly: GCF_036785885.1. Taxonomy (NCBI): domain Eukaryota; kingdom Viridiplantae; phylum Streptophyta; class Magnoliopsida; order Gentianales; family Rubiaceae; genus Coffea; species Coffea arabica. The sequence continues at coordinate 22,882,492 of NC_092318.1, read as the reverse complement.
TGAAGTGATTGATGTGAGAGGTGACCAAAGGATAGAAATGCATTTAAAGAGGTGCCAAGTGTCACAATATCATTGGGTGGACTTTATGGAACACTATTCATGTTTTTGACTTTTGACCCATTGGTTAAATATCTCACAAATTAACCAAAAATTCATTCTTTTCTTACCTCCTTGTGGCCGACTCTCTCCCTAGCAAAGAAGGAAGAAAAACCTCTTCAAAGTTTGGCAATTCTCTAGCTCAAATCAACCAAACCACTTGCCTAAACTAGTTTCTACTCCATAAAAGCTTTCCATTAGGTGCTAGTGAGTTGTTTGGTGAAGTTTTTGGAGAAGCTAAGGTGTTCTACAACTTCCTCTCTCTTTTTTACTTGGTAAGTAGTGATTGACTATCCTCTTACACCTAATGATGTTTCATTTATGCCTAATGGTGGCTATAGTGTTGGAAATTGTGGTTTATTTCTTGGTTTGGAATGAATTGGTGAAGTTTTTATTTTTTTGAGGAATTTTCTGGTTTAATGTGATCATGGTGTTGTGGTTATTTATGATGGTTGGTAATAAGGGGTTATGCCTCTAGTGGATGTATATGATAGGAAATTGCAATCAATTTTGGGTTTGGATTGAAATGTGAAAAGTTAGGGTTTCATAACCCCCTTTTCTGTCTGGTTTTGGATCATATGGTTAGAGGCCGAATTGGCCTTTGCTTAAAACATGAAAGTTGTAGGTATTGATGTTTTTGATATGCCTGTAAAATTTCAGGTTATTTGGAGTAGTGTAGAATGAGATATGTCGTTTTTACTGTTTCTGTTCTGGGTGATCAGAATGTGCGAACTGCGATTGTAATCGTCTGTTTTGACTGGAATTACTTCGGATTTGGATGTTGGTGTCTTCTGATGAAATGTAGTTTGATGTCTTAGCTATCATATGCCTTTGGAATCCATGCATTTGGACCTGTGTAGACTGAGTTGGACGAATTACAGCATTGTGTGATTTGGGAACCTGTAATTACGGTTCTGGTTTGGTATTTTGCATATTTGACCTAGTTGTGCTAGGATTTGGACTGAGTGGCCTTCTACATTGTTGTAGCCCTGTCTCTTAGATTCGAAACGGTGGGTCTTGCATCTTCATCCGACCATCGTAGTGCTTTTGGCACCATTACCGCAAAATGACGTCAAAACTGTTTTTCTGGTTTGAGCTAAACTTTCATTTCCGGACTTTTCCCTAGCTTGACTTGTACTAGTACTACTTGGAGCTTGCTGAATGGCTATTGGATGAACTTGTTGTTGTGTGTGTACCTTTGGGACTGGCTGAGGATATAATGAAGCCATGATGGCTGGAAAAGTAAGCAAATTCAGGGGAAGTGCTGTCCGAACTTTGAAAGGACTTGATTGCATTGAGTGTATGATGGATGGTTTCTGAGCCATGGAGGTGAGTGACCTCAAACTGTTTCCAAATTTACTTTTGAACCGCTTTACTGCATTATCTACTTTTGAACCGTTTTCAAAGTTACTTTTGGAACTGTTTCTTACATATCATGCGTGCTTGCATTAGTGTCTTGTTATTATTGATTTTACTTTCAATGATTGTTAAAACGAGTTTTCTAGGCGAGTGTGTACTTTATCGCACTCGACCTAAATATATATGAAATTTTCAATGATTAGTGCTTAAATGCTACTTGCGCATGAATGTAAGCCTCTTGGGCTGAACTGGCCATTGCCCCTTGTTACCGGTCGTCTCGAGCCAGAAGCGGACTCGGTCGGGCGACTAGGAACTTGGGTGAACATTTCGGTATACTCGAGTATTACCTTGTAGGTTGGTGGAGCCTGGCCAAAAGCCAGGGACGGGGTGAATGAATGCACGAATGAAACCAAATGAAATGAAATGACAGGAGAACGAATGTATCCTTTTCACGAATGTTACTATCGCTTTCCATTGTACATGTTTCTTGAATTATTGATACTCCATATTGAAATGACATCATTGAAATGAACTATTGTTAAACAGATTTGATTACTGATTTTACTGGTTACTCGCTGAGCTTCTAGCTCACCCCAAAATGTTTTATTCCCCTCCACAGGGCTCAAGGCGAAGGAGTGGCTTGTAGTGTTTATTCATGGATTATCTCATGTATGGATTGAGTTTGGATTCCTTTTGTGTAATCATTCATATTGGGATTGTCTTGAACGTTTAGAATTGATTGGATTGGATGTGTAATAGGCTAGTTTTGGACTTCCTCCTGTATAATAATTGTGATCAAGGATCAGAGTGGCAGTGGAAGCGTGGACGCTTCGCTGTTGATATGTAAATGTTGGAATATTTGATTTTGAGCAAAAATATCAGTATAAGTGCGATAAGTGCGATAATTTTAGGATGCTGGACTGTGGGTTTGGTTTGAAGTATTAGTGATTCTTGCGGGATGTCTTGACTTGATTAGTACAAGAGGGAATGTCGAGGACGACATTCTTTTAAGGAGGGGAGATTGTGACGCCCCGAAAAGTATAAGTGTGAGAACCCGGAAATTTTCTAATTTTCTAGGGTTTATTTTTTAAACGCCCGCCTTTTCTACATTTTCTTGATTAGAAAAATTCCCCAGATAAAGTTTATGAGCAAAAATAGTTTTAAAATGATTTTTCTAGTATCGGTTAGTTTTTGAGAAATTAAAAGCGTATATCGGACGTGGGACCCACTAGTGCGAAAAGTTCGGTAATTTTCGGCCAACTAGGTTAAGTTTTGGATACTGGATTTAATTTACCAGGTGTTAAGGGATAAGTAGAGGATGTTATTTGGATTGGTGTGAGAGGGAACAAAGAGATAGAGATTCATTAATTAGGTGACAAGTGTTACCATTTGGTTGGATTGACTTGTATGACCACTATTCATGTCTTTACCAAATTAATACCAAAATTGACCAAAAATTTCCTTATTTTCTTCTCTCCTTGGCCGATTCTCTTCAAGCAACAAAAGGGAAAGAAAAACTCTCCAAACTCTTGCTTCAATCTTGCTCAAATTCAACCAATCAACCGTTTAATCTTGTTTTTGTTCCATAGAAACCCTTAAGGGAGTGATAGTGAGTTTTTTTGTGAAGTAATTTGGAAGATTTAAGTGCAAGGTTGCTCCATTCCTTTGGGTATCAAGGTGAGTAGTGAAGAAACTCCTTTTCTCTTTCCAATAATGCTTAATGAGCAACCTAAGTGAGTTAAAGTGGTGATCTTTGGTGGTATTTCATGATTTTGGTTGAGATTGATGACACTTTCTATTTAATTTGGATTTTTCTGTTCTCATATGATTGTTATTATGTGGTTATGTATGATGATTGGAAATGATAGTTGAGGAAGCTAGGAGGTGGAAAAAGTGATTAATTGCAAGAAAATTCTGTTTTGGAAGAAATCTGGAAAATTAGGGTTCTTGGTTCTTCATTCTGTCCGAAATTTTTGGTCCTAGATAGAAGCCGAATTGGCCTTGGCTCAAAACATGAAAGTTGTAGGTATTGATGTTTAAGGGTGCCTGTAAAATTTTATGGCAATTGGAGTAGTGTAGAATGAGATATGTCGATTTTACTGTTGCTGTTCTGGGTTGATCAGAATGTGCGAACTGCGCTTGTAATCGTCTGTTTTGACTAGAATTGCTTTGGATTTGGATGTTGGTGTCTTCTGATGAAATGTAGCTTGATGGCCTAGCTATCATATGCCTTTGGAATTTCTGCATTTGGACCTGTATAGACTGAGTTGTACTGATTACAGCATAGTGTGATTTGCAAACCTGTAATTACGGTTCTGGTTTGTTATTTGGCATATTTGACCTAGTTGTGCTAGGATTTGGACTGAGTGACCTTCTACATTGTTGTAGCCCTGGTTCTTAGCTTCGAAACGGTGGGTCTTGGACCTCCATCCGATACTCGTAGTACATTTGGTGCCATTACCGCAAAAGGACGTCAAAACTGTTTTTCTGGTTTTGAGCTTAACTTTCATTTCCGATAATTTCTCAAAAACTAACCGATACTAGAAAAATTATTTTAAAACTATTTTTGCTCATAAACTTTATCTGGGGAATTTTTCTAATCAAGAAAATGTAGAAAAGGCGGGCGTTTAAAAAATAAACCCTAGAAAATTAGAAAATTTCCGGGATCTCACACTTATACTTTTCGGGGCGTCACAATGTCACCCCTATTTCTTAAGAAAATTTAGTCAACATAGAAGCTTTAAGCTTGCAACATATGGGTAGAAACGATAGCTAAACATGTGGAAACAGGTTATAGCTTTAAGATCACAAATGATTGATGGATTCCTCAGAAGCATAATCCTCACTTCGAGTTGTCATGAAGGATAAGTCAACGATGGATTTTATGAGCTTGTAATGTGGCTTGAAAACGATAGTTAAAGAATAAGACTTTCAAGGACGTTGCACCGAAGATCGCATTTTTCCAAAATTGCCCCTATTTTGAACTCGAAAATCCTGGACTTCGTTTGACTTTTATCATTACTTAACGGGGACTTTCAGCATCGAAATATTTTGCATTTCCTTTGCATTAATTTTGCTTGCCTTTTCTTTTCTTTTCAAAGGTGCCCCTGCGGATTTTCACATGATGAGCAGTGTCAACCTCATCTAATCAATTCAGAAATACATCTAAAAAATTTCTCGGCATCAGTATATGAGCATCACTGGCCAATTTAGAAAATTTCTCGATAGAGATATTGCAAAGAACAGAAGTCAGGGCTTCCGGCTTTTGTAATGGGGTCAGGTGGGGTGCTTAGAAAGGTTAAGGCTTGAAAGCAAATTTCAAGAGTGGTTTGAACGGTCTGAGATCGCATTATTGGACCAACCCTATTTTTAGGGTTAAATCAAAACTTGCCCCAGTTTATTCTCAATTGAGGCTCTCTTTTCTCTTTCATTTTCTTTTTTTGTCTTTTTTCCTTTTTGGCCTTCTGCCATTTCTTTTCAACTTTTTAAAATCTGCCCCAGTTTATGCTTAACCGAGGTTCTCTTTTCTTTCATTTTTCTTTTGGCCTCCTGCCATTCCTTTGAACTTTTCAAAATTTGCCCCAGTGTGGGGTTTGCGATTCTCAGGGGTTGCCAAACGAAGTATTTTTATTCTGAAGGCTCAAAAAGGATAACTAGGGATAAAATGTTTGACTGGAAAAGAAGAGGGCCTGACTTTTATTCTGTTCCTTACATTAACTCTGAAATGAAACTTTCATTAATGCGAAATTTCTGGCATGTATCCGAATTAATTGATTGAGGAAAACTCCTGTTCATCCATATCTGTGAAATATAAGTGACTCGCCGGACAATACTCTTTCTTTTTGTTTTCTCTTTCCAAAATTGAAGCCCGGATATTGATGGTAGAACCAAATTTCTCCAATTTGTGATTCTTTCTCTTTTAAATTTTAGCATTTTTGCCTTTTCTCTTTTTTTTTCTTGCAACCTCCAATCTCCCTCCCCGGTGTGGGGTGCGATCATAGGTATTTTTGAAAAGAACCACCCATTTTAGCTCAAATGAGGATGCAAGGGATAAATGGTGTTTAGATCGTAGAAACGATGGCCAAAGCATCATTCTTACGCTTCATGACAACCAAAGTAATGAAATGCTCATTGAGAATTCACTCCCTTTTGATATTTGAAGATCTTCCAATGTAGGGTAGTGATCATTAAGGCTCTTATTTGAAACGAAATTATTCTTTTAAAGGCTCAAATGGGAGAGCAAATGATAAAAACTATATAGATAGAGAAACGAACGCTTGAAGTATCATTTCAAATTTTCAAAACAAATAAAAATAATGTACATTTTTGCTTTCACTTAGATGTGGATTGAACCGGATTAGACACAGTGAACATTTTCAAGCAAAAGTTGCCCCAATTTGCAACTTACCAATCAATGTGACTGATTTTTATTTTGGGATTAATAGAAGTGGGCAAAATATCAATTGTACAGTGAAAGAGAAAGAGGTATTGCATTGAGTCTTTTAAGTGACCTCTTTTAATTTTGAGCACTCTTATTGTATAGCTCGGATCACCAAGCTAGCGTATGTGCAGCTTTTAGAAAGCATACACTTGTGAATTTTCAGGCTAGAGGTTGAAAAAATCTCAATTTAGTCTTATTTCTCAAAATTCATCATGAAATCTCCAATTGGCAAAATAAAGAATGAATATATACATGAATATATACAAAACAACAATTGTCTAAATGAAAAACTTTATTGCTGAAAAATCTCTAAAGAGCTTCATATATACACTTTTGTCTCCTTTTCTTTTGGAACAACAATGTATTAACAAATCAAATAAACAGAATTTTCCTTTGACAAACAATTATGAAGTCTCTTAGACGCTTTAGCCTAACGCTTCCAGATAGACCCTTCATATTTTCATTGTAAGGTCCGCCCAAAAATCAAGTAATACTCAAAATCATCATTAGATGTAGGAAAAAATAATTTTACCTTATTGAAACCTCTTTTAAAAATGCAGGGGAGGGGAAAAATAAAAGAAAATAAAAGAAAAAAAAAACCCAGAGTTAGTAAGAAAAATTGTAAAATCGGTATGTGTGTCCTATGGGGGAGTCCTTTTGCGCCAAGGGTTGGCCTATCATGAAAATGCAATCCTTTAGGGTAGGCACTATACAATACCTGATGGATCCGATCAACTTATTGAGTGAAAAATAATTTGAAAAATTTGGTCAATTGGAGTGACGAGAGACATTTGTCAAAATGAGGACAACGTCCGAATGGATTGATCACTTTGATCGATACAAGAATTTGCAAAAACGCACCGGTTTGACCTTGACGAACTTCCTATTAGAGAGATTGAAATTCGTTGACAAATTTTCTCAGTGAAGCATGGGTCAAAACCCCAACCGACCAAATGGCTGGATGCAATGGATGGTTTTCTCAAAATCGGCTAGGTTTCCCAATTTGAAATTCGACATTAAAACCCTAATTGGTCAAATGGGTTGAATGACATTGACAATTTGTTTGAAATCGACCGGATTACCCTAAAAATGGTAAACTGGTCAAAAGAATGAAATGGATAATTTATTCAAAATTGACTATATTGTCCTAAAATGAATGAATTGACCAAATAAATTGGATGAATTTGATGGATAATTTGATCAAATGAATTGAATGGAAATGATGGTTTATTGAATTGTCTACCTATTGGTAGTTTCAAAAAATCATTGCGATGCATTAGTCTATGAGTCTTCTAGAATCAAGATTTGGCCTCAACATATTTATCGTCTCAACAAAGAAGGACCATTTGTAAATTTCTTCAAATTAATGTCCTTTCTGCAAGGGAGTTTTACCAACTATATTAAAATGGCCAAAAGTTGATTGTTAGGTGCACATATTCCAATGTACAAAATTGTTCCATCATTCTCGGTGTCGTTATTGTGGAAGGGATCGGATCCTACCTTACCTTGTGCACTACCCCTGTGGATGGTACAAGAAATATAGACGTGCAAGTCTCATTGGATTATATATCCGAGACACAGGGTGGTTTATTCCTGAAGTGGGATCCCCTAAATGGCATTCCCTCTAGGGTTTATGCGTGATGCCATTTTATCAAAGCGAGTAAATATGCAGTACACAAATGAAACGTGACCTAAAGGAACCCTTTATATGCCAGGGTAAGCCTAGAATGATGTTCAATTTTCAATCTATAAATGCAATTCATTGGAATCTTAAACATGCATTAACCTATCTAAGAGGGTAAGTTCTAAAAGTGGATAATGTCAGATCTCTTATTTCCTAGCGTTTGTGAATAGAAAAAGACAAGAAAACAAGAAAATGTTAGTTCAACAAATAATCACATAACACGTTGAGGCAATTAATTGTTATAAAAAACAATAAAGAAAAATAAGGAAAGAAGGTGAAATCCCTCCCCTCGTGCCTAGTGTTCCTAATTCAGGATAAAGTCGACTCCACCCTAGGCAATTCTAATATGGATGCACGAGGTTTGGCTCACTAATGCATCTAGACTCGATAAGTCTTCGGCTTCCAAGCCTTCAGACCTAAAGGCGAAGGGTCATCACTCCGAGGGCCTTTGGTCGGTGGCTCGAGTGATCCCTTAGGCATCGCTATGGGCGCAGTGCACACCATCCGCCTACCTAAGAAAATCAATCCTAATCCTACAGGGAGATGTGGGATAGTGCCCACGAAAAAGAAAAAAATGGGGTAAATAAAACTATGCATGCACGTATGAGGTGCTCCGTTTGGAGGGGAGGAATCGAGAACCAACGCGAGGCTCTAAGGTAATATTCCCCCACCCAAATGCAATGCAAAGCGCGGGATCACATAGATAAACCATTCATCCATCAAATCAATCGTACGCAAATGTGTGAGGGAGTGAGTTGATACGCGCGAAATGTAAAATCCTAAAAAAGGAAAAATGCAACCCTAAACATCCAAATGCGATATATGAAAAGATTAAAAGAAGAAAAAGATTGAATAAATCAAATTTGCTCGGACTCTCTAAGCCCCCAATGGAGTCGCCAGCTATCGCGTCCCATTTTTTATAAAATAAATAAATGGTTTAAAAAGTGAATTTTGGTTTGATTTTTTATTTGAAAAAGGATTTTTGATTTAAAAAGAGAATGGGCCTAAATGGGTCTTGTAATGCGACGATTTGGGCCCAAATTATAGTTTAAAAAGGGTTTTTGAAATAAAAATCGGAGTCGCCATTTGGTATTGAGTTAAGGTGTACCAAATCACCTAAAAATGAATTTTGTAAAGAAAAAATAGAAAAACCCTTTTTTTAAGCAACTCCAAGTCTACAAAAGGCAGAGAAAGTGTTCGGGAGTCACATTTGAAGAAAGGGAAGGCAAAGATAAAAATCCGAGACACCCTTTCAACCTAGCCAAGGTTAGTTGCGTGATTTAGTAAAATTTTTTTTTATTTTAACCTAAAAATTTATCACATTTGGATGTACTATATGAATGCAAAGACTAGAACTAGGAGGGTGTCGAGGGATCAAAATATCTCTTCAAATCTCAATTGGTGCCGCTCACATTAATTGTGATGCCCAATGAAGACTCTTCGAAGAAGTCACGAATAATGCAAAAATATGAGACTCTAAGAAAAGAAAAGGAATAAAATAATTATACAAATATACATGTATCAAAGAAGTGCATTATGTCGGGTACAGGGGATTAATGTTCGTGACTCAATTTTCCCTTTAATAGAGGTAATACGAGCGTGCGAAGGTTAGAAAGCCAAACTCGTCCATATCCCATATTCAAGGGGTTATCCCTAATCTAATCAAACAAATGTACTATCATAATTCTAATTCTTAAATGAAATGCAAATCTAATGTTATGTATCATACAAAGGGATAAGGAATATACATATAAGGGGAACATGGGGTAAGGGATATATGTACAAGGGAGAATATGGGATAAGGGATATACATATAAAGGGGATCATGCAAATAAATGATAAAAGACCCTAAAAAAATGAAAAATATGCATGAGATGAAGTGAATTTATCACACAATCATGATCTAACGCTCAAAGGGCTCCTAAGGGTCTAGCATTGGACTATCCCATATCTATAAATTTTCACAAGCGTTGGACTTGTGAGAAATCGGAAAATAAAAGGTCTCCACTAGCGTTGGGCTAGTGAGAAATCAGGAACAGAGCCACTACTAGCGTTGGACTAGTGTGGTGATGTCATACATCAATTATAACTAACTAATCATGTAAGACATAATAAAAGCATGTAAACATATAATATCACATAAACACTTAACACATAATCATGATATCTAGATGCAAGGTCCTAAGAAAGCGGTAACACATAGCACGTAAGCATGCAAATCACACAAGACAATTATAAAGCAAATAAAACCCTAACTATTACATTTGGGGGGGCCTACTACAATCTAACGGGGGACATGAAAATAAATAAAATAAACCTAACTATTACAACTTGGCATTTAAATGCCTTTTAAATGATCAAAATGAACTAAAATAAATATACGAAATTAAAACGAATAAAGCGAATTAATAAATAAATAAAATGAAAACATTCAAAAGGCATGCAATTAACACATAAATCACATAAATACACATAGGGTCAAATAAAGTAAAAATAAGGGATAGAGTGTACCTCCCTTGAGTTGGGGCCCTAATGAAACGAATTTATTTATTTACCCTCCAAAAAACAAAGAAAGGGTCAAGGCATCACTTTAGTTAACAAGTAATCACAAAAGATAAAAATAAACATGAAATTGAATCAATTAAATTATGTAAACAACCCACATTTAAGAAGTTAAAAGAAGAAGGGACTTAATTAACAAAATTAACAAAGTTTTGGGGCCAAAATTAAAGAAAAAAATAAGGTTTAGGGGCTCATCTGCAATTAAAATAAGGACCCAATTGAGAGAAATTGAAAGTTTGTAGGGCCACAATGAAAACATCCGCAAGTTAAGGGACTGGAATGAAATTTCGTCATCAGGCTCCTTGACTTAACAGGCCATTGGATCCCTTTTCTTATTTTTGCTTGGGCCAACACTTACTAAACCCAACCGAAAGTCCAAGGTAAATGGAATGGACTAGTCTATTATTTTGACTCTAAAATTAGACAATGAAACTAATGGGCCTTGACCTTCTAGCCCAAGCCAAGAACCCAACAAAATAAACCAAAAATCCATTAGCCAAACTCAAACAGGTATTATTACCCAAACCCTAAACCATATTACTAAGTCCAACAAGATAAACAAATCAACAAAAAATTGTTAAGTCACAATTATGACCAAAAATCCAGGTTTATCCTACCCAAAAGACTACTTATGCATATTAAAAGATGATTAAAATCTAAAAGAGAGAAACAAGTTCACTTTCCCAATTTTTCGAGTCATATCAGAACAAGGAGGGAAGATTAAGGGGTTCCAGTGTAACAAAAAAGGGACCTAGCTGAATGAATTATGAATGTTTTAGGGTCGAATTATGGAGTTCTGGAACCCTGGGGCTAAATTACAAAACGAAACCAAAATGGAAGGACTGAAATCGCAATTTTTGCCAAGTAATTGTCTTCTCCTCCGAGCTAACATCAGTTAGCATTTTGGCTCCCTTTTCGGTTAGCAATACCAGGAAATCCAAATCCAATCATTCCCAGCAAACAATGAAACTCACAACAATACTCCCTCTCATAACATCAATTCGGATTCAAGCATAGAGATATAGAAACAGAAAAAGTGCAACGGACCAACACAGCTTTCTACCATGAAAAATTGTTCATTATGTTCGGACAAGCAAAAAGTCATCCGAGTGTTCATTTTTCTTCACATGTAAAACGCGGGTGAAATCATCTTCAAGTAAAACTTTCACTCAGTCATTTCATCAAACACCAAATGGGCATAAAACATCATTGATTCCCGGCTTAATCGAAGCCATAGCCAATCCCAAAATTTATCAGAAGCAAAGAAGAATGTCCAATCAACCCATAACAACATGTACGATCAAAAAATTATGAACAATCAACAAGCAAATTGCAACAAATAAAGCCACGGAAGACCCATTTCAATAGCTTGAAACGAACTGAAATTTAAAGAGAGAAAACATAGCTTACAATGCTCTTGCTTGGTGAAATTTCGCCAGTGGTAATAGTAGATTACGGTGGCGGTTGCGGCAACAGTAAATCCTTGCTGATTCCTTTGACTCTTGGCTTTCCTTTGCTCTGTTTCTTTGCCGATGACCTTCTTCTCTGTTTTTCCCTTGCTCCAGCCTTTCCTTTTCAATCCCTTTCTCTCGGTCCCTCCCTATCTCTCAAACTCAGCCGGCCCTCCTGTTTTTCCTTTTTGCTCTCGTTTTTAGCCCGAATTCTTCCCCCAGTTTTCCAGATTTTTCCCTTTTCCTCTTGCTCTCTTTCTTTCTTTGGCCGAACGCCTTTTTCCCTTTTTTTCCTTTCGTTTCACTTTCCCCGTTGCCCTTTTTCCCTTCAGCTTTTTCTCCTTAGCTGCCCCCCTCCTTGCCATGTTTTCTTTCTCGCCCAAGCCGCCAACCATTCTTCCAGTTTTCTTTTGTTTTTCTTTCTTTACAGCCTTGCTCCTCCGGTTTCATCCTCAATTTTTTTTTCGCCGCCTCATCTGTTTTTCCTCCCCTCGCCGAAGCCTCCTCTATTTTCTCTCTTTTTGTTCCCTGTTCCGCCGCCCCCCTCTATTTATTCTCTTTTCTTTCTATCCATCCCCTCTTTTCCAACCCTAGCCGTCACACCTTTCCCTCATTTTTGTTGTTTTTTCTTTGTTTTATTTTGTTCCCCCAAAATTTTCTTAAGCCACCGGGTGTCTAGACACCTAATCCCTTAGGTGTTGTGTTGTCCAAAATACAAAGGGACACTTGTCCCAATGCATGCCCCCCCACTTATCATTTTTATTGTTTTCTCTTTCTTTTCTTTTTCCTTTTCTACAATTTAGTGTAAAAAAGCTCTTAAATCAATTAAAATAAAATGAGACACGAAATAAGAACGAAATAAAATAAAATAAAAATAAAGTAAAATTAAAACCTAAAAATTGAAACAAATCAATCTAAACATAAAAAATTTGGTGTCTACAGCTAAGATCAGCCCCTGTGTCAAATAAGGCTTCTGTGTCTGCAGCATAATTGTTATCAATAACTAGTTTTATAAAAATAAAATGTTTTTTGTAAGTTATTATGTTTGACTGAGAAGGATTATTTTCTTCTTTAGTAGCTGTTTTCTCAATTGTTTTAACTTCCTTTTTGAGAGAAACAATTTTTGTTTGAAGATCTTTAATAGTTATAGGTTTAGTACTAGGTTGATTCTTAGTTTAGACATTTATTGAGGAATATCCTATGTCTAAGGAATTTCCTATGTCTTTTCTAATATCAATACTAGTAGAATTAACAGAATTATCAATTGATTGTCCGTAAATCAAGAGCTTTGAAGTTTTAATAGACTCTTGGTTTGGTAAATCTACTGGGTTTGATAGATCTACGGGAGAATCTGGTAGATCTATATCTGCTGGGTTTATATAGTTTGATTTTGATGGATCTATGGATTCTGAGAGTTTATGAGAGGATTGTAGTGTCTGGGTTGTTTGGGGCAGATCTATGGATAGATCTAAAGGTTCTTGTATAAAATCTGTTGGAGATAGATCTATGACTTTTGGCTTAGTTTGAAAAAGATTTATGGGATCTAAAGTAGAACCCTGGGATTTTGACATAGAGGATGCAGGTTTTGAAATGTTTTGAACTGGATTTTTGAGTTCTGGTGCAGACTCTTTAGTTGTTTGAGACTCATACCAGTCAAAGAAATGAATATTTTGTTTTGTTTTTGTCAAAAAGTCATAAAAGTTTTCTTGAATATTTTTTCGGGCTTCTCCCTTATATTTGTCAAAAAATTGTTTTCTTTTAAAATGGTTGTGGTTTGCAAAGAATTCAGATCTAATGTGTTATTCATTAATCTGGAATTCAGAAGGTTTGTTTTCTAGTTTTCTTTGAATAAGGATTGATTGCTCAATTTGAGCAATTCTAGTTTGAAGTCTATTCAAAGGTTTGTTGTTTGAAGAAGAACTAGAATTTATAAAGTATGCTTTAACTGGAGAAGACATAGGAAAATAAAACAAGAAAGTAAATAAACAAATACTTAAATGATTTTAAAAACTTATAATCCTCTTCCCTTTGGCACATAATCCTTCGAGATCCATGAAGGATAAACCATTTTTCTAAACAGATTATAAAGTATAGTGTGAAAATTTACAAGAAAATATCTAACCTTTTGAGAAGAATTAACTATACATGATGACCATATTTCCATCATAATAAAGATAGTAAAAATAAACCTACGAGAATAGATCTAAATCTTTTGAGAGAGATTAACTATACATGACGACTATATTTCCAAACAAAATCATAAAATTGATAGTAAAAACTCATTTTCCCTGGATCTGACCTCTTGATACTTCCCCGTCCTGGAGTACGTCCCAAGAACCTTAACACCCCTACAGAGCCAAATCCCATGGTCTTACCTGGACCGGATGCTAGCACTTACTGGTTCCATGTCCTTTAATCAGATCCAAAGTCATGAAATTTAGACTACCAAAATTATAATATAGCTTGAATACATTAGATAGTAATCACGAAGTTAACCAGTCTCATCTAATCAGATCTAAACTTGTAGATCTACACTATCAGTAGCATAAATAAAGAAAGATGGTAATCACGAAATTAATAAATCTCATCAGAAAGATTTAATCTTGTAGATCTACACTACCAACATCATAATAAGTAAAGAAAGATAGCCATCTCCCCACTTCCCCCTCTGCCATCTCCTCCTTATCTATTCCAAATACATTTCTTTTAGCCAAAAAACTATCCAACAATGTTATTCTTGGAACACCTTTTATTCAAAAACTTGTTCCTTATCTTACTACAAACGAGGGCATAATACCCCAACTTCTTGATTCAAATGCCCTCCTGCCTTTTTCTAAAAAAACTAACAAATTTTGTTTTGCAGGAAGAATGACAAATTCAGCAACAGTCGACGAATGAATACCTCAATACCTTGCCAATAATTCTATCGCAAAAGAATATTATTCTCACAAACATCAATGCAGGGAAGATAGGATCAGGTTCTTCAATGTTGTATTTTACATAAAAATCATTTTTACTGTAGCACCGGAAGCACTGTAGCAATCCGGCAAGTTACTGTACAAACACGGCAACAAAAGACAAACGTTGCACTGTAGCGTACTGTAGCGACCCTGTAGCAAACCACTGTAGCGGGTATTGTAGCACTACGGAAATTTTACTATAAATACCCCTCAAACCCAACACCATTCTTACACCATTTCTTCAAGTCTCATTCTCTCTCTAGCTTGAAGAAACTCTCCTCCCTCTCTCTACAAACTAGTTTTTAGATTTTTTGTTTAGATTCAAACAAAGGAGCAAGCCTTGTGCAAGCTTCATATCTGTAAGTTTTCTTTTCTTTTCTTTTGTATTCTTATATTCAATCAAATGGTTGGCTGAGCCACCTACATTCATATTCATTTACTTGTTTTTATTTGTTTTAATTATACTAACAATCAATGGTCGGTTATACCGCCCGATCTAACGTTCTAACTTGTTTTTACATTTTATTTACATTCTGTTTATACATGGCCGGTCTAACCGCCTATACTAACTAGTGGCAGTCCGACTGCGACCCACTTCCTTACTCTTATGCTTTTTATTTCTTTAATCTTCTTTACTTTCCTGGTTTAAGTTTGAGATTGTTTAGTAACTCCGATGATTTTTCCCTGAATATCCCTGGATCACCAACGAATGTTTTTGCAATGGTGAATATCAGGTTGCCACCGCATCTGAGATAGTATCTCCATCTCGAAGAATTGGTTCACCATTAGTATCCACCTTGATAGCATTAAGAATGCTGTCTTTGTCTTTTGTGGTGAGGTGTTCATCCCACCAACCCTTAAGTTGTCCTGTAAAACCTGTAATACGAATATGAGCAGCTAATTGGTCAGTACAGCCATGTGATGTTCTATAGGCTATTGCCACCATTGTCATTTGCTGAAGAATTGTAAGAATGTTGTATTCAGAAATCCCATCTATGCTCCATTCATATATGTTGTTAGCATTATATGAATTTTGCAAGATGTTGGGTTTTTCTTTAAGAAGGATATCTGGATAAGTGGCTCTGGAATAGTATAGTTTTTGTGGATTTTTCCAATTGGAAATTTGGTTTTGTGAAGAAGAGGGTTGATGTAATTTGTTTAAGGTCAAAGACTCTTGCGGTTCTTCTTTGGTAATGGTACAAGCTATTTGACTAACACTTGCAGAATCTTGGTTATTTGACCCTTGTTTGGACATTGGGGTAGAAAAGGATTGTTCTATTTTGGCTATTCGTTTTTCCAATTGGGTTAAGGGTTTGTTTTGGAGTTCTTTTTGAAATTTGGTTGGTCTTTCATGAGGTTTGAAAATTGGGTTTGATGAAGAAGTGGTTATAGAAGGAATTTTGGGAATAGGTTGGTTTAAGAGATATTCTCCAAGAGTTTGGAGATACTTGTTGGTGTAGTTGTTTTGCTCATAGATTCCTTGGATGTCCTTGCTATTAATTGCTCCTTCATCCTGGATGTTCTTGAGCTTGAATGGCTTAGCATTAATCTCCATTGATTTGTATCTGAAGGTGATTGACTTTGGTGGTGGAAGCTGTGCTTGAATTTCTCCTTCAGCTGTCTGCCACCTTGTCACCACATTTGTTGTTTGCGAAAAAGGATAATTAATTCCTTTTCTTTGTGAATATACTTCAAACCAATCGAAGAACTGAATATGTTGTTTTGTTCTTCTGAGAAACCCATAGAAATCTTCTTGTATTTTTTGTCGATGTTGTCCCTTGTATTTATCAAAGAACCACATCCTTTTTGGATAATTGTTGTCAGCATAAAATTCTATCCTGATATTTTGTTTATCCAAAGAAATCACCCTTAACTCATCAAGTTGAGGACGACTCTCAGTTATTGAACAATATGTAGGAGATCTAGGAAGTCCTTCTTGTTCCGCATCATCAGAGGATTCATCTTGGGCCTCTGAAGGAGTAGGTCTGTTGGCTGCATACCTTACTTGTGGAATCTTAGAAGAAAGATCTAGATCTTGAAGTCTGGTTGAAATGGAAGGAGTCAGCGGTCTGTCTGAAACTGACCTTCTTCCTGTTGAGTATCTAGGCATATCTATACCAATTGTTGATGAAGATGATGCCTTGAAACTCATGGATCTGTTGAATTTGATTTGAACAGCTCCAGAAGCAAATTGTTGAATGCTTGAAACTGATGTATTTTGTATTGGATCTGCTGGAGCTACTTCAGGAAGAACCCAGCTTTCTGGTAGTGAGATCTGGTTCCAGGTGATAGATCTTGGGACTGTAATCCTAGATCTGGCTAGATCTGTTTGGAATAGGACTGTTTCTCCTTTTTGTAATGTCTTTAAGGCTCCTGTCCTGAATGCTGAATTCATAACTTTGTATTGAATTCTATAAATGATAGCCACAGGAAGAGTCCCAGTTTCTTTGTTTTGTTCAAAGAATTGAGGTGGGATAAGGCTTTCAAGAATACAATTTTGGTCTGCCCCAGTATCAAATAGGGCTTCAGTTTCGATCACATAATTATTATTAATTAGTAATCGAATCTGGACCAAATAATCCTTGTCTTCCTTGGATTTTTCAGAAAGTTGTTCTAGGAATTCAGAATCTTCCTGGTTGATAGGTTCCTCAATTGGTGTTAGGTTTTGAAGAACAAGGATGCTAAGGTCTTGTTTGGCTCTAATTGATCTAATCTCCTCTTTGAGCAGATCAATTTCTGTTTGAAGGTGTTGTAGGGTCAAAGGTTTAACAGGTTTGGAGGGAAACCTATCAAGAATATCTGTGAGATTGTAGGTTTTAAGAATTCTAGGGTCTCTGGCGAAGGGATTTGAAGAATTTGTGGCTTGGTTCAGGGATTCTTTGAATTTGTCTAAATAGAGTTGTTTCTTCTCTATTTCAGGAGTATCTTCAATGATGTCAAGAAGAAGATTTTGGTCGTTTGTTAAAACATTGATGGTAGGGCCTTTCCCTTCTTTGTCACTGGTGGTTTGTGAGGAAGTAGATGTTGAAATATCATCTTCCAATTGATTGAGATAATCTTCTTCTTTTTCAGAATCAGTTTTTGAATCAATTAGAAGGTTTGATATTTGAATTTTGACTTGGTCATCTAGTCCCAAAGTATTAATCCTTTGGTTGAGTTTGTAATATCGAGCTATATGCCCGAGTTTATGGCATTTGTAGCAAACTGGAGAAGAGTTTGTTATTTGAGGAGACTGTATGGGTGGAGACTGTATGGGTAAAGGTTGTTTGGGCTGATATTTCTTTTTGTATATAGATGGTTTTTCAAAATGTTTTGTGGGCTTGGGCCGTTTGTGAGGTTTTTTGTAGCAACTGGGTAACCCAAACTGTTCACAAAAGGATCCAAGGTTTTTTCTCCTTTGGGCTCGATCCTTTGCTAGTTGTCTAAGCATCTTGTCTTGTCTGCACACTTTGAGTGCCACTTGTTGAATTTGACTGGTTAATTGTCTATAGGTTATTTCTTCCCATGGTACAGTTTCATTGTATTGAGTCCTTAATTCTTCTCGAACAAGGTCTCTTAATGATTTTGGAAGACCATCAAGGAATTTTTCTTTCCAATAGGCCTTGTTGCCATCCGTCCTAGAATATATCCTGATTAAGAATGTATCCTTGTACCATCGGAAGTCTGAAAGACTCTATAATTGGCAGTTTTTATGTTTAAAGTTAAAGTATCTAGAATATTTTTGTCTTTTAAAGAAACTGTAAAGTTTGGAAAACAATGAAAGTATACTGGTCCTCCACAAAGGCTAGTTTATTAATATATATTTAAATATATATTTATATATCTATATTAAATATATATTAATATACATATTATATTTAAAAATTATATTTATATTATATATATAAATATATATTAATATACATATTATAAAACAAAATTGAAATAAAAAATATTATATATATAAATAAATAAATATTAATATATAGAAACAGAGCCAGTATATATTTAAAAAAATCCCAAAAAAATTGTAAATTATATAAATACTAAAAAATTATTTTAAAAATACCTCTAAAAACAATTCAAAAAACATCTGCAGTAAAAGTTTTTCATATACACAGCTACAGTAAAGTTTTTAAAAACACCTCCAAAAATAGTTAATCCAAACGCAGCCTTGATTTTCTGTCCCAACAACTTAGATTCGGATAAAAGGTTCAAGTTTGCCAAGAAAGTTGAAGTTTCTTCCCAAGTTTCAAGAAACCCGTGATGTCTAATCAAGAATTCCCCAAAACAGTTTTGGTTGCTCCAAGAACTTCAAGATTTTCGATCAAGAAGCTCAAGAACTTCCCAAATCAGGTTTTGGTATCCAAGATGATGTGTGCACGGATGGCAACCTTGACTCAAGGTCGAATGGTGGTGATCAAGTGAGAGTTCCACTTGGGCCGGTTACACGTACACGGGCAAAGCGATTCAAAGAGTCCTTTCAAGCCCTTGTTCGAAGTGTTCAAGATCAACAAGGGGTTCATAGGAACATTGAAGACTTAGAAGTTGCTAATCAAGTTATTTACACGCTGATCCGAGCCCACGAAGCGTCAAGTGCTGGTCCCACGTGGCCTTAGCTGCTTAGGCCGATTGTTAGCATTGTTAGTGGTTTGTTTTGTTAGTTGGTTTGGTCGTTATCGAGTCATTGATTTCCTTAGTAGATTTTATTAATTATTGGAGTTAATAAGTCAGCCCATGAGTGCCAACTTCCATTTGGTTCAAAATCGTATTGTAAAGCCATAAAGAGCTGGCTCTTTGTGCGGACCGAATTCCTCGTCCCAGTTTAGGTAGGTGAGTTGTCAATCCTTACTCCAAACGGATTTGCCTTAGTTTCTAGCCTATAAAAAGGCACCTCTTGTACGAGTAAAGGGTTACAAACTTTTGAGAATAAATAATACTTTTGTTGTCAATAAAATCGTGTGCAACTTTCTTACTTGCAAGGCAAGGGTTTTTGAGCATTCTCGCGTGACGTCCTTGGTTGTTCATCCAGTCTATCTATTTGAGTAATCACCTCATTTAGAGTCGCTGTTCTACCGCCTTCAATCAAGTTGAGTCGTCCATCTTGATTCTAGGTTTCGTAAACCAAATGATTGATAAACCGTCTAGATCCTTGGGTGAATCGTGCTACGTGTCTTGGAATGAGTTGACCAAGGAGCGTATCAATTGGCTTCAGAGCTGGTTGAGGTATCAATTCGTTATATCCGTTTTTCTTGTTTCATCTAGTTCGCTCTAGGGTTTTTGTGTCCACTACCTTGTTACTTATTGCATTGTTGAAAATCTATCCGCCTTAGGAAACGGCCAAAACCATACACTACCGTGTCCAAATTGTGTCCTTGTTCTTGATTACTCTTGTGCGAAAGTTTGGTGAACAATTTGAGGGTTTTGTGCGGCATTTCTCAAGCTACCCGAACCGGCGCGGTAAGAATTGTGGTAAAGACCATTAGAGTGAAACTGGAGTGAAACACGAGTGCGAGTGAAACACTTAGGTAGTGTATCACAAGATTTGCAAGAAACAACACAAATATTCAAGGTTTAATGGTGAAATCAGGTTCGGCAGTCCAAGAGGAAAAATATCAGCAACTTGACCCAAGAAAACTTGGTATTCAACACTTTTTATTTTTCTGAATTTTTTGCTGGGTTGTTTGCACAACCAAAGCGACACAACAACACAATGAATAGACTATAATCTGGACAAAATTTCAGTAGCAACTAGCGACTAAGACAGATTGCACACAAGACACAATAACACAAGACACGATAAGGAACAAGAACCCTAGCGGTTGGATATATATATTTTTGTTTTATTTTCTGGATACTACACGACTAATTCTGGAAAATATGTTGACACAACAATTAGGCACAAAATGTGATGACACAAATCTGGAAACTAACTAACACAAGACACGATGCAATAAATCTGGAAATTGCGGACAGACAAGATACAACGAAAAAAAGAAAAAACTAGCGACTGAATTTTTTTTTTGACACACAAAACAGACTTGGAAACAAACGAATATGACTTGAAATAAAACGAAAAGGAAAGATATAACCTGGTGGTTGTCAACTAGCTCTGATAACCAACTGACGTTATATGCACTTGACATGATCTAGACAACCAATCACCGACGGTTTGGCAGCGGAAATTTGACCCAATCTAATCCTCAAAGTAGCGAACAATATTGATACTATCTCAACCTGCTACTTAATGAATTAGCGAACTAAACTATAGGTAGTAGAATGCCACAACCAAGGAGTTACTTGATTGATAAGTTCACTTAAATAAATTGAGAAAGATTCTCAAATTTTCAAAGAAGCTCTCTTGGAAAGGGAAAAGTGAAAACTCATGATTTTTATTGAATAAAAACTGATCTTGAAGATTCCCTAGCTTTGGCTATATATAGCCATACACTTGACAACCTAAAGTGAATTGGATTCACTTAACTAAACCTAAAGTGGTTTAGAAAACCCTAATTTTGGCTAGGCTAGGCCTTTGGGCCGATTCTACTACTCAAATCCACTAACTAATGGTCGGCCAAGACTAAATTATTGATGGTTGACTTTATTAACAAAATAAATAACAAAAATTGTGATTAAATGACTAAATTACCCTCGGTCTTCTATGCAACTAGTCTTCTCTTGACTCTTCAACTTGGAGTAAGGTGTATAGTGTTGAATCTTCATTCTCCAACCCTTCAATGACCTTTAAATCATCTCCAACTCTCTCTTGGATAGTGCATACAAGAGCTTGAAGGGATTCGCACATCTTCTTGGCACGAGCTCTCGTGATCGGACCACTTGGTACTTGAATGACTTGTTCATCACCATTGGTCCTCGGTGCTCTGTCATCAGTAAACGTGAAGGTTAGAGCTTCTAGGAGAAGATTCTTGCTTTCTTCTTGGACCAATCTTGCCAAGGTTGAAGCTTTGAGAGAGGTAAGTGGATGAGCTACTCAAATCTTTTACATTTCAAATGGATTTAGGTTAAATCTTGGAAGATCCATGGTGGATTTGAAATTTTTATGGAAGTTTTGGTACTAGAAGCTTGATAGTCTCTTTTATGTTTAAATCTTGAAAATTTTGACATAGAATTTATGGATTATTGTTTCTTGATATCCAAGGGTTAATGATTGATGAAACCCTTGAGGATTTGAGTTATATTTTTAGTGATTTGTTGGAGAAAATGGAAGAAATCTCTATGTCCACCAAGTGTTTGATCTTTTGTTAAGGGTTGTTTATGTACAAATTTTCATGGTTTTTCTTGCTAACAATCTTGGCTATATATTGTTTGATATGTTCATGGATTTGTTATGGGAAAATTGGGAAGATTTGATGGAGAAATGTTTGGAAAATTCTTGTGGGAAAATTCTGCCTTTGTTGTCCAAAACAGGGGAAGATATTCCTGTGACAGCCCCACCTCCCCCTAAGGCGAACCAAAGGGTTCGGCGGACCGCCTGCCCAGCTCTCGCCGGGACTCACTCACTCACTACAGTCCTCAATTAAATTACACGGTACAACTTAAATAATACATCAAATTTTCCAAGAATTACAAATCCCATAAGCGAAGCGGATCTAATTCTGAGCGTGGAACGTACACATACATCCACCCAAAACCAAGCATTTACAAGCCCAACTATTACACAATTGAACACAAGCAAATGTTGACTAACATTAAAGAGTACACACACTTAAATAAATTCCATATACATAGGAGAAAATGCTTTCATATATATACAGGGCACTAGATATATAAATCCAAAAGAAAATGTTAGATGGGTACAATAGGATTTCCAACTGTTGAGGAGCTATATGAAAGAACCCCAGAATATCTAACTAGCTTACTCGTGTCTCAAAATCATGATTTCCAAAAGAAGTTCCCTGTAAGGAAAATAAAGGTAACGGAAACGGGGTGACCTTACGCTCAATGAGGTACCAATATAATAACAGTTTGGAATCGCGGAAATTCGTATTCAATTAGTCACAAAGGCATATTCAACGTGGAAATAAACAATATCTTAAATGGAAAGGATACGGGTGGCTCTCAGGAGCCCCAAAATTCTTGTTGCAGTACTTGATCCAACCCCGTTGACTCTCCGTCAACGTATGAAAATAACCATGTCCGTAGATCCTACTTTACGCCAAATTCCGTCCACCAAACTTTCCCCTACCGGGCCCGAACACCTCAACAGTACAGTAGTGGTAATACTCGAGTATACCGGAATCAAGGGTCTCAATACCCAAGGATTCCAAAATAGACCACTATGGTTCGTTGTCTAATCGACCTAGCCCATGCCGGCTCGACTCGAGTAACTAGCCACAGGTTTTGAGCTCAGAGATCACAAAATGTTCGTTGGGTACAAATCCCCAAATGACGCCAGAACAGTTACAGATACAGATAACAGTTTCAAATTTACACAGTAAATGATCACAAGGCAAGAGAACGAGTGTGATAAAGTACACCCTCGTCCCAAATAGAATAAACAGATAGTACAATCATTCATATCATAGATAGCATGTACAGAAGCCACATCTCACCACAAATAAGGGGAGTGGTACACTCACCGGTTCACGTAAAGATTCTTCAAAAGTTTTCACGCCGGTGTGGCTTTAGTCGCCAAGAATCCTAAAATAATCGAAGTAAAACAATTGAAGGTTCCATATCCACAATTGAGTAAACGAAATGTACAAGTGAGACCCGACTACTGGTCGTATGCCTCGCCAAATGCTTACTAATGCAAGAGTGCAAAACATGAGTTTTGGGAACGAAAAGGTAACAAAAAGACCTAGGGCTTGAGCGACTCAAAAGCACTTCAAGTCTACCAAAAGGCAACCAAGCTAAAAGGGACCAAACGGCCTAGAAAATTGAACAGCATCTCCCCTAAATTTACTTACTTTTCCATCCTATAAACAACACCAATTTATCTCAAATCAATCACATACACAACATAGACTATCAAATACTCCTTTTGCCATATTATCCATAACTGAAGCTACACTTATCGGATTGAAACGAATCTTATGGCGTTTCGAAGCTAAGACATATACCAACATTTCTTATGAAGACCTCTAAGGCCAAATCATGCATTTTCATGGTCAAACATCAAAATTTCGGAGAGGACAGAAAACTGTCTGCAAAACAGAGTCTATGAGCAGTCAAGGATTTATCGGTCTTTCCACAGCCTACAGTGCTCCAATCGATCTGACATTTTGCAAGTAGGTAGCTAACTCACATATCTACAATTTTCAAGTTTTTCACAAGGGCTGATTCAGTCTTTAACATGGTCAAACATACAGTGCAAAAATAGGGCAGATTACTACCCCTAAGCTGGAATTCATGTACTCTAGCTACAATTCTTTTGGGCACTCAAACTAGCATACCAAGCCTTATTTATCACAATATCAAGCTATCATTCTATTATCAACCACTACTGATCACATGAGGGCGGAAATAATACCATAAAACTACTTCTTGCAAATAACCATCACCACTTGTAATTAAGAGCTAGTAATTCCCTCTTAACATTAAAATAATTTCTACTACATGGCAAATCAAAGGTGAAATCACTTAAACAAAATCTGGAAATATCACGAATATGGAACTTCCTCATCCCAACTTCCAAATCACAAGAATTCTCACAAAATTAATCAAAATCAACTCAAGTCGAAACAATCAAATATTCTCAAAAATTGGATGACATTACCCCTAAATTCCTTCATTTTTCCATCTTGCAAACAATCACCAAATTGCACCCTACCAACTACAATTGCACATACGGTTCATAGGCAATAAAACACATTTAATTAGAGCCACAATACCATTCATATCTCACCAAATAAGAGCTCCAAAATTACTCACAATTAAGCCCCTAATTCGAAACCCTAAAACTGAAATTTCCTCACACGGTCTCAATTTTTCCGCAATTAACTACAATTAACACACCAAAGCTTCACTTTAAACCATTTCAAGCCATCACCCATGGCCAAACCACAATTATCCTATAAATTCAGAAAATTCACCAATAAATCCAAAATTGGCTAAGCTTTACCCTAGCCCATGCAATCTTCCACAAAATAGTATAGATAACATCGCTAATCCACCAATTTGCAATCAATTGAAGTAGATAAGGATTTATTAGCAAAATACCTTCAAACCTCAAGAGAATAGGTAGCTTAGTGCTTCCCCCTCCAAAACAACTTCACCCATAGGTTGCAACCATCTTAGATACGAAGTTAATCGGAGCACTTTGCAAAGTTAATGGTTAAATCTCATGATTTGGTCAAGGAATCAAAGGGAAAGAAAATGGAGTTTTTTCTCTCTTTGTTTTGCTCTCAAGAACAGCCAGCCAAGCAAGGAAAGAAAATGAAGAGCAAATGCAGCCAAATCAAGAAAAATATGAAGAAAACAACTGGTCAAAGTTGGCTGCCGGACATGACACGTCACAATCCGGCCGGAATCTGGCCAGATTTCCGGCCGAATTCTGGCCAGAGACGAAAACCATTTTTTGTCAAAACTGGAAGGCAATCCGGCCATGTATCCGGCTAGAAACTGGCCGGATTTCCGGCCGGATTTGGCCCCTTCCCTTTTTGAAAAATTTTTCTTCTTTTCCAAGTTTAAAAGCTGCGCTCCTCCGCTCACCCATCAAGGATATATATATAAAATGAACACCCTCCTTAGAAATGGATAGCAATTTTTGTTCAATTCAAAAGAGAGAATGGGAATAAACAAAAGGTTGAGAAAATGTGAAAGTTTTACGGTTCTCACACTCTCTCCCCCTTAAAAAATTTTGTCCTCGAAATTTTCCTTTTAACGGAATCTATCAAAACCTGCGCTAAACAGCGGACCGTACCTTCTACGTCCTTAGACGAGTTAGAAACCTGAAGTTGCTCTAGGGAATACACCCGAGCCGGTTCTTTCGATCCTGTCCCTTTTTCCTCCGTCTATCCAGGGTTAGTATTGAGTGGTTGCTGGGTTTTCCTCCCTTCGCGTAGAACAATTGGGCAGTTAGCAACCCGGTGATTTGCGCCCCCACAACGCAGGCATTTTCCCCTCCTTTTCCAACAATTCACCTCAGTATGGTTAATTTTTCCGCAATAGCCACAGGATGGGTGAGGGGTTGAGATTTCATCTTCCTGTGAGGCTCCTCTTGGAGTATCTTCTTTAGGTGTCTCCAAAATTCTTACACCTCTGGCTCCTCTACCTACCTTAGCGAGTGGCCTACCGGGATTACCTTGTTCCTGCCTCTGAATGTCACTAAGTGCACCCCTTTTCTTTGCATGGAAAGCCTCTGCTGGAATCCTTTCACATTGCCTTTTCAGTTCTATGTTCTCATACAATAACTCAATTTTCTCCGATTGCTCACGTTTCCATCGCTCTTCCCAATACTCAGCTAATTTCTTTTGAACTTCTACCTCGTTTCGAAGAATCTCGATTTCCTTATACATACCTACCAAGTGTGCCATCTCGGGGATTCAGTGAAACTCAAGTGATAACCTGCCAGGCCAGTTGACAAATCACAATAAATCATAATAAATAACTAGGTATAAGTGGCAATTTAACCCTATAACTGTTAAGTTCCTTTGCTTCCAATTCAACCACAGAAGATTAAACTTAGATATGCTCAAATGAAATAAGCAGAAAAGTAGGATATAGTTAAGGCAATATCTTAAGATACTATGCCATATATCACGTATGTACATATTGAAACCTTAAAGCATACTTCGTATATCAAGAGTTTCATACCTTATGCCACTTCTTTGTTTTCAAAATTTCTTTACCTATTTCCAAAACTCTCAATCTTGGTGAGTCACTAATCAAACCAAGTTCATACGGAATCATTAGTGGACAGGTATCAAGGAATTACAGGCAAGGTAGTTCGTCGAGAACCAAGCTACGGTTATTAGATATTCAAAGCGAGGTAAAAGCCTAGATCATTGTAGTCAAGCCATCCCGAATCAAATAATTACCTATCAAGTCCTCACGGTTATAACAAAAGAAAACAAATCTTAGGTATGACTTTCTCAATGTACCTTACTATCTAGCCACCCTCTAGAAAACCCTAGCCAGACGAGTGTAGGACTCGTCCATGATAACACTTCCATATTTCATCCTCTCAATCAGTCTAATTACTAGGTCAAATGTAAAGACCCTCCGTACCTTGGCCTTTGCCATCAAGATTTAACCCACATTTAATCAGGATACATACCCTTATTCTGGCACTCTCCACCATTTGGCACTCAGGTCCAAGAATCTAAAATAAGATAATTCATAACTTGAGCCGGCCGGTCCCAAGCGTAAATCATCCATATTCAAGATTCCTACCCGACATACTTATCTGTCTTCCTCAAGTTCCATGATATAGATTTTTTTACATTTAACATGCACGGTTCATAACTTATGCTCAAAAGAGCACTTAATCCTTTAGACACCTTCACAAAAGCAGGACTATAACACAACTCGGCCCAAGCTACCAACCACACATAAACAACAGGTTCAAAAGTAGGAGTACGAGTTCAAGAAATTCAAACAAATTCAAACAAGTTCACGGAGCACGAGTACGAATAAGAACTCACTCGCCTAACCTATGCCCAGTGATTCTCATTCTCAAGCAGTTACAGGATTTGAGTCCACCTATAGGTTACATACGCCTCACGCTACTTGCTCATGCGTAAAAGAAATATCCTATATTCAGGCAAGTCGGGTCATTAAGTGTACGTAAGAGCACACTCATCTAAACAGGTTCAAGTTTCTAGTAAGTTCAGTCTAATCAGTCCCAGGCAGTTCAAGGTTAGTCTCAGGTAGTTCAAACATCTCAAACTTTGACACTTACAAATCAGGTATTACAACTTTAATCAAATGGGAAGACTAGAAGAAAGATGCAAAACTAAAATTTCTCAACAATTCCGGCCACTACTGAATTCCATCAAAACTTGAGTCAACACTTAGTGGACTAGTCCAAATCATTCTTTCAATCTCCTCATTCAGTTAAATCTCGAGTACCATACAAAGTCCTCTGTGCTCTAGTTTGTGCCATTGTAACTTTTCTCAAACTCACTTATAATTTCTATTCACACCATCATACATTAAACCATGCTCCGTTCAAAATTCACTAGCATTTCCTCAGGAAAAGTATCGAGTACTCAAGTGCAAGAATTCAATCTAAGAGACTTCACAACTCAAACCGTACGCTCTTAAACGAAAATCAAATTCATATGTTACGCGCACCACTTTCAATATTAGAGCAAATCTCATTAATTCCAATCAGATTACTTGTTTTTACGAAATTAGATCCAATCAAACCATAACACAACTGATACCAAAGGTTATCCATTCGAAGTTCAAACGCTTCAATAAACAATTCACCAGCTAGAGCACCATTATCTCCAAGAATAACCAGTCTTAGGATTTTGGAGTTAAAGTTTCAAGTTCCAAGTTCAAATCCAAGAAATAAGTACAACCTGCTAACTCACGTGTCAAATGGAAGCCAAGTCAATGCACACTAACTTCATGATCTTGAATGCGGTTACTCTATATCTCAAGGTCCCCTCAATCTGCACCCAAAGATATGCTCACACGTCTTGAAACCAAAATTTTAAAATATAAGAAGAGTAATTAAAGTAACTAAAAAAAACAGTCTTATCGGGTCCAAGATTTTCATTAGAAAACATAAGTTCGCCATTCTTCCGAGTGTAAAGCAGAGACAAATTCAGGTGTGAGAATACATCAGTATACAATCAAGGGGGGAAAACTTTGTTTAGAAAGTTTTAACCTTGTATCAGCCCATCATATACAAAATTCAACTCATCAGTTATTCACAAATGTTCAAATGTACGATTGAAGTAAAATTCACATTTTTACCAAAATCAGAAAATTATACGTACTTAAAGCATATATATATTATTTCAAATCATCATTTGAAAAGAAACTAGTACATCCTAGTTTTTCTTTAGAATTTCAAAGCGAAAATTCTCTAGGAGGTAAATGGGCTGAAAATGCATTTTATTCCTTTGGTACTCTTTTATCTTAGTTCAAACTCATCATACATGGAGCTTAACCATCAAATCTCGGTCTCTTATCCTCCATAGCCAGTACTAATACCTACCTCAATTCTTTCCATACTTTCAAGTATAATGATAATTCAAATTTATCAAATATTTTACTACTAAGCTCTCATTCCATACTTTCCTGCAATATAACATCACCTAATTCCTCAATTTTTATTTTTTTTTTACAAGTCCCAAGTAAGAAACTCTCAAATAATCAATCTCTTTAACCCCTAGGATCCAATAGATCCTCGTTCACATATTATGTAAATTAATCCTACAGTCAGGCATCCTAAACTTTAAGCCTAGGATACACTACAGAGATCTGAAACCTAAGCTCTGATACCAACTGTGACAGCCCCACCTCCCCCTAAGGCGAACCAAAGGGTTCGGCGGACCGCCTGCCCAGCTCTCGCCGGGACTCACTCACTCACTACAGTCCTCAATTAAATTACACAGTACAACTTAAATAATACATCAAATTTTCCAAGAATTACAAATCCCATAAGCGAAGCGGATCTAATTCTGAGCGTGGAACGTACACATACATCCACCCAAAACCAAGCATTTACAAGCCCAACTATTACACAATTGAACACAAGCAAATGTTGACTAACATTAAAGAGTACACACACTTAAATAAATTCCATATACATAGGAGAAAATGCTTTCATATATATACAGGGCACTAGATTTATAAATCCAAAAGAAAATGTTAGATGGGTACAATAGGATTTCCAACTGTTGAGGAGCTATATGAAAGAACCCCAAAATATCTAACTAGCTTACTCGTGTCTCAAAATCATGATTTCCAAAAGAAGTTCCCTGTAAGGAAAACAAAGTTAACGGAAACGGGGTGAGCTTACACTCAAGGAGGTACCAATATAATAACAGTTTGGAATCGCGGAAATTCGTATTCAATTAGTCACATAGGCATATTCAACGTGGAAATAAACAATGTGACGCCCCCACTTCTCCCTAAGGCGAACCAAAGGGTATCTGCGGGACGTCTGCCCAACTCTCGCCAGGACTCACGCAAAACATTCAAACTTATTACTAATCTAAACATCACAAGTACAATAACATAAATACAATGATGCGGAAGCGTTCAAGTTAACCATGGTCATCCATTATCCAACCCGTACATCGGGTGTTCAAAATACAACTTAAACCCAAATATACCTCATGCCCAAGTACTACATTCCAATTACAAAAGTACAACCCAAAACCAAGAGGCATAGTGAAAATGATGATAGAAACCCTAAACAAAAGTACATCAGGAGGGTTTCTCCAATACGTCCTCGGATCCAGTCCTGTTAAGGAAAACAAATCTACAGGGTGAGCAAAACGCTGGTGAGGCCAAGAACACACATGCAAACACATTGCTCAAATAACAATCCCAATTTACAAGTCAAGCAATCATATTTTAATAATTAACAATTTACTGGAAAGATAACCAGAAACAATTCAAGGATACTGGAGCTCTCAGGAGGTATATTCCACTTGCACATTCAATAACCTCCACGATTTGACACTCCGTCAATCGGGTAGGTTTAGTCCGTAGAACTCCACTTAACCTGTCCCCTTTCACCTTACATACCCCTGTATCGTGCCCGCCTGTCACTTGTTTGTGGCGATACTACTCGAGTATGCCAAGCAAGACCTCTCATTAGGTCAAGATTATATATCTCATGGCTCGCCAAGGTTCCCGACCAAGCCCATGCCGGCTCGAGTCCAAGGTCGGCCAATGAGATCTGGGCATCCCCATGTGCATTTGCGTGTCGAGGAGATTCACTCCAACGACGTATGCAGCTATAGCATACTATTACATTTCATTCATTCATTCAATACGTTTCAATCATTCATTCAATACATTTTGATCATTCATTCAATACATTTCAATCATTAAAATTTCATTTCTAATGAGAACGAGTGTGGTAAAGTACACACTCGACTCCACTTTCAAGATTTCCAATCATTAATAACAATTAAACATGTAACAAGTTTACATACACCTGACACTCACCAAGTATTAGGTGTAAGTAAGGTCAAGGAAAGTTCAAGCGTCCACCGTGGGATCCTCTTGAAGGTCCTCGTGTGCGCCTGAGCAAATAACAGTGAATTATCATTCATATCCCAATTATCGAGGAATAATTCGTTCACTAGTATTAATCTAGGGAATTCCGTGAAAATGGACCTCAATTACTCGTAAATCGAGGTTCGAGTGGGGTTTGATAACGTTCAAAAGTATTTAAGTCTTTATCTAGGAAATCGGGGATAAAACGTTTAGAGAATATCAAAAGAATAAAGAGTTCTTGAAAAACTCTATTTCCTTGAAAGTTGGAAAATTTCAGTTTTGTTAAGAATCTTTGAAAAATCGTAACTCACTCGACATAAGTCAAGAATTGGAAAACTTTATACCGTTGGAAACCTCTTAAAAAGTACTACAAGTTCCTAGAAGACACTTTTCCATGAATCAAAGTGGAAAGTGCTCAAAAATGAGCTTGAAGGTACTGACTCGGTTCACAAGGCAGAATTAAGTTGGATTTTGGCCAACTTTGAAAATTCGGCAAAATTCACACGTTATGAACCGGACACTGAAATTTGTAACTCAATTAGAATTTCAAGTGAGGTTTATATCAGAGCAAGCGGATCAAGAATCGTAGTTTCCAGTACCGAGATACGGTAGCTCAAAGTTGGGGAAAATTCAAGACTGGAGAAGAATTTCCAGATTTGAACTTCCAACATTGGAAGTTTAGTTAGGTATCGAAACGAACTTGAATTGGTACCAAAATTGGTATTATTTTACTCTTATATGAAGGTTATCTCTCTATCAAGTTTCACAGAAAAATACCTTCGGGAAGGTAGTCAACGAACCAACTAAAGTTTGGAAAAATTCTTAAGGCAATCTGCCTTTAATCCTTTTCTTTTCAAATCCAATCGTTTGGCCAAGAAAATCCTCCAATCATGGTTCATATGTGAAAGGAAAGTCTAAGGAACATTCATGGTACATTTGGTAGGTGTTTAACACCAAGAATTTCATTTAGTAAGACCACAACAAGTCTCATCTGAAATCTGTCCAAAACTAGGTTTTTCCAAAACAGAGCAGTGTTCTTGTTTTGATCACAACTCAGTCAACCTGACTCGGAATTGAGCACGGTTTATGTCTTTGGAAAATAAATTCATAGGGATAAAAATTCACAGAAGGAAACATTCTGAAATTTGGCAAACAACCAGCTCGAAATTGAGCCTCAAGTTGCTGCCTCTACAAATCATTCCAGCAGAACAGAGAAACAGGACAGCTATCTTAAAACGAATGGTTCGGCTCCTACACATGGAATCAGAATACGTATTTTATACCGTTGGAAAGATGTGGATGTCTAGTTTCAAATTCCACTAACGGCACTCGATTTCGACATCGGAGGACAAAGTTATGGTCAAAATGCTACCGCTGGACAGGGTTATCCGAAAACAGTTTTCCAGCTTGACTAGTTCACAAATAAATTCATTTGCCCATCCAAACGTTAATGTTTTCCAATGAAAATTTTTACACATCTAATACAACATATAAACATCAGGTTTAAGCCATTAGATCATCAAAAATTGGCCTTATCATGGCCGAACATAGCCGGGGCAGTTTCGGAAATTTTTGTCATGACCTCAACTTTGAGTTTCCAACAATAGTACTCCATAAATCTACCATTTTAACCACTAAACTACCATTAAATCCAACATTAAACCTCTTATCAGAAACAACCCAAGGGTGGGAATTCATAGAGCCCACTTTTCAAATTTTCCAACAATATCAAGCCATCCATATACATGCAATTGCTTAGAGATGCATTTCTACTACCATAAACCAAGTTTAAGGTGTTGGATGATGTTATACCTCCTTAGTCCTTTAGATCAGAAAATTTCGGTCCTCAAGAGGCTCCAAGAAACCGTGAAATGCAGCCCTTTAGTTAGCTAGATCCAACCTCCAAGTAGTTTGCTAGTTGGTCTACAAGTTTGGTGAAGATTGGTTGGAGTTTTGTGGTTGATTTGGTGAAGAAATTTTTGAAACAATGGAGTTAGAGAGGGAGAGGGGCTGGCCGGCAATAGGAGAGAGAAGAATGAGTGAAATTTGATCAAGGTTAGCTTCCAAGAGAAGATTAAAATGACTGGTGTAAATTCACTCCAAGGTCAACTCTCATTAGGGCTCGTTTGGTGCGTTTAGGGCTCGATTTCTCTCGCATTTGGTTCACTAGTGCACTAAACCTCTAAAGCACTTATGCTCATACAAATATTATTCACTCTTAATTGTCCCGAAATAAGGGTCTAAAGTCCCTCAAATAAAGTCGCACGTGTGAAAATGCGTACCGTCAAGTTTAACGCTATAACGAAACCTCCGAGAAATTCTTGTAACGATAATACTATTATCTATCACTTAAGTATTTAAATCTAAAATTACCTATTTTAAAACCGTTGTACATGTCTCAAATTTTTCCGGGCTAATTGTACTCTTTATTGGCAAAAATTTTCCAAACGCGTTTTCACCTTTTCTCTAAACAAGCTCATAAGAAAATAATTTTTGAAACAAGACACTTTAAAAGTGTAACGAAACTATAATATCATGTACTTAGGTCTAATGAGGCTAGAAAATAATAATCGAAGCAAATATTTGAATAAATAATTAAATGAGTAAAAATTAGGAGTCGAAAAATAATAATTTTACGAGTCCTCACATCCTCTCCCCCTTAAGAAAATTTCGTCCTCGAAATTTACCTTGATTGGCGAACAGGTCTGGATACTTTTCTTGAATTGCTTCTTCGACCTCCCAAGTTGCTTCCTCCAACCCATGGTTCTTCCAAAGGACTTTTACTAATGGTATCTGTTTATTCCTTAATTTCTTCACCTTCCTATCCAGAAGTTTAACCGGTTTTCCCTCATAGGTCAAAGTCTCATCAATCTCAACATTTTCCGGTTGTAAGACGTGAGAAGGGTCCGGATGATACTTCTTAAGCATAGATACATGAAACACATTATGGATTCGAGATAAACTCGGCGGTAATTCCAACTTATAGGCTACGCTCCCCACACGTTGGATAATCTTGTAAGGCCCTACAAATCTTGGCTGTAACTTCTTCCCTTTTCCGGACATCAAGCTTGCTTTCAAAGGTGTAATCTTGAGAAATACCAAATCTCCAACCGTAAATTCCAAATCTTTTCTTCGATTATCGGCATAACTCTTTTGACGGCTCTGGGCGGTTTGAATTCTTTGGCGTACCAACCTTACTTTCTCACTAGCTTCTTCAATCCAAGATACTGTGGTCGGATCTAAGATTTTTCGTTCACCTATTTCATCCCAACAAATTGGAGACCTACATTTCCTACCATAAAGTGCTTCATACGGGGCCATCTGAATAGAAGAGTGGAAGCTATTATTGTAGGCAAACTCTACTAAAGTAAAAAACTTACACCAATTCTCTCCAAAGTCCAGAACACAAGTCCGTAACATGTCCTCCAGAGTTTGAATTGTCCTCTCCGACTGTCCATCCGTCTGGGGATGATAAGTGGTACTAAAGTTCAATTTAGTCCCTAACACTTCTTGCATCTTTTGCCAGAACCTCGAAACAAATCTTGGATCTCTATCCGACACGATACTGACAGGTATTCCATGCAACCTAATGATCTCATCCAAATACTACCTGGCCAACTTCTCCAATGGGTATTTCATATTAATCGGTAGAAAATGAGCTGATTTGGTCAATCTATCCACGATTACCCAAATCGCATCATGGCCTCTCTGTGTTCTTGGTAATCCCGATACAAAATCCATAGTGATATTCTCCCATTTCCACTCAGGTATTTCTAGAGGTTGCAAAAGTCCTGATGGTTTCTGACGTTCGGTTTTAACCTGTTGACAAATTAAGCACGTTTGGACAAATTGGGCAATTTCTTTCTTCATGTTCTCCCACCAGTAAAGATTCTTCAAATCCTGGTACATTTTATTCCCTCCTGGATATACCGTAAACTTTGATCGGTGTGCCTCTTCTAAGATTTCCTTTCTAAGCCCTTTATCCTTTGGCACAACTACCCGATTCCGAAACCTCAATATTCTATCTGACCCCAGATTAAAATCTGTCTTGTCTCCCTTTTTACCCTTTTCCACCCATTTTTGTCTTTCAATGTCCTTTTCTTGAAATTCCTTAATGCGTTCCAATAAAGTGGAAGTTACTATAATATTTCCCAAAATTACCTTCCTTGGTTCCAATCGAGGATTCCAGTAACTCACTTCTTCCAATAATTGAAACTCCTTAATCATCAATCCAGCTATTTGCACCTGACGGCTCAAAGCATCGGCCACTACATTGGCCTTCCCAGGATGGTACTTGATCGTACAGTCATAGTTTTCCAGAAATTCCATCCATCTACGTTGCCTTAAATTCAGTTCCTTCTGTAAAAATAAGTACTTAAGGCTTTTGTGGTCTGTGTAAACCTCAAATGTCACTCCGTACAGATAATGCCTCCATTTCTTCAAAGAAAAGACCACAGTTGCTAACTCTAAATCATGAGTCGGGTAATTTCCTTCATGCGGTTTCAACTTCCTAGAGGCATATGCTATCACTTTGTCATTTTGCATCAACACACATCCCAAACCTTCTTTAGATGCATCTGTATAAACCACAAAACTATCTTTTCCGTTTGGCAAAGCTAACACAGGCGCCCTTGTCAACCGTCCTTTCAACTCCTGAAAACTTTCCTCACACTTAGGACTCCATATAAGCTTCATATTTTTCTTGGTCAATTCAGTCATGGGTCCAACAATTTTCGAAAAATCTTGAATGAATCTCCGATAATACCCTGCTAATCCAATAAAACTCCGAACCTCGGTAGGGTTTTCCGGTCGTTTCCATTTCGAAACAACTTCAACTTTAGCTGGATCCACTTTAATCCCATTCTCAGAAATTATGTGTCCCAAGAAAGTCACTTCTTTTAACCAGAACTCACACTTACTAAACTTAGCATATAGTTGATGTTTCCTTAAAGTTTGCAAAACAATCCTCAAATGCTTCCCATGATCCTCCACATTCTTGGAATACACCAAAATATCATCAATGAACACTACTACAAATTGGTCCAAATAGGGCTTAAAAACCCTATGCATTAAATCCATAAAAACAGCAGGAGCATTTGTTAATCCAAATGGCATCACGGCAAACTCAAAATGCCCATATCTCGAGTTAAAAGCAGTCTTGGGTATGTCCCTCTCCAAAATCCTCAACTGGTAATAACCCTGTCTCAAATCCAACTTCGAGAATACTACAGCTCCTTGCAATTGGTCAAACAACTCGTCAATGTGGGGCAGTGGGTATTTATTCTTAATGGTGACGTCGTTCAAACCTCTATAGTCTATACACAGTCTCAAACTCCCATCCTTTTTCTTAACAAACAAAACTGGGGCTCCCCACGGAGAATCACTCTCTTTTATAAATCCCCTTTCCAACAGGTCTTGCAGTTGCAATTTCAACTCTTTCAATTCCGCTGGAGCCATCCGATATGGCGTTCTAGAAATAGGTGCCACTCCCGGAATCACATCGATCTTAAAAGCTATTTCCCGTTCCGGGGGTAGAGACTCCAATTCTTCAGGAAAAACATCTGAAAAATCCTTTACTACCGGTGTGTCTTCCAAATTCACCTTATCACTAGGAGTGTTAATAAGAAAAGCCAAATACCCTTGAGCTCCTTTACTTAATAATTTTCTAGCCCGAATTCCTGAAATAAGTGCAGACGAAGCTAATATACCCCTTACATCCAGTTTCAGGGTTGCTTCTCCTGGAATACGCAACTCTACAATCTTCGTCCTACAGTTTAACTGAGCATTATAATGGGCTAACCAATCCATCCCCAAGATTACATCGTATCCCTTAATCGTCAAGCCTATCAAATCGACCCATAATTTTCGTTCCCCTACATAGATTTCACAATTCCTATACTCCAAATTATCAATTAAACTTTTGTCTCCAGTGGGTGTTTTAACCTCCAAATCATAGGGTAACTTAATTGGCTTCAAATCTATTCCATTCATGAAGTTAGGGTTTACAAAGGAATGAGTTGCACCCGGATCAATTAAAACCCTAGCTAAACGGTGAAAGATTGGGATTGTACCTTCTACCACCTCAGTTGCCTCAGGAACTTGTTGATAGTCCAGTGCATAAACCCTAGCCGGTACTTTCGGTCAGCTTCCTCCGGCACTGGTCTGCTTAAAAGTTGACTTTTCTGGCCTTTGAGCATTTCTTCCTATCTTTGGTGATTTTGGACAATTGGCGACTTGATGCTCAGCACTACCACAAAACAAACATTTCCCCAACTTTCTCCAGCAATCGTTCTCAGAGTGGTTGGATTTACCACAGTATCCACATGTAACTTGAGGGGTCACAGCCGATCCAGTAGAAGGCGCTCCCCTAAATTGAGTCGTCCCACTACGACCCCCTCTAGATAGAGCTCTCCTAGAAGCTCCAACAGACTTCACTCCTCCTGCTCCTCTTCCCATCTTGGAAGGTTGTGCACTCTTAATTGCTTGTCCAGAGGTATGGCTAGGAAAGTTTCTTTTTCTACTGTGGAAGTCTCTCACTTGCATCCTTGCATTTTCTACCCTCTGAGATTTCTCTAGTGCCTCAGTAAATGTAGAGATTTGGGCTGCAGCCAAGCCCTCTTGTATCTCCACATTAAGTCCCTGAACAAACCGTCTAATCCTCTTTCGTTCATTGACCACTAGCTCAGGGGCATACTTGGAAAGTTTAGTGAATTTCTCCTCGTATTCTGC
Source organism: Coffea arabica (assembly GCF_036785885.1). NCBI lineage: Eukaryota > Viridiplantae > Streptophyta > Magnoliopsida > Gentianales > Rubiaceae > Coffea > Coffea arabica. The sequence goes on along the minus strand of NC_092318.1, from coordinate 22,845,076 downwards.
TACGGTAAGGGTTCCTTGTTTCAACTTAATAAATTCATCCTCCCTCTTCTCTTGGATTAAGGGCGGAAGAAACTTTTCATTAAATTCCCTTGTAAAATTCTCCCAAGTCCAAGGGGTTTGAGCCCTCTCCCATTTTCCTTTTATTAGATCCCACCAAGCACGGGCTACTCCCTCAAATTGGAAAGCAGCGAAGTTCACACGCCTATCTTCAGTGTAGTCTAAAGCAGCGAATATGTTGGTCATCCTTTCTAACCAATTCTCCGCTATCTCAGGATCAGGTTCGCCAAGGAACTTAGGCGGGTTAAATTTTAAGAACCTCTCTAAGGGTCTATCCTATCCTCTTTCCTGACCCCCAGGTTGGTTGAACGGTCCAGGACCTTGTCTATCAGCTAAGCGCTCTAGGATATCAGTCATCCTGTTAATGGCAGTAGCCACTTGATTACCCTCCATATTTTCCTGGCCCTGGGTCGGTCCAGTTGCCGATCACTGGTCATTCCCCTGAGGTTTGGGCTGGTCTAGTCCCTCGCCCACGGCCTCGACCACCTCTTAGTCCTTCCATAACCTAGGCGTGCCAAGTGCAAGAAATAAATAAATTATGCGATGCAAAGTAGAGAGCAGGAACCAATCAAGAAAACATTGGAATTAACAATAATTTACATTCATTAGCATATCAAGTTCATACAATTAGCAAGTCATGAGGTAGTCACAAAAATATAGCACACAGGTGCCACAGAAGTACTTTTAGTCACAGAAAACTAAAGTAAGAGCAAGTGCTTCAAAAATAAGACACACAGTCATGCAAAATACAATGGCCTCAGCACTTAGCATCACCCCAGCTAATTTTAGCTATACTGGTCAAAAGAGTCAAAAGAGTGGTCAAACTGCCTAGACCTAGTCCACAGTAGGACTATCAGGAGGAACCTCTTCCTCAGGATCCTCCTCCTTAGAGTCCTGGGCTACACCCATAGCCTCATCGACTAGCGTAGTGGCATCAGCTACGATATCGGAAGCCCGACTACGGACCTCCTCTCTCAACCTAGTAAGCTGAGCCCTGGTGCTCCGGAGCTCCTCATTAACCACAGCAGATGTGGCCACCTCGCCCTCAATCACCTCCTCAAGCTCTGCGACCCTCTCGCCCTGAGCGCTCACCATCTGTCGAAGCTCGTCCACCTCAGCCTGTAAGTCCAAATTGGCATTCACCAACTGACGACGCTCGTCGTCCAAGGCCTGTACAACATGGTTTGGGTAAGCGAAGGTCACCCTACAAGCACATCGGGGGTATCGAGTATCAGGCGAGTAGCGTACACGAGCTTCCCCAACTAAAGCTCGGTAGTAGATAGGCCTAGGAGGCACTACACGACCATTCGCATTGCCATCTCCGTTAGCTGCCGGAACTCCATTTCCGTTTTCCATCCCTGCAAAATAATAGCACTTTTTGGGTTAGAAATTTAAATCACTATCTAGTTCGAATGTCGTTTATGCATTCCTAGCCCGATCACTAGTATGTCCCAAATACCCTTTAAAGTATAACTTAATTATCCGGTCTCAGGTCTTAAGGGTAGAGTATCCAATATGTCTCCCATATAGATCTCTAACCTAGCGCTAACCTAGCGCTCTGATACCAACTGTGATGCCTCCACTTCTCCCTAAGGCGAACCAAAGGGTATCTGCGGGACGCCTGCCCAGCTCTCGCCAGGACTCACGCAAAACATTCAAACTTATTACTAATCTAAACTTCACAAGTACAATAACATAAATACAATGATGCGGAAGCGTTCAAGTTAACCATGGTCATCCATTATCCAACCCGTACATCGGGTGTTCAAAATACAACTTAAACCCAAATATACCTCATGTCCAAGTACTACATTCCAATTACAAAAGTACAACCCAAAACCAAGAGGCATAGTCAAAATGATGATAGAAACCCTAAACAAAAGTACATCAGGAGGGTTTCTCCAATACGTCCCCGGATCCAGTCCTGTTAAGGAAAACAAATCTACAGGGTGAGCAAAACGCTGGTGAGGCCAAGAACAAACATGCAAACACATTGCTCAAATAACAATCCCAATTTACAAGTCAAGCAATCATATTTTAATAATTAACAATTTACTGGAAAGATAACCAGAAACAATTCAAGGATACTGGAGCTCTCAGGAGCTATATTCCACTTGCACATTCAATAACCTCCACGATTTGACACTCCGTCAATCGGGTAGGTTTAGTCCGTAGAACTCCACTTAACCTGTCCCCTTTCACCCTACATACCCCTGCATCAGGCCCGCCTGTCACTTGTTTGTGGCGATACTACTCGAGTATGCCAAGCAAGACCTCTCATTAGGTCAAGCTTATATATCTCATGGCTCGCCAAGGTTCCCGACCAAGCCCATGCCGGCTCGAGTCCAAGGTCGGCCAATGAGATCTGGGCGTCCCCATGTGCATTTGCGTGTCGAGGAGATTCACTCCAACGACGTATGCAGCTATAGCATACTATTACATTTCATTCATTCATTCAATACATTTCGATCATTCATTCAATACATTTCAATCATTAAAATTTCATTTCTAATGAGAACGAGTGTGGTAAAGTACACACTCGACTCCACTTTCAAGATTTCCAATCATTAATAACAATTAAACATGTAACAAGTTTACATACACCTGACACTCACCAAGTATTAGGTGTAAGTAAGGTCAAGAAAAGTTCAAGCGTCCACCGTGGGATCCTCTTGAAGGTCCTCGTGTGCGCCTGAGCAAATAATAGTGAATTATCATTCATATCCCAATTATCGAGGAATAATTCGTTCACTAGTATTAATCGAAGAAATTCCATGAAAATGAACCTCAATTACTCGTAAATCGAGGTTCGAGTGGGGTTTGATAACGTTAAGTATTTAAGTCTTTATCTAGGAAATCGGGGATAAAACGTTTAGATAATATCAAAAGAATAAAGAGTTCTTGAAAAACTCTATTTCCTTGAAAGTTGGAAATTTTCAGTTTTGTTATGAATCTTTGAAAAATCGTAACTCACTCGACATAAGTCAAGAATTAGAAAACTTTATACCGTTGGAAACCTCTTAAAAAGTACTACAAGTTCCTAGAAGACACTTTTCCATGAATCGAAGTGGAAAGTGCTCAAAAATGAGCTTGAAGGTACTGATTCGGTTCACAAGGCAGAATTAAGTTGGATTTTATCCAACTTTGAAAATTCGGAAAAATTCACACGTTGCGAACCGGCCTCTGAAATTTGTAACTCAATTAGAGTTGCAAGTGAGGTTTATATCAGAGCAAGCGGATCAAGAATCGGAGTTTCGAGTACCGAGATACGGTAGCTCAAAGTTAGGGAAAATTCAAGACTGGAGAAGAATTTCCAGATTTGAACTTCCAACATTGGAAGTTTAGTTAGGTATCGAAACGAACTTGGATTGGTACCAAAATTGGTAGTATTTTACTCTTATATGAAGGGTATCTGTCTATCAAGTTTCACAGAAAAATACCTTTGGGAAGGTAGTCAACGAACCAACTAAAGTTTGGAAAAATTCTTAAGGCAATCTGCCTTTAATCCTTTTCTTTTCAAATCCAATCGTTTGGCTAAGAAAATCCTCCAATCATGGTTCATATGTGAAAGGAAAGTCTAAGGAACATTCATGGTACATTTGGTAGGTGTTTAACACCAAGAATTTCATTTAGTAAGACCACAACAAGTCTCATCTCAAATCTGTCCAAAACTAGGTTTTTCCAAAACAGAGCAGTGTTCTTGTTTTGATCACAACTCAGTCGACCTGACTTGGAATTGAGCAGGGTTTATGGCGTTGGAAAATACATTCATAGGGATAAAAATTCACAGAAGGAAACATTCTGAAATTTGGCAAACAACCAGCTCGAAATTGAGCCTCAAGTTGCTGCCTCTACAAATCATTCCAGCAGAACAGAGAAACAGGACAGCTATCTTAAAACGAATGGTTCGGCTCCTACACATGGAATCAGAATACTCATTTTATACTTTTGGAAATTTATGGATGTCTAGTTTCAAATGCCACTGACGGCACTCGATTTCGACGTCGGAGGACAAAGTTATGGTCAAAATGCTACCGCTGGACAGGGTTATCCGAAAACAGTTTTCCAGCTTGACTAGTTCACAAATAAATTCATTTGCCCATCCAAACGTTAATGTTTTCCAATGGAAATTTTTACACATCTAATACAACATATAAACATCAGGTTCAAGCCATTAGATCATAAAAAATTGGCCTTATCATGGCCGAACATAGCAGGGGCAGTTTCGGAAATTTTTGTCATGACCTCAACTTTGAGTTTCCAACAATAGTACTCCATAAATCTATCATTTTAACCACTAAACTACCATTAAATCCAACATTAAACCTCTTATCAGCAACAACCCAAGGGTGGGAATTCATAGAGCCCACTTTTCAAATTTTCCAACAATATCAAGCCATCCATATACATGCAATTGCTTAGAGATGCATTTCTACTACCATAAACCAAGTTTAAGGTGTTGGATGATGTTATACCTCCTTAGTGCTTTAGATCAGAAAATTTCGGTCCTCAAGAGGCTCCAAGAAACCGTGAAATGCAGCCCTTTAGTTAGCTAGATCCAACCTCCAAGTAGTTTTCTAGTTAGTCTACAAGTTTGGTGAAGATTGGTTGGAGTTTTGTGGTTGATTTGGTGAAGAAATTTTTGAAACAATGGAGTTAGATAGGGAGAGGGGCTGGCCGGCAATAGGAGAGAGAAGAAAGAGTGAAATTTGATCAAGGTTAGCTTCCAAGAGAAGATTAAAATGAGTGTTGTAAATTCACTCCAAGGTGAACTCTCATTAGGGCTCGTTTGGTGCGTTTAGGGCTCGATTTCTCTCGCGTTTGGTTCACTAGTGCACTAAACCTCTAAAGCACTTATGCTCATACAAATATTATTCACTCTTAATTGTCCCGAAATAAGGGTCTAAAGTCCCTCAAATAAAGTCGCACGTGTGAAAATGCGTACCGTCAATTTTAACGCTATAACGCGAAACCTCCGAGAAATTCTTGTAACGATAATACTATTATCTATCACTTAAGTATTTAAATCTAAAATTACCTATTTTAAAACCGTTGTACATGTCTCAAATTTTTCCGGGCTAATTGTACTCTTTATTGGCAAAAATTTTCCAAACGCGTTTTCACCTTTTCTCTAAACAAGCTCATAAGAAAATAATTTTTGAAACGAGACACTTTAAAAATGTAACGAAACTATAATATCATGTACTTAGGTCTAATGAGGCTAGAAAATAATAATCGAAGCAAATATTTGAATAAATAATTAAATGAGTAAAAATTAGGAGTCGAAAAATAATAATTTTACGAGTCCTCACAAACAATATCTTAAATGGTAAGGATATGGGTGGCTCTCAGGAGCCCCAAAATTCCTGTTGCAGTACTTGCTCCAACCCCGTTGACTCTCCGTCAACGTATGAAAATAACCATGTCCGTAGACCCCACTTTACGCCAAATTCCATCCACCAAACTTTCCCCTACCGGGCCCGAACACCTCAACGGTAAAATAGTGGTACTATTCGAGTATACCGGAATCAAGGGTCTCAATACCCAAGGATTCCAAAATAGACCACTGTGGTTCATTGTCTAATAGACCTAGCCCATGCCAGCTCGACTCGAGTAACTAGCCACAGGTTTTGAACTCAGAGATCACACAACGGTCGTTGGGTACAAACCCCCAAACGACGCCAGAACAGTTATAGATACAAATAACAGTTTCAAATTTACACAGTAAATAATCACAAGGCAAGAGAGCGAGTGTGATAAAGTACACCCTCATCCCAAATAGAATAAACAGATAGTACAATCATTCATATCATAGATAGCATGTACAGAAGCCACATCTCACCACAAATAAGGGGAGCGGTACACTCACCGGTTCACGTAAAGATTCTTCAAAAGTTTTCACGCCGGTGTGGCTTTAGTCGCCAAGAATCCTAAAATAATCGAAGTAAAACAATTTAAGGTTCCATATCCACAATCGAGTAAACGAAATGTACAAGTGAGGCCCGACTACTGGTCGTATGCCTCGCCAAATGCTTACTAATGCAAGAGTGCAAAACATTAGTTTTGGGAATGAAAAGGTAACAAAAGGACCTAGGGCTTGAGCGACTCAAAAGCACTTCAAGTCTACCAAAAGGCAACCAAGCTAAAAGGGACCAAACGGCCTAGAAAATTGAACAGCATCTCCCCTAAATTTACTTACTTTTCCATCCTATAAACAACACCAATTTATCTCAAATCAATCACATACACAACATAGACTATCAAATACTCCTTTTGCCATATTATCCATAACTGAAGCTACACCTATCGGATTGAAACGAATCTTATGGCGTTTCGAAGCTAAGACATATACCAACATTTCTTATGAAGACCTCTAATGCCAAATCATGCATTTTCATGGTCAAACATCAAAATTTCGGAGAGGACAGAAAACTGTCTGCAAAACAGAGTCTATGAGCAGTCAAGGGTTTATCGGTCTTTCCACAGGCTACAGTGCTCCAATCGATCTGACATTTTGTAGGTAGGTAGCTAACTCACATATCTACAATTTTCAAGTTTTGCACAAGGGCTGATTTTTTTTTAACATGGTCAAACATACAGTGCAAAAATAGGGCAGATTACTGCCCCTAAGCTGGAATTCATGTACTCTAGCTACAATTCTTTTGGGCACTCAAACTAGCATACCAAGCCTTATTTATCACAATATCAAGCTATCATTCTATTATCAACCACTACTGATCACATGAGGGCGGAAATAATACCATAAAACTACTTCTTGCAAATAACCATCACCACTTGTAACTAAGAGCTAGTAATTCCCTCTTAACATTAAAATAATTTCTACTAAGCCTATACATGGCAAATCAAAGGTGAAATCACTTAAACAAAATCTGGAAATATCACGAATATGGAACTTCCTCATCCCAACTTCCAAATCACAAGAATTCTCACGAAATTAATCAAAATCAACTCAAGTCGAAACAATCAAATATTCTCAAAAATTGGACGGCATTACCCCTAAATTCCTTCGTTTTTCCATCTTGCAAACAATCACCAAATTGCACCCTACCAACTACAATTGCACAGACGGTTCATAGGCAATAAAACACATTTAATTAGAGCCACAATACCATTCATATCTCACCAAATAAGAGCTCCAAAATTACTCACAATTAAGCCCCCAATTCGAAACCCTAAAACTGAAATTTCCGCACATGGTCTCAATTTTTCCGCAATTAACTACAATTAACACACCAAAGCTTCACTTTAAACCATTTCAAGCCATCACCCATGGCCAAACCACAATTATCCTCTAAATTCAGAAAATTCACCAATAAATCCAAAATTGGCTAAGCTTTACCCTAGCCCATGCAATCTTCCACAAAATAGTATAGATAACATTGCTAATCCACCAATTTGCAATCAATTGAAGTAGATAAGAATTTATTAGCAAAATACCTTCAAACCTCAAGAGAATAGGTAGCTTAGTGCTTCCCCCTCCAAAACAACTTCACCCATAGCTTGCAACCACCTTAGATACGAAGTTAATCGGAGCACTTTGCAAAGTTAATGGTTAAATCTCATGATTTGGTCAAGGAATCAAAGGGAAAGAAAATGGAGTTTTTTCTCTCTTTGTTTTGCTCCCAAGAACAGCTGGCCAAGCAAGGAAAGAAAATAAAGAGCAAATGCAGCCAAATCAAGATAAATATGAAGAAAACAACTGGTCAAAGTTGGCTGCCTGACATGACACGTCACAATCCGGCCGGAATCTGGCCGGATTTTGGCCAGAGACGAAAACCATTTTTTTTCAAAACTACAAGGCAATCCGGCCATGTATCCGGCTAGAAACTGGCCGGATTTCCGGCTGGATTTGGCCCCTTCCCTTTTTGAAAATTTTTTCTCCTTTTCCAAGTTTAAAAGCTGCGCTCCTCCGCTCACCTATCAAGGATATATATATAAAATGAACACCCTCCTTAGAAATGGATAGCAATTTTTTGTTCAATTCAAAAGAGAGAATGGGGATAAACAAAAGGTTGAGAAAATGTGAAAGTTTTACGGTTCTCACAATTCCAGCCTTGATTTCCACTTTTTCATAATAATTTTGGGCAAGTTCTTGTTCAAGAAACTTGTTAACACATCGCTCTTTACTTGTATGTTGAATTTGAACCAAAACTATGAATTTCTTCCTTGTTTTCTTGTTGGAAAGTTTACAAAATGGACTGAAACTCAGAGAGTATTTTCAGTCAACTTGTCAAATTTTTTGGTATTAATTGAAAATGAATTACAGTCAAAATTTTATACCGTTGGAAAGCCCTTTGATTCTAGTTTCAAACGCAACCAATGGCATTCGATTTCGAGACTGCTCAAATGCCCTGACATGACGTGACAGCTTTCTTGTGCCTCTGTGATTGATATTTTTTATGACAAAAATGCATGAACTGAATTTCAATATCTTCATAAGAAATGTAGATCTATGTCTTAGCTTCAAAACGCCATAAAATTCATCTCAATCCAATAAGTGTACCTCCAGTTACGATCAAAATGCCGAGAGGTGTCAAAGCTGTCACTTTGATTCTTCTCCTTTGCACTCTTTCCTTCACATTTCTTGGTTCAATTTAACATTTTTCACTCCATATTATACTTGAACCATTTACCTAACATGTACATGGATTTTTCCTTTGAATTGAGCTTGAAAACATGTGTTTTGGAAGACTTTTGCGGACGTAAAAATATGAAAATCTTGAGGACATCTTGGGATTCTAAGTTGGCACTTGGGAGTAGTTTTGATTAAATGGTGGTTTGGAGTAGTGAATCTCATTGTACCCTAATTACTTGGTTCTAGGACTTGAAGGTGAACAAAAGATTTGCACCCGAGGCGGACGTTTGAACTTTGCTTTACATGGTGAGTGTGATATGACCCGGACCTCCCTTAGTCCATGAAGATGTCACATGCACAAGTTATTCAAGTGTCAAGTTGTGTCATTTATTTGGTCATGTTAAGGAAGGGTTTTATTGTCATTTTTCGTGCTAAATAAAGTTCCTTAGCTAGGGTTAAATTTCGGCCAGCACCTTGCCTTGCTCTAGCCGAGTTACTTACGTCATTAGGGTTTCTAGTTTAAGTAAATCCAATTCACTTTAGGGTTCTAGTTTAAGTGAATCCAATTCACTTTAGGTTTTCAAGTTGTATGCCTATATATAGCCAAAGTAAGGAACATTCATGGGCAGATTTCTTTGAATAAAATTTCGTGAGTTTTCACTTCTCTTTCCAAGAGAGCTCCTATGAATACTTGAGAAACTTTCTTAAGTTATTCACCCTGAACTTATCAATCAAGTACCTCCTTGATTGTGGTACTTCTACCTACAAATTAGGTTTGTTAGTTCGAGTAGTTGCGGGTTGAGATAGTATCAACATTGTTCGTGACTCCTAGGATTAAATTGGGTCAAGTTTTTCCGCTGCCAAATCTTTGGTGAAGTTGTCTATATCGTGTCGAAATACATTTCACATCAATTGGTAATCAGAGCTAGTCAACAACTACCAGGTTATATCCTTCTTTTTTTTTGTGTTGAGTCAAATCTTCTTGTCTCTTTCAAATCAAATTCTTACGCCAAAAAAAAGTACTGTAGTGACACTATTCACCTCGTCATTACTATTCATCCAAAGTACTGTAGTGACACTGTTCATCCGAAAAAATTTTGTTTTGCATAACTTATGTTTCTTTCTAGTTTGGTGTCTTGTTATATTGTTCTTGAAGTCTTGTGTTGGTTTAAAGTAAAAATAAAATAAAAATCTGGTTGCTAGTTTTTGTTCTTGAAAGCCGAAATCAAAGTAGGTTTTTTTGAAAAAAGAGGGTTGGGAATTTTGTCGTGTCTTGCACTAAAAGAGGCTGTTACATTATTTCTTGAAGTTCTTGACAAATTTACCTTGTTTCTTGGAATTCTTGACATCTATCTTGAAGTAGTGGTTTGGTTCTTGAAATTCTTGAAGCCAAGATTGATCAAATCTTGAACAAATCAAAACCTAATTCTTGTTTCTTGAATAGGGCTGATCTTGTGCAAAAAAATCAAAACGGAATTCTTGTTCTTGTTGAGATCCGAATTGAAAAAGAAGAAAAAGAAAGAAAAGAAAACGCAAGAAAGAATAAAAAAGGGGAACAAAATCGGATCACAAGGAGAAAGAAAAATGAAACCAACTTGAATTTGAAAACCAAGTTGACTTGGGTTTGCAAAACAAATCCTAGTTGCACTCAAATTACCAAATTCTGATTAGTCACCTTTGTACCGTGAGCAACCAGAAAATCAGCCTCTAAACCACCCAAAAACAACCCATTAAACCTTGCTTACAACTCCCAAAATACAGCCTAGTGCAATTGGGTAGAGTCCATCTAGAATCCAACAAAATTCTGCCATCTTGATTCTTGTTTGGTCGAAATTAGTATTCTGTCCAACTTCATAAATTAGTGTCTTTGAGTCCTTTCCAGATTGATTTCGTGTTTAGTAGCACCCAAAAGGAGTCCAAATCAGTCTAGGATTTAACTAGTTGTTAGTTTTCAAATTGAGTCCTTGTCCAAGTCAAACACTTCCAACACTTGAGTCACCTTCTTTGCGGACTAAAATCTGAAAATTCCAGCGTGTCTTGCTTGTGGTTTGCTGCCTTTTGGTGTTACTAATCACTAAAATCCCAGCAATTATACGCCACATTTTTTGTGAAACTTGAGTGAAGTTTGGTTGAATTTCTTGGAGAAAATTCTGATTTCTTCAAAGGAAGCAATCCAGTGATTTGAGAAGTGCTTGGCGAGATCATTAGAGTGTTCTAAACACTTGAGAGATACATGAGAGCGAGAGAAACACGTAAGGGATTGAGTGAGGCTTTTTACCCCAACGTTTGATTAAGTCTTTGCAGGTTTAATATGGCTCATGAGAACGACCTTACCATTGCGCAATTGGCACTAAAAATGGATGCCATGTGGACTAAGATACAAAGAAGTTTTGTTCGTAAATTTGAGTCCATGCAAGAACAAATCGAACAAATGGATTCATCAAGGAACGCCTCTAAGCGAACGAGAGGAAAATCTCCCTTGAACGAACTTAGTTACTCCAATTCGGAGAGGGAGTTTGAGGATGATGAGCAAAGGCCGAGGGAGGATAGACATCGAGCTAGACATGGAGATGATCAACTCAAAGGAATAAAGCTTAAAATTCCCACATTCCAAGGGAAATCGGATCCCAAAGCATACTTGGATTGGGAAAGGGTTGATTTTCGATTGCAACCACTACACGGAGCCTCAAAAGGTGAAGTTGGCAGCCATAGAGTTCACGGGTTATGCCTCTGTTTAATGGGATCAACTTCGCATCAAGCAAAGGAGGAACGAAGAGCCAACCATTTGAACTTGGGAAGAATTAAAATGGATCATAAGGAAGCGCTTCATACTGGGTTACTACCATAGGGATTTGCACCATAAATTGCAGACCCTCACCCAAGGTAGTATGACGGTCGAAAACTACTTCAAGGAGATGGAGATGGCAATGATGAGGGCTGATGTTCGAGAAGATTCAGAGGCCACCATGGCTCAATTCTTGAGAGGATTAAGGGCTGAAATTGCAGATATTGTGGAGTTTCAACACTACCATGACAAGGGAGAACTATTGGACAAAGCCATCAAGGTGGAAAGGAGGCTCAAGAGGAGGGGTACAACCAGAAATTATTCCTCTACTTACACTCCAAATCAGTGGAATTTTCAGCCTAGGGGAGATGATATAGCTGCTAGTCATCCAACACCGCCATGGCCGAAGCAAGAGGTATCCATCAACCCTCGACCAAATGCTTCTACATTTGATACTAGAAGAGCTTCCAAACCCGCCAACGAGACCTCCAAACCTAGGAGTCGAGGTACTAAGTGCTGGAAATGTCAAGGCGTCGGTCACATTGCAAACCAATGTCCAAATCATCAAGTAATGATCATGCTTCCTAATGGAGACATCATCACCGATGATGAAAAGGAGTATGAAGAGATGTCGCCATTGATGGAGGATAACGGTGATGAATCAAGTGAAGAGGTTCCTATCAATCAACCCATTAGGTTAGGATTAGTTACAAGGATGGCGTTGAATGCACAACGCATTGAGGAGGATGTGCAACAGGAGAACATCTTCTATACACGATGTCTTGTTAATGACAAAGTGTGTAGTTTGATTGTCGATGGAGGGAGTTGTACTAATGTAGTAAGTTCTCTAATGGTGAAAAAGCTACGACTACCTACACAAGATCATCATAGACCTTATAAACTACAATGGTTTAGTGATTGTGGTGAAGTACATGTCTCCAAACAAGCACCTGTGAAATTTAGCATTGGTAGATATGAAAATGAGCTATTGTGTGACGTAGTGCCGATGCAAGCCACTCATATCATCTTGGGATGACCATGGCAATACAATAGGAAGGTTGTTTATGAAGGTCGTACTAACAAATATTCTTTTGCTCACAGGGATGGAAAGATTACCCTGGCTCTACTTACTCCTAAGCAAGTTCGAGACAATCAAGACATGCTTCAAAGGGAGTGAGAGCTAGATAAAGCTGAAAGTAAACAAAGGAGCATGCGAAGTGAACAAAGTGCCGAGCAAGATGAAAAGGAACAGGGCAAAAATCGGTCGGCCATAGTGGGAAGAAAAGAGGGAATATTAAGCATGTTTGCACAAGCCATTTGTGCGGAATATTCACTTTCTACCACACTAACATTTGTATTGTTTAATACCGTGTCTTTTGTGCAGCTGGAGCACGGGGCGAATCCATTCACCTTACTTTTCTCAATTCCTCAATCCTTTGGAGAGCTCGTGTGTTTTCAAGGCATTTCTAGTTTTGATCATCACATCTCTCTACAACACTTCATGCACATTTATTCTTCTCGAGCCGTCTCCCTTGTCAAAGAGCTTAATCATGCCTCAAAGGGAGTAGTTTGACTTGAATCTTATTCTACACCACTCTTACATGAAGTTCCTTTCATTCTTGAGCAAATTTCTGGTTCTTTAAATGCTACATCTTGTCCTTTGCATGCAAGGATAGAAGCTGCCCAAAGGTGTCTAGAATTGCCTAGTAAGATCCAACCAAATTTCGTGCACATTGTAGTGCTAGTTGCTGCCGAATTTGACAGTTTGATGTCACCAATGGTGTGTGCTCTTTCAAGCTTACATCAGCCTCATAAATCCGCAGCCCAATTGTTCATTCTTCTACCTCACGATACGCAAAATGTGCCAAACCAACAACAACTCATGCTGCATTCTACCATTTTGCACGACCAGATTTGGGAAATTTCTAGCTTCAATGAGCATCATTATGAAGATCCTTATCTTGTGCATGTGAATCCAATTCACTTTAGGGTTCTAGTTTAAGTGAATCCAATTCACTTTAGGTTTTCAAGTTGTATGGCTATATATATAGCCAAAGTAAGGAGCATTCATCGGCAGATTTCTTTGAATAAAATTTCGTGAGTTTTCACTTCTCTTTCCAAGAGAGCTCCTTTGAATACTTGAGAATCTTTCTTAAGTATTCACCCCGAACTTATCAATTGAGTACCTCCTTGATTGTGGTGTTCTTCTACCTACAAATTTGGTTCGTTAGTTCGAGTAGTTGCGGGTTGAGATAGTATCAACATTGTTAGTGACTCCTAGGATTAAATTGGGTCAAGTTTTTCCACTGCCAAACCTTTGGTGAAGTTGTCTAGATCAAGTCGGAGTACGTTTCACATCAGAGTGTCAAATGCATGTTTCTTGATATCTTGATTTGAATGATACCATGTGTTATGTGTTGAACTCTGAACTTGATGAGGCGAGAGTGTATTTTATCGCACTCATCCTCCCATTCTTCAATGATTTTGTACTCGCTTGAACTTGGTTGACCTGTGCTTGTGCTTGACTTGTAAGTACTGAACGGCAGCATGTACCACACTCAATCCGAGTGGGAGGTGCCTCGCATCCCGTCTCAGTACTTTTATCCTGATTAAGTCGATTGGAGAGTTAACTCGTCGACCTAGTGCTGAGCGACAGCATGTACCACGCTCAATCGGAGTGCGAGGCCTCTCAACTCGTCTCAGTACATCTATTGTGATTAAGTCGATTGGAGAGTTATCTCATCGACCCTAGTGCTGAGCGGCAGCATGTACCACGCTCAATCCGAGTGCGAGGCCACTCAACTAGTCTTAGTACATCTATTTTGATTAAGTCGATTGGAGTGCTGTGACGGGCCCACCTCCCCCTAGGGCGTACCCCAGGGTTCGACGGGTTGCCTGCCCAACTCTCATCAGGACTCACTCACTCACAGCTCAAGAAAAATAACGTACATCCACAGAAAATAAATAACACATCCACTTCAACTTAATATATACATTGATGCTCAAATCCAGATACAAAGCTTCTACAATTCAAAATACTTCAAAGTGTTTACAATTCGAGTACAATCAACCCTAGTCGAGTGCTAGCGTGAGTACCATTTCAAAACTTCAAAACTAGACTACTCTGTACCAGTCTCACGCCTCGCTCGTACCCCCTGTAAGGAAAACAAATGACGTGGAATGAGCTAAAAGCCCAGTGAGGTTCCAAATAGCAAGTTGACCATTATTTAAAAGTGCAAGTATCACGTAGCAAAGTAATGAGCATGAAAAGTTCATAAAAGTGAGCAATAACACTTCAAGTTGCAAATCTCAAAGTGAACGAGTGTAAAGTTTTTCTTTTAAAACGAAACAATAACACGATAAGTACTAATCATTCCAAAGTATAAGGATACGGATGGCTCTCAGGAGCCAAATTCCCATTGCATCACCAGAGCTTGATCAAGTAATAGTTGACACTCCATCAACTTTCAAGTAAGTAACCAATCCAGTAGAGCACCACTTAAACTACTCTCCGTCCACCATCCAAACCCCTTACCGGGCCCGAACTCCACAATAAAAATTGGTGGTAATACTCGAGTATACCGATTAGTCGAGAAGATAACACTCCACTGGACATCACTAACTACCCATGGTTCGTTATCTAATCGACCAAACCCTTGCCTGCTCGACTTGATTAACTAGCCAGTGGGGTTTGGGTCCCCAAGATGTCGATGAGATAACATCTCCAATAGACTGAATCAAAATAAAAGTACGGAGACGGGAATGAGAGGCACCTCCCACTCGGATTGAGTGTGGTACATACTGCCACTTCGCACTTACAACTCAAGTACAAGTATATCAAGTTAATTGCAACAATCAACAAGTATATACCATCTTAGGACAACTGCGATAAAGTACACTCTTACCCGATCAAACAAATCACATATCATTTATTTACATTGATCAAGTATTGAAAACAAGTGTCCAGTTCAACCAGGTATTTGGAAGCACTCACCAAAATGTTGTGCTTTTAAAAAATCACGTTTAGGTCCAACTCCTTGGTTGGAGTCCAAATCTGCGATAAAATATCATTGACGAATGTAAAACTCTCTAGAGTTCGAAACATAGGAGTTTCGTTTCAAGAAAATCAAGTAAATGCTACTTGTTTAAGTAGTATTCAAGATACTTAGCAAATTCCAAAAAATTTATGCTCGCTCGTTTAGTTTCGGTAAGGAAGCGGTTAAAACTTTAGAACTCCCATTGGAGTCGAAAGAACGAGGAGAACGTATTTCTATTGATTATTATTTTCATTTTCCAAGGGTACAAGTTTCCGGCAAAATTTAAGCTTATATACCCTAACTAAAGAAAACTCGAATACCATAGGCGATCCAAGTCCAACTTGACCTCAAATCCCTATTTAAGTCGCGAGTATATCTACCTATCCCTCGAGTACAAATTTGGGTAGCAAGCCCCTTATTTTTACCTATTTCCAGCCATTTATGGCTTCATTATTTTCCTCAATCAGCCCCAAAAATCACACACAAATAATCTCATTACAATAGCCGTTCAATAGGCTAAAAGTCATTCAATTACAAAACCAAGTTAGAAACTGAGCGGAAATAAGGTTTAAGGCAAAGAACAAAATGACAGGTTTGACGTCTTTTAGTTTATTGGTCACAACTGAAGTTATACTTATCGGATTGCATTGAATTTTATACCTCTGCGAAGCTAAGACAAATGGGTACAACTTTCATGAAGACCACGCAATCCGGTTCACAGTTTATCTAGGTCAAAAGTACAGATTATAGAACCGGAATGTCCTTGTCAGTACGGTTGTCAGTACTGAATTCAAATGACGATAACTCAGGCTACAAAAGTCCGATCGAGGCGTTTTCAGGTGCGTTGGAAAGCTAGGACATAGCAATACAATTTTAATGTTTTGGACAAATGCTAATTTGATGCGGATCATGGTGAAAAAACATGGCCAGAATGATGAAATGTCAAAACTGTACACAGAACTCTACCTATGGCAGTCAAGGGTAGTTTTGTCATTTCACATGATACAGTACTCATACTGTGCTGAAAGTTTACAGGCAGATATAAAAATTTATTTCCTACAACTTTCATGTTTTGAACTAAGCCTAATTCGGCCTCCATCATGGCCAAATAGAACCGGTCAGAACAGGGTAACATAAAAACTCAAATCTGGAATGTAGTGAATTCAAAGTGCAAACTTCACATTTCTAGCTTAAACCACTACTACAACTTCCTATACAAGATTATATACACCATACACCATCCAAACAACAAGAAATATAAGTGAACAATTCAAAACCCTATCTCAAAATTCCATCACCACAATCATTAAAATCACTTAAATTAGGTATCACAAGGCAAGAATACAAGTTGCTCCATAACTTAAACAAGACCAAGGGAAAGGGAGAAGATGGACAGCCATAATACCTCAATAAAAGGCTTGCAAGGGATATCCTTCATCTCTCCTTGGAAAATTTTAGCTCCCCAAGCTTCCTAAGCTCTCAAATTAGAAGTTAATCGGATTAGTTTTCTTGACTTCTCACTCAATCAAGCTAAGCTCAAGATGGAATTGAAGTTTTCTTCCTCTTGTTTTTCCCTCAAGACTCACGGCTGGAATGGCTGAAAATGAAGAGCAATTTGAGTGATTTTTGGTGATAAATATGGAAGAAATTGGTTGGTCAACAACCTTTGGATGACCGCCACTTGTCGCCATGAGATTAACTCTCAATTTTTTTCTTTTCCTTGGCTTTTCCTAGTCAATAATTTCGGCCAAGATGAGCTGAGTAAGGGGCTGATATTTTACGCTAATATCATGATATTTTATGGGAAGACAGTAGTGGTCAAGTGGTGTGTTCAATCGGTAGTGAACGATACCCGTCGGTTCAAGCCGATTTTTCTTAAATCGCGTACACTAGGGTTTTAACTTATAATTCACTAAATTATTATTATCACTTCTAATCACACACTTAATATCATCTAAAACTCACTCTTAATCACCAAATTTGATCCACACTCCGTACCGATTAGTCACACTACGAAAAGGCGTAAAAACTCTAATTTGCAATAACTTGAAAACGAAAAGGAAAAACCCTTAATTCTATGTTCATTTGCACTTTTTTGTAGGGTGATTGGGTAGTAAGGCTATTATAAAGTAATAATTTCTAAATAAAAGGGAATTTTAAGAAAAATATAAGGAAATTTTCCTGTCGTCACACTCTCTCCCCCTTAAAGAAATTTCGTCCTCGAAATTTTCTTATCACCAGGGTCGATAAAACCCTAAGTTAAATGGCAAATCATACCTTCTACGTTCTCTTCCCCTTTCGAAGGTCCAGGGTTGGTCTTGGTCGATTGCCGGGTCCCTTTCCCTTCTCGTAATTGGGCCGGACAATTAGCAATCCAATGCTTGGCGCTCCCACATCGCAGACATTCTCTCCCTCTTTTCCAACAACTCTTCTTTGTATGGTTGATTTTTCCACAATAGCCACAGGATAAGTGGAGGATTGAGGTTTGATCTCCTTGTGAGACAGCTTTCAGTTGTTCTTCTCCACCTGGGGCTCCTCTCGGAGTATCTTCTTTAATTGTCCCCAAAATTTTCACACCACTAGCTCCTCGACCTACCTTAAAGAGTGGCCTACCTCGATCACCTTGTTCTTGACTTTGACTTCCACTAGGTGCACCCCTTTTCTTTGCATGAAAGCCCTTCACTTGTGCCCTAGCAGTTTCTATCCTTTGGGCTTTCTTCGGATCCTTCGTAAAAGTATTAATTTGTGCCATTGCTAAAACCTTTTTGGGAATCCCTTCGTATTGCCTTTTCAGTTCTATGTTCTCGTGCAATAGTTCAATTTTCTCCGAATATTCGTGTTTCCATTGCCCTTCCCAATACTCGGCTAGTCTCTTTTGGACCTCTATTTCATTTTGAAGGATCTCGATTTCCTTATATATATCATCCAAATGTGCCATCTCATGAATTCACTGGAACTCAAGTGATAGCCTGCCAGGCAGATCAATGGAGCAGAGTAAGTAACTAAGTACAAGTGGCAATCTAACCATATAACTGTTAAGTTCCTTAACTCCCAATTCAACCACGAAAGATCAAATGAAACGGATGGGAAAGTAGAATATAATTAGGGCAATATCTTAAGATAATATGCCACGTATCACGTATGTATATAACAAAACCTTAAAGCATACTTCGCACATCAAAAGTTTCAAACCTTATGCCACATCCGTGTTTTAACAATCTCTCTACCTAAGTCCAAAGCTTTCACTCTCGGTACAATAATAATCAAACCAAGTTCATACGTTGACAGCAGTGAATAGGTATCAAGGAAGCATAAACAAGGGTAGTTCGTCGAGAACCAAGTTACAGGTATCAAATATTCAAAGCGAGGTATAGATACCTATATCGTGACAGTCAGACCATCTCGAATCAAGTGAACACTTTTCTAGTCCTCACGTTTATAGAAGAAAGAAATAGGTCTTTCGTGCAAATTTTTTGCATATACTACAACCTAATCATCCTCTATAGGAACCCTAGCCAGACTATTACTCGATTCAGCCATGATAACACTCCTAGATCCAATCCCCTCTATCAGTCTATTTACTAGACCAAATGTTGGGATCATCTGTGCCTTTACCTTCGCCATCAAAACTCACCTCAAGTGCAGTCAGGATATAGGCCTTTATTCTAGCGGTTTTACTACTGGGTATTCAGGTACAAGAATCCACAATAAGGTAATTCACAACTCGAATCGGCCAGTCCCAAGAGTAAATCACCCGTATTAGAGATTCCTACCCAACATACATATCTAAGGTCCCCAACAATAGACCATTGTTTCACACTTAATAAGCCAATCCCCACAGTCCGAAAACCCTCTCCCGGCACGAGCTTGATAGGAGCTCTGATACCATCTATGATGGCCCCACCTCCCCCTAGGGCGTACCCCAGGGTTCGACGGGTTGCCTGCCCAACTCTC
Organism: Coffea arabica; assembly: GCF_036785885.1. Classification (NCBI taxonomy): domain Eukaryota; kingdom Viridiplantae; phylum Streptophyta; class Magnoliopsida; order Gentianales; family Rubiaceae; genus Coffea; species Coffea arabica. The sequence goes on along the minus strand of NC_092318.1, from coordinate 22,825,647 downwards.
ATCAGGACTCACTCACTCACAGCTCAAGAAAAATAACGTACATCCACAGAAAATAAATAATACATCCACTTCAACTTAATATATACATTGATGCTCAAATCCAGATACAAAGCTTCTACAATTCAAAATACTTCAAAGTGTTTACAATTCGAGTATAATCAACCCTAGTCGAGTGCTAGCGTGAGTACCATTTCAAAAGTTCAAAACTAGACTACTCTGTACCAGTCTCACGCCTCGCTCGTACCCCCTGTAAGGAAAACAAATGGCGTGGAATGAGCTAAAAGCCCAGTGAGGTTCCAAATAGCAAGTTGACCATTATTTAAAAGTGCAAGTATCACGTAGCAAAGTAATGAGAATGAAAAGTTCATAAAAGTGAGCAATAACACTTCAAGTAGCAAATCTCAAAGTGAACGAGTGTAAAGTTTTTCTTTTAAAACGAAACAATAACACGATAAGTACTAATCATTCCAAAGTATAAGGATACGGATGGCTCTCAGGAGCCAAATTCCCATTGCATCACCAGAGCTTGATCAAGTAATAGTTGACACTCCGTCAACTTTCAAATAAGTAACCAGTCCAGTAGAGCACCACTTAAACTACTCTCCGTCCACCATCCAAACCCCTTACCGGGCCCGAACTCCACAATAAACATTGGTGGTAATACTCGAGTATACCTATTAGTCGAGGAGATAACACTCCACTCGACATCACTAACAACCCATGGTTCGTTGTCTAATCGACCAAGCCCTTGCCGGCTCGACTCGATCAACTAGCCAGTGGGGTTTGGGTCCCCAAGATGTCGATGAGATAACATTTCCAATCGAGTGAATCAAAATAAAAGTACGGATACGGGAATGAGAGGCACCTCCCACTCGGATTGAGTGTGGTACATACTGCCGCTTCGCACTTACAACTCAACTACAAGTATATCAAGTTAATTGCAACAATAAACAAGTATATACCATCTTAGGACAAGTGCGATAAAGTACACTCTTGCCCGAGCAAACAAATCACATATCATTTATTTACATTGATCAAGTATTGAAAACAAGTGTCCAGTTCAACCAAGTATTTGGAAGCACTCACCAAAATGTAGTGCTTTTCAAAAATCACGTTCAGGCCCAACTCCTTGGTTGGAGTCCAAATCTGCGATAAAATATCATTGACGAATGTAAAACTCTCTAGAGTTCGAAACATAGGAGTTTCACTTCAAGAAAATAAGTAAATACAACTCGTTTAAGTAGTATTCAAGATACTTATCAAATCCTGAAAATTTATGCTCGCTCGTTTAGTTTTGGTAAGGAAGCGGTTAGAACTTTAGAACTCCCATTGGAGTCGAAAGAACGAGGAGAACGTATTTCTATTGATTATTACTTTCATTTTCCAAGGGTACGAGTTTCCGGCAAAATTTTAGGTTATATACCTTGATTAAAGAAAAATCGAATGCCATAGGCGATCCAAGTCCAACTTGACCTCCAATCCCTATTTAAGTCACAAATATATCTACCTATCCCTCGAGTGCAAATTTGGGCAGCAAGCCCCTTATTTTTACCTATTTCCAGCCATTTATGGCTTCATTATTTTCCTCAATCAGCCCCAAAAATCACACACAAATAATCTCATTACAATAGCCATTCAATAGGCTAAAAGTCATTCAATTACAAAACCAAGCTAGAAAAGTGAGTGGAAATAAGGTTTAAGACAAAGAACAAAATGACAGGTTTGACGTCTTTTAGTTTATTGGTCACAACCGAAGCTACGCTTATCGAATTACATTGAATTTTATACCTCTGTGAAGCTAAGACAAAGGGCTACAACTTTCATGGAGACCACTCAATCCGGTTCACAATTTATCTAGGTTAAATGTACAGATTACAGAACCAGAATTTCCTTGTCAGTACGGTTGTTAGTACTGAATTCAAATGACGATAACTCAGGCTACAAAAGGCCGATTGAGGAGTTTTCAGGTGCGTTAGAATTATAGGACATAGAAATACAACTTTCATGTTTTGGACAAATGCTAATTTGATGCGGATCAAGGTGAAAAAACACGGCCAGAATGATGAAATGTCAAAACTGTCCACAGAACTCTACCTATGGCAGTCAAGGGTAGTTTTGTCATTTCACATGTTACAGTGCTCATATTGTGCTGAAAATTTACAGGCAGATACAAAATATTATTTTCTACAACTTTCATGTTTTGAACTAAGCCTAATTCGACTTTCATCATGGCCAAATAGAACCGGTCAGAACAGGGTAACATAAAAACTCAAATTTGGAATTTAGTGAATTCAAAGTGTAAACTTCACATTTCTAGCTTAAACCACTACTACAACTTCCTATACAGGAATATATACATCATATAGCATCCAAACAACAAGAAATATAAGTGAACAATTCAAAACCCTATCTCAAAATTCCATCACCATAATCATTAAAATCACTTAAATTAGGTATCACAAGGCAAGAATACAAGTTGCTCCATAACTTAAACAAGACCAAGGGAAAGGGAGAAGATGGACAGCCATAATACCTCAATAAAAGGCTTGCAATGGATATCCTTCACCTCTCCTTGGAAAATTTTAGCTCCCCGAGCTTCCTAAGCTCTCAAATTAGAAGTTAATCGGATTAGTTTTCTTGACTTCTCACTCAATCAAGCTAAGCTCAAGATGGAATTGAAGTTTTCTTCCTCTTGTTTTTCCCTCAAGACTCACGGCTGGAATGGCTGAAAATGAAGAGCAATTTGAGTGATTTTTGGTGATAAATATGGAAGAAATTGGTTGGTCAACAAGCTTTGGATGACCGCCACTTGTCGTCATGAGATTAACTCTCAATTTTTTTCTTTTCCTTGGCTTTTCCTAGTCAATAATTTCGGCCAAGATGAGCTGAGTAAGGGGCTGATATTTTGCGCTAATATCATGATATTTTATGGGAAGACAGTAGTGGTCAAGTGGTGTGTTCAATCGGTAGTGAACGATACCTGTCGGTTCAAGCCGATTTTTCTTAAATCGCATACACTAGGGTTTTAACTTATAATTCACTAAATTATTATTATCACTTCTAATCACACACTTAATATCATCTAAAACTCACTCTTAATCACCAAATTTGATCCACACTCCGTACCGATTAGTCACACTACGAAAAGGCGTAAAAACTCTAATTTGCAATAACTTGAAAACGAAAAGGAAAAACCCTTAATTCTATGTTCATTTGCACTTTTTTGTAGGGTGATTGGGTAGTAAAGCTATTATAAAGTAATCATTTCTAAATAAAAGGAATTTTAAGAAAAATATAAGAAATTTTCCATTCGTCACAAGTGTTATCTCATCGACCATACTTGTTCTTGCTTGGGTATACTCGAATATTACCACCACTGTTTCTATTTGGTATTCGGGCCCGATAAGGGGTATGTTTGGTGGACGAAAAATTGGTGTAAAATGGAGATCTACGGTCATTGTTTTTACTTCTTTAAATGTTGATGAAGTGTCAACGGGTTTGGATCCAGCTACTGCAACGGGGAAAATTGGCTCCTGAGAGCTCCTGTATCCTCTTAATGAATGTGTTTTAGTCCTTTTGTGGCTTTACGTGAAACCATTGTTGTTATTCTGTACTTGTGCAACTTGAGTTGAATTATGATACTTGCTCTACTTGCTTGCTTGATTTCTTGACCTCACTGAGCATCCGTTCATCCCTTTAAGTTGTTATTCCTTAACAGGAATTTGAAGTGAAGAATTGGAGGCGCTAGACTAGCCAACTTTTGTCTGGAGTTAGTACGATTCCCTGAGCGACTTTTGAACATTTGGAAGTGTAGATTTCATTTGTATTTGAAATATTGTGGTTGTAATAGTTAATGCTGTTGCCTAAGGATTGTGGCTGTTGTTATTCAAGTACTTTCTTGGTTTTAAAAAATTGTTTGACTTGAAATTCGTGATTTGGTTTGAATGAGTGCATGAGTCCTGGCGAGAGTTGCGCAGGCAGTCCGCCAAACCCTTGGGTTCACCCTAGGGGGAGATGGGGTCGTCACAGTTGGTATCAGAGCTATAGGCTTCAGATCTTTGTAGTGTATCCTAAACTTCAAGTTTAGGATGCCGGACTGTGGGATTAACTTGAATATTACATGAACTAGAGAACCTACTGTATCCTAATGGTTAAAGATAATTGTTACTTGAGAGTTTCTTATATCGAATTGGTGGAAACAAAACTGAGGAATTATGTGGTGTTATATCGAAAGGAAACATTAAGTGAGAGATTAGTAATGAAAGATTGAATTAGATTCGAATTATCTTTGTACTTGTAGGAATGGAAGGAATCGGTGCAAATATTGGTATTAGCTATATGAGATAAGAAACCGAGATTTGCTAGTTAATTCCACATATGATGGTTTTGAACCAAAACAAAAGAGTTTTCAAATGAATAAAATGCATTTTCCACCTATTTACCTGCTGGAAAATTTTCGTTTTGGAATCTAAAAACAAAAAAAAACTAAGATGTACTAGTTTTATTTTCAAACGATGGTTGGAAATAACACCTATTTACCGGGCCATCCCCCTGCTAAGGAAAACAAATGGAACGGGGTAAGCTATATGCTTAGTAAGTAAACAGGGGCGAAAGCATAAATTTCACGTACAACAGTTACACAGTAAGAGTAAAGCAAAAGCAGAAAAGTAACATCACATAATAAGGATACAGGTGGCTCCAAAGCCAGATCGTTTGCCGTGTGTGACCTCCTGCCGACACTCCGTCGACCTCAAATAATGGTCCGTAGAACTTCACTTATACCCCCACCGTACACCTTATCACCCTCTCTGGCCAGGCACCTCACAAACTTGCTCGAGCGAACGAAATTGAGCTTGGTTCACAAGCTCGGGTCACAAACTTGGTCCACATAATCGGTGAACCGGATTCACAAACTTGGTGACCTCAAACCAGGTTGGACTAACTTCGATCAAGCCCTAACCGGCTCGAATATTCCATCTAGGTAATGAGATCGGGCCCCAAACTCACAAACTTCACAAAATTTATTCAAAAGTCACCCCGAGCCACAAGCTCAAGGGGTTTAGTTCCAAAATGATTCACATACATATATCATGTACAAATATGTACACAAATTCGGGTTTAGATCGAGCGTGATAAAGTACACCCTCGTCTAGGTACCCTTTTCATACATATCGAAACACATAAGCAACTAACACGTAGGAGCGGCCTGAATACTTACACAACGAACAAGGATAACAAAAGGATGAAATTCGCGTCGCGAAAAGTAGCTAGTAGGCCCCACCGGCTCCATGTAACAGCCCCACTTTCCCCTAAGGCGAACCAAAGGGGTTAGCGGACTGCCTGCCCAGCTCTCGCCAGGACTACGGATCAGATTAGAGCTATCTATTGCGATCCGGAACTTACAAACGAGCGTAAACAGGTCAAAATGGTAAAATAACCCAAAATTAAAAAATGAAATCCGGAGTCGGTCATGAATAGTGACCGACCCGTCAGAACCCAACCGAAATAGCCAACAAACATTCACATCTGAACTTTAGCGTTTTCAAATCAAAATGACATACAAAAGTTTTCAAAAGTTAATATATACACACGGTTTGCCAAATCAAAAGAGAAAACGCCCCAAAAGTACACTTAGGGTTTTAATACATGAGCTATACAAAAGATATGTTCAACTAGCTCAATTTGGCAGCCATTTGTCAAATCCAGACCAAAAGGGTTTATTTTCCTGTAAGGAAAACAAAAGGAACGGAAAGGGGTGAGCTTGCGCTCAATGAGGTACCAAACAGATAGCATTAAAATCATGGCATTTCACATTTAACAAATCAGATACACATGTCAGATGTAAAGCAAAGGAACCAATGATTCAAATCAGAAGGATACGGGTGGCTCTCAGGAGCCAAATTTCCAGCACAATACTTGATCCAAACCGGTTGACTCTCCGTCAACGTATATAGAACCAATGCGTCCGTAGACCCCTCTTATCACCGAATTCCGTCCACCAAACACCCCTTTACCGGGCCCGCTCACCTCAAACGAACAAAATGGTAATACTCGAGTATACCCGGAATCAAGGGTCTCAATACCCAAAATCCCCGAACAGACTACCGTGGTTCGTTATCTAATCGTCCAGGCCCTTGCCGGCCCGACTCGAATAACTTAGCCACAGGATTGAGCTCATAGGTCATAGAAATCCGAACAGAAATCCGAACAGATGCAGACACAGATAACAGATTCAAATTTTTGCATAGTAAATTGGCATATGAGCAGACTAGAGAACGAGTGTGATAAAGTACACCCTCGTCTCGAACAAATAAACAGATTGCAGAGCAGAAATCAAGTTAAATAGCAATGGAGGGGAGTGGTACACTCACCGGCTCAACTTCAAAAGTTTTCACTTCAGATTGGCCTTAATCGCCAAGAAACCCTAAAATAACCAAAATAAACCAATTGAAGGTTTTACTTCCAGAATCGAGTAAACAGAATGCACATGTGAGGCTCGACTACACGTCGTACGCCTTGCCAAATAAATACTAGTGCAAGAATGCAAAAAAAAACACGATTCCCTTGGAAACGAAACGGTAGCATGAAGACCTAGGCGCAAACAACCCAAAAGCCCTTTCATTTCTACCAAAAGGCAAATCCAACTTAAAAGAACCAAACGGCCTAGAAAATCGGGCAGCACTTCCCCTAAATTTCTTACTTTTCCAGCCATTAAGGCTTCATTATTTCCTCAAATTAGCCCCAACATTTCACACCAAAGGTCATCTCATTTCCCAAAAGCCGTACAGGGCTCAAAGTGGTACAAGTACAAAAGTTAGCTAGGAAACAACCAAAATGAAAGCAAGCCCTAAGAGAGACTCGACGACGAGTCATAAAACAATGCTGAACACAACCCCAATAGGGTCTCATATGCATAAATAAACATGGTAGCAAACCAGCAATTAATATATGACCTTAACTTAAGCCTTAATAGAAAAACCGTGTTTGATCTTATAATGCGGTAATGGCGTCAATTTCACTACGGTTATCGGTTGGGGGTGTAAGACCCACCGATTCGAAGCTATGAAACAGGGCTACAACAATGTAGAAGGGCACTCAATCCAGTTCCTAGCTTAACTAGGTCGAAAGTGCCAAATACTATACCAGAATTACCAAAACAGGTTTGCAAAACACAGAAAACTGTAATTACTATAACTCAGTCTATACAAGTCCAAATGCCGAAATTCCAAAGGCATATGATAGCTAAGACATCCAGTAACATTTCATCAGAAGACACCAACTTCAAAATCCAAACCAAATCCAGTCAAAATAGGCAATTACTATCGCAGTTCCGCACATTCTGTTCACCAAAAACAGCAACAGTAAAAACGGCATAACTCTCTCTATACTACTCCAAATTCCCTGAAATTTTGCAGGCACTTCTTACTCACCAATACCTACAACTTTCATGTTTTGAGTAAAGTCCAATTCGGCCTCTAGCTATGACCTAAAATTTCGGACAGAATAGGGGATTTAAGAACCCTAACTTTTCAATTTTCACACCAAATCCAAAATTGATTGCATTTAACCACAATTCACACTCACTAGAGTCATTTCCAACCATTACAATCCATCATACAAGCACCCAACATCAAGATCATATTAAACCAGAAAAATCATCAATAAAATGAAAAACTTCACCAAATCACTTCAAACCAAGATAAAACCAGAAATTTCAGCACTTCAAGCACTACTAAGCATAATTTAAGCTTCATAGGGTGTAAGAGGGTGTTCAAGCTTCACTTACCAAGAAACAAGAGAGAAGAGGCTGTTGAACACCTTAAACCTTCAACCAAGCTTCAATAAACAACTTACTAGCACTAGAAGGTAAGATTGTATGGAATGGAATTGGATGTAACCAATGTTTTTGGTTGATTTGCAACAAGTAGAAGCTTGAATGGTGAAGAAAGTTTCTTCCTTCCTTGCTCAAGGTGGCCGGCCAACAAGAGAAGAAAAATGGTGATTTTTTGTGCATTTTTTTGATATATAATCCTTTGGTCAAAAAAGTCAAAATTGGGAATAGTAATTCTTAAAAAAACTTCCAATGAGGAGGTGACACTTGTCACCTCCATAAATGCATTCTTATCTTTCTTTCCTCTCTCACATCAATCACTTCACACATTCTACTTATCACTTAACACCCGATAAATTTTAAACAGTATCCGAAACTTAACCTTATTGGCCGAATTTTTCCGAACTTTTCGCACTAGTGGGTCCCACGTCCACTATTTACTCTTAATTTTCTAAAAATTCTCCAATGCTAGAAAAATCATCTTAAAACTATAATTGCTCATAAAATCCACTAAGAAAATATTTCTAAACCAGAAAATGCAGAAAACATGCAATTAAAGGGAACTAAACCCTAAGAAAATAATTAGGGTTTTACGGGTTCTCACACTCTCCCCCCCTTAAAAGAATTTCGTCCTCGAAATTTCTTATTAACGGAATCTATCAAATCTAGAGTACCCAACGGACCATACCTTCTCCATCCTCAGACGAGTCAGGGACCTGATGCTGCTCTAGAGAATATACTCGAGCTGGTGCCTTCGATCCCGTCCCTTCTCCTTTCGTCTGTCCAGGGTTGTTCTTGGCGGGTTGCTGAGAATTGGGCTTGGTCGGTGGCAGAATCCCTCTCCGCTCGCGCAGGCGAGCTGGACAGTTAGCAATCCGATGTTCAGCGCTTCCACAGCGCAAGCATTTTCCTTCTTTCTTCCAGCAATTTGTTTCCGTATGACTTGGCCCTCCGCAATATCCACAGGGACCACGAGTAGCAGAGACCAGTCCTCCCTGAGGGACATCACGCGACACCCCTGGTTGCCGTACTTCCCCGTTTCCCTTGCGAACTTTAGAGATTGTACTATTATCTGCTTGTTCTGAGCTGCTTCCCGGAAAACCCCTTTTTCTTGCTTGGAAGTTTCTAACTTGTAACCCTGCAGTTTCAACGCGCTGGGCTTTTTCCACCGCATCACTAAAGGCATTAAGTTGGGCTACCGCCAGATCTTTTTGAATTTCCACGTTCAAGCCCTGGATAAAACGCCTTATTCGCCGTTGCTCGGTCATGATGAGTTCGGGCGCAAATTTGGATAGGCGGGTGAATTGACTCTCATATTCCGCCACAGTCTGAGCCCCTTGCCGGAGCCGGATAAACTCGTTCTCCTTCCTCTCCTGGACTAGAGGAGGGAAAAACTTTGCATTAAATTCTCGGATGAAGTTCACCCAAGTCCTAGGCGTCTGCTCCCGCTCCCATTTCTGTCTAATTACGTTCCACCAGGAACGGGCAGCTCCCTCCAGTTGGAACACGGCAAAAGTGACCTGCCTTTCGTCAGGGTAGTGTAGGGCCGCGAATATATCAACCATTTTCTCAAGCCACTTCTCAGCAACGTCGGGGTCGGGTCCCCCAATAAACGTTGGCGGGGAAAACTTTTGAAAACGTTCGAGAGCTCTATCCTCGCTCTCGACGTGGTTACCAGGGTTCCCGGGGTTAGGGTTTGGGTTTTGGCCCTGTTGTTGTACTACTTGTGCTAGTAGGTTTGTCATTTGCTGCATAGCGGCAGCTATCTGCACATTGGGGTCTATTTGGGATTCAGGATTGGGTCCAGTAGAGGTTTCCCCCGTTTCCCTAACCGGCGTGGGTTGTCTAGTTCCGCGCCCACGTCCCCGACCACTTCGTGTTCCTTCCATAAGTTTCACTCGGTCTAGGCAAGAATGCTAAACCAAAATAAGCACGATACATGTAAGTAACACTCAAAACTTTTATGATAACACACATTTATACATTCCAAACAAGATCAACGCATATATACAAGTCGGTCAAAATTAGGCCGCACACATACATACAGCCAGTTAAGTCAAGTACAAACATAGACGATCCACCGAGGAATGGCCTTTCTAGTTCACCAAATCCTTTCTAACCTAGGCCCTCATATCTTTCGTATCCGGGCGCAAGAATCCCATCTAAGATAATTCACAACTCGAGCCGGCCGGTCCCAAGAGTAAACCATCCTTATTAAAGATTCCTACCCGACATACATACCTAGCTTCCTCGAGTCCTATGATAATGATTCGTACACTTATCACATGCCCGGTTCATAACTTACGCTCAAACGAGCACTTAGACATATTCATGAAATTAGGACCACAACACCACTTGGCCCAGTCTCACTCCGCGCAGAGACCACGCGAAGTGGCTCTGATACCCATTGTAACAGCCCCACTTTCCCCTAAGGCGAACCAAAGGGGTTAGCGGACTGCCTGCCCAGCTCTCGCCAGGACTACGGATCAGATTAGAGCTATCTATTGCGATCCGGAACTTACAAACGAGCGTAAACAGGTCAAAATGGTAAAATAACCCAAAATTAAAAAATGAAATCCGGAGTCGGTCATGAATAGTGACCGACCCGTCAGAACCCAACCGAAATAGCCAACAAACATTCACATCTGAACTTTAGCGTTTTCAAATCAAAATGACATACAAAAGTTTTCAAAAGTTAATATATACACACGGTTTGCCAAATCAAAAGAGAAAACGCCCCAAAAGTACACTTAGGGTTTTAATACATGAGCTATACAAAAGATATGTTCAACTAGCTCAATTTGGCAGCCATTTGTCAAATCCAGACCAAAAGGGTTTATTTTCCTGTAAGGAAAACAAAAGGAACGGAAAGGGGTGAGCTTGCGCTCAATGAGGTACCAAACAGATAGCATTAAAATCATGGCATTTCACATTTAACAAATCAGATACACATGTCAGATGTAAAGCAAAGGAACCAATGATTCAAATCAGAAGGATACGGGTGGCTCTCAGGAGCCAAATTTCCAGCACAATACTTGATCCAAACCGGTTGACTCTCCGTCAACGTATATAGAACCAATGCGTCCGTAGACCCCTCTTATCACCGAATTCCGTCCACCAAACACCCCTTTACCGGGCCCGCTCACCTCAAACGAACAAAATGGTAATACTCGAGTATACCCGGAATCAAGGGTCTCAATACCCAAAATCCCCGAACAGACTACCGTGGTTCGTTATCTAATCGTCCAGGCCCTTGCCGGCCCGACTCGAATAACTTAGCCACAGGATTGAGCTCATAGGTCATAGAAATCCGAACAGAAATCCGAACAGATGCAGACACAGATAACAGATTCAAATTTTTGCATAGTAAATTGGCATATGAGCAGACTAGAGAACGAGTGTGATAAAGTACACCCTCGTCTCGAACAAATAAACAGATTGCAGAGCAGAAATCAAGTTAAATAGCAATGGAGGGGAGTGGTACACTCACCGGCTCAACTTCAAAAGTTTTCACTTCAGATTGGCCTTAATCGCCAAGAAACCCTAAAATAACCAAAATAAACCAATTGAAGGTTTTACTTCCAGAATCGAGTAAACAGAATGCACATGTGAGGCTCGACTACACGTCGTACGCCTTGCCAAATAAATACTAGTGCAAGAATGCAAAAAAAAACACGATTCCCTTGGAAACGAAACGGTAGCATGAAGACCTAGGCGCAAACAACCCAAAAGCCCTTTCATTTCTACCAAAAGGCAAATCCAACTTAAAAGAACCAAACGGCCTAGAAAATCGGGCAGCACTTCCCCTAAATTTCTTACTTTTCCAGCCATTAAGGCTTCATTATTTCCTCAAATTAGCCCCAACATTTCACACCAAAGGTCATCTCATTTCCCAAAAGCCGTACAGGGCTCAAAGTGGTACAAGTACAAAAGTTAGCTAGGAAACAACCAAAATGAAAGCAAGCCCTAAGAGAGACTCGACGACGAGTCATAAAACAATGCTGAACACAACCCCAATAGGGTCTCATATGCATAAATAAACATGGTAGCAAACCAGCAATTAATATATGACCTTAACTTAAGCCTTAATAGAAAAACCGTGTTTGATCTTATAATGCGGTAATGGCGTCAATTTCACTACGGTTATCGGTTGGGGGTGTAAGACCCACCGATTCGAAGCTATGAAACAGGGCTACAACAATGTAGAAGGGCACTCAATCCAGTTCCTAGCTTAACTAGGTCGAAAGTGCCAAATACTATACCAGAATTACCAAAACAGGTTTGCAAAACACAGAAAACTGTAATTACTATAACTCAGTCTATACAAGTCCAAATGCCGAAATTCCAAAGGCATATGATAGCTAAGACATCCAGTAACATTTCATCAGAAGACACCAACTTCAAAATCCAAACCAAATCCAGTCAAAATAGGCAATTACTATCGCAGTTCCGCACATTCTGTTCACCAAAAACAGCAACAGTAAAAACGGCATAACTCTCTCTATACTACTCCAAATTCCCTGAAATTTTGCAGGCACTTCTTACTCACCAATACCTACAACTTTCATGTTTTGAGCAAAGTCCAATTCGGCCTCTAGCTATGACCTAAAATTTCGGACAGAATAGGGGATTTAAGAACCCTAACTTTTCAATTTTCACACCAAATCCAAAATTGATTGCATTTAACCACAATTCACACTCACTAGAGTCATTTCCAACCATTACAATCCATCATACAAGCACCCAACATCAAGATCATATTAAACCAGAAAAATCATCAATAAAATGAAAAACTTCACCAAATCACTTCAAACCAAGATAAAACCAGAAATTTCAGCACTTCAAGCACTACTAAGCATAATTTAAGCTTCATAGGGTGTAAGAGGGTGTTCAAGCTTCACTTACCAAGAAACAAGAGAGAAGAGGCTGTTGAACACCTTAAACCTTCAACCAAGCTTCAATAAACAACTTACTAGCACTAGAAGGTAAGATTGTATGGAATGGAATTGGATGTAACCAATGTTTTTGGTTGATTTGCAACAAGTAGAAGCTTGAATGGTGAAGAAAGTTTCTTCCTTCCTTGCTCAAGGTGGCCGGCCAACAAGAGAAGAAAAATGGTGATTTTTTGTGCATTTTTTTGATATATAATCCTTTGGTCAAAAAAGTCAAAATTGGGAATAGTAATTCTTAAAAAAACTTCCAATGAGGAGGTGACACTTGTCACCTCCATAAATGCATTCTTATCTTTCTTTCCTCTCTCACATCAATCACTTCACACATTCTACTTATCACTTAACACCCGATAAATTTTAAACAGTATCCGAAACTTAACCTTATTGGCCGAATTTTTCCGAACTTTTCGCACTAGTGGGTCCCACGTCCACTATTTACTCTTAATTTTCTAAAAATTCTCCAATGCTAGAAAAATCATCTTAAAACTATAATTGCTCATAAAATCCACTAAGAAAATATTTCTAAACCAGAAAATGCAGAAAACATGCAATTAAAGGGAACTAAACCCTAAGAAAATAATTAGGGTTTTACGGGTTCTCACACTCCACCTAGCTCACCACCGTATGAAATAGAAGATTGCATCACATAGTATCACAAACGGCTACTAATATGCCTAAAACAAGCAAAACGACAAAATTGGCACATGCATGTGCGGAAACGGCATACGGAAACGGGAATGGCGGCCTAGCCATTTTGCCATCAAAACTGTTTTGAGCCTAATCGAAGCTATGAGTGTCGGATCAAGATACATGAGGTACTGTTGCGAAGCTAAGAGGAAGGGTTACAATTTTCATGAAGACACCTAAATCCGGATCTGAACAGAAATAGGTCGAAAGTGCAGAAAACCGTTCCAGGAATTTGCACTCCAGAGTAACGGACACGGTATGTTTGCTGGACTATAACTCCCAGCTCACAAATCCAAATCAGGAAATTCCAAAGGAATTAGAAAGCTGAGACATAAGGCTAAAGCTTTGATGTTTTTGCCAAGACCTGAATCCACTCAGAACAGAACAAAATTTGAGTGTCAAAGTACTCGTCAGAACTGTCCAGATTCAAGGCAGTTCTTATGATCGATTTTGTTTTGGTCATAACAGGAGCTACGGAACTCGGATTTTGACGCACTTTATACCGTTTCGAAGCCAAAACCAAGATCTACATTTCTTATGAAGGAGTCAAAACCCAGATCGTAAGGGATCAAAACCGAAAAAGCCACGGACAGAAGCTAAACTAAAAACGTACAGAACCTGATGTTCAAAACAGGCTTGAGTATTTTATCTATAACTCATGATACACTAATCCGTTTGACCCAAAATTTTACAGGAATATTCAGGACTTAAGAGGCTACAATGTTGAAGAAGGCCACTCAGTCAAATTTCGAGTGTAACTATGTCAAAAATGTAACATACTACACCAGAATCGCAAAACAGGTTCACAAACCGTAATCTAGTACAAACATCATAAAACAGCCTACATAAGTCCAAATCCAGAAATTCCAAAACCAGATGAAAGCTAAGAAACGGGGATAAATTCTATCAGAAGGCCTCAACAACCAATTCTGAAACATTCCAAACCAAAATAACCAATTACAATTGCAGTTCTCAGGTTCGGGTAGAAACAGGACAGCAAGGGTAATTTCGAATTTTCTCATTCTACGCTACTCCGATTGTCCTGAAATTTTGCAGACACCTCTAAAATACTATTATATACAACTTTCATGTTTTATACAAAGCCCAATTCGGCCTCTAACATGGTGCAACAAAAACGGACAGAAAGGGGAAAAATTTTCCAGAAATCTGGAATCTTTTGGTTTCGATGATAGTTTTCTAAATTTCTTGCTACACTTGCTACCAAAACCCCCTATATAACTTTGGATACAACATATATCAATCATACATCAAGTATAGGCAGAAATTAATCAAACCCTAACTTACCTATCTCATCCAAAATCATCACATCAACTTGCATAACTTGTAATCAAACCCAAAACATGAACTATTTAACATCTTAAACAAGAATAAAAGGATCAAAGCCATAGATCAGATTTTATACCTCAAAAAGAAGGCTTGCAAGAGTGATCCTCCACTATTTCTTGAAATTTTTGGTTCCCTTAGCTTCCCAAGCTTCCAAACTTACGATCAATCGGTTTAGAATTCGATTTTAGCACTTGGTTGGTGTAAATCAAGAAGAAAATGGTGCAACTCTTGCTCTCCCTTTCTCTCTCTCCTTACTCGGCCAAGATGCAGAAAATAATGAAGGAGATTAAGCTAAGTTTGTCTTATAAGAAGGTAGAAAGATAAGAATTAATTCTAACCACAAGTTTGGCCAACACTTGGCTTAACCTCAACCACAAAAATTTTCTCTTTCCTTCCTTGCATTTGAGCCACAAATTTTGGTCAAGCTTAGCTGTAAATTAGGAGATATTTTGCTCAAATATCAATAGACTTGTATGGGAAGAAAGTGGTGGTCAAGTGGTGCGTTCAATCGGTAGTGCGCGGGACCCTCCGGTTCGCGCCGTTTTTCTTAAAAACACACGTACTAGGGTTTTTACTTCCTATTCACTAACCTTGTATCATTTCTTCTAATCACATAGTATTTCTCACTTAAAAGTCATTTTTAATCACCACATTTGATTCTTGCTCCATACCGAAATTTCATCCGGCGAAAAATCGCGAAAACCCTAATTTGCTCCAATCTTGAAAACGAAGAGTGAAACCCTACTTTCTAGGTTTATTTACACTTATTGTGGAGTACTTGAGTAGGAGGATCATATTAAATAAATAATTTCCAAATAAAAGGAATTTTAAGAAAAGTGTGATGAATTTTTCAATTCCATAAAATAAAATTAGGGTTTTGAGTCAAATATGAGGGATTTAAACATAGTCACAAGTAAACTAGGGTTTTTGATTAAAATTTTAGGGTTTCTAGTCTTTTAAAACAAAATAAGATTTTAAATCAAACCCAAAGAAATAACTTTAGTATCTTCCCTGAAACAAAATAATGTTTTAAAATAAAATGAACTAAAGAAACCGTAAAACAATAGCATCTTAAAAGTTGGGGTGTCACATAAAACGTACTCCGACACGATCTAGACAACTTCACGAAAGGTTTGGCAGCTGAAAAACTTGACCCAATTTAATCCTAGGAGTCAAGAACAATATTGATACTACCTCAACCCGCAACTACTCGAACTAACGAACCAAATTTGTAGGTAGAAGAACGCCACAATCAAGGAGGTACTTAATTGATAAGTTTGGGGTGAATAACTTAAGAAAGATTCTCAAGTATTCAAAGGAGTTCTCTTGGAAAGAGCAGTGAAAACTCATGAAATTTTATTCGAAGAAATCTGCCCATGAATGTTCCTTACTTTGACTATATATAGCCATACAACTTGAAAACCTAAAGTGAATTGGATTCACTTAAACTAGAAACCCTAATGACCTATGTAACTCGGCTAGAGCAAGACAAGGTGCTGGCCGAAATTTAACCCTAGCTAAGGAACTTTATTTAGCACGAAAAATGACAATAAAACCCTTGCTTAACACGACTAAATAAACGACACAACTTGAAGCTTGAATAACTTGCACATGTGACATCTTCATGGACTAGGAGAGGTCTGGGTCATATCATTCCCGTCCTCTTGAAAGCGATTTGTCCACAAATCGATGGTGCGCTTAAGGGACAGCAATGTTGGAAATAGACGAATGACTACGAGCCATGTTGCATGTCGTTTGGTCAACCTGGTGAGGCTCTCAAACAGGGACATATGCCACGATCGGAAAGAGCTTGTGTAAGTCGTGTGAAAATCCCAGGTTGCAATCCCAAGTTCTCTACTCAGCCTTCGGGCTTGGATTGTCATATTGTCACCTACACAATAAATCACATAGTTAGTAGTCATAGGTATAAAACTATGCAATAGCTTACCATTCACATGCACAAGATAAGGATCTTCATAATGATGCTCATTGAAGCTAGAAATTTCCCAAATCTGGTCGTGCAAAGTGGTAGAATGCAGCATGAGTTGTTGCTGGTTTGGCACATTTCGCACATCGTGAGGTAGAAGAATGAACACTTGGGCTGCGGATTTATGAGGCTGATGTAAGCTTGAAAGAGCACACACCATTGGTGACATCAAACTGTCAAATTCGGCAGCAACTGACACTACAATGTGCACGAAATTTGGTTGGGTCTTACTAGGCAATTTTGGACACCTTTGGGCAGCTTCTATCCTTGCATGCAAAGGACAAGGTGTAGCATTTAAAGAACCAGAAATTTGCTCAGAATGAAAGGAACTTCATGTAAGAGTGGTGTAGAATAAGATTCAAGTGAAACTACTCCCTTTGAGGCATGATTAAGCTCTTCGACAAGGGAGACGGCTCGAGGAGGATAAGTGTGCATGAAGTGTTGTAGAGCAGATGTGATGATCAAACTAGAAATGCCTTGAAAACACACGAGCTCTCCAAAGGATTGAGGAATTGAGCAAAGTAAGGTGAATGGATTCACCCCACACTCCAGTTGCACAAAAGACACGGTATTAAACAATACAAATGTTAGTGTGGTAGAAAGTGAATAATCGTTCGCACAAATGGCTTGTGCAAACATGCTTAATATTCCCTCTTTTGTCCCCACTATGGCCGACTGATTTTTGCCCTGTTCCTTTTCATCTTGCTCGGCACTTTGTTCACTTCGCATGCTCATTTGTTTACTTTCAGCTTTATCTAACTCCCACTCCCTTTGCTTAGGAGTAAGTGGAGTAAGGGTAATCTTTCTATCCCTGTGAACAAAAGAATATTTGTTAGTACGACCTTCATAAACAACCTTCTTATCATATTGCTATAGTTGTCCCAAGATGATGTGAGTGGCTTGCATCGGCACTACGTCACACAATAGCTCATCTTCATATCTACCAATGCTAAATTTCACAAGTGCTTGTTTAGAGACACGTACTTCACTACAATCACTAAACCATTGTAGTTTATAAGGTCTAGGATGATCTTATATAGGTAGTTGTAGCTTCTTCACCATTAGAGAACTTACTACATTAGTACAACTCCCTCCATCAATAATCAAATTACACACTTTGTCATTAACAAGACATCGTGTATAGAAGATATTCTTCCATTGCACATCCTCCTCAATGCATTGTGCATTTAACGCCATCCTTGTAACTAATCCTAATCCAATGGGTTGATCGATAGGAACCCCTCTTCACTTGATTCATCACCGTCATCCTCCGTCAATGGCGACATCTCTTCATACTCCTTTTCATCATCGGTGATGATGTCTCCATTATGAAGCATGATCATTACTCACTGATTTGGACATTGGTTTGCAATGTGACCGACACCTTGACATTTCCAGCACTTAGTATCTCGACTCCTATGTTTGGAGGTCTCGTTGGCGGGTTTGGAAGCTCCTCTAGTATCAAATGTAGAAGCATTTGGTCGAGGGTTGATGGATACCCCTTGCTTCGGCCATGGCGGTGTTGGATGACTAGCGACTATATCATCTCCCCTAGGCTGAAAATTCCGCTGATTTGGAGTGTAAGTAGAGGCATAATTTCTGGTTGTACCCCTCCTCTTGAGCCTTCTTTCCACCTTGATGGCTTTGTCCAATAGTTCTCCCATGTCAAGGTAGTGTTGAAGCTCCACAATATCTGTACTTTCAGCCCTTAATCTTCTCAAGAATCGAGCCATGGTGGCCTCTGAATCTTCTCGAACATCAGCCCTCATCATTGCCATCTCTATTTCCTTGAAGTAGTCTTCGACCGTCATACTACCTTGGGTGAGGGTTTGCAATTTATGGTGCAAATCCCTATGGTAGTAACCCGATATGAAGCGCTTCCTCATGATCCGTTTTAATTCTTCCCAAGTTCGGATGGTTGGCTCTTCATTCCTCCTTTGCTTGATGCGAAGTTGATCCCACCAAACAGTGGCATAATCCGTGAACTCTATGGCTGCTAACTTCACCTTTTGAGGCTCCGTGTGGTGGTTGCAATCGAAAATCAACTCAATCTTCCTTTCCCAATCCAAGTATGCTTCGGGATCCAATTTCCCTTGGAATGTGGGAATTTTAAGTTTTATTCCTTTGAGTTGATCACCTCCATGACTAGCTCCATGTCTATCCTCCCTCGGCCTTTTCTCATCGTCCTCAAACTCCCTCTCCGAATTGGAGTCACTGAGTTCATTCAAGGGAGATTTTCCTCTCGTTCGCTTAGAGGCGTTCCTTGATGAATCCATTTGTTCGATTTCTTCTTGCATGGACTTGAATTTACGATCAAATCTTCTTTGTATCTCAGTTTTGTGATGACCCCACCTCCCCCTAAGACGAACCAAAGGGTTCGGTGGACCGCCTGCCCAACTCTCGCCGGGACTCACTACAATCCTTATATGAAAAACATATCAATTCCAATGACTACATCTAAATATGCCAAAATAATAACACGACTATAATATTTCATTGCACAAGTACATCCAAGGATACAAATCTCAAGTCAACTACATCGAGTTCCAAATCTTAAAATTCCCCAAAGGCCAGTTACAAAATACCAAACTATACAAAAGACTAGCCTTCACTAGTATCTTCCAATCACTTCTTTCACGTCGCTCTCTTGTTAAGGAATAACAAATGGAATGGGATGAGCTAACGCTCAGCGAGGCCAAGAAAAGCATGCAACCACATAGTTCAAGTAACAATAACACTTGTACAAGAAATAAAACTAGAAAGTTCAGGTAAGTCATAAATAACAATAAAACATTCTCAAAAAGATACGGGAGCTCTCAGGAACAATATCCCACTTGTTTTGCCAAGGCTCGATCCAATACCTCCACGTGATGACACTCTGTCAATCGGGTAGGTATTAAATCCGTAGAACTCCACTTACTTCACAATTCCGTTCACCGTTACACCCTCTGTTCCGGGCCGCACTTCAGTTAGAAAAGGCGATACTACTCGAGTATATCAAGCGAGATCTCAAAAGATCAAGCTTTATAATTTCCCATGGTTCACCAGGCTTCTCGACGAAGCCCTTGTCGGCTCGAGTTACAAGGTTGGCCAATGGGTTGGGGTGTCCCCCAGAAGTATAAGTGATCGATGAGACATCGCTCCAATCGACTAAGAATTGTTTATGGTTCTGAGTCGACATGAGAGGTACCTCCCACCCGAATTAGTGTGGTACATGCTACTGCTCCGAGAACCAATTATAGCACTAAGACGGTATGAGAGGTACCTCCCACCCGAATTGGTGTGGTATATGCATCCGCTCAGAGCTCAGGAGTTAAACTTATTCATGTACAATTACCAATCATATGTATTCATGTAATAAGTATCACTTAATTAAAAGAGAGAGAGGGCGAGTTTACGTATCATGTATAATGCTTGTACAATTAACATTTCAATCATATAAGCATTTAACATGCACTTGACACTCACCACTAGCCAAGGGCAAAATAAGAGTGAAGCGAGAAGTCAAAAGAGCTCTTCGAAGTTCTCGTGACCACCTGAGACATATACAATCATAGTTACGTAGGTGCTCGACCAAGGTTAAAAGAAAAGACATTTTCTCACTACTCACTCTCAAGGTCACAAGTTCGAGCTAAATTAAAGAAGTTTTTCTAGCTAAATCGTTAAAATAATGCTCAAGAGAGCTCGGAGATGGTTTTTGATTCAAGTTGTGGTAAGTAATCTCATATCCAAGAGAAAGTACCATTTTCACTTTCAGCACGAAAATCGAGAAAAAGGGTAAATGGTTTTCATTTTTCCAAAACTTTAAGTCTCATGACCAAACCTTAAAAGCAAAGAGCATGCACATTATCCAAACTAATGGAGTTAAAACTCGTTTAAAACTCCACTCATTTTCATAGAAAAATATCAAAGTTAAGGTTCCAAGGTTCAAGTATGAAACTAGTGAAATTCACGAAGAATTACTCTAGTCAAAAGACTCCCTTTTTGGTTTCAAACTCATGGAAATTGAGGCCATAAAAATAGGGTTGAAGTCTATAATTCCAGTATGAAGAGAAGTGTTATAAACAAGGGAAGTTATAGAGTCAAGAAGGATCACAAACAAGAGATTAATCCCTTGGAAACTAAGATTCGAAATGGAGTTTAAATTTCAAAGAGATCTCATATTAAACTGTGAAACTACACTTAAAACAGTCCAACAATTGTAAAGGAAGGTGGAAAGTTCTTAAAAGAGCAATTTGGTTGAAAACAGAAAATTTCCAGTTTAGAGTGACACTACTTGGAAAAATCGTATCTCGAGTTCCTTAAGTCCAAAAATTGAAAATTTATATCATTGGAAACTAGACTCAAAGCACTAAAACTTTCTAGAAGACACTTTTCTCAGACTCCAATTCGAAGTCATTCAAAGTTTAGCTCAAAGTCACTGTTCTAGACAGGACAGAGCAAAACAGGCTTGTAAATTCAGTAAAGTTTAAAAATTCGGCAAAATTTGTGGAAATGGAATCAGGCTTTGAAATTCATATCACAATTATAATTCCAAACCTAGTTTCAAATAGAACCAACGTAACTTGATTCGGACCTTTCTACACTAAGATACAACAGTTCTAAGAAAACGGAAGTTTGGAACCTGTTTTACGAAATTCCAGTTCTGACGTACTAGACAGAGTTTTAAAATCTGATCATAACTAGAGTTACACAACTCGAAATTTAGTGTGGTCTGTGGTGTTGAAAACTAGATTCAAAATTCTACAATTCACTAGAAGGAACTAACTTAAAATTCATTTTGCAAGATAGACAAAATTGAGTTACAAACTGCAGCTTTGACTGTTTCTCGGATGATAGTAGTGAAGAATTTCAGTCATCTTTACCGGTTCACTACGGCACATAGGAATAGAATCAGAGGGTGCATTTTATACCGGCAGAAAGCTCTCAGAGTCTAGTTTCGGATACCACAAA
Source organism: Coffea arabica (assembly GCF_036785885.1). Taxonomy (NCBI): domain Eukaryota; kingdom Viridiplantae; phylum Streptophyta; class Magnoliopsida; order Gentianales; family Rubiaceae; genus Coffea; species Coffea arabica. The sequence continues at coordinate 22,803,890 of NC_092318.1, read as the reverse complement.
CGGAACTCAATTTCAACTTCCAGATAACAGGTTATGACCAAAAATGTGAACACTGGTTAGGGTTTCCTGCTCAGAAAATTTCCAGAATTCAACCTCACTTTAACCCTACTTTTACACAACCAAATGGAAATATTTTTGGAAGGAATTTCATACACATAACCACCAACATGTATCAAGTATTATTGCACCAAAATAGCATCAAAATTTTGAAATTAGCAAGAGAGGAACAACCAGCAATTTTTGGCCGGCATGCATGCATCTTCCTCTAGCTTTCTTTTTCAACTTTTCAACTCAAACAACACCATATCTCATCAAAGCAAGTAACAAACAAGCAATTAAACACACAATAATCCTCAAGACAGCTACCTATAAAGCCTCCTCAAGTCTACAACCTAATGTCAAGGTTCTTGTGAACCCATGAACAATCCAACAACTATCTTGCCATCACTAACTAACCACTAACTTACTACTATGAATTGAAGAGGAAAAGTTGAAGAGTTCTTGGGATGGTTACCTTGATGCCAAAATAAGAGTAAACACTAGGTTTTTGGGCCCTTAAATCACCAAGTTCCTTCCTTGATTAAGTCCTCCTCCAAGCTTGCAAGAAGACCCAAGACAAGAAGCAATTTTTGGAGAGCTTTGTGGAGCAAAAACAGAAGACTAGAAGCTGAAAATTTTGAGGGAAAATGGGGAGGGGAAGAATAGGCCAAGGCAAGAGTGGAGAGGAAGAAAGGTTTTGGTGGTAGATGGTGATGTAATGTTGTGTAAGAAGAGGGGACATAAAGTGCTCTTGTGCCCCAAAAGTCAACGATCGGTTAGTGTGCAATTTGTGCTCCTAATTGAGCTTAACTTAACTCACTCACTCAAATTTCTCAGTTAACTTTTCTTAGTCTACTATTGATCACCTTTAATACTCCAAGATTATTGCGCTCTCGGATCGAAAGTACCTCGAAAAATGTGCATGTACTATTTCTCACTAAACGAGCAGTAGAAAAAATTACATTCGCTAGCGAAACGTTTTAAAATATAAATGAGACATTTTTGTGTACAAATGGGTTTAAAATGAATGAAATAAATTATTCGGAGTAAACAGGTGAATAAATAATTAAATAAGCCAGTAAAATGAAATGAAAGTAAGAAAAAAATGAAATTTCGTGCCCTCACAAGTCCACATGGCATCCATTTTTAGTGCCAATTGTGCAATGGTAAGGTCATTTTCGTGAGCCATATTAAACCTGCAAAGACTTAATCAAACGTTAGGGTAAAAAGCCTTACTCACTCCCTTACATGTTTCTCTCGCTCTCGTGTATCTCTCAAGTGTTTAGAACACTCTAATGATCTCACCAATCATTTCTCAAATCACTGGATTGCTTCCTTTGAAGAAACCATAATTTTCTCCAAGAAATTCAACCAAACTTCACTCAAGTTTCACCAAAAATGTGGCATATAATTGTTGGGATTTTAGGGTTGATTAGTGACACAAAAAGGCAGCAAAACACGAGCAAGACACGCTGGAATTTTCAGATTTTAGTCCGCAAAGAAGGTGACTAAAGTGTTGGAAGTGTTTGACTTTGACAAGGACTCAATTTGAAAACTAACAACTAGTTAAATCCTAGACTGATTTGGACTCCTTTTGGGTGCTACTAAACATGAAAACAATCTAGAAAGGACTCAAAGACACTAATTTATCAAGTTGGACAGAATACTAATTTCAACCAAACAAGAATCAAGATGGCAGAATTTTGTTGGATCCTAGATGGACTCTACTCGATTGCACTAGGCTGTATTTTGGGAGTTGTAAGCAAGGTTTAATGGGTTGTTTTTGGGTGGTTTAGTGGCTGATTTTCTGGTCAGAATTTGGTAATTTGAGTGCAAGTAGGATTTGTTTTGCAAACCCAAATAAACTTGGTTTCCAAATTCAAGTTGGTTTCCTTTTTCTTTCTCCTTGTGATCCGATTTTGTTCCCCTTTTTTTTTCCTTTCTTGCATTTTCTTTTCTTTCTTTTTCAATCAGATTTCTTTTTCTTCTTTTTCAATTCGGATCTCAACAAGAACAAGAATTTTGTTTTGATTTTTTTGCACAAGATCAGCCCTATTCAAGAAACAAGAATTAGGTTTTGATTTGTTCAAGATTTGATCAATCTTGGCTTCAAGAATTTCAAGAACCAAACCACTACTTCAAGATAGATGTCAAGAATTCCAAGAAACAAGGTGAATTTGTCAAGAACTTCAAGAAATAATGTAACAGCCTCTTTTAGTGCAAGACACGACAAAATTCCCCAACCCTCTTTGTTCAAAAAAACCTACTTTGATTTCGGCTTTCAAGAACAAAAACTAGCGACTAGTTTTTTTTTTTTTTTGTCTCCAAACCAACACAAGACTTCAAGAACAATATAACAAGACACCAAAACAAGAAAGAAACATAAGTTATGCAAAATAATTTTTTTTCGGATGAACAGTGTCGCTACAGTACTCTGATGAATAGTATGATACGGTGAATAGTATCGCTACAGTAGCGATGAACATTATGATGCTACAATCTTTTTTTTGACATAAGAATCTAATTTGAAAGAGACAAGAAGATTCGACTCAACACAAAAAAAAGAAAGATATAACCTGGTAGTTGTCGACTAGCTCTGATTACCAACTGATGTGAAACGTATTCCGACACGATCTAGACAACTTCACCAAAGGTTTGGCAGCGGAAAAACTTGACCCAATTTAATCCTAGAAGTCACGAACAATGTTGATACTATCTCAACCCGCAACTACTCGAACTAACAAACCAAATTTGTAGGTAGAAATACCACAATCAAGGAGGTACTTGATTGATAAGTTCAGGGTGAATAACTTAAGAAAGATTCTCAAGTATTCAAAGGAGCTCTCTTGGAAAGGGAAGTGAAAACTCACGAAATTTTATTCAAAGAAATCTGCCCATGAATGTTCCTTACTTTGACTATATATAGCCATACAACTTGAAAACCTAAAGTGAATTGGATTCACATAAACTAGAACCCTAAAGTGAATTGGATTCACTTAAACTAGAAACCCTAATGACCTAAGTAACTCGGCTAGAGCAAGACAAGGTGCTGGCTAAAATTTAACCCTAGCTAAGGAAATTTATTTAGAACGGAAAATGACAATAAAACCCTTGCTTAACACGACTTAAAAAATGACACAACTTGACGCTTAAATAACTTGCGCATGTGACATCTTCATGGACTAGGGGAGGTCCGGGTCATATCATGAAATTCTTGGTTTTCAAGGAGAGAGCCTATCTTCAGGTGTAAGAACTGAGGGAGCTTTGAAGATGTAGAGTGATCGCATCTGAGAGCCTGAAGTTAGTGTGATCGAGGAGCAAGAGTGTACTAATGATTTTGTGGATAGTTCTAGGAGTTCCATAACTGTATTGACTAAAAGGAAAGACAGCTAAGAGATAAAATGGAGAGGCTAAAGTTTAATAAAGTGTAATGGCGAAGGTTAGGAAATGAAGAATCTGAGTGCTAGATCTAAGACTGAACAAATTGAAGAGATTGGAATTATGAAAATTATCATGGCCTAGGGGAGTAAATCCCTGGTTAGGGTTTCTATTGATGGTGGTTCGATTTGAAATTTGATGCTTGTCTTGAATGTGTACTGTGCTAGCACTGCAGACTTGCTTAATTTCTGATATATTTGGACTTGTTATATGTTTACTTGTACCTGTTGTGATCATATACATCAATCTTGTGAAGTCTGATAATTGTACTTTGGACTATGATTAACTAGTATTGCATCTATGATTACTTGAGCCTTGCCCATTTATACCTTGTGTGAGAAATGGAAACTGGAGAATGGCGTTGAGGATATAGATAGTATAGGAGTATGGTTTAAAGATATATGTTAAATACATTAGTGTCTGATCATGATGTGAGTTAGTCATTGTTTGGGGTGTGATGTAGCTTGATGATTCACTTTAGTCCATGGGACGAATGAATGTTAGCAATGATGACTTGGTACTCTATTTACGCTTGAACATAATGGTATGTGTATGAAGATAATCTGGGTTGAAGAGTTGTAAACTTTCACTTATGTGTTGGTGAAAGACTTTTGTCATATGATTAGTAGCTAAGGTTAAATGATCCACGAGTAAAGGGAATGTAAATTGGTTCTTCGAGTCTAAAATATAAGTTAGATAGCTTATGGGAAAAAATTTAATCTATCTTTTGACCATGGAACCTGTTATACCTGACTTTAGGAAAAAAAAATCAGTACTTCATGTTTAAAACCTCCTATTCTAGTTTTATCTGCTACGTGTGAAGTTTGAAAAAAAAAATGATGAATTCAAAAATTTTCAATTCGATAATATATTTCTTTGCCTTTCCGCGCCTTTTAGATATTGATATTTAAATTTGCTATAAATGTGCTTGTAAAAGTAATTTAGAATTTTCAATCTTGTTTTTCTTGTTTAAGTTATTTGGGTAATTCTGTCGTACAATATTTTCACGAAATTTGTGTTATTAAGATCGTATCTTTTTATAAAAGAAATGGTTTTAACCAAGTATTTTATATCCTCCCCATCTTACCTTTCCACTTTAGAGTTAACTAAAAGAGTCTCTTTGCAAACAACCAAGAATTTAAGAATTTATTCTTACGAGCGTTATTCTAAAAATTTTATATCCTTCTCTTAAAAACTTCAAACATTTTGATTTTTGTTATAAAGCTATATTTTCTCTTTGTGGAGAGCAATGAACCCAAGAGCCTTATTATATTTGATGTAAGGTTTGAATTTATCGGAGTAAGTGACTAGCGGACTATGATAAGATATTATTGAGCTTAAGGTTTATCCTTTAATGTTTTGATATTTGTATACATTTGTATGGAACTAGATGTGATTTTTTTGAAGTTATTAATTACTTGAGGTTTCTTTCTAATCGTTTTGAAAGATTAATAGGGTTAAGGCCCAGTAGGACAAAATTACTGCGTTGTTAAGATCTTATAGAATTTGATATACGGGACATTAAAGTTCATTGAGAGTACTTAGGGACCATTGGGATATTGAGGTAAGGATTACATGATTTGTTCTTGAATTGGAATACGTAGATTGACAAATTTCTTGAGGTGATTTTTATTACTTATGATTGGCTTATTAATGAGGTAATTGAATTTGTGAAAACGTGTGAAAAGATTATAATCTTGCTCCTCGTGAAAAGATTAAGGATATATGACTTACGTGATATCTAGTGCGGAATAGGTTTTATAATTCTTAAGAGCAGGATGTAGAAGACATATCTGGAGTTTTCGAGTTAAGGTATGAATTTCGAGAACGAAATTCTTTAAGGGGAATAGGATGTGAGGACCCAAAATTCTTGCTCTTTTACTTTATTTTAACTTAGTTGCACATCATTTATTTGATTAATTAACGATTTGAATGATTTTTGCATCTGCGTAAATTTTAGAACTATTGCATATGAAGTGCGTGAGTGCGAACTGTGAGAACTCGTAATTTTCTTAATTGCTAGGTTTTATTTTCTATTAATTGCACGCTTTTCCACATTTTATTTATTCAAAAATTGTGAAAATAAATTTTATGAGTAAAGATGGTTTTGAAATCATTTTTCCGAGTATAAGTTAGCTTATGAGATTTTAGAAGTGGATACCGGGCGTGGGACCCGCTAGTACTGTAAGTTTGATACAATTCGGCCAACTACGTTAAGTTGTGTATACTGGATTTTAATTTATCAGGTGTGAAGAGATAATTAGAAGTTACCTAGATGGATTATCATTGGAGAGACAAAAGGATAGAGTTGCATTAAATAAGGGTGACAAGTGTCACCTTGTGGTTTATTCTTGACTTTGACCATTTTACTTACCTTTACTAATTAACCAAAATTGACCAAAAATTCATCACTTTCATCCTTCTCTTGGCCGAATTTCTTGGAGAGAAAAGAGAGAAAAACCTTCAACATCTTCCTTCCATAACTTGCTCCAATCTTCAAATCTAACCGATAAAACTTCAAATCACTCCATAAAAACTCTTCTCTAGGTAGGATTAAGGTTCTTGGTGAAGTGATTTGGAAGAAATTGGTGCTAAGTAGCTTCCGTTCTTGAGGTTGCAAGGTGAGTAGCTAGGGAATTCTTTCCTTGATATTGATAATGTCAAATTAATGACTTGTGGTGGCTAAAGATGTGATTTGGTGAAAGATTTCTTGATTGTAGTTGAGATTGGTGACTTTTATATTTATTCTTGAATTTTTCTGTTTTCATATGTTTAATATTGTGTGGCCTGGGTTGATGACTTGGTTTAGCTTAGAATGAAGCCTTGGTGTGTAAATTGTAGCTATTTGTGGAAAATTTCCGCTTTGAACTGAAATTTCCAGATTAGGGTTCCAAGTTTACACCATTCTGTCTGGCACTGTTGGACCTAGATAGAGGACGAATTAGCCTTGGATTAAAACATAAAAGTTGTAGGGAATGATATTTTATAGTTTCCTGCAAAATTTCAGGCTAATCGGAGCAATGTAGTTTGTGAAATGACACAAATACCCCTGCTGCCCTGTTTCTATCCGAACAAGTTAATCAGCTTCTGTAATTGGTTGTTTTGACCAGGAATACTACTAATTTGGTTGTCAATGTCTTCTTAAGAATTATATCCTTGTATCTTAGCTTTCAAATGGCTTTGGAATTACTTGATTTGGAGTTGTGTGTGCTGAGATAAGAGTGAATGAATCAGGACTGCCAGTTGAATTCCGCTGTGAGTTTCGAACTGGAAAATCTGGAGTAGTTTTGGTAAATTTGATCTAGTTAGGGTGAGAAATGGACTTAGTAGTCTTTATAAAAGTTATATCTCTCTGTCTTAGCTTCGAAATGGTGTAAATTTCACCCCAATCCGATAAGTTTACCTCCAGTTGTGTCCGTTCCGCTAAATGACGTCAAAACTGTCTTCTGGTTTAGGACCTAAACTTCGTTTCCGGACCATTGTCCTAACTTGAATTTGTACTTGTACCACTTGGAGCCTATTGAACGGCTATTCAAATGAGATTATTTTGTCCGAGATTTTGGGATTGATTGAGTAAAATAATGAAGCCATGATGGCTGGAAAAGTAAGCAAATTCAGGGGAAATGCTGTCCAATTTTCTAGGCCGTTTAGTCTCTTTAGATTTGAGTTGTCTTTTGAAAGAAATGAAGGGCTTTTGGGTCGTTCAAACCCTAGGTCCTCTCGTTACTTTTTTTTCCAAAATCATGTTTTGCACCCTTGCATTAGTAATTATTTGACGAGGCATACGACTAGTAGTCGAGCCTCACTTGTGCATTCTGTTTACTCAATTTTGGATGTGAAACCTTCAATTGTTTTACTTTGGTTCTTTTAGGATTTCTTGGCGATTAAAGCCAATTTGAAGTGAAAACTTTTGAAGTATCTGTACTTGAACCGGTGAGTGTACCACTCCCCTCACTTGTTGTTTAACTCGGCTTCTGTAAATGCAATCTGTGATATGAACTGAACTATCTGTTTATTTTGTTTGAGACGAGGGTGTACTTTATCACACTCGTTCTCTTGTCTGTTCATATGCCAATTTTGGTACGAATCTGAATCTGTTATCTGTAGACACCAAATTTTTACTCGTTTTTGTTTTAATTATCTCAAAATTTTATCTTAGACATTTTTCAAGCATTTTGGACATCAAATCTTTTAATTTTATTCATTTTTGCTTATTTGTCTGTTAATTCTAAGATTTTTTGAAAAAAAAAAGAGAATTGCTCAAAAAAAAAAACATTCTTTAAATTTTTAGATTCAAATTAGGAAGGTTTGTTGTTTATTTTGTTAAAAAAAAAAAAGAAAAAAAAAGGGAAACCCTATAGCGGGTTTTGGGCTGTTCTGAAAAGAAAAAAAGAAGGGAAAAAAGAAGAAAAATGAATGGAAAAAAGAAAAAAGATAGTTTCTGCGGTTTCTGGCATTTGGCCTATTTTCATTACTGCATTTTCTGGCTCCGTTAAGATGAGGTAAGTACAGGCCATCTAAGGACTCCAATTCAAAACCATGATCAATGGCTAGGAGGGGGGCCGGGTGCTGGAATCATTTAGGGCCATCAAGATGAGTTTTGAGGGTTTTAGGGACTGGAGGTTCCCATATAAAAGGCAAAGGGATACGGCAAGAGAGCAAGGGGGGGAAGGAGTGACGGCTGGGGGTTGCGGGAAAGAAAAAAAGAAAGAGAAGGGAAACGCAACAGAGGCTGAAACAGAGGGCAAGAAAGAAAAAATGCAAGGGAGGTCTGAGCGATGGAGCAGAAGGAAATAGAGGGGAGCTATGGAGGCTAGGGTTTCGATCGGCAACAAAAGCAACGAAAGAAAAGAAAATAAAAAGAAACGGAGAGACAGCTTCGGGGAGGCTTCGGCAGAGAAGAGAGACAGCAAGGAAAGGAGTAGGGGTTGTGAGCGGCTGGGTAGAAAGAGCTATAACAGAGAGCGAGGGAGTGACGGTGAAACGGAGGGTAGAGGGAGAGTAGAAGGAAAAGAGATAGCCGACAGAGGGGAGGTTTAGCAGGCGGCGGAAGTCTGAGAGAAAGAGCGAAAGAGGAAGGAAACGAAGGAAAAGGCTTCGGACAGCTAAGGAAGATCAGAACAAGACAAACCGTAAAGGGAACTGGAAAGGAGGAGGAAAGCAAATTTCTGAAATTTCTGGGATTCATGGGTCATGGAAGCGGCTGCCGTAATGGACGTCGCGCTTGCTAATGGAGGACGCCATGGTTCTCCTCCAGATCTGGAAGCGCCTGGCTGCTGCAGTCACAACAAGCTTTTCCTCCGCCGCACGAAGCTGCCACCACTTCATTCCGCCATCATCAGTTGTGAATCTCCAACAAAAGAGAGATCATTGTAAGTTATTCTTTCTTTTAAGCTCCAGTTTCTCTTTAGGCGTAGATCCTTCAAGCCTTTAAAGCATGTACCCCGTGACGCTGTTTGTGGAAATTTCGTTGTCTTTTGGTGCTTATTTTCCTTCCCCTCCTTTTTCATGTTCAAGAATCTGTTCTCTCTTCTTGTGGGTTAGAAGATACTGTGTGTTTGATCATAACTTAGGGAGTGGATTATAACTCCAGCAGCGAAGTTTTGAATGTGTGTGATTAGAACTTTAAAAAGAGAGCAAAGCTGCTAGCTTTTCATGTTTTTCTTTTTGAAACTGAACGAGGGTGGCCCGTAAGTTGCAAATGTCGTTCTGGGCATCTTGTCTGCTCTCAAGATTTCGGTTTGGGTCTTTTGGGGTATAGGCTGTAGCATATGGGCAGTGTTAACGACATGGATTGGAAGTTTTGGCTTTGGGGTTTGTGGTAGCAGATAATTGCAGCAAAGTGTGGTATTGTAGCAGGCCATAACCTAAACATTGTTTTGTAAAATGAGTAAATCATTCACTGCCCCAAGTTCCTTTTCTTTTGCTGATTCTATGCTTGGTTTCCTTGTTGATTTCAGTGAAGTAGACAATGGTATTTGATTGCCTAGTCTAGAGATTTGATGTTTGGTGCAAAAGTTTAGATCAAAGTCATGCATGTGAACCAGAAATATGCGCTTGTAAACAAAAAATGCAGCAGACTATTCTTTCAGTTGCAGAAGCTTATTCGTTGCATGAACTTGTATGGAAGTCTTCCAAGAATCACATTATTTAGCCATGTTTAATTGGAAAATGGATCAAAGTGCTGCATGAATCTTGTTTGCCAAAAGTTGCTTGGAGTTGCAGAAGCTTGTGCATGAAAATGGTAGCAGAAACGGCTGAAAGAAATGGTTTCAGTTTTGGCCGAAAATTGCTGACTGCATGCATGCAAATGTATTCTAAAAGTTGCACTTTAACCCCTCAAGCCTTCTTAATGCTACTAGGACCCAATCAATTGAATAATTTTATCAATTTGGTTCTTGACAGCTTTGATTTTTGCAATTTTATTGCTTGTTTGCTTCAATAAACTACCATGTTTTGTTTAATTGCACTTAATTCGTGATTTTAAGAGCTTTATGACCAAGTGAGCTTGTGTTTTGCATATTTTCTTTAATGTTCTTAATTAAATTGGTACCCTGACCATTTTATTGTTTTGAAGGGTAAATTAGTAATTTCACTTCGTTAGGGCATCAACTCAAGGGAGGTATAACTTCTTTTATCTTTTTTGTCTCTCCCCTATGTGATCCAACGTGCTAAGTGAGAATTGCATGTCTACTTTGCTTTCCTTGCCTTTCCTTAATTCCTTTCATTTATTTCATTTACTTTTATTTTTTATTAAGTTATTCTTTTATGGGGTATGTGTACACCTCTTGGCTTGTAATAGATAGGGCTTGGAGAGCATTTTTATTCACTTTTCCCCTTCCCCATTTGTTTTAGTTAGCCAATGTAATAGGTTCATTAGCTTGATCGCTTGCTTTTGTTGCTACGTGTTAATTTGCTTTATTAGGCTCTTGCATTTAGTCGAGCATGCTAAGTGTTATGTGCTACGTGTTTATAGGTGATTGGCATGTCTACTTGCTTTCTATAGTCATAGATGAATGTGATGGATGAATGCATCACCGTGGCTAGTCCAACGCTGGCCATGGTCTCTCCCCTCGAGCTCTCGCAAGTCCAATGCTTGTGAGAGAATTTTAGAAAAGGGCTAGTCCAATGCTAGACCCAATAGGTTGTCCCCTCTCGTTAGTACATACTTGCATGTCTCACTACATTTCATGCATTTTTCTTAGTTTTCTAGCATTTGGCATAGCCCTCCAACCCTTTCCCCTTCATTTTAGGTTTTGCATCCTCATGCTAGTTATAGGGTACATTTGCTTGAGAGTCCCCTTTAGGTAAGGGAATCGAGCGAGTGTGGCTACAAAATAGCCTTAGCACGCTAGTTCTTCCTTCTCATCAAAGGGAAAATTAAAATCATGAAGATAGAAGTCATTCCCGTACCCGACTTGATGCATTCCTCTAGGATCATGCACCTCCATTTTACCATATCATTTTTTCATCTACATTTTCTCACTACTTATATTTTTTACTCCACATGCCATGTTCACACACTTTCTCTTCTTTCCCTATCACTTATTTATTTTCTACCTCACAAATTGCACCCAATTGTACTTAGATGCATTTACTACCATTATACCATATTTTAATTCACTTGCACACATACACCTTCATTTTCTCAATTGGCACACATGCACTTTTCTTACATTTGCACACATGCACTTTTCTTACATTTGCACACATGCACTTTTATTACATTTGCACACTTGCACTTACATTTGTATTTGTATTTTATTTTATTTTGCATTCCTCTTACATTTTCACACTTGCACTCATATTTGGGTCTTCATTTGCATTACCCGTGACCTCTATGAGAGTTTTCCTTATTGGCCATCACAACTCATGTGATTGGGACCAAAAAACCTCATAAGAGACATTTTAGATTTAGGATTGCATTTCTTTTCATATCCATTAGTCACATCCAACATGCAACACATATTTTGGGTAGAAGAATTAGGAAAAGTGGGGCTAAGTCACGCAACTAGCTTTGGCTAGGGTAAGGGAGTGCCTTAGGCTTTGCCTTTGCCTTCTCCCTTATCAAATGTGACCCCCGATCCCTTTCTTTGGTCACGTAGACCTAAAAGTTCTTTAAAAAGGGTTCGTTTGCTTTTCTTTTCAAAAATCACTTTTTCTTGGGTGACTTGGTACACCCTAACTCTATACCAAGTGGCGACTCCTTTTCTATAAAAACCCTTTTTGAACTTTGTTTGGCCAAACCGTCGCATTTCACAATCCCACGGCCTTTTATTTTCACTTTCGCACACGTTCACATACATATCCCGCACACTACTTTCACATACTCAAAAGGTGGGGCGCGACAGCTTGGCGACTCCACTGGGGACTTCCTCAGTGGGTCCAAGCATTTGATTTAGCTATTCTTTTCCTTTTTTCTACCCTTTTTATGCATAGCATTTGGATATTAGGGTTGCATTTTTCATTTTTAGGACTTTTTGCCTCGCACGCGTATTAAACTACTCCCTCACTCACGTATGTATGATTGATTGTTTGGATGTATGTTGTACTTGTTTTATCTCGCGCTTTGCATTGCATTTGGGTGGGGGACATACCCTAGAGCCTCGCGTTGGTTCTTGATCCCTCCCCTCCAAACGAGCACTAGCATACGTGCATACGCTTTAATTTTTTACCCCTCATTTATTTTCTTTTAGTGGCTTGTCACGCCACTCCACCCTATTAGGATTTTAGGCGACTCACTTGGACTTGTGATCGCGACACGATGTGTGCGTAGCTTGATCCGAGGGGTCACTCAATCTTCCATTTTAAGCTTTGGGTTCATAGCCTTTAGCTTTTAGTCTAAGGTTGAGGATTTTTTATAGATTCACTCATGACATGTAGCCGTGACACGATGTGTGCGTAGCAATGTCTGGGGAATCGCTCGAGCCACCGACAAAGAACCTTGGGATTGATGACCCTTGGTTTCCAAGTCTGAAGGCTCGGGGACCTAAAACCTATCGAGTCTAGATGCATTAGTGAGCCAATACCTCATGCATCCATGATAACTTGCCTAGGGTAGAGTCTGCCTTGCCTTATTAGGGACACTATTCACGAGGGGAGGGATCCAACCCCTTTTTCCCTTTTATTGCTTTGTATTGATTTCATTGCTTTGTCTCGTTGCTACAATGTGTTATGTGTATTTATCTGGCTGAACTAACTTTTCTTGGTTTTGTCCCCATTACATTCACAAACCCTAGCAAATAAGAGGTCTGGCATGACCTTCTTTTAGCACCTACCCTTGTAAATAGGCTATTGAACGTTTAAGAAATTTTGGTATATTTCGTTTCTAAATTAATAATGTCATATCATTTTAGACCTACCCTGGCAAATAAAGGGTCCCTTAAGTCATGTTTCATTTCAAATTGCATATTTTATTGCTTTAATAAACTGGCATCATGCATAAACCTTAGAGGGAATGCCACTTAGGGAATCCTATTATAGGAATAAACCACCTCGTGTCTCGGATATTTAATCCAAGGAGACTTGCACGTTTACATTTTGTACCATCCAAAGGGGTAGTGCACAAGGTAAGGTGGGATCCGGTCATTTTCATAGAGCGATCTTTGGAATATGAGCGTCTAATAATCACTTTTTGGCCACTTCATCAAAATTGATAAAAATCCCTGGCGTAAAGGATTAATTGGAACAAATTCACCAATATTTCCTCACTGTTGAGACTATAAATAAACTGAGGCCAAAATTTGATTTTAGAAGGCTCATAGACTAATGCATCGCAATAAGCCGTCAATTCCATTCAGTCCATTGGATCATGTTATTCATAAATTTCATCCAGTCCATTTTATCAATTTGTTCATTTTTAGGGCAACCTAGTCGATTTTGAATTTATTTGACTAGTCTATCCATTTTAGGGCAATCTAGTCGATTTTTGAATAAGATCACCAATTTCATTCAATTCATTTGATTAGTTTACCCATTCTTAGGTCAATTCAATCAATTTTGAATAAATTCAAATCATCAGATTCGTTCAATTTCATTTGACCAGTTTACCCTTTTTAGGGTGATTTAGTCAATTTTCCGATCCATTTGACCAGTTTACCTATTTTAGGGCAATTCGGTCGATTTTGAATAAATCATCATTTCACTCGATCCGCTTGATCAATTGATTTCATTCAATTCATTTGATTAGTTTAATCCATTTTTCAGGGTTATCCATTCAATTTTCAATAAATAATCAAATTTCATTCAATGCATTTGACGATTTTACCCCTTTTGGCACATCATGCGTTGATCAAAGCAGGCCATCCATTCGGACTTTGTCCTCATTTTTAGGAAGAATGTCTCTTCTTACTCCAATTGATCAAATTTTTCAAATTATTTTTCACTCAATAAATTGATCGGATTCATCAGGTATTGTATAGTGCCTACCCTAGAGGATTGCATTTTCATGCTAGGCCTACCCTTGGCATAAAAGGGCTCCCCCATAGGACATGCATACCGATTTTATAGTCTTGATTACTAACTCAGGGTATTTTTCTTTTGTTTTTCCCCCCCCTGCATTCATAAAAAAAAAAATGTTTCAATAGGGTGAAAATATTTTTCTATATCTGATAACAATTTTTGATGTAATAAAGTTTGAAAATTACAAGTATTATTTGACTCTTGGGCAGGCCTTGCAATGAAAATGTGAAGGGTCTATCTGGAAGTGTTAGGTTGAAGCCTCTAAGAGATTTCGTAATTATTTTTTAAAGGAAAATTCTGTATATTTGACTTGTTACTACATTTTTGTGCCAAAAGAAAAGGAGACAAAAAGTGTATATACGTGGAGCTCTTTAGAAGTTTTCTATTCTCATTTGTATTATAATTGAACGAGAAATTTTGTTTTAAACTTTTTCAGCAATAAAGTTTGTAAACAATTATCGTTTTGTATATTCATGTACATTTCATTCTTTATTCTTGCTCATTAGAGATTTCATGATGAATTTTAAGAAATAAGCTCAAATTGAGATTTTTCAACCTCTTGCCTGAAAACTCACAAATGTATACACCATATTGGTGATCCGAGCTATGCAATAAGAGTGCTCAGAATTAAAAGAGGTCACTCAAAAGACCCAATACGATACCTTTCTCTTTCACTGTACAATTGATATTTTGCCCACTTCTATTAACCCCAAAATAAAATCAGTCACATTGATTGATAAATTACAAATTGGGGCGATCTTTGCTTGAGAAATGTCCACTGTGTCTAATTATATTCAATTCACATCTAAGTGAAAGCAAAATGTGCATTATTCTTGTTTGTTTTGGAAATTTGGAATGATACTTTGAGCATTCGTTTCTCTACCTATACAGATTTTATCATTTGCTCTCCCATTTGAGCCTTTACAAGAATAATTTCGTTTCAAATAAGTGCCTTGATGATCACTACCCTACATTGGAAAATTTTCAAATAACAAAAAGGGGAGTGGATTTTCAATGACCATTTCGTTACTTTGGTTGTCATGAGGTGTAAGAATGATACTTTGGCCATCGTTTCTACAACCTAAACAC
Organism: Coffea arabica; assembly: GCF_036785885.1. NCBI lineage: Eukaryota > Viridiplantae > Streptophyta > Magnoliopsida > Gentianales > Rubiaceae > Coffea > Coffea arabica. The sequence continues at coordinate 22,788,863 of NC_092318.1, read as the reverse complement.
CATTTACCCTTGCATCCTCATTTGAGCTAAAATTGGTGGTTCTTTTCAAAAGCACTTACGATCGCACCCCCACATTGGGGAGGGAGATTGGAGAATTTTCCAAAAAGGAGAAAAGCAAAAATGCCAAAATTAAAAGAAAAGAGGGAATCACAAATTGGAGAAATTTGATTCTACTTGGGTTTCGATTTTGAAAAGGGGTAAAAGAGAAAAAGAGAAAAGAAAAGGAAGGGTTTTTTCTCCACACGGATCGCCTATGTTTCACAGATATGGATGAACAAGGGTCTTGCTCAGTCAGTTAATTCAAATACATGCAAGAAATTTCGCATTAATGAAAGTTTCCTTTCAGAGTTATTGTAAGGAACAGAATAAAAGTCAGGCCCTCTTCTTTTCCAAATCAAACATTCTATCCCTAATTATCCCTTTTGAGCCTTCAGAATAAATACTTCGTTTGGCAACCCCTGAGAATCGCGAACCCCACACTGGGGTAAGTTTGAGTAGCAAAGGGGAAAGTTTCAAGAAGTGAAAAGTGATAATGCAACAAAATCAAAAGAGAATAGAGAACCTCAGTTCAAAAATAAATTGGGGCAAATTTTGTGAAAGTTCAAAAAATGGCAGAAGGCCGAAAAATCAAAAGAAAAAAGAAAATGAAAGGAAAAAGCCTCAATTGAGCATCAACTGGGGCAAATTCTGATTTAGCCCTAAAATAGGGTTGGCACAACATTGCGATCTCAGATTCTTCAAACCACTTTTGAAATCTGCTTTCAAGCCTTAACTTTTCTAAGCACCCCACCTGACCCCATTACAAAAGCCGAAAGTCCTGACTTCTGTTCTTTGCAATGGCCCTGTCAAGGAAATTTCTGATGCCGAAAATTTTAGCTGTATTTCTGAATTGCTTGGGTATGGGGTTGACGCTACTTACCATGTGAAAACCCACTAGGTCAAGGAAAAGAAAAGGAAGCAAAAGCAAAGCAAGAAAAGTAAATGCAAGAAAATTCGACGCTGAAGTCCCTGGTGAATGGGGAGAAAAATGCAAACAAAGTCTGAGATCTTTGAGTTCCAACGTAGGGGCATTTTTGGAAAAATACGATCTTCGGTGCAATGTCCCTGAAAGTCTTATTCTTTAACTATCGTTTTCAAGCCACATTACAAGCTCATAAAGTCCATCGTTGACTTATTCCTTCATGACAACCCAAAGTGAGGATTATGCTCATAAGAAAATCCATCAATCGTTTGTGATCATAAGGGTATAACCAGTTTCGCATGCTTAGCTATAGTTTCTATCCATATTGTTGCAAGCCTATAAAGCTCATATGTGGACTACGTTTTCTTAAGAAATAAGGGTGACAAACTCTTTGCTTTCACTAAGATGTGATGTTGAATGCATTTCAATTTTGGGCACAAGAACCAGACAAATCTTGACCTCTCATTTTCCTTGGCCACCTCAAATCAGAAATAAAGTCACTTGATTGGTCCTGAAGATGAACCAACTGGAAATTGTGACCCATTACCCAAAACACAGATGCTAAAAGTGAGGAAGAAATCTTCTGTAATTTGGTATTATTTCAAGAAATTCATCATGAAAATTTCTTTTTGGAAACATAGTTTCTTACAGTGTTCAAATAAATGGAAAGTCATCCAAACAAGTTTTTGCAATTAAATGGCCCATACTGGGGCAAAATTTTGTTTATAAGATTTCGTGAAAACAAGCCCACACAGGGGCAAATATTTTATAATCCATTTGAGGTTTTTGTCAAAGAGTCAAGCAAGACTTTCAAATCAATCACACTGCTCTTTCCATGAGTAGTAGTTGCAATATTTTAAAATAAAGTGCATGTTGTACTTTGGCAAGCCCCCTGTGCAGGTACTCATGGCTGAAATCGATGAAGAAGCGTAAGTCAAAATCTTACGAATCAAGGCCACAAGGAGGAGCAACCATGCCGTAATAAAAATCAATTGATCGGTTACACAATAATTGGTGGAAATTTGGGCAAATTATTTTTGAAAAGATTCTCAAAAATCAAACTTGAAATTAATTTCTTGTTCCTTGACAAATTTCAATTTCTTGTTGATGAAATTTCAGCGCCCGCCGCGCATCCTTCCATTTCCCATCCTTGACAATCAAATGTTATTCACTGATATCTCCACCGTTAGCATCGAGTCTATCTCACTAACGTGTGCGTTTTCATTCCACCACCGTTAGCATCGAGTCTATCTCACTAACGTGTGCATTTTCATTCCACCATCGTTAGTATCGAGTTTATCTCACTAACGTGTGTGTTTTTTATTCCACCACCGTTAGCATCGAGTTTATCTCACTAACGTGTGCGTTTTCATCCTACCACCGTTAGCATCGAGTCTATCTCACTAACGTGTGCGTTTTCATTCCACCACCGTTAGCATCGAGTCTATCTCACTAACGTGTGCGTTTTTATTTTATAACCGTTAGCATCGAGTCTATCTCACTAACGCGTGCGTTTTCATTCCACCACCGTTAGCATCGAGTCTATCTCACTAACGTGTGCATTTTCATTCCACCACCGTTAGTATCGAGTTTATCTCACTAACGTGTGTGTTTTTTATTCCACCACCGTTAGCATCGAGTTTATCTCACTAACGTGTGCGTTTTCATCCTACCACCGTTAGCATCGAGTTTATCTCACTAACGTGTGTGTTTTTTATTCCACCACCGTTAGCATCGAGTTTATCTCACTAACGTGTGCGTTTTCATCCTACCACCGTTAGCATCGAGTCTATCTCACTAACGTGTGCGTTTTCATTCCACCACCGTTAGCATCGAGTCTATCTCACTAACGTGTGCGTTTTTATTTTATAACCGTTAGCATCGAGTCTATCTCACTAACGCGTGCGTTTTCATTCCACCACCGTTAGCATCGAGTCTATCTCACTAACGTGTGCATTTTCATTCCACCACCGTTAGTATCGAGTTTATCTCACTAACGTGTGTGTTTTTTATTCCACCACCGTTAGCATCGAGTTTATCTCACTAACGTGTGCGTTTTCATCCTACCACCGTTAGCATCGAGTCTATCTCACTAACGTGTGCGTTTTCATTCCACCACCGTTAGCATCGAGTCTATCTCACTAACGTGTGCGTTTTTATTTTATCACCGTTAGCATCGAGTTTATCTCACTAACGTGTGTGTTTCATTCTACCACCGTTAGCATCGAGTCTATCTCACTAACGTGTGCATTTTTGTTCAACCACCGTTAGCTTCGAGTTTATCTCACTAACGTGTGTGTTTCATTCTACCACTGTTAGCATTGAGTCTATCTCACTAGCGTGTGTGTTTCTTTTCTTCTACCATCGTTAGCATCGAGTTTATCTCACTAACGTGTGTGTTTTATTCTATCTCCGGCAGGTTCGGGTGCTATCCCACTGACCGACCAATTTGTCAAAGGCAGGCTCGGGTGTAATCCCACTGACCGATCACCATGGCAGGCTCGGGTTTAATCCCACTGACCAATTCATCACACTGGGGCAAATCTTTGGATAATTTTCGAGCAAGTCTTATACAGTCTCTTCATACATACCAGTATTTCTTTTATTCTGCCACTAGTCGTTGGGTCAGTCCCACTAGTGCGCATTTCTTTTATTCGGCCACTAGCCGTTGGGTCAGTCCCACTAGTGAGCCATTTCTTTTATTCTGCCACTAGCCATTGGGTCAGTCCCACTAGTGCGCATTTCTTTTATTTTGCCACTAGCCATTGGGTCAGTCCCACTAGTGAGCATTTCTTTTTGCACTGCCACTAGCCGTTGGGTCAGTCCCACTAGTGAGTATTTCATTTGCATCGCCACTAGCCGTTGGGTCAGTCCCACTAGTGAGCTTTTCACTTACACCACCACTAGCCGTTGGGTTAGTCCCACTAGTGAGCTTTTCACTCACATTGCCACTAGCCGTGGGTCAGTCCCACTAGTGTGCATTTCACTTTCATTACCACTAGCCGTGGGTCAGTCCCACTAGTGAGCATTTCATTTTACATCGCCACTAGCCGTGGGTCAGTCCCACTAGTGTGCATCCCATTTTGCATCGCCACTAGCCGTGGGTCAGTCCCACTAGTGAGCATTTCATTTTCATTGCCACTAAACATGGGTCAGTCCCACTAGTGTGCATTTTATTTTCATCGCCACTGAACATGGGTTAGTCCCACCAGTGTTCCTTTCATTTTTACTTTGCCACTAGCCGTTGGGTCAGTCCCACTAGTGAGCCTTTCATTTCACTGCCACTGAACATGGGTCAGTCCCACCAGTGTGCATGTCATTTTCATTGCCGCTAAACATGGGTCAGTCCCACTAGCGTGCATTCCATTTGCATTGCCACTAAACATGGGTCAGTCCCACTAGTGTGCATACCACGGTTTTAAATTTCCTGTTCGGGTCAGTCCCGTTTTAAATTTCCTGTTCGGGTCAGTCCCGTTTTAAATTTCTTGTTCGGGTCAGTCCCGTTTTAAATTCCTGTTCGGGTCAGTCCCGTTTTAAATTCCTGTTCAGGTCAGTCCCGTTTTAAATTTCTTGTTCAGGTCAGTCCCATTTTAAATTTCTTGTTCGGGTCAGTCCGTTTTAATTTCCTGTTCGGGTCAGTCCCGTTTTAAATTCCTGTTCGGGTCAGTCCCGTTTTAAATTCCTGTTCGGGTCAGTCCCGTTTTAAATTTCTTGTTCGGGTCAGTCCCGTTTTAAATTCCTGTTCGGGTTAGTCCCGTTTTAAATTTCTTGTTCGGGTCAGTCCCTATGATTTTAAATTCATGTTCGGGTCAGTCCCGTCTTAAATTCCTGTCCGTCGGAATCATTTTGTGGTCGAATGACACAGGTAAGCATTTGGTGTCTACTTCTTTGTCTCAAGTTTTTCCAAAACTCAGACAAAGAGAGGCAAACTGTAGACACCAAATTTTTTACTCATTTTTGTTTTAATTATCTCAAAATTTTATCTTAGACATTTTTCAAGCATTTTGGACATCAAATCTTTTAATTTTATTCATTTTTGCTTATTTGTCTGTTAATTCTAAGATTTTTTGAAAAAAAAAAGAGAATTGCTCACAAAAAAAAACATTCTTTAAATTTTTATATTCAAATTAGGAAGGTTTGTTGTTTATTTTGTTAAAAAAAAAAAGAAAAAAAAAAGGGAAACCCTATAGCGGGTTTTGGGCTGTTCTGAAGAGAAAAAAAGAAGGGAAAAAAGAAGAAAAATGAATGGAAAAAGGAAAAAAGATAGTTTATGCGGTTTCTGGCATTTGGCCTATTTTCATTACTGCATTTTCTGGCTCCGTTAAGATGAGGTAAGTACAGGCCATCTAAGGGCTCCAATTCAAAACCATGATCAATGGCTAGGAGGGGGGCCGGGTGCTGGAATCATTTAAGGCCATCAAGATGAGTTTTGAGGGTTTTAGGGACTGGAGGTTCCCATATAAAAGGCAAAGGGATACGGCAAGAGAGCAAGGGGGGGAAGGAGTGATGGCTGGAGGTTACGGGAAAGAAAAAAAGAAAGAGAAGGGAAACGCAACAGAGGCTGAAACAGAGGGCAAGAAAGAAAAAACGCAAGGGAGGTCTGAGCGATGGAGCGGAAGGAAATAGAGGGGAGCTATGGAGGCTAGGGTTTCGATCGGCAACAAAAGCAACGAAAGAAAAGAAAATAAAAAGAAATGGAGAGACAGCTTCGGGGAGGCTTCAGCAGAGAAGAGAGACAGCAAGGAAAGGAGTAGGGGTTGTGAGCGGCTGGGTAGAAAGAGCTATAACAGAGAGCGAGGGAGTGACGGTGAAACGGAGGGCAGAGGAAGAGTAGAAGGAAAAGAGATAGCCGACAGAGGGGAGGTTTAGCAGGCGGCGGAAGTCTGAGAGAAAGAGCGAAAGAGGAAGGAAACGAAGGAAAAGGCTTCGGGCAGCTAAGGAAGATCAGAACAAGACAAACCGTAAAGGGAACTGGAAAGGAGGAGGAAAGCAAATTTCTGAAATTTCTGGGATTCATGGGTCATGGAAGCGGCTGCCGTAATGGACGTCGCGCTTGTTAATGTAGGAAGCCATGGTTCTCCTCCAGATCTGGAACCGCCTGGCTGCTGCAGTCACAACAAGTTTTTCCTCCGCCGCACGAAGCTGCCACCACTTCATTCCGCCATCATCAGTTGTGAATCTCCAACAAAAGAGAGATCATTGTAAGTTATTCTTTCTTTTAAGCTCCAGTTTCTCTTTAGGCGTAGATCCTTCAAGCCTTTAAGGCATGTACCCCGTGACGCTGTTTGTGGAAATTTCGTTGTCTTTTGGTGCTTATTTTCCTTCCCCTCCTTTTTCATGTTCAAGAATCTGTTCTCTCGTCTTGTGGGTTAGAAGATGCTGTGTGTTTGATCATAACTTAGGGAGTGGATTATAACTCCAGCCGCGAAGTTTTGAATGTGTGTGATTAGAACTTTAAAAAGAGAGCAAAGCTGCTAGTTTTTCATGTTTTTCTTTTTGAAACTGAACGAGGGTGGCCCGTAAGTTGCAAATGTCGTTCTGGGCATCTTGTCTGCTCTCAGGATTTCGGTTTGGGTCTTTTGGGGTATAGGCTGTAGCATATGGGCAGTGTTAACGACATGGATTGGAAGTTTTGGCTTTGGGGTTTGTGGTAGCAGATAATTGCAGCAAAGTGTGGTATTGTAGCAGGCCATAACCTAAACATTGTTTTGTAAAATGAGTAAATCATTCACTGCCCCAAGTTCCTTTTCTTTTGCTGATTCTATGCTTGGTTTCCTTGTTGATTTCAGTGAAGTAGACAATGGTATTTGATTGCCTAGTCTAGAGATTTGATGTTTGGTGCAAAAGTTTAGATCAAAGTCATGCATGTGAACCAGAAATATGCGCTTGTAAACAAAAAATGCAGCAGACTATTCTTTCAGTTGCAGAAGCTTATTCGTTGCATGAACTTGTATGGAAGTCTTCCTAGAATCACATTATTTAGCCATGTTTAATTGGAAAATGGATCAAAGTGCTGCATGAATCTTGTTTGCCAAAAGTTGCTTGGAGTTGCAGAAGCTTGTGCATGAAAATGGTAGCAGAAACGGCTGAAAGAAATGGTTTCAGTTTTGGCCGAAAATTGCTGACTGCATGCATGCAAATGTATTCTAAAAGTTGCACTTTAACCCCTCAAGCCTTCTTAATGCTACTAGGACCCAATCAATTGAATAATTTAATCAATTTGGTTCTTGACAGCTTTGATTTTTGCAATTTTATTGCTTGTTTGCTTCAATAAACTACCATGTTTTGTTTAATTGCACTTAATTCATGATTTTAAAAGCTTTATGACCAAGTGAGCTTGTGTTTTGCATATTTTCTTTAATGTTCTTAATTAAATTGGTACCCTGACCATTTTATTGTTTTGAAGGGTAAATTAGTAATTTCACTTCGTTAGGGCATCAACTCAAGGGAGGTATAACTTCTTTTATTTTTTTTGTCTCTCCCCTATGTGATCCAACGTGCTAAGTGAGAATTGCATGTCTACTTTGCTTTCCTTGCTTTTCCTTAATTCCTTTCATTTATTTCATTTACTTTTATTTTTTATTAAGTTATTCTTTTATGGGGTATGTGTACACCTCTTGGCTTGTAATAGATAGGGCTTGGAGAGCATTTTTATTCACTTTTCCCCTTCCCCATTTGTTTTAGTTAGCCAATGTAATAGGTTCATTAGCTTGATCGCTTGCTTTTGTTGGTACGTGTTAATTTGCTTTATTAGGCTCTTGCATTTAGTCGAGCATGCTAAGTGTTATGTGCTACGTGTTTATAGGTGATTGGCATGTCTACTTGCTTTCTATAGTCATAGATGAATGTGATGGATGAATGCGTCACCGTGGCTAGTCCAACGCTGGCCATGGTCTCTCCCCTCGAGCTCTCGCAAGTCCAATGCTTGTGAGAGAATTTTAGAAAAGGGCTAGTCCAATGCTAGACCCAATAGGTTGTCCCCTCTCGTTAGTACATACTTGCATGTCTCACTACATTTCATGCATTTTTCTTAGTTTTCTAGCATTTGGCATGCCCCTCCAACCTTTTCCCCTTCATTTTAGGTTTTGCATCCTCATGCTAGTTATAGGGTACATTTGCTTGAGAGTCCCCTTTAGGTAAGGGAAACGAACGAGTGTGGCTACAAAATAGCCTTAGCACGCTAGTTCTTCCTTCTAATCAAAGGGAAAATTAAAATCATGAAGATAGAAGTCATTCTCGTACCCGACTTGATGCATTCCTCTAGGATCATGCACCTCCATTTTACCATATCATTTTTTCATCTACATTTTCTCACTACTTATATTTTTTACTCCACATGCCATGTTCACACACTTTCTCTTCTTTCCCTATCACTTATTTATTTTCTACCTCACAAATTGCACCCAATTGTACTTAGATGCATTTACTACCATTATACCATATTTTAATTCACTTGCACACATACACCTTCATTTTCTCAATTGGCACACATGCACTTTTCTTACATTTGCACACATGCACTTTTCTTACATTTGCACACATGCACTTTTATTATATTTGCACACTTGCACTTACATTTGTATTTTTATTTTATTTTATTTTGCATTCCTCTTACATTTTCACACTTGCACTCATATTTGGGTCTTCATTTGCATTACCCGTGACCTCTATGAGAGTTTTCCTTATTGGCCATCACAACTCATGTGATTGGGACCAAAAAGCCTCATAAGAGACATTTTAGATTTAGGATTGCATTTCTTTTCATATCCATTAGTCACATCCAACATGCAACACATATTTTGGGTAGAAGAATTAGGAAAAGTGGGGCTAAGTCACGCAACTAGCTTTGGCTAGGGTAAGGGAGTGCCTTAGGCTTTGCCTTTGCCTTATCCCTTATCAAATGTGACCCCCGATCCCTTTCTTTGGTCACGTAGACCTAAAAGTTCTTTAAAAAGGGTTTGTTTGCTTTTCTTTTCAAAAATCACCTTTTCTTGGGTGACTTGGTACACCCTAACTCTATACCAAGTGGCGACTCCTTTTCTATAAAAACCCTTTTTGAATTTTGTTTGGCCAAACCGTCGCATTTCACAATCCCACGGCCTTTTATTTTCACTTTCGCACACGTTCACATACATATCCCACACACTACTTTCACATACTCAAAAGGTGGGGCGCGACATTATCAGTATCTGTTATCTGTATTTGTATCTATATCCGCATCTATTCGGACGTCGATTGGAAGCTTGTATCCAACGACCTTTCTGTGACCTCTGAGCTCAACACCTGTGGCTAGTTACTCGAGTCGGACCGGCAAGGGTCTGGTCGATTAGATAACGAACCACGGTAGTCTGTTTTGGGATCTTTGGGTATTGAGACCCTTGATTCCGGTATACTCAAGTATTACCATTTCTGATCTGATTGGAGTTCGGGCCCGGTAGGGGTATGTGAGGTGGAAAGAATCGGAGAAAGTGGAGTCTACGGTAGTGGTGACTCCTTTAGCGTTGACGGAGTGTCAACTATTATTTCGATCAAGCTTCGGTGAAGCAAATGGGAATTTGGCTCTTGAGAGCCACCCGTATCCTTTCTATCTATGGTGTTTGTTCATTTCTTTATTTGATTCGCATATGTGATTAATTGAATATGAAGTTCCATGTTTCTTACTTGCTATTATTTTGGTACCTCATTGAGCGTAAGCTCACCCCCTTCCCGTTATCTTTGTTTTTTCCTTACAGGGGACAAACTTTGAAACCACAATTTTGGACAAAAGGGGTCGAGATAATGCATATGTTATTTTGTTAAGTTCCTTTGTAACCGAAACCCTAATTGTATTATGTGTAGCATGAATACTCTGGCTTGTATTTTGGTTCACTTGTTCAAGACTCCGATGTAAAAATATGTATAAGTGTTTAACCGACGTTCCGTACTTCCGTATGGTTTGGTATGCTCTGTTTTAACTGTTGATGGTCTTCAATTGATCGTTTTCGTTGGGTTCTCGCGCGAACTATATTGGATTTGTGTGAATCGACTCCGTAGTCCTGGCGAGAGCTTGGCAGGCGATCCGCCGAACCCTTTGGTTCGCCTTAGGGTGAGGTGGGGCTGTCACAGGTAGTATCAGAGCTGCTTCGCTTGGTCTCTGCGCGGAGTGAACTTGGGCCAAGTGGTGTTATGGTCCTGCTTTTGGTAAAGGTGTTTAAAGGGTTAAGTGCTTGTTTGAGCATAAGTTATGAACCGTGCATGTCCTAAGTGTAAAGATCTTTATCATGGGACTTGAGGAAGTTAGGTAAGTATGTCGGGTAGGAATCTTTCATATATGGATATTTACTCTTAGGACCGGCCGGCTCGAGTTGTGAATTATCTTAGATGGGATTCTTGCGCCCGGATACAAAAGAAATGAGAGCCTAGGTTAGAAAGGACTTGGGCGAACTAGAAATGTGATTCTATGGAACTTCATGTGGTTTGTTCGGGTGTTCGTAAGTATGATTAACCTGGATTAAGATATAAATTGTGGCATTCTCGTAGAGTAGGGAGGGAGACCTTAAAGGGAAATAACTTTTCGTTAGTTGTTTTTGTGCCTTTAATCTAGTTCGTTTATAGTACTTTTGGATGACCCCGTTACCTTCATGGACCTCTTTTGGGTGTATCTAATTGACTGTTACTGTGTGACTGGTTCGGTACAGCTTTGTGTATATATGCCTTTGATCTGTGTGTACCTCTTGTTATTTGCCTATGCCTATAATTATCTTTAATATTATCTTTGCACCTCGACCCTAGATTGACTTAGATCAATGGAGGACACACGTAGTGGCCGGGGACGTGGGCACGGGCGTAGGCAACCCACACCGGACAGGGGTGCTGGGGAAACCTCATCTGGACTCAACCCTGAACCGAGGGTTGACCCCAATGTTCAAATAGCTGCCGCCATGCAGCAAATGACCAACCTACTGGCACAAGTGGTGCAGCAACAGGGTCAAAATCCTAACCCTAACCCTGGGAACCCTGGCAACCATGTGGAGAGCGATGACAGGGCTCTCGAGAGATTCCAGAAGTTCGCCCCACCGAAGTTCATTGAGGGACCCGACCCGGATGTCGCCGAAAGGTGGCTCGAGAAAATGGTAGATATTTTTGCTGCCTTGCGAAATACCAAGGAGAGGCAGGTAACCTTTGCCGTCTTGCAGCTGGAAGGGGCGGCCCGTTCCTGGTGGAACGTTATTCGGCAAAAATGGGAACGGGAACAAACGCCCAGGACTTGGGTGAATTTTATGCGGGAGTTCAACGCGAAATTGTTCCCTCCTCTAGTCTAGGAGCGGAAGGAAGATGAGTTTATCCGACTTCGCCAAGGGGCCCAGTCTGTAGCGGAATACGAGAGTCAATTCACCCGCCTGTCCAAATTCGCTCCTGAGCTAATCATGACCGAGCAGCGGCGAATAAGGCGTTTTATCCAGGGTTTGAATGTAGAAATTCAGAAGGATCTCGCGGTGGCCTAGATTAATGCTTTTAGCGAGGCCGTAGAGAAGGCGCAACGAGTGGAGAATGCTAGGCTACAGGTGAAAAACTTCCAAACCAAGAAAAGGGGCTTTCCTGGGAGTAGCTCTGAGCAAGATGGTACAAGCACGCCCCCTAAGATTGGAAAGGGAAATGGGGGAGTACGACAACCGGGGGTGTTGCGCGATATCTCTCAGGGAGGACCGGTCGCTGCTACTCGTGGTCCCTGTGGATATTGCGGAGGGCCAAATCATATGGAGGCAAACTGTTGGAAGAAAGAAGGGAAATGTCTGCGCTGTGGAAGTGCCGATCATTGGATTGCTGACTGCCCAGTTCGATTATGAAAAGGAACAGGGACCCCGCAACCCACTCGGACTAACCCTGGACTGTCGGAAAAGGAAGGGGCTGGATCGAAGGTACCGGCTCGGGTATACTCTTTAGAATACCATCAGGTCCCTGACTCGTCTAAGGACATAGAAGATACGATCCGTTAGGTACCTTAGATTTTGAAAGATTCCGCTGATAAGAAAATTTCGAGGACGAAATTTCTTTAAGGGGGAGAGAGTGTGAGAACCCGTAATTTTCTTAATTGCTAGGTTTTATTTTCTATTAATTGCACGCTTTTCCACATTTTATTTATTCAAAAATTGTGAAATTAAATTTCATGAGTAAAGATAGTTTTGAAATCATTTTTCCGAGTATAAGTTAGCTTATGAGATTTTAGAAGTGGATACCGGGCGTGGGACCCGCTAGTGCGGTAAGTTTGATACAATTCGGCCAACTAGGTTATGTTGTGTATACCGGATTTGAATTTATCAGGTGTGAAGAGATAATTAGAAGTTACCTAGATGGATTAACATTGGAGAGACAAAAGGATAGAGTTGCATTAAATAAGGGTGACAAGTGTCACCTTGTGGTTTATTCTTGACTTTGACCATTTTACTTACCTTTACTAATTAACCAAAATTGACAAAAAATTCATCACTTTCATCCTTCTCTTGGCCGAATTTCTTGGAGAGAAAAGAGAGAAAAACCTTAAACATCTTCCTTCCATAACTTGCTCCAATCTTCAAATCTAACCGATAAAACTTCAAATCACTCCATAAAAACTCTTCTCTAGGTAGGATTAAGGTTCTTGGTGAAGTGATTTGGAAGAAATTGGTGCTAAGTAGCTTCCTTTCTTGAGGTTGCAAGGTGAGTAGCTAGGGAATTCTTTCCTTGATATTGATAATGTCAAATTAATGACTTGTGGTGGCTAAAGATGTGATTTGGTAAAAGATTTCTTGATTTTAGTTGAGATTGGTGACTTTTATATTTATTCTTGAATTTTTCTGTTTTCATATGTTTAATATTGTGTGGCCATGGTTGATGACTTGGTATAGCTTAGAATGAAGCCTTGGTGTGTAAATTGTAGCTATTTGCGGAAAATTTCCGCTTTGAACGGAAATTTCCAGATAAGGGTTCCAAGTTTACACCATTCTGCCCGGCACTGTTGGACCTAGTTAGAGGCAGAATTAGCCTTGGGTTAAAACATAAAAGTTGTAGGGAATGATATTTTATAGTTTCCTCCAAAATTTCAGGCCAATCAGAGCAACGTATTTTTTGAAAAGACAAAAATACCCCTGCTACCCTGTTTCTATCCGAACATGTTAATCAGCTTCTGTAATTGGTTGTTTTGACCCGGAATACTACTGATTTGGTTGTCAATGACTTCTTAAGAATTATAGCCTTGTATCTTATCTTTCAAATAGATTTGGAATTACCAGATTTGGAGTTGTGTGTGCTGAGATAAGAGTGAATGAATCAGGAATGCCAGTTGAATTCTGCGGTGAGTTTCGAACTGGAAAATATGAAGTTGTTTTGGTAAATTTGATCTAGTTAGGGTGAGAACTGGACTTAGTAGTCTGCATAAAAGTTATATCTCTCTGTCTTAGCTTCGAAATGGTGTAAATTTCACCCCAATCCGATAAGTTTACCTCCAGTTGTGTCCGTTCCGCTAAATGACGTCAAAACTGTCTTTTGGTTTAGGACCTAAACTTCGTTTCCGGACCATTGTCCTAACTTGAATTTGTACTTCTACCACTTGGAGCCTATTGAACGGCTATTGAAATGAGATTATTTTGTGTGAGATTTTGGGATTGATTGAGGAAAATAATGAAGCCATGATGGCTGGAAAAGTAAGCAAATTTAGGGGAAATGCTGTCCAATTTTCTAGGCCATTTAGTCTCTTTAGATTTGAGTTGTCTTTTGAAAGAAATGAAGGGCTTTTGGGTCCTTCAAACCCTAGGTCCTCTCGTTACTTTTGTTTCCAAAATCATGTTTTGCACCCTTGCATTAGTAATTATTTGGTGAGGCATACGACTAGTAGTCGAGCCTCACTTGTGCATTCTGTTTACTCAATTTTGGATGTGAAACCTTCAATTGTTTTACTTTGGTTCTTTTAGGGTTTATTGGCGATTAAAGCCAATCTGAAGTGAAAACTTTTGAAGTATCCGTACTTGAACCGGTGAGTGTACCACTCCCCTCACTTGTTGTTTAACTCGGTTTCTGTACATGCAATCTGTGATATGAATGACTGAACTATCTGTTTATTTTGTTTGAGACGAGGGTGTACTTTGTCACACTCGTTCTCTTGTCTGTTCATATGCCAATTTTGGTGCGAATATGAATTTGTTATCTGTATCTATTATCTGTATCTGTATCTGTATCCGCATCTGTTCGGACGTCGATTGGAAGCTTGTATCCAACGACCTTTCTGTGACCTCTGAGCTCAACACCTGTGGCTAGTTACTCTAGTCAGACCGGCAAGGGTCTAGTCGATTCGATAACGAATCACGGTAGTCTGTTTTGGGATCTTTGGGTATTGAGACCCTTGATTCCGGTATACTCGAGTATTACCATTTCTGATCTGATTAGAGTTTGGGCCCGGTAGGGGTATGTGAGGTGGAAGGAATCGGAGAAAGTGGAGTCTACGGTATTGGTTACTCCTTTAGCGTTGACGGAGTGTCAACTATTATTTCGATCAAGTTTCGGTGAAGCGAATGGGAATTTGGCTCCTGAGAGCCACCCGTATCCTTTCTATCTATGGTGTTTGTTCATTTCTTTATTTGATTCGCATATGTGATTAATTGAATATGAAGTTCCATGTTTCTTACTTGCTATTATCTTGGTACCTCATTGAGCGTAAGCTCACCCCCTTCCCGTTATCTTTGTTTTCCTTACAGGGGACAAACTTTGAAACCACAATTTTGGACAAAAGGGATCGAGATAATGCATATGTTATTTTGTTAAGCTCCTTTGTAACCGAAACCCTAATTGTATTTTGTGTAGCATGAATACTTTGGCTTGTATTTTGGTTCACTTGTTCAAGACTCCGATGTAAAAATATGTATAAGTGTTTAACCGACGTTCCGTACTTCCGTATGGTTTGGTATGCTCTGTTTTAACTGTTGATGGTCTTCAATTGATCGTTTTCGTTGGGTTCTCGCGCGAACTATATTGGATTTGGGTGAATCGACTCCGTAGTCCTGGCGAGAGTTGGGCAGGCGGTCCGCCGAACCCTTTGGTTCGCCTTACGGTGAGGTGGGGCTATCACACGAATGCGATTTTTAGCGAGTTATTTGAGGGCATTTAGTGAAAAAGGGATTGAAGAAGAAGATTTTTATGATTATTTGGTGAGAAGATAATTGGAGTAAAACACCACAAGATTTTATTTAGTGGCACCACTATTCAAGAAGTCAACTCTTCAATCTTGTCTAAAAAAAAAAAGCTTTCTTGCCTTTCTTTTCCTTTCATTTCTTTCATTCATTTTGAACCACAAGAGAGAGAAATAGAGAGAGAGAGAGAGGGCCAAGAGTTAGAGAGCAAAAGAGAGGAAAGAAAAGCTTAATTTTCATTTAAAATTTTCACTTCCAAGCCAAGATTTTCACCACCCATTTACATTCTTGAGTAAGCTTGAAGGTTTGAGCTTCTAGGAGAAGATTCTTTCTTTCTTCTTGGACCAAGCTTGCCAGGGTTGAAGCTTTGGGAGAGGTAAGTGGATGAGCTACTCAAATCTTTTACATTTCAAATGGATTTAGGTTAAATCTTGGAATATCCATGGTGGATTTGAAATTTTTATGGAAGTTTTGGTACTAGAAGCTTGATAGTCTCCTGTATGTTTGAATCTTGAAAATTTTGGCCAAGAATTTGTGGATTGTTGTTTCTTGATATCCAAGGGTTAATGATTGATGAAACCCTTGAGGATTTGAATTATATTTTTAGTGATTTGTTGGTGAAAATGGAAGAAATCTCTCTGTCCACCAAGTGTTTGATCTTTTGTTAAGAGTTGTTTATGTACAAATTTTCATGGTTTTTCTTGCTAACAATCTTGGCTATATATTGTTTGATATGTTCATAGATTTGTTATGGAAAAATTGGGAAGATTTGATGGAGAAATGTTTGGAAAATTCTTGTGGGAAAATTCTGCCTTTGCTGTCCAAAACAAGGGAAGATATTCCAGCCTTGATTTCCACTTTTTCTTAATAATTTTGGGCAAGTTCTTGTTCAAGAAACTTGTTAACACATCATTCTTTAGTTGTATGTTGAATTTGAACCAAAACTATGAATTTCTTCCTTGTTTTCTTGTTGGAAAGTTTGCAAAATGGACTGAAACTCAGAGAGCATTTTCAGTCAACTTGTCATATTTTTTGGTATTAATTGAAAATGAATTAGAGTCAAAATTTTATACCATTGGAAAGCCCTTTGAGTCTAGTTTCAAACGCAACCAACGGTATTCGATTTCGAGACTGCTCAAATGCCCTGACTTGACGCGACAGCTTTCTTGTGCATCTGTGATTGATATTTTTGATGATAAAAATGCATGAACTGAATTTTGATATCTTCATAAGAAATGTAGATCTATGTCTTAGCTTCGAAACGCCATAAAATTCATCTCAATCCAATAAGTGTACCTCCAGTTATGATCAAAATGCCGAGAGGTGTCAAAGCTGTCACTTTGATTCTTCTCCTTTGCACTCTTTCCTTCACTTTTCTTGGTTCAATTTAACATTTTTCACTCCATATTATACTTGAACCATTAACCTAACATGTACATGGATTTTTCCTTTGAATTGAGCTTGGAAACATGTGTTTTGGAAGACTTTTAGGGATGTAAAAATATGAAAATCTTGAGGACATCTTGGGACTTCTAAATTGGGACTTGGGAGTAGTTTTTATTAAATGATGGTTTGGAGTAGTGAATCTCATTGTACTCTAATTACTTGGTTCTAGAAATTGGAAGCGAACACAAGATTTGCACCCAAGGGAGGTGGGGTCGTCACAAGACTCACGTTGGTGGCATCTATTCGACTCCATTTGTTTTTGGTGTAGAAGACATTGATATGTCTCCCAAAATGACTCCTCATGAGATGGTTCAACTCTAGGTTTAGGCCTAGAAGATGTTGAATGAACCTTTCTATCACCTCTTGTATAAATCGGCTTTAAAGAGGTAGATTGCATGGAACCCCTCATGTGATACCCTGACTTTAGGATAATATTTTTGTTTTGTCTCAAAGAGGATATTACGGTTTCTTTATTTTATTTTTGTTTTGAGACATTGTTTTGGTTTAAAGACTACAAATCCTACTTGTACTCAAAACCCTAGTTTTACTTGTGACTAACAGGTTTTTCTTAAATCTCTCATATTTTAATCGAAACCCTAATTTTAATCTATGGAGTTGTAAACTCCCTCATATTTTTCTTAAAATTCCCTTTTACTTGGAATCCATTACCTTATTATAACTATACTACTCATTTACATCCCCAATGGTTGGAATAAAGAATAGAATTAAGAGTTTTCCATTTTCATTCATCGTTAAGGTAAACTAAGGTTTTGTGACGCCCCGAAAGAATGAGTTTGAGAACCCGAAAATTTTCTAATTTTCTAGGGTTTATTTTTTTTTAAATCGCCCGCCTTTTCTACATTTTCTTGATTAGAAAAATTCCCCAGATAAAATTTATGAGCAAAGATAGTTTTAAAATAATTTTTCTAGTATCGGTTAGTTTTTGAGAAATTAAAAGCGTATTTTGAACGTGGGACCCACGCACTACCGGTTAAATGCACCACTTGATTCCACTTTCTTGCCATACAAGTTTATCATTAATGGAGCAAAATATCTTTCCCCTCTTGGCCATCCTATTGGCCGAAATTTAAGGCAAAGAAAAAACAAGGAAAGAGAAAATTTGTGTGGTTGAAATTAGACCAAGTGTTAGCCAAACTTGTGGTGGAAATTAATCCTTATTTTTCCTACCTTCTTACCTTATAAACTAGCTTAATCTTCTTCATTTTCTGGTTCTTCTTGGCCGAGCAACATAAGGAGAAAAGAAAGAAAATCCCTCAACTTTTGCCTTCCATTTTCTTGCTCAATCTCTTGATCCAACAGTTAAAACTTCAAATTTCTCCATAAAACCTCTTCACTTAGTGTTTGTGAGTTGTTTGGTGGAGTTGTTTGAGAAGCTAAGGTGACAAGTAGCTCTCCCTCTTGTTTTGCTAAGGTGAGTGGTGGATGAACACCTCTCCTTCCTCTAATGATGTTCAATTCATGATTAGTGGTGTTATAAGATGCAATTTCATGGATTATTTCTTGAGTTTGGTTGAATTGGTGAAGTTTTTATTTTTTTGAGGAATTTTCTGGTTTAATGTGATCATGGTGTTGTGGTCATGTATGATGATTGGAAATGATGTTTAATGACTCTAGGAGGTGGAAAAAGTGATTAAGTGCAATCAATTTCTGTTTTGGAAGAAATTTCAGAAAATTAGGTTTTGTAGTTCTTCATTCTGCCCGAATTTATTGCACCATGTTAGAGGCCGAATTGGACTTTTCTCAAAACATAAAAGTTGTAGGTATTGATGAGTTTGAAGTTCCTGTAAACTTTCAGGTCATTTGGACTAGTGTAGAGTGAGATATGTCATTTTTACTGTTGCTGTTCTGGGTTGATCAGAATGCGAAAACTGCGCTTGTAATCATTTGTTTTGACTGGAATTGGTTTGTATTTTGAAGTTGGTGTCTTCTGATGAAATGTATCTGGATGTCTTAGCTTACATATGCCTTTGGAATTTCGGCATTTGGACCTGTATAGACTGAGTTGTGTTCATTACAGCATAGTGCAATTTGGGAACCTGCAATTACGGTTCTGGGTTGGTATTCTGCATTTTTGACCTGTTTGCACTCAAAACTGGGTTGAGTGACCTTCTGTAATGTTGTAGCCCTATCTCCTAGCTTCGAAACGGTGTATCTTGCACCTTCATCCGACAATCGTAGCGCATTTGGTACCATTACCGCAAAATGACGTCAAAACTGTTTTTCTGGTTTTGAGCTTAACTTTCATTTTCGGACTTTTCCCTAGCTTGACTTGTACTAGCTACTTGGAGCTTGCTGAATGGCTGTTGAATGAACTTGTTGTTGTGTGTGTACCTTTGAGTTGGAATGAGGAAATAATGAAGCCATGATGGCTGGAAAAGTTAACAAATTTAGGGGAAGTGCTGTCTGAACTTTTAAAGGATTTGTTTGCATTGAGTTTGTGATCTAAGACTTGGGTTTGAGCAAGGCAATGATACATGATGGATGGTTTCTGAGCCGTGGAGGTGAGTGACCTCAAACTATTTCTAAAGTTATTTATGAACCGTTTCTTACATTATTTACTCTTGAACTGTTTCCAAAGTTACTTTTGAAATGTTTTCTTGCATATCATGCGTGCTGGCATGTGAGTGTGCCTTGTTTGCTATATTTCTTGACTTCATGACTTGTATTTTGGTTGATAACGTGTTAAGCGCTTATAATGATTTCCAAAACGAGTTTTCAGGGCGAGTGTGTACTTTATCGCACTCGACCTCGATAAATGTGAAATTTTTGATTGAAATGTTACTTGCGCATGAATGTAAGCCTTTTGGGCTGAACTGGCCATTGCCCCTTGTTACCGGTCGTCTTGAGCCAGAAGCGGACTCGGTCAGGCGATTAGGAACTTGGGTGAACGTTTGGTATACTCGAGTATTACCTATGTAGGTTGGTGGAGCCTGGCCAAAAGCCAGGGACGGGGTGAATGAAATGAAATGAATGACCAAATGAGCGAGGAAATGTCAGGAGAATGAATGTATCCTTTCATGAATGTTACTATCGCTTTCCATTGTAAATGTTTCTTGAATTATTGATAATCCATATATTACTGTTTTGCAAATGATGTAGTGGCTTCCGGATTTATCATTTGATTTATGACATCATTGCTATATGACATCATTGAAAAGAAATATTGTTAAACCGATTTGATTACTGGTTTTATTTGGTTACTCGCTGAGCTTTTAGCTCACCCCAAAATATTTTATTTCCCCCCCCCCGGCTCAAGGCGAAGAAAAACTTGGAGTGCTTATCCACGTGACTGGATGGCTTATATCGTGTACAGTTTAAGTTTGGATCTATTTTATGTACGAGTTGGTCTTGTATAAATATTTGAAATTGATATGGATGTAAGTATACGTTTCACGATTGGAATCAGTTTCCGCTGCATTTGTGATATGTAATTATTGGAGAATTTGATGTAATTTTGGAGATTTATGTTGTAATTCATTTGAGGACTGTAGTGAACGACTGAGTCCCGGCGAGAGCTGGGCAGGCGGCCCGCCGAACCCTCTGGTTCGCCTTAGGGGGAGGTGGGGTCGTCACAGGTTTTATGTCTTTTCGTAGTGTGAGTAATCGGTACGGAGTGTGTGCTAAATTTGGTGATTAAGAGTGAGTTTTAGATAAAAAGAAAAGTGTGTGGTTAGAAGTAATAATAATAAGTTAGTGAATTATAAGTTAAAACCCTAGTACGTGCGAAATAAGAAAAAACGGGTTGAATCGATGTGTACCGTTCGTTACCGATTGAGTGCACCACTTGACCACCACTTTATTACCTTAATCTCCTTGTTATTAATTGAACAAAATCAGCTCTAAACATCTTCTCAATGCAGCCGAAATTGTGGACAAAAAAACAAGAAAGAAAATAAAATTTTGACTTCCAATCAAAGTGTGACACTTGTCCAACTTTGACCCAAATCAATTCCTACCTTCTTATCTTTCTTGGAGCCTGTTTCAGCCTTCATTTCAGCACCTTTCAGCTGTGAGTTGAAGAGAGAAAAGAGAGGAAGGAAAGCTAGCAACTTCACCTTGAATCCATCTTAGTTTGAGTGAAAATCCAAAATCCAAACCGATTAAACTTTCATTTTAGTGCTTAGATAGTTGTGTGTGGTAAAAGTTTGGAAAGAAAGTGTTTGGTTTCACACTTACAAGGAGTTTCTAGAAGGTACCATGGCTGCCTACCCCTTTTCTCTTCCTTAATCTTGTTTAAGTTTGGATAGAAACTCATATTCTTGGTTTATAACGGTTAATTAGTAAGTTGTGCATGTTATGGTGGGCTTGTAGCTAGGGTTTACATTTTCAGCCTTGATTATGGTTATTTATCTGGTAATGGATGTTATAGAGCTATTAATTGTTGGTTTTAATGATTGAATGCTTATTAGATATGAAATTCTAGAGGAAAAGTTTAAATTCCAGAAATTAAAACTAACCTGTTTAGCTTCTAACCAGCTTCATTCGTCCATGTTAGGAGCCGAATCAGGCTTAGGTCAAAACATGAAAGTTGTATAAAATGATGTTATATAGTTGTATGAAAAATTTCAGCTCAATCAGGATACTGTATCATGTTAAATGACCAAAATACCCTTGACTGCCAAATGTACTGTTTTGCAGACAGTTTTATGTTTTCCTCTGAGATGTCACATTTTGATATTGAAAATGCATGAATTGGTTGTTGATGTCTTCATAACAATTGTAGTTCTCTGTCTTACCTTCGATATGGTATAAATTTTACCCCAAACCGATAGGCGTAGCTTTAGTTGTGACCGAAACGCCAAGAGACGTCAAATCAGCCATTTAGCCATTTGCTTTTAAACTTGATTTCTAGTTGCCTTGTTAAGACTTGTGTTGTAATTGGATTATTTTGAGCCTAGTTGAAGGGCTATTGTGGTAACATTGCCTATGTGTGACATTGGGGCTGATTTGAGGAAAATAATGAAGTCATAAGTGGCTGGAAAATAGGTAAACACAAGGGGCATGCTGCCCAAATTTTCACTAGAGGTATAAACCAGCCTTTGAGTTCTGGTTCAATAATCTGCAAATTTGACCTAGATCCACTAAAAACTGGATTGAGTTGTCTTCATGAAAATTGTAACTCTTTGTCTTAGTTTCGAGACACTATCTAGTATATCTTGATCCGATAAACATAGCTCTGGTTATGGTCAAAATCGTATAACCCGTTTTTATACCGTTTTCATTTCCGCGCACGCACACATGCATTTCTTTGTCGTTTTTGCCGTTTTGGCCATTTTAGTCCTTATTTCCATTTGTGATGGTCGATTGACTGATAGTTGAGTATAATCTTCTGTCACAGGCAGTGACAAACCGGACGGAGTCAGTGGACCCGTATAAAGTGCTTTGATTTGCGTTCTAACTATTTTGAGTGAGTAATTGGGTTGGTTTATATGATAAATTGTCAAAGTGCCTTGTATATGTTAAACGGGTATTTAGGCGAGGGTGTACTTTATCTCACTCAACCTAAGCCCATCTTTTGTTCTTGATTTAATATGTGAGAATACATGCCTTGTGTTGAGTATCACCCTTTTGCTGTGTGCTGTTGGGGTGATTACATGACTTGAGTTGAACCCCTTATGCTGTGTACTGTTGGGGCGAGTACTTTGTTGAGAGATATCATCTATTGAGAGATTGGATATCTCAGGGCTTGATTCCAGCCCGATTCCAAGGGTAGACGGACTATTCGAGCCAGCCGGGATTGGTTGAAGTTAGTTCCATGCTAACCTTGGGATTTCGTTCTTTATTAAAGCTTTGATTAAAGCTAAGTGATTTTGTTTTGCTCGAACTGCTACGTGCTGTTGACTGGCCGGCGGGGGTTGATAAGGTGAACGGGAAAAGTTAAGTGGTGTCTACGGACTCTGAGTATTTTGGTTGACAGAGTGTCAACAGGTGGTCAAACTTGAGGAATTGAACTGGCTTTGAAGCCACCCGTATCCTACCATTGTCATGTTACATTTCTGTCTATTGATATAAAATAACTTGGTTTACATGTTTATTTGGATGTGATTTTACATTTTTACCACTGATTATTCACTAAGCATATAGTTTACCCCATTCCATTTGTTTTCCTTAGAAGGGGCCGACGCGGGGAAAGCTCAGGAAGATGTATAGACTTTTGGTTTATAGAATAGTTGATTTTGCCCTAGTACTTGTTATAAGTTGACTAGTAAGATATATACATTTGTTGTGGTGGTTATAGTTAGTAGCTTTTCTAGGGTTTACTTTCCGGTACTAGTGATATGTATGGCTTGATGTAATAGTTTATACAACTTTTGAAGATGTAATAGTGTATATAGCACTTTCTTGTAGCGTGAAATCTATTTTCTCGTTTTAGAGTATCGAGTCCTGGCGCGAGCTAGGCAGGCGATCCGTTAAGCCCTTTGGTACGCCTCTGGGTACAGTGGGGTCGTCAAAGATGGTATCAGAGTGCCTAAATTAGAGAACTTGGGCAGTTGGGAAAAGTGTTATAGAACATATAAGTACTCGATTGTCTTTAAGTTGAATCGTATCTATTAAGATGAAATTCCTGAGGATTGATTAAGTGATGTTTTGTTGTGTAGGTATGGAGACTGGTGGACCTAGCGATACCGGTGGACCTAATGGTACCGGAGGAAGATCTAAGAGTATAGGTGGACCGGTGAACCAGGTGGTGCGCCGACGAGTTCTTAGATATCAAAGGAGGGTCGGGGAACCCTATAGACTGTATTCTCCCTTAGATCAGATACATCGATCGTGTGAGTGTCGACATACCTATGGATACCCTGACGAGATTGTTATGGCTATAGATGACGAGCATCGTCGCCTAGGTAAGGCGGTTGACACTTGAGGGCTCAGTTGGAGGAGGCCAAAGGCGTGAGCCATAGACAGGCCATGCGCCTGCGTGACCTTGAGACCGGGTTACGAGTTGAGGCGGAGCGGACGTATACTCTCGATCGTCAGCTTGAGGAGACCCACCGCCACCTCTTTGCTTTGAAGGGGCAGATGAGAGAGAGAGCCCGTGGTAATATGTGAGACTGTGAGGTTCTCTTGGATGTGGCTGCCGAGGCGCTACCTAGGGCTGGCGGAGCGGGGCCGATGGATGCGATAGACTCTATGGGCTCTGTAGGGGATTTTCACTAGGCCCATTACTCTGACTTGTTTGGTTGACTCTTTTTGGAGCCGGTGTGCTCATGAACTAACATGTTTTGTCTAGGCTGGATAATAGCTGGTATGTGGACTGGTATGTGAATTGTATATATATGTATATAGTTTCGTGTATGATATTTAGGTATCTTGGCTCTTTTGTGCATTTTATAATTTTCAATGCTTTGAACTCGTACCATATTTCGTTCTAATTATAGAAGTTATAAAACAATTAAATGGAGACCCGTGGTCGAGGTGGGGGTAGAGGACGAGAACAAGGAACCGAAGGGGTAACCAATAAAACTGCAAATAGACAAGCCGAGACCCAAGTAGCTACGGCCATACAGTGAATGGCTGATTTGTTAGAACAAATGGTTAACCAACAAAGTCAAGGCCGGGTACAGCATCCCGAAAATCATGAGGGAGGGGACCGTGCCTTAGAATGGTTCCAAAAATTTCTACCGCCAAAATTTTTGGGTGGACCTAACCCTGATATAGCGGAGAGTTGGTTGGATCGAATGTTAGATATTTTCGCTGCATTTGGATACCCGGAGGAACGGCAAATAGCTTTCGCCGTTTTTCAGTTTGAGGGGGCGACTCGTACCTGGTGGAATGTGATCCGAGCCAAATGGGATAAAGAGCAGACCCCCTGGACATAGGTTAATTTTACTCGTGAGTTTAATGAGAAGTACTTACCGCCACTTGTTCAAGAAAGGCGAGAGGATGAGTTCATATGACTACGTCAAGGGACTATGAGTGTGCCGGAGTACGAGACGCAGTTTACCAAACTCTCTCGTTTTGCTCCAGAGTTAGTGCTGACAGACCGAAAGAGAATTCGTCAGTTTGTTTAGGGTTTGAACGTGGAGATTCAAGAGGCACTGGCAGCTGCTCAATTGGAGACATATAGTCAAGCTATTGAAAAAGTACAAAGAATTGAGAATACTAAGAGTCAAGTAAAGGCTTTTCATAATAGGAAAAGAAGACAACCTGACACAAGTAGTTATATTGAGGGACAGAGCTCGAGGAGCGAGCCACCATCTAAGATGGGTCGAGGAGTAGGTGGTCCAAGATCAATAGGGACCTCGAATCAAGGAAATTTTGAGAAAGGTCAGGCAGGGAGGGAGACCTAGAGGGGTACCTCACGTGGAGGTCTGACATCAGGACCTAGAATAACATGTGGGTTTTGTGGGGCTGCTAACCACATGGAAGATAATTGTTGGAAGAAATGGCAAGTTCGAAAATGCTATCGATGTGGTAGTGCTGAGCACCTGATTGCTCAGTGCCCTCACCTGCCAAAAGAAGGAAATTTGCCAAGGGCAGAAGGGAACACTTCTAAGCCGACCAATGCAACGGGTAATCGACCGAAAATGCCGGCAATGGGTTAATTTCACTCGTGAGTTTAATGAGAAGTACTTACCGCCACTTGTTCAAGAAAGGTGAGAGGATGAGTTCATATGACTACGTCAATGGACTATGAGTGTGGCGGAGTACGAGACGCAGTTTACCAAACTCTCTCGTTTTGCTCCAGAGTTAGTGCTGACAGACCGAAAGAGAATTCATCGGTTTGTTCAGGGTTTGAACGTGGAGATTCAAGAGGCACTGGCAGCTACTCAATTGGAGACATATAGTCAAGCTATTGAAAAAGTACAAAGAATTGAGAATACTAAGAGTCAAGTAAAGGCTTTTCATAATAGGAAAAGAAGACAACCTGACACAAGTAGTTATATTGAGGGACAGAGCTCGAGGAGCGAGCCACCATCTAAGATGGGTCGAGGAGTAGGTGGTCCAAGATCAATAGGGACCTCGAATCAAGGAAATTTTGAGAAAGGTCAGGCAGGGAGGGAGACCTAGAGGGGTACCTCACGTGGAGGTCCAACATCAGGACCTAGAATAACATGTGGGTTTTGTGGGGCTGCTAATCACATGGAAGATAATTGTTGGAAGCAAGGGCAAGTTTGGAAATGCTATCGATGTGGTAGTGCTGAGCACCTGATTGCTCAGTGCCCTCACCTGCCAAAAGAAGGAAATTTGCCAAGGGCAGAAGGGAACACTTCTAAGCCGACCAATGCAACGGGTGTCGCGCCCCACTTTTTGAAGTGATGAATGATGATGTGTGTGGTGTGTGAGTAGTGTGGAATATGTGAACGTGTGCAAAATGAAAATAAAGGCCATGGGACTTGATAATGCGACGGTTTGGCCATATAAAGTTCAAAAAGGGTTTTTTGTATCAAAAATGGAGTCGCCACTTGGTATAGAGTTAAGGTGTACCAAGTCACCCAAAAATGATTTCTGTTTTTGAATGAAAAAGTAAATAAACCCTTTTTGAGAACTTTTGGGTCTACGTAACCAAAAAAGGGATCGGGGGTCACATTTGACGAAGGGGAAGGCAAGGATAAAAATCCAAGGCACCCCTTCGACCTAGCCAAGGCTAGTTGCGTGACTTAAACCAATTTTCCTTAATTTTTCTACCCAAGGTATGTATCGCGTGTTGGATATGTCTATATGAATGCAAAAGAAAGAAAAAATGCAAACCTAAATTCTAAAATGTCTCTTGTAAGGTTTTTGGTCCCAACCACATGAGTTGTGGCGGCCAATAAAGGAAAACCTTATAGAGGTCGATTAATGCAAATGATGGCTAAAGTGCAAGTGTGCAATTGTATAAAAAGGTGCACATGTGAAATTGTATGAAAAATCCAAGTGTTTGTGTGCAAGTGTATGAAAAGGTGCATGTGTGAAATTGTATGAAAAATCCAAGTGTTTGTGTGCCAGTGTATGAAATATAGTGATAAGTGCATATAGGTGTAATTAAGTGCAATTTTGTGAAGTAGAAATCAAAATGAACAATAAGGAAAGGAAATGTGATGAGGAAATGTGAATTAAAAAAATGAGTAAGTGATAAATGAGAATGAATGAACCTAAAGGAATACATCAGGTCGGGTATGGGAATGACTCCTAACTTTTCGACTTCGATTTTCCCTTTGATTAGAAAGCAAAACTAGCGTGCTAAGGCTATCGAGTAGCCACACTCGCTCGTTTCCCTTATCAGAAGGGGACTCTTCAGGCAAATGTACCCTATAACTAGTATGAGGTGCAAAATTCTAAAATGAGGGGAAAGGGGAATCGAGGAGCATGCCAGATGATAAAACTAAGGAAAAATGCATGACTTGTAGTGAACAAGCAAATAATGCATTAATGAAAAACAAAGGAAAAATCCTATTGGGTCTAGCGTTGGACTAGCCCTTTCTATGAATTCCTACTAGCATTAGACTAGTGGAAACGATAAAAGAAGCCACAACTAGCGTTGGACTAGTGTGGTGACGTACATTCATCCATTCCATTCATCCACACTATGGAAAGCAAGTAAACATACCAAATACTCATAAACACGTAGCACGTAACATTTAGCATGCTCGACTAGATGCAAGAGACTAATAAAGCAAATTAACATGTAGCAACTAAGCATGCAAGACACATAAGGCAATTAAGGCCTTTAACTATTACATTTGCTAACTAAAACAAAAGGGGAAGGGGAAAATGGACCCAATTTGCTCGCCAAGCCCTATCTATTACAAGCCAAGAGGTGTACACATACCCCATAATGAATAACTTAAACAAAGGGGGAAAGGGAAAAATGGACAAGAAAGCTCGCCAAGCCCTATCTATTACAAGCCAAGAGGTGTACACATACCCCATAATGAATAACTTAAATAAAAGTAAAGTAAATGAAATAAATGCAAGGAATTAAGGAAAAGCAAGGAAAGCGAAATAGACATGCATATTCACATAACACGTAGGAGCACGTAGGGTCAAATGAAGTGCAAATAAAAGGGTAGAGTGTACCTCCCTTGAAATTGGGCCCCAATGAAGTGAAGTCACTTATTTATCCTCCAAAATAAAAGAAATGGTCAAGGTACCAATTTATTTGGGAAAATTAAAGGAAATAGGCAAACGCAAGCTCACTTGATCATAAAGCTCTTAAATTCATGCATGAGGTGCAATTTAAACAAAGCATAGTAGTTAATTGAAGCAAACAAGCAATGAAGTTGTAAAATTAAAAACTACCAAGGACCAAATTGAGAAAACATTCAATTGGTTGGGTTATAGCGGAACAAGGGGAGACTTGGGGGGTTTAAGAGGCAATTTCTGAAAGTTATTTCATGCAATTCATGCAGGCTACGAAGAACTTCACTTCTGCAATTTTCATATGCTCTAGCAACCGAAAAAAATCTGCTGCACATCTCCCTCAAGACCAGATTTCTTGAGCACAGCTTTGATTAGATATTTCCAAACCAACATCACAAATTCAGACTAGACAACCCACTTCATAGTCACCACCATTCAAACAAGCAGAAAACTTAGCAAGATCTAGTGCAAAAAACCTGGAAAAACATACAAAAATGGCTCGGCAAAACTGATTGTTTATTTTCCAGCCAAGGTTTGCTTTCCATTTCAATATGCAAATACGTTCACCACATGCCAAAATTCTGATTATCAATCATCAACTAAACATGTAAATTCATTGAAATGAGAAAACGGAGCTGATCATCAAGGCTAGAAAGAAACTTAAACAGCAAAAAAAGGAGGAAGATTGCTGCAATATTCATCCAGAATTTTTTGCAACTTCAAGCTTTCAAATGCAGGTTTCAAGTAAACTTCAAACAAAACCAGCAAAGACTATCACTTGACCTCATTTAACATCTGGACACTTTGATTAAC
This sequence comes from Coffea arabica, assembly GCF_036785885.1. NCBI lineage: Eukaryota > Viridiplantae > Streptophyta > Magnoliopsida > Gentianales > Rubiaceae > Coffea > Coffea arabica. The sequence goes on along the minus strand of NC_092318.1, from coordinate 22,760,420 downwards.
ACAACAAAACTGAATATGCAACAAAAAGAGCAGCAAACAAATCCAGTGTTTCAAACAAAGCCAAAGCTACGGCCATCTAAGGAAAAAGAAAGCTGCTCGCGCATGTTGCTTCAACAAGACCAAAGCTTTAAGCTCATTGCAGCAGGCTTCATGCGCAGGTTTCTACAACTAACCAGCTACAATCTCTTCCATTTTTATCATGCAAACAAAATCAATAAGAAACCAGAATTTCATGCAAACCAGAATTCAAACCAAGCTTTCTGCTAAGAAGGGTTCAGCAGCTAGGGAGGCTTTCTACAATAATTTTCTGCTGCAAATTTTTATCAAAAACTCAACTAAAATGCCTTAAACCTCTGCCGAAACTTCAAAACAAGTCCACAAGATAAGGGCCTAAGATTCCAACCATAATCTTGCAAATGAAAACTTCAGCATTCACAGAAAACAAAGAGCTTCGGTCCGAACAATCACAGGAAACATGTATGCACCCAATAATTCATGAATAATTAACATAGAGATTGAAGTAGCCATTTCACAGAAGACTCCCTTCGAAGGAAGCTGAAATACTAATCGTAAAAGTTACCTCCCAATGGCCATCTCACGGTGGCGGATTTGTAGGCGACAATGGTAGAATCTAGCGAGGCGGTGGCAGCGGCTTCGAGCGGCGACGGATGGGAAGTCGGCAGCGGGAGCAGAGTTGAGAGAGGCACCATTGGAGAGATGGACGCTGTTGAGGGAGTCTTGATTATGCTGCTGGAGGAGGTTGGCTTCGCTTTCTCCGGAGTCGAATGCCCATGCGCCTGGTGGTCGTACTGTGGTGGAACTGGAGACGTACGACAGCATCTTGCGCGCGATGGTGCCCATGGCAAACAGCAGCAGCGGCAGGTACAGACTGGAGGTGGCTTGGACAGGCTTTCCTTGCGTTGTTTCTCCCCAGCCTTGCACCAAGGCTCCCTCAAAACTCTCTGTGGATTCTCCGATGAAGTCTCTCAACCTTCCAGATTTCCTTATGTTCAGCTTTCAGCCGCTCAAACTCTCTAAGCCCTCAGTTTTTCAGCCGTCCCGTCAGCCTTCCTCTGGTCTTTCTTTTCTTTCTTTTCCCAGATTTTCCGCCGCCACCTTTACCTCTCTGATTTCTTTTTTAGCCGGCCTCTGTTCTTGCTCTCAATTTTTCCTGCCGTCTTTTTTTTTTCACCTCATCCGAGAACCTCTCCCCTGCGGCTGCTGGCTCTCTTTCTATTTATATGGAAACCTCACAACCCTAAAACCCCAGCCATCTCTCCTATATTTGCAGCTAAGGCCTGCCCGAGCCCCTCTTTGCAAGCTGCGAAAAAACGCAGCTTGCTGTCGCGTATCCTCCATTTTTTTTTATTTTTTATTTTTTTTTTTTAAAAAAACAAAATTGATAATAATAAAAATAAATAACAAAAACAATTTAATTAACATTGGGTGAAAAAATAAATAAACATGAAAAAACAAAGTGCAATTTCCAAATCCTTTTTTTTCATTTTCCATTTTCATCGTTTTTTTTCACTTTTTCTTTTTTTTTCACTTTCAAGAAAACATTGAATTTTAATTACAAACGACTAAATCATATTTTTTGGAATGCTTTTTCCCTTTTTTCTTTTCCTTTTTTTTTTCAAGAAATTCTATGATAAAAATTAAAAATAAAAATAAAACTAGAAACTAAAACTAAAAAATGAATAAAACTAACACTACAAATAAAAACTAAAAGTAAATGAAATTACACCAAAAATTTGGTGTCTACAGTTTGCCCCTCTTTGTCTGAGTTTTGAAAAAACTTGAGACAAAGAACTAGACACCGAATACTTACCTGTGTTATTCGGTTGCAGCTACTCGAACGATGGGGACTGACCCCTGACAGGAAATTTAAACGGGACTGACCCGAACAGGAATTTAAATGGGATAGACCCAGACAGAAATTTAAATGGGATAGACCCACGGGATAGACCCGGACAGAAATTTAAATGAGATAGACGCAGACAGAAATTTAAATGGGATAGACCCATGGGATAGACCCGGACGGAAATGTAAATGGGATAGACCCAAACAGAAATTTAAATGGGATAGACCCATGGAAATTTTAAAACGGGGTAGACCCGAACAGGAAATTTAAAATGGGATAGACCCGCGGGATAACGGCGTTGTGAATAAAAACGCACACGTTAGTGAGATAGACTCGATGCTAACGGTGGTAGGAATGAGAACGCACACGTTAGTGAGATAGACTCGATGCTAACGGTGGTTGAACAGAAATGCACACGTCAGTGAGATAGACTCGATGCTAACGGCAGCTGAATAGAAAACGCACACGTTAGTGAGATAGACTCAATGCTAACGGTGGTAGGAAATGAAAATGCACACGTTAGTGAGATAGACTCGATGCTAACGGTGGAACAGAAATGCACACGTTAGTGAGATAGACTCGATGCTAACGGTGGAATAGAAACGCACACGTTAGTGAGATAGACTCGATGCTAACGGTGGTAGGGTGAAAACGCACACGTTAGTGAGATAGACTCGATGCTAACGGTGGAATAGAAACGCACACGTTAGTGAGATAGACTCGATGCTAACGGTGGTAGGGTGAAAACGCACACGTTAGTGAGATAGACTCGATGCTAACGGTGGTAGGGTGAAAACGCACACGTTAGTGAGATAGACTCGATGCTAACGGTGATTGAATGAAAACGCACACGTTAGTGAGATAGACTCGATGCTAACGGTGGTTGAATGAAAACGCACACGTTAGTGAGATAGACTCGATGCTAACGGTGGTTGAATTAAAACCAATCCCAACATGACTTTTGTGAAGTTGGCGGCACGGAAACCAAGCCCAACGTGATCTTGTGATAGTTGGCGGCACAAAATCCAGGCCCAACGTGATTTTATGATAGTTGGCGGCACAAAATCCTGGCCCAACGTGACTTTTGTGAAGTTGGTGGCACGGAAACCAAGCCCAACGTGATAAAGTGAGGTTGGCGGCACTAAATCCAGGCCCAACGTGATATTTGGAATGTTGGCGGCACGAAACTCAGGCCCAACGTGACTTTTGTGAAGTTGGTGGCACGGAAACCAAGCCCAACGTGATAAAGTGAGGTTGGCGGCACTAAATCCAGGCCCAACGTGATATTTGGAACAAGAAATTGAATTGGATTTGTCAAGAAACAAGACATTAAATTTGATTTTCCAAGAAACAAGAATTTGATTTTGATTTTTGATTTTTCTGAATTTTTCCCTTCCCTTCGGATTTTTCCGAGAGAATTTTCAACAAAATTTGCCCCAGTGTCGGGTCCATTTTTCCTCCTTCTTCTTGCTCCTTTTTGCAGTATCGGCCTTCCGCCTTACTGGATGCTTTTCGTCATTTTGAATCATGAATACCTACACAGGGGTCTTAACAAAGCATGACATGCACTTAAATTTCATGAAAAGAGCAACGTGATTGATTTGAAAATGTATCATTTTGACTTTTGGACGAAATCCTCAAATGTATTGCGGAAAATTTTGCCCCAGTGTGGGCTTATTTTATGAAATCTTATGAACAAAAATTTGCCCCAATGTGGGCTTATTTTTCAAAATCCCTCCAATGAAAACTTGCCCCAGTGTGGGCACATCTAATTGCAAAAATGTGTTTGGATGAAGCTTCATTTATTTGAACAAAGTAAGGAACTGTGTTTCCTATACAATGTGAAGAAATCTAAAATGTCTTGCTCAATACTCATACAGAAAATTTCGTGATGAATTTCTCAAAATAATGCCCAATTACAAAAGATTTCTTCCTCACTTTAGCATCGATGCTTTGGGTAATGGGTCACCATTTCCTGTTAGCTCAATCTTTCAGGATCACCGAGTGGGTATTATTTCTGCTTTTGAAATGGCTAAGGAAAATGAGAAATCAAGATTTGTCTTATTTTGTGCCCCAATTGTATGTAATCCATTCAATATCACATCTTAGTGAAAGCAAAGAGTTTGTCACCCTTATTTCTTAAGAAAACTTAGTCAACGTATAAGCTTTGTAGGTTTGCAACAAAATGGGTAGAAGCGATAGCTAAACCTGTGAAAACGGGTTATACCCCCATGATAACGAATGATTGATGGATTTCTTACGAGCATAATCGTCACTTTGGATTGTCATGAAGGAATAAGTCAACGATGGACTTTATTAGCTTGTAATGTGGCTTGAAAACGATAGTTAAAGAATAAAACTTTCAAGGACATTGCACCGAAGATCGCATTTTTCAAAATTGCCCCTATTCTGACCTCAAAGATCTCAGAATTTGTTTGCATTTTCTCAACATTCACCAAGGACTTTCAGTATCAAATCTTTTTGCATTTTTCTTTTGCATTCGCTCTCTTTTCTTTTCCAAAAATGCCCCCGCGGGGTTTCACATGAAGAGCAGTGTCAACCTCACACCTAATCAATTCAGAATACAGCTAAAATTTTCCGGCATCCGAAATTTTCTTGATAGGGCCATTGCAAAGAACAGAAGTCAGGGCTTTCGGCTTTTGTAGTGGGGTCAGGTGGGGTGCTTAGAAAAGTTAAGGCTTGAAAGCGGATTCCAAAAGCGGTTTGAAAAATCTGAAATCACATTGTTGCGTCAACCCTATTTTAGGGTTAAACCAGAATTTGCCCCAGTTTTTGCTCAATTGAGGCTTTTTCTCTTTCATTTTCTTTCTTTTTTTGATTTTTCGGCCTTTTGCCATTCTTTTGAACTTTCACAAAATTTTGAACTGAGGTTCTCTTTTCTTCTTTTGCTTTTGATTTTGTTGCTTTTCACTTTTCACCTTTTGAAACTTTCTTTTCAACTCAAACTCGCCCCCAGTGTGGGGTTTGCGATTCTCAGGGGTTGCCAAACGAAATATTTTATTCTGAAGGCTCAAAACGGATAACTAGGGATAGAATGCTTGATCGGAAAAGAAGATGGCCTGACTTGTATTCCGTTCCTTACAATAACTCTGAAAGGAAACTTTCATTAATGGGAAATTTCTGGCATGTATCTGAATTAACTGACTGAGGAAGACCCTTGTTCATCCATATTTGTGAAACATAGGCGATCCACGCGGACAAAACTCTTCCTTTTCTTTTTTCAAAATTGGAACCCAAGTGGAATCAAATTTCCCCAATTGCAGTTCCCTTTCCCCTTTTCCTTTTTTCAAATTCCCCAATCTCCTTCCCCAATGTGGGGTGCGATCATAAGTGCATTCGAAAAGAACCACCTATTTTGGCTCAAATGAGGACGCAAGGGATAAATGGTGTTTAGGTTGCAGAAACGACGGCCAAAACATCATTCTTACACCTCATGACAACCAAAGTAACGAAATGGTTATTGAAAATCCATTCCCCTTTTTGATATTTGAAAATTTTCCAATATAGGGTAGTGATTGCCAAGGCACTTGTTTGAAACAAAATCATTTTTTCAAAGGCTCAAAAGGGGAAGCAAATGATAAAATGTGTATAGGTAGAGAAACGAATGCTCAAAGTATCATTCCAAGTTTTCAAAACAAACAAGAATAATGCACATTTTTTCTTTCACTTAGATGTGAATTGAATCCGATTAAACCAATGGGGATTTTTCCAAGCAAAGATTGTCCCAATTTGCAATTTATCAATCAATGTGACTGATTTTATTCTGGGGTTAAGTGAAGGAGAAAAGGTATCTCATTGGGCCTTTTGAGTGACCTCCTTCAATTTTTGAGCACTCTTATTGTATAGCTCAGATCACCAACCTAGTGTACATGAGGATTTTAAAGAGTGTACACTTGTGAAATTCAGCCTATAGGTTGAAAAAATCTCAATTTGGTCTTATTTCTCAAAATTCATCATGAAATCTCCAATGAATAAGAATAAAGAATGAAATGTACCTAAATATACACAATTTTATTGCTGAAAAAGTTTGAAACAAAAATTCTCATTCAATTACGATACAAATGAGAAGAGAGAAACTTGTAAAGAGCTCAACATATACACTTTTGTCTCATTTTCTTTTGGAACAAAATGTACTAACAAATCAAATAAACAGCATTTCCCTTTGGAAAATCGTAGAGCTTCCAGATAGATCATTTATGTTTCCATTGTATGATCTGCCCAAAAAATCACACAATACTTGCAATTTTGACACTTTATTAGATCCAAATTATTATCAGATATAGAAAAATATTTTCACCTTATTGAAGCATTTTTATGAATGCAGGGGAGGGGGAAAAACAAAAGAAAAAATACCCTGAGTTAGTAAATAAGAATATAAAATCAGTATGCATGTCCTATGGGAGAACCCTTTTATGCCAAGGGTAGGCCTAGCATGAAAATGCAATCCTCCAGAGCAGGCACTATACAATACCTGATGGATCCGATCAACTCATCGAGTGAAAAATAATTTTGAAAAATTTGGCCCATGAGAGATTTGTCAAAATGAGGACAACGTCCGAATAGATTGATCACCTTTGATTTGCGAAACGCACGGGTTTGACCGTGACGAACCTCCTATCAAAGAGTTTGGAATTCGTTGACAAATTTTCTCAGTGAAGCATGAGTCTAAACCCCAACTGATCAAATAGTTGGATACAATTGATGGTTTTCTCAAAATCGACCAGGTTTTCCATTTTGAAATTCGACATTGAAATCCTAATTGGTCAAATGAAATTGACAATTTATTAAAAATCGACCGGATTACCCTAGAAAGGGAAACAGGTCAAATGAATTGAATGAAATTTAATTTATCCAAAATTAATCAGATCACCCTAAAAAGGGTAAATTGATCAAATAGATTGAACGAAACTTGATTTATTCAAAATCGGCTCGGTTGCCCTAAAAATGGGTAAATTGGCCAAATGAATGAAATTGAATTAGTGATTTATTCAAAAATCGGCCGAACGACCCTGAAAAGGGTAAATTGGTCAAATGAATTGATGATTTATTCAAAAATCGACCGGATGACCCTAAAAAGGGTAAATTGGTCAAATGAATTGACGATTTATTGAATGAATTGGCAAAATGGATTGGTTGAATTGTCCGGCCATTGGTTATTTCAAAATTATTGAGGTGCATTAGTCTATGACCTTCTAAAAATCAAATTTTGGCCTCAATTTATTTATCGTCTCAATAGGAGGAATCATTTGTGAATTTCTTCAAATAAATGTCCTTTACGCAAGGAATTTTTACCAATTTTTGATAAAATGGCCAAAAAGTGATTATTAGATGCTCATATTCCAAAGATCACTCTATGAAGACGATTGGATCCTACCTTACCTTGTGCAATACCCCTTTGGATGGTACAAAATGTAAACGTGCAAGTCTCACTGGATTAAGTATCCGAGACACAAGGTGGTTTATTCCTGACACGGGATCCCCTAAATGGCATTCCCTTTCTAGGGTTAATGCATGATGCCAGTTTATTAAAGCTATGTAAATATGCGACAAATATGACCTAAAGGACATAAATAATGCATCGAGGGGGAAAAGGTCTAAAATGACATGTATTTATTAAGTATAATGACTGAAATTTAAACATGTGAGTTATCTAGTGGGTGAGTCACTAAAAGAGTGCCAAAGAGGCCTCTTATTGCTATGGCACATGAATGCAGGCCAAGAAAACAAAGAAATGGTTAGTGCAATTGATAGTACACATAACACATTATAACAACAAGATAAAGCAATCAAAGAAACAAAGCAATAAAAAGGAAAAAGGGGTTGGACCCCTCCCCTCGTGAATAGTGTCCCTAACAGGATAAGGCAGACTCTACCTTAGGCAATTCTACTATGGATGCATGAGGTTGGGGTTCGCTAATGCATCTAGACTCGATAAGCTCAGGTCCCCGAGCCTTCAGACTTAGAAATCAAGGGTCATCAATCCCAAGATTCTTTGTCGGTGGCTCGAGCGATTCCCCAAACACCGCTACGCACACATCGTGTCACGGCTACGTGTTTGAGTGAATCTATCAAAACCTCAATCTTCGACCAAAAGCTAAAGGCTATCAACCAATAGCTTTAAGCGGAAGATTGAGTGACCCATTGGAACATGCTACACACACATCGTGTCGTGATCACATGCCCAAGTGAGTCACCTAATCCTAATAGGGTGGAGTGGCGTGACAAGCCACTAAAGAAAAAATAAAGAAGGGATAAATATAAAGCGTATGCACGTATGCTAGTGCTCATTTGGAGGGGAGGGATCAAGAACCAATGCGAGGCTCTAGGGTATGTTCCCCCACCCAAATGCAATGCAAAGCGCTACATGAAACAAGTAAAATATACATCCAATCAACCAATCATACATACGTGAGCGAGGGAGTAGTTTGATACGCATACGAGGACAAAAAGCCCTAAAATGAGAAATGCAACCCTAATATCCACATGCTATACATAAAAGGGGTAGAAAAAGGAAAAGAATGGCTAAATCAAATGCTTGGACCCACTTAGGAAGTCCCCAGTGGAGTCGCCAACTGTCGCGCCCCACTTTTTGAAGTGATGAATGATGATGTGTGTGGTGTGTGAGTAGTGTGGAATATGTGAACGTGTGCAAAATGAAAATAAAGGCCATGGGACTTGATAATGCGACGGTTTGGCCATATAAAGTTCAAAAAGGGTTTTTTGTATCAAAAATGGAGTCGCCACTTGGTATAGAGTTAAGGTGTACCAAGTCACCCAAAAATGATTTCTGTTTTTGAATGAAAAAGTAAATAAACCCTTTTTGAGAACTTTTGGGTCTACGTAACCAAAAAAGGGATCGGGGGTCACATTTGACGAAGGGGAAGGCAAGGATAAAAATCCAAGGCACCCCTTCGACCTAGCCAAGGCTAGTTGCGTGACTTAAACCAATTTTCCTTAATTTTTCTACCCAAGGTATGTATCGCGTGTTGGATATGTCTATATGAATGCAAAAGAAAGAAAAAATGCAAACCTAAATTCTAAAATGTCTCTTGTAAGGTTTTTGGTCCCAACCACATGAGTTGTGGCGGCCAATAAAGGAAAACCTTATAGAGGTCGATTAATGTAAATGATGGCTAAAGTGCAAGTGTGCAATTGTATAAAAAGGTGCACATGTGAAATTGTATGAAAAATCCAAGTGTTTGTGTGCAAGTGTATGAAAAGGTGCATGTGTGAAATTGTATGAAAAATCCAAGTGTTTGTGTGCCAGTGTATGAAATATAGTGATAAGTGCATATAGGTGTAATTAAGTGCAATTTTGTGAAGTAGAAATCAAAATGAACAATAAGGAAAGGAAATGTGATGAGGAAATGTGAATTAAAAAAATGAGTAAGTGATAAATGAGAATGAATGAACCTAAAGGAATGCATCAGGTCGGGTATGGGAATGACTCCTAACTTTTCGACTTCGATTTTCCCTTTGATTAGAAAGCAAAACTAGCGTGCTAAGGCTATCGAGTAGCCACACTCGCTCGTTTCCCTTATCAGAAGGGGACTCTTCAGGCAAATGTACCCTATAACTAGTATGAGGTGCAAAATTCTAAAATGAGGGGAAAGGGGAATCGAGGAGCATGCCAGATGATAAAACTAAGGAAAAATGCATGACATGTAGTGAACAAGCAAATAATGCATTAATGAAAAACAAAGGAAAAATCCTATTGGGTCTAGCGTTGGACTAGCCCTTTCTATGAATTCCTACTAGCATTAGACTAGTGGAAACGATAAAAGAAGCCACAACTAGCGTTGGACTAGTGTGGTGACGTACATTCATCCATTCCATTCATCCACACTATGGAAAGCAAGTAAACATACCAAATACTCATAAACACGTAGCACGTAACATTTAGCATGCTCGACTAGATGCAAGAGCCTAATAAAGCAAATTAACATGTAGCAACTAAGCATGCAAGACACATAAGGCAATTAAGGCCTTTAACTATTACATTTGCTAACTAAAACAAAAGGGGAAGGGGAAAATGGACCCAATTTGCTCGCCAAGCCCTATCTATTACAAGCCAAGAGGTGTACACATACCCCATAATGAATAACTTAAACAAAGGGGGAAAGGGAAAAATGGACAAGAAAGCTCGCCAAGCCCTATCTATTACAAGCCAAGAGGTGTACACATACCCCATAATGAATAACTTAAATAAAAGTAAAGTAAATGAAATAAATGCAAGGAATTAAGGAAAAGCAAGGAAAGCGAAATAGACATGCATATTCACATAACACGTAGGAGCACGTAGGGTCAAATGAAGTGCAAATAAAAGGGTAGAGTGTACCTCCCTTGAAATTGGGCCCCAATGAAGTGAAGTCACTTATTTATCCTCCAAAATAAAAGAAATGGTCAAGGTACCAATTTATTTGGGAAAATTAAAGGAAATAGGCAAACGCAAGCTCACTTGATCATAAAGCTCTTAAATTCATGCATGAGGTGCAATTTAAACAAAGCATAGTAGTTAATTGAAGCAAACAAGCAATGAAGTTGTAAAATTAAAAACTACCAAGGACCAAATTGAGAAAACATTCAATTGGTTGGGTTATAGCGGAACAAGGGGAGACTTGGGGGGTTTAAGAGGCAATTTCTGAAAGTTATTTCATGCAATTCATGCAGGCTACGAAGAACTTCACTTCTGCAATTTTCATATGCTCTAGCAACCGAAAAAAATCTGCTGCACATCTCCCTCAAGACCAGATTTCTTGAGCACAGCTTTGATTAGATATTTCCAAACCAACATCACAAATTCAGACTAGACAACCCACTTCATAGTCACCACCATTCAAACAAGCAGAAAACTTAGCAAGATCTAGTGCAAAAAACCTGGAAAAACATACAAAAATGGCTCGGCAAAACTGATTGTTTATTTTCCAGCCAAGGTTTGCTTTCCATTTCAATATGCAAATACGTTCACCACATGCCAAAATTCTGATTATCAATCATCAACTAAACATGTAAATTCATTGAAATGAGAAAACGGAGCTGATCATCAAGGCTAGAAAGAAACTTAAACAGCAAAAAAAGGAGGAAGATTGCTGCAATATTCATCCAGAATTTTTTGCAACTTCAAGCTTTCAAATGCAGGTTTCAAGTAAACTTCAAACAAAACCAGCAAAGACTATCACTTGACCTCATTTAACATCTGGACACTTTGATTAACACAACAAAACTGAATATGCAACAAAAAGAGCAGCAAACAAATCCAGTGTTTCAAACAAAGCCAAAGCTACGGCCATCTAAGGAAAAAGAAAGCTGCTCGCGCATGTTGCTTCAACAAGACCAAAGCTTTAAGCTCATTGCAGCAGGCTTCATGCGCAGGTTTCTACAACTAACCAGCTACAATCTCTTCCATTTTTATCATGCAAACAAAATCAATAAGAAACCAGAATTTCATGCAAACCAGAATTCAAACCAAGCTTTCTGCTAAGAAGGGTTCAGCAGCTAGGGAGGCTTTCTACAATAATTTTCTGCTGCAAATTTTTATCAAAAACTCAACTAAAATGCCTTAAACCTCTGCCGAAACTTCAAAACAAGTCCACAAGATAAGGGCCTAAGATTCCAACCATAATCTTGCAAATGAAAACTTCAGCATTCACAGAAAACAAAGAGCTTCGGTCCGAACAATCACAGGAAACATGTATGCACCCAATAATTCATGAATAATTAACATAGAGATTGAAGTAGCCATTTCACAGAAGACTCCCTTCGAAGGAAGCTGAAATACTAATCGTAAAAGTTACCTCCCAATGGCCATCTCACGGTGGCGGATTTGTAGGCGACAATGGTAGAATCTAGCGAGGCGGTGGCAGCGGCTTCGAGCGGCGACGGATGGGAAGTCGGCAGCGGGAGCAGAGTTGAGAGAGGCACCATTGGAGAGATGGACGCTGTTGAGGGAGTCTTGATTATGCTGCTGGAGGAGGTTGGCTTCGCTTTCTCCGGAGTCGAATGCCCATGCGCCTGGTGGTCGTACTGTGGTGGAACTGGAGACGTACGACAGCATCTTGCGCGCGATGGTGCCCATGGCAAACAGCAGCAGCGGCAGGTACAGACTGGAGGTGGCTTGGACAGGCTTTCCTTGCGTTGTTTCTCCCCAGCCTTGCACCAAGGCTCCCTCAAAACTCTCTGTGGATTCTCCGATGAAGTCTCTCAACCTTCCAGATTTCCTTATGTTCAGCTTTCAGCCGCTCAAACTCTCTAAGCCCTCAGTTTTTCAGCCGTCCCGTCAGCCTTCCTCTGGTCTTTCTTTTCTTTCTTTTCCCAGATTTTCCGCCGCCACCTTTACCTCTCTGATTTCTTTTTTAGCCGGCCTCTGTTCTTGCTCTCAATTTTTCCTGCCGTCTTTTTTTTTTCACCTCATCCGAGAACCTCTCCCCTGCGGCTGCTGGCTCTCTTTCTATTTATATGGAAACCTCACAACCCTAAAACCCCAGCCATCTCTCCTATATTTGCAGCTAAGGCCTGCCCGAGCCCCTCTTTGCAAGCTGCGAAAAAACGCAGCTTGCTGTCGCGTATCCTCCATTTTTTTTTATTTTTTTATTTTTTTTTTTTAAAAAAACAAAATTGATAATAATAAAAATAAATAACAAAAACAATTTAATTAACATTGGGTGAAAAAATAAATAAACATGAAAAAACAAAGTGCAATTTCCAAATCCTTTTTTTTCATTTTCCATTTTCATCGTTTTTTTTCACTTTTTCTTTTTTTTTCACTTTCAAGAAAACATTGAATTTTAATTACAAACGACTAAATCATATTTTTTGGAATGCTTTTTCCCTTTTTTCTTTTCCTTTTTTTTTTCAAGAAATTCTATGATAAAAATTAAAAATAAAAATAAAACTAGAAACTAAAACTAAAAAATGAATAAAACTAACACTACAAATAAAAACTAAAAGTAAATGAAATTACACCAAAAATTTGGTGTCTACAACGGGTAATCGACCGAAAATGCCAGCAAGGACCTATGCAATGGGACATCAAGAGGTGACAGACCCATTGGCAATCATCGAAGGTACCCTCCCTATCTTCCATCGTATTGAGGTTTCCTTCTAATCATTTTAAAAGATTACTGCCATTAAGGCCGAGACTACCATTAAGACCGAGTACAACGTAATTATTATGTTGTTAAGATTTTTTGGAATTCGATCTATGAGACGTTCAGCGCTCATTAAGAATACGGAAAGACCAATGAGACTTTGAGATAAGGATTACACGGTTGGTTCTTGGATTGGAATACATAGTGACAAACTTTTGAGGTGAATTTTATTATCAACGATGAACTCGTTAATGAGGTATTAGAGTATTCTAACCCTTAGCTCGTGAAAAGATTACGAAGATTTGACTTAAAGGTTGCAATTTCGAAGACAAAATTCTTTTAAGGAGGGGAGATTGTGATACCCCGACTTTTAGGATAATGTTTTTCTTTTTTAGTCTCAAAGAGGATATTACGGTTTCTTTATTTTATTTTTTTTAAGACATTGTTTTGGTTTAAAGACTACAAACCCTACTTGTACTCAAAACCCTAGTTTTACTTGTGATTAACAGGTTTTTCTTAAATCTCTCATATTTTAATCGAAACCCTAATTTTAATCTATGGAGTTGTAAACTCCCTCATATTTTTCTTAAAATTCCCTTTTATTTGGAATCCATTACCTTATAATAGCTATACTACTCATTTACATCCCCAATGGTTGGAATAAAGAATAGAATTAAGAGTTTTCCCTTTTTATTCATCGTTAGGGTAAACTAAGGTTTTACGTCTTTTCGTAGTGTGAGTAATCGGTACGGAGTGTGTACTAAATTTGGTGATTAAGAGTGAGTTTTAGATAAAAAAAGTGTGTGATTATAAGTAATAATAATAAGTTAGTGAATAATAAGTTAAAACCCTAGTACGTACGAAATAAGAAAAAAATGGGTTGAACCGATATGTACCGTTCGTTACCGATTGAGTGCACCACTTGACCACCACTTTATTATCTTAATCTCCTTGTTATTAATTGAACAAAATCAGCTCTAAACATCTTCTCAATGCAGCCGAAATTGTGGACAAAAAAACAAGAAAGAAAATAAAAATTTGACTTCCAATCAAAGTGTGGCACTTGTCCAACTTTGACCCAAATCAATTCCTACCTTCTTATCTTTCTTGGAGCTCATTTCAGCCTTCATTTCTGCACCTTTCAGCTATGAGTTGAAGAGAGAAAAGAGAGGAAGGAAAGCTAGCAACTTCACCTTGAATCCATCTTAGTTTGAGTGAAAATCCAAAATCCAAACCGATTAAACTTTCATTTTAGTGCTTAGATAGTTGTGTGTGGTAAAAGTTTGGAAAGAAAGTGTTTGGTTTCACACCTACAAGGAGTTTCTAGAAGGTACCATTGCTGCCTACCCCTTTTCTCTTCCTTAATCTTGTTTAAGTTTGGATAGAAACTCATATTCTTTGTTTATAACGGTTAATTAGTAAGTTGTGCATGTTATGGTGGGCTTGTAGCTAGGGTTTACATTTTCAGCCTTGATTATGGTTATTTATCTGGTAATGGATGTTATAGAGCTATTAATTGTTGGTTTTAATGATTGAATGCTTATTAGATATGAAATTCTAGAGGAAAAGTTTAAATTCCAGAAATTAAAACTAACCTGTTTAGCTTCTAACTAGGTTCATTCGTCCATGTTAGGAGCCGAATCAGGCTTAGGTCAAAACATGAAAGTTGTAAAAAATGATGTTATATAGTTGCCTGTAAAATTTCAGCTCAATCGGAACACTGTAACATGTGAAATGACCAAAATACGCTTGACTGCCAAATGTACTACTTTGCGGACAGTTTTATGTTTTCCTCTGAGATGTCACATTTTGATATTGAAAATGCACGAATTGTGTGACGCCCTCACTTCTCCCTAATGCGAACCAGAGGGTATCCGCGGGACGCCTACCTAGCTCTCGCCAAGACTCACTACAATCCACAGTTCAAAAGCTCGAAATACTTCAAATAACTTCAACATATAATTAAAGTACTCCAAAATATTGCATGCTTACAATTAGTTAGCATTCAAGCTTAATACAATCCAAAAGAATATGTACTATGTGACGCCCCGAAAAGTATAAGTGTGCGAACCCGAAAATTTTCTAATTTTCTAGGGTTTATTTTTTTTTAATCGCCCGCCTTTTCTACATTTTCTTTATTAGAAAAATTCCCCAAATAAAGTTTATGAGCAAAAATAGTTTTAAAATGATTTTTCTAGTATCGGTTAGTTTTTGAGAAATTAAGAGCGTATTTTGAACGTGGGACCCGCAAGTGCGGTAAACGCAATATATTTTTGACAACTTGTTGGAAAGTGATATTATTTTACAAGGTGTTAAGATATTTGTATTGGAGAGACAAAAAGATAAGTTTTGAACCAAAAGGTGACAAGTGTCACCTTGTGATTTAATCTTGGACTTTGACCATTTGACTTTACCTTTACCTTTACCAAATAAATACAAAAAAATTGATCAAAATAAGCTTCATTTTGCAAGCTTCTTGGCCGAATGTTCTTGCTCAAGAAAGAAAGAAAAGCTCTCAATTTCTTCCTTCTATTTCTTGCACAATCTTCAAATCCAACCAATAAAACTCCAAATCATTCCATAAAATCTCTTTGCTAAGTGGTCTTGAGGTGTTTTGTGGAGTTGTTTGGAAAGCTAAGGTGATTTGTTGCTCTATCTCTTGTATGGCTAAGGTGAGTTGTGAAGAACCACTCTCCTCCCTTAATTGATGTTCAATTCATGATTGGTGGTGGTATAAGATGCACTTTTATGGATTATATCTTGATTTTGGTTGAATTGGTGAAGTTTTATAATTTTTGGGGATTTTTTCTGTTTTCATATGGATATGATTATGGGGTCATGTATGATGATTGGAAATGATGTTTAATGACTCTAGGAGGTGGAAAAAGTGATTAATTACAATCAATTTCTGTTTTGGAAGGAAAAGTGGAAAACTAGGTTTCAATGTTCTTCATTCTGCCCGAATTTTTAGCTCCTAGTTAGAGGCCGAATTGGCCTTGGCTTAAAACATGAAATTTGTAGGGAATGATATTTTAGAGGTGCCTACAAAATTTCAGGTCAATCAGAGAAGTTTAGAATGAGAAAAGTCGAAATTACTATTGCTGTTCTGGTTTTATCCGAATGTAAGAATTGCGCCTGTAATTGGTTGTTTTGGCTGGAATTTCTTCTGGATTGGTTGTTGAGGCCTTCTGATTAAATGTAACCCTGTTTCTTAGCTTTCAGCTGGTTTTTGAATTTCTGGATTTGGACTTGTAGAGCCTGAGTTATGATGTTTCCGCTAGAATGCGTTTTGGTGAATCTGTTTTACGTTTTTGATGTAGTATCTTGCATTTTCGACCTGTTTGCACTCAAAACTGGGTTGAGTGACCTTCTGAAATATTGTAGCCCTATCTCTTAGTTTCGAAACGGTGTATCTTGTACCTTCATCCGACAATCGTAGTGCCTTTGGTACCATTACCGCAAAAGGATGTCAAAAGCTATTTTTCTGGTTTTGAGCTTAACTTTCATTTCCGAACTTTTCCCTAGCTTGACTTGTACTAGTACTACTTGGAGCTTGCTGAATGACTATTGGATGAACTTGTTGTTGTGTGTGTACCTTTGGGACTGGCTGAGGAAATAATGAAGCCATGATGGCTGGAAAAGTAAGCAAATTCAGGGGAAGTGCTGTTCGAACTTTGAAAGGATTTGTTTGCATTGAGTTTGTGATCTAAGACTTGGATTTGAGCAAGGCAATGATATATGATGGATGGTTCCTGAGCCATGGAGGTGAGTGACCCCAAACTATTGTTAAAGCTTCTTATGAAATGTTTCTTGCATTATTTACTCGACTGCATATCATGCGTGCTTGCATGTGAGTTCATGACATGTTTTGGCTTGAAATGAGTACTTGGGGAGTCTTGTGCTGAACACCAACGTCTCCTCCTTTTGTTTATGTTCATGTTTATCTGGAGCTCAAGAAGGGGCTCCCTCTTCATGTTAATGTTAATGTTAAATGATCTATTTGAGCGTTGGGTGTTCAAGTACTATGATTTCACTGGCTCACGAGAGCACTAAACGAACATTTGATCTCTGAATCATGACATCATCGAAAGGATCGAAATGCAATATTGTGAAATATATTTGATTACTGATTTTACTGGTTACTCGCTGAGCTTCTAGCTCACCCCAAAAATATTTTATTCCCCTCCACAGAGCTCGAGTCGAAGGAAACGTTTGTATTAAAGTTCTCCGTGTGAATGGTTGGTATCAAGGATCAGAGTGGCGCAGCGGAAGCGTGGACGCTTCGCTTTTGATATGTAATTATTTATTGGAGAATTTGATGTATATTGGAGATTTATATTGTAATATTTGAGGTTTATTCTTGTAATTCATTCGAGGACTGTAGTGAACGACTGAGTCCCGGCGAGAGTTGGGCAGGTGGTCCGCCGAACCCTCTGGTTCGCCTTAGGGGGAGGTGGGGCTGTCACATACTACAACCATCCATTATAATACAACTTAAGGTCTTCAAAAGAAAATAATTTTAGTACTATTCGCGAGCACTCTCGGTCATGAACCCTGTTAAGGAAAACAAAAACGTGGAATGAGTTACACAGCCTAGTGAGGTTCCAAGACACTCTAGTAGTTCTAATAAATCAAGTAATTTGAGCATACCACATGTATGGTTCCAGGTGGCACATTAACATGAGATAGTTATCATTGTACGAGTAATTTGAGCATAACACAAGCATGGTTCAAGGTTCCATCTTGGCACATTAGCATGATACAGTTATCAGTATGCAAAAAAAAAACACACATTGAAGGATACGGTGTTCCAGTGGAACCATTTCGGTCAACTTCACCTTATAACTTCCTGTCCCCTTGGTATTGTCTGGCCATCGCCTTATCCCTCCAGTGGTAATACTCGAGTATACCGAAACGGTGTCCCAAGGTTCCAACCTACCCGACCGAGCCAAGTCCTGGCTCGAGTAGGTTAGTAACCAAGGGCAGGGCCCAGTTCAGCTTACAGCTTACAACATGCACAAGTAATCAAGTAAATTGGTGTACGGTAATAATTTATCATTTAAGTTGGTCGAGTGAGATAAAGTACACACTCGCCTTAAAACGGTGGCCGATTTCATATGACCAATTATCATTAACACTTAACACTTAAACACGTAAGCAATATGCGGTAATTTCATATGAACATGTAAGTTACGATAATCAAGTAATCAAGTAAGCAGGTAATCAATCATTGAAACACTTCAAGTATTTCATGTCGAGTAATTCAAGTACACTTCACTTAAATGAGAACGAGTGCGGTAAAGTACACACTCGACTCAAAATGATAGAAAAGTCCATAGGTGCAATTATCGATAGCACTTAACAGTTAAACACATAATGACCATGTAGTAAACATGTCATAAAACTATTCACAAAGCAAACGGAACAAGAGTCAGACTTTTGAACGCCAAGATATAGCAGCTCAAAATTGGTTCAAAATGAAGACCATTTGGCAATTTTCCAGATTTGTAACATAAACTTTGGGACTTCAGTTGGGCATCGAAATGGACTTGGGATGGCACCAAATTTGGTATGATTACACTACCATATAAGGGCTACTCCTTTGTCAAATTTCATGCAAAAATTCACTCGGGAAGTCAGTTAACAAGACCACTAAAGTTCCAGGAATTTTCAAGACAATTCTGCCTTATGCTTCCGTTTTCCTTTTTTCGAACCTTTGGCAAATGAAATCATCTCAAACATGATTCATTTATGAAGGAAAGATCTAAGAAACATCCAAAATATATTTTGTATGTGATTAACACCAAAAGTTTCAAAATAACAAGTCCCAATTCAAATTAAGTCATTCAACTAGCCAAAAAGAGGGTTTTCCATCACTGAGACAGTTTCGTAATTCAGCCACAACTCACTCAATTCAACTTAAATTGGGCTGATTGGTGGCGTTGGAAACTAAATTCATATGTCTACAATTTCTCAGAAGAAATCATTTTGAAATTCTGTCCATAGCTAACTCAAATTCAAGCAACAAGTTCCAGAACCTCACTGTCTCTCTAGCATAGTCGTGAAACAGGATAGGTAACTTTGAAGAGTTGGTACGGTTCACTCAGGTCGAATCAGGGGATACATTTTATACCGTTAGAAAACTGGAAGTGTCTAGTTTCTAATGCTGCAAACGGCACTCGATTTTGACATCGGAGAAAAGAGCTATGGTCATTTAAAATTCACTGCCAGAGAAACTCTGGACACATTTTCCAGCTATGAAGAATTTTCAAAAACACAACTTTTTCTCAACCAATTCAAGTGATTTTTGGTGGAAATTTTCCACACAACCTATACAACATATCTACATCAAAATCAAGGCAATTCGACCACAAAAAGTCACACCAAGAGGCACGACAAGGACAGGGCAGATTCAGCCCTTCATCATGCATCACATCCTTTGATTTTCTTTTCACTCTTTCAACTTAAATCCACTAGATTAACACTTAATCAACACAAATAATATCCAAACCCATCAAATCAGATCATCAAGTCTATTGTGGGATTTCATAGAGCCCACTCACATGATTTTCAACAATCCAAAGCTACCCACATGAAGCTACAAGTTTCTAAGTGTAATCTAACTTACAAAAGTTAAGATTCAAGGGTTGGATGATCATTACCTCCTAGATGTAGCTAGAGCAGAAATTTCGGTCCTTAGAACTCCAAGAAAAACCGTGAGAATGAAGCTCTTCTCCTAGCCCAAGATGATCTCCAAGTTATTTGCAAGGTGTGGTATGAATTTGAGAGGATTTGGTGCAAGATTGAAAGGTGAAATGATGAAGAAACTTGGTCTTCTTCTCCTTGGTGTTGCATGTGAGGACTCGCAAAATTTACTTATTTAAATTTCCTATTTCTAGTTTATTTAATTATTTATTTAGCCATTTACTCAGAATATTTTGTTTTGACCTTTTATTACTAAATTACATAGAATAATAGCTCACATGTATTTTTAAAGTGACTCGTTTCAAAATTTAATTTTTGAAAGCTCGTTAAGTGAGAATAGCGAATACGCGTTTGGAAACAATAACCGATTTGAGAGTACTATGAGCTTGAAAAATTGGAGACTTATACACTAGTCTTAAAATAGGTATTTTTATGTTTAAGTACTCAACTATTAGTTAGTGATACTATCGTTATAATAATTTCGTGAAAATTCCACTCTACCGCGCACAAATTGGAAGTACGCGTTTTTACATTAGCGATTTAATTGAGGGACTTTAGACCCTTATTTTTAGACCATTAAGAGTGAATAATAATAGTAGGAATACAAGTGCATTAGAGGTTTAGTGCACAAGTGAAACAAACTCCAGAGGAATCGAGCACGAAACGCGCGCGTACGCGTGGGAGAGAGAGTTGACTTTTGAACCAATTTAGAGCCACACATTTTAGCTTCTCTTGGAAGCTTCATTTGCAGCCAAAACCTCTATCTCTCTTGCTCTAAGACAGCTGGCCATCCAAGGAGAAAAACAACCAAAGTTCTTCATTTTCCTTCATCAATCCTTGCTTCAAATCTTCACCAAATCACCTCAAAATTCACATACACTTTGCTAACCACTTGGAGATCACCTCAAGCTAGGAAAAGGGGCTTGCTCTCACGATTTTTCTTGAGATAAAAGGACCAAAATTTCTGCCTTGATCGTCTAAGAAAGTAAGTGATGATCAACCTCTCAAATCTTGACTTTTGGAAGTTATATTGCACTTATAAGCGCATATATTCATGTGGATAGCTTTATTTATGTTGGAAATTTGGTGTGTGGGTTCTATGAAATCCCACAATGGCTTGGTGGACTGATTTGATGATATATGATGCTATTTATGTTGGATTAGTGCTTAATCTAGTGGAAATACGTTGGGTTGTGAAGGAAAACTCAAAAGGAGAGAGTTGAGCAGAAATGACAAATCTGCCCTTGTTATTGCTGTGACCCTTAGTGCATTTTTTTGTGGTTCAATTGACTTGTTTATGATGTATACATGTTGTGCGGGTTGTGTGGAAGCTTTCCACAAAATATTACGTGATTTGGATGATTAAATGTTGAGTTTTTGAAAATTTGTCAAAGCTGGAAATGAGTCCCGTATTACTCTGCCAGTGTTTTGTTTCGGTCATAACTTTTTCCTCCGATGTCGAAATTGAGTGCCGTCAGTGGAATTAGAAACTAGACACTTCCAATTTTCCAATGGTATAAAATTCATTCCCTGAGTCCACCTGAGTGAACCATACCAATCATTTGAACATGACTGCCCTGTTTCGCTGATTCACTAGAGTGCAGGTCATGAGCTGCAACTAGATGCTCGAATATGGGTTAGTTGTGGACAGATTTTTAAAATGATTCCTTCTGTGAACTTTTAACCTTATGAATGTAGTTTCTAATTCCACCAACCATGATCAATTCCAAGTTGAATTGAGTGAGTTGTGGCCAAAGTTCGAAACTGATTTAGTGGTTGAAAACCCTCTTTTTGACTAGTAAATGCCTAAATCTTGATTGGGACTTGTTATTTTGCAATTATTGGTGTTGATCACCTACCAAATGTATCTTGGATGTTTCTTAAACATTGTCTACACAAATGGACCGTGTTTGAGACATTTTGTTGGCCAAACGTTTTGAAAACGAAAAACGGAACCACAAGGCAGTTTTGTCTTGGAAGTTCTTGGAGCTTTAATGATTTTGTTAACCAACTTCCCGTACGTATTTTTCTATGAAATTTGACATAGGAATAGCCCTTATATGGTAGTATAATCATACCAAATTTGGTACCATTCCGAGTCTATTTTGAAGCTCAAACAAAGTCCCGAAGTACGTGATTTAAACCTGGAATTTGCTTAACAGTTTGACTTTTGCAGCAACTTTGAACTACGATATCTTGGTGCCCAAAACTCTAATTCTTGTTCCGCCTGTTGTGTTGAAAACTTTGATTTAACTCTAATTGATTTCCAAATTTCAGAGGCTAGTTCACATTGTGTGAATTTTTCCGAATTTCCAAACTTTGCCGAAAATCAACCCAAATCTGTCTTGGCATTCCAAAACAGCCACTTTGAGCTAAATTTTGAATATCTTTCATTTGGAATCATGGAAAAGTGTCTTCGAGGAACTTTTAGTACTTTGGAAGAAGTTTCCAACGGTACCAAGGTTTCCAATTTTGGACTTGTAGAGAGTCGAGATACGATTTTTCAAAGATTGCTCGACAAATCTGAAATTTCCAAACTTAAAGGAAATTGAGGGTTTCGAACTCTCTATCTCCTTTGATATTGCTAGACCGTTGTATACTTGATTTCAAAGATTAAAAAAAAATCAGATTTTGCTTGTGTTTTAAAACCTCATTTTTTAGCCTCGATTTACGAGTAATTAAGGCTCATTTTCGTGAAATTTTCTTAGATTGTACAAGTGTACAATCTTTCTTGATAATTGGGGTTTATAAGTGATAGTTCATTATTAATTGCTCAGGCACTCAAGAGGACCTCCAAGAGGATCTCACGGGAGACGCCTAATCAATCGCTTGTACTCGCTACTTGAATCACTCAGTGAGTGTCAAGTGTATGAGTGCTTGATACATGCTTAACTGTTATAAATGATTGGAGATTTTGAAAATGGAGTCGAGTGTGTACTTTACCACACTCGTTCTCATTTGAAATGAATGGAATGAAATGTATTCAATGAAATGAATGATTGAATGATATTAAATGATTGAATGAAATGAAATGGTATGCTATGGCTGCATACGTCGCTGGGGTGAATCTCCTCGACTCACAAATGAACATGGGGGACACCCAAATCTCACTGGCTAACCTTGGACTCGAGCCGGCATGGGTTTGGTCGGGCTCCTTGGTGAACCATGAGAAAATATAAGCTTGACCTATTGAGAGGTCTTGCTTGGCATACTCGAGCAGTATCGCCTCAAACAAACGACAGGCGGGCCCGATACAGGGGTATGTAAGGTGAAAGGGGACATGATAAGTGAAGTTCTACGGACTAAACCTACCCGGTTGACGGAGTGTCAATAGTGAAGGTTCATGATCGTGCAAGTGGAAAATAGCTCCTGAGAGCTCCTATATTCTTGAATTGCTTCTGTTTACTTTTCTCGCTCGAATTGTTAATTATTGCAATATTATTGCTCTACTTGTAAATAGGGATTGTTACTTGAACAACGTGCCTACATGTGTGTTCTTGGCCTCACGAGCATTTTGCTCACCCTGTAGATTTGTTTTCCTTAACAGGAAAGGATCTGGAATGGACCTCAGAGAAACCCCTTTCGAATGTACTTTTGTATTAGGGTTTTTCAATATACTTGGCTAGACTCTGGATTATTGTATATTTTGAGAACTTGATGTAAGGATTGGATACTTGACGTATTTTGGAACTCGTGATGTAAGTTGGAATGTTATTTATGGGAGTGACCTCCCTTTCTTACTTATATCATCGTGATGGCTGGTATTTCATTAAGTTTGAACGGGAATTGTCTTGAGTCCTGGTGAGAGTTGGGCAGGCGTCCCGCGGATACCCTTTGGTTCGCCTAAGGGAGAAGTGGGGGCGTCACATTGCACGGCTGCTTGAGGGAGAGAAAGAAGAGTTGTTGGCTGATGGTTGAGTATTCCTTGAGAAGCTTAAGAGTTTGTGGCCAAAATTACTCCAAAAGTCAACTAAGAATAGTGCGCGTACGCGCGCGATTCGTGCTCGTTTCCTCTCGGGTTTGTTCCAATTGTGCACTAAACTTCTGCACTTCCATTGATACTATTATTATTCACTCTTAATAGTCTAAAAATAAAGGTCTAAAGTCCCTCAATTAATCGCGCGCGCGAAAACGAGTACTTCCGATTTATGCGCGATAGAGCGAAATTTCTAAGGAATTCTTGTAACGATGATATAACTAACTAATACTACGATAAATAATCATGAAAATAACTATTTTATAAATAAAAACAAGAGTTCTCACATGAGTCTAGTATTAATTTCTCAAATCTCCAATTAATTTGTACCGGCGCGTCTTTCGAAAAACTTTCGACGCGCGCACGATATAAGTTTAATTTTAACTTACTCACATCTAATCTCTCAATTAACTTTTCTTAATCTACTATTGATCATTCTTAATTCTCCAAAACTAATGTACTCTCGGATCGAACATAGCCTCGAAAAACGTGTATTCCTTATTTCTCGCTAAACGAGCCCTAGAAAAATTAATTTTACTAACGAGACGTGTTAAAAATATAATTGAGACATTATTCCACGTAAATAAGTTTAAAATGATTGAAATAAATTATTCAGAGAAAACGAGTGAGTAAATAATTAATTAAACCAGTAAACTAAAATATAAATAAGAAAAATTCAAGTCCTAACAAATTGGTTGTTGATGTCTTCATGAGACTTGTAGTTCTCTGTCTTATCTTTGAAATGGTATAAAGTTTACCCCAAACCGATAGGTGTAGCTTTAGTTGTGACTAAAATGCCAAGAGACGTCAAATCTACCATTTAGCTATTTGCCTTTAAACTTGATTTCCGGTTGCCTTGTTAAGACTTGTGTTGTAATTGGATTATTTTAAGCTTAGTTGAAGGGCTATTGTCGTAACATTGCCTATGTGTGACATTGGGACTGATTTGAGGAAAATAATGAAGTCATAAGTAGCTGGAAAATAGGTAAACACAAGGGGCATGCCGCCCAAATTTTCACTAGAGGTATAAACCAGCTTTTGAGTTCTGGTTCTGTAATCTACAAATTCGACCTGGATCCACTGAAAAATGGGTTGAGTTGTCTTCATGAAAGTTGTAATTCTTTGTCTTAGCTTCGAGACGCTACCTAGTACACCTTGATCCGATAACCACAGCTCTGGTTATGGTCAAAACCGTGTAACCCATTTTTATACTGTTTTCATTTCCGCGCACGCACACATGCATTTCTTTGCCATTTTTGCCGTTTTGGCCATTTTAGTCCTTATTTCCATTTGTGATGGTCGATTGACTGATAGTTGAGTATAATCTTCTGTCATAGGCAGTGATGAACCGGACTGAGTCGGTGGACCCGTATAAAGTGCTTTGATTTGCGTTCTAACTATTTTGAGTGAGTAATTGCGTTGGTTTATATGATAAATTGTCAAAGTGCCTTGTATATGTTAAACGGGTACTTAGGCGAGGGTGTACTTTATTTCACTCAACCTAACCCCATCCTTTGTTCTTGATTTAATATGTGAGAATACATGCCTTGCGTTGAGTATCACCCTTTTGCAGTATGCTGTTGGGGTGATTACATGACTTATGTTGAACCCCTTGTGCAGTGTGCTGTTGGGGTGAGTACTTTGTTGAGTATTTTGTTGAGAGATATCATCTATTGAGAGATTGGATATCTCAGGGCTTGGTTCCAGCCAGTTCCAAGGGTAGACGGACTATTCGAGCCAGTTGGGGCTTGGTCGAAGTTAGTTCCATGCTAACCTTTGGATTTCGTTCTTTGTTAAAGCTTTGATTAAAGCTAAGTGATTTTGTTTCGCTCGAGCTGATGTGTGTTGTTGACTGGCCGGCGGGGATTGATAATGTGACGACCCCACCTCCCCCTAGGGTGTACCACAGTATTTAGCGGTCCGCCTGTCCTGCTCTCGCCAGGACTCACTCACTCACTTCAAATAAAATAGGTTACAACCTCAAGAGTAAAGGAAATAATAGTTCACAAACTTGGAACATACATGTACATTCATTTCTATTCCAAACATTCGAACAATCCCAATTATAACAAAAGATATGAATCCCAGATACATTCAACCCTAACTGAGCGCTAGCACGTGTACAATCGCAAAATTTCTAAAAACTGGACTATGCTAGCCTGTACCAGTCTCATGCCCTCGCTCGTATCCCCTGTAAGGAAAACAAATGGCTTGGAATGAGCTAAAAGCCCAGTGAGATTCCAAATAGTAAATTGACCATTATTTAAAAGTGCACGTATCAAAGTAGCAAAGTAGCGAGCATAACAAGTTCATAAAAGTGAACAATAACATTTCAAGTAGCAAATCTCAAAATGAGTGGGTGTAAAATTCTTTTTCTAAAAGAAACAAAAACACTATGAATAACAATCAAAGTATAAGGATACAGATGGCTCTCAGGAGCCAAATTCCCATTGCTTCACCAGAGCTTGATCCATTATTAGTTGACACTCCGTCAACTTTCAAGTAAAGTAACCAATCCAGTAGTGCTTTGCTTCACACCAATCCGTCCACCATTCAACCTCTTTACTGGGCCCGAACACCAACTAAACACTGGTGGTAATACTCAAGTATACCGATTAGTCGAGAAGATAACACTCCACTCGACAACACTAGATACCCATGGTTCGTTATCTAATCGACCAAGCCCTTGCGGGCTCGACTCGATGAACTAGCCAGTGGGGTTTGGGTTCCCAAGTAGTCTCTATAGTCGACGATCAATCGACTTAGTCAAGAGAAAAGTACGGAGACGGGAATGAGATGTACCTCCCACTCGTATCGAGTGCAGTACATACTGCCGCTCAACACTTACAAGTCAAGCACAAGTACAAATACAAGTACAGGTTAATGCAAATCAAGTCACTTGTACAAGCATGAATGAGATATCAAGTATTTAGTTGAGTTAGGTCAAGTGCAATAAAGTACACACTTGTCCGACCAAACGAAGCAAATGTTATCCGATCACGTTGATAAATCAAATATCAAGTTCAATCATGTATTTGGAAGCACTCACCAAAGATTTAGTGCTTGTCAAAAATCATGTTCAGGTGTAACTCCTTGGTTGGAGTCCAAATCTGCGATAAAATATTATGCAAGAGTTTAAAATCAACTAGGGTTCGCAACACAGGAGTTTCGCTTCAAGAAAATCAAGTACATGAAACTCGTTTAAGTAGTATTCAAGTTACTTATCAAACTCTAGAAAATTCATACTCGCTCTTTTGGTGTTGCTGAAGAAGCAACTAAAACTTTGGAATTCACATTTAAATCCAAAAGATGAGGAAAACATATTCCGAGTTGTCACTACTTTCATTTTTCCAAGGGTACGAGTTTCGGCCAAATTTCAGCTTATATACCTCTACAAAAGAGGACTCGAATAACCTAGACAATTCAAGTTCAATTCGACCTCAAATCTTCGCTCAATTCACGAGTACTCACGCCTAACCCTCGAGTGAAAATTTGGGCGGCACGCCCTTTGTATTTACCTATTTTCCAGCCATTTATGGCTTCATTATTTTTCTCAGATCAGCCCCAAAGTCACACACAAACAATTTTACTAACGTAGCCCTTCAATTAGGCTCCAAAATCATCCAATTACAACACAAGTCTAATAATACAATCGGAAATCAGTTTTGAAGACAAAAAGCTAAACAACAGATTTGACATCTTATAGCATTTTGGTCACAACTGGAGCTACGTTTATCGGTTGGGGTGAACCTTATACCATTTCGAAGCTAAGACAAAGGGTTACAACTTTCATGAAGACAACTTAACCCAGTTCATAGTTGATCCAGGTCGAATTTGTAGATTACAGAACCAGAATTTCACTGTTAGTCTGGTTATCAGAACTAGATTTAAATGGCAGTAACCCAAGCTACATAATTCCGATTGAGTCATTTTTAGATCTGTTGGAAAGCTGAAGCATAGGGCTAAAACTTTCGTGTTTTGGCCAAAGGCTGATTTGATATGGATCAAAGTGAAAAATGAAGCCCAAAATGTGAAATCTCAAACCGGCCTGCTGAAAAGAACATTTGGCAGTTAGGGGTATTTCAGTAATTTCATATGATACAGTACTCCGATTCAGTTAAAATTTTACAGGAAGCTATAAAACACCATTTCCTACAACTTTCATGTTTTAAGCTAAGCCTGATTCGGCCTATAACATGGACGAATGAAGCTGGTCAGAACAGAACAACTTGGTTTCCAATTTATGGAATTTGCACCTTTACTCTAGAAATTCATATCTAACAAGTGCTCTATCATCAAACCCACCAATTACTAGCTCAATAACATCAATCAACAGGTAGATAACCATAATCAAGGCTGAAAATATAAACCCTAGCTAAACATTCCAACATATCATTCAACCCATGAAATTTTCCCCATAAAACTATCAAAACTACAACTTTAAGCTTCTAGTTTACACATATATGAAGTATAGGGAAGTTTCTTATCAAAGTCACTTTAATCCCTATGTAAAAAAGCTGCCAAGACCTTCCTCTTCCCAAATCACTCCACCAAAACCCTTAAGCTTCCTTAGAGATCAACTTTTGTGGAGGAATTTGCAAGATTATCGGTTGAAACTCAAGATTGAGGCTTGAAATTAAGGTGCAAGATGAAGTTTTCTCTCCCTTTCCCTCTCTCAAGTTTTGGCCAGCAATATGCAAAAATGAAGAAGAAACAAAGCTCTAGAAAAGATAAGAAGGTTGGAGTTAAGTTGGTCAAAGGTTTGACAAGTGTCACACTGTGATTGTAAGTCAAAATTTTCTTTTCTCTCTTTTTTTTTCCAAATTTTTGGCTGCAATGAGAAGATATTTAGGGCTGATTTTTCTCAATTAATAACAAGGGGAAGAAGGTAATAAAGTAGTGTTCAAGTGGTGCACTCAATCGGTAACGAACGGCACACATCGGTTCGGGCCATTTTTCGTTTTTCGCATGTGCTAGGGTTTTTCACTTATAATTCACCAACTTATTATTATTACTTCTAATCACACACTTTTTCTTATCTAAAACTCACTCTTAATCACCAAATTTAGTACACACACTTAAAGTTGTCTATATCGTGTCGGAATACGTTTCACATCAGTTGGTAATCAGAACTAGTCGACAACTACCAGGTTATATCCTTCTTTTTTTTTGTGTTGAGTCAAATCTTCTTGTCTCTTTCAAATCAAATTCTTACGCAAAAAAAAAAGGTACTGTAGTGACACTATTCACCACGTCGTTACTATTCATCCAAAGTACTGTAGTGACACTGTTCATCCGAAAAAAATTTGTTTTGCATAACTTATGTTTCTTTCTTGTTTGGTGTCTTGTTATATTGTTCTTGAAGTCTTGTGTTGGTTTAAAGTAAAAATAAAATAAAAATCTGGTCGCTAGTTTTTGTTCTTGAAAGCCGAAATCAAAGTAGGTTTTTTTGAACAAAGAGGGTTGGGAATTTTGTCGTGTCTTGCACTAAAAGAGGCTGTTACATTATTTCTTGAAGTTCTTGACAAATTTACCTTGTTTCTTGGAATTCTTGACATCTATCTTGAAGTAGTGGTTTGGTTCTTGAAATTCTTGAAGCCAAGATTGATCAAATCTTGAACAAATCAAAACCTAATTCTTGTTTCTTGAATAGGGCTGATCTTGTGCAAAAAAAATCAAAACGGAATTCTTGTTCTTGTGGAGATCCGAATTGAAAAAGAAGAAAAAGAAATCTGATTGAAAAAGAAAGAAAAGAAAACGCAAGAAAGAATAAAAAAGGGGAACAAAATCGGATCACAAGGAGAAAGAAAAATGAAACCAACTTGAATTTGGAAACCAAGTTGACTTGGGTTTGCAAAACAAATCCTAGTTGCACTCAAATTACCAAATTCTGATTAGTCACCTTTGTACCGTGAGGAACCAGAAAATCAGCCTCTAAACCACCCAAAAACAACCCATTAAACCTTGCTTACAACTCCCAAAATACAGCCTAGTGCAATTGGGTAGAGTCCATCTAGAATCCAACAAAATTCTGCCATCTTGATTCTTGTTTGGTCAAAATTAGTATTCTGTCCAACTTCATAAATTAGTGTCTTTGAGTCCTTTCCAGATTGATTTCGCGTTTAGTAGCACCCAAAAGGAGTCCAAATCAGTCTAGGATTTAACTAGCTGTTAGTTTTCAAATTGAGTCCTTGTCAAAGTCAAACACTTCCAACACTTGAGTCACCTTCTTTGCTGACTAAAATCTGAAAATTCCAGTGTGTCTTGCTCGTGTTTTGCTGCCTTTTGGTGTCACTTATCACTAAAATCCCAGCAATTATACACCACATTTTTGGTGAAACTTGAGTGAAGTTTGGTTGAATTTCTTGGAGAAAATTCTGATTTCTTCAAAGGAAGCAATCCAGTGATTTGAGAAGTGATTGGCGAGATCATTAGAGTATTCTAAACACTTGAGAGATACATGAGAGCGAGAGAAACACGTAAGGGATTGAGTGAGGCTTTTTACCCTAACGTTTGATTAAGTCTTTGCAGGTTTAATATGGCTCATGAGAATGACCTTACCATTGCGCAATTGGCACTAAAAATGGATGCCATGTGGACTAAGATACAAAGAAGTTTTGTTCATAAATTCGAGTCCATGCAAGAACAAATTGAACAAATGGATTCATCAAGGAACGCCTCTAAGCGAACGAGAGGAAAATCTCCCTTAAACGAACTTAGTTACTCCAATTCGGAGAGGGAGTTTGAGGACGATGAGCAAAGGCCGAGGGAGGATAGACATCGAGCTAGACATGGAGATGATCAACTCAAAGGAATAAAGCTTAAAATTCCCACATTCCAAGGGAAATCGGATCCCAAAGCATACTTGGATTGGGAAAGGGTTGATTTTTGATTGCAACCACTACACGGAGCCTCAAAAGGTGAAGTTGGCAGCCATAGAGTTCACGGATTATGCCGCTGTTTAATGGGGTCAACTTCGTATCAAGCAAAGGAGGAACGAAGAGCCAACCATCTGAACTTGGGAAGAATTAAAATGGATCATAAGGAAGCGCTTCATACTGGGTTACTACCATAGGGATTTGCACCATAAATTGCAAACCCTCACCCAAGGTAGTATGACGGTCGAAAACTACTTCAAGGGGATGGAGATGGCAATGATGAGGGCTGATGTTCGAGAAGATTCAGAGACCACCATGGCTCAATTCTTGAGAGGATTAAGGGCTGAAATTGCAGATATTGTGGAGCTTCAACACTACCATGACAAGGGAGAACTATTGGACAAAGCCATCAAGGTGGAAAGGAGGCTCAAGAGGAGGGGTACAACCAGAAATTATTCCTCTACTTACACTCCAAATCAGTGGAATTTTCAGCCTAGGGGAGATGATATAGCTGCTAGTCATCCAACACCGCCATGGCCGAAGCAAGAGGTATCCATCAACCCTCGACCAAATGCTTCTACATTTGATACTAGAAGAGCTTCCAAACCCGCCAACGAGACCTCCAAACTAGGAGTCGAGGTACTAAGTGCTGGAAATGTCAAGGCGTCGGTCACATTGCAAACCAATGTCCAAATCAGCGAGTAATGATCATGCTTCCTAATGGAGACATCATCACCGATGATGAAAAGGAGTATGAAGAGATGTCGCCATTGACGGAGGATGACGGTGATGAATCAAGTGAAGAGGGGTTCCTATCGATCAACCCATTGGATTAGGATTAGTTACAAGGATGGCGTTAAATGCACAACGCATTGAGGAGGATGTGCAATGGAAGAATATCTTCTATACACGATGTCTTGTTAATGACAAAGTGCGTAGTTTGATTGTCGATGGAGGGAGTTGTACTAATGTAGTAAGTTCTCTAATGGTGAAGAAGCTACGACTACCTACACGAGATCATCATAGACCTTATAAACTACAATGGTTTAGTGACTGTGGTGAAGTACATGTCTCCAAACAAGCACCTGTGAAATTTAGCATTGGTAGATATGAAGATGAGCTATTGTGTGACGTAGTGCCGATGCAAGCCACTCATATCATCTTGGGACGACCATGGCAATACAATAGGAAGGTTGTTTATGAAGGTCGTACTAACAAATATTCTTTTTGTAACAGCCCCACTTTCCCCTAAGGCGAACCAAAGGGGTTAGCGGACTGCCTGCCCAGCTCTCGCCAGGACTACGGATCAGATTAGAGCTATCTATTGCGATCCGGAACTTACAAACGAGCGTAAACAGGTCAAAATGGTAAAATAACCCAAAATAAAATGAGATGAAATCCGGAGCCGGCCATGAATAGTAACCGACCCGTCAGAACCCAACCGAAATAGCTAACAAACATTTTCATCTGATCTTTAGCGTTTACAAATCAAAATGACATACAAAAGCTTTCAAAAGATAATACATATACACGGTTTGCCAAATCAAAAGAGAAACGCCCCAAAAGTACACTTAGGGTTTTAATACATGAGCTATACAAAAGATATGTTCAACTAGCTCAAGTCGGCAACCGATTATCAAATCCAGTCCAAAAGTATTTATTTTTCCTGTAAGGACAACAAAAGGAACAGAACGGGGTGAGCTTGCGCTCAATGAGGTACCAAACAGATAGCATTAAAATCATGGCATTTCACATTTAACAAATCAGATACACATGTTAGATGTAAAGCAAAGGAACCAATGATTCAAATCAGAAGGATACGGGTGGCTCTCAGGAGCCAAATTTCCAGCGCAATACTTGATCCTAACCGGTTGACTCTCCGTCAACGTATATAGAACCAATGCGTCCGTAGACCCCTCTTATCACCGAATTCCGTCCACCAAACACCCCTTTACCGGGCCCGCTCACCTCAAACGAACAAAAATGGTAATACTCGAGTATACCCGGAATCAAGGGTCTCAATACCCAAAATCCCCGAACAGACTACCGTGGTTCGTTATCTAATCGTCCAGGCCCTTGCCGGCCCGACTCGAATAACTTAGCCACAGGATTGAGCTCATAGGTCATAGAAATCCGAACAGAAATCCGAACAGATGCAGACACAGATAACAGATTCAAATTTTTGCATAGTAAATTGGCATATGAGCAGACTAGAGAACGAGTGTGATAAAGTACACCCTCGTCTCGAACAAATAAACAGATTGCAGAGCAGAAATCAAGTTAAATAGCAATGGAGGGGAGTGGTACACTCACCGGCTTAACTTCAAAAGTTTTCACTTCAGATTGGCCTTAATCGCCAAGAAACCCTAAAATAATCAAAATAAATCAATTGAAGGTTTTACTTCCAGAATCGAGTAAACACAATGCACATGAGGCTCGACTACTAGTCGTATGCCTCGCCAAAATAATTACTAATGCAAGGGTGGAAAACATGATTTTCTTGGAAACAAAAAGGTAACATGAAGACTTAGGCGCAAACAACCCAAAAGCCTTTCATTTCCACCAAAAGGCAAATCTACTTAAAGGAACCAAACGGCCTAGAAAATCGGGCAGCACCGTCCCTAAAATTCTTACTTTTCCAGCCATTAAGGCTTCATTATTTCCTCAAATTAGCCCCAACATTTCACACCAAAGGTCATCTCATTTCCCAAAAGCCGTACAGGGCTCAAAGTGGTACAAGTACAAAAGTTAGCTAGGAAACAACCAAAATGAAAGCAAGCCCTAAGAGAGACTCGACGACGAGTCATAAAACAATGCTGAACACAACCCCAATAGGGTCTCATATGCATAAATAAGCATGGTAGCAAACCAGCAATTAATATATGACCTTAACTTAAGCCTTAATAGAAAAACCGTGTTTGATCTTATAATGCGGTAATGGCGTCAATTTCACTACGGTTATCGGTTGGGGGTGTAGGACCCACCGATTCGAAGCTATGAAACAGGGCTACAACAATGTAGAAGGGCACTCAATCCAGTTCCTAGCTTAACTAGGTCGAAAGTGCCAAATACTATACCAGAATTACCAAAACAGGTTTGCAAAACACAGAAAACTGTAATTACTATAAATCAGTCTATACAAGTCCAAATGCCGAAATTCCAAAGGCATATGATAGCTAAGACATCCAGTAACATTTCATCAGAAGACACCAACTTCAAAATCCAAACCAAATCCAGTCAAAATAGGCAATTACTATCGCAGTTCCGCACATTCTGTTCACCAAAAACAGCAACAGTAAAAACGGCATAACTCTCTCTATACTACTCCAAATTCCCTGAAATTTTGCAGACACTTCTTACTCACCAATACCTACAACTTTCATGTTTTGAGCAAAGTCCAATTCGGCCTCTAGCTATGACCTAAAATTTCGGACAGAATAGGGGATTTAAGAACCCTAACTTTTCAATTTTCACACCAAATCCAAAATTGATTGCATTTAACCACAATTCACACTCACTAGAGTCATTTCCAACCATTACAATCCATCATACCAGCACCCAACATCAAGATCATATTAAACCAGAAAAATCATCAATAAAATGAAAAACTTCACCAAATCACTTCAAACCAAGATAAAACCAGAAATTTCAGCACTTCAAGCACTACTAAGCATAATTTAAGCTTCATAGGGTGTAA
The DNA here is from genome assembly GCF_036785885.1 of Coffea arabica. Taxonomy (NCBI): domain Eukaryota; kingdom Viridiplantae; phylum Streptophyta; class Magnoliopsida; order Gentianales; family Rubiaceae; genus Coffea; species Coffea arabica. The sequence continues at coordinate 22,726,192 of NC_092318.1, read as the reverse complement.
GAGGGTGTTCAAGTTTCACTTACCAAGAAACAAGAGAGATGAGGTTGTTGAACACCTTAAACCTTCAACCAAGCTTCAATAAACAACTTACTAGCACTAGAAGGTAAGATTGTATGGAATGGAATTGGATGTAACCAATGTTTTTGGTTGATTTGCAACAAGTAGAAGCTTGAATGGTGAAGAAAGTTTCTTCCTTCCTTGCTCAAGGTGGCCGGCCAACAAGAGAAGAAAAATGGTGATTTTTTGTGCATTTTTTTGATATATAATCCTTTGGTCAAAAAAGTCAAAATTGGGAATAGTAATTCTTAAAAAAACTTCCAATGAGGAGGTGACACTTGTCACCTCCATAAATGCATTCTTATCTTTCTTTCCTCTCTCACATCAATCACTTCACACATTCTACTTATCTATTAACACCCGATAAATTTTAAACAGTATCCGAAACTTAACCTTATTGGCCGAATTTTTCTGAACTTTTCGCACTAGTGGGTCCCACGTCCACTATTTACTCTTAATTTTCTAAAAATTCTCCAATGCTAGAAAAATCATCTTAAAACTATAATTGCTCATAAAATCCACTAAGAAAATATTTCTAAACCAGAAAATGCAGAAAACATGCAATTAAAAGGAACTAAACCCTAAGAAAATAATTAGGGTTTTACGGGTTCTCACACTCTCCCCCCCTTAAAAGAATTTCGTCCTCGAAATTTCTTATTAACGGAATCTATCAAATCTAGAGTACCCAACGGACCATACCTTCTCCATCCTCAGACGAGTCAGGGACCTGATGCTGCTCTAGAGAATATACTCGAGCTGGTGCCTTCGATCCCGTCCCTTCTCCTTTCGTCTGTCCAGGGTTGTTCTTGGCGGGTTGCTGAGAATTGGGCTTGGTCGGTGGCAGAATCCCTCTCCGCTCGCGCAGGCGAGCTGGACAGTTAGCAATCCGATGTTCAGCGCTTCCACAGCGCAAGCATTTTCCTTCTTTCTTCCAGCAATTTGTTTCCGTATGACTTGGCCCTCCGCAATATCCACAGGGACCACGAGTAGCAGAGACCAGTCCTCCCTGAGGGACATCACGCGACACCCCTGGTTGCCGTACTTCCCCGTTTCCCTTGCGAACTTTAGAGATTGTACTATTATCTGCTTGTTCTGAGCTGCTTCCCGGAAAACCCCTTTTTCTTGCTTGGAAGTTTCTAACTTGTAACCCTGCAGTTTCAACGCGCTGGGCTTTTTCCACCGCATCACTAAAGGCATTAAGTTGGGCTACCGCCAGATCTTTTTGAATTTCCACGTTCAAGCCCTGGATAAAACGCCTTATTCGCCGTTGCTCGGTCATGATGAGTTCGGGCGCAAATTTGGATAGGCGGGTGAATTGACTCTCATATTCCGCCACAGTCTGAGCCCCTTGCCGGAGCCGGATAAACTCGTCCTCCTTCCTCTCCTGGACTAGAGGAGGGAAAAACTTTGCATTAAATTCTCGGATGAAGTTCACCCAAGTCCTAGGCGTCTGCTCCCGCTCCCATTTCTGTCTAATTACGTTCCACCAGGAACGGGCAGCTCCCTCCAGTTGGAACACGGCAAAAGTGACCTGCCTTTCGTCAGGGTAGTGTAGGGCCGCGAATATATCAACCATTTTCTCAAGCCACTTCTCAGCAACGTCGGGGTCGGGTCCCCCAATAAACTTTGGCGGGGAAAACTTTTGAAAACGTTCGAGAGCTCTATCCTCGCTCTCGACGTGGTTACCAGGGTTCCCGGGGTTAGGGTTTGGGTTTTGGCCCTGTTGTTGTACTACTTGTGCTAGTAGGTTTGTCATTTGCTGCATAGCGGCAGCTATCTGCACATTGGGGTCTATTTGGGATTCAGGATTGGGTCCAGTAGAGGTTTCCCTCGTTTCCCTAACCGGCGTGGGTTGTCTAGTTCCGCGCCCACGTCCCCGACCACTTCGTGTTCCTTCCATAAGTTTCACTCGGTCTAGGCAAGAATGCTAAACCAAAATAAGCACGATACATGTAAGTAACACTCAAAACTTTTATGATAACACACATTTATACATTCCAAACAAGATCAACGCATATATACAAGTCGGTCAAAATTAGGCCGCACACATACATACAGCCAGTTAAGTCAAGTACAAACATAGACGATCCACCGAGGAATGGCCTTTCTAGTTCACCAAATCCTTTCTAACCTAGGCCCTCATATCTTTCGTATCCGGGCGCAGGAATCCCATCTAAGATAATTCACAACTCGAGCCGGCCGGTCCCAAGAGTAAACCATCCTTATTAAAGATTCCTACCCGACATACATACCTAGCTTCCTCGAGTCCTATGATAATGATTCGTACACTTATCACATGCCCGGTTCATAACTTACGCTCAAACGAGCACTTAGACATATTCATGAAATTAGGACCACAACACCACTTGGCCCAGTCTCACTCCGCGCAGAGACCACGCGAAGTGGCTCTGATACCAACTGTAACAGCCCCACTTTCCCCTAAGGCGAACCAAAGGGGTTAGCGGACTGCCTGCCCAGCTCTCGCCAGGACTACGGATCAGATTAGAGCTATCTATTGCGATCCGGAACTTACAAACGAGCGTAAACAGGTCAAAATGGTAAAATAACCCAAAATAAAATGAGATGAAATCCGGAGCCGGCCATGAATAGTAACCGACCCGTCAGAACCCAACCGAAATAGCTAACAAACATTTTCATCTGATCTTTAGCGTTTACAAATCAAAATGACATACAAAAGCTTTCAAAAGATAATACATATACACGGTTTGCCAAATCAAAAGAGAAACGCCCCAAAAGTACACTTAGGGTTTTAATACATGAGCTATACAAAAGATATGTTCAACTAGCTCAAGTCGGCAACCGATTATCAAATCCAGTCCAAAAGTATTTATTTTTCCTGTAAGGACAACAAAAGGAACAGAACGGGGTGAGCTTGCGCTCAATGAGGTACCAAACAGATAGCATTAAAATCATGGCATTTCACATTTAACAAATCAGATACACATGTTAGATGTAAAGCAAAGGAACCAATGATTCAAATCAGAAGGATACGGGTGGCTCTCAGGAGCCAAATTTCCAGCGCAATACTTGATCCTAACCGGTTGACTCTCCGTCAACGTATATAGAACCAATGCGTCCGTAGACCCCTCTTATCACCGAATTCCGTCCACCAAACACCCCTTTACCGGGCCCGCTCACCTCAAACGAACAAAAATGGTAATACTCGAGTATACCCGGAATCAAGGGTCTCAATACCCAAAATCCCCGAACAGACTACCGTGGTTCGTTATCTAATCGTCCAGGCCCTTGCCGGCCCGACTCGAATAACTTAGCCACAGGATTGAGCTCATAGGTCATAGAAATCCGAACAGAAATCCGAACAGATGCAGACACAGATAACAGATTCAAATTTTTGCATAGTAAATTGGCATATGAGCAGACTAGAGAACGAGTGTGATAAAGTACACCCTCGTCTCGAACAAATAAACAGATTGCAGAGCAGAAATCAAGTTAAATAGCAATGGAGGGGAGTGGTACACTCACCGGCTTAACTTCAAAAGTTTTCACTTCAGATTGGCCTTAATCGCCAAGAAACCCTAAAATAATCAAAATAAATCAATTGAAGGTTTTACTTCCAGAATCGAGTAAACACAATGCACATGAGGCTCGACTACTAGTCGTATGCCTCGCCAAAATAATTACTAATGCAAGGGTGGAAAACATGATTTTCTTGGAAACAAAAAGGTAACATGAAGACTTAGGCGCAAACAACCCAAAAGCCTTTCATTTCCACCAAAAGGCAAATCTACTTAAAGGAACCAAACGGCCTAGAAAATCGGGCAGCACCGTCCCTAAAATTCTTACTTTTCCAGCCATTAAGGCTTCATTATTTCCTCAAATTAGCCCCAACATTTCACACCAAAGGTCATCTCATTTCCCAAAAGCCGTACAGGGCTCAAAGTGGTACAAGTACAAAAGTTAGCTAGGAAACAACCAAAATGAAAGCAAGCCCTAAGAGAGACTCGACGACGAGTCATAAAACAATGCTGAACACAACCCCAATAGGGTCTCATATGCATAAATAAGCATGGTAGCAAACCAGCAATTAATATATGACCTTAACTTAAGCCTTAATAGAAAAACCGTGTTTGATCTTATAATGCGGTAATGGCGTCAATTTCACTACGGTTATCGGTTGGGGGTGTAGGACCCACCGATTCGAAGCTATGAAACAGGGCTACAACAATGTAGAAGGGCACTCAATCCAGTTCCTAGCTTAACTAGGTCGAAAGTGCCAAATACTATACCAGAATTACCAAAACAGGTTTGCAAAACACAGAAAACTGTAATTACTATAACTCAGTCTATACAAGTCCAAATGCCGAAATTCCAAAGGCATATGATAGCTAAGACATCCAGTAACATTTCATCAGAAGACACCAACTTCAAAATCCAAACCAAATCCAGTCAAAATAGGCAATTACTATCGCAGTTCCGCACATTCTGTTCACCAAAAACAGCAACAGTAAAAACGGCATAACTCTCTCTATACTACTCCAAATTCCCTGAAATTTTGGAGGCACTTCTTACTCACCAATACCTACAACTTTCATGTTTTGAGCAAAGTCCAATTCGGCCTCTAGCTATGACCTAAAATTTCGGACAGAATAGGGGATTTAAGAACCCTAACTTTTCAATTTTCACACCAAATCCAAAATTGATTGCATTTAACCACAATTCACACTCACTAGAGTCATTTCCAACCATTACAATCCATCATACCAGCACCCAACATCAAGATCATATTAAACCAGAAAAATCATCAATAAAATGAAAAACTTCACCAAATCACTTCAAACCAAGATAAAACCAGAAATTTCAGCACTTCAAGCACTACTAAGCATAATTTAAGCTTCATAGGGTGTAAGAGGGTGTTCAAGCTTCACTTACCAAGAAACAAGAGAGATGAGGTTGTTGAACACCTTAAACCTTCAACCAAGCTTCAATAAACAACTTACTAGCACTAGAAGGTAAGATTGTATGGAATGGAATTGGATGTAACCAATGTTTTTGGTTGATTTGCAACAAGTAGAAGCTTGAATGGTGAAGAAAGTTTCTTCCTTCCTTGCTCAAGGTGGCCGGCCAACAAGAGAAGAAAAATGGTGATTTTTTGTGCATTTTTTTGATATATAATCCTTTGGTCAAAAAAGTCAAAATTGGGAATAGTAATTCTTAAAAAAACTTCCAATGAGGAGGTGACACTTGTCACCTCCATAAATGCATTCTTATCTTTCTTTCCTCTCTCACATCAATCACTTCACACATTCTACTTATCTATTAACACCCGATAAATTTTAAACAGTATCCGAAACTTAACCTTATTGGCCGAATTTTTCTGAACTTTTCGCACTAGTGGGTCCCACGTCCACTATTTACTCTTAATTTTCTAAAAATTCTCCAATGCTAGAAAAATCATCTTAAAACTATAATTGCTCATAAAATCCACTAAGAAAATATTTCTAAACCAGAAAATGCAGAAAACATGCAATTAAAAGGAACTAAACCCTAAGAAAATAATTAGGGTTTTACGGGTTCTCACACTTTTGCTCACAGGGATGGAAAGATTACCCTGGCTCTACTTACTCCTAAGCAAGTTCGAGACGATCAAGACATGCTTCAAAGGGAGTGGGAGCTAGATAAAGTTGAAAGTAAACAAAGGAGCATGCGAAGTGAACAAAGTGCCGAGCAAGATGAAAAGGAACAGGGCAAAATTGGTCGGCCATAGTGGGAAGAAAAGAGGGAATATTAAGCATGTTTGCACAAGCCATTTGTGCGGAATATTCACTTTCTACCACACTAACATTTGTATTGTTTAATACCGTGTCTTTTGTGCAGCTGGAGCACGGGGCGAATCCATTCACCTTACTTTTCTCAATTCCTCAATCCTTTGGAGAGCTCGTGTGCTTTCAAGGCATTTCTAGTTTGATCATCACATCTTCTCTACAACACTTCATGCACATTTATCCTTCTCGAGCCGTCTCCCTTGTCGAAGAGCTTAATCATGCCTCAAAGGGAGTAGTTTGACTTGAATCTTATTCTACACCACTCTTACATGAAGTTCCTTTCATTCTTGAGCAAATTTCTGGTTCTTTAAATGCTACATCTTGTCCTTTGCATGCAAGGATAGAAGCTGCCCAAAGGTGTCTAGAATTGCCTAGTAAGATCCAACCAAATTTCGTGCACATTGTAGTGCTAGTTGCTGCCGAATTTGACAGTTTGATGTCACCAATAGTGTGTGCTCTTTCAAGCTTACATCAGCCTCATAAATCCGCAGCCCAAGTGTTCATTCTTCTACCTCAAGATACGCAAAATGTGCCAAACCAACAACAACTCATGCTGCATTCTACCACTTTGCACGACCAGATTTGGGAAATTTCTAGCTTCAATGAGCATCATTATGAAGATCCTTATCTTGTGCATGTGAATCCAATTCACTTTAGGGTTCTAGTTTAAGTGAATCCAATTCACTTTAGGTTTTCAAGTTGTATGGCTATATATATAGCCAAAGTAAGGAGCATTCATCGGCAGATTTCTTTGAATAAAATTTCATGAGTTTTCACTTCTCTTTCCAAGAGAGCTCCTTTGAATACTTGAGAATCTTTCTTAAGTATTCACCCCGAACTTATCAATTGAGTACCTCCTTGATTGTGGTGTTCTTCTACCTACAAATTTGGTTCGTTAGTTCGAGTAGTTGCGGGTTGAGATAGTATCAACATTGTTAGTGACTCCTAGGATTAAATTGGGTCAAGTTTTTCCACTGCCAAACCTTTGGTGAAGTTGTCTAGATCAAGTCGGAGTACGTTTCACATCAGAGTGTCAAATGCATGTTTCTTGATATCTTGATTTGAATGATACCACGTGTTATGTGTTGAACTCTGAACTTGATGAGGCGAGAGTGTATTTTATCGCACTCATCCTCCCCTTCTTGAATGATTTTGTACTCGCTTGAACTTGGTTGACCTGTGCTTGTGCTTGACTTGTAAGAACTGAACGGCAGCATGTACCACACTCAATCCGAGTGGGAGGTGCCTCTCATCCTGTCTCAGTACTTTTTTCCTGATTAAGTCGATTGGAGAATTATCTCGTCGACCCTAGTGCTGAGCGGCAGCATGTACCACGCTCAATCTGAGTGCGAGACCTCTCAACTCGTCTCAGTACATCTATTTTGATTAAGTCGATTGGAGTGTTGTGACGGCCCCACCTCCCCCAAGGGCGTACCCCAGGGTTCGGCAGGTCACCTGTCCTACTCTCGTCAGGACTCACTCACTCACTCATAGCTCAAGAAAAATAACGTACATCCACAGAAAATAAATAACACATCCATTTCAACTTAATATATACATTGATGCTCAAATCCAGATACAAAGCTTCTACACACCAAATACTTCAAAGTGTTTACAATTCGAGTACAATCAACCCTAGTCGAGTGCTAGCGTGAGTACCATTTCAAAACTTCAAAACTAGACTACTCTGTACCAGTCTCACGCCTCGCTCATACCCCCTGTAAGGAAAACAAATGGCGTGGAATGAGTTAAAAGCCCAGTGAGGTACCAAATAGCAAGTTTACCATTATTTAAAAGTGCAAGTATCACGTAGCAAAGTAATGAGCATGAAAAGTTCATAAAAGTGAGAAATAACACTTCAAGTAGCAAATCTCAAATTGAGCGAGTGTAAAGTTTTTCTTTTAAAACGAAACAATAACATGATAAGTGCTAATCATTCCAAAGTATAAGGATATGAATGGCTCTCAGGAGCCAAATTCCCATTGCATCACCAGAGCTTGATCAAGTAATAGTTGACACTCCATCAACTTTCAAGTAAGTAACCAATCCAGTAGAGCACCACTTAAACTACTCTCCGTCCACCATCCAAACCCCTTACCGGGCCCGAACTCCACAATAAACATTGGTGGTAATACTCGAGTATACCGATTAGTCGAGGAGATAACACTCCACTCGACATCACTAACTACCCATGGTTCGTTATCTAATCGACCAAACCCTTGCCGGCTCGACTCAATTAACTAGCCAGTGGGGTTTGGGTCCCCAAGATGTCGATGAGATAACATCTCCAATAGACTGAATCAAAATAAAAGTACGAAGACGGGAATGAGAGGCACCTCCCACTCGGATTGAGTGTGGTACATACTGCCGCTTCGCACTTACAACTCAACTACAAGTATATCAAGTTAATTGCAACAATAAACAAGTATATACCATCTTAGGACAAGTGCGATAAAGTACACTTTTACCCGATCAAACAAATCACATATCATTTATTTACATTGATCAAGTATTGAAAACAAGTGTCCAATTCAACCAGGTATTTGGAAGCACTCACCAAAATGTAGTGCTTTAAAAAATCACGTTTAGGTCCAACTCCTTGGTTGGAGTCCAAATCTGCGATAAAATATCATTGACGAATGTAAAACTCTCTAGAGTTCGAAACATAGGAGTTTCGTTTCAAGAAAATCAAGTAAATGCAACTTGTTTAAGTAGTATTCAAGATACTTATCAAATCTCGAAAAATTTATGCTCGCTCGTTTAGTTTCGGTAAGGAAGCGGTTAAAACTTTAGAACTCCCATTGGAGTCGAAAGAACGAGGAGAACATATTTGTATTGATTATTATTTTCATTTTCCAAGGGTACGAGTTTCCGGCAAAATTTTGGCTTATATACCCTAACTAAAGAAAACTCGAATACCATAGGCGATCCAAGTCCAACTTGACCTCAAATCCCTATTTAAGTCGCGAGTATATCTACATATCCCTCGAGTACAAATTTGGGCAGCAAGCCCCTTATTTTTACCTATTTCCAGCCATTTATGACTTCATTATTTTCTTCAATCAGCCCCAAAAATCACACACAAATAATCTCATTACAATAGCCGTTCAATAGGCTAAAAGTCATTCAATTACAAAACCAAGCTAGAAAAGTGAGCGGAAATAAGGTTTAAGGCAAAGAACAAAATGACAGGTTTGACATCTTTTAGTTTATTGGTCACAACCGAAGCTATGCTTATCGGATTGTATTGAATTTTATATCTCTACGAAGCTAAGACAAATGGGTACAACTTTGATGAAGACCACTCAATCCGGTTCATAGTTTATCTAGGTCAAAAGTACTGATTATAGAACCCGAATGTCCTTGTCAGTACGGTTGTCAGTACTAAATTCAAATGATGATAACTAAGGTTACAAAAGTCCGATCGAGGCGTTTTCAGGTGCGTTGGAAAGCTAGGACATAGTACTACAATTTTCATGTTTTGGACAAATGCTAATTTGATGCGGATCAAGGTGAAAAAACAGGGCCAGTATGATGAAATGTCAAAACTGTCCACAGAACTCTACCTATGGCAGTCAAGGGTAGTTTTGTAATTTCACATGCTACAGTGCTCATATTGTGTTGAAAGTTTACAGAAAGATATAAAACATTATTTCCTACAACTTTCATGTTTTGAACTAAGCCTAATTCGGTCTCCATCATGGCCAAATAGAACCGGTCAGAACAGGGTAACATAAAAACTCAAATCTGGAATGTAGTGAATTCAAAGTGTAAACTTCACATTTCTAGCTTAAACCACTACTACAACTTCCTATACAAGATTATATACACCATATACCATCCAAACAACAAGAAATATAAGTGAACAATTCAAAACCCAAATTCAAAATTCCATCACCACAATCATTAAAATCACTTAAATTAGGTATCACAAGGCAAGAATACAAGTTGCTCCATAACTTAAACAAGACCAAGGGAAAGGGAGAAGATGGACAACCATAATACCTCAATAAAAGGCTTGCAATGGATTTCCTTCACCTCTCCTTGGAAAATTTTAGCTCCCCAAGCTTCCTAAGCTCTCAAATTAGAAGTTAATTGGTTTAGTTTTCTTGACTTCTCACTCAATCAAGCTAAGCTCAAGATGGAATTGAAGTTTTCTTCCTCTTGTTTTCCCTCAAGACTCACGGTTGGAATGGCTGAAAATGAAGAGAAATTTGAGTGATTTTTGTTGATAAATATGGAAGAAATTGGTTGGTCAACAACCTTTGGATGACCGCCACTTGTCGCCATGAGATTAACTCTCAATTTTTTTCTTTTCCTTGGCTTTTTCTAGTCAATAATTTCGGCCAAGATGAGCTGAGTAAGGGGCTGATATTTTGCACTAATATCATGATATTTTATGGGAAGACAGTAGTGGTCAAGTGGTGTGTTCAATCGGTAGTGAACGATACCCGTCGGTTCAAGCCGATTTTCCTTAAATCGCGTATACTAGGGTTTTAACTTATAATTCACTAACTTATTATTATCACTTCTAATCACACACTTAATATCATCTAAAACTCACTCTTAATCACCAAATTTGATCCACACTCCGTACCAATTAGTCACACTACGAAAAGGCGTAAAAACTCTAATTTACGATAACTTGAAAACGAAAAGGGAAAATGTGACAGCCCCACCTTCTCCTAAGGCGAACCAAAGGGGTTAGCGGACTGCCTGCCCAGCTCTCGCCAGGACTAACAGTTCGGTATAGAGCGAGCTAATACGTTCCGGAACTTACAAACGCGTGTAAACAGGTCAAAATGTCAAAATAAATAAAAACGAAACCGGAGTCGGCTATGAATAGTAACCGACCCGTCAGAACCCAACCAAATATCAAGCAAACATTCACATCTTGAAATTTAGCATTTACAAGCCAAAGTGGCATACAAAAGTATTCAAAAGTGGATACATGTCTGGTTTGCCAAATCAAAAGAGAAACGGTGCCAAAAGTACATTTAGGGTTTCAATAAATGAGCTATACAAAAGATATGTCCAACTAGCTCAATTCGGCAACCAATTATCAATTGCAGTCCAAAAGTATTTATTTTCCTGTAAGGAAAACAAAAGGATTAGGGTGAGCTTACGCCCAGTGAGATAATACCACTCAAGCAGCAAAGTTCACATAAGCATAAAGCTTTTCATTCCAATTCATCAAAAGTAAACAAAGGCACACATTAATGGTGGTGATAAAAGGATACGGGCGGCTCTCAAGAGCCCTTTTCCTCGTTTGCATTCTTGATCGAAGCTCATTGACCCTCCATCAATGTTTAAGAGTAACCAACCGTAGACTCCACTTTACTTCCATTCCTTCCACCCAACATACCCCTACCGGGCCCGAACTCCAAACACTTGCACTGTGGTATTACTCGAGTATACCGGAATCGAGAGTCTCTCATACTACAAGATTCCATATAACAGTCCCCAAGGTTCATTAATTGGCACGACCAAGCCCTCGCCGGCTCGATTCAATCAATTACCAATGGGGTTGAGTTCAATGGTAACAATCATGGTCGTTGGATACTCGTCTAATCGACACCAAGTCAAGTACTTTTCATTTCATGTAACATTCCATGTAACATTCCAATAACATGAGAAATAAGTGAGAGTGATAAAGTACACCCTCACTTCAATCAATATCGATGGTGCAATAACATTTAACTCATCAAGTTCAAGTATCAAAGCCATATAGTAACACACAAGTGAGTAGTACACTCACCAAGCTTGAAAATGATATTTCATGCACCTCCGTCAAAGGAGCGTCGTGAACCACCGTCACGCCCTAAAACATGCAAACAAGTACAATGAGACTCGATAATGAGTCATAAACCAATGCCAAATATTCCCAAAATAGGGTTCCATAAGCACACACAAGCAATAGAGGAAACCAGAAAAATCCGGAAATGGAGTAAGTGTTAACCCGGAAAAAAATAGTTTTTGACATCATTTTGCGGTTTTGGTACCAATGGCACTACGATTATCGGATGAAGGTGTAAGACCCACCATTTCGAAGCTAAGAGATAGGGCTACAATATTAAAAAAGGTCACTCAGCCCAGTTTTGAGTGTAACCAGGTCAAAAATGCAATCTACTACACCAGAACCGTAAAAACAGATTCATAGAATGCATTCTAGTGCAAACATCATAAAGCAGCCTACCTAAGTCCAAATCCAGAAATTCCAAAGCCATCTGAAAGATAGGAAACAGGGATACATTTCATCAGAAGACCTCAACAACCAATTCGTAAGCATTCCTAACCAAAATAACCAATTACAGAAGCAATTCCCAAATTTGGGTAAAACCAGGGCAGCAAGGGTAATTCCATCTTTTCTCAAGCTACACTACTCCGATTGACCTGAAATTTTGTAGGAACCTCTAAAATATGATTCCCTACAACTTTAATGATTTAACCTAAGGCCAATTCGGCCTCTAACTATGAGCTATAAAACCTGGCAGAATGTAATTCAAAGAAACCCTACTTTCCAATTTTCTTTCTGAAATTTGTGACAGCCCCACCTTCCCCTAAGGCGAACCAAAGGGGTTAGCGGACTGCCTGCCCAGCTCTCGCCAGGACTACGGTACAGTTAACGTCGTTCTATAACGTTCCGGAACACACCATTGCACGCAAACAAGTCAGAAAACACAAAATAAAAAAAATGAAAATTTGCGCCGAAGATGAATAGTGCAGGCCACGTCAGAATCCGGCCGGAATCTGGCCGGATTAGCGGCCGGATTCTTGGCCGGATACTGTCCAGTGAGCATCTCGAATTTTTTTCAAAAGTTCCACTCAATCCGGCCGGCAATCCGGCCAAGATTCCGGCCGGATTGTCTGGCCGGATACCGGCCAGTGAGCAACTGGCCGGATTTTCAAATTTTCACAGGCAATCCGGCCTTCAATCCGGCCAGTTTCTGGCCGGATTCCTGGCCGGATTCAGGCCAGTGACCTTCGGTCAAATTTTTTTTCTTTTCCGTTTGAAAGCCGTGGTGATCCGAAATCCATCCAAACATTTACCAAACATATATATACAATGGAAACCAACATTTACAAGCCAAACGGCCTACCAAAGTATCCATTTCGTTCATACATATACAATAGCCATTTACCCCAAACATTGGTGCAATCAAAGCACTTAGGGTTTTCACCCTCAAGGAGCTAATCAAAATACATATACATGAGCTCAACTTGTCACAACCTTTTCCAAAAGAATTCATTTGCCTGTAAGGAAAACAAATAACACGGAATGAGCCAAAGCCCAGTGGTATACCACCCATTAAGCAATCAAATTCATATAAGAGTGAACCTTCATTTAAAGTGCACAATTAAGCAATGAAGCAAAACGGTAAAAGGATACGGTCGGCTCTCAAGAGCCCAATTCCACGCTTGCCATCTTGATCCAATTGCATTGACCCTCCGTCAATGGTACGAGTACCAAACCGTAGACCTCACTATACTTCCATTCCTTCCACCAAACATACCCCAACCGGGCCCGCACTCCAATTCAGTAGTTTTTGGTAATACTCGAGTTTACCGGAACCAAGGGTCTCATTACCACAAGGTTCCCCAGTACAGTCCCCGTGGCATGATAATTTTCACGACCAAGCCCTCGCCGGCTCGATCCAATTAACTACCATACGGGGTTGAGCTCATAAATGCAGTAAGGCCGTTGGACATTGTCCAAACGACATCAATTCAGTTTCCATGAAATGGAATTCACCAACCAATATATCCAGTTCAGTAATGCAATAAAACGGTAGCCATTCAGTGACAATATCAAAAGAGGTGAGGGCGGTCAAGTACACCCTCACCTTAATCAATTCCAATATGCAAGTAAGCCTTCAAGGCATCACATAAACATTTAGCAAAGCCACATAGTAACCATTTAGTGAGTAGTATACTCACCAAGTGAGAAAGTGGTGTTTCATACACCGCGATCACCAAAACGTCGTGAGCTACCGTCACGCCCTAGAATCACACAACAAATGCAATGAGACTCGAGAACGAGTCACCAAACAATGCTAAACACAACCCCAATAGGGTTTCATATGCATAAGTAGGCATGATAGCAAACCAGAAATTAAGATATGGCCTTAACTTAAGCCTTGATAGAAAAACCGTGTTTGAGCGTATAATGCGGTAATGGCGTCAATTTCACTACGGTTATCGGTTGGGGGTGTAAGACCCACCGTTTCGAAGCTATGAAACAGGGCTACAACAATGTAGAAGGGCACTCAATCCAGTTCCTAGCACCACTAGGTCAAAAATGCCAAAAACTATACCAGAATTCCCAAAACAGGTTTGCAAAAGACAGAAAACTGTAATCGGTATCTCTCAGTCTATACAAGTCCAACTGCCGAAATTCCAAAGGCATATGTTAGCTAAGACATTCAGCTACATTTCATCAGAAGACACCAACTCCAAAATCCAAACCAATTCCAGTCAAAATGTCCAATTACTATCGCAGTTTTCGCATTCTGTCCAAGCAGAACAGCTACCGTAATATCGTCATAACTCATTCTACATTGATCCAAATGACCTGAAATTTTACAGGCATCTTCATCACATCAATACCTACAACTTTCATGTTTTGAGCAAAGTCTAATTCGGCCTCTAACCTAGTGATCTAAAACCGGACAGAATTGGGGATTTTCAAACCCTAACTTTCCAATTTTCCATCCAAATCCAAAATTAGTTGCATTTATCCACATTTCACATCCACTAGAGCCATTATAGTCCATTGCCAATCATCAAAGATGGCCACAACATTCATTTCATATGAAACCAGAAAAATTCCCAAGAAAATAGAAAACTTCACCAAATCACTTCAAACCAAGATAAAACCAGAAATTTCAGCACTTCACTCACTAATAAGCATAATTTAAGCTTCATAAGGTGTAAGAGGGTGTTCAAGCTTCACTTACCAAGAAACAAGGGAAAGAGAGATTGTGGTCACCTTTGCTCTTCAAACAAAGTTCACCAACACACTTACTATCACTAGAAGCAAAGTTTTTATGGATTAGAATCTAGTCTAAGCCTTTGGTGATGGAAGATTGAAGCTTATGGAAGCTTGGAAGTTGAAGAATTTCCTTTCTTCTTTGCTCAAAGTGGCCGGCCAACAAGAGAAGAAAAATGGTGATTTTTGTGCATTTTTTTGATATTTATTCCTTTGGTCAAAACAAGTCAAGAAATGGAATAGTAAGTCTTAAAAGGCATCAAATGAGAAGGTGACACTTGTCACCTTATTAAATGCATTCCTATCTTTCTTTCCTCTCTCACATCAATCACTTCACACATTCTACTTATCACTTAACACCCGATAAAATTTTCACAGTATCCGAAACTTAACCTTATTGGCCGAATTTTTCCGAACTTTTCGCACTAGTGGGTCCCACGTCCACTATTTACTCATAATTTTCTAAAAAGTCACCAATGCTAGAAAAATCATCTTAAAACTATAATTGCTCATAAAATCCACTAGGAAAATATTTCTAAGCCAGAAAATGCAGAAAACATGCAATTAAGGGGAAATAAACCCTAGGAAAATATTAGGGTTTTACGGGTTCTCACACTCTCCCCCCCTTAAAAGAATTTCGTCCTCGAAATTTCTCACCTTAATTCCCGAAAAGGTTTGGGTATTTCTTTCGCATTTCCTCTTCCATCTCCCAGGTGGCTTCCTCAACTCCGTGGTTTCTCCATAGCACCTTCACTAGTGGAATCCGTTTGTTTCGGAGCTCTTTGACTTTTCGATCGAGTACTTGAACCGGTTTCTCTTCATAGGCCAGTGATTCATCTACTTCGATATCCTCCGGTTGCAATACATGGGATGGATCAGGATGGTACTTCTTTAGCATTGCGACGTGAAATACGTCGTGGATTCGAGATAGACTGGATGGCAGTTCCAGTCGATACGCGACCGCTCCAACCCTCTGAAGGATCTTATAGGGTCCGACGTACCGTGGTTGAAGCTTCTTTCCTTTCCCCGTTGTAAGACTTCGTAAAGGTGTGATTTTGAGAAATACATGGTCTCCAACTTCAAATTCCAAATCTTTTCTTCGGTTATCCGCGTAGCTCTTTTGGCGACTTTGGGCAGTTTGGATTCGTTGCCGTATCAACTTAACCTTCTCGTGAGCCTCTTCCATCCACGGAATAGTTGTCGGGTCCAGTGCTTTCTTTTCGCCAACTTCGTCCCAGTAAATTGGTGAGCGGCATTTGCGTCCGTAGAGAGCTTCGTACGGAGCCATTTGAATTGACGAATGGAAGCTATTGTTATATGCAAATTCGACTAAGGTCATGTGCTGACCCCAATTGCCTCCAAAGTCCAGAATGCACGTTCGTAGCATGTCCTCGAGAGTCTGAATCGTCCGTTCTGACTGGCCATCCGTCTGAGGATGATAGGTCGTGCTCAAGTTGAGTTTCGTCCCCAGGGTTTCTTGAAATTTCTGCCAAAACCGTGATACAAATCGTGGATCCCGATCGGAAACAATACTCACAGGTACACCGTGTAGTCTTACAACCTCATCCATGTATAGTCGAGCCAACTTGTCCATTGAATACTTCATGTTCACCGGCAAGAAATGGGCCGACTTGGTTAATCGATCAACGATCACCCAAACGGCATCGTGTCCTCTTTGCGTCCTCGGTAAACCGGAAACGAAGTCCATGGTAATGTTTTCCCACTTCCACTCGGGTATCTCCAAGGGTTGTAACAGACCCGATGGTTTTTGATGCTCTGCCTTCACTTGCTGGCAAATGAGACATTTTTGTACATATTGCGCGATTTCCTTCTTCATATTGTCCCACCAATAGGTTCCTTTCAGGTCTTGATACATCTTGCTGCTACCCGGATGGATTGTGTACTTAGATCTATGAGCTTCCTCCAGAATTTCTGCTTTCAATGCCTCATCCTTTGGTACCACCACTCGGTTTTGGTACTTTAAAATACCCTCAGGACTCAAATTGAAGTTCGTTGTTTCTCCCTTATCCACTTTCTCTTTCCATTTCTGTACCATCAAATCTTCTTTTTGTGTCTCTTTAATACGTTCCAGTAGTGTGGAGGTAACCCTAATATTGCCAAAGATCACCTTATGGCTCCCTAGACAGGGTTTCCACTCGCACACGGATTCTAACAAACCCCATTCCTTAATCATTAGCCCTGCTATTTGCACCTTACGACTTAAAGCATCTGCTACCACATTTGCCTTTCCCGGATGGTAATTAATCGTGCAGTCGTAATCTTCCAAGAATTCCATCCATCGCCGTTGTCTCATATTCAGTTCCTTCTGGGAGAAGAGGTACCTAAGACTCTTGTGATCCGAAAACACTTCAAAGGTCACCCCGTATAGGTAATGCCTCCACTTTTTCAGAGCAAACACCACTGCAGCTAATTCTAGATCATGAGTCGGGTAGTTTTGCTCGTGAAGCTTCAATTTTCTAGAGGCGAAAGCAATCACATTCCGGTTCTGCATCAAAACGCACCCCAGTCCTTCTCGCGACGCATCCGCATATACTACAAACCCATCCACTCCATTTGGCAAGACCAGCACTGGAGCCATGGTCAGTCTTTTCTTTAATTCCTGAAAACTTGTTTCGCATCGGCCGTTCCAGATAAACTGGCCATGCTTCTTTGTCAAGTCAGTTAAAGGTCCTGCCAGTTTGGAAAAATCTTTAATAAACCGTCGGTAGTACCCAGCTAGCCCTAGAAAGCTGCGAATCTCCGTGGGAGTTTCTGGCCTTTTCCAATTTGTCACGGCCTCAACCTTCGCTGGATCCACCGAAATACCTTCGTGGGAGATCACGTGCCCTAGAAACGCTACTCTCTCCAACCAGAACTCGCATTTACTAAACTTGGCATACAGCTGATGTTCCCTCAATGTCTGCAACACCATTCTCAAATGCTTCTCATGCTCCTCGCGTGACTTGGAGTAGACCAAAATGTCGTCAATAAACACCACGACAAATCGGTCCAGGTAGGGTTTAAAAACCCTATGCATTAAGTCCATGAAGGCGGCGGGAGCATTAGTCAATCCAAAGGGCATAACGGCGAACTCGTAATGCCCGTATCTCGAGTTGAAAGCAGTTTTCGGAATATCCTCCTTCCTGATCAACAACTGGTAGTACCCCTGTCGGAGGTCCAACTTCGAGAAGACCACTGCTCCTTGCAGCTGGTCAAACAACTCGTCGATGTGGGGCAGTGGATACTTATTCTTGATCGTAACGTTGTTCAGCCCCCTATAGTCAATGCACATCCTCAACGTGCCGTCCTTCTTCTTCACAAACAAGACCGGAGCTCCCCAAGGAGACTCACTCTCGTGAATGAATCCCCGCTCCAAAAGGTCTTGCAGTTGCAACTTAAGCTCCTTAAGTTCTGCAGGCGCCATTCGGTAAGGGGTTTTCGAGATAGGTGCGGTTCCAGGTAAAAGATCTATTCGGAATTCTATCTCTCTTTCCGGAGGTAAGGCCACTAACTCATCAGGGAAAACATCCGGAAAGTCCCTCACTATGGCTACATCTTCTACCTTTAACTTATCCGTAGGGGTATTAATTAGAAAGGCCAAATATCCTTGCGCCCCTCTACTTATCAGTTTCCTAGCTCGAATGCCCGAAATGAGAGCAGATGAGGCTAACCTACCCCTTATATCCAATCTTAAGGTTGCCTCGCCAGGAATGCGAAATTCTACTATTTTCGTTTTACAATCCAGTTGGGCGTTATATTTGGCTAGCCAATCCATACCTAGAATCACATCGTACCCCTTAATGGACAAGCTAATCAGGTCTCCTAAAAATCTTCTCTCTCCTACCCATACATCGCAATCCTTATAAACCATACTAGTCACCAACCGTTGATTCCCCGTAGGTGTACTAACCTCTAAGTCATATGGTAAGCTAGCAGGTTTTATATCGATGCCACACATGAAATCAGGGTTAACAAACGAATGAGTGGCACCGGGATCAATTAACACTTTAGCAAAGCGGTGGAAAATAGGGATCGTACCTTCCACCACCTCGGAAGACTCTGGGACCTGATGGGGCTCTAAGGAATAAACCCTAGCTGGCACCTTAGGTTTGGATCCGTCTTCCTTGGCTGGTCCAGTGTTGGTTCTTGGCGGTAGTTGACTTCCTTTTCCATCCTGTTTCAGGACTGGGCATGTAGCTAATTGATGGTCCGCACTTCCACACCGCAGGCACTTACCCTGTTTCCTCCAACAGTTGTCTTCGGTGTGGTTCAGCTTTCCACAGTGCCCACAGGGACCGCGAGGTGCCGAAGCCGAGCCACCCTGAGCATTTCCCCTTTGTCCTCGCCCAGCTTGGCCACCCCTAAACGGAGTCCCTCTGCCTGATCCAGATTGTCGACCACCTCCCGTGCCTCGTCCAAACTTAGACGGAGTGCTCTTCTCACCTTGTCCGGACGTACTCCCAGGAAAACCACGCTTCTTAGCCTGGAAGTTTCGGACCTGAAGCCGTGCACTCTCAACCCGTTGAGCTTTTTCCATAGCCTCGCTAAACGTAGCGATTTGAGCCGCCGCGAGGTCTTTCTGGATCTCGACGTTCAAACCCTGAATGAAGCGCCTAACCCGTCGTTGCTCAGTTATGAGTAGCTCAGGCGCGAATTTGGACAGGCGGGTAAACTGGCTCTCGTACTCCGCCACTGTCTGAGCCCCTTGCCGGAGCCGGATAAACTCGTCCTCCTTCCTCTCCTGGACTAGAGGAGGGAAAAACTTGGCATTAAATTATCGGATGAAGTTCACCCAAGTCCTCGGTGTCTGCTCCCGTTCCCATTTTTGCCTAATGACGTTCCACCAGGAACGGGCCGCACCCTCTAGTTGAAACACGGCAAAAGTGACCTGCCGCTCGTCCGGATAGTGTAGGGCCGCGAATATATCAACCATTTTCTCCAGCCATTTCTCAGCTACATCGGGATCGGGTCCCCCAATAAACTTTGGCGGGGAAAACTTTTGAAAACGTTCTAGAGCTCTATCTTCGCTCTCATTATAATGGCCAGGGTTTCCGGGGTTTCCAGGGTTAGGGTTTGGGTTCTGGCCCTGTTGTTGCACTACTTGTGCAAGTAGGTTTGTCATTTGCTGCATAGCGGCAGCTATTTGAGCATTGGGGTCTATTTGGGGTTCAGGAATTGGGCCAGTAGAAGCTTCCCCAGTTTCCCTAACCGGTGTGGGTTGCCTAATACCGCGCCCACGTCCCCGACCACTTCGTGTACCTTCCATGAGTTCACTCGGTCTAGGCAAAAGTACTAAACCAAAGCAGTAATAAGGCAAGTAAGTAACACATAAACTTTCACATTAACACACAGTTATCCGTCGCAAACATGAGCACAAACACACATATATACAAGCCAAACATTTATACAAGCAGTCAGTCAAGTACGGCCAAAGCACGTACGTACACAAAAATCCACCTGAGGATAGGCCTATCAAAAGAGATTTACACGTAGCTAACTCTACATCCAAAACGGTTAGCTAAGGCTCTATCCCTATCCCTATGTACATTCAAAAACCACCACTATCCAAAAGGTGCCCTAAGAGTCAGGGCCTAGTCAGTCGCTGGGGTCTGGGACCCAGGCGATGGGGTAGACTCCTCCCCAGGGTCGGCCTCCGCACACGAAGCCTCATCACTACACTCTTCCAGGCCGTCGTCACACAAATTAAGGATCGCCTCAGCGCGACCCCTGACCTTGCGAGCTCGCTTCAGCTCTCGCTCTCGTGCCTCCTTTAATTGAGCACAAAGGTCGTCCACTCGATCCTCAGCCTCAAGCACGTCATATTCTAACTCTTTTATACGCGCCGCTTGCTTATCCTTGGTCGCCCTATCTTGAATAGCATCGACCTCCAGTCGAGCATTCTCTCTTGCCAACCCCTTGCGCTCTTTATCCAGCGCAAACACGAGAGTGTTCGGATAAGCATATCTCTCTTTACACGGGCACCGTCGAAGACGGTTCGACGGGCTCCAACGAATGACGGCCCCTCCCGGCCGTATCTGATAGGGGATCACAGGAAGTACTTTTATGTTTTGAGAAAAGTCTAATTCGGCCTCTAACCTAGTGATCTAAAACCGGACAGAATTGGGGATTTTCAAACCCTAACTTTCCAATTTTCCATCCAAATCCAAAATTAGTTGCATTTATCCACATTTCACATCCACTAGAGCCATTATAGTCCATTGCCAATCATCAAAGATGGCCACAACATTCATTTCATATGAAACCAGAAAAATTCCCAAGAAAATAGAAAACTTCACCAAATCACTTCAAACCAAGATAAAACCAGAAATTTCAGCACTTCACTCACTAATAAGCATAATTTAAGCTTCATAAGGTGTAAGAGGGTGTTCAAGCTTCACTTACCAAGAAACAAGGGAAAGAGAGATTGTGGTCACCTTTGCTCTTCAAACAAAGTTCACCAACACACTTACTATCACTAGAAGCAAAGTTTTTATGGATTAGAATCTAGTCTAAGCCTTTGGTGATGGAAGATTGAAGCTTATGGAAGCTTGGAAGTTGAAGAATTTCCTTTCTTCTTTGCTCAAAGTGGCCGGCCAACAAGAGAAGAAAAATGGTGATTTTTGTGCATTTTTTTGATATTTATTCCTTTGGTCAAAACAAGTCAAGAAATGGAATAGTAAGTCTTAAAAGGCATCAAATGAGAAGGTGACACTTGTCACCTTATTAAATGCATTCCTATCTTTCTTTCCTCTCTCACATCAATCACTTCACACATTCTACTTATCACTTAACACCCGATAAAATTTTCACAGTATCCGAAACTTAACCTTATTGGCCGAATTTTTCCGAACTTTTCGCACTAGTGGGTCCCACGTCCACTATTTACTCATAATTTTCTAAAAAGTCACCAATGCTAGAAAAATCATCTTAAAACTATAATTGCTCATAAAATCCACTAGGAAAATATTTCTAAGCCAGAAAATGCAGAAAACATGCAATTAAGGAGAAATAAACCCTAGGAAAATATTAGGGTTTTACGGGTTCTCACAGCCTATCCGTCTGAGGGTGATAGGTGGTGCTCAAGTGGAGTTTCGTCCCTAGTGTCTCTTGGAATTTCTGCCAAAATCGAGATACGAAACGTGGATCTCGATCCGAGACGATACAGACTGGAACGCCGTGTAGCCTTACGATCTCGTCCATGTACAGCTGGGCCAACTTGTCCATGGAATACTTCATGTTTACCGGCAGGAAATGGGCTGATTTGGTTAATCGATCGACGATCACCCACACGGCATCGTGCCCTCTTTGCGTCCGCGGCAAACCCGAAACGAAGTCCATGGTGATGTTTTCCCACTTCCACTCAGGTATCTCAAGGGGTAGTAACAAGCCCGATGGTTTTTGATGCTCCGCTTTAACCTGTTGGCAAATGAGACATTTTTGCACGTATAGAGCGATTTTCTTCTTCATATTATCCCACCAATAGGTTCCTTTTAGGTCCTGATACATCTTGCTACTACCCGGATAGATTGTATACTTGGACCGATGGGTTTCCTCTAGAATCTCCGTTTTCAACGATTCATCCTTCGGCACCACTATTTGGTTCCGGTATTTTAAAATACCTTCAGGACTGAAATTGAAGTCAGTCGTTTCTTTTTTTCCCACTTTCTCTCCCCATTTCTGCACCATCAAATCCTCCTTTTGAGCTTCGTTAATCCTCTCCAAGAGAGTGGAGGTTACCTTAATGTTACCAAAAATCACTTTATGATTCCCAAGGTAGGGTTTCCACTCGCAAACCGACTCTAGTAAATTCCACTCTTTAATCATTAACCCGGCTACTTGTGCCTTGCGACTCAAAGCATCGGCCACTACTTCGTCTTGCCTGGATGGTAGTTGATGGTACAGTCGTAATCCTCCAGAAATTCCATCCACCGTCGCTGCCTCATGTTTAATTCCTTCTGTGAGAAAAGGTACCTCAGGCTTTTGTGATCGGAGTAAACCTCAAAGGTTACCCCATATAGGTAGTGTCTCCATGTCTTCAGAGCAAAAACAACTGCGGCTAACTCCAGATCGTGGGTTGGATAGTTCTGCTCGTGGGGTTTTAACTTTCTCGAGGCAAAAGAGATCACATTACAGTTTTGCATTAATACACAACCCAGGCCTTCCCGTGACGCGTTAGTATACACAGCAAATCCGTCCACCCCGTTTGGTTAGACTAGCACTGGAGCCATGGTCAATTTTTTCTTTAATTCTTGAAAACTTGTCTCACTTCGGGCATTCCAAATGAATCGACCATGTTTCTTTGTCAAGTCAGTTAAAGGACCGACTAGTTTAGAAAAATCCTTGATGAAAC
Organism: Coffea arabica; assembly: GCF_036785885.1. Taxonomy (NCBI): domain Eukaryota; kingdom Viridiplantae; phylum Streptophyta; class Magnoliopsida; order Gentianales; family Rubiaceae; genus Coffea; species Coffea arabica. Next base: position 22,702,992 of record NC_092318.1, on the reverse strand, counting down.
GCCGGTAATAGCCAGCCAGTCCTAGAAAGCTGCGGACCTTGGTGGGATTTTCTGGCCTCTTCCAATTAGTCACAGCCTCTACTTTTGCAGGGTCAACTGAAATACCCTCTTGAGAAATTACGTGTCCCAGAAAAGCAATTTTCTCCAGCCAAAATTCGCACTTGCTGAACTTGGCGTACAGTTGATGGTCTCTTAGGGTTTGTAAAACAATCCTCAAGTGCTGCTCATGCTCTTCACGTGTCTTGGAATAGACTAGAATATCATCGATGAAGACCACGACAAAGCGATCCAGATAGGGCTTAAAAACCCTATGCATTAAATCCATGAAGGCGGCAGGAGCATTCGTTAATCCAAAGGGCATAACTGTAAACTCGTAATGCCCGTATCTTGAGAGGTTCCAAAAGTTTCTACGTCCGAAATTTCAAGGAGGGCCTGATCCGGATATAGCTGAGCAGTGGTTGGAGGCAATGATTAATATCTTCGCGGCTTTGAATTACACGGAGCAAAGACAAGTAAATTTTGCTGTATTTCAATTCGAAAGACCAGCCCGCACGTGGTGGAATGTAATTAAGGCCAAGTGAGAAAGAGAACAGACGGTATGGACATGGGCGCACTTTGTAAGGGAATTTAACGAAAAGTATCTCCCACCTTTAGTCCAAGAAAGGAGAGAGGACGAATTTATTGGGTTGCGACAGGAAACCCTAAGTGTGGCCGAATATGAGACCAAATTTACTAGACTGTCTAAATTCGCTTCCGAATTGGTGGTTACGGAGCGACGGAGAATAAGACGATTTATACAAGGACTAAATTTGGAAATCCAGGAGGCATTAGCGGCAGTTCAAGTTAATACGTTTGCAGAGGCTCTTGAGAAGGCCCAAAGAATTGAGGATGTGAAAGCCCAAGTAAAAGCCTTTCAAACGCGGAAAAGAGATACATCCAGCAGTATACCTGAGGAATCCGGAGAAAAGATAATGCTCTCCAAAGTGCAAAAAGTGAACCATTCACCTCGCCCGCCTTGGACATTAAGAGCATTAGATGAAAGGTCCATGAAAGGAAGTCAGATCGGATCAAAGGACATTTCTCGAGAAGATCCAACAGTAGCTCCTCGATTGGCCTGTGGATACTGTGGAAAGGCAAATCACATTGAGAACGATTGTTGGTGGAAAGGGCGGAAGTGCTTGATTTGTGGGAGTGGTGAGCACCAAGTTAGCAACTGTCCGAGGAGACAGTCACGCGGAGGTAGTATTCCGCAACTGGAGGGAGCTAAAACAAAACAAGCAAATGAAAGAGGGAACCGAACTAGTGGGCCAGCAAAAACTTATGTATTAGGCACCCAAACAGTTCCGGACTCGTCTGAGGCAAATGAAGGTAAAATTTCGAGGGCGAAATTTTTTTAAGAGGGAGAGGGTGTGAGACCCCGTACTTTTCCCATTTTCTAGGGTTTATTATCTTTAATGGCATGTTTTCTGCATTTTCTTTGCTTAGGAAAAATTGCTAGATAGTTTTAATGAGTCAATAGAGTTTTTAGATGATTTTTCTAGTATCGGTTAGGTTTTGAGAAATTAAGAGCATATATTGGACGTGGGACCCGCTAGTGCGGAAAGTTCGGTAAAATTCAGCCAATTAGGCTAAGTTATGTATACCGGATTTAATTTAGCAGGTACTAAGAGATAATTAGAGGTTGTTGTGGATGAGAGTGGAGAGACAAAAGGATAACCATGTATTAAATGAAGTGACAAGTGTCACTTGGTGACTAAGCCTTGGACTTTGACTACACTATTCACTACTTTACCAAATAAATAAAAAAAATTTGCCAAAAATCTTCCTTATTTCTAAGCTTCATGGCCGACTCTCTCTCAAAGGAAAAGAAGAAAAATCTCTCAAGTTTCTTTCTTCTCATCTCACTCAATCTTCAATTCCAACCGATTAAATTTGAAAACTCTCCATAGAAATCCTTCTCCTAGTAGTTGTGAGGTGGTTAGTGAAGTAGTTTGGAAGACTAAGGTGCTCAAGTGCTTCTTTTCTTGGGTTTGCAAGGTAAGTAACCAAGGAACCTTTCCTTTAATCTTGTTAATGTTCAATTGATGGCTATTGTGAGTTAAATAGATGGTTTTAGGTGTTATTTTGTGACTTGTGGTTGGAATTGGTGAAGTTTTGTAATTATTGGGGATTTTTCTGTTTTAATATGAATATGATTGTGTGGCTATGTATGATGATTTAAAATGGTGTGTAAGGGACCTAGGAGGTGGGAAAAGTGGATAATTGCAATCAATTGCTGTTTTGGAAGAAATTTTGGAAAGTTAGGGTTTATGAAATTACATTCTGCCCGGTTTTGTAGCTCATAGTTAGAGGCCTAATTGGCCTTGGCTTAAAACATGAAAGCTGTAGGGAATGATATTTTAGAGATGTCTACAAAATTTCAGGTCAATCGGAGTGGTGTAGCTTGATAAAAGTCGAAATTACCCTTGCTGTCCTGGTTTTACCCGAATGTGAGAATTGCGTCTGTAATTGGTTATTTTGGTTGGGAATGCTTCCGAATTGGTTGTTCAGGTCTTCTTATGAATTGTATACCTGTTTCTTAGCTTTCGGATGGCTTTTGAATTTCTGGATTTGGACTTAGGTAGCCTGATTTATGATGTTTTCACTAGAATGCGTTCTGTGAATCTGTTTTTGCGATTCTGGTGTAGTAGATTGCATTTTTGATTTGGTTACACTCAAAACCGAGCTGAGTGACCTTATACAATATTGTAACCCTATCTCCTAGCTTCAAAATGGTGGGTCTTACACCTTCATCCGATAATCGTAGTGCCATTGGTACCAAAACCGCATAATGACGTCAAAAACTGTTTTTTTTCCAGTTTAACACTTACTCCATTTCCGGATTTTTCTAGTTTCCTCTAATGCTTATGTATGCTTATGGAGCCCTATTTTGGTGGTATTTGGAATTGGTTTATGACTTGTAATCGAGTCTTATTGTTCCGGTCATTTTCCTAGCTAAATGACTTGAATGACTTTAAGCCTAGTGAACGGCTTTTGGAAATGAGATTATTTTTGTACGAGGTGTTGGGACTGATTTGAGGAAATAATGAAGCCAAAATGGCTGGAAAATTAGGTAAACACAAAGGGTGTGCTGCCCAAATTTTCACTCAAGGACTAAGTTTCTATTTGAATTTGTATATTTTCGTTTGGCAAATACTATGACCGTTTTACCATTCCAAAACATGATACCTCTTCGATTTGAAATGCCAAATGTTTACTTACTCCGTACCCAAAATATAGAAGTATGAGTTAGGGTTTTATCGGCCACAAGTGAACTACTTTCAAGTATGGTTTTAAGAGTCTTCCTTTTCCATATGATTTTCATCCTTGGGTCCAAACAACCCTCTTTTACTTGAAAGTCATCTTTACACGCTTTACTCCTAATTAGTCAGGTTTCTTCGTTTCCCCTTAAATGTTTTGCTCGATAAACTGTAATGTGCTCTCTTGTTCAATCTTAGGTTTCACTGGTGAATAAGGATAATATCCGGAAGGATATTTTACACGTTATTTTGCATAACTAGGTGAGTGTTCCTTGTTTGCTATATTCTTTGACTTATTGGCTTATTATTATTGATTGATAATGTGTGAAGTGCTTTCAATGATTGTTAAAACGAGTTTTCTAGGCGAGTGTGTACTTTATCGCACTCAACCTAAATAAATGTGAAAGTTTCAATGATTAATGATTAAATGCTAGTTGCGCATGAATATAAGCCGTTTGGCTGAATTGGGTCCTGCCCTTCGTTACCGATCGACTCGAGCCAGAAGCGGACTCGGTCGGGAGATATGGTGACCCTGGGTGAATTTGGTATACTCGAGTATTACCTTGTAGTCCGGCTACGTCCGGATGGGTGGAGTCCGGTCAACGTCCGGAAAGGGGATGAACGAACACAAGGATGAACGAGGGATTCTACTACTTACAAAAATGTATTTTTAAACGATTGGAGGAATAAGGAGAAATGTCAGGGGAACGAACGAACAAACAAATAGCTCCATGTGAGCCTGTATCCTTTTAATGTATGTGTTAATATCACTTTCCATGGTAAATGTTTCTTGAATTATTGATGCCCTATGTTTAATGTATTGGACTGATTATTTGATTATGTGTTCGGAACCTCATTGAGCTTTTAGCTCATCCCTATAGTTTTGTTTTTCTTAACAGGGGAAGGCACGCAAGGATGAGAGCTGGGTATAGACTAGCTTGGTCTAGCTCTTTGTTTTGTAATGGTTCTCGCCCTTGTGCTTGGCACGGGCTGGTTGTATGGTGAAGTGAGAACCTTTGTACACTTGATGGTTGTACTTCCTTCCGAGATAGCAATGTACATATAAGTTTCACTTAAGTTTTGGATCCTTGTTTTGCTCTTTCTTGTGGTTGTATTTCGGATTTGATTAAGGAACGACTGAGTCCCGGCGAGAGCTGGGCAGGCGACCCGCCGAACCCTTTGGTTCGCCTTAGGGGGAGGTGGGGCCGTCACAAGTGGTATCAGAGCTTAGGCTTCAGATCTCTGTAGTGTATCCTAGGCTAAAGTTTAGGATGCCGGACTGTGGGAATTCGATTTGACTTTAAAGTTAAGCAATTGAGGGATAAAACCTAGAGCCTGCTTCGCGTGGTCTCTGCGCGGAGTGACCCTGGACTAAGTGGTGAATAAGTATGAGGGACTAAGTGAAGCTATGAATTGCGAATGTTATAGACCTTAAATCTTTCTCATGGTATATGAGGATCATAGATAGGTATGTCAGGTAGGAATTTCGATTGTAGATAGTTTACTCTTGGGACTACAGCTCGAGATGTGAATTATCTTATTTCGGATTCTCGTGCCTGAGTACTCTAGAGTTGCGGCGCTTCTAAGTACTTGGGACTTGCATTTTGGGAACATGAACAGGCTTTGTCTGACTAGAATGAGCACAAGAGGTCAGGGACATCTAGTTTGGATAGTAAGTGACGTGAGAGACCGGACGGGCTGATACTGGGACGACTTCACCTTTTTCTTCTGATTTACCATATATTGTTACTATATGACGTTAGTACACCTGTATGTATATGGTTATCTGTCCAATTTGATATGTATTGGTGTATTTGCTTATCCGTCTTCTTGATATGGCGTGTTATGTGCGTATATATTGATTTGTGTATTTGGAATGCTAGAATTTGTTACTGTAGTCAATTTACTGTGTTTATTTTACTAAATTACCTTTTTGGGGAAAAAGAAAAGAAAAGAGAGAGGGAAAACATATATATGGACGGGAGACATAGTCGTGGACGTGGAGCTAGTCATGGCCGTGGAGCTAGGCAAGCTCAAGAACCGAGAGAAGAAAGAGAAACAGTGGCCGAGCAAGAACAGGGACCGAGGGTTGAGGCTGGAGATCAAATGGCGACGGCGATGCACCAAATGACAAATATCCTAGCACGACTGGTAGATCAACAAGGTCAAATGCCAGTGAATCAACCTCGGAATCCTGAGATCGGAGAGGATAAGGCTCTTGAGAGGTTCCAAAAGTTTCTACCTCCGAAATTTCAAGGAGGGCCTGATCCGGATATAGCTGAGCAGCGGTTGGAGACAATGATTAATATCTTCGCGGCTTTGAATTACACGGAGCAAAGACAAGTAAATTTTGTTGTATTTGAATTCGAAGGACCAGCCCGCACGTGGTGGAATGTAATTAAGGCCAAGTGGGAAAGAGAACAGACGGTATGGACATGGGTGCACTTTGTAAGGTAATTTAACGAAAAGTATCTCCCACCTTTAGTCCAAGAAAGGAGAGAGGACGAATTTATTGGGTTGCGACAGGGAACCCTAAGTGTGGCCGAATATGAGATCAAATTTACTAGACTGTCTAAATTCGCTTCCGAATTGGTGGTTACGGAGCGACGGAGAATAAGACGATTTATACAAGGACTAAATTTGGAAATCCAGGAGGCATTAGCCGCATTTCAAGTTAATACGTTTGCAGAGGCTCTTGAGAAGGCCCAAAGAATTGAGGATGTGAAAGCCCAAGTAAAAGCCTTTCAAACGCGGAAAAGAGATACATCCAGCAGTATACCTGAGGAATCCGGAGAAAAGATAATGCTCTCCAAAGTGCAAAAAGTGAACCATTCACCTCGCCCGCCTTGGACATTAAGAGCATTAGATGAAAGGTCCATGAAAGGAAGTCAGATTGGATCAAAGGACATTTCTCGAGAATATCCAACAGTAGCTCCTCGATTGGCCTGTGGATACTGTGGAAAGGCAAATCACACTGAGAACGATTGTTGGCGGAAATGGCGGAAGTGCTTGATTTGTGGGAGTGGTGAGCACCAAGTTGGCAACTGTCCGAGGAGACAGTCACGCGGAGGTAGTATTCCGCAACTGGAGGGAGCTAAAACAAAACAAGCAAATGAAAGAGGGAACCGAACTAGTGGGCCAGGAAAAACTTATGTATTAGGCACCCAAACAGTTCCGGACTCGTCTGAGGCAAATGAAGGTAAAATTTTGAGGGCGAAATTTTTTTAAGGGGGAGAGGGTGTGAGACCGCGTACTTTTCCCATTTTCTAGGGTTTATTATCTTTAATGGCATGTTTTCTGCATTTTCTTGCTTAGGAAAAATTGCTAGATAGTTTTAATGAGTCAATAGAGTTTTTAGATGATTTTTCTAGTATCGGTTAGGTTTTGAGAAATTAAGAGCATATATTGGACGTGGGACCCGCTAGTGCGGAAAGTTCGGTGAAATTCGGCCAATTAGGTTAAGTTATGTATACCGGATTTAATTTAGCAGGTACTAAGAGATAATTAGAGGTTGTTATGGATGAGAGTGGAGAGACAAAAGGATAACCATGTATTAAATGAAGTGACAAGTGTCACTTGGTGACTAAGCCTTGGACTTTGACTACACTATTCACTACTTTACCAAATAAATCAAAAAAAATTGCCAAAAATCTTCCTTATTTCTAAGCTTCATGGCCGACTCTCTCTCAAAGGAAAAGAAGAAAAATCTCTCAACTTTCTTGCTTCTCATCTCACTCAATCTTCAATTCCAACCGATTAAATTTGAAAACTCTCCATAGAAATCCTTCTCCTAGTAGTTGTGAGGTGGTTAGTGAAGTAGTTTGGAAGACTAAGGTGCTCAAGTGCCTCTTTTCTTGGGTTTGCAAGGTAAGTGACCAAGGAACCTTTCCTTTAATCTTGTTAATGTTAAATTGATGGCTATTGTGAGTTAAATAGATGGTTTTAGGTGTTATTTTGTGACTTGTGGTTGGAATTGGTGAAGTTTTGTAATTATTGGGGATTTTTCTGTTTTAATATGAATATGATTGTGTGGCTATGTATGATGATTGGAAATGGTGTGTAAGGGACCTAGGAGGTGGGAAAAGTGGATAATTGCAATCAATTGCTGTTTTGGAAGAAATTTTGGAAAGTTAGGGTTTGTGAAATTACATTCTGCCCGGTTTTGTAGCTCATAGTTAGAGGCCGAATTTGTGAGAACCCGTAATTTTTCCATTTTCTAGGTTTTATTATATTTCTCGGTTTTCTTGTTTTCAATGGCTTGTTTTCTGCACTTTCTGTATCCGGAAAATTTTCTAGATAAATTTTATGAGTAAATATAGTTTTTAGATGATTTTTCTAGTATCGAATAGATTTTGAGAAACTAAGAGCGTATTTTGGACGTGGGACCCACTAGTGCGAAAATTTCGGAAAATTTCGGCCAACTAGATTAAGTTTTGAATACTGGATTTAATTTATCGGTTGTTATGAGATATTTAGAGGTTACCAAGTGGTTGGTGTGAGAGAGATAAAAGGTTAGGCAAGTAATTAATGAAAGTGACATGTGTCACTTAGATATTCCTTCTTACATTTGACTTACTATTTATCTTTTTACCATTTATTACATAAACCCAAAAATTGACTAAATATCTTCCATTTCTTCCAAGCTTGTGGCCGAACCTCTTGCTCAAGAGAAGAACAAAATCCTCCAACTTCCTACCTCATAATCTTGCTTCAATCTTCAAATTAAACCGATACAATTTCAAATCACTCCATAAAATCTCTTCTTTAGGTGTTAGTAAGTGGTTTGGTGAAGTGTTTTGGGAAGCTAAGGTGGCATGTGAGAACCCGTAAAACCCTAATTATTTTCCTAGGGTTTATTTCCCCTTAATTGCATGTTTTCTGCATTTTCTGGCTTAGAAATATTTTCTTAGTGGATTTTATGAGTAATTATAGTTTTTAGATGATTTTTCTAGTATTGGAGAGTTTTTAGAAAATTAAGAATATATATTGGACGTGGGACCCGCTAGTGCGAAAAGTTCGGAAAAATTCGGCCAATAAGGTTAAGTTTCGGATACTGTGTAAAATTTATCGGGTGTTAAGAGATTAGTAGAGAGTGTGAAGTGATTGATGTGAGAGAGAAAAGAAAGATAGGAATGCATTTAAGGAGGTAACAAGTGTCACCTTCTCATTTGATGCCTTTTAAGAATTACTATTCACAATTTTGACTTTTTTGACCAAAGGTTAAATATCTCAAAAAATTGCACAAAATTCACCATTTTTGCACCCTTGATGGCCGGCTCTCTCTCTCTCAAAGAAGAAGACAATTTCCTAACTTTCAAGCTTCCATAAGCTTCAATCTTCCATGAACAAAGGCTTAGACTAGATTCTACTCCATAAAACCTTATCTTCTAGTGATAGTAAGTTGCTTGGTGAAGTTGTTTTGAAGCTCTAAGGTGGCCAACCTCTCTATCTCTCTTAATTTCTTGGTAAGTGATGCTTGAACACCCTACTACACCTAATGATGGTTATATTATGCTTAGAAGTGGCTTGAGTGTTGGATTATATGATTTATTTCTTGGTTTGGCTTGATTTGGTGAAGTTTTCCATTTTATGATGAATTTTCTGGTTTCATATGATTTTGATGTTTTGGACTAGTATGATGGTTGGTAATAAGGGGCTTTGGCTCTAGTAGGTGTGAATTGTTGTTAAATGCAATCAATTTTGGATTTGGAATGAAATGTGAAAAGTTAGGGTTCTTGAACCCCTATTCTGTCCGAAATTTTAGGTCATAGCTAGAGGCCGAATTGGACTTTCCTCAAAACATGAAAGTTGTAGGTATTGATAAGTTTAGTGTGCCTGCAAAATTTCAGGGCAATTGGCCAAGTGTAGAGTGAGTTATGCCATTTTTACTGTTGCTGTTTTTGGTGCACAGAAGGTCCGAACTGCGATAGTAATTGCCTGTTTTGACTGGAATTGGTTTGGATTTTGGAGTTGGTGTCTTCTGATGAAATGTAGCTGGATGTCTTAGCTAACTTATGCCTTTGGAATTTCGGCATTTGGACCTGTGTAGGCTGAGATTGACGTATTACAGTTTTCTGTGTTTTGCAAACCTGTTTTGGTGATTCTGGTTTAGTGTTTGGCACTTTTGACCTAGTTGTGCTAGGATTTGGACTGAGAGGCCTTCTACATTGTTGTAGCCCTGTTTCATAGCTTCGAAACGGTGGGTCTTACACCCCTAACCGATAATTGTAGTGAGAGTTGTGCCATTACCGCATTATGACGTCAAAACCGGTTTTCTTATCAAGGCCAACATTAAAGCCTTTCTTAATTTCTGGTTTGCTTTCATGCTTGTATATGTTTATAAAACCCTATTGGGGTTGTGAATTGGTGTTGTTTATGGCTCGGTATGGTTTCTTGTTTTATGATATTGTGAGCTATGGAACGGCTCTTGACATGAAATGCTTATATGTGTGTTGTTGGGTTGTGATTGAAGAAAAATAATGAAGCCTTATGGCTGGAAAATTTGGTAAACACAAAGGGCATGCTGCCCGAATTTTTACTCGAGATTTAGAAAACTATATTCTCGACTTGAGTAAAGGTTAAGTATTTAACCCTTGAATTTCCATGCATGAAACCCTATTGGGCGATAATTGGTTTGACTTTATGACTCGTTATCGAGTCTTATGGTATTTGTTTACATGTTCTAGGGCGTGACGATAGCTCACGACATTCTCCTGACGGAAGTGCATGAAATAGCACTTAATTGATTGGTGAGTGTACTACTCACTTGTGTGCTATTATATGGCTTTGATATTTGAACTTGAGATGTTGTATGTTAATGGATTGATGTGAGAGTGTACTTTATCACTCTCACTTATTGTTTCACATGTTATTGAAAAGTTATTGGAAAGTTATTGGAAAGTTATATGAACTGATATATGAAATGAAATACATGACTTGATATCGATTGGACAAGTATCCAACGACTACAAATGTTATCATTGAGCTCAACCCCATTGGTAGTTGATTGAATCGAGCCGACAAGGGTTTGGTCGTGACAATTAATGAGCCTTGGGTAAAGTTATAAGGAATCTTGTAGTATGAGAGACTCTTGATTCCGGTATACTCGAGTAATACCACAGTGCAAGTGTTTGGAGTGCGGGCCCGGTAGGGGGATGTTTGGTGGAAGGAATGGGAGAGAAGAGGGGTCTACAGTTGGTTACTTTTCAAACATTGACGGAGAGTCAATGAGACCGATCAAGAATTCAAACGAGGAAAAGGGCTCTTGAGAGCCACCCGTATCCTTTTATCCTCATTATTAATGTGTGGCTTTATTTATTTTGGTAAATTGGACTGTTAAGCTTGATGTATCCATGAACTTGGTTGCTTGAGTTGTATTCTCACTGGGCAATTAGCTCACCCCGTTCCTTTTGTTTTCCTTACAGGAATATGACTCTTTTGGAATGAATTTTGATAAATGGTTGCCAAATGAACTAGATGAATGACTCTTTTGTATTGTATATAAACTGGGACCCTAAATGTATCATTAGGGCCGTTTTCACTTTTGTTTTGGCAAACCATATATGTAGTGACTTTTGTATCACTTTTAAATGTCATTTTTGGTTTGTAAAGGCTAAATGTTTTGTGGTTTATGTAATGATGTTTGGTTGGGTTCGGACGAGTCGGTTACTATTCATGGCCGACTCCGGATTTTGTTTCTTTTATTTTGGGTTATTTTGCCCTTTTGCCTTATTTGCGCGCGTTATAAGTTCCGGAACGTGAAAGATCACTCTATACTGCACCGTTAGTCCTGGCGAGAGCTGGGCAGGCAGTCCGCTAACCTCTTTGGTTCGCCTTAGGGGAAAGTGGGGCTGTCACAGGTGGTATCAGAGCCACGTCGCGTGGTCTCTGCGCGAAGTGAGACTGGGCCAAGTGGTGTTGTGGTCCTAATTTCATGAATATGTTTAAGTGCTCGTTTGAGCATAAGCTATGAACCTTGAAGTGTTATAGGTCTTTAATCTTTCTCATGATATTTAAGGACCCTAGATAAGTATGTCGGACAGGAATTTTGATTTGTAGATGGTTTACTCTTGGGACTGGCCAGCTCGAGATGTGAACTATCTTATTTCGGATTCTCGTGCCCGAGTACCCCAGAATTGAGATGATGCAAGCTACTAGGTATTTGAACCCTGTGTTTTGGAAACAAGCCTTGTATTTTGGAAACGTGAACAGGCTTTGTCTGACTAAAATGAGCACAAGAGATCAATGGACATCTAGTTTGGATAGTAAGTGACGTGAGAGACCAGACGGGCTGGTACTGGGATGACTTTGCGACTGTATATTACGCAGTCTATATGTACTATGTTATATGTGCTTACTTGCTTATCCATCTTTTCATATAACGTGTTATATGCACTATGATATAACGTGTTACTTGCTTATAACGTGTTATAACGTGTTACTTGGTATGATAGATTTTGTTATGTTAGTCCATGTATTGCATTCATGCATGGAAGTACCCCTTTTGGAAAAAAAAAAAAAACCCGCGGACATGGTCATAGCAGTGACACAAAACGAGACCAAGAGTCAAAGAGAAGAAAGGGAGGAAACAACACCTAAACCGAACATGGACCAAGAGTGCTACTGATATTCAAGACTTTCTTATGACCCATTGTTTTGCCAACAGGCTACCATCTGAGGTCCAGCAACTCTGTAAAATGGCACGTAGGGTTGAGATGTATAATGAAATCGGGGGTCTTCGAGACGAAATAGAAGTCCAAAAGAACCTAGTCGCATACTGGGAAGGGCGCTGGAAGCACGAGTATACAGAGAAAATTGAGCTCCTGCACAAAAACTTAGAGCTAAAAAGGAAATATGAAGGGATTTCCGAGGAGGCCCTGGAAAAGGCTCAATGCATCAAGAATGCAAAGGTGCAAGTGAAAGCTTCCCAAATACAGAAAAGGGGTGCAGTGGGTAGCGTGAGTGAGGAACCTAGCGAAGCAATGACACCTTCTAAAGTACAGAAAGTGAACCAGTTATTCGGGCCGCCATGGACAATGGGGGCGGTAGATAAAAGATTTGTCAATGAAAGCCAAACCAGACAGGGGGAGATTTCTCCGAAAAGCAAAAAGATGACTTTCCACTTGACTTGTGACTATTGCGGAAAGGCCAATCACACTGAGAATGATTGTTGGAGAAAGGGGAGGAGATGTCTGCGCTGTGGGAGCATCGAGCATCGAATTGCATATTGCCCGATTAAAGTGCGGAAAAAGAAAAGAACTCAACAACCAACCCAGACCGACCCTGCACCGTCAAGTGGAGAAGGGACTGGAACGAAGAACCTCGTTTCTTCTGACTCTGAAGACGGAGAAGGTACAGGCCATTGGTTACTTTAAATTTGAAGGAAAATTTCGAGGACGAAATTCTTTTAAGGGGGGGAGAGTGTGAGAACCCGTAAAACCCTAATTATTTTCCTAGGGTTTATTTCCCCTTAATTGCATGTTTTCTGCATTTTCTGGCTTAGAAATATTTTCTTAGTGGATTTTATGAGTAATTATAGTTTTTAGATGATTTTTCTAGTATTGGAGAGTTTTTAGAAAATTAAGAATATATATTGGACGTGGGACCCGCTAGTGCGAAAAGTTCGGAAAAATTCGGCCAATAAGGTTAAGTTTCGGATACTGTGTAAAATTTATCGGGTGTTAAGAGATTAGTAGAGAGTGTGAAGTGATTGATGTGAGAGAGAAAAGAAAGATAGGAATGCATTTAAGGAGGTAACAAGTGTCACCTTCTCATTTGATGCCTTTTAAGAATTACTATTCACAATTTTGACTTTTTTGACCAAAGGTTAAATATCTCAAAAAATTGCACAAAATTCACCATTTTTGCACCCTTGATGGCCGGCTCTCTCTCTCTCAAAGAAGAAGACAATTTCCTAACTTTCAAGCTTCCATAAGCTTCAATCTTCCATGAACAAAGGCTTAGACTAGATTCTACTCCATAAAACCTTATCTTCTAGTGATAGTAAGTTGCTTGGTGAAGTTGTTTTGAAGCTCTAAGGTGGCCAACCTCTCTATCTCTCTTAATTTCTTGGTAAGTGATGCTTGAACACCCTACTACACCTAATGATGGTTATATTATGCTTAGAAGTGGCTTGAGTGTTGGATTATATGATTTATTTCTTGGTTTGGCTTGATTTGGTGAAGTTTTCCATTTTATGATGAATTTTCTGGTTTCATATGATTTTGATGTTTTGGACTAGTATGATGGTTGGTAATAAGGGGCTTTGGCTCTAGTAGGTGTGAATTGTTGTTAAATGCAATCAATTTTGGATTTGGAATGAAATGTGAAAAGTTAGGGTTCTTGAACCCCTATTCTGTCCGAAATTTTAGGTCATAGCTAGAGGCCGAATTGGACTTTCCTCAAAACATGAAAGTTGTAGGTATTGATAAGTTTAGTGTGCCTGCAAAATTTCAGGGCAATTGGCCAAGTGTAGAGTGAGTTATGCCATTTTTACTGTTGCTGTTTTTGGTGCACAGAAGGTCCGAACTGCGATAGTAATTGCCTGTTTTGACTGGAATTGGTTTGGATTTTGGAGTTGGTGTCTTCTGATGAAATGTAGCTGGATGTCTTAGCTAACTTATGCCTTTGGAATTTCGGCATTTGGACCTGTGTAGGCTGAGATTGACGTATTACAGTTTTCTGTGTTTTGCAAACCTGTTTTGGTGATTCTGGTTTAGTGTTTGGCACTTTTGACCTAGTTGTGCTAGGATTTGGACTGAGAGGCCTTCTACATTGTTGTAGCCCTGTTTCATAGCTTCGAAACGGTGGGTCTTACACCCCTAACCGATAATTGTAGTGAGAGTTGTGCCATTACCGCATTATGACGTCAAAACCGGTTTTCTTATCAAGGCCAACATTAAAGCCTTTCTTAATTTCTGGTTTGCTTTCATGCTTGTATATGTTTATAAAACCCTATTGGGGTTGTGAATTGGTGTTGTTTATGGCTCGGTATGGTTTCTTGTTTTATGATATTGTGAGCTATGGAACGGCTCTTGACATGAAATGCTTATATGTGTGTTGTTGGGTTGTGATTGAAGAAAAATAATGAAGCCTTATGGCTGGAAAATTTGGTAAACACAAAGGGCATGCTGCCCGAATTTTTACTCGAGATTTAGAAAACTATATTCTCGACTTGAGTAAAGGTTAAGTATTTAACCCTTGAATTTCCATGCATGAAACCCTATTGGGCGATAATTGGTTTGACTTTATGACTCGTTATCGAGTCTTATGGTATTTGTTTACATGTTCTAGGGCGTGACGATAGCTCACGACATTCTCCTGACGGAAGTGCATGAAATAGCACTTAATTGATTGGTGAGTGTACTACTCACTTGTGTGCTATTATATGGCTTTGATATTTGAACTTGAGATGTTGTATGTTAATGGATTGATGTGAGAGTGTACTTTATCACTCTCACTTATTGTTTCACATGTTATTGAAAAGTTATTGGAAAGTTATTGGAAAGTTATATGAACTGATATATGAAATGAAATACATGACTTGATATCGATTGGACAAGTATCCAACGACTACAAATGTTATCATTGAGCTCAACCCCATTGGTAGTTGATTGAATCGAGCCGACAAGGGTTTGGTCGTGACAATTAATGAGCCTTGGGTAAAGTTATAAGGAATCTTGTAGTATGAGAGACTCTTGATTCCGGTATACTCGAGTAATACCACAGTGCAAGTGTTTGGAGTGCGGGCCCGGTAGGGGGATGTTTGGTGGAAGGAATGGGAGAGAAGAGGGGTCTACAGTTGGTTACTTTTCAAACATTGACGGAGAGTCAATGAGACCGATCAAGAATTCAAACGAGGAAAAGGGCTCTTGAGAGCCACCCGTATCCTTTTATCCTCATTATTAATGTGTGGCTTTATTTATTTTGGTAAATTGGACTGTTAAGCTTGATGTATCCATGAACTTGGTTGCTTGAGTTGTATTCTCACTGGGCAATTAGCTCACCCCGTTCCTTTTGTTTTCCTTACAGGAATATGACTCTTTTGGAATGAATTTTGATAAATGGTTGCCAAATGAACTAGATGAATGACTCTTTTGTATTGTATATAAACTGGGACCCTAAATGTATCATTAGGGCCGTTTTCACTTTTGTTTTGGCAAACCATATATGTAGTGACTTTTGTATCACTTTTAAATGTCATTTTTGGTTTGTAAAGGCTAAATGTTTTGTGGTTTATGTAATGATGTTTGGTTGGGTTCGGACGAGTCGGTTACTATTCATGGCCGACTCCGGATTTTGTTTCTTTTATTTTGGGTTATTTTGCCCTTTTGCCTTATTTGCGCGCGTTATAAGTTCCGGAACGTGAAAGATCACTCTATACTGCACCGTTAGTCCTGGCGAGAGCTGGGCAGGCAGTCCGCTAACCTCTTTGGTTCGCCTTAGGGGAAAGTGGGGCTGTCACATGGCAAACAACTCTTCCTCTCTTGTTTACTAGGTGAGTGGTGATTGAACTTTCTCCTTCACTTGATGAAGCTTAATTAGTGCCTAGTGGTAGTTAAAGTGATGAATTTTGTGGTTTACTTCTTGGTTTTGGATGAATTGATGAAGTTTTCAATTTATTGATGAATTTTCTGGTTTAATATGAATGTGATGTTGTGGCTATCCTTGATGATGGGAATTGATGTTTAATGACTCTAGGAGGTGGAAAAAGTGGAAGATTGCAATTAATTTCTGTTTTGGAAGAAATCTGGAAAATTAGGGTTCTTGGTTCTTCATTCTGTCCGAAATTTTTGGTCCTAGATAGAGGACGAATTGGCCTTGGCTTAAAACATGAAAGTTGTAGGTATTGATGTGTTAGAGGTGTCTACAAAATTTCAGGTCAATCGGAGTAGTGTAAAGTGAGTTAAGCGGAAATTACTATTGCTGTTCTGGGTTCATCAGGATGGCCGAACTGCGCCTGTAATCGGCTGTTTTGACTGGAATTTCTTTGGATTTGGTTGTTGAGGTCTTCTGATTAAATGTAGCTTGATGTCTTAGCTACCGTCTTCCTTTGGAATCAATGAATTTGGACTTGTACAGACTGAGTTGGACTAATTACAGCATAGTATAATTTGTAAACCTGCAATTAAGGTTCTGGTTTGGTATTTTGCATATTTGACCTAGTTGTACTAGGATTTGGACTGAGTGGCCTTCTACATTGTTGTAGCCCTGTCTTTTAGCTTCGAAATGGTGGGTCTTTCACCCTCATCCGACAATCGTATTGTCCTTGGTACCAAAACCGCAAAATGACGTCAAAAACTGTTTTCTTGGGTTAAAGCTTATTTCCATTTCCGGATTTTTCTGGTTTCCTTTAATGCTTATATATTCTTATGGAACCTTATTTTGGTAATACTTGGCCTTGGTTTATGACTTGTAAACGAATCTTATTGTGTTTATTTGAATAGTTTTAAGGCTTGTTTTCATTCCGATCATTTCCTAGCTAACTTTTGTACTTGTACTACTTTGAGCCTAGTGAACGGCTTTTGGGAAATGAGATGACTTTTGTGTGAGATGTTGGGACTGATTTGAGGTAATAGTGAAGCCTTAAGGGCTGGAAAAGTAAGAATTTAGGGGAAGTGCTGGCCGATTTTCTAGGCCGTTTGGTTCCTTTAAGTTGGATTTGCCTTTTGGTAGAAATGAAAGGCTTTTGGGCTGTTTGCGCCTAAGTCTTCATGTTACCTTTTTGTTTCCAAGAAAATCATGTTTTTGCACCCTTGCATCAGTATTTATTTGGCAAGGCATACGACGTGTAGTCGAGCCTCACTTGTGCATTCCGTTTGCTCGATTTGGATATGAAACCTTCAATTGGTTTATTTTGATTATTTTAGGGTTTCTTGGCGATTAAGGCCAATCTGAAGTGAAAACTTTTGAAGTTGAGCCGGTGAGTGTACCACTCCCCTCCATTGCTGTTTAACTTGATTTCTGCTCTGCAATCTGTTTATTTGTTCGAGACGAGGGTGTACTTTATCACACTCGTTCTCTAGTCTGTTCATGTGCCAATTTCTATGCAAAATTTGAATCTGTTATCTGTGTCTGCATCTGTTCGGATTTCTATGACCTATGAGCTCAATCCTGTGGCTAAGTTATTCGAGTCGGGCCGGCAAGGGCCTGGACGATTAGATAACGAACCACGGTAGTCTGTTCGGGGATTTTGGGTATTGAGACCCTTGATTCCGGGTATACTCGAGTATTACCATTTCTGTTCGTTTGCGGTGAGCGGGCCCAGTAAAGGGGTGTTTGGTGAACGGGATTCGGTGTAAAGAGGGGTCTACGGACGTTGGTTCTATATACGTTGGCGGAGTGTCAACTTCGATCAAGCTTCGGTGACGCAAATGGGAATTTGGCTCCTGAGAGCCACCTGTATCCTTCCTATGTGAATCATTAGTTACTTTACTTTACATCTAGCATGTGTATCTGATTTGTTAAATGTGAAATGCCATGATTTTTCTGCTATATGTCTGGTACCTCATTGAGCGCAAGACATGTATATATGAAAATATTTTTTTCCATGTGATTTTGGTAAGTTACTGTTAAGCTTGGCGGTTTTCAATCATTCAAATCTTTTGGGTCCTATCTCGTGTAATATCGGATTTGTGTGATTCGACTCCGTAGTCCTGGCGAGAGCTGGGCAGGCGGCCCGCCGAACCCTCTGGTTCGCCTTAGGGTAAGGTGGGGCTGTTACAGAATTGGCCTTGGATTAAAACATGAAAGTTGTTTGGAATGATATTTTAGAGGCGCCTGCAAAATTTCAGGTCAATCGGAGAATCTTGGCTTGAGAAAAGTCGAAATTACCCTTGCTGTCCTGGTTTTACCCGAATGTGAGAATTGCGTCTGTAATTGGTTATTTTGGCTGGGAATGCTTCCGAATTGATTGTTGAGGTATTCTGATTAATTGTAACCCTATTTCTTAGCTTTCGTATGGCTTTGGAATTTCTGGATTTGGACTTAGGTAGCCTGATTTATGATGTTTTCACTAGAATGCGTTCTGTGAATCTGTTTTTGCGGTTCTGGTGTAGTAGATTGCATTTTACAAATCAAAACCGGGCTGAGTGACCTTCTGTAATATTGTAGCCCTATCTCTTAGCTTCGAAACGGTGGGTCTTGCACCTTCATCCGATAATCGTAGTGCCATTGGTACCAAAACCGCATAATGACATCAAAAACTGTTTTTTTTCCGGGTTATCACTTACTCCATTTCCGTATTTTTCTGGTTTCCTCTAATGCTTATGTATGCTTATGGAGCCCTATTTTGGTGGTTTTTGGAATTGGTTTATGACTTGTAATCGAGTCTTATTGTTCCGGTCATTTTCCTAGCTAAATGACTTGAATGACTTTAAGCCAAGTGAACGGCTTTTGGAAATGAGATTATTTTTGTACGAGGTGTTGGGACTGATTTGAGGAAATAATGAAGCCAAAATGGTTGGAAAATTAGGTAAACACAAAGGGTGTGCTGCCCAAATTTTCACTCAAGGACTAAGTTTCTATTTGAATTTGTATATTTTCGTTTGGCAAATACTATGACCGTTTTACCATTCCAAAACATGATACCTCTTCGATTTGAAACGCCAAATGTTTACTTACTCCGTACCCAAAATATAGAAGTATGAGTTAGGGTTTTATCGGCCACAAGTGAACTACTTTCAAGTACGGTTTTAAGAGTCTTCCTTTTCCATATGATTTTCATCCTTGGGTCCAAACAACCCTCTTTTACTTGAAAGTCAACTTTACACGCTTTACTCCTAATTAGTCTGTGACGACCCCACCTCCCCCTAAGGCATACCAGAGGGTTCGGCGAACCGCCTGCCCAGCTCTCGCCAGGACTCACTCACTCGAATCCATTAAAATAAGGTGCAACCTCAATAATAAACGAAATAACGGTTCCCAAGTTTGGAACATATGAATACATTCATTTCTATTTCAACCATCCATAGATAATAAATAACATCGCAATTCAAGCTTATAATTTACATTGATGCCTAATCAGGATACAAAGTCTCAATATACCCAAGCTGGTTCAAAGTGTATACAATCCAGGTACAATCATCCTAATCGAGTGATAGCGCGAGTACAAGTCAAAAGTCAAAACAACTAGGCTACGCTAGTCGTTACATATCTCACGCCTCGCTCGTACCCCTGTAAGGAAAACAAATGGAGTGGAATGAGCTAAAAGCCCAGTGAGGTTCCAAATAGCAAATTGACCATTATTTATAAGTACAAGTTTTTGATATAGCAAAGTAACGAGCATGAAGAGTTCATAAAAGTGAGCCATAACACGTCAAGTAGCAATCTCAAAATGAGCGAGTGTAAAAGTTTTTCAGAAGAGTCAGTAATCCAATAAGCAATAATCGTTCCAAAGTATAAGGATACGGATGGCTCTCAGGAGCCAAATTCCCATTGCATTACCAGAAGCTTGATCACGTAGTAGTTGACACTCCGTCAACTTTCAAGTAAATGAACCAATCCAGTTGAGCACCACTTACGCTACTCTCCGTCCACTATTCAAACCCCCTACTGGGCCCAAAATCCTCAATAAACACGGGTGGTAATACTCGAGTATACCGATTAGTCGAGGAGATATCACTCCACTCGACAAACATGAGACCCAGGGTTCGTTACCCAATCGACCAAGCCCTTGCTGGCTCGACTCGAGTAACTTGCCGCAGGGTTTCTGGAATTCCAGGAAGTGCGCACAACATAAACATGTATATCAATTCAATTTCAACAATAAACAAGTATATATCAAGTAAGGGCAAGTGCGATAAAGTACACTCTTGCCCGATCAAGTCAATCATATATCATTTAATCATATTGATCAAGTATTGGAAACAAGTGTCCAGTTCAATCAGGTATTTGGAAGCACTCACCAAAATGAAGTGCCTCTAGTAATCACGTCTGGGTTATACTCCGGGTTCGGAGTCCAAATCTGTGATAAAACTTTGTTTCAGAACTTTGAAAATTGACTAAGGTTCGAAACTTAGACGTTTCGTTCAATAAGAATCAAGAAATGGAAATTCCCTTGGAGAATATTCGTGAAACACTCGCTCGCTTTTCAAACTATATAACTTTGTAACATTTATACTTGGAAATGCCATTTGAGTCGAAAGTACAAGGAAAACATGTTCCGAGCAATCATTATTTTATTTCTCAAGGGTACAAGTCCGGCTAGGTTCTAACGTATAACCCTCGATAAACAAAGTAGCCAATGTCCCAGATGGTTCAAGTGATATTCATTTACCAACTTTACTCAAGTCGCAAGTGTATTTCTCTAGTCCTCGAGCGTAAATTTGGCCAACATGCCCTTTGTGTTTACCTAATTTTCCAGCCATTTATGGCTTCATTATTTTTCCTCAGCCAATCCCAAAATCATACATATCATAGATTCAAGTAAATAGCCATTCCATAGGCTCATAACAACATAAGAACAAAAATCAAAGTAATAACAAGTGCGGAAATACAATCTAGCAAAAGACAGATTTGACGCGTGGTTGCGGAAATAAAACATCCGAGGCTACGTTTATCAGATTGAAGCGTAACTTATACCGTTTCGAAGCTAAGACACAGGGTTACAATGTTCACGAAGACCACTTAGTCCAGTTTCCAATGCAACCTAGTCAAATCCTCAATTTACAGAACCAAAATCTAACTAGTCGGCTATTTAACCGCTCTGCACTGGAATGGTCATATCTCAGGTTACCAAGGTCCGATTAAGGTGTTCTTGGGGGAGTTTAAAAGATAATTCAGAATACTAAAACTTTCATGTTTTGGCAAAAAGCTGAATCATTACGGATCCTAGTGAATAAACGTGATAAACTGGATAAACTGACCAAACGAACTACTGGGAAAAACCTTAAAACAGTGAGGGTATTTTGGTCTTTTCACGGGCTACGTTGCTCCGATTGAGCTTAAATTTTGTAGGAACCTATAAAATACCATTATCTACAACCTTTATGTTTTAGTCTAAGCCTAATTGTGCCTCTAACTATGAGTATTAAAATCGGACAGAATGTAATCCTGAAATTCCAGAAATCTGGAATTTTTGAATTCTCAAGTCAATCCTTCCATTTTCTTGCTTCCAATTCTACCAAAGCCCCTTATCTACTCTTATATACAACATATACTAAATATAAAACAAGGTTAGGCAGAAATTAATCAAACCCTAGCTTGCATATCTCATCCAAGAATCATCACAACAACTTGCTTATCTTGTAATCAAGCTAAAACATGATCTAAATAACATCTTAAACCAAAATTTAAAGGAGCAAGGATCATGATCAGATTTTTTTACCTCAAGAACAAGGCTTGGAAGAGTGATACTCCACTTCCTTTGAAATTTCTTAGTTCCTCTAGCTTCCCCACTCACCAACTAACACTTTAATCGGTCTAGTTTCCTTTCTTTCTCACTTGGTTGATCAAACTCAAGATGAAATGGTTGTTTTTCTTGTTTATCTTGCTCTCCCTTTTCTCTCTCTCTCTCGGCTGTGATGGTGCGGAAATGAAGAGCTTTGGAGTTGGTTTTAGGGATAAATATGATGTAAATTCATTAGTCAACCAACCAAGGAAAGACTACCACTTGTTGCTTCAAGATTGGTTCTTAATTTTTTTCCTTTTCCTTGTTGTTTTTGGTCAAAAAATTCGTCCAGCTTGCTCAGCTTTATAGCTGATGTTTGGCTCTAATATTAAAGAGATTAAGTATATAAAAAATGATGGTCAAGTGGTGCGTTCAATCGGTAGTGCACGGTACCCGTCGGTTCGCACCGTTTTTCTTAAAAACACATGTACTAGAGTTTTTACTTCCTATTCACCAACTCTATATCATTGTTCCTAATCACATATTATTTCTCACTTAAAAGTCACTTTTAATCACCAAATTTGATCCTTGCTCAGTACCAGATAATTACACTACGGAACAACGTGAAAACCCTAACTTGCTCCAACTTGAAAATGAAAAGTGAAAACCTTTACTTTCATGTTCATTTACACTTATTGTGGGGTGATTGGGTGGTAGGGTTATTATAAAATCATAATTTCCAATTAAAAGGGCATTTTTAAGAAAACGTGAGAGATTTTACAATTCCATAAATTGAATTTAAGGTTTCGGTTGAAATATGAGAAATTTGAGAAAACGGTCAGTCACAAATGAAACTAGGGTTTTGATTAAACTTTATTTCTAGAATTTAGGGTTTCTAGTCTGTAAAACAAAACAATAAAATAAAGAAACCGTAATACTCTCTTTGAGGCTAAACAACAATAGTATCCTAAAAGTTGGGGTATCACAATCTTCCCTCCTTAAAAGAATTTCATCCTCGAAATTCTAACCTTTAATTCAAACATTCCTGATATCTCTTCTGTTTTCTGACCTAGTTTCACTGGTCATTACACATTCCTTCTGGTAGAAGATCCATACCCTAACCCACTCTCTCGTGTACACTTATAAACTTGCACAAGAAGAAACCAGGTGGTTATCGAAATTCCACCAAAATTCGTATACAAGTACAGAACTCACATTTTTGTTCCCTAAAATTCCATATAGAATTCAAAACTTAAAGAGAAATCAAAGTCAAGCTCCTATGCGGTATCACAGAGGTGTAGAAAATAGACACAGCGGTATAGGAAATAGAAAAATAGTTAACCAGTAGTTAAAATGAGTTCATAAGAAATTTATGTATATCCGTAATCAAATCATAATAAAATCATAGAAACACGAAATCAAAGTATGTAGGTACCGAAGAACCAAAACAATGAGAATACCAGCACCTTAACGTGTGCAACGATCACAAATCTAACTATCATCTACATAACCCTAACCAAACGTGCACAAGACTAATCCATGACAACGCTCACTGATCCATTTTCCTTAATTAGTTCAATCTCAAATCCAATCATAGAATCTTTCATGCCTTGACGTTTATCATCCAAATTTATCTCGAGTTCAATCAAGATATAGCTATTTATTCTAGTGTTTTCCAGTTTTGGTATTCGGGTACAAGAATCCGAAACTAGGAGCATTCACATCTCAGGCCGTACGCTCCCAAGTGCAAATCATCCAAGTTAAGATTCCTACCCAACATACATATCTAAGGTCCTCAATAACAGATATTTGTTCCACACTTAACAAGCCAATCCCCACAGTCCGAGAACCTTCTCCCGGCACGAGCTCGATAGGAGCTCTGATACCACCTGTGACGACCCCACCTCCCCCTAAGGCGTACCAGAGCCTGCCCAGCTCTCGCTAGGACTCACTCACTCGAATCCATTAAAATAAGGTGCAACCTCAATAATAAACGAAATAACGGTTCCCAAGTTTGGAACATACGAATACATTCATTTCTATTTCAACCATCCATAGATAATAAATAACATCGCAATTCAAGCTTAAAATTTACATTGATGCCTAATCAGGATACAAAGTCTCAATATACCCAAACTGGTTCAAAGTGTATACAATCCAGGTACAATCATCCTAATTGAGTGATAGCGCGAGTACAAGTCAAAAGTCAAAACAATTAGGCTACGCTAGTCGTTACATATCTCACGCCTCGCTCGTACCCCTGTAAGGAAAACAAATGGAGTGGAATGAGCTAAAAGCCCAGTGAGGTTCCAAATAGCAAATTGACCATTATTTATAAGTACAAGTTTTCGATATAGCAAAGTAACGAGCATGAAGAGTTCATAAAAGTGAGCAATAACACGTCAAGTAGCAATCTCAAAATGAGCGAGTGTAAAAGTTTTTCAGAAGAGTCAGTAATCCAATAAGCAATAATCATTCCAAAGTATAAGGATACGGATGGCTCTCAGGAGCCAAATTCCCATTGCATTACCAGAAGCTTGATCACGTAGTAGTTGACACTCCGTCAACTTTCAAGTAAATGAACCAATCCAGTAGAGCACCACTTACGCTACTCTCCGTCCACCATTCAAACCCCCTACTGGGCCCAAAATCCTCAATAAACACGGGTGGTAATACTCGAGTATACCGATTAGTCGAGGAGATATCACTCCACTCGACAAACATGAGACCCAGGGTTCGTTACCCAATCGACCAAACCCTTGCTGGCTCGACTCGAGTAACTTGCCGCAGGGTTTCTGGAATTCCAGGAAGTGCACACAACATAAACAAGTATATCAATTCAATTTCAACAATAAACAAGTATATATCACGTAAGGGCAAGTGCGATAAAGTACATTCTTTCCCGATCAAGCCAATCATATATCATTTAATCATATTGATCAAGTATTGGAAACAAGTGTCCAGTTCAATCAGGTATTTGGAAGTACTCACCAAAATGAAGTGCCTCTAGTAATCACGTCTGGGTTATACTCCGGGTTCGGAGTCCAAATCTGCGATAAAACTTTGTTTCAGAACTTTGAAAATTGACTAAGGTTCGAAACTTAGACGTTTCGTTCAATAAGAATCAAGAAATGGAAATTCCCTTGGAGAATATTCGTGAAACACTCGCTCGCTTTTCAAACTATATAACTTTGTAACATTTATACTTGGAAATGCCATTTGAGTCGAAAGTACAAGGAAAACATGTTCCGAGCAATCATTATTTTATTTCTCAAGGGTACAAGTCCGGCTAGGTTCTAACGTATAACCCTCGATAAACAAAGTAGCCAATGTCCCAGATGGTTCAAGTGATATTCATTTACCAACTTTACTCAAGTCGCAAGTGTATTTCTCTAGTCCTCGAGCGTAAATTTGGCCAGCATGCCCTTTGTGTTTACCTAATTTTCCAGCCATTTATGGCTTCATTATTTTTCCTCAGCCAATCCCAAAGTCATACATATCATAGATTCAAGTAAATAGCCATTCCATAGGCTCATAACAACATAAGAACAAAAATCAAAGTAATAACAAGTGCAGAAATACAATCTAGCAAAAGACAGATTTGACGCGTGGTTGTGGAAATAACACATCCGAGGCTACGCTTATCAGATTGAAGCGCAACTTATACCGTTTCGAAGCTAAGACACAGGGATACAATGTTCACGAAGATCACTTAGTCCAGTTTCCAATGCAACCTAGTCAAATCCTCAATTTACAGAACCAAAATCTAACTAGTCGGCTATTTAACCGCTCTGTACTGGAATGGTCATAGCTCAGGTTACCAAGGTCCGATTAAGGTGTTCTTGGGGGAGTTTAAAAGGTAAGTCAGAATACTAAAACTTTCATGTTTTGGCAAAAAACTGAATCATTACGGATCCTAGTGAATAAACGTGATAAACTGGATAAACTGACCAAACGAACTACTGGGAAAAACCTTAAAACAGTGAGGGTATTTTGGTCTTTTCACGGGCTACGTTGCTCCGATTGAGCTTAAATTTTGTAGGCACCTATAAAATACCATTATATACAACCTTCATGTTTTAGGCTAAGCCTAATTGTGCCTCTAACTATGAGTATTAAAATCGGACAGAATGTAATCCTGAAATTCCAGAAATCTGGAATTTTTGAATTCTCAAGTCAATCCTTCCATTTTCTTGCTTCCAATTCTACCAAAGCCCCTTATCTACTCTTATATACAACATATACTAAATATAAAACAAGGTTAGGCAGAAATTAATCAAACCCTAGCTTGCATATCTCATCCAAGAATCATCACAACAACTTGCTTATCTTGTAATCAAGCTAAAACATGATCTAAATAACATCTTAAACCAAAATTTAAAGGAGCAAGGATCATGATCAGATTTGTTTACCTCAAGAACAAGGCTTGGAAGAGTGATACTCCACTTCCTTTGAAATTTCTTAGTTCCTCTAGCTTCCCCACTCACCAACTAACACTTTAATCGGTCTAGTTTCCTTTCTTTCTCACTTGGTTGATCAAACTCAAGATGAAATGGTTGTTTTTCTTGTTTTTCTTGCTCTCCCTTTTCTCTCTCTCTCTCGGCTGTGATGGTGCGGAAATGAAGAGCTTTGGAGTTGGTTTTAGGGATAAATATGATGTAAATTCATTAGTCAACCAACCAAGGAAAGACTACCACTTGTTGCTTCAAGATTGGTTCTTAATTTTTTTCCTTTTCCTTGTTGTTTTTGGTCAAAAAATTCGTCCAGCTTGCTCAGCTTTATAGCTGATGTTTGGCTCTAATATTAAATAGATTAAGTATATAAAAAATGATGGTCAAGTGGTGCGTTCAATCGGTAGTGCACGGTACCCGTCGGTTCGCACCGTTTTTCTTAAAAACACATGTACTAGAGTTTTTACTTCCTATTCACCAACTCTATATCATTGCTCCTAATCACATATTATTTCTCACTTAAAAGTCACTTTTAATTACCAAATTTGATCCTTGCTCAGTACCGGATAATTACACTACGGAACAACGTGAAAACCCTAACTTGCTCCAACTTGAAAATGAAAAGTGAAAACCTTTACTTTCATGTTCATTTACACTTATTGTGGGGTGATTGGGTGGTAGGGTTATTATAAAATCATAATTTCCAATTAAAAGGGCATTTTTAAGAAAACGTGAGTGATTTTACAATTCCATAAATTGAATTTAAGGTTTCGGTTGAAATATGAGAAATTTGAGAAAACGGTCAGTCGCAAATGAAACTAGGGTTTTGATTAGACTTTATTTCTTGAATTTAGGGTTTCTAGTCTGTAAAACAAAACAATAAAATAAAGAAACCGTAATACTCTCTTTGAGGCTAAACAACAATAGTATCCTAAAAGTTGGGGTATCACATAGTCAGGTTTCTTCGTTTCCCCTTAAATGTTTTGCTCGATAAACTGTAATGTGCTCTCTTGTTCAATCTTAGGTTTCACTGGTGACTAAGGGTAATATCTGGAAGGATATTTTACACGTTATTTTGCATAACTAGGTGAGTGTTCCTTGTTTGCTATATTCCTTGACTTATTGGCTTATTATTATTGATTGATAATGTGTGAAGTGCTTTCAATGATTGTTAAAATGAGTTTTCTAGGCGAGTGTGTACTTTATCGCACTCGACCTAAATAAATGTGAAAGTTTCAATGATTAATGATTAAATGCTAGTTGCGCATGAATGTAAGCCGTTTGGCTGAATTGGGCCCTGCCCTTCGTTACCGATCCACTCGAGCCAGAAGCGGACTCGGTCGGGCGATATGGTGACCCTGGGTGAATTTGGTATACTCGAGTATTACCTTGTAATCCGGCTACGTCCGGATGGGTGGAGTCCGGTCAACGTCCGGAAAGGGGATGAACGAACACAAGGATGAACGAGGGATTCTACTACTTACAAAAATGTATTTTTAAACGATTGGAGGAATAAGGAGAAATGTCAGGGGAACGAACGAACAAACAAATAGCTCCATGTGAGCCCGTATCCTTTTAATGTATGTGTTAATATCACTTTCCATGGTAAATGTTTCTTGAATTATTGATGCCCTATGTTTAATGTATTGGACTGATTATTTGATTATGTGTTCGGAACCTCACTGAGGTTTTTGCTCATCCCTTTAGTTTTGTTTTCCTTAACAGGGGAAGGCACGCAAGGATGAGAGCTGGGTATAGACTAGCTTGGTCTAGCTCTTTGTTTTGTAACGGTTCTCGCCCTTGTGCTTGGCACGGGCTGGTTGTATGGTGAAGTGAGAACCTTTGTACATTTGATGGTTGTACTTCCTTCCGAGATAGCAATGTACATATAAGTTTCACTTAAGTATTGGATCCTTGTTTTGCTCTTCCTTGTGGTTGTATTTCGGATTTGATTAAGGAACGACTGAGTCCCGGCGAGAGCTGGGCAGGCGACCCGCCGAACCCTTTGGTTCGCCTTAGGGGGAGGTGGCGCCGTCACACTTTTTCTTCACAAACAGTACAGGAGCTCCCCGAGGAGACCCACTCTCTTGAAAGAATCCCCGCTCCAGAAGGTCTTGCAATTGCAACTTTAGCTCCTTGAGCTCTGCAGGAACCATTCGGTATGGGGTTTTTGAGAGAGGTGAGGATCCCGGTAGCAGGTTTATTTTGAATTCAATCTCTCTTTCTGGAGGCAGAGCTACTAACTCATCAGGGAATACATCCGAAAATTCCTTCACTATGTGCACATCCTCTACCTTTACTTTATCCGCAGGGGTATTGATCAGAAAGGCCAAAAATCCTTGTGCCCCTCTACTTAGCAGTTTCCTAGCCCGAATGCCCGAAATCAAAGCAGATGAGGCTAACCTACCCCTTATGTCCAACCGTAAAGTTGCCTCACCAGGGATGCAGAATTCTACCACTTTTGTTTTACAATCCAGTTGGGCATTATACTTGGCTGGCCAATCCATACCTAATATCACATCATACCCTTTGACAACCAAGCTTATCAAGTCCCCTAACAATCTCTTCTCCCCTACCCACACTTCACAATCCCTATAAACCGTACTAGTAACCAAACGTTGATTCCCCGTAGGTGTACTAACTTCTAGGTCGTATGGTAAACTAGCAGGTTTTATATCGATGCCACACATGAAATCAGGGTTAACGAAGGAATGAGTGGCGCCAGGATCAATTAAAACTTTGGCAAAACGGTGGAAAATAGGGATCGTACCTTCTACGACCTCTGAGGAATCTGGGACCTGTTGAGGTTCTAATGAATATACTCGAGCTGGCACCTTAGGTTTCGTCCCATTCCCCTTATCCGGTCCCGTATTGGTCTTTGGCGCGATTTGAGCTCCCTTTTCGTCTTGCTTTAAGAGTGGACAGGTAGCAAGCTCGTGGTCTGCGCTTCCGCAACGCAGACATTTACCTCCCTTCTTCCAGCAATTATCTTCAGAGTGATTCGGCTTTCCGCAGTACCCACAAGGCCCACGGGATGCCGAACCTGAACCTTTCTGGAAGTTTCCGCCTTGGCCTTTTCCGGCTGAACCACCCCTGGACTGAGCCCCTCTGCCTGTACCCGATTGTCGTCCACCTCCAGCTCCTCGTCCGAACTTGGAGGGGGTACCTTTATCCCCTTGCCCAGAGCTGCTTCCAGGAAAACCCCGCTTCTTCGCCTGGAAGTTCCGTACTTGTACCCTGGCGCTCTCTACCCGTTGGGCCTTCTCAACGGCCTCGCTAAAAACGTTAATCTGGGCCACCGCGAGGTCCTTCTGAATTTCCACATTTAGGCCCTGGATAAAATGCCTAATCCGCCGCTGCTCAGTCATGATCAACTCAGGGGCAAATTTGGATAAGCGCGTGAACTGGCTTTCGTACTACGCTACCGATTGAGCCCCTTGGCGGAGTCGGATGAACTCGTCTTCCTTCCTCTCCTGAACAAGAGGAGGGAAGAATTTCGTATTAAATTCTCTCATAAAATTTACCCAAGTCCTGGGCGTTTGTTCCCGCTCCCATTTTTGCCGAATGACATTCCACCAGGAACAGGCCGCCTCTTCCAGCTGGAAAATGGCAAAAGTCATCTGCCGTTCTTCGATATAGTGCAGGGCAGCGAAAATATCGACCATCTTTTCAAGCCACCTCTCGGCGACATCCGGATCAGGCCCCCCAATGAATTTGGGTGGAGCAAACTTTTGAAAGCGCTCAAGAGCTCTGTCTTCGCTCTCGACGTGATTGCCAGGGTTTCCAGGATTTCAAGGATTAGGGTTTGGGTTCTGGCCTTGTTGCTGCACCACTTGTGCCAGCAGGTTGGTCATTTGCTGCATAGCGGCAGCTATTTGCACGTTGGGGTCAGGATTAGGTCCAGATGAGGGTTCCCCAGTACCCCTATCCGGTGTGGGTTGTCTATATCCGCGCCCACGTCCCCGTCCACTACGTGTACCTTCCATGAATTCTACTTGGTCTAGGCGAATGTACTAAACCAATATAATATCAATGCATGTAAGTCAAACCCAAAAACTTTTACAATAACATACATATACATTCCAAACAAGGCAACCAACACACATATCAACAACCAGTCAAGTCAAGTACAGTCAAGTCAAGTACAAACAGGGACAATCCACGAGGGAATGGCCTCATCAAAAGAAATATGCACGTAGCTAATCCAAACGTACAAAACGATTAGCTAAGGCTATTTCCCTATCCGCCCTATACACAGAAAACAAAACTATCTCAAAACCCTAGGAGTCGTGACCTAGTCCAATGACGAACTAGAAGACCCACCCGACGGGGTAGATCCAACCCCAGCCTCGGGCCCCACACATGAGTCCTCGTCGCTCACGCCCTCGATCACGTCCGCGCAGAGGTTCAGGATCGATGCGGCTCGAACCTTCACCTTTTGGGCTCTCTTAGACTCACGCTCATGGGTCTCCCTAAGCTGAGTACAGAGATCATCAACCCTATCCTCTATCTCTAGTACGTCATACTCCAACCCCATAATGCGCTCGGCCTGTTTCTCATTGGCCACCCTAAGCTGTCTCACCTCGGCCTCAAGCCTAGCCTTATCTTCGGCCAACTCCTTACGCTCCTCGGCCACGGCAAACACCAGAGCGTTAGGGTAAGCATACTTATGTCGACACTCGCAACGTCGGAGGCGGTTAGCCGGGCTCCAATGCACAACGGCCCCTCTGGGCCGGATCTGGTACGGAATCACTGGGAGCGCTCCAAGAGGTCTCTCGCCCGGAGGACTATCACTAGGCTCACCCTGTCCGGCCATCCTACACCAAAAGAGCAATTAACCATAAATAAGCTTAAAGGCCATAAACAAAGAACCCTCAAATCGAGCATTTCTATTACACCCAGGCTAATTCAAAGCTAGGCTCTGATACCACCTGTGACAGCCCCACCTTCCCCTAAGGCGAACCAAAGGGGTTAGCGGACTGCCTGCCCAGCTCTCGTCAGGACTAACAGTTCGGTATAGAGCGAGCTAATACATTCCAGAACTTACAAACGCGTATAAACAGGTCAAAATGTCAAAATAAAAAAAAAAGAAACCGGAGTCGGCTATGAATAGTAACCGACCCGTCAGAACCCAACCAAATATCAAGCAAACATTCACATCTTGAAATTTAGCATTTACAAGCCAAAATGGCATACAAAAGTATTCAAAAGTGGATACATGTCTGGTTTGCCAAATCAAAAGAGAAACGGTCCCAAAAGTACATTTAGGGTTTCAATAAATGAGCTACACAAAAGATATGTCCAACTAGCTCAATTCGGCAACCAATTATCAATTGCAGTCCAAAAGTATTTATTTTCCTGTAAGGAAAATAAAAGGAATAGGGTGAGCTTACGCCCAGTGAGATAATACCACTCAAGCAGCAAAGTTCACATAAGCATAAAGCTTTTCATTCCAATTCATCAAAAGTAAACAAAGGCACACATTAATGGTGGTGATAAAAGGATACGGGCGGCTCTCAAGAGCCCTTTTCCTCGTTTGCATTCTTGATCGAAGCTCATTGACCCTCCGTCAATGTTTAAAAGTAACCAACCGTAGACTCCACTTTACTTCCATTCCTTCCAGCCAACATACCCCTACCGGGCCCGAACTCCAAACACTTGCACTGTGGTATTACTCGAGTATACCGGAATCGAGAGTCTCTCATACTACAAGATTCCATATAACAGTCCCCAAGGTTCATTAATTGGCACGACCAAGCCCTCGCCGGCTCGATTCAATCAATTACCAATGGGGTTGAGCTCAATGGTAACAATCATGGTCGTTGGATACTCGTCCAATCGACACCAAGTCAAGTACTTTTCATTTCATGTAACATTCCATGTAACATTCCAATAACATGAGAAATAAGTGAGAGTGATAAAGTACACCCTCACTTCAATCAATATCGATGGTGCAATAACATTTAACTCATCAAGTTCAAGTATCAAAGCCATATAGTAACACACAAGTGAGTAGTACACTCACCAAGCTTGAAAATGATATTTCATGCACCTCCGTAAAAGGAGCGTCGTGAACCACCGTCACACGCCCTAAAACATGCAAACAAGTACAATGAGACTCGATAATGAGTCATAAACCAATGTCAAATATTCCCAAAATAGGGTTCCATAAGCACACACAAGCAATAGAGGAAACCAGAAAAATCCGGAAGTGGAGTAAGTGTTAACCCGGAAAAAAACAGTTTTTGACATCATTTTGCGGTTTTGGTACCAATGGCACTACAATTATCGGATGAAGGTACAAGACCCACTGTTTCGAAGCTAAGAGATAGGGCTACAATATTTTAGAAGGTCACTCAGCCCAGTTTTGAGTGTAACCAGGTAAAAAATGCAATCTACTACACCATAACCGCAAAAACAGATTCACAGAACGCATTCTAGTGCAAACATCATAAATCAGCCTACCTAAGTCCAAATCCAGAAATTCCTAATCCATATGAAAGTTAAGAAACAGGGATACATTTCATTAGAAGACCTCAACAACCAATTCGGAAGCATTCCTAACCAAAATAACTAATTACAGAAGCAATTCCCAAATT
The DNA here is from genome assembly GCF_036785885.1 of Coffea arabica. Classification (NCBI taxonomy): domain Eukaryota; kingdom Viridiplantae; phylum Streptophyta; class Magnoliopsida; order Gentianales; family Rubiaceae; genus Coffea; species Coffea arabica. The sequence goes on along the minus strand of NC_092318.1, from coordinate 22,670,315 downwards.
CGGGTAAAACCAGGGCAGCAAGGGTAATTCCATCTTTTCTCAAGCTACGCTACTCCGATTGACCTGAAATTTTGTAGGCACCTCTAAAATATCATTCCCTACAACTTTTATGTTTTAACCCAAGGACAATTCGGCCTCTAACTATGAGCTACAAAACCGGGCAGAATGCAATTCAAAGAAACCCTACTTTCCAATTTTCTTTCTAAAACAGAAATTGCTTGCAATTAACCACTTTTTCCACCTTCTAGCTTCCTTAAATACCATTTCCAATCATCATACACAACCACATAATCATATTCATATGAAAACAGAAAAATCCCCAAAAATTATAAAACTTCATCAATTCAACCAAAAATCAAGATATAATCCATAAAAGTGCATCTTATACTACCACCAATCATGATTTAAGCATCATTAGAGGGAGGAGAGGGGTCCTTCTCAACTTACCTTAGCAACACAAGAGGGAGAGCAACTAATCACTTTAGCCTTCCAAACAACTCCACAAAACAACTCACTATCACTCCCTTAAGTGTTTCTATGGAGCAAAAACAAGATTCAATGGTTGATTTGGTAGATTGGAGCAAGATTGAAGCAAAACTTGGAGAGCTTTTCCCTTTCTTTTTGTCCTTGAAGTACCCGGCCAAGAGGAGAAGAAAATGGTGAAATTTTGTAATTTTTGTGATTTATTTGGGTCAAATGGAAAAAGGTGAATAGTGGTCATACAAGTCAATCCAATAGGCAAGTGACACTTGTCACTTTATTTAATGCAAGTCTATCACTTTGTTTCCTCTCACACCAATCCAAATTGCAACCTCTACTTATCTCTTAATACCCGATAAATTAATTCCAGTATCCAAAACTTAACCTAGTTGGCCGAATTTTTTCGAACTTTTCGCACTAGTGGGTCCCACGTCCGGTATACGCTCTTAATTTCTCAAAACCTATTCGATACTAGAAAAATCATCTAAAAACTATATCTGCTCCTTAAAAGTATCTAGAATTTTTTCCTAATCACGAAAATGCAGAAAACAAGCCATGAAAGATAATAAAACCTAGAAAATGAGAAAAAAATTACGGGTTCTCACAGAAAACCCTTAATTCTATGTTCATTTGCACTTTTTTGTAGGGTGATTGGGTAATAAGGCTATTATAAAGTAATAATTTCTAAATAAAAAGGAATTTTAAGGAAAATATAAGGAAATTTTCCTGCCGTCACACTCTCTCCCCCTTAAAGAAATTTCGTGCTCGGAATTTTCTTATCACCAGGGTCGATAAAACCCTAAGTTAAATGGCAGATCATACCTTCTACGTTCTCTTCCCCTTTCGACGGTCCAGGGTTGGTCTTGGTCGATTGCCGGGTCCCTTTCCCTTCTCGTAATTGGGCCGGACAATTAGCAATCCAATGCTTGGCGCTCCCACATCGCAGACATTCTCTCCCTCTTTTCCAACAACTCTTCTTTGTATGGTTGATTTTTCCACAATAGCCACAGGATAAGTGGAGGATTGAGGTTTGATCTCCTTGTGAGACAGCTTTCAGTTGTCCTTCTCCACCTGGGGCTCCTCTCGGAGTATCTTCTTTAGATGTCCCCAAAATTTTCACACCACTAGCTCCTCAACCTACCTTAAAGAGTGGCCTACCTCGATCACCTTGTTCTTGACTTTGACTTCCACTAGGTACACCCCTTTTCTTGGCATGAAAGCCCTTCACTTGTGCCCTAGCAGTTTCTATCCTTTGGGCTTTCTCCTGATCCTTCGTAAAAGTATTAATTTGTGCCATTGCTAAAACCTTTTTGGGAATCCCTTCGTATTGCCTTTTCAGTTCTATGTTCTTGTGCAATAGCTCAATTTTCTCCGAATATTCGTGTTTCCATTGCCCTTCCCAATACTCAGCTAGTCTCTTTTGGACCTCTATTTCATTTCAAAGGATCTCGATTTCCTTATATATATCATCCAAATGTGCCACTTCATGAATTCACTGGGACTCACTTGATAGCCTGCCAGGCAGATCAGTAGAGCAGAGTAAATAACTAAGTACAAGTGGCAATCTAACCATATAACTGTTAAGTTCCTTAACTCCCAATTCAACCACGAAAGATCAAATGAAACGGATGGAAAAGTAGAACATAATTAGGGCAATATCTTAAGATACTATGCCACGTATCACCTATGTATATAACAAAACCTTAAAGCATACTTCGCACATCAAAAGTTTCAAACCTTATGCCACATCCGTGTTTTAACAATCTCTCTACCTAAGTCCAAAGCTTTCACTCTCGATACAATAATAATCAAACCAAGTTCATACGTTGACAGCAGTGAATAGGTATCAAGGAAGCATAAACAAGGGTAGTTCGTCGAGAACCAAGTTACAAGTATCAAATATTCAAAGCGAGGTATAGATACCTATATCGTGACAGTCAGACCGTCACGAATCAAGTAAACACTTTTCTAGTCCTCACGTTTATAGAGGAAAGAAATAGGTCTTCCGTGCAAATTTTTTGCATATACTACAACCTAATCATCCTCTGTAGGAACCCTAGCCAGACTATTACTCGATTCAGCCATGATAACACTCCTAGATCCAATCCCCTCTATCAGTCTATTTATTAGACCAAATGTTAGGATCTTCTGTGCCTTTACCTTCGCCATCAAAACTCACCTCAAGTGCAGTCAGGATATAGGCCTTTATTCTAGCGGTTTTACTACTGGGTATTCAGGTACAAGAATCCACAATAAGGTAATTCACAACTCGAGCCGGCCAGTCCCAAGAGTAAATCACCCGTATTAGAGATTCCTACCCAACATACATATCTAAGGTCCCCAACAATAGACCATTGTTTCACATTTAATAAGCCAATCTCCACAGTCCGAGAACCCTCTCCCGGCACGAGCTCGATAGCAGCTCTGATACCATCTGTGATAGCCCCACCTCCCCCTAGGGCGTACCCCAGGGTTCGGCGGGTCGCCTGCCCAACTCTCGTCAGGACTCACTCACTCACTCACAGCTCAAGAAAAATAATGTACATCCACAGAAAATAAATAACACATCCACTTCAACTTAATATATACATTGATGCTCAAATCCAGATACAAAGCTTTTATAAACCAAAATACTTCAAAGTGTTTACAATTCGAGTACAATCAACCCTAGTCGAGTGCTAGCGTGAGTACCATTTCAAAAATTCAAAACTAGACTACTCTGTACCAGTCTCACGCCTCGCTCGTACCCCCTGTAAGAAAAACAAATGGCGTGGAATGAGCTAAAAGCCTAGTGAGGTTCCAAATAGCAAGTTGACCATTATTTAAAAGTGCAAGTATCACGTAGCAAAGTAATGAGCATGAAAAGTTCATAAAAGTGAGCAATAACACTTCAAGTAGCAAATCTCAAAGTGAACGAGTGTAAAGTTTTTCTTTTAAAACGAAACAATAACACGATAAGTACTAATCATTTCAAAGTATAAGGATACGGATGGCTCTCAGGAGCCAAATTCCCATTGCATCACCAGAGCTTGATCAAGTAATAGTTGACACTCCGTCAACTTTCAAATAAATAACCAATCCAGTAGAGCACCACTTAAACTACTCTCCGTCCACCATCCAAACCCCTTACCGGGCCCGAACTCCATAATAAACATTGGTGGCAATACTCGAGTATACCAATTAGTCGAGGAGATAACACTCCACTCGACATCACTAACAACCCATGGTTCGTTATCTAATCGACCAAGCCCTTGCTGGCTCGACTCGATTAACTAGCCAGTGGGGTTTGGGTCCCCAAGATGTCGATGAGATAACATCTCCAATCGACTGAATCAAAATAAAAGTACGGAGACGGGAATGAGAGGCACCTCCCACTCGGATTGAGTGTGGTACATACTGCCGCTTCGTACTTACAACTCAACTACAAGTATATCAAGTTAATTGCAACAATAAACAAGTATATACCATCTTAGGACAAGTGCGATAAAGTACACTCTTGCCTGATCAAATAAATCACATATCATTTATTTACATTGATCAAGTATTGAAAACAAGTGTCCAGTTCAACCAGGTATTTGGAAGCACTCACCAAAATGTAGTGCTTTTCAAAAATCACGTTCAGGCCCAACTCCTTGGTTGGAGTCCAAATCTGCGATAAAATATCATTGACGAATGTAAAACTCTCTAGAGTTCGAAACATAGGAGTTTCACTTCAAGAAAATCAAGTAAATACAACTCGTTTAAGTAGTATTCAAGATACTTATCAAATCCCGAAAAATTTATGCTCGCTCGTTTAGTTTTGGTAAGGAAGCGGTTAAAACTTTAGAACTCCCATTGGAGTCGAAAAAACGAGGAGAACGTATTTCTATTGATTATTACTTTCATTTTTCAAGGGTACGAGTTTCCGGCAAAATTTTAGCTTATATACCCTGATTAAAGAAAAATCGAATGCCATAGGCGATCCAAGTCCAACTTGATCTCAAATCCCTATTTAAGTCACGAATGTATCTACCTATCCCTCGAGTGCAAATTTGGGCAGCAAGCCCCTTATTTTTACCTATTTTCAGCCATTTATGGCTTCATTATTTTCCTCAATCAGCCCCAAAAGTCACACACAAATAATCTCATTACAATAGCCGTTCAATAGGCTAAAAGTCATTCAATTACAAAACCAAGCTAGAAAAGTGAGCGGAAATAAGGTTTAAGACAAAGAACAAAATGACAGGTTTGACGTCTTTTAGCTTATTGGTCACAACCGAAGCTACGCTTATCGGATTACATTGAATTTTATACCTCTGTGAAGCTAAGACAAAGGGCTACAACTTTCATGGAGACCACTCAATCCGGTTCACAATTTATCAAGGTTAAAAGTATAGATTACAGAACCGGAATGTCCTTGTCAGTACGGTTGTTAGTACTGAATTCAAATGACGATAACTCCGGGTACAAAAGTCCGATTGAGGCGTTTTCAGGTTCGTTAGAAAACTAGGACATAGAAATACAACTTTCATGTTTTGGACAAATGCTAATTTGATGCGGATCAAGGTGAAAAAACACCGCCAGAATGATGAAATGTCAAAACTATCCACAGAACTCTACCTATGGCAGTCAAGGGTAGTTTTGTCATTTTGTGTGCTACAGTGCTCATATTGTGTTGAAAGTTTACAGGCAGATATAAAACATTGTTTTTTACAACTTTCATGTTTTGATCTAAGCCTAATTCGACTTCCATCATGGCCAAATAGAACCGGTTAGAACAGGGTAACATAAAAACTCAAATCTGGAATTTAGTGAATTCAAAGTGTAAACTTCACATTTCTAGCTTAAACCACTACTACAACTTCCTATACAAGATTATATACATCATATACCATCCAAACAAAAAGAAATATAAGTGAACAATTCAATACCCTATCTCAAAATTCCATCACCACAATCATTAAAATCATTTAAATTAGGTATCACAAGGCAAGAATACAAGTTGCTCCATAACTTAAACAAGACCAAGGGAAAGGGAGAAGATGGACAGCCATAATACCTCAATAATAGGCTTGCAAGGGATATCCTTCACCTCTCCTTGGAAAATTTTAGCTCCCCAAGCTTCCTAAGCTCTCAAATTAGAAGTTAATCGGATTAGTTTTCTTGACTTCTCACTCAATCAAGCTAAGCTCAAGATGGAATTGAAGTTTTCTTCCTCTTGTTTTTCCCTCAAGACTCACGGCTGGAATGGCTGAAAATGAAGAGAAATTTGAGTGATTTTTGGTGATAAATATGGAAGAAATTGGTTGGTCAACAACCTTTGGATGACCGCCACTTGTCGCCATGAGATTAACTCTCAATTTTTTTCTTTTCCTTGGCTGTTTCCAGTCAATAATTTCGGCCAAGATGAGCTGAGTAAGAGTCTGATATTTTGCACTAATATCATGATATTTTATGGGAAGAAAGTAGTGGTCAAGTGGTGTGTTCAATCGGTAGTGAACGATACACGTCGATTCAAGCCGATTTTCCTTAAATCGCGTATACTAGGGTTTTAACTTATAATTCACTAACTTATTATTATCACTTCTAATCACACACTTAATATCATCTAAAACTCACTCTTAATCACCAAATTTTATCCATACTCCGTACCGATTAGTCACACTACGAAAAGGTGTAAAAACCCTAATTTACGATAACTTGAAAACAAAAAAGGAAAACCCTTAATTCTATGCTCATTTGCACTTTTTTGTAGGGTGATTGAGTAGTAAGGCTATTATAAAGTAATAATTTCCAAATAAAAGGGAATTTTAAGAAAAATATAAGGAAATTTTCCATTCGTCACAAGTGTTATCTCATCGACCATACTTGTTCTTGCTTGAATATAGTCGAATATTACCACCACTATTTCTATTCGGTATTCGGGCCCGATAAGGGGTATGTTTGGTGGACGAAAAATTGGTGTAAAATGGAGATCTACGGTCATTGTTTTTACTTCTTTAAACGTTGATGGAGTGTCAACGGGTTTGGATCCAGCTACTGCAACGGGGAAAATTGGCTCCTGAGAGCTCCTGTATCCTCTTAATGAACGTGTTTTAGTCCTTTTGTGGCTTTACGTGAAACCATTGTTGTTATTCTGTACATGTGCAACTTGAGTTGAATTATGGTACTTGCTCTACTTGCTTGCTTGATTTCTTGACCTCACTGAGCATCCGCTCATCCCTTTAAGTTGTTATTCCTTAACAGGAATTTGAAGTGAAGAATTGGAGGCGCTAGACTAGCCAACTTTTGTCTGGAGTTAGTGCGATTCCCTGAGCGACTTTTGAACATTTGGAAGTGTAGATTTCATTTGTATTTGAAATATTATGGTTGTAATAGTTAACGCTGTTGCCTAAGGATTGTGGCTGTTGTTATTCAAGTACTTTCTTGGTTTTAAAAAATTGTTTGACTTGAAAATCGTGATTTGGTTTGAGTGAGTGCATGAGTCCTGGCGAGAGTTGCGCAGGCGGTCCGCCAAACCCTTGGGTTCACCCTAGGGGGAGATGGGTCGTCACAGTTGGTATCAGAGCTATAGGCTTCAGATCTTTGTAGTGTATCCTAAACTTCAAGTTTAGGATGCCGGACTATGGGATTAACTTGAATATTACATGAACTAGAGAACCTACTGTATCCTAATGGTTAAAGAGAATTGTTACTTGAGAGTTTCTTATATCGGATTGGTGGAAACAAAACTGAGGAATTATGTGGTGTTATATCGAAAGGAAACATTATGTGAGAGATTAGTAATGAAAGATTGAATTAGATTCGAATTATCTTTGTACTTGTAGGAATGGAAGGAATCGGTGCAAATATTGGTATTAGCTATATGAGATAAGAAATTGAGATTTGCTAGTTAATTCCACATATGATGGTTTTGAACCAAAACAAAAGAGTTTTCAAATGAATAAAATGCATTTTCCACCTATTTACCTGCTGGAAAATTTCCGTTTTGGAATCTAAAAACAAAAAAAAACTAAGATGTACTAGTTTTATTTTCAAACGATGGTTGGAAATAACACCTATGTGCTTCAAGTACTTTATAATATGCCAATCTTGACAAGAATGTGAATTCCACTTGATTTTTAAAACTAGAAATTGAAAAGCAATTGATGAGTTTTGTTGGATTTTTATATATGTTGGACCCGAGAAAGAGGTTGAAGTTTTCTAACCAAGTCTTCCAATTCTTGATTGTACACTGATATATTCTTGCACCTGAATTTGCCTATGCTTTGAACAAGAAATTCTTGAGTGTTTGGAAGAATTGCGAACTTGGGCTCTGGTAATGTAAATCCTGGACTTGATGAGATTTTGTTACTTTAATTGCTCTTCTTACATTTTCAAAAAGCTTATCCAAGATTTGAATATGAAATGATGTAAAACGTACTCCGACACGATCTAGACAACTTCACGAAAGGTTTGGCTTCCAAACCTTATTTTAATCGAAACCCTAATTTCAATCACTGAAATTGTAAAACCCTCACGCTTTTCTTAAAAATTTCCTTTTATTTGGAAATTCATTATTTATTAAAGCCCTGCTACCCAACCGTTCCACAATAAGTGCAAATAAACCTAGAAAGTAGAGTTTCACTTTTGGTTTCAAGATTGGAGCAAAATTAGGGTTTTTGCGATTTTCGCCGGATGAATTTTCGGTACGAAGCAAGGATCAAATTTGGTGATTAAAAATGAATTTTAAGTGAGAAATAATAAGTGATTAGAAGCAATGATACAAGATTAGTGAATAGGAAGTGAAAACCCTAGTACGTGTGTTTTTAAGAAAAACGGCGCGAACCGGCGGGTACCGTGCACTAGCGATTGAACGCACCACTTGACCACTACTTTCTTACCATACAAGCTCATTACTAATTGAGCAAAATATCTTCCCCCTCATAGCTATCTCTTGACCGAAATATGTGGCCAAAATGCAAGGAGAAGAAAGAGAAAATTTTGTGGTGGAGGGTGAGCCAAGTGTTGGCAAAGCTTGTGGTCAAGATTCATCCTAATCTCTTGCCTTAATTAACACCATGAGCAGCCTTTCTTCTTCATTTTTTTCTGCTCCTTGGCCGAGAATAGAGAGAGAGAAAGGGAGAGCAAGAGTTGCACCATTTTCTTCTTGATTTACATCATCCAAGTGAAGAATCAAAATTCTAAACCGATTAAAGTGCGGGTTGTGAGTTGGGAAGCTTGGGGAACTAAGAAATTCCAAAGGAGGTGAAGTATCACTCTTTCAAGCTTTGTTTTTGAGGTATAAAGTCTGATTTCTGGCTTTGATTCTTTTATTTTGGTTTAAGATGCTATCTAGTTCATGTTTTGGCTTGATTACAAGATATGCAAGTTGTTGTGATGAATTTTGGATGATTTAAGCAAGTTAGGGTTTGATTAATTTCTGACTAAACTTGTTGTATGGTTGATAGATGTTATATATAAGATTATATAAGGGGCTTTGGTAGAGTTTGGAACAAGGAATTGAAGAGAGTTTCATTGGAAACCAAAAAATTCAGATTTCTGGAATTTCCTAATTCAGTTCTGTCCGGTTTTGGAACTCATATTTAGAGGCCAAATTAGACTTGTCCTAAAACATGAAAGTTGTAGATAATGGTATTTTATAGGCTTCTACAAAATTTAAGCTCAATTGCAGCTATGTATCTTGTGAAAAGATGAAAATACCCTCACTATTTTAGGATGTTTCCAGTGTTCCGTTTTAGTCAGTTCATCCGGTTTATCATGTTTATTCACTAGGATCCGTGCTGATTTAGCCAATGGCCAAAACATGAAAGTTTTAGTGTTCTGTCTTAGATTTTAAACGCCTCCAAGAACACCTTAATCGGACCTTGGTAACCTGAGATATGACCATTGCAGTACAGTGCAGTTAATTAGCCGACTAGTTGGATTTTGGTTCTGTAAATTGGGAATTTGACTAGGTTCCATTGGAAACTGGACTAAGTGATCTTCATAAAAATTGTAACCCTGTGTCTTAGCTTCGAAACGGTATAAGTTACGCCTCAATCCGATAAGCGTAACCTTGGATGTGTTCTTTCCGTAACCACACGTCAAATCGGTCTTTTGCTAGGTTACATTTTCGCACTTGTTATCACTTTGATTTTTGTTCTTATGTTGTTATGAGCCTATGGAACGGCTATTTACTTGAATCTATGATATGTATGACTTTGGGATTGGCTGAGGAAAATAATGAAGCCATAAATGGCTGGAAAATTAGGTAAACACAAAGGGCGTGCTGCCCAAATTTACGCTCGAGGACTATAGAAATATACTTGCGACTTGGGTAGAGTTGATATGAATATCACTTGAACCATCTAGGGTACTTGAGTCTTCTTGTTCCGAGGTATATAAGTAAGGACTTGGCCGAACTTGTACCCTTGAGAAATGAAATAATGATTGCTCGAAGTATGTTTTCCTTGTACTTTCAACTCGCATGACAATTTCAAGTATAAATGTTACAAAGTTTTACTGTTTAAAAAGCGAGCAAGTGTTTCACGACTACTATCCGAGTGAATTTCAATTTCTTGATTTTTGTTGAACGAAACGTTTCGAATCTTAGTCATGTTTCAAAGTTCTCAAACTGAGTTTTATCGCAGATTTGGACTCCGAACCCGGAGTATAACCTGAAAGTGACCAGTAAAGGCACTATATCTTTTGGTGAGTGCTTTCAAATACCGAATTGAACTTGATACTTGAACTTGATACGTGACCAATATGATTACATGTTATATAAGTGAATTGTTAGGGCAAGAGTGTACTTTATCGCACTTGCCCTTATGTGAGATATACTTGTTTATTGTTGCAATTGACTTGATATACCTGTTTATGATGCGCGCACTTCCTGGAATTCCAGAAACCCTGCGGCGAGTTACTTAAGTCGAGCCGGCAAGGGCTTGGTCGATTGGGTAACGAACCCTGGGTCTCTTGTTTTGTCGAGTGGAGTGATATCTCCTCGACTAATCGGTATACTCGAGTATTACCACCCGTGTTTCTTGAGGATTTTGGGCCCAGCTGGGGGTTTGAACGGTGGACGGAGAGTCGTTTAAGTGGTGTTCTACTGGATTGGTTCCTTTACTTGAAAGTTGACGGAGTGTCAACTACTACGTGATCAAGCTCCTGATGATGAATGGAAGTTGGCTCCTGAGAGCCATCCGTATCCTTATGCCTTGGAATGATTATTGCTTATTGGATTATTGTTTATTTTGAAAAACTTTTACACTCGCTCATTTTGAGATTGCTACTTGACGTGTTATTGCTCACCTTTATGAACTCTTCATACTCGTTACTTTGCTATATCGAAAACTTGTACTTATAAATAATGGTCAATTTGCTATTTGGAACCTCACTGGGCTTTTAGCTCATTCCACTCCATTTGTTTTCCTTTCAGGGGTACGAGCGAGGCGTGAGATATGTAAAGACTAGCGTAGACTAGTTGTTTTGACTTTTGACTTGTACTCGCGCTATTACTCGAATAGAATGTTTTGTATCTGGATTGTATACACTTTGAACCAGTTTGGGTATATTGAGGTTTTGTATCTTGATTGTGCGTCAATGTAAATTATAAGCTTGAATTACGATATTATTTATGGTCTATGGATGTATGCATGTGATACGAGTGAGTGAGTCCTGGCGAGAGCTGGGCAGGCGGTCCGCCGAACCCTTTGGTATGCCTTAGGGGGAGGTGGGGTCGTCACATTGGCAGCTGAAAAACTTGACCCAATTTAATCCTAGGAGTCACGAACAATATTGATACTACCTCAACCCGCAACTACTCGAACTAACGAACCAAATTTGTAGGTAGAAGAACGCCACAATCAAGGAGGTACTTGATTGATAAGTTTGGGGTGAATAACTTAAGAAAGATTCTCAAGTATTCAAAGGAGTTCTCTTGGAAAGAGAAGTGAAAACTCATGAAATTTTATTCGAAGAAATCTGCCCATGAATGTTCCTTACTTTGACTATATATAGCCATACAACTTGAAAACCTAAAGTGAATTGGATTCACTTAAACTAGAAACCCTAATGACCTATGTAACTCGGCTAGAGCAAGACAAGGTGCTGGCCGAAATTTAACCCTAGCTAAGGAACTTTATTTAGCACGAAAAATGACAATAAAACCCTTGCTTAACACGACTAAATAAACGACACAACTTGACGCTTGAATAACTTGCGCATGTGACATCTTCATGGACTAGGAGAGGTCCGGGTCATATCATTCCCGTCCTCTTGAAAGCGATTTGTCCACAAATCGATGGTGCGCTTAAGGGGCAGCAATGTTGGAAATAGACGAATGACTACGAGCCATGTTGCATGTCATTTGGTCAACCTGGTGAGGCTCTCAAACAGGGACATGTGCCACGATCGGAAAGAGCTTGTGTAAGTCGTGTGAAAATCCCAGGTTGCAATCCCAATTTCTCTACTCAGCCTTCGGGCTTGGATCGTCATATTGTCACCTACACAATAAATCACATAGTTAGTAGTCATAGGTATAAAACTATGCAATAGCTTACCATTCACATGCACAAGATAAGGATCTTCATAATGATGCTCATTGAAGCTAGAAATTTCCCAAATCTGGTCGTGCAAAGTGGTAGAATGCAGCATGAGTTGTTGCTGGTTTGGCACATTTCGTACATCGTGAGGTAGAAGAATGAACACTTGGGCTGCGGATTTATGAGGCTGATGTAAGCTCGAAAGAGCACACACCATTGGTGACATCAAACTGTCAAATTCGGCAGCAACTGACACTACAATGTGCACGAAATTTGGTTGGATCTTACTAGGCAATTCTGGACACCTTTGGGCAGCTTCTATCCTTGCATGCAAAGGACAAGGTGTAGCATTTAAAGAACCAGAAATTTGCTCAGAATGAAAGGAACTTCTTGTAAGAGTGGTGTAGAATAAGATTCAAGTGAAACTACTCCCTTTGAGGCATGATTAAGCTCTTCGACAAGGGAGACGGCTCGAGGAGGATAAGTGTGCATGAAGTGTTGTAGAGCAGATGTGATGATCAAACTAGAAATGCCTGGAAAACACACGAGCTCTCCAAAGGATTGAGGAATTGAGCAAAGTAAGGTGAATGGATTCACCCCGCACTCCAGTTGCACAAAAGACACGGTATTAAACAATACAAATGTTAGTGTGGTAGAAAGTGAATAATCGTTCGCACAAATGGCTTGTGCAAACATGCTTAATATTCCCTCTTTTGTCACCACTATGGCCGACCGATTTTTGCCCTGTTCCTTTTCATCTTGCTCGGCACTTTGTTCACTTCGCATGCTCATTTGTTTACTTTCAGCTTTATCTAACTCCCACTCCCTTTGCTTAGGAGTAAGTGGAGTAAGGGTAATCTTTCTATCCCTGTGAACAAAAGAATATTTGTTAGTACGACCTTCTAAACAACCTTCCTAGCAATAACCTTCCTATCATATTGCTATGGTTGTCCCAAGATGATGTGAGTGGCTTGCATCGGCACTACGTCACACAATAGCTCATCTTCATATCTACCAATACTAAATTTCACAAGTGCTTGTTTAAAGACACGTACTTCACTACAATCACTAAACCATTGTAGTTTATAAGGTCTAGGATGATCTCACATAGGTAGTTGTAGCTTCTTCACCATTAGAGAACTTACTACATTAGTACAACTCCCTCCATCGATAATCAAATTACACACTTTGTCATTAACAAGACATCGTGTATAGAAGATATTCTTCCATTGCACATCCTCCTCAATGCGTTGTGCATTTAACGCCATCCTTGTAACTAATCCTAATCCAATGGGTTGATCGATAGGAACCCCTCTTCACTTGATTCATCACCGTCATCCTCCGTCAATGGCGACATCTCTTCATACTCCTTTTCATCATCGGTAATGATGTCTTCATTATGAAGCATGATCATTACTCACTGATTTGGACATTGGTTTGCAATGTGACCGACACCTTGACATTTCCAGCACTTAGTATCTCGACTCCTATGTTTGGAGGTCTCGTTGGCGGGTTTGGAAGCTCCTCTAGTATCAAACGTAGAAGCATTTGGTCGAGAGTTGATGGATACCCCTTGCTTCGGCCATGGCGGTGTTGGATGACTAGCGGCTATATCATCTCCCCTAGGCTGAAAATTCCGCTGATTTGGAGTTTAAGTAGAGGCATAATTTCTGGTTGTACCCCTCCTCTTGAGCCTCCTTTCCACCTTGATGGCTTTGTCCAATAGTTCTCCCATGTCAAGGTAGTGTTGAAGCTCCACAATATCTGTACTTTCAGCCCTTAATCCTCTCAAGAATCGAGCCATGGTGGCCTCTGAATCTTCTCGAACATCAGCCCTTATCATTGCCATCTCCATTTCCTTGAAGTAGTCTTCGACCATCATACTACCTTGGGTGAGGGTTTGCAATTTATGGTGCAAATCCCTATGATAGTAACCCGATATGAAGCGCTTTCTCATGATCCGTTTTAATTCTTCCCAAGTTCGGATGGTTGGCTCTTCATTCCTCCTTTGCTTGATGCGAAGTTGATCCCACCAAACAGCGGCATAATCCGTGAACTCTATGGCTGCCAACTTCACCTTTTGAGGCTCCGTGTGGTGGTTGCAATCGAAAATCAACTCAATCTTCCTTTCCCAATCCAAGTATGCTTCGGGATCCAATTTCCCTTGGAATGTGGGAATTTTAAGTTTTATTCCTTTGAGTTGATCATCTCCATGACTAGCTCCATGTCTATCCTCCCTCGGCCTTTTCTCATCGTCCTCAAACTCCCTCTCCGAATTGTAGTCACTGAGTTCAATCAAGGGAGATTTTCCTCTCGTTCGCTTAGAGGCGTTCCTTGATGAATCCATTTGTTCGATTTCTTCTTGCATGTGTCGCGCCCCATTTTTTATAAATAAAAATAAATGGTTTAAAAAGTGAATTTTTGATTCGAAAAATGAATTTTTGATTTAAAAAAGAAAATGAAAAATATGGGTCTAAATGGGACTTGAAAATGCGACGATTTGACCCAAAATATAGTTTAAAAAGGGTTTTTGAACGAAAATCGGAGTCGCCACTCGGTATAGAGTTAAGGTGTACCAAGTCACCTAAAATGAGTTTTCAAAGGAAAAAAGTAGAAAAACCCCTTTTAAACGACTCATAGTCTACGAAAATCAAAGGAAAGGTTCGGGAGTCACATTTGACGAAGGGGAAGGCAAGGATAAAAATCCAAGGCACCCCTTCGACCTAGCCAAGGCTAGTTGCGTGATTTAGTCAAGGATTTTCTTATTTTTAACCAAAAGATTTATCACATTTGGATGTACTATATGAATGCAAACCCTAGACCTAGGAGGGTATCGGGGCAAAATTTCTCTTCAAAGCTTGAGTGGTGCCAATCACATTAATTGTGATGCCCAATAATGACTTCTTTGGAGAGGTCACGAATAATGCAAAAATATGAGACTCCAAGAAAAGAAAAGGGATAAAATAATTATAGAAATATACATGTCTTAAGGGAGTGCATCATGTCGGGTACGGGGGACTAATGTTCGTGACTCAATTTTCCCTTTTAATAGAGGGAATACGAGCATGCTAAGGCTAGAAAAGCCAAACTCGTCCATATCCCATATCCAAGGGGCATTCCTTAATCTAATCAACCAAATGCCCTATCCTAATCCTAATTCTAAAATGAAATACAATTCTAATGTTATGTATCACACATAGGGGTATATATATAGGGAAATTAGGGATAAAGGCTATACGTATAAGGAGAGATGTCATGCAACATGGTGAAAGAGGCCCTAAAAGTAAAGATATGCATGAGATGAAGTGATCACACAATCGTGATCTAACGCGCGAATGGCTCCTAAGGGCTAGCATTGGACTAGCCCACATCTACGCTCTCTCACAAGCATTGGACTTGCAAGAGCTCGAGGGGACAACCATGACTAGCATTGGACTAGCCACGGTTACGTGCATTTGCATGCATCATACACATATATAAGTAATGTGCATAATTAAAGCAAGTAGACATGTGAGCACATAATTCACATAACACATAAGCATGCACATCTAGATGCCAAAGCCTAAGAAAGCGATTAAACACATAGCACCTAAGCATGCAAAAACACATAAGGCAATTAAGGCCCTAACTATTACATTTTTAAGGGGGGAAGCCTACTACAATCTAAAAGGGGAAATAAGAAGGAATAAAACAATTAAATCCCTAACTATTACCATTTGTGGCATTTAATTGCCTTCCCCAAATAATTACAAATTGAATTAAAATAAATAAATAAAATTGAAACAAATAAAGCGAATTAAATAAAATAAACATTCAAAAGCATGCAATAAAGAACGTAAAGTCACGTAGGGCAAGTAGGGGCAAATAAAGTGAGAAATAAGGGATAGGGTGTACCTCCCTTGATTTGGAGCCCTAACGGAGTGAAATCGCTTATTTTATCCGCCAAAATAAAAGAAAAGGTCAAGGTACCAATTTATTTTGGAAAATTAAAGAAAATAGGCAAACACAAGCTCACTTGGTTACAAAGCCCTTAAAATAATGAATTAAGTGCAATTTAACAAAGCATGGTGGTTAATTGAAGCAAACAAGCAATGAAATTACGAAATTAAAGCTGCCAAGGACTAAATTGCACATATCAGAAAGTTTTTAGGGTCTAATCACAATTTCCAGAAACTTTTGGGGCAAAAATTGAAGGAAAGATAAAGCTCAAGGATCAATTTACAAATTGTAACAGGGACCCAATTGAAAGCCTTTATAAAAGTCCTGGGGTCAATTATGAAGTTCTGGAACTTTAAAGGTAAAATCACGGAGAAAGGGGAAATTTAGGGACTGAAATTATAAATCTAGACAAATGATCATCTTCTCAAACAGATTAATATGAATCGGCCATTTCCATTTTTGCAATCAGAGCAATACCAAAAATTAGTTTCGGCTCTGACCATTCCCATAAGACGGTGAAATTCACAAAACAAACTCCCTCTCCTACATTAATTCGGATTCATATGAAGGGAAGCATAAGGAACAGAAGAATGCAAGACAGTAATGCATCAAAACTTCTCAAACGGGAGGAAGAGGATTTGCCCACCTATCTGGTTTCTTCACACGAAAAAATGCAACAAAATATCTTTCAACAAGAAATTTCGGCTAGACATTTCATCGAACAGATTGGGGGTATTAGAAGTTTCACCAATTCTTTTATATATTGGAACTATAGTCGGCCCAAAATTGTTCAGCAAACAGAAATTTCAGTCCAATTAATCCCATGAGAGCACGCATGATCAAAAAAAAATGACGGACAATCAAACAAGAAAGTTGCAATAACCAATTCACAGAAACATGCTTGGGGTTGGGGATTTCTTGAGTTTGCACTTGAAGGCAAGACTTACAGTGCTTCCAAGGCGAGGATTTTTCAGGCGGTAATGGCAAATTGCAGTGGTGGCGGTGGATTCTGGTGGCGCATCTGATGAACTTTCCTTGCTCTGTTTTTCGTTGCTTTGCCGAAGCCTTTCTCCACTGCCCGTAATTCTCTTGGCGTTAGGGCTTGGCGGAAATAGTTGGAGTTCTTGCGGATGCGGGAGGCGGCATCAGAGGGGTTATTGGTGCAGAAAAAGGCGGTGCAATCTAGAAATTTAGACCAGGGGCGACGCTGGGAGAAGCCCAGGCGGAGGGAGGAGGAGAGGCTAGGGTGGAGATGCGTAATTGGAAACAATCTGGGGCTGTTTTTGGCCGTCTTGCATTGGCGCCTTGGAATTTCAAGCAGTTGTAATGGTGGCGTGGATGGAGTACTGGTTGCCTTGGTGGTGGTTATGAAGTTAACGGAAATATTTCTGCGATGTGGAAAGAATTCGAGAGAGATGAAAAGAGATTCCTCCTCCAAGTTCTTGATTTCAGCTGCGGCTTCCTTCTCGTTTTTGGCCTCACCCGAAAATCTCCCCTCTTCTCCCAATTTTCCCCCTTTAGCCGCCCTCTGTTCTTGCTCTATTTTTTTCGTTCTCTGTTTCTGGCTCCCCCTTGTTCGGCCAAGCTCCTATTTTCTTTTTTACCCTCCAATCCTTCAAACCTAGCCGCGGGTTCCCTTTCTCATTTTTGTTTTCTTTTTATTTTGTTTCCCCAAAAAATTCCTTGAACTTACCAAGTGTCCCTAACACCTCACCCCTTAGGTGCTTAGTTGTCTAAAACATAAAAGGGACACTTGTCCAAATGCATGCCTCCCCACTTGTCATTTTCACTCTTTTTCCCTTTTTCTCTTTTTTTCCTTTTTCTTTTGTTTTTCTTGAAATTTAATATGAAGACAAAAATAAATAAGAAATAAGAAATAAAATAAACCAGAACAAAATAAAAATAAAAATAAAAATAAAAACCCTAAAATTGAAGCAAATAAACCTATTAAATTAGTTGAACAAATAAAGTTAAAACAATCAAAAATTTGGTGTCTACAGTTTGCCCCTCTTTGTCTGAGTTTTGGAAAAAATTGAGACAAAGAAGTAGACACCAAATACTTACCTGCAAACTAGTCGAACGACTGCCGTTTTTGAAATGAGGACTGACCCCTTATAATGAGACTGACTCGGTCAAGAAATTCTAAATGGACTGACCAAACAGACAAATTTAAATGGGACTGACCCGAACAGGAAATTTAAACGGGACTGACTCGAACAGAAAATTTAAAATCGGGACTGACCCGAAACAGGAATT
The DNA here is from genome assembly GCF_036785885.1 of Coffea arabica. Lineage (NCBI taxonomy): Eukaryota > Viridiplantae > Streptophyta > Magnoliopsida > Gentianales > Rubiaceae > Coffea > Coffea arabica. The sequence continues at coordinate 22,652,133 of NC_092318.1, read as the reverse complement.
TAAAATCGGGACTGACCCGAGGGGACTGACCCCAACATGAAATTTAAAATCGGGACTGACCGGAGCAGAAATTTAAAATCGGGACTGACCTGAGACAGAAATTTAAATCGAGACTGACCCGAGGGGACTGACCCCAACATGAAATTTAAAATCGAGACTGACCCAAGGGGACTGACCCCAACATGAAATGGCGGTGCAAAAGAAATGCTTACTAGTGGGACTGACCCACGGCTAGTGGCGACGCAAAATAAAATGCTCACTAGTGGGACTGACCCACGGCTAGTGGCGATGCAAAATAAAATGCTCACTAGTGGGACTGACCCAACGGCTAGTGGCGGTGCAACTAAAATGTTCACTAGTGGGACTGACCCATGTTTAGTGGAAATGGAAATGAAATGCTCACTGGTGGGACTAACCCATGTTCAGTGGCGATGAAAACAAAATGCACGCTAGTGGGACTGACCCATGTTTAGCGGCAGTGTAAATGAAATGCACGCTAGTGGGACTGACCCATGTTTAGCGGCAATGAAAATGAAATGCACACTGGTGGGACTAACCCATGTTCAGTGGCGGTGAAAAATAAAATGCACGCTAGTGGGACTGACCCATGTTTAGCGGCAATGAAAATGAAATGCACACTGGTGGGACTAACCCATGTTCAGTGGCAATGAAAATGAAATGCACGCTTGTGGGACTGACCCATGTTTAGCGGCTATGAAAACAAAATGCACACTAGTGGGACTGACCCAACGGCTAGTGGCAGAATAAAAGAAATGTGCACTAGTGGGACTGACCCAATGGCTAGTGGCAGTATAAAAGAAATGCTGATATGTATGAAGAGACTGTATAAGACTTGCTCGAAAAATTGTCCAAAGATTTGCCCCAGTGTGATGAATTGGTCAGTGGGATTAAACCCGAATCTGCCTTGGTTGGTGGTACAAAATCCAAGCCCAACGTGAACTTTGCGATGTTGGCGGCACCAAGTCCAGGCCTAACGTGATCTTTGTGAGGTTGGCGGCACAAAATCCAGGCCCAACACGGTCTTTGTGATGTTGGCGGCACAAAATCTAGGCCTAACGTGAACTTTGCGATGTTGGCGGCACCAAGTCCAAGCCCAACGTGATCTTTGTGATGTTGGCAGCACCAAGTCCAGGCCCAACGTGATCTTTGTGAGGTTGGCGGCACAAATTTGTGATGTTGGTGGCACGAAATCCAAGCCCAACGTGATCTTGTGAATGGTCAGTGGGATAAGACCCAGTCCTGCCATCCAATTGGTCAAGAAATTAAGTGTGATTGTCAAGTAAGGGGAATGGAAGGGTGCGCGGCGGGCGCTAAGATCAAATTGAAATTTGTCAAGGAACAAGAAATTAAATTCAAGTTTGATTTTTTTGAGAATCTTTTCAAAAAATAATTTGCCCTAGTTTCCACCAATTATTGTGCAACCGATCAATTGATTTGTATTACGGCATGGTTGCTCGTCCTTGAGGCCTTGATTCGTAAGATTCTGACTTACGCTTCTTCATCGATTTCAGCCATGGATACCTGCACAGGGGGCTTGCCAAAGTACAACATGCACTTTATTTTAAAATATTGCAACTATTACTCATGGAAAGAGCTGTGTGATTGATTTGAAAGTCTTGTTTGACTCTTTGACGAAATCTTCAAATGGACTATAAAAAATTTGCCCCAGTGTGGGCTTATTTTGCAAAAATTGGTTTGGATGCCTCTCCATTTATTTGAACAAAGAGAAATTGCACTTTCTAAAATTTTGAAAATAATCATATATACAATGTGAAGAAATTTAAACGTCGAATTTGAACTCATGCAGAAATTTCATGATGAATCCTTCAGAGTAACACCAAATTCAAGAAGATTTCCTCCTCACTTTTAGCATCGGTGCTTAGGGTAACGGGTCACCATTTCCAGTTGGCTCATCTTTCAGGACCAATCAAGTGACTTTATTTATGATTCTGAGGTGGCTAAGGAAAATGAGAGGTCAGGATTTGCCTTATTCTTGTGCCCAAATTGTATGTAATCCCTTCAATATCACATCTTAGTGAAAGCAAATAGTTTGTTACCCTCATTTCTTAAGAAAACGTAGTCCACATATAAGCTTTATAGGCTTGCAACAATATGGATGGAAACGATAGCTAAACATGTGAAAACTGGTCATAGCCTTATGATCACGAATGATTGATGGACTCCTTAGAAGCATGACCTTTGTTTTGAGTTGTCATGAAGGAATAAGTCAACGATGGACTTTTATGGGCTTGTAATGTGGCTTGAAGACGATAGTTAAAGAAATAATTTTCAAGGACATTGCACCGAAGATCGCGTTTTTCTCAAAATTGCCCCTATTTTGAACTCAAAGATCTCAGATTTGCGACTTTCATCATCACTTAACAGGGACGTCACCATCAAATCTTTTCCATTTTCTTTGCATTTATTTTCTTTTCCCTCTTCTCTTCAAAGGTGGCCTGGCGGATTTTCAGATGTTTGTCAACTTCACAGCTAATCAATTCAGAAATACATCTAAAAAAATTCTTGGCATCAGTATAGGAGCATCACTTGCCAATTAGAAAATTTCTTGGCAGAGATATTGCAAAGAACAGAAGTCAGGACTTTCGGCTTTTGTAATGGGGTCAGGTGGGGTGCTTAGAAAAGTTAAGGCTTGAAAGTGGATTTCAAAAGCGATTTGAAGAATCCGAGATCGCATTGTTGCGCTAAACCTATTTTAGGGCTAAATCAGAATTTGCCCCAATTTATGCTCAATTGAGGCTTTTTCTCTTTCATTTGATTTTTCAGCCTTCTGCCCTTCTTTTGAATTTTTCACAAAATTTGCCCCAGTTTATTTTTGAACTGAGGTTCTCTTTTCTTCTTTTGTCTTTTGATTATCACTTTTTCACATTCCTGAAACTTTTTCCTTTTCAACTCAAACTTGCCCCAGTGTGGGGTTTGCAATTCTCAGGGGTTGCCAAACGAAAAAATTTATTCTGAAGGCTCAAAAGGGATAACTAGGGATAGAATGTCTGATTGGAAGAGAAGAGGGCCTGACTTTTATTCCGTTCCATACATTAACTCTGAAAGGAAACTTTTATTAATGCGAAATTTCTTGCATGTATCTAAATTAACTGACTGAGGAAGACCCTTGTTCATCCATATCTATGAAACATAAGTGATCCGCCGGACAGAACTCGTCCTTTTTCTCTTTTCTTTTCTTTTCAAAATTGAAACCCAGGTAGAATCAAATTTCCCCATTTCGCGGTCCCCTTTCCCCTTTTTCTTCTTCTTTTTTTTTTTTTTTTAGCATTTTTTCTTGCACAATTCCCCAATGTGGGGTGCGATCATAAGTGCTTTGAAAAGAACCACCTATTTTAGCTCAAATAAGGATGCAAGGGATAAATGGTGTTTAGGTTGTAGAAACGATGGCCAAAGCATCATTCTTACACCTCATGACAACCAAAGTAACGAAATGGTCATTGAAAATCCACTCCCTTTTTTGATATTTGAAAATCTTCCAATATAGGGTAGTGATCATCAAAGCTCTTATTTGAAACGAAATTATTCTTTCAAAGGCTCAAATGGGAGAGCAAATGATAAAATCTGTATAGGTAGAGAAACGAACGCTCGAAGTATCATTCCAAATTTTCAAAACAAACAAGAATAATGCACATTTTTTCTTTCACTTAGATGTGAATTGAATATAATTAGACACAGTGGACATTTCTCAAGCAAAGATCGCCCCAATTTGTAATTTATCAATCAATGTGACTGATTTTATTTTGGGGTTAAGTGAAGGAGAAAAGGTATCTCATGGGGTCTTTTGAGTAACCTCTTTTTTTAAAATTTTGAGCACTCTTATTGTACAGTTTGGATCCCCAATCTGGTGTATACATTTGCGAATTTTCAGGCTAGAGGTTGAAAAATCTCAATTCGGTCTTATTTCTTGAAATTCATCATGAAATCCCTCAAATAGCCAAAAAAGAATGAAATATACATGATTATATACAAAACAACAAGTGTATAAATAAAAAACTTTATTGCTGAAAAAGTTTGAAACAAAATTTTTACAAATGAGAAGAGAAAGATTTCTGAAGAGCTCCACATATACACACTTGTTTGCCTCCTTTTCGGAACAGAAATTTTCTTTTCTTTGAAAAATAATAATGAAGACTCTTAGAGGCTTTAGCCTAGCACTTCCAAATGGATCATTCATGTTTTCATTGCAGGGTTTGCCCAAGCATTACCTTTCAAACTTTATCGGATCAAAATTGTTATCAGATATAGAAAAAGTATTTCCACCTTATTGAAACATTTTTATGACTGCAGGGGAGGGGAAAAAACAAAAGAAAAATACCCTGAGTTAGTAAGCAAGACTATAAAATCGGTATGCATGCCCTATGGGGTAACCCTTTTATGCCAAGGGTAGGCCTAGCATGAAAATGCAATCCTCTAGGGGTAGGCACTATACAATACCTGATGAATCCGACCAACTTATTGAGTGAAAAATAATTTTAACAAATTTGATCAATTGGAGTAAGAAGAGACATTTGTCCTAAAAAATGAGGACAACGTCCAAATGAATTTCTTGCTTTGATTAACACATAAAATGATGTGTAAAAGAATCTACTCTTGAAAGGATTGCAATGTCTCGACTAGTTTATTCAGTGAACTTTAGACTTACACCCTAAAAAGGAATAAGCGGATCAAGAGGAGAGGATGAAATTGATGATTTATTCAAAATTGACCAGATTACCTTAAAAAGGGCAAAATGGTCAAATGCATTGAATGAAATTTGATTATTTATTCAAAATTGAATGGATAACCCTAAAAATGAATTAAACTAATCAAATGAATTGAATGAAATCAATTGATCAAACAGATCGAGTGAAATGATGATTTATTCAAAATCGACCGAATTGCCCTAAAACTAGGCAAATTGGTCAAATGGATAGGACGAAATTGATGATTTATTCAACATCGATAAGATTGCCCTAAGAACTAATCAGATGAATTGAATGAAATTGGTGATCTGTTCAAAATCGGCTAGGTTGCCTTAAAATGGGTAAACTAGTCAAATGAATTCAAAGTCGACTAAGTTGCCCTAAAATTGAACAAATTGATAAAATGGACTGGATGAAATTGATGAATAAAATGGTCCAATGGATTGAATGGAATTGACGGCTTATTGGTAGTTTAAAAAATTTATTGCGATGCATTAGTCTATGAGCCTTCTAATATCAAATTCTGGCCTCAATTTATCGTCTCAACAGTGAGGGAACATTGGTGAATTTGTTCCAATTAATGTCCTTTACGCCATGGATTTTTACCAACTTTGATAAAGTGGCCAAAAAGTGATTATTAGACGCTCATATTCCAAAGATCGCTCTATGAAAATGATCGGATCCTACCTTACCTTGTGCACTACCCCTTTGGATGGTACGAAATGTAAACGTGCAAGTCTCCTTGGATTAAGTATCCGAGACACGAGGTGGTTTATTCCTATAACGTGAGATCCCCTAAATGGCATTCCCTTTCTATGGTTTATGCGTGATGCCAGTTTATTAAAGCAGTAAAATATGCAATTTGAAATGAAACATGACCTAAGGAACCCTTTATTTGCCAGGGTAGGCCTAAAATGATATGGCATTATCAATTTATGAACAAGATATACCAAAATTTCTTAAACGTGCAATGGCCTATCTACAAGGGTAGGTTGTGACAGCCCCACCTTCCCTTAAGGCGAACCAGAGGGGTTAGCGGACTGCCTGCCCAACTCTCGCCAGGACTAACGGTGCAGTTTAGAGCGATCTATTGCGTTCCGGAACTTATAACGCGCGTAAACGAGTCAAAATGGCTAAATAACCCAAAATAAAAAAAATGAAATCCGGAGTCGGTCATGAATAGTAACCGACCCGTCAGAATCCAACCAAATAGCAAGCAAACATTCACATCTTGAACTTGAGCAATTACATTCCAAAGTGACATACAAAAGTTCTCAAAAGTTAATATATACACGGTTTGCCAACTTGAAAGTGAAAACGGCCCTAAAGATACATTTAGGGTTTCACTTCATATACAAAACAAAAGAGATATACATCTAGTTCATTCGGCAACCATCTATCAAGATTCATTCCAAAAAGAGTCATATTCCTGTAAGGAAAACAAAACAAAAGGAACGGTGTGAGCTAATTGCCCAGTGAGATACTATCACTTACGGACCCAAGTGCATATAAGCATCAAGCTTTCATTCAATATAGTAAAAATAAGCAAAGGCACACGTCAAATATAGTGATAAAAGGATACAGATGGCTCTCAAGAGCCCTTTCCTCATTTGCATTTCTTGATCAGACGTCATTGACTCTCCGTCAATGTTCAAAAATACCAACCGTAGACTCCACTTTACTTCCACTCCTTCCACCTAACATACCCCTACCGGGCCCGAAATCCAAACACTTGCACTTTGGTTTTACTCGAGTAAACCGGAATCGAGAGTCTCTCATACTACAAGATTCCAAAACATTTCCCCAAGGCACATCAATTGGCACGACCAAGCCCTCGCCGGCTCGATTCAATCAACTTCCAATGGGGTTGAGCTCATTGATAACAATTGTAATCGTTGGATACTCGTCCAAACGACACCAAGTCATGTATTTTCATTTCAAGTAACACTTCGTGTAACATTTCAATGACATGATAGCAAGGATATAAGGCACATAGTGAGAGTGATAAAGTACACTTTCACTTCAAGCAATTAACATTCAAAGCACCAAGTTCAAGTATCAAAGTCATATATTAACATACAAGTGAGTAGTACACTCACCAAGCTCGCAAATGTGGTTTCATGCACTTCCGTCAAAAGAACGTTGTGCACCACGGTCACGCCCTAAAACATGCAAACAAATACAATGAGACTCGATAACGAGTCATAAACCAAGGCCAAACATGACCCAATAGGATTCCATAAGCATATACAAACATTAAAGGAAACCAGAAAATTCGGAAATGCAATTAGCTTTGGCCCTGAAAAAAACAGTTTTTGTCCTCGTTTTGCGGTAATGGCACCAATTTCACTACGATTATCGGATGAAGGTGTACGACCCACCAATTCGAAGCTAAAATACAGGGCTACAACATCACAGAAGGTCACTCAACCCAGTTTTGAGTGCAAACGGGTCAAAAGCAAGATACTACATCAAAACCGTAAAAACAGATTCCCAAAACGAATTCTAGCGGAAACATCATAACTCAGGCTCTCCAAGTCCAAATCCAGAAATTACAAAACCATCTGAAAGCTAAGAAACAGGGTTAAATTTAATCAGAAGGCCTCAACAACCAATTCGGAAGCAATTCCAGCAAAAACAACCAATTACAGGAGCAATTCTTACATTCGGGTAAAACCAGAACAGCAATAGTAATTTCGACTTTTCTCATTCTACACTACTCCGATTGACCTGAAATTTTGTATACACCTCCAAAATGTTATTCCCTACAACTTTCATGTTTTAAGCCAAGGTGTGAGAACCCGTTTTGCCCTAATATTTTCCTAGGGTTTTTCCCCCCTTAAATTTCATGTTTTCTGCATTTTCTGGCCTAGGAATATTTTCTTGGTGGATTTCATGAGCAGTTATAGTTTTTTAGATGATTTTTCTAGTATTGGAGAGTTTTTAGAAAATTAAGACTAGGTATTGGACGTGGGACCCACTAGTGCGAAAAGTTCGGGAAAATTCGGCCAATACGGTTAAGTTTCGGATACTGTGGAAAATTTATCGGGTGTTAAGAGATAAGTAGTATGTGTGAAGTGATTGATGTGAGAGAGAAAAGAATGATAAGAATGCATTTAATGAGGTGACAAGTGTCACATAAGTATTGGTTTGACCTTAAGAAATACTATTCACATTTTTGACCTTTGACCCAACTTGGTTATATATCTTCAAAAATCACAAAAATGCACCATTTTTCACTCTTGATGGCCGAACCTCTCAAGCTCAAAGAAGGAAGGAAATTCTTCAACTTTTAGCTTCCATTTCACTCAATCTTCCACAACTAATCACCTAGAATAGATTCTACTCCATAAAATTCTTCCTTCTAGTGATAGTAAGTTGTTTGGTGAACTTTGTTTGAAGGACTAAGGTGCACAACATCTTCCTCTCTCTTGGTTCTTGGTAAGTGAAGCTTGAAACACCCTACTACACCTAATGATGCTTATGTTGTGCTTATTAGTGATAAGAGTGCTGAAATTTCTGGTTTTTATCTTGATTTGAAGAGTTTTGGTGAAGTTTTTATTTTATTGGGAATTTTTCTGGTTTAATATGAATGGGATGTTGTGGCCTTGTATGATGAATGGTAATGGCTGATAATGACTCTATGAGGTGTATTGGATAGGAAAATGTAATCAATTTTGGATTTGGATGGAAAATGGAAAGTTAGGGTTCATATTATTCCCAATTCTGTCCGAAATTTTAGGTCATAGCTAGAGCCGAATTGGACTTTACTCAAAACATGAAAGTTGTAGGTATTGGTGAGTATGAAGTGCCTACAAAATTTCAGGGCATTTGGAGTAGTATAGAGAGAGTTATGCCGTTTTTACTGTTGCTGTTTTTGGTGAACAGAATGTGCGGAACTGCGATAGTAATTGCCTGTTTTGACTGGATTTGGTTTGGATTTTTAAGTTGGTGTATTCTGATGAAATGTAGCTGGATATCTTAGCTAACTTATGCCTTTGGAATTTCGGCATTTGGACCTGTGTAGGCTGAGATTCACGTATTACAGTTTTGTGTGATTTGGGAACCTGCAATTTCGGTTCTGGTTTGGTATTTGGCACTTTTGACCTAGTTGTGCTAGGATTTGGACTGAGAGGCCTTCTACATTGTTGTAGCCCTGTTTCATAGCTTCGAAATGGTGGGTCTTACACCCCCAACCGATAATTGTAGTGAGAGTTGTGCCATTACCGCATTATGACGTCAAAACCGGTTTTCTTATCAAGGCCAACATTAAAGCCTTTCTTAATTTCTGGTTTGCTTTCATGCTAGTATATGTTTATAAAACCCTATTGGGGTTGTGAATTGGTGTTGTTTATGGCTCGGTATGGTTTCTTGTTTTATGATATTGTGAGCTATGGAACGGCTCTTGACATGAAATGCTTATATGTGTGTTGTTGGGTTGTGATTGAAGAAAAATAATGAAGCCTTATGGCTGGAGAATTTGGTAAACACAAAGGGCATGCTGCCCGCATTTTTACTCGAAATTTAGAAAACTATATTCTCAACTTGAGTAAAGGTTACGTATTTAACACTTGAATTTCCATGCATGAAACCCTATTGGGTTATAATTGGCTTGGCTTTGTGACTCGTTATCGAGTCTTATGGTAATTGTTCACTTGTTCTAGGAGGAAACGGTGGTGCACGACGTTCGTTTAACGACGGTGCATGAAACATCATTTTCTCACTTTGTGAGTATACTACTCACCTACTTGTTATAATGTGGCTTTGTGCTATGTGTATTTGATGCCTTGAAGGCTTACTTGGTTATTGGGAATGATTGAGGTGAGGGTGTACTTGATCGCCCTCACCCCTTGTGATTTTATTCATGACTATTAATTGTTTTACTGAAAGACTGCACTGGATATATGAGATACTGCATTCCATTCATGGAAACTGATTTGGTGTCGTTGGACGAGTATCCAATGGCTTTACTGCATTTATGAGCTCAACCCCGTATGGTAGTTAATTGGATCGAGCCGGCGAGGGCTTGGTCGTGAAAATTATCATGCCACGGGGACTGTACTGGGGAACCTTGTGGTAATGAGACCCTTGGTTCCGGTAAACTCGAGTATTACCAAAATGACTGAATGGAGTGCGGGCCCGGTTGGGGTATGTTGGGTGGAAGGAATGGAAGTGAAGTGAGGTCTACGGTTTGGTACTTTTAACATTGACGGAGGGTCAATGAGTGTGGATCAAGAATGTAAGCGTGGAAATGGGCTCTTGAGAGCCGACCGTATCCTTTCACTGAATTGCTTTACTTCGAAATTGTACACTTGACTTGAATGGTTATGCTTATGTGATCTTAACTGCTATTGTGATAGTTGCTCACTGAGCTTTAGCTCACACCGTTCCATTTGTTTTCCTTACAGGAAAATGAACACTTTTGGAAAAGATTGTAATAGTTGAATGACAAGTTGAGCTCATGTACATGTATTTTGAATAGCTCCTTGAGGGTGAAACCCTAAGTGTTTTGTTTCCTCCAATGTTTGGTTTGTAATTGGTTATTGTACATGTATGGATTAGTTGGATATTTTGGTATGCCGATTTGGCTTGGAATGTTGGATTTCAATGTATATATGCTTGGTTGATGTTTGGCTGAACTTTGAATCGATTTGGATTTCAAACGGCAAAAGGAAAATTTTGAACGAAAAGTCACTGGACTGAATCCGGCCAGGAATCCGGCCAGAAACTGGCCGGATTGACGGCCGGATTGCGGAGGGTTTTGGAGAACATTTTGGATTGCTCTCGGCCTAGTATCCGGCCGAGAATCCGGCCGGAAATCCGGCCAGATTCCGGCCGGATTCTGACGTGGCCTGCACTATTCATCTTCGGCAAATTTTTCGTTTTTTTTTTATTTGACTCTTTTGACTTGTTTACGTGCAATGGGATGTTCCGGAACGTTATAGATTGACGTAAACTGTACCGTAGTCCTGGCGAGAGCTGGGCAGGCAGTCCGCTAACCCCTTTGGTTCGCCTTAGGGGAAAGTGGGGCTGTCACAGGTGGTATCAGAGCCACTTCGCGTGGTCTCTGCGTGGAGTGAGACTGGGCCAAGTGGTGGTGTGGTCCTAATTTCATGAATATGTCTAAGTGCTCGTTTGAGCATAAGTTATGAACCGGGCATGTGATAAGTGTACGAATCATTATCATGGGACTCGAGGAAGCTAGGTATGTATGTCGGGTAGGAATCTTTAATAAGGATGGTTTACTCTTGGGACCGGCCGGCTCGAGATGTGAATTATCTTAGACGAGATTCTCGTGCCCGGATACGAAAGATATGAAGGCCTAGGTTAGAAAGGATTAGGTGAACTAGAAAGGCGATTCTATGGAACTTCGTGTGGTTTGTTCGGGTGGTTAAGCGTGATCGACCTTGATTAAGATATAAATATTTGGACGAAACCCTAGAAGGGGAAAAGCGTTTCGTGAGTCCTTTTGTACTTGTGACCTAGGTGTCTATAGTACTTTTGGAAGACCCTATTGTTTCATGCAATGACTTCATATGTACTTGACTGACTGTTCCGTATGATTGCTTAACTTGGTTATGTGATCTATGTATACGTGGTATATGTTTAAATGCTCTTCGCGGTAATTGTTTGAGTTACTTATTCTTGTTTCCTTGTTCCTGTCTGGTGCTACGGAAAGGAGGGTTAGGTGCCCTTTAACAGTATATCTATTTGGTGACTTAGATTGACTTAGATTGATGGAAGGCACTCGGAGTGGTCGAGGCCGTGGACGCAGAACTAGACAACCTACACCGGTTAGGGGTGCGGGGGAAACCTCGACTGGACCTGATCCTGAACCCCAACTAGACCCCAATGCTCAAATAGCTGCCGCTATGCAGCAAATGACAAACCTACTCGCACAAGTAGTGCAACAACAGGGCCAAAACCCAAACCCTAACCCTGGAAACCCCGGAAACCCTGGCCATCATATTGAGAGCGAAGATAGAGCTCTAGAACGTTTTCAAAAGTTTTCCCCTCCAAAGTTTATTGGGGGACCCGACCCTGATGTGGCTGAGAAATGGCTGGAGAAAATGGTTGATATATTCGCGGCCCTACACTACCCGGACGAACGGCAGGTCACTTTTGCCGTGTTTCAACTTGAAGGGGCTGCCCGTTCCTGGTGGAACGTCATCAGGCAGAAATGGGAACGGGAGCAGACGCCGAGGACTTGGGTGAACTTCATCCGAGAATTTAATGCAAAATTTTTCCCTCCTCTAGTCCAGGAGAGGAAGGAGGACGAGTTCATTAGGCTCCGCCAAGGGGCTCAAACTGTGGCGGAATATGAGAGTCAATTTACCCGTTTATCCAAGTTTGCGCCTGAGTTGATCTTGACCGAGCAACGAAGAATACGGCGATTTGTCCAGGGCCTGAACGTAGAAATCCAGAAGGACCTCGCGGCAGCCCAAATTAACGCCTTCAGTGAAGCAGTGGAAAAGGCACAACGGGTAGAGAATGCTAGGCTCCAGGTGAAAAACTTTCAGGCGAAAAAGAGAGGATTTCCTGGAAACAATTCGGGACTGGAGGATGAAAGTATCCCTCCCAAATTTGGGCGGGGAACGGGAGGAGTGAGGATGCCGGAAATGTCACCAGAGAGGCCGTCAAGAGGAGGCTCAGCTTCTGCAGCACGCGGACCCTGCGGGTATTGCGGAAAATTAAACCACTCGGAGGACAATTGCTGGAGGAAAGGAGGAAAATGCTTGTTCTGTGGGAATGCCGAACATCAAATTGCTAACTGTCCAGCTCGCCTGCGCGAGAGGCAAGGGACTCTGCCACCAACCACGACCCACCCTGACCAGTCGAAGGGGGACAAGGATGGATCGAACGTGTCTTCTCGGGTGTACTCCTTAGATGTTGACTCATCAGAGGACGTGGAAGGTAAGAATTTAATGAACCTGGCCAGTGAAGGGGTACAGATCAGTATACTGCTCAATTTAATCCCGGAGTAGTCAATGATAAGGAATTTCGGGGACGAAATTCTTTTAAGGGGGAGAGAGTGTGAGAACCCGTTTTGCCCTAATATTTTCCTAGGGTTTTTCCCCCCTTAAATTTCATGTTTTCTGCATTTTCTGGCCTAGGAATATTTTCTTGGTGGATTTCATGAGCAGTTATAGTTTTTTAGATGATTTTTCTAGTATTGGAGAGTTTTTAGAAAATTAAGACTAGGTATTGGACGTGGGACCCACTAGTGCGAAAAGTTCGGGAAAATTCGGCCAATACGGTTAAGTTTCGGATACTGTGGAAAATTTATCGGGTGTTAAGAGATAAGTAGTATGTGTGAAGTGATTGATGTGAGAGAGAAAAGAATGATAAGAATGCATTTAATGAGGTGACAAGTGTCACATAAGTATTGGTTTGACCTTAAGAAATACTATTCACATTTTTGACCTTTGACCCAACTTGGTTATATATCTTCAAAAATCACAAAAATGCACCATTTTTCACTCTTGATGGCCGAACCTCTCAAGCTCAAAGAAGGAAGGAAATTCTTCAACTTTTAGCTTCCATTTCACTCAATCTTCCACAACTAATCACCTAGAATAGATTCTACTCCATAAAATTCTTCCTTCTAGTGATAGTAAGTTGTTTGGTGAACTTTGTTTGAAGGACTAAGGTGCACAACATCTTCCTCTCTCTTGGTTCTTGGTAAGTGAAGCTTGAAACACCCTACTACACCTAATGATGCTTATGTTGTGCTTATTAGTGATAAGAGTGCTGATTTGGATGGAAAATGGAAAGTTAGGGTTCATATTATTCCCAATTCTGTCCGAAATTTTAGGTCATAGCTAGAGCCGAATTGGACTTTACTCAAAACATGAAAGTTGTAGGTATTGGTGAGTATGAAGTGCCTACAAAATTTCAGGGCATTTGGAGTAGTATAGAGAGAGTTATGCCGTTTTTACTGTTGCTGTTTTTGGTGAACAGAATGTGCGGAACTGCGATAGTAATTGCCTGTTTTGACTGGATTTGGTTTGGATTTTTAAGTTGGTGTCTTCTGATGAAATGTAGCTGGATATCTTAGCTAACTTATGCCTTTGGAATTTCGGCATTTGGACCTGTGTAGGCTGAGATTCACGTATTACAGTTTTGTGTGATTTGGGAACCTGCAATTTCGGTTCTGGTTTGGTATTTGGCACTTTTGACCTAGTTGTGCTAGGATTTGGACTGAGAGGCCTTCTACATTGTTGTAGCCCTGTTTCATAGCTTCGAAATGGTGGGTCTTACACCCCCAACCGATAATTGTAGTGAGAGTTGTGCCATTACCGCATTATGACGTCAAAACCGGTTTTCTTATCAAGGCCAACATTAAAGCCTTTCTTAATTTCTGGTTTGCTTTCATGCTAGTATATGTTTATAAAACCCTATTGGGGTTGTGAATTGGTGTTGTTTATGGCTCGGTATGGTTTCTTGTTTTATGATATTGTGAGCTATGGAACGGCTCTTGACATGAAATGCTTATATGTGTGTTGTTGGGTTGTGATTGAAGAAAAATAATGAAGCCTTATGGCTGGAGAATTTGGTAAACACAAAGGGCATGCTGCCCGCATTTTTACTCGAAATTTAGAAAACTATATTCTCAACTTGAGTAAAGGTTACGTATTTAACACTTGAATTTCCATGCATGAAACCCTATTGGGTTATAATTGGCTTGGCTTTGTGACTCGTTATCGAGTCTTATGGTAATTGTTCACTTGTTCTAGGAGGAAACGGTGGTGCACGACGTTCGTTTAACGACGGTGCATGAAACATCATTTTCTCACTTTGTGAGTATACTACTCACCTACTTGTTATAATGTGGCTTTGTGCTATGTGTATTTGATGCCTTGAAGGCTTACTTGGTTATTGGGAATGATTGAGGTGAGGGTGTACTTGATCGCCCTCACCCCTTGTGATTTTATTCATGACTATTAATTGTTTTACTGAAAGACTGCACTGGATATATGAGATACTGCATTCCATTCATGGAAACTGATTTGGTGTCGTTGGACGAGTATCCAATGGCTTTACTGCATTTATGAGCTCAACCCCGTATGGTAGTTAATTGGATCGAGCCGGCGAGGGCTTGGTCGTGAAAATTATCATGCCACGGGGACTGTACTGGGGAACCTTGTGGTAATGAGACCCTTGGTTCCGGTAAACTCGAGTATTACCAAAATGACTGAATGGAGTGCGGGCCCGGTTGGGGTATGTTGGGTGGAAGGAATGGAAGTGAAGTGAGGTCTACGGTTTGGTACTTTTAACATTGACGGAGGGTCAATGAGTGTGGATCAAGAATGTAAGCGTGGAAATGGGCTCTTGAGAGCCGACCGTATCCTTTCACTGAATTGCTTTACTTCGAAATTGTACACTTGACTTGAATGGTTATGCTTATGTGATCTTAACTGCTATTGTGATAGTTGCTCACTGAGCTTTAGCTCACACCGTTCCATTTGTTTTCCTTACAGGAAAATGAACACTTTTGGAAAAGATTGTAATAGTTGAATGACAAGTTGAGCTCATGTACATGTATTTTGAATAGCTCCTTGAGGGTGAAACCCTAAGTGTTTTGTTTCCTCCAATGTTTGGTTTGTAATTGGTTATTGTACATGTATGGATTAGTTGGATATTTTGGTATGCCGATTTGGCTTGGAATGTTGGATTTCAATGTATATATGCTTGGTTGATGTTTGGCTGAACTTTGAATCGATTTGGATTTCAAACGGCAAAAGGAAAATTTTGAACGAAAAGTCACTGGACTGAATCCGGCCAGGAATCCGGCCAGAAACTGGCCGGATTGACGGCCGGATTGCGGAGGGTTTTGGAGAACATTTTGGATTGCTCTCGGCCTAGTATCCGGCCGAGAATCCGGCCGGAAATCCGGCCAGATTCCGGACGGATTCTGACGTGGCCTGCACTATTCATCTTCGGCAAATTTTTCGTTTTTTTTTTATTTGACTCTTTTGACTTGTTTACGTGCAATGGGATGTTCCGGAACGTTATAGATTGACGTAAACTGTACCGTAGTCCTGGCGAGAGCTGGGCAGGCAGTCCGCTAACCCCTTTGGTTCGCCTTAGGGGAAAGTGGGGCTGTCACAGGTGGTATCAGAGCCACTTCGCGTGGTCTCTGCGTGGAGTGAGACTGGGCCAAGTGGTGGTGTGGTCCTAATTTCATGAATATGTCTAAGTGCTCGTTTGAGCATAAGTTATGAACCGGGCATGTGATAAGTGTACGAATCATTATCATGGGACTCGAGGAAGCTAGGTATGTATGTCGGGTAGGAATCTTTAATAAGGATGGTTTACTCTTGGGACCGGCCGGCTCGAGATGTGAATTATCTTAGACGAGATTCTCGTGCCCGGATACGAAAGATATGAAGGCCTAGGTTAGAAAGGATTAGGTGAACTAGAAAGGCGATTCTATGGAACTTCGTGTGGTTTGTTCGGGTGGTTAAGCGTGATCGACCTTGATTAAGATATAAATATTTGGACGAAACCCTAGAAGGGGAAAAGCGTTTCGTGAGTCCTTTTGTACTTGTGACCTAGGTGTCTATAGTACTTTTGGAAGACCCTATTGTTTCATGCAATGACTTCATATGTACTTGACTGACTGTTCCGTATGATTGCTTAACTTGGTTATGTGATCTATGTATACGTGGTATATGTTTAAATGCTCTTCGCGGTAATTGTTTGAGTTACTTATTCTTGTTTCCTTGTTCCTGTCTGGTGCTACGGAAAGGAGGGTTAGGTGCCCTTTAACAGTATATCTATTTGGTGACTTAGATTGACTTAGATTGATGGAAGGCACTCGGAGTGGTCGAGGCCGTGGACGCAGAACTAGACAACCTACACCGGTTAGGGGTGCGGGGGAAACCTCGACTGGACCTGATCCTGAACCCCAACTAGACCCCAATGCTCAAATAGCTGCCGCTATGCAGCAAATGACAAACCTACTCGCACAAGTAGTGCAACAACAGGGCCAAAACCCAAACCCTAACCCTGGAAACCCCGGAAACCCTGGCCATCATATTGAGAGCGAAGATAGAGCTCTAGAACGTTTTCAAAAGTTTTCCCCTCCAAAGTTTATTGGGGGACCCGACCCTGATGTGGCTGAGAAATGGCTGGAGAAAATGGTTGATATATTCGCGGCCCTACACTACCCGGACGAACGGCAGGTCACTTTTGCCGTGTTTCAACTTGAAGGGGCTGCCCGTTCCTGGTGGAACGTCATCAGGCAGAAATGGGAACGGGAGCAGACGCCGAGGACTTGGGTGAACTTCATCCGAGAATTTAATGCAAAATTTTTCCCTCCTCTAGTCCAGGAGAGGAAGGAGGACGAGTTCATTAGGCTCCGCCAAGGGGCTCAAACTGTGGCGGAATATGAGAGTCAATTTACCCGTTTATCCAAGTTTGCGCCTGAGTTGATCTTGACCGAGCAACGAAGAATACGGCGATTTGTCCAGGGCCTGAACGTAGAAATCCAGAAGGACCTCGCGGCAGCCCAAATTAACGCCTTCAGTGAAGCAGTGGAAAAGGCACAACGGGTAGAGAATGCTAGGCTCCAGGTGAAAAACTTTCAGGCGAAAAAGAGAGGATTTCCTGGAAACAATTCGGGACTGGAGGATGAAAGTATCCCTCCCAAATTTGGGCGGGGAACGGGAGGAGTGAGGATGCCGGAAATGTCACCAGAGAGGCCGTCAAGAGGAGGCTCAGCTTCTGCAGCACGCGGACCCTGCGGGTATTGCGGAAAATTAAACCACTCGGAGGACAATTGCTGGAGGAAAGGAGGAAAATGCTTGTTCTGTGGGAATGCCGAACATCAAATTGCTAACTGTCCAGCTCGCCTGCGCGAGAGGCAAGGGACTCTGCCACCAACCACGACCCACCCTGACCAGTCGAAGGGGGACAAGGATGGATCGAACGTGTCTTCTCGGGTGTACTCCTTAGATGTTGACTCATCAGAGGACGTGGAAGGTAAGAATTTAATGAACCTGGCCAGTGAAGGGGTACAGATCAGTATACTGCTCAATTTAATCCCGGAGTAGTCAATGATAAGGAATTTCGGGGACGAAATTCTTTTAAGGGGGAGAGAGTGTGAGAACCCGTTTTGCCCTAATATTTTCCTAGGGTTTTTCCCCCCTTAAATTTCATGTTTTCTGCATTTTCTGGCCTAGGAATATTTTCTTGGTGGATTTCATGAGCAGTTATAGTTTTTTAGATGATTTTTCTAGTATTGGAGAGTTTTTAGAAAATTAAGACTAGGTATTGGACGTGGGACCCACTAGTGCGAAAAGTTCGGGAAAATTCGGCCAATACGGTTAAGTTTCGGATACTGTGGAAAATTTATCGGGTGTTAAGAGATAAGTAGTATGTGTGAAGTGATTGATGTGAGAGAGAAAAGAATGATAAGAATGCATTTAATGAGGTGACAAGTGTCACATAAGTATTGGTTTGACCTTAAGAAATACTATTCACATTTTTGACCTTTGACCCAACTTGGTTATATATCTTCAAAAATCACAAAAATGCACCATTTTTCACTCTTGATGGCCGAACCTCTCAAGCTCAAAGAAGGAAGGAAATTCTTCAACTTTTAGCTTCCATTTCACTCAATCTTCCACAACTAATCACCTAGAATAGATTCTACTCCATAAAATTCTTCCTTCTAGTGATAGTAAGTTGTTTGGTGAACTTTGTTTGAAGGACTAAGGTGCACAACATCTTCCTCTCTCTTGGTTCTTGGTAAGTGAAGCTTGAAACACCCTACTACACCTAATGATGCTTATGTTGTGCTTATTAGTGATAAGAGTGCTGAAATTTCTGGTTTTTATCTTGATTTGAAGAGTTTTGGTGAAGTTTTTATTTTATTGGGAATTTTTCTGGTTTAATATGAATGGGATGTTGTGGCCTTGTATGATGAATGGTAATGGCTGATAATGACTCTATGAGGTGTATTGGATAGGAAAATGTAATCAATTTTGGATTTGGATGGAAAATGGAAAGTTAGGGTTCATATTATTCCCAATTCTGTCCGAAATTTTAGGTCATAGCTAGAGCCGAATTGGACTTTACTCAAAACATGAAAGTTGTAGGTATTGGTGAGTATGAAGTGCCTACAAAATTTCAGGGCATTTGGAGTAGTATAGAGAGAGTTATGCCGTTTTTACTGTTGCTGTTTTTGGTGAACAGAATGTGCGGAACTGCGATAGTAATTGCCTGTTTTGACTGGATTTGGTTTGGATTTTTAAGTTGGTGTCTTCTGATGAAATGTAGCTGGATATCTTAGCTAACTTATGCCTTTGGAATTTCGGCATTTGGACCTGTGTAGGCTGAGATTCACGTATTACAGTTTTGTGTGATTTGGGAACCTGCAATTTCGGTTCTGGTTTGGTATTTGGCACTTTTGACCTAGTTGTGCTAGGATTTGGACTGAGAGGCCTTCTACATTGTTGTAGCCCTGTTTCATAGCTTCGAAATGGTGGGTCTTACACCCCCAACCGATAATTGTAGTGAGAGTTGTGCCATTACCGCATTATGACGTCAAAACCGGTTTTCTTATCAAGGCCAACATTAAAGCCTTTCTTAATTTCTGGTTTGCTTTCATGCTAGTATATGTTTATAAAACCCTATTGGGGTTGTGAATTGGTGTTGTTTATGGCTCGGTATGGTTTCTTGTTTTATGATATTGTGAGCTATGGAACGGCTCTTGACATGAAATGCTTATATGTGTGTTGTTGGGTTGTGATTGAAGAAAAATAATGAAGCCTTATGGCTGGAGAATTTGGTAAACACAAAGGGCATGCTGCCCGCATTTTTACTCGAAATTTAGAAAACTATATTCTCAACTTGAGTAAAGGTTACGTATTTAACACTTGAATTTCCATGCATGAAACCCTATTGGGTTATAATTGGCTTGGCTTTGTGACTCGTTATCGAGTCTTATGGTAATTGTTCACTTGTTCTAGGAGGAAACGGTGGTGCACGACGTTCGTTTAACGACGGTGCATGAAACATCATTTTCTCACTTTGTGAGTATACTACTCACCTACTTGTTATAATGTGGCTTTGTGCTATGTGTATTTGATGCCTTGAAGGCTTACTTGGTTATTGGGAATGATTGAGGTGAGGGTGTACTTGATCGCCCTCACCCCTTGTGATTTTATTCATGACTATTAATTGTTTTACTGAAAGACTGCACTGGATATATGAGATACTGCATTCCATTCATGGAAACTGATTTGGTGTCGTTGGACGAGTATCCAATGGCTTTACTGCATTTATGAGCTCAACCCCGTATGGTAGTTAATTGGATCGAGCCGGCGAGGGCTTGGTCGTGAAAATTATCATGCCACGGGGACTGTACTGGGGAACCTTGTGGTAATGAGACCCTTGGTTCCGGTAAACTCGAGTATTACCAAAATGACTGAATGGAGTGCGGGCCCGGTTGGGGTATGTTGGGTGGAAGGAATGGAAGTGAAGTGAGGTCTACGGTTTGGTACTTTTAACATTGACGGAGGGTCAATGAGTGTGGATCAAGAATGTAAGCGTGGAAATGGGCTCTTGAGAGCCGACCGTATCCTTTCACTGAATTGCTTTACTTCGAAATTGTACACTTGACTTGAATGGTTATGCTTATGTGATCTTAACTGCTATTGTGATAGTTGCTCACTGAGCTTTAGCTCACACCGTTCCATTTGTTTTCCTTACAGGAAAATGAACACTTTTGGAAAAGATTGTAATAGTTGAATGACAAGTTGAGCTCATGTACATGTATTTTGAATAGCTCCTTGAGGGTGAAACCCTAAGTGTTTTGTTTCCTCCAATGTTTGGTTTGTAATTGGTTATTGTACATGTATGGATTAGTTGGATATTTTGGTATGCCGATTTGGCTTGGAATGTTGGATTTCAATGTATATATGCTTGGTTGATGTTTGGCTGAACTTTGAATCGATTTGGATTTCAAACGGCAAAAGGAAAATTTTGAACGAAAAGTCACTGGACTGAATCCGGCCAGGAATCCGGCCAGAAACTGGCCGGATTGACGGCCGGATTGCGGAGGGTTTTGGAGAACATTTTGGATTGCTCTCGGCCTAGTATCCGGCCGAGAATCAGGCCGGAAATCCGGCCAGATTCCGGACGGATTCTGACGTGGCCTGCACTATTCATCTTCGGCAAATTTTTCGTTTTTTTTTTATTTGACTCTTTTGACTTGTTTACGTGCAATGGGATGTTCCGGAACGTTATAGATTGACGTAAACTGTACCGTAGTCCTGGCGAGAGCTGGGCAGGCAGTCCGCTAACCCCTTTGGTTCGCCTTAGGGGAAAGTGGGGCTGTCACACAAGGCCAATTCGTCCCCTAACTAGGAGCTAAAAATTCGGGCAGAATGCTCCCACAAGAACCCTAATTTTCTGAAATTTCTTCCAAACCAGAAATTGGTTGCAATTAATCACTTTTTCCACCTCCTAGAGTCATTATATACCATTTCCAATCATCATAGATAGCCACACAATCATGCTTATATTAAAACAGAAAAATCCCCAAAAATAATAAAACTTCAACCACAAATCAAGAAATAATCCATAAACTTGCATCTCATACTACCACTAAGCATGATTTAAGCATCAATTAAGGGAGGAGGGTGGTTCTTCACAACTCACCTTAAAAAAAAGAGAGAGAGAGCAATTGGTCACCTTAACTTTCCAAATAACTTCACACAACAACTCACCAACACTTCCTTAAGTGGTTTTATGGAGCAAAATCAAGGTTGGATGGTTGGTTTTGATGATTTGGAGCAAGCTTGAAGAGTTTTCTTCCTTGTGCTTAGAGTAAGAGAGAGAGAAAGAGAGAAAGAGAGGGACGGCCACCATGGAGGATTTTTTTGATGATTTTTGGTCATTTTTGGTTTATTTAAGTCAAATGGTAAGACCATGAATAGTGGTCTTAAGGTATGAAGCAATCACATGGTGACACTTGTCACCTTTTATTAAATACCTACCTAACTTGTCTCTCTCATATCAATCCAAATTGCAATCTCTACTTATCTTTTAACACCCGGTAAATTAATTCCAGTATCCAAAACTTAACCTAGTTGGCCGAATTTTTTCGAACTTTTCGCACTAGTGGGTCCCACGTCCGGTATACGCTCTTAATTTCTCAAAACCTATTCGATACTAGAAAAATCATCTACAAATTATATCTGCTCCTTAAAATTATCTAGAAATTTTCCTAAGCACGAAAATGCAGAAAACAAGACATGAAAGATTCTAAAACCTAAAAATGGAAAATTACGGGTTCTCACACTGGTCCTAAAAGAAGATCATGCCAGACCTTTTATCTCTTAATTTTTGTGAATGCAAAAGGCAAGAAACAAGGAAAGTTAGCTCAACACATAACACATTGTGGCAATCAAATAATAATAATAAAATATAGAAAGCAGAAATAAGGCGAGAGGGTTGGAATCCCTCCCCTCGTGCATAGTGTCCCTAGTTCAGGATAAGGTCGACTCTATCCTAGGCAATTCTAATATGGATGCATGAGGTTTGGCTCACTAATGCATCTAGACTCGATAAGGCTTCGGCTCCCAAGCCTTCAGACCTAAAGACGAAGGGTCATCACTCCCAGGGCCTTTGATCGGTGGCTCGAGTGATCCCTTAGATAGCGCTATGGGCGCAGAGCACACCATCCGCCTACCCAAGGCAATCGATCCTAATCCTACAAGGAGGTGTGGGAAACGCCCACAAAAAAAAGAAAAAAGTAGGGTGAATAAACTATGCATGCACGTATGAGGTGCTTTCTTATTGAGGGGAGGGATTGTACCATAAATGCGGACGGAGGTTCTAGGGTGACTACCCCCCATCCCAAAATGCAATCGCGAAACAAGTAAAAGTAAACAAATAAATGAACCATCCATTCATCACATACATAGTGTGCAAAGAGCGATTAGGCGCGCGATAGATGCAAAATCCCTAAAAAGAGGAAAAGGGCAAAAAGGGAAAGAGGAATGCAATCCTAAACATCCAAATGCGATATATAAGAAGGTTAAAAGAAGAAAAGAATCAACTAAATCAAATGCTCGGACTCTCTAAGTCCCCAGTGGAGTCGCCAGCTGTCGCGCTCCATTTTTTATAAATAAAAATAAATGGTTTAAAAAGTGAATTTTTGATTCGAAAAATGAATTTTTGATTTAAAAAAGAAAATGAAAAATATGGGTCTAAATGGGACTTGAAAATGCGACGATTTGACCCAAAATATAGTTTAAAAAGGGTTTTTGAACGAAAATCGGAGTCGCCACTTGGTATAGAGTTAAGGTGTACCAAGTCACCTAAAATGAGTTTTCAAAGGAAAAAAGTAGAAAAAACCCCTTTTAAACGACTCCTAGTCTACGAAAATCAAAGGAAAGGTTCGGGAGTCACATTTGACGAAGGGGAATGCAAGGATAAAAATTCAAGGCACCCCTTCAACCTAGCCAAGGCTAGTTGCGTGATTTAGTCAAGGATTTTCTTATTTTTAACCAAAAGATTTATCACATTTGGATGTACTATATGAATGCAAACCCTAGACTTAGGAGGGTATCGGGGCAAAATTTCTCTTCAAAGCTTGAGTGGTGCCAATCACATTAATTGTGATGCCCAATAATGACTTCTTTGGAGAGGTCACGAATAATGTAAAAATATGAGACTCCAAGAAAAGAAAAGGGATAAAATAATTATAGAAATATACATGTCTTAAGGGAGTGCATCATGTCGGGTACGGGGGACTAATGTTCGTGACTCAATTTTCCCTTTTAATAGAGGGAATACGAGCGTGCTAAGGCTAGAAAAGCCAAACTCGTCCATATCCCATATCCAAGGGGCATTCCTTAATCTAATCAAGCAAATGCCCTATCCTAATCCTAATTCTAAAATGAAATGCAATTCTAATGTTATGTATCACACATAGGGGTATATATATAGGGAAATTAGGGATAAGGGCTATACGTACAAGGAGGGATGTCATGCATGTGACAGCCCCACCTCTCCCTAAGGCGAACCAGAGGGTTCGGCGGGCCGCCTGCCCAGCTCTCGCCGGGACTCAGTCGTTCACTATATTCCTCAAACAGATTACAAGATAAAACTCAAATATTACAATATAAATCTCCAATATACATCAAATTCTTCAAAATTTACATGTCATAAGCGAAGCGGAAACAATTCCCAACTATACATAAAATGATTCCAAATCCAAACTGTACAAGATATAGGCCATCCAGACATGTGAATAAGCACAACAAGTCCTTCCTTCGCTTTGAGCCCTGTGGAGGGGAATAAAATATTTTTGGGGTGAGCTAGAAGCTCAGCGAGTAACCGGTGAAATCAGTAATCAAATATATTTCACAATGTTGCATTTCGATCATTTCGATGATGTCATGATTCAGAGATCAAATGTACGTTTATTGCTCTCGTGAGCTAGTGAAATCATTGCACTTGAACACCCAACGCTCAAATAGATCATTTAACATTAACATTGAGAGGGAGCCCCTTTTTGAGCTCCAGATAACATGAACATGAACCATAAATAGGGTGGAGACGTTGGTGTCCAGCACAAGACTTTCCCAGAACTCATTGAAGCCAAAATCATATCATGAATTCACATGCAAGCACGCAGGATATGCAGTCGAGTAAATAATGCAAGAAACATTTCAAAAGTACTTTGGAAACAGTTTAGGGTCACTCACCTCCACGGCTCAGAAATCATCCAGCATATAACATTGCCTTGCTCAAATCCAAGTCTTAGATCACGAACTCAATGCAAACAAATCCCTTCAAAGTTCGGACAGCACTTCCCCTGAATTTGCTAACTTTTCCAGCCATCATGGCTTCATTATTTCCTCATTCCAACCCAAAGGTACAGACACAACAACAAGTTCATCCAATAGCCATTCAGCAGGCTCCAAGTAGTACTAGTACAAGTCAAGCTAGGGAAAAGTCCGGAAATGAAAGTTAAGCTCAAAACCAGAAAAATAGGTTTTGATGTCATTTTGCGGTAATGGTACCAAAGGCACTACGATTGTCGGATGAAGGTGCAAGATACACCGTTTCGAAGCTAAAATACAGGGCTACAACATTACAGAAGGTCATTCAACCCAGTTTCGAGTGTAACCAGGTCAAAAATGCAAGATACCATACCAGAATCACAAAAACAGATTCACATAATGCATTCTAGCGGAAACATCATAAAGCAGGCTATCCAAGTCCAAATCCAGAAATTCCAAAACCAGATGAAAGCTACGAAACAGGGTTACATTTCATCAGAAGACCTCAACAACTAATTCCGAAGCAATTCCAGCCAAAACAACCAATTACAGGCGCAATTCTTACATTCGGGTAAAACCAGAACAGCAATAGTAATTTCGACTTTTCTCATTCTACACTACTCCGATTGACCTGAAAATTTGTAGGCACCTCTAAAATGTCATTCCCTACAATTTTCATGTTTTAATCCAAGGCCAATTAGGCCTCTAACTAGGAGCTATAAATTCGGGCAAAATGTAAGCATTAGAACCCTAATTTTCCAAAATTTCTTCCAAAACAGAAATTGGTTGCAATTTACCACTTTTTCCACCTCATAGAGTCCTTAAATATCATTTCCAATCATCATATATAACCACACAATCATATCCATATTAAAACAGAAAAATTCCCAATAATTATGAAACTTCACCAATTCAACCAAAACCAAGATATAATCCATAAAAGTGCATCTTATACCACCACCAATCATGAATTGAACATCATTAGAGGAAGGAAAGTGGTTCTTCACAACTCACCTTAACAATACAAGAGATAGAGCAACTAGTCACCTTAGCTTTCCAAACAACTCCACAAAACACCTCAAGACCACTTAGCAAAGAGATTTTATGGAATGATTTGGAGTTTTATTGGTTGGATTTGAAGATTGAGCAAGAAATAGAAGGAAGAAATTGAGAGCTTTTCTTTCTTTCTTGAGCAAGAACATTCGGCCAAGAAGCTTGCAAAATGAAGAGATTTTTGGCCAATTTTAATTAAATGGTAAAGTTATGAATAGTAGTCAAACCCAAGACTTAATCTTATGGTGACACTTGTCACCTTTTGGTTCAAAACTTATCTTTTTGTCTCTCCAATACAAATATCTTAACACCTTGTAAAATAATATCACTTAATACAAAATTCCAACAAGTTGTCAAAAATATAATGCATTTACCGCACTAGCGGGTCCCACGTCCAAAATACGCTTTTAATTTCTCAAAAACTAACCGATACTAGAAAAATCATTTTAAAACTATCTTTGCTCATAAACTTTATCTGGGGAATTTTTCTAATAAAGAAAATGTAGAAAAGGCGGGCGATTAAATAAAATAAACCCTTGAAAATTAGAAAATTTTCGGGTTCTCACACTCATACTTTTCGGGGCGTCACAATGCAACATGGTGAAAGAGGCCCTAAAAGTAAAGATATGCATGAGATGAAGTGATCACACAATCGTGATCTAACGCGCGAATGGCTCCTAAGGGCTAGCATTGGACTAGCCCACATCTACGCTCTCTCACAAGCATTGGACTTGCAAGAGCTCGAGGGGACAACCATGACTAGCATTGGACTAGCCACGGTTACGTGCATTTGCATGCATCATACACATATATAAGTAATGTGCATAATTAAAGCAAGTAGACATGTGAGCACATAATTCACATAACACATAAGCATGCACATCTAGATGCCAAAGCCTAAGAAAGCGATTAAACACATAGCACCTAAGCATGCAAAAACACATAAGGCAATTAAGGCCCTAACTATTACATTTTTAAGGGGGGAAGCCTACTACAATCTAAAAGGGGAAATAAGAAGGAATAAAACAATTAAATCCCTAACTATTACCATTTGTGGCATTTAATTGCCTTCCCCAAATAATTACAAATTGAATTAAAATAAATAAATAAAATTGAAACAAATAAAGCGAATTAAATAAAATAAACATTCAAAAGCATGCAATAAAGAACGTAAAGTCACGTAGGGCAAGTAGGGGCAAATAAAGTGAGAAATAAGGGATAGGGTGTACCTCCCTTGATTTGGAGCCCTAACGGAGTGAAATCGCTTATTTTATCCGCCAAAATAAAAGAAAAGGTCAAGGTACCAATTTATTTGGGAAAATTAAAGAAAATAGGCAAACACAAGCTCACTTGGTTACAAAGCCCTTAAAATAATGAATTAAGTGCAATTTAACAAAGCATGGTGGTTAATTGAAGCAAACAAGGAATGAAATTACGAAATTAAAGCTGCCAAGGACTAAATTGCACATATCAGAAAGTTTTTAGGGTCTAATCACAATTTCCAGAAACTTTTGGGGCAAAAATTGAAGGAAAGATAAAGCTCAAGGATCAATTTACAAATTGTAACAGGGACCCAATTGAAAGCCTTTATAAAAGTCCTGGGGTCAATTATGAAGTTCTGGAACTTTAAAGGTAAAATCACGGAGAAAGGGGAAATTTAGGGACTGAAATTATAAATCTAGACAAATGATCATCTTCTCAAACAGATTAATATGAATCGGCCATTTCCATTTTTGCAATCAGAGCAATACCAAAAATTAGTTTCGGCTCTGACCATTCCCATAAGACGGTGAAATTCACAAAACAAACTCCCTCTCCTACATTAATTCGGATTCATATGAAGGGAAGCATAAGGAACAGAAGAATGCAAGACAGTAATGCATCAAAACTTCTCAAACGGGAGGAAGAGGATTTGCCCACCTATCTGGTTTCTTCACACGAAAAAATGCAACAAAATATCTTTCAACAAGAAATTTCGGCTAGACATTTCATCGAACAGATTGGGGGTATTAGAAGTTTCACCAATTCTTTTATATATTGGAACTATAGTCGGCCCAAAATTGTTCAGCAAACAGAAATTTCAGTCCAATTAATCCCATGAGAGCACGCACGATCAAAAAAAAATGACGGACAATCAAACAAGAAAGTTGCAATAACCAATTCACAGAAACATGCTTGGGGTTGGGGATTTCTTGAGTTTGCACTTGAAGGCAAGACTTACAGTGCTTCCAAGGCGAGGATTTTTCAGGCGGTAATGGCAAATTGCAGTGGTGGCGGTGGATTCTGGTGGCGCATCTGATGAACTTTCCTTGCTCTGTTTTTCGTTGCTTTGCCGAAGCCTTTCTCCACTGCCCGTAATTCTCTTGGCGTTAGGGCTTGGCGGAAATAGTTGGAGTTCTTGCGGATGCGGGAGGCGGCATCAGAGGGGTTATTGGTGCAGAAAAAGGCGGTGCAATCTAGAAATTTAGACCAGGGGCGACGCTGGGAGAAGCCCAGGCGGAGGGAGGAGGAGAGGCTAGGGTGGAGATGCGTAATTGGAAACAATCTGGGGCTGTTTTTGGCCGTCTTGCATTGGCGCCTTGGAATTTCAAGCAGTTGTAATGGTGGCGTGGATGGAGTACTGGTTGCCTTGGTGGTGGTTATGAAGTTAACGGAAATATTTCTGCGATGTGGAAAGAATTCGAGAGAGATGAAAAGAGATTCCTCCTCCAAGTTCTTGATTTCAGCTGCGGCTTCCTTCTCGTTTTTAGCCTCACCCGAAAATCTCCCCTCTTCTCCCAATTTTCCCCCTTTAGCCGCCCTCTGTTCTTGCTCTATTTTTTTCGTTCTCTGTTTCTGGCTCCCCCTTGTTCGGCCAAGCTCCTATTTTCTTTTTTACCCTCCAATCCTTCAAACCTAGCCGCGGGTTCCCTTTCTCATTTTTGTTTTCTTTTTATTTTGTTTCCCCCAAAAATTCCTTGAACTTACCAAGTGTCCCTAACACCTCACCCCTTAGGTGCTTAGTTGTCTAAAACATAAAAGGGACACTTGTCCAAATGCATGCCTCCCCACTTGTCATTTTCACTCTTTTTCCCTTTTTCTCTTTTTTTCCTTTTTCTTTTGTTTTTCTTGAAATTTAATATGAAGACAAAAATAAATAAGAAATAAAAAATAAAATAAACCAGAACAAAATAAAAATAAAAATAAAAATAAAAACCCTAAAATTGAAGCAAATAAACCTATTAAATTAGTTGAACAAATAAAGTTAAAACAATCAAAAATTTGGTGTCTACAGTTTGCCCCTCTTTGTCTGAGTTTTGGAAAAAATTGAGACAAAGAAGTAGACACCAAATACTTACCTGCAAACTAGTCGAACGACTGCCGTTTTTGAAATGAGGACTGACCCCTTATAATGAGACTGACTCGGTCAAGAAATTCTAAATGGACTGACCAAACAGACAAATTTAAATGGGACTGACCCGAACAGGAAATTTAAACGGGACTGACTCGAACAGAAAATTTAAAATCGGGACTGACCCGAAACAGGAATTTAAAATCGGGACTGACCCGAGGGGACTGACCCCAACATGAAATTTAAAATCGGGACTGACCGGAGCAGAAATTTAAAATCGGGACTGACCTGAGACAGAAATTTAAAATCGAGACTGACCCGAGGGGACTGACCCCAACATGAAATTTAAAATCGAGACTGACCCAAGGGGACTGACCCCAACATGAAATGGCGGTGCAAAAGAAATGCTTACTAGTGGGACTGACCCACGGCTAGTGGCGACGTAAAATAAAATGCTCACTAGTGGGACTGACCCACGGCTAGTGGCGATGCAAAATAAAATGCTCACTAGTGGGACTGACCCAACGGCTAGTGGCGGTGCAACTAAAATGTTCACTAGTGGGACTGACCCATGTTTAGTGGAAATGGAAATGAAATGCTCACTGGTGGGACTAACCCATGTTCAGTGGCGATGAAAACAAAATGCACGCTAGTGGGACTGACCCATGTTTAGCGGCAGTGTAAATGAAGTGCACGCTAGTGGGACTGACCCATGTTTAGCGGCAATGAAAATGAAATGCACTGACCCATGTTCAGTGGCGGTGAAAAATAAAATGCACGCTAGTGGGACTGACCCATGTTTAGTGGCAATGAAAATGAAATGCACACTGATGGGACTAACCCATGTTCAGTGGCAATGAAAATGAAATGCACGCTTGTGGGACTGACCCGTGTTTAGCGGCTATGAAAACAAAATGCACACTAGTGGGACTGACCCAACGGCTAGTGGCAGAATAAAAGAAATGTGCACTAGTGGGACTGACCCAACGGCTAGTGGCAGTATAAAAGAAATGCTGATATGTATGAAGAGACTGTATAAGACTTGCTCGAAAAATTGTCCAAAGATTTGCCCCAGTGTGATGAATTGGTCAGTGGGATTAAACCCGAGTCTGCCTTGGTTGGTGGTACAAAATCCAAGCCCAACGTGAACTTTGCGATGTTGGCGGCACCAAGTCCAGGCCCAACGTGATCTTTGTGAGGTTGGCGGCACAAAATCCAGGCCCAACACGGTCTTTGTGATGTTGGCGGCACAAAATCTAGGCCTAACGTGAACTTTGTGATGTTGGCGGCACCAAGTCCAAGCCCAACGTGATCTTTGTGATGTTGGCGGCACCAAGTCCAGGCCCAACGTGATCTTTGTGAGGTTGGCGGCACAAATTTGTGATGTTGGTGGCACGAAATCCAAGCCCAACGTGATCTTGTGAATGGTCAGTGGGATAAGACCCAGTCCTGCCATCCAATTGGTCAAGAAATTAAGTGTGATTGTCAAGTAAGGGGAATGGAAGGGTGCGCGGCGGGCGCTAAGATCAAATTGAAATTTGTCAAGGAACAAGAAATTAAATTCAAGTTTGATTTTTTTGAGAATCTTTTCAAAAAATAATTTGCCCTAGTTTCCACCAATTATTGTGCAACCGATCAATTGATTTGTTTTACGGCATGGTTGCTCGTCCTTGAGGCCTTGATTCGTAAGATTCTGACTTACGCTTCTTCATCGATTTCAGCCATGGATACCTGCACAGGGGGCTTGCCAAAGTACAACATGCACTTTATTTTAAAATATTGCAACTATTACTCATGGAAAGAGCTGTGTGATTGATTTGAAAGTCTTGTTTGACTCTTTGACGAAATCTTCAAATGGACTATAAAAAATTTGCCCCAGTGTGGGCTTATTTTGCAAAAATTGGTTTGGATGCCTCTCCATTTATTTGAACAAAGAGAAATTGCACTTTCTAAAATTTTGAAAATAATCATATATACAATGTGAAGAAATTTAAACGTCGAATTTGAACTCATGCAGAAATTTCATGATGAATCCTTCAGAGTAACACCAAATTCAAGAAGATTTCCTCCTCACTTTTAGCATCGGTGCTTAGGGTAACGGGTCACCATTTCCAGTTGGCTCATCTTTCAGGACCAATCAAGTAACTTTATTTATGATTCTGAGGTGGCTAAGGAAAATGAGAGGTCAGGATTTGCCTTATTCTTGTGCCCAAATTGTATGTAATCCCTTCAATATCACATCTTAGTGAAAGCAAATAGTTTGTTACCCTCATTTCTTAAGAAAACGTAGTCCACATATAAGCTTTATAGGCTTGCAACAATATGGATGGAAACGATAGCTAAACATGTGAAAACTGGTCATAGCCTTATGATCACGAATGATTGATGGACTCCTTAGAAGCATGACCTTTGTTTTGAGTTGTCATGAAGGAATAAGTCAACGATGGACTTTTATGGGCTTGTAATGTGGCTTGAAGACGATAGTTAAAGAAATAATTTTCAAGGACATTGCACCGAAGATCGCGTTTTTCTCAAAATTGCCCCTATTTTGAACTCAAAGATCTCAGATTTACGACTTTCATCATCACTTAACAGGGACGTCACCATCAAATCTTTTCCATTTTCTTTGCATTTATTTTCTTTTCCCTCTTCTCTTCAAAGGTGGCCTGGCGGATTTTCAGATGTTTGTCAACTTCACAGCTAATCAATTCAGAAATACATCTAAAAAAATTCTTGGCATCAGTATAGGAGCATCACTTGCCAATTAGAAAATTTCTTGGCAGAGATATTGCAAAGAACAGAAGTCAGGACTTTCGGCTTTTGTAATGGGGTCAGGTGGGGTGCTTAGAAAAGTTAAGGCTTGAAAGTGGATTTCAAAAGCGATTTGAAGAATCCGAGATCGCATTGTTGCGCTAAACCTATTTTAGGGCTAAATCAGAATTTGCCCCAATTTATGCTCAATTGAGGCTTTTTCTCTTTCATTTGATTTTTCAGCCTTCTGCCCTTCTTTTGAATTTTTCACAAAATTTGCCCCAGTTTATTTTTGAACTGAGGTTCTCTTTTCTTCTTTTGTCTTTTGATTATCACTTTTTCACATTCCTGAAACTTTTTCCTTTTCAACTCAAACTTGCCCCAGTGTGGGGTTTGCGATTCTCAGGGGTTGCCAAACGAAAAAATTTATTCTGAAGGCTCAAAAGGGATAACTAGGGATAGAATGTCTGATTGGAAGAGAAGAGGGCCTGACTTTTATTCCGTTCCATACATTAACTCTGAAAGGAAACTTTTATTAATGCGAAATTTCTTGCATGTATCTGAATTAACTGACTGAGGAAGACCCTTGTTCATCCATATCTATGTAACATAAGTGATCCGCCGGACAGAACTCGTCCTTTTTCTCTTTTCTTTTCTTTTCAAAATTGAAACCCAGGTAGAATCAAATTTCCCCATTTCGCGGTCCCCTTTCCCCTTTTTCTTCTTCTTTTTTTTTTTAGCATTTTTTCTTGCACAATTCCCCAATGTGGGGTGCGATCATAAGTGCTTTGAAAAGAACCACCTATTTTAGCTCAAATAAGGATGCAAGGGATAAATGGTGTTTAGGTTGTAGAAACGATGGCCAAAGCATCATTCTTACACCTCATGACAACCAAAGTAACGAAATGGTCATTGAAAATCCACTCCCTTTTTTGATATTTGAAAATCTTCCAATATAGGGTAGTGATCATCAAAGCTCTTATTTGAAACGAAATTATTCTTTCAAAGGCTCAAATGGGAGAGCAAATGATAAAATCTGTATAGGTAGAGAAACGAACGCTCGAAGTATCATTCCAAATTTTCAAAACAAACAAGAATAATGCACATTTTTGCTTTCACTTAGATGTGAATTGAATATAATTAGACACAGTGGACATTTCTCAAGCAAAGATCGCCCCAATTTGCAATTTATCAATCAATGTGACTGATTTTATTTTGGGGTTAAGTGAAGGAGAAAAGGTATCTCATGGGGTCTTTTGAGTAACCTCTTTTTTTAAAATTTTGAGCACTCTTATTGTACAGTTTGGATCCCCAATCTGGTGTATACATTTGCGAATTTTCAGGCTAGAGGTTGAAAAATCTCAATTCGGTCTTATTTCTTGAAATTCATCATGAAATCCCTCAAATAGCCAAAAAAGAATGAAATATACATGATTATATACAAAACAACAAGTGTATAAATAAAAAACTTTATTGCTGAAAAAGTTTGAAACAAAATTTTTACAAATGAGAAGAGAAAGACTTCTGAAGAGCTCCACATATACACACTTGTTTGCCTCCTTTTCGGAACAGAAATTTTCTTTTCTTTGAAAAAT
Organism: Coffea arabica; assembly: GCF_036785885.1. Taxonomy (NCBI): domain Eukaryota; kingdom Viridiplantae; phylum Streptophyta; class Magnoliopsida; order Gentianales; family Rubiaceae; genus Coffea; species Coffea arabica. The sequence continues at coordinate 22,618,874 of NC_092318.1, read as the reverse complement.
AATAATGAAGACTCTTAGAGGCTTTAGCCTAGCACTTCCAAATGGATCATTCATGTTTTCATTGCAGGGTTTGCCCAAGCATTACCTTTCAAACTTTATCGGATCAAAATTGTTATCAGATATAGAAAAAGTATTTCCACCTTATTGAAACATTTTTATGACTGCAGGGGAGGGGAAAAAACAAAAGAAAAATACCCTGAGTTAGTAAGCAAGACTATAAAATCGGTATGCATGCCCTATGGGGTAACCCTTTTATGCCAAGGGTAGGCCTAGCATGAAAATGCAATCCTCTAGGGGTAGGCACTATACAATACCTGATGAATCCGACCAACTTATTGAGTGAAAAATAATTTTAACAAATTTGATCAATTGGAGTAAGAAGAGACATTTGTCCTAAAAAATGAGGACAACGTCCAAATGAATTTCTTGCTTTGATTAACACATAAAATGATGTGTAAAAGAATCTACTCTTGAAAGGATTGCAATGTCTCGACTAGTTTATTCAGTGAACTTTAGACTTACACCCTAAAAAGGAATAAGCGGATCAAGAGGAGAGGATGAAATTGATGATTTATTCAAAATTGACCAGATTACCTTAAAAAGGGCAAAATGGTCAAATGCATTGAATGAAATTTGATTATTTATTCAAAATTGAATGGATAACCCTAAAAATGAATTAAACTAATCAAATGAATTGAATGAAATCAATTGATCAAACAGATCGAGTGAAATGATGATTTATTCAAAATCGACCGAATTGCCCTAAAACTAGGCAAATTGGTCAAATGGATCGGACGAAATTGATGATTTATTCAACATCGATAAGATTGCCCTAAGAACTAATCAGATGAATTGAATGAAATTGGTGATCTGTTCAAAATCGGCTAGGTTGCCTTAAAATGGGTAAACTAGTCAAATGAATTCAAAGTCGACTAAGTTGCCCTAAAATTGAACAAATTGATAAAATGGACTGGATGAAATTGATGAATAAAATGGTCCAATGGATTGAATGGAATTGACGGCTTATTGGTAGTTTAAAAAATTTATTGCGATGCATTAGTCTATGAGCCTTCTAATATCAAATTCTGGCCTCAATTTATCGTCTCAACAGTGAGGGAACATTGGTGAATTTGTTCCAATTAATGTCCTTTACGCCATGGATTTTTACCAACTTTGATAAAGTGGCCAAAAAGTGATTATTAGACGCTCATATTCCAAAGATCGCTCTATGAAAATGATCGGATCCTACCTTACCTTGTGCACTACCCCTTTGGATGGTACGAAATGTAAACGTGCAAGTCTCCTTGGATTAAGTATCCGAGACACGAGGTGGTTTATTCCTATAACGTGAGATCCCCTAAATGGCATTCCCTTTCTATGGTTTATGCGTGATGCCAGTTTATTAAAGCAGTAAAATATGCAATTTGAAATGAAACATGACCTAAGGAACCCTTTATTTGCCAGGGTAGGCCTAAAATGATATGGCATTATCAATTTATGAACAAGATATACCAAAATTTCTTAAACGTGCAATGGCCTATCTACAAGGGTAGGTTGTGACAGCCCCACCTTCCCTTAAGGCGAACCAGAGGGGTTAGCGGACTGCCTGCCCAACTCTCGCCAGGACTAACGGTGCAGTTTAGAGCGATCTATTGCGTTCCGGAACTTATAACGCGCGTAAACGAGTCAAAATGGCTAAATAACCCAAAATAAAAAAAATGAAATCCGGAGTCGGTCATGAATAGTAACCGACCCGTCAGAATCCAACCAAATAGCAAGCAAACATTCACATCTTGAACTTGAGCAATTACATTCCAAAGTGACATACAAAAGTTCTCAAAAGTTAATATATACACGGTTTGCCAACTTGAAAGTGAAAACGGCCCTAAAGATACATTTAGGGTTTCACTTCATATACAAAACAAAAGAGATATACATCTAGTTCATTCGGCAACCATCTATCAAGATTCATTCCAAAAAGAGTCATATTCCTGTAAGGAAAACAAAACAAAAGGAACGGTGTGAGCTAATTGCCCAGTGAGATACTATCACTTACGCACCCAAGTGCATATAAGCATCAAGCTTTCATTCAATATAGTAAAAATAAGCAAAGGCACACGTCAAATATAGTGATAAAAGGATACAGATGGCTCTCAAGAGCCCTTTCCTCGTTTGCATTTCTTGATCAGACGTCATTGACTCTCCGTCAATGTTCAAAAATACCAACCGTAGACTCCACTTTACTTCCACTCCTTCCACCTAACATACCCCTACCGGGCCCGAAATCCAAACACTTGCACTTTGGTTTTACTCGAGTAAACCGGAATCGAGAGTCTCTCATACTACAAGATTCCAAAACATTTCCCCAAGGCACATCAATTGGCACGACCAAGCCCTCGCCGGCTCGATTCAATCAACTTCCAATGGGGTTGAGCTCATTGATAACAATTGTAATCGTTGGATACTCGTCCAAACGACACCAAGTCATGTATTTTCATTTCAAGTAACACTTCGTGTAACATTTCAATGACATGATAGCAAGGATATAAGGCACATAGTGAGAGTGATAAAGTACACTTTCACTTCCAGCAATTAACATTCAAAACACCAAGTTCAAGTATCAAAGCCATATATTAACATACAAGTGAGTAGTACACTCACCAAGCTCGCAAATGTGGTTTCATGCACTTCCGTCAAAAGAACGTTGTGCACCACGGTCACGCCCTAAAACATGCAAACAAATACAATGAGACTCGATAACGAGTCATAAACCAAGGCCAAACATGACCCAATAGGATTCCATAAGCATATACAAACATTAAAGGAAACCAGAAAATTCGGAAATGCAATTAGCTTTGGCCCTGAAAAAAACAGTTTTTGTCCTCGTTTTGCGGTAATGGCACCAATTTCACTACGATTATCGGATGAAGGTGTATGACCCACCAATTCGAAGCTAAAATACAGGGCTACAACATCACAGAAGGTCACTCAACCCAGTTTTGAGTGCAAACAGGTCAAAAGCAAGATACTACATCAAAACCGTAAAAACAGATTCCCAAAACGCATTCTAGCGGAAACATCATAACTCAGGCTCTCCAAGTCCAAATCCAGAAATTACAAAACCATCTGAAAGCTAAGAAACAGGGTTAAATTTAATCAGAAGGCCTCAACAACCAATTCGGAAGCAATTCCAGCCAAAACAACCAATTACAGGAGCAATTCTTACATTCGGGTAAAACCAGAATAGCAATAGTAATTTCGACTTTTCTCATTCTACACTACTCCGATTGACCTGAAATTTTGTAGGCACCTCCAAAATGTCATTCCCTAAAACTTTCATGTTTTAAGCCAAGGCCAATTCGGCCTCTAACTAGGAGCTAAAAATTCGGGCAGAATGCTCCCACAAGAACCCTAATTTTCTGAAATTTCTTCCAAACCAGAAATTGGTTGCAATTAATCACTTTTTCCACCTCCTAGAGTCATTATATACCATTTCCAATCATCATAGATAGCCACACAATCATGCTTATATTAAAACAGAAAAATCCCCAAAAATAATAAAACTTCAACCACAAATCAAGAAATAATCCATAAACTTGCATCTCATACTACCACTAAGCATGATTTAAGCATCAATTAAGGGAGGAGGGTGGTTCTTCACAACTCACCTTAAAAACAAGAGAGAGAGAGCAATTGGTCACCTTAACTTTCCAAATAACTTCACACAACAACTCACCAACACTTCCTTAAGTGGTTTTATGGAGCAAAATCAAGGTTGGATGGTTGGTTTTGATGATTTGGAGCAAGCTTGAAGAGTTTTCTTCCTTGTGCTTAGAGTAAGAGAGAGAGAAAGAGAGAAAGAGAGGGACGGCCACCATGGAGGATTTTTTTGATGATTTTTGGTCATTTTTGGTTTATTTAAGTCAAATGGTAAGACCATGAATAGTGGTCTTAAGGTATGAAGCAATCACATGGTGACACTTGTCACCTTTTATTAAATACCTACCTAACTTGTCTCTCTCATATCAATCCAAATTGCAATCTCTACTTATCTCTTAACACCCGGTAAATTAATTCCAGTATCCAAAACTTAACCTAGTTGGCCGAATTTTTTCGAACTTTTCGCACTAGTGGGTCCCACGTCCAGTATACGCTCTTAATTTCTCAAAACCTATTCGATACTAGAAAAATCATCTAAAAATTATATCTGCTCCTTAAAATTATCTAGAAATTTTCCTAAGCACGAAAATGCAGAAAACAAGACATGAAAGATTCTAAAACCTAAAAATGGAAAATTACGGGTTCTCACACTGGTCCTAAAAGAAGATCATGCCAGACCTTTTATCTCTTAATTTTTGTGAATGCAAAAGGCAAGAAACAAGGAAAGTTAGCTCAACACATAACACATTGTGGCAATCAAATAATAATAATAAAATATAGAAAGCAGAAATAAGGCGAGAGGGTTGGAATCCCTCCCCTCGTGCATAGTGTCCCTAGTTCAGGATAAGGTCGACTCTATCCTAGGCAATTCTAATATGGATGCATGAGGTTTGGCTCACTAATGCATCTAGACTCGATAAGGCTTCGGCTCCCAAGCCTTCAGACCTAAAGACGAAGGGTCATCACTCCCAGGGCCTTTGATCGGTGGCTCGAGTGATCCCTTAGATAGCGCTATGGGCGCAGAGCACACCATCCGCCTACCCAAGGCAATCGATCCTAATCCTACAAGGAGGTGTGGGAAACGCCCACAAAAAAAAGAAAAAAGTAGGGTGAATAAACTATGCATGCACGTATGAGGTGCTTTCTTATTGAGGGGAGGGATTGTACCATAAATGCGGACGGAGGTTCTAGGGTGACTACCCCCCATCCCAAAATGCAATCGCGAAACAAGTAAAAGTAAACAAATAAATGAACCATCCATTCATCACATACATAGTGTGCAAAGAGCGATTAGGCGCGCGATAGATGCAAAATCCCTAAAAAGAGGAAAAGGGCAAAAAGGGAAAGAGGAATGCAATCCTAAACATCCAAATGCGATATATAAGAAGGTTAAAAGAAGAAAAGAATCAACTAAATCAAATGCTCGGACTCTCTAAGTCCCCAGTGGAGTCGCCAGCTGTCGCGCTCCATTTTTTATAAATAAAAATAAATGGTTTAAAAAGTGAATTTTTGATTCGAAAAATGAATTTTTGATTTAAAAAAGAAAATGAAAAATATGGGTCTAAATGGGACTTGAAAATGCGACGATTTGACCCAAAATATAGTTTAAAAAGGGTTTTTGAACGAAAATCGGAGTCGCCACTTGGTATAGAGTTAAGGTGTACCAAGTCACCTAAAATGAGTTTTCAAAGGAAAAAAGTAGAAAAACCCCTTTTAAACGACTCCTAGTCTACGAAAATCAAAGGAAAGGTTCGGTGTGAGGCCCCAGTCCGATCGTAAGTCGATATTTGGGTTATTTGATATTCGGTATGAGTAAATATGGGTTTTCGATGATTTTTCAAGTATCGGTTAGATTTTTGAGAATTAAGAACGTATATCGGATGTGGGACCCACTAGTGCGAAAAGTTCGGAAAAATTCGGCCAATAAGGTTAAGTTTCGGATACTGTGTAAAATTTATCGGGTGTTAAGAGATAAGTAGTGTGTGTGAAGTGATTGATGTGAGAGAGAAAAGAAAGATAAGAAGGCATTAATGGAGGTGACAAGTGTCACTTTCCTATTGGTTGGACTTTAAGAATTACTATTTACTTTCTTGACTTTTTTGACCAAAGGATTAAATATCAAAAAAATGCCCAAAATTCACCATTTTTCTCTTCCTTGTGGCCGGCTCTCTCCTTGCAAAGAAGAAGGAAATTCCACCAACTTTCAAGCTTCCATAAGCTTCAATCTTCTATAAACAAAAGCTTGGACTAGATTTCACTCCATAAAATCCTATCTTCTAGTGCTAGTAAGGGTTGTAGTGAAGTTTGTTTGAAGAGCTAAGTGTCCAACACCTCTCTACATCTCTTGTTCTTAGGTAAGTGATGCTTGAACCTCTACTACACCTAATGATGGTTATATTATGCTTAGAAGTGGCTTGAGTGTTGGAATATATGATTTATTTCTTGGTTTGGCTTGATTTGGTGAAGTTTTCCATTTTATGATGAATTTTCTGGTTTCATATGATCTTGATGGTGTGGTTGTTTTTGATGGTTTGTAATAAGGGGCTTTGACTCTAGTGGGTGTGAATTGTTGTTAAATGCAACCAATTTTTGGAATTTGAATGAAATGTGCAAAGTTAGGGTTCATGAACCCCTATTCTGTCCGAAATTTGAGGTCATAGATAGAGGCCGAATTGGACTTTGCTCAAAACATGAACGTTGTAGGTATTGATGAGTTTAGTGTGCCTGCAAAATTTCAGGGCAATTGGACTAGTATAGTGTGAGTTATGCCGTTTTTACTATTGCTGTTTTTGGTGCACAGAATGTCCGAACTGCGATAGTAATTGCCTGTTTTGACTGGAATTGGTGTGGATGTTGAAGTTGGTGTCTTCTGTGGAAATGTAGCTGGATGTCTTAGCTAACTTATGCCTTTGGAATTTCGGCATTTGGACTTGTATGGACTGAGTTATATCGATTACAGTTTTCTGCGTTTTGCAAACCTGTTTTGGTGAATCTGGTTTAGTATTTGGCACATTTGACCTAGTTGTGCTAGGAACTGGATTGAGTGGCCTTCTCCAATATTGTAACCCTGTTTCTTAGCTTCGAAACGGTGGGTCTTACACCCCCATCCGATAACCGTAGTGAATTTGGTGCCATTACCGCATATTAAGGTCAAATACGGTTTGTGATCCTGTTTTGCAATTCTGGTATAGTGTCTTGCATTTTTGACCTTGTTACATTCAAAATTGGACAAAGTTTCCTTCTTCAACATTGTAGCCCCTTAAGTCTCGGATATCCCTGTAAATGTTCAGGTTAAACGGATTAGTATATCCTGAGCTATAAACGAAATACTCAGACCTGTTTTGACCGTCAAATTCTGTTACGTTTTTGGACAGTTTATGACTGGAACTTTGGCTTCACATTTGACTAGGTTACAAGCTGTTTGGGCTTGCAACCAAAACACCAAACTTATAGCCCTATATCAGAGCTTTCTAACGCCCTTGGAATTTCATGAATCGGATTTATAGAACCTGAGATATAGCCGAGCAAATAAGGCCTGCCCGTGAAAATGACCATTTTCTGGTCAGATCTGTTTTGGTCCTGATGACCAACTTCCGTTCCGAATTTGGATTGCCGACCTTCATGAAAGTTGTTCCATTTGGAATGAACTATCTAACTGCCAATTTTCAGCTCTTTTGACCATGTGTAGCATAGAAAACAGTTTGCACTCAAAACTGGCCATTTGTGCATTGGCCAGATTTCGTACGTGATTGTGTTTGGTTCATTTGGGGCTGAAGCCTCCAGTTTCAGTTCTGGATGTCTTCATAACAATTGTTGTTCATCCTTTAAGCTTCGATATGGTGTCTCATACGCCTTAATCCGATATTCGTAGCTCAACTTATGATTACAATAGAAATGAGTATCAAATCTGCCGTTTCCGTTTCCGTCCGTCATATTTACGTGTGCGCGTGTCGTTTTGCCGTTTTGCTTGTTTTGGGCATGTTAGTGGCCGTTTGTGATAAAATCTTCTATTTCAGACAGCGGTGAGCTAGGCGGAGCCGGTGGGGCCCACTACTAGCGAACGCGCGAAGCGATTTTGCTTTCGTACTACTTTTGGTATTTTGAGTAAGTATTCAGGCCAGTTTGATGTGTTTTCTTGGCTATGTGTTTGAGATATGTGAAAAGGGTACTTAGGCGAGGGTGTACTTTATCGCACTCGACCTAAACCCTAATTTGAATGTATAATTGTACTTGGCATATGTATATGAACCTTTTGGAACCAAAACCCTTGAGCTTGTGGCTCGGGGCGACTTTCGAGTAAAGTTTGTGAAGTTTGCAAAGTTTGTGAGTTCGTGGGCCCGATCTAAGACCTGTTTGGACTATTCGAGCCGGTTAGGACTTGGTCGAAGTCAGTCCAACCTAGTCTGAGGTCACCAAGTTTGTAGGTTCATGTTATGAACCAATTTTGTGAATCCGGTTCACCGAGAAGGTGACCAAGTTTGTGACTCAAGCTCAAGTTTGTGATTTCGTTCGCCCGGGCAAGTTTGTGAGGTGACTGGCCAGTGAGGGTGATAAGGTGTCGGTGGGTGTACAAGTGAAGTTCTACGGACCATTAAGTGTGGTCGACGGAGTGTCGGCAGGAGATCATGCATGGCATATGAATTGGCTTTGGAGCCACCTGTATCCTTATTATGTGATGTTACTTTTCTGCTTTTGCTTTACTCTTACTGTGTAACTGTTGTTACGTGAAATTTATGCTTTCGCCCCTGTTTACTTACTAAGCATATAGCTTACCCCTTTCCTTTTGTTTTCCTTAGCAGGGGCCGACGCGGGGACTTTTGGCTCGTATACTAGTATAGGTAGATTGGCTTGTAATAGTTGAACAGTTAGGATGTTTGTTTTGTTTTGGTGGTTTGTATAAGGACCCTTCTTAGGGTCTACCTTTTGCTGGTTATTGTTATAGTATATTAGAGCGGTTTGGCTTGATGCTTTTGAAGATGTAAATAGACTTTTGGTGGTTGTATATATTATGAATCGTGTTCTTGTGGCTTAGAAGAGTTTTATTAGCTTTAAGTTTTGAGTCCTGGCGCGAGCTAGGCAGACGGCCCGCCGATACCCTTGGGTTCGCCCTTGGGAGAAGTGGGGTCGTCACAGGTGGTATCAGAGATTAGGCTTCAGATCTCTGTAGTGTATCCTAGGCTAAAGTTTAGGATGCCGGACTGTGGGATTTGATTTGATTTGAAAGTTAAGCAATTGAGGGATAAAACCTATAGCTGCTTCGCGTGGTCTCTGCGCAGAGTGAGCCTGGATGAAGTGGCGAATAAGTATGAAGGACTAAGTGTTCGTTCGAGCATAAGTTATGGATCATAAATGTTATAGGCCTTAAATCTTTCTCATGGTATCTGAGGACTATAGATAGGTACGTCAGGTAGGAATTTCGATTGTAGATAGTTTACTCTTGGGACTGCAGCTCGAGATGTGAATTATCTTATTTCGGATTCTTGTGCCTGAGTACTCCAGAGTTTAGCACTTGAGACTAGCATTTTGAGAACATGAACAGGCTTTGTCTGGCAAGAGTGAGTACAAGATATCAACGGGCACCTTGGGGAGTGGAGTAAGAAACCGAACGAGGGTGATTTTCCCTGAGCGTGGGACGATAAGTCGCGTTTCTTTCATTTTGTCCTTGCACTACATGTCATTTACTTGTGGTATGTGAATACCTATATATATAGTACCTGCAGCTCTTGACTTTGTCTAACTTGAAATGTCCCTTGGTGTATATGATGCATTATATTGTGTATATGTTGGCGTGGCTTGTATATATATGTATACATTTTGATCTTTTGATTGTTTTGAGTATTTCAACCCTTTAGTTCGTTGATTGAAATTTCGAGGACGAAATTGTCCTAAGTGGGGGAGATTGTGAGGCCCCAGTCCGATCGTAAGTCGATATTTGGGTTATTTGATATTCGGTATGAGTAAATATGGGTTTTCGATGATTTTTCAAGTATCGGTTAGATTTTTGAGAATTAAGAACGTATATCGGATGTGGGACCCACTAGTGCGAAAAGTTCGGAAAAATTCGGCCAATAAGGTTAAGTTTCGGATACTGTGTAAAATTTATCGGGTGTTAAGAGATAAGTAGTGTGTGTGAAGTGATTGATGTGAGAGAGAAAAGAAAGATAAGAAGGCATTAATGGAGGTGACAAGTGTCACTTTCCTATTGGTTGGACTTTAAGAATTACTATTTACTTTCTTGACTTTTTTGACCAAAGGATTAAATATCAAAAAAATGCCCAAAATTCACCATTTTTCTCTTCCTTGTGGCCGGCTCTCTCCTTGCAAAGAAGAAGGAAATTCCACCAACTTTCAAGCTTCCATAAGCTTCAATCTTCTATAAACAAAAGCTTGGACTAGATTTCACTCCATAAAATCCTATCTTCTAGTGCTAGTAAGGGTTGTAGTGAAGTTTGTTTGAAGAGCTAAGTGTCCAACACCTCTCTACATCTCTTGTTCTTAGGTAAGTGATGCTTGAACCTCTACTACACCTAATGATGGTTATATTATGCTTAGAAGTGGCTTGAGTGTTGGAATATATGATTTATTTCTTGGTTTGGCTTGATTTGGTGAAGTTTTCCATTTTATGATGAATTTTCTGGTTTCATATGATCTTGATGGTGTGGTTGTTTTTGATGGTTTGTAATAAGGGGCTTTGACTCTAGTGGGTGTGAATTGTTGTTAAATGCAACCAATTTTTGGAATTTGAATGAAATGTGCAAAGTTAGGGTTCATGAACCCCTATTCTGTCTGAAATTTGAGGTCATAGATAGAGGCCGAATTGGACTTTGCTCAAAACATGAACGTTGTAGGTATTGATGAGTTTAGTGTGCCTGCAAAATTTCAGGGCAATTGGACTAGTATAGTGTGAGTTATGCCGTTTTTACTATTGCTGTTTTTGGTGCACAGAATGTCCGAACTGCGATAGTAATTGCCTGTTTTGACTGGAATTGGTGTGGATGTTGAAGTTGGTGTCTTCTGTGGAAATGTAGCTGGATGTCTTAGCTAACTTATGCCTTTGGAATTTCGGCATTTGGACTTGTATGGACTGAGTTATATCGATTACAGTTTTCTGCGTTTTGCAAACCTGTTTTGGTGAATCTGGTTTAGTATTTGGCACATTTGACCTAGTTGTGCTAGGAACTGGATTGAGTGGCCTTCTCCAATATTGTAACCCTGTTTCTTAGCTTCGAAACGGTGGGTCTTACACCCCCATCCGATAACCGTAGTGAATTTGGTGCCATTACCGCATATTAAGGTCAAATACGGTTTGTGATCCTGTTTTGCAATTCTGGTATAGTGTCTTGCATTTTTGACCTTGTTACATTCAAAATTGGACAAAGTTTCCTTCTTCAACATTGTAACCCCTTAAGTCCCGGATATCCCTGTAAATTTTCAGGTTAAACGGATTAGTATATCCTGAGCTATAAACGAAATACTCAGACCTGTTTTGACCGTCAAATTCTGTTACGTTTTTGGACAGTTTATGACTGGAACTTTGGCTTCACATTTGACTAGGTTACAAGCTGTTTGGGCTTGCGACCAAAACACCAAACTTATAGCCCTATATCAAAGCTTTCTAACGCCCTTGGAATTTCATGAATCGGATTTATAGAACCTGAGATATAGCCGAGCAAATAAGGCCTGCCCGTGAAAATGACCATTTTCTGGTCAGATCTGTTTTGGTCCTGATGACCAACTTCCGTTCCGAATTTGGATTGCCGACCTTCATGAAAGTTGTTCCATTTGGAATGAACTATCTAACTGCCAATTTTCAGCTCTTTTGACCATGTGTAGCATAGAAAACAGTTTGCACTCAAAACTGGCCATTTGTGCATTGGCCAGATTTCGTATGTGATTGTGTTTGGTTCATTTGGGGCTGAAGCCTCCAGTTTCAGTTCTGGATGTCTTCATAACAATTGTTGTTCATCCTTTAAGCTTCGATATGGTGTCTCATACGCCTTAATCCGATATTCGTAGCTCAACTTATGATTACAATAGAAATGAGTATCAAATCTGCCGTTTCCGTTTCCGTCCGTCATATTTACGTGTGCGCGTGTCGTTTTGCCGTTTTGCTTGTTTTGGGCATGTTAGTGGCCGTTTGTGATAAAATCTTCTATTTCAGACAGCGGTGAGCTAGGCGGAGCCGGTGGGGCCCACTACTAGCGAACGCGCGAAGCGATTTTGCTTTCGTACTACTTTTGGTATTTTGAGTAAGTATTCAGGCCAGTTTGATGTGTTTTCTTGGCTATGTGTTTGAGATATGTGAAAAGGGTACTTAGGCGAGGGTGTACTTTATCGCACTCGACCTAAACCCTAATTTGAATGTATAATTGTACTTGGCATATGTATATGAACCTTTTGGAACCAAAACCCTTGAGCTTGTGGCTCGGGGCGACTTTCGAGTAAAGTTTGTGAAGTTTGCAAAGTTTGTGAGTTCGTGGGCCCGATCTAAGACCTGTTTGGACTATTCGAGCCGGTTAGGGCTTGGTCGAAGTCAGTCCAACCTAGTCTGAGGTCACCAAGTTTGTAGGTTCATGTTATGAACCAATTTTGTGAATCCGGTTCACCGAGAAGGTGACCAAGTTTGTGACTCAAGCTCAAGTTTGTGATTTCGTTCGCCCGGGCAAGTTTGTGAGGTGACTGGCCAGTGAGGGTGATAAGGTGTCGGTGGGTGTACAAGTGAAGTTCTACGGACCATTAAGTGTGGTCGACGGAGTGTCGGCAGGAGATCATGCATGGCATATGAATTGGCTTTGGAGCCACCTGTATCCTTATTATGTGATGTTACTTTTCTGCTTTTGCTTTACTCTTACTGTGTAACTGTTGTTACGTGAAATTTATGCTTTCGCCCCTGTTTACTTACTAAGCATATAGCTTACCCCTTTCCTTTTGTTTTCCTTAGCAGGGGCCGACGCGGGGACTTTTGGCTCGTATACTAGTATAGGTAGATTGGCTTGTAATAGTTGAACAGTTAGGATGTTTGTTTTGTTTTGGTGGTTTGTATAAGGACCCTTCTTAGGGTCTACCTTTTGCTGGTTATTGTTATAGTATATTAGAGCGGTTTGGCTTGATGCTTTTGAAGATGTAAATAGACTTTTGGTGGTTGTATATATTATGAATCGTGTTCTTGTGGCTTAGAAGAGTTTTATTAGCTTTAAGTTTTGAGTCCTGGCGCGAGCTAGGCAGACGGCCCGCCGATACCCTTGGGTTCGCCCTTGGGAGAAGTGGGGTCGTCACAGGTGGTATCAGAGATTAGGCTTCAGATCTCTGTAGTGTATCCTAGGCTAAAGTTTAGGATGCCGGACTGTGGGATTTGATTTGATTTGAAAGTTAAGCAATTGAGGGATAAAACCTATAGCTGCTTCGCGTGGTCTCTGCGCAGAGTGAGCCTGGATGAAGTGGCGAATAAGTATGAAGGACTAAGTGTTCGTTCGAGCATAAGTTATGGATCATAAATGTTATAGGCCTTAAATCTTTCTCATGGTATCTGAGGACTATAGATAGGTACGTCAGGTAGGAATTTCGATTGTAGATAGTTTACTCTTGGGACTGCAGCTCGAGATGTGAATTATCTTATTTCGGATTCTTGTGCCTGAGTACTCCAGAGTTTAGCACTTGAGACTAGCATTTTGAGAACATGAACAGGCTTTGTCTGGCAAGAGTGAGTACAAGATATCAACGGGCACCTTGGGGAGTGGAGTAAGAAACCGAACGAGGGTGATTTTCCCTGAGCGTGGGACGATAAGTCGCGTTTCTTTCATTTTGTCCTTGCACTACATGTCATTTACTTGTGGTATGTGAATACCTATATATATAGTACCTGCAGCTCTTGACTTTGTCTAACTTGAAATGTCCCTTGGTGTATATGATGCATTATATTGTGTATATGTTGGCGTGGCTTGTATATATATGTATACATTTTGATCTTTTGATTGTTTTGAGTATTTCAACCCTTTAGTTCGTTGATTGAAATTTCGAGGACGAAATTGTCCTAAGTGGGGGAGATTGTGAGGCCCCAGTCCGATCGTAAGTCGATATTTGGGTTATTTGATATTCGGTATGAGTAAATATGGGTTTTCGATGATTTTTCAAGTATCGGTTAGATTTTTGAGAATTAAGAACGTATATCGGATGTGGGACCCACTAGTGCGAAAAGTTCGGAAAAATTCGGCCAATAAGGTTAAGTTTCGGATACTGTGTAAAATTTATCGGGTGTTAAGAGATAAGTAGTGTGTGTGAAGTGATTGATGTGAGAGAGAAAAGAAAGATAAGAAGGCATTAATGGAGGTGACAAGTGTCACTTTCCTATTGGTTGGACTTTAAGAATTACTATTTACTTTCTTGACTTTTTTGACCAAAGGATTAAATATCAAAAAAATGCCCAAAATTCACCATTTTTCTCTTCCTTGTGGCCGGCTCTCTCCTTGCAAAGAAGAAGGAAATTCCACCAACTTTCAAGCTTCCATAAGCTTCAATCTTCTATAAACAAAAGCTTGGACTAGATTTCACTCCATAAAATCCTATCTTCTAGTGCTAGTAAGGGTTGTAGTGAAGTTTGTTTGAAGAGCTAAGTGTCCAACACCTCTCTACATCTCTTGTTCTTAGGTAAGTGATGCTTGAACCTCTACTACACCTAATGATGGTTATATTATGCTTAGAAGTGGCTTGAGTGTTGGAATATATGATTTATTTCTTGGTTTGGCTTGATTTGGTGAAGTTTTCCATTTTATGATGAATTTTCTGGTTTCATATGATCTTGATGGTGTGGTTGTTTTTGATGGTTTGTAATAAGGGGCTTTGACTCTAGTGGGTGTGAATTGTTGTTAAATGCAACCAATTTTTGGAATTTGAATGAAATGTGCAAAGTTAGGGTTCATGAACCCCTATTCTGTCCGAAATTTGAGGTCATAGATAGAGGCCGAATTGGACTTTGCTCAAAACATGAACGTTGTAGGTATTGATGAGTTTAGTGTGCCTGCAAAATTTCAGGGCAATTGGACTAGTATAGTGTGAGTTATGCCGTTTTTACTATTGCTGTTTTTGGTGCACAGAATGTCCGAACTGCGATAGTAATTGCCTGTTTTGACTGGAATTGGTGTGGATGTTGAAGTTGGTGTCTTCTGTGGAAATGTAGCTGGATGTCTTAGCTAACTTATGCCTTTGGAATTTCGGCATTTGGACTTGTATGGACTGAGTTATATCGATTACAGTTTTCTGCGTTTTGCAAACCTGTTTTGGTGAATCTGGTTTAGTATTTGGCACATTTGACCTAGTTGTGCTAGGAACTGGATTGAGTGGCCTTCTCCAATATTGTAACCCTGTTTCTTAGCTTCGAAACGGTGGGTCTTACACCCCCATCCGATAACCGTAGTGAATTTGGTGCCATTACCGCATATTAAGGTCAAATACGGTTTGTGATCCTGTTTTGCAATTCTGGTATAGTGTCTTGCATTTTTGACCTTGTTACATTCAAAATTGGACAAAGTTTCCTTCTTCAACATTGTAACCCCTTAAGTCCCGGATATCCCTGTAAATTTTCAGGTTAAACGGATTAGTATATCCTGAGCTATAAACGAAATACTCAGACCTGTTTTGACCGTCAAATTCTGTTACGTTTTTGGACAGTTTATGACTGGAACTTTGGCTTCACATTTGACTAGGTTACAAGCTGTTTGGGCTTGCGACCAAAACACCAAACTTATAGCCCTATATCAAAGCTTTCTAACGCCCTTGGAATTTCATGAATCGGATTTATAGAACCTGAGATATAGCCGAGCAAATAAGGCCTGCCCGTGAAAATGACCATTTTCTGGTCAGATCTGTTTTGGTCCTGATGACCAACTTCCGTTCCGAATTTGGATTGCCGACCTTCATGAAAGTTGTTCCATTTGGAATGAACTATCTAACTGCCAATTTTCAGCTCTTTTGACCATGTGTAGCATAGAAAACAGTTTGCACTCAAAACTGGCCATTTGTGCATTGGCCAGATTTCGTATGTGATTGTGTTTGGTTCATTTGGGGCTGAAGCCTCCAGTTTCAGTTCTGGATGTCTTCATAACAATTGTTGTTCATCCTTTAAGCTTCGATATGGTGTCTCATACGCCTTAATCCGATATTCGTAGCTCAACTTATGATTACAATAGAAATGAGTATCAAATCTGCCGTTTCCGTTTCCGTCCGTCATATTTACGTGTGCGCGTGTCGTTTTGCCGTTTTGCTTGTTTTGGGCATGTTAGTGGCCGTTTGTGATAAAATCTTCTATTTCAGACAGCGGTGAGCTAGGCGGAGCCGGTGGGGCCCACTACTAGCGAACGCGCGAAGCGATTTTGCTTTCGTACTACTTTTGGTATTTTGAGTAAGTATTCAGGCCAGTTTGATGTGTTTTCTTGGCTATGTGTTTGAGATATGTGAAAAGGGTACTTAGGCGAGGGTGTACTTTATCGCACTCGACCTAAACCCTAATTTGAATGTATAATTGTACTTGGCATATGTATATGAACCTTTTGGAACCAAAACCCTTGAGCTTGTGGCTCGGGGCGACTTTCGAGTAAAGTTTGTGAAGTTTGCAAAGTTTGTGAGTTCGTGGGCCCGATCTAAGACCTGTTTGGACTATTCGAGCCGGTTAGGGCTTGGTCGAAGTCAGTCCAACCTAGTCTGAGGTCACCAAGTTTGTAGGTTCATGTTATGAACCAATTTTGTGAATCCGGTTCACCGAGAAGGTGACCAAGTTTGTGACTCAAGCTCAAGTTTGTGATTTCGTTCGCCCGGGCAAGTTTGTGAGGTGACTGGCCAGTGAGGGTGATAAGGTGTCGGTGGGTGTACAAGTGAAGTTCTACGGACCATTAAGTGTGGTCGACGGAGTGTCGGCAGGAGATCATGCATGGCATATGAATTGGCTTTGGAGCCACCTGTATCCTTATTATGTGATGTTACTTTTCTGCTTTTGCTTTACTCTTACTGTGTAACTGTTGTTACGTGAAATTTATGCTTTCGCCCCTGTTTACTTACTAAGCATATAGCTTACCCCTTTCCTTTTGTTTTCCTTAGCAGGGGCCGACGCGGGGACTTTTGGCTCGTATACTAGTATAGGTAGATTGGCTTGTAATAGTTGAACAGTTAGGATGTTTGTTTTGTTTTGGTGGTTTGTATAAGGACCCTTCTTAGGGTCTACCTTTTGCTGGTTATTGTTATAGTATATTAGAGCGGTTTGGCTTGATGCTTTTGAAGATGTAAATAGACTTTTGGTGGTTGTATATATTATGAATCGTGTTCTTGTGGCTTAGAAGAGTTTTATTAGCTTTAAGTTTTGAGTCCTGGCGCGAGCTAGGCAGACGGCCCGCCGATACCCTTGGGTTCGCCCTTGGGAGAAGTGGGGTCGTCACAGGTGGTATCAGAGATTAGGCTTCAGATCTCTGTAGTGTATCCTAGGCTAAAGTTTAGGATGCCGGACTGTGGGATTTGATTTGATTTGAAAGTTAAGCAATTGAGGGATAAAACCTATAGCTGCTTCGCGTGGTCTCTGCGCAGAGTGAGCCTGGATGAAGTGGCGAATAAGTATGAAGGACTAAGTGTTCGTTCGAGCATAAGTTATGGATCATAAATGTTATAGGCCTTAAATCTTTCTCATGGTATCTGAGGACTATAGATAGGTACGTCAGGTAGGAATTTCGATTGTAGATAGTTTACTCTTGGGACTGCAGCTCGAGATGTGAATTATCTTATTTCGGATTCTTGTGCCTGAGTACTCCAGAGTTTAGCACTTGAGACTAGCATTTTGAGAACATGAACAGGCTTTGTCTGGCAAGAGTGAGTACAAGATATCAACGGGCACCTTGGGGAGTGGAGTAAGAAACCGAACGAGGGTGATTTTCCCTGAGCGTGGGACGATAAGTCGCGTTTCTTTCATTTTGTCCTTGCACTACATGTCATTTACTTGTGGTATGTGAATACCTATATATATAGTACCTGCAGCTCTTGACTTTGTCTAACTTGAAATGTCCCTTGGTGTATATGATGCATTATATTGTGTATATGTTGGCGTGGCTTGTATATATATGTATACATTTTGATCTTTTGATTGTTTTGAGTATTTCAACCCTTTAGTTCGTTGATTGAAATTTCGAGGACGAAATTGTCCTAAGTGGGGGAGATTGTGAGGCCCCAGTCCGATCGTAAGTCGATATTTGGGTTATTTGATATAAGGTATGAGTAAATATGGGTTTTCGATGATTTTTCAAGTATCGGTTAGATTTTTGAGAATTAAGAACGTATATCGGATGTGGGACCCACTAGTGCGAAAAGTTCGGAAAAATTCGGCCAATAAGGTTAAGTTTCGGATACTGTGTAAAATTTATCGGGTGTTAAGAGATAAGTAGTGTGTGTGAAGTGATTGATGTGAGAGAGAAAAGAAAGATAAGAAGGCATTAATGGAGGTGACAAGTGTCACTTTCCTATTGGTTGGACTTTAAGAATTACTATTTACTTTCTTGACTTTTTTGACCAAAGGATTAAATATCAAAAAAATGCCCAAAATTCACCATTTTTCTCTTCCTTGTGGCCGGCTCTCTCCTTGCAAAGAAGAAGGAAATTCCACCAACTTTCAAGCTTCCATAAGCTTCAATCTTCTATAAACAAAAGCTTGGACTAGATTTCACTCCATAAAATCCTATCTTCTAGTGCTAGTAAGGGTTGTAGTGAAGTTTGTTTGAAGAGCTAAGTGTCCAACACCTCTCTACATCTCTTGTTCTTAGGTAAGTGATGCTTGAACCTCTACTACACCTAATGATGGTTATATTATGCTTAGAAGTGGCTTGAGTGTTGGAATATATGATTTATTTCTTGGTTTGGCTTGATTTGGTGAAGTTTTCCATTTTATGATGAATTTTCTGGTTTCATATGATCTTGATGGTGTGGTTGTTTTTGATGGTTTGTAATAAGGGGCTTTGACTCTAGTGGGTGTGAATTGTTGTTAAATGCAACCAATTTTTGGAATTTGAATGAAATGTGCAAAGTTAGGGTTCATGAACCCCTATTCTGTCCGAAATTTGAGGTCATAGATAGAGGCCGAATTGGACTTTGCTCAAAACATGAACGTTGTAGGTATTGATGAGTTTAGTGTGCCTGCAAAATTTCAGGGCAATTGGACTAGTATAGTGTGAGTTATGCCGTTTTTACTATTGCTGTTTTTGGTGCACAGAATGTCCGAACTGCGATAGTAATTGCCTGTTTTGACTGGAATTGGTGTGGATGTTGAAGTTGGTGTCTTCTGTGGAAATGTAGCTGGATGTCTTAGCTAACTTATGCCTTTGGAATTTCGGCATTTGGACTTGTATGGACTGAGTTATATCGATTACAGTTTTCTGCGTTTTGCAAACCTGTTTTGGTGAATCTGGTTTAGTATTTGGCACATTTGACCTAGTTGTGCTAGGAACTGGATTGAGTGGCCTTCTCCAATATTGTAACCCTGTTTCTTAGCTTCGAAACGGTGGGTCTTACACCCCCATCCGATAACCGTAGTGAATTTGGTGCCATTACCGCATATTAAGGTCAAATACGGTTTGTGATCCTGTTTTGCAATTCTGGTATAGTGTCTTGCATTTTTGACCTTGTTACATTCAAAATTGGACAAAGTTTCCTTCTTCAACATTGTAACCCCTTAAGTCCCGGATATCCCTGTAAATTTTCAGGTTAAACGGATTAGTATATCCTGAGCTATAAACGAAATACTCAGACCTGTTTTGACCGTCAAATTCTGTTACGTTTTTGGACAGTTTATGACTGGAACTTTGGCTTCACATTTGACTAGGTTACAAGCTGTTTGGGCTTGCGACCAAAACACCAAACTTATAGCCCTATATCAAAGCTTTCTAACGCCCTTGGAATTTCATGAATCGGATTTATAGAACCTGAGATATAGCCGAGCAAATAAGGCCTGCCCGTGAAAATGACCATTTTCTGGTCAGATCTGTTTTGGTCCTGATGACCAACTTCCGTTCCGAATTTGGATTGCCGACCTTCATGAAAGTTGTTCCATTTGGAATGAACTATCTAACTGCCAATTTTCAGCTCTTTTGACCATGTGTAGCATAGAAAACAGTTTGCACTCAAAACTGGCCATTTGTGCATTGGCCAGATTTCGTATGTGATTGTGTTTGGTTCATTTGGGGCTGAAGCCTCCAGTTTCAGTTCTGGATGTCTTCATAACAATTGTTGTTCATCCTTTAAGCTTCGATATGGTGTCTCATACGCCTTAATCCGATATTCGTAGCTCAACTTATGATTACAATAGAAATGAGTATCAAATCTGCCGTTTCCGTTTCCGTCCGTCATATTTACGTGTGCGCGTGTCGTTTTGCCGTTTTGCTTGTTTTGGGCATGTTAGTGGCCGTTTGTGATAAAATCTTCTATTTCAGACAGCGGTGAGCTAGGCGGAGCCGGTGGGGCCCACTACTAGCGAACGCGCGAAGCGATTTTGCTTTCGTACTACTTTTGGTATTTTGAGTAAGTATTCAGGCCAGTTTGATGTGTTTTCTTGGCTATGTGTTTGAGATATGTGAAAAGGGTACTTAGGCGAGGGTGTACTTTATCGCACTCGACCTAAACCCTAATTTGAATGTATAATTGTACTTGGCATATGTATATGAACCTTTTGGAACCAAAACCCTTGAGCTTGTGGCTCGGGGCGACTTTCGAGTAAAGTTTGTGAAGTTTGCAAAGTTTGTGAGTTCGTGGGCCCGATCTAAGACCTGTTTGGACTATTCGAGCCGGTTAGGGCTTGGTCGAAGTCAGTCCAACCTAGTCTGAGGTCACCAAGTTTGTAGGTTCATGTTATGAACCAATTTTGTGAATCCGGTTCACCGAGAAGGTGACCAAGTTTGTGACTCAAGCTCAAGTTTGTGATTTCGTTCGCCCGGGCAAGTTTGTGAGGTGACTGGCCAGTGAGGGTGATAAGGTGTCGGTGGGTGTACAAGTGAAGTTCTACGGACCATTAAGTGTGGTCGACGGAGTGTCGGCAGGAGATCATGCATGGCATATGAATTGGCTTTGGAGCCACCTGTATCCTTATTATGTGATGTTACTTTTCTGCTTTTGCTTTACTCTTACTGTGTAACTGTTGTTACGTGAAATTTATGCTTTCGCCCCTGTTTACTTACTAAGCATATAGCTTACCCCTTTCCTTTTGTTTTCCTTAGCAGGGGCCGACGCGGGGACTTTTGGCTCGTATACTAGTATAGGTAGATTGGCTTGTAATAGTTGAACAGTTAGGATGTTTGTTTTGTTTTGGTGGTTTGTATAAGGACCCTTCTTAGGGTCTACCTTTTGCTGGTTATTGTTATAGTATATTAGAGCGGTTTGGCTTGATGCTTTTGAAGATGTAAATAGACTTTTGGTGGTTGTATATATTATGAATCGTGTTCTTGTGGCTTAGAAGAGTTTTATTAGCTTTAAGTTTTGAGTCCTGGCGCGAGCTAGGCAGACGGCCCGCCGATACCCTTGGGTTCGCCCTTGGGAGAAGTGGGGTCGTCACAGGTGGTATCAGAGATTAGGCTTCAGATCTCTGTAGTGTATCCTAGGCTAAAGTTTAGGATGCCGGACTGTGGGATTTGATTTGATTTGAAAGTTAAGCAATTGAGGGATAAAACCTATAGCTGCTTCGCGTGGTCTCTGCGCAGAGTGAGCCTGGATGAAGTGGCGAATAAGTATGAAGGACTAAGTGTTCGTTCGAGCATAAGTTATGGATCATAAATGTTATAGGCCTTAAATCTTTCTCATGGTATCTGAGGACTATAGATAGGTACGTCAGGTAGGAATTTCGATTGTAGATAGTTTACTCTTGGGACTGCAGCTCGAGATGTGAATTATCTTATTTCGGATTCTTGTGCCTGAGTACTCCAGAGTTTAGCACTTGAGACTAGCATTTTGAGAACATGAACAGGCTTTGTCTGGCAAGAGTGAGTACAAGATATCAACGGGCACCTTGGGGAGTGGAGTAAGAAACCGAACGAGGGTGATTTTCCCTGAGCGTGGGACGATAAGTCGCGTTTCTTTCATTTTGTCCTTGCACTACATGTCATTTACTTGTGGTATGTGAATACCTATATATATAGTACCTGCAGCTCTTGACTTTGTCTAACTTGAAATGTCCCTTGGTGTATATGATGCATTATATTGTGTATATGTTGGCGTGGCTTGTATATATATGTATACATTTTGATCTTTTGATTGTTTTGAGTATTTCAACCCTTTAGTTCGTTGATTGAAATTTCGAGGACGAAATTGTCCTAAGTGGGGGAGATTGTGAGGCCCCAGTCCGATCGTAAGTCGATATTTGGGTTATTTGATATAAGGTATGAGTAAATATGGGTTTTCGATGATTTTTCAAGTATCGGTTAGATTTTTGAGAATTAAGAACGTATATCGGATGTGGGACCCACTAGTGCGAAAAGTTCGGAAAAATTCGGCCAATAAGGTTAAGTTTCGGATACTGTGTAAAATTTATCGGGTGTTAAGAGATAAGTAGTGTGTGTGAAGTGATTGATGTGAGAGAGAAAAGAAAGATAAGAAGGCATTAATGGAGGTGACAAGTGTCACTTTCCTATTGGTTGGACTTTAAGAATTACTATTTACTTTCTTGACTTTTTTGACCAAAGGATTAAATATCAAAAAAATGCCCAAAATTCACCATTTTTCTCTTCCTTGTGGCCGGCTCTCTCCTTGCAAAGAAGAAGGAAATTCCACCAACTTTCAAGCTTCCATAAGCTTCAATCTTCTATAAACAAAAGCTTGGACTAGATTTCACTCCATAAAATCCTATCTTCTAGTGCTAGTAAGGGTTGTAGTGAAGTTTGTTTGAAGAGCTAAGTGTCCAACACCTCTCTACATCTCTTGTTCTTAGGTAAGTGATGCTTGAACCTCTACTACACCTAATGATGGTTATATTATGCTTAGAAGTGGCTTGAGTGTTGGAATATATGATTTATTTCTTGGTTTGGCTTGATTTGGTGAAGTTTTCCATTTTATGATGAATTTTCTGGTTTCATATGATCTTGATGGTGTGGTTGTTTTTGATGGTTTGTAATAAGGGGCTTTGACTCTAGTGGGTGTGAATTGTTGTTAAATGCAACCAATTTTTGGAATTTGAATGAAATGTGCAAAGTTAGGGTTCATGAACCCCTATTCTGTCCGAAATTTGAGGTCATAGATAGAGGCCGAATTGGACTTTGCTCAAAACATGAACGTTGTAGGTATTGATGAGTTTAGTGTGCCTGCAAAATTTCAGGGCAATTGGACTAGTATAGTGTGAGTTATGCCGTTTTTACTATTGCTGTTTTTGGTGCACAGAATGTCCGAACTGCGATAGTAATTGCCTGTTTTGACTGGAATTGGTGTGGATGTTGAAGTTGGTGTCTTCTGTGGAAATGTAGCTGGATGTCTTAGCTAACTTATGCCTTTGGAATTTCAGCATTTGGACTTGTATGGACTGAGTTATATCGATTACAGTTTTCTGCGTTTTGCAAACCTGTTTTGGTGAATCTGGTTTAGTATTTGGCACATTTGACCTAGTTGTGCTAGGAACTGGATTGAGTGGCCTTCTCCAATATTGTAACCCTGTTTCTTAGCTTCGAAACGGTGGGTCTTACACCCCCATCCGATAACCGTAGTGAATTTGGTGCCATTACCGCATATTAAGGTCAAATACGGTTTGTGATCCTGTTTTGCAATTCTGGTATAGTGTCTTGCATTTTTGACCTTGTTACATTCAAAATTGGACAAAGTTTCCTTCTTCAACATTGTAACCCCTTAAGTCCCGGATATCCCTGTAAATTTTCAGGTTAAACGGATTAGTATATCCTGAGCTATAAACGAAATACTCAGACCTGTTTTGACCGTCAAATTCTGTTACGTTTTTGGACAGTTTATGACTGGAACTTTGGCTTCACATTTGACTAGGTTACAAGCTGTTTGGGCTTGCGACCAAAACACCAAACTTATAGCCCTATATCAAAGCTTTCTAACGCCCTTGGAATTTCATGAATCGGATTTATAGAACCTGAGATATAGCCGAGCAAATAAGGCCTGCCCGTGAAAATGACCATTTTCTGGTCAGATCTGTTTTGGTCCTGATGACCAACTTCCGTTCCGAATTTGGATTGCCGACCTTCATGAAAGTTGTTCCATTTGGAATGAACTATCTAACTGCCAATTTTCAGCTCTTTTGACCATGTGTAGCATAGAAAACAGTTTGCACTCAAAACTGGCCATTTGTGCATTGGCCAGATTTCGTATGTGATTGTGTTTGGTTCATTTGGGGCTGAAGCCTCCAGTTTCAGTTCTGGATGTCTTCATAACAATTGTTGTTCATCCTTTAAGCTTCGATATGGTGTCTCATACGCCTTAATCCGATATTCGTAGCTCAACTTATGATTACAATAGAAATGAGTATCAAATCTGCCGTTTCCGTTTCCGTCCGTCATATTTACGTGTGCGCGTGTCGTTTTGCCGTTTTGCTTGTTTTGGGCATGTTAGTGGCCGTTTGTGATAAAATCTTCTATTTCAGACAGCGGTGAGCTAGGCGGAGCCGGTGGGGCCCACTACTAGCGAACGCGCGAAGCGATTTTGCTTTCGTACTACTTTTGGTATTTTGAGTAAGTATTCAGGCCAGTTTGATGTGTTTTCTTGGCTATGTGTTTGAGATATGTGAAAAGGGTACTTAGGCGAGGGTGTACTTTATCGCACTCGACCTAAACCCTAATTTGAATGTATAATTGTACTTGGCATATGTATATGAACCTTTTGGAACCAAAACCCTTGAGCTTGTGGCTCGGGGCGACTTTCGAGTAAAGTTTGTGAAGTTTGCAAAGTTTGTGAGTTCGTGGGCCCGATCTAAGACCTGTTTGGACTATTCGAGCCGGTTAGGGCTTGGTCGAAGTCAGTCCAACCTAGTCTGAGGTCACCAAGTTTGTAGGTTCATGTTATGAACCAATTTTGTGAATCCGGTTCACCGAGAAGGTGACCAAGTTTGTGACTCAAGCTCAAGTTTGTGATTTCGTTCGCCCGGGCAAGTTTGTGAGGTGACTGGCCAGTGAGGGTGATAAGGTGTCGGTGGGTGTACAAGTGAAGTTCTACGGACCATTAAGTGTGGTCGACGGAGTGTCGGCAGGAGATCATGCATGGCATATGAATTGGCTTTGGAGCCACCTGTATCCTTATTATGTGATGTTACTTTTCTGCTTTTGCTTTACTCTTACTGTGTAACTGTTGTTACGTGAAATTTATGCTTTCGCCCCTGTTTACTTACTAAGCATATAGCTTACCCCTTTCCTTTTGTTTTCCTTAGCAGGGGCCGACGCGGGGACTTTTGGCTCGTATACTAGTATAGGTAGATTGGCTTGTAATAGTTGAACAGTTAGGATGTTTGTTTTGTTTTGGTGGTTTGTATAAGGACCCTTCTTAGGGTCTACCTTTTGCTGGTTATTGTTATAGTATATTAGAGCGGTTTGGCTTGATGCTGTTGAAGATGTAAATAGACTTTTGGTGGTTGTATATATTATGAATCGTGTTCTTGTGGCTTAGAAGAGTTTTATTAGCTTTAAGTTTTGAGTCCTGGCGCGAGCTAGGCAGACGGCCCGCCGATACCCTTGGGTTCGCCCTTGGGAGAAGTGGGGTCGTCACAGGTGGTATCAGAGATTAGGCTTCAGATCTCTGTAGTGTATCCTAGGCTAAAGTTTAGGATGCCGGACTGTGGGATTTGATTTGATTTGAAAGTTAAGCAATTGAGGGATAAAACCTATAGCTGCTTCGCGTGGTCTCTGCGCAGAGTGAGCCTGGATGAAGTGGCGAATAAGTATGAAGGACTAAGTGTTCGTTCGAGCATAAGTTATGGATCATAAATGTTATAGGCCTTAAATCTTTCTCATGGTATCTGAGGACTATAGATAGGTACGTCAGGTAGGAATTTCGATTGTAGATAGTTTACTCTTGGGACTGCAGCTCGAGATGTGAATTATCTTATTTCGGATTCTTGTGCCTGAGTACTCCAGAGTTTAGCACTTGAGACTAGCATTTTGAGAACATGAACAGGCTTTGTCTGGCAAGAGTGAGTACAAGATATCAACGGGCACCTTGGGGAGTGGAGTAAGAAACCGAACGAGGGTGATTTTCCCTGAGCGTGGGACGATAAGTCGCGTTTCTTTCATTTTGTCCTTGCACTACATGTCATTTACTTGTGGTATGTGAATACCTATATATATAGTACCTGCAGCTCTTGACTTTGTCTAACTTGAAATGTCCCTTGGTGTATATGATGCATTATATTGTGTATATGTTGGCGTGGCTTGTATATATATGTATACATTTTGATCTTTTGATTGTTTTGAGTATTTCAACCCTTTAGTTCGTTGATTGAAATTTCGAGGACGAAATTGTCCTAAGTGGGGGAGATTGTGAGGCCCCAGTCCGATCGTAAGTCGATATTTGGGTTATTTGATATTCGGTATGAGTAAATATGGGTTTTCGATGATTTTTCAAGTATCGGTTAGATTTTTGAGAATTAAGAACGTATATCGGATGTGGGACCCACTAGTGCGAAAAGTTCGGAAAAATTCGGCCAATAAGGTTAAGTTTCGGATACTGTGTAAAATTTATCGGGTGTTAAGAGATAAGTAGTGTGTGTGAAGTGATTGATGTGAGAGAGAAAAGAAAGATAAGAAGGCATTAATGGAGGTGACAAGTGTCACTTTCCTATTGGTTGGACTTTAAGAATTACTATTTACTTTCTTGACTTTTTTGACCAAAGGATTAAATATCAAAAAAATGCCCAAAATTCACCATTTTTCTCTTCCTTGTGGCCGGCTCTCTCCTTGCAAAGAAGAAGGAAATTCCACCAACTTTCAAGCTTCCATAAGCTTCAATCTTCTATAAACAAAAGCTTGGACTAGATTTCACTCCATAAAATCCTATCTTCTAGTGCTAGTAAGGGTTGTAGTGAAGTTTGTTTGAAGAGCTAAGTGTCCAACACCTCTCTACATCTCTTGTTCTTAGGTAAGTGATGCTTGAACCTCTACTACACCTAATGATGGTTATATTATGCTTAGAAGTGGCTTGAGTGTTGGAATATATGATTTATTTCTTGGTTTGGCTTGATTTGGTGAAGTTTTCCATTTTATGATGAATTTTCTGGTTTCATATGATCTTGATGGTGTGGTTGTTTTTGATGGTTTGTAATAAGGGGCTTTGACTCTAGTGGGTGTGAATTGTTGTTAAATGCAACCAATTTTTGGAATTTGAATGAAATGTGCAAAGTTAGGGTTCATGAACCCCTATTCTGTCCGAAATTTGAGGTCATAGATAGAGGCCGAATTGGACTTTGCTCAAAACATGAACGTTGTAGGTATTGATGAGTTTAGTGTGCCTGCAAAATTTCAGGGCAATTGGACTAGTATAGTGTGAGTTATGCCGTTTTTACTATTGCTGTTTTTGGTGCACAGAATGTCCGAACTGCGATAGTAATTGCCTGTTTTGACTGGAATTGGTGTGGATGTTGAAGTTGGTGTCTTCTGTGGAAATGTAGCTGGATGTCTTAGCTAACTTATGCCTTTGGAATTTCGGCATTTGGACTTGTATGGACTGAGTTATATCGATTACAGTTTTCTGCGTTTTGCAAACCTGTTTTGGTGAATCTGGTTTAGTATTTGGCACATTTGACCTAGTTGTGCTAGGAACTGGATTGAGTGGCCTTCTCCAATATTGTAACCCTGTTTCTTAGCTTCGAAACGGTGGGTCTTACACCCCCATCCGATAACCGTAGTGAATTTGGTGCCATTACCGCATATTAAGGTCAAATACGGTTTGTGATCCTGTTTTGCAATTCTGGTATAGTGTCTTGCATTTTTGACCTTGTTACATTCAAAATTGGACAAAGTTTCCTTCTTCAACATTGTAACCCCTTAAGTCCCGGATATCCCTGTAAATTTTCAGGTTAAACGGATTAGTATATCCTGAGCTATAAACGAAATACTCAGACCTGTTTTGACCGTCAAATTCTGTTACGTTTTTGGACAGTTTATGACTGGAACTTTGGCTTCACATTTGACTAGGTTACAAGCTGTTTGGGCTTGCGACCAAAACACCAAACTTATAGCCCTATATCAAAGCTTTCTAACGCCCTTGGAATTTCATGAATCGGATTTATAGAACCTGAGATATAGCCGAGCAAATAAGGCCTGCCCGTGAAAATGACCATTTTCTGGTCAGATCTGTTTTGGTCCTGATGACCAACTTCCGTTCCGAATTTGGATTGCCGACCTTCATGAAAGTTGTTCCATTTGGAATGAACTATCTAACTGCCAATTTTCAGCTCTTTTGACCATGTGTAGCATAGAAAACAGTTTGCACTCAAAACTGGCCATTTGTGCATTGGCCAGATTTCGTATGTGATTGTGTTTGGTTCATTTGGGGCTGAAGCCTCCAGTTTCAGTTCTGGATGTCTTCATAACAATTGTTGTTCATCCTTTAAGCTTCGATATGGTGTCTCATACGCCTTAATCCGATATTCGTAGCTCAACTTATGATTACAATAGAAATGAGTATCAAATCTGCCGTTTCCGTTTCCGTCCGTCATATTTACGTGTGCGCGTGTCGTTTTGCCGTTTTGCTTGTTTTGGGCATGTTAGTGGCCGTTTGTGATAAAATCTTCTATTTCAGACAGCGGTGAGCTAGGCGGAGCCGGTGGGGCCCACTACTAGCGAACGCGCGAAGCGATTTTGCTTTCGTACTACTTTTGGTATTTTGAGTAAGTATTCAGGCCAGTTTGATGTGTTTTCTTGGCTATGTGTTTGAGATATGTGAAAAGGGTACTTAGGCGAGGGTGTACTTTATCGCACTCGACCTAAACCCTAATTTGAATGTATAATTGTACTTGGCATATGTATATGAACCTTTTGGAACCAAAACCCTTGAGCTTGTGGCTCGGGGCGACTTTCGAGTAAAGTTTGTGAAGTTTGCAAAGTTTGTGAGTTCGTGGGCCCGATCTAAGACCTGTTTGGACTATTCGAGCCGGTTAGGGCTTGGTCGAAGTCAGTCCAACCTAGTCTGAGGTCACCAAGTTTGTAGGTTCATGTTATGAACCAATTTTGTGAATCCGGTTCACCGAGAAGGTGACCAAGTTTGTGACTCAAGCTCAAGTTTGTGATTTCGTTCGCCCGGGCAAGTTTGTGAGGTGACTGGCCAGTGAGGGTGATAAGGTGTCGGTGGGTGTACAAGTGAAGTTCTACGGACCATTAAGTGTGGTCGACGGAGTGTCGGCAGGAGATCATGCATGGCATATGAATTGGCTTTGGAGCCACCTGTATCCTTATTATGTGATGTTACTTTTCTGCTTTTGCTTTACTCTTACTGTGTAACTGTTGTTACGTGAAATTTATGCTTTCGCCCCTGTTTACTTACTAAGCATATAGCTTACCCCTTTCCTTTTGTTTTCCTTAGCAGGGGCCGACGCGGGGACTTTTGGCTCGTATACTAGTATAGGTAGATTGGCTTGTAATAGTTGAACAGTTAGGATGTTTGTTTTGTTTTGGTGGTTTGTATAAGGACCCTTCTTAGGGTCTACCTTTTGCTGGTTATTGTTATAGTATATTAGAGCGGTTTGGCTTGATGCTTTTGAAGATGTAAATAGACTTTTGGTGGTTGTATATATTATGAATCGTGTTCTTGTGGCTTAGAAGAGTTTTATTAGCTTTAAGTTTTGAGTCCTGGCGCGAGCTAGGCAGACGGCCCGCCGATACCCTTGGGTTCGCCCTTGGGAGAAGTGGGGTCGTCACAGACAGCCCCACCTCTCCCTAAGGCGAACCAGAGGGTTCGGCGGGCCGCCTGCCCAGCTCTCGCCGGGACTCAGTCGTTCACTATATTCCTCAAACATATTACAAGATAAAACTCAAATATTACAATATAAATCTCCAATATACATCAAATTCTTCAAAATTTACATGTCATAAGCGAAGCGGAAACAATTCCCAACTATACATAAAATGATTCCAAATCCAAACTGTACAAGATATAGGCCATCCAGACATGTGAATAAGCACAACAAGTCCTTCCTTCGCTTTGAGCCCTGTGGAGGGGAATAAAATATTTTTGGGGTGAGCTAGAAGCTCAGCGAGTAACCGGTGAAATCAGTAATCAAATATATTTCACAATGTTGCATTTCGATCATTTCGATGATGTCATGATTCAGAGATCAAATGTACGTTTATTGCTCTCGTGAGCTAGTGAAATCATTGCACTTGAACACCCAACGCTCAAATAGATCATTTAACATTAACATTGAGAGGGAGCCCCTTTTTGAGCTCCAGATAACATGAACATGAACCATAAATAGGGTGGAGACGTTGGTGTCCAGCACAAGACTTTCCCAGAACTCATTGAAGCCAAAATCATATCATGAATTCACATGCAAGCACGCAGGATATGCAGTCGAGTAAATAATGCAAGAAACATTTCAAAAGTACTTTGGAAACAGTTTAGGGTCACTCACCTCCACGGCTCAGAAATCATCCAGCATATAACATTGCCTTGCTCAAATCCAAGTCTTAGATCACAAACTCAATGCAAACAAATCCCTTCAAAGTTCGGACAGCACTTCCCCTGAATTTGCTAACTTTTCCAGCCATCATGGCTTCATTATTTCCTCATTCCAACCCAAAGGTACAGACACAACAACAAGTTCATCCAATAGCCATTCAGCAGGCTCCAAGTAGTACTAGTACAAGTCAAGCTAGGGAAAAGTCCGGAAATGAAAGTTAAGCTCAAAACCAGAAAAATAGGTTTTGACGTCATTTTGCGGTAATGGTACCAAAGGCACTACGATTGTCGGATGAAGGTGCAAGATACACCGTTTCGAAGCTAAAATACAGGGCTACAACATTACAGAAGGTCATTCAACCCAGTTTCGAGTGTAACCAGGTCAAAAATGCAAGATACCATACCAGAATCACAAAAACAGATTCACATAATGCATTCTAGCGGAAACATCATAAAGCAGGCTATCCAAGTCCAAATCCAGAAATTCCAAAACCAGATGAAAGCTACGAAACAGGGTTATATTTCATCAGAAGACCTCAACAACTAATTCCGAAGCAATTCCAGCCAAAACAACCAATTACAGGCGCAATTCTTACATTCGGGTAAAACCAGAACAGCAATAGTAATTTCGACTTTTCTCATTCTACACTACTCCGATTGACCTGAAATTTTGTAGGCACCTCTAAAATGTCATTTCCTACAACTTTCATGTTTTAATCCAAGGCCAATTAGGCCTCTAACTAGGAGCTATAAATTCGGGCAGAATGTAAGCATTAGAACCCCAATTTTCCAAAATTTCTTCCAAAACAGAAATTGGTTGCAATTTACCACTTTTTCCACCTCATAGAGTCCTTAAATATCATTTCCAATCATCATATATAACCACACAATCATATCCATATTAAAACAGAAAAATCCCCAATAATTATAAAACTTCACCAATTCAACCAAAACCATGATATAATCCATAAAAGTGCATCTTATACCACCACCAATCATGAATTGAACATCATTAGAGGAAGGAAAGTGGTTCTTCACAACTCACCTTAACAATACAAGAGATAGAGCAACTAGTCACTTTAGCTTTCCAAACAACTCCACAAAACACCTCAAGACCACTTAGCAAAGAGATTTTATGGAATGATTTGGAGTTTTATTGGTTGGATTTGAAGATTGAGCAAGAAATAGAAGGAAGAAATTGAGAGCTTTTCTTTCTTTCTTGAGCAAGAACATTCGGCCAAGAAGCTTGCAAAATGAAGAGATTTTTGGCCAATTTTAATTAAATGGTAAAGTTATGAATAGTAGTCAAACCCAAGACTTAATCTTATGGTGACACTTGTCACCTTTTGGTTCAAAACTTATCTTTTTGTCTCTCCAATACAAATATCTTAACACCTTGTAAAATAATATCACTTAATACAAAATTCCAACAAGTTGTCAAAAATATAATGCATTTACCGCACTAGCGGGTCCCACGTCCAAAATACGCTTTTAATTTCTCAAAAACTAACCGATACTAGAAAAATCATTTTAAAACTATCTTTGCTCATAAACTTTATCTGGGGAATTTTTCTAATAAAGAAAATGTAGAAAAGGCGGGCGATTAAATAAAATAAACCCTTGAAAATTAGAAAATTTTCGGGTTCTCACACTCATATTTTTCGGGGCGTCACAATGCAACATGGTGAAAGAGGCCCTAAAAGTAAAGATATGCATGAGATGAAGTGATCACACAATCGTGATCTAACGCGCGAATGGCTCCTAAGGGCTAGCATTGGACTAGCCCACATCTACGCTCTCTCACAAGCATTGGACTTGCAAGAGCTCGAGGGGACAACCATGACTAGCATTGGACTAGCCACGGTTACGTGCATTTGCATGCATCATACACATATATAAGTAATGTGCATAATTAAAGCAAGTAGACATGTGAGCACATAATTCACATAACACATAAGCATGCACATCTAGATGCCAAAGCCTAAGAAAGCGATTAAACACATAGCACCTAAGCATGCAAAAACACATAAGGCAATTAAGGCCCTAACTATTACATTTTTAAGGGGGGAAGCCTACTACAATCTAAAAGGGGAAATAAGAAGGAATAAAACAATTAAATCCCTAACTATTACCATTTGTGGCATTTAATTGCCTTCCCCAAATAATTACAAATTGAATTAAAATAAATAAATAAAATTGAAACAAATAAAGCGAATTAAATAAAATAAACATTCAAAAGCATGCAATAAAGCACGTAAAGTCACGTAGGGCAAGTAGGGGCAAATAAAGTGAGAAATAAGGGATAGGGTGTACCTCCCTTGATTTGGAGCCCTAATGGAGTGAAATCGCTTATTTTATCCGCCAAAATAAAAGAAAAGGTCAAGGTACCAATTTATTTGGGAAAATTAAAGAAAATAGGCAAACACAAGCTCACTTGGTTACAAAGCCCTTAAAATAATGAATTAAGTGCAATTTAACAAAGCATGGTGGTTAATTGAAGCAAACAAGCAATGAAATTACGAAATTAAAGCTGCCAAGGACTAAATTGCACATATCAGAAAGTTTTTAGGGTCTAATCACAATTTCCAGAAACTTTTGGGGCAAAAATTGAAGGAAAGATAAAGCTCAAGGATCAATTTGCAAATTGTAACAGGGACCCAATTGAAAGCCTTTATAAAAGTCCTGGGGTCAATTATGAAGTTCTGGAACTTTAAAGGTAAAATCACGGAGAAAGGGGAAATTTAGGGACTGAAATTATAAATCTAGACAAATGATCATCTTCTCAAACAGATTAATATGAATCGGCCATTTCCATTTTTGCAATCAGAGCAATACCAAAAATTAGTTTCGGCTCTGACCATTCCCATAAGACGGTGAAATTCACAAAACAAACTGCCTCTCCTACATTAATTCGGATTCATATGAAGGGAAGCATAAGGAACAGAAGAATGCAAGACAGTAATGCATCAAAACTTCTCAAACGGGAGGAAGAGGATTTGCCCACCTATCTGGTTTCTTCACACGAAAAAATGCAACAAAATATCTTTCAACAAGAAATTTCGGCTAGACATTTCATCGAACAGATTGGGGGTATTAGAAGTTTCACCAATTCTTTTATATATTGGAACTATAGTCGGCCCAAAATTGTTCAGCAAACAGAAATTTCAGTCCAATTAATCCCATGAGAGCACGCACGATCAAAAAAAAATGACGGACAATCAAACACGAAAGTTGCAATAACCAATTCACAGAAACATGCTTGGGGTTGGGGATTTCTTGAGTTTGCACTTGAAGGCAAGACTTACAGTGCTTCCAAGGCGAGGATTTTTCAGGCGGTAATGGCAAATTGCAGTGGTGGCGGTGGATTCTGGTGGCGCATCTGATGAACTTTCCTTGCTCTGTTTTTTGTTGCTTTGCCGAAGCCTTTCTCCACTGCCCGTAATTCTCTTGGCGTTAGGGCTTGGCGGAAATAGTTGGAGTTCTTGCGGATGCGGGAGGCGGCATCAGAGGGGTTATTGGTGCGGAAAAAGGCGGTGCAATCTAGAAATTTAGACCAGGGGCGACGCTGGGAGAAGCCCAGGCGGAGGGAGGAGGAGAGGCTAGGGTGGAGATGCGTAATTGGAAACAATCTGGGGCTGTTTTTGGCCGTCTTGCATTGGCGCCTTGGAATTTCAAGCAGTTGTAATGGTGGCGTGGATGGAGTACTGGTTGCCTTGGTGGTGGTTATGAAGTTAACGGAAATATTTCTGCGATGTGGAAAGAATTCGAGAGAGATGAAAAGAGATTCCTCCTCCAATTCTTGATTTTAGCCGCAGCTTCCTTCTCGTTTTTGGCCTCACCCGAAAATCTCCCCTCTTCTCCCAATTTTCCCCCTTTAGCGGCCCTCTGTTCTTGCTCTATTTTTTTCGTTCTCTGTTTCTGGCTCCCCCTTGTTCGGCCAAGCTCCTATTTTCTTTTTTACCCTCCAATCCTTCAAACCTAGCCGCGGGTTCCCTTTCTCATTTTTGTTTTCTTTTTATTTTGTTTCCCCCAAAAATTCCTTGAACTTACCAAGTGTCCCTAACACCTCACCCCTTAGGTGCTTTGTTGTCTAAAACATAAAAGGGACACTTGTCCAAATGCATGCCTCCCCACTTGTCATTTTCACTCTTTTTCCCTTTTTCTCTTTTTTTCCTTTTTCTTTTGTTTTTCCTGAAATTTAATATGAAGACAAAAATAAATAAGAAATAAAAAATAAAATAAACCAGAACAAAATAAAAATAAAAATAAAAACCCTAAAATTGAAGCAAATAAACCTATTAAATTAATTAAACAAATAAAGTTAAAACAATCAAAAATTTGGTGTCTACAGCATGGACTTGAATTTACGATCAAATCTTCTTTGTATCTCCGTTTTATGACGACCCCACCTCCCCCTAAGGCGAACCAAAAGGTTCGGTGGACCGCCTGCCCAACTCTCGCCGGAACTCACTACAATCCTTATATGAAAAACATATCAATTCCAATGACTACATCTAAATATGCCAAAATAATAACATGACTATAATATTTCATTGCACAAGTACATCCAAGGATACAAATCTCAAGTCAACTACATCGAGTTCCAAATCTTAAAATTCCCCAAAGGCCAGTTACAAAATACCAAACTATACAAAAGACTAGCCTTTACTAGTATCTTCCAATCACTTCTTTCACGTCGCTCTCTTGTTAAGGAATAACAAATGGAATGGGATGAGCTAACGCTCAGTGAGGCCAAGAAAAGCATGCAACCACATAGTTCAAGTAACAATAACACTTGTATAAGAAATAAAACTAGAAAGTTCAGGTAAGTCATAAATAACAATAAAACATTCTCAAAAAGATACGGGAGCTCTCAGGAGCTATATCCCACTTGTTTTGCCAAGGCTCGATCCAATACCTCCACGTGATGACACTCTGTCAACCGGGTAGGTATTAAATCCGTAGAACTCCACTTACTTCACAATTCCGTTCACCGTTACACCCTCTGTTCCGGGCCGCACTTCAGTTAGAAAAGGCGATACTACTCGAGTATATCAAGCGAGATCTCAAAAGATCAAGCTTTATAATTTCCCATGGTTCACCAGGCTTCTCAACGAAGCCCTTGCCGGCTCGAGTTACAAGGTTGGCCAATGGGTTAGGGTGTCCCCCAGAAGTATAAGTGGTCGATGAGACATCACTCCAATCGACTTAGAATTGTTTATGGTTCTGAGTCGACATGAGAGGTACCTCCCACCCGAATTAGTGTGGTACATGCTACTGCTCCGAGAACCAATTATAGCACTGAGATGGTATGAGAGGTACCTCCCACCCGAATTGGTGTGGTATATGCATCCGCTCAGAGCTCACGAGTTAAACATATTCATGTACAATTACCAATCATATGTATTCATGTACTAAGTATCACTTAATTAAAAGAGAGAGAGGGCGAGTTTACGTATCATGTATAATGCTTGTACAATTAACATTTCAATCATATAAGCATTTAACATGCACTTGACACTCACCACTAGCCAAGGGCAAAATAAGAGTGAAGCGAGAAGTCAAACGAGCTCTTCGAAGTTCTCGTGACCACCTGAGACATATACAATCATAGTTACCTAGGTGCTCGACCAAGGTTAAAAGAAAAGACATTTTCTCACTACTCACTCTCAAGGTCACAAGTTCGAGCTAAATTAAAGAAGTTTTTCTAGCTAAATCGTTAAAATAATGCTCAAGAGAGCACGAAGGTGATTTTTGATTCAAGTCGTGGTAAGTAATCTCATATCCAAGAGAAAGTACCATTTTCACTTTCAGCACAAAAATCGAGAAAAAGGGTAAATGGTTTTCATTTTTCCAAAACTTTAAGTCTCATGACCAAACCTTAAAAGCAAAGAGCATGCACATTATCCAAGCTAATGGAGTTAAAACTCGTTTAAAACTCCACTCATTTTCATAGAAAAATATCAAAGTTAAGGTTCCAAGGTTCAAGTATGAAACTAGTGAAATTCACCAAGAATTACTCTAGTCAAAAGACTCCCTTTTTGGTTTCAAACTCATGGAAATTGAGGCCATAAAAATAGGGTTGAAGTCTATAATTCCAGTATGAAGAGAAGTGTTATAAACAAGGGAAGTTATAGAGTCAAGAAGGATCACAAACAAGAGATTAATCCCTTGGAAACTAAGATTCGAAATGGAGTTTAAATTTCAAAGAGATCTCATATTAAACTGTGAAACTACACTTAAAACAGTCCAACAATTGCAAAGGAAGGTGGAAAGTTCTTAAAAGAGCAATTTGGTTGAAAACAAAAAATTTCCAGTTTAGAGTGACACTACTTGGAAACATCGTATCTCGAGTTCCTTAAGTCCAAAAATTGAAACTTTATACCATTGGTAACTAGACTCAAAGCACTAAAACTTTCTAGAAGACACTTTTATCAGACTCCAATTTGAAGTCATTCAAATTTTAGCTCAAAATCACTGTTCTAGATAGGACAGAGCAAAACAGGCTTGTAAATTCAAAAAAGTTTAGAAATTCGGAAAAAATCGTGGAAATAGAATTAGGCTTTGAAATTCATATCACAATTATAATTCCAAACCTAGTTTCAAATGCAACCAACGTAACGCGATTCGGACCTTTCTACACTAAGATACAACAGTTCTAAGAAAACGGAAGTTTGGAACCTGTTTTACGAAATTCCAGTTCTGACGTACTAGACAGAGTTTTAAAATCTGATCATAACTAGAGTTACACAACTCAAAATTTAGTGTGGTCTATAGTGTTGAAAACTAGATTCAAAATTCCACAATTTACTAGAAGGAACTGCCTTAAAATTCGTTTTGCAAGATAGACAAAATTGAGTTACAAACTGCAGCTTTGACTGTTTCTCGGATGATAGTAGTGAAGAATTTTAGTCATCTTTACCGGTTCACTACGGCACATAGGAATAGAATCAGAGGCTGCATTTTATACCGGCAGAAAGCTCTCAGAGTCTAGTTTCGGATACCACAAACGGAACTCGATTTCAACTTCCAAATAACAGGTTATGACCAAAAATGTGAACACTGGTTGGGGTTTCCTGCTCAGAAAATTTCCAGAATTCAACCTCACTTTAACCCTACTTTTACACAACCAAATGGAAATATTTTTGGAAGGAATTTCATACACATAACCACCAACATGTATCAAGTATTATTGCACCAAAATAGCATCAAAATTTCGAAATTAGCAAGAGAGGAACAACCAGCAATTTTCGGCCAGCATGCATGCATCTTCCTCTAGCTTTCTTTTTCAACTTTTCAACTCAAACAACACCATATCTCATCAAAGCAAGTAACAAACAAGCAATTAAACACACAATAATCCTCAAGACAGCTACCTATAAAGCCTCCTCAAGTCTACTACCTAATGTCAAGGTTCTTGTGAACCCATCAACAATCCAACAA
Organism: Coffea arabica; assembly: GCF_036785885.1. Taxonomy (NCBI): domain Eukaryota; kingdom Viridiplantae; phylum Streptophyta; class Magnoliopsida; order Gentianales; family Rubiaceae; genus Coffea; species Coffea arabica. Next base: position 22,581,155 of record NC_092318.1, on the reverse strand, counting down.
CTATCTTGCCATCACTAACTAACTATTAACTTACTACTATGAATTGAAGAGGAAAAGTTGAAGAGTTCTTGGGATGGTTACCTTGATGCCAAAATAAGAGTAAACACTAGGTTTTTGGGCCCTTAAATCACCAAGTTCCTTCCTTGATTAAGTCCTCCTCCAAGCTTGCAAGAAGACCCAAGACAAGAAGCAATTTTTGGAGAGCTTTGTGGAGCAAAAACGGAAGACTAGAAGCTGAAAATTTTGAGGGGAAATGGGGAGGGAAAGAATAGGCCAAGGCAAGAGTGGAGAGGAAGAAAGGTTTTGGTGGTAGATGGTGATGTGATGTTGTGTAAGAAGATGGGACATAAAGTGCTCTTGTGCCCCAAAAGTCAACGATCGGTTAGTGTGCAATTTGTGCTCCTAATTGAGCTTAACTTAACTCATTCACTCAAATTTCTCAGTTAACTTTTCTTAGTCTACTATTGATCACCCTTAATACTCCAAGATTATTGCACTCTCGGATCGAAAGTACCTCGAAAAATGTACATGTACTATTTCTCACTAAACGAGCAACAGAAAAAATTACATTCACTAGCGAAACGTTTTAAAATATAGATGAGACATTTTTGTGTACAAATGGGTTTAAAATGAATGAAATAAATTATTCGGAGTAAACAGGTGAATAAATAATTAAATAAGCCAGTAAAATGAAACGAAAGTAAGAAAAAAATGAAATTTCGTGCCCTCACAAGTCCACATGGCATCCATTTTTAGTGCCAATTGTGCAATGGTAAGGTCATTTTCGTGAGCCATATTAAACCTACAAAGACTTAATCAAACGTTAGGGTAAAAAGCCTCACTCACTCCCTTACATGTTTCTCTCGCTCTCGTGTATCTCTCAAGTGTTTAGAACACTCTAATGATCTCACCAATCATTTCTCAAATCACTGGATTGCTTCCTTTGAAGAAACCAGAATTTTCTCCAAGAAATTCAACCAAACTTCACTCAAGTTTCACCAAAAATGTGGCATATAATTGTTGGGAATTTAGGGTTGATTAGTGACACAAAAAGGCAGCAAAACACGAGCAAGACACGCTGGAATTTTCAGATTTTAGTCCGCAAAGAAGGTGACTCAAGTGTTGGAAGTGTTTGACTTTGACAAGGACTCAATTTGAAAACTAACAACTAATTAAATCCTAGACTGATTTGGACTCCTTTTGGGTGCTACTAAACATGAAAACAATCTAGAAAGGACTCAAAGACACTAATTTATCAAGTTGGACAGAATACTAATTTCAACCAAACAAGAATCAAGATGGCAGAATTTTGTTGGATCCTAGATGGACTCTACTCGATTGCACTAGGCTGTATTTTGGGAGTTGTAAGCAAGGTTTAATGGGTTGTTTTTGGGTGGTTTAGTGGCTGATTTTATGGTCAGAATTTGGTAATTTGAGTGCAAGTAGGATTTGTTTTGCAAACCCAAATAAACTTGGTTTCCAAATTCAAGTTGGTTTCCTTTTTCTTTCTCCTTGTGATCCGATTTTGTTCCCCTTTTTTTTTCCTTTCTTGCATTTTCTTTTCTTTCTTTTTCAATCAGATTTCTTTTTCTTCTTTTTCAATTCGGATCTCAACAAGAACAAGAATTTTGTTTTGATTTTTTTGCACAAGATCAGCCCTATTCAAGAAACAAGAATTAGGTTTTGATTTGTTCAAGATTTGATCAATCTTGGCTTCAAGAATTTCAAGAACCAAACCACTACTTCAAGATAGATGTCAAGAATTCCAAGAAACAAGGTGAATTTGTCAAGAACTTCAAGAAATAATGTAACAGCCTCTTTTAGTGCAAGACACGACAAAATTCCCCAACCCTCTTTGTTCAAAAAAACCTACTTTGATTTCGGCTTTCAAGAACAAAAACTAGCGACTAGTTTTTTTTTTGTCTCCAAACCAACACAAGACTTCAAGAACAATATAACAAGACACCAAAAACAAGAAAGAAACATAAGTTATGCAAAATAATTTTTTTTCGGATGAACAGTGTCGCTACAGTACCTCTGATGAATAGTACGACGCGGTGAATAGTGTCGCAACAGTAGCGATGAACATTATGATGCTACAGTCTTTTTTTTGACATAAGAATCTGATTTGAAAGAGACAAGAAGATTCGACTCAACACAAAAAAAAAGAAGGATATAACCTGGTAGTTGTCGACTAGCTCTGATTACCAACTGATGTGAAACGTATTTCGACACGATCTAGACAACTTTACCAAAGGTTTGGCAGCGGAAAAACTTGACCCAATTTAATCCTAGGAGTCACAAACAATGTTGATACTATCTCAACCCGCAACTACTCGAACTAACAAACCAAATTTGTAGGTAGAAATACCACAATCAAGGAGGTACTTGATTGATAAGTTCAGGGTGAATAACTTAAGAAAGATTCTCAAGTATTCAAAAGAGCTCTCTTGGAAAGGGAAGTGAAAACTCACAAAATTTTATTCAAAGAAATCTGCCCATGAATGTTCCTTACTTTGACTATATATAGCCATACAACTTGAAAACCTAAAGTGAATTGGATTCACATAAACTAGAACCCTAAAGTGAATTGGATTCACTTAAACTAGAAACCCTAATGACCTAAGTAACTCGGCTAGAGCAAGACAAGGTGTTGGCTGAAATTTAACCCTAGCTAAGGAAATTTATTTAGAATGGAAAATGACAATAAAACCCTTGCTTAACACGACTTAAAAAATGACACAACTTGACGCTTAAATAACTTGCACATGTGACATCTTCATGGACTAGGGGAGGTCCGGGTCATATCATGAAATTCTTGGTTTTCAAGGAGAGAGCCTATCTTCAGGTGTAAGAACTGAGGGAGCTTTGAAGATGTAGAGTGATCGCATCTGAGAGCCTGAAGTTAGTGTGATCGAGGAGCAAGAGTGTACTAATGATTTTGTGGATAGTTCTAGGAGTTCCATAACTGTATTGACTAAAAGAAAAGACAGCTAAGAGATAAAATGGAGAGGCTAAAGTTTAATAAAGTGTAATGGCGAAGGTTAGGAAATGAAGAATCTGAGTGCTAGATCTAAGACTAAACAAATTGAAGAGATTGGAATTATGAAAATTGTCATGGCCTAGGGGAGTAAATCCCTGGTTGGGGTTTCTATTGATGGTGGTTCGATTTGAAATTTGATGCTTGTCTTGAATGTGTATTGTGCTAGCACTGCAGACTTGCTTAATTTTTGATATATTTGGACTTGTTATATGTTTACTTGTACCTGTTGTGATCATATACATCAATCTTGTGAAATCTGATAATTGTACTTTGGATTATGATTAACTAGTATTGCATCTATGATTACTTGAGCCTTGCCCATTTATACCTTGTGTGAGAAATGGAAACTGGAGAATGGCGTTGAGGATATAGATAGTATAGGAGTATGGTTTAAAGATATATGTTAAATACATTAGTGTCTGATCATGATGTGAGTTAGTCATTGTTTGGGGTGTGAAGTAGCTTGATGATTCACTTTAGTCAATGGGACGAATGAATGTTAGCAATGATGACTTAGTACTCTATTTACGCTTGAACATAATGGTATGTGTATGAAGATAATCTGGGTTGAAGAGTTGTAAACTTTCACTTATGTGTTGGTGAAAGACTTTTGTCATATGATTAGTAGCTAAGGTTAAATGATCCATGAGTAAAGGGAATGTAAATTGGTTCTTCGAGTCTAAAATATAAGTTAGATAGCTTATGGGAAGAAATTTAATCTATCTTTTGACCATGGAACCTGTTATACCTGACTTTAGGAAAAAAAATTCAGTACTTCATGTTTAAAACCTCCTATTCTAGTTTTATCTGCTACGTGTGAAGTTTGAAAAAAAAATGATGAATTCAAAAATTTTCAATTCGATAATATATTTCTTTGCCTTTCCGCGCCTTTTAGATATTGATATTTAAATTTGCTATAAATGTGCTTGTAAAAGTAATTTAGAATTTTCGATCTTGTTTTTCTTGTTTAAGTTATTTGGGTAATTCTGTCGTACAATATTTTCATGAAATTTGCGTTATTAAGATCGTATCTTTTATAAAAGAAATGGTTTTAACCAAGTATTTTATATCCTCCCCATCTTACCTTTTCACTTTAGAGTTAACTAAAAGAGTCTCTTTGTAAACAACCAAGAATTTAAGAATTTATTCTTACGAGTGTTATTCTGAAAATTTTATATCCTTCTCTTAAAAACTTCAAACATTTTGATTTTTGTTATAAAGCTATATTTTCTCTTTGTGGAGAGCAATGAACCCAAGAGCCTTATTATATTTGATGTAAGGTTTGAATTTATCGGAGTAAGTGACTAGGGGACTATGATAAGATATTATTGAGTTTAAGGTTTATCCTTTAATGTTTTGATATTTGTATACATTTGTATGGAACTAGATGTGATTTTTTTGAAGTTATTAATTACTTGAGGTTTCTTTCTAATCGTTTTGAAAGATTAATAGGGTTAAGGCCCAGTAGGACAAAATTACTGCGTTGTTAAGATCTTATAGAATTTGATATACGAGACATTAAAGTTCATTGAGAGTACTTAGGGACCATTGGGATATTGAGGTAAGGATTACATGATTTGTTCTTGAATTGGAATACGTAGATTGACAAATTTCTTGAGGTGATTTTTATTACTTATGATTGGCTTATTAATGAGGTAATTGAATTTGTGAAAATGTGTGAAAAGATTATAATCTTGCTCCTCGTGAAAAGATTAAGGATATATGACTTACGTGATATCTAGTGTGGAATAGGTTTTATAATTCTTAAGAGCAGGATGTAGAAGACATATCTGGAGTTTTCGAGTTAAGGTATGAATTTCGAGAACGAAATTCTTTAAGGGGGATAGGATGTGAGGACCCAAAATTATTGCTATTTTACTTTATTTTAACTTAGTTGCACATCATTTATTTGATTAATTAATGATTTGAATGATTTTTGCATCTGCGTAAATTTTAGAACTATTGCATATGAAGTGCGTGAGTGCGAACGTGATTTTTAGCGAGTTATTGGAGGGCATTTAGTGAAAAAGGGATTGAAGAAGAAGATTATTATGATTATTTGGTGAGAAGATAATTGGAGTAAAACACCACAAGATTTTATTTCGTGGCACCACTATTCAAGAAGTCAACTCTTCAATCTTGTCTAAAAAAAAAAGCTTTCTTGCCTTTCTTTTCCTTTCATTTCTTTCATTCATTTTGAACCACAAGAGAGAGAAATAGAGAGAGAGAGAGAGAGAGAGAGAGAGGGCCAAGAGTTAGAGAGCAAAAGAGAGGAAAGAAAAGATTAATTTTCATTTAAAATTTTCACTTCCAAGCCAAGATTTTCACCACCCATTTACATTCTTGAGTAAGCTTGAAGGTTAGAGCTTCTAGGAGAAGATTCTTGCTTTCTTCTTGGACCAAGCTTGCCAGGGTTGAAGCTTTGGGAGAGGTAAGTGGATGAGCTACTCAAATCTTTTACATTTCAAATGGATTTAGGTTAAATCTTGGAAGATCCATGGTGGATTTGAAATTTTTATGGAAGTTTTGGTACTAGAAGCTTGATAGTCTCCTGTATGTTTGAATCTTGAAAATTTTGGCCAAGAATTTGTGGATTGTTGTTTCTTGATATCCAAGGGTTAATGATTGATGAAACCCTTGAGGATTTGAATTATATTTTTAGTGATTTGTTGGTGAAAATGGAAGAAATCTCTCTATCCACCAAGTGTTTGATCTTTTGTTAAGAGTTGTTTATGTACAAATTTTCATGGTTTTTCTTGCTAACAATCTTGGCTATATATTGTTTGATATGTTCATGGATTTGTTATGGAAAAATTGGGAAGATTTGATGGAGAAATGTTTGGAAAATTCTTGTGGGAAAATTCTGCCTTTGCTGTCCAAAACAAGGGAAGATATTCCAGCCTTGATTTCCACTTTTTCTTAATAATTTTGGGCAAGTTCTTGTTCAAGAAACTTGTTAACACATCATTCTTTAGTTGTATGTTGAATTTGAACCAAAACTATGAATTTCTTCCTTGTTTTCTTGTTGGAAAGTTTGCAAAATGGACTGAAACTCAGAGAGCATTTTCAGTCAACTTGTTAGATTTTTTGGTATTAATTGAAAATGAATTAGAGTCAAAATTTTATACCGTTGGAAAGCCCTTTGAGTCTAGTTTCAAATGCAACCAACAGTATTCGATTTCGAGACTGCTCAAATGCCCTGACATGACGCGACAGCTTTCTTGTGCCTCTGTGATTGATATTTTTGATGATAAAAATGCATGAACTGAATTTTGATATCTTCATAAGAAATGTAGATCTATGTCTTAGCTTCCGAACGCCATAAAATTCATCTCAATCCAATAAGTGTACCTCCAGTTATGATCAAAATGCCGAGAGGTGTCAAAGCTGTCACTTTGATTCTTCTCCTTTGCACTCTTTCCTTCACTTTTCTTGGTTCAATTTAACATTTTTCACTCCATATTATACCTGAACCATTAACCTAACATGTACATGGATTTTTCCTTTGAATTGAGCTTGAAAACATGTGTTTTGGAAGACTTTTAGGGATGTAAAAATATGAAAATCTTGAGGACATCTTGGGACTTCTAAGTTGGGACTTGGGAGTAGTTTTGATTAAATGGTGGTTTGGAGTAGTGAATCTCATTGTACTCTAATTACTTGGTTCTAGAACTTGGAAGTGAACACAAGATTTGCACCCAAGGGAGGTGGAGTCGTCACAAGACTCACTTTGGTGGCATCTATTCGACTCCATTTGTTTTTGGTGTAGAAGACATTGATATGTCTCCCAAAATGACTCCTCATGAGATGGTTCAACTCTAGGTTTAGGCCTAGAAGATGTTGAATGAACCTTCCTATCACCTCTTGTATAAATCGGCTTTAAAGAGATAGATTGCATGGAACCCCTCCTGTGATACCCCGACTTTTAGGATAATATTTTTTTTTGTCTCAAAGAGGATATTACGGTTTCTTTATTTTATTTTTGTTTTAAGACATTGTTTTGGTTTAAAGACTACAAACCCTACTTGTACTCAAAACCCTAGTTTTACTTGTGACTAACAGGTTTTTCTTAAATCTCTCATATTTTAATCGAAACCCTAATTTTAATCTATGGAGTTGTAAACTCCCTCATATTTTTCTTAAAATTCCCTTTTACTTGGAATCCATTACCTTATTATAACTATACTACTCATTTACATCCCCAATGGTTGGAATAAAGAATAGAATTAAGAGTTTTCCATTTTCATTCATCGTTAAGGTAAACTAAGGTTTTATGTCTTTTCGTAGTGTGAGTAATCGGTACGGAGTGTGGACTAAATTTGGTGATTAAGAGTGAGTTTTAGATAAAAAAAAAAAGTGCGTGGTTAGAAGTAATAATAATAAGTTAGTGAATTATAAGTTAAAACCCTAGTACGTGCGAAATAAGAAAAAACGGGTTGAACCGATGTGTACCGTTCGTTACCGATTGAGTGCACCACTTGACCACCACTTTATTACCCTAATCTCCTTGTTATTAATTGAACAAAATCAGCTCTAAACATCTTCTCAATGCAGCCGAAATTGTGGACAAAAAAACAAGAAAGAAAATAAAATTTTGAATTCCAATCAAAGTGTGACACTTGTCCAACTTTGACCCAAATCAATTCCTACCTTCTTATCTTTCTTGGAGCCCATTTCAGCCTTCATTTCAGCACCTTTCAGCTGTGAGTTGAAGAGAGAAAAGAGAGGAAGGAAAGCTAGCAACTTCACCTTGAATCCATCTTAGTTTGAGTGAAAATCCAAAATCCAAACCGATTAAACTTTCATTTTAGTGCTTAGATAGTTGTGTGTGGTAAAAGTTTGGAAAGAAAGTGTTTGGTTTCACACCTACAAGGAGTTTCTAGAAGGTACCATGGCTGCCTACCCCTTTTCTCTTCCTTAATCTTGTTTAAGTTTGGATAGAAACTCATATTCTTGGTTTATAACAGTTAATTAGTAAGTTGTGCATGTTATGGTGGACTTGTAGCTAGGGTTTACATTTTTAGCCTTGATTATGGTTATTTATCGGGTAATGGATGTTATAGAGCTATTAATTGTTGGTTTTAATGATTGAATGCTTATTAGATATGAAATTCTAGAGGAAAAGTTTAAATTCCAGAAATTGAAACTAACCTGTTTAGCTTCTAACCAGCTTCATTTGTCCTTGTTAGGAGCCGAATCAGGCTTAGGTCAAAACATGCAAGTTGTAGAAAATGATGTTATATAGTTGCCTGTAAAATTTCAGCTCAATCGGGATACTGTATCATATGAAATGACCAAAATACCCTTGACTGTCAAATGTACTGTTTTGCAGACAGTTTTATGTTTTCCTCTGAGATGTCACATTTTGATATTGAAAATGCATGAATTGGTTGTTGATGTCTTCATAACAATTGTAATTCTCTGTCTTACCTTGGAAATGGTATAAATTTTACCCCAAACCGATAGCCGTAGCTTTAGTTGTGACCGAAACGCCAAGAGACATCAAATCAGCCATTTAGCTATTTGCTTTTAAACTTGATTTCTGGTTGCCTTGTTAAGACTTGTGTTGTAATTGGATTATTTTGAGCCTAGTTGAAGGGCTATTGTGGTAACATTGCCTATGTGTGATATTGGGGCTGATTTGAGGAAAATAATGAAGTCATAAGTGGCTGGAAAATAGGTAAACACAAGGGGCATGCTGCCCAAATTTTCACTAGAGGTATAAACCAGCCTTTGAGTTCTGGTTCTATAATCTGCAAATTTGACCTAGATCCACTGAAAATTGGGTTGAGTTGTCTTCATGAAAATTGTAACTCTTTGTCTTAGCTTCGAGACACTACCTTAGTATATCTTGATCCGATAAACACAGCTCTGGTTATGGTCAAAACCGTATAACCCATTTTTATACCGTTTTCATTTCCGCGCACGCACACATGCATTTCTTTGTCATTTTTGCCGTTTTGGCCGTTTTAGTCCTTATTTCCATTTGTGATGGTCGATTGACTGATAGTTGAGTATAATCTTCTGTCACAGGCAGTGACAAATCGGACGGAGTCAGTGGACCCGTATAAAGTGCTTTGATTTGCGTTCTAACTATTTTGAGTGAGTAATTGGGTTGGTTTATATGATAAATTGTCAAAGTGCCTTGTATATGTTAAACGGGTACTTAGGTGAGGGTGTACTTTATCTCACTCAACCTAAGCCCATCCTTTGTTCTTGATTTAATATGTGAGAATACATGCCTTGTGTTGAGTATCACCCTTTTGCTGTGTGCTGTTGGGGTGATTACATGACTTGAGTTGAACCCCTTGTGCTGTGTGCTGTTGGGGTGAGTACTTTGTTGAGAGATTGGATATCTCAGGGCTTGATTCCAACCCGATTCCAAGGGTAGACGGACTATTCGAGCCAGCCGGGGCTTGGTCGAAGTTAGTTCCATGCTAACCTTGGGATTTCATTCTTTGTTAAAGCTTTGATTAAAGCTAAGTGATTTTGTTTTGCTCGAGCTGCTGTGTGCTGTTGACTGGCCAGCGGGGGTTGATAAGGTGAATGGAGAAAGTTAGGTGGTGTCTACGGACTCTGAGTATTTTGGTTGACGGAGTGTCAACATGTGGTCAAACTCGGGAATTGAACTGGTTTTGACGCCACCCGTATCCTACCATTGTCATGTTACATTTCTGTCTATTGATATGAAATATCTTGGTTTACATGTTTATTTGGATGTGATTTTATATTTTTACCACTGATTATTCACTAAGCATATAGTTTACCCCATTCCATTTGTTTTCCTTAGCAGGGGCCGACGCGGGGAAAGCTCGGGAAGATGTATAGACTTTTGGTTTATAGAATAGTTGATTTTACCCTAGTACTTGTTATAAGTTGACTAGTAAGATATATACATTTGTTGTGGTGGTTATAGTTAGTAGCTTTTCTAGGGTTTACTTTCTGGTACTAGTGATATGTATGGCTAGATGTAATAGTTTATACAACTTTTGAAGATGTAATAGTGTATATAGAACTTTCTTGTAGTGTGAAATCTATTTTCTCGTTTTAGAGTATCGAATTCTGGCGCGAGCTAGGCAGGCGATCCGCTAAACCCTTTGGTACGCCTCTGGGTACGGTGGGGTCGTCAAAGATGGTATCAGAGCGCCTAAGTTAGAGAACTTGAGCAGTTGGGAAAAGTGTTATAGAACATATAAGTATTCGATTATCTTTAAGTTGAATCGTATCTATTAAGATGAAATTCCGGAGGATTGATTAAGTGATGTTTTGTTGTGTAGGTATGGAGACTGGTGGACCTAGCGATACCGGTGGACCTAGTGGTACCGGAGGAAGATCTAAGAGTATAGGTGGACCGGTGAACTAGATGGTGCGCCGATGAGTCCTTAGATATCAAAGGAGGGTCGGGGAACCCTATAGACTGTATTCTCCCTTAGATCAGATACATCGATCGTGTGAGTGTCGACATACCTATGGATACCCTGACGAGATTGTTATGGCTATAGATGACGAGTATCGTCGCCTAGGTAAGGTGGTTGACACTTGAGGGTTCAGTTGAAGGAGGCCAAAGGCGTGAGCCATAGATAGGCCATGCGCCTGCGTGACCTTGACACCGGGTTACGAGTTGAGGAGGAGCGGACGTATACTCTCGATCGTCAGCTTGAGGAGACCCACCGCCACCTCTTTGCTTTGAAGGGGCAGATGAGAGAGAGAGCCCGTGGTATTATGCGAGACTGTGAGGTTCTCTTGGATGTGGCTGCCGAGGCGCTACCTAGGGCTGGCGGAGCGGGGCCGATGGATGCGATAGACTCTATGGGCTCTGTAGGGGATTTTCGCTAGGGCCATTACTCTGACTTGTTTGGTTGACTCTTTTTGGAGCCGGTGTGCTCATGAACTGACATGTTTTGTCTAGGCTGGATATTAGCTGGTATGTGGACTGATATGTGTATACTTTTGGCGTGAATTGTATATATATGTATATAGTTTCGTGTATGATATTTTAGTATCTTGGCTCTTTTGTGCATTTTATAATTTTTAATGCTTTGAACTCGTACCATATTTCGTTCTAATTATAGAAGTTATAAAACAATTAAATGGAGACCCGTGGTCGAGGTGGGGGTAGATGACGAGAACAAGGAACTGAAGGGGTAACCAATAGAACTGCAAATAGACAAGCCGAGACCCAAGTAGCTACGGCCATACAGTGAATGGCTGATTTGTTAGAACAAATGGTTAACCAACAGAGTCAAGGCCAGGTACAGCATCCCGGAAATCATGAGGGGGGGACCGTACCTTAGAATGGTTCCAAAACTTTCTACTGCCAAAATTTTTGGGTGGACCTAACCCTGATATAGCGGAGAGTTGGTTGGATCGAATGTTAGATATTTTCGCTGCATTAGGATACCCGGAGGAATGGCAGATAGCTTTCACCATTTTTCAGTTTGAGGGGGCGACTCGTACCTGGTGGAATGTGATCCGAGGCAAATGGGATAAAGAGCAGACCCCCTGGACATGGGTTAATTTCACTCGTGAGTTTAATGAGAAGTACTTACCGCCACTTGTTCAAGAAAGGCGAGAGGATGACTTTATATGACTACGTCAAGGGAGTATGAGTGTGGCGGAGTACGAGACCCAGTTTACCAAACTCTCTCGTTTTGCTCCAGAGTTAGTGCTGACAGACCGAAAGAGAATTCGTCAGTTTGTTCAGGGTTTGAACGTGGAGATTCAAGAGGCACTGGCAGCTGCTCAATTGGAGACATATAGTCAAGCTACTGAAAAAGTACAAAGAATTGAATATACTAAGAGTCAAGTAAAGGCTTTTCATAATAGGAAAAGAAGACAACCTGACACAAGCAGTTATATTGAGGGACAGAACTCGAGGAGCGAGCCACCATCTAAGATGGGTCGAGGAGTAGGTGGTCCAAGATCAATAGGGACCTCGAATCAAGGAAATTTTGAGAAAGGTCAGACAGGGAGGGAGACCTGGAGGGGTACCTCACGTGGAGGTCCGACATCAGGACCTAGAATAACATGTGGGTTTTATGGGGCTGCTAACCACATGGAAGATAATTGTTGGAAGAAAGGGCAAGTTCGGAAATGCTATCGATGTGGTAGTGCTGAGCACCTGATTGCTCAGTGCCCTCACCTGCCAAAAGAAGGAAATTTGCCAAGGGTAGAAGGGAACACTTCTAAGCCGACCAATGCAACGGGTAATCGACCGAAAATGCCGGCAATGGGTTAATTTCACTCGTGAGTTTAATGAGAAGTACTTACTGCCACTTGTTCAAGAAAGGCGAGAGGATGAGTTCATATGACTACATCAAGGGACTATGAGTGTGGCGGAGTACGAGACGCAGTTTACCAAACTCTCTCGTTTTGCTCCAGAGTTAGTGCTGACAGACCGAAAGAGAATTCGTCGGTTTGTTCAGGGTTTGAACGTGGAGATTCAAGAGGCACTGGCAGCTACTCAATTGGAGACATATAGTCAAGCTATTGAAAAAGTACAAAGAATTGAGAATACTACGAGTCAAGTAAAGGCTTTTCATAATAGGAAAAGAAGACAACCTGACACTGTCGCGCCCCACTTTTTGATGTGGTGTGAAAGTGTGGAATATGTATGTGAACGTGTGTAAATGAAAATAAATGGCCATGGGACTTGAAAATGCGACGATTTGGCCAAACAAAGTTCAAAAAAGGGTTTTTTGTATGGAAAATGGAGTCGCCACTTGGTATAGAGTTAGGGTGTACCAAGTCACCCAAAAAGTGATTTTTTGGAAAGAAAAATAAACAAAACCCATTTTAGAGAACTTTTAGGTCTACATAACCAAATAAAGGGATCGGGGGTCACATTTGATAAGGGAGAAGGCAAAGGCAAAGCCTAAGGCACTCCCTTACCCTAGCAAGAGCTAGTTGCGTGATTTGGCCCCACTTTTCCTAATTCTTCTACCCAAAATAAGCGTTGCATGTTGGATGTGACTAATGGATATGAAAAAGGAAAGAAAAATGCAATCCTAAATCTAAAATGTCTCGTATGAGGCTTTTTGGTCCCAACCACATGAGTTGTGGTGGCCAATAAGGAAAGTCCTCATAGAGGTCGCGAATGATGCAAATGAAGACTCAAATATGAGTGCAAGTGTGAAAATGTATGAAAACGTGCATGTGTGCGAATGTAAGACAAGTGCATGTGTGCAAATTGGGAAAATAAAGGTGTTTGTGTGCAAATGAATGAAAATATGATAGTAGATACATATGAGTGCAATTGGGTGCAATTTGTGAGGTAGAAAAACAAGTGACAAGAGGAAAAATGTGTGAGCATAGCATTTGCATTGAGAAGGACATAAGTAGTGAGAAAATGTGAACAAAAGGGTGAGAAAGTGAAATAAGAATGAGAATGTATGAACTTAGAGGAATGCATCAAGTCGGGTACGGGAATGACTCCTAACTTTGCGACGTTAATTTTCCCTTTGATTGGAAGGAAAAACTAGCGTGCTAAGGCTATTGGGTAGCCACACTCGATCGTTTCCCTTATCGAAAGGGGACCCTCAAGCAAATGGACCCTATAACTAGCATGAGAATGCAAAAGCCTAAAATGAGGGGGAAAAGGTTGGAGGGGCATGCCAAATGCTAAAAACTAAGAAAAATGCATGAGATGTAGTGAAACATGCAAATATGAACTAGCGAGGGGAATCCCTAAGGGTCTAGCGTTGGACTAGCCCATATCTATGAATTCCGACTAGCGTTGGACTAGTGGAAAACAGGACAATGAGCCACAACTAGCGTTGGGCTAGTGTGGATTCGGGAAAGGGGGCCACAACTAGCATTGGACTAGTGTGATGACGTCCATTCATCCATTACATTCATCCACGACTATAGAAAGCAAGTAGACATGCAAATCATCTATAAACATGTAGCACATAACACTTAGCATGCTCGACTAGATGCAAGAACCTAATAAAGCAAATTAACACGTAGCAACAAAAGCAAGCAATCAATCTAATGAACCTATTACATTTGCTAACTAAAACAAAAGGGAAAGGGGAAAAATGGACAAAATGCTTGCCAAGCCCTATCTATTACAAGCCAAGAGGTGTACACATACCCCATAAATAAATAAAAGAGAGACTTAATAAAAAAGCAAAAGTAAATGAAACAAATGAAAGGTATTAAGGAAAAGCAAGGAAAGCAAAGTAGACATTCAATTCTCACTTAACACGTTGGAGCACATAGGAGAGACAAAAAAGATAAAAGAAGTTATACCTCCCTCGCGATGGTAATCAAATGAAGTAAAAATGGCTTCAAAACAATAAAAAGGTCAAGGTACCACTTTATTTAAGAAAAATTAAAAGAAATGTGCAAAACAAAGCTCACTTGATCATAAAGCCCCTAAAGTCATGACTTAAGTGCAATTGACAAAGCATGGTAGTTAATTGAAGCAAATAAAGCAATGAAATTGCAAGAATTAAAACTACTAAGGACCAAATTGATGACATTATTCAATTAGTTGGGTCCTAGTAGCATTAAGGAGGCTTAAGGGGTTGATCTGCAATTTTCCAGGTTTATTTCTTCATGCAAAGCATGCAATCACGTAGAAAAACTTTCTGCAACAAACTTGATGCACTTTCATAATTCCCAGCCAAGCAATGAAACACCTAAACTAACACAATCCAAACAAACAAGAAAACTTATAAGGAGATCAAACATTCTTCCCCCTCTTCGGAACACAAAAATCCAGAAAAACAAGAACATTCAAATGCTAAAAAAAATCCAGCAACTTTGGTTTGTTCTTCCTATAGCTCATGCTGCAAAACTGAAAACTAGCAAGATAGATGCCTAAACCAGTTAAGATAGATGCACAGCAGTTTTCTGGAAATTATTCATGCAATCTTCATGCAAGCTACGTAGACAAAGAGCTTCTGCAACTATTTCTATTAAGCTTCAATCAACCGAGAATAAAACTGCTGCACTTTGCTTTCAAACTAACTCAGATTTTTCGACTCAAATACACAACCTTGGATAGATATTTTCCAACCCAACATCACAACTTTAAGCCAAGTAACAGACTGCATAATGATCACAATCCAAATGACTAGAAAACATGGAAATATATCATACCAAAATTCTGAAAAATAAGTGCAGAAATGGTTTCGGTAGCCTGCTTGTTTGCTTTTCAGCAAGGTGTTCGATCATGATGCAGGTATTTTAGACCCTAAGCATGCAAACTCAAACACTACTTATCCAATTTCTTCCTTTTCAGAACAAGATTAACCAGCACATTAGATGACGAAGCTCACTTGACGAGCTGTTGCGAAGAAAAACAGCAGAGGTATAGAAACGAATGCAGCAGCTTTTTCTACTTCAGCCTAGATATGCTTGTGTGTGAAAACTCAAACAAACTCTACGCATTTGACAATCCCAAACCGAATGTAATTCGCACAAAACAACAAGCCACCACCTAATCTACTTGCTTTACAATGCAACAAAAGAAACAACCAAGCAACAGGAGCCTGCGAAGTAACGAAGCAAATTTTCTGCTGCAAAGCGAAAGATGATCATGCGAAGCAATGGGAATGAATGTTTAGTGACTTGTCCACCCAAACCTCAATGCTATAGCTTCCTACCCAGATTGCTAATCACTACCCAAATGCAAAGGTTTATCCTCCGGAAATTCTAATAAGGGAATGGGACATGAAAATGCAGCAAAGCAACATGAACAGGTTCACCCAAAGTTAAGCAATAGCGCAAGCCGAAATGAACACCTTCGAGAAAAGCACGCAGAAGTTCAATCATGATAATAATCCAGATTCATTCAACAAGATTTTCAACCATTTTATTATCAAACGTCAGATATGATGAATTAAACTCCTAGCAAACAAACCAAACACACCTGATACAAGCTATAGACAACCCAAAGAAAAAGAAAAGCTGCTGTAACCAACCGAGACCTCCAAACTTGTTGCAACAGCCTTTGTTTAAGATAACGGGTCTAGGGACAAAGGCAGGGGGTCACATTCATACGAACAACATCAAAACAGCCACAACCAACACATACATGAACCAGTGACGATTATGACGAACAAGCGTACAAGAAAAGATTTCTGTTTCTGATGAAACAGTGATGGTATCATCAAAAACAAAGAAAAGCTTCTAGCTTCACCATCAAACATCCCAAGGAAACGAAAGAAACAGAGAAAGGAAGCATCTTTACAAGTAATAAAAGTGAAAGGGAAGATGCAATTCGACCTTAACACGTTGTACGCTCCAGCAGACGAACAGGATGTACGGCTTCGCATGAGCAGACCCAGGGAGCAATGGAAAACCTCAATCTTCCTTCGTCCTTCCTTATGGATCTTCCTTTTTCCAGATTTCTCTCACAGGCTCCCTCCTTGCTGCTTTGTTTCTGGTCTCTTTCTGTCTCGTCACTCAGCCTCTCTCTTTTGCTCTTTCATCAGTCCACAACCGCCACCAGAAACCATCCTCTGACCTTTTCCCTTTGTCTAGTTTTTGTTCGTTGATTCACTCTTCCCTCTTCCCCTTGCTCTCGGCTCAACTCTCTCAGTTTTCTCTCTTTTCCTTTAATCAGCCGCCAGCTCTCTCTCCGTCTCTTTTTTGGTTCCTTTCTTCCCTCGTTGTCACAGCTCTCAGCCTCACTCTCAAAAATCCCCGCCGCCCTTTTCTCTCTTCTGGGTTTTTCTTTTTTTGCCGTTCCCAATCTCTCCAGTCGTCATTCGATATCCCCTCTCTCCTGCGTTTTCTTTCTTTTTATATGGGACCTCAACCCTAAACCTTCAGTCCTTTCTTCTATAATTGCAGCCCAAGGGCTGACCGAGCCTTTCTTTGCAAGCTACGACAATACGCAGCTTGCAAGTCACGTATTTTTTTCCTTTTTCTCTTTCTTTTTTTTTTTTTTTTAAGAAAACATTGAAATTAAATCACAAACAACTAAATCATATTTTTGAATGCTTTTCTTTTTTTCTTTTTCGAGAAATTCTATGCTAAAAACTTACAAATAAAAATAATAAAATAAAAACTAAAAAGTGAATAAAACTTAACACGACAAATAAAAAATTAAGACAAAATAGTAAATGCAAATTACACTAAAATTTTGGTGTCTACAGACACAAGTAGTTATATTGAGGGACAGAACTCGAGGAGCGAGCCACCATCTAAGATGGGTCGAGGAGTAGGTGGTCCAAGATCAATAGGGGACCTCGAATCAAGAAAATTTTGAGAAAGGTCAGGCAGGGAAGGAGACCTAGAGGGGTACCTCACGTGGAGGTCCAACATCAGGACCTAGAATAACATGTGGGTTTTGTGGGGCTGCTAACCACATGGAAGATAATTGTTGGAAGAAAGGGTAAGTTCAAAAATGCTATCGATGTGGTAGTGCTGAGCACCTGATTGCTCAGTGCCTCACCTGCCAAAAGAAGGAAATTTGCCAAGGGCAGAAGGGAACACTTCTAAGCCGACCAATGCAACGGGTAATCGACCGAAAATGCCGGCAAGGACCTATGCAATGGGACATCAAGAGGTGACAGACCCATTGGCAATCATCGAAGGTACCCTCCCTATCTTCCATCGTATTGAGGTTTCCTTCTATTCATTTTAAAAGATTACTGCCATTAAGGGCGAGACTACCATTAAGGCCGAGTACAATGGAATTATTATGTTGTTAAGATTTTATGGAATTCGATCTATGAGACGTTCAGCGCTCATTAAGAATACGTAAAGACCATTGAGACTTTGAGATAAGGATTACACGGTTGGTTCTTGAATTGGAATACATAGAGTGACAAACTTTTGAGGTGAATTTTATTATCAATGATGAACTCGTTAATGAGGTATTAGAGTATTCTAACCCTTAGCTCGTGAAAAGATTACGAAGATTAGACTTAAAGGTTGCAATTTCGAGGACGAAATTCTTTTAAGGAGGGGAGATTGTGATACCCCGACTTTTAGGATAATGTTTTTCTTTTTTAGTCTGAAAGAGGATATTACGGTTTCTTTATTTTATTTTTTTTAAGACATTGTTTTGGTTTAAAGACTACAAACCCTACTTGTACTCAAAACCCTAGTTTTACTTGTGATTAACAGGTTTTTCTTAAATCTCTCATATTTTAATCGAAACCCTAATTTTAATCTATGGAGTTGTAAAATCTCTCATATTTTTCTTAAAATTTCCTTTTATTTGGAATCCATTACCTTATAATAGCTATACTACTCATTTACATCCCCAATGGTTGGAATAAAGAATAGAATTAAGAGTTTTCCCTTTTCATTCATCGTTAGGGTAAACTAAGGTTTTACGTCTTTTCGTAGTGTGAATAATCGGTACGGAGTGTGTACTAAATTTGGTGATTAAGAGTGAGTTTTAGATAAAAAAAATTGTGTGATTGTAAGTAATAATAATAAGTTAGTGAATTATAAGTTAAAACCCTAGTACGTGCGAAATAAGAAAAAAACGTGTTGAACCGATATGTACCGTTCGTTACCGATTGAGTGCACCACTTGTGACAGCCCTACCTTCCCCTAAGGCGAACCAAAGGGGTTAGCGGACTGCCTGCCCAACTCTCGCCAGGACTAACGGTTCAGTTTAGAGCGATCTAATATGTTCCGGAACATACAAACGCGCGAAAACAAGTCAAAATCACAAAATAAAAAAATGAAAATGGAGTCGGCCATGAATAGTAACCGACACGTCAAAATCCAACCAAGCATCAATCAAATATATGTACATCTTGAAATTAAGCATATACAATCCAAAGTGGCATACAAAAGTATTCAAAAGTTGATACATATACAGTTTGCCAAATCAAAAAAGAAACGGACCCAAAAGTACATTTAGGGTTTCAATCAATGAGCTATACAAAAGATATGTCCATCTAGCTCAATTCGGCAACCAACTATCAAATCCAGTCCAAAAGGATTTATTTTCCTGTAAGGAAAACAAAAGGAACAGAAAGGGGTGAGCTTACGCTCAATGAGGTACCAAAACAATAGCAAATAAGAAACATGGAACTTCATATTCAATTAATCACATATGTGCATCAAATAAAGAAGTGAACAAACACCATAGACAGAAAGGATACGGGTGGCTCTCAGGAGCCAAATTCCCATTTGCTTCACCGAAACTTGATCGAAATAACAGTTGACACTCCGTCAACGTTACAGAAGTAACCAATACCGTAGACTCCACTTTCTTCGATTCCTTCCACCTCACATACCCCCACCGAGCCCGAAACCCAATCAGATCAGAAATGGTAATACTCGAGTATACCGGAATCAAGGGTCTCAATACCCAAAGATCCCAAAACAGACTACCGTGATTTGTTATCTAATCGACCAGGCCCTTGCCGGCCCGACTCGAGTAACTAGCCACAGGGGTTGAGCTCAGAGGTCCCAAAAAGGCCGTTGGATACAAGCTTCCAAACGACGTCAGAACAGATACCAGATACAGATAGCAGATTCAGATACGCACTCAAAATTGGCATATGAACAGACAAGAGAACGAGTTTGATAAAGTACACCCTCGTCTCAAACAGAATAAATAGATAGTTCAGTCGTTCATATCACAGATTGCATGTACAGAAACCGAGTTAAACAACAAGTGAGGGGAGTGGTACACTCACCGGTGTCAGTACAGATACCTCAAAAGTTTTTGCCCACAAGAGAGCTTTAATCACCAAGAAACCCTAAAATAATCAAAGTAAAACAATTGAAGGTTCCACTGTCAAAAATCAAGTATACAGAATGCACATGTGAGGCTCGACTACCAGTTATGCCTCGCCAAATAATTACTAATGCAAGGGTGCAAAACATGATTTTTGGAAACGAAAAGGTAACATGAAGACCTAGGCTCAAACAACCCAAAAGCCCTTCATTTCTACCAAAAGGCAATTCAAACTTAAAGGAACCAAACGGCCTATGTGAGAACCCGTAAACCCTAATTATTTTCCTAGGGTTTATTTCCCCTTAATTGCATGTTTTCTGCATTTTCTGGCTTAGAAATATTTTCTTAGTGGATTTTATGAGCAGTTATAGTTTTAAGATGATTTTTCTAGCATTGGTGAATTTTTAGAAAATTAAGAATCTATATTGGACGTGGGACCCACTAGTGCGAAAAGTTCGGAAAAATTCGGCCAATAAGGTTAAGTTTCGGATACTGTGAAAAATTTATCGGGTGTTAAGAGATAAGTAGTGTGTGTGAAGTGATTGATGTGAGAGAGAAAAGAAAGATAGGAATGCATTTAATGAGTGTGACAAGTGTCACAATCTCATTGGTTGGACTTTAAGAATTACTATTCACTTTCTTGACTTTTTTGACCAAGGGATTAAATATCAAAAATTGCACAAAATTCACCATTTTACACCCTTGATGGCCGGTTCTCTCCTTGCAAAGAAGAAGGAAATTCCACCAACTCTCAAGCTTCCATAAGCTTCAATCTTCCATAAACAAAAGCTTAGACTAGATTTCACTCCATAAAATCCTATCTTCTAGTGCTAGTAAGGGTTGTAGTGAAGTTTGTTTGAAGCTCTAAGGTGGCCAACCTCTCTACATCTCTTGTTCTTAGGTAAGTGATGTTTTACTACTTCCTTATACTTAATGATGGTTATTTTGTGCTTAATGGTGGCATAAGTGTTGGAATATATGATTTGTTTCTTGATTTGTAGTGATTTGGTGAAGTTTTTATATTTTTGAGGAATTTTCTGGTTTTATATGATCTTGATGTTGTGGACTAGTATGATGGTTGATAATGGTCTATATAGACTCTAGTAGGTGCATATGATAGGAAATTGCAATCAATTTTGGATTTGGAAGAATTTCTGGAAAATTAGGGTTCTTAGTTGAACATTCTGTCCGAAATTTTCGGTCATAGATAGAGGCCGAATTGGACTTTGCTCAAAACATGAAAGTTTTAGGTATTGATGAGTTTGAAGTGCCTGCAAAATTTCAGGGCATTTGGAGTAGCATAGAGTGAGTTATGCCGTTTTTCCTGTTGCTGTTTTTGGTGGACAGAATGTGCGAACTGCGATAGTAATTGTCTATTTTGACTGGAATTGGTTTGGATTTTGAAGTTTGTGTCTTCTGATTAAATGTAGCTAAATGTCTTAGCTAACATATGCCTTTGGAATTTCGGCATTTGGACTTGTATAGACTAAGTTATAGTAATTACAGTTTTGTGTGATTTGCAAACCTGTTTTGGTAATTCTGGTATAGTATTTGGCATTTTCAACCTAGTTAAGCTAGGAACTGGATTGAGTGACCTTCTACATTGTTGTAGCCCTGTTTCATAGCTTCGAAACGGTGGGTCTTACACCCCCATCCGATAATCGTAGAGAATTTTACACCATTACCGCATAATAAGGGCAAAACAGTTTTCTATTTGGGGCCAAGACTAAGGCCATTTTCTAATTTCTGGTTTGCTATTATGCTCATTTATGCATATGAAACCCTATTGGGGTTGTGTTTAGCATTGCTATATGACTCGTTATCGAGTCTCATTGCATTTGTTGCGTGATTTTAGGGCGTGACGGTGGTGCACAACGTTCTTTTGACTAAAGTGTTTGAAACCGCATTGTGCTAGCTTGGTGAGTGTACTACTCACTTATGTGCTATTACATGGCTTTGATCTTTGTACTTGAGATGTTGAATGTTGATTGATCCAGGTGAGAGTGTACTTTATCACTTTCACATATTGTTCCGCATGTTATTGGAAAGTTATATGAAATGTTATATGAAATGTTATATGAAATGAAATACATGACTTCAAATATTATCCATGAGCTCAACCCCATTGGTTATTGATTGAATCGAGCCGGCGAGGGCTTGGTCGTGCCAATTAATGTGCCTTGGGGCAACATCATAGGGAATCTTGTAGTATGAGAGACTCTTGATTCCGGTTTACTCGAGTAATACCACAATGCAAGTGTTTGGATTTCGGGCCCGGTTGAGGAATGTTAGGAGGAAGGGAATGGAAGTTAAGAGGAGTCTACGGTTGGTTACCTTTCAGACATTGACGGAGAGTCAATGAGACCTGATCAAGAATTCAAACGAGGAAAAGGGCTCTTGAGAGCCACCCGTATCCTTTTATCCTCATTATTAATGTGTGGCTTTATTCATTTTGGTAAATTGGACTGTTAAACTTGATGTATCCATGAATTTGGTTGCTTGAGTTGTATTCTCACTGGGCAATTAGCTCACCCCGTTCCTTTTGTTTTCCTTACAGGAATATGACTCTTTTGGAATGAATTTTGATAAATGGTTGCCGAATGAACTAGATGAATGACTCTTTTGTATTGTATATAAAATGGGACCCTAAATGTATCATTAGGGCCGTTTTCACTTTTGTTTTGGCAAACCATATATGTAGCGACTTTTGTATCACTTTTAAATGTCATTTTTGGTTTGTAAAGGCTAAATGTTATGTGGTTTATGTAATTCGATGTTTGGTTGGGTTCGGACGAGTCGGTTACTATTCATGGCCGACTCCGGATTTTGTTTCTTTTATTTTGGGTTATTTTGCCCTTTTGCCTTATTTGCGCGCGTTATAAGTTCCGGAACGTGAAAGATCGCTCTATTCTGCACCGTTAGTCCTGGCGAGAGCTGGGCAGGCAGTCCGCTAACCTCTTTGGTTCGCCTTAGGGGAAGGTGGGGCTGTCACAGGTGGTATCAGAGCCACTTCGCGTGGTCTCTGCGCGGAGTGAGCCTAGGGCCAAGTGGTGCTATGGTCCTGATTTCATGGAGATGTCTAAGTGCTCGTTTGAGCGTAAGTTATGAATGGGGCATGTTATAAGTGTAAAAATCTTTATTATGCAACTTGAGGAAGATAGATATGTATGTCGGGTAGGAATCTATAATATGGACGATTTACGCTTGGGACCGGCCGGCTCGAGTTGTGAATTATCCTAAATGGGATTCTTGCGCCCGGATACGAAAGAGACGAGAGTCTAGGTTAGAAAGAATGGGGCGAACTAGAAATTGCGATTCTATGGATGACTTTATATGTACTTGACTGACTGTTCTGTATACATGTTGATACTGTTATGTGTTCTCTGTATATGTGTTACGTGTTTAAATGCTCGACGAGGGAGTGGAGTAGTTAATTGTTCTTGTTTACTTGTTCCTGTTTCGGGCTGCGAAAAGGAGGGGTTAGGTGCCCATTGCCCATTAACAGTATATTTATTTTGTGACCTAGATCGACTTAGATTGTATGGACGGCACACGTAGTGGACGGGGCCGTGGGCGCGGGAATAGGCAACCTACGCCAGACCGGGGTACTGGAGAAACCTCCTCTGGACCCCATCCTGAACCGAGAGTTGACCCTAATGTACAGATAGCTGCCGCTATGCAGCAAATGACAAACCTGTTGGCACAAGTGGTGCAGCAACAAGGCCAGAATCCAAACCCTAATCCTGGAAACCCTGGCAATCATGTTGAGAGCGAAGACAGAGCTCTGGAACGATTTCAAAAGTTTGCCCCACCCAAGTTCATCGGGGGACCTGATCCGGATGTTGCCGAAAGGTGGCTCGAAAAGATGGTCGATATTTTTGCCGCCCTGCACTATACCGAAGAACGGCAGGTGACTTTTGCCGTTTTCCAGCTGGAAGAGGCGGCCCGCTCCTGGTGAAATGTCATTCGGCAAAAATGGGAGAGGGAACAAATGCCCAGGACTTGGGTAAATTTTATGAGGGAGTTTAACGCGAAATTCTTCCCTCCTCTGGTTCAGGAAAGGAAGGAAGATGAGTTCATTCGACTCCGCCAAGGAGCTCAATCGGTGGCAGAATACGAGAGCCAGTTCACCCGCCTGTCCAAATTTGCGCCTGAGTTGATTGTGACGGAGCAACGTCGAATTAGGCGTTTTATCCAGGGCCTAAACGTGGAGATTCAGAAGGACCTCGCAGTGGCTCAAATCAATGCTTTTAGCGAGGCCGTTGAGAAGGCCCAACGGGTAGAGAGTGCCAGATTGCAAGTAAGAAATTTCCAGGCGAAAAAGCGAGGATTTCCTGGAAATAATTCGGGGCAGGGGAATGAGAGTACCCCTTCCAAGTTTGGGCGAGGAATTGGGGAAGAAAGGGTACCGGGAGTGTCACGAGAGAGCCCGTCACGAGGCAGCCAGTTGGGGAGAGGCCAGAGAGGAGGCTCGGCTTCTGCAGCACGCGGACCTTGCGGGTATTGCGGAAAGTCGAATCATTCTGAAGACAATTGCTGGAAGAAAGGAGGCAAATGTCTGCGTTGTGGAAGCGCAGACCACAAGCTTGCTACCTGCCTCCTTATGACGCAAGAAGGAAGAGGAGCTCAAACTATGTCAAAGACCAACACGGGACCGGATAAGGGGAATGGGACGAAACCTAAAGTAGCAGCTCGAGTGTATTCACTGGAGCCACAACAGGTCCCCGATTCTCCTGAGATTGAGGAAGGTACGATTGTGGTATTTTTACGGAAATATTAGTAGATCCCGGTGTTACTCATCCATTTGTCAGTCCCAATTCTGATGGACGAAATGGATATCACGCCTACCTGAAAGTAGTAATCCTTTGGGGAAAATCATCGTTTGACTCTTGGTATGGTTTGTAAGGATCGCAGGGTTTGGGTAGGAGAGAGAATAGTGTTCGCGAAGAAAAAAAAATCACGGGATAGAAAAGGCTACCTGGGAGGTGGAAAAAAAAAAAAAAAAAAACAATACCTTGAGCTATTTGTGAACCATGATAAGGAATTTCGAGGACGAAATTCTTTTAAGGGGGAGAGAGTGTGAGAACCCGTAAACCCTAATTATTTTCCTAGGGTTTATTTCCCCTTAATTGCATGTTTTCTGCATTTTCTGGCTTAGAAATATTTTCTTAGTGGATTTTATGAGCAGTTATAGTTTTAAGATGATTTTTCTAGCATTGGTGAATTTTTAGAAAATTAAGAATCTATATTGGACGTGGGACCCACTAGTGCGAAAAGTTCGGAAAAATTCGGCCAATAAGGTTAAGTTTCGGATACTGTGAAAAATTTATCGGGTGTTAAGAGATAAGTAGTGTGTGTGAAGTGATTGATGTGAGAGAGAAAAGAAAGATAGGAATGCATTTAATGAGTGTGACAAGTGTCACAATCTCATTGGTTGGACTTTAAGAATTACTATTCACTTTCTTGACTTTTTTGACCAAGGGATTAAATATCAAAAATTGCACAAAATTCACCATTTTACACCCTTGATGGCCGGTTCTCTCCTTGCAAAGAAGAAGGAAATTCCACCAACTCTCAAGCTTCCATAAGCTTCAATCTTCCATAAACAAAAGCTTAGACTAGATTTCACTCCATAAAATCCTATCTTCTAGTGCTAGTAAGGGTTGTAGTGAAGTTTGTTTGAAGCTCTAAGGTGGCCAACCTCTCTACATCTCTTGTTCTTAGGTAAGTGATGTTTTACTACTTCCTTATACTTAATGATGGTTATTTTGTGCTTAATGGTGGCATAAGTGTTGGAATATATGATTTGTTTCTTGATTTGTAGTGATTTGGTGAAGTTTTTATATTTTTGAGGAATTTTCTGGTTTTATATGATCTTGATGTTGTGGACTAGTATGATGGTTGATAATGGTCTATATAGACTCTAGTAGGTGCATATGATAGGAAATTGCAATCAATTTTGGATTTGGAAGAATTTCTGGAAAATTAGGGTTCTTAGTTGAACATTCTGTCCGAAATTTTCGGTCATAGATAGAGGCCGAATTGGACTTTTCTCAAAACATGAAAGTTGTAGGTATTGATGAGTTTGAAGTGCCTGCAAAATTTCAGGGCATTTGGAGTAGTATAGAGTGAGTTATGCCGTTTTTCCTGTTGCTGTTTTTGGTGGACAGAATGTGCGAACTGCGATAGTAATTGTCTATTTTGACTGGAATTGGTTTGGATTTTGAAGTTTGTGTCTTCTGATTAAATGTAGCTAAATGTCTTAGCTAACATATGCCTTTGGAATTTCGGCATTTGGACTTGTATAGACTAAGTTATAGTAATTACAGTTTTGTGTGATTT
This sequence comes from Coffea arabica, assembly GCF_036785885.1. Taxonomy (NCBI): domain Eukaryota; kingdom Viridiplantae; phylum Streptophyta; class Magnoliopsida; order Gentianales; family Rubiaceae; genus Coffea; species Coffea arabica. The sequence continues at coordinate 22,555,107 of NC_092318.1, read as the reverse complement.
GCAAACCTGTTTTGGTAATTCTGGTATAGTATTTGGCATTTTCAACCTAGTTAAGCTAGGAACTGGATTGAGTGACCTTCTACATTGTTGTAGCCCTGTTTCATAGCTTCGAAACGGTGGGTCTTACACCCCCATCCGATAATCGTAGAGAATTTTACACCATTACCGCATAATAAGGGCAAAACAGTTTTCTATTTGGGGCCAAGACTAAGGCCATTTTCTAATTTCTGGTTTGCTATTATGCTCATTTATGCATATGAAACCCTATTGGGGTTGTGTTTAGCATTGCTATATGACTCGTTATCGAGTCTCATTGCATTTGTTGCGTGATTTTAGGGCGTGACGGTGGTGCACAACGTTCTTTTGACTAAAGTGTTTGAAACCGCATTGTGCTAGCTTGGTGAGTGTACTACTCACTTATGTGCTATTACATGGCTTTGATCTTTGTACTTGAGATGTTGAATGTTGATTGATCCAGGTGAGAGTGTACTTTATCACTTTCACATATTGTTCCGCATGTTATTGGAAAGTTATATGAAATGTTATATGAAATGTTATATGAAATGAAATACATGACTTCAAATATTATCCATGAGCTCAACCCCATTGGTTATTGATTGAATCGAGCCGGCGAGGGCTTGGTCGTGCCAATTAATGTGCCTTGGGGCAACATCATAGGGAATCTTGTAGTATGAGAGACTCTTGATTCCGGTTTACTCGAGTAATACCACAATGCAAGTGTTTGGATTTCGGGCCCGGTTGAGGAATGTTAGGAGGAAGGGAATGGAAGTTAAGAGGAGTCTACGGTTGGTTACCTTTCAGACATTGACGGAGAGTCAATGAGACCTGATCAAGAATTCAAACGAGGAAAAGGGCTCTTGAGAGCCACCCGTATCCTTTTATCCTCATTATTAATGTGTGGCTTTATTCATTTTGGTAAATTGGACTGTTAAACTTGATGTATCCATGAATTTGGTTGCTTGAGTTGTATTCTCACTGGGCAATTAGCTCACCCCGTTCCTTTTGTTTTCCTTACAGGAATATAACTCTTTTGGAATGAATTTTGATAAATGGTTGCCGAATGAACTAGATGAATGACTCTTTTGTATTGTATATAAAATGGGACCCTAAATGTATCATTAGGGCCGTTTTCACTTTTGTTTTGGCAAACCATATATGTAGCGACTTTTGTATCACTTTTAAATGTCATTTTTGGTTTGTAAAGGCTAAATGTTATGTGGTTTATGTAATTCGATGTTTGGTTGGGTTCGGACGAGTCGGTTACTATTCATGGCCGACTCCGGATTTTGTTTCTTTTATTTTGGGTTATTTTGCCCTTTTGCCTTATTTGCGCGCGTTATAAGTTCCGGAACGTGAAAGATCGCTCTATTCTGCACCGTTAGTCCTGGCGAGAGCTGGGCAGGCAGTCCGCTAACCTCTTTGGTTCGCCTTAGGGGAAGGTGGGGCTGTCACAGCCTAGAAAATTGGACAGCATTTCCCCTAACTTTGCTTACTTTTCCAGCCGTCATGGCTTCATTATTTCCTCAAATCAGTCCCAACATCTCGTACAAAAATAATCTCATTTCCAAAAGCCGTTCACTAGGCTTAAAGTCATTCAAGTACAAATTTTAGCTAGGAAAATGACCGGAAAGGAAAGTCAAGCCCTAAAATATTCCAATAAGCACAACAAGACTTGATTACAAGTCATAAACCAATGCCAAATACTACCGAAATAGGGTTCCATAAGCATACGTAAGCATTAGATGTGACAGCCCCACCTCACCCTAAGGCGAACCAAAGGGTTCGGCGGGCCGCCTGCCCAGCTCTCGCCGGGACTCAATCACTTACTACAATCCTCAAATAGATTACAATATATATCTCAAATATACATCAAATTCTCCAATAAATACAAGTCATAAGCGAAGCGGAAACAATTCCCAACTATACAATTCCCAACTATCTCTTGGTAACTTCACAATTCCCAACTATACATCAAATGATTCCAAATCCAAACTGTACAAGATATATGCCATCCAGTCACGAGAATAAGTACTACAAGCTTTCCTTTGCCACGAGCCCTGTGGAGGGGAATAAAATAGTTTTGGGGTGAGCTAGAAGCTCAGTGAGTAACCAGTAAAAGCAGTCATCCAATATATTTCACAGTAATGTATTTCAATGATGTCATGATTCAGAGATCAAATGTACGTATTTTGCTCTCGTGAGCCAGTGAAATCATTGCACTTACATACCCAATGCTCAAAAGATCCAGTAACAGTAAACAGTAAGAGGGAGCGCCTTTTTGAGCTCCGGAGCCATTTGCTCCAAATGAACAGAGGTGGAGACGTTGGTGTCCAGCACAAGACTCCCCAAGAACTCATTGAAGCCAAAATCATATCATGAATTCACATGCAAGCACGCATGAGATGCAGTCGAGTAAATAATGCAAGAAACATTTCAAAAGTACTTGGAAAATAGTTGAGGGTCACTCACATCCACGGCTCAGGAATCATCCATCATAGATCGTTGCCTTGCCCAAATCCAAGCCCTTCAACTCAAACTCAAAGCCCTCAAATGCTTTCAAGGATCGGACAGCATATCCCCTTAATTTTCTTACTTTTCCAGCCGTCATGGCTTCATTATTTCCTCGGCCAGTCCCAAAGTCATACGAAATATAAATTCATCCCAACAGCCGTTCAATAGGCTCAAAGTCATTCAAATACAAGATTTAGATAGGAAAATGACCGGAAATGAAAGTTAAGCTCTAACTCGGAAAATAGTTTTTGGCATCGTTTAGCGGTTTTGGTACCACCGACACTACCATTATCGGATGAAGGTCCAAGATACACCGTTTCGAACTAAGAGATAGGGATACAATGTTGCAGAAGGTCACTCAGCCCAGTTTCGAGTGTAAACAGGTCAAAAATGAATATACTACACCAGTACCGCAAAAACAGATTCACAAATCGCATTCTGGTGCACATATCATAAATCAGGCTACCTAACTCCAAATCCAGTAATTCCAAAGCCATCCAAAAGCTAAGAAACAGGGATACAATTCATCAGAAGGCCTCAATAACTAATTCCGAAGCATTCCCAACCAAAATAACCCAGCACAGAAGCAATTCTCAAATTCGGGTAGAAACAGGGCATCAAGGGTAATTCCATCTTTTCACAAGCTACGTTGCTCCGATTGACTTGAAATTTTGCAGGCATCTCTAAAATATCATTCCCTACAAGGCCAATTCGGCCTCTAACTATGAGCTACAGTTCCAGGCAGAATGTAAATCAAAGAAACCCTAACTTTCCAATTTTCTTTCCAAACCAGAAATTGCTTGCAATTAACCACTTTTTCCACCTTCTAGCTTCCTTAAATATCATTTCCAATCATCATACATGACCACATAATCATATTCATATGAAAACAGAAAAATCCCCAATAATTACAAAACTTCACCAATTCAACCAAAAATCAAGATATAATCCATAAAAGTGCATCTTATACTACCACCAATCATGATTTAAGCATCATTAGAGGGAGGAGAGGGGTCCTTCTCAACTTACCTTAGCAACACAAGAGGGAGAGCAACTAATCACTTTAGCCTTCCAAACAACTCCACAAAACAACTCACTATCACTCCCTTAAGTGTTTCTATGGAGCAAAAACAAGATTCAATGGTTGATTTGGTAGATTGGAGCAAGATTGAAGCAAAACTTGGAGAGCTTTTCCCTTTCTTTTTGTCCTTGAAGTAGCCGGCCAAGAGGAGAAGAAAATGGTGAAATTTTGTAATTTTTGTGATTTATTTGGGACAAATGGAAAAAGGTGAATAGTGGTCATACAAGTCAATCCAATAGGCAAGTGACACTTGTCACTTTATTTAATGCAAGTCTATCACTTTGTTTCCTGTGACAGCCCCACTTCTCCCAAGGGCGAACCCAAGGGTATCGGCGGGCCGCCTGCCTAGCTCGCGCCAGGACTCAAACCTTAAAGCGATAAAAACCAAAAAATCCAAAAGAGTACCTTACATACTATATACAAATCCCAAAAAGGTTATAATTACATTCTCCAAAAGTACCTGCTCAAACTATTACACCCTTATAATTACAACCAAAACTAAAAGGTAGACCCTAAGGAGGGTCCTTATACAAACCACCACAATAAAAACAAACATCCTAATTGTCCAACTATGACAAACCAATACTAGTGTAAGTGCCCATAAGTCCCCGCGTCGGCCCCTGCTAAGGAAAACAAAAGGAACGGGGTAAGCTATATGCTTAGTAAGTAAACAGGGGCAAAATCGTAAATGTCACGTAACCACAGTTACTCAATAAGAGTAAAGCAAAAGCAGAAAAGTAACATCACATAATAAGGATACAGGTGGCTCCAAAGCCAAGTCGTTGCCATGCGTGACCTCCTGTCGACACTCCGTCGACCATACATAAGGTTCGTAGAACTCCACTTGTACACCCACCGAACATCTTATCACCCTCACTGGCCAGTCACCTCACAAACTTGCCCAGGCGAACGAAATCACAAACTTGAGCTTGAGTCACAAGCTCGGGTCACAAAATTGGTTCACATACTCAGCGAACCGGGTTCACAAACTTGGTGACCTCAAACCAAGTTGGACTGACTTCGACCAAGCCCTAACCGGCTCGAATAGTCCATCTAGGTATTGAGTTCACCCTCAAACTCACAAAATTCACAAAATTATTCAAAAGTCACCCTGAGCCACCAGCTCAAGGGTTTTAGTTCCAAAATTGCTTATATACATAAGCCATGTTCAAATATGTGTGCAAATTAGGGTTTAGAGCGAGTGCGATAAAGTACACCCTCGTCTAAGTACCCTCTTCATACATATCGAAACACATAAGCAACTAACATACAAAAGCGGCCTGAATACTTACTCAAAATACCAAAAGTAGTACGAAAGCAAAATCGCTTCGCGCGTTCGCTAGTAGTGGGCCCCACCGGCTCCGCCTAGCTCACCGCTGTCTGAAATAGAAGATTTTATCACAAACGGCCACTAACATGCCCAAAACAAGCAAAACAGCAAAACGACACGCGCGCACGTAAATATGACGGACGGAAACGGAAACGGCAGATTTGATACTCATTTCTAGTTTACCCATAAGTTGAGCTACGAATATCGGATTAAGGCGTATGAGATGCCAAATCGAAGCTTAAAGGATGAACAACAACTGTTATGAAGACATCCAGAACTGAAACTGGAGGCTTCAGTCCCAAATGACCAAACACAATCACTTACGAAATCTGGCGAATGCACAAATGGTCAGTTTTGAGTGCGAACTGTTTTCTATGCTACACATGGTCAAAAGAGCTGAAAATTGGCAGTTAGATAGTTCATTCCAAATGGAACAACTTTCATGAAGGTCGGCAATCCAAATTCGGAACGGAAATTGGTCATCAAGACCAAAACAGATCTGACCAGAAAATGGTCATCTTCACGGCCAGGCCTTATTTGCTCGGCTATATCTCAGGTTTTATAAATCCGATTCATGAAATTCCAAGGGCGTTAGAAATCTCTGATATAGGGCTATAAGTTTGGTGTTTTGGTCGCAAGCCCAAACAGCTTGTAACCTAGTCAAATGTGAAGCCAAAGTTCCAGCCATAACCTGTCCAAAAACGTAACAGAATTTGACGGTCAAAACAGGTCTGAGTATTTCGTTTATAGCTCAGGTTATACTAATCCGTTTAACCTGAAAATTTACAGGGATATCCGGGACTTAAGGGGCTACAATGTTGAAGAAGGAAACTTTGTCCAATTTTGAATGTAACAAGGTCAAAAATGCAAGACACTATACCAGAATTGCAAAACAGGATCACAAACCGTATTTGACCTTAATATGCGGTAATGGCACCAAATTCACTACGGTTATCGGATGGGGGTGTAAGACCCACCGTTTCGAAGCTAAGAAACAGGGTTACAATATTGGAGAAGGCCACTCAATCCAGTTCCTAGCACAACTAGGTCAAATGTGCCAAATACTAAACCAGATTCACCAAAACAGGTTTGCAAAACGCAGAAAACTGTAATCGATATAACTCAGTCCATACAAGTCCAAATGCCGAAATTCCAAAGGCATATGTTAGCTAAGACATCCAGTTACATTTCATCAGAAGACACCAACTTCAAAATCCAAACCAATTCCAGTCAAAACAGCCAAATACCAACGCAGTTTTTGCATTCTGATCAAAGCAGAACAGCTACAGTAATTTCGTCATAACTCACTCTACACTCATCCAAATGCCCTGAAATTTTGCAGGCACTTCAACCTCATCAATACCTACAACTTTCATGTTTTGACCAAAGTCCAATTCGGCCTCTAGCTATGACCTAAAATTTCGGACAGAATGTTCAACCAAGAACCCTAATTTTCCAGAAATTCTTCCAAATTCAAAATTGATTGCATTTATCAACAATTCACACCTACAAGAGTCATTTTAAACCATTACCATTCATCATACAAGACCACAACATCCCATTCATATTAAACCAGCAAATTCATCATAAAATGGAAAACTTCACCAAAACTCTTCAAATCAAGAAATAAATCATATATTCTAACACTTATGCCACCATTAAGCACAAAATAACCATCATTAAGTATAAGGAAGTAGTAAAACATCACTTACCTAAGAACAAGAGATGTAGAGAGGTGTTGGACACTTAGCTCTTCAAACAAACTTCACTACAACCCTTACTAGCACTAGAAGATAGGATTTTATGGAGTGAAATCTAGTCTAAGCTTTTGTTTATAGAAGATTGAAGCTTATGGAAGCTTGAAAGTTGGTGGAATTTCCTTCTTCTTTGCAAGGAGAGAGCCGGCCACAAGGAAGAGAAAAATGGTGAATTTTGGGCATTTTTTTGATATTTAATCCTTTGGTCAAAAAAGTCAAGAAAGTAAATAGTAATTCTTAAAGTCCAACCAATAGGAAAGTGACACTTGTCACCTCCATTAATGCCTTCTTATCTTTCTTTTCTCTCTCACATCAATCACTTCACACACACTACTTATCTCTTAACACCCGATAAATTTTACACAGTATCCGAAACGTAACCTTATTGGCCGAATTTTTCCGAACTTTTCGCACTAGTGGGTCCCATATCCGATATACGTTCTTAATTTCTCAAAAACTAACTAATACTAGAAAAATCATCTAAAAACTCTATTTACTCAATAAAAATTATCTGGGGAAATTTCTAATAAAGAAAATGTAGAAAAACGGGTTTTCAATCTTAACCGGAACTTAGGGTTTAAATCTTAATCCCTACTTAGGGTTTTCGAAATACTCCCAAACCAAACGTTACCGCCCAAATAATGAATATCTCAACGTAGAACGAACTGGGGCCTCACATTTCCTCTCACACCAATCCAAATTGCAACCTCTACTTATCTTTTAACACCCGGTAAATTAATTCCAGTATCCAAAACTTAACCTAGTTGGCCGAATTTTTTCAAACTTTTCGCACTAGTGGGTCCCACGTCCGGTATACGCTCTTAATTTCTCAAAACCTATTCGATACTAGAAAAAATCATCTAAAAACTATATCTGCTCCTTAAAAGTATCTAGAATTTTTCCAAATCACGAAAATGCAGAAAACAAGCCATGAAAGATAATAAAACCCAGAAAATGGGAAAAATTACGGGTTCTCACACTCTCTCCCCCTTAAAAGAATTTCGTCCTCGAAATTTCTCACCTCAACTCACAAAAAGGTTAGGGTATTTCTTTCGCATTTCTTCTTCCACTTCCCAGGTAGCTTCCTCTATCCCATGGTTTCTCCATAGTATCTTCACTAACGGAATCTGCTTGTTTCTGAGCTCTTTGACTTTCCGGTCAAGCACTTGGACAGGTTTCTCTTCGTAAGCAAGCGATTCGTCTACGTCGATCTCCTCTGGTTGTAAGACATGGGATGGGTCGGGATAGTACTTCTTTAGCATCGAGACGTGGAAGACGTCGTGAATTCTAGAGAGACTTGACGGCAGCTCTAGTCTATATGCCACCGCACCTATCCTCTGCATGATCTTGTAAGGTCCGACGAACCTCGGTTGCAATTTCTTTCCTCTACCCGCCGTGACACTCCATAACGGTGTAACCTTGAGAAAAACACGGTCTCCAACTTCGAACTCCAAGTCTTTTCTTCGGTTGTCGGCGTAACTCTTTTGTCGGCTTTGAGCAGTTTGGAGTCATTGCCGTATCAACTTGACCTTTTCTCGAGCCTCTTCCATCCATGGAATAGTTGTTGGATCTAGCGCCTTTTTCTCGCCAACTTCGTCCCAGTAGATCGGTGATCGGCATTTTCATCCATATAGTGCCTCGTATGGAGCCATTTGATTCAACGAATGGTAGCTATTGTTGTACGCGAACTCTACTAAGGTCATGTGTTGACCCCAGTTGCCTCCAAAATCCAGAATGCAAGTCCGTAGCATGTCCTCGAGAGTTTGGATTGTTCGTTCCGATTGTCCATCCGTCTGAGGGTGATAGGTGGTGCTCAAATGGAGTTTCGTCCCTAGTGTCTCTTGGAATTTCTGCCAAAATCGAGATACGAAACGTGGATCTCGATCGGAGACGATACTGACTGGAACGCCGTGTAGCCTTACGATCTCGTCCATGTATAGCTGGGCCGACTTGTCCATGGAATACTTCATGTTTACCAGTAGGAAATGGGCTGATTTGGTTAATCGATCGACGATCACCCACACGGCATCGTGCCCTCTTTGCGTCCGCGGCAAACCCGAAACGAAGTCCATGGTGATGTTTTCCCGCTTCCACTCAGGTATCTCAAGGGGTTGTAACAAGCCCGATGGTTTTTGATGCTCCGCTTTAACCTGTTGGCAAATGAGACATTTTTTGCACGTATAGAGCGATTTTCTTCTTCATAGTATCCCACCAATAGGTTCCTTTCAGGTCCTGATACATCTTGCTACTATCCGGATGGATTGTATACTTGGACCGATGTGCTTCCTCTAGAATCTGCGTTTTCAACGACTCATCCTTCGGCACCACTATTCGGTTTCGATATTTTAAAATACCCTCATGATTGAAATTGAAATCACTCGTTTCCTTTTTTTCCACTTTCTCTCCCCACTTCCGTACCATAGCATCCTCTTTTTGTGCTTCTTTAATCCGCTCCAAGAGAGTGGAGGTTACCTTAATGTTACCAAAAATCACTTTATGACTCCCAAGGTAGGGTTTCCACTCACAAACGGATTCTAACAAATCTCATTCTTTGATCATTAAGCTTGCTACCTGAGCTTTGCGACTTAGGGCATCGGCCACCACGTTCGCCTTTCTTGGATGGTAGTTGATGGTACAGTCGTAATCCTCCAAAAATTCCATCCACCGTCGCTGCCTCATGTTTAATTCCTTCTGTGAGAAGAGGTACCTCAGGCTTTTGTGATCGGAGTAAACCTCAAAGGTTACCCCATATAGGTAGTGTCTCCATTTCTTCAGAGCAAAAACAACTGCGGCTAACTCCAGATCGTGGGTTGGATAGTTCTGCTCGTGGGGTTTTAACTTTCTCGAGGCAAAAGAGATCACATTACGGTTTTGCATTAATACACAACCCAGGCCTTCCCGTGACGCGTCAGTATACACAGCAAATCCGTCCACCCCGTTTGGTAAGACTTGTCGCGCCCCATTTTTCACAAGAAAAATAAATGAATGGTTTGAAAGTGAAATTTTTGATTTGAAAAATGATTTTTGATTTACAAAGAAAGTGGGTCTAAATGGAACTTGAAAATGCGACGATTTGACCCAGAATATAGTTTAAAAAGGGTTTATTGAATGAAAAATGGAGTCGCCACTTGGTATAGAGTTAAGGTGTACCAAGTCACCTAAAAAAAATGAATTTTTTTAAAGAAAAATAGAAAAAAACCCTTTTTAAACGACTCCAAGTCTACGTAAATCAAAGAAAAAGGTTCGGGAGTCACATTTGAAGAAAGGGAAGGCAAGGACGAGGTCCAAGGCACCCTCTCAACCTAGCCAAGGCTAGTTGCGCGATTTAGTCAAAGATTTTCTTATTTTTTAACCAAAAGATTTATCACATTCGGATGTACTATATGAATGCAAACCCTAGACCTAGGGGGCATCGGGGGGCAAAATTTCTCTTCAAAGTTTGAATGGTGCCAATCACATTAATAGTGATGCCCAATGATGACTCTTTGGAGAGGTCACGAATAATGCTAATGACGAAAAATGAATGGAATGAACGTATGCAATGTGAAAATATGAGTTTGCGTGAAGTGAAAAATTAATGATAAAAAAAACAATAGTGTGTAAGTGGAAATGTGCAAATGCCTGTGCAAAGTAAGGTGAGTAAAGTGATAGTATGAAGTGCGTGTGTGCACGTGATAGTATATAAAGTGTAAGTGGCAGAGTGAAAACGTGCAAAATAAAAGTTGTGTGAAGTGAAAATGTGGAAAAAGAGATGGAATATGAAGTAAAAGTGCATGTGATAGTGGATAAATGAAATGCATGAACCCTAGAGGAATGCAAGCAAGACGGGTACGGGGAGACCCTAAATCGTGACTTTTGCTTTTCCTTTTGGTTAGTAGGGAAAACTAGCGTGCTAAGGCTATGTGTAGCCATACTCGCTCGTTTCCCTTACCAGAAGGGTGACTAGCTAACCTACACAAGCAAATGAGCTAATCTAAATGAAAATGTAATCCTAAACGTGTAAGGGAAAGGGAGTGAAGGGTCATGCAAAAATGCAAAAACTAAAAGGAAAGAATGAATGAAGATGTAATGAAGGCATGCAAGTATGTGCTAGCGCGGGGACGGCCCTAATGGGTCTAGCATTGGACTAGCCCTTCACTAACGCTTTTTCACAAGCATTGGACTTGCGAGAGTTCAAGGGGAAGACCATGACTAGCATTGGACTAGCCACGGTGACGTACATTCATCTATATAAGCAAATATAAATAAAAGCGAGTAGACATGCAAGGCACGTAATTCACATAACACATAAGCATACATATCTAGATGCCAAAACCTAAGAAAGCGATTAAACACATAACACATAGACATGCAAAACACACAAGGCAATTAAGGCCCTAACTATTACATTTTTAGGGGGAAGGCCTACTACAATCTAAAAGGGGAAATAGAAGGAATAAAACGATTAAATCCCTAACTATTACAATTTTGGCATTCGAGTGCCTCCCAAATGATAAAATTAAACTAAGATTAAAACAAAAACTAAGCAACTAAAGAAATGAATAAGGTGAAAATGAAATAAACACTTAAGGTCATGCAATTGCACACATAAGACACATATATGCACGTAGGGTCAAATAAAGTCAAAAATAGAGGATAGAGTGTACCTCCCTCACAATGGTAATCAAATGAAGGAAAAATGGCTTCAAAACAATAAAAAGGTCAAGGTACCACTTTAATTAAGAAAAATTAAAAGAAATGTGCAAAACAAAGCTCACTTGATCATAGAGCCCCTAAAGTCATAACTTAAGTGCAATTGAAACAAAGCATAGTAATTAATTGAAACAAGCAAGCAATGAAGTTGTAAAATTAAAACTATCAAGGATCAAATTGAGGAGATTATTCAATTGATTGGGTCATAGCAGCATGAGTTAGAAGCCAAGGGGTCAAAGTGCAATTTTGGGATTTTTTTTCATGCAACCCATGCAAATGTAACGAAAACATTCTCTGCATTAAGCAAAACATTCGTCAACCAAGTGATTCTCATGCAATCTTCATTCGACAGCTTCCACAATTCTCAACAAAATCTCGGCAAGCAAGATCCATACAAAACTTTGATCCTACTTTAGTCAACAAACGTGGCTAAACACCTCTGAAAAATGCAACTCATGGAAGCACTTCATGCAGATGACAACTGCGAAACAGCTTCTACAACAGAAATGAAACTAGCTGCATTTTCGTTTCCTTCTCAGATTTCGGACCTAAATATGCAGCTTGGCTTGAAGATTTTTCAGACTAAAGACATAGTTTGAAGCTAATCAGGACACATCACTTCAGTATCCCAACAAGCAGCAAAAGACAATCATTTTTCTGAAGTTTTCATGCAAATGTTGCGAGGAAAACTACTACAACAGAAAAGACAGCCTGCTGCAATTTTTAAGCAATCTTATCATTGACCATTTAGACATCAAATTTAACTACCAAAATAGATAACTAAACCAGTTTTGGCGGGCTGCTGCGGGGAGCAGGGAAAACAGCAGAATATAAAGATGAAATGCAGCTTATCAAGAACCCAGAAAATTTTGCAGCCCAACATTCGTTAGATTTCTCATGAGCACATAATGGATAATGCAATCAAGGGAGACCAAGAAAAACAAAGCTGGCCAGTTGAAATGCATTCATACATCTCTTGCTGCAATTTGCAGCTCAAACTTGCGCCTAGGGGATGATCGAGGTACTTTATCAGAAACACTCACCATCTAACATACAAACAGACCCAAAGGAACAATCAAACCAAACCAGAACCTCAGCTACCCACAAAACCAGCATTAAACAAAGCCCAACCACAGATCTGTACATGCCAAAAAAAAATCTGAATAGAGATCAATCAAAGTTGGAAACTTTCAGCAATTTCCTTTCGGCTAAGACCCAACCATACAGGAGCTGACTCATTACACCAACATCAGATTTATCGTTACCCAAACAAGTGCCATCAAACCCAAGCATAATCCATCCATCAACGTTGAAGCAAAAACAGAACCAGAAGACAGCAACGGAATGCAAGCAATAACTAAAGGAAACAGCTTTTAGCCATAAAAGATGAAAACAATACCTGGAGCACGGGATGGAATGTGGAATGACCAAGAAAACTCAGATGATCTTCCCAAGGGTTGAACGTTGCGGATGGCTCCGTCACCATCCCTTTCCGCGAACCCCTAGCCGAAAATCCTTCTCGCCTCGCCCTTCCGTTTCTTCTATCTCTCTACCCAAACTCGCCTCTCGGTCTCTCTTTCTTTCACTCTATCTCTCCAACCCCAAACTCTCCAGCCGTCCCCTTTTTGCTCTCTTTCCTCAGCCCTCCAAACTTTCCCTGCTCTCTCTAGTTTTCTTAATCTCTGCCGCAACTCCCGCTCTCTAGTTTCTCTTCGCTCGTTTCTTTTAACTTCGTTCCTTTCTATTTTTGCCCTAGCCGTCCTCCTCTATTCTCTCCAGCCGTCACACCAAATTTCCCCTTTTGCTTCGTTTCTTTTCTGGTTTCCTCCCTCGACCGTCATACACTCGCTCCCCCTTTCACCAGATTTTCTTTTGCCATCACTCCGTCCCCACTAACCTCCTCTCATTTCATAACTTATATAGACAATCAAACCTAGCATCTACGGTGTTGTTTTCTTTCTGCATTTCCGGATGATTTCAGGCCATTAGATGGCTATTATCTCACATGCATTTGGAGCTCATGGATGAAGCCATATGGCCTGTACCATGGTCATCTGACGGAGCAAAAAAAGAGTGAAAGAAAACAAGTGGAAAAGGAGTTGAAAAATGGCGTTGCAATTTTTTATTTCTGCATTCGTTCACGCGTTCTTTTTTTTTAAAAATAACTTAATTAATGATAATGAACCAAATAAATAAAGAAAAATAACAATTTAAATAAAATCAGATAAAATGAACAAAACTAGGGATAAAAAATAAAAACAAAATGCTAATTTTTTCTTCTTTTCCTTCTTTTTTTTTCGAAAAATTCTATGTTAAAATGACTTAAAATAAAAATAAAAGACTAAAAGTAAAATAAAAACTAACATGAAAAATAAAAATAATAGTAAATAAAAAATACACTAAAAATTTGGTGTCTACAAGACTAGCACTGGAGTCATGGTCAATTTTTTCTTTAATTCTTGAAAACTTTTCTCACTTCGGGCATTCCAAATGAATCGACCATGTTTCTTTGTCAAGTCAGTTAAAGGACCGGCTAGTTTAGAAAAATTCTTGATAAAGGACCGGTAATAGCCAGCCAGTTCTAGAAAGCTGCGAACCTCGGTGGGATTTTCTGGCCTCTTCCAATTAGTCACAGCCTCTACTTTTGCAGGGTCAACTGAAATACCCTCTTGAGAAATTACGTGTCCCAGAAAAGCAATTTTCTCCAGCCAAAATTCGCACTTGCTGAACTTGGCATACAGTTGATGGTCTCTTAGGGTTTGTAAACCAATCCTCAAGTGCTGCTCATGCTCTTCACGTGTCTTGGAATAGACTAGAATATCATCGATGAAGACCACGACAAAGTGATCCAGATAGGGCTTAAAAACCCTATGCATTAAATCCATGAAGGCGGCAGGAGCATTCGTTAATCCAAAGGGCATAACTGCAAACTCGTAATGCCCGTATCTTGAGTTGAAAGCAGTTTTCGGAATGTCCTCCTTCCTGATTAATAGTTGATAATACCCTTGGCGGAGATCTAGTTTCGAGAAAACCACCGCTCCTTGCAACTGGTCAAACAACTCATCTATGTGGGGCAGTGGATACTTATTTTTCACCGTGATATTATTCAGGCCCCGATAGTCGATACACATTCTCAACCCACCGTCCTTTTTCTTCACAAACAGTACAGGAGCTCCCCAAGGAGACCCACTCTCTTGAATGAATCCCCGCTCCAGAAGGTCTTGCAATTGCAACTTTAGCTCCTTGAGCTCTGCAGGAACCATTCGGTATGGGGTTTTTGAGATAGGTGAGGATCCCGGTAGCAGGTCTATTTTGAATTCAATCTCTCTTTCCGGAGGCAGAGCTACTAACTCATCAGGGAATACATCCGGAAATTTCTTCACTATGTGCACATCCTCTACCTTTACTTTATCCGTAGGGGTATTGATCAGAAAGGCCAAAAATCCTTGCGCCCCTCTACTTAGCAGTTTCCTAGCCCGAATGCCCGAAATCAAAGCAGATGAGGCTAACCTACCCCTTATGTCCAACCGTAAAGTTGCCTCACCAGGGATGCGGAATTCTACCACTTTTGTTTTACAATCCAGCTGGGCATTATACTTGGCAAGCCAATCCATACCTAATATCACATCATACCCTTTGACGACCAAGCTTATCACGTCCCCTTACAATCTCTTCTCCCCTACCCATACTTCACAATCCCTATAAACCGTACTAGTAACCAAACGTTGATTCCCCGTAGGTGTACTAACTTCTATGTCGTATGGTAAACTAGCAGGTTTTATATCGATGCCACACATGAAATCAGGGTTAACGAAGGAATGAGTGGCACCAGGATCAATTAAAACTTTGGCAAAATGGTGAAAAATAGGGATCGTACCTTCTACGACCTCCGAGGAATCTGGGACCTGTTGAGGTTCTAATGAATATACTCGAGCTGGCACCTTAGGTTTCATCCCATTCCCCTTATCCGGTCCCGTATTGGTCTTTGGCGCGATTTGAGCTCCCTTTTCGTCTTGCTTTAAAAGTGGACAGGTAGCAAGCTTGTGGTCTGCGCTTCCGCAATGCAGAAATTTATCTCCCTTCTTCCAGCAATTATCTTCAGAGTGATTCGGCTTTCCGCAGTACCCACAAGGCCCACGGGATGCCGAACCTGAACCTTTCTGGAAGTTTTCGCCTTGGCCTCTTCCGGCTGAACCACCCTTGGACTGAGCCCCTCTGCCTGTACCCGACTGTCATCCACCTCCAGTTCCTCGTCCGAACTTGGAGGAGGTACCTTTATCCCCTTGCCCAGAGCTGCTTCCAAGAAAACCCAGCTTCTTCGCCTGGAAGTTCCGTACTTGTACCCTGGCGCTCTCTACCCGTTGGGCCTTCTCAACGGCCTCGCTAAAAATGTTAATCTGGGCCACCGCGAGGTCCTTCTGAATTTCCACATTTAGGCCCTGGATAAAACGCCTAATCTGCCGTTGCTCAGTCATGATCAACTCAGGGGCAAATTTGGATAAGCGCGTGAACTGGCTTTCGTACTCCACTACCGATTGAGTCCCTTGGCGGAGTCGGATGAACTCGTCTTCCTTCCTTTCCTGAACTTGAGGAGGGAAGAATTTCGCATTAAACTCTCTCATAAAATTTATCCAAGTCCTGGGCGTTTGTTCCCGCTCCCATTTTTGCCGAATGACATTCCACCAGGAACGGGCCGCCTCTTCCAGCTGGAAAATGGCAAAAGTCACCTGCCGTTCTTCGGTATAGTGCAGGGCAGCGAAAATATCGACCATCTTTTCAAGCCACCTCTCGGCGACATCCGGATCAGGCCCCCCAATGAACTTGGGTGGAGCAAACTTTTGAAAGCGCTCAAGAGCTCTGTCTTCGCTCTCGACGTGATTGCCAGGGTTTCCAGGATTAGGGTTTGGGTTCTGGCCTTGTTGCTGCACCACTTGTGCCAGCAGGTTAGTCATTTGCTGCATAGCGGCAGCTATTTGCACGTTGGGGTCAGGATTAGGTCCAGATGAGGGTTCCCCAGTACCCCTATCCGATGTGGGTTGTCTATATCTGCGCCCACGTCCCCGTCCACTACGTGTACCTTCCATGAATTCTACTTGGTCTAGGCGAATGTACTAAACCAATATAATATCAATGCATGTAAGTCAAACCCAAAAACTTTTATAATAACATACATATACATTCCAAACAAGGCAACCAACACACATATCAACAACCAGTCAAGTCAAGTACAGTCAAGTCAAGCACAAACAGGGACAATCCACGAGGGAATGGCCTCATCAAAAGAAATATACACGTAGCTAATCCAAACGTACAAAACGATTAGCTTCCCTATCCACCCTATACACAGAAAATAAAACTATCTCAAAACTCTAGGAGTCGTGACCTTGTCCGATGACGAACTAGAAGACCCACCCGACGGGGTAGATCCAACCCCAGCCTCGGGCCCCGCACACGAGTCCTCGTCACTCACGCCCTCGACTACTTCAGCGCAGAGATTCAGGATCGATGCGGCTCGAATCTTCACCTTTCGGGCTCTCTTAGACTCACGCTCACGGGTTTCCCTAAGCTGAGTACAGAGATCATCAACCCTATCCTCTACCTCTAGTACGTCATACCCTTAATGCGCTCGGCCTGTTTCTCATTGGCCACCCTAAGCTGTCTCACCTCGGCCTCAAGCCTAGCCTTATCTTCGGCCAACTCCTTACGCTCCTCGGCCACGGCAAACACCAGAGCGTTAGGGTAAGCAAACTTATGTCGACACTCGCAACGTCGGAGGTGGTTAGCCGGGCTCCAACGCACAATGGCCCCTCTGGGCCGGATCAGGTACGGAATCACTGGGAGCGCTCCAAGAGGTCTCTCGCCCGGAGGACTATCACTCGGCTCACCCTGTCCGGCCATCCTACACCAAAAGAGAAATTAACCATAAATAAGCTTAAAGGCCATAAACAAAGAACTCTCAAATCGAGCATTTCTATTACACCCAGGCTAATTCAAACCTAGGCTCTGATACCACCTGTGACAGCTCCACCTCACCCTAAGGCGAACCAAAGAGTTCGGCGGACCGCCTGCCCAGCTCTCGCCGGGACTCAATCACTTACTACAATCCTCAAATAGATTACAATATATATCTCAAATATACATCAAATTCTCCAATAAATACAAGTCATAAGCGAAGCGGAAACAATTCCCAACTATACAATTCCCAACTTTCTCTTGGTAACTTCACAATTCCCAACTATACATCAAATGATTCCAAATCCAAACTGTACAAGATATATGCCATCCAGTCACGAGAATAAGTACTACAAGCTTTCCTTCGCCACGAGCCCTGTGGAGGGGAATAAAATAGTTTTGGGGTGAGATAGAAGCTCAGTGAGTAACCAGCAAAAGTAGTCATCCAATATATTTCACAGTAACGTATTTCAATGATGTCATGATTCAGAGATCAAATGTACGTATTTTGCTCTCGTGAGCCAGTGAAATCATTGCACTTACACACCCAACGCTCAAAAGATCCAGAAACAGTAAACAGTAAGAGTGAGCCCCTTTTTGACTTCCGGAGCCATTTGCTCCAAATGAACAGAGGTGGAGACGTTGGTGTCCAGCACAAGACTCCCCAAGAACTCATTGAAGCCAAAATCATATCATGAATTCACATGCAAGCACGCATGAGATGCAGTCGAGTAAATAATGCAAGAAACATTTCAAAAGTATTTGGAAAATAGTTGAGGGTCGCTCACATTCACGGCTCAGGAACCATCCATCATAGATCATTGCCTTGCCCAAATCCAAGCCCTTCAACTCAAACTCAAAGCCCTCAAATGCTTTCAAGGATCGGACAGCATATCCCCTTAATTTTCTTACTTTTCCAGCCGTCATGGCTTCATTATTTCCTCGGCCAGTCCCAAAGTCATACGAAATATAAATTCATCCCAACAGCCGTTCAATAGGCTCGAAGTCATTCAAATACAAGATTTAGCTAGGAAAATGACCGGAAATGAAAGTTAAGCTCTAACTCGAAAAATAGTTTTTGGCATCGTTTAGCGGTTTTGGTGCCACCGACACTACGATTATCGGATGAAGGTGAAAGATACACCGTTTCGAACTAAGAGATAGGGATACAATGTTGCAGAAGGTCACTCAGCCCAGTTTCGAGTGTAAACAGGTCAAAAATGAATATACTACACCAGTACCGTAAAAACAGATTCACAAATCGCATTCTGGTGCACACATCATAAATCAGGCTACCTAACTCCAAATCCAGTAATTCCAAAGCCATCCAAAAGCTAAGAAATAGGGATACAATTCATCAGAAGGCCTCAACAACTAATTCTGAAGCATTCCCAACCAAAATAACCCAGTACAGAAGCAATTCTCAAATTCGGGTAGAAACAGGGCAACAGGAGTAATTCCATCTTTTCACAAGTTACGTTGCTCCGATTGACCTGAAATTTTGTAGGCTTCCATAAAATATCATTACCTAAAACTTTCATGTTTTAATCCAAGGCCAATTCGCCCTCTAACTATGAACTACAAAACCGGGCAGAATGTAAATCAAAGAAACCCTAACTTTCCAATTTTCTTTCTAAAACAGAAATTGCTTGCAATTAACCACTTTTTCCACCTTCTAGCTTCCTTAAATATCATTTCCAATCATCATACATGACCACATAATCATATTCATATGAAAACAGAAAAATCCCCAATAATTACAAAACTTCACCTATTCAACCAAAAATCAAGATATAATCCATAAAAGTGCAAATTATACTACCACCAATCATGAATTAAGCATCATTAGAGGGAGGAGAGGGGTCCTTCACAACTTACCTTAGCAACACAAGAGAGAGAGCAACTAGTCACCTTAGCTTTCCAAACAACTCCACAAAACACCTCATTATCACTCACTTAAGGTTTTCTATGGAGCAAGAGCAAAAACAAGATTCAATGGTTGATTTGGTAGATTGGAGCAAGATTGAAGCAAAACTTGGAGACCTTTTCCCTTTCTTTTTTTCTTGAAGTGGCCGGCCAAAGATAAGAAAAAAATGGTGAAATTTTGATAATTTTTGTGATTTATTTGGTCAAATGGAAAAAGGTGAATAGTGGTCTTATAGCAAGATTGAATCATATGGTGACACTTGTCACCCTAATTAATGCATCTCTATCTCTTTGTTTCCTCTCTCACCAATCCACTTGGGTAACCTCTAATTATCTCTTAACACCCGGTATACGCAACTTAACCTAATTGGCCGAATTTTACCGAAATTTCCGCACTAACGGGTCCCAAGTCCGGTATACGCTCTTAATTTCTCAAAAACTATTCGATACTAGAAAAATCATTTTAAAACTATATTTACTCATAAAATTTATTTTCACAATTTTTGAATAAATAAAAGGTGGAAAAACATGCAATTAAAAGAAAATAAAACCTAGAAATTAAGAAAATTACGGGTCCTCACACTCTCTCCCCCTTAAAGAAATTTCGTCCTCGAAATTTTCTTATTACAGAATCTATCAAATCTGCATTAGACGGCGGATCATATCTTTGTCAGGACAATATCTTATGCTACTTTACCACGTATCACGTATATACATATTGAAACCTTACAACATACTTCGTATATCAAGATTTTACACCTTATGCCACATCTTTGTTTTCACAATCTCCCTACCTACTTCCATAACTCTTAATCTTGGTACTCTCATCATCAAGCCAAGTTCATACAGGACATTAGTGGATAGGTCTCAAGGAAATAGAGGCAATGGTCGTCCGTCGAGGACCAAGCTACGGACATCAGATATCCAAAGTGAGGTAGAGACCTAGATCATTGCAGTTAGGCCATCTCAGATCAAATAAATGCTTATCAAGTCCTCACAGTCATAGCAAAGAAAATAGGTCTTAGGTGTGAATGTCTCAAGGTACCCTCGTCACCTTCTAGAAAACCCTAGCCAGACTAGTATGAGATTAGTCAATGATAACACTTCCAGATTCAATCCTCTCGATCCGGCTAGTACTAGGTCCAATATAAAGATTTTCTGTGCCTTGTCCTTGGCCATCAAGACTTACCTCAGATTCAATCAAGATACAGACCCTTGGTCTAGCGCTCTCCACCCTTTTGTACTCAGGTCCAAGAATCTAAACTAAGATAATTCACAACTCGAGCCGGCCGGTCCCAAGCGTAAATCATCCATATTAAAGATTCCTACCTGACATACATACCTAGCTTCCTCAAGTCCCATGATAATGATCCTTACACTTATAACATGCACAGTTCATAGCTTACGCTCAAAAGAGCACTTATACCTTTCGACGCATTCACGAAAGCAGGACCATAACACCACTTGGCCCCAAGCTCACTCCGCGCAGAGACCACGCGAAGTGGCTCTGATACCACATGTGGCAGCCCCACCTTCCCCTAAGGTGAACCAAAGGGGTTAGCGGACTGCCTGCCCAACTCTCACCAGGACTAACGGTTTAGTTTAGAGCGATCTAATACGTTCCGGAACATACAAACGCGCGAAAACAAGTCAAAATAAAAAAATAAAAAAACGAAAATGGAGTCGGCCATGAATAGTAACCGACACGTCAAAATCCAACCAAGCATCAATCAAATATATGTACATCTTGAAATTAAGCAAATACAATCCAAAGTGGCATACAAAAGTATTCAAAAGTTGATACATATACGGTTTGCCAAATCAAAAGAGAAACGGACCCAAAAGTACATTTAGGGTTTCAATCAATGAGCTATACAAAAGATATGTCTATCTAGCTCAATTCGGCAACCAACTATCAAATCCAGTCCAAAAGAATTTATTTTCCTGTAAGAAAAACAAAAGGAACAGAAAGGCGTGAGCTTACGCTCAATGAGGTACCAAAACAATAGCAAATAAGTAACATGGAACTTCATATTCAATTAATCACATATGTGCATCAAATAAAGAAGTGAACAAACACCATAGACAGAAAGGATACGGGTGGCTCTCAGGAGCCAAATTCCCATTTTCTTCACCGAAACTTGATCGAAATAACAGTTGACACTCCGTCAACGTTACAGAAGTAACCAATACCGTAGACTCCACTTTCTTCGATTCCTTCCACCTTACATACCCCCACCGGGCCCGAAATCCAATCGGATCAAAAATGGTAATACTCGAGTATGCCGGAATCAAGGGTCTCAATACCCAAAGATCCCAAAACAGACTACCGTGGTTTGTTATCTAATCGACCAGGCCCTTGCCGGCCCGACTCAAGTAACTAGCCACAGGGGTTGAGCTCAGAGGTCCCAGAAAGGCCGTTGAATACAAGCTTCCAAACGACGTCAGAACAGATACAGATACAGATACCAGATTCAGATACGCACTCAAAATTGGCATATGAACAAACAAGAGAACGAGTGTGATAAAGTACACCCTCATCTCAAACAGAATAAACAGATAGTTCAGTCGTTCATATCACAGATTGCATGCACAGAAACCGAGTTAAACAACAAGTGAGGGGAGTGGTACACTCACCGGTGTCAGTACAGATACCTCAAAAGTTTTTGCCCACAAGAGAGCTTTAATCACCAAGAAACCCTAAAATAATCAAAGTAAAACAATTGAAGGTTCCACTGTCAAAAATCGAGTATACAGAATGCACATGTGAGGCTCGACTACCAGTTATTGTGACGCCCCGAAAAAAAAAATGAGTTTGAGAACCCGGAAATTTTCTAATTTTCTAGGGTTTAATTTTTTTAATTGCCCGCCTTTTCTACATTTTCTTGATTAGAAAAATTCCCCAGATAAAGTTTATGAGCAAAGATAGTTTTAAAATGATTTTTCTAGTATCGGTTAGTTTTTGAGAAATTAAGAGCGTATTTTGAACGTGGGACCCGCAAGTGCGGTAAATGCATTATATTTTTGACAACTTGTTGGAATTTTGTATTAAGTGATATTATTTTACAATGTGTTAAGATATTTGTATTGGAGAGACAAAAAGATAAGATTAAAACCCTAAAGGACCATTTGTCACAAAACCATTGGACCTTGACTTTTGACCAAGACTTTTCTAACTTTACTAAAACCAATTTGGACCCAATTTCTCTCCATTTTAGCTTGTCTTGGACGAAATTTTGAGAGAAAAAGAGAGAGAAAATCCATCATCTTGCACTTCAATTTCTTGTCCAAATCTTGAGTTCCAACCGATTAAATTGCAAATCACTCCATAAAACTTGCTAGCTAAGGAAGATTGAAGCTCTTGGTGGAGTTGTTTTGGAAGAAAAATCCCTAAGTCATCACCTTTCTTGATATTTGAAGGTATCATGTCTAGCCATCCTTTCTTTGTTCTTGATTATGCTAAATTAGAGACTTGTGATGGCTAAAGAGATGGTTTGATGGATTATATTTTGAGTTGTGGTTGGATGGATGAACTTTTATTATTTTTGGGGATTTTTCTGTTTTAATATGAGTATGATTATGTGGTTATGTATGATGATTGGAAATGATGTTTAATGATTCTAGAAGGTGGAAAAAGTGGAAGATTGCAAGTAAATTCTGTTTTGGAAGAAATCTGGAAATTAGGGTTCTTGGTTCTTCATTCTGTCCGAAATTTTAGGTCCTATATAGAGGCCGAATTGGCCTTTTCTTAAAACATAAAAGTTGTAGGTAATGACATTTTAGAGGTGCCTACAAAATTTTAGGTCAATCGGAGTTGTGTAGAATGAGAAAAGTCGAAATTACTATTGCTGTTCTGGTTTTACCCGAATGTAAGAATTGCGCCTGTAATTGGTTGTCTTGGCTGGAATTGCTTCCGAATTGGTTGTTGAGGTCTTCTGATGAAATGTAACCCTGTTTCTTAGATTTCATATGGTTTTGGAATTTCTGGATTTGGACTTGGATAGCCTGCTTTATGATGTTTCCGCTAAAATGCGTTCTGTGAATCTGTTTTTGTGATTCTGGTATAGTTTCTTGCATTTTTGACCTGGTTACACTCGAAACTGGGTTGAGTGACCTTCTGTAATATTGTACCCCTATCTCTTAGCTTCGAAACGGTGGGTCTTTCACCTTCATCCGACAATCGTAGTGCCTTTGGTACCATTACCGCAAAATGACGTCAAAACTATTTTTCTGGTTTTGAGCTTAACTTTCATTTCCGAACTTTTCCCTAGCTTGACTTGTACTAGTACTACTTGGAGCTTGCTGAATGGCTATTGGATGAACTTGTTGTTGTGTGTGTACCTTTGGGACTGGCTGAGGATATAAGGAAGCCATGATGGCTGGAAAAGTAAGCAAATTCAGGGGAAGTGCTGTCCGAACTTTGAAAGGACTTGATTGCATTGAGTTTGTGATCTAAGACTTGGGTTTGAGCAAGGCAATGTTATATGATGGATGATTTCTGAGCCATTGAGGTGAGTGACCTCAAACTATTTCTAAAGTTATTTATGAATCGTTTCCTGCATTATTTACTTTTGAATTGTTTCCAAAGTTACTTTCGAACCGTTTTCTTACATTATTTACCTTTAAACTGTTTCCAAAGTTACTTTTGAACTGTTTTCTTGCATATCATGCGTGCTTGCATATGAGTGTTCCTTGTTGGCTGTATTCCTTGATTTATTGGCTTGTTATTATTGATTGATAATGTGTTAAGTGCTTTCAATGATTGTTAAAACGAGTTTTCTAGGCGAGTGTGTATTTTATCGCACTCGACCTAAATAAATATGAAATTTTCAATGATTAATGATTAAATGCTAGTTGCGCATGAATGTAAGCCGTTTGGCTGAACTGGCCACTGCCCTTCGTTACCGATCGACTCGAGCCAGAAGCGGACTCGGTCGGGCGATATGGTGACCCTGGGTGAATTTGGTATACTCGAGTATTACCTTGTAGTCCGGCTACGTCCGGATGGGTGGAGTCCGGCTACGTCCGGATGGGTGGAGACCGGCCAACGTCCGGAAAAAAAAAAAGATGAACGAATAAAAAGATGAACGAGGGATTATTTATAAAAAATGAACGTATCCTTTTCATGAATGTTACTATCGCTTTCCATTGTACATGTTTCTTGAATTATTGATACTCCATATTTAATGTTTTGTAAATGCTGTAATCATTTCTGGACTTATCATGTGATTTATGACATCACTGAAAAGAAATATTGTTAAACTGATTTGATTACTGATTTTCTGGTTACTCGCTGAGCTTCTAGCTCACCCCAAAAATATTTTATTCCCCTCCACAGGGCTCAAGGCGAAGGCAGGACTTGTTGTGCTTGTTCACGTGAATGGATGGCCTTTATGTTGTACAATTTGGATTTGGAATCATTTTATGTATAGTTGAGAATTATTTCCGCTTTGCTTTTGACATGTAATTATTGGAGAATTTGATGTAATATTTGAGTTTTATCTTGTAATCTGTTTAAGAACTGTACTGAACGACTGAGTCCCGACGAGAGCTGGGCAGGCGGCCCGCCGAACCCTCTGGTTCGCCTTAGGGGGAGGTGGGGCTGTCACAGTTATGCCTCGCCAAATAATTACTAATGCAAGGGTGCAAAACATGATTTTTGGAAACGAAAAGGTAACTCGAAGACCTAGGCTCAAACAACCCAAAAGCCCTTCATTTCTACCAAAAGGCAATTCAAACTTAAAGGAACCAAACGGCCTAGAAAATTGGACAGCATTTCCCCTAACTTTGCTTACTTTTCCAGCCGTCATGGCTTCATTATTTCCTCAAATCAGTCCCAACATCTAGTACAAAAATAATCTCATTTCCAAAAGCAGTTCACTAGGCTTAAAGTCATTCAAGTACAAATTTTAGCTAGGAAAATGACCGGAAAGGAAAGTCAAGCCCTAAAATATTCCAATAAGCACAACAAGACTTGATTACAAGTCATAAACCAATGCCAAATACTACCGAAATAGGGTTCCATAAGCATACGTAAGCATTAGATGTGACAGCCCCACCTCACCCTAAGGCGAACCAAAGGGTTCGGCGGGCCGCCTGCCCAGCTCTCGCCGGGATTCAATCACTTACTACAATCCTCAAACAGATTACAATATATATCTCAAATATACATCAAATTCTCCAATAAATACAAGTCATAAGCGAAGCGGAAACAATTCCCAACTATACAATTCCCAACTATCTCTTGGTAACTTCACAATTCCCAACTATACATCAAATGATTCCAAATCCAAACTATACAAGATATATGCCATCCAGTCACGAGAATCAGTGCTACAAGTTTTCCTTCGCCACGAGCCCTGTGGAGGGGAATGAAATAGTTTTGGGGTGAGCTAGAAGCTCAGTGAGTAACCAGGAAAAGCAGTCATCCAATATATTTCACAGTAACGTATTTCAATGATGTCATGATTCAGAGATCAAATGTACGTATTTTGCTCTCGTGAGCCAGTGAAATCATTGCACTTACACACCCAACGCTCAAAAGATCCAGTAACAGTAAACAGTAAGAGGGAGCCCCTTTTTGAGCTCCAGAGCCATTTTCTCCAAATGAACAGAGGTGGAGACATTGGTGTCCAGCACAAGACTCCCCAAGAACTCATTGAAGCCAAAATCATACATGAATTCACATGCAAGCACGCATGAGATGCAGTCGAGTAAATAATGCAAGAAACATTTCAAAAGTACTTGGAAAATAGTTGAGGGTCTCTCACATCCACGGCTCAGGAACCATCCATCATAAATCGTTGCCTTGCCCAAATCCAAGCCCTTCAACTCAAACTCAAAGCCCTCAAATGCTTTCAAGGATCGGACAGCATATCCCCTTAATTTCTTTACTTTTCCAGCCGTCATGGCTCATTTTTTCCTCAGCCAGTCCCAAAGTCATACGAAATATAAATTCATCCCAACAGCCGTTCAATAGGCTCAAAGTCATTCAAATACAAGATTTAGCTAGGAAAATGACCGGAAATGAAAGTTAAGCTCTAACTCGGAAAACAGTTTTTGGCGTCGTTTAGCGGTTTTGGTACCACCAACACTAAGATTATCGGATGAAGGTCCAAGATACACCGTTTCAATGCTAAGAGATAGGGCTACAATGTTATGGAAGGTCACTCAGCCCAGTTTCGAGTGTAACCAGGTCAAAAATGCAATATACTACACCAGAACCGCAAAAACAGATTCACAAATCGCATTCTGGTGCACACATCATAAATCAGGCTACCTAAGTCCAAATCCAGTAATTCCAAAGCCATCCAAAAGCTAAGAAACAGGGATACAATTCATCAAAAGGCCTCAACAACTAATTCCGAAGCATTCCCAACCAAAATAACCCAGCACAGAAGCAATTCTCAAATTCGGGTAGAAACAGGGCATCAAGGGTAATTCCATCTTTTCACAAGCTACGTTGCTCCGATTGACCTGAAATTTTGCAGGAATCTATAAAATATCATTCCCTACAACTTTTATATTTTAACCCAAGGCCAATTCGGCCTCTAATTATGTGCTACAGTGCCAGGCAGAATATAAATCAAAGAAACCCTAACTTTCCAATTTTCTTTCCAAAACAGAAATTGCTTGCAATTAACCACTTTTTCCACCTTCTAGCTTCCTTAAACATCATTTCCAATCATCATACATGACCACATAATCATATTCATATGAAAACAGAAAAATCCCCAATAATTACAAAACTTCACCTATTCAACCAAAAATCAAGATATAATCCATAAAAGTGCAAATTATACTACCACCAATCATGAATTAAGCATCATTAGAGGGAGGAGAGGGGTCCTTCACAACTTACCTTAGCAACACAAGAGAGAGAGCAACTAGTCACCTTAGCTTTCCAAACAACTCCACAAAACACCTCATTATCACTCACTTAAGGTTTTCTATGGAGCAAGAGCAAAAACAAGATTCAATGGTTGATTTGGTAGATTGGAGCAAGATTGAAGCAAAACTTGGAGAGCTTTTCCCTTTCTTTTTTTCTTGAAGTGGCCGGCCAAAGAGAAGAAGAAAATGATGAAATTTTGATAATTTTTGTGATTTATTTGGTCAAATGGAAAAAGGTGAATAGTGGTTTTATAGCAAGATTGAATCATATGGTGACACTTGTCACCCTAATTAATGCATCTCTATCTCTTTGTTTCCTCTCTCATCAATCCACTTGGGTAACCTCTAATTATCTCTTAGCACCCGATAAATTAAACCCGGTATACGCAACTTAACCTAATTGGCCGAATTTTACCGAAATTTCCGCACTAACGGGTCCCACGTCCGGTATACGCTCTTAATTTCTCAAAAACTATTCGATACTAGAAAAATCATTTTAAAACTATATTTACTCATAAAATTTATTTTCACAATTTTTGAATAAATAAAAGGTGGAAAAACATGCAATTAAAAGAAAATAAAACCTAGAAATTAAGAAAATTACGGGTCCTCACACCACTTGACCACCACTTTATTATCTTAATCTCCTTGTTATTAATTGAAAAAAATCAGCTCTAAACATCTTCTCAATGCAGCCGAAATTGTGGACAAAAAAACAAGAAAGAAAAGAAAAATTTGACTTCCAATCAAAGTGTGGCACTTGTCCAACTTTGACCCAAATCAATTTCTGCCTTCTTATCTTTCTTGGAGCTCATTTCAGCCTTCATTTCTACACCTTTCAGCTGTGAGTTCAAGTGAGAAAAGAGAGGAAGGAAAGCTAACAACTTCACCTTGAATGCATCTTAGTTTGAGTGAAAATTCAAAATCCAAACCGATTAAACTTTCATTTTAGATAGTTGTGTGTGGTAAAAGTTTGGAAAGAAAGTGTTTGGTTTCACACCTACAAGGAGTTTCTAGAAGGTACCATGGCTGCCTACCCCTTTTCTCTTCCTTAATCTTGTTTAAGTTTGGATAGAAACTCATACTCTTGGTTTATAACGGTTAATTAGTAAGTTGTGCATGTTGTGGTGGACTTGTAGCTAGGGTTTACATTTTTAGCCTTGATTATGGTTATTTATCTGGTAATGGATGTTATAGAGCTATTAATGGTTGGTTTTGATGATTGAATGCTTATTAGATATGAAATTCTAGAGGAAAAGTCCAAATTCCAGAAATTGAAACTAACCTATTTAGCTTCTGACCAGCTTCATTCGTCCATGTTAGGAGCCGAATCAGGCTTAGGTCAAAACATAAAAGTTGTAGGAAATGATGTTATATAGTTGCCTGTAAATTTTTAGCTCAATCGGAACACTGTAACATGTGAAATGACCAAAATACCCTTGACTGCCAAATGTACTACTTTGCGGACAGTTTTATGTTTTCCTCTGAGATGTCACATTTTGATATTGAAAATGCACGAATTGTGTGACACCCCCACTTCTCCCTAAGGCGAACCAAAGGGTATCCACGGGACGCCTACCTAGCTCTCGCCAGGACTCACTACAATCCACAGTTCAAAAGCTCGAAATACTTCAAATAACTTCAACATATAATTAAAGTACTCCAAAATATTGCATGCTTACAATTAGTTAGCATTCAAGCTTAATACAATCCAAAAGAATATGTACTACAACCATCCGTTATAATACAACTTAAGGTCTTCAAAAGAAAATAATTTTAGTACTATTCGCGAGCACTCTCGGTCTTGAACCCTGTTAAGGAAAACAAAAACGTGGAATGAGCGACACAGCCCAGTGAGGTTCCAAGACACTCTAGTAGTTCTAATAAATCAAGTAATTTGAGCATACCACATGTATGGTTCCAGGTGGCACATTAACATGAGATAGTTATCATTGTACGAGTAATTTGAGCATAACACAAGCATGGTTCAAGGTTCCATCTTGGCACATTAGCATGATACAGTTATCAGTATGCAAAAAAAAACACACATTGAAGGATACGGTGTTCCAGTGGAACCATTTCAGTCAACTTCACCTTATAACTTCCAGTCCCCTTGGTATTGTCTGGCCATCGCCTTATCCCTCCAGTGGTAATACTCGAGTATACCGAAACGGTGTCCCAAGGTTCCAACCTACCCTACCGAGCCAAGTCCTGGCTCGAGTAGGTTAGTAACCAAGGGTAGGGCCCAGTTCAGCTTAGAGCTTACAACATGCACAAGTAATCAAGTAAATTGGTGTACGGTAAAAATTTATCATTTAAGTAGGTCGAGTGAGATAAAGTACACACTCACCTTAAAACGGTGGCCGATTTCGTATGACCAATTATCATTAACACTTAACACTTAAACACGTAAGCAATATGCGGTAATTTCATATGAACATGTAAGTTACGATAATCAAGTAAGCAGGTAATCAATCATTGAAACACTTCAAGTATTTCATGTCGAGTAATTCAAGTACACTTCACTTAAATGAGAACGAGTGCGGTAAAGTACACACTCGACTCAAAATGATAGAAAAGTCCATAGGTGCAATTATCGATAGCACTTAACAGTTAAACACATAATGACCATGGAGTAAACATGTCATAAAACTATTCAAATCATGTACTCCTATATGGAACACTCACCTATTCAAAACAAGTGAGTAAGTGCTCAAACAAGTGTTTAGGCATCCGCTTCGAGTTCCTCTTGAAGGTTCCCTTGAGCGCCTGAGCAAATAATAATTAACTTTACTTACAATCATGCATTTACCAAGAAAGGATGCACACTCAATTAGACTAAATCAAAGTCTTAAAAGAGAGGTTCAATTCTCTCAACTCGAGGTTTAAGAGTGAAGTTTTAATGTCCGAAGAGAGACTAGTATCTTCCATGAAATCGAGTTCAAAACGTTCAATCTATATCGAGAAAGGAAGTCAAGTTCCCGAAATTGCATTTTCTAAGAACTTCGCAAAATTCAGCTTTGTGTGTCAAACTTAGAAAAATCATATCTTGCACTCAGTAGGTCCAAAAATGGAAAATCTTATACCGTTGGAATCTTGTTTCAAAGTACTAAACGTTCCTAGAAACCACTCTTCCAAGATTCTAAACGGAAGACACTCAAATTTCGGCTTAAAGCTACTGACATGCACTTCCAAGACAGATTCGGGGTTGGTTTTTGGTAAACTTTGGAAATTCGAAAAAATTCACAGAATGTGAACTAGCCACTAAAATTTGAAACTCAATTATAGTTACAATCAAAGTTTAAAACAAAGAAAATGGAACAAGAGTCAGACTTTTGAGCGCCAAGATATAGCAGCTCAAAATTGGTTCAAAATGAAGACCATTGGGCAATTTTCCAGATTTGAAACATAAACTTTGGGAGTTCAGTTGGGCATCGAAATGGAATTGGGATGGCACCAAATTTGGTATCATTACACTACCATATAAGGGCTACTCCTTTGTCAAATTTCATGCAAAAATTCACTCGGGAAGTCAGTTAACAAGACCACTAAAGTTCCAGGAATTTCCAAGACAATTCTGCCTTATGCTTCCGTTTTCCTTTTTTTGGAACCTTTGGCAAATGAAATCATCTCAAACATGATTCATTTATGAAGGAAATATCTAAGAAACATCCAAAATATATTTGGTAGGTGATTAACACCAAAAGTTTCAAAATAACAAGTCCCAATTCAAATTAAGTCATTCAACTAGCCAAAAAGAGGGTTTTCCATCACTGAGACAGTTTCGTAATTCAGCCACAACTCACTTAATTCAAGTTAAATTGGGCTGGTTGGTAGCGTTGGAAACTAAATTCATATGTCTACAATTTCTCAAAAGAAATCATTTTGAAATTCTGTCCATAGCTAACTCAAATTCAAGCAACAAGTTCCAGCGCCTCACTGTCTCTCTAGCATAGTCGTGAAACAGGATAGGTAACTTTGAAGAGTTGGTACGGTTCACTCAGGTCGAATCAGGGGATACATTTTATACCGTTAGAAAACTAGAAGTGTCTAGTTTCTAATGCTACAAACGGCACTCAATTTGGACATCGGAGAAAAGAGTTATGATCATTTAAAATTCACTGCCAAAGTAACTCTGGACACATTTTCCAGCTATGAAGAATTTTCAAAAAACAACTTTTTCTCAACCAATTCAAGTGATTTTTGGTGAAAATTTTCCACACAACCTATACAACATATCTACATCAAAATCAAGGCAATTCGACCACAAAAAATCACACCAAGAGGCACGGCAAGGACAGGGCAGATTCGGCCCTTCATCATGCATCACATCCTTTGATTTTCTTTTCACTCTTTCAACTTAAATCCACTAGATTAACACTTAATCAACACAAATAATATCCAAACCCATCAAATCAGATCATCAAGTCTATTGTGGGATTTCATAGAGCCCACTCACATGATTTTCAACAATCCAAAGCTACCCACCTGAAGCTACAAGTTTCTAAGTGTAATCTAACTTACAAAAGTTAAGATTCAAGGGTTGGATGATCATTACCTCCTAGATGTTGCTAGAGCAGAAATTTCGGTCCTTAGAACTCCAAGGAAAACCGTGAGAATGAAGCTATTCTCCTAGCCCAAGATGATCTCCAAGTTATTTGCAAGGTGTGGTATGAATTTGAGAGGATTTGGTGAAAGATTGAGAGGTGAAATGATGAAGAAACTTGGTCTTCTTCTCCTTGGTGGACTCGCAAAATTTACTTATTTAAATTTCCTATTTCTAGTTTATTTAATTATTTATTTAGCCATTTACTCAGAATATTTTGTTTTGACCTTTTATTACTCAATTGCATAGAATAATAGCTCACATGTATTTTTAAAGTGACTTGTTTCAAAATTTAATTTTTGGAAGCTCGTTAAGTGACAATAGGGAATACGCGTTTGGAAACAATAACCGATTTAAGAGTACTATGAGCTTGAAAAATTGGAGACTTATACACTAGTCTTAAAATAGGTATTTTTATGTTTAAGTACTCAAGTATTAGTTAGTGATACTATTGTTATAATAATTTCGTGAAAATTCCACTCTACCGCACACAAATTGGAAGTACGCGTTTTTACATGAGCGATTTAATTGAGGGACTTTAGACCCTTATTTTTAGACCATTAAGAGTGAATAATAATAGTAGGAATACAAATGCATTAGAGGTTTAGTGCACAAGTGAAACAAACTCCAGAGGAATTGAGCACGAAACGCGCGCGTACGCGTGGGAGAGAGAGTTGACTTTTGAACCAATTTAGAGCCACACATTTTAGCTTCTCTTGGAAGCTTCATTTGCAGCCAAAACCTCTTTCTCTCTTGCTCTAAGACAGCCGGCCATCCAAGGAGAAAAACAGCCAAAGTTCTTCATTTCCTTCATCAATCCTTGCTTCAAATCTTCACCAAATCACCTCAAAATTCACATACACTTTGCTAACCACTTGGAAATCACCTCAAGCTAGGAAAAGGGGCTTGCTCTCATGATTTTTCTTGAGATAAAAGGACCAAAATTTCTGCCTTGATCGTCTAAGAAAGTAAGTGATGATCAACCTCTCAAATCTTGACTTTTGGAAGTTATATTGCACTTATAAGCTCATATATTCATGTGGATAGCTTTATTTATGTTGGAAATTTGGTGTGTGGGTTCTATGAAATCCCACAATGGCTTGGTGGACTGATTTGATGATATATGATGCTATTTATGTTGTATTAGTGCTTAATCTAGTGGAAATACGTTGGGTTGTGAAGGAAAACTCAAAAGGAGAGAGTTGAGCAAAAATGACAAATCTGCCCTTGTTATTGCCGTGACCCTTAGTGCATTTTTTTGTGGTTCAATTGACTTGTTTATGACGTATACATGTTGTGTGGGTTGTGTGGAAGCTTTCCACAAAAAATTACGTGATTTGGATGATTAAATGTTGAGTTTTCGAAAATTTGTCAAAGCTGGAAATGAGTCCCGTATTACTCTGGCAGTGTTTTTGTTTCGGTCATAACTTTTTACTCCGATGTCGAAATTGAGTGCCGTCAGTGGAATTTAAAACTAGACACTTCCAATTTTCCAATGGTATAAAATTCATGCCCTGAGTCCACCTGAGTGAACCATACCAATCATTTGAACATGACTGCCCTGTTTCGCTGATTCACTAGAGTGCAGGTCATGAGCTGCAACTAGATGCTCGAATATGGGTTAGTTGTGGACAGATTTTTAAAATGATTCCTTCTGTGAACTTTTATCCTTATGAATGTAGTTTCTAACACCACCAACCACACTCAATTCCAAGTTGAATTGAGTGAGTTGTGGCCAAAGTTCGAAACTGATTTAGTGGTTGAAAACCCTATTTTTGACTAGTAAATGCCTAAATCTTGATTGGGACTTGTTATTTTGAAATTATTGGTGTTGATCACCTACCAAATGTATCTTGGATGTTTATTAAACATTTTCTACACAAATGGACCGTGTTTGAGACATTTTGTTGGCCAAACGTTTTGAAAACGGAAAACGGAACCACAAGGCAGTTTTGTCTTGGAAGTTCTTGGAGCTTTAATGATTTTGTTAACCAACTTCCTGTACGTATTTTTCTATGAAATTTGACATAGGAATAGCCCTTATATGGTAGTATAATCATACCAAATTTGGTACCATTCTGAGTCCATTTCAAAGCTCAAACAAAGTCCCGAAGTACGTGATTTAAACCTGGAATTTGCTTAATAGTTTCATTTTTGCAGCAACTTTGAACTACCATATCTTGGTGCGCAAAACTCTAATTCTTGTTCCGCTTGTTGTGTTGAAAACTTTGATTTAACTCTAATTGATTTCCAAATTTCAGAGGCTAGTTCACATTGTATGAATTTTTCCGAATTTCCAAACTTTGCCGAAAATCAACCCAAATCTGTCTTGGCATTCCAAAACAGCCACTTTGAGCTAAATTTTGAATATCTTTCATTTGGAATCATGGAAAAGTGTCTTCGAGGAACTTTTAGTACTTTGGAAGAAGTTTCCAACGGTACCAAGATTTTTAATTTTGGACTTGTAGAGAGTCAAGATACGATTTTTCAAAGATTGCTCGACAAATCTGAAATTTCCAAACTTAAAGGAAATTGAGGGTTTCGAACTCTCTATCTCCTTTGATATTGCTAGACCGTTGTATACTTGATTTCAAAGATGAAAAAAAAATCAAATTTTGCTTGTGTTTTAAAAACCCCATTTTTTTTAGCCTCGATTTACGAGTAATTAAGGCTCATTTTCGTGAAATTTTCTTAGATTGCACAAGTGTACAATCTTCCTTGATAATTGGGGTTTATAAGTGATAGTTCATTATTAATTGCTCAGGCACTCAAGAAAACCTCCAAGAGGATCTCACGGGAGACGCCTAATCAATCGCTTGTACTTGCTGCTTGAATCACTCGGTGAGTGTCAAGTGTATGAGTACTTGATACATGCTTAACTGTTATAAATGATTGGAGATTTTGAAAATGGAGTCAAGTGTGTACTTTACCACACTCGCTCTCATTTGAAATGAATGGAATGAAATGTATTCAATGAAATGAATGATTGAATGATATTAAATGATTGAATGAAATGAAATGGTATGCTATGGCTGCATACGTCGCTGGAGTGAATCTCCTCGACTCACAAATGAACATGGGGGACGCCCAAATCTCACTGGCTAACCTTGGACTCGAGCCGACATGGGTTTGGTCGGGCTCCTTGGTGAACCATGAGAAAATATAAGCTTGACCTATTGAGAGGTCTTGTTTGGCATACTCGAGCAGTATCGCCTCAAACAAACGACAGGCGGGCCCGATACAGGGGTCTGTAAGGTGAAAGGGGACATGATAAGTGAAGTTCTACGGACTAAACCTACCCGGTTGACGGAGTGTCAATAGTGGAGGTTCATGATCGTGCAAGTGGAAAATAGCTCCTGAGAGCTCCTATATTCTTGAATTGCTTCTGTTTATTTTTCTCGCTCGAATTGTTAATTATTGCAATATTATTGCTCTACTTGTAAATAGGGATTGTTACTTGAACAACGTGCCTACATATGTGTTCTTGGCCTCACGAGCGTTTTGCTCACCCTGTAGATTTGTTTTCCTTAACAGGAAAGGATCTGGAATGGACCTCGGAGAAACCCCTTTCGAATGTACTTTTGTATTAGGGTTTTTCTGTCACGGCCCCACCTCCCCCTAAGGCGAACCAGAGGGTTCGGCGGGCCGCCTGCCCGGCTCTCGCCGGGACTCAGTCGTTCACTAAAGTCCTCATACAGATTACAAGATAAAACTCAAATATTACATCAAATTCTCCAATAAATAATTACATATCAAAAGCGAAGCGTCCACGCTTCCACTGCCACTCTGATCCTTGATCACAATTATTATACAGGAGGAAGTCCAAAACTAGCCTATTACACATCCAAGCAATTCTAAACGTTCATTACAATCCCAATATGAATGATTACACAAAAGGAAATCCAAATTCAGTCCATACATGAGATAATCCATGAATAAACACTACAAGCCCTTCCTTCGCCTTGAGCCCTATGGAGGGGAATAAAACATTTTGGGGTGAGGTAGAAGCTCAGCGAGTAACCAGTAAAATCAGTAATCAAATCTGTTTAACAATAGTTCATTTCAATGATGTCATTTCAATATGGAGTATCAATAATTCAAGAAACATTTACAATGGAAAGCGATAGTAACATTCATGAAAAGGATACGTTCGTTCTCCTGTCATTTCATTGCATTTTTGGTTTCATTCGTGCATTCATTCACCCCGTCCCTGGCTTTTGGCCAGGCTCCACCAACCTACAAGGTAATACTCGAGTATACCGAAACGTTCACCCAAGTTCCTAGTCGCCCGACCAAGTCCGCTTCTGGCTCGAGACGACCGGTAACAAGGGGCAATGGCCAGTTCAGCCCAAAAGGCTTACATTCATGCGCAAGTAGCATTTAAACATTAATCATTGAAAATTTCATATTTATTTAGGTCGAGTGCGATAAAGTACACACTCGCCTAGAAAACTCGTTTTAACAATCATTGAAAGCAAAATCAATAATAACAAGACACTAATGCAAGCACGCATGATATGTAAGAAAACAGTTCCAAAATTAACTTTGAAAACAGTTCAAAAGTAAATAATGCGGGAAAGCGGTTCAAAAGTAAATTTGGAAACAGTTCAAAAGTAAATAATGCAAGAAACGGTTTATAAATAATTTTAGAAATAGTTTGAGGTCACTCACCTCCATGGCTCAGAAATCATCCATTAAATATCATTGCCTTGCTCAAATCCAAGTCTTAAATCACAAACTCAATGCAAACAAGTTCCTTCAAAGTTTGGACAGCACTTCCCCTGAATTTGCTTACTTTTCCAGCCATCATGGCTTCATTATATCCTCAGCCAATCCCAAAGGTACACACACAACAACAAGTTCATCCAATAGCCATTCAGCAAGCTCCAAGTAGTACTAGTACAAGTCAAGCTAGGGAAAAGTCCGGAAATGAAAGTTAAGCTCAAAACCAGAAAAATAGTTTTGACGTCCTTTTCCGGTAATGGTACCAAAGGTACTACGAGTATCGGATGGAGGTCCAAGACCCACCGTTTCGAAGATAAGAACCAGGGCTACAACAATGTAGAAGGTCACTCAGTCCAAATCCCAGCACAACTAAGTCAAATATGCCAAATAACAAACCAGAACCGTACTTGCAGGTTTACAAATTACACTATGCTGTAATCAGTACAACTCAGTCTAAACAGGTCCAAATGCAGAAATTCCAAAGGAATATGGTAGCTAGGACATCAAGATACATTTCATCAGAAGACCTCAACACCCAAATCCAAAACAATTCCAGTCAAAACAACCCATTACAGGCGCAGTTCTTACATCCTGATGAACCCAGAACAGCAACAGTAAATTCGGCTTATCTCATTCTACACTACTCCCATTGACCTGAAATTTTACAGGTACCCTTAAAACATGAATACCTACAACTTTCATGTTTTGAGCCAAGGCCAATTCGGCCTCTATCTATGACCTAAAAATTCGGACAGAATATTCATCACAAAACCCTCACTTTTCAATTTTTGGTCCAAAACAGAAATTGGTTGCAATTAATCACTTTTTCCACCTCCTAGAGTCATTAAACATCATTTCCAATCATCATACATGACCCCATAATCATATTCATATGACAACAGAAAAATTCCCAATAATTATAAAACTTCACCAATTCAACCAAAATCAAGATTTAATCCATAAAAGTGCATCTTATACCACCACCAATCATGAATTGAACATCATCAAGATCAAAGGAAAGGTTCCTTAGTCACTTACCATGCAAACCCAAGGAAAGACCCAACTTAGCACCTTTGCTTCTCAAACCACTTCACCACACACCTTAATACCACCAAGAGAAAGGTTTTTATGGAGCAAATCACGGTTTTAACGGTTGGTTTGTGAGTTTGGGCAAGAAATAGAAGGAAGAAATTGGAAGCTTTTCTTTCTTTCTTGAACAAGAATATTCAGCCAAGCTTGCAGAAATTTAGGTGCTTTTTGGGTCAAAATTGAGTATTAGTAAAGGTACGAAATAATGGTCAAGTCAAGGTTGAATAGGAAGGTGACACTTGTCACCCTTTAGGTTTAAAACTTATCTTTTTGTCTCTCCAATACAAATATCTTAACACTTTGTAAAATAATATCACTTAATACAAAAATCCAACAAGTTGTCAAAAATATAATGCATTTACCGCACTTGCGGGTCCCACGTCCAAAATACGCTTTTAATTTCTCAAAAACTAACCGATACCAGAAAAATCATTTTAAAACTATCTTTGCTCATAAACTTTATCTGGGGAATTTTTCTAATAAAGAAAATGTAGAAAAGGCGGGCAATTAAATAAAATAAACCCTAGAAAATTAGAAAATTTTCGGGTTCTCACACTCATTCTTTTCGGGGCGTCACAAACTCCCCTCCTTAAAAGAATGTCGTCCTCGACATTCCATCTTGTACCAATCAAGTCAAGACATCCCGCAAAAATCACTAATATTGCAAACCAAACCCACAGTCTGGCATCCTAAACTTCAAGCCTAGGATACACTACAGAGATCTGAAGCCTAAGCTCTGATACCAACTGTCACGGCCCCACCTCCCCCTAAGGCGAACCAGAGGGTTCGGCGGGCCGCCTGCCCGGCTCTCGCCGGGACTCAGTCGTTCACTAAAGTCCTCATACAGATTACAAGATAAAACTCAAATATTACATCAAATTCTCCAATAAATAATTACATATCAAAAGCGAAGCGTCCACGCTTCCACTGCCACTCTGATCCTTGATCACAATTATTATACAGGAGGAAGTCCAAAACTAGCCTATTACACATCCAAGCAATTCTAAACGTTCATTACAATCCCAATATGAATGATTACACAAAAGGAAATCCAAATTCAGTCCATACATGAGATAATCCATGAATAAACACTACAAGCCCTTCCTTCGCCTTGAGCCCTATGGAGGGGAATAAAACATTTTGGGGTGAGCTAGAAGCTCAGCGAGTAACCAGTAAAATCAGTAATCAAATCTGTTTAACAATAGTTCATTTCAATGATGTCATTTCAATATGGAGTATCAATAATTCAAGAAACATTTACAATGGAAAGCGATAGTAACATTCATGAAAAGGATACGTTCGTTCTCCTGTCATTTCATTGCATTTTTGGTTTCATTCGTGCATTCATTCACCCCGTCCCTGGCTTTTGGCCAGGCTCCACCAACCTACAAGGTAATACTCGAGTATACCGAAACGTTCACCCAAGTTCCTAGTCGCCCGACCAAGTCCGCTTCTGGCTCGAGACGACCGGTAACAAGGGGCAATGGCCAGTTCAGCCCAAAAGGCTTACATTCATGCGCAAGTAGCATTTAAACATTAATCATTGAAAATTTCATATTTATTTAGGTCGAGTGCGATAAAGTACACACTCGCCTAGAAAACTCGTTTTAACAATCATTGAAAGCAAAATCAATAATAACAAGACACTAATGCAAGCACGCATGATATGTAAGAAAACAGTTCCAAAATTAACTTTGAAAACAGTTCAAAAGTAAATAATGCGGGAAAGCGGTTCAAAAGTAAATTTGGAAACAGTTCAAAAGTAAATAATGCAAGAAACGGTTTATAAATAATTTTAGAAATAGTTTGAGGTCACTCACCTCCATGGCTCAGAAATCATCCATTAAATATCATTGCCTTGCTCAAATCCAAGTCTTAAATCACAAACTCAATGCAAACAAGTTCCTTCAAAGTTTGGACAGCACTTCCCCTGAATTTGCTTACTTTTCCAGCCATCATGGCTTCATTATATCCTCAGCCAATCCCAAAGGTACACACACAACAACAAGTTCATCCAATAGCCATTCAGCAAGCTCCAAGTAGTACTAGTACAAGTCAAGCTAGGGAAAAGTCCGGAAATGAAAGTTAAGCTCAAAACCAGAAAAATAGTTTTGACGTCCTTTTCCGGTAATGGTACCAAAGGTACTACGAGTATCGGATGGAGGTCCAAGACCCACCGTTTCGAAGATAAGAACCAGGGCTACAACAATGTAGAAGGTCACTCAGTCCAAATCCCAGCACAACTAAGTCAAATATGCCAAATAACAAACCAGAACCGTACTTGCAGGTTTACAAATTACACTATGCTGTAATCAGTACAACTCAGTCTAAACAGGTCCAAATGCAGAAATTCCAAAGGAATATGGTAGCTAGGACATCAAGATACATTTCATCAGAAGACCTCAACACCCAAATCCAAAACAATTCCAGTCAAAACAACCCATTACAGGCGCAGTTCTTACATCCTGATGAACCCAGAACAGCAACAGTAAATTCGGCTTATCTCATTCTACACTACTCCCATTGACCTG
This sequence comes from Coffea arabica, assembly GCF_036785885.1. Taxonomy (NCBI): domain Eukaryota; kingdom Viridiplantae; phylum Streptophyta; class Magnoliopsida; order Gentianales; family Rubiaceae; genus Coffea; species Coffea arabica. The sequence goes on along the minus strand of NC_092318.1, from coordinate 22,514,996 downwards.
AAATTTTACAGACACCCTTAAAACATGAATACCTACAACTTTTATGTTTTGAGCCAAGGCCAATTCGGCCTCTATCTATGACCTAAAAATTCGGACAGAATGTTCATCACAAAACCCTCACTTTTCAATTTTTGGTCCAAAACAGAAATTGGTTGCAATTAATCACTTTTTCCACCTCCTAGAGTCATTAAACATCATTTCCAATCATCATACATGACCCCATAATCATATTCATATGACAACAGAAAAATTCCCAATAATTATAAAACTTCACCAATTCAACCAAAATCAAGATTTAATCCATAAAAGTGCATCTTATACCACCACCAATCATGAATTGAACATCATCAAGATCAAAGGAAAGGTTCCTTAGTCACTTACCATGCAAACCCAAGGAAAGACCCAACTTAGCACCTTTGCTTCTCAAACCACTTCACCACACACCTTAATACCACCAAGAGAAAGGTTTTTATGGAGCAAATCACGGTTTTAACGGTTGGTTTGTGAGTTTGGGCAAGAAATAGAAGGAAGAAATTGGAAGCTTTTCTTTCTTTCTTGAACAAGAATATTCAGCCAAGCTTGCAGAAATTTAGGTGCTTTTTGGGTCAAAATTGAGTATTAGTAAAGGTACGAAATAATGGTCAAGTCAAGGTTGAATAGGAAGGTGACACTTGTCACCCTTTAGGTTTAAAACTTATCTTTTTGTCTCTCCAATACAAATATCTTAACACTTTGTAAAATAATATCACTTAATACAAAAATCCAACAAGTTGTCAAAAATATAATGCATTTACCGCACTTGCGGGTCCCACGTCCAAAATACGCTTTTAATTTCTCAAAAACTAACCGATACCAGAAAAATCATTTTAAAACTATCTTTGCTCATAAACTTTATCTGGGGAATTTTTCTAATAAAGAAAATGTAGAAAAGGCGGGCAATTAAATAAAATAAACCCTAGAAAATTAGAAAATTTTCGGGTTCTCACACTCATTCTTTTCGGGGCGTCACAAACTCCCCTCCTTAAAAGAATGTCGTCCTCGACATTCCATCTTGTACCAATCAAGTCAAGACATCCCGCAAAAATCACTAATATTGCAAACCAAACCCACAGTCTGGCATCCTAAACTTCAAGCCTAGGATACACTACAGAGATCTGAAGCCTAAGCTCTGATACCAACTGTCACGGCCCCACCTCCCCCTAAGGCGAACCAGAGGGTTCGGCGGGCCGCCTGCCCGGCTCTCGCCGGGACTCAGTCGTTCACTAAAGTCCTCATACAGATTACAAGATAAAACTCAAATATTACATCAAATTCTCCAATAAATAATTACATATCAAAAGCGAAGCGTCCACGCTTCCACTGCCACTCTGATCCTTGATCACAATTATTATACAGGAGGAAGTCCAAAACTAGCCTATTACACATCCAAGCAATTCTAAACGTTCATTACAATCCCAATATGAATGATTACACAAAAGGAAATCCAAATTCAGTCCATACATGAGATAATCCATGAATAAACACTACAAGCCCTTCCTTCGCCTTGAGCCCTATGGAGGGGAATAAAACATTTTGGGGTGAGCTAGAAGCTCAGCGAGTAACCAGTAAAATCAGTAATCAAATCTGTTTAACAATAGTTCATTTCAATGATGTCATTTCAATATGGAGTATCAATAATTCAAGAAACATTTACAATGGAAAGCGATAGTAACATTCATGAAAAGGATACGTTCGTTCTCCTGTCATTTCATTGCATTTTTGGTTTCATTCGTGCATTCATTCACCCCGTCCCTGGCTTTTGGCCAGGCTCCACCAACCTACAAGGTAATACTCGAGTATACCGAAACGTTCACCCAAGTTCCTAGTCGCCCGACCAAGTCCGCTTCTGGCTCGAGACGACCGGTAACAAGGGGCAATGGCCAGTTCAGCCCAAAAGGCTTACATTCATGCGCAAGTAGCATTTAAACATTAATCATTGAAAATTTCATATTTATTTAGGTCGAGTGCGATAAAGTACACACTCGCCTAGAAAACTCGTTTTAACAATCATTGAAAGCAAAATCAATAATAACAAGACACTAATGCAAGCACGCATGATATGTAAGAAAACAGTTCCAAAATTAACTTTGAAAACAGTTCAAAAGTAAATAATGCGGGAAAGCGGTTCAAAAGTAAATTTGGAAACAGTTCAAAAGTAAATAATGCAAGAAACGGTTTATAAATAATTTTAGAAATAGTTTGAGGTCACTCACCTCCATGGCTCAGAAATCATCCATTAAATATCATTGCCTTGCTCAAATCCAAGTCTTAAATCACAAACTCAATGCAAACAAGTTCCTTCAAAGTTTGGACAGCACTTCCCCTGAATTTGCTTACTTTTCCAGCCATCATGGCTTCATTATATCCTCAGCCAATCCCAAAGGTACACACACAACAACAAGTTCATCCAATAGCCATTCAGCAAGCTCCAAGTAGTACTAGTACAAGTCAAGCTAGGGAAAAGTCCGGAAATGAAAGTTAAGCTCAAAACCAGAAAAATAGTTTTGACGTCCTTTTCCGGTAATGGTACCAAAGGTACTACGAGTATCGGATGGAGGTCCAAGACCCACCGTTTCGAAGATAAGAACCAGGGCTACAACAATGTAGAAGGTCACTCAGTCCAAATCCCAGCACAACTAAGTCAAATATGCCAAATAACAAACCAGAACCGTACTTGCAGGTTTACAAATTACACTATGCTGTAATCAGTACAACTCAGTCTAAACAGGTCCAAATGCAGAAATTCCAAAGGAATATGGTAGCTAGGACATCAAGATACATTTCATCAGAAGACCTCAACACCCAAATCCAAAACAATTCCAGTCAAAACAACCCATTACAGGCGCAGTTCTTACATCCTGATGAACCCAGAACAGCAACAGTAAATTCGGCTTATCTCATTCTACACTACTCCCATTGACCTGAAATTTTACAGACACCCTTAAAACATGAATACCTACAACTTTTATGTTTTGAGCCAAGGCCAATTCGGCCTCTATCTATGACCTAAAAATTCGGACAGAATGTTCATCACAAAACCCTCACTTTTCAATTTTTGGTCCAAAACAGAAATTGGTTGCAATTAATCACTTTTTCCACCTCCTAGAGTCATTAAACATCATTTCCAATCATCATACATGACCCCATAATCATATTCATATGACAACAGAAAAATTCCCAATAATTATAAAACTTCACCAATTCAACCAAAATCAAGATTTAATCCATAAAAGTGCATCTTATACCACCACCAATCATGAATTGAACATCATCAAGATCAAAGGAAAGGTTCCTTAGTCACTTACCATGCAAACCCAAGGAAAGACCCAACTTAGCACCTTTGCTTCTCAAACCACTTCACCACACACCTTAATACCACCAAGAGAAAGGTTTTTATGGAGCAAATCACGGTTTTAACGGTTGGTTTGTGAGATTGGGCAAGAAATAGAAGGAAGAAATTGGAAGCTTTTCTTTCTTTCTTGAACAAGAACATTCAGCCAAGCTTGCAGAAATTTAGGTGCTTTTTGGGTCAAAATTGAGTATTAGTAAAGGTAAGAAATAATGGTCAAGTCAAGGTTGAATAGGAAGGTGACACTTGTCACCCTTTAGGTTTAAAACTTATCTTTTTTTCTCTCCAATACAAATATCTTAACACTTTGTAAAATAATATCACTTAATACAAAAATCCAACAAGTTGTCAAAAATATAATGCATTTACCGCACTTGCGGGTCCCACGTCCAAAATACGCTTTTAATTTCTCAAAAACTAACCGATACCAGAAAAATCATTTTAAAACTATCTTTGCTCATAAACTTTATCTGGGGAATTTTTCTAATAAAGAAAATGTAGAAAAGGCGGGCGATTAAATAAAATAAACCCTAGAAAATTAGAAAATTTTCGGGTTCTCACACTCATTCTTTTCGGGGCGTCACATTTTCAATATACTTGGCTAGACTCTGGATTATTGTATATTTTGAGAACTTGATGTAAGGATTGGATACTTGACGTATTTTGGAACTCGTGATGTAAGTTGGAATGTTATTTATGGGAGTGACCTCCCTTTCTTACTTATATCATGTGATGGCTGGTATTTCATTAAGTTTGAATGGGAATTGTCTTGAGTCCTGATGAGAATTGGGCAGGCGTCCCACGGATACCCTTTGGTTCGCCTTAAGGAGAAGTGGGGGTGTGAGAACTCGTAATTTTCATTTTCTAGGTTTGAGAATTTTTCATGGCTTGTTTTCTGCATTTTCGTGATTAGAAAATTTTCTAGGTAATTTTAAGGAGCAGATATAATTTTTAGATGATTTTTCTAGTATCGAATGGATTTTGAGGAATTAAGAGCGTATACCGGACGTGGGACCCACTGGTGCGAAATGTTCGGAAAAATTCGGCCAACTAGATTAAGTTTTGAATACTGGAGTTAATTTACCGGGTGTTAAGAGATAAGTAGAGGTTGCAATTTGGATTGATATGAGAGAGACAAGTTTGGTAGATATTTAATTAAAGGTGACAAGTGTCACCATTGGATTGGTCATGAAGTAAGACCACTATTCCTATTCTTACCATTTGACTTAAAATAGCTTAAAAATGACCAAAAATCTTCATAAAAACAACAAGAAGAAGCCGGCCCTCTCTTGCTCTCTTTTTCTCTCTCTTACTCCAAGCATAAGAAAGAAAACACTTCAATCTTGTCCCAAATAATCAAAACTAACTATCCAACCTTGAAATTACTCCATACAACCTCTTCAATTAGAGTTAGTGAGTGGATTTGTGGAGTTGTTTGGAAAGTTAAGGTGGTCAATAGCTCTCTCTCTCTTGTTTTAAAGGGCGTGACGGTGGTGCACAACGTTCTTTTGACGGAAGTGCATGAAACCACATTTGTTAGCGTGGTGAGTGTACTACTCACTTGGGGGTTAATATATGGCTTTGCTACTTGAACTTGGTGCTTTGAATGTTAATTGCTTGAAGTGAAAGTGTACTTTATCACTCTCACTTATTGTTTCGCATGTTATTGGAAAGTTATTGGAATGTTATATGAAATGTTATATGAAATGAAATACATGGCTTGGTGTCGTTTGGACGAGTCTCCAACGACTACAAATGTTATGAATGAGCTCAACCCCATTGGTAATTGATTGAATCGAGCCGGCGAGAGCTTGGTCGTGCCAATTAATGTGCCTTGGGGCAATGTTATATGGAATCTTGTAGTATGATAGACTCTCGATTCCGGTTTACTCGAGTAATACCACAATGCAAGTGTTTGGATTTCGAGCCCGGTTGGGGAATGTTAGGTGGAAGGAATGGAAGTAAAGGGAAGTCTACGGTTGGTTACTTTTAAACATTGACGGAGAGTCAATGAGATCCGATCAAGAATGCAAACGAGGAAAAGGGCTCTTGAGAGCCACCCGTATCCTTTTATCCTCATTATTGATGTGTGGCTTTACTTATTTTGGTAAATTGGACTGTTAAGCTTGATGCATCTATGAACTTGGTTGCTTGAGTTGTATTCTCACTGGGCAATTAGCTCACTCCGTTCCTTTTGTTTTCCTTACAGGAATATGACTTTTTTGGAATATATCTTGATAGATGGTTGCCGAATGAACTAGATAAATGTCTCTTTTGTATTGTACATGAAATAGGACCCTAAATGTATCATCAGGGCCGTTTTCACTTTTGATTTGGAAAACCACATGTGTAGTGACTTTTGTATCACTTTTAAATGCCATTTTGGCTCGTAAATGCTTAATGTTATATTGTATATGTATTTCGATGTTTGGTTGGGTTCGGACGGGTCGGTTACTATTCATGGCCGACTCCGAATTTCATTTTTTTTTATTTTGGGTTATTTTGCCCTTTTGCCTTGTTTATGCGTGTTTATAAGTTCCGGAACGTGATAGATCGCTCTATACTGCACCGTTAGTCCTGGCGAGAGCTGGGCAGGCAGTCCGCTAACCTCTTTGGTTCGCCTTAGGGGAAGGTGGGGCTGTCACAGGGAGCGTCACATTGCACGACTGCTTGAGGGAGAGAAAGAAGAGTTGTTGGCTGATGGTTGAGGATTCCTTGAGAAGCTTAAGAGTTTGTGGCCAAAATTACTCCAAAAGTCAACTAAGAATAGTGCGCGTACGCGCGCGATTCGTGCTAGTTTCCTCTCGGGTTTGTTTAACTTGTGCACTAAACTTCTGCACTTCCATTGATACTATTATTATTCACTCTTAATAGTCTAAAAATAAAGGTCTAAAGTCCCTCAATTAATCGCGCGCGCGAAAACGAGTACTTCCGATTTATGCGCGATAGAGCGAAATTTCTAAGGAATTCTTGTAACAATGATATAACTAACTAATACTAGGGTAAATAATCATGAAAATAACTATTTTAGAAATAAAAAAATGAGTTCTCACATGAGTCTAGTATTAATTCCTCAAATCTCCAATTAATTTGTACCGGCGCGTCTTTCGGAAAACTTTCGACGCGCGCACGATATAAGTTTAATTTTAACTTACTCACATCTAATCTCTCAATTAACTTTTCTTAATCTACTATTGATCATTCTTAATTCTCCAAAACTAATGTACTCTCGGATCGAACATAGCCTCGAAAAACGTGTATTCCTTATTTCTCGCTAAACGAGCCCTAGAAAAATTAATTTTACTAACAAGACTTGTTAAAAATATAATTGACACATTATTCCATGTAAATAAGTTTAAAATGATTGAAATAAATTATTCAGAGAAAACGAGTGAGTAAATAATTAATTAAACCAGTAAACTAAAATATAAATAAGAAAAATTCAAGTCCTCACAAATTGGTTGTTGATGTCTTCATGAGACTTGTAGTTCTCTGTCTTAGCTTCGAAATGGTATAAAGTTTACCCCAAACCGATAGGTGTAGCTTTAGTTGTGACCGAAATGCCAAGAGACGTCAAATCTACCATTTAGCTATTTGCCTTTAAACTTGATTTCCGGTTGCCTTGTTAAGACTTGTGTTGTAATTGGATTATTTTGAGCTTAGTTGAAGGGCTATTGTGGTAACATTGCCTATGTGTGACATTGGGATTGATTTGAGGAAAATAATGAAGTCATAAGTGGCTGAAAAATAGGTAAACACAAGGGGCATGCCGCCCAAAATTTCACTAGAGGTATAAACCAACTTTTGAGTTCTGGTTCTGTAATCTGCAAATTCGACCTGGATCCACTGAAAACTGGGTTGAGTTGTCTTCATGAAAGTTGTAATTCTTTGTCTTAGCTTCGAGACGCTACCTAGTACACCTTGATCCGATAACCACAGCTCTGGTTATGGTCAAAATCGTGTAACCAATTTTTATACTGTTTTCATTTCCGCGCACGCACACATGCATTTCTTTGCCATTTTTTTCGTTTTGGCCATTTTAGTCCTTATTTCCATTTGTGATGGTCGATTGACTGATAGTTGAGTATAATCTTCTGTCATAGGCAGTGATGAACCAGACTGAGTCGGTGGACCCGTATAAAGTGCTTTGATTTGCGTTCTAACTATTTTGAATGAGTAATTGGGTTGGTTTATATGATAAATTGTCAAAGTGCCTTGTATATGTTAAACGGGTACTTAGGCGAGGGTGTACTTTATCTCACTCAACCTAAGCCCATCCTTTGTTCTTGATTTAATATGTGAGAATACATGCCTTGTGTTGAGTATCACCCTTTTGCTGTGTGCTGTTGGGGTGATTACATGAGTTGAGTTGAACCCCTTGTGCAGTGTGCTGTTGGGGTGAGTACTTTGTTGAGTATTTTGTTGAGAGATATTATCTATTGAGAGATTGGATATCTCAGGGTTTGGTTCCAGCCCGGTTCCAAGGGTAGACGGACTATTCGAGCCAGTTAGGGCTTGGTCGAAGTTAGTTCCATGCTAACCTTGGGATTTCGTTCTTTGTTAAAGTTTTGATTAAAGCTAAGTGATTTTGTTTCGCTCGAGCTGATGTGTGCTGTTGACTGGCCAGCGGGGGTTGATAATGTGACGACCCCACCTCCCCCTAGGGTGTACCACAGTATTTAGCGGTCCGCCTGCCCTGCTCTCGCCAGGACTCACTCACTCACTTCAAATAAAATTGGTTACAACCTCAAGAGTAAAGGAAATAATAGTTCCCAAACTTGGAACGTACATGTACATTCATTTCTATTCCAAACATTCAAACAACCCCAATTATAACAAAAGATATGAATCCTAGATACATTCAACCCTAACCGAGCGCTAGCACGAGTACAATCACAAAATTTCTAAAAACTAGACTATGCTAGCCTGTACCAGTCTCATGCCCTCGCTCGTATCCCCTGTAAGGAAAACAAATAGCTTGGAATGAGCTAAAAGCCCAGTGAGATTCTAAATAGTAAATTGACCATTATTTAAAAGTGCACGTATCAAAGTAGCAAAGTAGCGAGCAAAAAAAGTTCATAAAAGTGAACAGTAATATTTCAAGTAGCAAATCTCAAAATGAGTGGGTGTAAAATTCTTTTTCTAAAAGAAACAAAAACACTACGAATAACAATCAAAGTATAAGGATACAGATGACTCTCAGGAGCCAAATTCCCATTGCTTCACCAGAGTTTGATCCATTATTAGTTGACACTCCGTCAACTTTCAAGTAAAGTAACCAATCCAGTAGTGCTTTGCTTCACACCAATCCGTCCACCATTCAACCTCTTTACTGGGCCCGAACACCAACTAAACACTGGTGGTAATACTCGAGTATACCGATTAGTCGAGGAGATAACACTCCACTCGACAACACTAGATACCCATGGTTCGTTATCTAATCGACCAAGCCCTTGCGGGCTCGACTCGATGAACTAGCCAGTGGGGTTTGGGTTCCCAAGTAGTCACTATAGTCGACGATCAATCGACTTAGTCAAGAGAAATGTACGGAGACGGGAATGAGAGGTACCTCCCACTCGTATCGAGTGCGGTACATACTGCCGCTCAGCACTTACAAGTCAAGCACAAGTACAAATACAAGTACAGGTTAATGCAAATCAAGTCACTTGTACAAGCATGAATGAGATATCAAGTATTTAGTTGAGTTAGGTCAAGTGCAATAAAGTACACACTTGTCCGACCAAACGAAGCAAATGTTATCCGATCACGTTGATAAATCAAATATCAAGTTCAATCATGTATTTGGAAGCACTCACCAAAGATTTAGTGCTTGTCAAAAATCACGTTCAGGTGTAACTTCTTGGTTGGAGTCCAAATCTGCGATAAAATATTATGCAAGAGTTTAAAATCAACTAGGGTTCGCAACACAGGAGTTTCGCTTCAAGAAAATCAAGTACATGAAACTCGTTTAAGTAGTATTCAAGTTACTTATTAAACTCTAAAAAATTCATACTCGCTCTTTTGGTGTTGCTAAAGAAGCAACTAAAACTTTGGAATTCACATTAAAATCCAAAAGATGAGGAAAACATATTCCGAGTGGTCACTACTTTCATTTTTCCAAGGGTACGAGTTTCGGCCAAATTTCAGCTTATATACCTCTACAAAAGAGGACTCGAATAACCTAGACAATTCAAGTTCAATTCGACCTCAAATCTTCGCTCAATTCGCGAGTACTCATGCCTAACCCTCGAGTAAAAATTTGGGCGGCACGCCCTTTGTATTTACCTATTTTCCAGCCATTTATGGCTTCATTATTTTTCTCAGATCAGCCCCAAAGTGACACACAAACAATGTTACTAACGTATCCCTTCAATTAGGCTCCAAAAATCATCCAATTACAACACAAGTCTAACAATACAATCGGAAATCAGTTTTGAAGACAAAAAGCTAAACAGCAGATTTGACATCTTATAGCATTTTGGTCACAACTGGAGCTATGTTTATCGGTATGGGGTGAACCTTATACCATTTCGAAGCTAAGACAAAGGGTTACAACTTTCATGAAGACAACTTAACCCAGTTCATATTTGATCGAGGTCGAATTTGTAGATTACAGAACCAGAATTTCACTGTCAGTCTGGTTATCAGAACTAGATTTAAATGGCAGTAACCCAAGCTACACAATTCCGATTGAGTCATTTTCAGATGTGCTGGAAAGCTGAAACATAGGGCTAAAACTTAGTGTTTTGGCCAAAGGCTGATTTGATATGGATCAAAGTGAAAAATGAAGCCCAAAATGTGAAATCTCGAACCGGCCTGCTGAAAAGAACATTTGGCAGTCAGGGGTATTTCAGTCATTTCATATGATACAATGCTCCGATTGAGCTGAAAGTTTACAGGAACCTATAAAACACCATTTACTACAACTTTCATGTTTTGATCTAAGCCTGATTCGGCCTATAACATGGACGAATGAAGCTGGTCAGAACAGAACAACTTGGTTTCCAATTTCTGGAATTTGCACCTTTACTCTAGAAATTCACATCTAACAAGTGTTCTATCGTCAAACCCACCAATTACTAGCTCAATAACATCAATTATGAGGTAGATAACCATAATCAAGGCTGAAAATATAAACCCTAGCTAAACATTCCAACATATCATTCAACCCATGAAATTTTCCTCATAAAACTATCAAAACTACAACTTTAAGCTTCTAGTTTACACATATATGAAGTAGAGGGAAGTTTCTTACCAAAGTCACCTTAATCCCTATGCAAAGAAGCTGCCAAGACCATCCTCTTCCCAAATCACTCCACCAAAACCCTTAAGCTTCCTTAGAGATCAACTTTTGTGGAGGAATTTGCAAGATTATCGGTTGAAACTCAAGATTGAGGCTTGAAATTAAGGTGCAAGATGAAGTTTTCTCTCCCTTTCCCTCTCTCAAGTTTTGGCCAGCAATATGCAAAAATGAAGAAGAAACAAAGCTCTAGAAAAGATAAGAAGGTTGGAGTTAAGTTGGTCAAAGATTTGACAAGTATCACACTGTGATTGTAAGTCAAAATTTTCTTTTCTCTTTTTTTTTCCAAATTTTTGGATGCAATGAGAAGATATTTAGGGCTGATTTTGCTCAATTAATAACAAGAGGATGAAGGTAATAAAGTAGTGTTCAAGTGGTGCACTCAATCGGTAACGAACGGCATACATCGGTTCGGGCCGTTTTTCGATATTTCGCACGTACTAGGGTTTTTCACTTGTAATTCACCAACTTATTATTATTACTTCTAATCACATACTTTTTCTTATCTAAAACTCACTCTTAATCACCAAATTTAGTACACACACCTCACCAAGTGATCACACCACCAAAATGCATCAAAGACACACCAAAAACCCTAATATGCACAAAAATCCTAACTAATACCCTTCATTTAGAAAAATCATAACTTGAGTTATAATTATCAAAAATTCATACAACTTGGCCTGTTAAAACCTATACTTCAAATACTAATTATCTTTAGAAGACACCTCAAAGAGATTTAGTTCATAAGTTGGTCCAAATTGAGCCACAAGCTATCACAACTTTCCTATGTTTACTTGTGCAGGACAGAATTTTCAGTCAAATTTGCGAATTTCCTAGAATTTATAGAGACTGAATCAAACTCTAAATTTCATACAATAGGAAGCTCTATGAGTCTAGTTTCAAACGCAACAAACAGAACTCAATTCCGACTTTCCTATACGAAGCTATAGCCGATTTCCCAAATCTGCGCAGAGCCTCCTGTGAAAATTTCTAGATTTTCTAACAACTTGAGATTATGAACCTTTTCTTAACAAAATTCACTTCCTTGGCTCAAATTCAACCATTAAAGTAACCAAGAATCAAAGGTAAGTGAGTTCACATAAGGATTACAAAAACAAGTAAATTTTCGGGGTCTCACCGATAAGATGAATGGGGAAAGTTAAGTGGAGTCTACGGACTATGAGTATTTTGGTTGACGGAGTGTCAACAGGTGGTCAAGCTCGGGGAATTGAACTGGCTTTGAAGCCACTCATACCCTACCATTGTGATGTTACATTTCTGTCTATTGATGTGAAATATCTTGGTTTACATGTTTATTTGGATGTGATTTTACATTTTTACCCCCGATTATTCACTAAGCATATAGCTTACCCCATTCCATTTGTTTTCCTTAGCCGGGGCCGACGCGGGGAAAGTTCGAGAAGGTGTATAGACTTTTGGTTTATAGAATAGTTGATTTTGCCCTAGTACTTGTTATAAGTTGACTAGTAAGATGTATATATTTATTGTGGTGGTTGTAGTTAGTAGCTTTTCTAGGGTTTACTTTCTGGTACTAGTGGTATGTATGGCTTGATGTAATAGTTTATACAACTTTTGAAGATGTAATAGTGTATATAGAACTTTCTTGTAGCGTGAAATCTATTTTCTCGTTTTAGAGTATCGAGTCCTGGCGCGAGCTAGGCAGGCGATCCGCTAAGCCCTTTGGTACGCCTCTGGGTACGGTGGGGTCGTCAAACCTCCTCTTGAGAGATTCATTCTCATGCTTAGGTTTATGTTTATGTTCCCTAGACCTTTGTTCCCAATCTTCAAGCTCGGTGTCCACATCTGAATCACTAGACTCATTCAAAGGTTGTTTCTCTCTAGATTTCTTAGAGGAACTCTTTGATGAATCCGAATGATCCAATTGATCATGTATGGATTCAATCTTAAGGTCGAAGCTCCTTTGAAATTCTGCTCACATAGCATCCATTTTTAGTGCAAGTTGGGCAATGGTAAGCTCATTTTCATTGCCCATGTTTAAACCTGCAAAACAACAAACAATTGAACAGAAACACCTCACTCACTCCGTCACGTGTTTCACTCACCCTCGTATATCACTCAAGTGTTTTAAACACTCTAATGATCTCACCAATCACTTCTCAAGTCACTGGATTGCCTCTCTTGAAGAAATCAGAATTTCTCAAGGAGTATCAACCAAACTTTCACCAAGCTTCACACTAGATGGTGGCGAATTAAAGGCTGAGATTTGGAAGTGAAATGAACTGAGATAATGACTCAAAATAACTAGTAAATATGTTGAAAAATACCAGATTCTGTCCGCACAAGGTTACTCAAATTTTGGAAACTTTGGACTTTGACTTGCGACTCAATTTAGGAAACTAAGACTAGTTGGAACCCAAGACTGATTTGGACTCCTTTTGGGACCTCTTAGACACGATTTATAGGCTGAAAAGACTCAAAAGACTCGAATATAATGACTGGACAGATTACAAAACTCGATTAAGTAAGAAACAAAATAGTAGAAATTTTGGAAGCCTAAAATTGCTCTACCCGATTGTACCCTTGGCTAGAATGTTGGATGTTGAATCCAATTGGTTCTTGGATTTATTTTGGAAGATAAGCTGCTGATTTTTTTGTAGTAATTTTCGTGTATAAGCAGCTAGCAAAATCTAGATTGGATTAGTTATGTGATGACTAGGATTTGTTTACAATCCCAAGTCAACTTGGTTTCCCAAATCAGATTTGCTCTCTTGTTTCAATCCAAGAGCAATCCGACTTCTTGTTTCCCTCTTTTTTTTCACAACAACTCTTTCTTTCTTTTCCTTTCAATTTCGGATCAAACACTCAAGAACAAGAATTCAAGCCGCAACAAGAAACAAGAATTAGCCGTTACTAGGGTTTTGCAGGAATTTCAAATTTGGAAATTTTGAAGATCCTTACCTCATGACCACAAGCAATCAAGTTGATCATACATTGAAACTGGTTCGCGAGATTCAAGGGTCAACAAGGGTTGTTTTCCAACTTAGCAAGTGGTTTTTGCATTGGATGACATTTGTAGCCATCATAACAAGATTGACTCGAAGGCATGTAACTCCTCTTGTCTTCATTCGTGCTTCAATTTGTGGGTAAATTGCTTTCAAAAGGAGGGGAATGATGAGAACATGAAGATTGTCCAAGCAAATTGGTTTAGTTAGCTAATTAGTACAAGTTGTGTTGCTTATTTGGTGTTGTTAAGCAAGTGTTTAATTATCTATTTTCCTTGTTAATTTAGTCTAAATAATTCGGCCAAGGTTTTGTCCTTAAGTGGTCAAAATTTCTAGTTGTTAGTTTTAGGAAAATAAGTGATTCCAAATCATATTAGGATTTCTAGACAATTCCAAATCACATTAGGGTTTGTGATACGTTCCTCGGTCAACTGGTTCCGAGACACGTAGTACGATTGCCCAAGGATCTAGACGGATGATCAATCATTAGGATTGCGGAACCTAGAATCAAGATGGACGACTCAACTTGATAGAATGTGGTAGAACAGTGACTCTAATTGAGGTGGTTACTCAAGTAGATAGGCTGGTTTGAACAATCAAGGACGATACACGAGATTAATCAAGGAACCCTTGCCAAGCAAGTAAGAAGAGTTGCTCACGGTTTTGGAGACAATGAAAGTAATTTTATTCTCAAAATTCATAACCCTTTACTCGTACAAGAGGTGCCTTTTTATAGGCTAGAAACCAAGGCAAATCCGTTTGGAGTAAGGATTGACAACTCACCTACCTAAACTAGGAAGAGCCAGCTCTTTATGGCTTTCCAATCGGATTTGAACCAAACGGAAGCTGGGTGCTCATGGGCCGACTTATTAACTCCAATAATTAATAAAATCTACTAAGGACATCAATGACTCGATAACGATCAAACCAGCTAACAAAACAAACGACTAACAATGCTAACAATCGGCCTAAGCAACTAAGGGCACGCAGGACTAGTACTTGATGCTTGTTGGGCTCGGATCAACGTGTACATAACTTGATTAGCAACTTCCAAGCCTTCAATGTTCCTATGAACAAATCTTGAACACTTCGAACAAGGGCTTGAAGGGACTCTTTGAATCGCTTTGCCCGTTCACGTGTAACCGGACCAAATGGAACTCTCACTTGATCATCATCATTCGACCTTGAGTCAAGGTCGCCATCTGTGCACACATCAGTCCCCTCCACTTGAGAAGGATTTGTCCTCAAATCTGGATTATCCTCTTCAAGGAACGGGCTCAAATCCACGACATTGAAAGTCACACTTACATTATACTCCCTGGGTAACTCCAATTTGTAAGCATTTGTCGTTGACACGGTGAAGTACTCGGAAAGGGGGAAATAGATTGCAACCACTCTTCATTTGACTCAATAGTTTGGAGGATCGTGACCACAAACATGAAGATCTTCATGTTTGCATCATTCCCCTCCTCTTGAAAGTGATTTGGCCACAAATTGACGGTACGCTTAGAGGACAACCACGTTGGAAATATATGAAGGGTCACGAGCCAAGTTAAATGTCGTTTGGTCAACTTCATGAGGCTCTCAAACAAGGACATTTGCCAAGGTAGGAAAGAGCGTGTGTAAGGCTTGTGAAAAGTCCAGGTTGCAATCCAAAACTCTCTAATTGGCCTTCGAGCATGGACTGTCATGGTGTCACCTACACAATAAATTCCATAGTTAGTAGTCATAGGTGGAAAACTATGCAATAGCTTACCATTCATGTGCACTTCATAATGAGGTTCATTGAAGCTAGAAAAATCCCGAATCTGGTTGTGCAAGGTGGTATAATTCGGCCCTAATTGTTGCTGAATTGGTACAACTTGGCAATCTGGAGATAGGACAATGAACCAATCGTGTTGCACATCCGTAGAAACATGAACCAGTGAGGTAAGAACAACATTCAGATCTTGATTGACACTGTGACAGCCCCACCTCCCCCTAAGGCGAACCAAAGAGTTTGGCGGACAGCCTGCCCAGCTCTCGCCGGGACTACGGATCTGGAACGAGCGTAAACCCTACCAACCGCTCAAAAGAACTTTGAGAAGATAACATGCACTGTCCGAAACCCAAACAAGCACAACAACTTTAGATAACCCTAGAAAAGAACATTTCCAAACCAAATCAACTTAGGAACATGGTTAAACACTTTTATATACACATGGTTGCAAATTTACAATTCAAAAGGGAATTGTTTGGTTAAAATAAATTTAAGGTTTTCCAACCATCGAGGAGCTATACAAAAGAATACTAAAACTAGCTCAACTCATGCTTCAAACATCATAGTCTTCAAAAGGTGATTTCCTGTAAGGAAAACAAGGATAACGAAACGGGGTGAGCTAGAAGCTCAATGTGGTACCAAAAATATAATAGTAGAAATCATGAGAAAACATTTATAGGACACATATCCGCATCAAGTAAAAGAAATGAACGAACATCACAATTTCAAGGATACAGGTGGCTCTCAGGAGCCAAATCCCCGTTGCAATACTTGATCCAGCCTTGTTGACCCTCCGTCAACGTTCAAATAAAGGAACCAGTCCAGTAGATCACCACTTTAACGCCAAAATCCCGTTCACCAAACATACCCCTTACCGGGCCCGAACGCCAAACAGGAACAGGAATGGTAATACTCGAGTATACCGGAATCAAGAGTCTCAATACCCAAAGATTCCCCCAGGAACAGGCACCCATGGATTGTCAATTATCTCGACCAAGCCCTCGCTGGCTCGATTTAATTAACTTCCCATGAGGTTGAGCTCAGGTTTAACCGGAAGGTCGTTGGATACTCTTCCAAACGACATCATAACAAGTGCAAGTAACAAGTTCAAGTACATAACAAGTACAAGTAATAGATTCCAGTTTGTTCAGTACAGGTGTGAGACCCCAGTCAGTTCTTAAGTTTGATATTAGGTTATATTCATTATTTGTGCGGTAACATTAGGTTTTGGGACTAATTCGAAAACCCTAAGTTGGGGTTAGTATTGAAACCCTAGTTTTTGCATTAATCATAAGTTCGAGTGGTGATTAAAGTTAGTTATGCTAGTGTGTGTTTTAGTGTGGGTAAGTATAGGATTTGATCTATTTTATATAGGTTAAATAAGTTTAAGAAGGTTAGAAACCCTAAATGAGTAAAACCTCTAGTGTTATGATTTCTTAGAAGTTTTCAGTTGGGTTTAAACCCTAATTTTTGCCTTGACAAAAAGGTTATTGTTTCATTGCTTTTATGTGGGATAAAGTATGTTTAAGTATAAGTGATTAATATAGGAGGGTGATTAGTGAAGTAATTAAGTGTGGTTAAGTGTTTTAGATTAGATTAAGTTATAACCTATGGAGTTAATTGAAAGATTATCCAATGTCTGGGGGAAAAGGAGTAAGAAAGAGAAAATAAAGGTGCAAGGGTTAAGAGGCAATAAACAAGTTTTCATTTGATTGGTTGAATGATAAATATCTTTCCTAAGTGGTCTTGCACCACATATTAGTCTCAAGGGCCATAACTAAGTCATTAGTTGGACAAAACAAAACAAACCAAGAGAGTGAGAGAGAGAGAAAGCCGTGAGGGAGAAGAAGAAAAACCAAGGGAAATTTTGCAAAGTTCAACCAAATTTCTGTTATAGATCTTCATCTTGAAGCATAAAGAATCCATCTTGGAGTTGGGTTGAGTTCATTAGTCATCATATAACCTTCATCTTGAGGTAAGAAAGTTCCTATGCAAAGCTAAGTGTGGTTTATGATGCTTGGGCTAGTGGAAATGATGATAATGGTTGTTAGTTGTGATTGATTATGGTGTCTCTTATGTTTATCACTTGATTTTATGGATTAATTTAGTGAAAAATGAGGCCCTGAGGTTCGGCCATATGAACTCTAATTAGGGTTTCATGCTAAACATGTTGGTTAGCCTTAATATTGTGTTATTGAACTTGTAGTGGTTGTGTTTGATGATTGGTTTCATTTGGGTTGGTGAGTGAATGGTAAAAACTGATTTGGGTTAAGAAACCCTAGGCTTCCTTAGGTTAGTTTAGCTTGGCTAATGTTTAGTGAGTTAGGGTTTGGTTAGTAGGTTGATAGATTAAGTTTAGTGATGCAAATAAAGTTAAGTTAGGGATTATGGTTAGTTTTTGGGCAATTTTGTAGTGACTTAGAGGGGAAGTTTTGGACCATTTGTAGGTCATTTAGAAGTTAGTATATGTGTGTTTATTTGGTATGAATTGGGCTGGAAATTGTGTATAAGAACCATAGAAATGAACCATGCGTTTGCGACGTACAAAACCGGCAAATCTGGAAAAACAGGGCAGCCCACAAATCCGAACTTGAGTTCCATTTTTATTTATGATGTGTGCAGATTCAGAAGTTTCTCAAAACATGAAATTTTTAGCCTCTTAAGTCCTGAATATTCCTACAAAATTTCAGGTCAAACGGATCAGTGTAGCCCGAGTTATAGCCAAAACACTTGCACCTGTTTTGTACACTGGATTGTGTTACGTTTTTGAATTTTGCTTCTGACCATACTCTGTCCATTTTGATACGTGCGAACTGTGTATTGACCCCTTCATAAGAAATGTAGATCTTGGTCTTAGCTTCGAAATGGTATAAAGTTCATCCAAATCCGAGTTCAGTAGCTTCAGTTATGACCAAAACAAGATCGGTTGTCAGAACTGCCTTCGGATTTGGACAGTTCTGACAGGAAATTTGAACCCCTTTTTCCCCATGCTATGTATTGATTCAGGTTTTGTCCAAAACATAAAAGTTTTATCCTTATGACATATCTTTCTAAAACCTTTGGAATTTCTTGATTTGGATTTGTGAGATGGGAGTTATGGTCCAGTAAACCGACCCTGTCTGTCATCCTAAAATGTAAACTTCTGGTACTGTTTTCCATGATTTCGACCTGCTTTCATTCAGATCTGGGTTGAGATGTCTAAATAAAAGTTGTAGCCCGTCCTCGTAGCTTCAAAACGGTTTCTCACCCACCTTGATCCGATATTCCTAGCCTAACTTTTGATCAAAATGGTTTGGGATGGCAAATCTGGCCGTTTCCGTTTCCGTGTCCGTCTCCATTTCCGTGTGCCGTTTCCGCACATGCATGTGCTAATTTTGCCGTTGTACTTGAGTTATGCATGTTAGTGGCCGTTTGTGATATATTGTGATGCAATCTTCTATTTCAGACGGTGACGGGCTAGACGGTGCCGGTGGGGCCTACTAGCTGTATACGTGACATGATCCTTGCATTTTTGCTATACGTACCTTTGGAGTAAGTATTCGGGCCGTTTTTGTATATAACTTGTTATGTGTTTTGAGGTGAATGAAAGGGTACCTAGGCGAGGGTGTACTTCATCGCACTTGACCTAAACCCTAATTTACATGCATAGTTACACATGACATGTCTACATGAATTATTTTGGATTTGAGCCCCTGGAGCTTGTAGCTCGGGGTGACGTTTGCATGTTGGGGTCGATCTCCCAACCTGGATGGACTATTTGAGCCAGCTGGGGCTTGGTCGAAGCCAGTCCAACCTAGTCTGAGGTCACCAAGTTTGTGAATCCGGTTCACCGAGAATGTGAACCAAGTTTGTAGGTTCAAGTTGTGAACCAAGTTTGTGAACTGAGCTTGTGAACCAAGCTCAATTTCATTCGCTTGAGCAAGTTTGTGAGGTGACTGGCCAGTGAGGGTGATAAGGTGTCAGGTGGGTGTACAAGTGGAGTTCTACGGACCTTATTTGTGGTCGACGGAGTGTTTGCAGGAGGTCACGCATGGCAAACGACTTGGCTTTGGAGCCAACTTGTATCCTTCATTTGTATTGTTACTTTTGCACTTGACTTGACATTTTGTGAAATAGTTGTTTATCTAAATGTGAAATTTACGATTTTACCCCTGTTTACTTACTAAGCATATATCTTACCCCGTTTCCTTTGTTTTCCTTAGCAGGGGGTGACGCGGGGAACTCCTTGGCATATTCACTAGTATAGTTAGGTTTAGTTTGTAATAGTTGGACAATTAAGATGTTTGTTTTTGTTTTGGTGGTTTGTATGAGGACCCTTCTTAGGGACTACTTCCTGCTGGTTGTTATCATAATGTATTATAGTGGTTTGACTAGATACTTTTGAGAATGTAGATAGAACTTTTGGGGGTTGTATATATCGTAACTAGTACTCTTTTGGTTTGTCTAGCTTTTATTGTTTTGAAATTTTGAGTACTGGCGCGAGCTAGGCAGGCGTCCCGCCGATACCCTAGGGTTCGCCCTTGGGAGAAGCTGGGGCGTCACAGGTGGTATCATAGCGCCTAGGTTAGAGGACTTGGGCAATTGTGGGACATACGTGATCGGCATTAGGGATATGTGATTCTCTTTAAGATGAATGATATATTTTAAGCTGAAATGCCGGTGAACTGACAACTTAATGTTTTGTAGGTATGGACTCCGATTAATTTCGAGGACGAAATTATTCTATGTGGGGAGGTTGTGAGACCCCAGTCAGTTCTTAAGTTTGATATTAGGTTATATTCATTATTTGTGAGGTAACATTAGGTTTTGGGACTAATTCGAAAACCCTAAGTTGGGGTTAGTATTGAAACCCTAGTT
Source organism: Coffea arabica (assembly GCF_036785885.1). Taxonomy (NCBI): domain Eukaryota; kingdom Viridiplantae; phylum Streptophyta; class Magnoliopsida; order Gentianales; family Rubiaceae; genus Coffea; species Coffea arabica. The sequence goes on along the minus strand of NC_092318.1, from coordinate 22,494,705 downwards.
TTTGTTTTAATCATAAGTTCGAGTGGTGATTAAAGTTAGTTATGCTAGTGTGTGTTTTAGTGTGGGTAAGTATAGGATTTGATCCATTTTATATAGGTTAAATAAGTTTAAGAAGGTTAGAAACCCTAAATGAGTAAAACCTCTAGTGTTATGATTTATTAGAAGTTTTCAGTTGGATTTAAACCCTAATTTTTGCCTTGACAAAAAGGTTATTGTTTTAGATTAGATTAAGTGTGGTTAAGTGTTTTAGATTAGATTAAGTTATAACCTATGGAGTTAATTGAAAGATTATCCAATGTTTGGGGGAAAAGGAGTAAGAAAGAGAAAATAAAGGTGTAAGGGTTAAGAGGCAATAGACAAGTTTTCATTTGATTGGTTGAATGATAAATATCTTTCCTAAGTGGTCTTGCACCACATATTAGTCTCAAGGGCCATAACTAAGTCATTAGTTGGACAAAATAAAACAAACCAAGAGAGTGAGAGAGAGAGAAAGCCGTGAGGGAGAAGAAGAAAAACCAAGGGAAATTTTGCAAAGTTCAACCAAATTTCTGTTATAGATCTTCATCTTGAAGCATAAAGAATCCATCTTGGAGTTGGGTTGAGTTCATTAGTCATCATATAACCTTCATCTTGAGGTAAGAAAGTTCCTATGCAAAGCTAAGTGTGGTTTATGATGCTTGGGCTAGTGGAAATGATGATAATGGTTGTTAGTTGTGATTGATTATGGTGTCTCTTATGTTTATCACTTGATTTTATGGATTAATTTAGTGAAAAATGAGGCCTTGAGCTTCGGCCATATGAACTCTAATTAGGGTTTCATGCTAAACATGTTGGTTAGCCTTAATCTTGTGTTATTGAACTTGTAGTGGTTGTGTTTGATGATTGGTTTCATTTGGGTTGGTGAGTGAATGGTAAAAAATGATTTGGGTTAAGAAACCCTAGGCTTCCTTAGGTTAGTTTAGCTTGGCTAATGTAGACACCAAATTTTTGGTGTAATTTCATTTTTTTAGTCGTGTTCATTTTTAGTTTTTAGTTTCCAGTTTTATTTTTATTTTTAAGTTTTATCATAGAATTTGTTGAAAAAGAAAAGCATTCAAAAAAATATGTTTTAGTCATTTTGTTTTTATTCAATGCTTTCTTGAAAGAAAAATGAAAATGAAAATGAAAAAAAGGGAAAAAGGAAATTTGTTCACAAAAATATATTTATTTCTTTAAATGCAACCTTTTTGCACTTTAGTTATTTTTATTAAGTTATTTTGAAAAAAGAAGAGAAAAAAGGAAAAATGAAGAAAATTTGGAAAAATGGACATTTTTGTTGTTTTTATTTATTTATTTAGTTTGTTTTTTTTATTTGTTTTCATTCTTATTATTATTACATGGTTTTGGCAATTTGTTATTATTTATATTTTATCATTTCTGTATTTATTAAGTTTAAAGTTAAAAAAAAAGTTAAAAAAAAAAAAGAAAAAGAAGAAACGCGTAGCATGAAGGCTGCGTTTTTGCCGCAGCTTGCAAATGGACTTTGGGGAGCTCCTTGGCTGCAAATTGCAGAAGAAGGACTGAAGGTTTAGGGTGAGGGAGGTGCCATATAAATAGCAAAAGAAAGCTACAGCCGCAAGGCAGAGGGAGAACGGGGAGAGAAAACAGGGAAAAGAAACCCACCCGAGGAAAATCTGGAACAAGAAGGAATGGCTAAAAGAAAAACGAAGAGCTGAGAGATTGAGAGGGTGAAAGGAGAGACTAGAGAGTTGCGGCTGCGAGCGGAAAAGAGAGGAGAGAAAGACCAGAGGGCAAGGGAGACAAGGGCAACGGAGCTTTGGCTGAGCGAGGGAGAAGCACCGAAAGGAGGACAGCCAGGGATAGAGAGTTGATGACTGCTGAAAAGGTGTGGAAAAGGAGAGAACAGCGAGAGTTTCTGGGCAGAAAAGGAAGAGGGCAGAGCACTGAACGGCGGCTGGAGTTTTGAAAAGAGAGAGAGGGAGCTGGCAGGAGGCAGATGCGAGCGTTTCTGGAGAAACCCACGGCGTCATCAGCACCGGAGTTGAGTTGTTTCCAGCACAAGGCCCGCTCTTTTCGATCATTTCACGCCTTGCTTGGCCTTTTAAAAGATTAAAGGTGACGTTCTCCATCTTGTTTGATAGCCGATTGTAGGATCTGCATTGAGAGTCATGCTTGTACCTATTGCTTTTCCTTCTTTGTGCATCTTGCCGTGAATCTGGTTAGGGGGGGGGATGAAAGCTTTGAGCTTTATGTGAGTTTTGTTGTTGGGTTTTATCTGAGATTCGTGTAAAAATGCCTGTGTGAGGGAGCTTTGATGCCTGCGTGGGAAACTAGCGTGGAAAACTTGACAGGATTTAGCCCATGGTTATGCACGTCGGCTGCCCTTTAATGTCTCCGTGTTTCTTTCTTCCAGTTTTTTTTCCATTTGCCCAAGAAGCAACTTTCTTACCTCTCTGGGAGGCTTTATAGATTTTGATCAAGAGTTTTGTTTTTTGATTTTCTGTTTTGTCAACAAGCTGCAAAGTTGCAGCAAGAAAATCACAGAAGTCCACTTCCGGTTTCCTTGCCCTGCGATCCCCATATTATTTTCTTTGTTTGGATTTTCAATGGTTGGGTTATCCATTAAAGTGGGTTTCATAGCAAGATTGACAAAGATGCAAGCCTGTTTTCTTGTGTTATCAATGACTGGTGCATGAATTTGTTAAACTCCAAAGTTCATACGGCAAGAGCTGCTCATCCATATTTGTATCTGCTGACATGTCTTCCATTTTTCTGATACATGTGCATTTACATTTCTGTTCTTCATGTTTTCGTGTCTCACATTTATAGCATTGAAGTTATTAGTTGGTGAATGATCGTTTCATCATGACCAGATTCTGATTTTTCAAGAGCATGAAAATACTTGGCTGCACCTTTGTTTTACTGTCATGAAAACAGTCGCCGCACTTGTTTTGCTGTTTTCCTTTTTCCGTGACTATCCACCAGGCTCTAACTTCTTCTAAATTGTTAATTAGTCTTGTGTGGAGAGGGGCAGTGGAAGATTGGTTTCAGTTTGTATGTGTGAATCCTTAAAACACTTGAATCATGACTCAAAGCTTGCTGGAAAATGCATTTCAGTTTGCCCAACCAGAAACTCACGGCTTTGTCTTATTGTTTTCTTCCTTTTCGGTTTCAAGTTTTGCTGATTTCATTAGATGATAATTCCAGCATGTTTCTTCTTAGTTTGTTTGCATGAATATGTTGAAGATGCATAAGGAATTGCATGAGAATGAGGCGAAAGAAAAAGAAGATTCCTGAGATAATTTTTGCTGAAATCTGTTTTTTCTTTCCTTTCCTTCGTGGATTGCATTTTCTGCCAAGGTAATGAACCAAACCTGGAAAATTGCAGCAGTTTTGTTCTTCAAGTATGAGCATGCTTCCAGATCGTTTTGCCGCATTTCATGAGTCCAAGAGCCTACTAGATTTCCCCCCACCTTTGTTTCAATGCCTTTGCATTTTGTGTTTGGCCTTTGCATTTTATCGCATTTAGTCTTGCCTGAAGGAAGTAAACTATTGCAGAAATTCGTTCCTACGTGACTTGCATGAAACTTGCATGGAAATAGCTTTCAATAATTTCATTTTGACCCCTAGGCTTCTAACTAATGCCACTAGGACCCAATCAATTAAATAATCCCATCAATTTGGTCCTTGGTAACTTTAATTTGTGCAACTTCATTGTTTGTTTGCTTCAATTAACTACCATGCTTTGTCAATTGCACTTAATTCATGACTTTAGGGGGCTTTATGATCAAGTGAGCTTGTGTTCGCCTATTTTCTTTAATTTTTTCCAAATAAATTGGTACCTTGACCATTTCTTTTATTTTGGAGGATAAATAAGTGATTTCATTTCATTGGGGCCCAATTTCGAGAGAGGTACATTCTACCCCTTTATTTGCACTTCATTTGACCCTACGTGCTCCTACGTGTTATGTGAATATGCATGCCTACTCCGCTTTCCTTACCTCCTTGCGTGCATTTACTTGCTTTACTTTTATTTAAGTTTTATGGGGTATGTGTACACCTCTTGGCTTGTAATAGATAGGGCTCGAAGAGCATCTTGTCCATTTCCCCTTCCCTTTTATGCTTTTATGGGGTATGTGTACACCTCTTGGCTTGTAATAGATAGTGCTCGGAGAGTATCTGTTCCACTTCCCCTTCCCCCTGGTTGCTTGCTTTTGTTGCTACATGTTTAATTGCTTTATTAGGCTCTTGCATCTAGTCGAGCATGCTAAATGCTATGTGCTATGTGTTTACGAGTATTTTGGCATGTCTACTTGCTTTCATAGCCATGAATGAATGGAATGGATGAATGTACGTTTCCGCTAGTCCAACGCTAGTCGGAATTCATAGAATGGGCTAGTCCAACGCTAGACCCTTAGGGATTTCCCCTCATTAGCATATCATTTGTTTGTTCACCACATATCATGCATTTTTCTTAGTTTTATCACTTGGCATGCTCCTCGAACCCCCTTTCCCTTCATTTTAGGATTTTTGCATATCATGATAGTTGTAGGGTCCATTTGCTTGAGGGTCCCCTTCTGATAAGGGAAACGAGCGAGTGTGGCTACTCGATAGCCTTAGCACGCTAGTTTTGCCTTCTAATCAAAGGGAAAATCGAAGTCGAAAAAGTTAGGAGTCATTCCCACACCCGACCTGATTCATTCCCTTAGGTTCATTCATTCTCATTTATCACTCACTCATTCTTTTCAATTCACATTTTCCTTTCCTTATTGTTCATTTTGATTTCTACTTCACAAAACTGCATTTAATTACACCTATATGCACTTATCACTATATTTCATACACTTGCACACAAACACTTGGAATTTTCATACAATTGCACACGTGCACCTTTTCATACACTTGCACACAAACACTTGGATTTTAATTTCTTTCATACACTTCCACATTTGAGTCTCATTTGCATTAATCGACCTCTATGGGGTTTTCCTTTGTTGGCCGCCACAATTCATGTGGTTTGGGACCAAAAGCCTCACGAGAGACATCGTAGAATTTAGGATTGCATTTTTCTTTCCGTTTTGCATTCATATAGTCATATCCAACGTGCGAACATACATTGGGTAGAAAACTAGGAAAAATTGGTTTAAGTCGCGCAACTAGCCTTGGCTAGGTCAAAGGGGTGCCTTGGATTCTATCCTTGCCTTCCCCTTTGTCAAACGTGACCCCCGAACCTTTTTCTTTGGCTTACGTGGACTAGGAGTCGTTTTAAAAAGGGTTTTGCTACTTTGTCTTTTAAAAACACTTTTTGGGTGACTTGGTACACCCCAAATCTATACCAAGTGGCGACTCCGTTTTCATATTTAAAAAACCCTTTTTAAAATTTCATTTGGCCAAATCGTCGCTTTCCAAAGTCCCATGGCCTTTTTACTTTTCATTTTCCACACGTTCACACCACACTTCACACATCACATCACTCACATCCACATTCACACAATTCATTCGAAAAGTGGGGCGCGACAGTTGGCGACTCCACTGGGGACTTCCTAAGTGGGTCCAAGCATTTGGCTTAGCCATTCGTTTCCTTTTTTTACCCTTTTTATGCATTGCATTTGGATACTAGGGTTGCATTTTTCATTTTTAGGGCCTTTTGCCTCGCGCGCGTATCCAACTATTCCCTCACTCACGTACGTGTGATTGGTTGATTGGATGTATGTTTACTTATTTATCTCGCGCTGGCATTGCATTTGGGGGGGTGTGTCACCTTTAGAGCCTCGCGTGGTTCTCAACCCCTTCCCTCAAATTAGGGGAACACTTCATACGTGCATATTTACTTGCTTTATCCCATTTTATTTGTATTTTCGTGGGCGCCATCCCACACCGCCTTGTAGGATTAGGATCGATTGCCTTGGGTAGGCGGATGGTGTGCTCTGCGCCCATAGCGCTACCTAAGGGATCACTCGAGCCACCGACCGAAGGCCCTGGGAGTGATGACCCTTCGCCTTTAGGTCTGAAGGCTTGGGAGCCGAAGCTTTATCGAGTCTAGGCATTAGTGAACCCCAGCCTCATGCATCCATATTAGAATGACCTAAGGTAGAGTCGGCCTCACCCTATTTTAAGCACATTAGGCACGAGGGAGGGGGTTCCACCCCTTTTACTTGCTTTTTATTGTATTTCTTTTCTTAATTGCTCCCAATGTGTTATGTGTACTATCAATTGCACTAACCATTTTTTTGTTTTCTTGGATTGCATTCATGTGCCTTAGCAATAAGGGGCCTCTTTGGCACTCTTTTAGTGACTCACCCACTAGATAGCTCACATGTCTAAATTTCAGTCTTTGCACTTACCTTTCAGTAAATACATTTCATGTTTAGACCCTTTCCCCCCGTTGCATTATTTTGTCCTCTAGGCCATATTTATTGCATATTTACATTGCTTTAATAAACTGGCATCATGCATTAACCATAGAAAGGGAATGCCATTTAGGGGATCCCGTGTTAGGAATAAACCACCCCATGTCTCGGATATATAATCCAAATGAGACTTGCACGTTTACCTTTCTCGTACCATCCAAAGGGGTAGTGCACAAGGTAAGGTAGGATCCGATCATGTTCATAGAGTGATCTTTTGGAATATGAACATCTAATAATCACTTTTTGGCCATTTTATCAAAAATTGGTAAAAATCCCTTGCGTGAAGGACATTAATTTGAAGAAGTTCACAAATGATTCCTCCTATTGAGACGAAAATAAATTGAGGCCAAAATTTGATTTTTAGAAGGTCATAGACTAATGCACCTCAATAATTTTGAAATGACCAATGGCCGGACAATTCAACCAATCCATTTTGCCAATTCATTCAATTTCATTCATTTGACCAATTTACCCATTTTTAGGGCAGCCGAGCCGATTTTGAATAAATCATGTTTCGTTCAATCTATTTGATCAATTTGCCCCTTTTAGGGTGATCTGATTAATTTCGGATAAATTTCATTCAATTCATTTGACCTGTTTCCCTTTTAGGGTAATTCGGTCGATTTTAAATAAATTGTCAATGTCATTCAACCCATTTGCCCTATTAGGATTTCATTGTCAAATTTCAAATTGGGAGATCTAGTCAATTTTGAAAAATCGTCCATTGCATCCAATCATTTGATCAATTAGGGTTTTGACCCGTAATTCACTGAGAAAATTTGTTAAAACGAATTCCAATCTTTTCGATGGGAGGTTCGTCAAGGTCAAACCCGTGCCTTTTGCAAATCAAAGGTGATCAATCTATTCGGACGTTGACCTCATTTTGATAAATATCTCTCGTCACCCTAATTGACCAAATTCTTTCAAAATTATTTTTCGCTCAATGAGTTGATCAGATCCATCAGGTATGGTATGGTGCCTACCTTAGAGGATTGCATTTTCATGCTAGGCCTACCCTTGGCATAAAAAGGGTTCCCCCCATAGGACATGCATACCGATTTTGCAGTTTTGTCTACTAACTCGGGGTATTTTTCTTTTGTTTCCCCCCTCCCTTGCATTCATAAAAATATTTCAATAAGACGGAAATATTCTTCTATATCTGATGATAATTTTAATCCAATGAAGTTTGAAGATTACAAGTGTTATTTGATTCTTGGGCGGGTCCTACGATGAAAACTCTCTGAGAAATGTTGTAATTGTTTTCCAAAGGAAAATTTTGTATATTTGAAAAAGGAGACAAAAAGTGTATATGTGGAGCTCTTTACAATTTTCTCTCTTCTCATTTGTATCGTAATTGAATGAGAAATTTTGTTTCAAACTTTTTCAGCAATAAATTTTTTTTGGACAATCATTGTTTTGTGTATATTTATGTACATTTCATTCTTTATTCTTATTCATTGGAGATTGCATGATGAATTTTAAGAAATAAGACTAAATTGGGATTTTTTCAACCTCCGACCTGAAAATTCACAATAAGAGTGTTCAGAATTAAAAGAGGTCATTCAGAAGGCCCAATGAGATATCTTTTCTCCTTCACTGAACCCCAAAATAAAATCAGTCACATTGATTGATAAATTGCAAATTGGGGCCATCTTTGCTTGAAAATATCCATTGTGTTTAATCGATTCAATTCACATCTAAGTGAAAGCAAAAATGTGCATTATTCTTGTTTGTTTTGAAAATTTACTTTGAGCATTTGTTTCACTATCTATACAGATTTTTATCACTTGCTCTCCCCTTTTGAGCCTTTGAAAGAATGATTTCGTTTCAAATAAGTGCCTTGGCGATCACTACCCTATATTGGAAAATTTTCAAATATCAAAAAGGGGAATGGATTTTCAATAACTATTTCGTTACTCTGGTTGTCATGAAGTGTAAGAATGATACTTTGGCCGTCGTTTCTACAACCTAAACACTGATCACCCCTTGCATCCCCATTTTGAGCTAAAATTGGTGGTTCTTTTCTAATGCACTCATGGTCGTACCCCACATTGGGGAGGGAGATTGGAGAATTTTCAAAAAAAAACAAAAAAAAAAAAAAAAAGGAAAAAGGGAAAAAGCAAAAATGCTAGAATAAGGAGGGAACTGCAAATTGGGGAAATTTGATTCCACTTGGGGTCCAGGTTTGAAAAAAAGAAGAAAAAAGAAAAGGAAGGGTTTTGTCCATGTGAATCGCCTATGTTTCACAAATATGGATGAGCAAGGGTCTTCCTCAATCAATTAATTCAGATACACGCAAAAAATTTTCGCATTAACGAAAGTTTCCTTTCAGAGTTGTTGTAAGGAATGGAATACAAGTCAGGCCATCTTCTTTTCCAATCGAACACTTTATCCCTAGTTATCCCTTTTGAGCCATCAGAATAAATTATTTCGTTTGGCAACCCCTGAGAATCGCAAACCCCACGCTGGGGGCGAGTTTGAGTTGAAAAGAAAATTTCAAGAAGTGAAAAGTGAAAAGCAACAAGATCAAAAACAAAGGAAGAAAAGAGAACCTCAGTTCAAAATAAACTGGGGCAAATTTTGTGAAAGTTCAAAAATGGCCGAAGGCCGAAAAAATCAAAAGAAAGAAAATGAAAGAGAAAAAGCCTCAATTGAGCAAAAACTGGGGCAAATTCTGATTTAACCCTAAAATAGGGTTGACGCAACAATGCGATCTCAGATTTTTCAAACCGCTTTTGAAATCCGTTTTCAAGCCTTAACCTTTCTAAGCACCCCACCTGACCCCATTACAAAAGCCAAAAGTCCTGACTTCTGTTCTTTGCAATGGTCCTGTCAAGAAAATTTCTGATGTCGAAAATTTTAGATGTATTCTGAATTGATTAGGTGTGAGGTTGACACTGCTTTTCATGTGAAACCCCGCGAGGGCATTTTTGGGAAAAAGGAAAAACGAGCGAAATGAATGCAAAAGAAAGATGCAAAAAAAAACAAAACAAAAAGAAAAAGGAAAAAGATTTGATGCTGAAAGACCCTGTTGGGTGATGATAAAAAAGTCAAACAAAGTCCAAGAATCTGGAGTCCAGATGGGGGCAATGTTGAAAAATGCGATCTTCGATGCAATGTCCTTTGGAAATTATTTCTTTAGCTATCGTTCTCAAGCCAAATTACAAGCTAATAAAGTCCATCGTTGACTTATTCTTTCATGACAATCCAAAGTGAGGATCATGCTCATAAGAAATTCATCAAATCATTTGTGATCATAAGGGCATAACCCGTTTCCACATGTTTAGCTATCACTTCTGTCCATACGTTACAAGCCTAGAAAGCTTGTATGTTGACTAAGTTTTCTTGAAAATAAGGGTAACAAACTCTTTACTTTCACTAAGATGTGATATTGAATGGATTACATACAATTGGGGCACAAAAATGAGACAGATTCTGACCTCTCATTTTCCTTCAGCCACTTCCAAATCAAAAATAAAGTCACTTGATTGGTCCTGAAAAATGAGCCAACCAGAAGTGGTGACCCGTTACCCTAAACACCAATGCTAAAAGTGAGGAAGAAATCTTCTTGAATTTGGTGTTACTTCGAGGAATTCATCATGAAATTTCTGCATGAGTTTCAAACTTGACGTTTAAAGTTTCTTCACATTGTTGTATATGTGCACTCTTTTCTAAATTTTAGAAAGTGCGGTTTTTCTTTGTTCAAGTAAATGGGAAATCATCTAAACCAATTTTTGCAATCAAGGGAGCCCACACTGGGGCAAAAAATTTTATTTGTGAGATTTCATGAAATAAGCCCATACTGGGGCAAATTTTTTGTAATACATTTGAGATTTGTGTCCAAAAATCAAATAATAACATTTTTCGAAACAATCCCGCTGCTCTTTTCCTGGAATTTAAGTGCATGTCATACTTTGATGAACCCCTTGTACAGGTATTCATGATTCAAAATGACGAAAGGCATCCAGTAAGGCGGAAGGCCGATACTGCAAAGAGAAGCAAGAAGAAGGAGGAAAAATGGACACTACACTTGGGGCAAATTATTTTTTTAAAATTTTTGAAAAAAGGGAAAAGAAGGAAAAAAGAAAAAAAGAGAAAAACCAAAAATCAAATCAAAAAGTCAAAAATCAAGTTCAAATTCTTGTTTCTTGAAAAATCAAATTTGATTTCTTGTGGGCGAAGCTCCAATGCACGCCGCGCATCATTCTGTTCCCCCCTTCTCTTGACATTCCAAATCAAGTTGGGCCTGGACTTGGTGCCGCCAACATCACTTTATCACGTTGGGCCTGGACTTGGTGCCGCCAACTTCACTTTATCACGTTGGGCCTGGACTTGGTGCCGCCAACATCACTTTATCACGTTGGGCTTGGTTTTCGTGCCGCCAACTTCGCTTTGTCACGTTGGGCTTGGATTTAGTGCCACCAACATTACAACAGTCACATTGGGACCGGGTTTTATCCCGCCAATCTCGGCAGGACCGGGTCTAATCCCGCTGACCGCTCATCTCGGCAGGACCGGGTCTAATCCCGCTGACCGCTCACCTCGGCAGGACCGGGTCTAATCCCGCTGACCGCTTACCTCTGCAGGACCGGGTTTTATCCCGCTGACCGTCCACACCCCGTCGGCCTCAGATGTTATCCCACCGACCAATTCATCACACTGGGGCAAATTTTTTAGATAATTTTTCAAACAAGTCCTATACAGTTCTCTATTTAATTTTCTGTTCGGGTCTATCCCGTTTTTACATTCATGTTCGGGTCAGTCCCATTTTAGAATTCCTGTCCGTTCAGATCATTTTTGCAACCGAATAACACTGGTAAGTATTTGGTGTCTACTTCTTTGTCTCAAGTTTTTTCAAAACTCAGACAAAGAGGGGCAAACTGTAGACACCAAATTTTTGGTGTAATTTCATTTTTTTAGTCGTGTTCATTTTTAGTTTTTAGTTTCCAGTTTTATTTTTATTTTTAAGTTTTATCATAGAATTTGTTGAAAAAGAAAAGCATTCAAAAAAATATGTTTTAGTCATTTTGTTTTTATTCAATGCTTTCTTGAAAGAAAAATGAAAATGAAAATGAAAAAAAGGGAAAAAGGAAATTTGTTCACAAAAATATATTTATTTCTTTAAATGCAACCTTTTTGCACTTTAGTTATTTTTATTAAGTTATTTTGAAAAAAGAAGAGAAAAAAGGAAAAATGAAGAAAATTTGGAAAAATGGACATTTTTGTTGTTTTTATTTATTTATTTAGTTTGTTTTTTTTATTTGTTTTCATTCTTATTATTATTACATGGTTTTGGCAATTTGTTATTATTTATATTTTATCATTTCTGTATTTATTAAGTTTAAAGTTAAAAAAAAAGTTAAAAAAAAAAAAGAAAAAGAAGAAACGCGTAGCATGAAGGCTGCGTTTTTGCCGCAGCTTGCAAATGGACTTTGGGGAGCTCCTTGGCTGCAAATTGCAGAAGAAGGACTGAAGGTTTAGGGTGAGGGAGGTGCCATATAAATAGCAAAAGAAAGCTACAGCCGCAAGGCAGAGGGAGAACGGGGAGAGAAAACAGGGAAAAGAAACCCACCCGAGGAAAATCTGGAACAAGAAGGAATGGCTAAAAGAAAAACGAAGAGCTGAGAGATTGAGAGGGTGAAAGGAGAGACTAGAGAGTTGCGGCTGCGAGCGGAAAAGAGAGGAGAGAAAGACCAGAGGGCAAGGGAGACAAGGGCAACGGAGCTTTGGCTGAGCGAGGGAGAAGCACCGAAAGGAGGACAGCCAGGGATAGAGAGTTGATGACTGCTGAAAAGGTGTGGAAAAGGAGAGAACAGCGAGAGTTTCTGGGCAGAAAAGGAAGAGGGCAGAGCACTGAACGGCGGCTGGAGTTTTGAAAAGAGAGAGAGGGAGCTGGCAGGAGGCAGATGCGAGCGTTTCTGGAGAAACCCACGGCGTCATCAGCACCGGAGTTGAGTTGTTTCCAGCACAAGGCCCGCTCTTTTCGATCATTTCACGCCTTGCTTGGCCTTTTAAAAGATTAAAGGTGACGTTCTCCATCTTGTTTGATAGCCGATTGTAGGATCTGCATTGAGAGTCATGCTTGTACCTATTGCTTTTCCTTCTTTGTGCATCTTGCCGTGAATCTGGTTAGGGGGGGGGATGAAAGCTTTGAGCTTTATGTGAGTTTTGTTGTTGGGTTTTATCTGAGATTCGTGTAAAAATGCCTGTGTGAGGGAGCTTTGATGCCTGCGTGGGAAACTAGCGTGGAAAACTTGACAGGATTTAGCCCATGGTTATGCACGTCGGCTGCCCTTTAATGTCTCCGTGTTTCTTTCTTCCAGTTTTTTTTCCATTTGCCCAAGAAGCAACTTTCTTACCTCTCTGGGAGGCTTTATAGATTTTGATCAAGAGTTTTGTTTTTTGATTTTCTGTTTTGTCAACAAGCTGCAAAGTTGCAGCAAGAAAATCACAGAAGTCCACTTCCGGTTTCCTTGCCCTGCGATCCCCATATTATTTTCTTTGTTTGGATTTTCAATGGTTGGGTTATCCATTAAAGTGGGTTTCATAGCAAGATTGACAAAGATGCAAGCCTGTTTTCTTGTGTTATCAATGACTGGTGCATGAATTTGTTAAACTCCAAAGTTCATACGGCAAGAGCTGCTCATCCATATTTGTATCTGCTGACATGTCTTCCATTTTTCTGATACATGTGCATTTACATTTCTGTTCTTCATGTTTTCGTGTCTCACATTTATAGCATTGAAGTTATTAGTTGGTGAATGATCGTTTCATCATGACCAGATTCTGATTTTTCAAGAGCATGAAAATACTTGGCTGCACCTTTGTTTTACTGTCATGAAAACAGTCGCCGCACTTGTTTTGCTGTTTTCCTTTTTCCGTGACTATCCACCAGGCTCTAACTTCTTCTAAATTGTTAATTAGTCTTGTGTGGAGAGGGGCAGTGGAAGATTGGTTTCAGTTTGTATGTGTGAATCCTTAAAACACTTGAATCATGACTCAAAGCTTGCTGGAAAATGCATTTCAGTTTGCCCAACCAGAAACTCACGGCTTTGTCTTATTGTTTTCTTCCTTTTCGGTTTCAAGTTTTGCTGATTTCATTAGATGATAATTCCAGCATGTTTCTTCTTAGTTTGTTTGCATGAATATGTTGAAGATGCATAAGGAATTGCATGAGAATGAGGCGAAAGAAAAAGAAGATTCCTGAGATAATTTTTGCTGAAATCTGTTTTTTCTTTCCTTTCCTTCGTGGATTGCATTTTCTGCCAAGGTAATGAACCAAACCTGGAAAATTGCAGCAGTTTTGTTCTTCAAGTATGAGCATGCTTCCAGATCGTTTTGCCGCATTTCATGAGTCCAAGAGCCTACTAGATTTCCCCCCACCTTTGTTTCAATGCCTTTGCATTTTGTGTTTGGCCTTTGCATTTTATCGCATTTAGTCTTGCCTGAAGGAAGTAAACTATTGCAGAAATTCGTTCCTACGTGACTTGCATGAAACTTGCATGGAAATAGCTTTCAATAATTTCATTTTGACCCCTAGGCTTCTAACTAATGCCACTAGGACCCAATCAATTAAATAATCCCATCAATTTGGTCCTTGGTAACTTTAATTTGTGCAACTTCATTGTTTGTTTGCTTCAATTAACTACCATGCTTTGTCAATTGCACTTAATTCATGACTTTAGGGGGCTTTATGATCAAGTGAGCTTGTGTTCGCCTATTTTCTTTAATTTTTTCCAAATAAATTGGTACCTTGACCATTTCTTTTATTTTGGAGGATAAATAAGTGATTTCATTTCATTGGGGCCCAATTTCGAGAGAGGTACATTCTACCCCTTTATTTGCACTTCATTTGACCCTACGTGCTCCTACGTGTTATGTGAATATGCATGCCTACTCCGCTTTCCTTACCTCCTTGCGTGCATTTACTTGCTTTACTTTTATTTAAGTTTTATGGGGTATGTGTACACCTCTTGGCTTGTAATAGATAGGGCTCGAAGAGCATCTTGTCCATTTCCCCTTCCCTTTTATGCTTTTATGGGGTATGTGTACACCTCTTGGCTTGTAATAGATAGTGCTCGGAGAGTATCTGGTCCACTTCCCCTTCCCCCTGGTTGCTTGCTTTTGTTGCTACATGTTTAATTGCTTTATTAGGCTCTTGCATCTAGTCGAGCATGCTAAATGCTATGTGCTATGTGTTTACGAGTATTTTGGCATGTCTACTTGCTTTCATAGCCATGAATGAATGGAATGGATGAATGTACGTTTCCGCTAGTCCAACGCTAGTCGGAATTCATAGAATGGGCTAGTCCAACGCTAGACCCTTAGGGATTTCCCCTCATTAGCATATCATTTGTTTGTTCACCACATATCATGCATTTTTCTTAGTTTTATCACTTGGCATGCTCCTCGAACCCCCTTTCCCTTCATTTTAGGATTTTTGCATATCATGATAGTTGTAGGGTCCATTTGCTTGAGGGTCCCCTTCTGATAAGGGAAACGAGCGAGTGTGGCTACTCGATAGCCTTAGCACGCTAGTTTTGCCTTCTAATCAAAGGGAAAATCGAAGTCGAAAAAGTTAGGAGTCATTCCCACACCCGACCTGATTCATTCCCTTAGGTTCATTCATTCTCATTTATCACTCACTCATTCTTTTCAATTCACATTTTCCTTTCCTTATTGTTCATTTTGATTTCTACTTCACAAAACTGCATTTAATTACACCTATATGCACTTATCACTATATTTCATACACTTGCACACAAACACTTGGAATTTTCATACAATTGCACACGTGCACCTTTTCATACACTTGCACACAAACACTTGGATTTTAATTTCTTTCATACACTTCCACATTTGAGTCTCATTTGCATTAATCGACCTCTATGGGGTTTTCCTTTGTTGGCCGCCACAATTCATGTGGTTTGGGACCAAAAGCCTCACGAGAGACATCGTAGAATTTAGGATTGCATTTTTCTTTCCGTTTTGCATTCATATAGTCATATCCAACGTGCGAACATACATTGGGTAGAAAACTAGGAAAAATTGGTTTAAGTCGCGCAACTAGCCTTGGCTAGGTCAAAGGGGTGCCTTGGATTCTATCCTTGCCTTCCCCTTTGTCAAACGTGACCCCCGAACCTTTTTCTTTGGCTTACGTGGACTAGGAGTCGTTTTAAAAAGGGTTTTGCTACTTTGTCTTTTAAAAACACTTTTTGGGTGACTTGGTACACCCCAAATCTATACCAAGTGGCGACTCCGTTTTCATATTTAAAAAACCCTTTTTAAAATTTCATTTGGCCAAATCGTCGCTTTCCAAAGTCCCATGGCCTTTTTACTTTTCATTTTGCACACGTTCACACCACACTTCACACATCACATCACTCACATCCACATTCACACAATTCATTCGAAAAGTGGGGCGCGACAGCTAATGTTTAGTGAGTTAGGGTTTGGTTAGTAGGTTGATAGATTAAGTTTAGTGATGCAAATAAAGTTAAGTTAGGGATTATGGTTAGTTTTTGGGCAATTTTGTAGTGACTTAGAGGGGAAGTTTTGGACCATTTGTAGGTCATTTAGAAGTTAGTATATGTGTGTTTATTTGGTATGAATTGGGCTGGAAATCGTGTATAAGAACCATAGAAATGAACCATGCGTTTGCGACGTACAAAACCGGCAAATCTGGAAAAACAGGGCAGCCCACAAATCCGAACTTGAGTTCCATTTTTATTTATGCTGTGTGCAGATTCAGAAGTTTCTAAAAACATGAAAGTTGTAGCCTCTTAAGTCTTGAATATGCCTACAAAATCTCAGGTCAAATGGATCAGCGTAACCCGAGTTATAGGCAAAACACTTGCACCTATTTTGTACACTGGATTGTGTTACGTTTTTGAATTTTGCTTCTGACCATACTCTGTCCGTTTTGATAACGTGCGAACTGGGTGTTCACCCCTTCATAATAAATGTAGATCTTGGTCTTAGCTTCGAAATGGTATAAAGTTCATCCAAATCCGAGTTCCGTAGCTTCAGTTATGACCAAAACAAAATCGGTTGTCAGAACTGCCTTCGGATTTGGACAGTTCTGACAGGAAATTTGAACCCCTTTTTCCCCATGCTATGTATTGATTCAGGTTTTGTCCAAAACATAAAAGTTTTATCCTTATGACATATATTTCTAAAGCCTTTGGAATTTCTTGATTTGGATTTGTGAGATGGGAGTTATGGTCCAGTAAACCGACCCTGTCTGTCATCCTAAAATGCAAACTTCTGGTACTGTTTTCCATGATTTTGACCTACTTTCATTCAGATCTGGGTTGAGATGTCCAAATAAAAGTTGTAGCCCTTCCTCGTAGCTTCAAAACGGTGTCTCATTCACCTTGATCCGACATTCCTAGCCTAACTTATGATCAAAATGGTTTGGGATGGCAAATCTGGCCGTTTCCGTTTCCGTGTCCGTCTCCATTTCCGTGTGCCGTTTCCGCACTTGCATGTGCTAATTTTTCCGTTGTACTTGAGTTATGCATGTTAGTGGCCGTTTGTGATATATTGTGATGCAATCTTCTATTTCAGACGGTGACGGGCTAGACGGTGCCGGTGGGGCCTACTAGCTTTATACGTGACGTGATCATTGCATTTTTGCTATACGTACCTTTGGAGTAAGTATTCGGGCCATTTTGGTATATAACTTGTTATGTGTTTTGAGGTGAATGAAAGGGTACCTAGGTGAGGGTGTACTTCATCGGACTCGACCTAAACCCTAATTTACATGCATAGTTGCACATGACATGTCTACATGAATTATTTTGGATTTGAGCCCCTGGAGCTTGTAGCTCGGGGTGTCGTTTGTGTGTTGGGGTCGATCTCCTGACCTGGATGAACTATTTGAGCCAGTTGGGGCTTGGTCGAAGCCAGTCCAACCTAGTCTGAGGTCACCAAGTTTGTGAATCCGGTTCATCGAGAATGTGAACCAAGTTTGTAGGTTCAAGTTGTGAACCAAGTTTGTGAACCGAGCTTGTGAACCAAGCTCAATTTCATTCGCTCAAGCAAGTTTGTGAGGTGACTGGCCAGTGAGGGTGATAAGGTGTCAGGTGGGTGTACAAGTGGAGTTCTACGGACCTCATTTGTGGTCGACGGAGTGTCGGCAGGAGGTCACGCATGGCAAACGACTTGGCTTTGGAGCCAACTTGTATCCTTCATTTGTGTTGTTACTTTTGCACTTGACTTGACATTTTGTGAAATAGTTGTTTATCTAAATGTGAAATTTATGATTTTACCCCTGTTTACTTACTAAGCATATAGCTTACCCCGTTTCCTTTGTTTTCCTTAGCATGGGGCGACGCGGGGAACTCCTTGGCATATGCACTAGTATAGTTAGGTTTAGTTTGTAATAGTTGGACAATTAAGATGGTTGTTTTTGTTCTGGTGGTTTGTATGAGGACCCTCCTTAGGGTCTACTTCCTGCTGGTTGTTATCATGATGTATTATAGTGGTTTGACTAGATACTTTTGAGAATGTAGATAGAACTTTTGGGGGTTGTATATATCGTAATAGTACTCTTTTGGTTTGTCTAGCTTTTATTGTTTTGAAATTTTGAGTCCTGGCGCGAGCTAGGCAGGCGTCCCACCGATACCCTAGAGTTCGTCCTTGGGAGAAGCGGGGGCGTCACAACATGTGAGGACTCGCAAATTTCTTGTATTTTTCTCAAAAATACCCTTTTATTTGAAAATTATTATTTATCAAAGCCCACTACCCAAATATTTCACACTAAGTGTAAATAAACCTAGAAAATAGGGTTTTACGCTTTGGTTTCAAGTTTGGAGCGAAATTAGGGTTTTCGCGATTTTTTGCCGGATGAATTTTTGGTACAGAGTAAGGATAAATTTGGGGATTAAAAGTGACTTTTAAGTGAGAAATAATATGTGACTAGTGGCAATGATATAAGGTTAGTGAATTGGAAGTAAAAACCCTGGTCCGTTAGTTTTTAAGAAAAACGGCGCGAACCGGCTGGTCCCGCGCGCTACCGATTGAACGCACCGTTTGACCACCATTTTTCCTTACCAGACAAATTTATTGAACTTGAGCAAAATATCTTCTCTCTTGGCAGCAAGCTTGACCGAATGTGAGGCTACAAAATAACAAGAGAAAGAGAAAAGAAAGAAAGGTGGTGGTGGCGACACTTGTCGCCACCTCATGGCTTCTTAACCCAAGACTAATACCATCCATTTAACTCCAACACTTAGCAAATTTCCTCTTCATATTGTTGCTGCTGGCCGAGAGGAGCAAGGAGAAAAACAACAAGGGAAAACATTTCATTTCATCTTCAATCCAACAACTTAGTGAGAAAACAAACAAAATAAACCGATTAAACTTGTTCTTGAGTGATTAGTTAGTGACTTGTGGTGTGATTTTTGAAAGAGAAAGCTTGGGCTACTCTTAGTGACCTCTAGTCAAGGTAAGAAAGCTTATCTCTCTAAGTTTTGCTTTCAATTTTGTTAAATTAAGCTTGGCAACTTGATTTTGTGGTGAAATCATGGATGATTATCATGTTTTAGAAGTTTTCCCCTTTCTTATTTGATGACTAGGGTTTGGGGAAATTCTGCCTAATTTATTATATGATGCTTATATGTTGAAATTGAGGTTTTATAAGGTGTTTTGGTAGTGATTGGACCAAGAAATTAAGGAAAGTTCCACTAAAAACTAGAAATTCCAGAATCTGGAAATTTTCCCCAACATTCTGTCCGAATTTGTAACTGTATTTTAGAGGCCGAATTGGCCTTAGGTCAAAGAAGGAAAGTTGTATCGAATGGTATATTATAGGTGCCTAAAAACTTTCAGCTCAATCGGAGAAACGTAGGACGTGAAAAGTCCAAAATACCCTTACTGTTCTAAGTATTTCCCAGCAGTCCGTTTCATCAGTTAAGTCCAGCTTATCACGTTTTTTGACCAGGATCCATTCTGATTTAGCTCTGGACCAAAACATGAAAGTTGTAGTGTTATGAAGTAGCTTTAAAATTCCTCTAAGAACACCTGAATTGGATTTTTTTACACTGAGTTATGACCATTACAGTGGAATGCGATTAAACAGCCGACGAACTGGTTTTTGGTTTAGTAATTTGAGAATCTGACCAAGTTACATTAGAAACTGGACTAAGTGACCTTCATGAACATTGTAGCTCTGTGTCTTAGCTTCGAAACGGCATAGGTTACGTCTTAATCCGATAAGCGTAGCCTCGGATATGTTATTTCCGCATTCATACGTCGAATCTGTTTTGTGCTAGATTGAATTTCTGCACTTGCTATTGTTGTGAATCTTATTATTATGATATTGTGAGCCTATGGAACGGCTCTTGACATGAATTTCTGATATATGTGATGTTGGGTTGTGGTTGATGAAAAATAATGAAGCCTAAATGGCTGGAAAATTAGGTAAACACAAAGGGCATTCTGCCCGAATTTTTACTCGAGGACTAGAAAACTATATTTTCGACTTGAGTGAAGGTTAAGTACTTAACACTTGAACTAGTGAGGACCTTTGCTACTATGTTTCTTGAGTGTTATACGTTAAGACTTGGTCGAGCTTGTACCCTTGAGGAAAAGACTTAATGGCCAATGTAAACCTGAATTTCCTTGTACTTTCAACTCAAGTAGTATTTCCAAGCATCTATGTTACAAAACCTTATGATTTGAAAAGCGAGCAAGTTTTCACGAGTGTCTTTCAAATGAATTTCAATTGGTCGATTCTTAATGAACGGAACATTTAAGTTTCGAATCCTACTCGTATTTCAAAGTTCTCAAACTGAAATTTTATCGCAGATTTGGACTCCAAACTCGGAGTACCACCTCGACGCGAGAACTAGAAGCACTATTGTGGTGAGTGCTTTCAAATATCCGATTGTACTTGATACCTGTGTTCCTTACTTGACTTGTATGATTACGCGAAAATGAATGATAAGGCAAGGGTGTACTTTACCGCACTTGCCTTAAAATGACTTCTTCTTGCTATTGAATATACTTGACTTGCTTTACATGTACTTGAAATATATCTTGCCTGGAATTCCAGAAACCCTGTGGCTAGTTAATCGAGTCGAGCCGGCAAGGGCCTGGTCGATTAGATAACGAACCCTGGGTTACTAGTTAAGTCGAGTGGAGTGTTATCTCCTCGGCAATACGGTATAGTCGAGTATTACCACCCGTGTTTCGTGTGACGTGCGGGCCCGAAAAAGGGGGTTGATCGGTGGACGGGGATTGGCGTGTAGTGAAGTTTTATTTTGGATTTGTTATTACTTGAAAGTTGACGGAGTGTCAACTACCCATTGATCAAGCTGGAATGGAGCCGAGATATGATTACCGTATCCTTATTTGTAATTGCAAACTTGATATTATTTGACTAGTTAAAGTACTATTTCCCTGATTATGACTTGTTTGCTCGCTATTTCACTATTACTATGTTATTCCTTGCTTGTTGGCCAATTTGATATTTGGAACTTCACTGGGCTTCGGCTCACCCTATTAGTTTTGTTTTCCTTACAGGGGTACGAGTGAAGCGTGAGAAGTGTAAAGGCTAGCGTAGTCTAGTTACTTTAGACTTTGTTTTGAATTTTGGTTTTGTACTCGCGCTATTCCTCGAATGGAACATTTTGTACTTGGGTTGTATATATTTTGAACTAGTTTAAGTATATCGAGACTTTGTACCTTGATTTCTATCAATGTAAATTATAAGCTTGAATTGCGGATATTATTAAGGGTTCTTGTTGTGTGCACGTGATTTTAGTGGGTGAGTCCTGGCGAGAGCTGGGCAGGCGGTCCGCCGAACCCTCTGGTACGCCTTAGGGGGAGGTGGGGTCGTCACACAATAGGCAAGAGAACGAGTGTGATAAAGTACACCCTCGTCTCATACAAGATAAACAGTCAGGAAAGACATTCAACTAGCAATTTGCAAGTACAGGAAACCAGTTTAGCAATAATTCAGGGGAGTGGTACACTCACCTGATCAAACAAGGATAATTTCAAAAGTTTCCTTCCCAAGTGTGGCTTTACTCGCCGGCACCTCTTAGAACAATCAAGGCAAACACTTAAGACTGGACTCCAAAACCTAATAAGTGGAATACGCAAGTAAAACCCGATTACAAGTCAGGTGCCTATCCAAACGAGCCATTAATATAAAGCGAAAAGGTGAAAAGATAATGATTAGTCCTAAAGGCATGAACAACCTCAAACCCTACCTACATTGACTGACCAACTCCAAATTTGAAGTAGAAAATGAAAGTAAGATCGATACTAGGAAAACAGGATTTTCCAGTTTCGCACAACCCCTATATGAAAAATCATATCTCAAGTTTTGTAAGTCCAAAATTAGTAAAAGTTATACCGTTGGAAAATAAATTCAAAGGGCTATAACTTTCCAGAGAACACCCTCATAAGATTCAGAACGCAAGTCAGTCAAATTCAAGCCTCAAGTTGCTGCTTTATCCAGTGAAAGACAGAACAGGTACAATATTTCAGTCAATTTTGTAAAATCACCATAAATGGTACAGACATAAACAGGGTCTGAAATTTACATGGTTTATAGCCCTATGAATCTAGTTTAAAACGCAACAAACTGAACTCAATTCTGACATTCCTACATCAAGATGTAGCAAATTTCCCAAGACTGTGCAGAAGCTCCGCGAAAATTTTGACAGCATTTCCCTTGTCTTTCTTTACTTTCCAACCAAACCTCAACACTCACAAACCACAAGCTATCAAACACCTTTAATTAGCACCACAATAAGGCTCGAATATGAGTCATAAACCGAATCCACATATTACTAGAGTAAAATCATATGGAACATATAAGTGCAAAATCAAACTAGGACATATGCGGAAACGAAGTTTGGGTTGGAAAACAAAAGGCAGGTTTGCTGTTGCTTAGCGGAATTAACGTAACTGAAGCTATCCTTGTCGGCTTTAGGTGCAATTTACACCGTTTCGAAGATAAGGAAAAGGGATACAATGTTGAAGAAGGCCACTCAGTACAGTTCTTACCCTAACTAGATCAAATTCACCAAAACAACCCCAGATTTTTCAGTTCGCAGCTTACTGTGAAATTCAACGAGCAGTCCTGATTCATTCAATCATATCTCAGCACACATAACTCCAAATCAGGTAATTCCAAAGCCATTTGAAAGCTAAGATGCAAGAATATAATTCTTAAGCAGACACAAACAACCAATTCGGTAATATTCCTAGTCAAGCTAACCAATTACCAAAGCTGATTATCAGTTTCGAACAGAAACAGGGCAGCAGGGGTATTTCAGTCTTTTTCACAGGCTACGTTGCTCCGATTGGACTGAAATTTTGTAGGCAACTATAAAGCATCATTCTCTACAACTTTCATGTTTTAACCTCAAGCTAATTCTTCCTCTAACCTGCGCAAAGAAATTTGGACAGAACAGGCCTGTTTGAAACCCTAACCTGGAATTTTTGCTTCAAACCAGAAATTTTCCACTAATCATCACAATTATCATACCAAAGCTTCATTCCAACCCATACTAGACCATCATACATGGCCAAACAACATTAAACATATAAAAACAGGAAAATTAAGCATAAAATCAAAAATTCATCAAACACCACCAAAAGTCATGAAAACCTACACAAAATCACCTAACTAACCTTCACAAGTCATGAATTCATCATTATCAAAGCCAAAGATGGAATTTCTTGACTACTCACCTTGAAATCTCAAGCAAGGAAGCAACTTTACACCACTATCTTTCAAACCACTTCACCTATTACTTCACTACCACCTAGCTAAGGGTTTTTATGGAGTGATTTGAGGTCTTATCGATTAAGTTGTGAGATTGAGCAAGATTGAGTAGAAGAAATTTGATAGCTTTTCTTTCTTTTGCTCTCCAAGAAGCTTGGCCAAGAGAGGAAACAAATAAGAGGACTTTTGGCCAATTTTTGGTATTTATTTGGTAAAGGTGGTAAGATGGTCTTATGGTCAATTTCCAAGTCCAATAGCAAAGTGACATTTGTCCCTCTCTTTAATGCTAGGTTATCCTCTTGTCTCTCCACTCTCATCCATAGAACAACCTCTAATTATCTCTTAGCACCTAGTAAATTAATTCCAGTATCCCAAACTTAACCTAATTGGCCGAATTTTACCGAACTTTCCGCACTAGCGGGTCCCACGTCCGGTATACACTCTTAATTTCTCAAAACCTAACCGATACTAGAAAATAATCTAAAACCTATATTTACTCATTAAACGAGTTAGAAAAATTCCTAATAAAGAAATTACAGAAAAACGTGCGATTAAATAAAATAAAACACTAGAAAATACGAAAATTTACGGGTTCTCACACTCTCTCCCCCTTAAAAGAATTTCGTCCTCGAAATTCCTTACCATCGCCTTCTTCAGAATACAAGAATTTTATTGCTTCCTCCTCACAGTTAAATTGAGTATCATACTTAGCTAACCAATCTGTACCCCTTCACTAACAAGGCTCATTGAATTCTTTGGTCCAAGTTCGGGATTAAGTCCAGGCATTGGTTCCTGATTTCCTCCTTCATTTGAGGTTCCGCGGCCCTGTCCCCGTCCACTACGAGTACCGTCCATTCGGTTTAACCAGTCTAGGGGTGAAGCGCGAATACAATATTAAAACAAAGTATGCAGATATAAGTGATAAAAGTAGGCAATATACATATAGCACATCTAACACAGACATATCACACAGTAGCAGTCAATTAGATACAAGCACAAGGAATCATCCTGAATATTACTAGCTAGGCCAATGGTACAAGACCAACCAACTAAAAGCTGTCCCTCTCCAGGGTTCCAGGCACAATTTACGATAATAATGTGACAGCCCCACCTCCCCCTAAGGCGAACCAAAGGGTTCGGTGGGCCGCCTGCCCAGCTCTCGCCGGGACTCAGTCGAGTCGTTAAAAGAAATCGAAAACGTTCAGGAAGGTAATAGCGCGCTCAAACGATTCAGAGTCACCAAATGGCAAAATGAAAATCAACACCACAATGAATAGTGGTCTTATAGCAAGATTGAATCATATGGTGACACTTGTCACCCTAATTAATGCATCTCTATCTCTTTGTTTCCTCTCTCACCAATCCACTTGGGTAACCTCTAATTATCTCTTAGCACCCGATAATTTAATCCCAGTGTGCAAAACTTAACCTAGTTGGCCGAATTTTGCCGAACTTTTGACCCTAGCGGGTCCCACGTCCGAAATACACTCTTAATTTCTCAAAACCTATTCGATACTAGAAAAAATCATTTTAAAACTATATTTACTCATAAAATTTATTTTCACAATTTTTGAATAAATAAAAGGTGGAAAAACATGCAATTAAAAGAAAATAAAACCTAGAAATTAAGAAAATTATGGGTCCTCACACTCTCTCCCCCTTAAAGAAATTTCGTCCTCGAAATTTTCTTATCACGGAATCTATCAAATCTGCGTTAGACGGCGGATCATATCTTAGTCAGGACAATATCTTATGCTACTTTACCACGTATCACGTATATACATATTGAAACCTTACAACATACTTCGTGTGACGGCCCCACCTCCCCCTAAGGCGAACCAGAGGGTTCGGCGGGTCGCCTGCCCGGCTCTCACCGGGACTCAGTCGCTCACTACATTCCTCAAACAGATTACAATATAAATCTCAAAAATTACATCAAATTCTGCAATAATTACATAAACGAGTATATCAAGTTATACAAACCACGAGTACCAGAAGTACCCTAGAAAAGCTGATAACTCTAACCACCATGACAAATATATACAACTTACTAGTCCACTTCTAACAAGTACAAGTTCAACTTATCTAAACACCTTTCCGAGCGATCCCCGCGTCGGCCCCCTGCTAAGGAAAACAAATAGAATGTGGTAAGCTATATGCTTAGTGAGTAACCAAGGGTAAAAATGTAGTTTTTACATGTCAACATTTGACCAGTAAGAGCAAAGCAAAAGCAGAAAAGTAACACTACATAGTAAGGATACGGGTGGCTCCCAAGCGAACTCTTTTGTCGAGTTTGATCACTGGTTGACCCTTAAGATCCTGAGCTACACAGCTCACTTCTCTTGCCCAAGTCACGAGCAATAAATGCTCTAAAATATTTTTCAAGCAATAAATGCTCTCAAGCAATAAATGCTCTGGTTCAAGCAATAAATGCTCTCAAGCAATAAATGCTCTCGTTCAAGCAATAAATGCTCTGGTTCAAGAAATAAATGCTCTGGTTCAAGCAATAAATGCTCTCAAGCAATAAATGCTCTGGTTCAAGCAATAATTGCTCTCAAGCAATAAATGCTCTGGTTCAGGCAATAAATGCTCTGGTTCAAGCAATAAATGCTCTGCAAATATTCACAAGCCATGAATGCTCTATAACAAATCATAAAAATCATATTTCACAGGTATGAATAGCAACTAATGGGGTTTAGATCGAGTGCGATAAAGTACACCCTCGCCTAAGTGCCCATTCACAGTAAACTCATTTTTTGTATTGAGTTACACAGAAATCCTGATCACTCACCTAAAGAGCAAGTATAACGAGAGAAAGTACGGAAATGAATTCAAATCGCCAGCTAGTGGGCCCCACCGGCTCCGTCTAGCCCGCCTTCGCCTGTAGCAGAAGGTTGAGCCATATCATCACACAAACAACTACTAAAGGACGCAAATTAAACAAAACGGCAAAATCGGCACATGCACGCGTGCGGAAACGGCAACGGAAATGGCCAGATTTGGCACCAAAAACCGTTTTGATCAAAAGTTAGGCTGGGAATGTCGGATCAAAGTGGGTGAGACACCGCTTCGAAGCTATGAGGAAGGGATACCATTCTCATGAAGACACCTTAATCTAGATCTGAATGGAAGCAGGTCGAAATTATGGAAAACAGTACCAGAAATTTACGTGTTCAGGTGACGAACAGGGTTTGTTTGCTGGACCATAACTCAAAGCTCACAAATCCAAATCAATAAATTCCAAAGGCGTTGGAAAGCTAGGACATAAGGCTATAACTTTCAAGTTTGGATCAAAAGCTGAATCAATACAGAGCATGGAGAAAAATGGGTCCAAACATTCCTGTCAGAACTGTCCAAATTCGAAGGCAGTTCTGACAACCGATCTTGTTTTGGTCACAACTGGAGCTACAGGACTCGGATTTGGATGAACTTTATACCATTTCGAAGCTGAAACCAAGATCTATATTTTTTATGAAGGGGTCAACACCCACATCGTACGTTATCAAAACAGACAAAACAGGGCAGAAGCTAAATGCAGAACGTACGTAAATTCCAGGGTACAAAACAGGTGCGAGTGTTTTGGCTATAACTCGGGCTATCTCAGTCCAAATCAAGTGATTCTAAAACCATACGAAAGATAAGAAACAGGGCTACATTTCATCAGAAGGCCTCACCAACCAATTCGGAAGCATTCCTGACCAAAACAACCAATTATAGAAGCAATTCTCCAATTCGGGTAAAACCAGGACAGCAATAGTAATTTCAACTTTTCTCATTCTACACTACTCCGATTGACCTGAAATTTTGTAGGCACCTCTAAAATGTCATTCCCTACAACTTTTTTGTTTTAAGCCAAGGCCAATTCGGCCTCTAACTAGGAGCTATAAAACCGGACAGAATGTAGCTTCATGAACCCTAGGTTTTTCCATTTTCTTCCAAAACAGAAATTACTTGCAATCTTCCACTTTTTCCACCTTCTAGATGCCTTATATACCATTTCAAATCATCATACAAAGCCACAACATATGAATCATATTAAATCAGAAAATTCATGATTAAATAGAAAATGTCATCAATCTTCACCATAAGTCATGAAATCATCAAAAAAATCACTTGTTCAACTACCACACCTACTAATTTCATCTCATAACCAACAAGGAAACAATTTCTTAACCACTTACCTTACAAACACTAGATACAAGGTAGATGAGAGTCTCTCCCTCCAAACAAAAACCACCAAGCACTTCAATCACTCCTAGTAAGTAAGTTTTATGAAGGAATTTGAGAAATAAATGGTTGGATTACAAGATTTGGGCAAGAAAAGGGAGCAAAAATTGAAGAGCTCTCTTTCTTTTCTCTCTAGAGTTGGCCGACCAAGAAGGTGAAAATGAAAGACAAATTTTGGTCAAAATTGGTTTAGTAAAGGTAAAGAAAGACTAGTCAAATGCCAAGCTCCAATCACAAGGCAACATGTGTCCATTCCAAGCTTATCTCATTTCTTTTTGTCTCTCCAATACAAATATCTTAACACTTTGTAAAATAATATCACTTAATACAAATTTCCAACAAGTTGTCAAAAATATAATGCATTTACCGCACTAGCGGGTCCCACGTCCAAAATACGCTCTTAATTTCTCAAAAACTAACTGATACTAGAAAAATCATTTTAAAACTATCTTTGCTCATAAACTTTATCTGGGGAATTTTTCTAAGAAAGAAAATGTAGAAAAGGCGGGCAATTAAATAAAATAAACCCTAGAAAATTAGAAAATTTCCGGGTTCTCACTCTCATTCTTTTCGGGGCGTCACACTTCGTATATCAAGATTTCACACCTTATGCCACATCTTTGTTTTCACAATGTCACTACCTACTTCCATAACTCTTAATCTTGGTACTCTCATCATCAAGCCAAGTTCATACAGGACATTAGTGGATAGGTCTCAAGGAAATAGAGGCAAGGGTCGTCCGTCGAGGACCAAGCTACGGACATCAGATATCCAAAGTGAGGTAGAGACCTAGATCATTGCAGTTAGGCCATCTCAGATCAAATAAATGCTTATCAAGTCCTCACAGTCATAGCAGTCATAGGAAAGAAAATAGGTCTTAGGTGTGAATGTCTCAAGGTACCCTTGTCACCTTCTAGAAACCCTAGCCAGACTAGTATGAGATTAGTCAATGATAACACTTCCAGATTCAACCCTCTCGATCCGGCTAGTACTAGGTCCAATATAAAGATCTTTCGTGCCTTGTCCTTGGCCATCAAGACTTACCTCAGATTCAATCAAGATTGGAAATGGTCTATGATGATAACTTAAGAATGTATCGGCTTAAATGTTTCTTACCTCAAATCCAATATGATGATAACTTAAATGTTTCTTGAATTATTGATTATCGATGGTTAATGTATCGGCTTTGTTGTTGAATATGTGTTCGGAACCTCACTGAGCTTTTAGCTCATCCCTTTAGTTTTGTTTTTCTTAACAGGGAAGGCGAGCCAGGACGGGAGTTTTGGGTCGACTAGCCTAGACTAGTTTCTTGGTTTTCTTTTGTAATGGTTCTCGCCCTAGTGCTTGGCGCGGGTTGGATGTATGAAGAATTGAGAACCTTTGTATATTCGATGTTTGTACTCTAATGGATAGAAGGCAGCTGAAGAGTCAACTAGCCGTTGGTGGTGTCGGACGTCCGATAGGTTGGTTTTTCGCGTCCGATCACAGGTAGTGAGTTCAAGAAGATTTCTTGAAATGTTTAGGACCTCCGGTGCTTCAATGTTTTGCGTCCGAAGTGTCGTAACATTTGTCGGGCGTCCGGTACTCAGGTGTTGTACGCCCGAACGAAGTCAGTGAGTTTAGAGAACTCGGCTTATTATCTTCGAACGTCCAAGAGTACCAGCAAACTACCAATCATACCTCTATACTTCTTTTCATCAACTCTTGTACCTTCTTCATCCTTGTCAAGCTTGGTAGATGTGCACATAGGTGTTCCAACTTGCTTTGAATCCTTCATTCCAAATCTTTTTAGCAGCTCCTTGATGTATTTGGTTAGATTGATGAATGTTCCATCTCGGGTTTGAACCACTTGGAGTCCAAGGAAGAAATTTAATTCTCCCATCATGCTTATTTCAAACTCTTTTTGCATGATATTGGAAAACTCCTTGCACAAGCTCTCATTAATAGCACCAAATATAATATCATCCACATATATTTACACAATTAAAAGATCACGTGAACTTTGTTTAGTGAAAAGAGTAGTATCCACAATGCCTCTTTTAAAACCATTTTCAATCAAAAAATCACTCAAACGTTCATACCATGCTCTTGGAGATTATTTTAATCCATGCAAGGCTTTTGAGAGTTTAAAAACATGATTTGGATAAATTTCATTTTCAAAATCAGGAGGTTGATCAACATAAACTTCTTGATCTATAAATCCATTTAAGAAAGCACTTTTAACATCCATTTGAAATAATTTAAAGTTCTTAAAACATACGAAGGCCAAAAACATTCTAATTGATTCTAGCCTAGCTACGGGTGCAAATGATTCATCAAAATCTATTCCTTCTTCTTGAGTGTATCCCTTACCTACCAGTCTGGCCTTATTTCTTACAACCTCACCTTTGTCATTCATTTTGTTTCTAAAAACCCACTTGGTGACAATGATAGGATGATCTTGTGGTCTAACAACTAATGTCCAAACCCTATTTCTTTCAAATTGATTTAACTTCTCTTCCATAGCTAAAATCCAGTTCTCATCTTTCAATGCATTAACAACATTTTTGGGTTCAAAGTGTGAGACCAATGCAAAATTATCTATTAGTTGTCTAGAGGAGGAACGTGTTCTGACCTTTTCGGATGGATCACCAATGATGAATTCCTTAGGATGTTTGGGACAAATTTCCAGGCTCATGGAAGATCATTAGGAGTGGTAGTGTCTCTGTCGTTGTTTTCCCTAGCTGGACTGTCTTGAGTTTCATCTTCCTTTGAATCATTTTCTGGTGAAACAATGCCTTGGTCATTGATTGTTAGCTTCTTTAGTTCTTCTTGAATCCTGCATCATCATCTTCACCACAACTCATGGAAATGTCACCATTAGATTCATCAAAAGTAATGTGTATAGTTTCCTCTATAACCAGAGTCTTACGATTATAGACTCTAAAACCTCTCTTATTCTCACAATATCCCAAGAAAATTTCCTCATCAGATTTTTTATCAAACTTTCCAAGATGTTCCTTGATGTTTAGAATGAAGCATTTGCAACCAAAGACTTTAAAATATCCAACAACAGGCTTTTTATCAAACATCAGTTAATAGGAAGTTTTGTTCAAAATTGGCCTTAAAAGTACTCTGTTCATGGTATAGCAGGCTGTGTTTATGGTTTCAACCCAGAAATACTTTGGTAAATTACACTAAGCATGGTTCTAGCAGCCTCTTGAAGAGTTCTATTTTTTCTTTCAACAACCCCATTTTGTTGGAGGACTCTTGCAATGGAAAATTCATGTGTAATACCATTGTTATCACAAAATTCTGGAAAATCACAGAAACGAAATTCTGAGCCATTGTCACTCCTTATTTTGATGATTTTCAAACCAATCAGATTCTGAACTTTTGTAAATAGTGAAACAAAGTTTTTGAAAGCATCATCTTTGTGTGCAAAAAACATCACCCAAGTATATCTAGAATAATCATCAACAATAACAAAATAAAATCTTTTGCCACCTAGGCTTATGGTTTAAGTAGGACCAAATAGATCAAGATGTAAAAGTTCTAGAGGCTTTGTAGTAGAAACACATTTCTTGGGTTTAAAAGATACCTTTACTTGTTTTCCAAATTGGCAAGCATCATAGATTCGGTCTTTTTCAAATTTGATTTTTGGAAGCCCTCTAACAAGTTCCCTTTTGGAAATTTCTTTTAGCAAATCCATATTAAAATGACAGAGCCTTCTATGCCACAAGCAGGGGTCCTTATTTGCTGCTTTGAGACAACTAAGGCTAGAGGAATCAACTTTTTCAGGGATAACTACATAAATGTCATTTACTCTTTTTCCTTTAAAAACAGTGTTGAATTTTGAGTCAAGAACAAGGCATTCATGCTTTTTAAATAACACAAACAGTTTTCTATCACACAATTGACTAACACTTAACAAGTTGTAGCTCAAATTGTCAACTAAAAGAACATTGTGAACAAAGGTTTGACCATTCTTACCAACATCACCAATTACAACAGTTTTGACTTTGTTGTCATCTCCAAAAGTTACATTTCCGCTTGCTTTTGGCTTAAGATTGATGAACTGTGATGTATCACCAGTCATATGTCTTGAGCATACATTATCTATGAACCACTTTGATTCCATAACAATGTTCACCAGGTTCACCTACACAGAGATCCACGAGATAATATTTGGTACCCTTTACTTTTTGGGTCCTTGAGAGTTAGCATTATGTCTAACCATCCACATGCATCTCATGTCGTTTCTCATACTTTTCTTAACATAACAATTGCTTTTTATGTGGCCAAATTGACAACAGAAGCTACACTCAGTTAAAGAATTATTCAAATGAATAGATTTAATAAATCTGACTTGCCTTTTCCTATAAATAGCAAACTCATTTGCATTGTGATTCAGCCTTATCTGATGAGTACCAAAATGAGGTTTTGCGTCATTCCTTTGAAAACAGTTTTGTTTCTTATGTTGAAGGATCTAACTAAGATCATCCATTCTTCTTTTCAAGTTACTTTGTTCATTTTTGAGCATGTTACAAAAGTTTGTTTTTCTATCAAGTTCAGCATGCAAATCATTTTCAATTCTTTTCAGGTTCTCATTTTCATTTCTCAGACATTTGTTTTGTCGAAAAAGGCTTGCATTGTCTTGTATCAGAAAGTTAATTTTCTGTTTTAATTCCTTGTTTCTAACATAGGATTCTTTCAAACTGTTGTGCATTTTTTTCAAAAACAAATTAACATCATCATCAGATTCACTATCACTATCAGTTTGAGAGTTACACGTGATTACCTCTTCATCACCAATGGCCATGAAAGCCACTTGGGCAGATTCCTCTTCTTCTTCGACTTCACCTTCTGAATTGCAATCAATCCAGGTGATCTGAAAATTGTTGAACTTTGGTTTTCGTTCAACCTTGCTCTCCTTCTTTTTCTTCATTGGACACTCATTTGCATAGTGTCCAGGTTGGCCGCATTCAAAACACTTATCAGTTTGCTTTTTATTGAACTTTAGCTTCCCTTTGTTTCTCAAGTTGTTGAACTGATTCGGGAAGGAATTGCTAGGTCCACATTTTCTGAATCTTCTCTTGTTGAGTATTCTTTTGAAGCCTCGTGTGATGAGTGCAATATCACTGTCATCACCTTCCATGTCATCTCCATCCAGGGAGGCTGTATCATTTTCATCTTGTGAAGCTTTCAGAGCAATATTGTTTCTCAGCTTTGTGTCTTCTTCTTCCTGCACATTGGACTTGAGTTTTAGTTCATAAGAAGTCAGTGAATTAATAAGAGATTCAATAGGTAAGATATTTAGATCTTTGGCTTCCTCAATGGCAGTCACTTTACTCTCCCAATCCTTAGATAAAGCGTTCTGAATTTTTTTGTTTTCCTCACCTAGAGTGTAATCCTTCTCAAGCACTTCTAAATTCTTAATAAGATCATTGAATCTACAATACATCTTGTCAATGTTTTCATGAGGTTCCATCTTAAAAGATTCATACTTAGTGACTAGAATGGACTTTTCTGTTATCTCACATTCTCACTTCCTTCATGAATTTCTCTAAGTTTATCCCAAATTTCTTTTACAGATTTGCAGCCCTTGACTCTAATAGACTCATTTGAATCTAAAGCACTGTATAGTACATTCATCGCCTTGCATTTAGAGTGAGATGAGTTCTATCTTCAGCAGTCAGCTCACTTCTTGTTTTTGCTCTCAGCCTATTAGTATCTTCTGTGACGCCCCGAAAAGTATGAGTGTGAGAACCCGAAAATTTTCTAATTTTCAAGGGTTTATTTTATTTAATCGCCCGCCTTTTCTACATTTTCTTGATTAGAAAATGTTCCCCAGATAAAGTTTATGAGCAAAGATAGTTTGAAAATAATTTTTCTAGTATCGGTTAGTTTTTGAGAAATTAAGAGCGTATTTTGAACGTGGGACCCACAAGTGCGGTAAATGCATTATATTTCTGACAACTTGTTGGAATTTTGTATTAAGTGATATTATTTTACAAGGTGTTAAGACATTTGTATTGGAGAGACAAAAAGATAAGTTTTGAACCAAAAGGTGACAAGTGTCACCATAAGATTAAGTCTTGGGGTTTGACTACTATTCATAACTTTACCATTTAATTAAAATTGGCCAAAAATCTCTTCATTTTGCAAGCTTCTTGGCCGAATGTTCTTGCTCAAGAAAGAAAGAAAAGCTCTCAATTTCTTCCTTCTATTTCTTGCTCAATCTTCAAATCCAACCAATAAAACTCCAAATCATTCCATAAAATCTCTTTGCTAAGTGGTCTTGAGGTGTTTTGTGGAGTTGTTTGGAAAGCTAAGGTGACTAGTTGCTCTATCTCTTGTATTGCTAAGGTGAGTTGTGAATGACCCCTCTCCTTCCTCTAATGATGTTCAATTCATGATTGGTGGTGGTATAAGATGCACTTTTATGGATTATTTCTTGATTTGTGGTTGAAGTGATGAAGTTTTATTATTTTTGGGGATTTTCTATTTTAATATAAGCATGATTGTGTGGCTATCTATGATGATTAGAAATGGTATATAAGGCATCTAGAAGGTGGAAAAAGTGGAAGATTGCAAGTAATTTCTGTTTTGGAAGAAAATTGAAAAACCTAGGGTTCATGAAGCTACATTCTGTCCGAATTTTTAGGTCCTAATTAGAGGCCGAATTGGCCTTGGCTTAAAACATGAAAGTTGTAGGGAATGACATTTTAAAGTGCCTACAAAATTTCAGGTCAATCGGAGTAGTGTAGAATGAGAAAAGTCGAAATTACTATTGCTGTTCTGGTTTTACCCGAATGTAAGAATTGCGCCTGTAATTGGTTGTTTTGGCTGGAATTGCTTCTGGATTGGTTGTTGAGGCCTTCTTATGAAATTTAACCCTGTTTCTTAGCTTTCAGCTGGTTTTGGAATTTCTGGATTTGGACTTGGAGAGCCTGAGTTATGATGTTTCCGCTAGAATGCGTTCTGTGAATCTGTTTTTGTGATTCTGGTATAGTATCTAGCATTTTTGACCTGGTTACACTCCAAACTGGGTTGAGTGACCTTCTGCAATATTGTAGCCCTGTCTCTTAGCTTCGAAACGGTGGGTCTTTCACCTTCATCCGACAATCGTAGCGCCTTTGGTACCATTACCGCAAAATGACGTCAAAACTATTTTTCTGGTTTTGAGCTTAACTTTCATTTCCGAACTTTTCCCTAGTTTGACTTGTACTAGTACTACTTGGAGCTTGCTGAATGGCTATTGGATGAACTTGTTGTTGTGTGTGTACCTTTGGGACTGGCTGAGGAAATAATGAAGCCATGATGGCTGGAAAAGTAAGCAAATTCAGGGGAAATGCTGTCCGAACTTTTAAAGGACTTGTTTGCATTGAGTTTGTGATCTAAGACTTGGATTTGAGCAAGGCAATGTTATATGATGGATGATTTCTGAGCCATTGAGGTGAGTGACCTCAAACTATTTCGAAAGTTATTTATGAACCGTTCCTGCATTATTTACTTTTGAACTGTTTTCTTGCATTATTTACTTCTAAACTGTTTCCAAATTTACTTTTGAACTGTTTTCTTGCATTATTTACTTCTAAACTGTTTCCAAAGTTACTTTTGAACTATTTTCTTGCGTTATTTACATTTGAACCATTTTCTTGCATATCATGCGTGCTTGTATGAGAGTGTTCCTTGTTTGTTATATTTCTTTGACTTATTGGCTTGTTATTATTGATTGATAATGTGTTAAGTGCTTTTACTGATTGTTAAAACGAGTTTTCTAGGCGAGGGTGTACTTTATCGCACTTGACCTAAATAAATGTGAAATTTTCAATGATTAAGGATTAAATGTTACTTGTGCATGAATGTAAGCTTTTTTGGCTGAACTGGCCACCGCCCTTCGTTACCGATCGACTCGAGCCAGAAGCGGACTCGGTCGGGCGATATGGTGACCCTGGGTGAATTTGGTATACTCGAGTATTACCTTGTAGTCCGGCTACTCCGGATGGGCGGAGTCCGGCCAATGGTCGGATGGGTGGAGTCCGGCCAACGTCCGGAAAAGGGATGAACGAACAAAAGGATGAACGAGGGATTCTACTTACAAAAATGTATTTTTAAATGATTGGAGGAATAAGGGGAAATGTTAAGGGATCACACGAACAAACAAATAGCTCCATGTGGGCCCGTATCCTTTTAATGAATGTGGCTATCGCTTTCCATTGTAAATGTTTCTTGAATTATTGATACTCCATCATTGATTTATGACATCATTAATCTATGACATTATTGAAATGAACTATTGTGAAGCCGATTTGATTACTGATTTTACTGGTTACTCGCTGAGCTTTTAGCTCACCCCAAAAATATTTTATTCCCCTCCACAGGGCTCAAGGCGAAGGAAGGGCTTGTTTTGCTTATTCACGTGAAGGAATGGCCTATATTTTGTACAATTTGGATTTGGAATCATTTTATGTATAGTTTGGGGAATTATTTCCGCTTGGGGAATTAGTTTCCGCTGCATTTGTGACATGTAATTATTGGAGACTGTGATGTATTTTTGAGATTTATATTGTAATTCATTTGAGGATTGTAGTGAACGACTGAGTCCCGGCGAGAGCTGGGCAGGCGGCCCGCCGAACCCTCTGGTTCGCCATAGGGGGAGGTGGGGTCGTCACATCTTCATCAATAGTAGAGGCATCATATGGACTTTCATTGACAATAAATCACAGCTCAATATCAATAGATTGTAAGAAAATAATCATCCTCTCCTGCCAACTCACATAATTTGATCCATTGAACATTGGAGGTCTAGTGACTGATTGTCCCTCAAAGAACATGGCATTATTGGTTGTCATTTTTACTCCAAAGCCGATTGAGTTTAATCTCTAGGAGACCAAGCTCTGATACCAATTGTAAGGATCGAAAACAACCTAAGAGGGGGGTGAATTAGGTGGTTTAAAAACTAGCCAAGATATGAGTCACTTTTTCTAGAACTTGCTCTCTTTTTCTAAAGGACCACACAATGGAGCAATTGATGAATAAGCACAAGTGCTTGTGAGTAGAAGAAATAAGCAGTTTATATTGCAAGACAGTAAGTAAAAAGATAGGATACCAAACCAAGCTTCAAACTGCATTTGAGTTTGAACAACACTTTGTATAGGAAGCTTCTTCAAGTTGATTAACTTACAACCAGTCTCTTGTGTACAAAGGAAGGATCACTTCCTCCTTACCCCAAGCCTCACTTGGTGAAGTAAGAAAGTTTTACAATCTCTCGGATAACCCTCACAAAGCTACACTATTGAAGAAATTGAAACACACTTGAAAAGCTTATCGAAAATTACACAACTAAGAGTACAAATCTTCTTTTTGGAGTAATCTCACACTTGAATCACTCAAGATTTGATATAGTCTCAATGTGCAAAAGTTCTTTTTAAGTGGTTGACTTTGCTCTATTTATAAGAGACCAAAAAGTACTTCAATTAATGCTGCTAACGGATAGAAGGCAGCTGAAGAGTCAACTAGCCATTGGTGGTGTCGGACATCCGATAGGCTGGTTTTGCGCGTCCGATCGCAGGTAGTGAGTTCAAGAAGATTTCTTGAAATGTTTAGGACGTCCGGTGCTTCAATGCTTTGAGTCCGAAGTGTCGCAACGTTTGTCGGACATCCGGTACTCAGGTGTTGTACGTCCGAACGAAATTAGTGAGTTTACAGAACTCGGCTTATTATCTTCGGACGTCCGAGAGTAAGTTTCTTATGTGTCCGAAGTTACTCGAAGGTTGTCGGATGGCCGATGCAGACTTTTTGTGCGTCCGACTCATGCTTCAGCATATGTTAGCCTGTTTTGCTCCAAATCTGAAAACATCTATTTAGGGAGTATTAGTAACATCCATTTGTTTTGTAATCATCAAAAGATACAGACTGAGATGAACAAAGGTGCCATATCAACAACAAGGTGTGCAGCCTAGTCATTGACCCGGAGAGTTGCACTAATGTTGCAAGTGCATTGATGGTGGAACGACTCAACTTGCCAACAACTGATCACCCTCGACCCTATAAGCTTCAATGGTTAAATAATAGCGGTAAGGTACGTATTTCTAAACAAGTCTTAGTTACTTTTCGTGTTGATTGATATGAAGATGATATTGTATGCGATGTAGTACCTATGCAAGCTGCATATATTCTTTTAGGCCATCCTTGGCAATTTGATGGGAGAGTTACTTTTGATAGTTTCTTGAATAAATACTTCTTTTTGCATAATGGTAAAAAAATCACACTTGCACCTCTTACACCACAACAAGTGCATGAGGACCAAGTTAGTTTACAAATGGAGTATGATATGCATGCAACTAATCAAAAACAACCCTCAAAGGGGAAATTAGGTTAGTTGGCTGAGACACTAAAAGATAAAGGTGGGTCTAGTCGAACCATTGAGCTAGGAAAAGAAAGAAAAAACAGCATGCTAGCTCTAGTGAAGGATGTGAGAAAAGCTTTACATTCTAACCAAGTCTTACTTATATTGATTTGTAAAGAAGCTTTACTCACTAATGAACTAGATACTTCTCTGCCTAGTATTGTCACTAACCTCTTATAGGAGTATCATGATGTGTTTCCTGATGATGTACCTAATAGATTGCCACCTTTGAGAGGGATTGAACATCAAATCGATTTCATCCCTGGGGCTTCCTTGCCAAATAAGGCACCATATAGGACTAACTCTGAGGAAACTAAGGAGCAACAAAGGCAAGTAGAGGAGCTACTTGGCAAAGGATGGATTCGTGAGAGTCTAAGTCCTTGTGTTGTACCCGTTCTACTCGTGTCTAAGAAGGATGGAGGATGTACACTGACTGTCGAGCCATTAATGCCATAACGGTAAAGTATCGCCATCCCATACCTCGTTTAGATGACATGCTTGATGAATTACATGGTGGTATTATTTTTACGAAAATTGATCTAAAAAGTGGATACCATCAAATTCGTATGAAAGATGGGGACGAGTGGAAAACTGCTTTTAAGACTAAACATGGCTTATGTGAGTGGTTGGTCATGCCTTTTGGCTTAACTAACACTCCTAGTACTTTTATGAAACAAATGAACCATGTTCTACATCCCTTCATTGGTAAATTTGTGGTTGTGCATTTTGATGATATCCTAATTTATAGTAGGAGTTTAGAAGAGCATGCAATGCATTTACAAGCTGTCTTGGATGTACTTCGAAAGGAAAGGCTCTATGCCAACCTTAAGAAGTGCACTTTTTGCACTGATCAACTTGTTTTTCTAGGATATGTTATAAGTGCACAGGGTGTACAAGTTGATCAAGCAAAGGTGAAGGCTATAAATGAATGGCCAATACCTACCAATGTAAGTGAGGTAAGGAGTTTTTATGGCTTGGCAAGCTTCTACAGACGCTTTGTCAAGGACTTTAGCACCATAGCCGCGCCACTTACATCCATTGTCAAAAAGAACGCACCATTTCAGTGGGGGGAAGAACAAGCTACGTCCTTCCAATTACTTAAACACCAGCTCACACATGCACCCATCTTAAGTTTACCTAATTTTGACAAAACTCTTGAAATAGAGTGTGATGCTTCTGGTATACGTATTGGGGCTGTTCTACTCCAAGAAGGACGTCTGATTGCCTACTTTAGCGAAAAGCTAAATGGAGCCTCCTTGAATTACTCAATTTATGACAAGGAGCTAATGGCCTTAGTTCGAGCACTCCAAACTTGGCAACACTACCTTCCATCTCGAGAGTTCGTTTTACATACTGATCATGAATCGCTCAAGCACATCAAGTCACAAACCAAATTGAGAAAATGACATGCAAGATGGTAGCCTTCATTGACACTTTTGCATTCGTGATCAAGTATAAGACAGGTAAGTCTAATGTAGTAGATGATGCACTTTCTAGACGATACACACTTCTTACTACATTAGATGCTAAGT
Source organism: Coffea arabica (assembly GCF_036785885.1). Taxonomy (NCBI): domain Eukaryota; kingdom Viridiplantae; phylum Streptophyta; class Magnoliopsida; order Gentianales; family Rubiaceae; genus Coffea; species Coffea arabica. The sequence continues at coordinate 22,455,396 of NC_092318.1, read as the reverse complement.
TGCTAGGCTTTGAATTTCTTAAAGATCTTTATGCAACTGACCCAGATTTTGGTGAGATTTTCACTTCCTTGCCACGAGACACTCGTGAGCATTACTTTCTATCACAGGGGTTCTTGTATTACAAAGACAAGTTGTGCATTCCATTAAGTTCCATGCGCCCTATGTTGGTTCGAAAAGCACATGGAGGAGGGCTTATGGGTCACTTTGGAATTTCTAAGACGTCGTTTGTCCTCCAAGAGCACTTCTTTTGGCCCCGAATGAAGAGGGATGTCGAGAGACATATACAAAGGTGTGTAACTTGTCACCATGCGAAGTCAAAGGTAAATCCTCATAGTCTCTACACCCCTTTACCCATTCCATATGTACCTTAGGTTGACTTGTCTATGGACTTTGTGCTTGGATTACCTAGGACTAGACAAGGTCATGACTCTATTTATGTTGTGGTTGACCGTTTCTCTAAAATGACACATTTCATTCCTTGTCATAAAACCGATGATCCCTAATTTGCTCTAACTATAAAAGTAAAAGTAAACTCTTGATTCTATTATTTATTACAACTATTAAGAGAGTAAAATTAGTAGAAAAAGGAATTTATAAATTAACTTATTCAAAATAAGAGAATTATAAGGAAAATATAGGCGAATTTCCAAGTCCTCACACTCTATCCTCCTTAAAAGAATTTTGACCTCGAAATTCATACATTTATTCGTAAATAACTCAGGGTATTTTTCTTGCATGTCAGTCTCTAACTCCCAGGTCTCACCATAGCCAAAATTTTAGCCAGACAATGGAAAACATGAATCGTACCTTTTACCACTTTAGACAGGTTAGACACTTGCTGGTGGTTTATGGTATACACTCTGGCAGGCACTCTGGATCAGCAAGTTAGGAACATCATCCGGATCTTGCTTGACACAAATATCCATGTCATCCAACATATGAGGCAGCAAAGAGTTGAAGTCCACTTCGTATGAATCATACGGCCAATCAATACTTGAAGTAGACAAAAGGAATCATTGGAAACCAGATTTTAGAGGCTGGAATAGGCTTGGAAAATCACAATCTTCTGCAGGAAAAAAACTCTCAAAACTGACAGCAACACTGAAGTATGCATCAGATTTGAATGCACTTCATGTGGTGAAATTGGAAATAGTCGAACAGCTTTAAAACTTTGTGATTGGCGTGCATCTACTCCCTTCGCCACTTTATTATGATGCGCAACAAGTAGACCAGTCTTGAAGTGTATCATGAGTTGATAACAATGAGTGACAACACTCAAAGTACACACTTCATGGAAACTCTTGAAGTTGCCAATGGATTTAGGCATTGAACAATTAAAGATGAAGGTGATGGCTCCTTGCTCAACCAATACAAAAGAAGAGACACTAAACAAAGCATACCTAAGGTCATTAGGAAGCAATAAGTCCCTTCACTCTCATTTTTGTTGGCACTCAAATTCAACTCACATTCCTTCTTTTCTTCCTCTTTCTTGCTCAACTCATTTGATTTTTCATTCACTTTCTCCTTTGTACTTCCCTCAATTTTTACCTCACAATTCTCACACATTTCCTCTTCAACTAACGCTTGACTAGTAGCTAGTGTAGATGGAATTTGAAGCTCCTTTTGTGCATCCTTGATGCATGAAGACTCTTCACCAGTAATGGCCTCAACAAAATCCCCTTTAAGAGATGCTTGAGCATTGCATATAACACTTTCATTTGCTTCTCCCATAGAAGACGTTGATAAGTCTCCCACAAGGACTCCTCCTTATGTGGCTCGACCCAAGGTTGAGACTTGGAAGAATGTGATGAAATCTTCTGCTCCCTCCAAGGAAGTCACCTTTCTTCATTTTGCTTACCATGCCATAATCTACTTTTAGATTTCTTAGACTCCTCAAGTGAAACTCGTTTGGTAGAGAATGAACTTCTTCTTGACACATGTTGCGACCACCTTTGTTCTTCCTCATACTCATTACACGTGCGTCGATATCTTTCATAAGCTCTTAGTGCACGATCACAATCCATTTCCTCCTTGAGGGTATGAAACTCATGATTTTGCATTTTATCACAGTTAAATTGCATTGAACCCCTCCTCTTGGCATCCCTCTTCTCTATTCGAGCAAGCCATCTATGAAGAGGCGTGAAAACTCTATCTAAAATCTGATCAAATTCTTCTCTCATGCCTAATGGAGCTGCATCTCATTCATATAATCAAGAATTCTTGGAGAACGAGCCTCTTAAGAGAAGGGGTTCCAAGCGAACTACTTCCAAGTACTCTAGTTCCACGCACTCAAGCTCTGAGCATTCACAACATGAGTTTCATTCACTTCGAGAGGAAATGGATCATTTCCATGCTTTATGTGTATATGAAAGATATAAGCGTACTTGTGATGAGTATGAGGAGGAGCAAAGGAGTTTGCGTAGAGTATCTAAGCCGAGGTCTTCATCAAGCAAACGAGTTTCATCTAAGGAGTGATGTGACAATCAAGTCATGGAGTCTAAAAATTCTCGAATTGAGTCAAAGCCTCATGAATCAAAGGATGATTTCTGAAGTCGGACTAAAGAATTGGTTGATTCTATGATGGGAGAAATTAGCCAAGTCCTGAATTCATACTTTGAGCAACATAATCATGTGTCAGCCGATGGTGATAAAGGAGATATTCCTTCTAATCTGCCATTGATTAAAGAAGTATCTATGATTGCTAGCAATGAACTTGAGCTTGAAAACATTGAAGTTCCATCTACACAAGTAGTTGTCATGAGCTAGTTGAGAAGGAAGAAAAAGAAGAAAGTGCACTGACTTTGGGCAAAAATGTGAGGGCTTATTTTCCTAACGAATTTACCTTTGTTTTGTTTAGCTTTTCTTCTTTTATATAGGTTAAGCAAGGAGAGATTGAGTTGACCATGGCGTGTTCTATTCCTAAATCTATTGGTGAATATCAGAATTTTCATGAAGTTTGCATCTTAAATGTTGTATCCCTTTGCTATCCATTGATATTCAACTTTATCCATGAGCCTGCTTTGCTTGTTGGGAGGAATAATGAAGTTTCAAAGGGAGTTCTTGCACTTGAATTTTGTCCTATGCCTTCTTACTATTTCGCAACAAGTGTTCCAAGTGATGCTCAATCTAATGAAGTTGGTCATGTTCAAGGTGTTCTTCATTTTGTCAGTTACATTATGGAGGATCCAAGAAGATGTGACTTTGCGGCCAATGAACCATACATTTTTGTGACGGCCCCACCTCCCCCTAAGGCGAAACAAAGGGTTCGCCGGGACTCAAAATTTTAAAACAATAAAATTAAATAAACCTACAAGCATACTATTCACAAGATATCTAACGCCAAAAGAGGTCTATTTACGTCTTCAAAAGTATCGAGTCAAACCACTCTAATACATTAGAATAACAACCAGCAGAAGGTAGACCCTATGGAGGGTTCTTATACAAACCACCAAACAAAAACAAACATCCTAACTGTCCGACTGTTACAATCAAACCTAACTATACTAGTGTATGTGTCAAAAGTCCCCGCGTCGGCCCCTGCTAAGGAAAACAAAAGGAAAGGGGTAAGCTATATGCTTAGTAAGTAAACAGGGGCAAAAGCATAAATCTCACGTAACAACAATTGCACAGTAAGAGTAAAGCAAAAGCAGAAAAGTAACATCACATAATAAGGATACAGGTGGCTCCAAAGCCAAGTCATTTGCCATGCGTGATCTCCTGTCGACACTCCGTCGACCATAAATAAGGTCCGTAGAAACTTCACTTGTACACCCACCGAACACCTTATCACCCTCACTGGCCAGTCACCTCACAAACTTGCCCGGGCGAACGAAATCACAAACTTGAGCTTGAGTCACAAGATCGGGTCACAAACTTGGTCCACATTCTCGGTGAACCGGATTCACAAACTTGGTGACCTCAGACTAAATTGGACTGGCTTCGACCAAGCCCTGACCGGCTCGAATAGTCCATCTCGGTCGGAAGATCAACCCCAAACTCACAAACTTCACAAAATTATTCAAAAGTCACCCCGAGCCACAAGCTCAAGGGGTTTAGTTCCAAAATGATTCATATACATATGCCATATACAAATGTGTGCGTAAATTAGGGTTTAGGTCGAGTGCGATAAAGTACACCCTCGCCTAGGTACCCTTTTCATACATATCAAAATACATAAGCAACTAACACATAAGAGCGGCCTGAATACTTACACAACGAACAAAAGAGCAAAAGTATGAAATTCGTGCCGCGAGGAGTAGCTAGTAGGCCCCACCGGCTCCACCTAGCTCACCAACGTCTGAAATTGAAGATTGTGTCACAATATATCACAAACGGCTACTAACATACTTAGAACAAGCAAAACGGCAAAATCGGCACATGCAAGTGCGGAAACGGCAAAACGGGTGCACGCGCCCGCGCGGAACGGTAAACGGAAATGGTCAAATCTGCCTTCTCAAACCGTTTTGATCAAAAGTTAACCTAGGAATGTCGGATCAAGGTACATGAGGTACCGTTGCGAAGCTAAGAGGAAGGGCTACTATTTTCATGAAGACACCTAAGTCCGGATCTGAACAGAAATAGGTCGAAAGTATGGAGAATCGTTCAAGAAATTTGCACTTTAGAGTGACGAATAGGGTATGTTGGCTGGAGCATAACTCCCAGCTCACAAATCGAAATCAGGAAATTCCAAAGGAATTTGAAAGCTTAGACATAAGGTAAAACTTTGATGTTTTGGTCAAGACCTGAATCCATTCAGAACAGAACGAAAATTGAGTGCCAAAGTACCCGTCAGAACTGTCCAGATCAAAGGCAGTTCTGACGATCAATCTTGTTTTGGTCATAACGGAAGCTACGGAACTCGGAATTTGACGCACTTTATACCGTTTCGAAGCTAAAACCAAGATCTACATTTCTTATGAAGGAGTCGACACCCAGATCGTACAGGATCAAAACCGAAAAATGCACGGTCAGAGGCTGAAATTCAAAACGTACACAATTTCAGGGTACAAAACAGGTGCGAGTGTTTTGGTTATAACTCGAGCTACACAGATCCGTTTGACCGGAACCTTTGCATATATATTCAGGACATAAGAGGCTACAATATTGAAGAAGGCCACTCAGTCCAGTTTCAAGGGTAACTAGGTCAAACATGCAAGAAACTACACCAGAACTGGAAAAACAGATTCACAAAACGCATTCTAGCGGAAACATCATAAATCAGGCTATCCAAGTCCAAATCCAGAAATTCCAAAACCATCCGAAATATAAGAAACAGGGTTACATTTCATCAGAAGACCTCAACAAAAAATTCGGAAGCAATCCTGACCAAAACAACCAATTACAGGCGCAATTCTTACATTCGGGTAAAACCAGAACAGCAATAGTAATTTCGACTTTTCTCATTCCACACTACTCCGATTGACCTGAAATTTTGTAGACACCTTTAAAATGTCATTCCATACAACTTTCATGTTTTGAAATAAGGACAATTCGGCCTCTATCTAGCACCTAAAAATTCGGACAGAATGCTCCCTTAAGAACCCTAGGTTTTTCAATTTTCTTCCAAAACAGAAATTGGTTGCAATTAATCACTTTTCCCACCTCCTAGAGTCAATATAGACCATTTCCAATCATCATAGATAGCCACACAATCATGCTTATATTAAAACAGAAAAATCCCCAAAAATAATAAAACTTCATCATTTCAACCACAAATCAAGAAATAACCCATAAATTTGCATCTCATACAACCACTAAGAATGATTTAAGCATCAATTAAAGGAGGAGGGTGGTTCTTCACAACTTACCTTTAAAACAAGAGAGAGAGAGCTATTGGTCACCTTAGCTTTTCAAACAACTTCACCAATCACTTTAAAATCACCAAGTGGAGGAGTTTTGTGGAGCAAAACCAAAATTAAACGGTAGGAGTGGAAGATTGAGCAAGTTTGGATCAAATTTTGGAAGAGCTTTTCTTTTCTTTTCTCTCTAATGAGGGCCGGCTATGAGCTTGATATTTGTGGGAATTTTTGGGTCAAATTTTTGAGTTATTTTGGTAAAATGGTAAAAGCATGAATAGTAAGTCAAAAGTAGAATTTAATCTCTAAGTGACACATGTCACTTGCATTAATGGTTTGCCTAACTTTTGTCTCTCTCACACCTATCCACTTGGCAACCTCTAAATATCTCATAACACCCGGTAATTTAATTCCAGTATTCAAAACTTAACCTAGTTGGCCGAATTTTTCCGAACTAGTGGGTCCCACATCCAGTATACGCTCTTAATTTCTCAAAACCTATTCGATACTAGAAAAATCATCTAAAAACTATATCTGCTCCTTAACAATATCTAGAATTTTTTTCCTAATCACGAAAATGCAGAAAACAAGCCATGAAAAATGCGAAAACCTAGAAAATGCAAATTACGGGTTCTCACACTCTCTTCCCCTTAAAAAAATTTCGCCCTCGAAATTTTACATTCCAAATTTAAAGTAACCAATGGGCTGTACCTTCTCCGTCTTCAGAGTCAGAAGAAACAAGGTTCTTCATTCCAGTCCCTTCTCCACTTGACGGTCCAGGGTTGGTCTTGGTTGGTTGTTGGGTTCCTTTCTTTTTACGCACTTTAATCGGACAATGAGCAATTCGATGCTCGGCGCTCCCACAGCGCAGACATCTCCTCCCCTTTCTCCAACAATCGTTCTCGGTGTGATTGGCCTTCCCGCAATAGTCACAAGTCAAGTGGAAACCATTTTTTTGCTTTCCGGAGAAGTCTCCCCCTGTCCGGTTTGGCTTCCTTTGATAAATCTTTCATTTACCGCCCCCAATGTCCATGGCGGCCGGAATAACTGGTTCACTTTCCGTACTTTAGAAGGTGCCATTGCTTCGCTAGGTTCCTCACTCACGCTACCCACTGCACCCCTTTTCCGTATTTGGGAAGCTTTCACCTGCGCCTTTGCCTTCTCGATTCGTTGGGCCTTTTCAAGGGCCTCCTCGAAAATCCCTTCGTATTTCTTTTTTAGCTCTAAGTTCTTGTGCAAGAGCTCAATTTTCTCTAAATACTCGTGCTTCCATCGCCCTTCCCAGTATGCAACAAGTTTCTTTTGGACTTCTATTTCGTCTCGAAGAACCGCGATTTCCTTATACATCTCAACCCAACGTGCCATCTCACAGAATTGCTGGACCTCTCAGATGGTAGCCTGTCGGCAAAACAATGGGTCATAATAAAGTCTTGAATACAAGTGGCACTCTTGGTCCATGTTTGGTTCAGCTGTTGTTTCCTCCCTTTCTTCTCTTGACTCTTGGTCTCGTTTTGTTTCACTGCTCTGACCATGTCCGCGATTACGTCCCTTTTTTTTTTTTTTCCCTTCTCTCTTTTCTTTCCAAAAGGGTACTTTCATGCATGAATGCAATAAATTGACAAAAAGAACAAAATCTATCATACCAATTACACAAGTAACATATCGCACATAACACGCCATATTAAAAGACGGATAAGCAAGTACACAAATACATATCAAGTTGGACAGATAACCATGTACACAAGCACATATACGAGCACATATACTAACGTTAGGTAGTCGTAATATACGGACGAACCAAAAGGAAAAAGTGAAGTCATCCCAGTATCTGCCCATCTGGTCTCTCACGTCACTTACTATCCAAACTAGATGTCCATTAATCTCTTGTGCTCATTCTGGTCAGACAAAGCCTGTTCATGTGCCATGTGCCATGTGTGACCTCCTGTCGACACTCCGTCGACCACAAATAAGGGTCTGTAGAACTCCACTTACTCCCACCGTACACCTTATCACCCACACTGGCCAGTCACCTCACAAAATGGCTCGAGCAAACGAAATTGAGCTTGGTTCACAAGGTCGGTTCACAAACTTGGTTCACATACTCGGTGAACCGGATTCACAAACTTGGTGACCACAGAATAGGTTGGACTGATTTTGACTAAGCCCCGGTCGACTCGAATAGTCTGTCTAGGTCATGAGATCAGGCCCACAACTTCATCATATTCACAAATTTCATAAAAGTCACCTCGAGCTACAAGTTCAAGGGGTTCAGCACCAAAATAATTCATATATACACAGCTCATAAAAAAGCACAAGCACAAATTAGGGTTTAGGTCGAGTGTGATCAAGTACACCCTCGCCGAAGTACCCTCTCATCCACACCAAAGCACATAAGCAAGTTATACACAAAAACGGCCTGAATACTTACATAAAAGCAAGTATAGCAAAAGAGTGGAGATCACGTATCGTGTAATAGCTAGTAGACCCCACTGGCTCCGTCTAACTCACCACCGTCTGAAATAGAAGATTGTACCACATTATTCCACAAACGGCTATTTGAATACATAAATCAAACAAAATGGCAAAATTGGCACATGCATGCACGGAAATAGCTTGCGGAAACGGAAACGGAAACGGGCATAGTTGCTGTCCTAATCTGTTTTGATCAGATTTCAGGCTACAGGTATCGAATCAAAGTTCATGAGGTACCGTTACGAAGCTAAGAAGAAGTGCTACAACTTTCATGAAGACACATCAAACCAGATCTCAATGGAACCAGGACAAATATGCACAAAACAGTTCCAGCCGTTTCAGTTCCAGTTCTCGAGCTGGCCCTGTTTGAACGACCATAACTCATGACTCAGAGTTCAGAATCAAGAAATTCCAGAGGCGTTGGAAAGCTCATTTATAAGGCTATAACTTTTGTGTTTTTACCAAAAGCTGAATTGTGACAGCCCCACCTTCCCCTAAGGCGTACCAAAGGGGTTAGCGGACTGCCTGCCCAGCTCTCGCCAGGACTACTAAAACGGTAAAACATTAATTCAAGTCGTTCGGAAAACTACTAACGCGCTTAACCCAACCATCAATCAAGAAACGGAAAACAAAAGTTAAAACGTAAAGTGAATAGTGACTGCCACGTCACAATCAGCCAGCACCCAATCAAATGCAAATAACTGCTTACAATCCCGGAAAGGAATATATATACAAGCCAAGTAGAATACATGGAACATGAATACCCACACACTGTTACCAACCACATTTGTATGATTACAAGCCAAAAGGAAACATGTAAATCCAAGTACAATCAAGTTGCCAACTATTGAGGAGCTATACAAAATCTCTCAACTAGCTCTACTCAACTCATCTTCAAACTCAAAAGTCCAAAAGGTAAATCCCTGTAAGGAAAACAAAATTCACGGAGTGAGCTTTCGCCCAATGAGGTACCATCACCAAAATATACCAGGATCACATAAACACAAGAATATTCAGTCCAAATACGCACGTCAAGTAAGTAAAATCAACAACACCCAAGTGTAGGGAATAAAAGGATACGGATGGCTCTCAAGAGCCCTTTTCCTCTTTTGCCATGCTTGATCTCATCTCATTGACTCTCCGTCAATGTATACCAGGTAATCATGACCGTAGACTCCTCTTTACTCCAATTATCCATCCACCTCACTTTCCCCTTACCGGGCCCGAACACCAAACAGTACAGAATTGGTATTACTCGAGTATACCAGAATCAAGGGTCTCATACCCAAAGATTCCCAAATACAGTCCCCATGGCTTGTCAAATGTCCCCGACCAAGTCCTTACTGGCTCGAGTCCATTGACTTCCAATGAGGTAGAGCTCAGAGTGAACAGTAAAGTTGGTATCCAAGCGATACCAAATCCAGTATAGTCAATAATATTCAAGTAATATCATAAACAGTCAAGTAAGCTTAGTATAATAACCAGTCAAGGAGGCTAGAGAGTACGAGAGTGGTAAAGTACACCCTCGCCTCACCTAGCTCAAACAATCATCACAACTAGTCCAAACCACAGAATTCAAGTACAAGAAAGCCACGGAATAACAAACATGTGAGTAGTACACTCACCAAGTTCAACAAAGAAATTTCACAAGTTTTCGCCCGACGTGAGCCTCGGATCACCGGCATGCCCTATAACAATCAAGAAAGTACAATGAAAACGCAAACACAAGTCGAATACCTTTTTCTAGGAACTATTAAGGCAAGACCCAAATATAGCTTGGAAATGAAAAATACATAACATGTAGGGTTAAAAGTAGAAATAAACCCTAAGATTATTCACTTCTATCAAATCTCAACCCAACACATAAGAATCCAATACCCTAGACACTTGGACAGCATTTCCCCTAAAATTTCAGCTTTTCCAACCTACAAGACAACCAATAAAAGCCATCCAACACAACCACAAGCACCCAAACAATATATAAGCCATTCCATATGCATCATTAGGGTCATAATACCCTTCAATTATAGCCAATTAGAAGTTCAACAATCAACAATAGAAAACCCCCAATTTGAAACCCTAAATCTGAAATTTTCCGCACAAGCGGAAATTTTCCGCAATTAACCACAATTAACGCACAAGAGAACTATTTAATACCATTTAGAACCACCAATTCAAGCTCAATCATATCCATCATAGGAAAACAGAAAATTCCAGAAAAAAATCCAGAAAAATCAGAAAATTAGGAAACTTCACTCCAATGCACCAAATCGTCCGAAAAATCGCGGAAATAGCTACTATAAGGCACCAATTGGCCAAAATTTATAACAAAAGATGAGTTCCAAGCAAGATACCTTAGTTCTTCAAGAAAGGTTGTAGCTTGTGAGGTTTTCTTCCAAAACAACACCACCAAGTTCTTCAAAGACCCTTAGCAAGATGTTTTTATGGACTAATTCAAGAAACAAACGGCTAGTTTTCAAGATTTGAGCAAGATTAGAAGATGGAAGGTTGAAGAATTTTTTCCTTTGCTTGCTAGAGAGGTTCGGCCAAGACAAGGCTGAAATGAAGATGATTTGGTCAATTTTTGGTCTTTTATTCAAGTTAAAGAAAGTTAGGCAAAGTTAGGCAAGTTTAGTCCAACAACAATTTGACACTTGGCGCATTATTTTTGCTAGAGCTATCTTCTTGTCCCTCATGGCTAATCCATCTAGAAAACCTCCAATTATCTCCTAATACCTAGTAACAAAATTTCTTTACGCAAAAAAATTAACCTACTTGGTCAAATTTCTCTCACTTAATGCACTAGTGGGTCCCGCGACCAAAAGACGTTCCAAAATTCTCACGAACTACCTTATACTAGAAAAATGATTTAAGAACTATATTTACTGATAAAATATTGATAAAAGTAATATAATAAAGAAATTAAAAGAAAACGGGTGCACAGGAATAAAATAATAAATAAATAAAAAAATTTTTTTTTTTTTTCTGGGTTCTCACATGAATCAGTACAGAACATAGGGAAAAATGGGTCCAAATTTCCTGTCAGAACTGGCCAACTTCAAAGGCAGTTCTGAACTCGGATTTGTTTTAGGTATAACTGGAGCTACGGAACTCGGATTTGGACGTATTTTATACCATTTCGAAGCTAAAACAAAGATCTAAAAATCGTATGAGGACCTAAATACCCAGTTCACACGTCATCGAGGTGAACTGAGCATGGTCAGAAGCGAAATCAAGAAACGCAGCAAAATTCTGGGTTTAGAATAGAAGCGAGTGTTTTGGCCATAACTCAGGCTACACAGATCCGTTTGACCTGAAATTTTTCAGGCACAACAATGACTTAAGAAGGTACAACTTTCATGTTTTGGTAAAACCCTGAATCGAAATTGCTCACCTGGGTTACTAAATAGCTCAGGGTATTTCTTTTGCATCTCTTCCTCCAACTCCCAAGTTGCCTCTTCTATTCCATGATTTCTCCACAAAACCTTTACCAATGGAATTTGCTTATTCCTCAATTCCTTAATCCTTCGATCGAGTACTTGTACAGGTCTCTCTTCGTAAGTAAGTGCCTCATCTAACTCAATCTCCTCTGGTCGCACAACGTGGGTTGGATCAGGATAGTATTTTTTCAGCATCGAAACATGGAAGACGTCATGAATCCGAGATAAACTTGGCGGCAACTCGAGTCGGTACGCTACCTTCCCAACTCGTTGGAGAATTTTGTAAGGCCCCACGAACCGTGGTTGAAGTTTCTTTCCTCTACCCGCAGTGACGCTTCGTAGTGGTGTGATTTTAAGGAAAACACGGTCTCCAACTTCGAACTCCAAATCTTTCCTTCGATTATCTGCGTAGCTCTTTTGTCGGCTTTGAGCTGTTTGGAGTCTTTGACGGATCAATTTAACCTTCTCTTGTGCCTCCTCCATCCAAGGAATGGTTGTTGGATCTAGAGCTTTCTTTTCCCCTACTTCATCCCAATAAATGGGCGAACGACACTTCCGTCCGTAGAGAGCTTCATATGGTGCCATTTGAATGGACGAATGGAAACTGTTATTGTAGGCAAACTCTACCAAAGTCATATGTTGACCCCAATTACCCCCAAAATCCAGAATACAAGTCCGTAACATATCCTCGAGGGTTTGAATGGTTCGCTCTGACTGTCCATCCGTCTGGGGGTGATAAGTGGTACTAAGGTTGATTTTGGTCCCCAAGTTCTCCTGAAACTTTTGCCAAAACCGCGATACAAAACGAGGATCTCGGTCTGAAACTATACTCACTGGAACCCCATGCAACCTCACAATTTCATTCAGGTACAATCGAGCCAGCTTATCCATGGAATCCTTCACATTCACAGGTAAGAAATGGGCCGATTTGGTTAACCGATCAACGATCACCCAAACGGCATCATGTCCTTTTTGAGTTCTTGGCAGTCCAGAAACAAAGTCCATCGTGATATTTTCCCACTTCCATTCGGGTATCTCAAGAGGTTGTAACAGTCCAGAGGGTTTTTGGTGTTCAGCCTTGACTTGCTGGCAAATCAGACAGGTTTGGATATATTGAGCAATCTCCCTCTTCATCTTATCCCACCAGTACAACCGTCGCAAGTCTTGGTACATCTTATTACTACCAGGATGGATCGTGTATTTCGATCGATGGGCTTCCTCTAAAATTTCTCTTTTCAGGTTTTCATCATTGGCTACCACTACTCGGTTCCTATACCTTAAAATCCCCTTCAGGACCCAAATTGAAGTCAGGTAGTGCTTCCTTTTCCACCTTTTCCTTCCACTTTTGTACCATCGGATCCTTCTCTTGGGCTTCTTTAATTCGATCGAGAATAGCAGATGTCACCCGAATATTCCCAAAAGTTATTTGTTTGCCTCCCAGTCTAGGGTTCCACTCGCTAGCTGCTCCTAACATTTCCCACTCCTTGACCATTAACCCTGCTACTTGAGCCTTCCGACTTAAGGCGTCCGCTACTACGTTAGCCTTACCGGGATGGTAGTTGATCGTGCAGTCATAATCTTCTAAGAGTTCCATCCACCGGCGTTGCCTCATATTCAACTCTTTTTGGGAGAAAAGGTATTTAAGACTCTTATGGTCTGAATAAACCTCAAAGGTAACCCCGTAGAGATAGTGTCTCCACTTTTTCAGAGCAAAGACCACAGCAGCTAACTCCAAGTCATGGGTAGGGTAGTTTTGTTCATGGGTTTTTAGTTTCCTAGAGGCAAAGGCAATCACGTTCTTGTTCTGCATCAATACGCACCCCAAGCCTTCCCTCGAAGCATCGGTATAAACGGTAAAACTGTCCTTCCCATTAGGCAAGGCCAAAACAGGAGCCACGGTTAATCTTCGTTTCAACTCCTGAAAACTGGTTTCACACCTAGTATCCCACACAAAACGGCTATTTTTCTTCGTTAGATCGGTTAAAGGGCCGGCCAGTTTGGAAAAGTCTTTAATAAAGCGTCTATAGTACCCAGCCAACCCTAAGAAACTGCGAATCTCAGTGGGGTTTTCTGGCCTCTTCCATTCAGCCACTGCCTCTACTTTCGCGGGATCCACTGTAATACCTTCTTTTGAAATCACATGTCCCAAGAAAGAGATTTTCTCCAACCAAAATTCACACTTACTAAATTTGGCGTATAGCCGATGATCTCTCAGAGTTTGTAACACTAACTTCAAATGCTGCTCATGTTCCTCACGGGTTTTAGAATAGACCAAAATGTCATCAATAAACACGACAACAAATCGGTCCAGGTAGGGTTTGAAAACCCGATGCATCAAATCCATAAAGGCGGCAGGGGCATTGGTCAACCCAAAGGGCATGACTGCAAACTCAAAATGCCCATATCTAGAATTGAAAGCAGTCTTGAGTACATCTTCTTTCTTAATAAGCAACTGATAGTAACCCTGTCGGAGATCTAACTTTGAAAAGACCACCGCGCCTTGCAACTGGTCAAACAGTTCATCGATATGGGGAAGTGGGTATTTGTTCTTAATGGTCATATTGTTTAATCCCCGATAATCGATACACAATCTTAAAGTTCCATCCTTCTTCTTAACAAATAGTACCGGAGCCCCCCACGGAGATCCACTCTCCTGAATAAACCCACGCTCCAACAGGTCTTGCAACTGTAATTTCAACTCCTTGAGCTCAGCAGGTGCCATTCGGTAGGGGGTCTTAGAGATAGGTGATGTCCCCGGTAACAGGTCAATCTTAAACTCTATCTCTCTCTCCGGAGGTAAAGTTACTAATTCATCAGGAAACACATCCGGATACTCACTTACTACAGGCACATCTTCAACCCTCAACTTATCAGTAGGAGTGTTTATAAGAAAAGCTAGGAACCCTTGGGCCCCTTTATACAGAAATTTCCTAGCCTGAATACCCGAAATCAATGCAGATGAGGCTAAACTACCCCTTATATCGAGCCTTACGGTTGCCTCCCCAGGTATACGAAATTCCACTATTTTTCTCTTACAATCAAGTTGTGCATCGTACTTAGCTAGCCAGTCCATACCCAATATAACGTCGTACCCCTTAATAGCTAAACTGATAAGATTCCCCAAAAGCTTCCTCTCTCCTACCCAAATTTTGCAATTTGTATACATCAAACCAGTAATCAAACGTTGGTCCCCCGTAGGAGTACTAACTTCTAAGTCATAAGGCAAGCTAACAGGGGTTATATCAATGCCGCACATAAAATTGGGGTTAACAAAGGAATGGGTAGCACCAGGGTCGATCAAAATCCTAGCTAGACGATGAAAAACAGGGATCGTACCTTCTACAACCCCAGAGGAATCAGGGACTTGTTGTTGCTCAAGGGAGTAAACCCGAGCTGGCACCTTTGGCTTTGTCCCTTCTACCTTGGACTGTCCCGAGTTAGCCTTCGACGACTGGGTGGTTACTCTAGCCTCCCGAGGTAACACCGGACAGTTAGCTATTTGATGCTCCGCACTCCCGCAGCGCAAGCATTTCCTTTCTTTCCTCCAACAGTTGTCCTCAGTGTGGTTTGGTTTCCCACAAAATCCACAGGGTCCACGTGCAACTGAGGCCGAACTTCCTTGTGAGACGCTTCTCTGCGGGCCCCGTCCATTGTGACCACCCCTCGGCGGAGTCCCTCGTGTCATTCCCGGTTGCCTTCCTCCCCCGGCTCCTCTTCCAAACTTGGGAGGGGTCCCTTTATCCCCTTGGGTCGAACTACTCGCAGAGAACCCCCGTTTTTTCACCTGAAAGTTCCTTACTTGAAACCTGGCATTTTCAACTCGCAAAGCTTTCTCCACGGCGTCACTAAAGATATTGATCTGGGCTACTGCCAGATCCTTTTGAATTTCCACATTGAGCCCTTGAATAAAACGCCGAACTCTCCTTTGCTCCGTTAGAATGAGTTCAGGGGCGAACTTAGATAAACGAGTAAACTGGCTCTCGTACTCAGCCACCGATTGCGTCCCCTGACGGAGTCTAATGAACTCGTCCTCCTTCTTTTCCTGGACTAGAGGGGGAAAGTATTTCGCATTGAAGTCCCTCACAAAGTTTACCCATGTTCTTGGGGTTTGTTCCCGGTCCCACTTCATTCGTATCACGTTCCACCAAGAACGCGCGGCCCCTTCCAATTGGAAGACAGTGAAAGTAACCTGCCTCTCCTCTGAATAGTGTAGGGCGGCGAAAATATCTATCATTTTCTCTAACCATTTTTCGGCCACGTCCGGATCTGGCCCGCCCAAAAATTTTGGTGGAGAGAACTTCTGAAATCTCTCTAGGGCCCGATCTTCACTCTCTACTACATGGCCAGGGTTCCCAGGTTGCTGGATAGGAGGTTGGCCCTGCTGTTGCACTACGTGGGCTAACAAGTCGGTCATTTGCTGCATAGCAGCAGCTATTTGGGCATTAGGGTCAACCCTAGGTTCAGGATTTGGTTCAGTCGTGGTATCCCTAGTACCCTCGTCAGTTGTGGGTTGCCTAACCCCGCGCCCGCGGCCTCGTCCACTACGAGTGCCTTCCATTACTCTAATGTCACTCTAAAGTCGAGGTACAAAATAATATTAAAAGTGCATATAAATATAGTCACATAAGCATGATCGAAGAACCAAAAATAAACAACACGTAAGATATGTATACACATAGAACAGTTATACACAGAACACATAACTGTGACAAACAGTCATACATGAGCAGTCAAGCAAATATATACAAAAGTACTCCCGTGAAGCCAAAAGAGGGTCTGTCAACATACACTGTACAACCTAGGTCCCAAAAGGTACAAAAGAGCTAACCAAAAGCTTTTCCTAGGTATCCCTCACACGGGATCAAAACAAGGCTCAAAACCCTAATCTAGTCCTCGACGGAGCCAACCGACTCACCCCCAGAGCTAGAGCTAGGGGCGCCTCCCTAACCTGGAGCTCCGCCACCTGGAACTCCCCCTGGCGCATTAGCGCCAATCACTCCCTGGATGAGTGCCCCACACTCATCGATAATAGCGCCAGACCGGTCTCTCACCTCCCGGACTACCCTAGTGAGGCGGTCGTTAACCACCTGCAACTGCTCTCTCAGAGCGTTCGTCCTCTCCTGCTCCATGGCCACGTCCCCCTGGAGCTCCCCAATCCTATCGGCCTGCATCCGCGTGATGCCCCTAAGTCTAAGGGTCTCAGTGCGCTCCCTGGCGGCGGCACATCTAAGCCTCCGTCGCTCAGCAAGCACTGCCACAACCACGTGGTCCGCGTAAGAGTAAAACTGGCAACGCCTACAGCGGCGGGTCCAGCTAGCGGTATACCACAGCCGGATCGGACCTCCTGGCCTCTCCTGGAAGTCGATAACCCGTGGGCGCCTCTGAGGTGGCTCGTCTCCGCCCGCTCCACTAGTGCCAGCCATAACCTACAAAGATAACAAAGGTTTATAGCTTAGACAATATATTCACACTTAATGGCGTCTAAAAGCAATCCCAAAAGTTCGAAGGACCAGGTTTTAGGTTCGCCCAGGGTAATTCTAACCTAGGCTCTGATACCACCTGTGACAGCCCCACCTTCCCCTAAGGCGTACCAAAGGGGTTAGCGGACTGCCTGCCCAGCTCTCGCCAGGACTACTAAAACGGTAAAACATTAATTCAAGTCGTTCGGGAAACTACTAACGCGCTTAACCCAACCATCAATCAAGAAACGGAAAACAAAAGTTAAAACGTAAAGTGAATAGTGACTGCCACGTCACAATCAGCCAGCACCCAATCAAATGCAAATAACTGCTTACAATCCCGGAAAGGAATATATATACAAGCCAAGTAGAATACATGGAACATGAATACCCACACACTGTTACCAACCACATTTGTATGATTACAAGCCAAAAGGAAACATGTAAATCCAAGTACAATCAAGTTGCGAACTATTGAGGAGCTATACAAAATCTCTCAACTAGCTCTACTCAACTCATCTTCAAACTCAAAAGTCCAAAAGGTAAATCCCTGTAAGGAAAACAAAATTCACGGAGTGAGCTTTCGCCCAATGAGGTACCATCACCAAAATATACCAGGATCACATAAACACAAGAATATTCAGTCCAAATACGCACGTCAAGTAAGTAAAATCAACAACACCCAAGTGTAGGGAATAAAAGGATACGGATGGCTCTCAAGAGCCCTTTTCCTCTTTTGCCATGCTTGATCTCATCTCATTGACTCTCCGTCAATGTATACCAGGTAATCATGACCGTAGACTCCTCTTTACTCCAATTATCCATCCACCTCACTTTCCCCTTACCGGGCCCGAACACCAAACAGTACAGAATTGGTATTACTCGAGTATACCGGAATCAAGGGTCTCATACCCAAAGATTCCCAAATACAGTCCCCATGGCTTGTCAAATGTCCCCGACCAAGTCCTTACTGGCTCGAGTCCATTGACTTCCAATGAGGTAGAGCTCAGAGTGAACAGTAAAGTTGGTATCCAAGCGATACCAAATCCAGTATAGTCAATAATATTCAAGTAATATCATAAACAGTCAAGTAAGCTTAGTATAATAACCAGTCAAGGAGGCTAGAGAGTACGAGAGTGGTAAAGTACACCCTCGCCTCACCTAGCTCAAACAATCATCACAACTAGTCCAAACCACAGAATTCAAGTACAAGAAAGCCACGGAATAACAAACATGTGAGTAGTACACTCACCAAGTTCAACAAAGAAATTTCACAAGTTTTCGCCCGACGTGAGCCTCGGATCACCGGCATGCCCTATAACAATCAAGAAAGTACAATGAAAACGCAAACACAAGTCGAATACCTTTTTCTAGGAACTATTAAGGCAAGACCCAAATATAGCTTGGAAATGAAAAATACATAACATGTAGGGTTAAAAGTAGAAATAAACCCTAAGATTATTCACTTCTATCAAATCTCAACCCAACACATAAGAATCCAATACCCTAGACACTTGGACAGCATTTCCCCTAAAATTTCAGCTTTTCCAACCTACAAGACAACCAATAAAAGCCATCCAACACAACCACAAGCACCCAAACAATATATAAGCCATTCCATATGCATCATTAGGGTCATAATACCCTTCAATTATAGCCAATTAGAAGTTCAACAATCAACAATAGAAAACCCCCAATTTGAAACCCTAAATCTGAAATTTTCCGCACAAGCGGAAATTTTCCGCAATTAACCACAATTAACGCACAAGAGAACTATTTAATACCATTTAGAACCACCAATTCAAGCTCAATCATATCCATCATAGGAAAACAGAAAATTCCAGAAAAAAATCCAGAAAAATCAGAAAATTAGGAAACTTCACTCCAATCCACCAAATCGTCCGAAAAATCGCGGAAATAGCTACTATAAGGCACCAATTGGCCAAAATTTATAACAAAAGATGAGTTCCAAGCAAGATACCTTAGTTCTTCAAGAAAGGTTGTAGCTTGTGAGGTTTTCTTCCAAAACAACACCACCAAGTTCTTCAAAGACCCTTAGCAAGATGTTTTTATGGACTAATTCAAGAAACAAACGGCTAGTTTTCAAGATTTGAGCAAGATTAGAAGATGGAAGGTTGAAGAATTTTTTCCTTTGCTTGCTAGAGAGGTTCGGCCAAGACAAGGCTGAAATGAAGATGATTTGGTCAATTTTTGGTCTTTTATTCAAGTTAAAGAAAGTTAGGCAAAGTTAGGCAAGTTTAGTCCAACAACAATTTGACACTTGGCGCATTATTTTTGCTAGAGCTATCTTCTTGTCCCTCATGGCTAATCCATCTAGAAAACCTCCAATTATCTCCTAATACCTAGTAACAAAATTTCTTTACGCAAAAAAATTAACCTACTTGGTCAAATTTCTCTCACTTAATGCACTAGTGGGTCCCGCGACCAAAAGACGTTCCAAAATTCTCACGAACTACCTTATACTAGAAAAATGATTTAAGAACTATATTTACTGATAAAATATTGATAAAAGTAATATAATAAAGAAATTAAAAGAAAACGGGTGCACAGGAATAAAATAATAAATAAATAAAAAAATTTTTTTTTTTCTGGGTTCTCACATGAATCAGTACAGAACATAGGGAAAAATGGGTCCAAATTTCCTGTCAGAACTGGCCAACTTCAAAGGCAGTTCTGAACTCGGATTTGTTTTAGGTATAACTGGAGCTACGGAACTCGGATTTGGACGTATTTTATACCATTTCGAAGCTAAAACAAAGATCTAAAAATCGTATGAGGACCTAAATACCCAGTTCACACGTCATCGAGGTGAACTGAGCATGGTCAGAAGCGAAATCAAGAAACGCAGCAAAATTCTGGGTTTAGAATAGAAGCGAGTGTTTTGGCCATAACTCAGGCTACACAGATCCGTTTGACCTGAAATTTTTCAGGCACAACAATGACTTAAGAAGGTACAACTTTCATGTTTTGGTAAAACCCTGAATCCATATGTAACATAAAGATAAATGGAGCCAAAGTTCAGATGTTGGGCTGGCCTGTTTCCCCGTTTTGCCGGTTTCAAACGTCGCAAACGCATGGTTCATTTCTATGGTTCTCATGCAAGTCTTCCAACCAATTTCATACCAAATAAACACACATATACGACCTTCTATTTGCCCTACAAGAAAACCGAAATTCCTTTCCCAAATTCATCCCAAAACTTAACAATCACTAACCTTAGTCTAGGCACTAATCTTACTCCAACTAGTTCTAACACCTTAACCAACTACACCCTACTCATCTAAACCCTAACTCAACTAAAATAACTTCCCATTAGCCGAGGGTTTCATGGCCAAATCTGATTTTTACTAAGAATCACCATACAAGTGAAATTAATACACCAATGACTCAATTTCCAAGCTCAAAACCAACCAAAGCAACTTAATAACTCATGAAACCAAAACAAACCCTAGGTCTTCATAGCTCAACCGAAATTTAGGCAACCATAAATCAACAAAATAAACCATAAAATTCCTTCACAAGCATCTTATAAGCAACAAGACATTAAAACAACTCCATGAAACATCATTTTAATCCATCAAAGACCAACCTTAACTTTACCAAGTTTTCAAATGAGAGTTTTACCTTCTAGTTCCAAGTTTCCTAGGTTGATCTTCCAAAACTCAAGCTCCAAGTTGTTCCTTCAAGATCCAAACTCAAGATGGATAGATACAAAAATGATGAACTTGGAAGAATTTTATTCTCCTTCCCTTGCTCTAGGTTCGGCCAACTCCCTCTCTCTCTCCCTTTGATTTTGTTTTGTTTATTTCTTAGCTTTATCTCACAAATCCTACAATATAAGCTTAGTCAAAGCATTAGGAGATATTTTTCAACACCACCAATCACATAAAAGCTCCCAATTTGCTCCTTAGCCCTTACACCTTTAATTTCTCTTTCTCACACTATTGCCCAAACATATATAGAAAGCTTTCAATTAACTCCATTGGACCTAAACTTAATCTAGTCCAAACTAATTAATCTTACTTAATTTCTCTACTAATCACCTCACTAACTTAATCATCTACACTTAATCATACTTTCTCCATAATAAAAACAATTAAACAACAATCTTTATAACATTGGCAAAATTAGGGTTTTAAACCCAACTTAAGCTTTCTAATCTATTGGAACACTAGAGGGTTTACTAGTCTGAGGTTTTTCTAACTTTTAAACTTACTTAACCTATATAAAATAAATCGAATCCTATACTTACTTGTACCAAAACACACGCTAGTCTACCAAACATGAATTACAACTCAAATTTGTGATTAATACAAAAACTAGGATTTTATAAATAATCCAATTTAGGGTTTTCTAATAAGTTAGTTCAAAATAGAACAAAATGCTATTAATATCACATTATTTCAAAATTAAGGACTATCCGGGGTCTCACAACCTCCCCCTCTTAGAACAATTTCGTCCTCGAAATTAATACATTTGTTTGCGAACAGAGAGGAATATGTCTCCATCTAAACTTCACATACCACTGGTACGTTTTCTACCTTCAACTGATCCACTGGAGCATTCATTACATCACTAAATGCCCCCGTGCACCCTTGAGAGCTAACTCAATAAAGTCCACCTACAATTTCAATTCTCCTATCATACCTCACCTCCCTCGTACACCACACTAACAATTACACTCTTATTGGTAATAGGGGTTGGTATTTCTAGATCATACGATAAGTTTTTCTAGAAAGCGTACCGTCGAGGACTGCCGCAGGGTCAGTCACTTCTTGATGACCCATTGAATATACTCTGACCGGTGCTTTGGGTCGATTCTCCGCTACATTGGTCGGTTTAGCTGTGGTCCCTTATGTCGATGGCTTATGTCCTTCTTTCTGCATTTTAGGGCATTGAGCAATCAGATGTTCTGTACTACTAAATTTAAAGCATTTTCGTACCGAACTATTTTTCCAGCAATTCTCATCAGTGTGATTGCCCCCACAGAAACCACAGGTCAGCTTAGTTCCTACTGTTGACCCTCTATGCTGGACACTCCTCTGGAACCTTTGCCCTACCTGACCTTTTTCCACATTATCTCGTGGACTACCCGTTCCTCGGCCTATCTTAGAGGGTGGCTCGCTTCTCGAGTTTTGTCCGGTCACAATGTTGCTTGAGCTAGGTTGCTTTCTTTTTTAGGCTTTTACTAGTCCCTTAGCAGTCTCAATCCTCTGAGCCTTTTCTAGTGCTTGGCTAAATGTGTTTAACTGAGCGGCTGCTAGTGCCTCTTGAATCTCCATATTTAAGCCTTGAACGAAATGGCGGATTCACTTTTGCTCTGTTAGCACCAACTCCGGAGCAAAGCGGGAGAGTTTTGTAAACTGGGTTTCATACTCTGCCACACTAGATGCCCCTTGACGCAGGCAGATAAAATCATCTTCCCGTTTCTCTTGCACAATGGACGACAGATATTTTTCATTAAATTCCCGTGTAAAATTAATCCATGTCCAGCGGGTCTGTTCTCGCTCCCACTTGGCTTTAATCACATTCCACCAAGCTCGAGCAGCCCCCTCAAACTGAAAAACAACAAAAGATATCTGTGATTCCTCCGAATACCCAAGTGCGACAAATATATCTATCATACGGTCCATCCAACCCTCTGCTAGGTCAGGATTAGGTCCACCTATAAATTTTGGAGGTGCAAATTTTTGGAACCGTTCTAAGGCACGGTCCACCCCCTCATGATTGCCTGAATTATTTCCAGGGTTTCCTGTAGTATTCCCATGGCCCTGACCCTGTTGGTCAATCATACGTTCTAACAGGTCAGCCATCCGCTGGATGGCGGTAGCTATTTGATCTGGCTCATGTTCATTTTCCCTTTCAGGGTTTCGTCCTCGCCCTCTACCTCTACCCCGACCACCGGAGTCCATTTAGATTCAAAGTCTATAAATCCTAATAAAATGTACACTTATTATTCAAAATGTGAACAAGGTAGAGAATACCAAATGAAAATGCACATATACAAGAGTCACACAAAAGATGAACCCAGAATGATTGTTTTCAACTATATACATATATATACACAAAAGGTTATATACAGAAAGTGTACACAAAAGTCACATATATATTTACAAAGTCATACCAAAAGAGATACAAATCACCCGACCTCCAGTCGGTACAAAACCCAGTATACACATGAGCACTTCGGCTCCAAAAATCTAGTCAGTCAACTAAATAACAAAAGAGAGTAGCCATGCCAGTTCTAACAAAAGTAATCCGCCAGATAGTCAAAAGAAAGTACAAAGGCGACCCTAAACGCCTCCCCTAGGGGCCCAATCCCCAACAGAGCCCAAGGTGTGTGACAGCGCCACCTCTTCCTAAGGCGAACCAAAGGGTTCGGCGGACCGCCTGCTCAACTCTCGCCGGGACTCAGTCAGTCACTACAGTCCTCAAATAAATTACAATATAAATCTCAAATATTACATCAAATTCTCCAATAATTACATGTCATAAGC
Organism: Coffea arabica; assembly: GCF_036785885.1. Lineage (NCBI taxonomy): Eukaryota > Viridiplantae > Streptophyta > Magnoliopsida > Gentianales > Rubiaceae > Coffea > Coffea arabica. The sequence goes on along the minus strand of NC_092318.1, from coordinate 22,431,712 downwards.
GAAGAGGAAACAATTCCCCAAACTATACATAAAATGATTCCAAATCCAAACTGTACAAGATATATGTCATCCAGTCACGTGAATAAGTACTACAAGCCATCCTTCGCCACGAGCCCTGTGGAGGGGAATAAAATATTTTTGGGGTGAGCTAGAAGCTCAGTGAGTAACCAATAAAATCAGTAATCAAATATATTTCACAATAATGCATTTCGATGATGTCATAATTCCAAGATCAAATGTACGTATTTTTGCTCTCGTGAGCCAGTGAAATCATTGCACTTAAACACCCAATGCTCAAATAGATCACTTAATGTTAAACAATAAGGGGGAGCAATGTTGGTGCTCCAGATCATGCCATGAACAATAAACAGGGTGGAGACATTGGTGTTCAGCACAAGACTCCCCAAGAACTCATTAAAGCCAAATCATGTCACGAACTCACATGCAAGCACGCATGATATGCAATCGAGTAAATAATGCAAGAAACATTTCAAAAGTACTTGGAAAATAGTTGAGGGTCACTCACCTCCACGGCTCAAAAACCATCCATCATATATCATTACCTTGCTCGAGTCCAAGCCCTAAATCACAACCTCAAAGCAATCATACATTCTCAAAGTTCGGACAGCATTTCCCTATAAATGCTTCGTTTCCAACCTACAATATATCACCAATCACACATACAGTTAATAAGCAATAAAATACATCCAATTAGGCCACAATATCCCTCAATCAAAGCTAATTAGAAGCTTAAGAGCCACCATTAGAAAAACCCCCAATTAAACTCTAGAAACAGGAATTCATTCCCTCAAGCGTAAATTTTCCGCAACGATCGCAATTAACGTATAAAAGTTCCATTTAACACCTTTCGGCACAATATTCATAACTGAAGCTACCCTTATCAGATTGAAACGAATCTTATGGAGTTTCGAAAACAAGACATAAACCTACATTTCTTATGAAGACCTCAAAAGCCAAATCATACATTTTCATGGTCAAAAATGGTAAACTCCACGAAAATAGAAATCTGGGCGCGAAACAGGGTTAATGGATAGTCAAGGATATTTTCATCTTTTCACAGGCTACGTTGCTTCGATTGAGCTGAAAGTTTGTAGACAGCTAGTTAACACCATTTTATACAACTTTCATGTTTTGTGCTAAGGCCAAATCGGCCTCTAACTAGGTGTAACAGTACCGGGAAGAATTGGGGAAAAAAGAAACCCTAATCTGGAATTTTCCGCACAAAGTGGAAATTTTCCGCAATTAGCTACAACTAACATATACAAGCTTCATTTTACACCATTACCAGCCATCATACCATCATCAAACCATGATCCTCATACCAAACAGAAAAATAACAAGAATAAATCAAAATTCATAAAACCTTCACTTCCAACCATAAACAAACCATAATCCCACCATATGTCATCATATTAAACCACTAAAGCCACCAATTGAACATTAGCAAAGCTAAAGGGAAAGATTCTTAACAACTCACCTTGCAACCTCAAGACAACAAGCAACTTAGCACCTTTGTTTCTCAAACCACTTCACCACTTACCTTAATCCTACCAAGAGAAAGGTTTTTATGGAGCAAATCAAAGTTTTAGCGGTTGGTTTGTGAGATCAAGGCAAGAAATTGAAAAAAAAAGGTTGGAGGTTTCTTTCTTTTCTCTCCCTAAGGAGTTCGCCAAGAGAGCTTCAAATGAAGAAATAAAATGGCCAAATTAGCTTTAAGATGGTAAAAATATCTTGGTCAAAAGTCCAAGGGTGAATTGAATGGTGACACTTGTCACCTTTTAGCTTAAATCTTATCTTTTTGTCTCTCTAATACAAATCTCTTTGCACCTTGTAAAATAATATTACTTAATACAAACCTCCAACAAGTTGTCAAAAAGATATTGCATTTACCGCACTAGCGGGTCCCACGTCCATAATACACTTCAAATTTAACGTGGACTAACTCGTATCAAGGAAATGATTTAAAAATTATATTCCTTTATAAAAATGTATAGAAAATTAATATCTTGAAGAAAGGTACAAAATTATACACAAGGAAACAAAATAATGTCTAGAAAATATATAAAAATTTGCGGGTTCTCACACTCATTCTTTCGAGGCATCACAAGGTGTCAACCTCATCCATCGGCTCTGGACCGATAGCTCGTGGCGGTGCCTCTGCGGCCACATCCAATAGGACCTCACAGTCCAACATAATTCCCCGGACCCGCTCTCTCAGCTGTGTGTCATGGAGCTGTCGACGAAAAGCATCCGTCCGCTCCTCCTCATCCCTAAGGCCCTGCTCCAGCTCCCGGATGCGCAAAGCCTGCCCGTGGGCCACCCCTCTGGCCTTCTCGAGCTGTCGAAGTAAGCGATCGTTTGCCTTTCCCAGGCGACGTCGCTCGTCGTCCACTGCCAAGACGACCTCATCAGGGTAACCATATGTATGTCGGCACTCACATGGCCGATTCATTCGACCAAAAGGTGAGTATAGAGTATATGGGCCCCCTGGCCTCCTCTGGTATCTAAGTACGCGCCGGCGTAACACCTGGTTCACTGGACCCCCAGCACTCGGAGGTCTCGGTCCCGGTCCCGATCCCACGCCGCTGGGTCCCGCACCACTAGGATTACCTGGATCCATACCTACAAAACATACCATTCATCTTAAATAGAAATATGTAATGCTTATCACGTATAACCCACTTGCCCAAGTCCTCTAACCTAGGCGCTCTGATACCACCTGTGACGCCCCCACTTCTCCCAAGGGCGAACCCGAGGGTATCGCCGGGACGCCTGACTGACTCGCGCCAGGACTCAAAACACAAAGCTAATAAAACTATATAAACCAAAAGAGTACTATTCACAATATATTCAATCCCAAAAGAGTATTTACATCCTCAAAAGGAGTTATCCAGACTACTACATTATCTTATGCTACTAACCAAAATATAAAGTAGACCCAAAGAGGGTTCCTTAAACAGATCACCAAAATAAAAAGAAACATCTTAGTTGTCCGGCTATTACAAACCAAGCCTAACTATTCTAGTGATAGTGCCAAAAGTTTCCCCGCGTCGGCCCCTGTTAAGGAAAACAAAGGGAAAGGGGTAAGTTAGATGCTTAGTAAGTAAACAGGGGTAAAAACGCAAATTTCACAGTAATACGTACAATTACGTAACAAAGATATCAAATCGAAAAAATAAAAGTAACAACACAAGTTAAGAATACAGGTTGGCTCCAAAGCCACGTCATGTGCCATGTGTGACCTCCGGTCGACACTCCGTCGACCACAAATAAGGGTCCATAGAACTCCACTTACTCCCACCGTACACCTTATCACCCACACTGGCCAGTCACCTCACAAAATGGCTCGAGCAAACGAAATTGAGCTTGGTTCACAAGCTTGGTTCACAAACTTGGTTCACATACTCGGTGACCCGGATTCACAAACTTGGTGACCTCAAACTAGGTTGGACTGACTTCGACCAAGCCCCGGCCGACTCGAATAGTCCGTCTAGGTCTTGAGATAGGGCACACAACTTCATTATATTCACAAATTTCACAAAAGTCACCCCGAGCTACAAGCTCAAGGGGATCAGCATCAAAATAATTCATATATACACAGCTCATAAAGAAGCACAAGTACAAATTAGGGTTTAGGTCGAGTGTGATCAAGTACACCCTCACCTAAGTACCCTCTCATCCACACCAAAGCACATAAGCAAGTTATACACAAAAACAGCCTGAATACTTACACAAAAGCAAGTATAGCAAAAGAGCGAAGATCACGTCTCGTGTAATAACTAGTAGGCCCCACTGGCTCCGTCTAACTCACCACCGTCTGAAATAGAAGATTGTACCACATTATTCCACAAATGGCTATTAAAATGCATAAATCAAACAAAACGGCAAAATTGGTACATGCATGCACGGAAACGGCTTGCGGAAACGGAAACGGAAACGGGCATAGTTGCTGTCCCAATCTGTTTTGATCAGATTTCAGGCTACAGGTATCGAATCAAAGTGCATGAGGTACCGTTGTGAAGCTAAGAAGAAGGGCTACAACTTTCATGAAGACACCTCAAACCAGATCTCAATGGAACCAGGACAAAAATGCACAAAACAGTTCCAGCCGTTTCAGTTCCGATTCCCCAGCAGGCCCTGTTTGAACGACCATAACTCATGACTCAGAGGTCAGAATCAAGAATTTCCAGAGGGGTTGGAAATATCATTTATAATGCTATAACTTTTGTGTTTGACCAAAAGCTGAGTCAGAACAGAGCATAGGGAAAAATGGGTCCAAATTTCCTGTCAGAACTGGCCAACTTCAAAGGCAGTTCTGACACCCAATTTTGTTTTAGGTATAACTGGAGCTACGGAACTTGGATTTGGACAAATTTTATACCATTTCGAAGCTAAAGCAAATATCTACAAATCCTATGAAGACCTCAACACCCAGTTCACACGTTATCGAGGTGAACTGAGAATGGTCAGAAGCAAAATCAAGAAACGCAGCAAAATTCTGGGTTTAGAATAGAAGCGAGTGTTTTGGCCATAACTCAGGCTACACAGATCCGTTTGACCTGCAATTTTGCAGGCACAACAATGACTTAAGAAAATACAACTTTTATGTTTTGGGAAAACCCTGAATCCATACATAACATAAAGATAAATGGAGCCAAAGTTCAGATGCTGGGCTGGCCTGTTTCCCCGTTTTGCCGGTTTCAAACGTCGCAAACGCATGGTTCATTTCTATGGTTCTCATGCAAGTCTTCCAACCAATTTCATATCAAATAAACACACATGTACCACCTTCTATTTTCCCTACAAGAAAACCAAAATTCCTTTCCCAAATTCATCCCAAAACTTAACAATCACTAACCTTAGTCTAGGCACTAATCTTACTAACTCCAACTAGTTCTAACACCTTAACCAACTGCACCCTACTCATCTAAACCCTAACTCAACTAAAATAACTTCCCATTAGCCTAGGGTTTCATGGCCAAATCTGATTTTTACTAAGAATCACCATACAAGTGAAATTAATACACCAATGACTCCATTTCCAAGCACAAAACCAACCAAAGCAACTTAATAACTCATGAAACCAAAACAAACCCTAGGTCTTCATAGCTCAACCGAAATTTAGGCAACCATAAATCAACAAAATAAACCATAAAATTCCTTCACAAGCATCTTATAAGCAACAAGACATTAAAACAACTCCATGAAACATCATTTTAATCCATCAAAGACCAACCTTAACTTTAGCAAGTTTTCAAGTGAGAGTTTTACCTTCTAGTTGCAAGTTTCCTAGGTTGATCTTCCAAAACTCAAGCTCCAAGTTGTTCCTTCAAGATCCAAACTCAAGATAGATAGCTACAAAAATGATGAACTTGGAATAATTTACTTCTCCTTCTCTTGCTCTAGGTTCGGCCAACTCCCTCTCTCTCTCCCTTTGATTTTGTTTTGTTTATTTCTTAGTTTTATCTCACAAATCCCACAATATAAGCTTAGTCGAAGCATTAGGAGATATTTTCCAACACCACCAATCACATAAAAGCTCCCAATTTGCTCCTTAGCCCTTACACCTTTCTTACCCTATTGCCCAAACATATATAGAAAGCTTTCAATTAACTCCATTGGACCTAAACTTAATCTAGTCCAAACTAATTAATCTTACTTAATTTCTCTACTAATCACCTCACTAACTTAATCATCTACACTTAATCATACTTTCTCCATAATAAAAGCAATTAAACAACAACCTTTATAACATTGGCAAAATTTGGGTTTTAAACCCAACTTAAGCTTTCTAATCTATTGGAACACTAGAGGGTTTACTAGTCTGAGGTTTTTCTAACTTGTAAACTTACTTAACCTATATAAAATAAATCGAATCCTATACTTACTTGTACCAAAACACACGCTAGTCTACCAAACATGAATTACAACTCAAATTTGTGATTAATACAAAAACTAGGATTTTATAAATAATCCAACTTAGGGTTTTCTAATAAGTTAGTACAAAATAGAACAAAATGCTATTAATATCACATAATTTCAAAATTAAGGACTATCTGGGGTCTCACAAATAACATTTGTACCATAAATAAAGCGATAAAGTCAAGTAATTCACGATTAACAATTAAACACATTGGAGTAGGATACAGGAGCTCTCAGGAGCTAATTTCCACTTGTTTCGCCACGGCTCGATCTGATACCCCCTCGTGATGACACTCCGTCATTCGGGTAGGTATTATGTCCGTAGAAACTTCACTTATTAGTTCCTCCATCCACCATTCCACCCTCTCGGATCCGTAACCAAACACGCACGAAAAGGGCGATACTCGCCGAGTATGCCGAACAAGATCTCAAAAGATCAAGTTTTGTTTTGTTATTCTCTTGGTTCATCAAGCTTCTCGACCAAGCCCATGCCGGCTCGAGTTGCAAGATTTGCTAAGAGATTTGGGCGTCCCCATAAGTCGAGGAGGTTCACTCCACTCAACAACACGACACGCACGATAACATGACATGCACACGAAAATAAGTATATTTTGCCGATAAGATTCACTCCAATCGACTTTAAAAATCAAGTTTAATGCAAGTAGAGTTCGAGTAAAGGAGAGCGAGTGCGATAAAGTATACACTCATCTCATCATGTAACATTCACGCATATAAGAAAGATAGATCACGTAAATACATCAAGTCATGCACTTGACACTCACCAATTCAAAAGTAATTGAGCGAGAAAAGTCCTTAGTTGTCCCCTCTGGGATTCTCTTCAAGACTCGCTTGAGCACCTGAAGAATCAGTGACCATACATCACTCACGTAAACCCACTACCACGTAACACACAAGAAAGAATATCCACTTGTTTAGATTAAACCAAAGTCTCAAAAGAGAACCTATTTTTCTCGAAAATTGCAGTTCAAAAGTGATGGTTTAATAACACAAGAAAAACTGATTTCATTCATGAAATCGAGTTTAAAGAGATCAATTAATATCAAGAAAGAATAACGAGTTCTCAAAATTTCATTTTCTAAGAAATCGGCAAATTTCGGTTTTGCACGTCAAAATTGGAAAAATCAGGTCTTGCACTCAGTAAGTCCAAAATTGGAAAACATAGTACCGTTGGAAACTACTTCCAGAGTACTAAAGTTCCTAGAAGACACTTTTCCATGATTCAAAACGGAAGACACTCAAATGTTGGCTTCAAATTGCCGATTTGGACTCCCAAGACAGATTCAGGGTTGGTTTTTGGTAAAATTTGAAAATTCGGAAAAATTCACAAAATGTGAACTAGCCTCTGAAATTTGAAACTCAATTAGAGTTCCAATCAAAGTTTAGAACACAACAAATGTAACAAGAATCGGAGTTTTGAACGCCAAGATATAGCAGCTCAAAGTTGGTTCAAAATGACGACCATTGCAAGATTTGAAACACAAATTTTGGGACTTCAGTTGGGCATCGAAATGGACTTGGAATGGTACCAAATTTGGTATGATTACACTACCATATAAAGGCTACTCTTATATCAAACTTCATACAAAAATGCCTACGGGGAGTTAGTTAACAAGACCACTAAAGTTCCAGGAATATCCAAAGCAATTCTGCCTTATGATTCTGTTTTCTTTTTTCGAACCTTTAGCCAATGAAATAATCTCAAACATGGTTCATTTATGAATGAAAAGTCTAAGAAACATCCAACATACATTTGGTAGGTGATTAACACCAAAAGTTTGAAAATAACAAGTTCCAATTCGAGCTAAGCAATCGGCTAGCCCAAAATTAGGGTTTTCTTTCTCTGATGCAGGTCTGTAATTTAGCCATAACTCAGTCAATTCAACTAGAAATTAAGCATGGTTGGTGGCTTTGGAAACTAAATTCATGGGCTATAATTCATCAAAAGAAAATGTTTTGAAATTCAGTTCATAGCTAGCTCAAATTCAAGCAACAAATTCCAGCACATCATTGACTCTCTAGCACAGTAATGAAACAGGACAGGTAACTTTGAAGAGCTAGTACGGTTCACTCAAGTCGAATCAGGGGATGTATTTTATACTATTAGAAAACTGGAAGTGTCTAGTTTCAAATGCCATAAATGGCACTCGATTTTGACATCGGAGTAAAGAGTTATGATCGTTTAAAGTTCGCTGCCAGAGTACCTCTTTACACGTTTTCCAGGTTTGAACATGTTTCGAAAATGCAACTTTTACCCAACCAAATCAAGTGATTTTTGGTGGAAACTTTCCATAGAACATATACAACATATCTACATCAAAATAAAGGTCATATGATCACAAAAAAATCGAACCAAGGCCTCTGTACAAAAAGGGCAGAATCGGCTCTTTCTCGTGTATCAACCTCCCTTTGGTTTCCTTCCACTTTTTTAACTTATACTCACTTATTTAACACTTAATCAACATGAACAACACCCAAAATCATCATATCAGCCCGACAAGTCCATTGTGGGATTTCATAGAGCCCACTCAAATGATTTCCAACAAAATAAAGATACCCACATGAAGCTACAAGCTTCCAAGTGAAATCTAACTCACTAGAATTAAGTTTCAAAGGTTGGATGATTTACTACCTCAGGTTGATGAAACTCAGAAATTTTCGGTCACTTTGAGCTCCAAGAAACCGTGGATAAGTTGCTCTCTTCCTGTCCAAGTGAAGCTCCAAGTTGTTGTGAGTTTGAGTGATAAATTTGGAGTGAAATGGTGCAAGATTTTGGAGTGAAATGAGATGAAATTTTTCCTTCTTCTTCCTTAGCTAGTCTCGGCCACAATGAGAGAAAAGAGAGAGAGTGTAGCAGCTGGTAAAGCTTCTTGGAGAAGCTTGGTAGGTGTGGCTTTAATGTGCACAAAATTCAACTCTCAATAGTGCGCGTACGCGGGCGTTTCGTGCCCGTTTCCTCTCGGGTTTGTTTCACTTATGCACTAAACCGCTAATGAACTTCATTTATCACTATTATTATTCACTCTTAGTAGTCTAAAAATAAATGTCCAAAGTCCCTCAATTAGTCACGCGCGCGAAAACGTAAACTTTCGACTCATGCACGATAAAGTGAAATTTCTAAGAAATTCTCGTAGCGATGATATAACTAACTAATACTTGAGTGCTTAATCATAAAAATAACCATTTTAGGGTAAGCCAATAAGTAAGTGAATAAATTGATAAAATAAATAAATAAATAGATATAAAAATTACGAGTCCTCAAATCTCCAAGGTCACTGTACTCTCAAATCGATTATTGCCTCCAAACGCGTTTTCACTAAATCTCACTAAACGAGCTTCCGAAAATTAAATTTATTAAGGGACATTTTTAAAATATATGTAAGTCATAGTTCCATGTAAATGGTTCCAAAAGGGTTGAAATAAATTAATCGGAGAAAACGAATGAATAAATATTTAAATAACCTAGTAATATACGATAAAATAAGAAAATTTTCGGGTCCTCGCATCCTCCCCTCATTAAAAAGAATTTCGTCCTCGAAATTCACACTTAGGATAATAGTCATACCCCTTAATAGTCACGCTTATCAGATCAATCAATAACTTACACTCTCCAACCCATATCTCACAATTTCTATTCACCCAATTTAGAAGTCAAACTTTGATTCTATCTCATGAGTCTCGAGTTTTGTAAAAGTGTGTGTCGTACTATAGTCACTTAAAACCTTAACTAAACAATTGAAAGCAAGAATCATATCTTCAATGACCTTAGCGGGATTGGAAACCTACTGATAATCTAATGCATAAATCCTAGCTGGTGGTTTAGATCGATTTCCTCCAGCACTAGATTGTTTTGATACCGACTTGTCTGGCCGTTGAGCACTACCTCTTTCCTTTGGTATACTCGGACAGTTCGCAATATGATGTTCAGTGCTGCCACAATACAAACACTTTCCTGTTTTCTTCCAGCACTCATTCTCTGTATGGTTAGCTTTACAACAACAACCACAAATAACTTGAGAAGCCACAGCCTGACCACTTGGAGGTGTCTCCTTCAGTTGACCTCGTCCATTGTGGCCTGCTCTTGATTAAGTCCTTTTTGGTGTACTAGATGTCTCTATTCCTCCCGTTCCTTTTTCCTTTTTAGAAGGTGGGGCACCCTTTTCTGCTTGTCCAAGAGGATAACTAGTAGTGCCCCTCTTCTTGGCATGAAAATCCTTAACTTGCAGCCTTGCACTTTCAACTCTCTGCGCCTTCTCTAGGGTTTCGGTGAAAGTGGAGATTTGGGCTGCTGCTAAACCCTCTTGAATCTCCACGTTAAGTCCCTGTACAAATCGCCTTATCCTTCTCCTCTCAGTGGCTACCAATTCCGGGGCATACCTAGAAAGTTTAGTAAATTTTTCCTCATACTCGGCCACACTAGACGCCCCCTGCTTCACTTTTATGAATTCGTCCTCCCGTTTCTCTTGAACCAAGGGCGGGAGAAACTTCTCATTAACTTCTCCTAAAAGGTTTTCCCAGGTCCAAAGGGTTCGTGCTCTTTCCCATTTTTCCCTTATCATATCCCACCAAGCACGTGCTGCACCCTCAAACTGAAAGACAGCAAAAGTCACTCGTCTCTCCTCTGCATAATCTAGAGCGGCGAAAATATTAGTCATTCTTTCTAGCCAATTCTCGACTACCTGAGGATCAGGCTCACCAGTGAACTTAGGCGGGTTGAATTTAAGGAACCTCTCCAAGGCTCTATATTCCCTTCTATCCTGGCCCCCAAGTTGGTTAAGCGGCCCTGGTCCCTGTCTCTCAGCTAATCGTTCTAGGATATCAGTCATCCTATTACTGGCAGTAGTCATTTGGTTAACCTCTATATTCTCTTGTTCTTGGGTCGGTCTAGTTGCCGATCCTTGTGCATCCCCTTGAGGTTGGACTTGCCTAGACCCTCGCCCACGACCTTGTCCACTCCTTCGTCCATCCATAATTTTAGTGGTGCCTAGTGCAAGAAATAAAAGTGGTCAGGCGAGGAAATACTCAAAACAAGAGCCAATCAAGAAACATTGAAAATAACAATAATTTACATTCATTAACACTTCAAAGTTCATACAATTAGCAAGTCATGGGGGAATTACAAAAATATAGCACACAGGTGCCACAAAAGTACTTTTAGTCACATACGACTATAGTAAAGTCAAGTGCCTCAAAAGTAGGCCATACAGTCATACAAAAATACAATGGCCTTGGTACTAGCATCACCCCAGCTAATTCTAACTACATCAGTCAAAAGGGTCTAATTTTTCTCGTTCATTTCCGACTCATATCAAACACTTGGATCCTATTGAGTTACATAGGGCCATCCATCAATCTTTCTCTACCTCTCTCTCTTAGGCTCAACTACATTCCACTTCTCTCTAGTCAATGTTGTTCCACACTCGATTAAAATATTTTCCGTTCGATGTCTCATTTCTCTTACTACACGAACTAGACGTCCGTTGACCTCTTGCACTTGCTCTCAGAAAACATTAGTCCGTTTTTGTTCCTCGCAAATGGAGATCTCAAGTCCTTAGCATTGCCCTCAACTCTTAAGTACTCAGGTACAAGAATCCGAAATAAGGTAATTCACAACTTACGCTCTAGAAGAGTACTTAACCCTTTACTCATTCATATAATAAGGACCATAACACCATTTGGCCCAAACTCACCCCGCGCAAATACCACGCGAAGTGGCTCTGATTTTTATTCCTACAAGCGGTCACTTAACTTTCAAACCAGTCCCACAGTCTGGTATCCTAAATTTTTAAGTTTAGGATACACTACAAAGATCTGAAACCTCAGCTCTGAAACAAACTGTGACGCCCCCACTTCTCCCAAGAGCGAACTCGAAGGTATCCACGGGACGCCTGCCCAACTCTCGTCAGGACTCAGACAATTCCAATTCAAACTTGAAGTGTAATACTAACAATGAAAGTCGGAATAAAGGTACGAAATCATTTTCATACATAAATATTCAATCTTACATCACAATTTCAAACTTACAATCACTTTCCCCAAAATATACAACATCCAAAAGTGTCTAGTCGATTACAATCGAAACACTAATACAAAAGTGCCTCAAGTCGGCATTTCCTTAACTTCTTCCATTCCGGTTCCTGTTAAGGAAAACAAACTAATGGGATGAGCCAATACTCAGTGAGACCAAGAAAGTCATGCAAGCACATAGTTCAAGTATCAGTAACATTTGTACCATAAATAAAGCGATAAAGTCAAGTAATTCACGATTAACAATTAAACACACTTGAGTAGGATACAGGAGCTCTCAGGAACTAATTTCCACTTGCTTCACCACGGCTCGATCTGATACCCTCTCGTGATGACACTCCGTCATTCGGGTAGGTATTATGTCCGTAGAAACTTCACTTATTAGTTCCTCCATCCATCATTCCACACTCTCGGATCCGTAACCAAACACGCACGAAAAGGGCGATACTCGCCGAGTATGCCGAACAAGATCTCAAAAGATCAAGTTTTGTTTTGTTAATCTCTTGATTCATCAAGCTTCTCGACCAAGCCCATGCCGGCTCGAGTTGCAAGATTTGCTAAGAGAATTAGGCGTCCCCATAAGTCGAGAAGGTTCACTCCACTCAACAACACGACACGCATGATAACACGACATGCACACGAAAATAAGTATATTTTGACGATAAGATTCACTCCAATTGACTTTAAAAATCAAGTTTAATGCAAGTAGAGTTCGAGTAAAGGAGAGCGAGTGTGATAAAGTATACACTCATCTCATCATGTAACATTCACGCATATAAGCAAGATAGATCACGTAAATACATCAAGTCATGCACTTGACACTCACCAATTCAAAAGTAATTGAGCGAGAAAAGTCCTTAGTTGTCCCCTCCGGGATTCTCTTCAAGACTCGCTTGAGCACCTGAAGAATTAGTGACCATACATCACTCACGTAAACCCACTACCACATAACACACAAGAAAGAATATCCACTTGTTTAGATTAAACCAAAGTCTCAAAAGAGAACCTATTTTTCTCGAAAATCGCAGTTCAAAAGTGATGGTTTAATAACACAAGAAAAACTGATTTCATTCATGAAATTGAGTTTAAAGCGATCAATTAACATCAAGAAAGAATAACGACTTCTTAAAATTTTGTTTTCTAAGAAATCGGCAAATTTCAGTTTTGCGCGTCAAACTTAGAAAAATCAGATCTTTCACTCAGTAAGTTCAAAATTGGAAACGTTGATACCGTTGAAAATTACTTCCAAAGTGCTAAAAGTTCCTAGAAGGCACTTTTCCATGATTCAAAACGGAAGACACTCAAATTTTGGCTTCAAGTTGCTGATTTGGACTCCCAAGACAGATTCAGGGTTGGTTTTTGGTAAATTTTGGAAATTCGGCAAAATTCACAAAATGTGAACTAGCCTCTGAAATTTGAAACTCAATTAGAGTTACAATCAAATTTTAAAATACAACAAATGGAAAAAGAATTGGAGTTTTTAGAGCCAAGATATAGTAGCTCAATGTTGGTTCAAAATGACGACCATTGGGCAATTTTCCAGATTTGAAACACAAACTTTGGGACTTCAGTTGGGCATCAAAATGGACTTGGAATGGCACCTGATTTGGTATGATTACACTACCATATAAGGGCTACTCCTCTGTCCAATTTCATGCAAAAATTCGTACGGAAAGTCAGTTAACAAGACCACTAAAGTTCCAGGAATATCCAAGGCAATTCTGCCTTATGATTCCGTTTTCCTTTTTCGAACCTTTAGCCAATGAAATGATCTCAAACATGGTTCATTTATGAAGGAACAGTCTAAGAAACATCCAACATACATTTGATAGATGATTAACACCAAAAGTTTCAAAATAACAAGTCCCAATTCGAGCTAAGCCATCGGCTAGCCCAAAATTAGGGTTTTCTTTCTCAGGTGCAGGTCTGTAATTTGGCCATAACTCAGTCAATTCAACTTGAAATTAAGCATGGTTGGTGGCTTTGGAAACTACATTCATGGGCTATAATTCATCAAAAGAAAATGTTTTGAAATTCAGTTCATAGCTAGGTCAAATTCAAGCAACAATTTCCAGCACATCATTGACTCTCTAGCATAGTAGTGAAACAGGACAGGTAACTTTGAAGAGCTAGTACGGTTCACTCAAGTCGAATCAGGGGATGAATTTTATACTATTAGAAAACTGGAAGTGTCTAGTTTCAAATTCCATAAACGGAACTTGATTTCAACGTCGGAGCAAAGAGTTATGATCGTTTAAAGTTCGCTGTCAGAGTACCTCTGTACAAGTTTTCCAGGTTTGAAGATGTTTCAAAAATGCAACTTTTACCCAACCAAATCAAGTGATTTTTGGTGAAAAATTTCCACACAACCTATACATCATATCTACATCAAAATCAAGGTCATTTTATCTCAAGAAAATCGAACCAAGGCCTCTGTACAAACAGGGCAGAATCGGCTCTTTCTCACGTATCAACCTCCCTTTAGTTTCCTTCCACTTTTTCAACTAATACTCACTTATTTAACACTTAATCAACATGAACAATACCCAAAATCATCATATCAGCCTGACAAGTCCATTGTGGGATTTCATAGAGCCCACTCAAATGATTTCCAACAAAATAAAGATACCCACATGAAGCTACAAGCTTCCAAGTGAAATCTAACTCACTAGAATCAAGTTTCAAAGGTTGGATGATTTACTACCTCTTGGTTGATGAAACTCAGAAATTTTCGGTCACTTTGAGCTCCAAGAAACCATGGATAAGTTGCTCTCTTCCCAGTCCAAGTGAAGCTCCAAGTTGTTGTGAGTTTGAGTGATAAATTTGAAGTGAAATAGTGCAAGATTTTGGAGTGAAATGAGATGAAATTTTTCCTTCTTCTTCCTTAGCTAGTCTCTGCCACAATGAGAGAAAAGAGAGAGAGTGTAGCAGCTGGTAAAGCTTCTTGGAGAAGCTTGGTAGGTGTGGCTTTAATGTGCACAAAAGTCAACTCTCAATAGTGCGCGTACGCGGGCGTTTCGTGCCCGTTTCCTCTCGGGTTTGTTTCACTTGTGCACTAAACCTCTAATGCACTTCATTTATCACTATTATTATTCACTCTTAGTAGTCTAAAAGTAAATGTCCAAAGTCCCTCAATTAGTCACGCGCGCGAAAACGCGAACTTTCTACTCGTGCGCAATAAATTGAAATTTCTAAGAAATTCTCATAACGAAGATATAACTAACTAATACTTGAGTGCTTAATCATAAAAATAACCATTTTAGGGTAAGCCAATAAATTAGTGAATAAATTGATAAAATAAATAAATAAATACATATAAAAATTGCGAGTCCTCAAATCTCCAAGGTCACTGTACTCTTAAATCGATTATTGCCTCCAAATGCGTTTTCACTAAATCTCACTAAACGAGCTTCCGAAAATTAAATTTTTTAACGGGACATTTTTAAAATATACGTAAGTCATAGTTCCATGTAAATGGTTCCAAAAGGGTTGAAATAAATTAATCGGAGAAAACGAATGAATAAATATTTAAATAACCTAGTAATATACGATAAAATAAGAAACTTTCCGGGTCCTCACAAAATCTGGAAATCCACTGGTCAGGTTGCAAAATCAACCGACTTTAAACTGTTATATCTTGTTGCTCAAAACTCTGAATTTAGTTCCACTTGTTGTGTTTAAAACTTGATTTGGAACTCTTATTGTGTCATAAATTTCAGAGGCTGGTTTTACCAAATTTATTGCATTTCCTTTCGACATTGATAGTCTGTTTTAAACCTGATTTCATGGAGGATACAACTTTCCCTTGTGACTTTAAATCCTCACTTTTAAATCTCGATTTTCGATGGACTAAGCTCTTTTAAGACATTGTCTTAAGTTTTAAACAAGAGTACTTCTTCCTTGTATGATAAGTGATTGTAAGTATATGTGAGTGATAGTTGATCAATATTTCTTCAAGTGCTCAAGAAGGGTTTGAAGGAAATCCCAGAGCGGACCATTAAAGACTTTACTTGCTCACTTACTTTTAATTTGGTGAGTGTGAAGTGCATGAATTGTTGCATAATACCTGAATTACTTCCAGTTGAATATATGAATTGGTTTTGTTGAGTCGAGTGTGTACTTTATCGCACTCGTTCTCTTTTACTTGATTTTATACTTGACTTGCTCATACTTGAAATTATACTTGTGTTTAACTTTTGTCGATTGGAGTGAATCTCATCGACTTCTACTTGTAATTGTCGATTGGAGCGTTGTCTAATCGACCAATCTTACTTGTGGGGGACGCCTAACCTCATTGGCTAACTTTGTGAATCGAGCCAACATGGGCTTGGTCAAGAAGCTTAGTAAACCATGAGCAAACATGAAGCTTGATCTATTGGAGAGATCTTGCTTGGCATACTCTCGTAGTATTGCCACGATATACTCGAGTAATATCAAAACCTTGACGAGCGGGCCCAATATAAGGGGTGTAATGGTGAACGGGAATTTGGGAAAAGTGGATTTTCTACGGATTTGATACTTGGTTGACCGAGTGTCAACATGGAATTGGATCAAGACCTTGACCTAGCTACATGGAATTTAGTTCCTGAGAGCTACAGTATCCTTGAATTGCTTCTGTTTACTTCCCTTACATGGAAATGTTAATTACTTGCAATTTCTAGTTAGTAAAATCTTGATTTTCTTCCATACTCTTCTACTTGCTCTATTACGTGCTTGCATGATTTTCTTGGCCTCACTGAGCGTTAGCTCATCCCATCAGTTTGTTTTCCTTAACGGGATCTCGGAATGGAAAGAATTTTGGGAAAAGCCGACTTGATTACCTTCGAGTAGAATTTTGAGTTGTAATTGACTAGTCGACTCATAGTGATTGTATTTTGGGAAGATTGATGTACTTTTGAGAACTTGTGATGTAAGACTTGAAAGTTTATTTAAGGGAGAGATTTTTCCTTAATTTGACTTTTATTATTGGTTGTGTACCTTTATGTTTAAATTTGACTTGTATCGAGTCCTAGCGAGAGTTGGGCAGGCATTCCGCGGATACCCTTGGGTTCGTCCTAGGAAGAAGTAGGGGCATCACACTTTTTCTTTTCTTGTTTTTCTATTTATTTTTCTACCAAAACTCTAGCCGCCTTTTGATTTAAAAAAAAAACAAAAAAAAATTATTCTTGTTTTCTTGATTTTATCCCTTGAGTGTAACCGACCCCCTTGATTGATCGAGATTAGAATTTCTTGGTATGATTAAGTTTTTGGAAATAGATTTTGCACGGTTCAATTCCTATTAAATTTCTTCCAAGTGAAGTCGCAATCTTGTGTTGAGTCATCAAAAAAAAATTAATCACTATTCACCGTCACTAGTCATCATACTATTCACTGTCACTGTTCAAGTTATTGTTCATGCACTATTCATCCCAATCAAGATTTTCACCAAGAATCCCAAGAATCTCAAACAAAGTTCAAGAATTAATAATTTCTAGCAACTTGACATAAGAACAAACACAATGTATGATTGATTTTTTTATTTTTAACAACTCAAGACTCGAGACAGCAAGACAAACTGAATTGGTCTACACTCCATAAAACATTCTGAAATCAGGCCTGATTACGGGCTAACCAGAGAAACTAGCAAACCACAACTCACATGAAAACCCGCACATGACTCCTTGTAGTCCTCAGCGACGAGTAAAACTAGCTGACAAATACAGACGCCAAGCTGGAGCATTTTTGCCCCAGGGAGAAGTGGGGGCATCACAGTTGGTATCAGAGTTTAGGATTCAGATCTTTGTAGTGTAACTTAGGCTAAAAGTTTAAAATGCCGGACTGTGGGTGTGAGAACCCGTAAATTCCTCTTAATAATTTTCCTAGGGTTTATTTCCTTTAATGGCATGTTTTCTGCATTTTCTGGCTTAGGAAAATTTTCTTGGCGAATTTTATGAGTAATTATAGTTTTTAGATGATTTTTCAAGCATTGGAGAGTTTTTGAAAAAATTACGGATATATAATGGACGTGGGACCCACTAGTGCGAAAAGTTCAGAAAAATTCGGCCAAGTAGGTTGAGTTTCGGATACTGAGTGAAATTTATCGGGTGTTAAGAGATAAGTAGAGGATGAGATGTGATTGATGTGAGAGAGACTTAAAGGATAGAAATGCTTTAAATGTAGTGACAAGTGTCACTTGGTGAATGGTGGCACTTGTAGGACAACTATTCATTTTCTTGACTTTTGACCAATTGCTTAAATATCTCAAAAATCACACAAAATTCATTCTTGTCTTCAACTTCTTGGCCGGCTCTCTCTCTAGGAAAAGAAAGAAAACGTCTCCAATTTTCAAGCTTCCATCTAGTGCAAATCATCCAAACCAATTGCTTAAATTTGTTTCTACTCCATAAAATCCCTCCATTTGGTGCTAGTAAGTGATTTTGTGGAAGTGTTCAAGGAAGCTAAGGTGTCCTACAACTCTCCCTCTCTTGTGTTCTAGGTAAGTGGTGATTGAACTTCCTCCTACACTTAATGAAGCTTGAGTTGTGCTTAGTGGAAGCTAAAGTGATGACATTTGTGATTTATTTCTTGCTTTTGGATGAAATGATGAAGTTTTCAATTTAATGGTGTATTTTCTGGTTTAATGTGATCATGATGTTGTGGTTATCTATGATGGTTGGTAATGAAGGGTAATGACTCTAGTAGGTGTACATGATTGGTAATTGCAAGCAATTTTGGGTTTGGAAGGAATTTGAGAAAGTTAGGGTTTTATATCCCCAATTCTGTCCGGTTTTGTATCTCATGGTTAGAGGCCTAATTGGCCTTGGCTTAAAACATGAAAGTTTTAGGTATTGATGTGTTTGAGGTGCCTGTAAAATTTCAGGTTCATCAGAGTTTTGTAGAGTGAGAAAAGTCGATTTTACTGTTGCTGTTCTGGGTTCTTCAGGATGGCCGAACTGCGCCTGTAATTGGCTGTTTTGACTGGAATTTCTTTAGATTTGGTTTTTGAGGTCTTCTGATGAAATGTAGCTTGATGTCTTAGCTACCATATTCCTTTGGAATCAATGAATTTGGACTTGTATAGACTGAGTTGGACTAATTACAGTATAGTGTAATTTGTAAACCTGCAATTAAGGTTCTGGTTTGGTATTTTGCATCTTTGACCTAGTTTTGCTAGGATTTGGACTGAGTGGCCTTCTACATTGTTGTAGCCCTGTCTTTTAGCTTCGAGATGGTGGGTCTTTCACCCTCATCCGATAAGCGTAGCGCAATTTGTGCCATTACCGCAAAATTAGGACGAAAACTGTTTTGTCAAGGTCAAGTTAGTTACATTGCTGAAATTTCTGGTTACCTATGCTACTTGTCTATGTTTATGAAACCCTATTGGGGTTGTGATTGGCATGGCTTTATGACTCGTTATCGAGTCTCATTGTATTTGTTTACGTGTTTTAGGACGTGACGGGGGTTCACGACGTCCTTTTAACGACGGTGCATGAAACATCACCTACTTGAGTTGTGAGTATACTACTCACTTGAATGTTACACTGTGGCTTTGCTATATGTGATTTTGATGCCTTGAAGGCTTATTTGGCTATTGGAATTGATTGAGGCGAGGGTGTACTTGACCGCCCTCACCCCTTGTGATACGTTAATGACTGTTTACCGCTTCACTGATATACTGCACTTGCTATATGAGATATTGAATTCACTTTATGAAAAACTGATTTGGTGTCGTTTGGACGAGTATCCAACGGCCTTACTATACTACTGAGCTCAACCCCGTTGGTAGTCAATTGAATCGAGCCGGCGAGGGCTTGGTCGTGAAAATTGACATGCCACGGGGACTGTACTGGGGAATCTTGTAGTAATGAGACTCTTGATTCCGGTAAACTCGAGTATTACCAAAAGCTACTGA
Organism: Coffea arabica; assembly: GCF_036785885.1. Lineage (NCBI taxonomy): Eukaryota > Viridiplantae > Streptophyta > Magnoliopsida > Gentianales > Rubiaceae > Coffea > Coffea arabica. Next base: position 22,411,833 of record NC_092318.1, on the reverse strand, counting down.
TTGGAGTGCGGGCCCGGTTGGGGTATGTTTGGTGGAAGGGATGGGAGTGAAGTGGGTTCTACGGTTGGTACTCATAAACGTTGACGGAGAGTCAATGAGATTGGATCAAGAATGTAAGCGTGGAAATGGGCTCTTGAGAGCCGTCCGTATCCTTTTACCGACTTGTTTTATTCTTTAATTGTGTACTTGAAGTGAAAGGTTATGCTATATGCTCTTTGTTGCTTATGTGGTAGTAACTCACTGGGCTTAAGCTCATTCCGTTCTATTTGTTTTCCTTACAGGAAATGACCACTTTTGGAAAAGGTTGTGTTAGTTGGTTGTCAAGTTGAGCTCACGTAAATGTATCTTTTGGATAGCTCTTTGAATGAAACCCTAATGTGTATTGGGTTCATTTACTTTTGATTGGCAAACCGAACAAAGGAATTGAATTTTAATGTATTTATGTTTGGTTGATGTTTGGTTGGATTTCGGATCGATTCGTATTTCAAACGGCAAAGGAAAAAAATTTTGGCGGGGATGAACAGGGCCAAATTCGGCCAGGAATCCGGCCAGAAACTGGCCGGATTGCCTGGGGAAAATTTTGAATCCGGGAGGTTAGCCTCTGGACAGTATCCGGCCAAGAATCCGGCTGGTAATCCGGCCAGATTCCGGCCGGATTCTACTGTGCCAGGCCACTATTCATCGTTTTCATTTCATTTTTTTTATTTTGGTACTTGTGGCTTGTTCGAGCGCGCTGTTACTTTACCGAAACGTTTTAAATCGCGTGTAACTACTCGTTAGTCCTGGCGAGAGCTGGGCAGGCAGTCCGCTAACCCCTTTGGTTCGCCTTAGGGGAAAGTGGGGCTGTTACAGTGGGACTAGTTCGAAAATTAAGTGATTGCTTGTAGGGATAAAAATCAGAGCCTAGGTTTAGAGATCTATTTGGGAGATGTATTAGAGACTTTACCCTTGAGACTAGGAATGAGATAACTTAGTTATACCTTAAGTTGATGTTTGAACGAGTTAGTGATTTTAAGTTTCTAACCTAGAAATTATGGTTGTTTTGTAGAGATGGAGAATGGTAACAGAGGTTACGCTGCTAATGGTAATGGATATGCTAATGGCCACGTGGAGCCTCTTAAGCCTATCTACTATCGAGCACTAGATGGAGGAGCTGAATGCTATGGTAGATGCCCAGGGTGCTAGGATCGTGGAGCTCGAGGGGATAGCGAAAGATGAGCGGATTAGAACTGATGCCGCTCGTAATGAGGTTCAGAGGACTAGGGCTCGACCGGTTAGGGTAGTCAAGGAGGTCCGAGATCGGGCCGCTGGGATTTTACCCGACACTACCATGTTGATAGAGGAGGCGATAGAAGCCGTCGATAGCCCGACTCGTGAGGGCACTCCTGAGAAAGAGCCTTTTGAGGAAGACCCAGAGGAGAAGGTCCCGCCTGACGGTCCTGCTGAAGATTAGGCTTGGAGTGATGAATCTTTTTATTTTTGTAGCTAGAATTAGCTGGGATGGTGCTAGTTCAAAGGCCATTGTATTTTACTTAACTGTGTGGCCTACTTTTGAAGCACTTGAATCTACTTTTGACGTTCATGACTAAATGTATTTTTGTGGCACCTGTGTGCTATATTTTTGTAAATGCCCCATGACTTGCTGATCATGTATGAATCTTTAAATGTTAATATATTCCAGTTATCGTTATTTCGAGTGTTCTTCATGTTGGTTTTATTTAAGTATTTTCCCGCGTAATTATTTTCTTTCTTGCATTTAGACATAACTAGAATTATGGATGGCCGAAGAAGTGGTAGAGGCCGAGGGCGTGGGGTTAGGCAACCCCAACCTCAAGGAGATGAACAAGGATCGGCTACTGGACCGAGGCAAGGACAAGTAAACGAGGGGGATAACCAAGTGGCTACTACCATTAACCGCATGACAGATATCTTAGAGTGGTTAGCCGAGCGACCGAGTCTAGGACTTGCTAACCAACCAGGGGCTCAGGATAGAGGGAAAGATGGAGCTTTGGAGAGATTTTTGAAATTTGCCCCGCCTAAGTTTATTGGGGACCTGATCCTGAGTTAGCGAAAAATTGGTTGAGAGAATGACTAATATATTTGTTGTCCTAGACTATACTGAGGAGATACGAGTGACCTTTGCTGCCTTTCAATTTGAGGGTGTAGCACGTGCTTGGTAGGATGTGATAAGGGAAAAATGGAAAAGAGCGCAGACCCCTTGGACCTGAAAAACCTTCACAAGGGAATTTAATGAGAAATTTCTCCCGCCCTTGATTCAAGAGAAAAGGGAGGACGAATTCATAAGGTTGAGATAGGAGGTTTCTAGTGTGGCCGAATATGAAGGGAAATTTACTAAAGTTTCTAAGTACGCTCCAGAATTGGTGACTACTGAACGGAGAAGGATAAGGTGCTTTGTACAAGGACTTAATGTGTAGATTCAAGAAGGGTTAGCAGCAGCCCAAATCTCTACATTCATTGAAACCCTAGATAAAGCGCAGAGAGTCGAAAGTGCACGGCTGCAAGTTAAAGATTTTCATGCCAAGAAAATGAGCGCTCCTAGTCATCCTCCTGAACAAGCGGATAAGGGTGTCCCACCTTCTAAAAAGGAAAAAGAAATGGGAGGAGTGGAGATACCTAGTACACCGAAAGGGACTCAAAATAAAGGAAGCCACAATGGACGAGGTCAATCGAGAGGGACACCTCCAAGTGGTCAGGCTGTGGCTCCTCAAGTTGTTTGTGGTTATTATAGTAAACCCAACCATACAGAGAATGAGTGCTAGAGGAAATCGGGAAAGTGTTTGTACTGTGGCAGTGCCGAGCATCAGCTCTCGAGATGTCCAAATGTGCCGAAAGGAGGAGGTAGTATTCAAAGGCTAGAGAAGTCAGTATCTAAGCAGTCTAGTGCCAGAGGAAGTCGATCTAAAGCACCGGCTAGGGTTTATACGTTAGATTATCGGCAGGTTTCCGATTCCACTAAGGTTGTTGAAGGTATGGTTCTTGTTTTCCATTATTTAGCTAAGGTTCTAAGTGACCATGGTACGACACATTCTTTTGCAAACCCTAGATTCATGAGTGGGGTAGACGTGAGGCCAATTAAGTTACCCTATGACTGGGAAGTAAAAACGCCTATTGGGGATCAAAGTTTGATTGCTAATTGGATGAATAGAAATTCTGAGATATGGGTTGGAGAGTGTAAGTTATTGATCGATTTGATAAGCATAACTATTAAGGGGTATGATGTTATCTTAGGTGTGAATTTCGAGAACGAAATTCTTTTTAAGAAGGGAAGGATGTGAGGACCCGAATTTTTCTTACTTTTAATTCTATATTACTGGCTTATTTAATTATTTATTCAACCGTTTTCTCTGAATAATTTATTTCAACCATTTTAAATCTATTTACATGTAACAAGGTCTCACTTATATTTTTAAAACGTCCAGTTAGCAAATTTAATTTTTCTGCGGCTCGTTTAGCGAGAAATAGCGAATACACATTTTTCGAAGCAATTTTTTATCCGAGAGTGCAATAATCTTGGAGAATTAAGAATGATCAATAGTAGACTAAGAAAAGTTAATTGAGGGATTAGAGGTGAGTGAGTTCAAATTTTTGTTTTATCGCGCGTGTGTCGATAGTTTCCCGAAAGTCACGCCGGTACGACTAACTGGAGATTTGAGAATTCAATACTAGACTCGTAAGTATGAATAATCACAGTGTTAAAGGAATTACATTGGAGGATTAGTGCATGAGTGTATCAAACCCGAGAGAAAATGGTAGTACAAAGCCCTATTTCGCACTATTAAGAGTTGACTTTTGTGCACCATCTTAAAGTAGCTTTTTCCATTCTTTCTCTCCAAGTTTTCATCACACAGAACCCTCATCTCTCTCACTCCATTCGGCTGACCAACCAAGGGCAAAGGGAAGAAGAGAACTCCATTTCTTTTGGCTTCCATTTTGTCTACAAATCATCATCCAACTTTCTAGTTTCTTGGAGATTCATTCTATCTTGGAGAAAGAAGCAATCTTGTGGAATTTCTTGGAGCAAATTTCGGTGAAAAATCTGGCTTTCTTCAAGGGTTAAAGGGTAATCACTCCACCTCTTTTACCTTTCAAATTATAAGAAGTTTAACGGTTAATCTTCATGGGTTTGAAACCCCCAATCGCGTTTATAGGCTAGTGGACTTGAGGAACTTTATTTTCGCTTTAAATCATAGGCTAATTGTCTTGATGAGGCCTCTAGATAGCTGACTTGAGGCTTGATTGTTTGATTATGGTTGTTTATGTGATGAATGAGATGATTATGGTTAGAAAATGGAGAGAAAGTTGGAAAATTGGGAAAGGCAAGCTTGCCGAAATTCTGGTCATGTTGTTCTATTTTTATTTCAAAATTTTGATGCTTATTTGGCTGTGAAATTGATGGATATATGTTGTATTGTGTGTACAAAGTGTCTTTCAAAAATCGTATTGAATGGTTGTGCAAAACTGGAGTTTTGGTAAAGATTCAAATCTGGAAAACGTATAGCAGGGTACTCGGACAGTGGTTCTTTGTCCGAATGTAACTCTTTGTACAAAATTTAAAATTGTGTGCCGTTAGTGGCATTCAAAACTAGACAATCATAGCTTTCCAACAGTATAAAAATCCCCTGCTAGTTCGTTTTGAGTAAACCGTAACGAACCGGCAAAGTGGACTGTCCAGCTTTGCCCGTCTGTCCGAGAGAAACTGCGATGCTGCATCTTGTATCTCGATTTTATCCCACATGTGCAATGATTTTTAAAATGATGTCTCTTGTGAATTGTAGAATTTTGAACCTAGTTTCCAATGCCATAAACCATTCCCAATTTGAACTTGTGTAGAGTTAGATATGGTTTGATTTCGAAACTGCGACAAAGCTGGAAACTGGAAAATTTTCTCTTCCTTGCTGACCGAATGGTCAAATCTGTTTTGGGTTATTATATTTCAAAACTTTTAGTGTCATTTGACCATAAATTGCTTATTTAATGGTTCTAGAATCTTGGTTTAAAAAATGGAGCGAATTGGGGCTGATTTGATTGGACAAAACTTTTGGAAAAGAAAGAGAAATAGGATGGCAGAATTGCTTTGAAACATTTCACAAAATTTGGTCGTTTCGTTGACTGCTTTTCCATGCGAGTTTCTATCTAAATTTTGATAGAGAGGTAGTCCATATATGGAGGTTTAAATGTAACAAATTTGGTGTAATTTCAATACCATTTCGATGCCCAAATAATGCCCCAAACATTGCTTCTCAAATCTGGAAATCCACTGCTCAGGTTGCAAAATCAACCGACTTTAAACTGCTATATCTTGTTGCTCAAAACTCTGAATTTAGTTCCGCTTGTTATGTTTAAAACATGATTTGGAACTCTTGTTGTGTTATAAATTTCAGAGACTGGTTTACTTTCTGTGAATTTTACCGAATTTCCAAGCATCGCCGAAAACCAAGACTGGTTCGGTCTTGCCTTCTTGAATCAGCAACTTTGAGCTGAAAAATGAATGCTTTCTGTTTAGAACCTTGGAAAAGTGTCTACTGGAAACTTTTAGTAGTTTGAATCTAGTTTCCAACGGTATAAAGTTTTCCATTTTTGGACATACCAAACTCAAGATCTGATTTTACCAAGTTTATTGCGTAAAGCAAAAAATTTCCGATTTCGTAGGAAATGGGTTTTTAAAAACTTTGCATTTCCTTTCGACATTGATAGTCCGTTTTAAACCCGATTTCATGGAGGATACAAGTTTCCCTTATGACTTTAAATCCTCACTTTTAAATCTCAATTTTCGATGGATTAAGCTCTTTTAAGACATTGTCTTAAGTTTTAAACAAGAGTACTTCTTCCTTGTATGATAAATGATTGTAAGTATATGTGAGTGATAGTTGATCACTATTTCTTCAGGTGCTCAAGAGGGGTTTGAAGGAAATCCCAGATCGGACCATTAAAGACTTTATTTGCTCACTTACTTTTGATTTGGTGAGTGTCAAGTGGATAACTTGTTGCATAATACCTGAATTACTTCTAATTGAATATATGAATTGGTTTTGTTGAGTCGAGTGTGTACTTTATCGCACTCGTTCTCTTTTACTTGATTTTATACTTGACTTGCTCATACTTGAAATTATACTTGGGTTTGACTTTTATCGATTGGAGTGAATCTCATCAACTTACACTTGTAATTGTCAATTGGAGCGTTGTCTCGTCGATCATTCTTTCTTGTGGGGGACGCCGAATCTCATTGGCTAACTTTACGAATCGAGCCAGCATGGACTTGGTCGAGAAGCTTAGTAAACCATGAGCAAACATGAAACTTGATCTATTGGAGAGATCTTGCTTGGCATACTCGCGTAGTATTGCCACGATATACTCGAGTAATATCAAAACCTTGACGAGCGGCTCGGTATATGGGGTGTAATGGTGAACGGAAATCTGGGGAAAGTGGAGTTTCTACGGATTTGATACTTACCTGGTTGACGGAGTGTCAACATGGAATTGGATCAAGACCTTGACCTAGCTATGTGGAATTTAGCTCCTGAGAGTTATAGTATCCTTGACTTGTTTCTGTTTACTTTTCTTACTTGGAAATGTTAATTACTTGCAATTTCTAGTTAGTAAAATCTTGATTTTCTTCCATGCTCTTCTACTTGCTCTATTACGTGCTTGCATGATTTGATTTGCCTCATTGAGTGTTAGCTCATCCCATTAGTTTGTTTTCCTTAACAGGAGCTCGGAATGGAAAGAATTTTGAGAAAAGCCGACTTCATTACCTTCGAGTAGAATTTTGGGTTGTAATTGACTAGTCGACTCATAGTGGTTGTATTTTGGGAAGATTGATGTAATTTTGAGAACTTGTGATGTAAGACTTGAAAGTTTATTTAAGGGAGAGATTTTTCCTTCATTTGACTTTTATTGTTGGTTGTGTACCTTTAAGTTTAAATTTGACATGTATCGAGTCTTGGCGAGAGTTGGGCAGGCGTTCTGCGGATACCCTTGGGTTCGCCCCAGGGAGAAGTGGGGGTGTCACACTTTTTCTTTTCTTGTTTTCCTATTTATTTTTCTACCAAAACTCTAGCCGCCTTTTGATTTAAAAAAAAATTTAAAAAAATTATTCTTGTTTTCTTGATTTTATCACTTGAGTCTAACCTACCCCCTTGATTGATCGAGATTAGAATTTCTTTGTATGATTAAGTTCTTGGAAATAGGTTTTTCAAGGTTTAACTCCTGTTACATTTCTTCCAATGTGTTGAGTCGTCAAAAAAAAATTCATTACTGTTCATCGTCACTAGTCATCATACTGTTCACTATCACTGTTCAAGTTATTGTTCATCCACTATTCATCCCAATCAAGATTTTCACCAAGAATCCCAAGAATCTCAAACAAAGTTCAAGAATTAATAAATTCTAGCAACTTGACATAAGAACAAACACAATGTATAATTGATTTTTTATTTTTTAACAACTCAAGACTCGAGACAACAAGACACAAACTGAATTGGTATACACTCCATAAAACACTCTGAAATCAGGCCTGATTACGGGCTAACCAGAGAAACTAGCAAACCACAACTCGCATGAAAACCCGCACATGACTTCTTGTAGTCCTCGGCGACGAGTAAAACTAGCTGACAAATACAGACGCCAAGCCGGAGCATTTTTGCACTGAAAACCCGAACCTTCCTGCGAACCTGGTCCAAACTTCCTTTGCTACTGGCCCATTAAAAAACACATGCAAAGCAGACTCTTCAGCAAGACGACAATAGTCACATCTTGAGGGAATGTTCAAACCTCGAGAACGTAAATTTAAATCCAATGGAAGATAATTATGCACCATCCGCCAAGCAAAAAAGGACATTTTGCTGGTAAAGTCGATCTCCAAAGCAGGGAGTCCACAGAGACAAATTTCTCTTTTGGCGCAATAATACCCAGGTGAATTTAATTGAAAATGCACCAGTCTGCGAAGGAAGCCATACCATCTCGTCTTTCTAATCTATTTGAAAACAAACATCCTTGATATTATGCACCACCTGTGCCAAAACCCATTGCTTAAGTCGTTGCTCATTCGAAAAAAAAGTGTGGCACCTCTTGCCGACCCAACACATTATACAATGGCTCATCGTATACCCACCTATCTTTCCAAAAGTCCATTAAGCCCTCTCCCAGCAACCATCAAATATTCTGCTCAACCAACGGCCGAACCTCCTCCAAGCATCTCCACAGATGCTGTGGGTCGGGAGAAGGACACGGCTGCTGGATGAAGACCCTTAATGTACTTTTCATGCATAAACTCTGCCCGTGGAGAAACATTAAGTTGAAGCTTCCACCCAAGCTTGTATGCAAAAGCCTTAGCCATGTCCTCAAATAACCAAAAATCGAAACCCCCTCCTCCACCGAAAAACACACCTTGTCCCAAGAAGACCAATTAATACGCCTATTCCTTAAACCTTGATCCCATAAAAATGCATTACAGATTCTTCCCAACCGAACCAAAACAGCCTTTGGAGGATTTAACACTTGCAGTAAATACATCGATAAGGATGATGAGACATGATGAATTAGGACTAGTTTACCCCTAGTGGACAGCAGCTTTGTACTCCAATGCATCAACCTCGACCTCATCTTACCAACAATACCGTCAAACAATACACACTTCGGCCATCCCTTATAGATTGGAGCCCCCAGATATGTAAAGAGAAATTCTTTTTTTTGAAAAACCAAAACCGTAGACACCAACTGCACCTGCTCGGTATTCACCGACGAGGAAGTAAGAAATGAGCTCTTATTTACATTTGCTTGTTGACCAGAAACTTCCTGGTACTCCATTAAGAAATCCTTAATAGCATTTAAACAGTCTTGTGAGCACCTGGCAAAAATCAATATATTGTCTGCAAAGGCAAGATATGGTACTGCAGAGGCCCCGTCCTGGGCCTATATACGTGGCAGCCCAAGGAGGCCTGAGTTGGGCTTAGACCCCGGGCCCATGGGAACCGTCCCGCGGCCCTCCGCTGCTAGGGCTCCGAGGTTCCAGGGAACGATCCCGTAGAGGGCGGGGAGGATCCCCCTCAGAGCGGGATTGAGACTATTCTGGGCAGGTCCCGAAACGTACGGAGGTCGGACTCCCAAGCAGGTATAAATAGTAACACACATCAACTGCACAAGGTACGCTCACTATATGCCAATTACTCCCGATCGTGTTTGTAACGCCCCGAGGCAGAAGGAAAGGGAAAAAGTTGCTGGTGAATAGTGTTTTGTGGAGAATCCGGCTAGAAGCCGTGCAAATTCCTTATATTTTTCTTAAAATTCCCTTTTCTTTGATAAATACCACTTTATAATGGCCCTACTACTCAATCACCCCACAATAAGTGCCAATGAACCTAGAAAATAGGGTTTCACACTTCGGTTTCAAGATTTGAGCAAATTAGGGTTTTCGCGATTTTTCCGCCGGATGAATTTTCGGGACGGAGCAAGGATCAAATGTGGTGATTAAAAGTGACTTTTAAGTGAAAAATAATATGTGAGTAGTAGCAATGATATAAGGTTAGTGAATGGGAAGCAAAAACCCTAGTACGTGAGTTTTTAAGAAAAACGGCGCGAACCGGCGGGTCCCGCGCACTACCGATTGAACGCACCACTTGATCACCATTTTTCTTACCAAACTAGCTTATTGACTTGTGAGCAAAATATCTTCTTAAATTGCAGCAGCTTTGACCGAAATTTGTGGCTCAAATGCAAGGAAGGAAAGAGAAAATTTTTGTGGTTAAGGTTAGGCCAAGTGTTGGCCAAACTTGTGGTTAGAATTAATTCTTACCTTTCTACCTTCTTATAAGACAAACTTAGCTTAATCTCATTCATTATTTTCTGCATCTTGGCCGAGTAAGAAGAGAGAAAAAAGGGAGAGCAAGAGTTCACCATTTTCTTCTTGATTTGCTTCAACCCAAGTAACAAATCCAAATCCAAACCGATTAAAGGGTAGCTTGTGAGTTAGGAAGCTTGAGGAACCAAGAAATATCAAAGGGGGTGAAGGATCACTCTACCAAGCCTTGTTTTTGAGGTACCAACATTTGATCATGATCTTTGTTGCTTTGAATCTTGCTTTAAGATGTGTTTTTAGCTTAAGTTTTGGTTTGATTTCATGATTATGCAAGTGGGTGTGATGAATTTGGAAGTTTTCCCCTTTTATATGATGAACTAGGGCTAGAGGAATTTCTACCCAATTTGTTGTATGATGCTTGTATGTTGCAATTAAGGTTGTATAAGGTGTTTTGGTAGTGATTAGAACAAGAAAATTGAGAAAGTTCCATTGATTACAAAAAATTCCAGAATCTGGAAAATTTCCCCAACATTCTGTCCGAATTTGTAACCCTATGTTAGAGGCCGAATTGCCTTAGGTCAAAGAATGAAAGTTGTAGAGAATGGTATTTTATAGGTGCCTACAAAATTTCAGCTCAATCGGAGCAACGTAGGTCGTGAAAAGTCCAAAATACCCATACTGGTTTAAGTTTTTCCCAAGCAGTCCGTGTGATCAGTTTGTCCAGTTTATCACGTTTTTTGACTAGGATTCGTACTGATTTAGCTTTTTCCAAAACATGAAAGTTGTAGTATTCTGACTTAGATTTCAAATGCCTCTAAGAACACCAGAATTGGACTTTTGTAGCCTGAGATATGTCCATTACAGTGTAATGCGGTTAAACAGCCGACAAAGTGGATTTTGGTTCTGTAATTTGAGAATTTGACTAAGTTACATTAGAAAATGGACTAAGTGACCTTCATGAACATTGTATCCCTGAGTCTTAGCTTCGAAACGGCATAGGTTACGCCTCAATCCGATAAGCGTAGCCTCGGATATGTTATTTCCGCATCCATACGTCAAATCTGTCTTTTGCTAAATTGAATTTCTGCACTTGCTATTATTGTGAATCTTGATCTTATGATATTGTGAGCCTATGGAACGGCTCTTGACATGAATTTCTGATATATGTGATGTTGGGTTTTGGTTGAGGAAAAATAATGAAGCCTAAATGGCTGGAAAATTAGGTAAACACAAAGGGCATGCTGCCCGAATTTTTACTCGAGAACTAGAAAACTATATTTGCAACTTGAGTGAAGGTTAAGTGATTACCACTTGAACTAGCGAGAACTTTTGCTACTTTTTTATCGATGGTTATACGTTAAAAACCTAAACGAACTTGTACTCTTGAGGAAAAGATATAATGGCCAGTGTAAACTTGTATTTCCTTGTACTTTCAACTCAAGTATTGTTTCCAAGTATATATGCTACAAAAACCTTATGATTTGAAAAGCGAGCAAGTGTTTCACGAATGCCTTTCAAATGAATTTCAATTGGTTGATTCTGATGAACGGAACGTTTAAGTTTAAAATCTTACTCGTGTTTCAAAGTTCTCAAATCGGATTTTTATCGCAGATCTGGACTCCAAATCTGGAGTATAATTGAACGTGACTACTTCAGGCACTATAGTTTGAGTGAGTGATCTTTCAACTATTTCCAAAGTTACTTTTGAACTAATTCTTGCATTTATTACTCCATTGCATATCATTTGGGTTTGGGTGTATGCCATGACATAATTTGGCTCCAATGAGTTCCTGGAAAGTCTTGTGCTTAGAACCAATGTCTCCACTATTGTTTACACATTCTTTGGAGTACGATGGCTCCTTACTTCTGTTTCATGGTTACCTGATCTAAACGAGCATTGGATATTTAAGTACAAGAACTTCACTGGCTCACATGAGCAATAAATGAATATTTGATTACTGCATCATGACATCATATCAATGCTTTATTGTGAAATATACTTGGCTGTTGATTTTACTGGTCACTCGCTGAGCTTCTAGCTCACCCCCTATTATCTTCTTCTCCCCACAGGGATCGAAGTAAAGGAAGAACTTGTTTTTGGATCTTTGTGTGGCTGGATGGCGTACATCTTGTATAGTTTAGTTTTAGTTTAGGTTTGTGTACTTTTGGGCTTGAATAAATATTTGGAATTGAATCGGATGTAAATCTACATTTTACGCTTAGAACTAGTTTCCGCTTCGCTTATGATATGTAATTTTGGAGAATTGGATGTATTATTTGAGTTGTACCTTGTAATTTACTTGAGAAATGTAGTAAGTGAGTGAGTCCCGGCGAGAGCTGGGCAGTCGGTCCGCTAAACCCTTTGGTTCGCCTTAGGGGGAGGTGGGGTCGTTACAGTGTTACTTCCCGTGAATCCCATTCACCGAAAAACTAACTTGATCGTCGGAGTGCCCTCGGGACCCCCCTGTCAGATCACTCTCTTGTTCGTTTTGCAGGCTTGGGACACGCTCTCCTCATCGACACGCCGAGCTCATCAGGTCAGCTCGGTTCGGGGAAGCTTAGCGCTTCTTCAGTTGGCGCCGTCTGTGGGAAACGACAGGTAATCGAAGTTGCGTTGATGGCGAGAACTCTTCCAAGTGAGCCGTAGAGAACACCGATCCTGGGGCCGGCGAGGGGTCCCGGCGAATGGAGACCGAGGCGGCTCGGGGCGCCGGGGGCTCAGCCCTTTCTGGGGAACGGAGACAGCAGATTTTCCAGTTCGTGACGGAGAACCTTCCCATGCTAGAGGATATAATTCGACAGGCAAAGGAGGGGGGTGAAGCCGGGGGCGCACAAACCACCAAGGCGAAGGGGAAGGAGCGGGAATCACTTCCCGTTCCCTCGGAGGATGAGTCACGGGGCCAGCTCCCCAGGAGGAAACGGCCATGGACTCCCCCTCGGCCGCGGGCCTCGGTGGTCGGGGATAGCGATGGGTACTCTCGCGACCGGTCCGCTGGGGGCCGGCCAAGAAATCCCTCCTTGTGGAAGCTTGCGTGGAAGGAGCCTGAGCGCTCCCCCACCCGATCTATCAAGAGCCGGCCGCGGGACCCTTCCCAGCGGAAGCCTGTCCTGGACGAGCTTGAGCAGATCCTGCGGCCGCAGTCGTACGAGCACAACTACACTACCTCGCCTTTTACCCGGGAGATAGAGAACTACCCACTACCCCGGAGATTCAAGATCCCGAACAACGAGCTGCACGACGCCTCGACCGACCCGGAAGACCACCTCTCGGTCTTCCTGACGCACATGCGTCTGCAAACCGCTGCGGATACAGTCCGCTGCAAAACCTTCCCCATGTTTCTGAAGGGGAGGGCCCGGCTCTGGTTTCAGGGTCTGGCACCGGGGTCCATCCGGAGTTTCCCCGAGCTGGCCAGACAGTTCGCCATCCAGTTCGTCTCCTCGAAGACTTACTCGAAAAACGCGGCCCACTTGATGGTAATCAAGCAGAAGCCGGACGAGTCCCTGAGGAATTTCATGACCCGCTTCAACATGGAGAGCTTGCAGATCAGGGACAAGCACGAAAAGGTAGTCATGGCCACCTTTATGAACGGGCTCAGGGCGGAGGAGCTCTATTACAAGCTCGTCGAGAAGCCTCCTGGAGGCTTAGAGGAGCTCTTGACCAGGGCACACGCCGCCGCTAATGCGGAGGAGGCGGCTCGCCTGAAGAGGGAGTCAGATCGGGAGATCGGAGATCGGAGAGGATGGGGGAACCCCCCCGAGAACAAGGACGGCCCGGCCAAGAAGAATGTTTTCGATCGTCTCACAAAGGAGAAAATCCCCGCTCAACAGCCGCTCTCGGAAAAAGGCTACACCCCCCAAACTCGACCCAGAACCCAGATTCTGGCCATTATAGAGGCGGAGGGCCTAGGGGAACGGCCACCTAAGATGGGGACACCCCGGAACAAAAGAAATCAGGACCGATACTGTACCTTCCACCGTGATGTTGGGCATGACATGGAGGGGTGCTGGGCCCTGCGAAAGGAGATCGACGACCTGATCCAGCGCGGCTTCCTGGGGCGATTCGTGCAGCAAGGTCGACCAGGCCAGGAACCAGGATGCACCTACCGCGGAGACAGGGGCGAGGGCCCGCGTCGCGACCGCCCTGAGCGGCGTGACGTTCCTCGGGGCAACTCCCCCGACCAGGACACTCAGAACTTAACGGGGGTGATAAACACCATTGCTGGGAGCCCCACGGGGGGTGACAGCCATGCAGCTCGGAAGAACATGCGCCCCCCCCCGAGGGGGATGACTCCCTGAAACGCTTGTCCATGGATGAGGAGATCACCTTCGGACCAAGGGATGCAGTTCCCCTGTGATGTGCAACGGATCTAGACGAACACCAAGTTGGGATGATTTGCGGAACTTTGACCCTTCTAGAATCACAAGCCACGAACTAAGGAGATTCCTTAACCCAAGACTAGCAAATTTAGTGAACCAAAAGTATGGATAGTAGAACGCCACAATCAAGGAGACTACTTGATTGATAAGTTCAATGAACAGCTTGAGATTGATTCTCAAGTATTCAAAGGAAATTCTCTTGAGGCAAGAGAGAGTGAAATAACTCACATATATTTTATAAAATCTGAATTGTCCTTTAATGAATGAAAACCTAGGCTATATATAGCCTTACAGGACTCAAACCCTAGAATGTCCAATGGACGACCTTGCCCTTCATTAAGGGTGAAAATATCTAACAACTAATTAACTAAAATTAAGACTCTAAATTCGGCCAAAGTGAAGGGAAAATTGACCGAAATTATTAATGCTAACAAACAACTAATAATGGTAATTAAAACCCTAATTAGCAAGCTAGTACTCCATGAACTAGTCTTCATTTGGTTCTTCCATTTGAAGGAAAGTGTAGAGAGTAGTTTCTCCATTATGTAATCCTTCAATGGTCCTCAAGTCATCACCAACTCGTTCTTGAATCGTGCAAACAAGAGCTTGAAGTGAATCTTGAATTCTCCTAGCACGCGCTCTTGTAATTGGACCACTGGGTATTTGCATGACCTGAGCACTAGAAGTTTGAGCAGCCTTGAGCCCCTCCTCATTAGTCCCCTCCTCTTGAAGGCGATTTGTCCTCAAATCAAACTCATCGTCTGCATGAAAAGGACTCAAGTCAGATACATTAAAAGTAGCATGTACCCCATACTCACCTGGAAGTTCAAGTTTGTAGGCATTGTCATTTATACGCTCCAGGACTTGGAATGGACCATCTCCCCGTGGAAGTACCTTACTACGCCTTTTGACCGGAAACCTCTCTTTGCGCATGTGTATCCATACCCAATCGCTAGGCTCAAAGATCATCTTGCGGCGCCCCTTGTTGGCACTTTGGATGTATTGAAGTGTACGCTTCTCGATGTTGGCTCGCACCTTAGTGTGTAACTCACGTACATATGCAGCTTTGTTCTTACCATCCAAGTTAACTCTCTCATGAACAGGTAAAGGAGTTAAATCCAAAGGTGTGAGAGGGTTAAAGCTATACACAATTTCAAACGGCGAATAATGTGTAGCAGAATGAACAGTGCGATTGTATGCAAATTCCATATGTGGTAAGCAATCTTCCCAAGATTTTATGTTCTTCTTAATAATTGCGCGCAATAGAGTAGATAAAGTCCTATTAACAACCTCGGTTTGACCATCAGTTTGTGGGTGGCTAGAAGTAGAAAATAACAATTTAGTACCTAGTTTACACCACAAAGTTTTCCAAAAATAGCTAAGGAATTTGGCATCCCTATCAGAAACAATAGTGCGTGGCATGCCATGTAATCTAACTATCTCACGAAAGAATAAATCTGCAACATGCTTAGCATCATCTGTTTTAAGACAAGGAATAAAATAGGCCATTTTGGAGAAACGGTCAACTACCACATAGATTGAATCATGTCCTTTTTTAGTCCTAGGTAGTCCAAGCACAAAATCCATTGACAGATCAACCCATGGTTCATGTGGAATTGGCAAAGGCGTATAGAGACCATAAGGGTGTACCTTTGATTTTGCTTGGTGACAAGTCACGCACCTCTCAATGTGGCGTACCACGTCACTCCTCATGCGTGGCCAGAAGAAATGTTCTTGGAGAATCATTAAGGTCTTGGCAATGCCGAAGTGCCCCATTAGCCCTCCTCCATGAGATTCTCTTACTAAGAGTGTGCGCATGGAGCTCTTGGGAATGCAAAGCTTGTCCTTGTAGTATAAGAACCCCTGAGAGATGAAATAATGCTCACGAGAGTGTCGTGGCAAGGAGGAAAAAATCTCACCAAAATCTGAGTCAGTTGCATAAAGTTCTTTAAGGAATTCAAAACAAAGCAACTTAGCATCTAATGTAGTGATAAATGTGTGTCTTCGCGAGAGTGCATCAGCCACTACATTCGTCTTACCTGTCTTGTATTTGATCACAAAGGTAAAACTGTCAATGAAGGTAATCCATCGTGCATGTCGCTTACTCAACTTGTCTTGGGACTTGATATGCTTGAGCGACTCATGATCTGTGTGCAAGACAAACTCACGAGGGCGAAGGTAATGTTGCCATGTTTGTAGAGCTCGCACTAAGGCCATTAGTTCCTTAGCATAGGTTGAGTAGTTTAGAGCAGCTCCATTCAACTTCTCGCTAAAGTAGGCAACTAGGCGGCCCTCTTGAAGTAAGACAGCACCAATACTTATACCAGAAGCATCACACTATACTTCAAAAGCTTTGTCAAAATTAGGCAAACTAAGAACAGGTGCATGTGTGAGCTTGTGTTTAAGTAATTGGAAAGACTTAGCTTGTTCCTCTCCCCAATGAAATTGCACATCTTTCTTGACAATTGACGTAAGTGGGGCAGCAATCGTGCTAAAATCCTTGACAAAACGCCTATAGAAGCTTGCCAAGCCATGGAAACTTCTCACCTCACTTACAGTGGTAGGGGTTGGCCATTCACTAATAGCCTTCACCTTGTCTTGATCAACATGAATTCCCTGCTCACTTACAACATAGCCTAGGAAAACCAATTGATTTGTGCCAAAGGTACACTTCTTAAGGTTAGCGTAGAGGCTCGCCTTGTGAAGTGCATCTAGGACCATTTGTAAATGTACAACATGCTCATCTAGACTCTTACTATAGATCAAAATGTCATCAAAGTAAACGACCACAAATTTACCAATGAAAGAACGTAAAACATGATTCATGAGTCTCATAAAAGTACTTGGTGCATTGGTTAGCCCAAAAGGCATGACCAACCACTCAAAAAGTCCATGTTTTGTCTTAAATGCAGTTTTCCATTCATCTCCTTCTTTCATGCGAATTTGATGGTAACCACTTTTCAAATCAATCTTAGTAAAAATGATTGCACCATGTAATTCATCAAGCATGTCATCCAAACGAGGTATGGGATGGCGGTACTTTACCGTGATGGCATTAATTGCCCTACAGTCAGTGCACATTCTCCATCCTCCATCTTTCTTTGGAACAAGTAGAACTGGTATAGCACAAGGGCTTAGACTCTCTGTAATCCAACCCTTACTAAGCAACTCCTCCACTTGTCGTTGTTGTTCCTTGGTTTCCTCAGGATTGGTCCTATATGGTGCCTTGTTTGGAAGGGAAGATCCAGGAATGAAATCAATTTGATGTTCAATTCCCCTTAATGGAGGCAATCCATTAGGTATATCCTCAGGAAAGACGTCTTGATACTCCTGTAAGAGGTTAGTAATAACACTAGGCAAAGAAGCATCAAGAGCATTAGTGAGTAAGGATTCCTTGCCAAATAAAATAAATAAAACCTGATTAGAATGCAAGGCCTGTCTCACATCTTTCACCTTGGCAAGCATGCTGGGTTTTCTCTCCTATGTGGGCTCTAAGGCCGAATGAGAGTGATCCAACTTGCTTGAAGAAGGGTCAGCCGTCACAAATTTCTTAGTTTTGGCATTGTCCTTCTTGGTGGTAGTATGCAAGTCATACTCTTTTTGTAGACTAACTTGATCCTCATGCACTTGTTGAGGTGTAAGAGGTGCAAGTGTAATCTTTTTACAATTATGTATGAAAGAGTATTTGTTCAAGAAACCATCAAAAGTGACTCTTTTGTCAAATTGCCAAGGACGCCCTAAGAGTATATGTGCAGCTTGCATTGGTACTACATCACACATAACATCATCTTCATACCTACCAATGCGAAAAGTAACCAAAACTTGTTTATGAACACGTACCTCTCCACTGTTGTTTAACCACTGAAGCTTGTAGGGACGGGGGTGCTCACTAGTTGGCAAGTTTAGTTTCTCCACCATCAATGCACTAGCAACATTAGTGCAACTTCCGGGGTCAATCACCAAGCTGCATACCTTGTTGGTCACATGGCACCTAGTGTAAAAGATGTTGTCACGTTGAAGCTCATCTTTACTAGCTTGAGTAGCTAGTGCCCTTCTTGCTACCAATCCAACTTTGTCTTGAGTTGGAACTTCCTCTATCTCATCTTCCTCTTCAACCAAGGAAGGCATGTCTTTGTACTCCTCCTCTTCATCATCAGTGACAATGTCTCCATTTGGTAGCACAAGCATGGTCCTTGGATTTGGACATTGGCTTGCGATGTGCCCAACTCCTTGACACCTCCAACATTTGGTGTCACGATTCCTAGGTTTTGAAGTTTCAATTGTTGGCTTGGAAACAACCTTGGAGTCGGTTTTGGTAAAAGGTGGCCGTGATCTTGACCCTTGGTCGTGCTTGGGTTTTGGAGTGTTCCAAGCATTCGGACCTCTCTCTTCCCTTCTAGGCTGGAATGGTCGAGTAAACGTTTGTGGATGAGGGTTATAATTTCTGGTTGTACCCCTCCTCTTGAGCCTTTGCTCAATCTTGATAGCCTTCTCCACCATATCTTCTATCTCCACATAGTATTGAAGCTCCAGTTGATCGGCTATTTCAACCCTCAGACCACTGAGAAATCTTGCCATTGTAGCCTCTCGATCTTCTTGAATATCGGCTCTCAACATGGAGATTTCCATGTCCTTGTAGTAGTCCTCAACTGAGCGTTGACCTTGTGTCAAGGTTTAAAGTTTTTGGTACAAGTCTCTATGGTAGTGACGAGATTTCCATGTCCTTGTAGTAGTCCTCAACTGAGCGTTGACCTTGTGTCAAGGTTTAAAGTTTTTGGTACAAGTCTCTATGGTAGTGACTTGGTACAAATCGCTTCTTCATCAGTCTCTTGAGCTCAGTCCAGGTGGTTATAGGTGGTTCTCCACACCTTCTCCTGCTTGTAGCCACTTGTTCCCACCAAACTATGGCATAGTCGGTGAATTCTACTACGGCAAGTCTCAATTTTTGTGCATCGGTGTAGTCATTGCAATCAAATACCAGCTCTACTCGACTCTCCCATTCAAGGTACGTATCCGGATCAGATTTGCCTTGGAATGGAGGAATCTTCATCTTAATCCCTTTGATTTCATCACCAATGGCTCTTGTGTTTCTCCTCGGTCTTCTTTGCTCGAATGCCTCATGTTCCGAATCGGCATTGGAATCACTAGATTCCTCCAGGGTGGATTTTCCCTTAGATTTCCTAGAAGAAACCCTAGATGAACTTAGTTGATCAATCTGCTCATGGATTGTTTCCAGTCTTTGGTCAAATCTCCTCTGCATTTCCTTCCACATATCATCCATTTTTCGTGATAACTGAGCAATGGTAAGTTCATTTTCCTGAGACATGGTGAAACCTGCAAAACTTGACAAATTGTTTAGTAGAAAATGCCTCACTTGCTCCCTGAAGTATTTTCACTCCTCTCGTGTTTTCACTCAAGTGTTTGTGTCACTCTAATGCTCTCACCAATTCACTTCTCAAGCCACTTGATTGTTTCCTTTGAAGAAATCAGAAATTTTCTCAAAGAAGTTCAATCAAACCTTAATCAAATAGTATCCGATGCACCAAAGGAACAAGAAGCAAGAGTAGAAACGGAAAGCTCAAGTACAAGTAAAATGAATGGAATGTCCAAGTACAATGATGGAGTGTCCCAAGTGTTTACTTAATTTCCTAATTGATTTTGGGAACCAAGTTAGGTGTTGGATTTATTTGGAAAATTCCTTAAAGTCGGCTAACCAAACCAGAATTGTTACCAAAAATTTCCAGATTTTGTACCCCTTAACCTTCCTCAAAATCGGCTATACCAAATCAGGGTTATTTCCAAAAATTTCTAGATTTCCTTTTCCTTATGCCTTTCCTAAAGTCGACTGGTCAACCAAGTGCAAAACAGATTTTGGTAACTTCCTATTCTACCCGCAACTATCCTCCAAAATTCCAGAATTTCCTCTTCTTAAATCCCTCTCAAAGTCGGCTAGAACTTCCTAAAAAATTGTCCAGATTTGGTAGCTTCTAAATTTTCCAGAATTTCCTCTTCTTAAAGCCGTTCCTTACCCTCCAAAAGTTTCCTCCCTTACTCTCCCTCAACAACAAACAATTCGGCCTCCCTCCTCTTTGCTCCACACAAGGACAGATTTGACTCTTGGTCCTAGGCAATGGCTTCACAAGATAATGCAAGTGACGTCACTCAAGAATTCCCCAAGCAGCCTGCTCAAGAAATTCCCAAGAGGTTTACTCCTAAGCCAAGGAAGCCCCGTATGGATGCAAGGACGTACAAGAAACTTTTTATACGAAGAGAGGTGCAAATCTTCAAGAATCAAGATGGTCAAGATCCTCAAAATTCTCAACGGGTGATACAAGTGATCAAGGATCAAGGTGCTCAAGATTTTCAAGAGGAGGTTGGTCAAAACTTTTGAGTAGTCTTTTTCTTGATGTAATTTTCTGGTTTGTTGAAACAATTGCAACAAGACAGAATTTGGCAAATAAAAGTGCGGCTTCCTTCTTTGTTGTTTGCTTCCCGAATGCCTTTTCTCTTTTCCTTTTTTCTGTTTTTTTTTTGACTCTAAGAACACACAATTACTCGGCTGTTCTTGGGTAAAATTCCAGAATCTAATGTCAAACCAATGCTCTCCTTCAATCCTCTAATAATGATCAAGACATGTATCAAAGTTTCAAGACTTCAAGATTAGTTTCAAGAAACTCAAGAAACCCTAGATTATGGTAGTCCCTCTTCAAGATTCCAACCCCAAACAAGTTTAACCACAAAAATCAGTTTAGGAAACTAATGAAAACAACTTGGTGGAATAAACTAAAGTTTGGACAGATTGGCAAGAAACTCGCGCCCAAGGAAACCCTAGTTGCAAGTGAAAACCCTAGCCGTCGCAATTTTTTTTTTTTTTTTTTGTAAAAATAATCGGACTTGACACAAAGAGAGACTCAACCAGTTTTTGCAAGATAAAATTTACTAGAAAGCTTACGAACAAACTCAACGGGATATACTTGATGTCGTCGACTAGCTCTGGATACCAACTGATGTGCGACGGATCTAGACGAACACCAAGTTGGGATGATTTGCGGAACTTTGACCCTTCTAGAATCACAAGCCACGAACTGAGGAGATTCCTTAACCCAAGACTAGCAAATTTAGTGAACCAAAAGTATGGATAGTAGAACGCCACAATCAAGGAGACTACTTGATTGATAAGTTCAATGAACAGCTTGAGATTGATTCTCAAGTATTCAAAGGAAATTCTCTTGAGGCAAGAGAGAGTGAAATAACTCACATATATTTTATAAAA
Source organism: Coffea arabica (assembly GCF_036785885.1). NCBI lineage: Eukaryota > Viridiplantae > Streptophyta > Magnoliopsida > Gentianales > Rubiaceae > Coffea > Coffea arabica. The sequence continues at coordinate 22,390,369 of NC_092318.1, read as the reverse complement.
TCTGAATTGTCCTTTAATGAATGAAAACCTAGGCTATATATAGCCTTACAGGACTCAAACCCTAGAATGTCCAATGGACGACCTTGTGACGACCCCACCTCCCCCTAAGGCGAACCAGAGGGTTCGGCGGGCTGCCTGCCCGGCTCTCGCCGGGACTCAGTCGTTCACTAAAGTCCTCAAACGAATTACAAGAATAAACCTCAAATATACATCACATGGTCCACAAATATACATCCAAGTCTCCAATAATTACATGTCACAATTGCAGCGGAAACAATTCCCAACTATACATAAAATGATACCAAATCCAAATTGTACAAAATATAGGCCATCCAGTCACGTGCACAAGCACAACAAGTCCTTCCTTCGCTTTGAGCCCTGTGGAGGGGAATAAAATATTTTTGGGGTGAGCTAGAAGCTCAACGAGTAACCGGTAAAATAAGTAATCAAATCGGTTTCACAATAGTTCATTTCAATGATGTCATAGATCAATGATGTCATAAATCAAATGATAAGTCCAGAAATAATTACAACATTTACAAAACATTAAATATGGAGTATCAATAATTCAAGAAACATGTATAATGGAAAGCGATAGTAACATTCGTGAAAAGGATACATTCGTTCTCCTGTCCTTCATTTGAAATTGCATTATTTTCCACCAACCTCCACCAACCTACAAAGGTAATACTCGAGTATACCAAATTCACCCAGGGTCACCATATCGCCCGACCGAGTCCGCTTCTGGCTCGAGTCGATCGGTAACGAAGGGCAGGGCCCAATTCAGCCAAACGGCTTACATTCATGCGCAACCAGCATTTAATCATTAATCATTGAAAATTTCATATTTATTTAGGTGGAGTGCAATAAAGTACACACTCGCCTAGAAAACTGGTTTTAACAATCATTGAAAGCACTTAACACATTATCAATCAATAATAACAAGCCAATAAGTCAAGGAAATATAGCAAACAAGGAACACTCACATGTAAGCACGCATGATATGCAAGAAAATAGTTCAAAAGTAACTTTGGAAACAAATAATGCAAGAAAACGGTACAAAAGTAACTTTGGAAACAGTTCAAAAGTAAATAATGCAGGAAACGGTTCATAAATAACTTTAGAAATAGTTTGAGGTCACTCACCTCCATGGCTCAGAAATCATCCATCAAATATCATTGCCTTGCTCAAATCCAAGTCTTAAATCACAAACTCAATGCAAACAAGTTCCTTCAAAGTTCGGACAGCACTTCCCCTGAATTTGCTAACTTTTCCAGCCATCATGGCTTCATTATTTCCTCAGCCAGTCCCAAAGGTACACACACAACAACAAGTTCATCCAATAGCCATTCAGCAAGCTCCAAGTAGTACTAGTACAAGTCAAGCTAGGGAAAAGTCCGGAAATGAAAGTTAAGCTCAAAACCAGAAAAACAATTTTGGACGTCATTTTGCGGTAATGGTACCAAAGGCGCTACGATTGTCGGATGAAGGTGAAAGACCCACCGTTTCGAAGCTAAGAGATAGGGCTACAACAATGTAGAAGGCCACTCAGTCCAAATCCTAGCACAACTAGGTCAAATATTCAAAATAACAAACCAGAACCGTACTTGCTGGTTTACAAATTACACTATGCTGTAATCAGTACAACTCAGTCTAAACAGGTCCAAATGCAGAAATTCCAAAGGCATATGGTAGCTAGGACATCAAGATACATTTCATCATAAGACCTCAACACCCAAATCCAAAAAAATTCCAGTCAAAACAACCCATTTCAGACACAGTTCTAACATCCTGATGAACCCAGAACAGCAATAGTAATTTTGGTTTATCTCATTCTAAACTACTCCAATTGACCTGAACTTTTACAGGAACCCTTAAAACATCAATACCTACAACTTTCATGTTTTAAGCCAAGGCCAATTCGGCCTCTAACCATATGATACAAAACCGGACAGAAAGGGGGTTATGAAACCCTAACTTTCTCAAATTCCTTCCAAACCCAAAATTGGTTACAATTACCAATCATGTACACCTACTATAGTCATTAGCCATCAATTCCAACCATCATAGATAACCACAACATCATGATCACAATTAAACCAGAAAATTCATCAATAAATTGAAAACTTCACCAATTCCTCTCAAACCAAGAAATAAACCACAAATTCATCACTTTAGCTACCATTAAGCACAACTTAAGCTTCATTAAGTGTAGGAGGAAGTTCAATCACCACTCACCAAGTAAACAAGAGAGGGAGAGTTGTTGGACACCTTAGCTTCCTTAAACACTTCACCAAATCACTTTCTAGTACCAAATGGAGAGATTTTATGGAGTAGAAACAAGATCAAATGGTTTGATGATTACACTCAAGCAAGATGGAAGCAAGAATCTTGGAGAGTTTTTCTTTCTTCTTAGCTAGAGAGGGCCGGCCACAATGGTGAAGAAAAGAATGATTTTTGTGGTAATTTTGAGATATTTAATCAATTGGTAAGAAAGGTCAAAAAGGTGAATAGTTGTCTTAGGCTTCAACCAATGGAAGTGTGACACTTGTCACTCCATTAAATGCATTTCTATCCTTTTGTTTCCTCTCACATCAATCACATCTCATCCTCTACTTATCTCTTAACACCCGATAAATTTCACCCAGTATCCGGAACTTAACCTAATTGGTCGAATTTTTCCGAACTTTTCGCCCTAGTGGGTCCCACATCCGGTATACACTCTTAATTTCTCAAAACCTATTTGATACTAGAAAAATCATCCAAAAACTATATCTGCGCCTTAAAAATATCTAGAAAATTTCCCTACTAAAGAAAACGCAGAAAACAAGCCATTAAATAAATAAAACCCTAGAAAATGGGAAAAGTACGGGTTCTCACACTTATACTTTTCGGGGCGTCACAGACCTTGCCCTTCATTAAGAGTGAAAATATCTAACAACTAATTAACTAAAATTAAGACTCTAAATTCGGCCAAAGTGAAGGGAAAATTGACCGAAATTATTATTGCTAACAAACAACTAATAATGGTAATTAAAACCCTAATTAGCAAGCTAGTACTCCATGAACTAGTCTTCATTTGGTTCTTCCATTTGAAGGAAAGTGTAGAGAGTAGTTTCTCCATTATGTAATCCTTCAATGGTCCTCAAGTCATCACCAACTCGTTCTTGAATCGTGCAAACAAGAGCTTGAAGTGAATCTTGAATTCTCCTAGAACGTGCTCTTGTAATTGGACCACTGGGTATTTGCATGACCTGAGCACTAGAAGTTTGAGCAGCCTTGAGCCCCTCCTCATTACCCTGGCGTCTGGAAACCACAAGGCCATCGTGATAGACGTCGTGACCAATAACTACCGGGTGAAAAAAGTGTACGTCGACCAGGGGAGTGCGGTGGACATCCTGTTCTACCGGGTGTTCAAGGAGCTCGGCCTGGAGGACGGACAGCTAACCCCGGTTCGGACATCCCTAGTGGGTTTCACCGGACCGCCCATCAATCCGGAGGGGATGATCACTCTGATGGTCACGGTAGGGCAAGCGCCCAAATGCCAGACCATCCTCGTCAACTTCGTGGTGGTCAAACAACAATCCCCATATAACGTGTTCTTAAGACGGCCCACTTTGAATGTCCTCCGAGCTATCCCCTCGTCTCTCCACCTCAGCATCAAATTTCCAACCCCGGGAGGAATAGCTGAGGTGCATGGAGATCCAGAGGTGGCCAGAGCTTGCTACCTGGCCTGCTCTGGGGACATGAGAAGGTGGTCGCCCAGACGACCAGCCTGGAGCTCTACATTCCGGGGGAGGAGGCCCGACAGTTGGGCACCCAGGACGAGATCGAGGAGTTCCCCCTGAGGGAGGACTGGCCAGACCAGGTCCTCCGTATCGGTGCATCGTTACCTTCCGAGGAGAAGGAGGGTTTGAAGGCCCTGTTGATAGAATACTCCCAGGTCTTCGCGTGGACGGTGGAAGACATGCCCGGGATTCCGACTGATCTGGCCGTCCATCACCTCAACGTAGATCCCCGCTTCAAGCCGGTAAAGCAGAAGAAGAGGAGTTTCGCCCCCGAAGGGAATGATGTGATCAAGAAGGAGTTCGGCAAGCTGCTGGAATCCAAAATCATCCTAGAGGTATACTACCCGACCTGGTTAGCCAATCCCGTCCTGGTGAAGAAGGAGGACCCGTCCTGGAGGATGTGCGTGGACTTCACAGATCTTAATAAGGCCTGCCCAAAGGACTGCTTCCCCTTGCCAAGGATCGACAGGTTAGTAGACTCTATTGTGGATTTTTACGTTTTGTGTTTCCTGGATGCCTTCAAGGGATACCACCAGATAGAAATGGCCGAGGAAGATCGGGAAAAGACTTCCTTCATCACCGAGGAAGGGACGTACTGCTACCGGACAATGCCGTTTGGATTGAAAAATGCTGGAGCTACCTACCAGCGCCTGGTCAACAAACTATTCCAGAGTCAGATCGGCAGGAGTATGGAGGTCTATGTGGACGATATGATCGCCAAGAGGCGAACTGGCCGGCAGCTCGTTCCCGACCTGAGGGAAATCCTGACCATTCTATGGGAAAGCCGGATGCGGCTGAACCCTAAGAAGTGTACCTTCGGGGTTAGGTCGGAAAAGTTTCTGGGCTTCATGGTTTCCAGAGAAGGGATCCGGGCCAACCCAGATAAGCTCCAGGCCATCATGGACATGGCCCCTCCGAGGAACGTCAAGGGAGTTCAACGGCTCACGGGAAGGATGGCTACCCTGAATAGATTCCTCTCGCGCTCCGCGGTGAGGGGGCTACTCTTCTTCCGAATCCTGAAGGCACCTAAGGACTTTCAATGGACGGATGAATGCCAGAATGCCTTTACCGACCTGAAGGCGTACCTGGCTGAGCTACCCGCTCTGACCGCCGCGGAACGGGGAGAAACCCTGTTCCTATACTTGTCCGCTTGCAACGAGGCCGTTAGCGCGGTTTTGGTGCGGGAGGACAGGGGGGCTCAAAGGTCAATATACTACGTTAGCCGTGCTTTACAAGGGCCGGAGGCGCGGTACACGCCGGCGGAGAAATTGGTCCTCGCCTTGGTGCACACCGCCCGGAAGCTCCGACCTTACTTTCAAGCCCACAGCATTGTTGTCATGACGGATCAACCCTTACGCCAGATACTCACGAAACCTGAGGTCTCGGGCAGAATGACCAAATGGGCCGTCGAACTGGCCGAGCACGACATTGGCTATCAACCTCGCACCGCTATCAAAGCACAGGCCCTGGCAGATTTCTCGCCGAGGGAACCAGTCTGTCCGTGACCGAGCCGAGCTCTATGCCCGAGGAGGCACAGTCGGAAGAGCCATAGGTACTATTTGTAGACGGGGCCTCAAATAAGGAAGGGAGCGGAGCCGGCCTACTGCTCGCCTCACCCACCGGGGAGAAGCTGACCTACGCACTCAGATTTGACTTCCCGACATCCAACAATGAGGCTGAATACGAGGCCCTATTGGCAAGATTGCGGATAGCCCACCAGATGGGTATAACCGCGATCAGGGTCCGGAGTGACTCTCAGCTCGTAGTCTACCAGGTCCGCGGGGAATACGAGGCCAAGGAGGATGTCATGAAAGAATATTTGGCCAAGGTGCGGGAGGCGGTAAAATTGTTCGACATTTTCGAGATTGATCGGGTGCCGAGGTCACAGAACAAGCGGGCGGACGCCCTGTCAAAACTGGCGTCCTTCTCGTTTGTCCACCTGAGCAAGGAAGTCTTGGTGGAGGTAGTTAGGCAAAAATGTATCGGCCAGATCCAGGTCTTGGCTATAGACAGCCCGGCCACTTGGATGACTCCCCTCGTGGACTTTTTCAGCTCGGGTGCCCTCCCAGCGAACAAAACCGAGGCCCGCCGACTCCAGTTCAGGGCTGCTAAGTACGCCTACGCTGGGGGGACCCTCTACAGGAGGTCGTATCTGTCTCCCTGACTAAAGTGCGTAACTCCTGAGGAGGGCGACTATGTCCTCCGTGAAGTACACGAAGGCCTGTGCGCGGCCCATGTGAAATCCCGAGTGTTGGCCAAAAAATGCCTGCTCTTAGGCTACTATTGGCCCTCGGTGTTTTGAGATGCCGCAGCTCTTGTTCAGAAATGCCGAGCTTGCCAGGTGCACGCGTAGCTGCGCCATCGGCCCACTCGTGAGATGGTCCCCATCCACAGTCCTTGGCCCTTTGCCCAGTGGGGAATAGACCTCCTCGGTCCGTTCCCCCGAGCTCCTGGAAGGTACGAACACCTCGTGGTGGCCATCGACTATTTCACAAAGTGGATGGAGGCCGAACCCCTGGCCACTATCTCCGGAAGGGTAATTCAGAAGTTCTTCTGGAAGAACATAGTCTGCCGCGTCGGGATCCCGCATGTCTTGATATCCGACAACGGGCGACAGTTTGCTGAAAATCCCTTCAGGAGCTGGTGCGCCGAGCTAGGGATTAGCCAACACTTCACCTAGATCGGTCATCCCCAGGCCAACGGCCAAGTAGGGAATGCTAATAGAACCATTCTGCAAGGATTGAAGACTAGGCTGGAACTGGCCCAGTCTAACTGGCTAGATGAACTCCCTAGCGTCTTCTGGGCATACCGCACTAGGCCAAGGACAGCCACTCAGGAGACCCCGTTCTCCCTGACTTACGGGGCGGAGGCGGTGGTGCCCGCGGAGGTCGGCCTCCCCTCGCCTCGGACACAGAACTTCGTTGCGTCAGCCAACGAAGAAGAACTGAGGTGCAACTTGGACATGCTGGAGGCCAAGCGTGAGGAAGCGGCGATACGGATGGCTAAGTATAAAAGCCAACTCGCCCGCTATCATAACGCGAAGGTGAAGAATATGCAGTACCAGCCAGGAGACCTCGTCCTAAGAAAGAACTCAGTCAGCCGAGCTCATAGCTCCAACAAGCTTGATCCGAACTGGGAGGGGCCATACAAGGTCCTAGAGACAATCCGGGCTCGGTACTGTAAGCTTGCGAAATTGGACGGAGTAGAGGTACCCCGCACTTGGCACTTCTCGAATTTGCGATTATTCGTAGGGTAGGTTGGTCCAGGGTATCTCACTGTATTCTCTAATACCAGTTCATCAATAAATAAATATTCGGTTTTTTAAGTTTTAAATCCATTCTCATTATCAATGCCGTTTTCGCTTCTACACTAGCACACTCAGATAATGCTAAGTGTCCTAGTGAGGGGCCCTGAAGGGTGATGGATGGTAACGGATAGAATGCCTTTCAAGTCCGAGAGATCGACGCTCGACCCAGGAGGTCGGCATGATGATCCCTAAAATATCGACGAGTCTGAGAGATCGACGCTCGACCCAGGAGGTCGGCATGATTATCTCTAAAATATCGACGCTCGACGGCGTGATTATTATCTTTAAAATTCTGACGCTCGACCCAGGAGGTCGGCATGAATGGTAACGGATGGAATGCCTTTCAATCCTGAGAAATCGGCGCTCGACCGAGGAGGTCGGCACGATTATCTTTAAATTTTTGCCGCTCGACCTAGGAGGTCGGCGGCTAAAGGACGAATTCAGACAATGAATCAGTGGAATGCCTTTAAAGTCTGAAAGTTCGATGCTCGACCCAGGAGGTCGGCGGGACTATTTTTAGAATTTTGCCGCTCGACCCGAGAGGTCGGCGCAGCTTAAAAAAGCCTTAGAGCCCGGTGCTCGACCCAAGAGGTCGGCACGCCGCCCAGGTTGTTGGAATTGGGTTATTGATTTAGTTTGATCATCCGATGGGACCCCAATTTGTCGTCTCGGTTGCTGGCTTGTAGTTTGGCGGATGCTAGAACCAAGAGGCCGGCACGCTGCTCCAGTAAATCAGGTTTGACGTTCGACCCAGGAGGTCGGCGAAACTTAAAGCCTAGAGGTTTGGTGTTCGGCCCAAGAGGTCGGCGCGTCACTCCGGTTATTAGAACTCGATTGCTAAATCAGCCTGATAGTTTGATGGTTTGGTGTCCCTGACAACTTAGTCGTTAGCTTAAAGGGCGATAGATGCTATTTTTACGTCCTAAGTATACTTGGTATACTTGTATCGATTTTATCTAAAATTTATCGATTGCATCTTAATACTAAGGTTCCTATTAACTCTTAAAATTATTAACGATTAAATTAGCTATCGGAATTCAAAGAATTTATTTCAAAGCAATAGAATTAATCCAGCTCGAGAAATAGTATTTTAGTATAACAAAACCGAATAATTTAATATTTGGCACAATTATCTTATTTATTACATAAAAATTATCCTTACACTCTTATTTAAAAACAAGTAGTTATAATGCTAGAATTTATTAAAGAATTAAAAATGCAAATGAAATATGCATGGATATTTATATATATTTCGAGGTTCTCACAAACTAGACCTAAAGTGAATTGGATTCACTTGAACTAAAAATACTTAAGCAAACTCGGCTAGGTTAGGTCTTTTGGGCCGAAATAATGACTAAAATGGGCTGCCTAATATTCGGCCAACTAGAAGGCTGTTTGGCCGAATTTATTGAACAATAAATAACTAAAAATGACAAATAAGCCTCGGCTTTGATTAAGGCAACTTGCAAGACTATTCTTCATTTGACTCTTCAACTTGGAGTAAGGTGTATAGTGTTGAATCTTCATTCTCCGAGCCTTCAATGATCTTCAAATCATCTCCAACTCTCTCTTGGATAGTACATACAAGAGCTTGTAGGGACTAGCGCATCTTCTTGGTACGAACTCTTGTGATCGGTCCACTTGGTACTTGAGTGACTTGCTCTTGATCGCCATTGGTCCTTGGTGGTACTTGAGTGACTTGCTCTTGATCGCCATTGGTCCTTGGTGCTCCGTCATCAAAGCAAGTGATCAAGCTCCCAATAGCGGATTGTGCTTCGATTAAGTAGCTCAAGATGAGCTTAGTTTCGGCCATGTGTGTGACGCCCCGAAAAGAATGAGAGTGAGAACCCGGAAATTTTCTAATTTTCTAGTATTTATTTTATTTAATCGCCCGCCTTTTCTACATTTTCTTTATTAGAAAAATTCCCCAGATAAAGTTTATGAGCAAAGATAGTTTTAAAATGATTTTTCTGGTATCGGTTAGTTTTTGAGAAATTAAGAGCGTATTTTGGACGTGGGACCCGCTAGTGCGGTAAATGCATTATATTTTTGACAACTTGTTGGAATTTTGTGTTAAATGATATTATTTTACAAGGTGTTAAGATATTTGTATTGGAGAGACAAAAAGATAAGTTTTAAACCTAAAGGTGACAAGTGTCACCATAAGATTTAGTCTTGAGTTTGACTACTATTCATAACTTTACCATTTAAGTAAAATTGGCCAAAAATCTCTTCATTTCTTACCTCTCTTGGCCGAATTTCTTGCTCAAAGAAAGAAAGAAAAGCTCTCAATTTTCTAGTCTCCAATCTTGCCCAATCTTTCAATTAAACCGATTAATCTTCCAATTACTCCATAAAACCTCTTAGTTTGGTGGAGTTGAGCTTGGTTGTGAAGTTGTTTGGAAAGCTAAGGTGACTAATTGCTCTATCTCTTGTATTGCTAAGGTGAGTTGTGAAGAACCACTTTCCTTCCTCTAATGATGTTCAATTCATGATTGGTGGTGGTATAAGATGCACTTTTATGGATTATATCTTGATTTTTGGTTGAATTGGTGAAGTTTTATAATTATTGGGGATTTTTCTGTTTTCATATGGATATGATTGTGTGGTTATATATGATGATTGGAAATGATATTTAAGGACTCTATGAGGTGGAAAAAGTGGTAAATTGCAAACAATTTCTGTTTTGGAAGAAATTTTGGAAAGTTAGGGTTTATGATTGTGCATTCTGCCCGAATTTATATCTCCTAGTTAGTGGCCGAATTGGCCTTGGCTTAAAACATTAAAGTTGTAGGGAATGACATTTTAGAGGTGCCTACAAAATTTGAGGTCAATCGGAGTAGTGTAGAATGAGAAAAGTCGAAATTACTATTGCTGTTCTGGTTTTACCCGAATGTAAGAATTGCGCCTGTAATTGGTTGTTTTGGCAGGAATTGCTTCCGAATTTGTTGTTGAGGTCTTCTGATTAAATTTATCCCTGTTTCTTGGCTTTCAGCTGGTTTTGGAATTTCTGGATTTGGACTTGGATAGCCTGATTTATGATGTTTCCGCTAGAATGCGTTCTGTAAATCTGTTTTTGTGATTCTGGTATAGTATCTTGCATTTTTGACCTGGTTACACTCGAAACTGGGTTGAGTGACCTTCTAAAATATTGTATCCCTATCTCTTAGCTTCAAAACGGTGTATCTTATACCTTCATCCGACCATCGTAGTACCTTTGGTACCATTACCGCAAAATGACGTCAAAACTGTTTTTCTGGTTTTGAGCTTAACTTTCATTTCCGGACTTTTCCCTAGCTTGACTTGTACTAGTACTACTTGGAGCTTGCTGAATGGCTATTGGATGAACTTTTTGTTGTGTGTGTGTACCTTTGGGTTGGAATGAGGAAATAATGAAGCCATGATGGCTGGAAAAGTTAGCAAATTCAGGGGAAGTGCTGTCCGAACTTTGAAGGGATTTGTTTGCATTGAGTTTGTGATCTAAGACTTGGATTTGCGCAAGGCAATGTTATATGATGGATGATTTCTGAGCCATGGAGGTGAGTGACCCTAAACTATTTCCAAAGTACTTGTGAAATGTTTCTTGCATTATGTGACGCCCCGAAAAAAAATGAGTTTGAGAACCCGAAAATTTTCTAATTTTCTAGGGTTTTATTTATTTAATGGCTTGTTTTCTGCGTTTTCTTTAGTAGGGAAATTTTCTGGATATTTTTAATGAGCAGATATTGTTTTTCAATGATTTTTCTAGTATCAAATAGGTTTTGAGAAATTAAGGATATATATATCGGACGTGGGACCCACTAGTGCGAAAGTTCGGAAAAAATTCGGCCAATAAGGTTAAGTTTCGGTTACGGGTTGAAATTTATCGGGTGTTAAGAGATAAGTAGAGGAGGTGAAGTGATTGATGTGAGAGGAAAAGAAAGGGATAGGAATGCATTGAATGGAGTGACAAGTGTCACTCTTCCATTGGTTGAAACCTAAGACAACTATTCACCTTTTGACCTTTCTTTACCATTTGCTTAAATATCACAAAATTATCACAAAAATCACCATTTCTTTCTCTATGTTGGCCGGCCACCTTGAGCTCAAGAAGGAAGAAACCTCTTCAAACTTTTAGCTAGCATCTAGTGCAAATCATCCAAACCAATTGCTGAAATTTGTTTCTACTCCATAAAATCCTTCCATTTGGTGCTAGTAAGTGATTTTGTGGAAGTGTTCAAGGAAGTTAAGGTGTCCATTAACTCCTCTTCTCTTGTTTACTAGGTAAGTGGTGATTGACCTTCCTCCTACACTTAATGAAGCTTAAGATGTGCTTAGTGGTAGCTAAAGTGCTGAAATTTGTGGCTTATTTCTTGGTTTGAGATGAATTGGTGAAGTTTTCAATTTATTGATGAATTTTCTGGTTTAATGTGATCATGATGTTATGGATATCTTTGATGATGGGAATTGATGGTTAATGACTCTAGTAGGTGTAAATGATTGGAAATTCCAGCCAATTTTGGATTTGGAAGGAAATGTGAAAAGTTAGGGTTTCATAACCCCCTTTCTGTCCGGTTTTGTATCATATGGTTATAGGCCGAATTGGCCTTTTCTTAAAACATGAAAGTTGTAGGTATTGATGTGTTTGAGGTGCCTGTAAAATTTCAGGTCATTTGGAGTAGTGTAGAGTGAGAAATGTCGAATTTACTATTGCTGTTCTGGGTTTCAGGATGGCCGAACTGCGCCTGTAATCGGCTGTTTTGACTGGAATTGCTTTGGATTTGGTTGTTGAGGTCTTCTGATGAAATGTATCTTGATGTCCTAGCTATTATATGCCTTTGGAATGTCTGCATTCTGACCTGTATAGACTGAGTTGGACTAATTACAGCATAGTGTAATTTGTAAACCTGCAAGTAAGGTTTTGGTTTGTTATTTGGCATATTTGACTTAGTTGTGCTGGGATTTGGACTGAGTGACCTTCTACATTGTTTTATCCCTGGTTCTTATCTTCGAAACGGTGGGTCTTGGACCTCCATCCGATACTCGTAGTACCTTTGGTGCCATTACCGCAAAAGGACGTCAAAAATATTTTTCTGGTTTTGAGCTTAACTTTCATTTCCGGACTTTTCCCTAGCTTGACTTGTACTAGTACTACTTGGAGCTTGCTGAATGGCTATTGGATGAACTTGTTGTTGTGTGTGTACCTTTGGGACGGGCTGAGGATATAATGAAGCCATGATGGTTGGAAAAGTAAGCAAATTCAGGGGAAGTGCTGTCCAAACTTTGAAGGAACTTGTTTGCATTGAGTTTGTGATTTAAGACTTGGATTTGAGCAAGGCAATGATATTTAATGGATGATTTCTGAGCCATGGAGGTGAGTGACCCTAAACTATTTCCAAAATACTTGTGAAACGTTTCTTGCATTATTTACTTTTGAACTGTTTCCAAAGTTACTTCTGAACTGTTTCCAAAGTTACTTTTGAACTGTTTTCTTGCATATCATGCGTGCTTATATGAGAGCGTTCCTTGTTTGATATATTTCCTTGACTAATTGGCTTGTTATTATGGATTGATAATGTATTAAGTGCTTTCAATGATTGTTAAAACGAGTTTTCTGGGCGAGTGTGTACTTTATCGCATTCATCCTAAATAAATGTGAAATTTTCATGATTAATGATTAAATGCTACTTGCGCATGAATGTAAGCCTTTTTGGGCTGAACTGGCCATTGCCCCTTGTTACCGGTCGTCTCGAGCCAGAAGCGGACTCGGTCGGGCGATTAGGGACCTGGGTGAACGTTTGGTATACTCGAGTATTACCTTTGTAGGTTGGTGGAGGTTGGTGGAAAATGATGCAATTTCAAATGAAAAAAAAAAGGAAATGACAGGAGAACGAACGTATCTTTTCATGAATGTTACTATCGCTTTCCATTGTACATGTTTCTTGAATTATTGATACTCCATATTTAATGTTTTGTAAATGTTGTAATTGTTTCTGGACTTATCATTTGATTTATGACATCATTGAAAAGAAATATTGTTAAACCGATTTGATTACTGATTTTCTGGTTACTCGCTGAGCTTCTAGCTCACCCCAAAAATATTTTATTCCCCTCCACAGGGCTCAAAGCGAAGGAAGGTCTTGTTGTGCTTATTCACGTGTTTGGATGGCCTATATGTTGTACAGTTTGGATTTGGAATCATTTTATGTATAGTTGGGAATTGTTTCCGCTGCAATTGTGACATGTAATTATTGGAGACTTGGATGTATATTTGTGGACCATGTGATGTATATTTGAGTTTTATCCTTGTAATCTGTTTGAGGACTTTAGTGAACGACTGAGTCCCGGCGAGAGCCGGGCAGGCGGTCCGCCGAACCCTCTGGTTCGCCTCAGGGGGAGGTGGGGCCGTGACACATTATGTACTCGATTGCATATCATGCGTGCTTGCATGTGAGTTCATGACATGATTTGGCTTCAATGAGTTATGGGAAAGTCTTGTGCTGGACACCAACGTCTCCACTCTGTTTATGGTTCATGTTCATGTTTATCTGGAGCTCAAGAAGGGGCTCCCTCTTAATGTTAATGTTAATGTTAAATGATCTATTTGAGCGTTGGGTGTTCAAGTGCTATGATTTCCCTGGCTCACGAGAGCACTAAACGAACATTTCATCTCTGAATCATGACATCATCGAAATGATCGAAATGCAACATTGTGAAATATATTTGTTTAAGAATTTTACTGGTTACTCGCTGAGCTTCTAGCTCACCCCAAAAATATTTTATTTCCCTCCACAGGGCTCAAAGCGAAGGAAGGTCTTGTTGTGCTTATTCACATGTCTGGATGGCCTATGTTTTGTACAGTTTGGATTTGGAAATCATTTTATGTATAGTTGAGAATTATTTCCGCTTCGCTTTTGACATGTAATTATTGGAAAATTTGATGTATATTTGAGATTTATCTCGTACTTTATTTGAGGACTGTAGTGAACGACTGAGTCCCGGCGAGAGCTGGGCAGGCGGCCCGCCGAACCCTCTGGTTCGCCTTAGGGGAGGTGGGGCTGTCACAATGTGGGCCTTGGGTCCTTAATGTGTTAGTTAGCCCGCTAGTGTTAGTTAATAGGCTAAGTCTCGGCCAAGGAAAAGAATAAAGGCTGGCCGAGACTCCCTATTGTGTTCCAAGCTTTATTAGGTTTAGTCAAGGCTATAAATAGCCTGAAGTTGATGTTACATTCAGTTTTTCAAGATTATTAAATAAAATTCCAGAAATTTGCTTTCTTTGAAGCACTTTTCATTTAGCTTGTGGAAGCTAAGTTGAACACCCTAGAGTTGATCCTAGGTTGTTTCTTGACTTATCAATCAAGCACACACAATTGATTGTGGCGTCTTCTACCGTTGAATCCGTCCTTGAGTGGTCCAAGTTTGGGTTCGACTCCATCAATTTCGCAACGTGTCCTCTAAGGTCTAGGGCTTGCTTCCGCGTGTCATCTCCTTGGTTCCCGTGGATCAAGGAATCACTTCATCTGGTCATCAGAGTTAGTTAGAGGTATTACGTATATCCCTTTTTATTGTTTTTAAGTCTGTTTTTATCTTCCATATTCGTAGCTACGTGTTAGGGTTTTCATCTTGGGTCGTTGGAAAATCTTGTGTCTTGTACAATTCTGTTTCGTGTTGTTAGTTGCTGCCTGTACTTTCCTATCCAGTTTTATCATCATGCATTGTGTCTTGGTGTTGGTTATCCGTGTCTTGTCCAGAAAGAAAAAACAAAAAAATTGTCGCGGCAAACTAGCGTTTTCTTGCTCTCCTTGTCGCGCCTTAAGTTGCTTTATGCGTGATTCGCAATCTGTCCCGAAATTCTGTTCGTCACTGGCTATTTGTTTTTGGTCAGATTATAGTATAATTCTTGTTGGAATTGTGTTGTTTGGGTCGTGAAAACAACCCAACAAAGGTCAAAAAAAAGGGAAGGGTGGTCGCGTACCTTGTTCTTGAATCGTATTGCTGGAATTTGTTTTTTGGTGGCTGTCGAACCTGTTTTGCCCTTGTTTCTTGCGTTCTTGTGTTATTTCTTGTAAAGTGTGAATACCAAAACATATTTGGGGTAGTTCTTGAGCTTCTTGATCGAAAATCTTGAAGTTCTTGGATCAACCAAAACTGATTTGGTAATACTTGATTACACATCAAGGGTTTCTTGAAAACTTGGGAAAGAAAACTTCTATTTTCTTGGCAATCTTGAGGCTTGACCCGAAACTCCAAAATTGTTGGACTGAAATCTGAGTTCTTGAAAAGTAGATTAGAGAGCCGCAACAAAAAAAAAAAAAAGAAAGAAACGAAAGAGAAAAAAAAGAAAGGAAGTATCGGCTCTAGTGTTTCACTTGGAAAAACAAGTCCTCTTCTTGATCCACTTCTAATCCCAAGGCTATTGGGATTGAATTCAGCCAAAAAAATCAAGAAACCAAGTCCAAACCTTCCTAAATCACCTTGATCTTTCCATATCAGCCCCGAACAACTTTCCTCAAACCTTGTTTCCTAAAAAGTCAGTTGCACCCACAAATTGCAAACCGAACTAGCTAATCTGCTAGGGCTGGAAACCGCACCCTTTCAGCACCCCAAAATCTCCAAAAACACTACAAATTCCTGACCAAGAGACCGAGAAGCAGCAGCTCCACAAATTCCAGAAAATTTGGTTGTTGGGTAGAGTTTTTCTAGGATTTCGAAAATTTCAGCTTTGGAGTTATCTGTTGTGTTTCCTTTGAGTCGTTAATCAGCCATAATCTGAGTCTTAGGTCATATCTTAGGTCATCATTCATCGCCATTATTGCTGCAATTTTGTGTCACTTCTTGACTAGTCAAGGAACGACTTTTACGGTGATTCCTAGTTTGTTCAACCCAAGCAATTAGCGAGCCTAAGGAATTGCTGGTGAGATTATTAGAGAGTGATACACTTGAGTGAAACATGAGCGTGAGTGACCTATACATTGTATAAAAAAAAGAGAAAGTCATTTTTGTTTATTTTCTTTTGCAGGTTTACCTAAGCATGTCTAGTGGAGTTGGCGACTAAACAATAGACTTTAAACTACACATGGAGGCCATGATGGGGGAATTCAAACGAATGCTTAAGAGTTCCATTGAACCTTTGCATGAACGGATTGACCAGCTGGAAAACTCTAGGATACCACCTAGTTAGAGCAAAGGGAGAGAATCGGCATACTCCAATGATGATGAGGAACCGTTTGAAGGGAGGAACCAAGCTGACGAAAGGTTTCCACGTCGAGGAGATGATGCCATTAAAGGTGTCAAACTCAAAATTCCATCCTTCCAAGGCAAGTCAGACCCCAAAGCTTACTTGGAATAGGAAAGGAAGATTGAGCTAGTCTATGAATGCCACACTTACACAGAAGAGCAAAAAGTAAAACTTGCAGCCATGGAATTCACAGACTACACCTCTATTTGGTGGGACCAATTACGACTAAGCCGAAGGAGAAATCGAGAGAGACCCGTGGAGACTTGGGAAGAAATGAGGAGCCTAATGAGAAAGAGGTTCGTACCGAGCTTGTGAGGACCCGAAAAAAATTTTCTTATTTTTATCGAATATTATTGGTTTATTTAAATATTTATTCACCCGTTTTCTCCGAATAATTTATTCCAACCATTTTAAGTCCATTCGTATGGAACAATGTCTCTCTTATATTTTTAAAACGTCCCGTTAGCAAATTTAATTTTTCGAAAGTTCGTTTAAGTGAGGAATAACTAGTATACGTGTTTCGAGGTGATATTTTAGCCGAGAGTACAAGTACCTTGGATAATTAAAAATGATCAATAGTAGAATGAGAAAAATTAATTGAGGAAGTAGAGGTGAATGAGTTCTAATTAAGTTACCCCATGTTCGCGTCGAAGGTTTTCAAAAATCACATCGCGCGGCAAATTGGAGACTTGAGGAATCAATGTGTGAGTACTCATGATTTATTTCTAAGATAACTATTTTTATGATTAATTACCCTAATATTAGTTACTTCTATTATCGTTACAAGAATTTCTTTTAAGTTTCACTTTATCGCGCGCGAATCAGAAATTCGCGTAAATCGAACCGAAGCGGCTAAGTGGAGATTTAAGAAACTTAATCTAGACTACTAAGAGTGAATAATAATAATTCTTAAGGAAGTGCATTAGAGGTTTAGTGCACAAGTGAAACAAAGCCGAGAGGAAACGAGCACGAAACGCGCGCGTACGGGCACTATTGGAGAGTTGACTTTTGTGCACAAAAGCCACCAACCACCAAGCTTCCCCAAGAAGCTTCCCATATCAGATTTTCACTCCCTCTCACTCTCTCAAAGCAGCCAGCCACCCCAAGGAGAAGAAGAACCAAAAACCTTCATCATCTCACTTCAATTTCTTGCACCATTTCACTTCAAATTTACCGTACAAACTCAAAACAACTTGGAGACTATCTTGGACTAGGAAGAGGGCTTCATTCTCACGGTTTTCTTGGAGCTTCAAAGTGACCAAAATTTCTGAGTTTCAACACCCAAGAGGTAGTGAATGATCTAACCTTCTAAACTTGATTTTTGTAAGTTAGATTGGACTTAGAAGCTTGTAGTTTCATGTGGGTAACTTTGGTTGGTTGAAAATCATATGAGTGGGCTCTATGAAATCCCACAATGGACTTGTTGGACTGATATGATGATTTTGGATGTTATTTATGTTGATTAAGTGTTAAACTAGTGGTTATATGTTAAAAAAGTGGAAAGAAACTCAAAGGAAACCAAAGGGAAAAAAGAGCCGATTCTGCCCTGTTGTTGCAGAGGTCCTGTGTGACAGCCCCACCTCCCCCTAAGGCGAACCGAAGGGTTCGGCGGGCCGCCTGCCCAGCTCTCGCAGGGACTCAGTCGTTCACTACAGTCCTCAAATGAATTACAATATAAATCTCAAATATACATCCAAGTCTCCAATAATTACATATCAAAAGCGGAGCGGAAACAATTCCCAACTATACATAAAATAATTCCAAATCCAAACTGTACAAGAGATACGCCATCCAGCTACATAAATAACGTAGTACAAGCCCTTCCTTCGCCACGAGTGTGAGAACCCGTAATTTTTTTCATTTGTTAGGTTTTATAATCTTTCTAGGCTTTCTTGTTTTCAATGGCTTGTTTTCTACACTTTCTGTATCCGGAAAATTTTCTAGATTATTTTTACGAGTAAATATAGTTTTTAGATGACTTTTCTAGTATCGAATAGATTTTGAGAAATTAAGAACGTATATCGGACGTGGGACCCACTAGTGCGAAAAGTTTGGAAAAATTCGGCCAATTAGGTTAAATTCCGGATACTGTGTAAAATTTATCGGGTGTTAAGAGATAAGTAGAGTGTGTGAAATGATTGATGTGAGAGAAAAGAAGTGATAAGATTGCATTAATGGAGTGACAAGTGTCACACAACCATTGGTTGGACTTTGTTGGCAACTATTCACACTTTTGACTTTTGACCAAATTGAGTAAATATCTTGAAAAATTGCTCAAAAATCACCATTTCTTCTCCTCATATGGCCGGCTCTCTCTCTCCAAAAGGAAGCAAGAAACTCTTCAATTTTTAGCTCCAATCTTGCTCAAGGTGAACCATCCAACCATTTGATCTTGCAATTACTCCATAAAATCCCTTTAGTTAGTGATAGTGAGTGATTTGGTGAAGCTTTCTTGGAGAGCTAAGGTGTCCTACTACTTCTCTTCTCTTAATTTCTTGGTAAGTGATGCTTGAACACCCTACTACACCTAATGATGTTTATGTTATGCTTAGAAGTAGCTTGAGTGATGGTATATGTGATTTATTTCTTGGTTTGAAGTGATTTGGTTGAGTTTTTTATTTTTTTAGGAATTTTCTGGTTTCATATGATCTTGATGGTGTGGTTGTTTTTGATGGTTGGTAATAAGGGGCTTTGACTCTAGTGGGTGTGAATTGTTGATAAATGCAATCAATTTTGGGTTTGGAAGAAATTCTGGAAAATTAGGGTTCTTGGTTGAACATTCTGTCCGAAATTTTAGGTCATAGATAGAGGCCGAATTGGACTTTTCTCAAAACATGAAAGTTGTAGGTATTGATGAGTTTGAAGTGCCTGCAAAATTTCAGGTCATTTGGATTAGTATAGAGTAAGTTATGACGTTTTTACTGTTGCTGTTTTTGGTGAACAGAATGTGCGAACTGCGATAGTAATTGTCTGTTTTGACTGGAATTGGTTTGGATTTGGTTGTTGATGTCTTCTGATTAAATGTAGAGTGATGTCTTAGCTTTGATTTGCCTTTGGAATCAATGCAATTGGACCTGTGTAGGCTGAGATAGACGTATTACAGTTTTGTGTGATTTGGGAACCTGCAATTGCGGTTCAGGTTGTGGTATTCTGCATTTTCGATCTAGTTGTGCTAGGATTTGGACTGAGTGGCCTTCTATATTGTTGTATCCCTGTTTCATAGCTTCGAAACGGTGGGTCTTACACCCCCATCCGATAATCGTGGTGAATTTGACGCCATTACCGTAAAATAAGGGCAAAACAGTTTTTCTATTCGGGGCCAAGGCTAGTGCTACTTCTAGTTTCTGGTTTGATTATGATGCTTGTTTATGCATATGAAACCCTATTGGGGTTGTGTTTGGCATGGCTTTTTGACTCGTTATCGAGTCTCATTGTACTTGCTTACATGTTTTAAGACTTACTCTTATTCCGGTCATTTCCTAGCTAACTTTTGTACTTGTACTGCTTTGAGCCTAGTGAACGGCTTTTGGTAAATGAGATGACTTTTGTGTGAAATGTTGGGACTGATTTGAGGATATAATGAAGCCTTAATGGCTGGAAAAGTAAGAAATTTAGGGGAAATGCTGTCCGATTTTCTAGGCCGTTTGGTTCTTTAAGTTGGATTTGCCTTTTGATGGAAATGAAGGGCTTTTGGGTTGTTGACCCTAGGTCTTCATGTTATCTTTTGTTTCCAAGAAAATCATGTTTTTGCACCCTTGCATTAGTATTTTTGGGCAAGGCGTACGACGTGTAGTCGAGCCTCACTTGTGCATTCCGTTTACTCGATTTTGGATATGAAACCTTCAATTGGTTTATTTTGATTATTTTAGGGTTTCTTGGCGATTAAGGCCAATCTGAAGTAAAACTTTTGAAGTTGAGCCGGTGAGTGTACCACTCCCCTCCATTGCTATTTAACTTGATTTCTGCTCTGCAATCTGTTTATTTGTTCGAGACGAGGGTGTACTTTATCACACTCGTTCTCTAGTCTGTTCATATGCCAATTTACTATGCAAAATTTGAATCTGTTATCTGTGTCTGCATCTGTTCGGATTTCTATGACCTATGAGCTCAATCCTGTGGCTAAGTTATTCGAGTCGGGCCGGCAAGGGCCTGGACGATTAGATAACGAACCACGGTAGTCTGTTCGGGGATTTTGGGTATTGAGACCCTTGATTCCGGGTATACTCGAGTATTACCATTTTGTTCGTTTGAGGTGAGCGGGCCCGGTAAAGGGGTGTTTGGTGGACGGAATTCGGTGATAAGAGGGGTCTACGGACGCATTGGTTCTATATACGTTGACGGAGAGTCAACCGGTTTGGATCAAGTATTGCGCTGGAAATTTGGCTCCTGAGAGCCACCCGTATCCTTCTGATTTGAATCATTGGTTCCTTTGCTTTACATCTGACATGTGTATCTGATTTGTTAAATGTGAAATGCCATGATTTTAATGCTATCTGTTTGGTACCTCATTGAGCGCAAGCTCACCCCTTTCCGTTCCTTTTGTTTTCCTTACAGGAAAATAAACCCTTTTGGTCTGGATTTGACAAATGGCTGCCAAATTGAGCTAGTTGAACATATCTTTTGTATAGCTCACGTATTAAAACCCTAAGTGTACTTTTGGGGCGTTTTCTCTTTTGATTTGGCAAACCGTGTGTATATATTAACTTTTGAAAACTTTTGTATGTCATTTTGATTTGTAAACGCTAAAGTTCAGATGTGAATGTTTGTTGGCTATTTCGGTTGGGTTCTGACGGGTCGGTCACTATTCATGGCCGACTTCGGATTTCTTTTTTTAAATTTTGGGTTATTTTACCATTTTGACTCGTTTACGCTCGTTCGTAAGTTCCGGATCGCTATAGATAGTTCTAGTCTGCATCGTGAGTCCTGGCGAGAGCTGGGCAGGCAGTCCGCTCACCCCTTTGGTTCGCCTTAGGGGAAAGTGGGGCTGTTATAATTGGTATCAGAGCCTGCTTCGCGTGGTCACTGCGCGGAGTGAGACTGGGCCAAGTGGTGTTGTGGTCCTAATTTCATGAATTTGTCTAAGTGCTCGTTTGAGCGTAAGTTATGAACCGGGGATGTGATAAGTGTACGAATCATTATCATGGGACTCGAGGAAGCTAGGTATGTATGTCGGGTAGGAATCTTTAATAAGGATGGTTTACTCTTGGGACCGGCCGGCTCGAGTTGTGAATTATCTTAGATGGGATTCTTGCGCCCGGATACGAAAGATATGAAGGCCTAGGTTAGAAAGGATTTGGTGAACTAGAAAGGCCATTTCTCGGTGGATCGTTTATGTTTGTACTTGACTTAACTGGCTGTATATATGATAAGGAATTTCGAGGACGAAATTCTTTTAAGGGGGAGAGAGTGTGAGAACCCGTAATTTTTTTCATTTGTTAGGTTTTATAATCTTTCTAGGCTTTCTTGTTTTCAATGGCTTGTTTTCTACACTTTCTGTATCCGGAAAATTTTCTAGATTATTTTTACGAGTAAATATAGTTTTTAGATGACTTTTCTAGTATCGAATAGATTTTGAGAAATTAAGAACGTATATCGGACGTGGGACCCACTAGTGCGAAAAGTTTGGAAAAATTCGGCCAATTAGGTTAAATTCCGGATACTGTGTAAAATTTATCGGGTGTTAAGAGATAAGTAGAGTGTGTGAAATGATTGATGTGAGAGAAAAGAAGTGATAAGATTGCATTAATGGAGTGACAAGTGTCACACAACCATTGGTTGGACTTTGTTGGCAACTATTCACACTTTTGACTTTTGACCAAATTGAGTAAATATCTTGAAAAATTGCTCAAAAATCACCATTTCTTCTCCTCATATGGCCGGCTCTCTCTCTCCAAAAGGAAGCAAGAAACTCTTCAATTTTTAGCTCCAATCTTGCTCAAGGTGAACCATCCAACCATTTGATCTTGCAATTACTCCATAAAATCCCTTTAGTTAGTGATAGTGAGTGATTTGGTGAAGTTTTCTTGGAGAGCTAAGGTGTCCTACTACTTCTCTTCTCTTAATTTCTTGGTAAGTGATGCTTGAACACCCTACTACACCTAATGATGTTTATGTTATGCTTAGAAGTAGCTTGAGTGATGGTATATGTGATTTATTTCTTGGTTTGAAGTGATTTGGTTGAGTTTTTTATTTTTTTAGGAATTTTCTGGTTTCATATGATCTTGATGGTGTGGTTGTTTTTGATGGTTGGTAATAAGGGGCTTTGACTCTAGTGGGTGTGAATTGTTGATAAATGCAATCAATTTTGGGTTTGGAAGAAATTCTGGAAAATTAGGGTTCTTGGTTGAACATTCTGTCCGAAATTTTAGGTCATAGATAGAGGCCGAATTGGACTTTTCTCAAAACATGAAAGTTGTAGGTATTGATGAGTTTGAAGTGCCTGCAAAATTTCAGGTCATTTGGATTAGTATAGAGTAAGTTATGACGTTTTTACTGTTGCTGTTTTTGGTGAACAGAATGTGCGAACTGCGATAGTAATTGTCTGTTTTGACTGGAATTGGTTTGGATTTGGTTGTTGATGTCTTCTGATTAAATGTAGAGTGATGTCTTAGCTTTGATTTGCCTTTGGAATCAATGCAATTGGACCTGTGTAGGCTGAGATAGACGTATTACAGTTTTGTGTGATTTGGGAACCTGCAATTGCGGTTCAGGTTGTGGTATTCTGCATTTTCGATCTAGTTGTGCTAGGATTTGGACTGAGTGGCCTTCTATATTGTTGTATCCCTGTTTCATAGCTTCGAAACGGTGGGTCTTACACCCCCATCCGATAATCGTGGTGAATTTGACGCCATTACCGTAAAATAAGGGCAAAACAGTTTTTCTATTCGGGGCCAAGGCTAGTGCTACTTCTAGTTTCTGGTTTGATTATGATGCTTGTTTATGCATATGAAACCCTATTGGGGTTGTGTTTGGCATGGCTTTTTGACTCGTTATCGAGTCTCATTGTACTTGCTTACATGTTTTAAGACTTACTCTTATTCCGGTCATTTCCTAGCTAACTTTTGTACTTGTACTGCTTTGAGCCTAGTGAACGGCTTTTGGTAAATGAGATGACTTTTGTGTGAAATGTTGGGACTGATTTGAGGATATAATGAAGCCTTAATGGCTGGAAAAGTAAGAAATTTAGGGGAAATGCTGTCCGATTTTCTAGGCCGTTTGGTTCTTTAAGTTGGATTTGCCTTTTGATGGAAATGAAGGGCTTTTGGGTTGTTGACCCTAGGTCTTCATGTTATCTTTTGTTTCCAAGAAAATCATGTTTTTGCACCCTTGCATTAGTATTTTTGGGCAAGGCGTACGACGTGTAGTCGAGCCTCACTTGTGCATTCCGTTTACTCGATTTTGGATATGAAACCTTCAATTGGTTTATTTTGATTATTTTAGGGTTTCTTGGCGATTAAGGCCAATCTGAAGTAAAACTTTTGAAGTTGAGCCGGTGAGTGTACCACTCCCCTCCATTGCTATTTAACTTGATTTCTGCTCTGCAATCTGTTTATTTGTTCGAGACGAGGGTGTACTTTATCACACTCGTTCTCTAGTCTGTTCATATGCCAATTTACTATGCAAAATTTGAATCTGTTATCTGTGTCTGCATCTGTTCGGATTTCTATGACCTATGAGCTCAATCCTGTGGCTAAGTTATTCGAGTCGGGCCGGCAAGGGCCTGGACGATTAGATAACGAACCACGGTAGTCTGTTCGGGGATTTTGGGTATTGAGACCCTTGATTCCGGGTATACTCGAGTATTACCATTTTGTTCGTTTGAGGTGAGCGGGCCCGGTAAAGGGGTGTTTGGTGGACGGAATTCGGTGATAAGAGGGGTCTACGGACGCATTGGTTCTATATACGTTGACGGAGAGTCAACCGGTTTGGATCAAGTATTGCGCTGGAAATTTGGCTCCTGAGAGCCACCCGTATCCTTCTGATTTGAATCATTGGTTCCTTTGCTTTACATCTGACATGTGTATCTGATTTGTTAAATGTGAAATGCCATGATTTTAATGCTATCTGTTTGGTACCTCATTGAGCGCAAGCTCACCCCTTTCCGTTCCTTTTGTTTTCCTTACAGGAAAATAAACCCTTTTGGTCTGGATTTGACAAATGGCTGCCAAATTGAGCTAGTTGAACATATCTTTTGTATAGCTCACGTATTAAAACCCTAAGTGTACTTTTGGGGCGTTTTCTCTTTTGATTTGGCAAACCGTGTGTATATATTAACTTTTGAAAACTTTTGTATGTCATTTTGATTTGTAAACGCTAAAGTTCAGATGTGAATGTTTGTTGGCTATTTCGGTTGGGTTCTGACGGGTCGGTCACTATTCATGGCCGACTTCGGATTTCTTTTTTTAAATTTTGGGTTATTTTACCATTTTGACTCGTTTACGCTCGTTCGTAAGTTCCGGATCGCTATAGATAGTTCTAGTCTGCATCGTGAGTCCTGGCGAGAGCTGGGCAGGCAGTCCGCTCACCCCTTTGGTTCGCCTTAGGGGAAAGTGGGGCTGTTATAATTGGTATCAGAGCCTGCTTCGCGTGGTCACTGCGCGGAGTGAGACTGGGCCAAGTGGTGTTGTGGTCCTAATTTCATGAATTTGTCTAAGTGCTCGTTTGAGCGTAAGTTATGAACCGGGGATGTGATAAGTGTACGAATCATTATCATGGGACTCGAGGAAGCTAGGTATGTATGTCGGGTAGGAATCTTTAATAAGGATGGTTTACTCTTGGGACCGGCCGGCTCGAGTTGTGAATTATCTTAGATGGGATTCTTGCGCCCGGATACGAAAGATATGAAGGCCTAGGTTAGAAAGGATTTGGTGAACTAGAAAGGCCATTTCTCGGTGGATCGTTTATGTTTGTACTTGACTTAACTGGCTGTATATATGATAAGGAATTTCGAGGACGAAATTCTTTTAAGGGGGAGAGAGTGTGAGAACCCGTAATTTTTTTCATTTGTTAGGTTTTATAATCTTTCTAGGCTTTCTTGTTTTCAATGGCTTGTTTTCTACACTTTCTGTATCCGGAAAATTTTCTAGATTATTTTTACGAGTAAATATAGTTTTTAGATGACTTTTCTAGTATCGAATAGATTTTGAGAAATTAAGAACGTATATCGGACGTGGGACCCACTAGTGCGAAAAGTTTGGAAAAATTCGGCCAATTAGGTTAAATTCCGGATACTGTGTAAAATTTATCGGGTGTTAAGAGATAAGTAGAGTGTGTGAAATGATTGATGTGAGAGAAAAGAAGTGATAAGATTGCATTAATGGAGTGACAAGTGTCACACAACCATTGGTTGGACTTTGTTGGCAACTATTCACACTTTTGACTTTTGACCAAATTGAGTAAATATCTTGAAAAATTGCTCAAAAATCACCATTTCTTCTCCTCATATGGCCGGCTCTCTCTCTCCAAAAGGAAGCAAGAAACTCTTCAATTTTTAGCTCCAATCTTGCTCAAGGTGAACCATCCAACCATTTGATCTTGCAATTACTCCATAAAATCCCTTTAGTTAGTGATAGTGAGTGATTTGGTGAAGCTTTCTTGGAGAGCTAAGGTGTCCTACTACTTCTCTTCTCTTAATTTCTTGGTAAGTGATGCTTGAACACCCTACTACACCTAATGATGTTTATGTTATGCTTAGAAGTAGCTTGAGTGATGGTATATGTGATTTATTTCTTGGTTTGAAGTGATTTGGTTGAGTTTTTTATTTTTTTAGGAATTTTCTGGTTTCATATGATCTTGATGGTGTGGTTGTTTTTGATGGTTGGTAATAAGGGGCTTTGACTCTAGTGGGTGTGAATTGTTGATAAATGCAATCAATTTTGGGTTTGGAAGAAATTCTGGAAAATTAGGGTTCTTGGTTGAACATTCTGTCCGAAATTTTAGGTCATAGATAGAGGCCGAATTGGACTTTTCTCAAAACATTAAAGTTGTAGGTATTGATGAGTTTGAAGTGCCTGCAAAATTTCAGGTCATTTGGATTAGTATAGAGTAAGTTATGACGTTTTTACTGTTGCTGTTTTTGGTGAACAGAATGTGCGAACTGCGATAGTAATTGTCTGTTTTGACTGGAATTGGTTTGGATTTGGTTGTTGATGTCTTCTGATTAAATGTAGAGTGATGTCTTAGCTTTGATTTGCCTTTGGAATCAATGCAATTGGACCTGTGTAGGCTGAGATAGACGTATTACAGTTTTGTGTGATTTGGGAACCTGCAATTGCGGTTCAGGTTGTGGTATTCTGCATTTTCGATCTAGTTGTGCTAGGATTTGGACTGAGTGGCCTTCTATATTGTTGTATCCCTGTTTCATAGCTTCGAAACGGTGGGTCTTACACCCCCATCCGATAATCGTGGTGAATTTGACGCCATTACCGTAAAATAAGGGCAAAACAGTTTTTCTATTCGGGGCCAAGGCTAGTGCTACTTCTAGTTTCTGGTTTGATTATGATGCTTGTTTATGCATATGAAACCCTATTGGGGTTGTGTTTGGCATGGCTTTTTGACTCGTTATCGAGTCTCATTGTACTTGCTTACATGTTTTAAGACTTACTCTTATTCCGGTCATTTCCTAGCTAACTTTTGTACTTGTACTGGTTTGAGCCTAGTGAACGGCTTTTGGTAAATGAGATGACTTTTGTGTGAAATGTTGGGACTGATTTGAGGATATAATGAAGCCTTAATGGCTGGAAAAGTAAGAAATTTAGGGGAAATGCTGTCCGATTTTCTAGGCCGTTTGGTTCTTTAAGTTGGATTTGCCTTTTGATGGAAATGAAGGGCTTTTGGGTTGTTGACCCTAGGTCTTCATGTTATCTTTTGTTTCCAAGAAAATCATGTTTTTGCACCCTTGCATTAGTATTTTTGGGCAAGGCGTACGACGTGTAGTCGAGCCTCACTTGTGCATTCCGTTTACTCGATTTTGGATATGAAACCTTCAATTGGTTTATTTTGATTATTTTAGGGTTTCTTGGCGATTAAGGCCAATCTGAAGTAAAACTTTTGAAGTTGAGCCGGTGAGTGTACCACTCCCCTCCATTGCTATTTAACTTGATTTCTGCTCTGCAATCTGTTTATTTGTTCGAGACGAGGGTGTACTTTATCACACTCGTTCTCTAGTCTGTTCATATGCCAATTTACTATGCAAAATTTGAATCTGTTATCTGTGTCTGCATCTGTTCGGATTTCTATGACCTATGAGCTCAATCCTGTGGCTAAGTTATTCGAGTCGGGCCGGCAAGGGCCTGGACGATTAGATAACGAACCACGGTAGTCTGTTCGGGGATTTTGGGTATTGAGACCCTTGATTCCGGGTATACTCGAGTATTACCATTTTGTTCGTTTGAGGTGAGCGGGCCCGGTAAAGGGGTGTTTGGTGGACGGAATTCGGTGATAAGAGGGGTCTACGGACGCATTGGTTCTATATACGTTGACGGAGAGTCAACCGGTTTGGATCAAGTATTGCGCTGGAAATTTGGCTCCTGAGAGCCACCCGTATCCTTCTGATTTGAATCATTGGTTCCTTTGCTTTACATCTGACATGTGTATCTGATTTGTTAAATGTGAAATGCCATGATTTTAATGCTATCTGTTTGGTACCTCATTGAGCGCAAGCTCACCCCTTTCCGTTCCTTTTGTTTTCCTTACAGGAAAATAAACCCTTTTGGTCTGGATTTGACAAATGGCTGCCAAATTGAGCTAGTTGAACATATCTTTTGTATAGCTCACGTATTAAAACCCTAAGTGTACTTTTGGGGCGTTTTCTCTTTTGATTTGGCAAACCGTGTGTATATATTAACTTTTGAAAACTTTTGTATGTCATTTTGATTTGTAAACGCTAAAGTTCAGATGTGAATGTTTGTTGGCTATTTCGGTTGGGTTCTGACGGGTCGGTCACTATTCATGGCCGACTTCGGATTTCTTTTTTTAAATTTTGGGTTATTTTACCATTTTGACTCGTTTACGCTCGTTCGTAAGTTCCGGATCGCTATAGATAGTTCTAGTCTGCATCGTGAGTCCTGGCGAGAGCTGGGCAGGCAGTCCGCTCACCCCTTTGGTTCGCCTTAGGGGAAAGTGGGGCTGTTATAACGAGCCCTGTGGAGGGGAATAAAATAGTTTTGGGGTGAGATAGAAGCTCAGCGAGTAACCAGTAAAATCAGTAATCAAATCGGTTTCACAATAGTTCATTTCAATGATGTCATATATCAAACGATAAGTCAAGAAACAATTACCATATTTACAAGAAACCATACATGAAAAGGATACATTAGTTCGTTCATTCGTTCATTCGTTCGTTCTCCTGTCATTCCCCTTTCCTTCATTCATTTGAAAATGCATTTTTCGTTCATACATAAAACCCTCGTTCGTTTGTTCGTTCGTTCATTTCATTCACCCTTTCCTAGACATTGGCCAGGCTCCACCAACCTCCACCAACCTACAAGGTAATACTCGAGTATACCAAACGTTCACCCAGGTCACCATATCGCCCGACCGAGTCCGCTTCTGGCTCGAGTCGATCGGTAACAAGGGGCAGTGGCCAGTTCAGCCAAAAGGCTTACATTCATGCACAAGTAACATTTCAATCGTTCCATCTTTGAAAATTTCACATTTATCGAGGTCGAGTGCGATAAAGTACACACTCGCCTAGAAAACTCGTTTTGGAAATCATTGAAAGCACTTAACACGTTATCAAACAATAATACAAGTCATGAAGTAAAGAAAATACAACAAACAAGGAACACTTACATGCAAGCACGCATGATATGCAAGAAAACAGTTTAAAAGTAAATAATGCAAGAAAACAGTTCAAAAGTAACTTTGGAAACAGTTTAGGGTCACTCACCTCCATGGCTCAGAAACCATCCATCATATATCATTGCCTTGCTCAAATCCAAGTCGTAGATCACAAACTCAATGCAATCAAGTCCTTTCAAAGCTCGGACAGCACTTCCACTAAATTTGCTAACTTTTCCAGCCATCATGGCTTCATTACTTCCTCAGCCAGTCCCAAAGTCACACAAATAAGTTCATTCAATAGCCGTTCAGTAAGCTCCAAGTAGTACAAGTACAATTCAAGCTAGGGAAAAGTCCGGAAATGAAAGTCAAGCCCTAAAATATTCAAATAAGCACGATAAGACTCGATTACAAGTCATAAACCAATTCCAAATACCACCAAAATAGGGCTCCATAAGCCTACATAAGCATTAGAGGAAACCAGAAAAATCCGGAAATGGAGTTAAGCGTTAACTCGAAAAAAATAGTTTTTGACATCATTTTGCGGTTTTAGTACCAATGGCACTACGATTATCGGATGGAGGTGAAAGAGACGCCGTTTCGAAGCTAAGATATAGGGATACAATATTACAGAAGGTCACTCAGCCCATTTTCGAGTGTAACTAGGTCAAAAATGCAATCTACTACACCAGAACCGCAAAAACAGGTTCACAAATCGTATTCTGGTACAAACATCAGAAATCAGGCTACCTAAGTCCAAATCCAGAAATTCCAAAGCCATCCGAAAGCTAAGACACAAGGATACATTTCATCAGAAGACCTCAACAACCAATTCTGAAGCATTCCCAACCAAAATAACCACTTACAGACGCAACTATAAAATTCGGGTAAAACCAGGGCAGCAAGGGTAATTCCGTCTTTTCTCAAGTTACGCTGCTCCGATTGACCTGAAATTTTGTACGTATCTCTAAAATATCATTCCCTACAACTTTCATGTTTTAATCCAAGGCCAACTAGGCCTCTAACTATGAGCTACAAAACCGGGCAGAATGTAGGAACATAAACCCTAGTTTTCCAATTTTCCTTCCAAAACAGAAATTTCCAGCAATTAACCACTTTTTCCACCTTCTAGCTTCATTCTAGATCATTTCCAGTCATCATACATAGCCACACCATAACAAACATATGAAATCAGAAAAATTCATGAACAAAAGAAAATTCCATCAATCTCACCCATAGGTCATGAAATCATCCATAAAATGACATGCTTTACCACTAGAAATCCTTAATTGATCATTATTAGCATGAGAGGGAAGATATTTAATACCTCACCTTTGCAACTCCAAGAAACAAGACAACTAGAGCTTGTTCTTCACAAATAGCTCCACTCAACACCTTAAACTAGCTTAGCAACTCACTTTTGTGGAGAAATTTGGAATTTAACCGGTAGGTTTGTAAGATTCAAGCTAGAAATGAAGGAAAATTGAAGACACTCTCTCTCTCTCTCTCCTCCATGGCCGGCCAAGAGCAAGGGAAAATGAAGCTCATTTTGGTCAATTTTTGGTATTTAGTAAAGTTGGTGAATAGTGGTCAAAACCAAGGTCCAATGAAAACGCGACACCTAGCATCTCTTTTGGCTTATAATTATCCTTTTGTCTCTCCACTCTCATCCATATAACAACCTCTAATTATCTCTTAGCACCTGGTAAAATAAATCCGGTATCCAAAACTTAACCTAACTAGCCGAATTTTACTGAACTTTCCGCACTAGTGGGTCCCACGTCCGATATATGTTCTTAATTTCTCAAAAACCAACTGATACTAGAAAAATCATCTAAAAACTATATTTACTCAATAAAATTATTTGGGAAATGTTCTAATAAAAAAAATGTCGAAAAGGCGGATGAACAATAAAATAAACCCTAGAAACTTAGAAAATTTTCGGGTTCTCGCGCTCATTCTTTTGGAGCATCACATCTTGGTTTGATTTTTTTTTGTGGTTAAATGACCTTGATTTTGATATAAATATGTTGTATAGGTTGTGTGGAAATTTTCCACCAAAAATCACTTGATTTGGTTGGGTAAAAGTTGCATTTTCGAAAATCCTTCAAACCTGGAAAACGTGTACAGAGGTACTCTGGCAGCGAACTTTAAACGATCATAACTCTTTGCTCCGGTGTCAAAATTGAGTGCTGTTTGTGGCATTGGAAACTAGACACTTCCAATTTTCTAAAGGTATAAAATGCATCACCTGATTTGACTTGAGTGAACCGTACTAGTTCTTCAAAGTTATCTGTCCTGTTTCACTGCTGTGCTAGAGAACCTATGATGTGCTGTGAACTGTTGCTTGAATTTGAGCTAGCTATGAACAGAATTTAAAAACAATTTCTTCTGAGAAATTGTAGCCCTATGAATATAGTTTCCAACACCACTAACCATGCCCAATTCCAAGTTGAATTGACTGAGTTATGGCCAAATTACAGACCGGCACCAGAGATAAAAAACCCTAATTTTGGGCTAGCCGATGGCTTAGCTCAAATTGGGACTTGTTATTTTGAAACTTTTGGTGTTAATCACCTACCAAATGTATCTTGGATGTTTGTTAGACCTTTTCTTCATAAATAAAACATGTTTGAGATGATTTCATTGGCCAAATGTTTGAAAACGGAAAACGGAAGCTTGAAGACAGATTTGTCTTCGGATTCTCTTGAACTTTGGTAGTTTAGTTAACTACCTTCCCTTGTGAATTTTCAAGTGAAATTTGGTAGAGGGGTAGTCCTCATATGGGAGTTGAATTGTACCAATTTTAGTGTCATTCCAAGACTGTTTTGACATACGAATAAGTTACCAAAGTTAAACTTCCAAATCTGGAAAATTGCCTAACAGCCTCGATTTTTGGCCAACCTTGAGCCGTTATATCTTGGCGCTCAAAACTCCGATTCTTGTTCCGTTTGTTGCATTTTAAACTTTTACTGTAACTCTAATTGAGTTTCAAATTTGAGAGGCTATTTCAAATTCTGTGAATTTTGAGTGAATTTTGCCGAATTTCCAAAGTTTGCCAAAAACCAGCCCCGAATCTGTCTTGGAAGTACAAGTCAGCAATTTCAAGCCAAAATTTGAGTGTCTTCCACTTAGAATCATGGAAAAGTGTCTTCTAAAAACTTTTAGTACTTCGGAACTAGTTTGCAACGGTACCAAGTTTTCCGATTTTGGACCTACGAAAAGTGAGATATGAATTTTCAAAGAATGCACCTCAAATCTGAAATTTTCAAACTTGACGGGAATTGAGTTTTTGGAGACTCTTCCCTATCCTCCAATACTAATTGACCATTTTGGACTTGTCTTCATGAAGGAAATCAGTTTTTCCTTGTGTTATTAAACACCACTTTCGAACCTTGAATTTTGAGCAATTAAGGCTTATTTTCATGATATTCTCTAAGATTGTACAAGTGTGCAATCTTCTTTGAATCTCTTAGCTCGTGCACGTGTCACTGGGCCTTGAGGGACCTTCACAGGGTCTACTTGAACACCACGGGCCGCTTGCTCATTCGCATCATTTCTTGTTTTATCTTACCAAGTTATGCATTCCCCAAGGTTCTATACGTGATTTACTTGTTCGAGAGTCACATAGTAGTGGCCTAATGGGACACTTTGGTGTCACCAAGACGTTGGCTACGTTGTAAGAACATTTCTATTGGCCACACATGCCCAAGGATATGGAAAAGATTGTTGAAAGATGTGGGGTGTGCCACAAGGCTAAGTCACGGGTCAACCCAAATGGTTTGTATACTCCCTTACCCATACCTAACCAATCTTGGGTTGACATTTCCATGGATTTTGTGCTTGGTTCACCTCGATCTAAACGTGGACATGACTCTATATTTGTTGTGGTAGATAAGTTTTCCAAAATGGCTCACTTCATTGCATGTCATAAAACTGATGACGCCTTGAATATTGCTGATTTATTCTTTAAAGAAGTTGTTCGTTTGCATGGCATACCTAGAACTAGAGTGTCTGATAGAGATGTCAAATTCCTGAGTTACTTTTGGAAATCCTTGTGGGATAGGTTGGGAACCAAACTGCTGTTTTCTACCTCTAGTCATCCTCAAACAGATGGACAAACTGAGGTCGTAAATAGAACCTTGTCGACACTCTTATGTGCAATTATGAAGAAAAATCTTAAGACATGGGAGGAGTGTCTACCATATGTAGAGTTTGCATACAACAGGACTGTGCATAGTGCTACACAATTTTCACCTTTTGAAGTTGTGTATGGCTTTAACCCCTTAACTCCCTTAGACTTGTTGCCATTACCTCCTTTTGAGCATGTGAACTTAGATGACAAGAAGAAAGGTGAATTCGTGAGGGCCTTACACAAGAAAATCCGCACCAACATAGGAAGAAGGACTGCCCAATATGTCCAACAAGCTAACAAGCATATGCGCAAGCTTGTCTTTGAACCTGGTGATTGGGTATGGTTGCACTTGCGCAAGGAGCGATTTCCAAAACAACGCCAAAGCAAGTTGTCACCAAGAGGAGATGGACCTTTTCAAGTCATTGAGTGCATTAATGACAATGCATACCGCTTAGATCTGCCTGGTGAGTATAATGTAAGTGCTACATTCAATGTTGCTTATCTAAGCCCATTTCTTGCAGGGGATGAATACGATTTGAGGGCAAATCCTTCTCAAGAGGAGGGGAATGATGCGAATGAACAAGCTGCCCTTGGTGTTCAAGTAGACCCTGTGAAGGTCCCTCAAGGCCCAATGACACGTGCACGAGCTAAGAGATTCAAAGAGTCACTTCAAGCATTAGTTCATGCCGTTCAAGCCCAAAAGCAACCATGCATTGAAGGAATTGATTTGGAAGATCTTTGCAAGACTACCAAGATATTGCTAACACTTGCGGAGGCAAGTGATCAAGCTCCCAATAGCGGATTGTGCTTCGATTAAGTAGCTCAAGATGAGCTTAGTTTCAGCCATGTGGGCCTTAGGTCCTTAATGTGTTAGTTAGCCCGCTAGTGTTAGTTAATAAGCTAAGTCTTCGCCAAGGAAAAGAATAAAGGCTGGCCGAGACTCCCTAATGTGTTCCAAGTTTTATTAGGTTTAGTCAAGGCTATAAATAGCCTTAAGTTGATGTTACATTCAGTTTTTCAAGATTATTAAATAAAATTCCAGAAATTTGCTTTGTGAAAACCCTAAAATTTTCACATTTTCTTAGCCTTTTGTTTATTCTCACTTCCCCTTGTTAAGTGAAAATCTGTTAACCATTTGTTTTCAACAAAGGAAGGTTTTGATATTACGTGTATTTGGGTAAACGATATGTATGTGCGTGTATGTGTTGGAAGTACGGTTGAGCGCGGCAATTGAACTAGGATTATTTTATTTCTTTGCCTGCATTTTATACTTTCCTTGGAAATATTAAAATTTCTATGCATTTTTACAAGCAAGTACAGTTTTAAATTCATTTTTCTAGTATGAGTTAGTGGACGTTAAATTTGAAACGCATTATCGATGTGGGGCCCGCTAGTGCCATAAATGTGGTGATTAAGAGTGAGTTTTAGATGATATTAAGTGTGTGATTAGAAGTGATAATAATAAGTTAGTGAATTAGAAGATAAAACCCTAGTATACGCGATTTAAGGAAAAACGGCTAGAACCGACGGGTAACGTTCACTATCGATTGAACACACCACTTGACTACCACTTCCCTACCACCACATACCCTTGATATTGTTGCAAAATATCTCCCTCATCCTCAGCCCTTATAGCCGAAAATGTTGACTCAAAATGCAAGGGAAAAAAAAATATTTGGATGGATTTTGGTGGTGCCACTTGTTGGCCATCTATGGCCCTTTGACCAAACCCTTTTGTCTTGCCTTCTTATCTTTCATTTGAGCTCATTCATCATTTTTTTTCTGGTTTGGCCGAGAGCAAGGAGAGGGAGGAGAGTTAAGAGAGTTTTCCATTTCCAACCTTGAATCCAACCTTTGTAAGTGAGAACAAGAAAAACTAAACGGATTAATCATTAGTTTGGAAGCTTGGGAAGCTTAAGGAACCAAAAATTTCAAGGAGTAGTGGAGGATCACTCTTGCAAGGTCTTGTCTTGAGGTATAATGGCTGATCACTCTTTCTTTCTCCATTAATCATGATTAAGTTGGGTATTAATGTTAGAGTTGTGCTTGTGATGCTTGTTTCAAATGGTTTTGATGATTGGAGGGAGGAATATTGAGTTAGGGTTTTGATTTATTCACTCATATTTCTTGTGGGTTAGGTGTTATATGGTGTATATATATGGCATATAATCTTGTAAAGGAGAAAGTAGTGGTAATTTTAAGGTAAAAATGTGAATTATAGCTTGACTATAACAAAAGTCCAGATTTCTGGAAATTCAAGTTTCAGTTCTGCCTGGTTCCAGTTCGTGATGTTAGAGGCCGAATTAGGCTTAGCATAAAACATAAAAGTTGTATAGAATGATTTTTTATAGTTTCCTACAAAATTTCAGCTCAATCGGAGCAACGTATCCTGTGAAAAGATAAAAATACCCCTGACTCTCATAGGTTTAGTCCAGTGGACAATTTTGATATTTCACAACACTAACCGTGTCTTTTCACCCTGATGTGTACTGAATTAGTCTTTGGCCAAAACATAAAAGTTGTAGTCCTATGTATTATCTTTCTAACCCCCATAGAATCACCTCGTTTGGACTTTGGTAGCCTGAGTTATGGTTGTTTACGTATAGTGCGGTTAACTAGCTCGAATGTGAGATTCTGGTTCTGTTATTTGAGATTTTGACTTAGATACACTACAAATTGGACTGAGTGGTCTTCATCAAAGTTGTAGACCTTTGTCTTAGCTTCAAATTGGTATAAATTTCACCCCAATCCGATAAGCGTATCTTTGGTTGTGTCCGTTACGCAAAACAACGTCAAATCTGTCTTTTGTTTCTTGACTCAACCTTCATTTCCGCATATGCTCCTAGCTTGATTTTGTACTTGTATGACTTGGAGCCTATGGAATGGCTATTGAAATGAGATGATTTTGTATATGACTTTGGGTTTGATTGAGGAAAAGAATGAAGCCATAAATGGCTGGAAAATAGGTAAATACAAAGGGCGTGCTGCCAAAATTTACGCTCGAGAACTAGGTCGATATACTTGCTGCTCGAGTAAGACTTGAGAGCGAATACCACGTGAACCATCTAGGGTATTTATGTTTTCTTTGTCACTTCGACCCAAATGGAGATTTTAAAGTTTTACGATTGAGCATAAGTTTTATAAATATTTTACTTATGTCTTTTGGTTTAAATGTACTCTTTTCACTACCAAATCATATTTATACCGTGTACTAGTACGTATTCGAATTTTCTTTGAATCACTTACATCCTTGATGGTTGAAACATAATGTGTTCTTTTGATTATATTAGGGTTCCTTGGTGATTGAGGGTGTTATCCGAAAGGATATTTTGGACGTTATTTTGCGTAAATAGGTGAGTGTTCCTTGTTTGTTATATTTTTCTTGACTTCATGGCTTGTGTTATTGTTTGACAATGTGTTAAGTGCTTTCAAGGATTTCAAAACGAGTTTTCTAGGCGAGTGTGTACTTTATCGCGCTCGACCTAAATGAAATGTGAAATTTTTAATGATTTAATGATTGTAACGTTACATGTGCATGGATGTAAGCCTTTTGGCTGAACTGGGCCCTGCCCTTCGTTACCGATCGACTCGAGCCAGAAGCGGACTCGGTCGGGGCGATATGGCGACCTTGGGTGAATATTTGGTATACTCGAGTATTACCTTGTTGTCGGCTGGAGCCTGGCCAACGTCCAGGAGGGGGTGAATGAAATGAACGAACGAATGTCAATGCAAATGAGGGGTTTTACTTATCGAAATGCATTTTCAAATGATTGGAGGAATAAGGGAATGAAAGGAGAATGAACGAATGAATGAACGAATAGCTCCCTGTGAGCCCGTATCCTTTTAATGAATGTTATTATCGCTTTATATTGTCATGTTTCTTGAATTACTTGCTATCTATGGTTAACGTATTGAACTGTTTGTTTGTTTGTGTGTTTGGAACCTCACTGAGCTTCTACCTCATTCCGTTAGTTTTGTTTTCCTTAACAGGGGATGTGAGCAAGGATGAGAGCTCTGTATAGACTAGCCTAGTCTAGTTCTTTTGATCCTTTTGTAATGGTTCTCGCCCTAGTATTTGGCAAGGGTTGGATGTATGAAGAATTGAGAACTTTTGTACATTTGATTCTGTAATTCCTTTTGAGATAGAAATGTCTAAGTATATGTTCTAAGCTTGGAATCGTTATTATACTTTGCCTTGTGGTTTTGTTTTGATTTTATCTGAGGTGAATGACTGAGTCCTGGCGATAGTTGGGCAGGCGGTCCGCCGAACCCTTTGGTTCGCCTTAGGGGAAGGTGGGGCTGTCACATGCTTTCTTTGAAGCACTTTTCCTTTAGCTTGTGAAAGCTAAGTTGAACACCCTAGAGTTGATCTTAGGTTGTTTCTTGACTTATCAATCAAGCACACACACTTGATTGTGGCATCTTCTACTGTTGAATCTGTCCTTGAGTGGTCCAAGTTTGGGTTCGACTTCATCAATTTCGTAACGTGTCCTCTAAGGTCTAGGGCTTGCTTCCGCGTGTCATCTCCTTAGTTCCCGTGGATCAAGAAATCACTTCAGCTTATCTCTAGGTTCCCATGTCTTCAAAGTGAGTCAGTTGGAGACAGTTGGACGGAGCTGATTCACAATATTGGCAAGTTCACGATGCCTATACAAGTAAGGTACATTCGTTGGACTCGGCCAATGGTTGGAGGTTATAAACTTAATTTTGATGGCGCGCGTAGGGGCCAGACTATAGCAGGAGTGGGAGGTATGCTAAGAGATTAAAAAATGTTCGGATGATCTTCGCTTTTACTGAATCTTATATGGGGTGACGTCAGTGCAAGCAGAAGTTAGGGTGCTGTGTACGGGGCTCGAAGCATGTAGATTATTGGGTCATGCTCCAACTATAGTTGAGGGGGATTCAAAAATCCTTATTGAGGTGCTTCAAGGATTGTGTAGTGTCCCGGCCGCGGTGCTCCCCATCATCCGATGGATTCGACAGATATCTGATATGGGGCTGTTGTATCAACATATTTATCATGAAGGGAATGCGGTTGTGGATGGTTTGGCATCTTTGGGGTGTGAAACCAATGGTTTCTGTTTATACCTCTCATTCCAATCTTTGCCAAGGAGCCTCAAAGGTCTCTATAATACTGATCGGCTAGGGGTCGGAAACTTTAGATACGTCAAACGCCCTTCGAGGGCGTGGCGCCCGATTCAAAGCTATGCATTAGTTTAGGCATTTCGGAGGTAAAGTCAATGTCCCCCTCCCGGCTTTGTACTTCTGGTCAGTTTTATTTATAATAGCGGAACAAGTTGTTTTAAAAAAAAACATATGTATATTTTCTAGGAATTGTTTTCTTAACTAGAAATGACTTAGTTATTCTTATTGATCTTATGACAACCCCACCTCTCCCTAATGCGAACCAAAGGGTTCAGCGGGCTCGTTAGGACTCAAGCACTAACTTATTAACAAATCTTTTTAAACAAGAGTCACATATGTAATGACAAAATAAAACGATCCTTGGCCGAATACATAAGTATTGACCAATACAATCTTAAAATACACTATTGATCCATTTACAACAGTCAAGTTCCCAACTTACAAAAAAAAAAACTAAAAGTTGGTACAATTGTGCTAAAACAAAAGATTCCGACAAAATCCGACCCTTCCTAGTAACTCGCCCAAGCGCTCGCCCCCTATAAGGAAAACAAAACTAGAAAGGTGAGCTTTCGCCCCATGAGGTTCTGTGACAGCCCACCTTCCCCTAAGGCGAACCAAAGGGGTTAGCGTACTGCCTGCCCAGCTCTAGCCAGGACTAACGGTTCAGTTTAGAGCGATCTAATACGTTCCGGAACATACAACCGCGCGTAAACAAGTCAAAATGTCAAAATA
The DNA here is from genome assembly GCF_036785885.1 of Coffea arabica. Taxonomy (NCBI): domain Eukaryota; kingdom Viridiplantae; phylum Streptophyta; class Magnoliopsida; order Gentianales; family Rubiaceae; genus Coffea; species Coffea arabica. Next base: position 22,351,265 of record NC_092318.1, on the reverse strand, counting down.
AAAAAAATGAAATCGGAGTCAGCCATGAATAGTAACCGACATGTCAAAATCCAATCAAACATCAAGCAAATATTTACATGCTGAAATTAAGCATATACAATCCAAAGTGGCATACAAAAGTTATTCAAAAGTGGATACATGTACGGTTTGCCAAATCAAAAGAGAAACGGACCCAAAAGTACATTTAGGGTTTCAATCAAGGAGGTATACAAAAGATATGTCCATCTAGCTCAATTCGGCAACCAACTATCAAATCCAGTCCAAAAGTATTTATTTTCCTGTAAGGAAAACAAAAGGGAATAGAGTGAGCTTACGCCCAGTGAGATAATACCACTCAAGCAGCAAAGTTCACATAAGCATAAAGCTTTTCATTCCAACTCATCAAAAGTAAGCAAAGGCACACATCAATAGTGGTGATAAAAGGATACGGGCGGCTCTCAAGAGCCCTTTTCCTCGTTTGCATTCTTGATCGAACCTCATTGACCCTCCGTCAATGTTTAAGAGTAACCAACCGTAGGCTCCACTTTACTTCCATTCCTTCCACCCAACATACCCCTACCGGGCCCGAACTCCAAACAGTAAAAATTTGGTAATACTCGAGTATACCGAAATCAAGAGTCTCACTACTACAAGATTCCATATAACAGTCCCCATGGCACGTCAATTTTCACGACCAATCCCTCGCCGGCTCGATCCAATCGACTACCAATGGGGTTGAGCTCAGTCGTATCAGTAATGGTCGTTGGATACTCGTCCAAGCGACACCAAATTCATGAACCAATTCAGTATTTCATGTATCATTCAATCATTACAGTAAAACAGTAGACAGTCATATGAGATACCAAATGGGTGAGGGCGATCAAGTACACCCTCACTCAATTAAGTTCAACAGAGCAAATAAGCCTTCAAGGCATCAAGTTCACATATACCAAAGCCACATTGTAAACAACAAGTGAGTGGTACACTCACCAATCAAGCAAATGATATTTCATGCACTTCCACCTAAGAGTGTCTTGCACCACCGTCACGGCCTAGAACATTCAAATAAGCATAATAAGACTCAATTACAAGTTATAACCAATGCCAAATACCACCAAAATAAGGTTCCACTAGAATGTATAAGCACTAGAGTAAACCAGGAAAATCCAGAAATGGCATTAAGCTCTAACCAAAAAAAAATAGTTTTTGACATCAGTTTGCGGTTTTGGCACCATTGGCACTACGATTATCGGATGGAGGTTCCAGATACACCATTTCAAAGCTAAGAGATAGGGATACAATGTTTAAGAAGGCTACTCTGTCCAGTTTCGAGTGTAACCAGTTCAAAAATGCAATATACTACACCAGAACCGTAAAAACAGGTTCACAAACCGCATTCTGGTTCAAACATCATAAGTCAAGCTACCTAAGTCCAAATCAAGTAATTCCAAAGCCATACGAAAGCTAAGATACATGGATACAATTCATCAGAAGACCTAAACAACCAAATAAGAAGTATTTCCAACCAAATTAACCAATTACAGAAGCAATTCTCAAGTTCGGGTGAAACCAGGGCAGCAGGGGTAATTTAGTCTTTTTATAAGATACGTTACTCCTATTGACCTGAAATTTTGTAGGCACCTCTAAAATATCATTCCCTACAACTTTTATGTTTTAACCCAAGGCCAATTCGGCCTCTAACTATGAGGTACTGTGCCGGGCAGAATGTAAAATAATGAAACCCTAACTTTCCAAATTTCTTTCCAAAGCAGAAATTTCTTGCAATTAACCACCATATACACCTTCTAGCTTCGTTCTAGATCATTTCCAATCATCATACATGACCACATAATAATTGTCGCGCCCCATTTTTTATAAGAAAAATAAATAAATGGTTTAAAAAGTGAATTTTTGATTTGATTTGAAAAATGAAGTTTTGACTTAAAAGAAAATGAGTAAAGAAAATGAAATGGGCCTAAATGGGACTTTGAAATGCGACGATTTTGACCCAAAATGAGTTTAAAAAGGGTTTTTGAAATAAAATCGGAGTCGCCACTTGGTATTGAGTTAAGGTGTACCAAGTCACCTAAAAATGAATTTGTTTAAAGGAAAAAAAAGGTGGAAAGAAACCCCTTTTAAACGACTCCTAGTCTACGAAAATCAAAGGAAAGGTTCGGGAGTCACATTTGACGAAGGGGAAGGCAAGGATAAAAATCCAAGGCACCCCTTCGACCTAACGAAGGCTAGTTGCGTGATTTAGTCAAAGATTTTCTCGTTTTAACCTTAAGATTCATCACATTTGGATGTACTATATGAATGCAAACCCTAGACCTAGGGGGGCAAAATTTCTCTTCAAAGTTTGAATGGTGCCAATCACATTAATTGTGATGCCCAATAATGACCCTTTGGAGAAGTCACGAATAATGCAAAAAATATGAGACTCCAAGAAAAGAAAAGAAATAAAATAATTATACAAATATACATGTCTTAAAGGAATGCATCATGTCGGGTACGGGGGACTAATGTTCGTGACTCAATTTTCCCTTTTAATAGAGGGAATACGAGCGTGCTAAGGCTAGAAAAGCCAAACTCGTCCATATCCCATAAGGGGTTATTTCCTAATCTAATCAAGCAAATGCACTACCCTAATCCTATGTCTAGAATGAAATGCAATTCTAATGTCATGTATCATACATAGGGGTATATATATAGGGAAATTAGGGATAAGGGTTATACGTATAAGGGGAATATCATACAAAATGATAAAAGGCCCTAAAAAGTGCAAATATGCGTGAAATGAAGTGTTTTTATCATGCAATCATGATCTAACGCGCGAAGGGCTCCGAATGGTCTAGCGTTGGACTAGTCCTTCACTAACGCTCTCTCACAAGCATTGGACTTGCAAGAGCTCGAGGGGACAATCATGACTAGCATTGGACTAGCCACGATTACGTGCATTTGCATCCATCATACACATATATAAGTAATGTGCATAATTAAAGCAAGTAGACATGTGAGCACGTAATTCACATAACACATAAGCATGCATATCTAGATGCCAAAACCTAAGAAAGCGATTAAACACATAGCACGTAGACATGCAAAACACACAAGGCAATTAAGGCCCTAACTATTACATTTTTGGGAGGAAGGCCTACTACAATCTAAAAGGGGAAATAGAAGGAATAAAACAATTAAATCCCTAACTATTACAATTTTGGCATTCGAATGCCTCCCAAATGACGAAATTGAACTAAAATTGAAGCAAAACTAAGAAACTAAAGAAATAAATAAGGTAAAAATGAAATAAACACTTAAAGTCATGCAATTGCACACATAAGACACATATATGCATGTAGGGTCAAATAAAGTCAAGAAATGAAGGATAGAGTGTACCTCCCTCGCAATGGTAACCAAAGGAAGGAAAAAATGGCTTCAAAACAATAAAAGGGTCAAGGTACCACTTTAATTAAGAAAAATTAAAAGAAATGTGCAAATACAAAGCTCACTTGATCATGAAGCCCCTAAAGTCATGACTTAAGTGCAATTGAAACAAAGCATAGTAGTTAATTGAAGCAAACAAGCAATGAAGTTGTAAAATTAAAACTACCAAGGACCAAATTGAGGAGATTATTCAGTTGATTGGGTCATAGCAGCATTAGTTAGAAGCCAAGGGGTCAAAGTGAAATTATTGAAAGATTTTCATGCAAATGCCATGCAAACCACTATGAAGACACCTTCTGCAACAAATTGCTGTGCTTTCACTTTTCGGATGCATATTTCCGACCCAACATGCAAGCATTTGATCCAAATTCTTTCAACCAACATCACAACTTCAAACTAAACAACACCAACATAACTTCAAACTCCAAACAAGCAAGAAACAGTAAAGGAACTGATGCAAAAAAAAAAATTCTGGACAAAACATTCATGTAAAATGGTTTGGCAACCTGAAATTCACTCTTTTGGTAAGCATTCGAACATGATTCAAGCATTCCAGCCCCCAAAAATGCAAACCCAACACCCCTTATCTAATTCCTCTTTCCAACATAAGGTCAACCAGCAAACTGGATGGCCGAAACTTTGGTGAGCAAGTGCAGGTAAGAAAACAACAAAGAGAATGCGAGAGCTCTTTTTTTTTTTGTCTGATCTGCTGCAAATTTTTGCAGCTTCAACTTATTGTCATGTAACATCCCCAAGCATAATCATCTAACCCCCATAAACTGATTGAAACAGCAGGGCACGAAATGCAGCAAAAGAGAAGGTGAAACTTGCAGCACTCTAAGGAAAGGGAAAAGGGGTTGCGCACGCTGCTGCAACAGGACCAAGAGCTTCAAGCGTGGCTTGTTGCAGCAGGTTTGTATGCGCAAATTTAAGCGCAATGCAAACTGAATCCAGGCAACAGGATTATCAAACATTTCTCCTATTTTTTCAACATAAAACTTTTGGATTTGAAACACAGAATTCAGGAAGAGAAAGCGTGCAAAACTGGAAATAAAATTTCTGCAATTCTCGGTTTCTTAATCAAGCACAGAAAAATCAGCGTTATCCATTTTGTTAGAAGCCAAGTAATTTAAGCGCCTAATCCAATCATTCTAATGAGGTTGAAGACCGAATCTAAACACAAACCAAAGGCATGCATCTTCAACTTGAATCAAGATGAATCCCAACCCGAAAGTATAGCAGAATATAAGCTCAGAAACACAAGGAAGACATCAAAATCTCAAGTTCCTTCTTAGTTTCTGGTTAAAGCTCCTACAAACGCACTGAACCTAAAAGCTATACAGTCTACTAACAAGATTGCCAAGCATCATCTGGGCGCTCCACTCACGGATAATAAAAAAAACAAACCTTTGGACAGAATGCAACAGGCGAAGGGAAAGGATAGAAAAATAGAGACAGCCATCATGTAAAGCTAAAGGAAATGCAGCCCTAATCAGATTATTTGCGTGTTTTGTCTCTCCTTACTCTATAACAACAAAAAATGGACCAGATCTAGACTTATTAGAGTGCAACCTTGATCAAGCTAAAAAAGAACGCAGCCTGCATAATCTCGATTACAAACCCGGCAGATAAACAAAAACCACAGGGAGAGAAATGTACAAGAGGAGAACTCAGTGTTACCTCTGTTGATGCCTTGGCAGTCGAATCACCGTGAGCACCCTTGGATGAGCAACGCCGCGGGACCACCCAGAAGCGAATTGCCTACTCTGATGGAGTTCTCGGCTTCTCACCTTCTTCCTCAACCCGGAACTCTCTTGACTTCAGATTTTTCCTCCCTCAAACTCTCCTCACTCTCTCTTGGTTTTCCTCTTGGTCGAAAGCTTCTCCTTTTCTACGCTACTCTACCTTCCCTCAGATTTTCCAGCCGTCACTTTTATTCTCCCTTACTCTCACTCAGCCGTCATCAGCCCTCCCCGTTTCTTGCCGTATCCCTTTGCTTTTATATGGGAACCCAAAAACTGAACCCTATCAACGATGGTTTGGATGGAGCCAGATGGTTTGTACTATGCCCATCGAACGGAGCCAATCCCAGGCAAAAAAAATAGCCGAGAAATGCAGCTGCCAATCCTTTCTGCTGCAGCCGAAACCAAAACGTGGACTTTTCCCTTTTTTTTTAAATTAATTAACAATAAAAGGAAATAAAAAAACATATTTTTTATGCATAATTTTCTCTTTTGACAAATTTTTGTGCTAAAAGCCTTACAATAAAAATAAAGAGCTAAAAGGGCTAAACTAATGCAAAAAATAAAAACTAAACTAAAATAAAACAACATACAATAATAATAATCTAAAATGCTATACCAATGCTAAAAATCTAAAAACTAAAATCATGGAATTTAACAAATAAAAATAGATAAGGATTATTACTAAAACAAAAATAAAATTAGGATAAAAAAATTATTTAAAAATTTGGTGTCTACAATAATAATCATAGGAAAACAGAAAAATCACCAATAATTATAAAACTTCACCCATTCAACCAAAATCAAGATATAATCCATAAAATTACATCTTAAACTACCACAAATCATGAATTAAACATCATTAGATGGAGGAGAGGGGTTCCTTCACTACTCACCTTAGCAACACAAGAGAGGGAGCAACTAATCACCTTAGCCTTCCAAACAACTCCACTAAACACCTCACAATCACTCACTTAAGGTTTTCTATGGAATAAAAGCAAGATTAAGTCGTTGATTTGGTAGATTTGAGCAAGATTGAAGCAAAAACTTGAAGAGTTTTCTTTCTTTCGTTCTTGGAGAGGGCCGGCTATGAGCTTCCAAATTTGGAGTGAATTTTGGTAAATTTTGAGTTATTTTAGTAAAAGGGTAAAAGTATGAATAGTAGTCAAACTTAAGAATTAATCTTATGGTGACACTTGTCACCCTATTTAATGCATCTCTATCTCTTTGTTCCTCTCACACCAATCCACTTGGTAATCTCTAATTATCTCTTAACACCCGGTAAATTAAATCCAGTATCCAAAATTTAACCTAGTTGGCCGAATTTTTCCGAACTTTCCGCACTAGCGGGTCCCACGTCCGGTATACGCTCTTAATTTCTCAAAACCTAACCGATACTAGAAAAATCATCTAAAAACTATATTTACTCAAAAAAATTATCAGGAAAATTTTCCTAACAAAGAAAATGCAGAAAACATGCCATTAACGAGAAAAACCCTAGAAAAATGAGAAAATTACGGGTTCTCATACTCTCTCCCCCTTAAAAAAAATTTCGCCCTCGAAATTTCTCACCTTAACTCACGAAAAGTTCAGGGTATTTCGTTCGCATCTCCTCTTCCATCTCCCAGGTAGCTTCCTCTACCCCATGGTTTTTCCACAGTATCTGAACTAACGGAATCTGCTTGTTTCTTAGCTCTTTGACTTTCCGGTCAAGCACTTGGACAGGTTTTTCTTCATAAGCAAGCGATTCGTCTACGTCGATCTCCTCTGGTTGTAAGATATGGGATGGGTCGGGATAGTACTTCTTGAGCATCGAAACGTGGAAAACGTCGTGAATTCGAGAGAGACTGGACGGCAGCTCTAATCTATATGCGACCATTCCTACCCTCTGGAGGATCTTGTAGGGTCCAACGAACCTCGGTTGGAGCTTCTTCCCTTTGCCTGCTGTGACGCTCCGTAAGGGTGTGACCTTGAGAAACACATGGTCTCCAACTTCGAACTCCAAGTCTTTTCTTCGATTATCTGCGTAGCTCTTTTGTCTGCTTTGAGCTGTTTGGAGTCGTTGCCGTATCAACTTGACTTTTTCTCGAGCATCTTCCATCCATGGAATAGTTGCTGGGTCTAGTGTCTTTTTCTCGCCAACTTCATCCCAGTAGATCGGTGACCGGCACTTTCGTCCATATAGTGCCTCGTATGGGGCCATTTGAATCGACGAATGGTAGCTGTTGTTGTACGCAAACTCTACTAAAGTCATGTGTTGACCCCAGTTGCCTCCAAAATCCAGAATGCAAGTTCGTAACATGTCCTCGAGAGTTTGGATGGTTCGCTCCGATTGTCCATCTGTCTGAGGGTGATAGGTCGTGCTCAAGTTGAGTTTCGTCCCTAGCGTTTCCTGGAATTTCTGCCAAAACCTAGATACGAAACGTGGATCTCGATCGGAGACGATACTGACCGGAACACCATGTAGTTTCACTATCTCGTCCATGTACAGCTGGGCCAACTTGTCCATGGAATATTTCATGTTTACCGGCAAGAAATGGGCCGACTTGGTTAATCGATCGACGATCACCCAAACGGCATCGTGCCCCCTTTGCGTTCGCGGCAAACCTGAAACGAAGTCCATGGTGATGTTTTCCCACTTCCACTCGGGTATCTCAAGGGGTTGTAACAAACCCGATGATTTTTGATGCTTTGCTTTAACTTGTTGGCAAACGAGACATTTCTGCACGTACAAAGCAATTTCCTTCTTCATATTGTCCCACCAATAGGTTCCTTTCAGGTCTTGATACATCTTGCTACTACCCGGATGGATTGTATACTTGGACCGATGGGCTTCCTCTAAGATCTCTGTTTTCAATGATTCATCCTTCGGCACCACTATTCGGTTTCGGTATTTTAAGATACCCTCAGAACTAAAATTAAAATCAGTTGTTTCCCTTTTTTCCACCTTCTCTCCCCACTTTCACCATTAAATCCTCCTTTTGTGCTTCTTTAACGCGTTCCAGTAGAGTGGAGGTCACTTTAACATTGCTAAAACTCACCTTATGACTCCCAAGACAGGGTTTCCACTCACATACGGATTCTAATAAATCCCACTCTTTGATCATCAATCCTGCTACTTGAACCTTACGACTCAAGGCATCGGCTACCACGTTTGCCTTTCCTGGATGGTAGTTGATCGTGCAGTCGTAATCTTCCAGAAATTCCATCCACCGTCGTTGCCTCATATTCAATTCCTTCTGTGAGAAAAGGTACCTAAGACTCTTGTGGTCCGAGTACACTTCAAAGGTTACTCCATATAGGTGGTGCCTCCACTTTTTCAGCTCGAAAACAACGGCGGCTAGCTCCAGATCGTGGGTCGGGTAATTTTGCTTGTGAAGTTTCAACTTCCTAGAGGCAAAAGAGATCACATTACGGTTCTGCATTAAAACGCATCCCAGGCCTTCTCGCGACGCATCAGTATACACAGCAAATCCGTCCACTCCGTTAGGCAAGACTAGCACTGGAGCCATGGTCAATCTTTTCTTTAACTCTTGAAAACTTATCTCACATCGGGCATTCCATACGAACCGACCATGTTTCTTTGTCAGGTCAGTTAAAGGTCCTGCTAATTTGGAGAAGTCTTTAATAAAACGTCGGTAATACCCAGCTAGCCCTAGAAAACTACGGATCTCTGTGGGGTTTTCTGGCCTCTTCCAATTGGTCACGGCCTCTACTTTTGTCGGGTCAACCGAGATACCTTCTTGGGAGATTACGTGCCCTAGAAAAACGATTTTCTCCAGCCAAAACTCGCACTTACTGAACTTGGCGTACAACTGATGCTCCCTTAGGGTCTGCAACACCACTCTCAAATGCTGCTCATGCTCCTCGCATTTTTTAGAGTAGACCAAATGTCATCAATAAAAACAACGACAAATCGGTCTAAATAGGGCTCAAAAACCCTATGCATGAGGTCCATGAAGGCCGCAGGAGCATTGGTTAGTCCGAAGGGCATAACTGCGAACTCATAATGCCCATATCTCGAGTTGAAGGCGGTTTTCGGAATGTCCTCCCTCCTAATCAACAATTGGTAGTACCCTTGTCAGAGGTCCAGTTTTGAGAAGACCACTGCTCCTTGCAGCTGGTCGAACAACTCATCAATGTGGGGCAGTGGATATTTATTCTTAACCGTGACATTGTTCAGGCCTCGGTAGTCGATACACATCCTCAAGGTTCCGTCCTATTTCTTTACAAACAGGACAGGAGCTCCCCAAGGAGACCCACTCTCTTGAATGAATCCCCGTCCCTCTACTTAGTAGTTTTCTAGCCCTAATGCTCGAAATCAAACCAGATGAGGCTAACTTACCCCTTATGTCCAACCTTAAGGTTGTCTCACCAGGAATGCGGAATTCTACCACTTTTGTTTTACAGTCCAGTTGGGCATTATACTTGGCTAGCCAGTCCATATCCAAAATTACATCATATTCTTTGATGGCCAGACTTATCAAGTCCCCTAACAATCTCTTCTCTCCTACCCACACTTCACAATCCCTATAAACCATACTAGTAATCAAACGTTGATTCCCCGTAGGTGTACTAACTTCTAAGTCTTACGGTAAACTAGAAGGTTTTATATCGATGCCACACATGAAAGCAGGGTTAACAAAGGAATGAGTGGCACCAGGATCAATTAAAACTTTGGCAAAACGGTGAAAAATAGGGATCGTACCTTCTACGATCTCTGAGGAATCTAGGACCTGTTGGGGCTCTAATGAATACACTCTAGCTGGCACCTTAGGTTTGGACCCATCTCCCTTAGCTGGTCAAGCATTGGTCCTCGACGGTGGTTGACTCCCCCTTCCGTCTTGTTTCAAGACTGGGCAAGTGGCCAACTGATGGTCTGCACTTCCGCAACGCAGACATTTGCCTTCCTTCCTCCAGCAATTATCCTCTGTGTGGTGTGGCTTCCCACAATGCCCACAGGGACCGTGAGGTGCTGAAGCTGAGCCTCCCTGAAAATTGCCTCTTTGTCCTCGCCCAGCTTGGCCACCCCTCGCCGGAGTCCATCTGCCTACTCCCAGTCGTCCACCGCCAGACCCCCGTCCGTACTTGGGAGGAGCACCCTTCTCCCCCTGACTCGAACTGCTTCCAGGAAAGTTTCGCTTCTTGGCCTGGAAGTTCCTCACTTGAAGTCTAGCACTTTCTAACCGCTGCGCCTTCTCAACGGCCTCGCTGAACGCGTTAATTTGGGCAACTGCGAGGTCCTTCTGGATCTCGACATTCAAACCCTGGATAAAACGCCTGACCCGCCGTTGCTCCGTCATAATCAACTCAGGGGCAAATTTGGACAGGCGGGTGAATTGACTCTCGTACTCCGCTACCGACTGCGCCCCTTGAAGAAGTCGGATGAACTCATCTTCCTTCCTCTCCTGAACTAGAGGAGGGAAGAATTTCGCGTTGAATTCCCTTATGAAATTCACCCAAGTCCTGGGCGTTTGTTCCCGTTCCCATTTTTGCCGTATTACGTTCCACCAGGAACGGGCCGCCCCTTCCAACTGGAAAACGGCAAAAGTCACCTGACGTTCTTCGGTGTAGTGCAAGGCCGCAAAAATATCGACCATCTTGTCGAACCACCTTTCGGTGACATCCGGATCGGGCCCCCCAATGAACTTGGGTGGAGCAAACTTTTGAAATTGTTCGAGAGCTCTGTTTTCGCTCTCGACATGGTTGCCAGGGTTTCCAGGATTAGGGTTTGGGTTTTGGCCCTGTTGCTGCACCACTTGTGCCAGCAAGTTGGTCATTTGCTACATAGCGACAATTATTTGCACGTTGGGGTCAGGATTAGTGTAACGGCCCCACCTCCCCCTGAGGCGAACCAGAGGGTTCGGCGGGCCGCCTGCCCAGCTCTCGCCGGGACTCAGTCGTTCACTACAATCCTCAATTGAATTTCAAGATATATATATCAAATATACATCAAATTCTCCAGTAATTACATGTCACAATTGCAGCGGAAACAATTCCCAACTATACATAAAATGATTCCACATCCAAACGGTACAAAATATAACAATTCCAACTAAGCCATCCAATCACGTGAATAAGCACAACAAGTCCTTCCTTCGCCTTGAGCCCTGTGGAGGGGAATAAAACATTTTTGGGGTGAGCTAGAAGCTCAGCGAGTAACCAGTAAAAATCAGTAATCAAATCGGTTTAACCATAGTTCATTTCAATGATGTTCAATTCAAATCAAATGATAAGTCCAGAAACAATTTCAACATTTACAAAACATTAAATATGGAGTATCAATAATTCAAGAAACATGTACAATGGAAACCGATAGTAACATTCGTGCAAAGGATACATTCGTTCTCCTGTCCTTCATTTGAAATTGCATTATTTTCCACCAACCTCCACCAACCTTCAAAGGTAATACTCGAGTATACCAAACGTTCACCCAAGTTCCTAGTCGCCCGACCGAGTCCGCTTCTGGCTCGAGACGACCGGTAACAAGGGGCAATGGCCAATTCAGCCCAAAAGGCTTACATTCATGCGCAAGTAGCATTTAATCATTAATCATTGAAAATTTCATATTTATTTAGGTCGAGTGCGATAAAGTACACACTCGCCTAGAAAACTCGTTTTTACAATCATTGAAAGCAAAATCAATAATAACAAGACACTGATATGCAAGCACGCATGATATGTAAGAAAACAGTTCCAACATTAAATTTGGAAACAGTTCAAAAGTAAATAATGCAAGAAACGGTTCATAAATAATTTTAGAAATAGTTTGAGGTCACTCACCTCCATGGCTCAGAAACCATCCATCATATATCATTGCCTTGCTCAAATCCGAGTCTTAGATCACAAACTCAATGCAAACAAGTCCTTTAAAAGTTCGGACAGCACTTCCCCTGAATTTGCTAACTTTTCCGGCCATCACGGCTTCATTATTTCCTCATTCCAACCCAAAGGTACACACACAACAACAAGTTCATCCAATAACCATTCAGCAAGCTCCAAGTAGTACTAGTACAAGTCAAGCTAGGGAAAAGCCCAGAAATGAAAGTTAAGCTCAAAACCAGAAAAACAGTTTTGACGTCCTTTTTGCGGTAATGGTACCAAAGGTACTACGAGTATCGGATGGAGGTCCAAGACCCACCGTTTCGAAGCTAAGAACCAGGGCTACAACAATGTAGAAGGTCACTCAGTCCAAATCCCAGCACAACTAAGTCAAATATGCAAAATACCAAACCAGAACCGTAATTGCAGGTTTACAAATTACACTATGCTGTAATCAGTACAACTCAGTCTAAACAGGTCCAAATGCAGAAATTCCAAAGGCATATGGTAGCTAGGACATCAAGATACATTTCATCAGAAGACCTCAACACCCAAATCCAAAACAATTCCAGTCAAAACAACCCATTTCAGACGCAGTTCAAACATCCTGATGAACCCAGAACAGCAATAGTAATTTCGGCTTATCTCATTCTACACTACTCCAATGGACCTGAAATTTTACAGTCACCCTTAAAATATAATTCCCTACAATGTTCATGTTTTAAGCCAAGGCCAATTCGGCCTCTATCTATGACCTAAAAATTCGGACAGAATGTTCATCACAAAACCCTCACTTTTCAATTTTTGGTCCAAAACAGAAATTGGTTGCAATTAATCACTTTTTCCACCTCCTAGAGTCATTAAACATCATTTCCAATCATCATACATGACCCCATAATCATATTCATATGAAAACAGAAAAATCCCCAATAATTATAAAACTTCACCAATTCAACCAAAAATCAAGATTTAATCCATAAAAGTGCATCTTATACCACCACCAATCATGAATTGAACATCATTAGAGGAAGGAGAGGGGTCCTTCACAACTCACCTTAGCAATACAAGAGATAGAGCAACTAGTCACCTTAGCTTTCCAAACAACTCCACAAAACACCTCAAGACCACTTAGCAAAGAGATTTTATGGAATGATTTGGAGTTTTATTGGTTGGATTTGAAGATTGAGCAAGAAATAGAAGGAAGAAATTGAGAGCTTTTCTTTCTTTTCCTTTGAGAGAGAGCCGGCTATGAAGTTTTAGAAATAAGGATGATTTTTGGCAATTTTTTGATATTTATTTGGTAAAGGTAAAGGTAAAGTCAAATGGTCAAAGTCCAAGACTTAATCTTATGGTGACACTTGTCACCTTTTGGTTCAAAACTTATCTTTTTGTCTCTCCAATACAAATATCTTAACACCTTGTAAAATAATATCACTAAATACAAAATTCCAAGAAGTTGTCAAAAATATATTGCGTTTACCGCACTTGCGGGTCCCACGTTCAAAATACGCTCTTAATTTCTCAAAAACTAACCGATACTAGAAAAATCATTTTAAAACTATTTTTGCTCATAAACTTTATTTGGGGAATTTTTCTAATAAAGAAACTGTAGAAAAGGCGGGCGATTAAATTAAATAAACCCTAGAAAATTAGAAAATTTTCGGGTTCTCACACTCATACTTTTCGGGGCGTCACAATTAGGTCCAGATGAGGTTTCCCCAGTACCCCTGTCCGGTGTGGGTTGTCTATTTCCGCGCCCACGTCCCCGTCCACTACGTGTACCTTCCATGAACTCTACTTGGTCTAGGCAAATGTACTAAACCAATATAAGAACAATGCATGTAAGTAAAACCCCAAAACTTTTACAAACATATATATACATTCCAAACAAGGCAAACAACACACATATCAACAACCAGTCAAGTCAAGTACAAACATGGACAATCCACGAGGGAAAGGCCTCATCAAAAGACATATACACGTAGCTAACCCAAACGTACAAAACGATTAGCTAAGGCTCTTCTCCCTATCCGCCCTATATACAGAAAACAAAACAATCCCAAAAACCCTAGGAGTCGCGACCTAGTCCGTCGACGAGTTAGTAGACCCACCCGATGGGGTGGATCCAACCCCAGCCTCGGGCCCCGCACACGAGTCCTCGTCGCTCACGCCCTCGATCACGTCCGCGCAGAGGTTCAGGATCGATGCGGCTCGAACCTTAACCTTTCGAGCTCGCTTAGTCTCATGCTCACGAACTTCCCTAAGTTGAGTGCAGAGGTCATCAACCCTATCCTCTACCTCAAGCACGTCATACTCCAACCCCTTAATGCGCTCGGCCTGTTTCTCATTGGCCGCCCTAAACTGGGTCACCTCGGCCTCAAGCCTAGCATTATCTTCGGCCAACTCCTTACGCTCCTCGGCCACGGCCAACACCAGAGTGTTAGGGTAAGCGTACTCGTGTCGACACTCGCAACGTCGGAGGCGGTTAGCCGGGCTCTAACGCACAACGGCCCCTCTTGGCCGAATCTGGTATGGGATCACTGGGAGCGCTCCACAAGGTCGCTCGCCCGGAGGGCTATCACTAGGCTCACCCTGTTCGTCCATCCTACACCAAAAGAAGAAATAAAAGTAAATAACCTTAAGGAACATACTTAACATAATCCTCAAGTAGAGCCTTTCTAATATGCCCAGGCCAATTCAAACCTAGGCTCTGATACCACCTGTGACAGCCCCACCTTCCCCTAAGGCGAACCAAAGGGGTTAGCGGATTGCCTGCCCAACTCTCGCCAGGACTAACGGTTCAATTTAGAGCGATCTAATACGTTTCGGAACATACAACCGCGCGTAAACAAGTCAAAATGTCAAAATAAAAAAAATGAAACCGGAGTCGGCCATGAATAGTAACCGACACGTCAAAACCAAACCAAACATCAAGTAAATATTTACATGCTGAAATTAAGCATATACAATCCAAAGTGGCATACAAAAGTTATTCAAAAGTGGATACATGTACGGTTTGCCAAATCAAAAGAGAAACGGACCCAAAAGTACATTTAGGGTTTCAATCAAGGAGCTATACAAAAGATATGTCCATCTAGATCAATTCGGCAACCAACTATCAAATCCAGTCCAAAAGTATTTATTTTCCTGTAAGGAAAACAAAAGGGAATAGAGTGAGCTTACGCCCAGTGAGATAATACCACTCAAGTAGCAAAGTTCACATAAGCATAAAACTTTTCATTCCAACTCATCAAAAGTAAGCAAAGGCACACATCAATAGTGGTGATAAAAGGATACGGGCGGCTCTCAAGAGCCCTTTTCCTCGTTTGCATTCTTGATCGAACTTCATTGACCCTCCGTCAATGTTTAAGAGTAACCAACCATAGGCTCCACTTTACTTCCATTCCTTCCACCCAACATACCCCTACCGGGCCCGAACTCCAAACAGTAGAAATTTGGTAATACTCGAGTATACCGGAATCAAGAGTCTCACTACTACAAGATTCCATATAACAGTCCCCATGGCTCGTCAATTTTCACGACCAAGCCCTCGCCGGCTCGATCCAATCGACTACCAATGGGGTTGAGCTCAGTCGTATCAGTAATGGTCATTGGATACTCGTCCAAGCGACACCAAATTCATGAACCAATTCAGTATTTCATGTATCATTCAATCATTATAGTAAAACAGTAGACAGTCATATGAGATACCAAATGGGTGAGGGCGATCAAGTACACCCTCACTCAATTAATTTCAACGGAGCAAATAAGCCTTCAAGGCATCAAGTTCACATATACCAAAGCCACATTGTAAATAACAAGTGAGTGGTACACTCACCAATCAAGCAAATGATATTTCATGCACTTCCGCCTAAGAGCGTCTTGCACCACCGTCACGGCCTAGAACATTCAAATAAGCATAATAAGACTCAATTACAAGTTATAACCAATGCCAAATACCACCAAAATAAGGTTCCACTAGAATGTATGAGCACTAGAGTAAACCAGGAAAATCCGGAAATGGCATTAAGCTCTAACCCAAAAAAATTAGTTTTTGACATCAGTTTGCGGTTTTGGTACCATTGGCACTACGATTATCGGATGGAGGTGCAAGATACACCGTTTCGAAGCTAAGAGATAGGGATACAATGTTGAAGAAGGATACTCTGTCCAGTTTCGAGTGTAACCAGGTCAAAATGCAATATACTATACCAGAACCGCAAAAACAGGTTCACACACCGCATTCTGGTTCAAACATCATAAGTCAGGCTACCTAAGTCCAAATCAAGTAATTCCAAAGCCATACGAAAGCTAAGATACATGGATACAATTCATCAGAAGACCTAAACAACCAAATCAGAAGTATTTCCAACCAAATTAACCAATTACAGAAGCAATTCTCAAGTTCGGGTGAAACCAGGGCAGCAGGGGTAATTTAGTCTTTTTATAAGATACGTTGCTCCTATTGACCTGAAATTTTGTAGGCACCTCTAAAATATCATTACCTACAACTTTTATGTTTTAACCCAAGGCCAATTCGGCCTCTAACTATGAGGTACTGTGCCAGGCAGAATGTAAAATAATGAAACCCTAACTTTCCAAATTTCTTTCCAAAGCAGAAATTTCTTGCAATTAACCACCATATACACCGTTTAACTTCATTCTAGATCATTTCCAATCATCATACATGACCACATAATAATAATCATAGTGATGAGAACATGAAGATTTGGATTCCCTTCATATTCAAGGAAATTCAATTGATGGTTGATGGTGCAATCGGGTTCAAGAATCATTGAAGATTTGTCATGCTTATTTCTTGTTATTTATTTAAGTAAGTTTCCAGCAATACTTGTTAGTTAGTCTTGAGTTATTAAGGGAAATAAAGGCTAAGGTCATGTTGACCATAGTTAAACCAATTGAGTCAGTTAGTTTCCTATTCTAATTGAATTAGAGTTTTAGGAAAGTAGTTAATTGCTTCCAAATTTATTTAGGAAGTTGTGTCAAGTCAAATAAGGAAGTTTGTATTGTTTCCAATTTAGATTAGGGTTTTGAGTCTTGTAAGGCTATAAATAGCCAACTTTATTTAACTATTCAGGACATGATATTGAAGATGAATTAATAAAAAGAGAGTTGTCTCCTTTTATGGAGTTCCTTGATGGACTTGAGTTTCTTCTTGAACAGTATCAAGTATTTAGCTTGGATACTTGTGGTGTTCAAGGCAAGATGATCACATCATCTTGTTCTTTCAAGCCAATAACCAATCCACTAGGTTTTTAGAGACGGGTTCTCTTTAGGTCTAGTAAGGTAGTTATTGTTCCATAGCCTGATCGACTTGGTTCTTCAAGACAGGTTCTTGTTGGGTCGAGTTTGTATCACATAGGAAATCAGAAAAATCACCAATAATTATAAAACTTCACCCATTCAACCAAAATCAAGATATAATCCATAAAATTACATCTTAAACTACCACAAATCATGAATTAAACATCATTAGATGGAGGAGAGGGGTTCCTTCACTACTCACCTTAGCAACACAAGAGAGGGAGCAACTAATCACCTTAGCCTTCCAAACAACTCCACTAAACACCTCACAATCACTCACTTAAGGTTTTCTATGGAACAAAAGCAAGATTAAGTGGTTGATTTGGTAGATTTGAGCAAGATTGAAGCAAAAACTTAAAGAGTTTTCTTTCTTTCTTTCTTGGAGAGGGCCGGCTATGAGCTTGCAAATTTGGAGTGAATTTTGGTCAATTTTTGAGTTATTTTAGTAAAAGGGTAAAAGTATGAATAGTAGTCAAACTTAAGAATTAATCTTATGGTGACACTTGTCACCCTATTTAATGCATCTCTATCTCTTTGTTCCTCTCACACCAATCCACTTGGTAACTTCTAATTATCTCTTAACACCCGGTAAATTAAATCTAGTATCCAAAACTTAACCTAGTTGGTCGAATTTTTCTGAACTTTCCGCACTAGCGGGTCCCACGTCCGGTATACGCTGTTAATTTCTCAAAACCTAACCGATACTAGAAAAATCATCTAAAAACTATATTTACTCAGAAAAATTATTAGGAAAATTTTCCTAATAAAGAAAATGCAGAAAACATGCCATTAACGAGAAAAACCCTAGAAAAATGAGAAAATTACGGGTTGTCACAGGTTCCAAGAAAGTCATGCATACCAATGATATCATATTCAAGTCACAAAATTATAATACACCACAATATAGAGCAAGTACACTTCAATTAAGAATTCACATATTCATTTAAAAGGATACAGGGCTCTCATAAGCTTGTTCAAGTAGCTTGATCAAGATCCAAGATACTGTTTGACACTCCGTCAACATTATTCCAAAATACTATCAACTATTTCTCCATTTCACGTCATTCTCCAACCACCGTTCAACCCCCTTCCGGGGCCACACGTCAAAATTAAGAAGGGTAATACTCGAGTATACCGGTTCAACCTCAAATTCAAGAGTTTAAGTGCAAGTTCAAGTTCAATTTCAAATGACAAGACCCATGGTTCATCAGTCTCATTGACCAAGCCCTTGCCAACTCAGCTCGTCCAACTAGCCAACGGGGTTTGGGGCCCCAAGCATACAAGAAAGTCGATGGGATAACCACCCAAACAACCAATAGGTCAAGCACAGCTAAAGCAGTTCATTTAATACAAATATTAGGAATCTAGCCATAAAGGATCGAGTATGATAAAATACATCCTCGTCCCGATATTATCAATTCAAGAGCAAGCATCTCAACTAAGCAAGCATGTCATTCAAGAAAAGAACCATTGCACGTAAACACTTCACAAGCACTTAGAACACTCACCACGGCAACAAAGCTTAAGTGTTTGTCTCTGGAGCAACTTCGACTTCACTTCCAAGCTCTAGAATCAAGTATATAGAGTGCATTAAGATCCACTGCTCCAAGCCACAATATTTAAAGGAACTACTTCCAAACCAACTAAGTAATCTCACCCCAACTCGCATGATTTCTAGCTCAACTCAAAGGAAACATCCATTTAGACGTTTGCCTAATGATTTAAGCAAATGGTAGTGCAAAAATTTCTCATTTTCATCCACCAAATTGAGTTTAAACTACCCAAATCAATTTTCCCTTAGGCTAGAAATTTCTTGCTTGAAACTTAAAACACGTAAAAGTGAGGTTTTCACCTCTTAAAGCCTTTCATTTTTCTCTCAAATCCATCACCTATACTAGAGTTAAAGTATAATCACATGTCTAGGCATTAACAAGAAAATTTAACCACATAAAACCAAGAGTAAAACTAACAAAAGCTCTCTCTCTATTGGCCAACTTGAGCAAATTTCCAGCCATGAAAACAATGAAAGAAATGCAGTTTAAACAACTTAAAGTCCATGATTTTGGTTCAAATCCGACACACACTTACAGCTTAAAGTCTTATAGAGCTTTTGAGCAAAATTAAGGTTAAAATCATCATGAAAATTTAGAAATCAATGCTGAAATTCCAGCCCTTAAGTTTGGCCAACAAGCAGAAATTTCTTTCCAATTTTTGCAATATTCCTCCAACTAATTTACCAAATCCAACAAAACACACCTAGCAAATCCATAAAGTTTCATCACCAACATAACATTAGATATATATAAAGCCCAAATCTTAACAAGAAACCACCATAATCATATATATATATATATATGTATCCAAACTCTAAACCCAAATATGAAGTACAAGAATAATCAACTTAAGAAATTTCCAAGATTCACCACAAATCTTGTCTTTAATCCAACAATCAAACTTATTTTCAACATAAGGTAAAGAAATAAGGTTATTCTATCATTTTACCTCTTTTGCTTTCCAACCAAGATGAAATTCAACCCACCAAATCTTCTCCTTTCCAAGCTTAGGCCAAGGTTGATGGAAAACCCAAGATATCTCCTTCCTTTTCCCACAAAATCTAAGCAATATTGAAGCTAAGTTGGATGAATTTTTTCTCCCCTTCTTCCTCTCAGGCTCTCAGCCCTCTCTTTCTCTCACTTTCTCTTGTTGTTTGTTTGTTATTTTTAAGACAAGAGATGGAAGAAAAATTGGTAAGAAAGCTTCGTCAAAGAAGTCTTAAAGGATTAAACTTGGTTCCAATTGTGCCAAGTGTTGCCTTCATGTAGTTTCTTGCTCCGAATATCCCAATTCTCTCTTATTGCACTAAATTCCCTCTTTTGTTCACTAAAGTTTCCTTTTATACCCTACTAAAAGTTGCAATTACCCCACTTGCTAACTCTCACATATAAAAAATGGGAAAAGCATTAAGACAAATTCATTATCAAATCAATCAATAAAGGAATAAATAACTCAATGAACAAAATGCAATGTGGTTACACTAAGTAAATTGAAATTTTTGTTTTTCTTTCTTTTTTTTCTAGGTCCTCACACCCTCTCCCCCTTAAAAGAATTTCGTCCTCGAAATTCTCACCTTGTCTTGCAAATAGTTCAGGATATTTCTTTTGCATTTCTTACTCTACTTCCCAAGTTGCTTCTTCCAACTCGTGATTCTTTCAAAGAACTTTAACGAAGGGAATTTGCTTGTTTCTTAGCTCTTTCATCTGTTCCTCGTAGATTAGGGTCTTGTCAATTCCAATATCTTCTAGCTGGAGCATATGAGTTAGATCTGGGTGGTACTTCTTTAGCAATGAGACATGAAAAACATCATGAATTCTGGACAAATTCATGGGTAACTCCAACCGATAGCAACTTTTTCCACTCGTTGGAGAATTTTAAAGGGTCTCACATATCTTGGTTTTAGCTTCTTGCCCTTACTGGCCATGACACTTCTCAGTGGTGTGATTTTAAGGAACACTCTATCTCCAACTTCAAATTTCAGATCTTTCCTCCGATTATCCGTATAACTTTTCTGTCTGCTTTGGGCTGTTTGAATTTTTTGGCGTATTAACTTCACCTTCTCATAAGCTTCCTCAACCAATGGTACCGTTGAAGGTTCTAAAACTTTCCTTTCTCCTACTTCATCCCAATAAATCGGTGATCGGCACTTCCTTCCATAGAGAGCTTCATATGGAGCCATTTGAATGGATGAATGATAGCTATTGTTATATAAAAACTCAACCAAGGTCAAGTACTGACCCCAACTTTCATCAAAATCCATAATACATGCCCTTAGCATATCTTCAAGGGTTTGGATGGTCCTCTCAAATTATCCGTCCGTCTGGGGATGATAAGTCGTGCTAAAACTTAGTTTGGTCCCTAAAGTTTCTTGTGTTTTTTGCCAGAATCGAGATACGAACCTGATGTGCAACCCTAAGGAAAAACCCTCATAGAACCTTCCAACTTGGTAATATCAGAGTTAGACCTTTTCTTCTAACGGAAATTGAACTCGATTGTTCTCATGAACTCAAGACCTCTGACACACGAAAGTAATCAGCAAACTTAAGCAAATAATAATGGATGAAGAGGCACCACGATTAGGGAATGAACAGATCGATAAAGTCTGATTTGAATCCTAAGCTATGAACTCAAGAATTTAAGAGTAAGTTCGATCAAGAACTTGAAGGAAAAATCTTCATGATTTCTAGTTGTAATATTCCATCCTTTATTCCGAAAGACAAGAAGCCTTATATAGGCATGTAAAAGACCTAAACTAAGCTGCCAACAAAACCTAATCCGACTTGGAATTTCCCTTGCTAAACTCGGCTCAAGTCCAAGTGCAACTAGGAAAACCCTAATCAATTTAACATGAATAATAATGTTGGTGCTTGACTAAAGCAAGCTTATGACCAACTAGATAAGCTACTTTAAGGATTAAAACTAGAGGACAACATGTCCTTTGTGCGATCAACTACTAAACTAGGCAGCTTTAAAACAACTACTAACTAAGCTAACAAGTATGAGATCATTCTTTCACTTCAAACGTACAAGTGAACAAGGTGACTTCATAGTCCACCAAATCTTCAAACTTAGCTTGTTCCTTACTTGTATGGTGAATAATCAAGGCTCGTAAAGCTTTCTTCACCTTCTTGGATCTTGATCTTGTCATCGGACTACCAATGTTGACCAAAGGTTCCTTGATCCAAGGTTGAAGTTGTTGCCCACTCGTATCCACATCATTCCCTCTCTCCTCGAAAGGATTCGTCCTCGAATCTTCAAAGTCTGTATCAAAGTCAAAACGGGATAGGTCAGACACATTAAAAGATGCGCTTATGCCATACTCACTTGAAAGTTTCAATTTGTAGGCATTGTCGTTTATCCTCTCCAAGACACGAAAGGTCCATCTTCTCTTGGATGTAACTTGGTCCGTCGAGATGCTGGAAACCTTTCTGATGTGTGCACGGATCATGGATTGAATGGCAGGCTTGACTCAATTCCGAATGATGATCAAGTACAAGTTCCACTTGCTCCTGTCACATGTGCAAGGGCAAAGCGATTTAAGGATTCACTTCAAGTACTTGTTCGAAGTGTTCAAGACCAACAAGGTGTCTACAAGAACATTGAAGGCTTGGAAGATGTCAAGCAAGTTGTCTACACTTTGATTCAAGTCCATGAAGATTAGTTGGTTTTGGTCGTTATCAAGTGATCATTAAGTCGTGTTTTAGTAGTTAGTTTTTATTATTTATTAGTATTAATAAATCGGTCCACTTATGTTTAAGTGAGGTCCGAATTCTTTCCAAGTTAGGTAGGATTAATGAACCACCAATCCTTGTTCCAAACAGATTAGGCTTCTAGGGTTCTAGCGTATAAAAGGGCCTACTATGTTCGGTTTGAGGGAGACAATTTTGATATACAAATTTTATTCCGTTTCCTCTTCATCCGAGAGTTTACATTCTTACTTGCAAGGCAAGTATTCCTTGAGCAATCTCGCGTATCGTCCTTGGTTGTTCATCCAGCCTATCTACTTGAGTAATCACCTCAATTAGAGTCGCTGTTCTACCACCTTAGTTCGAGTTGAGCCATCCATCTTGAACCTAGGCTCCACTAATCCAAACGATTGATAAACCGTCTAGATCCTTGGGTGAATCGAGCTATGTGTCTCGAAACAAGTTGACCGAGGAACGTATCAGTTGGCTTCAGAGTTGGTTGAGGTATCAATTCGTTATATCCGTCTTTTTTTGTTTCATCTAGTCCGTTCTAGGGTTTTTATTGTTTCCGCTGCCTTGTTTCTTGTTTCGTCATCAATATTTCCTTTGTCATCTTACAAATCTGTCCAAGTGAATCACTTAGTGTCCATCCATTGTCTTGAATTTCTGTCCGATTCTTACTTGTTGCTTGTTGTGTCCGAAGTTAGTCCATCATCGTGTTAAAATTTCTGTTTGTGATTGTGTCACTTCATGCGTCCTCAATTGCTGTCTGTAGTTGCCTTAAAATTCTGTCCGAGTGTTCCATTGTTGTTTTGTGTTGTTGCTGTCCAATTGTGTTATCCAACTTGTTTACTTGTTTCAAATCTAAATTTTGCAAAACTTGTTGGTATTGTGTGAATCTTGAAAGAACCTACAAAGAATCTTGAGTTTCTTGAATTTCTTGACCACAATCTTGGAATTCTTGAAGTTCTTGACAACCTTCTTGAAAATTTTCTTGAAGAATCTTGAAGTTCTTGAAAGGTTCTTGACCGTTTAAATTGGCCAACGAACAAATCTGGAAAAGTCTTCCATTCAGCCAAGCGAAGTGTTGTTCTTGTTCGTTATATAGTCAAAAAAAAAACAATATAGAAAACAAAAGCGAGAAAAAATAGAGGAATCGATTGGCAAAAACAAAAAAAGAGAGAATAGCAACCGAATTGTGTAACTTGTCCGCGCACTCCCTCTTGGAGTTGGATTTGGAACTTTCTAAAAGTTGTTACAAGAAGGAAAAGGTTTTTCAAAAGGTTTCCAAAACCAACTTGTTTTCAAATTCAATTAGGAAACTAGTGGACAACCTGGATAACTCTCCTATTTTCTCTTGACTAAGTCTCTTCGAATTAGGAAACTAGGGTGTTTTGCTACACGCGTTAAGAAACACCCAAATCCATCCACAACTGTGATCCAAGGCGTGTCCCAAAGTGTCTTTGTCCTTTGGTTACTCTTTTGCGAACGGTTGGTGAACAATTTTAGGGTTTTGTGCGGCATTTCTCAAGCTACTTGATCCGGCAAGGTAAGAATATTGGTAAGACTATTAGAGTGAATTTGAAGTGAAACACGAGCGCGAGTGAAACACTTAGGGAGTGAAGTAAGGCTATATTTTGCATTGTTTCCTTGTTACTAACCTTTGGCAGGGACAAACGAAAGACAATTGAGCAAGCTAATCCGACGGCCGACTATGCAATGATGTTCAATGCCATGAAATCCGAACTTAAGCGGATTAGTGAACAACAAATGGAGGAAATGCATAACCATTTTGATGAGCTCTCCAAGAGCTTCTGTGACGACCCCACCTCCCCCTAAGGCATACCAGAGGGTTTGGCGGACCGCCTGCCCAGCTCTCGCCAGGACTCACTCACTATCTAAAACGAATCGCGTGCGTACATCCATGAACCATAAATAACATCCACAATTCAATCTTATAATTTATATTGATACAATTCAAGGTACAAAGTCTCAATATACCAAACTAGTTCAAAGCGTATACAAATCAAATACAAAACATTCTATTCGAGGAATAGCGCGAGTACAAGACAAAAGTCAAAAGTCAAACAACTAGACTACGCTAGCCTTTACACGTCTCACGCCTCGTTCATACCCCTGTAAGGAAAACAAAACTAACGGGGTGAGCCAAAGCTCAGTGATGTTCCAGATATCAAATTGTCCAGCAAACAAGATAATAACAATGTAATAGTGAAATAGCGAGCAAACAAGTTCAAGTAAAGAGATAATACTTCAAGTAGTCAAGAAATGCGTGGATCATGTTCACAAGTAAGGATACAGTTGCTCATGTCTCGGCTCCATCCCAGCTTGATCGAATATTAGTTGACACTCCGTCAACTTTCAGGTAATAAGTAGTCCAGAAAGAAAACTCCACTTCTCGCCAGTCTCCTTCCACCAATCAACCCCCTTCTCCGGGCCCGCACGCCACACGAAAGACGGGTGGTAATAGTCGAGTATACCGAATTGCCGAGGAGATAACACTCCACTCGACCTTACTAGTGTAACATCCCGAATATTAGGAGGTTGTTTGTGAAATAAATATTAAAGTATATTTCTTCGGCTTTGATTTAAAACCTTATTTTGTTTTAAACGACTAGAAACCCTAATGTTTAATCAAAAACCCTAGTTTACTTGTGACTAAACGGTTTCTTAAATCTTTCATATTTTACTAGAGATTCTAATGTTAATTATTGAAATTGTAAATTCCTCACGTTTTCTTAAAAATTTCCTTTTATTTGAAAATTATTATTTATTAAGGCCCTACTACCCAATTGTTCAACAATAAGTGCAGATGAACCTGGAAATAGGGTTTTACACTTCGGTTTCAAGATTTGAGCAAAATTAGGGTTTTCGCGATTTTTCGCCGGATGAATTTTCGGTACTGACCAAGGATCAATTTGGTGATTAAAAGTGACTTTTGAGTGAGAATTAATATGTGATTAGGAACAATAATATAAGGTTAGTAAATAGGAAGTAAAAATCCTAGTACGTGTGTTTTTAAGAAAAACGGCGCGAACCGGCGGGTCCCGCGCACTACCGATTGAACGCACCACTTGACTACCACTTTCTTGCCATACAAGTTTATCACTAATGGAGAAAAATATCTTCCCCCTCTTAGCTCTCCTATTGGCCGAAATTTAAGGCAAAGAAAAAACAAGGAAAGAGAAAATTTGAGTGGTTGAAATTGAGCCAAGTGTTAGGCCAACTTGTGGTCACAATTAGTCCTAATCCTCTTGTCTTATTAACACCATATTAGCAGCCTTTCTTCCTCATTTCTGCACCTTCACAGCCGAGCAAGAGAGAGAGAAAAGGGAGAGCAAGAAACAACCATTTTCTTCTTGATTTACACCATCCAAGTGAGAAACAAAAATTCTAAACCGATTGATCGTAAGTTTGGAAGCTTGGGAAGCTAAGAGAACCAAAAATTTCAAGAAATAGTGGAGGATCACTCTTGCAAGCCTTCTTTTTGAGGTATAAAATCTGATCTATGGCTTTGATCCTTTTATTCTTGTTTAAGATGTTAAATAGTCCATGTTTTGGGTTTGATTACAAGTGATGCAAGTTGTTGTGGTGATTGTTGGATGAAATATGTAAGTTAGAGTTTGATTAATTTCTGCCTAAACTTGTTGTATAGTTAGTATATGTTGTATATAAGATTATACAAGGGGCTTTGGTAGTGATTGGAACAAGGAATTGAAGAAAGTTCAATTGAAACCAAAAGATTTCAGATTTCTGGAAATTTTCATCCTATTCTGCCCGTTTTTGTTGCACCATGTTAGAGGCCGAATTTGGCTTGGCATAAAACATGAAAGTTGTAGAGAATGGTATTTTATAGTTACCTGCAAAAGTTCAGCTCAATCGGAGCAACGCAGAACGTGAAAAGTCCAAAATACCCCTACTGTTTTAAGAATTTCCCAGCAGTCTGTTTCTTCAGTTCAGTCCAGTTTAACACGATTTTTGACCAGGATCCATTCTGATTTAGCTCTGGGCCAAAACATAAAAGTTGTAGTGTTCTGAAGTAGCTTTAAAATGCCTCAAAGAAAACCTGATTCGGACTTGTGTACACTGAGTTAGGTCCGTTACAGCATAATGCGTTTAAACTGCCGGTGAATTGGTTTCTGGTTTAGTAATCTGAGATTTTGACTAAGTTACATTAGGAAATGGACTAAGTGACCTTCATGAATGTTGTAGCTCTGTGTCTTAGCTTCGAAACGGCATAGGTTTCTTTTTAATCCGATAAGCGTAGCCTCAGGTATGGTATTACCGCATTTGTACGTCAAATCTGTCTTGAACTACATTGCGTTTCTGCACTTGTACTTGATGCGATTCTTGTTGTTATGATATTGTGAGCCTATGGAACGGCTCTTGACATAAATTGCTGATATGTATGTTGTTGGGCTGTTGTTGAAGAAAAATAATGAAGCCTAAATGGCTGGAAAATTAGGTAAACACAAAGGGCATGCTGCCCAAATTTACGCTCGAGGACTATATAAATACACTTGCGACTTGGGTCGAATTGATATGAATAGTACTTGAACCATCTAGGGTACTTGAGTCTTCTTGTTTCGAGGTATGTAAGTAAGGACTTGGCCGAACTTGTACCCTTGAGAAATGAAATAATGATTGCTCGAAGTATGTTTTCCTTGTACTTCAACTCGCAAGACAATTTCAAGTATAAATGTTACAAAGTTTTATCGTTTAAAAAGCGAGCAAGTGTTTCACGACTACTATCCGAGTGAATTTCAATCTCTTGATTTTTATTGAACGAAACGTCTAAGTTGTGAATCTTAGTCATGTTTCAAAGTTCTCAAACTGAGTTTTATCGCAGATTTGGACTCCGAACCGGAGTATAACCTGAAAGTGACCAGTAAAGGCACTATATCTTTTGGTGAGTGCTTTCAAATACCGAATTGAACTTGATACTTGAACTTGATACGTGACCAATCTGATTACATGTTATATACGTGAATTGTAAGGGCAAGAGTGTACTTTATCGCACTTGCCCTTACGTGATATACTTGTTTATTGTTGCAATTGACTTGATATACTTGATTATGATGCGCGCACTTCCTGGAATTCCAGAAACCCTGTGGCGAGTTACTCTAGTCGAGCCGGCAAGGGCTTGGTCGATTGGGTAACGAACCCTGGGTCTCTTGTATTGTCGAGTGGAGTGATATCTCCTCGACTAATCGGTATACTCGAGTATTACCACCCGTGTTTATTGAGGATTTTGGGCCCAGTAGGGGGTGTGAATGGTGGACGGAGAGTCGTGTAAGTGGTGTTCTACTGGATTAGTTACTCACTTGAAAGTTGACGGAGTGTCAACTACTACGTGATCAAGCTTCTGGTAATGCAAAGGGGAATTTGGCTCCTGAGAGCCATCCGTATCCTTATGCTTTGGAATACTTATTGTTTATTGGATTATTGTTTCTTTTGAAAAACTTCTACATTTGCTCATTTTAAGATTGCTACTTGACGTGTTACTGTTCACATTTATGAACACTTTATGAACTTTATGCTCGTTACTTTGCTATATCGAAAACTCGTACTTATAAATAATGGTCAATTTGCTATTTGGAACCTCACTGGGCTTTTAGCTCATTCCACTCCATTTGTTTTCCTTTCAGGGGT
Source organism: Coffea arabica (assembly GCF_036785885.1). Classification (NCBI taxonomy): domain Eukaryota; kingdom Viridiplantae; phylum Streptophyta; class Magnoliopsida; order Gentianales; family Rubiaceae; genus Coffea; species Coffea arabica. The sequence goes on along the minus strand of NC_092318.1, from coordinate 22,323,043 downwards.
ACGAGCGAGGTGCGAGATATGTAAAGTCTAGCATAGACTAGTTGTTTGATTTTTGACTTGTACTCGATAGAGATAGTGAGTGAGTCCTGGCGAGAGCTGGGCAGGCGGTCCGCCGAACCCTTTGGTACGCCTTAGGGGGAGGTGGGGTCGTCACAGATGGTATCAGAGCTCCTTTTGAGCTCGTGCCGGGAGAAGGTTCTCGGACTGTGGGAATTGACTTGTTAAGTGTGGAACGATTGTCTATTGTTGGAGACATTAGTTAGTTATGCCAGGTGGGAATCTCTAATATGGACGATTTGCTCTTGGGACCGGCCGGCTCGAGTTGTGAATTGTCTTATTGTGGATTCTTGTACTTGGGTATCATATAGTGAAGAGCGTTAGAATAAGGGTCTGTATCTTGATTGCACTTGAGGTGAGTTTTGATGGAAAGGTTAATGCGTGGATGATTCTAACATTTAACCTTGTTATTGGACTGATCAAAGGGGTTTGCAATACTTGAACTGTCTGAGACAGACTAAGATGAGCTCATTTGGGACTTGAACTTGTTTTGGTGAGTGTGCTCTTACGTACATGTAATGGACCTGATTTGATTTTTACACATGAGTAATATGACCTATATGAGGATTTGAATTCGGCGACTGTTTGAGAATGTCAATTGCTGGGTATAGGCTAGTCGAGTGAGTTCTTATTTGTACCCGTGCTTCTTGAACTTGAAGTAATTGAATCTACTTTTGAACTTATATGTTTGAACCCTGCTTTGACCTTGCTTTTGAACTTATTCGTATTTGTGTGGCTTTGCCTGTTGTGTTTCCAAGCACCGCCAGGGGTAAAATTTTCGACTTGAGGCTAAGCCATGTTTTAAATTTTTCGAATATCTGAGACTTTTGTTTCAACTTAGGGCTAGTTATGCGAATTGAGCCCTTTTTTTGCATGTTCTATTTGGTTATCTCTTAGCTCTTTACTAAATGATAAGGTCATATATAAGGGATTGGAGTGATTTTGTGACAGCCCCACTTTCCCCTAGGGCGAACCAAAGGGGTTAGCGGACTGCCTGCCCAGCTCTCGCCAGGACTAACGATACAGACTAGAACTATCTATAGCGATCCGGAACTTACAAACGAGCGTAAACAGGTCAAAATGGTAAAATAACCCAAAATAAAAAAAATGAAATCCGGAGTCGGCCATGAATAGTAACCGACCCGTCAGAACCCAACCGAAATAGCTAACAACCATTCACATCTGAACTTTAGCGTTTACAAATCAAAATGACATACAAAAGTTTTCAAAAGTTAATATATACACATGGTTTGCCAAATCAAAAGAGAAAACGCCCCCAAAAGTACACTTAGGGTTTTAAAACAGTGAGCTATACAAAAGATATGTCCAACTAGCTCAGTTCGGCAACCGATTATCAAATCCAGACCAAAAGTGTTTATTTTCCTGTAAGGAAAACAAAAGGAACAGAAAGGGGTGAGCTTGCGCTCAATGAGGTACCAAACAGATAGCATTAAAATCATGGCATTTCACGTTTAGCAAATCAAGTACACATGCCAGATATAAAGCAAAGGAACCAATGATTCAAATCAGAAGGATACGGGTGGCTCTCAGGAGCCAAGTTTCCAGCGCAGTACTTGATCTAAACCGGTTGACTCTCCGTCAACGTATAAAGAACCAACGCGTCCGTAGATCCCCCTTTACACCGAATTCCGTCCACCAAACACCCCTTTACCGGGCCCGCTCACCGTAACCGAACAGAAATGGTAATACTCGAGTATACCTGGAATCAAGGGTCTCAATACCCAAAATCCCCGAACAGACTACCGTGGTTCGTTATCTAATCGTCCAGGCCCTTGCCGGCCCGACTCGAATAACTTAGCCACAGGATTGAGCTCATAGGTCATAGAAATCCGAACAGATGCAGACATAGATAACAGATTCAAATTTTGCATAGTAAATTGGCATATGATCAGACTAGAGAACGAGTGTGATAAAGTACACCCTCGTCTCGAACAAATAAACAGATTGCAGAGCAAAATCAAGTTAAACAACAATGAAGGGGAGTGGTACACTCACCGATTCAACTTCAAAAAGTTTCACTTCAGATTGGCCTTAATCGCCAAGAAACCCTAAAATAATCAAAATAAACCAATTGAAGGTTTTACTTCCAGAATCGAGTAAACAGAATGCACATGTGAGGCTCGACTACACGTCGTACGCCTTGCCAAATAAATACTAATGCAAGGGTGCAAAACATGATTTTCTTGGAAACGAAAAGGTAGCATGAAGACCTAGGCGCAAACAACCCAAAAGCCTTTCATTCTACCAAAAGGCAAACCTAACTTAAAGGAACCAAACGGCCTAGAAAATCGGGCAGCACTTCCCCTAAATCTCTTACTTTTCCAGCCATTAAGGCTACATTCTATCCTCAAATCAGTCCCAACATCTCACACAAAATTCATCTCATTTCCCAAAAGCCGTTCACTAGGCTCAAAGTGGTACAAGTACAAAAATTAACTAGGAAACAACCGAAATGAAAGCAAGCCCTAAAAGAGACTCGATAACGAGTCATAAACCAATGCCAACCACAACCCCAATAAGGTTTCATATGCATATATAAGCATCATAGGTAACCAGAAATTAAGAAATGGCTTTAACTTAGGCCTTAACAAAAAAACGTATTTGACCTCATAATGCGGTAATGACACCACTTTCACTACGGTTATCGGATGGGGGTGGAAGACCCACCGTTTCGAAGCTATGAAACAGGGCTACAACAATGTAGAAGGTCACTCAGTCCAGTTCCTAGCTTAACTAGGTCAAAAATGCCAAACACTAAACCAGAATCACCAAAACAGGTTTGCAAAACACAGAAAACTGTAATCGGTATATCTCAGTCCATACCAGTCCAAATGCCAAAATTCCAAAGGCATAAGTTAGCTAAGACATCCATCTACATTTCATCAGAAGACACCAACTCCAAAATCCAAACCAATTCCAGTCAAAACAGACAATTACTATCGCAGTTCGCACATTCTGTTCACCCAGAACAGAAACAGTAAAAACGTCATAACTCACTCTACACTACTCCAAATGCCCTGAAATTTTGCAGGCACTTCAAAATCATCAATACCTACAACTTTCATGTTTTGAGTAAAGTCCAATTCGGCCTCTATCTATGACCTAAAATTTCGGACAGAATGTTCAACCAAGAACCCTAATTTTCCAGAAATTCTTCCAAATCCAAAATTGATTGCAATTTTCTATCATATGCACCTACTAGAGCCAAAGCCCCTTATTACCAACCATCAAAAACAACCACACCATCAAGATCATATGAAACCAGAAAATCATCAATAAAATGGAAAACTTCACCAAATCACTTCAAACCAAGATAAAAACCAGAAATTTCAACACTTTAATCACTAATAAGCATAACTTAGGCTTCATAAGGTGTAAGAGGGTGTTCAAGCTTCACTTACCAAGAAACAAGAGAGAGGAGGATGTTGGACACCTTAAACCTTCAAACAAGCTTCACTACAACACTCACTAACATCAACTAAAGAGATTTTATGGAGTAGAAATAGATGGAAGCAAGTATTTTGGGTGATTTGAGCTAGTTGGGACTTGAAAATTGAAGAGGTTTTCTTCCTTTCTTAGCACAAGAGGGCCGGCCATCCAAGAGTGAAAAATGGTGATTTTTGGGCAATTTTTGGATATTTAATCCTTTGGTCAAAAAGTCAAAATTGTGAATAGTAAATCTTAAAATTCACCCAATGAGAAAGTGACACTTGTCACTCTCATTAATGCATTCCTATCCTTCTTTTCTCTCTCACATCAATCATTTCACACACTCTACTTATCTCTTAGCACCCGATAAATTTTACACAGTATCCGAAACTTAACCGTATTGGCCGAATTTTTCCGAACTTTTCGCACTAGTGGGTCCCACGTCCAATATATATTCTTAATTTTCTAAAAACTCACCAATGCTAGAAAAATCATCTAAAAATTATAATTGCTCATAAAATCCACCCAGATAATATTTCCAAGCCAGAAATGCAAAAATTATGCAATTAAGGGAACTAAAACCCTAGGAAAATAATTAGGGTTTTTACGGGTTCTCACAGATTTCTAGTACCTGACTGACTTTAAAGGACTCTTAGTACCCGTTGGAATTTCGAGGGCGAAATTCTTTTAAGGAGGGGAGATTGTAACATCCCGAATATTAGGAGGTTGTTTGTGAAGAAAATATTAAAGTATATTTCTTCGGGTTTGATTTAAAACCTTATTTTGTTTTAAACGACTAGAAACCCTAATGTTTAATCAAAAACCCTAGTTTACTTGTGACTAAACGGTTTCTTAAATCTTTCATATTTTACTAGAGATTCTAATGTTAATTATTGAAATTGTAAATTCCTCACGTTTTCTTAAAAATTTCCTTTTATTTGAAAATTATTATTTATTAAGGCCCTACTACCCAATTGTTCAACAATAAGTGCAGATGAACCTGGAAATAGGGTTTTACACTTCGGTTTCAAGATTTGAGCAAAATTAGGGTTTTCGCGATTTTTCGCCGGATGAATTTTCGGTACTGACCAAGGATCAATTTGGTGATTAAAAGTGACTTTTGAGTGAGAATTAATATGTGATTAGGAACAATAATATAAGGTTAGTAAATAGGAAGTAAAAATCCTAGTACGTGTGTTTTTAAGAAAAACGGCGCGAACCGGCGGGTCCCGCGCACTACCGATTGAACGCACCACTTGACTACCACTTTCTTGCCATACAAGTTTATCACTAATGGAGAAAAATATCTTCCCCCTCTTAGCTCTCCTATTGGCCGAAATTTAAGGCAAAGAAAAAACAAGGAAAGAGAAAATTTGAGTGGTTGAAATTGAGCCAAGTGTTAGGCCAACTTGTGGTCACAATTAGTCCTAATCCTCTTGTCTTATTAACACCATATTAGCAGCCTTTCTTCCTCATTTCTGCACCTTCACAGCCGAGCAAGAGAGAGAGAAAAGGGAGAGCAAGAAACAACCATTTTCTTCTTGATTTACACCATCCAAGTGAGAAACAAAAATTCTAAACCGATTGATCGTAAGTTTGGAAGCTTGGGAAGCTAAGAGAACCAAAAATTTCAAGAAATAGTGGAGGATCACTCTTGCAAGCCTTCTTTTTGAGGTATAAAATCTGATCTATGGCTTTGATCCTTTTATTCTTGTTTAAGATGTTAAATAGTCCATGTTTTGGGTTTGATTACAAGTGATGCAAGTTGTTGTGGTGATTGTTGGATGAAATATGTAAGTTAGAGTTTGATTAATTTCTGCCTAAACTTGTTGTATAGTTAGTATATGTTGTATATAAGATTATACAAGGGGCTTTGGTAGTGATTGGAACAAGGAATTGAAGAAAGTTCAATTGAAACCAAAAGATTTCAGATTTCTGGAAATTTTCATCCTATTCTGCCCGTTTTTGTTGCACCATGTTAGAGGCCGAATTTGGCTTGGCATAAAACATGAAAGTTGTAGAGAATGGTATTTTATAGTTACCTGCAAAATTTCAGCTCAATCGGAGCAACGCAGAACGTGAAAAGTCCAAAATACCCCTACTGTTTTAAGAATTTCCCAGCAGTCTGTTTCTTCAGTTCAGTCCAGTTTAACACGATTTTTGACCAGGATCCATTCTGATTTAGCTCTGGGCCAAAACATAAAAGTTGTAGTGTTCTGAAGTAGCTTTAAAATGCCTCAAAGAAAACCTGATTCGGACTTGTGTACACTGAGTTAGGTCCGTTACAGCATAATGCGTTTAAACTGCCGGTGAATTGGTTTCTGGTTTAGTAATCTGAGATTTTGACTAAGTTACATTAGGAAATGGACTAAGTGACCTTCATGAATGTTGTAGCTCTGTGTCTTAGCTTCGAAACGGCGTAGGTTTCGTTTTAATCCGATAAGCGTAGCCTCAGGTATGGTATTACCGCATTTGTACGTCAAATCTGTCTTGAACTACATTGCGTTTCTGCACTTGTACTTGATGCGATTCTTGTTGTTATGATATTGTGAGCCTATGGAACGGCTCTTGACATAAATTGCTGATATGTATGTTGTTGGGCTGTTGTTGAAGAAAAATAATGAAGCCTAAATGGCTGGAAAATTAGGTAAACACAAAGGGATGCTGCCCAAATTTACGCTCGAGGACTATATAAATACACTTGCGACTTGGGTCGAATTGATATGAATAGTACTTGAACCATCTAGGGTACTTGAGTCTTCTTGTTTCGAGGTATGTAAGTAAGGACTTGGCCGAACTTGTACCCTTGAGAAATGAAATAATGATTGCTCGAAGTATGTTTTCCTTGTACTTCAACTCGCAAGACAATTTCAAGTATAAATGTTACAAAGTTTTATCGTTTAAAAAGCGAGCAAGTGTTTCACGACTACTATCCGAGTGAATTTCAATCTCTTGATTTTTATTGAACGAAACGTCTAAGTTGTGAATCTTAGTCATGTTTCAAAGTTCTCAAACTGAGTTTTATCGCAGATTTGGACTCCGAACCGGAGTATAACCTGAAAGTGACCAGTAAAGGCACTATATCTTTTGGTGAGTGCTTTCAAATACCGAATTGAACTTGATACTTGAACTTGATACGTGACCAATCTGATTACATGTTATATACGTGAATTGTAAGGGCAAGAGTGTACTTTATCGCACTTGCCCTTACGTGATATACTTGTTTATTGTTGCAATTGACTTGATATACTTGATTATGATGCGCGCACTTCCTGGAATTCCAGAAACCCTGTGGCGAGTTACTCTAGTCGAGCCGGCAAGGGCTTGGTCGATTGGGTAACGAACCCTGGGTCTCTTGTATTGTCGAGTGGAGTGATATCTCCTCGACTAATCGGTATACTCGAGTATTACCACCCGTGTTTATTGAGGATTTTGGGCCCAGTAGGGGGTGTGAATGGTGGACGGAGAGTCGTGTAAGTGGTGTTCTACTGGATTAGTTACTCACTTGAAAGTTGACGGAGTGTCAACTACTACGTGATCAAGCTTCTGGTAATGCAAAGGGGAATTTGGCTCCTGAGAGCCATCCGTATCCTTATGCTTTGGAATACTTATTGTTTATTGGATTATTGTTTCTTTTGAAAAACTTCTACATTTGCTCATTTTAAGATTGCTACTTGACGTGTTACTGTTCACATTTATGAACACTTTATGAACTTTATGCTCGTTACTTTGCTATATCGAAAACTCGTACTTATAAATAATGGTCAATTTGCTATTTGGAACCTCACTGGGCTTTTAGCTCATTCCACTCCATTTGTTTTCCTTTCAGGGGTACGAGCGAGGTGCGAGATATGTAAAGTCTAGCATAGACTAGTTGTTTGATTTTTGACTTGTACTCGATAGAGATAGTGAGTGAGTCCTGGCGAGAGCTGGGCAGGCGGTCCGCCGAACCCTTTGGTACGCCTTAGGGGGAGGTGGGGTCGTCACAACTAGTGACCCAAGGTTTGTTATCTAATCGACCAGGCCCTTGCCGGCTCGACTCGATTAACTAGCCACAGGGTTTCTGAAATTCCAGGCATAATATAATTCATGTGCATGTAGAGCAAGTCAAGTAAAGTCGATAAACAAGAACAAATTTGGATAGGGCAAGTGCGATAAAGTACACCCTTGCTCTATCAAATCACATGTATATCACATATTCACGTTGATCAAAGGTGAATGGCAAATATCGAGTTCAATCAGATATTTGGAAGCACTCACCAAAATAGTGCCTCTAGTGCTCGTGTCTGGGTGGTACTCCGGGTTTGGAGTCCAAATCTGCGATAAAACTTAACTTGAGAACTTTGAAAATCAACTAAGGTTCGAAACTTAAGCGTTTCGTTCAATAAGAATCAAGAAATTAAAATCCCCTTGAGAAATAGTCGTGAAATAGTTGCTCACTTTTCAAACTAAAAAAAAAATTGATAACATGTTTGCTTGGAGATGACTTTTGAGTCAAAAGTGCAAGTAAAACGGTTTCATAGTGATTCATATCGTTTTCCTAAGAGTACAAGTTCGGCCAAGTCCTAACGTATAACCCTCGATAAACAAAGTAGCAAAGGTCCTCGCTAGTTCAAGTGATAATCACTTTTAACCTTTACTCAAGTTGCAAGTATAGTTTTCTAGTCCTCAAGCGTAAATTTGGCCAGCATGCCCTTTGTGTTTACCTAATTTTCCAGCCATTTATGGCTTCATTATTTTTCCTCAGCCAATCCCAAAGTCATACATATCATAGATTCAAATAAATAGCCATTTCATAGGCTCATAACAACATAAGAACAAAAATCAAAGTGATAACAAGTGCGGAAATGTAACCTAGCACAAGACAGATTTGACGTGTGGCTGCGGAAATAACACATCCGAGGCTACGCTTATCGGATTGAGGCGCAAATTATACCATTTCGAAGTTAAGACACAGGGTTACAATTTTCATGAAGATCACTTAGTCCAGTTTCCAATGAAACCTAGTCAAATTCCTAATTTACAGAACCAAAATCCAACTAGTCGGCTAATTAACCGCACTGCACTGGAATGGTCATATCTCAGGTTACCAAGGTCCGATTAAGGTGTTCTGGGAGGCGTTTAAAATCTAAGACAGAATACTAAAACTTTCATGTTTTTATAAATAGCTAAATCCCAATGGATTATAGTGAATAAACACAACCAAATAGACTAAACTGTCCACGCGGAACTCTGGAATGTAACCTAGAACAGTGAGGGTATTTTCATCTTTTCACAAGATACGTTGCTCCGATTGGGCTGAAATTTTGTAGGCACCTATAAAATACCATTATATACAACTTTCATGTTTTAGGCCAATCCTGATTCGGCCTCTAACTATGAGTACTAAAACCGGGCAGAATGTAAACATGAAATTCCAGAAATCTGGAATTTTTGGGATTTCATGACCACCTATTTATTTTCTTGCTTCCAACACTACCAAAGCCCCTTATATTGTGAGAACCCGTAAAATCCTAATTATTTTCCTAGGGTTTATTTCCCCTTAATTGCATGTTTTCTGCATTTTCGGGCCTAGGAATTTTTTTCTGGTAGATTTTATGAGTAATTATAGTTTTTAGATGATTTTTCTAGTATTGGTGAGTTTTTAGAAAATTAAGAATATATTTTGTACGTGGGACCCACTAGTGCGAAAAGTTTGGAAAAATTCGGCCAATAAGGTTAAGTTTCGGATACAGTGAAAATTTTATCGGGTGTTAAGAGATAAGTAGTGTGTGTGAAGTGATTGATGTGAGAGAGAGAAAAGAATGATAAGGATGCATTTATGGAGGTGACAAGTGTCACCTTCCCATTTGTTGGACTTTAAGAAACACTATTCACTTTCTTGACTTTTTTTGACCAAAGGTTTAAATATCAAAAAAATGCACAAAAATCACCATTTTCTTACCTCTTATGGCCGGCCCTCTCCTTGCAAAGAAGAAAGGAATTTCTTCAACTCTCAAGCTTCCATTTCACTCAATCTTGCAAGAACAAAAGCCTACACTAGATTCTATTCCATAAAAACCTTTCTTCTAGTGCTTGTAAGTGTATTAGTGAAGTTGTTTTGAAGCTCTAAGGTGGCCAACCTCTCTATCTCTCTTAATTTCTTGGTAAGTAATGCTTGAACACCCTACTACACCTAATGATGGTTATATTATGCTTAGAAGTGGCTTCAGTGTTGGATTATATGATTTATTTCTTGGTTTGGCTTGATTTGGTGAAGTTTTCCATTTTATGAGGAATTTTCTGGTTTCATATGATTTTGATGTTGTGGACTAGTATGATGCTTGGTAATAAGGGGCTTTGGCTCTAGTAGGTGTGAATTGTTGTTAAATGCAATCAATTTTGGAATTTGAATGAAATGTGCAAAGTTAGGGTTCATGAACCCCTATTCTGTCCGAAATTTGAGGTCATAGATAGAGGCCGAATTGGACTTTGCTCAAAACATGAAAGTTGTAGGTATTGATGAGTTTAGTGTGCCTGCAAAATTTCAGGGCAATTGGACTAGTGTAGAGTGAGTTATACCGTTTTTACTGTTGCTGTTTTTGGTGCACAGAATGTCCGAACTGCGATAGTAATTGCCTGTTTTGACTGGAATTGGTTTGGATTTTGAAGTTGGTGTCTTCTGAGGAAATGTAGCTAGATGTCTTAGCTAACTTATGCCTTTGGAATTTCGGCATTTGGACCTGTGTAGGCTGAGATTGACGTATTACAGTTTTGTGTGTTTTGCAAATCTGTTTTGGTAATTTTGGTTTGGTATTTGGCACTTTTGACCTAGTTGTGCTAGGATTTGGACTGAGAGGCCTTCTACATTGTTGTAGCCCTGTTTCATAGCTTCGAAACGGTGGGTCTTACACCCCTAACCGATAATTGTAGTGAGAGTTGTGCCATTACCGCATTATGACGTCAAAACCGGTTTTCTTATCAAGGCCAACATTAAAGCCTTTCTTAATTTCTGGTTTGCTTTCATGCTTGTATATGTTTATAAAACCCTATTGGGGTTGTGAATTGGTGTTGTTTATGGCTCGGTATGGTTTCTTGTTTTATGATATTGTGAGCTATGGAACGGCTCTTGACATGAAATGCTTATATGTGTGTTGTTGGGTTGTGATTGAAGAAAAATAATGAAGCCTTATGGCTGGAAAATTTGGTAAACACAAAGGGCATGCTGCCCGAATTTTTACTCGAGATTTAGAAAACTATATTCTCGACTTGAGTAAAGGTTAAGTATTTAACCCTTGAATTTCCATGCATGAAACCCTATTGGGCGATAATTGGTTTGACTTTATGACTCGTTATCGAGTCTTATGGTATTTGTTTACATGTTCTAGGGCGTGACGATAGCTCACGACATTCTCCTGACGGAAGTGCATGAAATAGCACTTAATTGATTGGTGAGTGTACTACTCACTTGTGTGCTATTATATGGCTTTGATATTTGAACTTGAGATGTTGTATGTTAATGGATTGATGTGAGAGTGTACTTTATCACTCTCACTTATTGTTTCACATGTTATTGAAAAGTTATTGGAAAGTTATATGAACTGATATATGAAATGAAATACATGACTTGATATCGATTGGACAAGTATCCAACGACTACAAATGTTATCATTGAGCTCAACCCCATTGGTAGTTGATTGAATCGAGCCGACAAGGGTTTGGTCGTGACAATTAATGAGCCTTGGGTAAAGTTATAAGGAATCTTGTAGTATGAGAGACTCTTGATTCCGATATACTCGAGTAATACCACAGTGCAAGTGTTTGGAGTGCGGGCCCGGTAGGGGGATGTTTGGTGGAAGGAATGGGAGAGAAGAGGAGTCTACAGTTGGTTACTTTTCAAACATTGACGGAGAGTCAATGAGACCGATCAAGAATTCAAACGAGGAAAAGGGCTCTTGAGAGCCACCCGTATCCTTTTATCCTCATTATTAATGTGTGGCTTTATTTATTTTGGTAAATTGGACTGTTAAGCTTGAGGTATCCATGAACTTGGTTGCTTGAGTTGTATTCTCACTGGGCAATTAGCTCACCCCGTTCCTTTTGTTTTCCTTACAGGAATATGACTCTTTTGGAATGAATTTTGATAAATGGTTGCCGAATGAACTAGATGAATGACTCTTTTGTATTGTATATAAAATGGGACCCTAAATGTATCATTAGGGCCGTTTTCACTTTTGTTTTGGCAAACCATATATGTAGCGACTTTTGTATCACTTTTAAATGTCATTTTGGTTTGTAAAGGCTAAATGTTATGTGGTTTATGTAATTCGATGTTTGGTTGGGTTCGGACGAGTCGGTTACTATTCATGGCCGACTCCGGGTTTCATTTTCTTTTATTTTGGGTTATTTTGCCCTTTTGCCTTATTTGCGCGCGTTATAAGTTCCGGAACGTGAAAGATCGCTCTATACTGCACCGTTAGTCCTGGCGAGAGCTGGGCAGGCAGTCCGCTAACCTCTTTGGTTCGCCTTAGGGGAAAGTGGGGCTGTTACATATATAATCTTATATACAACATATACCCACTATAAAACAAGTCTAGGCAGAAATTTATTAAACCCTAACTTGCATATATCATCCAAAATCATCACAACAACTTGCATATCTTGTAATCAAGCCAAAACATGAACTAGATAACATCTTAAACCAAAATTTTAAAGAACAAGAATCATGATCAGATCTTATACCTCAAAGACAAAGCTTGGAAGAGTGATACTCCACCTCCTTTGGAAATTTTTTAGTTCCCCTAGCTTCCCAACTCCACAACTCACTCTTTAATCGGTTTAGTTTTCTTTCTTCTCACTTGGATGACTAGATTTCAAGAGGAAATGATGAACTCTTCCTTGGGTTTTTCTCCCTCTCTCTCTCGGCCAAGAAGTAGAAAAATGAAGAAGAAAGGCTGCCCAAGGTGATAAGAAGGTAAGACAAATTGTCTTAGTCAAGAAACCCTTAATGTGACGCCCCGAAAGGATGAGTGTGAGGACTCGCAAATTCCTTATATATTTCTTGAAAATTTTATTTTATTTGAAAATTATTTGGTAATTATTATTCATACCATCCTACGCTAAATCACCCTAGAAAAGTGCCAAAAGTTATAGGAAATTAGGGTTTTCCTATTCGTTTTCAATTCAAGGTGAAATAAGAATTTTCGTGTATCCGCAGTATAATTATCCGGTACAGAGTACGGATCAAATTTGGTGCTTAAGAGTGACTTTTAAGTGAGAAATAATATGTGATTAGAAGCAATGATAAAGAGTTAGTGAAAAGAAAAAAAAAACCCTTGTACGTGTGATTTAAGGAAAAACGGCTCGAACCGACGCGTACCGTATACTACCAATTTAACCACCACTTGATCACCACTTTCTTGCCATACAAGCTTATCACTAATTGAGCAAAATATCTTCCCCCTCATGGCTATCTCTTGACTGAAATTTGTGGCTAAAATGCAAGGAAAGAAAGAGAAAATTTGTGTGGTTGTGGTTGAGCCAAGTGTTGGCCAACATGTGGTCTAAATTAATCCTAATCTTCTTGCTTTCTTATCTTCCAAATCTAGCTCATTCTTCCTCATTTCTTCTTCTTCTTGGCCGAGACAAGAGAGAGAGAAAAGGGAGAGCAAGAAACAACCATTTTCTTCTTGATTTGCACCATCCAAGTGAGAAACAAAAATTCTAAACCGATTAAGTTGTTATCTAGCTCAAGTGCTACCTACCGGTGTAATTTTCTTGAGGAACAAAGGCCTTAAACACTTGTTTCTAGTCTCCTTGGAAAGGTATACATGCTAGAACCTTCACTCTCCGATTAAATTCGTGATTAGTTGCTAAATATGTCACATATGGTTGAATTATTGATGTATGTGGTGAAATAGAGGCTTGGATCATGATTTTCCATTTTATTGGAATTTTTACAACTTTCCTATAATTTTTCTAGTGCTTAAAAATTGGGGCTTTGATGTTTATAATCTGATATGGGAAGTTAAGGTAGTGAAGCAAGCCAAAAATAAGGAAATTAGCAATTGATTGCAAGAATCCCAGATTTCTGGAAAATTTCAGTTCAGTTCTGCCTGGTTTTAGTACTCATAGTTAGACCCCGAATTAGGCTTGGCCTAAAACATGAAAGTTGTATATAATGGTATTTTATAGGTTCTTACAGAATTTCAACTCAATCGGAGCAACGTAGCCTGTGAAAAGACCAAAATACCTTCACTGTTTTAGGATGTTTCCAGTGTTCCGTTTTAGTCAGTTCATCCAGTTTATCATGTTTATTCACTAGTATCTGTACTGATTTAGCCAATGGCTAAAACATGAAAGTTTTATTTTTCTGTCTTAGCTTTTAAACGCCTCCAAGAACACCTTAATCGGACCTTGGTAACCTGAGATATAGCCATTTAAATGTAGTATGGTTAATTAGCCGTATAGTTGGAAGTTGGCTCTGTAAATTGGGAATTTGACCAGGTTACACTGGAAATTTGACCAAGTGATCTTCATGAAAGTTGTAGGACTTCGTCTTAGCTTCGAAATGGTATAAGTTTCACACCAATCCAATAAGCGTAGCCTCGGATGTGTCCTTTCCACGAAACCCTATCAAATCTGTCTCTTGTTAAACTTGATTTCCGCACTTGTTATTAACTTGAATTTTGTCCTTGTATTGTCTTGAGCCTATTGGACGGCTATTGAAGTTAGATTGTTGTGTGTGTACCTTTGGGTTTGAATGAGAAAAATAATGAAGCCAATATGGCTGGAAATTAGGTAAACACAAAGGGCGTGCTGCCCAAATTTACGCTTGAGGGAATGGATTTCGGTTTCTAGGGTTTAATTGGGGGTTTTTCTAATGGTGGCTCTTAAGCTTCTAATTAACTTTGATTGAGGGATATTGTGGCCTAATTGGATATATTTTATTGCTTATTAACCGTATTTGTGATTGGTAATATATTGTAGGTTGGAAATGAAGTATTTATGGGGAAATGCTGTCCGAACTTTGAGAATGTATGATTGCTTTGAGTTTGTGATTTAGGGCTTGGACTCGGGCAAGGTAATGATATATGATGGATGGTTTCTGAGCCGTGGAGGTGAGTGACCCTAAACTATTTCCAAAGTAGTTGTGAAATGTTTCTTGCATTATGTACTCGATTGCATATTATGCGTGCTTGCATGCGAGTTCATGACATGATTTGGCTTTAATGAGTTCTTGGGGAGTCTTGTGCTGAATACCAACGTCTCCACCCTGTTTATTGTTCATGACATGATCTGGAGCACCAACGTTGCTCCCCCTTATTGTTTAACGTTAAAAGATCTATTTGAGCGTTGGGTGTTTAAGTGCAATGATTTCATTGACTCACGAGAGCGATAAACGTACATTTGATCCTTGATTCATGACATCATTGAAGTGCATTATCTTGAAATATATTTGCTTACTGATTTTGCTGGTTACTCACTGAGCTTTTAGCTCACCCCAAAACTATTTTATTCCCCTCCACAGGGCTCGTGGCGAAGGAAGGACTTGTAATACTTATTCACGTGACTGGATGGCCTATATTTTGTACAGTTTAGATTTGGAATTCCTCCTGTATAATAGCTGGTATCAAGGATCAGAGTGGCACAGCGGAAGCGTGGACGCTTCGCTTATGATATATAATTCTTGGAGAATTTGATGTAAAATTTGAGATTTATATTGCATTTTGTTTGAGGTTTGTAGTGAGTGAGTCCCGGCGAGAGCTGGGCAGGCGACCCGCCGAACCTTGGGGTACGCCCTAGGGGGAGGTGGGGCCGTCACACTTAATGGTGTGACACTTGTCACTACCAATACCAGGCAAAATTTTCTTTTTATTTCTTGCATTTTCAGCCCCAAAATACTGTCAAGGCTAGCTGGAAATTAAGGAGATATTTTGCTCAAATATTAATGAGCTCATGTGGTAAGAAAGTGGTGGTCGAGTGGTGCGTTCCATCGGTAGTGCGTGGTACCCGTCGGTTCGCGCCGTTTTTCTTATAAACACACGTACTAGGGTTTTTACTTCCCATTCACTAACCTTATATCATTGCTCCTAATCACATATTATTTCTCACTTAAAAGTCACTTTTAATCACCAAATTTGATCCCTGCTCCGTACCGAAAATTCATCCGGCGAAAAATCGTGAAAACCCTAATTTTTCCCCAATCTTGAAACCAAAAGTGAAACTCTACTTTCTAGGTTTATTTACACTCATTGTGGAATGATTTGGGTAGTAGGGATTTAATAAATAATAATTTCCAAATAAATGGCATTTTGAGGAAAATATAAGAAATTTGCGAGTCCTCACAGCTTCACTAAAGGCTCTCGATCCAGGTTCCACAACCGATACCAAGGTGGTGCCAAAGGGTCGAATTATGGAGACTACTCGGCTAGTGATGAGGAAGACAAAATCGAGAGACCTAAGAAGGACAATTCTAGGGATGTGCTTCGGGGACTTAAAATTAAAGCTCCTACCTTCTAAGGGAAGAGTGACCCTAAGGCTTACATGGAATGGGAAGGCAGAATCGAAATGGTCTTCGACTGCTATGACTATAGTGAGGAGCAAAAAGTAAAAATTGCTACTGTTGAGTTCACTGATTATGCACTAATTTGGTGGGATCAAGTAAGGATAGGGAGGAGAAGGAATGGAGAACCGCAGGTCCGAACTTGGCGTGAACTCAAGGCAATAATGCGCAAGAGGTTCATTCCAAGCTATTACAACCGAGATCTCCACTCAAAGCTGCAAACTCTCACTCAAGGCAACATGAGTGTGGAGATTATTACAAGGAGATCGAAATGGCCATGATGAGGGCTAATATCCAAGAAGATAGTGAAGCGACAATGGCGAGGTTTCTTCGAGGCTTGAACCCTGAACTTCAAGAAGCCTTAAAACTACAACCTTACTTGGATATAAGTGACCTACTTGAACTAGCCAT
This sequence comes from Coffea arabica, assembly GCF_036785885.1. Lineage (NCBI taxonomy): Eukaryota > Viridiplantae > Streptophyta > Magnoliopsida > Gentianales > Rubiaceae > Coffea > Coffea arabica. Next base: position 22,306,581 of record NC_092318.1, on the reverse strand, counting down.
CAAGGCCGAACGGAGAAAGAAGCAACGGGGAGGTGGCCGAACCAACACCACCACGATTCCGAGTACGTGGAAGGGAAGTCAGCTGAGAAGACCTTCCCACGATGCTAGAAATTTGGCTACGCCATTCACTCCTAGCCGAACCCAAGGTAACTTTTCCAATCAAAAATTCCATTCTACCCCTAACAAGTTTGTTGAACCATCTAGGTCCACTTCAAAGCCTACTCAAGACACTCCTAAGCCTAGGAGTAGGGACATTAAGTGTTTCAAATGCCAAGGATTCGGACATACCTAATCTCAATGTCCGAATCAAAGGGTTGTGCTTATAACTCACAATGGAGACATCGTATCTGATGATGATGATTGTGAGGAGATGCCGGTTTTGACCAAAGAGGAAGGAGTAATTGATTTGGCCGAGGAAGAGTGTTCACCAACCCAAGGTGAAATTGGATGTTTTGTTGCAAGAAGAGTGTTAACCGCTCAAGTTAAAGAGGATGAGCTGTTACAAAGGGAAAACTTGTTTTACACTCGGTGTAAAGTAAGTGACAAAGTGTGTAGCCTCATCATCGATGGCGGAAGTTGCACCAATGTAGCAAGTTTGCTGATGGTGGAGACCCTAGGGCTGCCTACAACCAAACACCCGCATCTTTACCAACTTCAATGGCTAAGTGAAGATGGTGAAGTACGTGTCTACAAGTAGGTACACCTTTTTTTCTCGATTGGCAAATATAGTGATGAAGTCGTGTGTGATGTCATCCCCATGCATGCTACTCATGTGATACTAGGAAGATCTTGGAAATTTGATAAGCATGTTACTTTTGATGGGAGAACTAATAAGTATACTCTTTTGTATAATGGTAAAATAATGGTCTTAACCCTCTCACACCTTCACAAGTGTATGAGGACCAACTTAAGTTGCAAAGAGAATGTGACTTAGACTGCCAAAAAAGAAAACACAAAGGGGCCGAATCTAGAAATTGCTCAACATCGACTTTTGAGCATTCGGCCAAGGCTAATAATTCCTAGTGTTGCAAATGATCAAGCATTAGTTAAGTCACACACTAGGAAACAAAACATGATAATCAAGGTTAAGGATGTTAGGAAAGTTGTGCATTCTAATCAGCCTTTGTTACTTGTGATTTGCAAACATGTGCTTTTGAATGTTGATGAACTCGATAAGGCATTGCCTTCGAGTGTAGTGGCTTTGTTGCAAGAATTTGAGGATGTGTTCCCTAACGAGGTCCCTGATGGCTTAGCACCCATCCGAGGGATTGAGCATCAGATAGACCTTATTCTTGGAGCGCCCCTACCCAACAAACTAGCCTACCGAATGGGTCCAGAGGAAACTAAAGAGCTCCAAAGGCAAGTTGATGGCCTACTAGGTAAGGGTTGGGTTAAGGAAAGTTTGACCCCATGTGTCATCCCTGTAATTCTTGTTCCTAAGAAAGATGGTACTTGGCGTATGTGTACTGATTGTAGGGTTGTAAATGCTATCACTATTAAATACCGTCACCCCATCCCTAGGTTAGATGATATGCTAGATGAACTTGATGGTGCTGTTATATTCACAAAAATTGACTTAAGAAGTGGCTATCATCAAATTAGGATGAAAGAGGGAGATGAGTGGAAAACAGCCTTTAAAACGAAACATGGTCTGTATGAGTGATTGGTCATGCCTTTTGGTTTGACAAATGCACCTAGTACTTTCATGAGACTAATGAACCATGTTTTAAGACGCTTTCTAGGGAAATTTGTCACTGTCTACTTTGATGATATTCTGATTTATAGCCGAAACATGCATGAACACATGGAGCGTTTGAGATTGGTATTAGACACACTTCGAAAGGCGAGCCTTTATGCTAACCTTAAGAAGTGTACTTTTTGTACTAATGAGCTTGTGTTTCTAGGCTATGTTGTTAGCTCGCAGGGCATCAAAGTGGACGAATCAAAGATCGAAGCCATCAAACAATGGCCAACGCCCAAAATAGTCATAGACATGCGAAGTTTCCACGGCTTGGCTGGCTTCTATTGGCGTTTTGTCAAAGACTTCAGCACCATTACTGCACCATTGACCGCGGTGATGAAGAAAAATGATAAATTCCACTGGGGAGAAGCACAGGAAACTTCTTTCCTTGCTCTAAAGGACAAACTCACACACGCACCTATTTTAGCATTACCTAACTTTAATAAAACTTTTGAAATTGAATGTGATGCTTCTGGTGCCTTATTGGGGCTGTGTTGATGCAAGACAAGAAGCCTTGTGCATTCTTTAGTGAGAAATTGAGAGGTGCAGTATTGAAATACCCTACGTATGACAAGGAGTTGTATGCACTTGTGAGAGCATTGGAGACATTGCAGCATTACCTCCGTCCAATGGAATTTGTGATCCATACTGACCACAAATCCTTGAAATTCCTTAAAGGGCAGCCGAAATTAAGCAAAAGGCATGCCAAGTAGTTACGTTACATTGACACCTTCTCCTATGTCATTAAATATAAGACTGGTAAAATGAATGTTGTAGCTGACGCCTTATCTTGTAGACATTCCTTGCTAGTTTTTCTTGATGCAAAGTTACTTGGTTTTGAGATGTGAAAAGAGCTTTATGCACATGACACTGATTTTGGTGAAGTGTTTAAGTCATGTACTAAGAGTCCACACGGAAAATAATTTTAGCATCAAGGATTTTTGTTTTATGTTGATAAGTTGTGTGTGCCGAATTCCTCCATTCGTGATTTGTTGGTTCGAGAGGCACATAGTGGTGGTTTCATGGGGCATTTTGGTATTGTTAAGATTTTAGCAATATTGCAAGAACACTTCTATTGGCCACACATGCGGAGGGAGGTTGAGCGCATGGTTGGTAGATGTGCTACTTGCCATAATGTGACAGCCCCACCTTCCCCTAAGGCGAACCAAAGGGGTTAGCGGACTGCCTGCCCACCTCTCGCCAGGACTAACGGTTCCGTTTAGAGCGATCTAATACGTTCTGGAACATACAAACGCGCGTAAACAAGTCAAAATCCCAAAATAAAAAAAAATGAAATCGGAGCCGGTCATGAATAGTAATCGACCCGTCAAAACCCAACCAAGTATCAAGCAAACATTCACATCTTGAAATTTAGCATTTACAATCCCAAGTGGCATACTAAAGTATTCAAAAGTGGATACATGTATGGTTTGCCAAATCAAAAGAGAAACGGTCCCAAAAGTACATTTAGGGTTTCAATCTAGGAGTTATACAAAAGATATGTCCATCTAGCTCAATTCGGCAACCAACTATCAATTGCAGTCCAAAAGTATTTATTTTCCTGTAAGGAAAACAAAAGGGAATAGAGTGAGCTTACGCCCAGTGAGATAATACCACTCAAGCAACCAAGTTCATATAAGCATCAAGCTTTTCATTCCAATTCATCAAAAGTAAGCAAAGGCACACATTAATGGTGGTGATAAAAGGATACGGGCGGCTCTCAAGAGCCCTTTTCCTCGTTTGCATTCTTGATCGAAGCTCATTGACCCTCCGTCAATGTTTAAGAGTAACCAACCGTAGACTCCACTTTACTTCCATTCCTTCCACCCAACATACCCCTACCGGGCCCGAACTCCAAACACTTGCACTGTGGTATTACTCGAGTATACCGGAATCGAGAGTCTCTCATACTACAAGATTTCATATAACAGTCCCCAAGGTTCATTAATTGGCACGACCAAGCCCTCGCCGGCTCGATTCAATCAATTACCAATGGGGTTGAGCTCAATGGTAACAATCATGGTCGTTGGATACTCGTCCAATCGACACCAAGTCAAATACTTTTTATTTCATGTAACATTCCATGTAACATTCTAATAACATGAGAAATAAGTGAGAGTGATAAAGTACACCCTCACTTCAATCAATATCGATGGTGCAATAACATTTAACTCATCAAGTTCAAGTATCAAAGCCATATAGTAACACACAAGTGAGTAGTACACTCACCAAGTTTGAAAATGATATTTCATGCACCTCCGTCAAAGGAGCGTCGTGAACCACCGTCACGCCCTAAAATATGCAAACAAGTACAATGAGTGTGAGAACCCGTAATTTTCATTTTCTAGGTTTTAGAATTTTTCATGGCTTGTTTTCTGCATTTTCGTGATTAGAAAATTTTTTTAATATAATTTTAAGGAGCAGATATAGTTTTTAGATGATTTTTCTAGTATCGAATAGATTTTGAGAAATTAAGAACGTATACCGGACGTGGGACCCACTAGTGCGAAAAGTTCGGAAAATTTCGGCCAACTAGGTTAAGTTTTGGATACTGGAATTATTTTATCGGGTGTTATGAGATATTTAGAGGTTACCAAGTGGTTGGTGTGAGAGAGACAAAAGTTAGGCAAGTAATTAATGAAAGTGACATGTGTCACTTAGAGATTCCATCTTCAATTTGACTTACTATTTATCCTTTTACCATTTATTACATAAACCCAAAAAAATTGACTAAAAATCTTCCATTTCTTCCAAGCTTGTGGCCGAACCTCTCTTGACAAGAAGAAGAAAAAAAACTCTCCAAGTTCTTCATTTCATCTTGCTCCAAATCATCAAAACAACTACTTAGTCTTACTTTTGTTCCATAAAACCTCTTCACTTAGTGATTTTGAGGTGATTGGTGAAGTTATTTGGAAGGTTGAGGTGACCCATAGTTCTCTCTCTCTTGTTTTAAAGGTAAGTCATGAAGAACCACCCTCCTCCCTTATTTGATGCTTAAATCATGCTTAGTGGTTGTATAAGATGCAAATTTATGGGTTATATCTTGAGTTGTGGTTGAATTGATGAACTTTTATTATTTTTGGGGATTTTTCTGTTTTAATATGAACATGAATGTGTGGCTATATATGATGAATGGAAATGGTATATAAGGCATCTAGAAGGTGGAAAAAGTGGACAATTGCAATCAATTTCTGTTTTGGAAGAAATTCTGGAAAATTAGGGTTCTTGGTTCTTCATTCTGTCCGAAATTTTTGGTCCTAGATAGAGGCCGAATTTGTGAGAACCCGTAATTTGCATTTTCTCGGTTTCCGCATTTTTATGGCTTGTTTTCTGCACTTTCTGTATCCGGAAAATTTTCTAGATAAATTTTATGAGTAAATATAGTTTTTAGATGATTTTTCTAGTATCGAATAGATTTTGAGAAACTAAGAGCGTATTTTGGACGTGGGACCCACTAGTGCGAAAAGTTCGGAAAATTTCTGCCAATTAGGTTGAGTTTCGGATACTGGTTGAAATTTATCGGGTGTTAAGAGAAAAGTAGAGGATGAGATGTGATTGATGTGAGAGAAACTTAAAGGATAGAAATGCTTTAAATGTAGTGACAAGTGTCACTTGGTGAGTGGTGGCACTTGTAGGACAACTATTCATTTTCTTGACTTTTTGACCAATTGCTTAAATATATCAAAAATCACACAAAATTCATTCTTGTCTTCAACTTCTTGGCCGGCTCTCTCTCTAGGAAAAGAAAGAAAACTTCTCCAATTTTCAAGCTTCCATCTAGTGCAAATCATCCAAACCAAGTGCTTAAATTTGTTTCTACTCCATAAAATCCCTCCATTTGGTGCTAGTAAGTGTTTTGTGGAAGTGTCCAAGGAAGCTAAGGTGTCCTACAACTCTCCCTCTCTTGTGTTCTAGGTAAGTGGTGATTGAACTTCCTCCTACACCTAATGAAGCTTAAGTTGTGCTTAGTGGTAGCTAAAGTGCTGAAATTTGTGGTTTATTTCTTGGTTTGAGATAAATTGAAGAAGTTTTCAATTTAATGGTGTATTTTCTGGTTTAATGTGATCATGATGTTGTGGTTATCTATGATGGTTGGCAATGAAGGGTAGTGACTCTAGTAGGTGTACATGATTGGTAATTGCAAGCAATTTTGGGTTTGGAAGGAATTTGAGAAAGTTAGGGTTTTATATCCCCAATTCTGTCCGGTTTTGTATCTCATGGTTAGAGGCCGAATTGGCCTTGGATTAAAACATGAAAGATGTAGGTATTGATGTGTTAGAGGTTCCTACAAAATTTCAGGTCAATCGGAGTAGTTTAGAATGAGTTAAACCGAAATTACTATTGCTGTTCTGGGTTCATCAGGATGGCCGAACTGCGCCTGTAATCGGCTTTTTTGACTGGCATTGCTTTGGATTTGGTTGTTGAGGTCTTCTGATGAAATATAGCTTGATGTCTTAGATACCGCCTGCCTTTGGAATCAATGAATTTGGACTTGTACAGACTGAGTTGGACTAATTACAGCATAGTGTAATTTGTAAACCTGCAATTAAGGTTCTGGTTTGGTATTTTGCATATTTGACCTAGCTTTGCTAGGATTTGGACTGAGTGGCCTTCTACATTGTTGTATACCTGTATTTTAGCTTCGAAATGGTGGGTCTTTCACCCTCATCCGACAATCGTAGTGTCTTTGGTGCCAAAACCGCAAAATGACGTCAAAAACTGTTTTCTTGGGTTAAAGCTTATTTCCATTTCCGGATTTTTCTGGTTTCCTTTAATCCTTATATATTCTTATGGAACCTTATTTTGGTAATACTTGGCCTTGGTTTATGACTTGTAAACGAATCTTATTGTGTTTATTTGAATAGTTTTAAGGCTTGTTTTCATTCCGATCATTTCCTAGCTAACTTTTGTACTTGTACTACTTTGAGCCTAGTGAACGGCTTTTGGGAAATGAGATGACTTTTGTGTGAGATGTTGGGACTGATTTGAGGTAATAGTGAAGCCTTAAGGGCTGGAAAAGTAAGAAATTTAGGGGAAGTGCTGCCCGATTTTCTAGGCCGTTTGGTTCCTTTAAGTTGGATTTGCCTTTTGGTAGAAATGAAAGGCTTTTGGGCTGTTTGCGCCTAAGTCTTCATGTTACCTTTTTGTTTCCAAGAAAATCATGTTTTTGCACCCTTGCATTAGTATTTATTTGGCAAGGCATACGACGTGTAGTCGAGCCTCACTTGTGCATTCCGTTTGCTCGATTTGGATATGAAACCTTCAATTGGTTTATTTTGATTATTTTAGGGTTTCTTGGCCATTAAGGCCAATCTGAAGTGAAAACTTTTGAAGTTGAGCAGGTGAGTGTACCACTCCCTCTATTGCTGTTTAACTTGATTTCTGCTCTGCAATCTGTTTAATTTGTTTGAGACGAGAGTGTACTTTATCACACTCGTTCTCTTGTCTGTTCATATGCCAATTTACCATGCAAAATTTGAATCTGTTATCTGTGTCTGCATCTGTTCTGATTTCTATGACCTATGAGCTCAATCCTGTGGCTAAGTTATTCGAGTCGGGCCGGCAAGGGCCTGGACGATTAGATAACGAACCACGGTAGTCTGTTCGGGGATTTTGGGTATTGAGACCCTTGATTCCGGGTATACTCGAGTATTACCATTTCTGTTCGTTTGCGGTGAGCGGGCCCGGTAAAGGGGTGTTTGGTGAACGGGATTCGGTGTAAAGAGGGGTCTACGGACGTTGGTTCTATATACGTTGGCGGAGTGTCAACTTCGATCAAGCTTCGGTGACGCAAATGGGAATTTGGCTCCTGAGAGCCACCTGTATCCTTCCTATGTGAATCATTAGTTACTTTACTTTACATCTAGCATGTGTATCTGATTTGTTAAATGTGAAATGCCATGATTTTTCTGCTATATGTCTGGTACCTCATTGAGCGCAAGCTCACCCCTTTCTGTTCCTTTTGTTTTCCTTACAGGAACCTCTTTTGGAAATCATGATTTTGAAAAGCGAGTTGAGCTAGTTAGATAATCTTTTGTTCTTTTGTATAGCTTCTCGAGGGGAAGCAAACTCTAAATGTACTTCGTTTCACTGGTTCCATCTGAATTGTAAACCTAGCGACATGTATATATGAAAATGTTTTTTTCCATGTGATTTTGGTAAGTTACTGTTAAGCTTGGCGGTTTTCAATCATTCAATTCTTTTGGGTCCTATCTCGTGTAATATCGGATTTGTGTGATTCGACTCCGTAGTCCTGGCGAGAGCTGGGCAAGCGGCCCGCCGAACCCTCTAGTTCGCCTTAGGGAGAGGCGGGGCTGTCACAGAATTGGTCTTGGATTAAAACAAGAAAGTTGTAGGGAATTACATTTTAGAGGTACCTACAAAATTTCAGGTCAATCGGAGTAGCGTAGAGTGAGAAAAGTCGAAATTACTATTGATGTTCTGGTTTTACCCGAAATTGGGATTTGCGACTGTAATTGGTTGTTTTGGCTGGAATTTCTTCCGAATTGGTTGTTGAGGCCTTCTGATGAAATTTATCCCTGTTTCTTAGCTTTCAGCTGGTTTTGGAATTTCTGGATTTGGACTTGTAGAACCTGAGTTATGATGTTTCCGCTAGAATGCGTTTTGGTGAATCTGTTTTACGTTGTTGATGAAGTATCTTGCATTTTTGACCTGTTTGCACTCAAAACTGGGTTGAGTGACCGTCTGTGAAGTTGTATCCCTGTCTTTTAGCTTCGAAATGGTGGGTCTTGCACCCTCATCCGATAATCGTGGTGCATTTGGTGCTATTACCGCAAAGTAAAGTCAAAACCTGTTTTTTTCAGGGCCAAAGTTAATTGCATGTTCGAATTTTCTGGTTTCTTTAATGTTTGTATATGTTTATGGAACCCTATTGGGGTCATATTTGGCATTGGTTTATGACTCGTTATCGAGTCTCCTTGTATTTGTTTGCATGTTTTAGGGATTGTTTTCATTCCGGTCATTTCCTAGCTAACTTTTGTACTTGTACTACTTTGAGCCTATTGAACGGCTGTGGTGATGAATGTATATTGAGTATGACTTTGGGAGTTGATTGAGGAAAGTAATGAAGCCGTGATGGCTGGAAAAGTAAGAAATTTAGGGGAAGTGCTGTCCAATTTTTCTAGGCCGATTGGTTCCTTTAAGTTTGAATTGGCTTGTGATAGAAATGAAGGGCTTTTGAGTTGTTGAACCTAGGTCTTCATGTTACCTTTTTGTTCCCAAAAATCATGTTTTGTACCCTTGCATTAGTAATTATTTGGCGAGGCATACGACTAGTAGTCGAGCCTCACATGTGCATTTTGTTCACTCGATTTTGGATATGAAACCTTCAATTGGTTTATTTTGATTATTTTAGGCTTTCTTGGCGATTAAAGCCAATCCGAAGTGAAAACTTTTGAGGTATCTGTACTTGAATCGGTGAGTGTACCACTCCCCTCCATTGCTGTTTAACTTGATTTCTGCTCTGCAATCTGTTTAATTTGTTTGAGACGAGGGTGTACTTTATCACACTCGTTCTTTTGTCTGTTCATATGCCAATTTACTATGCAAAATTTGAATCTGTTATCTGTGTCTGCATCTGTTCGGATTTCTGTGACCTATGAGCTCAAATCCTGTGGCTAAGTTATTCGAGTCGGGCCGGCAAGGGCCTGGACGATTAGATAACGAACCACGGTAGTCTGTTTTGGGATCTTTGCGTATTAAGACCCTTGATTCCGGTATACTCGAGTATTACCATTTCTGTTCGTTTGCGGTGAGCGGGCCCGGTAAAGGGGTGTTTGGTGAACGGGATTCGGTGTAAAGTGGGGTCTACGGACGTTGGTTCTATATACGTTGACGGAGAGTCAACCGGCTTGGATCAAGTACTGCGCTGGAAAGCTGGCTCCTGAGAGCCATCTGTATCCTTCCTATGTGAATCATTAGTTACTTTACTTTACATCTGGCATGTGTATCTGATTTGTTAAGTGTGAAATGCCATGATTTTTCTGCTATATGTTTGGTACCTCATTGAGCGCAAGCTCACCCCTTTCTGTTCTTTTTTTTTATTTTCCTTACAGGAAAATAAATACTTTTGGACTGGATTTGACAAATGGCTGCCAAATTGAGCTAGTTGAACATATCTTTTGTATAGCTCATGTATTAAAATCCTAAATGTACTTTTGGGAACTGTTTTCCTTTTGATTTGGCAAACCAGACATGTATCCACTTTTGAATACTTTTGTATGCCACTTTGGCTTGTAAATGATAAGTTTCAAGATGGGAATGTTTACTTGGTATTTGGTTGGGTTCTGACGGGTCGGTTACTATTCATAGCCGACTTCGATTTTATTTTTTTTTTGTAATTTTAACATTTTGATTTGTTTACCCGCATTGGTAAGTTTCGGGATGTATTAGTTCATTCTATACCGAACCGTTAGTCCTGGCGAGAGCTGGGCAGGCGGTCCGCCGAACCCTTTGGTTCGCCTTAGGGTAAGGTGGGGCTGTCACAATGAGACTCGATAACGAGTCATAAATCAGTGCCAAATACGACCAAAATAGGATTCCATAAGCAAACATAAGCATTAGAGGAAACCAGAAAAATCCGGAAATAGAGTTAAGCGTTAACCCGAAAAAAATAGTTTTTGACATCATTTTACGGTTTTGGTACCAATGGCACTACGATTATCGGATGAAGGTACAAGACCCACCGTGTCAAAGCTAAGAGATAGGGCTACAATATTACAGAAGGTCACTCAGCCCAGTTTCGAGTGTAACCAGATCAAAAATGCAAGATACTACACCAGAACCGGAAAAATAGATTCACAGAACGTATTCTGGTTCAAACATCATAAGTCAGCCTACCTAAGTCCAAATCCAGAAATTCCAAAGCCATACGAAAGATAAGAAACAAGGTTACATTTCATCAGAAGACCTCAACAACCAATTCGGAAGCATTCCCAACCAAAATAACCAATTACAGACGCAACTATCAAATTCGGGTAAAACCAGGGTAGCAAGGGTAATTCTGTCTTTTCTAAAGCTACGGTACTCTAATTGACCTGAAATGTTGTAGTTATCTCTAAAATATCATTCCCTACAACTTTGATGTTTTAACTCAAGGCCAATTCAGCCTCTAACTATGAGCTACTGTGCCAGGCAGAATGTACAATCATAAAACCCTAACTTTCCAAATTTCTTCCAAAACAGAAATTGCTTGCAATTAACCACTTTTTCCACCTTCTAGCTTCCTTAAATATCATTTCCAATCATCATACATGACCACATAATCATATTCATATGAAACAGAAAAATCCCCAATAATTACAAAACTTCAGCAATTCAACCAAAAATCAAGATATAATCCATAAAAGTGCATCTTATACTACCACCAATCATGAATTAAGCATCATTAGAGGAAGGAGAGGGGTCTTTCACAACTTACCTTAGCAACACAAGAGAGAGAGCAACTAGTCACCTTAGCTTTCCAAACAACTCCACAAAACACCTCACTATCACTCACTTAAGGTTTTCTATGGAGCAAAAACAAGATTCAATGGTTGATTTGGTAGATTGGAGCAAGATTGAAGCAAAACTTGGAGAGCTTTTCCCTTTCTTTTTTTCTTGAAGTGGCCGGCCAAAGAGAAGAAGAAAATGGTGAAATTTTGGTAATTTTTGTGATTTATTTGGTCAAATGGAAAAAGGTGAATAGTGGTCTTCAAGTCCAACCAATCACTAAGTGACACTTGTCACTTTATTTAATGCATCCCTATCTTTTTGTTTCCTCTCACACCAATCCAAATAGCACCCTCTACTTATCTCTTAACACCCGGTAAATTAATTTCAGTATCCAAAACTTAACCTAATTGGCCGAATTTTTCCGAATTTTTCGCCCTAGTGGGTCCCACGTCCGGTATACGCTCTTAATTTCTCGAAACCTATTCGATACTAGAAAACTTATCCAAAAACTATATCTACTCATAAAAATTATCTAGAAAATTTTGTTAATAAAGAAAATGCAGAAAACATGCCATTAAAGATAATAAAACCTAGAAAATGGAAAAGTTACGGGTTCTCACACATAAAGCTAAGTCTAAAACAAATCCATATGGCTTGTATACCCCATTGCCATGGACTTTGTTTTGGGACTGCTTAGATCTCAAAGGGGTAATGATTCCATCTATGTTGTAGTTGATTGATTTTCAAAGATGGCTCATTTTATCCCTTGCCATAAAACTGATGATGCATCTCATATTGCTAACTTGTTTTTCAAAGAAGTTGTGCGTTTGCATGGCATGCCTCAGACAATTGTTAGCGATAGAGATGTTAAGTTCTTGAGTTACTTTTGGAAAACTTTGTGGTCTAAACTTGGAACTAAATTGTTATTTTCGACCGCTAGTCATCTCCAAAGTGATGGAAAAACTGAGGTTGTTAATCGCACTCTTGGGACTTTGTTAAGGGCCTTAATTAAGAAAAACCTTAAGTCTTGGGAAGAGTGTTTGCCACATGTTGAGTTTGCTTATAATAGAACTGTTCACAGTGCAACACACTACTCACCATTTGAGGTTGTTTATGGGTTTAATCCCCTGACCCCTCTTGACCTAACGCCCTTACCTTCCTCTGAGCATACAAGCTTAGATGGAAAAAAGAAAGCTGACTTTGTATGCAGGTTACATGAAGCCGTGCAGTCTAATATTGAAAAGCGTACTCAGCAATACCTCCAGCATCATCGCAAGATGGTTTTTGAACCTGGAGATTGGGTTTGGCTACTCTTAAGGAAAGAAAGGTTCCCTAAACAACGCATGAGTAGTCTATCTCCCAGAGGCGATGGACCTTTTCGAGTACTTCAACGTGTCAATGATAATGCTTACAAATTGGAGTTACCCGGGGAATATAATGTAAGTGCGACTATCAATATTGCAGATTTGTGCCCGTTCCTTGACGAGAATGATCTAGATTTGAGGACAAATCCTTTACAAGTGGAGGGGACTGATGTGTGCACGGATCATGGATTGAATGGCGGGCTTGATTCAAGTCCGAATGATGATCAAGTACGAGTTCCACTTGGTCTTGTCACACGTGCAAGGGCAAAGCGATTTAAGGATTCACTTCAAGTACTTGTTTGAAGTGTTCAAAACCAACAAGGTGTCTACAAGAACATTGAAGGCTTGGAAGATGTCAAGCAAGTTGTCTACACTTTGATTCAACTCCATGAAGCTTAGTTGGTTTTGGTCGTTATCAAGTGATCATTAAGTCGTGTTTTAGTAGTTAGTTTTTATTATTTATTTGTATTAATAAATCGGTGCACTTATGTTTAAGTGATGTCCAAATTCTTTCCAAGTTCGGTAGGATTAATGAGCCGCCAATCCTTGTTCCAAACGGATTAGGCTCCTAGGGTTCTAGCCTATAAAGGGCCTACTATGTTCGGTTTGAGGGAGACAATTTTGATATACAAATTTTATTCCATTTCCTCTTCATTCGAGAGTTTACATTCTCACTTGCAAGGCAGGGGTTCCTTGAGCAATCTCGCGTATCGTCCTTGGTTGTTTATCCAGCCTATCTACTTGAGTAATCACCTCAATTAGAGTCGTTGTTCTACCACCTTTGTTCTAGTTGAGCCGTCCATCTTGAACCTAGGCTCCACCAATCCCAACGATTGATAAATCGTCTAGATCCTTGGGCAAATCAAGCTACGTGTCTCGGAACAAGTTGACCGAGGAACGTATCACTTTCCTTTCTCATGTGCACCCAAACCCAATCACCAGGTTCGAATACAACATGCTTTCTACCCTTATTCGCATGTTTTGCATATTGTGCATTTTTCTTCTCAATTTGAGCTCGAACTCTCTCATGCAAGGTCCAAACAGTCTCTACCTTTGTGACACCATCTACGCTTAAACACTCATCAACAGAAATAGGTGACAAATCTAGAGGAGTTAGTGGTTGAAACCCATAAACAATTTCAAAAGGAGAGTGATTAGTAGTAGAATAAGTGGTTTGGTTATATGCAAACTCGGCAATAGGCAAACATTCTTCCTACTTCTTCAAATTCTTTTGAACAATGGCTCGAAGTAAAGTACCAAGGGTTTGATTGGTTACCTTAGTTTGACCATCCATTTGTGGATGACTAGAAGTAGAAAATAACAACTTAGTTCACAACTTTCCCCAAAGTGATTTCTAGAAATAGCTTAAGAATTTGACATCCCTATCACTTACAATAGTACGCGCGGTACTCTATGCAATCTAACCACTTTCTTGAAGAATAAATCAACGACATGGAGCGCATCACTTGTTTTCCTACAAGGGATAAAGTGAGCCATTTTAGAAAATCTATCCACCACAACAAAGATACTATCCATAACTCTAGAAGATCTTGGTAAACCAAGCATAAAATCCATGGACAATTATGTCCAAGGAGCATGAGGTACGAGTAGAGGAGTGTACAATCCATGAGGATTATTCCTTGACTTTGCCTGCTTACACTTTTCACAAATGTTAGCAACGTTATGCCTTATTTTAGGCCACTAAAAGCGTTCATGCAAGATGTCAAGAGTTTTATCAATGCCAAAATGTGCCATCAACTCTGTGCCATGGGCTTCTCTAACAAGTAATTACCTAAGTGAACAGTTGGGAATACATAGGCAATTTTCTTTGAACAAGAAACCTTCATGCCTATAAAACTTTTGAAATGCAGCATGTTCACAAGCTTTTAAACAAATTAGAAAAATCAGCATCATACACATACAAGTCTTTAATGTGCTCAAAACCTTAGTGCTCATGTTAGTGATCAAAATATACCTCCTAGACAATGCATCCGAAACGACATTATCTTTCCCCTTCTTATACTTAATGATAAATGGAAAGGAATCAATAAATGCAATCCATTTAGCATGTTTTTTATGCAACTTACCTTGACCCTTAAGGAATTTAATTGATTCGTGATCAGTATGTATCACAAATTCCTTAGGCATAAGATAATTGATACGAACGTTGCCAACCTTGTGACGAAACCCGTAAGAGATTAGACTCAGGATCAACAAGAGGATACCAAGCTTGGAGCGGATGACCTCAACCCGTTAATCACGTGGTTAACTAACCTTGGTATGATGGTAGTAGACTCCACAACCTAGTGCGATTCTAGATTGATAAGTCACGAACACTTAGAGAGATTCTAAGTTATTCAAGAAGCCTTGGAGAAACCAAGAAAAGTCTCAAAATTTGATTTATTGATTGAAATGAATAAAATATGACCCAAGGTAGGCTATTTATAGCCATACAAGTAGAAGACCTACAGTGCAATGGAAAAGGCTAGACCTAAAGCAAAACGGAAAAGGCTAAACATGGCAAGGTTCCTTCATTTTAGGAGCCTAAAATCGGCTCCTACATTTTAGCAAGTTGGCCGAATTTATTCTTGGAAGAAAATGACTAAATAAGACTCCAAACTAACTAATTTAAACGGCTAACACAAAACTCGAACTAGGAAGCCTTCAATCGTGGTCCTCCTTGACTTGAACAACATGGACAACCTTCAATCCTTCATGTTCAAGTCCCTCAATGACTTTGGGGATAATTTCTTGGCTTTGCACCTCACGAACAAGTCCTTGGAGTTCCTCTCTCATCTTATTAGCTCGAGCTCGCATCACGGGTCCTAGAGGAACTCGAATTGTACTCAATGGTGTCTCTTAGTTCGTATCATCCCCCTTCTCTTGAAAAGGATTTGTCCTCAAATCAGCTTCATCGTCTACAAGAAAAGGAGATAGATCAAAGACATTGAATGTAGCGCTCACATTGTACTCACCGAGAAGGTCCAGCTTGTAAGCATTGTCATTGATGCGCTTGATGACTTGATGATACGAACCAAGAGATACCATTGGCTAAGGTTTGAGTCCCTTTAGGACCCGTGACGCGAGCTCGAGCTAAGAAGATGCGAGAGGAACTTCAAGGGCTTGTTCGTGAGGTGCAAAGCCAAGAAATTGTCCCCAAAGTCATTGAGGGACTTGAGCATGAAGGATTGAAGCTCATCCATGTTGCTCAAGTCAAGGAGGACCACGACTGACCTCTTCCTAGTTCGAGTATTAGTTTAGCCATTTATTTAGTTAATTTGGAGTCTTGTTTAGTCATTTCAATTTAAGGAATAATTCAGCCAGCTTGCTAAAATGTAGGAGCCGATTCTAGGTTCCTAAAATATAGGAACCTTGCCATGTTTAGCCTTTTCCGTTTCGCTTTAGGTCTAACCTTTTCCATTACACTTTAGGTCTTCTACTTGTATGGCTATAAATAGCCTACCTTGGGTCATGTTTTATTCATTCAATCAATAAATCAGATTTTGAGAGTTTTCTTGGTTTCTCCAAGGCTTCTTGAATAACTTCGAATTTCTCTAAGTGTTCGTGACTTATCAATCTAGAATCGCACTAGGTTGTGGCGTCTTCCACCTTTATACCAAGGTTCGTTAACCACGTGATTAGCGGGTTGAGGTCATCCGCTCCAAGCTTGGTGTCCTCTTGTCGATCCTGAGTCTAATCTCCTACGGGTTTCGTCACAAGGTTGGCGACGTTCGTATCATGTGACGTCCCCACCTCTCCCAAGGGCGAACCCTAGGGTATCAGCAGAACGCCTGTCCAACTCTCGTCAGGACTCATGCACTCATTCAAACTTAATAAAGGTTCACAAATTAACCATCGACTTAATTAAGAAGTACTTGAAATATACAAGCTCGAAACTCCCAAGTATACCATTTATCATTATAAACCACAAAACCCAAGTATACAAAATTTACACTTCAATGGTCTCCAGTAACATACATAAGTATGCTAGATTCAACCAAAAGTTGCTAGTCTAGGATCTCCAATTTTCACCTCCAAAGCCTGTTAAGGAATAACAAACTTAAAGGGATGAGCTAACGCTCAGTGAGGCCAAGAAAACAAGCAAGCAAGCAAGCACGTAGGACCAATTAATCGAATACCATGTTTGAAGGCAACTTTAACATGAACTTTTATTTAAATGCACAAGTAGGAAATAAACACACTGTAACAGCCCCACCTCTCCCTAGGGCGAACCCTAAGGTATCAGTAGACTGCCTGCCCAACTCTCGCCGGGACTCGATCGATCAAAGAACTAGCAACTCAAGATAACCAGTGAAATAACTTCAAATTAAAGCGTACAAACCCTTATGGCACATAATCGTCAAGCCAACTTTCCAAACTTAAAATGTCAAGCTAAAAGTCACACTTACCACTCCATACGATAATTACATAACATAAGTCAAACTTACAAGAGTCAAAAGTAAAGTCATCTTAACAAAAGGTTACAAGTTCAAGCAAAATAAAGCTAAGAAAGCTCTTGACCGTTAGTCCATCCCCAATCTGTTAAGGAAAACAAAGGGAGTGAGGTGAGTTAAAGCTCAGTGAGGTTCCAAGTAAGCAAGTAAGCACATAGCCAAATAAGGGCATAAAATAACCAAGTATATACTGTATAGTACAATAACAATTTAATCACAGTTCAATTCAAGGATACGGGTGGTTTCCAAAAGCCAAATCCCCTTGAGCTTGATCATACTGGGGTCCATTGACTCTCCATCAACGTTTGCATTTAAAGAGTATAAAGTTCGTAGAACTCCACTTCCTCTAATCTCCGTCCACCAGTCAACCCTCCTACCGGGTGCGCACTCCATAAACAGTAGTTAGGTAATACTCGAGTATACCAGTTTCCAGTGTTCAGTAAACAGTCCCCAAGGTTTATCGGCTTTCTCGACCAAGCCCTTGTTGGCTCGATAGAACCGACTCACCTATGAGGTTGGGTACCCAAACAGTAGCAGTAGTTGATGGGGTATCACCCAAACAACTCAAATACAGTCACATATAGAGAAATCACATCTCATAATAGCAGTATACAGAGCCTCAGTGGAAAGTGGGGGAGGTCGAGTGCGATAAAGTACACGCTCGCCTCCATTTTCATCAAACAATATTTGGCTCAAACAGTCATAAATCAAGTATTCAAATATTTCACATAAGCAGGTAGCAGGTAGTGGAACACTCACCTGTCAAGCAATGCAATAGTCAAACGTCAAGTATCTCAGTTACGACCACCGTCGTTTCTCAATCGTAGGGCAACGAGTGAAATCATTAACAAATTAGGTTCATTTCCCCACTCAAATATAGGCTCATTAAGAGACCAAGTGAGTGGTTAAAACCATTCAATTCATCATGCAAATTTGGTCCAAAATTCAGTAAAAATTCATGAGAAAACAAGATTAACAAGTGCATGAAAGTTGGGCAAAAGAAAAGTTTCATTCAAGCTTAAAATGTTCTTCGCGGGTAAAACAGTCGCGGCCGCGCAGTCTCGGGAAAATGGCTATATCGCACTGTAGGAAGGTCAGAATCAGGTGCCATCAGCGGCATTGGAAAGTAGACTCGAAGGGCTTTCCAACGGTACCAAACATACACTCTAGTTCATCTTCTATCAGTACCGGTAGCTTGGACAAGTTGGATGATTTTCCAACTCTGGATCAGCCCTAAACCCTAGCAAAGATACACAAGTTCTTGATGCTATTTTCATTTGTTTTGGTTCAAACTCACCCAAATTAGTCCTCTAATGTTCATATACAGGGATTTAAGTCACCTAGTACCATTGGAGTTCAAAAGGAATACATCAACATGATTAAGAATGACCATAGCAGTCTAGTCATCAAGAGAAACCAAAACAGTCCACTAGTGGTCCAACCAACCACTTTACTTGCTTAAATTTCATTCCAACCCACACATGAGCTTAACCAATGTCTAGCCAAGTTTCTTAGGCATGATTAAGGTGTAAATAAACCACAAAAATCAAGGGGAAACCCCTCCTTCTAACACCGGTCAGCCAAGGAAAAGAAAACAGTCCACAAGTTCACATATTTATCTAACCTTCATCCTCTCATGATTTTCACTTAAACAACATATCAAGTGTTAAATCTAACTCAAAAAGGAGTCTAAAACATGTTAATACTTCATAAACAACCATGAACAAAGTTCAAAGATTTCATCAAACACATGGCATGCATACTAACTAACCCTACCACCACTTGTTTAGTTCAAAAAGATTAACCACAAATCTAAAGATTATTTACCTCTCTTGTAAGAAGTTTGAACCACCAAAACAACCCACCAAAAAGAAAGCTTCAAGCTTGAAACAAACACTAAGGTTGGAGAAAAGTTTCTCAACTAACTCAAGATCCTTCTCTTTTGATTGTTTTGCTCTTGATCAACTAGGGTTAGAAAGTGTGACGCCCCCACTTCTTTCTAAGGCGAACCAAAGGGTATCCGCGGGACATCTGCCCAGCACTCGTCAGGATTCGGTACTGTCGCGCCCCACTTTTTGAATGATGTGTGGTGTGTGGTGTGAGTGTGTGTGTGATATACATGTGAACGTGTGCGAAATGAAAAGTAAAAGGCCATGGGACTTAAGAATGCGACGATTTGGCCAAGTGAAGTTCAAAAAGGGTTTTTTTAATGAAAATGGAGTCGCCACTTGGTATCGAGTTAGGGTGTACCAAGTCACCCAAAAATGATTTTTGAATGAAAAAAGTAAATAAACCCTTTTAAAGAACTTTTTGGGTCTACGTAACCAAAAGAGGGATCGGGGGTCACATTTGACGAAGGGGAAGGCAAGGATAAAAATCCAAGGCACCCCTTCGATCTAGCCAAGGCTAGTTGCGTGACTTAAACCAATTTTTCCTAATTTTTCTACCCAAGGTATGTATCGCGTATTGGATATGTCTATATGAATGCAAAAACCTAGACCTAGGGGGACATGGGGGAAATTTCTCTTCAAAGGTTGAGTGATGCCAATCACATTAATTGTGAAGCCCAACAATGATCCTTTTGGAGAGGTCACACCTAAACCTAAATGACGTGAAAAATGAGTGGATGAATGCATGCCATGAAAAATGTGCGTTTGTGTGAAAAAAGTAATAAAAACAATAGTGTGAGTGGAAGTGTGCAAAGAAAATGTCCTTGAATGTATAAAATATACTCCAAGTGCTAGTGGGCAAAATGCATGTATGCAATTTAAAGAAAAGTGCGAAAGTGTCGGTGTGCAAATGAAGATGAAAAAGTGTTTGTGTGCAAGTGAAAAAAAGTGTTCGTGTGCAAGTGAAAGTGATAAAAAGGTGCATGTGTGACAAAAGTGAAAGTGCAATGATAGAGTGGATTGAGAAAGCATGAGCCTAGGGAATTCATGCATATTGGGTACGGGGAGACCTAAATCGTGACTCAATTTGCCCTTTGATAGAGGGAATATACTAGCGTGCTAAGGCTATCGAGTAGCCACACTCGCTCGTTTCCCTTATCAGAAGGGGACTCTTCAGGCAAATGTACCCTAACCAGTATGAGATGCGAGATCTAAAGTGAGGGAAAAGGGGAATCGAGGAGCATGCCAGATGATAAAACTAAGGGAAAATGCATGATATGTAGTGAACAGGCAAATAATGCATTAATGAAAAACAAAGGAAAAATCCTATTGGATCTAGCGTTGGACTAGCCCTTTCTATGAATTCCTAATGAAAATATGAGCCACAACTAGCATTGGACTAGTGTGGTGACGTACATTCATCCATCACATTCATTCATAGCTATGGAAAGCGATTAGACATGCCAAACACCTATAGACACATAGCACATAACAATTAGCATGCTCGACTAGATGCAAGAGCCTAATAAAGCGAGTAACACTTAACACGTAGGCATGCAACCAAGCTAATGAACCTATTACATTCACTAACTAAAACAAAAGGGGAAGGGGTAAATGGACCAAATTGCTCGCCAAGCCCTATCTATTACAAGCCAAGAGGTGTACACATACCCCATAAAAACATAAAGGGGAAAGGGTAAATGGACCAAATTGCTCGCCAAGCCCTATCTATTACAAGCCAAGAGGTGTACACATACCCCACAAAATTTAAATAAAAGTAAAAATGCATGCAAGGAGGTAAGGAAAGCGAAGTAGACAGGCATATTCACATAACACATAGGAGCACGTAGGGTCGAATGAAGTGCAAATGAGGGATAGAGTGTACCTCCCTTGAATTGACGCCCTAATGAGGTGAAGTTACTAATTTACCCTCCAAAATAATAAAAAGGTCAAGGCACCACTTAAATTATCAAATAAATCAGAGAAAATGGAAATAAACACCAAATTGAATCACTTGAGGTATTCCAAGGAAAGTAAACTACTCGTACTCAACCAATTAAGACAAACAAAGACCCAATTGACAAAATTAAAGAGGTTTAAAGGGCCAATTTATTTTTATAAACACTAAGGGGCTAAAAAAAAACATAAAAATAAAATTAAGAATCTAAGGTGAGACATACCAAATCAAACGAGAAAACTCACAAAAAGGTAAATGAGGAGCAATTCACTAGTATCTAAGCAACAAAATGCCAAGGAATCCAAGAAAAATCAAATTAACTACAAATCTAGGAAAAAGAAATTATTAGACCCTTCAAATTCATTCTACAACCCCTTAAGTATCCACCCAAAACAAATCAAGATGTATTAAAGAGGAAATGGCATGTTAGGGGGACAAAATTAATTAAGCTTTCCAAATAATTGGGCCATGGAAGCATTAGATGAAAGCCAAGGGGTTGGAGTGCCATTTTTGGAAGTTATTTTCCATGCAAAAACCATGCAACCTCACGTGAAGAAGACTTCTGCAAATATTTTCTTAGGCTTTGAAGCCTTTACACTTTGCATGCCAGCTTTTCTAAGGAAACAAGACAAAACTCTCAAAACAAAGTCCAACTTCAAGTTCCTACCAAATTCATCATACATGTAAGAGCCAAAATGAAGATGTTTTGTATGCAAATCTGGTACAACAAATTGGAAATCATTCCAGCAACAAAAGACTCTTAGCAGCAGCGGATGAAGCTTGACGCAATTTTCTTTTCCAGTCAAAGCTTATCATGCAAACCAGATTTTTGATTCAACTACATGGCTTTGGTTGGATATTTCTCAAACCAACATCATAACTCTAACTAATCAACAAGCTACTTAACTTTAACTCCAAACAAAACAAGAACAATAAAGGAGCTAATGCATTACAGAAATTCTGGACAGACATTCATGCAGAGTGACAGCAATCTGAAATCCATTTTCCAGCTCAAGCATTTCAGATGTTTAAACATTCAAACTCAACACCCAACCTTCCATTGCTTCCCTCCAACACACGATCAAACATGACACTGGAGTGCAAAACTCAACTAGTAATCAAGGGAAAAGAAACATGGCAGAGAAAAGAAAAATGCAGCAGCCTTTGCTTGCTGCATTTTTTGAAAGGAGGAATTTTTAAACTTGGTGACTTCAGCAACTTCATACCATGAATTTCCAATAAACTTTTAGATTCAAAATACATCAGAAATGATCTATATTCATGCTAAAATCTGACCCAAACCAATCAAAACCAAGTCGCAAACATCAAAAACATTTCTGCATTTTCTAGACTGCAATATTGCCGCAACTTCAAGAAACTTTCGACCAACCAGATTTATGCCAAGCATATGCATTAACCCAAGTAAACCAACAAGCAAGACATGAATTGGATATCCCAACAAGCAAGGACATAGGAGGGAACTCAGGCATGGAAAGGACTAATGCAGAATTCTGGAAAAATGCATGCAAAATGGCTTAGTGACCTGATGGTTTATTTTCCAGCAAGCAGGGAATGCGATGCAAGTGTTTTTTAGACTTCAAACACCCCAAACCAGCACTGAATCATTCCATTCCTTGTCCTTAACACAAATTAAACATGCACACACATTTTCCAGATATCTGTTTTGCAGTGAAGGAACCAAAAAAAACGTAGCAAAGACAACACCACACTTCAACTAATGTATCAAGATGCAGTGACAGGCAAAGCAGCAAATGGCAGGTTACGGTCTGCTGTCATAGTATCCAAATCCCAACAGGGCAAAACTTAATCAAGCAGGGGGGGAAAGTCACGGCTGCAACAGCTTTTAGCTACTTGTGGCAATCCAAAAATACTCCACACTTTGCTATTTAACAATGGTAGCTAACACACATGGGATACTATCTAACAACAAACAAACACCCAAGAGACAATTTAATCTACTCCAGAAAAATTTCATCAGACCAAAGAGGTTGTCTTTTTAAAAAACCGCTGTAACAAAACAAAACAAAGTCAAGGCCTGTTGCGGCAGACCCTTGTTAATCTTCCTAAACCCAAATCGTAAAAAAAGAAAAACAAGACACTAGGAATGAATTTGCAACTCACGGATCATGGGCATGCTGCTTACGGAGGAAAGAAAAACATGAAAGTTAACAGCTTTTTGGATTCATAGGTTTTCCATCACACATATTCAGAATACACATAATAACCCACATACAAATTCATGCCTGAAAGCTTCAACGTACTGAAAGAAAGAAAAGAAGAACCACTTACAGTACGCGAGCTTTTCTTGATGAAGGTCCGCAGCTGCTAAATGGCGTGAGGGTTGGCAGTTCCTCCTTGCTCTCCGCCGTATCCTTTCCTCCCTCTTAGCCGCTCCAGATTTTTCTTCTCAGCCGCCCCCTTTTGCCTCCCCGATTCTCTCTCTCGCTTTCTTGGATCTTCTAAGCAATTTTTCTTCCTACCACCCCTAACCCCAGCTCTCTCTTTCAGTTTTTCTCTCGCTGTCCCTACTCTCAATCCCTCAGCTCTCAGTTTTTCTTTTTGTCGTTCCTTCTATTTTCTCTCTCCCAAAACCCCTTGCGGCTGACCTCCCTTGTCTATTTATATCGACTTCCCAAACTCCTAAACCCTTGCTTGAAAGGTGAGGATGAGGGACAAGGACAGGCCCTCACATCCAGCCCTCCAAAGGGCAAGCCTGGCCGTCCTTTGCACGCTGCAAAAAATTGCAGCGTGCATGTGACGACCCCACCTCCACCTAAGGCGTACCAAAGGGTTCGGCGGACCGCCTGCCCAGCTCTCGCCAGGACTCACTCACTATCTCAATCGAGTCACGTACACACATTCATGAACCATAAATAACATTCACAATTCAAGCTTATAATTTACATTGATAGAAATCGAGGTATAAAGCCTCAATACACCAAACTAGTTCAAAATGTATACAATCCAAGTACAACATGTTCCATTCGAGGAATAGCGCGAGTACAAGTCAAAAGTCAAAACAATTTCAAGAGCAACTAGACTACGCTAGTCTGTTCACGACTCACGCCTCACTCGTATTCCTGTAAGGAAAACAAATAGCGTGGAATGAGCTAAAAGCCCAGTGAGGTTTCAAATAACAAATTGCCCATTTTAAAAGTATGAATATCCATGTAGCAAGTTAACGGCATCAAAACTCATAAGAGTGGACAATAATATTTCAAGTAGCAAATTTCCAAATGAGCACGTATAAAGTGCTTTTCGATTTTCAAAAGGAACAGCAATCCAATAAGCAATAATCACTTTCAAGTATAAGGATACGGAAGGCTCTCAGGAGCCAAATTTCCATTGCATCTCCAGAGCTTGATCAAGTAACAGTTGACACTCCGTCAACTTTCAAGTAGGTAACCAATCCAGTAGAACACCACTTACACGACTCTCCGTCCACCGTTCACCCCCTACTGGGCCCAAAATCCTCAATAAACACGTTTGGTAATACTCGAGTATACCGATTAGTCGAGGAGATATCACTCCACTCGACAATACAAGAGACCCAGGGTTCGTTACCCAATCGACCAAGCCCTTGCCGGCTCGACTAGAGTAACTCGCCACAGGGTTTCTGGAATTCCAGGAAGTGCGCGCACCATAAACAAGTATATCAAGTCAATTGCAACAATAAACAAGTATATCACGTAAGGGCAAGTGCGATAAAGTACACTCTTGCCCTTACAATTCACGTATATAACATGTAATCAGATTGGTCACGTATCAAGTTCAAGTATCAAGTTCAATTCGGTATTTGAAAGCACTCACCAAAAGATATAGTGCTTCAAGTATTCACGTTCAATTACACTCCAGGCTTGGAGTCCAGATCTGCGATAAAAATTCCAGTTTGAGAACTTTGAAACACGAGTCGAATTCGAAACGTTAACATTCCATTCATTAAAAATCGACCAATTGAAATTCATTTGAAAGACACTCGCGAAACACTTGCTCGCTTTTCAAATCATAAGGTTTTGTAGCATAAATACTTGGAAATAACACTTGAGTTGAAAGTACATGGAAATACAAGTTTACATTGGCCATTAAGTCTTTTCCTCAAGGTACGAGCTCGACCAAGTCTTAACATATAACACTCAAGAAACATAGTAGCAAAGGTCTTTACTAGTTCAAGTGATAAATACTTAACCTTCACTCAAGTCGCTAATATAGTTTTCTAGTCCTCGAGTAAAAATTCGGGCAGCATGCCCTTTGTGTTTACCTAATTTTCCAACCTTTTAGGCTTCATTGTTTTTCTCAAACACAACCCAACATTATACATATCAGCAATTCATGTCAAGAGCCGTTCCATAGGCTCACAATATCATAATAACAAGAATCGTATTAAGTACAAGTGCAGAAATTCAATTTAGTTCAAAACAGATTTGACGTACAAATGCGGAAATAACATATCCGAGGCTACGCTTATCGGATTAAAATCAAACCTATGCCGTTTCGAAGCTAAGATACAGAGCTACAATATTCATGAAGGTCACTTAGTCCATTTTCTAATGTAACTTGGTCAAATTCTCGAATTACTAAACCAGAAACCAATTCGTCGGCTGTTTAAACGCAGAACACTGTAATGAACATAACTCAGTGTACAAAAATCCAATTCAGGTGTTCTTAGAGGAATTTTAAAGCTACTTCAGAACACTACAACTTTCGTAAAGAGCACTCAGTCAAATTTTCAATGTAACCTGATCAAATTCCCAACTCATGTAACCTGGTTTCAACTATTCGGCTAATCAGCCGCATTTCACTCAAATGACCATATCTCAGTCTACCAAGATCCAATTAAGGTGTTCTTGGAGGCGTTACGAAGCTAAGACAGGGTACTAAAACTTTAATGTTTCGGTGAAAGGCTAAATCTAAACGTATCATAGTGAATAAACTCAATCAAAAGGACTGAACTGTCCACGCGGAATTCTGGAAAGTGACCTAGATCAGCGAGGGTATTTTCGTCTTTTCACAAGCTACGATGCTCCAAATGAGCTGAAATTTTGTGGGCACCTATAAAATACCATTCTGAACAACTTTCATGTTTTGACCAAAGGCCAATTCGGCCTTTAACATAGGGCTACAAAAACGGGCAGAATGGAAGAACAATTTTCCAGATTTCTGGGATTTTCAGTTTTTAATGTAACTTTCCTCAATTTCTTGTTCTAATCACTACCAAAACCCTTTATATAACCTTAATTACAACATATGTGAGTCACACATCAAGTTTGGCAGCAAATCCCCAAAACCCTGATTTGATTATTTCATCCAATAATCATCACAATCACTTGCTCATCTTGAAATCAAGCCAAAACTTAAGCTAAATAACATCTTAACACAAGATTTAAAAGATCAAGGACCATGATCAGATTGAATACCTCAAAAACAAGGCTTGGATGAGTGATAGTTCACTTCCTTTGAAATTTCTTGGTTCCTTAGCTTCCCAAGCTTCCAAACTTGCAATCAATCGGTTTAGATTTCTAGCTTAGCACTTGGTTGGTGTGAATCAAGAAGGAATGTGGTTGCTCAAGCTCTCACTTCTCTCTCTCTCTTGGTCGGCTGGAATGATGCAGAAATGGAAGGAAATGAAGCTAAGTTTGTCTTATAAGAAGATGGAAAGATAAGAATTAATTCTAGCCACAAGTTTGGCTAACACTTGGTTTAATCTCAACCACAAAATTTTCTCTTTCTTCCTTGCATTTTCTAACTTCAATTTCTTGGTCAAATCTGATGTTAATTAAGGAGATATTTTATCCAAGAGTCAATAAGTTTGTTTGGTAAGAAAAATGGTAGGCAAGTGGTGCGTTCAATCGGTAGTGCGCGGGACCCGTCGGTTCGCGCCGTTTTTCTTAAAAACTCACGTACTACTGTTTTTTTTTCTTCCCATTCACTAACCTTATATCATTGCTACTACTCACATATTATTTCTCACTTAAAAGTCACTTTTAATCTCCAAATTTAATCCTTACTTTGTACCGAAAATTCATCCGGTGAAAAATTGCGAAAACCCTAATTTTACTCCGATCTTAAAACCAAAGGTGAAAACCTACTTTCTAGGTTTATTTACACTTATCGTGGAATAAATGGGGTAGCAAGCCTTAATAAAAATAATAATTTCCAAATAAAGGGACATTTTTAAAATAACATGAGGGATTTTCCAATTCCATAAATTGAATTTAGAGTTTCTATTAAAAGATGAGATATTGAAGGAAACCAGTTAATCACAAGTAAACTAGGGTTTTTGATTAAAATTTTAGGGTTTCTAATATTTTTAAAACAAAATAAGGTTTTAAATCAAACCCAAAGAAATACACTTTAGTATCTTATTTACAAACAATCTCCTAATTTTCGGGGCGTCACAGTGCATGCTGCGACAAAATTTTTTTTTTTTTTTTTTTTTAAAAGAAAACTAATTGATTAACATTGATAATTAATTAACAAAATACATAATAATAAAAGAAAACTTAATGAAGAAAAGCTAAAGTAAAATGAAATGCCAACGCTAATTATCTTTTTTCTTTTTCCTCTTGTTTTTTCCGAATTAATAGATGAAATGGTAAAATAAAGTAAAAAAACAATAATTTACTTAATCATCAAGTGAAAATGAATAAACCAAAATAATAAGCGGCAAAACTGCTATTTTCTATTTTTCGCTTTCATTTTTATTTTCCACTTTCATCGTTTGTTTCTTTGCTTTTTTTTTCTTTTCCTTTTTCTTCAAGAAAGCAATGAATAAAACAAAAACGTTTGAAACATATTCTTTCTTTTCCTGAATTTTTATTTTCCTAGAAACTCTATGTTAAACTTAAAACTTAAAAAAACTAAAAACTAAAAACTAAAAAAATGAATAAAACTAATATATAAAAAAAAATAGCAAATGAAATAGATAAAAATAAAAGGACAAAATAAAACTAAAATAAAATAACAACTAAAAATGCCAAACAAACAACAATGAACTAAAATGCAAACAATCCAAAACAAAAATCATGAACAGGATGCAACATACAAATTATTTAAAATTTGGTGTCTACAGGTACAAATTCTATTCAAGCTTAACACAATACTAGCCATTACCACGAAGTAAAGTAATAAAGTGAGGAAACATTCGAGCTTAACAATATATAACAATCATCCAATCCTTACCTCGGGTTCTCAAAAGATACATCGATTCCCAAAATATACAACAACCAAGATGTCTAGTCAATTACATTGAAACCTAATACAAAAGTACATCCCAAGGGTTTCTTCAAGTATCACACCATACCCATTCCTGTTAAGAAAAACAAATCTACAGGGTGAGCAATCGCTCGTGAGGCCAAGAACACACATGCAAGCACATTGTCCAAGTAACAATCCCAATTAACGAGTAAACAATAATATTCAAGTACATGGCAATTCGAGCCAGAAAAATAAACAGAAACAATTCAAGGATATAGGAGCTCTCAGGAGCTATTTTCCACTTGCACGATAAACAACCTCCACGAGTTGACACTCAGTCAATCGGGTAGGTTAAAATCCGTAGAACCTCACTTATCATGTCCCCGTTCACCATTTCATACCCCTGCACCGAGCCCGCCTGTCATTTGTTTGAGGCGATACTACTCGAGTATGCCAAGCAAGACCTCTCACTAGGTCAAGCTTACTTTTTCTCATGGTTCACCAAGGAGCCCGACCAAGCCCATGCCGCCTCGAGTCCAAGGTTGGCCAGTGAGAGTTGGGCGTCCCCCATGTTCATTTGTGAGTCGAGGAGATTCACTCCAACGACATATGCACCCATAGCATACCATTTCATTTCATTCAAGCATTCAATATATTTCAATCATTCAATTCATTCAATCAAGTCATTCATGATTCATTCATTTCAAATGAGAACGAGTGTTGTAAAGTACACATTCGACTCCATTTTCAAAATATCTAATCATCTATAATAGTTAAGCATGTATCAAGTACTCATACACTTGACACTCACCAAGTAATCAAGAAGCAAGTAGAAGCGTTTGTTTTAGGCGTCTCCCGTGAGATTCTCTTGAAGGTCCTCTTGAGTGCCTAAACATGAACTATCACTTGTAAATCCCAGTTATCAAGGAAGATTGCACACTTGTACAATCTAAGAAAATTTCACGAAAATGAGCCTTAATTACTCGTAAATCGAGACTCAAATATGGGGTTTTAAAACACAAGCGAAATCTATTTTTCATCTTTGAAATCAAGTGTAAAACAGTCTAGCAATATCAAAGGAAAATAGAGAGTTCGCAACCTTCAATTTCCTTTAAGTTCGGAAATTTCAGATTTATCGAGTGATCTTTGAAAAATCATACCTCACTCTCTGTCAGTCCAAAATTGGAAAACTTGGTACCGTTGGAAACTGCTTCCAAAGTACTAAAAGTTTCTACAAGACATTTTTCCATGATTCCAAATGGAAGACATTCAAATTTTGGTTCAAAATGCTGTTTTGAATACTAAGGCAGTTTTTGGGGTTGGTTTTTGGCCAAATTGGAAATTCCGAAAAATTCATACAATCCGAGCTAGCCTCTGAAATTTGGAACTCAATTAGAGTTACAATCAAAGTTTAAAACAAAACAAGAGGAACAAGAATTGAAGTTTTGAGCACCAAGATATGGCGGCTCAAAGTTACCCAAAAGTTGGGACGGTTAGACCATTTTCCAGGTTTAAAACATAGAATTTGAATCTTTGGTTGAGCATTGAAATGGACTTGGAATGGCATCAAATTTGGTATGATTGTAGTACCATATAAGGGCTATTCCTATGTCAAATTTCATGTAAAAGTTCATTCGGGAAGTCGGCTAACAAACCCATTAAAGTTTCACAATTTGCTAAGGCAAATCTGCCTTGCAATTTCGTTTTTCTTTTCTCAAACATTTGGCCAATGAAAATTCCTCGAACTTGATTCATTTATGAAGACAAAGTGTAGGAAACATCCAAAATACGTTCGATAGGTGATTAACACCAAGGATTTCGAATAACAGGTCCCAAATCAAGATTACCTATAAATCAGTCCAGAATTAGGGTTTTCTTTCACGAAGACAGCTCTGAAATTCGGCCACAACTCACTCAATTCAACTCAGAATTGAGCGTGGTCAGTGGTGTTAAAACCTAAATTCATAAGGCTACAATTTCTCAGAAGGAATTGTTTTAAAAGTCTATCCACAACTAGCTCATATTTGAGCATCAAGTCGCAGCTCAAAACAGGCCTTTCAGTACAGACGAGAAACAGAACAGGCAACTTTACAAGGTTAGTACGGCTCACTCAGGTGGAATTAGGGCATGTATTTTATACCTTTGGAAAACTGGATGTGTCTAGTTTCTAATGCCACAAACGGCACTCGATTTAGACATCGTAGAAAAGAGTTATGGTCGAAACAAAACCACTGCCAGAGAGGCTCTGGTTACGTTTCCAGTTTTGCTACATTTTCGAAATCTCAGCTTTTGGCCAACCAATTTGGATGATTTTTGGTGGAAACTTTCCACACAACCCACACAACATATTTACATCAAAATCAAGTCAATTGAACTACAAAAAATTGCACTAATGGTCATGGTAAAACAGGGGCAGAATCGTCACTTTTGCTCATCTCACTTCCTTTGAGTTTTCTTTCACAACACAACTTATTTTCACTAGATTAAGCACTAATCCAACATAAATAACATCAAATCTCATCAAATCAGTTCATCAAGCCATTGTGGGATTTCATAAAGCCCACTCAAAAGATTTTCAATAATATAAAGCTACCCATATGAATCTATGAGCTCACAAGTGCAATACAACTTATATAAACCAATATTCAAGTGGTTGATCATCATTTACCTCCTTAGATGGCTAGAGCAGAAATTTTTGGTCACCTTAAGCCCAAGAAAACCGTGATAAACAAGCTCCTTGCCTAGCTTAAGTTGATCTCCAAGTGGTTTGCAAGTTGTGCGTAAATTTTGGAGGGATTTGATGAAGAAATGAAGCAAGAATTGATGAAGATTTTGGTTGTTTTCTCCTTGAAGATGGCTGGCTGTTAGAGAGAGAGAAAGGAGAGTGTTTTGTTGCAAATGAGGCTTCCTTGAGAAGCTTAAATGTGTGGTTCAAAAGTGTTCAAAATTCAACTCTCCCTCCGCGTACGTACGCGCGGGTTTCGTGTTCGATTCCTCTCGAGTTTGTTTCAATGGTGCACTAAACCTCTAATGCACTTCCATTCATACTATTATTATTCATTCTTAATAGCCCCAAAATAAAGGTCTTAAGTCCCTCAATTAATCGCGCGCGCGAAAACGCGTACTTCCGATTTATGCGCGATAGAGTGAAATTTCTAATAAATTCTTTTAACGATAGTATAACCAACTAACACTTGAGCACTTAAACATAAAAAAATATCTATTTCAAGATTAATGTATAAGTCTCCAATTTTCCAAGCTTATTGTATCCTCGATTCGATTATTGTCTCCAAACGCGTATCCACTATTCACTCTAAACGAGCTTTCAAAAATAAATTTTTGAATCAAGGCATTTTTAATGTACTTGTAGGTCATAGTTCAATGTAATTGAGTATAAAGAGGTTGAAATAAAATATTTGAAGCAAACGGCCAAATAAATATCTAAATGAGCTCGTAATAGGAATTTAAAATAAGAAAATTTGCGAGTGCTCACATCCTTTCCCCCTTAAGAGAATGTCGTCCTCGAAATTATACCTTGATTGGTGAAAAGGTCTGGATATTTTCCTCGAATTGCCTCTTCAACTTCCCAGGTCACTTTCTCTAGCCCGTGGTTCCTCCAAAGAACTTTTACTAAAGGTATCCGCTTATTCCTCAATTCTTTCACCTTCTTATCCAGAAGCTTTACCGGTTTCTCCTCATAGGTCAAAGTCTCATCAATCTCAATACTTTCCGGTTGCAAAATGTGAGAAGGGTCTGGATGATATTTCTTAAGCATGGATACGTGGAACACATTATGAATCCGAGACAGACTCGGTGGCAATTCCAACATCTACGCTACATTTCCCACGCGTTGAATAACTTTATAAGGTCCTACAAACCTCGGTTGTAACTTCTTTCCCTTCTTAGACATTAAACTTGCTTTCAGAGGTGTAATCTTAAGAAATACTAGATCTCCAACCGCAAATTCTAACTCCTTCCTCCGATTATCTGCATAACTCTTTTGACGACTTTGAGTGGTCTGAATCCTCTGGCGTACCAACTTTACTTTCTCATTAGTTTCCTCAATCCAAGGCACTGTAGTCGGGTCTAAGATTTTTCGTTCACCTACTTCATCCCAACAAATCAGAGACCTA
This sequence comes from Coffea arabica, assembly GCF_036785885.1. Lineage (NCBI taxonomy): Eukaryota > Viridiplantae > Streptophyta > Magnoliopsida > Gentianales > Rubiaceae > Coffea > Coffea arabica. The sequence goes on along the minus strand of NC_092318.1, from coordinate 22,274,375 downwards.
CACTTTCGACCATAAAGTGCTTCATACGGAGCCATTTGAATAGAAGAGTGGAAGCTATTGTTATAGGCAAATTCTACCAAAGTTAAATACTTACTCCAACTCTCCCCAAAATCCAAAACACATGTCCTCAAGGGTTTGAATCGTCCTCTCAGATTTTCCATCGATTTAGGGATGGTAAGTAGTACTAAAATTCAATTTAGTTCCCAACACTTCCTGCATCTTTTGCCAGAACCTCGAAACAAATCTTGGATCTCTATCGGACACGATACTTACAGGTGTTCCATGTAACCTGATAATCTCATCCAAGTACAACTTAGCTAATTTCTCCAATGGGTATTTCATATTAATCGGCAGAAAATGAGCTGATTTGGTCAGTCTATCCACTATCACCCAAATAGCATCATGGCCTCTTTGTGTCCTGGGTAACCCCGATACAAAATCAATAGTGATGGTCTCCCATTTCCACTCGGGTATTTCCAAATGTTGGAAAAGTCCTGATGGTTTCTGATGTTCAGCTTTAACCAGTTGACAAATCAAACAGGTCTGGACAAATTGGGCAATCTCCTTCTTCATGCTTTCCCACCAGTACAAACTCTTTAAGTCTTGGTACATTTTATTTCCTCCAGGATGTACCGTGAACTTCGATCGGTGTGCCTCTTCCAAGATTTCCTTCTTAAGCCTTTCATCCTTTGGCACTACTATTCGATTCCGAAATCTCAATATACCATTCGTTCCCAAGTTAAAATCCGATTTTTCTCCCTTTTTGATATTTTCCAACCACTTTTACATCTCGAAGTCCTTCTCCTGAGCTTCTTTAATACGTTCTAACAAAGTGGAATTCACTACAATGTTCCCAAGAATTACTGTCCTCGGTTCCAGTCGAGGATTCCAATAACTAACTTCTTCTAACAAGTGCAATTCCTTAATCATCAATCCAGCCACTTGCACTTGACGACTTAAAGTATCGGCCACTACATTGGCCTTTCCTGGATGGTACTTTATCGTGCAATCATAGTCTTCCAAAAATTTCATCCATCTACGTTGCCTCAAATTCAACTCCTTTTGAGAAAACAAATACTTAAGACTCTTGTCATCAGTAAAAACCTCAAATGTTACTTCATATAGGTAATGTCTCCACTTCTTCAAAGCAAACACTACTGCCGCTAACTCCAAGTCTTGAGTCGGGTAATTTCCTTCATGCGGTTTCAATTTCCTAGAGGCATATGCTATCACTTTGTCATTTTGCATTAAAACACATCCCAAGCCTTCCTTGGAAGCATCTGTGTAGACCACAAAGCTATCTTTTCCATTCGGTAGAGCTAACAAAGGCGCTCTCGTCAAACGTCTTTTTAACTCTTGGAAACTCTCTTCACACTTAGGACTCCATATAAACTTTTCACTCTTCTTGGTCAACTCAGTCATGGGTCCAGCAATTCTAGAAAAATTCTGGATAAATCTCCGGTAATACCCTGCTAACCCTATAAAACTTCGAACCTCAGTAGGGTTTTCCGGTCGTTCCACTTTGAAACAGCTTCCACTTTAACTGGATCTACTTTAATCCCATCCTTAGAAATTATGTGTCCCAAGAATGTCACTTCTTTCAACCAAAACTCACACTTGCTAAACTTAGCATATAGTTGGTGTTCCCTCAGAGTTTGCAAAACAATTCTCAAGTGTTTCTTGTGATCCTCCTCATTCTTAGAGTACACCAATATATCATCAATAAACACCACCACAAATTGGTCCAGATAAGGCTTAAAGACCCTGTGCATCAAATCCATAAAAGTAGTCGGTGCATTGGTTAACCTAAATGGCATCACGGCAAATTCAAAATACCCATATCTCGAGTTAAAAGCAGTCTTGGGTATATCTTTCTCAAAAATCCTCAATTGATAATAACCCTGTCTCAAATCCAACTTCAAGAATACTACCGCCCCTTGCAATTGGTCAAACGATTCATCGATGTGGGGCAATGGGTACTTATTCTTAATAATGACATCATTCAAGCCTCGGTAATCTATACATAACCTTAAACTCCCATCTTTCGTTTTAACAAACAGGATCGGGGCTCTCTGTGACAGCCCCACCTTCCCCTAAGGCGAACCAAAGGGGTTAGCGGTGTAACGACCCCACCTCCCCCTAAGGCGTACCAGAGGGTTCGGCGGGCCGCCTGCCCAGCTCTCGCCGGGACTCAGTCGTTCGCTACAGTCCTCAATTAAAAATTGAAATAAATCACAAGAATAAATAGGGCATTGATCCAAACTTAAAGCGGAACTTATATACATTGCCAACCCAAAAGAGAATATAAACATCAAATATACAAGGGTTCTCAATCCTTCATACGTCCAGCCCGTGCCAAGCACTAGGCGAGAACCACTACAAAAGAAACAAAAGAAACAAAACTAGATTGGCTAGTCTATCTCAAGCTCACGTCCTCGCTCGCCTTCCCCTGTAAGGAAAACAAAACTAAAGGGATGAGCTAAAAGCCCAGTGAGGTTCCGAATACATAATCAGATAATCAATCCAATACATTAAACATGGAGTATCAATAATTCAAGAAACATTTACAATGGAAAGCGATAGTAACACATTCATTAAAAGGATACGGCTCACAAGGAGCAATTCGTTATTTCGTTCATTCGTTCTCCTGACATTTCCCCTTATTCCTCCAATCATTTGAAACTGCATTTTTCGTTTATCAATAACCCTCGTTCGATCGTTCGTTCATTCATTCATTCATTCACCCCCGTCCTGGCCGTTGGCCAGTCTCCACCAACCTACAGGGTAATACTCGAGTATACCAAACGTTCACCCAAGTCCCTAATCGCCCGACCGAGTCCGCTTCTGGATCGAGACGACCGGTAACAAGGGGCAATGGCCAGTTCAACCCAAAAGGCTTACATTCATGCGCAAGTAACATTTCAATCATTAAATCCTTGAAAATTGCACAGTTATTTAGGTCGAGTGCGATAAAGTACACACTCGCCTAGGAAGCTCGTTTTGGAAATCATTAAAAGCACTTAACACATTAGCAAATGATAACAACAAGCCATAGAATCAAATAAGGAACACTCACCTAGAAATGCAAAATATCGTGCAAAATATCCTTCCGGATATTACCCTTAATCACCAATGAAACCTAAGGTTGAACAAGAGAACATATTACAGTTTATCGAGCAAAACATTTAAGGGAAACAAAGAAACCCGACTAATTAGGAGTAAAACGTGTAAAGATGACTTTCAAGTAAGAAGAGGGTTGTTTGAACCCAAGGATGAGAAATCATGTTTTAAAATGGAAAACCGGTCATGGTATTGGCCAAAGAAAAGTATACAAGTTCAAATAGAAACCTAGCCCTCGGGCGAAAATTTGGGCAGCACGCCCTTTGTGTTTACCTAATTTTCCAGCCATTTTGGCTTCATTATTTTTCCTCAACCACAACCCAACATCACACATAAGCAATTCAAGTCAAGAGCCGATCCATAGGCTCACAATATCATAAGAATAAGAAATACAGTAATAACAAGTGCAGATAGGCTAGCTGCTCTACAAGGGGGTACCACGCAAGTTTTTGAGTCGCATCTCCAGCTTCCTAGGGAGGTGCGAGGTTGTATTGCTATGGATGCTGCCCAAATCCCGTCTTTTAGACTAGTGGCTCAGTAGGGGGAGAACGCCTTTAATTATCTTGTATTGGTTTGCTTTTTATTTTTTTATTTAAAAAAAAAAAAAAGTGCAGAAATTCAATTTAGCAAAAGACAGATTTGACGTGCGAATGCGGAAATAACATATCCGAGGCTACGCTTATCGGATTGAGACGTAACCTATGCCGTTTCTAATCTAAGACACAGGTCTATAATGTTCATGAAGGTTACTTAGTCCAGTTTCTAATGTAACTTGGTTAAATTCTCAAATTACTAAACCAGAAACCAATTCGTCGGCTGCTTAAACGTAGAACACTGTAATGGTCATAACTCAGTGTAAACAAATCCAATTCAGGTGTTCTTAGAGGCATTTTAAAGCTACTTCAGAACACTACAACTTTCATGTTTTGGCCCAGACCTAAATCAGAATGGATCCTGGTCAAAAAACGTGATAAGCTGGACTTAATTGAAGAAACGGACTGCTGGGAAATACTTAGAACAGTAAGGGTATTTTGGACTTTTCACGTCCTACATTGCTCCGATTGAGCTGAAATTTTGTAGGCACCTATAAAATTCTATTCTCTACAACTTTTATTCTTTGACCTAAGGCCAAATCGGCCTCTAAAATACAGTTACAAATTCGGACAGAATGATGGCAAGAATTTCCAGAAATCTGGAATTTGTGGTATTTAATGGAACTTTCCCACTTTTCTTGGTCTAATCACTACCAAAGCCTCTCTAATAACCTTATTTACAACATATATGCATCATACATCAAATTTAGGCAGAATACTATGAAACCCTAACTTACTTATTCATCCCCAATTCATCACACCCACATGCATAATCATGAAATTAAGCCACAACTTAAACTAAAGAAACATCTTAAAGCAAGATTTAAGCAACAAGAATCATGGCTAGATGTTTATACCTCAAAAGCAAGGCTTGGATGAGTGATAGTTCACTCCCTTTGAAATTTCTTGGTTTCCCAAGCTTCCTAACTCACAAGCTACTCTTTAATCGGTTTAGATTTGAATTTGTTACTTGGGTTGAAGCAAATCAAGAAGATGGAATTGTTTTTCTTTGGTGTTCTTCCCTCTTGTCTCTCTCGGCCAAGCTCAAGGAAAAATGAAGAAGAAAGGCTGCTCTATGGTGATTAAAAGGGCAAGAAGACTAGGATTAATCTAAGCCACAAGTTTTGCCAACACTTGGCTTAATTACAACCACAAAAATTTCTCTTTCTTCCTTGCTATTTTAGTCCACAAATTTCGGTCAAGAGATAGCCATGAGGGGGAAGATATTTTGCTCAATTAGTGATAAACTTGTATGGTAAGAAAATGGTGGTCAAGTGGTGCGTTCAATTGGTAGTGCGCGGGACCCGCCGGTTCGCGCCGTTTTTCTTAAAAACACACGTACTAGGGTTTTTAATTTCTTTTCACTAACTTTTATTCATTGCTTCTAATCACATATTATTTGTCACTTAAAAGTCACTTTTTAATCACCAAATTTAATCCTTACTCTGTACCGAAAATTCATCCGGCGGAAAATCGCGAAAACCCTAATTTTGCTCCAAACTTGAAACCGAAGCGTAAAACCCTATTTTCTAGGTTTACTTACACTTATTGTGAAATAATTGGGTAATGGGCTTTGATAAATAATAATTTTCAAATAAAAGGGTATTTTTGAGAAAAATACAAGAAATTTGCGAGTCCTCACAAGCGGACTGCCTGCCCAGCTCTCGCCAGGACTACGGGCAGATACACGCGTTCTAAAACGTTTCGGGAAAGTAAAAGCGCGCTCGGACAAGCCGAATCGATCCGAAAGTCAACCAAACATCAACCAGACATAAATACATTGAAATTCAATATTTACAACCACATTGGCATGTCAAAAGCTATTCATCATAGATACACATATTCGGTTTGCCAATCAAAAGATGAACCCAATACACATTAGGGTTTCATGCAAAGAGCTATTCAAAATAGACATATACATGGCTCAATTTGGCAACCAACAAGTATGATCTTCCAAAATGATCATTTTCCTGTAAGGAAAACAAATGGAATGGAGTGAGCTAAAGCTCAATGAGTTACTACCACATAAGCAACAAAGATCACTTAAGCATAACCGTTCATTTCAAGTATACAAATAAGAAGCAAAACAAATCGGTAAAAGGATACGGACGGCTCTCAAGAGCCCATTTCCACGCTTGCATTCTTGATCCAACCTCATTGACCCTCCGTCAATGTTAAAAGTACCAAACCATAGACCTCACTTCACTTCCATTCCTTCCACCCAACATACCCCAACCGGGCCCGCACTCCAAGCAGTAGCTTTAGGTGATACTCGAGTACACCGGAACCAAGGGTCTCATTACCACAAGATTCCCATATCAGTCCTCGTGGCGAGTCAATTTTCACGACCAAGCCCTCGCTGGCTCGATTCAATTGACCACCAACGGGGTCGAGCTCAGTAGTACAGTAGGGCCGTTGGATACTCGTCCAACCGACACCCAAACAATTTCCCATGAATGGAATTCAATATCTCATATAGCAAGTGCAATAATACAGTGAAACGGTAAACAGTCATTCACAGGAATAAAAGGAATGAGGGCGGTCAAGTACACCCTCACCCTAATCATTTCCAATAGCCAAACAAGCCTTCAAGGCATCACAATCACATATAGCAAAGCCACATTATAAACATCCAAGTGAGTAGTATACTCACCACTCACGTAGGTGAGGTTTCATGCACCGCCGTCCAAAGTACGTCGTGCACTAACGTCACGCCCTAGAACATGTAAACAAATACCATAAGACTCGATAACGAGTCATAAAGCCAAGCCAATCACAACCCCAATAGGGTTTCATATGCATATATAAGCATAATAGCAAACCAGAAATTTCAACAATGCACTAACTTGACCTCAACAAAAAAACAGTTTTCGTCTTCCTTTTGCGGTAATGGCACAAAATACTCTACGCTTATCGGATGAGGGTGTAAGACCCACCATCTCGAAGCTAAAAGACAGGGCTACAACAATGTAGAAGGCCACTCAGTCCAAATCCTAGCACAACAAGGTCAAACATGCAGAATACCAAACCAGAATCGAGATTGCAGGTTTACAAATCACACAATGCTGTAATTAGTCCAACTCAGTATATACAGGTCCAAATGCATTGATTCCAAAGGCATATGATAGCTAAGACATCAAGCTACATTTAATCAGAAGACACCAACATCCAAATCCAAACCAATTCCATTCAAAACAGACGATTACAAGCGCCGTTCGCACATTCTGATCAACCAGAACAGCAACAGTAAAATCGACATATCTCATTCTAAACTACTCTAATTTCCCTGAAATTTTACAGGAATCTCAAACACATCAATACCTACAACTTTCATGTTTTAAACAAAGGCCAATTCGGCCTCTAACCATATGATCCAAAACCGGACAGAAAAGGGGGTTATGAAACCCTAACTTTTCACATTTCAATCCAAACCCAAAATTGGTTGCCATTTCCTATCAATTACATCCACTAGAGTCAAAACCCCTCATTACAAACCATCACAAATAACCACAACCTCATGATCACATTAAACCAGAAAATTCATCAATAAAATAAAAACTTCACCATATCATCCAAAAGCAAGAAATAACTCACAAATTTCAGCACTATAGCCACCATTAGGCACAAATTAAACATCATTAAGTTTAGGAGGAAGTGTAACCACCACTTACCTAGAAAACAAGAGAAGAGGAGTTGTAGACCACCTTAGCTTCTCCAAAAACTTCACCAAAACACTCACTAGCACCTAATGGAAGACTTTTATGGAGTAGAAACTAGTTGATGCAATTGGTTTGGAAGATTGAGCTAAATGGAAGCTTGAAAATTGAAGAAATCTTCTTCCTTCTTGAGCTTAAGAGAGTCGGCCACCAAGGAGTGAAAAATGGTGAATTTTAGTCAATTTTTGAGATATTTAACTTAAGGGTAAAAAGTCAAAAAGTCCAACCAATGAGAAAGTGCCACTTGGCACTCTATTAAATGCATTTCTATCCTTTAAGTCTCTCTCACATCAATCAAATCACCTCCTCTTCTTATCTCTTAACCCCCGATAAATTTTACACAGTATCCGAAACTTAACCTTATTGGCCGAATTTTTCCGAACTTTTCGCACTAGTGGGGCCCACGTCCATAATCTATCCGTAATTTTTTAAAAACTACCCAATGCTAGAAAAAACATCTAAAAACTATACTTACCCATAAAATCCACCAAGAAAACTTTCCTAAGCCAGAAAATGCAGAAAACATGCAATTAAAGGGGAAAAACCCTAGGAAAAATATTAGGGAAATACGGGTTCTCACACTCTCCATGGTGAATCACTTTCTTTTATAAAACCCCGTTCCAACAAGTCCTGTAGTTGAAATTTCAATTCCATCAATTCGGTTGGAGCCATCCGATATGGCGTCTTAGAGATAGGTGCTACTTTCGGAGTCACATCAATCTTAAAAGCTATTTCTCTTTCCGGGGGTAAGGATTCTAACTCTTCAGGAAAGACATCTGGGTACTCCTTTACTACAGGCATGTCCTCCAGTCTCACTTTGTCACTAGGGGTGTTGATTAGAAAATTCAAGTATCCTTGAGCTCTCTTACTTAACATTTTCCTAGCTCGGATTCCTGAGATAAGTGCATATGAGGCTAATCTACCCCTTACATCCAGTTTCAAGGTTACCTCTCCCAGAATGCACAATTCTACTATCTTTGTCTTACAGTTCAATTGGACATTGTAACGGGCTAACCAGTTCATTTCTAGGATCACATCATATCCCTTAATCGCTAAACCTATCAAATCGACCAGTAATTTTCGTTCTCCAATCCAGATCTCACAATCTCTATATACCAAATTAGCAATTAGACTTTGGTCCCCAGTAGGCGTTCTAACCTCCAAATCATAAGGTAACTTAATTGGTTTCAAGTCTATTCCACTCATGAAATTAGGGTTTACAAAAGAATGAGTCGCACTCGGATCAATTAAAATCTTAGCTAAACGGTGGAAGACAGGAACCGTACCTTCAACCACCTCAGTCGCATCAGGTATCTGTTGATGATCCAGTGCATAAACCGTAGCCGGTACCTTTGGTCAGCTTCCTCCAGCACTGGTCTGCTTAGAGGTTGACTTTTCTAGCCTTTGAGTATTACCTCCTATTTTTGTCGCCTTCGGACAACTCGTGACTTGGTGTTCAGCGCTACCACAAAACAGACATTTTCCAGACTTTCTCCAACAGTTATTCTCGGAATGGTTGGGTTTACCACAGTACCCACAAGTAACCTGAGGGGTCACCGCCGAACCACTAGAAGGCACTCCCCTAACTTGAATCGGTCCACTATGACCTCCTCTGGATAAAGCTCCCCTTGAAGCTCCAGCAGTCCTTGTTCCTCCCATTCCTCTCCCCATTTTGGAAGGCTGTGAACTCTTACTAGCCTGTCCAGAGGTATGACTAGAAAAGTTCCTTTTTCTATTGTGAAAGTCCCTTACTTGCATTCTCGCACTCTCAACCCTTTGAACTTTCTCTAGTGCCTCGGTAAATGTAGAGATTTGGGTTACGACAAAGCCCTCCTGGATTTCCACATTAAGCCCCTGTACGAACCGTCTTATCCTCCTCCGTTCATTAATCACCAATTCAGGAGCGTACTTGGAAAGCTTAGTAGACTTCCCCTCATACTCCACTACACTAAGGGTTCTTTGTTTCAATTTGATAAACTCATCCTCCCTCTTTTCTTGGATTAAGGGCGGAAGAAACTTTTCATTGAATTCCCTCGTAAAATTCTCCCAAATCCAAGGGGTTTAGGCTCTCTCCCACTTTCCCCTTATCACATCCCACGAAGCACGTGCCACTCTCTCAAATTGGAACGCAGCAAAATTCGCTCGCCTATCCTCGGTATAGTCTAAGGCGGAAAATATATTGGTCATTCTCTCCAACCAATTCTCCGCTACCTCAGGATCAGATTCACCAATAAACTTAGGCGGATTAAACTTCAAGAACCTTTCTAAGGCTCTATCCTCTCCTCTATCCTGTCCCCCAAGTTGGTTAAGTGGTCCAGGACCTTATCTATCAGCTAAACGCTCTAGGATATCAGTCATCCTATTAATGGCAGTAGCCATTTGATTACCCTCAATATTTTCTTGTCCCTGGGTCGGTCCAGTTGCCGATCCCTGGTCATCCCCATGAGGTTGGGCCTGTCTAGTCCCTCGCCCACGGTCTCGACCACTCCTTCATCCTTCCATTATCCTAGACATGCTTAGTGCAAGAGATAAATCAATTATGCGAGAAAAGTCGAAAACAAGAACCAATCAAGAAAGCGTTGGAAATAACAATAATTTAAATTCATTAGCATATCAAGATTCATACAATTAGCAAGTCATGGGGAAAATCACAAAAATATAGCACACAGGTGTTACAAGAGTACTTTCAGTCATATAAGACTAAAGCAAAATCAAGTGCCTCAAAAGTAGGCCACACAATCATGCAAAATACAATGGTCTCATCACTCGCATCACCCCAGCTAATCCTAACTGTACTAGTCAAAAGGGTCAAAAGGCCAATCGCTCTAGACCTAGTCCACAGTAGGACTACCAAGGGGAATCTCCTCCGCAGGATGCTCCTCTGGGTCCTCCTCCTCCTGAACTGGGCTCTGATACCAATTGTGACACCCACACTTCTCCCTCAGACGAACCAAAGGGTATCCACGGGACGCCTGCCCAACTCTCGCCAGGATTCGGTACAAATTCCATTCAATCATAACACAATACTAGCCATTACCATGAAGTAAAGTAATAAAGTGCGGAAACGTTCGAGCTTAACAATATATAACAATCATCCAATCCTTACATCGGGTTCTCAAAAGATACATCGATTCCCAAAATATACAATAGCCAAGATGTCAAGTCAATTACATTGAAACCCTAATACAAAAGTACATCCCAAGGGTTTCTTCAAGTATCACTCCATGCCCATTCCTGTTAAGGAAAATAAATCTACGGGGTGAGTAATCGTTCGTGAGGCCAAGAACACACATGCAAGCACATTGTCCAAGTAATAGTCCCAATTAACAAGTAAATAATAATATTCAAGTAAATGACAATTCGAGCCAGAAAAATAAACAGAAACACTTCAAGGATATAGGAGCTCTCAGGAGTTATTTTCCACTTGCACGATAAACAACCTCCACAAGTTGACACTCCGTCAATCGGGTAGGTTAAAATCTGTAGAACCTCACTTATCATGTCCCCGTTCACCATTTCATACCCTTGCACCGGGCCCGCCTGTCATTTGTTTGAGGCGATACTACTTGAGTATGCCAAGCAAGATCTCTCACTAGGTCAAGCTTACTTTTTCTCATGGTTCACCAAGGAGCCCGACCAAACCCATACCGGCTCGAGTCCAAGGTTGGCCAGTGATAGTTGGGCATCCCTCATGTTCATTTGTGAGTCGAGGAGATTCACTCCAACGACGTATGCAGTCATAGCATACCATTTCATTTCATTCAAGCATTCAATATATTTCAATCATTCAATTCATTCAATCAAGTCATTCATGATTCATTCATTTCAAATGAGAACGAGTGCGGTAAAGTACACACTCGACTCCATTTTCAAAATCTCTAATCATCTATAACAGTTAAGCATGTATCAAGTACTCATACACTTGACACTCACCAAGTAATCAAGAAGCAAGTACAAGCGTTTGTTATAGGTGTCTCCCGTGAGATCCTCTTGAAGGTCCTCTTGAGTGCCTGAGTAATTAATAATGAACTATCACTTATAAACCCCAATTATCAAGGAAGATTGTGCACTTGTATAATCTAAGAAAATTTCATGAAAATGAGCCTTAATTACTCGTAAATCGAGACTCAAATATGGGGTTTTAAAACACAAGAGAAATGTATTTTTCATCTTTGAAATCAAGTGTAAAACAGTCTAGCAATATCGAAGGAAAATAGAGAGTTCGCAACCTTCAATTTCCTTTAAGTTCGAAAATTTCAGATTTATCGAGTGATCTTTGAAAAATCATACCTCACTCTCTGTAAGTCCAAAATTGGAAAACTTGGTACCGTTAGAAACTGATTCCAAAGTACTAAAATTTTCTACAAGACACTTTTCCATGATTCTAAATGGAAGACATTCAAATTTTGGGTTCAAAATGCTGTTTTGAATACTAAGGCAGTTTTTGGCCAACTTTGGAAATTCGAAAAAATTCATACAATCCGAGCTAGCCTCTAAAATTTGGAATTCAATTAGAATTACAATCAAAGTTTAAAACAAAACAAGCGGAACAAGAATTTAAGTTTTGAGCACCAAGATATGGCGGCTCAAAGTTACCCAAAAATTGGGACGGTTAGACCATTTTCCAGGTTTAAAACATAGAATTTGAATCTTTGGTTGAGCATTGAAATGGACTCGGAATGGCACCAAATTTGGTATGATTATAGTACCGTATAAGGGTTATTCCTCTGTCAAATTTCATGAAAAAATTCATTCGGGAAATCGGTTAACAAACCCATTAAAGTTCCACAATTTGCTAAGGCAAATCTGCCTTGCACTTTCGTTTTTCTTTTCCCAAACATTTGGCCAATGAAAATTCCTTGAACATGATTCATTTATGAAGACAAAGTCTAGGAAACATCCAAAATACATTTGGTAGGTGATTAACACCAAGGATTTCGAATAACAAGTCCCAAATCAAGATTAGCTATAAATCAGTCCAGAATTAGGGTTTTCTTTCACAAAGACAGCTCTGAAATCTGGCCACAACTCACTCAATTCAACTCAGAATTGAACGTGGTTAGTGGCGTTGAAAACTAAATTCATAAGGCTACAATTTCTCAGAAGGAATTGTTTTAAAAGTCTATCCACAACTAGCTCATATTTGAGCATCAAATCGCAGCTCAAAACAGGGCTTCCAGTACAGATGAGAAACAGAATAGGCAACTTTACATGGTTAGTACGGCTCCCTCAGGTGGAATCAGGGCATGTATTTTATACCGTTGGAAAACTGGATGTGTCTAGTTTCTAATTCCACAAACAGTACTTGATTTAGACATCGGAGCAAAGAGTTATAGCCGAAACAAAATCACTGCCAGAGAGGCTCTGGTTACGTTTCCAGTTTTGCCACAATTTCGAAATCTCAACTTTTGGCCAACCAATTTGGATGGTTTTTGGTGGCAACTTTCCAAACAACCCACACAACATATTTACATCAAAATCAAGTCAATTGAACCACAAAAAAGTGCACTAATGGTCACGGCAAAATAGGGACAGAATCGTCACTTTTGCTCATCTCACTTCCTTTGAGTTTTCTTTCACAACACAGCTTATTTTCACTAGATTAAGCACTAATCCAACATAAACATCAAATCTCATCAAATCAGTTTATCAAGCCATTGTGGGATTTCATAGAGCCCACTCACAAGATTTCCAACAATATAAAGCTACCCATATGAATCTATGAGCTCACAAGTGCAATACAACTTATATAAACAAGACTCAAGAGGTTGATCATCATTTACCTCCTTAGATGGCTAGAGCAGAAATTTTCGGTCACCTTAAGTCCAAGAAAACCGTGAGAAACAAGCTCCTTGCCTAGCTTAAGTTGATCTCCAACTGGTTTGCAAGTTGTGTGTAAATTTTGGAGGGATTTGATGAAGAAATGAAGCAAGAATTGATGAAGATTTTGGTTGTTTTCTCCTTGAAGATGGCTGGCTGTTAGAGAGAGAGAAAGGAGAGTGTTTTGTTGCAATGGTTGATTTCTCTCGAGTTTGTTTCACTAGTGCACTAAACCTCTAATGTACTTCCATTCATACTATTATTATTCATTCTTAATAGCCCCAAAATAAGGTCTTAAGTCCCTCAGTTAATCGCGCGTGCGAAAACACGTACATCCGATTTATGAGCGATAGAGTGAAATTTCTAATAAATTATTATAACGATAGTATAACTAACTAACACTTGAGCACTTAAACATAAAAAAATACCTATTTCAAGATTAATGTATAAGTCTCCAATTTTCCAAGTTTATTGTATTCTCGATTCGATTAATGTCTCCAAACGCGCATCCACTATTCACTCTAAACGAGCTTTCAAAAATAAATTTTTGAATCAAGACATTTTTAAAGTACTTGTAGGTCATAGTTCCATGTAATTGAGTATAAAAAGGTTGAAATAAAATATTCGAAGTAAACGGCCAAATAAATATCTAAATGAGCTCGTAATAGGAATTTAAAATAAGAAATTTGCGAGTCCTCACTGAAAGTAAGAAAATGGAGTTCTCTCTCTTCCTTGCCAAGCTTCAAGGTGTCCGGCTACAATAAGGAAAAAAAGGCCAAGTTTGGTTTAAATTGTCTTCTAACCTTTGGTCAAATAAAATACTTGGCTAGGGTTTTGCCACATAGCCCACTTCTTGTCCAAAACTTCTCTTAATTCTTTGACTAATGATGTTTCAACCCTTCCAAATGTACCAATGCCTATTTAACACCTCTAATCTCTCATATAAAGTCCCTACCACAAATAAAAGCCACTTGATAAAATGTAAGTGGTGGATTATTTAAAACCAACTCAAGAAAATGTTTTACTTCAAGTAAAAGGAAATGAAATTTAATGCATGGGAAATGTTGTAACACATAGGGAATATAATGCAAGGGCCTATAATAAGTGGTCTAGATCTTAGAATAAGGCATGTACTTAAGGAAAATTATAGTTTAAAGTGAGGGTTCTCACACTCTCTCCCCCTTAAAGAATTTCGTCCTCGAAATTCTCACCTTGATCACTGAATAGTTCAGGATACTTGGCGCGAATGTCCTCTTCCACTTCCCAAGTAGCTTCCTCCACCTCATGATTCCTCCACAAAACTTTAACTAAGGGTATCTGTTTAGTTCTCAATTCCTTCACCTTTCAATCTAAGATCCGTACCAGCCTTTCTTCACAAGTTAGAGATTCGTCAATGTCAATTTCTTCTGGTTTCAGTACATGAGTGGGATCTGGATGATACTTTTTCAACATGGACACGTGAAATATGTCATGAACCCTGGATAGACTTGCCGGTAACTCCAATCGATATGCTATGTTTCCAACTCGTTGGAGAATTTTGAACGGTCCCACGTATCTCGGTTGAAGCTTCTTTTCTTTTCCCGCCGTGCGACTTCGAAGTAGTGTAACCTTCAAGAATACCTTGTCCCCAACTTCAAATTCCAAGTCCTTTCGTCGATTATCAGCATAACTCTTCTGTCGACTTTGAGCTATTTGAAGTCTCTGACGTATCACTTTCACCTTCTAATACGCATTCTCAATCCATGGTACTGCAACTGGGTCTAAAACTTTTCTTTCCCCTACTTCATCCCAGAATATTGGTGATCGGCATTTCCTTCCATAGAGAGCTTCATACGGTGCCATTTGTATGGAAGAATGATAGCTATTATTGTATGCAAATTCAACTAAAGCCATGTATTGTCCCTAACTTCCACCAAAATCCAAAATACAGGTCCTCAACATATCTTCAAGTGTTTGAATGGTTCTCTCCGACTGTCCATCAGTTTGGGGATGATAGGTGGTACTAAAGTTGAACTTGGTCCCCAAGGCACCTTGTAATTGTTGCTAGAAACGGGACACAAACCGGGGTCTCTATCAGAAACAATACTTACGAGGATCCCATGCAATCTCACTATCTCGTCCACGTACAGTTGGGCCAATTTCCCCAAAAAGTATCTCATATTTATAGGTAAGAAGTGAGCAGACTTGGTCAACCTGTCTACTATTACCCAAACGGCGTCATGACCTTTCTGGGTACGGGGTAACCCTGATACGAAATCCATAGTAATATGTTCCCATTTCCACTCAGGGATTTCCACAGGTTGTAAAAGACTTGAGGGTTCTGATGTTCAGCTTTCACTTGTTGGCACACCAAACATTTTTGGACAAATTGAGCAATTTCCTTCTTCATTTTATCCCACCAATACAGCCTTCTCAAATCTTGGTACATTTTACTACTTCCAGGATGTACTGTATACTTGGATCGATGTGCCTCTTCCAAAATCTCCCCTTTTATCACTTCATCCTGCGGTACCACTATTCGATCACGAAATTTCAAGATACCCTCGGAACTCACATTAAAGTCCTGTATCTCCCCATTTTGTACTTTTTCTGTCCACTTTTGCACCATCTGGTCATTCTTTTGAGCCACTTTAATTTGGTCCAACAAATCAAATCTTACCGTAATATTGCAGAAAATCACCTTCTGTCGGTCTAATCGCTGGTTCCATTCACTCACCTCTTCCAACAAATTCCATTCCTTAACCATTAATCTAGCTACTTGCACTTTTCGATTTAAAGCATCCGCTACAACATTGACCTTGCCCGGGTGGTAGTTAATTGTACAGTCATAATCCTCAAGAAATTCCACCCATCGACGCCGTCTCAAGTTTAACTCCTTCTGAGAAAATAGGTATTTCAAACTCTTATGGTCGGTATACGCCTCAAAAGTCCACCCCATACAAGTAATGCCTCCACTTCTTTAGTGTGACAGCCCCACCTCTCCCTAAGGCGAACCAGAGGGTTCGGCGGGCCGCCTGCCAGCTCTCGCCGGGGCTCAGTCGCTCACTACAGTCCTCAAATAGATTACAATATATATCTCAAATTTTACATCAAATTCTCCAAGAATTACATATCCAAAAGCGAAGCGTCCACGCTTCCGCTGCGCCACTCTGATCCATGATCCCAATTATTACACCAGAGGAATTCCACAACAATAAAATCACAACAAGCCTTCCTTCGCCACGAGCCCTGTGAAGGGGAATAAAATAGTTTTGGGGTGAGCTAGAAGCTCAGCGAGTAACCAGTAAAATCAGTAATCAAATCTGTTTAACAATAGTTTATTTCAATGATGTCATAAATCAATGATGGAGTATCAATAATTCAAGAAACATTTACAATGGAAAGCGATAGCAACATTCATTAAAAGGATACGGGCCCACATGGAGCCAAATATTCGCGCGCTCGCTCGGTCTCCTGCCATTTCCCCTTATTCCTCCAATTATTTGAAAATTTCATTTTGTGAATAAACTCTCGTTTGTTCGTTCATTGGTTCATTTCATTCACCCTATAAATTCGGGCAGAATGTATTCATCATAACCCTAACTTTCCAAAATTTCTTCCAAAACAGAAATTGGTTGCAATTAACCACTTTTCCCACCTCCTAGAGTCATTATATACCATTTCCAATCATCATAGATAGCCACACAATCATGCTCATATTAAAACAGAAAAATCCCCAAAAATAATAAAACTTCATCACTTCAACCACAAATCAAGAAATAATCCATAAACTTGCATCTCATACTACCACTAATCATGATTTAAGCATCAATTAAGGCAGGAGGGTGGTTCTTCACAACTCACCTTAGAAACAAGAGAGAGGGGGCAATAGGTCCTCTTAGCTTTCCAAATAACTCCACAAATCAACTCACAAACACTAAGTGAAGAGGTTTTATGTAGAGATTGCAAGATTAAATGGTTAGATTGTTGAACTTGAGCAAGATTGAAGCCAAAAATTGAAGAGTTTTCTTTCTTTTCTTGCCTTGAAGAAGTCGGCCAAGAGGAAGACAAAAATGAGGAATTTTGGTGAATTTTTAGTTATTTAAGTCAATTGGTAAGACATGGAATAGTAGTCAAATGGTCCACCCAATAGCCAAGTAACACTTGTCACTTAATTTAATGCTTGCCTAACTTTTGTCTCTCTCATACCAATCCACTTAGCATCCTCTACTTATCTCTTAACACCCGATAAATTAATTCCAGTATCCAAAACTTAACCTAGTTGGCCGAATTTTTCCGAACTTTTCGCACTAGTGGGTCCCACGTCCGGTATATGCTCTTAATTTCTCAAAAACTATCCAATACTAGAAAATCATCCAAAAACTATATTTACTCATAAAAATTATTTTCCCAATTTCTCACATCAATAAAATGTGGAAAAACGTGCAATTATAAAAAAAAATAAAACCGAGTACTTTAAAACTAAATTACAGACTCTCACACTTATACTTTTCGGGGCGTCACATTTAGTGCAAAAACTACAGCGGCCAACTCCAAATCATGAGTCAGGTAATTTCGCTCATGGGGTTTTAACTTCCTAGAGGCATAGGCAATTACACTCCCATTCTGCATTAGAATACATCCCAAACCTTCCTTTAAGGCATCCGTATATACAGTGAAGCTATCTCTCCCATTTGGTAAAGCTAAGACTGGTGCCGACATTAATCGTTTCTTTAACTCCCAAAAACTAGTTTCACACTTAGAATCCCAGACAAATTGACCATACTTTTTGGTCAGGTCGGTTAAAGGACCGGCTAACTTGGAGAAATCTTTGATGAACCGAAGGTAATACCCAGCTAAACCTAGAAAGCTACAGACTTCAGTTGGGGTTTTCGGTCATTTCCACTCAGATACAGCCTCTACTTTTACTAGATCCACAGAAATGCCATCTTTAGATATTATGTGCCCTAGAAAAGAAATTTGCTCCAACCAAAACTCACACTTGCTAAATTTGGCATATAACTGATGTTCCCTTAAAGTCTGCAAAACTATCTTCAAATGAGTTCGTGATCCTCTCAAGTCTTGGAATACACCAAAATATCATCGATAAACACTATGACAAATTGATCCAAGTAGGGTTTAAAAACTCGATACATCAAATCCATAAATGCGGTAGGAGCATTTGTTAAACCAAAAGGCATCACGGCGAACTCAAAATGTCCATATCTGGAATTAAAAGCAGTTTTAGGTATATCCTCCTGCCTAATTCGTAGCTGATAATAGCCTTGCCTAAAGTTCAACTTAGAGAAAACCACTGCTCCTTGCTGTTGGTCAAACAACTCATCAATGTGTGG
The DNA here is from genome assembly GCF_036785885.1 of Coffea arabica. Taxonomy (NCBI): domain Eukaryota; kingdom Viridiplantae; phylum Streptophyta; class Magnoliopsida; order Gentianales; family Rubiaceae; genus Coffea; species Coffea arabica. Next base: position 22,255,793 of record NC_092318.1, on the reverse strand, counting down.
CAAAGGATATTTATTTTTCACCGTGACATCATTTAGGCCGCGATAATCTATACAAAGTCTCAAACTACCATCCTTCTTTTTAACAACTAAAACAGGTGCTCCCCACGGTGACTCACTTTCTCGAATAAACCCTCGCTCTAACAGATCCTGTAACTGCAGTTTCAATTCCTTAAGTTCGATCTTAAATTCTACTTCCCTTTCTGGTGGCATCAACTTCAGCTCATCGGGAAATTCATTCACTACAAAGACATCTTCCTGTTTCACCTTATCTCTAGGAGATTAATTAAGAAAGCTAAATAGCCTTGCGCCCCTTTACTCAATAACTTTCTAGCTCGAATTCCCGAAACAAGCGCAGACGAGGCTAACTTACCTCTCACATCCAACCTTAGAGTGGCCGCTCCGGGCATCGAGAATTCCACCACTTTAGTTTTACAATTCAACTGGCCATTATAACGGGCCAATAAATCCATGCCTATAATCATGTCCCACCCCTTAAGGTCTAAACTTATCAAGTCTCCCACCAACTTCCGTTCTCCTACCCAAATCTCGCAATTTTTATAAGCCATATTGGTAATTAGGCTTCGATCTCCAGTAGGTGTTCTAACTTCTAAGTCGTAGGGCAATTTAACAGGATTCACATCAATACCACACATAAAGGCAGGATTCATAAAAGAATGGGTTGCCCCAGGGTCAATTAAAAGCTTAACTAAACGGTGGAATACAGGGATCATACCTTCCACTACTTCTGATGATTCAGGAACTCGCTGGTGGTCCAAAGCAAAAACCCTAGCAGAGGTTTTAGGTCTACTTCCACTGGCGGTAGGTTGCTTAGGGTTTGACTTCTCTGGCTGTGCATCCTCATTTTCTTCACGGTTCTTAACAGGACAAGTGGCAATCTGATGTTCAGAACTACGACAACGGAGACATTTCTTCAATTTTCGCCAACAAGCGTCCTCAGTGTGATTTGCCCTATCACAATATCCACAGCTTGCGCAAGGAGTGGGTGTAGGAACTCTTGGGAGGTGGTCCTATGTTGCCCTTGTCCTTTTCCACTTTGAGCCCCTCTAGATGGAGCTCCTCTATTCGGTGTCCCAGCAATTCGGACTCCATTCGCACCTCGTCCAAACTTAGGAGGTGGTACATTCTAATAGCCTCGCCCAGGAGCACTACTAGATGCACTACGTTTCTTGGCTTGAAAGGTCCGGACTTGAAATTGAGCCTGCTCCACTCGTTGAGCTTTGTCGAGAGCATCTTTAAAGGTATCGATTTGAGCAGCGGCTAATTCCTTTTGAATTTCCACATTCAAACCTTGTATAAACCGCCTTAAACGCTTTTGCTCATTAACTACCAATTTCGGAGCAAACTTGGAGAGTCGGGTGAACTGGATCTCATATTCCGCCACACTTGAAGTGCCTTGGAGCAGTTTGATAAACTCGTCCTCTTTTTTCTCCTGGATAAAGGGCGGAAGAAACTTCTCATTGAATTCCCTAGTGAAGTTTGACCAAGTACATGGGGTTTGCTCCCTTTCCCACTTGGCCCTTACTACGTTCCACCAGGAACGGGCCGCACCTTCTAACTGAAAAATGGCAAAAGTTACTTGCCTCTCCTCAGTGTAATGTAACGCAGCTAATATATCCTTCATTCGCTCAACCAGTTCTCTGCAACTTCCGGTTCGGGTCCCCCGAGAAATTTTGGAGGATCGAACTTTTGGAAAAGTTCCAGGGCCTTATCTTTACCTACCTCAGGATCCCTTTGTTGGTTACCAGGTACTTCACCTTACTGGTCAACCAAACAGGCCAGTAAATCAGTCATGCGATTGATAGCTGTAGCAACCTGGTCCCCTCCTTCATTTCTGGGTCCTTGGTTCTGATTTGCTACCGACCCCTGTTCCTCCTCTTGGTCCTGAACCTGCCTGGATCCACGTCCACGGTCCCGACCACGTTGTCGTCTAGTCTCCATTAATACTCACTGGTCTAAGGCCCACGTATAATAACTAACAGGGTAAGCAAGTATGGGTATACAATAGATGCTTATTCATATTTAAAAGTCAAATAAGAAATGAAATCGGAGTCACGATAAGCGAGTGAAAATGCAAAGCAGTTAAACGCCAATGTCGAAATAAAGCCAAGGTCAAAAGTCAAAGGTCAAAGTCAATAGTCAAAGGTCAAAGGTCAAAGTCAACAGTCACAGTATGATACATTCAGAGGCTCATAGCTGTCATTTACAAGATAATAAGACTAAAAGTATCAAGTACGAGCCTCAAAGTACAGATTCAGTGGTACAGTCATATCAAGCAAAAACCTAATGCAAGTAGTCAAAAGAAAGCTGTACAACCACCGGGTCATCACAACCCCTATCCTTTCTATGTACAGTAGTCAAAATCATCCACAATAGTAACCTAATGGTGAAGGCCTAATCCGCGGCGGGACCAGCTGACCCCCCATCCTCAGCGGGTTCAGCTCCTGTACCATCTCCAATGTGAGAAGGCTCATCGCTCGCTTCTCCTAGTAGGTCATCACAAACATTCAGAATGGACTCCGCTCTATTCCTCACTTTCATGGCCCTCTTGACCATGCGCTCCTGAGCTTCTCCAAGCTGCGCGCAAAGATCATCAATCCTCTCCTGGCCCTCGACCATATCATACTCGAGCTCCTTAATCCACTCGGCTTGCATCTTATTAGCTTCCTTTAGTTGGTTCACTTCGGCTTCAAGCCTACTATTGTCCCTCGCTAGGACCTTCCTCTCCTTCACAACGGCCAGAACTACTTCATTAGGATAGGTGTAAATATGCCGACACTCGCAACGCCTATAGCGGTTAGATGGGATCCAATAGGCTCTAACTCCTCCGGGCCTGATCTGGTATCTAATCATTGGTAAGTCCTCAAGGGGCATCTCACCAACCGGTCTATCGCTAGGGCCACTAGATCCGTCCATCCTACACAAAGTGTAGATAAACGTAAGTACTCTTAAGGGAAATAATCAATATAATCCTCAAGTCAAAAATTTCTAACTCGCCCAGGCCAATTCAAACCTAGGCTCTGATACCACCTATGACAGCCCCACCTCTCCCTAGGGCGAACCTTTGGGTATCAGCAGACTGCTTGCCCAACTCTCACCGGGACTCGGTCGATCAAAGAACTAGCAACTCAAGATAACCAGTGAAATAATTTCAAATTAAAGCGTACAAACCCTAATGGCACATAATCATCAAGCCAACTTTCCAAACTTAAAATGTCAAGCTAAAGGTCACACTTATCACTCCATACGATAATTACATAGCATAATTCGAACTTATGAATTCAAACTTACAAGAGTCAAAAGTAAAGTCGTCTTAATAAAAGGTTACAAGTTCAAGCAAAATAAAGCTAAGAAAGCTCTTGACCGTTAGTCCATCCCGATCTGTTAAGGAAAACAAAGGGAGTGGAGTAAGCTAAAACTCAGTGAGGTTCCAAGTAAGCAAGTAAGCACATAGTCAAATAAGGGCATAAAATAACCAAGTAAATACCGTATAGTGCAATAACAATTTAATCACAGTTCAATTCAAGGATACGGGTGGCTTCCAAAAGCCAAATCCCCTTGAGCTTGATCATACTGGGGTCCATTGACTCTCCATCAACGTTTGCATTTAAAGAGTATAAAGTCCGTAGAACTCCACTTCCTCCAATCTCCGTCCACCAGTCAACCCTCCTACCGGGCCCGCACTCCATAAACAGTAGTTAGGTAATACTCGAGTATACCGGTTTCCAGTGTTCAGTAAACAATCCCCAAGGTTTATCGGCCTTCTCGACCAAGCCCTTGCTAGCTCGATAGAACTGACTCACCTATGAGGTTGGGTACCCGAACAGTAGTAGTAGTTGATGGGGTATCACCCAAACAACTCAAATACAGTCACATATAGAGAAATCATATCTCATAATAGCAGTATACAGAGCCTCAGTGGAAAATGAGGGAGGTCGAGTGTGATAAAGTACACGTTCGCCTCCATTTTCATCAAACAAGGTTTGGGTCAAACAGTCATAAATCAAGTATTCAGATATTTCACATAAGTAGGTAGCAGGTAGTGGAACATTCACCTGTCAAGCAATGCAGTAGTCAAATGTCAAGTATCTCAGTTACGACCACCTTTATTTCTCAATCCTAGGGCAACGAGTGAAATCATTAACAAATTAGGTTCATTTCCCCACTCAAATGTAGGCTCATTAAGAGACCAAGTAAGTGGTTAAAGCCATTCAATTCATCATGCAAATTTGGTCCAAAATGCAGTAAAAGTTCATGAGAAAACAAGTTTAACAAGTGCATGAAAGTTGGGCAAAAGAAAAGTTTCATTCAAGCTTAAAATGTTCTTCACCGGTAAAACAGTCGCGCCCGCGCAGTCTCGGGAAAATGCCTATATCTCACTGTAGGAAGGTCATAATCAGGTGCCGTTAGTGACGTTGGAAACTAGACTCGAAGGGCTTTCCAACAGTACCAAACACACACTCTAGTTCTTCCCCTTTCAGTACCAGTAGCTCAGACAAGTCAGATGATTTTCCAACTCTGGATCAGCCCTAAACCCTAGCAAAGATACACAAGTTCTTGATGCTATCTTCATTTGTTTTGGTTCAAACTCACCCAAATCAGTCCTCTAATGTTCATATACAGGGATTTAAGTCACCTAGTACCATTGGAGTTCAAAAGTAATACATCAACATGATTAAGAATGACCATAGCAGTCTAGTCATTAAGAGAAACCAAAACAGTCCACTAGTGGTCCAACCAACCACTTTACTTGCTTAAATTTCATTCCAACCCATACATGAGCTTAACCAATGTCTAGGAAAGTTTCTTAGGCATGATTAAGGTGTAAATAAACCACAAAAATCAAGGGGAAACCCCTTCTTCTAACACCGGTCAGCCAAGGAAAAGAAAACAATCCAAAAGTTCACATATTTATCTAACCTTCATCCTCTCATGATTTTCACTTAAACAACATATCAAGTGTTAAATCTAACTCAAAAAGGGGTCCAAAACATGTTAATACTTCATAAACAACCATGAACAAAGTTCAAACATTTCATCAAACACATGGTATGCATACTAACTAACCCTACCACCACTTGTTTAGTTCAAGAAGATTAACCACAAATCTCATCCAAACAACTTGTAGTTTGCCATTAAAACTTAAAGTACATGATATATCACCATAAAACCATAATCTAAAGATTATTTACCTCTCTTGTAAGAAGCTTGAACCACCAAAACAACCCACCAAAAAGAAAGTTTTAAGCTTGAAACAAACACTAGGGTTGGAGGAAAGTTTCTCAACTAACTTAAGATCCTTCTCTTTTGGTTGTTTTGCTCTTGATCAACTAGGATTAGAAAGTAAGAAAAATGGAGTTCTCTCTCTTCCTTGCCAAGCTTCAAGGTGGCCGGCCACAATAAGAAAAAAAAAAGGCCAAGTTTAGTTTAAATTGTCTTCTAACCTTTGGTCAAACAAAATACTTGGCTAGGGTTTGCCACATAGCCCACTTCCTGTCCAAAACTTCTCTTAATTCTTTGACTAATGATGTTTCAACCCTTCCAAATGTACCAATGCCTATTTAACACCTCTAATCTCTCATATAAAGTCCCTACCACAAATAAAAGCCACTTGGTAAAATGTAAATGGTGAATTATTTAAAACCAACTCAAGAAAATGTTTTATTTCAAGTAAAAGGAAATGAAATGTAATGCATGGGAAATGTTGTAACACATAGGGAATATAATGCAAGGGCCTATAATAAGTGGTCTAGATCTTAGAATAAGGCATGTAATTAAGGAAAATTATAGTTTAAAGTGAGGGTTCTCACACACACACAAAGAAGGATACAGGACCTCTCAGGAGCTATTTTCACGTCTCAACTGCTTCAAGCCATCTGGGGTTGACTCTCCATCAACTCAAGTAGTAACATGACCGTAGTGCTCCACTTACTTCCTCCATCCAACATAACACCCTCTCGGATCCGGAACCAAACACGCATGAGGTGGCAATACTAACCGAGTATGTCAAACAAGATCTCAAAAGATCAAGCTATAAAATTTCCCATGGTTCACCAAGCTTCTCGACCAAGCCCTTGCTGACTCGAGTTACAAGGTTAGCTAATGGGTTGGGGTGTCCCCAGAAGTTTAAGTGGTCGATGAGACAACGCTCCAATCGATTTAGAATCGATCATAGCACTGAGTCGCTATGAGAGGCACCTCCCACTCGAATAGGGTATGGTACATGTTTCCACTTAGTGCTCATGAGTTAAACATGTTCATGTACAAATGCAAGTCATATATATTCATTTTACAAGTATCATTGTGACGGCCCCACCTCCCCCAAGGGCGTACCCCAGGGTTCGGCGAGTCGCCTGCCCAACTCTCGCCGGGACTCACTTCCTCACTACAAACCTCAAACATATTTCAATATAAATCTCAAATATACATCAAATCATACATACCACGAGTACCAGAAAGTAAACCCTTGAAAAGTTGATAATTATAACCACCACAACAACTATATACATCTTGCCAGTTAACTTATAACAAGTACAAGCTCACTCATCTAAAAACGAAACACTAAACACCTTCTCGAGTGATTCCCCGCGTCGGCCCCCTGCTAAGGAAAACAAATGGAATGGGGTAAGCTATATGCTTAGTGAGCAATCAGGGGAAAAAAAAATAAAACTCACATAATTAAACAAGTAAATCAGGATATTTCACATCAATAACAGAAAAGTAACATCACAAGTGTAGGATACGGGTGGCTCCAAAGCCAGTTCAATTCCCCGAACTTGAACGCCTGTTGACACTCCGTCAACCAAGTACTCATGGTCCGTAGACTCCACTTAAACGTTCACCGTTCACCTTATCAACCCCCGCTGGCCAGTCAACAGCACACAGCAGCTCGAGCGAAATAAAGTAACTTAGTTTTCATCAAAGCTATAACAAGAAACTAAATCCCAAGTTTAGCATGGAACTATTTTCGACCAAGCCTCGGCTGGCTCGAATAGTTCGTCTAACCCTTGGAACCGGGCTGGAACCAAGCCCTGAGATATCCGATCTCTCAATAGATGGTATCTCTCAACAAGTGCACAACAAGATACTTACCCCAACAGCACACAGCAAATGGGGTTTAATTCAAGTCACGAGATCACCCCTATCAGCACACAGCAAAAGGGTGATACTCAAGTCATGTAATTCCCCTCCTCAACACATAGCAAGAGGGTGATACTCAACATAAAGCATGTATTCTCACATAGGAAATCAAAACAAAGGATGGGCTTAGGTCGAGTGAGATAAAGTACACCCTCGCCTACGTACCCATTTAACATGTACAAAGCACTTTAACAATTTCACATCAATAACCACCCAATTACTCACTTGATACAACTTGGCACGAAAAATGATACAATTCACGAAACTTGACCGTCACCCTCAAAAGCCTCAAGATCTGTATGGGCAGATTATATACACACATGAGTGAAACGGCCATACAACAGCAATTTATAACTGAAACGATCGAATAAAGTTGAAAACGGTCAAAATAATCAAAACGGTTACACGATCTTGTCCATAACGAGAGCTAGGGTTATCGGATCAAAATGTACTACATAGTGTCTCGAACCTTAGACAAAAGGTTACAACTTCCATGAAGATAACTCAATCCATTTTTCAGTGTATCCAAGTTAAATTTGCAAAATATAAAACTAGGACTCCGAAGACTAGTTTATCTTTCTCGTGAAAATTCGGCGGCATGCCCCTTGTGTTTACCCATTTTCCAGCCATTTATGGCTTCAATATTTTACTCAATCCAACCCAAAGTTATCCATAACACAATTCCATTTCAATAGCCATTCCATAGGCTCATAACAACATAAGAACAAAAATCAAAGTGATAACAAGTGCGGAAATGTAACCTAGCAAAAGACAGATTTGACGCGTGGTTGCGGAAATAATACATCCGAGGCTACGCTTATCGGATTGAGGCGAAACTTATACCGTTTCGAAGCTAAGACAAAGGGATACAATTTTTATGCAGATCACTTAGTCCAGTTTCCAATGCAACCTAGTCAAATTCCCAATTTACAGAACCAAAATCCAACTAGTCGGCTAATTAACCGCACTGCACTGGAATGGTCATATCTCAGGTTACCAAGGTCCGATTAAGGTGTTCTTGGAGGCGTTTAAAAGCTAAGACAGAACACTAAAACTTTCATTTTTTTTCAAATAACTAAATCCCAACGGATTATAGTGAATAAACACAACCGAATAGACTAAACTGTCCACGCGGAACTCTGGAATGTAACCTAGAACAGCGAGGGTATTTTGGTCTTTCACAAGCTACGTTACTCCGATTGGGCTGAAATTTTGTAGGCACCTATAAAATACCATTCTATACAACTTTCATGTTTTAGTACAAGCCTGATTCGGCCTCTAACTATGAGTACCAAAACCGGGCAGAACTGAACTGAAATTTTCCAGAAATCTGGGATTCACTATCTGGGATCAATTGCTAATTTCCTTATTTTTGGCTTGCTTCACTACCTTAAATTCCCATATCAGATTATAAACATCAAAGCCCCAATTTTTAAGCACTAGAAAAATTATAGGAAAGCTGTAAACATTCCAATAAAAATGGAAAATCATGATCCAAGCCTCTATTTCACTACATACATCAATAATTCAACCATATGTGACATATTTAGCAACTAATCGCGAATTTAATCGGAGAGTCAAGGTTCTAGCATGTATACCTTTCCAGGGAGACTAGAAACAAGTGTTTAAGGCCTTTGTTCCTCAAGAAAATTACACCGGTAGGTAGCACTTGAGCTAGATAACAACTTAATCGGTTTAGAATTTTTGTTTCTCACTTAGATGGTGCAAATCAAGAAGAAAATTGTTTTCTCTTGCTCCCCCTTTCTCTCTCTCTTGTCTCGGCCAAGCTCAAGGAAAAATGAAGAAGAAAGGCTGCTCTATGGTGATTAAAAGGCAAGAAGATTAGGATTAGTCTAAGCCACAAGTTTTGCCAACACTTGGATCAACCACAACCACAAAATTTTCTCTTTCTTTCCTTGCATTTTAGCCACAAATTTCGGTCAAGAGATAGCCATGAGGGGGAAGATATTTTGCTCAAGTATTAATGAGCTCATGTGGTAAGAAAGTGGTGGGTTCAATCGGTAGTACACGGTACACGTCGATTCGCGCCGTTTTTCTTAAAAACACACGTACTAGGGTTTTTACGTCCCATTCACTAACCTTATATCATTGCTCCTAATCACATATTATTTCTCACTTAAAAGTCACTTTTAATCACCAAATTTGATCCCCTCTCCGTACCGAAAATTCATCCGGCGAAAAATCGCGAAAACCCTAATTTGCTCCAATCTTGAAAACGAAAAGTGAAACCCTACTTTCTAGGTTCATTTGCACTTATTGTAGGGTGCTTGAGTAGTAGGGTCATAATAAATGAATAATTTCCAAATAAAAGGAATTTTAAGAAAAATGTGATGAATTTTACAATTCCATAGAATAAAATTAGGGTTTTGAGTCAAATATGAGTGATTTAAACATAGTCACAAGTAAACTAGAGTTTTTGATTAAAATTTTAGGGTTTCTAGTCTTTTAAAACAAAATAAGGTTTTAAATCAAACCCAAAGAAATAACTTTAGTATCTTCCCTGAAACAAAATAATGTTTTAAAATAAAATGAATGAAAGAAACCGTAAAACAATATTATCTTAAAAGTTGGGGTGTCACAATCATGTAATCAGGAGAGAGAGAGGCCGAGGGCGGTAAAGTACACCCTCGCCTTGGCAAGTTCATGTATCATATAGCACTTGTACAAATAGCAATCCAATCATAGTAACATTGAACATGCACATGACACTCACCAAAAGTCAAGGCAAAACAAGAGCAAAGCGAGAAGTCAGATGAGCTCTCGGCGTCCTCGTGACCACTTGAGACATGCACAATCACGATTACCTAGGTACTCGACCAAGGTTATAAAGAAAAATATTTTCTTGCTATCCACACTGAAGGTCACAAGTCGAGTCAAGTTAAAGGAGCTTTTCTCGCTAAATCATTGAAATAATGCTCAAAGAGAATTCAAAGGGTATTTCCGATTCAAGTTGTGACAAGTAATCTCAATTCCAAAAGAAAGTATCATATATACTTTCGGTACGAAAATCGAAAAAAAAGGAGAATGGTTTTCATCTCTCACAACTTCTAGTCTTACGCCCAAGTTTTAAGAATATAAGGAACGTCCATATTTTCTAAACTAATGAAGTTAGAATTCATTAAAACTCCACTCATTTCCATAGTAAATGTTAAAACTAACGATTCCAAGTTTTCTAGTTAAAACTAGTGAAATTCTCCAAGAATCACTCTAGTTAAAACGCTCCATTTTCAGGGTTCAATCTATGAAAATTAAGGGCATAAGATTAGGGTTTGAAATCCATTTCTCAAATATAAGGTGAGGTGCAATTATCCAAGAAAGTTAAGCAACCAAGAAAACACATTAAGGGAAGTTTAATCCTTTGGAAACCAAGATTCAAAATGAAAGTCTAATGTTCAAAGAGACCTTGTATCAAACCATGAAATCAAGCTTAAAACAGCCTAACAATCTCAAAGGAAGATTGAAAGTTCTTAAAAGAGTACTTTGTTTGAAACCAGAAAATTTCAGCTTGGTATGACACCATTTGGAAAAATCATATCTCGAGTTCCGTGAGTCCAAAATTTGGAAAATTTAACCGTTGGAAACTAGACTCATTGCACTAAAATTCTCTAGAAGACACTTTTCCCAGACTCCAATCTGAAATCATTCAGATCGTAGCTTAAAGTCACTGTTCCAGACAAAACAGAGCAAAACAGGCTTGCAATTTCAATAAATTTTGGAAATTCGGCAAAATTCATAGAAATAGAATTAGCCCTTAAAATTTTTACCACTAATAGAACTCCAAATCTAGTTTCAAATACAATAAACAGAATTCAATTCATACCTTTCAACACCAAGATACAACAGTTTTAAGAAAGCTGATTTTGGAATCTGTTTCACGAAATTTTCAGTTTTGAAGTACTTGACAGGGTTTCACAATCTGGTCATAACTAAAGCTACACAACTCAAACTTTAACGTGGTTTGTGGTGTTGAAAACTAGATTCAAAATGATAAAATTGACTAGAAGAAACTGTCTTAAAATTCGTTTGGTAAAATAGGTGAAAATGAGCTACAAACTGCAGCTACACTTGTTTCTCGGATGAAAACAGTGAGGAAAAGCAGTCATCTTTGCCAGTTCACTACGGCTCATAGAAAACGAATTTGGAGGTGCATTTTATACCGTTGGAAAGCCTTCGGAGTCTAGTTTCATATGCCACAAACGGCATGCGATTTTGACTCCTGGACAAAAAATTTATGGGCTGAAACGTGTGCACTAGTCTGGTATCCTGATTAGCAATTTTCCAAATTTCTTCCTCACTTTAACCGAACTTTCACTCAACCAATTGAAATGCTGTTAAGGAGGTATTTAACACACATAAACACCAATATATAACAAGCATTATAGCACCAAAATAACAACAAAATTCGAATTTAACATAAGGGAATCAACCAGCAAATTTTTGGCCAGCAAGCCTCCTCCTTTCTTCATGTTTTCTTTTCAACTTTCCAATCACAACTAAGCCATAACTCAACAAAACAAACACCAAACACACAACAATCCTCAAGGTCTCCACCTAAAAGCCATCTCAAGTCCTTTACCTAGAGTAAAGGTCCATTGGACCCATCAACAACTGATGAGCAACCCTAGGGAAAGACCCTCCTAGAACCTCCCAACTTGGTAATATCAGAGTTGGACCTTTTCTCCCAATGGAAGTTGAACTCGATTGTTCTCATGAACTCAAGACCTCTGACACACGAAGGTAATCAACAACCTTAAGAAAATAATGAGGGAAGAAGAGACACCACGATTAGGGAACAAACTAATCGATAAAGTCTGATTTGAATCCTAAGCTATGAACTCAAGAATTCAAGAGTAAGTTCGATCAAGAACTTGAAGGAAAATCCTCATGATTTCTGGTTGTAATATTTGTCCCCAAAAACATTGGAGGTGTGGGCTATTTATAGCCTTACATAGACACAAGACCTAATGTGTTTTGGAATTACTTATGACCTAAATTAAATGACAATTAAATAAAGTAACTAGATAAAGTGACTAGATGGGCACACGACTTGAGCTTATAAAGCGTGCCCACGCCTTCTAATGACTTTGCTACGGTGAATTAATTTAATGGCAGAAGACGTATCCTTGTAAAGCGTGCCCGCGCCTTATAATGTCTTTGTTGTGATGAAGCTGAATGGACTATAAACTGAGCCTTCAACCTCCTCCTTCACTTGAATAATGTGAACAAGCATCCAACTAGACTTCACTCGACTCCAAGGCTTGAATTAGAGTGTAATGAATTGCTTCATCTCAAGCTCATGATTAACATCATGAATGGGGGACCGGATCGTATCATTCCCCTCCTCTTGAAAGTGATTTGTCCACAAATCGACGGTACACTTAAAGGACAGCAATGTTGGAAATAGATGAGTGTCTACGAGCCATGTTGCATGTCGTTTGGTCAACTTCAGGAAGTTCTCAAACAAGGACATGCGCCAAGGTAGGAAAGAGCTTGTGTAAGGCGTGTGAAAATTCCAGGTGGCAATCCAAAACTCTCTAATTAGCCTTTGGTCACGGATTTTCACATTGGCACCTTGATTGTGCAAAGGTGTAAAATCCAGCACTAGTTGACATTGATTTGAATCATCTTGCATGGGTAAAATGGGAGCAACTTGTTGCATAGATAAGGCACTAAACAACTCGTGGAGGACAACTTTGGGATCTTACGTGACACACAATGTGAGAACCCGAATTTGCCCTAATAATTTTCCTAGGGTTTTTCCCCTTTAATTGCATGTTTTCTGCATTTTCCGGCTTAGGAAAATTTTGTTGGTGGATTTTATGAGTAATTCTAGTTTTTAGATGATTTTTCTAGCATTGAGTAGTTTTTGAAAAATTACGGATATATTATGGACGTGGGCCCCACTAGTGCGATAAGTTCGGAAAAATTCGGCCAATAAGGTTAAGTTTCGGATACTGTGTAAAATTTATCGGGTGTTAAGAGATAAGTAGAGAATGTGAAGTGATTGATGTAAGAGGGGGAAAGAAGGATAGGATTGCATTTAAAGTGGTGACATGTGTCACTATGAGGTTGGTGGTGACTTATGACTTACTATTCTTTTTTTTGACCTTTTGACCAATTGGTTAAATATCTTAAAATTACCACAAAAATCACCATTTCTTACTCCTTGGTGGCCGGATCTCTCTTGAGCAAAGAAGAAAGAAACTCTTCAACATTTTAGCTTCCATTTAGCTCAATCTTCCAAAAACAATCACATAAACTAGTTTCTACTCCATAAAATCCTTCCATTAGGTGCTAGTAAGTTGTTTGGTGAAGTTTTTAAGGAAGCTAAGGTGTTCTACAACTCCCTCTCTCTTGTTTACTAGGTAAGTGGTGATTACACTTCCTCCTACACTCAATGATGTTTAATTTGTGCCTAATGGTGGCTAAAGTGCTGAAATTTGTGATTTATTTCTTGCTTTTGGATGAAATGATGAAGTTTTCAATTTATTGAGGAATTTTCTGTTTTAATATGAATGTGATGTTGTGGATATCTTTGATGATGGGAATTGATGGTTAATGACTCTAGTAGGTGTAAATGATTGGTAATTGCAACCAATTTTGGGTTTGGAAGGAAATGTGAAAAGTTAGGGTTTCATAACCCCCTTTCTGTCCGGTTTTGGGATCATATGGTTAGAGGCCGAATTGGCCTTTTCTTAAAACATGAAAGTTGTAGGTATTGATGTGTTTCAGGTGACTGTAAAATTTCAGGGAAATTGGAGTAGTGTAGAATGAGATATGTCGATTTTACTGTTGCTGTTCTGGGTTGATCAGAATGTGCGAACTGCGCTTGTAATCGTCTATTTTGACTGGAATTTATTTGGATTTGGATGTTGGTGTCTTCTGAGGAAATGTATCTTGATGTCTTAGCTACCGTATTCCTTTGGAATTTCTGTATTTGGACCTGTATAGACTGAGTTGTACTGATTACAGCATAGTGTGATTTGTAAACCTGCAATTACGGTTCTGGTTTGGTATTTTGCATATTTGACCTAGTTGTGCTAGGATTTGGACTGAGTGGCCTTCTACATTATTGTATCCCTGTATTTTATCTTCGAGATGGTGGGTCTTACACCCTCATCCGATAAGCGTAGATCATTTTGTGCCATTATCGCAAAAGGAGGACGAAAACTGTTTTTTGTTAAGGTCGAGTTAGTGCATTGCTGAAATTTCTGGTTTGCTATAATGCTTATATATGCATATGAAACCTTATTGGGATTGTGATTGGCATTGCTTTATGACTCGTTATCGAGTCTCATTGCACTTGTTTGCATGTTCTAGGAAGTGACGGTGGTGCACGACGTTCGTTTAACGACGGTGCTTGAAACATCACCTACTTGAGTGGTGAGTATACTACTCACTTGAATGTTACAATGTGGCTTTGCTATATGTGATTTTGATGCCTTGAAGGTTTATTTGGCTATTGGAATTGATTGAGGTGAGGGTGTACTTGACCGCCCTCACCCCTTGTGATACCGTTAATGACTGATTACCGTTTTACTGAAATACTGCACTTGCTATATGAGATATTGAATTCCATTCATGGAAAACTGATTTGGTGTCATTTGGACGAATATCCAACGGCCTTACTGTATTACTGAGCTCAACCCCGTAGGTAGTCAATTGAATCGAGCCGGCGAGGGCTTGGTCGTGAAAATTGACATGCCACGGGGACTGTACTGGGGAATCTTGTAGTAATGAGACTCTTGGTTCCGGTATACTCGAGTATTACCAAAAGCTACTGATTGGAGTGCGGGCCCGGTTGGGGTATGTTTGGTGGAAGGGATGGGAGTGAAGTGGGTTCTACGGTTGGTACTCATAAACGTTGACGGAGAGTCAATGAGATTGGATCAAGAATAAGCGTGGAAATGGGCTCTTGAGAGCCGTCCGTATCCTTTTACCGACTTGTCTTATTTCTTAATTGCGTACTTGAGATGAAAGTTTAAGGTTAACTGATCTTTGTTGATTATGTGATAGTTGCTCACTGAGCTTTAGCTCACTCCGTTCCATTTGTTTTCCTTACAGGAAAAATGACTATTTTGAGAAAGGATCATACTTGTTGGTTGTCAAATTGAGCCATATATATATGTCTATTTTGAATAGCTCTTTGCATGAAACCCTAATGTGTATTGGGTTCATCTTTTGATTGGCAAACCGAACATGTGTATCCATGATGAATGGTTTTTGGCATGCCATTTGGTTGTAAATGTTGAATGTCAATGTATGTATATGTTGGTTGATGTTTGGTTGAACTCCGGATTCTGACGTGTCCGGTACTGTTCATCCGCGGCTTCGATTTTCATTTTTTTTGTTTTGGTTCTTGTGGCTTGTTCGAGCGCGCTTTTACTTTCCCAAAACGTTTTAGATCGCGTGTTACTTCTCGTTAGTCCTGGCGAGAGCTGGGCAGGCAGTCCGCTAACCCCTTTGGTTCGCCTTAGGGGAAGGTGGGGCTGTTACACACAATTTCTCATCTTCCAATATATAAGGTAGCAAACAATTGAATTCCACTTCATGAGGGTTACTCGAACTAGCACAAGTTGAAGTTGACAAATTGAGCACTTGGCCACCTGCTTTTGGATGTGTGAATAAGCATGAAAGATCACCACATTTAGTTGGAATAAGCACGAAATCAAATTGTAAGTTTTTAATCAAAAATGGAAAATTTTGGACAGCTTTACAACCTACAAAAACAAAATAATCTTCAACTTGAAACAAATTAGAAATTGGGGAAAGAAGTAATAGTACATCATCAACTAAATGGTAAGAAGGTATAGAATAAGTTTTAAGTGCGAAAACTCCCTTTGACACTTCATTATTCCTTCCACCAATTGATTTAACTTGAGAAGGCATTGCTAGTCTTTTACACTTTCCTTCAAAATCTGCATAAGAAATACAAGTGTTAGGATAGAAATTATACTCAAAAGAAGGTAAAGATGATGAATGAACCACAGGAAGCAAATGAGAGTCAAAATTTGGAATTCTCCCTTCATGGTGGGTTTGAATTGATTCCCCTTTGGTATGGACAGATTTGAATTGAAATTGTTCCATGAGGTGATCCCAAATAGATTTAATTCCTAAAAGACAAACTCCATGGAAACTAGTGAATTGTACAAGTGACTTTGGAATGGAGCATGGCTTGACTAACTTCATTTGACTTTACTTAATTTACACAAACGAAGAAACACTAAACAAAGCAAAGGTAAGTTCATTAGGAAAACAATAAGCCCTCACATTTTTGCTCAAAATCAGCACACTTTCTCTTTTTTTTTTTCCTTTTTACCACTCATCTTATCAGATTTTTCCATCTCTTTATCTAGCTTAACGCCCTCGATTGTTTTCTCATTATCAACCTCCTCAACAAATGGTTCAATAGGATGAGATACTCCTTTGTTGGGAATAGGGTCATCTACCTCCTTCTTAGAAAACTCATTTTGATAGCATCCATTTGTCTCCATTTGTTTTTGGTGTAGAAGACGTTGATATGTCTCCCAAAATGACTCCTCATGAGGTGGTTCAACTCTAGGTTTAGGTCTAGAAAATGTTGAATGAACCTTCTTATCACCTCTTGTATAAACCGGCTTTAAAGAGGTAGATTGCATGGAAACCCTCCTCTTTTGAGATTCGTTCTCTCGCTTGGGTTTATGTTTGTGTTCCCTCGCTTCCCTTTGGCTTTTTCTTGATCGAAATGAGGTGTTGGAATGATATCCCTTATTATCCGCATCATGATCATCATTCTGAACACTCGAAACCCTATTGTGTGTATCTCCAGTACCTCGCATCTCAATGGCAGCCAACCTGTCGGATAATTGTGTCATCACAAATTCATGTCTCTCCTGTGAGGACTCGCAAAAACTATTATTTTATGCCTAATTTATGGCTTAATAAATTATTTAATTGGATTTTATTTCCAAGGAATATTTTCTAGTCTTATGAGACCTAAACGCATGATAATATAACCTCGTTATATTTTTAAAATGATTCGTTTCGAAAATTAATTTCCTAGAGCGCGTTTAGTAAAAATAGTGAATAGTACTTGGAGATTTTATCCGCGTAGTAGCCCGATAAGTTTGGAATATTAGAGACTTGTACTATGGTACTAAAATAGGTAATCTTAAGTATAAATATTCAAGTGATAGTTAGTGGTGCAATCGTTATAAGAATTTTTCGAAAGTTTCGCGTTATAGCGGTAAAATTGACGGTACGCGTTTTCACACGCGCGACTTCATTTGAGGGACTTTAGACCCTTATTCCGGGACAATTAAGAGTGAATAATATTTACAAGAATATATATGCCTTGGAGGTTTAGTGCACTAGTGAACCAAACGCGCGAGAAAAATCGAGTCCAAACGCACCCTAAATTGCACTATTTCCAGTTGACTTTGAGGTGCATTTTTGCACCACACAAAGAATCTTCCTTTGGAAGCCAATTGCATCAGCACTCTCTCTCTCTTCACCTCACTTGGCCGAACAACAAGAAGGAGAAGAGCTCTCCATTGTTTTCATTTTTCATCTTCAATCCATGCACTAAAATCCACCCAAATCACACCAAACTTGGAGATCTCTTAGCAAACCACTTGGAGACTACATCTAGCTAAGGAGGAAGGGAACTCTCACGGTTTCTTGGAGCTTCAAGAGGGCCGAAAATTCTGACCTTGCAAACCAAAGGAGTAGGTAATGATCAACTCTTGGATTCTTATCTTATGGAGATTATATGACAAGATTAAGCTCATGCATGCAATTAGTTACTTGATTATGGTGTAAAAATGTGATTGTGGGCTCTTGGAATTCCCACACTTGGGTTGTTGTTGCTGATGTGATGATTAATGGTGATTATATTGTTGGTTTAGTGATTTTAATGATGCATTAGTGATGGGTAATTAGTGGAAACTTCATTGGGTGTAAGAAGCTAAACTTTCCGATTTTGCCCCTGCCATGTTCGGCCATTTCCAGGCCAATTTTTAATGGTTTAATTGCTTGAATTGGATGTTTGTAGGATGTATTAGATGTGTGAAAAATTTCATTGAAAAATAATGAGGTTTGAATGGGCAAATGAATTTTTTTTAGAAACCAGCAAATCTGGAAAACTGATTCGCGTATGCTCTGACCAGCAGTAGTATTTTGGCTATAACTCTGTCCTCGGATGTCGAAATCATGTGCCGTTGGTGGCGTTTGAAACTAGACATTCCTAGCTTTAATTTGGTATATAATGCACGTTCTGAGTCTTTGTGAGCAAGCCGAACCAAATGTTTTAAGTTCGCTGTCCTGTCACTCTGTTCATCTGGAATGAAGTGTTCAGGCTGCAACTTGATGCCCGAATTTGAATCAGATGGGTGCCGAATTTGGAAATGATTTCTTCTGTGATATTTTAGTCCTATGAATCTATGTTCCAACGGAATAAGCCATGCTCGATTTCGAGCTATATTGACTGATTTGTGACTGAAACAAGTGGACTGCTCTGCTTTGGAAAACCATGATGTTTGGACTGGTTTGGAACCAAATCTTGGAGTGAACTTGGTAGTTGATGTTTTTGATATTAAACACTTACCAAAGGTATTATGGGTGTATCTTAGACCCTTATTTTTACAAATGAACCATGGTTGGATAACCTTCTTGGTTGGACGATTGGAAATTTGGGAAATGAAAGTCAAAGGCAGAATGCCTTAGGAATTTTCTTGAACTGCGGTGGGCTCATTAACTACCTTGCCGAAGGTATTTTTCCCCGAAATTCGATAGAGAGATACTTTCCATATAGTATTGAAATACTGCCAATTTTGGTGCCGATTCAAGTTCGTTTCGATACCCAATTGAATTACTAAATTTAGAGGTTCAAATCTGGAAAATTCTCATCCAGTCTTGAATTTCCCCAACTTCGGGCTACCGTATCTCGGTACTCGAAACTCCGATTCTTGATCCGCTTGTTTTGTCATACACTTCACTTGCAACACTAATTGAGCTGAAAATTTCAGAGGCCGGTTTGCAACGTGCGAATCGTGCCGAATTTTCAAAGTTGGCCAAAAACCAACTTCATTCTGCCTTGTAAACTGAAGCTGCGTCTTCAAGCCCATTTTTGACCACTTTCCACTTCGATTCATGGAAAAGTGTCTTCTAGGAACTTATAGTACTCTCTAAGAGGTTTCCAACGGTATAAAGTTTTCCAATTCTCGACTTATACCGAGCGAGTTATGATTTTTCAAAGATTTATCGTAAAACTGAAAATTTTCCAACTTCAAAGAAATAGAGTTTTTCAAAAACTCTTTATTCTTTTGATGTTCTTAAACGTTTTGTTTACGATTTTCATGATCAAAACTCAAATAATATTGTACATGATAAAAGGCAAGTTGAACCTCGATTTACGTGTAATTGAGGTTCCTTTTTGCAAAATAATTCTTAGATTGTACTAGTGTACAATCTTCCTGATAAGTGGGTTAATTGTATGATTATTCGCCATTAAATTGTCAGGCGCACAAGGAGACCTTCAAGAGGATCTCACCGCGGACACTTGAACTTCCGGAAAATAATTCTTATTGAATTGCTCGGTGAGTGTCAAGTGTATGAATTTGATACTTGCTTATTGTGATACTTGTTGGGAGTTTTAAAAATAAGGGCGGGTGCGTACTTTATCGCACTCGTTCTAATTTCAAATGAATGAATGAATGAATGAAATGTATTGAATGAATGAATGAAATGCAATGTCATGTCATGAATGCCTGTGTCGTTGGAGTGAATCTCCTCGACTACCAAATGAATGGGGGACGCCCAAACTCATAGGCCGTCCTTAGACTCGAGCCGGCAATGGGCTTGGTCGGGAACTTGGGCGAGCCATGAGATTATAAGCTCGACCTAATAAGAGGTCTTGCTTGGCATACTCGTCGAGTATCGCCCTAAAAATAGACTTGTGGGCCCTTGGGGTGTACGGTGGACGGAGGAAAGCAAGTGGTGATCTACGGAAATGGAAATACCGACCCGGTTGACAGGAGGGTCAATGCGGGAAAGTATACGAATGACATCGACAGATCGAGTGGAACTTAGCTCCTGAGAGCTACTATATCCTTGAATTGTTTCTGATTACTTTTCCTGTTTGAGAGATTGATTATTGAAAAGACATGGCTTTATTTATTAAAGTTGGGATTGTTATTTGATTACGTGCTTGCATGTGTGTTCTTGGCCTCACGAGCGTTTAGCTCACCCTATAGTTTTGTTTTCCTTAACAGGACCGACTCTTGGAGAAATATGGAGAAACCATCCGTTGCAATTTTGTTAAGACTCCTGTTATATATTTTGACTAGGCCCTGGTTTGGGTTGTACTTTTGGAAATTGTAAACTTGAAATGTTTGGGCCCTGATGTGTACTTTGAATTGAAGTCGTTTCATGATTACCCGATGTACTGGTTATACATTAAGTGACTTATTAGGCTTGAACGCTTCCGCATTATTGTATTCATGTTGCTCTCATCAAAGTGCTTAATTCGGTTTTAAATTGAATGGAATTGCTTGAGTCCTGGCGAGAGCTGGGCAGGCGTCCGCGGATACCCTTTGGTCCGCCTTAGGGAGATGTGGGGCGTCACATCTCCACTTGTTTTCGAAGAGCTTGGAGCACCAGTTTGTTTGACATGTCAGCCTCAGGCGGCTCGAGTATATTCCCCTCTTGAGACATATTGTCAAACCTGCAAAACAAGTGTATCCTAGTCTACCTTGCAAAGCACTCGTGTATCACTCAAGGAAAACACACTCACTCCTAATTTTCCTTCTCGAAGTTCTTAAAAAAAACTCAAACTCTCAAAAATTCCAAAATTAAGAACTCAAGAAAACCCAAACAACTCAGAACTTAACAAAAAAAAATGTGACGACCCCACCTCCCCCTAGGGCGCACTGTGAGAACCCGTAAATTCCTCTTAATAATTTTCCTAGGGTTTATCCCCTTTAATGGCATGTTTTCTGCATTTTCTGGCTAGAAATATTTTCTTGGGGAAATTTTATGAGCAATTATAGTTTTTAGATAATTTTTCTAGTATTGGAGAGTTTTTAGAAAATTAAGAATATATATTGGACGTGGGACCCACTAGTGCGAAAAGTTCGGAAAAATTCGGCCAATAAGGTTAAGTTTCTGATACTGTGTAAAATTTATCGGGTGTTAAGAGATAAGTAGAGAGTGAGATTGATTGATGTGAGAGGGAAAGAAAGATAAGAATGCATTAATGAGTGTGACAAGTGTCACAATGTGATTGGTTGGACTTTATGGTTTACTATTCACATTTTTGACTTTTGACCAAAATTAGTTAATATCTCACAAAAATTGAAAAAACTTACCATTTCTTACCTTCTTGTGGCCGACTTTCTTGAGCTAAGAAGAAAGGAAATTCTTCAAGATTCTTGCTTCCATTTTTGCTTGAATGTGATCATCCAACCATTTGATCTTGATTCCATTCCATAAAACCTTTCTATTTGGTGCTAGTAAGTAGTTTGGTGGAGTTTGTTTGAAGCTCTAAGGTGGCCATCATCCCTCTCTCTCTTGTTACTTGGTAAATGATGCTTGAACCCCCCTACTACACCTAATGATGGTTATAGTATGCTTAGAAGTGGCTTGAGTGTTGGAATATATGATTTATTTCTTGGTTTGGCTTGATTTGGTGAAGTTTTCCATTTTATGATGAATTTTCTGGTTTCATATGATTTTGATGTTGTGGACTAGTATGATGGTTGGTAATAAGGGGCTTTGGCTTTAGTAGGTGTGAATTTTTGTGAAATGCAATCAATTTTGGATTTGAATGGAATTGTGAAAAGTTAGGGTTCATGAACCCCTAATCTGTCCGAAATTTTAGGTCATAGATAGAGGCCGAATTGGACTTTTCTCAAAACATGAAAGTTGTAGGTATTGATGAGTATGAAGTGCCTGCAAAATTTCAGGGCATTTGGAGTATTATAGAGTGAGTTATGCCGTTTTTACTGTTGCTGTTTTTGGTGAACAGAATGTCCGAACTGCGATAGGAATTGTCTGTTTTGACTGGAATTGGTTTGGATTCTGTTGTTGGTGTCTTCTGATGAAATGTATCTGGATATCTTAGCTTTCATGTTCCTTTGGAATCAATGCAATTGGACCTGTGTAGGCTGAGATAGACGTATTACAGTTTTGTGTGATTTGGGAACCTGCAATTGCGGTTCTGGCTGGGTTTTCTGCATTTTTGACCTAGTTGTACTAGGATTTGGACTGAGAGGCCTTCTACATGGTTGTAGCCCTGTCTTTTAGCTTCGATATGGTGGGTCTTACACCCTTATCTGATAAGCGTAACGTATTTTGTGCCATTACCGCATACGGAGGCCAAAACTGTTTTTGTTGATTGATCAAATGAGTTATATTTTCTGAATTTCTGGTTTGCTATTATGCTTATATATATGTATATGAAACCCTATTGGGGTTGTGATTGGCATGGCTTTATGATTCGTTATCGAGTCTCCATGTTTTTGTTTGCATGTTTAGGGCTCGCTCTCATTCCGGTCTTTTCCTAGCTAACTTTTGTACTTGTACTACTTTGAGCCTAGTGAGCGGCTTTTGGGAAATGAGATGACTTTTGTGTGAAATGTTGGGACTGATTTGAGGAAATAATGAAGCCTAAATGGCTGGAAAAGTAAGAAATTTAGGGGAAATGCTGTCCGATTTTCTAGGCCGTTTGGTTCTTTAAGTTGGATTTGCCTTTTGATGGAAATGAAGGGCTTTTGGGTTGTTGACCCTAGGTCTTCATGTTATCTTTTGTTTCCAAGAAAATCATGTTTTTGCACCCTTGCATTAGTATTTTTGGGCAAGGCGTACGACGTGTAGTCGAGCCTCACTTGTGCATTCCGTTTACTCGATTTTGGATATGAAACCTTCAATTGGTTTATTTTGATTATTTTAGGGTTTCTTGGCGATTAAGGCCAATCTGAAGTAAAAACTTTTGAAGTTGAGCCGGTGAGTGTACCACTCCCCTCCATTGCTATTTAACTTGATTTCTGCTCTGCAATCTGTTTATTTGTTCGAGACGAGGGTGTACTTTATCACACTCGTTCTCTAGTCTGTTCATATGCCAATTTACTATGCAAAATTTGAATCTGTTATCTGTGTCTGCATCTGTTCGGATTTCTATGACCTATGAGCTCAATCCTGTGGCTAAGTTATTCGAGTCGGGCCGGCAAGGGCCTGGACGATTAGATAACGAACCACGGTAGTCTGTTCGGGGATTTTGGGTATTGAGACCCTTGATTCCGGGTATACTCGAGTATTACCATTTTGTTCGTTTGAGGTGAGCGGGCCCGGTAAAGGGGTGTTTGGTGGACGGAATTCGGTGATAAGAGGGGTCTACGGACGCATTGGTTCTATATACGTTGACGGAGAGTCAACCGGTTTGGATCAAGTATTGCGCTGGAAATTTGGCTCCTGAGAGCCACCCGTATCCTTCTGATTTGAATCATTGGTTCCTTTGCTTTACATCTGACATGTGTATCTGATTTGTTAAATGTGAAATGCCATGATTTTAATGCTATCTGTTTGGTACCTCATTGAGCGCAAGCTCACCCCTTTCCGTTCCTTTTGTTTTCCTTACAGGAAAATAAACCCTTTTGGTCTGGATTTGACAAATGGCTGCCAAATTGAGCTAGTTGAACATATCTTTTGTATAGCTCATGTATTAAAACCCTAAGTGTACTTTTGGGGCGTTTTCTCTTTTGATTTGGCAAACCGTGTGTATATATTAACTTTTGAAAACTTTTGTATGTCATTTTGATTTGTAAATGCTAAAGTTCAGATGTGAATGTTTGTTGGCTATTTCGGTTGGGTTCTGACGGGTCGGTCACTATTCATGGCCGACTTCGGATTTCTTTTTTTAATTTTGGGTTATTTTACCATTTTGACTCGTTTAAGCTCGTTCGTAAGTTCCGGATCGCTATAGATAGTTCTAGTCTGCATCGTGAGTCCTGGCGAGAGCTGGGCAGGCAGTCCGCTCACCCCTTTGGTTCGCCTTAGGGGAAAGTGGGGCTGTTACACGCACCCCAGGGTTTAGCGGACCGCCTGCCCAACTCTCGCCATGACTCACTCACTCGTAGCTCGAGAACCTAACTTACATCCAGAGAAACTAAATAACACAACAAATTCAAACTTGATATATGTATTGATGGGTTTTGACGGAGTGTCAACTAATACTTGATCAAGCTCTGGTGAAGCAACGGGAAATTGGCCCCTGAGAGCCATCTGTATCCTTAAATTTTACACTCGCTCATTTTGAGATTTGTTACCTGAAGTGTTATTGCTCACTTTTATGGACTGGTTATGCTCGCTACTTTGCCACTTTGATACGTGAACTTTTCAATAATTGTCCACTTGCTATTTGGAACCTCACTAGGCTTTTAGCTCATTCCACGCCATTTGTTTTCCTTACAGGGGGTACGAGCGAGGCGTGAGACTGGTACAGGCTAGTGTAGTCTAGTTTTTGAAAATTTTGTAATTGTACTCGCGCTAGCACCCAACTAGGGTTGATTGTGCTTGAATTGTAAACACTTGAAAGTGTCTTGGTGTGTAGAAGCTTTGTATCTGGGTTTGAGCATCAATGTATATATGAATTTTGAATTTGTTGTGTTATTTAGTTTCTCTGGATGTAAGTTAGGTTCTCGAGCTACGAGTGAGTAAGTCCTGGCGAGAGTTGGGCAGGCGATCCGCTAAACCCTGGGGTACGAGCGAGGCGTGAGACTGGTACAGGCTAGCGTAGTCTAGTTTTTGGAAATTTTGTAATTGTACTTGCGCTAGCACCCGACCAGGGTTGATTGCGCTTGAATTGTAAACACTTGAAAGTGTCTTGGTGTGTAGAAGCTTTGTATCTGGGTTTGAGCATCAATGTATATATCAAGTTTGAATTTGTTGTGTTATTTAGTTTCTCTGGATGTAAGTTAGGTTCTCGAGCTACGAGTGAGTGAGTCCTGATGAGAGTTGGGCAGGTGGTCCGCTAAACCCTGGGGTACGCCCTAGGGGAGGTGGGGTCGTCACAGATGGTATCAGAGCTGCTTCGCGTGGTCTCTGCGCGAGGTGAGTTTGGACCAAGTGGTGATATGGTCCCAATTATATGAATTAGTATAGAGGAAGTGCTCTACATGAGCGTAAGTATCCTTGAGGTAGATAGATGTGTATGTCAAGTAGGAGTCTTAAACTTGAATGATTTGCACTTGGGAGCGTACGGCCTGAGATGTGAATTTTCCTAGTTTCGGATTCTTGTATCTGAGTACCAAAAGTGGAAAGTACTAGTAATTTCTGTGTCGATATCTCGATTGACCTTGAGATAAAGTTGGATGGTAAAATTCAAGGTGTGAAAGGTTCTCGTAATGGACTTGAGATTGAACTGATTAAGGAAAATGGATTAGTGAGTGTTGTCATGGATTAGTCTCGTGCATGTCTGGTTAGGGTTTCTGTAGCTGATAGCTAGAATTGTGATCGTTACGAACGTTAAGGCGCTAGTATTATAGTTTGTTCTATTTCTTCTGTACCTATGTACTCTTATTTCGTGTTTCTATAATTTTATTGTGATTCGATTCCGGCTATACATGAGAGTGAGTTAGGGTGTGAAACTTCTATTAAAGGAATATAAATCTACATTTTTGTTTCATGGATATGTGATGAGAGTAATCCTCGTGAAAAGACCCAAGAATAAGACTAAGTACCTATGTTTAGATTTCTTATCTACCTCAGTAGGGTATAGTTTAAATTCATGCTTCATGGGTGGAAGCAAAAGAATGAAAGAGTGATATGGCTAGAGTTTCCAATTGTGATTGATTATTCATTCCGATCTTTTGATTTCATGGCAGGATGTCACTTGACCTTAAGGGAATTGGTGATATGACAAATTTGGAAGGTATGCATAAGGAAATGGACACCCTTCGGATGGAGTTAGAATTCTAAAAGAAATTGGTTGACTATTGGGAAGGACGATGGGAACAAGAATATACGGAGAAAATTGAATTGCTACACAAGAACATAGAACTGAAAAAGAAATACGAAGGGATCCTAGAAGAGGCTTTAGCGGCGAAACAAATTAATACTTTTACGGAACCTCTTGAGAAAGATCAAAGAATTGAAAATGCGAAGGCACGGGTAAAAGCTTTCCAAGCGTGAAAAATGAGTGCATCTAGTAGTGTGTATGAGAAATCTAGAGAAAAGGTAATGCCTTCCAAAGAGCAAAAAGTGAACCATTCACCTTACCCACCATGGACACTAGGAGCACTAGGGAATTTTTGTGGAAGGCAAATAGGACAAGAGGAAAGTTCTCGAGAAGGCCAAAAGGTGGCTTCTCACGTATCTTGTGGATATTGTGGGAAGACTAATCATACTAAGGATAATTGTTGGTGAAAGGCATGAAAGTGTTTCTGGTGTGATAGTGCTAAACACCAGCTTGCAACCTGCCCCCGCAGGTCACACCTAAACCCTAAACAAGCAAATGTAGGAGCGAATAAACCCAGAGTGCCTGCCAGAGCATATACCTTGATCAGCCAGCCAATGCTTAACTCGTCTACAGTGGTAGAAGGTGAGATTGATGTTTTCCATTGTCTAGTGAAAATTTTGGCTAATGGTGAGACCTGAGTTATTTACAACTAAATGTATGAATTTCGAGGACGAAATTCTTTTAAGGGGGAGAGAGTGTGAGATCCCGAAATTTTACTTGTCTTTATAGCTCTTATTTGAATTTACTTGCCTTAGATTCCTAGTTGAATATGAGCCAAGGGAGTGAATTTTACTAAAAAAAGTTTCATAATCTCAAGTTGTTAGAATATCTAGAAATTTTCGCAGGAGGCTCTGCACAGCTTTGGGAAATTGGCTATAACTTCGTATAGGAAAGTTGGAACTGAGCTCCGGTTGTTGCGTTTGAAAACTAGACTCATAGAGCATCTTACTGTGTAAAATTGATTCAATCTCTATAAATTCTAGGAAATTGGCAAAGTTGACTAACAATTCTGCCCTGCACAAGTAAACATAGGAATGTTGTAGTAGCTTATGGCTCATTTTGGATCAACTTATGAACTAAATCTCTTTGAGGTGTCTTCTAAAGATTCTTAGTATTTGAAGTATAGTTTTTAACAAGCCAAGTTGTATAAATTTTTTATAGTTATAACTCAAGTTATGAGTTTTCTAAAGAAAGGGCATAAGTTAGGGTTTTTGTGCATACTAGGGTTTTGGTGTGTGCTTTTGTGTGCATTTTGGTAGTGTGATTATGAGGACTTGTAAAATCCCTTATATTTTCGTAAAAATTCCCTTTTATTTGGAATCCATTATTTTACAATAGCTTTACTACTCATTCACTTCCTCAATAGTTACATTTAATCATTGAACCAAGGGTTTTCCCTTTACTTTCATCGTTAAGGTAAACTAGGATTTTTACGTCTTTTGATAGTGTGATTAATTGGTGAGGTATGTGTACTAAATTTGGTGGATAAGAAGAAGTATTAAGTAAGAGAAAGTGTGTGATTAGAAGTGATAATAATAAGTTAGTGAATCATAAGTTAAAACACAAGTGCAAGAGAGTTAAGGAAAATAGACTTGAACCGACGTGCGCCGTTTGTTACTGGTGGAGTACCGCACTTCACCAATACTTTCTTTCCATAATCTCCTTATTTTTATTTTATTTTTCCTTTCCCTAATTTTATCTTAAGATGGCCGAAATTTTTAACCAAAAAAGAGAGGAAAAAGAACAAAAATAAGAGGAAAGATGATAGAGCAGCAAGTGGTGGTCATCAATTCAACTTTGACCAAAGACCATTCTAGTCTTTATCTTGTAAAGTCTCCTCAAAGCCTATTCATTTTCTTCCTCCCTTGGCCGAACTAGAGAGAGAGAAAAGAGAGGAGAAACTTCACATTTCATCTTGGGTTTTGATTGATTTGGAGAGAAATCAACAAGAACCACAAATCTAATCCGAACAAAGGTGTAACAAGGTGATAAGGAAGCTTGAGGTGGAATGATTTTGCATAGGCAGCCTTGGTTTTGTATTTTTCCTTGAGGTTTGAAGGTATTAAGCTAAGAAACTCTTCTTCTCTCTCTTATCTTGCATTTTATTGGATAAATGACTTGAAACTTAGAAGTTTTATGGATGATAACCTAGATTGGTGAAGATTGAAAGAATTTCAACCTAGGGTTTCATTTTCCAGCTTTAGTAGAGAATTCTGCCCTGCTTCTGACCATCTTCATTCATCCATGTTAGAGGCTGAATTAGGCTTAGGTCGAAACATGAAAGTTGTAGAAAATGGTGTTATATAGCTTTCTGTAAACATTCAGCTCAATCGGAGCACTGTAGCATGTGAAATGACCGAAATACCCTGAATGCCAAATGTTTTTTTTCCGCCGGTAGTTTTCGGATTTCATATTTTTGGCTTTGTTTCACTTTGATACGTATCAAATCAGCCTTTGGTCAAAACATGAAAATTTTAGCCCTATGTTTCAGCTTTCCAATGCATCTGAAAATGCCTCAATCGGAATTTTGTAGTTTGAGTTATTGTCATTCAAATCCAGTGCTGATAACCAGACTGACATTTAAATTCTGGTTCTGTAATCTGCAAATTCGGCCTAGATCAAATGTGAACTAGGTTGACTTGTCTTCATGAAAGTTGTAACCCTTTCTCTTAGCTTCAAAACGGTATAAAGTGTACCCCAATCCGATAAATTTAGCTCTAGTTGTGACCAAAATTCTATAAGATGTCAAATCTGCTGTTTAGCCTTTTGTCTTCAAAAATGATTTCCGGTTGTATTATTAGACTTGTGTTGTAATTGGATGATTTTGGAGCCTAATTGAAGGGTTATAATGGTAACATTGCTTGTGTGAGACTTTGGGGCTGATCTGAGAAAAATAATGAAGCTATAAATGGCTGAAAAATAGGTAAATACAAAGGGTGTGCTGCCCAAATTTTCATTCGAGGACTAGACGTGTGCACTTGTAGTTTGAATGAGGAGTTGGGGTTGAATTGAGCTTGAATTGTCTAGGTTATTCAAGTCCTCTTTCATGAAGGTATTAAGCTAGAATTCGGCCGAAACTTGTACCCTTGGAAAAATGAAAGTGACGACTAATAGAAATACGTTTTCCTTGTCTCTTCGACTCAAATGGTGATTTCAAAGTTTGATCGCTTCATAGTTTCAAAGTTTTAAGAGCGAGCATGAGTTTTACGAATATTCTCCAAATGAGTTTCAATCACTTGATCCTCGTTAAACGAAACGTTTAAGTTTCAAAGCTTAGTGATTTCAAAGCTCTTAAACAATGTTTTATCGCAGATTTGGACTCCCAACAAGGAGTAATACCTGAACGTGATCCGTAAAGGCACTGCATCTTTGTTAAGTACTTCCAAATACCTGATTGAACTTGACACTTATTTCCAATACTTGACCAATGTGATCGAATGATATGTTGTGAGGACTCGCAAAAACTATTATTTAATTGGATTTTATTTCCAAGGAATATTTTCTTGTCTTATTAGACCTAAATACATGGTAATATAGCTTCGTTATAATTTTAAAATGATTCGTTTCGAAAATTAATTTCCTGGAGCGCGTTTAGTAAAAATAGTGAATAGTACTTGGAGATTTTATCCGCGTAGAAGCACAATAAGCTTGGAATATTGGAGACTTGTACTATGGTCCTAAAATAGGTAATCTTATGAGTAAATACTCAAGTGATAGTTAGTAGTGCAATCGTTATAAGAATTTCTCGGAAGTTTCGCGTTATAGCGGTAAAATTGACGGTACGCGTTTTCATACGCGCGACTTCATTTGAGGGACTTTAGACCCTTATTTCGAGACAATTAAGAGTGAAGAATATTTACATGAATATATATGCATTAGAGGTTTAGTGCACTAGTGAACCAAACGCGCGAGAAAATCGAGCCGTAATCGCACCAAACGGCCTTTAATGAGAGTTGACTTTTGGGTGAATTTCCACCACTTATTTCACCTTCTCTTGGAAGCTAAAGGAAAGTCTGATCACTCTCTCTCCTCCTCTCAAGACAGCCGACCAGCTCTCCCCTCTCTCTAACTCCATTACTTCAAAATTTCTGCTCACTAATCTCACTCAAAACCACCCCAAATCATCTCCAAATTCAACCAAACTTGCACCACACCTAGCTTGACACTTGAGGAGCATTTTGAGCTGCAAACAAGGGCTGGAAATCACGGTTTTTCTGGGGTAATAGAGGGCCGAAAATTCTGCTGAACATCAACCCAAAGTAAGTGATGATCCACTCTTGGAAACTTGAAGTTTGGAAGCTATCTTACCTTGTTAAGTTCATGCATGCATTTGGTTAGCTTGTGTATGGTGTAAAAATGTGATTGTGGGCTCTTTGAATTCCCACACTTGGGTTGTTGTTGCTGATTTGATGATTGATGGTGATTATATTGTTGGTTTAGTGGTTAAAATGATGCATTAGTGGTGGGTAATTAGTAGAAACTTCATTGGGTGTAAGAAGCTAAAATTTCCGATTCTGCCCCTGCCATGTTCGGCCATTTCCAGGCCAATTTTTAATGGTCTAACGGCTTGAATTGGATGTTTATAGGATGTATTAGATGTGTGAAAAATTTCATTGGAAAATATTGAGGTTTGATTGATCAAATGAATTTTCTTGAGAAACTAGCAAATCTGGAAAACTGTTCGCGTATGATTCTCACCAGTGGTAGTATTTTGGCTATAACTCTGTCCTCGGATGTCGGAATCATGTGCCGTTGGTGGCGTTGGAAACTAGACATTCCTGTCTTTAATTTGGTATATAATTCACGTTCTGATTATTTGTGAACAAGCCGAACCAAATGTTTTAAGTTCGCTGTCCTGTTGCTCTGTTCATCTGGAATGAAGTGTTCAGGCAGCAACTTGATGCCTGAATTTGAACCAGATGGGTGCCGAATTTGGAAACGATTTCTTCTGTGATATTTTAGCTCTATGAATGTATTTTCCAAAGGCATAATCCATGCTCGATTTCGAGTTAAATTGACTGAGTTGTGACTGAAACAAGTGGACTGCTCTGTTTTGGAAAAACCCTAATGTTGGACTGGTTTGGAACAAGATCTTGGAGTGAACTTGTTAATTGATGTTCTTGATACTAAACACTTACCAAAGGCATTATGGATGTTTCTTAGGCCTTTATTTCACAAATGAAACATGATTGGATAGTTTGCTTGATTAAACGTTTTGAAATGGGTAATGAATGTCTAAAGGCAGATTGCCTTATAATTTTTCCTGAACTTTGGTTGGCTAATTAGCTATCTTTCCGAAAGTATTTTCCCCTGAAATTTGATAGAACGGTACCTCTCATATGGGAGAAAAATACTACCAATTTTGGTACCAATCCAAGTTCGTTTCGATACCCAATTAAATTGCTAGAGTTGGAGGTTCAAATCTGGAAATTCTTCTCCAGTCTTGAATTTCCCCAACTTCGGGCTACCGTATCTCGGTACTCGAAACTCCGATTCTTGATCCGCTTATTTTTTTATACACCTCACTTGTAACACTAATTGAGCTGCAAATTTCAGAGGCCGGTTTGCAACGTGTGAATCGTGCCGAATTTCCAAATTTGGCCGAGATCCAACTTAATTCTGCCATGAAAACCAACCCTGCGTCTTCAAGCTCATTTTTGACCACTTTTCACTTCGATTCATGGAAAAGTGTCTTCTAGGAACTTATGGTACTTTCTAAGAGGTTTCCAATGGTATAAAGTTTTCCAATTCTCGACTTGTACTGAGCGAGTTCCGATTTTTCAAAGGTTCATGATAAAACTGAAAATTTTCCAATTTCAAAGAAATAGAGTTTTTCAAGAACTCTT
Organism: Coffea arabica; assembly: GCF_036785885.1. Classification (NCBI taxonomy): domain Eukaryota; kingdom Viridiplantae; phylum Streptophyta; class Magnoliopsida; order Gentianales; family Rubiaceae; genus Coffea; species Coffea arabica. Next base: position 22,223,777 of record NC_092318.1, on the reverse strand, counting down.
TATTCTTTTAATTTTCTTAAACGTTTTGTTCACGATTTTCATGGTAAAAACTCAAATAATGTTGTACATAATAAAAGGCAAGTTGAACCTCGATTTACGTGTAATTGAGGTTCCTTTTTGCGAAATAATCCCTAGATTGTACTAGTGTACAATCTTTCTTGATAAGTGGGTTAATTGTGTGATTACCCCCTATTAATTGCCAGGCGCATAAGGAGACCTTCAAGAGGATCTCACAGTGGACACTTGAACTCCCAGAAAATAATTCTTATTGAATTGCTCGGTGAGTGTCAAGTGTGTGAAATTTGATACTTGCTTATTTGTGGTAATTGTTGGAAGTTTTAAGAAAATGGGGACGGGTGCGTACTTTATCGCACTTGTTCTAATTTCAAATGAATGAATGAAATGTATTGAATGAATGAATGAAATGCAATGTTATGTCATGAATGCATGTGTCGTTGGAGTGAACCTCCTCGACTTTCAAATGAATGGGGGACGCCCAAACTCATAGGCCAACCTTAGACTCGAGCCAGCAATGGGCTTGGTCGGGGACTTAGGCGAGCCATGAGGTAAATATGAGCTCGACCTAATGAGAGGTCTTGCTCGGCATACTCGTGGAGTATCGCCTTATACATGACTTGTGGGCCCTTGAGGTGTACGGTGGACGGAGGGAAGTAAGTGGTGATCTACGGAAATAGAAATACCGACCCGGTTGACAGGAGGGTCAACGCGGGAAGGTATACGAATGACATCGGCAGAGCGAGTGGAACTTAGCTCCTGAGAGCTATTATATCCTTGAATTGTTTCTGATTTCTTTTCTTGTTTGAATGATTGTTTAATGTAGGGGCATGGTTTTATTTATTAAATTTGGGATTGCTATTTGAACAAAGTGCTTGCATGTGTGTTCTTGGCCTCACGAGCGTCTAGCTCACCCTATAGTTTTGTTTTCCTTAACAGGACCGAATCTTGGAGAAGTAAGGAGAAACCATTCGTGGTACTTTTGTTAAGACTCCTGTTATATTTTGACTAGGCCCTAGTTTGGATTGTACTTTTGGAAATTGTAAACTTGAAAGTTTGGGCCCTGACGTGTACGTTGAATTTAAGTTGTTTTGTGATTACCGATGTAATGGTTATATGTTAAGTGATTCGATAAGATTGAACGCTTCCGCATTTTTGTATTCATGTTGTTCTCTTCGAAGTGTTTAGTCCGGTTTTAAATTGAACGGAATTGCTTGAGTCCTGGCGAGAGCTAGGCAGGCGTCCGCGGATACCCTTTGGTCCGCCTTAGGGAGATGTGGGGCGTCACATATGTGATTGGTATGGTCGGGCAAGGGTGTACTTTATTGCACTTGCCCCAATGTGATATGTACTCGTTTATTGTTGCAATTGATTTGATATACTTGTATTTGTACTTGTGCTTGTAAGTGCTGAGCGGCTGCATGTACCACACTCAATCTGAGTGGGAGGTACCTCTCCTTCCCGTCTCCGTACTCTTTATCTTGATTTAGTCGATTGGAGTGTTATCTCATCGACTTTTTGGGGATCCAAACCCCACTGGCTAGTTATTCGAGTCGAGTCGGCAAGGGCTTGGTCGATTAGATAATGAACCATAGGTATCTAGTGTTGTCGAGTGGAGTGTTATCTCTTCGACTAATCGGTATGCTCGAGTACTACCACCAGTGTTTAGTTGGTGTTCGGGCTCGGTAAGGGGGTTCAATGGTGGACGGATTGGTGTTAAGCGAAGCACTACTGGATTGGTTACTTTACTTGAAGGTTGACGGAGTGTCAACTAATACTTTATCAAGCTCTGGTGAAGCAACGGGAAATTAGCTCCTGAGAGTCATCTGTATCCTTAAATTTTACACTCGCTCAATTTGAGATTTGTTACCTGAAGTGTTATTGCTCACTTTTATGGACTGGTTATGCTCGCTACTTTGCCACTTTGGTACGTGAACTTTTCAATAATTGTCAACTTGCTATTTTGGAGCCTCACTAGATTTTTAGCTCATTCCACACCATTTGTTTTCCTTACAGGGGGTATGAGCGAGGCGTGAGACTGGTACAGGCTAGCATAGTCTAGTTTTTGAAAATTTTGTAATTGTACTCACGCTAGCACCCGACTAGGGTTGATTGTGCTTGAATTGTAAACACTTGAAAGTGTCTTGGTGTGTAGAAGCTTTATATCTGGGTTTGAGCATCAATGTATATATCAAGTTTGAATTTGTTGTGTTATTTAGTTTCTCTGGATGTAAGTTAGGTTCTCGAGCTACGAGTGAGTGAGTCCTGGCGGGAGTTGGGCAGGCGGTCCGCTAAACCCTGGATTAGATTTGTGGTTCTTGTTGATTTCACTCCAAATCAATCAAAACCCAAGATGAAATGTGAAGTTTCTCCTCTCTTTTCTCTCTCTCTAGTTCGGCCAAGGGAGGAAGAAAATGAATAGGCTTTGAGGAGAGTTTACAAGATAAAGACTAGAATGGTCTTTGGTCAAAGTTGACTTAATGACTACCACTTGTTGCTCTATCATTTTTCCTCTTATTTTTATTCTTTTTCCTCTCTTTTTTGGTCAAAAATTTCGGCCATCTTAAGATAAAATTAGGGAAAGGAAAAATAAAATAAAAACAAGGAGATCATGGTAAGAAAGTATTGGTGAAGTGCGGTACTCCACCGGTAACAAATGGCGCACGTCGGTTCAAACCTATTTTCCTTAACTCTCTTGCACTTGTGTTTTAACTTATGATTCACTAACTTATCACTAAGAAAAGTTGGCTACCTAGCTATATATTATGGCTATTATTAAATATCCAACTTAGTCCAGTTGATAAATATTAACCTATTAATAGTAATTACTTTGCCTAATATTAACTATATAATGTGATTATTACAAATACAACTTGTACCCTTGGAAAAATGAATTTCCCGTTACTTCACCAGAGCTTGATCAAGTATTAGTTCACACTCCGTCAACCTTCAAGTAAAGTAACCAATCCAGTAGTGCTTCACTTAACACCAATCCGTCCACCATTCAACCCCCTTACCGGGTCCGAACACCAACTAAACACTGGTGGTAATACTCGAGCATACCGATTAGTCGAGGAGATAACACTCCACTCGACAACACTAGATACCCATGGTTTGTTATCTAATTGACCAAGCCCTTGCCGACTCGACTCGAATAACTAGCCAGTGGGGTTTGGGTCCCCAAAAAGTCGATGAGATAACACTCCAATTGATTGAATCAAGATAAAAGTACGAAGACGGGAAGGAGAGGCACCTCCCACTCAGATTGAGTGTGGTACATGCAGCCGCTCAGCACTTACAAGCATAAGTACAAATACAAGTATATCAAATCAATAGCAACAATAAATGAGTACATATCACATTAGGGCAAGTGCAATAAAGTACACCCTTGCCCGACCATACCAATCACATATCATTCGATCACATTGGTCAAGTATTGGAAACAAGTGTCAAGTTCAATCAGGTATTTGGAAGCACTCACCAAAGATGTAGTGCCTTTACGGATCACGTTCAGGTATTACTCCTTGTTGGGAGTCCAAATCTGCGATAAAATATCGTTTAAGAGCTTTGAAATCACTAAGCTTTGAAACTTAATGTAGACACCAAATTTTTAAATAATTTTTATTCTATTCTATTTTTATTTGTTAATTTCATGTTTTTTGGTTTTAGACTTTTTTTAGCATTTTAGATTATTATTATTATCTATTATTTTATTCTAGTTTTTATTTTTATTTTGTATTCGTTTTTGCCCTTTTAGCTGTTTATCTTTATTCTTAAGACTTTTAGCATAAAATTTGTCAAAAAAGAAAATCATTCACAAAAATATGTCTTAGTTATTTTAGATTCAAGTTCATTGTTATTTAATTAAAAAAAAAGAGAAAAAGAGAGAAAAATTAGCTTTTCTTTTTTTTATCTTATCTTTTGATGCCTAGTTTTACTCATTTTATTCGATTTTTACTTAAGTTGTTATTTTTCTTTATATTTTGTTTATTATTAATTAAAAAAAAAAGCTGATTCATGCAAGATGGCCATCGGATGGTCAAGGAAGAGGCATTGAGCCGGGGTGGTTTGTGACCATCCAGATGAGGGTTAAGAGAGATTCATGATGATATAAAAGGGAGAGGAACGGCGGGGCTGAAAGGAAAAAAAAAGCAAGGGAAATCTTATGAAGGTTGGGGCTGAGAGAAAAACGGGGGAAAAAGAGGGAAGCTGAAGAAAAGAGAAGGCTTCGGGCGGCTGAGCAAAAAGGAGAGAAAAGGGGGTGAGTGTGTGATGGGGCTGGAGAGGAAGAACTGAGAACTGGACAGAGAGGAAGAGAGGGATAAGGAGTGACGGCTGGGGACGGCTGAAAAATGGAGAGGGCCGAGAGAGGAGGAGACCGAGGGAGTTTCGTCGGAGAGCCAAAGAGAAAAGAACAAAGCTAAGAAAAGAGAAAAGGGGGGAGAACTTGAGAGCTGGCCTGGCTAGAACAAGAAAAGGAAAAACAGCACAAGGGGGCAAAGGGGAGAGCTTCAGGGAAGAAACGAGAAACAGAGAAAGAAAATCTGGGTGGCCAAGGGAGAAAGGAGATAGCAAGCCGACGGCTAGAAAATCTGAGTAGAGAGAGCTAAGAGGGAATAGAGGCTACGGATAAGAAACAAAAACGGAAACCAGAAGAAGAAAACTTCGGGTAATGACGGAAGGAAAATTGCAGGAATCCCTTCTGTAAAAGCTCAGCTCGGCTGATGAACTAGCCTACTTTAGGACCAGATTCCTGTTATGATTCTAGCCTTCTGAAGGATCTTTTGATTTCTGCGCACTCTTGGGAGGCCATAGAGGAAATCTCGTTCACAAATCTCTGGGAAAAGATCACGGGAAGACAGCTAAATCAAGAGCCAAAGTGACGGTTTCATCAGCGCGAAGTTCTGCGGCGGCGACGTCCGCGATTTCATTTTTGGAATCAGCAGCGCTTCCTGGCATTTTCCACTCTCAACTAACCACGAAATCATCCTCAGGTAACTTTGGCCTCTTATTTTGTTCATTTTACACGGCTTTCATGAAGATTCCAGCTAGCTAGACATGGGTTTTGGGTTGTTTTTGCCGTTTGATGTCATTCAATGGCAATGTTCATCTTTCTGTCGCATTTGGTGGTTGTGATTGGTTATCTGCTTGATGTTTTCTCTTCGGTCATCCGATACAAGTCTCGGTGATCCTTTGATGCGGCCGAAATAAGTAGTAAAAATGAGGAGAATTTACTGGCATGTTCCCATTCTGAATCATTTTTTCTTGTTCGACGTTTTCTGGTTTCGATTGCTGAAGCTTTTAGTTTGATTGAAGTCTGTGACTCGTGGTTCAGTTAATATATCATACGCGCATTTGTCCCAAGTTTGTTTTCATCTTTGCTGCATTTTTCCTATCCAGTGGCATCATTGTATATGTTGGAAATAGATAATCGAATTATGAGGTGAGGTTAACAATGGGCTTAAGTTATTGCATTCGGATTTGATTTGATTTGAGTCACTTAGCGACAATGGGTTTTGGTTGAATGAGAAAACTTGGAATGAGCTTTGAATGAGTTGTTTGTTTGCATGTTCAATCCAGTGTCTTTATCATGGTTTTCTGGAATGGGTTTTTGTCATGCTAGCTGTGCTTCGTTTCTTTCTTTTGCTATTATTTCTTGCGTCCCTGGCAGTCACCAATCCAGACTTTCTACTTTAGTCTTGTAATAAAGGTGTGATATTTGAATGGGTTGATGATTGGGAGTGGTACCTTATGGAATTTGATGTTTGGTAGTGATGTTTTGGGTTGGTGAATGCCGCATATTGTAATGATATGAAACCAGAAAGGAGAAAGTTCCAGCAGCTTCATGATCCTATCCTAAGTTTCCTTTTGTAAGTTAGATGTCAAGTTCCAATGGATTTTAGATTGGAGCTTTTGATGTTTGCTTGAAGAGGTTTTGCTCAAAACTGTCTTTAAAGGCTGAAATCCGCAAGAGAAATGGAAGTCGCAGCTTGTTTCGTTGCTCAGGGGCTTTATCAGCTTGTCCAAATTTGTTGCAGAACATTTTTTCGTAGACTTTGCATGAAGTTTGCATGATAATTTCTGAGAATTGCACTTTGACCCCTCCATTTCCCCTTATTCTACTTTGGCCCAAAAATTGAATAACTTAATCGTTTTTGTCTCCTTACCACGTTGTTTTCTTTCCTTGGCATGCTTAATTTGATTATTAGATAGAATATGCATGAGTTTAGGGATGAATTTGAAGGTTTCAAGGACTTTTTTCTAATGTTATTTGGGCCCATTTAGCTTCTTTAATCTTTCAAATTGGGCCCCTGTTTGTTTTAATTTGTCAAATATGTGTTATTCACTTTTATTTGAACGCTTTGATTGATTCAATTTCATATTTATTGATTAAAGTGATGCCTTGACCCTTTTATTATTTTGGAGGGTAAATAAGTAATTTCACTCCATTAGAGCCCCAACTCAACGGAGGTACACCCTATCCCTTATTTCTTACTTTGTTTGATCCTATGTGAACTTATGTGTGAAATTGCATGCTTTTTGAATATTTTTATTTTATTTATTTATCTAGTCACTTTATTTGTTTAGTTTTGGTTATCTGAAAGGCATTTGAATGCCAAATTTGTAATAGTTAGGTATTTATTTTAATTATTTATTTCCCCTTTTTAGATTGTAGTAGGGCCTCCCTAATGTAATAGTTTGGGCTCGTTTCCCTTGTGTGATTTGCATGCTTATGTGTTATGTGTTACCGCTTTCTTAGGGCCTTGCATCTAGATATTATCATTATGTGTTATGTGTCTATGTGATATTATGTGTTTACATGCTTTTATTAGGTCTTACATGATTTATTTGATTGTAACAAATGCATGTTGTCACCAAACTAGTCCAACGCTAGTTGTGGCCGCCTTTTCCGAATCCATACTAGTCCAATGCTAGTGAAAATTCATAGACATGGGCTAGTCTAATGCTAGACCCTTAGGACTTCCCGCACGTTAGATCATGATTGTGTGATAAAATCATTATATGTCATACATATTTTTCCATTTTTTAGGATCCGTATCATTTTCACATAAATATTCCCTCTAATAAAATATCCTTTACCCCTATGTATATATAACATTTAGATTTACATCTCATTTAGGAAATTAGGGGTAAATTAGTGCATTTTTGCTTGATTAGATTAGGGATAACCCCCTTGGATATAGGATATGGACAAGTTTGGCTTTTCTAGCCTTAGCACGCTTGTATTCCCTCTATTAAAAGGAAAAATTGAGTCACGAACGTTAGTCCCCCGTACCCGACATGATGCATTCCTTTAGGGCATGTATATTTATATAATTATGATTATTTTTATTATTTTCCTTTTCTTAGAATCTCATATTTTTGCATTATTCGTGACTTCTTCAAAAAATCTTCATTGGGCATCACAATTAATGTGAGTGGCACCAATTGGGCTTTGAAGAGATATTTCGACCTCCCGATGCCCTCCTAGGTCTAGGGTTTGCATTCATATAGTACATCTAAATGTGATAAATCTTTAGGTTAAAATAAGAAAATCTTTGACTAAATCACGCAACTAGCCTTGGTTAGGTCGAAAGAGTGCCTTGGATTTTTATCCTTGCCTACTTTTTCTTCAAATGTGACTCCCGAATCTTTTTCCCTGATTTTCATAGACTTGGAGTCGTTTAAAAAGGGTTTTTCTATTTTTTCTTTAAAAAATTTCATTTTTAGGTGACTTGGTACACCTTAACTCAATACCAAGTGGCAACTCCGATTTTTATTTCAAAAACCCTTTTTAAACTATAACTTGGGCCCAAATCGTCGCATTACAAACCCCATTTAGGCCCTTTTCCTTTATTCATTTTCTAAAAACAAAAACTCATTTTTTCAAAAAAAAACAAAAAGTCCATTTTTCTAAACTCGTTATTTTTCTTATTAAAAAATGGGGCGCGACACTTAAACGTTTCGTTTAACGAGGATCAAGTGATTGAAACTCATTTGGAGAATATTCGTAAAACTCATGCTCGCTCTTAAAACTTTGAAACTTTGAAGCGATCAAACTTTGAAATCACCATTTGAGTCGAAGAGACGAGGAAAATGTATTTCTATTAGTCGTCACTTTCATTTTTCCAAGGGTACAAGTTTCGGCCGAATTCTAGCTTACATACCTCCATGAAAGAGGACTTGAATAACCTAGACAATTCAAGCTCAATTCAATCCCAACTCTTCGTTCAAACTACAAGTGCACACGTCTAGTCTTCGAATGAAAATTTGGGCAGCACGCCCTTTGTATTGACCTATTTTTCAGCCATTTATGGCTTCATTATTTTTCTCAGATCAGTCCCAAAGTCTCACACAAGCAATGTTGTTAGATGGTATATTAGAAACTCTAATATAATTTTATTATTGATAATTGGCTTCATTAAATGGTATATTAGAAAAATCTACTCTAACAATATTGAATGTATAAATATTGTTAAATCTGCTGTCCACTAGAGTGGGAACCGACAAACAACCAAGACCAACTCTGACCAGTCGAAGGGGGAAGGGGCTAAACCGAAGGTGTCGGCTCTTGTGTATTCCTTAGAGCCACATCAAGTCCCTGACTCGTCTGAAGACGTGGAAGGTAAGATTCTTGTATTCCACCGTTTAACTAAGATTTTGAAGATTCCGATGGTAAGAAAAATTTCGGGGACGAAATTTCTTTAAGGGGGAGAGAGTGTGAGGACCCGTAAAATTTTCTTATTTTATATCATTTAATTCTATTTCTTTTCATGCATTTTTTTTATTTTATTTTACTACCTTAATTTTTTTTAGACATTTTATAAGTGAATATAGTTTGTAAAAACATTTTTCGAGTATAAGTTAGTTCGGGTTAATTTGGAAATGTATTATGGGTGTGGGACTCGCTAGTACACTAAGTGCGATAAATTTTTGATGATTAGTTGAAGTTTTGTATAAAGGGATATTGCTGTACAAGGTGCTAGGAGATAGTTAGAGGTTAGCTAGATAGATTAACCATTGGTAGACAAAAGGATGAGATTTGAACCCTAAGGTGCCATTTGTCACAAACTATTGGAAGTTGGACTTTTGACCAAGGTTATTAACTTTACTAAAATCAGATTTTTGACCAAAATTCCTTCACTTTCTTGTCTTCTTTGGCCGAAAATATTGAGAGAAAAAACAAGAGAGTTCTTCATCTTCCACTTCAATTTCTTGTCCAATTCTTGAGTTCCAACCGATTAAATCGCAAACTACTCCATAAAAGTGCTAGTTAAGGTAGTTTCCAAGGTGTTTGTGGAGTCAATTTGGGAGGAAAGATACTAAGCTACCATTTTCTTGAGGTTTCAAGGTAACTTATTAAGAAAATTTCCCTTTGCTTCTAATGGTTGCAAATTAGTGGTTTAAAGTTGTAGATTTGGTAGGTTTATGAGCATATTTCATAGTTTGAAGTAGTATTATGAAATTTTCAGTTTTATGGTGATTTTTTTCTGCCTTTGTGAGACCCCGAAAATTTTCTTATTTTCTAGGCATTTATTTTAGGCTTTGGGCTTAATTTTAGTGTTTTCTTTAATGTGTGCATTTTCTGGGGATTTTTATGAGAAATAGGAATTTTAAATCATTTTCCTGAAATAAAATACTTTATGTGGTAATAGGGGTGTACAGTGGATGTGGGACCCACTAGTGCAGTTGGTGAAGAAAAATGGGTTGGAGGAAAATTTTACATACGGAGATTTTATTATCTTGTATTATGAGCTAATTAGAGGTTAGCTAGTATAATTAAGTTGTGAGAACTCGTAATTTTTTTTCCCATTTTCTAGGTTTTATTATCTTTCATGGCTTGTTTTCTGCATTTTCGTGATTAGGAAAAATTCTAGATACTTTTAAGAAGCAAATATAGTTTTTAGATGATTTTTCTAGTCTCAACTAGGTTTTGAGAAATTAAGAGCGTATACCGGACGTGGGACCCACTAGTACGAAAAGTTCGAAAAAATTCAGCCAACTAGGTTAAGTTTTGGATGCTGAAATTAATTTATCGGGTGTTAAGAGATAAGTAGAGGTTGCAATTTGGATTGGTGTGAGAGGAAACAAAGTGATAGACTTGCATTAAATAGGGTGACAAGTGTCACCATTTGGTTGGATTGACTTGTATGACCACTATTCATTTTCTTACCAATTGACCAAATAAATCAAAAATACTACCAAAAATTCATCATTTTCTCCTTCATCTTGGCCGACCTCTTCAAGCAACAAAAGAAAGAAAACTCTTCAAGTTTTTGGCTTCAATCTTACTCCAATCTACCAAATCAACCATTGAATCTTGTTTTTGCTCCATAGAAACACTTAAGGGAGTGATAGTGAGTTGTTTGGAAGGTTCAAGTGATTAGTTGCTCTCCCTCTTGTGTTGCTAAGGTAAGTTGAGAAGGACCCCTTTCCTCCCTCTAATGATGCTTAAATCATGATTGGTGGTAGTATAAGATGCACTTTTATGGATTACATCTTGATTTTGGTTGAAGTGATGAAGTTTTATAATTTTTGGGGATTTTTCTGTTTTCATATGAATATGATTATGTGGTTATGTATGATGATTGGAAATGGTATTTAAGGAAGCTAGAAGGTGGAAAAAGTGGTTAATTGCAAGCAATTTCTGTTTTGGAAAGAAAACTGGAAAATTAGGGTTCTTGGAATTACATTCTGCCCGGTTTTGTAGCTCATAGTTAGAGGTCGAATTGGCCTTGGGTTAAAACATAAAAATTGTAGGTAATGATAGTTTAGAGGTGCCTACAAAATTTCAGGTCAATCGGAGTGGGTAGCTTGAGAAAAGATGGAATTACCCTTGCTGCCCTGGTTTTACCCGAATTTGGGAATTGCTTCTGTAATTGGTTATTTTGGTCAGGAATGCTTCCGAATTGGTTGTTGAGGTCTTCTGATGAAAAGTAGCCCTGTTTCAGATGGCTTTGGAATTTCGGGATTTGGACTTAGGTAGGCTGAGTTATGATGTTTGCACTAGAATGCGTTCTGTGAATCTATTTTTACGGTTCTGGTGTAGTAGATTGCATTTTTGACCTGGTTACACTCGAAACTGGGCTGAGTGACCTTCTGTAATATTGTAGCTCTATCTCTTAGCTTCAAAACGGTGGGTCTTACACCTTCATCCGATAATCGCAGTGCCATTGGTACCTAAACCGCATAATGACGTCAAAAACTATTTTTTTCCGGGTTAACACTTACTCCATTTCCGGATTTTTCGGGTTTCCTCTATTGCTTGTGTGTGCTTATGGAACCCTATTTTGGTGATATTTGGCTTTGGTTTATGACTCGTTATCGAGTCTCATTGTAATTGTTTGCATGTTTTAGGGCGTGACGGTGGTTCACGACGTTCCTTTGACGGAAGTGCATGAAATATCACTTTCAAACTTGGTGAGTGTACTACTCACTTGTGTGTTACTATATGGCTTTGATACTTGAACTTGATGAGTTAAATGTTATTGCACCATTGATATTGATTGAAGTGAGGGTGTACTTTATCACTCTCACTTATTTCTCATGTTATTGGAATGTTACATGAAATGAAAGTACATGACTTGGTGTCGTTTGGACGAGTATCCAACGACCATGATTGTTATCATTGAGCTCAACCCTATTGGTAGTTGATTGAATCGAGCCGGCGAGGGCTTGGTCGTGACAATTAATGAGCCTTGGGGAAAATGTTATATGGAATCTTGTAGTATGAGAGACTCTCGATTCCGGTATACTCGAGAAATACCACAGTGCAAGTGTTTGGAGTTCGGACCCGGTAGGGGAATATTAGGTGGAAGGAATGGAAGTAAAGTGAAGTCTACGGTTGGTTACTTTTAAACATTGACGGAGAGTCAATGAGATCCTGTGACAGCCCCACCTTCCCCTAAGGCGAACCAAAGGGGTTAGCGGACTGCCTGCCCAGCTCTCGCCAGGACTAACGGTGCAGTTAGAGCGATCTATTGCGTTCCGGAACTTACAAACGCGCGTAAACAAGTCAAAATGGCAAAATAACCCAAAATAAAAAAAAATGAAACCCGGAGTCGGCCATGAATAGTAACCGACCCGTCAGAACCCAACCAAAAACCAAGCAAACGTTCACATCTTGAACTTTAGTATTTACAATCCAAAGTTGCATACAAAAGTATTCAAAAGTGGATACATGTAGGGTTTGCCAAATCAAAAGAGAAACAGACCCAAAAGTACATTTAGGGTTTCAATAAATGAGCTATACAAAAGATATGTCCAACTAGCTCATTTCGGCAACCAATTATCAATTGCAGTCCAAAAGTAGTTATTTTCCTGTAAGGAAAACAAAAGGAATAGAGTGAGCTAATTGCCCAGTGAGAATACTACCCAAGCAACCAAGTTCACATAGGCATAAAGCTTTTCATTTCACTGCATCAAAAGTAAGCCAAGGCACACGTCAATATTGAGGATAAAAGGATACGGGTGGCTCTCAAGAGCCCTTTTCCTCGTTTGCATTCTTGATCGGATCTCATTGACTCTCCGTCAATGTTCAAAAGTAACCAACCGTAGACTCCACTTTACTTCCATTCCATCCACCTAACATCCCCCTACCGGGCCCGAACTCCAAACACTTGCACTGTGGTATTACTCGAGTATACCGGAATCGAGAGTCTCTCTTACTACAAGATTCCATATAACACTTTCCCCAAGGATCATTAATTGGCACGACCAAGCCCTTGCCGGCTCGATTCAATCAACTACCAATAGGGTTGAGCTCAAAGATAACAATTGTAGTCATTGGATACTCGTCCAATCGACACCAAATCAAGTACTTTCATTTCATGTAACATTCCAATAACAAGAGAAACAATAAGTGAGAGTGATAAAGTACGCTCTCACTTCAATCAATTAACATTCAACTCATCAAGTTCAAGTATCAAAGCTATATAGTAACACATAAGTGAGTAGTACACTCACCAAGCTTGCAAATGGTGTTTCATGCACTACCGTCAAAAGAACGTCGTGAACCACCGTCACGCCCTAAAACATGCAAACAAGTACAATGAGACTCGATAACGAGCCATAAACCAATGCCAAATACGACCCCAATAGGGTTCCATAAACATATACAAGCATTAGGGAAAACCAGAAAATCCGGAAATGCAACTAGTTGTAACCCTGAAAAAAAAACAGTTTTCGACCTCATTTTGCGGTAATGGCACCAAAGACACTACGATTATCGGATGAAGGTGTAAGACCCACCGTTTCGAAGCTAAGATATAGGGCTACAATATTACAGAAGGTCACTCAACCCAGTTTCGAGTGTAACCAGGTCAAAAATTCAAGATACTACACCAGAATCACAAAAAAAGATTCACAGAACGCATTCTAGCGGAAACATCATAAATCAGGCTATCCAAGTCCAAATCCAGAAATTCCAAAACCAGCTGAAAAATAAGAAACAGGGATACATTTCATCAGAAGGCCTCAACAACCAATTCGGAAGCATTCCTAACCAAAATAACCAATTACAGAAGCAATTCTCCAATTCGGGTAAAACCAGAACAACAAGGGTAATTTCGACTTTTCTCAAGCTACGCTACTCCGATTGACCTGAAATTTTGTAGGAACCTCTAAAATATCATTCCCTAAAACTTTCATGTTTTAAGCCAAGGCCAATTAGGCCTCTAACTAGGAGCTAGAAAACCGGGCAGAATGTTATCATCATAAACCCTAACTTTCCAAGATTTCTTCCAAAACAGAAATTGTTTGCAATTAACCACTTTTTCCACCTCATAGAGTCCTTAAACATCATTTCCAATCATCATATATAGCCACACAATCATGTTCATATTAAAACAGAAAAATCCCCAAAAATTATAAAACTTCATCAATTCAACCACAAATCAAGAAATAATCCATAATATTGCATCTCATACTACCACTAAGCATGATTTAAGCATCAATAAAGGGAGGAGAGTGGTTCTTCACAACTCACCTTAGAAACAAGAGAGAGAGAGCAACAAGTCCTATTAGCTTTCCAAATAGCTCCACACAACACTTCACTATCACTCCCTTAAGTGGTTTTTTGGAGCAAAATCAAGGTTGGATGGTTGAGTAAGTTGATTGAAGCAAGATTGAAGCCAAAATCTTGAAGAGTTTTCTTTCTTTTGTTGTTCAAGGAGCTCAGCCAAGATGAAGAGAAAATGGTGAATTTTTGGTTATTTTTTTGATTTATTTGGTCAATGGTAAGAAAAGGAATAGTAGTCTTACTTAAGGACCAATCCAATGGTGACACTTGTCACCTCCATTAATGCAAGTCTATCACTTTGTTTCCTCTCACACCAATCCAAATTGCAACCTCTACTTATCTCTTAACACCCGGTAAATTAATTTCAGTATCCAAAACTTAACTTAGTTGGCCGAATTTTTCCGAACTTTTCGCACTAGTGGGTCCCACGTCCGGTATACGCTCTTAATTTCTCAAAACTTATTCAATACTAGAAAAATCATCTAAAAATTGTATCTGCTCCTTAAAAAGATCTAGAATTTTTCCTAATCACGGAAATGCAGAAAACAAGCCATGAAAGATAATAAAACCTAGAAAATGGGAAAAATTACGGGTTCTCACACTCTCTCCCCTTTAAAAGAATTTCGCCCTCGAAATTTCTCACCTTAACTCACGAAAAGTTCAGGGTATTTCTTTCGCATCTCCTCTTCCACTTCCCAGGTAGCTTCCTCTACCCCATGGTTTCTCCATAGTATCTTCACTAACGGAATCTGCTTGTTTCTGAGCTCTTTGACTTTCCGGTCAAGCACTTGGATAGGTTTTTCTTGGTAAGCAAGCGATTCGTCCACGTCGATCTCCTCGGGTTGTAAGATATGGGATGGGTCGGGATAGTATTTCTTGAGCATCGAGACGTGGAAGACGTCGTGAATTCTCGAGAGACTTGACGGAAGCTCTAGTCTATATGCCACCGCACCTATCCTCTGTAGGATCTTGTAAGGTCCGACGAACCTCGGTTGCAATTTCTTTCCTCTACCCGCCGTGACACTCCGTAACGGTGTAACCTTGAGGAAAACACGGTCTCCAACTTCGAACTCCAAGTCTTTTCTTCGATTGTCGGCGTAACTCTTTTGTCGGCTTTGAGCAGTTTGGAGTCGTTGCCGTATCAACTTGACCTTTTCTCGAGCCTCTTCCATCCAGGGAATAGTGGTTGGATCCAGTGCCTTCCTCTCGCCAACTTCGTCCCAGTAAATTGGTGATCGGCATTTTCGTCCATATAGTGCTTCGTATGGAGCCATTTGAATCGACGAATGGTAGCTATTGTTGTATGCAAACTCTACTAAGGTTATGTGTTGACCCCAGTTGCCTCCAAAATCGAGAATGCAAGTTCGTAGCATGTCCTCGAGAGTTTGAATGGTTCGTTCCGATTGTCCATCCGTCTGAGGGTGATAGGTTGTGCTCAAGTTGAGTTTCGTTCCTAGAGTCTCCTGGAACTTTTGCCAAAACCGAGATACGAAACGTGGATCTCGATCGGAGATGATGCTCACCGGAACACCGTGCAGCTTTACAATCTCATCCATGTACAGTTGGGCCAACTTGTCCATGGAATACTTCATGCTTACCGGCAAGAAATGGGCCGACTTGGTTAATCGATCGACGATCACCCAAACGGCATCGTGTCCTCGTTGCGTTCGCGGCAAACCTGAAACGAAGTCCATGGTGATGTTTTCCCACTTCCATTCAGGTATCTCAAGGGGTTGTAACAAGCCCGACGGTTTTTGATGCTCCGCTTTAACCTGTTGGCAAACAAGACATTTTTGCACGTACAACACAATTTTCTTCTTCATATTGTCCCACCAATAGGTTCCTTTCAGATCCTGATACATCTTGCTACTACCCGGATGGATTGTATACTTGGATCGATGAACTTCCTCTAGAATCTCCATTTTCAATGATTCATCCTTCGGCACCACTATTCGGTTTCGGTAGTTTAAAATACCCTCAGGACTAAAATGGAAGTCAGTGGTTTCTCTTTTTCCCACTTTCTCTCCCCATTTCTGCACCAGTGCATCTTCCTTTTGAGCTTCTTTAATCCTTTCCAAGAAGGTGGAAGTCACTTTAATATTGCCAAAAATCACCTTATGACTCCCAAGGCAGGGTTTCCACTCGCTAATCGACTCGAGCAAATTCCACTCTTTAATCATTAATCCCGCTACTTGTGCCTTGCGACTCAAAGCATCGGCCACTACGTTCGCCTTTCCTGGATGGTAGTTGATAGTACAATCGTAATCCTCCAGAAATTCCATCCATCGTCGCTGCCTCATGTTCAATTCCTTCTGGGAGAAGAGGTACCTCAAGCTTTTGTGATCGGAGTAAACCTCGAAGGTTACCCCATATAGGTAGTGTCTCCACTTTTTAAGAGCGAAAACAACGACAGCTAGCTCCAGATCGTGGGTCGGGTAATTCTGCTCATGAGGTTTTAACTTCCTCGAGGCAAAAGAGATCACATTTCGGTTTTGCATTAATACACAACCCAGGCCTTCTCGTGACGCGTCAGTATACACAACAAATCCGTCACCTCCATTTGGCAAGACGAGAACTGGAGCCATGGTCAATCTCTTTTTTAACTCTTGAAAACTTGTCTCACTTCGGGCATTCCAAATGAATCGCCCATGTTTCTTTGTCAAGTCGGTTAGAGGACCGGCTAGTTGGGAAAAGTCCTTGATGAAACGCCGGTAATATCCAGCCAGTCCTAGAAAGCTGCGGACCTCGGTGGGAGTTTCTGGCCTCTTCCAATTAGTCACAGCTTCTACTTTCGCCGGGTCAACTGAAATACCCTCTTGAGAAATTACGTGCCCCAGAAAAGCAATTTTCTCCAGCCAAAATTCGCACTTGCTGAATTTGGCGTACAGTTGATGATCTCTTAGGGTTTGTAAGACAATCCTCAAGTGCTGCTCATGCTCTTCACGGATCTTGGAATAGACCAGGATGTCATCGATGAAGACCACTACAAATCGATCCAGGTGGGGCTTAAAAACCCTATGCATTAAATCCATGAAGGCGGCAGGAGCGTTTGTTAATCCAAAGGGCATAATTGTAAACTCGTAATGCCCGTATCTAGAGTTGAAGGCAGTTTTCGGAATATCCTCCTTCCTGATTAATAACTGGTAATACCCTTGTCGGAGGTCCAATTTCGAAAAGACCACTGCTCCTTTCAGCTGGTCGAACAACTCATCTATGTGGGGCAGTGGATACTTATTTTTCACCGTAATATTATTCAGGCCCCGATAATCGATACACATCCGCAACCCACCATCTTTTTTCTTCACAAAAAGTACAGGAGCTCCCCAAGGAGACCCACTCTCTTGAATGAATCCCCGCTCCAGAAGGTCCTGTAATTGTAACTTTAGCTCCTTGTGTGACAACCCCACCTTACCCTAAGGCGAACCAAAGGGTTCGGCGGACCGCCTGCCCAGCTCTCGCCAGGACTACGGAGTCGAATCACACAAATCCGATATTACACGAGATAGGACCCAAAAGAATTGAATGATTGAAAACCGCCAAGCTTAACAGTAACTTACCAAAATCACATGGAAAAAAAACATTTTCATATATACATGTCGCTAGGTTTACAATTCAGATGGAACCAGTGAAACGAAGTACATTTAGAGTTTGCTTCCCCTCGAGGAGCTATACAAAAGAACAAAAGATTATCTAACTAGCTCAACTCGCTTTTCAAAATCATGATTTCCAAAAGAGGTTCCTCTAAGGAAAACAAAAGGAACAGAAAGGGGTGAGCTTGCGCTCAATGAGGTACCAGACATATAGCAGAAAAATCATGGCATTTCACATTTAACAAATCAGATACACATGCTAGATGTAAAGTAAAGTAACTAATGATTCACATAGGAAGGATACAGGTGGCTCTCAGGAGCCAAATTCCCATTTGCGTCACCGAAGCTTGATCGAAGTTGACACTCCGCCAACGTATATAGAACCAACGTCCGTAGACCCCTCTTTACACCAAATCCCGTTCACCAAACACCCCTTTACCGGGCCCGCTCACCGCAAACGAACAGAAATGGTAATACTCGAGTATACCCGGAATCAAGGGTCTCAATACCCAAAATCCCCGAACAGACTACCGTGGTTCGTTATCTAATCGTCCAGGCCCTTGCCGGCCCGACTCGAATAACTTAGCCACAGGATTGAGCTCAGAGGTCATAGAAATCCGAACAGATGCAGACACAGATAACAGATTCAAATTTTGCATGGTAAATTGGCATATGAACAGACAAGAGAACGAGTGTGATAAAGTACACTCTCGTCTCAAACAAATTAAACAGATTGCAGAGCAGAAATCAAGTTAAACAGCAATGGAGGGGAGTGGTACACTCACCGGCTCAACTTCAAAAGTTTTCACTTCAGATTGGCCTTAATCGCCAAGAAACCCTAAAATAATCAAAATAAACCAATTGAAGGTTTCATATCCAAATCGAGCAAACGGAATGCACAAGTGAGGCTCGACTACACGTCGTATGCCTTGCCAAATAAATACTAATGCAAGGGTGCAAAAACATGATTTTCTTGGAAACAAAAAGGTAACATAAAGACTTTGGCGCAAACAACCCAAAAGCCTTTCATTTCTACCAAAAGGCAAATCCAACTTAAAGGAACCAAACGGCCTAGAAAATCGGGCAGCACTTCCCCTAAATTTCTTACTTTTCCAGCCCTTAAGGCTTCACTATTACCTCAAATCAGTCCCAACATCTCACACAAAAGTCATCTCATTTCCCAAAAGCCGTTCACTAGGCTCAAAATAGTACAAGTACAAAAGTTAGCTAGGAAATGATCGGAATGAAAACAAGCCTTAAAACTATTCAAATAAACACAATAAGATTCGTTTACAAGTCATAAACCAAGGCCAAGTATTACCAAAATAAGGTTCCATAAGAATATATAAGCATTAAAGGAAACCAGAAAAATCCGGAAATGGAAATAAGCTTTAACCCAAGAAAACAGTTTTTAACGTCATTTTGCGGTATTGGCACCAAAGACACTACGATTGTCGGATGAGGGTGCAAGACCCACCATTTCGAAGCTAAAATACAGGGCTACAACATCACAGAAGGTCACTCAGCCCAGTTTTGAGTGCAAACAGGTCAAAAATACAAGATACTTCATCAACAACGTAAAACAGATTCACCAAAACGCATTCAAGCGGAAACATCATAACTCAGGCTCTACAAGTCCAAATCCAGAAATTCCAAAACCAGTTGAAATCTAAGAAACAGGAATAAATTTCATCAGAATACCTCAACAACCAATTCGGAAGAAATTCCAGCCAAAACAACCAATTACAGTCGCAAATCCCAATTTCGGGTAAACCAGAACAGCAATAGTAATTTCAACTTTTCTCACTCTACACAACTCCGATTGACCTGAAATTTTGTAGGCGCCTCTAAAATGTCATTCTATACAACTTTCATGTTTTGAGCTAAGGCCAATCAGGCCTCTATATAGGACCTAAAAATTCGGACAGAATGTTCATCACAAAACCCTCACTTTTCAATTTTTGGTCCAAAACAGAAATTGGTTGCAATTAATCACTTTTCCCACCTCATAGAGTCCTTAAACATCATTTTCAATCATCAAACATAGCCACATAATCATGCTTAGATTAAAACAGAAAAATCCCCAAAAATAATAAAACTTCATCATTTCAACCACAAATCAAGAATCAATCCATAAACTTGCATCTTATACTACCACTAAGCATGATTTAAGCATCAATTAAAGGAGGAGGGTGGTTCTTCACAACTTACCTTTAAAACAAGAGAGAGAGAGCTATGGGTCACCTTAACTTTTCAAACAACTTCACACACCAACTCACAATCACTACTTGAAGAGGTTTTATGGAAGGAATTCAAGATTAAACGGTTAGTTTGTGAGATTGGACAAGATTGGAGCAAGAAACTTGGAAGCTTTTCTTTCTTTTCTTGTAAGAGGAGGTTCGGCCAAGCTTGAAGGAAAAATGGAAGATTTTTGGTCAATTTTGATATTAATTTGGTAAAGGCATGAATAGTGGTCAAATGGCAAGACTAACTCTTATGGTGACACTTGTCACCTTTTATTAAATATCTACCTAACTTGTCTCCCTCGTATCAATCCACTTAGCACCCTCTACTTATCTCCTAACACCCGGTAAAATAATTCCAGTATTCAAAACTTAATCTAGTTGGCCGAAATTTTCCGAACTTTTCGCACTAGTGGGTCCCACGTCCAAAATACGCTCTTAGTTTCTCAAAATCTATTCGATACTAGAAAAATCATCTAAAAACTATATTTACTCATAAAATTTATCTAGAAAATTTTCCGGATACAGAAAGTGCAGAAAACAAGCCATGAAAAATGCGAAAACCAAGAAAATGCAAATTACGGGTTCTCACACTCTCTCCCCCTTAAGGAAATTTCGCCCTCGAAATTTTACCTTCCAAATTTAAAGTAACCAATGGCCTGTACCTTCTTCGTCGTCAGAGTCAGAAGAAACGAGGTTCTTCATCCCAGTCCCTTCTCCACTTGACGTCCAGGGTCGGTCTTGGTTGGCTGCTGGGTTCCCTTCTTTTCGGGCACTAAACCCGGGCAATTAGCAATTAGATGCTCGGCGCTCCCACAACACAGACATCTTCTCCCCTTTAACCAACAATCTACTTCAATATGATTGGATTTTCTACAATAACTACAATTTGTCACACCACCCGATCCACGGCCCCTCTTAGCAAATGGCCTTCCAGCTTTACCCTTTTTCTTTGCATGGAAGATCTTCAGTTGTGGCCTTGCAATTCCTATCTTTTGAACTTCCTCTGGAATCCCCATAAAAGTATTGCTTTGTGCCATTTCTACTGTCTCCTTGGAAATCTCTTCGTATTTCCTCTTTAGCTCCATGTTTTGGTGTAAAAGCTCAAGTTTCTCCGAATACTCTTGCTTCCATCGCCCTTCCCAGTACTCGGTTAGTCTCCTTTGAACCTCTATTTCGTCTCGGAGAACCGAAATTTCTTGATACGGATCAACCCAGTGTGTCATCTTACGGAGTTGCTGGAACTCGAAGGCTAGCCTGTCGGCAAAACAATGGGTCATAATACATCCCTAAGTACAAGTGGCATTCTCGGTCCTTGTGCAGCTATTGTTTCCCTTTCTTCTCTTGATTCTTGGCCTCGCTTAGTTCCACGGCCACGACCACATCCGTGTTTCCGTCTTTCTTACATATATATATATATATTTTTTTTCCTCTCCTTTTTTTTTTCCCCCAAAGATATTTTAGTAAATAAACATAGCAATAGGAAATTGACTAAAGTATCTAAAATTGAGACCACCAATTACACAAATAAACATATATGCACATAACATTCCACATATCAAGGAAACAAATGATCAAATATACAAATACGTATCAAATTAGGCAATTATTCATATACACAATTGTACAACCGACGGCATGTGGTAACAACATACGAGCGAATCAAAAGAAAAGGGATATATGTCCCAAACCTCTAAAATAACCCCGTCCGGGCTCTCACATCACCTATTATCCAAATGAAATATCCATTAATCTCTTGTACTCATTCCAATCAAACAAAGCCTAATCATGTTCCCAAAATGCAACTCTCACCTACGAACACCGCCTCAACTCTGGAGTACTCAGGCACAAGAATCCGAAATAAGATAGTTCACATCTCGAGCTGGCCAGTCCCAAGAGAAAACCATCTACAATCGAAATTCCCACCAGACGTACCGATCTATGATCCTCAGATACCACAAGAAAAGTTAAGGCCTATAACATTCACAATTTAGAGCTTAGGCTCGAACGAGCACTTAATCCTTCATACCTATTCACCACTTAGTCCAGGCTCACTCCGCGCAGAGACCACGCGAAACAGGCTCTGATACCACCTGTGACAGTTCTCACCTTACCCTAAGGCGAACCAAAGGGTTCGGCGGACCGCCTGCCCAGTTCTCGCCAGGACTACGGAGTCGAATCACACAAATCCGATATTACACGAGATAGGACCCAAAAGAATTGAATGATTGAAAACCGCCAAGCTTAACAGTAACTTACCAAAATCACATGGAAAAAAAACATTTTCATATATACATGTCGCTAGGTTTACAATTCAGATGGAACCAGTGAAACGAAGTACATTTAGAGTTTGCTTCCCCTCGAGGAGCTATACAAAAGAACAAAAGATTATCTAACTAGCTCAACTCGCTTTTCAAAATCATGATTTCCAAAAGAGGTTCCTGTAAGGAAAACAAAAGGAACAGAAAGGGGTGAGCTTGCGCTCAATGAGGTACCAGACATATAGCAGAAAAATCATGGCATTTCACATTTAACAAATCAGATACACATGCTAGATATAAAGTAAAGTAACTAATGATTCACATAGGAAGGATACAGGTGGCTCTCAGGAGCCAAATTCCCATTTGCGTCACCGAAGCTTGATCGAAGTTGACACTCCGCCCTCCAGCATTTGGCGTACGATTGTTTTGATGGATGGATGGTTTATTTATGTGATTCCGCGCTTTGCATTGCATTTGGGTGGGGGATATTACCCTAGGGCCTCGCGTTGGTTCTCGATCCCTCCCCTCCAAACGAGCACTAGCATACGTGCATAAGCTTTAATTTTTTACCCCTCATTTATTTTCTTTTAGTGGCTTGTCACGCCACTCCACCCTATTAGGATTTTAGAAGACTCACTTGGACTTGTGGTCACGACACGATGTGTGCGTAGCATGATCCGAGGGGTCACTCAATCTTCCATTTTAAGCTTTGGGTTCATAGCCTTTAGCTTTTAGTTGAAGGTTGAGGATTTTCGATAGATTCACTCATGACATGTGTGACAGCCCCACCTCCCCCTAAGGCGAACCAGAGGGTTCGGCGGGCCGCCTGCCCAGCTCTCGCCGGGACTCAGTCGTTCACTACATTCCTCAAACAGATTACAAGATAAAACTCAAATATACATCACATGGTCCACAAATATACATCCAAGTCTCCAATAATTACATGTCACAATTGCAGCGGAAACAATTCCCAACTATACATAAAATGATTCCAAATCCAAACTGTACAACATAAAGGCCATCCAATCACGCACACAAGTACTACAAGCCTTCCTTCGCTTTGAGCCCTGTGGAGGGGAATAAAATATTTTTGGGGTGAGATAGAAGCTCAGCGAGTAACCAGAAAATCAGTAATCAAATCGGTTTAACAATATTTCTTTTCAATGATGTCATAAATCAAATGATAAGTCCAGAAACAATTACAACATTTACAAAACATTAAATATGGAGTATCAATAATTCAAGAAACATGTACAATGGAAAGCGATAGTAACATTCATGAAAGGATACGTTCGTTCTCCTGTCATTTCCTTTTCTTTTTTCTCATTTGAAATTGCATCATTTTCCACCAACCTCCACCAACCTACAAAGGTAATACTCGAGTATACCAAACGTTCACCCAGGTCCCTAATCGCCCGACCGAGTCCGCTTCTGGCTCGAGACGACCGGTAACAAGGAGCAATGGCCAGTTCAGCCCAAAAGGCTTACATTCATGCGCAAGTAGCATTTAATCATTTATCATGAAAATTTCACATTGATTTAGGTCGAGTGCGATAAAATACACACTCGCCTAGAAAGCTCGTTTTGGAAATCATTCAAAGCACGTAACACGTTATCAATCAACAATACAAGTCATGAAGTCAAGGAAATATATCAAACAAGGAACACTTTCATATAAGCACGCATGATATGCAAGAAAACAGTTCAAAAGTAGCTTTGGAAACAGTTCAAAAGTAAATAATGTATGAAACGTTTCACAAGTACTTTGGAAATAGTTTAGGGTCACTCACCTCCATGGCTCAGAAACCATCCATCATATATCATTGACTTGCTCAAATCCGAGTCTTAGATCACAAACTCAATGCAAACAAATCCCTTCAAAGTTCGGACAGCACTTCCCCTAAATTTCTTTACTTTTCCAGCCATCAAGGCTTCATTATTTCCTCAGCCAGTCCCAAAGGTACACACACAACAACAATTTCATCTAATAGTCATTCAGAAAGTTCCAAGTAGTACTAGTACAAGTCAAGCTAGGGAAAAGTCCGGAAATGAAAGTTAAGCTCAAAACCAGAAAAACAGTTTTACCGTCCTTTTGCGGTAATGGCACCAAAGGTACTACGAGTATCGGATGGAGGTCCAAGACCCACCGTTTCGAAGCTAAGAACTAGGGCTACAACAATGTAGAAGGTCACCCAGTCCAAATCCCAGCACAACTAAGTCAAATATGCCAAATAACAAACCAGAACCGAACTTGCAGGTTTACAAATTACACTATGCTGTAATCAGTACAACTCAGTCTAAACAGGTCCAAATGCAGAAATTCCAAAGGCATATGGTAGCTAGGACATCAATCTACATTTCATCAGAAGACCTCAACACCCAAATCCAAAACAATTCCAGTCAAAACAGCCCATTTCAGACACAGTTCTAACATCCTGATGAACCCAGAACATCAATAGTAATTTCGGCTTATCTCATTCTACACTACTCCAAGTGACCTGAAATTTTACAGGCACCCTTAAAACATCAATATCTACAACTTTCATGTTTTGATCCAAGTCCAATTAGGCCCCTAACCATGAGATACAAAACCGGACAGAAAGGGGGTTATGAAACCCTAACTTTCTCAAATTCCTTCCAAACCCAAAATTGGTTACAATTACCAATCATGTACACCTACTATAGTCATTAGCCATCAATTCCAACCATCATAGATAACCACAACATCATGATCACAATTAAACCAGAAAATTCATCAATAAATTGAAAACTTCACCAATTCCTCTCAAACCAAGAAATAAACCACAAATTCATCACTTTAGCTACCATTAAGCACAACTTAAGCTTCATTAAGTGTAGGAGGAAGTTCAATCACCACTCACCTAGTAAAAAAGAGAAGAGGAGTTAATGGACACCTTAACTTCCTTGAACACTTCCACAAAATCACTTACTAGCACCAAATGGAAGGATTTTATGGAGTAGAAACAAATTTCAGCAATTGGTTTGGATGATTTGCAATAGATGCTAGCTAAAAGTTTGAAGAGGTTTCTTCCTTCTTGAGCTCAAGGTGGCCGGCCAACATAGAGAAAGAAATGGTGATTTTTGTGGTAATTTTGTGATATTTAATCAAATGGTAAAAAAAAAGTCAAAAGGTGAATAGTTGTCTTAGGCTACAACCAATGGAAGTGTGACACTTGTCACTCCATTAAATGCATTTCTATCCTTTTGTTTTCTCTCACATCAATCACATCTAATCCTCCACTTATCTCTTAACACCCGATAAATTTCACCCAGTATCCGGAACTTAATCTAATTGGTCGAATTTTTCCGAACTTTTCGCCCTAGTGGGTCCCACATCCGGAATACACTCTTAATTTCTCAAAACCTATTTGATACTAGAAAAATCATCCAAAAACTATATCTGCTCATTAAAAATATCTAGAAAATTTCCCTACTAAAGAAAACGTAGAAAACAAGCCATTAAATAAATAAAACCCTAGAAAATGGGAAAAGTACGGGTTCTCACACTTATACTTTTCGGGGCGTCACAACATGTAGCCGTGACACGATGTGTGCGGAGCAATGTCTGGGGAATCGCTTGAGCCACCGACAAAGAACCTTTGTGAGGACTTGCAACATCCTTATATTTTTCTTAAAAATGCCCTTTTATTTGGAAATTATTCATTTAATATGGTCCTACTATCCAATCATCCCACAATAAGTGCAAATGAACCTAGAAAGTGGGGTTTCACTTTTCATTTTCAAGAAAGAACGAATTAGGGTTTTCACATTTTTTCGTAGTGTCCGGTACCGAGTGAGAATCAAATTTGGTAGCTAAGAGTGACTTTTGGATGAGGAAATATTATATGATTAGAAGTGATAATCATAAGTTAGTGAATTATAAGTTAAAACCCTAGTACGTGCGAGTTAAGGAAAACGGTGAGAACCCGATATTTTCTTATTTTCTAGCCCTTATTTTTATTTTGTGCCTACACTTTCTATACTTTCCTTTATTATATTAATTTTCTAGCTATTTTATAAGGGAATTAAGTTCTAAGACATTTTTCTAGTATAAATTAGTTCATGTGACGTTAGTAGTGCATATTGGGCGTGGGACCCGCTAGTACGGTTAGTGCGGTAAAATTTTAACGACTAGAAGGAATTTTGTGCAAAAGAAATTATGTGACAAAAGGTGTTGAGAGATGATTGGAGGAGTAATAGATATTTGAGTGCTTAAGAGAGAGAATTAGATAGACTTCCCTTGGATTTGTGCACTTGTCAAGCACCAAGCCAATCTTGACGAAGACCATGACCAAGATTAAGCTTAAAACTTATCCAACTCAAGTCAATCACCATTTTCTTCCTTTGCCTTCCATGATGGACGAAATTTGGGAGGAGAAAAGAGAGGGAGAGCTTCAAGTTCCATCTTAGATTTTACCTTGTTTGAGTTGAAACCACAAAAACTAAACCGATTAAACTTGCAATAAGGTGACAAGGAAGCTTTGGGTGGAGTGATTTTTGCATGGGCAGCCTTGTTCTTGTGTATTTCCTTGAGGTTTGAAGGTATTAAACTAAGAAACTCTTCTTCTACCTCTTATATTGTATTTTATTGGATAGATGACCTGAATCTTAGAAGTTTAATGGATGAAAACCTAGATTGGTAAAGGTTGATGGAATTTCAGCCTAGGGTTTCATTTTTTTCCCCAATTCTTCCGGTACTGTTACACCTAGTTAGAGGCGGATTTGGACTTAGCATTGTAGAGAATAATGTTTTATAGTTGCCTGCAAAATTTCAGCTCAATCGGAGAAACGTAACCTGTGAAAAGACTGAAATACCCCTGCTGCCCTGTTTCTATCCGAACTTGGTAATCAGCTTTGGTAATTGGTTAATTTGATTGGGAATGCTTCTGATTTGGTTGTTGATGTCTTCTTAAGAATTGTAGACTTGTATCTTAGCTTTCAGATGGCTTCAGAATTACCTGAATTGGAGTTGTGTGTGCTGAGATATGAGTGAATAAAGCAGGACTGCTAGTTGATTTCTGCAGTGAATTTCGAACTGGAAAATCTGGAGTTGTTTTGGTAAATTTGGCCTAGTTAGGGTGAGAAATGGACTGAGTGGTCTTCATGAAAGTTGTAGCCTCTTCAGTCTTGAATATTCTTACAAAATTTCAGGTCAAACGGATCAGTGTAGCCCGAGTTATAGCCAAAACACTTGCACCTGTTTTGTACACTAGATTGTGTTACGTTTTTGAATTTTGCTTCTGACCATGCTCTGTCCGTTTTGATAACATGCGAACTGGGTGTTGATTCCTTCATAAGAAATATAGATCTTGGTTTTATTTTCGAAACAGTATAAAGTGCATTCCAATCCGAGTACCATAGCTCTAGTTATGACCAAAACAAGATCGGTTGTCAGAACTGCCTTCGAATTTGGACAGTTCTGACAGGGATGTTTGGACCCATTTTTCCCCATGCTCTGTATTGATTCAACCTTTGGTCCAAACATAAAAGTTATAGTCTTATGAATGAGCTTTCTAACACCTCTAGAATTTCTTGATTCCGATTTCTAAGTCGTGAGTTACGGTCTTTCAAACAGGGCCTGTTTGGTAACCCGAAATGAAATGGCTGGAACTATTTTGTGCATTTTTGACCAATACCTATTGAGATCTGGGTTGAGATGTCTAAATAAAAGTTGTAGTCCTTCCTCGTAGCTTCAAAACGGTGTCTCACCCACCTTGATCCGACATTCCTAGCCTAACTTTTGATCAAAACGGTTTGGGATGGCAAATCTGGCCGTTTTCCGTTTCCGTGTCCGTCTCGATTTCCGTGTGCCGTTTCCGCACTTGCATGTGCCAATTTTGCCGTTTTACTTGAGTTATGCATGTTAGTGGCTGTTTGTGATATATTGTGATGCAATCTTCTATTTCAGATGGTGACGGGTTAGACGGTACCGGTGGGGCCTACTAGCCGTATACGTGACGTGATCCTTGTATTTTTGCTATACGTACTTTTGGAGTAAGTATTCAGGACGTTTATGTGTATAAACTGCTTATGTGTTTGATGTGAAAAAAAGGGGGACTTAGGCGAGGGTGTACTTTATCACACTCGACCTAAACCCTAGTTTGTACCTATGTTTCTTTATGAGATGTGTATACATGAATTATTTTGGGTTTGAACCCCTTGAGCTTGTAGCTCGGGGTGACGTTTGTGAGTTTTGGGTTTGAACCCCTTGAGCTTGTAGCTCGGGGTGACGTTTGTAAGTTGGGGTTGATCTTCCGACCTAGATGGACTATTCGAGCCGGTCAGGGCTTGGTCGAAGCCAGTCCAACTTAGTCTGAGGTCACCAAGTTTGTGAATCTGGTTTGTGAACCAAGTTTGTGACCCGAGCTTGTGACTCAAGCTCAAGTTTTTGATTTCATTCGCTCGAGCAAGTTTGTGAGATGACTGGCCAGTGAGGGTGATAAGGTGTTAGGTGGGAGTACAAGTGGCGTTCTACGGACCTTATTTGTGGTCGACGGAGTGTCGGCAGGAGGTCACGCATGGCAAACGACTTGGCTTTGGAGCCAACCTGTATCCTTCATTTGTATTGTTACTTTTGCACTTGACTTGACATTTTGTGAAAGAGTTGTTTATCTACATGTGCAAATTACGATTTTACCCCTGTTTACTTACTAAGCACATAGCTTACCCTGTTTCCTTTGTTTTCCTTAGCAGGGGACGACACGGGGAACTACTTGGCACATTCACTAGTATAGTTAGGTTTGCTTGTAATAGTTGGACAATTAAGATGGTTGTTTTTGTTTTGGTGGTTTGTATAAGGACCCTCCTTAAGGTCTACTTTCTGCTAGTTGTTGTCACAATGTAATATAGTCGATTGACTAGCTGCTTTTGGGGATGTAAATAGAATTGTTTTTGGAGTTGGCTATTGTGAATAGTACGCTTTTGGTTTATCTAGGTTTTATTGTTTTGAAATTTCGAGTCCTGGCGCGAGCTAGGCAGGCGTCCCGCCGATACCCTAGGGTTCGCTCTTGGGAGAAGTGGGGGCGTCACAACCTTGGGATTGATGACCCTTGGTTTCCAAGTCTGAAGGCTTGGGGACCTAAAACTTATTGAGTCTAGATGCATTAGTGAGCCCCAGCCTCATGCATCCATGATAGTTTACCTAGAGTAGAGTCTGCCTTACCCTATTAGGGACACTATTCACGAGGGGAGGAATCCAACCCCTCAATTTCTTTTATTGCTTTATCTCTTTGTGCTGCTTTGCTACAATGTGTTATGTGTATTTATCTGATTAAACTAACTTTTTTTGGTTCTGTCTCCCTTGCATTCATAAGCCCTAGAAAATAAGAGTCCTGGCATGGTACTCTCTAGGAGCCTATCCTATTTGATGTGACACGTTTAAATTCAATACTTCGTATTGGCACCATAAATACATTTCATTCTAGGCTCACCCCGGCATACAAAAGGGGTCCCTTTAGGTCACGTTTTGTGTACTGCATATTTATTCGCTTTGATAAATTGGCATCATGCATGAGCCATAGAGGGAATGCCATTTAGGGAATCCCGTTGTTAAGATTAAACTCACCTTGATTTTCCCGTGGGTACATAACCCTCCAAGGGATTGCACGTTTAAATTCTTGCCCACCGGAGAATGGAACTCGTAGGTAAGGTAATTGACAACCCGCCTCTTCCATTTTTTAGATGGATTGCCCCCGTCGAATTTATCAGTTGTTGATACCGTCGACCGAGATTCAAAGATGGCCTGCCCTTATGCTGCCCAGTGAATTGTATCAAGTAGCTCAACATTTAGGACCGATTGGAGACCTTAAAGAGATCAAGCCCAATGGCTATCTAGTAGAGGCATTAGTACATCTTTGGGATCCAGAATGTTCGTCCTTTAGGGTAGGCAATAAGCACATGACAGTGACACTTGAGAAAATAGCTGGCCTCTTCAATTTACCTTTGCATGGAACCGTCTTGGTTTTCCCGTCCATTTCAGACAAGATAGAATTTTGCAAGATCATAGGATTGAAAGAGTCGGTATTGCGAGGGTCAGACCAGGGCATTGCCGTGAACATTTTGTTTGAGCATTTTGCATTACGAAACGGGTTCGACAGATATAGGGAGGATTTTTCATTCACATCCAAGGATGTATGGGAGCGCAGAAGGCCATTGGTGTATGGAATAGTTATGGCTGGAGTTTATTTCTTCCCAAGAAAAGATCAGAAAATAGCTTTCAAGGTAGCAAAGGTTATACAAGACCTCTTTTCAGGAATCCGAAAAGAGAATGCACCATAATCCCGACCATCCTTGCAGACATTTTTCTAGCTTGTACCAACTGCCAGAAAGGGGAAAAGTTGTTTTATGAGGCTAATATAGTTTTGCATATCTGGGCCCTAGAACATTTTAAGAGACGAGCATCCGTTCCTGAAAGTTTGCCAGTGGTTGGGTACAACTGGATAATCACGCATCATAAGCGAGTCAACGGAGAGGGTCTGCCGAGCGATGCGTTTGAATGTGTCAAATACTTAGAGATGCTGCTAGATCAAGACATTAGGTGGGTGTTAGACTGGACGATTTGCTTTAGGCCAATACTTCGCATTAAAGTGTCAGAATTTGTTCTCCTACTAGGTACCCAAGGGATCACCGCATACACCCCAAAGAGGTTCCTCAGACAGTTAGGACGTACCCAAGGAGTGCCGCCTATGGTTGATGTGAGTAAACTTACCATCGTTTTCAATAGAGGAATGTGCCCAAGCGAGCTCCCTATGAAAGACCAGATTATTGAGGCATGGGTGACGCTATCTGATGACGAGTGTTTTAAATACATCCCGGAACTCAAGCAGAAGGGTTTGACGACTCCACAATACGAAGACTGGGTAAGAAGATCCGCTGCACAAGGAAAACAAGATGAACCAGCCGAGGAGGTGAAAAAGTTGAAAGCCATCATCGAAGCAAGGGACAAGGAAATTCTGCAGTTAAGTAAGTCTGTCGAGACACACAAGGGAATAGCGGAGCAAAACAATCAATTGTACGAGGATGAGCGGGAGAAGTATCAAGAGATGAAAAGGAAATGCGGAGAATTGTATGATCAAGCCAAACGTATTAGAATTCCATATGCTAGAGAAACTAGGGATTCTGTATTAGATAGGTTCAGGAACTTTGGCGACCTTGTACGAAACCGCCTTCGTTATATGATGTAAATATTGGCAAGTTTATCAATGAAATTGATCTTTCTTTGCATTCATACAGGATTGTTGTCAAAAATAGGTTTGTGTCACGTGTCCCATTTTGAAGGTGTCACATCATGCTAGGCCTACCCTTGGCACAAAAAGGGTCCCCCAATAGGACATGCATCCGAATTTTTTGGATATTTACTAACTCTTGTCTTTTTCCTTTTCTTTGTACTTTTTGTTGGAAAAGCTAAGCAAGGGCTAAATCTAAAGGCGATTCCTTTCAAAATTTTCAGGTAGTATTTAAACATAGCTTCCTGTCGAAGCCCCATCATAACACGATCCCGTAGTCAAGCCCAGAGGAGTCGTGTAAACATGAGTTCACAATCGGAACTATCGGATAGGTCTGCTACTACCGCTCAACCTGAGACCACGAGTTTAGGGGTTCAGCTAACCGAGAAGCTTCCTAAGTTTGGTGAAATGGCTACCGAGATGGCAGCCCAAAGGAAATTGATTGATGAGCTTATTAGCAGCGGAGTTCAACCCGAGCCTGTACCCGTCAGACAACCTGAGCAAGAACCATTTGTCATACCTTCGACTCAAGCTACCTTTACTCCATCATTCCCCATTCCACCCGAAAAAACTTTCACCTATGCCACCACAAATTTGCCCTACATTTACCCTCCTAATCCTTCATTTTTTCCTACTCACATGCGAGGTCCACAACCCCAAGTCACTTCAAATATACCACCTGAGCCGCATATCTTTTATCACACTGCTGCTGAGCCCTTCCTACCTGACCATACTGTCCAAGCTAAACCAGAGATAGGAGAATCTTCTGCTCCCGTTGATATGAAGCTGCTCAAGCGCCTAGACCGTTTCAATGAATTTATGAGGAAACGTCAAGGGTTAAACAAGCAAGGAGTGCTGGACTATGATGAACTTTATCTCTTCCCAAATGTGCAATTGCCTGTGGGGTTCAAGACCCCAAAATTTAACAAGTACGATGGAACGGGGCAATCCCAAAATGCACCTCCGTCTGTTTGTTAACAAGTTAGGAAGACCCATAGATGACGAGAATCTGCCTCTAAGGCTGTTCCCGAAAAGTCTGGAGGGGGATGCACTCGACTGGTATTCCAATCTGAAACTCGAAGAAGTAAAGACCTGGCTTGACTTGTCCAATGCTTTTGTAAGGCAGTACGAGTATAACTGCGAGCTGGCTCCGACACGAACCACGTTGGAAGGAACGAAGATAAACCCTCTGAGGATCACAAGACTTATACCAAGAGATGGAGGAAAATAGTTGCAAAGGTTGAGCCACCAATGACTGAGGACGAAATTATCCGCACTTTCATTAAAGCACATGATCCGCCGTATTTTGAAGAAATTTTTCGCATGACTGGATGCTCGTTTGCCGCTATTGTCAATATGCTTGAAGAGTACGACGACTTCGTAAGAGCTGGGAAGATTGTTAATGTCTCTGCCCTCAAATCGCAGTTGGATGCTCTGCAAGGACAAGGGAGTAGTGGGAAAAAGCCGCAATTTAAAACGAAAGAGGGGGAAGCTGCTTTCATTTGGGATCAAAACCCTACACCAAGACCCAGATTTCAACATAAACCAACATATTCACCACCTTATCCCTACTATCCAAGTCTTCACCCTGTCTACAATACCAATATCTCTTACCCCCAACCTGGCCCAAATTACGCCAACCCGCCTACGACCCCTTTCCAAATATCTCAACCTAACTTTCAACAAACTCGTCCTCGACCTCCTTACCACCAAAGATTTTCCCCACCAAACAGACCCAACTACAACTATCCCCTACAATCAAAATCGTACCCGAACGTTCACCAACCTAGGCAGGCCTTTGGATCAGTTATATGAGCAATTAAAGGCTGCCGGTAAAATAGGTGTGATTCCCCCTCCAACTTACCCTTATGGCATGCCGGCTGGGTATAATCCACAGGCTACTTGTGCTTATCATTCAGGAGCACCTGGTCACTCCACTGCCAATTGTCGACTCCTCAAACATAAGATTCAAGACATGTTAGAAGCAGGAGAAATCGTGATTAGGAAAACAGAAGAGCAAGGACCGAATGTGAGCAAGAACCCCTTGCCGGAGCACACTGATACTGTCGGAGTTATTATAGATGATAAGGAATTCGAAGAGCTTGTCCGAAGCATGTCAAATGAGACAGAAGTGTTTGGGATAATGGATCAACCTTTTGTGATAGAGGAAGCATCGTATAAGGAAGACAAAAGACCCTTCATTTTAGATCTAACTCCATCTGAAAGTGTGGCTTTAGAACCTGTGGTCATTGAATTCCCAGAACAAGTGCCATTTTAAGTTTACGACAAGTGCCGTGGAATTATAGTGAGCCCGTTTTGCAAATCGGGGGTAAACAAATTTGGAAGGAAGAAGTGTCTGCTGTTACGAGGTCAGGAAAGATTGCAAGTTCATCCACTGCCAGCGCCCCAATCAAACTAAGCAACCATGAACCAACTCCAAAACCCGCAGTGGCCGAAAAAGAAGCATGGGATTTTCTCAAGAGGCTTAAGAGAAGCGAATACAATGTGGTTGAACAGCTGAACAAAATGCCTACCCAAATTTCCATCTTAGACTTGCTTTTCTCCTCCGACTTGCACAGGGATGTGTTACTTGAAGTTTTGACTAAGGCTCGGATTCCCAAGAATATTTCGGTCGGCAATTTCTCGTACATAGTTGGAAATGTATTGACTGCTAAGCAAATCACTTTTTTCGCTGAAGAGCTGCCTGCGGAAGGAACTGGTCATAACAAAGCCTTATATGTAGCCGTAAGGTGCAATGGGAAAATGTTGCCTAAAGTACTGATTGATAATGGGTCTGCCCTCAATATTTGTCCCTGGAGCACTTTGGTGAAGTTAGGGCTGCAAGATGTTAAATTAAAACCCTCAGAGACCGTAGTACGAGGATTCGATGGAGCCTAGAGGGAGTCCATAGGAGAAGTAAATTTGGTGGTCGAAATGGGGCCCACTCAATTTCAGATAGCCTGCCAAGTTATGTACTTTCCCAGTGTCTATAATGTTTTACTCGGGCGGCCGTGGATTCATAGCTCTGGTGTTGTGCCCTCTTCCTTGCATCAAGTATTGAAATTTGTGGTGAATGACCAGCTGATAACCATTTTTGCTGAAGAAGATTGCATTGTAATTGCCGATTTCGAGCCTGAGGAGGATGGTAACTGAAATGCTTCAGTGTCTTCTTACCATACGGCTGATATTGTCTCCGTGAGTTGGATAACAAGTGAGGATTCAAAAGACGAAATGGTTTTGCCAGCGGCCAGTGTTATGATGGCCAAGGAGATGATTCGTGGAGGGTATGAATTTGATAAGGGATTGGGACGCAATCTACAAAACATTCTGAAGCCTGTGGAACTCATCGAAAAGAAGGACCTATTTGGTTTGGGATTCCGTCCGACTGCCAGAGATATACAAGAGATGAAAGCACGAAAAAGGGCAGAAAAGGAAGGCAAGTTAGGTGCTTTAGACATTCCACCACTACGCTATACCTTTCCAAAGCCGGCTGAAGTCATTACATCTGAGTTTAGCCCAATTGACGAAGTGGAGACCAGCCTGACTCATTTGTTTGTGGGAGCAATATCCGAAAATGGTCCGTCAGATGATGCCGAATTCCCAGACATTCCTCAAGGAGCTATACACAACTGGACCGCCGAGTACTTTCCCGTGCAAAAGGAGTTTCGGTAAATCTACAGGGGTTGTTATTTACCAAAGTTCATGAAAACGTTTTCTTGCATATGTAAATAGTTCAATGAAAGCATCTTTTGCACTTATGCTCTTAGCGTGTTTCCGCTTTGATTTGAAGTTTTTATGAAAGTGCATAGTTTGTTTTTATCATGTTGTTCGTTTATGTATTTATTTGCTTATTGTCTCGAATTTCTTAATTCTTTCAGATGGCCAAAAATAGAATTATTTGACCCTTTGGATATCACTGTTCTGGAATCTGATGATGACAATGTCTATATCACTCACGACTTGGAAGTTATGGAATCCGAATTTCAAAGCGAGAGTGATAATGAGGAGGTATTTGATTCTTTTTCAAAAAATCTTGAACAATATGAGGAGAAATCTAAACCGAACCTAGAAGAAACAGAAGTTGTTAACATTGGCACTGAGATTGAGGTTAAGGAGATACGAATCAGCATTCATTTGAACAAAAAACAGAAAGAGGAGATGATCGAATTTTTGTCTATGTTTCAAGATGTGTTTGCCTGGTCTTATGACGATATGACTGGCATTTCGACTGATGTAGTGGTGCACAGATTACCCACAAACCCAACTTTTCCACCAGTAAAGCAAAAACCCCGTAAATTCAAACCAGACATGAGCCTCAAAATAAAAGAGCAAATTGAAAAGCAGTGTTATTCTTGGTTTTGGTGATCACAAAAGTTCTTTGAAATACAGTCCAAGAAAGTGAACACTTTGATCAGGCCTGATGGAACAAAGAAAGCATATGTTTGATTGACTCCAGACTACGATGCTTTGGATGTGGCAAACAAGATTGAAATAATTGTTTTGTTCCGATCAAAGATATTGTCTTTTAAGTGTGTCATTCTTGGCACTTTGAAATGTTTATCTAACCTTCTTCAAAAACAAGTGTTTTTGTCTATCCAAGAATCAGGTTCGAATATGTCATCAAAAGCAAAACAACCAAAATGTGAAGCAAAAACAGGACAATCAGGTCGGACGGCCGAAAGGAAACTGTCGGACGTCCGAAAGGATGAAGAACATCAGGAAGGAAGCACCGTCGGACGCTCACATAGAAGCATCGGACGTCCGGAAGGATCGGACGCTTGCCATCGGACGCTAATCAATCGCATCGGACGTCCGAAAAATTCCAAGATAACTTGCTAGCTCTCGGCCCAAGGTCGGACGCTGTGCTGTCGGACGACAAAGAACTTATCGGACGTCCGAACCTCAACTTGGCTATCATCGGACGATTGGTTCGGACGATGATTCGATCGTCGGACGTCCGACAGCCCCAACGGCTAGTTGACTCTTCAGCTGCCTTCTATCCGTTGGAAGCATTGATGAAGCCCATTTCTGGTTCTCTTTAAAATCAAACTGGTCTGAACGAAGTAGGAACTTTTGCACACTTTGTTTACAAGATCTAGTGAGATATTTTAGCTAGAAAATAGTCTCCAAAGCAGATTTGTTTTAAAGTGGTGTGAATTTCTGTTGAGCATTTCTTTTGTGGTTGAAAGGATCTTTAGTGTAGCTTTGTTGAGGGTTTTCTGAGTGATTGTAAAACTTCCTAGCTTGACTAAGTGAGGCTTAGGGCAAGGAGGAAGTGCTCCCTCCATTGTACATCTAGTTGATCTTCGTTCATCAAAGAGAAGTTGCTCTTCCTAGTGTTTGGTCTTCAAGTTTGGGTTAAGCTTGGTAGACACTTGGTTTGTCTCTCTATTTTACATTTCTGTTTAATAAAATATTCATTGCTTATCTATACTTGCTTCTCTGATCAATATTGCTATTGTCTTCTTATCTACTTGGTTGATCATTACTAAAAAGGAAAGTAAATTTTCATTAACGAAAAAGTGCATAAACTTGGTTAAGATTTTAATCAAACCAATTCACCCCCCCCTCTTGGTTGTCTGTGGAACTAACAATTGGTATCAGAGCTTGGTCTCCTTGAGATTAAGCTCTAACGGCTTGGAGTAAAGATGACAACCAGTCATGCTATGTTTGTTGAGGGGCAATCTGTTACTAGGCCTCCCATGTTCAGTGGCTCTAACTATGTTAGCTGGAAAGAACGAATGATTATCTTTTTACAATCTATTGATATTGAACTATGGTTTATTGTCAGTGAAGGACCGCATGAAGCTAACTTTCTTGATGCAGATACAGGGTTGCTTCGGCCAAAAATGAGAGCTGAAATGAATGCTCAAGATAGAACTAACCTTACATTGAATGCCAAGGCCATGAATGTTCTTTATAGTGCCTTAGATTCAAATGAATCAATTAGAGTGAAAGGCTGTAAATCAGCCAAAGAAATGTGGGATAAGTTAAGAGAAATCCATGAGGGTGGTGACAATGTGAGAGAACAGAGAAAGGCCATCTTGGTCACAAAGTATGAATCTTTTAAGATTGAACCTCTTGAGGATATTGACAAAATGTTTTGCAGGTTCACTGACTTGATCAAAGATCTCGAGGTGTTGGGCAAAGAGTACACCTTGGGAGAGAAGAACAGGAAAATTCTCAATGCTTTGGGCAAAGAATGGGAAAATAAAGTGACTGCAATAGAAGAGGCTAAGGATTTAAGTTCTGTGCCTATTGAATCCATCATTAACTCACTAACCTCTTATGAGTTGAAACTGAAATCTAAAGTGCAGGAGGAAGAGGATGCTAGAGCAAAGAGAAACATTGCTCTAAAGACTACTCAAGGTGAAGATGATCCAGCTCACCTGGATGATGAAGACTCGGATGGTGATGATAATGATCTTGCTCTTATCACCAGAGGCTTCAAAAGGATTTTGAATAAAAGAAAGTTTAGAAGGGGAGGTCCTAGCAATCAATTCCAGAATCAACCATCTATCGCAAAGTACAAAGGAAAACAAGATTTCAACAAGAAACAGTTGGACAAATGCTTCGAATGTGGACAAATTGGACACTATGCAAATGAATGCCCCATGAAGAAGATGAAAGATGGAAAAGCTGATCGAAAGCCAAGATTCAACAACTTTCAGATTACTTGGAATGAATGCAACTCCGAAGGGGAAGTTGAAGAAGAAGAGGAATCAGCTCAAATGGCCTTCATGGCTATTGGAAATAATGAGGTATCTTCCACTCACTCACAATCTGAAAGTGATGATGATGAAGATGATGATCTTGAATCTTTTGTTGAAAAGCTACATAATGCCTTGAAGGAATCTTATGATAAAAACAAGCTGTTAAAACAGAAAATTGCTTTTCTCATTCAAGAAAATACAAGTCTGGTTCAACAAAATAAACATCTAAAGACTGACAATGAATGCCTTGTAAGAGCCGGATGTGATGTTCAAAACGAGCTTGACAGAAAGACTAATATTTGTGAAATGCTGAAGGAAAAGCATGGTGATTTGAAGAAAAGAATGGACATCTTGGATGAAACTTTGAAATCAAGAAAACAGGATTTTCTCAAAAGAAACATATCATCTACCCATCTTACTGCTTGTCAAAGAACATTTGCTCACAACAAAATTGCACATGGCTTCACAACATATAGAAGAGGTGGATTGAGATATATCAAACCAGTACATGTTAAGAACTCTTTCATTATGTGTGATTTCTGTTGTCAAAGAGGGCATTTGAAAGGAGATTGCTATGTGAAAAGAAATCTGAACAAAGGGATGAAATGCATGTGGTTAGTTAGATACAATGCTAACTATTATGGACCCAAAAATTAAAATGGGTACCAAACACCTTATCTTTTCAGGAAAAAGGATCAAACAAGTCCAAATGGTTTATTGATAGCGGCTGCTCAAGGCACATGACCGGTGATCCCTCCTTGTTCATAAAGCTGAAATCAAAATCAAGTGGAAAGGTAACATTTGGTGATGATGTGAAAGCTAAGACAATTGGAATAGGTGATGTTGGTAAGGATGGTGAAACTTTTGTTCATAATGTGCTCTTGGTTGATAACTTAGGTTATAACTTGCTTAGTGTTAGTCAATTGTGTGATAAAGACTTGTATGTGTTGTTTAAAAAGCTTGAATGCATTGTACTTGATTCCAAATACAATGTTGTGTTCAAAGGTAAGAGGTTTAATGACATATATATTGTGATTCTTGATAAAGTTGATTCTTCTAGCTTAAAATGTCTTAAAGCTTCAAATGAAGATCCTTGGTTGTGGCATAGAAGACTTTGTCATTTTAACATGGACTTACTAAAGGAAATTTCGAAAAAGGAACTAGTTAGAGGCTTGCCAAAAATCAGTTTTGAAAAGGATAAAATATGTGATGCATGTCAATTTGGTAAGCAAACAAAAGTTTCTTTTAAAACAAAGAAGTGTGTATCTACTTCAAAACCCTTAGAACTCTTGCATCTTGACTTATTTGGCCCTACTCAAATCTCTAGCTTGGGTGGTAAGAAATACTGTTTTGTGATTGTGGATGATTATTCTAGATACACTTGGGTGATATTTCTTGCTCATAAAGATGATGCCTTCAAGAATTTTACTTCATTGTTTGCTAAAGTGCAAAATCTGCTTGGTTTAAAAATTGTTAGAATTAGAAGTGATAATGGAACTGAATTCAAATTTTGTGGATTTCCAGAATTTTGTGATTATAATGGTATAACTCATGAGTTTTCTATTGCAAGGACTCCACAGCAAAATGGTGTTGTAGAAAGGAAAAACAGGACTCTCCAAGAGGCTGCTAGAACTATGTTGAATGAATGTAGATTGCCTAAATACCTTTGGGCTGAAGCGGTAAACACTGCATGTTATGTAATGAATAGAATTCTCTTGAGACCTATTTTGAAGAAAACTCCTTATGAACTGATTTTTGATAAGAAACCTACGGTTGGTTATTTCAAAGTATTTGGTTGTAAATGCTTTATTTTGAATCTAAAGGAACATCTTGGCAAGTTTGATAAAAAATCTGATGAAGGAATATTTTTGGGATATTGTGAAAATAAAAGAGGATATAGAGTTTTTAATAGAAGGACTCTTGTGATTGAAGAAGCTATACATATAACATTTGATGAAGCCAATGATGATAATTCCAAAAGTTTGTGTGAGGATGATGATGTAGGTGTTCGAGAAGGAATGGAAAAGCTATCAATTGGGAATGAAGGAAGTTCTAAACCAGCAGCAACTGAAATGGAAAATGAAGTTCATAATGATCAAGAAGTGGAAGATGAAGACAAAAATGATGATCCACTCAAAGATCTTCCCAAGGCTTGGAAATTCAGCCAAAATCATCCAAAAGAACTTATAATTGGTGATCCATCCGAGAAGGTAAACACTCGTTCCTCATCTAGAAAATTGATTGATAATTTTGCTTTAGTTTCTCTTTTTGAACCTAAAAATATCAATGATGCTTTAAAGGATGAAAACTGGATTTTGGCTATGCAAGAGGAACTTAATCAATTTGAGAGAAATGAAGTTTGGACACTTGTTGATAGACCTCAAAATCAGCCTATCATTGGCACAAAGTGGATTTTTAGAAATAAGTTGGATGATAAAGGTATTGTTGTAAGAAATAAAGCCAGATTAGTTGCTAAAGGATATGCACAAGAAGAAGGAATTGATTTTGATGAAACATTTGCTCCCGTAGCAAGATTAGAATCTATTAGAATGCTTCTTGCTTTTGCTTGCTTCAAAGGTTTCAAATTGTTTCAAATGGATGTTAAAAGTGCCTTTTTAAATGGTTTTATTGATCAAGAAGTGTATGTGGATCAACCCCCCGGTTTTGAAAATACAAAATTTCCAAGTCATGTGTTTAAACTTTCTAAAGCTTTATATGGTTTAAAACAGGCTCCAAGAGCTTGGTATGAAAGATTAAGTGGGTTCTTGATTGAAAAGGGTTTCAAAAGGGGTGTTGTGGACACCACACTTTTTACTAAGCATGTGTTGAAAGACCTTCTTATTGTGCAAATATATGTTGATGATATTATTTTCGGTGCTACTAATGAGTATCTATGTAAGGAGTTTTCCACCACTATGCAAAATGAATTTGAAATGAGTATGATGGGAGAATTAAATTTCTTCCTTGGACTTCAAATACATCAAGCTCTTGAGGGAATTTTTATAAATCAAGCAAAATATACCAAGGAATTGCTGAAAAGGTTTGGCATGGAGGACTCAAAACAAGTTGGAACTCCAATGTGCACTTCTACAAAGCTTGACAAAGATGAAGAAGGTAATCATGTGGATGAAAAGCATTATAGAGGTATGATCGGAAGCCTACTTTATTTAACCGCAAGTAGACCTGATATTATGTTTGCTGTTTGCTTGTGTGCTAGATTTCAATCTTGTCCAAAAGAATCACATTTGAATGCTGTAAAAAGAATTTTTAGGTATTTGAAAGGTACATTAGACTATGGTCTTTGGTATGCTACATCTAATGAGTTTGCTTTATATGGTTATTCGGATGCTGATTTTGGAGGTTGTCATGTGGATAGAAAGAGTACGAGTGGAACTTGTCATTTTCTTGGAAATTGTTTAGTCTCTTGGTTTAGCAAGAAACAATGTGCAATCTCTTTGTCTACCACCGAGGCGGAATATATTGCCGCTAGTGCATGTTGTGCTCAACTTCTATGGATGAAGCACACTTTGAATGATTTTGGATTGTTGTATGACTGCATGCCTGTATTCTGTGATAATACTAGTGCTATCAATTTGACCAAAAATCCTATTCATCATTCTAGGACAAAACACATAGATATAAAGCATCACTTTATTCGTGATCTTGTTCAAAAAGGTGAAATATGTGTAAATTATGTTTGTTCTAAAGATCAATTTGCTGATATTTTTACCAAAGCTCTGCCATTAGATCAGTTCATTCATCTAAGATCAAAATTAGGAATAATCGAAAAATCATCCTAATATTTCTCAAAGCCTTCGGACGTCCGAAAGAAGATGAACGGACGTCCGATGATGTTCTTCAGCCATTTTCCAGAATTGCGCCTGTTCGGACGCAACTGTCGGACGCACAACTTCGTTCGGCCGTCCGACAGTGCAACGGCTCATTTGTTTTAAATCAACTTTCTTCCTTATTTGCTTCAGTCTCTTCATATCCTATTTCCTCTCGGACGAAAACTCTCTCTTCCCTCACTCTCAAATTCGTACCATTCTGTAACTACCATTCCCAAATTGACTCAACCAAAACATTTCCCCATCGTTTGCGTTTCATTTCTTCTGATCATTTCACCAAACTGAGTAACATTTCGCAAATCCCCAAATTTTCCTCACAACCCTACTCTTGCATAACCGCTCTGTCAAATCTCGTTCAAGGTGTTTTTGTCCCAAAATTTCTGTGCGATTCACTTCCCTACTGCTGTGTGCATCATTTGCATCCTCCATTCCACACATTTAGAACAATGGTGAATCTAAGGGGAGGAAAAGTTACTGCCGGACGCAAGCATCCACTCAGGG
The DNA here is from genome assembly GCF_036785885.1 of Coffea arabica. NCBI lineage: Eukaryota > Viridiplantae > Streptophyta > Magnoliopsida > Gentianales > Rubiaceae > Coffea > Coffea arabica. Next base: position 22,181,341 of record NC_092318.1, on the reverse strand, counting down.
ATGAGGATGAGGATCTTCCTACTGTCAAACGGACATCCAAACGCTTCAAAAGGGGAGCTATCAAGGGTCAAATGTCACGGCCTACTCCACAACCCACATCTCAGCCTGAATCTGGACAGGGGACCTCCTCTCAACCGCCTCCTAAATCAGTTCCTCCTCCTACATTCTTTGATGATGCTGCGAAAGACAAATACTCCTGGATATCCCAGAAGGGTGTCATCCCTCAAAGAACTGTAAACCCCTCTGAATTTCGCTCCATAGGTTTAGAATCCATTCTGAGTCTATTTGCTTTCCAGAAATGGTCACATCTTATTTCTATGCCAAATGTCTACTATCCTGATATGTTGCATCAATTTTTTGCCAATCTAAGGAAAGGTTCTGACCCAACTGAAATATTTTCCAGGGTTAATGGGGTAGACTTAATCATTGATTCTGAAATCGTGAACTCCATTTTAAATACTACCATTGAACGTTTATGCAAAGATAAGATTGCTAATTTCTTTTCTTATGAAGAGCTTCCTACTGCTGCAAATCATTTTGATGGGACAAAAATGTTAACCTATTTCAAAAGAAGTTTTTCCTCACCTGCTGATGCTAAATTGAATGATCTGGCCCCTGTGAATTTAATTGCTTTTTCTATCATTTCAAACCTGCTTGTGCCTACTGATGGCCACAGAACTGATGCAAACAAAATGGAGTTGTACCTCTTTTATTGTTTTCAAGAAAAAATTCGTATTGATTTTGGTTTTGTCATGTGCAAGTTCTTACTTCGCTATGCCACTGATTCTCGCAGAAAATTATCTTATGGAAAGTTTCTTCAAAAGATTTTTGAGTTTAACAAAGTCCCTATTCTAGGTGTTTGTCCTAAAGAAGCATCTTCTTATGCCTTTACAAAAGGGTATTTTGAAAGGAAAAATCTTGTTTTCAAAGATAATCTGTGGGCTTATAAGGGTGCATCTTCTAGTGAACTTAGGTCTAAGACTGCACATGATCCTTCACCCATTTCACTCACTCCCATTCACCCTAGGAAGTCTGCCACTAAAGCATCTTCCTCTTCCAGTAATGAAGTAATTGAGCTTCTTCAAGAACTCAAACAGCATGTTCTTCTTCTAGAACATGGTCTCATGCTCACCATGTCTTCTGAGCAACAAACTGCCTTTCTTGACAAAAAGAATCTTCTTTTTCCTCCACCTGTGGTTGAGGAAGTTTCACATGACAAAGAACCTCGAACCACTGATCCAGGTTCATCAGTTCCAGATCCGAATCCAGCAACTCCTGTGACTCCTCATGGCCCTTCCACATCAGACAAAGGCAAGGCACCAATTGTAGAAGCTGCTGAAGATAATGAAGACACTGAAGAGGAGGATCTCGACCAATATCAGCTTTCTCGGAGGACACCTGGATCCACGTAGATCATCATTTAGGACATTTGCATTTTGTTTGTCTCTTTTAGAATATGTTATGTTATGGATATTCTCAGTTTCTTTTGGTGTGTGTTGATGGATGATCTAAGTACTGAGGTGTAATATAATGGATATTCTTGTTTATGTTTAAGTTCTGTGATGTTTCTAAGTATCTTGATGGAAGTTATTGGTGATGTTTAAGTACTGGTGATGTTTGTTTATTCTGTTTATGTGAATGGAATGAATTGTTTTTGGTTTACATTTTGGATAAGATGTATTTGTGTATAAGATGGATGTTTTTGGTTTGCTCTTTTGTGATGACAAAAAGGGGGAGAGATCTGATTGATGATTGATAATGTTGGATATGATGAATTGATTGATGGTTTAATTAAATTTGGATTTTGCTGATGGATTGAATTGGTGATATGTTGGTTGTGTGTTACTTAATTGTCATGATTTTGGATGATTGTCTAAACTCGGTTGGGCAGTCTAGTGAGGGGGAGGTTTTCAAAAGTTCTTTGATTCACTATGGCAGGGGGAGTTCTTGTCTATTTTGAAAGGGGGAGCTTTCATTGCAATCATCAAATTTCATTTCAAACTTTTGTTTTGTCATCATCAAAAAGGGGGAGAATGTTATTCTTGGTTTTGGTGATCACAAAAGTTCTTTGAAATACAGTCCAAGAAAGTGAACACTTTGATCAGGCCTGATGGAACAAAGAAAGCATATGTTTGATTGACTCCAGACTACGATGCTTTGGATGTGGCAAACAAGATTGAAATAATTGTTTTGTTCCGATCAAAGATATTGTCTTTTAAGTGTGTCATTCTTGGCACTTTGAAATGTTTATCTAACCTTCTTCAAAAACAAGTGTTTTTGTCTATCCAAGAATCAGGTTCGAATATGTCATCAAAAGCAAAACAACCAAAATGTGAAGCAAAAACAGGACAATCAGGTCGGACGGCCGAAAGGAAACTGTCGGACGTCCGAAAGGATGAAGAACATCAGGAAGGAAGCACCGTCGGACGCTCACATAGAAGCATCGGACGTCCGGAAGGATCGGACGCTTGCCATCGGACGCTAATCAATCGCATCGGACGTCCGAAAAATTCCAAGATAACTTGCTAGCTCTCGGCCCAAGGTCGGACGCTGTGCTGTCGGACGACAAAGAACTTATCGGACGTCCGAACCTCAACTTGGCTATCATCGGACGATTGGTTCGGACGATGATTCGATCGTCGGACGTCCGACAGCCCCAACGGCTAGTTGACTCTTCAGCTGCCTTCTATCCGTTGGAAGCATTGATGAAGCCCATTTCTGGTTCTCTTTAAAATCAAACTGGTCTGAACGAAGTAGGAACTTTTGCACACTTTGTTTACAAGATCTAGTGAGATATTTTAGCTAGAAAATAGTCTCCAAAGCAGATTTGTTTTAAAGTGGTGTGAATTTCTGTTGAGCATTTCTTTTGTGGTTGAAAGGATCTTTAGTGTAGCTTTGTTGAGGGTTTTCTGAGTGATTGTAAAACTTCCTAGCTTGACTAAGTGAGGCTTAGGGCAAGGAGGAAGTGCTCCCTCCATTGTACATCTAGTTGATCTTCGTTCATCAAAGAGAAGTTGCTCTTCCTAGTGTTTGGTCTTCAAGTTTGGGTTAAGCTTGGTAGACACTTGGTTTGTCTCTCTATTTTACATTTCTGTTTAATAAAATATTCATTGCTTATCTATACTTGCTTCTCTGATCAATATTGCTATTGTCTTCTTATCTACTTGGTTGATCATTACTAAAAAGGAAAGTAAATTTTCATTAACAAAAAAGTGCATAAACTTGGTTAAGATTTTAATCAAACCAATTCACCCCCCCTCTTGGTTGTCTGTGGAACTAACATTTGTTAGCTAAGAAAATCATGAGAACCGGGTATTTTTGGCTCACTATGGAACGTGATTGCATAGACTTTGTCCGGAGATGTATTAAATGTCAAATGCATGGCGATGTTATACGTGCTCCTCCCACCGAATTGCATAGCATGATTGCTCCATGGCCCTGCTCAATGTGGGGTATGGATGTGATTGGCACAATTGACCCTCCTGCTTCAAATGGGCGTCGATTTATATTGGTAGCAATTGAGTACTTCACCAAATGGGTCGAAGTGGAATCATTTAAGCATGTGACTAAGAAGGTGGTGGAAAATTTCTTAAGAGATCACATCATATGCCGATTTGGGGTGCCAGAAACATTGATTACAGACAATGCCAAGAATCTCAACAATGACATGGTGGACGGGCTATGCGAACAGTTCAAAATCAGACATCGCAACTCTGCCATCTATAGACCGCAGATGAATGGAGCCGTAGAGGCTGCAAACAAGAATTTGAAAAAGATCATTCGCAAGATGATTGAAAAGCATCGTGACTGGCATGAAAAGCTCCCTTATGCACCAATGGCATATCGGACTTCTATCCGAACATCAACTGGGGCAACCCCCTACTCGCTCATGTATGGAATGGAAGCTGTGCTACCTGCCGAGGTCGAAATCCCTTCACTGCGTATTCTAATGGAGACCAAGTTGGAAGAGGTTGATTGGATAAAGCAGCGTTATGAACAACTGTCCTTGATTGATGAAAAACGGCTTAATGCTATTTGTCATGGCCAATGTTACCAAAAACGCATGGCCCTGGCCTACAACAAGAAAGTCCATTTGCGTACATTTGAGGAAGGCGACAAAGTGCTAAAACGAATTTTGCCAGTACATGATAAGGCCAAAGGCAAATTTGCTCCAAATTGGCAGGAGCCATTCATTGTTCAAAAGGTATTACCTGGCGGAGCACTCATTTTGGCAGAGATGGATGGACAAACATTTCCTCAACCTATCAACTCAGACATGTGTAAGAAGTTCTTTATTTGATTATGCAAATTTCTTTTAGAAGTCACGCAAGTGACAAGACAAAAGTCAGGCCATCTTCCTTTCCAATCAAAACATTTCATCCCTAGTCATCCCCTTTGAGCTATCAGAACAATAATTTTCGTTTGACAGCCCCTGAGAATTGCAAACCCCATACTGGGGCAAATTTATTTTGAAAAGAAAGATGATCCAAAAGAGGAAAAGGAAAAGAAAAGCCCCCACACTAGGGGCAATTTATTTTTGAAAATAGATGATCAGAGAGAAAAGGAAGACCCCACACTGGGGCAAATTTATTTTGAAAGAGTGATGGAAAAGGAAAAAGAAGAAAGAACCCCACACTGGGGCAAATTTAGTTTTTAAAAGAAAAATGCAAAAGTGAGGAAAATGCAAAGAGAGAAAAATACCAATCAAACTGGGGCAAATTTTCCTCAGTGTCGTTCAAAATTGGAGATGATTTCAAAATGATGCTGTGACGCCCCGAAAAAAAATGAGTTTGAGAACTCGGAAATTTTCTAATTTTCTAGGGTTTATTTTTTTAAACGCCCGCCTTTTCTACATTTTCTTGATTAGAAAAAATTCTCCAGATAAAGTTATGAGCAAAGATAGTTTTAAAATGATTTTTCTAGTATCGGTTAGTTTTTGAGAAATTAAAAGCGTATTTTGGACGTGGGACCCGCAAGTGCGGTAAATGCATTATATTTTTGACAACTTGTTGGAATTTTGTATTAAGTGATATTATTTTACAATGTGTTAAGATATTTGTATTGGAGAGACAAAAAGATAAGATTAAAACCCTAAAGGACCATTTGTCACAAAACCATTGGACCTTGACTTTTGACCAAGACTTTTCTAACTTTACTAAAACCAATTTGGACCCAATTTCTCTCCATTTTAGCTTGTCTTGGACGAAATTTTGAGAGAAAAAGAGAGAGAAAATCCATCATCTTGCACTTCAATTTCTTGTCCAAATCTTGAGTTCCAACCGATTAAATTGCAAATCACTCCATAAAACTTGCTAGCTAAGGAAGATTGAAGCTCTTGGTGGAGTTGTTTTGGAAGAAAAATCCCTAAGTCATCACCTTTCTTGATATTTGAAGGTATCATGTCTAGCCATCCTTTCTTTGTTCTTGATTATGCTAAATTAGAGACTTGTGATGGCTAAAGAGATGGTTTGATGGATTATATTTTGAGTTGTGGTTGGATGGATGAACTTTTATTATTTTTGGGGATTTTTCTGTTTTAATATGAGTATGATTATGTGGTTATGTATGATGATTGGAAATGATGTTTAATGATTCTAGAAGGTGGAAAAAGTGGAAGATTGCAAGTAAATTCTGTTTTGGAAGAAATCTGGAAAATTAGGGTTCTTGGTTCTTCATTCTGTCCGAAATTTTAGGTCCTAGATAGAGGCCGAATTGTCCTTTTCTTAAAACTTGAAAGTTGTATGGAATGACATTTTAAAGGCACCTACAAAATTTCAGGTTAATCGGAGTAGCGTAGCGAGAGAAAAGTCGAAATTACTATTGCTGTTCTGGTTTACCCGAAATTGGGATTTGCGACTGTAATTGGTTGTTTTGGCTGGAATTGCTTCCGAATTGGTTGTTGAGTCCTTCTGATGAAATTTATCCCTGTTTCTTAGCTTTCATCTGGTTTTGGAATTTATGGATTTGGACTTGTAGAGCCTGAGTTATGATGTTTCCGCTAGAATGCATTTTGGTGAATCTGTTTTACGTTGTTGATGTAGTATCTTGCATTTTTGACCTGTTTTTACTCAAAACTGGGTTGAGTGACCTTCTGTGATGTTGTAGCCCTGTCTCTTAGCTTCGAAACGGTGGGTCTTGTACCTTTATCCGACAATCGTAGCGCCTTTGGTACCATTACCGCAAAATGACGTCAAAACTGTTTTTCTGGTTTTGAGCTTAACTTTCATTTCCGGACTTTTCCCTAGCTTGACTTGTACTAGTACTACTTGGAGCTTGCTGAATGGATATTGGATGAACTTGTTGTTGTGTGTGTACCTTTGGGTTGGAATGAGGAAATAATGAACCCTTGATGGCTGGAAAAGTAAAGAAAGATAAGAGGAAGTGCTGTCCGAATTTTGAAAGGACTTGTTTGCATTGAGTTTGTGAACTAAGACTTGGATTTGAGCAAGGCAATGATATATGACGGATGATTTCTGAGCCATTGAGGTGAGTGACCTCAAACTATTTCTAAAGTTATTTATGAATCGTTTCCTGCATTATTTACTTTTGAATTGTTTTCAAAGTTACTTTCGAACCGTTTTCTTACATTATTTACCTTTGAATTGTTTCCAAAGTTACTTTTGAACTGTTTTCTTGCATATCATGCGTGCTTGCATATGAGTGTTCCTTGTTGGCTGTATTCCTTGATTTATTGGCTTGTTATTATTGATTGATAATGTGTTAAGTGCTTTCAATGATTGTTAAAACGAGTTTTCTAGGCGAGTGTGTATTTTATCGCACTCGACCTAAATAAATATGAAATTTTCAATGATTAATGATTAAATGCTAGTTGCGCATGAATGTAAGCCGTTTGGCTGAACTGGCCACTGCCCTTCTTTACCGATCGACTCGAGCCAGAAGCGGACTCGGTCGGGCGATATGGTGACCCTGGGTGAATTTGGTATACTCGAGTATTACCTTGTAGTCCGGCTACGTCCGCATGGGTGGAGTCCGGCTACGTCCGGATGGGTGGAGACCGGCCAACGTCCGGAAAAAAAAAAAGATGAACGAATAAAAAGATGAACGAGGGATTATTTATAAAAAATGAACGTATCCTTTTCATGAATGTTACTATCGCTTTCTATTGTACATGTTTCTTGAATTATTGATACTCCATATTTAATGTTTTGTAAATGCTGTAATCATTTCTGGACTTATCATGTGATTTATGACATCACTGAAAAGAAATATTGTTAAACCGATTTGATTACTGATTTTCTGGTTACTCGCTGAGCTTCTAGCTCACCCCAAAAATATTTTATTCCCCTCCACAGGGCTCAAGGCGAAGGAAGGCTTGTTGTGATTTTATTGTTGTTGCACTCCTCTTGTACAATAATAATGGGGATCATGGATCAGAGTGGCGCAGTGGAAGCGTGGACGCTTTGCTTTTGACATGTAATTATTAGAGAATTTGATGTAATATTTGAGTTTTATCTTGTAATCTGTTTGAGGAATGTAGTGAACGACTGAGTCCCGGCAAGAGCTGGGCAGGCGGCCCGCCGAACCCTCTGGTTCGCCCGAGGGGGAGGTGGGGCTGTCACAGTTGGTATCAGAGCCATATGCCGACGGTTGGGACTCTACGTCCTTTTACTGGAAAAGCCCCGAGCCTCTCGTTCGTGAAGAGTCACGAAGCGAAACTCTCCGTAGGGGATGCCCGCGTGCGGGTGGCAAGCTAATAGGTACCTTGTGATGTGACCCTGAGAACTGTCACAGTTGGTATCAGAGCTTAGGCTTCAGATCTCTGTAGTGTATCCTAGACTTGAAGTTGAGGATGCCGGACTGTGGGTTTGATTTGACTCTTGAGAGATTTTTGTGGGATGTCTTGACTTGATTGGTACAAGAGGGAATGTCGAGGACGACATTCTTTTAAGGAGGGGAGTTTGTGACGCCCCGAAAAAAAATGAGTTTGAGAACCCGGAAATTTTCTAATTTTCTAGGGTTTATTTTTTTAAACGCCCGCCTTTTCTACATTTTCTTGATTAGAAAAATTCCCCAGATAAAGTTATGAGCAAAGATAGTTTTAAAATGATTTTTCTAGTATCGGTTAGTTTTTGAGAAATTAAAAGCGTATTTTGGACGTGGGACCCGCAAGTGCGGTAAATGCATTATATTTTTGACAACTTGTTGAAATTTTGTATTAAGTGATATTATTTTACAATGTGTTAAGATATTTGTATTGGAGAGACAAAAAGATAAGATTAAAACCCTAAAGGACCATTTGTCACAAAACCATTGGACCTTGACTTTTGACCAAGACTTTTCTAACTTTACTAAAACCAATTTGGACCCAATTTCTCTCCATTTTAGCTTGTCTTGGACGAAATTTTGAGAGAAAAAGAGAGAGAAAATCCATCATCTTGCACTTCAATTTCTTGTCCAAATCTTGAGTTCCAACCGATTAAATTGCAAATCACTCCATAAAACTTGCTAGCTAAGGAAGATTGAAGCTCTTGGTGGAGTTGTTTTGGAAGAAAAATCCCTAAGTCATCACCTTTCTTGATATTTGAAGGTATCATGTCTAGCCATCCTTTCTTTGTTCTTGATTATGCTAAATTAGAGACTTGTGATGGCTAAAGAGATGGTTTGATGGATTATATTTTGAGTTGTGGTTGGATGGATGAACTTTTATTATTTTTGGGGATTTTTCTGTTTTAATATGAGTATGATTATGTGGTTATGTATGATGATTGGAAATGATGTTTAATGATTCTAGAAGGTGGAAAAAGTGGAAGATTGCAAGTAAATTCTGTTTTGGAAGAAATCTGGAAAATTAGGGTTCTTGGTTCTTCATTCTGTCCGAAATTTTAGGTCCTAGATATAGGCCGAATTGTCCTTTTCTTAAAACATGAAAGTTGTAGGGAATGACATTTTAAAGGCACCTACAAAATTTCAGGTCAATCGGAGTAGCGTAGCGTGAGAAAAGTCGAAATTACTATTGCTGTTCTGGTTTACCCGAAATTGGGATTTGCGACTGTAATTGGTTGTTTTGGCTGGAATTGCTTCCGAATTGGTTGTTGAGTCCTTCTGATAAAATTTATCCCTGTTTCTTAGCTTTCCGATGGTTTTGGAATTTATGGATTTGGACTTGTAGAGCCTGAGTTATGATGTTTCCGCTAGAATGCATTTTGGTGAATCTGTTTTACGTTGTTGATGTAGTATCTTGCATTTTTGACCTGTTTTTACTCAAAACTAGGTTGAGTGACCTTCTGTGATGTTTTATCCCTGTCTCTTAGCTTCGAAACGGTGGGTCTTGCACCTTCATCCGACAATCGTATCGCCTTTGGTACCATTACCGTAAAATGACGTCAAAACTGTTTTTCTGGTTTTGAGCTTAACTTTCATTTCCGGACTTTTCCCTAGCTTGACTTGTACTAGTACTACTTGGAGCTTGCTGAATGGCTATTGGATGAACTTATTGTTGTGTGTGTACCTTTGGGTTGGAATGAGGAAATAATGAAGCCTTGATGGCTGGAAAAGTAAAGAAAGATAAGAGGAAGTGCTGTCCGAATTTTGAAAGGACTTGTTTGCATTGAGTTTGTGAACTAAGACTTGGATTTGAGCAAGGCAATGATATATGATGGATGATTTCTGAGCCATTGAGGTGAGTGACCTCAAACTATTTCTAAAGTTATTTATGAATCGTTTCCTGTATTATTTACCTTTGAACTGTTTCCAAAGTTACTTTTGAACTGTTTTCTTGCATATCATGCGTGCTTGCATATGAGTGTTCCTTGTTGGCTGTATTCCTTGATTTATTGGCTTGTTATTATTGATTGATAATGTGTTAAGTGTTTTCAATGATTGTTAAAACATACCAAAGCGCGTAAACAAGTCAAAATCACAAAATAAAAAAAAAAAAAAATCGAAGCCGATGATGAACAGTACCGGCCACGTCAGAATCCAGATACTAGGCCGAGAGTAGCCAAATTTTTCTTTTGCCGTTTGAAATACGAGTTGATCCGAAATTCAACCAAATATCAACCAAACATACATACATTGAAATGTAACATTTACAAGCCAAAGCGGCATATCAAAAACCATTCATTACGAATATACATGTTCGGTTTGCCAATCAAAAGAAAGTGAACCCAATACACATTAGGGTTTCATTCAAAGAGCTATCCAAAAGATACATTTACATGAGCTCAACTTGACAACCAACAAGTATAACCTTTCCAAAAGTGGTCATTTTCCTGTAAGGAAAACAAATGGAATGGAATGAGCTTAAGCCCAGTGAGTTACTACCACATAAGCAACAAAGATCACATAAGCATAATCTTTCATTTCAAGTACACAATTAAGAAGTAAAACAAGTCGGTAAAAGGATACGGACGGCTCTCAAGAGCCCATTTCCACGCTTACATTCTTGATCCAATCTCATTGACTCTCCGTCAACGTTTATGAGTACCAACCGTAGAACCCACTTCACTCCCATCCCTTCCACCAAACATACCCCAACCGGGCCCGCACTCCAATCAGTAGCTTTTGGTAATACTCGAGTTTACCGGAATCAAGAGTCTCATTACTACAAGATTCCCCAGTACAGTCCCCGTGGCATGTCAATTTTCACGACCAAGCCCCCGCCGGCTCGATTCAATTGACTACCAACGGGGTTGAGCTCAGTAGTACAGTAAGGCCGTTGGATACTCGTCCAAACGACACCAAATCAGTTTTTCATGAAGTGAATTCAATATCTCATATAACAAGTGCAGTATATCAGTGAAGCGGTAAACAGTCATTAACGGTATCACAAGGGGTGAGGGCGGTCAAGTACACCCTCACCTCAATCCATTCCAATAACTAAATAAGCCTTCAAGGCATCAAAATCACATATAGCAGAGCCACATTGTAACATTCAAGTGAGTAGTATACTCACCAATCAAGTAGGTGATGTTTCATGCACCGTCGTTAAAAGGACGTCGTGAACCCCCGTCACGTCCTAAAACATACAAACAAATACAATGAGACTCGATAACGAGTCATAAAGCCATGCCAATCACAACCCCAATAGGGTTTCATATGCATATATCAGCATTATAGCAAACCAGAAAATCAGGAAATGTAACTAACTTGGCCCTAACAACAAAAACAGTTTTGTCCTCATTATGCGGTAATGGCACAAATTGCGCTACGCTTACCGGATGAGGGTGCAAGACCCACCATCTCGAAGCTAAAAGACAGGGCTACAACAATGTAGAAGGCCACTCAGTCCAAATCCTAGCACAACTAGGTCAAATATGCAAAATACCAAACCAGAACCTTAATTGCAGGTTTACAAATTACACTATGCTGTAATTAGTCCAACTCAGTCTGTACAAGTCCAAATTCATTGATTCCAAAGGCAAACGGTAGCTAAGACCTCAAGCTACATTTCATCAGAAGACCTCAACAACCAATTCCAAATAAATGCTAGCCGAAACAACCCATTACAGGCACAGTTCTTACATTCTGATACAACCAGAACAGCAATAGTAATTTCGACCTTTCTCATTCTACACAACTCCAATTGACCTGAAATTTTACAGGCTCCTTTAAAACATCAATACCTACAACTTTCATGTTTTAATACAAGGCCAATTCGGCCTCTAACCATGAGATAAAAAACCGGACAGAATTGGGGATATCAAACCCTAACTTTCTCAAATTCCTTCTAAACCAGAAATTGGTTACAATTATCTATCATATACACCTACTAGAGTCATTAAACATCAGTTCCCAACATCAAGGATAGCCACAACATCACATTCATATTAAACCAGAAAATCATCAATAAATTGAAAACTTCACCAATTCATCTCAAACCAAGAAATAAACCACAAATTTCAGCACTTTAGCTACCACTAAGCACAACTTAAGCTTCATTAAGTGTAGGAGGAAGTTCAATAACCACTCACCTAGTAAACAAGAGAGGGAGAGCTGTTGGACACCCTAGCTTCCTTAAACACTTCACCAAATCACTTACTAGCACCAAATGGAGGGATTTTATGGAGTAGAAACAAATTTAAGCACTTGGTTTGGATGATTTGCACTAGATGGAGAGTTTTTCTTTGAAGAGTTTTTCTTTCTTCCTTGCTAGAGAGGGCCGGCCACAATGGTGAAGAAATGGTGATTTTTGTGGTAATTTTGAGATATTTAATCAATGGGTCAATTAAGTCAAAAAAATGAATAGTTGTCATCCACTCTTAAAGTGACACTTGTCACTTCATTTAAAGCATTTCTATCCTTTTGTTTCCTCTCACATCAATCACATCACATCCTCTACTTATCTCTTAACACCCGGTAAAGTTCAACCAGTATCCGAAACTTAACCTTATTGGCCGAATTTTTCCGAACTTTTCGCACTAGTGGGTCCCACGTCCATTATATATTCTTAATTTTTCAAAAACTATCCAATACTAGAAAAATCATCTAAAAAAACTATAATTACTCATAAAATTCACCAGGAAAATTTCCTAAGCCAGAAAATGCAGAAAACATGCCATTAAATAAATAAAACCCTAGAAAATGGGAAAAGTACGGGTTCTCACATAGCCTCCCTCCCTAGCCGATGTGAGATCATTACAATCCACCCCCCTTAGGAGACCCAGCGTTCTCGCTGGCACACCGGGGTCAAGAGTCGGCTCTGATACCATCTGTGACAGCCCCACCTCCCCCTAGGGCATACCCTAGGGTTCGGCGGGTCGCCTGCCCAATTCTCGTCAGGACTCACTCACTCACAATTCAAGAAAAATAAAGTACATCCATAGAAAAAAAAAACATATCCACTTCAACTCAATATATACATTGATGCTCAAATCCATGTACAAAGCTTCTACACACCAAAATATACTTCAAAGTGTTTACAATTCGAGTACAATCAACCCTAGTCGAGTGCTAGCGTGAGTACCATTTCAAAACTTCAAAACTAGACTACTCTGTGTAGACACCAAATTTTAAAAGATAATTTTTATCCTAATTTTGTTTTTATTTTTAAGTAATAATTCTCTTAATTCCATAATTTTTGGTTCTTAGACTTTTAGCATTTATATAGCACTTTAGTATTTTTTAGATTATTATTATCTATTTTTTTATTTTTTATTTTTATTTTTAGTTGTATTTTGTATTCATTTTGGGCTCTCTTAGCTATTTATTTATTTATTTTTATTATTATGAGACTTTTAGCATAAATTTTTGCCAAAAAGAGAGAAATTTGGGGAAAATATGTTTTATTTCTTTTTATTGAAAAAAAAGTAAAAGAAAAAGAAAAGAGGAAAATTGTGGTTTTTTATCTTTTATCTTTTGGTTACAAATTTAGTATATTTTATTTAAGTTTGTTTAAATTGTCATTTCTGTATTTTAATTAAGTGAAATGCAAAAAAAAAAAAAAAAAAAAAGAGGAAAAAACCACGTTCGGTTTCAGCCGCAGCAAAAGAAAATTGCAGCTGCATTTTCTCGGCTATTTCTTTGGCCTTGGTTAACTCCGTCCGATGATCACAGTACAGTTCACCTGGCTTAGTCTAGAAATCTCAATGGTTGAGTATCAGGAACCATCAGATGGTTCCCCAAAAATGCAGTCGGCTTCATCCAACCATTGCTGAAAGGGTTTTAGTTTTCTGGGGGCCATATAAAAGAAAGGAGAGACGGCGGATAAAGAAAAAAGGGGGTGACGGCATGACGGCTGAGAACGGGCTAGGTTTAGAAAGGAGAGCTTCGGCTGGGCAGTAGGGAGGAACGAAGCAAGGAATAGAAAAAGTGTGGCGGCTGAGATTGTGAGGAAGTGAAAAAGAGAGCGAGAGAGCGAGAATCTGGGGATGGATAAAGGGAATGAAATAGTAGAGGCGACGGCCAGGTTTTAAGAACAGAAAAGACGCAGCTTTCAGCGAGAGAGAGCAAGGAGGAAGGGAGAGGAATCTGGTGTTTTTTCTGCAAGAAACCAAGAGGGCTTCATTCCGCCATCATCAGTGGTGAATCTCCAACAAAAAAGAGATCACTGTAAGCTATTCTTTCTTTTAAGCTCTAGTTTCTCTTCAGGCGTAGATCCTTTAAGCTTTCAAAGCATGTATTCCGTGACTTTTCTTGTGGAAATTTTACTGTTCTTCATCGTTTATCTTCCCCCTCTTTTTTCATGTTCATGAAGAATCTGTCCTCTCGTTTTGCGAGTTAGAATCTGTTGTGGTTGGCCATTTGTTGCTGATTTCTTTTGTTGAATGTTCAGTGCACGTTCTATCATATTTAGATGGATTGTGTTTGTGTTTTTTGATAAAAATGATGCTTTGTTGTTTATGGCAGCAATAGCAGAAATTTTCCAGAATTGCATGGTCCCATTCTAAGTCTTTTGGTTCTGTTAGATGTTGAGTTTTAAGCTATTGTAAATACTAGAATAAAAAAAGAAACCTACTGTGTTAGAAGTTTTGGCATTAGGAGTATGCAAATGCAAGCACTCAGTAATCTTTTGTTTCCTGTGATATTTCCCCTGTTGAATTGTGATTTCTTGTTGGTTTCTAGTCGATAAGTGCATGGAATCTGCTGGAGTTTACCTGAATGTGTGTGATTGACCAGCTGCATAATTCGGCTTGGACTCCATTTCCTTTCAGTTTATACTTGGGTAGAGCCAATCTAGGAGAAATGTTGTAGAAAGAATGGTGGCTGGAATTTACAGAATGTATGAGCCTCTTCGTGTCTTTTTGCATGAGTTTCCTTCTATGTTTTTCTTGTTTGGATGTCAAATTTGTATTGTGTGATTATTTAGTTTGAAGTTTGGATGGACAAATCACTAAGCATTCATTCCCATTTTTTCTCATGATAATCTTTCGGCCTGTAGCTAGAAATTTGCAGAATGCTATTTCAATTTTTGCATGCCGCAAGTTTCTTTCTTTTTCATTTTTGCTGCAATCTTTCACAATCTGTTACAGCTCATGAAGTCTATAGTTTAGGAAGCCATTGCACGGCAGCCTGCTAACTCCACGCATAGATGGGTTTCGGCTAAAAAAAATACAGCAGCCTGCTTGTTTGTTTTGTTGATTGCAGAAATTCTCGCTGCATTTTCTCTTGTGCGAGTGCTTGTTTCTTGTTTCATTGATTGGATTCTTTCGAATGGGATACAGAGGGTAGTCATCCACCTTTGGTTAATGATGTTGGGAAATGTGTGTGGGTTTGGTAACTAAATGATGAGTTAGTGCGTAATCATTCACTTGAGTGAATTGAGCTGCAATGTTGCAGCAGAAAACTGCAGAAGTAAAGAAGGCTTTAGCCTTCGTTGCATGCATGGAATTTTTCTTTGGCATTGCACTTTGGCCCCCAAGTCTCCCTTTGTTGCACTATGGCCCTATAAACTTTTAATTTCTTTCAATTGGGTCATTAATTGAATTGTAAATAGACCCCTAACTTTGTTTTGCTTTAATTGTGACCCCGAATCTTTGTGCTGATTATAATTTGACCCCAAAGCTTCGTTAATTTTTGCAATCAAGTCCTTTCTTGTCTTGACTTTCCAAATATGGGTTGTCTACATGATTTAATTGATTCAATTTCATGATTACTTTTATCTTTTATGATTATTTCTTGATTAAAGTGGTGTCTTGACCCTTTTATTGTTTTGAAGCTAATATTTCCTTCATTTCATTACCATTGCAAGGGAGGTAACCTCTATTTCCATGGTTTTATTTGTCTATGTGATCCAACGTGCTAAGTGAGAATTGCATGTCTACTTTGCTTTCCTTGCCTTTCCTTAATTCCTTTCATTTATTTCATTTACTTTTGCTTTTATTAAGTTATTCTTTTATGGGGTATGTGTACACCTCTTGGCTTGTAATAGATAGGGCTTGGAGAGCATTTTTATTCACTTTTCCCCTTCCCCATTTGTTTTAGTTAGCAAATGTAATAGGTTTATTAGCTTGATTGCTTGCTTTTGTTGCTATGTGTTAATTTACTTTATTAGGCTCTTGCATTTAGTCGAGCATGCTAAGTGTTATGTGCTACGTGTTTATAGGTGATTGGCATGTCTACTTGCTTTCTATAGTCATAGATGAACGTGATGGATGTGTGGCGTCACCGTGGCTAGTCCAACGCTGGTCATGGTCTTTCCCCTCGAGCTCTCGCAAGTCCAATGCTTGTGAGAGAATTTTAGAAAAGGGCTAGTCCAACGCTAGACCCAATAGGGCCCCTTCTCGTTAGTACATACTTGCATGTTTCACTACATTTCATGCATTTTTCTTAGTTTTCTAGCATTTGGCATGCTCCTCCAATCCTTTCCCCTTCATTCTAGGTTTTTGCATCCTCATGCTAGTTATAGGGTACATTTGTTTGAGAGTCCCCTTTCGGTAAGGGAAACGAGCGAGTGTGGCTACAAAATAGCCTTAGCACACTAGTTCTTCCTTCTAATCAAAGGAAAAATTAAAATCATGAAGTTAGAAGTCATTACCGTACCCGACTTGATGCATTCCTCTAGGTTCATACACTCTCATTTTTATCATATCACTTCCTCACTTTCTTTATCCACACTCTCTCACTACTTATATTTTTTACTCCACATGCCATGTTCACACACTTTCTCTTCTTTCCCTATCACTTATTTATTTTCTACCTCACAAATTGGACCCAATGGTACTTAGATGCATTTACTACCGTTGTACCATATTTTGATCCACTTGCACACATACACCTTCATTTTCTCAATTGGCACACATGCACTTTTCTTACATTTTCACACATGCACTTTTCTTACATTTGCACACATGCACTTTTATTACATTTGCACACTTGCACTTACATTTGTATTTTTATTTTATTTTATTTTGCATTCCTCTTACATTTTCACACTTGCATTCATATTTGGGTCTTTATTTGCATTACCCGTGACCTCTATGAGAGTTTTCCTTATTGGCCATCACAACTCATGTGATTGGGACCAAAAAGCTTTATAAGAGACATTTTAGATTTAGGATTGCATTTCTTTTTCGCATCCATTAGTCGTATCCAACATGCAATACATACTTTGGGTAGAAGAATTAGGAAAAGGAGGGCTAAGTCACGCAACTAGCTTTGGCTAGGGTAAGGGAGTGCCTTAGGCTTTGCCTTTGCCTTCTCCCTTATCAAACGTGACCCCCGATCCCTTTCTTTGGTTACGTAGACCTAAAAATTCTTTAAAAAGGGTTTGTTTGTTTTTCTTTCCAAAAAATCACTTTTTTTGGGTGACTTGGTACACCCTAACTCTATACCAAGTGACGACTCCATTTTCCATTCAAAAACCCTTTTTGAACTTTGTTTGGCCAAACCGTCGCATTTCACAATCCCACGGCCTTTTATTTTCATCTTCACACACGTTCACATACACACTACTTTCACATACTCAAAAAGTGGGGCGCGACACTCTGTACCAATCTCACGCCTCGCTCGTACACCCTGTAAGGAAAATAAATGGCGTGGAATGAGCTAAAAGCCCGGTGAGGTTCCAAAAAGCAAATTGACCATTATTTAAAAGTGCAAGTATCACGTAGCAAAGTAATGAGTTTGAAAAGTTCAAAAAAGTGAGCAATAACACTTCAAGTAACAAATCTCAAAGTGAGCGAGTGTAAAGTTTTTCTTTTAAAACGAAACAATTACACGATAAGTACTAATCATTCCAAAGTATAACGAAACAGATGGCTCTCAGGAACCAAATTCCCATTGCATCACCAGAACTTGATCAAATAATAGTTGACACTCTGTCAACTTTTAAGTAAGTAACCAATCCAGTAGATCACCACTTAAACTACCGGGCCTCTAACAGTCCTTCGACAATATCGTCCCACAGTTTGACATCCTGTGGGCCGTTAGTTTTGTTCTTGGCGGTGCCGGACAACACAACAAGCGCCCGCAGGCTACCTCACCAAAAGGCCATATCGAGGTGGGAGAGACCACTACAGACTTATCAAAGCAGCCCAGCCTCCCTCCCTATCCGATGTGGGATCATTACAATCCACCCCCTTAGGGGACCCAGCGTCCTCGCTAGCACACCGGGGTCAGGAATTAGATCTGATACCACTCTAACGGTCCCTCGACAATATTGTCCCACAGCTTGACACCCCGTGCGGCCGTGGGTTTTGTTCTTGGCGGTGCTGAACAACACAACAGGCACCCGCAGGCTATCTTACCAAATGGCCTCGTCGAGGTGGGAGAGACCACTACAGACTTATCAAAGCAGCCCAGGCTCCCTCCCTAGCCGATGTGGGATTATTACAATCCACCCCCCTTTGGGGAACAGGCGTCCTCGCTGGCACACCGGGGTCAAGAGCCGGCTCTGATACCATCTGTGACGGTCCCACCTCCCCCTAGGGCGTACCCCAGGTTTCGGCGGGTTGTTTGCCCAACTCTCGTCAGGACTCACTCACTCATAACTCAAGAAAAATACCGTACATCCATAGGAAAATAATACACATCCACTTCAACTTAATATATACATTAAAGGTCAAATCCAGATACAAAGTTTCTAAACACCAATATACTTCAAAGTGTTTAAAATTCGATTACAATCAACCCTAGTCGAGTGCTAGTGTGAGTACCATTTCAAAACATCAAAACTAGACTACTCCGTACCAGTCTCATGTGACGGCCCCACCTCCCCCTAAGGCGAACCAGAGGGTTCGGCGGGCCGCCTGCCCTGCTCTCGCCGGGACTCAGTCGCTCACTATAGTCCTCAAACAAATACAAGATAAAACTCAAATATTACATCAAATTCTCCAATAATTACATGTCAAAAGCGAAGCGGAAATAATTCTCAACTATACATAAAATGATTTCCAAATCCAAATGGTACAAAACATAGGCCATCCAGTCACGTGCACAAGTACTACAAGCCCTTCCTTCGCCTTGAGCCCTGTGGAGGGGAATAAAATATTTTTGGGGTGAGCTAGAAGCTCAGCGAGTAACCAGGAAAATCATTAAACAAATATATTTCACAATGTTGCATTTCGATCATTTCGATGATGTCATGATTCAGAGATCAAATGTACGTTTAGTGCTCTCGTGAGCCGGTGAAATCACAGCACTTGAACACCCAACGCTCAAATAGATCATTTAACATTAACATTAATATTAGGAGGGAGCCCCTTTTTGAGATCCAGATAAACATGAACATAAACAAACGGAGGAGACGTTGGTGTCCAGCACAAGACTTTCCCAGAACTCATTGAAGCCAAATCATGTCAAGAATTCACATGCAAGCACGCATGAGATGCAATCGAGTACATAATGCAAGAAACATTTCACAAGTACTTTGGAAATAGTTTAGGGTCACTCACCTCCACGGCTCAGAAATCATCCAGCATATAACATTGCCTTGCTCAAATCCAAGTCTTAAATCACAAACTCAATGCAAACAAATCCCTTCAAAGTTCGGACAGCACTTCCCCTGAATTTGCTAACTTTTCCAGCCATCATGGCTTCATTATTTCCTCATTCCAATCCCAAAGGTACACACACAACAACAAGTTCATCCAATAGCCATTCAGCAAGCTCCAAGTAGTACTAGTACAAGTCAAACTAGGGAAAAGTTCGGAAATGAAAGTTAAGCTCAAAACCAGAAAAACAGGTTTTGACATCATTTTACGGTAATGGTACCAAAGGCGCTACGATTGTCGGATGAAGGTGAAAGATACACCGTTTCGAAGCTAAGAGATAGGGTTACAATATTGAAGAAGGTCACTCAACCCAGTTTCGAGTGTAACCAGGTAAAAAATGCAAGATACCATACCAGAATCACAAAAACAGATTCACAGAACGCATTCTAGCGGAAACATCATAACTCAGGCTCTCCTAGTCCAAATCCAGAAATTCCAAAACCAGCTGAAAGCTAAGAAACAGGGATACATTTCATCAGAATACCTCAACAACCAATTCGGAAGCATTCTCAACCAAAATAACCCATTACAGACGCACTTCTCAATTTCGGGTAAAACCAGAACAGCAATAGTAATTTCCACTTTTCTCATTCCACAGTACTCCGATTGATCTGAAATTTTGTAGGCACCTTTAAAATGTCATTCCCTACAACTTTCATGTTTTAAGCCAATGCAAATTAGGCATCTATCTAGGACCTAAAATTTCGGACAGAATGCTCCCTCAAGAACCCTAGTTTTCTGAAATTTCTTCCAAACCATAAATTGGTTGCAATTAATCACTTTTCCCACCTCCTTAAGTCATTATAGACCATTTCCAATCATCATATATAACCACACAACCATGTTCATATGAAAACAGAAAAATCCCCAATAATTATAAAACTTCACCAATTCAACCAAAATCAAGATATAATCCATAAAAGTGCATCTTATACCACCACCAATCATGAATTGAACATCAATTAAGGGAGGAGAGTGGTTCTTCATAACTCACCTTAGCCATACAAGAGATAGAGCAACAAATCACCTTAGCTTTCCAAACAACTCCACAAAACACCTCAAGACCACTTAGCAAAGAGATTTTATGGAATGATTTGGAGTTTTATTGGTTGGATTTGAAGATTGAGCAAGAAATAGAAGGAAGAAATTGAGAGCTTTTCTTTCTTTCTTGAGCAAGAACATTCGGCCAAGAAGCTTGCAAAATGAAGCTTATTTTGATCAAATTTTTTGTATTTATTTGGTAAAGGTAAAGGTAAAGTCAAATGGTCAAAGTCCAAGATTAAATTAGATGGTGACACTTGTCACCTTTAGGTTCAAAACTTATCTTTTTGTCTCTCCAATACAAATATCTTAACACCTTGTAAAATAATATCACTTAATACAAATTTCCAACAAGTTGTCAAAAATATAATGCATTTACCGCACTTGCGGGTCCCACGTTCAAAATACGCTCTTAATTTCTCAAAAACTAACCGATACTAGAAAAATCATTTTAAAACTATCTTTGCTCATAAACTTTATCTGGGGAATTTTCTAATAAAGAAAATGTAGAAAAGGCGGGCGATTAAATAAAATAACCCTTGAAAATTAGAAAATTTTCGGCTTCTCACACTCATTCTTTCGGGGTGTCACATCTCACGTCTCGCTCGGACTCCCTGTAAGGAAAACAAATAGCGTGGAATGAGCTAAAAGCCCAGTGAGGTTCCAAATAGCAAGTTGACCATTATTTAAAAGTACAAGTATCACGTAGAAAAGTAATGAGCATGAAAATTTCATAATAGTGAGCAATAACACTTCAAATAGCAAATCTCAAAGTGAGCGAGTGTAAAGTTTTTCTTTTAAAACGAATCAATAACACGATAAGTACTAATCATTCCAAAGTATAAGGATACAGACGGCTCTCAGGAGCCAAATTTCCATTGCATCACCAGAGCTTGATCAAGTAATAGTTGACACTCCGTCAACTTTCAAGTAAATAATCTAGTAGAGCACCACATAAACTACTCTCCGTCCACCATCCAAACCCCTTAGCGGGCCTTTAACAGTCCCTCGACAATATTGTCCCACAGTTTGACACCCCGTGGGGCCATGGGTATTGTTCCTGACGGTGTAGGACAACACAATAGGCACCCGCAGGCTATCTCACCAAAAGGTCTCGTCGAGGTGGGAGAGACCACTACAGACTTATCAAAGCAGCCCAGGCTCCATCCCTAGCCGATGTGGAATCATTACAATCCACCCCCTTAGGGGACCCGGCGCCCTCGCTGGCACACCGGGATCAGGAATCGGCTCTGATACCACTCTAACAGTCCATCGACAATATTGCCCCACAGTTTCACACCCCGTGGGGTCGTTGGTTTTGTTCTTGGCGGTGCTGTACAACACAACAGGCACCTGCAAGCTATCTCACCAAAAGGCCTCGTCGAGGTGGGAGAGACCACTACAGACTTATCAAAGCAGCCCAAACACCCTCCCTAGCCGATGAGGGATCTTTACAATCCACCTCACTTAGGGGACCCAGCGTCGTCGCTGGCACACCGGGGTCCGGAATCGGCTCTGATACCATCTGTGACGGCCCCAACTCCCCCAGGGCGTACTCCAGGGTTCGGCGGGTCGCCTGTCCAACTCTCGTCAGGACTCACTCACTCATAGCTCCAGAAAAATAACGTACATCCATAAAAAAATAAAACACATCCACTTCAACTTAATATATAATTAATGCTCGAATCCAGATATAAAGTTTTCTACACACCAAAATACTTCAAAGTGTTTACAATTCGAGGACAATCAACCCTAGTCGAGTGCTAGCGTGAGTACCATTTCAAAACATCAAAACTAGACTACTCTGTACCAGTCTCACGACTCGCTCGAACCCCTTGTAGGAAAAAAAATGGTGTGGAATGAGCTAAAAGCCCAGTTAGGTTCCAAATAGCAAGTTGACCATTATTTAAAAGTGCAAGTATCACGTAGCAAAGTAATGAGCATGAAAAGTTCATAAAAGTGAGTAATAACACTTCAAATAGCAAATCTCAAAGTGAGCGAATGTAAAGTTTTTCTTTTAAAACGAAACAATAACACGATAAATACTAATCATTCCAAAGTATAAGGATACGGATGGCTTTCAGGAACCAAATTCCCATTGCATCACCAGAGTTTGATCAAGTAATAGTTGACACTCCGTCAACTTTCAAGTAAGTAACCAATCCTGTAGAGCACCACTTAAACTACTCTCCGTCCACCATCCAACCCCTTAACGGGCCTCTAACGGTCCCTCGACAATATTGACCCACAGTCTGACACCCCGTGGGGCCATGGGTTTTGTTCTTGGCGGTACTGGACAACATAACAGGTACCCGCAGGCTACCTCCCCAAAAGGTCTCATCGAGGTAGGAGAGACCACTATAGACTTATCAAAGCAGCCTAGCCTCCCTCCCTAGCCGATGTGAGATCATTACAATCCACCCCCCTTAGGAGACCCAGCGTTCTCGCTGGCATATCGGGGTCTAGAGTCGGCTCTGATACCATTTGTGACAACCCCACCTCCCCCTAGGGCATACCCTAGGGTTCGGCGGGTCGCCTGCCTAATTTTCGTCAGGACTCACTCACTCACAGCTCAAGAAAAATAAAGTACATCCGTAGGATAAAAAAACACATCCACATCAACTTAATATATACATTGATGCTCAAATCCAAGTACAAAGCTTCTACACACCAAAATATTCTTCAAAGTGTTTACAATTCGAGTACAATCAACCCTAGTCGAGTGCTAGCGTGAGTACCATTTCAAAACTTCAAAACTAGACTACTCTGTAACAGTATCACGCCTCGCTCATACCTCTTGTAAAAAAAATCAGTGAGATTCCAAATATATGGTTCTAATCATTCCAAAGTATAAGGTAACGGATGGCTCTCAGGAACCAAATTCCCATTGCATCACCAGAGCTTGATCAATTAATAGTTGACACTCCGTCAACTTTCAAGTAAGTAACCAATCCTGTAGAGCACCACTTAAACTACACTCCGTCCACCATCCAAACCCCTTACCGAGCCTCTAACAGTCTTTCGATAATAATGTCCCACAGTTTGACACCCCGTGGGGCCGTTGGTTTTGTCCTTGGCAGTGCAGGACAACACAACAAGCGCCCGCAGGCTACCTCACCAAAAGGCCTCGTCGAGGTACGAGAGATCACTACAGACTTATCAAAGCAGCCCAGGCTCCCTCCCTATCCGATATGGGATCATTACAATCCACCCCCCTTAGGGGAACCAGCGTCCTCGCTGGCACACCGAGGTCGGAAGTCGGCTCTGATACCACTCTAACAGTCCCTCGACAATATTGTTCTACAGGCTGACACCCCGTGGGGCCGTGGGTTTTGTTGTTGGCGGTACTGGACAACACAACAGGCACCCGCAGGCTGCCTCCCCAAAAGGCCTCGTCGAGGTAGGAGAGACCACTACAGACTTATCAAAGCAGCCTAGCCTCCCTCCCTAGCCGATGTGGGATCATTACAATCCACCCCCCTTAGGAGACCCAACTGTAAACACCAAATTTTTAAATATTTTTATCCTAATTTTTATTTTTATTTTTAGTAATCATTCTTATCTATTATTTTAATTCCATTATTTTAGTTCTTAGACTTTTAGCATTTGTATAGCATTTCAGTATTTTTTAAGATTATCATTATCCATTGTCTATTATTTTATTTTGCATTCATTTTCGCCCTTGTAGCTGTTTATTTTTATGATAAGACTTTTTTTTTTAGCATAAAATTTGTCTAGAAAAGAAAATTATTCATAAAAAATAAGTTTCATTTCTTTTATTGTTTATCAATCGGAAAAGAAAAATTATTAATCAAGCACAAGGAAAATCTTAGTTTTTGTTTTATCTTTCGTTACTAGTTTGGTGCATTTTATTTAAGTTTAAATTGGCATTTTGTATTGTCATTTACTTAAGTAATTGAAAAAAAAAGAAAAGAAGAGAGCCGCACATGCATGCGGCATGAAAGTACTTTCACGGGAGATAGCTGCTGGATTCTTATGGATCGGATGGCTGGAAATTATGGGGAGAACCAACCCTTCATCCTCACCTTTGAGGTGAGGGTTTGGAGGGTAGGGCTCCCATATAAAAGAAAAAGAAACGGCAGGAACAAGGGACGGCTGGGGTTGATGAAAATTGGAAAACAGAAATCAGAAGGGAGAGTGACGGCTGGAGAGAATCTGCAGAAAAAAGAGAGCTGGAGAGAGACCAGAGAAGGGAGAGCGACGGCGGAGGAGAAACTGGGAGAGAGAGGGAGCTGAGGAACGACTGAGTGAGAAAGGAAAAACGGAGAGGATAAGGCCACAAGAAGGTTGACGGCTGAGGGAGATAACTGCGAGGGTAGCTGAGAAAAATCAGAAGGGAGAAAGACTTTGAGAGAGTGAACGAGAGAGGCGACGAAGGAAGGAAAAGCTGCAGTAGCCATTGAAGTCGAGGTTCCATCATCATCATTTCAGCCCTCCATCGCCTTCTGCAGATCTGCACCAAGGTACTTCAGTCACGAACTCACGCCAAGATTGGATTTTTCTGTCGTTAATGTTTGATTTACGGTTGATGAACGCATGGACAATAGTTTGGGAGTCCTCGGTGGTGTTTTTTATGATGAATTTGAGATGCTTTTGGTTCGGGATCTATGGCTGATGTTTGTGATAAATAAGCCCAGCAAATCGTAGATTTTCTCTCTGTTATCAGATTTGCATGACCCTTCAATCTGCTTTGATTTTTTTTTTCTCTACTTGGTTTCTATAAGCAATAAAGGGTTAAAGAATGTGTGGGTTTTTGGCTAAAAATGATGGTTTTGGTTCTGGACATATGAACTTGAATGCATGGGATAAGTTGTGAAGATTCATAGTGGTTTTTTGTTGCAGCAATGGCACACGATGCATCGTTTAGTTACAAGAAATTTCCTGTTCGCTTGAACTCTCGGTTGAATAGCCATTGGAATGTTTGATGAACCCTTTCGCCTAGTTTTAGAATGTTTTTTTGTGCTTAAGAGTTAGTGCAGCAGCCTCGACAAAAATCCTATTTTTTTTCCTTTTGTTGGTTCAAGTTTAGCACGTTTGAAGCTTATGGTCTTTTTAGTCTTCCATTTTGTACGCTGTGAACATATTTGCCGCGAGTTCCTTTCTGTGTGTCCTTGCGGCATTTTTACATACAGTCGCATGATGAAAGAACCGATGTTTGATGTGCCCATGTTCCTTCTCTCTTCTGTTCATATGCTCCCGTAGTTGTTTTATTGCATTCCCATGGAATTTTGTTGACCTCTCAAGATTTGGTTTGAAAGATTCTGGTTTACCATGAAGCAAGATTCCCATTGCTGTTTTTTTTTTCATAATATAATGCATACGTGTATTTGGGAATTTGGTGATAAAACCATCAGTTTCATTTGGTTTTGTTTCGGGTTTGCTTCCTGGGAAAACTGGGTCAGAGTTTAGCATGAATGTAGATCATTTTTGTGTACTTTAAGTCCGAAAGTTTGTTGGTCCTTGCATTTTATGCTCGAATGAGCTAGGACTTGCTTGAGTTTTTTTATCTGAGTTTGTTTCCTCTAAACGAAGATAAAGTGCAGAAATTGCGTCGTTTGGCAAACGAAATTGCAGAAAGCTTCTTTTGTGTAGTTGGCATGCATGCTGTCATCAAATTTCTTTCTTTTGTTGTTGTGGTGTTTTGTTGTTGTGCGAACACTCAAGTAGTTAAGAGTTGCTGATGCTTGTAATGTTTCCTAATGCATGCAATCTGTTGCATCCCACGCTGCATTTTTTCTTTCTTTTCTCTTGCTGATTGGTAAACTCAGACTCCCAGCTTTGATTTTGCGGCAAACAAAAATGTAATGCTCGGTTGAGTGGATGATTAGGACTTGCTGTGTTTGCTTGTTTTTGTTTAAAAATCTAGATATTCATCAAACTTCTCTTCCATGATGAAATGGAAGAAAGCCGCGGCTGGAGTAGATTTGTTGCAGAGAGAGCTTTTCCTACGTAGATGCATGCAAAAATAGCTTTCCAAAATTGTACTTTACTCCCCTTAGCTTCTGTCTAGGCTACAAAGGCCCAATTATGTTCCAATTTCTTGCAATTAGGTCCTAAAATAATTGCAATCTGAGCCATTACTTGACCTTCTCCTTACTTATGGACTTTTGAAATTCCCAAAATATTTCAGTTGGCCTTGAATGATTGGTTAACAGTTGCTATTGGGTCCTTAGTAGTTTTTCTATTTTTAGAAATTTGATCAATAATTTACTTTCTTCGAAATTATGCATCATTTGATTTCATTTAAGTTGCAATTGGGAGGGCTTTGGTAATTTTGTTTATACTTTACCATTTAATTGGTGCCTTGACCCTTTTATTGTTTTGAAGCCATTTTTCCTTCATTTGATTACCATTGCGAGGGAGGTACGCTCTATCCTTGATTTTTTTTATTTTTATTTGACCCTACGTGCGTATACGTGTTTTGTGTGTGCAATTGCATGACCTTAAGTGTTTATTTCATTTTCACCTTATTTATTTCTTTAGTTGCTTAGCTTTTGCTTTAATTTTAGTTCAATTTTATCATTTGGGAGGCACTCGAATGCCAAAATTGTAATAGTTAGGAATTTTAATTGTTTTATTCCTTCTTATTACCCCTCTTAGATTGTAGTAGGCTTCCCCCCGAATGTAATAGTTAGGGCTTTATTTACTTTATTTGCCTTATGTGTGTTTTGCATGTCTATTTGCTATGTGTTACCGCTTTCCTAGGATTTAGCATCTAGATATGCATGCCTATGTGTTATGTGAATTACGTGCTCACATGCCTACTTGTTTTAACTATGCCCATTTACTTGCATATATGGTGAATGCAAATGCACGATGTAACCGTGGCTAGTCCAATGCTAGTCATGGCTATTTATTCCCGACTGCTCATAAGTCCAATGCTTGTGAGAGAGCGTTAGTTAAGGGCTAGTCCAATGCTAGACCCAATAGGGCCACTCCCTCGCTAGATCATGTTTGTATGATTACATTACACTTCATGCATATTTTTCCATTTTTTAGGATCTTTATCGTTTTCACATAATACTTCCCCCTAATAAAATATCCCTTACCCCTATGTATATATAACATTTAGATTTGCATCTCATTTAGGAAATTAGGGGGTAGATTAGTGCATTTTGCCTGATTAGATTAGGGAATAACCCCTTAAATATGGGATATGGACGAGTATGGTTTTCCTAAAACCTTAGCACGCTCGTATTCCCTCTATTAAAGGGAACATTGAAAGTCACAAGTATAAGTCCCCCGTACCCATTATGATGCATTCCTTCAGGTCACACACATTTGTATATTATTATTTTCTTTACTTTTTCTTTCTTTCGAGTCTCATGACTTGCATTATTCGTGACCTCTCCAAAGAGTCATTATTGGGCATCACAATTAAGGTGATTGGCACCATTCAAGCTTTGAAGAGATATTTTGACCCCCCGATGCCCTCCTAGGTTTAGGGTTTGCATTCATATAGTGCATCCAAATGTGATAAATGCTTTGGTTAAAACAAGAAAATATTTGACTAAATCGCGCAATTAGCCTTGGCTAGGTCGAAGGGGTGCCTTGGATTTTTATCCTTGCCTTCCCCTTCGTCAAATGTGACTTCCGAACCTTTTTCGTTGGTTTACGTAGACTAGGAGTCGTTTAAAAGGGGTTTATTTCTACCTTTTCCTTGGAAAAATTCACTTTTAGGTGACTTGGTACACCTTAACTCTATATCAAGTGGCGACTCCAATTTTTATTTCAAAAACCCCTTTTAAACTATATTTTGGGTTAAATCGTCGCATTTTCAAGTCCCATTTAGACCCATATTTTTCTTCATTCTCTTTGTAAATCAAAAATCATTTTTCAAATCAAAAATTCACTCTTTAAACCATTAAACTAATTAATTTATTTATAAAAAATGGGGCACGACACCAACATCCTCGTTAGCACACCGGGGTCAGAAGTCGGCTCTGATACCATCTGTGACAGCCCCACTTCCCCCTAGGGCGTACCCCAGGGTTCGGCGGGTCGCCTGCCCAATTGTCGCCAGGACTCACTCACTCATAGCTCAAGAAAAATAAAGTACATCCATAAGAAAAAAACACATTCACTTCAACTTAATATATACATTGATGCTCAAATCCAGGTACAAAGTTTCTACACACCAAAATATACTTCAAAATGTTTACAATTCGAGTACAATCAACCCTAGTCGAGATCTATCGTGAGTACCATTTCAAAACTTCAAAACTAGACTACTCTGTAACAGTATCACGCCTCGCTCATACCTCTTGTAAGAAAAACCAGTGAGATTCCAAATAGCAAGTTGACCATTATTTAAAAGTGCAAGTATCACGTAGCAAAATAATGAGTATGAAAAGTTCAAAAAAGTGAGCAATAACACTTCAAGTAGCAAATCTAAAAGTGGGCGACTGTAAAGTTTTTCTTTTAAAACGAAACAATAACCCGATAAGTACTAATCATTCCAAAGTATAAGGAAACGGATGGCTCTCAGGAACCAAATTCCCATTGCATCACCAGAGCTTGATCAAGTAATAGTTGACACTGCGTCAACTTTCAAGTAAGTAACCAATCCAATAGAGCACCACTTAAACTACTCTCCGTCCACCATCCAAACCCCTTACTGGGCTTCAAATAGTCCTTCGACAATATTGTCACACAGTATGACACCTCGTGGGGCCGTTGGTTTTGTTTTTGGCGGTGCAGGACAACACAACAAGCGCCCGCAGGCTACCTCACCAAAAGGCCTCGTCGAGGTAGGAGAGACTACTACAGACTTATCAAAGCAACCCAGGCTCCCTCCCTATCCGATGTGGGATCATTACAATCCACCCTCCTTAGGGTATCCAGTATTCTCGCTGGCACATCGGGGTCGGGAGTCAGCTCCGATACCATCTGTGACAGCCCCATCTCCCCCTAGGGCGTACCCCCGGGTTCGGTGGATGGGCTACCCAGTTCTCGCCAGGACTCACTCACTAATAGCTTAAGAAAAATAACATACATCCATAGGAAAAAAAAACACATCCACTTCAACTTAATATATACTTTGATGCTCATATCCAGGTACAAAACTTATACACACCAAAATATACTTTAAAGTATATTTACAATTCGTGTACAATCAACCCTAGTCGAGTGCTAGCGTGAGTACCATTTCAAAACTTCAAAACAGGAATACTCTGTAACAGTCTCACGCCTCGCTCATACCTCCTGTAAGAAAAACCAGTGAGATTCCAAATATCAAGTTGACCATTATTTAAAAGTGCAAGTATCACGCAGCAAAGTAATGAGTTGGAACAATTCAAAAAAGTGAGCAATAACACTTCAAGTAACAAATCTCAAAGTGAGCAAGTTTAAAGTTTTTCTTTTAAAATGAAACAATAACACGATAAGTACTAATCATTTCAAGGTACAAGGAAACGGATGGCTCTCAGGAACCAAATTCCCATTGCATCACCAGAGCTTGATCAAGTAATAGTTGACACTCCGTCAACTTTCAAGTTAGTAACCAATACAGTAGAGCACCACTTAAACTACTCTCCGTCCACCATCCAAACCCCTTACCGGGCCTCTAACAGTCCCTTGACAATATTGTCCCATAGTTTGACACCCCGTGGGGCCGTTGATTTTGCTCTTGGCGGTGAAGGACAACACAACAAGCGACCGCAGGCTACCTCACCAAAAGGCCTCGTCGAGGTGGGATAGACCACTACAGACTTATCAAAGCAACCCAGGCTCCCTCCCTATCCGATGTGGGATCATTACAATCCACCCTCCTTATGGTATCCATCATCCTCGCTGGCACACCGGGGTCGGGAGTAGGCTCTGATACCACTCTAACAGCTCTCGACAATATTGTTCTACAGTTTGACACCCAGTGGGGCACTGGGTTTTGTTCTTGGCGGTGCTGGACAACACAACTTGCACCCGCATGCTACCTCTCCAAAAGGCCTCGTCGAGGTGGGAGAGACCACTACAGACTTATCAAAGCAGTCTAGCCTCCCTCCTTAGCCGATGTGGGATTATTACAATCCACCCCCCTTAGGAGACCCAGCGTCCTCGCTGGCACACCGGGGTCAGTAGTCGGCTCTGATACCATCTGTGACAGCCCTATCTCCCTCTAAGGCGTACTCCAGGGTTCAGTGGATCGCCTGCCCAGTTCTCGCCAGGACTCTCTCACTCATAATTCAAGAAAAATAACGTACATCCATAGGAAAAAAAACAAATCCACTTCAATTTAATAGAAACATTGATGCTCAAATCCAGTTACAAAACTTCTACACACCAAAATATACTTCAAAGTGTTTACAATTCGAGTACAATCAACCCTAGTCGAGTGCTTGCGTCAGTACCATTTCAAAACTTCAAAACCAGTCTACTCTGTAACGGTCTCACGCCTCGCTCATACCCCATGTAAGGAAAATCAGTGAGATTTCAAATCGCAAGTTGACCATTATATAAAAGTGCAAGTATCACGTAGCAAAGTAATGAGCTAGAAAAGTTCAAAAAAGTGAGCAATAACACTTCAAGTAGCAAATCTCAAAGTGAGCGAGTGTAAGGTTTTTCTTTTAAAACGGAACAATAACACTATAAGTACTAATCATTCCAAGTTATAAGGAAACGGATGGCTCTCTGGAACCAAATTCCCATTGCATCACTAGAACTTGATCAAGTAATAGTTGACACTCCGTCAACTTTCAAGTAAGTAACCAATCCTGTAGAGCACCACTTAAAGTACACTCCGTCCACCATCCAAACCCCTTACTGGGCCTCTAACAGTCCTTCGATAATATTGTCCCACAGTTTGACACCCCGTGGGGCCTTTGGTTTTATTCTTGGCGGTGCAGGACAACACAACAAGCGCCCACAAGCTACCTCACCAAAAGGCCTCGTCGAGGTTGGAGAGACCACTACAAACTTATCAAAGCAGCCCAGCCTCCCTTCCTATCCGATGTGGGATCATTACAATCCACCCCCCTTAGGGGACCCAGCGTCCTCGCTGGCACACCGAGGTCGGGAGTCGGCTCTGATACCACTCTAACAGTCCCTCGACAATATTGTTCTACAGTCTGACATCCCGTGGGACCGTAGATTTTGTTGTTAGCGGTACTGGACAACACAACAGGCACCCGCAGGCTACCTCCCCAAAAGGCCTCGTCGAGGTAGGAGAGACCACTACAGACTTATCA
This sequence comes from Coffea arabica, assembly GCF_036785885.1. NCBI lineage: Eukaryota > Viridiplantae > Streptophyta > Magnoliopsida > Gentianales > Rubiaceae > Coffea > Coffea arabica. Next base: position 22,149,705 of record NC_092318.1, on the reverse strand, counting down.
ACGCAGCCTAGCCTCCCTCCCTAGCCGATGTCGGATCATTACAATCCACCACCCTTAGGAAACCCAGCATCCTCGCTGGCACACTGGGGTCAGAAGTTGGCTCTGATACCATCTGTGACAGCCCCTCCTCCCCCTAAGGCGTACCCCAGGGTTCGGCGGGTCGCCGGCCCAATTCTCGCCAAGACTCACTCACTCATAGCTGAAGTAAAATAAAGTACATCCATAAGAAAAAACAACACATCCACTTCAATTTAATATATACAATGATGCTCAAATCCAGTTACAAAGTTTCTACAAACCAAATTATACTTCAAATTGTTTACAATTCGAATACAATCAACCCTAGTCGAGTGCTAGCGTGAGTACCATTTCAAAACTTCAAAACTAGACTACTCTGTAACAGTATCGCGCCTCGCTCATACCTCTTGTAAGAAAAACTAGTGAGATTCCAAATTGCAAGTTGACTATTATTTAAAAGTGCAAGTATCACGTAGCAAAGTAATGAGTATGAAAAGTTCAAAAAAGTGAGTAATAACACTTCAAGTAGCAAATCTCAAAGTGGGCAACTGTAAAGTTTTTCTTTCAAAATGAAACAATAACACCATAAGTAGTAATCATTTCAAGGTATAAGGAAACGGATGGCTCTCAGGAACCAAATTCCCATTGCATCAACAGAGATTGATCAAGTAATAGTTGACACTCCGTCAACTTTCAAGTAAGTAACCAATCCTGTAGAGCACCTCTTAAACTACTCTCCGTCCACCATCCAAACCCCTTACCGGGCCTCTAACAGTAATTCCACAATATTGTCCCACAGTTTGACACCCCGTGGGGCCGTTGGTATTGTTCTTGGCGGTGCAGGACAACACAACAAGCACCCGCAGGCTACCTCACCAAAAGGCCTCGTCGAGGTGGGAGAGACCACTACAGACCTATCAAAGCAGCCCAGGCTCCCTCCCTATCCGATGTGGGATCATTACAATCCACCCTCCTTAGGGTATCCAGCATACTCGCTGCCACACCGGGGTCGGGAGTTGGCTCTGATACCACTCTAATAGTCTCTCGACAATATTGTTCTACAGTCTGACACCCCGTGGGGCAGTGGATTTTGTTCTTGGCGGTGCTGGACAACACAACTTGAACCCGCAAGCTGTCTCCCCAAAAGGCCTCATCGAGGAAGGAGAGACCACTACAGACTTATCAAAGGAGCCTAGCCTCTCTCCCGAGCCAATGTGGGATCATTACAATCCACCCCCCTTAGGAGACCCAGCATCCTCGCTGGCACACCGGGGTCAGGAGTCGGCTCTGATACCATCTGTGACAGCCTCATCTCCCCCTAAGGCGTACCCCAGGGTTCGGTGGAACGCCTGCCCAGTTCTCGCCAGGATTCACTCACTCATAATTCAAGAAAAATAACGTACATCCATAGGAAAAAAAACACATCCACTTCAACTTAATATATACCTTGATGCACAAATCCAGGTACAAAATTTCTACACACCAAAATATACTTCAAAGTGTTTACAATTCGAGTACAATCAACCCTAGTCGAGTGCTAGCGTGAGTACCATTTCAAAACTTCAAAAATAGACTACTCCGTAACGGTCAGGCGAGAACTGGGCATTAACACTTCAAGTAGCAACGTAATGTGCATGAAAAGTTCAAAAAAGTGAGCATTAACACTTCAAGTAGCAAATTTCAAAATGAGCGAGCGTAAAGTTTTTCTTCTAAAACGGAACAATAACACGATAAGTACTAATCATTCCAAGGTATAAGGAAACGGATGGCTCTCTGGAACCAAATTCCCAATGCATCACCAGAGCTTGATCAAGTAATAGTTGAAACTCCGTCAACTTTCATGTAAGTAAGCAATCCTGAAGAGCACCATTTAAACTACACTCCGTCCACCATCCCAACCCCTTACCGGGCCTCTAACAGTCCTTCGATAATATTGTCCCACAGTTTGACACCCCGTGGGGCCGTTGGTTTTCTTCTTGGCGGTGCAGGACGACACAACAAGCGCCCGCAGGCTACCTCACCAAAAGGCCTCGTCGAGGTAAGAGAGACCACTACAGACCTATCAAAGCAGCCCAGGCTCCTTCCCTATCCGATTTGGAATCATTACAATCCACCCCCCTTAGGGGACCCAGCGTCCTCGCTGGCACACCGAGGTCGAGAGTGGGCTCCGATACCACTCTAACTGTCCCACGACAATATTGTTCTACAGTCTGACACCCCGTGGGGCCGTGGGTTTTGTTGTTGGCGGTACTGGACAACACAACAGGCACCCGCAGGCTACCTCCCCAAAAGGCCTCGTCGAGGTAGGAGAGACCACTACAGACTTATCAAAGCAGCCTAGCCTCCCTCCCTAGACGATGTGGGATCATTGCAATCCACCCCCCTTAGGAGACACAGCATCCTCCCTGGCACACCGGGGTCAGTAGTTGGCTCTGATACCATCTGTGACAGCCCCACCTCCCCCTAGGGTGTACCCAAGGGTTCGGCGGGTCGCCTGCCCAATTCTCGTCAGGACTCACTCACTCATAGCTCAAGAAAAATAAAGTACATCCATAAGAAAAAAAACCACATCAAGTTCAACTTAATATATATATAGATAATCAAATCCAGTTACAAAGTTTCTACAAACCAAATTATACTTCAAATTTTTTACAATTCGAATACAATCAACCCTAGTCGAGTGCTAGCGTGAGTACCATTTCAAAACTTCAAAACTAGACTGCTCTGTAACGGTATCGCGCCTCGCTCATACCCCCTATAAGGAAAACCAGTGAGATTTCAAATAGCATGTTGACCATTATTTAAAAGTGCAACTATCACGTAGCAAAGTAATGAGCATGAAAAGTTCAAAAAAGTGAGCAATAACACTTCAAGTAGCAAATCTCAAAGTGAGCGAGTGTAAGGTTTTTCTTTTAAAACAGAACAATAACACGATAAGTACTAATCATTCCAAGGTATAAGGAAACGGATGGCTCTCTGGAACCAAATTCCCAATGCATCACCAGAGCTTGATCAAGTAATAGTTGAAACTCCGTCAACTTTCATGTAAGTAAGCAATCCTGAAGAGCACCATTTAAACTACACTCCGTCCACCATCCCAACCCCTTACCGGGCCTCTAACAGTCCTTCGATAATATTGTCCCATAGTTTGACACCCCGTGGGGCCGTTGGTTTTCTTCTTGGCGGTGCAGGACGACACAACAAGCGCCCGCAGGCTACCTCACCAAAAGGCCTCGTCGAGGTAGGAGAGACCACTACAGACCTATCAAAGCAGCCCAGGCTCCTTCCCTATCCGATTTGGAATCATTACAATCCACCCCCCTTAGGGGACCCAGCGTCCTCGCTGGCAAACCGAGGTCGAGAGTGGGCTCCGATACCACTCTAACTGTCCCACGACAATATTGTTCTACAGTCTGACACCCCGTGGGGCCGTGGGTTTTGTTGTTGGCGGTACTGGACAACACAAAAGGCACCCGCAGGCTACCTCCCCAAAAGGCCTCGTCGAGGTAGGAGAGACCACTACAAACTTATCAAAGCAGCCTAGCCTCTCTCCCGAGGCAATGTGGGATCATTACAATCCACCCCCCTTAGGAGACCCAGCATCCTCGCTGGCACACCGGGGTCAGGAGTCGGCTCTGATACCATCTGTGACAGCCTCATCTCCCCCTAAGGCTTACCCCAGGGTTCGGTGGAACGCCTGCCCAGTTCTCGCCAGGACTCACTCACTCATAATTCAAGAAAAATAACGTACATCCATAGGAAAAAAAACACATCCACTTCAACTTAATATATACCTTGATGCACAAATCCAGGTACAAAATTTCTACACACCAAAATATACTTCAAAATGTTTACAATTCGAGTACAATCAACCCTAGTCGAGTGCTAGCGTGAGTACCATTTCAAAACTTCAAAAATAGACTACTCCGTAACGGTCTCACGCCTCGCTCATACCCGCTGTTAGGAAAACCAGTGAGATTTCAAATAGCATGTTGACCATTATTTAAAAGTGCAACTATCACGTAGCAAAGTAATGAGCATGAAAAGTTTAAAAAAGTGAGCAATAACACTTCAAGTAGCAAATCTCAAAGTGAGCGAGTGTAAGGTTTTTCTTTTAAAACGGAACAATAACACGATAAGTACTAATCATTCCAAGGTATAAGGAAACGGATGGCTCTCTGGAACCAAATTCCCAATGCATCACCAGAGCTTGATCAAGTAATAGTTGAAACTCCGTCAACTTTCATGTAAGTAAGCAATCCTGAAGAGCACCATTTAAACTACACTCCGTCCACCATCCCAACCCCTTACTGGGCCTCTAACAGTCCTTCGATAATATTGTCCCACGGTTTGACACCCCGTGGGGCCGTTGGTTTTCTTTTTGGCGGTGCAGGACGACACAACAAGCGCCCGCAGGCTACCTCACCAAAAGGCCTCATCGAGGTAGGAGAGACCACTACAAACTTATCAAAGTAGCCCAGGCTCCCTCCCTATCCGATTTGGAATCATTACAATCCACCCCCCTTAGGGGACCCAGCGTCCTCGCTGGCACACCGAGGTCGAGAGTGGGCTCCGATACCACTTTAACTGTCCCACGACAATATTGTTCTACAGTCTGACACCCCGTGGGGCCGTGGGTTTTGTTGTTGGCGGTACTGGACAACACAACAGGCAACCGCAGGCTACCTCCCCAAAAGGCCTCGTCGAGGTAGGAGAGACCACTACAGACTTATCAAAGCAGCCTAGCCTCCCTCCCTAGACGATGTGGGATCATTGCAATCCACCCCCCTTAGGAGACACAGCATCCTCCCTGGCACACCGGGGTCAGTAGTTGGCTCTGATACCATCTGTGACAGCCCCAACTTCCCCTAGGGTGTACCCCAGGGTTCGGCGACCCAATTCTCGTCAGGACTCACTCACTCATAGCTCAAGAAAATAAAGTACATCCATAAGAAAAAAAACCACATCAAGTTCAACTTAATATATATATAGATAATCAAATCCAGTTACAAAGTTTCTACAAACCAAATTATACTTCAAATTTTTTACAATTCGAATACAATCAACCCTAGTCGAGTGCTAGCGTGAGTACCATTTCAAAACTTCAAAACTAGACTGCTCTGTAACGGTATCGCGCCTCGCTCATACCCCCTATAAGGAAAACCAGTGAGATTTCAAATAGCATGTTGACCATTATTTAAAAGTGCAACTGTCACGTAGCAAAGTAATGAGCATGAAAAGTTCAAAAAAGTGAGCAATAACACTTCAAGTAGCAAATCTCAAAGTGAGCGAGTGTAAGGTTTTTCTTTTAAAACAGAACAATAACACGAAAATTACTAATCATTCCAAAGTATAAGGAAACGGATGGCTCTCTGGAACCAAATTCCCAATGCATCACCAGAGCTTGATCAAGTAATAGTTGAAACTCCGTCAACTTTCATGTAAGTAAGCAATCCTGAAGAGCACCATTTAAACTACACTCCGTCCACCATCCCAACCCCTTACTGGGCCTCTAACAGTCCTTCGATAATATTGTCCCACAGTTTGACACCCCGTGGGGCCGTTGGTTTTCTTCTTGGCGGTGCAGGACGACACAACAAGCGCCCGCAGGCTACCTCACCAAAAGGCCTCGTCGAGGTAGGAGAGACCTCTACAAACTTATCAAAGTAGCCCAGGCTCCCTCCCTATCCGATTTGGAATCATTACAATCCACTCCCCTTAGGGGACCCAGCGTCCTCGCTGGCACACCGAGGTCGAGAGTGGGCTCCGATACCACTCTAACTGTCCCACGACAATATTGTTCTACAGTCTGACACCCCGTGGGGCCGTGGGTTTTGTTGTTGGCGGTACTGGACAACACAACAGGCACCCGCAGGCTACCTCCCCAAAAGGCCTCGTCGAGGTAGGAGAGACCACTACAGACTTATCAAAGCAGCCTAGCCTCCCTCCCTAGACGATGTGGGATCATTGCAATCCACCCCCCTTAGGAGACACAGCATCCTCCCTGGCACACCGGGGTCAGTAGTTGGCTCTGATACCATCTGTGACAGCCCCACCTCCCCCTAGGGTGTACCCAGGGTTCGGCGGGTCGCCTGCCCAATTCTCGTCAGGACTCACTCACTCATAGCTCAAGAAAAATAAAGTACATCCATAAGAAAAAAAACCACATCAAGTTCAACTTAATATATATATAGATAATCAAATCTAGGTACAAAGTTTCTACACACCAAAATATACTTCAAAGTGTTTACAATTCGAGTACAATCAACCCTAGTCGAGTGCTAGCATGAGTACCATTTCAAAACTTCAAAACTAGACTACTCTGTAACGGTCTCACGCCTCGCTCATACCCCCTGTAAGGAAAACCAGTGAGATTTCAAATAGCATGTTGACCATTATTTAAAAGTGCAACTATCACGTAGCAGTGTAATGAGCATGAAAAGTTCAAAAAAGTGAGCAATAACACTTCAAGTTGCAAATCTCAAAGTGAGCGAGTGTAAGGTTTTTCTTTTAAAACGGAACAATAACACGATAAGTACTAATCATTCCAAGGTATAAGGAAACGGATGGCTCTCTGGAACCAAATTCCCAATGCATCACCAGAGCTTGATCAAGTAATATTGAAACTCCGTCAACTTTCATGTAAGTAAGCAATCCTGAAGAGCACCATTTAAACTACACTCCGTCCACCGTCCCAACCCCTTACTGGGCCTCTAACAGTCCTTCGATAATATTGTCCCACAGTTTGACACCCCGTGGGGCCGTTGGTATTCTTCTTGGCGGTGCAGGACGACACAACAAGCGCCCGCAGGCTACCTCACCAAAAGGCCTCTTCGAGGTAGGAGAGACCACTACAAACTTATCAAAGTAGCCCAGGCTCCCTCCCTATCCGATTTGGAATCATTACAATCCACCCCCCTTAGGGGACCCAGCGTCCTCGCTAGCACACCGAGGTCGAGAGTGGGCTCCGATACCACTCTAACAGTCCCACGACAATATTGTTCTACAGTCTGACACCCCGTGGGGCCGTGGGTTTTGTTGTTGGCGGTACTGGACAACACAACAGGCACCCGCAGGCTATCTCCCCAAAAGGCCTCGTCGAGGTAGGAGAGACCACTACAGACTTATCAAAGCAGCCTAGCCTCCCTCCCTAGACGATGTGGGATCATTGCAATCTACCCCCCTTAGGAGACACAGCATCCTCCCTGGCACACCGGGGTCAGTAGTCGGCTCTGATACCATCCGTGACAGCCCCACCTCCCCCTAGGGTTCGGCGGGTCGCCTGCTCAATTCTCGCCAGGGCTCACTCACTCATAGCTCAAGAAAAATAACGTACATCCATAGGAAAAAAAACACATCCACTTCAACTTAATATATACCTTGATGCACAAATCCAGGTACAAAATTTCTACACACCAAAATATACTTCAAAGTGTTTACAATTCGAGTACAATCAACCCTATTCGAGTGCTAGCGTGAGTACCATTTCAAAACTTCAAAAATAGACTACTCCGTAACGGTCTCACGCCTCGTTCACACCCCCTGTAAGGAAAACCAGTAAAATTTCAAATAGCAAGTTGACCATTATTTAAAAGTACTAGTATCACGTAGCAACGTAATGTGCATGAAAAGTTCAAAAAAGTGAGCATTAACACTTCAAGTAGCAAATTTCAAAATGAGCGAGTGTAAAGTTTTTCTTTTAAAACGGAACAATAACACGATAAGTACTAATCATTCCAAGGTATAAGGAAACGGATGGCTCTCTGGAACCAAATTCACAATGCATCACCAGAGCTTGATCAAGTAATATTGAAACTCCGTCAACTTTCATGTAAGTAAGCAATCCTGAAGAGCACCATTTAAACTACACTCCGTCCACCATCCCAACCCCTTACTGGGCCTCTAACAGTCCTTCGATAATATTGTCCCACAGTTTGACACACCGTGGGGCCGTTGGTATTCTTCTTGGCGGTGCAGGACGACACAACAAGCGCCCGCAGGCTACCTCACCAAAAGGCCTCTTCGAGGTAGGAGAGACCACTACAAACTTATCAAAGTAGCCCAGGCTCCCTCCCTATCCGATTTGGAATCATTACAATCCATCCCCCTTAGGGGACCCAGCGTCCTCGCTAGCACACCGAGGTCGAGAGTGGGCTCCGATACCACTCTAACAGTCCCACGACAATATTGTTCTACAGTCTGACACCCCGTGGGGCCGTGGGTTTTGTTGTTGGCGGTTCTGGACAACACAACAGGCACCCGCAGGCTACCTCCCCAAAAGGCCTCGTCGAGGTAGGAGAGACCACTACAGACTTATCAAAGCAGCCTAGCCTCCCTCCCTAGACGATGTGGGATCATTGCAATCCACCCCCCTTAGGAGACACAGTATCCTCCCTGGCACACCGGGGTCAGTAGTCGGCTCTGATACCATCTGTGACAGCCCCACCTCCCCCTTGGGTGTACCCCAGGGTTCGGCGGGTCGCCTGCCCAATTCTCGTCAGGACTCACTCACTCATAGCTCAAGAAAAATAAAGTACATCCATAAGAAAAAAACCACATCAAGTTCAACTTAATATATATATAGATAATCAAATCTAGGTACAAAGTTTCTACACACCAAAATATACTTTAAAGTGTTTACAATTCGAGTACAATCAACCCAAGTCGAGTGCTAGCGTGAGTACCATTTCAAAACTTCAAAACTAGACTACTCTGTAACGGTCTCACGCCTCGCTCATACCCCCTGTAAGGAAAACCAGTGAGATTTCAAATAGCATGTTGACCATTATTTAAAAGTGCAACTATCACGTAGCAAAGTAATGAGCATGAAAAGTTTAAAAAAGTGAGCAATAACACTTCAAGTAGCAAATCTCAAAGTGAGCGAGTGTAAGGTTTTTCTTTTAAAACGGAACAATAACACGATAAGTACTAATCATTCCAAGGTATAAGGAAACGGATGGCTCTCTGGAACCAAATTCCCAATGCATCACCAGAGCTTGATCAAGTAATAGTTGAAACTCCGTCAACTTTCATGTAAGTAAGCAATCCTGAAGAGCACCATTTAAACTACACTCCGTCCACTTCCCAACCCCTTACTGGGCCTCTAACAGTCCTTCGATAATATTGTCCCACAGTTTGACACCCCGTGGGGCCGTTGGTTTTCTTCTTGGCGGTGCAGGACGACACAACAAGCGCCCGCAGGCTACCTCACCAAAAGGCCTCGTCGAGGTAGGAGAGACCTCTACAAACTTATCAAAGTAGCCCAGGCTCCCTCCCTATCCGATTTGGAATCATTACAATCCACCCCCCTTAGGGGACCCAGCGTCCTCGCTGGCACACCGAGGTCGAGAGTGGGCTCCGATACCACTCTAACTGTCCCACGACAATATTGTTCTACTGTCTGACACCCCGTGGGACCGTGGGTTTTGTTGTTGGCGGTACTGGACAACACAACAGGCACCCGCAGGCTACCTCCCCAAAAGGCCTCGTCGAGGTAGGAGAGACCACTACAGACTTATCAAAGCAGCCTAGCCTCCCTCCCTAGACGATGTGGGATCATTGCAATCCACCCCCCTTAGGAGACACAGCATCCTCCCTGGCACACCGGGGTCAGTAGTCGGCTCTGATACCATCTGTGACAGCCCCACCTCCCCCTTGGGTGTACCCCAGGGTTCGGCGGGTCGCCTGCCCAATTCTCGTCAGGACTCACTCACTCATAGCTCAAGAAAAATAAAGTACATCCATAAGAAAAAAACCACATCAAGTTCAACTTAATATATATATAGATAATCAAATCTAGGTACAAAGTTTCTACACACCAAAATATACTTTAAAGTGTTTACAATTCGAGTACAATCAACCCTAGTCGAGTGCTAGCGTGAGTACCATTTCAAAACTTCAAAACTAGACTACTCTGTAACGGTCTCACGCCTCGCTCATACCCCCTGTAAGGAAAACCAGTGAGATTTCAAATAGCATGTTGACCATTATTTAAAAGTGCAACTATCACGTAGCAAAGTAATGAGCATGAAAAGTTCAAAAAAGTGAGCAATAACACTTCAAGTAGCAAATCTCAAAGTGAGCGAGTGTAAGGTTTTTCTTTTAAAACGGAACAATAACACGATAAGTACTAATCATTCCAAGGTATAAGGAAACGGATGGCTCTCTGGAACCAAATTCCCAATGCATCACCAGAGCTTGATCAAGTAATAGTTGAAACTCCGTCAACTTTCATGTAAGTAAGCAATCCTGAAGAGCACCATTTAAACTACACTCCGTCCACCATCCCAACCCCTTACTGGGCCTCTAACAGTCCTTCGATAATATTGTCCCACGGTTTGACACCCCGTGGGGCCGTTGGTTTTCTTTTTGGCGGTGCAGGACGACACAACAAGCGCCCGCAGGCTACCTCACCAAAAGGCCTCATCGAGGTAGGAGAGACCACTACAAACTTATCAAAGTAGCCCAGGCTCCCTCCCTATCCGATTTGGAATCATTACAATCCACCCCCCTTAGGGGACCCAGCGTCCTCGCTGGCACACCGAGGTCGAGAGTGGGCTCCGATACCAAGTGAGATTTCAAATAGCATGTTGACCATTATTTAAAAGTGCAACTGTCACGTAGCAAAGTAATGAGCATGAAAAGTTCAAAAAAGTGAGCAATAACACTTCAAGTAGCAAATCTCAAAGTGAGCGAGTGTAAGGTTTTTCTTTTAAAACAGAACAATAACACGAAAATTACTAATCATTCCAAAGTATAAGGAAACGGATGGCTCTCTGGAACCAAATTCCCAATGCATCACCAGAGCTTGATCAAGTAATAGTTGAAACTCCGTCAACTTTCATGTAAGTAAGCAATCCTGAAGAGCACCATTTAAACTACACTCCGTCCACCATCCCAACCCCTTACTGGGCCTCTAACAGTCCTTCGATAATATTGTCCCACAGTTTGACACCCCGTGGGGCCGTTGGTTTTCTTCTTGGCGGTGCAGGACGACACAACAAGCGCCCGCAGGCTACCTCACCAAAAGGCCTCGTCGAGGTAGGAGAGACCTCTACAAACTTATCAAAGTAGCCCAGGCTCCCTCCCTATCCGATTTGGAATCATTACAATCCACTCCCCTTAGGGGACCCAGCGTCCTCGCTGGCACACCGAGGTCGAGAGTGGGCTCCGATACCACTCTAACTGTCCCACGACAATATTGTTCTACAGTCTGACACCCCGTGGGGCCGTGGGTTTTGTTGTTGGCGGTACTGGACAACACAACAGGCACCCGCAGGCTACCTCCCCAAAAGGCCTCGTCGAGGTAGGAGAGACCACTACAGACTTATCAAAGCAGCCTAGCCTCCCTCCCTAGACGATGTGGGATCATTGCAATCCACCCCCCTTAGGAGACACAGCATCCTCCCTGGCACACCGGGGTCAGTAGTTGGCTCTGATACCATCTGTGACAGCCCCACCTCCCCCTAGGGTGTACCCAGGGTTCGGCGGGTCGCCTGCCCAATTCTCGTCAGGACTCACTCACTCATAGCTCAAGAAAAATAAAGTACATCCATAAGAAAAAAAACCACATCAAGTTCAACTTAATATATATATAGATAATCAAATCTAGGTACAAAGTTTCTACACACCAAAATATACTTCAAAGTGTTTACAATTCGAGTACAATCAACCCTAGTCGAGTGCTAGCGTGAGTACCATTTCAAAACTTCAAAACTAGACTACTCTGTAACGGTCTCACGCCTCGCTCATACCCCCTGTAAGGAAAACCAGTGAGATTTCAAATAGCATGTTGACCATTATTTAAAAGTGCAACTATCACGTAGCAGTGTAATGAGCATGAAAAGTTCAAAAAAGTGAGCAATAACACTTCAAGTTGCAAATCTCAAAGTGAGCGAGTGTAAGGTTTTTCTTTTAAAACGGAACAATAACACGATAAGTACTAATCATTCCAAGGTATAAGGAAACGGATGGCTCTCTGGAACCAAATTCCCAATGCATCACCAGAGCTTGATCAAGTAATATTGAAACTCCGTCAACTTTCATGTAAGTAAGCAATCCTGAAGAGCACCATTTAAACTACACTCCGTCCACCATCCCAACCCCTTACTGGGCCTCTAACAGTCCTTCGATAATATTGTCCCACAGTTTGACACCCCGTGGGGCCGTTGGTATTCTTCTTGGCGGTGCAGGACGACACAACAAGCGCCCGCAGGCTACCTCACCAAAAGGCCTCTTCGAGGTAGGAGAGACCACTACAAACTTATCAAAGTAGCCCAGGCTCCCTCCCTATCCGATTTGGAATCATTACAATCCACCCCCCTTAGGGGACCCAGCGTCCTCGCTAGCACACCGAGGTCGAGAGTGGGCTCCGATACCACTCTAACAGTCCCACGACAATATTGTTCTACAGTCTGACACCCCGTGGGGCCGTGGGTTTTGTTGTTGGCGGTACTGGACAACACAACAGGCACCCGCAGGCTATCTCCCCAAAAGGCCTCGTCGAGGTAGGAGAGACCACTACAGACTTATCAAAGCAGCCTAGCCTCCCTCCCTAGACGATGTGGGATCATTGCAATCTACCCCCCTTAGGAGACACAGCATCCTCCCTGGCACACCGGGGTCAGTAGTCGGCTCTGATACCATCCGTGACAGCCCCACCTCCCCCTAGGGTTCGGCGGGTCGCCTGCTCAATTCTCGCCAGGGCTCACTCACTCATAGCTCAAGAAAAATAACGTACATCCATAGGAAAAAAAACACATCCACTTCAACTTAATATATACCTTGATGCACAAATCCAGGTACAAAATTTCTACACACCAAAATATACTTCAAAGTGTTTACAATTCGAGTACAATCAACCCTATTCGAGTGCTAGCGTGAGTACCATTTCAAAACTTCAAAAATAGACTACTCCGTAACGGTCTCACGCCTCGTTCACACCCCCTGTAAGGAAAACCAGTAAAATTTCAAATAGCAAGTTGACCATTATTTAAAAGTACTAGTATCACGTAGCAACGTAATGTGCATGAAAAGTTCAAAAAACAATGCATCACCAGAGCTTGATCAAGTAATATTGAAACTCCGTCAACTTTCATGTAAGTAAGCAATCCTGAAGAGCACCATTTAAACTACACTCCGTCCACCATCCCAACCCCTTACTGGGCCTCTAACAGTCCTTCGATAATATTGTCCCACAGTTTGACACACCGTGGGGCCGTTGGTATTCTTCTTGGCGGTGCAGGACGACACAACAAGCGCCCGCAGGCTACCTCACCAAAAGGCCTCTTCGAGGTAGGAGAGACCACTACAAACTTATCAAAGTAGCCCAGGCTCCCTCCCTATCCGATTTGGAATCATTACAATCCATCCCCCTTAGGGGACCCAGCGTCCTCGCTAGCACACCGAGGTCGAGAGTGGGCTCCGATACCACTCTAACAGTCCCACGACAATATTGTTCTACAGTCTGACACCCCGTGGGGCCGTGGGTTTTGTTGTTGGCGGTTCTGGACAACACAACAGGCACCCGCAGGCTACCTCCCCAAAAGGCCTCGTCGAGGTAGGAGAGACCACTACAGACTTATCAAAGCAGCCTAGCCTCCCTCCCTAGACGATGTGGGATCATTGCAATCCACCCCCCTTAGGAGACACAGCATCCTCCCTGGCACACCGGGGTCAGTAGTCGGCTCTGATACCATCTGTGACAGCCCCACCTCCCCCTTGGGTGTACCCCAGGGTTCGGCGGGTCGCCTGCCCAATTCTCGTCAGGACTCACTCACTCATAGCTCAAGAAAAATAAAGTACATCCATAAGAAAAAAACCACATCAAGTTCAACTTAATATATATATAGATAATCAAATCTAGGTACAAAGTTTCTACACACCAAAATATACTTTAAAGTGTTTACAATTCGAGTACAATCAACCCTAGTCGAGTGCTAGCGTGAGTACCATTTCAAAACTTCAAAACTAGACTACTCTGTAACGGTCTCACGCCTCGCTCATACCCCCTGTAAGGAAAACCAGTGAGATTTCAAATAGCATGTTGACCATTATTTAAAAGTGCAACTATCACGTAGCAAAGTAATGAGCATGAAAAGTTCAAAAAAGTGAGCAATAACACTTCAAGTAGCAAATCTCAAAGTGAGCGAGTGTAAGGTTTTTCTTTTAAAACGGAACAATAACACGATAAGTACTAATCATTCCAAGGTATAAGGAAACGGATGGCTCTCTGGAACCAAATTCCCAATGCATCACCAGAGCTTGATCAAGTAATAGTTGAAACTCCGTCAACTTTCATGTAAGTAAGCAATCCTGAAGAGCACCATTTAAACTACACTCCGTCCACCATCCCAACCCCTTACTGGGCCTCTAACAGTCCTTCGATAATATTGTCCCACAGTTTGACACCCCGTGGGGCCGTTGGTTTTCTTCTTGGCGGTGCAGGACGACACAACAAGCGCCCGCAGGCTACCTCACCAAAAGGCCTCGTCGAGGTAGGAGAGACCTCTACAAACTTATCAAAGTAGCCCAGGCTCCCTCCCTATCCGATTTGGAATCATTACAATCCACCCCCCTTAGGGGACCCAGCGTCCTCGCTGGCACACCGAGGTCGAGAGTGGGCTCCGATACCACTCTAACTGTCCCACGACAATATTGTTCTACAGTCTGACACCCCGTGGGGCCGTGGGTTTTGTTGTTGGCGGTACTGGACAACACAACAGGCACCCGCAGGCTACCTCCCCAAAAGGCCTCGTCGAGGTAGGAGAGACCACTACAGACTTATCAAAGCAGCCTAGCCTCCCTCCCTAGACGATGTGGGATCATTGCAATCCACCCCCCTTAGGAGACACAGCATCCTCCCTGGCACACCGGGGTCAGTAGTCGGCTCTGATACCATCTGTGACAGCCCCACCTCCCCCTTGGGTGTACCCCAGGGTTCGGCGGGTCGCCTGCCCAATTCTCGTCAGGACTCACTCACTCATAGCTCAAGAAAAATAAAGTACATCCATAAGAAAAAAACCACATCAAGTTCAACTTAATATATATATAGATAATCAAATCTAGGTACAAAGTTTCTACACACCAAAATATACTTTAAAGTGTTTACAATTCGAGTACAATCAACCCTAGTCGAGTGCTAGCGTGAGTACCATTTCAAAACTTCAAAACTAGACTACTCTGTAACGGTCTCACGCCTCGCTCATACCCCCTGTAAGGAAAACCAGTGAGATTTCAAATAGCATGTTGACCATTATTTAAAAGTGCAACTATCACGTAGCAAAGTAATGAGCATGAAAAGTTCAAAAAAGTGAGCAATAACACTTCAAGTAGCAAATCTCAAAGTGAGCGAGTGTAAGGTTTTTCTTTTAAAACGGAACAATAACACGATAAGTACTAATCATTCCAAGGTATAAGGAAACGGATGGCTCTCTGGAACCAAATTCCCAATGCATCACCAGAGCTTGATCAAGTAATAGTTGAAACTCCGTCAACTTTCATGTAAGTAAGCAATCCTGAAGAGCACCATTTAAACTACACTCCGTCCACCATCCCAACCCCTTACTGGGTCTCTAACAGTCCTTCGATAATATTGTCCCACAGTTTGACACCCCGTGGGGCCGTTGGTTTTCTTCTTGGCGGTGCAGGACGACACAACAAGCGCCCGCAGGCTACCTCACCAAAAGGCCTCGTCGAGGTAGGAGAGACCTCTACAAACTTATCAAAGTAGCCCAGGCTCCCTCCCTATCCGATTTGGAATCATTACAATCAACTCCCCTTAGGGGACCCAGCGTCCTCGCTGGCGCACACCGAGGTCGAGAGTGGGCTCCGATACCACTCTAACAGTCCCACGACAATATTGTTCTACAGTCTGACACCCCGTGGGGCCGTGGGTTTTGTTGTTGGCGGTACTGGACAACACAACAGGCACCCGCAGGCTACCTCCCCAAAAGGCCTCGTCGAGGTAGGAGAGACCACTACAGACTTATCAAAGCAGCCTAGCCTCCCTCCCTAGACGATGTGGGATCATTGCAATCCACCCCCCTTAGGAGACACAGCATCCTCCCTGGCACACCGGGGTCAGTAGTCGGCTCTGATACCATCTGTGACAGCCCCACCTCCCCCTAGGGTGTACCCCAGGGTTCGGCGGGTCGCCTGCCCAATTCTCGTCAGGACTCACTCACTCATAGCTCAAGAAAAATAAAGTACATCCATAAGAAAAAAAACCACATCAAGTTCAACTTAATATATATATAGATAATCAAATCTAGGTACAAAGTTTCTACACACCAAAATATACTTCAAAGTGTTTACAATTCGAGTACAATCAACCCTAGTCGAGTGCTAGCGTGAGTACCATTTCAAAACTTCAAAACTAGACTACTCTGTAACGGTCTCACGCCTCGCTCATACCCCCTGTAAGGAAAACCAGTGAGATTTCAAATAGCATGTTGACCATTATTTAAAAGTGCAACTATCACGTAGCAAAGTAATGAGCATGAAAAGTTCAAAAAAGTGAGCAATAACACTTCAAGTAGCAAATCTCAAAGTGAGCGAGTGTAAGGTTTTTCTTTTAAAACGGAACAATAACACGATAAGTACTAATCATTCCAAGGTATAAGGAAACGGATGGCTCTCTGGAACCAAATTCCCAATGCATCACCAGAGCTTGATCAAGTAATAGTTGAAACTCCGTCAACTTTCATGTAAGTAAGCAATCCTGAAGAGCACCATTTAAACTACACTCCGTCCACCATCCCAACCCCTTACTGGGCCTCTAACAGTCCTTCGATAATATTGTCCCACAGTTTGACACCCCGTGGGGCCGTTGGTTTTCTTCTTGGCGGTGCAGGACGACACAACAAGCGCCCGCAGGCTACCTCACCAAAAGGCCTCGTCGAGGTAGGAGAGACCTCTACAAACTTATCAAAGTAGCCCAGGCTCCCTCCCTATCCGATTTGGAATCATTACAATCCACCCCCCTTAGGGGACCCAGCGTCCTCGCTGGCACACCGAGGTCGAGAGTGGGCTCCGATACCACTCTAACTGTCCCACGACAATATTGTTCTACAGTCTGACACCCCGTGGGGCCGTGGGTTTTGTTGTTGGCGGTACTGGACAACACAACAGGCACCCGCAGGCTACCTCCCCAAAAGGCCTCGTCGAGGTAGGAGAGACCACTACAGACTTATCAAAGCAGCCTAGCCTCCCTCCCTAGACGATGTGGGATCATTGCAATCCACCCCCCTTAGGAGACACAGCATCCTCCCTGGCACACCGGGGTCAGTAGTCGGCTCTGATACCATCTGTGACAGCCCCACCTCCCCCTTGGGTGTACCCCAGGGTTCGGCGGGTCGCCTGCCCAATTCTCGTCAGGACTCACTCACTCATAGCTCAAGAAAAATAAAGTACATCCATAAGAAAAAAACCACATCAAGTTCAACTTAATATATATATAGATAATCAAATCTAGGTACAAAGTTTCTACACACCAAAATATACTTCAAAGTGTTTACAATTCGAGTACAATCAACCCTAGTCGAGTGCTAGCGTGAGTACCATTTCAAAACTTCAAAACTAGACTACTCTGTAACGGTCTCACGCCTCGCTCATACCCCCTGTAAGGAAAACCAGTGAGATTTCAAATAGCATGTTGACCATTATTTAAAAGTGCAACTATCACGTAGCAAAGTAATGAGCATGAAAAGTTCAAAAAAGTGAGCAATAACACTTCAAGTAGCAAATCTCAAAGTGAGCGAGTGTAAGGTTTTTCTTTTAAAACGGAACAATAACACGATAAGTACTAATCATTCCAAGGTATAAGGAAACGGATGGCTCTCTGGAACCAAATTCCCAATGCATCACCAGAGCTTGATCAAGTAATAGTTGAAACTCCGTCAACTTTCATGTAAGTAAGCAATCCTGAAGAGCACCATTTAAACTACACTCCGTCCACCATCCCAACCCCTTACTGGGCCTCTAACAGTCCTTCGATAATATTGTCCCACAGTTTGACACCCCGTGGGG
This sequence comes from Coffea arabica, assembly GCF_036785885.1. Lineage (NCBI taxonomy): Eukaryota > Viridiplantae > Streptophyta > Magnoliopsida > Gentianales > Rubiaceae > Coffea > Coffea arabica. The sequence goes on along the minus strand of NC_092318.1, from coordinate 22,131,660 downwards.
CCGTTGGTTTTCTTCTTGGCGGTGCAGGACGACACAACAAGCGCCCGCAGGCTACCTCACCAAAAGGCCTCGTCGAGGTAGGAGAGACCTCTACAAACTTATCAAAGTAGCCCAGGCTCCCTCCCTATCCGATTTGGAATCATTACAATCCACCCCCCTTAGGGGACCCAGCGTCCTCGCTGGCACACCGAGGTCGAGAGTGGGCTCCGATACCACTCTAACTGTCCCACGACAATATTGTTCTACAGTCTGACACCCCGTGGGGCCGTGGGTTTTGTTGTTGGCGGTACTGGACAACACAACAGGCACCCGCAGGCTACCTCCCCAAAAGGCCTCGTCGAGGTAGGAGAGACCACTACAGACTTATCAAAGCAGCCTAGCCTCCCTCCCTAGACGATGTGGGATCATTGCAATCCACCCCCCTTAGGAGACACAGCATCCTCCCTGGCACACCGGGGTCAGTAGTCGGCTCTGATACCATCTGTGACAGCCCCACCTCCCCCTTGGGTGTACCCCAGGGTTCGGCGGGTCGCCTGCCCAATTCTCGTCAGGACTCACTCACTCATAGCTCAAGAAAAATAAAGTACATCCATAAGAAAAAAACCACATCAAGTTCAACTTAATATATATATAGATAATCAAATCTAGGTACAAAGTTTCTACACACCAAAATATACTTCAAAGTGTTTACAATTCGAGTACAATCAACCCTAGTCGAGTGCTAGCGTGAGTACCATTTCAAAACTTCAAAACTAGACTACTCTGTAACGGTCTCACGCCTCGCTCATACCCCCTGTAAGGAAAACCAGTGAGATTTCAAATAGCATGTTGACCATTATTTAAAAGTGCAACTATCACGTAGCAAAGTAATGAGCATGAAAAGTTCAAAAAAGTGAGCAATAACACTTCAAGTAGCAAATCTCAAAGTGAGCGAGTGTAAGGTTTTTCTTTTAAAACGGAACAATAACACGATAAGTACTAATCATTCCAAGGTATAAGGAAACGGATGGCTCTCTGGAACCAAATTCCCAATGCATCACCAGAGCTTGATCAAGTAATAGTTGAAACTCCGTCAACTTTCATGTAAGTAAGCAATCCTGAAGAGCACCATTTAAACTACACTCCGTCCACCATCCCAACCCCTTACTGGGCCTCTAACAGTCCTTCGATAATATTGTCCCACAGTTTGACACCCCGTGGGGCCGTTGGTTTTCTTCTTGGCGGTGCAGGACGACACAACAAGCGCCCGCAGGCTACCTCACCAAAAGGCCTCGTCGAGGTAGGAGAGACCTCTACAAACTTATCAAAGTAGCCCAGGCTCCCTCCCTATCCGATTTGGAATCATTACAATCCACCCCCCTTAGGGGACCCAGCGTCCTCGCTGGCACACCGAGGTCGAGAGTGGGCTCCGATACCACTCTAACTGTCCCACGACAATATTGTTCTACAGTCTGACACCCCGTGGGGCCGTGGGTTTTGTTGTTGGCGGTACTGGACAACACAACAGGCACCCGCAGGCTACCTCCCCAAAAGGCCTCGTCGAGGTAGGAGAGACCACTACAGACTTATCAAAGCAGCCTAGCCTCCCTCCCTAGACGATGTGGGATCATTGCAATCCACCCCCCTTAGGAGACACAGCATCCTCCCTGGCACACCGGGGTCAGTAGTCGGCTCTGATACCATCTGTGACAGCCCCACCTCCCCCTTGGGTGTACCCCAGGGTTCGGCGGGTCGCCTGCCCAATTCTCGTCAGGACTCACTCACTCATAGCTCAAGAAAAATAAAGTACATCCATAAGAAAAAAAACCACATCAAGTTCAACTTAATATATATATAGATAATCAAATCTAGGTACAAAGTTTCTACACACCAAAATATACTTCAAAGTGTTTACAATTCGAGTACAATCAACCCTAGTCGAGTGCTAGCGTGAGTACCATTTCAAAACTTCAAAACTAGACTACTCTGTAACGGTCTCACGCCTCGCTCATACCCCCTGTAAGGAAAACCAGTGAGATTTCAAATTGCATGTTGACCATTATTTAAAAGTGCAACTATCACGTAGCAAAGTAATGAGCATGAAAAGTTCAAAAAAGTGAGCAATAACACTTCAAGTTGCAAATCTCAAAGTGAGCGAGTGTAAGGTTTTTCTTTTAAAACGGAACAATAACACGATAAGTACTAATCATTCCAAGGTATAAGGAAACGGATGGCTCTCTGGAACCAAATTCCCAATGCATCACCAGAGCTTGATCAAGTAATAGTTGAAACTCCGTCAACTTTCATGTAAGTAAGCAATCCTGAAGAGCACCATTTAAACTACACTCCGTCCACCATCCCAACCCCTTACTGGGCCTCTAACAGTCCTTCGATAATATTGTCCCACAGTTTGACACCCCGTGGGGCCGTTGGTTTTCTTCTTGGCGGTGCAGGACGACACAACAAGCGCCCGCAGGCTACCTCACCAAAAGGCCTCGTCGAGGTAGGAGAGACCTCTACAAACTTATCAAAGTAGCCCAGGCTCCCTCCCTATCCGATTTGGAATCATTACAATCCACCCCCCTTAGGGGACCCAGCGTCCTCGCTGGCACACCGAGGTCGAGAGTGGGCTCCGATACCACTCTAACTGTCCCACGACAATATTGTTCTACAGTCTGACACCCCGTGGGGCCGTGGGTTTTGTTGTTGGCGGTACTGGACAACACAACAGGCACCCGCAGGCTACCTCCCCAAAAGGCCTCGTCGAGGTAGGAGAGACCACTACAGACTTATCAAAGCAGCCTAGCCTCCCTCCCTAGACGATGTGGGATCATTGCAATCCACCCCCCTTAGGAGACACAGCATCCTCCCTGGCACACCGGGGTCAGTAGTCGGCTCTGATACCATCTGTGACAGCCCCACCTCCCCCTAGGGTGTACCCCAGGGTTCGGCGGGTCGCCTGCCCAATTCTCGTCAGGACTCACTCACTCATAGCTCAAGAAAAATAAAGTACATCCATAAGAAAAAAAACCACATCAAGTTCAACTTAATATATATATAGATAATCAAATCTAGGTACAAAGTTTCTACACACCAAAATATACTTCAAAGTGTTTACAATTCGAGTACAATCAACCCTAGTCGAGTGCTAGCGTGAGTACCATTTCAAAACTTCAAAACTAGACTACTCTGTAACGGTCTCACGCCTCGCTCATACCCCCTGTAAGGAAAACCAGTGAGATTTCAAATAGCATGTTGACCATTATTTAAAAGTGCAACTATCACGTAGCAAAGTAATGAGCATGAAAAGTTCAAAAAAGTGAGCAATAACACTTCAAGTAGCAAATCTCAAAGTGAGCGAGTGTAAGGTTTTTCTTTTAAAACGGAACAATAACACGATAAGTACTAATCATTCCAAGGTATAAGGAAACGGATGGCTCTCTGGAACCAAATTCCCAATGCATCACCAGAGCTTGATCAAGTAATAGTTGAAACTCCGTCAACTTTCATGTAAGTAAGCAATCCTGAAGAGCACCATTTAAACTACACTCCGTCCACCATCCCAACCCCTTACTGGGCCTCTAACAGTCCTTCGATAATATTGTCCCACAGTTTGACACCCCGTGGGGCCGTTGGTTTTCTTCTTGGCGGTGCAGGACGACACAACAAGCGCCCGCAGGCTACCTCACCAAAAGGCCTCGTCGAGGTAGGAGAGACCTCTACAAACTTATCAAAGTAGCCCAGGCTCCCTCCCTATCCGATTTGGAATCATTACAATCCACTCCCCTTAGGGGACCCAGCGTCCTCGCTGGCACACCGAGGTCGAGAGTGGGCTCCGGGCTCCGATACCACTCTAACATTATTTAAAAGTGTCCCACGACAATATTGTTCTACAGTCTGACACCCCGTGGGGCCGTGGGTCAACTTTTGTTGTTGGCTTACTGGGTAACAGTCCTGGACAACACAACAGGCACCCGCAGGCTACCTCCCCAAAAGGCTCCCTCCCTCGTCGAGGTAGGAGAGACCATTGTTCTACAGACTTATCAAAGGCCTCGTCGAGGTAGGAGAGACCACTACAGACTTATCAAAGCAGCCTAGCCTCCCTCCCTAGACGATGTGGGATCATTGCAATCCACCCCCCTTAGGAGACACAGCATCCTCCCTGGCACACCGGGGTCAGTAGTCGGCTCTGATACCATCTGTGACAGCCCCACCTCCCCCTAGGGTGTACCCCAGGGTTCGGCGGGTCGCCTGCCCAATTCTCGTCAGGACTCACTCACTCATAGCTCAAGAAAAATAAAGTACATCCATAAGAAAAAAAACCACATCAAGTTCAACTTAATATATATATAGATAATCAAATCTAGGTACAAAGTTTCTACACACCAAAATATACTTCAAAGTGTTTACAATTCGAGTACAATCAACCCTAGTCGAGTGCTAGCGTGAGTACCATTTCAAAACTTCAAAACTAGACTACTCTGTAACGGTCTCACGCCTCGCTCATACCCCCTGTAAGGAAAACCAGTGAGATTTCAAATAGCATGTTGACCATTATTTAAAAGTGCAACTATCACGTAGCAAAGTAATGAGCATGAAAAGTTCAAAAAAGTGAGCAATAACACTTCAAGTAGCAAATCTCAAAGTGAGCGAGTGTAAGGTTTTTCTTTTAAAACGGAACAATAACACGATAAGTACTAATCATTCCAAGGTATAAGGAAACGGATGGCTCTCTGGAACCAAATTCCCAATGCATCACCAGAGCTTGATCAAGTAATAGTTGAAACTCCGTCAACTTTCATGTAAGTAAGCAATCCTGAAGAGCACCATTTAAACTACACTCCGTCCACCATCCCAACCCCTTACTGGGCCTCTAACAGTCCTTCGATAATATTGTCCCACAGTTTGACACCCCGTGGGGCCGTTGGTTTTCTTCTTGGCGGTGCAGGACGACACAACAAGCGCCCGCAGGCTACCTCACCAAAAGGCCTCGTCGAGGTAGGAGAGACCACTACAAACTTATCAAAGTAGCCCAGGCTCCCTCCCTATCCGATTTGGAATCATTACAATCCACCCCCCTTAGGGGACCCAGCGTCCTCGCTGGCACACCGAGGTCGAGAGTGGGCTCCGATACCACTCTAACTGTCCCACGACAATATTGTTCTACAGTCTGACACCCCGTGGGGCCGTGGGTTTTGTTGTTGGCGGTACTGGACAACACAACAGGCACCCGCAGGCTACCTCCCCAAAAGGCCTCGTCGAGGTAGGAGAGACCACTACAGACTTATCAAAGCAGCCTAGCCTCCCTCCCTAGACGATGTGGGATCATTGCAATCCACCCCCCTTAGGAGACACAGCATCCTCCCTGGCACACCGGGGTCAGTAGTCGGCTCTGATACCATCTGTGACAGCCCCACCTCCCCCTTGGGTGTACCCCAGGGTTCGGCGGGTCGCCTGCCCAATTCTCGTCAGGACTCACTCACTCATAGCTCAAGAAAAATAAAGTACATCCATAAGAAAAAAACCACATCAAGTTCAACTTAATATATATATAGATAATCAAATCTAGGTACAAAGTTTCTACACACCAAAATATACTTCAAAGTGTTTACAATTCGAGTACAATCAACCCTAGTCGAGTGCTAGCGTGAGTACCATTTCAAAACTTCAAAACTAGACTACTCTGTAACGGTCTCACGCCTCGCTCATACCCCCTGTAAGGAAAACCAGTGAGATTTCAAATAGCATGTTGACCATTATTTAAAAGTGCAACTATCACGTAGCAAAGTAATGAGCATGAAAAGTTCAAAAAAGTGAGCAATAACACTTCAAGTAGCAAATCTCAAAGTGAGCGAGTGTAAGGTTTTTCTTTTAAAACGGAACAATAACACGATAAGTACTAATCATTCCAAGGTATAAGGAAACGGATGGCTCTCTGGAACCAAATTCCCAATGCATCACCAGAGCTTGATCAAGTAATAGTTGAAACTCCGTCAACTTTCATGTAAGTAAGCAATCCTGAAGAGCACCATTTAAACTACACTCCGTCCACCATCCCAACCCCTTACTGGGCCTCTAACAGTCCTTCGATAATATTGTCCCACAGTTTGACACCCCGTGGGGCCGTTGGTTTTCTTCTTGGCGGTGCAGGACGACACAACAAGCGCCCGCAGGCTACCTCACCAAAAGGCCTCGTCGAGGTAGGAGAGACCTCTACAAACTTATCAAAGTAGCCCAGGCTCCCTCCCTATCCGATTTGGAATCATTACAATCCACCCCCCTTAGGGGACCCAGCGTCCTCGCTGGCACACCGAGGTCGAGAGTGGGCTCCGATACCACTCTAACTGTCCCACGACAATATTGTTCTACAGTCTGACACCCCGTGGGGCCGTGGGTTTTGTTGTTGGCAGTACTGGACAACACAACAGGCACCCGCAGGCTACCTCCCCAAAAGGCCTCGTCGAGGTAGGAGAGACCACTACAGACTTATCAAAGCAGCCTAGCCTCCCTCCCTAGACGATGTGGGATCATTGCAATCCACCCCCCTTAGGAGACACAGCATCCTCCCTGGCACACCGGGGTCAGTAGTCGGCTCTGATACCATCTGTGACAGCCCCACCTCCCCCTTGGGTGTACCCCAGGGTTCGGCGGGTCGCCTGCCCAATTCTCGTCAGGACTCACTCACTCATAGCTCAAGAAAAATAAAGTACATCCATAAGAAAAAAAACCACATCAAGTTCAACTTAATATATATATAGATAATCAAATCTAGGTACAAAGTTTCTACACACCAAAATATACTTCAAAGTGTTTACAATTCGAGTACAATCAACCCTAGTCGAGTGCTAGCGTGAGTACCATTTCAAAACTTCAAAACTAGACTACTCTGTAACGGTCTCACGCCTCGCTCATACCCCCTGTAAGGAAAACCAGTGAGATTTCAAATAGCATGTTGACCATTATTTAAAAGTGCAACTATCACGTAGCAAAGTAATGAGCATGAAAAGTTCAAAAAAGTGAGCAATAACACTTCAAGTAGCAAATCTCAAAGTGAGCGAGTGTAAGGTTTTTCTTTTAAAACGGAACAATAACACGATAAGTACTAATCATTCCAAGGTATAAGGAAACGGATGGCTCTCTGGAACCAAATTCCCAATGCATCACCAGAGCTTGATCAAGTAATAGTTGAAACTCCGTCAACTTTCATGTAAGTAAGCAATCCTGAAGAGCACCATTTAAACTACACTCCGTCCACCATCCCAACCCCTTACTGGGCCTCTAACAGTCCTTCGATAATATTGTCCCACAGTTTGACACCCCGTGGGGCCGTTGGTTTTCTTCTTGGCGGTGCAGGACGACACAACAAGCGCCCGCAGGCTACCTCACCAAAAGGCCTCGTCGAGGTAGGAGAGACCTCTACAAACTTATCAAAGTAGCCCAGGCTCCCTCCCTATCCGATTTGGAATCATTACAATCCACCCCCCTTAGGGGACCCAGCGTCCTCGCTGGCACACCGAGGTCGAGAGTGGGCTCCGATACCACTCTAACTGTCCCACGACAATATTGTTCTACAGTCTGACACCCCGTGGGGCCGTGGGTTTTGTTGTTGGCGGTACTGGACAACACAACAGGCACCCGCAGGCTACCTCCCCAAAAGGCCTCGTCGAGGTAGGAGAGACCACTACAGACTTATCAAAGCAGCCTAGCCTCCCTCCCTAGACGATGTGGGATCATTGCAATCCACCCCCCTTAGGAGACACAGCATCCTCCCTGGCACACCGGGGTCAGTAGTCGGCTCTGATACCATCTGTGACAGCCCCACCTCCCCCTTGGGTGTACCCCAGGGTTCGGCGGGTCGCCTGCCCAATTCTCGTCAGGACTCACTCACTCATAGCTCAAGAAAAATAAAGTACATCCATAAGAAAAAAAACCACATCAAGTTCAACTTAATATATATATAGATAATCAAATCTAGGTACAAAGTTTCTACACACCAAAATATACTTCAAAGTGTTTACAATTCGAGTACAATCAACCCTAGTCGAGTGCTAGCGTGAGTACCATTTCAAAACTTCAAAACTAGACTACTCTGTAACGGTCTCACGCCTCGCTCATACCCCCTGTAAGGAAAACCAGTGAGATTTCAAATTGCATGTTGACCATTATTTAAAAGTGCAACTATCACGTAGCAAAGTAATGAGCATGAAAAGTTCAAAAAAGTGAGCAATAACACTTCAAGTTGCAAATCTCAAAGTGAGCGAGTGTAAGGTTTTTCTTTTAAAACGGAACAATAACACGATAAGTACTAATCATTCCAAGGTATAAGGAAACGGATGGCTCTCTGGAACCAAATTCCCAATGCATCACCAGAGCTTGATCAAGTAATAGTTGAAACTCCGTCAACTTTCATGTAAGTAAGCAATCCTGAAGAGCACCATTTAAACTACACTCCGTCCACCATCCCAACCCCTTACTGGGCCTCTAACAGTCCTTCGATAATATTGTCCCACAGTTTGACACCCCGTGGGGCCGTTGGTTTTCTTCTTGGCGGTGCAGGACGACACAACAAGCGCCCGCAGGCTACCTCACCAAAAGGCCTCGTCGAGGTAGGAGAGACCTCTACAAACTTATCAAAGTAGCCCAGGCTCCCTCCCTATCCGATTTGGAATCATTACAATCCACCCCCCTTAGGGGACCCAGCGTCCTCGCTGGCACACCGAGGTCGAGAGTGGGCTCCGATACCACTCTAACTGTCCCACGACAATATTGTTCTACAGTCTGACACCCCGTGGGGCCGTGGGTTTTGTTGTTGGCGGTACTGGACAACACAACAGGCACCCGCAGGCTACCTCCCCAAAAGGCCTCGTCGAGGTAGGAGAGACCACTACAGACTTATCAAAGCAGCCTAGCCTCCCTCCCTAGACGATGTGGGATCATTGCAATCCACCCCCCTTAGGAGACACAGCATCCTCCCTGGCACACCGGGGTCAGTAGTCGGCTCTGATACCATCTGTGACAGCCCCACCTCCCCCTAGGGCGTACCCCAGGATTCGGCGGGTCGCCTGCTCAATTCTCGCCAGGGCTCACTCACTCATAATTCAAGAAAAATAACGTACATCCATAGGAAAAAAAACACATCCACTTCAACTTAATATATACCTTGATGCACAAATCCAGGTACAAAATTTCTACACACCAAAATATACTTCAAAGTGTTTACAATTCGAGTACAATCAACCCTATTCGAGTGCTAGCGTGAGTACCATTTCAAAACTTCAAAACTAGACTACTCTGTAACGGTCTCACGCCTCGCTCATACCCCCTGTAAGGAAAACCAGTGAGATTTCAAATAGCATGTTGACCATTATTTAAAAGTGCAACTATCACGTAGCAAAGTAATGAGCATGAAAAGTTCAAAAAAGTGAGCAATAACACTTCAAGTAGCAAATCTCAAAGTGAGCGAGTGTAAGGTTTTTCTTTTAAAACGGAACAATAACACGATAAGTACTAATCATTCCAAGGTATAAGGAAACGGATGGCTCTCTGGAACCAAATTCCCAATGCATCACCAGAGCTTGATCAAGTAATAGTTGAAACTCCGTCAACTTTCATGTAAGTAAGCAATCCTGAAGAGCACCATTTAAACTACACTCCGTCCACCATCCCAACCCCTTACTGGGCCTCTAACAGTCCTTCGATAATATTGTCCCACAGTTTGACACCCCGTGGGGCCGTTGGTTTTCTTCTTGGCGGTGCAGGACGACACAACAAGCGCCCGCAGGCTACCTCACCAAAAGGCCTCGTCGAGGTAGGAGAGACCTCTACAAACTTATCAAAGTAGCCCAGGCTCCCTCCCTATCCGATTTGGAATCATTACAATCCACCCCCCTTAGGGGACCCAGCGTCCTCGCTGGCACACCGAGGTCGAGAGTGGGCTCCGATACCACTCTAACTGTCCCACGACAATATTGTTCTACAGTCTGACACCCCGTGGGGCCGTGGGTTTTGTTGTTGGCGGTACTGGACAACACAACAGGCACCCGCAGGCTACCTCCCCAAAAGGCCTCGTCGAGGTAGGAGAGACCACTACAGACTTATCAAAGCAGCCTAGCCTCCCTCCCTAGACGATGTGGGATCATTGCAATCCACCCCCCTTAGGAGACACAGCATCCTCCCTGGCACACCGGGGTCAGTAGTCGGCTCTGATACCATCTGTGACAGCCCCACCTCCCCCTTGGGTGTACCCCAGGGTTCGGCGGGTCGCCTGCCCAATTCTCGTCAGGACTCACTCACTCATAGCTCAAGAAAAATAAAGTACATCCATAAGAAAAAAACCACATCAAGTTCAACTTAATATATATATAGATAATCAAATCTAGGTACAAAGTTTCTACACACCAAAATATACTTCAAAGTGTTTACAATTCGAGTACAATCAACCCTAGTCGAGTGCTAGCGTGAGTACCATTTCAAAACTTCAAAACTAGACTACTCTGTAACGGTCTCACGCCTCGCTCATACCCCCTGTAAGGAAAACCAGTGAGATTTCAAATAGCATGTTGACCATTATTTAAAAGTGCAACTATCACGTAGCAAAGTAATGAGCATGAAAAGTTCAAAAAAGTGAGCAATAACACTTCAAGTTGCAAATCTCAAAGTGAGCGAGTGTAAGGTTTTTCTTTTAAAACGGAACAATAACACGATAAGTACTAATCATTCCAAGGTATAAGGAAACGGATGGCTCTCTGGAACCAAATTCCCAATGCATCACCAGAGCTTGATCAAGTAATAGTTGAAACTCCGTCAACTTTCATGTAAGTAAGCAATCCTGAAGAGCACCATTTAAACTACACTCCGTCCACCATCCCAACCCCTTACTGGGCCTCTAACAGTCCTTCGATAATATTGTCCCACAGTTTGACACCCCGTGGGGCCGTTGGTTTTCTTCTTGGCGGTGCAGGACGACACAACAAGCGCCCGCAGGCTACCTCACCAAAAGGCCTCGTCGAGGTAGGAGAGACCTCTACAAACTTATCAAAGTAGCCCAGGCTCCCTCCCTATCCGATTTGGAATCATTACAATCCACCCCCCTTAGGGGACCCAGCGTCCTCGCTGGCACACCGAGGTCGAGAGTGGGCTCCGATACCACTCTAACTGTCCCACGACAATATTGTTCTACAGTCTGACACCCCGTGGGGCCGTGGGTTTTGTTGTTGGCGGTACTGGACAACACAACAGGCACCCGCAGGCTACCTCCCCAAAAGGCCTCGTCGAGGTAGGAGAGACCACTACAGACTTATCAAAGCAGCCTAGCCTCCCTCCCTAGACGATGTGGGATCATTGCAATCCACCCCCCTTAGGAGACACAGCATCCTCCCTGGCACACCGGGGTCAGTAGTCGGCTCTGATACCATCTGTGACAGCCCCACCTCCCCCTAGGGCGTACCCCAGGATTCGGCGGGTCGCCTGCTCAATTCTCGCCAGGGCTCACTCACTCATAATTCAAGAAAAATAACGTACATCCATAGGAAAAAAAACACATCCACTTCAACTTAATATATACCTTGATGCACAAATCCAGGTACAAAATTTCTACACACCAAAATATACTTCAAAGTGTTTACAATTCGAGTACAATCAACCCTATTCGAGTGCTAGCGTGAGTACCATTTCAAAACTTCAAAACTAGACTACTCTGTAACGGTCTCACGCCTCGCTCATACCCCCTGTAAGGAAAACCAGTGAGATTTCAAATTGCATGTTGACCATTATTTAAAAGTGCAACTATCACGTAGCAAAGTAATGAGCATGAAAAGTTCAAAAAAGTGAGCAATAACACTTCAAGTTGCAAATCTCAAAGTGAGCGAGTGTAAGGTTTTTCTTTTAAAACGGAACAATAACACGATAAGTACTAATCATTCCAAGGTATAAGGAAACGGATGGCTCTCTGGAACCAAATTCCCAATGCATCACCAGAGCTTGATCAAGTAATAGTTGAAACTCCGTCAACTTTCATGTAAGTAAGCAATCCTGAAGAGCACCATTTAAACTACACTCCGTCCACCATCCCAACCCCTTACTGGGCCTCTAACAGTCCTTCGATAATATTGTCCCACAGTTTGACACCCCGTGGGGCCGTTGGTTTTCTTCTTGGCGGTGCAGGACGACACAACAAGCGCCCGCAGGCTACCTCACCAAAAGGCCTCGTCGAGGTAGGAGAGACCACTACAAACTTATCAAAGTAGCCCAGGCTCCCTCCCTATCCGATTTGGAATCATTACAATCCACCCCCCTTAGGGGACCCAGCGTCCTCGCTGGCACACCGAGGTCGAGAGTGGGCTCCGATACCACTCTAACTGTCCCACGACAATATTGTTCTACAGTCTGACACCCCGTGGGGCCGTGGGTTTTGTTGTTGGCGGTACTGGACAACACAACAGGCACCCGCAGGCTACCTCCCCAAAAGGCCTCGTCGAGGTAGGAGAGACCACTACAGACTTATCAAAGCAGCCTAGCCTCCCTCCCTAGACGATGTGGGATCATTGCAATCCACCCCCCTTAGGAGACACAGCATCCTCCCTGGCACACCGGGGTCAGTAGTCGGCTCTGATACCATCTGTGACAGCCCCACCTCCCCCTAGGGTGTACCCCAGGGTTCGGCGGGTCGCCTGCCCAATTCTCGTCAGGACTCACTCACTCATAGCTCAAGAAAAATAAAGTACATCCATAAGAAAAAAACCACATCAAGTTCAACTTAATATATATATAGATAATCAAATCTAGGTACAAAGTTTCTACACACCAAAATATACTTCAAAGTGTTTACAATTCGAGTACAATCAACCCTAGTCGAGTGCTAGCGTGAGTACCATTTCAAAACTTCAAAACTAGACTACTCTGTAACGGTCTCACGCCTCGCTCATACCCCCTGTAAGGAAAACCAGTGAGATTTCAAATAGCATGTTGACCATTATTTAAAAGTGCAACTATCACGTAGCAAAGTAATGAGCATGAAAAGTTCAAAAAAGTGAGCAATAACACTTCAAGTAGCAAATCTCAAAGTGAGCGAGTGTAAGGTTTTTCTTTTAAAACGGAACAATAACACGATAAGTACTAATCATTCCAAGGTATAAGGAAACGGATGGCTCTCTGGAACCAAATTCCCAATGCATCACCAGAGCTTGATCAAGTAATAGTTGAAACTCCGTCAACTTTCATGTAAGTAAGCAATCCTGAAGAGCACCATTTAAACTACACTCCGTCCACCATCCCAACCCCTTACTGGGCCTCTAACAGTCCTTCGATAATATTGTCCCACAGTTTGACACCCCGTGGGGCCGTTGGTTTTCTTCTTGGCGGTGCAGGACGACACAACAAGCGCCCGCAGGCTACCTCACCAAAAGGCCTCGTCGAGGTAGGAGAGACCTCTACAAACTTATCAAAGTAGCCCAGGCTCCCTCCCTATCCGATTTGGAATCATTACAATCCACCCCCCTTAGGGGACCCAGCGTCCTCGCTGGCACACCGAGGTCGAGAGTGGGCTCCGATACCACTCTAACTGTCCCACGACAATATTGTTCTACAGTCTGACACCCCGTGGGGCCGTGGGTTTTGTTGTTGGCGGTACTGGACAACACAACAGGCACCCGCAGGCTACCTCCCCAAAAGGCCTCGTCGAGGTAGGAGAGACCACTACAGACTTATCAAAGCAGCCTAGCCTCCCTCCCTAGACGATGTGGGATCATTGCAATCCACCCCCCTTAGGAGACACAGCATCCTCCCTGGCACACCGGGGTCAGTAGTCGGCTCTGATACCATCTGTGACAGCCCCACCTCCCCCTAGGGCGTGCCCCAGGATTCGGCGGGTCGCCTGCTCAATTCTCGCCAGGGCTCACTCACTCATAATTCAAGAAAAATAACGTACATCCATAGGAAAAAAAACACATCCACTTCAACTTAATATATACCTTGATGCACAAATCCAGGTACAAAATTTCTACACACCAAAATATACTTCAAAATGTTTACAATTCGAGTACAATCAACCCTATTCGAGTGCTAGCGTGAGTACCATTTCAAAACTTCAAAACTAGACTACTCTGTAACGGTCTCACGCCTCGCTCATACCCCCTGTAAGGAAAACCAGTGAGATTTCAAATTGCATGTTGACCATTATTTAAAAGTGCAACTATCACGTAGCAAAGTAATGAGCATGAAAAGTTCAAAAAAGTGAGCAATAACACTTCAAGTTGCAAATCTCAAAGTGAGCGAGTGTAAGGTTTTTCTTTTAAAACGGAACAATAACACGATAAGTACTAATCATTCCAAGGTATAAGGAAACGGATGGCTCTCTGGAACCAAATTCCCAATGCATCACCAGAGCTTGATCAAGTAATAGTTGAAACTCCGTCAACTTTCATGTAAGTAAGCAATCCTGAAGAGCACCATTTAAACTACACTCCGTCCACCATCCCAACCCCTTACTGGGCCTCTAACAGTCCTTCGATAATATTGTCCCACAGTTTGACACCCCGTGGGGCCGTTGGTTTTTTTCTTGGCGGTGCAGGACGACACAACAGCGTCCTCGCTGGCACACCGAGGTCGAGAGTGGGCTCCGATACCACTCTAACTGTCCCATGACAATATTGTTCTACAGTCTGACACCCCGTGGGGCCGTGGGTTTTGTTGTTGGCGGTACTGGACAACACAACAGGCACCCGCAGGCTACCTCCCCAAAAGGCCTCGTCGAGGTAGGAGAGACCACTACAGACTTATCAAAGCAGCCTAGCCTCCCTCCCTAGACGATGTGGGATCATTGCAATCCACCCCCCTTAGGAGACACAGCATCCTCCCTGGCACACCGGGGTCAGTAGTCGGCTCTGATACCATCTGTGACAGCCCCACCTCCCCCTAGGGCGTGCCCCAGGATTCGGCGGGTCGCCTGCTCAATTCTCGCCAGGGCTCACTCAGTCATAATTCAAGAAAAATAACGTACATGTCGCGCCCCACTTTTCGAATGGAATCGTGATGTGTGTGTGAAGTGTGGTGTGAATGTGTGCAAAATGAAAGGTAAAAAGGCCATGGGACTTTGGAAAGCGACGATTTGGCCAAATGAAATTTTAAAAAGGGTTTTTTTAAATATGAAAACGGAGTCGCCACTTGGTATAGGTTTGGGGTGTACCAAGTCACCCAAAAAGTGTTTTTTAAAGACAAAGTAGTAAAACCCTTTTTAAAACGACTCCTAGTCCACGTAAGTCAAAGAAAAAGGTTCGGGGGTCACGTTTGACAAAGGGGAAGGCGAGGATAGAATCCAAGGCACCCCTTTGACCTAGCCAAGGCTAGTTGCGCGACTCAAACCAATTTTCCCTAATTTTTCTACCCAAGGTATGTATCGCGTATTGGATATGTCTATATGCATGCAAAAACCTAGACCTAGGGGGATTGGGGGAAATTTCTCTTCAAAAGGTTGAGTGGTGCCAATCACATTAATTGTGAAGCCCAATAATGATCCTTTTGGAGAGGTCACACCTAAACCTAAATGACGTGAGAAATGAGTGGAATGCATGCCATGTGAAAGTGTGAGTTTGTGTGAAGTGAGAAAAATGATAAAAGTAATAAGATAAGAGTGAAGGTGTGCAAATGTAGATGAAAGTACTCGTGTGCGAGTGAAGATAAAAATGCTCGTGTGCAAGTGAAGGTGATAAAAAGGTGCATGTGTGCAAATGAGACAAAAGTGAAAGTGTAATGATAGAGTGGATTGAGAATGCATGAGCCTAGGGAATTCATGCATATTGGGTACGGGGAGACCTAAATCGTGACTTGATTTTCCCTTTGATTAGAAGGCGAAACTAGCGTGCTAAGGCTATCGAGTAGCCACACTCGCTCGTTTCCCTTATCAAGAGGGGACACTCAAGCAAAATGAACCCTATAGCTAGTATGGGATGCAAAACCTAAAGTGAGGGAAAAAGGGGGTCGAGGATCATGCCAAATGATAAAACTAAGGAAAATGCGTGATATGTAGTGAACAGGCAAATAATGCATTAATGAAAAATAAAGGAAAAATTCTATTGGGTCTAGCGTTGGACTAGCCCTTTCTATGAATTCCTAATGAAATAATGAGCCACAACTAGCGTTGGACTAGTGTGGCGACGTACATTCATCCATTCCATTCATTCATGGTTATGAAAGCAAGTAGACATGCCAAAACGCTCGTAAACACGTAGCACGTAGCACTTAGCATGCTCGACTAGATGCAAGAGCCTACCAAAGCAATTTAACATGTAACAACAAAAGCAAGCAACCAAGGGGAAGGGGAAATGGACCAGATACTCTACGAGCTCTATCTATTACAAGCCAAGAGGTGTACACATACCCCATAAAAGCATAAAGGGGAAGGGGAAATGGACAGATGCTCTCCGAGCCCTATCTATTACAAGCCAAGAGGTGTACACATACCCCATAAAACTTAAATAAAAGTAAAAAGCAAGTTAATGCATGCAAAGAGGTAAGGAAAGCGGAGTAGGCATGCATATTCACATAACACGTAGAAGCACGTAGGGTCAAATGAAATGCAAATGAAGGATAGAGTGTACCTCCCTTGAAGCGACGCCCTAACGTAGTGAAATTACTAACTTACCCTCCAAAATAATAAAAAGGTCAAGGTACCACTTAAATTATCAAATAATCACATGAAACAAAAATTAAATATGAAAAATGAAAGTTAAACACTAAATTGAGTCAATTAAATTATTTACATAGACAAACCAACCATGCACAAAGCAACTAATGCAAGAAGGACTTAATTAGAGGGACTGAAAATTTCTGAAAAAAGAGTAAAATAAAGTACCAAAATTGATGACTTAAGATGAGACCCATAAAAAATCAAATGCAAAAAAATGTGATTAGAACACAAATCCAAGCTAAAAAAAAATCTATTAAAACTTATTGAACCTCAAAATGTATCCTAAAACTCGCTAAACGTCCTACCCAAAATCATGTCAAAGCAAACCAAAAGCAATTAAGATTCTAGAATGACAAAAGTGATTAAATTGTTCAACTAATCGGACCATAACAAGACAAAGGGGGAACTTAAGGGGTTAAAGTGCAAGTGTTTTAGGACCTAATTGCAAGAATTTGTAATGTAATTGGGCCATAATGTATTGCTGCAAAAATCAGAGAGACCCAATTGATTAATTTTCTCAACTATTTGGGCTATAGTGGCATTAATTGGAAGTCAAGGGGTCAAAGTGAAAATGTTTTAGACACTTTCCATGCAGACCATGCAAGCCACGAAGGAATGTTTCTGCAACATTTCTTATGTTCTTAAACTTCAGCAACTTTGCCCAAACAAATTCACACAACCATCTCACCAAAACCCAACCTCACACTCCTACCGAATTTATCATGCATGCAAGGTAGAAGATTTCTGCATTTTGAAGCCTTCTGCAACATAGACATATGCCAGCTACATTTTCATTTCCAAACTTCAAAATTCAGACCCCAAGCATTCGGCTTTGCTTAAGAGCTTTACCAAAAGTCAAAACTTGAAATTAAGCAACAAGATGTATCACTTCAACATTCAAACAGGCAAGAGCAATAAGAGAAAAACATGCAATTTCTTGGAAAATTTCCTACGAGCCTCAGCCAAGTTACGAAGGAAACTCATTCTGCAGCAACATTTCAGTAAGCTATGGAGCTTTGACAACCGAGAATGAATCAGGACTTTTCCAATCAAACAATCAGGAGTTTTGGATTAAGAAAAACTACAGCAACACTACAACTCAAACAAACAACAAACATAAGAGAAACCATGCAAGTTCTTAAACTTTATGCAGGCCTACGGACGAAACATTTTTCTGCTCCATTTCTATCATGAATTCCCTTCCAGTTTATCGGGCAAATATGTTCATCAAATGCCAGGAATTCCACTATCTATCATTGACTAAACATGCAACTTCATTGCAAGATTAAAACGAGAATTGAAGCTGAGCATCAAGGGTATAAACTAAACAGCAAAACAGCAATAAAAGAGGAAAAAGTGCCGCAACTTTCTGCAATTTTCTGGTCAATGTTGCTTCTGCAACTTAAAGAAAACAGCCAGCTGCATTTTTGTCCACAAACTTCTACCATCAAATGCAATCTTTTGGCAAACAAGGTTCATGCAAAACCTTCTAATCATCTCCAATCAAGAACATTTAACACTCCAACGAATAAACGAAAACTGAAACCATTGCCTATGAAAATTTTCAGCAAACCGAGAGTGAAACTTGCTGAAATTTTCTATTGCAGCAACTCCCTTGCTCAGCCTAAACGAATTTAGGTAGGACAAACCAAATGCAAGAGTCTAGAGGCACAAACTTGGGGAAGGGAGAGGGGAAGGACAAAACATCCTCTAAATGTTACGAACACTTGCTGCAAAATTTTAGACACGACCTTCCCTTCCATGAAGACCAAATTTTGATTCAAATGCGCAGCTTAGATTAGGTATTTCTTATCTTAACATCACAATTTTAAATTGAGCAACAAAACTTCATGATGATTACAATCAAATGACCAGAAACTTGGAAAGGTACCATACGATAAATCTGGAAAGGAAAAAAATGCAGAAAAGGACGGACAAAAACTGTTATAACTTTCTTATTATTTCATCAACTCAAGCTGAATATCAGAATTTTGGCTTGGGCGTGCATGTGGTGCATAAACTGAGCAACAAATCCCAGATTTCAGTCCAAACAAAAAGTTCCAACAACAACCAAGACAAAAGCTCCAACGTCCGAACCAAACCAGATGATTAAAAACGAAACAAGCTACTTTTCTTCATGATTGTATTCGACAAATCAAATGGACAGGCCATGCTAAAATCCTTCCTTTTCAAAGCTAGGAACTTGCTATTGAATTTCAATCTAGGAACGGAATATGATTGACACCCAACAAATTTCAGACCCTACCATGCCCGACATGCCAAAAAACATCAAAAGTTCACAGCTTTAAAATACAAACCATAAGCCAACGATATTCTTCCCATTACCTTCTGCCCAAAATCAAAAGTTTCAAACCCAATCATGGCAAGGCTACAATGTTAACATTAAAAAGATTTGAAAAGAGGAAGTAAACATCCATATACCTGAACAGCAAAATGAGGCAGCTTGGCTTTCCAACGATGGTAGTAGCCGGCTATGGAGGTGCTGGATTTCTCCTTCACGAACTACTTGCCCTTTCTTTTACTTGGAATTCCCCCTTTAGCCGTTCACTCTTCTCCTCCTACACTAGCTCTCTGTGTTTTGTTTTTGCCTTGAAAACCCCTTCTAAAACCCTTGCTTAGTTCTTCTGTTTGCCCGTCGATACTCTCCCTCAAAAATCCCTTTTCGGCTGATGCTTCTTGTCTGCTTTTATATGGAACTCCAAGGCCCTTAAACCCTCCACTGAATGGTCAGGATGAAGGCCAGCCTCTGCCTTCATCCTGCCCTTCAGTGGCACGCACGAAACTAGCCCTTTGCAAGCTGCCAAAAATGCAGCTTGCAAGCCGCGATCATTTTTCATTTTTTTTTTTTTTTCAAGAAAATTAATTGATTAACATTGATAACTAATTAACAAAATACATAATAATAAAAGAAAACTAATGAAGAAAAGCTAAATTAAAATGAAATGCTAACGCTAATTATTCTTGTTTTCTTTTCTTTTCTTTTTCTCTTGTTTTTTCCAAATTAATAGATGAAATGGTAAAATAAAGTAAAAAACAGTAATTTAATTAATCGTCAAGTGAAAATGAATAAACTAAAAATAAAAAGCGGCAAAACTGCTATTTTCTACTTTTCGCTTTCATTTTTATTTTCCACTTTCATTTTTGTTCTTTGCTTCTTTTTCTTCTCTTTTTTTTTTCTTTTCAAGAAAGCCTTGAATAAAACAAAAATGATTAAAATATGTTTTTGATGTTTTTTTTTTCTTTTCTTTTTTTCTAAAACCTCTATTGCTAATTTTTTAAACTTAAAAGCTAAAACTAAAACTAAAACTAAAAGTAAACAAGAATAAATAGCAAATGAAATAGGTCAATTAAAAGGGCGAAAATGAATAAAACTAAAATATCATAACAGCTAATAGAGCAAAACACACAAAAATGCAAGCAATCTAAAATGAAAATCATGAAATAGATGCTACATAAAATTATTCAAAAATTTGGTGTCTACAGTTTGCCCCTCTTTGTCAGAGTTTTGAAAAAACTTGAGACAAAAAAGTAGACACCAAATACTTACCTGTGTTATTTGGCTGCAAAAGATTCCAACGAACAGGAATTCTAATACGGGGCTGATCCGAATAAAAAGGGACTGACCCGAACCAGAATTGAAAACGGGACTGACCCGAACAGAATTGAAAACGGGACTGACCCGAACAGAAATTTAAACGGGACTGACCCGAACAGGAATTTAAACGGGACTGACCCGAACAGGAATTTAAACGAGACTGACCCGAATCAGAATTTAAACGGGACTGACCCGAACAGGAATTTAAACGGGACTGACCCGAACAGAAATTTAAACGGGACTGACCCGAACAGGAATTTAAACGGGACTGACCCGAACAGAAATTTAAACGGGACTGACCCGAACAGGAATTTTAAAATTGGGATAGACCCACGGGATAGACCCGGACAGAAATATAAAATTGGGATTGACTAGAGATAGAAAATTCAAATGGGATTGTATGAAGAAAACTGTATAAGACTTTATCTGAAAACGTATCCACAGATTTGCCCCAGTAAATGAATTGGTCAGTGGGGTTTAACCCGAACCTGCCATGATGATCGACCAGTGGGATAATACCCGATCCTGCCGAGGTTGGCGGGATGAAATCCGGTCCCAATTTGATAAAAAGCGGTCAGCGGGATTATACCCGGTCCTGCCGAGATTGGCGGGATGAAACCCGGTCCCAATTTGTAAAAAGCGGTCAGCGGGATTATACCCGGTCCTGCCGAGATTGGCGGGATGAAACCCGGTCCCAATTTGATAAAAAAAAACGGTCAGCGGGATTATACCCGGTCCTGCCGAGATTGGCGGGATGAAACCCGGTCCCAATTTGATAAAAAGCGGTCAGCGGGATTATACCCGGTCCTGCCGAGATTGGCGGGATGAAACCCGGTCCCAATTTGATAAAAAAAAACGGTCAGCGGGATTATACCCGGTCCTGCCGAGATTGGCGGGATGAAACCCGGTCCCAATTTGATAAAAACGGTCAGCGGGATTATACCCGGTCCTGCCGAGATTGGCGGGATGAAACCCGGTCCCAATTTGATAAAAAGCGGTCAGCGGGATTATACCCGGTCCTGCCGAGATTGGCGGGATGAAACCCGGTCCCAATTTGAAAAAAAAACGGTCAGCGGGATTATACCCGGTCCTGCCGAGATTGGACTTGATTTGATTTTTGATTTTTGTTTGGTGATTTTTCTTTTCTTTTCGCTTCTTCTCTTTTTTTTTTTTTCGACTTTTGAGAATCTTTCCAACAAGATAATTTGCCCTATTATGATGGATTTTTGCAACTTGAGTGTGTTGATTCTGTATTGCCATGTTGTTGCACCTTTTGATCAAATTTGCTTGCAATATTTTCGATTTGCCTTTGTTCACCAGAGGACTCCTTCCAACACCGATTCCGGTGCGAGGTATGATTGTTTTCGTCTATGCATGGAATTTTCCTGCAAAAGAGAAAAAATAAAAGAATTGCCACCATCATTTGATCCGCTTGCCTTTTGAGAATTGTGTAAACATAAGCCTTTTGATGCCTTCGTCGAAGTTGGCCGCGGCATCTGACTTGGTTGGATTTATCATTCAAAATGTCTCTGCTTTTCCAGACTGACCGGGTAAGCTTTTTGCCATATTGCGAAGCCTTCGTATTTGGCTTGGTTGCACCTTAGCCCTTTTTAAGAGATGACTGAACCCAAGTATGCTTCGAGCAAACCACGGGGGTTGTCATTTACCACAATTCAATGATAAAGAATGAGGTATGCAAGAAAAATTCACATGAATATGCACAAGAATGCACTCACAACTATTTGTGCTTAAATTTTATAAAAATGCCATGAATGCAAAAAATTTGGTAAAAATGAATTTCCTAAGAATGTATTTGCCAAAGAATGTTTTACAAAATGACACAGTTTTGGCCAAAGGATGTGTATTCGAATCTCTGAGTATCCTTGTTCTGGAATTCAATATTGGCAGGGGCATGACAAAAAAAATGAGGAGAAATCCAAATGGACCAAATCACCAGTTGTTCCTCCTTGTGCTTGCTCATTGCAGAAATCCTACCTTGACGCCCTCTCGGGTTTTCACCAAGGTTCCTCCCACTCCTTTTCTTTTGTTTTGTTTTTGTTTTTTTCCTTTTTTTTTTTTCTTTCTTTTCTTTTTCTCCTTTTCTCTTGAGGTGCCCTTTCGGGTTTTCACCTAAGGAACAATGGAAAAGCTCAACCATAGTCGACTCAGAAATGTAAGTTGAAGATTGCTGGCATCAGTAAAATGCGCTTCCCTTATAGACTTAAACGAAGGCATTATGGACATCACTTGCCAGTTGATTAGCAAATTTTCCAATAGAAAATACGGCAAATGACGAAAGCCAGGACTTTAGGCTTTTGAAATGAAGTCAGGTGGGGTGTTTTTCAAGAAAAGTTGAGGCTTGAAAGCAAATTTTGACGAGAGGGGTGTGAAATAGCCTGAGATTGCATCATTTTGAAATTATTTCCCATTTTGAACAAAACTGAGGAAATTTTGCCCCAGTTTGATTGGATTTTCTTTCTTTGCAATTTCTTTATTGCATTCTTCTTACTATTTGCATTTTTTTCTTCAAAAGACTAAATTTGCCCCAGTGTGGGGTTCTTTTTCCTTTTTCATCTCTTTCAAAATAAATTTGCCCCAGTGTAGGGTTCTTTCTTTTTCCATATCTCTTTCAAAGATAAATTTGCCCCAGTGTGGGGTTTTCCTTTTCTTTCTGATCACTTTTCAAAATGAATTTGCCCCAGTGTGGGGTTTGCAATTCTCAGGGGTTGCCAAACGAAAATTATTGTTCTGATAGTTCAAAGGGGATGACTAGGGATGAAACGTCTTGATTGGAAAGGAAGATGGCCTGACTTTTGCCTCGTCTCTTGCATGATTCCCTAAAAGAAACTTTGCATAATCAAATAAAAAACATCTTACACATGTCCGAATTGATAGGTTGAGGGAATGTCTGTCCTTCCATCTCTCCTTTGAACACCCAATAAGCTTTGCCGATTTGAAGCAAATTTGCCTTCGACTTCGTCTTTCATCGCTTTAGCACTTTGTTTCCTTCTTCAGAAGATCGGCGGCGGATCCTTTTGTTATGAACATAGGCCATGCGTTTTGACAACGTTGGTCATAGCATATAGCATTCAACTTCTTTTCATCAATCAGAATCAATCGTTAATGATACTGCTTTAACCAATCAACTTCCAACCTGGCTGGAAAGAGATTTTCTCGAATGAAGGGATTTATCAATGAAGGAATTTTCAAATGAAAGAGTTTTTCCAGTGAAGGGATTCCTTAATGAAGGGATTTTTCCAGTGATGTGATTTTTAATGAAGGGATTTTCAATGGTTTTCTCAATGAAAACTTTCTCAATGAAGGATTTTCTTAATGAAGGCTTTCTCAATGAAGGAATTTCTCAATGAGGGCTTTTTAATGGAGGGATTTTCAATAAAGGGTTTCATCAAATTCCAAAGCAGTGATATTCAAAGAGTCAAATAACTTTACCTTTGGCCATCTCAAAGAATTAACAAAAAATCAAGACAATAATCAAATAAACAAATAATCAAATTGCAAAAGATGCTTTCATTAAGCTATGTACATATGCAAGAAAAAGTTTTCATGAATTTTAGCAAATGACACCCCCTAGATTTATCAAAATTCCCTTCGAGAGGGAAGATAGTCAGCCATCCAATTTGTGAAGAGCTCTTCAAGACCTTCAAATTTCATCATTGGAGGTGGATGCCTCGAAGGTGTCCTTGTGTTCAGGAAAAGGATTTGTACTTATATTTGGTGCTTGTTCTTCCCTTCCTTTCAAAATTATGTCTCCGGCCTCAATCATGTCTTGGATTTTGTGTTTAAGTACCCAACAATTGACAGTAGAATGTCCAGGAGCTCCAGAATGGTAGGCACAAAAAGATTGAGGATTATAACCAGGGGGAACTCCTTTAGTATAGACTTTAGGAGGTATTGTACCAATTTTGCCCGCGGCCTTGAGCTGCTCATACAGTTGATCCAAGGGCCGACCTAAATTGGTAAAAGTTCTATATCGGGCCGGGTCTCGGATGCCAGCGGTTTGTTGATAGTTGTAACTATGGTTGGCGGGTAAGGTGGGTCTTGGATGATAAGGAGAGCGAGGTCTAGTTTGAAAGTTATGTGGAGAAATATGGAATGGTGTTGTAGGTGTGTTTAGGTAATTTGGTCGAGGTTGCGGGTGGTTAATAGTGGTATGGTACACAGGTTGAAGGTGTGGTTGGTATGGATAATGGGGGGAGTAGGTGGGATATTGTTGGGATCTAGGCCGGAAAGAAACTCCTTGTTTCGAGACAGATGAAACTTCCTCTTCCCTCTTTTTGAACAGGAATTTCTTGTTATTGCTGCCTTGATTTTGCATTGCTTCCAATTGTGATTTCAGAGCCGACACATTAACGATCTTTCCAGCCTTCACAAAATCATCATATTCTTCAAGCTTGTTGACGATAGCAGCAAATGAGCATCCAGTCATGCGAAAGATTTCCTCAAAATACGGGGGATCGTGTGCTTTAATGAAGGTGCGAATGATTTCATCCTCAGTCATTGGTGGCTCGACTTTTGCAGCTATTTTCCTCCACCTTTTGGCATATGTCTTGTGGTCCTCAGAGGGTTTTCTTTTTGTCCCTTCCAACGTGGTTCGTGTAGGAGCCAGCTCGCAATTATACTCGTATTGCCTTACAAAAGCTTTGGACAAGTCGATCCAGGTTTTTACTTCTTCGGGCTTCAGGTTGGAGTACCAATCAAGTGCATCCCCTTCCAGACTTTCAGGGAATAACCTTAAAGGCAAATTCTCGTCGTCTACGGGCTTTCCCAACTTGTTAGCAAACAGTCGGAGATGTGTTTTGGGATTACCAGTTCCATCATATTTGTTAAATTTAGGGGTTTTGAACCCCTCAGGTAACTGCACATTCGGGAAAAGGCAAAGCTCGTCGTAATCCAGAACTCCTTGCTTGTTCAACCCCTGACTCTTCCTCATAAATTCATCAAAACGATCAAGGCGTTTGAGCAGCTTTATATCAACGGGAGCAGATGATTCCCCCATTTCTGCCTTGGTTTGAACAATATGGTCTGGTAGGAATGGCTCAGCAGCAGTGTGATAAAAAGTATGTGGCTCGGGTGGTATGTTTGAGGTGATTTGCGGTTGGGGACCTTGCATGTGAGTAGGAAAGAACGAAGGGTTAGGAGGGTAAGTGTATGGCAAATGTATGGTAGGATAGGTGAAAGTTCCTTCAGGTGGAATGATGAAGGGAGGAGTAAAAGTAGTTTGGGTCGTGGGCATAACCAATGACTCTGGCCCCGATTGACTGATGAGTACAGACTCAGGTTGAACTCCGCTACTGATAAGCTCATCGATTAATTTCTTTTGAGCGGCCATTTCTGACGCCATTTCCCCAAACTTCGTAAGCATCTCGGTCAGTTGGACCCCCAAACTTGCAGTCTCAGGTTGAGCTGTAGTAGCAGACCTATCCGACTGTTCCGGTTGTGAACTCATGTTTACACGATTCCTCTGGGCTTGACTGCGGGATCGCGTTATGATGGGGCTTCGACGAGAAGCTATGTTTAAAATTACCTGAGAATTTTGAAAGGAATTGTCTTTAGATTTAACCCTTGCTTAATTATTCCAAAGAAAATAAAGAAAAAGGCAAGAGTTAGTAGATATCCAGAAAACTCGGATGCATGTCCTATGGGGGAACCCTTTTGTGCCAAGGGTAGGCCTATCATGAAAATGCAGTCCTCCAGAGCAGGCACTATACAATACCTGATGGATCTGATCAACTCATTGAGTGAGAAATAATTTTGAAAGAATTTGGTCAATTGGAATGAGAAGGGACGTTTGTCAAAATAAGGACCTCGTCCGCAAGGATTGATCACTTTTGATCGGTACAAGATTTTGCAAAAACGCACGGGTTTGACCTTGACGAACTTCCTATCAAAGAGATTGGAATTCGTTGATAAAATTTCTCAGTGAATTACGGGTCAAAACCCTAATTGATCAAGTGATTGGGTGCAATGGATGGTTTTCTTCAAAATTGACTAGATTTCCCAATTTGGAATTTCGACATTGAAATCCTAATTGGTCAAATGAAATTGACAATTTATTGAAAATCGACCGGATTACCCTAAAAGGGAAATAGGTCAAAAAATGGCTCGGTTGCCCTAAAAATGGGTAAATTGGCCAAATGAATGAAATTGAATTTGATTTATTCAAAAATCGGCCGAATGACCCTAAAAAGGGTAAATCGGTCAAAAGACCCTAAAAGGGGTAATTTGGTCAATTGAATTGATAATTTATTCAAAAATCGACCGGATGACCCTAAAAAGGGTAGATTGGTCAAATGGATTGATGATTTATTCAAAATCGACCGAATGACCCTAAAAAGGGTAGATTGGTCAAAAGATTTGATGATTTATTCAAAATCGACCGAATGACTCTAAAAAGGGTAAATTGGTCAAAAGACCCTAAAAAGGGTAGAATGGTCAAATGAATTGACGATTTATTCAAAATCGACCGAATGACCCTAAAAAGGGTAGATTGGTCAAAAGATTTGATGATTTATTCAAAATCGACCGAATGACCCTAAAAAGGGTAAATTGGTCAAAGGAATGGTTTATTTAAAATCGATTATGAATTGACAAAATGGATTGATCGAATCGGCCGGCCATTGGTGGTTTCAGAAAATCAGTCTATGAGCCTTCTAAAATCACAATTTGGCCTCAATTTATTTATTATCTCAATAGGAGGAATCGTTTGTGAATTTCTTCAAATTAATGTCCTTCACGCAAGGGATTTTTACCAATTTTGATAAAATGGCCAAAAAGTGATTATTAGATGCTCATATTCCAAAGATCACTTTATGAAAATGATCGGATCTTACCTTACCTTGTGCACTACCCCTTTGGATGGTACATGAAATATAAACGTGCAAGTCTCATTGGATTAAGTATCCGAGACACAAGGTGGTTTATTCTTAAACACGGGATTCCCTATGTGGCATTCCCTTTCTAAGGCTTATGCATGATGCCATTCTTATCAAAGCAGGGAAAAATGTGATTTGAAATGAGACGTGACCTAAGGAGCCCTTTATTTGCCAGGGTAAGCCTAAAATGGTATGACATTAATTTATGAACAAGATATATCACAATTTTCACACGTGCAATAGCCTATCTACAAGGGTAGGTTTCTAAAAAGTCATGCCAGACCTCTTATTTGCTAGGGTTTGTGAATGCAATTGGGACACAAAACCAAGAAAAGTTAGCTCAGTCCGATAAATACACATAACACATTGTAGCAACGAAATCAACACAAGGACATAAAGCAATAAAAAGAAGAAAGGGGTTGGACCCCTCCCCTCGTGAATAGTGTCCCTAATAGGGTAAGGTTGACTCTACCCTAGGCAAGCTAAAATGGATGCATGAGGTTAGGGTTCACTAATGCATCTAGACTCGATAAGTCATAGGTCCCCGAGCCTTCAGACTTGGAAACCAAGGGTCATCACTCCCAAGGTTCCTTGTCGGTGGCTCGAGCGATTCCCCAGACGTTGCTACGCACACGTCGTGTTACGGCTACCCGTCTGGGCGAATCTAAAAAAAAAACCTCAACCTTCGACTAAAAACTAATAGGTTATCAACCTAAAGTTTAAAGCGGAAGATCGAGTGACCCCTCGGATCATGCTACGCACACGTCGTGATACGATCACATGTCCAAGTGGGTCGCCTAAAATCCTAATAGGGTGGAGTGGCGTGACAAGCCACTAAAAGAAAAATAATGAGGGGTAAAAATAATTAAAGCGTATGCGCGTATGCTAGTGCTCGTTTGGAGGGGAGAGATCAAGAACCAACGCGAGGCTCTAAGGTGACACACCACCCCAAATGCAATGCGAGCGCGGAATAAAACAAATAAAATATTCATCCAAACAACCAATCATACATACGTGAGTGAGGGAGTAGTTTAATACGCGTGCAAGGCCAAAAGTCCTAAAAATAGAAAAATGCAACCCTAATATCCAAATGCTATGCATAAAAAGGGTAGAAAAGGGAAAAGAATGGTCAAATCAAATGCTTGGACCCACTTAGGAAATCCCCAGTGGAGTCGCCAACTGTCGCGCCCCACTTTTCGAATGGAATCGTGATGTGTGTGTGAAGTGTGGTGTGAATGTGTGCAAAATGAAAGGTAAAAAGGCCATGGGACTTTGGAAAGCGACGATTTGGCCAAATGAAATTTTAAAAAGGGTTTTTTTAAATATGAAAACGGAGTCGCCACTTGGTATAGGTTTGGGGTGTACCAAGTCACCCAAAAAGTGTTTTTTAAAGACAAAGTAGTAAAACCCTTTTTAAAACGACTCCTAGTCCACGTAAGCCAAAGAAAAAGGTTCGGGGGTCACGTTTGACAAAGGGGAAGGCGAGGATAGAATCCAAGGCACCCCTTTGACCTAGCCAAGGCTAGTTGCGCGACTCAAACCAATTTTCCCTAATTTTTCTACCCAAGGTATGTATCGCATATTGGATATGTCTATATGCATGCAAAAACCTAGACCTAGGGGGATTGGGGGAAATTTCTCTTCAAAAGGTTGAGTGGTGCCAATCACATTAATTGTGAAGCCCAATAATGATCCTTTTGGAGAGGTCACACCTAAACCTAAATGACGTGAGAAATGAGTGGGATGCATGCCATGTGAAAGTGTGAGTTTGTGTGAAGTGAGAAAAATGATAAAAGTAATAAGATAAGAGTGAAGGTGTGCAAATGTAGATGAAAGTACTTGTGTGCGAGTGAAGATAAAAATGCTCGTGTGCAAGTGAAGGTGATAAAAAGGTGCATGTGTGCAAATGAGACAAAAGTGAAAGTGTAATGATAGAGTGGATTGAGAATGCATGAGCCTAGGGAATTCATGCATATTGGGTACGGGGAGACCTAAATCGTGACTTGATTTTCCCTTTGATTAGAAGGCGAAACTAGCGTGCTAAGGCTATCGAGTAGCCACACTCGCTCGTTTCCCTTATCAAGAGGGGACACTCAAGCAAAATGAACCCTATAGCTAGTATGGGATGCAAAACCTAAAGTGAGGGAAAAAGGGGGTCGAGGATCATGCCAAATGATAAAACTAAGGAAAATGCGTGATATGTAGTGAACAGGCAAATAATGCATTAATGAAAAATAAAGGAAAAATTCTATTGGGTCTAGCGTTGGACTAGCCCTTTCTATGAATTCCTAATGAAATAATGAGCCACAACTAGCGTTGGACTAGTGTGGCGACGTACATTCATCCATTCCATTCATTCATGGTTATGAAAGCAAGTAGACATGCCCACGTAGAAGCACGTAGGGTCAAATGAAATGCAAATGAAGGATAGAGTGTACCTCCCTTGAAGCGACGCCCTAACGTAGTGAAATTACTAACTTACCCTCCAAAATAATAAAAAGGTCAAGGTACCACTTAAATTATCAAATAATCACATGAAACAAAAACTAATAGAGCAACTAATAGAGCAAAACACACAAAAATATCATAACAACTAATAGAGCAAAACACACAAAAATGCAAGCAATCTAAAATGAAAATCATGAAATAGATGCTACATAAAATTATTCAAAAATTTGGTGTCTACAGTACATCCATAGGAAAAAAAACACATCAAGTTCAACTTAATATATATATAGATAATCAAATCCAGGTACAAAGTTTCTACACACCAAAATATACTTCAAAGTGTTTACAATTCGAGTACAATCAACCCTATTCGAGTGCTAGCGTGAGTACCATTTCAAAACTTCAAAACTAGACTACTCTGTAACGGTCTCACGCCTCGCTCATACCCCCTGTAAGGAAAACCAGTGAGATTTCAAATTGCATGTTGACCATTATTTAAAAGTGCAACTATCATGTAGCAAAGTAATGAGCATGAAAAGTTTAAAAAAGTGAGCAATAACACTTCAAGTTGCAAATCTCAAAGTGAGCGAGTGTAAGGTTTTTCTTTTAAAACGGAACAATAACACGATAAGTACTAATCATTCCAAGGTATAAGGAAACGGATGGCTCTCTGGAACCAAATTCCCAATGCATCACCAGAGCTTGATCAAGTAATAGTTGAAACTCCGTCAACTTTCATGTAAGTAAGCAATCCTGAAGAGCACCATTTAAACTACACTCCGTCCACCATCCCAACCCCTTACAGGGCCTCTAACAGTCCTTCGATAATATTGTCCCACAGTTTGACACCCCGTGGGGCCGTTGGTTTTCTTCTTGGCGGTGCAGGACGACACAACAAGCGCCCGCAGGCTACCTCACCAAAAGGCCTCGTCGAGGTAGGAGAGACCTCTACAAACTTATCAAAGTAGCCCAGGCTCCCTCCCTATCCGATTTGGAATCATTACAATCCACCCCCCTTAGGGGACCCAGCGTCCTCGCTGGCACACCGAGGTCGAGAGTGGGCTCCGATACCACTCTAACTGTCCCACGACAATATTGTTCTACAGTCTGACACCCCGTGGGGCCGTGGGTTTTGTTGTTGGCGGTACTGGACAACACAACAGGCACCCGCAGGCTACCTCCCCAAAAGGCCTCGTCGAGGTAGGAGAGACCACTACAGACTTATCAAAGCAGCCTAGCCTCCCTCCCTAGACGATGTGGGATCATTGCAATCCACCCCCCTTAGGAGACACAGCATCCTCCCTGGCACACCGGGGTCAGTAGTCGGCTCTGATACCATCTGTGACAGCCCCACCTCCCCCTAGGGCGTGCCCCAGGATTCGGCGGGTCGCCTGCCCAATTCTCGCCAGGGCTCACTCACTCATAGCTCAAGAAAAATAAAGTACATCCATAAGAAAAAAACCACATCAAGTTCAACTTAATATATATATAGATAATCAAATCTAGGTACAAAGTTTCTACACACCAAAATATACTTCAAAGTGTTTACAATTCGAGTACAATCAACCCTAGTCGAGTGCTAGCGTGAGTACCATTTCAAAACTTCAAAACTAGACTACTCTGTAACGGTCTCACGCCTCGCTCATACCCCCTGTAAGGAAAACCAGTGAGATTTCAAATTGCATGTTGACCATTATTTAAAAGTGCAACTATCACGTAGCAAAGTAATGAGCATGAAAAGTTTAAAAAAGTGAGCAATAACACTTCAAGTTGCAAATCTCAAAGTGAGCGAGTGTAAGGTTTTTCTTTTAAAACGGAACAATAACACGATAAGTACTAATCATTCCAAGGTATAAGGAAACGGATGGCTCTCTGGAACCAAATTCCCAATGCATCACCAGAGCTTGATCAAGTAATAGTTGAAACTCCGTCAACTTTCATGTAAGTAAGCAATCCTGAAGAGCACCATTTAAACTACACTCCGTCCACCATCCCAACCCCTTACTGGGCCTCTAACAGTCCTTCGATAATATTGTCCCACAGTTTGACACCCCGTGGGGCCGTTGGTTTTCTTCTTGGCGGTGCAGGACGACACAACAATCGCCCGCAGGCTACCTCACCAAAAGGCCTCGTCGAGGTAGGATAGACCACTACAAACTTATCAAAGTAGCCCAGGCTCCCTCCCTATCCGATTTGGAATCATTACAATCCACCCCCCTTAGGGGACCCAGCGTCCTCGCTGGCACACCGAGGTCGAGAGTGGGCTCCGATACCACTCTAACAGTCCCACGACAATATTGTTCTACAGTCTGACACCCCGTGGGGCCGTGGGTTTTGTTGTTGGCGGTACTGGACAACACAACAGGCACCCGCAGGCTACCTCCCCAAAAGGCCTCGTCGAGGTAGGAGAGACCACTACAGACTTATCAAAGCAGCCTAGCCTCCCTCCCTAGACGATGTGGGATCATTGCAATCCACCCCCCTTAGGAGACACAGCATCCTCCCTGGCACACCGGGGTCAGTAGTCGGCTCTGATACCATCTGTGACAGCCCCACCTCCCCCTTGGGTGTACCCCAGGGTTCGGCGGGGCGCCTGGCCACTCTGTAACGGTCTCGCGCCTCGCTCATACCCCCTGTAAGGAAAACCAGTGAGATTTCAAATAGCATGTTGACCATTATTTAAAAGTGCAACTATCACGTAGCAAAGTAATGAGCATGAAAAGTTCAAAAAAGTGAGCAATAACACTTCAAGTAGCAAATCTCAAAGTGAGCGAGTGTAAGGTTTTTCTTTTAAAACGGAACAATAACACGATAAGTACTAATCATTCCAAGGTATAAGGAAACGGATGGCTCTCTGGAACCAAATTCCCAATGCATCACCAGAGCTTGATCAAGTAATAGTTGAAACTCCGTCAACTTTCATGTAACTAAGCAATCCTGAAGAGCACCATTTAAACTACACTCCGTCCACCATCCCAACCCCTTACTGGGCCTCTAACAGTCCTTCGATAATATTGTCCCACAGTTTGACACCCCGTGGGGCCGTTGGTTTTCTTCTTGGCGGTGCAGGACGACACAACAAGCGCCCGCAGGCTACCTCACCAAAAGGCCTCGTCGAGGTAGGAGAGACCTCTACAAACTTATCAAAGTAGCCCAGGCTCCCTCCCTATCCGATTTGGAATCATTACAATCCACCCCCCTTAGGGGACCCAGCGTCCTCGCTGGCACACCGAGGTCGAGAGTGGGCTCCGATACCACTCTAACAGTCCCACGACAATATTGTTCTACAGTCTGACACCCCGTGGGGCCGTGGGTTTTGTTGTTGGCGGTACTGGACAACACAACAGGCACCCGCAGGCTACCTCCCCAAAAGGCCTCGTCGAGGTAGGAGAGACCACTACAGACTTATCAAAGCAGCCTAGCCTCCCTCCCTAGACGATGTGGGATCATTGCAATCCACCCCCCTTAGGAGACACAGCATCCTCCCTGGCACACCGGGGTCAGTAGTCGGCTCTGATACCATCTGTGACAGCCCCACCTCCCCCTAGGGCGTACCCCAGGATTCGGCGGGTCGCCTGCTCAATTCTCGCCAGGGCTCACTCACTCATAATTCAAGAAAAATAACGTACATCCATAGGAAAAAAAACACATCCACTTCAACTTAATATATACCTTGATGCACAAATCCAGGTACAAAATTTCTACACACCAAAATATACTTCAATGTGTTTACAATTCGAGTACATTCAACCCTATTCGAGTGCTAGCGTGAGTACCATTTCAAAACTTCAAAACTAGACTACTCTGTAACGGTCTCACGCCTCGCTCATACCCCCTGTAAGGAAAACCAGTGAGATTTCAAATTGCATGTTGACCATTATTTAAAAATGCAACTATCACGTAGCAAAGTAATGAGCATGAAAAGTTCAAAAAAGTGAGCAATAACACTTCAAGTTGCAAATCTCAAAGTGAGCGAGTGTAAGGTTTTTCTTTTAAAACGGAACAATAACACGATAAGTACTAATCATTCCAAGGTATAAGGAAACGGATGGCTCTCTGGAACCAAATTCCCAATGCATCACCAGAGCTTGATCAAGTAATAGTTGAAACTCCGTCAACTTTCATGTAAGTAAGCAATCCTGAAGAGCACCATTTAAACTACACTCCGTCCACCATCCCAACCCCTTACTGGGCCTCTAACAGTCCTTCGATAATATTGTCCCACAGTTTGACACCCCGTGGGGCCGTTGGTTTTCTTCTTGGCGGTGCAGGACGACACAACAATCGCCCGCAGGCTACCTCACCAAAAGGCCTCGTCGAGGTAGGATAGACCACTACAAACTTATCAAAGTAGCCCAGGCTCCCTCCCTATCCGATTTGGAATCATTACAATCCACCCCCCTTAGGGGACCCAGCGTCCTCGCTGGCACACCGAGGTCGAGAGTGGGCTCCGATACCACTCTAACAGTCCCACGACAATATTGTTCTACAGTCTGACACCCCGTGGGGCCGTGGGTTTTGTTGTTGGCGGTACTGGACAACACAACAGGCACCCGCAGGCTACCTCCCCAAAAGGCCTCGTCGAGGTAGGAGAGACCACTACAGACTTATCAAAGCAGCCTAGCCTCCCTCCCTAGACGATGTGGGATCATTGCAATCCACCCCCCTTAGGAGACACAGCATCCTCCCTGGCACACCGGGGTCAGTAGTCGGCTCTGATACCATCTGTGACAGCCCCACCTCCCCCTAGGGCGTACCCCAGGATTCGGCGGGTCGCCTGCTCAATTCTCGCCAGGGCTCACTCACTCATAATTCAAGAAAAATAACGTACATCCATAGGAAAAAAAACACATCCACTTCAACTTAATATATACCTTGATGCACAAATCCAGGTACAAAATTTCTACACACCAAAATATACTTCAAAGTGTTTACAATTCGAGTACAATCAACCCTATTCGAGTGCTAGCGTGAGTACCATTTCAAAACTTCAAAACTAGACTACTCTGTAACGGTCTCACGCCTCGCTCATACCCCCTGTAAGGAAAACCAGTGAGATTTCAAATTGCATGTTGACCATTATTTAAAAGTGCAACTATCACGTAGCAAAGTAATGAGCATGAAAAGTTCAAAAAAGTGAGCAATAACACTTCAAGTTGCAAATCTCAAAGTGAGCGAGTGTAAGGTTTTTCTTTTAAAACGGAACAATAACACGATAAGTACTAATCATTCCAAGGTATAAGGAAACGGATGGCTCTCTGGAACCAAATTCCCAATGCATCACCAGAGCTTGATCAAGTAATAGTTGAAACTCCGTCAACTTTCATGTAAGTAAGCAATCCTGAAGAGCACCATTTAAACTACACTCCGTCCACCATCCCAACCCCTTACTGGGCCTCTAACAGTCCTTCGATAATATTGTCCCACAGTTTGACACCCCGTGGGGCCGTTGGTTTTCTTCTTGGCGGTGCAGGACGACACAACAATCGCCCGCAGGCTACCTCACCAAAAGGCCTCGTCGAGGTAGGATAGACCACTACAAACTTATCAAAGTAGCCCAGGCTCCCTCCCTATCCGATTTGGAATCATTACAATCCACCCCCCTTAGGGGACCCAGCGTCCTCGCTGGCACACCGAGGTCGAGAGTGGGCTCCGATACCACTCTAACAGTCCCACGACAATATTGTTCTACAGTCTGACACCCCGTGGGGCCGTGGGTTTTGTTGTTGGCGGTACTGGACAACACAACAGGCACCCGTAGGCTACCTCCCCAAAAGGCCTCGTCGAGGTAGGAGAGACCACTACAGACTTATCAAAGCAGCCTAGCCTCCCTCCCTAGACGATGTGGGATCATTGCAATCCACCCCCCTTAGGAGACACAGCATCCTCCCTGGCACACCGGGGTCAGTAGTCGGCTCTGATACCATCTGTGACAGCCCCACCTCCCCCTAGGGCGTACCCCAGGATTCGGCGGGTCGCCTGCTCAATTCTCGCCAGGGCTCACTCACTCATAATTCAAGAAAAATAACGTACATCCATAGGAAAAAAAACACATCCACTTCAACTTAATATATACCTTGATGCACAAATCCAGGTACAAAATTTCTACACACCAAAATATACTTCAATGTGTTTACAATTCGAGTACATTCAACCCTATTCGAGTGCTAGCGTGAGTACCATTTCAAAACTTCAAAACTAGACTACTCTGTAACGGTCTCACGCCTCGCTCATACCCCCTGTAAGGAAAACCAGTGAGATTTCAAATTGCATGTTGACCATTATTTAAAAATGCAACTATCACGTAGCAAAGTAATGAGCATGAAAAGTTCAAAAAAGTGAGCAATAACACTTCAAGTTGCAAATCTCAAAGTGAGCGAGTGTAAGGTTTTTCTTTTAAAACGGAACAATAACACGATAAGTACTAATCATTCCAAGGTATAAGGAAACGGATGGCTCTCTGGAACCAAATTCCCAATGCATCACCAGAGCTTGATCAAGTAATAGTTGAAACTCCGTCAACTTTCATGTAAGTAAGCAATCCTGAAGAGCACCATTTAAACTACACTCCGTCCACCATCCCAACCCCTTACTGGGCCTCTAACAGTCCTTCGATAATATTGTCCCACAGTTTGACACCCCGTGGGGCCGTTGGTTTTCTTCTTGGCGGTGCAGGACGACACAACAATCGCCCGCAGGCTACCTCACCAAAAGGCCTCGTCGAGGTAGGATAGACCACTACAAACTTATCAAAGTAGCCCAGGCTCCCTCCCTATCCGATTTGGAATCATTACAATCCACCCCCCTTAGGGGACCCAGCGTCCTCGCTGGCACACCGAGGTCGAGAGTGGGCTCCGATACCACTCTAACAGTCCCACGACAATATTGTTCTACAGTCTGACACCCCGTGGGGCCGTGGGTTTTGTTGTTGGCGGTACTGGACAACACAACAGGCACCCGCAGGCTACCTCCCCAAAAGGCCTCGTCGAGGTAGGAGAGACCACTACAGACTTATCAAAGCAGCCTAGCCTCCCTCCCTAGACGATGTGGGATCATTGCAATCCACCCCCCTTAGGAGACACAGCATCCTCCCTGGCACACCGGGGTCAGTAGTCGGCTCTGATACCATCTGTGACAGCCCCACCTCCCCCTAGGGCGTACCCCAGGATTCGGCGGGTCGCCTGCTCAATTCTCGCCAGGGCTCACTCACTCATAATTCAAGAAAAATAACGTACATCCATAGGAAAAAAAACACATCCACTTCAACTTAATATATACCTTGATGCTCAAATCCAGGTACAAAATTTCTACACACCAAAATATACTTCAATGTGTTTACAATTCGAGTACATTCAACCCTATTCGAGTGCTAGCGTGAGTACCATTTCAAAACTTCAAAACTAGACTACTCTGTAACGGTCTCACGCCTCGCTCATACCCCCTGTAAGGAAAACCAGTGAGATTTCAAATTGCATGTTGACCATTATTTAAAAATGCAACTATCACGTAGCAAAGTAATGAGCATGAAAAGTTCAAAAAAGTGAGCAATAACACTTCAAGTTGCAAATCTCAAAGTGAGCGAGTGTAAGGTTTTTCTTTTAAAACGGAACAATAACACGATAAGTACT
Source organism: Coffea arabica (assembly GCF_036785885.1). Classification (NCBI taxonomy): domain Eukaryota; kingdom Viridiplantae; phylum Streptophyta; class Magnoliopsida; order Gentianales; family Rubiaceae; genus Coffea; species Coffea arabica. The sequence goes on along the minus strand of NC_092318.1, from coordinate 22,094,415 downwards.
AATCATTCCAAGGTATAAGGAAACGGATGGCTCTCTGGAACCAAATTCCCAATGCATCACCAGAGCTTGATCAAGTAATAGTTGAAACTCCGTCAACTTTCATGTAAGTAAGCAATCCTGAAGAGCACCATTTAAACTACACTCCGTCCACCATCCCAACCCCTTACTGGGCCTCTAACAGTCCTTCGATAATATTGTCCCACAGTTTGACACCCCGTGGGGCCGTTGGTTTTCTTCTTGGCGGTGCAGGACGACACAACAAGCGCCCGCAGGCTACCTCACCAAAAGGCCTCGTCGAGGTAGGAGAGACCTCTACAAACTTATCAAAGTAGCCCAGGCTCCCTCCCTATCCGATTTGGAATCATTACAATCCACCCCCCTTAGGGGACCCAGCGTCCTCGCTGGCACACCGAGGTCGAGAGTGGGCTCCGATACCACTCTAACTGTCCCACGACAATATTGTTCTACAGTCTGACACCCCGTGGGGCCGTGGGTTTTGTTGTTGGCGGTACTGGACAACACAACAGGCACCCGTAGGCTACCTCCCCAAAAGGCCTCGTCGAGGTAGGAGAGACCACTACAGACTTATCAAAGCAGCCTAGCCTCCCTCCCTAGACGATGTGGGATCATTGCAATCCACCCCCCTTAGGAGACACAGCATCCTCCCTGGCACACCGGGGTCAGTAGTCGGCTCTGATACCATCTGTGACAGCCCCACCTCCCCCTAGGGCGTACCCCAGGATTCGGCGGGTCGCCTGCTCAATTCTCGCCAGGGCTCACTCACTCATAATTCAAGAAAAATAACGTACATCCATAGGAAAAAAAACACATCCACTTCAACTTAATATATACCTTGATGCACAAATCCAGGTACAAAATTTCTACACACCAAAATATACTTCAATGTGTTTACAATTCGAGTACATTCAACCCTATTCGAGTGCTAGCGTGAGTACCATTTCAAAACTTCAAAACTAGACTACTCTGTAACGGTCTCACGCCTCGCTCATACCCCCTGTAAGGAAAACCAGTGAGATTTCAAATTGCATGTTGACCATTATTTAAAAATGCAACTATCACGTAGCAAAGTAATGAGCATGAAAAGTTCAAAAAAGTGAGCAATAACACTTCAAGTTGCAAATCTCAAAGTGAGCGAGTGTAAGGTTTTTCTTTTAAAACGGAACAATAACACGATAAGTACTAATCATTCCAAGGTATAAGGAAACGGATGGCTCTCTGGAACCAAATTCCCAATGCATCACCAGAGCTTGATCAAGTAATAGTTGAAACTCCGTCAACTTTCATGTAAGTAAGCAATCCTGAAGAGCACCATTTAAACTACACTCCGTCCACCATCCCAACCCCTTACTGGGCCTCTAACAGTCCTTCGATAATATTGTCCCACAGTTTGACACCCCGTGGGGCCGTTGGTTTTCTTCTTGGCGGTGCAGGACGACACAACAAGCGCCCGCAGGCTACCTCACCAAAAGGCCTCGTCGAGGTAGGAGAGACCTCTACAAACTTATCAAAGTAGCCCAGGCTCCCTCCCTATCCGATTTGGAATCATTACAATCCACCCCCCTTAGGGGACCCAGCGTCCTCGCTGGCACACCGAGGTCGAGAGTGGGCTCCGATACCACTCTAACTGTCCCACGACAATATTGTTCTACAGTCTGACACCCCGTGGGGCCGTGGGTTTTGTTGTTGGCGGTACTGGACAACACAACAGGCACCCGCAGGCTACCTCCCCAAAAGGCCTCGTCGAGGTAGGAGAGACCACTACAGACTTATCAAAGCAGCCTAGCCTCCCTCCCTAGACGATGTGGGATCATTGCAATCCACCCCCCTTAGGAGACACAGCATCCTCCCTGGCACACCGGGGTCAGTAGTCGGCTCTGATACCATCTGTGACAGCCCCACCTCCCCCTAGGGCGTACCCCAGGATTTGGCGGGTCGCCTGCTCAATTCTCGCCAGGGCTCACTCACTCATAATTCAAGAAAAATAACGTACATCCATAGGAAAAAAAACACATCCACTTCAACTTAATATATACCTTGATGCACAAATCCAGGTACAAAATTTCTACACACCAAAATATACTTCAATGTGTTTACAATTCGAGTACATTCAACCCTATTCGAGTGCTAGCGTGAGTACCATTTCAAAACTTCAAAACTAGACTACTCTGTAACGGTCTCACGCCTCGCTCATACCCCCTGTAAGGAAAACCAGTGAGATTTCAAATTGCATGTTGACCATTATTTAAAAATGCAACTATCACGTAGCAAAGTAATGAGCATGAAAAGTTCAAAAAAGTGAGCAATAACACTTCAAGTTGCAAATCTCAAAGTGAGCGAGTGTAAGGTTTTTCTTTTAAAACGGAACAATAACACGATAAGTACTAATCATTCCAAGGTATAAGGAAACGGATGGCTCTCTGGAACCAAATTCCCAATGCATCACCAGAGCTTGATCAAGTAATAGTTGAAACTCCGTCAACTTTCATGTAAGTAAGCAATCCTGAAGAGCACCATTTAAACTACACTCCGTCCACCATCCCAACCCCTTACTGGGCCTCTAACAGTCCTTCGATAATATTGTCCCACAGTTTGACACCCCGTGGGGCCGTTGGTTTTCTTCTTGGCGGTGCAGGACGACACAACAATCGCCCGCAGGCTACCTCACCAAAAGGCCTCATCGAGGTAGGATAGACCACTACAAACTTATCAAAGTAGCCCAGGCTCCCTCCCTATCCGATTTGGAATCATTACAATCCACCTCCCTTAGGGGACCCAGCGTCCTCGCTGGCACACCGAGGTCGAGAGTGGGCTCCGATACCACTCTAACAGTCCCACGACAATATTGTTCTACAGTCTGACACCCCGTGGGGCCGTGGGTTTTGTTGTTGGCGGTACTGGACAACACAACAGGCACCCGCAGGCTACCTCCCCAAAAGGCCTCGTCGAGGTAGGAGAGACCACTACAGACTTATCAAAGCAGCCTAGCCTCCCTCCCTAGACGATGTGGGATCATTGCAATCCACCCCCCTTAGGAGACACAGCATCCTCCCTGGCACACCGGGGTCAGTAGTCGGCTCTGATACCATCTGTGACAGCCCCACCTCCCCCTAGGGTGTACCCCAGGGTTCGGCGGGTCGCCTGCCCAATTCTCGTCAGGACTCACTCACTCATAGCTCAAGAAAAATAAAGTACATCCATAAGAAAAAAAACCACATCAAGTTCAACTTAATATATATATAGATACTCAAATCTAGGTACAAAGTTTCTACACACCAAAATATACTTCAAAGTGTTTACAATTCGAGTACAATCAACCCTAGTCGAGTGCTAGCGTGAGTACCATTTCAAAACTTCAAAACTAGACTACTCTGTAACGGTCTCACGCCTCGCTCATACCCCCTGTAAGGAAAACCAGTGAGATTTCAAATAGCATGTTGACCATTATTTAAAAGTGCAACTATCACGTAGCAAAGTAATGAGCATGAAAAGTTCAAAAAAGTGAGCAATAACACTTCGAGTAGCAAATCTCAAAGTGAGTGAGTGTAAGGTTTTTCTTTTAAAACGGAACAATAACACGATAAGTACTAATCATTCCAAGGTATAAGGAAACGGATGGCTCTCTGGAACCAAATTCCCAATGCATCACCAGAGCTTGATCAAGTAATAGTTGAAACTCCGTCAACTTTCATGTAACTAAGCAATCCTGAAGAGCACCATTTAAACTACACTCCGTCCACCATCCCAACCCCTTACTGGGCCTCTAACAGTCCTTCGATAATATTGTCCCACAGTTTGACACCCCGTGGGGCCGTTGGTTTTCTTCTTGGCGGTGCAGGACGACACAACAAGCGCCCGCAGGCTACCTCACCAAAAGGCCTCGTCGAGGTAGGAGAGACCTCTACAAACTTATCAAAGTAGCCCAGGCTCCCTCCCTATCCGATTTGGAATCATTACAATCCACCCCCCTTAGGGGACCCAGCGTCCTCGCTGGCACACCGAGGTCGAGAGTGGGCTCCGATACCACTCTAACTGTCCCACGACAATATTGTTCTACAGTCTGACACCCCGTGGGGCCGTGGGTTTTGTTGTTGGCGGTACTGGACAACACAACAGGCACCCGTAGGCTACCTCCCCAAAAGGCCTCGTCGAGGTAGGAGAGACCACTACAGACTTATCAAAGCAGCCTAGCCTCCCTCCCTAGACGATGTGGGATCATTGCAATCCACCCCCCTTAGGAGACACAGCATCCTCCCTGGCACACCGGGGTCAGTAGTCGGCTCTGATACCATCTGTGACAGCCCCACCTCCCCCTAGGGCGTACCCCAGGATTCGGCGGGTCGCCTGCTCAATTCTCGCCAGGGCTCACTCACTCATAATTCAAGAAAAATAACGTACATCCATAGGAAAAAAAACACATCCACTTCAACTTAATATATACCTTGATGCACAAATCCAGGTACAAAATTTCTACACACCAAAATATACTTCAATGTGTTTACAATTCGAGTACATTCAACCCTATTCGAGTGCTAGCGTGAGTACCATTTCAAAACTTCAAAACTAGACTACTCTGTAACGGTCTCACGCCTCGCTCATACCCCCTGTAAGGAAAACCAGTGAGATTTCAAATTGCATGTTGACCATTATTTAAAAATGCAACTATCACGTAGCAAAGTAATGAGCATGAAAAGTTCAAAAAAGTGAGCAATAACACTTCAAGTTGCAAATCTCAAAGTGAGCGAGTGTAAGGTTTTTCTTTTAAAACGGAACAATAACACGATAAGTACTAATCATTCCAAGGTATAAGGAAACGGATGGCTCTCTGGAACCAAATTCCCAATGCATCACCAGAGCTTGATCAAGTAATAGTTGAAACTCCGTCAACTTTCATGTAAGTAAGCAATCCTGAAGAGCACCATTTAAACTACACTCCGTCCACCATCCCAACCCCTTACTGGGCCTCTAACAGTCCTTCGATAATATTGTCCCACAGTTTGACACCCCGTGGGGCCGTTGGTTTTCTTCTTGGCGGTGCAGGACGACACAACAATCGCCCGCAGGCTACCTCACCAAAAGGCCTCATCGAGGTAGGATAGACCACTACAAACTTATCAAAGTAGCCCAGGCTCCCTCCCTATCCGATTTGGAATCATTACAATCCACCCCCTTAGGGGACCCAGCGTCCTCGCTGGCACACCGAGGTCGAGAGTGGGCTCCGATACCACTCTAACAGTCCCACGACAATATTGTTCTACAGTCTGACACCCCGTGGGGCCGTGGGTTTTGTTGTTGGCGGTACTGGACAACACAACAGGCACCCGCAGGCTACCTCCCCAAAAGGCCTCGTCGAGGTAGGAGAGACCACTACAGACTTATCAAAGCAGCCTAGCCTCCCTCCCTAGACGATGTGGGATCATTGCAATCCACCCCCCTTAGGAGACACAGCATCCTCCCTGGCACACCGGGGTCAGTAGTCGGCTCTGATACCATCTGTGACAGCCCCACCTCCCCCTAGGGTGTACCCCAGGGTTCGGCGGGTCGCCTGCCCAATTCTCGTCAGGACTCACTCACTCATAGCTCAAGAAAAATAAAGTACATCCATAAGAAAAAAAACCACATCAAGTTCAACTTAATATATATATAGATACTCAAATCTAGGTACAAAGTTTCTACACACCAAAATATACTTCAAAGTGTTTACAATTCGAGTACAATCAACCCTAGTCGAGTGCTAGCGTGAGTACCATTTCAAAACTTCAAAACTAGACTACTCTGTAACGGTCTCACGCCTCGCTCATACCCCCTGTAAGGAAAACCAGTGAGATTTCAAATAGCATGTTGACCATTATTTAAAAGTGCAACTATCACGTAGCAAAGTAATGAGCATGAAAAGTTCAAAAAAGTGAGCAATAACACTTCGAGTAGCAAATCTCAAAGTGAGTGAGTGTAAGGTTTTTCTTTTAAAACGGAACAATAACACGATAAGTACTAATCATTCCAAGGTATAAGGAAACGGATGGCTCTCTGGAACCAAATTCCCAATGCATCACCAGAGCTTGATCAAGTAATAGTTGAAACTCCGTCAACTTTCATGTAACTAAGCAATCCTGAAGAGCACCATTTAAACTACACTCCGTCCACCATCCCAACCCCTTACTGGGCCTCTAACAGTCCTTCGATAATATTGTCCCACAGTTTGACACCCCGTGGGGCCGTTGGTTTTCTTCTTGGCGGTGCAGGACGACACAACAAGCGCCCGCAGGCTACCTCACCAAAAGGCCTCGTCGAGGTAGGAGAGACCTCTACAAACTTATCAAAGTAGCCCAGGCTCCCTCCCTATCCGATTTGGAATCATTACAATCCACCCCCCTTAGGGGACCCAGCGTCCTCGCTGGCACACCGAGGTCGAGAGTGGGCTCCGATACCACTCTAACTGTCCCACGACAATATTGTTCTACAGTCTGACACCCCGTGGGGCCGTGGGTTTTGTTGTTGGCGGTACTGGACAACACAACAGGCACCCGTAGGCTACCTCCCCAAAAGGCCTCGTCGAGGTAGGAGAGACCACTACAGACTTATCAAAGCAGCCTAGCCTCCCTCCCTAGACGATGTGGGATCATTGCAATCCACCCCCCTTAGGAGACACAGCATCCTCCCTGGCACACCGGGGTCAGTAGTCGGCTCTGATACCATCTGTGACAGCCCCACCTCCCCCTAGGGCGTACCCCAGGATTCGGCGGGTCGCCTGCTCAATTCTCGCCAGGGCTCACTCACTCATAATTCAAGAAAAATAACGTACATCCATAGGAAAAAAAACACATCCACTTCAACTTAATATATACCTTGATGCACAAATCCAGGTACAAAATTTCTACACACCAAAATATACTTCAATGTGTTTACAATTCGAGTACATTCAACCCTATTCGAGTGCTAGCGTGAGTACCATTTCAAAACTTCAAAACTAGACTACTCTGTAACGGTCTCACGCCTCGCTCATACCCCCTGTAAGGAAAACCAGTGAGATTTCAAATTGCATGTTGACCATTATTTAAAAATGCAACTATCACGTAGCAAAGTAATGAGCATGAAAAGTTCAAAAAAGTGAGCAATAACACTTCAAGTTGCAAATCTCAAAGTGAGCGAGTGTAAGGTTTTTCTTTTAAAACGGAACAATAACACGATAAGTACTAATCATTCCAAGGTATAAGGAAACGGATGGCTCTCTGGAACCAAATTCCCAATGCATCACCAGAGCTTGATCAAGTAATAGTTGAAACTCCGTCAACTTTCATGTAAGTAAGCAATCCTGAAGAGCACCATTTAAACTACACTCCGTCCACCATCCCAACCCCTTACTGGGCCTCTAACAGTCCTTCGATAATATTGTCCCACAGTTTGACACCCCGTGGGGCCGTTGGTTTTCTTCTTGGCGGTGCAGGACGACACAACAAGCGCCCGCAGGCTACCTCACCAAAAGGCCTCGTCGAGGTAGGAGAGACCTCTACAAACTTATCAAAGTAGCCCAGGCTCCCTCCCTATCCGATTTGGAATCATTACAATCCACCCCCCTTAGGGGACCCAGCGTCCTCGCTGGCACACCGAGGTCGAGAGTGGGCTCCGATACCACTCTAACTGTCCCACGACAATATTGTTCTACAGTCTGACACCCCGTGGGGCCGTGGGTTTTGTTGTTGGCGGTACTGGACAACACAACAGGCACCCGCAGGCTACCTCCCCAAAAGGCCTCGTCGAGGTAGGAGAGACCACTACAGACTTATCAAAGCAGCCTAGCCTCCCTCCCTAGACGATGTGGGATCATTGCAATCCACCCCCCTTAGGAGACACAGCATCCTCCCTGGCACACCGGGGTCAGTAGTCGGCTCTGATACCATCTGTGACAGCCCCACCTCCCCCTAGGGCGTACCCCAGGATTTGGCGGGTCGCCTGCTCAATTCTCGCCAGGGCTCACTCACTCATAATTCAAGAAAAATAACGTACATCCATAGGAAAAAAAACACATCCACTTCAACTTAATATATACCTTGATGCACAAATCCAGGTACAAAATTTCTACACACCAAAATATACTTCAATGTGTTTACAATTCGAGTACATTCAACCCTATTCGAGTGCTAGCGTGAGTACCATTTCAAAACTTCAAAACTAGACTACTCTGTAACGGTCTCACGCCTCGCTCATACCCCCTGTAAGGAAAACCAGTGAGATTTCAAATTGCATGTTGACCATTATTTAAAAATGCAACTATCACGTAGCAAAGTAATGAGCATGAAAAGTTCAAAAAAGTGAGCAATAACACTTCAAGTTGCAAATCTCAAAGTGAGCGAGTGTAAGGTTTTTCTTTTAAAACGGAACAATAACACGATAAGTACTAATCATTCCAAGGTATAAGGAAACGGATGGCTCTCTGGAACCAAATTCCCAATGCATCACCAGAGCTTGATCAAGTAATAGTTGAAACTCCGTCAACTTTCATGTAAGTAAGCAATCCTGAAGAGCACCATTTAAACTACACTCCGTCCACCATCCCAACCCCTTACTGGGCCTCTAACAGTCCTTCGATAATATTGTCCCACAGTTTGACACCCCGTGGGGCCGTTGGTTTTCTTCTTGGCGGTGCAGGACGACACAACAATCGCCCGCAGGCTACCTCACCAAAAGGCCTCATCGAGGTAGGATAGACCACTACAAACTTATCAAAGTAGCCCAGGCTCCCTCCCTATCCGATTTGGAATCATTACAATCCACCTCCCTTAGGGGACCCAGCGTCCTCGCTGGCACACCGAGGTCGAGAGTGGGCTCCGATACCACTCTAACAGTCCCACGACAATATTGTTCTACAGTCTGACACCCCGTGGGGCCGTGGGTTTTGTTGTTGGCAGTACTGGACAACACAACAGGCACCCGCAGGCTACCTCCCCAAAAGGCCTCGTCGAGGTAGGAGAGACCACTACAGACTTATCAAAGCAGCCTAGCCTCCCTCCCTAGACGATGTGGGATCATTGCAATCCACCCCCCTTAGGAGACACAGCATCCTCCCTGGCACACCGGGGTCAGTAGTCGGCTCTGATACCATCTGTGACAGCCCCACCTCCCCCTAGGGTGTACCCCAGGGTTCGGCGGGTCGCCTGCCCAATTCTCGTCAGGACTCACTCACTCATAGCTCAAGAAAAATAAAGTACATCCATAAGAAAAAAAACCACATCAAGTTCAACTTAATATATATATAGATACTCAAATCTAGGTACAAAGTTTCTACACACCAAAATATACTTCAAAGTGTTTACAATTCGAGTACAATCAACCCTAGTCGAGTGCTAGCGTGAGTACCATTTCAAAACTTCAAAACTAGACTACTCTGTAACGGTCTCACGCCTCGCTCATACCCCCTGTAAGGAAAACCAGTGAGATTTCAAATAGCATGTTGACCATTATTTAAAAGTGCAACTATCACGTAGCAAAGTAATGAGCATGAAAAGTTCAAAAAAGTGAGCAATAACACTTCGAGTAGCAAATCTCAAAGTGAGTGAGTGTAAGGTTTTTCTTTTAAAACGGAACAATAACACGATAAGTACTAATCATTCCAAGGTATAAGGAAACGGATGGCTCTCTGGAACCAAATTCCCAATGCATCACCAGAGCTTGATCAAGTAATAGTTGAAACTCCGTCAACTTTCATGTAACTAAGCAATCCTGAAGAGCACCATTTAAACTACACTCCGTCCACCATCCCAACCCCTTACTGGGCCTCTAACAGTTCTTCGATAATATTGTCCCACAGTTTGACACCCCGTGGGGCCGTTGGTTTTCTTCTTGGCGGTGCAGGACGACACAACAAGCGCCCGCAGGCTACCTCACCAAAAGGCCTCGTCGAGGTAGGAGAGACCACTACAAACTTATCAAAGTAGCCCAGGCTCCCTCCCTATCCGATTTGGAATCATTACAATCCACCCCCCTTAGGGGACCCAGCGTCCTCGCTGGCACACCGAGGTCGAGAGTGGGCTCCGATACCACTCTAACAGTCCCACGACAATATTGTTCTACAGTCTGACACCCCGTGGGGCCGTGGGTTTTGTTGTTGGCGGTACTGGACAACACAACAGGCACCCGCAGGCTACCTCCCCAAAAGGCCTCGTCGAGGTAGGAGAGACCACTACAGACTTATCAAAGCAGCCTAGCCTCCCTCCCTAGACGATGTGGGATCATTGCAATCCACCCCCCTTAGGAGACACAGTATCCTCCCTGGCACACCGGGGTCAGTAGTCGGCTCTGATACCATCTGTGACAGCCCCACCTCCCCCTAGGGTGTACCCCAGGGTTCGGCGGGTCGCCTGCCCAATTCTCGTCAGGACTCACTCACTCATAGCTCAAGAAAAATAAAGTACATCCATAAGAAAAAAAACCACATCAAGTTCAACTTAATATATATATAGATACTCAAATCTAGGTACAAAGTTTCTACACACCAAAATATACTTCAAAGTGTTTACAATTCGAGTACAATCAACCCTAGTCGAGTGCTAGCGTGAGTACCATTTCAAAACTTCAAAACTAGACTACTCTGTAACGGTCTCACGCCTCGCTCATACCCCCTGTAAGGAAAACCAGTGAGATTTCAAATAGCATGTTGACCATTATTTAAAAGTGCAACTATCACGTAGCAAAGTAATGAGCATGAAAAGTTCAAAAAAGTGAGCAATAACACTTCGAGTAGCAAATCTCAAAGTGAGTGAGTGTAAGGTTTTTCTTTTAAAACGGAACAATAACACGATAAGTACTAATCATTCCAAGGTATAAGGAAACGGATGGCTCTCTGGAACCAAATTCCCAATGCATCACCAGAGCTTGATCAAGTAATAGTTGAAACTCCGTCAACTTTCATGTAACTAAGCAATCCTGAAGAGCACCATTTAAACTACACTCCGTCCACCATCCCAACCCCTTACTGGGCCTCTAACAGTCCTTCGATAATATTGTCCCACAGTTTGACACCCCGTGGGGCCGTTGGTTTTCTTCTTGGCGGTGCAGGACGACACAACAAGCGCCCGCAGGCTACCTCACCAAAAGGCCTCGTCGAGGTAGGAGAGACCTCTACAAACTTATCAAAGTAGCCCAGGCTCCCTCCCTATCCGATTTGGAATCATTACAATCCACCCCCCTTAGGGGACCCAGCGTCCTCGCTGGCACACCGAGGTCGAGAGTGGGCTCCGATACCACTCTAACTGTCCCACGACAATATTGTTCTACAGTCTGACACCCCGTGGGGCCGTGGGTTTTGTTGTTGGCGGTACTGGACAACACAACAGGCACCCGTAGGCTACCTCCCCAAAAGGCCTCGTCGAGGTAGGAGAGACCACTACAGACTTATCAAAGCAGCCTAGCCTCCCTCCCTAGACGATGTGGGATCATTGCAATCCACCCCCCTTAGGAGACACAGCATCCTCCCTGGCACACCGGGGTCAGTAGTCGGCTCTGATACCATCTGTGACAGCCCCACCTCCCCCTAGGGCGTACCCCAGGATTCGGCGGGTCGCCTGCTCAATTCTCGCCAGGGCTCACTCACTCATAATTCAAGAAAAATAACGTACATCCATAGGAAAAAAAACACATCCACTTCAACTTAATATATACCTTGATGCACAAATCCAGGTACAAAATTTCTACACACCAAAATATACTTCAATGTGTTTACAATTCGAGTACATTCAACCCTATTCGAGTGCTAGCGTGAGTACCATTTCAAAACTTCAAAACTAGACTACTCTGTAACGGTCTCACGCCTCGCTCATACCCCCTGTAAGGAAAACCAGTGAGATTTCAAATTGCATGTTGACCATTATTTAAAAATGCAACTATCACGTAGCAAAGTAATGAGCATGAAAAGTTCAAAAAAGTGAGCAATAACACTTCAAGTTGCAAATCTCAAAGTGAGCGAGTGTAAGGTTTTTCTTTTAAAACGGAACAATAACACGATAAGTACTAATCATTCCAAGGTATAAGGAAACGGATGGCTCTCTGGAACCAAATTCCCAATGCATCACCAGAGCTTGATCAAGTAATAGTTGAAACTCCGTCAACTTTCATGTAAGTAAGCAATCCTGAAGAGCACCATTTAAACTACACTCCGTCCACCATCCCAACCCCTTACTGGGCCTCTAACAGTCCTTCGATAATATTGTCCCACAGTTTGACACCCCGTGGGGCCGTTGGTTTTCTTCTTGGCGGTGCAGGACGACACAACAAGCGCCCGCAGGCTACCTCACCAAAAGGCCTCGTCGAGGTAGGAGAGACCTCTACAAACTTATCAAAGTAGCCCAGGCTCCCTCCCTATCCGATTTGGAATCATTACAATCCACCCCCCTTAGGGGACCCAGCGTCCTCGCTGGCACACCGAGGTCGAGAGTGGGCTCCGATACCACTCTAACTGTCCCACGACAATATTGTTCTACAGTCTGACACCCCGTGGGGCCGTGGGTTTTGTTGTTGGCGGTACTGGACAACACAACAGGCACCCGCAGGCTACCTCCCCAAAAGGCCTCGTCGAGGTAGGAGAGACCACTACAGACTTATCAAAGCAGCCTAGCCTCCCTCCCTAGACGATGTGGGATCATTGCAATCCACCCCCCTTAGGAGACACAGCATCCTCCCTGGCACACCGGGGTCAGTAGTCGGCTCTGATACCATCTGTGACAGCCCCACCTCCCCCTAGGGCGTACCCCAGGATTTGGCGGGTCGCCTGCTCAATTCTCGCCAGGGCTCACTCACTCATAATTCAAGAAAAATAACGTACATCCATAGGAAAAAAAACACATCCACTTCAACTTAATATATACCTTGATGCACAAATCCAGGTACAAAATTTCTACACACCAAAATATACTTCAATGTGTTTACAATTCGAGTACATTCAACCCTATTCGAGTGCTAGCGTGAGTACCATTTCAAAACTTCAAAACTAGACTACTCTGTAACGGTCTCACGCCTCGCTCATACCCCCTGTAAGGAAAACCAGTGAGATTTCAAATTGCATGTTGACCATTATTTAAAAATGCAACTATCACGTAGCAAAGTAATGAGCATGAAAAGTTCAAAAAAGTGAGCAATAACACTTCAAGTTGCAAATCTCAAAGTGAGCGAGTGTAAGGTTTTTCTTTTAAAACGGAACAATAACACGATAAGTACTAATCATTCCAAGGTATAAGGAAACGGATGGCTCTCTGGAACCAAATTCCCAATGCATCACCAGAGCTTGATCAAGTAATAGTTGAAACTCCGTCAACTTTCATGTAAGTAAGCAATCCTGAAGAGCACCATTTAAACTACACTCCGTCCACCATCCCAACCCCTTACTGGGCCTCTAACAGTCCTTCGATAATATTGTCCCACAGTTTGACACCCCGTGGGGCCGTTGGTTTTCTTCTTGGCGGTGCAGGACGACACAACAATCGCCCGCAGGCTACCTCACCAAAAGGCCTCATCGAGGTAGGATAGACCACTACAAACTTATCAAAGTAGCCCAGGCTCCCTCCCTATCCGATTTGGAATCATTACAATCCACCTCCCTTAGGGGACCCAGCGTCCTCGCTGGCACACCGAGGTCGAGAGTGGGCTCCGATACCACTCTAACAGTCCCACGACAATATTGTTCTACAGTCTGACACCCCGTGGGGCCGTGGGTTTTGTTGTTGGCGGTACTGGACAACACAACAGGCACCCGCAGGCTACCTCCCCAAAAGGCCTCGTCGAGGTAGGAGAGACCACTACAGACTTATCAAAGCAGCCTAGCCTCCCTCCCTAGACGATGTGGGATCATTGCAATCCACCCCCCTTAGGAGACACAGCATCCTCCCTGGCACACCGGGGTCAGTAGTCGGCTCTGATACCATCTGTGACAGCCCCACCTCCCCCTAGGGTGTACCCCAGGGTTCGGCGGGTCGCCTGCCCAATTCTCGTCAGGACTCACTCACTCATAGCTCAAGAAAAATAAAGTACATCCATAAGAAAAAAAACCACATCAAGTTCAACTTAATATATATATAGATACTCAAATCTAGGTACAAAGTTTCTACACACCAAAATATACTTCAAAGTGTTTACAATTCGAGTACAATCAACCCTAGTCGAGTGCTAGCGTGAGTACCATTTCAAAACTTCAAAACTAGACTACTCTGTAACGGTCTCACGCCTCGCTCATACCCCCTGTAAGGAAAACCAGTGAGATTTCAAATAGCATGTTGACCATTATTTAAAAGTGCAACTATCACGTAGCAAAGTAATGAGCATGAAAAGTTCAAAAAAGTGAGCAATAACACTTCGAGTAGCAAATCTCAAAGTGAGTGAGTGTAAGGTTTTTCTTTTAAAACGGAACAATAACACGATAAGTACTAATCATTCCAAGGTATAAGGAAACGGATGGCTCTCTGGAACCAAATTCCCAATGCATCACCAGAGCTTGATCAAGTAATAGTTGAAACTCCGTCAACTTTCATGTAACTAAGCAATCCTGAAGAGCACCATTTAAACTACACTCCGTCCACCATCCCAACCCCTTACTGGGCCTCTAACAGTCCTTCGATAATATTGTCCCACAGTTTGACACCCCGTGGGGCCGTTGGTTTTCTTCTTGGCGGTGCAGGACGACACAACAAGCGCCCGCAGGCTACCTCACCAAAAGGCCTCGTCGAGGTAGGAGAGACCACTACAAACTTATCAAAGTAGCCCAGGCTCCCTCCCTATCCGATTTGGAATCATTACAATCCACCCCCCTTAGGGGACCCAGCGTCCTCGCTGGCACACCGAGGTCGAGAGTGGGCTCCGATACCACTCTAACTGTCCCACGACAATATTGTTCTACAGTCTGACACCCCGTGGGGCCGTGGGTTTTGTTGTTGGCGGTACTGGACAACACAACAGGCACCCGCAGGCTACCTCCCCAAAAGGCCTCGTCGAGGTAGGAGAGACCACTACAGACTTATCAAAGCAGCCTAGCCTCCCTCCCTAGACGATGTGGGATCATTGCAATCCACCCCCCTTAGGAGACACAGCATCCTCCCTGGCACACCGGGGTCAGTAGTCGGCTCTGATACCATCTGTGACAGCCCCACCTCCCCCTAGGGTGTACCCCAGGGTTCGGCGGGTCGCCTGCCCAATTCTCGTCAGGACTCACTCACTCATAGCTCAAGAAAAATAAAGTACATCCATAAGAAAAAAAACCACATCAAGTTCAACTTAATATATATATAGATACTCAAATCTAGGTACAAAGTTTCTACACACCAAAATATACTTCAAAGTGTTTACAATTCGAGTACAATCAACCCTAGTCGAGTGCTAGCGTGAGTACCATTTCAAAACTTCAAAACTAGACTACTCTGTAACGGTCTCACGCCTCGCTCATACCCCCTGTAAGGAAAACCAGTGAGATTTCAAATAGCATGTTGACCATTATTTAAAAGTGCAACTATCACGTAGCAAAGTAATGAGCATGAAAAGTTGCAACTATCACGTAGCAAAGTAATGAGCATGAAAAGTTCAAAAAAGTGAGCAATAACACTTCAAGTTGCAAATCTCAAAGTGAGCGAGTGTAAGGTTTTTCTTTTAAAACGGAACAATAACACGATAAGTACTAATCATTCCAAGGTATAAGGAAACGGATGGCTCTCTGGAACCAAATTCCCAATGCATCACCAGAGCTTGATCAAGTAATAGTTGAAACTCCGTCAACTTTCATGTAAGTAAGCAATCCTGAAGAGCACCATTTAAACTACACTCCGTCCACCATCCCAACCCCTTACTGGGCCTCTAACAGTCCTTCGATAATATTGTCCCACAGTTTGACACCCCGTGGGGCCGTTGGTTTTCTTCTTGGCGGTGCAGGACGACACAACAAGCGCCCGCAGGCTACCTCACCAAAAGGCCTCGTCGAGGTAGGAGAGACCACTACAAACTTATCAAAGTAGCCCAGGCTCCCTCCCTATCCGATTTGGAATCATTACAATCCACCCCCCTTAGGGGACCCAGCGTCCTCGCTGGCACACCGAGGTCGAGAGTGGGCTCCGATACCACTCTAACAGTCCCACGACAATATTGTTCTACAGTCTGACACCCCGTGGGGCCGTGGGTTTTGTTGTTGGCGGTACTGGACAACACAACAGGCACCCGCAGGCTACCTCCCCAAAAGGCCTCGTCGAGGTAGGAGAGACCACTACAGACTTATCAAAGCAGCCTAGCCTCCCTCCCTAGACGATGTGGGATCATTGCAATCCACCCCCCTTAGGAGACACAGCATCCTCCCTGGCACACCGGGGTCAGTAGTCGGCTCTGATACCATCTGTGACAGCCCCACCTCCCCCTAGGGTGTACCCCAGGGTTCGGCGGGTCGCCTGCCCAATTCTCGTCAGGACTCACTCACTCATAGCTCAAGAAAAATAAAGTACATCCATAAGAAAAAAAACCACATCAAGTTCAACTTAATATATATATAGATACTCAAATCTAGGTACAAAGTTTCTACACACCAAAATATACTTCAAAGTGTTTACAATTCGAGTACAATCAACCCTAGTCGAGTGCTAGCGTGAGTACCATTTCAAAACTTCAAAACTAGACTACTCTGTAACGGTCTCACGCCTCGCTCATACCCCCTGTAAGGAAAACCAGTGAGATTTCAAATAGCATGTTGACCATTATTTAAAAGTGCAACTATCACGTAGCAAAGTAATGAGCATGAAAAGTTCAAAAAAGTGAGCAATAACACTTCAAGTAGCAAATCTCAAAGTGAGTGAGTGTAAGGTTTTTCTTTTAAAACGGAACAATAACACGATAAGTACTAATCATTCCAAGGTATAAGGAAACGGATGGCTCTCTGGAACCAAATTCCCAATGCATCACCAGAGCTTGATCAAGTAATAGTTGAAACTCCGTCAACTTTCATGTAACTAAGCAATCCTGAAGAGCACCATTTAAACTACACTCCGTCCACCATCCCAACCCCTTACTGGGCCTCTAACAGTCCTTCGATAATATTGTCCCACAGTTTGACACCCCGTGGGGCCGTTGGTTTTCTTCTTGGCGGTGCAGGACGACACAACAAGCGCCCGCAGGCTACCTCACCAAAAGGCCTCGTCGAGGTAGGAGAGACCACTACAAACTTATCAAAGTAGCCCAGGCTCCCTCCCTATCCGATTTGGAATCATTACAATCCACCCCCCTTAGGGGACCCAGCGTCCTCGCTGGCACACCGAGGTCGAGAGTGGGCTCCGATACCACTCTAACTGTCCCACGACAATATTGTTCTACAGTCTGACACCCCGTGGGGCCGTGGGTTTTGTTGTTGGCGGTACTGGACAACACAACAGGCACCCGCAGGCTACCTCCCCAAAAGGCCTCGTCGAGGTAGGAGAGACCACTACAGACTTATCAAAGCAGCCTAGCCTCCCTCCCTAGACGATGTGGGATCATTGCAATCCACCCCCCTTAGGAGACACAGCATCCTCCCTGGCACACCGGGGTCAGTAGTCGGCTCTGATACCATCTGTGACAGCCCCACCTCCCCCTAGGGTGTACCCCAGGGTTCGGCGGGTCGCCTGCCCAATTCTCGTCAGGACTCACTCACTCATAGCTCAAGAAAAATAAAGTACATCCATAAGAAAAAAAACCACATCAAGTTCAACTTAATATATATATAGATACTCAAATCTAGGTACAAAGTTTCTACACACCAAAATATACTTCAAAGTGTTTACAATTCGAGTACAATCAACCCTAGTCGAGTGCTAGCGTGAGTACCATTTCAAAACTTCAAAACTAGACTACTCTGTAACGGTCTCACGCCTCGCTCATACCCCCTGTAAGGAAAACCAGTGAGATTTCAAATAGCATGTTGACCATTATTTAAAAGTGCAACTATCACGTAGCAAAGTAATGAGCATGAAAAGTTCAAAAAAGTGAGCAATAACACTTCAAGTAGCAAATCTCAAAGTGAGTGAGTGTAAGGTTTTTCTTTTAAAACGGAACAATAACACGATAAGTACTAATCATTCCAAGGTATAAGGAAACGGATGGCTCTCTGGAACCAAATTCCCAATGCATCACCAGAGCTTGATCAAGTAATAGTTGAAACTCCGTCAACTTTCATGTAACTAAGCAATCCTGAAGAGCACCATTTAAACTACACTCCGTCCACCATCCCAACCCCTTACTGGGCCTCTAACAGTCCTTCGATAATATTGTCCCACAGTTTGACACCCCGTGGGGCCGTTGGTTTTCTTCTTGGCGGTGCAGGACGACACAACAAGCGCCCGCAGGCTACCTCACCAAAAGGCCTCGTCGAGGTAGGAGAGACCACTACAAACTTATCAAAGTAGCCCAGGCTCCCTCCCTATCCGATTTGGAATCATTACAATCCACCCCCCTTAGGGGACCCAGCGTCCTCGCTGGCACACCGAGGTCGAGAGTGGGCTCCGATACCACTCTAACTGTCCCACGACAATATTGTTCTACAGTCTGACACCCCGTGGGGCCGTGGGTTTTGTTGTTGGCGGTACTGGACAACACAACAGGCACCCGCAGGCTACCTCCCCAAAAGGCCTCGTCGAGGTAGGAGAGACCACTACAGACTTATCAAAGCAGCCTAGCCTCCCTCCCTAGACGATGTGGGATCATTGCAATCCACCCCCCTTAGGAGACACAGCATCCTCCCTGGCACACCGGGGTCAGTAGTCGGCTCTGATACCATCTGTGACAGCCCCACCTCCCCCTAGGGTGTACCCCAGGGTTCGGCGGGTCGCCTGCCCAATTCTCGTCAGGACTCACTCACTCATAGCTCAAGAAAAATAAAGTACATCCATAAGAAAAAAAACCACATCAAGTTCAACTTAATATATATATAGATACTCAAATCTAGGTACAAAGTTTCTACACACCAAAATATACTTCAAAGTGTTTACAATTCGAGTACAATCAACCCTAGTCGAGTGCTAGCGTGAGTACCATTTCAAAACTTCAAAACTAGACTACTCTGTAACGGTCTCACGCCTCGCTCATACCCCCTGTAAGGAAAACCAGTGAGATTTCAAATAGCATGTTGACCATTATTTAAAAGTGCAACTATCACGTAGCAAAGTAATGAGCATGAAAAGTTCAAAAAAGTGAGCAATAACACTTCAAGTAGCAAATCTCAAAGTGAGTGAGTGTAAGGTTTTTCTTTTAAAACGGAACAATAACACGATAAGTACTAATCATTCCAAGGTATAAGGAAACGGATGGCTCTCTGGAACCAAATTCCCAATGCATCACCAGAGCTTGATCAAGTAATAGTTGAAACTCCGTCAACTTTCATGTAACTAAGCAATCCTGAAGAGCACCATTTAAACTACACTCCGTCCACCATCCCAACCCCTTACTGGGCCTCTAACAGTCCTTCGATAATATTGTCCCACAGTTTGACACCCCGTGGGGCCGTTGGTTTTCTTCTTGGCGGTGCAGGACGACACAACAAGCGCCCGCAGGCTACCTCACCAAAAGGCCTCGTCGAGGTAGGAGAGACCACTACAAACTTATCAAAGTAGCCCAGGCTCCCTCCCTATCCGATTTGGAATCATTACAATCCACCCCCCTTAGGGGACCCAGCGTCCTCGCTGGCACACCGAGGTCGAGAGTGGGCTCCGATACCACTCTAACTGTCCCACGACAATATTGTTCTACAGTCTGACACCCCGTGGGGCCGTGGGTTTTGTTGTTGGCGGTACTGGACAACACAACAGGCACCCGCAGGCTACCTCCCCAAAAGGCCTCGTCGAGGTAGGAGAGACCACTACAGACTTATCAAAGCAGCCTAGCCTCCCTCCCTAGACGATGTGGGATCATTGCAATCCACCCCCCTTAGGAGACACAGCATCCTCCCTGGCACACCGGGGTCAGTAGTCGGCTCTGATACCATCTGTGACAGCCCCACCTCCCCCTAGGGTGTACCCCAGGGTTCGGCGGGTCGCCTGCCCAATTCTCGTCAGGACTCACTCACTCATAGCTCAAGAAAAATAAAGTACATCCATAAGAAAAAAAACCACATCAAGTTCAACTTAATATATATATAGATACTCAAATCTAGGTACAAAGTTTCTACACACCAAAATATACTTCAAAGTGTTTACAATTCGAGTACAATCAACCCTAGTCGAGTGCTAGCGTGAGTACCATTTCAAAACTTCAAAACTAGACTACTCTGTAACGGTCTCACGCCTCGCTCATACCCCCTGTAAGGAAAACCAGTGAGATTTCAAATAGCATGTTGACCATTATTTAAAAGTGCAACTATCACGTAGCAAAGTAATGAGCATGAAAAGTTCAAAAAAGTGAGCAATAACACTTCAAGTAGCAAATCTCAAAGTGAGTGAGTGTAAGGTTTTTCTTTTAAAACGGAACAATAACACGATAAGTACTAATCATTCCAAGGTATAAGGAAACGGATGGCTCTCTGGAACCAAATTCCCAATGCATCACCAGAGCTTGATCAAGTAATAGTTGAAACTCCGTCAACTTTCATGTAACTAAGCAATCCTGAAGAGCACCATTTAAACTACACTCCGTCCACCATCCCAACCCCTTACTGGGCCTCTAACAGTCCTTCGATAATATTGTCCCACAGTTTGACACCCCGTGGGGCCGTTGGTTTTCTTCTTGGCGGTGCAGGACGACACAACAAGCGCCCGCAGGCTACCTCACCAAAAGGCCTCGTCGAGGTAGGAGAGACCACTACAAACTTATCAAAGTAGCCCAGGCTCCCTCCCTATCCGATTTGGAATCATTACAATCCACCCCCCTTAGGGGACCCAGCGTCCTCGCTGGCACACCGAGGTCGAGAGTGGGCTCCGATACCACTCTAACTGTCCCACGACAATATTGTTCTACAGTCTGACACCCCGTGGGGCCGTGGGTTTTGTTGTTGGCGGTACTGGACAACACAACAGGCACCCGCAGGCTACCTCCCCAAAAGGCCTCGTCGAGGTAGGAGAGACCACTACAGACTTATCAAAGCAGCCTAGCCTCCCTCCCTAGACGATGTGGGATCATTGCAATCCACCCCCCTTAGGAGACACAGCATCCTCCCTGGCACACCGGGGTCAGTAGTCGGCTCTGATACCATCTGTGACAGCCCCACCTCCCCCTAGGGTGTACCCCAGGGTTCGGCGGGTCGCCTGCCCAATTCTCGTCAGGACTCACTCACTCATAGCTCAAGAAAAATAAAGTACATCCATAAGAAAAAAAACCACATCAAGTTCAACTTAATATATATATAGATACTCAAATCTAGGTACAAAGTTTCTACACACCAAAATATACTTCAAAGTGTTTACAATTCGAGTACAATCAACCCTAGTCGAGTGCTAGCGTGAGTACCATTTCAAAACTTCAAAACTAGACTACTCTGTAACGGTCTCACGCCTCGCTCATACCCCCTGTAAGGAAAACCAGTGAGATTTCAAATAGCATGTTGACCATTATTTAAAAGTGCAACTATCACGTAGCAAAGTAATGAGCATGAAAAGTTCAAAAAAGTGAGCAATAACACTTCAAGTAGCAAATCTCAAAGTGAGTGAGTGTAAGGTTTTTCTTTTAAAACGGAACAATAACACGATAAGTACTAATCATTCCAAGGTATAAGGAAACGGATGGCTCTCTGGAACCAAATTCCCAATGCATCACCAGAGCTTGATCAAGTAATAGTTGAAACTCCGTCAACTTTCATGTAACTAAGCAATCCTGAAGAGCACCATTTAAACTACACTCCGTCCACCATCCCAACCCCTTACTGGGCCTCTAACAGTCCTTCGATAATATTGTCCCACAGTTTGACACCCCGTGGGGCCGTTGGTTTTCTTCTTGGCGGTGCAGGACGACACAACAAGCGCCCGCAGGCTACCTCACCAAAAGGCCTCGTCGAGGTAGGAGAGACCACTACAAACTTATCAAAGTAGCCCAGGCTCCCTCCCTATCCGATTTGGAATCATTACAATCCACCCCCCTTAGGGGACCCAGCGTCCTCGCTGGCACACCGAGGTCGAGAGTGGGCTCCGATACCACTCTAACTGTCCCACGACAATATTGTTCTACAGTCTGACACCCCGTGGGGCCGTGGGTTTTGTTGTTGGCGGTACTGGACAACACAACAGGCACCCGCAGGCTACCTCCCCAAAAGGCCTCGTCGAGGTAGGAGAGACCACTACAGACTTATCAAAGCAGCCTAGCCTCCCTCCCTAGACGATGTGGGATCATTGCAATCCACCCCCCTTAGGAGACACAGCATCCTCCCTGGCACACCGGGGTCAGTAGTCGGCTCTGATACCATCTGTGACAGCCCCACCTCCCCCTAGGGTGTACCCCAGGGTTCGGCGGGTCGCCTGCCCAATTCTCGTCAGGACTCACTCACTCATAGCTCAAGAAAAATAAAGTACATCCATAAGAAAAAAAACCACATCAAGTTCAACTTAATATATATATAGATACTCAAATCTAGGTACAAAGTTTCTACACACCAAAATATACTTCAAAGTGTTTACAATTCGAGTACAATCAACCCTAGTCGAGTGCTAGCGTGAGTACCATTTCAAAACTTCAAAACTAGACTACTCTGTAACGGTCTCACGCCTCGCTCATACCCCCTGTAAGGAAAACCAGTGAGATTTCAAATAGCATGTTGACCATTATTTAAAAGTGCAACTATCACGTAGCAAAGTAATGAGCATGAAAAGTTCAAAAAAGTGAGCAATAACACTTCGAGTAGCAAATCTCAAAGTGAGTGAGTGTAAGGTTTTTCTTTTAAAACGGAACAATAACACGATAAGTACTAATCATTCCAAGGTATAAGGAAACGGATGGCTCTCTGGAACCAAATTCCCAATGCATCACCAGAGCTTGATCAAGTAATAGTTGAAACTCCGTCAACTTTCATGTAACTAAGCAATCCTGAAGAGCACCATTTAAACTACACTCCGTCCACCATCCCAACCCCTTACTGGGCCTCTAACAGTCCTTCGATAATATTGTCCCACAGTTTGACACCCCGTGGGGCCGTTGGTTTTCTTCTTGGCGGTGCAGGACGACACAACAAGCGCCCGCAGGCTACCTCACCAAAAGGCCTCGTCGAGGTAGGAGAGACCACTACAAACTTATCAAAGTAGCCCAGGCTCCCTCCCTATCCGATTTGGAATCATTACAATCCACCCCCCTTAGGGGACCCAGCGTCCTCGCTGGCACACCGAGGTCGAGAGTGGGCTCCGATACCACTCTAACTGTCCCACGACAATATTGTTCTACAGTCTGACACCCCGTGGGGCCGTGGGTTTTGTTGTTGGCGGTACTGGACAACACAACAGGCACCCGCAGGCTACCTCCCCAAAAGGCCTCGTCGAGGTAGGAGAGACCACTACAGACTTATCAAAGCAGCCTAGCCTCCCTCCCTAGACGATGTGGGATCATTGCAATCCACCCCCCTTAGGAGACACAGCATCCTCCCTGGCACACCGGGGTCAGTAGTCGGCTCTGATACCATCTGTGACAGCCCCACCTCCCCCTAGGGTGTACCCCAGGGTTCGGCGGGTCGCCTGCCCAATTCTCGTCAGGACTCACTCACTCATAGCTCAAGAAAAATAAAGTACATCCATAAGAAAAAAAACCACATCAAGTTCAACTTAATATATATATAGATACTCAAATCTAGGTACAAAGTTTCTACACACCAAAATATACTTCAAAGTGTTTACAATTCGAGTACAATCAACCCTAGTCGAGTGCTAGCGTGAGTACCATTTCAAAACTTCAAAACTAGACTACTCTGTAACGGTCTCACGCCTCGCTCATACCCCCTGTAAGGAAAACCAGTGAGATTTCAAATAGCATGTTGACCATTATTTAAAAGTGCAACTATCACGTAGCAAAGTAATGAGCATGAAAAGTTCAAAAAAGTGAGCAATAACACTTCAAGTAGCAAATCTCAAAGTGAGTGAGTGTAAGGTTTTTCTTTTAAAACGGAACAATAACACGATAAGTACTAATCATTCCAAGCTATAAGGAAACGGATGGCTCTCTGGAACCAAATTCCCAATGCATCACCAGAGCTTGATCAAGTAATAGTTGAAACTCCGTCAACTTTCATGTAACTAAGCAATCCTGAAGAGCACCATTTAAACTACACTCCGTCCACCATCCCAACCCCTTACTGGGCCTCTAACAGTCCTTCGATAATACTGTCCCACAGTTTGACACCCCGTGGGGCCGTTGGTTTTCTTCTTGGCGGTGCAGGACGACACAACAATCGCCCGCAGGCTACCTCACCAAAAGGCCTCGTCGAGGTAGGATAGACCACTACAAACTTATCAAAGTAGCCCAGGCTCCCTCCCTATCCGATTTGGAATCATTACAATCCACCCCCCTTAGGGGACCCAGCGTCCTCGCTGGCACACCGAGGTCGAGAGTGGGCTCCGATACCACTCTAACTGTCCCACGACAATATTGTTCTACAGTCTGACACCCCGTGGGGCCGTGGGTTTTGTTGTTGGCGGTACTGGACAACACAACAGGCACCCGCAGGCTACCTCCCCAAAAGGCCTCGTCGAGGTAGGAGAGACCACTACAGACTTATCAAAGCAGCCTAGCCTCCCTCCCTAGACGATGTGGGATCATTGTAATCCACCCCCCTTAGGAGACACAGCATCCTCCCTGGCACACCGGGGTCAGTAGTCGGCTCTGATACTATCTGTGACAGCCCCACCTCCCCCTAGGGTGTACCCCAGGGTTCGGCGGGTCGCCTGCCCAATTCTCGTCTGGACTCACTCACTCATAGCTCAAGAAAAATAAAGTACATCCATAAGAAAAAAAACCACATCAAGTTCAACTTAATATATATATAGATACTCAAATCTAGGTACAAAGTTTCTACACACCAAAATATACTTCAAAGTGTTTACAATTCGAGTACAATCAACCCTAGTCGAGTGCTAGCGTGAGTACCATTTCAAAACTTCAAAACTAGACTACTCTGTAACGGTCTCACGCCTCGCTCATACCCCCTGTAAGGAAAACCAGTGAGATTTCAAATAGCATGTTGACCATTATTTAAAAGTGCAACTATCACGTAGCAAAGTAATGAGCATGAAAAGTTCAAAAAAGTGAGCAATAACACTTCGAGTAGCAAATCTCAAAGTGAGTGAGTGCAAGGTTTTTCTTTTAAAACGGAACAATAATACGATAAGTACTAATCATTCCAAGGTATAAGGAAACGGATGGCTCTCTGGAACCAAATTCCCAATGCATCACCAGAGCTTGATCAAGTAATAGTTGAAACTCTGTCAACTTTCATGTAACTAAGCAATCCTGAAGAGCACCATTTAAACTACACTCCGTCCACCATCCCAACCCCTTACTGGGCCTCTAACAGTCCTTCGATAATATTGTCCCACAGTTTGACACCCCGTGGGGCCGTTGGTTTTCTTCTTGGCGGTGCAGGACGACACAACAAGCGACCGCAGGCTACCTCACCAAAAGGCCTCGTCGAGGTAGGAGAGACCACTACAAACTTATCAAAGTAGTCCAGGCTCCCTCCCTATCCGATTTGGAATCATTACAATCCACCCCCCTTAGGGGACCCAGCGTCCTCGCTGGCACACCGAGGTCGAGAGTGGGCTCCGATACCACTCTAACTGTCCCACGACAATATTGTTCTACAGTCTGCCATCCCGTGGGGCCGTGGGTTTTGTTGTTGGCGGTAGTGGACAACACAACAGGCACCCGCAGGCTACCTCCCCAAAAGGCCTCGTCGAGGTAGGAGAGACCACTACAGACTTATCAAAGCAGCCTAGCCTCCCTCCCTAGACGATGTGGGATCATTGCAATCCACCCCCCTTAGGAGACACAACATCCTCCCTGGCACACCGGGGTCAGTAGTCGGCTCTGATACCATCTGTGACAGCCCCACCTCCCCCTAGGGTGTACCCCAGGGTTCGGCGGGTCGCCTGCCCAATTCTCGTCTGGACTCACTCACTCATAGCTCAAGAAAAATAAAGTACATCCATAAGAAAAAAAACCACATCAAGTTCAACTTAATATATATATAGATACTCAAATCTAGGTACAAAGTTTCTACACACCAAAATATACTTCAAAGTGTTTACAATTCGAGTACAATCAACCCTAGTCGAGTGCTAGCGTGAGTACCATTTCAAAACTTCAAAACTAGACTACTCTGTAACGGTCTCACGCCTCGCTCATACCCCCTGTAAGGAAAACCAGTGAGATTTCAAATAGCATGTTGACCATTATTTAAAAGTGCAACTATCACGTAGCAAAGTAATGAGCATGAAAAGTTCAAAAAAGTGAGCAATAACACTTCGAGTAGCAAATCTCAAAGTGAGTGAGTGTAAGGTTTTTCTTTTAAAACGGAACAATAACACGATAAGTACTAATCATTCCAAGCTATAAGGAAACGGATGGCTCTCTGGAACCAAATTCCCAATGCATCACCAGAGCTTGATCAAGTAATAGTTGAAACTCCGTCAACTTTCATGTAACTAAGCAATCCTGAAGAGCACCATTTAAACTACACTCCGTCCACCATCCCAACCCCTTACTGGGCCTCTAACAGTCCTTCGATAATACTGTCCCACAGTTTGACACCCCGTGGGGCCGTTGGTTTTCTTCTTGGCGGTGCAGGACGACACAACAATCGCCCGCAGGCTACCTCACCAAAAGGCCTCGTCGAGGTAGGATAGACCACTACAAACTTATCAAAGTAGCCCAGGCTCCCTCCCTATCCGATTTGGAATCATTACAATCCACCCCCCTTAGGGGACCCAGCGTCCTCGCTGGCACACCGAGGTCGAGAGTGGGCTCCGATACCACTCTAACTGTCCCACGACAATATTGTTCTACAGTCTGACACCCCGTGGGGCCGTGGGTTTTGTTGTTGGCGGTACTGGACAACACAACAGGCACCCGCAGGCTACCTCCCCAAAAGGCCTCGTCGAGGTAGGAGAGACCACTACAGACTTATCAAAGCAGCCTAGCCTCCCTCCCTAGACGATGTGGGATCATTGTAATCCACCCCCCTTAGGAGACACAGCATCCTCCCTGGCACACCGGGGTCAGTAGTCGGCTCTGATACTATCTGTGACAGCCCCACCTCCCCCTAGGGGGTACTCCAGGGTTCGGCGGGTCGCCTGCCCAATTCTCGTCTGGACTCACTCACTCATAGCTCAAGAAAAATAAAGTACATCCATAAGAAAAAAAACCACATCAAGTTCAACTTAATATATATATAGATACTCAAATCTAGGTACAAAGTTTCTACACACCAAAATATACTTCAAAGTGTTTACAATTCGAGTACAATCAACCCTAGTCGAGTGCTAGCGTGAGTACCATTTCAAAACTTCAAAACTAGACTACTCTGTAACGGTCTCACGCCTCGCTCATACCCCCTGTAAGGAAAACCAGTGAGATTTCAAATAGCATGTTGACCATTATTTAAAAGTGCAACTATCACGTAGCAAAGTAATGAGCATGAAAAGTTCAAAAAAGTGAGCAATAACACTTCGAGTAGCAAATCTCAAAGTGAGTGAGTGTAAGGTTTTTCTTTTAAAACGGAACAATAATACGATAAGTACTAATCATTCCAAGGTATAAGGAAACGGATGGCTCTCTGGAACCAAATTCCCAATGCATCACCAGAGCTTGATCAAGTAATAGTTGAAACTCCGTCAACTTTCATGTAACTAAGCAATCCTGAAGAGCACCATTTAAACTACACTCCGTCCACCATCCCAACCCCTTACTGGGCCTCTAACAGTCCTTCGATAATATTGTCCCACAGTTTGACACCCCGTGGGGCCGTTGGTTTTCTTCTTGGCGGTGCAGGACGACACAACAAGCGCCCGCAGGCTACCTCACCAAAAGGCCTCGTCGAGGTAGGAGAGACCACTGCAAACTTATCAAAGCAGCCCAGGCTCCCTCCCTATCCGATGTGGGATCATTACAATTCACCCCCCTTAAGGCACCCAGCGTCCTCGCTGGCACACCGAGGTCGGGAGTCGGCTCTGATACCACTCTAACAGTCCCTCGACAATATTGTTCTACAGTTTGACACCCCGTGGGGCCGTGGATTTTGTTGTTGGCGGTACTGGACAACACAACTGGCACCCGCAGGCTACCTTCCCAAAAGGTAGGAGAGGCCACTACAGAATTATCAACGTTGCCAAGCCTCCCTCCCTAGCCGATGTGGGATCATTACAATCCACCCCCCTTAGGAAACCCAGTATCCTCGCTGGCACACCGGGGTCAGAAGTTGGCTCTGATACCATCCGTGACAGCCCCACCTCCCCCTAGGGCGTACCCCAGGATTCGGCGGGTCGCCTGCTCAATTCTCGCCAGGACTCACTCACTCATAATTCAAGAAAAATAACGTACATTCATAGGAAAACAAACACATCCATTTTAACTTAATATATACCTTGATGCTCAAATCCAGGTACAAAACTTCTACCCACCAAAATATACTTCAAAGTGTTTACAATTCGAGTACAATCAACCTTATTCGAGTGCTAGCGTGAGTTCCATTTCAAAACTTCAAAACTAGACTACTCTGTAACGGTCTCACGCCTCGCTCATACCCCCTGTAAGGAAAACCAGTGTGATTTCAAATAGCATGTTGACCGTTATTTAAAAGTGCAAATATCACGTAGCAAAGTAATGAGCATGAAAAGTTCAAAAAAGTGAGCAATAACACTTCAGGTAGCAATTCTCAAAATGAGCGAGTGTAAAGTTTTTCTTTTAAAACGGAACAATAACACGATAAGTACTAATCATTCCAAGGTATAAGGAAACGGATGGTTCTCTGGAACCAAATTCCCATTGCATCACCAGAGCTTGATCAAGTAATAGTTGACACTCCGTCAACTTTCAAGTAAGTAACCAATCCTGTATGGCACCACTTAAACTACACTCCGTCCACCATCCAAACCCCTTACGGGGCCTCTAACAGTCCTTTGATAATATTGTCCCACAGTTTGACACCCCGTGGGGCCTTTGGTTTTGTTCTTGGCGGTGCAGGGCAACACAACAAGCGCCCGCAGGCTACCTCACCAAAAGGCCTCGTCGAGATAGGAGAGACCACTGCAAACTTATCAAAGCAGCCCAGGCTCCCTCCCTATCCGATGTGGGATCATTACAATCCACCCCCCTTAGGGCACCCAGCGTCCTCGCTGGCACACCGAGGTCAGGAGTCGGCTCTGATACCACTCTAACAGTCCCTCGACAATATTGTTCTACAGTTTGACACCCCGTGGGGCCATGGATTTTGTTGTTGGCGGTACTGGACAACACAACAGGCAACCGCAGGCTACATTCCCAAAAGGCCTCGTCGAGGTAGGAGAGACCACTACAGACTTATCAACGCTGCCAAGCCTCCCTCCCTAGCCGAGGTGGGATCATTACAATCCACCCCCCTTAGGAAACCCAGTATCCTCGCTGGCACACCGGGGTCCGAAGTTGGCTCCAAACACCATTTTTTTCTTGGCGGTGCAGGACGACACAACAAGCGCCCACAGGCTACCTCACCAAAAGGCCTCGTCGAGGTAGGAGAGACCACTACAAACTTATCAAAGTAGCCCAGGCTCCCTCCCTATCCGATTTGGAATCATTACAATCCACTCCCCTTAGGGGACCCAGCGTCCTCGCTGGCACACCGAGGTCGAGAGTCGGCTCCGATACCACTATAACTGTCCCACGACAATATTGTTCTACAGTCTGACACCCCGTGGGGCCGTGGGTTTTGTTGTTGGCGGTACTGGACAACACAACAGGCACCCGCAGGCTACCTCCCCAAAAGGCCTCATCGAGGTAGGAGAGACCACTACAGACTTATCAAAGCAGCCTAGCCTCCCTCCCTTGACGATGTGGGATCATTGCAATCCACCCCCCTTAGGAGACACAGCATCCTCCCTGGCACACCGGGGTCAGTAGTCGGATCTTATGCCATCTGTGACAGCCCCACCTCCCCCTAGGCTGTACCTCAGGGTTCGGCGGGTCGCCTCCCCAATTCCCGTCAGGACTCACTCACTCATAGCTCAAGAAAAATAAAGTACATCCATAAGAAAAAAAACCACATCAACTTCAACTTAATATATATATATAGATACACAAATCTAGGTACAAAGTTTCTACACACCAAAATATATTTCGAAGTGTTTACAATTCGAGTACAATCAACCCTAGTCGAGTGCTAGCGTGAGTACCATTTCAAAACTTCAAAATTAGACTACTCTGTAACGGTCTCACGCCTCGCTCATACCCCCTGTAAGGAAAACCAGTGAGATTTCAAATAGCATGTTGACCATTATTTAAAAGTGCATGTAACACGTAGCAAAGTAATGAGCAAGAAAAGTTCAAAAAAGTGAGCAATAATACTTCAAGTAGCAAATCTCAAAGTGAGCGAGTGTAAAATTTTTCTTTTAAAACGGAACAATAACACGATAAGTACTAATCATTCCAAGGTATAAGGAAACGGATGGCTCTCTGGAACCAAATTCCCATTGCATCAGCAGAGCTTGATCAAGTAATAGTTGAGACTCCGTCAACTTTCAAGTAAGTAAGCAATCCTATAGGGCACCACTTAAACTACACTCCGTCTCCCATCCAAACCCCTTACAGGGCCTCTAACAGTCCTTCGATAATATTGTCCCACAGTTTGACACCCCGTGGGGCCGTTGGTTTTTTTTCTTGACGGTGCAGGACGACACAACAAGCGCCCACAGGCTACCTCACCAAAAGGCCTCGTCGAGGTAGGAGAGACCACTACAAACTTATCAAAGTAGCCCAGGCTCCCTCCCAATCCGATTTGGAATCATTACAATCCACTCCCCTTAGGGGACCCAGCGTCCTCGCTGGCACACCGAGGTCGAGAGTCGGCTCCGATACCACTATAACAGTCCCAAGACAATATTGTTCTACAGTCTGACACCCCGTGGGGCCGTGGGTTTTGTTGTTGGCGGTACTGGACAACACAACAGGCACCCGCAGGCTACCTCCCCAAAAGGCCTCATCGAGGTAGGAGAGACCACTACAGACTTATCAAAGCAGCCTAGCCTCCCTCCCTTGACGATGTGGGATCATTGCAATCCACCCCCCTTAGGAGACACAGCATCCTCCCTGGCACACCGGGGTCAGTAGTCGGATCTGATGCCATCTGTGACAGCCCCACCTCCCCCTAGGCTGTACCTCAGGGTTCGGCGGGTCGCCTCCCCAATTCCCGTCAGGACTCACTCACTCATAGCTCAAGAAAAATAAAGTACATCCATAAGAAAAAAAACCACATCAACTTCAACTTAATATATATATATAGATACACAAATCTAGGTACAAAGTTTCTACACACCAAAATATATTTCGAAGTGTTTACAATTCGAGTACAATCAACCCTAGTCGAGTGCTAGCGTGAGTACCATTTCAAAACTTCAAAACTAGACTACTCTGTAACGGTCTCACGCCTCGCTCATACCCCCTGTAAGGAAAACCAGTGAGATTTCAAATAGCATGTTGACCATTATTTAAAAGTGCATGTAACACGTAGCAAAGTAATGAGCAAGAAAAGTTCAAAAAAGTGAGCAATAATACTTCAAGTAGCAAATCTCAAAGTGAGCGAGTGTAAAATTTTTCTTTTAAAACGGAACAATAACACGATAAGTACTAATCATTCCAAGGTATAAGGAAACGGATGGCTCTCTGGAACCAAATTCCCATTGTATCAGCAGAGCTTGATCAAGTAATAGTTGACACTCCGTCAACTTTCAAGTAAGTAACCAATCCTATAGGGCACCACTTAAACTACACTCCGTCTCCCATCCAAACCCCTTACAGGGCCTCTAACAGTCCTTCGATAATATTGTCCCACAGTTTGACACCCCGTGGGGCCTTTGGTTTTGTTCTTGGCGGTGCAGGACAACACAACAAGCGCCCGCAGGCTACCTCACCAAAAGGCCTCGTCGAGATAGGAGAGACCACTGCAAACTTATCAAAGCAGCCCAGGCTCCCTCCCTATCCGATGTGGGATCATTACAATCCACCCCCCTTAGGGCACCCAGCGTCCTCGCTGGCACACCGAGGTCAGGAGTCGGCTCTGATACCTTTCTAACAGTCCCTCGACAATATTGTTCTACAGTTTGACACCCCGTGGGGCCGTGGATTTTGTTGTTGGCGGTACTGGACAACACAACAGGCACCCGCAGGCTACCCTCCCAAAAGGCCTCGTCGAGGTAGGAGAGACCACTACAGACTTATCAACGCTGCCAAGCCTCCCTCCCTAGCCGATGTGGGATAAATACTATCCACCCCCCTTAGGAAACCCAGCATCCTCGCTGGCACACCGGGGTCAGAAGTTGGCTCTGATACCATCTGTGGCAGCCCCACCTCCCCCTAGGGCGTACCCCAGGATTCGCCGTGTCGCCTGCTCAATTCTCGCCAGGACTCACTCACTCATAATTCAAGAAAAATAACGTACATCCATAGGAAAAAAAACAAATCCACTTCAACTTAATATATACCTTGATGCTCAAATCCAGGTACAAAACTTCTACCCACCAAAATATACTTCAAAGTGTTTACAATTCGAGTACAATCAACCCTATTCGAGTGCTAGCGTGAGTACCATTTCAAAACTTCAAAAATAGACTACTCCGTAACGGTCTCACGCCTCGCTCACAACCCCTGTAAGGAAAACCAGTGAAATTTCAAATCGCAAGTTGATCATTATTTAAAAGTACAAGTATCACGTAGCAACGTAATGTGCATGAAAATTTCAAAAAAGTGAGCAATAACACTTCGAGTAGCAAATTTCAAAATGAGCGAGTGTAAAGTTTTTCTTTTAAAACGGAACATTAACACGATAAGTACTAATCATTCCAAGGTATAAGGAAACGGATGGCTCTCTGGAACCAAATTCCCAATGCATCACCAGAGCTTGATCAAGTAATAGTTGAGACTCCGTCAACTTTCATGTAAGTAAGCAATCCTAAAGAGCACCATTTAAACTACACTCCGTCCACTATCCAAACCCCTTACTGGGCCTCTAACAGTCCTTCGATAATATTGTCCCACAGTTTGACACCCCGTGGGGCCGTTGGTTTTTTTTCTTGACGGTGCAGGACGACACAACAAGCGCCCACAGGCTACCTCACCAAAAGGCCTCGTCGAGGTAGGAGAGACCACTACAAACTTATCAAAGTAGCCCAGGCTCCCTCCCAATCCGATTTGGAATCATTACAATCCACTCCCCTTAGGGGACCCAGCGTCCTCGCTGGCACACCGAGGTCGAGAGTCGGCTCCGATACCACTATAACAGTCCCACGACAATATTGTTCTACAGTCTGACACCCCGTGGGGCCGTGGGTTTTGTTGTTGGCGGTACTGGACAACACAACAGGCACCCGCAGGCTACCTCCCCAAAAGGCCTCATCGAGGTAGGAGAGACCACTACAGACTTATCAAAGCAGCCTAGCCTCCCTCCCTTGACGATGTGGGATCATTGCAATCCACCCCCCTTAGGAGACACAGCATCCTCCCTGGCACACCGGGGTCAGTAGTCGGATCTGATGCCATCTGTGACAGCCCCACCTCCCCCTAGGCTGTACCTCAGGGTTCGGCGGGTCGCCTCCCCAATTCCCGTCAGGACTCACTCACTCATAGCTCAAGAAAAATAAAGTACATCCATAAGAAAAAAAACCACATCAACTTCAACTTAATATATATATATAGATACACAAATCTAGGTACAAAGTTTCTACACACCAAAATATATTTCGAAGTGTTTACAATTCGAGTACAATCAACCCTAGTCGAGTGCTAGCGTGAGTACCATTTCAAAACTTCAAAATTAGACTACTCTGTAACGGTCTCACGCCTCGCTCATACCCCCTGTAAGGAAAACCAGTGAGATTTCAAATAGCATGTTGACCATTATTTAAAAGTGCATGTAACACGTAGCAAAGTAATGAGTAAGAAAAGTTCAAAAAAGTGAGCAATAATACTTCAAGTAGCAAATCTCAAAGTGAGCGAGTGTAAAATTTTTCTTTTAAAACGGAACAATAACACGATAAGTACTAATCATTCCAAGGTATAAGGAAACGGATGGCTCTCTGGAACCAAATTCCCATTGCATCAGCAGAGCTTGATCAAGTAATAGTTGAGACTCCGTCAACTTTCAAGTAAGTAAGCAATCCTATAGGGCACCACTTAAACTACACTCCGTCTCCCATCCAAACCCCTTACAGGGCCTCTAACAGTCCTTCGATAATATTGTCCCACAGTTTGACACCCCGTGGGGCCGTTGGTTTTTTTTCTTGACGGTGCAGGACGACACAACAAGCGCCCACAGGCTACCTCACCAAAAGGCCTCGTCGAGGTAGGAGAGACCACTACAAACTTATCAAAGTAGCCCAGGCTCCCTCCCAATCCGATTTGGAATCATTACAATCCACTCCCCTTAGGGGACCCAGCGTCCTCGCTGGCACACCGAGGTCGAGAGTCGGCTCCGATACCACTATAACAGTCCCAAGACAATATTGTTCTACAGTCTGACACCCCGTGGGGCCGTGGGTTTTGTTGTTGGCGGTACTGGACAACACAACAGGCACCCGCAGGCTACCTCCCCAAAAGGCCTCATCGAGGTAGGAGAGACCACTACAGACTTATCAAAGCAGCCTAGCCTCCCTCCCTTGACGATGTGGGATCATTGCAATCCACCCCCCTTAGGAGACACAGCATCCTCCCTGGCACACCGGGGTCAGTAGTCGGATCTGATGCCATCTGTGACAGCCCCACCTCCCCCTAGGCTGTACCTCAGGGTTCGGCGGGTCGCCTCCCCAATTCCCGTCAGGACTCACTCACTCATAGCTCAAGAAAAATAAAGTACATCCATAAGAAAAAAAACCACATCAACTTCAACTTAATATATATATATAGATACACAAATCTAGGTACAAAGTTTCTACACACCAAAATATATTTCGAAGTGTTTACAATTCGAGTACAATCAACCCTAGTCGAGTGCTAGCGTGAGTACCATTTCAAAACTTCAAAACTAGACTACTCTGTAACGGTCTCACGCCTCGCTCATACCCCCTGTAAGGAAAACCAGTGAGATTTCAAATAGCATGTTGACCATTATTTAAAAGTGCATGTAACACGTAGCAAAGTAATGAGCAAGAAAAGTTCAAAAAAGTGAGCAATAATACTTCAAGTAGCAAATCTCAAAGTGAGCGAGTGTAAAATTTTTCTTTTAAAACGGAACAATAACACGATAAGTACTAATCATTCCAAGGTATAAGGAAACGGATGGCTCTCTGGAACCAAATTCCCATTGTATCAGCAGAGCTTGATCAAGTAATAGTTGACACTCCGTCAACTTTCAAGTAAGTAACCAATCCTATAGGGCACCACTTAAACTACACTCCGTCTCCCATCCAAACCCCTTACAGGGCCTCTAACAGTCCTTCGATAATATTGTCCCACAGTTTGACACCCCGTGGGGCCTTTGGTTTTGTTCTTGGCGGTGCAGGACAACACAACAAGCGCCCGCAGGCTACCTCACCAAAAGGCCTCGTCGAGATAGGAGAGACCACTGCAAACTTATCAAAGCAGCCCAGGCTCCCTCCCTATCCGATGTGGGATCATTACAATCCACCCCCCTTAGGGCACCCAGCGTCCTCGCTGGCACACCGAGGTCAGGAGTCGGCTCTGATACCATTCTAACAGTCCCTCGACAATATTGTTCTACAGTTTGACACCCCGTGGGGCCGTGGATTTTGTTGTTGGCGGTACTAGACAACACAACAGGCACCCGCAGGCTACCCTCCCAAAAGGCCTCGTCGAGGTAGGAGAGACCACTACAGACTTATCAACGCTGCCAAGCCTCCCTCCCTAGCCGATGTGGGATCATTACTATCCACCCCCCTTAGGAAACCCAGCATCCTCGCTGGCACACCGGGGTCAGAAGTTGGCTCTGATACCATCTGTGACAGCCCCACCTCCCCCTAGGGCGTACCCCAGGATTCGGCGAGTCGCCTGCTCAATTCTCGCCAGGACTCACTCATTCATAATTCAAGAAAAATAATGTACATCCATAGGAAAAAAAACACATCCACTTCAACTTAATATATACCTTGATGCTCAAATCCAGGTACAAAACTTCTACCCACCAAAATATACTTCAAAGTGTTTACAATTCGAGTACAATCAACCCTATTCGAGTGCTAGCGTGAGTACCATTTCAAAACTTCAAAAATAGACAACTCCGTAACGGTCTCACGCCTCGCTCACACCCCCTGTAAGAAAAACCAGTGAAATTTCGAATAGGAAGTTGACCATTATTTAAAAGTACAAGTATCACGTAGCAACGTAATGTGCATGAAAAGTTCAAAAAAATGAGCAATAACACTTCAAGTAGCAAATTTCAAAATGAGCGAGTGTAAAGATTTTCTTTTAAAACGGAACAATAACACGATAAGTACTAATCATTCCAAGGTATAAGGAAACGGATGGCTCTCTGGAACCAAATTCCCATTGTATCAGCAGAGCTTGATCAAGTAATAGTTGACACTCCGTCAACTTTCAAGTAAGTAACCAATCCTATAGGGCACCACTTAAACTACACTCCGTCCACCATCCAAACCCCTTACTGGGCCTCTAACAGTCCTTCGATAATATTGTCCCACAGTTTGACACCCTGTGGGGCCGTTGGTTTTCTTCTTGGCAGTGCAGGACGACACAACAAGCGCCCGCAGGCTACCTCACCAAAAGGCCTCGCCGAGGTAGGAGAGACCACTACAGACTTATCAAAGCCCAGGCTCCCTCCCTATCCGATGTTGGACCATTACAATCCACCCTCCTTAGTGTATCCAGCATCCTCGCTGGCACACCGGGGTCGAGAGTCGGCTCTGATACCACTCTAACAGTCCCTCGACAATATTGTCCTGCAGTCCGACACACCGTGGGGCAGTGGGTTTTGTTCTTGGCGGCGCTGGACAATACAACTTGCACCCGCAGGCTACCTCTCCAAAAGGCCTCTTCGAGGTGGGGAAGACCACTACAGACTTATCAAAGTAGCCTAGTCTCCCTCCTTAGCCGATGTGGGATCATTACAATCCACCCCCCTTAGGAGACCCAGCGTACTCGCTGGCACATCGGGGTCAGGAGTCGGCTCTGATACCATCAGTGACAGCCCCTTCTCCCCCTAGGGCGTACCCCAGGGTTCGGTGAATCGCCTGCCTAGTTCTCGCCAGGACTCACTCACTCATAATTCAAGAAAAGTAACGTACATCCACAGGAAAAAAAACACATCCACTTGAACTTAATATATAGCTTGATGCGCAAATCCAGGTACAAAACTTCTACACACCAAAATATACTTGAAAGTGTTTACAATTCGAGTACAATCAACCCTAGTCGAGTGCTAGCGTGAGTACCATTTCAAAACTTCAAAACTAGAGTACTCTGTAACGGTCTCAAGCCTCGCTCATACCCCCTGTAAGGAAAACCAGTGAGATTCTAAATATCAAGTTGACCATTATTTAAAAGTGCATGTAACACGTAGCAAAGTAATGAGCAAGAAAAGTTCAAAAAAGTGAGCAATAACACTTCAAGCAGCAAATCACAAAGTGGGCGAGTGTAAAGCTTTTCTTTTAAAACGGAACAATAACACGATAAGTACTAATCATTCCAAGGTATAAGGAAACGGATGGCTCTCTGGAACCAAATTCCCATTGCATTAGCAGAGCTTGATCAAGTAATAGTTGACACTCCGT
Organism: Coffea arabica; assembly: GCF_036785885.1. Taxonomy (NCBI): domain Eukaryota; kingdom Viridiplantae; phylum Streptophyta; class Magnoliopsida; order Gentianales; family Rubiaceae; genus Coffea; species Coffea arabica. The sequence continues at coordinate 22,056,532 of NC_092318.1, read as the reverse complement.
CAACTTTCAAGTAAGTAACCAATCCTATAGGGCACCACTTAAACTACACACCATCCACCATCCAAACCCCTTACTGGGCCTCTAACAGTCCTTCGATAATATTGTCCCATAGTTTGACACCCCGTGGGGCCTTTGGTTTTGTTCTTGGCGGTGCAGGACAACACAACAAGCGCCCGCAGGCTACCTCACCAAAAGGTCTCGTCGAGGTAGGAGAGACCACTACAAACTTATCAAAGCAGCCCAGGCTCCCTCCCTATCCGATGTGGGATCATTACAATCCACCCCCCTAAGGGCACCCAGCGTCCTCGCTGGCACACCGAGGTCGGGAGTCGGCTCTGATACCACTCTAACAGTCCCTCGACAATATTGTTCTACAGTTTGACACCCCGTGGGGCCATGGATTTTGTTGTTGGCGGTACTGGACAACACAACAGGCACCCGCAGGCTACCTCCCCAAAAGCCTCGTCTAGGTAGGAGAGACCACTACAGACTTATCAAAGCAGCCTAGCCTCCCTCCCTAGCCGATGTGGGATCAATACAATCCACCCACCTTAGGAGACACACTATCCTCGCTGGCACACCGAGATCAGAAGTCGGCTCTGATACCATCTGTGACAGCCCCACCTCCCCCTAGGGTGTACCCTAGGGTTCGGCGGGTCGTCTGCCCAATTCTCGCCAGGACTCACTCATCATAGCTCAAGAAAAATAAAGTACATCCATAAGAAAAAAAACACATCCACTTCTACTTAATATATATATTGATACTCAAATCTAGGTACAAAGTTTCTTCACACCAAAATATACTTCAGAGTATTTACAATTCGAGTACAATCAACCCTAGTCGAGCGCTAGCGTGAGTACCATTTCAAAACTTTAAAACTAGACTATTCTGTTGCAGTCTCATGCCTCGCTCATACCTCCTGTAAGAAAAACCAGTGAGATTCGAAATATCAAGTTGACCATTATCTAAAAGTGCATGTAACACGTAGCAAAGTATTGAGCAAGAAAAGTTCAAAAAAGTGAGCAATAATACTTCAAGTAGCAAATCTCAAAGTGAGCGAGTGTAAAATTTTTCTTTTAAAACAGAACAATAACACGATAAGTACTAATCATTCCAAGGTCTAAGTAAACGGATGGCTCTCTAGAACCAAATTCCCATTGCATCAGCAGAGCTTGATCAAGTAATAGTTGACACTCCGTCAACTTTCAAGTAAGTAACCAATCCTATAGGGCACCATTTAAACTACACTCCGTCTCCCATCCAAACCCCTTACAGGGCCTCTAACAGTCCTTCGATAATATTGTCCCACAGTTTGACACCCCGTGGGGCCTTTGGTTTTGTTCTTGGCGGTGCAGGACAACACAACAAGCGCCCGCAGGCTACCTCACCAAAAGGCCTCGTCGAGATAGGAGAGACCACTACAAACTTATCAAAGCAGCCCAGGCTCCCTCCCTATCCGATGTGGGATCATTACAATCCACCCCCCTTAGGGCACCCAGCGTCCTCGCTGGCACACCGAGGTCAGGAGTCGGCTCTGATACCACTCTAACAGTCCCTCGACAATATTGTTCTACAGTTTGAGACCCCGTGGGGCCGTGGATTTTGTTGTTGGCGGTACTGGACAACACAACAAGCACCCGCAGGATACCCTCCCAAAAGGCCTCGTCGAGGCAGGAGAGACCACAACAGACTTATCAACGCTGCCAAGCCTCCCTCCCTAGCCGATGTGGGATCATTACTATCCACCCCCCTTAGGAAACCCAGCATCCTCGCTGGCACACCGGGGTCAGAAGTTGGCTCTGATACCATCTGTGACAGCCCCACCTCCCCCTAGGGCGTACCCCAGGATTCGGCGGGTCGCCTGCTCAATTCTCGCCAGGACTCACTCACTCATAATTCAAGAAAAATAATGTACATCCATAGGAAAAAAAACACATCCACTTCAACTTAATATATACCTTGATGCTCAAATCCAGGTACAAAACTTCTACACACCAAAATATACTTCGAAGTGTTTACAATTCGAGTACAATCAACCCTATTCGAGTGCTAGCGTGAGTACCATTTCAAAACTTCAGAAATAGACAACTCCGTAACGGTCTCACGCCTCGCTCACACCCCCTGTAAGAAAAACCAGTGAAATTTTGAATAGGAAGTTGACCATTATTTAAAAGTACAAGTATCACGTAGCAACGTAATGTGCATGAAAAGTTCAAAAAAGTGAGCAATAACACTTCAAGTAGCAAATTTCAAAATGAGCGAGTGTAAAGATTTTCTTTTAAAACGGAATAATAACACGATAAGTACTAATCATTCCAAGGTATAAGGAAACGGATGGCTCTCTGGAACCAAATTCCCATTGTATCAGCAGAGCTTGATCAAGTAATAGTTGACACTCCGTCAACTTTCAAGTAAGTAACCAATCCTATCGGGCACCACTTAAACTGCACTCCGTCCACCATCCAAACCCCTTACTGGGCCTCTAACAGTCCTTCGATAATATTGTCCCACAGTTTGACACCCCGTGGGGCCGTTGGTTTTCTTCTTGGCGGTGCAGGACGACACAACAAGCGCCCGCAGGCTACCTCACCAAAAGGCCTTGTCGAGGTAGGAGAGACCACTACAGACTTATCAAAGCCCAGGCTCCCTCCCTATCCGATGTTGGACCATTACAATCCACCCTCCTTAGTGTATCAAGCATCCTCGCTGGCACACCGGGGTCGAGAGTCGGCTCTGATACCACTCTAACAGTCCCTCGACAATATTGTCCTGCAGTCCGACACCCCGTGGGGCAGTGGGTTTTGTTCTTGGCGGCGCTGGACAATACAACTTGCACCCGCAGGCTACCTCTCCAAAAGGCCTCTTCGAGGTGGGGGAAACCACTACAGACTTATCAAAGTAGCCTAGCCTCCCTCCTTAGCCGATGTGGGATCATTACAATCCACCCCCCTTAGGAGACCCAGCGTCCTCGCTGGCACATCGGGGTCAGGAGTCAGCTCTGATACCATCAGTGACAGCCCCTTCTCCCCCTAGGGCGTACCCCAGGGTTCGGTGAATCGCCTGCCTAGTTCTCGCCAGGACTCACTCACTCATAATTCAAGAAAAGTAACGTACATCCATAGGAAAAAAAACACATCCACTTCAATTTAATATATAGCTTGATGCTCAAATCCAGGTACAAAACTTCTACACACCAAAATATACTTGAAAGTGTTTACCATTCGAGTACAATCAACCCTAGTCGAGTGCTAGCGTGAGTACCATTTCAAAACTTCAAAACTAGACTACTCTGTAACGGTCTCAAGCCTCGCTCATATCCCCTGTAAGGAAAACCAGTGAGATTCTAAATATCAAGTTGACCATTATTTAAAAGTGCATGTAACACGTAGCAAAGTAATGAGCAAGAAAAGTTCAAAAAAGTGAGCAATAACACTTCAAGCAGCAAATCTCAAAGTGGGCGAGTGTAAAGTTTTTCTTTTAAAACGGAACAATAACACGATAAGTACTAATCATTCCAAGGTATAAGGAAACGGATGGCTCTCTGGAACCAAATTCCCATTGTATCAGCAGAGCTTGATCAAGTAATAGTTGACACTCCGTCAACTTTCAAGTAAGTAACCAATCCTATAGGGCACCACTTAAACTACACTCCGTCCACCATCCAAACCCCTTACTGGGCCTCTAACAGTCCTTCGATAATATTGTCCCACAGTTTGACACCCTGTGGGGCCGTTGGTTTTCTTCTTGGCAGTGCAGGACGACACAACAAGCGCCCGCAGGCTACCTCACCAAAAGGCCTCGTCGAGGTAGGAGAGACCACTACAGACTTATCAAAGCCCAGGCTCCCTCCCTATCCGATGTTGGACCATTACAATCCACCCTCCTTAGTGTATCCAGCATCCTCGCTGGCACACCGGGGTCGAGAGTCGGCTCTGATACCGCTCTAACAGTCCCTCGACAATATTGTCCTGCAGTCCGACACACCGTGGGGCAGTGGGTTTTGTTCTTGGCGGCGCTGGACAATACAACTTGCACCCGCAGGCTACCTCTCCAAAAGGCCTCTTCGAGGTGGGGAAGACCACTACAGACTTATCAAAGTAGCCTAGCCTCCCTCCTTAGCCGATGTGGGATCATTACAATCCACCCCCCTTAGGAGACCCAGCGTCCTCGCTGGCACATCGGGGTCAGGAGTCGGCTCTGATACCATCAGTGACAGCCCCTTCTCCCCCTAGGGCGTACCCCAGGGTTCGGTGAATCGCCTGCCTAGTTCTCGCCAGGACTCACTCACTCATAATTCAAGAAAAGTAACGTACATCCATAGGAAAAAAAACACATCCACTTGAACTTAATATATAGCTTGATGCGCAAATCCAGGTACAAAACTTCTACACACCAAAATTTACTTGAAAGTGTTTACAATTCAAGTACAATCAACCCTAGTCGAGTGCTAGCGTGAGTACCATTTCAAAACTTCAAAACTAGACTACTCTGTAACGGTCTCAAGCCTCGCTCATACCCCCTGTAAGGAAAACCAGTGAGATTCTAAATATCAAGTTGACCATTATTTAAAAGTGCATGTAACACGTAGCAAAGTAATGAGCAAGAAAAGTTCAAAAAAGTGAGCAATAACACTTCAAGCAGCAAATCACAAAGTGGGCGAGTGTAAAGCTTTTCTTTTAAAACGGAACAATAACACGATAAGTACTAATCATTCCAAGGTATAAGGAAACGGATGGCTCTCTGGAACCAAATTCCCATTGCATTAGCAGAGCTTGATCAAGTAATAGTTGACACTCCGTCAACTTTCAAGTAAGTAACCAATCCTATAGGGCACCACTTAAACTACACACCATCCACCATCCAAACCCCTTACTGGGCCTCTAACAGTCCTTCGATAATATTGTCCCATAGTTTGACACCCCGTGGGGCCTTTGGTTTTGTTCTTGGCGGTGCAGGACAACACAACAAGCGCCCGCAGGCTACCTCACCAAAAGGTCTCGTCGAGGAAGGAGAGACCACTACAAACTTATCAAAGCAGCCCAGGCTCCCTCCCTATCCGATGTGGGATCATTACAATCCACCCCCCTAAGGGCACCCAGCGTCCTCGCTGGCACACCGAGGTCGGGAGTCGGCTCTGATACCACTCTAACAGTCCCTCGACAATATTGTTCTACAGTTTGACACCCCGTGGGGCCGTGAATTTTGTTGTTGGCGGTACTGGACAACACAACAGGCACCCGCAGGCTACCTCCCCAAAAGGCCTCGTCTAGGTAGGAGAGACCACTACAGACTTATCAAAGCAGCCTAGCCTCCCTCCCTAGCCGATGTGGGATCATTACAATCCACCCTCCTTAGGAGACACACCATCCTCGCTGGCACACCGAGATCAGAAGTCGGCTCTGATACCATCTGTGACAGCCCCACCTCCCCCTAGGGTGTACCCTAGGGTTCGGCGGGTCGTCTGCCCAATTCTCGCCAGGACTCACTCATCATAGCTCAAGAAAAATAAAGTACATCCATAAGAAAAAAAACACATCCACTTCTACTTAATATATATATTGATACTCAAATCTAGGTACAAAGTTTCTTCACACCAAAATATATTTCAGAGTGTTTATAATTCGAGTACAATCAACCCTAGTCGAGTGCTAGCGTGAGTACCATTTCAAAACTTTAAAACTAGACTATTCTGTAGCAGTCTCATGCCTCGCTCATACCTCCTGTAAGAAAAACCAGTGAGATTCCAAATATCAAGTTGACCATTATTTAAAAGTGCATGTAACACGTAGCAAAGTAATGAGCAAGAAAAGTTCAAAAAAGTGAGCAATAATACTTCAAGTAGCAAATCTCAAAGTGAGCGAGTGTAAAATTTTTCTTTTAAAACGGAACAATAACACGATAAGTACTAATCATTCCAAGGTATAAGGAAACGGATGGCTCTCTGGAACCAAATTCCCATTGCATCAGCAGAGCTTGATCAAGTAATAGTTGACACTCCGTCAACTTTCAAGTAAGTAACCAATCCTATAGGGCACCACTTAAACTACACTCCGTCTCCCATCCAAACCCCTTACAGGGCCTCTAACAGTCCTTCGATAATATTGTCCCACAGTTTGACACCCCGTGGGGCATTTGGTTTTGTTCTTGGCGGTGTAGGACAACACAACAAGCGCCCGCAGGCTACCTCACCAAAAGGCCTCGTCGAGGAAGGAGAGACCACTACAAACTTATCAAAGCAGCCCAGGCTCCCTCCCTATCCGATGTGGGATCATTACAATCCACCCTCCTTAGGGCACCCAGCGTCCTCGCTGGCACACCGAGGTCAGGAGTCGGCTCTGATACCACTCTAACAGTCCCTCGACAATATTGTTCTACAGTTTGACACCCCGTGGGGCCGTGGATTTTGTTGTTGGCAGTACTGGACAACACAACAGGCACCCGCAGGCTACCCTCCCAAAAGGCCTCGTCGAGGTAGGAGAGACCACTACAGACTTATCAACGCTGCCAAGCCTCCCTCCCTAGCCGATGTGGGATCATTACTATCCACCCCCCTTAGGAAACCCAGCATCCTCGCTGGCACACCGGGGTCAGAAGTTGGCTCTGATACCATCTGTGACAGCCACACCTCCCCCTAGGGCGTACCCCAGGATTCGGCGGGTCGCCTGCTCAATTCTCGCCAGGACTCACTCACTCATAATTCAAGAAAAATAATGTACATCCATAGGAAAAAAAACACATCCACTTCAACTTAATATATACCTTGATGCTCAAATCCAGGTACAAAACTTCTACACACCAAAATATACTTCGAAGTGTTTACAATTCGAGTACAATCAACCCTATTCGAGTGCTAGCGTGAGTACCATTTCAAAACTTCAGAAATAGACAACTCCGTAACGGTCTCACGCCTCGCTCACACCTCCTGTAAGAAAAACCAGTGAAATTTCGAATAGGAAGTTGACCATTATTTAAAAGTACAAGTATCACGTAGCAACGTAATGTGCATGAAAAGTTCAAAAAAGTGAGCAATAACACTTCAAGTAGCAAATTTCAAAATGAGCGAGTGTAAAGATTTTCTTTTAAAACGGAACAATAACACGATAAGTACTAATCATTCCAAGGTATAAGGAAACGGATGGCTCTCTGGAACCAAATTCCCATTGCATCAGCAGAGCTTGATCAAGTAATAGTTGACACTCCGTCAACTTTCAAGTAAGTAACCAATCGTATAGGGCACCACTTAAACTACACTCCGTCTCCCATCCAAACCCCTTACAGGGCCTCTAACAGTCCTTCGATAATATTGTCCCACAGTTTGACACCCCGTGGGGCCTTTGGTTTTGTTCTTGGCGGTGCAGGACAACACAACAAGCGCCCGCAGGCTACCTCACCAAAAGGCCTCGTCGAGGTAGGAGTGACCACTACAAACTTATCAAAGCAGCCCAGGCTCCCTCCCTATCCGATGTGGGATCATTACAATCCACCCTCCTTAGGGCACCCAGCGTCCTCGCTGGCACACCGAGGTCGGGAGTCGGCTCTGATACCACTCTAACAGTCCCTCGACAATATTGTTCTACAGTTTGACACCCCGTGGGGCCGTGGATTTTGTTGTTGGCGGTACTGGACAACACAACAGGCACCCGCAGGCTACCCTCCCAAAAGGCCTCGTCGAGGTAGGAGAGACCACTACAGACTTATCAACGCTGCCAAGCCTCCCTCCCTAACCGATGTGGGATCATTACTATCCACCCCCCATAGGAAACCCAGCATCCTCGCTGGCACACCGAGGTCAGAAGTTGGCTCTGATACCATCTGTGACAGCCCCACCTCCCCCTAGGGCGTACCCCAGGATTCGGCGGGTCGCCTGCTCAATTCTCGCCAGGACTCACTCACTCATAATTCAAGAAAAATAATGTACATCCATAGGAAAAAAAACACATCCACTTCAACTTAATATATACCTTGATGCTCAAATCCAGGTACAAAACTTCTACACACCAAAATATGCTTGAAAGTGTTTACAATTCGAGTACAATCAACCCTAGTCGAGTGCTAGCGTGAGTACCATTTCAAAACTTCAAAACTAGACTACTCTGTAACGGTCTCAAGCCTCGCTCATACCCCCTGTAAGGAAAACCAGTGAGATTCTAAATATCAAGTTGACCATTATTTAAAAGTGCATGTAACACGTAGCAAAGTAATGAGCAAGAAAAGTTCAAAAAAGTGAGCAATAACACTTCAAGCAGCAAATCACAAAGTGGGCGAGTGTAAAGCTTTTCTTTTAAAACGGAACAATAACACGATAAGTACTAATCATTCCAAGGTATAAGGAAACGGATGGCTCTCTGGAACCAAATTCCCATTGCATTAGCAGAGCTTGATCAAGTAATAGTTGACACTCCGTCAACTTTCAAGTAAGTAACCAATCCTATAGGGCACCACTTAAACTACACACCATCCACCATCCAAACCCCTTACTGGGCCTCTAACAGTCCTTCGATAATATTGTCCCATAGTTTGACACCCCGTGGGGCCTTTGGTTTTGTTCTTGGCGGTGCAGGACAACACAACAAGCGCCCGCAGGCTACCTCACCAAAAGGTCTCGTCGAGGTAGGAGAGACCACTACAAACTTATCAAAGCAGCCCAGGCTCCCTCCCTATCCGATGTGGGATCATTACAATCCACCCCCCTAAGGGCACCCAGCGTCCTCGCTGGCACACCGAGGTCGGGAGTCGGCTCTGATACCACTCTAACAGTCCCTCGACAATATTGTTCTACAGTTTGACACCCCGTGGGGCCATGGATTTTGTTGTTGGCGGTACTGGACAACACAACAGGCACCCGCAGGCTACCTCCCCAAAAGGCCTCGTCTAGGTAGGAGAGACCACTACAGACTTATCAAAGCAGCCTAGCCTCCCTCCCTAGCCGATGTGGGATCAATACAATCCACCCACCTTAGGAGACACACTATCCTCGCTGGCACACCGAGATCAGAAGTCGGCTCTGATACCATCTGTGACAGCCCCACCTCCCCCTAGGGTGTACCCTAGGGTTCGGCGGGTCGTCTGCCCAATTCTCGCCAGGACTCACTCATCATAGCTCAAGAAAAATAAAGTACATCCATAAGAAAAAAAACACATCCACTTCTACTTAATATATATATTGATACTCAAATCTAGGTACAAAGTTTCTTCACACCAAAATATACTTCAGAGTATTTACAATTCGAGTACAATCAACCCTAGTCGAGCGCTAGCGTGAGTACCATTTCAAAACTTTAAAACTAGACTATTCTGTTGCAGTCTCATGCCTCGCTCATACCTCCTGTAAGAAAAACCAGTGAGATTCGAAATATCAAGTTGACCATTATCTAAAAGTGCATGTAACACGTAGCAAAGTATTGAGCAAGAAAAGTTCAAAAAAGTGAGCAATAATACTTCAAGTAGCAAATCTCAAAGTGAGCGAGTGTAAAATTTTTCTTTTAAAACAGAACAATAACACGATAAGTACTAATCATTCCAAGGTATAAGTAAACGGATGGCTCTCTAGAACCAAATTCCCATTGCATCAGCAGAGCTTGATCAAGTAATAGTTGACACTCCGTCAACTTTCAAGTAAGTAACCAATCCTATAGGGCACCATTTAAACTACACTCCGTCTCCCATCCAAACCCCTTACAGGGCCTCTAACAGTCCTTCGATAATATTGTCCCACAGTTTGACACCCCGTGGGGCCTTTGGTTTTGTTCTTGGCGGTGCAGGACAACACAACAAGCGCCCGCAGGCTACCTCACCAAAAGGCCTCGTCGAGATAGGAGAGACCACTGCAAACTTATCAAAGCAGCCCAGGCTCCCTCCCTATCCGATGTGGGATCATTACAATCCACCCCCCTTAGGGCACCCAGCGTCCTCGCTGGCACACCGAGGTCAGGAGTCGGCTCTGATACCACTCTAACAGTCCCTCGACAATATTGTTCTACAGTTTGACACCCCGTGGGGCCGTGGATTTTGTTGTTGGCGGTACTGGACAACACAACAAGCACCCGCAGGATACCCTCCCAAAAGGCCTCGTCGAGGTAGGAGAGACCACTACAGACTTATCAACGCTGCCAAGCCTCCCTCCCTAGCCGATGTGGGATCATTACTATCCACCCCCCTTAGGAAACCCAGCATCCTCGCTGGCACACCGGGGTCAGAAGTTGGCTCTGATACCATCTGTGACAGCCCCACCTCCCCCTAGGGCGTACCCCAGGATTCGGCGGGTCGCCTGCTCAATTCTCGCCAGGACTCACTCACTCATAATTCAAGAAAAATAATGTACATCCATAGGAAAAAAAACACATCCACTTCAACTTAATATATACCTTGATGCTCAAATCCAGGTACAAAACTTCTACACACCAAAATATACTTCGAAGTGTTTACAATTCGAGTACAATCAACCCTATTCGAGTGCTAGCGTGAGTACCATTTCAAAACTTCAGAAATAGACAACTCCGTAACGGTCTCACGCCTCGCTCACACCCCCTGTAAGAAAAACCAGTGAAATTTTGAATAGGAAGTTGACCATTATTTAAAAGTACAAGTATCACGTAGCAACGTAATGTGCATGAAAAGTTCAAAAAAGTGAGCAATAACACTTCAAGTAGCAAATTTCAAAATGAGCGAGTGTAAAGATTTTCTTTTAAAACGGAACAATAACACGATAAGTACTAATCATTCCAAGGTATAAGGAAACGGATGGCTCTCTGGAACCAAATTCCCATTGTATCAGCAGAGCTTGATCAAGTAATAGTTGACACTCCGTCAACTTTCAAGTAAGTAACCAATCCTATAGGGCACCACTTAAACTGCACTCCGTCCACCATCCAAACCCCTTACTGGGCCTCTAACAGTCCTTCGATAATATTGTCCCACAGTTTGACACCCCGTGGGGCCGTTGGTTTTCTTCTTGGCGGTGCAGGACGACACAACAAGCGCCCGCAGGCTACCTCACCAAAAGGCCTCGTCGAGGTAGGAGAGACCACTACAGACTTATCAAAGCCCAGGCTCCCTCCCTATCCGATGTTGGACCATTACAATCCACCCTCCTTAGTGTATCAAGCATCCTCGCTGGCATACCGGGGTCGAGAGTCGGCTCTGATACCACTCTAACAGTCCCTCGACAATATTGTCCTGCAGTCCGACACCCCGTGGGGCAGTGGGTTTTGTTCTTGGCGGCGCTGGACAATACAACTTGCACCCGCAGGCTACCTCTCCAAAAGGCCTCTTCGAGGTGGGGGAGACCACTACAGACTTATCAAAGTAGCCTAGCCTCCCTCCTTAGCCGATGTGGGATCATTACAATCCACCCCCCTTAGGAGACCCAGCGTCCTCGCTGGCACATCGGGGTCAGGAGTCGGCTCTGATACCATCAGTGACAGCCCCTTCTCCCCCTAGGGCGTACCCCAGGGTTCGGTGAATCGCCTGCCTAGTTCTCGCCAGGACTCACTCACTCATAATTCAAGAAAAGTAACGTACATCCATAGGAAAAAAAACACATCCACTTCAATTTAATATATAGCTTGATGCTCAAATCCAGGTACAAAACTTCTACACACCAAAATATACTTGAAAGTGTTTACCATTCGAGTACAATCAACCCTAGTCGAGTGCTAGCGTGAGTACCATTTCAAAACTTCAAAACTAGACTACTCTGTAACGGTCTCAAGCCTCGCTCATATCCCCTGTAAGGAAAACCAGTGAGATTCTAAATATCAAGTTGACCATTATTTAAAAGTGCATGTAACACGTAGCAAAGTAATGAGCAAGAAAAGTTCAAAAAAGTGAGCAATAACACTTCAAGCAGCAAATCTCAAAGTGGGCGAGTGTAAAGTTTTTCTTTTAAAACGGAACAATAACACGATAAGTACTAATCATTCCAAGGTATAAGGAAACGGATGGCTCTCTGGAACCAAATTCCCATTGTATCAGCAGAGCTTGATCAAGTAATAGTTGACACTCCGTCAACTTTCAAGTAAGTAACCAATCCTATAGGGCACCACTTAAACTACACTCCGTCCACCATCCAAACCCCTTACTGGGCCTCTAACAGTCCTTCGATAATATTGTCCCACAGTTTGACACCCTGTGGGGCCGTTGGTTTTCTTCTTGGCAGTGCAGGACGACACAACAAGCGCCCGCAGGCTACCTCACCAAAAGGCCTCGTCGAGGTAGGAGAGACCACTACAGACTTATCAAAGCCCAGGCTCCCTCCCTATCCGATGTTGGACCATTACAATCCACCCTCCTTAGTGTATCCAGCATCCTCGCTGGCACACCGGGGTCGAGAGTCGGCTCTGATACCACTCTAACAGTCCCTCGACAATATTGTCCTGCAGTCCGACACACCGTGGGGCAGTGGGTTTTGTTCTTGGCGGCGCTGGACAATACAACTTGCACCCGCAGGCTACCTCTCCAAAAGGCCTCTTCGAGGTGGGGAAGACCACTACAGACTTATCAAAGTAGCCTAGCCTCCCTCCTTAGCCGATGTGGGATCATTACAATCCACCCCCCTTAGGAGACCCAGCGTCCTCGCTGGCACATCGGGGTCAGGAGTCGGCTCTGATACCATCAGTGACAGCCCCTTCTCCCCCTAGGGCGTACCCCAGGGTTCGGTGAATCGCCTGCCTAGTTCTCGCCAGGACTCACTCACTCATAATTCAAGAAAAGTAACGTACATCCATAGGAAAAAAAACACATCCACTTGAACTTAATATATAGCTTGATGCGCAAATCCAGGTACAAAACTTCTACACACCAAAATTTACTTGAAAGTGTTTATAATTCAAGTACAATCAACCCTAGTCGAGTGCTAGCGTGAGTACCATTTCAAAACTTCAAAACTAGACTACTCTGTAACGGTCTCAAGCCTCGCTCATACCCCCTGTAAGGAAAACCAGTGAGATTCTAAATATCAACTTGACCATTATTTAAAAGTGCATGTAACACGTAGCAAAGTAATGAGCAAGAAAAGTTCAAAAAAGTGAGCAATAACACTTCAAGCAGCAAATCACAAAGTGGGCGAGTGTAAAGCTTTTCTTTTAAAATGGAACAATAACACGATAAGTACTAATCATTCCAAGGTATAAGGAAACGGATGGCTCTCTGGAACCAAATTCCCATTGCATTAGCAGAGCTTGATCAAGTAATAGTTGACACTCCGTCAACTTTCAAGTAAGTAACCAATCCTATAGGGCACCACTTAAACTACACACCATCCACCATCCAAACCCCTTACTGGGCCTCTAACAGTCCTTCGATAATATTGTCCCATAGTTTGACACCCCGTGGGGCCTTTGGTTTTGTTCTTGGCGGTGCAGGACAACACAACAAGCGCCCGCAGGCTACCTCACCAAAAGGTCTCGTCGAGGAAGGAGAGACCACTACAAACTTATCAAAGCAGCCCAGGCTCCCTCCCTATCCGATGTGGGATCATTACAATCCACCCCCCTAAGGGCACCCAGCGTCCTCGCTGGCACACCGAGGTCGGGAGTTGGCTCTGATACCACTCTAACAGTCCCTCGACAATATTGTTCTACAGTTTGACACCCCGTGGGGCCGTGAATTTTGTTGTTGGCGGTACTGGACAACACAACAGGCACCCGCAGGCTACCTCCCCAAAAGGCCTCGTCTAGGTAGGAGAGACCACTACAGACTTATCAAAGCAGCCTAGCCTCCCTCCCTAGCCGATGTGGGATCATTACAATCCACCCTCCTTAGGAGACACACCATCCTCGCTGGCACACCGAGATCAGAAGTCGGCTCTGATACCATCTGTGACAGCCCCACCTCCCCCTAGGGTGTACCCTAGGGTTCGGCGGGTCGTCTGCCCAATTCTCGCCAGGACTCACTCATCATAGCTCAAGAAAAATAAAGTACATCCATAAGAAAAAAAACACATCCACTTCTACTTAATATATATATTGATACTCAAATCTAGGTACAAAGTTTCTTCACACCAAAATATATTTCAGAGTGTTTATAATTCGAGTACAATCAACCCTAGTCGAGTGCTAGCGTGAGTACCATTTCAAAACTTTAAAACTAGACTATTCTGTAGCAGTCTCATGCCTCGCTCATACCTCCTGTAAGAAAAACCAGTGAGATTCCAAATATCAAGTTGACCATTATTTAAAAGTGCATGTAACACGTAGCAAAGTAATGAGCAAGAAAAGTTCAAAAAAGTGAGCAATAATACTTCAAGTAGCAAATCTCAAAGTGAGCGAGTGTAAAATTTTTCTTTTAAAACGGAACAATAACACGATAAGTACTAATCATTCCAAGGTATAAGGAAACGGATGGCTCTCTGGAACCAAATTCCCATTGCATCAGCAGAGCTTGATCAAGTAATAGTTGACACTCCGTCAACTTTCAAGTAAGTAACCAATCCTATAGGGCACCACTTAAACTACACTCCGTCTCCCATCCAAACCCCTTACAGGGCCTCTAACAGTCCTTCGATAATATTGTCCCACAGTTTGACACCCCGTGGGGCATTTGGTTTTGTTCTTGGCGGTGTAGGACAACACAACAAGCGCCCGCAGGCTACCTCACCAAAAGGCCTCGTCGAGGAAGGAGAGACCACTACAAACTTATCAAAGCAGCCCAGGCTCCCTCCCTATCCGATGTGGGATCATTACAATCCACCCTCCTTAGGGCACCCAGCGTCCTCGCTGGCACACCGAGGTCAGGAGTCGGCTCTGATACCACTCTAACAGTCCCTCGACAATATTGTTCTACAGTTTGACACCCCGTGGGGCCGTGGATTTTGTTGTTGGCAGTACTGGACAACACAACAGGCACCCGCAGGCTACCCTCCCAAAAGGCCTCGTCGAGGTAGGAGAGACCACTACAGACTTATCAACGCTGCCAAGCCTCCCTCCCTAGCCGATGTGGGATCATTACTATCCACCCCCCTTAGGAAACCCAGCATCCTCGCTGGCACACCGGGGTCAGAAGTTGGCTCTGATACCATCTGTGACAGCCCCACCTCCCCCTAGGGCGTACCCCAGGATTCGGCGGGTCGCCTGCTCAATTCTCGCCAGGACTCACTCACTCATAATTCAAGAAAAATAATGTACATCCATAGGAAAAAAAACACATCCACTTCAACTTAATATATACCTTGATGCTCAAATCCAGGTACAAAACTTCTACACACCAAAATATACTTCGAAGTGTTTACAATTCGAGTACAATCAACCCTATTCGAGTGCTAGCGTGAGTACCATTTCAAAACTTCAGAAATAGACAACTCCGTAACGGTCTCACGCCTCGCTCACACCTCCTGTAAGAAAAACCAGTGAAATTTCGAATAGGAAGTTGACCATTATTTAAAAGTACAAGTATCACGTAGCAACGTAATGTGCATGAAAAGTTCAAAAAAGTGAGCAATAACACTTCAAGTAGCAAATTTCAAAATGAGCGAGTGTAAAGATTTTCTTTTAAAACGGAACAATAACACGATAAGTACTAATCATTCCAAGGTATAAGGAAACGGATGGCTCTCTGGAACCAAATTCCCATTGCATCAGCAGAGCTTGATCAAGTAATAGTTGACACTCCGTCAACTTTCAAGTAAGTAACCAATCCTATAGGGTACCACTTAAACTACACTCCGTCTCCCATCCAAACCCCTTACAGGGCCTCTAACAGTCCTTCGATAATATTGTCCCACAGTTTGACACCCCGTGGGGCCTTTGGTTTTGTTCTTGGCGGTGCAGGACAACACAACAAGCGCCCGCAGGCTACCTCACCAAAAGGCCTCGTCGAGGTGGGAGTGACCACTACAAACTTATCAAAGCAGCCCAGGCTCCCTCCCTATCCGATGTGGGATCATTACAATCCACCCTCCTTAGGGCACCCAGCGTCCTCGCTGGCACACCGAGGTCGGGAGTCGGCTCTGATACCACTCTAACAGTCCCTCGACAATATTGTTCTACAGTTTGACACCCCGTGGGGCCGTGGATTTTGTTGTTGGCGGTACTGGACAACACAACAGGCACCCGCAGGCTACCCTCCCAAAAGGCCTCGTCGAGGTAGGAGAGACCACTACAGACTTATCAACGCTGCCAAGCCTCCCTCCCTAACCGATGTGGGATCATTACTATCCACCCCCCATAGGAAACCCAGCATCCTCGCTGGCACACCGAGGTCAGAAGTTGGCTCTGATACCATCTGTGACAGCCCCACCTCCCCCTAGGGCGTACCCCAGGATTCGGCGGGTCGCCTGCTCAATTCTCGCCAGGACTCACTCACTCATAATTCAAGAAAAATAATGTACATCCATAGGAAAAAAAACACATCCACTTCAACTTAATATATACCTTGATGCTCAAATCCAGGTACAAAACTTCTACACACCAAAATATGCTTGAAAGTGTTTACAATTCGAGTACAATCAACCCTAGTCGAGTGCTAGCGTGAGTACCATTTCAAAACTTCAAAACTAGACTACTCTGTAACGGTCTCAAGCCTCGCTCATACCCCCTGTAAGGAAAACCAGTGAGATTCTAAATATCAAGTTGACCATTATTTAAAAGTGCATGTAACACGTAGCAAAGTAATGAGCAAGAAAAGTTCAAAAAAGTGAGCAATAACACTTCAAGCAGCAAATCACAAAGTGGGCGAGTGTAAAGCTTTTCTTTTAAAACGGAACAATAACACGATAAGTACTAATCATTCCAAGGTATAAGGAAACGGATGGCTCTCTGGAACCAAATTCCCATTGCATTAGCAGAGCTTGATCAAGTAATAGTTGACACTCCGTCAACTTTCAAGTAAGTAACCAATCCTATAGGGCACCACTTAAACTACACACCATCCACCATCCAAACCCCTTACTGGGCCTCTAACAGTCCTTCGATAATATTGTCCCATAGTTTGACACCCCGTGGGGCCTTTGGTTTTGTTCTTGGCGGTGCAGGACAACACAACAAGCGCCCGCAGGCTACCTCACCAAAAGGTCTCGTCGAGGTAGGAGAGACCACTACAAACTTATCAAAGCAGCCCAGGCTCCCTCCCTATCCGATGTGGGATCATTACAATCCACCCCCCTAAGGGCACCCAGCGTCCTCGCTGGCACACCGAGGTCGGGAGTCGGCTCTGATACCACTCTAACAGTCCCTCGACAATATTGTTCTACAGTTTGACACCCCGTGGGGCCGTGGATTTTGTTGTTGGCGGTACTGGACAACACAACAGGCACCCGCAGGCTACCTCCCCAAAAGGCCTCGTCTAGGTAGGAGAGACCACTACAGACTTATCAAAGCAGCCTAGCCTCCCTCCCTAGCCGATGTGGGATCATTACAATCCACCCTCCTTAGGAGACACACCATCCTCGCTGGCACACCGAGATCAGAAGTCGGCTCTGATACCATCTGTGACAGCCCCACCTCCCCCTAGGGTGTACCCTAGGGTTCGGCGGGTCGTCTGCCCAATTCTCGCCAGGACTCACTCATCATAGCTCAAGAAAAATAAAGTACATCCATAAGAAAAATAACACATCCACTTCTACTTAATATATATATTGATACTCAAATCTAGGTACAAAGTTTCTTCACACCAAAATATATTTCAGAGTGTTTATAATTCGAGTACAATCAACCCTAGTCGAGTGCTAGCGTGAGTACCATTTCAAAACTTTAAAACTAGACTATTCTGTAGCAGTCTCATGCCTCGCTCATACCTCCTGTAAGAAAAACCAGTGAGATTCCAAATATCAAGTTGACCATTATTTAAAAGTGCATGTAACACGTAGCAAAGTAATGAGCAAGAAAAGTTCAAAAAAGTGAGCAATAATACTTCAAGTAGCAAATCTCAAAGTGAGCGAGTGTAAAATTTTTCTTTTAAAACGGAACAATAACACGATAAGTACTAATCATTCCAAGGTATAAGGAAACGGATGGCTCTCTGGAACCAAATTCCCATTGCATCAGCAGAGCTTGATCAAGTAATAGTTGACACTCCGTCAACTTTCAAGTAAGTAACCAATCCTATAGGACACCACTTAAACTACACTCCGTCTCCCATCCCAACCCCTTACAGGGCCTCTAACAGTCCTTCGATAATATTGTCCCACAGTTTGACACCCCGTGGGGCCTTTGGTTTTGTTCTTCGCGGTGCAGGACAACACAACAAGCGCCCGCAGGCTACCTCACCAAAAGGCCTCGTCGAGATAGGAGAGACCACTGCAAACTTATCAAAGCAGCCCAGGCTCCCTCCCTATCCGATGTGGGATCATTACAATCCACCCCCCTTAGGGCACCCAGCGTCCTCGCTGGCACACCGAGGTCGGGAGTCGGCTCTGATACCACTCTAACAGTCCCTCGACAATATTGTTCTACAGTTTGACACCCCGTGGGGCCGTGGATTTTGTTGTTGGCGGTACTGGACAACACAACAGGCACCCACAGGCTACCCTCCCAAAAGGCCTCGTCGAGGTAGTTGAGACCACTACAGACTTATCAACGCTGCCAAGCCTCCCTCCCTAGCCGATGTGGGATCATTACTATCCACCCCCCATAGGAAACCCAGCATCCTCGCTGGCACACCGGGGTCAGAAGTTTGCTCTGATACCATCTGTGACAGCCCCACCTCCCCCTAGGGCGTACCCCAGGATTCGGCGGGTCGCCTGCTCAATTCTCGCCAGGACTCACTCACTCATAATTCAAGAAAAATAATGTACATCCATAGGAAAAAAAACACATCCACTTCAACTTAATATATACCTTGAAGCTCAAATCCAGGTACAAAACTTCTACACACCAAAATATACTTCGAAGTATTTACAATTCGAGTACAATCAACCCTATTCGAGTGCTAGCGTGAGTACCATTTCAAAACTTCAAAAATAGACAACTCCGTAACGGTCTCACGCCTCGCTCACACCCCCTGTAAGAAAAACCAGTGAAATTTTGAATAGGAAGTTGACCATTATTTAAAAGTACAAGTATCACGTAGCAACGTAATGTGCATGAAAAGTTCAAAAAAGTGAGCAATAACACTTCAAGTAGCAAATTTCAAAATGAGCGAGTGTAAAGATTTTCTTTTAAAACGGAACAATAACACGATAAGTACTAATCATCCCAAGGTATAAGGAAACGGATGGCTCTCTGGAACCAAATTCCCATTGCATCAGCAGAGCTTGATCAAGTAATAGTTGACACTCCGTCAACTTTCAAGTAAGTAACCCATCCTATAGGGCACCACTTAAACTACACTCCGTCCACCATCCAAACCCCTTACTGGGCCTCTAACAGTCCTTCGATAATATTGTCCCACAGTTTGACACCCCGTGGGGCCGTTGGTTTTCTTCTTGGCGGTGCAGGACGACACAACAAGCGCCCGCAGGCTACATCACCAAAAGGCCTCGTCGAGGTAGGAGAGACCACTACAGACTTATCAAAGCCCAGGCTCCCTCCCTATCCGATGTTGGACCATTACAATCCACCCTCCTTAGTGTATCCAGCATCCTCGCTGGCATACCGGGGTCGAGAGTCGGCTCTGATACCACTCTAACAGTCCCTCGACAATATTGTCCTGTAGTCCGACACCCCGTGGGGCAGTGGGTTTTGTTCTTGGCGGCGCTGGACAATACAACTTGCACCCGCAGGCTACCTCTCCAAAAGGCCTCTTCGAGGTGGGGGAGACCACTACAGACTTATCAAAGTAGCCTAGCCTCCCTCCTTAGCCGATGTGGGATCATTACAATCCACCCCCCTTAGGAGACCCAGCGTCCTCGCTGGCACATCGGGGTCAGGAGTCGACTCTGATACCATCAGTGACAGCCCCTTCTCCCCCTAGGGCGTACCCCAGGGTTCGGTGAATCGCCGGCCTAGTTCTCGCCAGGACTCACTCACTCATAATTCAAGAAAAGTAACGTACATCCATAGGAAAAAAAACACATCCACTTCAACTTAATATATAGCTTGATGCTCAAATCCAGGTACAAAACTTCGACACACCAAAATATACTTGAAAGTGTTTACAATTCGAGTACAATCAACCCTAGTCGAGTGCTAGCGTGAGTACCATTTCAAAACTTCAAAACTAGACTACTCTGTAACGGTCTCAAGTCTCGCTCATACCCCCTGTAAGGAAAACCAGTGAGATTCTAAATATCAAGTTGACCATTATTTAAAAGTGCATGTAACACGTAGCAAAGTAATGAGCAAGAAAAGTTCAAAAAAGTGAGCAATAACACTTCAAGCAGCAAATCTCAAAGTGGGCGAGTGTAAAGTTTTTCTTTTAAAACGGAACAATAACACGATAAGTACTAATCATTCCAAGGTATAAGGAAACGGATGGCTCTCTGGAACCAAATTTCCATTGCATCAGCAGAGCTTGATCAAGTAATTGTTGACACTCCGTCAACTTTCAAGTAAGTAACCAATCCTATAGGGCACCACTTAAACTACACACCATCCACCATCCAAACCCCTTACTGGGCCTCTAACAGTCCTTCGATAATATTGTCCCATAGTTTGACACCCCGTGGGGCCTTTGGTTTTGTTCTTGGCGGTGCAGGACAACACAACAAGCGCCCGCAGGCTACCTCACCAAAAGGTCTCGTCGAGGTAGGAGAAACCACTACAAACTTATCAAAGCAGCCCAGGCTCCCTCCCTATCCGATGTGGGATTATTACAATCCATCCCCCTAAGGGCACCCAGCGTCCTCGCTGGCACACCGAGGTCGGGAGTCGGCTCTGATACCACTCTAACAGTCCCTCGACAATATTGTTCTACAGTTTGACACCCCGTGGGGCCGTGGATTTTGTTGTTGGCGGTACTGGACAACACAACAGGCACCCGCAGGCTACCCTCCCAAAAGGCCTCGTCGAGGTAGGAGAGACCACTACAGACTTATCAACGCTGCCAAGCCTCCCTCCCTAGCCGATGTGGGATCATTACTATCCACCCCCCTTAGGAAACCCAGCATCCTCGCTGGCACACCGGGGTCAGATGTTGGCTCTGATACCATCTGTGACAGCCCCACCTCCCCCTAGGGCGTGCCCCAGGATTCGGCGGGTCGCCTGCTCAATTCTCGCCAGGACTCACTCACTCATAATTCAAGAAAAATAGTGTACATCCATAGGAAAAAAAACACATCCACTTCAACTTAATATATACTTTGATGCTCAAATCCAGGTACAAAACTTCTACACACCAAAATATACTTCGAAGTGTTTACAATTCGAGTACAATCAACCCTATTCGAGTGCTAGCGTGAGTACCATTTCAAAACTTCAAAAATAGACAACTCCGTAACGGTCTCACGCCTCGCTCACACCCCCTGTAAGAAAAACCAGTGAAATTTCGAATAGGAAGTTGACCATTATTTAAAAGTACAAGTATCACGTAGCAACGTAATGTGCATGAAAAGTTCAAAAAAGTGAGCAATAACACTTCAAGTAGCAAATTTCAAAATGAGCGAGTGTAAAGATTTTCTTTTAAAACGGAACAATAACACGATAAGTACTAATCATTCCAAGGTATAAGGAAACGGATGGCTCTCTGGAACCAAATTCCCATTGCATCAGCAGAGCTTGATCAAGTAATAGTTGACACTCCGTCAACTTTCAAGTAAGTAACCAATCCTATAGGGCACCACTTAAACTACACTCTGTCTCCCATCCAAACCCCTTACAGGGCCTCTAACAGTCCTTCGATAATATTGTCCCACAGTTTGACACCCCGTGGGGCCTTTGGTTTTGTTCTTGGCGGTGCAGGACAACACAACAAGCGCCCGCAGGCTACCTCACCAAAAGACCACTACAGACTTATTAAAACAGCCCAAGCTTCCTCCTTATCCGATATGGGATCATTACAATCCACCACCCTTAGGGGACCCAGCGTCCTCGCTGGCACACCGGGGTGGGGAGTCAGCTCTGATACCACTCTAACAGTCCCTCGACAATATTTTTCTACAGTCTGACACCCTGTGGGGCATTGGATTTTGTTCTCGGCGGTGCTGGACAACACAACAGGCACCCGCAGGCTGCTTCCCCAAAAGGCCTCGTCGAGGTGGGAGAGACCACTACAGACTTATCAAAGCAGCCTAGCCTCTCCCCCTAGCCGATGTGGGATCATTACAATCCACCCCCATTATGAGACCCAGCGTCCTCGCTGGCACACCGAGGACAGGAGTCTGCTCTGATACCATCTGTGACAGCCCCACCTCTCCCTATGGCATACCCTAGGGTTCGATGGATCGCCTGCCCAGTTCTTGCCAGAACTCACTCACTCATCGCTCAAGAAAATTAACGTACATCCATAGGAAAAAAAAACATCCACTGTGACGGCCCCACCTCCCCCAAGGGCGTACCCCAGGGTTCGGCGAGTCGCCTGCCCAACTCTCGTCGGGACTCACTCCCTCACTACAAACCTCAAACAAATTTCAATATAAATCTCAAATATACATCAAATCATACATACCACGAGTAGCAGAAAGTAAACCCTAGAAAAGTTGATAATTATAACCACCGCAACAACTATATACATCTTGCCAGTTAACTTATAACAAGTACAAGCTCACTCATCTAAAATCGAGCGATTCCCCGCGTCGGCCCCCTGCTAAGGAAAACAAATGGAATGGGGTAAGCTATATGCTTAGTCAGCAATCAGGGGGAAAAAAAATAAAACTCACATAATTAAACAAGTAAATCAGGATATTTCACATAAAAAACAGAAAAGTAACATCACAAGTGTAGGATACGGGTGGCTCCAAAGCCAGTTCAATTCCCCGAACTTGAACGCCTGTTGACACTCTGTCAACCAAATACTCATGGTCCGTAGACTCCACTTAAACGTTACCCGTTCACCTTATCAACCCCCGTTGACCAGTCAACAACACACAGCAGCTCGAGCGAAATAAAGTAACTTAGCTTTCATCAAAACTATAACAACAAACTAAATCCCAAGTTTAGCATGGAACTATCTTCGACCAAGCCCCGGCTGACTCGAATAGTTCGTCTAACCCTTGGAACCGGGCTGGAACCAAACCCTGAGATATCCGATCTCTCAATAGATGGTATCTCTCAACAAGTGCACAACAAGATACTTACCCCAAACAGCACACAACAAATGGGGTTTAATTCAAGTCACGAGATCACCCCTATCAGCACACAGCAAAAGGGTGATACTCAAGTCATGTAATTCCCCTCCTCAGCACACAGCAAGAGGGTGATACTCAACATAAAGCATGTATTCTCACATAGAAAATCAAAATAAAGGATGGGCTTAGGTCGAGTGAGATAAAGTACACCCTCGCCTACGTACCCATTTAACATGTACAAAGCACTTTAACAATTTCACATCAATAACCACCCAATTACTCACTTGATACAACTTGGCACGAAAAATGATACAATTCACGAAGCTTGACCGTCACCGTCAAAAGTCTCAAGATCTGTATGGGCAGATTATATACACATGAGTGAAACGGCCATACAATAGCAATTTATAACTGAATCGATCAAATACAGTTGAAAACGGTCAAAATAATCAAAACGGTTACACGATCTTGTCCATAACGGGAGCTAGGGTTATCGGATCAAAATGTACTAGATAGTGTCTCGAACCTTAGACAAAAGGTTACAACTTCCATGAAGATAACTCAATCCATTTTTCAGTGTAACCAAGTTAAATTTGCAAAATATAAAACTAGGACTCCGAAGACTAGTTTATCTTTCTCGTGAAAATTCGGCAGCATGCCCCTTGTGTTTACCCATTTTCCAGCCATTTATGGCTTCAATATTTTACTCAATCCAACCCAAAGTTATCCATAAAACCATTCCATTTCAATAGCCATTCCATAGGCTCCAAAATAATACGAGAACAACAATTAAGCTAATATCAAGTGCGGAAACAATGTGTACAAAAAACAGTTTTGATGGGTTTTTGCGGAACGGGCACATCCGAGGCTACGCTTATCGGATTTGAAATGTAACTTATACCATTTTGAAGCTAAGACGAAGGCCCACAATTTTCATGAAGAGCACTTAGTCTAATTTGCAGTGTAACCTAATCAAATTTCCAATTCATATAACCTGGTTCCAACTATTTGGCTAAACAACCGTACTGCATTCAAATGGCCATATCTCAGTCTACCAAGGTCCGTTTAAGGTGTTCTTTGTGGCGTTGAAAAGATAAGACAGGGTACTAAAAATTTCATGTTTTGGAAAATGGCTAAATCCGAACGGATTATAGTGAATAAACATGATAAACGGGATGAACTGACTAAAACGGAACACTGGAAACATCCTAAAACAATGAGGGTATTGTGGTCTTTTCACAGCCTACGTTGCTCCGATTGAGTTGAAATTTTGTAGGAACCTATAAAATAGCATTCTATACAACTTTTATGTTTTATATCAAGCCTAATTCGGCCTCTAACTATGAGTACCAAAACCGGGCAGAACTGAACTGAAATT
Source organism: Coffea arabica (assembly GCF_036785885.1). NCBI lineage: Eukaryota > Viridiplantae > Streptophyta > Magnoliopsida > Gentianales > Rubiaceae > Coffea > Coffea arabica. The sequence goes on along the minus strand of NC_092318.1, from coordinate 22,032,058 downwards.
TTCCAGAAATCTGGGATTCTTGCAATCAATTGCTAATTTCCTTATTTTTGGCTTGCTTCACTACCTTAACTTCCCATATCAGATTATAAACATCAAAGCCCCAATTTTTAAGCACTAGAAAAATTATAGGAAAGCTGTAAAAATTCCAATAAAAATGGAAAATCATGATCCAAGCCTCTATTTCACCACATACATCAATAATTCAACCATATGTGACATATTTAGCAACTAATCGCGAATTTAATCGGAGAGTCAAGGTTCTAGCATGTATACCTTTCCAAGGAGATTAGAAACAAGTGTTTAAGGCCTTTGTTCCTCAAGAAAATTACACCGGTAGGTAGCACTTGAGCTAGATAACAACTTAATCGGTTTAGAATTTTTGTTTCTCACTTAGATGGTGCAAATCAAGAAGAAAATTGTTTTCTCTTGCTCCCCCTCTCTCTCTCTCTTGTCTCGGCCAAGCTCAAGGAAAAATGAAGAAGAAAGGCTGCTCTATGGTGATTAAAAGGCAAGAAGATTAGGATTAGTCTAAGCCACAAGTTTTGCCAACACTTGGATCAACCACAACCACAAAATTTTCTCTTTCTTTCCTTGCATTTTAGCCACAAATTTCGGTCAAGAGATAGCCATGAGGGGGAAGATATTTTGCTCAATTAGTGATAAGCTTGTATGGCAAGAAAGTGGTGATCAAGTGGTGGTTAAATTGGTAGTACACGGTACGCGTCGGTTCGAGCCGTTTTTCCTTAAATCACACGTACTAGGGTTTTTTTTTCTCTTTTCACTAACTTTTTATCATTTCTTCTAATCGCATATTATTTCTCACCCAAAAGTCACTTTTAATTACCAAATTTGATCCTTGCTCCATACCGAAAAATCATCCGGCAAAAAATCGCGAAAACCCTAATTTGCTCCAATCTTGAAAACGAAAAGTGAAACCCTACTTTCTAGGTTCATTTACACTTATTATGGGGTGCTTGAGTAGTAGGGTCATAATAAATGAATAATTTCCAAATAAAAGGTATTTTAAGAAAAATGTGATGAATTTTACAATTCCATAGAATAAAATTAGGGTTTTGAGTCAAATATGAGGGATTTAAACATAGTCACAAGTAAACTAGAGTTTTTGATTAAAATTTTAGGGTTTCTAGTCTTTTAAAACAAAATAAGGTTTTAAATCAAACCCAAAGAAATAACTTTAATATCTTCTTTGAAACAAAATAATGTTTTAAAATAAAATGAACGAAAGAAACCGTAAAACAATAGCATCTTAAAAGTTGGGGTGTCACAATCTCCCCTCCTTAAAAGAATTTCGTTCTCGAAATTCCAATCAACGAACTAAAGGGTTGGAATACTCAAATACCTCAATACGATGGAAAATAGGGAAGGTACCTTCGGTGATTGTTAATGGGTCTGTCACCTCTTGGCTTCCTATTGCATAGGTCCTTGCCGGCACTTTCGGTCGATTACCCGTGGCATTAGTCTTCTTAGACGTGTTCCCTTCTGCCCTTGGCAAATTTCCTTCTTTTGGTAGGTGAGGGCACTGAGCAATCAGATGCTCAGCACTATCACATCGGTAGCATTTCCGTACTTGTCCTTTCTTCCAACAATTATCTTCTATGTGATTAGCAGCTCCACAAAATCCGCATGTCATTCTAGGTCCTGACATCGGACCTCCTCGTGAGGTACCCCTTTGGGCCTCTCTTCCTACCTGATTTTTCTCAACATTTCCTTGATTTGGGATCCCAGTGGATCGTGGTCCACCTATTCCCCGACTCTTCTTAAGTGATGGCTCGTTCCCCGAGCTCTGTCCCTCAATATAACTGCTTGTATCTGGGTGCCTTCTTTTCTTATCATGAAAGGCCTTTACTTGACTCTTAGTACTTTCAATTCTTTGTGCCTTTTCAATCGCTTGACTATAAGTCTCCAATTGAGCAGCTGCCAATGCCTCTTGAATTTCCACGTTCAAACCCTGAACAAACCGACGAATTCTCCTTTGGTCTGTCAGTACTAATTCTGGAGCAAAACGAGAGAGTTTGGTAAACTGTGTCTCGTACTCCGCCACACTCATAGTCCCTTGACGTAGGCGTATGAACTCATCCTCTCGCCTTTCCTGAACAAGTGGCGGTAAGTACTTCTCATTAAACTCACGAGTAAAATTCACCCATGTCCATGGGGTTTGCTCTCTATCCCATTTGGCTCGAATCACATTCCACCAGGCACGAGCCGCTCCCTCAAATTCAAAAATGGCGAAAGCTATCTGCCGTTCCTCTGAGTATCCTGACGCAGCAAAAATGTCTAACATTCGCTCCAACCAACTCTCCGCTATATCAGGACTAGGTCCACCCAAGAATTTTGGCGGTAGAAATTTTTGGAACCGTTCTAAGGCACGGTCCTCTCCTTCATGATTGCCAGGATGCTGTACTTGGCCTTGACCCTGTTGGTTGACCATTCGTTCTAGTAAATCAGCCATTCGCTGTATGGCTGTAGCTACCTGGGTTTCGGCTTGCGTATTCGCATTTTCATTAGTTACCCCTTCGGTTCCTTGTCCTCGTCCTCTACCCCCACCACGAGTTTCCATTTGATGGTTTTATAGTTTCTATAATTGGGACAAAATATGGTTCAAGATCAAAGTGTGTACGTATATATACAAGTCACGCAAAATATATACAATATAATGCACCATATACACCAAGGGACATTTCAGGTTAGACAAAGTCAAGTGCAGTAAGTACTATATATGTAGGCATTAACATACCATAAGTAAATGACATGTAGAAACAATGCAAGGGCAAAATGAAAGAAACGCGACTTGTCGTCCCACACTCAGTGAAAATCACCCCCGTCCGATTTCTTACTCCACTTCCCAAGGTGCCCTTTAATTTCTTGTACTCACTCTAGCCAAACAAAGCCTGTTCATGTTCTCAAAATGCAAGTCTCAAGTCAAAAATTTCTCAAGTCGAAATATTTACCCCTGGCGGTGCTTGGAAACACAACAAGCTAGCACAATGGTATACTTCACCAGTGAGTCTTAATTCAAGAAATTCATCCCTGGCGGTGTTTGGAAACACAACAGGCAATGCCTCACCAGAAAGTTTTAGTTCAACCGCTACAGAAGAATAGTAGCCGGTCTACAACCACACGAGTACAAATAAGTTCAAAAACAAGGTCGAAGCAGGGTTCAAACATATAAGTTCAAAAATAGAGTCAATTACTTCAAGTTCAAGGAGCACAGGTACGAATAAGAACTCACTCGGCTAGCCTATACCCAGCAATTCACATTCTCAAACAGTCACCGAATTCAAGTCCAAATATAGGTCACATTACTCATGCGTAATATCAAATCAGGTCCATTACATGTACATAAGAACACACTATATGGTACCCAAGTACAAGAATTCACAATAAGACAATTCACAACTCGAGCCGGCCGGTCTCAAGAGTAAATCATCCATATTAGAGATTCCTACCTGGCATACCTAACCATTGTCCCCAAAGTACCATGATAAGGGTTCAAACCTAGAACGTTTCATGATTCGTAACTTAAGCTTCAAAAAAAAAAATCCTTAATCCTTAATACCCATTCACGAAATTAGGACCAAAACACCACTTGGCCCAAGCTCACTCCGCGCAGAGACCACGCGAAGCAGGCTCTAGCTTTTATCCCTCAATCGCTTAACTTTTGAATCAAATCGAATTCCACAGTCTGGCATCCTAAACTTTAGCATAGGATACACTACAGAAATCTGAAACCTAAGCTCTGATACCACCTGTGATGGCCCCACCTCCCCCAAGGGCGTACCCCAGGGTTCGGCGAGTCGCCTGCCCAGCTCTCGCCGGGACTCATCCCTCACTACAAACCTCAAACAAATTTCAATATAAATCTCAAATATACATCAAATCATACATACCACGAGTAGCAGAAAGTAAACCCTAGAAAAGTAAACCCTAGAGCGGTGTGATTCCTCCAAAATCCCCCTCTTTAATTCCTCATCCTTAGGTATAACGACACGATTTTGGAATTTTAAGATTCCATCATGGCTTAGGTTAAAATTAGGTAACTCCCCTTTTTTCACTTTTTCCACCCATTTTGCACCATTGTGTCCTTTGCTTAGCCCTCTTTAATCCAATCCAACAGTGCCGACTTCACCTCAATATTTCTAAAAATCACCTTCTCCGGTTCCAGACGAGGTTTCCACTCATAGACATCTTCGAACAGGCTCCACTCTCCCATTATGGAACTTGCTAGTTGAGCCTTTCGGCTTAAAGCATCTGCTACAACGTTGGCCTTTCCAGGATAATAGTTAATGGTACAGTCATAATCCTCTAAGAACTCTACCCACCGACGTTGTCTTAGATTTAGCTCCTTTTGAGAAAACAGATACTTAAGACTCTTATGATCCGTATAAACCTCGAAAGTTACACTATAGAGATAATGTCGCCATTTCTTCAAAGCGAACACTACAGCTGCAAGCTCCAAGTCATGGGTCGGATAATTCTGCTCATGAGGTTTTAACTTCCGAGATGTGTAGGCAATAACATTTCTATTCTGCATCAGCACGCAACCTAGCCCTTCTTTTGAAGCATCGGTATAAACTGTATAACTATCGTTCCCACTGGGCAAAGCTAAAACTGGAGCCATAGTCAATTGTTTCTTAAACTCTTGGAAACTACTCTCGCACTTAACATCCCAAATGTACTTTCCTTGTTTCTTGGTCAAGTTAGTCAAGGGTCCCGTAATTCTCGAAAAATTCTTTATAAATCGGCGGTAGTACCCTGCTAGACCTAGAAAACTTCGCACCTCTGTGGGATTTTCAGGCCGCTTCCATTTGGCCACAGCTTCCACTTTCGCCGGGCCTACAGCAAGGCCATCTTTTGAAATTATGTGACCTAGAAACGCCACCTTTTCCAACCAAAATTCACACTTACTGAACTTAGCGAACAGTTGGTGCTCTCTTAGGGTTTGTAGCACTATCCGCAAATGTTGTTCATGTTCCTCCCTTGACTTCGAATACACTAAGATTGTGACAGCCCCACCTTCCCCTAAGGCGAACCAAAAGGGTTAGCGGACTGCCTGCCCAGCTCTCGCCAGGACTAACGGTTCGGAATAGAGCGAGCTAATACGTTCTGGAACTTACAAACGCGTGTAAACAGGTCAAAATGTCAAAATAAAAAAATATGAAATCGGAGTCGGCTATGAATAGTAACCGACCCGTCAGAACCCAACCAAATATCAAGCAAACATTCACATCTTGAAATTTAGCATTTACAAGCCAAAGTAGCATACAACAGTATTCAAAAGTGGATACATGTCTGGTTTGCCAAATCAAAAGAGAAACCGTCCCAAACGTACATTTAGGGTTTCAATAAATGAGCTATACAAAAGATATATCCAACTAGCTCAATTTGGCAACCAATTATCAATTGCAGTCCAAAAGTATTTATTTTCCTGTAAGGAAAACAAAAGGAATAGAGTGAGCTAATTGCCCAGTGAGATAATACTACTCAAGCAACCAAGTTCATAGATGCATCAAGCTTTTCAGTCCAATTCATTAAAAGTAAATAAAGAGACACATCAATAATGATGATAAAAGGATACGGGCGGCTCTCAAGAGCCCTTTTCCTCGTTTGCATTCTTGATCGGATCTCATTGACTCTCCGTCAATGTTTAAAAATAACCAACCATAGACTTTACTTTACTTCCATTCCTTCCACCTAACATTCCCCTACCAGGCCCGAACTCCAAACACTTGCACTGTGCTATTACTCGAGTATACCGGAATCGAGAGTCTCTCATACTACAAGATTCCATATAACATTTTCCCTAAGGCTCATTAATTGTCACGACCAAGCCCTCACCGGCTCGATTCAATCAACTACCAATGGGGTTGAGCTCAATGATAACAATCATGGTCGTTGGATACTCGTCCAAACGACACCAAGTCATGTACTTTCATTTCATGTAACATTCCAATAACATGAGAAATAAGTGAGAGTGATAAAGTACACCCTCACTTCAATCAATATCAATGGTGCAATAACATTTAACTCATCAAGTTCAAGTATCAAAGCCATATAGTAACACACAAGTGAGTAGTACACTCACCAAGTTTGAAAGTGATATTTCATGCACTTCCGTCAAAGGAACGTTGTGAACCACCGTCACGCCCTAAAACATGCAAACAAGTACAATGAGACTCGATAACGAGTCATAAACCAAAGACAAATATCACCAAAATAGGGTTCCATAAGCACACACAAGCAATAGAGGAAACCAGAAAAATCCGGAAATGGAGTAAGTGTTAACCTGGAAAAAAATAGTTTTTGACATCATTATGCGATTTTGGTACCAATGGCACTACGCTTATTGGATGAAGGTGTAAGACCCACCGTTTTGAAACTAAGAGATAGGGCTACAATATTGCAGAAGGTCACTCAACCCAGTTTCGAGTGTAACCAGGTAAAAAATGCAATCTACTACACCAGAACCGCAAAAACAGATTCACAGAACGTATTCTAGTGGAAACATCATAACTCAGCCTACCTAAGTCCAAATCGAGAAATTCCAAATCCATCTGAAAGCTACGAAACAGGGTTACATTTCATCAGAAGACCGTAACAACCAATTCGGAAGCATTCCTGACCAAAATAACCAATTACAGAAGCAATTCCCAAATTCGGGTAAAACCAGGGCAGCAAGGGTAATTCCGTCGTTTCTCAAGTTACACTACTCCGATTGACCTAAAAGTTTGAAGGAACCTCTAAAATATCATTACCTACAACTTTCATGTTTTAACCCAAGGCTAATTCTGCCTCTAACTATGAGCTACAAAACCGGGCAGAATGTAATTCCAAGAACCCTAATTTTCCAGTTTTCTTTCCAAAACAGAAATTGCTTGCAATTTACCACTTTTTCCACCTTCTAGCTTCCTTAAATACCATTTCCAATCATCATACATAACCACATAATCATATTCATGTGAAAACAGAAAAATCCCCAAAAATTATAAAACTTCATCATTTCAACCAAAATCAAGATGTAATCCATAAAATTGCATCTTATACTACCACTAATCATGATTTAAGCATCATTAGAGGGAGGAGAGGGGTCCTTCTCAACTTACCTTAGCAACACAAGAAAGAGAGCAACTAGTCCTCTTAGCTTTCCAAACAACTCCACCAAACACCTCACAATCACTCACTTAAAGGTTTCTATGGAACAAAAGCAAGATTAAGTGGTTGATTAGTTGAATTTGAGCAAGATGGAGGCAAGAATTTGAAGAGTTTTCTTTCTTTCTTTCTTGGAGGAGAGGGCCGGCTATGAAGAGAAAATTTTGAGTGAATTTTTGGTCAATTTTGAGTTATTTTAACCAAATGGTAAAAGTGTGAATAGTAGTCAAAAAGTGCCACCAATGTCCAAGTGACACTTGTCACTCTATTAATGCATCTCTATCCCTTTGTTCCCTCTCACATCAATCCACATAGCAACCTCTAATTATCTCTTAACACCCGGTAAATTAATTCCAGTATCCAAAACTTAACCTAGTTGGCCGAATTTTTTCGAACTTTTCGCACTAGTGGGTCCCACGTCCGGTATACGCTCTTAATTTCTCAAAACCTATTCGATACTAGAAAAATCATCTAAAAACTATATCTGCTCCTTAAAAGTATCTAGAATTTTTTCTAATCACGAAAATGCAGAAAACAAGCCATGAAAGATAATAAAACCTAGAAAATGGGAAAAATTACGGGTTCTCACACTCTCTCCCCCTTAAAAGAATTTCGCCCTCGAAATTTCTCACCTCAACTTACGAAAAGGTTAGGATATTTCTTTCGCATTTCTTCTTCCACTTCCCAGGTAGCTTCCTCTATCCCATGGTTTCTCCATAGTATCTTCACTAACGGAATCTGCTTGTTTCTGAGCTCTTTGACTTTCCGGTCAAGCACTTGGACAGGTTTTTCTTCGTAAGCAAGCGATTCGTCTACGTCGATCTCCTCTGGTTGTAAGACATGGGATGGGTCGGGATAGTACTTCTTTAGCATCGAGACGTGGAAGACATCGTGAATTCTAGAGAGACTTGACGGCAGCTCTAGTCTATATGCCACCGCACCTATCCTCTGCAGGATCTTGTAAGGTCCGACGAACCTCGGTTGCAATTTCTTTCCTCTACCCGCCGTGACACTCCGTAACGGTGTAACCTTGAGGAAAACACGGTCTCCAACTTCGAATTCCAAGTCTTTTCTTCGGTTGTCGGCGTAACTCTTTTGTCGGCTTTGAGCAGTTTGGAGTCGTTGCCGTATCAACTTGACCTTTTCTCGAGCCTCTTCCATCCATGGAATAGTTGCTAGATCTAGCGCCTTTTTCTCGCCAACTTCGTCCCAGTAGATCGGTGATCGGCATTTTCATCCATATAGTGCCTCGTATGGAGCCATTTGAATCGACGAATGGTAGCTATTATTGTACGCGAACTCTACTAAGGTCATGTGTTGACCCCAGTTGCCTCCAAAATCCAGAATGCAAGTCCGTAGCATATCCTCGAGAGTTTGGATTGTTCGTTCCGATTGTCCATCCGTCTGAGGGTGATAGGTGGTGCTCAAGTGGAGTTTCGTCCCTAGTGTCTCTTGGAATTTCTGCCAAAATCGAGATACGAAACGTGGATCTTGATCGGAGACGATACTGACTGGAACGCCGTGTAGTCTTACGATCTCGTCCATGTACAGTTGGGCCAACTTGTTCATGGAATACTTCATGTTTACCGGCAGGAAATGGGCTGATTTGGTTAATCGATCGACGATCACCCACACGGCATCGTGCCCTCTTTGCGTCCGCGGCAAACCCGAAACGAAGTCCATGGTGATGTTTTCCCACTTCCACTCGGGTATCTCAAGGGGTTGTAACAGGCCCGATGGTTTTTGATGCTCCGCTTTAACCTGTTGGCAAATGAGACATTTTTGCAAGTATAGAGCGATTTCTTTCTTCATATTATCCCACCAATAGGTTCCTTTCAGGTCCTGATACATCTTGCTACTACCCGGATGGATTGTATACTTGGACCGATGGGCTTCCTCTAGAATCTCCGTTTTCAACGATTCATCCTTCGGCACCACTATTCGGTTTCGGTATTTTAAAATACCTTCAGGACTGAAATTGAAGTCAGTTGTTTCTCCTTTTCCCACTTTCTCTCCCCATTTCTGCACCATCAAATCCTCCTTTTGAGCTTCGTTAATCCTCTCCAAGAGAGTGGAGGTTACCTTAATGTTACCAAAAATCACTTTATGACTCCCAAGGTAGGGTTTCCACTCACAAACGGATTCTAACAAATCCCACTCTTTGATCATTAAGCTTGCTACCTGAGCTTTGCGACTTAGGGCATCGGCCACCACGTTCGCCTTTCCTGGATGGTAGTTGATGGTACAGTCGTAATCCTCCAAAAATTCCATCCACCGTCGCTGCCTCATGTTTAATTCCTTCTGTGAGAAGAGGTACCTCAGACTTTTGTGATCGGAGTAAACCTCAAAGGTTACCCCATATAGGTAGTGTCTCCATTTCTTCAGAGCAAAAACAACTGCGGCTAACTCCAGATCGTGGGTTGGATAGTTCTGCTCGTGGGGTTTTAACTTTCTCGAGGCAAAAGAGATCACATTACTGTTTTGCATTAATACACAACCCAGGCCTTCCCGTGCCGTGTCAGTATACACGGCAAATCCGTCCACCCCGTTTGGTAAGACTAGCACTGGAGCCGTGGTCAATTTTTTCTTTTATTCTTGAAAACTTGTCTCACTTCGGGCATTTCAAATGAATCGACCATGTTTCTTTGTCAAGTCAGTTAAAAGACCGGCTAGTTTAGAAAAATTCTTGATGAAACGCCGGTAATAGCCAGCCAGTCCTAGAAAGCTGCGGACCTCGGTGGGATTTTCTGGCCTCTTCCAATTAGTCACAACCTCAACTTTTGCAGGGTCAACTGAAATACCCTCTTGAGAAATTACGTGTCCCAGAAAAGCAATTTTCTCCAGCCAAAATTCGCACTTGCTGAACTTGGCGTACAGTTGATGGTCTCTTAGGGTTTGTAAAACAATCCTCAAGTGCTACTCATGCTCTTCACGTGTCTTGGAATAGACTAGAATATCATCGATGAAGACCACGACAAAGCGATCCAGATAGGGCTTACCACGACAAAGCGATCCAGATAGGGCTTAAAAACCCTATGCATTAAATCCATGAAGGCGGCAGGAGCATTCGTTAATCCAAAGGGCATAACTGCAAACTCGTAATGCCCGTATCTTGAGTTGAAGGCGGTTTTCGGAATGTCTTCCTTCCTGATTAATAGCTGATAATACCCTTGACGGAGATCCAGTTTCGAGAAAACCACCGCTCCTTGCAACTGGTCAAACAAGTCATCTATGTGGAGCAGTGGATACTTATTTTTCACCGTGATATTATTCAGGCCCCGATAGTCGATACACATCCTCAATCCACCGTCCTTTTTCTTCACAAACAGTACATGAGCTCCCCAAGGAGACCCACTCTCTTGAATGAATCCCCGCTCCAGAAGGTCCTGTAATTGCAACTTTAACTCCTTGAGCTCAGCAGGAGCCATTCGGTATGGTATTTTTGAGATAGGTGAGAATCCCGGTAGCAGGTCTATTTTGAATTCAATCTCTCTTTCCGGAGGCAGAGCTACTAGCTCATCAGGAAACACGTCCGAAAATTCCTTCACTATGGGCACGTCCTCCACTTTCAACTTATCCGTGGGGGTATTAATCAGAAAGGCTAAAAATCCTTACGCCCCTCTACTTAGCAATTTCCTAGCCCGAATGCCCGAAATCAAAGCAGATGAGGCTAACCTACCCCTTATATCCAATCTTAAGGTTGCCTCACCAGGAATGCGGAATTCTACCACTTTTGTTTTACAATTCAGTTGGGTATTATACTTGGCTAGCCAGTCCATACCCAATATCACATCATACCCCTTAATGACCAAACTTATCAAGTCCCCTAACAATCTCTTCTCTCTTACCCACACTTCAAAATCCTTATAAGCCATATTAGTAACCAAACGTTGATTCCCCGTAGGTGTACTAACTTCTAGATCGTATGGTAAACTAGCAGGTTTTATATCGATGCCACATATGAAATCAGGGTTAACGAAGGAATGAGTGGCACCAGGATCAATTAAAACTTTGGCAAAACGGTGGAAAATAGGGATCGTACCTTCTACGAACTCTGAGGAATCTGGGACCTGCTGAGGTTCTAATGAATATTCTCGAGCTGGCACCTTAGGTTTCGTCCCATTCCCCTTATCCGGTCCCGTATTGGTCTTTGGCGCGATCTGAGTTCCCTTTTCGTCTTGCTTTAAGAGTGGACAGGTAGCAAGCTTGTGGTCTACGCTTCCGCAACACAGACATTTACCTCCCTTCTTCCAGCAATTATCTTCAGTGTGATTCGACTTTCCGCAATACCCACAAGGCCCACGGGACGCCGAACCTGAACCCTTCTGGAAGTTTCCGCCTTGGCCTCTCCCGGCTGAGCCACCCCTAGACTGAGCCCCTCTGCTAGTACCCGACTGTCGTCCACCCCCAGCTCCTCGTCCGAACTTGGAGGGGGTACCTTTATCCCCTTGTCCAGAGCTGCTTCCAGAAAAACCCCGCTTTTTCGCCTGGAAGTTCCGTACTTGCAATCTAGCACTCTCTATCCGTTGGGCCTTCTCAACGGCCTCGCTAAAAGTATTGATTTGAGCCACTGCGAGATCCTTCTGAATCTCCACGTTTAGGCCCTGGATAAAACACCTAATTCGCCGTTGCTCTGTCACAATCAACTCAGGCGCAAATTTGGACAGGCGGGTGAACTGTCTCTCGTATTTCGCCACCGATTGAGCTCCTTGGCGGAGTCGGATGAACTCATCTTCCTTCCTCTCCTGAACCAGTGGAGGGAAGAATTTCGCGTTAAACTCTCTCATAAAATTTACCCAAGTCCCATTTTTGCCGTATGACATTCCACCAGGAACGGGCCGCCCCTTCCAGCTGGAAAACGACAAAAGTCACCTGCCGTTCTTCGGTATAGTGCAGGGCAGCGAAAATATCGACCATCTTTTCGAGCCACCTTTCGGCGACATCCGGATCGGGTCCCCCAATGAACTTGGGTGGAGCAAACTTTTGAAATGGTTCGAGAGCTCTGTCTTCGCTCTCGACATGATTGCCAGGGTTTCCAGGGTTTCTAGGATTAGGGTTTGGATTCTGGCCTTGTTGCTGCACCACTTGTGCCAGCAGGTTGGTCATTTGCTGCATAGCGGCAGCTATCTGTACATTGGGGTCAACTCTCGGTTCAGGATTGGGTCCAGATGAGGTTTCCCCAGCACCCCGGTCTGGCGTAGGTTGCCTATTCCCGCGCCCATGCCCCGGTCCACTACGTGTGCCTTCCATAAGTTCTATTTGATAATCAAACGTACTAGAACAATAAAATGACAATGCATGTAAATAAAATCCCAAAAACTTTTACAACCATATATATACATTCCAAACAAGGCAACAACACACATATAAACAACCAGTCAAGTCAAGTACAGTCAAGTCAAGTACAAACATGGACAATCCACGAGGGAAAAGCCCCATCCAAAAGAAATATACACGTAGCTAACCCAAACGTACAAAACGATTACCTAAGGCTCTTTCCCTATCCGCCCTATATACAGAAAACACAACTATCTCAAAGACCCTAGGAGTCATAACCTAGTCCGACGACGAGCTAGTAGACCCACCCGACGGAGTAGATCCAACCCCAGCCTCGGGCCCCGCACATGAGTCCTCGTCGCTCACGCCCTCGACCACGTCAGTACAGAGGTTCAAGATCGAGGCAGCTCGAACCTTCACCTTTCGGGCTCTCTTAGACTCGCGCTCACGGACTTCCCTAAGCTGAGTGCAGAGGTCATCCACCCTATCCTCTACCTCTAGCACGTCGTACTCCAAGCTCTTAATGCGCTCGACCTGTTTCTCATTGGCCGCCCTAAGCTGGGTCACCTCGGCCTCCAGCCTAGCATTATCTGCGGCTAACGCCTTACGCTCCTCGGCCACGGCAAACACCAGAGCGTTAGGGTAAGCATACTTATGGCGGCACTCACACCGTCTGAGGCGGTTAGACGGACTCCAGCGCACGACGGCCCCTCTTGGCCGTATCTGGTATGGTATCACGGGGAGCGCTCCACGAGGTCTCTCGCCCGAAGGACTATCACTAGGCTCACCCTGTCCGGCCATCCTACACCAAAAGAGCAATTAACCATAAATAAACTTAAAGGCCATAAACAAAGAACCCTCAAATCGAGCATTTCTATTACACCCAGGTTAATTCAAACCTAGGCTCTGATACCACCTGTGACAGCCCCACCTTTCCCTAAGGCGAACCAAAGGGGTTAGCGGACTGCCTGCCCAGCTCTCGCCAGGACTAACGGTTGGGTATAGAGCGTGCTAATACGTTCCGGAACTTACAAACGCGTGTAAACAGGTCAAATTGTCAAAATAAAAAAAAATGAAACCGGAGTCGGCTATGAATAGTAACCGACCCGTCAGAACCCAACCAAATATCAAGCAAACATTCACATCTTGAAATTTAGCATTTACAAGCCAAAGTGGCATACAACAGTATTCAAAAGTGGATACATGTCTGGTTTGCCAAATCAAAAGAGAAACGGTCCCAAAAGTACATTTAGGGTTTCAATAAATGAGCTATACAAAAGATATGTCCAACTAGCTCAATTCGGCAACCAATTATCAATTGCAGTCCAAAAGTATTTATTTTCCTGTAAGGAAAACAAAAGGAATAGAGTGAGCTAATTGCCCAGTGAGATAATACTACTCAAGCAACCAAGTTCATAGATGCATCAAGCTCTTCAGTCCAATTCATCAAAAGTAAATAAAGACACACATCAATAATGATGATAAAAGGATACTGGCGGCTCTCAAGAGCTCTTTTCCTCGTTTGCATTCTTGATCGGATCTCAATGACTCTCCGTCAATGTTTAAAAGTAACCAACCGTAGACTTCACTTTACTTCCATTCCTTCCACCTAACATTCCCCTACCGGGCCCGAACTCCAAACACTTGCACTGTGGTATTACTCGAGTATAACGGAATCGAGAGTCTCTCATACTACAAGATTCCATTTAACATTTTCCCCAAGGCTCATTAATTGTCACGACAAAGCCCTCGCCGGCTCGATTCAATCAACTACCAATGAGGTTGAGCTCAATGATAACAATCATGGTCGTTGGATACTCGTCCAAACGACACCAAGTCATGTACTTTCATTTCATGTAACATTCCAATAACATGAGAAATAAGTGAGAGTGATAAAGTACACCCTCACTTCAATCAATATCAATGGTGCAATAACATTTAACTCATCAAGTTCAAGTATCAAAGCCATATAGTAACACACAAGTGAGTAGTACACTCACCAAGCTTGAAAGTGATATTTCATGCACTTCCGTCAAAGGAACGCCGTGAACTACCGTCACGCCCTAAAACATGCAAACAAATACAATGAGACTCGATAATGAGCCACAAACCAAAGCCAAATATCACCAAAATAGGGTTCCATAAGCACACACAAGCAATAGAGGAAACCAGAAAAATCCGGAAATGGAGTAAGTGTTAACACGGAAAAAAACAGTTTTTGACATCATTATGCAGTTTTGGTACCAATGGCACTACGCTTATCGGATGAAGGTGAAAGACCCACCATTTCGAAGCTAAGAGATAGGGCTACAATATTACAGAAGGTCACTCGACCCAGTTTCGAGTGTAACCAGGTCAAAAATGCAATCTACTACACCAGAACCGCAAAAACAGATTCACAGAACGCATTCTAGTACAAACATCATAACTCAGCCTACCTAAGTCCAAATCCAGAAATTCCAAAGCCATATGAAAGCTAAGGGTTACATTTCATCAGAAGACCTCAACAACCAATTCGGAAGAATTCCTGGCCAAAATAACCAATTACAGAAGCAATTCCCAAATTCGGGTAAAACCAGGGTAGCAAGGGTAATTCCATCTTTTCTCAAGCTACGCTAATCCGATTGACCTAAAATTTTGTAGGCACCTCTAAAATATCATTCCCTACAATTTTCATGTTTTAATCCAAGGCCAATTCGGCCTCTAACTATGAGCGACAAAACCGGGCAGAATGTAATTCCAAGAACGTGATAAACGTGATAAACGTAATTCCAAGAACGTGATAAACGTGATTTGGCAAAAAGCTAAATCAGTACAGATCCTAGTGAATAAACATGATAAACTGGATAAAATGACCAAACGGACTAATGGGAAAAACCTTAAAATAGTGAGGGTATTTTGGTCTTTTCATGGCCTACGTTGCTCAAATTGAGTTGAAATTTTGTAGGAACCTATAAAATACCATTCTATACAACTTTCATGTTTTAACCTAAGGCCAATTCGGCCTCTAACATGCAGCAACAAAACCGGGCAGAAAGTGGGGAAATTTTCCAGAAATCTGGAATTTTCAGTTTTCAATGCAACCTTCCTTGATTTCTTACTTCCAACACTACCAAAACCCCTTATATAACCTTAAATACAACCTATATGAATCATACATCAAGTTTGGCAGCAAATCGCCAAAACCCTAACTTGTTTATTTCTTCCAATAATCATCACAATCACTTGCACATCTTGAAATCAAGCCAAAACTTAAGCTAAATAACATCTTAACGCAAGATTTAAAAGATCAAGGACCATGATCAGATTTAATACCTCAAAGACAAGCTTGGATGAGTGATAATCCACCTCCTTTGAAAATTTCTAGTTCCTCTAGCTTCCCAACTCACAATTAACACTTTAATCGGTTTGGAAATCGATTTTCTCACTTGATTTGGCTAAGATTCAAGAAGAAAGAAGTTTTCTTTTGCTCTCCCTTTCTCTCTCTCTTTTGGTCGGCCAGCAGCAGAAAAAATGAAGAGGAAAGTGCAAAATTTGGAAATAAGAAGAAAGACCAACTCTTGGTCAAGAAACTCTAGGGTGGCGACACTTGTCGCCACCACCACCTTTCATTTTTCTCTTTCCTTTTCCTTGTTATTCTAGCCTCAATTTTCGGTCAAAGGCAGCTGACAATTAAGAAGATATTTTGCTCAAATATCAATAAGCTTGTATGGTAAGAAAGTGGTGGTCAAGTGGTTCGTTCAATCGGTAGTGCGCGGTACCCGTCGGTTCGCGCCGTTTTTCTTAAAAACACACGTACTAGGGTTTTTACTTCCTATTCACCAACTCTATATCATTGCTCCTAATCACATATTATTTCTCACTTAAAAGTCACTTTTAATCACCAAATTTGATCCTTGCTCAGTACCGAAAATTCATCCGGCGATAAATCGCGAAAACCCAAATTTTGCTCCAATCTTGAAACCAAAAGTGAAACCCTACTTTCTAGGTTTATTTACACTTATTGTGGAATAATTGGGTAGTAGGGCTTTAATAAATAGTAATTTCCAAATAAAAGGGCATTTTTGAGAAAAAATATGAGAAATTTGCGGGTCCTCACAGGTTTAGTCCGTAGAACTTCACTTATACTTTCCCCTTCTCACCTTACATACCACACCGGGCCCGCAATACATTTATAAGGCGATATTTCTCGAGTATGCCAAGCAAGACCTCTTAATAGGTCAAGCTTTTATTTCTCATGGTTCGCCAAGGAGCCCGACCAAGCCCATGCCGGCTCGAGTCCAGGGTTAGCCAGTGAGATTTGGGTGTCCCCCACTTAACACTTAAGAGTCGAGGAGATTCACTCCGATCGACTTATGCAGCCATAGCATAAATAATCACTTTAACACTTCACTTAAATTCACTTAACAAGTCACTTCAAGCAATTCAAGTATTTCATGTTACGAAATTCAAGTACACTTCACTTAAATGAGAACGAATGCGATAAAGTACACACTCGACTCAGCATTTTCAAAATATTCTATTATCAAAAGCAATTAACACATTTTCACACACTTGACACTCACCAAGTGATTCAAGTAGCAAGTACAAACGAGGGTTTAGGCGTCTCCCGTGAGATCCTCCTGAGGGTCCTTTTGAGTGCTTGAACATTTAATAATAAACTATCACTTAAAAACCCCTAGCTCAACTTTTATTGGGCAAATCTGAGATAGCATCCCTCATTCCAATCTCCTCAATCGGGTCAATGTCAAGTCCAATACAAGAATTCCTCGTGCTCTGACCTTTGTCATCATAACTTATCTCAAAATCACTTATGATTTCTAGTTACCTCATCACACACAAGACTATACCCCTTCCGAATTCACAAGTATTCCCTTAGGAAAAGTATTTGGTACTCAAGTACAAGAATCCCAAACTAAGAGAATTTACAACTCAGGCTGTAAGCTCCCAAGTGCAAATCAACAAGGTTTAAGATTCCTACCTGACGTACACATCTAGCTTCCTCAAGTCCCATGATAATGATCCTTACACTTATGACATGCACAGTTCATAACTTACGCTCAAAAGAGCACTTATACCTTTTGACGCATTCACCACTTGGCCCAAGCTCTCTCCGCGCAGAGACCACGCGAAGTGGCTCTGATACCACCTGTGACAGCCCCACCTCCCCCTAAGGAGAACCAAAGGGTTCGGTGGGCCGCCTGCCCAACTCTCGCCGGGACTCAGTCGTTCACTCAAACAAAACCGGAATAAAACTACAAGAATCAAATCGAATTGGACGGGCCGCTGCCACGTCATCATCCAACCAGGTACAAGCACCCATTATGACATGAGAGAATGGACATTCCGAAATACAAATTCCACATAAACATGAGGAAACACTTTAATATGTACATATTAATAAGTTTACCAGCCAAAAGAAAACGTTGGATCAAAATACATTTAGGGTTTTCCAATTATCGAGGAGCTTTACAAAAGATATTAAAACTAGCTCGACTCGTGCTTCAAAACATCTTAGCCCCAAAAGTGGTTTCCTGTAAGGAAAACAAAGATAACGGGAAGGGGTGAGCTTACGCTCAATGAGGTACCAAAACAATAGCAAATAAGAAACATGGAACTTCATATTCAATTAATCACATATGTGCATCAAATAAAGAAGTGAACAAACACCATAGACAGAAAGGATACGGGTGGCTCTCAGGAGCCAAATTCCCATTTGCTTCACCGAAACTTGATCGAAATAACAGTTGACACTCCGTCAACGTTACAGAAGTAACCAATACCGTAGACTCCACTTTCTTCGACTCCTTCCACCTCACATACCCCCACCGGGCCCGAAATCCAATCAGATCAGAAATGGTAATACTCGAGTATACCGGAATCAAGGGTCTCAATACCCAAAGATCCCAAAACAGACAACCGTGGTTCGTTATCTAATCGACCAGGCCCTTGCCGGCCCGACTCGAGTAACTAGCCACAGGGGTTGAGCTCAGAGGTCACAGAAAGGCCGTTGGATACAAGCTTCCAAACGACGTCAGAACAGATACAGATACAGATACCAGATACAGATAGCAGATTCAGATACGCACTCAAAATTGGCATATGAACAGACAAGAGAACGAGTGTGATAAAGTACACCCTCGTCTCAAACAGAATAAACAGATAGTTCAGTCGTTCATATCACAGATTGCATGTACAGAAATCGAGTTAAACAACAAGTGAGGGGAGTGGTACACTCACCGGTGTCAGTACAGATACCTCAAAAATTTTTGCCCACAAGAGAGTTTTAATCACCAAGAAACCCTAAAATAATCAAAGTAAAACAATTGAAGGTTCCACTGTCAAAAATTGAGTATACAGAATGCACATGTGAGGCTCGACTACCAGTCGTATGCCTCGCCAAATAATTACTAATGCAAGGGTGCAAAACATGATTTTTGGAAACGAAAAGGTAACATGAAGACCTAGGCTCAAACAACCCAAAAGCCCTTCATTTCTACCAAAAGGCAATTCAAACTTAAAGGAACCAAACGGCCTAGAAAATTGGACAGTATTTCCCCTAACTTTGCTTACTTTTCCAGCCGTCATGGCTTCATTATTTCCTCAAATCAGTCCCAACATCTCGTACAAAAATAATCTCATTTCCAAAAGCCGTTCACTAGGCTTAAAGTCATTCAAGTACAAATTTTAGCTAGGAAAATGACCGGAAAGGAAAGTCAAGCCCTAAAATATTCCAATAAGCACAATAAGACTCGATTACAAGTCATAAACCAATGCCAAATACTACCGAAATAGGGTTCCATAAGCATACATAACCATTAGAGGAAACCAGAAAAATCCGGAAATGGAGTTAAGTGTTAACCCAAAAAAAATAGTTTTTGACATTATTTTGCGGTTTTGGTGCCAATGGCACTACGATTATCGGATGGAGGTGAAAGAGACACCGTTTCGAAGCTAAGAGATAGGGATACAATGTTACATAAGGTCACTCAGCCCAGTTTCGAGTGTAACCAGGTCCAAAATGCAATATACTACACCAGAACCGTAAAAACAGATTCACAAATCGCATTCTGGTGCAAACATCATAAATCAGGCTACCTAAGTCCAAATCCAGTAATTCTAAAGCCATCCGAAAGCTAAGAAACAGGGATACAATTCATCAGAAGGCCTGAACAACTAATTCCGAAGCATTCCCAACCAAAATAACCCAGTACAGAAGCAATTCTCAAATTCGGGTAGAAACAGGGCAGCAAGGGTAATTCCATATTTTCACAAGTTACGTTGCTCCGATTGACCTGAAATTTTTCATACATCTCTAAAATATCATTCTATACAACTTTCATGTTTTAACCCAAGGCCAATTCGGCCTCTAACTATGAGCTACAGTGCCAGGCAGAATGTAATTCAAAGAAACCCTAACTTTCCAATTTTCTTTCCAAAACAGAAATTGCTTGCAATTAACCACTTTTTCCACCTTCTAGCTTCCTTAACTATCATTTCCAATGATCATACATGACCACATAATCATATTCATATGAAAATAGAAATATCACCAATAATTATAAAACTTCACCAATTCAACCAAAAATCAAGATATAATCCATAAAATTGCATCTTATACCACCACCAATCATGAATTAAACATCATTAGACGGAGGAGAGGGGTTCCTTCACTACTCACCTTAGCAACACAAGAGAGGGAGCAACTAATCACTTTAGTATTCCAAACAACTCCACAAAACACCTCACAATCACTCACTTAAGAGTTTCTATGGAACAAAAGCAAGATTAAATGGTTGAGTTCTTGGATTTGAACAAGAGTAGAGCTAAGAATTTGGAGAGGTTTTCTTTCTTTTTTCCTTGGAGAGAGCCGACTTCAAGAGCTTGAAATAAGGGTGAATTTTGGTAATTTTTGTTTTATTGGTTTAGTTGGTCAAATGGTAAAAGAATGAATAGTGGTCTTATAGCAAGATTGAATCATATGGTGACACTTGTCACCCTAATTAATGCATCTCTATCTCTTTGTTTCCTCTCTCACCAATCCACTTGGGTAACCTCTAATTATCTCTTAGCACCCGATAATTTAAACCCAGTGTCCAAAACTTAACCTAGTTGGCCGAATTTTTCCGAACTTTTCACCCTAGCGGGTCCCACGTCCGAAATACGCTCTTAATTTCTCAAAACCTATTCGATACTAGAAAAATCACCTAAAACCTCTATTTACTCATACAAATTATCTAGAAATTTTCCTAATCAAGAAAATGCAGAAAACATGCCATTAAAGATAATAAAACCTAGAAAATGGAAAAGTTACGGGTTTTCACACAATGTCTTCCTTATGGTTTTTAAAACGTCCCGTTACCAAATTTAATTTTTGGAGGTTCGTTTAAGTGAGAAATAATGAGTACATGTGTTTCGAGGTGATATTCTATTCGAGAGTGTAATTATCTTGGGAAAATTAAGAATGATCAATAGTAGATTAAGAAAGTTAATTGAGAAATTAAAGGTGAATAAGTTCTAATTAAGTGCTTACCGCTCGCGCGTCGATAGTTTTCCGAAAGACGCGCTGATGCAAATTTATTGGAGATTTGAGGAAGTAATACTAGACTCATGCGAGGACTCACAAATTTTCCTATTTTAAACCCCTATTACTAGCCCATTTAAATATTTAAATGCCCGTTCACTCCGAATATTTTATTCTAATCTTTTTAGACCTAATTACATGGAACTATAGCTTACTTATATTTTTAAAGTGACTAGTTTCAAAAATTAATTTTTGGGAAGCTCGTTTCGCTAGGATAGTGAATACGCGATTAGAGACAATAACCGATTTGAGAGTACAATGAACTTGGAAAATTGGAGACTTGTACATTAGTCTTAAAATAGGTAATTTTATACTTAAATATTCAAGTATTAATTAGTGAAGCTATCGTTATAAGAATTTCTTGGAGATTTCGCTTTATCGCGCTTAAATACGAAGCATGCGTTTTTACGCGCGCGATTTAATTGAGGGACTTTAGACCCTTATTTTCGAACAATTAAGATTGAATAATATTAATATGAATAGAAGTGCATTGGAGGTTTAGTGCACTAGTGAAATAAACTCGAGAAGAATCGAGCACGAAACGCGCGCGTACGCGCACTGTTCCTAGTTGACTTTTGAAACAACTTTTGGCCAAATTCTAAAGCTTCTCATGGAAGCTTACCATCAGCACATCTCTTCTTTTCTTCCCTCCAAAAAAGCCGGCCATCAAGAACAAAAAGGAACCAAGAAACTCCTCCATTTTCTTCGTCAAATCTTGCTTCATTTCTTACACAAATCAACTCAAATTCACAACACACTTAGCTAATCACTTGGAGACCACATTAAGCTACAAAAGGGGGCTGCTTTCCACAGTTTTCTTGGGCTAAGGAGAGGCCGAAAATTTCTGTTTTGCTCATCAAGCGAGGTAATGAACGATCAAACCTTGAAAACTTGATTTATGGAAGTTCTAGTGCACATCTAAGCTCTTGCATGTATGTGGGTAGCTTGTTTATGTTGGAAAAATGGTTGTGTAGGCTCTATGAACTCCCACATCTGATGGATGGACTGATTTGGTGAATGATGATGTTATTAATGTTAGTTTGGTGCTTAAATTAGTGAAATAATGTTGGGTTGTTGATTGAAACTTAAGGATGGTGCAATGACCAAAAGTGACCATTTTTCCCCTGCTATGTTCATGCACTTTGATGCAAAATTTTGAGGTTCTAATGGCTTTTTTATGATGTATACATGTTATATTGAGTGTGTGAAAAGTTTCATTGAAAAATAACATGATTTGGTCACCCAAATGTGTTGATTTCGAAAGCTTAGAAAACTGGAAAATGGTTCCCGTAACTGCCCAAGCAGTCATCTTGTTTCGGCCATAACTCCTTGCTCCGATGTCGAAATCGAGTGCCGTTTGTGGCACTGGAAACTAGACATTCCCAGATTTCCATTGATATAATATGCAAGACCTGGTTCTACTTGAGTGAGCCACACCATTCATTTGAAAATCGCTGTCCTGTTTCGTTGTTCACTGGAAGACAGAACATGAACTACAACTTGAGGCTACAATGTGGACTAGTTGTGGAAAGATGTTGAAATGGTTTCTTATGATAAATTGTAGCTTTATAAATGTGTTTTCCAACGCCACCAACCACACTCAATTCTGAGTTGAATTGAGTAAATTATGACCAGATTTCGAAACCGACTCTGTAGGCGAAAACCCTCATTTTGGACAGATTGTAACCAATATTGATTTGGGCCTTGCTATTTGAAAGTTTTGGTATAAATCACCTACCAAACACATCTTGGATGATTATTAGACCTTGTCTACACCAATGAACCATGTTTGAGGAATTTTCCTTGGCCAAATGGTTGAAAACGGAAAAACGGAAGTCCAAGGCAGATTTGCCTTGGAACTCCTTGGAACTTTAGTGGTTTTGTTAACCATCTTTCCGTACGTGTTTTTCTATGAAATTTTACAGAGAAATAGTCCTTATGTGGTACCATTATACTCCTAATTTTGGTGCCATTCTGAGTTCGTTTAGCTGCTCAACTAAACTTCCAAAGTTCATGAATTGAGTTTGGAAAACCCTTGATTAACAAGGAAATTTTAGTAACTTTGAGCTACCATATCTTGGTGCTCAAAACTCCGAATCTTGATCTGCTTGTTGTGTCTTAAACTTGGATTACAACTCTAATAGAGTTCCAAATTCATATGTTTGTTCAAATCAAGTGAATTTTGCCGAATTTTCAAAGTTGGCCAAAAAGCAACCTAAACCTGTCTCAAGTGCCCCAAAACAGCAACTTTGAGCTAAATTTTGAATACTTTCCGTTTGGAATCATGAAAAAGTGTATTCTAGGAACTTTTAGTACTTTGGAAGGAGTTTCCAACGGTACTAAGTTTTCCAATTTTGGACGTGTAACGAGTGAGATACGATTTTTCAAAGATCTCGTATCAAAACTGAAATTTCCAAAACTTAAGGGATATAGAGTTGTTCAAATTCTCCTTTTCCCTCGATATCACTTGAACGTTTTACCCTTGATTTTGAAGGCGAAAACTCGATTTCTCTTGTACTTTTGAAACCCCACTTTTGGGCCTCAATTTATGAATAAATTAGGCTCACTTCCGAGAAATTTTCTCGGATTGTACAAGCGTACACTCATGCGTGATAATTGGGGTTTATAAATGATAATTCACTATTAATTTGCTCAGGCTCGCACGAGGACCTTCAAGAGGATCCTACAGTGGATACCTGAATTTCAAGTGACATTTCTTTCTTGTTTACTTGGTGAGTGTCAAGTATGTGAAAACGTGTTAATTGCTTTTGATAATAGAACATTTTGAAAACGCTGAGTCGAGTGTGTACTTTATCGCACTCATTCTCATTTAAGTGAAGTGTACTTGAATTTCATGATATGAAATACTCAAAGTGACTTGTTAAGTGAATTTAAATGAAATGTTTATGTGATTATTTATGCTATGGCTGCATAAGTCGATCGGAGTGAATCTCCTCGACTCAAGTGGTAAGTGGGGGATGCCCAAATCTCACTGACTAACCTTGGACTCGAGCCGGCATGGGCTTGGTCGGGCTCCTTGGCGAACCATGAGAAAACAAAAGCTTGATCTATTAAGAGATCTTGCTTGGCATACTCGAGCAGTATCGCCTCAAACAAATGACAGGCGGGCCTGATACAGGGGTATGTAAGGTGAAAGGGGACATGATAAGTGAAGTTCTACGGACTAAACCTACTCGATTGACAGAGTGTCGACTCGTGGAGGTTCGTGATCGTGCAAGTGGAAAATAGCTCCTGAGAGCTCCTATATTCTTGAATTGTTTCTGTTTATTTTTCTCGCTCGAATTGTTATTTATTGCAATATTATTGCTCTACTTGTTAAATTGGGATTGTTACTCGAATAATGTGACTGCATATGTGTTCTTGGCCTCACGAGCATTTTTGCTCACGCTGTAGATTTATTTTCCTTAACAGGGAAGGATTTGGAGTGAACCTCGGAGAAACTCCTTTTGAATGTACTTTTGTATTAGGGTTTTTCAATGTACTGAGTTAGACTCTTGATTATTGTATATGTTGGGATTTGATGTAACCTTTGAGAACTTGATGTAAGGATTGGATACTTGACGTATTTTGGAACTCGTGATGTAAGTTTGAATGTTATTTATGGGAATGACCTCCCTTTCTTACTTATATCATCGTGATGGCTGGTATTTCATTAAGCTTGAACGGGAATTGACTTGAGTCCTGGCGAGAGTTGGGCAGGCGTCCCGCAGATACCCTTTGGTTCGCCTTAGGGAGAAGTGGGGGCGTCACAGAATTACTAAGGAAGATTGTACACATGTGCGATCTAAGAAAATTTCATAAAAAATGAGCCTTAATTATTCGTAAATCGAGGCTCAATAGTGGGATTTTAAAACACAAGTGAAATCTGATTTCCATCTTTGAAATCGAGTGTAAAATGATCAAGTGATATCAAAGGAAAAGAGAGAGTTTGAAAAAAACTCCATTTCCTTTAAGTTATGAATTTTCAGATTTGTTACACTTACTTTGCAAAATCGTATCTCACTCTCTACAAGTCCAAAAATGGGAAATTTGGTACCGTTGGAAACTACTTCCAAAGTACTAAAGTTCCTAGAATACACTTTCCCATGATTCCCAACGGAGGGCATTCAAAAATTGGCTCAAAGTCACTGTTTTAGGCTTGCGAGACAGTTTTGAGGTTGGTTTTTCGCCAACTTTGGAAATTCGGTAAAATTCACAGAATTTGAACTAGCCTCTCAGATTTGAAACTCAAATAGATTTACAATCAAAGTTTAAAACAAAACAAGTAAAACAAGAATTGGAGTTCTGAGAACCAAGATATGGTGGTTCAAAGTTGCTGAAAAATGAGACCGTTGGGCCAATTTTCCAGACTTAAATCACTAAATTTGGAACATTGGTTGAACATCGAAATGGACTCGGAATGGCACCAAGTTTGGTAGTATCATCCTACCTTATAAGGGCTATTCCTCTACCAAATTTCATAGGAAAATTCATTCGAGAAGTTGGTTAACAAAATCATCAAAGTTTTCCAAGTCTCCAAGGCCAAGCTGCCTTGCACCTCTAGTTTTTTTTTTCTCAAACCTTTGGCCAATAAAATGCCTAAAACATGTCTCATTTATGATAACCAGGTCTAATAAGGATCCAAGATACATTTGGTAGGTGATTTACACCAAGAATTTCGAATAGAAAGTCTCAAATCAAGATTGGTTACAAATCTGTCCAACATGAGGGTTTTCTCCCACAAAGTCAGTTTTGAAATCTGGTCATAAATCACTCAATTCAACTCGGAATTGAGCATGATTGGTGGCGTTGAAAAATAGATTCTTAAAGATACAATTTCTTGGAAGAAACTTTTTCCCAAATCTATCCACGGCTAGCTCATATTTGGGCACCAATTAGCTGCTCAAAACAGAGCTCCCAGTGTAGACGTGAAACAGGACAGTCATGTTCAAACGATTGGTATGGACGACTAAGGTGGAACTAGAATGTACATTTTATACCATTGGAAAGCTGGGAATGTCTAGTTTCCAGTGCCATAAACGGTACTCGAGTTTGACATCGGGGCAAAAAGTTGTAGCCAAAACAAGAACACTGCCAGAGCAGTTACGGGAAAAATTTCCAGTTTTGCTGATTTCCGAAAACACAACATTTGGCCAACCAAATCACGGAATTTTGATGAAAATTTGTACACAACTTATATTACACATATACATCAAAAACAAGTCATTAGAAGCTCAAAAATGTGCACTAAAGCACACGAAATTCACAGGGGCAGAATCGGAAAAATTCTCCCTTTGACCTCTTTTGGGTTTTCATCCTTAACATCACTCATTTCTAGTATAACAAGCACTAAACCAACATTAATAACACCATAATTCATCAAATCAGTCCATCCAACCATAGTGGGAATTCATAGAGCTCACACACCAAAATCCAACATAAATAAAGCTACCCACATGCATGCATGAGCTTATAAGTGCACTACTACTTCCATAAATCAAGATTTTCATGGTTGATCATCACTTACTTTAGTTGATGAACCAAGCAGAAATTTCGGTCCTCCTTAGCGCAAGAAAAATCGTGAAAGCAGCCCTCTTTCCTAGCTTGATGTGGTCTCCAAGTGATTAGCTAAGTGTGGTTAAATTTTGGTGTGATTTGGTGGAAGATTGATGAAGGAATGAAGAATAAAATGGAAGAGCTTTGAGTTGTTTTTTTTTCTTCTCCTTGGCCGGCTGGAATGAAGCATGAGAGAGAGAGGTTTGATCAAAAATTAAGCTTCCAAGAGAAGCTAAAATGTGTGGCCCAAAATTAAGCAAAAGTCAACTCTCTCGTCGCGCATACACGTTCACGTTTTGTGCTCGATTCCTCTCGAGTTTGTTTCACTAGTGCACTAAACTTCTAATGCACTTCCATTCATATTATTATTATTCACTCTTAATAGTCTAAAAATAAAGGTCTTAAGTCCCTCAATTAATCGCGCGCATAAAAACGCGTACTTCTGATTTTTGCGCGATAAAGCGAAATCTCCAAGAAATTCTTATAACGATTGTATCACTAACTAATACTTGAATACTTAAATATAAAATTACATATTTTAAGACTAATGTACAAGTCCCCAATTTTCCAGGCTTATTGTACTCTCACATCGGTTATTGCTTCCAAATGCGCATTCACTATTCTCACTTAACGAGCTTCCAAAAATTAAATTTTGAAACAAGTCACTTTAAAAATATAATTAAGTTATAGATCCATGTAATTAGGTCTAAAGAGGTTAGAAAATAATATTCAGAGTAAATGGCCAAGTAAATAATTAAATAAGCTAGAAATAGGAAATTAAATAAGTAAATTTTGCGAGTCCTCACATCTAGCCCTTTGAAACTCATCACGAGCGCCCTCAGTCCTAGCCAGCTCGTCCACTACCGTCCCCTCTAGCTCCGCAATCCTAGCACCCTAAGCATCAATCATGGCGCTCAGCTCGTCGACCTCCTGGAGTAAAACTCTGTTGGTATTCACCAACTGACGACACTCATCGTCAATGGACAGTACCAGGTCATTAGGGTACTCGTGCGTTGCCCTACAGGGACAACGGGGAAACCTATAAGAAGGTGAGAATCGAATGCGAGCCTCTCCACCAAGTGCTCGATAGTAAATAGGCCTAAGAGACTCCACGTGGCCATTAACATGACCATTACCATTAGCAGCGTGTCCTTCATTACCATTCTCCATCCCTACAAAACAACCACAATTTTCGGGTTAGAAACTTAAAGTCACTAACTCGCTCAAACATTACTTAAGGTATAACTAAGTTATCTCATTCCTATTCTCGAGGGTAAAGTCTCTAATATATCTCCCGAATAGATCTCTAAACCTAGTGCTCTGATACTAACTGTGACGCCCCCACTTCTCCCTAAGGCGAACCAAAGGGTATCGGCGGGACGCCTGCCCAACTCTCACCAGGACTCGATACAAATCCAATTCAATTTAAGGCAAATACCCAAATAATAAAAGTCGAAGATATAAAGAAATCGCTTCCTTAATAAACATTCAAATCTTACATTTCAAGATACCGAAAGTACATCAACATTCCCCCAAATATACAACCTCCAAAAGTTGTCTAAACAATTACATTCAAAACCCTAATCAAAAGTCCATCAAGTTGGCTTCTCCAATTCTTTCCATTTCAGCTCCTGTTAAGGAAATTAAAGCTAATGGGATGAGCTTGTGAGGACCCGAAAATTTTCTTATTTTTATAGAATATTACTGGAATATTTAAATGATTATTCACTCATTTTCTCCGAATTATTTATTTCGACCATTTTAAATCCATTTATATGGAACGACGCCTCTTTATATTTTTAAAGCGTTTTGTTGGAAAATTCGCTTTTCGAAAATTTGTTTAGTCCGGAACGACGGGTGCACTTTTTTCTAGGCTATACTTGAATCGGGAGTGTATTAATATTGGAGAATTAAGAATGATCAATAATAGATTAAGAAAGGTTAATTGAGGAATTAATACTCAATTCACGTGAGGACTCATAAAATTATTATTTTTAAACCCCTAATTTTGGCTCAATTAATTATCTATTTGGATTTTTGCCCCGAATATTATTTTCTATCCTTATTAGACCTAAATATATGGAATTATAGCTTCATTATATTTTTAAAGTGACTTGTTTCAAAAATTAATTTTTTTTGGAAGCTCGTTTAGTGAAAATAGCGAAAACGTGTTTGGAAATTTTAACCGATTGAGAGTACAATAAGTTTGAAAATTTGGAGACATGTACAATGGTCTTAAAATAGGTAAATTTAGGTTTAAGTACTCAAGTGATAGTTGGTGGTACGATCGTTATAAGAATTTCTCAAAGGTTTCACTTTATCGCGCCTAAATTGGAAATACGCGTTTTCACACGCGCGCTTAATTGTGGGACTTTGGACCATTAGTTTGGGACAATTAAGAATGAATAATATTTATATGAATGTAAGTGCCTTAGAGGTTTAGTGCACTAGTGCAACAAACTTAAGAGAAATCGAGCACAAAACGCACGCGTATGCGCACTATTTGCGGTTGACTTTTGCGCACCTAAACTATTAGACGTTAAGCTTTCTTTGTACGCCAAAGGGTCAGACCAAACATATCATTTCTCCAAGCTTCCATGGCCGGCTAGAAGCTGCAAAGAAACAACCAAAACTCTTCAACATTTCCCTCTACAAATTTTACTCAAATCTCTGCCAAATTCTCTCAAATTTTAACACTACTTAGCCTAAGACTTGGAGTTCATATCTAGCTAAAAAGGGGGGACTTTTCACGGCTCGCTTAGGAGCAAGGAGGGACCAAAATTTCTGAGTTGTTCATCAACTAGAGTAAGTCATGATCAAGCTTTCTAATTTCAGTTTTTGGAAGTTCTAGTATACCTTTTTGCTCTAAATTTCCTATGGGTTGTTGTTGTTGTTGAAAAAAAAAATGGAAGGTGGGCTCTATGAACTCCCACCTCTGTCTTGATGGCTGATATGGTGATTGATGCTATTTATAATGTTGGTTTAGTGTTTGAAATGGTGGATTAATGGAGTATAATTAGCAGAAATCTCAAGGAACTCATGGAATAGAAATTTCTGATTTTGCCCCTGCCCCGTTCGGTTATTTTAAGGCCAATTTTTGATGATCTAATGGCTTGAATATGATGTTTATATGTTGTATTAGTTGTGTAAAAATTTTCATTGGAAAATATTGAAGTTTGGTTGGGCAAATGAATTTTTTTGTGAAACCAGTCAAGCTGGAAAACTGCTTCCGTGTAGCTCTGTCCAGCGATAGTGTTGCGGCCGTAACTTTGTCCTCCGACGTCGAAATCGAGTGCCGTCAGTGGCATTTGAAACTAGACATACACACCTTTGTAACGGTATAAAATACACATTTTGGTTCCAAGTGTGTGATCCAAACCAATCGTTTTAAGAAGGCTACCCTGTTTCTCTGTTCTGCTGAAATGATTTGATGATGCTGCAACTTTAGGCTTAATTTCGAGACAGTAGCATGCTGAAACTTAAAACGATTTCTTCTGTGAAATTATAACCCTATGAATCTATTTTCCAACACTATCAACCATGCTCAATTCTGAGTTAAATTGAGTGAGTTATGATCAAAATACGGTGACTGCCCTGTTCTTGAAAACCCTTGGATTTGGACAGATTTGATGTAAGACTTGTTGTGGTCTTACTAAATGAATTTCTTGGTGCTAAACACCTACCAAATGTACCATGTATGTTCCTTAGACTTTTCTTACACAAATGAACCATGTTTAGAGGTTTTCTTTAGCCGAATGTTTGGAAACGGGGAGAAATGGAGCTAAAGGCAGTTTTGCCTTAGTAAATTCAAAACTTTGGTTGATTGGTTAACCACCTTTCCGAAGGTATTTTTCTACGAAATTTGATAGAGAGATACCCTACATATGGGAGTACTATACTGCAAAATTTGGTACCAACCAAGTCGGTTTCAACACTTAACTAAAGGTCCAAAGTCGGAAACCCAAATCTGGAAATTTGTTCAACAGTCTTGAATTTTTCCCAAATTTGAGCTACCATATATGGGTGCTCGAAACTCCGAGTCTCGATCCGGTTGTTCTGTCCTAAACCTTACTTGCACCTCTAATTGAGTTATAAATTTCAAGGGCTGGTTTGCAACGAGTGAATTCTGCCGAATTTCCAAAGTTAGCGAAAAACCAACCCCGGCTCAATCCTGGGTGTTCTGGAACAGCAAATTTAAGCTCATTTTTGAATACCTTCCGCTTAGATTCATGAAACAGTGTCTTCTAAAAAATTTTAGTACTTTCCAAGAGGTTTCCAACGGTATAAAGTTTTCCAATTTTAGACTTGTATCGAGTGAGATACGATTTTTCAAAGATCCATATCAAAACTGAAATTTTCCAACTTTCAAGGAAATAGAGTTTTCCAAGAACTCTTTATTCTTTCGACATTATGCAAACGTTTTAACCTCGATTTCCAAGATAAAAATCCAAATGCTTTTGTACTTTAAGAAACTCTAATTGAACCTCGATTTACGAGTAATTGAGGTTCGATTTCATGAAATTTCCTTAGATTGTACTGGTGTACAATCTTCCTTGATAGTTGGGATATATGAATGACAATATATTATTAATTGCTCAGGCGCACATGAGGACCTTCAAGAGGATCCTACCGTGCACACTTGAAGTTCCAGAAAATATTTCTTCTTGATTTGCTCGGTGAGTGTCAAGTGTATGACTACTTGAACTCTATGGACTTGATTCATGCTTGGCTTACCTGATTACATGCTTAGCCTGCTTAGTTTTGAAAAATGGAGTCGAGTGTGTACTTTATCGCACTCGTTCTCATTTGAAACAAATGACTCATGCTTAACATGGTTTGCCTGGTTTACATGACCTGAAATACATGCTTAAACCTGTCAAATGCTTAAATACATGACATGGTATGCTATGGCTGCATACGTCGATGGAGTGAATCTCCTCGACACTTACATGATACATGGGGGACGCCCAAACTCATAGGTCGACCTTGGAACCCGAGCCGGCATGGGCTTGGTCGGGAACCTCGGTGAGCCATGAGATTCACATGATAAACTTGATCTATTGGAGAGATCTTGCTTGGCATACTCGTGGAGTATCGCCTCATAAATGTCGTGCGGGCCCGAAGCGGTGTATGGTGGACGGATGAGAAGTAAGTGGTGATCTACGGTTTGGAAATATCAACCCGGTTGACGGAGAGTCATCACGGGGAGATATACGAATGAACTGGCAAAGCAAGTGGAACTTAGCTCCTGAGAGAAATAAGCAATAACATTCAAGTAATTCACAATTTCAAGTAGCAATAGCACTTATGCGAGAAATAAGCAATAACATTCAAGTAATTCACAATTTAAAATAAAACACATTTAATGAGGACACAGGAGCTCTCAGGAGCTAAATTTCACTTGTTTTGCCGAGTCTCGATCATATACCTCCGCGTGATGACACTCTGTCAACCGAGTAGGTATATTTAGTCCGTAGAACACCGTTTTACTTCACGAATCCCGTTCACCTTTACACCCCCTGTTCCGGGCCTGCTTATCATTTTAAAAGGCGATACTACTCGAGTATGCCAAGCGAGATCTCTCAAATAGATCAAGCTTTACGAATTTCTCATGGTTCATCAAGCTTCTCGACCAAACCCATGCCGGCTCGAGTCATAAAGTTAACCTATGAGTTTGGGTGTCCCCCCAAATACGAATATAAGTCGATGAGACAACGCTCCAATCGACGATCACAAATATGATTCACAACCACATCACTTCACATGAGTCGAATATCAATTCACATAGCAAAATTTGATCATAATTTCATTTAAAAGAGAACTAGTGCGATAAAGTACACACTCGTCTCGACAATTCGAATTCACACAATTCACAAGAAGCAATTCACGCATTTAGCAACAAATCATGCACTGGACACTCACCAAGTAAAAAAGGGAGTAAGTGATCAAACAAACTTTTAGGTGTCCGCTCCGAGATTCTCTTGAAGATTGCCTTGAGCGCCTAAAGAAATAACAATTTTTTTTTATCACTCACAACCATGCATCAACCAAGAAAGAATGTACACTTGTTCAGACTAAATCAATGTCTTAAAAGAGAACCTAAATCTCTCGAAAATCGAGGTTCGAAAGTGAGGAGTTAAAGTCCCAAGAGAGAGTTGCCACTTCCATGAAATCGAGTTTAAAACAGTCTATCGACATCGAGAGAGAGTGACAAGTTCTCAAAACTCAGTTCTTATGAATTCGGAAAATTTCTGTTTTGCGCGACGATTTTGAAAAATCAGATCTTGAGTTCGGCATGTCCAAAAATAGAAAACTTTATACCGTCGGAAACTAGGTTCGAACTACTAAAAGTTCCTAGAAGATATTTTTCCAATATTCTAAACGAAAGGCATTCATTATTCAGCTCAAAGTTTCAGTTCCAAGAAGACAGGTTTGAACCAGTCTTGTTTTTCATCAATTTTTGGAAATTCGGAAAAATTCACAGGAAGTGAATCAACCTCTGAAATTTATAACACAATAAGAGTTCCAAACCAAGTTTCAAACACAACAAGCGAAACTAAATTTGGAGTTTTGAGCATCAAGATATAA
The DNA here is from genome assembly GCF_036785885.1 of Coffea arabica. Classification (NCBI taxonomy): domain Eukaryota; kingdom Viridiplantae; phylum Streptophyta; class Magnoliopsida; order Gentianales; family Rubiaceae; genus Coffea; species Coffea arabica. The sequence goes on along the minus strand of NC_092318.1, from coordinate 21,998,886 downwards.
CAGCTTAAACCCAGCTGAATTTTGCACACTGATCAGAAATTTCCAGATTTGAAGAGCCATCTTAGGGGCATCATTTGGATATCGAAATGGTATTGAAATTACACCAAATTTGGTACACTTAAACTTCCATATGTGGACTACCTCTCTATCGAATTATAGGCAAAAACTCACATGGGAAGGCAGTTAACAAAATGACTAATATTCGTGAAATTTTCAAAGCAAATCTGCCAACCCACTCTTTCTTTCTTTCCAAAGGTTTTGTCCAATGAAATCAACCTCAATTCACTCCATTTTTGAAACCAAGGTTCCAAAAACATTTAATAAGCATTTGATGGTTAATTGACATCAAAATTTTCCAAACAAAACATCCCAAAATAAACCTGACCATTCGGCTAGCAAGAAGGGAAAAACTTTCCAGTTTCCAGATTTGTTGCAGTTTCGAAATCAGACCACATCTCACTCAATACAAGTTCAAATTAAGAATGGTTTATAGAATTGTAAACTAGGTTCAAAATTCTACATTCATCAGAAAGAGTCATTTTCAAAATCAGTTCACAAGTGAGAGAAAATCAAGCCACACGATGCAGCTTCTCCATTCCTTTCGGACAGACAATCACAACAGGACAGTCAAATTTGTTGAATCACTACGGTTCATTCAGTTCGAACTAGTAGGTGATTTTTATACCATTGGAAAGCTATGAATGTCTAGTTTTGAATGCCACTAACGGCACTCAATTTTGACTTTTGTACAAAGAGATATGTTCGAACAAAGATGCACTGTCCGAGACCTCTGCTACACGTTTTCCAGATTTGATTCTTGCCAAAACTCAAGTTTTGTGCAACCAAATGAAACGATTTTTGCAAGGAACATTCTACACACAATATACAACATATAACCATCAATTTCACAGCCAAACAAGCATCAAAATTTTGAATTAAAACAGAGCAACAATGGACAGAATTTTCAGCCAGCACACTAACCAAAATTTTTGAACTTTCTCTCCCTCTTCTAACCGTAATCCTCTCATATAACACATAAACACAATAATCAAACATTTTAATCCTCAAGTCAGCCACCTATAATCCACCTCAAGATCGCTAGTCTAGAGATTAAGGTGATAAATGAAACTCCTCAAGTCCTCTAACTTATTTCTTGCTTAGGGTTTCAAACCCATGCAAAACTAACCATAATTCTTGAAGAAAATGGAAAGAGTAGAAGAGTTAAAGGATTACCTCTAACCCTAGATGAAAAATCAGATTTTTCCACCACAAATCCTCCTAAAAGCTCCACAAGATGTTGTCTTTCTCCGAGCTAGAACTAATCTCCAAAGGTTTTGTGAGTTGGGTGAAGCTTTTCAAGTGAAATGGAACAAGATTGGAGCAAGACAATGAGAGTTTTCTTCCCTTCTTTTCCTCTTGAGTTTCGGCCGAGAAAGGTATGAGAGAGAGGAGGGTTTTGAGTGTTCAATCTTGCCTTGGAAGCTTGAAGAAATTGTGGCCAAGAAGCTTTGTAAAAGTCAACTCTGAATAGTGCTCGAAAAGTGAGGTGCACTACCACTTTTCTCTCTTGTTTGTTTCACTTGTGCACGAATCCTCCAATGTAATTCCCTTAACACTGTAACTACTCACTCTTATGAGTCTAATATAAATTTCTCAAATCCCCACTTAGTCGTTCCGACGTGAAATACGCAAACTTTCGTCTCGCGCACGATAAAAACGAAATTTAAAAGAAATTTATGCAACAAAAATGTAATTAACTAACTCTAGGGTAATTAATTATAAAAAAGTCTATTTTAAGAATAAAAACATGAGTCCTCACAGAACTGGGTGTTGATGTTTTCATAGGAAATGTAGGTCTATGTCTTAGCTTTGAAACTCCATAAAATTTACCTTGATCCGATATACCTAGCTACAGTTACGACCAAAACACTGAAGGATGACAAAACAACCATTTATTTGTTCTTCTTTAAACTGGTTTCCAGCTTTGGTCCATGGTGATAAGTTATTATTTGTTTTGTTCGATTGGTTTTAAGGCCTTAAATAGATTAATGTGGTTGGTTATCACTTGTGGTTGGATTGGAGGGTTGTTGGTGTGAATCCAAGTTGTACTTGGATGGGAAAAGTAAGAAAATAAGGGAAATACTACCCAAATTTCTATTACTTGCTCTTATGAATATTAGTGAGATGCAAGGTTTGATTTTAGGGTTAGTTGGATCTTAAGTTACATATGTATCCTTAAATGCACTTCAATAGTAGTATATGAGTTGTTTTATACCAAGATTTGGTATCAACTAAGATGAAAAATATTAGTTTTATCTCTAAAACTTTGAATTACATTTGCTCACTTCAATTTGGGATTGGTTGTTCTTTCAACTACTAATTCCTAGAATTTTCTTTCATTATTTTTGAATTTGAGAAATGACTCAAGATTTTTCGTGACTTGGAAGTTCAAATGTTGTTATTCACTCTAAAACTGTATTTTGATATTTGCACTAGTAATTTCTGGATTTTTGATGGTTCATCTAGATTTTGATTAGTTGAACCATAATACCTTGTTTTGACTGATCTAGGTTTCTTTGGTGAACCAGAGTACAACCCGGATGGAAACTTTTGACATAACTCTTACTCATATTTGTGAGTGTTCTTTGTATGTTGTGCTTCCAATAACTATGTGGGTTGTTGTGAATGTTTGCTTGAATGTTAATTGCTTTTCAATGATTATGAAATGAATTTTTGATAGGCGAGTGTGTACTTTATCGCACTCGACCTAAGTTAACGTGAAATTTTCAATGATTAAATGATCGAATGCTACTTGTGCATGAATGTAAGCCTTTTGGCTGAACTGGGCGCTTGCCCTTTGTTGCCAGCCAACTCGAGCCAGAAGTGGACTCGATCGGGCGGCTGGTGACCCTCGGACAGTGTTTTGGTATACTCGAATATGATCACGAAGGTTGGTGGAGAACTGGTCAGTGAATTGGCTAGTGACGGGAAATGAAATCAATGAAGGAATGTCAAGAACCCTGGAGGAGTTTTCACTTGCAAATGTTTTTCTAATAAATTGAAGGGATAAGGAAAATGGTTGGCAAATGAATGAACGAATGGCTCCACGTGGGCACGTATCCTTTTAATGAATGTGTTCTCATTGCTTTTATATTGTGAATGTTTTCTCTTCAATGAATAATGTCCTTGTTTAAATTGCTTGATTACTTGTTTGGGAACCTCACTGGGCTTTTAACTCATTCCTTTAGTTTTTGTTTTCCTTACAGGGGATACGAGCAAGGGCGTGCAACTGATACATGCTAGCATAGTCTAGTTTTTGAATTTTTGCGTTTGTACTCGCACTAGTACTCGGTTAGGGTTGAATGTATCTGAAATTCACAACTTTTGTTATATTTTGTATTATATGAATGTTTGAGATAGAAATGAATGTAAGTATACGTTCCAAGTTTGGGAACTGTTATTTCACTTATTCTTGAGGTTATACCTTATTTTATTTGAAGAGAGTGAACGAGTCCTGGCGAGAGTAGGGCAGGCGGTCCGCCAAACCCTGGGGTACGCCCTACGAGGAGGTGGGGTCGTCACAGGTGGTATCAGAGCTACTTTGCGTGGTCTCTGCGCGTGGTGAGCTTGGGCCAAGTGGTATTATGTGAATGAGTAAAGGCTTAAGTACTCTTCTAGAGCGTAAGCTATGAATCATGAATGTGATAGGTCTAAACCCTTTATCTTGATGCTTGGGGAAAAGTAAATATGTATGTTGGGTAGGAATCTCAAATGTTGTGATTTACTCTTGGGACCGGCCGGCTCGAGTTGTGATTATCTTATTTCGGATTCTTGTACCCGAGTACGCAAGAATTGAGGGCAATGCTAGGGACGTGAGATCTCCATTTGCAGGGAACAAGAACGGGCTAATATTTTGCGAGAGTAATTGGAAGAGGTCAACAGACGAGTGAGAGATCGGACGGAGAATATTTTAACCGAGTGTGGGACAATATCAGCCAAAGAGAAGTGGAATCAGCTAGTTCAGTGATGACCTAAGCTAGAAATGTAAGACCTTGAGGTTGTAGGAAGTAAGTTAGGGTGGTTGGGATGGCATGTCGTGTTTTTCTTCTTGTTTTGCCACTATATTGCCACTGCATGTATTTTGCTCGTGACATGTCAATGCTCACATGTATAGTACTTGCTGCACTTGATTTTGTTCATCTTGATATGTATCTTTGTGAACTTGGTGCATTATAGATATGCTAAGCATGTTTCCTTATCCTTGGTTTTATGGTTTAAAAATTGCCTTTATCCTGCCACTTTAGCCAATTTATTTTGTTTACGTACTGTATCACCTTTTGAAAAAAAAAAGAGAGAAAAGGGTATGGAGGGGAGACGTAGTCGTGGCCGTGGAGCTAGTCGTGGCCGTGGGGCTAGGCAATCACAAGAACCAAGGAATGCAAGAGAAATAGCAGCCGAGTGTCGCGCCCCATTTTTTGTAAAATAAATAAATGGTTTTAAAAAGTGAATTTTTTATTTGAAAAAATGAATAAAAAGCACGGGTCTAAATGGGACTTGAAAATGCGACGTTTTGACCCAAAATAATAGTTTTAAAAAGGGTTTTTGAAATAAAAATCGGAGTCGCCACTTGGTATTGAGTTAAGGTGTACCAAGTCACCTAAAAAATGAATTTGTTAAAAGAAAAAAAATAGAAAAACCCTTTTTAAACGACTCCAAATCTACGAAAATCAGAGAAAAAGATTCGGGAGTCACATTTGAAGAAAGGGAAGGTAAGGATAAAAATCCAAGGCACCCTTTCAACCTAGCCAAGGCTAGTTGCGCGATTTAGTCAAAAATTTTCTTATTTTAACCTAAAGATTTATCACATTTGGATGTACTATATGAATGCAAATCCTAGACCTAAGAGGGTATCGGTGGGTCGAAATTTCTCTTCAAAACTCAATTGATGCAAATCGCATTACTTGCGATGCCCAAAGTGATTATTTCGAAGAAGTCACGAATCGTGCAAAAATATGAGACTCAAAGAGAAAATACGAAAATAAAAGTATGTACAAATATACATGACCTAGAGGGATGCATCATAACGGGTGCGGGGGACTAATGTTTTGTGACTCAATTTTCCCTTTAATAGAGGGAATACGAGCGTGCTAAGGCTAGAAAGCCAAACTCGTCCATATCCCATATCCAAGGGGCTTTCCTATCTAAACAAGCAAATGATCTAACCTAGTTTATAATTTTCCCCTAAATGGAATGCAAGTCTAATGTCATGTTTTCACACGTAAGGATAAGGAATATACATATAGGGGGAATATGGGATAAGTGATATACATATAGGGGGATAAGAGGAATGTCATGCAAGATAAAAAGCCCTGGAAAGTAAAAAAAATGCATGAAAATGTAATGCAGTCATACAAATATGATCTAGCGTTAGCAGGGCTCCTAAGGGTCCAGCGTTGGGCTAGCCTACACCTATGAATCCTCACTAGCATTGGACTAGTAGGAAAATCGGAAAAATGGCCACAACTAGCGTTGGACTAGTGTGGTATCCGAAAATGAGTCACAACTAGCATTGGACTAGTGTGATATCACGTCATACACTAATTTAATCATGCAAAACTTAATAAAAGCATATAAACACATAATATCACATAAACACATAACACATAGGCATGGTATCTAGATGCAAGGCCCTAAGAAAGCGGTAACACATAGCACGTAAGCATGCAAATCACACAAAACAAATAAAGCAAATAAAATCCTAACTATTACATTAGGGAGGCCCTACTACAATCTGGGGGGGAAAGAATAAATAAATAAAATAATAACCTAACTATTACAACTTTGGCATTCAAGTGCCTCCCAAATAATTAAAATCGGACTAAAATAAATATACAAAACTAAAAAAACAAATGAAGCGAATAAATAAATAAATGAAATGGAAACATTTAAGGGGCATGCAATTAAACACGTAAAGTCACATGAGGCACATAGGGTCAAATAGAGTCAAGAATAAGGGATAGAGTGTACCTCCCTTGAGTTAGGGCTCTAATGGAATGAACTTACTTATTTACCCTCCAAAAAACAAAGAAAGGGTCAAGGCATTAACAAATAATCACAAAAGATAAAAATAAACATGAAATTGAATCAGTTAAATCATGTAGACAACCCACATTTAAGAAGTTAACAGAAGAAGGGACTTAATTGCAAAGATTAACAAAATTTTGGGGCCAAAATTAGAGAAAAATAAAGTTTAGGGACCTATTTGCAATTAAGTTAAGGACCCAATTGAAAGAAATTAAAAGTTTTTAGGGCCTTAGTGAAAATATCCAAAAGTCAGGGGACTGGAATGAAATTTCATCACCAGACTTTTTGACTTAATAGGCCATTGGGCCGTTTTCTTTGTTTGTTTGGGCCGAAACCCTCCTAGCCCAACCGAAAACCCAAGCAAAACAGGCGGGTTAATCTATTATTTTGGCCTAAAATTAGCCAACCAAACAAATGGGCCTTGACCCTCTAGCCCAAGTCAAAACCCAAAAATAAATTAAACCCTATTGCACAAACCCAGCCAAATATCATTAGCCAAAACATAAGTCTAAACCCAACAAGATAACAAATCAACTAAAATTATTTAAGCCACAATTATGACCTAAAACCAAGAATTAATCTACCCCGAAAGACTACTTAAGAAAATTAAAAGATGATAAAAAAATCCAAACGGGCGAAATTAGTTCAGCTTTTCCAATTTTTGGGGTCACATCAGAATAAGGGGGAACTTGGGGGGTTCAAACACAACAAAAATAGGGACGTAATTGAAGGAATCACGAAGGTTTCGGGGTCGAATTATGAAGCTCAGAAAACATGGGGCCAAATCATAAAACAAAAAGAAAATGGAGGGACTGAAACTATAAATCTGAACAAATTGTCATCTTCTCCAGCAGATTAAACCAGTTACCATTTCAGCTTTCTTCTCGGACGAAAACATCAAAACTTCAACTCTTCGTCATTCCCCAAAAGATAAATAAAACTCACACAAGCTTCCTTTCCTAGCAATCTCATGACATAATTCGAATTCATACCAAGGAACAGAACAGATACCAAACAAGCGGATGCCAAACGAACTATCCGAATCAACTATTTTGACAAGCATGGACTGGCCGAACGTTTGCAAACAGAAATCAATTCGTCCTTTCAAACCGAATTCTCAGTTGGGCATTTCATCGAGCAATAAATGGGCATTGAAAAATTCAGTATTTCTTTGCTTAATTGAGTCTATAACTAGCCCACAATTTGCCAGCAACACAAAAAATACAGTCCAATAAACCCATAGAGCATTTATGATTGCAATTGCAGATAGTCAACAAGAAAATTGCCCTCGACCAAGCCACGGTGAAGTAAAATTTAAGGGAAAAAGCCACTTACCTTCTCCGTTGGATAAAGGTCCTCATGTTTAATTCCTGTTACTGCCACTGTTGCCTCCACCGCCACCGCCGCATGTCTTTAAACATAGACATTTGTTTGAAGATTTTCATTTGGGCATTTTTACAAACAGTCTACAGGTTCATTTTTCCATGACTGGAGTACGACATTAGGGACATTGGTGGGCGTCACGTTTCCAGCTATTACATTCAGAGCTCCTTCCCGGTCCCACTCTCAGCATCAGCAACTTCAGACGGCGACGACAAACGGCCCCGTTAATGTCTGCCGGAGAAACAAGAAGGTGAAGAAGAACAGGGCGGTTGCCATGGCGGCCGAGGAAGATGAGAGGCGGCAGTGTTGGGAAGGAAAATCTTTTCTCTCATTGCGTTTTTCTGCTAATCCCTCGGTCTCTCCCTTCAAAGCTCCCCCACCAACTCTCGTAGCCTTCTTCAACCCCAGACGCAGAGCCTTTTTTCTTTTTCCTTGGGTTTTTCCCTTGCTCTATTTTCCTCTCCAGCCCAAGTCCCCAGTTCTCCTTCTTCCTCTCAGTTTCTCCCTTTCTGGCTCTCCCCCGTTTCTAGCTTTCACCATCTTTCCGACGAAAACCTCAGCTTTCTTTTTCCAGCTGCTAATAGATCCTCCCCCCCTGTTCTCTGTTTTTTCTTTTTCTTCGCTGAAGCCTTTTCTCCTTTGATTTTTCTTTTGCTTGCCCGACAGTTTCCTCCTTGCTAATCCCTTGTCCGCCGCCCCCTCGGCTCCCTCCTTTGCTCATTTTCTTCCTCTATTTTTCTTCTTGTCTTGTTGCCCCTCTGTTCTCAAGCCTCTCCGATGGTTCCCTCTAGCTCAATCCCTCCAAAATCTCCTTAAACTTACCATGTGTCCCTAACACCTCACCCCTTAGGTGCTTAGTTGTCTAAAACATAAAAGAGACACTTGTCCAAATGCATGCCTCCCCACTTGTCATTTTCACTCTTTTTTCCTTTTTCTCTTTTTTCCCTTTTCTTTTGTTTTTCTGAAATTTAGTATGAAGACAAAAATAAAAAGTAAAAAAAATAAAAAATAAAATAAACCAGAACAAAAATAAAATAAAATAAAAATAAGAACCCTAGAATTGAAGCAAATAAACCTATTAAATTAATTAAACAAATAAAGTTAAAAAAAATAAAAAAATTTGGTGTCTACAGTTTGCCCGTCTTTGTCTGAGTTTTGAAAAAACTTGAGACAAAGAAGTAGACACCAAATACTTACCTGTGTCATTCGGTTGCCACTATTCGAACAACTGTTGTCTTTGAAAATGAGGACTGACCTCCTTTAACAAAAATTTTAAAATGGGACTGACCCAGACGAGAAATTTAAAACGGGACTGACCCGAACAAGAAATTTAAAACGGGACTGACCCGAATAGGAAATTTAAACGGGATTGACCTGAACAGAATATTCAAAACAGGACTGACCCGAACAGAAAATTTAAACGAAATTTAAATCATGGGACTGACCCGAACAAACTTTAAATCATGGGACTGACCCGAACAAAACTTAAATCATGGGACTGGCCCGAACAAAACTTAAATCATGGGACTGGCCCGAACAAAACTTAAATCATGGGACTGACCCGAACAAATTTTAAATCATGGGACTGACCCGAACAAACTTTAAATCATGGGACTGACCCGAACAAAATTTTAATCATAGGACTGACCCGAACAAAACTTTTAAATCATGGGACTGACCCGAACAAAAATTAAATCATGGGACTCATCCGAACAAAATTTAAATCATGAAACGCACACTAGTGGAACTGACCCACGTTTAGTGGCAGTGTAAATAAAATACTCACTAGTGGGACTGACCCAACGACTAGTGGCGGTGCAAAAAAAAATGCTCACTAGTGGGACTGACCCAACGGCTAGTGGCAGTGTAAATGAAATGCTCACTAGTGGGACTGACCCAACGGCTAGTGGCGGTGCAAAATGAAATGCACACTGGTGGGACTAACCCATGTTCAGTGGCGGTGTAAATGAAATGCACGCTAGTGGGACTGACCCATGTTTAGCGGCAATGAAAATGAAATGCACACTGGTGGGACTAACCCATGTTCAGTGGCGGTGTAAATGAAATGCACGCTAGTGGGACTGACCCATGTTTAGCGGCAAAGAAAATGAAATGCACACTGGTGGGACTAACCCATGTTCAGTGGCGGTGAAAATGAAATGCACACTAGTGGGACTGACCCATATAGTGGCAATGAAATGCACGCTAGTGGGACTGACCCATGTTTAGCGGCAATGAAAATGAAATGCACACTGGTGGGACTAGCCCATGTTCAGTGGCGGTGAAAATGAAATGCACACTAGTGGGACTGACCCATGTTTAGCGGCAATGAAAATGGAATGCACACTGGTGGGACTGACCCATGTTTAGCGGCAATGAAAATGGAATGCACACTGGTGGGACTGACCCATGTTCAGTGGCAATGAAAAATTAAATGCACACTAGTGGGACTGACCCAACGGCTAGTGGCAGTGAAAATGAAATACACACTAGTGGGACTGACCCATGTTTAGTGGCAATGAAAATGAAATGCACACTAGTGGGACTGACCTAACGGTTAGTGGCGGTGCAAAAGAAATGCTCACTAGTGGGACTGACCCAATGGCTAGTGGCAGTGCAAATGAAATGCTCACTAGTGGGACTGACCCAACGGCTAGTGTCGGTACAAAAGAAATGCTCACTAGTGGAATTGACCCAATGGCTAGTGGCAGTGCAAATGAAAATGCTCACTAGTGGGACTGACCCACGGCTAGTGGCAGTGTAAATGAAATGCTGGTATGTATGAAAAAACTGTATAAGACTTGCTTGAGAAATTATCCAAAGATTTGCCCCAATGTGATGCATTGGTCAGTGGGATTAAACCCGAGCCTGCCTTAGTTGGTGGTACAAAATTCAAGCCCAACGTGAACTTTGTGATGTTGGCGGTACAAAATCCAGGCCCAACGTGATCTTTGTGATATTGGCGGCACAAAATCCAGGCCCAACGTGATCTTTGTGACGTTGGCGGCACCAAGTCCAGACCCAACGTGATTTTTGTGATGTTGGCGGCACAAAATCCAGGCCCAACGTGATTTTTGTGATATTGGCGGCACAAAATCCAGGCCCAACGTGATTTTTGTGATGTTGGCGGCACAAAATCCAGACCCAACGTGATTTTTGTGACGCAAAGTCCAGGCCCAACGGGATGTTGGTGGCGTAAAGTCCAGGCCCAACGGGATTTTTGTTAATGTCAGTGGGATAAGACCTAATCCCCAGCGTGGGCCCTTCTTCTTTTTTCTTCCTTTTCTTTTCCGGCATCGGCCTTCCACCTCAATTGATGTTTCTCCATCGTTTTGAGCCATGAATACCTGCACAGGGGGCTTACCAAAGTACAACATGCACTTAAATTGCATGAAAAGAGCAAAGTGATTGATTCGAAAAATGTATTATTTGACTCTTGGACGAAATTCCCAGATGTATTGAAAATTTTTTGCCCCAGTGTGGGCTAATTTTGTGAAATCTCTCAAATGAAAATTTGCCCCAGTGTGGGCTCCTTTGATTGTAAAAATTTGTTCAGATGATTCTCCATTTATTTGAACAAAGAGAAACCGCACTTTCTAGAATTGAGAAAATAATCATATATACAATGTGAAGAAATTTAAACGTCGAGTTTGAACTCAAGCAGAAATTTCATGATGAATCTCTCATAATAACACTAAATTACAGAAGATTTCTTCCTCACTTTTAGCATCTGTGCTTAGAGTAGCGGGTCACCACTTCTTGTTGGCTCATCTTTCAGGACCAATCAAGTGGGCGTCATTTCTGATTTGGAAGTGGCTAAAGGAAATGGGAGGTCAAGATTTGTCTTATTTTCGTGCCCATTCGATATCACATCTTAGTGAAAGCAAAATAGTTTGTCACCCTTATTTCTTAAGAAAACTTAGTCAACACATAAGCTTTGTAAGCTCGCAACAGAGGGGTAGAAACGATACCAAAACATGCAGAAACAGGTTATAACTTTATGATCATGAGTGACAGGTAGATTTCTTAGGAGCGTAACCCTTGTTTTGAGTTGTCATGAGGGATAAGTCAGCGATGGACTTTATGAGCTTGTAATGCGGCTGGAAAACGATAGTTAAAGAAAAAATTTCCAAGGATATTGCACCGAAGATCGCATTTTTCTCAAAACTGCTCTCATTTCGTACTCAAAGATCTCAGACTTTGTTTGCACTTTTCTCATCATTCACCAGGGATTTCAGCGTAGAATTTTTTTTTTTTTTTGTATTTTTCTTGCATTTACTCTTCTTGCTTTGCTTTTTGCTTCTTTCTCCTTTTTCTCGACCTGGTGGATTTTCACATGGTGAGTAGTGTCAACCTCATACCCAAGCAATTCAGAAATACAGCTAAAATTTTCTGGCATCAGAAATTTTCTTGACAGGGCCATTGCAAAGAACAGAAGTCAGGACTTTCGGCTTTTGTAATGGGGTCTGGTGGGGTATTTAGAAAAGTTAAGGCTTGAAGGAAGATTTCAAAAGTGGTTTAAATAATCTGAGATCGCATTGTTGCGTCAACCCTATTTCAGGGCTAAATCAAAACTTGCCTCAGTTCATTCTCCATTGAGGCTTTTTCTTTCATTTTCTTCCTTTTCTTTTCTTTTCTTTCTTCTCTTTTCCGGCCTTCGGTTGTTTCATTCACCGAGGTTTTCTTTTCTTTCATTTTCTTTCGGCTTTCCTTAAACAATTAAATTTGCCCCAGATTGGGGTTTTCCTTTTCCTTTCTTTTTCAAAACTCAATTTACCCCAATGTGGGGTTTGCGATTCTCAGGGGTTGCCGAAATAGATTATTCTGATGGTTCAAAAGGGATAACTAGGGATAAAATGTTTGATTGGAAAGGAAGACGGCCTGACTTTCATTCCATTCCTCACATTGATTCCATTCCTCACATTGACCCTGAAAGGAAACTTTCATTAATGCGAAATTTCTTGCACGTATCTGAATTAACTGACTGAGAAAGACTCTTTTTCATCCATAAGTGGTTCGTCGGACAAAACTCATCCTTTTCCTTTTCCGTCAAAATTGAAGCCCAGATAGTAATGGTAGAATCAAATTTTCCCAATTCAATTTTAGCATTTATGCTTTTCCTTCCCCTTTTTTCAAATTCTCCAATCTCCTTCCCCATTATGGGGTGCGATCATAAGTGCCTTTGAAAAGAACCACCCATTTTAGCTCAAATGAGGATGCAAGGGATAAGCAGTGTTTAGATTGTAGAAACGATGGCCAAAGTATCATTCTTACGCCTCATGACAACCAAAGTAAACGATTTGCTCGTTGAGAATCCATTCCCTTTTGATATTTGAAAAATTTTCCAATGTAGGGTAATGATCATTAAGGCTCTTATTTGAAATGAAATTATTCTTTTAAAGGCTCAATTGGGAGAGCAAATGATAAAATTTGTATAGATAGAGAAACGAACGCTTGAAGTGTCATTCCAAATTTTCAAAACAAACAAGAATAATGTACATTTTTGCTTTCACTTAGATGTGAATTGAACCGGATTAGACACAGTGGACACTTTTAAACAAAGATTGCCCCAATTTGCAATTTGTCAATCAATGTGATTGATTTATTGGGGGGCTAATAAGGTAGGCAAAAATATGAATTGTACAGTGAAGGAGGAAAAGGTATCTCATTGGATCTTTTGAGTGACCTCTTTTAATTCTGAGCACTCTTATTGTATAGCTCGGATCACCAATCTAACGTGAATTTTCAGGCAAGAGGTTGAAAAAATCTCAACTCGAGCTTATTTCTTAAAATTCATCATGAAATCTCTTAATGAGCTCAACAAAGAATGAAATGTAGACAAGTATATACAAAACAAATAATTGTCTGAATAAAAGCTTCATTATTGTCAATGTTTGAAGAATTTTAAAAGCAATACATATGAGAAACATTCTAAAGAACTCCTTTACACATGTATACACACTTTTCTCTCTTAATAGCCCCCTTTTTCCGTTGAGCAATGAAATCTCTTAGATGTTTTATACGAGCGCTTCCAGATGAAATTTCAAATTTACATTGTAGGGCCTGCCCAAGAATCAAGTAATACTTGTTATTTTCAGGATTCATTAGACAAAATCGTTATCAAATATAGAAAGAATATTTTTACTTCATTGAAATCCCTTTTATAAATGCAGGGGAGGGGGAAAAATAAAAGAACAAAAAACCCAGAGTTAGTAAGCAAAATTGTAAAATCGGTATGCATGTCCTATGGGGGAGCCCTTTTTACGCCAAGGGTTAGCCTAGCATGGAAATGCAATCACCTGGGGTAGGTACTATACAATACCTGATGAATCCGACCAACTTATTAAGTGAAAGATAATTTGAAAAATTTGGTCAATTGGAGTGACGAGAGACATTTGTCAAAATGAGGACAAAGTCCGAATGGATTGCTTGCTTTGATCAACACATAAAATGATGTGTAAAAGAGCCTATTCTTGAAAGGATTGCTTGCTTTGATCAACACATAAAATGATGTGTAAAAGAGCCTATTCTTGAAAGGATTGCAATGTCTCGACTAATTTATTCAGTGAACCTTAGACTTAAACCCTAAAGGGAATAAGCGGGTCAAATGAATAGGATGAAATTGATGATTTATTCAAAATTGACTAGATTACCTTAAAAAGGGTAAAATGGTCAAATGCATTGAATGAAATTCAAAGTTGAATGGATAACCCTAAAAATGAATAAACTAATCAAATGAATTGAATGAAATCAATTGATCAAACAGATCGAGTGAAATGATAATTTATTCAAAATCGACCGAATTATCCTAAAAATAGGTAAACTGGTCAAATGGATCGGACGCAATTGATGATTTATTCAAAATCAATAAGATTGCCCTAAGAACTAATCAAATGAATTGAATGAAATTGGTGATCTATTCAAAACCGACTAGATTGCTCTAAAATGGGTAAACTAGTCAAATAAATTTAAAATCGACTAGGTTGCCCTAAAAATGAACAAATTGATAAAATGGACTGGATAAAATTGATGAATAAAATGGTCCAATGGATTGAATGGAATTGACAGCTTATTTAAAAATCAATCTATCCATTGGTAGTTTCAAAAATTTATTGCGATGCATTAGTCTATGAGCCTTCTAATATCAAATTTTGGCCTCAATTTATTTATCGTCTCAACAGTGAGGAAATATTGGTAAATTTCTTCAAATTAATGTCCTTTACGCAAGAGATTTTTACCAATTTTGATAAAATGGCCAAAAAGTGATTATTAGATGCTCATATTCCAAAGATCGCTCTATGAAAATGATCGGATCCTACCTTATCTTGTGCACTACCCCTTTGGATGGTACAAAATGTAAATGTGCAAGTCTCCTTGGATTAAATATCCGAGACACAGGGCGGTTTATTCCTATAACGGGATTCCCTAAGTGGCATTCCCTCTCTAGGGTTTATGCATGATGCCAGTTTATTAAAGCGATAAAACATACAATTTAAATGATATCACGACCTAAAAGGACCCTTTATACGCCAGGGTGGGCCTAGAATGATGTTCAATTTTCAATCTATAAATGCAATTCATTGGAATCTTAAACATGCAATAACCTATCTAAGAGGGTAAGTTCTAAAAAGTGGATCATGCCAGATCTCTTAATTCCTAGCGTTTGTGAATGCAAAAGACAAGAAAACAAAGAAATGTTAGTTCAGTAAATAATCACATAACACGTTGAGGCAATTAATTGATATAAAAGACAATAAAGAAAAATAAGGAAAGAATGGTGGAATCCCTCCCCTCGTGCCTAGTGTTCCTAATTCCGGATAAGGTCGACTCTACCCTAGGCAACTCTAGTATGGATGCATGAGGTTTGGCTCACTAATGCATCTAGACTCGATAAGGCTTCGGCTCCCAAGCCTTCAGACCTAAAGGCGAAGGGTCATCACTCCCAGGGCCTTCGATCGGTGGCTCGAGTGATCCCTTAGGTAGCGCTATGGGCGCAGAGCACACCATCCGCCTACCCAAGGCAATCGATCCTAATCCTACAAGGAGGTGTGGGAAATGCCCACGAAAAAAAATAGGGTAAATAAGACTATGCATGCACGTATGAGGTGCTTTCTTATTGAGGGGAGGGATTGTACCATTAGATGCGGTCGAAGGTTCTAGGGTAACTACCCCCCATCCCCAAAATGCAATCGCGAAACAAGTAAAAGTAAACAAATAAATAAATCATCCATTCATCACATACATAGTGTGCGAAGAGCGATTGTGCGCGTGATAGATGCAAAATCCCTAAAAAGAGAAAAATGGCAAAAGGAAAAGAAGAATGCAACCCTAAACCTCCAAATGTGATATATGAAAAGGTTAAAGAAGAAAAAGATTGACTAAATCAAATTTGCTCGGACTCTCTAAGTCCCCAGTGGAGTCACCAGCTGTTACGCCCCATTTTTTGTAAAATAATTAAATGGTTTTAAAAAGTAAATTTTTTATTTGAAAAAATGAATAAAAAGTACGGGTCTAAATGGGACTTGAAAATGCGACGTTTTGACCCAAAATAATAGTTTTAAAAAGGGTTTTTGAAATAAAAATCGAAGTCGCCACTTGGTACACCTTAACTCAATACCAAGTGGCGACTCCGATTTTTATTTCAAAAACCCTTTTTAAAACTATTATTTTGGGTCAAAACGTCGTATTTTCAAGTCCCATTTAGACCCGTCCTTTTTATTCATTTTTTCAAATCAAAAATTCACTTTTTAAAACCATTTATTTATTTTACAAAAAATGGGGCGCGACACCGAGCAAGATCATGGACTGAGGGTTGAAGCAAGGGACCAAGTGGCGACAGTGATACAACAAATGACCAATATCTTAGCGTGATTGGTAGAACAACAAGGCCAAACTCCAGTGAATCAACATCGGAGCCCTGAGATGGGAGAGGATAGGGCCTTGGAGCGGTTTCAAAAGTCTGTTCCTCATAAATTCCTTGGAGGGCCTGATCAGGAGACAACTGAGCAGTGGTTAGAGGCGATGATTAATATCTTTGCAGCTTTGAACTACACGGAGCAAAGACAGGTGAACTTTGCTGTATTTCAATTCGCAGGACCGGCCCGGACATGGTGGAATGTTATTAGGGCAAAGTGGGAGAGAGAACAGACTGCGTAGACGTGGGTAAACTTTATAAGGGAGTTTAATGAGAAATACCTCCCACCTTTGGTCCAAGAAAAGAGAGAGGATGAGTTTATCAGGTTGCATTAGGGAACCCAGAGTGTGGCCGAATATGAAACGTAATTTACTAAACTGTTTAAATTTGCTCTTGAATTGGTGGTTACGGAGCGAAGGAGAGTGAGACGGTTTATACAAGGATTGAATTTGGAGATTCAAGAAGCTTTAGCGGTGGTTCAAGTTAATACTTTGACGGAAGCTCTTGAGAAAGTTCAAAGAATTGAGAATGCGAAGGCACAGGTAAAAGCTTTCCAAGCACGAAAAAGGAGTGCATCTAGTAGTACATATGAGGAACTTCCAAAGTGCAAAAAGTGAACCATTCACCTTACCCACCATTAACCTAGGAGTACTAGATGAAAGATCTACAAAAGGAAATCAAATCAGACAAGAGGAAATTTCTCGAGAAAGCCAGAAAATGGCTTCTCATTTGGCCTGTGGATATTGTGGGAAGACA
Organism: Coffea arabica; assembly: GCF_036785885.1. NCBI lineage: Eukaryota > Viridiplantae > Streptophyta > Magnoliopsida > Gentianales > Rubiaceae > Coffea > Coffea arabica. The sequence goes on along the minus strand of NC_092318.1, from coordinate 21,981,749 downwards.
AATCACACTGAGGATGATTGTTGGAGGAAGGGGCGAAAGTGTTTGATTTGTGGGAGTAACGACCATCAAATTAGCAACTGCCCGAAGAAACAGTTATGAGGGAATAGTGCTGAATAAGTGGATAGGACCAAACCGAAACAAACTAATGAAAGAGGAAACCGACCAAAAGTACCAGCACGGGTATATGCCTTAGACAAGCAACAAGCTCCGGAGTCATCTGAGGCGATGGAAGGTAAAATTTCGAGGACGAAATTTTCTTAAGGGGGAGAGAGTGTGAGGACCCGAAACTTCCTTTAGAATTTTCTCCCATTTTGTAAAAAAAATAATTTATATTTCCTTCTATGTTTCTTTACTTGATTATTTAACTATTTACTAGCCCTAAATTTCATGGTGATTTCATTAGTTGAGTCAAGAGTTTTATTTTTACTTTTAAAGTTAGAGTATGCTAGGGTTTTGGTGCATTTTGGTAGTGTAATCAACCGGTAAGGTGTGTGTGTTAAATTTGACGGATAAGAGCGAGTTTTAAGTAAGAGGAAGTGTGGGATTAAAAGTGCTAAGAGTACATTAGTGAAACATAAGTTAAAACAAAAGTACAAGAGAGTTAAGAAAGTAGGCTTGAACTGACGTGCGCCCTTTGTTTCCTGTTGGGTACACCACTTGACCAATACTCTCTTACTCTAATCTCCTTGTTTTATTTCGTTTAATCCTCCCTCATTTGACCCTAAATCCAGCTGAAATATTTGACCTAAAAACAAGAGGAAAAGAAAAAAAAATAAGAGGAAAATTGGTGGTGCCAAGTGTATTAGCTAGCCACAAAATTTGACTAAGAAACTTTCTTCCTTCTTATCTTTCCTCTAGCCCCAATTTTCCATCATTTTTCCACCTTCTTGGCCAAAATTTTTGAAGAGAGAAAAGACAGATATTTAATTCATTAACTAGATATTAATCCTTGCCCTTCCAAGTGTCAACCATCCATGAAGTCTTGACCAAGACTTGGACCAAGAGAAAACTTGTGTTTATCTTCCAAAAATTTACTCAAAATCTTCACTTTTCTTCTTCTTGGTGGCCGAACTCTAGGGAGAGGAGAAAAGAGAAAAAATTCCAATTTTTCCAACTTGATCTCTTGCTTGATTCTTGAGAAAATTAACGTGAATCTTGAATCCACTCCGATCAATCTTTGGGAAAGCTTGGAGGTGAGTTTGGTGGAACTTTTGGGAGGAAGAAAGTTCTTGTATTACAACTTATTTTGGGGGTTTTTGAGATGTTATACTAGAAACCTCTCTGTTTCTTTCTTATTTTGCAATTTAAGCAACACATGGCTTGATTGTGGTGGATTTTATGGAAGATTTCATGGTCTTGCTTATTAGCTTATAATTTTCAGCTTTGAAAGGTATTGGACAGCCTTGCTATGAATGGTTTAGCTTTGTTATGAGGTTGGATGAATTTATAAGCTTTGGAATGAGATTTCTAGCTTCTATGTACGATTTTCCAGCTTTAATAGTTAATTTCCAGCATTTGTAGTGATTCTGCCCTGTTTTTGGAACCAAACTGACCTGCATATTCGTCCATGATAAAGGCCAAATCAGTTCTTGCTCAAAACATCAAAGTTGTAGGGAATTGAGTTAGCTTTCTACCCAAAAACGTTCAGCTCAATCGGAGTACTATATCTTGTGAAATGCCTAAAATACCCCTAACTGCCCAAATGCCCTATTTAACCGACAGCTCTTATGAATATTAGTGAGATGTAAGGTTTGATTTTAGGGTTAGTTGGATCTTAAGTTACATATGTATCCTTGAATGCACTTCAATAGTAGTATGTGACAGCCCCACCTCACCCTAAGGCGAACCAAAGGGTTCGGCGGACCGCCTGCCTAACTCTCGCCAGGACTACGGAGTCGATTCACACAAACCCTATATAGTACGCGTGAGAACTCAACGAAAACGAACAATTGGAGACCACCAAGGGTTAAACAGAGCTTACCAAACCATACGAAAGTACGGGACGTCGATTAAACACTTATCCATATATTTACATCGGAGTCTTGAACCAATGAACTAAATACACGCCAGAGTATTCACGCTACACAAAATACAATTAGTGTTTCAGTTACAGAGGAGCATAAACAAAAGAAGTCCTACAACTAGCTCAACTCTTTTCTTCCAAAAATATTGGTTTCAAAACATGGAACCCTGTAAGGAAAACAAAGGTAACAAAAGGGGTGAGCTTGCGCTCAATGAGGTACCAGACATATAGCAGTAAAATCATGGTCTTTCACGTTGAATCAATCAGATACATATACCAAATATAAAGGAAAGCATTTAAACACCGTGGTTCAAAGGGAAAGGATACGGGTGGCTCTCAGGAGCCAGATTTCCATTTGCAGTACTTGATCCGAACCCGTTGACTCTCCGTCAACGTAAATAGAACCAACGTATCCGTAGATCCCACTTTACACCAATTCCGTCCACCAAACATACCCCTACCGGTCCCGAACTCCATACAGTACAGAAATGGTAAAACTCGAGTATACCGGAATCAAGAGTCTCAATACCCAAAGATTCTCAGAACAGACTATTGTGGTTCATTATCTAATCGACCAGGCCCTTGCCGGCCCGACTTGAGTCACTTGCCACAGGTGTTGAGCTCAGAGGTCACAGAAAGGTCGTTGGATACCAGCCTCCAAACGATGTCCGAACAGATTCAGATACAGTTAACAGATTATTCATAGTAAATAGGCATATGGACAGACAAGAGAGCGAGTGTGATAAAGAACACCATCGTCTCAAATAGAATAAACAGATAGTACTGTCATTCGGATCACAGAATGCGAAGGCACAGGTAAAAGCTTTCCAAGCACGAAAAAGGAGTGCATCTAGTAGTACATATGAGGAACTTCCAAAGTGCAAAAAGTGAACCATTCACCTTACCCACCATTAACACTAGGAGTACTAGATGAAAGATCTACAAAAGGAAATCAAATCAGACAAGAGGAAATTTCTCGAGAAAGCCAGAAAATGGCTTCTTATTTGGCCTGTGGATATTGTGGGAAGACAAATCACACTGAGGATGATTGTTGGAGGAAGGGGCGAAAGTGTTTGATTTGTGGGAGTAACGACCATCAAATTAGCAACTGCCCGAAGAAACAGTTATGAGGGAATAGTGCTGAATAAGTGGATAGGACCAAACCGAAACAAACTAATGAAAGAGGAAACCGACCAAAAGTACCAGCACGGGTATATGCCTTAGACAAGCAACAAGCTCCGGAGTCATCTGAGGCGATGGAAGGTAAAATTTCGAGGACGAAATTTTCTTAAGGGGGAGAGAGTGTGAGAACCCGAAACTTCCTTTAGAATTTTCTCCCATTTTTTAAAAAAAATAATTTATATTTCCTTCTATGTTTCTTTACTTGATTATTTAACTATTTACTAGCCCTAAATTTCATGGTGATTTCATTAGTTGAGTCAAGAGTTTTATTTTTACTTTTAAAGTTAGAGTATGCTAGGGTTTTGGTGCATTTTGGTAGTGTAATCAACCGGTAAGGTGTGTGTGTTAAATTTGACGGATAAGAGCGAGTTTTAAGTAAGAGGAAGTGTGGGATTAAAAGTGCTAAGAGTACATTAGTGAAACATAAGTTAAAACAAAAGTACAAGAGAGTTAAGAAAGTAGGCTTGAACTGACGTGCGCCCTTTGTTTCCTGTTGGGTACACCACTTGACCAATACTCTCTTACTCTAATCTCCTTGTTTTATTTCGTTTAATCCTCCCTCATTTGACCCTAAATCCAGCTGAAATATTTGACCTAAAAACAAGAGGAAAAGAAAAAAAAATAAGAGGAAAATTGGTGGTGCCAAGTGTATTAGCTAGCCACAAAATTTGACTAAGAAACTTTCTTCCTTCTTATCTTTCCTCTAGCCCCAATTTTCCATCATTTTTCCACCTTCTTGGCCAAAATTTTTGAAGAGAGAAAAGACAGATATTTAATTCATTAACTAGATATTAATCCTTGCCCTTCCAAGTGTCAACCATCCATGAAGTCTTGACCAAGACTTGGACCAAGAGAAAACTTGTGTTTATCTTCCAAAAATTTACTCAAAATCTTCACTTTTCTTCTTCTTGGTGGCCGAACTCTAGGGAGAGGAGAAAAGAGAAAAATTTCCAATTTTTCCAACTTGATCTCTTGCTTGATTCTTGAGAAAATTAACGTGAATCTTGAATCCACTCCGATCAATCTTTGGGAAAGCTTGGAGGTGAGTTTGGTGGAACTTTTGGGAGGAAGAAAGTTCTTGTATTACAACTTATTTTGGGGGTTTTTGAGATGTTATACTAGAAACCTCTCTGTTTCTTTCTTATTTTGCAATTTAAGCAACACATGGCTTGATTGTGGTGGATTTTATGGAAGATTTCATGGTCTTGCTTATTAGCTTATAATTTTCAGCTTTGAAAGGTATTGGACAGCCTTGCTATGAATGGTTTAGCTTTGTTATGAGGTTGGATGAATTTATAAGCTTTGGAATGAGATTTCTAGCTTCTATGTACGATTTTCCAGCTTTAATAGTTAATTTCCAGCATTTGTAGTGATTCTGCCCTGTTTTTGGAACCAAACTGACCTGCATATTCGTCCATGATAAAGGCCAAATCAGTTCTTGCTCAAAACATCAAAGTTGTAGGGAATTGAGTTAGCTTTCTACCCAAAAACGTTCAGCTCAATCGGAGTACTATATCTTGTGAAATGCCTAAAATACCCCTAACTGCCCAAATGCCCTATTTAACCGACAGCTCTTATGAATATTAGTGAGATGTAAGGTTTGATTTTAGGGTTAGTTGGATCTTAAGTTACATATGTATCCTTGAATGCACTTCAATAGTAGTATGTGACAGCCCCACCTCACCCTAAGGCGAACCAAAGGGTTCGGCGGACCGCCTGCCTAACTCTCGCCAGGACTACGGAGTCGATTCACACAAACCCTATATAGTACGCGTGAGAACTCAACGAAAACGAACAATTGGAGACCACCAAGGGTTAAACAGAGCTTACCAAACCATACGAAAGTACGGGACGTCGATTAAACACTTATCCATATATTTACATCGGAGTCTTGAACCAATGAACTAAATACACGCCAGAGTATTCACGCTACACAAAATACAATTAGTGTTTCAGTTACAGAGGAGCATAAACAAAAGAAGTCCTACAACTAGCTCAACTCTTTTCTTCCAAAAATATTGGTTTCAAAACATGGAACCCTGTAAGGAAAACAAAGGTAACAAAAGGGGTGAGCTTGCGCTCAATGAGGTACCAGACATATAGCAGTAAAATCATGGTCTTTCACGTTGAATCAATCAGATACATATACCAAATATAAAGGAAAGCATTTAAACACCGTGGTTCAAAGGGAAAGGATACGGGTGGCTCTCAGGAGCCAGATTTCCATTTGCAGTACTTGATCCGAACCCGTTGACTCTCCGTCAACGTAAATAGAACCAACGTATCCGTAGATCCCACTTTACACCAATTCCGTCCACCAAACATACCCCTACCGGTCCCGAACTCCATACAGTACAGAAATGGTAAAACTCGAGTATACCGGAATCAAGAGTCTCAATACCCAAAGATTCTCAGAACAGACTATTGTGGTTCATTATCTAATCGACCAGGCCCTTGCCGGCCCGACTTGAGTCACTTGCCACAGGTGTTGAGCTCAGAGGTCACAGAAAGGTCGTTGGATACCAGCCTCCAAACGATGTCCGAACAGATTCAGATACAGTTAACAGATTATTCATAGTAAATAGGCATATGGACAGACAAGAGAGCGAGTGTGATAAAGAACACCATCGTCTCAAATAGAATAAACAGATAGTACTGTCATTCGGATCACAGAATGCGAAGGCACAGGTAAAAGCTTTCCAAGCACGAAAAAGGAGTGCATCTAGTAGTACATATGAGGAACTTCCAAAGTGCAAAAAGTGAACCATTCACCTTACCCACCATTAACACTAGGAGTACTAGATGAAAGATCTACAAAAGGAAATCAAATCAGACAAGAGGAAATTTCTCGAGAAAGCCAGAAAATGGCTTCTTATTTGGCCTGTGGATATTGTGGGAAGACAAATCACACTGAGGATGATTGTTGGAGGAAGGGGCGAAAGTGTTTGATTTGTGGGAGTAACGACCATCAAATTAGCAACTGCCCGAAGAAACAGTTATGAGGGAATAGTGCTGAATAAGTGGATAGGACCAAACCGAAACAAACTAATGAAAGAGGAAACCGACCAAAAGTACCAGCACGGGTATATGCCTTAGACAAGCAACAAGCTCCGGAGTCATCTGAGGCGATGGAAGGTAAAATTTCGAGGACGAAATTTTCTTAAGGGGGAGAGAGTGTGAGGACCCGAAACTTCCTTTAGAATTTTCTCCCATTTTTTAAAAAAAATAATTTATATTTCCTTCTATGTTTCTTTACTTGATTATTTAACTATTTACTAGCCCTAAATTTCATGGTGATTTCATTAGTTGAGTCAAGAGTTTTATTTTTACTTTTAAAGTTAGAGTATGCTAGGGTTTTGGTGCATTTTGGTAGTGTAATCAACCGGTAAGGTGTGTGTGTTAAATTTGACGGATAAGAGCGAGTTTTAAGTAAGAGGAAGTGTGGGATTAAAAGTGCTAAGAGTACATTAGTGAAACATAAGTTAAAACAAAAGTACAAGAGAGTTAAGAAAGTAGGCTTGAACTGACGTGCGCCCTTTGTTTCCTGTTGGGTACACCACTTGACCAATACTCTCTTACTCTAATCTCCTTGTTTTATTTCGTTTAATCCTCCCTCATTTGACCCTAAATCCAGCTGAAATATTTGACCTAAAAACAAGAGGAAAAGAAAAAAAAATAAGAGGAAAATTGGTGGTGCCAAGTGTATTAGCTAGCCACAAAATTTGACTAAGAAACTTTCTTCCTTCTTATCTTTCCTCTAGCCCCAATTTTCCATCATTTTTCCACCTTCTTGGCCAAAATTTTTGAAGAGAGAAAAGACAGATATTTAATTCATTAACTAGATATTAATCCTTGCCCTTCCAAGTGTCAACCATCCATGAAGTCTTGACCAAGACTTGGACCAAGAGAAAACTTGTGTTTATCTTCCAAAAATTTACTCAAAATCTTCACTTTTCTTCTTCTTGGTGGCCGAACTCTAGGGAGAGGAGAAAAGAGAAAAATTTCCAATTTTTCCAACTTGATCTCTTGCTTGATTCTTGAGAAAATTAACGTGAATCTTGAATCCACTCCGATCAATCTTTGGGAAAGCTTGGAGGTGAGTTTGGTGGAACTTTTGGGAGGAAGAAAGTTCTTGTATTACAACTTATTTTGGGGGTTTTTGAGATGTTATACTAGAAACCTCTCTGTTTCTTTCTTATTTTGCAATTTAAGCAACACATGGCTTGATTGTGGTGGATTTTATGGAAGATTTCATGGTCTTGCTTATTAGCTTATAATTTTCAGCTTTGAAAGGTATTGGACAGCCTTGCTATGAATGGTTTAGCTTTGTTATGAGGTTGGATGAATTTATAAGCTTTGGAATGAGATTTCTAGCTTCTATGTATGATTTTCCAGCTTTAATAGTTAATTTCCAGCATTTGTAGTGATTCTGCCCTGTTTTTGGAACCAAACTGACCTGCATATTTGTCCATGATAAAGGCCAAATCAGTTCTTGCTCAAAACATCAAAGTTGTAGGGAATTGAGTTAGCTTTCTACCCAAAAACGTTCAGCTCAATCGGAGTACTATATCTTGTGAAATGACTAAAATACCCCTAACTGCCCAAATGCCCTATTTAACCGACAGCTCTTATGAATATTAGTGAGATGTAAGGTTTGATTTTAGGGTTAGTTGGATCTTAAGTTACATATGTATCCTTGAATGCACTTCAATAGTAGTATGTGACAGCCCCACCTCACCCTAAGGCGAACCAAAGGGTTCGGCGGACCGCCTGCCTAACTCTCGCCAGGACTACGGAGTCGATTCACACAAACCCTATATAGTACGCGTGAGAACTCAACGAAAACGAACAATTGGAGACCACCAAGGGTTAAACAGAGCTTACCAAACCATACGAAAGTACGAGACGTCGATTAAACACTTATCCATATATTTACATCGGAGTCTTGAACCAATGAACTAAATACACGCCAGAGTATTCACGCTACACAAAATACAATTAGTGTTTCAGTTACAGAGGAGCATAAACAAAAGAAGTCCTACAACTAGCTCAACTCTTTTCTTCCAAAAATATTGGTTTCAAAACATGGAACCCTGTAAGGAAAACAAAGGTAACAAAAGGGGTGAGCTTGCGCTCAATGAGGTACCAGACATATAGCAGTAAAATCATGGTCTTTCACGTTGAATCAATCAGATACATATACCAAATATAAAGGAAAGCATTTAAACACCGTGGTTCAAAGGGAAAGGATACGGGTGGCTCTCAGGAGCCAGATTTCCATTTGCAGTACTTGATCCGAACCCGTTGACTCTCCGTCAACGTAAATAGAACCAACGTATCCGTAGATCCCACTTTACACCAATTCTGTGACGACCCCACCTCCCCCTAAGGCATACCAAAGGTTCGGCGGACCGCCTGCCCAGCTCTCGCCAGGACTCACTCACTCGTATCACATGCATACATCCATAGACCATAAATAACATCGCAATTCAAACTTATAATTTACATTGATGCACAATCAAGATACAAAACCTCAATATACCCAAACTGGTTCAAAGTGTATACAATCCAGATACAAAAACATTCTATTCGAGTAATAGCGCGATGTAAGGTCCAAAGACAACCTAAGAGGGGGGGTGAATTAGGTTGATTAAAATCTTAATCAAATTTATGCAATTTTTGCTTAATAAAATTTACCTTCTTTTCTAATAATGATCAATCAAGTAGATTAGAAGAAGAGAGCAATATTGATTCGAAAAACAAGTATAGATAAGCAATGAGAGTTTTATTAAACAAAAAGAATAAGATAGAATATCAAACCGATTGTCTACCAAGCTTTCCTCAAACTTGAAGACCAATCACTAGGTTGAGCAACTTCTCTTTGATGAAAGATGATCAACTAGATGTACAATGGAGGGAGCACTTCCTCCTTGCCCTAAGCCTCACTTAGTCAAGCTAAGAAGTTTTACAATCACTCAGATAACCCTCAACAAAGCTACACTAATGAAACTTTCAATCACAAGAGAAAAGCTCACAAGAAATTCACACCACTTGGAGAACAAATCTAACTTTAGAGACTATTTTCTAGCTAAAATATCTCTTGAGATCTTGTAAACAAAGTGTGCAAAAGTCGTCTTCTGAATCAGAATCGTTTGTATTTAAAGGGAGCAAAAAATGAGCTTCATTAATACTTCCAACGGATAGAAGGCAGATGAAGAGTCAGCTAGCCGTTGGAGCTGTCGACGTCCGACGTCTTAGTCATCGTCCGATCCCATCGTCCGAAACTCAGTCAAGTTGTTGTTCGGACGTCCGATGGTATTTTATCGTCCGAGCTTCTGTGTCCGAACGTCGTCCAGAGAGTTATCAAATCTTCGTGGAATTTTTAGGATGTCCGATGAGATTGATGTGTGTCCGAAGCATGCGTCCGATCCTTCAGGACGTCCGATGCTTCCTTACGAGCGTCCGACAGAGTCTTGGCAGAGAGTCATCAACATTTTGTGGAATTTTTAGGACGTCCGACACGTTCGATGTGCGTCCGAGGAGTACGTCCGATCCATCCGGACGTCCGATGCTTCCTCACGAGCGTCCGACAGAATCTTCTTCTTAATGATCTTCATCCTTTCGGACGTCCGACCAATTCCTTAGGACGTCCGACATGAGTGTCCTGTTTTTGCTTCTTCTTTTGGTTGATTTTCATTTCTTGACATATTCGTACCTGATTCTTTGATAGGCAAGAAACACTTATATTTGAAGAGAGTTAAACAAACATTTCAAAGACCTTTGTGATCATCAAAACCAAGAATAACACGCGAGTGCAAGTCAAAAGTCAAATACAACTAGTCTACGCTAAAACAAATGGAGTGGAATGAGCTAAAAGCCCAGTGAGGTTCCAAATAGTAAATCGACCATTATTTATAAGTACAAGTTTTCGATATAGCAAAGTAACGAGCATGAAGAGTTCATAAAGGTGAGCAATAACACGTCAAGTAGAAATCTCAAAATGAGCGAGTGTAAAAGTTTTTCAAAATAAACAATAATCCAATAAGCAATAATCATTCCAAAGCATAAGGATACGGATGGCTCTCAGGAGCCAACTTCCATTCATCATCAGGAGATTGATCACGTAGTAGTTGACACTCCGTCAACTTTCAAGTAAAGGAACCAATCCAGTAGAGCACCACTTAACTACTCTCCGTCCACCATTCAAACCCCCTACTGGGCCCAAAATCCTCAAGAAACACGGGTGGTAATACTCGAGTATACCAATTAGTCGAGGAGATATCACTCCACTCGACAAAACAAGAGACCCAGGGTTCATTACCCAATCGACCAAGCCCTTGCCGGCTCGACTTAAGTAACTCGCCGCAGGGTTTCTGGAATTCCAGGAAGTGCGCGCATCATAAACAAGTATATCGAGTCAATTGCAACAATAAACAAGTATATATCACATAAGGGCAAGTGCGATAAAGTACACTCTTGCCCTAACAATTCACGTATATAACATGTAATCATATTGGCCACATATCAAGTTCAAGTATCAAGTTCAATTCGGTATTTGAAAGCACTCACCAAAAGATATAGTGCCTTTACTGGTCACTTTCAGGTTATACTCCGGGTTCGGAGTCCAAATCTGTGATAAAACTCAGTTTGAGAACTTTGAAAAATGACTAAGATTCGAAACTTAGACGTTTCGTTCAATAAGAATCAAGACATGGAAATTCACTTGGAGAATATTCGTGAAACACTCGCTCGCTTTTCAAACTATATAACTTTGTAACATTTATACTTGGAAATGCCATTTGAGTGGAAAGTACAAGGAAAACGTATTTCTAGTAGTCATGATTGTATTTCTCAAGGGTACAAGTTAGGCCAAATCCTTACTTATATACCTCGGAAAAAGAAGACGAAATATCCTAGAGGGTTCAAGTAGTAATCACTCTTAACCCTTACTCAAGTCGCAAGTATATTTCTCTAGTCCTCGAGCATAAATTTGGGCAGCATGCCCTTTGTGTTTACCTAATTTTCCAGCCATTTATGGCTTCATTATTTTTCCTCAGCCAATCCCAAAGTCATACATATCATAGATTCAAGTAAATAGCCGTTCCATAGGCTCATAACAACATAAGAACAAAAATCAAAGTGATAACAAGTGCGGAAATGTAACCTAGCAAAAGACAGATTTGACGTGTGGTTGCGGAAATAACACATCCGAGGCTACGCTTATCGGATTGAGGCGTAACTTATACCTTTTCGAAGCTAAGACATAGGGCTACAATTTTCATGAAGATCACTTAGTCCAGTTTCCAATGCAACCTAGTAAAATTCCCAATTTACAGAACTAAAATCCAACTAGTTGGCTAATTAACCGCACTGTACTGGAATGGTCATATCTCAGGTTACCAAGTCCGATTAAGGTGTTCTTGGAGGCGTTTAAAAGCTAAGACAGAATACTAAAACTTTCATGTTTTGTAAAATAGCTAAATCCCAACGGATTATAGTGAATAAACACAACCAAATAGACTAAACTATCCACGCGGAACTCTGGAATGTAACCTAGAACAGCGAGGGTATTTTCGTCTTTTCACAATCTACGTTGCTCCGATTGGGTTGAAATTTTGTAAGCACCTATAAAATACCATTATATACAACTTTCATGTTTTAGTCCAAGCCTGATTTGGCCTCTAAATATGAGTACTAAAACAGGGCAGAATGTAAACATGAAATTCCAGAAATCTGGAATTTTTGGGATTTCATGACAATCTATTCATTTTCTTGCTTCCAACACTACCAAAGCCCCTTATATAATCTTATATACAACATATACCCACTATACAACAAGTCCAGACAGAAATTTATGAAACCCTAACTTGGATATATCATCCAAAATCATCACAACAACTTGCATATCTTGTAATCAAGCTAAAACATGATCTAAAGAACATCTTAAACCAAAATTTAAAGGAGCAAGGATCATGATCAGATTTTTATACCTCAAGAACAAGGCTTGGAAGAGTGATACTTCACTTCCTTTTGAAATTTCTTGGTTCCACAAGCTTCCCAACTCACAACCCACACTTTAATCGGTTTGGAATTTCAATTTCTTACTTGAATGATTCAACTCAAGAAGGAGGAATTTGTTTTCTTGCTCTCTTCCTCTCCTCTCCTTGTTCGGCTATGGGGCAGAAATAATGAGGGGAAAAGGAACAAAATTTGGGGATAAGAAGGATGACCATGTCTTGGTCAAGAAACCCTTAGGTGGCGACAAGTGTCGCCACCACCACCTTTCATTTTTTCTCTTTCTTTCTTGCATTTCTAGCCTTAATTTTCGGTCAAGCTAGCTGGAAATTGAAAAAATATTTTGCTCAAGTATCAATAAGCTTGTATGGTAAGAAAGTGGTGGTCAAGTGGTGCGTTCAATTGGTAGTGCGCGATACCCGTCGGTTCGCGGCGTTTTTCTTAAAAACACACGTACTAGGGTTTTTACTTCCCATTCACTAACCTTATATCATTGCTCCTCATCACATATTATTTCTCACTTAAAAGTCATTTTTAATCACCAACTTCGGTCCTAGCTCCGTACCGAAAATTCATCCGGCGAAAAATCGTGAAACCCTAATTTTTGCTCCAATCTTGAAACCAAAAGTGAAACCCTACTTTCTAGGTTTATTTGCACTTATTGTGGAACTATTGGGTAGTAGGGCTTTAATAAATAATGAATTTCCAAATAAAAGGAAATTTTTAAGAAAAACGTGAGGGTTTTACAATTTCAGTGATTAAAATTAGGGTTTCTATTAAAATATGAGACATTTAAGAAAACCAGTTAGTCACAAATAAACTAGGGTTTTTGATTAAAATTTTAGGGTTTCTAATCTTTTAAAACAAAATAAGGTTTTAAATCAAACCCAAAGAAATGTACTTTAGTATCTTCTTTACAAACAACCTCCTAATATTCGGGGTGTCACAAATTCCGTCCACCAAACATACCCCTACCGGTCCCGAACTCCATACAGTACAGAAATGGTAAAACTCGAGTATACCGGAATCAAGAGTCTCAATACCCAAAGATTCTCAGAACAGACTACTGTGGTTCATTATCTAATCGACCAGGCCCTTGCCGGCCCGACTTGAGTCACTAGCCACAGGTGTTGAGCTCAGAGGTCACAGAAAGGTCGTTGGATACCAGCCTCCAAACGACGTCCGAACAGATTCAGATACAGTTAACAGATTATTCACAGTAAATAGGCATATGGACAGACAAGAGAGCGAGTGTGATAAAGTACACCATCGTCTCAAACAGAATAAACAGATAGTACAGTCATTCAGATCACAGATTTCAAGTGCAGAAATCAAGTTAAGTAACAAATAAGGGGAGTGGTACACTCACCGGTTTCAGTACAGATACTTCAAAAGTTTTTGCCCAAAATAGAGTTTTAATCACCAAGAAACCCTAAAATAACCAAGGTGAAACAATTATGGTTCCCACTTTCACGAATCCAGTACACAAAATGCATAAATAAGACTCAATTATAAGTTGTGTGCCTGATCAAATTAGCTACCAGTGCACAGAAATAACAATGTGATTTTGGAGTAAAAGGTAGCTGTTGGTATCAAAGACATGAACAACCCTAAAACCCTTCGCTCAAGTCACAAGTAAATCCAACTAGCCTTGAAGTAAAATTTCGGGCAGCATATCCCTTGTGTTTACCTATTTTTCAGCCATCAATGGCTTCATTATTTCCTCAAATCAGTCCCAACATCTCATACAAAAATAATCTCATTTCCAAAAGCCGTTCACTAGGCTTAAAGTCATTCAAGTACAAAATTTAGCTAGGAAAATGACCGGAGATGAAAGTCAAGCCCTAAAATATTCAAATAAGCACAATAAGACTCGATTACAAGTCATAAACCAATTCCAAATATGTGACGCCCCGAAAGAATGAGTGCGAGAACCCGAAAATTTTCTAATTTTCTAGGGTTTATTTTATTGTTCGCCCGCCTTTTCGACATTTTCTTTATTAGAAAATTCCCCAGATAATTTTATTGAGTAAATATAGTTTTTAGATGATTTTTCTAGTATCAGTTGGTTTTTGAGAAATTAAGAACATATATCGGACGTGGGACCCACTAGTGCGGAAAGTTTGGTAAAATTCGGCCAGTTAGGTTAAGTTTTGGATACCGGATTTATTTTACCAGGTGCTAAGAGATAATTTGAGGTTGTTATATGGATGAGAGTGGAGAGACAAAAGGATAATTATAAGCCAAAAGAGATGCTAGGTGTCGCGTTTTCATTGGACCTTGGTTTTGACCACTATTCACCAACTTTACTAAATACCAAAAAATTGACCAAAATGAGCTTCATTTTCCCTTGCTCTTGGCCGGCCATGGAGGAGACAAAGAGAGAGAGAGTTTCTTCAATTTTCCTTCATTTCTAGCTTGAATCTTACAAACCTACCGGTTGAATTCCAAATTTCTCCACAAAAGTGAGTTGCTAAGCTAGTTTAAGGTGTTGAGTGGAGCCATTTGTGAAGAACAAGCTCTAGTTGTCTTGTTTCTTGGAGTTACAAAGGTGAGGTATTAAATATCTTCCCTCTCATGCTAATAATGATCAATTAAGGATTTCTAGTGGTAGAGCATGTCATTTTATGGATGATTTCATGACCTATGGGTGAGATTGATGGATTTTTCTTTTGTTCATGAATTTTTCTGATTTCATATGGTTGTTATGGTGTGGCTATGTATGATGATTGGAAATGATCTAGAATGAAGCTGGAAGGTGGAAAAAGTGGTTAATTGCTGGAAATTTCTGTTTTGGAAGGAAAATTGGAAAACTAGGGTTTATGTTTACATTCTGCCCGGTTTTGTAGCTCATAGTTAGAGGCCTAATTGGCCTTGGGTTAAAACATGAAAGTTGTAGGGAATGATATTTTAGAGATTCCTGAAAAATTTCAGGTCAATCGGAGTAGCGTAGCTTGAGAAAAGATGGAATTACCCTTGCTGCCCTGGTTTTACCCGAATTTGATAGTTGCGTCTGTAAGTGGTTATTTTGGTTGGGAATGCTTCAGAATTGGTTATTGAGGTCTTCTGATGAAATGTACCCTTGTGTCTCAGCTTTCGTATGGCTTTGGAATTTCTGGATTTGGACTTAGGTAGCCTGATTTATGATGTTTGAACCAGAATATGATTTGTGAACCTGTTTTTGCGGTTCTGGTGTAGTAGATTGCATTTTTGACCTAGTTACACTCGAAACTGGGCTCATTGACCTTCTGTAATATTGTAGCCCTATCTCTTAGCTTAGAAATGGTGTCTCTTGTACCTCCATCCAATAATCGTAGTGCCATTGGTACTAAAACCACAAAATGATGTCAAAAACTATTTTTTTCGGGTTAACGCTTAACTCCATTTCCGGATTTTTCTGGTTTCCTCTAATGCTTATGTAGGCTTATGGAGCCCTATTTTTGTGGTATTTGGAATTGGTTTATGACTTGTAATCGAGTCTTATCGTGCTTATTTGAATATTTTAGGGCTTGACTTTCATTTCCGGACTTTTTCCTAGCTTGAATTGTACTTGTACTACTTGGAGCTTACTGAACGGCTATTGAATGAACTTATTTGTGTGACTTTGGGACTGGCTGAGGAAATAATGAAGCCATGATGGCTGGAAAAGTTAGCAAATTTAGTGGAAGTGCTGTCCGAGCTTTGAAAGGACTTGATTGCATTGAGTTTGTGATCTACGACTTGGATTTGAGCAAGGCAATGATATATGATGGATGGTTTCTGAGCCATGGAGGTGAGTGACCTCAAACTACTTCGAAAGTGATTTATGAACCGTTTCCTGCATTATTTACTCGATTGCATATCATGCGTGTTTGCATGTGAATTCATGACATGTTTTGGCTTCAATGAGTTCTGGGAAAGTCTTGTGCTGGACACCAACGTCTCCACCTCTGTTTATTTGGAGCAAATGGCTCCGGAGCTCAAAAAGGGGCTCCCTCTTACTGTTTACTGTTATTGGTGTGTAAGTGCAATGATTTCACTGGCTCATGAGAGCAAAAGACGTACATTTGATCTCTGAATCATGACATCATTGAAATACGTTACTGTGAAATATATTGGATGACTGCTTTTACTGGTTACTCACTGAGCTTTTAGCTCACCCCAAAACTATTTTATTCCCCTCCACAGGGCTCGTGGCGAAGGAAGGACTTGTAATACTTATTCACGTGACTGGATGGCCTATATTTTGTACAGTTTAGATTTGGAATTCCTCCTGTATAATAGCTGGTATCAAGGATCAGAGTGGCGCAGCGGAAGCGTGGACGCTTCGCTTATGATATGTAATTCTTGGAGAATTGGATGTAATATCTGAGTTTTACCTTGTAATTTGTTTGAAGACTATAGTGAGTGAGTGAGTCCCGGCGAGAGCTGGGCAGGAGACCCGCCGAACCCTATGGCCTGCCCTAGGGTGAGGTGGGGCCGTCACAAAATACCACCAAAATAGGGCTCCATAAGAATGTATAAGCACTAGAGTAAACCAGTGAAATCCGGAAATGGACTTAAGCTCTAAACCATAAAAACAGTTTTTGACATCATTTTGCGGTTTTGGCACCATTGGCACTACGATTATCGGATGGAGGTACAAGATACACCGTTTCGAAGCTAAGAGGTAGGGTACAATGTTGAAGAAGGCTACTCTATCCAGTTCCGAGTGTAACCAGGTCAAAATTTCAATATACTACACCAGAACTGCAAAAACAGATTCACAAACCGCATTCTGGTTCAAACATCATAAGTCAGGCTACCTAAGTCCAAATCAAGTGATTCCAAAGCCATCCGAAAGCTAAGATACAAGGATACAATTCATCAGAAGACATAAACAGCCAAATCAAAAGCATTCCCTATCAAATTAACCAATTACCAGAACTGATTACCAAGTTCGGGTAGAAACAGGGAAGCAAGGGTATTTTGGTCTTTTCACAAGTTAGGTTATTCCGATTGACCTGAAATTTTTTAGGCATCTCTAAAATATCATCCCCTACAACTTTCATGTTTTAACTCAAGGCCAATTCGGCCTCTAACTATGAGGTACAGTGCCGGGCAGAATGTAAGAAAATGAAACTCTAACTTTCAACATTTCCTTCCAAAACAGAAATTTTCTCCAATTAGCCACACTTTCCACCTTCTAGCTTCCTTCAACATCATTTCCAATCATCATACATAGCCACACAATGATAATCATATGAAAACAGCAAAATCATCAATAATTATAAAACTTCACCAAATTCAACCAAAATCATGAAGTAACAGTTAATTTCATCCCTTAGGCTACCACAAGTCATGAATTAACCATCATTAGATAGAGAAGAGGGGTTCCTTCACTACTCACCTTAGTAACCAAAGAAAAGAGACCACTTAGCACCTTGAGCTTCCAAATAACTCCACTAATCACCTCACAACCTCACACTTAAGGGTTTTTATGGAGTAAGCTCAAGATTAATCGGTTGGTTTGCAAGATTTAGGCAAGATTAGAAGCAAAAGGTTGAGAGTTTTCTTTTCTTTCTTCTTGTCAAGAGGGCCGGCCAAAGGCTTGCAAAATTGTGTGAGTTTTGGGTCAAAATTGAGTATTAGTAAAGGTAAGAAATAATGGTCAAAGTCCAAGCTCGAATGAAAAAGCGACACGTGGCACCTTTTAAGTTTAACACTTATCCTTTTGTCTCTCCAATGATAATCCATCTAGGTAACTTCTAATTATCTCTTCACACCTGATAAATTAAACCCGGTATATACAACTTAACCTAATTGGCCGAATTTTATCAAACTTACCGCACTAGCGGGTCCCACATCCGATATACGCTCTTAATTTCTCAAAAACTAACCGATACTAGAAAAATCATTTAAAAACTATATTTACTAATAAAATTAAGTTTTAAAATTTTTCGAATAAAGAAAATGTGAAAAACGTGCAATTCAAAGAAAATAAAACCTAGAAATTAAGAAAATTACGGGTCCTCACACTCTCTCCCCCTTAAAGAAATTTTGTCCTCGAAATTTTTCTTATCAACGGAATCTATCAAAACCTAAGGTACCCAACGGATCGTACCTTCTACGTCCTCAGACGAGTCAGGGACCTGATGCTGCTCTAGAGAATATACCCGAGCTGGTGCCTTCGATCCAGTCCCTTCTCCTTTCGTCTGTCCAGGGTTGATCTTGGCTGGTTGCTGAGAATTGGTCTTGGTTGGTGGCAGAGTCCCTCTCCGCTCGCGCAGGCCAGCTGGACAGTTAGCAATCCGATGTTCGGCGCTTCCACAGCGCAAGCATTTCCCTTCTTTCTTCCAGCAATTTGCTTCCGTATGATTTGGCCCTCCGCAATATTCACAGGGACCACGAGTAGCAGAGACTGATCCCCCCTGTGGAACACCACCTGTCACCCCTGGTAGCCGTACTTCCCCATTTCCCTTTCGAACTTTAGGAGTTGTACTATTATCCGCTTGTTCTGAGCTGCTCCCAGAAAAGCCCGTTTTCTTGGTTTGGAAGTTTCTAACTTGTAGCCTCGCATCTTCGACCCGCTAGGCTTTCTCCACAGCATCACTAAAGGTACTAAGTTGAGCTACCGCCAAATCCTTTTGAATCTTAACATTTAGTCCTTGAATAAACGCCTTATCCGTCTTTGTTCGGTTACGATCAGTTCGGGCGCAAACTTAGACAACCGAGTGAATTGACTCTCATACTCGGCTACGGTTTGAGTTCCCTGGCGAAGCCGAATGAATTCATCTTCCTTCTTTTCTTGGATTAAAGGAGGTAAAAACTTGGCGTTAAATTCTCTCATAAAGTTCGCCCACGTCCTCGGGGTTTGTTCTCTTTCCCATTTCATTCGAATGACATTCCACCAGGAACGGGCGGCTCCCTCTAGTTGAAAGACAGCAAATGTCACATGTCTCTCCACGGTATAGTGTAAAGCAGGAAAAATATCGATCATCTTCTCCAGCCACTTCTCAGCCATGTCAGGATCAGGGCCTCCAAGAAATTTGGGTGGGGAGAACTTCTGAAATCTCTCAAGGGCTCTATGCTCGCCTTCTATGTGATTACCAGGGTTCCCAGGGTTGGGATTAGGGTTTTGACCCTGTTGGTGCACCACTTGGGCTAGCAAATCAGTCATTTGCTGCATGGCAGCAGCTATTTGGACGTTGGGGTGAATCCTAGGTTCAGGGTTTGGTCCATATGAGGTTTCCCCAGTGCCCCTCTCAGATGTAGGTTGCCTAATTCCACGCCCACGGCCCCATCCACTACGAGTGCCCTCCATTGGTCTAATCAATCTAGGGTCGAAGCGGGAATAAAATATTAAACATAGATAGGCAAAAGCAAGAAGCAAGAGATACGCACAGATAAAAAACATACATATATAACATAACTGTACCAAACACGTGACACAGTAGCAATCAATTAGATACAAATCCATGAAAGTAGCGGGGTCATCCAGTATTATACGAAAAGCTTTTCCCCTCTAGAGCTCCGTCCTTAATCTACGAGAACAACACCATTTATATCTTAATCAAGGTTGATCATGCTTAACAATACCCGAACAGACCGCGCGAAGTTCCATAGAATCACATTTCTAGATCGCCCAAGTCCTTTCTAACCTAGGCTCTCATTTCTTTTGTATCCGGGCGCAAGAATCTCATCTAAGATAATTCACAACTCGAGCCGGCCGGTCCCAAGTGTAAATTATCCATATTAAAGATTCCTACCCGACATACATACCTAGGTTCCTCAAGTCCCATGATAATGATCCTTACACTTATGACATGCACAGTTCATAGCTTACGTTCAAAAGAGCACTTATACCTTTCAACGCATTCACGAAAGCAGGACCATAACACCACTTGGCCCAAACTCACTCCGCGTAGAGACCACGCGAAGTGGCTCTGATACCACCTGTGACAGCCCCATCTCACCCTAAGGCGAACCAAAGGGTTCGACGGACCGCCTGCCCAGCTCTCGCCAGGACGACGGAGTCGATTCACACAAACCCTATATAGTACGCATGAGAACTCAACGAAAACGAACAATTGGAGACCACCAAGGGTTAAACAGAGCTTACCAAACCATACGGAAGTACGGGACGTCGATTAAACACTTATCCATATATTTACATCGGAGTCTTGAACCAATGAAGTAAATACACGCCAGAGTATTCACGCTACACAAAATACAATTAGGGTTTCAGTTACAGAGGAGCATAAACAAAAGAAGTCCTGCAACTAGCTCAACTCTTTTCTTCCAAAAATCTTGGTTTCAAAACATGGAACCCTGTAAGGAAAACAAAGGTAACAAAAGGGGTGAGCTTGCGCTCAATGAGGTACCAGACATATAGCAGTAAAATCGTGATCTTTCACGTTGAATCAATCAGATACATATACCAGATATAAAAGAAAGCATTTAAACACCGTGGTTCAAAGGGAAAGGATACGGGTGGCTCTCAGGAGCCAGATTTCCATTTGCAGTACTTGATCCGAACCCGTTGACTCTCCGTCAACGTAAATAGAACCAACGTATCCGTAGACCCCACTTTACACCAATTCCGTCCACCAAACATACCCTTACCGGGGCCGAACTCCATACAGTATAGAAATGGTAAAACTCGAGTATACCGGAATCAAGAGTCTCAATACCCAAAGATTCCCAGAACAGACTACTGTGGTTCATTATCTAATCGACTTGCCGGCCCGACTTGAGTCACTAGCCACAGGTGTTGAGCTCAGTGGTCACAGAAAGGTCGTTGGATACCAGCCTCCAAACGACGTCCGAACAGATTCAGATACAGTTAACAGATTATTCACAGTAAATAGGCATATGGACAGACAAGAGAGCGAGTGTGATAAAGTACACCCTCGTCTCAAACAGAATAAACAGATAGTACAGTCATTCAGATCACAGATTGCAAGTGCAGAAATCAAGTTAAGTAACTGTAACGACCCCACCTCCCTCTAAGGCGAACCAAAGGGTTTAGCGGACCGCCTGCCCAGCTCTCGCCGGGACTCACTCACTTACTACATTGCTCAAGTAAATTACAAGGTACAACTCAAATAATACATCCAATTCTCCAAAATTACATATCATAAGCGAAGTGGAAACTAGTTCTAAGCGTAAAATGTAGATTTACATCCGATTCAATTCCAAATATTTATTCAAGCCCAAAAGTACACAAACCAAAACTTAAACTAAACTATACAAGATGTACGCCATCCAGCCACACAAAGATCCAAAAACAAGTTCTTCCTTTACTTCGATCCCTGTGGGGAGAAGAAGATAATAGGGGGTGAGCTAGAAGCTCAGCGAGTGACCAGTAAAATCAACAACCAAGTATATTTCACAATAAAGCATTGATATGATGTCATGATGCAGTAATCAAATGTTCATTTATTGCTCATGTGAGCCAGTGAAGTTCTTGTACTTAAATATCCAATGCTTGTTTAGATCAGGTAACCATGAAACAGAAGTAAGGAGCCATCGTACTCCAAAGAATGTGTAAACAATAGTGGAGACATTGGTTCTAAGCACAAGACTTTCCAGGAACTCATTGGAGCCAAATTATGTCATGGCATACACCCAAACCCAAATGATATGCAATGGAGTAATAAATGCAAGAATTAGTTCAAAAGTAACTTTGGAAATAGTTGAAGGATCACTCACTCAAACTATAGTGCCTGAAGTAGTCACGTTCAATTATACTCCAGATTTGGAGTCCAGATCTGCGATAAAAATCCGATTTGAGAACTTTGAAACACGAGTAAGATTTGAAACTTAAACGTTCCGTTCATAAGAATCAACCAATTGAAATTCATTTGAAAGGCATTCGTGAAACACTTGCTCGCTTTTCAAATGATAAGGTTTTTGTAGCATATATACTTGGAAACAATACTTGAGTTGAAAGTACAAGGAAATACAAGTTTACACTGGCCATTATATCTTTTCCTCAAGAGTACAAGTTTGTTTAGGTTTTTAACGTATAACCATCGATAACAAAGTAGCAAAAGTTCTCGCTAGTTCAAGTGGTAATCACTTAACCTTCACTCAAGTTGCAAATATAGTTTTCTAGTTCTCGAGTAAAAATTCGGGCAGCATGCCCTTTGTGTTTACCTAATTTTCCAGCCATTTAGGCTTCATTATTTTTCCTCAACCAAAACCCAACATCACATATATCAGCAATTCATGTCAAGAGCCATTCCATAGGCTCACAATATCATAAGATCAAGATTCACAATAATAGCAAGTGCAGAAATTCAATTTAGCAAAAGACAGATTTGACGTATGGATGCGGAAATAACATATCTGAGGCTACGCTTATCGGATTGAGGCGTAACCTATGTCGTTTCGAAACTAAGACTCAGGGCTACAATGTTCATGAAGGTCACTTAGTCCATTTTCTAATGTAACTTAGTCAAATTCTCAAATTACAGAACCAAAATCCACTTTGTCGGCTGTTTAACCGCATTACACTGTAATGGACATATCTCAGGCTACAAAAGTCCAATTCTGGTGTTCTTAGAGGCATTTGAAATCTAAGTCAGAATAATACAATTTTCATGTTTTGGAAAAAAGCTAAATCAGTACGGATCCTAGTAAAAAAAACGTGATAAACTGGACAAACTGATCACACGGACTGCTGGGGAAAAACTTAAACCAGTAAGGGTATTTTGGACTTTTCACGACCTACGTTTCTTCGATTGAGCTGAAATTTTGTAGGCACCTATAAAATACCATTCTATACAAATTTCATTCTTTGACCTAAGGCCAATTCGGCCTCTAACATAGGGTTACAAATTCGGACAGAATGTTGGGGAAAATTTTCCAGATTCTGGAATTTTTTGTAATCAATGGAACTTTCTCAATTTTCTTGTTCTAATCACTACCAAAACACCTTATACAACCTTAATTGCAACATACAAGCATCATACAACAAATTGGGCAGAAATTCCTCAAGCCCTAGTTCATCATATAAAAGGGGAAAACTTCCAAATTCATCACACCCACTTGCATAATCATGAAATCAAACCAAAACTTAAGCTAAAAACACATCTTAAAGCAAGATTCAAAGCAACAAAGATCATGATCAAATGTTGGTACCTTAAAAACAAGGCTTGGTAGAGTGATCCTTCACCCCCTTTGATATTTCTTGGTTCCTCAAGCTTCCTAACTCACAAGCTACCCTTTAATCGGTTTGGATTTGGATTTGTTACTTGGGTTGAAGCAAATCAAGAAGAAAATGGTGAACTCTTGCTCTCCCTTTTTTCTCTCTTCTTACTCGGCCAAGATGCAGAAAATAATGAATGAGATTAAGCTAAGTTTGTCTTATAAGAAGGTAGAAAGGTAAGAATTAATTCTAACCACAAGTTTGGCCAACACTTGGCTTAACCTTAACCACAAAAATTTTCTCTTTCCTTCCTTGCATTTGAGCCACAAATTTCGGTCAAAGCTGCTGCAATTTAAGAAGATATTTTGCTCACAAGTCAATAAGCTAGTCTGGTAAGAAAAATGGTGATCAAGTGGTGCGTTCAATCGCTAGTGCGCGGGACCCGCCGGTTCGCGCCGTTTTTCTTAAAAACTCACGTACTAGGGTTTTTGCTTCCCATTCACTAACCTTATATCATTGCTACTACTCACATATTATTTTTCACTTAAAATTCACTTTTAATCACCAAATTTGATCCTTGCTCCGTCCCGAAAATTCATCCGGCGGAAAAATCGCGAAAACCCTAATTTGCTCAAATCTTGAAACCGAAGTGTGAAACCCAATTTTCTAGGTTCATTGGCACTTATTGTGGGGTGATTGAGTAGTAGGGCCATTATAAAGTGGTATTTATCAAAGAAAAGGGAATTTTAAGAAAAATATAAGGAATTTGCACGGTTTCTAGCCGGATTCTCCACAAAACACTATTCACCAGCAACTTTTTCCCTTTCCTTCTGCCTCGGGGCGTTACAGTAACAAATAAGGGGAGTGGTACACTCACCGGTTTCAGTACAGATACTTCAAAATTTTTTGCCCAAAATAGAGATTTAATCACCAAGAAACCCTAAAATAACCAAGGTGAAACAATTATAGTGTTAAAGGAATTACATTGGAGGATTAGTGCACTAGTGCAATAAACAAGAGAGAAAAGTAGTGGTACGAAACACTATTCGACAACTATTCAAAGTTGACACCTTTTTGCACCTAACTTAAAGTAACTTTCCATCAATCTTCCCTCACATGCTAAACACACAAAACCATCTTCTCTCTCTCACCTTGCTCGGCCGAACCTCAAGGGAAAAAAAGGAAGAAGAAAAACTCCATTTCTTTTGTGACGCCCCGAAGAAAAAAATGAGTTTGAGAACCCGGAAATTTTCTAATTTTCTAGGGTTTATTTTATTTATTTGCCCGCCTTTCTACATTTTCTTTATTAGAAAAATTCCCCAGATAAAGTTTATGAGCAAAGATAGTTTGAAAATGATTTTTCTAGTATCGGTTAGTTTTTGAGAAATTAAAAGCGTATTTTGAACGTGGGACCCGCAAGTGCGGTAAATGCATTATATTTTTGACAACTTGTTGGAATTTTGTATTAAGTGATATTATTTTACAAAGTGTTAAGATATTTGTATTGGAGAGACAAAAAGATAAGTTTTAAACCTAAAGGTGACAAGTGTCACCATAAGAGTTAATCTTGCCATTTGACCACTATTCATGCCTTTACCAAATTAATATCAAAATTGACCAAAAATCTTCCATTTTTCCTTCAAGCTTGGCTGAACCTCTTCTTACAAGAAAAGAAAGAAAAGCTTCCAAGTTTCTTGCTCCAATCTTGTCCAATCTCACAAACTAACCGTTTAATCTTGAATTCCTTCCATAAAACCTCTTCAAGTAGTGATTGTGAGTTGGTGTGTGAAGTTGTTTGGAAAGTTAAGGTGACCCATAGCTCTCTCTCTCTCTTGTTTTAAAGGTAAGTTGTGAAGAACCACCCTCCTCCTTTAATTGATGCTTAAAGCATGCTTAGTGGTTGTATAAGATGCAAGTTTATGGATTGATTCTTGATTTGTGGTTGAAATAATGAAGTTTTATTATTTTTGGGGAATTTTCTGTTTTAATATAAGCATGATTGTGTGGCTATCTATGATGATTGGAAATGATGTTTAAGGACTCTATGAGGTGGAAAAAGTGGAAGATTGCAATTAATTTCTGTTTTGGAAGAAATCTGGAAAATTAGGGTTCTTGGTTCTTCATTCTGTCCGAAATTTTTGGTCCTAGATAGAGGCCGAATTGGCCTTGGCTCAAAACATGAAAGTTGTAGGTATTGATGTTTTAAGGGTTCCTGTAAAATTTCAGGTCAATCGAAGTAGTGTAGAATGAGATAAGCCGAAATTACTATTGCTGTTCTGGGTTCATCAGGATGTTAGAACTGCGTCTGAAATGGGTTGTTTTGACTGGAATTGTTTTGGATTTGGGTGTTGAGGTCTTCTGATGAAATGTAGCTTGATGCCCTAGCTACAATATGCCTTTGGAATTTCTGCATTTGGACCTGTTTAGACTGAGTTGTACTGATTACAGCATAGTGTAATTTGTAAACCTGCAATTACGGTTCTGGTTTGGTATTTGGCATATATGACTTAGTTGTGCTGGGATTTGGACTGAGTTACCTTCTACAATGTTGTAGCCCTGTCTTTTAGCTTCGAAACGGTGTATCTTGCACCTTCATCCGATACTCGATGTGCCTTTGGTGCCGTTACCGCAAAATGACGTCAAAACCTATTTTTCTGGTTTTGAGCTTAATTTTCATTTCCGGACTTTTCCCTATCTTGACTTGTACTAGTACTACTTGGAGCTTGCTGAATGGCTATTGGATGAACTTGTTGTTGTGTGTGTACCTTTGGGACTGGCTGAGGATATAATGAAGCCATGATGGCTGGAAAAGTAAGCAAATTCAGGGGAAGTGCTGTCCGAACTTTTAAAGGACTTGTTTGCCTTGAGTTTGTGATCTAAGACTTGGATTTGAGCAAGGCAATGATATATGATGGATGGTTTCTGAGCCATGGAGGTGAGTGACCCTAAACTATTTCCAAAGTTATTTGTGAAATGTTTCTTGCATTATTTATTCGATTGCATCTCATGCGTGCTTGCATGTGAATTCATGATATGATTTTGGCTTCAATGAGTTCTGGGAAAGTCTTGTGCTGGACACCAACGTCTCCATTCTGTTTGTGGTTCATGTTCATGGTTATCTGGAGCTCAAAAAGGGGCTTCCTCTCTCTGTTCGTGTGTTATGATCTATTTGAGCGTTGGGTGTTCTAGTGCAATGATTTCACTGGCTCACGAGAGCACTAAACGGACATTTGATCTCTGAATCATGACATCATCGAAATCATCGAAATGCAACATTGTGAAATATATTTGCTTAATGATTTTGTTGGTTACTCGCTGAGCTTCTAGCTCACCCCAAAAATATTTTATTCCCCTCCACAGGGCTCAAGGCGAAGGAAGGACTTATAGTACTTGTGCACGTGATTGGATGGCCTATGTTTTGTACAGTTTTGATTTGGAATCATTTTATGTATAGTTAGGAATTGTTTCCGCTGCATTTGTGACATGTAATTTTTGGAGAATTTGATGTAATATTTGAAGTTTTATCTTGAAATTCAATTGAGGATTGTAGTGAACGACTGAGTCCCGACGAGAGCTGGGCAGACGGTCCGCTAACCCCTTTGGTTCGCCTTAGGGGAAAGTGGGGCTGTCACAGTTGGTATCAGAGCTTAGGCTTCAGATCTCTGTAGTGTATCCTAGGCTTGAAGTTTAGGATGCCGGACTGTGGGTTTGGTTTGCAATATTAGTGATTCTTGCGGGATGTCTTGACTTGATTAGTACAAGATGGAATGTCGAGGACGACATTCTTTTAAGGAGGTGAGTTTGTGACGCCCCGAAGAAAAAAATGAGTTTGAGAACCCGGAAATTTTCTAATTTTCTAGGGTTTATTTTATTTATTTGCCCGCCTTTCTACATTTTCTTTATTAGAAAAATTCCCCAGATAAAGTTTATGAGCAAAGATAGTTTGAAAATGATTTTTCTAGTATCGGTTAGTTTTTGAGAAATTAAAAGCGTATTTTGAACGTGGGACCCGCAAGTGCGGTAAATGCATTATATTTTTGACAACTTGTTGGAATTTTGTATTAAGTGATATTATTTTACAAAGTGTTAAGATATTTGTATTGGAGAGACAAAAAGATAAGTTTTAAACCTAAAGGTGACAAGTGTCACCATAAGAGTTAATCTTGCCATTTGACCACTATTCATGCCTTTACCAAATTAATATCAAAATTGACCAAAAATCTTCCATTTTTCCTTCAAGCTTGGCTGAACCTCTTCTTACAAGAAAAGAAAGAAAAGCTTCCAAGTTTCTTGCTCCAATCTTGTCCAATCTCACAAACTAACCGTTTAATCTTGAATTCCTTCCATAAAACCTCTTCAAGTAGTGATTGTGAGTTGGTGTGTGAAGTTGTTTGGAAAGTTAAGGTTACCCATAGCTCTCTCTCTCTCTTGTTTTAAAGGTAAGTTGTGAAGAACCACCCTCCTCCTTTAATTGATGCTTAAAGCATGCTTAGTGGTTGTATAAGATGCAAGTTTATGGATTGATTCTTGATTTGTGGTTGAAATAATGAAGTTTTATTATTTTTGGGGAATTTTCTGTTTTAATATAAGCATGATTGTGTGCCTATCTATGATGATTGGAAATGATGTTTAAGGACTCTATGAGGTGGAAAAAGTGGAAGATTGCAATTAATTTCTGTTTTGGAAGAAATCTGGAAAATTAGGGTTCTTGGTTCTTCATTCTGTCCGAAATTTTTGGTCCTAGATAGAGGCCGAATTGGCCTTGGCTCAAAACATGAAAGTTGTAGGTATTAATGTTTTAAGGGTTCCTGTAAAATTTCAGGTCAATCGAAGTAGTGTAGAATGAGATAAGCCGAAATTACTATTGCTGTTCTGGGTTCATCAGGATGTTAGAACTGCGTCTGAAATGGGTTGTTTTGACTGGAATTGTTTTGGATTTCGGTGTTGAGGTCTTCTGATGAAATGTAGCTTGATGCCCTAGCTACAATATGCCTTTGGAATTTCTGCATTTGGACCTGTTTAGACTGAGTTGTACTGATTACAGCATAGTGTAATTTGTAAACCTGCAATTACGGTTCTGGTTTGGTATTTGGCATATATGACTTAGTTGTGCTGGGATTTGGACTGAGTTACCTTCTACAATGTTTTAGCCCTGTCTTTTAGCTTCGAAACGGTGTATCTTGCACCTTCATCCGATACTCGATGTGCCTTTGGTGCCATTACCGTAAAATGACGTCAAAACCTATTTTTCTGGTTTTGAGCTTAATTTTCATTTCCGGACTTTTCCCTATCTTGACTTGTACTAGTACTACTTGGAGCTTTCTGAATGGCTATTGGATGAACTTGTTGTTGTGTGTGTACCTTTGGGACTGGCTGAGGATATAATGAAGCCATGATGGCTGGAAAAGTAAGCAAATTCAGGGGAAGTGCTGTCCGAACTTTTAAAGGACTTGTTTGCCTTGAGTTTGTGATCTAAGACTTGGATTTGAGCAAGGCAATGATATATGATGGATGGTTTCTGAGCCATGGAGGTGAGTGACCCTAAACTATTTCCAAAGTTATTTGTGAAATGTTTCTTGCATTATTTATTCGATTGCATCTCATGCGTGCTTGCATGTGAATTCATGATATGATTTTGGCTTCAATGAGTTCTGGGAAAGTCTTGTGCTGGACACCAACGTCTCCATTCTGTTTGTGGTTCATGTTCATGGTTATCTGGAGCTCAAAAAGGGGCTTCCTCTCTCTGTTCGTGTGTTATGATCTATTTGAGCGTTGGGTGTTCTAGTGCAATGATTTCACTGGCTCACGAGAGCACTAAACGGACATTTGATCTCTGAATCATGACATCATCGAA
Source organism: Coffea arabica (assembly GCF_036785885.1). Classification (NCBI taxonomy): domain Eukaryota; kingdom Viridiplantae; phylum Streptophyta; class Magnoliopsida; order Gentianales; family Rubiaceae; genus Coffea; species Coffea arabica. The sequence goes on along the minus strand of NC_092318.1, from coordinate 21,952,562 downwards.
ATCATCGAAATGCAACATTGTGAAATATATTTGCTTAATGATTTTGTTGGTTACTCGCTGAGCTTCTAGCTCACCCCAAAAATATTTTATTCCCCTCCACAGGGCTCAAGGCGAAGGAAGGACTTATAGTACTTGTGCACGTGATTGGATGGCCTATGTTTTGTACAGTTTTGATTTGGAATCATTTTATGTATAGTTAGGAATTGTTTCCGCTGCATTTGTGACATGTAATTTTTGGAGAATTTGATGTAATATTTGAAGTTTTATCTTGAAATTCAATTGAGGATTGTAGTGAACGACTGAGTCCCGGCGAGAGCTGGGCAGACGGTCCGCTAACCCCTTTGGTTCGCCTTAGGGGAAAGTGGGGCTGTCACAGTTGGTATCAGAGCTTAGGCTTCAGATCTCTGTAGTGTATCCTAGGCTTGAAGTTTAGGATGCCGGACTGTGGGTTTGGTTTGCAATATTAGTGATTCTTGCGGGATGTCTTGACTTGATTAGTAAAAGATGGAATGTCGAGGACGACATTCTTTTAAGGAGGTGAGTTTGTGACGCCCCGAAGAAAAAAATGAGTTTGAGAACCCGGAAATTTTCTAATTTTCTAGGGTTTATTTTATTTATTTGCCCGCCTTTCTACATTTTCTTTATTAGAAAAATTCCCCAGATAAAGTTTATGAGCAAAGATAGTTTGAAAATGATTTTTCTAGTATCGGTTAGTTTTTGAGAAATTAAAAGCGTATTTTGAACGTGGGACCCGCAAGTGCGGTAAATGCATTATATTTTTGACAACTTGTTGGAATTTTGTATTAAGTGATATTATTTTACAAAGTGTTAAGATATTTGTATTGGAGAGACAAAAAGATAAGTTTTAAACCTAAAGGTGACAAGTGTCACCATAAGAGTTAATCTTGCCATTTGACCACTATTCATGCCTTTACCAAATTAATATCAAAATTGACCAAAAATCTTCCATTTTTCCTTCAAGCTTGGCTGAACCTCTTCTTACAAGAAAAGAAAGAAAAGCTTCCAAGTTTCTTGCTCCAATCTTGTCCAATCTCACAAACTAACCGTTTAATCTTGAATTCCTTCCATAAAACCTCTTCAAGTAGTGATTGTGAGTTGGTGTGTGAAGTTGTTTGGAAAGTTAAGGTGACCCATAGCTCTCTCTCTCTCTTGTTTTAAAGGTAAGTTGTGAAGAACCACCCTCCTCCTTTAATTGATGCTTAAAGCATGCTTAGTGGTTGTATAAGATGCAAGTTTATGGATTGATTCTTGATTTGTGGTTGAAATAATGAAGTTTTATTATTTTTGGGGAATTTTCTGTTTTAATATAAGCATGATTGTGTGGCTATCTATGATGATTGGAAATGATGTTTAAGGACTCTATGAGGTGGAAAAAGTGGAAGATTGCAATTAATTTCTGTTTTGGAAGAAATCTGGAAAATTAGGGTTCTTGGTTCTTCATTCTGTCCGAAATTTTTGGTCCTAGATAGAGGCCGAATTGGCCTTGGCTCAAAACATGAAAGTTGTAGGTATTGATGTTTTAAGGGTTCCTGTAAAATTTCAGGTCAATCGAAGTAGTGTAGAATGAGATAAGCCGAAATTACTATTGCTGTTCTGGGTTCATCAGGATGTTAGAACTGCGTCTGAAATGGGTTGTTTTGACTGGAATTGTTTTGGATTTCGGTGTTGAGGTCTTCTGATGAAATGTAGCTTGATGCCCTAGCTACAATATGCCTTTGGAATTTCTGCATTTGGACCTGTTTAGACTGAGTTGTACTGATTACAGCATAGTGTAATTTGTAAACCTGCAATTACGGTTCTGGTTTGGTATTTGGCATATATGACTTAGTTGTGCTGGGATTTGGACTGAGTTACCTTCTACAATGTTGTAGCCCTGTCTTTTAGCTTCGAAACGGTGTATCTTGCACCTTCATCCGATACTCGATGTGCCTTTGGTGCCATTACCGCAAAATGACGTCAAAACCTATTTTTCTGGTTTTGAGCTTAATTTTCATTTCCGGACTTTTCCCTATCTTGACTTGTACTAGTACTACTTGGAGCTTGCTGAATGGCTATTGGATGAACTTGTTGTTGTGTGTGTACCTTTGGGACTGGCTGAGGATATAATGAAGCCATGATGGCTGGAAAAGTAAGCAAATTCAGGGGAAGTGCTGTCCGAACTTTTAAAGGACTTGTTTGCCTTGAGTTTGTGATCTAAGACTTGGATTTGAGCAAGGCAATGATATATGATGGATGGTTTCTGAGCCATGGAGGTGAGTGACCCTAAACTATTTCCAAAGTTATTTGTGAAATGTTTCTTGCATTATTTATTCGATTGCATCTCATGCGTGCTTGCATGTGAATTCATGATATGATTTTGGCTTCAATGAGTTCTGGGAAAGTCTTGTGCTGGACACCAACGTCTCCATTCTGTTTGTGGTTCATGTTCATGGTTATCTGGAGCTCAAAAAGGGGCTTCCTCTCTCTGTTCGTGTGTTATGATCTATTTGAGCGTTGGGTGTTCTAGTGCAATGATTTCACTGGCTCACGAGAGCACTAAACGGACATTTGATCTCTGAATCATGACATCATCGAAATCATCGAAATGCAACATTGTGAAATATATTTGCTTAATGATTTTGTTGGTTACTCGCTGAGCTTCTAGCTCACCCCAAAAATATTTTATTCCCCTCCACAGGGCTCAAGGCGAAGGAAGGACTTATAGTACTTGTGCACGTGATTGGATGGCCTATGTTTTGTACAGTTTTGATTTGGAATCATTTTATGTATAGTTAGGAATTGTTTCCGCTGCATTTGTGACATGTAATTTTTGGAGAATTTGATGTAATATTTGAAGTTTTATCTTGAAATTCAATTGAGGATTGTAGTGAACGACTGAGTCCCGGCGAGAGCTGGGCAGACGGTCCGCTAACCCCTTTGGTTCGCCTTAGGGGAAAGTGGGGCTGTCACAGTTGGTATCAGAGCTTAGGCTTCAGATCTCTGTAGTGTATCCTAGGCTTGAAGTTTAGGATGCCGGACTGTGGGTTTGGTTTGCAATATTAGTGATTCTTGCGGGATGTCTTGACTTGATTAGTACAAGATGGAATGTCGAGGACGACATTCTTTTAAGGAGGGGAGTTTGTGACGCCCCGAAGAAAAAAATGAGTTTGAGAACCCGGAAATTTTCTAATTTTCTAGGGTTTATTTTATTTATTTGCCCGCCTTTCTACATTTTCTTTATTAGAAAAATTCCCCAGATAAAGTTTATGAGCAAAGATAGTTTGAAAATGATTTTTCTAGTATCGGTTAGTTTTTGAGAAATTAAAAGCGTATTTTGAACGTGGGACCCGCAAGTGCGGTAAATGCATTATATTTTTGACAACTTGTTGGAATTTTGTATTAAGTGATATTATTTTACAAAGTGTTAAGATATTTGTATTGGAGAGACAAAAGATAAGTTTTAAACCTAAAGGTGACAAGTGTCACCATAAGAGTTAATCTTGCCATTTGACCACTATTCATGCCTTTACCAAATTAATATCAAAATTGACCAAAAATCTTCCATTTTTCCTTCAAGCTTGGCTGAACCTCTTCTTACAAGAAAAGAAAGAAAAGCTTCCAAGTTTCTTGCTCCAATCTTGTCCAATCTCACAAACTAACCGTTTAATCTTGAATTCCTTCCATAAAACCTCTTCAAGTAGTGATTGTGAGTTGGTGTGTGAAGTTGTTTGGAAAGTTAAGGTGACCCATAGCTCTCTCTCTCTCTTGTTTTAAAGGTAAGTTGTGAAGAACCACCCTCCTCCTTTAATTGATGCTTAAAGCATGCTTAGTGGTTGTATAAGATGCAAGTTTATGGATTGATTCTTGATTTGTGGTTGAAATAATGAAGTTTTATTATTTTTGGGGAATTTTCTGTTTTAATATAAGCATGATTGTGTGGCTATCTATGATGATTGGAAATGATGTTTAAGGACTCTATGAGGTGGAAAAAGTGGAAGATTGCAATTAATTTCTGTTTTGGAAGAAATCTGGAAAATTAGGGTTCTTGGTTCTTCATTCTGTCCGAAATTTTTGGTCCTAGATAGAGGCCGAATTGGCCTTGGCTCAAAACATGAAAGTTGTAGGTATTGATGTTTTAAGGGTTCCTGTAAAATTTCAGGTCAATCGAAGTAGTGTAGAATGAGATAAGCCGAAATTACTATTGCTGTTCTGGGTTCATCAGGATGTTAGAACTGCGTCTGAAATGGGTTGTTTTGACTGGAATTGTTTTGGATTTGGGTGTTGAGGTCTTCTGATGAAATGTAGCTTGATGCCCTAGCTACAATATGCCTTTGGAATTTCTGCATTTGGACCTGTTTAGACTGAGTTGTACTGATTACAGCATAGTGTAATTTGTAAACCTGCAATTACGGTTCTGGTTTGGTATTTGGCATATATGACTTAGTTTTGCTGGGATTTGGACTGAGTTACCTTCTACAATGTTGTAGCCCTGTCTTTTAGCTTCGAAACGGTGTATCTTGCACCTTCATCCGATACTCGATGTGCCTTTGGTGCCATTACCGCAAAATGACGTCAAAACCTATTTTTCTGGTTTTGAGCTTAATTTTCATTTCCGGATTTTTCCCTATCTTGACTTGTACTAGTACTACTTGGAGCTTGCTGAATGGATATTGGATGAACTTGTTGTTGTGTGTGTACCTTTGGGACTGGCTGAGGATATAATGAAGCCATGATGGCTGGAAAAGTAAGCAAATTCAGGGGAAGTGCTGTCCGAACTTTTAAAGGACTTGTTTGCCTTGAGTTTGTGATCTAAGACTTGGATTTGAGCAAGGCAATGATATATGATGGATGGTTTCTGAGCCATGGAGGTGAGTGACCCTAAACTATTTCCAAAGTTATTTGTGAAATGTTTCTTGCATTATTTATTCGATTGCATCTCATGCGTGCTTGCATGTGAATTCATGATATGATTTTGGCTTCAATGAGTTCTGGGAAAGTCTTGTGCTGGACACCAACGTCTCCATTCTGTTTGTGGTTCATGTTCATGGTTATCTGGAGCTCAAAAAGGGGCTTCCTCTCTCTGTTCGTGTGTTATGATCTATTTGAGCGTTGGGTGTTCTAGTGCAATGATTTCACTGGCTCACGAGAGCACTAAACGGACATTTGATCTCTGAATCATGACATCATCGAAATCATCGAAATGCAACATTGTGAAATATATTTGCTTAATGATTTTGCTGGTTACTCGCTGAGCTTCTAGCTCACCCCAAAAATATTTTATTCCCCTCCACAGGGCTCAAGGCGAAGGAAGGACTTATAGTACTTGTGCACGTGATTGGATGGCCTATGTTTTGTACAGTTTTGATTTGGAATCATTTTATGTATAGTTAGGAATTGTTTCCGCTGCATTTGTGACATGTAATTTTTGGAGAATTTGATGTAATATTTGAAGTTTTATCTTGAAATTCAATTGAGGATTGTAGTGAACGACTGAGTCCCGGCGAGAGCTGGGCAGACGGTCCGCTAACCCCTTTGGTTCGCCTTAGGGGAAAGTGGGGCTGTCACATCTTTGGCTCCAATCCTGTTCCAAATCTTCATCCAACCTTCTAATTCTTGGAGATTCATCTTAGCTTGAAAAAAGGCAACATCTTGTGGTGTTTCTTGGAGAGTTTTGGTGGAAAAATTCTGATTTCATCTAGGGTTTGAAGAGGTAACTTTCATCTCCTTTGATCTTTCCAATTTCTTCAAGAATGAAGGTTAATTTTCTTGGGTTTACAATGCTAAGCAAGAAAATATGCTAGAGGACTTGAGGAAACCATTTACCTTACTTTAATCTCTAGGCTAGCGGTCTTGAGGAGACTTGTAAGTAGCTACCTTGAGGATATGTTGCTTGGTTAATGTTGTTTGTGTGATGAATGAAGGAATACGGTTAGAAAATGAAGGTTACTGTTCATACAAATGAAACTGGAAGCTGCGTTTTGTGGTTTGATTTTGTCCCATTTGTGAAACGATTTTCAGAATGATGTCTTCTGATAAATTGTAGCCTTTGGATCCTAGTTTCCAACGCCACTAATCATTCTCAATTTGAGTTTGTACAGAGTTAGATACGGTTTGATTTCGAGAGTGTGACAAAGCTGGGAAATTGGAAGTTTTTCCTTTCTTGTTGGCCGAGTGGTCAAATCTGTCTTGGGATGTTATACCTCAAAAATTTTTGTGTGGATTGCTTGTCAATTACTTATTAAATATTCTGGACCTTGGTTTCAAAAACGGAGTGAATTGGGATTGATTTCATTAGACAAAAACCCTTGGAAAGAAAGAAAGAGTGGGTAGGCAGATTTACTTTGAAAATTTCACAAACTTTAGTCATTTTTTTGACTGCCTTCCCACCTGATTGTTTGCCTCTAATTTGAAAGAGATGTAGTCCACATATGGAAGTTTAAGTGTACCAAATTTGGTGTAATTTCAATATCATTTCGATATCCAAATGATGCCCCAAAGATTGCTCTTCAAATCTGGAAATTCACTGTTCAAGTAGTGAAAATCAACCGACTTTAAACTGTTATATCTTGATGCTCAAAACTCCAAATTTAGTTCCATTTGTCATGTTTGAAACATTGTCTGGAACTCTTATTGTGTTACAAATTTCAAGGGCCGATTCACTTTCTGTGAATTATGCCGAATTTCCAAAGATTGCTGGAAAATCAAGACTGGTTCAAACCAGTCATCTTGGAATTGAAACTTTGAGCTGAAAAATAAATGCTTTCCGTTTAGAATGTGTGACAGCCCCACTTCTCCTAAGGGCGAACCCAAGGGTATCGGCGGGCCGCCTGCCTAGCTCGCGCCAGGACTCAAAACTTAAAGTACTAAAACTAGATAAATCGAAAGAGCACTATATACAATATATACAATCCCCAAAAGTTCTAATTACATTCTTCACAAGTACCTGCTCATACTATTACATCCTTATAATGACAACCAAAACCAAAAAGTAGACCCTAAGGAGGGTCCTTATACAAATCACCAAAACTAAAACAAACATCCTACTTGTCGAACTATTACATGCAAATCTAACTATACTAGTGTGTGTGACAAAAGTCCCCGCGTCGGCCCCTGCTAAGGAAAACAAAGGAATGGGGTAAGCTATATGCTTAGTAAGTAAACAGGGGCAAAAGCGTAAATTTCACGTAACACAGTTACATGGTAAGAGTAAAGCAAAAGCAGAAAAGTAACATCACATAATAAGGATACAGGTGGCTCCAAAGCCAGATCGTTTGCCATGTGTGACCTCCTGCCGACACTCCGTCGACCTCAAATAATGGTCCGTAGAACTTCACTTGTACACCCACCGTACACCTTATCACCCTCTCTGGCCAGGCACCTCACAAACTTGCTCGAGCGAATGAAATTGAGCTTGGTTCACAAGCTCGGGTCACAAACTTGGTCCACATAATCAGTAAACCGGATTCACAAACTTGGTGACCTCAAACCAGGTTGGACTAACTTCGACCAAGCCCTAACCGGCTCTAATAGTCCATCTAGGTCATGAGATCGGGCTCCAAACTCACAAACTTCACAAAATTTACTCAAAAGTCACCCCGAGCCACAAGCTCAAGGGGTTTAGTTCCAAAATGATTCATATACATATGTCATGTACAAATATGTACGCAAATTAGGGTTTAGGTCGAGTGCGATAAAGTACGCCCTCGCCTAGGTACCCTTTTCACACATATCGAAACACATAAGCAACTAACACATAAGAGCGGCCTGAGTACTTACTCAACGAACAAAAGAACGAAAGTTCGAAATTCGTGCCGCGAGGAGTAGCTAGTAGGCCCCACCGGCTCCACCTAGCCCACCACCGTCTGAAATGGAAGATTGCGTCACATAATATCATAAACGGCTGCTAATATACCTAAAACAAGCAAAACGGCAAAATCGGCACATACGAGTGCGGAAACGGCATACGGAAACGGAAATGGCGGCCTAGCCATTTTGCCGTCAAAACTGTTTTGAGCCTAATCAAAGCTACGAGTGTCGGTTCAAGGTACATGAGGTACCGTTGCGAAGCTAAGAGAAAATTCTATAACTTTCATGAAGACACCTAACTCCGGATCTGAACAGAGATGGGTCGAAAGTGCAGAAAACCGTTCCAGGAATTCGCACTCTAGAGTAACGAATAGGGTATGTTTGCTGGACCATAACTCCCAGCTCACAAATCAAAATCAGGAAATTCCAAAGGAATTTGAAATCTGAGACATAAGGCTAAAACTTTGATGTTTTGGCCAAGACCTGAATCCATTCAGAACAGAACAAAAATTGAGTGCCAAAGTACCCGTCAGAACTGTCCAGATCAAAGGCAGTTCTGACGATCAATCTTGTTTTGATCATAACGGAAGCTACGGAACTCAGATTTCGACGCACTTTATACCGTTACAAAGCTAAAACCAAGATATACATTACTTATGAAGGAGTTAACACCCAGATCGTACAGGATCAAAACCGAAAAAGTCACAGGCAGAGGCTAAACCAAAAACGCACAGAATCTGCTGTTCAAAACAGGCTTGAGTATTTCATCTATAACTCAGGCTAAGCTAATCCGATTGACCTGAAATTTTGCAGGAATATTCAGAACATATAAGGCTACAACTTTCATGTTTTGATGAACTTCTGAATTCATACGTAACAGCAAGAAAAATGAAGCTAAAGTTCAGATACTGAACTGCCCTGATTTTCCAGTTTCGCCGGTTTTGCGCGCCGCAACCGCACGGTCCGTTTCTATGGTTCTTATGCACATTTTCTAACCAATTTGCTCCCAAACAACCATACTTATATCAGTCTAGGAGTGGTCCGAAATTCCTTCACAAGTTAGCCCAAAATCACCAAATACTAACCATAATCCTTAATCCAGTTTTACTTGCACCATAGGACTTGTTCTAATCATCCAACCACACAAACCCTAACTCAATAACCATAGGCTAAACTCAACTAACCTAATGGAGTCTAGGGTTTCTTAACCCAAATCAGATTTTTGCTAGAAACCAACCAAGCAAGTGAGGCAATTAATCAAACACAACCACTACAAACTTCATAGCACAACATTAAAGCTAATTACCTTATTTAGCATGAAACCCTAATTCTTGCATAAGCTTAATCAAAATTCCAGCAACATCATCATCATAATTAAACCATGAAACTTCAATATAAACATCAAATCCACCACATAAATCCATGATCATAACATACCACATCATTTCCATAGCTTAGAAATTAAAACCCCAACATTTTAACTTTCAAAGAAGATGATTTACCTTTGATTCAAGCTTTGTAGATGATCACCCACAACAATCAAGTGCTCAAGTTGTTTCTCCAAGATCCAAACTCAAGATTGAAGAGAAAAAATGATGCACCAAAGCAAGCTTTCCTTTTCTTTTTTCTTTCTCTTCCTCTCGGCTCTCACTCTCTCTCTTTCTCTTTGTTTTGTTTTGTTTTTTTTCTAGTGATTAGCCTACAAGTCTTAAGGTCATAAATAGTCAAGACCATAGGAGATATTTAGTAAGCTTAACCAATTACATAAAAGTTCCTCAATTGCACTTTTAACCCTTGCACTCCAACTTTCTCTTTCTTATACATTTTCCCTCAAACATTTGATAATCTTTCAATTAACTCCATAGGTCATAACTTAATCTAATCTAAAACATGTAATCACACTTAATTACTTCACTAATCACTTTCCCATCTTAATCACTTATACTTCAACATACTTTCTCCATAAATAAAACAATTAAAAACAACTTATATAATATTGGCAAAATTAGGGTTTTTAAACCCAACTTAAGCTTTCTAAAAATTTATAACACTAAAGGTTTACTAATCTAAGGTTTGTAAACTAAAACGAAATCCTATTTTTACTTATACCAAAACACCCACTAGAATACTAAACAGGAACTATAACTTGAACCTACAAATAACACATAAACTAGGGTTTAATCATAAGCAAAGTTAGGGTTTTCAATCTTAGCCGAGATTAGGGTTTCTCCTTAGCCCTAAAACCTTAATGTGACTGTACAAAATAATGAATAACCCTAATATCAATTTACGAACGGACTGGGGCCTCACAGAATGTTGGAAAAGTATTTTCTAGGAACTTTTAGTACTTCGAACTTAGTTTCCGACGGTATCAATTTTTTCATTTTTGGACATGCCAAACTCAAGATCTGATTTTTCAAAAATTGTCGTGCAAAACGGAAATTGTCCGATTTCTTAGGAAATGTTTTTTGAGAAGTTGTTACTCTCTTTCGATATCGATAGACCGTTTTAAACTCGATTTCATGAAGAGGCAAGTCTCTCTTGGGACTTTAAATCCTCACTTTTGAACCTTGATTTTCGAGAGATTTAAAGTTCTCTTTCATGACATTGTCTTAGTATTGCACAAGTGTACATTCTTCCTTGCTGGCAAGGGGTTTGTAAGTATTTGTGAGTGATAGTCAATTATTATTTCTTCAGACGCTCAAGAGGATCTTCAAGAGAATCTCGGAGCGGACGCCTAAAAGCTTATTTACTCACTTACTTACTTTTGACTTGGTGAATGTCAAGTGTATGATTTGTTGTGGAATACATGAATTGCTTCTTGTTAATCATGTGAATTAGAATTGCCGAGATGAGTGTGTACTTTATTGCATTTGTTCTCTTTTAAATGAAATTATGATCGAATTTCGTTATGTGAATTGATATTCGACTTCTGTGAAGTGATGTGGTTGTGAATCATATTTGTGATCGTCGATTGGAGCGTTGTCTCATCGACTTATATTCATATTCGGGGGACGCCCAAACTCATAGGCTAACCTTGTGACTCGAGTCGGCATGGGCTTGATCGAGAAGCTTGGTGAACCATGAGAAATTCGTAAAGCTTGATCTATTTGAGATATCTCGCTTGGTATACTCGAGTAGTATCGCCTTTTAAAATGATGAGCAGGCCCGGGATAGGGGGTGTAACGGTGAACGGGATTCGTGAAGTAAAGCGGTGTTCTACGGACTAAATATACCTACCCGGTTGACGGAGTGTCATCACGCAGAGGTATATGATCGAGACTCGGCAAAGCAAGTGGAATCTAGCTCCTGAGAGTTCCTGTATCCTTATTGAGTGTGTTTTATTTTAAATTGTGAATTAGTTGAATATTATAGTTTTATTTCTCGCATAAGTGCTATTGCTACTTGAACTATTTGTCTACATGCTTTTCTTGGTCTCACTGAACATTAGCCCATCCCATTAGTTTTGTTTTCCTTAACAGGAGCCGAAATGGAAAGAATTATAGGGAAGCCAACTTGATGGACTTTTGATTAGGATTTTGAATGTAATTGTTTAGACAACTTTTGGAGGTTGTATATTTTGGGAAATGTTGATGTACTTTTGGTCTCTTGTGATGTAAGAATTGTATATTTATTCAGGAAGCGACGCTTTCTTTAAATCTTCAACTTTTAGTATTGATTGATTATCTATAAGTTGAATTCGTCTCGTAATTGATTCCTGGCGAGAGTTGGGCAAGCGTTCCATGGATACCCTTGGATTCGCTCTAGGGAGAAGTGGGGGCGTCACATAGGAACCATCTCTTTCTTCTCTTACCTTGAGGTTTATTTGATATATGGAGTAATAGAAGCTAAAGGAAGCATGATTATGGAAGATTTCATGGTTTTGTTAAGTTTTATTGTAATTTCCAGCTTTGATGCAAGTTATATGTAGCTTGGTTTAGAGCTTTATATATGTGAAATATTGCTAGATTTTCTTAACTAGAACATGTATTGTACATCCTATGATATGTTATTTTGATTGTTAGTGATTTTGCCATGAAACTAGAGTTGGAATTGGAAGGTTAACTTGAGGAATTTGGGGGAGAAGCTACTGAAATTTTTCCTTGTTGGTCAAGTGAGAAAGAGTGAGAGTTGAGGGGTAATTTTAGGGTGCTTTGGACCAACTTTGTTATGTTGAAAATTTTAGGGGTAATTTTAGGGTGCTATGTTGGAAATTTGATGGCTTCTTGTTATATGATATCTGATCGCTAATTTCCAGAGTGGTCGGGAGGCAGAGCCTGAGCTTGACCTTGCTAAACCTTAATTGGTTGGTGAGTGTTCTAACTGCATGTTAGAACTTGTAGCTTGATTGACGTGTGATTTTGATGAGATTGTGAATCTTGAACTGCTATTTTGTAATTATTGATTAGTTGACTGCTCTTGACTTGTTAAACTTGCTTGACTTGATATTGGCTGGGCAAGTGTGTATTTTATCGCACTTGCCCTAACTTGATACTGTTACAAATGAAATGACTCTTGTGCCTAACTTGAAAGTTGGATGGGTTTGTTATCCCATTATCTATATGAAGTGCTTGGGATCCCAAACCCCATTAGCTAATCGGCCGAATCGAGCCAGCAAAGATTTTGTAGACACCAACATTTCATTTATTTAATTTAATTTTAGCTTTATTTGTTATTTAATTCAATTTTAGCTGTATTTTTATTCTTGTTTTATTTTATTTTAATTAATTAAACGATTGTTAGTGTTTATTTTTGCTTATTTTTATAAATTAGGTTTATCATTTTCATTTTCAAGGTATTTTTGCATTAAATTTCTAAAAAATGAAAATTTTTCACAAAAATTCAAAATTTGTGTGGCAACCCCACCTCTCCCTAAGGCGAACCAGAGGGTTCGGCGGGCCGCCTGCCCAGCTCTCGCCGGGACTCAGTCGTTCACTAAAGTCCTCAAATGAATTGCAATATAAATCTCAAATATTACAATATAAATCTCCAATATACATCAAATTCTCCAAAAATTACATGTCATAAGCGAAGCGGAAACAATTCTCAACTATACATAAAATGATTCCACATCCAAACGGTACAAAATATAACAATTCCAACTAAGCCATCCAATCACGTGAATAAGCACAACAAGTCTTCCTTCGCCACGAGCCCTGTGGAAGGGAATAAAATATTTTTGGGGTGAGCTAGAAGCTCAGCGAGTAACCAGAAAATCAGTAATCAAATCGGTTTAACAATATTTCATTTCAATGATGTCATAAATCAAATGATAAGTCCAGAAACAATTACAACATTTACAAAACATTAAATATGGAGTATCAATAATTCAAGAAACATGTACAATGGAAAGCGATAGTAACATTCATGAAAAGATACGTTCGTTCTCCTGTCATTTCCTTTTTTTTTTCATTTGAAATTGCATCATTTTCCACCAACCTCCACCAACCTACAAAGGTAATACTCGAGTATACCAAACGTTCACCCAGGTCCCTAATCGCCCGACCGAGTCCACTTCTGGCTCGAGACGACCGGTAACAAGGGGCAATGGCCAGTTCAGCCCAAAAAGGCTTACATTCATGCGCAAGTAGCATTTAATCATTAATCATTGAAAATTTCATATTTATTTAGGTCGAGTGCGATAAAGTACACACTCGCCTAGAAAACTCGTTTTAACAATCATTGAAAGCAAAATCAATAATAACAAGACACTGATATGCAAGCACGCATGATATGTAAGAAAACAGTTCCAAAATTAACTTTGAAAACAGTTCAAAAGTAAATAATGCGGGAAAGCGGTTCAAAAATAATTTTAGAAATAGTTTGAGGTCACTCACCTCCATGGCTCAGAAACCATCCATCATATATCATTGCCTTGCTCAAATCCGAGTCTTAGATCACAAACTCAATGCAAACAAATCCCTTCAAAGTTCGGACAGCACTTCCCCTAAATTTCTTTACTTTTCCAGCCATCAAGGCTTCATTATTTCCTCAGCCAGTCCCAAAGGTACACACACAACAACAAGTTCATCTAATAGTCATTCAGCAAGTTCCAAGTAGTACTAGTACAAGTCAAGCTAGGGAAAAGTCCGGAAATGAAAGTTAAGCTCAAAACCAGAAAAACAGTTTTGACGTCCTTTTGCGGTAATGGTACCAAAGGTACTAAGAGTATCGGATGGAGGTCCAAGACCCACCGTTTCTAAGCTAAGAACCAGGGCTACAACAATGTAGAAGGTCACTCAGTCCAAATCCCAGCACAACTAAGTCAAATATGCCAAATAACAAACCAGAACCGTAATTGCAGGTTTACAAATTACACTATGCTGTAATCAGTACAACTCAGTCTAAACAGGTCCAAATGCAGAAATTCCAAAGGCATATGGTAGCTAGGACATCAAGATACATTTCATCAGAAGACCTCAACACCCAAATCCAAAACAATTCCAGTCAAAACAACCCATTTCAGACACAGTTCTAACATCCTGATGAACCCAGAACAGCAATAGTAATTTCGGCTTATCTCATTCTACACTACTCCAATTGACCTGAAATTTTACAGGCACCCTTAGAAAATCAATACCTACAACTTTCATGTTTTGAGCCAAGGCCAATTCGGCCTCTAACCATATGATACAAAACCGGACAGAAAGGGGGTTATGAAACCCTAACTTTCTCAAATTCCTTCCAAACCCAAAATTGGTTACAATTACCAATCATGTACACCTACTGTAGTCATTAGCCATCAATTCCAACCATCATAGATAACCACAACATCATGATCACAATTAAACCAGAAAATTCATCAATAAATTGAAAACTTCACCAATTCCTCTCAAACCAAGAAATAAACCACAAATTCATCACTTTAGCTACCATTAAGCACAACTTAAGCTTCATTAAGTGTAGGAGGAAGTTCAATCACCACTCACCTAGTAAACAAGAGAGGGAGAGTTGCTGGACACCTTAGCTTCCTTGAACACTTCCACAAAATCACTTACTAGCACCAAATGGAGGGATTTTATGGAGTAGAAACAACTTTAAGCAATTGGTTTGGATGATTTGCACTAGATGGAAGCTTGAAAATTGGAGAAGTTTTCTTTCTTTTCCAAGAGAGAGAGCCGGCCAAGAAGTTGAAGACAAGAATGAATTTTGTGTGATTTTTGAGATATTTAAGCAATTGGTCAAAAGTCAAGAAAATGAATAGTTGTCCTACAAGTGCCACCATTCACCAAGTGACACTTGTCACTACATTTAAAGCATTTCTATCCTTTAAGTCTCTCTCACATCAATCACTTCACCTCCTCTACTTATCTCTTAATACCCGATAAATTTCAACCAGTATCCGAAACTCAACCTAATTGGCCGAATTTTTCCAAATTTTTCGCTCTAGTGGGTCCCACATCCGGTATACACTCTTAATTTCTCAAAACCTATTTGATACTAGAAAAATCATCCAAAAACTATATCTGCTCCTTAAAAATATCTAGAAAATTTCCCTACTAAAGAAAACGCAGAAAACAAGCCATTAAATAAATAAAACCCTAGAAAATGGGAAAAGTACGGGTTCTCACACTTATACTTTTCGGGGCGTCACAATCTCCCCTCCTTAAAAGAATGTCGTCCTCGACATTCCATCTTGTACCAATCAAGTCGAGACATCCCGCAAGAATCACTAAAAACCAAACCCACAGTCCGGCATCCTAAACTTCAAGCCTAGGATACACTACAGAGATCTGAAGCCTAAGCTCTGATACCAACTGTCACGACCCCACCTCCCCCTAAGGCGAACCAGAGGGTTCGGCGGGCCGCCTGCCCGGCTCTCGCCGGGACTCAGTCGTTCACTAAAGTCCTCAAACGAATTACAAGAATAAACCTCAAATATACATCACATGGTCCACAAATATACATCCAAGTCTCCAATAATTACATGTCATAAGCGAAGCAGAAACGATTCTCAACTATACATAAAATGATTCCAAATCCAAATTGTACAACATAAAGGCCATCCATTCAATTGAGAACCTTTGATATGTAAAGTTTGGGAACCTTTGATGTATATTTGATATATATATCTTGAAATTCAATTGAGGATTGTAGTGAACGACTGAGTCCCGGCGAGAGCTGGGCAGGCGGCCCGCCGAACCCTCTGGTTCGCCTTAGGGGGTGTTGGGGTCGTGACAGTTGGTATCAGAGCTTAGGCTTCAGATTCTTGTAGTGTATCCTAGGCTTGAAGTTTAGGATGCCGGACTGTGGGTTTGGTCTGAAATATTAGTTATTCTTGCGGGATGTCTCGACTTGATTGGTACAAGATGGAATGTCGAGGACGACATTCTTTTAAGGAGGGGAGTTTGTGACGCGCCGAAAGAAATTTTCTAGGGTTTATTTTATTTAATCGCCCGCCTTTTCTACATTTTCTTTATGAGAAAAATTCCCCAGATAAAGTTTATGAGCAAAGATAGTTTTAAAATGATTTTTCTAGTATCGGTTAGTTTTTGAGAAATTAAAAGCGTATTTTGAACGTGGGACCCGCAAGTGCGGTAAATGCATTATATTTTTGACAACTTGTTGGAATTTTGTATAAAGTGATATTATTTTACAAAGTGTTAAGATATTTGTATTTGAGAGACAAAAAGATAAGTTTTAAACCTAAAGGGTGACAAGTGTCACCTTCCTATTCAACCTTGACTTTGACCATTATTTCTTACCTTTCCTAATACTCAATTTTGACCCAAAAAGCACCTAAATTTCTGCAAGCTTGGCCGAATGTTCTTGCTCAAGAAAGAAAGAAAAGCTCTCAATTTCTTCCTTCTATTTCTTGCTCAATCTTCAAATCCAACCAATAAAACTCCAAATCATTCCATAAAATCTCTTTGCTAAGTGGTCTTGAGGTGTTTTGTGGAGTTGTTTGGAAAGCTAAGGTGATTTGTTGCTCTATCTCTTGTATGGCTAAGGTGAGTTGTGAATGACCCCTCTCCTTCCTCTAATGATGTTCAATTCATGATTGGTGGTGGTATAAGATGCACTTTTATGGTTTCTATCTTGAGTTTGGTTGAATTGGTGAAGTTTTATAATTTTTGGGGATTTTTCTGTTTTAATATGAACATGATTGTGTGCCTATGTATGATGATTGGAAATGATATAGAATGAAGCTAGAAGGTGTATTTGGTGGTTAATTGCAACCAATTTCTGTTTTGGAACAAATCTTGGAAAGTTAGGGTTTGATGTTCTTCATTCTGCCCGAATTTGTAGCTCCTAGTTAGAGGCCGAATTGGCCTTGGATTAAAACATGAAAGTTGTAGGAAATGACATTTTGGAGGTACCTACAAAATTTCAGGTCAATCGGAGTAGCGTAGAATGAGATAAGCTGAAATTACTATTGCTGTTCTGGGTTCATCAGGATGTTAGAACTGCGTCTGAAATGGGTTGTTTTGACTGGAATTGTTTTGGATTTGGGTGTTGAGGTCTTCTGATGAAATGTATCTTGATGTCCTAGCTACCATATTCCTTTGGAATTTCTGCATTTGGACCTGTTTAGACTGAGTTGTACTGATTACAGCATAGTGTAATTTGTAAACCTGCAAGTACGGTTCTGGTTTGTTATTTGGCATATTTGACTTAGTTGTGCTGGTATTTGGACTGAGTGACCTTCTACATTGTTGTAGCCCTGGTTCTTATCTTCGAAACGGTGGGTCTTGGACCTCCATCCGATACTCGTAGTACCTTTGGTACCATTACCGCAAAAGGACGTCAAAACTATTTTTCTGGTTTTGAGCTTAACTTTCATTTCCGGACTTTTCCCTAGTTTGACTTGTACTAGTACTACTTGGAACTTGCTGAATGACTATTACATGAACTTGTTGTTGTTTGTGTACCTTTGGGACTGGCTGAGGAAATAATGAAGCCATGATGGCTGGAAAAGTTAGCAAATTTAGGGGAAGTGCTGTCCGAACTTTGAAGGGATTTGTTTGCATTGAGTTTGTGATCTAAGACTCGGATTTGAGCAAGGCAATGATATATGATGGATGGTTTCTGAGCCATGGAGGTGAGTGACCCCAAACTATTGTTAAAGCTTATTATGAAATGTTTCTTGCATTATTTACTCGACTGCATATCATGCGTGCTTGCATGTGAGTTCATGACATGTTTTGTCTTGAAATGAGTACTTGGGGAGTCTTGTGCTGAACACCAACGTCTCCTCCGTTTGTTTATGTTCATGCTCATCTGGAGCTCAAAAAGGGGCTCCCTCTTAATGTTAATGTTAATGTTAAATGATCTGTTTGAGCGTTGGGTGTTCAAGTGCTACGATTTCCCTAGCTCACGAGAGCACTAAACGAACATTTGATCTCTGAATCATGACATCATCGAAATGATCGAAATGCAACATTGTGAAAAATATTTGTTTAATGATTTTCCTGGTTACTCGCTGAGCTTCTAGCTCACCCCAAAAATATTTTATTCCCCTCCACAGGGCTCGTGGCGAAGGAAGGCTTGTTGTGATTTTATTGTTGTGGAATTCCTCTTGTATAAGAATTGGGATCATGGATCAGAGTGGCGCAGTGGAAGCGTGGACGCTTCGCTTTTGATATGTAAATTATTGGAGAATTTGATGTAATATTTGAGGTTTATTCTTGTAATTTATTTGAGGATTGTATTGAACGACTGAGTCCCGGCGAGAGCCGGGCAGGCGGCCCGCCGAACCCTCTGGTTCGCCTTAGGGTTTTTGGGGGGTGAGCTAGAAGCTCAGCGAGTAACCGGTAAAATCAGTAATCAAATCGGTTTAACAATAGTTCATTTCAATGATGTCATAAATCAAATGATAAGTCCAGAAACAATTACAACATTTACAAAACATTAAATATGGAGTATCAATAATTCAAGAAACATGTACAATGGAAAGCGATAGTAACATTCATGAAAAGATACGTTCGTTCTCCTGTCATTTCCTTTTTTTTTTCCATTTGAAATTGCATCATTTTCCACCAACCTCCACCAACCTACAAAGGTAATACTCGAGTATACCAAACGTTCACCCAGGTCCCTAATGTGAGAACCCGTAAAACCCTAATATTTTTCCTAGGGTTTATTTCCCCTTAATTGCATGTTTTCTGCATTTTCTGGCTTAGGAATATTTTCCTGGTGAATTTTATGAGTAATTATAGTTTTAAGATGAGTTTTCTCGTATTGGATAGTTTTTAGAAAATTAAGAATATATATTGGATGTGGGACCCACTAGTGCGAAAAGTTCGGAAAAATTCGGCCAATTAGGTGAAATTCCGAATACTGTGTAAAATTTATCGGGTGTTAAGAGATAAGTAGAGAGTGAGATTGGATTGATGTGAGAGAGAAAAAGAAGTGATAAGATTGCATTAATGGAGTGACAAGTGTCACACAACCATTAGTTGGACTTTAAGAAACACTATTCACTTTCTTGATTTTTTTTGACCAAAGGAATAAATATCAAAAAAAAATTCACAAAATTCACCATTTTCTTCCTTGTGTTGGCCGGCCCTCTCTCTCTCAAAGAAGAAGAAATTTTCCCAACTTTCAAGCTTCCATATCACTCAATCTTCCACAAACAAGAGTTTAGGTTTGATTTCATTCCATAAAATCCTTTCTTTTGGTGATAGTGAGTGCTCTAGTGAAGTTTGTTTGAAGCTCTAAGGTGGCCATCATCCCTCTCTCTCTTGTTACTTGGTAAGTGATGCTTGAACCCCCCTATTACACCTAATGATGGTTATATTATGCTTAGAAGTGGCTAAAGTGTTGGATTATATGATTTATTCTTGGTTTGGCTTGATTTGGTGGAGTTTTTAATTTTATGATGAATTTTCTGGTTTCATATGATCTTGAGGGTGTGGTTGTTTTTGATGGTTTGTAATAAGGGGCTTTGACTCTAGTGGGTGTGAATTGTTGAGAAATGCAATCAATTTTGGATTTGAATGGAATTGTGAAAAGTTAGGGTTCATGAACCCCTATTCTGTCCGAAATTTTAGGTCATAGCTAGAGGCCGAATTGGACTTTTCTCAAAACATAAAAGTTGTAGGTATTGATGAGTTTGATGTGCCTGCAAAATTTCAGGTCATTTGGAGTAGTGTAGAGTGAGTTATGTCGTTTTTACTGTTGCTGTTCTGGGTGATCAGAATGTGCGAACTGCGCTTGTAATCGATTGTTTTGACTGGAATTGGTTTGGATTTTGAAGTTGGTGTCTTCTGATGAAATGTATCTGGATGTCTTAGCTTTCATGTGCCTTTGGAATCAATGCATTTGGACCTGTGTTGGCTGAGATTGACGTATTACAGTTTTCTGCGTTTTGCAAACCTGTTTTGGGAATTCTGGTATAGTATTTCGTATATTTGACCTAGTTGTGTTAGGAACTGGATTGAGTGACCTTATACATTGTTGTAGTTCTGTTTCTTGGCTTCGAAATGGTGGGTCTTACACCCCCATCCGATAATTGTAGTGAGAGTTGTGCCATTACCGCTTTTGGAGGCCAAAAACTGTTTTTGTAGTTGGGACGAATGAGTTCCAATGCTTGATTTTTCTGGTTTGCTATTATGCTTGTTTATGCATATGAAACCCTATTGGGTTATAATTGGCTTGGCTTGTGACTCGTTATCGAGTCTTATGGTAATTGTTCACTTGTTCTAGGAGGAAACGGTGGTGCACAACGTTCTTTTGACTAAAGTGTTTGAAACCGCATTGTGCTAGCTTGGTGAGTGTACTACTCACTTATGTGCTATTACATGGCTTTGATCTTTGTACTTGAGATGTTGAATGTTGATTGATCCAGGTGAGAGTGTACTTTATCACTTTCACATATTGTTCCGCATGTTATTGGAAAGTTATATGAAATGTTATATGAAATGTTATATGAAATGAAATACATGACTTCAAATATTATCCATGAGCTCAACCCCATTGGTTATTGATTGAATCGAGCCGGCGAGGGCTTGGTCGTGCCAATTAATGTGCCTTGGGGCAACATCATAGGGAATCTTGTAGTATGAGAGACTCTTGATTCCGGTTTACTCGAGTAATACCACAATGCAAGTGTTTGGATTTCGGGCCCGGTTGAGGAATGTTAGGAGGAAGGGAATGGAAGTTAAGAGGAGTCTACGGTTGGTTACCTTTCAGACATTGACGGAGAGTCAATGAGACCTGATCAAGAATTCAAACGAGGAAAAGGGCTCTTGAGAGCCACCCGTATCCTTTTATCCTCATTATTAATGTGTGGCTTTATTTATTTTGGTAAATTGGACTGTTAAACTTGATGTATCCATGAATTTGGTTGCTTGAGTTGTATTCTCACTGGGCAATTAGCTCACCCCGTTCCTTTTGTTTTCCTTACAGGAATATGACTCTTTTGGAATGAATTTTGATAAATGGTTGCCAAATGAACTAGATGAATGACTCTTTTGTATTGTATATAAAATGGGACCCTAAATGTATCATTAGGGCCGTTTTCACTTTTGTTTTGGCAAACTATATATGTAGCGACTTTTGTATCACTTTTAAATGTCATTTTTGGTTTGTAAAGGCTAAATGTTATGTGGTTTATGTAATTCGATGTTTGGTTGGGTTCGGACGAGTCGGTTACTATTCATGGCCGACTCCGGATTTTGTTTCTTTTATTTTGGGTTATTTTGCCCTTTTGCCTTATTTGCGCGCGTTATAAGTTCCGGAACGTGAAAGATCGCTCTATACTGCACCGTTAGTCCTGGCGAGAGCTGGGCAGGCAGTCCGCTAACCTCTTTGGTTCGCCTTAGGGGAAGGTGGGGCTGTCACACTTAATCGCCCGACCGAGTCCGCTTCTGGCTCGAGACGACCGGTAACAAGGGGCAATGGCCAGTTCAGCCCAAAAAGGCTTACATTCATGTGCAAGTAGCATTTAATCATTAATCATTGAAAATTTCATATTTATTTAGGTCGAGTGCGATAAAGTACACACTCGCCTAGAAAACTCGTTTTAACAATCATTGAAAGCAAAATCAATAATAACAAGACACTGATATGCAAGCACGCATGATATGTAAGAAAACAGTTCCAAAATTAACTTTGAAAACAGTTCAAAAGTAAATAATGCGGGAAAGCGGTTCAAAAATAATTTTAGAAATAGTTTGAGGTCACTCACCTCCATGGCTCAGAAACCATCCATCATATATCATTGCCTTGCTCAAATCCGAGTCTTAGATCACAAACTCAATGCAAACAAATCCCTTCAAAGTTCGGACAGCACTTCCCCTAAATTTCTTTACTTTTCCAGCCATCAAGGCTTCATTATTTCCTCAGCCAGTCCCAAAGGTACACACACAACAACAAGTTCATCTAATAGTCATTCAGCAAGTTCCAAGTAGTACTAGTACAAGTCAAGCTAGGGAAAAGTCCGGAAATGAAAGTTAAGCTCAAAACCAGAAAAACAGTTTTGACGTCCTTTTGCGGTAATGGTACCAAAGGTACTAAGAGTATCGGATGGAGGTCCAAGACCCACCGTTTCTAAGCTAAGAACCAGGGCTACAACAATGTAGAAGGTCACTCAGTCCAAATCCCAGCACAACTAAGTCAAATATGCCAAATAACAAACCAGAACCGTAATTGCAGGTTTACAAATTACACTATGCTGTAATCAGTACAACTCAGTCTAAACAGGTCCAAATGCAGAAATTCCAAAGGCATATGGTAGCTAGGACATCAAGATACATTTCATCAGAAGACCTCAACACCCAAATCCAAAACAATTCCAGTCAAAACAACCCATTTCAGACACAGTTCTAACATCCTGATGAACCCAGAACAGCAATAGTAATTTCGGCTTATCGCATTCTACACTACTCCAATTGACCTGAAATTTTACAGGCACCCTTAGAAAATCAATACCTACAACTTTCATGTTTTGAGCCAAGGCCAATTCGGCCTTTAACCATATCATACAAAACCGGACAAAAAGGGGGTTATGAAACCCTAACTTTCTCAAATTCCTTCCAAACCCAAAATTGGTTACAATTACCAATCATGTACACCTACTATAGTCATTAGCCATCAATTCCAACCATCATAGATAACCACAACATCATGATCACAATTAAACCAGAAAATTCATCAATAAATTGAAAACTTCACCAATTCCTCTCAAACCAAGAAATAAACCACAAATTCATCACTTTAGCTACCATTAAGCACAACTTAAGCTTCATTAAGTGTAGGAGGAAGTTCAATCACCACTCACCTAGTAAACAAGAGAGGGAGAGTTGTTGGACACCTTAGCTTCCTTGAACACTTCCACAAAATCACTTACTAGCACCAAATGGAGGGATTTTATGGAGTAGAAACAACTTTAAGCAATTGGTTTGGATGATTTGCACTAGATGGAAGCTTGAAAATTGGAGAAGTTTTCTTTCTTTTCCCAGAGAGAGAGCCGGCCAAGAAGTTGAAGACAAGAATGAATTTTGTGTGATTTTTGAGATATTTAAGCAATTGGTCAAAAGTCAAGAAAATGAATAGTTGTCCTACAAGTGCCACCATTCACCAAGTGACACTTGTCACTACATTTAAAGCATTTCTATCCTTTAAGTCTCTCTCACATCAATCACTTCACCTCCTCTACTTATCTCTTAATACCCGATAAATTTCAACCAGTATCCGAAACTCAACCTAATTGGCCGAATTTTTCTGAATTTTTCGCCCTAGTGGGTCCCACATCCGGTATACACTCTTAATTTCTCAAAACCTATTTGATACTAGAAAAATCATCCAAAAACTATATCTGCTCCTTAAAAATATCTAGAAAATTTCCCTAATAAAGAAAACGCAGAAAACAAGCCATTAAATAAATAAAACCCTAGAAAATGGGAAAAGTACGGGTTCTCACACTTATACTTTTCGGGGCGTCACAATCTCCCCTCCTTAAAAGAATGTCGTCCTCGACATTCCATCTTGTACCAATCAAGTCGAGACATCCCGCAAGAATCACTAAAAACCAAACCCACAGTCCGGCATCCTAAACTTCAAGCCTAGGATACACTACAGAGATCTGAAGCCTAAGCTCTGATACCAACTGTCACGACCCCACCTCCCCCTAAGGCGAACCAGAGGGTTCGGCGGGCCGCCTGCCCGGCTCTCGCCGGGACTCAGTCGTTCACTAAAGTCCTCAAACGAATTACAAGAATAAACCTCAAATATACATCACATGGTCCACAAATATACATCCAAGTCTCCAATAATTACATGTCATAAGCGAAGCGGAAACGATTCTCAACTATACATAAAATGATTCCAAATCCAAATTGTACAACATAAAGGCCATCCATTCAATTGAGAACCTTTGATATGTAAAGTTTGGGAACCTTTGATGTATATTTGATATATATATCTTGAAATTCAATTGAGGATTGTAGTGAACGACTGAGTCCCGGCGAGAGCTGGGCAGGCGGCCCGCCGAACCCTCTGGTTCGCCTTAGGGGGTGTTGGGGTCGTGACAGTTGGTATCAGAGCTTAGGTTTCAGATTCTTGTAGTGTATCCTAGGCTTGAAGTTTAGGATGCCGGACTGTGGGTTTGGTCTGAAATATTAGTTATTCTTGCGGGATGTCTCGACTTGATTGGTACAAGATGGAATGTCGAGGACGACATTCTTTTAAGGAGGGGAGTTTGTGACGCGCCGAAAGAAATTTTCTAGGGTTTATTTTATTTAATCGCCCGCCTTTTCTACATTTTCTTTATGAGAAAAATTCCCCAGATAAAGTTTATGAGCAAAGATAGTTTTAAAATGATTTTTCTAGTATCAGTTAGTTTTTGAGAAATTAAAAGCGTATTTTGAACGTGGGACCCGCAAGTGCGGTAAATGCATTATATTTTTGACAACTTGTTGGAATTTTGTATAAAGTGATATTATTTTACAAAGTGTTAAGATATTTGTATTGGAGAGACAAAAAGATAAGTTTTAAACCTAAAGGGTGACAAGTGTCACCTTCCTATTCAACCTTGACTTTGACCATTATTTCTTACCTTTCCTAATACTCAATTTTGACCCAAAAAGCACCTAAATTTCTGCAAGCTTGGCCGAATGTTCTTGCTCAAGAAAGAAAGAAAAGCTCTCAATTTCTTCCTTCTATTTCTTGCTCAATCTTCAAATCCAACCAATAAAACTCCAAATCATTCCATAAAATCTCTTTGCTAAGTAGTCTTGAGGTGTTTTGTGGAGTTGTTTGGAAAGCTAAGGTGATTTGTTGCTCTATCTCTTGTATGGCTAAGGTGAGTTGTGAATGACCCCTCTCCTTCCTCTAATGATGTTAAATTCATGATTGGTGGTGGTATAAGATGCACTTTTATGGATTATATCTTGAGTTTGGTTGAATTGGTGAAGTTTTATAATTTTTGGGGATTTTTCTGTTTTAATATGAACATGATTGTGTGCCTATGTATGATGATTGGAAATGATATAGAATGAAGCTAGAAGGTGTATTTGGTGGTTAATTGCAACCAATTTCTGTTTTGGAACAAATCTTGGAAAGTTAGGGTTTGATGTTCTTCATTCTGCCCGAATTTGTAGATCCTAGTTAGAGACCGAATTGGCCTTGGAATAAAACATGAAAGTTGTAGGGAATGACATTTTTGAGGTGGCTACAAAATTTCAGGTCAATCGGAGTAGCGTAGAATGAGATAAGCTGAAATTACTATTGCTGTTCTGGGTTCATCAGGATGTTAGAACTGCGTCTGAAATGGGTTGTTTTGACTGGAATTTTTTTGGATTTGGGTGTTGAGGTCTTCTGATGAAATGTAGCTTGATGTCCTAGCTACCATATGCCTTTGGAATTTCTGCATTTGGACCTGTTTAGACTGAGTTGTACTGATTACAGCATAGTGTAATTTGTAAACCTGCAAGTACGGTTCTGGTTTGTTATTTGGCATATTTGACTTAGTTGTGCTGGTATTTGGACTGAGTGACCTTCTACATTGTTGTAGCCCTGGTTCTTAGCTTCGAAACGGTGGATCTTGGACCTCCATCCGATACTCGTAGTACCTTTGGTGCCATTACCGCAAAAGGACGTCAAAACTGTTTTTCTGGTTTTGAGCTTAACTTTCATTTCCGGACTTTTCCCTAGTTTGACTTGTACTAGTACTACTTGGAACTTGCTGAATGACTATTAGATGAACTTGTTGTTGTGTGTGTACCTTTGGGACTGGCTGAGGAAATAATGAAGCCATGATGGCTGGAAAAGTTAGCAAATTTAGGGGAAGTGCTGTCCGAACTTTGAAGAGATTTGTTTGCATTGAGTTTGTGATCTAAGACTCGGATTTGAGCAAGGCAATGATATATGATGGATGGTTTCTGAGCCATGGAGGTGAGTGACCCCAAACTATTGTTAAACCTTATTATGAAATGTTTCTTGCATTATTTACTCGACTGCATATCATGCGTGCTTGCATGTGAGTTCATGACATGTTTTGGCTTGAAATGAGTACTTGGGGAGTCTTGTGCTGAACACCAACGTCTCCTCCGTTTGTTTATGTTCATGTTCATCTGGAGCTCAAAAAGGGGCTCCCTCTTAATGTTAATGTTAATGTTAAATGATCTGTTTGAGCGTTGGGTGTTCAAGTGCTACGATTTCCCTAGCTCACGAGAGCACTAAACGAACATTTGATCTCTGAATCATGACATCATCGAAATGATCGAAATGCAACATTGTGAAAAATATTTGTTTAATGATTTTCCTGGTTACTCGCTGAGCTTCTAGCTCACTCCAAAAATATTTTATTCCCCTCCACGGGGCTCGTGGCGAAGGAAGGCTTGTTGTGATTTTATTGTTGTGGAATTTCCTCTTGTATAAGAATTGGGATCATGGATCAGAGTGGCGCAGTGGAAGCGTGGACGCTTCGCTTTTGATATGTAAATTATTGGAGAATTTGATGTAATATTTGAGGTTTATTCTTGTAATTTATTTGAGGATTGTAGTGAACGACTGAGTCCCGGCGAGAGCCGGGAAGGCGGCCCGCCGAACCCTCTGGTTCGCCTTAGGGTTTTTGAGGGGTGAGCTAGAAGATCAGCGAGTAACCGGTAAAATCAGTAATCAAATCGGTTTAACAATAGTTCATTTCAATGATGTCATAAATCAAATGATAAGTCCAGAAACAATTACAACATTTACAAAACATTAAATATGGAGTATCAATAATTCAAGAAACATGTACAATGGAAAGCGATAGTAACATTCATGAAAAGATACGTTCGTTCTCCTGTCATTTCCATTTTTTTTTCCATTTGAAATTGCATCATTTTCCACCAACCTCCACCAACCTACAAAGGTAATACTCGAGTATACCAAACGTTCACCCAGGTCCCTAATCGCCCGACCGAGTCCGCTTCTGGCTCGAGACGACTGGTAACAAGGGGCAATGGCCAGTTCAGCCCAAAAAGGCTTACATTCATGCGCAAGTAGCATTTAATCATTAATCATTGAAAATTTCATATTTATTTAGGTCGAATGCGATAAAGTACACACTCGCCTAGAAAACTCGTTTTAACAATCATTGAAAGCAAAATCAATAATAACAAGACACTGATATGCAAGCACGCATGATATGTAAGAAAACAGTTCCAAAATTAACTTTGAAAACAGTTCAAAAGTAAATAATGCGGGAAAGCGGTTCAAAAATAATTTTAGAAATAGTTTGAGGTCACTCACCTCCATGGCTCAGAAACCATCCATCATATATCATTGCCTTGCTCAAATCCGAGTCTTAGATCACAAACTCAATGCAAACAAATCCCTTCAAAGTTCGGACAGCACTTCCCCTAAATTTCTTTACTTTTCCAGCCATCAAGGCTTCATTATTTCCTCAGCCAGTCCCAAAGGTACACACACAACAACAAGTTCATCTAATAGTCATTCAGCAAGTTCCAAGTAGTACTAGTACAAGTCAAGCTAGGGAAAAGTCCGGAAATGAAAGTTAAGCTCAAAACCAGAAAAACAGTTTTGACGTCCTTTTGCGGTAATGGTACCAAAGGTACTAAGAGTATCGGATGGAGGTCCAAGACCCACCGTTTCTAAGCTAAGAACCAGGGCTACAACAATGTAGAAGGTCACTCAGTCCAAATCCCAGCACAACTAAGTCAAATATGCCAAATAACAAACCAGAACCGTAATTGCAGGTTTACAAATTACACTATGCTGTAATCAGTACAACTCAGTCTAAACAGGTCCAAATGCAGAAATTCCAAAGGCATATGGTAGCTAGGACATCAAGATACATTTCATCAGAAGACCTCAACACCCAAATCCAAAACAATTCCAGTCAAAACAACCCATTTCAGACACAGTTCTAACATCCTGATGAACCCAGAACAGCAATAGTAATTTCGGCTTATCTCATTCTACACTACTCCAATTGACCTGAAATTTTACAGGCACCCTTAGAAAATCAATACCTACAACTTTCATGTTTTGAGCCAAGGCCAATTCGGCCTTTAACCATATCATACAAAACCGGACAAAAAGGGGGTTATGAAACCCTAACTTTCTCAAATTCCTTCCAAACCCAAAATTGGTTACAATTACCAATCATGTACACCTACTATAGTCATTAGCCATCAATTCCAACCATCATAGATAACCACAACATCATGATCACAATTAAACCAGAAAATTCATCAATAAATTGAAAACTTCACCAATTCCTCTCAAACCAAGAAATAAACCACAAATTCATCACTTTAGCTACCATTAAGCACAACTTAAGCTTCATTAAGTGTAGGAGGAAGTTCAATCACCACTCACCTAGTAAACAAGAGAGGGAGAGTTGTTGGACACCTTAGCTTCCTTGAACACTTCCACAAAATCACTTACTAGCACCAAATGGAGGGATTTTATGGAGTAGAAACAACTTTAAGCAATTGGTTTGGATGATTTGCACTAGATGGAAGCTTGAAAATTGGAGAAGTTTTCTTTCTTTTCCCAGAGAGAGAGCCGGCCAAGAAGTTGAAGACAAGAATGAATTTTGTGTGATTTTTGAGATATTTAAGCAATTGGTCAAAAGTCAAGAAAATGAATAGTTGTCCTACAAGTGCCACCATTCACCAAGTGACACTTGTCACTACATTTAAAGCATTTCTATCCTTTAAGTCTCTCTCACATCAATCACTTCACCTCCTCTACTTATCTCTTAATACCCGATAAATTTCAACCAGTATCCGAAACTCAACCTAATTGGCCGAATTTTTCTGAATTTTTCGCCCTAGTGGGTCCCACATCCGGTATACACTCTTAATTTCTCAAAACCTATTTGATACTAGAAAAATCATCCAAAAACTATATCTGCTCCTTAAAAATATCTAGAAAATTTCCCTAATAAAGAAAACGCAGAAAACAAGCCATTAAATAAATAAAACCCTAGAAAATGGGAAAAGTACGGGTTCTCACACTTATACTTTTCGGGGCGTCACAATCTCCCCTCCTTAAAAGAATGTCGTCCTCGACATTCCATCTTGTACCAATCAAGTCGAGACATCCCGCAAGAATCACTAAAAACCAAACCCACAGTCCGGCATCCTAAACTTCAAGCCTAGGATACACTACAGAGATCTGAAGCCTAAGCTCTGATACCAACTGTCACGACCCCACCTCCCCCTAAGGCGAACCAGAGGGTTCGGCGGGCCGCCTGCCCGGCTCTCGCCGGGACTCAGTCGTTCACTAAAGTCCTCAAACGAATTACAAGAATAAACCTCAAATATACATCACATGGTCCACAAATATACATCCAAGTCTCCAATAATTACATGTCATAAGCGAAGCGGAAACGATTCTCAACTATACATAAAATGATTCCAAATCCAAATTGTACAACATAAAGGCCATCCATTCAATTGAGAACCTTTGATATGTAAAGTTTGGGAACCTTTGATGTATATTTGATATATATATCTTGAAATTCAATTGAGGATTGTAGTGAACGACTGAGTCCCGGCGAGAGCTGGGCAGGCGGCCCGCCGAACCCTCTGGTTCGCCTTAGGGGGTGTTGGGGTCGTGACAGTTGGTATCAGAGCTTAGGTTTCAGATTCTTGTAGTGTATCCTAGGCTTGAAGTTTAGGATGCCGGACTGTGGGTTTGGTCTGAAATATTAGTTATTCTTGCGGGATGTCTCGACTTGATTGGTACAAGATGGAATGTCGAGGACGACATTCTTTTAAGGAGGGGAGTTTGTGACGCGCCGAAAGAAATTTTCTAGGGTTTATTTTATTTAATCGCCCGCCTTTTCTACATTTTCTTTATGAGAAAAATTCCCCAGATAAAGTTTATGAGCAAAGATAGTTTTAAAATGATTTTTCTAGTATCAGTTAGTTTTTGAGAAATTAAAAGCGTATTTTGAACGTGGGACCCGCAAGTGCGGTAAATGCATTATATTTTTGACAACTTGTTGGAATTTTGTATAAAGTGATATTATTTTACAAAGTGTTAAGATATTTGTATTGGAGAGACAAAAAGATAAGTTTTAAACCTAAAGGGTGACAAGTGTCACCTTCCTATTCAACCTTGACTTTGACCATTATTTCTTACCTTTCCTAATACTCAATTTTGACCCAAAAAGCACCTAAATTTCTGCAAGCTTGGCCGAATGTTCTTGCTCAAGAAAGAAAGAAAAGCTCTCAATTTCTTCCTTCTATTTCTTGCTCAATCTTCAAATCCAACCAATAAAACTCCAAATCATTCCATAAAATCTCTTTGCTAAGTAGTCTTGAGGTGTTTTGTGGAGTTGTTTGGAAAGCTAAGGTGATTTGTTGCTCTATCTCTTGTATGGCTAAGGTGAGTTGTGAATGACCCCTCTCCTTCCTCTAATGATGTTAAATTCATGATTGGTGGTGGTATAAGATGCACTTTTATGGATTATATCTTGAGTTTGGTTGAATTGGTGAAGTTTTATAATTTTTGGGGATTTTTCTGTTTTAATATGAACATGATTGTGTGCCTATGTATGATGATTGGAAATGATATAGAATGAAGCTAGAAGGTGTATTTGGTGGTTAATTGCAACCAATTTCTGTTTTGGAACAAATCTTGGAAAGTTAGGGTTTGATGTTCTTCATTCTGCCCGAATTTGTAGATCCTAGTTAGAGACCGAATTGGCCTTGGAATAAAACATGAAAGTTGTAGGGAATGACATTTTTGAGGTGGCTACAAAATTTCAGGTCAATCGGAGTAGCGTAGAATGAGATAAGCTGAAATTACTATTGCTGTTCTGGGTTCATCAGGATGTTAGAACTGCGTCTGAAATGGGTTGTTTTGACTGGAATTTTTTTGGATTTGGGTGTTGAGGTCTTCTGATGAAATGTAGCTTGATGTCCTAGCTACCATATGCCTTTGGAATTTCTGCATTTGGACCTGTTTAGACTGAGTTGTACTGATTACAGCATAGTGTAATTTGTAAACCTGCAAGTACGGTTCTGGTTTGTTATTTGGCATATTTGACTTAGTTGTGCTGGTATTTGGACTGAGTGACCTTCTACATTGTTGTAGCCCTGGTTCTTAGCTTCGAAACGGTGGATCTTGGACCTCCATCCGATACTCGTAGTACCTTTGGTGCCATTACCGCAAAAGGACGTCAAAACTGTTTTTCTGGTTTTGAGCTTAACTTTCATTTCCGGACTTTTCCCTAGTTTGACTTGTACTAGTACTACTTGGAACTTGCTGAATGACTATTAGATGAACTTGTTGTTGTGTGTGTACCTTTGGGACTGGCTGAGGAAATAATGAAGCCATGATGGCTGGAAAAGTTAGCAAATTTAGGGGAAGTGCTGTCCGAACTTTGAAGAGATTTGTTTGCATTGAGTTTGTGATCTAAGACTCGGATTTGAGCAAGGCAATGATATATGATGGATGGTTTCTGAGCCATGGAGGTGAGTGACCCCAAACTATTGTTAAACCTTATTATGAAATGTTTCTTGCATTATTTACTCGACTGCATATCATGCGTGCTTGCATGTGAGTTCATGACATGTTTTGGCTTGAAATGAGTACTTGGGGAGTCTTGTGCTGAACACCAACGTCTCCTCCGTTTGTTTATGTTCATGTTCATCTGGAGCTCAAAAAGGGGCTCCCTCTTAATGTTAATGTTAATGTTAAATGATCTGTTTGAGCGTTGGGTGTTCAAGTGCTACGATTTCCCTAGCTCACGAGAGCACTAAACGAACATTTGATCTCTGAATCATGACATCATCGAAATGATCGAAATGCAACATTGTGAAAAATATTTGTTTAATGATTTTCCTGGTTACTCGCTGAGCTTCTAGCTCACTCCAAAAATATTTTATTCCCCTCCACGGGGCTCGTGGCGAAGGAAGGCTTGTTGTGATTTTATTGTTGTGGAATTTCCTCTTGTATAAGAATTGGGATCATGGATCAGAGTGGCGCAGTGGAAGCGTGGACGCTTCGCTTTTGATATGTAAATTATTGGAGAATTTGATGTAATATTTGAGGTTTATTCTTGTAATTTATTTGAGGATTGTAGTGAACGACTGAGTCCCGGCGAGAGCCGGGAAGGCGGCCCGCCGAACCCTCTGGTTCGCCTTAGGGTTTTTGAGGGGTGAGCTAGAAGATCAGCGAGTAACCGGTAAAATCAGTAATCAAATCGGTTTAACAATAGTTCATTTCAATGATGTCATAAATCAAATGATAAGTCCAGAAACAATTACAACATTTACAAAACATTAAATATGGAGTATCAATAATTCAAGAAACATGTACAATGGAAAGCGATAGTAACATTCATGAAAAGATACGTTCGTTCTCCTGTCATTTCCATTTTTTTTTCCATTTGAAATTGCATCATTTTCCACCAACCTCCACCAACCTACAAAGGTAATACTCGAGTATACCAAACGTTCACCCAGGTCCCTAATCGCCCGACCGAGTCCGCTTCTGGCTCGAGACGACTGGTAACAAGGGGCAATGGCCAGTTCAGCCCAAAAAGGCTTACATTCATGCGCAAGTAGCATTTAATCATTAATCATTGAAAATTTCATATTTATTTAGGTCGAATGCGATAAAGTACACACTCGCCTAGAAAACTCGTTTTAACA
Source organism: Coffea arabica (assembly GCF_036785885.1). NCBI lineage: Eukaryota > Viridiplantae > Streptophyta > Magnoliopsida > Gentianales > Rubiaceae > Coffea > Coffea arabica. The sequence goes on along the minus strand of NC_092318.1, from coordinate 21,919,692 downwards.
ATCATTGAAAGCAAAATCAATAATAACAAGACACTGATATGCAAGCACGCATGATATGTAAGAAAACAGTTCCAAAATTAACTTTGAAAACAGTTCAAAAGTAAATAATGCGGGAAAGCGGTTCAAAAATAATTTTAGAAATAGTTTGAGGTCACTCACCTCCATGGCTCAGAAACCATCCATCATATATCATTGCCTTGCTCAAATCCGAGTCTTAGATCACAAACTCAATGCAAACAAATCCCTTCAAAGTTCGGACAGCACTTCCCCTAAATTTCTTTACTTTTCCAGCCATCAAGGCTTCATTATTTCCTCAGCCAGTCCCAAAGGTACACACACAACAACAAGTTCATCTAATAGTCATTCAGCAAGTTCCAAGTAGTACTAGTACAAGTCAAGCTAGGGAAAAGTCCGGAAATGAAAGTTAAGCTCAAAACCAGAAAAACAGTTTTGACGTCCTTTTGCGGTAATGGTACCAAAGGTACTAAGAGTATCGGATGGAGGTCCAAGACCCACCGTTTCTAAGCTAAGAACCAGGGCTACAACAATGTAGAAGGTCACTCAGTCCAAATCCCAGCACAACTAAGTCAAATATGCCAAATAACAAACCAGAACCGTAATTGCAGGTTTACAAATTACACTATGCTGTAATCAGTACAACTCAGTCTAAACAGGTCCAAATGCAGAAATTCCAAAGGCATATGGTAGCTAGGACATCAAGATACATTTCATCAGAAGACCTCAACACCCAAATCCAAAACAATTCCAGTCAAAACAACCCATTTCAGACACAGTTCTAACATCCTGATGAACCCAGAACAGCAATAGTAATTTCGGCTTATCTCATTCTACACTACTCCAATTGACCTGAAATTTTACAGGCACCCTTAGAAAATCAATACCTACAACTTTCATGTTTTGAGCCAAGGCCAATTCGGCCTTTAACCATATCATACAAAACCGGACAAAAAGGGGGTTATGAAACCCTAACTTTCTCAAATTCCTTCCAAACCCAAAATTGGTTACAATTACCAATCATGTACACCTACTATAGTCATTAGCCATCAATTCCAACCATCATAGATAACCACAACATCATGATCACAATTAAACCAGAAAATTCATCAATAAATTGAAAACTTCACCAATTCCTCTCAAACCAAGAAATAAACCACAAATTCATCACTTTAGCTACCATTAAGCACAACTTAAGCTTCATTAAGTGTAGGAGGAAGTTCAATCACCACTCACCTAGTAAACAAGAGAGGGAGAGTTGTTGGACACCTTAGCTTCCTTGAACACTTCCACAAAATCACTTACTAGCACCAAATGGAGGGATTTTATGGAGTAGAAACAACTTTAAGCAATTGGTTTGGATGATTTGCACTAGATGGAAGCTTGAAAATTGGAGAAGTTTTCTTTCTTTTCCCAGAGAGAGAGCCGGCCAAGAAGTTGAAGACAAGAATGAATTTTGTGTGATTTTTGAGATATTTAAGCAATTGGTCAAAAGTCAAGAAAATGAATAGTTGTCCTACAAGTGCCACCATTCACCAAGTGACACTTGTCACTACATTTAAAGCATTTCTATCCTTTAAGTCTCTCTCACATCAATCACTTCACCTCCTCTACTTATCTCTTAATACCCGATAAATTTCAACCAGTATCCGAAACTCAACCTAATTGGCCGAATTTTTCTGAATTTTTCGCCCTAGTGGGTCCCACATCCGGTATACACTCTTAATTTCTCAAAACCTATTTGATACTAGAAAAATCATCCAAAAACTATATCTGCTCCTTAAAAATATCTAGAAAATTTCCCTAATAAAGAAAACGCAGAAAACAAGCCATTAAATAAATAAAACCCTAGAAAATGGGAAAAGTACGGGTTCTCACACTTATACTTTTCGGGGCGTCACAATCTCCCCTCCTTAAAAGAATGTCGTCCTCGACATTCCATCTTGTACCAATCAAGTCGAGACATCCCGCAAGAATCACTAAAAACCAAACCCACAGTCCGGCATCCTAAACTTCAAGCCTAGGATACACTACAGAGATCTGAAGCCTAAGCTCTGATACCAACTGTCACGACCCCACCTCCCCCTAAGGCGAACCAGAGGGTTCGGCGGGCCGCCTGCCCGGCTCTCGCCGGGACTCAGTCGTTCACTAAAGTCCTCAAACGAATTACAAGAATAAACCTCAAATATACATCACATGGTCCACAAATATACATCCAAGTCTCCAATAATTACATGTCATAAGCGAAGCGGAAACGATTCTCAACTATACATAAAATGATTCCAAATCCAAATTGTACAACATAAAGGCCATCCATTCAATTGAGAACCTTTGATATGTAAAGTTTGGGAACCTTTGATGTATATTTGATATATATATCTTGAAATTCAATTGAGGATTGTAGTGAACGACTGAGTCCCGGCGAGAGCTGGGCAGGCGGCCCGCCGAACCCTCTGGTTCGCCTTAGGGGGTGTTGGGGTCGTGACAGTTGGTATCAGAGCTTAGGCTTCAGATTCTTGTAGTGTATCCTAGGCTTGAAGTTTAGGATGCCGGACTGTGGGTTTGGTCTGAAATATTAGTTATTCTTGCGGGATGTCTCGACTTGATTGGTACAAGATGGAATGTCGAGGACGACATTCTTTTAAGGAGGGGAGTTTGTGACGCGCCGAAAGAAATTTTCTAGGGTTTATTTTATTTAATCGCCCGCCTTTTCTACATTTTCTTTATGAGAAAAATTCCCCAGATAAAGTTTATGAGCAAAGATAGTTTTAAAATGATTTTTCTAGTATCGGTTAGTTTTTGAGAAATTAAAAGCGTATTTTGAACGTGGGACCCGCAAGTGCGGTAAATGCATTATATTTTTGACAACTTGTTGGAATTTTGTATAAAGTGATATTATTTTACAAAGTGTTAAGATATTTGTATTGGAGAGACAAAAAGATAAGTTTTAAACCTAAAGGGTGACAAGTGTCACCTTCCTATTCAACCTTGACTTTGACCATTATTTCTTACCTTTCCTAATACTCAATTTTGACCCAAAAAGCACCTAAATTTCTGCAAGCTTGGCCGAATGTTCTTGCTCAAGAAAGAAAGAAAAGCTCTCAATTTCTTCCTTCTATTTCTTGCTCAATCTTCAAATCCAACCAATAAAACTCCAAATCATTCCATAAAATCTCTTTGCTAAGTAGTCTTGAGGTGTTTTGTGGAGTTGTTTGGAAAGCTAAGGTGATTTGTTGCTCTATCTCTTGTATGGCTAAGGTGAGTTGTGAATGACCCCTCTCCTTCCTCTAATGATGTTAAATTCATGATTGGTGGTGGTATAAGATGCACTTTTATGGATTATATCTTGAGTTTGGTTGAATTGGTGAAGTTTTATAATTTTTGGGGATTTTTCTGTTTTAATATGAACATGATTGTGTGCCTATGTATGATGATTGGAAATGATATAGAATGAAGCTAGAAGGTGTATTTGGTGGTTAATTGCAACCAATTTCTGTTTTGGAACAAATCTTGGAAAGTTAGGGTTTGATGTTCTTCATTCTGCCCGAATTTGTAGCTCCTAGTTAGAGGCCGAATTGGCCTTGGATTAAAACATGAAAGTTGTAGGAAATGACATTTTGGAGGTACCTACAAAATTTCAGGTCAATCGGAGTAGCGTAGAATGAGATAAGCTGAAATTACTATTGCTGTTCTGGGTTCATCAGGATGTTAGAACTGCGTCTGAAATGGGTTGTTTTGACTGGAATTGTTTTGGATTTGGGTGTTGAGGTCTTCTGATGAAATGTATCTTGATGTCCTAGCTACCATATTCCTTTGGAATTTCTGCATTTGGACCTGTTTAGACTGAGTTGTACTGATTACAGCATAGTGTAATTTGTAAACCTGCAAGTACGGTTCTGGTTTGTTATTTGGCATATTTGACTTAGTTGTGCTGGTATTTGGACTGAGTGACCTTCTACATTGTTGTAGCCCTGGTTCTTATCTTCGAAACGGTGGGTCTTGGACCTCCATCCGATACTCGTAGTACCTTTGGTGCCATTACCGCAAAAGGACGTCAAAACTGTTTTTCTGGTTTTGAGCTTAACTTTCATTTCCGGACTTTTCCCTAGTTTGACTTGTACTAGTACTACTTGGAACTTGCTGAATGACTATTAGATGAACTTGTTGTTGTGTGTGTACCTTTGGGACTGGCTGAGGAAATAATGAAGCCATGATGGCTGGAAAAGTTAGCAAATTTAGGGGAAGTGCTGTCCGAACTTTGAAGAGATTTGTTTGCATTGAGTTTGTGATCTAAGACTCGGATTTGAGCAAGGCAATGATATATGATGGATGGTTTCTGAGCCATGGAGGTGAGTGACCCCAAACTATTGTTAAACCTTATTATGAAATGTTTCTTGCATTATTTACTCGACTGCATATCATGCGTGCTTGCATGTGAGTTCATGACATGTTTTGGCTTGAAATGAGTACTTGGGGAGTCTTGTGCTGAACACCAACGTCTCCTCCGTTTGTTTATGTTCATGTTCATCTGGAGCTCAAAAAGGGGCTCCCTCTTAATGTTAATGTTAATGTTAAATGATCTGTTTGAGCGTTGGGTGTTCAAGTGCTACGATTTCCCTAGCTCACGAGAGCACTAAACGAACATTTGATCTCTGAATCATGACATCATCGAAATGATCGAAATGCAACATTGTGAAAAATATTTGTTTAATGATTTTCCTGGTTACTCGCTGAGCTTCTAGCTCACCCCAAAAATATTTTATTCCCCTCCACAGGGCTCGTGGCGAAGGAAGGCTTGTTGTGATTTTATTGTTGTGGAATTCCTCTTGTATAAGAATTGGGATCATGGATCAGAGTGGCGCAGTGGAAGCGTGGACGCTTCGCTTTTGATATGTAAATTATTGGAGAATTTGATGTAATATTTGAGGTTTATTCTTGTAATTTATTTGAGGATTGTAGTGAACGACTGAGTCCCGGCGAGAGCCGGGAAGGCGGCCCGCCGAACCCTCTGGTTCGCCTTAGGGTTTTTGAGGGGTGAGCTAGAAGATCAGCGAGTAACCGGTAAAATCAGTAATCAAATCGGTTTAACAATAGTTCATTTCAATGATGTCATAAATCAAATGATAAGTCCAGAAACAATTACAACATTTACAAAACATTAAATATGGAGTATCAATAATTCAAGAAACATGTACAATGGAAAGCGATAGTAACATTCATGAAAAGATACGTTCGTTCTCCTGTCATTTCCTTTTTTTTTCCATTTGAAATTGCATCATTTTCCACCAACCTCCACCAACCTACAAAGGTAATACTCGAGTATACCAAACGTTCACCCAGGTCCCTAATCGCCCGACCGAGTCCGCTTCTGGCTCGAGACGACTGGTAACAAGGGGCAATGGCCAGTTCAGCCCAAAAAGGCTTACATTCATGCGCAAGTAGCATTTAATCATTAATCATTGAAAATTTCATATTTATTTAGGTCGAATGCGATAAAGTACACACTCGCCTAGAAAACTCGTTTTAACAATCATTGAAAGCAAAATCAATAATAACAAGACACTGATATGCAAGCACGCATGATATGTAAGAAAACAGTTCCAAAATTAACTTTGAAAACAGTTCAAAAGTAAATAATGCGGGAAAGCGGTTCAAAAATAATTTTAGAAATAGTTTGAGGTCACTCACCTCCATGGCTCAGAAACCATCCATCATATATCATTGCCTTGCTCAAATCCGAGTCTTAGATCACAAACTCAATGCAAACAAATCCCTTCAAAGTTCGGACAGCACTTCCCCTAAATTTCTTTACTTTTCCAGCCATCAAGGCTTCATTATTTCCTCAGCCAGTCCCAAAGGTACACACACAACAACAAGTTCATCTAATAGTCATTCAGCAAGTTCCAAGTAGTACTAGTACAAGTCAAGCTAGGGAAAAGTCCGGAAATGAAAGTTAAGCTCAAAACCAGAAAAACAGTTTTGACGTCCTTTTGCGGTAATGGTACCAAAGGTACTAAGAGTATCGGATGGAGGTCCAAGACCCACCGTTTCTAAGCTAAGAACCAGGGCTACAACAATGTAGAAGGTCACTCAGTCCAAATCCCAGCACAACTAAGTCAAATATGCCAAATAACAAACCAGAACCGTAATTGCAGGTTTACAAATTACACTATGCTGTAATCAGTACAACTCAGTCTAAACAGGTCCAAATGCAGAAATTCCAAAGGCATATGGTAGCTAGGACATCAAGATACATTTCATCAGAAGACCTCAACACCCAAATCCAAAACAATTCCAGTCAAAACAACCCATTTCAGACACAGTTCTAACATCCTGATGAACCCAGAACAGCAATAGTAATTTCGGCTTATCTCATTCTACGCTACTCCAATTGACCTGAAATTTTACAGGCACCCTTAAAACATCAATAACTACAACTTTCATGTTTTGAGCCAAGGCCAATTTGGCCTCTAACCATATGATACAAAACCGGACAGAAAGGGGGTTATGAAACCCTAACTTTCTCAAATTCCTTCCAAACCCAAAATTGGTTACAATTACCAATCATGTACACCTACTATAGTCATTAGCCATCAATTCCAACCATCATAGATAACCACAACATCATGATCACAATTAAACCAAAAAATTCATCAATAAATTGAAAACTTCACCAATTCCTCTCAAACCAAGAAATAAACCACAAATTCATCACTTTAGCTACCATTAAGCACAACTTAAGCTTCATTAAGTGTAGGAGGAACTTCAATCACCACTCACCTAGTAAACAAGAGAGGGAGAGTTGTTGGACACCTTAGCTTCCTTGAACACTTCCACAAAATCACTTACTAGCACCAAATGGAGGGATTTTATGGAGTAGAAACAACTTTAAGCAATTGGTTTGGATGATTTGCACTAGATGGAAGCTTGAAAATTGGAGAAGTTTTCTTTCTTTTCCTAGAGAGAGAGCCGGCCAAAAGTTGAAGACAAGAATGAATTTTGTGTGATTTTTGAGATATTTAAGCAATTGGTCAAAAGTCAAGAAAATGAATAGTTGTCCTACAAGTGCCATCATTCACCAAGTGACACTTGTCACTACATTTAAAGCATTTCTATCCTTTAAGTCTCTCTCACATCAATCACTTCACCTCCTCTACTTATCTCTTAATACCCGATAAATTTCAACCAGTATCCGAAACTCAACCTAATTGGCCGAATTTTTCCGAATTTTTCGCCCTAGTGGGTCCCACATCCGGTATACACTCTTAATTTCTCAAAACCTATTTGATACTAGAAAAATCATCCAAAAACTATATCTGCTCCTTAAAAATATCTAGAAAATTTCCCTACTAAAGAAAACGCAGAAAACAAGCCATTAAATAAATAAAACCCTAGAAAATGGGAAAAGTACGGGTTCTCACACTTATACTTTTCGGGGCGTCACAATCTCCCCTCCTTAAAAGAATGTCGTCCTCGACATTCCATCTTGTACCAATCAAGTCGAGACATCCCGCAAGAATCACTAAAAACCAAACCCACAGTCCGGCATCCTAAACTTCAAGCCTAGGATACACTACAGAGATCTGAAGCCTAAGCTCTGATACCAACTGTCACGACCCCACCTCCCCCTAAGGCGAACCAGAGGGTTCGGCGGGCCGCCTGCCCGGCTCTCGCCGGGACTCAGTCGTTCACTAAAGTCCTCAAACGAATTACAAGAATAAACCTCAAATATACATCACATGGTCCACAAATATACATCCAAGTCTCCAATAATTACATGTCATAAGCGAAGCGGAAACGATTCTCAACTATACATAAAATGATTCCAAATCCAAATTGTACAACATAAAGGCCATCCATTCAATTGAGAACCTTTGATATGTAAAGTTTGGGAACCTTTGATGTATATTTGATATATATATCTTGAAATTCAATTGAGGATTGTAGTGAACGACTGAGTCCCGGCGAGAGCTGGGCAGGCGGCCCGCCGAACCCTCTGGTTCGCCTTAGGGGGTGTTGGGGTCGTGACAGTTGGTATCAGAGCTTAGGCTTCAGATTCTTGTAGTGTATCCTAGGCTTGAAGTTTAGGATGCCGGACTGTGGGTTTGGTCTGAAATATTAGTTATTCTTGCGGGATGTCTCGACTTGATTGGTACAAGATGGAATGTCGAGGACGACATTCTTTTAAGGAGGGGAGTTTGTGACGCGCCGAAAGAAATTTTCTAGGGTTTATTTTATTTAATCGCCCGCCTTTTCTACATTTTCTTTATGAGAAAAATTCCCCAGATAAAGTTTATGAGCAAAGATAGTTTTAAAATGATTTTTCTAGTATCGGTTAGTTTTTGAGAAATTAAAAGCGTATTTTGAACGTGGGACCCGCAAGTGCGGTAAATGCATTATATTTTTGACAACTTGTTGGAATTTTGTATAAAGTGATATTATTTTACAAAGTGTTAAGATATTTGTATTGGAGAGACAAAAAGATAAGTTTTAAACCTAAAGGGTGACAAGTGTCACCTTCCTATTCAACCTTGACTTTGACCATTATTTCTTACCTTTCCTAATACTCAATTTTGACCCAAAAAGCACCTAAATTTCTGCAAGCTTGGCCGAATGTTCTTGCTCAAGAAAGAAAGAAAAGCTCTCAATTTCTTCCTTCTATTTCTTGCTCAATCTTCAAATCCAACCAATAAAACTCCAAATCATTCCATAAAATCTCTTTGCTAAGTAGTCTTGAGGTGTTTTGTGGAGTTGTTTGGAAAGCTAAGGTGATTTGTTGCTCTATCTCTTGTATGGCTAAGGTGAGTTGTGAATGACCCCTCTCCTTCCTCTAATGATGTTAAATTCATGATTGGTGGTGGTATAAGATGCACTTTTATGGATTATATCTTGAGTTTGGTTGAATTGGTGAAGTTTTATAATTTTTGGGGATTTTTCTGTTTTAATATGAACATGATTGTGTGCCTATGTATGATGATTGGAAATGATATAGAATGAAGCTAGAAGGTGTATTTGGTGGTTAATTGCAACCAATTTCTGTTTTGGAACAAATCTTGGAAAGTTAGGGTTTGATGTTCTTCATTCTGCCCGAATTTGTAGATCCTAGTTAGAGACCGAATTGGCCTTGGAATAAAACATGAAAGTTGTAGGGAATGACATTTTTGAGGTGGCTACAAAATTTCAGGTCAATCGGAGTAGCGTAGAATGAGATAAGCTGAAATTACTATTGCTGTTCTGGGTTCATCAGGATGTTAGAACTGCGTCTGAAATGGGTTGTTTTGACTGGAATTTTTTTGGATTTGGGTGTTGAGGTCTTCTGATGAAATGTAGCTTGATGTCCTAGCTACCATATGCCTTTGGAATTTCTGCATTTGGACCTGTTTAGACTGAGTTGTACTGATTACAGCATAGTGTAATTTGTAAACCTGCAAGTACGGTTCTGGTTTGTTATTTGGCATATTTGACTTAGTTGTGCTGGTATTTGGACTGAGTGACCTTCTACATTGTTGTAGCCCTGGTTCTTAGCTTCGAAACGGTGGATCTTGGACCTCCATCCGATACTCGTAGTACCTTTGGTGCCATTACCGCAAAAGGACGTCAAAACTGTTTTTCTGGTTTTGAGCTTAACTTTCATTTCCGGACTTTTCCCTAGTTTGACTTGTACTAGTACTACTTGGAACTTGCTGAATGACTATTAGATGAACTTGTTGTTGTGTGTGTACCTTTGGGACTGGCTGAGGAAATAATGAAGCCATGATGGCTGGAAAAGTTAGCAAATTTAGGGGAAGTGCTGTCCGAACTTTGAAGAGATTTGTTTGCATTGAGTTTGTGATCTAAGACTCGGATTTGAGCAAGGCAATGATATATGATGGATGGTTTCTGAGCCATGGAGGTGAGTGACCCCAAACTATTGTTAAACCTTATTATGAAATGTTTCTTGCATTATTTACTCGACTGCATATCATGCGTGCTTGCATGTGAGTTCATGACATGTTTTGGCTTGAAATGAGTACTTGGGGAGTCTTGTGCTGAACACCAACGTCTCCTCCGTTTGTTTATGTTCATGTTCATCTGGAGCTCAAAAAGGGGCTCCCTCTTAATGTTAATGTTAATGTTAAATGATCTGTTTGAGCGTTGGGTGTTCAAGTGCTACGATTTCCCTAGCTCACGAGAGCACTAAACGAACATTTAATCTCTGAATCATGACATCATCGAAATGATCGAAATGCAACATTGTGAAAAATATTTGTTTAATGATTTTCCTGGTTACTCGCTGAGCTTCTAGCTCACCCCAAAAATATTTTATTCCCCTCCACAGGGCTCGTGGCGAAGGAAGGCTTGTTGTGATTTTATTGTTGTGGAATTCCTCTTGTATAAGAATTGGGATCATGGATCAGAGTGGCGCAGTGGAAGCGTGGACGCTTCGCTTTTGATATGTAAATTATTGGAGAATTTGATGTAATATTTGAGGTTTATTCTTGTAATTTATTTGAGGATTGTAGTGAACGACTGAGTCCCGGCGAGAGCCGGGCAGGCGGCCCGCCGAACCCTCTGGTTCGCCTTAAGGTTTTTGGGGGGTGAGCTAGAAGATCAGCGAGTAACCGGTAAAATCAGTAATCAAATCGGTTTAACAATAGTTCATTTCAATGATGTCATAAATCAAATGATAAGTCCAGAAACAATTACAACATTTACAAAACATTAAATATGGAGTATCAATAATTCAAGAAACATGTACAATGGAAAGCGATAGTAACATTCATGAAAAGATACGTTCGTTCTCCTGTCATTTCCTTTTTTTTTCCATTTGAAATTGCATCATTTTCCACCAACCTCCACCAACCTACAAAGGTAATACTCGAGTATACCAAACGTTCACCCAGGTCCCTAATCGCCCGACCGAGTCCGCTTCTGGCTCGAGACGACCGGTAACAAGGGGCAATGGCCAGTTCAGCCCAAAAAGGCTTACATTCATGCGCAAGTAGCATTTAATCATTAATCATTGAAAATTTCATATTTATTTAGGTCGAGTGCGATAAAGTACACACTCGCCTAGAAAACTCGTTTTAACAATCATTGAAAGCAAAATCAATAATAACAAGACACTGATATGCAAGCACGCATGATATGTAAGAAAACAGTTCCAAAATTAACTTTGAAAACAGTTCAAAAGTAAATAATGCGGGAAAGCGGTTCAAAAATAATTTTAGAAATAGTTTGAGGTCACTCACCTCCATGGCTCAGAAACCATCCATCATATATCATTGCCTTGCTCAAATCCGAGTCTTAGATCACAAACTCAATGCAAACAAATCCCTTCAAAGTTCGGACAGCACTTCCCCTAAATTTCTTTACTTTTCCAGCCATCAAGGCTTCATTATTTCCTCAGCCAGTCCCAAAGGTACACACACAACAACAAGTTCATCTAATAGTCATTCAGCAAGTTCCAAGTAGTACTAGTACAAGTCAAGCTAGGGAAAAGTCCGGAAATGAAAGTTAAGCTCAAAACCAGAAAAACAGTTTTGACGTCCTTTTGCGGTAATGGTACCAAAGGTACTAAGAGTATCGGATGGAGGTCCAAGACCCACCGTTTCTAAGCTAAGAACCAGGGCTACAACAATGTAGAAGGTCACTCAGTCCAAATCCCAGCACAACTAAGTCAAATATGCCAAATAACAAACCAGAACCGTAATTGCAGGTTTACAAATTACACTATGCTGTAATCAGTACAACTCAGTCTAAACAGGTCCAAATGCAGAAATTCCAAAGGCATATGGTAGCTAGGACATCAAGATACATTTCATCAGAAGACCTCAACACCCAAATCCAAAACAATTCCAGTCAAAACAACCCATTTCAGACACAGTTCTAACATCCTGATGAACCCAGAACAGCAATAGTAATTTCGGCTTATCTCATTCTACACTACTCCAATTGACCTGAAATTTTACAGGCACCCTTAAAACATCAATAACTACAACTTTCATGTTTTGAACCAAGGCCAATTTGGCCTCTAACCATATGATACAAAACCGGACAGAAAGGGGGTTATGAAACCCTAACTTTCTCAAATTCCTTCCAAACCCAAAATTGGTTACAATTACCAATCATGTACACCTACTATAGTCATTAGCCATCAATTCCAACCATCATAGATAACCACAACATCATGATCACAATTAAACCAGAAAATTCATCAATAAATTGAAAACTTCACCAATTCCTCTCAAACCAAGAAATAAACCACAAATTCATCACTTTAGCTACCATTAAGCACAACTTAAGCTTCATTAAGTGTAGGAGGAAGTTCAATCACCACTCACCTAGTAAACAAGAGAGGGAGAGTTGTTGGACACCTTAGCTTCCTTGAACACTTCCACAAAATCACTTACTAGCACCAAATGGAGGGATTTTATGGAGTAGAAACAACTTTAAGCAATTGGTTTGGATGATTTGCACTAGATGGAAGCTTGAAAATTGGAGAAGTTTTCTTTCTTTTCCTAGAGAGAGAGCCGGCCAAGAAGTTGAAGACAAGAATGAATTTTGTGTGATTTTTGAGATATTTAAGCAATTGGTCAAAAGTCAAGAAAATGAATAGTTGTCCTACAAGTGCCATCATTCACCAAGTGACACTTGTCACTACATTTAAAGCATTTCTATCCTTTAAGTCTCTCTCACATCAATCACTTCACCTCCTCTACTTATCTCTTAATACCCGATAAATTTCAACCAGTATCCGAAACTCAACCTAATTGGCCGAATTTTTCCGAATTTTTCGCCCTAGTGGGTCCCACATCCGGTATACACTCTTAATTTCTCAAAACCTATTTGATACTAGAAAAATCATCCAAAAACTATATCTGCTCCTTAAAAATATCTAGAAAATTTCCCTACTAAAGAAAACGCAGAAAACAAGCCATTAAATAAATAAAACCCTAGAAAATGGGAAAAGTACGGGTTCTCACACTTATACTTTTCGGGGCGTCACAATCTCCCCTCCTTAAAAGAATGTCGTCCTCGACATTCCATCTTGTACCAATCAAGTCGAGACATCCCGCAAGAATCACTAAAAACCAAACCCACAGTCCGGCATCCTAAACTTCAAGCCTAGGATACACTACAGAGATCTGAAGCCTAAGCTCTGATACCAACTGTCACGACCCCACCTCCCCCTAAGGCGAACCAGAGGGTTCGGCGGGCCGCCTGCCCGGCTCTCGCCGGGACTCAGTCGTTCACTAAAGTCCTCAAACGAATTACAAGAATAAACCTCAAATATACATCACATGGTCCACAAATATACATCCAAGTCTCCAATAATTACATGTCATAAGCGAAGCGGAAACGATTCTCAACTATACATAAAATGATTCCAAATCCAAATTGTACAACATAAAGGCCATCCATTCAATTGAGAACCTTTGATATGTAAAGTTTGGGAACCTTTGATGTATATTTGATATATATATCTTGAAATTCAATTGAGGATTGTAGTGAACGACTGAGTCCCGGCGAGAGCTGGGCAGGCGGCCCGCCGAACCCTCTGGTTCGCCTTAGGGGGTGTTGGGGTCGTGACAGTTGGTATCAGAGCTTAGGCTTCAGATTCTTGTAGTGTATCCTAGGCTTGAAGTTTAGGATGCCGGACTGTGGGTTTGGTCTGAAATATTAGTTATTCTTGCGGGATGTCTCGACTTGATTGGTACAAGATGGAATGTCGAGGACGACATTCTTTTAAGGAGGGGAGTTTGTGACGCGCCGAAAGAAATTTTCTAGGGTTTATTTTATTTAATCGCCCGCCTTTTCTACATTTTCTTTATGAGAAAAATTCCCCAGATAAAGTTTATGAGCAAAGATAGTTTTAAAATGATTTTTCTAGTATCGGTTAGTTTTTGAGAAATTAAAAGCGTATTTTGAACGTGGGACCCGCAAGTGCGGTAAATGCATTATATTTTTGACAACTTGTTGGAATTTTGTATAAAGTGATATTATTTTACAAAGTGTTAAGATATTTGTATTGGAGAGACAAAAAGATAAGTTTTAAACCTAAAGGGTGACAAGTGTCACCTTCCTATTCAACCTTGACTTTGACCATTATTTCTTACCTTTCCTAATACTCAATTTTGACCCAAAAAGCACCTAAATTTCTGCAAGCTTGGCCGAATGTTCTTGCTCAAGAAAGAAAGAAAAGCTCTCAATTTCTTCCTTCTATTTCTTGCTCAATCTTCAAATCCAACCAATAAAACTCCAAATCATTCCATAAAATCTCTTTGCTAAGTAGTCTTGAGGTGTTTTGTGGAGTTGTTTGGAAAGCTAAGGTGATTTGTTGCTCTATCTCTTGTATGGCTAAGGTGAGTTGTGAATGACCCCTCTCCTTCCTCTAATGATGTTAAATTCATGATTGGTGGTGGTATAAGATGCACTTTTATGGATTATATCTTGAGTTTGGTTGAATTGGTGAAGTTTTATAATTTTTGGGGATTTTTCTGTTTTAATATGAACATGATTGTGTGCCTATGTATGATGATTGGAAATGATATAGAATGAAGCTAGAAGGTGTATTTGGTGGTTAATTGCAACCAATTTCTGTTTTGGAACAAATCTTGGAAAGTTAGGGTTTGATGTTCTTCATTCTGCCCGAATTTGTAGCTCCTAGTTAGAGGCCGAATTGGCCTTGGATTAAAACATGAAAGTTGTAGGAAATGACATTTTGGAGGTACCTACAAAATTTCAGGTCAATCGGAGTAGCGTAGAATGAGATAAGCTGAAATTACTATTGCTGTTCTGGGTTCATCAGGATGTTAGAACTGCGTCTGAAATGGGTTGTTTTGACTGGAATTGTTTTGGATTTGGGTGTTGAGGTCTTCTGATGAAATGTATCTTGATGTCCTAGCTACCATATTCCTTTGGAATTTCTGCATTTGGACCTGTTTAGACTGAGTTGTACTGATTACAGCATAGTGTAATTTGTAAACCTGCAAGTACGGTTCTGGTTTGTTATTTGGCATATTTGACTTAGTTGTGCTGGTATTTGGACTGAGTGACCTTCTACATTGTTGTAGCCCTGGTTCTTATCTTCGAAACGGTGGGTCTTGGACCTCCATCCGATACTCGTAGTACCTTTGGTGCCATTACCGCAAAAGGACGTCAAAACTGTTTTTCTGGTTTTGAGCTTAACTTTCATTTCCGGACTTTTCCCTAGTTTGACTTGTACTAGTACTACTTGGAACTTGCTGAATGACTATTAGATGAACTTGTTGTTGTGTGTGTACCTTTGGGACTGGCTGAGGAAATAATGAAGCCATGATGGCTGGAAAAGTTAGCAAATTTAGGGGAAGTGCTGTCCGAACTTTGAAGAGATTTGTTTGCATTGAGTTTGTGATCTAAGACTCGGATTTGAGCAAGGCAATGATATATGATGGATGGTTTCTGAGCCATGGAGGTGAGTGACCCCAAACTATTGTTAAACCTTATTATGAAATGTTTCTTGCATTATTTACTCGACTGCATATCATGCGTGCTTGCATGTGAGTTCATGACATGTTTTGGCTTGAAATGAGTACTTGGGGAGTCTTGTGCTGAACACCAACGTCTCCTCCGTTTGTTTATGTTCATGTTCATCTGGAGCTCAAAAAGGGGCTCCCTCTTAATGTTAATGTTAATGTTAAATGATCTGTTTGAGCGTTGGGTGTTCAAGTGCTACGATTTCCCTAGCTCACGAGAGCACTAAACGAACATTTGATCTCTGAATCATGACATCATCGAAATGATCGAAATGCAACATTGTGAAAAATATTTGTTTAATGATTTTCCTGGTTACTCGCTGAGCTTCTAGCTCACCCCAAAAATATTTTATTCCCCTCCACAGGGCTCGTGGCGAAGGAAGGCTTGTTGTGATTTTATTGTTGTGGAATTCCTCTTGTATAAGAATTGGGATCATGGATCAGAGTGGCGCAGTGGAAGCGTGGACGCTTCGCTTTTGATATGTAAATTATTGGAGAATTTGATGTAATATTTGAGGTTTATTCTTGTAATTTATTTGAGGATTGTAGTGAACGACTGAGTCCCGGCGAGAGCCGGGAAGGCGGCCCGCCGAACCCTCTGGTTCGCCTTAGGGTTTTTGAGGGGTGAGCTAGAAGATCAGCGAGTAACCGGTAAAATCAGTAATCAAATCGGTTTAACAATAGTTCATTTCAATGATGTCATAAATCAAATGATAAGTCCAGAAACAATTACAACATTTACAAAACATTAAATATGGAGTATCAATAATTCAAGAAACATGTACAATGGAAAGCGATAGTAACATTCATGAAAAGATACGTTCGTTCTCCTGTCATTTCCTTTTTTTTTCCATTTGAAATTGCATCATTTTCCACCAACCTCCACCAACCTACAAAGGTAATACTCGAGTATACCAAACGTTCACCCAGGTCCCTAATCGCCCGACCGAGTCCGCTTCTGGCTCGAGACGACTGGTAACAAGGGGCAATGGCCAGTTCAGCCCAAAAAGGCTTACATTCATGCGCAAGTAGCATTTAATCATTAATCATTGAAAATTTCATATTTATTTAGGTCGAGTGCGATAAAGTACACACTCGCCTAGAAAACTCGTTTTAACAATCATTGAAAGCAAAATCAATAATAACAAGACACTGATATGCAAGCACGCATGATATGTAAGAAAACAGTTCCAAAATTAACTTTGAAAACAGTTCAAAAGTAAATAATGCGGGAAAGCGGTTCAAAAATAATTTTAGAAATAGTTTGAGGTCACTCACCTCCATGGCTCAGAAACCATCCATCATATATCATTGCCTTGCTCAAATCCGAGTCTTAGATCACAAACTCAATGCAAACAAATCCCTTCAAAGTTCGGACAGCACTTCCCCTAAATTTCTTTACTTTTCCAGCCATCAAGGCTTCATTATTTCCTCAGCCAGTCCCAAAGGTACACACACAACAACAAGTTCATCTAATAGTCATTCAGCAAGTTCCAAGTAGTACTAGTACAAGTCAAGCTAGGGAAAAGTCCGGAAATGAAAGTTAAGCTCAAAACCAGAAAAACAGTTTTGACGTCCTTTTGCGGTAATGGTACCAAAGGTACTAAGAGTATCGGATGGAGGTCCAAGACCCACCGTTTCTAAGCTAAGAACCAGGGCTACAACAATGTAGAAGGTCACTCAGTCCAAATCCCAGCACAACTAAGTCAAATATGCCAAATAACAAACCAGAACCGTAATTGCAGGTTTACAAATTACACTATGCTGTAATCAGTACAACTCAGTCTAAACAGGTCCAAATGCAGAAATTCCAAAGGCATATGGTAGCTAGGACATCAAGATACATTTCATCAGAAGACCTCAACACCCAAATCCAAAACAATTCCAGTCAAAACAACCCATTTCAGACACAGTTCTAACATCCTGATGAACCCAGAACAGCAATAGTAATTTCGGCTTATCTCATTCTACGCTACTCCAATTGACCTGAAATTTTACAGGCACCCTTAAAACATCAATAACTACAACTTTCATGTTTTGAGCCAAGGCCAATTTGGCCTCTAACCATATGATACAAAACCGGACAGAAAGGGGGTTATGAAACCCTAACTTTCTCAAATTCCTTCCAAACCCAAAATTGGTTACAATTACCAATCATGTACACCTACTATAGTCATTAGCCATCAATTCCAACCATCATAGATAACCACAACATCATGATCACAATTAAACCAAAAAATTCATCAATAAATTGAAAACTTCACCAATTCCTCTCAAACCAAGAAATAAACCACAAATTCATCACTTTAGCTACCATTAAGCACAACTTAAGCTTCATTAAGTGTAGGAGGAAGTTCAATCACCACTCACCTAGTAAACAAGAGAGGGAGAGTTGTTGGACACCTTAGCTTCCTTGAACACTTCCACAAAATCACTTACTAGCACCAAATGGAGGGATTTTATGGAGTAGAAACAACTTTAAGCAATTGGTTTGGATGATTTGCACTAGATGGAAGCTTGAAAATTGGAGAAGTTTTCTTTCTTTTCCTAGAGAGAGAGCCGGCCAAGAAGTTGAAGACAAGAATGAATTTTGTGTGATTTTTGAGATATTTAAGCAATTGGTCAAAAGTCAAGAAAATGAATAGTTGTCCTACAAGTGCCATCATTCACCAAGTGACACTTGTCACTACATTTAAAGCATTTCTATCCTTTAAGTCTCTCTCACATCAATCACTTCACCTCCTCTACTTATCTCTTAATACCCGATAAATTTCAACCAGTATCCGAAACTCAACCTAATTGGCCGAATTTTTCCGAATTTTTCGCCCTAGTGGGTCCCACATCCGGTATACACTCTTAATTTCTCAAAACCTATTTGATACTAGAAAAATCATCCAAAAACTATATCTGCTCCTTAAAAATATCTAGAAAATTTCCCTACTAAAGAAAACGCAGAAAACAAGCCATTAAATAAATAAAACCCTAGAAAATGGGAAAAGTACGGGTTCTCACACTTATACTTTTCGGGGCGTCACAATCTCCCCTCCTTAAAAGAATGTCGTCCTCGACATTCCATCTTGTACCAATCAAGTCGAGACATCCCGCAAGAATCACTAAAAACCAAACCCACAGTCCGGCATCCTAAACTTCAAGCCTAGGATACACTACAGAGATCTGAAGCCTAAGCTCTGATACCAACTGTCACGACCCCACCTCCCCCTAAGGCGAACCAGAGGGTTCGGCGGGCCGCCTGCCCGGCTCTCGCCGGGACTCAGTCGTTCACTAAAGTCCTCAAACGAATTACAAGAATAAACCTCAAATATACATCACATGGTCCACAAATATACATCCAAGTCTCCAATAATTACATGTCATAAGCGAAGCGGAAACGATTCTCAACTATACATAAAATGATTCCAAATCCAAATTGTACAACATAAAGGCCATCCATTCAATTGAGAACCTTTGATATGTAAAGTTTGGGAACCTTTGATGTATATTTGATATATATATCTTGAAATTCAATTGAGGATTGTAGTGAACGACTGAGTCCCGGCGAGAGCTGGGCAGGCGGCCCGCCGAACCCTCTGGTTCGCCTTAGGGGGTGTTGGGGTCGTGACAGTTGGTATCAGAGCTTAGGCTTCAGATTCTTGTAGTGTATCCTAGGCTTGAAGTTTAGGATGCCGGACTGTGGGTTTGGTCTGAAATATTAGTTATTCTTGCGGGATGTCTCGACTTGATTGGTACAAGATGGAATGTCGAGGACGACATTCTTTTAAGGAGGGGAGTTTGTGACGCGCCGAAAGAAATTTTCTAGGGTTTATTTTATTTAATCGCCCGCCTTTTCTACATTTTCTTTATGAGAAAAATTCCCCAGATAAAGTTTATGAGCAAAGATAGTTTTAAAATGATTTTTCTAGTATCGGTTAGTTTTTGAGAAATTAAAAGCGTATTTTGAACGTGGGACCCGCAAGTGCGGTAAATGCATTATATTTTTGACAACTTGTTGGAATTTTGTATAAAGTGATATTATTTTACAAAGTGTTAAGATATTTGTATTGGAGAGACAAAAAGATAAGTTTTAAACCTAAAGGGTGACAAGTGTCACCTTCCTATTCAACCTTGACTTTGACCATTATTTCTTACCTTTCCTAATACTCAATTTTGACCCAAAAAGCACCTAAATTTCTGCAAGCTTGGCCGAATGTTCTTGCTCAAGAAAGAAAGAAAAGCTCTCAATTTCTTCCTTCTATTTCTTGCTCAATCTTCAAATCCAACCAATAAAACTCCAAATCATTCCATAAAATCTCTTTGCTAAGTAGTCTTGAGGTGTTTTGTGGAGTTGTTTGGAAAGCTAAGGTGATTTGTTGCTCTATCTCTTGTATGGCTAAGGTGAGTTGTGAATGACCCCTCTCCTTCCTCTAATGATGTTAAATTCATGATTGGTGGTGGTATAAGATGCACTTTTATGGATTATATCTTGAGTTTGGTTGAATTGGTGAAGTTTTATAATTTTTGGGGATTTTTCTGTTTTAATATGAACATGATTGTGTGCCTATGTATGATGATTGGAAATGATATAGAATGAAGCTAGAAGGTGTATTTGGTGGTTAATTGCAACCAATTTCTGTTTTGGAACAAATCTTGGAAAGTTAGGGTTTGATGTTCTTCATTCTGCCCGAATTTGTAGCTCCTAGTTAGAGGCCGAATTGGCCTTGGATTAAAACATGAAAGTTGTAGGAAATGACATTTTGGAGGTACCTACAAAATTTCAGGTCAATCGGAGTAGCGTAGAATGAGATAAGCTGAAATTACTATTGCTGTTCTGGGTTCATCAGGATGTTAGAACTGCGTCTGAAATGGGTTGTTTTGACTGGAATTGTTTTGGATTTGGGTGTTGAGGTCTTCTGATGAAATGTATCTTGATGTCCTAGCTACCATATTCCTTTGGAATTTCTGCATTTGGACCTGTTTAGACTGAGTTGTACTGATTACAGCATAGTGTAATTTGTAAACCTGCAAGTACGGTTCTGGTTTGTTATTTGGCATATTTGACTTAGTTGTGCTGGTATTTGGACTGAGTGACCTTCTACATTGTTGTAGCCCTGGTTCTTATCTTCGAAACGGTGGGTCTTGGACCTCCATCCGATACTCGTAGTACCTTTGGTGCCATTACCGCAAAAGGACGTCAAAACTGTTTTTCTGGTTTTGAGCTTAACTTTCATTTCCGGACTTTTCCCTAGTTTGACTTGTACTAGTACTACTTGGAACTTGCTGAATGACTATTAGATGAACTTGTTGTTGTGTGTGTACCTTTGGGACTGGCTGAGGAAATAATGAAGCCATGATGGCTGGAAAAGTTAGCAAATTTAGGGGAAGTGCTGTCCGAACTTTGAAGAGATTTGTTTGCATTGAGTTTGTGATCTAAGACTCGGATTTGAGCAAGGCAATGATATATGATGGATGGTTTCTGAGCCATGGAGGTGAGTGACCCCAAACTATTGTTAAACCTTATTATGAAATGTTTCTTGCATTATTTACTCGACTGCATATCATGCGTGCTTGCATGTGAGTTCATGACATGTTTTGGCTTGAAATGAGTACTTGGGGAGTCTTGTGCTGAACACCAACGTCTCCTCCGTTTGTTTATGTTCATGTTCATCTGGAGCTCAAAAAGGGGCTCCCTCTTAATGTTAATGTTAATGTTAAATGATCTGTTTGAGCGTTGGGTGTTCAAGTGCTACGATTTCCCTAGCTCACGAGAGCACTAAACGAACATTTGATCTCTGAATCATGACATCATCGAAATGATCGAAATGCAACATTGTGAAAAATATTTGTTTAATGATTTTCCTGGTTACTCGCTGAGCTTCTAGCTCACCCCAAAAATATTTTATTCCCCTCCACAGGGCTCGTGGCGAAGGAAGGCTTGTTGTGATTTTATTGTTGTGGAATTCCTCTTGTATAAGAATTGGGATCATGGATCAGAGTGGCGCAGTGGAAGCGTGGACGCTTCGCTTTTGATATGTAAATTATTGGAGAATTTGATGTAATATTTGAGGTTTATTCTTGTAATTTATTTGAGGATTGTAGTGAACGACTGAGTCCCGGCGAGAGCCGGGCAGGCGGCCCGCCGAACCCTCTGGTTCGCCTTAAGGTTTTTGGGGGGTGAGCTAGAAGATCAGCGAGTAACCGGTAAAATCAGTAATCAAATCGGTTTAACAATAGTTCATTTCAATGATGTCATAAATCAAATGATAAGTCCAGAAACAATTACAACATTTACAAAACATTAAATATGGAGTATCAATAATTCAAGAAACATGTACAATGGAAAGCGATAGTAACATTCATGAAAAGATACGTTCGTTCTCCTGTCATTTCCTTTTTTTTTCCATTTGAAATTGCATCATTTTCCACCAACCTCCACCAACCTACAAAGGTAATACTCGAGTATACCAAACGTTCACCCAGGTCCCTAATCGCCCGACCGAGTCCGCTTCTGGCTCGAGACGACCGGTAACAAGGGGCAATGGCCAGTTCAGCCCAAAAAGGCTTACATTCATGCGCAAGTAGCATTTAATCATTAATCATTGAAAATTTCATATTTATTTAGGTCGAGTGCGATAAAGTACACACTCGCCTAGAAAACTCGTTTTAACAATCATTGAAAGCAAAATCAATAATAACAAGACACTGATATGCAAGCACGCATGATATGTAAGAAAACAGTTCCAAAATTAACTTTGAAAACAGTTCAAAAGTAAATAATGCGGGAAAGCGGTTCAAAAATAATTTTAGAAATAGTTTGAGGTCACTCACCTCCATGGCTCAGAAACCATCCATCATATATCATTGCCTTGCTCAAATCCGAGTCTTAGATCACAAACTCAATGCAAACAAATCCCTTCAAAGTTCGGACAGCACTTCCCCTAAATTTCTTTACTTTTCCAGCCATCAAGGCTTCATTATTTCCTCAGCCAGTCCCAAAGGTACACACACAACAACAAGTTCATCTAATAGTCATTCAGCAAGTTCCAAGTAGTACTAGTACAAGTCAAGCTAGGGAAAAGTCCGGAAATGAAAGTTAAGCTCAAAACCAGAAAAACAGTTTTGACGTCCTTTTGCGGTAATGGTACCAAAGGTACTAAGAGTATCGGATGGAGGTCCAAGACCCACCGTTTCTAAGCTAAGAACCAGGGCTACAACAATGTAGAAGGTCACTCAGTCCAAATCCCAGCACAACTAAGTCAAATATGCCAAATAACAAACCAGAACCGTAATTGCAGGTTTACAAATTACACTATGCTGTAATCAGTACAACTCAGTCTAAACAGGTCCAAATGCAGAAATTCCAAAGGCATATGGTAGCTAGGACATCAAGATACATTTCATCAGAAGACCTCAACACCCAAATCCAAAACAATTCCAGTCAAAACAACCCATTTCAGACACAGTTCTAACATCCTGATGAACCCAGAACAGCAATAGTAATTTCGGCTTATCTCATTCTACGCTACTCCAATTGACCTGAAATTTTACAGGCACCCTTAAAACATCAATAACTACAACTTTCATGTTTTGAGCCAAGGCCAATTTGGCCTCTAACCATATGATACAAAACCGGACAGAAAGGGGGTTATGAAACCCTAACTTTCTCAAATTCCTTCCAAACCCAAAATTGGTTACAATTACCAATCATGTACACCTACTATAGTCATTAGCCATCAATTCCAACCATCATAGATAACCACAACATCATGATCACAATTAAACCAAAAAATTCATCAATAAATTGAAAACTTCACCAATTCCTCTCAAACCAAGAAATAAACCACAAATTCATCACTTTAGCTACCATTAAGCACAACTTAAGCTTCATTAAGTGTAGGAGGAACTTCAATCACCACTCACCTAGTAAACAAGAGAGGGAGAGTTGTTGGACACCTTAGCTTCCTTGAACACTTCCACAAAATCACTTACTAGCACCAAATGGAGGGATTTTATGGAGTAGAAACAACTTTAAGCAATTGGTTTGGATGATTTGCACTAGATGGAAGCTTGAAAATTGGAGAAGTTTTCTTTCTTTTCCTAGAGAGAGAGCCGGCCAAAAGTTGAAGACAAGAATGAATTTTGTGTGATTTTTGAGATATTTAAGCAATTGGTCAAAAGTCAAGAAAATGAATAGTTGTCCTACAAGTGCCATCATTCACCAAGTGACACTTGTCACTACATTTAAAGCATTTCTATCCTTTAAGTCTCTCTCACATCAATCACTTCACCTCCTCTACTTATCTCTTAATACCCGATAAATTTCAACCAGTATCCGAAACTCAACCTAATTGGCCGAATTTTTCCGAATTTTTCGCCCTAGTGGGTCCCACATCCGGTATACACTCTTAATTTCTCAAAACCTATTTGATACTAGAAAAATCATCCAAAAACTATATCTGCTCCTTAAAAATATCTAGAAAATTTCCCTACTAAAGAAAACGCAGAAAACAAGCCATTAAATAAATAAAACCCTAGAAAATGGGAAAAGTACGGGTTCTCACACTTATACTTTTCGGGGCGTCACAATCTCCCCTCCTTAAAAGAATGTCGTCCTCGACATTCCATCTTGTACCAATCAAGTCGAGACATCCCGCAAGAATCACTAAAAACCAAACCCACAGTCCGGCATCCTAAACTTCAAGCCTAGGATACACTACAGAGATCTGAAGCCTAAGCTCTGATACCAACTGTCACGACCCCACCTCCCCCTAAGGCGAACCAGAGGGTTCGGCGGGCCGCCTGCCCGGCTCTCGCCGGGACTCAGTCGTTCACTAAAGTCCTCAAACGAATTACAAGAATAAACCTCAAATATACATCACATGGTCCACAAATATACATCCAAGTCTCCAATAATTACATGTCATAAGCGAAGCGGAAACGATTCTCAACTATACATAAAATGATTCCAAATCCAAATTGTACAACATAAAGGCCATCCATTCAATTGAGAACCTTTGATATGTAAAGTTTGGGAACCTTTGATGTATATTTGATATATATATCTTGAAATTCAATTGAGGATTGTAGTGAACGACTGAGTCCCGGCGAGAGCTGGGCAGGCGGCCCGCCGAACCCTCTGGTTCGCCTTAGGGGGTGTTGGGGTCGTGACAGTTGGTATCAGAGCTTAGGCTTCAGATTCTTGTAGTGTATCCTAGGCTTGAAGTTTAGGATGCCGGACTGTGGGTTTGGTCTGAAATATTAGTTATTCTTGCGGGATGTCTCGACTTGATTGGTACAAGATGGAATGTCGAGGACGACATTCTTTTAAGGAGGGGAGTTTGTGACGCGCCGAAAGAAATTTTCTAGGGTTTATTTTATTTAATCGCCCGCCTTTTCTACATTTTCTTTATGAGAAAAATTCCCCAGATAAAGTTTATGAGCAAAGATAGTTTTAAAATGATTTTTCTAGTATCGGTTAGTTTTTGAGAAATTAAAAGCGTATTTTGAACGTGGGACCCGCAAGTGCGGTAAATGCATTATATTTTTGACAACTTGTTGGAATTTTGTATAAAGTGATATTATTTTACAAAGTGTTAAGATATTTGTATTGGAGAGACAAAAAGATAAGTTTTAAACCTAAAGGGTGACAAGTGTCACCTTCCTATTCAACCTTGACTTTGACCATTATTTCTTACCTTTCCTAATACTCAATTTTGACCCAAAAAGCACCTAAATTTCTGCAAGCTTGGCCGAATGTTCTTGCTCAAGAAAGAAAGAAAAGCTCTCAATTTCTTCCTTCTATTTCTTGCTCAATCTTCAAATCCAACCAATAAAACTCCAAATCATTCCATAAAATCTCTTTGCTAAGTAGTCTTGAGGTGTTTTGTGGAGTTGTTTGGAAAGCTAAGGTGATTTGTTGCTCTATCTCTTGTATGGCTAAGGTGAGTTGTGAATGACCCCTCTCCTTCCTCTAATGATGTTAAATTCATGATTGGTGGTGGTATAAGATGCACTTTTATGGATTATATCTTGAGTTTGGTTGAATTGGTGAAGTTTTATAATTTTTGGGGATTTTTCTGTTTTAATATGAACATGATTGTGTGCCTATGTATGATGATTGGAAATGATATAGAATGAAGCTAGAAGGTGTATTTGGTGGTTAATTGCAACCAATTTCTGTTTTGGAACAAATCTTGGAAAGTTAGGGTTTGATGTTCTTCATTCTGCCCGAATTTGTAGATCCTAGTTAGAGACCGAATTGGCCTTGGAATAAAACATGAAAGTTGTAGGGAATGACATTTTTGAGGTGGCTACAAAATTTCAGGTCAATCGGAGTAGCGTAGAATGAGATAAGCTGAAATTACTATTGCTGTTCTGGGTTCATCAGGATGTTAGAACTGCGTCTGAAATGGGTTGTTTTGACTGGAATTTTTTTGGATTTGGGTGTTGAGGTCTTCTGATGAAATGTAGCTTGATGTCCTAGCTACCATATGCCTTTGGAATTTCTGCATTTGGACCTGTTTAGACTGAGTTGTACTGATTACAGCATAGTGTAATTTGTAAACCTGCAAGTACGGTTCTGGTTTGTTATTTGGCATATTTGACTTAGTTGTGCTGGTATTTGGACTGAGTGACCTTCTACATTGTTGTAGCCCTGGTTCTTAGCTTCGAAACGGTGGATCTTGGACCTCCATCCGATACTCGTAGTACCTTTGGTGCCATTACCGCAAAAGGACGTCAAAACTGTTTTTCTGGTTTTGAGCTTAACTTTCATTTCCGGACTTTTCCCTAGTTTGACTTGTACTAGTACTACTTGGAACTTGCTGAATGACTATTAGATGAACTTGTTGTTGTGTGTGTACCTTTGGGACTGGCTGAGGAAATAATGAAGCCATGATGGCTGGAAAAGTTAGCAAATTTAGGGGAAGTGCTGTCCGAACTTTGAAGAGATTTGTTTGCATTGAGTTTGTGATCTAAGACTCGGATTTGAGCAAGGCAATGATATATGATGGATGGTTTCTGAGCCATGGAGGTGAGTGACCCCAAACTATTGTTAAACCTTATTATGAAATGTTTCTTGCATTATTTACTCGACTGCATATCATGCGTGCTTGCATGTGAGTTCATGACATGTTTTGGCTTGAAATGAGTACTTGGGGAGTCTTGTGCTGAACACCAACGTCTCCTCCGTTTGTTTATGTTCATGTTCATCTGGAGCTCAAAAAGGGGCTCCCTCTTAATGTTAATGTTAATGTTAAATGATCTGTTTGAGCGTTGGGTGTTCAAGTGCTACGATTTCCCTAGCTCACGAGAGCACTAAACGAACATTTAATCTCTGAATCATGACATCATCGAAATGATCGAAATGCAACATTGTGAAAAATATTTGTTTAATGATTTTCCTGGTTACTCGCTGAGCTTCTAGCTCACCCCAAAAATATTTTATTCCCCTCCACAGGGCTCGTGGCGAAGGAAGGCTTGTTGTGATTTTATTGTTGTGGAATTCCTCTTGTATAAGAATTGGGATCATGGATCAGAGTGGCGCAGTGGAAGCGTGGACGCTTCGCTTTTGATATGTAAATTATTGGAGAATTTGATGTAATATTTGAGGTTTATTCTTGTAATTTATTTGAGGATTGTAGTGAACGACTGAGTCCCGGCGAGAGCCGGGCAGGCGGCCCGCCGAACCCTCTGGTTCGCCTTAAGGTTTTTGGGGGGTGAGCTAGAAGATCAGCGAGTAACCGGTAAAATCAGTAATCAAATCGGTTTAACAATAGTTCATTTCAATGATGTCATAAATCAAATGATAAGTCCAGAAACAATTACAACATTTACAAAACATTAAATATGGAGTATCAATAATTCAAGAAACATGTACAATGGAAAGCGATAGTAACATTCATGAAAAGATACGTTCGTTCTCCTGTCATTTCCTTTTTTTTTCCATTTGAAATTGCATCATTTTCCACCAACCTCCACCAACCTACAAAGGTAATACTCGAGTATACCAAACGTTCACCCAGGTCCCTAATCGCCCGACCGAGTCCGCTTCTGGCTCGAGACGACCGGTAACAAGGGGCAATGGCCAGTTCAGCCCAAAAAGGCTTACATTCATGCGCAAGTAGCATTTAATCATTAATCATTGAAAATTTCATATTTATTTAGGTCGAGTGCGATAAAGTACACACTCGCCTAGAAAACTCGTTTTAACAATCATTGAAAGCAAAATCAATAATAACAAGACACTGATATGCAAGCACGCATGATATGTAAGAAAACAGTTCCAAAATTAACTTTGAAAACAGTTCAAAAGTAAATAATGCGGGAAAGCGGTTCAAAAATAATTTTAGAAATAGTTTGAGGTCACTCACCTCCATGGCTCAGAAACCATCCATCATATATCATTGCCTTGCTCAAATCCGAGTCTTAGATCACAAACTCAATGCAAACAAATCCCTTCAAAGTTCGGACAGCACTTCCCCTAAATTTCTTTACTTTTCCAGCCATCAAGGCTTCATTATTTCCTCAGCCAGTCCCAAAGGTACACACACAACAACAAGTTCATCTAATAGTCATTCAGCAAGTTCCAAGTAGTACTAGTACAAGTCAAGCTAGGGAAAAGTCCGGAAATGAAAGTTAAGCTCAAAACCAGAAAAACAGTTTTGACGTCCTTTTGCGGTAATGGTACCAAAGGTACTAAGAGTATCGGATGGAGGTCCAAGACCCACCGTTTCTAAGCTAAGAACCAGGGCTACAACAATGTAGAAGGTCACTCAGTCCAAATCCCAGCACAACTAAGTCAAATATGCCAAATAACAAACCAGAACCGTAATTGCAGGTTTACAAATTACACTATGCTGTAATCAGTACAACTCAGTCTAAACAGGTCCAAATGCAGAAATTCCAAAGGCATATGGTAGCTAGGACATCAAGATACATTTCATCAGAAGACCTCAACACCCAAATCCAAAACAATTCCAGTCAAAACAACCCATTTCAGACACAGTTCTAACATCCTGATGAACCCAGAACAGCAATAGTAATTTCGGCTTATCTCATTCTACACTACTCCAATTGACCTGAAATTTTACAGGCACCCTTAAAACATCAATAACTACAACTTTCATGTTTTGAACCAAGGCCAATTTGGCCTCTAACCATATGATACAAAACCGGACAGAAAGGGGGTTATGAAACCCTAACTTTCTCAAATTCCTTCCAAACCCAAAATTGGTTACAATTACCAATCATGTACACCTACTATAGTCATTAGCCATCAATTCCAACCATCATAGATAACCACAACATCATGATCACAATTAAACCAGAAAATTCATCAATAAATTGAAAACTTCACCAATTCCTCTCAAACCAAGAAATAAACCACAAATTCATCACTTTAGCTACCATTAAGCACAACTTAAGCTTCATTAAGTGTAGGAGGAAGTTCAATCACCACTCACCTAGTAAACAAGAGAGGGAGAGTTGTTGGACACCTTAGCTTCCTTGAACACTTCCACAAAATCACTTACTAGCACCAAATGGAGGGATTTTATGGAGTAGAAACAACTTTAAGCAATTGGTTTGGATGATTTGCACTAGATGGAAGCTTGAAAATTGGAGAAGTTTTCTTTCTTTTCCTAGAGAGAGAGCCGGCCAAGAAGTTGAAGACAAGAATGAATTTTGTGTGATTTTTGAGATATTTAAGCAATTGGTCAAAAGTCAAGAAAATGAATAGTTGTCCTACAAGTGCCATCATTCACCAAGTGACACTTGTCACTACATTTAAAGCATTTCTATCCTTTAAGTCTCTCTCACATCAATCACTTCACCTCCTCTACTTATCTCTTAATACCCGATAAATTTCAACCAGTATCCGAAACTCAACCTAATTGGCCGAATTTTTCCGAATTTTTCGCCCTAGTGGGTCCCACATCCGGTATACACTCTTAATTTCTCAAAACCTATTTGATACTAGAAAAATCATCCAAAAACTATATCTGCTCCTTAAAAATATCTAGAAAATTTCCCTACTAAAGAAAACGCAGAAAACAAGCCATTAAATAAATAAAACCCTAGAAAATGGGAAAAGTACGGGTTCTCACACTTATACTTTTCGGGGCGTCACAATCTCCCCTCCTTAAAAGAATGTCGTCCTCGACATTCCATCTTGTACCAATCAAGTCGAGACATCCCGCAAGAATCACTAAAAACCAAACCCACAGTCCGGCATCCTAAACTTCAAGCCTAGGATACACTACAGAGATCTGAAGCCTAAGCTCTGATACCAACTGTCACGACCCCACCTCCCCCTAAGGCGAACCAGAGGGTTCGGCGGGCCGCCTGCCCGGCTCTCGCCGGGACTCAGTCGTTCACTAAAGTCCTCAAACGAATTACAAGAATAAACCTCAAATATACATCACATGGTCCACAAATATACATCCAAGTCTCCAATAATTACATGTCATAAGCGAAGCGGAAACGATTCTCAACTATACATAAAATGATTCCAAATCCAAATTGTACAACATAAAGGCCATCCATTCAATTGAGAACCTTTGATATGTAAAGTTTGGGAACCTTTGATGTATATTTGATATATATATCTTGAAATTCAATTGAGGATTGTAGTGAACGACTGAGTCCCGGCGAGAGCTGGGCAGGCGGCCCGCCGAACCCTCTGGTTCGCCTTAGGGGGTGTTGGGGTCGTGACAGTTGGTATCAGAGCTTAGGCTTCAGATTCTTGTAGTGTATCCTAGGCTTGAAGTTTAGGATGCCGGACTGTGGGTTTGGTCTGAAATATTAGTTATTCTTGCGGGATGTCTCGACTTGATTGGTACAAGATGGAATGTCGAGGACGACATTCTTTTAAGGAGGGGAGTTTGTGACGCGCCGAAAGAAATTTTCTAGGGTTTATTTTATTTAATCGCCCGCCTTTTCTACATTTTCTTTATGAGAAAAATTCCCCAGATAAAGTTTATGAGCAAAGATAGTTTTAAAATGATTTTTCTAGTATCGGTTAGTTTTTGAGAAATTAAAAGCGTATTTTGAACGTGGGACCCGCAAGTGCGGTAAATGCATTATATTTTTGACAACTTGTTGGAATTTTGTATAAAGTGATATTATTTTACAAAGTGTTAAGATATTTGTATTGGAGAGACAAAAAGATAAGTTTTAAACCTAAAGGGTGACAAGTGTCACCTTCCTATTCAACCTTGACTTTGACCATTATTTCTTACCTTTCCTAATACTCAATTTTGACCCAAAAAGCACCTAAATTTCTGCAAGCTTGGCCGAATGTTCTTGCTCAAGAAAGAAAGAAAAGCTCTCAATTTCTTCCTTCTATTTCTTGCTCAATCTTCAAATCCAACCAATAAAACTCCAAATCATTCCATAAAATCTCTTTGCTAAGTAGTCTTGAGGTGTTTTGTGGAGTTGTTTGGAAAGCTAAGGTGATTTGTTGCTCTATCTCTTGTATGGCTAAGGTGAGTTGTGAATGACCCCTCTCCTTCCTCTAATGATGTTAAATTCATGATTGGTGGTGGTATAAGATGCACTTTTATGGATTATATCTTGAGTTTGGTTGAATTGGTGAAGTTTTATAATTTTTGGGGATTTTTCTGTTTTAATATGAACATGATTGTGTGCCTATGTATGATGATTGGAAATGATATAGAATGAAGCTAGAAGGTGTATTTGGTGGTTAATTGCAACCAATTTCTGTTTTGGAACAAATCTTGGAAAGTTAGGGTTTGATGTTCTTCATTCTGCCCGAATTTGTAGCTCCTAGTTAGAGGCCGAATTGGCCTTGGATTAAAACATGAAAGTTGTAGGAAATGACATTTTGGAGGTACCTACAAAATTTCAGGTCAATCGGAGTAGCGTAGAATGAGATAAGCTGAAATTACTATTGCTGTTCTGGGTTCATCAGGATGTTAGAACTGCGTCTGAAATGGGTTGTTTTGACTGGAATTGTTTTGGATTTGGGTGTTGAGGTCTTCTGATGAAATGTATCTTGATGTCCTAGCTACCATATTCCTTTGGAATTTCTGCATTTGGACCTGTTTAGACTGAGTTGTACTGATTACAGCATAGTGTAATTTGTAAACCTGCAAGTACGGTTCTGGTTTGTTATTTGGCATATTTGACTTAGTTGTGCTGGTATTTGGACTGAGTGACCTTCTACATTGTTGTAGCCCTGGTTCTTATCTTCGAAACGGTGGGTCTTGGACCTCCATCCGATACTCGTAGTACCTTTGGTGCCATTACCGCAAAAGGACGTCAAAACTGTTTTTCTGGTTTTGAGCTTAACTTTCATTTCCGGACTTTTCCCTAGTTTGACTTGTACTAGTACTACTTGGAACTTGCTGAATGACTATTAGATGAACTTGTTGTTGTGTGTGTACCTTTGGGACTGGCTGAGGAAATAATGAAGCCATGATGGCTGGAAAAGTTAGCAAATTTAGGGGAAGTGCTGTCCGAACTTTGAAGAGATTTGTTTGCATTGAGTTTGTGATCTAAGACTCGGATTTGAGCAAGGCAATGATATATGATGGATGGTTTCTGAGCCATGGAGGTGAGTGACCCCAAACTATTGTTAAACCTTATTATGAAATGTTTCTTGCATTATTTACTCGACTGCATATCATGCGTGCTTGCATGTGAGTTCATGACATGTTTTGGCTTGAAATGAGTACTTGGGGAGTCTTGTGCTGAACACCAACGTCTCCTCCGTTTGTTTATGTTCATGTTCATC
This sequence comes from Coffea arabica, assembly GCF_036785885.1. Taxonomy (NCBI): domain Eukaryota; kingdom Viridiplantae; phylum Streptophyta; class Magnoliopsida; order Gentianales; family Rubiaceae; genus Coffea; species Coffea arabica. The sequence goes on along the minus strand of NC_092318.1, from coordinate 21,887,430 downwards.
TGGAGCTCAAAAAGGGGCTCCCTCTTAATGTTAATGTTAATGTTAAATGATCTGTTTGAGCGTTGGGTGTTCAAGTGCTACGATTTCCCTAGCTCACGAGAGCACTAAACGAACATTTGATCTCTGAATCATGACATCATCGAAATGATCGAAATGCAACATTGTGAAAAATATTTGTTTAATGATTTTCCTGGTTACTCGCTGAGCTTCTAGCTCACCCCAAAAATATTTTATTCCCCTCCACAGGGCTCGTGGCGAAGGAAGGCTTGTTGTGATTTTATTGTTGTGGAATTCCTCTTGTATAAGAATTGGGATCATGGATCAGAGTGGCGCAGTGGAAGCGTGGACGCTTCGCTTTTGATATGTAAATTATTGGAGAATTTGATGTAATATTTGAGGTTTATTCTTGTAATTTATTTGAGGATTGTAGTGAACGACTGAGTCCCGGCGAGAGCCGGGCAGGCGGCCCGCCGAACCCTCTGGTTCGCCTTAAGGTTTTTGGGGGGTGAGCTAGAAGATCAGCGAGTAACCGGTAAAATCAGTAATCAAATCGGTTTAACAATAGTTCATTTCAATGATGTCATAAATCAAATGATAAGTCCAGAAACAATTACAACATTTACAAAACATTAAATATGGAGTATCAATAATTCAAGAAACATGTACAATGGAAAGCGATAGTAACATTCATGAAAAGATACGTTCGTTCTCCTGTCATTTCCTTTTTTTTTCCATTTGAAATTGCATCATTTTCCACCAACCTCTACCAACCTACAAAGGTAATACTCGAGTATACCAAACGTTCACCCAGGTCCCTAATCGCCCGACCGAGTCCGCTTCTGGCTCGAGACGACCGGTAACAAGGGGCAATGGCCAGTTCAGCCCAAAAAGGCTTACATTCATGCGCAAGTAGCATTTAATCATTAATCATTGAAAATTTCATATTTATTTAGGTCGAGTGCGATAAAGTACACACTCGCCTAGAAAACTCGTTTTAACAATCATTGAAAGCAAAATCAATAATAACAAGACACTGATATGCAAGCACGCATGATATGTAAGAAAACAGTTCCAAAATTAACTTTGAAAACAGTTCAAAAGTAAATAATGCGGGAAAGCGGTTCAAAAATAATTTTAGAAATAGTTTGAGGTCACTCACCTCCATGGCTCAGAAACCATCCATCATATATCATTGCCTTGCTCAAATCCGAGTCTTAGATCACAAACTCAATGCAAACAAATCCCTTCAAAGTTCGGACAGCACTTCCCCTAAATTTCTTTACTTTTCCAGCCATCAAGGCTTCATTATTTCCTCAGCCAGTCCCAAAGGTACACACACAACAACAAGTTCATCTAATAGTCATTCAGCAAGTTCCAAGTAGTACTAGTACAAGTCAAGCTAGGGAAAAGTCCGGAAATGAAAGTTAAGCTCAAAACCAGAAAAACAGTTTTGACGTCCTTTTGCGGTAATGGTACCAAAGGTACTAAGAGTATCGGATGGAGGTCCAAGACCCACCGTTTCTAAGCTAAGAACCAGGGCTACAACAATGTAGAAGGTCACTCAGTCCAAATCCCAGCACAACTAAGTCAAATATGCCAAATAACAAACCAGAACCGTAATTGCAGGTTTACAAATTACACTATGCTGTAATCAGTACAACTCAGTCTAAACAGGTCCAAATGCAGAAATTCCAAAGGCATATGGTAGCTAGGACATCAAGATACATTTCATCAGAAGACCTCAACACCCAAATCCAAAACAATTCCAGTCAAAACAACCCATTTCAGACACAGTTCTAACATCCTGATGAACCCAGAACAGCAATAGTAATTTCGGCTTATCTCATTCTACGCTACTCCAATTGACCTGAAATTTTACAGGCACCCTTAAAACATCAATAACTACAACTTTCATGTTTTGAGCCAAGGCCAATTTGGCCTCTAACCATATGATACAAAACCGGACAGAAAGGGGGTTATGAAACCCTAACTTTCTCAAATTCCTTCCAAACCCAAAATTGGTTACAATTACCAATCATGTACACCTACTATAGTCATTAGCCATCAATTCCAACCATCATAGATAACCACAACATCATGATCACAATTAAACCAAAAAATTCATCAATAAATTGAAAACTTCACCAATTCCTCTCAAACCAAGAAATAAACCACAAATTCATCACTTTAGCTACCATTAAGCACAACTTAAGCTTCATTAAGTGTAGGAGGAACTTCAATCACCACTCACCTAGTAAACAAGAGAGGGAGAGTTGTTGGACACCTTAGCTTCCTTGAACACTTCCACAAAATCACTTACTAGCACCAAATGGAGGGATTTTATGGAGTAGAAACAACTTTAAGCAATTGGTTTGGATGATTTGCACTAGATGGAAGCTTGAAAATTGGAGAAGTTTTCTTTCTTTTCCTAGAGAGAGAGCCGGCCAAAAGTTGAAGACAAGAATGAATTTTGTGTGATTTTTGAGATATTTAAGCAATTGGTCAAAAGTCAAGAAAATGAATAGTTGTCCTACAAGTGCCATCATTCACCAAGTGACACTTGTCACTACATTTAAAGCATTTCTATCCTTTAAGTCTCTCTCACATCAATCACTTCACCTCCTCTACTTATCTCTTAATACCCGATAAATTTCAACCAGTATCCGAAACTCAACCTAATTGGCCGAATTTTTCCGAATTTTTCGCCCTAGTGGGTCCCACATCCGGTATACACTCTTAATTTCTCAAAACCTATTTGATACTAGAAAAATCATCCAAAAACTATATCTGCTCCTTAAAAATATCTAGAAAATTTCCCTACTAAAGAAAACGCAGAAAACAAGCCATTAAATAAATAAAACCCTAGAAAATGGGAAAAGTACGGGTTCTCACACTTATACTTTTCGGGGCGTCACAATCTCCCCTCCTTAAAAGAATGTCGTCCTCGACATTCCATCTTGTACCAATCAAGTCGAGACATCCCGCAAGAATCACTAAAAACCAAACCCACAGTCCGGCATCCTAAACTTCAAGCCTAGGATACACTACAGAGATCTGAAGCCTAAGCTCTGATACCAACTGTCACGACCCCACCTCCCCCTAAGGCGAACCAGAGGGTTCGGCGGGCCGCCTGCCCGGCTCTCGCCGGGACTCAGTCGTTCACTAAAGTCCTCAAACGAATTACAAGAATAAACCTCAAATATACATCACATGGTCCACAAATATACATCCAAGTCTCCAATAATTACATGTCATAAGCGAAGCGGAAACGATTCTCAACTATACATAAAATGATTCCAAATCCAAATTGTACAACATAAAGGCCATCCATTCAATTGAGAACCTTTGATATGTAAAGTTTGGGAACCTTTGATGTATATTTGATATATATATCTTGAAATTCAATTGAGGATTGTAGTGAACGACTGAGTCCCGGCGAGAGCTGGGCAGGCGGCCCGCCGAACCCTCTGGTTCGCCTTAGGGGGTGTTGGGGTCGTGACAGTTGGTATCAGAGCTTAGGCTTCAGATTCTTGTAGTGTATCCTAGGCTTGAAGTTTAGGATGCCGGACTGTGGGTTTGGTCTGAAATATTAGTTATTCTTGCGGGATGTCTCGACTTGATTGGTACAAGATGGAATGTCGAGGACGACATTCTTTTAAGGAGGGGAGTTTGTGACGCGCCGAAAGAAATTTTCTAGGGTTTATTTTATTTAATCGCCCGCCTTTTCTACATTTTCTTTATGAGAAAAATTCCCCAGATAAAGTTTATGAGCAAAGATAGTTTTAAAATGATTTTTCTAGTATCGGTTAGTTTTTGAGAAATTAAAAGCGTATTTTGAACGTGGGACCCGCAAGTGCGGTAAATGCATTATATTTTTGACAACTTGTTGGAATTTTGTATAAAGTGATATTATTTTACAAAGTGTTAAGATATTTGTATTGGAGAGACAAAAAGATAAGTTTTAAACCTAAAGGGTGACAAGTGTCACCTTCCTATTCAACCTTGACTTTGACCATTATTTCTTACCTTTCCTAATACTCAATTTTGACCCAAAAAGCACCTAAATTTCTGCAAGCTTGGCCGAATGTTCTTGCTCAAGAAAGAAAGAAAAGCTCTCAATTTCTTCCTTCTATTTCTTGCTCAATCTTCAAATCCAACCAATAAAACTCCAAATCATTCCATAAAATCTCTTTGCTAAGTAGTCTTGAGGTGTTTTGTGGAGTTGTTTGGAAAGCTAAGGTGATTTGTTGCTCTATCTCTTGTATGGCTAAGGTGAGTTGTGAATGACCCCTCTCCTTCCTCTAATGATGTTAAATTCATGATTGGTGGTGGTATAAGATGCACTTTTATGGATTATATCTTGAGTTTGGTTGAATTGGTGAAGTTTTATAATTTTTGGGGATTTTTCTGTTTTAATATGAACATGATTGTGTGCCTATGTATGATGATTGGAAATGATATAGAATGAAGCTAGAAGGTGTATTTGGTGGTTAATTGCAACCAATTTCTGTTTTGGAACAAATCTTGGAAAGTTAGGGTTTGATGTTCTTCATTCTGCCCGAATTTGTAGATCCTAGTTAGAGACCGAATTGGCCTTGGAATAAAACATGAAAGTTGTAGGGAATGACATTTTTGAGGTGGCTACAAAATTTCAGGTCAATCGGAGTAGCGTAGAATGAGATAAGCTGAAATTACTATTGCTGTTCTGGGTTCATCAGGATGTTAGAACTGCGTCTGAAATGGGTTGTTTTGACTGGAATTTTTTTGGATTTGGGTGTTGAGGTCTTCTGATGAAATGTAGCTTGATGTCCTAGCTACCATATGCCTTTGGAATTTCTGCATTTGGACCTGTTTAGACTGAGTTGTACTGATTACAGCATAGTGTAATTTGTAAACCTGCAAGTACGGTTCTGGTTTGTTATTTGGCATATTTGACTTAGTTGTGCTGGTATTTGGACTGAGTGACCTTCTACATTGTTGTAGCCCTGGTTCTTAGCTTCGAAACGGTGGATCTTGGACCTCCATCCGATACTCGTAGTACCTTTGGTGCCATTACCGCAAAAGGACGTCAAAACTGTTTTTCTGGTTTTGAGCTTAACTTTCATTTCCGGACTTTTCCCTAGTTTGACTTGTACTAGTACTACTTGGAACTTGCTGAATGACTATTAGATGAACTTGTTGTTGTGTGTGTACCTTTGGGACTGGCTGAGGAAATAATGAAGCCATGATGGCTGGAAAAGTTAGCAAATTTAGGGGAAGTGCTGTCCGAACTTTGAAGAGATTTGTTTGCATTGAGTTTGTGATCTAAGACTCGGATTTGAGCAAGGCAATGATATATGATGGATGGTTTCTGAGCCATGGAGGTGAGTGACCCCAAACTATTGTTAAACCTTATTATGAAATGTTTCTTGCATTATTTACTCGACTGCATATCATGCGTGCTTGCATGTGAGTTCATGACATGTTTTGGCTTGAAATGAGTACTTGGGGAGTCTTGTGCTGAACACCAACGTCTCCTCCGTTTGTTTATGTTCATGTTCATCTGGAGCTCAAAAAGGGGCTCCCTCTTAATGTTAATGTTAATGTTAAATGATCTGTTTGAGCGTTGGGTGTTCAAGTGCTACGATTTCCCTAGCTCACGAGAGCACTAAACGAACATTTAATCTCTGAATCATGACATCATCGAAATGATCGAAATGCAACATTGTGAAAAATATTTGTTTAATGATTTTCCTGGTTACTCGCTGAGCTTCTAGCTCACCCCAAAAATATTTTATTCCCCTCCACAGGGCTCGTGGCGAAGGAAGGCTTGTTGTGATTTTATTGTTGTGGAATTCCTCTTGTATAAGAATTGGGATCATGGATCAGAGTGGCGCAGTGGAAGCGTGGACGCTTCGCTTTTGATATGTAAATTATTGGAGAATTTGATGTAATATTTGAGGTTTATTCTTGTAATTTATTTGAGGATTGTAGTGAACGACTGAGTCCCGGCGAGAGCCGGGCAGGCGGCCCGCCGAACCCTCTGGTTCGCCTTAAGGTTTTTGGGGGGTGAGCTAGAAGATCAGCGAGTAACCGGTAAAATCAGTAATCAAATCGGTTTAACAATAGTTCATTTCAATGATGTCATAAATCAAATGATAAGTCCAGAAACAATTACAACATTTACAAAACATTAAATATGGAGTATCAATAATTCAAGAAACATGTACAATGGAAAGCGATAGTAACATTCATGAAAAGATACGTTCGTTCTCCTGTCATTTCCTTTTTTTTTCCATTTGAAATTGCATCATTTTCCACCAACCTCCACCAACCTACAAAGGTAATACTCGAGTATACCAAACGTTCACCCAGGTCCCTAATCGCCCGACCGAGTCCGCTTCTGGCTCGAGACGACCGGTAACAAGGGGCAATGGCCAGTTCAGCCCAAAAAGGCTTACATTCATGCGCAAGTAGCATTTAATCATTAATCATTGAAAATTTCATATTTATTTAGGTCGAGTGCGATAAAGTACACACTCGCCTAGAAAACTCGTTTTAACAATCATTGAAAGCAAAATCAATAATAACAAGACACTGATATGCAAGCACGCATGATATGTAAGAAAACAGTTCCAAAATTAACTTTGAAAACAGTTCAAAAGTAAATAATGCGGGAAAGCGGTTCAAAAATAATTTTAGAAATAGTTTGAGGTCACTCACCTCCATGGCTCAGAAACCATCCATCATATATCATTGCCTTGCTCAAATCCGAGTCTTAGATCACAAACTCAATGCAAACAAATCCCTTCAAAGTTCGGACAGCACTTCCCCTAAATTTCTTTACTTTTCCAGCCATCAAGGCTTCATTATTTCCTCAGCCAGTCCCAAAGGTACACACACAACAACAAGTTCATCTAATAGTCATTCAGCAAGTTCCAAGTAGTACTAGTACAAGTCAAGCTAGGGAAAAGTCCGGAAATGAAAGTTAAGCTCAAAACCAGAAAAACAGTTTTGACGTCCTTTTGCGGTAATGGTACCAAAGGTACTAAGAGTATCGGATGGAGGTCCAAGACCCACCGTTTCTAAGCTAAGAACCAGGGCTACAACAATGTAGAAGGTCACTCAGTCCAAATCCCAGCACAACTAAGTCAAATATGCCAAATAACAAACCAGAACCGTAATTGCAGGTTTACAAATTACACTATGCTGTAATCAGTACAACTCAGTCTAAACAGGTCCAAATGCAGAAATTCCAAAGGCATATGGTAGCTAGGACATCAAGATACATTTCATCAGAAGACCTCAACACCCAAATCCAAAACAATTCCAGTCAAAACAACCCATTTCAGACACAGTTCTAACATCCTGATGAACCCAGAACAGCAATAGTAATTTCGGCTTATCTCATTCTACACTACTCCAATTGACCTGAAATTTTACAGGCACCCTTAAAACATCAATAACTACAACTTTCATGTTTTGAACCAAGGCCAATTTGGCCTCTAACCATATGATACAAAACCGGACAGAAAGGGGGTTATGAAACCCTAACTTTCTCAAATTCCTTCCAAACCCAAAATTGGTTACAATTACCAATCATGTACACCTACTATAGTCATTAGCCATCAATTCCAACCATCATAGATAACCACAACATCATGATCACAATTAAACCAGAAAATTCATCAATAAATTGAAAACTTCACCAATTCCTCTCAAACCAAGAAATAAACCACAAATTCATCACTTTAGCTACCATTAAGCACAACTTAAGCTTCATTAAGTGTAGGAGGAAGTTCAATCACCACTCACCTAGTAAACAAGAGAGGGAGAGTTGTTGGACACCTTAGCTTCCTTGAACACTTCCACAAAATCACTTACTAGCACCAAATGGAGGGATTTTATGGAGTAGAAACAACTTTAAGCAATTGGTTTGGATGATTTGCACTAGATGGAAGCTTGAAAATTGGAGAAGTTTTCTTTCTTTTCCTAGAGAGAGAGCCGGCCAAGAAGTTGAAGACAAGAATGAATTTTGTGTGATTTTTGAGATATTTAAGCAATTGGTCAAAAGTCAAGAAAATGAATAGTTGTCCTACAAGTGCCATCATTCACCAAGTGACACTTGTCACTACATTTAAAGCATTTCTATCCTTTAAGTCTCTCTCACATCAATCACTTCACCTCCTCTACTTATCTCTTAATACCCGATAAATTTCAACCAGTATCCGAAACTCAACCTAATTGGCCGAATTTTTCCGAATTTTTCGCCCTAGTGGGTCCCACATCCGGTATACACTCTTAATTTCTCAAAACCTATTTGATACTAGAAAAATCATCCAAAAACTATATCTGCTCCTTAAAAATATCTAGAAAATTTCCCTACTAAAGAAAACGCAGAAAACAAGCCATTAAATAAATAAAACCCTAGAAAATGGGAAAAGTACGGGTTCTCACACTTATACTTTTCGGGGCGTCACAATCTCCCCTCCTTAAAAGAATGTCGTCCTCGACATTCCATCTTGTACCAATCAAGTCGAGACATCCCGCAAGAATCACTAAAAACCAAACCCACAGTCCGGCATCCTAAACTTCAAGCCTAGGATACACTACAGAGATCTGAAGCCTAAGCTCTGATACCAACTGTCACGACCCCACCTCCCCCTAAGGCGAACCAGAGGGTTCGGCGGGCCGCCTGCCCGGCTCTCGCCGGGACTCAGTCGTTCACTAAAGTCCTCAAACGAATTACAAGAATAAACCTCAAATATACATCACATGGTCCACAAATATACATCCAAGTCTCCAATAATTACATGTCATAAGCGAAGCGGAAACGATTCTCAACTATACATAAAATGATTCCAAATCCAAATTGTACAACATAAAGGCCATCCATTCAATTGAGAACCTTTGATATGTAAAGTTTGGGAACCTTTGATGTATATTTGATATATATATCTTGAAATTCAATTGAGGATTGTAGTGAACGACTGAGTCCCGGCGAGAGCTGGGCAGGCGGCCCGCCGAACCCTCTGGTTCGCCTTAGGGGGTGTTGGGGTCGTGACAGTTGGTATCAGAGCTTAGGCTTCAGATTCTTGTAGTGTATCCTAGGCTTGAAGTTTAGGATGCCGGACTGTGGGTTTGGTCTGAAATATTAGTTATTCTTGCGGGATGTCTCGACTTGATTGGTACAAGATGGAATGTCGAGGACGACATTCTTTTAAGGAGGGGAGTTTGTGACGCGCCGAAAGAAATTTTCTAGGGTTTATTTTATTTAATCGCCCGCCTTTTCTACATTTTCTTTATGAGAAAAATTCCCCAGATAAAGTTTATGAGCAAAGATAGTTTTAAAATGATTTTTCTAGTATCGGTTAGTTTTTGAGAAATTAAAAGCGTATTTTGAACGTGGGACCCGCAAGTGCGGTAAATGCATTATATTTTTGACAACTTGTTGGAATTTTGTATAAAGTGATATTATTTTACAAAGTGTTAAGATATTTGTATTGGAGAGACAAAAAGATAAGTTTTAAACCTAAAGGGTGACAAGTGTCACCTTCCTATTCAACCTTGACTTTGACCATTATTTCTTACCTTTCCTAATACTCAATTTTGACCCAAAAAGCACCTAAATTTCTGCAAGCTTGGCCGAATGTTCTTGCTCAAGAAAGAAAGAAAAGCTCTCAATTTCTTCCTTCTATTTCTTGCTCAATCTTCAAATCCAACCAATAAAACTCCAAATCATTCCATAAAATCTCTTTGCTAAGTAGTCTTGAGGTGTTTTGTGGAGTTGTTTGGAAAGCTAAGGTGATTTGTTGCTCTATCTCTTGTATGGCTAAGGTGAGTTGTGAATGACCCCTCTCCTTCCTCTAATGATGTTAAATTCATGATTGGTGGTGGTATAAGATGCACTTTTATGGATTATATCTTGAGTTTGGTTGAATTGGTGAAGTTTTATAATTTTTGGGGATTTTTCTGTTTTAATATGAACATGATTGTGTGCCTATGTATGATGATTGGAAATGATATAGAATGAAGCTAGAAGGTGTATTTGGTGGTTAATTGCAACCAATTTCTGTTTTGGAACAAATCTTGGAAAGTTAGGGTTTGATGTTCTTCATTCTGCCCGAATTTGTAGATCCTAGTTAGAGACCGAATTGGCCTTGGAATAAAACATGAAAGTTGTAGGGAATGACATTTTTGAGGTGGCTACAAAATTTCAGGTCAATCGGAGTAGCGTAGAATGAGATAAGCTGAAATTACTATTGCTGTTCTGGGTTCATCAGGATGTTAGAACTGCGTCTGAAATGGGTTGTTTTGACTGGAATTTTTTTGGATTTGGGTGTTGAGGTCTTCTGATGAAATGTAGCTTGATGTCCTAGCTACCATATGCCTTTGGAATTTCTGCATTTGGACCTGTTTAGACTGAGTTGTACTGATTACAGCATAGTGTAATTTGTAAACCTGCAAGTACGGTTCTGGTTTGTTATTTGGCATATTTGACTTAGTTGTGCTGGTATTTGGACTGAGTGACCTTCTACATTGTTGTAGCCCTGGTTCTTAGCTTCGAAACGGTGGATCTTGGACCTCCATCCGATACTCGTAGTACCTTTGGTGCCATTACCGCAAAAGGACGTCAAAACTGTTTTTCTGGTTTTGAGCTTAACTTTCATTTCCGGACTTTTCCCTAGTTTGACTTGTACTAGTACTACTTGGAACTTGCTGAATGACTATTAGATGAACTTGTTGTTGTGTGTGTACCTTTGGGACTGGCTGAGGAAATAATGAAGCCATGATGGCTGGAAAAGTTAGCAAATTTAGGGGAAGTGCTGTCCGAACTTTGAAGAGATTTGTTTGCATTGAGTTTGTGATCTAAGACTCGGATTTGAGCAAGGCAATGATATATGATGGATGGTTTCTGAGCCATGGAGGTGAGTGACCCCAAACTATTGTTAAACCTTATTATGAAATGTTTCTTGCATTATTTACTCGACTGCATATCATGCGTGCTTGCATGTGAGTTCATGACATGTTTTGGCTTGAAATGAGTACTTGGGGAGTCTTGTGCTGAACACCAACGTCTCCTCCGTTTGTTTATGTTCATGTTCATCTGGAGCTCAAAAAGGGGCTCCCTCTTAATGTTAATGTTAATGTTAAATGATCTGTTTGAGCGTTGGGTGTTCAAGTGCTACGATTTCCCTAGCTCACGAGAGCACTAAACGAACATTTGATCTCTGAATCATGACATCATCGAAATGATCGAAATGCAACATTGTGAAAAATATTTGTTTAATGATTTTCCTGGTTACTCGCTGAGCTTCTAGCTCACCCCAAAAATATTTTATTCCCCTCCACAGGGCTCGTGGCGAAGGAAGGCTTGTTGTGATTTTATTGTTGTGGAATTCCTCTTGTATAAGAATTGGGATCATGGATCAGAGTGGCGCAGTGGAAGCGTGGACGCTTCGCTTTTGATATGTAAATTATTGGAGAATTTGATGTAATATTTGAGGTTTATTCTTGTAATTTATTTGAGGATTGTAGTGAACGACTGAGTCCCGGCGAGAGCCGGGCAGGCGGCCCGCCGAACCCTCTGGTTCGCCTTAAGGTTTTTGGGGGGTGAGCTAGAAGATCAGCGAGTAACCGGTAAAATCAGTAATCAAATCGGTTTAACAATAGTTCATTTCAATGATGTCATAAATCAAATGATAAGTCCAGAAACAATTACAACATTTACAAAACATTAAATATGGAGTATCAATAATTCAAGAAACATGTACAATGGAAAGCGATAGTAACATTCATGAAAAGATACGTTCGTTCTCCTGTCATTTCCTTTTTTTTTCCATTTGAAATTGCATCATTTTCCACCAACCTCCACCAACCTACAAAGGTAATACTCGAGTATACCAAACGTTCACCCAGGTCCCTAATCGCCCGACCGAGTCCGCTTCTGGCTCGAGACGACCGGTAACAAGGGGCAATGGCCAGTTCAGCCCAAAAAGGCTTACATTCATGCGCAAGTAGCATTTAATCATTAATCATTGAAAATTTCATATTTATTTAGGTCGAGTGCGATAAAGTACACACTCGCCTAGAAAACTCGTTTTAACAATCATTGAAAGCAAAATCAATAATAACAAGACACTGATATGCAAGCACGCATGATATGTAAGAAAACAGTTCCAAAATTAACTTTGAAAACAGTTCAAAAGTAAATAATGCGGGAAAGCGGTTCAAAAATAATTTTAGAAATAGTTTGAGGTCACTCACCTCCATGGCTCAGAAACCATCCATCATATATCATTGCCTTGCTCAAATCCGAGTCTTAGATCACAAACTCAATGCAAACAAATCCCTTCAAAGTTCGGACAGCACTTCCCCTAAATTTCTTTACTTTTCCAGCCATCAAGGCTTCATTATTTCCTCAGCCAGTCCCAAAGGTACACACACAACAACAAGTTCATCTAATAGTCATTCAGCAAGTTCCAAGTAGTACTAGTACAAGTCAAGCTAGGGAAAAGTCCGGAAATGAAAGTTAAGCTCAAAACCAGAAAAACAGTTTTGACGTCCTTTTGCGGTAATGGTACCAAAGGTACTAAGAGTATCGGATGGAGGTCCAAGACCCACCGTTTCTAAGCTAAGAACCAGGGCTACAACAATGTAGAAGGTCACTCAGTCCAAATCCCAGCACAACTAAGTCAAATATGCCAAATAACAAACCAGAACCGTAATTGCAGGTTTACAAATTACACTATGCTGTAATCAGTACAACTCAGTCTAAACAGGTCCAAATGCAGAAATTCCAAAGGCATATGGTAGCTAGGACATCAAGATACATTTCATCAGAAGACCTCAACACCCAAATCCAAAACAATTCCAGTCAAAACAACCCATTTCAGACACAGTTCTAACATCCTGATGAACCCAGAACAGCAATAGTAATTTCGGCTTATCTCATTCTACACTACTCCAATTGACCTGAAATTTTACAGGCACCCTTAAAACATCAATAACTACAACTTTCATGTTTTGAACCAAGGCCAATTTGGCCTCTAACCATATGATACAAAACCGGACAGAAAGGGGGTTATGAAACCCTAACTTTCTCAAATTCCTTCCAAACCCAAAATTGGTTACAATTACCAATCATGTACACCTACTATAGTCATTAGCCATCAATTCCAACCATCATAGATAACCACAACATCATGATCACAATTAAACCAGAAAATTCATCAATAAATTGAAAACTTCACCAATTCCTCTCAAACCAAGAAATAAACCACAAATTCATCACTTTAGCTACCATTAAGCACAACTTAAGCTTCATTAAGTGTAGGAGGAAGTTCAATCACCACTCACCTAGTAAACAAGAGAGGGAGAGTTGTTGGACACCTTAGCTTCCTTGAACACTTCCACAAAATCACTTACTAGCACCAAATGGAGGGATTTTATGGAGTAGAAACAACTTTAAGCAATTGGTTTGGATGATTTGCACTAGATGGAAGCTTGAAAATTGGAGAAGTTTTCTTTCTTTTCCTAGAGAGAGAGCCGGCCAAGAAGTTGAAGACAAGAATGAATTTTGTGTGATTTTTGAGATATTTAAGCAATTGGTCAAAAGTCAAGAAAATGAATAGTTGTCCTACAAGTGCCATCATTCACCAAGTGACACTTGTCACTACATTTAAAGCATTTCTATCCTTTAAGTCTCTCTCACATCAATCACTTCACCTCCTCTACTTATCTCTTAATACCCGATAAATTTCAACCAGTATCCGAAACTCAACCTAATTGGCCGAATTTTTCCGAATTTTTCGCCCTAGTGGGTCCCACATCCGGTATACACTCTTAATTTCTCAAAACCTATTTGATACTAGAAAAATCATCCAAAAACTATATCTGCTCCTTAAAAATATCTAGAAAATTTCCCTACTAAAGAAAACGCAGAAAACAAGCCATTAAATAAATAAAACCCTAGAAAATGGGAAAAGTACGGGTTCTCACACTTATACTTTTCGGGGCGTCACAATCTCCCCTCCTTAAAAGAATGTCGTCCTCGACATTCCATCTTGTACCAATCAAGTCGAGACATCCCGCAAGAATCACTAAAAACCAAACCCACAGTCCGGCATCCTAAACTTCAAGCCTAGGATACACTACAGAGATCTGAAGCCTAAGCTCTGATACCAACTGTCACGACCCCACCTCCCCCTAAGGCGAACCAGAGGGTTCGGCGGGCCGCCTGCCCGGCTCTCGCCGGGACTCAGTCGTTCACTAAAGTCCTCAAACGAATTACAAGAATAAACCTCAAATATACATCACATGGTCCACAAATATACATCCAAGTCTCCAATAATTACATGTCATAAGCGAAGCGGAAACGATTCTCAACTATACATAAAATGATTCCAAATCCAAATTGTACAACATAAAGGCCATCCATTCAATTGAGAACCTTTGATATGTAAAGTTTGGGAACCTTTGATGTATATTTGATATATATATCTTGAAATTCAATTGAGGATTGTAGTGAACGACTGAGTCCCGGCGAGAGCTGGGCAGGCGGCCCGCCGAACCCTCTGGTTCGCCTTAGGGGGTGTTGGGGTCGTGACAGTTGGTATCAGAGCTTAGGCTTCAGATTCTTGTAGTGTATCCTAGGCTTGAAGTTTAGGATGCCGGACTGTGGGTTTGGTCTGAAATATTAGTTATTCTTGCGGGATGTCTCGACTTGATTGGTACAAGATGGAATGTCGAGGACGACATTCTTTTAAGGAGGGGAGTTTGTGACGCGCCGAAAGAAATTTTCTAGGGTTTATTTTATTTAATCGCCCGCCTTTTCTACATTTTCTTTATGAGAAAAATTCCCCAGATAAAGTTTATGAGCAAAGATAGTTTTAAAATGATTTTTCTAGTATCGGTTAGTTTTTGAGAAATTAAAAGCGTATTTTGAACGTGGGACCCGCAAGTGCGGTAAATGCATTATATTTTTGACAACTTGTTGGAATTTTGTATAAAGTGATATTATTTTACAAAGTGTTAAGATATTTGTATTGGAGAGACAAAAAGATAAGTTTTAAACCTAAAGGGTGACAAGTGTCACCTTCCTATTCAACCTTGACTTTGACCATTATTTCTTACCTTTCCTAATACTCAATTTTGACCCAAAAAGCACCTAAATTTCTGCAAGCTTGGCCGAATGTTCTTGCTCAAGAAAGAAAGAAAAGCTCTCAATTTCTTCCTTCTATTTCTTGCTCAATCTTCAAATCCAACCAATAAAACTCCAAATCATTCCATAAAATCTCTTTGCTAAGTAGTCTTGAGGTGTTTTGTGGAGTTGTTTGGAAAGCTAAGGTGATTTGTTGCTCTATCTCTTGTATGGCTAAGGTGAGTTGTGAATGACCCCTCTCCTTCCTCTAATGATGTTAAATTCATGATTGGTGGTGGTATAAGATGCACTTTTATGGATTATATCTTGAGTTTGGTTGAATTGGTGAAGTTTTATAATTTTTGGGGATTTTTCTGTTTTAATATGAACATGATTGTGTGCCTATGTATGATGATTGGAAATGATATAGAATGAAGCTAGAAGGTGTATTTGGTGGTTAATTGCAACCAATTTCTGTTTTGGAACAAATCTTGGAAAGTTAGGGTTTGATGTTCTTCATTCTGCCCGAATTTGTAGATCCTAGTTAGAGACCGAATTGGCCTTGGAATAAAACATGAAAGTTGTAGGGAATGACATTTTTGAGGTGGCTACAAAATTTCAGGTCAATCGGAGTAGCGTAGAATGAGATAAGCTGAAATTACTATTGCTGTTCTGGGTTCATCAGGATGTTAGAACTGCGTCTGAAATGGGTTGTTTTGACTGGAATTTTTTTGGATTTGGGTGTTGAGGTCTTCTGATGAAATGTAGCTTGATGTCCTAGCTACCATATGCCTTTGGAATTTCTGCATTTGGACCTGTTTAGACTGAGTTGTACTGATTACAGCATAGTGTAATTTGTAAACCTGCAAGTACGGTTCTGGTTTGTTATTTGGCATATTTGACTTAGTTGTGCTGGTATTTGGACTGAGTGACCTTCTACATTGTTGTAGCCCTGGTTCTTAGCTTCGAAACGGTGGATCTTGGACCTCCATCCGATACTCGTAGTACCTTTGGTGCCATTACCGCAAAAGGACGTCAAAACTGTTTTTCTGGTTTTGAGCTTAACTTTCATTTCCGGACTTTTCCCTAGTTTGACTTGTACTAGTACTACTTGGAACTTGCTGAATGACTATTAGATGAACTTGTTGTTGTGTGTGTACCTTTGGGACTGGCTGAGGAAATAATGAAGCCATGATGGCTGGAAAAGTTAGCAAATTTAGGGGAAGTGCTGTCCGAACTTTGAAGAGATTTGTTTGCATTGAGTTTGTGATCTAAGACTCGGATTTGAGCAAGGCAATGATATATGATGGATGGTTTCTGAGCCATGGAGGTGAGTGACCCCAAACTATTGTTAAACCTTATTATGAAATGTTTCTTGCATTATTTACTCGACTGCATATCATGCGTGCTTGCATGTGAGTTCATGACATGTTTTGGCTTGAAATGAGTACTTGGGGAGTCTTGTGCTGAACACCAACGTCTCCTCCGTTTGTTTATGTTCATGTTCATCTGGAGCTCAAAAAGGGGCTCCCTCTTAATGTTAATGTTAATGTTAAATGATCTGTTTGAGCGTTGGGTGTTCAAGTGCTACGATTTCCCTAGCTCACGAGAGCACTAAACGAACATTTGATCTCTGAATCATGACATCATCGAAATGATCGAAATGCAACATTGTGAAAAATATTTGTTTAATGATTTTCCTGGTTACTCGCTGAGCTTCTAGCTCACCCCAAAAATATTTTATTCCCCTCCACAGGGCTCGTGGCGAAGGAAGGCTTGTTGTGATTTTATTGTTGTGGAATTCCTCTTGTATAAGAATTGGGATCATGGATCAGAGTGGCGCAGTGGAAGCGTGGACGCTTCGCTTTTGATATGTAAATTATTGGAGAATTTGATGTAATATTTGAGGTTTATTCTTGTAATTTATTTGAGGATTGTAGTGAACGACTGAGTCCCGGCGAGAGCCGGGCAGGCGGCCCGCCGAACCCTCTGGTTCGCCTTAAGGTTTTTGGGGGGTGAGCTAGAAGATCAGCGAGTAACCGGTAAAATCAGTAATCAAATCGGTTTAACAATAGTTCATTTCAATGATGTCATAAATCAAATGATAAGTCCAGAAACAATTACAACATTTACAAAACATTAAATATGGAGTATCAATAATTCAAGAAACATGTACAATGGAAAGCGATAGTAACATTCATGAAAAGATACGTTCGTTCTCCTGTCATTTCCTTTTTTTTTTCCATTTGAAATTGCATCATTTTCCACCAACCTCCACCAACCTACAAAGGTAATACTCGAGTATACCAAACGTTCACCCAGGTCCCTAATCGCCCGACCGAGTCCGCTTCTGGCTCGAGACGACCGGTAACAAGGGGCAATGGCCAGTTCAGCCCAAAAAGGCTTACATTCATGCGCAAGTAGCATTTAATCATTAATCATTGAAAATTTCATATTTATTTAGGTCGAGTGCGATAAAGTACACACTCGCCTAGAAAACTCGTTTTAACAATCATTGAAAGCAAAATCAATAATAACAAGACACTGATATGCAAGCACGCATGATATGTAAGAAAACAGTTCCAAAATTAACTTTGAAAACAGTTCAAAAGTAAATAATGCGGGAAAGCGGTTCAAAAATAATTTTAGAAATAGTTTGAGGTCACTCACCTCCATGGCTCAGAAACCATCCATCATATATCATTGCCTTGCTCAAATCCGAGTCTTAGATCACAAACTCAATGCAAACAAATCCCTTCAAAGTTCGGACAGCACTTCCCCTAAATTTCTTTACTTTTCCAGCCATCAAGGCTTCATTATTTCCTCAGCCAGTCCCAAAGGTACACACACAACAACAAGTTCATCTAATAGTCATTCAGCAAGTTCCAAGTAGTACTAGTACAAGTCAAGCTAGGGAAAAGTCCGGAAATGAAAGTTAAGCTCAAAACCAGAAAAACAGTTTTGACGTCCTTTTGCGGTAATGGTACCAAAGGTACTAAGAGTATCGGATGGAGGTCCAAGACCCACCGTTTCTAAGCTAAGAACCAGGGCTACAACAATGTAGAAGGTCACTCAGTCCAAATCCCAGCACAACTAAGTCAAATATGCCAAATAACAAACCAGAACCGTAATTGCAGGTTTACAAATTACACTATGCTGTAATCAGTACAACTCAGTCTAAACAGGTCCAAATGCAGAAATTCCAAAGGCATATGGTAGCTAGGACATCAAGATACATTTCATCAGAAGACCTCAACACCCAAATCCAAAACAATTCCAGTCAAAACAACCCATTTCAGACACAGTTCTAACATCCTGATGAACCCAGAACAGCAATAGTAATTTCGGCTTATCTCATTCTACACTACTCCAATTGACCTGAAATTTTACAGGCACCCTTAAAACATCAATAACTACAACTTTCATGTTTTGAACCAAGGCCAATTTGGCCTCTAACCATATGATACAAAACCGGACAGAAAGGGGGTTATGAAACCCTAACTTTCTCAAATTCCTTCCAAACCCAAAATTGGTTACAATTACCAATCATGTACACCTACTATAGTCATTAGCCATCAATTCCAACCATCATAGATAACCACAACATCATGATCACAATTAAACCAGAAAATTCATCAATAAATTGAAAACTTCACCAATTCCTCTCAAACCAAGAAATAAACCACAAATTCATCACTTTAGCTACCATTAAGCACAACTTAAGCTTCATTAAGTGTAGGAGGAAGTTCAATCACCACTCACCTAGTAAACAAGAGAGGGAGAGTTGTTGGACACCTTAGCTTCCTTGAACACTTCCACAAAATCACTTACTAGCACCAAATGGAGGGATTTTATGGAGTAGAAACAACTTTAAGCAATTGGTTTGGATGATTTGCACTAGATGGAAGCTTGAAAATTGGAGAAGTTTTCTTTCTTTTCCTAGAGAGAGAGCCGGCCAAGAAGTTGAAGACAAGAATGAATTTTGTGTGATTTTTGAGATATTTAAGCAATTGGTCAAAAGTCAAGAAAATGAATAGTTGTCCTACAAGTGCCATCATTCACCAAGTGACACTTGTCACTACATTTAAAGCATTTCTATCCTTTAAGTCTCTCTCACATCAATCACTTCACCTCCTCTACTTATCTCTTAATACCCGATAAATTTCAACCAGTATCCGAAACTCAACCTAATTGGCCGAATTTTTCCGAATTTTTCGCCCTAGTGGGTCCCACATCCGGTATACACTCTTAATTTCTCAAAACCTATTTGATACTAGAAAAATCATCCAAAAACTATATCTGCTCCTTAAAAATATCTAGAAAATTTCCCTACTAAAGAAAACGCAGAAAACAAGCCATTAAATAAATAAAACCCTAGAAAATGGGAAAAGTACGGGTTCTCACACTTATACTTTTCGGGGCGTCACAATCTCCCCTCCTTAAAAGAATGTCGTCCTCGACATTCCATCTTGTACCAATCAAGTCGAGACATCCCGCAAGAATCACTAAAAACCAAACCCACAGTCCGGCATCCTAAACTTCAAGCCTAGGATACACTACAGAGATCTGAAGCCTAAGCTCTGATACCAACTGTCACGACCCCACCTCCCCCTAAGGCGAACCAGAGGGTTCGGCGGGCCGCCTGCCCGGCTCTCGCCGGGACTCAGTCGTTCACTAAAGTCCTCAAACGAATTACAAGAATAAACCTCAAATATACATCACATGGTCCACAAATATACATCCAAGTCTCCAATAATTACATGTCATAAGCGAAGCGGAAACGATTCTCAACTATACATAAAATGATTCCAAATCCAAATTGTACAACATAAAGGCCATCCATTCAATTGAGAACCTTTGATATGTAAAGTTTGGGAACCTTTGATGTATATTTGATATATATATCTTGAAATTCAATTGAGGATTGTAGTGAACGACTGAGTCCCGGCGAGAGCTGGGCAGGCGGCCCGCCGAACCCTCTGGTTCGCCTTAGGGGGTGTTGGGGTCGTGACAGTTGGTATCAGAGCTTAGGCTTCAGATTCTTGTAGTGTATCCTAGGCTTGAAGTTTAGGATGCCGGACTGTGGGTTTGGTCTGAAATATTAGTTATTCTTGCGGGATGTCTCGACTTGATTGGTACAAGATGGAATGTCGAGGACGACATTCTTTTAAGGAGGGGAGTTTGTGACGCGCCGAAAGAAATTTTCTAGGGTTTATTTTATTTAATCGCCCGCCTTTTCTACATTTTCTTTATGAGAAAAATTCCCCAGATAAAGTTTATGAGCAAAGATAGTTTTAAAATGATTTTTCTAGTATCGGTTAGTTTTTGAGAAATTAAAAGCGTATTTTGAACGTGGGACCCGCAAGTGCGGTAAATGCATTATATTTTTGACAACTTGTTGGAATTTTGTATAAAGTGATATTATTTTACAAAGTGTTAAGATATTTGTATTGGAGAGACAAAAAGATAAGTTTTAAACCTAAAGGGTGACAAGTGTCACCTTCCTATTCAACCTTGACTTTGACCATTATTTCTTACCTTTCCTAATACTCAATTTTGACCCAAAAAGCACCTAAATTTCTGCAAGCTTGGCCGAATGTTCTTGCTCAAGAAAGAAAGAAAAGCTCTCAATTTCTTCCTTCTATTTCTTGCTCAATCTTCAAATCCAACCAATAAAACTCCAAATCATTCCATAAAATCTCTTTGCTAAGTAGTCTTGAGGTGTTTTGTGGAGTTGTTTGGAAAGCTAAGGTGATTTGTTGCTCTATCTCTTGTATGGCTAAGGTGAGTTGTGAATGACCCCTCTCCTTCCTCTAATGATGTTAAATTCATGATTGGTGGTGGTATAAGATGCACTTTTATGGATTATATCTTGAGTTTGGTTGAATTGGTGAAGTTTTATAATTTTTGGGGATTTTTCTGTTTTAATATGAACATGATTGTGTGCCTATGTATGATGATTGGAAATGATATAGAATGAAGCTAGAAGGTGTATTTGGTGGTTAATTGCAACCAATTTCTGTTTTGGAACAAATCTTGGAAAGTTAGGGTTTGATGTTCTTCATTCTGCCCGAATTTGTAGATCCTAGTTAGAGACCGAATTGGCCTTGGAATAAAACATGAAAGTTGTAGGGAATGACATTTTTGAGGTGGCTACAAAATTTCAGGTCAATCGGAGTAGCGTAGAATGAGATAAGCTGAAATTACTATTGCTGTTCTGGGTTCATCAGGATGTTAGAACTGCGTCTGAAATGGGTTGTTTTGACTGGAATTTTTTTGGATTTGGGTGTTGAGGTCTTCTGATGAAATGTAGCTTGATGTCCTAGCTACCATATGCCTTTGGAATTTCTGCATTTGGACCTGTTTAGACTGAGTTGTACTGATTACAGCATAGTGTAATTTGTAAACCTGCAAGTACGGTTCTGGTTTGTTATTTGGCATATTTGACTTAGTTGTGCTGGTATTTGGACTGAGTGACCTTCTACATTGTTGTAGCCCTGGTTCTTAGCTTCGAAACGGTGGATCTTGGACCTCCATCCGATACTCGTAGTACCTTTGGTGCCATTACCGCAAAAGGACGTCAAAACTGTTTTTCTGGTTTTGAGCTTAACTTTCATTTCCGGACTTTTCCCTAGTTTGACTTGTACTAGTACTACTTGGAACTTGCTGAATGACTATTAGATGAACTTGTTGTTGTGTGTGTACCTTTGGGACTGGCTGAGGAAATAATGAAGCCATGATGGCTGGAAAAGTTAGCAAATTTAGGGGAAGTGCTGTCCGAACTTTGAAGAGATTTGTTTGCATTGAGTTTGTGATCTAAGACTCGGATTTGAGCAAGGCAATGATATATGATGGATGGTTTCTGAGCCATGGAGGTGAGTGACCCCAAACTATTGTTAAACCTTATTATGAAATGTTTCTTGCATTATTTACTCGACTGCATATCATGCGTGCTTGCATGTGAGTTCATGACATGTTTTGGCTTGAAATGAGTACTTGGGGAGTCTTGTGCTGAACACCAACGTCTCCTCCGTTTGTTTATGTTCATGTTCATCTGGAGCTCAAAAAGGGGCTCCCTCTTAATGTTAATGTTAATGTTAAATGATCTGTTTGAGCGTTGGGTGTTCAAGTGCTACGATTTCCCTAGCTCACGAGAGCACTAAACGAACATTTGATCTCTGAATCATGACATCATCGAAATGATCGAAATGCAACATTGTGAAAAATATTTGTTTAATGATTTTCCTGGTTACTCGCTGAGCTTCTAGCTCACCCCAAAAATATTTTATTCCCCTCCACAGGGCTCGTGGCGAAGGAAGGCTTGTTGTGATTTTATTGTTGTGGAATTCCTCTTGTATAAGAATTGGGATCATGGATCAGAGTGGCGCAGTGGAAGCGTGGACGCTTCGCTTTTGATATGTAAATTATTGGAGAATTTGATGTAATATTTGAGGTTTATTCTTGTAATTTATTTGAGGATTGTAGTGAACGACTGAGTCCCGGCGAGAGCCGGGCAGGCGGCCCGCCGAACCCTCTGGTTCGCCTTAAGGTTTTTGGGGGGTGAGCTAGAAGATCAGCGAGTAACCGGTAAAATCAGTAATCAAATCGGTTTAACAATAGTTCATTTCAATGATGTCATAAATCAAATGATAAGTCCAGAAACAATTACAACATTTACAAAACATTAAATATGGAGTATCAATAATTCAAGAAACATGTACAATGGAAAGCGATAGTAACATTCATGAAAAGATACGTTCGTTCTCCTGTCATTTCCTTTTTTTTTTCCATTTGAAATTGCATCATTTTCCACCAACCTCTACCAACCTACAAAGGTAATACTCGAGTATACCAAACGTTCACCCAGGTCCCTAATCGCCCGACCGAGTCCGCTTCTGGCTCGAGACGACCGGTAACAAGGGGCAATGGCCAGTTCAGCCCAAAAAGGCTTACATTCATGCGCAAGTAGCATTTAATCATTAATCATTGAAAATTTCATATTTATTTAGGTCGAGTGCGATAAAGTACACACTCGCCTAGAAAACTCGTTTTAACAATCATTGAAAGCAAAATCAATAATAACAAGACACTGATATGCAAGCACGCATGATATGTAAGAAAACAGTTCCAAAATTAACTTTGAAAACAGTTCAAAAGTAAATAATGCGGGAAAGCGGTTCAAAAATAATTTTAGAAATAGTTTGAGGTCACTCACCTCCATGGCTCAGAAACCATCCATCATATATCATTGCCTTGCTCAAATCCGAGTCTTAGATCACAAACTCAATGCAAACAAATCCCTTCAAAGTTCGGACAGCACTTCCCCTAAATTTCTTTACTTTTCCAGCCATCAAGGCTTCATTATTTCCTCAGCCAGTCCCAAAGGTACACACACAACAACAAGTTCATCTAATAGTCATTCAGCAAGTTCCAAGTAGTACTAGTACAAGTCAAGCTAGGGAAAAGTCCGGAAATGAAAGTTAAGCTCAAAACCAGAAAAACAGTTTTGACGTCCTTTTGCGGTAATGGTACCAAAGGTACTAAGAGTATCGGATGGAGGTCCAAGACCCACCGTTTCTAAGCTAAGAACCAGGGCTACAACAATGTAGAAGGTCACTCAGTCCAAATCCCAGCACAACTAAGTCAAATATGCCAAATAACAAACCAGAACCGTAATTGCAGGTTTACAAATTTCAAGATACATTTCATCAGAAGACCTCAACACCCAAATCCAAAACAATTCCAGTCAAAACAACCCATTTCAGACACAGTTCTAACATCCTGATGAACCCAGAACAGCAATAGTAATTTCGGCTTATCTCATTCTACACTACTCCAATTGACCTGAAATTTTACAGGCACCCTTAAAACATCAATAACTACAACTTTCATGTTTTGAGCCAAGGCCAATTTGGCCTCTAACCATATGATACAAAACCGGACAGAAAGGGGGTTATGAAACCCTAACTTTCTCAAATTCCTTCCAAACCCAAAATTGGTTACAATTACCAATCATGTACACCTACTATAGTCATTAGCCATCAATTCCAACCATCATAGATAACCACAACATCATGATCACAATTAAACCAAAAAATTCATCAATAAATTGAAAACTTCACCAATTCCTCTCAAACCAAGAAATAAACCACAAATTCATCACTTTAGCTACCATTAAGCACAACTTAAGCTTCATTAAGTGTAGGAGGAACTTCAATCACCACTCACCTAGTAAACAAGAGAGGGAGAGTTGTTGGACACCTTAGCTTCCTTGAACACTTCCACAAAATCACTTACTAGCACCAAATGGAGGGATTTTATGGAGTAGAAACAACTTTAAGCAATTGGTTTGGATGATTTGCACTAGATGGAAGCTTGAAAATTGGAGAAGTTTTCTTTCTTTTCCTAGAGAGAGAGCCGGCCAAGAAGTTGAAGACAAGAATGAATTTTGTGTGATTTTTGAGATATTTAAGCAATTGGTCAAAAGTCAAGAAAATGAATAGTTGTCCTACAAGTGCCATCATTCACCAAGTGACACTTGTCACTACATTTAAAGCATTTCTATCCTTTAAGTCTCTCTCACATCAATCACTTCACCTCCTCTACTTATCTCTTAATACCCGATAAATTTCAACCAGTATCCGAAACTCAACCTAATTGGCCGAATTTTTTCGAATTTTTCGCCCTAGTGGGTCCCACATCCGGTATACACTCTTAATTTCTCAAAACCTATTTGATACTAGAAAAATCATCCAAAAACTATATCTGCTCCTTAAAAATATCTAGAAAATTTCCCTACTAAAGAAAACGCAGAAAACAAGCCATTAAATAAATAAAACCCTAGAAAATGGGAAAAGTACGGGTTCTCACACTTATACTTTTCGGGGCGTCACAATCCCAACGACGTCACAAACTAGTCGAGGGATTTACCCAACGACGTCACAAACTAGTCGTGGAATTTACCCAACGATGTCACAACACTTGAGATATTCACGAAAACATTTCACACAAGTCACCACTCGAACGGCTAGTGTGATAAAGTACACACTGCTCACTTCGATGGATCAAAAACCACTTTGCAATTGTTATATATTGAGTCAAGAATGCACTGTAACCAAATAGTCATAAAACAAGCAGGGATACTCACCAAGAGTGAAGTCACAAGTCAAGCTGGGAATCAAAATCCGCGTCCTCGCTAAATCCTAGGAAACCAAGTTTTAAGAACTATAAGTTTTCTATTCAAGTTCTAGGTTTATAAATATAAAAGATTCTCTAGTATATAAATAGTTTATTTTCTCAAATTAATTCGACAATCTACTTAAGATTAAAATTAGTAAAAGTAGAAAAATGTTTCATATGGCTTGTCTTCAAAATACTTTTCTTTCTAAAGGTGCAACTAGAGCTACTTTACTGGAATACGTTATCTTGCCGAGCAAGTTTTCCTCTAGAACAACTAGCCTGGGACAAATTTTAAGGAAAGAAAAGAAAGTAAAACAAGACTTAGGGTCTTAGAGACTAGTGAAATCATTTTCTAGAAATAATAAGGCTAGTTTAAGCTAAAGGATGAAATATCGAGTCGGCAAAGTTTAGAAAATCCCTACACAAGAATTTTTAACGTAACGTACAAAACTAAATTTTAACGTTTAATACTAGGGCAAAGATCTATTTAAATAGCTTACATAAAACTTTCTCAAGTTCACAGGACCAAAACGGATTTCTTACGATTCCGATTCACAAGCACATAATATTTCAGATTTGTCAATATAGCAACCTCACATTTCAAATAGAAATCTCACTAGGGCTTCGTCAATCATTAGATCTTGGTTTCCAACATTCTCATATCAGATCACAATTGAACAAAATAAATGCAAGGCCTCCAAGCAATTCCAGCAGTTAATTTCATCAAAACCGTAATGCTCGTAAAATTTACTCAAATAGCCAAGGGTTTCATCAATCATTAACCCTTAGCATCCAACAATCATTTCTTATTGCAATATCGCCGACAATTCAAGTGTTTCAGTACTAAGTATCTTACAAGACTTAAAACAACATTTTTCAAGCATATCCAACCATTACATTCCAAGAAAAAGAAAAATCCAGAAACAACTACAAATTTCAGTTTCATTTCCCTCGGCAATTCACAAGATTTTCCAGCACTTTGCTTCACCATTTTCAACCAAATTATCAATTGTATCAAAAGTTTCACATCTACGCAGCTTACTAGACTTAAAAACGCACATTTCTCATGCATTTCTAAACCATTTAATTCTAAGGAAAAATTTCCAGAAGCAAGTGAAAATTTCCAGCTCCTCCTCTCGGTTTCCAAAATTTTCCAACAACTCATTAATCTTAGGTCCAATTTTTTTTTTTCCTCGGCTAAATTACTGTGTTGAGTACTCAAGTCTGACATGCAAACACTTAGCTAGTTAGTTAACATTTTTAGCTCAAAATCGGATTCGATTAACAACTACAAACATCCCAAAAATCCAGAAATTTGTCCAACTAGCCTCGGATGAACATGCATGTAGCAGATTTCGGTTTCATTTTATTTTTCTGATTTAAACCAATTAATTAACTACATGCAGAGCTTGATTATCTTTTTATTAACTAGCTAATAATGGTTATAAGCTCAGAACAACAAAATTAAACCAAGTAAAGTTGCATTATTCAAATCAAGTTCTCGGCAAATCCTATTTCCTTCCGAATCAGATTTCCTTAAGTTTTTAATCTCTTCATCCGAACGTATAACTCAACATGCAATTCTTAATCATATTACTATTAGCTTAGCTAATCACGATTGCATGCTCAGATTATTGAAATTTAGTAAAGTACAACTGAAATTTCTAATCAAACTCTCGGCAGAACCATTTCCTGCGCACAACAGATTTTTCCCTTCCTAAATTCATCATCCGAATACTTAAGCATCACATGCAAGTTCCTTAACATCTTCACCTACTTATATTTAGTCAGTCTAAGACCAAGATTTACCTCGATTTGTAGCTTAGCTCACGCACAAGAAAAACTGAAAATTTTCTCCCTCTCTCGCTCTCGGCTTGCTGTCGCGCTTGGAGGTTGGTCCTGGTTGGTGTTGCAGCTGCAGGGTGTTGAAGTAGAAGGATGATCGTTGCTGATGGGGGTTGAAGGTGCAGTATGAAATGGTCAGCTCGTGGTTGGGATGAGGAAAGTGGTGCAGCTCACTCCCTCGGTCAGAACTGGAATGTTGCAGCTCGCGGATTGCAGCTCTCTTTTCTTGCTCAAGCGTCTGCTCAGAAAAGGAAATGGAAGCTCGGCTCTTTCTCTCACTTGGTCGATGATTACGAGGTGAGATGGTGGAGTGTTTGTGGTGCGAGGTAGTGGTGAGATAATGCAGAGAAAATGGGGCGCGGTTGAGGTAGAGTGTCTGTGAGGAGAAGAGGAAATGTGCTTTGGCAGAAATAGAAGTGTTAGTGTTTTATAGAGTTGGCCGAGAGTGTTTTGGGTGGTTGCATGGTAATTTTCCGAAATAGTGGAGGGGTATTTCGGTCATTTCATATCTCCTCCTAATTTCTACTCAAGTCCTCAATTTTAACTTAACTCCAAAAATTATCCCAAATGAGATTTAAACGCCTACCAATATACCAATCTCGCAAGGGTTCAATGATCGAAATTTCTACATCCTAAGTTTATACTTAGTATACCTGTGTTATGTTTATCTAACATTTAACGATTTCACCTTAACACTAAGGTTTCTATTTACTCTTGACCTTATTAGGGAAAAGTTAGCTATCAAATTTAAAGCATTTATTTTTAGAGCAATAAAATTAATCTAACTCAGGAAATATCGATTTAGTTATAACAGGTCAAGTAAGATAATAATTTAGTACAATTATATTATTTTTCACATAAAAATTATTTTTGCGCACTTTATTTAAAAACAAGTAAAAGTAATGCTGGAATTTATTAAGGAATTAGAAATGCGAATAAAATATGCACTGAGGTTTATATATATATTTTGAGGTTCTCACAGAAGGAACTGGAAAGGAAAAGAGGCAAAACTTGACGGAGGAATTGCAGCTTGTTACAGGCTCACCGAATCCACCATCATTACCTGCGAAATTTCACCAAGCAAGAGCATTGTAAGCTGTCCTTGTTCTTTAAATTTCAGTTCTTTTCAAGCTTTCGAAACATGTTCTCCGTGGCTTTACTTAGTGCAATTTTCCTGTTATTTGTCCACAATTTTTGAACATACATGTTTTATGCATTGATTGGGCCGAATTTCTATGTCTTTGACAAATTTTGGGGCCGATTATAGTTTCAATGGAGCAAAGAATTGGTGAAAATTTTAATACCCCTGACCTGTTCGATGAAATGCCTGATTGAAAATTATACTTGAAAGATGACTTTGCTGCATTTGCGTGTGAGGAAAATGACATGGTCAGCAAGTTCAATGGTAGAAAGCAGAGTTTTGAGGGATTCTTACGTGCTTATTTTTGCATCGTTTCGATTTTTTCTTTGTCTTATTCTTCCTTGTGTATAAACCCCTCTGTTTAAGGAAAGAGGGGTGCAATTTAGATGTTTTTCTTCTGCAAATAAAGACTAAATGGTAGCTGATGTTCTTTTGATCTTTAATGGTTTAATATCCAGGATTGGCTTGTGTTAATCAAAGGGGGTTGAATTTGTTAAAGAGTTTTTATTCGATAGGTTCTCAGGCTTTAGTTTGCGTAAGATTTATGCACGGAATAGGCTTTCAATTGCAGAACCTAGAAATTAGTGTCGAAGAAGAAAGTTTCTGCGAAGCATGAATGAATAAATTTCTGAAAATTGCAGTTAACCCCTCAATTTTTGCTTAATTATCCTATGACCATAAAATCTTTAGTTTTCTTTCAATTAAGTACTTATTTTAATTACAATTTGGTCATTTTATTTTAGTTTTCTTTAATAATTTTACAAATTGCAGGTTTTATTGAAGTTAGAAATAGGTTAGATCATTTGCCTGATTAAATTAGGAGAATTAACTCGTCGAATATGGGATATGGACGAGTATGGCTCTCTAAGCCTTAGCACGCTCGTATTCCCTCTATTAAAGGAAAAATTAAAATCACGAAAATCTTCCCCGCACCCATTATGATGCATTCCCTTAGGTCATGTATATTTGTGTATTATTAGTTTCTTTTCTTTCTTTTCTTCGAGTCTCATCTTTTGCACATCCGTGACCTCTTCAAAGAGTCACTCTTGGATATCACAATTAATGTGATTTGCACCAATTAAACTTGTGTCGCGCCCCACTTTTTGAAGGTGTGAAAGTAGTGTGTGGGATATGTATGTGAACGTGTGTGAAAATGAAAATAAAAGGCCGTGGGATTGTGAAATGCGACGGTTTGGCCAAACAAAGTTCAAAAAGGGTTTTTGAATGGAAACTGGAGTCGCCACTTGGTATAGAGTTAGGGTGTACCAAGTCACCCAAAAAGTGATTTTTTGGAAAGAAAAGTAAACAAACCTTTTTTAAAGAACTCTTAGGTCTACGTAACCAAAGAAAGGGATCGGGAGTCACATTTGATAAGGGAGAAGGCAAAGGCAAAGCCTAAGGCACTCCCTTACCCTAGTCAAAGCTAGTTGCGTGACTTAGCCCTTCTTTTCTTAATTCTTCTACCCAAAATATGTGTTGCATGTTGGATGTGACTAATGGATATGAAAAAAATGCAATCCTAAATCTAAAATGTCTCTTATGAGGCTTTTTGGTCCCAATCACATTAGTTGTGATGGCCAATAAGGAAAACTCTCATAGAGGTCACGGGTAATGCAAATGAAGACCCAAATATGAGTGCAAGTGTGAAAATATAAGAGGAATGCAAAATAAAATAAAAATACAAATGTAAGTGCAAGTGTGCAAATGTAATAAAAGTGCATGTGTGCAAATGTAAGAAAAGTGCATGTGTGCCAATTGAGAAAATGAAGGTGTATGTGTGCAAGTGGATCAAAATATGGTATAATGGTAGTAAATGCATCTAAGTACAATTGGGTGCAATTTGTGAGGTAGAAAATAAATAAGTGATAGGGAAAGAAGAGAAAGTGTGTGAACATGGCATGTGGAGTAAAAATATAAGTAGTGAGAAAATGTAGATGAAAAAATGATATGGTAAAATGGAGGTGCATGATCCTAGAGGAATGCATCAAGTCGGGTACGGGAATGACTTCTAACTTCATGATTTTGATTTTTCCTTTGATTAGAAGGAAGAACTAGCGTGCTAAGGCTATTTTGTAGCTACACTCGCTCGTTCCCCTTACCGAAAGGGGACTCTCAAGCAAATGTACCCTATAACTAGCATGAGGATGCAAAAACCTAAAATGAAGGGGAAAGGATTGGAGGAGCATGCCAAATGCTAGAAAACTAAGAAAAATGTATGAAATGTAGTGAAATATGCAAGTACGCACTAACGAGAGGGGACGGCCCTAATGGGTCTAGCATTGGACTAGCCCTTCACTACGCTTTTCACAAGCATTGGACTTGCGAGAGTTCGAGGGGGAAGACCATGACTGGCATTGGACTAGCCACGGTGACGTACATTCATCTATATAAGCAAATATAAATAAAAGCAAGTAGACATGCAAGGCACGTATTTTCACGTAACACATAGCACATACGCATGCTTATCTAGATGCAAAAACCTAGGGAAAGCGATTAAACACATAGCATCTAGGCATGCAAAACACATAAGGCAATTAAGGCCCTAACTATTACATTTTTCGGGGGGAAGCCTACTACAATCTAAAAGGGGAAATAAGGAGGAATAAAACAATTAAATCCCTAACTATTACAATTTTGGCATTCGAGTGCCTCCCAAATGAGAAAACTGAACTAAAATTAAAGCAAAACTAGGCAACTAAGGAAATAAATAAAGTGAAAATGAAATAAACACTTAAAGTCATGCAATTGCACACACAAGACACATATACGCACGTAGGGTCAAATAAAGTCAAAAATAAAGGATAAGGTGTACCTCCCTTGAGTTGGAACTCTAATGGGGTGAAATGACTTATTTACCCTCCAAAATAAAGAAAAAAGGGTCAAGGCATCACTTTAATTAACAAAATAAGCACATGAAATGGAAATGAACACGAAATTGAGTCAATCCAAGGCATTTAACGGAAGGTGAACAACCCATGTAAGAATTAAAACAAGTAATGACTTAATTGCAAAAATTAAAGAAATTGGAGGGGTCAAATTAATTAATTTTGTGCCATAGCGAAACAAAGGGAGACTTGGGGGGCCGAAGTGGCAATTTCTGAAAGTTGTTTTCCATGCAAATGCATGCAAAGCCACGAAACATTGACTGCAACAAACATTTCTGCTGAAAGCTTTCTGCAACAAAACAAAATGCAACCGCTGCTTTCATTTCCTTTCTTTGTATGCGGATTTCAACCACTTTGATCGAAAAACTTTTAACCCCAAGCATTAAAGCCTGAATCTAAAATCAGATAAGCAGCAACATTTAGCTTTCAACCATGCAAAACTTAAGTTGAGATCATAAATGCAAACTTTCCTTAAAAGCTATTTTCTTTGCTACTGACTTTTTTACCGCAACTTAGCGGCCTTTTTTTTCTATCCCCCTCAATAATATAAATCAGCCAAGCACTTGCCAACTTATCATCACAAAAGGCGAGGCAATCAGATCAAGACCCATCCACAACCCCAAGCCAAAATGTTCAAAGTGTTTGACAAAAATTCATAACTCAACTGGAAGACAGTCACAGGATTGCGATCCTCATAGCAGTTCATGGAACCGGCATAAAAATAGGAGGTGAGCAAAATGAAAGCAAAACAACAACTTTTCTTCATACACTTGAGGGAATGGAAACTGATATGATGAAACAATCACAAAACAAAACAAATGATAAACTTCAATGCTAACAAATGCCAATGAGTGTGGAGCTTGTGATTTGTTATGTAACAGCCTTAGGAAATGCAGACTCCATGAGCTGCAAACCGCACAACATTTTGACAAGAAAAATGTTCCAGCAAACATGGAAACAAGAGGGAAGACCTTAAGGCACAAGGGACAGATTGATTATCACAAAAAGATCACAAAAAAAAGGACAGAGACAGTGGTGTGGACAGGCAATTAACGAAGGAGCGTCTGCAATTTCTGATGGCTTCGAAATTTTAGCAACTTCATGCGGCAACAACAAGTTTTAACAGCAATAAAAATTCAACCATTCTCAAACCATCAAAAAATCAAATCTTCAGAACATCAGAGATCACCTAAGAGAAAACCCACGGACTACATCCATTTCATTTTGGGGGAAGGGAAAAGATCTGTCCAGAATTTTGTGTGCCAATCTAGACGCAAGGCAAACCAAAATCCAGGCGACATGATCATCCACCATTCCTCCTATTTGGCCATGAGACAAGGATGAAACCAGTTTCATCAAAGTCCAAACCATGAAACAAGGAGGAACCGAAACATTTCTAGTCAAACACATGCACACATTCACTCTCATTCTCACAGCATTCACATCGGACAGACTTTTCACTTTTAAAACCAAAACTAGAAAGCTCATCAGTCAATATACAAACGAACCCCAAACAATAACGAAACCAAAAAAAAACAGACCAAACCAGAACTTCAACCAAATCGAATCTCCAGTTTTTAGCCAAATCAGACGCAATATGCATATTAATTTAACAGAGACCCAGCAAATGAACCAAAACCCAGTTTCAGCTTAGCAAATTGGGCTCCATTTAGCGATAGGAATGAACAAGAAAAAAAAAGTGGAAAGTTACCCATTCACTGCTTTTAAATCTGTATCCTCAGTAACAGGTGCCACGGCCGGAGAAGGAAAACAGCAACAGAAAAGGCAGCGCCACCACCAGAGCCGATATCAACGATATGGTCATCGATGTTCCTCTTCTTGCAGAGCTTGGCAAAGAAGCAAGGCCAGTCGGGTTCCACAGTCACACTAGCATTCTTCACCAACGTAGCGATCTCCTCTGACGCTGCGGCCGCACTGCTTTTTTCCTTTCCCAGATTTCCTTTTTCTAAAACCTTCGGTTCTCCTCTCGAAGCTTTTCTTCTCATGCTCGCCGCTCTCCCTGATTTCCTTCCCTCTTCTTTTCCTGCCGGTTGCTACCCTACTTTTCCAAACCCTAGCCGCTACTCCAATCTTCCCTTCTGTCTTTTTTCTCTCACCAAGCTCCGTCGACCTTCCACCGAAACTTTCCAGATCGTTCCCTCTCTCTCCAGCTCTCCTTTCTAAAACCTAGCCTTTTTCTCAGCCGTCATGCCCCTTCTTTTGCTTCATCAACCTTTGCTGGTTTTTCTTTCTTCCGTCACACACCCACACACCCTCTCGCTGTTACTCTCCTCCTGGTTTTTCTTTTGCCGTCCAAGAACCTCTCTCTCGCTCAGCCGTCCTTTTTCTTTTCCCTCGCTCTGTTTTTTAGTTCCTTCCCTCTATATTTCCGAAGCCCTATCTGCCTTTTCTTCCGCTTTCATTTCCTTTTTCCCCCGTCACCTTTCAGATTTTTGTTAGCCTTTCGTCCCTCTCTCTCTTTGGCTTGCGGCTCTTTGGCATTTTAAAGGCATCTCAAAAGACTAAACCTAATATGAAGGGCCAAGATTTTAAACCCCAAAGTAGACTTATGTGTCTGATTCTTGTCCCTTTGATTGACTTTTTTCCTTTTTTTCCTTTTTCTTTTTCCCTTTTTTTTCCGAAGAACAAATAAAATAAAAACCTAGAATCGAAACAAAAATAAATTAAATGATTAAATGATTAAAGTTTAATTAAATGATAAAATGTCTTAAAAATAAAAATAAAAATAAAAGACTAAAAGTAAAATAAAAACTAACATGAAAAATAAAAATAATAGTAAATAAAAATACACTAAAAATTTGGTGTCTACAGTTTGCCCCTCTTTGTCTGAGTTTTGGAAAAATTTGAGACAAAGAAGTAGACACCAAATACTTACCTGTGATTGGTCGAACGACTTGCCGTCTTTGAAATGAGGACTGACCTCTTTTAACAAAAAATTTTAAAATGGGACTGACCCAGACGAGAATTTTAAAACAGGACAGACCCGTACAAAAATTTAGACCATGGGACTGACCCGAATGAGAATTTAATCATGGGACTGACCCGGACAGAAAATTTAAAACGGGACTGACCCGAACAGAAAATTTAAAAAGGGACTGACCCCAACAGAAATTTAAATCGGGACTGACCCGAACAGACAATTTAAATATGGGACTGGCCCGAACAGGAAATTTAAAAATCGGGACTGACCCGAGGGGACTGACCCCAACATGAAATTTAAAAATCGGGACTGACCGGAGGGGACTGACCCGAATAAGATTTAAAATCATGGGATTGACCCGAATAAAATTTAAAATGGAATGCACACTAGTGGGACTGACCCATGTTTAGTGGCAATAAAATGCAATGCACACTGGTGGGACTAACCCATGTTCAGTGGCGGTGTAAATGAAATGCACGCTAGTGGGACTGACCCATGTTTAGCGGTGATGAAAAATGAAATGCACACTGGTGGGACTAACCCATGTTCAGTGGCGGTGAAGAATAAAATGCACGCTACTGGGACTGACCCATGTTTAGCGGCAATGAAAATGAAATGTGCACTGGTGGGACTAACCCATGTTCAGTGGCGATGTAAACAAAATGCACGCTAGTGGGACTAACCCATGTTTAGCGGCAATAAAACAAACTGCACGCTAGTGGAACTGACCCATGTTTAGCGGCAATGAAAATGAAATGCTCACTGGTGGGACTAACCCATGTTCAGTGGCGATGAAAACAAAATGCATGCTAGTGGGACTGACCCATGTTTAGCGGCAATAAAACAAACTGCACGCTAGTGGGACTGACCCATGTTTAGCGGCAATGAAAATGAAATGCTCACTGGTGGGACTAAGCCATGTTCAGTGGCGATGAAATGAAAGGCTCACTAGTGGGACTGACCCAACGGCTAGTGGCAGTGAAAATGAAATGCGCACTAGTGGGACTGACCTAACGGCTAGTGGCGATGCAAAATAAAGTGCTCACTAGTGGGACTGACCCAACGGCTAGTGGCAGAATAAAAGAAATGCGCACCAGTGGAACTGACCCAACGGCTAGTGGCAGAATAAAAGAAATGCGCACTAGTGGGACTGACCCAACGACTAGTGGCGATGCAAAATAAAGTGCTTACTAGTGGGACTGACCCAACGGCTAGTGGCAGAATAAAAGAAATGCGCACTAGTGGGACTGACCCAACGGCTAGTGGCGATGCAAAATAAGGTGCTCACTAGTGGGACTGACCCAACGGCTAGTGGCAGAACAAAAGAAAGTGCTCACTAGTGGGACTGACCCAACGGCTAGTGGCGATGCAAAATAAAGTGCTCACTAGTGGGACTGACCCAACGGCTAGTGGCAGAACAAAAGAAAGTGCTCACTAGTGGGACTGACGCAACGGCTAGTGGCAATGCAAAATAAAGTGTTCACTAGTGGGACTGACCCAACGGCTAGTGGCAGTGTAAAAGAAAATGCACACTAGTGGGACTGACCCAACGGCTAGTGGCGGTGCAAAATGAAATGCTCACTAGTGGGACTGACCCAACGGCTAGTGGCAGAATAAAAGAAATGCGCACTAGTGGGACTGACCCAACGGCTAGTGGCAGTGTAAAAGAAAATGCACACTAGTGGGACTGACCCAACGGCTAGTGGCGGTTGCAAAATGAAATGCTCACTAGTGGGACTGACCCAACGGCTAGTGGCAAAATAAAAGAAATGCGCACTAGTGGGACTGACCCAACGGCTAGGGGCGATCAAAATAAAGTGCTCACTAGTGGGACTGACCCAACGGCTAGCGGCAGAATAAAAGAAATGTTGGTATGTATGAAGAGATTGTATAAGATTTACTAGAAGAATCATCCAAAGATTTGCCCCAGTGATGAATTGGTCAGTGGGATTAAACCCGAGCCTGCCATGGTGATCGGTCAGTGGGATAGCACCCGAGCCTGCCAGAGATAGAATAAAACACACACGTTAGTGAGATAAACTCGATGCTAATGGTGGTAGAAGAAAAGAAACACACACGCTAGTGAGATAGACTCAATGCTAACGGTGGCAGAAGGAAACACACACGTTAGTGAGATAAACTCGATGCTAACGATGGTTGAACAAAACGCACACGTTAGTGAGATAGACTCGATGCTAACGGTGGTGGAATAAAAACGCACACGTCAGTGAGATAGACTCGATGCTAACGGTGGTTGAATAAAACGCACACGTTAGTGAGATAGACTCGATGCTAACGGTGGTGGAATAAAAACACACACGTTAGTGAGATAAACTCGATGCTAACGGTGGTAAAAGAAAAGAAACACACACGCTAGTGAGATAGACTCAATGCTAACGGTGGCAGAACAAAACGCACACGTCAGTGAGATAAACTCGATGCTAACGGTGGTTGAACAAAACGCACACGTCAGTGAGATAGACTCGATGCTAACGGTGGTGGAATAAAAACGCACACGTCATTGAGATAGACTCGATGCTAACGGTGGTGGAATAAAAACGCACACGTCAGTGAGATAGACTCGATGCTAACGGTGGTTGAATGAAACGCACACGTTAGTGAGATAGACTCGATGCTAACGGTGTTTGAATGAAACGCACACGTTAGTGAGATAGACTCGATGCTAACGGTGGTGGAATAAAACGCACACGTTAGTGAGATAGACTCGATGCTAACGGTGGTGGAATAAAAAATGCACACGTTAGTGAGATAGACTCGATGCTAACGGTGGTGGAATGAAACGCACACGTTAGTGAGATAGACTCGATGCTAACGGTGGTGGAATGAAACGCACACGTTAGTGAGATAGACTCGATGCTAACGGTTGTTGAAGTCAGTGAATTCAATGTGGTTGTCAAGAATGGGGAATGGAAGGGTGCGCTGCGGGCGCTGAGATCAAATTGAAATTTGTCAGGGAACAAGAAATTAAATTCAAGTTTGATTTTTTGAGAATCTTTTCAAAAAATAATTTTGCCCCAGTTTCCACCAATTATTGTGCAACTGATCAATTGATTTTGCATTACGGCATGGTTGTTTCTCCTTGAGGCCTTGATTCGTAAGATTCTGACTTACGCTTCTTCGTCGATTTCAGCCATGGATACCTGCACAGGGGGCTTGCCAAAGTACAACATGCACTTCATTTCAAAATATTGCAACTATTACTCATGAAAGAAGCAGTGTGATTGATTTGAAAGTCTTGCTTGACTGTTTGACGAAATCCTCAAATGGACTATAAAAAATTTGCCCCAGTGTGGGCTTATTTTGCGAAATCTTATAAACAAAATTTTGCCCCAGTATGGGCCATTTAATTGCAAAAACTTGTTTGGATGACTTTCCATTTATTTGAACACTGTAAGAAACTATGTTTCCAAAAAGAAAATTTCATGATGAATTTCTTGAAGTAATACCAAATTACAGAAGATTTCTTCCACCCTTTTAGCATCTGTGTTTTGGGTAATGGGTCACAATTTCCAGTTGGCTTATCTTCAGGACCAATCAAGTGACTTTCTTTCTGATTTGAGGTGGCCAAAGAAAATGAGAGGTCAAGATTTGTCTGGTTCTTGTGCCCAAAATTGTAATGCATTCAACATCACATCTTAGTGAAAGCAAATAGTTTGTCACCCTTATTTCTTAAGAAAATTGAGTCAACATATAAGCTTTAAGCTTGCAACAAATGGGTAGAAACGATAGCTAAACATGCGAAAACTGGTTATACCCTTATGATCATGAGTGATCGATGGATTTCTTATGAGCATAATCCTCACTTTGGGTTGTCATGAAAGAATAAGTCAACGATGGACTTTATTAGCTTGTAATGTGGCTTGAAAACGATAGTTAAAGAATAAGACTTTCAGGGACATTGCACCGAAGATCGTACTTTTCCAAAATTGCCCCTACGTTGGAACTCAAAGATCTCAGACTTTGTTTGCATTTTTCTCCCCATTCACCAGGGATTTTAGCGTCGAATTTTCTTGCATTTACTTTTCTTGCTTTGCTTTTGCTTCCTTTTCTTTTCCTCGACCTAGTGGGTTTTCACATGGTAAATAGCGTCAACCCCATACCCAAGCAATTCAGAAATACAGCTAAAATTTTCGGCATCAGAAATTTCCTTGACAGGGCCATTGCAAAGAACAGAAGTCAGGATTTTCGGCTTTTGTAATGGGGTCAGGTGGGGTGCTTAGAAAAGTTAAGGCTTGAAAGCGGATTTCAAAAGCAGTTTGAAAAATCTGAGATCGCATTGTTGTGCCAACCCTATTTTAGGGTTAAATCAAAGCTTGCCACAGTTTATTCTCAATTGAGGCTCTTTTCTTTCATTTTCTTTCTTCTTTGATTTTTCGGCCTTCTGCCATTTTTTGAACTTTCACAAAATTTGCCCCAATTTATTTTTGAACTGAGGTTCTCTTTTTTCTTTTGATTTTGTTGCATTATTATTTTTCACTTCTTGAAACTTTCCCCTTTGCTACTCAAACTTACCCCAGTGTGGGGTTCGCGATTCTCAGGGGTGGCCAAACGAAGTATTTTATTCTGAAGGCTCAAAAGGGATAACTAGGGATAGAATGTTTGATTGGAAAAGAAGAGGGCCTGACTTTTATTCCGTTCCTTACATTCACTCTGAAAGGAAACTTACATTAATGCGAAATTTCTTGCATGTATCTGAATTAATTGACTGAGGAAGACTCTTGCTCGTTCATAACTATGAAACATAAGTGATCCGCCGGACAGAACTTGTCCTTCTTCTCTTTCCTTTTTTTTTTCAAAATTGAAACCCAGGTAGAATCAAATTTCCCCAATTCGCAGTTCCCTTTCCCCTTTTCCTTTTTTTTTTTCTTTTCAAAATTCCCCAATCTCCTTCCCCAATGTGGGGTGCGATCATATGTGCACTCAAAAAGAACCACCAATTTTAGCTCAAATAAGGATGCAAGGGATAAATGGTGTTTAGGTTGTAGAAACGATGGCCAAAGTATCATTCTTACGCCTCATGACAACCAAGTAAACGAATTGCTCGTTGAGAATCCATTCCTTTTTGAAAATCTTCCCAATGTAAGGTAGTGATCATTAAGGCACTTATTTGAAACGAAATTATTCTTTCAAAGGCTCAAATGGGAGAGCAAATGATAAAATATGTATAGGTAGAGAAACGAATGCTCGAAGTATCATTCCAAATTTCCAAAACAAACAAGAATAATGCACATTTTGCTTTCACTTAGATGTGAATTGAATATAATTAGACACAGCGGACATTTTTCAAACAAAGATCGCCCCAATTTGCAATTTATCAATCAATGTGACTGATTTTATTTTGGGGTTAAGTGAAGGAGAAAAGGTATCTCATGGGGTCTTTTGAGTAACCTCTTTTGAATTTTGAGCACTCTTATTGTGTAGTTCAGATCACCAATCTAGTGTGAATATTCAGACAGGAGGTTGAAAAATCTCAATTTGAGCTTATTTCTTAAAATTCATCATGAAATCTCTTAATGAGCTCAATAAAGAATGAAATGTACATGAGTATATACAAAACAAATAATTGTCTGAAGCTTTATTGTTGAAAAAGTTTAAAACAAAATTCTCGTTCAATTATAATACAAATAAGAAGAGAAAACTTCTAAAGAGCTCCACATATACACATTTCTCTTTTCTTTTGGAACAAGAATGTATTAACAAATCCAAGAAACATAACTTTCCTTTGAAAAATAATTATGAAGTCTCTTAGAGGCTTTAGCCTAACGCTTCCAGATAGATCCTTCATGTTTTCATTGCAAGGTCTGCCCAAGAATCATATAATACTTGTAATTCTCACACTTTATTAGATCAGATATAGAAAAATATTCTTTACCTTATTGAAACATTTTTATGAATGCAGGGGGAGGGGGAAAAATAGAAGAAAAATACCCAGAGTTAGTAAGCAAAATTGTAAAATCGGTATGCATGTCCTATGGGGGAACCCTTTTATGCCAAGGGTAGGCCTAGCATGAAAATGCAATCCTCTAGGGTAGGCACCATACAATACCTGATGAATCCGATCAATTGATTGAGTGAAAAATGATTTGAAAAAAATTTGGCCAATTGGAGTGAGAAGAGACATTTGTCCTAAAAAATGAGGACAAAATCCGAATGGATTGCTTACTTTGATCAACACATGATATGTGAAAGAGAGCTTACTCTTGAAAGGATTGCAATGCCTCGACTAATTTATTCAGTGAATTTTAGACTTAAACCCCAAAAAAGGAATATGCGGATCAAGAGGATAGGATGAAATTGATAATTTATTCAAATTGACTAGATTACCTTAAAAAGGGTAAAAGGGTCAAATGCATTGCATGAAATTTGATTATTTATTCAAAAATGAATGGATAACCCTAAAAATGAATCAAATGAATTGAATAAGATCAATTGATCAAACAGATCGAGTGAAATGATGATTTATTCAAAACCGACCAAATCGCCCTAAAACTAGGCAAATCGGTCAAATGGATCGGATGATTTATTCAAAATTGACTAGATCACCCTAAAAAAGGTAAACTGGTCAAATGAAATTGAACGGAACTGACGATTTATTCAAAATCGACTATATTGTCTTAAAATGAATGAATTGGCAAAATGGATCAATTGAATTGTCCGGCCATTGGTGATTTCAAAATTATTGAGATGCATTAGTCTATGAGCCTCCTAAAATCAAGATTTGGCCTCTATATTTATCGTCTCAACAATGAGGAATTATTTGTGAATTTCTTCAAATTAATGTCCTTTTTGCAAGGGATTTTTACCAATTTGATAAAATGGCTAAAAAGTGATTATTAAACGCTCATATTCCAAAGATCGCCCTATGAAAATGATCGGATCCTACTTTACCTTGTGCACTCCCCCTTTGGATGGTACAAAATGTAAACGTGCAAGTCTCTTTGGATTAAATATCCGAGACACAATGCGGTTTATTTCTAACATGGGATCCCCTAAATGGCATTCCCTTTCTAAGGTTTATGCATGATGCCATTTATTAAAGCGATGTAAATATGTGACAAATATGGCCTAAAGGACATAAATAATGCATCGGGGGGAAAAGGTCTAAAATGAAATGTACTTATTGAAAATTAAGTGTAATGACTGAAATTTAAACATGTGAGTTATCTAGTGGGTAAGTCACTAAAAGAGTGCCAAAGAGGCCTCTTATTGCTAAAGCACATGAATGCAGGCCAAGAAAACAAAGAAATGGTTAGTGCAATTGATAGTACACATAACATATTGGGAGCAATTAAGAAAAGAAATACAATAAAAGCAAGTAAAAGGGGTGGAACCCCTTCCCTCGTGCCTAATGTGCTTAAAAAAAGGGTGAGGCTGACTCTAACCTAGGAAAAACTCTAACATGGATGCATGAGGCTGGGGTTCACTAATGCAACTAGACTCGATAAGGTTTAAAAAAGGTCCCCAAGCCTTCAGACCTAAGGGAAAGGGTCATCAATCCCAAGACCCTCGGTCGGTGGCTCGGGCGATCCCCTAGGTATTGCTATGGGCGCAGAGCACACCATCCACGTACCTAGAGAACCATTCCTAGTCCTACAAGGCGGTGTGGGAAAGAGCCCACGAAAAAATAAAATAAAATGGGATAACAGTAAATAAACATGCACGTATGAAGTGTTCCCTATTTTGAGGGAAGGGGTTGAGAACCAATACGAGGCTCTAGAGGTGACACACACCCCCCCCAAATGCAATGCAAAGCGCGAGATAAAACAAGTACAACATACATCCAAACAACCAATCATACATACGTGAGTGAGGGAATAGTTTGATACGCGCGCAAGGCAAAAAGTCCTAAAACGGAAAATGCAACCCTAATATCCAAATGCTACGCATAACAAGGGTAGAAAACAGAAAAGAATAGCTAAATCAAATGCTTGGACCCACTTAGGAAGTCCCCAGTGGAGTCGCCAAGCTGTCGCGCCCCACTTTTTGAAAGTGTGAAAGTAGTGTGTGGCATATGTATGTGAACGTGTGTGAAAATGAAAATAAAAGGCCGTGGGATTGTGAAATGCGACGGTTTGGCCAAACAAAGTTCAAAAAGGGTTTTTGAATTGAAAATGGAGTCGCCACTTGGTATAGAGTTAGGGTGTACCAAGTTACCCAAAAAGTGATTTTTTGGAAAGAAAAGTAAACAAACCCTTTTTAAAGAACTCTTAGGTCTACGTAACCAAAGAAAGGGATCGGGGGTCACATTTGATAAGGGAGAAGGCAAAGGCAAAGCCTAAGGCACTCCCTTACCCTAGCCAAAGCTAGTTGCGTGACTTAGCCCTTCTTTTCTTAATTCTTCTACCCAAAATATGTGTTGCATGTTGGATGTGACTAATGGATATGAAAAAAATGCAATCCTAAGTCTAAAATGTCTCTTATGAGGCTTTTTGGTCCCAATCACATTAGTTGTGATGGCCAATAAGGAAAACTCTCATAGAGGTCACGGGTAATGCAAATGAAGACCCAAATATGAGTGCAAGTGTGAAAATATATGAGGAATGCAAAATAAAATAAAAATACAAATGTAAGTGCAAGTGTGCAAATGTAATAAAAGTGCATGTGTGTAAATGTAAGAAAAGTGCATGTGTGCCAATTGAGAAAATGAAGGTGTATGTGTGCAAGTGGATCAAAATATGGTATAATGGTAGTAAATGCATCTAAGTACAATTGGGTACAATTTGTGAGGTAGAAAATAAATAAGTGATAGGGAAAGAAGAGAAAGTGTGTGAACATGGCATGTGGAGTAAAAATATAAGTAGTGAGAAAATGTAGATGAAAAAATGATATGGTAAAATGGAGGTGCATGATCCTAGAGGAATGCATCAAGTCGGGTACGGGAATGACTTCGCACTTCATGATTTTGATTTTCCCTTTGATTAGAAGGAAGAACTAGCGTGCTAAGGCTATTTTGTAGCCACACTCGCTCGTTCCCCTTACCGAAAGGTGACTCTCAAGCAAATGTACCCTATAACTAGCATGAGAATGCAAAAACCTAAAATGAAGGGGAAAGGATTGGAGGAGCATGCCAAATGCTAGAAAACTAAGAAAAATGTATGAAATGTAGTGAAATATGCAAGTATGCACTAACGAGAGGGGACGGCCCTAATGGGTCTAGCATTGGACTAGCCCTTCACTACGCTTTTCGAGGGGGAAGACCATGACTAGCATTGGACTAGCCACGGTGACGTACATTCATCTATATAAGCAAATATAAATAAAAGCAAGTAGACATGCAAGGCACGTATTTTCACGTAACACATAGTACATAAGCATGCTTATCTAGATGCAAAAACCTAGGGAAAGCGATTAAACACATAGCATCTACGCATGCAAAATACATAAGGCAATTAAGGCCCTAACTATTACATTTTTCGGGGGGAAGCCTACTACAATCTAAAAGGGGAAATAAGGAGGAATAAAACAATTAAATCCCTAACTATTACAATTTTGGCATTCGAGTGGCTCCCAAATGAGAAAACTGAACTAAAATTAAAGCAAAACTAGGCAACTAAGGAAATAAATAAAGTGAAAATGAAATAAACACTTAAAGTCATGCAATTGCACACACAAGACACATATACGCACGTAGGGTCAAATAAAGTCAA
Organism: Coffea arabica; assembly: GCF_036785885.1. NCBI lineage: Eukaryota > Viridiplantae > Streptophyta > Magnoliopsida > Gentianales > Rubiaceae > Coffea > Coffea arabica. The sequence continues at coordinate 21,843,650 of NC_092318.1, read as the reverse complement.
AAATAAAGGATAAGTTGTACCTCCCTTGAGTTGGAGCTCTAATGGGGTGAAATGACTTATTTACCCTCCAAAATAAAGAAAAAAGGGTCAAGGCATCACTTTAATTAACAAAATAATGACATGAAATGGAAATGAACACGAAATTGAGTCAATCCAAGGCATTTAAAGGAAGGTGAACAACCCATGTAAGAATTAAAACAAGTAATGACTTAATTGCAAAAATTAAAGAAATTGGAAGGGTCAAATTAATTAATTTGGGGCCATAGCAAAACAAAGGGAGACTTGGGGGGCCGAAGTGGCAATTTCTGAAAATTGTTTTCCATGCAAATGCATGCAAAGCCACGAAACATTGACTGCAACAAACATTTCAGCTGAAAGCTTTCTGCAACAAAACAAAATGCAACCGCTGCTTTCATTTCCTTTCTTTGTATGCGGATTTCAACCACTTTGATCGAAAAACTTTTAACCCCAAGCATTAAAGCCTGAATCTAAAATCAGATAAGCAGCAACATTCAGCGTTCAACCATGCAAAACTTAAGTTGAGATCATAAATGCAAACTTTCCTTAAAAGCTGTTTTCTTTGCTACTGACTTTTTTATCGCAACTTAGCGGCCTTTTTTTTCTATCCCCTCAATAATATAAATCAGCCAAGCACTTGCCAACTTATCATCACAAAAGGCGAGGCAATCAGATCAAGACCCATCCACAACCCCAAGCCAAAATGTTCAAAGTGTTTGACAAAAATTCATAACTCAACTGGAAGACAGTCACAGGATTGCGATCCTCTTAGCAGTTCATGGAACAGGCATAAAAATAGGAGGTGAGCAAAATGAAAGCAAAACAGCAACTTTTCTTCATACACTTGAGGGAATGGAAACTGATATGATGAAACAATCACAAAACAAGCAATGGCAAAAAGTGCAGGAGGTCTAGGCTTTAAGGATATTGAAGCTTTCAATCAAGCACTGTTAGGAAAGCAAGTTTGGAGGATACTTACTAAACCAAATCTGTTGGTTAGTAAGGTGTTGAAATCCAGATATTCTCCTCAGGAATCGATACTACAGTGTAGTCTCCCCAGAAATGCATCCTGGATTTGGCAAGGACTCATGGGGGCAAGAAGTTTAATCAATTCTGGAATAATAAGAAGGATAGGAAATGGAAGGAGTACAAATATATGGAGCCACAAGTGGATTCCAGACACTGATACAGGGAAGCCAACTACTAGTCGAGGGAATCATTGTGAGCTGGAAAAAGTGGAGGAGCTTATTTGTCAGCATAGGTGGAACAGAAACATCATATTCAGATTCTTCAATAGCAATGATGCACAAAAAATTTTAGCTATTCCTCTGAGTCTAGCTGATAGGGAAGATAGCTTTTATTGGCAACCAAAGGTGGGAGGGATGTACACTGTCAATTCTGGTTATAAATTTCTGATGAAGCATCACAGAAAGAGAGGCAGGCGCAGGCAGGAAGGAGCTAGCTCTAGCTATACAGCAAGTGATTCGGAGTTAGCTCAGATGTGGAATACACTGTGGAGTTTAAACATCAAACATAAAATCAAATTTTTCATCTGGAAATGCATTCAAGGTGCTCTGCCTGTGAAAGCAGCAGTAAATAGACGAACGGGTGTGGGTGATCCGATATGTAAGATGTGTGGATTAGCACAGGAAACAGTGAACATCTTCTGTTGAATTGCCCCCACACGGAAAACATATGGAAGGCATCTCCCATTCAGTGGGATGGAGCAAAGGAGTAGCAGGGAGATTTCAAAAGGTGGTGGCGAAGAATCTCTGAAGCAAGGCACAGGTCAAAAGGGATGGAACACATTGGATTAACTGCAAACATCCTGTGGCAGGTGTGGAAAGAAAGAAACAAAAGAGAATTCGAGAACGCTACCTTTGATCCCCCCTTCAAATCTATAAGGAAAGCTCATTCGGAATGGTTAGAGCAGCAGCAGATAGAGTACAAAGAGAAAGGAGAGAGCACGTTTGAAACAGTCCCTAGGCAAGATGCTCAGAATCAGAATTATGTAAATGAAGGAGAAGTGCTAATGGAGGTGAATACAACCACGAAGCAAGGGCAGTTGTTTGTGGGAATTGGAGTCACAGTTCAGCTTTTTGCAAGTAACACGATGATAGGGTGGGCACTGAAAGACATTAGTTCTGGAAACAAAATCCTAGATGAAGCTTTGGCACTGAAGCTGGTGTTGTGTAAAGCTGTACAACGCAAGTGGAGCAATCTTAAGCTGAGATTTTGTAACAAGGAACTGTGGAGACAATTAAAATATCAGAGCCCAGCAAACAGCAAAATGGCAACAGTACTTGAAGACATCTCTCAGTTACAGAGATTGTTTTGCATGTGCTCTTTTGTTTTGGATAGGGAAGAAAATATGATAGTCAGTAAAACACTGAGTGTTGATGCTTTAAGCATTATTGTGGATGAGGAGCGACAGCTTCCTCAGTGTCTTTGAACACTAGTTTGTAGAGTTCCGATCGAGCCGCTGCTCGCACTTGTAATTTTTTACCATGAAAGCAATGAAATCATCTTATCGTTTCGACCAAAAAAAAAAAGAAACAATCACAAAACAAAACAAATGATAAACTTCAATGCTAACAAATGCCAATGAGTGTGGAGCTTGTGATTTGTTATGTAAAAGCCTTAGGAAATGCAGACTCCATGAGCTGCAAACCGCACAACATTTTGACAAGAAAAATGTTCCAGCAAACATGGAAACAAGAGGGAAGACCTTAAGGCACAAGGGACAGATTGATTATCACAAAAAGATCACAAAAAAAATGACAGAGACAGTGGTGTGGACAGGCAATTAACGAAGGAGCGTCTGCAATTTCTGATGGCTTCGAAATTTTAGCAACTTCATGCGGCAACAACAAGTTTTAACAGCAATAAAAATTCAACCATTCTCAAACCATCAAAAAATCAAATCTTCGGAACATCAGAGATCACCTAAGAGAAAACCCACGGACTAGATCCATTTCATTTTGGGGGAAGGGAAAAGATCTGTCCAGAATTTTGTGTGCCAATCTAGACGCAAGGCAAACCAAAATCCAGGCGACATGATCATCCACCATTCCTCCAATTTGGCCATGAGACAATGATGAAACCAGTTTCATTAAAGTCCAAACCACGAAACAAGGAGGAACCGAAACATTTCTAGTCAAACACATGCACACATTCACTCTCATTCTCACAGCATTCACATCGGACAGACTTTTCACTTTTAAAACCAAAACTAGAAAGCTCATCAGTCAATATACAAACGAACCCCAAACAATAACAAAACCAAAAAAAACAGACCAAGCCAGAACTTCAACCAAATCGAATCTCCAGTTTTTAGCCAAATCAGACGCAATATGCATATTAATTTAACAGAGACCCAGCAAATGAACCAAAACCCAGTTTCAGCTTAGCAAATTGGGCTCCATTTAGCGATAGGAATGAACAAGAAAAAAAAGAAGTGGAAAGTTACTCGTTCACTGCTTTTAAATATGTATCCTCAGCAACAGGTGCCACGGCCGGAGAAGGAAAACAGCAACAGAAAAGGCAGCGCCACCACCAGAGCCGATATCGACGATATGGTCATCGATGTTCCTCTTCTTGCAGAGCTTGGCAAAGAAGCAAGGCCAGTCGGGTTCCACAGTCACACTAGCATTCTTCACCAACGTAGCGATCTCCTCTGACGCTGCGGCCGCACTGCGTTTTTCCTTTCCCAGATTTCCTTTTTCTAAAACCTTCGGTTCTCCTCTCGAAGCTTTTCTTCTCATGCTCGCCGCTCTCCCTGATTTCCTTCCCTCTTCTTTTCCTGCCGGTTGCTACCCTACTTTTCCAAATCCTAGCCACTACTCCAATCTTCCCTTCTGTCTTTTTTCTCTCACCAAGCTCCTTCGACCTTCCCCCGAAACTTTCCAGATCGTTCCCTCTCTCTCCAGCTCTCCTTTCTAAAACCTAGCCTTTTTCTCAGCCGTCATGCCCCTTCTTTTGCTTCATCAGCCTTTGCTGGTTTTTCTTTCTTCCGTTACACACCCACACTCCCTCTCGCTGTTACTCTCCTCCTGGTTTTTCTTTTGCCGTCCAAGAACCTCTCTCTCGCTCAGCCGTCCTTTTTCTTTTCCCTCGCTCTGTTTTTTAGTTCCTTCCCTCTATATTTCCGAAGCCCTCTCTGCCTTTTCTTCCGCTTTCATTTCCTTTTTCCCCCGTCACCTTTCAGATTTTTGTTAGCCTTTCGTCCCTCTCTCTCTTTGGCTTGCGGCTCTTTGGCATTTTAAAGGCATCTCAAAAGACTAAACCTAATATGAAGGGCCAAGATTTTAAACCCCAAAGTAGGCTTATGTGTCTGATTCTTGTCCCTTTGATTGACTTTTTTTCTTTTTTTCCTTTTTTCTTTTTCCCATTTTTTCCGAAGAACAAATAAAATAAAAACCTAGAATCGAAACAAAAATAAATTAAATGATTAAATGATTAAAGTTTAATTAAATGATAAAATGGCTTAAAAATAAAAATAAAAATAAAAGACTAAAAGTAAAATAAAAACTAACATGAAAAATAAAAATAATAGTAAATAAAAATACACCAAAAATTTGGTGTCTACAACTTGGAAGAGATATTCCGACCCCCCGATATCCTCCTAGGGTTAGGTTTTTATCCATCTAGTGACATCCAAATGTGATAAATTCTTAGGTTAAAATAAGAAAGCTTTTGACTAAATCACGCAACTAACTCTAGGTTAGGTTGAAAGGGCGCCTTGAATTTTATCCTTGCCTTCCCTTTCTTCAAACATGACTTCCGACCACTTTTCTCTGATTTTCAAAAATTTGGAGTCGTTTAAAAAGGATTTTTCTACCTTTTTATTCCAAATTCATTTTAGGTGACTTGGTACACTTTAACTCAATACTAAGTGGTGACTCCTATTCTTTATTATTAAAAACACTTTTCAAACTATTATTTTGGGTCAAAATCGTCTCATTTTTTTGTCTCATTTAGGCCCATTTTTCTTTATTTATTTTCTAAAAATCAAAACTCATTTTTCACACAAAATAAATCAAAAATTCATTTTTTTAAAACACGTTATTTTTTTTATTTATTTTATTTAAAAATGGGGCACGACAGCTGGCGACTCCACTGGAGACTTACAGAGTCCGAGCATTTGATTTAGTCAATCCTTTTCTTTTTCTAACCTTCTTATATATCACATTTGGAGGTTTTAGGTTGCATTTTTTTTAGGATTTTCTTGCATTTCACACGCGCAATTGTCTCGATATCCGTGTATGTGAATGATGTGTTTATCTCTTTCATTTATTTATGTTTAAACGCATCTGCATCTTAGGGGGTTAGCCACCGTAGAGCTTTCACCCACATTTTATGGTATTTAATCCCTCCCTTCAAAAGGAAGCACTTCATACATGCATACGTTTTACTTTATAGCCCCTCATTTCTTTTTTACTTTTAGTGGTTGTCACACTACTCCACCCTGTTAGGATTAGGATCGATCCACTTGGACATGTGGCCGTGGCACGACGTGCGGGTAGCAATGTCCGAGGGATCACTCGAACCACCGACTCTTAGGCCTTGGGATTGATGACTCTTAGGCCTTGGGATTGATAACCCTTCGCCTTTGGTCTGAAGGTTTGGGAGTCTGAAACCTCATCGAGTCTAGATGCATTAGTGAGCCCAACCTCATGCATCCATATTAGAAATATCCTAGGATAGAGTCAACCTTACCCAATTAGGAACACTAGGCACGAAGGGAGGGATTCCACCCCTTTTTCCTTATTTTTCTTTTTGCTTTTTGTATCATATAAATTGCTCCAACGTGTTATGTGTTATTTGTGGAACCAATATTTCCTTGTTTTCTCGTCTTTTGCATTCACAAACACTACAAAATAAGAGGTCTGGCATGATACTCTTTTCGAACCTACCCCCTTATATAGGTTATTGCACGTTTAAATTTCAATGCATTGCATTTGTAGGTTAATAATTGCACATCATTTTAGGCCCACCCTGGCATACGAGGGGTCTCTTAGATCATGTTTTCATTTCAAATTGCATATTTAATTGCTTTGATAAATTGGCATCATGCATGAACCTTAGAAGGGAATGCCGCATAAGGAATCCCACGTTAGGAATAAGCCGTCTTGTGTCTCGGATATGTAATTCAATGAGACTTGCACGTCTATATTTCTTGTACTATCCAAAGGGGTAGTGCACAAGGTAAGGTAGGATTCGATCTTTCCATGATAATAAAGCAACTTTTGCACATTAGAATATGAGCGTCTAACAATCATCTTTTGGCCATTTTATCAGAATTGGTAAAAATCCCTTGCGTAAAGGACATTAAATTGAAGAAATTCACAAATAATCCCTCATTGTTGAGATGGTAAATATATTAAGGCCAAATCTTGATTTTAGAAGGCTCATAGACTAATGCATCGCATTGAATTTTTACCAAGGGGTAGACAATTCAATCGATTTTTGAATAAACTATCAATTCCATTCAATCCATTTGAACCGATTGTTCATTTTTTAGGACAATTTAATTCAATCCACTTGACCAATTTATTCATCAATCCATTTTGTCAATTCATTCATTTCATCTATTTGATCAATTCATTCACTTTTAGAATAATTTAGTCATTTTTGAATAAAGCATTAACTCAATCCATTCATTCATTTTTAGGGCAATCTAGTCAATTTTCAAACAAACCATCAATTCCATCCATCCCATTTTTATGAGTTTATTCGCCTCTAGGATGATTGAGTCGATTTTTTTTGGATCAACCATCTACTCCATACAATCTATTTGATCAATTTATTTTTAGGATAATTTAGTCAATTTTTTAATAAATCATCACTTCATCTGGTCTATTTGATTAATTGATTTCATTCAATTCATTTGACTAATTTTAGGGTGATCCATTCAATTTTGAATAAATTATCAATTTCATTCAATTCATTTGACTAGTTTACCCATTGTTAGGGCGATCCGGTCAATTTTTGAATAAATCATCAATTTCATCCGATCAATTTGATCCTTTTATTCTCTTTTAGGGTTTCGATCTAAGGTTCGCTGAATAAACTAATAGAGAAATTGTAATCCTTTCAAGAGTAGGCTCTTTCACACATCATTTTATGTGTTCGGACTGTGTTCTCATTTTGTGAGGATAGATGTCTCTTGCCACACCAATCGATCAAAATTTTCAAATTGTTTTTCACTCGAATATCAATAAGTTGATCGGGTCCATCAGGTAATGTATAGTGCCTGCTCTGAAGGATTGCATCTTCATGCTAGGCTAACCATTGGCATAAAAGGGTCCCCCCTATAGGACATGCATCCGAATTACCTCAATATATACTAACTCGTGTCTTTTTCTTTTTCTTTCTTTTCTTACTTTGTTAATAGCTGGTCAAGAGAGGAATTTAAATAGGATTTTTCCTAAAATGTCAAGTGTTTTGCAAACATAGCTACACGAAACAGCCCCATCATTACACGGTCACATAGCAGAGGTTCAAGAAATAGTGTAAACATGAGTACACATCCTGAATCGTTTGAGGTGTTAAACAAATTCAACGGTGCATGATTGATCAGATGCAGCGGTGTACAACCTTACGTGCTGGTCAAATTGAACTGCAACCACTATCCCTACCCCATACTCAAACCTCTTTTTGCCCCACATTTCGTAAATCCACCTGAGAAAGCTTTCATATATCCCACTCATGGCCTACTATATATCTATACATCTAATATCCACATCAATTCTCCTCACACTCAAGTTCCTCAAAAAATTATCCACCTGTTGGACCATTGATTTCTTTTCTCTTGAAGGGAAGTTTCGATAAATTTGGGGAATTATTTTGGTTAAAGCCAATGAAAAATCGTTCATGCGTGTATCTTTTGTTTAACTATATTTTTTGTAAATAGTTTTCAATCAAGTGGCTTTTGAAGACATGTTTCATTTAGCAAGTAACATGATATTAAGTTTGATTTTTTTCTTGAAATGCAATAAAATGTACAGTTTTATATTTACTGTGACTTACCCATTCTTTTCAGATGGCCCAGAATAAAACCCCCTGACCCTTTGGATATCACCATTTCCAAATTTGATAACTGCAATCTCGATATCTCTCACGAGTTTTGGAATTGGAAATTCAAGAGAGAGCGATAACGAGGAAGAATCTGAGTCTTTGTTAAAGAATCTTGAATAGTATGAAGAGAAATCCAAACCGAACTTTGAAGAAACAGAAATCATTGGCACTGGGGTCAATATCAATGAGATAAAATTAGCATTCATTTGAATGAGAAGCAGAAGAGGTGCTTACCATAAGAAGGTCAAGCCACGGCTATTCGAAGAAGAAGACAAAGGGTTGAAATGAATTTTGCCAGTGCAAGAGGAGGCCAAAGGCAAGTTTGCCCCAAGTTGGCGAGGCCCGTTTATCGTCAAGAAGATATTGCCTGGTGGAGCACTTGTTCTCGTAGAAATGGATGGATAAGTTTTCCTCAATCGATCAGTTCGGATATGTGTAAGAAATTCGTCATCCGATAAATGGAAGTTTCCTTTCAGGGTTAATGCGAGGAATGGAATGAAAGTCAGGCTTTCTTACTTTCCAATTAAACATTCAACCCCTAATTATCCCTTTTGAACCTTCAAAATAAATTATTTCGTTTGGCAACCCCTGAGGATCGCAAACCCCATACTGAGACAAGTTTGAGTTGAAAGAAAAGGAAAGAAAACTTCAAAAGGTGAAAAGTAATAGAGGAGCAAAAAGAAAAGAAAATTAAAGGCAAAAAAAACCTCAGTTAAAAAATAAACTGAGGCAAATTTTAAAATTTCAAAAGATGAATGGAATGACAAAAAAAAGAAGGAAAATGAAAGAGAAGAGAACCTCAGTTGAGAATAAATTGGGGCAAGTTTTAATTTAACCCTACAATAGGGTTGACGCAACAATGCGATCTCAGATCATTTAAACCACTTTTGAAATCTGCTTTCAAGGCTTAACTTTTTTTAATCACCCCACCAGACCCCATTACAAAAGTCAAAAGTCCTGACTTCTGTACTTTGTATCACATCTTTTAGAAAATTTTCTAATCATCAAGCAAATGATGTCAATACAGCTTCACCAATTTTGCAAGGGAAGGTTTGTCGTACTGATGTCATCATTTCTTAAAACACACTTCTGAGTTGATAAAGGCTATCGGCGGGATCTGTTTATCAGGTGAAAACCTAAAAAGGCACCTTAGAAAAAAGAAAAAGAAAAAAAAGAAGAAAAGAAAAGGGAAAGAAAAGAAAAATGAACATGAAAAGAAAAGAAAAGGAAATAAAAAGGTAAGGGAGTGAAAACCCGAATGAGCGCTAAGGTAGGGGTTTTTATGAGGAAAGGTGAACTTGAATTTGAAAGGATGGTGACCCAGTTCATTGGAATTTCTCTTTACATTATGATTTTTCGACCGACATTGAATTCCAGAGGAATGATATCCAAAGGGTCAAACATGGCATTTTGTTCGAGAATCAAAGTGTTTTGATTTGTCGAACATAAACTTTTGAATGTATAAGTTCATTTCTCTAAAATCAATAAAGGTAAATCGTTGCTTTCATTTTACTTTGATTTTCATCATTTTTGTGTAAATAAAATATTCTCTTTGTGTTTCATGGTCGCATTTATCCCTTTGGGTTAATCAAAATGGCAATCCCTCTGATTTATTGAAAGTCCCTGGGTATCAAATGTCATACTTCATTAGCGTTGGAAGTCAATAAAACTTGATATAGTTCATAGAGCAAAGTTGAGTTTTTGCAGCATCGAGGGAAAAAATCAAAATACTCATGTTTACACGTTTCTTGAAAGCTAGACGGGTCGAATAGTGGTGGCATTATTTGTTCTTTCTCTTACAGGGCCATACGTGTCTCAAATAACAAAAACTAGGGCAAATCTTTTATATAATTGTGGAATGTCGTCCAAGAATTGAATATTCATGGTTCAAACCGAGGAAGAGGTGTGAATCAAAATCTTAAGGAGGAGCAACAATGCCATAATGCAACGCGAATGATCGATTGCACAATAATTGGATGAAACTGGGGCAAATTTGTTTGAAAAGATTCTCTAAATGAGTATTCAAAAACTTTTCCATGCACTAACGCTCCTTTCTTGGTAATTTAATTTCATGTTGGTGAGTCTCAGCATCCACCGCGCACCCTTCTACCCTCTTCTTGGTAACTTAATTTCATGTTGGTGAGTCTCAGTATCCACCGCGCACCCTTCTACCCCACTTCTTGGAGCGCAACTGCATCTCTCCGCACATCTATGTCAATTTACTTTACTGACCAATGAACGACAGGATCGGGTTTTATCCCACTGACTGTTTATATCTCGTTGGGATCGGGTTTCATCCTGCCAACTTCGACAGGCCGAATTTTATCCCGTTGACCGTTTATATCTCGTTGGAATCAGATTTTATCTCACCAATCTCGGCAGGTTTGGGTTGTATCCCACTGACTGTTTTTACCTCGGTTGGGTTTGAGTTTTATCCCGTCAATCTCGGCAGGTTTGGGTTGTACCCACTAACCGTTTTTATCTTGTTGGGCTTGTTTTAATCCCACCAACCTCGGCGGGTTTGGGTTGTATCCCACTGACCATTTTTTTTTCGGTTGTGATGTGAAACCCCGATCTAGACAACCAAAACACCATGGCTTAGGCAGCGGAAATTTGACCCAACTAATCCCTAGAAGTCACGAACAATTTTGATATTATCTCAACCCGTAACTACTCGAATTAACGAACCAAATTGGAGGTAGTAGAACGCCACAATCAAGGAGATACTCGATTGATAAGTTCGGGTGAATAACTTGAGAAGATTCTCAAGTATTCAAAGGAAACTCTCTTGCCAAAGAGAAAGTGAAAACTCACTAATTGTATTTAATAGCCAAAAACTGATCTCAAAACAAAGAGGAAGTGGGGCTATTTATAGCCCTTACAAGCATTAACCCTAATCCAAAAGTTGACCAAACTACCCTACATACTTAAGAAAGATTTTGGGCCTTACTTACTAACAAATGGGCCGCAATTAAACTATCTTAATTACCTAGACTTTTTAAAACGAGAAATAACCAAAATCAACGAGGAAAATCAAATAATCCTACTAAACTCAAGCATTCGTGCAATCAACTAGTCTTCACTTGAATCTTCCAATTCCCCATGTGCTTGAATGGGCCTTGGTCTTTATATTCTCATCATTCCCCTCCTCTTAAAAGCAATTTGCCCACAAATTGAAGCACGAATGGTGACAAGACGAGTTACATGCCTTCGACTCAATCTTGTTATGATGGCTACAGATGGCATCCAATGCAAAGCCCATGTGCTAAGTTGGAAAATAACCCTCGTCGAACCTTGAATCTCACAAACCATCTTCAATGTATGCTCAACTTTATTGCTTGTGGTCATGAGGTAAGGGTCCTCAAAGTGGTATGAAGTGTATCCCGTGAAATCGAACTCCGGCTCGAACACACTTGCAAGGCACCAAGGCGGATTTGGTGATGTTAGAGCTGCATGTGGACTAAGAGCAAGACGAAAATCATAATGGTCATTGAGGTACTTGTTCTTTAAACGAACCCTTGGTACACAACCATCCCTAAAATATGGAGTGTTCCCTTCAAGATGAGCTCGAATCAACTCCCCTTTGGTGTGGACTGATTTGAGTTGACATTGTTCCATGAATGGATACCAAGGGGGTTTAACTCTTGGAGTACCAACTCCATGGAGGCTTGCAACGTCTACAATTAATTTTGGAATGGAACACACCAAGATCAGCTCAACTTGCCTTTGCTTGATCTGTATAAAAGAAGAAACACTAAACAAAGCAAAGGTAAGTTTGTTAAGAAAATAATAGGCCTTCACCGGGTTGCTCAAGATCAGTCCACTTTCTCTTCTTTCTTCCTTTTTACCACCCATCTCATTAGATTTTTCCATCTCTTTTTCTAGTTCAACAGCTGACCCTTTTATCTCATTACTTTCAACTTCCTCGGGTTTTACCTCTGCAGGCACAATTCCCTCATCTAGCTTTTTCTCCATTCTATAACGCTCAAGCTCACTTTTCATGCATGCTAGATCAATACAAAGTTGGTCATAAGTAAGTGATACAAGTGCAAGACGACGACTATTAAATAAGAAGGAATACTTATTAGTATGTCCATCAATTTTAATTTCTCGCCTCGACATCCCTGCTTTGCCCAACAACACATGTGTCACTTGAATTGGAACTACATCACACAACACCTCATCCACATATTTGCCGATTTGAATAGATACAAGTGTGTGCTTAGTAACCCAAACATCCCCATGAGTGCTCGTCAACTTGTACGGTTGAAGATGATCAATGGTTGGAAGATTTAATTTCTCAACCATGATAGCACTTGCAAGATTGACTTCACAACTACCATCAATGGCCAAGCTACAAATTTTATCTTTGACACTGCAACGAGTATAAAACCAACCAAGCAACTGAGATTTGACGAGGTCCAATTGCTCATCTACACCACGTAATGCCACTTCTTTGACTCCCTTAGGATCAGGAAGACAATGTTGTGGGCTAGCTTTTATGCGTCTTATACTCGCCATGACGTATGAGGGAACCTGCAAAAAGTTAGCAACGAAACCAAAGATATTGCCTTTCACGCTCCCTTACGTGTATCCACTCGCACTCGTGTATATGGATGTCACTCTAATGGACTTACCAAATACCTTTACCTGTTGGGTTAGGTAGTTGAGAAATGCTGCTCAAGTCCAACAACCGTTACCAACCTTTCCACAAGTGTAATCACAAGAATGTAGGAGAAAATGTAGGAAAGTGTTCCTAGAATCTAGGAAGAGAATATAGGAGAGTTTCCTAAAGTGGATGAGAGAATATAGGAAAGGTCCTAAAAATGGATGAGAGAATTTTAGGAGAGTTTCCTAAAAAATGGATGAGAGAATTTAGGAAAGTTTCCAAAAAAATGGATGAGAGAGTTTAGGAAAATTTTCTAAAAATGGATGAGAGAATATAGGAAAGTTTCCAAAAAATGGATGAGAGAGTTTAGGAAAGTTTCCTAAAAAGGTAGAAGAGAGAGTGTCCAAGTGAGTACAAAGAGTTATCCAAGTGCTTTACTTAGTTTCCTAATTGATTTTGGAAACAAGTTAGTTTTTGGAAACCTTTTGAAAATCCTCATCCTCTTGAACAACTTTTGGTAACCTTCTTGAAACAACTTTTGGTAACCTTCTTGAAACAACCTTTGGTAATCTTCTTGAAACAACTTTTGGTAACTTCCAAATTCTACTCCAAGAAAGATTGCACAAATCAGATTTGGTTCCCTATTCAAAACAATTCGGTTGCCCCTTTCTTTCCTTTCCTTTTTTTTTTTCTCTTGCCAACCAATTCCTCTTTTCTTTCTTCTTTTTTTTTGTTTTTTTTTTTGACTACAACTATCAACCACGGCACAAAACAAGGAAGTCCACAAATAATAACAACCAAGAACTCCAAAATCTTTCAAGAACGTTCAAGGAAGTTGTCAGGAACTTCAGAAATTTCAAGATTGTGGTCAAGAATTCAAGAAAGTCAACATTATTGTAAGTTCTCTTCAAAATTCACAAAATTCCAACAAGTTTTGCCAAAATTCAGATTTGAAAACCAAGTAAACAAGTTGGATAACACAAACAACAAGGTTGGACAGATTTGTATTCGGATGAACAGTAACTATGAACAGTGTCGGTGAACAGTACGATGAACAGTATTTTTTTTTTTTTGGTTCTAAACAAACGAACAGATTGGGATAAACATATATGACTCGAAATAAACGAAAAATAAAAAAAAGATATAACCTGGTGGTTGTCAACTAGCTCTGGTACCAACTGATGTGAAACCCCGATCTAGACAACCAAAACACCATGGCTTAGGCAGCGGAAATTTGACCCAACTAATCCCTAGAAGTCACGAACAATTTTGATATTATCTCAACCCGTAACTACTCGAATTAACGAACCAAATTGGAGGTAGTAGAACGCCACAATCAAGGAGATACTCGATTGATAAGTTCGGGTGAATAACTTGAGAAGATTCTCAAGTATTCAAAGGAAACTCTCTTGCCAAAGAGAAAGTGAAAACTCACTAATTGTATTTAATAGCCAAAAACTGATCTCAAAACAAAGAGGAAGTGGGGCTATTTATAGCCCTTACAAGCATTAACCCTAATCCAAAAGTTGACCAAACTACCCTACATACTTAAGAAAGATTTTGGGCCTTACTTACTAACAAATGGACCGCAATTAAACTATCTTAATTACCTAGACTTTTTAAAACGAGAAATAACCAAAATCAACGAGGAAAATCAAATAATCCTACTAAACTCAAGCATTCGTGCAATCAACTAGTCTTCACTTGAATCTTCCAATTCCCCATGTGCTTGAATGGGCCTTGGTCTTTATATTCTCATCAGGTTGGGCTTGAGTTTTATCCCGCCAATCTCGGCAGGTTTGGGTTGTATCCCGCTGACCATTTTTACTTCGGTTGGGCTTGTCCCGTTGACCGTTTTTACCTCGGTTGGGCTTGAGTTTTATCCCACCAACTTCGGCAGGTTTGGGTTGTATCCCACTGACCGTTTTTACCCTCGACAGACTTGGGTTGTATCCTGCTGACCGTTTTTACCTTGGTTGGGCTTGAGTTTTATCCCGCCAATCTCGGCAGATTTGGGTTGTATCCCATTGGCCCTTTTTACCTTGGTTGGGTTTGAGTTTAAACCAATCTCGGTAGGTTTGGGTTATATCCCACTGACTGTTTTTACCTCGGTTGAGTTTGATTTTTATTCCATTAACCTTGGCAGGCTTGGGTTGTATTCCACTAACCTTTATATGTTTGCTTATTTCAGTTTGCAGTAGAATAAATACAGGCAAGTATTTGGTGTCTACGTCTTTACCTCAAATCTTTTCGAAACTCAGACAAAGAGGGGTAATCTGTAGACACCAAAATTTCATTTATTTAATTTAATTTTAGCTTTATTTTGTATTTTAGCTTTATTTGTTATTTAATTTAATTTTAGCTATATTTTTATTCTTGTTATATTTTATTTTAATTAATTAAATGATAGTTAGTGTTTATTTTTGCTTATTTTTATAAATTAAGTTTATCATTTTCATTTTTAAGGTATTTTTGCATTAAATTTCTAAAAAAGGAAAAATTCTTACAAAAATTCAAAATTTGTCTTTAAACCTTTTAGATTCATTTTTTTAAGATAAATAAAAATTGTGCAATGCATTTACAATTAGGAGTTAATATTTTTTGTTGTTTACCTAAATTGATTTTGAAAAAAATATATAATAAATAAATAAAAATAAGAAGATAGGTGAAGGGGATCATTAGACAAGTGTATTAGGGGATCATTAGACAATTGGAGTGCATGCAAATAGGACAAGTGTCCTCATTCTTGGTTGACAACACATGCAAGGGGGGTTAGGTGGCTAGACACTTGGAGGCCTAGAATAATTTGGAAACAAAAAAGCAAAGAAAAAGCAAAAGAGAGAGCTACGGGCAGCAAAAACAAAAAGAAAAACCAGTAAAAGGAACAAGGGGGATCTAAGAAGCAAGGTGACGGCTGAGAAGGAAAGGGAGGAAATAGAGAGAGGGACCAAGAGTAAGAGATAGAGAAAAAGGAAACTAAGAAAGGGGAAGAGGAGGGAGCTTGGCGGCTAGGGTTGAAGGGAGAAGCGAGAGTCTAGAAGGAGAAAAGAAAAAGGGTTTCGTCGGGGCTAAGGGTGAAAGAAAAAGCAAAGGAAGAAAGCAAGATGAGGCTACGGGGGATCAAAAGGAAGAAAAGGAAGAAAAAGGAAAAAAACAAGGGAGGAAACCGAGAGAGAGAGGCTAAGTGAGGGGCAGAAGAACAGAGAAAAAAGGAGAAAAACTAGAGGGGTGGTGAACAAGGAAGAAACGGGGGGGACTGAGCGAGAGAGGAACCAAGCATGGGGAAAGAAAAACAGAAAGAAAAGAAAAACAGAGCAAAGAGGAAAAGAGGGGAAATCTGGAAATTGAGAGAGCTTCGGGAGGGAATCAAACGAGAAAGAGAGCAAGAAAGATAAACGAAAGGAAAAAGAAAGCAGAGGAGAGGAGGAAGGAACTGGAAAGGAAAAGAGGCAAAACTTGGTGGAAGAATTGCAGCTTGTTGCAGGCTCACTGAATCCACCATCATTACCTGCGAAATTTCACCAAGCAAGAGCACTGTAAGCTGTCCTTGTTCTTTAAATTTCAGTTCTTTTCAAGCCTTCGAAACATGTTTTCCGTGGCTTTACTTAGTGCAAGTTTCCTGTTAATTGTCCACAATTTTTGAACATACATGTTTTATGCATTGATTGGGCTGAATTTCTATGTCTCTGACAAATTTTGGGGCCGATTATAGTTTCAATGGAGCAAAGAATTGGTGAAATTTTTAATACCCCTGACCTGTTCGATGAAATGCCTGATTGAAAATTATACTTGAAAGATGACTTTGCTGCACTTTGCATGTGAGGAAAATGACATGGTCAGCAAGTTCAATGGTAGAAAGCAGAGTTTTGAGGGATTCTTACATGCTTATGTTTGCACCATTTCGGTTTTTTCTTTGTCTTATTCTTCCTTGGGTATGAACCCCTCTGTTTAAGGAAATAGGGGTGCAATTTAGATGTTTTTCTTCTATGAGTAAAGACTAAATGGTAGCTGATGTCCTTTTGATCTTTAATGGTTTAATATCCAGGATTGGGTTGTGTTAATCAAAGGGGGTCGAATTTGTTAAAGAGTTTTTTGTTTGATAGGTTCCCAAGCTTTAGTTTGCGTAAGATTTATGCACGGAATAGGCTTTCAATTGCAGAACCCAGAAATTAGTGTCGAAGAAGAAAGCTTTTGCGAAGCATGAATGAATAAATTTCTAAAAATTGCAGTTTAACCCCTCAATGTTAGCTTAATTATCCTATGACCCTAAAAACTTTAGTTTTCTTTTGATTAGGTCCTCATTTTAATTACAATTTGGTCCTTTTATTTTAGTTTTCTTTAATTTTAACCCTAACATATGTAATAATAGGGATTTAGCCCCTAAAACTTTTATAATTGTTCAATTAGGCCCTTGTTTGTTTTAATTTCTTGAATATGAGTTGTTTATTTGCATGTAAATGTTTTAATTGATTCAATTTTGTGTTTAGTTTTCATTTCATGCGATTATTTGTTAATTAAAGTGATGCCTTGACCTTTTTATTTTTTTTGGAGGGTAAATAAGAAAAATTGCCATTTCCTTAGGTCGCCAATTCAAGGGAGCTACAATCTATCCTTTATTTGATCCTATGTGCCCCTATGTGACTTTTATGTATGTAATTGCATGCCTTTTAAATGTTTTTATTTTAATTGTTTTGATTTTGTATATTTATTTTAATTTAATTTTTAATTATTTGAGAGGCATTTAAATGCCAAGTGTTGTAATAGTTAGGTTATTATTTTATTTTATTTCATTCTTTCCCCTTTTAGATTGTAGTTAAGGTCCCCCAAGTGTAATAGTTAGATTTTTTTTTCCTTTTTATTTGCTTTGTATGTTTTGCATGCTTGTGTGTTTACGTGTTACTCGCTTTCTTAGGGCCTTGCATCTAGATATCATGCTTATGTGCTATGTGTTATATGTGATTTATGTGTTTATTTGCTTTATTATGTTGTGTTAGGATTGAAGACAACCTAAGGGGGGGTGAATTAGGTTGATTAAAAAGCTAATCAAGTTATGGACACTTTTTGCTCAAAATAAAATTTACCCTATTTTCTAAGTGACCACACAATGTAGCAATTAGTAAGAAAGCACGATTGCTTGGGAGTAGAAGAGATAAACAATTAAAAAATTACAATATAACAATAAGTAAATAAGAAGGGAAGAATTGCAAACCAATTGACTACCAAGCTCCTCTTGAGCTTCTAGATCAATTTATAGAACAAGTTTCTTCAAGTTGATGAAGTACAACCAATCTTGTGTACAAAGGAAGGTTCACTTCCTTCTCACCCGAAGTTCCACTCGGTCAAGTAAGGAAGTTTTACTATCCCTCAGGACAACCCTCACAGAGTTACACTATTGAGGTATTCACTCACAAATGAAAAGTTTACAATGAACTTCACACCACCAAGACTACAAATCTTCTTTGGAGAGTGTTTTCTCACTAAAAGTACTCTAAATCTTTTGTATCTTCAATGTGCAAAAGTTATTTGAAATTTCTGACCATGCTCTATTTATAGGAGACCATGAAAGTGTTTCATTACTGCTTCCAACGGATAGAAAGCAGCTGAAGAGTCAACTAGCCGTTGGAGTATCGGACGTCTGGTAGTCTGGTTTCTTGCATCCGACAGCAAGCAGTGAGTTTGAAAAATCTTCTTCAATTCTATCGGACGCCCGGTACTTGCATCCAAAAGCAGATAATGAGTTAGAAGGAATATCTCAATTCTATCGGACGTCCGGTATTGTCTTTGTGAGCGTCCGACAGTTTTCGTCGAATTTGAACGATCCTATCAGACGTCCGATACTTACGTCCGATCGAGATCAGTGAGTCAAGAGGAATGTCTTATTTCCTTCGGACGTCCGGTGGTGGAGTTCTTCCTGCGTCTGAAGTTACGTAATGATTATCGGACGTCCGAACCAAGCGTCCGACAGCTTTCAGCAGCATTTGTCCCTTTCATTTGCACTTGATCTTTGAATCTAATTTGTTTCATAACTGAAAATATTTCTTGAAAAGATATTAGTATTATCCATTGTTTTGTAAACATCAAAAGATAGGGATCAAGATCAACATTCTCCCCCTTTTTGATGATGACAAAACAATGGATGGAAGGAAGGAAAATGAGGAGAAACTCCCCTTTACTCATAGCATCTCAAACCAGCATCAAATGAACTCCCCCTTACTAATTGCATCCCAAACCACATCTATTTTATAATTTCTCCCCCTTTTTGTCATCATAAAAGTAGAGAGTAATTGCCATAAAAAGAACAGTAGCTGCAACCATCATCAGTCAATAACAGAAAAATCACATCAAAAGAGACCAAAAATAACAATGAACATCAATGAAACCAACATTCATACCCACATTCATATCAACCGAAATCCATTAATTATTAAAAATATCAAAGGAAACTCAGTTCAAAATATCAGAAATATTAAAAAAAAAATTACAAAAGAACGTTATGAACAAAAATCTGATCATTCTTACCAACATCTCTTACTCTAATTTTTTGCTTTTATATCATCTCCAAATGTCATTTTGCCACTTGATTTTGGCTTGAATTTAATGAATGTGATGGATCACCGGTCATGTGTCTTGAGTATCAACTGCCTACGAACTATTTTGATTCCTTGATGATGTTCACCAGGTTCACCTACTCAAGAGTTCAAGAACTAATATTTGGTACCCTTTAATTTTTGGGTTCTTGTGAGTTAATATCATGTCTAACTATTCATATGCATTTCATGCCTCTTCTCATGTTTTTCCTCACATATCAATCACTTTTCATGTGACTTTTCTGACAACAAAAATTACACATAACTAAAGAGTTATTTGCAAAACCAGGTTTAATAAATCTTACAAAATTATTTACACCGGAGTGCCAAAATTATTTACACCGGAGTGCCATGAGTGCCAAAATGAGTTTTTGTTTCATTTACTTGAAAATAGTTTTATTTTTTATATTGGAGCAACTCATTTAAATTATTCATTTTTCTTTTCAAATCACCTTGCTCCTTTTTGAACATTTCACAAAGCCTTGTTTTTCTATCAAACTTATTTTGTAAATCAATCTCATTCTTTTTCAAGAAATCATTTTCAGTTTTCAGCATCTTGTTTTCTTGAATAAGGCATGTATTATCATGAAGAAGAAAACTAATTTTGTATTTTAATTCCTTGTTTCTAGCATAAGATTCTTTCAAACTATCATGCAACTTTTTAATGAAAGATTCAAGATCATCATCAGTTTCATCGTCACTATCAAATTGAGAGTTACAAGTTGTTACCTCATCATCTCCAATGGCCATGAAAGCCAATTGAGCAGATTCATCTTCCTCTTCAATTTCACCATCAGAGTTGCATCCATTCCATGTGAAGTGGAAGTTGTTGAATCTTGGTTTTCTTTCACCGTTCCTCTTCTTCATTGGACACTCACTCATGTAGTGTCCAAGTTGGCCACATTCATAGCATTTATCACCTTGCTTTTTGTTGGCCTCATATCTTCATTTGTTTCTTGCATTGTTGAATTGATTAGAATCTGAATTGCTAGATCCTCCTCTTCTAAATCTCCTTTTGTTGAGAATCCTCTTGAAACTTCTTGTAATGAGAACAAGATCACTGTCATCAACTTCCACATCTTCTCCATCCAAGGAAGCTGAATCATCTTCATCTTGAGATGCTTTTAGAGCAATGCTCCTTCTTACCTTTGCATTTTCTTTCTCTTGTACCTTAGTCTTAAGTTTCAACTCATACGAGATCAGAGAATTAATAAGTGATTCAATAGGTATAGTATTCAAATCTTTAGCCTCTTCAATAACAGTCACTTTACTTTCCCAATCTTTGGACAAAGCATTCAGGATTTTTCTATTTTTCTCACCTAGAGAGTATTCTTTTTCCAACACTTCTAAATCCTTAATGAGATCATTGAATTTACAATACATTTGATCAATATTTTTATGAGACTCCATCTTAAACGACTCATATTTAGTAACTAAGATAGATTTCTTTTGTTCTCTAACATTCTCACTACCTTCATGAATTTCTTTAAGTTTGTCCCAAATTTCTTTAGCTGACTTGCAACCCTTGGCTCTAATAGATTCATTTGAGTTTAAAGCACAATATAACACATTCATGGCATTTAAGGTGAGATAAGCTCTATCCACAGCAATCAGTTCGCTTCTTGTTTTTTGTCTAGATCTATGAGTATTTTTATCTATAAGAGAGGCATCATATGGACCTTCACTAATAATAAACCACAATTCAATATCAATTGATTGCAAAAACATAATCATTCTTTCTTTCCAACTCACATAATTTGACCAATTAAACATAGGTGGTCTAATGACAGAATGTCCTTCAAAAAATAAGGCATTATTGGTTGTCATTTTTACTCATAAACCGATTGAACTTAATCTCAAGGAGACCAAGCTCTGATACCAATTGTTAGGATCGAAAACAACCTAAGAGGGGGTGAATTAGGTAGATTAAAAAGCTAATCAAGTTATGAGCACTTTTTGCTCAAAATGAAATTTACCCTCTTTTCTAAGTGACCACACAATGTAGGAATTAGTAAGAAAGTACGATTGCTTGGGAGTAGAAGAGATAAGCAATTAAAGGATCACAATATACCAATAAGTAAATAAGAAGGGATAAATTGCAAACCAATTGACTACCAAACTCCTCTTGAGCTTCTAGATCAATTTATAGAACAAGTTTCTTCAAGTTGATGAAGTACAACCAATCTTGTGTACAAAGGAAGGTTCACTTCCTCCTCATCCCAAGTTCCACTCGGTCAAGTAAGGAAGTTTTACTATCTCTCAGGACAACCCTCATAGAGTTACACTATTGAGGTATTCACTCACAAATGAAAAGTTTACAACGAACTTCACACCACCAAGGCTACAAATCTTTTTTGGAGAGTGTTTTCTCACTAAAACTACTCTAAATCTTTTGTATCTTCAATGTGCAAAAGTTATTTGAAGTTTCTGACCATGCTCTATTTATAGGAGACCAAGAAAGTGCTTCATTAATGCTTCCAATGGATAGAAAGTAGCTGAAGAGTCAACTAGCCGTTGGAGTATCGGACGTCCGGTAGTCTGGTTTCTTGCGTCCGACAGCAGGCAGTGAGTTTGAAAAATCTTCTTCAATTCTATCGGACGTCCGGTGCTTGCGTCCGAAAGCAGACAATGAGTTAGAAGGAATATCTCAATTCTATCGGATGTCCGGTATTGTCTTAGTGAGCGTCCGACAGCTTTCGTCAAATTTAAACGATCCTATCGGACGTTCGATACTTGTGTCCCATCAAGGTCAGTGAGTCAGGGGGAATGTCTTATTTCCTTTGGACGTCCGGTGGTAGAGTTCTTCATGCGTCCGAAGTTGCGCAATGATTATTGGACGTCTGAACCAAGCATCCGACAGCTTTCAGCAGTCTTTGTCCCTTTCATTTGCACTTGATCTTTGAATCTGATTTGCTTCATAATTGAAAATATTTCTTGAAGAGATATTAGTATTATCCATTGTTTTGTAAACATCAAAATATAGGGATCAAGATTAATATGTTGTACATGATTTATTTGATTGTAATAAATGCATGATGTCACCATACCAGTCCAACCCTAGTTGTGGCCCCTTTTTTCGATTCCACACTAGTCCAATGCTAGTTATGACCCTCCTTTCTAATTTCTCGTTAGTCCAACGCTAGTGAGAACTTATAGACATGGGCTAGTCCAATGCTAGACCCTTAGGAAACATCCGCGCATTAGATCATGTTTGTGTGACCAATCACGACATTTCATGCATATTTTCTACTTTTTAGGGTTTTTACCATTTTGCATGGCATTTCCCTTATATGTATATCCTTTATCCCTACGTGTGAGACATGTGATTAGAATTGCATTTTCATTTAAGTTAGAAATAGGTTAGATCATTTGTCTGATTAAATTAGGAGAATTAATCCCTCGAATATGGGATGTGGACGAGTATGACTCTCTAAGTCTTAGCACGCTCGTATTCCCTCTATTAAAGGGAAAATTAAAATCACGAATATTAGTTCCCCGCACCCATTATGATACATTCCCTTAGGTCATGTATATTTGGATATTATTATTTTATTTTCTTTCTTTTCTTCGAGTCTCATCTTTTGCACATTCGTGACTTCTTCAAAGAGTCACTCTTGGGCATCAAAATTAATGTGATTTGCACCAATTAAACTTGCAAGAGATATTCCGACCCCCCGATATCCTCCTAGGGTTAGGTTTTGCATCCATATAGTGATATCCAAATGTGATAAATTCTTAGGTTAAAATAAGAAAACTTTTGACTAAATCACGCAACTAGCTCTAGGTTAGGTTGAAAGGGTGCCTTGGATTTTATGCTTGCCTTCTCTTTCTTCAAACGTGACTCCCGAATACTTTTCTCTGATTTTCGAAGACTTGGAATCGTTTTAAAAGAGTTTTTCTACTTTTTTATTTCAAATTCATTTTAGGTGACTTGGTACACCTTAACTCAATACCAAGTGGCGACTCCTATTCTTTATTATTAAAAATCCCTTTTAAACTATTATTTTGGGCCAAAATCGTCGCATTTTTTAGTCCCACTTAGGCATTTTTTCTTTATTTATTTTCTAAAAATCAAAACTCATTTTTCACAAAAAATAAATCAAAAATTAATTTTTTTCAAACATGTTATTTTTTTATTTATTTTATTTAAAAATGGGGCGCGACAGATTTAATTGAGTAGATTGATGAACCTTGGGTAGTGTTTATCATTTATCACACTTGATACGGTATACTCGAGTATTACCACCCAATATACATGGGGAGTTCGGGTCTGGTAGAGGGTTGATCGATGGATGGAGACTGGAGTTAAGTGGTGATCTACGGACATTACTATTATTGCTTATCCAAGGTTGATGGAGTGTCAATGGATTCGGGACAACGTGCCAGCGAATTGGTTCACGTGAGCAAAAATTGTATCCTTTTACTTGAAAGTGTTACTTATTATTTTCTTGTCTTGTTAAGGATGTGTGACGCCCCCACTTCTCCCAAGGGCGAACCCAAGGGTATCCGCGGAATGCCTGCCAAACTCTCACCAGGACTCGATACAATTCAATTCAAATTTAAAGATAACAACCAAATAATAAAAGTCGAAACGAAAAAAAATCGCTTCCTAAATTAAATATTCAAATCTTACAACACAAGTTCTCAAAAGTACATCTGATGTGTGCACAGGTGGCGGGACCTTGAAGGCTTGAAGGATGTTAATCAAATTACCTACATATTGATCCAAGCCCACGAGGAGCCAAGTGATGGTAGTTAGTTTGGGCTCTAGCCCGCTAGTTAGTCTTTGTAGTTTTTCCAATTAAAGGGAGTCAGCCAACTGTTGGACCTTTTTAGTCTTGAGCCGTCAAGTTAATATTTGGATTAGTTACTAGTTGTAGGGCTTGTTGAGTCATGGATTCGGCCCACCTTGTCCAAGGCCTGGCCGAACCTTTATTTCCTTTTTACTAGCATTAGGGTTTCGTTAGTTTGCCTATATAAAGGCTTGCTCTGTAAGCATTAGAGGTAGATGTTTTATCAATAAAGTTTTGCATATTTTTTATTCTTCTTGAGAGAGAGATTCGAACCTTTACTTGCTTCTGGCAAGGGTTATGGAGCAATCTTGCGTCTTGTCCCTGATTGTTCTACCGACCTATTCCCTGGAGTATTCACTTTCATCGGAGTCGCCGTTCTACCGCCTTTAATCAAATCGTGTCGTCCGTTTGATTCTAGGTCCCGTAATCCAAGCGTTGGACAATCTCGCTAGATCCTTGGGCAAACGTGCTACGTGTCTCGAAATGTGTTGATCGAGAAACGTATCAGTTGGTATCAGAGCTTAGGTGGAGGTATCTTTCGTTATATCCTTATTTTTTGTAGTTGTGTCGTAGGGTTTCTGTGTTTTGTCCGCTACCTTGTTTAAAAAAAAAACGTCACTGTTCACCGTTACTGTTCACCATTACTGTTTACCGGCACTGTTCATATTACTGTTCATCCGAACAGAAAATTTGTTGTTGTGTTATCTCTTTTGTGTTTATGTCTTGTTTGTTGATAATTTCTGTCCAAAATTTACCGTAAGGTTCTTGGTCGTTAGTCATCACTTGAGCAATAAGAAAACAAGTGGGGCGGCGGCTAGGGTTTCTACTTGCGGCTAGGGTTTCATTTGTGCTAAGGTTTCTTTGTTTCAAATCTTTCCAAGTATTGCTTGCTTCATCCAAGTTGTTTACTTATTTTTCAAATCTGAATTTTGGTAAAACTTGTTGGTATTTGTGAATCTTGAAGAGAACCTACAAGAATCTTGAGTTTCTTGAATTTCTTAACCACAATCTTGAAGTTCTTGAAGTTCTTGATAACTTACTTGGGAGTTCTTGAAGGATCTTGAGGATCTGGAAGGTTTCTTGTGTGATTGAATTGACCGAACACAAATCTGGAAAAACAATAATCCATTCGATCAAATCTTTGTGTTGTGTTGGTTTGTTACAAGTAAAAAAAAAAAAGGGAACAAAACAGAAACGAAAAAAAAAGAGAGAAGGAAGGATCGGTTGGCAAAACACAACAAGAGAGAAAAAATAAAGGGAAGGCAACCGAATTGTGGGAAGGAAATTTCTGATTTGTGAATTCCTTCTTGGAGTAGAATTTGGAACCTTCTAAAGTTGTTACGAGAAGGAAAGGGGTTTCCCAAAAGGTTTCCTAAACCAAATCTGATTTGTGCAATCCTTCTTGGAGTAGAATTTGGAAGTTTCTAAACGTTGTTACAAGAAGAAAAGGTTTTCCAAAGAGTTACCAAAAACTAACTTGTTTCCAAATTCAATTAGGAAACTAAGTGGACAGCTTGGATAACTCTCCTATTTCCACTTCACTAAGTCCATTTAAATTAGGAAACTTCCAAATCCCGCATTTGCTTATTTCATTTTCCATTCTCGCGTATTCCAAATCTGTCTGCCTTAGGAAATTGCCAAAACCTTACACCATCGTGCCCGAATTGTTTCCAAATTGTGTTTTTGTTCCCGGTTACTCTTGTGCTAAAGTTGGGTGAACAATTTTTAGATTTTTACGCGGCATTTCTCAACTACTCAAACCGGCAAGGTAAGGAATTTTGGTAAGCTTATTTGAGTGCTTTGAATGATACACGAGTGATGAGCACATACACGTGAGCTTGTGTGTCATGAGGAATCTTACTCATACAACCAAGAATTCTTGGAGAATGAGCCTCTTAAGAGGAGGGGTTCCAAGCGGCCTACTCCCAAGCCCTCTAGTTCACAACATGAGTTTCGGGAGGAGATGGAACGTTACCATGCTTCGCGTGTATATGAAGGGTATAAACGAGATTGTGCTGAATATGAGAAGGAGCAAAGAAGTTTGCGCCAAGCCTCTAAATTGAGGTCCACCTCAAGCCAACGAGATTCATCTAAGAAGTGTCTTGACAATCAAGACAAGGAGTTTGAGAATTCTCGAATTGAGTCAAAGCTTCGTGAATCAAGCGATGATTTCTGAAGTCGGACTAAAGCATTGGTTGATTCTATGATGGAAAGAATTAGCCAAGTGTTGGATTCACACTTGGAGCAACTTAATCATGTGTCAACCGGTGCTAATAAAGAAAAATTTCATTCTAGTTTCTCGTTGATTGAAGAGCCAAATATGAATGAGTTGCAACCGAGCCATGAACATGAGCTAGACAATGAAAATCAAACCTCATAAACAATGAGTGAGCAATGGCCCGAGAAGAATGGAGGGGGAAAAGGCAAGAATAATTTGGCCTTAGTGAAGAGTTAGAGGAGGGGCTGACCGTGTTTACAAAGGCTGAAAGTGTGAACATTTTGTTTGCTAACCGGCTAACATGTGTTTTGTTTAGTACCTCTTCTTTTGTGCAGCTTAAATAAAGTCAAGTAGAGTTGGTCATGGCATGTTCCATTCCCAAGTCACTTGGACACTTTGTGAGTTTCCATGGGGTTTGTCTTCTAGGAACTAAATCTCTTTGGTATCAATTCATGGAACAATGTCCATTCAAACCTGTCTGTGCCATTGGAGGATTCATTCGAGCTCATCTTAAAAGGAAAATTCCAGATTCTACTGCTTGTTCTCTACCTATGGTTCATTCATCACCTTTGCCTTATTTTGATCATGTTACTAGCACTAACTCTTGTTGCTCTTGTGTAGGTGTTGATGAGAAATGTAAAGGACTAGCACTGGAATCTCAAGTTGAATCAAATGGTGGAAGGAATATTGAAGTGCCAAAGAGAGTTTTCTCATTTAAATCTTGTTCTACACCTTCTTACCATATAGCTAATAATGTCCCATTAGTTCTTTACTTGATTTCTGAATTGTTTCAAGTTGAAGGTTATTTTGTTTTTTAGGTTGTAACGCTGTCCAAAATTTTCAAGCTATGATTAAAGACTTGCAACCCAATTTCATGCTTATTCCTGCTAAAATTGGTGCATGTTCGTGCTTCTTCACATGTCCAAAAGCTGATCACCGCGAGCTTACTTTACCAACTCCAACTTGCACAAATTCATGCGATTCGTATGGAGTGCGTTTCACTTCATTGCTGCCACTTATGTCGGGTGATGCCCAGAAATGTGTCAATCAAGATCAGAATATTGGTCTTACCTTGCTGGTTCGTGCTTCTAGGGAAGTGCAACCCGATTAGTTCAATGTTCCACGTCCAGATAGGCAAGTTGTGCCACATCAGTGACAACCAGGTGACAATATGACAATCCATGGCCGAAGGCTGATTAGAGAGCTTTGGATTGCTAACTGGAATTTTCACGAGCCTTACACAAGCTCTTTCCTATCTTGGCGCATGTCCTTGTTTGAGAGCCTCATGAAGCTGACCAAACGGCATTTAACTTGGCTCGTGACCTTTCATTTGTTCCCAACGTGGCTGACCTCCAAGCGCACTGTCGATTTGAGGTGTCATACTACTAACTCTTGTTAGTATCATTCATTTCCATCCAGATTTGAGGACAAATCCTTCTCAAGTGGAGGGGACTGATGTGTGCACGGGTGGCTGGACCTTGAAGGCTTGAAGGATGTTAATCAAGTTACCTACACATTGATCCAAGCCCACGAGGAGCCAAGTGATGGTTGTTAGTTTGGGCTCTAGCCCACTAATTAGTCTTTGTAGTTTTTCCAATTAAAGGGAGTCGGCCAATTGTTGGGCCTTTTTAGTCTTGAGCTTTCAAGTTATTATTTGGATTAGTTACTAGTTGTAAGGCTTGTTGAGTCATGGATTCGGCCCACCTTGTCCAAGGCCTGGCCGAACCTTTATTTCTTTTTTACTAGCATTAGGGTTTCGTTAGTTTGCCTATATAAAGGCTTGCTCTGTATGCATTAGAGGTAGACGTTTTATCAATAAAGTTTTGCATATTTTCGATTCTTCTTGAGAGAGAGATTCGAGCCTTTATTTGCTTCTAGCAAGGGTTATGGAGCAATCTTGCGTCTTATCCCTGATTGTTCTACCGGCCTATTCCCTGGAGTATTCACCTTCATCGGAGTCGCCGTTCTACCGCCTTTAATCAAATCGTGTCGTCCGTTTGATTCTAGGTCCCGCAATCCAAGCGTTGGACAACCTCGCTAGATCCTTGGGCAAACGTGCTACGTGTCTCGAAACATGTTGATCGAGGAACGTATCAACATCACTTTCCCCAAAAGTACAATCACTAGAAGTCGGTTAATTAAATACAACCCAAAATACTAATCAAAAGTAATCAAACCGGCTTCTCCAAAAATTCTTTCCATTCCAAGCTCCTGTTAAGGAAAACAAAGCTAATGGGGTGAGCTGACGCTCAATGAGGCCAAGAAAATATGCAAACACATAGTTCACATAACCATGGCATTTGTATGAGAATTAAAACAAGAAAGTTCAAGTAATTCATAAATAATAATAACACACATTCAATAAGGATACAGGAGCTCTCAGGAGTTAGATTCCACTTGTTTCACCAAGACTTGATCAAATACTTCCTCATGATGACACTCCATCAACCGGGTGGGTATTAAGTCCGTAGAACTTCACTTACTCTTCCCCGTTCACCGTTACACTCCCTGTTCCGGATCCGCTCTTCTTTTATATAAGGCGATACTACTCGAGTATGCCAAGCGAGATCTCTCAAATAGATCAAGTTTATACAATTTTTCTCATAACTCACCAAGCTTCACGACCAAGCCCATGCCGGCTCGAGTCGCAAGGTCGGCCGATGAGTTTGGGTGCTCCCTACTATTATAAATTTAAGTCGAGGAGATTCACTCCAATCGACATTGATTCAACCATAGCATGATTCACTATTGTGATACTTCACTTTATTCACTTAGCAATTCACTTCATACAATTCAAATATAATTCACTTAAGAGAGAATGAGTGCGATAAAGTACACACTCGACTCGACACTTTCAAAATACTCAATTTATGAGAACAATTAAGCACGTAGCAACACTTAATACACTTGACACTCACCAAGTCAAAAAGTGAGTAAGTGAGCCAGTAAGCTTTTAGGCGTCCGCTCTGAGATTCTTTTGAAAATCCTCTTGAGTGCCTGAGCAAATACGAGTAACTTTCACTCACAACCATGCATTAACCAAGAAAGAATGTACACTTGTTTAGATTAGGTCAATGCCCTAAAAGAGAACTTTAATATCTCGAAAATCGAGTTTCAAAAGTGAGGAGTCAAAGTCCCAAGAGAGCCTTGCCTCTTCCATGAAATTGAGTTTAAAACAGTCCATCGTTATCAAGATAAGGTGACGAGTCTTCAAAAGCTCATTTCATAAGAAATCGGGAAATTTCAGCTTTAAGTGACAAACTTGGAAAAATCAAATCTTGAGTTTGGCGTGTCCAAAAATGGAAAACTCTACACTATTTGAAACTAGGTTCGGAGTACTAAAAGTTCTAGAAGACACTTTTCCAAGATTCTAAACAGAAGGCACTCATTTTTCAGCTCAAAGTTTCAGTTCCAATAAGACAGGTTTGAACCAGTCTTGGTTTTCCAGCAATCTTTGGAAATTCGGCATAATTCACAAAAAGTGAATCAACCCTTGAAATTCCTAAAATGGTAAGAGTTTCAAACAAGGTTTCAAACATAACAAACGGAACTAAATTCGGAGTTTTGAGCATCAAGATATAGTAGCTTATAGTCGGCTGAATTTTGTACGCTGATCAGAAATTTCCAGATTTGAAGAGCCATCTTTGGCACGTTATTTGGGTATCGAAATGGTAATCAAATTACACCAATTTTGGTACACTTAAACTTCCATAAGTGGACTACTTTCCTATCAAATTTCACGCAAAAACTCACGTGGGAAGGCCGTTAACGAAACGACCAAAGTTCGAAAAATGTTTCAAGGCTAATCTGCCCTCCTGCTTTTCTTTCTTTTCCAAACGTTTTGCACAATGAAATCAGCCCCAATTCAATCCATTTTGAAACCAGGGTCCTATAAACATTTACTAAGAAATTGACATCAAAATTTTTGGAACAAAACATCTCAAAACAAGTTTGACCATTCGGCTAGTAAGAAGGGAAAAACTGTCCAGTTTCCCAGCTTTGTTGCACTTTCGAAATCAGACCACATCTCACTCAATACAAGTTCAAATTAAGAATGGTTGGTGGCGTTGGAAACTAGGTTCAGAATTCTACATTTCATCAGAAAGAGTCATTTCCAAAATCAGTTCACAAATGAGAGAAAATAGAGCCACAAGATGCAGCTTCTCCATTTCTCTCGGACAGACAGTCACAACAGGACAGTCAACTTTGTTAGATCACTACGGTTCACTCAGTTCGAACTAGAAGATGAGTTGTATACCATTGGAAAGTTATGAATGTCTAGTTTGAAATTCAGCTAAAGGCACTCAATTTCAAATTTTGCACAGAAAGTTACGTTTAAATAAAGAGGTACTGTTCGGCTGCCCAGATCACCATTTCCAGATTTCTTTCTTTTTTGAAAGCTCTAGTTTTGAGCAACCAATTGAAACGATTTTTGGTAGACACTTTCTACACACAATATACAACATATATCACTCAATTTCACAGTCAAATAACCATCTAAATTTCGAAATGCAAGCAAGATAATAGCAGGACAGTTTCGGCCAGCACACATCTCACCAATTTCCCAACTTTCTCTTCATTTTCTAACCGTAAACCTTTCATATAACACATAAACACAATAATCAAGCACTTTAATCCTCAAGTCAGCTACCTAAAATCCACCTCAAGACCACTAGCCTAAAGATTAAAGCAAGAAATGAAACACCTCAAGTCCGCTAGCCTATTCCTTGCTTAGGGTTGTAAACCCATGCAAACCAACCATGATTTCTTGAAGGAAATGGAAAGATTGGTAGAGTTCAAGGGTTACCTCTAACTCTAGATGAGAAATCAGATTTTCCACCACAATTCCTCCAAAAAGCTCCACAAGGTGATGTCTTTCTCCAAGCTAGAGTGATTCTTCAAGAACTAGAAGATTGGATGAAGTTTTGCTAGCAAGATGGAAGCTTGAAATGAAGAGTTTTCTTCTTCCTTTTCCTTTGCTGGTTTTGGCCAACCAAGAGAGAAAGAGAGAGTGTTTGGTAGGTATGAATCTCGTCTTGGAAGCTTTAAAAAATTGTGACCAAGAAGCTTTGCAAAAGTCAACTTCAAATAGTGTCACGTGCGGGTTTCGTACCACCGTTTTCTCCCGGGTTTGATACACTCATGCACTAATCTTCCAATGTAATTCCTTTAACGCTGTAATTAGTCACACCTACGAGTCTAGAATTAATTTCTCAAAT
The DNA here is from genome assembly GCF_036785885.1 of Coffea arabica. Taxonomy (NCBI): domain Eukaryota; kingdom Viridiplantae; phylum Streptophyta; class Magnoliopsida; order Gentianales; family Rubiaceae; genus Coffea; species Coffea arabica. Next base: position 21,812,127 of record NC_092318.1, on the reverse strand, counting down.
CTCCAATTAGTCGCGCGGTACGACTATCGAGAAACTATTGACTTGCGCGCGGTAAAAGTGAAATTTTGAACTCACTCACCTCTAATTCCTCAATTAACTTTTCTTAGTCTACTATTAATCATTCTTAATTCTCCAAATTTATTACACTCTCGGATCGAATATTGCCCCGAACAACGTGTACTCGCTATTTCTCGCTATACGAGCCTCCGAAAAATTAAATTTGCTAACGGGACGTTTTAAAAATATAAGTGAGACATTGCTCCATTAAATGGATTTAAAATGGTTGAAATAAATTATTCGAAGAAAATGGGTGAATAAATAATTAAATAAGCCAGTAAAATAAGATAAAAATAAGAAAATTTTCGGGTTCTCACGTCCTTTCCTCCTTAAAAAGAATTTTGTCCTCGAAATTCGCACCTTGGATATGCTTATCAGATCAATCAACAACTTACACTCTCCAACCCATAACTCATAATTTCTATTCACTCAATTAGCAATTAAACTTTGATTTTTCCCAATAGGCGTTTTAACTTCCAAATCATAGGGTAATTTAATCGGCCTCACGTCTACCCCACTCATAAATGTAGGGTTTGACAAAGAGTGAGTCGTATCAGGGTCACTTAGAACCTTAGTTATGCAATGAAAAACAAGAATCATACCTTCAATGACCTTAGCGGAATTGGAAACTTGTTGATGGTCTAATGCATAAATTCTAGTCGTCGCTTTAGATCGACTTCCTCCAGCACTAGTTTGTTTAGATGCCAACTTTTCTGGCCTTTGAATACTACCTTCTACCTTCGGCACTCTTGGACAACTTGCAAGTTGATGCTCGGCACTACTACAGTACAAACACTTTCCCGATTTCCTCCAACAATCATTTTCCACGTGATTGGACTTGCCATAGTAGCCACAACTAATTTGAGGAGTCATGACTTGACCACCAGAAGGCATTTCTCTCACTTGACCTTGCCCATTGTGGCCTCCTTTTGGTTGAGTCCCTTTTGGTGTACTGGATGTCTCTACTCTTCCCGTTCCTTTTACCTTTTTAGAATGTGGGGCACTTTTACTTGCTTGTCCAGCGAAGTAACTAGGAGTGTTCTTTTTCTTAGCATGAAAATCCCAATCTTGTATCCTTGCACTTTCGACTTTCTGTGCTTTCTCTAAGGTTTCAGTGAAAATAGAGATGTGGGCTACCGCCAACCCCTCCTGAATCTCCACGTTAAGTCCTTGCACAAAGCGTCTTATCATTTTCCACTCATTAGTCACCAATTCCGGAGCATACTTAGAAAACTTAGTAAATTTTCCTTCATATTCAGCCACGCTAGAAGTCCTCTGTCTCAACTTTATAAATTCATTCTCCTTTTTCTCTTGAATCAAGGGCGGGAAAAATTTTTCATTAAACGCTCGGGTAAAGTTTTCCCAGGTCCAAGGGGTCTACGCTCTTTCCCATTTTCCCCTTATCACATCCCACCAAGCACATGCTACACTCTCAAATTGAAAGGCAGAAAAGTTCACTCGTCTCTCCTCAGTACAGTCTAGGGTGGCAAATATACTGGTCATTCTCTCGAACCAGTTCTCCGCTAACTCAGGGTCGGGTCCTCCAATAAATTTAGGTGGAGCAAATTTCAAAAATCTCTCCAAAGCCCTATCATCCCCTCTATCCTGAGCCCCAGGTTGATTAATAGGTCCTTGACCTTCTCGCTCTGCTAATCGCTCTAAAATATCTGTCGTGCGGTTGATGGCAGTAGCCACCTGGTCACCCTCTACATGTCCCTGTCCTTGGGTCGGCCTAGTTGCCGATCCTTGATCGTCCCCTAGAGGTTGGGTTTGCCTAGCCCCACGTCCCCGACCTCTACTTCTCCTTCGTCCATTCATGATCTTAGTTATGCCTAATTGCAAGAATAGAATTAATTATGCGAGAAAATATTTAAAATTCAAATTAATGCGGAAAACATTTGAAATAACGATAATTAGCATATATTAACAATTAAAGATCCGTACAAGATCAGCAAGTCATAGGGCATTTACAAAAATATGGCACACATGTGCCACAAAAATGCAATTAATCATGCAATAGACGCCAAGGGCTTTACAAGCGTCACCCCAGTTAATTCTAGTCACAAAAGTCAAAAGTCAACATCCTAGTCTAGTTCGCATCCGAACTACTAGCTTGAACATGCTCCTCCGGATCCTCCTCGAAAGGTTCCTCCTTAGGAGTGCCCTCACGAACCGGGCTCTCGACAACCTCTATCGCCTCCTCTATCAATATGATGGTGTCGGCTAAAATCCTGGTGGCCCGATCTCGGAGCTCCTCGACTACCCTAGCCAATCGAGCCCTAATCCTCTGGAGCTCAACACCAGCAGCCCCAGCTCTAGTCCTCTCCTCTACAACTGTTCCCTCGAGCTCAATGATCCTAGCACCCTGAGCGTCTAGCATAGCGCTCATCTCCTCGACCTCCTGATGTGACGACCCCACTTTCCCCTAGGGCGCACCCCAGGGTTCGGCGGGTCGCCTGCCCAGCTCTCGCCGGGACTCACTCACTCACTACAGTCCTCCAATGAAGTATAAGATAAATCTCAAATATTACATTCAATTCTCCAAGAATTACATATCACAAGTACCAGAAAGTAAAACCTAGAAAAACTCATAACTACAATCACCACGCCAACTATGTACATCTTACTCGTCAACTTTTAACAAATACAAATTCAAGTATTCTATAGCTCAAAATCTAACCACCTTCCCGAGTGATCCCCGTGCCGTCCCCCTGCTAAGGAAAACAAATGGAACGGGGTAAGCTATATGCTTAGTAAGTAAACAGGGGCAAAAGCGTAAATTTTCACGTATCAACCAATTATATGGTAAGAGTAAAGCAAAAGCAGAAAGATAACATCACATAGTAAGGATACGGGTGGCTCCAAAGCCAGATCGTTTGCCATGTGTGACCTCCTGCCGACACTCCGTCGACCTCAAATAATGGTCCGTAGAACTTCACTTGTACACCCACCGTACACCTTATCACCCTCTCTGGCCAGGCACCTCACAAACTTGCTCGAGCGAACGAAATCACAAACTTGAGCTTGGTTCACAAGCTCGGGTCACAAACTTGGTCCACATTCTCGGTGAACCGGATTCACAAACTTGGTGACCTCAGACTAAGTTGGACTGGCTTCGACCAAGCCCTGACCGGCTCGAATAGTCCATCTAGGTCGGAAGATCAACCCCAAACTCACAAACTTCACAAAATTATTCAAATGTCACCCCGAGCCACAAGCTCAAGGGTTTTAGTTTCAAAATTGCTCATATACACAAGCCATGTACAAATATGTGCGCAAGTTAGGGTTTAGGTCGAGTGCGATAAAGTACACCCTCGCCTAGGTACCCTCTTCATACATATCGAAACACATAAGCAACTAACACACAAGAGCGGCCTCAATACTTACACAACGAACAAGGATAACAAAAGGACGAAATTCGCGTCGCGAAAAGTAGCTAGTAGGCCCCACCGGCTCCACAAGCATAACGACAAAATTGGCACATGCATGTGCGGAAACGGCATACGGAAACGGGAATGGCGGCCTAGCTGTTTTGCCGTCAAAACTGTTTTGAGTACAATCGAGGCTACAAGTGTCGGATCAAGGTACATGAGGTACCGTTACGAAGCTAAGAGGAAGGGTTACAATTTTCATGAAGACACCTAAATCCGGATCTGAACAGAAATAGGTCGAAAGTGCAGAAAACCGTTCCAGGAATTTGCACTCCAGAGTAACGGACAGGGTATGTTTTCCGGACTATAACTCCCAGCTCACAAATCCAAATCCGGAAATTCCAAAGGCATTAGAAAGCTGAGACATAAGGCTAAAACTTTAATGTTTTGGCCAAGACCTGAATCCACTCAGAACAGAACGAAATTTGAGTGTCAAAATACTCGTCAGAACTGTCCAGATTCAAGGCAGTTCTGACGATCGATTTTGTTTTGGTCATAACAGGAGCTACGGAACTCGGATTTCGACGCACTTTATACCGTTTCGAAGCCAAAACCAAGATCTACATTTATTATGAAGGAGTCAAAACCCAGATCGTACGGGATCAAAACCGAAAAGGTCACGGACAGAAGCTAAACTAAAAACGCACAGAACATGATGTTCAAAACAGGCTTGAGTATTTTATCTATAACTCATGATACACTAATCCGTTTGACCCAAAATTTTACAGGTATATTCAGGACTTAAGAGGCTACAATGTTGAAGAAGGCCACTCAGTCAAATTTCGAGTGTAACTACGTCAAAAATGTAACATACTACACCAGAATAGCAAAACAGGTTCACAAACCGTAATCTAGTACAAACATCATAAAACAGCCTACATAAGTCCAAATCCAGAAATTCCAAAACCAGCTGAAAGCTAAGAAATAGGGATAAATTCTATCAGAAGGCCTCAACAACCAATTCTGAAACAGTCCAAACCAAAATAACCAATTACAATCGCAGTTCTCAGGTTCGGGTAGAAACAGGACAGCAAGGGTAATTTCGACTTTTCTCATTCTACGCTACTCCGATTGTCCTGAAATTTTTCAGGAACCTCTAAAATGTCATTCCCTACAACTTTCATGTTTTAATATAAGGCCAATTCGGCTTCTAACATGGTGCAACAAAAACGGGCAGAATAGGGTGAAAATTTCAAGAAATCTGAAATCTTTTGGTTTCAATGATAGTTTTCTTAATTTCTTGCTACACTTGCTACCAAAACCCCCTATATAACTTTGGATACAACATATATCAATCATACATCAAGTATAGGCAGAAATTAATCAAACCCTAACTTACCTATCTCATCCAAAATCATCACATCAACTTGCATAACTTGTAATCAAACCCAAAACATGAACTATTTAACATCTTAAACAAGAATAAAAGGATCAAAGCCATAGATCAGATTTTATACCTCAAAAAGAAGGCTTGCAAGAGTGATCCTCCACTATTTCTTGAAATTTTTGGTTCCCTTAGCTTCCAAACTTACGATCAATCGGTTTAGAATTCGATTTTAGCACTTGGTTGGTGTAAATCAAGAAGAAAATGGTGCAACTCTTGCTCTCCCTTTCTCTCTCTCCTTACTTGGCCAAGATGCAGAAAATAATGAAGGAGATTAAGCTAAGTTTGTCTTATAAGAAGGTAGAAAGATAATAATTAATTCTAACCACAAGTTTGGCCAACACTTGGCTTAACCTCAACCACAAAAATTTTCTCTTTCCTTCCTTGCATTTGAGCCACAAATTTCGGTCAAGCTTAGCTGTAAATTAGGAGATATTTTGCTCAAATATCAATAGACTTGTATGGGAAGAAAGTGGTGGTCAAGTGGTGCGTTCAATCGGTAGTGCGCGGGACCCTCCGGTTCGCGCCGTTTTTCTTAAAAACACACGTACTAGGGTTTTTACTTCCTATTTACTAACCTTGTATCATTGCTCCTAATCACATATTATTTCTCACTTAAAAGTCACTTTTAATCACCAAATTTGGTCCTTGCTCTGTACCGAAAATTCATCCGGCGGAAAAATCGCGAAAACCCTAATTTGCTCCAATCTTGAAAACGAAGGGTGAAACCCTACTTTCTAGGTTTATTTACACTTATTGTGGAGTACTTGAGTAGGAGGATCATATTAAATAAATAATTTCCAAATAAAAGGAATTTTAAGAAAAGTGTGATGAATTTTACAATTCCATAAAATAAAATTAGGGTTTTGAGTCAAATATGAGGGATTTAAACATAGTCACAAGTAAACTAGGGTTTTTGATTAAAATTTTAGGGTTTCTAGTCTTTTAAAAAAAAATAAGATTTTAAATCAAACCCAAAGAAATAACTTTAGTATCTTCCCTGAAACAAAATAATGTTTTAAAATAAAATGAACTAAAGAAACCGTAAAACAATAGCATCTTAAAAGTTGGGGTGTCACACCTGAAGTAAGGCTCTGTTGGTATTCACCAACTGTCGATGCTCATCATCAAGGGACAATACTAGCTCATTAGGGTCAGCGTACGTCGTCCTACAGGGACAACGGGGAATCCTCGAAGAAGGCGAGTATCGGATACGGGGTTCTCCTCCATGCACTCTATATCGAATAGATCTAAGAGGCACATAGTATGCCCATTACCATTAGCAGCGTGACCACCGTTACCATTCTCCATCTCTACAAAACAACCAGAAATTCTATGTTAGAAACTTAAAGTCACTAATTCGCTCAAATATCACTTAAAGTATAACTAACTCATTTAATCCCTATTTTCAAGAGTAAAGTCTCTAATACATCTCCCAAATAGATCTCTAAACCTAGCGCTTTGATTTTCATCCCAACGAGCAGTCATTTAACTTTCAAACCAATCCCACAGTCCGGCATCATAAACTTTTAGCCTAAGATACACTACAGAGATCTGAAGCCTAAGCTCTGATACCAACTGTGATGCCTCCACTTCTTCCCAGGGCGAAACCAAGGGTATCCGCGGAACGCTTGCCCAACTCTCGCCAGGACTCGATACAAACAATTCAAACTTAAAGATAACAACCAAATAATAAAAGTCGAAACGAAGAAAAGTCGCTTCCTTAATTAAATATTCAAATCTTACAACACAAGTTCTCAAAAGTACATCACTTTCCCCAAAAGTACAATCTGTGACGCCCCGAAAAAAATGAGTTTGAGAACCCGGAAATTTTCTAATTTTCTAGGGTTTATTTTATTGAATCGCCCGCCTTTCTACATTTTCTTTATTAGAAAAATTCCCCAGATAAAGTTTATGAGCAAAGATAGTTTTAAAATGATTTTTCTAGTATCGGTTAGTTTTTGAGAAATTAAGAGCGTATTTTGAACGTGGGACCCGCAAGTGCGGTAAATGCATTATATTTTTGACAACTTGTTGGAATTTTGTATTAAGTGATATTATTTTACAAAGTGTTAAGATATTTGTATTGGAGAGACAAAAAGATAAGTTTTAAACCTAAAGGGTGACAAGTGTCACCTTCCTATTCAACCTTGACTTTGACCATTATTTCTTACCTTTACTAATACTCAATTTTGACCCAAAAAGCACCTAAATTTCTGCAAGCTTGGCTGAATGTTCTTGCTCAAGAAAGAAAGAAAAGCTCTCAATTTCTTCCTTCTATTTCTTGCTCAATCTTCAAATCCAACCAATAAAACTCCAAATCATTCCATAAAATCTCTTTGCTAAGTGGTCTTGAGGTGTTTTGTGGAGTTGTTTGGAAAGCTAAGGTGGCTAGTTGCTCTATCTCTTGTATTGCTAAGGTGAGTTGTGAATGACCCCTCTCCTTGCTCTAATGATGTTCAATTCATGATTAGTGGTGATATAAGGTGCAACTTTATGGATTATTTCATGATTTTGGTTGAAATTAGTGAAGTTTTATATTTAATCAGGATTTTTCTGTTCTCATATGATTGTTATTATGTGGTTATGTATGCTGATTGGAAATGATGTTTAATGATTCTAGAAGGTGGAAAAAGTGGAAGATTGCAAGTAAATTCTGTTTTGGAAGAAATCTGGAAAATTAGGGTTCTTGGTTCTTCATTCTGTCCGAAATTTTTGGTCCTAGATAGAGGCCTAATTGGCCTTGGCTCAAAACATGAAAGTTGTAGGTATTGATGTTTTAAGGGTGCCTGTAAAATTTCAGGTCAATTGGAGTAGTGTAGAATGATATAAGCCGAAATTACTATTGCTGTTCTGGGTTCATCAGGATGTTAGAACTGCGTCTGAAATGGGTTGTTTTGACTGGAATTGTTTTGGATTTGGGTGTTGAGGTCTTCTGATGAAATGTATCTTGATGTCCTAGCTATCATATGCCTTTGTAATTTCTGCATTTGGACCTGTTTAGACTGAGTTGTACTGATTACAGCATAGTGTAATTTGTAAACCTGCAAGTACGGTTCTGGTTTGTTATTTGGCATATTTGACTTAGTTGTGCAGGGATTTGGACTGAGTGACCTTCTACATTGTTTTAGCCCTGGTTCTTAGCTTCGAAACGGTGGGTCTTGGACCTCCATCTGATACTCGTAGTACCTTTGGTGCCATTACCGCAAAAGGACGTCAAAACTGTTTTTCTGGTTTTGAGCTTAATTTTCATTTCCGGACTTTTCCCTAGCTTGACTTGTACTAGTACTACTTGGAGCTTGCTGAATGGTTATTGGATGAACTTGTTGTTGTGTGTGTACCTTTGGGACTGGCTGAGGAAATAATGAAGCCTTGATGGCTGGAAAAGTAAAGAAATTTAGGGGAAGTGCTGTCCGAACTTTGAAGGGATTTGTTTGCATTGAGTTTGTGATCTAAGACTCGGATTTGAGCAAGGCAATGATATATGATGGATGGTTTCTGAGCCATGGAGGTGAGTGACCTCAAACTATTTCTAAAATTATTTATGAACCGTTTCTTGCATTATTTACTTTTGAACTGTTTCCAAATTTACTTTTGAACCGCTTTCCCGCATTATTTACTTTTGAACTGTTTTCAAAGTTAATTTTGGAACTGTTTCTTACATATCATGCGTGCTTGCATATCAGTGTCTTGTTATTATTGATTTTGCTTTCAATGATTGTTAAAACGAGTTTTCTAGGCGAGTGTGTACTTTATCGCACTCGACCTAAATAAATATGAAATTTTCAATGATTAATGATTAAATGCTACTTGCGCATGAATGTAAGCCTTTTGGGCTGAACTGGCCATTGCCCCTTGTTACCGGTCGTCTCGAGCCAGAAGCGGACTCGGTCGGGCGACTAGGAACTTGGGTGAACGTTTCGGTATACTCGAGTATTACCTTGTAGGTTTGTGGAGCCTGGCCAAAAGCCAGGGACGGGGTGAATGAATGCACGAATGAAACCAAATGCAATGAAATGACAGGAGAACGAACGTATCCTTTTCATGAATGTTACTATCGCTTTCCATTGTAAATGTTTCTTGAATTATTGATACTCCATATTGAAATGACATCATTGAAATGAACTATTGTTAAACAGATTTGATTACTGATTTTACTGGTTACTCGCTGAGCTTCTAGCTCACCTCAAAAATATTTTATTCCCCTCCACAGGGCTCAAGGCGAAGGAAGGACTTGTTGTGCTTATTCACGTGATTTGATGGCTTAGTTGGAATTGTTATATTTTGTACCGTTTGGATGTGGAATCATTTTATGTATAGTTGGTAATCGTTTCCGCTTCACTTATGACATGTAATTATTGGAGAATGTGATGTAATATTTGAGATTTATCTTGTAATCTGTTTGAGGAATGTAGTGAACGACTGAGTCCCGGCGAGAGCTGGGCAGGCGGCCCGCCGAACCCTCTGGTTCGCCTTAGGGGGAGGTGGGGCCGTCACACAATCACTAGAAGTCGGCTAATTAAATACAACCCAAAATACTAATAAAAAATAATCAAATCGGCTTCTCCAAAAATTCTTTCCATTCCAAACTCCTGTTAAGGAAAACAAAGCTAATGGGGTGAGCTGACGCTCAGTGAGGCCAAGAAAACATGCAAACACTTAGTTCACATAATCATGACATTTGTACGAGAATTAAAACAAGAAAGTTCAAGTAATTCATAAATAATAATAACACAAATTCAATAAGGATACAGGAGCTCTCAGGAGCTAGATTCCACTTGCTTCGCCAAGGCTTGATCAAATACTTCCCCGTGATGACACTCCGTCAACCGAGTGGGTATTAAGTCCGTAGAACTTCACTTACTCTTCCCCGTTCACCGTTACACCCCCTGTTCCGGATCCGCTCTTCTTTTATATAAGGCGATACTACTCGAGTATGCCAAGCGAGATCTCTCAAATAGATCAAGTTTATACAATTTTTCTCATAACTCACCAAGCTTCACGACCAAGCCCATGCCGGCTCGAGTCGCAAGGTCAGCCGATGAGTTTGGGTGCTCCCTACTATTATAAATTTAAGTCAAGGAGATTCACTCCAATCGACATTGATTCAACCATAGCATGATTCACTATTGCGATACTTCACTTTATTCACTTAGCAATTCACTTCATACAATTCAAATATAATTCACTTAAGAGAGAATGAGTACAATAAAGTACACACTCGACTCGACACTTTCAAAATACTCAATTTATGAGAACAATTAAGCACGTAGCAACACTTCATACACTTGACACTCACCAAGTCAAAAAGTGAGTAAGTGAGCCAGTAAGCTTTTAGGCGTCCGCTCCGAGATTCTCTTGAAAATCCTCTTGAGTGCCTGAGCAAATATGAGTAACTTTCACTCACAACCATGCATTAACCAAGAAAGAATGTACACTTGTTTAGATTAGGTCAATGCCCTAAAAGAGAACTTTAATCTCTCGAAAATCGAGGTTCAAAAATGAGGAGTCAAAGTCCCAAGAGATACTTGCCTTTTCCATGAAATTGAGTTTAAAACAGTCCATCGTTATCAAGATAAGGTAACGAGTCTTCAAAAGCTCATTTCATAAGAAATCGGGAAATTTCAGTTTTAAGTGACAAACTTGAAAAAATCAAATCTTGAGTTTGGCATGTCCAAAAATGGAAAACTCTACACGTTGGAAACTAGGTTCGGAGTACTAAAAGTTTATAAAAGACACTTTTCCAAGATTCTAAAGGGAAAGCACTCATTTTTCAGCTCAAAGTTTCAGTTCCAAGAAGACAGGTTTGAACCAGTCTTGGTTTTCCAGCAATCTTTGGAAATTCGGCATAATTCACAAAAAGTGAATCAGCCCTTGAAATTCCTAACACAATAAGAGTTCCAAACAAGGTTTCAAACATAACAAACGGAACTAAATTCAGAGTTTTGAGCGTAAAGATATCGTAGCTTAAAGTCGGCTGAATTTTGTACAATGATCAGAAATTTCCAGATTTGAAGAGCCATCTTTGGCGTGTTATTTGGGTATCGAAATGGTATTAAAATTATACTAATTTTGGTACACTTAAACGTCCATATGTGGACTACTTCCCTATCAAATTTTATGCAAAAACTCTTGTGGGAAGGACGTTAACGAAACGACCAAATTTCGAAAAATGTTTCAAGGCATATCTGCCCTCTTGCTTTTCTTTCTTTTCCAAACGTTTTGCACAATGAAATCAGCCTCAATTCGATCCATTTTGAAACCAAGCTTCTATAAACATTTACTAAGCAATTGACATCAAAATTTTCGAAACAAAACATCTCAAAACAAGTTTGACCATTCGGCTAGCAAGAAGGGAAAAACTGTCCAGTTTTCCAGCTTTGTTGCACTTTTGAAATCAGACCACAGCTCACTCAATACAAGTTTAAATTAAGAATGGTTGGTGGCGTTGGAAACTAGGTTCAAAATGATACATTTCATCAGAAAGAGTCATTTCCAAAATCATTTCACAAATGAGAGAAAATAGAGCCACAAGACGCAGCTTCTCCATTCCTCTCGGACAGACAGTTACAACAGAACAGTCAACTTTGTTAAATCACTACGGTTCACTCAGTTCGAACTAGAAGATGAGTTGTATACCATTGGAAAGCTATGAATGTCTAGATTTGAATTTAGCTAAAGGCACTTAATTTAAAATTTTGCACAGAAAGTTACATTCGAATAAAGAGGTACTGTTCGGCTGCCCAGATCACCATTTCCAGATTTCTTTCTTTTTCGAAAGCTCTAGTTTTGAGCAACCAATTGAAATGATTTTTGGTAGACACTTTCTACACACAATATACAACATATATCACTCAATTTCACAATCAAATAACCATCAAAATTTTGAAACGCAAGCAAGATAATGGCAGGACAGTTTCGGCCAGCACACATCTCACCAATTTCCCAACTTTCTCTTCATTTTCTTACCGGGAACCTTTCAAATAACATATAAACACAACAATCAAGCACTTTAATCCTCAAGTCAGCTACCTATAATCCACCTCAAGACCGCTAGCCTAAAGATTAAAGCAAGAAATGAAACACCTCAAGTCCGCTAGCCTATTCCTTGCTCAGGGTTGTAAACCCATGCAAACCAACCATGATTTCTTGAAGGAAATGGAAAGATTGGTAGAGTTCAAGGGTTACTTCTAACCCTAGATGAGAAATCAGATTTTCCACCACAATTCCTCCAAAAAGCTCCACAAGGTGATGTCTTTCTCCAAGCTAGAGTGATTCTTCAAGAACTAGAAGATTGGATGAAGTTTTGCTAGCAAGATGGAAGCTTGAAATGAAGAGTTTTCTTCTTCCTTTTCCTTTGCTGGTTTCGGCCGACCAAGAGAGAAAGAGAGAGTGTTTGGTAGGTATGAATCTTGTCTTGGAAGCTTTAAAAAATTGTGGCCAAGATGCTTTGCAAAAGTCAACTTCAAACAGTGTCGCGCTCGGGTTTCGTACCACCGTTTTCTCTCAGAATTGATACACTCATGCACTAATCCTCCAATGTAATTCCTTTAACATTGTAATTACTCACACTTACGAGTCTAGAATTAATTCCTCAAATCTCCAATTAGTCGCGCAGTGCGACTTTCGAGAAACTATTAACGTGCGCGCGGTAAAAGCAAAATTTTGAACTCACTCACATCTAATCCCTCAATTAACTTTTCTTAGTCTACTATTAATCATTCTTAATTCTCCAAGATTATTGCACTATCGGATCGAATATTGCCTCGAACAACGTGTACTCGCTATTTCTCGCTAAACGAGCCTCCGAAAAATTAAATTTGCTAACGGGACGTTTTAAAAATATAAGTGAGACATTGCTCCATGTAAATGGATTTAAAATGGTTGAAATAAATTATTAGGAGAAAATGGGTGATTAAATAATTAAATAAGCCAGTAAAATAAGATAAAAATAAGAAAATTTTCGGGTCCTCACAGGATGTGCCTTGTTTATGCTTATTTTCTTTGTGATGTTGATCTCTTGCCACTTTGCTTGCATGTTTTCTTGGAACTTCATTGGGCGTTAGCTCACCCCATTTGTTTGTTTTTCTTATAGGGTGCGAGAACGTGGGCAAGTTAGTCTGTCTAGGTTTTTGTTAATTGTCCTGGCAAGCCTTTAGCTTTATCGGTTTTGACTTGAGCAGGAATTTTTTGTTATACTTTGGGCATGTATGAATATTCGATGTAAATGAATGTATATATGTTTAAGTTTGAATGTTACTGCGGCTCTTGTTTTAATGGTTATGAATCTTGTTTCTTGGGTTTGTGAGTGAGTCTTAACGAGAGTTGGGCAGACGATCCACCTGATCCTGAGGTTCGCCCTAGGGGTAAGGTGGGATCGACACAGGTGATATCAGAGCCTAGATTAGAATTGGTCTGGGCGGATTGAGTGTCTTGTAGTTGTGACGGTTTAAGTGCAAATGTCTAAGTATGAGAAGCTAGAGAGTTAGGTGGCTAATTTTGCTTCATTTGCCTAAGTTTCTTATTTTCTTGATGCTGCTTGTAATGTAGGAAATGGAAGAAGATAGTGGGAACAACAGTCCCGAGCGGCCTCGTCAAGTGCTTAGTTATCAAGAACGTCCAGGAGGGCCTATTCACTGTTTGGCTCCGGGGTGTAGAGTGAGACACTGTGATTGTTGGAGAACTTATCGTACCCTGATCAAATGGTCCTAATTAGAGCGAACGAGTGGCAAAGGTTGGCCGATGCCAAAAATAGGGCCCAGACTGCGATCCAACGCCTGAGAGCAGTGCTGAGGATGGAAGGGTATAGAATTCGAGAGTTTGAGACTTCTATTCTTGAGGAACAAGAGCGGACTAATGCTTTTCGAGAGTAAGTATAGGAGGTCAATGGTCATCTTGTCCGGGTGGTAAGAGAAATGTGGGACCAAATGAAAAATACCTTAACTGAGTGTGGGGTGCTCGTTGACGATGTGGTACAAGTGAATTTAATCTAGGAAGGTCAAAGGAATGTAGTCCCTAATGAATCTGACCTTGAACCTGAGGAAGGTCAAGCTGAACCTGAAGGGGAGGTAGAATCGGCTAGTTCGGTGATGAACTAAGTGAAAGATCTAGGTTTTGTAATTTTGTGTAAGGCAGTTAGGATGTGCTATAGGGTAGTTGGGACGACACATCACTTTTCTTGTTTTGCTTTTGTTATTAACGTGTTAAGGGTGACGTGTATAGTACTTGCCTTTGTTATGTGTACTTAGCTTTGTTAAAGTTGATGTGTCTAGTACTTTTGTGCACTAGTTTCAATAATGATGATAGGAACTTGTTGTGTTATATATACTAAGTGTGTTTCGTTGCCTTTGGTTTCATGGCTGAAAATTTAGTTTATTCTTGTTTATATATATATAACTCTATTTCTTCTTGCTTATATAGATATATATATTGCCCTATTTCTTCTTTCTTATATCTATATAGACTATTTTACAAAGGTATGGATGGTAGATGAAATCATGAACGTAGGTCTAGGCAACAACAGGAACCAAGGGATGAGAGAGAAGCGGCGACTGAGCAAAATCGTGAATCGAGGGCCAAAACAGGGGACCAAATAGCTACAGCCATACAATGAATGACCGATATTTTAGAACGTTTAGTAGAGCAACAGGGTCAAGTGCTTGTTAACTAGCCTAAGAACCCTGAGATAGAAGAAAATAGAGCCCTAGAACGCTTCCAAAAGTTCTCTCCACCTAAGTTTTTTGGAGGACCTAATCCGGAGGTAGCTAAGAGTTGGTTGGAGAAGACAATCAATATTTTTGCAATTCTGAACTATACGGAGGAGAGACAGGTGTCGTTTGCTGTCTTCCAATTTGAAGGACCCGGCCCGAACATAGTGGAACGTTATTAGGGTTAAGTGGGAAAGAGAACAGGCGTCGTGGACTTGAATAAACCTTGCTAGGGAATTCAATGAGAAATATCTTCTACCCTTAGTCTAAGAGAAGAGAGAGGACGATTTTATCAAGCTACATCAGGAACCCTAAGTGTTTCTGAATATTAAACTCAATTCGCAAAATTGTCTAAATTTGCTCCTGAACTGGTGGTTAAGGAGCAGAAGAAAGTGAGGCAGTTTGTGTAGAGGTTGAATGAGGAGATCCAGGAAGTTTCGGCGGTAGCTCAAATCAACACTTTTACGAAAGCTGTTGAGAAAGCCCAAAGAATCAAGAACGTGAGGGCGCAGGTAAAAACTTTCCGTGCAAGGAAAAGAAGTGCGTCTAGTAGTAGTCTTGGGTAAGGGCAAGGTGATCGAAGTATACCGCCTCCTAAAGTGGGAAGAGGAGCCGATGGCATGAGACTTCCGGGACACCAAGGGCAGTTTCTCCGAGAGGAACACAAAGTGAAAGAGGACAACCAAGAAGTGCCTCGGAAGGAAACCGAGTATCGATTTCTCGTTCACCTTTTGGTACTGCGGAAGCCAAATAATTTCGAGGATGATTGTTGGCTAAAGGCATGAAAGTGCTTGAGATCCGGGAGCGCCGAGCACCAAATTACTCATTGCCCATACATAGTTTGAGAGGGGAGTGAGATCCAGCAGTTAGATAGGTCAATCCCTAAGCAAACAAATGTAGAAGCGAACAGGTCGAGAGTACCAGTCAGGGTATATGCATTAGATCAAAATAAGTGCCTGACTCGTCAGAGGTGATAGAAGGTACAATCCCTATTTTTCATCATTTAACTAAGATTTTGATAGACCTTGATGCAACCCATTTCTTTGTAAACCCTACTTTTATGTGTGAAATTGATGTAAAAGTCGAGAAGCTACCATACGATTTAGAAGTGAGAACGTCTACAGGTGACCAATATTTACTTGCTAATACGGTCGATAGAAACTATGAGATTTGGGTTGACGAGTGAAAATTGGCAGTAGATCTTATAAGTCTAGCCATTAAGAAATACGACATCATTATAGGAATGGATTGGTTGGTCTAATATCATATTCGGTTAGATTGCAGAACGAAAGTGGTTGAATTTTACATACCGGGTGAAGCGACCTTAAAGATAGACGTGAGGGGTATCTTAGTCTCATGTGCCCTCATTTCAGGAATTTGAGTTAGAAAATTGTTGTGTAAGGGAGTATAGGGGTATCTAACCTTTTTAGCCAATATTCCGAGAGATAAGATGAAATTGAAGGATGTGCCAGTGATAAATGAGTATCCAGATGTTTTTCCTAATAAACTAGTGTGGTTGCCTTCTAAGAGAGAGATAAAATTTAAAATTGATTTGGCACTTGGAACCCACCCCTATCTCTAAGACTCTTTATCAGATGGCACCTGTCGAATTTAAGGAATTGAAGTTGCAATTACAAAATTTATTAGAGTGAGGGTTTATACAAGAGAACGAGTTTCTTTGGGGAGCTCCAGTGCTATTTGTCAAAAAGAATGATGGGAGTTTAAAATTGTGCATCGATTATCATGGTATAAATGCGGTAACCTTTAAGAATAAATATTTTTTTCCTCACATTGACGAATTGTTTGACCAATTCCAAGGGACCGTAGTGTTCTTTAAATTGGATCTTAGGTAAGGATACTATCAATTAAGAATTAAGGAAAAGGACGTGCGAAAAACTGCTTTTAGCTCTCAATATGGACATTATGAGTTTGTAGTGATGCCTTTTGGATTAACTAATGCTCCAACAGCATTCATGGATTTAATATATCAGATTTTTAAACCCTATTTGGACCAGTTTGTAGTCGTATTCATTGATGATATTTTGGTTTATTCAAAAACTAGGGAGGAACATGAATATTATTTGAGGATGGTATTGCAAATCCTAAGAGAGCATCAACTATTTGCCAAATTTATTAAATGTAAGTTCTGGTTAGAGCAAAATATCATTTTTAGGCCATATAATTTCAAAAGATGGACTAATTTTAGATTCGGCTAAAATAGAAGCGGTTGCCAAGTAAAAACAGCCAGAGAATCCTATTGAGATTCATAGTTTCTCAGGTCTAACAGCACATTATCGGCGATTCATAAAGGCTTTCTCGAAAATTACAGGGTCTCTAATTGGTTTGACGAAGAAGTATGGTAAATTTGTTAAGGACACTAGGTGTGAAATAGCTTTCAAGGGTTTAAAAAATGACTGATCATGGCTCCAGTGTTAGCTCTACCAAATGGAAAGGATAGTTTCATCATATATATAGATGTTTCGAGGGAAGGTTTAGGATGTGTATTAATGCAAAATGAGAACGTAATTGCCTATGCTTCTCAAGAGTTAAAACCTCATGAGCAAAAGTATCTGACCCATGATTTAGAACTTGTAACTGGTGTGATTGCTTTGACGAAGTGGCAACATTACTTGTATGGGGTGATTTTTGAGATGTACACTGATAATAAGAGTCTTAAGTATTTGTTCTCCCAAAAGGAATTGAACTTCAAGCAGCGTAGGTGGACGAAATTTCTGGAGGACTATAAATGTACCATCAATTATCATCTTGGAAAGGCCAATATAGTGGTGGACGTCCTGAGTCAGAAGGCTAAACTAGCAAGATTAATGATGAAGGAATGGACCCTGTTAAAGGATGTTAATGAATGGAATCCGCGCCTTCAGTGACAGAAAGTCATCTTTGAAAATATTATAGTGAAGTCGACACTGTTGGATCGTATTAAAGAGACTCAAAAGAAAGAACCAACAGTGCAAAAAGAAGAATTACCCGATTTCAATTTTAAATCCCGATGAAATTTTACAGTTTCGAATCATGGTACCCAAGGATGAAGGGTTGAAAAAGGAAATTTTGGAAGAAACTCACCATTCTAGGTATACTGTGCATCCTGATAGTGACAAGATATACCAAGATCTAAAAGGATTATACTGGTGGGACAATATGAAAGTGGAGATTGTCCAATTTATCTAAACATGCCTTACTTGCCAGCAAATTAAAGCCAAACATAAAAAACCTTTAGGATTGTTGCAGCCTTTAGAAATACTTGAGTGGAAGTGGGAGCACATTACGATGAATTTTATGTCAGAATTGTCACGAACTCAAAGAGGTCATGACGCGATTTGGGTGATAGTGGATCGAATGACTAAGTCGGCACATTTCTTACCAGTTAATATGAAGTGTTCTTTGGAGAAACCTGTTAAATTCTATGTGGATAAGATTGTGAGATTGCATGGGATACCGGTAAGTATGATAGAGATCCTCGATTTGTATCTTGATTTTAGTAAAAATTACAAGAGACTTTTTAGGGACTAAGTTTAATTTTAGTACGGCATATCATCCTCAAACAGATAGACAATCGGAGAGAACCATTCAAACACTTGAATATATGTTGAGGTCCTGTATCATGGATTTTGGAGAAGTTGGGGCCAACACATGACATTGGTTAAATTTGCTTATAACAATAGTTATCACGCTTCTATTCAGATGGCACCATACGAAGCGCTTTATGGATGAAAGTGTCATTCACCAATCTATTGGGATGAAATAGGAGAGAGAAAAACTTTGGATCCATCAGCAATACCATGGGTTGAGAAAGCATACGAAAAAGTTAAACTAATCCGTCAAAAACTTCAAACGGCTCAAAGTCGACAAAAGAGCTATGTAGATAATCAGCGAAAGGATTTGAAATTTGAAGTTAGAGATAAGATATTTCTTAAAGTCACTCTATTGAAAGGAAGTACCAAGACAGGAAAGGGAAAGAAGCTTAAATCGAGGTATATAGGTCCCTTCAAAATTCTCCAACGAGTAGAAAAGTGACATATCAATTGGAGTTACCAACAAATTTATCCCAGATTCATGATATTTTTCATATTTCATTGTTCAAGAAATATCCCAGATCCAACTCAAATACTTCAGTCAGAGAATATCGAGATTGACGAGTCTCTAACTTATGAAGAGCAACCTGTTCGATTCCTGAATCAAAAGGTAAAGGAACTGAGGAACATGCAAATTTCCTCAGTCAAAGTTCTGTGAAAAATCATGAAGTAGAAGAACCAACCTGAAATTAGAAGAGAACATGCAGAAGAAATACCCCGGGTTATTTGCATGTAAAGGTAAAAATTTCGAGATCGAAATTCTTTTAAGGGGGAGAAAGTGTGAGAAATCGAAAGTTATTTTATATTTAATTTTATTTTTAATAAGTTAATTTATATTTTCTTTTCTCTTAATTTACTTGCCTTGATTTCTTGATTGGTTTAATGGTTGAATCATGATTATTTATCCTTTTCCTTATATAATTGGATGCATGTAAGTTTTGTAGTGCATTATGCTAGTGTGACCAAATAGTGAGGCATGTGCGATAAAATTGGTAAATAAAAGGGAGTTTTGTGCAAAGGGGATTATGTGACGCCCCCCACTTCTCCCAAAGGCGAACCCAAGGGTATCCGCGGAACGCCTGCCCAACTCTCGCCAGGACTCGATACAAATCAAATTTAAAGTTAAAGGTACACAACCAATAATAAAATTCAAATTAAGAAAAATCTCTCCCTTAAATAAACTTCCAAGTCTTACATCACAAGTTATCAAAATTACCTCAATCTTCAAGTTTAAATACAACCCAAAAGAATATGTACTACAGTCATCTGCCATAATATAACTTAAAATTTCCAAGAGAAAACAACTTAGTACTATTCGCGAGTACTCTCAGTCTTGAACCCTGTTAAGGAAAACAAAAGCGTAGAATGAGCTAAACAGCCCAGTGAGGTTCCAAACTACACTAGCAGTTCTAATAAATCAAATAAATTGAGCATAACACATGTATGGTTCAAGGTTTCACATTGGCACATTAGAATGAAATAGTTATCATTGTACAGAAATAAACACACATTGAAAGGATACGGTGTTCACTTAGAACAATTTCAGTCCACTTCACCTTATAACTCCAGTGATCCCCTCGGTTTGTCTAGTCATCACCTTATCCCTCCAGTGGTAATACTCGAGTATACCGAAACGGTGGCCCAGGGTTCCAACCTACCCGGCCAAGCCCAGTCCTGACTCGAGTAGGTTAGTAACCAAGGGCAGGATCCAGTTCAACTTAGAGCTTACAACATGCGCAAGTAATCAATTAAATCGGTAAACGGTAGTAGTTCACGGTTAACGGTAGAAATTTTCAGTTAAACGGTAGAAATTTGTCATTTTAGTAGGTCGAGTGAGATAAAGCACACACTCGCCTTAAAACGATGGACAGTTACATAGGAGCAATTATAGGGTGCACTTAACACTTAAGCACACAATAACAATGAAGGAAACATGTAGCAAAACTGTTCAAGTCACGTACACCTATAAGGAACACTCACCAATTCAAAATAGGGAGTAAGTGCTCAAACAACTTTTAGACGTCCGCTTCGAGATCCTCTTGAAGGTCCCCTTGAGCACCTGAGCAAATAATAATTGGCTATAACACACTATTGTTTATAAACCCCTCGTTAACAAGGGAGATTGTACACTTGTACAATCTAAGAAAATATCATGAAATAGGGCTTTACTTGTTCAAAATTCAAGATTCAAAAGTGATGTTTAATAACACAAGGAAAAACTGATTTCCTTCATAAAGTCAAGTCTAAAATGGTCAATCAATATCAAACGATAGGGAAGAGTCTCTAAAACTCATTTCCCAACAAGTTCGAAAATTTCAGTTTTAAGTGTCAACTTTAAAAAATCATATCTTGCTCTCAGTAGCTCCAAAATTGGAAAATTTTACATCGTTGGAAACTAGTTTCAAAGTACTAAATGTTCCTAGAAGACATTTTTCCAAGATTCTAAACGGAAGACATTCAAATTTCAGCTCAAAGTGGCTGACTTGAGCTTACAAGACAGTTTTGGTCGTGTTTTTTTGGCAAACTTTGGAAATTCAGCAAAATTCACAGAAAGTGAACTAGCCTCTGAAATTTGTAAAACTATTAGATTTCAAATCAAGGTTTTAAGCACAACAAACAGAACAAAAATTGGAGTTTTGAGCGTCAAGATATAGCAGCTCAAAGTTGGCCAAAAATGAAGATTGTTCGGTCAATTTTCCAGATTTGAAAAACATCTTTGGCACATCATTTGTATATCGAAATGGTCTTAGATTGGTACCAAAATTGGTACAATTCAACTTCCATATGAGGACTACTCCTCTATCAAATTTCATTTGAAAACTCGAACGGCAAGGTAGTTAACAAAACTACCAAAGTTCAAGAAATTTCCAAGACAAATCTATCTTCTTGCTTTCTTTCCTTTTCAAACATTTTGCACCACAAAATCAGTCCCATTTTGGTTCATTTGTGAAACCAAGGTCCAAGAAACATTTCATAAGCAGTTCATAGTTGGTTGACATCAAAATTTTCAAAGCAAAGCATCTAACAAACAACCAAATCAGTTGGCCAGCAAAAAGTAGGGTTTTCCAGCTCTGCTACAGTTTACAAATTGTACCATATCTCACTCAATACAACTTGGAATTGAGAATGGTCAATGGCATTGAAAACTAGATTCAAAAGGCTACATTTTATCAGAAGAAGTCATTCTGTAAATCAGTTCATAGGTAGTTCGAATTCAAGCGACAAGATGCAGCTTATCACTGTCATTCAAACAGAACAGCAGAACAGAACAGGAAACTTTGGTGAACTCCTACGGTTCACTCAGTTCGAACCAGGAGGTGAATTTTATACCATTCGAAAACTAAAAATGTCTAGTTTCAAATGCCACAAATGGCACTTGATTTCAACATCTGAGCAGAGAGTTATGTTCATTCAAATAAACGCTGCCAGTGGACCACTGCTATGCGATTTTGCAGAATTGTTCTTGCCAAAACTCAATTTTTTTTCAACCAATTCAAATGATTTTTGGTCGAAACTTTCTACATACCATACAAAACATATATATATCAGTTTCAAAGTCATTTGAGCAACAAAAGTTTGAACTAAAGTCACGGCAAGAGCATGGCAGATTTCGGTCAGAACCAAGTGAAATTTTCCTTCAACTTTCCTTCAATTCTCTATCCATAATCATCTTAAACAACACTTAAACAACTCAAATCAAGTATTATATCATCATATCAGCCCATACAACCAAGGTGGAATTTCATAGAGCCCACTTCAACCATTCCAATTCAAATAACAACATCAATAATGAAGCTACAAGATTTATAGCCAAGATTAAACCCACTAAAGCTGAGATTAAAAGATTGGATGATTACCTCCTAATCCTTGAGAGAAACCAGAAATTTTTGCACCTCTAAAGCCCCAAGAAAAGCGTGAGATGATGCCTATCTCCTAGCTTAAGTGAATCTCCAAATGATTTTGTGGTTAGTTGCAAAGTTGGAGATGATTTGGAGCAAGAATAATGCAAGATGATGGAGAGCTTTTCTTCTTCTTTCTTCCTTGTTGTTGGCCGGCACTAAGGAGAGCTAAGAGATAGTTTCTTGGTCCCCAATTTTTGTAAAAGAAGTGTGTTAAGGAAGCTAGGTTAAAGGTGTGCAAAAGTCAACTCTCACTAGTGTCGCGCGCGCGTTTCGTATCCGATTTCTCTCGGGTTGTTTCAATTGTGCACTAAACCTCTAATGTAATTCCTTTAACACTATAATTATTCACTCCTAATAGTCTAGTATAAATTTCTTAAATCTCCACTTAGCCGTTCCAGCTCGGTTTACGCGAACTTTCGATTTGCGCGATAAAACGAAGCTTAAGGGCAATACGTGCAACTAAACTATAATTAACAACTCACATCTAATCCCTCAATTAACTTTTCTTAATCTACTATTGATCATACTTAATTCTCCAAGACTAATGTATTCTCGGATCGAATTTATCTCGAAAAACATGTATTCACTATATCTCGCTAAACGAACCATAGAAAAATTAAATTTGCTAACGAAGCGTTTTAAAATTATAACAGGGACATTTTTGCACACAAATGGACTTGAAATGGATGAAATAAATTATTTGGGGTAAACGGGTGAATAAATAATTAAATAAGCTAGAAAAATAAGAAAAATTTCTGGTCTTCACAGATTATGTGACAAGAGATGTTAAGAGGTAGTTGGAGGAACCCTAAATTTATTAGTGATTAAAGACAAAAGAGAGATAAAGAGATAAGCATGAATCCATGTTGCGCCAAGTGTCAACGATCTAAGAAACCATTGACCAAGACTAGTTAGTATTTATCTTTCTTTTACTCGCCAAAAGCTTTCATTGTTTCCCTTCCTTTAGCTAAATTAGAGAGAGAGAAAAAAAAGAGAAAGAAAAACTCAAGTTTCCAACTTCATTCTTACTTGATTAGTGGAAAACTCAACAAGAAACTCAAATCCACTCCATTGATCATAGAGGCAAGTGTGGAAAGGAGCTCTTGGAGAAATCTTGGAGAAGAAAAACTCTTGGTTTGCATTCCATCTTAGATTTTGAGGTAAAAGTGCTAGGAACCATCTCTTTCTTCTCTTACCTTGAGGTTTATTTGATATATGGAGTAATAGAAGCTAAAGGAAGCATGATTATGAAAGATTTCATGGTTTTATTAAGTTTTATTGTAATTTCCAGTTTTGATGCAAGTTCTATGTAGCTTGGTTTAGAACTTTATATATGTGAAATTTTGCTAGATTTCCTTACCTAGAACATGTACCATACATCCTATTATATGTTATTTTGATTGTTAGTGGATTTGCCATGAAACTAGGGTTGGAATTGAAAGGTTAACTTGAGAAATTTGGGGGAGATGCTGCTGAAATTTTTCCTTGTTGGTCAAGTTAGACAGAGTGAGAGTTGATGGGTAATTTTAGGGTGCTTTGGACCTACTTTACTCGAAGTTATTCGAGAATACCTTGATTTTCACATCTAGGTTGGATTTTAACCAAAACCAAGCGATTTAAGAGGAGGAAACGGTTGTTTGCCCTAAAAATATTTTATAGTTGGGAGTGTCTAGCTTTAAACTCAAGATTTTGTCACTTTTCTTTGAAGTCGTGTCTACACTTAACATATTTTTGCTCCATCCTATGCCTATGGTAGTGAGATGCATTTACGTGATTTTTTCATTTGATTTTGACAAGTACAAGGGATGATTTTTAAATCGCTATGTTGGAAATTTGATGGCTTCTTGTTATATGATATCTGATCGCAGATTTCGAGAGTGGTCGGGAGGCAGAGCCTGAGTTTGACCTTGCTAAACCTTAATTGGTTGGTGAGTGTTCTAACTGCATATTAGAACTTGTAACTTGATTGACGTGTGATTTTGATGAGATTGTGAATTTTGAATTGCTATTTTGCAATGATTGATTAGTTGACTGCTCTTGACTTGTTAAACTTGCTTGACTTGATATTGACTGGGGAAGTGTGTACTTTATCGCACTTGCCCTAACTTGATACTGGTACAAGTGAAATGACTCTTGTGCTTGACTTGAAAGTTGGATGGACATGTTATTCCATTATCCATATGAAGGCTTGAGATCCCAAACCCCATTGGCTCATCGGTTGAATTGAGCTAGCAAAGGCTTGGTCAAGTAGATTGATGAACCATGGGTAGCATTTATCATTTATCACAGTTAATACGGTATACTCAAGTATTACCACCCAATGTACTTGGGGAGTTTGGGCCCTGTAGGGGGTTGATCAGTGGACGGAAATTGGTGTTATGTGGTGATATACAGACATTGCTATTATCGCATATCCAAGATTGACAGAGTGTCAACGGATTTGGGACAAGCAGCCAGTGAATTGGTTCACGCGAGCAAAAATTGTATCCTTTTACGTGAAAGTGTTGCTTGTTAGTTTCTTGTCTTGTTAATGACGTGCCTTGTTGGTGTTTACTTTTTTCGTGATCTGGATCTCTTGCCACTTTGTTTGCATGTTTTCTTGAAACCTCACTGGGCGTTAGCTCACCCCATTAGTTTGTTTTCCTTACAGAGGGGCGAGAACGTGAGCAAGTGAGTCGGAGAAGGCTGGAGTGTCTATCTAGGTTTTTATTAATTGTCTTAGCGAACCTTTAGCTTTATCGATTTCGACTAGAGCGGGTATCTTTTGTTATACTTTGGGGCTTGTATGGATATTCAATGTAAATAAATGTATATATGTTTAAATTTGAATGTTTCTGCGGCTCTTGTTTTAGTGGTTATGAATCTTGTTTCCAGGGTTTATGAGTGAATCCTAGCGATTAGTTAGGCAGACGATCCCCCTGATCCTGGGGTTCACCCTGAGGGTAAGGTGGGGTCTTCACAACATTGATAAAACCACATCCTTAATCTCCTCTGAAGATAGCAAGCACTTCAAAGCTTGATTATCTTCTTCCTCCAGTTTAGGTAACAAAAAATCTGGCTGAGGGGCAGCTCTACCCTCCTAGTCAGCCGAGAAAAGCTTGGAAAAATATTGAACAGCCGACTATTGGATAAGGGATTCCTCTTCTATCCAACCTGATGAATCATCAAAAATCTGAGAAATAAAATTAGGATTACGACATTGCTTAACCGAGGCATGAAAAAACTTTAGTGTTGGCATTCCCTGATTGAATCCACCTAATTTCGGATTTCTAATGCCAATAGTCACATTCAACAGCCAAAACTCTTGAATGACCAGTTTTGGCTTCCTCCAATCTAACCTTGGATTGTGGATTACGGTTTTGATCATACTCCTCCACATTGTTTAAGAACTTGCCCAACAACTAGCACCTAGTGGAAAATATTAGCAAACAAGCAAGAATTCCACTCTCTTAGTTTGGCCTTGGTTCGCATCAACTTGCGAAAGAATTTCTCCATACCCTGGGTAGCCACTGGCATCTCCTTTGCATTTTTTACTACCTTAAGAAAATCAGGATGACCGCACCACACATTCAAAAACCTGAAAACTTTGCCCCAAGACAGCATCCTCCCACACTTTACCAGTAGATGCATGTGGTCAGATCAACCCCTCAATAAATGAGAGACCTTAGTTAATCCAAACAAATCACCCCAAGCATTATTCGTCAATGCACGATCAAGACGTTGCCACAAGTGTCCATTAGTCCAAGTTAAGGGTTGTCCGTCAAAGTCAATCGAGCTCAATCTGCAATTGTAAATGGCCTTATTGAATTCTTCTATGTTACAAATATTAGGTGGAGCCCCTCCTGAACATTCATTAGCACTAGAGATGACAATGAAATCACCAACAACTATCCAAGGTGAACCCAAGACTTTGACTTCCTTTAATGCCTCCCAAAGACCTCTCCTACCTACTCTGGTGCACTTGGCATACACTACCAAAAAACTAAACTCATAACTATTAAAGGCCTGAACCCGCATGTGAACTAGTTGATCACCAACCTCCCGAGAATTAATGGTAAATTCATCAAACTAGAGAACCCAGATTTTACCCAACAAGGAAAGAGTGAAAGAAAACTTCAACATACGATGTATGGTATCCAATTGAGAAACATCAGTCATCGGTTCAATTAAAATTAACAAACAAATAGCATTACAAAAACACAGGTTGTAAAGTTAGCGTTGAGAATCTTGGCGAGAGATTCCCCTCACATTCCAAACCAAAAAAATTAACCAAACTAATCAGTAATGGGGAGTGGATTCATAGCTTGAGAGAAGAAGCGCTAAAGCTTCTTGCTATAGTTGACTGGCCTACCCGAGACTCTACATCTTTTCTATCTATCATAGCCCCTCGACGACAGTTATCATGCAACAACTTTGAGTCCTTAAGTTTCTCGGCCAAATGCTCCTTGAATTGATGAAGCTACTGATACAAACCAGATTGCTCTTGGTAATTGTCCATTGAATTCCTTCTTTCTCATATGCCTTAGGCCGCCTAAGAGAAGATCTAATCTAATGACGCATATGAACCAGCGGCTTACTAATCAACGTCTCTAGATCATCTGTATTCTGCTCCAAAATCGAAAAGGAATTGGAAGTGACAAGCACATCTTCCGAATCAGACTCGGAATCCCCCTCCACTTGTCGACCAGTTTCCAGTCATTGAAGGCCTAAAACAGCAAGTCTAGAATCTTTTTCAATTGCCTCCAAAGCAAACAAAAAAAGCTGACGGTTATCATGCTCCGTGACCTCCAACTTAGCAGATTGAAGTGGAGAATTGAACACTGTGATATTAACTTGACACGCCTCTTCACTTGGTTGTTGCAATATTGAACATTCACCCTGAAAATTCTACTCACCCTTAGGCCAATCAACGGCAATTTTCCTGGAGTTTAGACGCTCTACAACCTGATTAGTAACCTATTGATCAGGCATAGTAAGCCGAGCCCGATCAGAACCATTGTCTCCAGCACTCGGTCTCGTACTATCCACCATCTGTTTTGGATCCCCTAAAATAGCTTTTCCTTTATCCAACTTCTGAATTGGAACATATATTTGTTTGACTGGTTTAGGAGCTTTGTTTGATTGGTTTAGGAGCATGCGAATCGTCTTCACACCTATCAGGTTTCAGCGATGGTTTTTCCTGAAGCATTCCTCATCAAGGTGAACAATGCATTCACAGTAAGAACAATAAGAAGGCCAATTTTCATAATCAAGCTTCTACCAATGCACAAAATTATCATCACCAATCCGAAGGCGTTGGACTGGTGGCTTAGCGACATCAACTTCCACCAAGATTTGAGCCAATGAAGGGCATTTCAAACTTGAAGTAGCAGAATCAATTTGGAGAGATCTTCCTATGAGAGCACCAAGCTTATGCAACAAACGTTTGTCAAAAAAAGGAAGTGGTAACCCAGGAAGGGTAACCCATATAGGGGCTATCGAAGATTCTTGACTAACGTTAAATTTCATAGTCCACTTGGACACCGTCATCGGGGAATTTTGAATGAACCAAGTACATCTCACAAAAATCCATGTGTAATCCTCTTCTAGAGTAGGGGCGGATCAACACATGGTTGGAATCCAAGGGACCAACCGAACAAGTACCCTTGAGCCCAAGAGAAGTAAGGAATTTTTTAATGATCTCCATTGAAGATTTGCAAAATGTGAAACAACCGACAAAAATGTTGCTAAAGGGAGCTGCCAATTTGGAAAAGTCATCCCGAGAGAGGACCAAAGCTAGTTCCCCTTGATGAGAACCAAGAACGCCTAAGTCTGGCACTGACTTCGCGATCACAGAGCTGGACACCAGAATGTCTGCAAATGAGTTCCCTGAAGGGGAAGGCCCTTCTGAGGTGAAATCTAGCGGCTAGTCGGCCACCATGAAGCTACCGTCACACAAACCCTAGGATGAGGTTGAAAAGAGAGGAAAGAAAACAGTCTTCAAGTCAGTTAATTAATTTCTGCTTCATTATCTTTAGTTGCTTAAACTTCTTCGTGATCTTGACTACATTCGTGTATTTCACTCAATTTATTTGAAATATCTTTAGCCAATTTACAACCTTTCATCCTACTAGATTCATTGGCATCTAAAGTATTATATAACACATTTATGACCTTAGCATTCAAAGAGAGATATATTTTATTCTTTTCATCTAGTTTTTGCCTAGTTTTTAGTCTACTCAAATACGTTGTAGCATCAGTTATTCTAGCTTTATAAGGACCATCAGCAATAATAAACCAAAACTCAATATCAATAGATTGCAAGAAAACTTCCATTATTTGTTTTCGACTACTAAAATATGAGTCATGAAACATAGGTGGTTTAACAATAAATTGGCCTTGTAAAAACAAAGCATTATTAGTTTTCATGATCTTTTCTCCTAAGCTAGTTGAGTTCAATCTCCAAAGACCAATCTCTGATACCAATTGTTGGTTGTAAAGCAATTTAATATAAGTACAGAAGCAAGAAGATGAAGTTTTACAAATAAATAACAAGATTAAAAGAACAAGCAAACTTAAATTAATTAAATTAAACAAATAAGAACCACAATTAAAGGTAAAACAAGTAGGAAGAGAGAAATCAAGCGCAAGAGATTTTATAGTGGTTCGGCCACCCTCCTTAATAACTACATTCATCTCTCAGCTTCTTCTAAATTTCAGTGTTTCTCCACTAACAAATCCACATACACTTGAGGATCAGCCTTTCTCCTTGAGTTCACCAACTCTTGAGCTAAGATTTTTACTCCATTGAGTAACCTCAATCTATTACAAATAAGGATCACATTCTCTAAGGTTTTACTTCTCCTCAATGAGAAACCTCATATAAACACTCAAACAATTTGGGTTACAATAAGAACCAACACTACCAACATTCAGTAGGGCGGATGATACAATTGAAAGCTCACTAGCACCCTCAATGATATGAATTTTATAATAGAAGCACAAGAATGAAGAATACTCAAGTATAAGCTCTTGATTTTGAAGAATGGATGGACGGAATTAAGTTGTAAAATCTTTGCAATATTTCTTCATTTGTTGTGGCTGAAATATGGAGTTTTGGCCTTATATAGATATCATAAAAAAGTAGCTATTAAAAACTAGCCATTATCGCATCTGCATCAAGTCCGCATCATCGCGTTAGCATGGCGTCTTTTTTTCTTTCAGTAGAGAGAAACACACACACCCACATGTTAGCATGGCGTCTAGCTAACCTTTTTTTTGGGTAAAATACATTAAACCCCCTTGTGGTTTGGGTTATTGTCATAAAGCCTCCTCATTGTTTAAAAACCCCCATATAAACTCCTTGTGCTTTGAACTTCTTTGGAAAATGGATGGAAATCATCCAAATTGATGGAAAGACGTAAAATTCCAATGCTAACCCCGTTTTCAAAATGTACCAATAGTTAATTTAGGATTTAGCTGTTATTTTACTAAATTTCTTAATTCATTTGAGAACAAAAAGTAAATTAAGAAGCTAAATTGAAATTTTAAAAAGATTTCATCTTTTCCAAACAGTCATCTTCTCCAACCTACCTTCCTTCACGCTGCAAACACTAATGCCTTTTCCATTGTCATCATCTCCGGGTTCAACCATCAATCATTTATACCAGGCCTCTTTTTTTTTTGCATTTTTCTTCCTTTTCCTTTTCTTTTCTTCCTTCATACTAAAATGGATCAATTCAAATTAATATCAACGCCAAGAATCTCAATACTAAATTAAGCAGCAGCCACTCAAATTAAAGTCAACTTGTATTAAATTTGGGCAATGAGAAATCAAAATTCACCTAAAACCCACAAAATTTCTTCATGAAAATCACTAGATCAAAAATGTCATTAAAATTCACTACTTTAAGAATTACCCCCGATAACCCACTTCGCATGTTCATATAAACTTTGCCGGTAGTGGCTTCGCTGAAAGCTCCGGGAACACCTTGGTGGGCAATATGGAGCTTCAAGCCATGCATCGGAGTTGGAGAGACGTCTGCAATGGTGAGTGGCTTGGGCAGATTGTCTATCGAAATGAGATCTAGACTGGCTTTGTGGTCGTTGACGGACTTGGCAATGCGACCCACACCAGGAAATCTAAGCAGTAGTGTCGATGGCAACAGTAGCGAAGCGAAATTGGTGGTGGCGGTGGATGAGGACGAAGGGGAAATGGATCACCTGAAGGCTATGAGATGGTGGTGTCTCTGGCTTCAAGAATCGAGTGAATTGTATGTTGAAGGGAGATTTTGAGTTGGTGAGAGAAATTCAAGTCCAATTTGAGTTGCTTCTATTTGTCTACTCCAGATGGTTCAGAAGAAAGAAAAAAAAGGAAGAACAAGGGAAAAAAAGAAAAGAAAAGAAAATGTAAAATTACCACATTACCCTTGATGTATTGTTATCACACTCGCTTGTCAAGCGTGTGTAATTCACTTTCCGTCAATTTGGATGATTTTCATCCATTTTTCAAAGAAGTCCAAAGCACAAGGAGTTTATATGGGGGTTTTCAAACAATGAGGAGGCTTTATGACAATAACCCAAACCACAAGGGGGTTTAATGTATTTTACCCTTTTTTTTTGTTTTTTTGTGCAACTAGATGCCTACTTGGTTTAGGTTATGCATCCGTATCAAGTCCGGTTGTGCCTTGATCAATTATATTCACTTTCTATCACCACACTTAAGGAGAAACATTAGTACACATCATCAATTGTTTGTTAATTATCAAAATAAGTGTATTAAAGACTATAGGGTTTTCAAATAATGACAAAAAAAAGAACGTAATATCTTTATACATGTAAGTAAATGAGTATGCATACAAATATAACAAAAAATTTAAAAGGTATACCCGCAAATATACACATATATGATGATTTTCTAAGTTCACAATGACTTTGTCATATTAACTCATATATGATAAATTAGTCATGCTAATGATTAATGTATTTTAAAATTAGTTACTCACTCTATGTTAAAGCATCCTATTGTAAATGTATACTTCATGAATTAATTTTTGGGTTAATTCCATGTAACTCCCTCAAAAAAAAGCTTCTTTCTCACATTGCCCTTGAATATTTAATTGAATCCATCCTCTCCCTATGTTACTATAATTTTTTTAATTAGATACAACTAGGTCAAGCAACTTGATTTCGAGCTGAATTCAGCATATTCGATGCACATAGTTTCATGAATTGACCAAATTAGGGTCCATGAATCTAAGAAATAGTAAGAATTTTTTCATCTCCCAAGTTCTTGATTATCAAATTTTTTAATTACTTGCTGCTCATGGAAAACTTTCTAAAACAATCTAATTGTTCCCCTATTTTGTGTATCTTTTGCTTAATCGTAATTAAAGTTTATTTTATTATACATTAGCTTATGGCTACTTTTTTTGGTATTTTTGTTACATTTGTAAAATGTATTGAAAAATAATTTGTAAGTACATTGTACTTTGTATATTGAAAAAATGTATATTAGATGTTAGAAGTTGAAAAGTTTTTACAATAGATGTAATTTTCAAAGTTTTAGATGTTAGAAGTTGAAAAGTTTTTACAATAGATGTAATATTCAAAGTTTATCTTGACCTATTTTATTCAAAAGTTAGTTCAAATCATTTTTTGTGAAATTTTACATAATATGTAAAGAGCTTTTGCCCCTCCGTATGATAAAAAAGAAAATCTTACATAGCACGGGGAGAGTAATTTGGTCAATTCATAAATCCATATGTGTTGAACATGTCAAATTTAGTGCAAAATTGGGCTGTCTGACTCAGTTATACATGATTGAGAAATTGGTACGTAATCGCACAGAAGGTGAATTAATTTGAAATAATGTGGAAAAGAGACATTTTTTGAAAATTTTCTATACATGACATGCATTTTTACTTGATAATAAAAGAGAACTTCATAGCATATGAAATTTTTTTTAACACCAAAAAAAATTGAAATTAAAAAGTTAAAAAAATTAAGTCACAAAAATTTTCATTCATACTCCTATAAGATTGGATACCATCTGTTCTCGAAGTACTTCCACTTTACTAATCGATAACCAAGAAAAACTGATTGACAAAATCAACTCAGGATGCATTGATTGCAATCAGCTCAATGTTTTTCTAATAGACATAGCAAAGTTAAAAGAAATTTGGATAAATTATCTTTTACTCTTCTGTGGTTTGATGTTTTAACATATGACCCCTCATGATTTAAAAATCTATATATAACCCGCTCATGGTTTAGGTTAAACTGTCATCATTAGTTTTCTCGTTAAAACTAACAATCAATAGTAAAAAGTCAAAGTCAAATTAATTTCGTGGCCTTTTTTGTTACAGGTCTTGCGTAGGTTCGGGTTCGGAGAGCGGTGGATTGATATGATTTGGAGGTTGATTTCGAATGTCTGGTTCTCGGTCATGGTCAATGGTGCTCCTCAAGGTTTCTTCCAATCTAGTCGAGGGCTAAGGCAAGGGGACCCTATTTCTCCAGCTCTTTTTGTGATTGGTGCCGAGGTCCTATCTCGCCTCTTAAATTCTTTGCTTTCCTCCCCCCTCTTTTCACCGTTTAGTGTACCTCATGGATGCCCGAAGGTTACGCACCTGGCTTATGCCGATGATGTGGTTATCTTTTCAAGTGGGCTGAAGAGGTCAGTTCGTTTGGTTATGAAAGCTCTGGGAGATTACTCTTCGGTATCAGGTCAGCAGGTGAACCATCAAAAGAGTTGTTTTTTGTCCCATAGCAGGTTTCCCAGGGCGAGAAAACGTATGCTTGGAGAACTCACTGGGTTCCCCTCGCGGGAGTTTCCGGTCAAATACTTGGGTTGTCCCTTATATGTTGGGCGGAGGAAGAAAGGTTATTTTTCGGAAATTTGTGATTCCATACTAGCCAGGGTGCTATCGTGGAAAGGGAGGTTATTGTCGCACGGTGGTAGGCTGGTCCTGATCAGGAGTGTGCTATCTTCTATGCCTCTTCATATTCTTGCGGCATCCACTCCTCCCAAGGCCATCTTTGGGTTACTGGAGAAGACCTTTGCTAATTTTCTCTGGGGGGCCTCCGAAGGGGGGCTGCGTTTTCACTGGATCAAATGGGAGCAGTTGTGTCAGCCATATGACAGGGGAGGTGCAGGTTTGAGGTCGTTGAGGGATGTGTTCGACGCTTTCTCGATGAAACTTTGGTGGCAGTTTAGATTGCGGAAGTCTTTATGGGCTGAGTTTTTACATTGTAAATACTGCCCGAATTTCCACCCTTGCTCTGCGGACGTCTCGCCGGGGAGTTCTTGGACTTGGAAGAGATTGATATCTATTCAGGGGGTTGCTGAGCAGCAGATTCGCTGGGTCTTGTCCAATGGATCGGCAAGTTTTTGGCATGATGATTGGTTAGGACAAGGTCCTTTATGTCGGCAGGTCGACTCTTTCCAGGAATATGCAGTATCCGATTTCGTGGAGCATGGTCGGTGGAACGTGCAGAGGCTGTGCTCTGTGCTGCCCAGCTGGTGGGTGGGGCAGATCCTGCATGTTGAACCTCCCGCTGAGACGCTTTCGGACAGAATGGTCTGGTCTCCCAGTACCTCAGGGGATTTCTCCCTATCGTCGGCCTACCAAAGTGCTCGTGAGGTTGGTAACAGGTCTTGTCTATACTCCTCGCTCTGGGGTCAGGAATTGCCGAGTAATGTGTCCTTCTTTATGCTGCGTCTGCTGGGGGCTAGATTGCCAGTGATGGATAGGTTGCAAAAGCTTGGGGTTGTCGGGCCGTCTCGCTGTTTTTGTTGTTCCTTCCCATGTCAGGAGTCTCTGGATCATATTTTCTGCACTGGGGAGGTTCCACGGCAAATCTGGGAGTCTTTTGAAGTGGTGGTGGGAGGGTTTGGGGTTTCCTCGACAATACGACATAAGGTGATTGGTTGGTGGTTGAAGCCTACTCGGAACCCGTTTCTTCAGTTTCTTTTTCGTGTGCTGCCGTCTTTGATTTGTTGGCACTTGTGGAAAATGCGGAATAAGTTTGTGTTCGAGGGTCAGAGTTTGCCTGTTGCTATAGTCAGTGATAGAATTTTTTGTGATCTGCGAGACCTATTCCAGATTAGGTTTAAGAATACTGTTTCTTCTTGCCGCGGGTGGCCGAGTTTCTTTGAATCTGTGGCTGGTTTGGCACGTCGTTATCAGGTGCAAATTGTTCGTTGGCGGTGTCCGAAGCAGTCGGTGGTGAAGCTAAACTCTGACGGTTGCTCTAGAGGTAATCCTGGCATGAGTGGAGGGGGAGGCATCATTCGTAACTATGAGGGAAGGTTTCTGCTAGGGTTTTCATGTTTTTTTGGGGAGCTAACAAGTTTGCAGGCGGAATTGGAGGCGCTTCTTCATGGGATTCGGTTGGCCGTAGATCGGGGATACAGTGCTTTGCACATCGAATCAGATTCATTGGTGTTAGTTCAGATTATTCGGGGAACGGTGAGGTGTCCATGGCAGTTGCAACGAGGTTTACAGGAGGTGTTGAATGCTAAGGGGTTGTTTAGAGAGATTTCTCATTGCTTTCGGGAAGCGAATAGGCCTGCGGATAGATTGGCCAATGTGGGTGTGGACGCTGGGTTTAACTCAACATATGTTTCATTTTCTGAGTTGCCTTGCCTGGTGAGGGGTGATGTTAATCTTGATCGGTTAGGCGTTCCGAACATTCGTAGGAGTAGAGCTTCTTTAGCTTGTTAGGCAGTAGTTGGTTGCTGTCTCTCTTTGTACTCTTTTCAGTTCATAAATAAAGATTAAAGTGAAAAAAAAAATAGATAAAAAAAAAAAAAAAAAAAAAGTCAAATTAATAATCGACAAATTTACCCTTTCACTGCTTTTTTTTCTTTTTTTATTCTCTCTCTCTCTCTTTGGGAAGAGACTTTGGTCTACAAAATCTTAATTTTCTCCAAATATAAAAGAGATAAAAGGGAAATAAATAAATAAATAAATAAGAAACAAAAAAGATGGAAATGAAATATAAAACAAATAAATAAGAAACAAAAATACCAAATCTTTTTTTACTGCAAGTATCATAATGTGTTTTTAAATCCAAATCTTTAATGGTATTTTGTAATTCTTATGTATCTATATTTTTATTTCAATTTCTTTTTTTATTTGGGAGGAAAAAGAAATAATTAATCGGTAAATTTGTTAATTTATTAGTTTGACTTTGATTTTTTACTATTGATCATTAATTTTAACCAAAAAACTAATAGTGATACTTTAACTTAAACAATGAGAGTGTTATATATAAATTGTTAAATCATAGAGGAATAATGTGACGAAACACCAAATCACAAGGTGTTAATCTTAGTCCCTAACTTTTGATGTTTACAAAATAAATGGATAATACTAATATCTCTTCAAGAAATACTTTCAGTTATGCAGCAATTTGATTCTAAGAACAAGCGCAATTGAAAGAAGACAAATGTTGCTAAAAGTTGTCGGACGCTTGGATCGGACGTCCGATAATCATTGCGCAACTTCGGACGCTTGGACCGGACGTCCGATAATCATTGCGCAACTTCGGACGCATGAAGAACTCCACCACCGGACATCCGAAGGAAATAAGACATTGCCCCTGGCTCACTGTGTGACGACCCCACCTTCTCCTAGGGCCTACCCTAGAAGTTAGCGGATCGCCTGCCTGGCTCTCGCCAGGACTCACTCACTTACATTAACTTCAGAGATAACATTATCATTGAACAACTGAACATTCACTCTTAAGTACCATTCCAATCAGCTTGAAACATAGATTTGTCCACTAAAAGAAACAAAATACACGTTCTAAACATCTATTCTTAATATTACATCAACTCAAAACAGAAGATTCAACCATCTTAAAATACAAAAGAAAACGCGACTCCAATATATACGCATAGTGATGGAATTTCCCAAAACAACTTTTCAATTCCATCCAATCACTTTTCAATCTCCAACTCCTGTAAGGAAAACAAAGCTAAAAGGGTGAGCTTACGCCTGTGAGGTTTCCATGCAAGCATCAATCAATAAGCACTTAAATCAGTACAATTAAGCGAGTAGTGCACATTTCACTGTACAATCACTTTCATTAAGCAATTGAAGAAGCACATCACCAAACAATCACTTTTAAAAGGATACGGTGCTCGCATTAGAGCCACTTCAATGCACTACACACTCCACAGAACTCCTCCTTATAACCTCCAAAATAATAAACACTTCCCTCACTTGGATGGCCATATCAATATCAGTAATTTGCTACTCCGTGGTAATACTCGAGTATACCGAAACACTTACCCAAAGCTACCGTCCTACCCGACCAAGCCCTTTGCTGGCTCGAATAGTCTGTTGAACAGAGGGTTTTGGGGCCCAGTTCAGCCAGTGTGATAAGGCACACACATGGCTTACAGTCATGCACACTTACAATATCACTTGATCAATTATCAACCTTCAATCTCAACTAAGCCAAGTGCGATAAAGTACACCCTCGACTTAGAAGGCGAGGGACAACTGAAAACACTTCACAATGAATCACTTAGCAATATTTCATAATAAGCACATTTGCCATATAATTGCACTTAGGTACACAAAAGCAGTTTAACACATAAATTCGGAAAACACTCACCAAAGATTCAAATGACTACTCTCGAGTCTCGAGTTGGTTTCCTAGTTCACGGCTACTTCCTAGTACAAGTTAATAATTCTAAAGTGAATATTCATTTTATATACAACCACTCATCTTACATAATCTAAGCTTTAAGTAACTAAAACCCAAGTTCCGAAGCTTATAAAATGAATCACCAAAATCTAGCAACCTTCCTTACGTTTGTCTTCAAGATTATTAAGTTTGGTAGCTTTAAAACAAGGTTAATGTACATATACACCAAATTTTAATATCATATAAAACACTTGAGCTAAGATTAACTCATTTCCAATCTAATGTGCAAGGATTAAGACAAGCAAACATTTCATTTCTTCCGTCTAGGCTAAAACAATTCTAGTTTGACCTTAAAGTACAAATATAATATATTCAATATTCATTTATCATTTTATTTGGAAACTCATTGACTTTATTGTTTTAATCAAGAATTATACTTGTTTTCCCAAGTTAATAATTTATAAGATATCTATTTTAGGATTAAATCATTTTCCACTCAAGATTCTAAGATTACGGTTTAGGAGTACTTCATTGGTCCCATTTTTAATTAATTAAACTCAAGGTTATTTGTAAGTTAAATTTTATTCCACTACACCAGTCCCTCAAATTTTATAGTCTTTAAAATATTTGTGAAGACAATATTAAGTAATTAGAAGCCAATTTAGGTACATAATTATCATGAGTTTTCCCCTCATTTGCTTTAGTTTAACTCTACTTGTGGAGTTGTATATAGCCATTAAATCTCAGGGTAACCGCAGCTATCATTTATGAAAGCTTACAAAGTTGGAAATTAGAGGAAATGCTGGTTCAAAGTTGGTTCCTCACGGCCATTATCAAAGCAAAGTGCATCCGAGAACAAAAGGAAAGCAACAAGAAAGGCGGCTTTGCCACCCTTTGATGTTTTGATCACAACTGGAGCTACGCTTATCGGATTGAGGCAAATTTTATAGTGTTTCGAAGCTAAGACATAGACCTACATTTCTTCTGAAGACATCGACATCCAGTTATCACATTTTCAAGGCCAAAAATGGACGGTCAGAAGCACAATCTGTTTCATTTTCTCGGTCAGCAACCAAAACTAGTAACGTTACTTCAAGCTTTCGACGAAAACTCTATTCTTTCACTTGCTTAAAGCTCTAAATATTTAAAGTACATTCAGTCCAGCATATACCAAGGCAAATAGCATCTAGTTTCAACAAATTATTCAACCCAAAAGCTACGCACAACAATCTGTCATCAACTAATTACAATTTGCATCAGTATAGCAGTTTAACATGTGGTGTTTTCTCATAATTTTCTTTTCAGTTTCATGCTCCAACTAGACATGCAGGAGATGATCATTCAGTTACAGACCATCTTAAGCAAAACATAGAAATTTATAGCCAAAAATCCAAGAGAAAAGCTGAACCAAGATTTATATCCTCTCTCGGCTATAAAGCTGGTTCGTAGCAGCAAGTAATGCCTAAAGACGAGTTTCTTATGCTCAAACCTCTCATGCATGAAGAAATCAAGATGTTATACAACATATTACAGATTAACACAGAATTTTAGAGTCATTATTCACCAAAGACAGCTGAAACTTTTCCATTCCCCCCCCCCACTCGGATGAAGCTGGAAAAATTCCAGCAAGGATCTTCCATCGGTCCTCCCAATTTCCAACTTTTCCCAAATTTCTTCAACTAAACTTCTTATAATACCTGAGATAACCATATTACATGCTTTTCTTATATTATATTTTCCATTTTTACACTGCTAATGAGCTGAAATTCATGTAATTAGCTCCCGGTTGCTACAACTTCAGTCAAATAATCATTTTAATCTCAAACCAGAATTTTTCTTCAATCGAAGCTCATTTCCTCTGCTAAAACTCATCTTGCAGCTTGTATATATATATATATATATATTCATTTATACTCAATAAATAAGTATTGATCACAGAGAATTTACCTCTTTCCTTTAAGAGTTAAAAAATTGCAGACTGACCAGATTTTCCCAACTTTGTTTCCTCAAGGTCGGCACCAGCTATCCCTCCTATTTTCCTTGCCTTTCTCTTCTTGATTATGATCAGCAGATGATGAAGCTAACCAAATTTTCTCCCCCTCACTCTTAGTTCCACTCCCTCGATTCCATTTTTGGAAAGAAAGAAAGAAAGCTGCCTTGTGTTTCTTTCCTCTCGGTCACCGCCCAACTAGCAATTTCTTTCTCTTTGTTTCCTCTCGGTTGTCTTCCAGAAGATGGCTTCCTTAGGTTGCATAGTAGTTTAACCAAGATTCAGGGTTAGTTAGGTCATTAGTATTAACTTATTTGCTCACTAAGGGGCTGCGGTTTTATTATTTCATGCATTGACTCCAAACTTCATTTGTTCTAATTTATATACCCTTACAAAATTCTCGTACATTAATCTAGGAGATTTTCATACATTCGGTTTTAAAGGAAAAACAACTAGACGTATAATTTATTCAACTGTATAATATATGCTAGTGTCTAGTAATATATGCAAATGACACAATTTACAATATACATACCATGTGTTTATTTGATTCATAAAAATTTTTCTACACCAATCTAGGATATTTCTAATTCTCGATTTCATAGAAATTCAATTAGACATTTAATTTAACCACTTATTCGTTATATGTAATATTTCCAATATCAAGGTAAATAAAATAAAATAAATGCAAAGCACACACCTAATTTTCTCGAGTTCTCACACACTGACCCCGATCGGATGCAAGCATCGGACGTCCGATAGGATCGTTCAAACTCGACGAAAGCTGTCGGACGCTCACAAAGATAATACCGGACGTCCGATAGAATTGAGATATTCCTTCTAACTCATTGTCTGCTTTCAGACGCAAGTACCGAACGTCCGATAGAATTGAAGAAGATTTTTCAAACTCACTGCCTACTGTCGGACACATACTTCGGATGTACTGGACGTCCGATACTCCAACAGTTAGTTGATTCTTCATCTACTTTCTATCCGTTGGAAGTATTAATAAAGCACTTTCTTGATCCTATATAAATAGTGCTTGGTTAGAAACTTCAAACAACTTTTGCACATTGAAGATACAAAAGATCTAAAGTAGTTTTAGTGAGAAAACACTCTCCAAAGAAGATTTGTAGTCTTGGTGGTGTGAAGTTCATTATAAGCTTTTCATTTGTGAGTGAATACTTCAATAGTGTAGATCTGTGAAGGTTGTCCTGAGGGATAGCAAAACTTCTTTACTTGACCGAGTGGAGCTTGGGGTAAGGAGGAAGTGAACCTTCCTTTGTACACAAGATTGGTTGTACTTCATCAACTTGAAGAAGCTTGTTCTATAAATTGATCTATAAGCTCAAGAGGAGTTTGGTAGTCAATTGGTTTGTAATTCTTCCCTTCTTATTTACTTATTGTTATATTGTGATCTTTTAATTGCTTATCTCTTCTACTCCCAAGTAATCGTGCTTTCTTACTAATTGCTACATTGTGTGACCACTTAGAAAAGAGGGTAAATTTCATTTTGAGCAAAAAGTGCCCATAACTTGGTTAGCTTTTTAATCAACCTAATTCACCCTCTCTTAGGTTGTCTTCGATCCTTACAATTGGTATCAGAACTTTGTCTCTTTGAGATTAAGCTCAATCGGCTTAGGAGTAAAGATGACAACCAACAATGTCATGTTTTTGGAAGGACAATCTGTGATTAGACCACCTATGTTTAATGGGTCGAATTATGTGAGTTGGAAAGAAATAATGAAGAATGATTATCTTCTTGCAATCGATTGATATTGAATTGTGGTTTGTTATTACTGAAGATCCATATGATGCCTCTCTTATAGATGAAAATACTCATAGATCTAGACCAAAAACTAGAAATGAACTGACTGCTGTGGATAGATCTCATCTCACCTTAAATACGAAAGTCATGAATGTGTTATATTGTGCTTTAGATTCAAATGAATCCATTAGGGTCAAAGGGTGTAAGTCCGCTAAAAAACTCTGGGACAAACTTAGAGAAGTTTATGAAGGAAGTGAGAATGTGAGAGAACAAAAGAAGTCTATTCTGGTTACCAAGTATGAATCGTTCAGGATGGAACCTCATGAAAATATTGATGAGATGTACTGTAGATTCAACGACCTTATTAAGGACTTAGAGGTGCTGGAAAAGGAATACTCTCTAGGTGAGAAAAATAGAAAAATTCTGAATGCTTTATCCAAGGATTGGGAGAATAAAGTTACTGCCATTGAAGAAACTAGAGATCTAAATTCCTTACCCATTGAATCTCTTATTAATTCTCTAACCTCTTATGAGCTGAACCTTAAGTCCAAAGTGCAAGAGAAAGAGGATGTGAAAGTAAGAAGGAGTATTGCTCTAAAGACATCTCATGATAAAGATGATTCTGCCTCTCTAGATGGAGAAGATGCGGAAGTTGATGATAGTGTTCTAGCTCTCATCACAAGAAGTTTGAAGAGGATCCTCAACAAAAGGAGATTTAGAAGAGGAGGACATAGCAATTCAGATTCTAATCAATTCAATAATGCAAGAAACAAAGGAAGATATGAACCCAACAAAAAGCAAGATGACAAATGCTATGAATGTGGCCAAGTTGGACACTATATGAGTGAGTGTCCAATGAAGAAGAGAAACGGTGAAAGAAAACCAAGATTCAACAACTTTCAGTTCACATGGAATGGATGCAACTCCGATGGTGAAATTGAAGAGGAAGATGAATCTGCTCAATTGGCTTTCATGGTCATTGGAGATGATGAGATAACAACTTGTAACTCTCAATCTGATAGTGATGATGAAACTGATGATGATCTTGAATCTTTCATTAAAAATTTGCATGATAGTTTGAAAGAATCTTATGTTAGAAACAAGGAATTGAAACACAAAATTAGTTTTCTTCTTCAGGATAATGCACGTTGTTTTCAAGAAAATAAAAAGCTGAAAACTGAAAGTGATTTCTTAAAAAAGAATGAGACTGTTTTACTGTGACGCCCCCACTTCTCCCTAAGGCGAACCAAAGGGTATCCGCGGGACGCCTGCCCAACTCTCACCAGGACTTGGTACAACTCCCGTTCAAGCTTATTACAATACTAGCTATCACGACAAGACAAAGTAAGAAAGATAAGTCGCTTCCATAAATAACATTAAAACTTACACCACTAGTTCCAAGATATATCAATCATCCAATTCTTATATTGGTTCCCAAAAGATACATCAATTCCCAAAATATACAACAACCACAATGTCTAGTCAATTACATTTGGAACCTTAATACAAAAGTACAACAGAAAGGTTTCTTTGAGTCTCACTCCACGTCCATTCCTGTTAAGAAAAACAAATCTATGAGGTGAGCAATCGCCCGTGAGGCCAAGAAACATACATGCAAGTACGTTGTCCAAATAACAAACCCAATTCACAAGAAAAACGATAATAATCGAGTAACTAACAATTCAAGTGAAATATAAACAGAAACAATTCAAAAATATGGTAGCTCTTAGGAGCTAAATTCTACTTGCTTTACCAGATCTCAATCGTATACCTTCCCGTGGTGACTCTCCGTCAGTCGGGTCAGTATTTCCAATCCGTAGATTCCACTTTACTTCACATGTCCTTCCACCTTACAACCCCCCACCGGGCCCGAACGACGATAAAGGTGCTACTGCACGAGTAGGCCAAGCAAGATCTCTCCAATAGATCAAGTTTATCATATTATTCTCATGGCTCACCGAGGTTCCCGACCAAACCCATGCCTGCTCGAGTCCCAAGGTCGGCTTATGAGTTTGGGCGTCCCCCATGTAACATTTGTGAGTCGAGGAGATTCACTCCACGATGTATGAAGCCATAGCATACTATTTCATGTCATTCAAGCATTCAATACATTCAATCATTCATTTCATTTCAAGCAAGTCATTCATGAGTTATTCATTTCAAATGAGAACGAGTGCGGTAAAGTACACACTCGACTCCATTTTCAAAATTTCCAATCGACAATAACAATTGAACATGTATCACGTTCCCATAATTTCAACTATTCATGCACTTAACACTCACCAAGTAACTCAAGAAGTAAAGTACACTTGAGGGTTCAGATGTCTACTGTGGGATCCTCTTGAAGGTCCTCTTGAGTGCGTGAGCAATTAATAATAAACTATTACACATTATCGCTTAAGACCCCTAATTATCGAAGAAGATTGTACTAGTGTACAATCTAAGAAGGTATCGCGAAAATGAGACTTAATTACTCGTGAATCGAGACTCAAAAGTGAGGTTTTAGTAATACAAGGAAATCGGATTTTCATCTTGAAATCAAATGTAAAATAGTCAAGCAATCTCGAAGGAAAATGGATAGTGCAAAGGACTTGATTTCCTTTAAGTTCGGAAATTTCAGTTTTGACAAGCAATTTTTGGAAAATCGTATCTCACTCTCCACAAGTCCAAAATTAGAAAACTTGGTACCGTTGGAAACTTCTTCCAAAGTAATAAAAGTTCCTAGAAGACACTATTCCATGATTTCAAATGGAAGGCATTCAAATTTTGGGTCCAAGATGCTGTTTTGGAATACCAAGACAGATTTGGGTTGATTTTCGGTAAAGTTTGGAAATTTGGTAAAATTCACACAATGCGAACTAGCCTCTGAAATTTGGAACTCAAATAGAGTTACAATCAAAGTTTAAAACACAACAAGCGGAACAAGAATCGGAGTTTCAAGCACCAAGATATAGTGGCTCAAAATTACTGAAATTTCCTCACCAAACAAGGGTTTTCCAGATTTAAAATGGGAAGTTTAAGACTTTGGTTGAGCATCGAAATGGACCTGGAAGGGTATCAAATTTGGTAGTATTACCCTACCATATGAGAGCTATTCCTCTGTCAACTTTCATGTAAAAATTCGCACGGAAAGTTGGGTAACAAAGTCGCTAAAGTTCCACGATTTCCTAAGGCAATTCTGCCTTGCACTTTCGTTTTTCTTTTCTCAATCATTTGGCCAATGAAATCTTTTCAAACATGGTCCATTTATGAAGACAATGTCTAAGAGACATCAAAAAATGTGTTTGATAGGTGATTAACACCAAGAGTTTCGAAATAACAACTCCTAATCAAGATTAGCCAGTGACCAGCCCAAATTTAGGGTTTTCAAGCAACGAGGCAGGTTTGAAATTCGGCCATAACTCACTCAATTCAACTTGGAATTGAGCGTTGTTGGTGGGGTTGAAGACTGCATTCATAAGGCTACAATTTCACAGAGTAATCATTTTAAAATTCTGTCAACAACTAGCTCATATTCGAGTATCAAGTTGCATCTCATAACATGCACTCCAGTAAATCCGTGAAACAGGACAGGCATCTTCAAACTATTGGTACGGTTCACTCAAGTGGAATCAGGAAATAAATTTTATACCAATGAAAAACTGGAAATGTCTAGTTTCTAATACCACAAACGGCACTCGATTTCGACATCGGAGCAAAAAGTTATGGTTGATACAAAATCACTACTAGAGAGACTCTGGTCACGTTTTCCAGTTTTGGTGAAATTTCGAAATCTCAACTTTTACCGAGCCAAATCAAGTAATTTTTTGAGGAAACTTTCTATACAACCTATATTACACATTTACATCAAAATCAAGTCAATTGGAATACAAAAATTGCACTAACGGGGCACGGCAAAACAGGGGCAGAACCGTCCCTTTTTCTCATTTCACTCCCTTTGAGTTTTCTTCCACAATACAACTTATATCCACTAGATTAAGCACTAATTCAACATAAATAACACCCAATATCATCAAACCAGCTCATCAAGTCCATTGTGGGATTTCATAGAGCCCACTCACAAGATTTTCAACAATATAGAGCTACCCACATGCATCTATAAGCTTACAAGTGCAATATAACTTATATAAGCCAAGATTCAAGAGGTTGATCATTTGTTACCTCCTTAGATGACTAAAGCAGAAATTTTTGATCCTTTGAAACTCAAGAAAACCATGCAAATGAAGCTCCTTTC
Organism: Coffea arabica; assembly: GCF_036785885.1. Classification (NCBI taxonomy): domain Eukaryota; kingdom Viridiplantae; phylum Streptophyta; class Magnoliopsida; order Gentianales; family Rubiaceae; genus Coffea; species Coffea arabica. The sequence goes on along the minus strand of NC_092318.1, from coordinate 21,767,424 downwards.
CTAGCTTGAGTTGATCTCCAAGTGGTTTGCAAGGTGTAGTAAAATTTTGGAGTGATTTGGACAAGAAATGAAGCAAGAAAATGAAGAGCTTTTGGTCTTGTTTCTTCCTTGGGGTGGCCGGCCAGCAAGAACAAAGAGAGAGAGTATGTTTGGCTGATGATGAAGTTTCCTTGAGAAGCTTAAGTGTGTGGCCAAAAAGTGCTCCAAAAGTCAACTAGGAATAGTGCGCGTTCGCGCGTGTAGACACCAAAATTTTAGCTTTTCTTTTTTATTTATTTATTTATTTATTTAGGTGATTTTTGTTTATTTTATTTTTTGTTTATTTTATCTTAGTTTCATTTTTTGTTAAGAAAATTGCTTTATTTTTATTTAATTTATTGAAAAAAATCAAAGGGACAAGAACAAGACACATAAGCCTACTTTGGGATTTGAAATCTTGGCCTTTCATATTAGGTTTAGTTTTTTGAGGTGCCTTTAAAAATGCAAACAGCCGCAAACAAAAAAGGGGGGAACAATTAGAGAGGTGAGCTTCGTCTGAGACTAGAGGAAAAAATAGAAGAAAAGAAAGAAACAGAGGCGGACGGACGAGGACAAGGAAAGGGGACGGATTGAAGAGGAAAAGGATTGGCGGCTAAGTTGAGAAGAGAGGAGCGAGTTTCGTCTGGGGAGCAAAGGAAAGAAAAGAATAAGAAAAGCAGAGGAAGAAGGAGAACTGGGGACTGGGGGCTGGAAAGGAAAATAGAGTAAGGGAAAACGGAGAGGAAGGAAAAGCAAAACAAGGGAAAATTGAGGGAGGTCTTCGGCAAGGGGGCAACAAAAAAGACAGAGGAAAACTAAAAAAAGAGGGCAAGGAGATGGAGGAAACTAAGCCAGAGAGGGTTGCAGGAGAAAAAGGGGGCGGACAAAGGGAAAACAGAGGAGGCTTTGGAGTTGAAAAATAGAACAAGAACAAGAAACTCTGGAAAAAATTGAGAGGGGAGAGTCTTCGGGAGGCAAAGATGAAAGAGAGAGCCAAAGTGATAAACAAAAGGCAAGGAAGAAAAGAACAGAGGAGGAGGAGACGGACTGACGGACGAAGGGATGGTGTTACTGAAGCTTCAGAGGCGGCTCGCCGCCAGCGTTCCCAAGTGCGGCAGAGGCAAGGTCTGGCTGGACCCCAATGCAGTCAACGAAATCTCCATGGCCAATTCCAGAATGAAGGAGGCAAGAAGAAAGGGACGCCATTCTGGATACGGTAAGCCGCTATTATCCTTCAAATTTCAGTTTTATACAAGCTTTCGAAGCCTGTTTTATTTTTCACGTTGTGGCTTGTAGCAATTTTTCTGTTGAGTTATTCACGAATTGGAAGTATGTATGCTTTGAATGTCGATTGGACTGGAGCTTCTTGTGTTTTGACAAAATTTTGGGGCAGAATATAGCTTTAATTGAGTAGAAGATTAGTAAAAACTCTAATGCCCCCAACCTGTTCGACGAAATGCCTGGCTGAAAATTTCTCGTTGAAAGAACATTTGGTTGCATTTTTTCCGTGTGAAAGAGCCAGCTAAGTCAGCAGGTTCATTTCCTTGCGCCTGAAAATTTTTGATGTATTGGTGTCTTGCACCTTTTCTGTTTTCTTATTCCCTTATGCTTCTCATCGTATGAATTAGAATTAATGATAGGAGAGGGAGTTTTGGGTTTTTGTTGTCTATTACCGAATTCTGGTATGGCTTTGATTGAAAAGAAAGCTGCGCTGGCAACTGATGTTGAATCAGTTCGGTGGAGAAGATGATCACTTGTCCAAAATTGCAATCTCAGTCCCTCCATTTTTCTTTTGTTTTGTAATTTGGCCCCAGAGTTCCAGAACTTCGTAATTCGACCCTAAAACATTCATAATTCATTCGGTTAAGTCCCTATTTGGTTGCATTTGAACCCCTCAAGTTTTCCCCTTATTCTGATTTGACTCAAAGATTGAAAAAGTTGGCCTTACTTGACCTTTTTAAGATTTTAATCTTTTTATGTTTTTAAGTAGTCTTTTAGCTTGATTATTTCTTGTTTTTAGATCATAATTGTAGAGCTGTTAAGTCAATCGAGTAGCTCGAAAGCTCGTTAGAGCTCGACTCGTTAAGGCTCGAGCTCGGCTCGTTAATTTTGGTTAACGAGTCGAGCTCGAGCTCGAAACATGCTCGTTTAGTTAACGAGCCGAGTAAGCTCGGCTCGTTTGATACTCGAGTAACTCGTTAGAGCTCGTTAATGAAGGACATATTTGTCATTTTAGAAATCAAAATTATAAAAATTAAAAATTATAGGTTTTTATTAAGGTTAATTTGCACGAACTTGAGCTCGAGCTCGTGAAGCTCGACTCGTTTGTGATAAACGAGTCAAGCTCGAGCTCGAGCTCGAGCCACATGTACATTTAACGAGCCGAGTTCGAACACATTTTAAAGCTCGTTTTTCTAACGAGCTCGAGTAGAGCTCGGCTCGAATTAAACTCGAGTCGAGCTCGGCAGCCAAATACTCGGCTCGACTCGGCTCGATTAACAGCTCTACATAATTGTGGCTTAATGATTTTGTGGATTTTATCATGTTGGGTTTAGGGAACTTGGATTTTTGGGTAAGAGGTTTATTTGGTTGGGTTTGATAATAGATTTTGGTATGTTCTTCTGGACTGATGATTTGGGCTTGGAGGCTTAAAGCCCTTCAATTTATATGAGCTAGATTAGTGAAAATGATGGGCTAGCCCGCTTGTTTTTCCTTGGACTTCCGATTGGGCCAAGCGACTTTTGGCCCAATAAATAAAAATGGCCCAATGGCCTGTTTTATTAAGAATCTGGTAACTGGTTTTGCGAATCAGTCCCTGGATTTTTTCTTAACTATACTGTGGCCCTAGAAACTTTCAACTTCTTTCAATTGGGTCCCAGGCTTAATTGCAAATAGGTCCCTAAACTTTATTTTTCTTTTATTTTGGACCCCAAAACTTTGTTAATGTTTGCAATCAAGTCTTTTATTCTTTTGACTTCTTGAATGTGGGTTGTTTATATGATTTAATTGATTCAATTTCACGATTCATTTTTTTATCTTTTGTGATTATTCGTTAATTAAAATGATGCCTTGACCTTTTCTTTGTATTTTGGAGGGCAAATAAGTGGTTTCATTTCGTTAGGGCCCCAATTCAAGGGAGGTACACCCTATCCCTTATTTCTCACTTTATTTGACCCTACTTGCCCTACGTGATTTATGTGCTTAATTGCATGCCTTTTGAATGTTTTTATTTTATTTATTTATTTATTTATCCACTTTATTTGTTTTAGTTTTGTATATTTATTTTTTAATTTTGATCATTCGAAAGGCACTTGAATGCCAAAGTTGTAATAGTTAGGGATTATTTTATTTTATTCTTTTCCCCTTAAATTGTAGTAGGGCCCCCCCCCAATCTAATCGTTAGGGCTTGTTTGCTTTATTTGCTTGGTATGTTTTGCATGCTTATGTGTTATGTGTTATCCGCTTTCTTAGGGCTTTGCATCTAGATATCATGCTTATGTGTTATGTGCTATACGTGATTTATGTGTTTACATGCTTTTATTAGGTCTTACATGATTTATTTGATTGTAACTGATGTGTGACGTCACCACACTAGTCCAACGCTAGTTGTGGTCCCCTTTTCCGATTTTTTACTACTCCAACGCTAGTGAGAATTTGTAGGCATGGGTTAGTCCAACGCTAAACCCTTAGGGACTGTCTACGCGTTAGATCATGATTGTGTGATAAAATCACTCCATCTCATGTATATTTTTCACTTTTTAGGCCTTTACCATGTTGCATGACACTTTCCTTATATGTATAGCCCTTATCTCATATTCCCTCCATATATACATATTCCTTATTTCATGCTTATATATATATCCGTATGTGTGATACATAACACTAGACTTACATTTCATTTAGGAAAATTAAAATTAGATTAGTACATTTGCTTGATTAGATTAGGGATGACCCCTTGGATATGGGATATGGACGAGTTTGGCTTTTCTAGCCTTAGCACGCTCGTATTCCCTCTATTAAAAGGAACATTGAAAGTCACGAGTGTAAGTCCCCGCACCCATTATGATGCATTCCTTCAGAACATACACATTTGTATATTATTATTTTCTTTACTTTTTCTTTCTTTCGAGTCTTATGACTTGCATTATTCGTGACTTCTTCGAAGAGTCTTTATTGGGCATCACAATTAATGTGATTGGCACCAATTGAGATTTGAAGATACATTTCGACCCCCCGACACACTTCTAGGTTTAGGGTTTGCATTCATATAGTACATCCAAATGTGATAAATCTTTAGGTTAAAATAAGAAAATCTTTGACTAAATCGCGCAACTAGCCTTGGCTAGGTTGAAAGGGTGCCTTGGATTCTTATCCTTGCCTTCCCTTTCTTCAAATGTGACTCCCGAATCTTTTTCTCTGATTTTCGTAGACTTGAAGTCGTTTAAAAAGGATTTTCTACTTTTTTCTTTAAAATTCATTTTTAGGTGACTTGGTACACCTTAACTCTATATCAAGTGGCGACTCTGATTTTTCCAATCAAAAACCCTTTTTAAATTACTATTTTTGGGTCCAAAATCGTCGCATTTTCAAGTCCCATTTAGACCAATGTTCTTCATTTTCTTTTCAAATCAAATATCATTTTTTCAATCAAAAATTCAATCAAAAGCCATTTTTCCAAACCTGTCTTTTATTTTTCTTATTAAAAAATGGGGCGCGACAGCGCGCGTTTCGTGCTCGTTTCCTCTCGGATTTGTTTCACTTGTGCACTAAACCTCTAATGCACTTCCATTCATACTATTATTATTTACTCTAAATAGTCTAAAAATAAAGGTCTAAAGTCTCTCGATTAATCGCGCGCGCGAAAATGCGTACTTCCGATTTGTACGCCATAGAGCGAAATTTCTAAGAAATTCTTGCAACGATAGTATTACTAACCAATACTTGAGTATTTAAACATAAAAATAACTATTTTAAAACTAATGTATGAGTCTTCACTCTCCAAACTCACTGTATTCTCAAATCGTTTATTGTCTCCAAACGCGTATTCACTATTCTCACTTAACGAGTTTTCAAAAATTAAATTTTAAAACGAGTCATTTTAAAAATATAAGTAAGTCATAGTTCCATGTAATTGGGTCTAAAAAGGTTGAAATAAAATATTAGGAGTAAACAGCCAATTAAATATTTAAATAAGCTAATAATAGGAATTTAAAATAAATAAATTTTCGAGTCCTCACATTTACACTTTGAGCTTGATAGAAAAACAAAACTTTGTGAAATGTTCAAAAAGGAACAAGGTGATCTGAAAAGAAGAATGGATAATTTAAATGATTTACTCCAATATAAGAAACAAAACTGCTTTCAAGAAAATGGAACAAAACCTCATTTTGGCACTTATGAGAAGAAGATAAATTTTGCTGCAAATGATTTTGTTGTTTATAAGAGAAAACAAGTAAGATTTATTAAACCTGTTCATGTAAATAACTCTTTGATTATCTGTAATTTTTGTTGTCAAAAAGGTCACATGAAAAGCGATTGCTATGTGAGAATGAACATGAGAAAAGGCATGAAATGCATGTAGATAGTTAGACATGATACTAACTCTCAAGGACCCAAAAATTAAAAGGTACCAAATATTAGTTCTTGAACTCTTGAGTAGGTGAATCTGGTAAACATTACTAAGGAATCAAAGTGGGTGCTCAAGATACATGACCGGTGATCCATCACATTTCATCAAATTCAAGCCAAAGTCTAGTGGCAAAGTGACATTTGGAAATGACATGAAAACTAAAACAATTGGAGTAGGAGATATCGGTAAGATCGGTGAGATTCTTGTTCATAATGTTCTTTTGTAATTTTCTTGTTTCTGATGTTTTGAACTGAGTTTTTCTTGATATTTTTGAATATTATTGAAATTTTATGATGACACAAAGGGGGAGAAATGAATGATGCTGATCTAATGATGATTTGTTTTGATAATTATTTCGATTGTTATTTCTCTGTTTGATACTTCTTTTGATATCAATTCTCTGTGATATGTTGGTAAATGTTGGTATGTTGGTGATTGTTGAATTCTGATATCATTTCTCTGGAATACTGGAGTCTCTATTATTGTTGCTAAATTATTATTGCTAATTTTTACTCTCATCTTATGATGACAAAAAGGGGGAGAAATGAATGCTATGTGAAAGGGGGATTTTTCTGAGATTATAAGTTTGGCACTTAAAAAAATTTTTGATGCATTGAGTGAGGGGGAGCTTTTGGCTCAATTATTTCTTCCTCCATCCATTGTTTTGTCATCATCAAAAAGGGGGAGATTGTTAATTTTAGTCCCTAACTTTTGATGTTTACAAAACAACTGGATAATATTAATATCTCTTCAAAAAATACTTTCAGTTATGCAGCAATTTGATTCTAAGAACAAACGCAATTGAAAGAAGACAAAGATTGCTGAAAGCTGTCGGACGCTTGGATCGGACGTCCGATAATCATTGCACAACTTCGCACGCATGAAAAACTCCACCACCGGATGTCCGAAGGAAATAAGACATTCCCCCTGACTCACTGACCTCGATTGGATGCAAGCATCGGACGTTCGATAGGATCGTTCAAACTCGACGAAATCTGTCGGACGCTCACAAAGACAATATCGGATGTCCGATAGAATTGAGATATTCCTTCTAACTCATTGTCTACTTTCGGACGCAAGTACTGGACATCCGATAGAATTGAAGAAGATTTTTCAAACTCACTGCCTATTGTCAGACGCATACTTCGGATGTACCGGACGTCCGATACTCCAACAGCTAGTTGACTCTTCATCTACTTTCTATCCGTTGGAAGCATTAATGAAGCACTTTTTTGGTCCTATATAAATAGTGCTTGGTCAAAAATTTCAAACAATTTTTGCACATTGAAAATACAAAAGATCTAGAGTAGTTTTAGTGAGAAAACACTCTCCAAAGAAAATTTGTAGTTTTGGTGGTGTGAAGTTCATTGTAAACTTTTCATTTGTGAGTGAATACTTCAATAGTGTAACTCTGTGAGGGTTGTCCTGAGGGATAGTAAAACTTCCTTGCTTGACCGAGTGGGGTTTGGGGTAAGGAGGAAGTGAACCTTTCTTTGTACACAAGATTGGTTGTACTTCATCAACTTGAAGAAACTTGTTCTATAAATTGACCTACAAGCTCAAGAGGAGTTTAGTAGTCAATTGATTTGCAATTCTTCCTTTCTTATTTACTTATTGTTATATTGTGATCTTTTAAATGCTTATCTCTTCTACTCCCAAGCAATCGTGCTTTCTTGCTAATTGCTACATTGTGTGGTCACTTAGAAAAGGGGGTAAATTTCATTTTGAGCAAAAAGTACCCATAATTTGATTAGCTTTTTAATCAATCTAATTCACCCTCTCTTAGGTTGTCTTCGATCCTTACACAAGGAAATAAAAATTAATTTATCCAAGAAATTTTATGTAGTAATAGTTTCTCTTTTGTTAGAACAAAGGGAACAAGTTAGTCAAATATGACAATAACAAGTTTGCCCGATGCTGGAATCGAAAGCACACGCTGACGTTGGGGTATTTATCCGTAAATTTTACATCCATATTGTACATTTGCATTATAAAATCAGCTATTTCTATGTGTGTGTGTGTTTGAGAGAGAGAGAGAGAGGCAAGGAAAGCAATTCGATGATTTTATTCTCCTAGCACAATTTTGCGATTTATTTGTAATACGATTGAGTTATAATTACCATCGATTGTAGATTAATTTGTTGATTGAAGCACTCCATTATTGTGCTCCTTATAATATATAAAAGAAAAAAATTTGAATGATTCATATATATATATATATATTTTAATGAAGGTGTATGACAGTCCAAGTTATTTGAACTAAATGGACTTCATAATTGGTCCATATCTAACGCAATTTGACCCAAATGATGTTGGGTGGTAATTAACTGGCTTTAACACCTAGACTCTAATATTGCATCTCGAACTAAGAGATTCTGCAGTTATAGGTGCAATTACACAATGCAGTAAACAATTCAGATCATGTCATCTTTGGTTCGATCTCAGTCATTTATTATAAAATTAAAAATATATAAATGAACGTTTCAGATCAACTAATGCGGTCCGATCTAGGTCATTTCCGTGTTTGGATTTCTTCATTTTTGTGATTGTAAGGTTGCTTTATCTATTCTAAGCCTCTAATTTGGTGAAATGACAATAAAAATAATGACGTTACATCATTATTGTTCAAAAAAAAAATGCAGACCTAAGTATGGTTGTTATGGTTTTAATTGGGAAAAAACCTTCCCTCGAAAACCATAACAAAACCAAAAAAGAGAGAAGGGTGGGGCCGGGGAGTGGGGGTTGGGTTGGGTTGTGTGGAGGGGAAGATACCAAGCTAATATGTATAAAGCTTCTCCAATAGATAACCTTAAAAGCTTAAGCCTTGTTCCCCCTCACTCCCCTTCAAACCAAAACCATATTTTTTCCCCCACTACGCTCGAAGCACGATGCGACCACTGTTCTGTCTTCCTCTATTCTCTCTTCCTCTCCTCCTACTCCTGCTCTTGTCCTCCACCGACGCACAGTCACACAACATAACCCGTATACTCGCAAAACACCCTGAATTCTCCACCTTCAACCACTACTTAACGACCACGCACCTGGCGGATGAGATCAACCGCCGCCGGACAATTACCGTTTGCGTGGTGGACAACGCCGGAATGTCCGATCTCCTAGCTAAACACCTCTCACTGCCCTCGTTGAAAAATGTCCTTTCCCTCCATGTCTTTGCAGATTACTTTGGAGCCAGAAAGCTCCATCAAATCAGCAAAGGATCCACCACAACTTCCACCTTATTCCAAGCCACCGGCGAGGCTGCCGGCACCGCCGGCTACGTCAACATTACCGACATGAAAGGCGGCAAAGTCGGGTTCGCAACGGGCAATAACGAAGGCGAGTATGGCGACCTTACCTCTACTTTTGTCAAGTCTGTTGATGAAATACCATATGTGGTTGCTGTCATCCAAATCAGCCACGTTTTACTATCTCCTGATGCTGAAGCTCCGGTCTCTGGACCTGGAGCCCTGAACGTGACTACTTTAATGGAGAAACAAGGCTGCAAAGCATTTGCAGACTTGTTAAAGAGTTCAGGGGCTGAAGAAACCTTTGTCCAAAACGTCGAGGCTGGTTTAACATTGTTTTGTCCATCTGATGGAGTCCTGAGCTCTTTCATGCCCAGCTACAAAAACTTGACTTCTGAAGGGAAGGTTTCATTGCTGCTCTATCATGGGACCCCAACCTACAAATCTCTAGGGATGTTGAGATCAAAGAATGGGAAAATGAACACTTTGGCCACCGAGGGAGCTAACAAGTACGATGTCACAGTGCAAAACGACGGAGAAGACGTGAAACTGGACACCAATGTGGTGACAGCGACAATTACAGGAACAGTGATTGATGAAGATCCAGTAGCTGTTTTCAAGATTGATAAAGTTTTGTTGCCTAGAGAATTGTTCAAGGAAGCTCCCCCTGCCCCTGCTCCAAAAGGTTCCAAGGGTGCGAAGGAGAAGGATACAGCCGCAGATGCCCCGGGACCTGCCGCCGACGAGGATAGCGTACCGGCGGATCAGACGGCTAGTGACAATGGAGCAATAAGGATCGTTAATTTTCGTGGTGGATGGATGTCGGTGGCTTTGAGCTTGATTTTGGGATGTCTCGTTTTCGTTTGATTTGGACTTGGGTGAGATTTTTGTGTTACATACGTCTCATGTTGTTTATTTCTTTTGTTAAAAAAAGGCACAAAAAAAAGTACGGTTTTCTTGTTTCCTATGCTAGTTTTTTTGTGTTAAATTATAACACAAAATAATTAGTTTCTCCTCCCTCTTGAATTTTTTTTTTTTTTTTTTTTGGGGTCTATTCAACTTGTAATTAGTTAGCTATTTGTGCATTGTATATGATGATGATCACAAAGTTAAAGTGTATTTCTTCATACCTTTTAAGTAATAAATGAATAAACTATCTTTTGATCACGTTGCACTGCCGAGGCTGAAGCGTGAAACCAGAAATGCAGATTGGCAAAAGTAAAGAAAACAAGGAAAAATAGTTGTTTGTGGGGCACCAATCAGTGCGTCGTGACAGATCCTTCTCCCAAGTCCCAACAACTACACTGTCCCACTAGATTATATTATAGTAATTGAGAAAATCACAATCCCGAGGTGCTATGAAAGAGTCCTAATTAAGAAAATCACAACTAATTATTGCTGTATTTATGAAAATCAGAATCTCGATCCTAGTATTTTGGCGTCCATTTATCGCCATAATTGATTAGTAACTCGTACTTCTGGCAATACTTCAATTTAGACAAGTTTGATACCTCTCATTTTGCAAAATTACACGATTTGGTCATAACTGAAACTTGCTAACAAACAAACAGGGGGAACAAAAAGTAGAAAAATTCAACTACTTATAAACTTTTTCTTTTGGTAAAAAGAAGAAGAAAAACGTACCATCTTATGCTTATGTACAATCCTCTATTATTGTTGCTGAATTATTATTGCTGATTTTTACTCTCATCTTATGATGACAAAAAGGGGGAGAAATGAATGATATGTGAAAGGGGGAGTTTTCTGAGATTATAAGTTTGGCACTTAAAAAAATTTTTGATGCATTGAGCTAGGGGGAGCTTTTGGCTCAATTATTTCTTCCTCCATCCATTGTTTTGTCATCATCAAAAAGGGGGAAATTGTTAATTTTAGTCCCTAACTTTTGATGTTTACAAAACAACTGGATAATATTAATATATCTTCAAAAAATACTTTCAATTATGCAGCAATTTGATTCTAAGAACAAGCGCAATTGAAAGAAGACAAAGATTGCTGAAAGCTGCCGGACGTTTGGATCGGACGTCCGATAATCATTGCGCAACTTCGGACGCATGAAGAACTCCACCACCGGATGTCCGAAGGAAATAAGACATTCCCCCTAACTCACTGACCTCGATCGGATGCAAGCATCGGACGTCCGATAGGATCGTTCAAACTCGACGAAATCTGTCGGACGCTTACATAGACAATACCGGATGTCCGATAGAATTGAGATATTCCTTCTAACTCATTGTCTGCTTTCGGACGCAAGCACTGGACATCCGATAGAATTGAAGAAGATTTTTCAAATTTACTACCTACTGTCGGACGCATACTTCGGATGTACCGGACTTCCGATACTCCAACAGCTAGTTGACTCTTCATCTACTTTCTATCCGTTGGAAGCATTAATGTAGCATTTTTTTGGTCCTATATAAATAGTGCTTGGTCAAAAACTTCAAACAACTTTTTACAACCTCTCTCGAGGATTTTTTTTTCACCCTTGAAACATTTGCTTATTATTTTAATGGATAAGTACAGAAACCACCCTTGAAATTTTCAATAATATCACTTTGCATCTCTAAAATTTAAAAATATCTATTGACTTCCCAATTTTTAAATTCTTTGTAACATTTTCAGCCCAATTCAAATTATTTGATTTAAAATTAATTTAGGAAATAGAAAATAATTTGATTCAAAAGTTGTCCTTTTGTTTTAGTACCTTAATTGTCGTAGCAAACCAATTTAAAATCCATTAACAATTGAAAACTTGATAAATGTGTTCTTTAATGAAAAATTAAAAATTTTTAATAGGGTTGAGAGATCCTTTAACATGTTTTACCATAATTTGGTGACAAAAACATTAAAAATTTTAAAATTTAAATAATTTACAAAGCATGAAAATTTATTCGAAATATTGTAAAGATGAAAAAAATAACTTTTTGCACCTTTAAAAAATCTCAAATAAGTTTTAGATGTGATTTTAAACATTTTCACTTTTTTCCAACTTTCAAGCCATTGATTTGGATAAATAAAAATTAAAGATTCTTAGCAGTTTATAAAATTTATTAAATTCACTCAAAACATTTTACATAAAAGGAAAGAGTTCTTTTATTTGGTACCTTAAGGGAACAAGATAAGCATATCAATATATGAAGGTGGACCCAATATTATAGTTTCAAAGCCACAGTTGACCTCTTGAATTGCAACACTCTTGCGAAGGAAATCTATCCTTTTGCCAAAAAAATAATAACATCGAACCCATCTCTCATTATGTGACCTTAAATCACCAAATAGGAAAAGTTTTCTTTTGTAATTTGAAAACATTTTAAATAAACTTCTATTATCTGGTTGTACTTTAAAAAGCTTATTGCTTATGCGGCAATTATATTTTGTCCCTTTAGACTTACATCTATGTGCTTTTTATCTTTATTATTATCGTTTGATTATCAAACTTACAATTTTGGAAAAACTAGGGCAATAAAAGAGCATTGTTGAAAAGAAATTATTTTCTCTTTCTTGAATTGATTATTTTAATTATATATTCTGTATTGGGTTAAAATGTTACAAAATTTTGAAAATAGTGGAGGTAAGTGATTTTTTTTTTTAACTTTAAAGGTGCTAAGTCATACTATTAGAAACCATAGTGGAAGTTTCTAAAATTAATCCTTGTTTTATCACTAAATGTAGAAGCCCACCCCACCAGCACGTCTCCATAGTGTCGGTGAGGAGGAGGTGGAATGCCGTTATTCGGGTGAACTTGTGCCACGGGGTCCATCTATTTTGTGGCTGATCGGGACTTTGGCGCACAATAAATTTGTGGTATTCTATAATTCTATCCTGGACCCTGGTCCCTGGTTGGGGAATTGAGTGGAAACCAGTTGGCAAGATTACCAAATAGACATTTTCCTACTACTAATAATTCCTTGTATTTGATTATGCCTTCTATATTGTTTTTTGTTAAATCCTTTTCCATGTATCTGTCCGTTTACCTGGCACTAGCTGTACAAATTACTAGAGGCCACCGATGTAGAGTCAGCAGTACCGGAACTGCAAATAATATATAATTCCTACATACACTCTAAAGTGATGTATGATCTACCACCTATTTATTAGAATATAATAGAGTAAATTTTATATACACTGTCTGTGTAATATATTATCACAGTTAAATAAATGATACATGAGCAAATTTTGAATATTAAATTCAAATTTTACATATGTATCATATATCTAAATTTAAATTTAAAATTTAAAATTTATTAATGTATCATCCATCGAATTGTAATAGTATATATATGATTAATTTAATATAATATTATTATAAATTACTAATCGTTTAAAACTTTATTACTTCGCATGCTACATTTGCTTTCTCCAAGTAGGACCAGCAGATTTGCAATTGGCTGGCCACCCAAGAGGCCAAAGAAATGGGAGAGAAAAATTCCCCCTTGCGGACGTGGATCAAGATTCTCCGTTGTCACCGGTGGTGGTAGAGAGCACGCTGGGGACACTAATTCAACGGATATAAACAATAATATAACAAATATAGATATTAACACATAAAGATAAGAAAACAAAACAAATATTTTTGACACATTACAATTAGGAAAAATTGCCCACGTTTGTATCTATCGTTTAATAATGTCGTAATTTATAGTCATTTTTTGTATGTAAACTCTAGAATTAGTGCTCCATATTTAATCTCCACCATCTAATTCAAAAATATTCCATTATAGGATAAAAAAACACACAACAAATTTTTTTGGTACATTATAATTAGTGCTCCACATTTAATATCCACCATCTTATTTAAAAATACAAACACCACATGTCTACCATCAAACTACACTGCAATCACCATTGATGGAGGGACAACAGAGAACCCTAATCCAACGACGCTATCCATGTCCCATCTATCATCTGCATATTGTATATTAAACTATATTTTATATAAAATTATGTGTTTTACACTTTATATTGATACTCATTTTGTATGTATACATGTACATGTTTTCTTTGTTATGCAAGCAATCATGTGTTAAAATTTGTTACGTTAATTTCATATATATTGACAGTGTATATATTAGAAGGTATGAATGCATGTTACCTAATTTCAAATTAAATTTGAATTCAATTCATTCACATTAGTATGCATCTACGCCTAATAGTCTATACAATATCTATATATATATATGATGAATCTTTTTATTAATTTTTTTAGGCAGTTGGATGTTGAACTTCTTAGGTGGGGTCGGGGATTGGTTAGGTATCCCCACCGACGCCCAAGTGCCCGTCGTATAGCTGAGTTCTTTGAGGCCATTCTCTTTCAGGGGATTTCGCACCGTAAATACAAGGATTATTTGCAATTTGCACCTCTAAACTATAATCAATTGGTATTTGCGCATAACTCAATTGCAGCATTCGAGTAAATTAGACTATCAATCTGTAGTACACAACTCAATTGGTAAGAAAGCTATCGAATTTTAATAGCTGTTTTTTGAATGAGAATACTTTATTGCCAATAAATGGATAATATATTTCAATAAACAAATACACATTAGTTGTACTAAAGTCTTTTCATTCACAGATATTAAGAAAAACATATTTAATTGTGAATTGAAACAATGTGTTACAAATTAAAACTATAAGTTATTAAAGTACTATAATTAATACCTTAAGAAGCAAAAATACAACTATTATAGTTTAAAAATGCATATTATATTTTTTTAAAATTTCAACCATAATACAAATGAAAACCACCAGAAAAAGCTGCTAGGTGCTTTAACGCTTTGACCTAATTGTAGACTTGCTCTTAAAGATATGGATCGATCCTTTGCTCCCAAACTTCCAATTCGGATAGCTGTAAAGTCTCTTCTTTTTGCACAAGTTTCGGATTAAAAATTATTAAATGCTAGGAAGTTCCATGATCACTGAATTAAGTTTTTCATGTAATTAAAGCACAGCTTCATCAGAATGGGAATTCCAATCACGCCCAACTGTTACTATTAAACTTTGTTATATTGGAGAAATGTCAGCCAATACCATGGTATTGAATGAGTGACTAATTCTCAGTCACTAGATCAATATTTAGTATAAAACTATAATAGTGGTGTAAAAAGATTATGAGGCAATTAAACAAGAGACTGTTGGATACTTGGATATTATAAAATTTTGTTTTCTGATTCCACTACTATGTTTAATTTAAGTATCGTAAAATTGGAAGCTATCTTAACCAGAAAAGTCTCTCAGGATCATGCAGCAATGTTGCAAGCTCCTACAGTGAATGAAATTAAAAATGCTCCATTTTCAATCAAGAAAGGAGCTGCTCCAATGCCAGATGGATACACCGGGGACGTTCTTATAAAGAATTGGAGTTTTTTAGGTGATTAATTGGTGGATGCTAATCATGCTATAGAGTTTTATTTTCAAAATCAGTACATGTATGAGCCCAAGAGTCCAAGCACCTTGGCAAGATGAAGGATTTCAGACCCTCTATAAAGTTTACTCTAAATTGTTGACTAAAAGGTTGAAGAATGTGATGCCACCTTTAATTAGATCTGAATCAGAGTGCATTCCTTGAAGGGAAATCAATCATGGATACTGTATTTCTTATGCATGACCTTGTTAAAAGTTACCATAGAAATGATGGAAAAGCCTAGATGTGCTATGAAGATTACATTTAAGGACAGCTTATGAGAACCGGGCCTTTCTGTTGGCTGTTACGAGTATATTGGATGTATTGTTTGTTTCTTGGGTTGCTAAACGTTGTGCTACTGTTTACTTCTATGGTAACATGAATTGTATCTTTCACTGCTTTTCACAAGAATGACAAGGGGATTAGAGAAGGGCACCCCGTGCCCCTCATTTATTTTACTGGCTACGGAAAGTTTCTCTGCTTTATTGGATCATTCCATTGACGAGCAGGGATTTGGTTATCGTACTAACTGTGAACGGCTGAGGCTTACCCATTTGTGTTTTGCTGATGACTTGTTTGCATCGACTGCTGCAATTGACAAGTGATTTACCGTGATATAACAGTTTTTGGTAGAGTTCAAAGAGCTGTCTGGATTGAGATCCAAATTGCAGAAATCCGAGTTACTTATGGCCAAAATATCTTCTGAAAGAACTGCATATTTATGTTCTTGTGTGGGAATGAACAGAGAGGTCTTTCCTGTTACATACTTGAGAGTACCTCTTACTTCTACCAGATTAATAGGTTGGGATTGTCAAGTGATCAACGATAGACTTCAGTCTAGAATTAAGAGGTGAGCTCTCAAAAAAGTAACAGAGCAGGCTGCAACCTATTGAATATATTCTATACAGCATTAACCTTTACTGGTGTTCTTTCTTAACTCTACCTAGAGCTGTCCAAGTCATGGTATTTGCAAGTACTTTAGCTACATTTTTATGGAAAGGTACTTCAGAGGAAACGTATGTGGCAAAGCTGTCTTGGCTGGATGTCTGTGAACCTGCAAATCAAGGAGGTTTGGCGCTAGTTTGGACCTTTGGAACAAGTGCTTCTTAATCTTGAAACACCTATGGTCTATTTGCTTGAAAAAAGACGTTTTGTGGGGCGTTGGACTCGTACCTTTATTAAAAGGAAAATCTGTTTGGGCATTAAATGAAAAGGTTAGATGCGTACAGGTGCCGGAGAAAAATATTGAAAACTGACAAGTGTGACTAAGCCTCTCATTGAACATATTGTTAGTATTAGGCAGCAAACTCGCCTTTCTTTTTTGGCATGATGAATGGCATCCTGTAGGTAGGCTGCTAGAAATTTTCACTCCTAAATTGATTGCAGATTTTGGCGGTTCTTTAACAGCTAAGGTGTGCAATTATCTTGGGTGGTAGAAGAACTGGCGAGGCCCAAGAACTGATAAATGCCACTTTAGCATAGTCTCAGCCTGAGATTCATACAGAGGATCAGGTAAGGTGCGGATCCAAGGTGGCTTCCGTTGTAGAAGATGTATTTAGTGAACTATAACCGAAAAAAAAAAAACCTGATGAGGTTCAGTATAAAATTAGCTTGATGCAAGAAAAGAATGCCGAGATATGTCTTCATCTTATGGCTGGTATATAAAGGGAGACTGGTAACTCGAGAAATACTGTTAAAATGGAGCTTAATCTCGGCCAGTAGATGTACTCTCAGAGAGCAAAGCAGTGAGACTCAAATCAATTAGTTTTAGTGCAGATGCTCAGCACAAATACGGAAACAGGTGCAAAGTTTGAATTTGATTTTTCGAGGAATCTATCCATGGTCTGCTGAGCTCTCATGGCTTTATTATACATTGTGTACATAACTCAATTCTTGAGCAGGTTTGACTTTCTCATGCAGCTACTGGACGGAACCAGAGAATGTTTCTAAAGGATGGTTTTGCACAATAGTAGTACATCAATTGGACAGTCGGCATAGCTCGGGATTTTGGTCAGACAATTTTTACCTTGTAATTATGTGTATTGTTTCTTACTTGAAGTTGGCTAGTTCTGAGATGGCTGGGCAATTGTGTTCTGATTTGTTTTGAGTTTAATCTCATTGTAAAAACTTATTGTTTTGATCTTAATAAGAGCTCCAGTTCACCTTTAGGGGAAAAAAAAATGGAATGCTGAGAATCTGGTTAACTAAAAGGCTGATGAGATAAAGGCAGTATTGCATCTGTTGTTGAAAGATAAACCCAATAGATGGCATTCAAAGAATAAAGAACTAAGCACTTGCATAAATGAAATTGTTAGGCTGCATAAACAGATAAAATGAACTTCTAACATTCAGGCAGAGAGGGAAATCATGAAACAGGCACAGTTTTCTTCAGCAAGGCACACTTTTTGTCTATTTCAAAGTAACAGTGGCGATATCGCATGGCAAGCAGTTAGCTATTCTTTTCATTCACTCAATCAGTGGACTGATAACATTCAAAGCAACAAATAACAGAGTATCTCGGCATTTACACAGTCCAGATTATAATATACAACATCTAGAAAGGCAAGTTTTATTAATTCCAAGAGAGGATAATTTACAGCAACTTACATACTCTATAAATTTAATACCTCCAGCACCACTGCTGAAATTGCACAAACGTCATAGTGCCAGATGCATCATCATTTTCCATTTTCAAACAGGGAAGGACAGAAGAAGTATATGTCTTCAAGCCTGTCATTGCTAGGGGAATTGCCACCATATACCAAGAGTCCCTCTTGACCATCAAGCTTCCCACCAGCAAATGCGCACCATCCCCGTGGCCCTGGATGCTCGCCAGAATTTGAGCCATCCTCCACCTTTTTCCAAGCTAGTGTCTCAGTATCCAGAGCGTAGACCTCTGCTGCAAATTTCCCTGCACCTAAGTGGCCCAAATCACTAGGGTCTATCTCCCCACCATAGATGAATATATACTTTCCAATTCCAAGTGTCGAGAACACACTTCGGGGGGTTGGCTTTTCTCCAGTTGTCTCCACTTGGATCCACTTCTCCTCTACCAGATCAAAGTAATGAACATCATCAATCTCCACTCCAGAAAAGCCATATACAACCCAAATCTTTCCAAGGGACACTGCAAGTCCAGTTCCACCTCTAGGCTTACAATTCTCTCCAGCCGCTGGAAATTTGGTCCATTTTCCATCAATAACATCATAGGCCCACAAATCATTAAGCCGCCCGGAAACACCACAGCCACCAAACACATATAGGCACCGACCATCGGCAGCAATTGAGTGGTAGCTCCGGTTTTCCGGCCCAGTGTCCCCACTGGTGAGTAAGGTCCACCTGTTAGAAGAGGTATCAAAGGAGTAGAGCTCATTCAGCTCCTTGTGTGTGGCATCCCTACCCGCAAACACATAGATAAGGTCACCAACGGAAGTCATGGAGACACCAACACGGGGTGGAGGGATATCTCCAGTCGCCTCAGCCACTGACCAAGTTCTCTCAACAAGATCAAACACATATAAGGCGTTGTCAACAGGTATCCTGGGGGTAAATTCACCACCAAAGGCATAAACCTTATCTCCAACAATAGTAATGGCATGTGAGCTTCTTGCTCCAGGCCCTGCTCCCTTCTGATCTAGCTGCATATCATAATCGAATCTTCAATTAAAATTGAACTTACTTTCAGAAGTTCCTTAAATTCATTATTTCCGATGCATACCAATACTGATTTATGGGAACTGACATTACAAACTATAACTATTCACTGTTAGCATCTATACATAAATAATAAAAGTGAGGAAGATAAAAATCATAATACGGAACACAAATTTCAAACTGTATGCAGGACAAGATTGACATGATTAAGCGCTATGATTGACTTTAGTTGTAAATAACATCAAAATGTCAAATACAAGAGGATCAGGAACTCTGCAAAACTCAATTCAAATTTGAGACCAACAAAAGGAAGAGTGCAATGAATAGATCAAAAAAAAAAAAATTAAAAGGCTCAAAGGCTAACCTTGAACCATTTGCCCTGCATGAAACTCATGGCCTCAAAGGCTTTCCTGATGTGATTTCCGAGCGCTCCCACTGCCCTGGTGGTTGAGTGACTCTATTATATGTATAAGGGAGGTTTATTATACCTGCTCCGGAAAAGCCCGTATAATTAGGTTAAATAAGTCTGTGTGTGTCTTGAAAACGAGTCATAAGGGAGGTTTATTATACCTGCTCCGGAAAAGCCCGTATAATTAGGTTAAATAAGTCTGTGTGTCTTGAAAACGAGTAGAGTCCGGATTTGTCAGTTCATGGATCCGGGGTCATCTGCCGCCAGGAGGTACAATTGGGAAATTTGCCAAATTAGTCCCTAATATTTTCATAAAAAAATTTTTTAGTTCCCAACATTTAAAATCAACCAGAATCATCCCAACATATAAATTATGATCAATTTTGGTTCTAATGCTCGTATTTACTCATTTCTCCGACTTAAAATAGCACGTCTCTCTCACGTGGGCATATTAAAGACATTGGAGTCATAGAAAGGGGGGGAGACTTTGCATGCCACGTAATTGCCCACCTTAACTCTATTTTTAAAATAAAAGAGAGATGAAGCATGCCAATACAAATCAAATTGCACCACTTCGATTTTTATGCATTGCGTCATATAAATTATGTTATGCTGTACTGACAATACATGGTCTTGAGAAAAGCATTAAAGTTTGTCCCGTTTTGAGTCTATAGCTTTAATGTTCACAAGTTTTAAAGTAAAGAAAAAATTTGCCTTGAAAGAATTAACAAAAATGAGGCATAATAAATAAAGAGAATCTAATCTCAACTAGTGCCATATAATTCAATATAAAATTACCTATATACCCCATGGGTTTAGGTGTCCTGACGAATTCAATTAACTCCATATGCTTTGGTGGAGTTTGGCCTAAATTGGTCCAAACAACTTGTGTTTACCAAATTCTCCTTATTGACGCTATAAAGCTCCTTAAAAATCACAGCTCGAGGAAACATGCAGGTACATGCCATGTTCAATTTTTTTTTTCTCCATTTGGCTTCAAAACATTTTTTCCCGTGCGGAGATATAGAAAGCTCTTAATATATATCACGGCATCCATTTTTAGTTTGTTCTGGGCACTTGATTAAATGTAATAGCCAATAGGTTAAAACAAAACTCGGCCCAAGAATGTTGTATACAGAGGGTCTCAAAATCTTGACGAAATATTTGGGTGATTGAGATGATGTTGGCGGCTGGTTATTGCTTTTAGTTGTTTGTATAATTATTAATATAATATTAATATAATAATAATTAAGATATTAATCATTTTACAATTAATTATGTAGATCACAATTGCCTCTAAAAAAGTTAGTCCTACGCACATTATAAAAGTGTTACAGACTACCTATGCATCTGGATTTTTTCCCTCTTTTTGGTGGAAAAAGTTAATTGCTTCAAATAAACATAATTCTTTTTCTAACCCTTATAATTTTTAGATCATTTATGGATAAATTTGTCCCATTTCCTAATAGGATCCATTGTAGCCACTTTGCTCAATATTTTATGCTACTCAATTCAAGTTTGAGCCAAATTTAAGAAGTAGAAAGCATTGTTCATATTTGATTTGATTAGTTGACGAGTCAAATTCGAATGAACTCTTGTCCAATCACACTTGTTTTAAGTATACAATAACTTATGATGCGTTTGATAAAATCAAAATATAAAAACTAAAATCTGAAATCTGAATTCATTAAATCTGAAATCTGAATTCATTAACTTAGTAAATTGTTAAGTACTGAATCTAATACATTTAAGTGTATATCATCATATTAAGTGAATAATTTATCACTTATGTTTTTGGGAGCAAGTTTTACTTGAAAAATTTAATGCTACTTAATCAATTCAGATGTTCAATTTTTTTATTATCAAACATATTTAAACATGTTAAGATCTGATTTCATTAAATTGAAGTGCTGAATTAGATTCAAACAGACCTACTTTTGTTTTGCATCCCAATCATGTCTTCTATATCTTGGATGTACCCTAAAAGCTAAAACCCAAAAAAAAAATTTACACAGTTTGCATCTACGAGGATTTAGAATGTGGTATTAGAGTGGAATTATAGATATGCTCGGATTACTTGCCTCCAAACAAGGGTTCCATTCATAATGACTTCATTGTCTTCTTTTCTCTCTCTCCCACTTCCATTCCCCACTTCTTAAGAAATAAAAAATAGTGAATAGAAAAGGATTGCAGTCTAGCATGTACTAGAGACTTTGCCTCCGACGCAATTGCCCACCTTAATATCTTTTTTTTTTAATATAAAAGATGGATGAATCATACCTGTACAAACCAAACTGCTCCCCTTCGATTTGGGATAATTTCAGAAACCTCCCCTGAGGTTTCATGAAATATCACCTAACTCTTCTAAACTTTTCAAAATCTCACTTAGCACCCTTGAAGTGACAGTAGGGCCATATGCTAATATCAAAGGTGATGAACTGTCAATAATACCCTCATATTTAAATTTTCTAAACTTATTTTTCTTTCTCTAAATGTCAATGAAATATAGGATTTAATCAATGAAATATTCAGCGCATTTGGAGAAAAATAGCTGCAGGTTCTTTTTTTCCCCTTTTTTTGTGTTTCACAACTTTATTTATTTATTTAGTTATTTGTTCCTATTCATGTAGAGCGCAAGAGAAATAAAGTAACTAAAACTCCGAATTGCAGTTTTCAAATTCTGAGTTTTTTATAATAAAATTTTCATATTTTATACCCATAAAAAAGTCTGTCTATTTTGTGTATATTCTCTGTATGATATTGAAGTTGAATTTCATCTATTGCTGAGTTTTTTTGGCTCAAATGTATGCTTTTTACATGCTAATTGCCTTCAATGCTATGGAGAGTTTTATTTATAGAAATGGTTTAAAAAAATATTTGTTTTTACTGTCTCTCTCTACTATAGAAATGACTATTGGCTGTAACATAAAATCTTATTAATTTTCATCTCCTCACTTTTAAGATGGTTCCAATTTAATACTTTTTTTCCTTGGTTTGTAAAATGTTCATTTTTCAATAGGTTAAGGGTATTAAAGGCCCTAAAATAATCTCTCTCCTCAAACATGAATTTTTTAATATTACTTTTGGTTAGAAGGGTGACAATGTTACCAAAATGTCAATTCGAGGGGTGCTAAGTGAGATTTTGAAAACCTCAAGGGAGCTAGGTGATATTTCGTGAAACTTCAGGGGTATCTGAAATTGTCCCATTCGATTTTTTACGCATTGCGTCATGGCCATAGAAAATTGTCTTTGCTTACGCTGTATGACAAGATATGCTCTTAAGAAAAGCATATGAGTCTGTGCTTCTACAGTCTATAGCTTTAATGTTCACAAATTTTAAAGTAAAGAAAAAAATGTGCCTGAAAGAATTAACAAAGATGAGGCGTACAAAAAAAAAAAGAAAAAAAGAGAATCTAATCTCAACTAGATCATATAATTCAATATATTCAGAGGAAATTACCTGTATACCCCATGGGTTTAGGGTTGTCCTCATCAATTAACTCCATATGGTTTGGAGTTTGGCCTAAATTGGTCCAAGCTACCTGTTTTTACCAAAATCTCCTTATGGACAGTTGGAAAGCTCTTAATATATATATTAGGACAATTAAAACCAATAGATCTCTTGAATTGGTTCTATTCTTAGACAAATAAATTCAGGTATCCAGTTTGAGGATGATTCCTCAGGGATCCATTCCCAATTAGCTTGATTCTGATTTGATGACGTTTGGCATTCATTGGTTTGATTGCTGGATATTTCTCTGTGGGAGGTTTGTTCCCAAGTAGAGTATCCATCGAAGAGATAGTTTTTCTCTTCTGGATTGTATGATGATGAACTTCCTTCACCTACCATGTTTCTGCATAAAGAAGTAGTTAGTTTAAAAAGTTGGGATATTATCCCTTTATAGATAATTTGGAAAGGAGCCAATTGATTGAGAAATGATGCTCCTAAGATGATATGGTTAGTCAAATACTCATTAAAAAAGAAGGTATCTGAGAATTGGTTTTGTATATTTGGAAATTTGAATTCAATATCAAATTTAGGATTATTGGTTATTCTAAGGAACTGTAAAAGTTGGATTGGAATAAGGTTTTCAGGAATATAGTTTTGGTCTGACCCTGTATCAACTAGGGCTTTATATATATGTATATACATATATATAGAGTTTATTGCCAAAATAACTCTCTTTCTAAAATATATACCCAAAGTAACTTAATTTTAAAATTTATTACCTTTATAATCTTTTTTTTGCCACATAGGTTGCACATGTGTCAAGACAGAGATAGAGGCACACTCTATTTCTTTTTTCCATCTAATATCTTTCCCGATTCTCTCTCTCCTGTATTTTTTCCTTTCATTGTCTTCTCCTTGTCAAACGTAATTTTGAGAAGTCAATATTTATATTAACAGTATATAAAAATTCATCATCATCCTTGATAATATCAAGGTAAACAAAGATTATTCTCTTATCTTTTCTATTGTGCAATTTTTAGAACATTGCTATGGCATTCAAAAAATTTTTGAATATTAATTGTATAACAAATGATTTCTCACACCGTGTATTTGATAAAATGTCTAGAAAAAAATAATCTAGCCATTTTTAGTTTGCAGTTGAAAACTTGAAAATTTCAGTTTTATTACATCTTGTAAAAGTTTTTTTCAAAGAGTAAGAAGGATAATATAAACAAATATGATAACCTTGAAGTTTTTGTAACTTTTTCTTGTTATTGCTTAAAATTTTTGTTGCAATTTTTGAATTTTTCAAATTTAATTTTTGAAAAAATATATGCAATAGGTTTGATTCATTTCAAGAAAAATGTAGAGACTAATCATAGTAAAGTCAATAATGATAGAATTTATTTTAAATAATTATAAGAAAAATTATCAAAGTTATGTAATCTTATTGTGTCTCTATGATTAAAAAAAATTAAAAATTTTAGCTCATGTTGGAAACTATAAACTAGATCAAAACTTTCCTTTCTTATTATCCTATGTGGCAATCAGGATAATAAGGTGGTAATAATAACATCATTATGGGAATAAAGTTTGAGAGTGAATCATATTGAGAATATTTTTTAGAAAGAGTGTTATTTTAGCAAAAAACTTATATATATATATATATATATATCACAGGCATCCATTTTTAGTTTGTTCTGGGCACTTGATTAAATGAAATACCCAATAGGTTAAACAAAACTCAAACCAAGAATGGTGTATCCAGAGGGTCTCAAAATATTGAAGAAAATTTTGGATGATTGAGATGATGTTGGCGGCTTGTTATTGCTTTGAGTTGTTTGCATAATTATTAATCAAATATTAATATACTAATAATTAAAGTGTTTTTGTGTTTTCATTGTCGCGCTTGTTGGAAAGGAACTTTATTATCTCAATGTTACGATTTATAAAAAGGAAAAAATTTAGAGTGCGTGAATCGACAAATTCGAAATCACTCGAATTTCATTTTTATATGCGTTTAAACTAGGCCTGTCAACGGGTCGGATCTAGACCCGGATCCGGACCGGATCCGTGAAATTATTGCGGGTATGGGTAGGGATTTAATTCCGTTTCCCGGATCCGGATCCGGATCCGTTTTGTCAAACAAAAAAACGGGTCGGATACGGAATATAGTATTCCGACCCGTATTAGACCCGGATCCGGATATAAATGAATTAATAATTTAAAAAATATATATTTATCAATATAATTTGATTAGGGTGATGTATTTTAATAAAGTTAATTTGATTTCTTTTCTTATTTGGTTTTTTCTTTGCATTAGTTAGAAATTAGTTTACAATTTTTTTTTCTCATTTTTATTAGAAATTATAAATTTTGGTAAATTTGTTCGGGTAGACCCGGATCCGGATCCGGGACCCGTCGGATCCGGATCCGGAACATAGAATAAAAGACCCGTCGGGTAAACGGGTCGGATCCGGATCCGGCATAGTAATTCGGGTCCGGGTCCAGAATAATGAATTCCGGCCCGAACTCGGCCCGTTGACAGTCCTAGTTTAAACGCAAACATTTCAATAGTTGTAATCCTCCAAAAAGTTCCATCTACACTATGAATCTCAAAAGTCAACCATACAATTACATAAAGGCTAATGCGATTACTTACATATCATTCCATTTGGGCATGCAGGTCACTTGATGAAAACAGTTTTGGATGGATTTCCACTTCATTATCACTTTACTTCAAAGCATATGGGGGATCTGTGTAGAAATTACAACCAACGGTGATTATTGCCTGTTGGTCAGGAAAATAAAAAAAAAATAAGTTTGTGGTGAAAGAAAAGAAATGGATGACTTTAATAATTTGCTTCACAAGTATTTTTCTTGAATGGTGACTAAATATGGAGAGGAAGTTTATATATATATATATTGACGGATGGAGAGGAAGATTATAGGTAATACAGCTTTTCAAAGTACCAAATTTACTGGCTAAAAGCTAAATAGACAGATTTACAACAAGGGGGATAATTTTAGAAACCTCCCTTCAAGTTTCTAGCAATATCACCTAGCACTTTTGAAGTTTCAAAAATATCATTTGCCTCCTTTATTTTTAAACTTTTATAACATTATCAACCCAATTCAAAATGTAATACTAAAAAATTCATATTTGGAGTGTATAGAATCCATCGATAATTTCATTCCAAAGTTGTCCTTTTTTTGTGTTCCCTTAATTGTTATGACAGACTAATTTGAAATCTCTTTGCATTTGAAAATTTATCAATTTGCTTCTTTAATGGAAAATTATAAATTTTTATTGAATTTGGAGATCCTTTAAGAAAATTTATTTTATAATTTGAACAAAGAATGTTAAAATTTTACAACTTATGAATAATTTACAAAACACATAAAATTCATCCATAATACTATATATGTGATAACTTTTTTCTGCATCTTACGAGCAGTTCAAATTAATTTTTTAACCCATCTCAAATAATTTATAAATTTAATTTTAAACACTTTCCTTTTTGTAATTTACAAGCCATCGATATGCATAAAAAAGACAAAAAAACTCTTTTTCTAGTTTAAAAGCATTTTAAATAAATATTTTTTTTGTATTTACATCTTCATACTTTTTTTTTCATACTTTTATCTTTGTTTTTAACTTTTGATTAATATACCTTTTATTTTGTAATGGTTAGGAAATCAAAGGGCAATTTTGGAAAGAAACTGTTCTCTTTTTTAAAATGAATATTTTAATAGTACATAATGAATTGGGTTAAAAATGTTACAAAATTTTAAAAATAAGAGAGTTTAAGTAAAATTTTTGAAACTTTAAATGTGACGGATGATATTGTTAGAAACCTGAGGTTTCTAAAATTATCCCTTACAGCAATCCATAAGCTCTACATGACACCATATCTTTTTTAAAACTTTCAAAATATTGTTCTCAATCAAGCCATTCATTCTTTTCTTGGCTGCCTCTGCTACTTCACAAATTGAGGTCATACGGGCTAGAACAATTATAGTGCAGATCTATGGATTTGCATTTAAGATCTGTGAAATCAAGGAATGAAATCAAACAAGAAAGTAAAAATCTTTTTTATGGAGCTAGTATGCAGATTCAGCTTACTTAAATTGATTGAAAGCACTCTTGTGGACTTCCTTTTATGTTCATTCTTCGAGATGACTTAGATGCGTGTATAAAAACAGAAGAATCTATCCACAAGGCAAGTAATCAACAATATCATTACAAGTTGCAAATTCTGATACAGATTAGCCAATAAAGGCAAGAGGTGGAGAACAATTTCAAAGGAATGAGGAAATGATCTTACTTCAAACCAGCCAAATGCAGTTCAAAATCTAGATATTATTCTACGGAACATCAACATTCTTTTTTCCTTCTTTCTTTACAGTGGAAGAAAATATTGACCTTTAGACTTTCCTAGCCACGACGAACCTTCAAACTTCAAAATCCAGCATTATTATTGAGAAGAAGAAAATAGCTAAAAACCATGTTGAAGTAGAGGGCTTGATCGGCAAGCATGATGAACCAGTATAATTGTTATATGGATAATAAGAGTAAGGCGCTGGAGGCGAATATTGGCAGCACTGCACAGGAGCTGACGGTGGGCAATTGACCTGAGCAGGAGGAAGAGGAGGTGGTGGAGCACCATACGATTCGTACCCTGATGGAGGAGGAGGTTGAGCATTGCAGGGATACTGACAGAGGGTACAATTTGCACATGCATTTGGTGGAGCTAAGCCATCACTGTAAGTATCTTGTGTTTTTTCAGCGCATAATATTTGCACGAACACCGACAATGCTAGCAGGAACATGAGCTTTGCCGAAGACATCCTGGTTCTCACACTGAAATGTTGATTGCAGCAGCATAAATTTGTTGTTTAGGACTTAGAAAGAGATATCCTGATTTTAACTTGGGAAGTTGATATATATGCACATTTCATCATTTTGGCCCAAAATTTAGCCTCAAACGCCACATAAACAGAAATCATGACACATAGCTTGCAATGTTGCAATGTGGCACGGAAATGACATAAGCAATTTGACTTATTTGCATGGATCGGTAAAACGGGACAGCCAAACAAAGTAATGATATGCATTAGCCACTGTATATGGTCTCCAGATGTTTCTACATCTGTAGTTTTTAGACATATTCTAGACTTTTTACTGAAACAAATAAAAGTAAATCCGAATTAATCATCTTCAGCAAGAGATCCTTCTTTGATTGCTGCATATCCCAATTCCCAACAAAAGGAAAAAGGGGCGTTGGAGTTGGAGTTATGAAGAGTAAATCTGGTCCCTGTGGACACCTTCAGTAGTTATCTATTCCCTGTAATTTCACATTTATTTATTGTGTCGAAGAAATTGTGTGCTATGCTCAAAAGTGTTGCACATGGATACCCGTAGTACCCTTACATGCCTATTATACCGTTCCTGTGTATTTTTACTTATTAACAGGGTTGAATTTTGCGTCCTTTTACTCCTCTCTGCTCTCACCTCACCCCTTTCCACCGCACCGATCGACCGCCAGAGGGGCTTATGGAGGTTCTCTGCCGCTGCAACTCACATTTCTCTCTCTCTACTGAATGAATCTACTAACACCGCTGCCTCCTCCTCAACCTCTTTTTGATTCTCATCTTCTCAATCTCAACCACTTTAGAAATCCTCCAACCTCAGGTATGTGCTATCTATATTTCTTCTTAGAAAACCAGAGTATCCTCCTGGGATCCTGCATATCATAATTATTAGGGACAGACGCCTTCAGAGAGCCTATCAAAGAATTTAATATGTAAATCAAGAACTCAATTTTGATCCAATAAGTTAAGTTATTAGGTTTCAGGTCATATGTAAGTCACCAACCCAACTTTGATCCAAAAGATTAAACTATTAGATTTTAGATCCTTACTTACATATGAAGTGTTCTCTATCTCTCGAATTAATATACGGTATAATCCTTTACTCATGAATTTAACAGATCTCCCCTTGCATCTCTCGGATTAATGTGATATATAATTCTTTACTCATGAATCTAACAGATTTCTACCTTCATGAATAACCCCTCACATTAAACCTCACGTTAAATCCTAGTATACAAGCTTTTCTTCGAAAAGAATTCACTTGCCCATGAGTAGCTTGTTTAACATCCAAACTGGATTCTGAACTCCTGCCAACCCTTAGTTTCTTGGTCTAACACCAACCGAATCCCCTGCCAAACCCATAGCACAACTGGTTCAACACCAACCAAACTCTTTAAATAGCTTAGAGTCACAACCTAAAAATCTGATACCACTTGTTAGAGAGAAACGTCTCGAGAGAATTCATCAAATAGCTCAATATGTAAGTCAGAAATCCAACTTTGATTCAAAAACTTAAATTATTAAGTCTCGAACCCTTACATATTAACTACTTATTCTTCTCTCTTAAATTAACGTAAAACATAATTTTTTACTCATGAATTTAACAGTAACCAGCAAGGGATAAGCGAAAAGCGAGCTTTGGTAAGAGAAGAAATAAGACCCACACGCTCTACATGAGGCGTGGCCACCGTAGAGTCCATGTCCAGAAGAGCGACTCGCCGCTTGCTGTTTCAATTGGACTTGTAAATTTCAACTAATTACTCTACTTCGCGAAATTTTATTATGACTTTTTTTTTGTTTTAATTTGTATTAATCCAGTGTTTTCGATGTTGGTCTTGTCTAATGTGTATCAGATAACTGGATAACTGAAGTGCAAAGGAAATGAGGCAAAAAACTACTAATGCATGAGGTCTACAAGCTTCATTTTCATCTCAGTTCCATACTACCTGTGAATGCCTAGAAATGCACCAAAAGCTGCTCAG
The DNA here is from genome assembly GCF_036785885.1 of Coffea arabica. Classification (NCBI taxonomy): domain Eukaryota; kingdom Viridiplantae; phylum Streptophyta; class Magnoliopsida; order Gentianales; family Rubiaceae; genus Coffea; species Coffea arabica. The sequence goes on along the minus strand of NC_092318.1, from coordinate 21,737,746 downwards.
GTAAACTTTACATATTAATTAAACTTTTGTTACCCTGCTAAGAATCAAATTGATTTTTTAATGACCATTTTCAGTTCTTGGTGGAATATGTACTCTATTGCTTTGTTCTGCCTCACAGACCAATTCGTCTTGTTAATCATTCCTTTTGATTGATGATATTTGTTTTGCATGTGGGAGTAATGACCATTTTCAGTTAAGAACCAAATTGATTTTTAATGAGCATTTTGGGTTCTTGTTGGAATATGTACTCTATTGCTTTGTTCTGCCTCACAGAACAATTTGTCTTGTTAACCATTCCTTTTGATTGATGGTGGTATTTGTTTTGCATGTGAGAGTAAATTTTTTGCAACCTTGGGGGTATGGAATGCAGATATACATATTACAGTCCTGATTTTGGAAGTAACAATAGAATGGTTGTTAGAGTTCATGCGTCGTAAGTTCTTGTCCTGCTTGCCATGCGCGGTCTTAGAATTAAACGCTACTTCATGCTTGAGGAAATTGAGATTTTTTTTTCTTGGAAATTTTATGGTGGGTAGGAAATTGGGGTTCTCGAGACATGTTTAAACAACTTACAGTTTCGAAGTTTTGAAGGTTATTTTCATGCTAATATTGCTAAGGGTGTGCATTCTTATCGATTTACGTTTCACTGTGCAAAATGTGATTTCTTCAGATTTTTTCCCCAGTTTTGTTCATTTTTCAATCTCAGGTTTTTGCTTAGAGTAGAGGTTGTATGTGACTAGAGCTGCTTTGGTTTTCTGCGTTTGCTTTAGAAATTCAGATAAAAGTACCTGCCATGTTCGTGTGTGATTTAATAAAGTTGAATGTTGAAGATGGATCTTGGTGCAAAAAATTGAAACAATTAGCTTAACATGTGAACCTTTGAGTTTTGAAATTCAATGGCTGCTGAAATTCCTACGGCAAAAGGTGGAGCCTGCCTTCAAATGAAGTTAGTTTACAACCACTCCAGACTCTCTTTGTGCTTCCAAGTTATCTGAATCTTTTCCATATACTTACATATAAATCATTTTTATTTTGCTAAAAATTGCCAAGATAGTGGGCAGTAATATGTTAGAAACAAATAGGAAACTGAGAACAGTTTGGTAATAAAACCAGTGATCTACACTGATGACCAACCATGCAATTGACGGTGCTTAGGTGTATAGATTGATACTATTGTGAGGTTTTGTTGCAATCTCATATTGGATTTTTTGTTGTGTTTATTGTGATACTGACTTTATTTTGAAGGCTCCTCATTTTTTAAAAACTATAGAGAAGGAAAATAAAGGGTGAAAGATGCGTTACTTGGCCTTGTGAGTTCGAGATGATAATGTATTGTAGTAACACAGCCAATACCTTGCCGATTTGGTGATGGAGTATCACAGGCAGACTAGATCAAGGAATTATCAAGTTACACAAATGGGAGACCAAGAATAGTAGAAAACAACTACGACTTTATGGTCTGATGTTCTTTTCCTTAACTGTAGTTTTTTCATCTCAGCCACTATATTACTGTCATTGCAGCAACTTCATCAACACCTGGTAGAAGTGGATGATGCAATAGAAGAGAATCATGCCTTTGATAACATTGACAACAACCAGCTTCAAAAAGGTAATTGATTTATCAATCTTGATATCATGGTTTGCCATCGCGGGTCGCGATTGCGGCGTGATCGCGGTTATTCCGCATTCGTCACGGCATATCGGTTATATATTAGGTGATATGCATATGATAGCACATAAAAGTTTTAAAAAATTCTGACAAAATTACTAAAAATAGAAAATAACATAGCAAGCACAATTATCTAATTAGATTTGTTGAATATCATATTATCATATATATACAAACTAATATTGAGATAAAGTGATGCTACTGTAGCCATGGCCTTGTAGCATTAAAAGTAATAATTATAGTAGCAAAATTACTTTGTGCCCCAATTTTCATTAACAAACTAGTATTAAATAAAACACCAAATGTAGAGCTTAAGATGAATCTAGTTAGTAAGGATGAAATTGATAGTAGGCAAAAGTGATCATAAAAAATATACCTATGTTGTAATATAGTTTAAGGAACTTTTGGGGCAGATTCATAATTTTAAAAAGATTAAGGAGCAACTTATAACTTTTTTCCTTTTCTTTTCTTCTTCCTTAACGTCACTCCTCATACTACTACCATTGCTGTTGCTTCTATTTGTTTCCTCCATAACCACCACCAACCACCACAAAGGCTGGTGGTCTCTTCCCTTTTTATTCTTTTTTTACTCTCTCTCACACACAGCCACATTAACTCTCACAATAGAACTACTCTTCTCTCATTACTTCATCTCCCTGTTAGCTGCAGCTTTTGTCCCTCTACAGCCAAAAACTTTTTTGGTTCCATTTCCGATACAACTCAGTCCGACTTGCTGATTTCTCAACGATACACACCAAAACCGTTACAACTCATCCGATATCGGCCAAGTTATTATGAGTCATCTCGAATATAGCTAAATCTGCAATTCATGAATCGGTATCGTACTGGTCCCATTGTTCCGGTTATGTTTCGGCCGAGCCATCGCGGACTCGGCTGAGATGGCGAACCATAATGATATGGAAGAGTCGAGACGAATGTGGCCATGCATAAAAAAGTTTCGTCTGATTGCTACCGTGCAATGTGTATCCATTGCTTCCGCAATTGGTTTTAATTGTCTCAGAGATTACCTCAATGGTGGATGCAATGCAATTATTCATTTTATGGCCAGCAATAGAAGTGGCAAAATGGATATATGGTTGATAAATGGTTTTAGTTAAATGGATAGTGGATCAAATTGATCCAATCCAATTAAAACCATTTAATAAATGGATCTAAATGGATGTCATTTAAATGGATAGTGTAAACCATGATCCATCCATTTATCCATTTACTCTCCCAAATCCTAAATTTAAGATCCAAATGTTTTTTTCCAAAAAATACATATCCCCAAAGTTCTATTCTTAAATCACCTAAAATCTTTTGGTAATAACAAATGCTTGTACTACTACTCTATTTCAGTACTTCATAAAATTAGTTTAGTTCCAAGAAAATTTAACTGCTGTGGTCAATTTAATCTTTCGTCATTACTTTAAGTATCATTTTGTAAAGTAATGAACAATTAAGAACTTGGCTACATTTTTATAACTTTTGAATGAATTGAATACGGCTTTACAGTGAAAAGAAGTTTACGTTTCCAATTTTTTGCACTCCTGTTCAAGAGTGATGTCTTGAATAAAAGTGCAGTTCTAACAAGAAATCTTATATTATTTGACAAGTAAAATATTTTCATCATATGTGCACGTAGTACCTAAAAATGTATGAAATTCCTTATTATACCATTGATACACAAGCTACCTTATATTACTTAATAAATTAGGTGTCTTTTTTTTTGGATAGTTGGGTTAGGTGATAAGGGGAGAGGGATTGCAAGTACTAGGATTTGGAAAAAATAAATAAAATTGTCATTTACATATCTTAACCAATGTTGCGGGGACACTCGTTAGAAAAATTCTTTTTATAAATAAAAGAATTAAAAAAATAAAAATTATTTTGACACTGCATGATGCATTCTCGCTTTTTCTTTACTTAAGAATATAAATGTTTGCAATCATTACTACATGAGAGTTTAATTAAAAAAAACAAGAGTAGAGACTAAAATATAATTTTGAAAAGGATGGAAGAAGTCTAGAAACTAGAAGCAAATAAAATGCAATTAATGTTATTGGCAACTTGGCATGTGAGGAAGTTATGAAGGAAAGAATAGGTGGTCCCACAAAATTAATTTGACATATGAGGAAGTTATGAAGAAAAGAATAGATGGTCACACAAGATTTTATCTCACATTTTTATAAATGTGTTTTCTATTTTTTAAGTTAAATGGATGTATATGGATAAGATGGATAATCCATTTAAATCCACCAACATAATTGGATTTAAATGGTTATCCATTTAAAACCATTGAATTTATATGGATCATCCAAATCCATTTAAGATTGGTTTATATGGATGGATTGGTGGATATGAATCCATTTTGCCACTTCTAGCCAGCAATATCCTCCTAGACAAATGCATACGAGGAAGGATGTTTAAGTGTGGTCTTTCAAAACTTGCACTACGTGGAGCTTCCCATGCACCAGTGTGCAACTCCTCATTGAAACTAAATATTCCAAATTAACGAGACTTGGGCAGCGCGTGACATCCCACTTTAACTAGTGACAGGCAAAAGGCAGAAAACACTGCTTAAAACAAATAATCATGGATATGCCTCCTCCAGAAGTCAATCATAAAATCAGATAGGGGCTAGAGAGTTTATGCTTGTCTGATTATCACCTTGTCGGCACAATAATTTTACTTAAGTATTGATGGTTGAAGTACAAATAAATCTCCTTAGCAGAAAATGCCGTAATTGTTGGTAGAGGAGAAAAGCCAGTGTACCGATCATTTTCCTTTGCCAAGCATATTTTGGAGACGAGATTGAAACTCTCGTTGTTTTGCACGAAAGGTTGAGCTGCATACTCTTCCAATGGCATCCACTGCAGCAAACATTGATAAGCAAAGTCAGGATTATGTAAAGGATCCACGTGGTTCGATGCAATGTGCTGAACATCGAATGAGCAAATGTAAAACGTCTTTTCACTAATAAGTTTCAGATTAATGAGGTAGTAATTAGTAATTGGTAATTTTGGGATCTAGATATGAATTATAACATGTAACACTTGGTTCTAAGATAGGAAATTCTGAGCTAAGACTTAACTTCTCTTGTTTCGGCTCAGAGCTTCGATAAACTTCTGAGATTCTAACAACAACAGCTATTCCAAGCAATGCAAGCTTTTTATTTTATGAATCTTGATGCCTGCTATGACTCTACATTTTTTCAAGCTTCATTCTGATGGCCTAAAATCTAGTACTTCCCTTCAAGAGATCAACCTCCTTTAGCTCTTTCAATAATTCACAAAAACAAGTGACAAAACTTGATTAAACCTTTGGCTTCAAGCTATCCATTTGGGCAAAATTTCTTAAGAGTGTTTGTTTCTGCTATCTATTCAGAATAACTTGTCATACCAGTGGCAATGAAGTGTCTAATGTCTCATAGATCGCGGTAAGGGCCTTTGTTGATAAAAGTATTGTGAAGTATCTCGACAACCCAAACACATGATGACAATGTTTTGTGGGAAGAGAGAAAATTAATGTTTCTAGCTCAATGCTTAGGATTTTCAGCATAACCATTTATAATACCTTTCTTTGACTGCAAACTAGTGCTACATCAGGTCCACAAGTGAATTATAACAGGAAGGACTCAAACTTTTCCACTTAGTGAAGAAATAATATAGACCAATGATCATTAAAAGATGATTTTCACGCTCAGCTGTTTAGGGATTTGTGGTGCAGTCTATAAAAAAGAAAGCAACATAAGATTCATAGTCAACTATAGAATTCACCTTTGCTGCCTCAATCTCAGAATCTTGCTTCTGCACATCAAAAGAGAGTGGTTGCATTTTGCAAACAAAAAACAAATCTGACTTTTCAAAGAATGCTTTGTGGCTTTGCCTGTAGTTATACATAAATTGTAGCTTTCAGAATCTCCAAGAAGTAACAAAAGAAGGAAAAAGAAACGAACTCTTTGCGGCCTTTCTGAATTATGCAACTCCTTGGAACAGAATGCTTGGTTTACCATATTCCATCCAAAATATTGGCAAGCAAATCAGACTTACCTGAAGGCAAGGACTTCCAAGAATCTTGTTTCAATCTGAAACAGAAATCAAAATTGTTTCTGAGATCTGTTGGCAAATGTTAAACACGGTACTTATTTTGTTACATGAACCTCACAAGCCACAATTGACGACTTACTCCTGTCTCCTCTTTTACTTCTCTAATAGCAGCTGCCGAAATATCCTCACCCTGTCAACGCACAGAGAAAAGTATCTATACTTGTGCTTAAACCAACTGTTCTAGAGTCAATCAAAGATATAGAAACATACTGCACCTCATTTACTACACCAGTTGGCAGCTTCCAAACTCCATTATTTTTTAATTTTCCCTTCTTTTCTTGGACAACTAGGACCTATTTTAATAGACAAAAGGTGAATTATACACTTAACTCATACCAACAAGATAAAAATATAAAGAAACACCAGTGAAATGTAAGATTAATGAGGAAAAAACAAAACCTCTTGATCATGATTCACTACCAAAGCACCAATTCCAACTCGGTGAGAGGCATTTACAGGCAGCCTAGGAGCACTGACTGGAAGCCAATTTACAAGCATCAAATATCCTGGCTCAGCATGATGGTACTGAAATCCCTCCTGCATCATATGAAGTAGCAGAATATAATGCAAACATTCTTCTAAAAGCAAAATCAACAGTGAACAAAAGAAGAATAATGTGGTTAATTTAGGTTTGATATATTCCTTCCCCAATGGATAATCAAGGCTGGAAAACAATAACCTAATTTCTTGGAGAGGCTTTAGTCCAACCACTTCATGGAAAAAAGGCATAAACATGTTCAACTGAATAACATTTCTTCTTTCCTATCTTTTGAGATGTTAGGATCTAGTCAACCTACAGGCACAGATGATCCGTCCCTAATGTAAAGAAGAGGGGAAATAACAGACTGAAAGAAAGAAAAGCACTTAAATGGGAGATAATATATCAGAACAGGAATGGTACGGAACCTGCAGGAAGATCTGGGGAAGAATAGAAAGGGGGAAAGGAAAGAGAAGGCTAAAGTGTAATTTTCTAGGAAGAAGCATCTTGTGTATTATTCATTTTTAGTATCAAGAGAACTGATTACAAATTCCTTGCTTTGCGATAAAGCACAAGAAATCACAGATTTATTTCGAACCTGCTAGATTACCTTTTATTATATTACTTCACTTGATGAGAGCTACATTACCTTACTTCTATTATTTAATAGTCTTCACTTAATGAAACTTTATTCTTACTCACCTTCACTCTACTTGGGCTTTTAGGTTCAAAATCCATTGGCGTTTCTGTCATGTTATCTTAAGATAACTTCTGGCAGAATATAATAACATTACAGATTGTAATTAACTTATGGGACATGATTGTTTTTGGATTGAATTTCCTTCTACAAATAAATGCTAAGATGCAGATTATAGAACAGTTTCATCTCCATTGGAATCGCTGTTTTTATCAGTCTCAAGTGTTCTCATTATCCTGGTCATGGTAAACAACTCCAATATATGTTCCAGTCTTCCAGACTACGGTTCATTTTTTTCATGTCCGCAAAAACAATCATGCTTCCTCACAATTCGCAAACTAAAGAAAGTTTCTGGTAGGTAAGGATATATTGTCACCTTAACGGCAGGTTCAACAAGATTGACAAGCATGATAGGCAGTTTGATCCAAATAGCCTTCCTTCCCTGTTGAAATTAAGCCATACTTCACTTTGAATAGAAAGACACTCAACAAGTTGAGCAACATATATTTAGGAAATGAATCAAAAAATGTGAAACAACAGAAGGCATTAGGGTGACACTTTTGACAGGGAACAGCATCTAGGGTTCAGAAACAACACAAAGAATGTGAAAGGGACATTAACTAAAATAAATGCCATTGTTTTTTCCTCTTTCTCCCAATACATATAAAATGACAACCCTACTACGTTTGAAGGACAATCCAGAGATAGAAAAGAGTTAAGTTAGTCAAAGTTTACTTGACTAAAAATAAGGAAGCTATGAGCAAATAGCCAGTGGAAACCATTGTCCTCTTGCAGATTGTGAAGATGCATAAGAATAAAGCTTTGATCAAAATGTCAGCATAAGTAAATTACAAAAAATGCTGGCTGAAACTTGTCTTAGAACGGATATCTTTGACAGTAAATCCATTTTTGAAGGGATTATAAACTCATATATAAAACAATATACTGATGTAGTGCAGCCAAATGAACTGAAGTATAATCTGCGCTCACAATTGCTAGTTGTCCATTGGAAACTAGTATGGGTAAAAGTTAAATAATAATCACTACAGCAGTTCAGAAAAATGTAAAGAATGTGTTGGGTGGACCATGTACACGGGGCGCACTAGTATTAATCATTCACCATCAACAATTACTAGTTGTCCATCAGAAAATAGTTTGGATAAAAAGTTAAAAACTAATCACTATAATAGTGTGGAAAAATGTGGAGAATATGTTAGGTGAACTATGTGCACCACGTGATGCACTAGTGTTTATCACTCATTGTCAATTAATGGTAGTGGATCATTTGTTAATCCTTGTTCGATAGACCTCAGATAAGTAAAAGCCCTCAATAATATTTTGTGCCTTTTGATTGGTATTAGTGTATTTCTACGTGGCACATGCAGTGTACCTAATATTTCTCCGAATAATATGACTTCCAACCTCCAAAATATCCCATGGGAGTAAGTCCAACAATAAAATTTTTGATACGGGGAAAATAAAGGCTATTAGTCCATTTTCAGCCTGAAAAGTTGGCAGGAACGGTAAACAAACTCTCAGAACTGTTTAGATTGAAGGGTGGTTACTCCATTGAAAAGGACATTTAGAAATCGTGCCAACTAAAGAACATTTCAGAAGGAAATAAGAGATTGTTGTTCATCAAAGAAATTGATTACCTGTTCCTTCCATTGTGATATTGAAGCTCTAAGCGCAATGATAAAGTTGCCAGGTTCCATTGGCTTAATCATGTCCACTACAATTCCTCCGCAGGTATCTTCGATTCCTTCAAGTAATTCCACATGATGAACTTCATTCTCATAAGTCTTTTGTCTTTTAACCATTGTAGAGTATTGCATAACCGACATGAATTTGATGAAGGTTGGAGTAGTAGCTGTAAATATATCATCAGAGGAGGTAATCATATAAGTGATAGTGAAATATTAAGATCAAATATTGTAACTTTGTGAGCTAAAAGACATCTGTAAACCATTAATAGTTGTTTCGGTATAAATCAATCTCCAGATTTAACCAGAACCTTATTTGTAAATTTTAAATATACCACCCTGAGAAGAACAACCTCCTTGAACTTTAGATATACCCAGGAGTGGATATTGCTGTTTGTTTGCTAGACAAATTGTGGAAAATGAAGGAAAGTTAATTTTTCTAATATATGTTTGGTTTTCCTGAAAATTTTCTTGTACTTTCTTTCACTTTCCTACATTTTGTGTCCTGCAAAATAGGATTTTGAAAGAAAATGACCGGTTAGATGCAAAAACTTTAACTTCCCATTTTTCTAAACTTTAACTTCCCATTTTTTCTAAAATCATTTTAGAGAGTTCCAGTAGTTGAATATGAGTTTGGTGCTAATCAAATTGGATATTAACATTGCACTTATTCCAAGAGAATTACTTCTTGGATACTCTCCAAATAAAATTGTAATTCAATAAAAAAAATATCTAGTTATTTATAAAATTAATTTTACGGAAATTGGTATTACACTTTGGAAAGTAATTTGATAAATAAGTTTATGAAGATAAAAATGTACAGATGGGTAGTTGTTTAGAAGTTATCTGTTATTTGTGGTTAACTAACATAATTTGAAATTCCTCTTTTGAAAAAACTAAAAACTCTAATAAAAGTTAGAAAAAGTGGAAAACTTTATATGGTTGGTCCATTTTGCCCTTGCTTGTAAGGGCAAAAGAGAGATTTTAAAAGATGACAGAAATTGTAAGACTATAAGCTTACTCAAACTTTATACATGGTAACATGTGTTTTTAAACTCAGTCCAGATCGTTCGATCCGACCGATTGAATCGAGAATCAGACAAGTGTCTAATTCGAGTTGCTATAAAAAATCGATTACCAGAGACCCTATCAAAGCCGATAAAAATTCGGGTTCATTCAAGGTTGAACTGGAAAATAGGATTTGGAAACTCGAATCTTAACTTCTTAAGCTTTTGCACTTTTTGTCCAAGTAAAAAAAAAATCTTTCGCTTTCTCAAATTGCAAACAAATCAATAAGGGTGGCAACGGAGGCGGGTGCCCGCGGGAGTAGAAATGAGGCGAGGCGGGGGGAGAAAATTTCCCCTTGCCTTAAAATGAGGAGGGGACGGAGCAACATACACCTGCTCCGTCCCCCATATGCAAAAAAAGAATCTATATATTTATATATTTATAGATATATATATAATACATATATACACACAATATAATAATTTAGTTATAATTCAATTCTTTATATTTAATAATATAATTAGTAACATAATTGTAAACATACAATTATAACTTGGTCCTATTACATCTCAGTCGTATGTTTTAATGTCATTTTCATGGTATTGACATGTTGCTAATCTTCTTTAGTTATTAGTATTTGTAACTCGTTGAATGGTCTAAAGTTGAGTAATTGAGCAGGTCTTTATTCAATATTTTGAAATAGAATTAGTAATAAAATTATTTTGTAGATGAGCAGATTGTTAAATATGATAAATTGATTTCTTCCTAGGCGGAGGTGAAGCAGGGGGCTGGGGACGGAAACTACTAGTACTTATTATTATTATTATAATAGAAAAGTAAACAATCTACTAGTACCTCCTATTGCTTTCTATGTGGAATCGAGAGAAACTAACCTTATTTGTTCTTGTCTGCCACTGGCCACCGAAAAGAAACAATCTTGTCATTCTTAATCAATAAGACCCGAGAGAAAACAAGGAAGAAAAGGAACCAACTACCTATTCCTCTGCTTGTTAACACCGAGAGATAAACAATAGAAAGCTTTCTTCCCTTCTCCACCCGCAAATGTCAGCCAAGAATCAAGAAAAACTCTAGCTCCACATCGAGGGAGAGAAACCAGAATTGTTTCGACTTAAAACCGCAAGGAACAGGAGGCAATTTACTAAGTTTTCCTTCCATTTCCAGTTAGCAATGTTTTCGAATGAGTTAGAGCCAAGAAAGGGATCATCAAAGCTGGAAAAATTTGGTAAACGTTTCTGCATGTTGCCTGATAGAAACTGTCACCTTTTATATATATTTCAGAAAAATTCTGATGCGTAAGATTAATGAGAGTTCATCAAATGTTATCTCTAAAATCAATGTGAAAATTAATGAGTCTTGGCAAGAGCCAGACAGACGATCTGCCAACTTTTAGGGTACACCCTAGAAGAAAGTGGGACCGTTACAGGTAGTATCAAAGCTATTCACAACTGCATAGTTCTTATTTAAACTACTATTTCACTCAAATTCTATGTCTAAACCCACATTTTTGGGTAAGAGATGGCATATAATCCATTTACCATTGAACGACTAGTAAAATTATTCACCTTAAGATGGAGAATTTGCACCAATCTTCAAGATCTCACTACTGGTTCTTTACCTTTAGCTCATCAAATATCGGATAACAACTTCAAACGAACATAATAATTTATATATATATATGTTTATAGATGTATATATAATACATATATACACACAATATAATAATTTAGTTATACTCCGATCCAATTCTTTATATTTAATAATATAATTAGTAACATGATTGTAAACATACAATTATAACTTGGTCCTATTACATCTCAGTCGTATGTTTTAATGTCATTTTCATGGTATTGACAGGTTGCTAATCTTATTTAGTTATTAGTATTTGTAACTCGTTGAATGGTTTAAAGTTGAGTAATTGAGCAGGTCTTTATTGAATATTTTGAAATAGAAAGAGTGATAAAATTATCTCGTAGATGAGCAGATTATTAAATATGATAAATTGATTTCTTCCGAGGAGGAGGCGGAGCAGGGGTCTGGGGATGGGAGAGATATTTGACAACAGAGTGGGGGTGGGGGATCCTTCACACGCCCCAACCCCACCCCATTGCCACTCTTACAAATCAATGATGGGGAAGTTTCTTCATCTACACCTAAAAGAAAACTAGGAGAAGGAAGGAAAATTGATAGATCTAAAGATCTAAAACATCAATTGAAACAAGGAAACATCAGCGAAGCAAAGAAATAGAAGGGAAAGCAGAGAATAAGGAGCTTTCATGACATTAATTTGTTTGATAAGAAATCTATGATGGACACCTAGATTGGAAGACAATTTTTTTTTTCTTTTAAAGAAAGACTAGAAGACAAACAAACGAGCTGGAGTGTGGAAACTTTATGATGGGGACATAAGAAAATGCAAAGCTTTCACGGCGGAGAAGAAGAGCTAATAAGGAATTCCCTTTTAAATTTAAAACTTTTCTTATATTATACTTTGACCTCTTACTATTTTAGACAATCATAATTACACACCTAAAGTTCTTTCTTTGTTATTTTTATTTTCAACCTTAGTTTTTGTATGTTTACAAAGGTCATTAATTTTCATTCTAGATTCATCATCTTATAGATTTAGAAACTAATTAATATGCATTTTAGCTATACAAACGTTAAGCTGACCGAACATACGAGTCAATCATTATAACTTAGTTACTATAAATTTGATCCCTTAATCATAGGACATCTAGGGAAAAATTGAAATCACTATAAGTACATAAGTATTCTATTTGTTTTGTTTCACGCGTCATTAAAATATATTTATATCATCATTATGACATCATCGGTTCGACTCTTGGACTAACCGATTGGACTCATTGATTCCTGAACTTTGCCGAACCATTACCTGATCCAAAATTCAAAACATTGGTAGTAACATATTGTTCTCTTCGACTTTATTTGCCACTAATTTCATATTTAAGAGCCGGTGAAATTAAAAAAGTAAAAGGGTATAAATTTCTTTTAAAAGTGAGATTCACATAACGTATAAGTTCATTTATAGGTATTTTTTAGGTTCATATTTTGCTTCGCGTCCCCTCACTCATGAAACTTCTGATTACAAATATTTTGCTCTCATCCCTAATATCAGATATTATTTGCATAATAGGTTTTCTCTTTATCTCAATTACTCTTCTTCTTTCTTTCTTTTTTCTATGTTTTGCGAATTATTTATTTATGTATGTTCTAAGCATTGTTTAGTGCTATGCATGGAGTGATATTAAATTATCTAACAAAAGTTATCATATTAAGGAATGAAAGGAATAACCTACCCTTTCAAAGTTGGGCAGGACTGAAAATTTACAATTTTACACTATAAAATCATCAATTAATTTAACTAGTAGGTATTTCATCTAAAGCTCTTTGCATGTAATTTGAATATAATACAATTATTTTAGTACCATAGTTTTGTAACCTGATCTGACTAATTGATCAAAGTCCTTATGCAACTTGATTGTAATATAGATGCTCATGGAATCACACATCTGTAGTAAGATAGCGATGGAAAAGTTAGTGCAAGAGATGGAAATTTGAAATCTTGAAGAGTTCAAAGTTTTCTTTGTAGAAAAAGTTTGAGTGATTTCAATTTTGATTATTATTACGGGATTAGGACACAATCTTGAAACTATATATTGCTTATAGAGTACCTATAGATTATTCAGGAGGTCCATACTTATCAACTAATCTAGCATTTGTTGATTTTGAAAAGCTAAAGTAATAAAGTTTAGAATACTTATTAAACCCGGTCTGACAAGATACTCGGCTGAGGAACCAAATCAATGGGTCATTGGTTCGACCAAATAGATCATGGATTTGACCGGTGGGTATTAATTTAATATTTATAAATATAAAATAGTAATTTTAATATACATAAAGTATCTAATAAAGTGTTTTTAAATACTAATTATTGTACGTAGAAGATTTAATTTCAGTCTATATAATATAATGAAAATATAGATATTAATAGAAGATTTAATTTCATTTTATTATACTTTTACATAAATAAATAATAGAGTCAAATATAAAATAAAATTGTGTCACTTGTTTTAAAAAATATATAACATTATTTTTTTCATTGTTCTATTTTTATTTAAAAATAATTTTTCTAACTACTCAAATATTGAGAAGTTGAAAATTAAAAGGATTAATTGTATAACAGAAAAGTAAACAATTTTATTAAAAATAATAATTAGTTATCAAATAAAAACTAAACAAGTGGTAAATTCTCATGCATATTTAAATGAAAATCCAATGTACCAAGTCAAAAGCATATGTATGCTTTATTTCAAAAATAAAGATCTACAATTGTAAAAATAAAATAAAATAAAAAGATCAATTATAACAATTGAACCAGCAGGTCAAATGAATTTGATCGAATCAATTCCTTGTCTAATCAAACTAGAGACCTAGTTCGGCCTAATGCTCGGTCATCAGCCCAATCGGTTCGGCCAGCCCTTGTTTAATAATTATGGTCAAGTACCTTTTGTTATTTTCATTGTAAAGCATACTGCACTTCATTTCCAAAGCATGACTTAAAGTATCAAACTGTACTTATAATCCCAATGGCTATCTATCGTAAGTTTTCTTTCTTTTTCCTTCAATCCCTCCCAAGTCCCAACCCTCTCACACCCTAACAACCTCCCCAATTGTCAGGCCATGATTCAAACTACTGTACATGTTTACTTGGGCGAATCCAGTGATTATTGTAAGCTAAAATTAAAGTCCATTAACATTAAATAAATAGAATTAACATTTGTAAAATAGGAGGACTGCAGATTTATGAAAAGGAAAAGTAAGGGAAACCAAATTGGAACACAATTGTCTAGAAGCGGAAAAGAAATCGAAGAAAAGAATTGTATCCAGAAGGCAATAGGCAATACAATGCCTTACATACCTTTGACTGCAAAGAAACTGATTACAGCTTACGAACTTTATCTGTCATGCAGAGCAGCAGAGGCAACCAAATTCAGAGTAGTTTTTCCCCAAACAGAAATTCTGTGTAGAAGATGGATAATAAAAGTGAAGGGCATAAATAATGTACATTAAAGACCGAATTCCTTTCTTACATTTTTTTTTTTGGTAAAACCTTTTTTACATTATCAAGGCCCGAGCAGCCACTTGAGGCTTTTTTTGATTGCCAAGTACATTTTATACTCGTTTCAGAAATTAAAAAAAAAAGAAGCAAATTTTTATACCATACAATTATTGAAAAACGACTAAAAGAGTGGCTTTCAAGTTGACGGGCTAAGTCAAGTCTTTGTAAGTTTTTCATTATTTCTTTCTTCCGCCGGCTCTTTGTTTCGTCAACCTAAAGTATTGGACGGGCTTTGGAAAATTTTGCAGGATCTGCTCTGGGTTTGTTGACCGTCCACTTCCTTGTCCTTTTAACATTAGGGATAATTTTAGAAACCTCCCCTGAGGTTTCTGACTATTCCAGGAAGCTCCCCTCTGGTTTAAAAAATTATACTTAACTCCCCTATGATTAGTATTTCAGTAACAATATAGACTTAGTATGCTAAATTTGTCCTCAAATATCCTAAAACACCCCTTCATTATTGAGAAGGGTGAAAAACTCACTAATAAACTTCTTCTACATTGCAACTATTGTAAACGACATAACCTTCATCCTAATGAACTCAATAAATCACTTCAATTTAATCTCCATATTCTCACAATTTTGACAGCTCACTGTTGCCGCCCCAAAGCTTCCTATGCAAATCAACTATGACAATTAAAGTTTGTATTCAACCTAATCTTTAGCCCCTTTTTTCTACTTAAATTCAGTGTTTGAATTGACCAATTTCACTTTCCAAACTCAATCTAAATGGTTGCAATATTGTTGATGCTAAAATAATCTCACCCACCAAGAATACCAACGTAGAGCAGCCAAAAGCAACACTAGAAACCACATTCCATGTCTTTAGGCAAATCTAATTGTAGTTTTTATATTCCAAAATTATTTTTTATCAAATTGGTATAATAACGTAACCTTCCTCAATTTATATTCCCTTTTTAGCTATCACTTTTGTTTTCTCATATGTACTCTGTATCACCGTCATCCTTTTCATCTTCATTTAGTTTGACAACAAATCTAATTCGATAACTTGTCATTTGGCAATTTCAATTCAATAATACTTACAAAAAAAGGGAGAGAGGATCTATTTCCATAATAATGAGGATTCGAGATGTATTAGATAATTTTGTAGATGGCAATTGTGAAAAAATAATGGATTATGAGATGTAGGAGAAAGAAGGTAGGAAAGAGAGTCGGAAAGAAAGAATAAGAGTTTATTTTGTGTGGTAGCCGTTACTTTAAAATGAAAGACTAGTTGTAGTTGTAGGTTTTTTTGTTGTTGTGGGAATTATTTTTAAATGAAGGATATTATAGTCAGTTTACTACATGAAGGGAGGTTAGTGTAATTATTCAAATCTGAAGGGAGATGAGTGAAATTGTCAGAAACCTCAGGGGAAGTTTCTGAAATTATCCCTTGAATCTATGCAGGACTACTTCAAAGGAGGCTTAGAGGTAATTGCTTGGAAAGTTTAAGCGCGAAGATTAAACATGAAAAGAGACTTCCCCGCATCATACTAGGCGGCAGATTTTTTGGAATACTGTGTAAAGAAAAATATGATAGCAAGAATGAGATGAATCCAGAGGGTTTTCTTCATCTGGGTCACCGCATATGAGATGTGTGGCG
The DNA here is from genome assembly GCF_036785885.1 of Coffea arabica. Taxonomy (NCBI): domain Eukaryota; kingdom Viridiplantae; phylum Streptophyta; class Magnoliopsida; order Gentianales; family Rubiaceae; genus Coffea; species Coffea arabica. The sequence continues at coordinate 21,721,318 of NC_092318.1, read as the reverse complement.
GTGCTATTTGCTTTTTTTTTTTTTTTTTCGATCTTGAACAGGGAGACAAATCTTTGGTGCCGCACTAAATTCTGCTTAAATGCGTCGTCTTTATTTTCGGTTTCCCCCTTTGTTTGATTTTACTGGTTTTCTAAGTTTTATAGCAGATTAATTGAAGACCCATTAATACGTTTGCTTAGTTCTTTTTATTTTGCTTTATGGGATACCCAGTTCGCCTGAATAAGGGGAAAAAATTGTGAATTTGTAGTTTGTATGTTGATATAACTTGTAACATGAAAGTGGAGGTTGAAGAGTTACTTATTAGTTTTCATTGTCCGATAGATCCAAGAAACATTTCTTTTGCTATTTTTTTTTTAGTTTGCTCACTTTTTGATACAATATAATATTTCATTCCATTGAACATGTCACAGATACAACTAATTTGAAAAATCACTAGATTTAAAGATTTAGAAAATAACAAGATCAGAATGAAACTACAATACATCAGATAAATCACGAATAGCCCAATGAATAGCTGTACATGTCAATGCTATCAAATCTGCTATTCAACCGATTCAAGTTTAAAGTTGATGTTGAGATCTAGTGAAATAACCTAAGAAATCCCAAAATTGACATATAGGTCTGAAAAACTCTTGGATCTAATAAAGAACAAAAAACAGAACTAAACAAAGATTCTCACCAAGATATCTTTGAAGAGAAAGAAAAAACTCTCACTAGAAACTTTAGAAGAGAAAAAAACTCTCACTAGTAAATATTACAAAGAGAAAAAACCCCTACTAGAATACCTTACGAGAAACTTTATAAAACATAAAATAAATGCAGAGGGAGGGAGACATTGACTTGAGGGCTAGGTCTATCTCCCATGGAGGAAAAAACTGATAAAGGCTTTGTAGAGAGAAAGTAGAGAGACCTTGATTGAGAGAGAAAGAAAAGAATAACATTTTAGCTTGCTTGGTTGTAGTAAATTTGCATGAAATTAGGGGGGTGTAAATGTAATTAATGATCTTAATGTAACTAATTTGAGGTAACTAAATTCAATTTTAGGTTTTGAAGTATTGTAATTTATGTAATCTGATAAATATCTCCCCTTTAGTAGATAAAGAATGATAGGAGTTAAAACTTGGTGGAGGTTGGAGTTTCATTGTTGTTACTAATTCTCATTTTTAAAGAAATGATAAAATGTTATTTTCTTACTTGTAGCAAATTTTAGTACATGGTTGGGATGAATGTGTAGTTAGTCCAAATCACTTGATGATAAATTGAGAGATAAAGCAATTTTTTATTTTTAATCTTCCAAATTGGCAAATTCTGCTGTTTAAGACAAACAACAGCAGCTTTATGTTTATATTATCGATGCATCTTCCACACAGCCCACAATATAATGCTTTGAAATGTGGTGATTGAGTCTTGATTTTCAATAATAAGGGATAATTTCAAAAATCTCCATTGAGGTTTTTAATTATTTCATTTAGCTCCTTCAAGGTTTTAAAAATTACACATATCTCTCTTGCCATTTAAAATGACAATACTACCCTTAAATATTTTAATGAAATTCCCTTGTTTAGTAGACTTAGAATGAGTTATAAAATTATTTTTTCATTTGTTTTCTTCTTATTCCTTTTTTTATTTTTCGCTGATAAAATTGTAGAACTACCACTATTGCTTCTAGTTTCTATTGTAACCAAATGTCAAACTAGTGAATTTTTGTTGACGAGTTAGCTTTATATGTAATCCAATGTTTTTGTTGATCTTTGTTTTCTAATTTTTGATATCAAAATTAACAATAAATGAAAAAGAAATAGCTTAAAACCACTACTAAATTATGATAATCCCACTACTCAAAAAATTCATAAACTCCAAAAGAATTATTTCAACATTTTCTTTTATGTGTTATAAATTTAAATCCATAATAAAATATCATCAAAAGTATCCTATCATAGTGATAAAATTATTATTATAGTTGTTTATCAAATAGTAGATATAGACAAGAAAATTTTGGCACTTTTTCTCATAATTATACTAGATAATCTTATAATTGTATAGGGAAGTAAATTAAAACTCATTACACAAGGGCATTTTTGGGTGTTCATTAAAAATTTGACTACTCAATATTATTTTAAGGTTTGGTTACCAAAACTATCAAATCAAAGTAGGTAGGTGTAATTTTGAAAATCTTAGATGAGCTCAGTGAAATTATCAAAAATCTCAAGGGAGGTTTCTAAAATTATCCCCAATAATAAAGACATACACATTTTCTTGCTTATGATTAAAATTGGATTTATAGCTTTTAATTTTTAAAAGAGTAACGTAACATCTCTTGAGCTTATCAAGTAAGGACTTGGTTTTGATAAATGCATTGACTTGGTCTGTTCATGGATCAATTAATGGTATTTTACAAATTGTATGCTATTTTTGTTTTAGGGTTTTCTTAATGCATATCCATTGGACACTCATTACCACATCTAAATTTTACCCAACTTATCATCTATATACACACACTAATAATGTTTATCCTCTCTCACATTTACACTCTTTTTTTAATTAATCTTATATTTTTAAAAATTTTACACCTAAAATATATTTTAATGAATGCCAATGAACACCTCTTAACCAACTTTCATTTATATGTCCATGAGACAGTAATAATTGAAAAAGGTCAAAGTAAGACTGTACATGCAGCTCTCAAAGCATTAGTATTCTGATTTGTAAGTACTCTCTAGTATGAAGTGTACTTCACTGCCAACCGTCGGTAGTGAAGTAGAATGTGCCAACTAAGATAGTTGAGAAATCAAGGTTTGTTAGGTATGCAGAGTGCCAAAGGCGTCAAAAATAGGACTGGAGTGGGGCTCAATTGCTTAAAATAGTCATAGGTAGGGTTTAAAACAAGTCTCGATAAGCTGACAAAGGTATGTTAAGAATTAGTTTGAAAATTAAAAAATGGTTTGAATTTAGCTTGTGTTTGATAATTTTTTGAAAGAAATTGATCAAGTTTGGTTTGAAATTACTGATGTATGCTCATGAAAAGTTTGGCTTGGCTTGTTTAAGTATCGAACTCAAACACATACAATTAAAACTTGTTTTGGTTTGAAATTTTATGTTGTATTATATAGAGATTTTCACCCTAATTTATTGCTTTTTCCCTTAATTTTTGCTTTCTGATATTCAAGAAATCTATTACGATGAATTAGGGATGTGATTAAAGTCAATTATACCTATTCAAGAGATAAGAGTATTATATGCTTGCTATTTTATAAGATAAGCAATATATAGGAAGGAAAGAAGTGGAGTCTATAAGAAAGGAAACTTTAGATATATTTTTATGAAATTTTCTTGTCTTATATGTTCCTGAACATATCGAGTCGGGCAATATAAAGATCGTAATTGGTTTGTTAATATTATCGAGCTTGAAATTATGTTCAGGGTTGGATTGATACCTAAACAAAGAAGCTTGAATGGGTCTGGTTCAAGCCAAGTTCAAGTCGAGTACCAAGCTACTTGATTCGATTGACAGCCCTAGTCATAGGATGAAAACAAATAGTAACAAAAGTGTTCATCTAAAGTGGGGGCATGAAAATAAATAATGTGATACACATTCAAGCATACGTACATAAATAGCAAAGTATTGAAGTGCAATTAGATGGGAGGCCAAGTGCAAAAATATATAGCTCTTACATAGAAAATTATTAAGTAGCAAGTCTAGTAGATGTAATTATCAGTAGGCATGGGTTGAGCTCTTGTATATACATGTATTGCTACAAAATACCATCTTACCTCTTTTAAAGCTTACTATCTAGATTAACTAAATGCAACAAACAAATAATTTTTGTTTTAACCCAACAACTAGATATAATTCTCATATAATAAAGTCTTACATGTAAGTAAATTCAATTCTTAATGTGTTAAGTTGAAATTCTAATTGAATTCTTTATGAATTTCATACACTTGCAATCCAATGTTTTAGGATGATAATTGATAGGATTACTATTCTATGGAATTGCAATTCCATAGAATGGTGGACCTTAACAAATGAGAAAAAGATAGGAAAAGTAACAAACTTGAAAAGGTGTAAAGATCTGTAAAATGGATTGGAATGTCTTTTGATGAAATTTAGACTGGAGCAATAAGTGTTAAATTATCCAAGTTACTTGTAACGTAAACAAGACATGATTTGTCAGCTACGTGAAAGTATATATGCCGTAAAGATAATCGTTTTTAGGGATTTTCTATGTACTTGAACTATTTATATATTAATAAATGACATCTTTATCATATTGATTGTTTGTATATTTATACTTGTATGATAAAGTCCCTAAATTGAACTTGATCAATGAAATCATAAATGTTATGATGATTAGGTTCATTTGATTAAATATAAAGTTTATTCTTAAATATCTCTAGTCAAAGTATTAACAAGATTGGGACATTGTTGATACGGTTAAACTAGCATATACCTTGATAGCATGATCAAGTTCACTGGATTCTGCATAGAGATTTCTTTTGTGCCAAAAGAATTAATCTCTAAATGACGTTTTATATAAGTGATCCTTTGATTTAGGATTATCATGGTACTTTGAGTATGGATTGTTATATTCTATGTTATTTGTTTGCTCCCACAAAAGGGAATGCTCAAAGTATTAACATATGGGTTTATACTACTTGAAATACGGAAAGGTGGTTAATAATCTTTAAGAATTTAACACCTCCTGTGAAAGATGAGTTATCTCATTTTTGGCCACTCGTAGAAATATAACTGATAAGTTTCATTTTGAGTATTTTAAATATATTTTATTATTGAGTTTTGATGTGTTTTAGTCATTTTTATAGCTAATTAACTAGGTTTCTAGTGAATTATACATTTTGTGGTTCAAAGTGTGAAAAATTGCATTTCTATGTGTTTAAAGTGATGAAAATTTCATGCGTTTGTAAGTTTTAATGATTCAATCATCATATGGAGTGAATTTAGAAGATATTTGGATGATTGCTAATGATTTGAAGTGATTTGAAGTGAATATGATGTAAAATGTTCAAAAGATAAAATGCAATCAAGATTTAAAGTAGAAATGTTTGACAACTTTGACAGCTTTTGGTATTTCAACTATATCTTGAGATACAAGTATTGGATTGAGGTGATTCTTAAGCCATTTTGAAACTAAGATACAGATCTACATTTCATATAGATATCAAAGTCCAGTACACACATTTTCATGGTCAAAAAGTCGAAATACAGTCGGCCATATTTGTTGTTGAAATTTGAAACAGGGGATTGACCAGTGAAGGGTATTTTAGTCATTTCATAGCCTACAGAGCTCCAAATGAGATGATTCTTAATGAATTGGAAAGATAACTCAAAGGGATACAACTTTTATATTTTGACAAGAGCTAATTCGGCTTGCATCATCAAGAAAATAGCAGTTGAATTTGGACAAAAAACAGAGCAAAGAGAAGATTTGAAGCTGAAGGTGGAAACCTGCAAAAGAGAAAGATCCGCGAGGTGAATGTCGTGAATCTAGCCTTGCAGATCCTTGAATTGTAGCTGCAGCTTGTTCTACAACTTGCACTCTATTCACACAAATTTTTTGACCAATTTGTCTACAAGAATTTCGGTTGGATATAAGCAAGCAAGTACAGAGATTTCAAGAAACACCTTTTGGTGATTTCAAGAGACAAAACTGCCAACTAGAAATAACTCACTATGAGCTTTAATTCTCTATAAATAGAGGCCTTGGAGAGCTTATTTGAATAACTTTAGAAGGCTAGAAACTACCACAAAAAATGTAACCTTCACTAGTTTTCTTATTTCATTAGTTTAGTAGTGTAGAAAAGTAGTTTGTTTCATTCAAGTCTTGTATGCAACTAAGCATAGACGAAGTTGAGGATGAAAATGGAAAGTTTGAGACTCATGTAACAAGGATGACAATTCTCATATCACTTTATTTCTTGTATTGATTTTAATATTTGGTCATAAAACAAACTTGATTCTTGTTTTCATATCTTTCAAGTTTTGCTAGTTTTATACCTAGAGAACGGATGAACTTCTATGATTGTTAAGTGAAGTTTTCACGATTATTTAAGCTTATTTCTTGAGCATGTTATTTAACTCTTTTGTTATTAAAATCATGATTAACTTGGATCTATTAATTGTGATTATCTAAAGGTGTTATTTCATTAATAATCATTGTGATCTAACACTAGTTCATGGAAGTGTTAAATCTAGGGAGTTAACTCACTAATGTAGGGTTACACTTTTGTGGTTTTGGTGGTTTGTTCCATGTAATTTCATAGAATTTAATGAATCTATAGCTAGTTTCATATCATGATAGTAGGTGTGTAATAGTTATTAGCGGTGGGCACGGGTCGGGTACCCGCCCCAAACGTGATTTGGCTGACTCGACCCTAACCTATCGGATCACTATTTTTTTGACCCTAATCCGCTCCACTTATCTTTGGATACCCGAGGACAGGGTACCCGAAAAAAAGGGGTGGGTCATCGGGTACCCGTCCTTATAATTCATGTTTACTAATATCCATTTTTCAAGCACAACAAATATCACCTTCCAATTAATTACTAAAGCAGAATAAGAAAACATAGAGAATAAGTGCCAAATTCAGCTTCGACATAAACAAAAAACAGAAAAGGAAGTGCCAACCAAATCAACTTCAGCAACTCTTGGTTCCAAAAGCAAATTCCCCCAACCCAACAACTTTCACAAGCCTACTAAAATTCAAGAAATCATAGGCTAAAAGAGATGCTACATGCTGATGCGAATAACTACAGAAGTACACACAAGTAAACTTTAATTATTTAAGAAGCATCAGCAAAGTCAATAAGTACGAGTTCTGCACTTTCCAACTCCACCTTTCTGTCACCTAGCAAAGATGCTATTCCCTTCCCCCTCCTTATTTTTCTGATTTAATCCATTAAAAAATCCATGTCTCCTGTCAAGAATCTGGGCAGTGGGCATCACAGATTCACCGAAAATACTACGATGCACTTACAAGGTTGAGAGTTTACATTGACGTTCCGGCGTTCTGCAACTTCTGCTTGAGGCTTGCTTTGAGGAGCACCAGCAAATCAGAAATGGGTTGTGATTCTCTCATGATTCTAAGACAATCGTATATTTGTAGCACGAAGTGGTGAAAATTGAAGAGAAATTTGGAATTGTTATGGTGAAAATTGAAGAGAAGAAGAGGAGATATTCGGCTAAAGACTGAAGATAGAGGGAAACTTGGAAAGTGAAAAACTGAACGTTGATAAAATTTAGGTCTTTAGGATTAATAATTTAAGGAAATTATAAAATTGCCCCTATATTTTTTAATATTTGTATAATATACCTCCGAGTCGGGTTCCTGCGGGTTTTTATTTTTGCAACCCGTATCCGTATTCAAATTTTATGGGTACTCGACCCTCATCTACTCAACTGATAGAAATCGGATCGGATATCCTAATTTTCGGTGCGGGTCGGATTGGATTGCTCGGATTTTTGGGTCGACGGGTTTTTTTGCCTACCCTTAATAATTATAGATATGGTTGATACATCGGCGAAAGCGTGTATTATGTATATTTGAAAATTACGCCATAACTAGCCAAGATAATGAACTCATATAACTGGTTATTTCATTTGCATGAGTAGATAGAAATTCCATAACCCAAAGAACTTTTTTTTGTTAATTTTACTCCTTTTTTTGTATGATAGTAGTGTAAATTTACTTGCTTTATTTACGATAGTCTAAATAATAGAGGAATTCAAAAACCACCGGTGGTTGACAATTTTTCCTGTAGGATCGACCCTAATCATCACTATACTCATTGACCCGTATGCTTGGAAAAAATTGAGATAATTGGGTTTAATTGATTTGATAATTAGGAATTTATGACTTGAAAGCCTAAACCACGTCAAGTTTTTGGCGCCGTTGTCAGAGAAGATTTGGTTCAATATCGGTGCTAAGATGATTTTATTAGTTTAGCCATTTTAGTTGTATTTATTGCACATCTTTTGTTTGATGATTTGTCCAAGTCGAGTCTAATTGCTTGTTCGTGTGTTGAGTCTTATTAGTTTTGTGTGTTATTGTCTCTTGTTTTTGAATTTAGTTTGTATATGTGTTTTATCACTTATTTTTCTTACTAATCTTGCTCTTAAGATTGTTAAAAAGCATTTTTAGGTAATGAGGAGGATAGGTCGCTTGGGTGATCAATGCATGAGAGAAGGAAGTTGGGCAAGAAATCCTTATGACTTCCAATACTTCTACAATAGAGGTAGCCGAAGGATGCTTAGAGTTATGTCATTTGAAGATGGTGTAGGTGCTTTAAATGCTAAACTTGATCGTTTGGACAATATGATGCATGTGATTGAGCAAAAGAAGAATGTTAATGCTTTTAATTCTAATAATGTGATTTGTGACTTGTGTAGATATTATCATGCTACTTATGAATATATACAGTACAAAATGTGAATTATTATGATGAATTTGGGCACTACAATTCTTATTTTGATCATTGCAATGCTAGTTGGGGTAGTTGTTGTGATTATGGTTGGAATAATTAATATGCATATAGTGAATCTTCAAATTCTTATGATTACCAATCCGAATGTGTCCAACATGAATCTAAGCCATCTTGAGAGTTAGCTATAGAAAAGTTAGCTAATGCACCTTTATCTTGGAAGCAAGCTAGTGAAAGATTAGCTAGCTAATGAATTTAAACCAACTTGGGAGGTAGTTATAGAAAGGTTAGCTCATCAAATTTATTCAAATTTAGAACGGCTAACTAATGTGACTTCCGACTGTTTTGATAGGGTTGAGGAAAGGCTAAATGAATTAGCCTCTCATTTTGGGACAATTCAAGACCAATTACATATTTTGTGTGAAGTTATTTCTTCTAATAATATGCAAATTGACCCTAGCATGAGTGGTAAGGATGTTTCATATGAAAATGGATGCCTTTTTGATGATAATGATAACTTTGATCGTTGTTTTAATAAGAAAATATTCATTTCACATGATAATGCCTTTGGAATGAAGTTTGAACCTCAAGAGGCAAGCATGAATGATTTATATATAACCCCTCTTGAGGATTGTCTTAAGAGTGTAGGTTCTAAAGTCAAAGTCATCCAAGAAAGGCAAGCGGATGTTCCTTTGGTGAGTTCTCAAGTAGTGCACATACAAGGTAAAATCTATGAAACACTTGTGATGGATAAACCACATCTGAGTCTCAATTCATTTGAAACTAGGGCTTATAAAGTGGAACCACCATTTGTTAATCCACCACGTCCAAAATTGGTGGATTACTCATTAACGAAGCCGTCTTGACAAGGACACAATAATAGTCAAGCTAATGATTATAAAGAAACATTTATTGGAAGGTAACCCAATGTTTTATGTTAATTTATTTCATTTTAGTGTGTTTTCATGTTTGTTTTGTGTCTTGAAATGTGTTCGTTATGTTTGTTTTGAAGGGTTCAAGAAAAGAAGCAAAAGTCAATTCTTGGAGGTTGGTGAGGGACATGAAATGAAGAATTCAACCCCTCAATTTGTGATCTAGATGTTTTTGATTCATTATGAAAAGTTAGATTGCATGTTTAGATCATTTTAAAATTGTTTGAAACATTACACTTCGTGAAAAAATGATCGAATTCATGTTTTTAGAAATAAAGGAATTCAATGGAATAGTGCAAAAGTGCAATTTCTGCACTTTATTGCAAAAAATCAGAGATCTGCGAGATAATGTGAGGACCCAAATTTTTACTTACTTTAATTCTATTTCATTGTCTTATTTAAATATTTATTCACTCGTTTTCTCCGAATAATTTATTTCAACCATTTTAAATCCATTTACACGAAACAATGTCTCATTTACATTTTTAAAACGTCCCGTTAGCAAATTTAATTTTTTTACAGCTCGTTTAGCGAGAAATGGCGAATACACGTTTTTCGAAATAATATCCGATTCGAGAGTGCAATGGTCTTGGAGATTTGAGGACTCATGTTTTATTCTTAAAATAGTTATTTTTATAATTATTTACCCTAGAGTTAGTTAATTATATTATCGTTATAAGAATTTCTTTTAAGTTTCGCTTTATCGCGCGCGAATTAGAAGTTCGCGTAAATCGAGCCGGAGCGACTAAGTGGAGATTTAAGAAATTAATACTAGACTACTAAGAGTGAATAATTATAGTGTTAAAGGAATTACATTGGAGGTTTAGTGCACAAGTGTAATAAACTCGAGAGAAAACGGATACGAAACGCACGCGCGCGAACACTATTTATGGTTGACTTTTGTACAAATTGTAACCACAAAAACCTTAAGCTTCCAAAGGAAGCTTCATTCATCAGCCACACACTCTCTCTCCTCTCATCTTGGCTGGCCGAAACTCTCAAGGGAAGAAGAAGAGAAAGCTCTTCATCATTCTTGCACCAATCTTCCTCCATTTCATCTCAAACTTTGCATCCAACTCACAAATCACTTGGGAATTCACTTAAGCTAGAAGAAAGACTTCATCTTGGCGGTTTTCTTGGAGCTTTTGGTGCCAAAAATTTCTGGTTTCTCTCAAAGCTAGGAGGTAACTATCCAACACCATCTAATCTTTCATTCTTGGCTTTAATGGGTTTTATCCTTGGCTTTGAAGCTTGTAGCTTCATTATTGTTGTTATTACTTGGATTGGATTGGTTGAAGTGGGCTCTATGAATTCCCACCTTGGTTGTATGGGCTGATATGATGATATAATGCTTGGTTTGAGTTGTTTAAGTGTTGTTTAAGACGATTATGGATAGAGAATCGAAGGAAAGATTGAAGGAAATTGCACAGGAATGCTGGCTGAAATCTGTTCTATTTTGCCTTGTTTATATTTCAAATTTTTAGTGCTCAAATGACTGTGAAACTAATGTATATATGTTGTATATGGTGTGTAAAAATTTTCTACCAAAAATCATTTGAATTGGTTGAGCAAAACATGAATTTTGAAATTTAATCAAATCTGGAAACTATGTTCGGACAGCTTGAACAGTGTCCCTTTGATCAAACATATCTTTTTGTACAGACATCAAAATCGAGTGCTGTTTGTGGTATTTGAAAATAGACATTTGTAGCTTTCCAACGGTATAAAATTCACCATCTTGTTCGAATTGAGTGATCCGTAGTGATTCACCAAAGTTTCCTATTCTGTTCCGCTGTTCTGTTCGAATGATAGTGGTAAGCTGCGTCTTGTAACTTGAATTCGAACTACCTATGAACTGATTTTCAAAACGATTTGTTCTGATGAAATGTAACCTTATGATTCTAGTTTTCAACGCCACTGACCATTCTCAATTCCAAGTTGTATTGAGTGAGATATGGTACAATTTGTAAACTACAACAAAGCTGGAAAACCCTACTTTTTGCTGGCCAACTGATTTGGTTGTTTGTTAGATGCTTTGCTTTGAAACTTTTGATGTCAACCAACTATCAATTGTTTTTGAAATGTTTCTTGGACCTTGGTTTCACAAATGAACCAAAATGGGACTGATTTCATGGTGCAAAGTGTTTGAAAATGGAGAAGAAAACAAGAAGACAGATTTGTTTTGGGAATTTCTTGAACTTTGATAGTTTTGTTAACTACCTTCCCGTATTAGTTTTTACGTAAAATTTGATAGAGGAGTAGTCCTCCTATGGAAGTTGAATTGTACCAAATTTGGTGTTATTCTAAGACCATTTTGATACCCAAATGATGTCCCAAAATTTACTTTCAAATCTGGAAAATTCACTGTTTAGTAGTGAAAATTTACCAACTTTGAGCTTCTATATCTTGACGCTCAAAATCCCGAATTTAGTTCACTGAGTGATAGTATGTACCACACCGATTCGGGTGGGAGGTACCTCTCATATCGACTCAGGATCATAAACAAAGTATAAGTCGATTGGAGCGATGTCTCATTGACCACTGAGCGATAGTATGTACCACATCGATTCGGGTAGGAGGTACCTCTCATGTCGACTCAGAACCATAAACGTATAATTGATTCCCTGAGCGATAGCATGTACCACACCGATTCGGGTGAGAGGTACCTCTCATGTCGACTCAGAATCATAACTAGAGTAAGTGAAGTTCTACCGAATTAAATACCTACCCGGTTGACGGAGTGTCACCACGTAGAGGTATTCGATCGAACTTGCGCAAAGCAATTGGAAATTATCTCTTGAGAGCTCCTGTATCCTCATTGAATGTGTTGATTGAATTTGTGAATTGCTTGAATGTTACACCTTTCTTTTTCGCTTAAATGATATTGTTATTTGAACTACGTGTTTTGCATGTTTTCTTGGCCTCACGAGCATTCGCTCACCCCGTTAGATTTGTTTTCCTTAACAGGAGCTGAGATGGAAGGAATTATGGGAAAGCCTACTTGATGGCTCTTTTGGTTAGAATTTTGGTTGTACTGATTAGACGACTTTTGGAAGTTGTACATTTTGGGAAAATTGATGTATTTTGAAAACTTGTGATGTAAGATTGAACACTTGTGTATGGAAGTGACTATGTTTTTCAGTTCAATTTTTTTTATTATTTGGTTATTTACATTAAGTTCGGATTGGAATGGTATCGAGTCCTGACGAGAGCTAGGCAGGCGTCCCGCCGATACCCTTGGGTTCGCCCTTGGGTGAAGTGGGGGCGTCACAGATAAGGCTCGTGGATCCCTGATAAAAAAGAGCCTTGTGGTTCTGTTTTAATACAAAAAGGGGCCCTCCAAGAATCGCGAAGGGGATCCGCAAGGTGAAGCTTGCGGATCCCTGGATTTTGCTTTTAAAAGGCTAAACAACCGCGAGTTTTTCTTCATTTCATCTTCCTTCCACATACACCCGCACACACACTCCCAAACCACTTCACAAATCACTATTTTAACTTGTTTTTCTTGCCAACATACACCATAGAATCATCCCAAACCTAGTTTAGACTCACTTCCATGCATTAAAATCAACCAAAAGCAACCACAAATCCCTTTTCAACTCATTGAAGCTAGGTTTTCTTAAATTACAATTTGCTTAATTGGGAGCTATTTCGGACAAAATTTTTGAGGAATTTTGCATTTTTTACATCACCAAACATCACTCTACACATTGGAGGTAAGTTTCTTTATTATTTCTTAGTAGATTAAGAGTTTCCATTTGAGCATTTCTTGAAGAATTTGCCAAATTGTGCATGTTGAAATTTTATTGATGTTGTTATTGTTTATATGGCTTATTTAACTTGTTTAAACATGTTTTATTACTCAAAAAAAGGAATGTGATGGTTTGTATGCTAGTTCAATATTGAACATATTCCTATCTTTTGAAATTTTGAAAAAATGAGTTTGGAATGTTGATGAGCCTTATTGGATGTATTAATTAGCCACAATGTGACTTGTTAATGATGTGTAATTGATTATCTTGCTTACAAGTTGACATTTGTGAAAAATTGTAAATTATTGAAGAAGAAATTGGAACATTTCGTTTAAGGTAATTAAATGAAAAATTGAGTTGTTTGGAGTTAGTGAGTTAATGGTGTTAATTCTGTGACGACCCTACCTCTCCCTATAGAGTTTCCTAGGGTTTGGCGGGTTGCCTGTCTGACTCTTGTCAAGATTCACTCACGAATTTTAAAAGCAATAACAATGGCCTCGAAGACAATAACACTTGTCAAACTTCAAAATATATATACATTAACAATGACTGTCCATATAGACTCAAAATACAACAAAAGATTCAAATTTAAACAAAATCGATAAAGCTGAGAAGTGTTCACTAGGACACTTAACAACAGACTTAGATAGAAGTTTCGGCCTTCTCCAACTCACACTCCCAAGTTCTAGCCCTCTGTAAGGAAAACAAACTAATGGGGTGAGATTTCACCCAGTGAAGTTTTAAGAAAACATGCAATCAAAGAAGCAAGTTGACAATCACATGTATCACAATCTCAAAGTGAAGAAAGTAAATGACCACAAGATAAGTCATTAAAATTTAAAGTAAACATTTCAGATAAACAATTAGTACTTTCACGCAAAAGAATATAGCTTGCTCACATGAACCAGTTTAGTGGCATCTCATTCTGTAGACACCAAATTTTTGGTTTCGAATTTGATTTTATTTTTTTTATTAATTTTGGATTTATTTGTTTCGATTTTAGATTTATTTTGGTTGATTCCTGTTTCGTGTCTCTTATTCTATTTTAATTAGTTTACAAGCATTTATTTTATCTGCTAATTTGAAAAAGAAAAAAAAGGAAAAAAGGGAAAAATGATGAAAAATGAAAAGTGATGAAAGAAAAAGAGAAAAATGAAAAATTGCAATTTTGCTGTTTATTATTTCTAGTTCATTCATTTTTATCCGATGTTAATTAAATTATTGGTTTTCATTTAATTTTATTACTATTTTATCTACTAATTTGAAAAAGAGAAAAATGATGAAAAAGAGGAAAATAATGAACAAATGAAAAGAAAAATGAAAAATTGCCATTTTGCTGTTTATTATTTCTAGTTTATTTATTTTTATCTGATGTTAATTAAATTGTTGGTTTTTACTTAATTTTATTATCGTTTTGCTAAATTACTTTAAAAAAAAAAAAAAGACAGTCGCGGCAGGCACGCTGCATTTTTTGGCAGCTTGCAAGGGACGAATGCAGACTCATCGGATGGCCAAGAAAAAGGGTTTGAGAGGGATGATTTCTAGCCATTGAATACAGGGTTTTGGGGGTGGCTAGCCGGATATAAAAAGAAAGGGAACTGCAGCCGAAAGGGAGGTTTTTGAAAGAGTGGACGGCTAGAGAGGTTCTTAGAGTTGGCGGCTGAAGGAAAAAGAAAACAAAAAAGCTACGGGGGTTCTGGGAAGAGGGAAAGAGACAGAGAACTGGGTAAGGCTGAGGGTGAAGGAGGACAGAGGAATAGAGAGTTTGTGAGGGAAAAATGGGGAGATAGCTAGAGAAAAAGAACGAAAAGGAAGAGCTTTCTGGGCAAAAGAAATCAAACGAGAGGATGACAGCGGAAGAAACAGAAATGGAGCCGAGACAGTTGAAGGAGTAGGAAAACCAGACCAAGAAGGGAAGGAGCTCAGAGGCCCTGGATCTCGAGCCCGCGCTTTCTTCACCAAAGTCTGCAAAGATTCATCTCTGGTAGAGCCTCTTCAACCTTTTGCAGACGCCGGCTGCAGTTTCGAATCCGTGGGCAGTGAAGAGGTAACCTTCGTTTTTTTTCCTTCTCCCTGCTCGCTTCAAGATTTGGTCGAGATTGAATGTTTATGATTGCCTGTTCCCTGTTGCTTGCCACACTCTTCCTTCCGTCCATTTTTGGGCCAAAAAGCTGTTCCTTTTTCTAGTAAATTTGGTAGCTTGGTCGAGTCTCCCTTCGGTTGATATGCTATGAGACGGAATAATGGGTTTGGTTTGGGTTGCAGAGATTCACGAAAGAAACTCTGCTACAACCTTGCCCATTCGACTAGACTGCATTTCTTTCCTTTTGTTTGCTGTTTTTCTTTCCTTTTCCGTTGTTGTTTAATAGCCATGGCTTTGGTCGCTTAGTTTAAGAATCGTCCAGTCAGAGTGATAGAAAAACGGAGTCTTGATTGAACTTGTTCATTGAATCTGTGGACTTTGCTCTCTTGTCGAGGTGTTTGTTGTTCCATGTTTGCCCTGTGCATGATGTCTTGATTGCAGCTTTGTCCATTCGGACCGGGGGGGGGGTAGGTTGCATAAGATATCTGGTTGCCAACATTGCAGATTTGCATCCTTGAAGCTATGTTACTAAACTGGATTTTTCGGATAGCTGGGGTTTGGGTCTGGTTTGATTATGCAACTGGGTCTGTTTGTTGTTGGATGGTGATGTCTTCGTGTGCGCTGGCTGCAATTTATTGTAGCAAAGTGTGGCATAACAGCAGGCCATAACACTGGCCTTGTTTTGCAAGCTAGAAGCTTTAGTTATTTCGGCTGTGTTGTTTGAACCGTAAGTTGGCAGCAGGAAAATTGCAGCAGGAAACCGTGTTTGAATATAACCTGGGATGCACCTTGAATGGGTTATTAGCTTGCATGATTTAATCTAATGTTTTATGATGGCTTTTTGAAGTCTAATGTAATTTTTCTGGGTTGTTAACAAGCTGCAAAATGGTGAAAACAAGAAAACTTTGATTGACCGAAACCTTCAATGCTCCAAGTTCATCTTCTTTTGCTGATTTCGTACCCAATTCCCTGTTTGATTCCCGGAGTTAAATAATGACATTTGGATGATGTTAATAACATGGTTTTAAGGCCATTGCATGTGTGTTTGTTTTGGTTGGATTTGTTCCATATCAATGCGTTTGGATTGAAACAAAAAACTGCAGCAAACATGGCTTGTTCACCGTTGCAAAAATGTTTCCCTCCATCGCCTAGTTGATTTTTCTGCATATTTTGCTCCAGAATTTCTGTTTACAAACACTAGGTAATTTGGTTGATGTCTTGGCAAATTATGTTAGAGGACTTGGATGGTTTTGATTGTTAGACTCGCAAGTTACAAAGTTGCAGCAATTCATTTATTTGTTTTGATTGCAGAAGTTCTCTCACGTAGTTGCATGAAAAATAGCTTCCCAAACTTGCACTTTAACCCCCTAAGTTCCCCTTTATCCTACTATGGCCCAATCAATTGAATGATTTCCTCAATTTGGTCCTTGGTAGCTTTTAATTTTACAACTTCATTGCTTGTTTGTTTCAATTGACTACCATGCTTTGTTTCAATTGCGCTTAATTCATGACTTTAGGGGTTTTATGACCAAGTGAGCTTGTGTTTGCCTATTTTCTTTAATTTTCCCAAATAAAGTGGTACCTTGACCGTTTTATTGTTTTGAAGCCATTTTCCTTTCATTTGGACACCATTCCAAGGGAGGTATAACTTCTTTTATCTTTTTTTGTCTCTCCCCTATGTGATCCTACGTGTTATGTGAATATGCATGTCTACTTCGCTTTCCTTGCCTTTCCTTAATTCCTTGCATTTATTTCATTTACTTTTGCTTTTATTTAAGTTATTCATTATGGGGTATGTGTACACCTCTTGGCTTGTAATAGATAGGGCTTGGAGAGCATTTTGGTCCATTCTCCCCTTTCCCTTTTGTTTTAGTTAGCAAGTGTAATAAGTTCATTAGATTGATTGCTTGCTTTTGTTGCTACGTGTTAATTTGCTTTATTAGGCTCTTGCATCTAGTCGAGCATGCTAAGTGTTATGTGCTACGTGTTTATAGATGATTTGCATGTCTACTTGCTTTCTATAGTCATGGATGAATGTGATGGATGAATGCACGTCACCACACTAGTTCAACGCTAGTTGTGGCTCATTGTCCCGCTTTCCACTAGTCCAACGCTAGTAGGAATTCATAGATGGGCTAGTCCAACGCTAGACCCTTAGGGATTTCCCTCGCTAGTTCATACTTGCATGTTTCACTACATTTCATGCATTTTTCTTAGTTTTCTAGCATTTGGCATGCTCCTCCAACCCTTCCCCTTTCATTTTAGGTTTTTTGCATCCTCATACTAGTTATAGGGTCCATTTGCTTGAGGGTCCCCTTTCGATAAGGGAAACGAGCGAGTGTGGCTACCCAATAGCCTTAGCACGCTAGTTTTTCCTTCCAATCAAAGGGAAAATTAAAGTCGCAAAGTTAGGAGTCATTCCCGTACCCGACTTGATGCATTCCTCTAGGTTCATACATTCTCATTCTTATTTCACTTTCTCACTCTTTTGTTCACATTTTCTCACTACTCATGTCCTTCTCAATGCAAATGCTATGCTCACACATTTTTTCCCTTGTCACTTGTCTTTCCACCTCACAAATTGCACCCAATTGCACTTATAAGTATCTACTATCATATTTTCATCCATTTGCACACAAACACTTTTATTTTCTACACTTTGCACACGCGCACCTGTCTTACATTTGCACACATGCACGTTTGCATACACTTGCACACTTACACTCATATTTGAGTTTTCATTTGCATCATTCGCGACCTCTATGAGGACTTGCCTTATTGGCCACCACAACTCATGTGGTTGTGACCAAAAGCCTTGTAAGAGACATTTTAGATTTAGGATTGCATTTCTTTTTCATACCCATTAGTCATATCCAACGTGCAACGCATATTTTTGGGTAGAAGAAATTAGGAAAAGAAGGGCTAAGTCACGCAACTAGCTTTTGCTAGGGTAATGGAGTGCCTTAGGCTTTGCCTTTGCCTTCTCCCTTATCAAATGTGACCCCCGATCCCTTTCTTTGGTTACGTAGACCTAAAAGTTCTTAAAAAGGGGATTGTTTACTTCGCTTTTCCAAAAATCACTTTTTGGGTGACTTGGTACACCTTAACTCTATACCAAGTGGCGACTCCATTTTTCATTAAAAACCCCCTTTTGAACTTTGTTTGGCCAAATCGTCGCATTCTTAAGTCCCATGGCCTTTTACTTTTCATTTTACACACGTTCCCATTCCACTACTCACACACCACACATCAAAAAGTAGGGCGCGACAGTTGGCGACTCCATTGGGGACTTCCTAAGTGGGTCCAAGCATTTGATTTGGCCATTCTTTTCCCTTTTCTACCCTTTTTATGCATAGAATTTGGATATTAGGGTTGCATTTTCCATTTTAGGACTTTTTGCCTCGCGCGCGTATCAAGCTAATCCCTCACTCACGTATGTATGATTGGTTGTTGGATGTATGTTGTACTTGTTTTATCTCGCGCTTTGCATTGCATTTTGGGGGGGGTGTATGTCACCTTTAGAGGCTCGCGTTGGTTCTCAACCCCTTCCCTCAAAATAGGGAACACTTCATACGTGCACGTTTATTTACTGTTATCCCATTTTATTTTATTTTTCGTGGGCTCTTTCCCACACCGCCTTGTAGGACTAGGAATGGTTTCTCTAGGTATGTGGATGGTGCGCCCTGCGCCCATAGCAGTACCTAGGGGATCGCTCGAGCCACCGACCGAGGGTCTTGGGATTGACGACCCATTCCCTTAGGTCTGAAGGCTTGGGGATCTTTTTAAACCTTATCGAGTCTAGTCGCATTAGTGAGCCCCAACCTCATGCATCCATGTTAGAGTTTGCCTAGGATAGAGTCAGCCTCACTTTTTTTTTAAGCACATTAGGCACGAGGGAAGGGTTTCCACCCCTTTTACTTGTTTTTATTGTATTTCTTTTCTTAATTGCTCCCAATGTGTTATGTGTACTATCAATTGCACTAACCATTTCTTTGTTTTCTTGGCCTGCATTCATGTGCCATAGCAATAAGATGCCTCTTTGGCACTCTTTTAGTGACTTACCCACTAGATAACTTATATGTTTAAATTTCAGTCATTATACTTAATTTTCAATAAGTACATTTCATTTTAGACCTTTTTCCCCGATGCATTATTTATGTCCTTTAGGCCATATTTGTCACATATTCACTTCGCTTTAATAAATGGCATCATGCATTAAACCTTAGAAGGAACGCCATTTAGGCAATTCCATATTAGGAATAAGCCACCCGGTGTCTCGGATACTTAATCCAATGAGACTTGCACGTTTATATTTTTGTACCATCCAAAGGGGTAGTGCACAAGGTAAGGTAGGATCCGATCCTTTCCATGACCCTGGGGCGATCTTTGGTACATTAGAAAGTGAGTATCTAACGATCATTCTTTGGCCATTTTTAACGTATTTGGTAACAATCCCTTGCTTAAAGGACATTAATTCGAAGAAATTTGCAAATAATTCCTCATTGTGAGATGGTAAACTTATTGAGGCCAAATCTTGATTGTAGGAGGCTCATAGGCTAATGCATCGCAATGCATTTTGTAAAACTGCCAAAGGAGAGATAATTTCATCGATTTTTGAATAAACCATCATTTCCATTCATTGGATCAAATTCATCCAATCTATGTGGTCAATTCATTCATTTTTAGAACAATTCGGTCAATTTTGAATAAATCATCGTTTCACTAAATCAATTGATTCCATTCGCTTCATTTGATTAGTTTAATTCATTTTTAGGGTTGTCCATTCAATTTTGAATAAATAGTCGAATTTCATTCAATGCATTTGACTATTTTACCCCTTTTAGCACATCATGCGTCGATCAAAATAATCAATTCATTCGGACTTTGTCCTTATTTTTAGGACGAATGTTTCTTCTCACTCCAAATTGGCCAAATTTTTTTCAAATTATTTCTCACTCAATCAATTGATCGGATTCATCAGGTATGGTATAGTGCCTACCCTAGAGGATTGCATTTTCATGCTAGGCCAACCCTTGGCATAAAAGGGTTCCCCCATAGGACATGCATACCGATTTTATATTCTTGATTACTAACTCAGGGTATTTTCTCTTTGTTTTTTCCCCTTCCCCCTGCATTCATAAAAATATTTCAATAAGGCCATACAATGTGAATTCGAAAATTCATTTGAAAGCGCTCGTGCAAAACATCTAAGGGATTTCATTGCTCAAAGGAAAAGGGGATATTAAGAGAGAAAATGTGTATACATGTGCAAAGGAATTTTGCAGAATTGCTTTTAAATTTTTCAAACATTGGCAATAATGAAGCTTTTGTTCAGACAATTATTTGTTTTGTATAATACTCATGT
The DNA here is from genome assembly GCF_036785885.1 of Coffea arabica. NCBI lineage: Eukaryota > Viridiplantae > Streptophyta > Magnoliopsida > Gentianales > Rubiaceae > Coffea > Coffea arabica. The sequence continues at coordinate 21,700,746 of NC_092318.1, read as the reverse complement.
ACATTTCATTCTTTATTGAGCTCATTAAGAGATTTTATGACGAATTTTAAGAAATAAGACCAAATTGAGAGTTTTTTCAACCTCCAGTCTGAAAATTCGCAAGTGTATGCTTTCTAAAATCCTTGTGTACACTAGATTGGTGATCCGAGCTACACAATAAAATTAAAAGAGGTCACTCAGAAGGCCCATGAGATACCTTTCTCCTTCACTTAACCCCAAAATAAAATCAGTCACATTGATTGATAAATTGCAAATTGGGGCAACTTTTGCTTGAAAATGTTCAAGGTGTCTAATCTGGTTCAATCACATCTAAGTGAAAGCAAAAATGTGCATTATCCTTGTTTGTTTTGAAAATTTGGAATGACACTTCGAGCATTCGTTTCACTACCTATACAGATTTTATCATTTGCTCTCCCATTCGAGCCTTTGAAAGAATAGTTTCGTTTCAAATAAGAGCCCTAATGATCACTACCCTATATTGGAAAATTTTCAAATATCAAAAAGGGGAATGGATTTTCAATAACCATTTCGTTACTTTGGTTGTCATGAGGTGTAAGAATGATGCTTTGGCCGTCGTTTCTACAACCTAAACACTGATCATCCCTTGCATCCTCATTTGAGCTAAAATTGGTGGTTCTTTTCAAAGCACTTACGATCGTACCTCACATTGGGGAGGGAGATTGGAGATTTTTTTCAAAAAGGGGAAAAACAAAAATGCTAGAATAAGGAGGGAACCGCAAATTGGAGAAATTTGATTCCACTTGGGTTCCAATTTTGAAAAAAAAGAAAGAAGAAAAGGAAGAGTTTTGTCCGCGTGAATCGCCAATGTTTCACAAATATGGATGAACAAGGGTCTTCCTCAGTCAGTTAATTCAGATACATGCAAGAAATTTCGCATTAATGAAAGTTTCCTTTCAGGGTTATTATAAGGAATGGAATACAAGTCAGGCCATCTTCTTTTTCCAATCAAACATTCTATCCCTAGTTATCCCTTTTGAGCCTTCAGAATAGAATACTTCATTTGGCAACCCCTGAGAATCGCAAACCCCACACTGGGGCAAGTTTGAGTTGGAAAAGAAAAATTTCAAGAAGTGAAAAAGTGAAAAGCAACAAAATCAAAAACAAAAGAAGAAAAGAGAATCTCAGTTCAAAAATAAACTGGGGCAAATTTCAAAGAATGGCAAAAGGCCGAAAAGTCAAAAGAAAAAAGAAAATGAAAGAGAAAAGCCTCAAGTGAGCATAAACTGGGGCAAATTTTGGTTTAGCCCTAAAATAGGGCTGGCGCAATAATGCGATCTCAGATTCTTCAAACCACTTTTGAAATCTGCCTTCAAGCCTTAACTTTTCTAAGCACCCCACCTGACCCCATTACAAAAGCCGAAAGTCCTGACTTCTGTTCTTTGCAATGGCCCCGTCAAGAAAATTTCTGATGACGGAAAATTTTAGCTGTATTTCTGAATTGCTGGAGCATGGGTTTGACGCTATTCACCATGTGAAAATCCACCAAGTTGAGGGAAAGGGAAAAGAGGCAAAAAGCAAAGCAAGAAAAGTAAATGAAAAAAAATCGACTCTGAAAATCCCTGGTGAATGATGAGAAAAATGCAAACAAAGTCTGAGATCTTTGGATTCAAAATAGGGCAATTTTGGAAAAATGCGATCTTCGGTGCAATGTCCTTGAAAGTTTTATTCTTTAACTATCGTTTTCAAGCCACATTACAAGCTCACAAAGTCCATCGTTGACTTATTCCTTCATGACAACCCAAAGTAAGGATTATGCTTATAAGAAATCCATCAATCATTTATGATCATAAGGTTATGACCCGTTTTCACATGTTTAGTTATCATTTCTATCCATATTGTTGCAAGCCCATGAAGCTTATATGTTGACTAAATTTTCTTAAGAAATAGGGGTGACATACTATTTGCTTTCATTGAGATGTGGTATTGAAGGGATTACATACCATTTGGGCACAAGAATAAGACAAATCTTGACCTCCCATTTCCAAATCAGACATAACACCCATTACCCAAAGCATCGATGCTAAAGTGAGGAAGAAATCTTTTGTAATTTGGCATTATTTTGAGAAATTCATCATGAAATTTTCCGTGTGATTTTAAGCAAGACGTTTAGATTTCTTCACATTATATAGGAAACACAGTTTCTTACTTTGTTCAAATAAATGGAGAGGCATCCAAACCAATTTTTTGCAATCAAATGGGCCCATACTGGGGCAAAAATTTTATTTGCAAGATTTCACAAAATAAGCCCACACTGGGGCAAATTTTTTATAGTCCATTTGAGGATTTCGTCAAAGACTCAAGCATAGACTTTCAAATCAATCACGCTGCCCTTTTCATGAAAATTTGAGCGCATGTAAGCCCCCTGTGCAGGTATTCATAGTTGAAATCGACGAAAGAGCATCTGGTGATGTGGAAGGACGATGCCGAAGAAAGAGAAGAAAGAAGGGAAAAGGGCCCTACACTGGGGGCAAATTATTTTTGGAAAAGATTCTCTCGAAAAATCAGAAAAATTCAAAAGTTAAAAATCAAAAATCAAGTTCAAATTTTTGTTTCTTGGAAAATCAAAATTAATTTCTTGTATCTTGACAAATCAAATCCAATTTCTTGACCAATTGGATGGCAGGACTGGGGTCTTATCCCACTGACCATTCACAAACTTCACAAAAATCGCATTGGAGCTGGGTTTTATCCCGCCAACCTCGGCAGAACTGGGTTCTATCCCGCTGACCGCCAACATCACAAAGTTCACGTTGGGCCTGGATTTAGTGCCGCCAACTTCACAAAGTTCACGTTGGGCCTGGACTTCGTGCCGCCAACCTCACAAATGTCACGTTGGGCCTGGATTTCGTGCCGCCAACCTCACAAAGATCACGTTGGGCCTGGATTTTGTGCCGCCAACATCACAAAGTTCACGTTGGGCCTGGATTTTGTGCCGCCAACTTCACAAAAGTCACGTTGGGCTTGGTTTTCATTCAACCACCGTTAGCATCGAGTCTATCTCACTAACGTGTGCGTTTTTATTCAACCACCGTTAGCATCGAGTCTATCTCACTAACGTGTGCGTTGCATTCCACCACCGTTAGCATCGAGTTTATCTCACTAACGTGTGCGTTTCTGTTCTACCACCGTTAGCATCGAGTCTATCTCACTAACGTGTGCGTTTTCATTCAACCACCGTTAGCATCGAGTCTATCTCACTAACGTGTGCGTTTCTATCCCACCACCATTAGCATCGAGTCTATCTCACTAACGTGTGCGTTTCTGTTCTACCACCGTTAGCATCGAGTCTATCTCACTAACGTGTGCATTTTTATTCCACCGCCGTTAGCATCGAGTCTATCTCACTGACGTGTGCGTTTCTATTCCATCGCCGTTAGCATCGAGTCTATCTCACTGACGTGTGCGTTGTTATTCCATCGCCGTTAGCATCGAGTCTATCTCACTAACGTGTGCATTTTTTGTTCAACCACTGTTAGCATCGAGTTTATCTCACTAACGTGTGCGTTCGTATCCTACCACCGAGCAAGTCTTACACAGTCTTTTCATACATACCAGCATTTTATTTCCATCGCCACTAGCCGTGGGTCAGTCCCACTAGTGTGCCCATGATTTTAAGGTTATTCGGGTCAGTCCCATGATTAAAAGCTTATTCGGGTCAGTCCCATGATTAAAGCTTATTCGGGTCAGTCCCATGATTTGCAATTTCATGTTCGGGTCAGTCCCGTTTTAAATTCCTGTTCGGGTCAGTCCCGTTTAAATTTCATGTTCGGGTCAGTCCCATGATTTTAAATTCCTGTTCGGGTCAGTCCCATTTTTTAAAACTCCTGTTCGGGTCAGTCCCGTTTAAATTCCTGTTCGGGTCAGTCCCGTTTAAACTCCTGTTCGGGTCAGTCCCGTTTAAATTTCATGTTCGGGTCAGTCCCGTTTTAAATTCCTGTTCGGGTCAGTCCCGTTTTTAAAACTCCTGTTCGGGTCAGTCCCGTTTAAATTTCATGTTCGGGTCAGTCCCGTTTTAAATTCCTGTTCGGGTCAGTCCCGTTTTAAATTCTTGTTCGAGTCAGTCCCGTTTTAAATTTCATGTTCGGGTCAGTCCCGTTTTAAATTTCTTGTTCGGGTCAGTCCCGTTTTAAACTTCATGTTCGGGTCAGTCCCGTTTTAAATTCTTGTTCGGGTCAGTCCCGCTTTAAATTTCCTGCTCGGGCCAGTCCCGTTTTAAATGCTTATTCGTGGGAATCCTTTTGCAGCCAAATAACACAGGTGAGTATTTGGTGTCTAGTTCTTTGTCTCAAGTTTTTTCAAAACTCGGACAAAGAGGGGCAAACTGTAGACACCAAATTTTTGGTTTCGAATTTGATTTTATTTTTTTTATTAATTTTGGATTTATTTGTTTCGATTTTAGATTTATTTTGGTTGATTCCTGTTTCGTGTCCCTTATTCTATTTTAATTAGTTTACAAGCATTTATTTTATCTGCTAATTTGAAAAAGAAAAAAAAGGAAAAAAGGGAAAAATGATGAAAAATGAAAAGTGATGAAAGAAAAAGAGAAAAATGAAAATTTGCAATTTTGCTGTTTATTATTTCTAGTTCATTCATTTTTATCCGATGTTAATTAAATTATTGGTTTTCATTTAATTTTATTACTATTTTATCTACTAATTTGAAAAAGAGAAAAATGATGAAAAAGAGGAAAATAATGAACAAATGAAAAGAAAAATGAAAAATTGCCATTTTGCTATTTATTATTTCTAGTTTATTTATTTTTATCTGATGTTAATTAAATTGTTGGTTTTTACTTAATTTTATTATCATTTTGCTAAATTACTTTAAAAAAAAAAAAAAAAGACAGTCGCGGCAGGCACGCTGCATTTTTTGGCAGCTTGCAAGGGACGAATGCAGACTCATCGGATGGCCAAGAAAAAGGGTTTGAGAGGGATGATTTCTAGCCATTGAATACAGGGTTTTGGGGGTGGCTAGCCGGATATAAAAAGAAAGGGAACTGCAGCAGAAAGGGAGGTTTTTGAAAGAGTGGACGGCTAGAGAGGTTCTTAGAGTTGGCGGCTGAAGGAAAAAGAAAACAAAAAAGCTACGGGGGTTCTGGGAAGAGGGAAAGAGACAGAGAACTGGGTAAGGCTGAGGGTGAAGGAGGACAGAGGAATAGAGAGTTTGTGACGGAAAAAGGAGGAGATAGCTAGAGAAAAAGAACGAAAAGGAAGAGCTTTCTGGGCAAAAGAAATCAAACGAGAGGATGACAGCGGAAGAAACAGAAATGGAGCCGAGACAGTTGAAGGAGTAGGAAAACCAAACCAAGAAGGGAAGGAGCTCAGAGGCCCTGGATCTCGAGCCCGCGCTTTCTTCACCAAAGTCTGCAAAGATTCATCTCTGGTAGAGCCTCTTCAACCTTTTGCAGACGCCGGCTGCAGTTTCGAATCCGTGGGCAGTGAAGAGGTAACCTTCGTTTTTTTTCCTTCTCCCTGCTCGCTTCAAGATTTGGTCGAGATTGAATGTTTATGATTGCCTGTTCCCTGTTGCTTGCCACACTCTTCCTTCCGTCCATTTTTGGGCCAAAAAGCTGTTCCTTTTTCTAGTAAATTTGGTAGCTTGGTCGAGTCTCCCTTCGGTTGATATGCTATGAGACGGAATAATGGGTTTGGTTTGGGTTGCAGAGATTCACGAAAGAAACTCTGCTACAACCTTGCCCATTCGACTAGACTGCATTTCTTTCCTTTTGTTTGCTGTTTTTCTTTCCTTTTCCGTTGTTGTTTAATAGCATGGCTTTGGTCGCTTAGTTTAAGAATCGTCCAGTCAGAGTGATAGAAAAACGGAGTCTTGATTGAACTTGTTCATTGAATCTGTGGACTTTGCTCTTTTGTCGAGGTGTTTGTTGTTCCATGTTTGCCCTGTGCATGATGTCTTGATTGCAGCTTTGTCCATTCGGACCGGGGGGGGGGTAGGTTGCATAAGATATCTGGTTGCCAACATTGCAGATTTGCATCCTTGAAGCTATGTTACTAAACTGGATTTTTCGGATAGCTGGGGTTTGGGTCTGGTTTGATTATGCAACTGGGTCTGTTTGTTGTTGGATGGTGATGTCTTCGTGTGCGCTGGCTGCAATTTATTGTAGCAAAGTGTGGCATAACAGCAGGCCATAACACTGCCCTTGTTTTGCAAGCTAGAAGCTTTAGTTATTTCGGCTGTGTTGTTTGAACCGTAAGTTGGCAGCAGGAAAATTGCAGCAGGAAACCGTGTTTGAATATAACCTGGGATGCACCTTGAATGGGTTATTAGCTTGCATGATTTAATCTAATGTTTTATGATGGCTTTTTGAAGTCTAATGTAATTTTTCTGGGTTGTTAACAAGCTGCAAAATGGTGAAAACAAGAAAACTTTGATTGATCGAAACCTTCAATGCTCCAAGTTCATCTTCTTTTGCTGATTTCGTACCCAATTCCCTGTTTGATTCCCGGAGTTAAATAATGACATTTGGATGATGTTAATAACATGGTTTTAAGGCCATTGCATGTGTGTTTGTTTTGGTTGGATTTGTTCCATATCAATGCGTTTGGATTGAAACAAAAAACTGCAGCAAACATGGCTTGTTCACCGTTGCAAAAATGTTTCCCTCCATCCCCTAGTTGATTTTTCTGCATATTTTGCTCCAGAATTTCTGTTTACAAACACTAGGTAATTTGGTTGATGTCTTGGCAAATTATGTTAGAGGACTTGGATGGTTTTGATTGTTAGACTCGCAAGTTACAAAGTTGCAGCAATTCATTTATTTGTTTTGATTGCAGAAGTTCTCTCACGTAGTTGCATGAAGCTTGCATGCAAAATAGCTTCCCAAACTTGCACTTTAACCCCCTAAGTTCCCCTTTATCCTACTATGGCCCAATCAATTGAATGATTTCCTCAATTTGGTCCTTGGTAGCTTTTAATTTTACAACTTCATTGCTTGTTTGTTTCAATTGACTACCATGCTTTGTTTCAATTGCGCTTAATTCATGACTTTAGGGGTTTTATGACCAAGTGAGCTTGTGTTTGCCTATTTTCTTTAATTTTCCCAAATAAAGTGGTACCTTGACCGTTTTATTGTTTTGAAGCCATTTTCCTTTCATTTGGACACCATTCCAAGGGAGGTATAACTTCTTTTATCTTTTTTTGTCTCTCCCCTATGTGATCCTACGTGTTATGTGAATATGCATGTCTACTTCGCTTTCCTTGCCTTTCCTTAATTCCTTGCATTTATTTCATTTACTTTTGCTTTTATTTAAGTTATTCATTATGGGGTATGTGTACACCTCTTGGCTTGTAATAGATAGGGCTTGGAGAGCATTTTGGTCCATTCTCCCCTTTCCCTTTTGTTTTAGTTAGCAAGTGTAATAAGTTCATTAGATTGATTGCTTGCTTTTGTTGCTACGTGTTAATTTGCTTTATTAGGCTCTTGCATCTAGTCGAGCATGCTAAGTGTTATGTGCTACGTGTTTATAGATGATTTGCATGTCTACTTGCTTTCTATAGTCATGGATGAATGTGATGGATGAATGCACGTCACCACACTAGTCCAACGCTAGTTGTGGCTCATTGTCCCGCTTTCCACTAGTCCAACGCTAGTAGGAATTCATAGATGGGCTAGTCCAACGCTAGACCCTTAGGGATTTCCCTCGCTAGTTCATACTTGCATGTTTCACTACATTTTATGCATTTTTCTTAGTTTTCTAGCATTTGGCATGCTCCTCCAACCCTTCCCCTTTCATTTTAGGGTTTTTGCATCCTCATACTAGTTATAGGGTCCATTTGCTTGAGGGTCCCCTTTCGATAAGGGAAACGAGCGAGTGTGGCTACCCAATAGCCTTAGCACGCTAGTTTTTCCTTCCAATCAAAGGAAAAATTAAAGTCGCAAAGTTAGGAGTCATTCCCGTACCCGACTTGATGCATTCCTCTAGGTTCATACATTCTCATTCTTATTTCACTTTCTCACTCTTTTGTTCACATTTTCTCACTACTCATGTCCTTCTCAATGCAAATGCTATGCTCACACATTTTTTCCCTTGTCACTTGTCTTTCCACCTCACAAATTGCACCCAATTGCACTTATAAGTATCTACTATCATATTTTCATCCATTTGCACACAAACACTTTTATTTTCTACACTTTGCACACGCGCACCTGTCTTACATTTGCACACATGCACGTTTCCATACACTTGCACACTTACACTCATATTTGAGTTTTCATTTGCATCATTCGCGACCTCTATGAGGACTTGCCTTATTGGCCACCACAACTCATGTGGTTGGGACCAAAAGCCTTGTAAGAGACATTTTAGATTTAGGATTGCATTTCTTTTTCATACCCATTAGTCATATCCAACGTGCAACGCATATTTTTGGGTAGAAGAAATTAGGAAAAGAAGGGCTAAGTCACGCAACTAGCTTTTGCTAGGGTAAGGGAGTGCCTTAGGCTTTGCCTTTGCCTTCTCCCTTATCAAATGTGACCCCTGATCCCTTTCTTTGGTTACGTAGACCTAAAAGTTCTTAAAAAGGGGATTGTTTACTTCGCTTTTCCAAAAATCACTTTTTGGGTGACTTGGTACACCTTAACTCTATACCAAGTGGCGACTCCATTTTTCATTAAAAACCCCATTTTGAACTTTGTTTGGCCAAATCATCGCATTCTTAAGTCTCATGGCCTTTTACTTATCATTTTACACATGTTCACATTCCACTACTCACACACCACACATCAAAAAGTGGGGCGCGACACATCCAGTATCTGTTGACACTCCGTCAACCTTGAAAATACGGTAACAATATCCTATAGATCATCACTTAACTCTAGTCTCCAACCACCGATCATCTCCCTACCGAGCATGAACTCCAAATATAAAACAATAGGAGGGGTAATATTCGAGTATATCGAATCCAATGTAAGAAATAGTAAACACTACCCATGGTTCATCAATCTACTCAACCAAACCCTTACTTGCTTGATTCGACTAACTAGCCAATGGGGTTTAGCATCCCAAGCACTCAGTATAGTCGATGGGATAACATATCCAAATGACTTTCAAGTCACGCACATTGTAAGAACCCGAAAATTTCTTTATTTTCTAGTTATTATTTTATTTTCTTGCATACAATTTCTATACCTTTCTTTGTTATATTAATTTTTTAGAGATTTTATAAGGGAATTAAGTTGTTAAGACATTTTTCCGGTACAAGTTAGTCTATGTGGCGTTAGTAGTGTATATTGGACGTGGGACCTACTAGTGCGATAAAATTTTGACGATTAGGTGATGTTGTACTAGGGAATATTATTTTTACAAGGTGCTCGGGGATAATTAGAGATTAGCTAGGTAAATTAACCATTGGTAGCCAAAAGGATGAGAATAAACCCTTAGTTTTATAGTTCGGGTAAATTAGGGTTTTCGCGTATTTTGGTAGTGTGATTAATTGTGGAGGTGTGTGTACTAAATTTGGTAGTTAAGAGTGAGTTTTAGATAAGAAAAAGTGTGTGATTAGAAGTAATAATAATAAGTTAGTGAATTGTAAGTGAAAACCCTAGTACGTGCGAGTTAAGGAAAAACGGTGTGAACTGACATGTACCGTTTGTTACCGAGTGAGTCTACCACTTGAACACTAATTTATTACCTTAATCACCTTGCTTTTATTTCAGCTAATCACCCCTAAAATATCCTATAAAACAGCCACCATTTTTTACCAAAAGAAAAGGAAGAAAGAAAAAAAAAAAACAAGAGGACCAATGGTGGCTTGACAAGTGTTGGCCAACCAAGTTTGTCCGACAAATTTCCTACCTTCTTAACTTTGTTTTTGGACCAAAATTCCTGCACATTTTTCTTCATTGTAGCCGTGAGTTTGGAGAGGGAAAGAGAGGAGAGAAAACTCCATTTGCACCATAACAACCTTACTTGAATCTTGAGAAAAGTAAAGTGAAACTTGAATCCACTCCGATTAATCATTGGGAAAGCTTGGAGGTGAGTTTGGTGGAACTTTTGGGAGGAAGAAAATTCTTGTATTACAACTTATTTTAGGGGTTTTGAGGTATTATACTAGAAACCTCTCTTGTTTCTTGCTTATTTTGCAATTTAAGCAAAACATGGCTTGATTGTGATGGATTGTATGGAAGATTTTATGGTTTGGCTTATTAGCTTATACTTTTTAGTTAGGGTTTACATTTTCAGCCTTGATTATGGTTATTTACCTATTAATTGATGTTATTGAGCTAATAATTGATGGTTTTGATGATAGAGTACTTGTTAGATATGAATTTCTAGAGTAAAAGTTCAAATTTCCAACTTTAAGGTTGAAACTGCCCTGTTACTGACCTGTACGTACGTCCATGTTAGAGGCCGAATCAGGCTTACGATAGGAAATGGTGTTATGAAAAATTTCAGATCAATCAGAGCACTGTAGCATGTGAAATGACAAAAATACCCTTGGTTGCCAAATGTACTGTTTTGCAGACAGTTTTCTATTTTCCTCTGAGATGCCCCATTTTTATATTGAAAATGCACGAATTGGATGTTGATGTCTTCATAAGAAATGTAGTTCTCTGTCTTACTTCGAAACGGTATAAATTGTACCCCAATCCGTTAAGCATAACTTCGGTTGTGACCGAAATGCCAAGAGATGTCAAATTTGTTATTTTGTTATTTGTCTTGAACATTAGTTCCGGTCGCATTGCTAGCATTGTTTTGTAATTGAATGACATTGAGTCTAGTGAAAGGCTATTGCGGTAAGATTATTTGTGTGTGATTTTGGGGCTGAATTGAGAAAAATAATGAAGCCATAAATGGCTAAAAATAGGTAAATACAAAGGGCGTGCTGCCTAAATTTTCACTCGAGAGCTAGTTGGATGTACTCGCGACTTAAGCGAAAGGTTTTAGGGTGGTTCATGTTTTTAAGACCAACTGTTACCTTTTTACTCCAACGCCACATTGCTATCTCTTTGCCCTAGCAGTTAACTTGATTAGGCCCACGACTTGTAGTCGAGGCTCATTTGTGCATTTCGTTTCCTGGGTTTGTGGATGGGGGAAACCATAAATGTTTTACCTTGGTTGTTGTTAGGACGTGAAGGTGATCAAAGCTATCCTTTGAGAGAAAACTTTTGAAATTATCTTTGCTTGAACTGGTGAGTGTACCACTCCCCTGATTTGTTGCTTAACTGGTTTATTTGTACTTGAAATTTGTGACTTGAATGACTATGAACTCTGTTTATTCTGAATGAGATGAGGGTGTACTTTATCACACTCGTTCTCTTGCCTGTGTGATCGTTTACTGTGTGAATTTGAATCTGTTATCTGTGTCTGTTTTGACGTTGTTTAGAGGCTTGTGTCCAACGACCCTTCTGTGACTTCTGAGCTCAAATTGTGACGACCCCACCTCCCCCTAAGGCATACCAAAGGGTTCGGCGGACCGCCTGCCCAGCTCTCGCCAGGACTCACTCCCTAGCTCACGCGAATCACGTACATACACATCCACCATGAACCATAAATAGCATTCCCAATTCAAGCTTATAACATACAAGGATAGGAATCAGGGTACAAAGTCTCAATACTCAAACTAGTGTAAAACGTATACAATCCAAGTACAAAATGTTTCATTCGAAGAATAGCGCGAGTACAGGCCCAAAAGTCAAAGTTCAAAAACAAAAGGCTACACTAGTCTTTTCAAGTCTCACGCCTCGCTCGTACCCCTGTAAGGAAAACAAAACTAACTGGGTGAGCCAAAACTCAGTGAAGTTCCCAAATATCAAATTGGTCAACAAATCAAGTGATAACAAAGTAATAGTGAAATAGCGAGCAAACAAGTCCAATCAGGAAAATAGTACTTCAGATAGCCAAGTAATATCAGGTTCACTTTCACATGTAAGGATACAGTAACCCATATCACGGCTCCATTCCAGCTTGGTCAAGTGGTAGTTGACACTCCGCCAACTTTCAAGTTATAACAAGTCCAAAATAAAACTCCACTACACGCCAATCTCCGTCCACCGATCAACCCCTTTTCCCGGGCCCGCACGCCACACGAAACATGGGTGGTAATACTCGAGTATACCGTTTAGTCGAGGAGATAACACTCCACTCGACATTACAAGTGACCCAGGGTTCGTTATCTAATTGACCAGGCCCTTGCCGGCTCGACTCGATTAACTAGCCACAGGGTTTCTGGAATTCCAGGCAAGACATATCTCAAGTACATGTAGAGCAAGTCAAGTGTAATCAATAGCAAGAACAAGTCATATTAGGGCAAGTGCGGTAAAGTACACCCTTGCCCTATCATTCGTTGATCATGTAATCATGTAAGTCAAGTAAGAAACACATGTACCAAGTACAATCGGATATTTGGAAGCACTCACCAAAATATAGTGTTTCAAGTATTCACGTTCAATTATACTCCAGGCTTGGAGTCCAGATCTGCGATAAAAATCCAATTTGAGAACTTTGAAACACGAGTAAGATTCGAAACTTAAACGTTCCGTTCATTAAGAATCGTCCAATCGAAATTCATTTGAAAGACATTCGTGAAACACTTGCTCGCTTTTCAAATCGTAAGGTTTTTGTAGCATATATACTTGGAAATAACACTTGAGTTGAAAGTACAAGGAAATACAAGTTTACATTGGCCATTATATCTTTTCCTCAATGGTACAAGTTTGTTTAGGTTTTAACGTATAACCCTCGATAACAAAGTAGCAAAGGTGCTCTCTAGTTCAAGTGATAATCACTTAACCTTTATACAAGTTGCAAGTATCGTTTCCTAGTCCTCGAGTGTAAATTCGGGCAGCATGCCCTTTGTGTTTACCTAATTTTCCAGCCATTTAGGCTTCATTATTTTTCCTCAGCCAAATCCCAAAGTCACACATATCAGAAATTCAAGTCAAAATCCGTTCCATAGGCTCATAATATCATAAGAATAAGAATCAAAGTAATAACAAGTGCTGAAATACAATCTAGCAAAAGACAGATTCGACGTGTGGTTACGGAAATAACACATCTGAGGCTACGCTTATCGGATTGAGGCGCAACTTATGCCATTTCGAAGCTAAGACACAGGGTTATAATGTTCATGAAGATCACTTAGTCCAGTTTCCAATGCAACCTAGTCAAATCCTCAATTTACAGAACCAAAATCTAACTCGTCGGCTATTAAACCACACTGTACTGGAATGGTCATATCTCAGGTTACAAAGGTCCGATTAAGGTGTTCTTGGAGGCGTTTAAAAGCTAAGACAGAATAATAAAACTTTTATGTTTTGGAAAAAAGCTAAATCAGTACGGATCCGAGTGAATAAACGTGATAAACTAGATAAACTGACCAAACGGACTACTGGGAAAAACCTTAAAATAGTAAGGGTATTTTGGTCTTTTCACGACCTACGTTGCTCCGATTGAGCTGAAATTTTGTAGAAACCTATAAAATACTATTCCCTACAAATTTCATGTTTTGACCTAAGGCCAATTCGGCCTCTAACATAGGGTTACAAAACCGGACAGAAAGATGGGGAAAATTTTCCAGATTCTGGAATTTTTGGTATTTAATGGAACTTTCTCAATTTTCTTGCTCTAATCACTACCAAAGCCCCTTTTATAACCTTATTTACAACATGTGCAACCATAGAGCAAGTTTAGGCAGAAAACTATGAAACCCTAACTTGCTTATTCATCCCAAATTCATCACAACCACTTGCATAATCATGAAATCAAGCCAAAACTTAAGCTAAAAAAACATCTTAAAGCAAGATTTAAAGCAACAAGGATCATGATCAGATGTTTATACCTCAAAAGCAAGGCTTGGATGAGTGATAGTTCACTCCCTTTGAAATTTCTTGGTTCCTCAAGCTTCCCAACTCACAACCTACCCTTTAATCGGTTTGGAATTGGAATTCCTCACTTAGTTGAAGCAAATCAAGAAGATGGAATTGTTTTCTTGCTCTCACTTTCTCTCTCTCTTTTGGTCGGTAGCTACTGGAGAAATGAAGGGGAAAGTGCAGAAAATTGGTTAAGTAAGAAGGAAAAGTGTCTTGGTCAAGATGCTCTTAGGTGGCGACACTTGTCGCCACCACCACCTTTCTTTTTTTCTCTTTCTCTTCCTTGTTATTCTAGCCACCAATTTCGGTCAGACTTAGCTATACTTTAAGAAGATATTTTGCTCAAATATCAATGAGCTTGTAGGGTAAGAAAGTGGTGGTCAAGTGGTGCGTTCAACCGGTAGTGCGCGGGACCCGCCGGTTCGCGTTTTTTTTTCTTAAAAACACCCGTACTAGGGTTTTTACTTCCCATTCACTAACCTTATATCATTGCTCCTATTCACATATTATTTCTCACTTAAAAGTCACTTTTAATCACCAAATTGATCCTTGGCCAGTACCGAAAATTCATCCGGCGGAAAATCGTGAAAATCCTAATTTTGCTCAAATCTTGAAACCGAAGTGTAAAACCCTATTTTCTAGGTTCATCTGCACTTATTGTTGAACAATTAGGTAGTAGGGCTTTAATAAATAATAATTTTCAAATAAAAGGCATTTTTTTGAGAAAAATATAAGAAATTTGCGGGTCCTCACACAAATCCTGTGGCTAGTTATTCGAGTCGAGCCGGCAAGGGCCTGGTCGATTAGATAACAAACCATGGTAGTCTGTTTCTGAAAAATCTTTGGGTATTGGAGGCTCTGAATTTCCGGTATACTCGAGTATTACCACCTCTGTTCTGTGTGTGGTGTTCGGGCCCGGCAAGGGGTATGTTCGGTGGACGGAATTTGATGTCAAGCGGGGTCTATGGTCATGTTTGTTTCTTCGGACGTTGACAGAGCGTCAACGAGTTGGGATCAAGTACTGCAATGGGAATTTTGGCTCCTGAGAGCCACCTATATCCTTTCTATTTGAAGTGTTTGTTCATTTTCTTATATGTTGTCTATATGTGCCTTAAAAGTGAAATGCTATGATTCTTGATTACTTGTACTTGTGGAACCTCATTGAGTGTAAGCTCACCCCGTTCCCGTTATCTTTGTTTTCCTTACAGGGTTCAATATTTTGGGAGTTATGATTTTTGAAGAAAAAGTCGAGCTAGTATAGACATTCTTTTGATCATGCTCCTCTGTAACCGAAACCCTAAATGTATTTTGTATCTGTATGGTTACTATGGCTTGTATTTCAAGTTAACTTGTTGAAGACTCTGATGTATATATGTATATAAGTGTTTAATCAAGCATTTCAAGTGTATTGTCGTTTCCGATAGTTCGTATCCGATAGTTCGTATTCTCAAAGATCTTTTGCAAGTCATGTAGGGTTTACGTATGTTTTGGATCCATAGTCCTGGCGAGAGTTGGGCAGGCGGTCCGCCGACCCTTTGGTTCGCTTTAGGGAAAGGCGGGGCCGTCACACACATGAACGTCATTTCACTTGTAAACAGTGCCACAGTAATTCAGTCAACTTAGGGCAAGTGCGATAAAGCGTGCACTCACCCAACTAAAATCACTTCAAGAGAGCTTAACATTTCAATAGCAGTCAATCAATCAACCATCTAATCAAGATAACTTTTCAAGTATTCAACAAGTTCATCAAGATAATATTTCAATCGAGCAACAAGTCCTAACATGCAATTGTAACACTCACCAACTTATCACGATCTTTCTACTTCAATCACAGGTTCTGCCACTTGAATCCCATGATCATATAGTACATCAAGAATCTATCAACTCCAAGCTACTATAAATGAGAAAATTAGAGCTTCTAAACCTCCAATTTAGAAATGATACAAATTTTTAGATTTTCACCCCTAACATAGCTTTCCAAAATCACAAAGTTTTCTTGTCCAAATCAGGGAAAAAATCATATGCATGCTAGATCAATGTTTCAAGCATAATATGGAGCAAAACTATGTCGATTATAGTTAATAATTGTGAAGAAAACGGGACAAGACTCTCGAGGTTCAAAGCTGAAAATTTTCGATTATAAAACGATTTGGAGAAAAATCATTTTCCTTCTCTTAAACTCCTTTGTTTTGGCTCAAAACCAACATACATGTGAAGATCAAAGTTTTATCCAAGTCTCTTGCGCAAGAGTATGTGCAAGAGTATGTCAAAATCACCCTAAATTGAAACCCAAGCTCCTCTCTCTCAATCAGCCAACCAAGTAAAAATTTCAACAACTTGTCCCCAAGTTCCTCCATCTCAACTTCCAACTTTCAACCTTATTTTTATGGCAATACACAATAGATCATGACTAACATGTCATAAAGCATATGACTCATATTCTTGGCAAAGAAATCCATCACAATTTCACATATATAAAGTTTTAAACTAAACTATTCACTACATGCACCAAAGCTAAACAAATGTGACATATAACTCCATAAAAGTCTTTCCTTTCTACCTTATATAACATCATACATCAAGTAGATTCAAGGATAAGAGAAGTAAGCTAGGTTTCCTAGCAAGTTTACCTCCTTTCCCACAAAACCTAGGATGGAAAGAAATTAAGAAGTATTCAAGGATTTCTTCCTCCAAGAGCTCTCTTCCAAACTTGCTTCAAAAATTGATGGAGTGAAGTATGGTTTCCCTCTTTGTCTTCTCACTAATTTGGACAAAGAATCAAGGCTAAATTTTTTTTTCTCTCCCTCTTTCTCTCCTATTAGTTTCGGCCAAGGCTAGCAAGAAAAGAAGGAAATTGTGATGAAATGAAAGCTTGGTTGTGATAAGAAATAGTCTTGGTCTTGGTCAAACTTGGGGTGGATGATTAACAAATGGCAAGAATTTGACGACCCCACCTCCCCTAGGGCATACCTAGGGTTTAGCGGACCACCTGCCCAACTCTCGCCAGGGCTCGCTCACTTATTTCAAATAAAATAGTTCACAACCTCAAGAGTAAATGGAATAACAGTTCCCAAGTTTGAAATGTACATGCACATTCTTTTCTAGTCCAAACATTAATACAATCCCAAATTTAACAAAAGATATGAATTTCAGATACATTCAACCCTAACCAAGCACTAGCGCAAGTACAATCGTAAAAATTCAAAAACTAGACTATCCTAACCTGTACCAGCCTCATGCCCTCGCTCGTAACCCCTTTAAGGAAAACAAATTTAACAGAATAGAGTGAGCCAAAGCTCAATGAGGTTCCAAAAACTTCATGCAGACCCAAGTAGCAAGTTGGTCATATGTAAAACTTGAAATATCAAAGTAGCAAGCATAAAAGTTCATAAAAGCGAGCAATAACATTTCAAGTAGCAAATCTCAAAATGAGCGAGTGTAAAGTTTTTAAAAAGAAACAATAATACTACTAATAACAATCATTTCAAAGTATAAGGATACATATGGCTCTCAAGAGCCAAATTCCCGCAGCATTACTTGATCCGAACCCGTTGACACTCCGTCAACGCTTGAAGAAGCAAACCATAACCGTAGATCTCCACTTAACGCCAATTTTCATCCACCAATCAACCCCCTTACCGGGCCCGAATGCCAAGATAAACACGTGTGATAATACTCGAGCATACCGATTAGTCGAGGAGATAACACTCCACTCGACAAAACAAGAGACCCATGGTTCGTTATCTAATCGACCAAGCCCTTGCCGACTCGACTCAATTAACTAGCCAGTGGACTTTGGGTTCCCAAGTAGTCAGCATAGTCGATGACCAATCGACTTAATCAAGGAAAAAGTACGGAGATGGGAATGAGAGGCACCTCCTACTCGGATTGAGTGTGGTACATACTGCCGCTCAGTACTTACAAGTCAAGCACAAGTACAAATACAAGTACAAGTCAATGCAAATCAAGTTACTTGTACAAGCATGAATGAGATATCAAGTGTTTAGTTGAGTTAGGTCAAGTGCGATAAAGTACACACTCGTCTATGAAATATCAAATCAGGTGTTTAGTAAATTTCTAGCAACAATGAGCAGGTAACATGTGATACCCCGAATTTTAGGACAATGTTTTTCCCTCGTTCTTTTAAAATTTTGATTTATTTCTTTTGTTTTGTTTTAAAAACATTGTTTTTTTTGGACACTTTAAATTTAAATTAAAACCCCAGTTTTACTTGTGACTAAAAGGTTATTATGTAATTGAGTTTATGTATGATAATGCATATTTTATTATAGGTAATTATAGTGATTGGGTGATTAGTGGAGTAATTGAGGTGTAATTAGGTTTTTGGAATATATCAAGTATGTAAATTGTGGAGTAAATTGGTAGGATTGTGAATTTAATTGGGCAATAGTGTGACTTTTGATTAATCACAAGTTGCTAGACTTCCTAAAGGTTCCATGAGATTCCTAAACTCAATTTTGATTGGCTAACCAAAAAGGTAGTGGACTTTGACCAAGTGACTTAGTATTAAGCTAACTTAGCAAGACAAAAGCCAAACAAAACCAAGGAACATTTGGCCAGCTTTTGGGAGAAAAGAAGGAAGAAAAAAAATCGAGAGGAAATAAGAGGAAGAACAAGAAAAAATTCTGGTTGTGTGCAACTCATCCAACAAGTTTGGGAGTTAGAGCAAAAGAAAGCTAAAAAACTTGGTTCGTGAAGTGCAACCTTGTGAACCAACCTTTGGAAGGTAAAGCAGCCTTGAACTCTTGTAAAAGCTTGTAGCAATTGAGTAGAAATATTGATTTTGATGTTGTAAGATGCTAATAAGGGTTAATGATGGTTTATATATCACTTTTGTGGGTTTGTGTGGAGGATTTGGTGATTTCTATGGTGGTTTGAGAAAATTCCAGCAAGTGATACAAATTTCCAGTTTTAATGCTAAAATTATCCTGTTTCTGACCGTGTCTTTTAGTCCATGTTAGAGGCCGAATTAGCCTTAGCTCAAAACATGAAGTTGTAGGGAATGATGTTTTATAGCTGCCTATAAAATTTCAGCTCAATCTGAGTACTGTAGCATATGAAAAGACAAAAATACCCCTGACTACCATAGGTAGAGCTTCATGGACAATTTTGATATTTCACCAATCTGACCGCATGTTTTTCACCCTGATCCGTACTGAATTAGCATTTGGCCAAAACACAGAAGTTATATTTCTATGTCTTAACTTTCCAACGCCCCTGAAAACGCCTTAATCGGACTTCGGTAGCTTGAGTTATTGTAGTTTACGCATAGTACAATTAACTAACCCGAATGTGAAATTCTGATTCTGTAATTTGAAATTTTGACCTGGATACGCTACGAAATGGACTGAGTGATCTTCATCAAAGTTGTAGACCTTTGTCTTAGCTTCGAAACAGTATAAATTGCACCCCAAACTGATAAGCGTAGCTTCGGTTGTGCCCGTTACGCTAAGTGACGGCAAATTTGTCTTTTGTTTTATGACTTAAACTTGATTTCCGGACATTTTCCTAGTTTGATTTTGTACTTGTATGACTTTGAGCCTATTGAACGGCTATGGAAATGAGATGATTTTGGGACTGGTTGAGAAAACGAATGAAGCCATAAATGGCTGGAAAATAGGTAAATACAAAGGGCGTGCTGCCCAAATTTATGCTCGAGGGCTAGGTAGCTATACTTGCGACTCGAGTAAGGCTTGAGAGCGAATACCACATGAACCATCTAGGATATTTGCGTCTTCTTTTATCGAGGTATATGAGTTAGAATTCGGCCGAAACTTGTACCCTTGGAAAAATGAAAATTATGACTAATAGAAATACGTTTTCTCCATTTCTTCGACTCAAATGGTATGTCAAAGTATAATTGCTTCAAAGTTTCAAAGGTTTAAGAGCGAGCATGAATTGTTCGGCATTTGATAAGTATCATGAATACTACTTAAACGAGTTGCATTTACTTGATTTTCTTGAAGCGAAACTCCTCTGTTTCGAACTCTAAAGAGTTTTATGTTCGCAAATGATATTTTATCGCAGATTTGGATTCTAACCAAGGAGTTGGACCTGAACGTGACTTTTGAGAGGCACTAGACCTTTGGTGAGTGCTTTCAAATACCTGATTGAACTGGACACTTGTTTTCAATACTTGACCAATGTGATTTAATGATATGTAATTTGTTTGATCGGGCAAGAGTGTACTTTATCGCACTTGCCCTAATATGATATATACTTGTTTATTGTTGCAATTGACTTGATATACTTGTATTTGACTTATAAGTGCTGAGCAGCAGCATGTACCACACTCAATGTGAGTGGGAGGTGCCTCTCATTCCCGTTTTCGTACTTTTATCTTGATTCAGTCGATTGAAAATGTTATCTCATCGAATTCTTGGGAACCCAAACCCCACTGGCTAGTTAATCGAGTCGAGTCGGCAAGGGCTTGGTCGATTAGATAACGAACCATGAGTATCTAGTGTTGTCGAGTGGAGTGTTATCTCCTCGACTAATCGGTATACTCGAGTATTACCACCAGTGTTTATTGAGAATTTTGGGGCCAGTAGGGGGTTTGGATGGTGGACGGAGAGTAGTGTAAGTAGTGCTCTACTGGATTGGTTACTTATTTGAAAGTTGACGGAGTGTCAACTATTACTTGATCAAACTCTGGTGATGCAATGGAAATTTGGCTCCCGAGAGCCATCCGTATCTTTATACTTTGGAATGATTAGTACTTATCGTGTTATTGTTTCGATCTAAAAGAAAACCTTTACACTCGCTCATTTTTGGATTTGCTACTTGATGCGTTATTGCTCACTTTTATGAACTTTTCATGCTCATTACTTTACTACGTGATACTTGCACGTTTAAATAATGGTCAACTTGCTATTTAGAACCTCACTGGGCTTTTAGCTCATTTCACGTCATTTGTTTTCCTTACAGGGGGTACGAACGAGGCGTGAGACGTGTACAGACTAGCGTAGTCTAGTTGTTTTGAATTTTGAATTTATGCTCACGCTAGTACCCGACTAGGGTTGATTGTACTCGAATTGTAAACACTTTGAAGTATTTTGGTGCGTAGAAGCTTTGTATCTGGATTTGAGCATCAATGTATATATTAAGTTGAAGTGAATGTGTTATTTATTTTCTATGGATGTACGTTATTTTTCTTGAGCTATGAGTGAGTGAGTCCTGGCGAGAGTTGGGCAGGCGGTCCGCCGAATCCTTTGGTTCGCCTTAGGGGAAGGTGGGGCTGTCACATAACATGCAGTTGGAACACTCACTAATATGAGCAAGAGATATGTCAAAAGTTTCCTTCCGGGTTATACTCCGGATCACCAAAGAACCCTAAATCAGTCAAAATAAGGTATTATGGTTCAATTAATCCAAATCTAGATGAACCATCAAAAATCCAGAAATTACTAGTGCAAATATGAAAATACAGTTTTAGAGTGAATAATTGTGAGGACCCGAAATTTTCTTATTTTATATTATTCTACTGGCTTAATTAAGTATTTATTCACCCATTTTCTCTGAATAATTTATTTCAAATCTTTTTGGACCCAATTACATGGAACTATGACTTACTTATATTTTTAAAATGACTCGTTTAAAAAATTTAATTTTTGAAAGCTCGTTAAGTGAGATTAGTGAATACGCGTTTGGAAACAATAATCGATTCGAGAATACAATAAGCTTGAAAAATTGAAGACTTGTACATTAGTCTTGAAATAGGTATTTTTATGTTTAAGTATTCAATTATTAGTTCGTGATACTATCGTTATAAGAAATTCTTGGAAATTCCATTTTATCGCGCATAAATCAGAAGTACGCGTTTTTACGCGCGCGATTAATTGAGGGACTTTAGACCCTTATTTTGGGACAATTAAGAGTGAATAATATTAATATGAATACAAGTGCATTAGAGGTTTAGTGCACAAGTGAAACAAACTCGAGAGGAATCGAGCACGAAACGCGCGCGTACGCGCACTATCCTTAGTTGACTTTTGGAGCAATTTTGGCCACACATTCTTAAGCTTCTCATGGAAGCAGCACACCAGATCAAAACCCTTTTTTTCTCACCTCAAGTGCACGGCTGAAACTCTCATTTTCTCACCTCAAGAGCCAGCCAAAACAAGAAAGAAAAGAAAGGAAAGAAAACTCTTTATTTCTACCTCAAACTTCCTCCAATTCACCTCAAATTTCACCTATACTTAGTTAATCACTTGGTGATCATCTTAAGCTACAAAAGGGGGCTGCTTTTCACGGTTTTCTTGAGCATCTTTGGACCGAAAATTCTGCTTGAAGTCACCCACAAGAGTAAGTGATGATCCACCTTGAAAAACTTGATTTATGGAAGTAGTAGTGAACTTATGAGCTTGCAAATGCATGTGGGTAGCCTTATTTATGTTGGAAAATGTTGTGTGGGCTCTATGAACTCCCACTATGGTTGGATGGACTGATTTGTTGTGTTTTGATGTTATTAATGTTGGATTAGTGTTTAATCTAGTGGAAATAGGTAGTATTGTTGAAGGAAAAGTTCAAAGGGGTGTGAGGATGAAAATTTTTCATTTCTGCCCCTGTATTGTGCATGACCTTTAGAGTGATTTTTTGTGGTTCTATAAGACTTGGTTATGATGTATATATGTTGTGTGGGTTGTGTAGAAAGTGTCATCAAAAAATAACGTGATTTGGTTGGCCAAATGATGTGTTTTCGGAAATCAGCAAAACTGGAAATTTTTCCCGTAACTGCTCTGGCAGTGTTCTTTTTTTGGCTATAACTTTTTACCCCGATGTCGAAATCAAGTTCCGTTTGCAGCACTAGAAACTAGACATTCCCAGTTTTCCAACGGTATAAAATGCACATTCTGATTCCACCTGAGCAGTCCGTACCAATCGTTTAAACATGACTGTCCTGTTTCACGTCTACACTGAGAGCTCTGTTTTGAGCAGCGAATTGATGCTCAAATGTGAGCTAGTTGTGGACAGATTTTGAAAACGATTTCTTCTAAGAAATTATAGCCTTATGAATCTAATTTTCAATGCCACTAACCACGCTCAATTCTGAGTTGAATGGAGTGATTTATGACCAAAATTCGAAACTGACTTTGTGGGAGAAAACCCTCATGTTGGACAGATTTGTAACCAATTTTGATTTGAGACTTGCTCTTCAAAATTCTTGGTTTAAATCACCTACCAAATGTATCTTGGATCCTTATTAGACCTGGTTAGCATAAATGAGACATGTTTTAAGCATTTTATTGGCCAAAGGTTTGAGAAAAAGGAAAACTAGTGGTGCAAGGCAGCTTTGCCTTGGAGATTTAGGAATTTTGATGGTTTTGTTAACCAACTTCCCGAATGAATTTTCAAATGAAATTTGGTAGAGGAGTAGTCCTCATATGGAAGTTGAGTTGTACCAATTTTGGTGTAAATCTAAGACCATTTCGATATACAAATGATGTCCCAAAGTTGCTCTTTGAATCTGGAAAATTTTCCTTTTCTCTTGGCCGAATGGTCAAATCTGATTTGGGAAGTTATATTTCGAAAACCTTGATGTCAAGTACTTTTAAATTACTTATTGGATATTTATGGAACATTAGTTTCAATATTTGAATTAATTGAAGTTGATTGTGTGGAACAAAGCTTTTAAAAAAAAAGGAAAACGAAAGTACAAGGCAGATTTGTCTTGGAAAATCTTGAAACTTCAATGATTTTGTTAACTGACTTCCCGTGTGAATTTTTGTACGAAAATTTACAGAAGAATACCCCTTATATGATAGTGTAATACTGCCAACTTTGGTGTCATTCCGAGTCCGTTTCGATGTTTAACCAAAGTCCCAATGTTCGTGAATTAAATCTGGAATTTGGCCTAACGGTCTCATTTTTTTTTTCAGCAACTTTGAGCCACCATATCTTGGTGCTCAAAACTCCAATTCTGGTTCCGCTTTTTGCATTGAAAACTTTGATTTTAACTCTAATTGATTTCCAAATTTCAGAGTCTAACTTGAATTGTATGAATTTTTCCGAATTTTCAGACTTTGTCGAAAATCAACCCAAAACTGTCTTGACTTTCTAAAACAGCAACTTTGGGCTAAATTTCGAATATCTTCCAATTGAAATCATGGAAAAGTGTCTTCTAGGAACTTTTAGTACTTTGGAAGTAGTTTCCAACGGCACCAAGTTTTCCAATTTTGGACTTGTAGAGAATGAGATACGATTTTTCAAAGTATGGATGACAAATCTGAAATTTTCGAACTTAAAGGAAATTGAGAGTTGCGAACCCTCTATTTTTCCTTCGATATTGCTAGACTGTTTTACACTTGATTTCAAAGATGAAAATCAGATTTCGCTTGTGTTTTAAAACCCCATTTTTGAGTCTCGATTTACGAGTAATTAAGGCTCATTTTCGTGAAATTTTCTTAGATTGTACAAGTGTGCAATCTTCCTCGATAATTAGGGGTTTTAAGCGATAGTGTATAATAGACAATTACTATTTGCTCAGGTGCTCAAGGAGACCTTCAAGAGGATCTCGAGGGGAACACCTAAAGACTCGTTTACGCACTTACTCCCTTGTTTCGATTGGTGAGTATCAAGTGCATGAATTTGTTGCTAAGTGGTTAACTGTTTCTTATCCGTTATACGAATTTGAACTTTGTGAGACGAATGTGTACTTTACCACACTCGTTCTCCTTCAAATGAAATTATATTCGTATTTGGCTATGTGAATTCATATTCGACTTGTATTTAGTAATGTGGATGTGATTCGTATTTGTGATTCGTATATGTGATTCGTATTTGTAATTCCTATTTGGAATCGTCGATTTGAGCGTTGCTCATCGACTTATATTCATATTCATATTCGTATTCGTATTCGTATTCGGGGGATGCCCAAACTCGTTGGCTAACTTTGCGAATCGAGCCAGCATGGGCTTGGTCGATAAGCTTAGCAAACCATGACATATTCGTAGAGCATGATCTATTGAAGAGATCTTGCTCGGCATTACTCGCGCAGTATTGCCATGATATACTCGAGTATTATTAAAAAAAAACTTTGATGAGCGGGCCCGGTAAGGGGGTGTAACGGTGACGGGATTCGAAGTAAAGTAATGTATCTACGGATTTGATACTTATGTGGTTGACGGAGTGTCAACATGAGATGTGATCAAGACTTCAACTCGACTACGTGGAATTTAGCTCCTGAGAGCTACAGTATCCTTGAATTGTTTCTGTTTATTTTTTCCTATTCGAAATGTGAATTATTCGAACTTATAGCTTTACTTACTATGTAATTTGTGGCTACTTGGATTACATGTTTGCATGTGTGTTTCTTGGCCTCACTGAGTATTGGCTCATCCCATTAGTTTGTTTTCCTTAACAGGAACCCGATTGGAAGGAGTTAAGCAAATGCCGACTTGAGGCACTTTTGTATTAGTGTTGTAATTGTAATCGACTAGACATTTTGGAGGTTGTATATTTTGGAAAAAGTGATTGTAAATTTGAAATTGTGATGTAAGACTGGATATTTATGTATGGAAATGACTTCATACCTTTATTCCGACTTTCATTGTTAGTATTAGACTAGGTTTGAATTGGATTTGTTTCGAGTCCTGGCGAGAGCTGGGCAGGCATCCCGCAGATACCCTTTGGTTCGCCTTAAGAAGAAGTGGGGGCATCACAATATTAACATTTGAACTTCCAAGTCATGAAAAATCTTGAGTCATTTCTCAAATTCAAACATAACGAAAGAAAATTCCAGAAATCAGTAGTTGAAAGAACAACCAATCGCAAATTGAAGTGAGCAAATGTAATTTAAAGTTTTCGAGATAAAACTAACACTTTTCATCTTAGTTGATACCAAATCTTGGTAAAAAACAACTCATATACTACTATTGAAGTGCATTCATGGGTACATATGTAACTTAAGATCCAACGAACCCAAAATCAAACCTTACATCTCACTAATATTCATAAGAGCAAGTAATAGAAATTTGGGCAGCATTTCCCCTATTTTCTTACTTTTCCCATCCAAGTACAACTTGGATTCACAAGCCAACAAACCTCCAATCCAACCACAAATGATAACCAACAACATACATCTATTCAGGCCTCAAAACCAACCAAACAATCCAAATATTAAACTTATCACCATGGATATCAAAGCTGAAAACCAGTTTAAAGAAGAAATGATAAGCGGCAGATTTGTCATCCTTCGGTGTTTTGGTTATAACTGTAGCTAGGTACATCGGATCTAGGTAAATTTTATGGCATTTCAAAACTAAGACATAGATCTACATTTCCTATGAAGACATTGACACCCATTTCTCACATTTTCAGGGTAAAAAATGGACGGTCAGAAGCACATGAAAAACAGGTCAGGAAAATTAGAGGTTTTGCGCAGTCAGGAGTGCTCTGGCCAAATCATAAGTTAAAATGATCCAATTGACCTGAACTTTTGCAGGTAGAAAGCTAACTCAAATCCCTATAACTTTCATGTTTTGTCTAAAAGATGATTCAGTCTAAAACATGGAGAAATTCACAACCCAATTTGAGTCCAAAAACAGGGCAGAACTGAAATTCACCACCAAATGCTGGAATTTTGCATATCAACCCTAAAACTACTCATCAAAACTGGAAATTGCTTGACAAAACTGAAATTTCATCTTTTAAGGCTAAATATCACAATCAAGCCACTAATCATCTCACAAATTCCATTTCCAAGCTCAATACCAATATATTAGAGATAAACATCATAAATCAAAGCTGAAAAATCACAAACCCTAGCTGAAATTCGCTAATCTTCACCAAAACTAAAGTATCATCCAACATAATTCAAGATTCAAGGCATCTATCCCATATTTACTAAAACAAGAAAGAAAAAGGAAGTTTTAGACTTATACCTTCCAAAACACTTGAAGAAAGTGAAGAACCAAGCTATTTTTCTCCAAACAACTCCACAACAAGCTTCCTTAGCTCCTTGGTGCTAGTTTAATCGGTTTAGTTTTGTAGTTTCAACTCAAACAAGGCAAGATTCAAGATTGGAGTTGGAGAATTTCTCTCTTGTTTTTCTCTCCCAATTTTTGGCCAACACAAGAAAGGAATGAAGAATAATGAACCAAGAAGAAAGATAAGAAGAAAGAAAACTCATTTGGTTAACCAACCCTTGGATCTTTGACACTTGTCAAAGCCAAGTTTTCTCTCTTTTTTTTTTCTTTTCTTTCCTTTTCCTTAGTCAACAAAGATGGCCGGATTAAGAGTAATATAGGGAGGATTAGGTGAAATAAAAACAAGAAGATTAGGGTAAAAAAGTAGTGGTCAAGTGGTGTACTCAATCGGTAACAAACGGTACACGTCGGTTTAAGCCTATTTTCTTTAACTCGCTCGTACTTGTGTTTTAACTTATGATTCACTAACTTATTAATAACACTTCTAATCACACACTTCCTCTTATCTAAAACTCACTCTTAACCACCAAATTTAGTACACACACCTCACCAAGTGATCACACGGCCAAAATACGCAAAAACCCTAGTTTACGCTAACTATAAACGTAAAGGTAAACTCTCGATTCTAGTATATGTTACACCTATTGAGAGAGTAAAGTAGTAGTAAAAGGAAGTTATAAATTAACTTATTCAAAATAAGAGAATTATAAGGAAAATATAGGTGAATTTCCAAGTCCTCACAAAGAATGCAAGTAAAGTCTATCTAATTGTCTTTAATTTACCCAAATATCTATCTCTTCTCCAATTGTCTTAACACCTCTTTTCCAAAATTTTTTTTTTGCACAAAACTCCTTCTTTTACACCAAATTTATTGCTCACAACTCAATAGTTAGTCACATTAGCATACCGCACTATGAAACTCAACATACAACAAGTTGAATGAGGTAATAGGATAAAAATCATGACTCAACCAAGAATCCAAGACAAGTTAAAAATAAAAGATATGAGAATAACTTTTAGGTCCTCACACTTTCTCCCCATTAAAAGAATTTCGATCTTAAAATTCTTATTTATATTTGTAAAGAATTCGAGATATTTCTTCTGCATTTCCTCCAATTCTCAGGTTGTTTCTTCCACCTCATAGCTTTTCCATAGAACCTTAACTAGGGAAATTTGCATGTTTATTAGTTCTTTTACTTTTCGGTCCAAAAGTTGCACAGGTCTTTTTTTGTAAGTTAAAGACTTATCAATTTCAATATCTTCTGACTAGAGTACCTGACTCGGATCTGGGTAGCATTTTTTAGCAATAAAACGTGAAAAAAGTCATGAATTCTGGATAAACTTGTTGGTAACTCCAATCAATATGCCACTTTTCTTACTCGTTGGAGAATTTTGAAGGGTTCTACATATCTTGGTTTAAATTTCTTTCCTTTTTCTACTGTGACACTTTCCTTTAGTGGAGTGATTTTAAGAAACACTCTATCTTCAATTTTAAATTTCAAATTCTTTCTCCGATTATCTGCACAGTTCTTTTATCGACTTTGAGCCGTTTGAATCTATTGACGTATTAATTTCATCTTCTCATATGCCTCTTTAACCCATGGTATTGTTGCTGGGTTCAAAACATTTTTTTCTCCTATTTCATTCCAGTAAATTGGTCAAAACATTTTTTTCTCCTATTTCATTCCAGTAAATTGGTAAGCGGCACTTTCTTCCATAGAGAGATTCGTACGGTGCTATTTGAATGGAAGCATGATAACTGTTATTATAAGCAAACTCGACTAATGTCATGTGTTGGCTCCAAATTCCTCTAAAATCTATGTTACATGATCTCAACATATCTTTAAAAGTTTGAATGGTTCTCTCTAACTGCCTGTCTGTTTTGGGGTGATATGTTGTACTAAAGTTCAATTTGGTACCTAAAGTTTCTTGCATCTTTTGTCAAAATTGAGATACAAATTGAGAATCTCTATCTGATACTATACTCACCGGTATCCTCACAATCTCATTCACGTATAGTTTAGCTAGTTTTTCCAAAGAAAATGTCATATTCACTGGTAAGAAATGTACCGATTTGGTCAATCGATCCACTATCACCCAAACTGCATTATGACCTCTTTGAGTTCGTGACAATCTTGACAAAATCTATCATAATGTGCTTCCACTTCCACTCAGGTATTTCTAGAGATTGCAACAATCCTCAAGATTTCTGATGTTCGGCTTTAACTTGCTAACAAATAAGGCAATTTTGGACAAATTGTATAATCTCTACTTTCATATTATCCCACTAATATAGTTTTTTTAGAACTTGGTACATTTTAATACTATCAGGATGCACCGTATATTTAGAACGGTGAGTCTCCTTCAAAATTTTCTTTTTCAACCCTTCATTCTTTGGTACGACTATCCGATTTCAAAATCTTAATATTCTATCGGGACTCAAATTAAAATTTGGTAACTCCCCTTTTTACATTTTTTTCAATCACTTTTGCACCGTAGGTTCCTTATTTTGAGCCTCTGTAACACGTTTTAACAATGTAGATCTCACCGTGATATTTTCAAAGATCACTTTCTATCTTTCAAGACGAGGGTTCCACTTACTGATTTTCTCTAACAAGTTTCATTCCTTAATCATTAATCCTATTACTTGAACCTTTTGACTCAGGGCGTCCGCTACTATATTGTCCTTTTCAGGATGGTAATTAATAGTACACTTATAATCCTCCAAAAATTTCATCCACCGATGCTGCCTCAAGTTTAATTCCTTCTGAAAAAACAAATACTTAAGACTCTTATGATCAGTGTATACCTCAAAAATCACCCCATAGAAATAATATCACCATTTCTTCAAAGCGAATACAACAGCAGTTAGTTCTAAATCATGGGTCGGATAATTTTGCTCATGAAGTTTTAACTTTCAAGAGGCATATGCAATTACTTTTCCATTTTTGCATTAACACACATCCTAGACCTTCTCTCAATGTATTTGTATACACTTTGAAACTATTCTTTCCATCTGGCAAAACTTAAACTGGCGCTATGGTCAACTGTTTCTTGAACTCTTGAGAACTAGTCTCACACCTCGTATTTTAAATAAATTTGCCATACTTCTTTGTCAAATCGATTAGAGAACCTGCTATTTTTGAGCAATCTTTTATGAACCGACGGTAATACCCCATTAGGCC
Organism: Coffea arabica; assembly: GCF_036785885.1. Classification (NCBI taxonomy): domain Eukaryota; kingdom Viridiplantae; phylum Streptophyta; class Magnoliopsida; order Gentianales; family Rubiaceae; genus Coffea; species Coffea arabica. Next base: position 21,670,765 of record NC_092318.1, on the reverse strand, counting down.
CAAGAAAATACGCACTTCAATAGGATTCTTTAGCTATTTCCATTTGACACTTTTTTCTACTTTAGCCGAATCTACAGTGATTCTATCCTTTAAAATTATATGACCTAGAAAAGATATTTTCTCTAAGTAGAACTCACATTAAGTGAATTTGACAAATAATTGATATTCTCTTAAGGTTTACAATCCCATCCTCAAATGTTCTCTATGTTCTTCCCGAGTTTTCGAATAAACCAGAATATCATTAATGAATGTCACTACAAACTAATCCAAATAGGGTTTGAAAACGCAATCCATAAAATCCATGAATGCTGTTGGGGTGTTAGTTAGTTAGTCCAAAAAGTATCACTGCAAACTCATAAATCTATATCTAGAATTAAAAACAGTTTTTAACACATCCTCTTTCTTGATTCTTAATTGATAGTTACCCTACCTAAGATTTAGTTTAGAGAACATAACGGTTCTTTACAATTGGTCAAACAATTCATCAATATGTGGCAAAAGATATTTAGTCTCAACTGTAATCGTATTTAAACCTTGATAATCGATACACAATTTTAAACTCTCGTCTTTCTTCTTAACAAAAAGTACTAGAACTCTTCATGGGGATTCATTCTCTCGTATAAACCCTCGGTCTAACAAATCCTGCAGTTGTAGTTGCATTCCTTAAATTCGGCAAATGCTATCCAATAATAAATTTAAAGATGGGTGTTGTTCCAGGTACCAAGTCAATCCTAAATTCTATTTCTCTCTTTCAAGAGACAACGACACTAACTCATTAGAAAAAATTTCTGGATACTCTTTTGCCACCGGCACATCTTCTATTTTCACCTTATCAGCCGAGATGTTTATTAGGAAGGTTAGATACCCTTGTACTCCCTTATTCAATAATTTTTTGATCTGAATTTTCAAAATAAGAGTGGACAAGGCTAAATTACTCATCACATCCAACTTTAAGGTCACCTCTCCTGATATACAAAACTCAACTACTTTCATTTTACAATCTAATCGAGCATGATATCAGACTAAACAAATTATTCTTATAATGACATTATATCTCTTGATAGATAAACTTATAAGGTTGACCAACAATTTTCGCTCTCCAATCCAAATCTCACAGTTTCTATATACCATGTTAGTAGTTAAACATTGGTCACATATGAGTGTTTTAACTTTGAAATCATATGGTAGTCTCTCAACTTTCACATCAATGCCACACATGAAATTAGGGTTTAAAAAGGAATGGATTGCATCGGAGCCTATCAAAATTTTAACCACACAATGAAAAATAGGGATCATACCTTCTACAACTTCAGACGAATTGGGAAATTGTTGTTGATCTAACGTGTATATCTTGACTGGGACTCTCGGTTTATTTTCTGTTATATTCATTTAACTAAGGGTTGACCTATCTGACCATTGGGCATCACTCCCCTCTCGAGGTAAGTTTGGACAGCCAGCAATCTGATGTTCGGCACTCCCGCAATGCAAGTACTTTCATGCCTTTCACCAACACTTTTTCTCGGAGTGATTTGACTTTATATAGTACCCATAAACTAACTGAGAAATTGGTGTTTGGCCTCCTTGTGAGGCTCCTCTTTGTTGTCCTCTCCTATTTTGAACTTCTCCCGGCAAAACTCCTCTTAATGTCCCCGGAAGCCTTACTCCACCTGCCCTTCTTCCAACCTTAGGAGGCGGTATCTTTCTATCAAATTGTCCATGATCACCACTAGTTATACCTTTTTTTCTTGTTTGAAAAGTCTTTACTTGAAATCTCGCACTTTCAATCCTCTGTCTTTCTCAAGAGTTTCCACAAAGGTGTTTATTTGTACTGCATTCAAGGCTTCCTGAATTTTCACATTCAATCATTGCACAAACTGCCTTATTCTTTTCTGTTCCATAATTATCAGTTCAGGGGCAAATTTTGATAATTTAGTGAATTGAATTTCATATTCGGCAACACTTAGGGTTCCCTGACGAAATCTTATGAATTCATCCTCTCTCTTTCCTAGACCAAGGGTGGGAGAAATTTCTCATTAAATTTCTTAGCAAAATTTATCCAAATCCATGGGGTTTGCTTTCTTTTCCACTTAGCCTTGATAACATTCCACCATGAATAAGCTGATCCCTCAAATCGAAAGACGGAAAACATCACTTGTCTCTCTTCCGTATAATTCAAGGCCGCAAAGATGTTAATCATCTTCTCTAATCAGTTCTCGACTATCTCTGGGTCAGGTCCTCCAAAAAAACTTAGGTGGAAAGAATTTTTGAAAACGTTCTAGAATTCTGTTTTCTCCTATCTCAGGATCCCTAGACTGGTGTACAGGTTCTTGACCCTGTCGGTCAACTAAGGCACTAAGAGATTTGTCATTCGATGTATGACCATAGCTATTTGGTCTTCCACTTCGGCCCTTGGTTATGATTTTGATCAGTCGCATATTCTTTTTCATCCCCTTGTTCCTGATGTTGCTTGGATCTAAGTCCGCGACGTTGTCATCCACCATCCATACCTCCCACAATAGGGTTAGATATACATAAGTAATAAGTAATTATATTTACAAACCATAAAATCAATAACAACTAAATACAATTATTACATATATCACAATAAATTCATAACTGATTAAACCAGTGCACTAAACAAGGCAGGTCACAAAACAAAGTCATGTACAGTATACATTGACTTGAAACAAGTTAATAACAAAAACATATTCAGCATCAAGACAATGAAACCGACGTTCCGTCCTAACCACCCTATACTATGCCCTAACTACCATGTACAAAAGTTCAAACTCACTAGTTCACTAACTTAGTTCATAACCGATCCAGCAGATTCTATCTCTCCCTCAGGCTCAGCTTCGTATCCAACATTAAGGGCTTCATTCCTTTGATCTTTCTCAGTTAGGTTCGCATTTATCACCTCTTCAACTAGCACTTCACACTTAGTCAAGAAGTTCTCTGTTTTGTCCCTAACTTCTGTCACCACCCTAATGAGGGGATCATTGACCTCTCGCAACTGCTCTGGGAGGGCATCGGTCTGCTCTTGCTCCTCTAAAATAGTAGTTTCAACCTCTCGGATCCTGTCACCTTGCATTCTCATTATTGCCCTCATTCCTTGCATCTCAGCGTGGACTCTATTATTTGCATTGGCCAACCTCCATCTCTCGTCCACTACCGGTAAGACCATCCAATCTGAATAATAGTAAGTCTTGCAACAATCACATTGTCTAATTCGGGGTCCCAGACTCCAATATCGAATAGGTTACCTGTGACGCCCGAAAGAAGAAAAAAAACAAAATTTCTGGTGAACAGTGATTTTTGCAGAATCCGGCCGCATATCCGGTCAGTTCTTGGCAGGATTGGCAGGGCCGTTTGAAAAAAAAAATTGGAAAACCCACTGCCTTGAATCCAGCCAGCAATCCGGCCGGAAATTCGGCCAGATCTTGGCCGGATTGTGACGTGGCACCTTCGGCAGCCAAGTTTGACCAGCTGTTTTCCTTCATTCTTATCTTGTTTCTTGGCTAAACTTTGTCTTCATTTTGCTTCTTCTTGGCCGGCTACTTTGAGAGAGAAAACAAGAGAGGAAACTTCATTTTCTACTTCAATTCCTTGTCCAAAACTTGAGATTTCACCGTTAGTTCTGCAATCTACTCCATACAAGTGTGTACTAAGGAGGTTTAAACCTATTGATGGAGTTGTTTTGGAGGAGGAAGTACTAAGCTACCAATTTTCTTGAGGTTTGAAGGTATCTTGCCAAGAACTTCCTATCTACTTCAATTGAATGTTAATTGGTGGATTAGAGATGTTATATATGCTATTTTGTGGATGATTTCATGATTTTAAGTAGTGTTTGACAAATTTCTGATTTATTAGTGAATTTTCTGATTTTATATGATAATTGTTGGTTGGTCATGGAATGATAGCTTGATATGGTGTCAAATGGCGCCTTTGTGTGTTAGTTGTAGTTGTTTGCGGAAAATTTCAGTTTTAGGGTTTCAAATTTGGAACTTTCTTATGGTGGGTTATTGAGCTCTTAATTGGTTAAGATTTAAGGGGTATTATGACCTAATTAGGTGTGTTGTATGGCCTATGATTTGTACGTGTAATTATGATTGAATTGAGATGTTATTGGCGATGTATTGTAGGATGGGAAAATAAGGAAATTAAGGGAAAATGCTGTCCAATCTTTGAGGGCATTTGATTGCTTTGAGTTTGAGTTAACTCTTGATATTTGTGAAAGTTTTATGGTGAATTTCAGTTTTATGATGAAAATTCTGCTCACATGTGATGCTTGAGGATTAGCCATGGATTGATAGTTTTGTTATGTGTAATATTGAGCTTATATGTGCTAGTTTCACTTGTCTACGAAAATTCCAGCTTGTGTAGGTCAATATCAATTTTAGGGGTTTGAATTGGGGCTTAATTGTGATTGGTTTTGGAGCTATCAATTGGCTCATATTGAAGGGGCATTGTGGCCTAATTAGGTGTGGTGTATCTTATGATTTGTATGTGTAATTGTGGTTATACGCAAAGGTTAGTTTAGAAGTGTAATTTCAGCTTTACCTTGTTTCTGGACTCAACTTGGACTGCAAATTTATCCATGTTTTAGACCGAACCAGCTTTTGGATAAACATGAAAGTTGTAGATATATGAGTTAGCTACCTACCTGAAAAATTTCAGATCGATTGGAGTACTGTAGCATGTGAAATGACCGAAATATCCTTGATTGCCCTTAAGCCCTGTTTCACGGACAGTTTCCATTTTTCTCTAAGATTTCAATTTTTTACCATGAATATGTTTGATTTGGCTTTGGAGGTCTTCATAAGAAATGTTGGTATATGTCTTAGCTTCGTAACGCCATAAGATTCGTTTCAATCCGATAAGTGTAGCTTCAATTGTGATTAAAATGCCAAAAGGTGATAGGAACTTGGTGATTTTGGAATTTCTTTTGCTTGACATGATATTTGTGATCTAGGGCTTGGACTTGAGCAAGAAAATTGTCTATGATGGATGAGGTTCATGAGCTATGGTTGGTGAGTGATTCCACAACTATTTGCAAAGTTACTTTTCAAACTATTTCTTGCATTACATACTCGATTGCATATCATGAGTGCTTGTGTGTGTGCCATGAAATATTTTGGCTCCAATGAGTTCTTAGGAAGTCTTGTGCTTAGAACCAACGTCTCCACCACTGTTTACCTAGAGCACAATGGCTCTCTATTACTGTTGGATTGTTAATTGATCTATTTGAGCGTTAGATGTTTAAGTGCAATGATTTCACTGGCTCATAAGAGCAATATACGTACATTTGATCATTGATTCATGATATCATCTAAATGCATTATTGTGACGCTTATTTGCTTAATGATTTTACTGGTCACTCGTTGAGCTTCTAACTCACCCGAAAAATAATTTTCTCCCCATAGGGCTCGAGGCAAAGGAAGTGCGTGTGATAAGTTATTAGAGTGTTTGAATGTGACGGCCCCACCTCCCCCTAAGGCGTACTAAAGGGTTCGACGGGTCGCCTGCCCAACTCTCGCCGGGACTCAGTCATAAAGGTGAAAATTAGGTCAAAGTCCAACCTCCAATGGGTTTGCAACACTTGGCCCTTCTAGTGTTTTCTCTAATCCTTTGGCTTCCAATGGTTACATCATATAACCTAAAAGTTGGGGTAGCACACTGAAGGGTTATCTCATTTATAATTTGAATTCGATTCACTTGATGAGTATTTGATGTAATTGATTTGACAATTGAGAACTTTCGTTTTATTCGGGGAATTGTACCACTACTTGAGATTTGTTATGTGTGTAAGTATACGTTCTAAGCTTGGGATTGTATGGATGTTTGGAATTGGAACGAATGTATGTGTACGTTCCACGCTTGGAACTAGTATTCGCTTCGCTTGTGATATGTAAATTCATGGAGGAATTGATGTATATTTGAGATTTACATTGTAATTTAATTGAGGACTGTAGTGAGTGAGTGAGTCCCGATGAGAGTTGGGCAGGCGGTCCGCCGAACCCTTTGGTTCGCCTTAGAGGGAGGTGGGGCTGTCACATCACCCTAGAACCTCCTAATAACTAATAACCTGACGGGGCCCCTGAGAACTCTTTTTCCCTCAGTTTCCTTCCATTTCCTACCTTACAAGCAAGAAGATGAGAAGTTTAGGCAAACGTAGCAAATTTATCCACCTAACACTTCATTTATCACACTTAAATTATCGCAACTAGAAGACTCTTAATCCGCCCAACCCATTTCAAACTTAGACTTTGATACCAACTATGACGATCCTACTTTCCCTTAGGGCGTACACCAGGGTTTGGCAGGCTACCTGTTAGACTCTCGTCAGGACTCACTTACGAACTTCAAAAGCAATAACAATGGCTTCAAAGACAATAACACTTGTCAAACTTCAAAATATGTATACATGAACATCGACTGTCCATACAAACTCAAAATACAACAAAAGATTCAAATTTAAACAAAATCGATAAAGCTAAGAAGTGTTCACTAAGACAGTTGATAACAAACTTAGACATAAGTTTCGATTTTTTCCAACTCAAACTCCCAAGTTCTGTCCCCCTATAAGGAAAATAAACTAATGGGGTGAGTTTTTGTTCAGTGAAATTCCAAGAAAACATGCAATCAAAGAGGCAAGTTGAGAATCACATGTATCACAATCCCAAAGCGAAGAAAGTAAACGATCACAAGATAAGTCATTAATATTTTAAGTAAACATATTAGATAAACAATTAGCACTTTCATGTATATGGATATAGCTTGCTCATGCGAACCAATTTAGTGGCATCTCGTCTAGTATCCGTTGAGACTCCATCAATTTTAGAAATAGATTAACAATATCCTGTAGATCATCACTTAACTCCAGTCTCCAACCACCAATCATCCCCTTATCGAACCCGAATTCCAAATATAAAATAATAAGAGGGATAGTACTCGAGCATACCAAATTTAGTGTAAGAAACAGTAAACACTACCTATGGTTCATCAATCTACTTGACTAAATCCTTCCTGGCTCGATTCAAATAACTAGCCAATAGGGTTTGGAATCCCAAACACTCAGTATAGTTGATGGAATAACATACCCAAACGACTTTCAAGTCAAGCACATGAATGTCATTTCACTTGTAAACAGTGTCGCAGTAATTCAGTCAAGTTAGGGCAAGTACGATAAAGTACACAGTTGTCCAACTAAAATCACTTCAAGAGTGTTTAACATTTCAATAGCAGTCAATCAATCAACCATCTAATTAAGATAGCATTTCAAGTATTCAACAAGCTTATTAAGATAACATTTCAATCAAGCAACAAGTCCTAACATGCAATTGAATCACTCACCAACTTATCATGATCTTTCCACTTGATTCACAGGTTCTCTCTCTTGACCATTTTCGAATCTTGCGATCATAGAGTACATCAAGAATCCATCAACTCCAAACCACTATAAATGAGAAAATTCGAGTTTCAAAGCCTTCACTTTAGAAATGACACAAATTTTCAGATTTTCACCCCTAACATAGATTCCAAAATCACAAAGTTTTCTTGTTCAAATCAAGGAAAAAATCACATGCATACTATATCAATGTTTCAAGTATAATATGGAGCAAAAATATGTGGATTATAGTCAAGAATTGTGAAGAAAACGGAACAAGTCTCTCGGAGTTCAAAGCTGAAAATTTCTGATTATAAAACGGTTTGGAGAAAAATCATTTTCCTTCTCTTAAATTTTTTGTTTTGGCTCAAAACCAACATACATGTGAAGATCAAAGTTTTATCCAAGTCTCTTGAGCAAGAGTATGTGCAAAAGTATGTCAAAATCACCCTAAAATTGAAACTCAAGCTCTCCCTCTCTCAATCGGCCAACCAAGCAAAAATTTCAACAACTTGTCCCCAAGTTCCTCCAACTAAACTCCCAACTTTCAACCTTATTCCCATGACAATACACAATATATCATGCCTAACATGCAATGAGACATATGGCATATACTCTTGGCAAAGAAATCCAACATAATTTCACATATATAAAGTTTTAAACTAATCTATTCACTACATGCACCAAAGCTGAACAAATGTAACATATAACTCCATAAAAGTATTTCCTTTCTACTTATATAACATGATACATCAAATAGACTCAAGGATAAGAGAAGTAAGCTAGGTTCTTTTTTAGTAAGTTTACCTGTTTTCCCACAAAACCTAGGATGGAAAGAAATCACTCAGGTACTCAAGGATTTCTTCCTCCAAGAACTCCCTTCCAAGCTTGCTTCACAGGTTGATGGAATGAAGTATGTTTTTCCTCTTTATTTTCTCATTAATTTGGACAAAAAAATCAAGGTTAAAATTTGTTATTTTTCTCTCTCTCTTTCTCTCCTCTTAGTTTTGGCCAAGGCTAGCTGTGAGGCCCCAGCTCGTTCTACATTGATATATTCATTAATTGGGCGGTAACGTTTGGTTTTGGGAGTATTTCGAAAACCCTAAGTAGGGATTAAGATTTAAACCCTAAGTTCCGGTTAATATTGAAAACCCGTTTTTTCTACATTTTCTTTATTAGAAAATTCTCCAGATAATTTTATTGAGTAAATAGAGTTTTTAGATGTTTTTTTTAGTATTAGTTAGTTTTTGAGAAATTTAGAACGTATATCGGACGTGGGACCCACTAGTGCGAAAAGTTCGGAAAAATTCGGCCAATTAGGTTAAATTCCGGATACTGTGTAAAATTTACCGGGTGTTAAGAGATAAGTAGAGGTTGCAATTTGGATTGATATGAGAGAGAAAAGTTAGGTAGATATTTAATAAAAGGTGACAAGTGTCACCATAAGATTTAATCTTACCATAAGACCACTATTCACCTTTTTCTATTTTGACCAAATAAATCACCAAAAATAACCAAAAATTCCTCATTCTTTTCTCCCTCTTGGCCGACTCTCTCTCCAAGCAAAAGAAGAAAAACCTCTCTCAATTCCTTGCTCGAATCTTGCCCAAATCAACAACTTAACCGTTTAATCTTGAACTTACTCCATAAAACCTCTCCTATTAGTGTTAGTAAGTTGTTTAGTGAAGCTTTTTGGAAGAGCTAAGGTGACCAACATCTTCCTCTCTCTTGTTTCTTGGTAAGTGAGGCTTGAACCACCCTACTACACCTAATGATGCTTATGTTATGCTTATTGGTGATTCAAGTGCTGAAATTTCTGGTTTTTATCTTGGTTTGGAGTGATTTGGTGAAGTTTTCTATTTTATGATGATTTTTCTGGTTTAATTGGATTATGATGGTGTGGTTGTTTATGATGATTGGAAATGGTATATAATGATTCTAGAGGGTGGAAAAAGTGGAAGATTTCAAGTAATTTCTGTTTGGAAGAAATCTGGAAAAATTAGGGTTCTTGGTTCTTCATTCTGTCCGAAAATTTTGGTCATAGATAGAGGCCGAATTGGCCTTGGCTTAAAACATGAAAGTTGTAGGTAATGACATTTTATAGGTTCCTGTAAAATTTCAGGTCAATCGGAGTAGCGTAGAGTGAGAAAAGTCGAATTTACCCTTGCTGTTCTGGTTTTGGCCGAATGTAAGAACTGCGATTGTAATTGGTTGTTTTGGTTGGGATTGCTTCTGAATTGGTTGTTATGGTCTTCTGATGAAATGTAGCCTTAAATCTTAGCTTTCATATGGCTTTGGAATCTCGGAATTTGGACTTAGGTAGCCTGTTTTATGATGTTTGTGCTAGAATACATTTTGTGAATCTGTTTTTGCGATGCTGGTGTAGTATCTTGCATTTTTGACCTAGTTACACTCGAAACTGGATTGAGTGGCCTTCTTAAACATTGTAGCCTCTTAGGTCCTGAATCTACTTGTAAAATTTCAGGTCAAACGGATTAGTGTATCCTGAGTTATGGACAAAACCATCAGGCCTGTTTTAGACGTTCGTTTGTGTACGTTTTGAATTTCAGTTTCTGACCGTGGGTTTTTCGTATTGATCCCATTCGATCTGGGTGTCGACTCCTTCATAAGAAATTTAGATCTTGGTCTCAGCTTCGAAACGGTATAAAGTACATCGGAATCCGAGTTCCGTAGCTTCTGTTATGACCCAAACAATATAGATCGTCAGAACTGCCTTGTATCTGGACAGTTCTGACGGGTATTTTGGCACTCGATTTTCGTTCTATTCTGAGTGGATTCAGATCTTGGCCAAAACATCAAAGTTTTAGCCTTATGTTTCAGCTTTCTAACGCCTCTGGAATTTCTTGATTTCGATTTCTGAGCCGTGAGTTACGGCCTTGCAAACAGGGCCTGTTTGGTAAACCGCAATGAAACAGCTGGCACTGTTTCGTGCATTTTTGACCTATACCTATTGAGATCTGGGTTGAGATACCTAAATTAAAGTTGTAGCTCTTCCTTTTAGCTTCGAAACGGTGTCTCACCCACCTTGATCCGACACTCCTAGCCTAACTTTTGACCAAAACGGTTTGAGATGGCAGATCTGGCCGTCCCGTTTGCCGTTTCCGCACTGGCGCGTGCCAATTTTGCCGTTTTGCTTGTTTTAAGTACGTTAGTGGCCGTTTGTGATATATTATGACACAATCTTCTATTTCAGACAGTGGTGAGCTAGGCGGAGCCGGTGGGGCCCACTACTAGCGAACACGCGCGAAGCGATTTTGCTTTAGTACTACTTTTGTATTTTGGGTAAGTATTCAGGCCAGTTTGGTGTGTTTTCTTTGCTATGTGTTTGAGATATGTGAAAAGGGCACTTAGGCGAGGGTGTACTTTATCGCACTCGACCTAAACCCTAATTTGAATGTATAATTGTACTTGGCATATGTATATGAACCTTTTGGAACCAAAACCCTTGAGCTTGTGGCTCGGGGCGACTTTCGAATAAAGTTTGTGAAGTTTGCAAAGTTTGTGATTTTGAATAATTTTGTGAAGTTTGTGAGTTTGGGGCGAACTCTTGACCTGGTTGGACTATTCGAGCCGGTTAGGGCTTGGTCGAAGTCAGTCCAACTTAGTCTGAGGTCACCAAGTTTGTAGGTTCATGTTATGAACCAATTTTGTGAATCCGGTTCACCGAGAAGGTGACCAAGTTTGTGACCCGAGCTTGTGACTCAAGCTCAAGTTTGTGATTTCGTTCGCCCGGGCAAGTTTGTGAGGTGACTGGCCAGTGAGGGTGATAAGGTGTCGGTGGGTGTACAAGTGAAGTTCTACGGACTATTATTTGCGGTCGACGGAGTGTCGGCAGGAGATCATGCATGGCACATGAATTGGCTTTGGAGCCACCCGTATCCTTATTATATGATGTTGTTCTTTTCTGCTTTTGCTTTACTCTTATTGTGTAATTGTTGCTACATGAATTTACGCTTTCGCCCCTGTTTACTTACTAAGCATATAGCTTACCCCATTCCTTTTGTTTTCCTTAGCAGGGGCCGACGCGGGGACTTTTGGCTCGTATACTAGTATAGTTAGATTGGCTTGTAATAGTTGAACAGTTAGGATGTTTATTTTTGTTTTGGTGGTCTGACTCGATACTTTTGGAGAATGTAATTATAACTCTTTTGGGGTTGTATATAGTACTCTTTTGAATTTTCTGGCTTTGATTGTTTTAAGTTTTGAGTCCTGGCGCGAGTTAGGCAGGCGGCCCGCCGATACCCTTGGGTTCGCCCTTGGGAGAAGTGGGGCTGTCACAGTTGGTATCAGAGCTTAGGCTTCAAATCTCTGTAGTGTATCCTAGGCTGAAAGTTTAGGATGCCGGACTGTGGGATTTGATTTTATTTGAAAGTTAAGCAATTGAGGGATAAAACCTATAGCTGCTTCGCGTGGTCTCTGCGCGGGGTGAGCCTGGATGAAGTGGTGAATAAGTATGAAGGACTAGATGCTCGGTCAAGCATAGGTTATGGATCATAAATGTTATAGGCCTTAAATCTTTCTCATGGTATCTGAGGACCATAGGTAGGTTCGTCAGGTAGGAATTTCGATTGTAGATAGTTTACTCTTGGGACTGCAGCTTGAGATGTGAATTATCTTATTTCGGATTCTTGTGCCTGAGTACTCCAGAGTTGAGGCGCTGCTAAGTACTTGAGATTTGCATTTTGGGGAACATGAACAAGCTTTGTCTGGCTAGAGTGAGTACAAGAGATCAACGGGCACTTTGGGAAGTGGAGTAAGAAACCGGACGAGGGTGGTTTTCACTGAGTGTGGGACGACAAGTCGCGTTTCTTTCATTTGCCCTTGTATTGTCCCTACATGTCATTTACTTGTGGTATGTTAATACCTGCATCTATAGTACTTGCTGCACTTGACTTTGTCTAACTTGAAATGTCTCTTGGTGTATATGGTGCATTATATTGCGTACATTTTGGCGTGACTTGTATATATATGTACACCTTTTGATCTTTTGATTATTTCGAGTTTTCCAACCCTTAGCTCGTTGATTGCAATTTCGAGGACGAAATTGTCCTAAGTGGGGGAGATTGTGAGGCCCCAGCTCGTTCTACATTGATATATTCATTAATTGGGCGGTAACGTTTGGTTTTGGGAGTATTTCGAAAACCCTAAGTAGGGATTAAGATTTAAACCCTAAGTTCCGGTTAATATTGAAAACCCGTTTTTTCTACATTTTCTTTATTAGAAAATTCCCCAGATAATTTTATTGAGTAAATAGAGTTTTTAGATGTTTTTTTTAGTATTAGTTAGTTTTTGAGAAATTTAGAACGTATATCGGACGTGGGACCCACTAGTGCGAAAAGTTCGGAAAAATTCGGCCAATTAGGTTAAATTCCGGATACTGTGTAAAATTTACCGGGTGTTAAGAGATAAGTAGAGGTTGCAATTTGGATTGATATGAGAGAGAAAAGTTAGGTAGATATTTAATAAAAGGTGACAAGTGTCACCATAAGATTTAATCTTACCATAAGACCACTATTCACCTTTTTCTATTTTGACCAAATAAATCACCAAAAATAACCAAAAATTCCTCATTCTTTTCTCCCTCTTGGCCGACTCTCTCTCCAAGCAAAAGAAGAAAAACCTCTCTCAATTCCTTGCTCTAATCTTGCCCAAATCAACAACTTAACCGTTTAATCTTGAACTTACTCCATAAAACCTCTCCTATTAGTGTTAGTAAGTTGTTTAGTGAAGCTTTTTGGAAGAGCTAAGGTGACCAACATCTTCCTCTCTCTTGTTTCTTGGTAAGTGAGGCTTGAACCACCCTACTACACCTAATGATGCTTATGTTATGCTTATTGGTGATTCAAGTGCTGAAATTTCTGGTTTTTATCTTGGTTTGGAGTGATTTGGTGAAGTTTTCTATTTTATGATGATTTTTCTGGTTTAATTGGATTATGATGGTGTGGTTGTTTATGATGATTGGAAATGGTATATAATGATTCTAGAGGGTGGAAAAAGTGGAAGATTTCAAGTAATTTCTGTTTGGAAGAAATCTGGAAAAATTAGGGTTCTTGGTTCTTCATTCTGTCCGAAAATTTTGGTCATAGATAGAGGCCGAATTTGTGAGAACCTTGAATTTTGCAGAAATACCAATGCTTACTTCGACTTCACTTTTATTTAGCCTTCGTATTCTTTAAATCTTTTCTAGTATTACTTTCACTCACTTTTATATACTAGTGCATAATTCCTTCGTAATTCTTATTCTAATCTACCACGTTAGTTCATTTGTTGTAAACAAGTATATAAAAATAATTTTTGTGTGCAAAATAACATAACGGTGCTAACTATTAAAGCACTTAGCTTTGCTACACTAAGTTAATAATTCTTGAGTTATATATGTTTTCTTGTTTTCAAATAAGTAGTTAAACGCACGTTATAAATGAAGAATGATATAATCTCCCTAGACTATGAATTTCTTAGTTTTACTATACTAAATTAATATCTTAGAGTTAAGAATTAATTCTTCGTACTAACATATAAAAAAAAATTAGGATCTTAATTTCCTTGACTCAAACAATTTAAAGGACAACCAATCGATAACCTTAATTTCCTCAAAATAAATTCCTATTAGTACTAACGTTAAATGTTAGATTTTTATAACAAGGTCAAACTTGATTTTAATAAGTTAATAAAGTACAAATGTTAGGAACCTTAATATTAATTCGTAACCGATTATATTCGATAAAACGGTTTCGGTATATTAGTGTAGAATTAGGCTTTCAAATTTCAATTGGTGATAAGTATTGGATTTAAGATAGAATTGAGGATTGAGAAGAGGTTAGGGGGCAAAGTGAATGGACCAAAATGCCCTCCACAATTTCACAAAACCTCCACTATACCACAACCTCACAATGCTCGGCCAAACATTCCCTTGTTCAGCCTTCCATTGCCGCCCACTTAACCAATCAGAAACTCTCCAATTCCATACGTAAAACCATCTTCACACTCTACCAAATTCTAGCCACAAAACACATACATAACCACGGCACATCTCAGTCAGTCCCATTCTATAACTCAGACCACAAAACACATCCCTCTTCTGCTTAGTTATTATCGACAAAGAGGAGCTGAAGGAGGAAGATTTCTGGTGCTGTCCGCGAGTTGCATTTTCCTTTTGTCTTGTCCGTAAGCTGAGGGAGAAACCAGAGAACCATCACCACCTTCGATAACTTCAGACCAACATCACAACTGCAACCTTAACCACTCTGCACCTCGCCAATTCCAGCCGCAACCCACTGAACCAGGACCACTACCCTGTCGCGTGCTTGTGAGCCGAGAGGAGGAAAACATTTTCCAGAATTTCGTGTGAAAGCTTGACTAGTTGTGAGGTAAATTTCTGGATCATTTTAGGAGTTATCAGAGGTAGATTGAAACCATTAGGGACATGCATGCATGGTTTAGACAGCCGATTAATGAAATCAAAGTCTTAGGAAATCTGTTTTGGAAGTAAATGTTTCGGCTGAGAAGCTGATTGGAAATGCGGCTTCACTTTTGTTTTTCCAGTGACAATCTAAGCACCTAAGTGTACTTAGCTGAATAAAAACTGGATGATTAAGACCATGCATGTTGATTGTGCTTTCGGATGATAATGGTAAAGCTTAAGAAACTTCTGTTTTAGGAGGAAAATGTCTTAGCCGAGAAGATGATTGGAAGTGCAGCTCTAATGTGTTTTCCGGAAATGAATTGAGCATGCATGGGTGATTAACTAATCGAATCTCGGATGATTATTATGATTAGAGTCATGCATGAATTTAATTAGCCTGGATTACTTGGAAAATAAAAGGAAAGCCGAAAAATTTGGTTCATGAATGATCATTCGAGAATAGTTGGTAAAATTTCTGGATTTGTGTTAGTTGAGTACAATAGTAGCTTGAACCTGGATTTGATTTGAAAACCTCTACTAGCTAGCTACGTGTTTACATGTCCTAATAGAGTACCAAAAATTCTGCTTTAACCAAAGAAAAATTCTGTTTTAGAACCATTGTTATTTCTGGAAATCTTGAGAGAAGCCGTGAGGTTTAAACCTGGAAATTTTGGGGTTTGTAACCATGGTTTAAATTCAACTCTTAAGCTGGAATTGTTCATTATCTTGCTAAGTGTTTAAATACTGAATTTGAGTAACTAACACCATAATTAAACCAAGGGAAAAATTCGAACTAAAGTAGATTGATTGCTGGAAATTTTGGGTGATAGCCGAAGGGGTATGAACCAGAATTTCAATATCGTTGGAAAAATTCAATTTGTTTCTGGAAATTTATTTTATTTCCTTGGATTATGATGGCTCAGAATTTCATAAGAGATACAAATTTTAAGATATACAATTTGTTCAGCAATGAACCAATTAGTACATGTAAAGCTGAAACCAAAAACGCTAGTATACAATTGCTGGAATTTTCGTTGAGACAGCCGAGAATTGAGTTGAAAATTTGCTTGGTTCTTGGAAATTTTTCTTGAAAAATGATGCTTGAAATATGTTGTTTTGGAGCCCTATAAGAAATGTACGATGGTTTGAATAAAAACTTTTGGTGTGAAAAGAAAAGAAAAAGGAGTTTTTCATAAGTGAAAAATGAAACTCCAGATTTTCGGAAGTCCCTGACCAGTCTCGATAAAACGGTTATATCTTGGGGTAGGAAAATCCGTTTAAGGCGCCGTCAGCGGCATTTGAAACTAGAATCATAGATCTTCGCCCTGTAGAAATTTCGTATTTTTACTCCATGTGTACTACTGTCGGTGAATTTTCAAAGTAAACTGTTTGGCATGAATGACCTGTTTCATTTTAAATCTCCACTTGAATTCTGATTGGGACCTTATATTACTAGTGGTTCAAACTCTTGACTGAATTGTGGTTTGACCCTAGGGTGTTCCTGAAATTTTCAAAGGATTAGAGGGTAAGAAGGTACTTGCTAAACGTATGCTTAAGCCTGGCTAGTGAAACAATTTCTACTCGTATTCCAAGGTTCGCAAAGCTAATGGTCGACATTATTTTCATTGGAGCATAATGTGTCGAAATTGTTGACGGTGGGCTCTACGAATTCCCACTTTTGAATTGATGGTTGATTTATTGGAAATTGTTGACGGTGGGCTCTATGAATTCCCATCCTGCATGGATAACTGAATTGCTGAAATTTGTTTGGAAATCTGTGCTACTATTTTGTGAAACTGTGAGTTGATATAAGTACTGATTATCAAGTGCTAAGTATTGACGAAGCCTTGGTAAATTTTCCTGCTTATGCTTAGATATAAATTTGTTGGAACACAGGGCTAAGAATTGACGAGCCCTAGTGTTATTACTGTTTAAATTCTAATTGTGCAATATTGAGAAAACGTGATTTTGGATTGGAATCGAAAATGTGAGAAGTTGTACCGACCTTGTGACTCCAAGTAAACGCTTGACTAAGTAAATGAAAAATATTTTGCTTTAAGTCTCGAACGGTACAGATTTAGCATCATATTGCTAAACATAGCGTCTACTATTTTTGCCTTAGAAACTTGGGCAACATGACTTTTATCCCTTAAGTTAAACTAGCCTTATCAATTTGGGGAAATGATTCTCCCAGACTCAAAACCTTAGTTTTGTTCCAAATTCCTTCCTTCGTTATAAATCGTTTAAGGCTAGTCGGAACTAAGGAAAATTTAAAAGGTGAAACTCGATCATTTTGGTTTTAAACGTAGCAACCTGCTTGGCAAGAAGAAAAGAAAAACCTTATTCTAGCAACATTTTTCAATAGACCTTACCCTAAAGCCTTAGCAAAGATTTTGCAAGCACCGCCACTCAAAGGAACTTTTTCTCAAGGTATACTTCTAGCCTTGATATTAAATATCTTGCCGACTTATTTTAAGAAAATAATAATAGTATTTTCTTCGAGGAAAAGTATTCCAGGAATATTATAAGAAATATTGTACGGTTCTCACAAGCTCGATTCCAAGTAAAATATTTTGAGAAAAAGTAAACTAGCAACATGCTAGAAAACTCTACATGTGCAAGCCAAAAGTTCCAATAGAAGACTTATGGCTTAAATTCTGATATTCTAGGATTTTACGAGGACGCGGAATTCGATCCTCAATCCAATATCTGAACTTCACTCTTGGTGAGTGTCCCTGCTTGTTCTATGTTATGTGGTTAAGCGCTTTATCAATTCGCTATGTGATAATTGTCAAAATGCAATAAATGATTTTTGATCCATCGAAGTGAGCAGTGTGTACTTTATCGCACTAGCCGTTCGAGTGGTGACATGTGTGAAACATTCTCTAATGAATCCGTGAATCTAAATGTAGTGAGTCGTTGGGTGAATCCCTCGACATCTGAATCGATCTACAAAAACCTTGAATCTAAATGTAGTGAGTCGTTGGGTGAATCCCTCGACATCTGAATCGATCTACAAAAACCTTGAATCTAAATGTAGTGAGTCGTTGGGTGAATCCCTCGACATCTGAATCGATCTACAATAAAGTCGATAGGTGAATCCTTCGACAAAATTTTATTACGGGTATATCTCGAGTATACTGCGTTGGTAGATGAAGTTTGGGCCCAAAGCAGAGGTATGAACGGTGACGGGTTAGGTTTAAAATAAGTGTATCTACATGGAAATTAAGTAGGGAAAGTTGACGGAGGGTCAACTACGATGGTATCTGATCAAACGTGGAAAATGGCTCCTGAGAGCCCTTGTATCCTAACTTGTGCTGTTACACGCTTTCCTAACTGTTTCAATTTGATTTAAATTATTAACCGCTGTTTGATTTATGTGATTGCATGTTTTGGGGCACCACTGAGCTTTAGCTCACCCCACGTATTTGTTTTCCTTAATAGGTTCTGGAGACTGAAAGCGCTGAGACTTATTCATGTTTCTTTTCTTCTCGTATGGGATGTAACGAATATTATGGCTATTGTGTAGGCTTGTATTGTGTTTTAACTTGAATTCTGTACTTTTGTTTTTGGATTGCCGCTTGAAGCTGGAAAATGTGTAAACCCTATTTCGGAGGTTGGATAATATATTTGTGTTTGTGAATATGGATTGATGTAACTAGATACGAACGACCTTATTCCTTGGTTCTAGAGCATGTGATGTCTAAGGGCCATAGATTGGCGATTTTAAGTTCCTTGTTGTCTCTGAAGTTAATGTGGTAGATGTTGACTTATTTTGAAAGGAAGCGACATTGTAATAGTTAGGCTATTCTTCGATAGGATTTGGGTTAGTGTGCGTGCGTGAGTCCTGGCGAGAGCTGGGCAGACGGCCCGCCAACCCTTTGGTTCGCCTCAGGGGGAAGTGGGGTCGCCACAGAATTGGCCTTGGCTTAAAACATGAAAGTTGTAGGTAATGACATTTTATAGGTTCCTGTAAAATTTCAGGTCAATCGGAGTAGCGTAGAGTGAGAAAAGTCGAATTTACCCTTGCTGTTCTGGTTTTGGCCGAATGTAAGAACTGCGATTGTAATTGGTTGTTTTGGTTGGGATTGCTTCTGAATTGGTTGTTATGGTCTTCTGATGAAATGTAGCCTTAAATCTTAGCTTTCATATGGCTTTGGAATCTCGGAATTTGGACTTAGGTAGCCTGTTTTATGATGTTTGTGCTAGAATACATTTTGTGAATCTGTTTTTGCGATGCTGGTGTAGTATCTTGCATTTTTGACCTAGTTACACTCGAAACTGGATTGAGTGGCCTTCTTCAACATTGTAGCCTCTTAGGTCCTGAATCTACTTGTAAAATTTCAGGTCAAACGGATTAGTGTATCCTGAGTTATGGACAAAACCATCAGGCCTGTTTTAGACGTTCGTTTGTGTACGTTTTGAATTTCAGTTTCTGACCGTGGGTTTTTCGTATTGATCCCATTCGATCTGGGTGTCGACTCCTTCATAAGAAATTTAGATCTTGGTCTCAGCTTCGAAACGGTATAAAGTACATCAGAATCCGAGTTCCGTATCTTCTGTTATGACCCAAACAATATAGATCGTCAGAACTGCCTTGTATCTGGACAGTTCTGACGGGTATTTTGGCACTCGATTTTCGTTCTATTCTGAGTGGATTCAGATCTTGGCCAAAACATCAAAGTTTTAGCCTTATGTTTCAGCTTTCTAACGCCTCTGGAATTTCTTGATTTCGATTTCTGAGCCGTGAGTTACGGCCTTGCAAACAGGGCCTGTTTGGTAAACCGCAATGAAACAGCTGGCACTGTTTCGTGCATTTTTGACCTATACCTATTGAGATCTGGGTTGAGATACCTAAATTAAAGTTGTAGCTCTTCCTTTTAGCTTCGAAACGGTGTCTCACCCACCTTGATCCGACACTCCTAGCCTAACTTTTGACCAAAACGGTTTGAGATGGCAGATCTGGCCGTCCCGTTTGCCGTTTCCGCACTGGCGCGTGCCAATTTTGCCGTTTTGCTTGTTTTAAGTACGTTAGTGGCCGTTTGTGATATATTATGACACAATCTTCTATTTCAGACAGTGGTGAGCTAGGCGGAGCCGGTGGGGCCCACTACTAGCGAACACGCGCGAAGCGATTTTGCTTTAGTACTACTTTTGTATTTTGGGTAAGTATTCAGGCCAGTTTGGTGTGTTTTCTTTGCTATGTGTTTGAGATATGTGAAAAGGGCACTTAGGCGAGGGTGTACTTTATCGCACTCGACCTAAACCCTAATTTGAATGTATAATTGTACTTGGCATATGTATATGAACCTTTTGGAACCAAAACCCTTGAGCTTGTGGCTCGGGGCGACTTTCGAATAAAGTTTGTGAAGTTTGCAAAGTTTGTGATTTTGAATAATTTTGTGAAGTTTGTGAGTTTGGGGCGAACTCTTGACCTGGTTGGACTATTCGAGCCGGTTAGGGCTTGGTCGAAGTCAGTCCAACTTAGTCTGAGGTCACCAAGTTTGTAGGTTCATGTTATGAACCAATTTTGTGAATCCGGTTCACCGAGAAGGTGACCAAGTTTGTGACCCGAGCTTGTGACTCAAGCTCAAGTTTGTGATTTCGTTCGCCCGGGCAAGTTTGTGAGGTGACTGGCCAGTGAGGGTGATAAGGTGTCGGTGGGTGTACAAGTGAAGTTCTACGGACTATTATTTGCGGTCGACGGAGTGTCGGCAGGAGATCATGCATGGCACATGAATTGGCTTTGGAGCCACCCGTATCCTTATTATATGATGTTGTTCTTTTCTGCTTTTGCTTTACTCTTATTGTGTAATTGTTGCTACATGAATTTACGCTTTCGCCCCTGTTTACTTACTAAGCATATAGCTTACCCCATTCCTTTTGTTTTCCTTAGCAGGGGCCGACGCGGGGACTTTTGGCTCGTATACTAGTATAGTTAGATTGGCTTGTAATAGTTGAACAGTTAGGATGTTTATTTTTGTTTTGGTGGTCTGACTCGATACTTTTGGAGAATGTAATTATAACTCTTTTGGGGTTGTATATAGTACTCTTTTGAATTTTCTGGCTTTGATTGTTTTAAGTTTTGAGTCCTGGCGCGAGCTAGGCAGGCGGCCCGCCGATACCCTTGGGTTCGCCCTTGGGAGAAGTGGGGCTGTCACAGTTGGTATCAGAGCTTAGGCTTCAGATCTCTGTAGTGTATCCTAGGCTGAAAGTTTAGGATGCCGGACTGTGGGATTTGATTTTATTTGAAAGTTAAGCAATTGAGGGATAAAACCTATAGCTGCTTCGCGTGGTCTCTGCGCGGGGTGAGCCTGGATGAAGTGGTGAATAAGTATGAAGGACTAGATGCTCGGTCAAGCATAAGTTATGGATCATAAATGTTATAGGCCTTAAATCTTTCTCATGGTATCTGAGGACCATAGGTAGGTTCGTCAGGTAGGAATTTCGATTGTAGATAGTTTACTCTTGGGACTGCAGCTTGAGATGTGAATTATCTTATTTCGGATTCTTGTGCCTGAGTACTCCAGAGTTGAGGCGCTGCTAAGTACTTGAGATTTGCATTTTGGGGAACATGAACAAGCTTTGTCTGGCTAGAGTGAGTACAAGAGATCAACGGGCACTTTGGGAAGTGGAGTAAGAAACCGGACGAGGGTGGTTTTCACTGAGTGTGGGACGACAAGTCGCGTTTCTTTCATTTGCCCTTGTATTGTCCCTACATGTCATTTACTTGTGGTATGTTAATACCTGCATCTATAGTACTTGCTGCACTTGACTTTGTCTAACTTGAAATGTCTCTTGGTGTATATGGTGCATTATATTGCGTACATTTTGGCGTGACTTGTATATATATGTACACCTTTTGATCTTTTGATTATTTCGAGTTTTCCAACCCTTAGCTCGTTGATTGCAATTTCGAGGACGAAATTGTCCTAAGTGGGGGAGATTGTGAGGCCCCAGCTTGTTCTACATTGATATATTCATTAATTGGGCGGTAACGTTTGGTTTTGGGAGTATTTCGAAAACCCTAAGTAGGGATTAAGATTTAAACCCTAAGTTCCGGTTAATATTGAAAACCCGTTTTTTCTACATTTTCTTTATTAGAAAATTCCCCAGATAATTTTATTGAGTAAATAGAGTTTTTAGATGTTTTTTTTAGTATTAGTTAGTTTTTGAGAAATTTAGAACGTATATCGGACGTGGGACCCACTAGTGCGAAAAGTTCGGAAAAATTCGGCCAATTAGGTTAAATTCCGGATACTGTGTAAAATTTACCGGGTGTTAAGAGATAAGTAGAGGTTGCAATTTGGATTGATATGAGAGAGAAAAGTTAGGTAGATATTTAATAAAAGGTGACAAGTGTCACCATAAGATTTAATCTTACCATAAGACCACTATTCACCTTTTTCTATTTTGACCAAATAAATCACCAAAAATAACCAAAAATTCCTCATTCTTTTCTCCCTCTTGGCCGACTCTCTCTCCAAGCAAAAGAAGAAAAACCTCTCTCAATTCCTTGCTCTAATCTTGCCCAAATCAACAACTTAACCGTTTAATCTTGAACTTACTCCATAAAACCTCTCCTATTAGTGTTAGTAAGTTGTTTAGTGAAGCTTTTTGGAAGAGCTAAGGTGACCAACATCTTCCTCTCTCTTGTTTCTTGGTAAGTGAGGCTTGAACCACCCTACTACACCTAATGATGCTTATGTTATGCTTATTGGTGATTCAAGTGCTGAAATTTCTGGTTTTTATCTTGGTTTGGAGTGATTTGGTGAAGTTTTCTATTTTATGATGATTTTTCTGGTTTAATTGGATTATGATGGTGTGGTTGTTTATGATGATTGGAAATGGTATATAATGATTCTAGAGGGTGGAAAAAGTGGAAGATTTCAAGTAATTTCTGTTTGGAAGAAATCTGGAAAAATTAGGGTTCTTGGTTCTTCATTCTGTCCGAAAATTTTGGTCATAGATAGAGGCCGAATTGGCCTTGGCTTAAAACATGAAAGTTGTAGGTAATGACATTTTATAGGTTCCTGTAAAATTTCAGGTCAATCGGAGTAGCGTAGAGTGAGAAAAGTCGATTTTACCCTTGCTGTTCTGGTTTTGGCCGAATGTAAGAACTGCGATTGTAATTGGTTGTTTTGGTTGGGATTGCTTCTGAATTGGTTGTTATGGTCTTCTGATGAAATGTAGCCTTAAATCTTAGCTTTCATATGGCTTTGGAATCTCGGAATTTGGACTTAGGTAGCCTGTTTTATGATGTTTGTGCTAGAATACATTTTGTGAATCTGTTTTTGCGATGCTGGTGTAGTATCTTGCATTTTTGACCTAGTTACACTCGAAACTGGATTGAGTGGCCTTCTTCAACATTGTAGCCTCTTAGGTCCTGAATCTACTTGTAAAATTTTAGGTCAAACGGATTAGTGTATCCTGAGTTATGGACAAAACCATCAGGCCTGTTTTAGACGTTCGTTTGTGTACGTTTTGAATTTCAGTTTCTGACCGTGGGTTTTTCGTATTGATCCCATTCGATCTGGGTGTCGACTCCTTCATAAGAAATTTAGATCTTGGTCTCAGCTTCGAAACGGTATAAAGTACATTGGAATCCGAGTTCCGTAGCTTCTGTTATGACCCAAACAATATAGCCTTGGTCTTGGTCAAACTTGGGGTAGATGATTGACAAATGGCAAGAATGCAAGTAAAGTCTATCGAATTGTCAAAAATTCACTCAAATATCTATCTCTTCTCCAATTGTCTCTTAACACCTGTTTTCCCAAAATTCCTTTTTACACAAAACTCCCTCTTTTACACCAAATTTATTACTCACACCTCAATAGTTGGTCACATTAGCATAATGCACTGTGAAACTCAACATGCAACAAGTTGAATGAGGCAATAGAATAAAAATCATGATTCAACCATTAAATCAATGAATAATTCAAGACAAGTAAATTAAAATAAGAGATATAACATAACTTTCGGGTCCTCACAAATTCTTCATCCTACATATAATTTGATGATATGTTGTAACGGTTGAAGAATTTGATAATTTTGGTGAATTTGGTAAGTTAAATTGCTTATGCTTAAGAAGAATATTTCTTAGTGCAATTTAACTCATTCAATGGTCAATTGTTGATTTGGTGGATTTGGTACAATGGATTGATGTTGGCTAGAGGAGTTTCATTTGCTTGTTTATGCATTCATTAGGTATTTATTTGGGTGAACTATTTTTTAGGTGTGAAATAATGTTTACTAGTACCTTATATTCTTTCTTGTTAACATATTATAGGTACTATGGTGAGATAAAGGCAAGCCATTATTCATGAAGAATCTTCATACCTTTGTTGCTTTTGCATTGCTTAAACCTTCGTAGTTTATTTTCATAACTAATGGACACAAATGGAACTCATGAAGCTTCCTATTTTGATATAAATGCAGTATTTGTAGAATTGCAGAGCATGGATCACGAACTTCATGTTTGTTCGTGACATGTTAATCAAGTCGATAAGGGAATATCTCTTTCTTTTATTTACCTCTTTTACACATTGAGGACAATGTGCATTTTAAGTGTGGGGGAGGGAAAACATGAACTTATTGGCAATATATGTGATTGAAAATTTTGGTTGAAAATATAGAACTTGAAAGTGGAAATCTTATTGTGCTTTGAAAGTATTGAAAAATGGGTTTGTTAGTAGGGAGTTTCATCTATTTATAAGGGGAAACTTTGTCAAAATTTTGTCCAAAATTTTAAATTTGCCCCAAAATTTTTTCAAATTTATCCAAGGACAACTATACCATTAGTATTTCAAATTCTCTTACTATTGAGATAAATATATGTGACTTGAAAAATTTAAATGGTTATTATGTAATTATAATTTTTGTTAGTTTAGGAATGTATATTTTGTAAAGTGGAGAAAATTATGCCTAAATTTTGCATGATTAATGAAATTTTTTCTCTTTACTTGATTGTACATAGTTGAGTGATAAATATAGTCAATAGTAACAATACTCTTCTCATGATTATTCTTGTGAGGGAATGTTTATTATTTTGCTTTTGAAAAAAAAGAAAAAAAGAGAAAAAAAGAAAAAAAGAATAAGAGTTATTTTATTCCAATGGTTCAAGTACTTAGTAACTGGGAGTCGTCTTCTACAAATGTCGACTTTCGCGTAAAATAGTACTTGATCTAAGAGTGTGCATAGCAACTCGAGAACTTGAAGTGTTGAGTAATCGGGGATTTTTATCAAAAAAATGCGAATTCTCGCGTCAAAAGGTACTTTCCCAATTTGGAGTAAATATTTATATATATTATATAAATAAATCCCTCTTTAAATTTGAAAAAGAAGATGATCTTGGGTTTAGGAAGTTTTTTTTTATTGATCATAAGAATTACTTGCTTGTGAAATTGGGAAAAGATGAGAGATTGAATTGAATTAGTTAAAATTATGGTAAATTTAGCTCTCCTTTACTTGATATTATAAGTATTTGAGATTCATTGAATAATTGCATAATGATTATTTACCTTGTTTTGAGAAAATAAATTCGAACTGTGCATATATGTTATTTCAATGTATTGAATCATTGTTGGATTGTAATTCGTATTGCTTGAGGACAAGCAATGATTCAAGTGTTGGTGTGGGGAAATTTGATAAGTTTGCATTTTTAGTATTTTATGTGTGTTTTATTATTTAGTTTTGATGTGTTTTAGTCATTTTTAAAGTTAATTAACTAGGTCTCCAGTGAATCATGCATTTTGTGGTTCAATATGTGAAAATTTGCAGTTCTATGTGTTTAAGGTGATGAAAACTTCATGTTTTTGTAGGTTCTAATGATTCAATCATCATATGGAGTGAATTTAGAAAATATTTGGATGATTATTGATGATTTGAAGTGATTTGAAGTGAATATGAAGTGTAAAATATTCAAAACATAAAATGCAATCAAGATCTAAAGTAAAAATGTTTGATAGCTTTGACAGCTTTTGGTATTTCAGCTATATATTGAGATACGAGTATTGGATTGAGGTGATTCTTGAGCCATTTTGAAGCTAAGACACAAATCTACATTTCATATGAGACATCAAAATCTAGTTCATATGTTTTCAAGGGTATTTTGTTTAGTTTTTAGCCTACAGAGTTCCAAATGAGATGATTCTTGATGCATTGGAAAGTTAACTCAAAGGGTTACAACTTTTATGTTTCGCACAAGAGCTAATTCAGCTTGCATCATCAAAAAAAATGGTAGTTGAATTTGGACCAAAAACAGAACAAAGAGAAGATTTGAAGCTGAAGGTTGAAACCTGCAAAAGAGGAAGATCTGCGAGGTGAAGGTCGTGGATCTAGCCTCGCAGATCCCTGAATTGTGGCTGCAACTTGTTCTGCAACTTGAACTCTATTCACACAAACTTTTTGACCAATTTGTCTGCAATAATTCCGGATGGATATGAGCAAACAAGCATAGAGACTTCAAGAAACATCTTTGGGTGATTTCGAGAGACAAAATTGCCAACTAGAAACAACTCACTTTGAACTTTAATTCTCTATAAATAGAGGCCTTGGAGACCTTATTTGAATAACTTTAGAAGGCTAGAAACTGCCACAAAAAATATAGTTTTCATTAATTTTCTTAGTTCATTAGTTTAGTAGCGTAGAAAAGTATAGTTTGTTTCATTCAAGTCTTGTATGCAACTAAGCATAGATGAAGTTGAGGATGAAGATGGAGAGTTTGAGGCTCATGTAACAAGGGTAACATTTCTCCTATCATTTTATTTCTTGTATTGATTCTAATGTTTGGTCATAATACAAGCTTGGTTCTTGTTTTCATGTCTTTCATGTTTTGCTAGCTTTTATACCTAGGGAATGGATGAATGTCTGTGATTGTTAATTGAAGTTTTCATGGTTATTTAAACTCGTTTCTTGAGCATGTTATTTAACTCTTTTGTTATTAAAATCATGATTAACTTGGATCCATTAATTGTGATTATATAAAGGTGTTATTTCATTAATAATCATTGTGATCTAACACTAGTTCATGGAAGTATTAAACTTAGAGAGTTAACTCACTAATGTAGGGTTACAATTTTGTGGTTTTGGTGGTTTGTTCCATGTAATTTCATAGAATGTAATAAATCTATCGTTAGTTTCATATCATGATAGTAGGTGTGAAATAGTTATAGATATGGTTGATATATCAACGAAAGCGTGTATCACATATGTTTGAAAATTACGTCATAATTAATCAAGATAATGAACTCATATAACCGGTTATTTCATTTGTATGAGTAGATAGGAATTCTATAACCCTAAGAATTTCATGATTAATGTGAGATAAGTGTGGTAAAAGGTTATTAATTACACGATAAACGTTCATTTAGAGGTGAAGTCATCCACTTGACTTTCACATTACTTGGGTGGTCATGATGCATTGCTAGATGCCAGTCTGGATTTATAAGAATGAATTGATTGATTAGTTAAATCAGTGATAAATTAAAAGAGTTTTAATTTATCTAGTTCTTATTAATTATGAACTATGACTCGTTCTTATTGCCAACATATTTGGGAACCTAATGGGTCACACACATTAAGCATTTCTTTAGTTGGATTAAATGAATTTCAAGTTGCAGCTTAAAAGATAAGTTTTATAACTTATAGCTTAATTTTTGAGATAAATTAAACTTAAGGGACTTATAGTGCAAATACGTTTAAATCTTCCAAATACAAGTATTGTATTAGAATAAGAAAGTTGAATCCTATTGGAAATTGGTTTCGAATTTCTACAAGAATATAGATAACTTATTTGTTTATAAATACTCACTATACTTTTTCTAGCAAGACTAATTGATACATAGATTATCTTCTGAGATTTTTGAGAAAATGTTAGGCTTGAAAACAACCTAAGACGGGGGGTGAATTAGGTTGATTAAGAAACTAATCAGATTATGGCACTTTTTTTGCTCAATATAAAATTTACCCTATTTTCTAAATGATCACACAATGAATCAATTAATGAATAAACAATATCACTTGAGAGAAGTAGAAGAGATATGCAATTTATGGACCACAAGATAATAATAAGTAAATAAGAAGAGAAGAATTGCAAACCAATTGACTACCAAACTCCTCTTAAATTTAAAGATCAATTCATAATACAAGTTTCTTCAAGTTGATGAAATACAACTAATTTTGTGTACAAAGGAAGGCTCACTTCTTCCTTGCCTCAAGCTTCACTCGGTCAAATTAGGAAGTTTTACTGTTCCTCAAGATAACCCTCACAAAACTACACTATTGAAGTATTCACTCACAAATGAAAAGCTTACAAAGAACCTTACACCACAAAGAGTACAAATATTCATTGGAGAGTATTTTCTCACTAAAACTACTATTGATCTTTTGTATTCTCAGTGTGCAAAAGTTGTTTGAAGTTTCTGACCATGCTCTATTTATATGAGATCAAGAAAGTGCTTCATTAATGCTTCCAACGGATGGAAGGTAGCTGAAGAGTCAATTAGCCGTTGGGAGTATCAGATGTCCGGTACTACCGTTGCTTGCGTCCGATAGCAGACAGAGAGTTTGAAGGATCATCTCAATTCTATCGAACATCTGGTACTTTCGATGCTTGCGTCCGATAGCAGACAGAGAATTTGAAAGATCACCTCAATTCTATCAGACGTCCGGTGAAGATGTTCTGCGTTCGATATGATCTGCATTGTCTATCGGACGTCTAGTATTGTTTTTGTGAGCGTCCAACAGTTTTCATCTTCTTTTATCTTCTTTCAATTATTCTTTGAATCAAATTGCTTAAGAGGTGAAAAACTTTCTTATTGAAAATATATTAGTATTATTCAATTATTTTGTAAATATCAAAAGACAGGATCAAGATTATCATTCTCCCCCTTTTTAATGATGACAAAACAATGGATGATAAAGAATAATGAGCAGAAGCTCCCCCTTACTCATAGCATCCAAAACCATTAGGTACCAGCATATAATATCATCGAAAGAACTCCCCCTTACTCATAGCGTTCCAAACCAGCATCTATTTAGTAATTTCTCCCCCTTTTGTCATCATAAAAGTAGAGAGTAATTGCCGTAAAAAATAATAACAGTGGCAGCCATCATCAGCAAACATTCATGCCAAAAGATATCAAAAATAACACCAAAGGATACCAATGATCATCAACGAGACCAACATTCATATCAACCAAAATTCATTAATGATAACATTCAAAAATATCAAAAGAACACAGTATTGAACATAAAAAACATCAAAAAATATTACAAAAGAAAAAATTGAAAATGCATCCTAATATGAAGTGCAAATGATGTGACACCCCAACTTTTAAGATGTTATGGTTTTACGGTTTCTTTAGTTCATTGTATTTACATGACTAATGTTCCTTGTTTAATTACTTGTTTATATATATAGAACCTCACTGGGCTTTTTAGCTCATACCACGTCAATTGTTTTCCTTAGCAGGGGAAGGCGAGCAAGGACGAGAGTTTTGTATAGTCTAGTTGATCTAGTTCTTTGGCCTTGTAATGGTTCTCGCCCTAGTGCTTGGCACGGGCTGGTTGTATGAGGAATGAGAACCCTTGTATATTCGATGTTTGTACTTGAATGGTAAAAACTTTGAAGACTTCTAGTGTGTAGAAGTTTCTTATCTTTTACTTGAGCATCTATTGTCTATGGATGTATATACATGATACGAGTGAGTGAGTCCTGGCGAGAGTTGGGCAGGCGACCCGCCGAACTCTTTGGTACGCCCTAGGGTGAGGTGGGGCCGTCACAAATGACCCTAGAGTACTGTCGGACGCCCGTTCATCAACTATCGGACGTCCGATAAAGTTTGACCGAAAAAATTTTTAGATTGTCTTTTTCAAAACGCCCAATTTTGTCCTTAAAAATATAATCAAGCAAACAACAAATATAATATCGGGTCTACTTGCTGTTAAATAAAGTAAACTACCAATCAAACATCTATATTTCTTTTCATCAATTTTCATACCTTCTTCATCTTTGTCAAGTTTGATAGATGTACACATAGGCGTTCCAACTTGCTTCGAATCCTTTATTCTGAATCTTTTGAGAAATTTCTTTATATACTTTGCTTGATTAATGAATGTATCCTCTTGAATTTGAAGCACTCAGAGCTCAAGGAAGAAATTTAACTCTCCCATCATACTTATCTCAAACTCATTTTGCATAATAGTGAAAAAATCCTTGCATAAACACTCATTAGTAGCACCAAAAATAATATCATCTACATATATTTGCACAATTAGAGGATCATTGGAGTTTTATTTAGTGAAAAGAGTGGTATCCACAATACCCCTTTTAAAATCATTCTCAATCAAAAAGCTATCCACTTTTTAAAATCATTCTCAACCAAGAGCTGTCCTTGAGAGTTAGCATTATTTCTAACTATCCATATATATTTTATGCCTCTTCTCATGTTTTTTGTCACATAGCACTCATTTTTCATATGACTTTTTTAACAACAAAAACTATACATAACCAAAGAGTTATTTGCATGAACAGGTTTAATAAATTTTTGCACTAGAATTTAACTTCTTCTCATGAGTGTCAAAATGAGCATTTGATCCATTCTCTTGAAAACAGTTTTATTTTTTATGTTGGAGAAATTCATTTAGATTGTCCATTCTCCTTTTCAAATCACCTTGTTTCTCTTTGAATATTTCACAAAATCTTGTTTTTCTATCAAACTCATTTTGTAGATCAATCTCATCCTTTTTCAAATAATCATTTTCAGTTTTCTGCCTTTTATTTTCTTGAAAAAGACGTGCATTGTCTTGAAGAAGAAAACTAATTTTGTGTTTTAATTCCTTGTTTCTAGTATAAGATTCTTTCAAATTATCATGCAATTTTTCAATGAAAGATTCAAGATCATCATCAGTTTCATCATCACTTTTAAGTTGAGGGTTACAAGTTGTTACCTCATTTTTTCCAATGACCATAAAAGCCATTTGAGCAAATTCTTCATCCTTTTCTATTTCACCATCGGAGTTGCACTCATTCCATGTGAATTGTAAGTTATTGAATCTTAGTTTTCTTTCAGCTCTCCCTTCTTTCTTCTTCTTCATTGGACACTTACTCATGTAGTGTCCAAGTTGGCCGCATTCATAGCATTTGTCACCTTGTTTTTTGTTAGCCTCTTGCTTTTCTTTGATTCTTGCATTGTTGAATTGGTTGGAATTCGAATTGTTAGGTCCTCCTTTTCTGAATCTCCTTTTATTGAGGATTCTCTTGAAACTCTTTGTGATGAAAGTTAGATCAGTGTCATCCATATTTTCATCATCCAATGAAACCGAGTCATCTTCATCTTGAGATGCTTTTAGAGCAATACTCCTTTTTGCCTTTGCATCTTCTTCTTCTTGTACCTTGGTCTTAAGTTTCAACTCATAAGAAGTTAGAGAGTTTATAAGAAATTCAATAGGCATTGAATTCAAATCTCTTGCCTCTTCAATGGCAGTTACCTTACTCTCCCAATCTTTAGACAAAACATTCAAGATTTTTTTATTTTTCTCTCCTAGTGAGTTTTCCTTTTCTAGAACTTCCAAATCCTTACAATACATTTTATCAATATTTTCATGAGATTCCATGTTAAATAACTCATATTTGGTAACTAAGATAGATTTCTTTTGTTCTCTAACATTCTCACTACCTTCATGAATTTCTCTCAATTTGTCCCAAATTTCTTTAGCTGAGTTATATCATTTGACCCTAATTGATTCATTTGAGTCTAAAGTACTATATAACACATTCATAACTTTTACATTTAAGGTGAGGTGAGCTCTATCATCTGCAGTCAATTCAATTCTGGTTTTTGGTCTAGATCTATGAGTATTTTCATCTATTATAGAGACATCATATGGACCTTCATTAACAATAAACCACAATTCAATATCAATCGATTGCAAGAAAATAATCATTCTTTCTTTCCAACTCACATAATTCGACTCATTAAATATTGGAGGTCTAGTTATAGATTGTCCTTCAAAAAACATGGCATTGTTGGTTGTCATCTTTATTCCTAAACCGCTTGAGCTTAATCTCTAGGAGACCAAACTCTGATACCAATTGTTAG
This sequence comes from Coffea arabica, assembly GCF_036785885.1. NCBI lineage: Eukaryota > Viridiplantae > Streptophyta > Magnoliopsida > Gentianales > Rubiaceae > Coffea > Coffea arabica. Next base: position 21,638,853 of record NC_092318.1, on the reverse strand, counting down.
ACCCGAAAATAACCTAAGAAGGGGGTGAATTAGGTTGATTAAGAAACTAATCAGATTATGGCACTTTTTTCTCAATATAAAATTTACCCTATTTTCTAAATGATCACACAATGAATCAATTAATGAATAAACAATATCACTTGAGAGAAGTAGAAGAGATATGCAATTTATGGACCACAAGATAATAATAAGTAAATAAGAAGAGAAGAATTGCAAACCAATTGACTACCAAACTCCTCTTAAATTTAAAGATCAATTCATAATACAAGTTTCTTCAAGTTGATGAAATACAACTAATTTTGTGTACAAAGGAAGGCTCACTTCTTCCTTGCCTCAAGCTTCACTCGGTCAAATTAGGAAGTTTTACTGTCCCTCAAGATAACCCTCACAAAACTACACTATTGAAGTATTCACTCACAAATGAAAAGCTTACAAAGAACCTTACACCACAAAGAGTACAAATATTCATTGGAGAGTATTTTCTCACTAAAACTACTATTGATCTTTTGTATTCTCAGTGTGCAAAAGTTGTTTGAAGTTTCTGACCATGCTCTATTTATATGAGATCAAGAAAGTGCTTCATTAATGCTTCCAATGGATAGAAGGTAGCTGAAGAGTCAACTAGCCGTTGGGAGTATCGTACGTTCGGTACTACCGTTGCTTGCGTCCGATAGTAGACAAAGAGTTTGAAGGATCATCTTAATTCTATCGGACGTCCGGTACTTACGATGCTTGCGTCCGATAGCAGACAGAGAGTTTGAAGGATCATCTCAATTCTATCGGATGTTCGGTGAAGATGTTCTGCATTCGATATGATCTGCACTGTCTATCGGACATCCGGTATTATCTTTGTAAGCGTCCGACAGCTTTCATCTTCCTTTATCTTCTTTCAATTGTTCTTTGAATCAAATTGGTTTAGAGTTGAAAAACTTTCTTATTGAAAAGATATTAGTATTATCCAATTATTTTGTAAACATCAAAAGACAGGGATCAAGATCATCAGAAAAATCTTGAGAGAAAAATACCTAAAATTCATCCAAAAAATAAGAGAAAAATTGCATCTCTTATTTCTCTTATTAGGGCAAGTTTGTTGTGGTGAAAAAATAGAGTTTTTCTCAATCAATTTGTAAGAGGTGTCTTGACAATAGTTAGCACTAGCCTAGTTTAAACTAATTCGGCCTTGGAGGTTTTGCTAAAGGGTTCGTGTGGATCACCGTTAGAGGCCGAACATTTGAACGGCTACGTGGATCTCTTGCCTTCTTCTGTATCAAATGCTCCTATTGTTCGTGTGTTTCTTCGTGGATTGAAGTAATATACTTGAACACTTTTTTAGTTGATGTGTTTTATCAAGACTAAAGGTCCTCTAAATGATCAAAAATATTAATATTTCATTGCTTTTATCTCTATGATTCCTTAAACAATGCTCTGTAGGTTGTACATGCTTTGGATCTGCTGCCACTATGTGCTTTGAATTTAATCCTGTTATAGCATATCTATTTTCATGCTTCCTTGGTGAGACTATAAAAGAAGAACAAAAAATTAAACAAATAGGGTTGATGCACATGAGATGTGTAGCGGCTATTCCTGTTAAAAAAAATAAATTTTTTTGATCGCCATACATCCAATATGCAACGACCCTAGATGAAGAAAACCCTTCGGATTCATCCTATTCTTGGGTTAAATTTTCTTTTTCACATTATTTTGAGAAATTTGCCCATACTAGGCATATCAAATAGTGTTCAAAAACCACAATTTATTAATACTTTAACACTTTATGGTTTAGTTACAACTAGTCCCCTAAGATATACTATGATTCCCACTTTACCTTTTTACCTTTATTTTGTGTCACATGACTCCCTGAAAGACAAAACTATGCCTCTATTATGCTAAGTTACTATTTTGCTTTTCTTGTTTCTTTTCCTAATGTACCTCTATCTATGGTTAAATTTTGTTACTTTAACTAATGGTAAGGATAGTTACAGGGTAGTTTTGAAGTGAAAGGTTACAAAAATTCCTCCCGCCTACACCCTGTTCCTTGTACTCCCAACCCCCTGCCCTGTCCCACTAAGCTCATGGGTGCACCTACTCTACCCTATTATCATTTTTATTTTTTTATTTGATTTAAAATTTTCTATTTATATAGATCTAATAAAAGTTTATTAATCATTCTTTAGAGGATTATCTACGCTGTTGGCTTCGAGGATGTTGGAACTTTCAGGGCTTTGGCATGAGGGTCTTCAAGTGGATGCCCTCCTTTACAGTAGAAGTGGAGTCTTCAATAGCTCCAGTCTACCACTGCATTTCTTCACTAAAGGTCCCTTATTCTCTATTGCTCAGTTGATTGGACAGCCTATCAAGGTCGATGCGTCGACAATAGATTTGAGTAGGCCAAGCGTTGCCCATTTCTATGTCAAAGTGGATATGCTCCCGAAATTGTTGGAGAAGATATGGATTGGGAATGGGTCGATGGGAGGATTTTGGCAAGTCGTGGAGTATGAAAACTTGCCCCAATTTTTCCCTTCTTGCTGCAGATTGGGGCATAATGTAGAATCATGGCTTCTGGGACAACACAGCAACAAAGAGCATGCCCATGTAGTGAGGAGTCAAACTAAGGCATGGGTGCCAAAAAGGGTGGAAGTCTGTACTGGGGAGGGTATTCAGCAGGAGAAGATGCGGGAGGGGGCTCCTCTTTTGACTCCGAATGACTTCTTGATTGGAGCAGATAAGTGTGCTGGCTTGTCAGGGCTCTAGGAAAGGGAAAAAGCGCTTATTGTAACAAATGTTGGAGCTAATGTCAAATGCACTAAAGCCAGCAATGGTGTCAAAAGGGGTACAGATGCAAACTCCTCAAGGGCAAATGACATGCCATTAGATTTGCGCCAGCTGATAACGATACAACAATCTCCAGTAATGAATGATAGTGGTGAATGTCTGATGGTGCAATCATCTGACTTCGTAGTTGAGAGGGTTATGATTAGTGAGCTTTCGCAGCTAAATGCTTCCCAGGAGCTGGGGAGCTTAGAGGAGCACCAAATAGTGTACGAGCTTGAGGGATTGGATTGGCATCAGCCCCCTCGCTTCACATCCCACTCTTTGTCCCCGGTAAAGGTCAAACATGCACGTAATAAGGGGAGAAGGAAATCCATGGGGGAAGGTTCATGTGAAAGTTTCGAAGAAAGAGCTTCAACAATTTTAGGTAGAATTAGTGTCGTAATTTCGAGCAAGTGACTTTCAACAACATGTCTCAAATGCCAAAATTTGCGAGAGGCTAGAGAAGGTACAACAGATGCAGTCTCAGCCAAAGAGGAGAGAAAGGCCTCCGAAACTAGTTAAGCTAGCCATGACTAGCTTGCCTCAACAACCTAATGACAACAATGGAAAATGAAGGGGCAAATCATTGTCATGTCTTAGCGGCAATTTGGGTTCATCAACCCCGTCTCAAGATAACATTACTTCGACCTCTTAATGTCGATACTCATTACTATGTCTAGAATATAAGAGGAGTCTCTCAGCTAGACTCCCTATGATATTTAAGGGAACTATGTTTGCGCAACTGGGTTCAATTTTTGGTGCTTATAGAGCTACTAGTTAACCCATCTTTAATTCAATGGTTCAGGTTTAAGTTGCAGTTCGATTTTACATCATCGTCTCTAGAGGGCAGAATGTGGTTTTCTAGCAACAAGCCCTGGCATGTTCTTTTTTCCCTCTGGTTAACCAATTGGTTCATGTTGACATAGTCTTGCCTTCCTTCTTCAAATTGCATTTTATAGCCATCCATGGTAAGTACTCGAGAGCAGCGCGACGGCCTTTATGGGTGGCCTTAGAGGCGATTTCGGGTGAGATTGGTGGACCATGGATGGTGGGAGGAGATTTCAATATCATAGCTTCAACCCAGGAAAGGAGAGGTGGGGTGGTGCCTAGGAGGGGGGATATCAAAGATTTTCAAGTTGCAACACACGCCACTGGTCTATCGGAAGTAAATTTCAATGGCTCTCAATTTACATGGACAAATGGTCGGGTTTAGCAACGTCTGGATAGAGTTCTTATTAATAGTAAATAGAATTCGGCCTTTAGCTTGGTACAACTTTCACACCTGGCAAGTGGAAGATCTGATCATGCTCCCATGCTAGTTCATTCAACAAATGGATTGGGGGAAAGGAGCTCTTTTCGGTTTCTTAATGTTTGGACTGGACATCTGGACTTCCTAGGAGTTGTGCACCAATCTTGGTCTCAGCCAGTAGTGGCAATAGGTATGGTGGCCTTCTTTATGAAATTAATGAGACTGCGAAGGTGCCTAAGGGGATGGAATCATAGTTCATTCGGACATATTAATCAGAATCTAAAGCGAGCTGAGGAGGAGATGTTGAAGCAGCAACAATTATACGATCAACATGGTGGAGGGAAGTTGCGAAGCAACACTAGTTCAGCTAAAGCTGAATATTCCCGGTTTCTGGAGTACAGCAAGAATTTTGGTGTCAGAAAGCTTCTATCAAATGGATTCAGCAGGGGGATGTGAATATGGCTTATTTCCATGTGGTGGTACGCCAAAGATGCAATGTGAATCATATTAGTCGCATAAAAAGGGAGGATGAGAGCCAGGCTGAAACACTCTCGGAGATTAGAAGTTCAACCGTGCAATTTTTTGAGTCTTTGTTTGGATATAGGAAAGATGTGGAACGTATAGATAGGATCCCTTTCTCGGTGCCTACCATTTCTCAGCAGCATAGGGATGCACTTGAGTCCTTTCCCTCAGAAAAGAAAGTCAAGGATGCTATCTGGGGCATTGATAAGGATAGTGCAGCAGGACCGAATGGTTTTTCTGCACTGTTTTATCAAACATGTTGGGAGTTGATCAAAGATGATCTGCTACATGTGACAGCTATCGCGCCCCATTTTTTATTAAAAAAAATAAAATTACCGGTTTACAAAATGAATTTTGATCAATTTTAAGTGAAAATGAGTTTTTGATTTTTAGAAAATAAATAAAGAAAACGGGCCTAAATGGGACTTTAAAAATGCAATGATTTTGGCCCAAAATAATAGTTTAAAAAGGGTTTTTACTGAAAATAGGAGTCGCCACTTGGTATTGAGTTAAGGTGTACCAAGTCACCTAAAATGAATTTTAAATAAAAAAGTAGAGAAAACCCTTTTTAAACGACTCCAAGTTTTCGAAAATCAGAAAAAAGGGCTCCGGAGTCACGTTTGAAGAAAGGGAAGACAAGGATAAAATCTAAGGCACCCTTTCAACCTAACTTAAGGCTAGTTGCGTGATTTAGTCGAAGAGTTTTCTTAATTTAACCTAAAAATTTATCATATTTGGATGTTACTATATGAATGCAAACCCTAGACCTAATGGCTATCGGAAGGGTCAATATGTCTCTTCAAATTTTAGTTGGAGCAAATCGCATTAATTACGACGCCCAAACGTGATTATTTGAATAGGTCACGAATATCCAACAATGTGACTTGAAAAAATAGAAAAAATTATAATATACAAATATACATGACCTAAAAAAAGGAATACAACATAACGGGTACGGGGAACTAAGATTCGTGACTTCAATTTTCCCTTTCATAGAAGGAATACGAGCGTGCTAAGATTAGAAAAGCCATACTCGTCCATATCCCATATTCGAGGGGTAAATTCTCCTAATTTTGGTCAACCAAATGATCTACCCTAGTTCTAATTTTCTTAAATGGAATGCAAGTCCACATGTCATGTTTTACACATAGGGATAAGGAATATACATAAAGGGAAAATATGGGATAAGGGATATATATAGGGGAAGTATCATGCAACATGCAAAATGATAAGGATCCTAAGAGAGTAGAAAATATGCATGAAATGTAGTGATTGTCACGCAAATATGGTCTAGCGCGTAGACGGTCCCTAAGGATCTAGCGTTGGACTAACCCATGTCTATACATTCTCACTAGCATTGGACTAGCGAGAAAACGGGAAAGAGGACTACAACTAGCGTTGGACTAGTGTGGAATTGAAAAAAAGAGGCCACAACTAGCGTTGGACTAGCGTGGTGACGTTATACATTTATTATAACTAAACAAATCATATAAAACATATTAAAAACAAATAGATACCTAAATCTGTGACGCCCCCACTTCTCCCTAAGGCGAACCAAAGGGTATCCGTGGGACGCCTGCCCAGTTCTCGCCAGGACTCAAGTCAATTCCCATTCTAAGCTTAATATATTACTAGCCATCACGACAAGGCAAGGTAAGATAGATAAGTCGCTTCCATAAATAACATTCAAACTTACCCCCGAGTTCCAAGATACATCAAGATTCCAAAAGTTACATCAGTTCCAAAAGTACGGCCATCACGAGGTCTAGCAAAAATATATTTGAAACCCTAATACAAAAGTACATCAAAAGGGGTTTCTCCGAGTTCACTCCATGCCCATTCCTATTAAGGAAAACAAATCTACAGGGTGAGCAAAACGCTCGTGAGGCCAAGAACACACATGCAAGCACATAGTCCAAGTAGCAAGCCCAAATAACAGGTCAATTGATAAAGTGCGAGTAATTAACAATTTTAATGAAATGTAAACAGAAACAATTCAAGGATATGGTAGCTCTCAGAAGCTAAGTTCCTCTTACTTTACCAATCTCATTCGTATATCTTCCCGCGATGACTCTCCGTCAACCAGGTTGATATTTCCAATCCGTAGATCTCCACTTACTTCTCATGTCCGTCCACCGTACACCACACCGGGCCCGCACAACATTTATAAGGCGATATTCCACGAGTATGCCAAGCGAGACCTCTACGATAGGTCAAGCTTATCATGTAATTCTCATGGCTCACCGAGGTTCCCGACCAAGCCCATGCCGGCTCGAGTCCCAAGGTCGGCCTATGAGTTTGGGCGTCCCTCATGTAACATGTGAGCGTCGAGGAGATTCACTCCAACGACGTATGCAGCCATAGCATACTATTTGTCACGACTCCACCTCCCCCTAAGGCGAACCAGAGGGTTCGGCGGGCCGCCTGCCCAGCTCTCCCCGGGACTCAGTCGATCACTACAGTCCTCAAACAAATACAAGATAAAATCTCAAATAAAAATCAAATATTCCAACATTTACATATCAAAAGCGAAGCGTCCACGCTTCCACTGCCACTCTGATCCTTGATCAGAATTATTATACAGGAGGAAGTCCAAATCTTGACTATTACACATCCAATCAATTCTAAACGTTCAATACAATCCCGATATGAATGATTACACAAAAGGAATCCAAATTCAATCCATACATGAGATAATCCATGAATAAACACTACAAGCCACTCCTTCGCCTTGAGCCCTGTGGAGGGGAATAAAACATTTTGGGGTGAGCTTGAAGCTCAGCGAGTAACCAGTAAAATCAGTAATCAAATCTGTTTAACAATAGTTCATTTCAATGATGTCATTTCAATATGGAGTATCAATAATTCACGAAACATTTACAATGGAAAGCGATAGTAACAGTCATGAAAAGGATACGTTCGTTCTCCTGTCATTTCATTGCATTTGGTTTCATTCGTGCATTCATTCACCCCGTCCCTGGCTTTTGGCCAGGCTCCACCAACCTACAAGGTAATACTCGAGTATACCGAAACGTTCACCCAAGTTCCTAGTCGCCCGATCGAGTCCGCTTCTGGCTCGAGACGACCGGTAACAAGGGGCAATGGCCAGTTCAGCCCAAGAGGCTTACATTCATGCGCAAGTAGCATTTAATCACTAATCCTTGAAAATTTCATATTTATTAAGGTCAAGTGCGATAAAGTACACACTCGCCTAGAAAACTCGTTTTAACAATCATTGAAAGCAAAATCGATAATAACAAGACACTAATATGCAAGCACGCATGATATGTAAGAAAACAGTTCCAAAAGTAACTTTGAAAACAGTTCAAAAGTAGATAATGCAGGAAAGCGGTTCAAAAGTAAATTTGGAAATAGTTTGAGGTCACTCACCTCCACGGCTCAGAAATCATCCAGCATATAACATTGCCTTGCTCAAATCCAAGTCTTAGATCACAAACTCAATGCAAACAAATCCCTTCAAAGGTCGGACAGCACTTCCCCTGAATTTGCTAACTTTTCCAGCCATCATGGCTTCATTATTTCCTCACTCCAACCCAAAGGTACACACACAACAACAAGTTCATCCAATAGCCATTCAGCAAGCTCCAAGTAGTACTAGTACAAGTCAAGCTAGGGAAAAGTCCGGAAATGAAAGTTAAGCTCAAAACCAGAAAAACAGTTTTGACGTCCTTTTGCGGTAATGGCACAAATTGCACTACGATTATCGGATTAGGGTGTAAGACCCACCATTTCGAAGCTAAGAACCAGGGCTACAACAATGTAGAAGGTCACTCAGTCCAAATCCCAGCACAAATAAGTCAAATATGCCAAATAACAAACCAGAATCGTAATTGCAGGTTTACAAATTACACTATGCTGTAATCAGTACAACTCAGTCTAAACAGGTCCAAATGCAGAAATTCCAAAGGCATATGGTAGCTAGGACATCAATCTACATTTCATCAGAAGACCTCAACACCCAAATCCAAAACAATTCCAGTCAAAACAACCCATTTCAGACGCAGTTCTAACATCCTGATGAACCCAGAACAGCAATAGTAATTTCGGCTTATCTCATTCTACACTACTCCAATTGACCTGAAATTTTGCAGGAACCCTTAAAACATCAATACCTACAACTTTCATGTTTTGAGCCAAGGCCAAATTGGCCTCTAACCATGAGATAAAAAACCGGACAGAATTGGGGATATAAAACCCTAACTTTCTCAAATTCCTTCCAAACCCAAAATTGGTTACAATTACCAATCATGTACACCTACTATAGTCATTAGCCATCAATTCTAACCATCATAGATAACCACAACATCATGATCACAATTAAACCAGAAAATTCATCAATAAATTGAAAACTTCACCAATTCATCTCAAACCAAGAAATAAACCACAAATTCATCACTTTAGCTACCATTAAGCACAACTTAAGCTTCATTAAGTGTAGGAGGAAGTTCATTCACCACTCACCTAGTAAACAAGAGAGGGAGAGTTGTAGGACACCTTAGCTTCCTTAAAAACTTCACCAAACAACTTACTAGCACCTAATGGAGGGATTTTATGGAGTAGAAACTAGTTTATGTGATTGTTTTTGGAAGATTGAGCTCAATGGAAGCTAAAATGTTGAAGAGTTTCTTTCTTCTTTGCTCAAGAGAGAACCAGCCATGGAGGAGAAGAAAAGAGTGAATTTTAGTGATTTTTGTGAGATATTTAACTCAATGGCAAAAAGTCAAAAAGGGTGAATAGTTGTCTTAGGCTTCAACCACTCACAAAGTGACACGTGTCACTTCATTAAATGCATTTCTATCCTTTTGTTTCCTCTCACATCAATCACATCTCATCCTCCACTTATCTCTTAACACCCGATAAATTTCACCCAGTATCCGGAACTTAACCTAATTGGTCGAATTTTTCCGAACTTTTCGCACTAGTGGGTCCCACATCCAAAATACGCTTTTAATTTCTCAAAAACCAACCGATACTAGAAAAATCATTTTAAAACTATTTTTGCTCATAAACTTTATCTGGGGAATTTTTCTAATCAAGAAAATGTAGAAAAGGCGGGTTTTGTTTTAAACAAAATAAACCCTAGAAAATTAGAAAATTTTCGGGTTCTCAAACTCATTTTTTTCGGGGCGTCACAATCTCCCCTCCTTAAAAGAATGTCGTCCTCGACATTCCATCTTGTACCAATCAAGTCAAGACATCCCGCAAAAATCTCTCAAGAGTCAAATCAAACCCACAGTCCGGCATCCTAAACTTCAAGCCTAGGACACACTACAGAGATCTGAAGCCTAAGCTCTGATACCAACTGTCACGACTCCACCTCCCCCTAAGGCGAACCAGAGGGTTCGGCGGGCCGCCTGCCCAGCTCTCGCCGAGACTCAGTCGATCACTACAGTCCTCAAACAAATACAAGATAAAATCTCAAATAAAAATCAAATATTCCAACATTTACATATCAAAAGCGAAGCGTCCACGCTTCCACTGCCACTCTGATCCTTGATCAGAATTATTATACAGGAGGAAGTCCAAATCTTGACTATTACACATCCAATCAATTCTAAACGTTCAATACAATCCCGATATGAATGATTACACAAAAGGAATCCAAATTCAATCCATACATGAGATAATCCATGAATAAACACTACAAGCCACTCCTTCGCCTTGAGCCCTGTGGAGGGGAATAAAACATTTTGGGGTGAGCTAGAAGCTCAGCGAGTAACCAGTAAAATCAGTAATCAAATCTGTTTAACAATAGTTCATTTCAATGATGTCATTTCAATATGGAGTATCAATAATTCACGAAACATTTACAATGGAAAGCGATAGTAACAGTCATGAAAAGGATACGTTCGTTCTCCTGTCATTTCATTGCATTTGGTTTCATTCGTGCATTCATTCACCCCGTCCCTGGATTTTGGCCAGGCTCCACCAACCTACAAGGTAATACTCGAGTATACTGAAACGTTCACCCAAGTTCCTAGTCGCCCGACCGAGTCCGCTTCTGGCTCGAGACGACCGGTAACAAGGGGCAATGGCCAGTTCAGCCCAAGAGGCTTACATTCATGCGCAAGTAGCATTTAATCACTAATCCTTGAAAATTTCATATTTATTAAGGTCAAGTGCGATAAAGTACACACTCGCCTAGAAAACTCGTTTTAACAATCATTGAAAGCAAAATCGATAATAACAAGACACTAATATGCAAGCACGCATGATATGTAAGAAAACAGTTCCAAAAGTAACTTTGAAAACAGTTCAAAAGTAGATAATGCAGGAAAGCGGTTCAAAAGTAAATTTGGAAATAGTTTGAGGTCACTCACCTCCACGGCTCAGAAATCATCCAGCATATAACATTGCCTTGCTCAAATCCAAGTCTTAGATCACAAACTCAATGCAAACAAATCCCTTCAAAGGTCGGACAGCACTTCCCCTGAATTTGCTAACTTTTCCAGCCATCATGGCTTCATTATTTCCTCACTCCAACCCAAAGGTACACACACAACAACAAGTTCATCCAATAGCCATTCAGCAAGCTCCAAGTAGTACTAGTACAAGTCAAGCTAGGGAAAAGTCCGGAAATGAAAGTTAAGCTCAAAACCAGAAAAACAGTTTTGACGTCCTTTTGCGGTAATGGCACAAATTGCACTACGATTATCGGATTAGGGTGTAAGACCCACCATTTCGAAGCTAAGAACCAGGGCTACAACAATGTAGAAGGTCACTCAGTCCAAATCCCAGCACAACTAAGTCAAATATGCCAAATAACAAACCAGAATCGCAATTGCAGGTTTACAAATTACACTATGCTGTAATCAGTACAACTCAGTCTAAACAGGTCCAAATGCAGAAATTCCAAAGGCATATGGTAGCTAGGACATCAAGCTACATTTCATCAGAAGACCTCAACACCCAAATCCAAAACAATTCCAGTCAAAACAACCCATTTCAGACGCAGTTCTAACATCCTGATGAACCCAGAACAGCAATAGTAATTTCGGCTTATCTCATTCTACACTACTCCAATTGACCTAAAATTTTACAGACAACCTTAAACCATCAATACCTACAACTTTCATGTTTTGAGCCAAGGCCAAATCGGCCCCTAACCATGAGATACAAAACCAGACAGAATTGGGGATATAAAACCCTAACTTTCTCAAATTCCTTCCAAACCCAAAATTGGTTACAATTACCAATCATGTACACCTACTATAGTCATTAGCCATCAATTCTAACCATCATAGATAACCACAACATCATGATCACAATTAAACCAGAAAATTCATCAATAAATTGAAAACTTCACCAATTCATCTCAAACCAAGAAATAAACCACAAATTCATCACTTTAGCTACCATTAAGCACAACTTAAGCTTCATTAAGTGTAGGAGGAAGTTCATTCACCACTCACCTAGTAAACAAGAGAGGGAGAGTTGTAGGACACCTTAGCTTCCTTAAAAACTTCACCAAACAACTTACTAGCACCTAATGGAGGGATTTTATGGAGTAGAAACTAGTTTATGTGATTGTTTTTGGAAGATTGAGCTCAATGGAAGCTAAAATGTTGAAGAGTTTCTTTCTTCTTTGCTCAAGAGAGAACCAGCCATGGAGGAGAAGAAAAGAGTGAATTTTAGTGATTTTTGTGAGATATTTAACTCAATGGCAAAAAGTCAAAAAGGGTGAATAGTTGTCTTAGGCTTCAACCACTCACAAAGTGACACGTGTCACTTCAATAAATGCATTTCTATCCTTTTGTTTCCTCTCACATCAATCACATCTCATCCTCCACTTATCTCTTAACACCCGATAAATTTCACCCAGTATCCGGAACTTAACCTAATTGGTCGAATTTTTCCGAACTTTTCGCACTAGTGGGTCCCACATCCAAAATACGCTTTTAATTTCTCAAAAACCAACCGATACTAGAAAAATCATTTTAAAACTATTTTTGCTCATAAACTTTATCTGGGGAATTTTTCTAATCAAGAAAATGTAGAAAAGGCGGGTTTTGTTTTAAACAAAATAAACCCTAGAAAATTAGAAAATTTTCGGGTTCTCAAACTCATTTTTTTCGGGGCGTCACAATCTCCCCTCCTTAAAAGAATGTCGTCCTCGACATTCCATCTTGTACCAATCAAGTCAAGACATCCCGCAAAAATCTCTCAAGAGTCAAATCAAACCCACAGTCCGGCATCCTAAACTTCAAGCCTAGGACACACTACAGAGATCTGAAGCCTAAGCTCTGATACCAACTGTCACGACTCCACCTCCCCCTAAGGCGAACCAGAGGGTTCGGCGGGCCGCCTGCCCAGCTCTCGCCGAGACTCAGTCGATCACTACAGTCCTCAAACAAATACAAGATAAAATCTCAAATAAAAATCAAATATTCCAACATTTACATATCAAAAGCGAAGCGTCCACGCTTCCACTGCCACTCTGATCCTTGATCAGAATTATTATACAGGAGGAAGTCCAAATCTTGACTATTACACATCCAATCAATTCTAAACGTTCAATACAATCCCGATATGAATGATTACACAAAAGGAATCCAAATTCAATCCATACATGAGATAATCCATGAATAAACACTACAAGCCACTCCTTCGCCTTGAGCCCTGTGGAGGGGAATAAAACATTTTGGGGTGAGCTAGAAGCTCAGCGAGTAACCAGTAAAATCAGTAATCAAATCTGTTTAACAATAGTTCATTTCAATGATGTCATTTCAATATGGAGTATCAATAATTCACGAAACATTTACAATGGAAAGCGATAGTAACAGTCATGAAAAGGATACGTTCGTTCTCCTGTCATTTCATTGCATTTGGTTTCATTCGTGCATTCATTCACCCCGTCCCTGGATTTTGGCCAGGCTCCACCAACCTACAAGGTAATACTCGAGTATACTGAAACGTTCACCCAAGTTCCTAGTCGCCCGACCGAGTCCGCTTCTGGCTCGAGACGACCGGTAACAAGGGGCAATGGCCAGTTCAGCCCAAGAGGCTTACATTCATGCGCAAGTAGCATTTAATCACTAATCCTTGAAAATTTCATATTTATTAAGGTCAAGTGCGATAAAGTACACACTCGCCTAGAAAACTCGTTTTAACAATCATTGAAAGCAAAATCGATAATAACAAGACACTAATATGCAAGCACGCATGATATGTAAGAAAACAGTTCCAAAAGTAACTTTGAAAACAGTTCAAAAGTAGATAATGCAGGAAAGCGGTTCAAAAGTAAATTTGGAAATAGTTTGAGGTCACTCACCTCCACGGCTCAGAAATCATCCAGCATATAACATTGCCTTGCTCAAATCCAAGTCTTAGATCACAAACTCAATGCAAACAAATCCCTTCAAAGGTCGGACAGCACTTCCCCTGAATTTGCTAACTTTTCCAGCCATCATGGCTTCATTATTTCCTCACTCCAACCCAAAGGTACACACACAACAACAAGTTCATCCAATAGCCATTCAGCAAGCTCCAAGTAGTACTAGTACAAGTCAAGCTAGGGAAAAGTCCGGAAATGAAAGTTAAGCTCAAAACCAGAAAAACAGTTTTGACGTCCTTTTGCGGTAATGGCACAAATTGCACTACGATTATCGGATTAGGGTGTAAGACCCACCATTTCGAAGCTAAGAACCAGGGCTACAACAATGTAGAAGGTCACTCAGTCCAAATCCCAGCACAACTAAGTCAAATATGCCAAATAACAAACCAGAATCGCAATTGCAGGTTTACAAATTACACTATGCTGTAATCAGTACAACTCAGTCTAAACAGGTCCAAATGCAGAAATTCCAAAGGCATATGGTAGCTAGGACATCAAGCTACATTTCATCAGAAGACCTCAACACCCAAATCCAAAACAATTCCAGTCAAAACAACCCATTTCAGACGCAGTTCTAACATCCTGATGAACCCAGAACAGCAATAGTAATTTCGGCTTATCTCATTCTACACTACTCCAATTGACCTAAAATTTTACAGACAACCTTAAACCATCAATACCTACAACTTTCATGTTTTGAGCCAAGGCCAAATCGGCCCCTAACCATGAGATACAAAACCAGACAGAATTGGGGATATAAAACCCTAACTTTCTCAAATTCCTTCCAAACCCAAAATTGGTTACAATTACCAATCATGTACACCTACTATAGTCATTAGCCATCAATTCTAACCATCATAGATAACCACAACATCATGATCACAATTAAACCAGAAAATTCATCAATAAATTGAAAACTTCACCAATTCATCTCAAACCAAGAAATAAACCACAAATTCATCACTTTAGCTACCATTAAGCACAACTTAAGCTTCATTAAGTGTAGGAGGAAGTTCATTCACCACTCACCTAGTAAACAAGAGAGGGAGAGTTGTAGGACACCTTAGCTTCCTTAAAAACTTCACCAAACAACTTACTAGCACCTAATGGAGGGATTTTATGGAGTAGAAACTAGTTTATGTGATTGTTTTTGGAAGATTGAGCTCAATGGAAGCTAAAATGTTGAAGAGTTTCTTTCTTCTTTGCTCAAGAGAGAACCAGCCATGGAGGAGAAGAAAAGAGTGAATTTTAGTGATTTTTGTGAGATATTTAACTCAATGGCAAAAAGTCAAAAAGGGTGAATAGTTGTCTTAGGCTTCAACCACTCACAAAGTGACACGTGTCACTTCAATAAATGCATTTCTATCCTTTTGTTTCCTCTCACATCAATCACATCTCATCCTCCACTTATCTCTTAACACCCGATAAATTTCACCCAGTATCCGGAACTTAACCTAATTGGTCGAATTTTTCCGAACTTTTCGCACTAGTGGGTCCCACATCCAAAATACGCTTTTAATTTCTCAAAAACCAACCGATACTAGAAAAATCATTTTAAAACTATTTTTGCTCATAAACTTTATCTGGGGAATTTTTCTAATCAAGAAAATGTAGAAAAGGTGTGACAGCCCCACTTTCCCCTAAGGCGAACCAAAGGGGTTAGCGGACTGCCTGCCCAGCTCTCGCCAGGACTACGGTACAGTTTACGTCAATCTATAACGTTCCGGAACATCCCATTGCACGTAAACAAGTCAAAAGAGTCAAATAAAAAAAAACGAAAAATTTGCCGAAGATGAATAGTGCAGGCCACGTCAGAATCCGGCCGGAATCTGGCCGGATTTCCGGCCGGATTCTCGGCCGGATACTAGGCCGAGAGCAATCCAAAATGTTCTCCAAAACCCTCCGCAATCCGGCCGTCAATCCGGCCAGTTTCTGGCCGGATTCCTGGCCGGATTCAGTCCAGTGACTTTTCGTTCAAAATTTTCCTTTTGCCGTTTGAAATCCAAATCGATTCAAAGTTCAGCCAAACATCAACCAAGCATATATACATTGAAATCCAACATTCCAAGCCAAATCGGCATACCAAAATATCCAACTAATCCATACATGTACAATAACCAATTACAAACCAAACATTGGAGGAAACAAAACACTTAGGGTTTCACCCTCAAGGAGCTATTCAAAATACATGTACATGAGCTCAACTTGTCATTCAACTATTACAATCTTTTCCAAAAGTGTTCATTTTCCTGTAAGGAAAACAAATGGAACGGTGTGAGCTAAAGCTCAGTGAGCAACTATCACAATAGCAGTTAAGATCACATAAGCATAACCATTCAAGTCAAGTGTACAATTTCGAAGTAAAGCAATTCAGTGAAAGGATACGGTCGGCTCTCAAGAGCCCATTTCCACGCTTACATTCTTGATCCACACTCATTGACCCTCCGTCAATGTTAAAAGTACCAAACCGTAGACCTCACTTCACTTCCATTCCTTCCACCCAACATACCCCAACCGGGCCCGCACTCCATTCAGTCATTTTGGTAATACTCGAGTTTACCGGAACCAAGGGTCTCATTACCACAAGGTTCCCCAGTACAGTCCCCGTGGCATGATAATTTTCACGACCAAGCCCTCGCCGGCTCGATCCAATTAACTACCATACGGGGTTGAGCTCATAAATGCAGTAAAGCCATTGGATACTCGTCCAACGACACCAAATCAGTTTCCATGAATGGAATGCAGTATCTCATATATCCAGTGCAGTCTTTCAGTAAAACAATTAATAGTCATGAATAAAATCACAAGGGGTGAGGGCGATCAAGTACACCCTCACCTCAATCATTCCCAATAACCAAGTAAGCCTTCAAGGCATCAAATACACATAGCACAAAGCCACATTATAACAAGTAGGTGAGTAGTATACTCACAAAGTGAGAAAATGATGTTTCATGCACCGTCGTTAAACGAACGTCGTGCACCACCGTTTCCTCCTAGAACAAGTGAACAATTACCATAAGACTCGATAACGAGTCACAAAGCCAAGCCAATTATAACCCAATAGGGTTTCATGCATGGAAATTCAAGTGTTAAATACGTAACCTTTACTCAAGTTGAGAATATAGTTTTCTAAATTTCGAGTAAAAATGCGGGCAGCATGCCCTTTGTGTTTACCAAATTCTCCAGCCATAAGGCTTCATTATTTTTCTTCAATCACAACCCAACAACACACATATAAGCATTTCATGTCAAGAGCCGTTCCATAGCTCACAATATCATAAAACAAGAAACCATACCGAGCCATAAACAACACCAATTCACAACCCCAATAGGGTTTTATAAACATATACTAGCATGAAAGCAAACCAGAAATTAAGAAAGGCTTTAATGTTGGCCTTGATAAGAAAACCGGTTTTGACGTCATAATGCGGTAATGGCACAACTCTCACTACAATTATCGGTTGGGGGTGTAAGACCCACCATTTCGAAGCTATGAAACAGGGCTACAACAATGTAGAAGGCCTCTCAGTCCAAATCCTAGCACAACTAGGTCAAAAGTGCCAAATACCAAACCAGAACCGAAATTGCAGGTTCCCAAATCACACAAAACTGTAATACGTGAATCTCAGCCTACACAGGTCCAAATGCCGAAATTCCAAAGGAATAAGTTAGCTAAGATATCCAGCTACATTTCATCAGAAGACACCAACTTAAAAATCCAAACCAAATCCAGTCAAAACAGGCAATTACTATCGCAGTTCCGCACATTCTGTTCACCAAAAACAGCAACAGTAAAAACGGCATAACTCTCTCTATACTACTCCAAATGCCCTGAAATTTTGTAGGCACTTCATACTCACCAATACCTACAACTTTCATGTTTTGAGTAAAGTCCAATTCGGCCTCTAGCTATGACCTAAAATTTCGGACAGAATTGGGAATAATATGAACCCTAACTTTCCATTTTCCATCCAAATCCAAAATTGATTACATTTTCCTATCCAATACACCTCATAGAGTCATTATCAGCCATTACCATTCATCATACAAGGCCACAACATCCCATTCATATTAAACCAGAAAAATTCCCAATAAAATAAAAACTTCACCAAAACTCTTCAAATCAAGATAAAAACCAGAAATTTCAGCACTCTTATCACTAATAAGCACAACATAAGCATCATTAGGTGTAGTAGGGTGTTTCAAGCTTCACTTACCAAGAACCAAGAGAGAGGAAGATGTTGTGCACCTTAGTCCTTCAAACAACTTACTATCACTAGAAGGAAGAATTTTATGGAGTAGAATCTATTCTAGGTGATTAGTTGTGGAAGATTGAGTGAAATGGAAGCTAAAAGTTGAAGAATTTCCTTCCTTCTTTGAGCTTGAGAGGTTCGGCCATCAAGAGTGAAAAATGGTGCATTTTTGTGATTTTTGAAGATATATAACCAAGTTGGGTCAAAGGTCAAAAATGTGAATAGTATTTCTTAAGGTCAAACCAATACTTATGTGACACTTGTCACCTCATTAAATGCATTCTTATCATTCTTTTCTCTCTCACATCAATCACTTCACACATACTACTTATCTCTTAACACCCGATAAATTTTCCACAGTATCCGAAACTTAACCGTATTGGCCGAATTTTCCCGAACTTTTCGCACTAGTGGGTCCCACGTCCAATACCTAGTCTTAATTTTCTAAAAACTCTCCAATACTAGAAAAATCATCTAAAAAACTATAACTGCTCATGAAATCCACCAAGAAAATATTCCTAGGCCAGAAAATGCAGAAAACATGAAATTTAAGGGGGGAAAAACCCTAGGAAAATATTAGGGCAAAACGGGTTCTCACAAAAGGCGGGTTTTGTTTTAAACAAAATAAACCCTAGAAAATTAGAAAATTTCCGGGTTCTCAAACTCATTTTTTTCGGGGCGTCACAATCTCCCCTCCTTAAAAGAATGTCGTCCTCGACATTCCATCTTGTACCAATCAAGTCAAGACATCCCGCAAAAATCTCTCAAGAGTCAAATCAAACCCACAGTCCGGCATCCTAAACTTCAAGCCTAGGACACA
The DNA here is from genome assembly GCF_036785885.1 of Coffea arabica. Taxonomy (NCBI): domain Eukaryota; kingdom Viridiplantae; phylum Streptophyta; class Magnoliopsida; order Gentianales; family Rubiaceae; genus Coffea; species Coffea arabica. The sequence continues at coordinate 21,619,843 of NC_092318.1, read as the reverse complement.
CTACAGAGATCTGAAGCCTAAGCTCTGATACCAACTGTCACGACTCCACCTCCCCCTAAGGCGAACCAGAGGGTTCGGCGGGCCGCCTGCCCAGCTCTCGCCGGGACTCAGTCGATCACTACAGTCCTCAAACAAATACAAGATAAAATCTCAAATAAAAATCAAATATTCCAACATTTACATATCAAAAGCGAAGCGTCCACGCTTCCACTGCCACTCTGATCCTTGATCAGAATTATTATACAGGAGGAAGTCCAAATCTTGACTATTACACATCCAATCAATTCTAAACGTTCAATACAATCCCGATATGAATGATTACACAAAAGGAATCCAAATTCAATCCATACATGAGATAATCCATGAATAAACACTACAAGCCACTCCTTCGCCTTGAGCCCTGTGGAGGGGAATAAAACATTTTGGGGTGAGCTAGAAGCTCAGCGAGTAACCAGTAAAATCAGTAATCAAATCTGTTTAACAATAGTTCATTTCAATGATGTCATTTCAATATGGAGTATCAATAATTCACGAAACATTTACAATGGAAAGCGATAGTAACAGTCATGAAAAGGATACGTTCGTTCTCCTGTCATTTCATTGCATTTGGTTTCATTCGTGCATTCATTCACCCCGTCCCTGGATTTTGGCCAGGCTCCACCAACCTACAAGGTAATACTCGAGTATACCGAAACGTTCACCCAAGTTCCTAGTCGCCCGACCGAGTCCGCTTCTGGCTCGAGACGACCGGTAACAAGGGGCAATGGCCAGTTCAGCCCAAGAGGCTTACATTCATGCGCAAGTAGCATTTAATCACTAATCCTTGAAAATTTCATATTTATTAAGGTCAAGTGCGATAAAGTACACACTCGCCTAGAAAACTCGTTTTAACAATCATTGAAAGCAAAATCGATAATAACAAGACACTAATATGCAAGCACGCATGATATGTAAGAAAACAGTTCCAAAAGTAACTTTGAAAACAGTTCAAAAGTAGATAATGCAGGAAAGCGGTTCAAAAGTAAATTTGGAAATAGTTTGAGGTCACTCACCTCCACGGCTCAGAAATCATCCAGCATATAACATTGCCTTGCTCAAATCCAAGTCTTAGATCACAAACTCAATGCAAACAAATCCCTTCAAAGGTCGGACAGCACTTCCCCTGAATTTGCTAACTTTTCCAGCCATCATGGCTTCATTATTTCCTCACTCCAACCCAAAGGTACACACACAACAACAAGTTCATCCAATAGCCATTCAGCAAGCTCCAAGTAGTACTAGTACAAGTCAAGCTAGGGAAAAGTCCGGAAATGAAAGTTAAGCTCAAAACCAGAAAAACAGTTTTGACGTCCTTTTGCGGTAATGGCACAAATTGCACTACGATTATCGGATTAGGGTGTAAGACCCACCATTTCGAAGCTAAGAACCAGGGCTACAACAATGTAGAAGGTCACTCAGTCCAAATCCCAGCACAAATAAGTCAAATATGCCAAATAACAAACCAGAATCGTAATTGCAGGTTTACAAATTACACTATGCTGTAATCAGTACAACTCAGTCTAAACAGGTCCAAATGCAGAAATTCCAAAGGCATATGGTAGCTAGGACATCAAGCTACATTTCATCAGAAGACCTCAACACCCAAATCCAAAAAAATTCCAGTCAAAACAACCCATTTCAGACGCAGTTCTAACATCCTGATGAACCCAGAACAGCAATAGTAATTTCGGCTTATCTCATTCTACACTACTCCAATTGACCTGAAGCACCCTTAAAACATCAATACCTACAACTTTCATGTTTTGAGCCAAGGCCAAATCGGCCCCTAACCATGAGATACAAAACCGGACAGAATTGGGGATATAAAACCCTAACTTTCTCAAATTCCTTCCAAACCCAAAATTGGTTACAATTACCAATCATGTACACCTACTATAGTCATTAGCCATCAATTCTAACCATCATAGATAACCACAACATCATGATCACAATTAAACCAGAAAATTCATCAATAAATTGAAAACTTCACCAATTCATCTCAAACCAAGAAATAAACCACAAATTCATCACTTTAGCTACCATTAAGCACAACTTAAGCTTCATTAAGTGTAGGAGGAAGTTCATTCACCACTCACCTAGTAAACAAGAGAGGGAGAGTTGTAGGACACCTTAGCTTCCTTAAAAACTTCACCAAACAACTTACTAGCACCTAATGGAGGGATTTTATGGAGTAGAAACTAGTTTATGTGATTGTTTTTGGAAGATTGAGCTCAATGGAAGCTAAAATGTTGAAGAGTTTCTTTCTTCTTTGCTCAAGAGAGAACCAGCCATGGAGGAGAAGAAAAGAGTGAATTTTAGTGATTTTTGTGAGATATTTAACTCAATGGCAAAAAGTCAAAAAGGGTGAATAGTTGTCTTAGGCTTCAACCACTCACAAAGTGACACGTGTCACTTCATTAAATGCATTTCTATCCTTTTGTTTCCTCTCACATCAATCACATCTCATCCTCCACTTATCTCTTAACACCCGATAAATTTCACCCAGTATCCGGAACTTAACCTAATTGGTCGAATTTTTCCGAACTTTTCGCACTAGTGGGTCCCACATCCAAAATACGCTTTTAATTTCTCAAAAACTAACCGATACTAGAAAAATCATTTTAAAACTATTTTTGCTCATAAACTTTATCTGGGGAATTTTTCTAATCAAGAAAATGTAGAAAAGGCGGGTTTTGTTTTAAACAAAATAAACCCTAGAAAATTAGAAAATTTCCGGGTTCTCAAACTCATTTTTTTCGGGGCGTCACACTATTTCATGTTATTCAAGCATTTGATAAATCCAAGCATTTGATAATTTCAAGCATTTGATATATTCCAGCATTTCAAGCATGAGTTATTCATTTCAAATGAGAACGAGTGCGATAAAGTACACACTCGACTCCATTTTCAAAATCTCAAGTCATGTATAACAAGTAAGCATGTATCAAGTTCACAGGAGTTCAAGTAATCATGCACTTGACACTCACCAAGTAAACAAGGAAGAAATGTCACTTGAAGTTCAGGCGTTCACCGTGGGATCCTCTTGAAGGTCCTCGTGCGAGCCTTAGTAATTAATAGTGAACTATCATGTATAAACCCCAATTATCACGAATGATCGTACACTTGTACAATCTAAGAAAATTTCACGAAAGCGAGCCTAAATTACTCGCGAATCAAGGCTCAAAAGTGGGGTTTTTAAAGCACAAGAGAAATCGAGTTTTCATCTTTGAAATCAAGTGTAAAACGTTCAAGTGATATCGAGGGGAAAAGGAGAATTCGAAAAACTCCATTTCCTTAAGTTTCGAAAATCTCAGCGTTGATACTAGATTTTTGAAAAATCGTATCTCACTCCTTACAAGTCCAAAATTGGAAAAGTTGGTACCATTGGAAACTTCTTCCAAAGTACTAAAAGTTCCTAGAATACACTTTCCCATGATTCCCAACGGAAGGCATTCAAAAACTGGCTCAAAGTTACTATTTTAGGCTTGCGAGACAGTTTTGAGGTCGGTTTTTCGCCAATTTTGGAAATTCGGCAAAATTCATAAAATTTGAACTAGCCTCTCAGATTTGAAACTCAATTAGAGTTGTAATCAAAGTTTAAAAAACAACAAGCGGAACAAGAATCGGGGTTTTGAGCACCAAGATATAGTGGCTCAAAGTTGCTGAAAAATTGAGACGGTTAGGTAAATTTCCAGGTTTAAATTACAAATTTTGAGACTTTGTTTGAGCATCGAAATGAACTCGGAATGGCACCAAATTTGGCAGTATTATACTGCCACATGAGAGCTATTCCTCTATCAAATTTTATAGAAAAATACGCACGGAAAGTTGGTTAACCAGATCACCAAATTTTCCAAATTTCCAAGGCAAATCTGCCTTGTACATGAGTTTTCCGTTTTCAAAACGTTTGGCCAACAAAAATGTCCCAAACACAGTCCCTTTGTGTAGGTAATATCTAAGAAACATCCAAGATGCATTTGGTAGGTGATTAACACCAAGAATTTCGAAACAACAAGTCCCAATCAAGGTTAAGGCATCAACTAGCCAAAAGAAGAAGGTTTCAAATCATTGAGTCAGTTTTGGATTTTGGCCACAACTCACTCAATTTAACTTGAAATTGAGCGTGGTCAGTGGTGTTGAAAACTTGATTCATAAAGCTACAATTTCTAAGAAGAAATCATTTTCAAAATCTGTACAGCTAGCTTATATTTGAGCATCAATTCGCTGCTCAAAACAGAGCTCCCAGTGTAGACGTGAAACAGGACAGTCATGTTCAAATGATTGGTATGGACTCCTCAGGTGGAATCAGAATGTAAATTTTATACCGTTGGAAAGCTGGGAATGTCTAGTTTCCAGTGCCACAAACAACACTCGATTTTGACATCGGAGTAAAAAGTTATAGCTAAAACAAAAACACTGCTAGAGCAGTTACGGAAAAATTTCCAGTTTTTGCTGATTTCCGAAAACACATCATTTGGCCAACCAAATCATGAAATTTTTTGATGAAACTTCGTACACAACCTATATTACTCATATACATCAGAAACAAGTCATTAGAACCTAAAAAATTTGCACTAAAGTGCACGAAATTCACAAGGGCAGAATCGGAAAAATTCTCCCTTTGACCTCTTTTGGGTTTTCATCCTTAACATCACTCATTTCTAGTATAACAAGCATTAAACCAACATTAATAACATCATAATTCATCAAATCAGTCCATCCAACCATAGTGGGAATTCATAGAGCCCACACACCAAAATCCAACATAAATAAAGCTACCCACATGTATGCATGTGCTCATAAGTGCACTACTACTTCCATAAAAACCGTGAAAGCAGCCCTCTTTCCAAGCTTGATGTGGTCTCCAAGTGATTAGCTAAGTGTGGTTAAATTTTGGTGTGATTTGGTGGAAGATTGATGAAGAAATGAAGAAGAAAATGGAAGAGCTTGGAGTTGTTTTTCTCCTCCTTGTGGCCGGCTGGAATGAAGCATGAGAGAGAGTGGTTTGATAAAAAATTATGCTTCCAAGAGAAGCTAAAATGTGTGGCCCAAAATTAATCAAAAGTCAACTCTCTCCTCGTGCGTACACGCGCGCGTTTTGTGCTCGATTCCTCTCGAGTTTGTTTCACTAGTGTACTAAACCTCGAATGCACTTGTATTCATACTATTATTATTCACTCTTAATGGTCTAAAAATAATGGTCTTAAGTCCCTCAATTAAATCGCGCGTGTAAAAACGCGTACTTCCGATTTGTGCACGATAAAGTGAAACTTTCAAGAAATTCTTATAACGATAGTATCACTAACTAATAATTGAACACTTAAACATAAAAATACCTATTTTAAAACTAATGTACAAGTCTCCAATTTTCCAAACTTATTGTATCCTCGAATCGATTATTATTTCCAAACGCGCATTCACTATTCTCACTTACCGAGCTTCCAAGAAAATAAATTTTGAAACAAGTCACTTTAAAAATATAATTAAGCTATAAATCCATGTAATTAGGTCTAGAGAGGTTAGAAAATAATATTCGGGGCAATTGGCCAAATAAATAATTAAATGAGCTAGTAATAGGAGTTTAAAATAGGTAAATTTTTGCGAGTTCTCACATGAGTCGAGTATTAATTCCTCAATTAACCTTTTTTTAATCTACCATTGATCATTCTTAACTCTCCAATATTAATACACTCCCGATTCAAGTATAGCCTCGAAAGACGTGCACTCGTTGTTCCGAACTAAACGAATTTTTGAAAAGTCAATTTTCCAACAAAATGCTTTAAAAATATAAAAGAGGTGTCGTTCCATATAAATGGATTTTAAATGGTCGCAATAAATAATTCGGAGAAAATGAGTAAATAAATATTTAAGTAAACTTGTAATATTCGATAAATAAGAAAATTTTCGGGTCCTCACAAAATCACATATAGCACATAGCACATAAACATGATATCTAGATGCAAGGACCCTAAGAAAGCGAGTAAACACGTAAACACACAAGCATGCAAGCACACAAGCAAATAAAAGAAAATAGAGACCTAACTATTACATTTGGGGGTCCTAACTACAATCTAAAAAGGGGAAAGAATAAAATAATAACCTAACTATTACAATTTGGCATTTAATTGCCTCTGAAATAATCAAAAATTAAATTAAAATAAGTATACAAAATAAAACCCAATAAGGTGAATAAATAAATAAATGAAATAAAATAAAATAACAAACATTTAAAAAACATGCAATTACACACATAAAATCACATAGGAGCACATAGGATCAAGTAAAATCAAAAGAAAGGAGTAGAGCGTACCTCCTTTGAATTGGTGACCTAATGAAATGAAGTTTCTCTTATTTACCCTCCAACACAGAAAATTGTTAATGCACCACTTTAATTAACAAATAATCATAAGAGATGGAAATAAATATGAAATTGAATCAATTAAAGTATTTAAACGAAGGTAAACAACCCATATTCAAGAAATTAAAACAAGCAAGGACCCAATTGAAAGAAGTAAAGAAGTTTGAGAGGTCAAATCATTATTATTACAAATATTAAGGGTCTAAATTAAAATAAGATAAAATTAAGGGCTTAAGATGAAGCATACCAAAACCAAATGCTAAACTTCACAAAATGAATGAAACCCATTTGCTATAATTAAACAACAAAATTACCCAAGATTTTACTAAAATCCAAATCAAAACTATAAATCTATCAAAAATTATTAAACCTTCAAATTCTCTCCTAAAACTTATGAATAATCTGTCCAAAAATCACATTAAAGTATGCCAAAGAAAGTTAACATTTTAAAAGGACAAAATTTGATTGATTTTTTCAATTTTTGGGCCAAACTAGAATAAGGGAAAACTTGAGGGGTTAAAATGCAATTTTTATGAAAATTTCCATGCAAGCTTACGAAGAAGCTTTTTGCAACTTCGCTGGTTCTGAGTTCTTGAATGCAATTTTTTCTTATTCTAACGCCACTAGTGTCTCAACCAACGGCAATTTAGACCAAAGCAACACAATCACCAAGCATTCTTCTCACTTTTCACCATAAAATCCTTATGTTTAAGCACAAAAATTCAGAGGAAAAGGGCATGCAAAAATCTAGAACAATTCTGCAACTTTTGCTGGGTTTTCATTTTTTGGCAAGAAACTCTACTTAATATGCAAGTTCAGAAGCAAAATAAGAAAATAATGAAACCCCAACAACATCCAAGCTCCCTTTATTCAAACATCACATTTAATCACAAGCCAACATGGAGAAATCTTCATCCCACCACCCAGGAATAGAAACGGCAAGAGCATACAACAACAACGACCAAGAAACTCAAGATCACGACCAAACAATGAATGAAGATGAAAGGAACTAAGACATCAATCTAGGGAAGTACCTGATGTAGCTTTCTGGATCGAAATCAGGACAAGAAATGTGCGAAAAAGCTGCTAGAATTGCTTCATTGCGGTTTTGAACCCGCACCAGTGAAAACAAGTAGCAGGATTTGGGTCTGAATTCGGGATCCCTCTCGATGTTATTTGCAGAAATAATCTGAACACAACTCCTTCTCCTAATTACCTTAGTGTGTGCAGAAACTGAAATCTACCCGAATCAAGCTAAGATGAACAAGATAATTTCGTCACAAGATGGCTGAAAATCAGCCCTTTTCCCAAAAATTCTGCAACTTTTCTTCCTTTCTTTCCTCCCCCGAAACCCTCTTTTTCTTCTTCCTCGCAGCTTTCTCTTTTCTTCCTTTTATTCCAGCTTTTCTTTCTTCCAATCCCTCAGCAATCTCTCTCTCTTTTCTTGCCTTTCTTCCACCCCCCGAACCTCTTTCCTTCTCTTTTCCTTTTCTTCTGTTTTCCTGAAACCCTCTCTTTTCTTCCTTTTTCTTGCCTTTCTTTGTTTCTTGCCCGCAGCTCTGTCTTCCTCTCCCAGAATCTCCTCCTCCTCCTCCCTTGTTTTCTCTCTTTTTGTTCTCAGATTCCCTCTCTCCTTTTCTCTTTAGCCGTTACCTTCCCTCGAAGCCCTCCTCCTTTTCTATTTTTCTTTTCAGTTTCTCTCCCTGTTTTTCTTGCTCTGTGTTTCTTCTTTTTCTTTCCCCCTTTTTCTCCCTTTTTCCCTTTCCTCCTTTTTTCTTCTTGCTCGAAACCCTCTTTTCCCTTTTTTATGTTTTTCCCAGATTTCCTTCACTCTCCACAATCTCCTCCTTCCTCTCTCACTCTCCTCAGATGCTCTCCTTCTTTCCCTTCCAACCCTTTTGCTTGTTTTTTTTTCCTTGCATTTTCCCCGCGGCTTCTGTGGCGACCCCACTTCCCCCTAAGGCGAACCCAAGGGTTGGCGGGCCGCCTGCCCAACTCTCGCCAGGACTCACGCAAGCATTCTAACCCAAATCCTTTCGAAGAATAACCTAATCTATTACAAAATAATTTTTTTTTCCAGAAGAAATCGATTTCTATCACCACATTAACTTCAAAGATAACAGTGATTTAAAATAGCCAATCGAGGCTCTTAAACGTCCCACGGACTACATACCAAGGTATAAAGTCGTACCAATCCGGACAGATAATTACACACATCACTAATACAAACTTACAAGCCAAACATTCCAATTTAGGGTTTACACATTTTCCAGCTTCAAGTGGCAATCCAAAATGAAAGTACATAAGCTCAATTAACGCATTACAGCCCACAAAATAAGTCTTAGTAATCAAATACATTCCAAAACGGAAACATGAGTAAGATTCAAAGCTTTCAACTTCCAGAGCCTGTTAAGGAAAACAAATAAACGTGGGGTGAGCTAAAGCTCAGTGGTGCCCGAAAACATGCAATCACGTAAATCAAACAGCGGATAATGACTTAACAAATTTAAACAGTTAGGAAAGCGTATAACAGCACAAGGTAGGATACATGGGCTCTCAGGAGCCATTTTCCTCGCTTGATCACCAATTATCGTAGTTGACCCTCCGTCAACTCTCACTACTTATGATCCATGTAGAGTTTCTCATTTTGTTACCTAACCCGTCACCATTCATTCCCCTGTCCCGGGCCCGCTCACCGACTAAGGACGCAGTATACTCGAGATATACCCGTAGATAATTGGAAGCAGTATACTTGCGTATACCCTTAGATAATTGGGAGCAGTATACTTTAGTACACCCTCAGGAAATTGGTCGAGGGATTCACCCAGCGACATTTGCGTAGTTGGATTCAGAAGTCGAGGGATTCACCCAACGACGCAACTACATTTAGATTCAAGGATTCATGAGAAAAATGATTCACGCAAGTCACCACTCGAACGGCTAGTGTGATAAAGTACACACCGCTCACTTCGATGGATCAAAAACTAGTTTTGCAAATTATCACTTATCGAGTCTAGAAAGCACTTAAATCAGGTAGGAAAAGAACAAGCAGGGACACTCACCAAGAGTGGAGTTCAGATATCAAGTTGGGAATCGAATTCCGCGTCCTCGCAAAATCCTAGAATACCAAATTTTGAAACTATAAGTTTTCTATTCAATTTTTAAACTTATTCGTATAGGGAATTATCTAATATATTACTAGTTTACTTTCTCAAGAAAATTTCAAAAATCTACTTAGGTTGAAACTTTGACAAAAGTAGTAAAAATGTTTCTTATAGTTTTCCTTGAGATACTTTTCCTTAGAAAAGGGTAACTAGTATTATTTTCTTGAAACAATTCGACCATCCACTTAGGATTGAAATTTTGTAAAAGTAGGAAATGTTTTATATGGCTTTCCTTAAAAATATTTTTCTTTATACGAGTGCGGTTAGTACTATTTTATTTAGAATAAATTTGCCGAGGAAGTTTTCTGCTATTTTTAGTTAAAGTCACTAAAATCTTGTATTTTGGAAATTTTCCTCTAGACAATTAGCCAGGGACAAATTTTAAGGAAAGAAAAGGAAATAGATCAAGACTTAGGGTTTTAAAACTAGTGAAATCATTTTCTAAAAGTAATAAGGCTAGTTTACGCTTAAAGGAGAAATATTGAGTTGGCAAGGTTCAGAAAATCCCTACACGAAATTTCTAACTTTAACATTTAGTGCTAAGTTTTATCATACCATACTAGAGTGAAGATATATTTAAATAGCTTGCTTAAAACTTCTCAAGTTCACAGGACCAAAATGGATTCCTTACGATTCCGATTTACCAGCACATAATATTTCAGATTTATCAATATAATCAACTCACATTTCAAATAGAAATCTCACTAGGGTTTCGTCAATCATTAGCCCTAGGTTTCAACAGATTCAATTCTGATCAAGAATAAAACGAATAACCAAGGCTTCGTCAATCATTAGCACTTGGTTTTGGCAAGCTCATATCACATCTTAACTAAAACAAAAATGAAGGTAAGGCCTTCAAGAAATTCCAGCAATCAAAGTTCATCACTCTTTAATATTTATAAAATCATTCAAATGGCCAAGGTCTTCATCAATCATTAGCCCTTGACAACCATCAATCACTTCCAACCACAATTCAATCAGGAATTCAAATCACAAATAAGCTAAATGTTCGCTCCAAGTAAACATTCAGTTTCATGAAGAAACAAGACATTCAAGCAGGGCAGCCTACTTTGAGGAGTCACGGACAGCAGTACACATGGAGGAAAAATATGAAATTTCTACAGAACAAAGGTCTATGATTCTAGTTTCAAATGCCACTGACGGCACCTTAAACGGATTTTCCTACACCAAGATACAAGCATTTTACTGAGACTGGTCAGTGAAATCCGAAAATCTGAAGACTCATTTTTCACTTGTGAAAAACTCCTTTTTCTCTTTTAACACCATAAGGTTTTTATTCAAACCATCCATACCTTTCTTATATAACTCTAAAACAACATATTCCAGGCATTTCCAACCATTACGTTTCAAAGAAAATTTTAAAAAAAACAAGCTGAGCTTCCAACTCAACCTTCGGCTACCACAAAAGAAATTCCAGCACTTATATACCAACATTTATGGTTCAATCCTTCAATATATCCAATATTTCATTGCCAAACAACTTAAAATTTACATCTCTTATGTATTACTAAACCATTATATTCCAAGGGAAGAATAAAATAAATTTCCAGAAACCAATTATAATTTCCAAAGACAAACTGAAAATTCTGGTTCATCCCCTCGGCTATCAATACTTTTCCAGCACTTAGAGTTTTATAAATCCAACTTTTCCTTGGCTAAAACATGGTTTTAGATTCTCAAATTCATCATGTGAACCTTTGGCTAACTAATTAACATTTCTGGTTCAAAATCGAATTCGAATAACAGGTTTAAACATCCCAAAAATTCCAGAAATCTGTCCAGCTAGATACGGATGAACATGCATGAAGAAACTTTCTGTTTTCATTTTATTTTCTCGGTTAAAACATGCTATTAATCTCTCAACTTCCTCATGCAATTACTTAGCTAAACAATGAACATTTCCAGTTCAAGAGTTGAATTTAAACCATGATTACAAACCCCAAAATTTCCAGGTTTAAACCTCACGGCTTTTTCTCAAAATTTCCAGCAATAACAATGGTTCTAAAACCAGATTTCCCTTGGTTAAGTTGAGGTGTTAGGAGCTCAAATTCAATATGCAGATGCTTAACCACTGATTAACATTTTCAGTTTAGAAATCGAGTTCAAATAACAGCCATCAACTTCAAGGTTTCTAAAAAAATTATCCCAGCTTGGCTCGGATGAACATGCATGTGGCAGGTTGCATTTTGATTTTATTTTTCTGGTTTAAACTAATTAATTAACTACATGCAGAGCCTAATTAACTTGTTATTAACTAACTAATTATGGTTATAAGCTCAAACAACAAAATTAAACCAAATCAAGCTGCATTAATCAAGTTAAGCTCTCGGCAGTTTCCATCACTTGCGCATAACAGAAATTCTTCTTTTCTTAATTACAAATCCGGCTGCCTAAACTCACATGCATGTTCCTAGATGACTTAACCTTCTTGTTTTTAGTTGGTTAAACATTTAATTGAGCTCAGATTGTCGCAGGGTATCAGAAATAATGCTACATTTCCAAACCAATTCCTCGGCAGAGCCATTTAGCCAAAACAGAAATTTTTCTAGTGACTTAATATCATCATCCGACTGCACAAGCAACTCATGCAAGCTCTGATATGGCTTCATCTACTAGCAATTAACTTAATTAGCCCAGAAATTACCTCAGATATGAACTCAGCTCACACACGAAAATCTGGAAATTTCTTTCCTTCCTCTCGGCTTCACGCGCAAGTTTGATTCTGGTTTTTGGTTTGCAGCTGGAATGGTGTTGCGGTGAAGATGGTTGCAGCTGGTGGATGTTGAAAAGAAAACAGAGGAGACTCACGCACAACCTCTCCCTATCTTCCTTCAACTAACGGACAGAACCAGAAAATTTGTTTTGCAGCTCGCGGATTTCCCTCTCTCGCTCTCTCCTTTGGTCGACGATAGCAAGGCAGAGTAGGAGTGCAGTGGTGGTTTGGGATATGAAATGAAGAAGAAGAGGTATGGTGCCGCGGTTTTGGAGAAGAGTTTGAGTGTAGGAAATGGTTGCGTATAGAATTGGTGAAAATGTGATTGGTCGATTGAGCGGTGATTGAAATGCGGTTAGAGGGATTGTTTGGTTTTGCATGGAAATGTTGTGGTTGTAAGGGCATTTTAGTCTTTTCACTTTGCTTCCTAACCTCTACTTAAATTTTCCATTCTAATCTTAAAACCAAAACTTATCCCCAAGTGTGATTTGAACGCCTGATTATACACTAGTATACTTAAACCATTTTTATCAAATATTTATCGATTACACTTTAATATTAAGGTTCCTAACATTATTTAGCGATTAAATTAATTATCCGAATATCCAATTATTTATTCTCAAGAAATAGAGTTAGTCTAACTCGAAATTTATCGATTTAGTAATATAGAATCAAGCGAAATAATAATTTAATACAAGTGTGACAATTTGCACATAAAATTATTTTTACGCACTTATTGTGAAAACAAAGAAGGATAAGACTATAATTATCGAAATTTTCACGCCTTAAGTATGTTTAGTATATTAGTATCATGTTTATCTAAAATTCATTGGTTTTCATCTTAACGCGGAAATTCCTATTAACATTTAACATTAGCAACTAATTGGAATTTAAATAATTTGTTTTAAGATAGTAAGTTTATCGACTCAAGTGTCATTAATTTCGCATAAGGGAATTTAAGTATTCTAACATTTTATGCTAAGGCGAAAAATTTAATCTAACTCTAAAGATATTAATTTAGTCTAGCAAAACCAAGAAATTTCATAACTTAGGAAAAATTATATTATTTTTCACATAACCCTATTTTTACATACTTAGTTGCGAACAAGTAAAAGTGATGCTAGAAATTATTAAGGAATAAAAGAGATGCAAATGAAATATGCACTGGCTTATATATATTTTCAGGGTTCTCACATCCTCCCCTCCTTACAAAGAATTTTGTCCTCAAAATTCATACTTTCTAAGGAAATAAATCAGGGTACTTTTTCTGCATTTCTCCCTCCAATTCCCAAGTTGCTTCCTCAAGTCCATGATTTCTCCATAGAATCTTTACCAGAGGAATTTCCTTATTTCTCAGCTCCTTTACTTCTTTTTCCAAAATCTTGACTGGTCCCTCTTCATACGTTAACGTCTCATCCACTTCAATTCCCTCCAGTGGCAGCACATGACTTGGGTCGGAATAATATTTCTTAAGCATGGAAACGTGAAATACATCGTGAACCTTAGCCATGCTTGCGGGTAACTTCAGCTGATATGCTACATTCCCAACTCGCTTCAAAATTTCGAAAGGTCCAATATACCTTGGCTTCAGCTTCTTACCTTTCTTAGACACTACTCCGCCCTTCAAGGGTTTAATTCTTAGGAAGACCTTGTCTCCTACTTCGAATTCCAAGTCTTTCCTCCTTGTGTCGGCGTAGCTCTTTTGTCTACTCTGAGCGGTTTGAAGCCTTTCTCTAATTAGTTTCACTTTCTCCTGGGCTTCTTCTATCCAAGGTATCGCTGTTGGATCTACAATCTTATTCTCTCCTATTTCATCCCAATGAATCGGAGATCGACACCTTCTCCCATACAAAGCTTCATAAGGTGTCATTTGAATGGAGGCTTGATAACTGTTGTTATACGCAAATTCTACTAAGGTCATATAATTACTCCATTTACCTCCAAAATCCAATATACACGACCTCAGCAGATCCTCCAAAGTTTGAATTGTTCTTTCCGACTGCCCGTCGGTTTGGGGATGATAAGCAGTACTAAATTTCAACTTGGTCCCCAAAGACTCCTGAAATTTCTGTCAAAAACGCGAGACAAACCTTGGGTCTCGATCAGACACAATATTTACAGGGATACCATGTAATCTTAGGATCTCTTCTGTGTACAACTTGACCAGTTTTTCCAAAGAAAAGCTCATGCTTACGGGTAGGAAATGTGCAGATTTAGTGAGTCGATCAACTATTACCCAAATTGCATCAAATCCTTTTTGACTTCTAGGCAATCCCGTTACAAAATCCATTGTTATATGTTCCCATTTCCATTCAGGGATTTCTAACGGTTGCAATAAACCAGAGGGCTTCTGATGCTCGGTTTTTACTTGTTGGCAGATCAAGCATCTCTGTACAAACTCGGCCACGTTCTTTTTCAAACCTTCCCACCAGTATAATCCCTTCACATCATGATACATCTTAGTCACACCTGGGTGTATAGTATACTTCGATCGATGTGATTCTTCTAAAATTTCTTTTCTTATCTTTTCATCTGCCGGAACCTCAATACACCTTCAGACCCTAATTTAAAATCTAGGGTTTCCCCTTTTTGCACTTTCTCCAAATTCTTCTGAATCATAGGGTCCGTTTTCTGAGCCTCCTTAATACGCTCTAGTAATGGTGATTTTAACGATAAGCTCCCAAATAAAACCTTCAATTTCTCCAAGCGAGGGTTCCAACCACTTATTTCTTCTAACATATCCCACTCTTTAACCATTAACCCTACTACTTGGGCCTTTCTACTTAGAGCGTCAGCTACCACATTAGCTTTTCCTGGGTGGTAATTAATTGAACAGTCATAATCTTCCAGAAATTCTACCCACCGCCTTTGTCTCAAATTTAGTTCCTTCTGGGAGAACAAATACTTGAGGCTCTTATGGTCCGTATAAACCTCGAAAGTCACGCCATACAAGTAATGTCTCCATTTCTTTAAGGCAAAAATCACTGATGCTAACTCTAGGTCATGAGTTGGGTAGTTTTGTTCATGAGGTTTCAGTCTCCTGGAAGCGTAGGCAATCACTTTACCATTTTGCATTAAAACACATCCTAGACCTTCTCCAGAAGCATCGGAGTACACGGCATAACCTTTTTCCCCGTCAGGTAACACCAAAACAGGAGCGGATGTTAAACGCTTCTTTAATTCCTGAAAACTTGACTCGCACTTCGGAGTCCAAATGAACCTATTTCCTTTCTTGGTTAGCTCGGTCATGGGTCCAGCAATTTTTGAAAAATCCTGTATAAATCGCCTATAATAACCTGCTAATCCCAAGAAACTTCTAATTTCAGTTGGAGTTTCTGGCTGTTTCCAATTCATAACGGCCTCAACTTTTGCCGGATCCACGGCAATTCCATCTTTGGAAACCTTGTGCCCTAGAAAAGATATTTCATCCAGCCAAAACTCGCACTTGCTGAATTTGGCATACAACTTATGCTCCCTTAATATCTGTAAAACTATCTCCAAGTGCTTAACATGTTCCTCTCGAGTCTTAGAGTATATCAAGATATCATCGATGAAAACCACTACAAACTGATCCAGATACTTCTTAAAGACTCTCTGCATTAAATCCATGAATGCCGCTGGTGCATTAGTTAAACCAAAAGGCATGACTGTGAACTCAAAATGTCCATATCTCGTACTAAAAGCAGTCTTGGGTATATCCTCCTTCTTAATCTTTAACTGGTAATACCCTTGCCTCAAGTCCAGCTTAGAGAAAACTACTGACCCTTGCAGTTGGTCGAACAAACTATCTATCAACGGTAGAGGGTATTTATTCTTAATTGTAATCTCATTTAACCCTCGGTAATCGATACACAACCTCAAGCTTCCGTCCTTTTTCTTAACAAATAGAACGGGTGCTCCCCACGGTGAATCACTTTCCTTCACAAAACCTTTCTCCAAGAGATCTTGCAGTTGAATTTTCAACTCCTTTAGCTCGGCAAGAGCCATTCGGTACGGAGTTTTAGAAATTGGAGCCGTTCCAGGCACCAAGTCGATCTTAAATTCCACTTCTCTTTCCGGCGGTAGAGTCTTTAGCTCTTCGGGAAAAACATCCGGAAATTCTCGTACCACTAGTACATCTTCTAACTTCACTTGATCACTGGGAGCATTAATCAAGAAGGCTAAGAAACCTTGAGCTCCTTTTGACAACATTTTCCTCGCCCGTATCCCTGAGATCATAGCAGATGATGCTAACCTACTCTTAACATCTAACCGCAGGGTTGCTTCTCCAGGTATACAAAATTCTACCACTTTCGCTCGGCAATCAAGCTTAGCATGATACTGGCCTAGGAAATCCATTCCTATGATAACATCGTACCCTTTTATGTCCAGACTGATTAGATCCACTAGCATTTTACGCTCTCCAATCCAGAATTCACAATTCTTATAGGCTAAGCTAGCGATTATCTTCTTATTACCAATTGGTGTCCTAACTTCAAGATCGAAGGGTAATCTGACAGGTTTCACATCTATTCCAGACATAAAAGATGGATTTACGAATGAATAAGTTGCACCAGGGTCAATTAACACTTTAGCTAATCGATGAAAAATGGGGAGAGTACCTTCCACGACTTCCGAGGAATCAGGTACAGGTTGATCATCTATAGCATACACTCTGGCAGGAACTGTCGGCCGGCTCCCTCCAGAAGTGTTGGGTCTAGCGTTCGGAGTAGTCCCTTCCTGCACTTTTGGACACCCAGAAATTTCGTGCTCGCTACTTCCGCATCTCAAACACTTCCCTTGCTTCTTCCAGCAACCATCTATAGTATGGCCAGGTTTCTTACAATATACACAAGTCACTTGGGGAATTATTGCTCAGCCTCCTTGCGAGTTATTCCTAGGTTGTCCTCTTCCCATCGGTCCTACTCTAGCTCCATTATTTCGTCCCCCAGCATTCCTTGCCCCGGTTCCTCTTGCTTGAGCACCTCGCGGTGCTCCAGGACTATTCACTCCACTAGTTCCTCGGCCCACTTTGGCCGGTGGAGCATTTCCATACGTCGGCTCCCGACTACTGCTAGGAGCAAATCTTTTCATGGCCTAAAAAGATTTCACTTGAGCTCTAGCTACTTCAACTCTCTGGGCTCTCTCGACGGCATCTCCAAAAGTATCTATCCTCACGGCAGCTAAACTTTCCTGTATTTCTACATTCAGTCCCTGCACAAACCTTCTGACACGCCTTTGCTCCGTGGTTACCAATTCGGGAACAAATCGGGATAGCTTTGTGAACTGGACTTCATATTCGGCGACACTCATCGCCCCTTGCTTACATTTTATGAAGTCATCCTCTCTCTTTTCTTGGATGAGAGGTGGAAGAAATTTGGCATTGAACTCCCTTGTGAAGTTTGCCCAAGTCCTTGGAGTATGGTTCATGTCCCAGGTAACCCTCACCAGGTTCTACCAGGAGCGAGCAGCTCCCTCAAACTGGAATGCGGCGAAAGTCACCTGTCGCTCTTCCGTGTAGTTTAAAGCTGTGAAGATGTCAGAGATTCTCTCCCACCATCCCTCAGCTATCTCAGGTTCGGGTCCTCCGTAGAACTTAGGAGGTCCAAACTTCAGAAACCTCTCCAGTGCCCGATCGTCGGAATCAGCTGGGCCTCCTGGGTGATGCACTGGTCCAGCGGCTTGGTGTTCAGTCAAGCGCTCTAGGACATCAGTGATACGGTTAATAGCGGTGCCCACTCCGTCTCCGGCCCCGCCCTCTTGCCCTTGGTCTCGATTGACCTCGGGTTCCCTGTCACCACCCGCTTCCGGGTGTTGTCTAGTGGGTCTCCCACGGCTCCTTCCTACTACTTGGCGATCCATTGCCTAATTATGCCTATTACTGAAGGGTAAGACAATTAGGCAAAAATTTTATTTATATTTCATTATTAATATTCTTTATGTGATTAAAATCAACATGGAAATGGAGGAAAAGGAAATGAAACACTTATCATATATTTCCGCGGAACAGTCATACAATTAACAAGTTGGGACATTTCCAAAAGTAAGGCACATAAGTTAGCAAAAATACATACAGATAATCCCTTAAACAAAAAATTAGGGATATGGTGCCTCTGAAGTAAGTCATTCACTTAGACAAAATTTGATGACTTAACTAATGTCCCTTTTCTGATCCTACATATCTAGTACTATTAAGTCAACCTAACCTAACCCTCAGCAGGGCTATCAGGAGCGACGTCCTCAGCCGGATCCTCCTCTGGATCCTCCTCTGCGCCTGCCTGCTCGTTACCCTGAAGGTAACTAGTGGCCTCGTCCACTAGCATAGCGGCATCAGCCCTGATGCCAGCACTCCTATCACGGATCCCCTCAGCTAGTCGGGTCACCCTAGACCTCTGTCGCTCTATCTCTAAACGAGCAGCCTCCAGCATATTATGCTCAGCAGTTAGCCTAATCTCCAAATCGGCTATGCGGTCGAACTGGGTATCCACCATGATACTCAGCTCCTCCACATCCTGGGTCAAGGTGTGGTTAGCGTCCCACAAGTGGCGGCGCTCATCATCAAGGGATAACACCAAGGCGTTGGGATAAGCGTACATGGCTCTACACTGGCATCTAGGGTGCCTATCAGCAGGTGAGTATCGAACTCGGTCTCCTCCACCTCGAGGCCTATAGGAAATGGATCTCAGCGGCTCTACATGTCCATTAGCCGCGCTACTACCATTAACATGTCCATTACCATTCTCCATACCTGCAAAATAATCAATACTTAAAGGTTAGAACTTAAATAGCTAACTGAATCAGATATCACTTAAGGTATATCTAATGGTCTCAATTCTTATTCCTAGAGAGGATTAGGGTCTCTAACATATCTAATATATCTTTCAAATAACTTTTCTAACCTAGGCTCTGATACCAACTGTGGCGACCCCACTTCCCCCTAAGGCGAACCCAATGGTTGGCGGGCCGCCTGCCCAGCTCTCGCCAGGACTCACGCAAGCATTCTAACCCAAATCCTTTCGAAGAATAACCTAATCTATTACAAAACAAATTTTTTTTTTCCAGAAGAAATCGATTTCTATCACCACATTAACTTCAAAGATAACAGTGATTTAAAATAGCCAATCGAGGCTCTTAAACGTCCCACGGACTACATACCAAGGTATAAAGTCGTACCAATCCGGACAAATAATTACATCACTAATACAAACTTACAAGCCAAACACTCCAATTTAGGGTTTACACATTTTCCAGCTTCAAGTGGCAATCCAAAATGAAAGTACATAAGCTCAATTAACGCATTACAGCCCACAAAATAAGTCTTAGCAATCAAATACATTCCAAAAGGGAAACATGAGTAAGATTCAAAGCTTTCAACTTCTAGAGCCTGTTAAGGAAAACAAATAAACGTGGGGTGAGCTAAAGCTCAGTGGTTCCCGAAAACATGCAATCACGTAAATCAAACAGCGGATAATGACTTAACAAATTTAAACAGTTAGGAAAGCGTATAACAGCACAAGGTAGGATACATGGGCTCTCAGGAGCCATTTTCCTCGCTTGATCACCAATTATCGTAGTTGACCCTCCGTCAACACTCACTACTTATGATCCATGTAGAGTTTCTCATTTTGTTACCTAACCCGTCACCATTCATTCCCCTGTCCCGGGCCCGCTCACCGACTAAGGACGCAGTATACTCGAGATATACCCGTAGATAATTGGAAGCAGTATACTTGCGTATACCCTTAGATAATTGGGAGCAGTATACTTTAGTATACCCTCAGGAAATTGGTCGAGGGATTCACCCAGCGACATTTCCGTAGTTGGATTCAGAAGTCGAGGGATTCACCCAACGACGCAACTACATTTAGATTCAAGGATTCATGAGAAAAATGATTCACGCAAGTCACCACTCGAACGGCTAGTGTGATAAAGTACACACCGCTCACTTCGATGGATCAAAAACTAGTTTTGCAAATTATCACTTATCGAGTCTAGAAAGCACTTAAATCAGGTAGGAAAAGAACAAGCAGGGACACTCACCAAGAGTGGAGTTCAGATATCAAGTTGGGAATCGAATTCCGCGTCCTCGCAAAATCCTAGAATACCAAATTTTGAAACTATAAGTTTTCTATTCAATTTTTAAACTTATTCGTATAGGGAATTATCTAATATATTACTAGTTTACTTTTTCAAGAAAATTTCAAAAATCTACTTAGGTTGAAACTTTGACAAAAGTAGTAAAAATGTTTCTTATAGTTTTCCTTGAGATACTTTTCCTTAGAAAAGGGTAACTAGTATTATTTTCTTGAAACAATTCGACCATCCACTTAGGATTGAAATTTTGTAAAAGTAGGAAATGTTTTATATGGCTTTCCTTAAAAATATTTTTCTTTATACGAGTGCGGTTAGTACTATTTTATTTAGAATAAATTTTCCTTGCCGAGGAAGTTTTCTGCTATTTTTAGTTAAAGTCACTAAAATCTTGTATTTTGGAAATTTTCCTCTAGACAATTAGCCAGGGACAAATTTTAAGGAAAGAAAAGGAAATAGATCAAGACTTAGGGTTTTAAAACTAGTGAAATCATTTTCTAAAAGTAATAAGGCTAGTTTACGCTTAAAGGAGAAATATTGAGTTGGCAAGGTTCAGAAAATCCCTACACGAAATTTCTAACTTTAACATTTAGTGCTAAGTTTTATCATACCATACTAGAGTGAAGATATATTTAAATAGCTTGCTTAAAACTTCTCAAGTTCACAGGACCAAAATGGATTCCTTACGATTCCGATTTACCAGCACATAATATTTCAGATTTATCAATATAATCAACTCACATTTCAAATAGAAATCTCACTAGGGCTTCGTCAATCATTAGCCCTAGGTTTCAACAGATTCAATTCTGATCAAGAATAAAACGAATAACCAAGGCTTCGTCAATCATTAGCACTTGGTTTTGGCAAGCTCATATCACATCTTAACTAAAACAAAAATGAAGGTAAGGCCTTCAAGAAATTCCAGCAATCAAAGTTCATCACTCTTTAATATTTATAAAATCATTCAAATGGCCAAGGGCTTCATCAATCATTATCCCTTGACAACCATCAATCACTTCCAACCACAATTCAATCAGGAATTCAAATCACAAATAAGCTAAATGTTCGTTCCAAGTAAAAATTCAGTTTCATGAAGAAACAGGACATTCAAGCAGGGCAGCCTACTTTGAGGAGTCACGGACAGCAGTACACATGGAGGAAAAATATAAAATTTCTACAGAACAAAGGTCTATGATTCTAGTTTCAAATGCCACTGACGGCACCTTAAACGGATTTTCCTACACCATGATACAAGCATTTTACTGAGACTGGTCAGTGAAATCCGAAAATCTGAAGACTCATTTTTCACTTGTGAAAAACTCTTTTTTCTCTTTTAACACCATAAGGTTTTTATTCAAACCATCCATACCTTTCTTATATAACTCTAAAACAACATATTCCAGGCATTTCCAACCATTACGTTTCAAAGAAAATTTTAAAAAAAACAAGCTAAGCTTCCAACTCAACCTTCGGCTACCACAAAAGAAATTCCAGCACTTATATACCAACATTTATGGTTCAATCCTTCAATATATCCAATATTTCATTGCCAAACAACTTAAAATTTACATCTCTTATGTATTACTAAACCATTATATTCCAAGGGAAGAATAAAATAAATTTCCAGAAACCAATTATAATTTCCAAAGACAAACTGAAAATTCTGGTTCATCCCCTCGGCTATCAATACTTTTCCAGCACTTAGAGTTTTATAAATCCAACTTTTCCTTGGCTAAAACATGGTTTTAGATTCTCAAATTCATCATGTGAACCTTTGGCTAACTAATTAACATTTCTGGTTCAAAATCGAATTCGAATAACAGGTTTAAACATCCCAAAAATTCCAGAAATCTGTCCAGCTAGCTACGGATGAACATGCATGAAGAAACTTTCTGTTTTCATTTTATTTTCTCGGTTAAAACATGCTATTAATCTCTCAACTTCCTCATGCAATTACTTAGCTAAACAATGAACATTTCCAGTTCAAGAGTTGAATTTAAACCATGATTACAAACCCCAAAATTTCCAGGTTTAAACCTCACGGCTTTTTCTCAAAATTTCCAGCAATAACAATGGTTCTAAAACCAGATTTCCCTTGGTTAAGTTGAGGTGTTAGGAGCTCAAATTCAATATGCAGATGCTTAACCACTGATTAACATTTTCAGTTTAGAAATCGAGTTCAAACAACAGCCATCAACTTCAAGGTTTCTAAAAAAATTATCCCAGCTTGGCTCGGATGAACATGCATGTGGCAGGTTGCATTTTGATTTTATTTTTCTGGTTTAAACTAATTAATTAACTACATGCAGAGCCTAATTAACTTGTTATTAACTAACTAATTATGGTTATAAGCTCAAACAACAAAATTAAACCAAATCAAGCTGCATTAATCAAGTTAAGCTCTCGGCAGTTTCCATCACTTGCGCATAACAGAAATTCTTCTTTTCTTAATTACAAATCCGGCTGCCTAAACTCACATGCATGTTCCTAGATGACTTAACCTTCTTGTTTTTAGTTGGTTAAACATTTAATTGAGCTCAGATTGTCGCAGGGTATCAGAAATAATGCTACATTTCCAAACCAATTCCTCGGCAGAGCCATTTAGCCAAAACAGAAATTTTTCTAGTGACTTAATATCATCATCCGACTGCACAAGCAACTCATGCAAGCTCTGATATGGCTTCATCTACTAGCAATTAACTTAATTAGCCCAGAAATTACCTCAGATATGAACTCAGCTCACACACGAAAATCTGGAAATTTCTTTCCTTCCTCTCGGCTTCACGCGCAAGTTTGATTCTGGTTTTTGGTTTGCAGCTGGAATGGTGTTGCGGTGAAGATGGTTGCAGCTGGTGGATGTTGAAAAGAAAACAGAGGAGACTCACGCACAACCTCTCCCTATCTTCCTTCAACTAACGGACAGAACCAGAAAATTTGTTTTGCAGCTCGCGGATTTCCCTCTCTCGCTCTCTCCTTTGGTCGACGATAGCAAGGCAGAGTAGGAGTGCAATGGTGGTTTGGGATATGAAATGAAGAAGAAGAGGTATGGTGCCGCGGTTTTGGAGAAGAGTTTGAGTGTTGGAAATGGTTGCGTATAGAATTGGTGAAAATGTGATTGGTCGATTGAGCGGTGATTGAAATGCGGTCAGAGGGATTGTTTGGTTTTGCATGGAAATGTTGTGGTTGTAAGGGCATTTTAGTCTTTTCACTTTGCTTCCTAACCTCTACTTAAATTTTCCATTCTAATCTTAAAACCAAAAATTATTCCCAAGTGTGATTTGAATGCCTGATTATACACTAGTATACTTAAACCATTTTTATCGAATATTTATCGATTACACTTTAATATTAAGGTTCCTAACATTATTTAGCGATTAAATTAATTATCCGAATATCCAATTATTTATTCTCAAGAAATAGAGTTAGTCTAACTCGAAATTTATCGATTTAATAATATAGAATCAAGCGAAATAATAATTTAATACAAGTGTGACAATTTGCACATAAAATTATTTTTACGCACTTATTGTGAAAACAAAGAAGGATAAGACTATAATTATCGAAATTTTCACGCCTTAAGTATGTTTAGTATATTAGTATCATGTTTATCTAAAATTCATTGGTTTTCATCTTAACGCGGAAATTCCTATTAACATTTAACATTAGCAACTAATTGGAATTAATCATTGGAATTTAAATAATTTGTTTTAAGATAGTAAGTTTATCGACTCAAGTGTCATTAATTTCGCATAAGGGAATTTATGTATTCTAACATTTTATGCTAAGGCGAAAAATTTAATCTAACTCTAAAGATATTAATTTAGTCTAGCAAAACCAAGAAATTTCATAACTTAGGAAAAATTATATTATTTTTCACATAACCCTATTTTTACATACTTAGTTGCGAACAAGTAAAAGTGATGCTAGAAATTATTAAGGAATAAAAGAGATGCAAATGAAATATGCACTGGCTTATATATATTTTCAGGGTTCTCACAGCTTCTCTCCTTTTCTTTTTTCCTCCCCAGTTTTTTTTCTCGTTTCTTCCCAACGTTGCCCACCACCTCTTTTCCCTTGCCTTCCTTTTCTCTTTTGTTTTTCCAGATTTTTCCTAGACTTCCACTTGTCCTAGTCACCTAATCTAGCAAATATTGTGGTGCCAAAAGAAATCAAAAACACATGGCTCATTTGCATGCACTCCACCTAACTATTGTGCATGGCCTCCATCTATTTTCTTTTTCTTTTATTTTTTTTTGTTTTTCAAAACAAATTTATGATAAATAAAATGTTAATTCCTAATTGAGATTGCCGTACAAATTTTCATTTTATTTTGAAGCAATTGAATTTAAAAAGATTAAAACAAATTTTTTGTGAGAATTTTCTTTTTCCAAATATTTAATACAAAAATGACTTAAAAAGAAAAATGATGAACCTAATTTACTAAAATAAGCAAAAATAAACACTAATTATCATTTTGCAAACTTAATCAACTAAAATAAAATAAAATCAAATCAAATAAAAGCAAGAATAAATAATAATAAAAAAAGCTAAACTTGAATCAAAAAAACTTGAAATTTTGGTGTCTACAACAGCTCCACCTTCCCTTAGAGCGTACCCCAAGGGTTAGCGGACTGTCTGTCCAACTCTCGTCAGGACTAACTAAACCAAAATTCACAGAAAGTACTAAAACGTGCAATTAACTTCCAATCATCAACCCAGAACTATATACAATAGAGTTACTAACGATTCAAACTTAAAGTACAAATCAGAGTATTCAATCTTATACAAATACATGTAAGGTTTACTAATATAGAGGAGTTTAAATAAAATGCCTACAAGTTATAACTAGCTCAACTCTTCCCAAAAATCACACTCCTAAAACTTTGCCTCCTGTAAGGAAAACAAAGGTGATAGAGTGAGTTTTCACCCAATGAGGTATTACAGGTCATGTGGACGAAATCACATAGTTAGAACTTTAATCTATCAA
This sequence comes from Coffea arabica, assembly GCF_036785885.1. Classification (NCBI taxonomy): domain Eukaryota; kingdom Viridiplantae; phylum Streptophyta; class Magnoliopsida; order Gentianales; family Rubiaceae; genus Coffea; species Coffea arabica. The sequence continues at coordinate 21,594,491 of NC_092318.1, read as the reverse complement.
TTATAAGCATCAACTAAAGGAATAAGTAAACACCACAACTAATACAGCGCGGTTCAAATAAAAGGATATAGATGGCTCTCAAGAGCCACATTCCCCAGTCGTCTTAGCTTGATCCAAACTCGTTGACCCTCCGTTAACGTTTAGAGAAGCAAAAAATTGACCGTAGATCCCTGCTTTACACCAATTTTCATCCACCAAACATACCCCTTATCGGATCCGAACACTAAATAGAAATAGAAGTGGTAATACTCGAATATACCAATTATCAGAAGTATCCAGTATTCAGTAATTCAGTGACAGTTTTCCTCATGGCCCGTCAATCTACCTCGACCAGCCCTTACTGGCTCGACTCAATTAACTACCAATGAGATTTGAGCTCAAATTCACAGTAAAATCGTCGGATATGGGGCTTCAAATGACCTCCAAGTCATGCACAAGTAATAGGTTTCAAATAAACAGTAGACCATTCAAACAGTCAAGTGGAATCGAGTGTGATAAAGTACACACCCGTCCAATTCAGATAAAACCAAATCATAGTCATACAACTCATAAATTTTAGTCACAAGTAGTTCACTTTAAACAACAAGTCATGCAAGTGGTACACTCATGTTTTCAAAGTAGAGTAATGCTAAACGTTCGACCCCGGGTTGTGCTCGTTGCCACCGTCAAACCCTAAAAGTAACCAAGACAAGATGTCATGGTCCGACCATTCAAAACTTAGGTTAATGAAGTGCACACTTTAGACTCAACTATGAGCCATATCCTATCCAAGTTTGGCCTCTCAAAACACCAAATTCAAAAATAAATTTGAAAGCCAATCAAAGAATATCCAAGTGCATTCTCGGGCTTTGGTTCAAGTAAGTTATTAGTGTAAAATGAAAAACACCTAGACTCACAAGATGGAAGAGACAAAAGAGGAAAATTGGATATTTATAACTTATAAAACTTAGCAAAAATATACATAAGGTATATGCATGCCTTTTAGAAGGAAAACAACCAACCTCGAGTTTAAAGTGGAACAAATGAAACTAGAAAGCATACTAGAAGAAAACCATTACTTTTCCTCTTGTTTTACACATGATTTTTAACAAAATTTCAGCTTATACGTCACTACTAATATGGACTCAAGCAATCATAAGTAACCTAAGTCCAAACCAACCCGAGATCACCCCTCTAACATCACTTATGTCACAAGAAAGAAAGTAACAAAAATTTCAGCAGCACTTCCCCTTATTTCCTTAATTTTTCCTTCCAAACTCACCACTTATCTTCATAGCAATCCAATCTCAATCACAACACAAGTTATAGGTTATGAAGGACACTTGTTTAAGGTCACAAAGCCACCCAAAATAGCAAATAATCTAGCTCGAAGACAACCATAATAAAGTTGGAAAAATGTAACCCTAAGCTGAAATTTTCTACAATGAAGCCAAAATAACACATAAAAGCTAGGAAATTCACATGGTAAAGCTAGATCATAGCTCAAAGCTGGAATTTTCCAATCACCACACAAACCATGAAATTTTCCATAAAATCTACAAAAATCAAGTCTTAAATCTACTGATATGTAAGTAATAAAAGAAAAGATGGTTTCTTGATATGTTTACCTCCAAGCCCTAAGGAGATATGCAACTAAAAGTTCCTTTTCCTCCAAAATTTCTCCACTAAAGTCCTTAATCCTTCCTAAATGTCACTTTTTATAGAGTGGTTTGCAAGTTTTGGATGAAAACTCAAGAATTCAAGCAAGAATTGAAGGTTGAAGATGGAGTCTTTTCCTCTCTTTTCTCCCTCAAGAAGTCGGCCAAGAGAAGGGAAAGATGATAAGTTTTTTGGTCAATTTTTTTGTTAATTAAAGGCTAAGAATGGTCTTAGTCAAAGTCAAAGCTCCAAGGCTTTGGTGACAAATGAATTCCAAGGGTTAATCCTCATCTATTTGTTTTCCAAATACTAAAATATCTAACCAATCTCTAATTATCCCATAACACCATATAAAATAATAACTCTTTGCACAAAACTCTTCTTAATCTTCAAAAATTTATCACACACATCTCACTAGTGGGTCATACTTCCATAATGCACTATGAATTTAACATGTACTAATTTATAGAAGAAAATGATTTGAAAACTTGATTCACTTATAAAAATATCTAAAAAATTAAGGCAATAAAATAAAGTAAAGAAAATGTATTCAAAGAAATAAAATAAAATAAAACAATTTTTTCGATTTCTAACACTCTCTCCCCTTTAAAAGAATTTCGTTCTCAAAATTCTCACCTTCATTAAAAAATAGTTCAGGGTATTTATTTTGCATTTTTTCTTCAACTTCTCAAGTTGCCTCTTCTATCCCATGGTTCCTCCACAGGATCTTCACCAAGGAAATTTATTTATTTCTTAATTCCTTAACTTTTTGATCAAGCAGTCGCACAGGTTTTTCCTCACAGGTGAGAGACTCATCTATTTCAATTTCTTCTGGTTGTAAGATGTAAATCAAATCAGGATGGTACTTCTTTAGCATCGAGACATGGAAGATATCATGAATCCTGGATAAACTCGGTGGTAGTTCGAATCGGTATGTCACTTTTCTGACTAGTTGAAGAATTTTGAAGGGGTCCCACAAATTTTGGTTGAAATTTCTTTCCTTTACCCGCTGTGACACTTCGCAACGAAGCGACTTTAAGAAACACGAGATCTCCAACTTTGAATTCCAAATCTTTTCTTCGATTGTCTACGTAACTCTTTTTCCGACTTTGAGCTGTTTGCAGTTTTTGATATATTAACTTAACCTTCTCATGTACATCTTCCATTCATGGCACTGTCATTGGATCTAAAATTTTCCTTTTCCTTATTTCATGCCAGTAAATTGGTGATCGACACTTTCTTTCATAGAGAACTTCGTATGGTGTTATTTGAATAGATGAATGATAGTTGTTATTATAAGCGAACTCCACCAGTGTCATGTGCCGACCCCAACTACCTTCAAAATCCAAAATACACGTCCTTAACATATTCTCAAGGGTTTGAATGGTTCTTTCTGATTGTCTATTTGTTTGGGAGTGGTATGTGGTACTGAGATTTAGTTTGGTCCCTAAGCCTTCTTGCAACTTTTGTCAAAATCGAGACACGAATTGGGGATCCCTGTCTGAGATTATACTTACGAGTACTCCATGCAACCTCATAATCTCATCCATGTACAGTTGAGCTAACTTTTCCATGGAATACTTCATGTTTACTGGTAAGAAATGGGCCGATTTGGTTAACCGATCAACGATCACCCAAACGGCATCATGACCTCTTTACGTCCGTGGCAAACCGAGTCAAAATCCATTGTAATGTGCTCCCACTTCCATTCAGGTATCTCGAGAGATTGTAACAAGCCTGAGAAATTTTTATGCTCGGATTTAACTTGTTACAAGTGAGACAGGTTTGAACATACTGAGTAATCTCCTTCTTCATGTTATCCCACCAATATAACCCTTTTATATCCTGATACATCTTACTACTACCCGGATGGACCGTATATTTAGACTGGTGAGATTATTCCAAAATCTCATTTTTCAACATTTCATCCTTCGGCACAACCACTCAGTTTTGATATCTCAAAATCCCCTCGGGAGTCAAATTGAAGTCAGATGATTCCCTTTTTTGTACCTTTTCCATCCACTTCTGTACCATAGAATTTTTCTTCTGAGCTTCTTTGATTCGATCTAGTAGGGTGGATCTCACCGTAATATTTTTGAAAATCACCTTCTGGCATTCAAGGCAAGGATTCCACTCATTGACCTTTTCAAACAGATTCCATTCCTTAATCATTAATCCAGCCACTTGAGCCTTTCGACTTAGGGCATCTGTCACTACATTGGCATTCCCCGGATGGTAGTTTATAGTACAATCATAATACTCTAAAAATTCCATCCATCGACGCTGTCTCATGTTTAGTTCCTTCTAAAAAAATAAATACTTAAAACTCTTATGATCCGTATAGACCTCGAAAGTTACCCCATACAAATAATGTCTCCACTTTTTCAGGGCAAAGACAACAGCTGCTAATTCCAAATCATAGGTCGGATAATTTTGCTCGTGAGGTTTAATACACACCCCAATCCTTCTCTTGAGACATCAGTATATACAGTGAAACTGTCTTTTCCATTAGGTAGAGCAAAAACTAGTGTCATGGGCAACCTTTTCTTCAATTCTTAAAAACTAGTTTCACATCTAGTATCCTAAACAAACCTGCCATACTTCTTTGTCAGGTTAGTTAAAGGACCGGCAAGTTTTGAGAAATTTTTAATAAATCGACGATAATATCCTGCCAGACCTAGGAAACTACGAATCTCAGTAGGGTTTTCTGACTGCTTCTACTTTCGCCGGGTCTACAACAATTGTGATGACTCCACCTCGCCCTTGGGAGTACCCCAGGGTTTAGCGGACCGCCTGCCCAACTCTCGCCAGGACTCACTCACTCACTTCAAGAAAACAAGTTACAACCTCAAAAGTAAAAGAAACAACAGTTCCCAAGCTTGGAACGTACATGTACATTCATTTCTCTCTCAATCATTCATACATATCTGAATATAACAAAAGATTCAAATTCTAGTTGTACTTCTAACCCTAATCGAGCACTAGCGCTAGAAGAATTACAAAAGTTAAAAATCTAGACAAAACTAGCCTTTCCAGCTTAACACCTATGTTCGTACCCCCTGTAAGGAAAACAAAACTAATAGAGTGAGCCAAAACTCAGTGAGGTTCGACAACTTCATGCAGATCCAAGTAGCAAGTTGGTCATTATGTAAAACTTGAAATATCAAAGTAGCGAGTATAAAAGTTCATGAAATTAAACAATAACGCTACAAGTAATAAATTGACTAAATATACAATATTTCCAAATATAAGGATACAGATGGCTCTCAAGAGCCAAATTCCCATTGCATTACTTGATCTGAACTCGTTGACACTCCGTCAACGTTTAAAGAAGCAAAATCATGACCGTAGATCTCCACTTTACACCAATTTTCATCCACCGATCAACCCCCTACCAAACCCGAACTCCAAATTAAGAGTAATGGTAATACTCGAGTATACTGAATCCAGTGGATCATATCCAAAGGATTACACAATAAACAATAACACAAAAATCATGATTTTTCCACTTTTCTTAAGGTGTTTGCTATGAAGTTATGGGAAAGATTGAGAAAAGGTGATACATTATGGGCGAAGTTCATGTGTCAAAAATATTTTCCAGACTCCCATCCGATGGTGGTCACTGGTACAAGAGGCTCAGGCATCTGGCGGAGGGTGTATTCTATTCAGGAGGAGGCTAAGAAGAATATTTATTGGGGAATTGGGGAGGGTAGAGTGGATTTTTGGAAAGATAGGTGGGTGTTAAGTGATCCATCAATGGTTATTTGTGCATTGGACAATCACCCTCGCTTTGTAGTGGTGGATTTTATCTAGCAGGGTGAATGGAATGTGGATAGGTTGAAGGAGTGGGTACCGCCTCGAATAACAGAGGCGATTCGGGAGTTGTGCATCCAAACCTCTTGCAAGGACACTTTAATATGGAATGCATCTCCCTTGGGAGAGTTTACGACAGCGTCGGCCTACGATTTAGCTCGGAGTAAACGCTGTGGCTCTCTTGCACCGGAGGCAATCTGGAATCCAATGATGCCGGCTAAGATATCTTTCCTAGCCTGGAGAGTGTTGAGCAATTTGCTACCATTGGATAACAACTTGCAGATGCGTGGGGTAGCCTTGGCTTCCAAATGTCAATGTTGCTCTTCAGTGGAGACATTGAGACATGTGTTCTTTGATAGTGGTATGGCTCAGGAGGTGTGGAGGTTTTTCTACTCTCTTTTTGGGTTGCCGTTTGTGCGACACTCTTGTCTCAATGTTACAATCATGCAATGGATATTGTCGTCCCCTAGCAGGCACCCACATCATATCAGGGGAATGATTCCTATTCCTGTAATCTGGTGCATGTGGCGCAGGAGAAATGCAGTCCGTTTTGAGGGTCTCCAGATGGAGCCTAGGTGGGTCATCCAGGAGGTTTGTTCCCTCTTACAACTCTTGGGTGTAGCTACCCGATTGAAAAGGAAGCAGTTGGTGGGGGACTTAGATTCAACCATAGCGCCTTTCTTCTACCTTCACCAACCTAGAAAGAAAGTGTGTATTGCAATGAAATGGGAGGCGCCAAGAATGGGATTTTGAAGCTTAATACGGATGCCAGTGTTAGCAATGGAAAAGCCACGGGAGGTGGTGTCCTCAGGGACCATCGGGCAAGGTCATCTTGGCCTTTTACAAGTTTTAGAGGCAGAAGCCAGGGCATTACTCTTTGGGTTGGAAATTTGCAGTAGTAAAACAATATCTCAGATTGAGGCGGAAGTAGATTCGCAGCCACTTTCTCTTTTGGTGACATCAGATTGCCTCTCCACTTGGCCTCTCTGCAATGTTACCTTGAAAATTAAGTCCTTGCTACAACGCTTGTTAGGTAATCCTCATCATAACTATAGAGAAGCGAATGCGGTGGCGGATGCGCTACAAAGTCATCTGTGTGAGGACTTGCAAAATTCCTTATATTTTTCTTAAAAATCACCTTTTATTTGAAAAATATTACTTTATAATGGCCCTACTACTCAATCACCCCACAATAAGTGTAAATGAACATAGAATTAAGGGTTTTCCCTTTTGTTTTCAAGATAGTGCGAATTAGGATTTTTACGCCTATCCGTAGTGTGGCTATCCGGTACGGCGTGTGGATCAAATTTGGTGATTGAGAGTGAGTTTTAGATGATATTAAGTGTGTGATTAGAAGAGGTAATAATGAGGTGGTGAATTATAAGTTCAACCCTTAGTATACTCAATTTAAGAAAAACGGCTAGAACCGACGGGTATTGCACACTACCGATTGAGCACCCCACTTGACTACCACTTCCCTACCATAACATATCCTTGATATTGTTGCAAAATATCTCTCTCATCCTCAGCTCTCTTGGCCGAAAATGTTGACCCAAAATTACAAGGAAAAGAAAAAAAAATTGAGATGGATTTTGGTGGCGACAAGTGGCGGCCATCCATGGATTCTTGCCTAACTAATTTTCCTCCATATTTATCATCACAAAACACACAATTTCTCCTCATTTTCTTCCTACCAGCCGTGAGCATAAGAGAGAGAGAGCAAGAGAAAGCAACTTCAATTCATCTTGAGTTTGAACCATTTAAGTGAGAAAAACAAGATTCTAAACCGATTAAATCTTCCTTTGAGTGCTTAGGTAGTTGGGTGTTGGTAAAAATTTGGAAGGGAAGCTAGGGTTACTCTTGAAAGCAGCTTTAGTAAGGTAATAATGATGGTTTACCATTTTCTTACTTTTAATCTTGCTTAAGTTGGTATAGCACCTTAAATATTTGGATAATGATAGTTATTTCAATGGGTGGGATGGATATGGTGCATGTTCTTGAGTTAGAGTTGAGGTTTTCAACTATTTTTCTTATTGGTTAGCTAGTATATGATGGTTATAACTTTGTATAAGAGATTGTGGTAGTGATTCAAGCAAGAAATGAAGAGATTTCCCTTTGAAACCCCAAATTCCAGATTTCAGTTTTTCACCTCCCCTGTTCTGACCGGTTTTGTTTGACTAGGTTAGAGGCCGAATTAGTCTTAGAAGAAAACATGAAAGTTGTATAGAATGATATTTTATAGTTTCCTGTAAACTTTCAGCTCAATCCGACCACTGTATCATGTGAAAAGACAAAAATACCCCTGATTGCCATAGGTAGAACTTGAGGGACAGTTTTGACATTTCACCAATCTGACCGCATCTGTTCACCCTGATGCGTACTAACTTAGCATTTGGTCAAGACACAGAAGTTTTATTTCTATTTCTTAGCTTTCCAACGCCCCTGAAAGCTCCTTAATCGGACTTCAGTAGCCTGAGTTATTGTCGTTTATGTATAGTGCGGTTAACTAGCCCAAATGTGAGATTCTGGTTCTGTAATTTGAAATTTTGACCTAGCTGCACTACAAACTGGACTGAGTGGTCTTCATCAAAGTTGTAGGTCTTTATCTTAGCTTCGAAACGGTATAACTTTCACCCCAATCCGATAAGCGTAGCCTCAGTTGTGTCCGTTACATAAAACAACGTCAAATCTGTCTTTTGTTTCTTGACTCAAACTTCATTTCCGCACATGTTCCTAGCTTGGTTTGGTACTTGTATGACTTTGAGCCTATTGAACGGCTATTGAACTGAGATTATTTTGTGTGTGACTTTGGGACTGATTGAGGAAACGGATGAAGCCATAAATGGCTGGAAAATAGGTAAATACAAAGGGCGTGCTGCCCAAATTTACGCTCGAGAGCTAGGTAGATAGACTTGCGACATGAGTAAGGCTTGAGAGCGAATACCACTTGAACCGTCTAGGATATTTGCATTTTCTTTTATCGAGAAATATAAGTTAGAACTTGGCCGACCTTGTACCCTTGGGAAAATGAAATTTACGACTCATAGAAATACGTTTTCTCCATTTCTTCGACTCAAATGGTATTTCAAGTGTAATTATTTCAAAGTTTCAAAGGTTTATGAGCGAGCATGAATTTTTCGGAATTTGATAAGTATGATGAATACTACTTAAGCGAATTGCATTTACTTGATTTTCTTAAAGCGAAACTCCTATGTTTCGAACTCTAGAGAGTTTTACATTCACAAATGATATTTTATCGCAGATTTGGACTCCAACCAAAGAGTTGGACCTGAACGTGACTTTTGAGAGGCACTAGACCTTTGGTGAGTGCTTCCAAATACCTGATTGAACTGGACACTTGTCTTTAATACTTGACCAATGTGATTTAATGATATGTCATTTGTTTGATCGGACAAGAGTGTACTTTATCGTACTTGCCCTACTATGAGATATACTTGTTTATTGTTGCAATGGATTTGATATATTTGTGTATCTGGTGCGCACTTCCTGGAATTCCAGAAACCCTGTGGCGAGTTACTCGAGTTGAGCCGGCACGGGTTTGGTCGATTGGGTAACGAACCCTGGGTCTTTTGTTTTGTCGAATGGAGTGATATCTCCTCGACTAATCGGTATACACGAGTATTACCACCAGTGTTTATTGAGGATTTTGGGCCCAGTAGGGGGTTTGGATGGTGGACGGAGAGTAGTTTAAGTGGTGCTCTACTGGATTGGTTACTTACTTGAAAGTTGACGGAGTGTCAACTATTACTTGATCAAGCTCTGGTGATGCAATAGGAAGTTGGCTCCTGAGAGCCATCCGTATCCTTATACTTTGGAATGATTAGTACTTATCGTGTTATTGTTTCATTTTGAAAGAAAACTTTACACCCATTCATTTTGAGATTTGCCACTTGAAGTGTTATTGCCCACTTTTATGAACTTTTCATGCTCATTACTTTGCTATATTGACACTTGTACTTGTAAACAATGGTCGATTTGCTATTTGGAACCTCACTGGGCTTTTAGCTCATTCCACGTCATTTGTTTTTCTTATAGGGGGTACGAGTGAGGCGTGAGACGTGTACAGACTAGTGTAATCTAGTTATTTTGAATTTTGAATTTGTACTCACGCTAGTACCCGACTAGGGTTGATTGTATTCGAATTGTAAATATTTTGAACTATTTGGCGTGTAGAAGCTTTGTATCTGGATTTGAGCATCAATGTATATATTAAGTTGAAGTGGATGTGTTATTCATTTTCTATGGATATACGTTATTTTTCTTGAGTTATGAGTGAGTGAGTCCTGACGAGAGTTGGGCAGGCGGTCCACTAAACCCTAGGGTATGCCCTAGGGAGAGGTGGAGCCGTCACAATCTGAGTTTTGGGCATAGTATTTGCGAGTATTTGTCTCAATTGCCAAAACATATTCAATTACTAGTTACCCTAGACATATCTGTTCATGCCACAGTTCGACGAGTCAATATAAGGGAGTAATACTCCTTATTTTTAGTTTTCCTACTGTATCCGCTTTCCTCCTTCATAGTGTTTTAATAAAAATTAGGGATAGCATCCCTTCCCCATGTACGGGGTTTGCTTAAAAAATAATGCTATTAAAATTTGATTCTTTGATGAAAAATTCAAAAAAGGAATCTAATACATATATGAGTTTTTTATTTGTTTAAAAAAAATTTAAAAAGATGACTAATCTGGAAGAAAAGAAAGGAAAGAGGATTAAAAAATAAATTTAACATAATAGAGGAATTTTGTCCCATAAGAGATTAAATAATACAAAAAAAAAAGTTTGGAACACAAATTGAAAATTAGGGTATACGTTATGGAGAAAACTGTAACTAACCCAAACTTTGTTGGTAACTCTTTACAAGTAACAAATTATTTTGTTTTGTATGATAGACAATTGATTTGCATCTAGAAAAGATTAATGGAGGCACATGAACATAAATGAAAATAGGATGAAATTAGAACATTTTTTTTAGATGGCTGGTGATGATAGTAAAACATTTGAAAATTTTTTGGAAAATAAGAACGGGAAGATTCAAAGTTCATAAAAATGGTGTAAATTTTAGAAAAATTGTGAATGGAATATGGCTTATTAATCAAAAAATAAATAACTAACAAATTAATCACTAGATGAGTAAATTATCCTCATAATGCCAAGGAGGTTTGGTCTAGTAGATAAGGTTGAGAGGCAAAAATTAGAGATATTAGGTTCTAATTTCCTTGTTTTCTTTGCGCTTCTTAAATCCCACCCTTTCTCTATTAGAAAAAAATTAAAAAAATCATTTTCTAAGTTTAAAGTCTTGTAAGATGTTTAGACTAAGATTAAATCATTTTCTATCCAATATTCAAGGATTAAGGCAAATGAACTCTTCATTTGTTCCGTTTAAGCTAAACCAGACTCTAAGTTGTTTGTAGTTTGGGTTTTGTTCCACTACACTAGTCCCCCAAGTTTTCAGTTCTGTAAAATGTTCATGAAGACGAGGTTAAGAGGTTATAAGCTGTTTTATGTATATAATTACTACAAGTTATCTTAGAATTTCTGAAAACATCATGGAAGACTTAACTCATCACTGTTTCGGCCAGCAAGTAAAATTTCCAGCAATATCATTTCAAAATGTTCAACAAAGCTCCACTGTTTACTTGCTTAAAACACTAATCTCTTAGTATGCATTCTGTCCAACACAAACCAAGGCAAATAACACTTAATTCCAGCAAATGGATCAGCCAAGAAATCATATATATACTAATCTGTCATCAGCTAAGTGTAACAGTCATCAATTGGCAATGCAACATATGGCTGCTTCCTTAATTTCTTCTATGTTAACTCCAACTTAACATGCAAAACATGACTATCAAGCTACAAAGTAGCCTTAAATAGAGCATATAAAAGTTCACAACTAAAATTCGAAGGAAGATTGATTAAAAGTTCATTTCTCTATCTCGGCCTTCCTAATAGGTTCCATCAGCTTTTAATCAAGAATTTTCCCATTAGTCTCTTCATTATTCACTCAAATCTAACAAGCATGATAAGATGGAAATGTTATACAATGAATTAAACCTCAATGTAGAAGTTTAGAACCAGAATCCATGAAGAACCTGGGATAATTTCTTTTTCTTTCCTTCGGCCAACCTATCTGCATTAGATTGAACTCAACTTTCCTTCAATGTTCATTTTAGTTTATACTCATTTTTGTCTTGCTTGATGAAGTTAAGAGGCTTTATGATATACTACAGCTTAATACAATAGTTTAAAAGCCAAAGTTTGCAGAGGACAGCTAGAGTGACAAGAACACTTGCAGCAGATTGTTCATTCTTCCTTTAATATTCCCTTTAGTTTCAATTCATTTCTGTCTCACTTGTAGGAGTTAAGTGACTTATGACATGTTACAATCCTATACGTGAGTCCGGAAGTTAAGATTTGCAAAGGACAACCAGAGTTTCCTTCTTTTCCCTCTCGGTTGCAGCCAATGAATTTTCAGCATGGCAGTAGTTTATTATTTGACACTTCTTCAACTTTTCCTTTTCAGTTTTAGGTCTCAATCACTCATACAGAGGTTATTTATTCAGCTACAGGTTATCCTTAGCTAAACATGGGAGTTTATGACCAGATTCCAGAAGAAAACTGAATCAAATCCCATATCTGCGTAACGCTACAAAATCTGAAGCATAGCAGTATGCATCAGATTCTTTCAAGCTCAATCCTTACTATTTCATGCTCACTTTCTCATGCATAAAGCAACCATGATGCCATGCATCATGTTACAGTTTAGCACAGGATATCAGAGTCATGGTTTACGGGATTCAGCAGCAATCTTTCCATTTCTTTTCTGATAACAGGCTACACAACCAATGCCTATCTCACGGCTAGAAGTCAGAATTTTCCTCCAGCTAGCTATCAGTTCCAAACAAATTTCTCTGCAGCAAAACTCAATTTTCTTCACTAGAATCCAGCCTACAACATACGTATTCAAGTGTACCAGATGCTTAAGAGGTTATCACACAAATTTTCTATCATTTATAAGCTGGAATTCAACAACAGCTTCTAATTCCCTCCAAATCTGTCCAACAGTTTTATCTCCTTTAAAACAGAGTTTCACCTTGACTAAGGACCCATTTTCTTTGCTAAATTCACATGCAGCTCATATTTTAATCCATTTATACCGAATAAGCAAGAGATTATTGCAGATTCTTACCTTTTCCTCCTGAGTTTCGATGTTGCAGACTGTTCATGTTTCTGATTCAGTTCCTCAAGTCTTACTCCTGCCTTCCTTACGTTTGGCTCGTGGTGTTGAGATTACAAGCTGGAGAAATGAAGCGAGCCAATGTTTATCTCTCTCTCCCTCAATCTCTCGGTTTCAGGCTGGTAGCAAGGTGAAACCAGAAATATTTTCTTTTCCTCTCACTCGGTTGTATTTTGAGATGAATGGTGTGACCGAATCTCTGTCTCAGTTTTGTTCCTAGTGCTCGGTTGGTAGGGAGAGAATTGAACGTACTTCTTCACTCGACTGACCACTCAAAGTTTCTTCATTCGGTGGCTGATCATTCCAGAGTTTCCCTCATTCGGTCACTGCTTACTAGCAATTTTGGTAGCAGATTCATTCCGGGCAGCTGTCCAAATAAGAGTTACTCACCGCCCTAAGCTAGCAGCCAAACATTTCCTTTCGACCGTTTAGTCTAGTAGATGGTTGGCTGATCTCTATTCGGTTTCAATCCCTAGAGGTCTCGATTTTGTTTTATGAATTTCTGATGGTTGGTTCCTTGGCTGCATGGTAGTTAGTCTGAAATTCCAAGGTTGTTTTAGTCTTTTTATTTTCGTTCATTTGGTTGCCATGAGTCCGTAATTTTTGTCTCACACATTGTCTCAAAATTTCGTTTGTTCTAATTTGTATGTACCTTGAAAAATTTTACTTATTTCGATCTAGTAGATTTCCACACATTTGGCTTTAAGGAAAATTAATTAGTCATGTAACTTATTCAACTATATATTATATTCAAATGGGTCAAATTACAATATGCATATCATATGTTTATTTGATTCATATAATTTTTTTTACACCATTCTAGGATATTTCTAAATTCTCAATTTTTATATAAATTCAATTAGACATTTAATTTAACCATTTATTCGTTATAATATTTCTAATATCGAAATAATTAAAATCAAAGAAATTCATAGCATACATATAATTTTTCTCGAGTTCTCACAGCTGTTTATTGTCTGAACGACATTTTCTTCAATGACAGACCAAGCAAACTTGAAAAAATGTCTCATATATCCATCTAGACCTGGCGCGCTCTCTCTATCCATATCAAAAACAACACGACATATTTCCTCTTTAGTTGGAAGCTCTTTTAGCATAGCATTATCCTCGTTTGACAAGATTTTAGGAATATGCTCTAGCAAACCCGGAGAATTCATTGTCTGTTGCGTCAAAAATAGCTCCTTAAAATACCAAACAACCTCTTCCCCTATCTATGACTTCGAAGCCACCCAATCTCCCCTTCTATCCCTTATGTTATGAATCACCTATTGTAAACGCCACTGTTTGACCACAAAATAAAAAAATTTGGTGTTCTTATCCCCTTTTTGAAGCCATCTAACCCGAGGTTTCTACTTCCATAACAGCTCCTCCATTCGCAGCACCATTCGTAGTCTAGCTTGTACCAGGTGCAAATCCGAACATGCCTCATCCAAACCATCATTCTCCATTCTAGCTTCAGCAAGTCTTACTTCTTCCTCCCTCTGCTTCACAGATCGAAAAATATCTCCAAACACCTCTTTATTGCATTGCTGGATATGTCCCCTAAGCCTTTTTAATTTAATACATAGAACTCTCATAGAAGACCCCTCACATGGACATTCCCAAGACTCTTTAATAACAGATAAAAAATCCTCCTGCAACGTCCATAAATTTAAGAACCGGAAGGGCCGTGGTTTGTCGTTGCAGAGGCCCCGTCCCGGGCCCAGACACGTGGCAGCCCGGGAAGTCCAGAGCTGGGCTTGGACCCCAGGCCTATGGGAACCATCCTGGGGCACACCGCCGCTAGGGTTCCGAAGGACTCCAGAGAACAATCCCGTAGAGGGCGGGGAGAATCCCCCTCAGCGCGGGATTGACACTAATCCGGGCAAATCCCGAAACGTACGGAGGCCGGACTCTCGAGTAGGTATAAATGGTAATGCACACCAACTGTGCAAGGTATGCTTACTATTGGCAAATTACTCCCTACTGTTTTACTTCCCATTAATTCCACTCACCGGAAGACTAACTTGACCGTCGGAGTGTCCCCGGGGACAACCTCGGGGCTCCCCTGCTAGTCACCCTAGGGACCTTTTCTTGTTTGTTTTGCAGGGTTTGGACACACTCTTCTCATTAGCACGCCGAGCTCAGTAGGTCAGTTCGGTCCGGGGAAGCCCAACGCTTCTTCAGTTGGCGCCGTTTGTGGGAACAAAAGGTAAGTGTAGTTGTGTTGATGGCGAGAACGCGTTCCAAGCGAACCATAGAGAACACCGATCCCGGAGCCGGCGATGGGTCCCGGTGAAGGGAGACCGAGGCGGCTCGGGACGCTGGGGGCTCAGCTCTTTCGGGGGAACGGAGACAGCAGATCCTCCAATTCATGATGGAGAACCTCCCCATGTTGGAAAACATGATCCGACAGGCGAATGAGGGGGGTGAAACTGGGGGCGTACAAACCTCCAAGGCGAAGAAGAAGGAATCGCCCCTCATTCCCTCGGAGGATGAGTCACGGGATCAGCCCCCCAGAAGGAAACGGCCACGGACTCCCCCTCGGCCACGAGCCTCGGTGCTCGGAGATAGCGAGAGGTATCCCCGCGACCGGTCCGCTGGGAGCCGACCGAGAAATCCTTCATAGTGGAAGCCTGTGCGAAACGAGTCTGAACGCTCCCCCGACCGATCTGTCGAGAGCCGACCGCGCAACCCTCCCCAGTGGAAGCCTGTCCGAGATGAACTCGAGCAGATCTTGTGGCCGCAATTATATGAGGACAATTACACAGTCTCGCCCTTTACCCGAGAGATAGAGGACTACCCGCTACCCCGGAGATTCAAGATCCCGAACATTGAGCTGTACGACGCTTCGACCGATCCGGAAGACCACCTTTCGGTCTTCCTGACGCACATGAGTCTGCAAACAGCTGCGGATGAAATCCGTTGCAAGACCTTCCCCATGTTTCTGAAGGGGAGGGCCCGGCTCTGGTTCCAAGGTCTGGCACCGGGGTCCATCCGAAGTTTCCCCGAACTGGCCAGGCAGTTCGTCGCCCAGTTCGTCTTTTCGAAGACTTATTCGAAGAATGTGGCTCACCTTATGGCAATCAGGCAGAAGCCGGACGAGTCACTGAGAAGTTTCATGGCCCGCTTCAACACGGAGAACCTGCAGATCAGGGACAAAGATGAAAAGGTGGTAATGGCCGCCTTCATGAACGGGCTCAGGGCAGAGGAGCTTTTCTGCAAGCTAGCCGAGAAGTCTCCCAGAGATCTGGAGGAGCTCTTGACTAGGGCGCACGCAGCCGCTAACGCAGAGGAGGCGGCACGCCTGAAGAGGGAGTCGGATAGGGAGCTCGGAAATCGAAGAGGACGGGGAAGCCACCCCAAAAGCAAGGATGGCCCGGCCAAGAAGAACTTTTTTGACCGACTCTCAAAGGAGAAAACCCCCGCTCAACCGCCGCTTCCGAAAAAATGGTACACCTCCCTGACTCGACCCAGAGCCCAGATCCTGGCCGTCATAGAGGCGGAGGGCTTAGGGGAACGGCCGCCTAAGATGGGGACACCCCGGAACAAGAGAAACCAGGACCGGTATTGTGTCTTCCACCGTGACGTCGGGCATGACACGGAGGGGTGTTGGCCCTGCGGAAGGAGATCGAGGATCTGATCCAGCGTGACTTCCTCGGACGATTTGTACGGCAAGACCCCCCAGGCTAGGAGCCAGGACGGACCTACCGCGGAGACAGGGGCGACGGCCAGCGTCGCGACTGCCCTGAGCAGCGTGACATTCCTCGAGGCCGCTCCTCCGACCAGGACACCCAGAAATTTGGCAGGGGTGATTAACACCATCGCCGGGGGTCCCACGGGTGGGACAGCAATGTGGCTCGGAAGAACAGGCGGCCTCCCCCCGAGAGGGATGATTCCCTGAAGCGCCTGCGCGTGGACGAAGAGATTACCTTCGGACCTAGGGATGTAGTTCCCCTGGTGTCAGGGAACCATGAGGCCATTGTGATAGACGTCGTAACCAATAACTATCGGTGAAGAAAGTGTACGTTGACCAAGGAAGTGCGGTGGACATCCTGTTCTACCGGGTGTTCAAGGAGCTCGGCTTGGAAGATGGACAGTTGACCCCGGTTCGGACACCTCAGGTGGGTTTCACCAGGCCACCCATCAACCCGGAGGGGATGATCACCCTGATGGTTACGGTAGGGCAGGCGCCCAAGTGCCGGACCATCCCCGTCAATTTCGTGGTGGTCAAACAACAATCCCCGTACAATATATACCTGGGTCGGCCCGCCTTGAACGCCCTCCGAGCTATTCCTTTTTCGTTCCACCTCAGCGTTAAATTCCCCACACCAGGAGGAATAGCCGAGATACACGGAGATCCAGAAATGGCCCGAACTTGCTACTTGGCCATGCGCCGGGGGCAAGAGAAGGTGGTCGCTCAGACAACCAGCTTGGAGCCCCACATCCCGGAGGAGGAGGCCAGACAATTGGGCACCAAGGACGGGATCGAGGAGTTCCCCTTGAGAGAGGACAGGCACGACCGGGTCCTCCACATCGGTGCGTCGCTACTTTCCGAGGAGAAGGAGGGTTTGAAGGCCCTGCTAAGGGAGTACTCCCGGGTCTTCGCATGGACGGTTGAGGACATGCCCGGGATTCTGACTGACCTGGCCGTCCACCACCTCAACGTAGATCCCCGCTTCAAGCCGGTGAAACAGAAGAAGAGGAGTTTCGCCCCAGAGAGAAATAAGGTGATCAAGAAGGAGGTCGGCAAGCTGCTGGAATCCAAGATCATCCTGGAGGTATATTATCCGACCTGGCTAGCCAACCCGGTCCTGGTGAAGAAGGAGGACAAGTCTTGGAGGATGTGCGTGGACTTCATAGACCTCAATAAAGCTTGCCCAAAGGACTGCTTCCTTTTGCTGAGAATTGACAGGTTAGTAGACTCTACTGTGGATTTTGACTTTTTGTGTTTTCTGAATGCCTTCAAGGGATACCACCAGATAGAGATGGCTGAAGAAGACCAAGAAAAGACTTCCTTCATCACTGAGGAGACTTACTGCTACCGGACAATGCCGTTTGGGCTAAAAAACGCTGGAGTTACCTACCAGCGCCTGGTCAACAAATTGTTCCAGAATCATATCGGCAGGAGTATGGAGGTCTACATGAACGATATACTCATCAAGAGCCGAACTGACCGGCAGCTCGTTCCCGATCTGAGGGAAATCTTGAACATCCTGTGGGAGGGCCGGATGCGGTTGAACCCGAAAAATGCACCTTCGGGGTTAGGTCGGGAAAGTTCCTAGGTTTCCTGGTCTCCCGAGAGGGGATCCGGGCCAACCCCGATAAGCTCCAAGCCATTATGGGTATGGCCCCTCCGAGGAACATAAAGGAGGTCCAGCGGCTCACGGGAAGGATGGCCGCCATGAGCAGATTCCTCTCGCGTTCCGCGGTAAGGGGGCTACCCTTCTTTCAAATCCTGAAAGCGCCTAAGGACTTTCAATGGACTGAGAAATGTCAGAAAGTTTTCACCGACCTGAAAGCATATCTGGTTGAGCTGCCCACTTTGACCGCCCCGGAGCAGGGAGAAACCCTGTTTCTATACTTGTCCGTTTGCAATGAGGCCGTTAGTGCAGTTTTGGTGCAGGAAGACAAGGGGGCTCAGAGGCCAATATATTATGTCAGCCGTGTTTTACAAGGACCTGAAATGCGGTACACACCGGCAGAAAAATTGGTCCTTGCCCTGGTGCACGCCGCCCGAAAATTTCGACCTTACTTCCAGGCCCACAACATTGTTGTCATGACTGATCAGCCCTTACGACAGATACTTACAAAGCTTGAGGTCTCAGGCAGGATGACCAAATGGGCTGTCGAACTGGCAGAGCATGACATCGGCTATCAGTCTCGTACCGCTATCAAAGCTCAGGCCCTGGCGGACTTCCTTGCTGAAGGGGCCAGTTTGTCCGTGGCCGAGTCAAGCTCTTTGCCCGAGGAGGTACAGCCGGAAGAGCCGTGGGTACTGTTTGTGGACGGGGCCTCGAGCAAGGAAGGGAGCGGAACCGGCCTGCTGCTCACCTCGCCCACCGGGGAAGAGCTGACATACGCGCTCAGATTTGACTTCCCGGCATCCAAGAATGAGGCGGAGTATGAGGCCCTATTGACTGGATTACGGATAGCCCACCAGATGGGTATAACTGCGATCAAAGTCCGGAGTGATTCCCAACTCGTAGTCCACCAAGTTCGCGGGGAGTACGAGACCAAGGAGGACATCATGAAAAAAATACTTGGCTAAGGTACGAGAGGCGATAACCTTGTTTGATGTCTTTGAAATCGAGCAGGTGCCGAGATCACAGAACAAGCCGCGAACGCTCTGTCAAAACTGGCGTCCTCCTCGTTCGCTCACCTGAACAAGGAGGTCCTGATGGAGGTAGTCAAGCAAAAAAGCATCGACCAGGTCCAAGTCTTGGCTATAGACAGTCCGGCCTCCTGGATGACTCCCCTCGTGGACTTCCTCAGCTCGGATGTCCTCCCCAAGGACAAAATCGAGGCCCGCCGACTCCAACTCAGAGCTGCCAAGTACGCCCACTCTGGGGGGGACCCTCTACAGGAGGTCGTATTTGTCTCTCTAGCTAAAGTGCGTAACTCCCGAGAAAGGCGACTATGTCCTCCGAGAAGTTCATGAAGATTTATGCGCGGCGCATGTGGGATCTCGGGTGTTGGCCAAAAAGTGCCTGCTCCTAGGCTACTATTGGCCCTCAGTGTTTTAGGATGCCGCGGCATTAGTTCAGCAATGCCGAACTTGTCAGGTGCACGCCCCGCTGCGTCACCAGCCAACTCAGGAGATGGTCCCCATTCACAGTCCTTGGCCTTTTGCCCAGTGGGGAATAGACTTTCTGGGGCCTTTTCCCTGAGTTCCCGAGAGATACGAACACCTCGTGGTGGCCATCGACTACTTCACAAAGTGGATGGAAGCGGAACCTTTGGTCACTATCTCTGGAAAAGTAGTTCAGAAATTCTTCTGGAAAAACATAGTTTGCTGCTTCGGGATTCCGCATGTCATGATATCTGACAATGGGCGACAGTTCGCTGAAAACCCCTTCAGGAGCTGGTGCGCAGAGCTCGGGATCGGCCAACACTTCACTTCGGTCGGTCATTCCCAGGCCAACGGCCAAGTGGAGAACGTTAATCGAACCGTTCTGCAAGGACTAGTCTGGAACTGGCCCAGTCTAACTGGCTAGAAGAACTTTCTAGTGTCCTCTGGGCTTACCGAACTACGTCGAGGACAGCCACACATGAGACCCCTTTCTCCCTAACTTATGGGGCAGAAGCGGTGGTACCAGCAGAGATCGGCCTCCCATCACCTCGGACACAGAATTTCGTTGCGGCAATCAATAAAGAAGAACTGAGGTGTAACTTGGACATGTTGGAAGCCAAACGCGAGGGAGCGGCGATACGGATGGCTAAGTACAAAAGTCAACTTGCCCGCTATCATAACGCGAAGGTGAGGAATACGCAGTACCAGCCGGGAGACCTCGTCCTATGAAAGAACTCAGTCAGTCGAGCTCATAGTTCCAACAAGCTTGATCCGAACTGGGAGGGGCCGTACAAAGTCCTGGAGACGAGCCGAGCTGGGTACTGTAAGCTTGCGAAATTAGATGGAATAGAGGTACCCCGCACTTGGCACTTTTTGAACTTGCGATTGTTCATAGGTTAGATTGGTCCAAGATATCTTACTGTCTATTCTTCGGAATCCACTTTTGGGTCAAACTAAATAAATGTTCGACTTCGAACCTTCATTACAAAGTTTATCAATACCGTTTACCTTGAACTGTCACGTTATTTGCTTGTTAATTCTACACTAGCACACTCAGACAATACTAAGTGTCCTAGTGGAGAGCAGGGGCAATGAATGGATGAAATGCCTTTAAATTTTGAGAGTTTGATGTTCGACCCAGGAGGTCGGCATAACTTAAAGTTTTAAAGTCTGATGTTAGGCCCAGGAGGTCGTCACGCCGCTTCGATTGTTAGAGTTTGGCGCAAGCGAAAATTGGAAGCCAGAATTAGATAGTTTCATTCAATACCATTTCATATGTACATTCAAAACCTACCTATTGCAAAACCTACCGAGCTATCAAAAAAAAAAAAAAAAAGAAAAGCACAGCTTAGCCCCTAACCCCTAAGCCACTGGCTCCTTCCCGGAAACCCTGCCAGGAGCCTCGCCCTCTTCCAAGGGAATCTTCGCAAGCTCGGTTCCCACGTCGCTCCTGCCAACCAGATCCTTTAGGGCATGCCCCTTGCAATCCCCGTCGAAGAGCCAGTCTAACTTCTCCTCGGCGGCAGGATTGTAGTCCTTGAATGTGGCCAAGTCGAAGCCAGACAGGCCGAGTTCCTTCACCTGGTCCAGGGCTCGTGTGAAGCCGACCTGAAGGATGGGCTGGTTGAGGAGGGCGACGTCTTCGGCAAACTGTTCGGTGGAGATGAACTCCCGAACAGCCTTCCCGCGTTCCCGGCTAACGGTGCCGGATTGCTCGATGGCGTGGTCCGCCCTCAGCTTCTCTACGCCCGCCCTCTCCTGATCCAGCTCTGACCTGGTGGAGGCGAGTTGGACTTGAACCACTTCCAGCTCCTTCTCGGCTTTGCCCAACTTGGCCTTTAGGGAGTCTGTCCCCTTAAGGGCGCGGGCCAGCCTTTGTTCAGTCTCCCGATTCTTTTTCTGTAATTTCTCTAAGTCGGGAGATAGCTCGGAGAAGCGGGTCGCCAGGGCAGCCCCAGGGGCATTGGCCTAAGGAACGGAAAGGGAAATTAACGTACTACGGGATCAAACCGAAAAGCAGAGACACAAGTGGCCTAAGGTGTAGGGAGCTTACTTGGGCCTGAGCGGTGTAGTACATGTCTTGGAACTCGGACGGACTGGCCAGCTCTATCCACCTCTTGTCACGGGGGAGGACACAACCCGCTACCAACTCGCGAGCCACCTCAGGAAACTGGGCTCGGTCGTTGATGGAGAGTCCCCACGACGGGGGTCGTGCGTAGAGGGGGTCGGACCCGGTTTCACGGGGGCCACATGGCGAAAGTGCCACAGATTGGGGGGGCGTCTCCCGTGTGTGCTCCTCCACGGAGCCAACCCCCAGGTGAACCGGACCTGCGCGGGGGGCACCCCCTGACGTTAGCAGAAGAGGGGGTTGTGCTGAAATTGGCGCGAGCCTCTTCTCAGACTGAGGGGGCTGATCCTCTCAGCCCTTCTTTTGCCCGGTCGCTTTCTTCTTGTTGGTGACCTGCTGGGTGGGGGACGAAGAGTGGGAGGCTTCCTTCTGGGGAGCCGAGCTGCCCCCAGGAGTCAGAGATGCCTCAGAGGCTTTCTTGGCAGCCTCTGGCTACGGAATGGGGGCGGCCACGTCGGAGGGCATGCCCAACAGCTTGGAAAGCCTCCTACCGAAAAGCAGAGACACAAGTGGCCTAAGGTGTAGGGAGCTTACTTGGGCCTGAGCGGTGTAGTACATGTCTTGGAACTCGGACGGACTGGCCAGCTCTATCCACCTCTTGTCACGGGGGAGGACCGAACCCGCTACCAACTCGCAAGCCACCTCAGGAAACTGGCTCGGTCGTTGATGGAGAGTCCCCACGACCGGGGTCGTGCGTAGAGGGGGTCGGACCCGGTTTCACGGGGGCCACATGGCGAAAGTGCCACAGATTGGGGGGCGTCTCCCGTGTGTGCTCCTCCACGGAGCCAACCCCCAGGTGAACCGGACCTGCGCGGGGGGCACCCCCTGACGTTAGCAGAGGAGGGGGTTGTGCTGAAATTGGCGAGAGCCTCTTCTCAGACTGAGGGGGCTGATCCTCTCAGCCCTTCTTTTGCCCGGTCGCTTTCTTCTTGTTGGTGACCTGCTGGGTGGGGGACGAAGAGTGGGAGGCTTCTTTCTGGGGAGCCGAGCTGTCCCTAGGAGTCAGAGATGCCTCAGAGGCTTTTTTGGCAGCCTCTGGCTGCGGAGTGGGGGCGGCCACGTCGGAGGGCATGCCCAACAGCTTGGAAAGCCTCCTCACTGCAGCAAACACCACCAGGTTAGTAAAAAAACAAAAAAAGGCAACGGACAACAGGAGCACGGAGACGGCATTACAGGTGTCGTAGTTGGTGGAGGAGGGCACCACACTTCCAGGGGACCCGGACAACGTCCCCATCAGCCTGGCCGCAGATATCTGCTCGGTAGAGAACCTGGCCGCGTGTAGCTTCACCGCAGAGCTCACTAGCTGGCTGAGGGCCTCGGTGTCCAAGTCCCCCGGATAGGGGTCGGAGTCGACCTCCCCGACCTTCCACACATTAGGAAGGAAGTGTGTAGATTTAACAAAGAAGATGTCCCCCTTCCAATTCTTTATGGAAGAGCGGACCCCGAATAGAAGATCTTGGGTGCCCTTCCTACCCCGAAATTTGTTAGTAGTTCGGCAGGAGAAGTAGTACCACCCAGGAAGGAAGAGTTTAAGGGTGTAAGAGACTCGGAAGAGAGAAAGAGAATAAGGAATGGAGCAGATTTGGCAGTAGATCAGGAATCCAATGATGATCCTGATAGAGTTGGGATGGACCTGGGTGATTTTGAGCCCCCAATAGCTCAGGATCTCGGATAGGACTAGAGAAATGGGGAGTCGGAGCCCTGCGACCAGCTGCTCCCTGTAGATGGCTACGAATCCGGAGGGGGGTCGGCTGGTTCGGTCGTGGGGCCCGACAGCCCTCGGCTCGAAGGCCAGAGTAATGGAAAAAGACCTGACCAGCTCAGCGACCTCCTCGGGCGAGAGGGTGACCTCTTGCTGGTCAGGTTGACCGTAGTCGAGTTCAGGATCATCCCCCTGCTCAGGAGCAGGGGGGCCCTCAGAGGAATCCCTATCCTTACCTGCCCCTCCCTGGTCTCCGTCAGTGGAGTCATGTGGGGATTTGGGGGAAAGAACGGAAGTGACCTGCTGCTCGATGAGAGCATCGAGCTCGACCACCTCCTCCAGGATACGGGCAGGAGGAGAATGGACAGATGGAGAGCTCATAATGATTATGGGTTCGAGCAGGTTGGGGATGTGGAAGTTGGGGTTAGAAGCGGAAGAAGAGGAAAGAGGAGGAGGGGAAGATGAAGGTGAAGATGAAGACGAAGAGAAGATACGGATCCTAAGGGCTCTACAATGGGCAGGGACCCGAGATGCGGTGGAAGTGACGCCGGACTGATCCGACATAAAAAGCAAAGGGTGACAAGGGGAAAAAGAGAGCGAAGGAGGAAGGAAAAGAACTTAC
Source organism: Coffea arabica (assembly GCF_036785885.1). Taxonomy (NCBI): domain Eukaryota; kingdom Viridiplantae; phylum Streptophyta; class Magnoliopsida; order Gentianales; family Rubiaceae; genus Coffea; species Coffea arabica. The sequence goes on along the minus strand of NC_092318.1, from coordinate 21,570,535 downwards.
TGGTGAATGGAATGGGAAAAGATGAAGGAACCGCCGGAATCTAGACACTGTGGGCCGGAAGTCTTGCCACTGGAACTTTCGGAAGTAAGAAAATACGCGAAATAAGGAAAATGGCAAATAGAGTTGGAAGAAATCTAGTAACCCCTATTTATAGGGAGTAAAATGGGGGGAAACGGCTGCTTGAAGTTGAACTGCCCCCATGCGAACGCATTTAAAAGCAGTACGGAAACCAAAGAGACGCGACAGTTGAAAGGACTCAAGCGCGACTTTTCAGGAGGCAGCACTGTGCCGGAGGTGACCATGGCAGAGCAGGGCGACGCTGGTCTCCCATGTGGCAGGGGGCGTAGATCAGGTCTGTCTGGAAGTCCTACCTAATTTAGGGGGCTAGTGCAGAGGCCCCGTCCAGGGTCCAAACACGTGGCAGCCCGGGAAGTCCAGAGCTGGGCTTGGACCCCAGGCCCATGGGTACCATCCTGGGGCACACCGCAGCTAGGGCTCCGAAGGGCTCCAGAGAACAATCCCGCAGAGGGCAGGGAGAATCCCCCTCAGCACGGGATTGACACTATTCCGGGCAGATCCCGAAACGTACGGAGGCCGGACTCTCGAGTAGGTATAAATGGTAACGCACACCAACTGTACAAGGTACGCTTACTATTGGCAAATTACTCCCGACTGTTTTACTTCCCGTGAATTCCACTCACCGGAAGACTAACTTGACCGTCGGAGTGTCCCCGGGGGTAACCTCGGGGCTCCCCTGCTAGTCACCCTAAGGACCTTTTCTTGTTTGTTTTGCAGGGTTTGGACACGCTCTTCTCATCAGCACGCCGAGCTCAGTAGGTCAGCTCGGTCCGAGGAAGCCCAGCGCTTCTTCAATCGTCAACTTGAGTCGCTACAGAAATTAGGAGTGGAGGATGATCTGACGACTCACGAGCCAAATGTGTGACTGAGAATTGTAAGCCTAAATCATAACACCCCTCATTGACCAAGATCCTGTCTAACCATTTCCAAATTCTTACAGAGCCATGATGATTATTACACCACATAAAACTAGCTCTAGAGAAGCCTATATCAACTAAATTGGCGTCACCCAAGAATTGTACAAACTCGGCTGCCTCAAAAGGATTTTAAGGCCGTCCGCCTCTTTTCTCATGTGCATCAACTACCACATTAAAATCACCACCAACAAGCCAAGCACCCGTGTCTGGATTATCACTCAGTAAACCATCCCATAGCTCGTCTATTAGGACTAGTACAGCGGGGATGCACGAAAGATAATGTGATAGGAAATGGCAAATGAGCATGAGAGATCTTAATGGATAAATGTTGGGAGCTTTCACCAACTACCACTCCATTAAAATTATCTTTAAAATACAACCAAATAGACCCAGCAGCATTACAAAAAATACTACTAAAATTCAATCTAAGCCGAAACCGCTTTGCTTTTTCCAACCGAAGTCTAGGTTCACAAATAGCTAAAATTTGAACTTGATGCAATTGAATCAACTTTCGAAGATGTCTAAAATTTGGAGCCTTAGAGATGCCCCGAATGTTCCAGAAAAGACCATTAATCGTTGGGCAGTAAGTGAAAAGAATTTTGTGAATTAATTGAAGCTGTCCGCAACTGTCTATTAGGAGGAAATTTTGCATGAATTCCTTTCTATTGATTGACTTTGACAACCTGAAATCCATCAACAATTCCAGCACACAAAGAGACCATCCCTTTCTTCCTATGTCTCGAACTAGTAAGGTCTCACGAGGATAAATTACCCGCCACCCCCTTGAATTTCCTCTTAACCACTAGCATCAGACCTATCTTCCTTCTGCTGCAAAACAAAATCAATAATTGCCGAAAGAGGCTGCAACATGGGAACTGCATCTACTTGACATGGCCGGAGACGCACCCCCAGTTCCTGACCAGCATACTCATCTCTCGTACCTGTATTATCAAAAGTAGCTTCCTTCATAACATCTCCAAAACATATCATAGACTGGGGGATATCAGACCCCAAAGCCCTATATGATGGATTGCTAGTACCTGGGCCATCCCTTCCCAATTGAATCTCTGCAGCGTCATCTTCTGCTCTTTGTAGAGTTGCATCCTATCGCTTGGCTTTTCCATTATCTGACCATTGATCCCCACCTGAGTATCCGCATGCACAGCAAGTCCAGATTCTTCTGCTTTCTGGGTAGTTTCAACCTCCAAAACCAAGCCTTCATTCCGCAAATCCTTATCCTGGGCAATGAGCTCCTACTGATTTTTTTATTCGTGGTAGAAACTTGGCTAGCAAGCAAAGTTATGGCCTGCTTAACTGGAACAAAGACAGCTCTCAGACCCTTTTCAATTCTTTTCCACCGTTCCTCCTTCGTACCCTCACTTTCAACCTGAGCGATCTCCTTCCCCGGGTGGTGACTACGTTGATCACCCTCCTCAAGTCAACACTCTTGATTTGCATGACCCATATGCCAGCAGATTGAGTAATATTTTGGCAGATTCTCGACAACAATCTACTGCTAGAAGCCCGCCGAGTCACCAGCCATGCCCACCCAAACTCGAAGAGGGATAAGCCGCAACAGGTCAACCTCCACACACAAACGAGCCACACTAGGCCTCGACATCAAAGTTGTGGTCGCATCCACAAACAATGGTCGACCAACCACACTCACAGTGGACAGCAGACTATGTTTATCAAAAAAATGTATTGGTAAGGAAGGCAAAGATATCCAAACGGGAGCTAAAGAGGATTCACGATACACATGAAACTCTGGTGTCTAGCGAAAAACCCTCATTGGATATCTCCCAATCTGCCACAATCCCCTTGTCCAGATGCACAAAAAATCTGCTTCACTAGCAAAATGCAATATAACATGTCTCGCATCCAAATGACCTACCGAGATCGAGTTCTTCAAATCCAAAGTCGAGAAAAACCTACGAATCTCCTCCAATTTTGGCCTGCCATGAGAAAATTTCCCCACCACTGAGAGCTTATAAGGAATAGCTAATTTGTCAATGTCCTCTCGTGAGAAAATAGTAGCAGGTTTACCCTTGTGGAGCGACGGATATTTAATATCAATTGGAGAAGGCAAAGACTAAGAAAATAAAGAAGAAAATGACTTTTTTGCCGGGGAGGGAATCTGCCCCCCAGCCATAAGCTAAAGGGCTTCCATGTCTACCAGAACCCTAGGTGTACACCAAGCATGCCAAGAAAACCTAGAAAGAGAGTTCCCGTCTTGCCAGACCCTTTACTAAAGTTTTTTAAGCTCTATTCTCAATTTGACTTCTAGAATAGGATAAAGGAGGTTACTTACATATTGGTTGCATTCATTACATCTCTACTCAGTAGAACAAGTTTCAATAGCTCATTAACCACTTGATCTATTCTATCAAAGATTACTTGCTCATGCGTATCTTCATTTGACATAGCTATTGCTATAATTGTGAAGTTAGATTAAATTCCCCCCATGAAGGCTCCAAATTTGCTGGTGAGAAATTGTAATTGTGCGTCAAGATCAACCCCTGTTGTTGATGTAGATTTTAATTTGTTTGACATAGTTGCAGTTAGAGGTGATTGTCTCTTTTTTGTTTAACAATTTTTTGTGCTTGTTGATTTTGGTTTGGTTGATTGCATCAATAAAATTTATTTCACCTTCATCGACATTGTCATCATCTGAGTTTGAAGTAGCATCAACTCTTTCATCTTCTTCCTCCAAATTCTGGATAGCTTTTTTATTTTGGACAGTTTGTGTTAAATTTTTAGCAATAGCTCTAATGGCTCTATCCCTTCCATACGCAATATCAAGATCCCCCAAATTTGACATTCCAAAGGTCTTTTACATCTTTATGAACCTAGAAAACAGAAAAGAAAGATAAATGATAAGAAAAAGAAAACTTAAAATGTAGTCAATTTCTTACCTTACACCAATCATCATACCACTTCTTTTTTCGCAAGAAATCATTTTTCAATATCATTCCAACTACAACTGCTTTCTTTACATAGTTTGGTAATTGCATGAAATCTATTTTCAACTACTTAACTTTTAAGTTAATATGTAGGCTGACATATTTGGTAAAGTTAGGTTGTTTATATAAGATAATTTTGAGCAATTCATTCATATAGTTGTTTTTAAATCTTCCATCTATTTTTCATATTACAACACAAGCTAATTTTGGCAATACTTCTATGAGCATTTTCATTTCTTCATCAGTCCAAAAACATTTATTTCTCCCTCTTTCATGTACAGTTTCACCATTCTCTATCCAATCATTTAAAAGTCATCATAATACTAATAAAATAAAATAATAGATACCAATTAAGTTCAATAATGAAAAATAAGACAATGGATGTGTTATTTGAAGTATGATAAAGTACAAAAAGAAACATACAAAAAAATTTGGGAAATAAATTTCCCAAATCCATAATAGGAATACAACAAATATTATTTCAGTTCCCAAATCCACTATAAGAAAATATCAAATGTCGATTCAAATTGTGCAAAACTTTAGAACTAAGTATACGTTCATAACTAATTACTATGTCTAGTCCTCCGATTGTTAAACATTCTTGAGCTAAATTATTCTTAAAATTTGCCCATTAGTGAAATAGTAGATATGTACTCTATTTCTTCATCACTTTCTTTATCTTCATTTTCATTTTCTTCGCTTGGTAGTTGTGACGCCCCCACTTCTCCCTAAGGCGAACCAAAGGGTATCCGCGGGACGCCTGCCCAGCTCTCGCCAGGACTCACTACAATCCATCATTCAAAAGCTCGAAATACTTTAAGTAACCTCAATACATAATTAAAGTACTTCAAATATCTCACACTTACAATTATGCAGCTTTCAAGCTTAAATACAACCCAACGGAAAAGGGTACAATAGCCATCCGTTATAATATAACTTAAAGTCTCCAAAAGAAAACAATCTAGTACTACTCACGAGCACCCTTGGTCTCGAACCCTATAAAAGAAAACCACAACGTGGGATGAGCTACACAGCCCAGTGAGGTTCCAAGACACTCTAACAGTTCAAATAAATCAAGTAAGTTGGGCATATCATATGCATGGTTCAAGGTTGCACAATGGCATGTTATCATGAGGTGATAATCATTGTACGAGTAATTTGAGACATTTATCATGGTATGAGACAGGTATCATGGTATGAGTACATTGGTCAGTTAACAGGTATGGAGCATATCACAGGCATAGCTCAGGATTTCATGTTGGCATTTTAGCATGAAACAATTATCATGATACAAGGTAAACATATACGGTAGGATACGGTGTTCCAGTGGAACTCTGTCGGTCATCTGCACCTTATGACTTCCGGATCCCCTCGGTTTGACTGGCCATCACCTTATCCCTCCAGTGGTAATACTCGAGTATACCGAAACGGTGTCCCAAGGTTCCAACCTACCCGACCGAGCCCAGTCCTGGCTCGAGTAGGTTAGTAACCATGAGCAGGGCCCAGTTCAGCTTAGAGCTTACAACATGCACAAGTAATCAAGTAATTCGGCAAAAGGTAAAATTCATCATTTGAGTAGGTCGAGTGAGGTAAAGTACACACTCGCCTAACAATGATGGACAGCTTCATATAACATGCGATTCACGATAATCAAGTGATCAAGTAAGTTGGTGATCACGTAAGCAGATAATCAAGTAAGCAAGTAGGCGAATAGATTAGAAAACGGTAAGTAAACATGGTTAACGGTAAACGGTAAACGGTAAATGGTTAACGGTGGTAATTACGGTTAATTGGTAGACATATGTCATTTTAATAGGCCACCATTGGCCGTTTTTCACTTTTTCAACGTAAGAGTCGAAGAGATTCACTCCAACCGACTTATGCTATCATAGCATAATTAATCATTTAAACACATCATGTAGATATGCTCTCCAAGCATTTCATATCTAGTATTTCAAGTAATCACATAAATATGCTCTTTAAGCATTTCATATCGAATAGTTCAAGTATACATATTTCAGGTATTTCATGTCGAGTAATTCAAGTATACCTTATTCAGATATGCATGAGTGTGGTAAATACCTAACATATAGCACTTAACACTTAATGATCATGGGTTATGCATGTCATAGATTTATTCCAATTACGTATTCCTATATGGAACACTCACCTATAGCAACAAGAGAGTAATACTCAAACAAATGCCTAGGCGTCCACTTCGAGTTCCTCTTGAAGGTCCCCTTGAGCGCCTGGGCAAATAACCATTAACTATTATACACTATCACTTAGAACCCCTACTTATCAAAGAAGGTTGTACAATCTAAGGAGAATTCATTAATTGGGCCTTAATTATTAATAATCGAGGCTCAAGAGTAAAGTTTTAAAGTCTAAAGAGAGAGACTAATATTTTCCATGAAATCGAGTTCAAAATGTTCAATCGGTATCGAGAAAAGAAGGCAAATTTCCAAAATTTTATTTTCTAAGAAATTGACAAATTTCAACTTTGGGTGTCAATTTTAGAAAAATCGTATCTTGCACTATGTAGGTCCAAAATTGGAAAGCGTGATACCGTTGGAAACTTCTTCAAAAGAACTAAAAGTTCCTAGAAGATACTTTTCCATGATTCCAAACAGAAGGTATTCAAAAATTGACTCAAAGTTGCTGCTTGGGACCATTTAGACAGTTTCGGGGTTGGTTTTTGACCATCTTTGAAAATCCGGCAAAATTCACACAATACGAACTAACCTCCGAAATTTAGAACTCAATTAGAGCTACAATCAAAGTTTAAAATGAAACAAACGGTACAAGAATTGAAGTTTTGAGCGCCAAGATATAGCAGCTCAAAGTTTGCTAAAAATTCCTCCTCGATCAAGAATTTCCAGATTTAAACATGAACTTTGGGACGTTGGTTGAACACTGAAACGGACTTGGAATGGCACCAAATTTGGCAGTATTATCCTACCATATAAGGGCTATTTCTCTACCAAATTTTGTAGGAAAATTCATTCGTAAAGTTGGTTAACGAAATCACTAAAGTCCCAAGAAGTTCCTCGGCAAATCTGCCTTGGACTTCCGTTTTTCCATTTTCAAAATGTTTGGCCAATAAAACACCTCAAACACGGTTCATTTCAGTAGATAATGTCTAAGGTACATTTTATAGGTGATTTATACCAAGAAGCTTCAGAAAACAAGTCCCAAATCATTGTTAGTTACAAATCTGTCCAGGTGGAAAATTCTATCACTGTAGCAGTTTCAAACATTGGCCACAACTCACTCAATTTAACTTGGAATTGGGCGTGGTTAATGGCGTTGGAAAGCTCTCTCATAAAGATAAATTTTCTCAGAAGAAACCATTTTCAAATTCCATTCACAAACAGCTCGTTTTTGAGCATCAAGAAGCAATTTCTGTCCTGTCTCCTGGAGAGCAACGAAACAGGACAGTGATTTTCAATCGAATGGTGTGGCTCACTCAAGTGGAACCAGAATGTAAAATTGGTACCAATGGAAATCTGGGAATGTCTAGTTTCCAGTTCCGCAAACGGCACTTGATTTCGACATCGGAGCAAAGAGTTATGGTCGATACAAAATGACTGCCTGGCCAATACGGGATTCATTTTCCAGTTTTGCTGACTTTGGAAATCAACTCATTTGACCAACCAAATCATGTTATTTTTCGATGAAATTTTGTACACACTCACAATAACATGTAAACAACATAATCAAGTCATTAGAACCTCAAAATGTTGCACAAAAATGGTCGGACAAGGCAGGGGTAAAACGGTCACTTTTTACTCCATGCACTCCTTGAAGTTTCTACTAGTTATACACCATTAATCTACCATTTTGAGCACTAAACCAACATTAAATCCATCATCAAGCATGATATCAGTCCCCAAGACAAAGGTGGGAGTTCATAGAGCCCACCCATTTCATTTTACACCATAAACAAAGCTACCCACATGATTATATAACCGTATATGTGCAATATATCTTACAAAAACTAAGATCTATGGGTTGGATGATTTGCTACCTTCTTGGATGACTAGATCAGAAATTTTTGGTCACTTTGAGCCTCAAGAAAACCGTGGAAATGAAGCTCCCCTCCTTGCCTAGATGAATCTCCAAGTTGTTGTGAGTTTGTGGTAGAAATTTCAAGTGATTTGGTGCAAGTTTGAGAGGTGAATGAAGAAGGAATTTTGGTCTCCTTCTCTTGGTGTTGCACGGCTGGTTTGAGAAGGAAAAGAAGAATGGTGGCTGATGATAAGCTTCCGTAGGAAGCTTTGATATTTGTGGCCAAAATTGGTTCCAAAAATCAACCTTTCAATAGCGCGCGAACGCGCGCGTTTCGTGCTCGTTTCCTCTCGCGTTTGTTTCGCTAGTGCACTAAACCTCTAATGCACTTATATTCATATAACTATTATTCACTCTTAATTTGTCCCAAAATAAGGGTCTAAAGTTCCTAAATTAAATCGCACGTGTGAAAACGCGTATCTCCAATTTAAGCGCAATAACGCGAAACTTCAGAGAAATTCTTATAACGATAGTACTAATAACTATCACTGGAGTATTTAAACATTAAAATGTCTAATTTAGGTCCATTGTACATGTCTCCAATATTTCAAACCTATTGTACTCTCAATCGATCAAGATTTCCAAAGACGTGTTCACTATTTTCACTAAACGAGCTTCCGAAAATTAATTTTTGAAACAAGTCATTTTAAAAATATAATGAAACTATATTTTCATGTAATTAGGTCTCAAGAGCTTAGAAAATAATATTCAGAGCAAAAGGTCAAATTAATAATTAAATAAGCTAGAAATAGGAGATTAAATAAGTAAATTTTGCGAGTCCTCACAGTAGTCATGAACTTCCTTATCAAGTTGTGCAGTAGATAGCATGCCGTAATTATTCATACTTGTATTTGAATTGCAAAAAATGAAGGGGCTGCTAGAATTTTTTATTTCTTTTTGAGCAATCTGAAACATCTCTCTCAATGACATTCTAGTTTTAGAGTGTTTCATATTGAAATATTCCTTCATTCTCTATGGTCAATAACCATTGAATTCATTAAGGTGATAATCTCTATCCTTGATAAGGAGCAAGAAATCTATTAGCATTACTATATCCAACATCCACCAAGTAATAACAACCTTCAAAATTCAATCATGTGCAAATTAATACTAAACTAACTATCTTATTCAATTATGTGCAAAAAATATTGATTGAATGGTATCAAATATTACAATGCATGTTTACCTTATCAAACTCTAAGACCATTAAACCTAGAGATAGCATTTCGAAACACACGACCATCATGTGTGGAACCTTTCCAACTCGACAAGACATAGATAAATTGCATATTAGGGGAACAAACACATAATATATTCGTCACAATACTTCCTTTTTTGTTTAATATATTGATTTTTGTTCAGTAGGTGATGTCATATTAACCAATGTCCCGTCTAAGGCACCTAAACAATTCTATTTTTAAAAAACAATCAAAAATTATGAAATGAGTTAAAATCTCTATACTGGATAAAAGAAAAAATTCACTTTTTTTAAAAGATTTCTTTCAAAAAATAAATTACCTTAAAACATTTCCATCTCTCATATCTGTGCAATTGGCAACAGGATCAAGCTTCTTAAGCAATATAGAATATAATTTTAAAATTATGTGTTAGGAGGCAAAGATTGAACTGATGACTTATAGTTTCTTTACTTCTTCAAAATAGAGCACAAATTGATTTTCTTTTCTTCTGATCAGCCAAAACATATATAAACATGGCAACAATTTCTTCTATTAACATGTTTCTTATAGCTTTCAAGCTTCCAATAGCTCTAATAATCTCACATAATATCTCAAATGTTTGTCTATTCATATGAAGTTTACTAATACAATAAGCATCATTCTCCCTAGTTAGTTTAAAAGATTGTTGCATGCGCTCAATAATTTTTTTTTCTTTAGATTTTATCTGACATCTCCTACATTTGAGATAGATGAATATTAACCATAAGCATTCTACATCATAAAAAGTACAATAACAACCATAAGCATTCTTGATAAAATTTGGTCATTTTAGTTTTTTTTTTTTTGCATCTTCTATTTTCAATTGGTAGATGTGTAGCATTTTCGTCTACATAACAATATGATAATCAAAAGTAAATATTTATCATAAAACATCAAATAAAAAAGTAAATATCTAGATTATAAAATTTAAAAATAACTAAACAATCTATAGAGTGCTAGTCTAAAATGCATATATGTGGAGATTATGATTTAAATTTTTTTATTCAAGCAATAGATAGTGTCTATAATGTAAATACATGCAAATTTTTACATAAGATTTCTAGTATATATATTTTTGTAACATTGGAATATTTCACCTTTAATTAAAACCCCCTAGATTATTATTTTTTTCTAAAGATATTTTTTAATTCAATACCACTTACAATTAAAAATGCATGATAATTTTTCTGATAGCCTATATAGAAATATTCATGCATCACTCATTGACTTGACTAGTCTCAAGTTTCTCAAATAAATGTAACAAAAAAACTATGAAAATATCCATTTATGATTTTGAATATCTGTAGGTATTTCTTAAATTCTTTTTATAAGAATGATTGCACCTCTCTTTTTTCCTTTTTTCCTAACACAATAATCTCCTAAAAAACAAGCAAAAAAACAAAAAACTTTCCAAAAAAATAATTATTTTGTTTCACAAAAAGGTAAGAAGAAACATAATAGTTTTATAAAAAAGTATTAAGAAAAATCATAAACAAATAGGAGAGATTTGAAAATGCTTGCCCTGAACCTTAGGATTTGGCTTTATACCTTTTTCTTGGAGATCTTCCTTGGAAATCTTGTTGGAAAATAGTTCTACTTGTCTTTGTTGTTGATGCTCTCTCAATTTCACCCATTTAGATTGTGACAGCCCCACCTTCCCTTAAGGCGAACCAAAGGGGTTAGCGGACTGCCTGCCCAGCTCTCGCCAGGACTAACGGTTCAGTTTACGTCGATCTATTACGTTCCGGAACTTACCATTGCGCGCAAACAAGTCAAAATCACAAACAATAAAAAACGAAAATCGAAGCCGAAATTTATCCAAACCACGGCCATGCATATATATACATTGGAAATCAACATTTACAAGCCAAACGGCAAACCAAGATATTCGTCTAGTTCATACATGTACCAAAAGCCAGTTACACACCAAACATTGGTGGAAACAAAACACTTAGGGTTTTTTTCCCACAAGGAGCTATTCAAAAATACATGTACAAGAGCTCAACTTGTCATCCAACTATCACAATCTTTTCCAAAAGTTTCATTTTCCTGTAAGGAAAACAAATGACACGGAATGAGCTAAAGCCCAGTGAGCAACTATCACAATAGCAGTTAAGATCACATAAGCATAACTATTCAATTCAAGTATGCAATTCCGAAATAAAGCAAATCAGTGAAAGGATACGGTCGGCTCTCAAGAGCCCATTTCCACGCTTGCAATCTTGATCCAACCTCATTGACCCTCCGTCAATTTTAAAAGAATAACCAACCGTAGACAACTCTTTACTCCCATTCCTTCCACCCAACATTCCCCAACCGGGCCCGCACTCCATTCAGTCATTTTGGTAATACTCGAGTTTACCGGAACCGAGAGTCTCATTACTACAAGGTTCCTCAGTACAGTCCCCGTGGCATGACAATTTTCACGACCAAGCCCTCGCCGGCTCGATCCAATTGACTACCAAACGGGGTTGAGCTCAGTAATACAGTAAGGTCGTTGGACAATCGTCCAAACGACACCAATTCAGTTTCCATGAAATGGAATTCACCAACCAATATATCAAGTTCAGTAATGCAGTAAAACGGTAGCCAATCAGTGATACTATCAAAAGGGGTGAGGGCGGTCAAGTACACCCTCACCTTAATCAATTCCAATATCCAAGTAAGCCTTCAAGGCATCACATATACATTTAGCAAAGCCACATAGTAACAATTAAGTGAGTAGTATACTCACCAAGCAAGAAAATGATGTTTCATGCACTGCGGTCCAAAGTGCGTCGTGAACCACCGTTTCCTCCTAGAACACATAAATAAGTGCCATAAGACTCGTGACCGAGTCGCAAAACAATGCTAAACATAACCCCAATAGGGTTTCATATGCATAAGTACGCATCATTGGTAACCAGAAATTACAAAATGGCCTTAGCTTAAGCCTTGATAGGAAAACCGTGTTTGACCTTAAAATGCGGTAATGGCGTCAAATTCACTACGGTTATCGGATGGGGGTGTAAGACCCACCGTTTCGAAGCTATGAAACAGGGCTACAACAATGAATAAGGCCTCTCAGTCCAAATCCTAGCACAACTAGGTCAAAAATGCAGAAAACCAAGCCAGAACCGTAATTGCAGGTTCCCAAATCACACAAAACTGTAATCAGTCTATCTCAGCCTACACAGGTCCAAATGCATTGATTCCAAAGGCATATGAAAGCTAAGACATCCAGCTACATTTCATCAGAAGACACCAACAACAAAATCCAAACCAATTCCAGTCAAAACAGGCAATTACTATCGCAGTTCGGACATTCTGTTCACCAAAAACAGCAACAGTAAAAACGGTATAACTCACTCTATACTACTCCAAATGCCCTGAAATTTTTCAGGAACTTCATACTGATCAATACCTACAACTTTCATGTTTTGAGCAAAGTCCAATTCGGCCTCTATCTATGACCTAAAATTTCGGACAGATTAGGGGTTCATGAACCCTAACTTTCCATTTTCCATCCAAATCCAAAATTGATTGCATTTATCAACAATTCACACCTACTAGAGTCATTTTAAACCATTACCATTCATCATACAAGACCACAACATCCCATTCATATTAAACCAGCAAATTCATCATAAAATGGAAAACTTCACCAAAACTCTTCAAATCAAGAAATAAATCATATATTCCATCACTCAAGCTACTTCTAAGCATAACATAAACATCATAAGGTGTAGTAGAGTGTTCTAGCATCACTTACCAAATAACAAGAGAGATAGGGATTGTGGACACCTTAGCTCTTCAAAACAACTTCACTAGACCACTCACTATCACTAAAAGGAAAGATTTTATGGAGTAAAATGGATGTAAGCTAATGTTTTTGGGTGATTTGCACCAAGTAGAAGCTTGAAAGTTGATGGAGTTCTCTTCCTTTTGGAGCTTGAGAGGGCCGGCTATGGTGAAGAAAGAATGAGGAAATTTTAATGAATTTTGAAGATATTTAACCTTTGGTCAAAAAAAGTCAAAAATGTGAATAGTAAACCATAAAGTCCAACCAACCACCAAGTGACACGTGGCACTCATTAATGCATGTCAATCCTTTCTTTTCTCTCTCACATCAATCATTTCACACACTCTACTTATCTCTTAACACCCGATAAATTGTACACAGTATCCGAAACTTAACCTTATTGGCCGAATTTTTCCGCACTTTTCGCACTAGTGGGTCCCACGTCCATTATATATCCTTAATTTTCTAAAAACTCTCCAATACTAGAAAAATCATCTAAAAATTATAATTACTCATAAAATCCACCAAGAAAATATTTCTAAGCCAGAAAATGCAGAAAACATGCAATTAAGGGGAAAATAAACCCTAGGAAAATAATTAGGGTTTTACGGGTTCTCACACTCTCCCCCCCTTAAAAGAATTTCGTCCTCGAAATTTCTCACCTTAATTCCCGAAAAGGTTTGGATACTTCTTTCGCATTTCCTCTTCCACTTCCCAGGTAGCTTCCTCTACTCCGTGGTTTCTCCATAGCACTTTCACTAGTAGAATCCGCTTGTTTCTGAGCTCTTTGACTTTTTGATCGAGCACTTGGACCGGTTTCTCTTCATAGGCCAGTGATTCGTCCACTTCAATCTCCTCCGGTTGCAATACATGGGATGGGTCTGGATGATACTTCTTTAGCATCGAGACGTGAAATACATCATGGATTCGAGATAAACTGGATGGCAGTTCCAATCGATACGCGACCGCTCCAACCCTCTGAAGGATCTTGTAGGGTCCGACGTACCGCGGTTGAAGCTTCTTTCCTTTACCCGTTGTAAGACTTCGTAAGGGTGTGATTTTGAGAAATACATAATCTCCAATTTAAAATTCCAAATCTTTTCTTCGGTTATCTGCGTAGCTCTTTTGTCGACTCTGAGCTGTTTGAAGTCGTTGCTGTATCAACTTGACCTTTTCCTGAGACTCTTCCATCCATGGAATGGTTGCCGGGTCTAGTGCTTTCTTTTCACCAACTTCATCCCAGTAAATCGGTGAGCGGCATTTGCGTCCGTAGAGAGCTTCGTACGGAGCCATTTGAATCGACGAATGGAAGCTATTGTTGTACGCAAACTCTACCAAGGTCATGTGCTGACCCCAGTTGCCTCCAAAGTCCAGAATGCAAGTTCGTAGCATGTCCTCGAGAGTTTGAATAGTCCGTTCCGACTGGCCATCCGTCTGAGGATGATAGGTTGTGCTCAAATTGAGTTTAGTCCCCAGAATGTCTTGAAACTTCTGCCAAAACCGGGATACAAACCGTGGATCCCGATCGGAGACGATGCTCACAGGAACACCGTGTAGTCGTACTATCTCATCCATGTACAGTCGGGCCAACTTGTCCATTGAATACTTCATGTTCACCGGCAAGAAATGGGCCGACTTGGTTAATCGATCAACGATCACCCAAACGGCATCGTGTCCTCTTTGCGTCCTCGGTAAACCTGAAACGAAGTCCATGGTGATGTTTTCCCACTTCCACTCGGGTATCTCCAAGGGTTGTAACAGACCCGATGGTTTTTGATGCTCTGCCTTCACTTGCTGGCAAATGAGACATTTCCGTACGTATTGAGCGATTTCCTTCTTCATATTGTCCCACCAATAGGTTCCTTTTAGGTCTTGATACATTTTGCTGCTGCCCGGATGGATTGTATACTTGGACCGATGGGCTTCCTCCAGAATCTCCATTTTCAACGACTCCACCTTCGGTACCACTATTCGGTTCCGATATTTTAAAATACCTTCAGGACTCAAATTAAAGTCCGTAGTTTCTCCCTTATCCACTTTCTCTCTCCATTTCTGTACCATCAAATCTTCTTTTTGTGCCTCTTTAATACGTTCCAGTAGAGTGGAGGTAACCCTAACATTGCCAAATATCACCTTATGGCTCCCTAAACAGGGTTTCCACTCGCACACGGATTCTAGCAAATCCCACTCCTTAATCATTAGCCCTGCTACTTGCACCTTACGACTCAAGGCATCTGCTACCACATTTGCCTTTCCCGGATGGTAATTGATCGTACAGTCGTAATCTTCCAGAAATTCCATCCACCTTCGTTGCCTCATGTTTAGTTCCTTCTGGGAAAAGAGGTATCTAAGACTTTTGTGATCCGAATACACTTCGAAAGTCACCCCATATAGGTAATGCCTCCACTTTTTCAGTGCAAAGACAACTGCGGCTAATTCCAGATCGTGAATCGGGTAGTTCTGCTCGTGAAGCTTCAATTTTCTAGAGGCGAAAGCAATCACATTCCGGTTCTGCATCAAAACACATCCCAATCCCTCTCGCGACGCGTCCGCATACACCGCAAACCCGTCCACTCCATTTGGCAAGACCAGTACCGGAGCCATGGTCAATCTTTTCTTTAGTTCCTGAAAACTTGTTTCGCATCGGCCGTTCCAGATAAATTGGCCATGCTTCTTTGTCAAGTCAGTTAAAGGTCCTGCCAGTTTGGAAAAATCTTTAATAAACCGTCGGTAGTACCCAGCTAGCCCTAAAAAGCTACGAATTTCCGTGGGGGTTTCTGGCCTCTTCCAATTTGTCACGGCCTCAACCTTCGCCGGGTCCACCGAAATACCTTCGTGGGAGATCACATGACCCAAAAATGCTACTTTCTCCAACCAGAACTCGCATTTACTAAACTTGGCGTACTGCTGATGTTCCCTCAATGTCTGCAGTACTACTCTCAAATGCTCCTCATGCTCCTCACGTGTCTTAGAGTAGACCAAAATGTCATCAATGAACACAACGACAAATCGGTCTAGATAGGGTTTGAAAACCCTATGCATTAGGTCCATGAAGGCGGCGGGAGCATTGGTCAGTCCAAAGGGCATAACGGCGAACTCGTAATGCCCGTATCTTGAATTGAAAGCAATTTTCGGAATATCCTCCTTCCTAATCAACAACTGGTAGTATCCTTGTCGGAGGTCTAACTTGGAGAAGACCACTGCTCCTTGCAGCTGGTCGAACAACTCATCAATGTGGGGCAGTGGATATTTATTCTTGATCGTAACATTGTTCAGCCCCCTATAGTCAATACACATTCTCAAGGTCCCGTCCTTTTTCTTTACAAATAAAACAGGAGCTCCCCAAGGAGACTCACTTTCGTGAATGAAACCCCGCTCCAAAAGATCTTGCAATTGCAACTTAAGTTCCTTAAGTTCTGCAGGCGCCATTCGGTAAGGGGTTTTTGAGATAGGTGCAATTCCAGGTAAAAGATCTATTCGGAATTCTATCTCTCTTTCCGGAGGTAAAGCTACTAACTCATCAGGAAATACATCCGAAAATTCTCTCACTACGGCCACATCGTCCACGTTTAACTTATCCGTAGGGGTATTAATTAAAAAGGCCAAAAATCCTTGCGCCCCTCTACTTATCAGTTTCCTAGCTCGAATGCCCGAAATTAGAGCAGATGAGGCTAACCTACCCCTTATATCTAATCTTAAGGTTGCCTCGCCAGAAATGCGAAATTCTACCACCTTTGTTTTACAATCCAGTTGGGCATTATATTTGGCTAGCCAGTCCATACCCAAAATCACGTCATACCCCTTAATGGACAAGCTTATCAGGTCGCCTAAAAATTTCTTTTCACCGACCCATACATCACAATCCCTATAAACCATACTAGTCACAAAACGTTGATTTCCCGTAGGTGTACTAACTTCTAGGTCATAAGGTAAACTAGCAGGTTTTATATCGATGCCACACATGAAATCAGGGTTAACAAACGAATGAGTGGCACCAGGATCAATTAAAACTTTGGCAAAGCGGTGGAAAATAGGGATCGTACCTTCTACGACCTCCGAAGACTCTAGGACCTGATGGGGCTCTAAGGAGTAAACCCTAGCTGGAACTTTCGGTTTGGACCCATCTCCCTTCGTTGGTCCCGTATTGGTCCTCGGCGGGGGTTGGCTTCCCTTTCCATCCTGTTTCAGGACCGGGCAAGTAGCCAGTTGGTGGTCCGCGCTTCCACACCGCAGGCACTTACCCTGTTTCCTCCAGCAATTATCCTCGGTGTGGTTTGCTTTTCCACAATGCCCGCAGGGCCCGCGAGGTGCTGAAGCCGAGCCACTCTGAACATTGCCCCTTTGTCCTCGCCCAGCTTGACCACCCCTGAATGGAGTCCCTCTGCCTGAACCAGATTGCCGGCCACCACCCGTGCCTCGTCCAAACTTAGAGGGAGTACTTTTTTCACCTTGTCCAGAGATACTCCCAGGAAAACCACGCTTCTTAGCCTGGAACTTTCGGACCTGCAGCCGTGCACTTTCTACTCGTTGGGCTTTTTCCATTGCCTCGCTAAACGTAGTGATTTGAGCCGCCGCGAGGTCTTTCTGGATCTCAACGTTCAAACCCTGAATAAAGCACCTAATTCGTCTTTGCTCAGTCATGATTAGCTCAGGCGCGAATTTGGACAAGCGGGTAAATTGACTCTCGTACTCCGCCACAGTCTGAGCCCCTTGCCGGAGCCGGATAAACTCGTCCTCCTTCCTCTCCAGGACTAGAGGAGGGAAAAACTTGGCATTAAATTCTCGGATGAAGTTCACCCAAGTCCACGGTGTCTGCTCCCGTTCCCATTTCTGCCTAAGTACGTTCCACCAGGAACGGGCAGCCCCTTCAAGTTGAAACACGGCAAAAGTTACCTGCCGTTCGTCTGGGTAGTGTAGAGCCGCGAATATATCAACCATTTTCTCTAGCCATTTCTCAGCAACGTCAGGGTCGGGTCCCCCAACAAACTTTGGCGGGGAAAACTTTTGAAAACGTTCTAGAGCTCTATCTTCGCTCTCAATATGATGGCCAGGGTTTCCGGGGTTAGGGTTTGGGTTCTGGCCCTGTTGTTGGACTACTTGTGCGAGTAGGTTTGTCATTTGCTGCATAGCGGCAGTTATTTGCACATTGGGGTCTATTTGGGGTTCAGGATTTGGTCCAGTAGAAGCTTCCCCCGTTTCCCTAACCGGTGTGGGTTGTCTAATACCGCGCCCGCGTCCCCGGCCACTCCGTGTACCTTCCATGGGTTTCACTCGGTCTAGGCAAAGGTACTAAACCACAGTAATAACAAGACATATAAGTAACACATAAACTTTGCACAATAACACATTTACACAGGCCAAGCATAAGCACAAACACACATATATACAAGTCAAACACGTATATACAATCAGTCAGTCAAGTACGGCCAAGGCACGTACGTACATAAACGATCCTCCCGAGGATAGGCCTATCAAAAGAAATTTACACGTAGCTATCGCTACATCCAAAACGGTTAGCTAAGGCTCTATACCTATCCCTATGTACATACCCAAAACCACCACTATCCAAAAGATGCCTAAAAGTAAAGGCCTAGTCAGTCGCCGGGGTCTGGGATCCAGGCGATGGGGTAGACTCCTCCCCAGGGTCGGCCTCCGCACACGACGCCTCGTCGCTACACTCTTCCAAGCCATCGTCACACAAATTAAGGATCGCCTCAGCGCGACCCCTGACCTTGCGAGCTCGCTTAAGCTCGCGCTCTCGTGCCTCCCTCAACTGCGCGCAAAGGTCATCAACTCGATCCTCGGCCTCAAGTACGTCGTACTCTAGCTCTTTAATTCGCGCAGCTTGCTTCTCATTCGTCGCCCTATCCTGGATCGCATCGACCTCAAGTCGAGCATTCTCTCTAGCCAACACTTTACGCTCTTTATCCAGCGCAAACACGAGGGTGTTCGGGTAAGCATATTTCTCCTTACACGGGCACCGTCGAAGACGGTTAGACGGGCTCCAACGAATGACGGCCCCTCCCGGCCGTATCTGATAGGGAATCACAGGGAGTACTTTGCGAGGTCTCGTCCCCGAAGGACTAGCACTAGAATCACCCTGTCCGGCCATCCTACATCACAAGAGCAATTAACCATAAATAGAAGCTTAAAGGCCATAAACAATAAATCCTCAAATCAAACAGTCCTATAACACCCAGCCTAATGCAAACCTAGGCTCTGATACCACCTGTGACAGCCCCACCTTCCCCTAAGGCGAACCAAAGGGGTTAGCGGACTGCCTGCCCAGCTCTCGCCAGGACTAACGGTTCAGTTTACGTCGATCTATTACGTTCCGGAACTTACCATTGCGCGCAAACAAGTCAAAATCACAAACAATAAAAAACGAAAATCGAAGCCGAAATTTATCCAAACCACGGCCAAGCATATATATACATTGGAAATCAACATTTACAAGCCAAACGGCAAACCAAGATATTCGTCTAGTTCATACATGTACCAAAAGCCAGTTACACACCAAACATTGGTGGAAACAAAACACTTAGGGTTTTTTTCCCACAAGGAGCTATTCAAAAATACATGTACAAGAGCTCAACTTGTCATCCAACTATCACAATCTTTTCCAAAAGTTTCATTTTCCTGTAAGGAAAACAAATGACACGGAATGAGCTAAAGCCCAGTGAGCAACTATCACAATAGCAGTTAAGATCACGTAAGCATAACTATTCAATTCAAGTATGCAATTCCGAAATAAAGCAAATCAGTGAAAGGATACGGTCGGCTCTCAAGAGCCCATTTCCACGCTTGCAATCTTGATCCAACCTCATTGACCCTCCGTCAATTTTAAAAGAATAACCAACCGTAGACAACTCTTTACTCCCATTCCTTCCACCCAACATTCCCCAACCGGGCCCGCACTCCATTCAGTCATTTTGGTAATACTCGAGTTTACCGGAACCGAGAGTCTCATTACTACAAGGTTCCTCAGTACAGTCCCCGTGGCATGACAATTTTCACGACCAAGCCCTCGCCGGCTCGATCCAATTGACTACCAAACGGGGTTGAGCTCAGTAATACAGTAAGGTCGTTGGACAATCGTCCAAACGACACCAATTCAGTTTCCATGAAATGGAATTCACCAACCAATATATCAAGTTCAGTAATGCAGTAAAACGGTAGCCAATCAGTGATACTATCAAAAGGGGTGAGGGCGGTCAAGTACACCCTCACCTTAATCAATTCCAATATCCAAGTAAGCCTTCAAGGCATCACATATACATTTAGCAAAGCCACATAGTAACAATTAAGTGAGTAGTATACTCACCAAGCAAGAAAATGATGTTTCATGCACTGCGGTCCAAAGTGCGTCGTGAACCACCGTTTCCTCCTAGAACACATAAATAAGTGCCATAAGACTCGTGAACGAGTCGCAAAACAATGCTAAACATAACCCCAATAGGGTTTCATATGCATAAGTACGCATCATTGGTAACCAGAAATTACAAAATGGCCTTAGCTTAAGCCTTGATAGGAAAACCGTGTTTGACCTTAAAATGCGGTAATGGCGTCAAATTCACTACGGTTATCGGATGGGGGTGTAAGACCCACCGTTTCGAAGCTATGAAACAGGGCTACAACAATGAAGAAGGCCTCTCAGTCCAAATCCTAGCACAACTAGGTCAAAAATGCAGAAGACCAAGCCAGAACCGTAATTGCAGGTTCCCAAATCACACAAAACTGTAATCAGTCTATCTCAGCCTACACAGGTCCAAATGCATTGATTCCAAAGCAATATGAAAGCTAAGACATCAAGATACATTTCATCAGAAGACACCAACAACAAAATCCAAACCAATTCCAGTCAAAACAGGCAATTACTATCGCAGTTCGGACATTCTGTTCACCAAAAATAGCAACAGTAAAAACGGCATAACTCACTCTATACTACTCCAAATGCCCTGAAATTTTGCAGGCACTTCATAGTGATCAATACCGACAACTTTCATGTTTTGAGCAAAGTCCAATTCGGCCTCTATCTATGACCTAAAATTTCGGACAGATTAGGGGTTCATGAACCCTAACTTTCCATTTTCCATCCAAATCCAAAATTGATTGCATTTATCAACAATTCACACCTACTAGAGTCATTTTAAACCATTACCATTCATCATACAAGGCCACAACATCCCATTCATATTAAACCAGCAAATTCATCATAAAATGGAAAACTTCACCAAAACTCTTCAAATCAAGAAATAAATCATATATTCCATCACTCAAGCTACTTCTAAGCATAACATAAACATCATAAGGTGTAGTAGAGTGTTCTAGCATCACTTACCAAGTAACAAGAGAGATAGGGATTGTGGACACCTTAGCTCTTCAAAACAACTTCACTAGACCACTCACTATCACTAAAAGGAAAGATTTTATGGAGTAAAATGGATGTAAGCTAATGTTTTTGGGTGATTTGCACCAAGTAGAAGCTTGAAAGTTGATGGAGTTCTCTTCCTTTTGGAGCTTGAGAGGGCCGGCTATGGTGAAGAAAGAATGAGGAAATTTTAATGAATTTTGAAGATATTTAACCTTTGGTCAAAAAAAGTCAAAAATGTGAATAGTAAACCATAAAGTCCAACCAACCACCAAGTGACACGTGGCACTCATTAATGCATGTCAATCCTTTCTTTTCTCTCTCACATCAATCATTTCACACACTCTACTTATCTCTTAACACCCGATAAATTGTACACAGTATCCGAAACTTAACCTTATTGGCCGAATTTTTCCGCACTTTTCGCACTAGTGGGTCCCACGTCCATTATATATCCTTAATTTTCTAAAAACTCTCCAATACTAGAAAAATCATCTAAAAACTATAATTACTCATAAAATCCACCAAGAAAATATTTCTAAGCCAGAAAATGCAGAAAACATGCAATTAAGGGGAAAATAAACCCTAGGAAAATAATTAGGGTTTTACGGGTTCTCACATAGATCTACTTTAGATCTTGGTTTTCTAAACTAGATTTGTTTCTGCAAATTATACCAATTACATGATCAAAGATATTTTAAATAGGGATAATTTCAGAAACCTCCCCTAAGGTTTAGGATTTTGTAACAAAATCAGCCTATGATGTTGAAAGTGAACATAAAAAAGTGTTTTCAGGAAAGAGAGGGAAATTTGTTTCCATAAATGCCCCTGAGGTAAGTGTACAAGTTATATTAGTGAAATAATGAAAACTAAAAAAAACCAAAAATAAATTAGAAAAAAGTGATAATTTCTGATACAATATATTATTCATCAATAATATTATATCAAAAGCTTTTACTAGATGGTTATTTGTTCCAATTGCCTATTAAATCAACCATTAGTGCTTATGAGAGTGCATTAAATATTTAGTAGAGAGTTAGTTTAATTCAATAAGTAGCATGTATATAAATACTTAGTGAATGTACAATCTGGTTGAAATAATGCACACCGTGTTATCGACCAAGGACGATGTATAGAAATTGTTGAACATGCAGTTATTTGTTCACATGCATATTGCAATTAGTCATCGCAGCAATATGCATAATGCAATGGTATGTATACATTTGGAATGGTTATTGGTGCTTTGACCCACTTGTGCATCTCCTTACAAGCTGCAGTGGGTATGTAATTTTATCTATATGACTAATACTAATTTGCCTAGAAACACCTTACACGAGGTGATCTATGAGATACAATCAGTTTACAAATATGTACATTATGTTAGATGTTAGTTACTTGACTATGTATATCTATAAAAGATAGTGTAATGGTACGCATAAATTTGGAATGGTTAGGTGTTAAAAAAATGTACATCATGTTAGGTGTTAGTTATTTGATTATGTATACATGTAAAAGGTGTGAGGACTCGTAAAATTCCCTTAGTTTATATTATTTTATTTTCTTTTATTTCACATGCATTTTCTTCACTTTACTTTACTATATTAATTTTTCCAAAGATTTTATAAGTGAGTATAGTTTTTAAATCATTTTTCTAGTATAAGATAGTTTATGTTAAATTTGAAGTGTATTATGGGCGTGGAACCCGCTAGTGCACTAAGTGCGATAAAATTTTGACGATTAGTTGATGATTTGTATAAAGGGATATTATTTTACAAGGTGCTAGGTGACAATTAGAGATTAGCTAGATAAATAACCATTGGAAGACAACAAGATGAGGATTAACCCTTGGATGCCATTTGTCCTTGAAACATTGGACCTTGACTTTGACTTGGACTTGTCTTAACCTTTACTAAACCAAATTTTGACCCAATTTCTTTCCATTTTCATTGTCTTGGCCGAAATTTATGGAGAGGAAAGAACAAGAGAGCAAAGCTTCAACTTCATCCTCCATTCTTGGCTTAAATCTTGAGTTTCAACCGTTAGTTTTGCAATCTAGTCCATAAAAATGGATCTCTAAGGAAGCTTAAGGGGTTTTGTGGAGTGATTTGGGAAGATAAGGTGTTGGCAGCCTCTTTGCATAAGGTATAAGGTAACTTTGGCTAGCAACTCCCCTCTACTTCATAATGTGTAAATTGGTGTCTTAAGGTTGTAGTTTTAGTAGCTTTGTGAGAAAATTTTATGGTTTGAAGTAGTTTTATGGTAAATTTTAGTTTTATGGTGAAAATTCTGATCACATGTGATGCTTGAGAGTTGTGCATGTTTTGATAGCTTTGCTATATGAATTATTGAGGTTTTATGGGCTGGTTTACCTTGCCTAAAGGAATTTTCAGCTTGTGTACCTAAATTCCAGCTTAGGGTTAGTAATCTGCCCTGATTTTGCACTGCATTTCGTCCTTGAGAGAGACCGAATCTGTGGCGACCCCACTTCCCCCTAAGGCGAACCAAAGGGTTGGCGGGCCGTCTGCCCAGCTCTCGCCAGGACTCACGCAAGCATTCTAACCTAAAACCTTCCGACGATTAACCTAAGCTATTACAATAATGATTCTTCCGAAACAAATCAATTTCTACCACCACATTAACTTCAGAGATAACAGCATATAACTTAGCCAATCGACGGTTCTTAAATATTTCACACGTCGCTCGCAAAGGTTTAGGACATACTATACCAACACAAACATATAAACTGAGTATTAGTGTAACGGCCCCACCTCCCCCTAAGGCGAACCAGAGGGTTCAGCGGGCCGCCTGCCCAGTTCTCGCCGGGACTCAGTCAGTCACTATAAGAAAAGACAATAAAACCCACAAAACAATCGAAATAACAATAATTCCAAACTTAAACGTAACCTTGTATACATATCCATCCCAAAAGCAATACGACTTATGTACAAAGGTTCTCCATTCTCCAAACAACCAGCCCACCAAACATTGGGGCGAGAACCATAACAAAAGAAAATCAAGAGCTAGACGCAGCTAGTCTATATAGGCTCTCGTCCTTGCACGGCTTCCCCTGCTAAGGAAAACAAAAACTAAAGGAATGAGCTGGAAAGCTCAGTGAGGTTCCGTACACATAGGTAACAAGAGAATCAATGTATTTAACACATATAAACAACAATTCAAGTTACAAGTACAAATAAAGCGATAAACACATTCATGAAAAGGATACGGGCTCACAAGGAGCCATTCGTTCATTCGTTCGTTCATTCATTCTCCTTTCGTTCCCCTACCTTCAATCATTTAAAATGCATTTTGTATAAGTAAAACCCCTCATTCATTCATTCGTTCATTCATTTCATTCACCCCGTCCCTGGCTTTTGGCCAGGCTCCACCAACCTACAAGGTAATACTCGAGTATACCGAAACGTTCACCCAAGTCCCTAATCGCCCGACCGAGTCCGCTTCTGGCTCGAGACGACCGGTAACAAGGGGCAATGGCCAGTTCAGCCCAGAAGGCTTACATTCATGCACAATTAACATTTCAATCGCTCAATCATTAAAATTTCACAATCATTGAGGCTAAGTGCGATAAAGTACACACTCGCCTCGAAAACTCATTTAGCAATCATTGAAAGCATTTAACATGTTATCAATCATTCAAACAAGCCATATAATCATGAAACGTAACAAACAAGGAACACTCACCTAGTTATTGTGCACTTCTCAATCACCAACGAAACCTAAAATTAAATAAGATCACATTACAATTCATCGAGCATGATTTAGATGAAATCAAGAAATACCCGACTACTTGCGAGTAAACATATAAAAGACTTTCAAAGTATAAAGAGGCATTTGGATCCGTGGACAAAATAACCCTAATGCGACCCAAACCAAAAAGGGTTATAAAATTTGTAACGGAAACACTTAACTCAAACAATCCAAATTTTCCAGGAAATAAGCTAAGGCAAGATTCTTTCGGAATTGTTTGTATGACTCAATAGCATATATATTCAAGTGGTCAATAAATGACCGAAGCCAATAAAAATCATGTGAAAAGGAGGACAAAATACTTTAACTTCCACACTTAAAACCTTGCTTAGAAACAATGCACTTATGGCCGATAAAACCCGAACTCATACCTCTATAGGTTGGAAAGGCTTAAGGAACATTTGAAGGTTACATTATTTGCCAAAGGACAAAGTACGAGTTCGAATAGCAACTTAGCCTTCGAACCCTTATTCAAAGACCCGAAGACACCTCCAAGGAAATACGGTCAATTTACAAGAAACTAAACGGACGGCATGTCCCTTGTGTTTACCTATTTTCCAGCCATTAATGGCTTCATTAATTCTCAAATCAGTCCCAACAGAGCATATAGAATAATCTCATTTCCAAAAGCCGTTCACTAGGCTTAACATCATATAAATACAAAAGAAATACGAAAAGCAAGCTAGAAACATTTTCGGACAAAACAGTTTTGACATCATTTTGCGGTTTTGGCACCATTGGCGCTACGATTATCGGATTAGGGTGTAAGACCCACCATTTCGAAGCTAAGAACCAGGGCTACAACAATGTAGAAGGTCACTCAGTCCAAATCCCAGCACAACTAAGTCAAATATGCCAAATAACAAACCAGAACCGTAATTGCAGGTTTACAAATTACACTATGCTGTAATCAGTACAACTCAGTCTAAACAGGTCCAAATGCAGAAATTCCAAAGGCATATGGTAACTAGGACATCAAGCTACATTTCATCAGAAGACCTCAACCACCAAATCCAAAGCAATTCCAGTCAAAACAGCCAATTACAAACGCAGTTCGGCAATCCTGAAGAACCCAGAACAGCAACAGTAAAATCGACATTTCTCACTCTACACTACTCCAAATGACCTGAAATTTTACAGGTACTTGAAAAACATCAATACCTACAACTTTCATGTTTTAAGCCAAGGCCAATTCGGCCTCTAACCATATGATACAAAACCGGACAGAAAAGGGGGTTATGAAACCCTAACTTCCTCAAATTCCTTCCAAACCCAAAATTGGTTGTAATTAACCCTCATTGGCACTAACTAGCCTCATTCTATATCATTTCCTATCATCATAAATGGCCAAAAGCAATAACCATATGAAAACAGAAAAATCATAATTAATTAGAAAACTTCACCATAATCCATTAAACCCATGCAATCATTCACAATATAACATGTATAACCACCACAAATCACTACTATACCATAATCAAAGCAAGAAAGAACTTTCTAATCATCTTACCTCACAACTCAAGAAGACTAGCAATTCCAAGTTCCCCTTTAAAAATCACTCCACCCAAAAGCTTTAACCTTCCAAGAAGCTCACTTGTACGGAGGGAATTAAAAATCTATTGGTGAAGTTTCAAGATTGAAGGAAAATCAAAGATGAAGAATGAAGAGTTTTGCTCTCTTAGCTCTCAAAGCTCACGGCTGAACAAGAAAAGGAAATGAAGATATTTTGGTGATCAAAAGTGATAAGAAGGAAGAAAAAACGCTGGTCAAACCAGCTGTCCTGTCACAATCCGGCCGGTTTCTGGCCGGATTCCCGGCCGGATTCCTGGCCGGATATGAGGCAGAGACGAAACACATTTTTTTCAAAACTACACCACAATCCGGCCAACAATCCGGCCAAGAACTGGCCGGATTTCCGGCCGGATTCGGTCCTTCAACATTTTCGCAAAATTTTCCCTCTTTTCCAAGTTTGATTGCCACGCTCAATTGTACTTCTAACACATGCACATACATACATATCTCATACATAATTGCACATAACAACAAGGCCTTCCCGTTTTTGAAACGATTAGTGAACAATACTTCAATTAAACGAGAAACGGGAATAAACCAAAACTCTTAGAAAGTATGAAAGGTTTAGGGTTCTCACACTCTCCCCCCCTTAGGAAATTTCGTCCACGAAATTTTTCTCACCTTCATTAGCCTCAGGCGAGTTTGGAACCGTTCGGTTGTCTAATGCATACACTTTGGCCGGTACACTTGTTCGGTTTCCTCTTTCTTTCACCGGTTTTGATTTAGTTCCATCCAGTGACTGAGTACTACCCTCACGTGGATGCCTCCTTGGACAATTGCTCACTTGATGCTCACTGCTTCCACATATCAAACATTTTCGCCCTTTCCGCCAACAAACATCCTCGGTGTGATTTGCCTTTCCACAGTAACCGCAAATCAAGTGAGAGGTCATCTTTGGACTATCTTGAGAAATCTCCTTAGATCCGATTTGGCTTCCTTTAGTAGACCTCTCATCTATCGCCCCTATTGTCCAGGGCGGATAGGATAACTGGCTCACCTTTTTTACTTTAGAAGGCGCCATCGTTTCACTGAACTCTTCCAATCCACTACCCGCTGCACCCCTTTTTCGCGTTTGGGAGGCCTTTATTTGTGCCTTGGCACTCTCGATTCGTTGAGCCTTCTCAAGGGCCTCCGTAAACGTATTCACTTGCGCTGCTGCCAACGCCTCTTGGATGTCCAAGTTCAATCCCTGTACGAACTGTCTCACTCTTCTTGGTTCCGTGGCCACTAATTCGGAAGCAGACTTGGATAGTTTGGTGAATTTCGTTTCATATTCAGCCACACTTAATGTCCCCTGGCGTAGTCCAATAAATTCGTCCTCCCTCCTTTCTTGGACTAAAGGAGGGAGGTACTTCTCATTAAATTCTCTGGTAAAGTTCGCCCAAGTCCATATGGTCCGTTCCCTTTCCCATTTTGCTCTAATTACGTTCCACCATGATCGGGCCGGTCCTTCAAATTGAAACACTGCGAAGTTCACTTGCCTTTGTTCGGTGTAATTTAAGGCTGTGAATATATTCACCATGGCCTCTAGCCATTGTTCAGCGGTATCCGGATCAGGCCCTCCAGCGAATTTTGGAGGTGCAAACTTCTGAAACCTCTCCAGAGCCTTATCTTCGCCCATTTCAGGGTTCTGGGTTTGATTTACAGGCATTTGGCCTTGTTGGTCCACCAACCTTGTCAAAATGTTTGCCATTTGTTGAATTGCCGTCGCCATTTGGTCCCCGGCCTCAACTCTAGGTTCTTGTTCTTGTTCGGCGGACGTTTCCCTTTCTGCTCTAGGTTCTGGGGTCCGTTTAGTTCCACGGCCTCGACCACGTCCCTGACTACCTCTCCCGTCCATATTTTTCCTTCCCTCTCCCTTTTTTTTTTCCAAAAGTAGTTTAATGAATAAATGCATAAATGCAATAAGGTGACTCAAAAGTAACCAAAATTGAGGCACCAAGTACACAAGTAAACATACATATATGCACATAGCACTCCACATATCAAGAAAATAGATGATCAATTACACAAGTACGTATCAAGTCAGGAAAATATTCATGTGCACAATTACAGCAATGGACGTCATATACTAAGAATATACGGGCGAATCAACCGAGGAGGTGATGTGTCGTCCCAGTCTCAGCTAAGGTAACCCCGTCCGGCTCCCCACGTCATTTTCTAATCAATCCAGATATCTGCCGACCTCTTATACTCATTCTGGTCGGACAAAGCCTGTTCATGGTCCCGAAATATAAATCTCATATACTTAACATCGTCTCAACTTTGGAGTACTCGGGTACGAGAATCCGAAATAAGATAATTCACCTCTCGAGCTGGCCAGTCCCAAGAGTAAACCATCTACAATCGAAATTCCTCCCAGACGTACCTATCTATGGTCCTCAGATACCACGGGAGAGCTTTAAGGCCTATAACATTCGCAGTTCAAAGCTTATGCTCGAGAGAGCACTTAAGCCTTCAAACCTATTGATCACTCAGTCCAGGCTCACTACGCGCAGAGACCACGCGAAGTAGGCTCTGATACCAACTGTAACGGCCCCACCTCCCCCTAAGGCGAACCAGAGGGTTCAGCGGGCCGCCTGCCCAGCTCTCGCCGGAACTCAGTCAGTCACTATAAGAAAAGACAATAAAACCCACAAAACAATCGAAATAACAATAATTCCAAACTTAAACGTAACCTTGTATACATATCCATCCCAAAAGCAATACGACTTATGTACAAAGGTTCTCCATTCTCCAAACAACCAGCCCACCAAACATTGGGGCGAGAACCATAATAAAAGAAAATCAAGAGCTAGACGCAGCTAGTCTATACAGGCTCTCGTCCTTGCACGGCTTCCCCTGCTAAGGAAAACAAAAACTAAAGGAATGAGCTGGAAAGCTCAGTGAGGTTCCGTACACATAGGTAACAAGAGAATCAATGCATTTAACACCTATAAACAACAATTCAAGTTACAAGTACAAATAAAGCGATAAACACATTCATGAAAAGGATACGGGCTCACAAGGAGCCATTCGTTCATTCGTTCGTTCATTCATTCTCCTTTCGTTCCCCTACCTTCAATCATTTAAAATGCATTTTGTATAAGTAAAACCCCTCATTCATTCATTCGTTCATTCATTTCATTCACCCCGTTCCTTGTTTTTGGCCAGGCTCCACCAACCTACAAGGTAATACTCGAGTATACCGAAACGTTCACCCAAGTCCCTAATCGCCCGACCGAGTCCGCTTCTGGCTCGAGACGACCGGTAACAAGGGGAAATGGCCAATTCAGCCCAGAAGGCTTACATTCATGCACAATTAACATTTCAATCGCTCAATCATTAAAATTTCACAATCATTGAGGCTAAGTGCGATAAAGTACACACTCGCCTCGAAAACTCATTTAGCAATCATTGAAAGCATTTAACATGTTATCAATCATTCAAACAAGCCATATAATCATGAAACGTAACAAACAAGGAACACTCACCTAGTTATTGTGCACTTCTCAATCACCAACGAAACCTAAAATTAAATAAGATCACATTACAATTCATCGAGCATGATTTAGATGAAATCAAGAAATACCCGACTACTTGCGAGTAAACGTATAAAAGACTTTCAAAGTATAAAGAGGCATTTGGATCCGTGGACAAAATAACTGTGACAGCCCCACTTTCCCCTAAGGCGAACCAAAGGGGTGAGCGGACTGCCTGCCCAGCTCTCGCCAGGACTCACGATGCAGACTAGAACTATCTATAGCGATCCGGAACTTACGAACGAGCGTAAATGAGTCAAAATGGTAAAATAACCCAAAATAAAAAAAAGAAATCCGGAGTCGGCCATGAATAGTGACCGACCCGTCAGAACCCAACCGGAATAGCCAACAAACATTCACATCTGAACTTTAGCGTTTACAAATCAAAATGACATACAAAAGTTTTCAAATTTGCCAAATCAAAAGAGAAAATGCCCCAAAAGTACACTTAGGGTTTTAATACATGAGCTATACGAAAGATATGTTCAACTAGCTCAATTTGGCAGCCATTTGTCAAATCCAGACCAAAAGGGTTTATTTTCCTGTAAGGAAAACAAAAGGAACAGAAAGGGGTGAGCTTGCGCTCAATGAGGTACCAAACAGATAGCATTAAAATCATGGCATTTCACATTTAACAAATCAGATACACATGCCAGATGTAAAGCAAAGGAACCAATGATTCAAATCAGAAGGATACGGGTGGCTCTCAGGAGCCAAATTTCCAGCGCAGTACTTGATGCAAACCGGTTGACTCTCCGTCAACGTATATAGAACCAAAACGTCCGTAGACCCCTCTTTACACCGAATTCCGTCCACCAAACACCCCTTTACCGGGCCCGCTCACCGTAACCGAACAGAAATGGTAATACTCGAGTATACCCGGAATCAAGGGTCTCAATACCCAAAATCCCCGAACAGACTACCGTGGTTCGTTATCTAATCGTCCAGGCCCTTGCCGGCCCGACTCGAATAACTTAGCCACAGGATTGAGCTCATAGGTCATAGAAATCCGAACAGATGCAGACACAGATAACAGATTCAAATTTTGCATAGTAAATTGGCATATGAACAGACTAGAGAACGAGTGTGATAAAGTACACCCTCGTCTCGAACAAATAAACAGATTGCAGAGCAGAAATCAAGTTAAACAGCAATGGAGGGGAGTGGTACACTCACCAGCTCAACTTCAAAAGTTTTCACTTCAGATTGGCCTTAATCGCCAAGAAACCCTAAAATAATCAAAATAAACCAATTGAAGGTTTTACTTCCAGAATCGAGTAAACACAATGCACATGAGGCTCGACTACTAGTCGTATGCCTCGCCAAAATAATTACTAATGCAAGGGTGGAAAACATGATTTTCTTGGAAACAAAAAGGTACATGAAGACTTAGGCGCAAACAACCCAAAAGCCTTTCATTTCCATCAAAAGGCAAATCCAACTTAAAGAACCAAACGGCCTAGAAAATCGGACAGCATTTCCCCTAAAATTCGTACTTTTCCAGCCATTAAGGCTTCATGATTTCCTCAAATCAGTCCCAAAACCTCACACAAAAGTCATCTCATTTCCCAAAAGCCGTTCACTAGGCTCAAAGTAATATAAGTACAAAAGTTAGCTAGGAAATGACCGGAATAAGAGTAAGCCGTAAAACATGCAAACAAGTACAATGAGACTCAATAACGAATCATAAAGCCATACCAATCACAACCCCAATAGGGTTTCATATGCATAGACAAGCATAATAGCAAACCAGAAATTCAAGACATGGAACTCATTTGTCCCAACACCAAAAACAGTTTTTGGCCTCCAAAAGCGGTAATGGCACAAAATGCACTACGCTTATCGGATGAGGGCGTAAGACCCACCATCTCGAAGCTAAAAGACAGAGCTACAACAATGTAGAAGGCCTCTCAGTCCAAATCCTAGCACAACTAGGTCAAAAATGAAGAAAACCAAGCCAGAACCGTAATTGCAGGTTCCCAAATCACAGAAAACTGTAATACGTCTATCTCAGCCAACACAGGTCCAATTGCATTGATTCCAAAGGTACATGAAAGCTAAGACATCAAGATACATTTCATCAGAAGACACCAACAACAAAATCCAAACCAATTCCAGTCAAAACAGACAATTACTATCGCAGTTCGCACATTCTGTTCACCAAAAACAGCAACAGTAAAAACGGCATAACTCACTCTATACTACTCCAAATGCCCTGAAAGTTTGTAGGCACCTTTAAAATGTCATTCCCTACAACTTTCATGTTCTGAGCTAAGGCCAATTCGGCCTCTATCTATGACCTAAAATTTCGGACAGAATGTAGCTTCAAGAACCCTAATTTTCCAGAATTTCTTCCAAACCCAAAATTGGTTGCTATTATCACCAATTCACACCCACATGAGTCATTTCCACTCATTAACAGCCATCATAGATGACCACAACATCTCATTCATATTAAACCAGAAAATTCCTCATAAATATAAAAACTTCACCAAATCACTTCAAATCAAGAAATAATTCACATAATCCATCACTTTAGCTACTACTAAGCATCACTTAAGCATCATTAGGTGTAGTAGGATGTTCAACCATCACTTACCTAGGAAACAAGAGAAGAGGAGTTATAGACCACCTTAGCTCTTCCAAAAACTTCACCAAACTCACCACTAACACAAAAAGGCAAGATTGTATGGAGTAAAAACTAATTTATGTGATTGATTTTGGAAGATTAAGCTAGTTGGAAGCTTGAAATGTTGAAGAAACTTTCTTCCTTCTTGAGCTAAGAGGGCCGGCCATCCAAGGGTAAGAAATGGTGAAATTTTAGTGATTTTTGAAGATATTTAACTCAAATGGGTCAAAAGTCAAAAAAAGTGAATAGTAACTCTTAAGTCAAAACCAATGTAGTGGTGACACTTGTCACCTTTAGGTTTAATACTTATCTTTTTGTCTCTCCAATACAAATATATTAACACATTGTAAACTAATATCACTTAATACAAAATTCCAACAAGTTGTCAAAAATATAATGCATTTACCGCACTTGCGGGTCCCACGTCCAAAATACGCTTTTAATTTCTCAAAAACTAACCGATACTAGAAAAATCATTTGAAAACTATATTTGCTCATAAACTTTATCTGGGGAATTTTTCTACTAAAGAAAATGTAGAAAAGGCGGGCGATTAAATCAAATAAACCCTAGAAACTTAGAAAATTTCCGGGTTCTCAAACTCATTTTTTTCGGGGCGTCACAATCTCCCCTCCTTAAAAGAATGTCGTCCTCGACATTCCCACTTGTACCAATCAAGTCAAGACATCCCGCAAAAATCTCTCAAGAGTCAAATCAAACCCACAGTCCGGCATCCTAAACTTCAAGCCTAGAATACACTACAGAGATCTGAAGCCTAAGCTCTGATACCAACTGTGACAGCCCCACTTTCCCCTAAGGCGAACCAAAGGGGTGAGCGGACTGCCTGCCCAGCTCTCGCCAGGACTCACGATGCAGACTAGAACTATCTATAGCGATCCGGAACTTACGAACGAGCGTAAATGAGTCAAAATGGTAAAATAACCCAAAATAAAAAAAAGAAATCCGGAGTCGGCCATGAATAGTGACCGACCCGTCAGAACCCAACCGAAATAGCCAACAAACATTCACATCTGAACTTTAGCGTTTACAAATCAAAATGACATACAAAAGTTTTCAAATTTGCCAAATCAAAAGAGAAAACGCCCCAAAAGTACACTTAGGGTTTTAATACATGAGCTATACAAAAGATATGTTCAACTAGCTCAATTTGGCAGCCATTTGTCAAATCCAGACCAAAAGGGTTTATTTTCCTGTAAGAAAAACAAAAGGAACAGAAAGGGGTGAGCTTGCGCTCAATGAGGTACCAAACAGATAGCATTAAAATCATGGCATTTCACATTTAACAAATCAAATACACATGCCAGATGTAAAGCAAAGGAACCAATGATTCAAATCAGAAGGATACGAGTGGCTCTCAGGAGCCAAATTTCCAGCGCAGTACTTGATCCAAACCGGTTGACTCTCCGTCAACGTATATAGAACCAAAACGTCCGTAGACCCCTCTTTACACCGAATTCCGTCCACCAAACACCCCTTTACCGGGCCCGCTCACCGTAACCGAACAGAAATGGTAATACTCGAGTATACCCGGAATCAAGGGTCTCAATACCCAAAATCCCCGAACAGACTACCGTGGTTCGTTATCTAATCGTCCAGGCCCTTGCCGGCCCGACTCGAATAACTTAGCCACAGGATTGAGCTCATAGGTCATAGAAATCCGAACAGATGCAGACACAGATAACAGATTCAAATTTTGCATAGTAAATTGGCATATGAACAGACTAGAGAACGAGTGTGATAAAGTACACCCTCGTCTCGAACAAATAAACAGATTGCAGAGCAGAAATCAAGTTAAACACCAATTGAAGGTTTTACTTCCAGAATCGTGTAAACACAATGCACATGAGGCTCGACTACTAGTCGTATGCCTCGCCAAAATAATTACTAATGCAAGGGTGGAAAACATGATTTTCTTGGAAACAAAAAGGTACATGAAGACTGAGGCGCAAACAACCCAAAAGCCTTTCATTTCCATCAAAAGGCAAATCCAACTTAAAGAACCAAACGGCCTAGAAAATCGGACAGCATTTCCCCTAAAATTCGTACTTTTCCAGCCATTAAGGCTTCATGATTTCCTCAAATCAGTCCCAAAACCTCACACAAAAGTCATCTCATTTCCCAAAAGCCGTTCACTAGGCTCAAAGTAATATAAGTACAAAAGTTAGCTAGGAAATGACCGGAATAAGAGTAAGCCGTAAAACATGCAAACAAGTACAATGAGACTCAATAACTAATCATAAAGCCATACCAATCACAACCCCAATAGGGTTTCATATGCATAGACAAGCATAATAGCAAACCAGAAATTCAAGACATGGAACTCATTTGTCCCAACACCAAAAACAGTTTTTGGCCTCCAAAAGCGGTAATGGCACAAAATGCACTACGCTTATCGGATGAGGGCGTAAGACCCACCATCTCGAAGCTAAAAGACAGAGCTACAACAATAGAAGGCCTCTCAGTCCAAATCCTAGCACAACTAGGTCAAAAATGAAGAAAACCAAGCCAGAACCGTAATTGCAGGTTCCCAAATCACAGAAAACTGTAATACGTCTATCTCAGCCAACACAGGTCCAATTGCATTGATTCCAAAGGTAAATGAAAGCTAAGACATCAAGATACATTTCATCAGAAGACACCAACAACAAAATCCAAACCAATTCCAGTCAAAACAGACAATTACTATCGCAGTTCGCACATTCTGTTCACCAAAAACAGCAACAGTAAAAACGGCATAACTCACTCTATACTACTCCAAATGCCCTGAAAGTTTGTAGGCACCTTTAAAATGTCATTCCCTACAACTTTCATGTTCTGAGATAAGGCCAATTCGGCCTCTATCTATGACCTAAAATTTCGGACAGAATGTAGCTTCAAGAACCCTAATTTTCCAGAATTTCTTCCAAACCCAAAATTGGTTGCTATTATCACCAATTCACACCCACATGAGTCATTTCCACTCATTAACAGCCATCATAGATGACCACAACATCTCATTCATATTAAACCAGAAAATTCCTCATAAATATAAAAACTTCACCAAATCACTTCAAATCAAGAAATAATTCACATAATCCATCACTTTAGCTACTACTAAGCATCACTTAAGCATCATTAGGTGTAGTAGGATGTTCAACCATCACTTACCTAGGAAACAAGAGAAGAGGAGTTATAGACCACCTTAGCTCTTCCAAAAACTTCACCAAACTCACCACTAACACAAAAAGGCAAGATTGTATGGAGTAAAAACTAATTTATGTGATTGATTTTGGAAGATTAAGCTAGTTGGAAGCTTGAAATGTTAAAGAAACTTTCTTCCTTCTTGAGCTAAGAGGGCCGGCCATCCAAGGGTAAGAAATGGTGAAATTTTAGTGATTTTTGAAGATATTTAACTCAAATGGGTGAAAAGTCAAAAAAAGTGAATAGTAACTCTTAAGTCAAAACCAATGTAGTGGTGACACTTGTTACCTTTAGGTTTAAAACTTATCTTTTTGTCTCTCCAATACAAATATCTTAACACATTGTAAACTAATATCATTTAATACAAAATTCCAACAAGTTGTCAAAAATATAATGCATTTACCGCACTTGCGGGTCCCACGTCCAAAATACGCTTTTAATTTCTCAAAAACTAACCGATACTAGAAAAATCATTTGAAAACTATATTTGCTCATAAACTTTATCTGGGGAATTTTTCTACTAAAGAAAATGTAGAAAAGACGGGCGATTAAATCAAATAAACCCTAGAAACTTAGAAAATTTCCGGATTCTCAAACTCATTTTTTTCGGAGCGTCACAATAATCCTAATGCGACCCAAACCAAAAAGGGTTATAAAATTTGTAACGGAAACACTTAACTCAAACAATCCAAATTTTCCAGGAAATAAGCTAAGGCAAGATTCTTTCGGAATTGTTTGTATGACTCAATAGCATATATATTCAAGTGGTCAATAAATGACCGAAGCCAATAAAAATCATGTGAAAAGGAGGACAAAATACATTAACTTCCACACTTAAAACCTTGCTTAGAAACAATGCACTTATGGCCGATAAAACCCGAACTCATACCTCTATAGGTTGGAAAGGCTTAAGGAACATTTGAAGGTTACATTATTTGCCAAAGGACAAAGTACGAGTTCGAATAGCAACTTAGCCTTCGAACCCTTATTCAAAGACCCGAAGACACCTCCAAGGAAATACGGTCAATTTACAAGAAACTAAACGGACGGCATGTCCCTTGTGTTTACCTATTTTCCAGCCATTAATGGCTTCATTAATTCTCAAATCAGTCCCAACAGAGCATATAGAATAATCTCATTTCCAAAAGCCGTTCACTAGGCTTAACATCATATAAATACAAAAGAAATACGAAAAGCAAGCTAGAAACATTTTCGGACAAAACAGTTTTGACATCATTTTGCGGTTTTGGCACCATTGGCGCTACGATTATCGGATTAGGGTGTAAGACCCACCATTTCGAAGCTAAGAACCAGGGCTACAACAATGTAGAAGGTCACTCAGTCCAAATCCCAGCACAACTAAGTCAAATATGCCAAATAACAAACCAGAACCGTAATTGCAGGTTTACAAATTACACTATGCTGTAATCAGTACAACTCAGTCTAAACAGGTCCAAATGCAGAAATTCCAAAGGCATATGGTAGCTAGGACATCAAGCTACATTTCATCAGAAGACCTCAACCACCAAATCCAAAGCAATTCCAGTCAAAACAGCCAATTACAAACGCAGTTCGGCCATCCTGAAGAACCCAGAACAGCAACAGTAAAATCGACATTTCTCACTCTACACTACTCAAAATGACCTGAAATTTTACAGGCACTTCAAACACATCAATACCTACAACTTTCATGTTTTAAGACAAGGCCAATTCGGCCTCTAACCATATGATACAAAACCGGACAGAAAAGGGGGTTATGAAACCCTAACTTCCTCAAATTCCTTCCAAACCCAAAATTGGTTGTAATTAACCCTCATTGGCACTAACTAGCCTCATTCTATATCATTTCCTATCATCATAAATGGCCAAAAGCAATAACCATATGAAAACAGAAAAATCATAATTAATTAGAAAACTTCACCATAATCTATTAAACCCATGCAATCATTCACAATATAACATGTATAACCACCACAAATCACTACTATACCATAATCAAAGCAAGAAAGAACTTTCTAATCATCTTACCTCACAACTCAAGAAGACTAGCAATTCCAAGTTCCCCTTTAAAAATCACTCCACCCAAAAGCTTTAACCTTCCAAGAAGCTCACTTGTACGGAGGGAATTAAAAATCTATTGGTGAAGTTTCAAGATTGAAGGAAAATCAAAGATGAAGAATGAAGAGTTTTGCTCTCTTAGCTCTCAAAGCTCACGGCTGAACAAGAAAAGGAAATGAAGATATTTTGGTGATCAAAAGTGATAAGAAGGAAGAAAAAACGCTGGTCAAACCAGCTGTCCTGTCACAATCCGGCCGGTTTCTGGCCGGATTCCCGGCCGGATTCCTGGCCGGATATGAGGCAGAGACGAAACACATTTTTTTCAAAACTACACCACAATCCGGCCAACAATCCGGCCAAGAACTGGCCGGATTTCGCAGCTACTTGAGTTCGTAAGGTCGAAACGACTTCCACAGCTCCGACTCCGTTTTGAAATCATATTATGGATCAAAATATGACAAAAATCACATAACAAATTACTAGGGCTTCGTCAATCATTAGCCCTATATTTCAACAAGTGCATTTCTGAATAAAATAAAATGACCAACCAAGGCTTCATCAATCATTAGCACTTGGTTTCAGCAAGCCCATCATAAGCAAATAAAAATAAAAGTAAAGCCTCCAAGACATTCTAGCAATTACATTTCATCACCCTTAATACTTATAAAATCATTCAAATGGCCAAGGGCTTCATCAATCATTAGCCCTTGACAACACCAATTACTCCCAACCACAATTCAATCGAGAATTTAAACCACAAGTAAACAAAAATCTCAATCCAAATCCAAATTCATTTTCACGAAGAAACAGGACATTCGTACAAAATAGTCTACTTTGAGGGTTCACAGATAGCAGTCCGCATGGAGGAAAAATACGAAATTTTTACAGAACAAAGGCCTATGTTTCTAGTTTCAAATACCACTGACGGCACCTTAAACGGATTTTTCTACACCAAAATATAAGTATTTTACTGAAACTGGTCAGGGACATCCGAAAATCTGAAATGTCATTTTTCACTTATGAAAAACTCCTTTTTCTCTTTTAACACCAAAATGTTTTTATTCAAACCATCCATACATTTCTTATAGAACTCCAAGACAACAATTTCCAGACATTCCCATCCATCAATATTCAGGGAAAAATTTAAAAACCAAGCTAAGGATCTAACTCACCCTTCGGCTACCACAAACGAAATTCCAGGATGTATATACCAACTTTTCTGGTTCCATCTTCAAATTTATCAATTATTTGATTGCTAAACAACTTAAAACTTACAACTATTATGTATCTCAACCCATTATATTCCATGGAAAAAATAAAATAAATTTCCAGAAACCGATAAAATTTTCAAAAGACAAACTGAAATTTTTAGCTCAACCTTGCGGCTTCCAAAATTTTCCAGCAACTAAGATGCTTTAGATCAAATTTTCTTTTGGTTTAAACAGGGTGTTAGGTACTCAAATCCAGCATGTAAACACTTAGCTAGTTATTAAAAAGTTCCACTTCAAAACCAGATTCATTCGACAACTAAAATCATCCAGAAAATCCAGAAATTATATCCACTAGTCTCGGATGACCATTCATGAAACAATTTTTCTGCTTTCATTTTATTTTCTTGGTTAGCCAAGCTACAAGACCTCATGCAAACTTCAATTAACATGTTGTTAACTAGCTAATCGTATATATCAACTCATATCATCACCATAAGACAGATTGAGAATTAAATATCAAATTCAAGTTCTCGGAAATTTTCAGTTCACAAGAATTCCAGTTCACAAAACCAGAATTTTCCAAGTTCCTAGTTTCATTGTCCAATCGTGTAACTCAACATGCAGGCCCTTAAGCATTTTATCTTCACTTGGATAGTTAGGATTATAACCACAGCTCGTCAAGATTAGGCAAATTAAGCAAATCATTTCTTAACCAGTCACGACAGAAATTTTCTTCATCAAAACAGAATTTCCTAAGTTCCTTAATTCATAAATCAACTTCATAGAATTAACATGCAGGGTCCTAAACATCTTAATCATTAAGTTTCACTCGGCTAATTACACTTGAGTGCTCAGGTTGTCACAGGAAAACAGAATTTCAGTTGCATTTCCAAACCATTCTCTCGGCAGAATCATTTCCATCAAAACAGAATTTTCTAAGCTCCTTAGTTCATCATCCAATATTTTCTTCAGTTAAAGCCTTTTATTTTGACCTTAATTCTCACATGCACAATTGCTGAGTTAATTAGCTAACATATCAGACCAGAAATCAGTTCGGCAGCAGCAAAATATATTCATAATTCCAGAACTTTGTGCAACTACACTCGGATGAGCTTGCATGAAGAATTCTGTTTCATATCTTATTTTCCAGTGTAATTCAGGCTAGTTAAATTCATGCATGACTTTATCATCTTGTTTTCAGGTGATTAATACACAAATACAACCATTGATCATCCCACAAATAACAATTTAAAGCTACAACATCCCAGCTCAAACTCACGGTAGTACCACTTTCTCTTCCAAACCAGTTTCTGGTAGCTTAACATCAAATTATCACATGGCTAATTACATCATCCGAGCTTAAAATCCTCACATGCAAGTCCAAAGCTTGCTTATACTACCTCTGGTTAACCATTTTACAGTCCAGAAATTTACCTCACAAGATGCTCACTCACTCGACAGGATGCTGAAGTCTATCCCTCTCTCTCGGCTCTTCTCCTCACGCACAGGTAAGTTGGTTCTGGTTGGGTTGTAGTGGGTGCAGCTGGTGATGGTGGAAGCTGGATAGCAACCGGATGAGCTTGGAGAATGCAGAGGAAAGTTTGCTCACAGTTTCTCCTCCTCTCCTCCCTCTTCGATACTTGCGGACAGAAGCAGAAATGGAATTGCAGCTCACAGCTTCCTCCCTCACTCTCGGCTATATGGTGCAGCTCACCTTCCTTCACTCTCGGTCGATGATAACAATGTGGAGGTGGAGTGTTGGTGAGGATTGAGTGCGCAGATGGTGAAGAAGAGCATTGGCCGGATGGAGAGGTGCAAGATCATTGTGTCCGAGGGAGTGTTTGGCTGTGCGTGGAATGGTTATGGCCGTGGGGTAATTTTGTGACATTGTGAGGGGTAGTTTAGTCTTTTCACTTCTCCTCCTATTATCCACTTAAGTCCTTAGTTCTAACTTAGCTCCAAAAATTATCCCCAAATGTGATTTGAACGCCTAATTCTTCGCTAATCTTGCAAGGCTTTGATTATCGAAATTTTTACGTCTTAAGTATGTTTAGAATACTTGTATTGTTTTTATCTAGAATTTATCGGTTGCATAAAAATATTAAGATTTCTAACTACACTTAACCTTATTCGAAATTAGAATTAGCTATATAACAAAAATTAAGGAATTATTTTCAAGGAGTAAACTTAATATAACTCAAGAATTATTAACTTAGTGTAGCAAAGCTAAGTGCTTTAATAGTTAGCACCGTTATATTATTTTACACACGAAAATTATTTTTATTTACTTATTTAAAACAAATGAAATAATGTTGTAGATTAGAATAAGAACTATGAATGAAATATGCACTAGTATATAAAAGCAAGTGAAAGTAATACTAGAAAAAATTAAGGAATACAAATGCTAAATAAAAGTGAAATTGAAGTATGCATTGATATTTAACTGCAAAATTCAAGGTTCTCACATCCTCCCCTCCTTACAATGAATTTTGTCCTCAAAATTCACACATTCTGGATAAATAAATCGGGATACTTTTTCTGCATTTCTTCTTCTAACTCCCAAGTTGCTTCCTCGAGTCCATGATTCTTCCATAAAATCTTCACCAGAGGAATTTCCTTATTTCTCAGTTCCTTCATTTCTCTTTCCAAAATCCTGACCGGTCCTTCTTCATACGTTAACGTCTCATCCACCTCAATTCCTTCTAGTGGCAGCACGTGACTTGGATCAGAATAATATTTCCTAAGCATGGAAACATGAAATACATCGTGAATCTTAGCCATGCTTGCAGGCAACTTCAATT
This sequence comes from Coffea arabica, assembly GCF_036785885.1. Taxonomy (NCBI): domain Eukaryota; kingdom Viridiplantae; phylum Streptophyta; class Magnoliopsida; order Gentianales; family Rubiaceae; genus Coffea; species Coffea arabica. The sequence continues at coordinate 21,528,381 of NC_092318.1, read as the reverse complement.
GATACGCTACTAACCCAATTCTTTTCAAAATTTCGAAAGGTCCGATATACCTTGGCTTCAGCTTCTTACCTTTCTTAGACACTACTCCGCCCTTCAAGGGTTTAATTCTGAGGAAAACCTTGTCTCCTACTTCGAATTCCAAATCTTTCCTCCTTGTGTCGGCGTAGCTCTTTTGTCTACTCTGAGCAACTTGAAGCCTTTCTCTAATTAGCTTTACTTTCTCCTGGGCTTCTTCTATCCAAGGTATGGCTGTAGGATCTACGATTTTCTTTTCTCCAACTTCATCCCAATGAATCGGAGATCGACACCTTCTTCCATACAGAGCCTCATATGGTGCCATTTGAATCGAAGCCTGATAGCTGTTATTATATGCAAATTCCACTAAGGTCATATATTGGCCCCACTTACCTCCAAAATCCAGTATACACGACCTCAGTAGATCCTCCGGAGTTTGAATTGTCCTTTCCGATTGCCCGTCGGTTTGGGGATGGTACGCAGTACTGAACTTCAACTTGGTCCCCAAAGAGTCCTGAAATTTCTGCCAAAAACGCGAGACGAATCTTGGGTCTCGATCAGACACAATACTCACTGGAATACCATGTAACCTTAGGATCTCTTCTGTGTACAACTTGACCAATTTCTCCAATGAAAAACTCATGCTTACGGGTAAGAAGTGTGCAGACTTAGTGAGTCGATCGACTATTACCCAGATTGCATCGAAACCTTTTTGACTTTTAGGTAGTCCCGTTACAAAATCCATTGTTATGTGTTCCCATTTCCATTCAGGGATTTCTAACGGTTGCAATAAACCAGAGGGCTTCTGATGTTCGGCTTTTACTTGTTGGCAGATCAAGCATTTTTGCACAAACGCGACCACGTCCTTTTTCAAACCTTCCCACCAGTATAATCCCTTCACATCATGATACATCTTGGTCACACCTGGGTGTATAGTATACTTCGACCGATGTGATTCTTCTAGAATTCCTTTCCTTAGCTCCTCATCTGCCGGAATCACAATTCGATCTCGAAACCTCAATACCCCTTCAGGCCCTAATTTGAAGTCTAGGGTTTCCCCTTTTTGCACTTTTTCCAGATTCTTCTGAATCATAGGGTCCATTTTCTGGGTCTCCTTAATACGCTCTAGTAACGGTGACCTCAATGATAAGTTCCCAAATAAAACCTTCAATTTCTCCAAGCGAGGGTTCCAACCACTTATTTCTTCTAACATATCCCACTCTTTTACCATTAACCCTACTACTTGGGCCTTCATACTTAGAGCGTCAGCCACCACATTGGCTTTTCCTGGATGGTAATTAATTGAGCAGTCATAATCTTCCAGAAATTCTACCCATCGCCTTTGTCTCAAATTTAGCTCCTTTTGGGAAAACAAGTACTTGAGGCTCTTATGGTCCGTATAAACCTCAAAAGTCACGCCATACAAGTAGTTTCTCCATTTCTTCAAGGCGAAAATTACTGCAGCTAGTTCTAGGTCATGAGTTGGGTAGTTTTGTTCGTAGGGTTTCAATCTCCTAGAAGCATAGGCAACTACCTTACCCATTTGCATTAAGACACATCCCAGACCTTCTCTGGAAGCATCAGAATACACAGCATAACCTTCACCCCCATCAGGTAAAACCAAAACGGGAGCGGATGTTAACCGCTTCTTTAGTTCCTGGAAACTTGACTCACACTTCGGAGTCTAGACAAACTTGGCCCCTTTCTTGGTTAGCTCAGTCATAGGTCCTGCAATTTTCGAGAAATCCTGGATAAATCACCTATAATAACCTGCTAAACCCAAGAAACTTCTAACTTCAGTTGGAGTTTCTAGCTGTTTCCAATTCATAACGGCCTCAACTTTTGCCAGATCCACGGCAATTCCATCTTCAGAAACTCTGTGCCCTAGAAAAGATATTTCAGTCAACCAAAACTCACACTTGCTGAATTTGGCATACAGCTTATGTTCTCTTAGTATCTGCAAAACCACCTCTAAGTGCTTAGCATGCTCCTCTCGAGTCTTGGAGTAGATCAAGATATCATCTATGAAAACCACTACAAACTGATCCAGATACTTCTTAAAAATTCTCTGCATCAGGTCCATGAAAGCAGCTGGTGCATTGGTTAATCCAAAAGGCATGACTGCAAACTCAAAATGTCCATATCTTGTACTAAAAGCAGTTTTAGGTATATCTTCCTTCTTGATCTTCAACTGATAGTACCCTTGCCTTAAATCCAGCTTAGAGAAGACCACTGACCCTTGCAGTTGGTCGAACAAGCTATCAATCAATGGTAAAGGGTATTTATTCTTAATTGTAGCCTCATTTAACCCTCGGTAATCAATACATATGTGAGAACCCGTAAAACCCTAATTATTTTCCTAGGGTTTATTTCCCCTTAATTGCATGTTTTCTGCATTTTCTGGCTTAGAAATATTTTCTTAGTGGATTTTATGAGCAGTTATAGTTTTAAGATGATTTTTCTAGCATTGGTGAATTTTTAGAAAATTAAGAATCTATATTGGACGTGGGACCCACTAGTGCAAAAAGTTCGGAAAAATTCGGCCAATAAGGTTAAGTTTCGGATACTGTGAAAAATTTATCGGGTGTTAAGAGATAAGTAGTGTGTGTGAAGTGATTGATGTGAGAGAGAAAAGAAAGATAGGAATGCATTTAATGAGTGTGACAAGTGTCACAATCTCATTGGTTGGACTTTAAGAATTACTATTCACTTTCTTGACTTTTTTGACCAAAGGATTAAATATCAAAAATTCACAAAATTTCCTCATTTTTCTTTCTCCTTGGCCGGCTCTCTCTCACTCTTTTGCAAGAAGAAGAACTCTTCAATCTTCAAGCTTTCTACTAGCAAATCATCTAAATCAACCGAATAAACAAGATTCCACTCCATAAAATCCTATCTTCTAGTGCTAGTAAGGGTTGTAGTGAAGTTGTTTTGAAGAGCAAAGGTGTCCACAATCTCTCTTTCCCTTGTTTCTTGGTAAGTGATGCTACAACCTCTCCCCTAAACCTAATGATGGTTATATTATGCTTAATGGTGGCATGAGTGAAGGAATATATGATTTATTTCTTGATTTGAAGAGTTTTGGTGAATTTTTTATTTTATTGGGAATTTTTCTGGTTTAATATGAATGGGATGTTGTGGCCTTGTATGATGAATGGTAATGGCTGATAATGGCTCTATGAGGTGTATTGGATAAGAAAATGTAATCAATTTTGGATTTGGATGGAAAATGAAAAGTTAGGGTTCATATTTTTCCCAATTCTGTCCGGTTTTGGATCATAGGGTTAGAGGCCGAATTGGACTTTGCTCAAAACATGAAAGTTGTAGGTATTGATGATTAGGAGGTTCCTGCAAAATGTCAGGGCATTTGGATGAGTGTAGAGTGAGTTATGACGAAATTACTGTAGCTGTTCTGCTTTGATCAGAATGCGAAAACTGAGTTTGTATTTGGCTATTTTTACTGGAATTGGTTTGGATTTTTAAGTTGGTGTCTTCTGATGAAATGTAGCTGAATGTCTTAGCTAACATATGCCTTTGGAATTTCGGCATTTGGACTTGTATGGACTGAGATATACCGATTACAGTTTTCTGCGTTTTGCAAACCTGTTTTGGGAATTCTGGTATAGTATTTCGTATATTTGACCTAGTTGTGTTAGGAACTGGATTGAGTGACCTTCTACATTGTTGTAGTTCTGTTTCTTGGCTTCGAAATGGTGGGTCTTACACCCCCATCCGATAATTGTAGTGAGAGTTGTGCCATTACCGCATTATGAGGTCAAATCCGGTTTTCATATCAAGGCCTTAGTTAAAGCCCTTTCTTAATTTCTGGTTTCCTCTATTGTTTGTAAATGTTTATGGAACCTTATTGGGGTCATGTTTGGCCTTGGTTTATGACTCGTTATCGAGTTTCATTGTATTTGTTTGCATGTTTTTAGGGCGTGACGGTGGTGCACAACGTTCTTTTGACTAAAGTGTTTGAAACCACATTGTGCTAGCTTGGTGAGTGTACTACTCACTTATGTGCTATTACATGGCTTTGATCTTTGTACTTGAGATGTTAAATGTTGATTGATCCAGGTGAGAGTGTACTTTATCACTTTCACATATTGTTCCGCATGTTATTGGAAAGTTATATGAAATGTTATATGAAATGAAATACATGACTTCAAATATTATCCATGAGCTCAACCCCATTGGTTATTGATTGAATCGAGCCGGCGAGGGCTTGGTCGTGCCAATTAATGTGCCTTGGGGCAACATCATAGGGAATCTTGTAGTATGAGAGACTCTTGATTCCGGTTTACTCGAGTAATACCACAATGCAAGTGTTTGGATTTCGGGCCCGGTTGAGGAATGTTAGGAGGAAGGGAATGGAAGTTAAGAGGAGTCTACGGTTGGTTACCTTTCAGACATTGACGGAGAGTCAATGAGACCTGATCAAGAATTCAAACGAGGAAAAGGGCTCTTGAGAGCCACCCGTATCCTTTTATCCTCATTATTAATGTGTGGCTTTATTTATTTTGGTAAATTGGACTGTTAAGCTTGATGTATCCATGAACTTGGTTGCTTGAGTTGTATTCTCACTGGGCAATTAGCTCACCCCGTTCCTTTTGTTTTCCTTACAGGAATATGACTCTTTTGGAATGAATTTTGATAAATGGTTGCCAAATGAACTAGATGAATGACTCTTTTGTATTGTATATAAAATGGGACCCTAAATGTATCATTAGGGCCGTTTTCACTTTTGTTTTGGCAAACCATATATGTAGTGACTTTTGTATCACTTTTAAATGTCATTTTGGTTTGTAAAGGCTAAATGTTATGGGGTATATGTAATTCGATGTTTGGTTGGGTTCGGACGAGTCGGTTACTATTCATGGCCGACTCCGGATTTCATTTTCTTTTATTTTGGGTTATTTTGCCCTTTTGCCTTATTTGCGCGCGTTATAAGTTCCGGAACGTGAAAGATCGCTCTATACTGCACCGTTAGTCCTGGCGAGAGCTGGGCAGGCAGTCCGCTAACCTCTTTGGTTCGCCTTAGGGGAAAGTGGGGCTGTCACAACATAACCTCAAGCTTCCATCTTTTTTCTTCACGAATAGGACGGGTGCTCCCCATGGTGAATCACTTTCCTTCACAAAACCCTTCTCCAACAAGTCCTGTAATTGAATTTTCAATTCTTTTAGCTCGGCAGGAGCCATTCGATACGGGGTCTTAGAAATTGGAGCCGTTCCAGGCATCAAGTCAATCTTAAATTCCACTTCCCTTTCCGGTGGTAGAGCCCTTAGCTCTTCGGGAAAGACATCCGGAAATTCCCGTACCACTGGTACATCCTCCAGCTTCACTTGATCACTGGGAGCGTTTATCAAAAAGGCTAGAAAACCTTGCGCTCCTTTAGACAACATTTTCCTTGCTCGAATTCCTGAGATCATAGCAGATGATGCTAACCTATCCTTGACGTCTAACCTCAGGGTTGCTTCACCAGGTATACAAAATTCCACCACTTTCGCTCGGCAGTCAAGTTTAGCATGATGATGGCCTAGAAAATCCATTCCTATTATAACATCATAACCTTTTATGTCCAGACTGATCAAATCCACTAGCATTTTACGCTCACCAATCCAGAATTCACAATTCTTATAAGCCAGACTAGTGATTACGTTCTTATTACCCATGGGTGTCCTAACTTCAAGATCGAAGGGTAATCTAACAGGTTGCACATCTATTCCAGACATAAAAGATGGGTTTACGAATGAATGGGTTGCACCAGGGTCAATTAATACTTTAGCTAATCGGTGAAAAATCGGAAATGTACCTTCCACCACCTCCGAGGATTCAGGTACAGGTTGGTCACCTATAGCATACACTCGGGCAGGAACTGTCGGCCGGCCTCCTCCAGAGGTGTTTGGTCTAGCGTTTGGGGTAGTTCCACCTTGCATTTTGGGACATCCAGCAATTTGGTGCTCGCTACTGCCGCATCTCAAACACTTCCCTAGCTTCTTCCAGCAACCATCTATAGTATGGCCAGGTTTCTTACAAAATGCACAGTTCATTTGGGGAACTATTGCTCGACCTCCCTGCGAGGTATTCCTAGGTTGTCCCCTTCCAATCGGTCCCACTCTGGTTCCGTTATTTCGTCCTCCCGCATTCCTGGCCCCGTTTCCTCTTGCGTAGGCGCCTCGTGGTGCTCCAGGACTATTCACTCCAATGGTTCCTCGGCCCACTTTGGCCGGTGGAGCATTGCCATACGTCGGCTCCCGACTGCTGCTAGGAGCAAATCTTTTCTTGGCCTGAAAAGATTTCACTTGAGCCCTAGCTACTTCCACTCTCTGGGCTTTCTCGACGGCATCCGCGAAAGTATCTATCCTCACGGCAGCTAAACCTTCCTGCACTTCTACATTCAGACCCTGCACAAACCTTTTGACTCGCCTTTGCTCCGTGGCTACCAATTCAGGAGCAAATCGAGATAACTTGGTGAACTGGACTTCATACTCGGCGACACTCATCGCCCCCTGCTTACATTTTATGAAATCATCCTCCCTCTTTTCTTGGATGACCGGTGGAAGAAATTTGGCATTGAACTCCCTTGTGAAGTTTGCCCAAGTCCTTGGAGTATGATTCCTGTCCCAGTTAGTCCGGACCAAGTTCCACCAGGAGCGAGCAGCTCCCTCAAACTGGAATGCGGCAAAAGTTACCTGCCGCTCTTCTGTGTAGTTTAAAGCTGCGAAGATGTCGGAGATTCTCTCCCACCATCCCTCAGCTATCTCAGGTTCAGGTCCTCCGTAGAACTTAGGAGGTCCAAACTTCAGGAACCTCTCTAGTGCCCGATCGTCAGAATCGGCTGGGCCTCCTGGATGACGCACTGGTCCAGCAGCTTGGTGTTCGGTCAAGCGCTCTAGGACGTCAGTGATACGGTTAATAGCGGTGGCCACTCCGTCTCCGGCCCCGCCCTCTTGCCCTTGGTCTGGATTGACCTCGGGTTCCCTATCACCACCCGCTTCCGGGTGTTGTCTAGTGGGTCTCCCACGGCTCCTTCCTATCACTTGGCGATCCATGGTTTAGTTATGCCTAATATGGAAGGGATAAGACAATTAGGGAAATTGTTTGCTTATTTATAACTGTTGTTATTCCTTTTGTAGCTAAAATCAACTTAGAATTAGAGAGAAAAGTAAATAAAACATTAACATATATTCATGCGTGAAAGTCATACAGATAGCAAGTTGGGGCATTTCCAAAAGTAGGGCACATAACTAGCAAAAATACATACAAATAATCCCTTAAACAAAAATTAGGGATATGGTGCCTCGGAAGCAAGTCATCCACCTAGACAAAACTTGATGACCTAGCTAATGTCCCGCTATTCTAACCCTACATATCCAATATGGTCAAATCGATCCAATCCTAACCCTCAGCAGGGCTATCAGGAGCTATGTCCTCCTCCGGATCCTCCTCCGGGTTCTCCTCTGGATCCTCCTCCGGATCCTCCTCCGGGTCCTCCTGCTCGACACTCTGAAGGATACTCGTGGCCTCATCTATCATCATCGCGGCATCAGCCCTGATACCGACACTCCTATCACGCATCCTCTCGGCCAATCGAGTCACCCTCGATCTCTGACGCGCTATCTCGACGCGAGCAGCCTCCAGCCTAGCATGCTCCGCTGCTACCCTCTGCTCTAACTCCGCTATGCGGTCGAACTGAGTGTCCACCATAATACTCAGCTCCTCTACATCATGAGACAAAGTGAAGTTAGCGTCCCTCAGCTGGCGACGCTCATCATCCAGGGATAGTACTAGCTCATTGGGGTAGGCATAGGTGGCCCTACACTGACACCGAGGATGCCTATCAGCTGGGGTGTAACGTATATGAGCTCCTCCGCCTCGTGCCCTATAGGAGATGGACCTAAGAGGCTCTATATGCCCATTAGACGTCCCACTACCATTAGCGTGTCCATTACCATTCTCCATACCTGTAAAAGAATTGAAACTTAGAGGTTAGAACTTAAATAGCTAATTAAATCGGCATTCCTTAAGGTGTATCTAATGGTCTCAATTCTTACCTCTAGAAGGATCGGGATTTCTAACTCGTATAGTATATATCTCAAATAACTTTTCTAACCTAGGCTCTGATACCACCTGTGGCGACCCCACTTCCCCCTAAGGCGAACCAAAGGGTTGGCGGGCCGTCTGCCCAGCTCTCGCCAGGACTCACGCAAGCATTCTAACCTAAAACCTTCCGACGATTAACCTAAGCTATTACAATAATGATTCTTCCGAAACAAATCAATTTCTACCACCACATTAACTTCAGAGATAACAGCATATAACTTAGCCAATCGACGGTTCTTAAATATTTCACACGTCGCTCGCAAAGGTTTAGGACATACTATACCAACACAAACATATAAACTGAGTATTAGAATTAGGGATTACACTTTTCCAGCTTCAAGTGGCAATCAAAATAAAAGATACAGTACTTAACGTAGAATTCATTACAAACCGAAAATTACATTCAAATTGTTCAAGTACAACCATAGGAAATATAAACTGCTCAAATACTTTCAATCTTCCCATCCTGTAAGGAAAACAAATAAACATGGGGTGAGCTAAAGCTCAGTGGTGCCCCAAAACATGCAGTCACGTAAATCAAACAGCGAGTAATAACTTAAACAAATTAAACAATTAAGAAAGCGTATAACAACACAAGGTAGGATACAGGGGCTCTCAGGAGCCATTTTCCTCGCTTGATCACCATTCATCGTAGTTGACCCTCCGTCAACTCTCACTACTTATAGTCCATGTAGATCCACTCATTCTAATCCTAACCCGTCACCATTCATACCCCTGTCCCGGGCCCGCTCGCCGACTAAGGACGCAGTATACTCGAGATATACCCGTAGATGATTGGTCGAGGGATTCACCCAACGACATTACTGTAGTTAGATTCATGCGTCGAGGGATTCACCCAACAACGTAACTACGTTTAGATTTAGGGTAGTTGGATACAGAAGTCGATGGATTCACCCAACGATGCAACTACATCTAGAATCAAGGATTCAGGAGAAAAATGTTTTTGCACAAGTCACCACTCGAACGGTTAGTGCGATAAAGTACACACAGCTCACTTCGATGGATCAAAAACCAGTTTTACAAATTATCACATATCAAGTCAAGAAAGTACTTTAAACAGGTAAGCGTAGAACAGGCAGGGACACTCACCAAGAGTGGAGTTCAGATATCAAGTTGAGAATCGAATTCCGCGTCCTCGCAAAATCCTAAAAACCAAATTTTGAAACTATAAGTTTCTATTCAGTTTTTAATCTTATACAAGCTGAGGTATACTTAATATACTACTAGTTTACTACCTTTAGAAAAATTAGGAATCTACTTAGGTTGAAACTTGACAAACTTAGAAGAAATGTTTCTTATAGTTTTCCGTAAGTTTCTCTTCCTTATAAAGGGTAACTAGTATCATTTTCTTGAAATAAGTCGACAAATCTCTCAACAACAATGTTAGAAAGTTACTTTGAACATTTCCCTAAAGTTACGGCTTTTGCAAAAATTATCCTTAAAAACTATTTTTCTTAAAATAGGGTTTCTTGCCGAGCAAGTCTCCCAAGCTTTTCACTAAAATTGATAAAGTTCGTATTTTGGAACTTTTCCTATAGTTAACTATCCAAGTGCAAAGCTTAAAGAAAGAAAAGAATTAAAATAAGACTTAGAGTTTCCAAAAGCTATTTAACTTATTTACTATAGCTATCAAGGCTAGTTTGAGCTAAAGGAAATTATCGAGTTGGAAAGTTTTAGGCAAAACCCTAGATATGGAGTTTTTATAATATAATACTAGTTGGAAAATATTTTTGATTAATTTTGATCGCAGCTACTCGAGTTCGCAAGGTCGAAACGACTTCCACAGCTCCGACTCCGTTTTGAAATCATATTATGGATCAAAATATGACAAAAATCACATAACAAATTACTAGGGCTTCGTCAATCATTAGCCCTATATTTCAACAAGTGCATTTCTGAATAAAATAAAATGACCAACCAAGGCTTCATCAATCATTAGCACTTGGTTTCAGCAAGCCCATCATAAGCAAATAAAAATAAAAGTAAAGCCTCCAAGACATTCTAGCAATTACATTTCATCACCCTTAATACTTATAAAATCATTCAAATGGCCAAGGGCTTCATCAATCATTAGCCCTTGACAACACCAATTACTCCCAACCACAATTCAATCGAGAATTTAAACCACAAGTAAACTAAAATCTCAATCCAAATCCAAATTCATTTTCACGAAGAAACAGGACATTCGTACAAAACAGTCTACTTTGAGGGTTCACAGATAGCAGTCCGCATGGAGGAAAAATACGAAATTTTTACAGAACAAAGGCCTATGTTTCTAGTTTCAAATACCACTGACGGCACCTTAAACGGATTTTTCTACACCAAAATATAAGTATTTTACTGAAACTGGTCAGGGACATCCGAAAATCTGAAATGTCATTTTTCACTTATGAAAAACTCCTTTTTCTCTTTTAACACCAAAATGTTTTTATTCAAACCATCCATACATTTCTTATAGAACTCCAAGACAACAATTTCCAGACATTCCCATCCATCAATATTCAGGGAAAAATTTAAAAACCAAGCTAAGGATCTAACTCACCCTTCGGCTACCACAAACGAAATTCCAGGATGTATATACCAACTTTTCTGGTTCCATCTTCAAATTTATCAATTATTTGATTGCTAAACAACTTAAAACTTACAACTATTATGTATCTCAACCCATTATATTCCATGGAAAAAATAAAATAAATTTCCAGAAACCGATAAAATTTTCAAAAGACAAACTGAAATTTTTAGCTCAACCTTGCGGCTTCCAAAATTTTCCAGCAACTAAGATGCTTTAGATCAAATTTTCTTTTGGTTTAAACAGGGTGTTAGGTACTCAAATCCAGCATGTAAACACTTAGCTAGTTATTAAAAAGTTCCACTTCAAAACCAGATTCATTCGGCAACTAAAATCATCCAGAAAATCCAGAAATTATATCCACTAGTCTCGGATGACCATTCATGAAACAATTTTTCTGCTTTCATTTTATTTTCTTGGTTAGCCAAGCTACAAGACCTCATGCAAACTTCAATTAACATGTTGTTAACTAGCTAATCGTATATATCAACTCATATCATCACCATAAGACAGATTGAGAATTAAATATCAAATTCAAGTTCTCGGAAATTTTCAGTTCACAAGAATTCCAGTTCACAAAACCAGAATTTTCCAAGTTCCTAGTTTCATTGTCCAATCGTGTAACTCAACATGCAGGCCCTTAAGCATTTTATCTTCACTTGGATAGTTAGGATTATAACCACAGCTCGTCAAGATTAGGCAAATTAAGCAAATCATTTCTTAACCAGTCACGACAGAAATTTTCTTCATCAAAACAGAATTTCCTAAGTTCCTTAATTCATAAATCAACTTCATAGAATTAACATGCAGGGTCCTAAACATCTTAATCATTAAGTTTCACTCGGCTAATTACACTTGAGTGCTCAGGTTGTCACAGGAAAACAGAATTTCAGTTGCATTTCCAAACCATTCTCTCGGCAGAATCATTTCCATCAAAACAGAATTTTCTAAGCTCCTTAGTTCATCATCCAATATTTTCTTCAGTTAAAGCCTTTTATTTTGACCTTAATTCTCACATGCACAATTGCTGAGTTAATTAGCTAACATATCAGACCAGAAATCAGTTCGGCAGCAGCAAAATATATTCATAATTCCAGAACTTTGTGCAACTACACTCGGATGAGCTTGCATGAAGAATTCTGTTTCATATCTTATTTTCCAGTGTAATTCAGGCTAGTTAAATTCATGCATGACTTTATCATCTTGTTTTCAGGTGATTAATACACAAATACAACCATTGATCATCCCACAAATAACAATTTAAAGCTACAACATCCCAGCTCAAACTCACGGCAGTACCACTTTCTCTTCCAAACCAGTTTCTGGTAGCTTAACATCAAATTATCACATGGCTAATTACATCATCCGAGCTTAAAATCCTCACATGCAAGTCCAAAGCTTGCTTATACTACCTCTGGTTAACCATTTTACAGTCCAGAAATTTACCTCACAAGATGCTCACTCACTCGACAGGATGCTGAAGTCTATCCCTCTCTCTCGGCTCTTCTCCTCACGCACAGGTAAGTTGGTTCTGGTTGGGTTGTAGTGGGTGCAGCTGGTGATGGTGGAAGCTGGATAGCAACCGGCTGAGCTTGGAGAATGCAGAGGAAAGTTTGCTCACAGTTTCTCCTCCTCTCCTCCCTCTTCGATACTTGCGGACAGAACCAGAAATGGAATTGCAGCTCACAGCTTCCTCCCTCACTCTCGGCTATATGGTGCAGCTCACCTTCCTTCACTCTCGGTCGATGATAACAATGTGGAGGTGGAGTGTTGGCGAGGATTGAGTGCGCAGATGGTGAAGAAGAGCATTGGCCGGATGGAGAGGTGCAAGATCATTGTGTCCGAGGGAGTGTTTGGCGGTGCGTGGAATGGTTATGGCCGTGGGGTAATTTTGTGACATTGTGAGGGGTAGTTTAGTCTTTTCACTTCTCCTCCTATTATCCACTTAAGTCCTTAGTTCTAACTTAGCTCCAAAAATTATCCCCAAATGTGATTTGAACGCCTAATTCTTCGCTAATCTTGCAAGGCTTTGATTATCGAAATTTTTACGTCTTAAGTATGTTTAGAATACTTGTATTGTTTTTATCTAGAATTTATCGATTGCATAAAAATATTAAGATTTCTAACTACACTTAACCTTATTCGAAATTAGAATTAGCTATATAACAAAAATTAAGGAATTATTTTCAAGGAGTAAACTTAATATAACTCAAGAATTATTAACTTAGTGTAGCAAAGCTAAGTGCTTTAATAGTTAGCACCGTTATATTATTTTGCACACGAAAATTATTTTTATTTACTTATTTAAAACAAATGAAATAATGTTGTAGATTAGAATAAGAACTACGAATGAAATATGCACTAGTATATAAAAGCGAGTGAAAGTAATACTAGAAAAAAATTAAGGAATACGAATGCTAAATAAAAGTGAAATTGAAGTATGCATTGATATTTAACTGTAAAATTCAAGGTTCTCACAGAATCAGCCTTTGCTCAAAACATAAAAGTTGTAGGTAATTGCGTTAGCTATCTACCTGTAAAATATCAGCTCAATCGGAGAACTGTATCATGTGAAATGACGGAAATACCCTTGACTGCCCATAAGCCCTGTTTCGCGGACAGTTTTCTGTTTTCGTGGAGATTTCAATTTTGACCCTGAAAATGCATGTTTTAGCTTTGGAGACCTTCATAAGAAATGTAGGTATATGTATTAGCTTCGAAACGCCATAAAATTTACCTCAATCCGATAAGCGTAGCTGCAGTTGTGACCAAAACGCCGGTAGATGTCAAACCTGTTGCTTAACTATTTGTTTTTAAAACTAGTTCTAGCTTCTAACTTGGATTTCGATGGTTGCATTGCTCGAATTGCCTTGTATTTGGGTGACTTTAAACCTAGTGAAAGAGTTATGGTATTGAATATACTTATGTGTTGATTTGGGCTGATTGGAGAAAAAATGAAGCCATGATGGCTGGAAAAGTATCAATTAAGGGGAGGTGCTGTCCAATTGTTTAGGCCGGGTGGTTCCTTCAAGTTGAGTTGATCTTGGTAAAAATAAAGGGTTTTGGGGGTTGTTTGTATCCCTAAGACCAACTGTCATCTTTTGCTCAAAAGTCACATTTTTATTCTTTTGTACTAGTACCTAACCTGGAAAGGCATACGACTTGTAGTCGAGCCTCATTTATGCATTCCATTTACTGGGTTTGTGGATGTGCAAACTATAATTGTTCTATCTTGGTTATTTTAGGGTTTCTTGGCGATTAAAGCCACTTTGGGTGAAAACTTTTGAAGTATCTGTACTGGAACTGGTGAGTGTACCACTCCCCTCATTTGTTGCGTAACTTGGTTCCTGTACATGCAATTTGTGATTTGAATGACTGTACTATCCGTTTATTTTGGTTGAGACGAGGATGTACTTTATCACACTCGTTCTCGTATCTGTATGCCTATTTACTGTGTACAATTGACTCTGTTATCTGTGCTTAATCTGTTGTCGTTTGGAGGGTTGAGTCCAACGACTATTCTGTGACCTCTGAGCTCAAATCCTGTGGCTAGTTACTCGAGTCGAGCCGGCAAGGGCCTGGTCGATTAGATAACGAACCACGGTAGTCCGTTTCTGGGAATCTTTGGGTATTGAGACTCTTGATTCCGGTATACTCGAGTATTACCACTTATGTTTCTGTTGAGGTGTGCGGGCCCGGTAAGGGGTATGTTTGGTGGACGAAATTTGGTGTAAAGTGGGGTCTACGGATATGGTTGTTCTTTATACGTTGACGGAGAGTCAACAGGTTTGGATCAAGTACTGCAAATAGGAACTTTGGGCTCCCGAGAGCCACCTGTATCCTTTCTATCTAAAGTGTTTATTTAATTTCCTATTTGATAGGCACATGTGACTAATTGAACATGAAGTTCCATGATTCTTGACTGCTATTATTTTGGTACCTCATTGAGCGTAAACTCACCCCCTTCCCGTTATCTTTGTTTTCCTTACAGGGGACAAACTTTGAAATCGTGGTTTTGGAAGAAAGGGTCGAGCTAGTGTATAGGTTCTTTTGTTAAGCTCTTTTGCAACCGAAACCCTAATTGTATTTTGAATAGTATGAATACTTTGGCTTGTACTTTAGTTAATTTGTTCAAGACTCCGATGTATATAGGTATTTAACCTTGTTTTTTTTAAAAGTGTATTCCTTTGAGATGTTATGCTTCTATGACTTTGGTGAACGTTTCTTGTAACCATTGGGGGATCGGGCGAGCGCGGCATTTGAAAAAATTTTAGGTTAGCCATTGCCCTGAATTTGGCCAACTTCCGGCCGGATTGTGACGTGGCCATTTTCGTTTCGTTTTCGTTTTCGTTTTCCTGTTTTTTTTGTTGAGGTGTTTCATCGAAGTTCCGTATCACCGTATGGTTTGGTAAGTTATATTTTGTCTTGGTGGTCTCCAATTGTTCATTTTGTTTGGGTTCCATCGCGCGTAATATAGGGTTTGTGAGATTCGACTCCGTAGTCCTGGCGAGAGTTGGGCAGGCGGTCCGCCGAACCCTTTGGTTCGTCTTAGGGGGAGGTGGGGTTGTCACAAAAGGGAGATTAGATATAGCATAGAAAAAAGTAATTACGTGAGTTGGAATGTATTTGTCCTGATAATCACAAAATATTAGCTGACTTGTGAGGGTATTTAAGTCTTTTTGGCCATGATGATGTAAGAAATGGGACCTAAATTCTGACAGGGGATGTTTGTGATATTTTTGAAACTACAGGAGAGGAGAGTGAGACTGTCAGAAACCTCTGGGGAGGTATCTGAAATTATCCCTTTTAAATAAGAGATAAAAAAATATGTGACAATGAAAGATTTGTTGAAAAAGAAGTTGAGAGAGTATGGAGAAAAAAGAAAGAACTAGCATTGTTTTGAAAAGAGAGAGCAGCGGCATTAATTTGGAAAAAGTGGAGGATAGATGTATCCAGGATTATATCATGAAAGAATCAAATGAGAGTTTTATCCAAAATCTCCTAATCTGTTTAGGAATAATGGAAGGTTAGTTTTTTACATATCATTCCAAAAAGTTTATTCCAATAGGCCTAATTCAAATAGCAAATAAGGGGTTTATTCCAATTTACCGTCTAACCTAGTGACCCCTAAAAAGGGATAAATTTTATTCTATTTTTATACATTGTTATAGTAGTATCTATTTTTATTGTGTTAATGCATGCACTACATAATACTATTTGTGACAGCCCCACCTTCCCCTAGGGCGTACCCAAGGGTTTGGCGGACCGCCTGCCAACTCTCGCCAGGACTGACTCACGAATCTCAGAGAATAATAACAATTCCAAAACTCCAATAGTATTAACGTTAAAGTAAGTATCAAAACTTCATGGTTAAACATTACAGACCATCCCTACTTCTACATACAATCAAATGATAAAATCTAAGTCGTCTAATCAAATTACCAAGTACAACTAGGATGGCAAGTTACTTAAAACTAGACGGCAATTCTCGAACTGCCTATTTTCCCGTTTCCACGTTGCCAATGCCTGCTAAGGAAAACAAACTAAAAGGAATGAGCTAACACTCAGTGAGGCCAAGAAAACAAACAAGCAAGTAAACACAAGTACTATAATTCAACTCAAGTGGCACATGCACCGAATAACAATAATAGTTCCACGTAAAGTCACAAAAGGACTAAAACACGTTCATTAAAATGATACAGGAGCTCTCAGGGGCTAATCCACAAGTTTGCCATTTTACGATCTTGGATATTATTTTCTTTTGTTGACACTCCGTCAACCACGCAAATAACAAGTCCGTAGAATTCATTTGACACGAATCCCTATCCACCGTTTCACCCTCTACCGGGCCCGAACGCCAAATAGAAATAGTGGTGATAATACTCGAGTATACTTAAACAAGAACAAGTATGGTCGATGAGATAACACTCCATTCGACTTAATCAAGAAAGAGATACTGAGACGGGATGAGAGGCGCCTCCCACTCGGATTGAGTGTGGTACATGCTACCGCTTAGCACTAGGGTCGACGAGATAACTCTTCAATCGACTTAATCAGAATAAAAGTACTGAGACGGGATGAGAGGCACCTCCCACTCGGATTGAGTGTGGTACATGCTGCCGTTCAGCACTCACAAGTCAAGCACAAGCACAAGCACAAACACAAGTACAGATCAATCAAATTCAAGCGAGTACAAGTTCATTCAAGAAAGGGAGGACGAGTACGATACAGTACACCCTCGCCTCATCAAGTTCAGAATTCAACACATAACATGTGGTATCATTCAAATCAAGATATCAAAAAACATGCACTTGACACTCATCAGTTTAAGCAAAATAACGTCTAAAGTTCGCCCCCAGGTTATGCTCTTGATCACCAACAAACCCTAAGAACAACCAAAATAAAGTATTATGGTTCAACCATTCAAACCTTAGGCGAACCAAAGAAAATCCAAGAAACTACTAGTGCAACGATGCAAATATGGTTTTGGAATGAAAAGAGAACATTAGACCCAAGAGACATGAGTAACCAAGAATTTCCTTATTCCAATCATAAAACCAAGCTCAAAATGGTTTAACAACTCCAACTTAAGGTTGGAAATGGAAGCAAGAACAACTTTAGAAAAATAGAATTTTCTCCAGTTTTGCGCGACACTGTTTGAAAAATCGTATTGCAAGCTTCTTAAGTTCAAAATTTATAAACTTTATACCGTTGGAAAATAGACTCAAAGGGTTACAATTTTCTAGAATATACATTTGTAAGATTCTATCCATAAATCAGTCAAATTCCAGTCTCAAGTTGCTGCTTCATCAGGTAGAAAAACAAAGCAGGTGTGAAAATTTAGTCAAATTTGGAAAATCATAGATATTCATAGGAATTGAGAAAAATTGTGAAATTTTCAGGATAGAATGCCGTATGAATCTAGTTTCAAACACAACAAGCAGAACTTAATTTGGATTTTTCTATACCAAGATATAACAGATTTTCCAAGATTGCTCAAAGTCACCTGCGGGAAAAAATTTTCAGCAACACTTGACTCAATCTTCCCACTTGAGCTCATGATTTTTAGTCAAATTTCAGCACACCCTTGTAGCTTAAAGTAATATAGAGTATCTTGAGCAAAAATCAAGTTTAAAATCATCATGAAAATATAAAATTCAAAGCTGAAATTCCAGCTCTTAGGTTCGGCCATCAAACAGAAATTTTTCCTCAAAATTTTCCAACTAATTGTCCCAAAATCAGCCCATACCATCTAGTAATTCCATAGGGTTTCATCACCAACACAACTGTGATAGCCCCACCATTCCCTAGGGCGTACAAAAGGGGTTAGCGGACTGCCTGCCCAACTCTCGCCAGGACTACTAAGACGGTCGTATATAATCTAAAATGTTTCGAAAAATATTAGCGCGCTCAAGCGATTTAAAACCCGCAAAATGGGAAACGAAAATTGAAATCGCAAATGAATAGTGACCGCCACGTCACTATCCAACCAGAATCCAATCAAATGTAGATGTCACCATACACCTTAGAGAAACATTCCCAAACCAAATAGGATACATGAACAGGGTTTAACAGTGTTATACACATACGTTTGTAATTTACAAATCAAAAGGAAGATATTCAGATCAAAGTACATTTAGGATTTTTCCAACCATCGAGGAGCTTTACAAAAAAATATATTCAAACTATATGAAAACTAACTCAACTCGTGCTTCAAAACAATTTAGTCCCCCAACAGTTATTCATATCCCTGTAAGGAAAACAAAGTAACGAGGGTGAGCTTAAGCTCGTGAGGTACCAACAAGACACACCAGTAAACACCTTTTATCACATAATGATCCCAAAGCTCATAAACAAACAAGTCAATAAAAGGATACAATTGGCTCTCAAGAGCCATTTTCCACTTGCCGTACTTGATCTCCAACCCGTTGACACTCCGTCAACCTTTGAAGAGAAGAACATCCCGTAGATCCCCACTTTACTCCGTATCCCTTCCACCGATCACCCCCTTACCGGGCCCGAACACCTCACAGTAACAGAGAGGGTAATACTCGAGTACACCATAAGGTCGAGGAGTTAACACTCCACTCGACTGCAGTGAACCCAAGGTCCCTTATCGATTAGCCCAAGCCCTTGCCAGCTCGATTCGATTAAAGACCAATGGGGTATGAGCTTAGATAGCACAGTTAAGTTGTCGGGCAAAGCCCTCAGCCATGTCAAATCACACATGTAGACAATTTCACATTTGACAATAACAGTAATACAAATAAGAGATCGAGAGCGATAAAGTACACTCTCGTCTCAGTCAAGCCATTCAAGTTCACATAACAAGTATACACAATCATTTAAGCATTAGACCATATAATGGTACACTCACCAAGGTAAGTAAGCAAATTCACAAGTTAGCTTCAGGCATAGGCGTCGGATCACGGGTACGACCTATACAACAAGAATATCCCAATTAAGACTCGAATACGAGCCAAATCAAATCCACACACTACCAAAAATAAGGCCCAATAGAATGTATAAGTGCATAACCAAGCTAGGGAGAGTCCAGAAATGAAGTTTATGCCCTAAAACCAAAAGACAGTTTTGACGTCATTTAGCGGAACGGGTACAACTGGAGCTACACTTATCGGATTGGGGTGAAATTTACACCGTTTCGAAGCTAAGACAGAGGGGTACAACTTTGATGAAGGTTACTCAGTCCAGTTTACAATGTATCTAGGTCAAAGTTACCAAAAATACCCCAGATTTTCCAGTTCGAAGTTTACTGTGAAATTCAACTAGCAGTCCTGATTCATTCAATCATATCTCAGCACATACGACTCCAATTCAAGTGATTCCAAAGCCATATGAAAGCTAAGATACAAGGCTATAATTATTAAGAAGACATCAACAACCAAATCAGTAGTATTCCCGGTCAAACTAACCAATTACAGAAGCTGATTACCAGTTTCAGACAGAAACAGGGCAGCAGGGGTATTTTATCCTTTTCACAGGTTACTTTGCTCCGATTGAGCTGAAATTTTTTTAAAAACTATAAAACATCATTCTCTACAACTTTCATGTTTTAACCTAAGGCTAATTCGGCCTCTAACCTAGCCGAATAGAATCGGGCAGAACAGGGTCATTTGGGAAACCCTAAAACCTAAAATCCCTCTAAAACCTGGAAATTTTCACAATAAACCACAATAAGCATATAGAGGCTCCAAATTCCTTCATATAAGACTATCAATCCATAGTCAACCACAAGATACTCTATAAAACAGAAAATTCCTCAATAAATAGGAAAATTTGAACAACTCAACCATAAGTCACAAAATAATCCACAAAATGACATGCTCTACCACTAGAAATCCTTAATTGATCATTAGTAACATGAGAGGGAAGATATTTAACAACTCACCTTTGCAACTCCAAGAAACAAGACAACTAGAGCTTGTTCTTCACAAATGGCTCCACTCAACACCTTAAACTAGCTTAGCAACTCACTTTTGTGGAGAGATTTGGAATTTAACCGGTAGGTTTGCAAGATTCAAGCTAGAAATGAAGGAAAATTGAAGAAGCTCTCTCTCTCTTTTCTCTCTTGTTGCTCGGCCAAGAAGGAGGAAATGGAAGATGATTTTTGGTCAAAATTAGTTTAGTAAAGGTAAAGAAAGACTAGTCAAATGCCAACCTCCAATCACAATGCAACATGTGCCCATTTCAAGCTTATCTCATTTCTTTTGTCTTACAAGACTTAATTAACTAGCTAAACCCTAATTATCTCATAACACCATGTAATATAATCCTTGTATACAGAGCTTCTCCAAATGAACCACATTTACCGCACTTATCGCACTAGTGGGTCCCACATCCACTGTACACCACCTTTAACACAGAAAATAACTTATATGGGAAAAAAATGTAAAAATCATACGTCCTCATAAAAATTCCCAGAATTTTCATATAAGAAAGAAAATACGGAAATTATACGCAAAAGACTAAAATAAATGCCTAGAAAATAAGAAAATTTCGAGCTCTCACACTCTCTCCCCCTTAAAAGAATTTCGTCCTCGAAATTTCTCACCTTGATCCACAAACAGTTCAGGGTATTTCTTTTTCATATCCTCCTCCATCTCCCAGGTCGCTTCTTCGACTCTGTGGTTCTTCTACAGGATTTTCACTAATGGAATTTGTTTACTTCTCAGCTCCTTCACCTTTCGATCTAGTAAACGTACAGGTTTCTCCTCGTAGGTAAGGGATTCATCTATCTCAATCTCCTCTGGTTGCACAATATGAGTCGGGTCAGGGTAGTATTTCTTGAGCATTGACACGTGGAAGACATCGTGTATCCGAGACAAGCTCGGCGATAACTCAAGCCGGTATGCAACTTTCCCAACTCGTTGGAGTATCGTGTAAGGTCCTACAAATCTTGGTTGAAGTTTCTTTCCTCTACCCATCGTAACACTTCACAGGGGTGTAATTTTAAGAAAAACGCGATCTCCAACTTCAAACTCCAAATCTTTTCTTCGGTTGTCCGCGTAGCTCTTTTGGCGACTTTGAGCAGTTTGGAGTCTCTAACGGATTAACTTGACCTTTTCTTGAGCATCCTCCATCCATGGGATAACTGTTGGGTCCAAGACCTTCTTTTCTCCTACCTCATCCCAGTATAACGGAGATCGACACTTTCGTCCATAAAGAGTCTCATACGGTGCCATTAGAATTGACGAATGGTAGCTGTTGTTGTAGGCGAATTCCACTAATGTCATATGTTGACCCCAACTACCTCCGAAGTCTAAAACACACGTTCTTAACATATCTTCAAGTGTCTGAATCGTTCACTCCGACTGCCCATCCGTTTGAGGGTGATAAGTGGTACTTAGGTTCAGTTTAGTTCCCAAGGTCTCCTGAAACTTTGGCCAAAACCTTGACACAAAACGAGGGTCTCGATCAGAAACTATACTTACAGGGACCCCATGTAATCTCACAATCTCCTCCATATACACCCAAGCCAACTTATCCATGGAATACTTGATATTCACAGGTACGAAGTGAGCCGATTTGGTTAACCGATCGACGATCACGCAAACGACATCATGCCCTTTTTGGGTTCTAGGCAATCCGGAAATGAAGTCCTTGGTAATGTTCTCCCATTTCCATTCAGGTATCTCAAGAGGTTGTACTAATCCAGAAGGTTTTTGGTGTTCGGCCTTAACCTGCTGGCAGACTAGACAGGTTTGTACATATTGAGCAATCCCCTTCTTCATTTTATCCCACCAGTATAATCGTCGTAAATCCTGATACATTTTAGTACTATCCGGATGGATGGTGTATTTCGATCGATGGGCTTCATCCAGAATCTCTCTCCTCAAATTTTCATCCTCAGGCACTACAATGCGATTTCTAAATCTCAAAATTCCCTCAAGACTTAGAGTAAAATCAGGAATTTCTCCTTTCTTCACTTTTTCCACCCACTTCTGAACCATCGGATCTGTAGTTTGGGCCTCCTTGATTCTATCCAATAGGGCGGATGTCACCCGGATATTTCCAAAGGTGATCTTCTTACCTTCCATTTTAGGGTTCCATTCACCAATAGCGTCTAAAATTTCCCACTCCTTAACTATTAACCCAGATATTCGAGCCTTCCTGTTTAAGGCATCAGCTACTACGTTAGCTGTACCTGGATGGTAGTTGATCGTGCAGTCATAATCTTCTAAGAATTCCATCCAACAACGTTGTCTCATATTCAACTCCTTTTGGGAAAAGAGGTACTTAAGGCTCTTGTGATCGGAATAAACTTCAAAGGTTACCCCATACAAGTAGTGTCTCCACTTTTTCAGAGCAAAGACAACTGCGGCTAACTCCAAATCATGAGTGGGATAGTTTTGCTCATGGGTCTTCAATTTCCTAGAGGCAAAGGCTATCACATTCTTATTTTGCATCAATACATACCCTAAGCCTTCCTTCGAAGCATTAGTGTACACAATGAAACTGTCCTTACCGTTAGGCAAGGCCAGAACAGGAGCCATAGTTAACCTTTTCTTCTACTCCTGAAAGATCTGCTCACATCGGCCATTCCACAGAAACCGGTTACTTTTCTTTATCAAATTGGTTAAAGGACTGGCAAGTTTTGAGAAATTCTTAATAAATCGCCGATAGTAACCTGCCAACCCTAAGAAGCTTCGAATCTCAGTCGGACTCTCAGGTCTCTTCCACTCAGTCACTGCCTCTACCTTCGCCGGATCTACTGTAATCCCCTCCTTCGAAATTACATGACCTAAGAAGGAAACCTTCTCCAGCCAAAACTCACACTTACTAAATTTGGTGTATAATTGGTGATCCCTTAAGGTTTACAAGACTAATTTCAGGTGCTGCACATGCTCCTCCCGAGTTTTCGAGTAGACCAAAATGTCATCGATAAACACAACGACAAATTGGTCCAGGTAGGGTTTGAAAACTCGATGCATCAAGTCCATAAAAGCGGCAGGGGCATTGGTTAGTCCAAAGGGCATCACGGCAAATTCAAAATGCCCATACCGAGAATTGAAGGCAGTTTTAGGCACATCTTCTTTTCGGATCAATAATTGGTAGTACCCTTGTCGAAAGTCCAGTTTTGAAAAGACCACTGCACCTTGCAACTGGTTAAACAGCTCATCAATGTGGGGTAGTGGGCACTTATTCTTAACGGTTACGTTGTTCAACCCTCGGTAATCGATACATAATCTCAAGGTCCCGTCCTTCTTTTTAACAAAGAGAACGGGTGCTCCCTAAGGAGATCCACTCTTACGGATAAAACCCCGCCCTAAAAGGTCTTGCAACTGCAATTTCAACTCCTTAAGTTCAGCAGGTGCCATACGGTATGGGGTCTTAGAGATAGGTGAAGTCCCTGGTAACAAGTTAATCTCAAATTCTATCTCTCTTTGCGGTGGTAGATTCACTAGTTCATCGGGAAACACGTCCGAATATTCACCCACTACTGGAACATCTTCTACGTTTAACTTATCAGTGGGAGTGTTGATGAGAAAGGCTAAGAACCCTCGTGCCTCTCTACTCAAAAGTTTCCTAGCCCGAATACCCAAAACCATTGCAGACGAGGCTAAACTGCCCATCACATCTAACTTTACGATCGCCTCCCCTGGAATACGAAATTTCACTATTTTTCTTTTACAGTCAAGCTGGGCATCATACCAAGCTAACCAGTCCATGCCCAGAATCACATCGTACCCCTTAATAGCCAAACTTATCAAATTGCCCAGTAACTTCCTCTCTCCTACCCAGATTTCACATTTTACATACATTTTGCTAGTAACCAAACACTGGTCCCCTGTAGGCGTATTTACTTCCAGTTCGTAGGGCAGGTTTACAGGGATTATATTAATTCCACACATAAATGTAGGGTTAACAAAGGAATGGGTGGCACCGGGGTCTATCAAAATCCTAGCTAGACGGTGGAAGACAGGAATCGTATCTTCCACCACCTCCGCCGAATCAGGGAGAGGACGTTGCTCGATAGAGTACACTCGGGCAGGCACCTTCGGTTTCGTCACTTCCACCTTTGATTGCGCTGACGTCGCCTTAGAAGATTGTGTGATCCGTCTCGCCTCTCGGGGTTGAACTGGACAGCTGGCTATCTGGTGCTCCGCGTTCCCACAGCATAAGCACTTCTTCTCCTTTCTCCAGCAGTTATCCTCCGTGTGGTTCGGCTTCCCACAGAACCCACATGGGCCACGAGAAACAGTGGCGGAGCTCCCTTGTGAGGCACTCCTCTGCTGGCCTCGTCCCGTCTAGCCACCTCTTGGCGGAGTCCCTCTTGCCGTACCCGGAACTCGTCCTCCTCCAGCTCCACGGCCAAATTTGAGAGGGGTACTCTTATCCCCCTGCGTAGAACTACCTCCGGAAAACCCACGTTTCCTCACTTGAAAATTTCGAACTTGAAGCCTTGCGTTCTCGGCTCGCAAAGCCTTATCCACCACATCACTGAAAGTGTTAATCTGGGTCACGGCTAAATCCTTTTGGATTTCCACATTTAGCCCCTGAATGAAACGTCATACCCTTCTTTGTTCAGTCATAATAAGTTCAGGGGCAAACTTGGCTAATCAGGTAAACTGGCTTTCGTATTCAGCCACGGATTGGGTGCCTTGGCGAAGTCGGATGAACTCGTCCTCCTTCTTTTCTTGGATCAAAGGCGGAAAATGCTTGGCTTAAATTCTCTTACAAAGTTCACCCACGTTCTGGGTGTCTGCTCTCTCTCCCACTTGGTTCGAATAACATTCCACCAAGAGCGAGTGCCCCCTTCTAATTGGAAGACCGCAAAAGTAACCTGCCTCTCTTCGGAGTAATGTAAGGCCACAAAGATGTCCACCATCTTCTCCAACCATCTTTCAGCCACATCGGGATCGGGCCCTCTAAGAAACTTTGGTGGGGAGAACTTTTGGAACCTTTCAAGAGGTCGATCCTCACTTTCTATGTGATTCCCAGGGTTTTCGGGATTCCCGACAGGTGGGTTAAGGTTGTGGCCCTGTTGTTGCACCACATGGGCCAGCAAGTCGGTCATTTGCTGCATAACGGTAGCTATCTGGACATTTGGATCTACCCTAGGTTCAGGGTTTGGTCCAGTTGAGGTTTTCGCAGTGCCTCTATCAGAAGGTTGCCTATTTCCACGTCCACTACGAGTGCCCTCCATGGTTCAAGTCACTCTAAGGTCGAGACACGTAATAACAATTAAAGAACCATATGGGCATAAACTTATAAACATCGGTAAATAATCAAAATAACACACAAGACATATATACACATAGAACATTCATACACAGATGTTGCAAGCAGTCATACAAAAGCAGTCGGTCAAGGACATACAAAAGAAATCCCATGCAACAAAAGGGGTCCTCCAAAAGATTATATACAAAGTTAGGCCAAAACAACTAACTAAGCGCTTTTCCTAACTATTCCCTTCGTGGGATCAAAAGTGGTTCAAAAGAGCTCTAGCCTAGCTCCCTACGGAGGCCACAGACTCTCCCCCCTGGCTAGAACTAGGGGTACTCCCTTCGCCAGGTGTACTACTACTAGGAGCCACTATTTGAGCATTGGCGCCAATCACACCTTGGATTAGCGCCTCGCACTCGTTAATAATGCCTCCGGAACGGTCTCTAACCTCCCGGACGATATTAGTAAGGCGGGTGTTCACCACCTGCAACTGTTCCCTCAGAGCATTCAATCGCTCCTACTCCATAACTATGTCTCCTTGGAGCTCTCCAATCCGGTCAGCCTGCATCCTTAGGATGCCCCTCAGTCTAAGCGCCTCAGTGTGATCCCTCGCGGCAGCACTCCTAAGTCTCCTCCGCTCGTCTAGTATCGCCAAGACCACATGGTCAGCATAAGAGTAATACTGGCAACGCCTGCAGCGGCGGGTCCGGCTGGCAGTGTACCAAAGCCGGATCGGACCTCCCGGCCTCTCCTGGTAATCAATAACTCGAGGCCGCCTCTGAGGTGGCTCACCTCCACCCTGTCCACTCGTACCGGCCATAACCTACAAAGATAACAAAAGGGTTCTTATCTTAGACAACGTAAGTATAATCGCACCTAACAGTACCTTAACATTTCCCTCACAGGTCCTGAGGAACAAAATTTTAAACTTGCCTAGGTCACTTTTAACCTAGACTCCGATACCAACTGTGACAGCCCCACCTTCCCCTAGGGCGTACCAAAGGGGTTAGCAGACTGCTTGCGCAGCTCTCGCCAGGACTTCTAAGACGGTCGTAATTAATCTAAAATGTTTCAAAAAATATTAGTGCGCTCAAGCGATTTAAAACCCGCAAAATGGGAAACGAAAATTGAAATCGTAAATGAATAGTGACTGCCACGTCACTATCCAACCAGATTCCAATCAAATGTAGATGTCACCATACACCTCAGAGAAACATTCCCAAACCAAATAGGATACATGAATAGGGTTTAACAGTGTTATACACATACGTTTGGAATTTACAAATCAAAAGGAAGATATTTAGATCAAAGTACATTTAGGATTTTTCCAACCATCGAGGAGCTTTACAAAAGAATATATTCAAACTAGCTCAACTCGTGCTTCAAAACAATTTAGTCCCCCAACAGTTATTCATATCCCTATAAGGAAAACAAAGTAACGAGGGTGAGCTTAAGCTCGTGAGGTACCAACAAGACACACCAGTAAACACCTTTTATCACATAATGATCCCAAAGCTCATAAACAAACAAGTCAATAAAAGGATACAATTGGCTCTCAAGAGCCACTTTCCACTTGCCACACTTGATCTCCAACCCATTGACACTCCGTCAACCTTTGAAGAGAAGAACATCCCGTAGATCCCCACTTTACTCCGTATCCCTTCCACCGATCACCCCCTTACAGGGCCCGAACACCTCACAGTAACAGAGAGGGTAATACTCGAGTATATCATAAGGTCGAGGAGTTAACACTCCACTCGACTGCAGTGAACCCAAGGTCCCTTATCGATTAGCCCAAGCCCTTGCCGGCTCGATTCGATTAAAGACCAATGGGGTATGAGCTCAGATAGCACAGTTAAGTTGTCGGGCAAAGCCCTTAGCCATGTCAAATCACACATGTAGACAATTTCACATTTGACAGTAACAGTAATACAGATAAGAGATCGAGAGCAATAAAGTACACTCTCGTCTCATTCAAGCCATTCAAGTTCACATAACAAGTATACACAATCATTTAAGCATTAGACCATATAATGGTACACTCACCAAGGTAAGTAAGCAAATTCACAAGTTAGCTTCAGGCGTAGGCGTCGGATCACGGGCACGACCTATACAACAAGAATATCCCAATTAAGACTCGAATACGAGTCAAAACAAATCCACACACTACCAAAAATAAGGCCCAATAGAATGTATAAGTGCATAACCAAGCCAGGGAGAGTCCAGAAATGAAGTTTATGCCCTAAAACCAAAAGACAGTTTTGACGTCATTTAGCGGAACGGGCACAACTGGAGTTACACTTATCGGATTGGGGTGCAATTTGTACCGTTTCGAAGCTAAGACAGAGGGGTACAACTTTGATAAAGGTTACTCAGTCCAGTTTACAATGTATCTAGGTCAAATTTACCAAAACAACCCCAGATTTTCCAGTTCGAAGTTTACTGTAAAATTCAACTAGCAGTCCTGATTCATTCAATCATATCTCAGCACATACGTCTCCAATTCAAGTGATTCCAAAGCCACCTGAAAGCTAAGATACAAGTCTATAATTCTTAAGAAGACATCAACAACCAAATCAGTAGTATTCCCAGTCAAACTAACCAATTACAGAATCTGATTACCAGTTTCAGACAGAAACAGAGCATCCGGGGTATTTCTATCTTTTCGCGGGCTACATTGCTCCGATTGAGCTGAAATTTTTCAGGAAACTATAAAACATCATTCTATACAACTTTTATGTTTTAATCTAAGGCTAATTCGGCCTCTAACCTAGCCGAAAACCGGGCAGAACAGGGTCATTTGGGAAACCCTAAAACCTAAAATCCCTCTAAAACTTGGAAATTTTCACAATAAACCACAATAAGCATATAGAGGCTCCAAATTCCTTCATATAAGACTATCAATCCATTGCCAATCACAAGATACTGTATAAAACAGAAAATTCCTCAATAAATAGAAAAATTTGAACAACTTAACCATAAGTCACAAAATAATCCACAAAATGACATGCTCTACCACTAGAAATCCTTAATTGATCATTAGTAACATGAGAGGGAAGATATTTAACAACTCATCTTTGCAACTCCAAGAAACAAGACAACTAGAGCTTGTTCTTCACAAATGGCTCCACTCAACACCTTAAACTAGCTTAGCAACTCACTTTTGTGGAGAGATTTGGAATTTAACCGGTAGGTTTGCAAGATTCAAGCTAGAAATGAAGGAAAATTGAAGAAGCTCTCTCTCTCTTTTCTCTCTTGTTGCTCGGCCAAAAAGGAGGAAATGGAAGATGATTTTTGGTCAAAATTAGTTTAGTAAAGGTAAAGAAAGACTAGTCAAATGCCAACCTCCAATCACAATGCAACATGTGCCCATTTCAAGCTTATCTCATTTCTTTTATCTTACAAGACTTAATTAACTAGCTAACCCCTAATTATCTCATAACACCATGTAATATAATCCTTGTATACAGAGCTTCTCCAAATGAACCACATTTACCGCACTTATTGCACTAGTGGGTCCCACATCCACTGTACACCACCTTTAACACAGAAAATAACTTATATGGGAAAAAAATGTAAAAATCATACGTCCTCATAAAAATTCCCAGAATTTTAATATAAGAAAGAAAATACGGAAATTATACGCAAAAGACTAAAATAAATGCCTAGAAAGTAAGAAAATTTCGGGCTCTCACAACAACAATAAACACTTTTGAAGCCAAAATTACAACAAGATAGCCACCAAAATTATACCATAAGTATATGTATAATCAAACCCTAACTCAAGTATGAAGTATAAACATCATCAACTTGAAAACTACCAAGATTCACCACCAAATCATGTCTTTATCCAACAATCAACCTTGTTTTTCAACATAAAACAAAGAAAGAATGTTAATCTAGCCTTTTACCTCTTTTGCTTCCAACCACCAAATCTTTTCCCTTTTTCAAGCTCTAGCAAAGGTAGATGGAATCCTCAAGCTATCCTCTTCCTTTTCCCCCAAAATACAAGTAAGATTCAAGCTATTTTGGATGAAGTTTCTTCTCCCTTTTCCTCTTCAAGCTCACGGCCCTCTCTCTCTTTCTTTCTCTTGTGTTTGTTTGTTATTTCTTAAGGCAAGAAATGGAAGATAAATGGTAAGAAAGCTTTGGTCAAAAGCCAAAGAAAGAGGCTTGACTCTTATGGTGACACATGTCACCTTCTAGAGAATTCTTATTGCACTAAACCCCCTCATTTTTTTCAAAAGTTCCTTTCACACCCCACTAAAAAGAAAAAATTACATTTTACCCCACACACAAATTTTCACATGTAAAATTTAATAAAAGCTTTAATACAAAA
This sequence comes from Coffea arabica, assembly GCF_036785885.1. NCBI lineage: Eukaryota > Viridiplantae > Streptophyta > Magnoliopsida > Gentianales > Rubiaceae > Coffea > Coffea arabica. The sequence goes on along the minus strand of NC_092318.1, from coordinate 21,498,645 downwards.
TCATTATCAAATCAATAAATAAACAAATAAATGACTAAATAAATAAAATACCATGTATTTAGATGAAGTAAATTGACAAAATTTTTTTCTAGGTCCTCACACTATTGAAAACTATCAACAGTATAAATTTCTTGAATACACATCTATGGTAATATTTTAAAAGAAATAATCCAAAAAATGTACTAAAAAATATACCTTAAAATATAGCAACAAACATATCATCAATCTTTCTCCCTCTATCACCACCAACATCAACCCCCACTGTCATTACCACAATTCTATGGAACCTCAACAACCCTTACCTCCCAACTTGTGGCCCTAGAGCAATTTATTCAAAGTAGGATCTAGAAGATAGAGATTGCAAATAAATAAAAAAACGATGAAAAAGAATCAAAATTTAAGTCAATAAATTATGTAAATACGAACCACAATTAAAGATAAAGTGAATAGGAAAAGAAAATCAAACACAAGCAATTTATAGGACTCGCAAAATTCTTCTTATTTCTTAAAATACCCTTTTATTTTGATTAAATTACTTTATAATATCTTTACTACTCATTTACTCCCTCAATAGTTATAATAAATCATAGAATCAAGGGTTGTACCTTTAGTTTTATAGTTAGCGTAAATTAGGATTTTCGCGTATGTTAGCCGTGTGATCACTTGGTGAGCTGTGTGTACTAAATTTGGTGTATAAGAATGAGTATTAGGTGAGAAAAAATATGTGATTAGAAGTGATAATAATAAGCTAGTGAACCATAAGTAAAAACACAAGTACGTGCGAGTTAAGGAAAAACGGCTCAAACTGACGTGCACCGTTTGCTACCGAGTGAATACACCACTTGAACACTACTTTATTACCTTAATCACCTTGCTTTTATTTCAGCTAATCACCCTTAAAATATCCTATAAATAAGCCACCATTTTTGACAAAAGGAAAGGAAAGAAAAGAAAAAAACAAAGAAGGGAAATCTTGGCTTGACAAGTGTCAAGGACCCAACCAACTTTGACCAAATTAATTTCCTATCTTCTTATCTTTCTATTGGCTTCATTTCTTCTCCATTTCCTTCACCTTGGCTGAAATTCTAGGGAAAGAAAAGAGAGAAAAACTTCCAAAAATTCCATCTTGATAGCTTGCTTGATTCTTGAGAAAAGTAAAGTGAAACTTGAATCTACTCCGATTAATCTTTGGGGAAGCTTAGAGGTGAGCTTGGTGCAACTTTTGGGAGGAAGAAATTCCTTGTATCACAACTTATTTTGGGGGTTTTGATGTATTATACTAGAAACCTCTCTTTTTCTTTCTTATTTTGCAATTGAAGCAATACATGGCTTGATAGTGATGGATTTTATGGAAGATTTCATGGTCTTGCTTATTAGCTTATAATTTTCAGTTGTGATTAAGGTTTTTTATCTAGTATATGATTTTTATGAGTTTGGATAGGGACTTGGGGTAATGATTAAAGGCATGAGTGTTTGTTTTAAGCATTGAAACATCAAATTTCCAGCAATAATGATGAATCTGCCCTGTTTCTGACCTGCGTATTCGTCCATGTTAGAAGTCGAATCAGGTCTACGTCAAAACATGAAAGTTGTAGGGAATGGAGTTAAATATCTTCCTGTAAAATTTCAGCTCAATTGGAGCACTGTACAGTGTGAAATGACTAAAATACCCCTGACTGCCAAAAGCCCTATTTCACATGCAGCTTTCTATTTTCTCTGAAATTGCACATTTTGACCTTGAAAATGCACAAACTGGGTGTCAATGTCTCATAGGAAATGTAGGTATATGTCTTAGCTTGGGAACGCCATAAAATTTACCCCAATACGATAAGCATAGCTTCAAATGTGACCAAAACTCCGGAAGATGTCAAACCTGCTACTTAGCCATTCGTCTTCAAAACTGGTTTCCAACTTTGATTTTTATGGTTGCATTGCTAGAATTGCCTTGTATTTGGATGACATTGAGCCTAGTTGAAGGGCTATTGTGTTAAGATTGCTTATGTGTGAATTTGGGCTGAGTTGAGGAAAAAAATAAAGCCATAAATGGCTGGAAAATAGCAAAATACAAAGGGCATGCTGCCCAAATTTCTATTACTTGCTTTCATGAATATTAGTGAGATGTAAGGTTTGAGTTTAGGGTTAGTTGGATCTTAAGTTTGTTCTTCAAAGAAGTAATATGTTTGCATGGTATTCCCCGTACTATTGTCTCTGACCGTGATGTTAAATTCTTAAGCTATTTTTGGAAAACACTTTGGTCTAAGTTAGGTACTAAGTTGTTGTTTTCAACTACTAATCACCCTCAAACCGATGGCCAAACCGAGGTGGTTAATAGGACAGTGTCTACCATGTTACGTGCTTTAATTAAACGCAATTTGAGAACGTGGGAAGAATGTTTGCCTCACATTGAATTTGCTTATAACCGTTCTACCCACTCTACTACTCAATTTTCTCCTTTTGAAGTTGTTTACGATTTCAACTCTTTAACACCCCTGGATCTTATCCCTCTACCTTTGAGGGAGCATACCAATCTCGATGGTAAAAAAAAAAGCTGAGGTTATAAGAAATCTTCAAGAGAAAGTTCGGATGAATATTGAGAAGCGAACAGAACAATTTGCCAAGTACGCAAACAAGGGACGTAGGCAAATGACATTTGAACCCGGAGATTGGGTATGGCTACACATGCGCAAAGAACACTTCCCTGAGAAAAGGCTAAACAAGTTGATGCCTCGCAGAGATGGACCATTTCAAGTCCTTGCCAAAGTCAATGACAACGCATATCAACTTGATCTTCCAGGTGAGTATGGCATCAGCCCTACAACGTTGCTGATTTGCTACCTTTTGATGTAGGTGATGACTTGGATTTGAGGGCAAATTCTTCTCAAGGGAGGGAACTGATGAGAGACCACCAAGGCTTCAAGTTACTAATTCAAATGGCTCGAGTGAAGTCTTAAATGTAACAATAATGAACCTTGGACCAATGACTTGAGCAAGGGCAAGGAAGTTGCGAGAGTCACTTCAAACGTTCCTTGGACCAATGACTCGAGCAAGGGCAAGAAAGTTGTGAGAGTCGCTTCAAATGTTTCTACAAATAGTTCACTCTCACATAGGATGGATCCAAGAAACTCATCACATGTTAGTGAACCTGATCCAAGCCAATGAGGAGGACACGGGTCCATAGGAGCAACACGGATAGCTTGTTGATTTTACTTGTTAGTTAGTCAATTGGAAATAAGGTCGAACTAACTCATGTTGAGCACTTAACCGACCAGTTTAGCTCGTGAGGGTCAAGTTAGTAATTTAGGGTTTATTGAGTTAGTAAGGTTTTTCTAAATAAGTTAGGATTTGGAATTATAAAGCCTATAAATAAGGCTTGGCAATTGGTCACTAGACAAGTTCATTATTATTATTTTCAGCAATAAAGAGCGAGTTCTCTTAGCTTTGAATATCCTTTGAATATCTTAGATTGGTTCTAAGTGTTCTTCGTGGCTTATCAAGCAAGAATCACACTTGTTTGTGGCGCCAATCTACCAAACACCACGAGTTCCTTTTATCACTTCTTGAGAGTTAAGAATCACTCTTAGTTCTCATCCAAGGGGTTCTAAAGGGGTTTAGGGTTCCGAACGTCCAAACCTTGGAGTCGCTTGTCTAGATCCTATTTTTTGGAATACGAGTTCGCCAATCGTGGTTGGGTTCGTATCATCAAAAAAATAGAAGCTTATCTTACTTAGAAATGAAATAGTCTATATAGAAATAATACTCAATTGATCGTAACATGATAGACTACAATAGACTACAACTTCTAGAGCACATTGTTTTACTACAACGGATTCTAATGTCACAAGATTTTATAGTTTGCAGTCTATCATATTCTCTGAAAGTTGCACTAGAGATTGTTTGGCCAAAAAAAACTATAAAAGAGAAGCTTATCTTACCTAGAAATCAAAGAGTTTGTGTAGAAATAATACTCAATTGATGAAATAACTGTTTTAAGAATAAAAGAGCTATACAAAATTCTAACTACTCACTAGGTCCTTTTAAACAATTTCACACAGTTAGAAATGAGGATTCAAGTAATAAGTAGTCTTGTGCTTTAAAGATATCATCTAGATGACCTTATGAAAGATTATATGTAATTGTTCTGTATTGTTTTCAATCCTCAGTATTGAAAGTGTAGAATATCATGTTGAAAAGAAACCACTTTTATCATTTTAAAAGAGACCATGTGAAGAAATATGGATGTCACCTCTTTTAGTTGATCAAGAGGAGTTAGACAACACCCAAACTAGAGATTCTAAAATATTTTAATCTACACTCACACAGCACTATAAAAAGGAAGACCCAAGGTTGATCTCAGGGGTCATTCTAATGCTTAATTTAGAATAACGTAATGAGACTATGTGTTTAGGATTTTAAAATAGGCCCTTTTATATGTTAGCTCCATGGGCATTTATAGGTATTATAAGATTACTTCGGCGACAAGGAAAATTCCAAAGAGTTCTTATCCCTCTTATTCAGTGATTATCCTTTTTAGCCAGTACATATGTATTAAGATAGTTCTAATTGTCCAGATTAGTTATAGGACATATCTTCTAGGGAATAAAGGACTAAAATATTATCCTATCATATCATTTGAACAAGAACATCCCTTATAGTTTAAATGTTTAGTTAGCTTAGACACAACATGTGTCAAATGGTCAAGTTGTATTACATCTACAGTGCATATGTTCTTGTTGCTTTCTGTTATTTATGCTTATTATTAACTGCATTCATGAAATGTTATTTCAAAATGTTCTACATTACTTTTAATAGGAATAGACTACAAATTATGAAAGTAATCAAATAGTCAAAAGAATAGCACACATGTAATTTAGTTTGATTATGAAACCTACCTATGATAGAAGACACTATTCTGTGTTGAACTTGATCCCTAGTTTTGATGATTTTACAAATCAAATGATGATTACTACTAATAATCTTGTGTAAGTATTCTGTAAAGGCAGGCAATTAACATATTGAGAAGCATAAAATTTTAAAGTAAAGGAAATCGCAAGTTCTCGCAAACTATCGAATGCTCAATACCAGAACCAGGCGTCCGACAGATTGCAGCAAACCAACAAATGCTCATGTTGGATGCTGTAGCCTCTTGTCAGCCATTCCAAAAATTCAATTCTCATTTCTCAACTCTCTGATCTCCATTGGTGCTCTAGATCGGACACAGTGTGAAGGAACGGATGCTCAATCGAATGTAAACAAAATTTCTCATTTGTTGGACAGACTTTAAAGTGTCAAATGTCTGACAATTCTAATGGTTAGTTTTTGGAGCATTTAATGCTTAGCTATTGGAAGCTATTGAGGCACCATTTCTTAGCACCTATATAAGGAGTAATTCTAGAATTGAATAGAAGACTTTTGCCAACAATAATTACAAGCTCTCAAGAGTGATTTTATCTAAAAAAATATTCTCTTTATACACTTTTGATTGTTTGTGAGGTGAAAACCTTGTTAAAGGTTTTCAAGTTTGAGTGAGTCATTCAATTTGTAACTTTGTAAGGGTTAACTAAAGGTTATTGTAGAATCCTTTGGATCAACCAAGGAGTGCTTGGGGTGAACAAAAGGTAATCCCTCCATTGTACAAGATTGATTTGCTTCACCAAATTGAAAAAGGTTCATTAGTGGAACAAAATTTCAAATTTGATTAAACTTGAAAGTTGTTGACTTGCATTTTTTTATATTTTTATTATTCTCTTATTTTACTGGTCTATTTGTTTTTCATTACTTTATTCTATTTGATTATACTTGGTTATTGTATAAACAAGTGATTTGCTTACTTAGGCAACTTGGTAAATTTTAATTATTTTAAAATTGCTTCTAATCCAAATAGATTTTTAATCAACCTAATTAACCCCCGTCTTAAGCAGCATTGGGACCTAATATTCTTAATATTAAATAGTCGTATGCTTACTCATTTTAGAAAGAATGCCTAAAAAAAGAAGAAAACTATTGAACCTTATAGTCAATTGGCACGATGTTTGAGAAAAAAAGAATGATTGCTATAATTGTGGAGCTAAAAAGTTCTACTTTGAGATGACTAACTTTAATTATTATAATGATGATGTAGTGTTGGTTCAAAGTAAGTTACTAGATATTTTTAAAGAGCTTTTGACTAGATCATCTAAGGAATTAGAGTCATCTAATAAGTGTATTAGCATATGTAATAATTAGTTTGGATCCAAATCGTTTGGTATTAAATGGAATAAAAGTTTATCAAGAAAAAATAAACAAATCTATACTTTTAAAATCTAAGGATGGGTTTATCATTTTCTCTATGATTTGGTTGGGGCTAATGGCTTCGATGCTAAACTATAGCTGTATTTCATAGATGTTGAGAAGAAATAATCAAACTGTATGGCGGCTTGTCCGAGATTGATGAAGAATGTGGTCAATAAAATAATGAATATTTTTTAAGATAATCCACGGAGTAAATGGCCCAGTCGGCCCCTAAAGTATTACTTTTACACAATTTTAGTCTTTAAACTTCATTTAAACCTATAAACAAGTTAATGTGTAAGATTTTGGCCATTCTATCAAGTTTTGCTATTTGAGCTAATGGAATGAATGGACAAAATTTTCCCTCCACAAGAAGATTAGTAAAAGAATCATGCCACCATATTTCCTGTAATTCTTGCTGAATCTCATAAAAATTGTAAAAAAAAACCTACGAGAAAGATAGTAAGAAGAGCCAAAAACTTATTGACCTTTCATTTTTCTTTTATGGAGAGAATTTTGTTCCTTCATTCTAGTAGCTCAAATAGCAAAAATTGATAGAAGAACCAAAAGTTTACTAATTAACTTATTTAAGGAGTTAAACAATGTATAGTTTAAGAACTAAAAGTGTATAGAAATATACTTTAACCAACAACAAGGCAATTTACTCTAATCTATATGCTCAATTTTTTAATAACTTAAGCAAAGCGGTTGATTTAGATAATTATTAGATAGTGGTTGAAAACTATTTTTGGTCAGAATCTAGCAGCTTTTTAATTACCAGTAACTTCTCAACTAGCAGCTCTATAGGTAGAAAGGAAAGAAAATGGTGAAACCAACAATTGTTATATTAGCATGTACATAAATACTAGCCACTCATGAGATATAAAGTATTACTATAGTTGTTATGATCCCTTAAGTATCTCCTATTCTTTCCATATAGTGAACTTGATTGGAATCAAGGCATTCCAAGTACAAAAAGTTTAAAAATGAAAGAAAAGGAAAAATGCTATAGATGCTATTTCCCTACAAATGTAGCAACAACTAATGAGCTACTACAAACTAAAAAAAGGTGGCTAAACAAATTAAAAATTTAGTAGTCTATATTCATTATTATTATTGTTCTATACCAGTGCTATTTTATAATCAACTTTCTTTAATTCACTTTACAGTGATGGAACGGCTGGAAAAAGATCCAAATTATGTTTCCTTAAGGGAATACCATGCTTATAATCTGTAAGTAAGAGATTCAGATGAGTCATTATTGTTGTGATTTGTCTAGCTGTTGCAGCGATATAGGCTAATTAAGGATACAAAGTAAAGATACATGAACACCATGAATTTGGTTCAAAATTTTAGCAAACCATATATTTTCTTGACCATGACACAGCTCAAATAATCTTAAATGGCCAGAAATAAAAGAGCACTTGACTGATAAAAAAGAATCACCAAATAATCCACATTTATTTGTAAGAGTATTTCATGCTAAATTAGAGCAGCTCAAAGATGAGTTATTTAAAAAATGTATCCTTGGTGAGATTGTTACTTATACATTTGTTATAGAATATGAAAAGAGAGGCCTACCCATTCTTACAATCCTCAAATCCAAGTATAAAAATGTATTACCTCAATAAATATGACTTGACAGTATGTGTTGAGATACTAGATGAGTGTTGAGATACCAGATAAAGACTAGAGTCGACATTTTTTATCCAAAACCATTTGTCCATCTTAATCCATCAACTTTACATAGATTTGGATCAGTAAATAATTTTATCTTAGATAATAGATAGTTTAAACCATTAAACTCTCAATTTTACATGAATAGTCCATGAGATCCGTATACATCCATTTGCCAAATGGTTTTATTGGAAAAAAAGGTTCAACCATTTATGAGTCCATTTTGACGTGGATTTCCATGGAAATCATCCAATAGGAATAGTCTTCTTCTTTCAGAGGTGGCTTTGCTATTAGTGAAAAGTCTTGCAATCCATCACTAATAGACCTATGAATAATCTTTGTCTCTAATTAGTGATTTTTATTATCTATACACTAAGTAGTAGCAAAAGTTAGTGATTTTAAAAATTTTTGCATTAAGTGAGAGTTTTTTGGTTTTAGGTAGAAAATCTAAAGCATCAGCATTGCAGTTGGGGTAGGATGATGGGTGAGGTTGAAGATTTTTCTTTGAAATCTCTGATGGATTCTAATAAAAATACTCACATACTTTTTGTTAGGAAGTTGAGAATTTAAGGAGATCGGCAGAGAGAAAGTGAAAATTTTAAATATTAAAAATTGAAGAATGAATATATCACTAAACCTTTTATAGAAATTGATCAACATGCAAGAATTGGAGATGAAATTGGTTGCACAAAAATTGAGAAGGAATGAGACGAGGGCATGCCATATTTGTATTGTTGAAAAAGTTCATGGAGAGGGGAGAAAGGCATGAGGTTTAGGGATAGGATTTAAAGAGAGAAGACATGACTCTAAGGGCAGGAGTATAGTAGTGTAGGAGTAGGAAAGGGGGAGATGGATTGGATCACTAATTAGAGTAATGGCTATCCTCGTGGGATTAAAAAAATAAAAATATGATAAAATGATCATGGATTAAAACCATATCCTTTAGGATCCAAACAATTTATATCTGATAAATAAATAGATGTAAGTGGGTTGATCAATTTCATCCATCAACCATTTAGTTGAACCATTAATGATCCATTAATCCATTTTGCCAACTTTATAAAGAACCATATCCACATTTATATAGAACGGTTATCAAGCGCATAATTCATGATCCTTATGGTTCATTGAACAAAGAAAATGATCACATGAGAAAGAATCGAACATGCAAAAAATCATAATCAAAAGAATCTTATAAACAAATAAACACAGAGTATAAATGCATATGCAACATATTAAAGGAGAGATAATGAAATTGGTGCGAGAATTAGCAATGCTACACTATACAATAGATGGATTGTTTTATATAATGCATATCTTGCCAAATTTGACTATTATATAAATATCGAGATTTACTTGACTATAAAAGTAGTCAAATGCATATAGAAATACATATGCAAAGTCGATTACAGAAATAGTTTCGAGTTGTTGATAATTTGAATTTAGAATTTGACAAGATTAAGCAGTACATATAAATTAGGTGGGTATTTCCACCTGAAGTAACATGGACGATTTACATATTTCAATAGGGTGAAATATAGCCTACTACAATTCATTTGTAATTGCATTCGAAGAATTATCAACCAATGAGATTCAATAAATGAGGCAATTTGAACAATATTATGAATAATGTCATTTAAAAAAGACTATACTCATTTGAGAATTACCTAAATATAAATTGCATGCACTAGGGTTCTCTCTCTGAAGCTTCTTAGGATTTCTGATTGTTTCAAATGGTAGCCATGGCTGCCCTCCGGCAGTCGGCTGAAGAGCAATTTGATCCAACTTCTTCTACCTTTAATAAAAAGTCCTTCTCTGAATTCTTTTCTAGTTCGGCATCCTCTCAGCTCTCGCTTAAAATCAAAGCAACAATATCTTCTCATGGTGGGGAACCTACAATTCTTTCACACAATCTGATATTGATGTGCTTTCTCTTTTGGGTCTGTTTGTTTTGGTAGGGAAGTTTTCTAAGGGACAGCCCAAGATGGAGGAGTTGAGAAAGTTCTTCCATTTGCTTGGCTTAAAAGAAACAGCTTCGATTGGATGACTGGATCCTAGACATGTGATTATTTGATTGGGTAATGAGGCGGACTTCCATAGGATCTAGACACGGGGTATTTGGTATGTGTTTGGTTTGTTAATGAGAGTATTTAGATGGTCTCCAGGTTTCCATGTCGATCGGGAGCCTTCAGTTGTTCCAGTTTGGTTTCAATTGCCCAAGTTGCCAATACACTACTTCAATAAGGAATGCTTTTTCCAAATCATTAGGAGCTTGGGTAAGCCTTTATTTGCGGATGCAGCTACTGTTTCGAGTGCTTGTCGTAGTGTGGCAAGGGTTTGTGTGACGGCCCCCCCTCCCTCTAGGGCGTACCCAAGGGTTTGGCGGACTGCCTGCCCAACTCTCGCCAGGACTCATTCACATACTACGAAATTTACCAAATATTAAACTCAATAATGAAAGCAATAGCATTTACAACCTTAGATATTTACAATCATAGATATCAACTGTCCATGCAATCTCTAAATACAGCCGAGGAGTTAAACTTACAAAGTAAAACCAAACAAGCCCATTAGAGAGCTAGGTGTTCCTATGCGAGTAACTAACAAAACTTAGACGAAATCTATGTCTTGTCCAATTCCCACTCTCGCATTCTTACCCCTGCAAGGAAAACAAATTTCATGGAATGAGCTAGAAGCCCAGTGAGGTTCCAAGAAAACATGCAGTCAAATTGGCAAAAGATCTTTCACATATATCAAAATGTCAAAGCGAAGACAGTAAACAGTTACACATAATATCATGGATAGTTCACCCATTCAGATAACCACTTTAACACCAGCAAGAAAAGGATACGGTACTGATACAGAGGCTTCCGCCAAGTTCTAGGCAGACCACCCGGGATTCAAACGTTGATATAGCTAATATGGTGCTCCTGCCAGATTTCAAGCGTAGCACTTAGTCTCGTACAGTGTTCCACATGCAGTCTGTGACAGCCCCACCTCCCCCTAAGGCGAACCAAAGGGTTCGGCGGACCGCCTGTCCAGCTCTCGCCAGGACTACGGAGTCGAATCTCACAAACCCTATATTACGCGCGATGGAACCCAAAGAAAATGAACAATTGGAGACCACCAAGACAAAATATAACTTACCAAACCATACGGTGATACGGAACTTCGATGAAACACCTCAACAAAAAAAAAGGAAAACGAAAACGAAAACGAAACGAAAATGGCCACGTTACAATCCGGCCGGAAGTTGGCCGAATTCAGGGCAATGGCTAACCCAAAATTTTTTTCAAATGCCGCGCTCGCCCGATCGTCCAACGGTTACAAGAAACATTCACCAAAGTCAAAGAAGCATAACATCTCAAAGGAATACACTTTTAAAAAAAAACAAGGTTAAATACTTATATACATCGGAGTCTTGAACAAATTAAATAAAGTACAAGCCAAAGTATTCATACTATTCAAAATACAATTAGGGTTTCGGTTGCAAAAGAGCTTAACAAAAGAACCTATACACTAGCTCGACCCTTTCTTCCAAAACCACGATTTCAAAGTTTGTCCCCTGTAAGAAAAACAAAGATAACGGGAGGAGGTGAGCTTACGCTCAATGAGGTACCAAAATAATAGCAGTCAAGAATCATGGAACTTCATATTCAATTAGTCACATGTGCCTATCAAATAGGAAATTAAACAAACATTTTAGATAGAAAGGATACAAGTGGCTCTCGGGAGCCCAAAGTTCCCATTTGCAGTACTTGATCCAAACCCGTTGATTCTCCGTCAACGTATAAAGAATAACCATATCCGTAGACCTCACTTTACACCAAATTTCGTCCACCAAACATACCCCTTACCGGGCCCACACACCTCAACAGAAACAGAAGTGGTAATACTCAAGTATACCGGAATCAAGAGTCTCAATACCCAAAGATTCCCAGAAACGGACTACCATGGTTCGTTATCTAATCGACCAGGCCCTTGCCGGCTCAACTCGAGTAACTAGCCACAGGATTTGAGCTCAGAGGTCACAGAATAGTCGTTGGACTCAACCCTCCAAACGACAACAGATTAAGCACAGATAATAGAGTCAATTGTACACAGTAAATAGGCATACAGATATGAGAACGAGTGTGATAAAGTACACCCTCGTCTCAACAAAATAAACGGATAGTACAGTCATTGAAATCACAAATTGCATGTACAGGAACCAAGTTACGCAACAAATGAGGGGAGTGGTACACTCACCAATTCCAGTACAGATATTTCAAAAGTTTTCACCCAAAGTGGCTTTAATCGCCAAGAAACCCTAAAATAACCAAGATAGAACAATTATAGTTCACACATCCACAAACCCAGTAAATGGAATGCATAAATGAGGCTTGACTACAAGTCGTATGCCTTTTCAGGTTAGGTACTAGTACAAAAGAATAAAAATGTGACTTTTGAGCAAAAGATGATAGTTGGTCCAAGGGATACAAACAATCCCCAAAACCCTTCATTTTTACCAAGATCAACTCAACTTGAAGGAACCACCCGGCCTAAACAATTGGACAGCACCTCCCCTTAATTCGATACTTTTCCAGCCATCATGGCTTCATTTTTCCTCAAATCAGCCCAATTCAACACATAAGTATATTCAACACCATAACTCTTTCACTAGGTTTAAATTCACCCAAATACAAGGCAATTCTAGCAATGCAACCATCGAAATCCAAGTTAGAAGCTAGAACTAGTTTTAAAAACAAATAGCTAAGCAATAGGTTTGACATCTACCGGCGTTTTGGTCACAACTGCAGCTACGCTTATCGGATTAAGGCAAAGTTTATGGCATTTCGAACCTAATACATATACCTACATTTCTTATGAAGGCCTCCAAAGCTAAAACATGCATTTTCAGGGTCAAAAATTGAAATCTCCACGAAAATAGAAAACTGTCTACGAAACAGGGCTTATGGGCAGTCAAGGGTATTTCGGACATTTCACATGATACAGTGCTCTGATTGAGCTGAAATTTAACAGGTAGATAGCAAACACAATTACCTACAACTTTTATGTTTTGAGGAAAGGCTGATTCTAATGAGGAGGGGCTCAAGGCTGCTCAAACTTCTAGTGCTCAAGTCATGCAAATACCCAGTGGTCCAATTACAAGAGCGCGTGCTAGGAGAATTCAAGAATCACTTCAAGCTCTTGTGTGCACGATTCAAGAACGAGTTGGTGATGACTTGAGGACCATTGAAGGATTACATAATGGAGAAACTACTCTATACACTTTCCTTCAAATGGAAGAACCAAGTGAAGACTAGTTCACCGAGTACTAGCTTGCTAATTAGGGTTTTAGTTTCCATTATTAGTTGTTTGTTAGCATTAATAATTTCGGTCAATTTTCACTTCACTTTGGCCGAATTTAGAGTCTTAATTTTAGTCAATTAGTTGTTAGACATTTTCGCCCTTAATGAAGGGCAAGGTCGTCCATTGGACATTCTAGGGTTTGAGTCCTGTAAGGCTATATATAGCCTAGGTTTTCATTCATTAAAGGACAGTTTCAGATTTTATAAAATATACGTGAGTTTATTCACTCTCTCTTGTCTCAAAAGAATTTCCTTTGAATACTTGAGAATTAATCTCAAGTTGTTCATCGAACTTATCAATCAAGTAGTCTCCTTGATTGTGGCGTTCTTCTATCTATACTTTTGGTTCACTAAATTTGCTAGTCTTGGGTTAAGGATTATCCTTAGTTCATTGCTCGTGATTCTAGAAGGGTCAAAGTTCCGCAAACCCACTCAACTTGGTGTTTGTCTAGATCCGTCGCACATCAGTTGGTATCAGAGCTAGTCGACGACATCAAGTATATCCCGTTGAGGTTCTTTGTTTTTTCTCCTTTTCTTTTCTTCGTAAGTTTTCTAGTATTTGTCTTCAAATCTGGTTGAGTCTCTCTTTGTGTCAAGTCCGATTGTTATTACAAAAAAAAAAAAAAAATTATGTCCGCCTTTGTTTGTTATTGTTGCGTAGCTCTTTGTTTTCTTTTGCTTCGCATCCACTTCGTGCATTACTTGTTGTGTGATTCTGTCTTGAACCCTGCCTTCAAGTATAACCGAGTTGTGTGCCTTGCATATTCTGTTTGGATAAAAAAAAAAAAATTTTGCGACGGCTAGGGTTTTCACTTGCAACTAGGGTTTCCTTGGGCGCGAGTTTCTTGCCAATCTGTCCAAACTTTAGTTTATTCCACCAAGTTGTTTTCATTAGTTTCCTAAACTGATTTTTGTGGTTAAACTTGTTTGGGGTTGGAATCTTGAAGAGGGACTACAATAATCTAGGGTTTCTTGAGTTTCTTGAAACTAATCTTGAAGTCTTGAAACTTTGATACATGTCTTGATCATTATTGGAGGATTGAAAGAGAACATTGGTTTGACATTAACATTCTGGAATCTTACCCAAAAACAGCCGAGTAATTGTGTGTTTTAGAGTCAAAAAAAAAAAAAAAGGAAGAAAAGAGAAAAGGCATTCGGGTAGCAAGCATCAAAGAAAGAAGCCGAAATTTTATTGACCAAGCTGTCTTGTTACTCCTTGTTCCAAACCAAACCAGAAACTACACCAGGGAAAAAAAAAAAAGAAGAAAAAAAAAAAAGAAAAGAAACTCAAAAATTCTGTCCAACCTCTTCTTGAAAGTCTCGAACACCTTGCGTCTTGATCACTTGAACAACCCTTGCTTGAGGTTCTTGATTATCTTGGGCCTTAAAAACTTGCACTTGCCTTCGTATAAAAAGTTTCTTGTACGTTCTTGCATCCATACGGGGCTTCCTTGGTTTAGGAGTAAATCTCTTGGGAATTTCTTGAGCAAGCCGCTTGGGGGACTCTTGAGTGACAATACTCTCGTTGTCTTGAGAAGCCATTTCCTTGAAACAAGAAACAAAACTGCCGTGGCCTTGTCTAAGGAAGAGAGAACAGAATTGTGTGTTGCGTCTTGAAGGAGAAAGGCCGAATTGTTGGCAAGCTAAGGGCGGCTGGAGAGAGGAAATTTTAGTGAGGGATAGTCGACTTTTTGAAGGCTTCAAGAAGACAAGAAATCTGGAATTTTTTTCGTGGAAGCAATTCTGATTTGATAAGGTAACAAATCTGGAAATTTTCAGCGGTTAGGAAGCTACCAAATTCTGTTTTACAGCCGACTTTGGAAGGTTTAAAAGGAGCAGAAATCTGGAAATTGTTTTTAGCTACCAAATTCTGTTTTGCAGCCGACTTTGGGAGGTTTCAAAAGAGAAGGAAATCTGGAAATTTTTTTGGGAACAATTCTGATTTGTTATAGCCGACTTTAGGAAGGTTTTTTTTTTGGAGAGGGAATCTGGAAAAATTTTGGTAATAATTTTGTTTGGTTAGCCGACTTTAAGGAAATTTCCAAATAAGTCCAACACCTAACTTGTTTCCAAAAAAAATCAATTGGGCAATTAAGTAAAGCACTTGGGAACTCCATCATCGTACTTGGACTTTCTTTTTTTCTTTGTACATCAATTCTTTCCTCTTCCATTCCTTATTCATTACTTAAGCTTTCCATTTCTACTTTTTGTTTCCTTGTTCCTTTGATACAATTGGGAGCTATTTTGATTAAAATTTGATTGAACTTCCTTGAGAAAATTTCTGATTTCTTCAAAGGAAACAAACAAGTGGTTTGAGAAGTGAATTGGTGAGAGCATTAGAGTGCCATAAACACTTGAGTGAAAACACGAGAGGAGTGAAACACTTACGGGAGCAAGTGAGGCATTTTCTACTAACAATTTGTCAAGTTTTGCAGGTTTCACCATGTCTCAGGAAAATGAACTTACCATTGCTCAGTTATCACTTAAAATGGATAATATGTGGAAGGAAATGCAGAGGAGATTTGACCAAAGGTTGGAAACAATCCATGAGCAAATTGATCAACTAAGTTCATCTAGGGCTTCTTCTAGGAAATCTAGGGGAAAATCCACCCTGGGGGAATCTAGTGACTCCAATGCCGATTCGGAACATGAGGCATACGAGCAAAGAAGACCAAAGCGAAACACAAGAGCCATCGGTGATGCAATCAAGGGGATTAAGATGAAGATTCCGCCTTTCCAAGGCAAATCTGATCCGGATACATACCTTGAATGGGAGAGTCGAGTGGAGCTAGTATTCGATTGTAATGACTACACCGATGCACAAAAATTGAGACTTGCCGTAGTAGAATTCACCGACTATGCCATAGTTTGGTGGGAACAAGTGGTCACAAGCAGGAGAAGGTGTGGTGAACTACCTATAACCACTTGGACTGAGCTCAAGAGGCTTATGAAGAAGCGATTTGTACCAAGTCACTACCATAGAGACTTGTACCAAAAACTTCAAACCTTGACGCAAGGTCAACGCTCAGTTGAGGACTACTACAAGGACATGGAAATCTCCATGTTAAGAGCTGATATTCAAGAAGATAGAGAGGCTACAATGGCAAGATTTCTCAATGGTCTGAGGGTTGAAATAGCCGATCAACTGGAGCTTCAATACTATGTGGAGATTGAAGATATGGTGGAGAAGGCTATCAAGATTGAGCAAAGGCTCAAGCGGAGGGGTACAACCAGAAATTATAACCCTCATCCACAAACATTTACTCGACCATTCCAGCCCAGAAGGGAAGAGAGAGGTCCGAACGCTTGGAACCCTCCAAAGCCGAAAAAAGATCAAGGGTCCAGCTCACGGCAACCTTTTTCCAAAACCGACTCCAAGGTTGTTTCAAAGCCAACATTTGAAACTTCAAAACCTAGGAATCGTGACACCAAATGTTGGAGGTGTCAAGGAGTTGGGCATATTGCAAGCCACTGTCCAAACCCAAGGACCATGCTTGTCCTACCAAATGGCGACATTGTCACTGATGATAAAGAAGAGGATTACAAAGACATGCCTCCCTTGGTTGAAGAGGAAGATGAGATAGAGGAAGTTCCAACTCTAGACAAAGTTGGATTGGTAGCAAGAAGGGCACTAGCTACTCAAGCTAGTAAGGATGAGCTTCAACGTGACAACATCTTTTACACTAGGTGCCATGTGACCAACAAGGTATGCAGCTTGGTGATTGACCCCGGAAGTTGCACTAATGTTGCTAGTGCATTGATGGTGGAAAAACTAAACTTGCCAACTAGTGAGCACCCCCGTCCCTACAAGCTTCAGTGGTTAAACAACAGTGGCGAGGTACGTGTTCATAATGATGTGCGACGGATCTAGACAAACACCAAGTTGAGTAGTTTAGAGCAGCTCCGTTCAACTTCTCGCTAAAGTAGGCAACCGGGCGACCCTCTTGGAGTAAAACAGCTCCAATACCTATACCAGAAGCATCACACTCTACTTCAAAAGCTTTGTCAAAATTAGGTAAACTAAGAACAGGTGCATGTGTGAGCTTGTGTTTAAGTAATTGGAAAGACTTAGCTTGTTCCTCTCCCCAATGAAATTGCACATCTTTCTTGACAATTGACGTAAGTGGTGCAGCAATTGTGCTAAAATCCTTGACAAAACGCCTATAGAAGCTTGCCAAGCCATGGAAACTTCTCACCTCACTTACAGTGGTAGGGGTTGGCCATTCACTAATAGCCTTCACCTTGTCTTCATCAACATGAATTCCCTGCTCACTTACAACATAGCCTAGGAAAACCAATTGATTTGTGCCAAAGGTACACTTCTTAAGGTTAGCGTAGAGGCTCGCCTTGCGAAGTGCATCTAGGACCATTTGTAAATGCACAACATGCTCATCCAGACTCTTACTATAGATCAAAATGTCATCAAAGTAAACGACCACAAATTTACCAATGAAAGAACGTAAAACATGATTCATGAGTCTCATAAAAGTACTTGGTGCATTGGTTAGCCCAAAAGGCATGACCAACCACTCAAAAAGTCCATGTTTTGTCTTAAATGCAGTTTTCCATTCATCTCCTTCTTTCATGCGAATTTGATGGTAACCACTTTTCAAATCAATCTTAGTAAAAATGATTGCACCATGTAATTCATCAAGCATGTCATCCAGACGAGGTATGGGATGGCGGTACTTTACCGTGATGGCATTAATTGCCCTACAATCAGTGCACATTCTCCACCCTCCATCTTTCTTTGGAACAAGTAGAACTGGTACAGCACAAGGGCTTAGACTCTCTTTAATCCAACCCTTACTAAGCAACTCCTCCACTTGTCGTTGTTGCTCCTTGGTTTCCTCAGGATTGGTCCTATATGGTGCCTTGTTTGGAAGGGAAGATCCAAGAATGAAATCAATTTGATGTTCAATTCCCCTTAATGGAGGCAATCCATTAGGTATATCCTCAGGAAAGACGTCTTGATACTCCTGTAAGAGGTTAGTAATAATACTAGGCAAGGAAGCATCAAGAGCATTAGTGAGTAAGGATTCCTTGCAAAATAAAATAAATAAAACCTGATTAGAATGCAAGGCCTGTCTCACATCTTTCACTTTGGCAAGCATGCTGGGTTTTCTCTCCTGTGTGGGCTCTAAGGCCGAATGAGAGTGATCCAACTTGCTTGAAGAAGGGTCGGCCGTCACTAATTTCTGAGCTTTGGCGTTGTCCTTCTTGGTGGTAGTATGGAAGTCATACTCTTTTTGGAGACTAACTTGATCCTCATGCACTTGTTGAGGTGTAAGAGGTGCAAGTGTAATCTTTTTACAATTATGTATGAAAGAGTATTTGTTCAAGAAACCATCAAAAGTGACTCTTTTGTCAAATTGCCAAGGACGCCCTAAGAGTATATGTGCAGCTTGCATTGGTACTACATCACACATGACATCATCTTCATACCTACCAATGCGAAAAGTAACCAAAACTTGTTTATGAACACGTACCTCGCCACTGTTGTTTAACCACTGAAGCTTGTAGGGACGGGGGTGCTCACTAGTTGGCAAGTTTAGTTTTTCCACCATCAATGCACTAGCAACATTAGTGCAATTTCCGGGGTCAATCACCAAGCTGCATACCTTGTTGGTCACATGGCACCTAGTGTAAAACATGTTGTCACGTTGAAGCTCATCCTTACTAGCTTGAGTAGCTAGTGCCCTTCTTGCTACCAATCCAACTTTGTCTAGAGTTGGAACTTCCTCTATCTCATCTTCCTCTTCAACCAAGGGAGGCATGTCTTTGTAATCCTCTTCTTCATCATCAGTGACAATGTCGCCATTTGGTAGGACAAGCATGGTCCTTGGGTTTGGACAGTGGCTTGCAATATGCCCAACTCCTTGACACCTCCAACATTTGGTGTCACGATTCCTAGGTTTTGAAGTTTCAAATGTTGGCTTTGAAACAACCTTGGAGTCGGTTTTGGAAAAAGGTGGCCGTGAACTGGACCCTTGATCTTGCTTCGGCTTTGGAGGGTTCCAAGCGTTTGGACCTCTCTCTTCCCTTCTGGGCTGGAATGGTCGAGTAAATGTTTGTGGATGAGGGTTATAATTTCTGGTTGTACCCCTCCGCTTGAGCCTTTGCTCAATCTTGATAGCCTTCTCCACCATATCTTCAATCTCCACATAGTATTGAAGCTCCAGTTGATCGGCTATTTCAACCCTCAGACCATTGAGAAATCTTGCCATTGTAGCCTCTCTATCTTCTTGAATATCAGCTCTTAACATGGAGATTTCCATGTCCTTGTAGTAGTCCTCAACTGAGCGTTGACCTTGCGTCAAGGTTTGAAGTTTTTGGTACAAGTCTCTATGGTAGTGACTTGGTACAAATCGCTTCTTCATAAGCCTCTTGAGCTCAGTCCAAGTGGTTATAGGTAGTTCACCACACCTTCTCCTGCTTGTGACCACTTGTTCCCACCAAACTATGGCATAGTCGGTGAATTCTACTACGGCAAGTCTCAATTTTTGTGCATCGGTGTAGTCATTACAATCGAATACTAGCTCCACTCGACTCTCCTATTCAAGGTATGTATCCGGATCAGATTTGCCTTGGAAAGGCGGAATCTTCATCTTAATCCCCTTGATTGCATCACCGATGGCTCTTGTGTTTCGCTTTGGTCTTCTTTGCTCGTATGCCTCATGCTCCGAATCGGCATTGGAGTCACTAGATTCCCCCAGGGTGGATTTTCCCCTAGATTTCCTAGAAGAAGCCCTAGATGAACTTAGTTGATCAATTTGCTCATGGATTGTTTCCAACCTTTGGTCAAATCTCCTCTGCATTTCCTTCCACATATTATCCATTTTAAGTGATAACTGAGCAATGGTAAGTTCATTTTCCTGAGACATGGTGAAACCTGCAAAACTTGACAAATTGTTAGTAGAAAATGCCTCACTTGCTCCCGTAAGTGTTTCACTCCTCTCGTGTTTTCACTCAAGTGTTTATGGCACTCTAATGCTCTCACCAATTCACTTCTCAAACCACTTGTTTGTTTCCTTTGAAGAAATCAGAAATTTTCTCAAGGAAGTTCAATCAAACTTTAATCAAAATAGCTCCCAATTGTATCAAAGGAACAAGGAAACAAAAAGTAGAAATGGAAAGCTCAAGTAATGAATAAGGAATGGAAGAGGAAAGAATTGATGTACAAAGAAAAAAAAGAAAGTCCAAGTACGATGATGGAGTTCCCAAGTGCTTTACTTAATTGCCCAATTGATTTTTTTTGGAAACAAGTTAGGTGTTGGACTTATTTGGAAATTTCCTTAAAGTCAGCTAACCAAACAGAATTATTACCAAAATTTTTCCAGATTCCCTCTCCAAAAAAAAACCTTCCTAAAGTCGGCTATAGCAAATCAGAATTGTTCCCAAAAAAAATTCCAGATTTCCTTCTCTTTTGAAACCTCCCAAAGTCGGCTGCAAAACAGAATTTGGTAGCTAAAAAAATTTCTAGATTTCTGCTCCTTTTAAACCTTCCAAAGTCGGCTGCAAAACAGAATTTGGTAGCTTCCTAACCGCTGAAAATTTCCAGATTTGTTACCTTATCAAATCAGAATTGCTTCCACGAAAAAAATTCCAGATTTCTTGTCTTCTTGAAGCCTTCAAAAAGTCGACTATCCCTCACTAAAATTTCCTCTCTCCAGCCGCCCTTAGCTTGCCAACAATTCGGCCTTTCTCCTTCAAGACGCAACACACAATTCTGTTCTCTCTTCCTTAGACAAGGCCATGGCAGTTTTGTTTCTTGTTTCAAGGAAATGGCTTCTCAAGACAACGAGAGTATTGTCACTCAAGAGTCCCCCAAGCGGCTTGCTCAAGAAATTCCCAAGAGATTTACTCCTAAACCAAGGAAGCCCAGTATGGATGCAAGAACGTACAAGAAAATTTTCATACGAAGGCAAGTGCAAGTTTTTAAGGCCCAAGATAATCAAGAACCTCAAGCAAGGGTTGTTCAAGTGATCAAGACGCAAGGTGTTCGAGACTTTCAAGAAGAGGTTGGACAGAATTTTTGAGTTTCTTTTCTTTTTTTTTTTTCTTCTTTTTTTTTTCCTGGTGTAGTTTCTGGTTTGGTTTGGAACAAGGAGTAACAAGACAGCTTGGTCAATAAAATTTCGGCTTCTTTCTTTGTTGCTTGCTACTCGAATGCCTTTTCTCTTTTCTTTTTTTTTTTTTTTTTTTGACTCTAAAACACACAATTACTCGGCTGTTTTTGGGTAAGATTCCAGAATGTTAAAGTCAAACCAATGTTCTCTTTCAATCCTCCAATAATGATCAAGACATGTATCAAAGTTTCAAGACTTCAAGATTAGTTTCAAGAAACTCAAGAAACCCTAGATTATTGTAGTCCCTCTTCAAGATTCCAACCCC
Source organism: Coffea arabica (assembly GCF_036785885.1). Taxonomy (NCBI): domain Eukaryota; kingdom Viridiplantae; phylum Streptophyta; class Magnoliopsida; order Gentianales; family Rubiaceae; genus Coffea; species Coffea arabica. The sequence continues at coordinate 21,476,956 of NC_092318.1, read as the reverse complement.
AAACAAGTTTAACCACAAAAATCAGTTTAGGAAACTAATGAAAACAACTTGGTGGAATAAACTAAAGTTTGGACAGATTGGCAAGAAACTCGCTCCCAAGGAAACCCTAGTTGCAAGTGAAAACCCTAGCCGTCGCAAATTTTTTTTTTTTATCCAAACAGAATATGCAAGGCACACAACTCGGTTATACTTGAAGGCAGGGTTCAAGACAGAATCACACAACAAGTAATGCACGAAGTGGATGCGAAGCAAAAGAAAACAAAGAGCTACGCAACAATAACAAACAAAGGCGGACATAATTTTTTTTTTTTTTTTTGTAATAACAATCGGACTTGACACAAAGAGAGACTCAACCAGATTTGAAGACAAATACTAGAAAACTTACGAAGAAAAGAAAAGGAGAAAAAACAAAGAACCTCAACGGGATATACTTGATGTCGTCGACTAGCTCTGGATACCAACTGATGTGCGACGGATCTAGACAAACACCAAGTTGAGTGGGTTTGCGGAACTTTGACCCTTCTAGAATCACGAGCCACGAACTAAGGATAATCCTTAACCCAAGACTAGCAAATTTAGTGAACCAAAAGTATAGATAGAAGAACGCCACAATCAAGGAGACTACTTGATTGATAAGTTCAATGAACAACTTGAGATTAATTCTCAAGTATTCAAAGGAAATTCTCTTGAGACAAGAGAGAGTGAATAAACTCACGTATATTTTATAAAATCTGAAACTGTCCTTTAATGAATGAAAACCTAGGCTATATATAGCCTTACAGGACTCAAACCCTAGAATGTCCAATGGACGACCTTGCCCTTCATTAAGGGCGAAAATGTCTAACAACTAATTGACTAAAATTAAGACTCTAAATTCGGCCAAAGTTAAGTGAAAATTGACCGAAATTATTAATGCTAACAAACAACTAATAATGGAAACTAAAACCCTAATTAGCAAGCTAGTACTCGGTGAACTAGTCTTCACTTGGTTCTTCCATTTGAAGGAAAGTGTATAGAGTAGTTTCTCCATTATGTAATCCTTCAATGGTCCTCAAGTCATCACCAACTCGTTCTTGAATCGTGCACACAAGAGCTTGAAGTGATTCTTGAATTCTCCTAGCACGCGCTCTTGTAATTGGACCACTGGGTATTTGCATGACTTGAGCACTAGAAGTTTGAGCAGCCTTGAGCCCCTCCTCATTACTTGACCTTTGCCATTATGACTTATATCAAATTCACATATGATTTCTATTCGCATCATAATGCGATATACGATACCTTTCGCAAAACATAAGAATTCCATTAGGAGAAGTATTCAGTACTCAAGTACAAGAACCCAAAACTAGGAGAATTCACGACTCAGGCCGTACGCTCCCAAGTGTAAATCAACCAAGTTTAAGATTCCTACTCAACATACATATCTATCATCCCCAAGTACCATGATAAAGGTTTTACACTTATAACATTCATGATTCACAGCTTACGCTCAAGAAGCGCACCTAGTCCTTTACATTCTTTACATTTATTCAGAAAATTGGGATCATAACACCACTTGGCCCAAGCTCACCCCGCGCAGAGACCACGCGAAGCAGCTCTGATACCACCTGTGACAGCCCCATCTCCCCCTAGGGCGTACCCAAGGGTTTGACGAACCGTCTGCTCAGCTCTCGTCAGGACTCATTCACAATCTACGAAATTTACCAAATATTAACCTCAATAATGAAAGTAATAACATTTACAACCTTAGATATTTACAATCACGGATATCAACTGTCCATACAATCTCTAAATACAGCTGAGGAGTTAAACTTACAAAGCAAAATTAAACAAGCCCGCTAGAGAGCTAAGTGTTCCTATGCGAGCAACTAACAAAACTTAGACGAAATCTATGTCTTGTCCAATTCCCACTCTCGCGTTCTTACCCCTGTAAGGAAAACAAATTTCATGGAATGAGCTAGAAACCCAATAAAGTTCCAAGAAAACATGCAGTCAAATTGGCAAAAGATCTTTCACATTCATCAAAATCTCAAAGCGAAGATAGTAAACAGTTACACATAATGTCATGGACAGTTCACCCATTCAGATAAGCACTTTAACACCAGCAAAAAAAGGATACGGTACTGATACGGAGGCTTCCGCCAGGTTCTAGGCAGAGCACCCAAGACTCAAACGTTGATACAGCTGATATGGTGGCTCCTGCTAGATTTTTGGCAAAGCACTCAGGATTCAAACGATGACACAGCTGATATGGTGCTCCTGCCAGATTTCAAGCTCAGCACTTAGTCCCGTACAGTGTTCCACATGCAGCCGGTCCTGAAGTAGCATTTTCCAAGTTCGCTGACACTCCGTCAATGTTTGAAATATAGTAACAAGTCCAGTAGAACACCACATATCTCCAATCTCCGCCCACCGATCAACCCCCTACCGGGCTCGAACGCCAAACTAAGAGGGGATAATACTCGAGTATACCCAAACAAGAACAAGTGTGGTCAATGAGATAACTCTCCAATCGACTTAATCAACATAGAGGTACTGAGACGGGAATGAGAGGCACCTCCCACTCGAATTGAGTGTGGTACATGCTGCCGCTCAGCACTAGAGTCGATGAGATAACTCTCCAATCGATTTAATCAAGATAAAAATACTAAGATGGGAATGAGAGGCACCTCCCACTCGAATTGAGTGTGATACATGCTGCTGCTTAGTACTTACAAGTTAAGCACAAGTACAAACACAAGTATCGGTCAATCAAGTTCAAGCAAGTACAAGATCATTCAAGAAGAAGAGGACGAGTGTGATAAAGTACATTCTCGCCTCATCAAGTTCAATATTCAACACATAACATGTGGTATCATTCAAATCAAGATATCATGAAACATGCACTTGACACTCACCAGTTCAAGTGAAACAACTTTAAAGGTTAGTCCTCAAATTATGCTCATGCTCACCGGTATACCCTAAGAACAACCAAGATACAATATTATGGTTCAACCATCCAAAACTTAGGTGAACCAAATTCACATTTAGGCTCAACTATGAGCCATACGCCTATCAAGTTGGCCTCTTAAAAATACAAAGTTCAAAGACAAATTCGAAGATGCAAATCAAGGAAAATCCAAGCAGATACTAGGGCAATGATTCAAGTATAGTTTTGGAGTGAAAAGAGAGCCTTTGGACCCAAAGGACATGAGTAATCAAGGAGTTCCTCATTCCAATTCATGGCAGGAAAATTCCAGCAGCAAAATAGTGGAGAAAAACAACCAACCTCAAGTTTAAAGTTGGACAAATGAAACTAGAAAGCATGCGAAAAGGAACCATAACTTTTCCTCTTGTTTTACATATGATTTTGTCAAAATTTTAATTTATACACCACCACCAAGGTGAACTCAAGCAATCATAAGCAACCTAAATCCATACCAATCCAAAATCACCCCTCCGACCTCACTTACATCACAAGAAAGAAAGTAACAAAATTTCAGCAGCACCTCCCCATATTTCCTTAACTTTCCCTTCCAGACTCAACACATATATTCATAGCAATCCAACTTTAATTGTGACAGCCCCACTTCCCCCTAAGGCGAACCAAAGGGTTCGGCAGACCGCCAACCTAGCTCTCGTCAGGACTCACTCAAACTCTTCAAAAGAAATAAGAAATGACCTCGAGGATAAAAAAAAATAATTCCCAAACTTGAAACACATACTTACATTCATTTCTATCTCAAAATAATATACAATCCCCAAATAAAACGAAAGTTCTCAGTTCTTATGTGACAGCCCCACCGCCTCCTAAGGTGTACCAGAGGGTTTAGCGGACTGCCTGCCCAACTCTCGCCAGGACTAACGAGGCAGTTAAATACATTCTAAGACATTTCGGAATAAAGTAGTTCGCTTACACGAATCAAAATCGCAAAATGGAAAAAAACAAAACGAACCCGCCAATGAATAGTGGCTGCCACGTCACCCACCAGACCAAAACCAATCAACTACTAATAGCGTTACATAAATCTAGAGAATGAACCTTTCCAAACCAAATAAGATACATGAACAGGGGTAAATAGTTTTATACACATACGTTTGCAATTTACAAATAAAAGGAAAATATTGGGATCCAAGTACATTCAGAGTTTCCAACCATCAAGGAGCTTTACATAAGAATATATTAAAACTAGCTCAACTCGTACATCAAAACATCATAGTCTTCAAAAGTTGTTCCCTGTAAGGAAAACAAAATTTAATGGAGTGAGCTTTCGCCCAATGAGGTACCATCACTCAGGCATTCAAGGAGTACAAAATCACAATGATACACTATTCCAACAAGTTCATCAAGTGAGCACAACAACCATCACATTCCAAGAAGATTTGTAAAAGGATACGGTCGGCTCTCAAGAGCCCTTTTCCACTTTTGGCATACTTGATCTCACCTCATTGACGCTCCGTCAATGTATAAAAGTAACCAATATCCCTTCCACCTCACATACCTCTACCGGGCCTGAACTCCAAATAGTTCAATAAATGGTAATACTCGAGTATATCGGAATCAAGAGTCTCGTGATGTGAAACCCCGATCTAGACAACCAAAACACCATGGCTTAGGCAGCGGAAATTTGACCCAACTAATCCCTAGAAGTCACGAACAATTTTGATATTATCTCAACCCGTAACTACTTGAATTAACGAACCAAATTGGAGGTAGTAGAACGCCACAATCAAGGAGATACTCGATTGATAAGTTCGGGTGAATAACTTGAGAAGATTCTCATGTATTCAAAGGCAACTCTCTTGCCAAAGAGAAAGTGAAAACTCACTAATTGTATTTAATAGTCAAAAACTGCTCTTAAAACAAAGAGGAAGTGGGGCTATTTATAACCCTTACAAGCATTAACCCTAATCCAAAAATTGACCAAACTACCCTACATACTTAAGAAAGATTTTGGGCCTTACTAACAAATGGGCCGCAATTAAACTATCTTAATTACCTAGACTTTTTAAAACGAGAAATAACCAAAATCAACGAGGAAAATCAAATAATCCTACTAAACTCAAGCATTCGTGCAATCAACTAGTCTTCACTTGAATCTTCCAATTCCCCATGTGCTTGAATGGGCCTTGGTCTTTATATTCTCATCATTCCCCTCCTCTTAAAAGCAATTTGCCCACAAATTGAAGCACGAATGGTGACAAGACGAGTTACATGCCTTCGACTCAATCTTGTTATGATGGCTACAGATGGCATCCAATGCAAAGCCCATGTGCTAAGTTGGAAAATAACCCTCGTCGAACCTTGAATCTCACAAACCATCTTCAATGTATGCTCAACTTTATTGTTTGTGGTCATGAGGTAAGGGTCCTCAAAGTGGTATGAAGTGTATCCCGTGAAATCGAACTCTGGCTCGAACACACTTGCAAGGCACCAAGGCGGATTTGGTGATGTTGGAGCTGCATGTGGACTAAGAGCAAAACGAAAATCATAATGGTCATTGAGGTACTTGTTCTTTAAACGAACCCTTGGTACACAACCATCCCTAAAATATGGAGTGTTCCCTTCAAGATGAGTTCGAATCAACTCCCCTTTGGTGTGGACTGATTTGAGTTGACATTGTTCCATGAATGGATACCAAGGGGGTTTAACTCTTGGAGTACCAACTCCATGGAGGCTTGCAATGTCTACAATTGATTTTGGAATGGAACACACCAAGATCAGCTCAACTTGCCTTTGCTTGATCTGTATAAAAGAAGAAACACTAAACAAAGCAAAGGTAAGTTTGTTAAGAAAATAATAGGCCTTCACCGGGTTTCTCAAGATCAGCCCACTTTCTCTTCTTTCTTCCTTTTTACCACCCATCTCATTAGATTTTTCCATCTCTTTTTCTAGTTCAACAGCTGACCCTTTTATCTCATTACTTTCAACTTCCTCGGGTTTTACCTCTGCAGGCACAATTCCCTCATCTAGCTTTTTCTCCATTCTATAACGCTCAAGCTCACTTTTCATGCATGCTAGATCAATACAAAGTTGGTCATAAGTAAGTGATACAAGTGCAAGACGACGACTATTAAATAAGAAGGAATACTTATTAGTATGTCCGTCAATTTTAACTTCTCGTCTCGACATCCATGCTTTGCCCAACAACACATGTGTCACTTGAATTGGGACTACATCACATAACACATCATCCACATATTTGCCGATTTGAATAGGTACAAGTGTGTGCTTAGTAACCCAAACATCCCCATGAGTGCTCGTCAACTTGTACGGTTGAAGATGATCAATGGTTGGAAGATTTAATTTCTCAACCATGATAGCACTTGCAAGATTGACTTCACAACTACCATCAATGGCCAAGCTACAAATTTTATCTTTGACACCGCAACGAGTATAAAACCAACCAAGCAACTGAGATTTGACGAGGTCCAATTGCTCATCTACACCACGTAATGCCACTTCTTTGACTCCCTTAGGAACAGGAAGACAATGTTGTGGGCTAGTTTTTATGCGTCTTATACTCGCCATGACGTATGAGGGAACCTGCAAAAAGTTAGCAATGAAATCGAAGATATTGCCTTTCACGCTCCCTTACGTGTATCCACTCGCACTCGTGTATATGGATGTCACTCTAATGGACTTACCAAATACCTTTACCTGTTGGGTTAGGTAGTTGAGAAATGCTGCTCAAGTCCAACAACCGTTACCAACCTTTCCATAAGTGTAATCACAAGAATGTAGGAGAAAATGTAGGAAAGTGTTCCTAGAATCTAGGAGAAAATATAGGAGCAAATGTAGGAGAAAATGTAGGAAAGTTTCTTAAAATCTAGGAAGAGAATATAGGAGAGTTTCCTAAAGTGGATGAGTGAATATAGGAAAGATCCTAAAAATGGATGAGAGAATTTTAGGAGAGTTTCCAAAAAAATGGATGAGAGAATTTAGGAAAGTTTCCAAAAAAATGGATGAGAGAGTTTAGGAAAGTTTCCTAAAAAGGTAGGAGAGAGAGTGTCCAAGTGAGTACAGAGAGTTATCCAAGTGCTTTACTTAGTTTCCTAATTGATTTTGGAAATAAGTTAGTTTTTGGAAATCTTTTGAAAATCCTCTTCCTCTTGAACAACTTTTGGTAACCTTCTTGAAACAACTTTTGGTAATCTTCTTGAAACAACTTTTGGTAACCTTCTTGAAACAACTTTTGGTAACCCTATTCAAAACAATTCGGTTGCCCCTTTCTTTCCTTTCCTTTTTTTTTCTCTTGCCAACCAATTCCTCTTTTCTTTCTTCTTTTTTTGTTTTTGTTTTGTTTTTATTTTTTTTTTTGACTACAACTATCAACCACGACACAAAACAAGGAAGTCCACAAATAATAACAACCAAGAACTCCAAGATCTTTCAAGAACGTTCAAGGAAGTTGTCAGGAACGTCAGAAATTTCAAGATTGTGGTCAAAAATTCAAGAAGTTCAAGATTATTGTAAGTTCTCTTCAAGATTCATAAAATTCCAACAAGTTTTGCCAAAATTCAGATTTGAAAACCAAGTAAACAAGTTGGATAACACAAACAACAAGGCTGGACAGATTTTTATTCGGATGTTGGTTCTAAACAAACGAACAGATTGGGATAAACATATATGACTCGAAATAAACGAAAAACAAAAAAAAAAAAAAAGATATAACCCGGTGGTTGTCAACTAACTCTGATACCAACTGATGTGAAACCCCGATCTAGACAACCAAAACACCATGACTTAGGCAGCGGAAATTTGACCCAACTAATCCCTAGAAGTCACGAACAATTTTGATATTATCTCAACCCGTAACTACTCGAATTAACGAACCAAATTGGAGGTAGTAGAACGCCACAATCAAGGAGATACTCGATTGATAAGTTCGGGTGAATAATTTGAGAAGATTCTCAAGTATTCAAAGGCAACTCTCTTGCCAAAGAGAAAGTGAAAACTCACTAATTGTATTTAATAGTCAAAACTGCTCTTAAAACAAAGAGGAAGTGGGGCTATTTATAGCCCTTACAAGCATTAACCCTAATCCAAAAATTGACCAAACTACCCTACATACTTAAGAAAGATTTTGGGCCTTACTTACTAACAAATGGGCCGCATTTAAACTATCTTAATTACCTAGACTTTTTAAAACGAGAAATAACCAAAATCAACGAGGAAAATCAAATAATCCTACTAAACTCAAGCATTCGTGCAATCAACTAGTCTTCACTTGAATCTTCCAATTCCCCATGTGCTTGAATGGGCCTTGGTCTTTATATTCTCATCATCTCGTACCCATCGATTCCTTAGAAACAGTTCCCCATGGCTTATCAATTTCCTCGACCAAGCCCTTGCTGGCTCGATTCAATTGACCACCAATGGAGTTGAGCTCAGAATCAACAGTATAAGTCGTTGGATACACGTCCAAACGACACCAATTCAAGTATAATCAAGACAATTCAAGTGATACAGTAAACAGTCAATTAAGCCATAGAGTACGAGAGTGGTAAAGTACACTCTTGTCTCAACCAGTATCATCAGTAAACACAAACATTCCAATCATACATCTCAAGTATAACAAAGCCAAGAAATATCAATCATGTGAGTAGTACACTCACCACCCAAGCAAAGAGAGTTATCACAAAGTTCTGTCCGACGAGTGTCTTGCATCACCAGCACGCCCTAAAACATTCAATAACACACAGTAAGATTCGATTTCGAGTCATAAAACAAATCCACATACTACCAAAAATAAGGCCCCATGGGAACGTATAAGTACAAAATGAAGTTAGGGAAAGTCCAGAAATGAAAGTTAAGCCCTAAAACACAAAAATAGATTTGACGTCATTTAGCGTATCGGACACAACCGAAGCTATGCTTATTGGATTGGTGTGAAATTTATACCGTTTTGAAGCTAAGATAAAGGGATACAATTTTGAAGAAGGCCACTCAGTCCAGTTTGTAGTTTAACTAGGTCAAAATTTCAATGTACCAAACCAGACTCGCACAAACAGGATAGCCAACCGCATTCTGGTTAAATGACCATAACTCAGGCTACCGATGTCCAATTGGGGCGTTTCTTGGGCCGTTAGAAATCTAAGACATAGCACTACAACTTTTGGGTTTTTTCCAAATTCTAATTCAGTAAGGATCATGGTGAAAAGTCTCAGATTGGGTGAAGTGTCAACTCTGTCCACCGAACTCTACCTAGGGCAGTCTGGGGGTATTTCTGTTGTTTCATAGGCCACCGAGCTCGGATTTGGGTGAAATTTTACAGGAAACTATAAAACATTATTTCCTACAACTTTTATGTTTTAACCTAAGACTAATTCAGCCTCTAACTAGGTCTAACAGTACCGGACAGAACAGGGGAAATTTACAACCCTAAACTGTCATTTTCTGCGCTAACCAAAAATTTCCGCAACCAATTGTATCCAACATATATTAGCTCCAGATTACACTATAATAAGCCCTCAATCCATGACCAAACCATGATTATCATACAAAACAGAAAAATAACAATAATAAATCAAAATCCATCATAACTTCACTTCCAACCATAAACAAACCATAATCACACCATATGTCATCATATTAAGCCACTAAAGCCACCAATTGAACATTATCAAGGCTAAAGGGAAAAGTTCTTAACAACTCACCTTGTAATCTCAAGAAAACAAGCAACTTAGCACCTCCTCTTTCCAAACCACTCCACCAACTTAGTCACTACCACCTAACAAAGGATTTCTACTGAGTGAATTCGAGATTTTCCGGTTGAATCACAAGATTTGTGCAAGGAATTCGATCAACTAGTTGAAGGTTTTTTTTTTCTTATCTCTCCAAGAAGTCTCGGCCAAGAGGATGAGTATGGTGATGATTTTGTGGTGAATTTTTAATATGTAGGAAAGGTAAAGTAAAGGTAGAGTAAAAGGTCAAAGTCCAAGGGTGAATTGAATGGTGACACTTGTCACCTTTTGGCTTAAAGCTTATCCTTTTTCTCTCCAATGATAATCCATTTAGGTAATTTCCAATTATCTCTTAACACCTGATAAATTAAACCCGGTATACACAACTTAACCTAATTGCCCGAATTTTATCGAACTTACCGCACTAGTGGGTCCCACATCCGGTATACGCTCTTAATTTCTAAAAAACTAACTAATACTAGAAAAATAATTTTAGAACTATATTTACTCATAAAAATTATTTAGAAAATTTTCCTAATATAGAAAAGGCGTGCAATGAAATAAAAGTCTAGAAAATAAGAAAATTCACGTGTTCTCACACTCTCTCCCCCTTAAAAGAATTTCGCCCTCGAAATTTTCTCACCTTGATTCACAAAAAAGTTCAGGGTATTTCTTTTGCATTTCTTCTTCCACCTCCCAGGTAGCCTCTTCGACCCCATGGTTTCTCCACAATATCTTTACCAAAGGAATCTGTTTGTTTCTTAGTTCCTTAACTTTCCGGTCAAGCAACTACACAGGTTTCTCTTCATAAGTGAGCGATTCATCTATTTCGATTTCCTCCGGTTGTAAGATATGAGACGGGTCGGGATAATACTTTTTAAGCATCGAGACGTGGAAGACGTCATGAATTCGGGATAGACTGGGCGATAGTTCAAGGCGATACGCTACTTTACCAACCCTTTGGAGAATCTTGAAAGGTCCGACGAACCTTGGTTGATGCTTCTTTCCTCTACCAGCCGTGATGCTTCGTAACGGTGTGACCTTGAGGAAAACACGGTCTCCAACTTCGAACTCTAAGTCTTTTCTTCGATTGTCCGCGTAGCTCTTTTGTTAGCTTTGAGCTGTTTGGAGTCTTTGCCGTATTAACTTGACTTTTTCTCGTGCCTCCTCCATCCATGGAATAGCCGTTGGATCCAGGATTTTCCTCTCGCCGATTTCATCCCAGTAAATCGGTGACCGACATTTTCTCCCATAAAGTGCTTCGTATGGAGCCATTTGAATTGATGAACGGTAGTTGTTATTGTAGGCAAACTCTACTAAGGTCATATGTTGACCCCAGTTACCCCCAAAATCTAGAATACAGGTCCTTAACATGTCCTCAAGAGTTTGGATTGTTCGCTCCGATTGTCCATCCGTCTGAGGGTGATAGGTGGTGCTTAGGTTGAGTTTAGTCCCTAGAGTCTCCTGAAACTTCTGCCAAAACCTAGATACGAAGCGGGGATCTCGGTCTGAAACGATGCTCACAGGAACGCCATGTAGCCTTACGATCTCGTCCATGTACACCTGAGCCAATTTGTCCATGGAGTATTTCACGTTTATCGGCAAAAAATGGGCCGATTTGGTTAATCGATCGACGATCACCCAAACGGCATCGTGTCCTCGTTGCGTTCGCGGCAAACCTGAAATGAAATCCATTGTGATGTTTTCCCACTTCCACTCGGGTATCTCAAGGGGTTGTAACAAACCCGATGGTTTTTTATGCTCAGCCTTAATCTATTGGCAAACGAGACATTTTTGCACGTACAAAGCAATCTCCTTCTTTATGTTATCCCACCAATATGTTCCTTTTACGTCTTGATACATCTTGCTACTACCCGGATGGATTGTGTATCTGGACCGATGAGCTTCCTTTAAGATCTCTATTTTTAACATTTCATCTTTAGGCACCACCACTCGGTTTCGGTATTTTAGAATACCCTCGGGGCTAAAATTGAATTCGGTCGATTCCCTTTTTTCCACCTTCTCTCCCCACTTTCGGACCATCGAATCCTCCTTTTGCGCTTCTTTAATTCGCTCCAGTAGGGTGGATGTTACCTTAATATTACCAAAAACCACCTTATGACTCCCAAGGTAGGGTTTCCACTCACAAACGGATTCTAACAAATCCCATTCCTTCATCATTAACCTTGCTACCTGAGCTTTTCAACTTAAGGCATCAGCCACCACGTTCGCTTTCCCCGGATGGTAGTTGATAGTGCAGTCGTAATCCTCCAGGAATTCCATCCACCGTCGCTGCCTCATATTCAATTCCTTTTGTGAAAGAGGTACCTAAGCATCTTGTGGTCTAAGTAAATCTCGAAGGTCACCCCATATAGGTAGTGTCTCCACTTTTTCAGGGCGAAAACAACCGCGGCTAACTCAAGATCGTGGGTCGGGTAATTCTGTTCGTGGGGTTTCAACTTTCTAGAAGCAAAGGATATCACATTCCGGTTCTGCATTAACACGCACCCCAGGCCTTCCCGCGACGCGTCAGTATAAACGGCAAACCTGTCTACCCCGTTAGGCAAGACTAAAACTGGCGCTATGGTTAATCTTTTCTTCAACTCTTGAAAACTCACTTCGCATGTGACATTCCACACAAACCGACCATGTTTCTTCGTCAGGTCGGTTAAAGGACCGGCCAGTTTGGAAAAGTTTTTAATAAAACGCCGGTAGTACCCAGCCAACCCTAGAAAGTTACGAATCTCCGTGGGGTTTTCTGTCCTCTTCCAATTGGTCACGGCCTCTACTTTCGCCGGGTCAACCGAGATGCCCTCATGAGAAATTACGTGCCCTAAGAAAGAGATTTTCTCCAGCCAAAACTCACATTTACTGAATTTAGCGTACAATCGATGCTCTCTTAGGGTTTGCGAAACGACTCTTAGGTGCTGCTCATGCTCCTCACGAGTCTTGGAGTAGACCAGGATGTCGTCGATAAAGACAACGACGAATCGATCCAGGTAGAGCTTAAAAACCCTATGCATTAAATCCATGAAAGCGGCAGGGGCATTGGTCAGTCCAAAGGGCATAACTGCGAATTCGTGGTGCCCATATCTCGAGTTGAAAGCAGTTTTCGGAATATCTTCCTTCCTAATCAACAGTTGGTAATACCCCTGTCGAAGATCTAATTTCGAGAAGACCACTGCTCCTTGCAACTGGTCGAACAACTCATCAATATGGGGCAGTAGATACTTATTTTTAATCGTCACATTGTTTAGCCCCCGATAGTCTATACACATTCGCAGACTCCCGTCTTTCTTCTTCACAAACAATACAGGGGCTCCCCAAGGAGACCCACTCTCTTGAATGAACCCCGGCTCCAAAAGGTCTTGTAACTGCAATTTCACTTCCTTAAGTTCTGTAGGGACCATCCGATACGGGGTTTTTGAGATGGGTGATGTTCCCGGTAACAGGTCTATTTTGAATTCTATCTCTCTCTCCGGAGGTAGGGTTCCTAACTCATCGAAAAAAATATCTGGATATTCCTTCACTATGTGCACATCCTCTACCTTCAGTTTATCGGTGGGGGTATTAATTAGAAAGGCTAGGAATCCTTGCACCTCTCTACTTAGCAGTTTTCTAACCCGAATGCCCGAGATTAAGGCAGATGAGGCTAACCTACCCCTTATATTTAACCTTAAGGTCGCCTCCCCAGGAATACGGAATTCTACCACCTTTTTCATACAGTTCAGTTGGGCATTGTACCTGGCTAACCAGTCCATGCCCAAGATTACATCGTATCCCTTAATGGACAGGCTTATCAAATTCCCTAACAATTTTCTCTCTCCTACCCAAACCTCGCAGTCCTTATAAACCGTGCTAGTAATCAAACGATGGTCCCCAGTAGGCGTACTAACTTCTAGATCATAAGGTAGACTAGGAGGTTTTATATCAATACCACACATAAAATTAGGGTTAACGAAGGAATGGGTGGCACCGGGATCTACTAAGACCTTCGCAAATCGATGGAATACAGGGATTGTAACTTCTACGACCTCGGAAGAGTCAGGGACCTGTTGTGGCTCTAATGAGTACACTCGAGCCGACACCTTGGGTTTCGTCCCGTCCACCTTAGCTGGTCCAGAATTGGTCTTCGGCGACGGTTGACTTCCCTTTCCATCTTGCTTTAGTATCGGGCAGGTGGCAAGCTGGTGGTCTGCACTTCCGCAACGCAGACACTTTCCTTCCTTCTTCCAGCAATTATCCTCTATGTGGTTCGGCTTTCCGCAATACCCACAGGGTCCACAGGATGCCGAACCCAAACCTCTCTGGAACCTTCCTCTCTGGCTTCTTCCAGCTGGGCCACCTTTTGACAGAGCCCCTCTACCTACGCCCAACTGCTTTCCATCTCCTGCTCCCCATCCAAATTTGGAAGGGGCACTCTTACTCCCCTGTCCCGAACTACTACCACGAAACCCTCGTTTTTTCGCTTGAAAGTTCCTCACTTGAAACCTGGCGCTTTCTACCCGTTGAGCTTTTTCCACAGCCTCACTAAAAGTGTTAATTTAGGCCACCGTGAGATCCTTCTGAATTTCTACGTTCAAGCCCTGGATAAAGCGTCTTATCCGCCATTGCTTAGTCATGATTAGCTCGGGGACAAATTTGGATAGGTGGGTGAACTGGCTCTCGTATTCTGCTACGGACTGGACCCCCTGACGAAGCAGAATAAATTCATCTTCCTTCCGTTCTTGAACTAGAGGAGGGAAGAATTTAGCGTTGAATTCTCGCATAAAGTTTACCCAGGTCCTGGGCATTTGCTCCCGTTCCCACTTTTGCCGGATGACATTCCACCAGGAACTGGCCGCCCCTTCTAGTTGAAAGACGGCGAAGGTCACCTGCCTCTCCTCCGTATAATGTAAGGCAGCAAAGATGTCCACCATCTTTTCTAACCACCTTTCGGCCACGTCCGGATCGGGCCCCTCAATGAACTTTGGTGGGGCAAACTTCTGGAACCTCTCGAGAGCCCTATCCTCGCTCTCCACGTGATTACCAGGGTTCCCAGGGTTGGGGTTAGGGTTTTGACCTGTTGTTGCACCACTTGGGCTAGCAAATTAGTCATTTGCTGCATGGCAGCAGCTATTTGAACATTAGGGTCAACCCTGGGTTCAGGGTTTAGTCTGGATGAGGTTTCCCCAGCGCCCTTTTCCGACGTGGGTTGCCTACTCCCGCGTCCACGTCCCCGACCACTACGTGTCCCTTCTATCGATCTAAGTCAATCTAAGGTCAAAAGATAAGTATAATGTGAAAGGGCACATAACCCCTTTTCGTAACAATAAACACGAACAATTAGCCAAAACAACTATTTCATAGAGCATTTAAACACATAACACATGTACATAGAACACATAACAGGATCAAGTCATTATACAAAACAGGCAGTCAAGGACATATAAAATTTATCCCATGAAACAAAAGGGTCCCCCAAAACAATATACAAGGTTAGGCCAAAACGGCTAAATAAGAGCCTTTCCTAACTATTCCCTTCATGGAATCAAAAGCGGTTCAAAAGTTCTAGCCTAATTCCTTACGGAGGCCACAGACTCTCCCCCTTGGCTAGAACTAGGGGTACTCTCCTCACTAAGGGCCTCGCCACCAGGAGCCACTACCTGCGCATTGGCACCAATCACACCCTGGACCAGCGTCTCACACTCATTAATAATGCCTCCAGAACGGTCTCTAACCTCCCGGACGACATTAGTAAGGTAGGTGTTCACCCCCTGCAACTGTTCCCTCAGAGCATTAGTTCGTTCCTGCTCCATGGCTATATCTCCTTGGAGCTCTCCAATCCGATTGGCCTGCATCCTTACGACGCTCCTCAATCTAAGCGCCTCAGTGTGATCCCTGACGGCGACACTCCTAAGTCTCCTCCTCTCATCTAGTACCGCCACGACCACGTAGTCAGCATAAGAGTAATATTGGCAACGCCTACCGCGGCGGGTCCGGCTGGCAGTATACCAAAGCCGGATCGGACCTCCCGGTCTCTCCTGATAATCAATGACTCGTGGCCGCCATTGAGGTAGCGCACCTCTACCCTCTCCACTCTTTCCGGCCATAACCTACAAAAAAAACAAAGGAGTTCATAACTTAAACAACGTAAGCGTAATCACACTCAACGGTATCTTAACGCTTCCCTCACTGGTCCTAAGGAACAAAGTTTACACTTGCCTAGGTCATTTCTAACCTAAACTCTGATACCACCTGTGATGGCCCCACCGCCCCCTAAGGCGTACCAGAGGGGTTAGCAGACTGCCTGCCCAACTCTCGTCAGGACTAACGAGGCAGTTAAATACATTCTAAGATGTTTCGGAATAAAGTAGTGCGCTTACATGAATCAAAATCGCAAAATGGAAAAAACAAAACGAACCCGCCAATGAATAGTGGCTGCCACGTCACCTACCAGACCGAAACCAATCAACTACTAATAGCGTTACATAAATCTAGAGAATGAACCTTTCCAAACCAAATAGGATACATGAACAGGGGAAAATAGTTTTATACACATACGTTTGCAATTTACAAATAAAAGGAAAATATTGGGATCCAAGTACATTCAGAGTTTCCAACCATCGAGGAGCTTTACATAAGAATATATTAAAACTAGCTCAACTCGTACATCAAAACATCATAGTCTTCAAAAGTTGTTCCCTGTAAGGAAAACAAAATTTAATGGAGTGAGCTTTCGCCCAATGAGGTACCATCACTCAGGCATTCAAGGAGTACAAAATCACAATGATACACTATTCCAACAAGTTCATCAAGTGAGCACAACAACCATCACATTCCAAGAAGATTTGTAAAAGGATACGGTCGGCTCTCAAGAGCCCTTTTCCACTTTTGGCATACTTGATCTCACCTCATTGACGCTCCGTCAATGTATAAAAGTAACCAATACCGTAGACCCCACTTTACTCCAATTTCTTCCACCTCACATACCCCTACCGGGCCCGAACTCCAAACAGTTCAATAAATGGTAATACTCGAGTATACCGGAATCAAGAGTCTCGTACCCATCGATTCCTTAGAAACAGTTTCCCATGGCTTATCAATTTCCTCGACCAACCCCTTGTTGGCTCGATTCAATCGACCACCAATGGAGTTGAGCTCAGAATCAACAGTATAAGTCGTTGGATACACGTCCAAACGACACCAATTCAAGTATAATCAAGACAATTCAAGTGATATAGTAAACAGTCAATTAAGCCATAGAGTACGAGAGTGGTAAAGTACACTCTTGTCTCAACCAGTATCATCAGTAAACACAAACATTCCAATCATACATCTCAAGTATAACAAAGCCAAGAAATATCAATCATGTGAGTAGTACACTCACCACCCAAGCAAAGAGAGTTATCACAAAGTTCTGTCCGACGAGTGCCTTGCGTCACCAGCACGCCCTAAAACATTCAATAACACACAGTAAGACTCGATTACGAGTCATAAATCAAATCCACATACTACCAAAAATAAGGCCCCATGGGAACATATAAGTACAAAATGAAGCTAGGGAAAGTCCGGAAATGAAAGTTAAACCCTAAAACACAAAAATAGATGTGATGTCATTTAGCGTATCGGACAAAACTGAAGCTACGCTTATCGGATTGGTGTGAAATTTATACCGTTTTGAAGCTAAGATAAAGGGCTACAATTTTGAAGAAGGCCACTCAATCCAGTTTGTAGTGTAACTAGGTCAAAATTTCAATGTACCAAACCAGACTCGCACAAACAGGATAGCCAACCATATTCTGGTTAAACGACCATAACTCAAGCTACAGAAGTCAAATTGGGGCGTTTCTAGGGCGTTAGAAAGCTAAGACACAGTACTAAAACTTTTGTGTTTTGGCCAAATTCTAGTTCAGTAAGGATCAGGGTGAAAAGTCTCAGATTGGGTGAAGTGTCAACTCTGTCCACCGAACTCTACCTAGGGCAGTCTGGGGGTATTTCTATCTTTTCATAGGCCACCGAGCTCGGATTGGGCTGAAAATTTACAAGAATTTATAAAATATTATTTCCTACAACTTTTATGTTTTAACCTAAGGCTAATTCGGCCTCTAACTAGGTCTAACAGTACCGGGCAGAACAGGGGAAATTTACAACCCTAAACTGTCATTTTCCGCGCTAACCAGAAATTTCCGCTACCAATTGTATCCAACATATATTAGCTCCAGATTACACTATAATAAGCCCTCAATCCATGACCAAACCATGATTATCATACAAAATAGAAAAATAACAATAATAAATCAAAATCCATCATAACTTCACTTCTAACCATAATCACACCATATGTCATCACATTAAGCCACTAAAGCCACCAATTGAACATTATCAAGACTAAAGGGAAAAGTTCTTAACAACTCACCTTGTAACCTCAAGAAAACAAGCAACTTAGCACCTCCTCTTTCCAAACCACTCCACCAACTTAGTCACTACCACCTAACAAAGTATTTCTACTGAGTGAATTCGAGATTCATTAAAAGGTTACGTGCTCACAAGGAGCCATTCATTCATTCATTCTACTTTCATTTCCTTATTCCTCCAATCATTTGAAAATGCAGTTTTGTAAGTAAAACCCCTTCATTTACATTACCACTCGTTCATTCATTTCATTTCACCTCCTTCCGGACGTTGGCCGGACTCCACCTGACAACAAGGTAATACTCGAATATACCAATCATTCACCCAGGGTTACCAAATCGCCCGACCGAGTCCGCTTCTGGCTCAAGTCGATCGATAACGAAGGGCAGGGCCCAGTTCAGCCATCAGACTTACATTTATGCACATATAATCATTCAATCATTGTAAATTTCACATTCATTTAGGTCGACTGCGATAAAGTACACACTCGCCTGGAAAACTCGTTTTAGCAATCATAAAACGCATTTAACATGTTATCAATCATTCATAACAAGCCATATAATCAAGAACATAACAAACAAGAAACACTCACCTATTTAAACAAAAGAACGTCCAAAGTATTCTTCCGGGTGATACCCTCAATCACCAAGGAACCCTAATATAACCAAGAGAAACTATCACAGTTCAACCATCAAGAGTTTAAGTAATTCAAATAAAATCCGAATACTTACTAGTACAATACATAAATGTGAGTTTTAAAGTAAAAAGTGTACATTTAGATTTTACGGCCGAGAAAAGGAAAATAAATAAACCCTAAATTCACACCTAAAGCCTCGCTTGATAAAATTAGGTTTTACGGCCGAGAAACCCTAGGCAATTCTTCTTTGTTTCGGAAAGAAATGAGTAACCATTTGAAGTTCAAAACTTGACATTTGTAGCTAAGTATCATACTTAAAACGGTTGTCTCATTCACCATGCAAAAATGTAGAAGTTCAAATGAAAGGTAGCTCAAATAATACCATTAAAGTGGACCTAAGTATGTCCAAGCAAAGTAAGTCCAACGCATCACCAAATCACATTTCAAATCTCACTTTTACGCACTCAAACTACAAGAAAACAAATGGACAGCATTTCCCCTTACTTTCTTTACTTTCCATCCTACAATCAAACACCAACTCACATTCCAAAACAACCATAATTTCATATACAAATCATAGGCGATAAAATATACCTTTCGGCATAACAACCACAACTGAAGCTACACTTATCGAATTGAAACGAATCTTATGGAGTTTTGAAGCCAAGACATATACCTACATTTCTTATGAAGACCTCCAAAGCCAAATCATGCATTTTCAGGGTCAAAAATGAAAATCTCCACGAAAACAGAAAGCTGTCCGCAGAACAGGGCTCATGGGCAGTCAGGGTATTTCGGTCATTTCACAAGATACAGTACTCATATTGAGCTGAAATTTTACAGGTGGCTAGTTAACTCAATTACCAACAACTTTCATGTTTGGAGCTAAGCCCAATTCGGCCTTTATCATGGCCGAATGACGCTGGTCAGAACAGGGCAGAATTGAAATCCTAAAACTGAAATTGAACATAACTCTAGTTCAACCCATGAAATCTTTCACAAAACAACATCTATAACAACTATAAGCCACTAATTAACAATTAATTGAAGTAAAGAGGAAGTTCTTGGCAAAATACCTTGGAAACTCAAGAAAAATGGTAGCTTAGACTTTCCTCTTCCAAAACAACTCCACCAAAACCTTTAAACTTCCTAGTTGAGCACTTGTATGGTGTAGTTTGTGATTTGGGTGGTTGAAACTCAAGATTTGAGCAAGAATTGAGGCTAGAAAATGAAGAACTTTCCTTTCTTGTTTTGCTCCTCAAATGGGTCAGCCAAGACCAAGAAAATGGAAGAAAATTGGGTCAAAAATTGGTTTTTAGTAAAGGTGAAAGTTAGGTCAAAGTCCACCGTCCAATGGGTTTGTAACACTTGGCACTTTGAATGTTTAATGCTTAACTTCTCACTCCCAATGGTTAGTCTATCTAGCTAACCTCTAATCATCTTCTAGCACCTTGTAAAATAATAACACTTAACACAAAAATCACGTAATCACCAAAATTTTATCGCACTAGCGGGTCCCACGTCTATAATGCGTTTCAAATTTAACATACACTAACTTATACTAGAAAAATGATTTAAAACTGTACCTGCTTATAAAAATGCATAGAAACTTTAATATTTTAAAGGCAAGTATAAAAATGTAGGCAAAAATAAATAACGCCTAGAAAAATGTGAGCATTGTCGGGTTCTCATATTAATCATAACCACAAGTTATAGGCTATAAAGTACACTTGTTTAAGCCCACAAAGCCAACCAAATTAGCCAATTACTTGCTCAACATAACTATAATAAAGCTGGAAAAATAGAAACCCTAAACTGAAATTTAATACTACAAGCTGAAATTTTCTAGAATGAAGCTAAAACAACATATGAATGCGAGAAAATTCACATGGCAAAACTAATAGATCATAGCCAAACTCAAATCAACATATCAAAGCTGAAATTTCTCCCTCAAAACTGGAATTTTTCAATCACCACACAAACCATGAAATCTTCTATGAATTCCACCATAATTAACCCTTAAATCCACTCAAAAGCAAGTTAAATGACAAGAGATAGTTTCTAGACTTTGTTACCTTGAAACCCTAAGAAGAAATGAAAACCAAGAGCTTCTTTCTCCAAAATCAGTCCACCAAAGCCCTTATTCCTCCCAAAAGGTCACTTTTTATGGTTTAGATTGCAAGTTTATGGTGACACTTCAACGATTCAAGCAAGAAATGGAGGTTGAAGATGAAGTCTCTTCTCTCTTTTCCCTCTCCAATTTTCGGCCAAGAAGAAGGAAATGAAGGGTTGTTTTGGTCAATTTTATTTTTAAAGACTAATAATGGTCTTAGTCAAAGTCCAAGTTCCATGGCTTGTTGACAAATGTCCTTCCAAGGTTCATCCTCATCTCTTTTGTCTTCCAACTACTAAAATATCTTGCCAACCTCTAATTATTCCATAATACCTTATAAAATAATATCCCTTTGCACAAAACTCCTCCTACTCTTTAAAATTTTATCGCACACACCTCACTAGTGGGTCCTACTTCCATAATGCACTACGAGTTTAACATGCACTAATTTATACAAGAAAAATGGTTTAAAAACTAAATTAAAGTAAAGAAAATATATTCGAAGAAATAAAATAAAATAAAGAAATTTTTCGGGTCCTCACAGTTTGTGTTGAAGTTGACTTAATTAAAGCTCCTCCCAGTAGAATCTAGATTGGAAATGGTAATCATGAGGGGTTTTGGCAAAACCTAATACCAGAAAATATTCCAAAGTATTGTACTCACTGCTTTCGGCAAGGGCATGATCAGGATTTGTGTCTTGTTCTTCACCCAGAGCTTAGAGTAGAAAGGGATGAGAGGAAGGTAAACCATGTGGTTTATCGTCCCAGAATGACTCAAAGTGCATCAGAGGTTACGAAGAATCTAACTGAGGATAATTTGGCTTCGTCAATACCATCTTCGGTGACTACTTCTCTTACGGAGATACCGCAGATTTTCGCAGAGGAGAACCTAGTTTTTCCTTTGTCTGCATCGATGGGGAAGGAGAGTGATGGGACTAAAGGCAGCAATGATGGTTGGAGCTCTATGCCAGGTAATGTATCAGCTTTACCTGCTTACGTGGCTGCTACTCATATGGAGTTGTAGCATTGTTCAGTGGAACCGAACCTAGTTGCTGCGTTACCGTCATCGGTGGGGAGGGAATGTAATGGTATAGCGGTGTCAGAGGTCCACACCAGGGTCAATTGATATGTCTCTGGTGGTGGCACCTTCTAGCGTAAGTACAGATTCCCTAGTAGTTGCTGTAGAGAATTCAATTTCCAACATCTTGTCTACAATGACTTCGGGAGAGGATGTGGCAGTTTCATCTTGTACTGCTGTTTCAACTAAAAACTGTCCAAGAAGTGCTTTGGTAGTCCCTCAAGTCATTTTGTCATCTTCTTCTATGGCTGTTACGGCCAATATTGCTTCTCTGGTTGGTGGGGAAAGTGACGGTACAGTTGGTAGATTAACAGAGGTGGAATTAGGCGCAGTGGTGGAGGAGGAGGAGATTTATAAGGTTGAGCAAAGGGCTAGGAGTTTGTCTCCACGTGGTAAGCAGAGAGCTACACAACGGGAGTTTGGTTCCTTGGTTGTTGATATATTTAATTTAGATTCGATAATTCAGCAAGTTTAGGAAAAGGTTCGAACGGATGAAGATTTCAATGTGATCGCAAAGCCTAAGCACAAAGGTATTCGAGCCCAATTTCCTAGCGAATGATTGTTACGCTCTAAGTCAAAATTATCCACAAACTCTTTTGCTACACTGTCTAATGATTACTTTCTTATTTTGAAACATTCGGGGCATCTCATGTGCTCCAAATTTTCGTTACTTAAAATGCTGATTTTCCCATTGAACTAGTTGCTATTTGTGAACCAAAGTTATCTCCAGTGGAAATTCAATGGATTCGTGTGTAGTTGAAGATGGATAGGTGTGTTGTTAATAGTGAGGGTTCCCTATGGGTATTTTATCAAAATTCATTTGTTTGTGAACAAGTTGGTGAATCTAGTCAATATCTGTCAATGAAAGTCCAATCACAATTGTTCCCTAATCCGATGGTCTTTTCTTTTGTACATGCAAAGTTTTCTGATCAAGAAAGAGCTTTGCTTTGGGCAGCTCTATTGGTAGATAATCCTATGGATTGTCCGTGGTTTCTAGCAGGGGACTTTAATGTCATTGTTATTGAGGAGAAAAAAGAGATGGTTTACCTTTTTTGAATGGGTGAAGAGTTGGATTTTATTTCATTTATGGCTATGGCTGGAGTACAAAACGCTAGTTTCTTGGGGTCCAAATTTACATGGTGTAATAATAAAGGAGGACATGCTCGCATTTGGAAGCGGCTGGATAGAATGCTCTATAATCAGAGTGTGTCTAGTTTAACTTTTAATTTTATGGTACAACATTTAGGGAGAGACCCTTCGGACCATGCTTCCCTTCTACTAGCGGCAAAGCTAGGCATGATCATAAGTCGAAATTCTTCCATTTTTCGAACGTTTGGACTACTAAGCTGGAATTACTTGAGGTTATTCATAGAGGCTAGGATGGTATGTTCTCGGGTTCTCCGCTTTAGAGGTAGGCTGCCAAATTACGGCAGGTAAAAAAATATATCCAAGTTTGGTCTCATGAGTATTTTGGTGATATTTTTGAGGCAACGAAGAAAGCTGAAGAACTGGTAATGACGGCAGAATATCAAATTGATAATGATCCATCGGAGACTAATCTACTCACCTTTCAGAAAGCTCGAGTTGTATTGAGGAATTCCCTCTTTATAGAGGAGGAATACTGGAAGCAAAAGGTTAGAGTGAAATATCTTCAGGAAGGGGACAAAAATTTAAAATATATTCACTCTATAGTTGTTGAGTGAAGGACAATCAATTATTCATAGGATAAAAAATGCAAATAGGGATTGGTTAGCAAATGAGAATCAGATTGCAGTAGAGGCAGTTGATTTCTTTAGAGCCTTATTTTCATCTGACCCTTTGGGATACACTGAATGTGATTCCCAATATTATATCTCGGAACAAAATGATGAATTAGTTCATCTTCCTTCTTTGGAGAAGATTAGATATGTTGTTTTTGGGATGGATGGTGAGAGTGCAACTAGGCCGGATGGATTTACGGGTAGATTTTTTACTTTTGCTTGGGAGGTGGTGACGGAGGATATATATGAAGCAGTGGTTAGTTTCTTTTGTGGGCATAAGTTGCCGAAGAGCATAACTTCAATATTGATTATGC
Source organism: Coffea arabica (assembly GCF_036785885.1). Lineage (NCBI taxonomy): Eukaryota > Viridiplantae > Streptophyta > Magnoliopsida > Gentianales > Rubiaceae > Coffea > Coffea arabica. The sequence continues at coordinate 21,452,998 of NC_092318.1, read as the reverse complement.
TTATTCCAAAGGTTAATGCTCCACAAGACTTTAGTCAATATCGGTTGATAAGTTTGTGTAATTTTATTAATAAATTGCTCTAAAAAATTTTGGCAATTGGGTTGTCAAAGGTGTTGTCTACCATTATTTCGCCTCAGCAAAGTGCCTTTGTGAAGGATAGACAAATTTATGATAATTTTTTGTTAGCTTAGAAGCTATCTTCAGATATTCAAAAATCTAATAGATGGGGTCATGTTGTCCTAACACTCGACATGGCTAAAACCTATGACAGGGTTTCCTGGCCTTTTTTGATACAAGTGCTAAGAAGGTTCGGGTTCTGTGAGAGTTGGATAGATATGATTTAGAGATTTATTTCTAATGTTTGATTTTCAGTTATTGTTAATGGCTCGCCTCAAGGCTTCTTTAAGTCTAGTTAGGGGATCCGGCAAGGGGATCCGATTTCACCAGCTCTTTTTGTAATAAGTGTAGAAATGCTGTCTCGATTTTTGAATTCCTTGATTAGTCGTCAAGGTTATGTTCCTTTTAAGGTTCCACTGGGATGTTCGATTGCTACTCGTTTAGCATATGCAGATGATGTTATTATATTTTCTAGTGGAATGAAAAGGTCATTACAGTTGGTTATGAAGACATTGGAAGATTATACGTTAATATCGCGATAGAAGGTCAATCATCATATGTGACGACCTCACCTACCCCTAAGGCGAACCGCCTATCCAACTCTCGCTGGGACTCACTACAATCCTTAAATGAAAAATAGACCAATTCCAATGATTACATCTAAATATGCCAAAATAATAACACGACTATAATATTTCATTTCACAAGTACATCTAAGGATACAAATCTCAAGCCAACTACATCGAGTTTCAAATCTTACAATTCCCCAAAGGTCAGTTACAAAATACCAAACTATATAAAAGACTAGCTTTCACTAGTATCTTCCAATCACTTCCTTCACGTCACTCTCCTGTTAAGGAATAACAAATGGAATGGGATGAGCTAACGTTCAGTGAGGCCAAGAAGAAAAAAAAACATGCAACCACATAGTTCAAGTATAATAACACTTGTACAATAAATAAAGCTAGAAAATTCAGTTAAGTCATAAATAACAATAAAACATCCTCAATAAGGATACAGGATCTCTCAGGAGCTATATCCCACTTGCTTTGCCAAGGCTCGATCCAATACCTCCACGTGATGACACTCTGTCAACCGGGTAGGTATTAAGTCCGTAGAAACTCCACTTACTTCCCCCATCCATCATTTCGCCCTCTCAGATCCGTAACCAAACACGCACTGTGTGGGCGATACTACTCGAGTATGCCAAGCAAGATCTCAAAAGATCAAGCTTTATAATTTCCCATGGTTCACCAAACTTCTCGACCAAGCCCTTGCCGGCTCGAGTTACAAGGTTGGCCAATGGGTTGGGGTGCCCCCCAGAAGTATAAGTGATCGATGAGACATCGCTCCAATCGACTTAGAGTTGTTTATGGTTCTGAGTCGATATAAGAGGTACCTCCCACCGAATTGGTGTGGTACATGCTATCGCTTAGAGAACTGGGTCAATGAGACATCGCTCCAATCGACTTAAAATTGTTTATGGTTCTGAGTCGACATGAGGGGTACCTCCCACCTGAATTGGTGTGGTACATTCATCCGCACAGAGTTCACGAGTTAAACATATTCATGTACAATTACCAATCATATGTATTCATGTAATAAGTATCACGTAATTAAAAGAGAGAGAGGGCGAGAGCGATAAAGTACACTCTCGTCTCGGCAAGTTTACGTATCATGTATAACACTTGTATAATTATGTGACAGCCCCACTTCTCCCAAGGGCGAACCCAAGGGTATCGGCGGGCCGCCTGCCTAGCTCGCGCCAGGACTCAAAACTTAAAACAATCAAAGCCAGAAAATTCAAAAGAGTACTATATACAACCCCAAAAGAGTTATAATTACATTCTCCAAAAGTATCGAGTCAGACCACCAAAACAAAAATAAACATCCTAACTGTTCAACTATTACAAGCCAATCTAACTATACTAGTATACGAGCCAAAAGTCCCCGCGTCGGCCCCTGCTAAGGAAAACAAAAGGAATGGGGTAAGCTATATGCTTAGTAAGTAAACAGGGGCGAAAGCGTAAATTCATGTAGCAACAATTACACAATAAGAGTAAAGCAAAAGCAGAAAAGAACAACATCATATAATAAGGATACGGGTGGCTCCAAAGCCAATTCATGTGCCATGCATGATCTCCTGCCGACACTCCGTCGACCGCAAATAATAGTCCGTAGAACTTCACTTGTACACCCACCGACACCTTATCACCCTCACTGGCCAGTCACCTCACAAACTTGCCCGGGCGAACGAAATCACAAACTTGAGCTTGAGTCACAAGCTCGGGTCACAAACTTGGTCACCTTCTCGGTGAACCGGATTCACAAAATTGGTTCATAACATGAACCTACAAACTTGGTGACCTCAGACTAAGTTGGACTGACTTCGACCAAGCCCTAACCGGCTCGAATAGTCCAACCAGGTCAAGAGTTCGCCCCAAACTCACAAACTTCACAAAATTATTCAAAATCACAAACTTTGCAAACTTCACAAACTTTATTCGAAAGTCGCCCCGAGCCACAAGCTCAAGGGTTTTGGTTCCAAAAGGTTCATATACATATGCCAAGTACAATTATACATTCAAATTAGGGTTTAGGTCGAATGCGATAAAGTACACCCTCGCCTAAGTGCCCTTTTCACATATCTCAAACACATAGCAAAGAAAACACACCAAACTGGCCTGAATACTTACCCAAAATACAAAAGTAGTACTAAAGCAAAATCGCTTCGCGCGTGTTCGCTAGTAGTGGGCCCCACCGGCTCCGCCTAGCTCACCACTGTCTGAAATAGAAGATTGTGTCATAATATATCACAAACGGCCACTAACGTACTTAAAACAAGCAAAACGGCAAAATTGGCACGCGCCAGTGCGGAAACGGCAAACGGGACGGCCAGATCTGCCATCTCAAACCGTTTTGGTCAAAAGTTAGGCTAGGAGTGTCGGATCAAGGTGGGTGAGACACCGTTACGAAGCTAAAAGGAAGAGCTACAACTTTAATTTAGGTATCTCAACCCAGATCTCAATAGGTATAGGTCAAAAATGCACGAAACAGTGCCAGCTGTTTCATTGCGGTTTACCAAACAGGCCCTGTTTGCAAGGCCGTAACTCACGGCTCAGAAATCGAAATCAAGAAATTCCAGAGGCGTTAGAAAGCTGAAACATAAGGCTAAAACTTTGATGTTTTGGCCAAGATCTGAATCCACTCAGAATAGAACGAAAATCGAGTGCCAAAATACCCGTCAGAACTGTCCAGATACAAGGCAGTTCTGACGATCTATATTGTTTGGGTCATAACAGAAGCTACGGAACTCGGATTCTGACGTACTTTATACCGTTTCGAAGCTGAGACCAAGATCTAAATTTCTTATGAAGGAGTCGACACCCAGATCGAATGGGATCAATACGAAAAACCCACGGTCAGAAACTGAAATTCAAAACGTACACAAACGAACGTCTAAAACAGGCCTGATGGTTTTGTCCATAACTCAGGATACACTAATCCGTTTGACCTGAAATTTTACAAGTAGATTCAGGACCTAAGAGGCTACAATGTTGAAGAAGGCCACTCAATCCAGTTTCGAGTGTAACTAGGTCAAAAATGCAAGATACTACACCAGCATCGCAAAAACAGATTCACAAAATGTATTCTAGCACAAACAACATAAAACAGGCTACCTAAGTCCAAATTCCGAGATTCCAAAGCCATATGAAAGCTAAGATTTAAGGCTACATTTCATCAGAAGACCATAACAACCAATTCAGAAGCAATCCCAACCAAAACAACCAATTACAATCGCAGTTCTTACATTCGGCCAAAACCAGAACAGCAATCCTTTCTTTGTTCTTGATTATGCTAAATTAGTGACTTGTGATTGCTAAAGAGATGGTTTGATGGATTATATTTTGAGTTGTGGTTGGATAGATGAACTTTTATTATTTTTGGGGATTTTTCTGTTTTAATATGAGTATGATTATGTGGTTATGTATGATGATTGGAAATGATGTTTAATGATTCTAGAAGGTGGAAAAAGTGGAAGATTGCAAGTAAATTCTGTTTTGGAAGAAATCTGGAAAATTAGGGTTCTTGGTTCTTCATTCTGTCCGAAATTTTTGGTCCTATATAGAGGCCGAATTGGCCTTAGCTCAAAACATGAAAGTTGTAGGGAATGACATTTTAAAGGTTCCTACAAAATTTCAGGTCAATCGGAGTAGCGTAGAGTGAGAAAAGTCGAAATTACTATTGCTGTTCTGGTTTACCCGAAATTGGGATTTGCGATTGTAATTGGTTTTTTTGGCTGGAATTTATTCCGAATTTGTTGTTGAGGCCTTCTGATGGAATTTAGCCCTGTTTCTTATCTTTCATCTGGTTTTGGAATTTCTGAATTTGGACTTCGGTATCCTGATTTATGATGTTTGCACCAGAATGCGATTCGTGAACCTGTTTTTCTTATTCTGGTGTAGTATCTTGCATTTTTGACCTGGTTACACTCGAAACTGGGTTGAGTGACCTTCTACAATATTGTAGCCTTATCTCTTAGCTTCGAAACGGTGGGTCTTGTACCTTCATCCGACCATCGTAGTGCCTTTGGCACCATTACCGCAAAATGACATCAAAACTGTTTTTCTGGTTTTGACCTTAACTTTCATTTCCGGACTTTTCCCTAGCTTGACTTGTCTTTGTACTACTTGGAGTTTGTTGAATGGATATTGGATGAACTTGTTGTTGTGTGTGTACCTTTGGGTTGGAATGAGAAAAATAATGAAGCCATGATGGCTGGAAAAGTTAGCAAATTCAGGGGAAGTGCTGTCCGAACTTTGAAGGGATTTGTTTGCATTGAGTTTGTGATTTAAGACTTGGATTTGAGCAAGGCAATGATATTTGATGGATGATTTCTGAGCCATGGAGGTGAGTGACCCTAAACTATTTTCAAAGTACTTGTGAAATGTTTCTTGCATTAATTATTCGATTGCATATCATGCGTGCTTGCATGTGAATTCATGACATGATTTGGCTTCAATGAGTTCTGGGAAAGTCTTGTGCTGGACACCAACGTCTCCACCTTGTTTATGGTTCATGTTCATGGTTATCTGGAGCACCGATGTTGCTCCAACTTTCGTGAGTTCGTGAGTTAATGTTAAATGAAATATTTGAGCGTTGGGTGTTCAAGTGCTATGATTTCACTGGCTCACGAGAGCACTAAACGGACATTTGATCTCTGAATCATGACATCATCGAAATCATCGAAATGCAACATTGTGAAATATATTTGCTTAATGATTTTGCTGGTTACTCGCTGAGCTTCTAGCTCACCCCAAAAATATTTTATTCCCCTCCACAGGGCTCAAGGCGAAGGCAGGACTTGTTGTGCTTATTCACGTGAATGGATGCCCTTTATGTTGTACAATTTGGATTTGGAATCATTTTATGTATAGTTGGGAATTGTTTCCGCTGCATTTGTGACATGTAATTATTGGAGACTTGGATGTATATTTGTGGACCATGTGATGTATATTTGAGGTTTATTCTTGTAATTCATTTGAGGACTTTAGTGAACGACTGAGTCCCGGCGAGAGCTGGGCAGGCGGCCCGCCGAACCCTCTGGTTCGCCTTAGGGGAAAGTGGGGCTGTCACAGGTGGTATCAGAGCTTAGGTTTCAGATCTCTGTAGTGTATCCTAGGCTTGAAGTTTAGGATGCCGGACTGTGGGTTTGATTTGACTCTTGAGAGATTTTTGCGGGATGTCTTGACTTGATTGGTACAAGAGGGAATGCCGAGGACGACATTCTTTTAAGGAGGGGAGTTTGTGACGCCCCAAAAAAAAAATGAGTTTGAGAACCCGGAAATTTTCTAATTTTCTAGGGTTTATTTTTTTAAACGCCCGCCTTTTCTACATTTTCTTGATTAGAAAAATTTCCCAGATAAAGTTTATGAGCAAAAATAGTTTTAAAATGATTTTTCTAGTATCGGTTAGTTTTTGAGAAATTAAAAGCGTATTTTGGACGTGGGACCCGCAAGTGCGGTAAATGCATTATATTTTTTGACAACTTGTTGGAATTTTGTATTAAGTGATATTATTTTACAATGTGTTAAGATATTTGTATTGGAGAGACAAAAAGATAAGATTAAAACCCTAAAGGACCATTTGTCACAAAACCATTGGACCTTGACTTTTGACCAAGACTTTTCTAACTTTACTAAAACCAATTTGGACCCAATTTCTCTCCATTTTAGCTTGTCTTGGACGAAATTTTGAGAGAAAAAGAGAGAGAAAATCCATCATCTTGCACTTCAATTTCTTGTCCAAATCTTGAGTTCCAACCGATTAAATTGCAAATCACTCCATAAAACTTGCTAGCTAAGGAAGATTGAAGCTCTTGGTGGAGTTATTTTGGAAGAAAAATCCCTAAGTCATCACCTTTCTTGATATTTGAAGGTATCATGTCTAGCAATCCTTTCTTTGTTCTTGATTATGCTAAATTAGTGACTTGTGATTGCTAAAGAGATGGTTTGATGGATTATATTTTGAGTTGTGGTTGGATAGATGAACTTTTATTATTTTTGGGGATTTTTCTGTTTTAATATGAGTATGATTATGTGGTTATGTATGATGATTGGAAATGATGTTTAATGATTCTAGAAGGTGGAAAAAGTGGAAGATTGCAAGTAAATTCTGTTTTGGAAGAAATCTGGAAAATTAGGGTTCTTGGTTCTTCATTCTGTCTGAAATTTTTGGTCCTATATAGAGGCCGAATTGGCCTTATCTCAAAACATGAAAGTTGTAGGGAATGACATTTTAAAGGTTCCTACAAAATTTCAGGTCAATCGGAGTAGCGTAGAGTGAGAAAAGTCGAAATTACTATTGCTGTTCTGGTTTACCCGAAATTGGGATTTGCGATTGTAATTGGTTTTTTTGGCTGGAATTTATTCCGAATTTGTTGTTGAGGCCTTCTGATGGAATTTAGCCCTGTTTCTTATCTTTCATCTGGTTTTGGAATTTCTGAATTTGGACTTCGGTATCCTGATTTATGATGTTTGCACCAGAATGCGATTCGTGAACCTGTTTTTCTTATTCTGGTGTAGTATCTTGCATTTTTGACCTGGTTACACTCGAAACTGGGTTGAGTGACCTTCTACAATATTGTATCCTTATCTCTTAGCTTCGAAACGGTGGGTCTTGTACCTTCATCCGACCATCGTAGTGCCTTTGGCACCATTACCGCAAAATGACATCAAAACTGTTTTTCTGGTTTTGACCTTAACTTTCATTTCCGGACTTTTCCCTAGCTTGACTTGTCTTTGTACTACTTGGAGTTTGTTGAATGGATATTGGATGAACTTGTTGTTGTGTGTGTACCTTTGGGTTGGAATGAGAAAAATAATGAAGCCATGATGGCTGGAAAAGTTAGCAAATTCAGGGGAAGTGCTGTCCGAACTTTGAAGGGATTTGTTTGCATTGAGTTTGTGATTTAAGACTTGGATTTGAGCAAGGCAATGATATTTGATGGATGATTTCTGAGCCATGGAGGTGAGTGACCCTAAACTATTTTCAAAGTACTTGTGAAATGTTTCTTGCATTAATTATTCGATTGCATATCATGCGTGCTTGCATGTGAATTCATGACATGATTTGGCTTCAATGAGTTCTGGGAAAGTCTTGTGCTGGACACCAACGTCTCCACCTTGTTTATGGTTCATGTTCATGGTTATCTGGAGCACCGATGTTGCTCCAACTTTCGTGAGTTCGTGAGTTAATGTTAAATGAAATATTTGAGCGTTGGGTGTTCAAGTGCTATGATTTCACTGGCTCACGAGAGCACTAAACGGACATTTGATCTCTGAATCATGACATCATCGAAATCATCGAAATGCAACATTGTGAAATATATTTGCTTAATGATTTTGCTGGTTACTCGCTGAGCTTCTAGCTCACCCCAAAAATATTTTATTCCCCTCCACAGGGCTCAAGGCGAAGGCAGGACTTGTTGTGCTTATTCACGTGAATGGATGCCCTTTATGTTGTACAATTTGGATTTGGAATCATTTTATGTATAGTTGGGAATTGTTTCCGCTGCATTTGTGACATGTAATTATTGGAGACTTGGATGTATATTTGTGGACCATGTGATGTATATTTGAGGTTTATTCTTGTAATTCATTTGAGGACTTTAGTGAACGACTGAGTCCCGGCGAGAGCTGGGCAGGCGGCCCGCCGAACCCTCTGGTTCGCCTTAGGGGAAAGTGGGGCTGTCACAGGTGGTATCAGAGCTTAGGTTTCAGATCTCTGTAGTGTATCCTAGGCTTGAAGTTTAGGATGCCGGACTGTGGGTTTGATTTGACTCTTGAGAGATTTTTGCGGGATGTCTTGACTTGATTGGTACAAGAGGGAATGCCGAGGACGACATTCTTTTAAGGAGGGGAGTTTGTGACGCCCCAAAAAAAAAATGAGTTTGAGAACCCGGAAATTTTCTAATTTTCTAGGGTTTATTTTTTTAAACGCCCGCCTTTTCTACATTTTCTTGATTAGAAAAATTTCCCAGATAAAGTTTATGAGCAAAAATAGTTTTAAAATGATTTTTCTAGTATCGGTTAGTTTTTGAGAAATTAAAAGCGTATTTTGGACGTGGGACCCGCAAGTGCGGTAAATGCATTATATTTTTTGACAACTTGTTGGAATTTTGTATTAAGTGATATTATTTTACAATGTGTTAAGATATTTGTATTGGAGAGACAAAAAGATAAGATTAAAACCCTAAAGGACCATTTGTCACAAAACCATTGGACCTTGACTTTTGACCAAGACTTTTCTAACTTTACTAAAACCAATTTGGACCCAATTTCTCTCCATTTTAGCTTGTCTTGGACGAAATTTTGAGAGAAAAAGAGAGAGAAAATCCATCATCTTGCACTTCAATTTCTTGTCCAAATCTTGAGTTCCAACCGATTAAATTGCAAATCACTCCATAAAACTTGCTAGCTAAGGAAGATTGAAGCTCTTGGTGGAGTTATTTTGGAAGAAAAATCCCTAAGTCATCACCTTTCTTGATATTTGAAGGTATCATGTCTAGCAATCCTTTCTTTGTTCTTGATTATGCTAAATTAGTGACTTGTGATTGCTAAAGAGATGGTTTGATGGATTATATTTTGAGTTGTGGTTGGATAGATGAACTTTTATTATTTTTGGGGATTTTTCTGTTTTAATATGAGTATGATTATGTGGTTATGTATGATGATTGGAAATGATGTTTAATGATTCTAGAAGGTGGAAAAAGTGGAAGATTGCAAGTAAATTCTGTTTTGGAAGAAATCTGGAAAATTAGGGTTCTTGGTTCTTCATTCTGTCTGAAATTTTTGGTCCTATATAGAGGCCGAATTGGCCTTATCTCAAAACATGAAAGTTGTAGGGAATGACATTTTAAAGGTTCCTACAAAATTTCAGGTCAATCGGAGTAGCGTAGAGTGAGAAAAGTCGAAATTACTATTGCTGTTCTGGTTTACCCGAAATTGGGATTTGCGATTGTAATTGGTTTTTTTGGCTGGAATTTATTCCGAATTTGTTGTTGAGGCCTTCTGATGGAATTTAGCCCTGTTTCTTATCTTTCATCTGGTTTTGGAATTTCTGAATTTGGACTTCGGTATCCTGATTTATGATGTTTGCACCAGAATGCGATTCGTGAACCTGTTTTTCTTATTCTGGTGTAGTATCTTGCATTTTTGACCTGGTTACACTCGAAACTGGGTTGAGTGACCTTCTACAATATTGTATCCTTATCTCTTAGCTTCGAAACGGTGGGTCTTGTACCTTCATCCGACCATCGTAGTGCCTTTGGCACCATTACCGCAAAATGACATCAAAACTGTTTTTCTGGTTTTGACCTTAACTTTCATTTCCGGACTTTTCCCTAGCTTGACTTGTCTTTGTACTACTTGGAGTTTGTTGAATGGATATTGGATGAACTTGTTGTTGTGTGTGTACCTTTGGGTTGGAATGAGAAAAATAATGAAGCCATGATGGCTGGAAAAGTTAGCAAATTCAGGGGAAGTGCTGTCCGAACTTTGAAGGGATTTGTTTGCATTGAGTTTGTGATTTAAGACTTGGATTTGAGCAAGGCAATGATATTTGATGGATGATTTCTGAGCCATGGAGGTGAGTGACCCTAAACTATTTTCAAAGTACTTGTGAAATGTTTCTTGCATTAATTATTCGATTGCATATCATGCGTGCTTGCATGTGAATTCATGACATGATTTGGCTTCAATGAGTTCTGGGAAAGTCTTGTGCTGGACACCAACGTCTCCACCTTGTTTATGGTTCATGTTCATGGTTATCTGGAGCACCGATGTTGCTCCAACTTTTGTGAGTTCGTGAGTTAATGTTAAATGAAATATTTGAGCGTTGGGTGTTCAAGTGCTATGATTTCACTGGCTCACGAGAGCACTAAACGGACATTTGATCTCTGAATCATGACATCATCGAAATCATCGAAATGCAACATTGTGAAATATATTTGCTTAATGATTTTGCTGGTTACTCGCTGAGCTTCTAGCTCACCCCAAAAATATTTTATTCCCCTCCACAGGGCTCAAGGCGAAGGCAGGACTTGTTGTGCTTATTCACGTGAATGGATGCCCTTTATGTTGTACAATTTGGATTTGGAATCATTTTATGTATAGTTGGGAATTGTTTCCGCTGCATTTGTGACATGTAATTATTGGAGACTTGGATGTATATTTGTGGACCATGTGATGTATATTTGAGGTTTATTCTTGTAATTCATTTGAGGACTTTAGTGAACGACTGAGTCCCGGCGAGAGCTGGGCAGGCGGCCCGCCGAACCCTCTGGTTCGCCTTAGGGGAAAGTGGGGCTGTCACAGGTGGTATCAGAGCTTAGGTTTCAGATCTCTGTAGTGTATCCTAGGCTTGAAGTTTAGGATGCCGGACTGTGGGTTTGATTTGACTCTTGAGAGATTTTTGCGGGATGTCTTGACTTGATTGGTACAAGAGGGAATGCCGAGGACGACATTCTTTTAAGGAGGGGAGTTTGTGACGCCCCAAAAAAAAAATGAGTTTGAGAACCCGGAAATTTTCTAATTTTCTAGGGTTTATTTTTTTAAACGCCCGCCTTTTCTACATTTTCTTGATTAGAAAAATTTCCCAGATAAAGTTTATGAGCAAAAATAGTTTTAAAATGATTTTTCTAGTATCGGTTAGTTTTTGAGAAATTAAAAGCGTATTTTGGACGTGGGACCCGCAAGTGCGGTAAATGCATTATATTTTTTGACAACTTGTTGGAATTTTGTATTAAGTGATATTATTTTACAATGTGTTAAGATATTTGTATTGGAGAGACAAAAAGATAAGATTAAAACCCTAAAGGACCATTTGTCACAAAACCATTGGACCTTGACTTTTGACCAAGACTTTTCTAACTTTACTAAAACCAATTTGGACCCAATTTCTCTCCATTTTAGCTTGTCTTGGACGAAATTTTGAGAGAAAAAGAGAGAGAAAATCCATCATCTTGCACTTCAATTTCTTGTCCAAATCTTGAGTTCCAACCGATTAAATTGCAAATCACTCCATAAAACTTGCTAGCTAAGGAAGATTGAAGCTCTTGGTGGAGTTATTTTGGAAGAAAAATCCCTAAGTCATCACCTTTCTTGATATTTGAAGGTATCATGTCTAGCAATCCTTTCTTTGTTCTTGATTATGCTAAATTAGTGACTTGTGATTGCTAAAGAGATGGTTTGATGGATTATATTTTGAGTTGTGGTTGGATAGATGAACTTTTATTATTTTTGGGGATTTTTCTGTTTTAATATGAGTATGATTATGTGGTTATGTATGATGATTGGAAATGATGTTTAATGATTCTAGAAGGTGGAAAAAGTGGAAGATTGCAAGTAAATTCTGTTTTGGAAGAAATCTGGAAAATTAGGGTTCTTGGTTCTTCATTCTGTCTGAAATTTTTGGTCCTATATAGAGGCCGAATTGGCCTTATCTCAAAACATGAAAGTTGTAGGGAATGACATTTTAAAGGTTCCTACAAAATTTCAGGTCAATCGGAGTAGCGTAGAGTGAGAAAAGTCGAAATTACTATTGCTGTTCTGGTTTACCCGAAATTGGGATTTGCGATTGTAATTGGTTTTTTTGGCTGGAATTTATTCCGAATTTGTTGTTGAGGCCTTCTGATGGAATTTAGCCCTGTTTCTTATCTTTCATCTGGTTTTGGAATTTCTGAATTTGGACTTCGGTATCCTGATTTATGATGTTTGCACCAGAATGCGATTCGTGAACCTGTTTTTCTTATTCTGGTGTAGTATCTTGCATTTTTGACCTGGTTACACTCGAAACTGGGTTGAGTGACCTTCTACAATATTGTATCCTTATCTCTTAGCTTCGAAACGGTGGGTCTTGTACCTTCATCCGACCATCGTAGTGCCTTTGGCACCATTACCGCAAAATGACATCAAAACTGTTTTTCTGGTTTTGACCTTAACTTTCATTTCCGGACTTTTCCCTAGCTTGACTTGTCTTTGTACTACTTGGAGTTTGTTGAATGGATATTGGATGAACTTGTTGTTGTGTGTGTACCTTTGGGTTGGAATGAGAAAAATAATGAAGCCATGATGGCTGGAAAAGTTAGCAAATTCAGGGGAAGTGCTGTCCGAACTTTGAAGGGATTTGTTTGCATTGAGTTTGTGATTTAAGACTTGGATTTGAGCAAGGCAATGATATTTGATGGATGATTTCTGAGCCATGGAGGTGAGTGACCCTAAACTATTTTCAAAGTACTTGTGAAATGTTTCTTGCATTAATTATTCGATTGCATATCATGCGTGCTTGCATGTGAATTCATGACATGATTTGGCTTCAATGAGTTCTGGGAAAGTCTTGTGCTGGACACCAACGTCTCCACCTTGTTTATGGTTCATGTTCATGGTTATCTGGAGCACCGATGTTGCTCCAACTTTCGTGAGTTCGTGAGTTAATGTTAAATGAAATATTTGAGCGTTGGGTGTTCAAGTGCTATGATTTCACTGGCTCACGAGAGCACTAAACGGACATTTGATCTCTGAATCATGACATCATCGAAATCATCGAAATGCAACATTGTGAAATATATTTGCTTAATGATTTTGCTGGTTACTCGCTGAGCTTCTAGCTCACCCCAAAAATATTTTATTCCCCTCCACAGGGCTCAAGGCGAAGGCAGGACTTGTTGTGCTTATTCACGTGAATGGATGCCCTTTATGTTGTACAATTTGGATTTGGAATCATTTTATGTATAGTTGGGAATTGTTTCCGCTGCATTTGTGACATGTAATTATTGGAGACTTGGATGTATATTTGTGGACCATGTGATGTATATTTGAGGTTTATTCTTGTAATTCATTTGAGGACTTTAGTGAACGACTGAGTCCCGGCGAGAGCTGGGCAGGCGGCCCGCCGAACCCTCTGGTTCGCCTTAGGGGAAAGTGGGGCTGTCACAGGTGGTATCAGAGCTTAGGTTTCAGATCTCTGTAGTGTATCCTAGGCTTGAAGTTTAGGATGCCGGACTGTGGGTTTGATTTGACTCTTGAGAGATTTTTGCGGGATGTCTTGACTTGATTGGTACAAGAGGGAATGCCGAGGACGACATTCTTTTAAGGAGGGGAGTTTGTGACGCCCCAAAAAAAAAATGAGTTTGAGAACCCGGAAATTTTCTAATTTTCTAGGGTTTATTTTTTTAAACGCCCGCCTTTTCTACATTTTCTTGATTAGAAAAATTTCCCAGATAAAGTTTATGAGCAAAAATAGTTTTAAAATGATTTTTCTAGTATCGGTTAGTTTTTGAGAAATTAAAAGCGTATTTTGGACGTGGGACCCGCAAGTGCGGTAAATGCATTATATTTTTTGACAACTTGTTGGAATTTTGTATTAAGTGATATTATTTTACAATGTGTTAAGATATTTGTATTGGAGAGACAAAAAGATAAGATTAAAACCCTAAAGGACCATTTGTCACAAAACCATTGGACCTTGACTTTTGACCAAGACTTTTCTAACTTTACTAAAACCAATTTGGACCCAATTTCTCTCCATTTTAGCTTGTCTTGGACGAAATTTTGAGAGAAAAAGAGAGAGAAAATCCATCATCTTGCACTTCAATTTCTTGTCCAAATCTTGAGTTCCAACCGATTAAATTGCAAATCACTCCATAAAACTTGCTAGCTAAGGAAGATTGAAGCTCTTGGTGGAGTTATTTTGGAAGAAAAATCCCTAAGTCATCACCTTTCTTGATATTTGAAGGTATCATGTCTAGCAATCCTTTCTTTGTTCTTGATTATGCTAAATTAGTGACTTGTGATTGCTAAAGAGATGGTTTGATGGATTATATTTTGAGTTGTGGTTGGATAGATGAACTTTTATTATTTTTGGGGATTTTTCTGTTTTAATATGAGTATGATTATGTGGTTATGTATGATGATTGGAAATGATGTTTAATGATTCTAGAAGGTGGAAAAAGTGGAAGATTGCAAGTAAATTCTGTTTTGGAAGAAATCTGGAAAATTAGGGTTCTTGGTTCTTCATTCTGTCTGAAATTTTTGGTCCTATATAGAGGCCGAATTGGCCTTATCTCAAAACATGAAAGTTGTAGGGAATGACATTTTAAAGGTTCCTACAAAATTTCAGGTCAATCGGAGTAGCGTAGAGTGAGAAAAGTCGAAATTACTATTGCTGTTCTGGTTTACCCGAAATTGGGATTTGCGATTGTAATTGGTTTTTTTGGCTGGAATTTATTCCGAATTTGTTGTTGAGGCCTTCTGATGGAATTTAGCCCTGTTTCTTATCTTTCATCTGGTTTTGGAATTTCTGAATTTGGACTTCGGTATCCTGATTTATGATGTTTGCACCAGAATGCGATTCGTGAACCTGTTTTTCTTATTCTGGTGTAGTATCTTGCATTTTTGACCTGGTTACACTCGAAACTGGGTTGAGTGACCTTCTACAATATTGTATCCTTATCTCTTAGCTTCGAAACGGTGGGTCTTGTACCTTCATCCGACCATCGTAGTGCCTTTGGCACCATTACCGCAAAATGACATCAAAACTGTTTTTCTGGTTTTGACCTTAACTTTCATTTCCGGACTTTTCCCTAGCTTGACTTGTCTTTGTACTACTTGGAGTTTGTTGAATGGATATTGGATGAACTTGTTGTTGTGTGTGTACCTTTGGGTTGGAATGAGAAAAATAATGAAGCCATGATGGCTGGAAAAGTTAGCAAATTCAGGGGAAGTGCTGTCCGAACTTTGAAGGGATTTGTTTGCATTGAGTTTGTGATTTAAGACTTGGATTTGAGCAAGGCAATGATATTTGATGGATGATTTCTGAGCCATGGAGGTGAGTGACCCTAAACTATTTTCAAAGTACTTGTGAAATGTTTCTTGCATTAATTATTCGATTGCATATCATGCGTGCTTGCATGTGAATTCATGACATGATTTGGCTTCAATGAGTTCTGGGAAAGTCTTGTGCTGGACACCAACGTCTCCACCTTGTTTATGGTTCATGTTCATGGTTATCTGGAGCACCGATGTTGCTCCAACTTTTGTGAGTTCGTGAGTTAATGTTAAATGAAATATTTGAGCGTTGGGTGTTCAAGTGCTATGATTTCACTGGCTCACGAGAGCACTAAACGGACATTTGATCTCTGAATCATGACATCATCGAAATCATCGAAATGCAACATTGTGAAATATATTTGCTTAATGATTTTGCTGGTTACTCGCTGAGCTTCTAGCTCACCCCAAAAATATTTTATTCCCCTCCACAGGGCTCAAGGCGAAGGCAGGACTTGTTGTGCTTATTCACGTGAATGGATGCCCTTTATGTTGTACAATTTGGATTTGGAATCATTTTATGTATAGTTGGGAATTGTTTCCGCTGCATTTGTGACATGTAATTATTGGAGACTTGGATGTATATTTGTGGACCATGTGATGTATATTTGAGGTTTATTCTTGTAATTCATTTGAGGACTTTAGTGAACGACTGAGTCCCGGCGAGAGCTGGGCAGGCGGCCCGCCGAACCCTCTGGTTCGCCTTAGGGGAAAGTGGGGCTGTCACAGGTGGTATCAGAGCTTAGGTTTCAGATCTCTGTAGTGTATCCTAGGCTTGAAGTTTAGGATGCCGGACTGTGGGTTTGATTTGACTCTTGAGAGATTTTTGCGGGATGTCTTGACTTGATTGGTACAAGAGGGAATGCCGAGGACGACATTCTTTTAAGGAGGGGAGTTTGTGACGCCCCAAAAAAAAAATGAGTTTGAGAACCCGGAAATTTTCTAATTTTCTAGGGTTTATTTTTTTAAACGCCCGCCTTTTCTACATTTTCTTGATTAGAAAAATTTCCCAGATAAAGTTTATGAGCAAAAATAGTTTTAAAATGATTTTTCTAGTATCGGTTAGTTTTTGAGAAATTAAAAGCGTATTTTGGACGTGGGACCCGCAAGTGCGGTAAATGCATTATATTTTTTGACAACTTGTTGGAATTTTGTATTAAGTGATATTATTTTACAATGTGTTAAGATATTTGTATTGGAGAGACAAAAAGATAAGATTAAAACCCTAAAGGACCATTTGTCACAAAACCATTGGACCTTGACTTTTGACCAAGACTTTTCTAACTTTACTAAAACCAATTTGGACCCAATTTCTCTCCATTTTAGCTTGTCTTGGACGAAATTTTGAGAGAAAAAGAGAGAGAAAATCCATCATCTTGCACTTCAATTTCTTGTCCAAATCTTGAGTTCCAACCGATTAAATTGCAAATCACTCCATAAAACTTGCTAGCTAAGGAAGATTGAAGCTCTTGGTGGAGTTATTTTGGAAGAAAAATCCCTAAGTCATCACCTTTCTTGATATTTGAAGGTATCATGTCTAGCAATCCTTTCTTTGTTCTTGATTATGCTAAATTAGTGACTTGTGATTGCTAAAGAGATGGTTTGATGGATTATATTTTGAGTTGTGGTTGGATAGATGAACTTTTATTATTTTTGGGGATTTTTCTGTTTTAATATGAGTATGATTATGTGGTTATGTATGATGATTGGAAATGATGTTTAATGATTCTAGAAGGTGGAAAAAGTGGAAGATTGCAAGTAAATTCTGTTTTGGAAGAAATCTGGAAAATTAGGGTTCTTGGTTCTTCATTCTGTCTGAAATTTTTGGTCCTATATAGAGGCCGAATTGGCCTTATCTCAAAACATGAAAGTTGTAGGGAATGACATTTTAAAGGTTCCTACAAAATTTCAGGTCAATCGGAGTAGCGTAGAGTGAGAAAAGTCGAAATTACTATTGCTGTTCTGGTTTACCCGAAATTGGGATTTGCGATTGTAATTGGTTTTTTTGGCTGGAATTTATTCCGAATTTGTTGTTGAGGCCTTCTGATGGAATTTAGCCCTGTTTCTTATCTTTCATCTGGTTTTGGAATTTCTGAATTTGGACTTCGGTATCCTGATTTATGATGTTTGCACCAGAATGCGATTCGTGAACCTGTTTTTCTTATTCTGGTGTAGTATCTTGCATTTTTGACCTGGTTACACTCGAAACTGGGTTGAGTGACCTTCTACAATATTGTATCCTTATCTCTTAGCTTCGAAACGGTGGGTCTTGTACCTTCATCCGACCATCGTAGTGCCTTTGGCACCATTACCGCAAAATGACATCAAAACTGTTTTTCTGGTTTTGACCTTAACTTTCATTTCCGGACTTTTCCCTAGCTTGACTTGTCTTTGTACTACTTGGAGTTTGTTGAATGGATATTGGATGAACTTGTTGTTGTGTGTGTACCTTTGGGTTGGAATGAGAAAAATAATGAAGCCATGATGGCTGGAAAAGTTAGCAAATTCAGGGGAAGTGCTGTCCGAACTTTGAAGGGATTTGTTTGCATTGAGTTTGTGATTTAAGACTTGGATTTGAGCAAGGCAATGATATTTGATGGATGATTTCTGAGCCATGGAGGTGAGTGACCCTAAACTATTTTCAAAGTACTTGTGAAATGTTTCTTGCATTAATTATTCGATTGCATATCATGCGTGCTTGCATGTGAATTCATGACATGATTTGGCTTCAATGAGTTCTGGGAAAGTCTTGTGCTGGACACCAACGTCTCCACCTTGTTTATGGTTCATGTTCATGGTTATCTGGAGCACCGATGTTGCTCCAACTTTTGTGAGTTCGTGAGTTAATGTTAAATGAAATATTTGAGCGTTGGGTGTTCAAGTGCTATGATTTCACTGGCTCACGAGAGCACTAAACGGACATTTGATCTCTGAATCATGACATCATCGAAATCATCGAAATGCAACATTGTGAAATATATTTGCTTAATGATTTTGCTGGTTACTCGCTGAGCTTCTAGCTCACCCCAAAAATATTTTATTCCCCTCCACAGGGCTCAAGGCGAAGGCAGGACTTGTTGTGCTTATTCACGTGAATGGATGCCCTTTATGTTGTACAATTTGGATTTGGAATCATTTTATGTATAGTTGGGAATTGTTTCCGCTGCATTTGTGACATGTAATTATTGGAGACTTGGATGTATATTTGTGGACCATGTGATGTATATTTGAGGTTTATTCTTGTAATTCATTTGAGGACTTTAGTGAACGACTGAGTCCCGGCGAGAGCTGGGCAGGCGGCCCGCCGAACCCTCTGGTTCGCCTTAGGGGAAAGTGGGGCTGTCACAGGTGGTATCAGAGCTTAGGTTTCAGATCTCTGTAGTGTATCCTAGGCTTGAAGTTTAGGATGCCGGACTGTGGGTTTGATTTGACTCTTGAGAGATTTTTGCGGGATGTCTTGACTTGATTGGTACAAGAGGGAATGCCGAGGACGACATTCTTTTAAGGAGGGGAGTTTGTGACGCCCCAAAAAAAAAATGAGTTTGAGAACCCGGAAATTTTCTAATTTTCTAGGGTTTATTTTTTTAAACGCCCGCCTTTTCTACATTTTCTTGATTAGAAAAATTTCCCAGATAAAGTTTATGAGCAAAAATAGTTTTAAAATGATTTTTCTAGTATCGGTTAGTTTTTGAGAAATTAAAAGCGTATTTTGGACGTGGGACCCGCAAGTGCGGTAAATGCATTATATTTTTTGACAACTTGTTGGAATTTTGTATTAAGTGATATTATTTTACAATGTGTTAAGATATTTGTATTGGAGAGACAAAAAGATAAGATTAAAACCCTAAAGGACCATTTGTCACAAAACCATTGGACCTTGACTTTTGACCAAGACTTTTCTAACTTTACTAAAACCAATTTGGACCCAATTTCTCTCCATTTTAGCTTGTCTTGGACGAAATTTTGAGAGAAAAAGAGAGAGAAAATCCATCATCTTGCACTTCAATTTCTTGTCCAAATCTTGAGTTCCAACCGATTAAATTGCAAATCACTCCATAAAACTTGCTAGCTAAGGAAGATTGAAGCTCTTGGTGGAGTTATTTTGGAAGAAAAATCCCTAAGTCATCACCTTTCTTGATATTTGAAGGTATCATGTCTAGCAATCCTTTCTTTGTTCTTGATTATGCTAAATTAGTGACTTGTGATTGCTAAAGAGATGGTTTGATGGATTATATTTTGAGTTGTGGTTGGATAGATGAACTTTTATTATTTTTGGGGATTTTTCTGTTTTAATATGAGTATGATTATGTGGTTATGTATGATGATTGGAAATGATGTTTAATGATTCTAGAAGGTGGAAAAAGTGGAAGATTGCAAGTAAATTCTGTTTTGGAAGAAATCTGGAAAATTAGGGTTCTTGGTTCTTCATTCTGTCTGAAATTTTTGGTCCTATATAGAGGCCGAATTGGCCTTATCTCAAAACATGAAAGTTGTAGGGAATGACATTTTAAAGGTTCCTACAAAATTTCAGGTCAATCGGAGTAGCGTAGAGTGAGAAAAGTCGAAATTACTATTGCTGTTCTGGTTTACCCGAAATTGGGATTTGCGATTGTAATTGGTTTTTTTGGCTGGAATTTATTCCGAATTTGTTGTTGAGGCCTTCTGATGGAATTTAGCCCTGTTTCTTATCTTTCATCTGGTTTTGGAATTTCTGAATTTGGACTTCGGTATCCTGATTTATGATGTTTGCACCAGAATGCGATTCGTGAACCTGTTTTTCTTATTCTGGTGTAGTATCTTGCATTTTTGACCTGGTTACACTCGAAACTGGGTTGAGTGACCTTCTACAATATTGTATCCTTATCTCTTAGCTTCGAAACGGTGGGTCTTGTACCTTCATCCGACCATCGTAGTGCCTTTGGCACCATTACCGCAAAATGACATCAAAACTGTTTTTCTGGTTTTGACCTTAACTTTCATTTCCGGACTTTTCCCTAGCTTGACTTGTCTTTGTACTACTTGGAGTTTGTTGAATGGATATTGGATGAACTTGTTGTTGTGTGTGTACCTTTGGGTTGGAATGAGAAAAATAATGAAGCCATGATGGCTGGAAAAGTTAGCAAATTCAGGGGAAGTGCTGTCCGAACTTTGAAGGGATTTGTTTGCATTGAGTTTGTGATTTAAGACTTGGATTTGAGCAAGGCAATGATATTTGATGGATGATTTCTGAGCCATGGAGGTGAGTGACCCTAAACTATTTTCAAAGTACTTGTGAAATGTTTCTTGCATTAATTATTCGATTGCATATCATGCGTGCTTGCATGTGAATTCATGACATGATTTGGCTTCAATGAGTTCTGGGAAAGTCTTGTGCTGGACACCAACGTCTCCACCTTGTTTATGGTTCATGTTCATGGTTATCTGGAGCACCGATGTTGCTCCAACTTTCGTGAGTTCGTGAGTTAATGTTAAATGAAATATTTGAGCGTTGGGTGTTCAAGTGCTATGATTTCACTGGCTCACGAGAGCACTAAACGGACATTTGATCTCTGAATCATGACATCATCGAAATCATCGAAATGCAACATTGTGAAATATATTTGCTTAATGATTTTGCTGGTTACTCGCTGAGCTTCTAGCTCACCCCAAAAATATTTTATTCCCCTCCACAGGGCTCAAGGCGAAGGCAGGACTTGTTGTGCTTATTCACGTGAATGGATGCCCTTTATGTTGTACAATTTGGATTTGGAATCATTTTATGTATAGTTGGGAATTGTTTCCGCTGCATTTGTGACATGTAATTATTGGAGACTTGGATGTATATTTGTGGACCATGTGATGTATATTTGAGGTTTATTCTTGTAATTCATTTGAGGACTTTAGTGAACGACTGAGTCCCGGCGAGAGCTGGGCAGGCGGCCCGCCGAACCCTCTGGTTCGCCTTAGGGGAAAGTGGGGCTGTCACAGGTGGTATCAGAGCTTAGGTTTCAGATCTCTGTAGTGTATCCTAGGCTTGAAGTTTAGGATGCCGGACTGTGGGTTTGATTTGACTCTTGAGAGATTTTTGCGGGATGTCTTGACTTGATTGGTACAAGAGGGAATGCCGAGGACGACATTCTTTTAAGGAGGGGAGTTTGTGACGCCCCAAAAAAAAAATGAGTTTGAGAACCCGGAAATTTTCTAATTTTCTAGGGTTTATTTTTTTAAACGCCCGCCTTTTCTACATTTTCTTGATTAGAAAAATTTCCCAGATAAAGTTTATGAGCAAAAATAGTTTTAAAATGATTTTTCTAGTATCGGTTAGTTTTTGAGAAATTAAAAGCGTATTTTGGACGTGGGACCTGCAAGTGCGGTAAATGCATTATATTTTTTGACAACTTGTTGGAATTTTGTATTAAGTGATATTATTTTACAATGTGTTAAGATATTTGTATTGGAGAGACAAAAAGATAAGATTAAAACCCTAAAGGACCATTTGTCACAAAACCATTGGACCTTGACTTTTGACCAAGACTTTTCTAACTTTACTAAAACCAATTTGGACCCAATTTCTCTCCATTTTAGCTTGTCTTGGACGAAATTTTGAGAGAAAAAGAGAGAGAAAATCCATCATCTTGCACTTCAATTTCTTGTCCAAATCTTGAGTTCCAACCGATTAAATTGCAAATCACTCCATAAAACTTGCTAGCTAAGGAAGATTGAAGCTCTTGGTGGAGTTATTTTGGAAGAAAAATCCCTAAGTCATCACCTTTCTTGATATTTGAAGGTATCATGTCTAGCAATCCTTTCTTTGTTCTTGATTATGCTAAATTAGTGACTTGTGATTGCTAAAGAGATGGTTTGATGGATTATATTTTGAGTTGTGGTTGGATAGATGAACTTTTATTATTTTTGGGGATTTTTCTGTTTTAATATGAGTATGATTATGTGGTTATGTATGATGATTGGAAATGATGTTTAATGATTCTAGAAGGTGGAAAAAGTGGAAGATTGCAAGTAAATTCTGTTTTGGAAGAAATCTGGAAAATTAGGGTTCTTGGTTCTTCATTCTGTCTGAAATTTTTGGTCCTATATAGAGGCCGAATTGGCCTTATCTCAAAACATGAAAGTTGTAGGGAATGACATTTTAAAGGTTCCTACAAAATTTCAGGTCAATCGGAGTAGCGTAGAGTGAGAAAAGTCGAAATTACTATTGCTGTTCTGGTTTACCCGAAATTGGGATTTGCGATTGTAATTGGTTTTTTTGGCTGGAATTTATTCCGAATTTGTTGTTGAGGCCTTCTGATGGAATTTAGCCCTGTTTCTTATCTTTCATCTGGTTTTGGAATTTCTGAATTTGGACTTCGGTATCCTGATTTATGATGTTTGCACCAGAATGCGATTCGTGAACCTGTTTTTCTTATTCTGGTGTAGTATCTTGCATTTTTGACCTGGTTACACTCGAAACTGGGTTGAGTGACCTTCTACAATATTGTAGCCTTATCTCTTAGCTTCGAAACGGTGGGTCTTGTACCTTCATCCGACCATCGTAGTGCCTTTGGCACCATTACCGCAAAATGACATCAAAACTGTTTTTCTGGTTTTGACCTTAACTTTCATTTCCGGACTTTTCCCTAGCTTGACTTGTCTTTGTACTACTTGGAGTTTGTTGAATGGATATTGGATGAACTTGTTGTTGTGTGTGTACCTTTGGGTTGGAATGAGAAAAATAATGAAGCCATGATGGCTGGAAAAGTTAGCAAATTCAGGGGAAGTGCTGTCCGAACTTTGAAGGGATTTGTTTGCATTGAGTTTGTGATTTAAGACTTGGATTTGAGCAAGGCAATGATATTTGATGGATGATTTCTGAGCCATGGAGGTGAGTGACCCTAAACTATTTTCAAAGTACTTGTGAAATGTTTCTTGCATTAATTATTCGATTGCATATCATGTGTGCTTGCATGTGAATTCATGACATGATTTGGCTTCAATGAGTTCTGGGAAAGTCTTGTGCTGGACACCAACGTCTCCACCTTGTTTATGGTTCATGTTCATGGTTATCTGGAGCACCGATGTTGCTCCAACTTTCGTGAGTTCGTGAGTTAATGTTAAATGAAATATTTGAGCGTTGGGTGTTCAAGTGCTATGATTTCACTGGCTCACGAGAGCACTAAACGGACATTTGATCTCTGAATCATGACATCATCGAAATCATCGAAATGCAACATTGTGAAATATATTTGCTTAATGATTTTGCTGGTTACTCGCTGAGCTTCTAGCTCACCCCAAAAATATTTTATTCCCCTCCACAGGGCTCAAGGCGAAGGCAGGACTTGTTGTGCTTATTCACGTGAATGGATGCCCTTTATGTTGTACAATTTGGATTTGGAATCATTTTATGTATAGTTGGGAATTGTTTCCGCTGCATTTGTGACATGTAATTATTGGAGACTTGGATGTATATTTGTGGACCATGTGATGTATATTTGAGGTTTATTCTTGTAATTCATTTGAGGACTTTAGTGAACGACTGAGTCCCGGCGAGAGCTGGGCAGGCGGCCCGCCGAACCCTCTGGTTCGCCTTAGGGGAAAGTGGGGCTGTCACAAATTAACATTTCAATCACATAATCATTTAACATGCACTTGACACTCACCACTAGCCAAGGGTAAAATAAGAGTGAAGCGAGAAGTCAAACGAGCTTCGAAGTCCTCATGACCACATGAGACATATACAATCATAGTTACCTAGGTGCTCGATCAAGGTTAAAAGAAAGACATTTTCTCACTACTCACTCTCAAGGTCACAAGTTCAAACTAAATTAAAGAAGCTTTTCTAGCTAAATCGTTAAAATAATGCTCAAGAGAGCTCGAAGGTGATTTTTGATTCAAGTTGTGGTAAGTAATCTCATATCCAAGAGAAAGTACCATTTTCACTTTCAGCACGAAAATCGAGGAAAAGGGTAAATGGTTTTCATTTTCCAAAACTTTAAGTCTCATGTCCAAACCTTAAAAGGCAAAGAGCATGCACATTATCCAAACTAATGGAGTTAAAAACTCGTTTAAAACTCCGCTCATTTTCATAGAAACATATCAAAGTTAAGGTTCCAAGCTTCAAGTATGAAACTAGTGAAATTCACCAAGAGTTACTCTAGTCAAAAAGCTCCGTTTTTGGTTTCAAACTCATGGAAATTGAGGTCATAAGAATAAGGTTGAAGTCTATGATTCCAATATGAAGAGAAGTGTTATAAACAATGGAAGTTATAGAGTCAAGAAGAATCACAAAAATGAGATTAATCCTTTGGAAACTAAGATTCAAAATAGAGTTTAAATTTCAAAGAGATCTCAAATTAAACCGTGAAACTACACTTAAACAGTCCAACAATTGCAAAGGAAGGTGGAAAGTTCTTAAAAGAGCAATTTGGTTGGAAACAGAAAATTTCCAGTTTAGAGTGACGCTATTTGGAAAAATCATATCTCGAGTTCCTTAAGTCAAAAAATTGAAAAATTTATACCGTTGGAAACTAAACTCAAAGCACTAAAACTTTATACAAAACACTTTTCTCAGACTCTAATTCGAAATCATTCAAATTTTAGCTCAAATTCACTGTTCTAGACAGGACAGAGCAAAACAGGCTTACAATTCAGTAAAGTTTGGAAATTCGGTAAAATTCGTAGAAATGGAATCAGCCTTTGAAATTTATAACACAATAAGAGTTCCAACCCTATTTCAAACACAGCAAGTTGAACTAAATTCAGAGTTTTGAGTGTAGACACCAAATTTTTAAATACTTTGTATGCTTCGTTTTAGTGATAATTCTTATCTATTGATTTTTGTTAATTTCATGATTTTCGTTTTAGACTGTTTGCATTTTAGATCATTATTGTTTGTTTTAGTATTCGTTTTTACCCTTTTAGTTGTCTATTTCATTTACTATTTATTTTTAGTTTTTATTTGTCGTGTTAGTTTTATTCACTTTTTAGTTTTTAGTTTTTTTTAGTTTTTTATTTATTATTATTTTAAGTTCTTTAGCATAGAATTTCTCGAAAAGAAAAGAAAAATCCTTCAAAAAATATGCTTTAGTTGTTTTTTATTTAAATTCAATGTTTTCTTGAAAAAAAAAGAAAAAAAGAAAAAGAAAAAAACGATGAAAATGAAAAATGAAGGAAAGAAAAGAAAAATCGCAACTTTGTTGTTTCTAGTTTGTTTATTTCTTGTCCGATGTTACTTAAATTGTTGTTTTGTTTTACTTAATTTTATCATCGGTTTTGTTGAATTACTTTAAAAAAAAAAAAAAAAGGGGGGGGGGGATTGGCAGCTGCATTTCTCGGTTATGGGCCTTGGGTTGGCTCCGTTCGATCATCCAAATCATCGTTTGATAGGGTTTGCAGGAGCCTTGGGGTTCCATATAAAAAGAAAAGGAAACAGCCGAGAGCTGGGGGGGAGGTTTCTTTGAACGGTAAAAGAAAAAACCAAAACGGGAGCAGCGGACAGCTAAGGGATTTTTTCTGGGGGGCTAGAGAGAAAGAGCGAGAGAGAGAGAAGGAGCTGGGGTTTAACAGAGAAAAGGGGAGGTTTTGGGTAACAACGGCTGAGAGGGACTGACGGCAGGGAGAGAAGGAGCGAGTAAAGGAAAGAAAACGGCAAAAGAGAGCGACCGAGAGAGAGGCCAGAGGACGGCTGCCTAGCAAAAGGGAAGCAAAAACAAAAATGGAGGGAGGACTGGGGGTTGGCGGCTGATTAAGAGACAAGCTTCAGACCGAAAGCCAGAGCTTCATAGTCTTTTATCGAAGCTTGCGATCTGGATTTGGTGAATCCCGCTCATCCAGGCATACCCACGGTGATACGACTCCAAAGGCAGCAAAAGAGGTAATCTTGAACCCTTCTCTTGTTTGTTTCTTCTAAAACTGGAACGTGGGTTTCTTGTTTGTTAGCATGGCTGGCATCTCGGTCTTCAGAATGCATTGTTTTCGGTTGTAACTTCAATAGCTGGGTTTTTCAATGTGTGTGATTGCAAACTTGGGAACCAAAAAGCTGTTAGTTTTCGTGGCTGGCTTTAAGTTTGAAGTTAGTAAATGTCCATATGTCTTTGTATTGCCGGACTTTGTTTGGGGTTCGATGAACTGGTTTATTGTCTCCCTGCGCATTTGGAAGCCGAAACTTGCATAATGTTTTCAACTTTGTTCTGAATCTTTTAGAATGTATCCTGGCCTCTTGCTGGAGTTATGCACGGGTTTAGTGTAATTGAAAGTTCAGAAAATGATGTAAAACATCAAGCAAGTTTGCCTTGAGGTTTCATTGTTTGCTGCTGCTCCGTCTCTTGTTAAAATTGCAGAAAATTCTTGCATGCTTGTATTAAAAAAAACACAGGAAATGAAAGAAAGCTGCATTTCGTTCTCATGTTTTGCTGTTTTCCCTGGTCCCGTAACAACTCCTAAAGCTGGTTTTCCTCAACTTTGTTTGCATATTCAATCTTATGTCAATGATAGTTGTAGAGAGATTGATGAGGCTCGGGTTTAGTTATAACTTTGACCATCTTTCTGGGTTGGTAATAAGCTGCAAAAATGGTAGAAGCAAAGCAAGCTTTGGTTGGCCGAAACCTTCAATGCTCCAAGTTCATTTTCTTTTGCTGATTTCGTACCCAATTCCCTGTTTGATTCCCGGGGTTAAAGAATGACATTTGGTTGATGTTAACAACGCGGTTTTTGAGGTCATTACATTTGTGATTGTTTCAGTTTGAGTTGTTTCACATCGATGTGTTTTGGTTGGAATGAAAACTGCAGCAAGCATGGCTGGTCCACCATGGCAGAAATGTTTCCTCCCCATCCTCTCGTTGTTTTTTTTTTTCCTTTCTTTGCACATTTTGCTCCAGAATTTCTGTTTAACAAACACTAGTTGACTGAGTTGATGTTTTGGCAAAGTTATGTTAGAGGATTTGGATGGCTTTGCTTGTTAGAGTCGCAAGTTATGAGGAAGTGCAGCTAATTTAGAATTGCAGAAGAAATGTTAGTTGCAGAAGCAAAAAATTCCTTCGTAGCTTGCATGGTTTGCATGAAACAAATTCTGAAAAATCGCACTTTGACCCCCCAAGTTTCCTTTTCTTGCACTGTGGTCCAATTATGTTTTATTCCTTGCAATTGAGTCCTGAATTAATTGCAACTTGAACCATTGCTTGACCTTTTCTTTATTTTTTGAACCTTTAAGTGCCCAAATAGTTTAATTGGATTTGAAAAGATTTGGTCAATGATTACTTTTGGGATTGATTGGTAATTTTCCTCCTTTATAATTATGCGTTATTTGATTATTTTAAGTTGCAATTGAGGAAGGATTCGATGATTTGGTGAATTCGAATGGTCTTGTTTACATTTTACCATTAAATTGGTGCATTAATCCCTTGCTTTGATGGTTTTAGCCCAAGTTATCTCTTTCTTTGGTGGCTCTAGCCCAAGTTAAGTCTTGTTCACTTTATTAGCATCACAAACGGTGGAGGTATAACTTCTTTTCTCCTTTTTTGTCTCTCCTATGTGATCCAACGTGCTAAGTGAGAATTGCATGTCCACTTTGCTTTCCTTTCTTTTCCTTAATTCCTTTCATTTATTTCATTTACTTTTGCTTTTTTTTAAGTCGTTCTTTTATTTATTTATGGGGTATGTGTACACCTCGTGGCTTGTAATAGATAGGGCTTGGAGAGCATTTTGTCCATTTTCCCTTTCCCCTTTTGATTTAGTTAGCAAATGTGATAGGTTCATTAGATTGATTGCTTGCTTTTGTTGCTACGTGTTAATTTGCTTTATTAGGCTCTTTCATTTAGTCGAGCATGCTAAGTGTTATGTGCTACGTGTTTATAGATGATTTGCATGTCTACTTGCTTTCTATAGTTGTAGATGAATATGATGGATGAATGCACGTCACCACACTAGTCCAACGCTAGTTGTGGCTCATTGTCCCGTTTTCCACTAGTCCAACGCTAGTAGGAATTCATAGATATGGGCTAGTCCAACGCTAGACCCTTAGGGATTTCCCTCGCTAGTTCATACTTGCATGTTTCACTACATTTCATGCATTTTTCTTAGTTTGCAAACATTTGGCATGCCCCTCAGACCCTTTCCCCTTCATTTTGGACTTTTGCATCTTCATGCTAGTTATAGGGTACATTTGCTTGAGGGTCTCCTTTCGATAAGGGAAACGAGCGAGTGTGGCTACAAAATAGCCTTAGCACGCTAGTTCTTCCTTCTAATCAAAGGAAAAATTAAAGTCGTGAAATTAGGAGTCATTCCCGTACCCGACTTGATGCATTCCTCTAGGTTCATGCACTATCATTCTTATCATATCATTTCCTCACTCTTTTATCCACATTTTCTCGCTATTTATATTTTTCTCAATCCACATGCCATGTTTGCACATTTTTCTTCTTATCATTTATTTTCTACCTCACAAATTGCACCCAATTGTACTTATATGTATCTACTATCATATTTTCATCCATTTGCACACAAACACCTTTATTTTCTCAATTTGCACACATGCACTTGTCTTACATTTGCACTCATGCACGTTTTCTTACATTTTCACACTTGCACTCATATTTGAGCCTTCATTTGCATCATGCGCGACCTCTATGAGGACTTCCCTTATTGGCCACCACAACTCATGTGGTTGGGACCAAAAAGCCTCGTAAGAGACATTTTAGATTTAGGATTGCATCTCTTTTTCATATCCATTAGTCAAATCCAACATGCAACGCATATTTTGGGTAGAAGAATTAGGAAAAGAAGGGTTAAATTGTAACAGCCCCACTTTCCCCTAAGGCGAACCAAAGGGGTGAGCGGACTGCCTGCCCAGCTCTCGCCAGGACTCACGATGCAGACTAGAACTATCTATAGCGATCCGGAACTTACGAACGAGCGTAAACTAGTCAAAATGGTAAAATAACCCAAAATTTAAAAAAAAGAAATCCGAAGTCGGCCATGAATAGTGACCGACCCGTCAGAACCCAACCGAAATAGCCAACAAACATTCACATCTGAACTTTAGCGTTTACAAATCAAAATGACATACAAAAGTTTTCAAAAGTTAATATATACACACGGTTTGCCAAATCAAAAGAGAAAACGCCCCAAAAGTACACTTAGGGTTTTAATACATGAGCTATACAAAAGATATGTTCAACTAGCTCAATTTGGCAGCCATTTGTCAAATCCAGACCAAAAGGGTTTTTTTTCCTATAAGGAAAACAAAAGGAACGGAAAGGGGTGAGCTTGCGCTCAATGAGGTACCAAACAGATAGCATTAAAATCATGGCATTTCACATTTAACAAATCAGATACACATGTCAGATGTAAAGCAAAGGAACCAATGATTCAAATCAGAAGGATACGGGTGGCTCTCAGGAGCCAAATTTCCAGCGCAATACTTGATCCAAACCGGTTGACTCTCCGTCAACGTATATAGAACCAATGCGTCCGTAGACCCCTCTTATCACCGAATTCCGTCCACCAAACACCCCTTTATCGGGCCCACTCACCTCAAACGAACAAAATGGTAATACTCGAGTATACTCGGAATCAAGGGTCTCAATACCCAAAATCCCCGAACAGACTACCGTGGTTCGTTATCTAATCGTCCAGGCCCTTGCCGGCCCGACTCGAATAACTTAGCCACAGGATTGAGCTCATAGGTCATAGAAATCCGAACAGATGCAGACACAGATAACAGATTCAAATTTTGCATAGTAAATTGGCATATGAACAGACCAGAGAACGAGTGTGATAAAGTACACCCTCGTCTCGAACAAATAAACAGATTGCAGAGCAGAAATCAAGTTAAATAGCAATGGAGGGGAGTGGTACACTCACCGGCTCAACTTCAAAAGTTTTTACTTCAGATTGGCCTTAATCGCCAAGAAACCCTAAAATAATCAAAATAAACCAATTGAAGGTTTCATATCCAAAATCGAGTAAACGGAATGCACAGGTGAGGCTCGACTACACGTCGTACGCCTTGCCCAAAAATACTAATGCAAGGGTGCAAAAACATGATTTTCTTGGAAACAAAAGATAACATGAAGACCTAGGGTCAACAACCCAAAAGCCCTTCATTTCCATCAAAAGGCAAATCCAACTTAAAGAACCAAACGGCCTAGAAAATCGGACAGCATTTCCCCTAAATTTCTTACTTTTCCAGCCATTAAGGCTTCATGATTTCCTCAAATCAGTCCCAAAACCTCACACAAAAGTCATCTCATTTCCCAAAAGCCGTTCACTAGGCTCAAAGCAATACAAGTACAAAAGTTAGCTAGGAAATGACCGGAATAAGAGTAAGCCTTAAAACATGCAAACAAGTACAATGAGACTCGATAACGAATCATAAAGCCATGCCAATCACAACCCCAATAGGGTTTCATATACATATATAAGCATAATAGCAAACCAGAAAATCAGAAAATATAACTCATTTGATCAATCAACAAAAACAGGTTTGGCCTCCGTATGCGGTAATGGCACAAAATGCGCTACGCTTATCGGATGAGGGCGTAAGACCCACCATCTCGAAGCTAAAAGACAGGGCTACAACAATGTAGAAGGCCTCTCAGTCCAAATTGTGACAGCCCCACTTTCCCCTAAGGCGAACCAAAGAGGTTAGCGGACTGCCTGCCCAGCTCTCGCCAGGACTAACGGTGCAGTATAGAGCGATCTTTCACGTTCCGGAACTTATAACGCGCGCAAATAAGGCAAAAGGGCAAACTAACCCAAAATAAAAGAAAATGAAATCCGGAGTCGGCCATGAATAGTAACCGACTCGTCTGAACCCAACCAAACATCGAATTACATATACCCCATAACATTTAGCCTTTACAAACCAAAATGACATTTAAAAGTGATACAAAAGTCACTACATATATGGTTTGCCAAAACAAAAGTGAAAACGGCCCTAATGATACATTTAGGGTCCCATTTTATATACAATACAAAAGAGTCATTCATCTAGTTCATTTGGCAACCATTTATCAAAATTTATTCCAAAAGAGTCATATTCCTGTAAGGAAAACAAAAGGAACGGGGTGAGCTAATTGCCCAGTGAGAATACAACTCAAGCAACCAAGTTCATGGATACATCAAGCTTAACAGTCCAATTTACCAAAATAAATAAAGCCACACATTAATAATGAGGATAAAAGGATACGGGTGGCTCTCAAGAGCCCTTTTCCTCGTTTGAATTCTTGATCAGGTCTCATTGACTCTCCGTCAATGTCTGAAAGGTAACCAACCGTAGACTCCTCTTAACTTCCATTCCCTTCCTCCTAACATTCCTCAACCGGGCCCGAAATCCAAACACTTGCATTGTGGTATTACTCGAGTAAACCGGAATCAAGAGTCTCTCATACTACAAGATTCCCTATGATGTTGCCCCAAGGCACATTAATTGGCACGACCAAGCCCTCGCCGGCTCGATTCAATCAATAACCAATGGGGTTGAGCTCATGGATAATATTTGAAGTCATGTATTTCATTTCATATAACATTTCATATAACATTTCATATAACTTTCCAATAACATGCAGAACAATATGTGAAAGTGATAAAGTACACTCTCACCTGGATCAATCAACATTCAACATCTCAAGTACAAAGATCAAAGCCATGTAATAGCACATAAGTGAGTAGTACACTCACCAAGCTAGCACAATGTGGTTTCAAACACTTTAGTCAAAAGAACGTTGTGCACCACCGTCACGCCCTAAAAACATGAAAACAAATACAATGAAACTCGATAACGAGTCATAAACCAAGGCCAAACATGACCCCAATAAGGTTCCATAAACATTTACAAACAATAGAGGAAACCAGAAATTAAGAAAGGGCTTTAACTAAGGCCTTGATATGAAAACCGGATTTGACCTCATAATGCGGTAATGGCACAACTCTCACTACAATTATCGGATGGGGGTGTAAGACCCACCATTTCGAAGCCAAGAAACAGAACTACAACAATGTAGAAGGTCACTCAATCCAGTTCCTAACACAACTAGGTCAAATATACGAAATACTATACCAGAATTCCCAAAACAGGTTTGCAAAATGCAGAAAACTGTAATCGGTATATCTCAGTCCATACAAGTCCAAATGCCGACATTCCAAAGGCATATGTTAGCTAAGACATTCAGCTACATTTCATCAGAAGACACCAACTTCAAAATCCAAACCAATTCCAGTCAAAATAGCCAAATACAAACTCAGTTTTCGCATTCTGATCAAAGCAGAAAAGCTACAGTAATTTCGTCATAACTCACTCTACACTCATCCAAATGCCCTGAAATTTTGTAGGAACCTCCTACTCATCAATACCTACAACTTTCATGTTTTGAGCAAAGTCCAATTCGGCCTCTAACCCTATGATCCAAAACCGGACAGAATTGGGAAAAATATGAACCCTAACTTTTCATTTTCCATCCAAATCCAAAATTGATTACATTTTCTTATCCAATACACCTCATAGAGCCATTATCAGCCATTACCATTCATCATACAAGGCCACAACATCCCATTCATATTAAACCAGAAAAATTCCCAATAAAATAAAAAATTCACCAAAACTCTTCCAATCAAGAAATAAATCATATATTCCTTCACTCATGCCACCATTAAGCATAATATAACCATCATTAGGTTTAGGGGAGAGGTTGTAGCATCACTTACCAAGAAACAAGGGAAAGAGAGATTGTGGACACCTTTGCTCTTCAAAACAACTTCACTACAACCCTTACTAGCACTAGAAGATAGGATTTTATGGAGTGGAATCTTGTTTATTCGGTTGATTTAGATGATTTGCTAGTAGAAAGCTTGAAGATTGAAGAGTTCTTCTTCTTGCAAAAGAGTGAGAGAGAGCCGGCCAAGGAGAAAGAAAAATGAGGAAATTTTGTGAATTTTTGATATTTAATCCTTTGGTCAAAAAAGTCAAGAAAGTGAATAGTAATTCTTAAAGTCCAACCAATGAGATTGTGACACTTGTCACACTCATTAAATGCATTCCTATCTTTCTTTTCTCTCTCACATCAATCACTTCACACACACTACTTATCTCTTAACACCCGATAAATTTTTCACAGTATCCGAAACTTAACCTTATTGGCCGAATTTTTCCGAACTTTTTGCACTAGTGGGTCCCACGTCCAATATAGATTCTTAATTTTCTAAAAATTCACCAATGCTAGAAAAATCATCTTAAAACTATAACTACTCATAAAATCCACTAAGAAAATATTTCTAAGCCAGAAAATGCAGAAAACATGCAATTAAGGGGAAATAAACCCTAGGAAAATAATTAGGATTTTACGGGTTCTCACACAAATCCTAGCATAACTAGGTCAAATGTGCCAAATACTAAACCAGAATTACCAAAACAGGTTTGCAAAACACACAAAACTGTAATGAACACAACTCAGTCTATACAAGTCCAAATGCCGAAATTCCAAAGGCATAAGCTAGCTAAGACATCCAGCTACATTTCATGAGA
This sequence comes from Coffea arabica, assembly GCF_036785885.1. Classification (NCBI taxonomy): domain Eukaryota; kingdom Viridiplantae; phylum Streptophyta; class Magnoliopsida; order Gentianales; family Rubiaceae; genus Coffea; species Coffea arabica. The sequence continues at coordinate 21,419,005 of NC_092318.1, read as the reverse complement.
AGACACCAACTTCAAAATCCAAACCAATGCCAGTCAAAATAGACAATTACTATCGCAGTTCGCACATTCTGTTCACCCAGAACAGCAACAGTAAAAACGGCATAACTCACTCTACACTACTCCAAATGCCCTGAAATTTTGCAGGCACTTCAAAATCATCAATACCTACAACTTTCATGTTTTGAGAAAAGTCCAATTCGGCCTCTATATATGACCTAAAATTTCGGACAGAATGTTCAACCAAGAACCCTAATTTTCCAGAAATTCTTCCAAGTTCAAAATTGATTGCAATTTCCTATCATATGCACCTACTAGAGCTAAAGCCCCTTATTACCAACCATCAAAAACAACCACACCATCATGATCATATGAAACCAGAAAATTCATCATAAAATTGAAAACTTCACCAAAACACTTCAAATCAAGAAACAAGTCACATAATCCATCACTTTAGGTCCCATTAAGCACCATATAAGCATCAATAAGTGTAGAAGAATGTTTAATCATCACTTACCTAAGAAATAAGAGAAGAGGAGTTGTAGACCACCCTAGCTCTTCAAGAAAACTTCACCAAACAACCTCTATCACCAACTAGAAAGATTTTTATGGAGTAGAAATGGATGTAAGCAAATGTTTTTGGGTGATTTGCACCAAGTAGTAGCTAGAACTTGAAGAGTTTCTTCTTCCTTCCTTGCACAAGAGGTTCGGCCAACAAGAGGTAAGAAATGGTAATTTTTTGTGCATTTTTGAGATATTTAACCAATTTTTGGTCAAAAGTCAAAATAGTGAATAGTAACTCTTAAGTCAAAACCAATGTAGTGGTGACACTTGTCACCTACATTAATGCAATCTTATCTTTCTTTTTCCTCTCACATCAATCAATCTCACTCTCTACTTATCTCTTAACACCCGATAAATTTTACACAGTATCAGAAACTTAACCTTATTGGCCGAATTTTTCCGAACTTTTCGCACTAGTGGGTCCCACGTCCAATATATATTCTTAATTTTCTAAAAACTCTCCAATACTAGAAAAATTATCTAAAAACTATAATTGCTCATAAAATTTATCTAGAAAATTTTCCGGATACAGAAAGTGCAGAAAACAAGCCATGAAAAATGCGAAAACCTAGAAAATGCAATTTACGGGTTCTCACATAAGTCACGCAACTAGCTTTGGCTAGGGTAAGGGAGTGCCTTAGGCCTTGCCTTTGCCTTTGCCTTCTCCCTTATTAAATGTGACCCCCGATCCCTCGCTTTGGTTACGTAGACCTAAAAGTTCTTAAAAAGGGGTTTGTTTACTTTGCTTTCCGAAAAAATCACTTTTTGGGTGACTTGGTACACCCTAACTCTATACCAAGTGGCGACTCCATTTTCCATTCAAAAACCCTTTTTGAACTTTGTTTGGCCAAATCGTCGCATTTTCAAGTCCCATGGCCTTTTATTTTCACTTTCACACATGTTCACATACATATCCACACATTACTTTCACACACACATTCAAAAAGTGGGGCGCGACAGTTGGCGACTCCACTGGGGAATTCCTAAGTGGGTCCAAGCATTTGATTTGGCCATTCTTTTCCCTTTTCTATCCTTTTTATGCATAGCATTTGGATATTAGGGTTGCGTTTTCTATTTTAGGACTTTTTGCCTCGCGCGCGTACCAAACTATTCCCTCACTCACGTATGTATGATTGGTTGTTTGGATGTATATTGTATTTGTTTTATTCCGCGCTTTGCATTGCATTTGGGTGGGGGGACATACCCTAGAGCCTCGCGTTGGTTCTTGATCCCTCCTCTCCAAACGAGCACTAGCATACGTGCATACGCTTTAACTTTTCACCCCTCATTTATTTTTCTTTTAGTGGCTTGTCACGCCACTCCACCTTATTAGGATTTTAGGCGACTCACTTGGACTTGTGATCGCGACACGATGTGTGCGTAGCTTGATCCGAGGGGTCACTCAATCTTCCATTTTAAGCTTTGGGTTCATAGCCTTTAGCTTTTAGTCGAAGGTTGAGGGTTTTTAATAGATTCACTCATGACATGTAGCCGTGACACGATGTGTGCGTAGCAATGTCTGGGGAATCGCTCGAGCCACCGACAAAGAACCTTGGGATTGATGACCCTTGGTTTCCAAGTCTGAAGGCTCGGGGACCTAAAACCTATCGAGTCTAGATGCATTAGTGAGCCAATACCTCATGCATCCATGATAGCTTGCCTAGGATAGAGTCTGCCTTGCCTTATTAGGGACACTATTCACGAGGGGAGGGATCCAACCCTTTTTTCCTTTTATTGCTTTATTTCTTTGTATTGATTTTATTGCTTTATCTCGTTGCTACAATGTGTTATGTGTATTTATCTGGCTGAACTAACTTTTCTTGGTTTTGTGTCCCCATTGCATTTACAAACCCTAGCAAATAAGAGGTCTGGCATAACCTTCTTTTAGAACCTACCCTTGTAGATAGGTTATTGCACGTTTAAAGATTTTGGTATATTGCATTCATAGATTAATAATTGCATAGCATTCTAAGCCTACCTTGGCGTATAAAAGGTCCTTTTAGGTCATGATTTCATTTCAAATTGCATGTTTTGCTGCTTTAATAAAATGGCATCATGCATAAACCCTAGAAAGGGAATGCCATTTAGGCGATCCCGTGTTAGGAATAAGCCACTTTGTGTCTCGGATACTTAATCCAAGGAGACTTGCACGTTTACATTTTTGTACCATCCAAAGGGGTAGTGCACAAGGTAAGGTAAGATCCGATCATTTTCATAGAGCGATCTTTGGATTATGAGCGTCTAACAATCACTTTTTGGCCATTTTATCAAATTGGTAAAAATCCCTTGCAAAAAGGACATTAATTTGAAGAAATTCACAAACAATTCCTCGCTATTGAGACGATAAATAAACTGAGGCCAAAATTTGATTTTAGAAGGATCATAGACTAATGCATCTAGCCATTCAGTCCATTGGATCCTTTGATTCATCGATTTCATCCAGTCCATTTTATCAATTTGTTCATTTTTAGGGCAACCTAGTCGATTTTGAATTCATTTGACTAGTTTATCCATTTTAGGGCAATCTAGTCGATTTTTGAATAAGATCACCAATTTCATTTAATTCATTTGATTGGTTTACCCATTCTTAGGTTAATTCAATCAATTTTGAATAAATCATCAGTTTTGTTCAATTTCATTTGACCAGTTTACCCTTTTTAGGGTGATCTAGTCAATTTTGAATAAATCATCCGATCCATTTGACTAGTTTACCTATTTTAAGGCAATTTAGTCGATTTTGAATAAATCATCATTTCACTCGATCTGTTTGATCAATTGACTTCATTCAATTCATTTGATTAGTTTAATTCATTTTTAGGGTTATCCATTCAATTTTGAATAAATAATCAAATTTCATTCAATGCATTTGGCCATTTTACCCTTTTTTAAGGTGATTCGGTCAATTTTTGAATAAATCATCAATTTCATCCAACCCAGTCAACTAATTAGGGTTTTAATGTCAAATTTCAAATTAAGAAACCTAGTTGTTTTTAAGAAAATCACCCGTTGCATTTGATTTGGATGCATTAGGGTTTTGATCTGTGTTAGGAAATTTCAAATTTCTTCAAGAATAAGTTCGTCAAAGCTAAATTATTTATTCAGAGTTGTCCTCATTTTGTTGGAGAGCTCCCGCCGTTCAATTGATCCAAAATTTCCAAATCACTTTCTAATCAGATGCCAATAAGTTGATCGGATCCATCAGGTATGGTATCGTGCCTACCTCAGAGGATTACATCATTCTAGGCCTACCCTTGGCACAAAAAGTGCCCCCCGATAGGACATGCATCCGAATTTTTGGAACATCTACTAACTCTTGTCTTTTCCTTTTCCTTTGTTTTACTTTTGTTAAAAAAGCTAAGCCAGGGCTAAATCTAAAAGCACGCCATTTCGCATTTTTAGGTAATATTTAAACATAGCTTCTCGTCGAAGCCCCATCATAACGCGATCCCGTAGTCGAGCCCAAAGGAATCGTGTAGACATGAGTACTCAGCCAGAATCGTCTGATAAGACCGCTGCAACTACCCAGCCGGAAGCCACAAGTCTCGGGGTTCAGTTGACTGAATTACTTACCAAATTTGGGGAAATGGCATCTGAAATGGCCCCCCAAAAGAAATTGATCGACGAGCTCATTAGTAGCGGAGTGCAGCCCGAGCCTCCGCCCGTCAAACAACCGGAATCCGAACCATTTGTCATTCCTCCGATTCAAACCACTTTTGAGGGAGTTTTCAACCCGCAGTATACTTACACTCAAAATTCTCCGTTCTATCCTCCCTATGGGCAAGGATTTCAGCCTCGAGGTGGCCAAGGTGGTCCAAACATGCCTCCTGATCCACAAGCTTTTTATCAGACTACCGCAGAGCCTGTTGTGCCGGAGCACACTGTTCAAACCAAGCCAGAAATGGGAGAGTCGTCTGCCCCGATTGATATGAAGTTACTTAAGCGGTTGGATCGTTTCGATGAGTTCATCAGGAAAAGCCAAGGTTTAAGCAAACAAGATGTGAGAACCCTGAAAATAGACATAAATATCAGTGCATATTTTATTTGCATTTTAATTCCTTAATAAATTTTAGCACTAAGTCTAATTGTTTTTAGATAAGTGCGTAGAAATAAACGTTATGTGCAAAATAAAAGAATTGTGCTAAACTACTAAACTTCTTGGTTTTGTTACATTAACTTCATATTTCGATGGTAAACTATTTCATTGACCTGATCATTAATTTCTTCGAATTCTAGAATGGTAATTAATTGTTTTGAAAATAAAAGTGTAGAGATAATTTTTAAGTAATAAATAATATAATTGTGTCAACATTGAATTATCCGGTTTGCTATATTAAATTAATATTTCTTGAGTTAGATTAATTTATCGCCTTAAAATAAAATACTAAAATACTTAGCTTTCTTAATGTTGAAAATTAATGTTACCTGAGTAGATTAATTATATAAAATTTCTTGAATTCCTATAACTAATTCTAAATTAGTGAATAACGTTAAATACTAATAAGAATGTTCACTATAAGACAAAGCCTATAAATTTTAGATAAACATGATACAAGTATACTAAACATAATTAAGGTGTGAAAAATTCGATAATTAGAGCCTTGCAAGATTAGCATGTCATTAGGTGATCGAATTATACTTGGGATAATTTTTGGAGTTAAGTTAGAACTAAGGTCTTGAGTGGAGATTAGGAAGAAACGTGAAAAGACTAAAACGTCCTCCATACAATCTCAAAACAACCATGCAAACCCCAAAACCAAATTGACGGACAACATCACAGGCCACCTCTTCATTCAGCCAATGAAAAGCTTCTCCAATTAAACACACAACCATAACATTACCATGCACGGCCAAACACTCCCTCTTACAGCCTGTCCATTACCGCCCCAATTGACCAATCACAACCTTGCCAATTCTATACGTAAACCAACTTCCACACTCAAACATCTCCTAAACCACGGCACCCTCTTCATTTCCTTTCCACTTCACATCTCAAACCACAACTGCATTTCACTCTGCCTTGCCATTGTCGACAAAGGAGAGAGTGAGGGAGAGTCGCACTTCACAATCGAGGGAAGAAGCCGCGAGCTGCAACCATTTCTGGTTCTGTCCGTGAGCTGGAGTAGAGGCAGAGAGAAACCGTGAGCAGGTTCCCCACCATTCTGCACCTCCATTTTCACCAGCTGCAACCAGTTCCCAGCTATAGCCACTTGCAACCTCAACCAAACCGCACTTCACCACTTCCAGCCGCAACTCATCAAACCAGGACCAAGCTTGTGCGTGAAGCCGAGAGCAGGAGAGAAAAATTTTCCAGATCTTCGCGTGAAAGCTTAACTTGCTGTGAGGTAAATTCTCGGGAAGGAAAATGGATGATCAGAGGGTAGATTAAGCTACCTAGGGCCCTGTATGTGAAACTTAGGCGATGAATGATGAATCTAGGAAAAGACAAATCTGATGTGCGCTGAATCTGGATTTCCGAGAATCGATTAAGAAATGTTGGATTAAATCTGCTTTCCTGTGATAATCTGGAATTGTAATTATGATTAGTTAACTAAAGCTTGGATGATTAATATGGTTAGTACCTTACATGTGGGTTTCAAGCATTCGGACAAGTGATTCAGAAGAAAAAAATTCTGATGCGCATGAGAAATCAGAACTTCCGGGAATTAATTTGATAATGCAGCTTTAATGTTGTTGTCCTAAAATAATTTGAGCATGCAGTGGTGTTTAACTAACTGGAATTTGGATGATTATTACGATTAGGGTCTTGCTTGATAATTTTATGTAGTTGGATGATGAATTAAGGAGCTTAGGAAATTCTGTTTCAATGGAAAATTTCTGCCGAGAGTTGTCTTGAACAATGTAGTTTCATGTGGTATAATTTTGCTGTTTTGAGCCTCTAACCATGACTAATTAGTAAATTACAAGATGATTAAGCTACGTATATAGTTAATTGGTTGAGTTAGATCAGAAAATAAAAGAAAAATGCAATCAGTTTCTGTGCAGATTATAACCGAGGCTAGCTGGAATTTTTCTTGAAAAATTGGATGACTCTTGTTGTTGTTCGAAATTAATTCTTGAACTAAAAATGTTGGTCAGTTAGTTAAGTAGTTGCATGTTGAAGTTGAGTATTTGAATCTCTGAATTGGCCAAGGAAAATCCGGATTAATGAATGACTAAACTGCTGGAATTTTCCAGTGTAGCCGAGTGAAGAAGAAAAGAATTTTTTCCAGTTTTCTTTTGCGAATTTTGGGTTCTAAAAATATGTTACAAGCTATAAATTTTGTGTCGTTGATTAAGATTCCTCGTAAGCATAATAATTACCATCTGCATGATAAGCTGGGAGTGCAAAAGGTCGAACTCATGTTGCTGGAAATCTTGGTTAATGGCCGAATGAGAAAGAAGCTGAAACTCTTATATTGTTTTGGAAAATGTTCTTGATAATTGGCTATAATCCTAAGTAAAATGTCTTATAACATCTTGTGCTAGTTTCATGTTTATCCTATTGATTGTAACACTTGAAAAGCTGGTGTATTGGAACATGAACTAAAGCAAATTTTTGAAGGAAAATATTTTCCAGCATGGCTGAATTGGTTGGGACTTTTAGTGAGTTTATTTGTTGGATTTGTATATTATTTATTTTAGCTTGGTTTGGGTCAGATTATAAGCTATATGTTTAGTGAATCTAGCAAGTAAAAGTTGAAGGTTTAATGGACATCTTGGATTGAAATTTTGCTGGGATTTTATTAGGCCATGAGAACACCATGGGAGTCTGACTCATTGGTGTTAATCCAGATTATTCAGGGGAGAGCTTGTGAGGACCCGTAAATCTTCTTTATTTCATAATATTTTATTTTATTTTCTCGCATGCATTTTCTTCATTATACCCTATTAGATTGATTTTTCAGAGGTTTTTATAAGTAAATATAGTTATTAAATCATTTTTCTAGTATAAGTTAGTTCATGAGAAATAAGGAGTGTATATTGGTCGTGGGACCCGCTAGTGCGTTAAGTGAGAGAAATTCGGCCAATTAGGTTAAGTTTTGCACAAAGGGATTAAATTATTGGGTGTTAGGAGATAATTAGAGGTTACCTAGATGGATTAACCATGGGGAGACAAGAAGATAACTTTAAGCATAAAAAGTGCCACGTGTCGCGTTCCTATTCAAAGTTAGACTTGCCTAACTTTCTTTACCTTTACTAAAACATCAATTTTGACCAAGCTTTCTTCATTTTATTTCCTCCCTTGGCCGAACCCTTTGAGAGAAGAAAGGAAAGAAGACTTCATCTTGTAACTTCAAATTCTTGTCCAAATCTTGAGTTTCAACCGATTAATTTGCAAATTCCTCCATAAAAGTGACTTGCTAAGGAAGCTTGAAGGTATTGGTGGAGTTGTTTTGGAGGAGGAAACCCTAAGATACTACCTTTCTTGAGGTGTCAAGGTATTTTGCTTGGAAACTCACTCTTTATTCCTAATAATGGTAAATTAGTGACTTGTGGTGGCTAAATAGGTTGTTTTATGGAAGATTTCATGGATTAAAGTGGAGTTAGATAAATTTTTCATTTTTTTGGGAATTTTTCTGTTTTCATATGATGGTTACGATTGGCCTTGGATTGATAGCTCTAAATTGTGTTAAATGGAGCCTTTGTACATTAATTGCGGTTGTTTGCGGAAAATTTCAGTTTTGTGCAGAAATTTCAGGTTTAGGGTTTCAATCTGCCCTGTTTTTGCACTGTATGTTCGACCATGTTGAAGGCTGAATCAGCCCTTGCCCAAAACATGAAAGTTGTAGATATATGCGTTAGCTATCTACCTGCAAAATTTCATATCGATTGGAGTACTGTAGCATGTGAAATGACCAAAATACCCTTGACTGCCCATAAGCCTTGTTTCACGGACAGTTTTCTGTCCTCACTGAGATTTCAATTTTTAACCATGTAAATGCATGATTTGGCATTGGAAGCCTTCATAAGAAATGTAGGTATATGTCTTGGCTTTGAAACACCATAAGATTCGATTCAATCCGATAAGTGTAGCTTCAGTTGTGCTTATTGTGCCGAAAGGTGTGTTTTATAGTCTATGATTTGTATGTGGTTGAATTGAGATGACATTGGTGTTGATGCGGATATGGGTGTGCAACAACTTCAACCTTGGGTCAAGGACCCTTTGATCAACATTGGTGGTCCGATGACAAGATCAAGAACCAAGAAGGTGAAGGAAGCTTTACGAGCCTTGATCATTCACCATACAAGCAAGGAGCAAGCTAAGTTTGAAGATTTGATGGACCATGAAGTTACCTTGTTCACTTGTACGTTTGAAGTGAAAGATTGATCTCATACTTGTTAGCTTAGTTGGTAGTTGTTTTAAGACTGTCCCGTTTAGTAGTTGTTAGGCGTTGAGTATTTTATTACTTATTGGGCCTTATCGGAAAGCCTTAAAGAGCTAGCTCTTTAAGCTCTTTTATGCGGACCGAATCTCTTCCAGGTTTATGTGGGCCGGATTTTGCTCTAGTTTTAGCCTATAAAAAGGCACCTCTTGTAAGAGTAAAAGAGAGAATATTACAACCAGAAATCGTGAGGAATTTTCCTTCAAGTTCTTAATCAAACTTACTCTTGAATTCTTGAGTTCATGGCTTAGGATTCAAATCAGACTTTATCGATTAGCTTGTTCCCTAATCGTGGTGTCGCTTCATCCATCCTTATTTGCTTAAGGTTGCTGATTACCTTTGTGTGTCAGAGGTCTTGAGTTCATGAGAACAATCGAGTTCAATTTCTATTGAGAGAAAAGATCCAACTCTGATAATTACAAGGTTGGAAGGTTCTAGGAGGGTCTTCCCCTAGGGTTGCCTATATCAGTTGGTAATCAGAGCATCAAGTTAATTCTCTTTTAATTGAAATTGTTCATATCTTGTTAGTTGTGTCTTTTGTCAAAAAAAAAAAAAAAAACTGTAGCGATTACCGTTCATCGTTACTATTCCGAATTACTGTTCACCATACTGTAGCGTACTGTTCACGTTACTGTTCATCTGAGTCAAAAAAAAAAAACTTTTTGGGTGTTGTCTTTTTTTTTTTGTGTTTTCTGTCCAAGTTCTTGGGTCTATTATACTTGTGTTTGGGTTGTTAGGGTTTAAAGACAAAAAAAAAAAAAAAAAAAAAAGAGTCACGTACCTTATATTGTTTTAGTGTTCAAGTTGCTAGAGTATTTCTGGAATTTTCTTTTGAGTATTGCTGAAATTCTGTTTTGCCTATATCAGGTGTGATTGTAGGATGGAAAAGTAAGGAAATGTAGGGGATATGCTGTCCAAATTTTGGGAATATTGGATTTCTTTGAGTTTGGTTTGGTTTGGGATCTATAAGAAGGGCTTTTGGGGGTTGTTCGAGCCCTAGGTTTTCATGTTACCTTTTCGTTCCCAAAATCATGTTTTGCACCCTTGCATTAGTACTTATTTGGAGAGGTATACGACTTGTAGTCGAGCCTCAATTATGCATCTTATTTGCTGGAATTGTGGCTGTAGGAACCATAATTGTTTCCCTTGGTTATTCTAGGATTTCTGGGTGACTAAAGTCATACGTTGGTTGACAACTTTTGAAGTATCTTTACATGAACCGGTGAGTGTACCATTCCCCTGATTTGTTACTTAACCGGTTTATCCGTACTTGAAATTTGTGACTCGATTAACTGTGACTCCTATTTATTCTGTATGAGATGAGGGTGTACTTTATCACACTCGTTTCTCTTGCTTGTTTACTAGTTCCTGTATCAATTTGAACTTGTTATCTATGCCTGTTATGATGTCGTTTGGAAGTGTATCCAACGACCTTCTTGTTAAACCTGAGATCAACCTCATGGGGAGTCAATTGAATCGAGCTAGCAAGGACTTGGTCGAGGAAAATTGACAATCAATGGGTGCCTGTTCTTGGGAAATCTTTGGGTATTGGAGACTCTGGATTTCCGGTATACTCGAGTATTACCATTCTTGTTCCTGTTTGGCGTTCGGGCCCGATAAGGGGTATGTTTGGTGATCGAGATTTTGGCGTAAGCGGGGTCTACGGACATGAGTGTTTCATTAAACGTTGACGGAGGGTCAACGAGGCTGGATCAAATATTGCAACGGGGATTTGGCTCCTGAGAGTCATCTGTATCCTTTAAATTGTGGTGTTTGTTCATTTCTCTTATTTGACGTGTATATGTGCCTTAAAAGTGTTTTCTCATGATTTATATTGTTTATACTTTTGGTACCTCATTGAGCTTCTAGCTCACCCCGTTCCATTATCCTTGTTTTCCTTACAGGGAATAATCTTTTGGAATTTTGATGTTTTGAAGAATGAGTTGAGCTAGTTAGAAATTCTTTTGTTCTTTTGGTATAGCTCCTCGACAATTTGGAAACCCTAAATGTATCTTAATACAATGTTTCCTTTGGATGTGTAAACTTAATAATATGTATATTTTAAAGAGTTTCTTCATGTTTATGTAGCATATGTATTTGGGAATGTACATTCTCTCATGTTAGACAAAGTTTACTTGTACTTGGTTGGATTGTGGACAAGTGCGGAAGTTGAACGAGGAAAGCAGAAAATTTTGGAGGTTACTGTTCACGAAATCCGGCCAAGTATCCGGCCAGTTCTTGGCTGGATATGCAGGGGAATTTTGAAATTTTGGGTTGAGCTATTGCCTCCAATCCGGCTAGGAATCCGGCCGGATTGTGACGTGGCAGTCACTGTTCATCCGCGGCTTGTTTTCGTTCTTCGTTTCATTTTTTTTTTCGGTCGTTGTAGCGCTCGAGCACTGTAGTATCTTTCAGAACAAGTATTTCAGGGTATGATTAGCTTATTGTATCTTTTAGTTCGGCTCAATTCACTACAAGAAATTTGGTTATTAGTGACAACATTTCCTAGTGACAAAATAAGTCGTCACAAAATAGGGCTCATTAGCCACAATACGAAAAGCTGTCACAATTGACTGAAAGGAGCAAAGGCATCAGTGATGACCTTGGATTGTCGTCACAGTTGGACTCCCGCCAGATCGCGCCAAACTACATCAGCGACGACTATCTAAATGTTATCAGTAATAATTCCCCTTTGTTTGACAACTTAGTTGTTGTTGTCACTGATAATAATGGAACTAGTTAGTGACAACTTTCTCTTGTCACGATCTGATTTAAAATATTTATACACTATAGCACTTGTTATTCTGTATTTGCTCTCTAATGAATTTTTTAACTGTTAGGAACTCAAATTTTGTCATGTAAATTAATATTAGTGCAATAATTTAAAGTGAAATTAACCATTTGAAACAAATCATCTCTCTTTAGTATAAAATAACTAAAAAAAATTCTAGAGTATTGGGCAAAAATAATGGAAAGAAAGATAAATAAGTTGTAATTTAGTTCACAATTTTGAGAAAAGTGATATCAATATTAATATCGGATCAACTGTTTGATGTCATAAAAAAATTAATTATTTGAAGCAGAACCAAGGTGCATTTACCCACTTGTAGTATTGCAACACAATTTTCTCACCCATTATGAATATTTTCACAAAATTATTTAAAAGTAGCAAGTAATAATGTAGTAGTAAAATATTAATTCAACTAAAAAATTGGAAACTAAAAAACTTTGTTTGAAATTTTGCTACTGAACAAGTAAGGGGGAAATCTAAGGAATTGAAAATTTATTCAAAGTCAATAGTCTGAGGAGAGGCACAGAATTGATATTGAACACTCGGTAAAACCAACCATCGGTCATTCTCAATCACCGTTCACTCTACAAGACACTACTAGCCAACACTTAGAACCAAATAGCGCTTCTCCTCATCTCTGCCGAAACATCTCCTCGTCATCTCCTAATTGATCTTGGCTTCGCAATGATCAAATAGAAGACCACATTTAGCAGCAACTCTCTACAAAAAAAGGTATGCCGATTCTTTTTTTCCTTCTTAATTTTCCCCCAAATGTTTTGCCCTACTTTTTTTTTTTTGCCAAAAATTTCACTCTAGTTTTTTTGGATTTCATTTGATTTATGGATGGAGTCATCTCCTCCTTTTGGATTCTACTTACTTGTGGGTTTTACCCTTATTAATTTTTGGTCAACATTTTCTTGTACAAGATAAAGGGTTTTAGTGGGATTGGATTGTGGGTATGTACGGGTTTGTAATAGGCTGAGGAAGGTAAACTGTGTCTCGGTTTTGCTCTGTCCAGTTGCATATTAAAAGATTCTGACTTTCTTGCATTTGCGTGTTTTATGTATGTGGGAAGCTGAGTAAACGTCTGTTCTTAAAGATTGAAATACAGAGCTTTAACTTAGGAATGTATATTGGCTTGATACCTGTAGTGATAGTTTTAGTGAACTTGGATTAGGAAAGAGTTTATAGATTGCAGGTTGGTTAAAAGCTTCAATTTCTAGGTATGCATGAATGAAATCATGCTATTCCACATTCTACATGTGGGTAATTGTAGAAATATTTGATACATTAAAGATTCCTAGTTCTTTTAGTGATTCTTGATGACTAAAATAGTTGTAGAGCGTATTAAATCCGTTAATATATCTATGACCAATTCTTTGTTTAAAGATGTTCTTAAGTTGGTGGAGTATTGTTAGAAAAAATGTCTAACCCCAAGTGCTTTTCGGACTTTTCGAGATCAGTATCTTCCCATATGTAATTGTTGTGGACTTCTTTAAATATTATGCAAATGAATGAAATACGTAGTGAACATGAGATTGAAGAAATGTAGCCTATCGTGATTATTTATGCTCTTATATGAGAAACCAACCAGTTAATAAAACCTTGTACTTGTCCAAGTTTCCCACCATCTTTCTTGTTCATTTAGTGTATAGTTGGCATATTGGCTCTGTCTCAGGGACATATATTGTCGAGCAGCTTGCTTGGATTTATGGGGGCAGCCATTTAGTACCTGCTATAATGATTACCATAAAAATTAGTTTAGTGAACTACGCTGCCACATCTCTTGAAATCAAATAGCTCAAAGTCAAGAATGAGGAAAACCACTATTTACATGGGCTTCTTTTCATTCCATTTTAGACTTCTATGTGTCCCCCCTCCCTTTCATTCACACATAGCACGACATGGATGCCTTGTGCTGGTGTGTCCCCTCTGTCTCTGTTTCAGATCAAAATAACGCCACTTAGAGAAGACTGATGAAGAGCCATGTAAGATATTTCTTCTAGTTATAATCAAGCTACATTTCAATTGAACTATGACGTGTTAACTGAACAGTTCACGTATGTTTTCAAGAAATCAAACACAAAGTTCAATCTAAGACAAATCTGGAACAAATATAAAAACTGAACTGGAATTTGAACCCGCATCGCTGCTTTGAAAGACCTACTGAAGTGAATCTGCTTGATTATTGTGCATATATCAGAGATTACTCAGTCCAGTTTCCTAAGAGAGTAAACTGGTGATTCCTCATCTTTTTTTGTCTATAAACCAATGAAAGTCAAGATTTCCGCACCTTATAAAAAAAGAATAATATTGAGAGTTCATCTTTTCCTAATATTTTAGGTTGACTGTTGTCTAGTGAATATTTGAGTTGGCATGCTATTTAAATACATACGCATCATAAATGTGATCAATGTCACATGTATTACAGGAATTACAGGAATTACTTAAGATAGATGAATTCAAGAAAAGAGCAGAACAAGCCGAGAAGTGCTCAGCTGAGTTGGAAATAACAGCCAATCTCAACATCAACTTATGGAGAAGCTTGTGAACCATCAAAGTGAAATACAGAACCAACAAAGTGAAATACAAGATCTCCTTAAATCTTTGAAAGCACAGCTGCAAGCCAACAAGCAAGACGATGAAGGCATATCTGAACGTACTGATTGGTAAGCAATTTTCAACTATATATACTTGTATAAATTGAGTTATGTTTGTAAAAGGGACATTCTTATAATTCTTCAGCCAATGTGAGACTCTAAATTGTAACTAGGACATATATTTATTATAGATATAATGGCTGCTATGGTTTAAAAGTAACATAAGTTATTGAAGATTAGTTATTGGTAGGTGACAATATTAACTTGTAATATCAAGCCTTAGGAATTAAGTGAATGCTTGTTACTTTTGTTGTTTATTTAGGAAATTTGGAGACTGTTTTGCTTTTGTCACCTGAATTACAATAGAATCCTTTCCTATGTTTAAACTATCAACATATAATAGGTTGTTAGACCTTAAACAAGTTGTATGTTAAACAATTATATAAATGTGGAATGCTGGTCATTTTTTTGGAACTGTGCTAGCTGTACAAATTACTTAGTCATTTGATAGATTGAACAACCACATATGAATGATGATAAGGCTGCTTTTTCTTGTTTATTAGACCTTATGTATAGTTACATATTTTCAGATATATGAAATCCTATGACATTCAAAGCTTCAAAGACCACTTTTGCTCCAAAACACAATGAAGCTTGCAAAGTTGTTTCTCATAAATGTGGAATCGTTTGTTACTGTCCTTTGGCATCTAAATATTAAAATAAAGAAGTGGAATAATTCTGCCCATATAATCCTTGGCTATTAAACTTCCATCCTCTAGTAGACTTTGTTTCCAAACTGCCCATATAATGTCTCTTTTTCTACTATTTATATAGTCACTATCTAGATGAGACTTAAAACAAATGATTCACTTTATTTTTTGGTGACTCCTTTACTAATTTTCCTTGTTTTAAAATTTTCTATCATCTACTAATAACTTTACTACTTTATTGCAGATATATTGCTCATTTTAGAGGTTTGGAAGAAGATTAGCAGTACGGCTTACATGTCGACTCAAAAACTGTGGTTATAGTGCTATCTTAAGTTTAGAAAATGTTTCGGTAGCATAGAAAATGTTTTGGGACTTAGAATTATTTTTAGTGCAGCCTTGACTTATATGGCAAAATTTTCTCTACTGAAACTTATCAAACTATTTGTAGTGTGATGTTGCACTTATTTATGACATTTGAATATTTAATATGTTATTCTGGCATTTCCTATTGTAACGGGTGCCTACGTTTGTTATTTATTAAACATTGCCGATGTTTTCATTTTTTAGATATTATTGTAGTAGGAAAATCATCAAACTAGACATTGTAAGGTGTTGTAAATAAGTAGCATTTACAACAATCAGGCTGTCTTTATTGACAATTGTTGTTGTCGCTCAATCAAAACTGTCCATTGATAAGAAGTTGTTGCCACAGTTGGTTAGGGGTTTATTGATAACAAAGTTGTCACTAATTAGTGTATACACTCACTACGTTGCTTCATGCACCATTGACAAGAAAGCATGTCGTCACTAAATTTATAGCTTTTACTGACGACATATCTTGTCATAAAAAAGTTTCTATTCACTGACGACTTTAAAGTCGTCACTGTATACTTTTACCGACGGAGATTTAGTGACAACCCTGCGACAACGAAATGTTGTCAATAAAGGTCATCAATGACGACTTTTTGTTTTTTTTGGTGAAAGGTAATTGTCACTGAAGACCAAAATTCTTGTAGTGATTGGGTTCAGAATGTTATCTTCTCGAAGTTCTTTTGAGCGTTTGGTAGGGTTTCCGTTTGTTCCGGATCCGTAGTCCCGGCGAGAGCTGGGCAGGTGGTCCGCAGAATCCTTTGGTTCGCCTTAGGGTGAGGTGGGGTTGTCACAGAGCTAGTTGTCCATGGAGTCTACAGAGGGAGTTACAAGAACTGCTTCAATATAGACATTTTTTTAAAGATGTTTCACATTGTTTTAGGGAGGCGAATAAACCTGCGAATAGGTTATCCAATGTTGGAGTTGATTCTGGGAAGGCTGGAGTTTATGATTCTTTCTTTGATCATCCTCGATTGGTTAGGGGAGATATTATTTTAGATCGGCTGGGTTTACCTAGTTTTCGTAGAAGTAGAAGTTAAGGGTTTAGGCCTTGGTCGTTATAATTGCTCAGCTAATTCGATCATGTATTCTGGAAGCAATGCCTTTTCCCTCTGAAATTTGGATTGGCATCTCACCCCCGCGGACGGGGTTTGCCAGGAAAAAAAGATTTTTTTTCATGAATAGAACAAAATAAGGTGGCATAGGATCTCAAATCAAACTTTCTAAAAATTTTTGAAATATTTTAGCTAAAGACCTAACATGAGAACATGGAAGCCGTGTGAGAGAGGAGATTCTATAGGTAGAATAGTCGTGACACATCACTGAAGGCAAGAGCTATTACTTGAGACTACTTTTATCAATAGTTCATTGTCTATCTTCATTTGTTGATTCGAGAACTTATAAAGTAGTTCAAGTATATATCTATTGTGAAGTAGTGTTTTGAGAGGACTAGTGAAGAATGATATTAATTAAGAACTTCATTTGGAAGAAGCATTATTATTAATATGCTTTACAAAATAAGAATTTTTTTGCTACATTGTTAATGTACTCGTCCTAATGAGTCTAAGCAACTATGGGATAAATTTGAAAGTGTAATGTCAGAATATTTTAATTAAGTGTTCGGTATTCACTATAAGGGATCATATAATTAAGTACAAAGAATATTTAAAATTTTTTATTCTTTCTTGCAGATCATATTTAATAATTTCTTGTGACAATAAGTTAGTTTAATAGAATTACCTTCAAGTATGTAGAAAATCTTCTTAAATATTGTAGCAAGATGCGTATGAAGTCCACAACAATCCACTTAGAATATTTTCATTAGATGTTCGGTATTCACTATAAGGGATCATACAGTTAAGCACAAAGAATATTTAAAATTTTTTATTCTTTCTTGCAGATCATATTTAATAATTTCTTGTGATAATAAGTTAGTTAATAAAATTACCTTCAAGTATGTAGTAAATCTTCTTAAATATTGTAGCAAGATGTGTATGAAGTCCACAACAATCCACTTGAAATTGTCGATGTGTCCAATCTCTAACAGTGATCCGTACAAATTTCCTTAATTTTGAATCTTTTAGGTAGAATCGCTTAAGTTGTTAACTTATTACCAAGATATCAACACACAAATTTTTTAGAGAAGATAAGTGTCACGGCCCCACCTCCCCCTAAGGCGAACCAGAGGGTTCGGCGGGCCGCCTGCCCGGCTCTCGCCGGGACTCAGTCGTTCACTACAGTCCTCAATTAAAAACAAGATACAATCTCAAATATAAATCAAAGGTCCCAAAACTTTACATATCAAAAGCGAAGCGTCCACGCTTCCGCAGCGCCACTCTGATCCTTGATCACAATTAGTATACAGGAGGAAGTCCAAAACTAGACTATTACACATCCAAGCAATTCTAAACGTTCAATACAATCCCAATATGAATGATTACACAAAAGGAAATCCAAGTTCAATCCATACATGAGATAATCCAGGATTAAACACTACAAGCCACTCCTTCGCCTTGAGCCCTGTGGAGGGGAATAAAACATTTTGGGGTGAGCTAGAAGCTCAGCGAGTAACCAAGAAATTCAGTTATCAAATCAGTTTCACAATCGTTCATTTCAATAATGTCATGCTTCAACAATCAATGCACTTTCACTTCTCTCATGAGCCAGTGAAATCATGATACTTAGACGTCCAACGCTCCAAACAATCATTTAACATTGAACATTAACATTGAACATTGAACATTGAGCCCATTGGTGCTCTACAGGAACATTAAACGGTGGAGGAGACGTCGGAGTCTAGCACACGAATTCCAAGTACTCATTTGAGCCAAAACATGTCAAGAACTTATATGCCGGCACACAGGATATGCAATCAAAGAAACGATGCAAGAAACATTTCAAAGTAGCGTTGGAAAGAGTTTAAGATCACTCACCTCCACGGCTCATAATCCTTGTCCAATATAGCCAATTCATCATTCAAGTCCAAGCCTTTTAACTTAAACTCAAAGTCACCAACGCTATTCACAATCGGACAGCATTTTGCGGTAATGGTACCAAAGGTACTACGAGTATCAGATGGAGGTCCAAGACCCACCGTTTCGAAGCTAAGAACCAGGGCTACAACAATGTAGAAGGCCACTCAGTCCAAATCCTAGCACAACTAGGTCAAATATACCAAATACCAAACCAGAACCTTAATTGCAGGTTTACAAATCACACTATGCTGTAATTAGTCCAACTCAGTCTATACAGGTCCAAATGCATTGATTCCAAAGGCATGCGGTAGCTAAGACATCAAGCTACATTTCATCAGAAGACACCAACATCCAAATCCAAAGCAATTCCAGTCAAAACAGACGATTACAAGTGCAGTTCGCACATTCTGATCAACCCAGAACAGAAACAGTAAAATCGACATATCTCATTCTACACTACTCCAATTTCCCTGAAATTTTACAGGCACCTCAAAAACATAAATACCTACAACTTTCATGTTTTAAGAAAAGGCCAATTCGGCCTCTAACCATATGATACAAAACCGGACAGAAAGGGGGTTATGAAACCCTAACTTTTCACATTTCCTTCCAAATCCAAAATTGGTTGGAATTTCCAATCATTTATACCTACTAGAGTCATTAACCATCAATTCCCATCATCAAAGATATCCACAACATCACATTCATATTAAACCAGAAAATTCCTCAATAAATTGAAAACTTCACCATAAATTCCTTCAACCCATGAAATACTCCACAATTTAACATATATAATCACTACAAAGCACTATTATACCATTAGTATACCAAAATAGCAACTTTCTTAGCACCTCACCTCAAGTTCAAGAAAGATAACACCTTAGAGCTTCCCCTCCAAAAGCAATCCATCAAAAGCTTTAAACCACCCTAGAGAGCACTTGTGTGAAATATTTCCCAAAACCATCGGTGAAATCACAAGATTTTGGTAGAAATTAAAACTAGAAAATTGAAGAGTTTCTTCTTCTCTCAAGAGCTCGGTTGAGCAGGGAACAAAATGAGATATTTTGGGGTGCAAAATAGTTAAAAAGGAAGAGAAATCAGCTGGTCAAAAGTTGTTGGCCGACATGCCACGTCAGAATCCGGCCGGATTTCCGGCCGGATTCTTGGCCGGATTCAAGGCAGTGGCCGACTTCATTTTTTTCAAAATGGCAAGGCAATTCGGCCAGGTATCCGGCCGGATTTGGCCCTTGTGTTTTATCAAATTTTTTCGTTTCGTTTCCGAGTTTAAAAGCTGTGCTACTCCGCTCGTCCAATAAAGATATATACAAAATGAAAACCCTCCTTCATACGGGGCGTCACAATAAGGAACAGTAGAATTTGATAAATCCTAAAATCGAATAGTAGAGGAGAGAGATGATGGACTCTCTCTCTCTCTCTCTCTAGCAGTTGATTTTTCTTGGTTTTTCTCTTTCTAGAATTTCACAAAAATATTATGCAACTCAATTTATGATATGTTAATTCATCTTGGTAGTTTAACCTATGGGAGTATTTACAGACAAATAGATTACCTAAATCCATACAGAAATTGGTCAACTAGTTTCTATATACAAAACTTATGTTTATAGTTCGAAAATTTGTCTTACAAATTTACACCATATAAAAGACTTTATTTACAAATTAAACTATAAATTATTAAAGATTATGTTTCAAGTCTCTGCTTGATTTTTTAAAAATTTAACTTATGAAATTCTTATTATATGTGACCTATGAGGTTCTTATACACATTGACAATAAGTCTAAGTTATAATTTTTAATGTTTAAGAATTAGATAAATTAAATTTCGTTAATTTTTTGTTAATTCAACTAATTAATTAACTTATTCTCATATATCAAGATTGGCATCTAACAGGTCATCATGACTATCTAAGTAATGAGAATAGTCAAATAGATGACTTCACCTTTTTGAACATATTCTGTGTAATTAATATCTCTCACCATACATATTTCATATTAGTTTCAGAGTATGAAATATGTACCTACTCCATTTAAACTAACATTTTTTTTGTACCAAAACATAATTCTAATGAAGAAGTACTTTAAAATAACTATTGTGAAAATTGTTTTGCTTAGTACTAAGAATTTCAAATTATACTTCTATAAATGGTCAATAATGAGACAACTCCTTTAACATGGGAGGTGGCATATCCTTATAAATTATTCACTATCTTTTTATGCTTTATACTATACCTAATCACTCATTTACATGAGGCAATCAAATAGAGTTGAGGTATAGTAATCCACATTTAAGATACTACAATAAACTTAAGTTTAAGGATCACTCACAATCCCATCATTTAGAGAATAATCCTTTTTCACTTAAAAGAATTTCTCTATGCAGATCAATCTAGTGAATTTGATTATCCTATCAAACACCTATATATTAACTTAAATACATATTATAGTAGATAAGGTCTACTGCTTCTTATATGAAAAAGAGGATCAATACATCCTAGTCTATTCATATTAACAATGTCCTATCTTGTTAATAGTATGACTTGAGATGTACAAGAATGAGCATTAAGAATAACCGATTGAATCTCATCATCATAACCTTTATAATTTAATCAACTAGGCGGACCATCAAAGTCAACCGCTGAGAGACGACAATCAAATATCGCTTCATTAAACTCCTCCATGTTCCTAGTATTTGCTGGGTTCCCTCCTTCATGTTCATCAGCCGACGAGATCACATTGAAGTCTTCACCAACCATCCATGCCCCCTCTTGCCGGACAAGCTGTAAAGTATGCCAAAGACTATGCCTACCAACCCGCGTACACTTACCATAAACTGCGGAGAACCAAAAGGAGTACCCCAACTAAGAATTAACATGCATTTGTACCATTTGCTCAGCATGTTTGAAAAATCAACAGACATGTCATTAAACCAAAAAATCCAAATTTTCGCCTCTGAACAAGATTGTGCTTTGTCCAACCCTAGAAACATCCTAACACTCATTATTTGAGAACTATCCATCATAGGCTCAATCAAAATCAACAACCTAATATGATGATGTACACATAGTCTCTTCAAATGTTGTTGCGCGTTTCTACGGGATATACCCCGTATATTCCATACTAAAAATTAACTGACTTAATAATTTAAAACAGCAAAAGAGGAAATTTGTGATTTAAACTCTAACAATTTCTTGTTATGGTTCAGTAGCCAGCCCTTCTTTGCCAATTTGTTTAATAGCAAGATGCCTTTAGCATCTAACAACACAAAACAAGGACACTCACTCTCATATAGATCCACTTCTTTCAATTGGTTCTCCAGCCCGAACTGGAAGTCCTTCAAAATGCTGATCGACACATTTCGCTGCTTTCCATCCCAATCTGCCGATTTCCATCTACTGTTGCTACACTTCTCCAAGCGATGAAGGGATGAATTGGGGGTAGAGATTGCCTGAGTTTGGTCCACTCGAATCTCTAGATCATGATCCCAATCTTCTAGTTCCGCGAACTTATTTGACAGTGTAATCATTTCCTTAGCCTTCACTAAATCCATTGCTTGTTGTTGTCAGTTTGCCTCACCCTCACAATGCTCAGTCCTCACGTCTTGTTTGTCATTCATGCATCCCTGCAAGCTCAACTCCTTTTCCACCAAAAGCTACCTATATTCATCTGTATCAAAAGGTGTTGTGGGTTGAAGTGATCAGTTAATGATTTCCTTGAAGACATCTACTCAATTCCCTCCTGATTGACACAATGTTCTGCTACAATTTGTAAATTCTCCTGGCTCAAACTCCCCACGTCTGCCTTGCTAACTTTCATTTTTCCCTTATCAACTTGCTGCTTCGAGACATACACACTACAAGAAATTTGGTCATTAGTGACAACATTTTCCAGTGATGAAAAAATGTCGTCACAAAATGGGGCCCATTAGCCACAACACGAAAAGTTGACTGAGAGGAGCAAAGGCATCAGTGATGACCTTGAATTTTCGTCATAGTTGGACTCCCGCCACATTGCGCCAAACTACATCAGCGACGACTATGTAGATGTTATCAGTAATAATTCCCCTTTCTTTGACAACTTGGTTGTTGTTGTCATTGATAATAATGGAACTAGTTAGTGACAACTTTCTCTTGTCACGATCTGATTTAAAATATATATACACTATAGCAATTGTTATTCTGTATTTGCTCTCTAATGAATTTTTTAATCGTTAGGAACTCAAATTTTGTCATGTAAATTAATATTAGTGCAATAATTTGAAGTGAAATTAACCATTTGAAACAAATCATCTCTCCTTATTATAAAATAACTAAAAAAAAATTCTGGAGTATTGGGCAAAAATAATGGAAAGAAAGATAAATAAGTTGTAATTTAGTTCACAATTTTGAGAAAGTGATATCAATATTAATATCGGATTAGCTGTTATGTTACTGGTGGAATGTCAGCCTCGTCCACCGCACAATGTTGGAATTCTGAATAAAATTTGGAGTGGCGCCCACCCCCGTATACGGGGTTAGCCAAAAAAAAAAAAATCGGATCAACTGTTTGATGCCATAAAAAAATTAACTATTTGAAGCAAAACCAAGGTGCATTTACCACTGTAGTATTGCAACATAATTTTCTCACCCATTATGAATATTTTCACAAAAATATTTAAAAGTAGCAAGTAATAATATATTAGTAAAATATTAATTCAACTAAAATGTTGGAAACTAAAAAACTTTGTTTGAAATTTTGGTACTCAACAAGTAAGGGGGAAATCTAAGGAATTGAAATTTCATTCAAAGTCAATAGTTTGTGGAGAAGCGCGGAATTGACTTGAACACTAGTGAAACCAATACATCGGTGGTCATGTTTAGTCATTCACCGAACAAAACACTACCAGCCATGAGCCAACAGCCAACACTTAGAACCAAATAACACACTGCTCCTCATCTCTGCCGAAACATCTCCTCGCCATCTGCTAATCGATCTTGGCTCCGAAATGATCAAATGGAAGACCACATTTAGCAGCAACTCTGTGATAGCCCCACTTTCCCCTAAGGCGTACAAAAGGGGTCAGCGGACTGCCTGTCCAGCTCTCGCCAGGACTAACGAGGCAGTTAAATACGTTCTAAAACGTTCCGGAAGGTAATAGCGCGCTCAAACGAAACAAAACCATGAAATGAAAACGGAATATCGGAGCCGCACATGAACAGTGTCAATCACATTTATACATGTAAGGTTCCCCACTTACAACTCAAAAGATAGTATTAAAACAAAATACATTTAGGTTCCCAACCATCAAGGAGTTATACAAAAGTATAGTCAACTAGCTCAACTTGGCTTCAAATTCACAGTTTCCAAAAGGTATTCACATCCCTGTAAGGAAAACAAAGGCAATGGAGTGAGCTTTCGCCCAATGAGGTACACTCATGCAGATCAGTAAAGTTCACATAAGCACAAAGTTGCTTAGTCCAAACGTTCAACAAGTAATCCGAACTAACATTACATTTAAATTCAATAAAAGGATATAGGCGGCTCTCAAGAGCCCTTTTCCCTCGCTTGCCGTACTTGATTTCACCTCGTTGACCCTCCGTCAACGCTTAAGGAGTAACCAATACCGTAGACTCCACTTTCACCGATTCCTTCCACCTCACATACCCTTATCGGGCCCGAACTCCATTCAGTGTACAATGGTAATACTCGAGTATACCGGAATCAAGGGTCTCATACCCAATGATTCCATAGAAACAGTCCCCACGGCTTATCAATCTCCTTGACCATGCCCTTGCTGGCTCGAGTCAATCGACAGCCCATGGGGTTGAGCTCAAAATAAACAGTAAGAGTCGTTGGATATACGTCCAAACGACACCAGTTCAAGTACATTCAAAGACATTCAATTGATACTGTAACAGTCACATAAACGAGTCACATAAGCCATTGAGTGTAAGAGTGATAAAGTACACCCTTAACTCAACCAAGCTCATCAGTACACACAAGTATTCAAGCCATAAATTTCAAGTATAGCGAAGCCATGAAGTAACAAGTATGTGAGTAATACGCTCACCAGTCAAGCAAGGAAAAGATTTCACAAATTGCGGTCCAACGAGCGCCTAGCGTCACCGGCACGCCCTAAAACATACAAGTAAACACATTGAGACTCGAATACGAGTCATAAACTGAATCTACATACTACTATAGTAAGACCATATAGAACGTATAAGTGCAAAAATCAAACTAGGGCATGTGCGGAAATGAAGTTTAGGTTGGAAAACAAAAGGCAGATTTGATGTTGCTTAGCGGAATGAACACAACTGAAGCTACACTTATCGGATTCAGTGCAATTTACACCATTTCGAAGCTAAGGAAAAGGGCTACAACTTTACTGAAGACCACTCAGTCCAGTTCGTAGTGTAGCTAGGTCAAAATTTCAATGTACCAAACCAGAACCGCATAAACAGGTTAGCCAACTGTATTCTGGTTAAATGACCATAACTCAGGCTACCGAAGTCCAATTGGGGCGTTTCCAAGGGCGTTGGAAAGCTAAGACACAGAACTACAACTTTTGTGTTTTGACCAAAGGTTAAATCAGTACGCATCAAGCTGAACAGACACGGCCAGATCGGGTGAAATGTCAACCCTGTTCACCGAACTCTATGTACGGTAGTCCGGGTATTTCTGTCTTTTCTCAGGTTACCAATATCAGATTGGGATGAAATTTTACAGAAAACTATAAAACATTATTTCCTACAACTTTTATATTTTAACCTAAGGCTAATTCGGCCTTATTCCTATCCAAATAGTACCGGGCAGAATGGGGTTAATTGAAACCCTAATCTGGAATTTTCCGCACAAAGTGGAAATTTTCCGCAATTAGCTACAATTTACGCACTATGGCTTCATTCTAGACTATTCCAAGCCATCATCCATGGCCACACAATACTAAACATATGAAAACAGAAAAAATCAAGAATAAATATAAAATTCACCAATCTCTTCCAAAAGTCAAGAAATCTTTCATAAAATCACATCTTTAACCAACATAAGTCATTAATTTAACATTATCAAGACCAAAGATGGAATTCCTTACCTACTCACCTTGCAACCTCAAGAAAGGAAGCTACTTAGCACCAATTTCTTCCAACCCACTCCACCAACTACTTCAATACCACCTAGCTAAGGATTTTTATGGATTGATTTGAAGTTTAAACGGTTGATTTGCTAGATTGAGCAAGATTGAGGCAAGAAAATTGAGAGCTTTTCCTTTCTTTTCTTCCTAGAGAGGGCCGGCCAAGAAGCTTGCAAATGAGGATGATTTTTGGGTCAATTTTTGTTTAATTGGTAAAGTGATGAATAGTGGTCAAAGGTAAGATTAAATCACCAAGTGACACTTGGCACTCTCATTAAATACAAAGCTATCCTTTTGTCTCTCCCACACTAATTCATTTGGTAACCTCTAATTATCTTTTAACACCTAGTAGAATAAACCCGGTATACAAAACTTAATCTAACTGGCCGAATTTTACCGAACTTTCCGCACTAGCCGGTCCCACATCCGGTATACGCTATTAATTTCTCAAAGACTAACCGATACTAGAAAAATAATTTAAAAACTATATTTACTCATAAAAATTATCTAGAAAATTTTCCTAATAAAGAAAATGCAGAAAAGCATGCACTTAAATAGAATAAACCTAGAAAATGAGAAAATTTACGGGTTCTTACACCCTCTCCCCCTTAGAAGAATTTCGCCCTCGAAATTTCTCACCTTGACTCACGAAAAGTTCAGGGTATTTTTTTTGCATTTCTTCTTCCACCTCCCAGGTAGCTTCCTCTACCCCATGATTTTCCATAATATCTTTACCAAAGGAATCCGCTTGTTTCTCAGCTCCTTCACTTTTCGATCTAGCAACTGTACAGGTTTCTCTTCATAAGTGAGCGAGTCATCTATTTCGATTTATTCTGGCTGTAAGATATGAGATGGGTCGGGATAGTATTTCTTAAGCATCGAGACGTGGAAGACGTCGTGAATTCTGGATAGACTGGACGGTAGTTCCAGGCGATACGCTACCTTACCAGCTGTCGCGCACCATTTTTTATAAGAAAAATAACGAGTTTAGAAAAATGGCTTTTGATTCAATTTTTTGATTGAAAACCGAATTTTGATTTAAAAACAAATGAAAAAATGTGGGTCTAAATGGGACTTGAAAATGCGACGATTTGACCCAAAATACAGTTTAAAAAGGGTTTTTTGAAATAAAAATCGGAGTCGCCACTTGGTATAGAGTTAAGGTGTACCAAGTCACCTAAAATGAATTTTTTAAAGGAAAAGGTAGAAAGAAACCCCTTTTAAACGACTCCTAGTCTACGTAAACCAACGAAAAAGGTTCGGGAGTCACATTTGACGAATGGGAAGGCAAGGATAAAAATCCAAGGCACCCCTTCGACCTAGCCAAGGCTAGTTGCGTGATTTAGTCAAAGATTTTCTTATTCTTAACCTAAAAATTTATCACATTTGGATGTACTATATGAATGCAAACCCTAGACCTAGGAGGGTGTTGAGGGATCGAAATGTATATTTAAAGCTTATTTGGTACCAATCACATTAATTGTGACGCCCAATGAAGACTCTTCGAAGAAGTCACGAATAATGCAAAGATATGAGACTCTAAGAAAAGAAAAGGAATAAAATAATTATACAAATATACATGTCTCAAAGGAGTGCATCATGTCGGGTACGGGGGACTAATGTGCGTGACTCAATTTTCCCTTTTAATAGAGGGAATACGAGCGTGCTAAGGCTAGAAAGCCAAACTCGTCCATATCCCATACGCAAGGGGTTTTCCTAATCTAGCATGCAAATGATTTAACCTAGTTTCTATTTCTTAAATGAAATGCAAGTCTAATGTTATGTTTTCATACAAAGGGGGTAAGTAATATACACATATAAGGGGAAATACGGAATAGGGGATATAAATAGAAAGGAATATGGGATAAAGAATGTATATATAGAAGAAAAATGTCATGTAACATGGAAAAGACCCTAAAAAAGTGAAAACATGCATGAGATGAAGTGTAGTCATACAAACATGATCTAGCGTGTGGAGTGCTCCTAAGGGTCTAGCGTTGGACTAGCCCATGTCTACAAATTCTCACTAGCATTAGACTAGTGGAAAATCGGAACAAAGAGCCACAACTAGCATTGGACTAGTGTGGATCCGAGAAATTGACCACAACTAGCATTGGACTAGTGTGGTGACGTCACACATCGGTTACAATCAAATAAATCATGTAAGACCTAATAAAAGCATGTAAACACATAAATCACATATAGCACATAACACATAAGCATGATATCTAGATGCAAGACCATAAGAAAACGGTAACACATAACACATAGACATGCAAATCACACATAAGGTAAATAAAGCAAATAAAGCCCTAACTATTACATTCGGGGGAAGCCTACTACAACCTAAGAAGGGGAAATAACATAAATAATTAAAAGGAATACCTAACTATTACAATTGTGGCATTTAATTGCCTTCCCAAATAATTACAAATTAAACTTAAATAAATATACAAAAGTGGCAGCAAATAAATAAGCGAAATAAAACATTCAAAAGGCATGCAATTAAGCACATAGAGTCACGTAGGGGCACATAGAGTCAAGAAAAATCAAAATAAGGAGTAGAGTGTACCTCCCTTGCATTGGTCATCAAATGAAGGGAAAAATTAGCTTCAAAACAATAAAAAGGTCAAGGCACCAAGTAAATAGTAAAATATGAATACAAACACAAAAATAAGTTAAACCACCAAATCACCAAATCCTTCCCAATTGCAACTTAAATGTAATCAAATAATGCATAGTTACAAAGAAGGTAAATTACCAATCGATCCAAAGAGCAAGCATTAACCAAATATTCAAGTCCAATTGGAATATTTTGGGAACTTCAAAGGTCCATAAGCAATGGAAAAGTCAAGTAATAGTTCAAATTGCAATGACTCTAGGGCCTAATTGCAAGAAATTAGAACATAATTGAGCCTTTGTAACATGAGGAGGAACATGTGGGGTTGGAATGCAAATTTTTGAAAGATTTGCATGCATGCAATCAAAAATTTTCGGCCAAAGCTAAAGCTTTTCTTTCTTTTGCTTCTATCATTTCTGCTGCCACCTTATTCCCATTTAGCCAAGACATTTCTATGCAAAAGCAAACCAAGAACTTCCTAATGGATTTGATAAATCAACTCAAACGAAAAGAAAACTTGGGATAAAGGGAAGAGGAAGATAAAACACATCGGAAGGCCATGATCATTTCCTAAAAATCCAACTCAGACTTTCATAGAAAAAAGCAAAACCAACACAAGATGATGATCACTGATGGGCTTAACCACTAAGCTCCCAAATATGCACACGACATCTCAGTTATACAGCGAACAAATCAAGCATTTCAAGCAAGCAACTCATCATGTATCTGATGTTTTTATTTCAAAACTAACGCCTAAGCTACGCAAGACAGGGAAAAGAAACAATGGCAAAAGAATCATCAAGGAACATGACATGTTAAAGCTGCGGAACAAATCCACCAAACCAACGGCAAAAGATTTGACAGTTCATACATCCTTTTAACAGAAAGGACTTTTCTTGCGCTGGTTTCTTGAGCTGCAACTTCACAACTTTTCTTGCTGCAATTTTCTTGGCAGCTCATCAAACACGTATGTTCAGGTAAACTCAAATAGATCCCAGGCACTTATCGATTAGAACCCAACAATAATCACCATCACATAGAGAAATACCATGGAAAATAGAAAACTAAAGCTCAAAACCTTCCCTCCTACAAAATCCGCATGCATATGAAACATTTAAACACCCCAATGAACCTGTAGATGCATCAACTAGTGCCCCTAATTCAACCCAACTCATGTTTGAACCGAGCAACCAAACAAAAACAACTCCCGTTACTGTAATTTTTCCCCCCTTAGAAACCTAGTACGAACAAAGCCCTAAATCTAGATCTATATATGACGAAAGATTCTGAATAAAGAACAATGAAAAAATTAGAAACTTTCTGCAATTTTTCGTTGCTACTCTCTGCAACTTCCGTAGCTTAACATTCCCCAAAGGCTACACAGAACAAAATCCCAGCAAAACAACATCCTACACCCACGCACTAAAGAAACACAAAATGAAACGTAAAACAGACTAAACATCATGACTGGAGAGAAATGCAAAGATAAACAGAAGCGGTGGACTGAAACGGGAACAAGGAACTGAAATGGCAAGATCGATGATCGAAAGAAAAGAAAGGGCGAACCTGGTCTAGAAAACTTTAGTTTTTCAGCGTCTTTCTTTCCTCCCAGCTTTCTCTCTTGGCTGAAGCTTGCTCAGTGCTTCTTTGCTTCGTTTCTCCCACAGATCTTCGCTGCCCGCGACTTCTTCCTATCCATTGCCGGACGTGTTCAAGCTTCTGCCGTCACCCTCTTCCTCACTCTCTCTTTTTTTTTTCAGTTTTCTCTCCCTCTAGCAGCCAACCATCTGCTTGCTTTCCTGTTTTCTTTTCCTCTGTCAAAACCCCAGCTCTCTCTCTCTCTCTATCAAACTCTTTATCAGGCTCTCCCCCAGATTCTTTTCATCCACCGTTCGCCTCAAAAACCTCTCACAGCCGTCCTGCCCGATCCTCTTTTCTTTTCCCTATGCTTTTTCCTATCCAGCGCAGCCGTCATCTAGAGTTCCCCAGATCCTTACGTGCTCTCCCTTTCCATTTTCCTTCGGCTGGCTCTCTCCTTTTTCTTTCTAGCCGCCTCACCTCACTCTTAGCTCACTCCTTCAGCCG
The DNA here is from genome assembly GCF_036785885.1 of Coffea arabica. Classification (NCBI taxonomy): domain Eukaryota; kingdom Viridiplantae; phylum Streptophyta; class Magnoliopsida; order Gentianales; family Rubiaceae; genus Coffea; species Coffea arabica. The sequence goes on along the minus strand of NC_092318.1, from coordinate 21,388,784 downwards.
TCAACCAGATTCTCCCTCTATCTGTTCCCCCTTTGGCTGCGGCTCTTTTCCCAGCCTTTTTATATCAAGTAGAAGACCCTAAACCCTCATTTCAATGGTCACAAGCAAACCTCAACTCAACCCTTCTCACTTGGCCATCTGATTGGATTCTTGCATGAAACAGCTTTTTTTCTTCTCTTTTTTTTCAGTTAATTAATAATAAACAAAATATAAAGAAACATAACAACTTAAGTAAAATCGAATAAAAGGAGCAAAACTAGGCATAAAAAGACAAAAAATGAAATGCTAAACTTTTTTTTTTGTGTATTGATTTTCCTTTTTTGTTTTTGTTTTCCTTCTTTTTTTTAATTAAATAACAATGAACTTGAATCTAAAATAACTAAAGCATATTTTTGTGGATGATTTTCTTTTTTTTCGATAAATTCTATGCTAAAATGACTTAAAAAAATAAAAATAAAAGACTAAAAGTAAATAAAAACTAACATAAAAAAAAAATTAATAGTAAACAAAAAAGCACTAAAAATTTGGTGTCTACAGTTTGCCCCTCTTTGTCTGAATTTCGAAGAAACTCGAGACAAAGACGTAAATACCAAATACTTACCTAGGTCATTCGGTTGCCACTATCCGAACGACTGACGCTCTTGAATGAGGACTGACCTCTTCCACAAAAATTTTTAAATGGGACTGACCCAAACGAGAAATTTAAAACGGGACTGACCCAAACAGATATTTAAAAGGGACTGACCCGAACAGAAAATTTAAAACGGGACTGACCCGAACAAAATTTGAATCATGGGACTGACCCGAAATTTAAAATATGGGACTGACCCGAACAAAATTTAAAATTATGGGACTGACCCGAACAGAAATTTAAAATCATGGGACTGATCCGAACAAAATTTAAAACGGGACTGACCCGAAGAAAATTTAAATCATGGGACTGACCCGAACAAAATTTGAATCATGGGACCGACCCAAAATTTAAAATCATGGGATTGACCCGAACAAAATTTAAATCATGAGACTGACCCGAACAGAAATTAAATCATGGGACTGACCCGAACAGAAAATTAAAAATGGAATGCACACTAGTGGGACTAACCCATGTTTAGCAGCAATGATAATAAAATGCTCACTAGTGGGACTGACCCATGTTTAGTGGCAGTAAAATGCATGCTAGTGGGACTGACCCATGTTTAGCGGCAATGCAAATGAAGTGCTCACTAGTGGGACTGACCTATGTTCAGTGGCAGTGAAATGAAAGGCTCACTAGTGGGACTGACCCAACGGCTAGTGACAATAATGATGAAATGCACGCTAGTGGGACTGACCCATGTTTAGCGGCAATGCAAATGAAGTGCTCACTGGTGGGATTGACCCATGTTCAGTGGCGGTGAAAAATAAAATGCTCACTGATGGGACTAACCCATGTTCAGTGGCAATGAAAATGAAATGCACGCTAGTGAGACTGACCCATGTTTAGCGTCAATGAAAATGAAATGCTAGTATGTATGCAGAAACTGTATAAAATTTACTTGAAAAATCATCCAAAATTTTGCCCCAATGATGAATTGGTCAGTGGGATTAAACCCGAGCCTGCCTTTGACAAATTGGTCAGTGGGATTAGACCCGAGCCTGCCTTGAGAATTGGTCAGCGGGATTACAACCGAGCCTGCCGTGAAAATCTGTCAGTGGGATTACACCCGAGCCTGCCTTTAACAAATTGGTCAGTGGGATTTGACCTGAACCTGCCTTTGACAAATTGGTCAGTGGGATTAAACCCAAGCCTGCCCTGAGAAATGGTCAGTGGGATTTGACCCGAGCCTGCCTTGATAATCGGTCAGTGGGATTACACCCGAGCCTGCCTTTAACAAATTGGTCAGTGGAATTTGACCCGAGCCTGCCGTTCAATTAGCCCCAAAAATTAAGTGTGATTGTCAAAAGGGGAAGATAGAAGGGAGCGCGGCGGATGCTGAGACATCGCCAACAAGAATTCAATTTGATTTTTCAAGAAACAAGAAATTGAATTTGATTTTTTGATTTTTGATTTTTGATTTTTTTTTTGTATTTTTTGATCTTTGATTTTTTTTCGAGAGAATCTTTTCAAAAATAATTTGCCCCAGTGTAGGTCCCTTTTCCCTTCTTTCTTCTCTTTCTTCGGCATCGGCCTTCCACATCACCAGATGCTCTTTCGTCGATTTCAACTATGAACACCTGCACAGGGGGCTTACCAAAGTATGACATGCACATAAATTTCATGAAAAGAGCAGCGTGATTGATTTGAAAAAATGTATAATTTGATTTTTGGACGAAATCCTCAAATATGTTACAAAATCTGCCCCAGTGTGGGCTTATTTCGCGAAATCTCACAAATAAAAATTTGCCCCAGTATGGGCCCATTTTGCAAAATCTCTTAAATGAAAATTTGTCCCAGTGTGGACCTATTCAATTGCAAAAATTTGTTTGGATGACTCTCCATTTATTTGAACACTATGTTTCCTAACAGAAAATTTCATGATGAATTTCTCAAAATAAAACCAAATCACAGAAGATTTCTTCCTCACCTTGGCATTGGTGCTTAGGGTAACGGGTCACCACTTCTTGTTGGCTCATCTTGCAGGACCAATCAAGTGGGCGTTATTTCTGATTTTGAGATGGCTAAGGAAAAATGAGACGTTAGGACCTGCCTTATTCTTGTGCCCCAATGGTATGTAACCTATCCAACATCACATCTGAGTGAAAGCAAAGAGTTTGTCACCCTTATTTCTTAAGAAAACTTGGTCAACATATAAGCTTTATAAGCTTGTAACAACTGGATAGAAACTATAGCTAAACATGCGGAAACAAGTCACAGCCTTATGATCACGAGTGATTGATGGATTCCTTAGGAGCATGATCTTTATTTTGAGTTGTCGTGAAGGGATAAGTCAACGATGGACTTTATGAGCTTGTAATGTGGCTTGAAAACGATAGTTAAAGAAATAAGATTTTAAGGACATTGCACCGAAGATCGCATTTCTAAAATTGCCCCAATTTTGAACTCAAAGATCTAAGACTTTGTTTGCATTTTTCTCATCATTCACCAGGGACTTCAGCGTCGAATTTTTCTGCATTTTCTTGCATTTACTTTTCTTGCATTGCTTTTGCTTCCTTTTCTTTTCCTCGACCTGGTGGGTTTTCTCATGGTGAGTAGCGTCAACCCCATACCCAAGCAATTCAAAAATACAGCTAAAATTTTTCGGCATCAGAAATTTTCTTGACAAGGCCATTGCAAAGAACAGAAGTCAGGACTTTCGACTTTTGTAATGGGGTCGGGTGGGGTGCTTAGAAAAGTTAAGGCTTGAAAGCGGATTTCAAAAGCGGTTTGAAGAATCCGAGATCGCATTGTTGCGCCAACCCTATTTTAGGGCTAAATCAGAATTTGCCATAGTTTATGCTCAATTGAGGCTTTTTCTCTTTCATTTTCTTTCTTCTTTTGATTTTTCAGCCTTCTGCTATTTTTTGAACTTTCACAAAATTTGTCCCAATTTATTTTTGAACTGAGGTTCTCTTTTCTTCTTTTGTCTTTTGATTTTGTTGCATTATCACTTTTCCACTTCTTTAAATTTTTCCTTTTCAACTCAAACTTGCCCCAGTGTGGGGTTTGCGATTCTCAAGGGTTGCCAAATGAAGTATTTTATTCTGAAGGTTCAAAAGGGATAACTAGGGATAGAATGTTTGATTGGAAAAGAAGAGGGCCTGACTTTTATTCCGTTCCTTACATTAACTCTGAAAGAAAACTTTCATTAATGCGAAATTTCTTGCATGTATCTGAATTAACTGACTGAGAAAGACCCTTGTTCATCCATATCTGTGAAACATAGGCGATCCGCGCGGACAAAACTCTTCCTTTTCTTTTCTCTTCTTCTTTTTAAAATTGAAACCCAAGTAGAATCAAATTTCCCCAATTTGTGGTTTCCTTTTTTTCTTTTTTTCTTTGCAAAATTCCCCAATCTCCTTCCCCAATGTAGGGTGCGATCATAAGTGCATTCGAAAAGAACCACCTATTTTGACTCAAATGAGGATGCAAGGGGTGAATAGTGTTTAGGTTGTAGAAACGATGGCCAAAGTATCATTCTTACACCTCATGACAACAAAAGTAAAGAATAGTTCATTGAGAACCCATTCCCTTTTGAAAATTTTCTCAATATAGGGTAGTGATCATTCAGGCCCTTTTTCGAAACGAAATTATTCTTTTAAGTCTCAAATGGGAGAGCAAATGATAATAATCTGTATAGATAGAGAGATGAACGCTTGAAGTATCATTCCAAATTTTCCAAACAAATAAGAATAATGCACATTTTTTCTTTCACTTAGATGTGGATTGAATCGGTTAGATACAGTGGACATTTTCAAGCAAAGATTGCCCCAATTTGCAATTTATCAATCAATGTGACTGATTTTTGGAGGGGGCAAATAGAGGTGGGCAAAATATCAATTGTACAGTGAAAGAGAAAGAGATATTGCATTGAGTCTTTTAAGTGACCTCTTTTAATTTTGAGCACTCTTATTGTATAGTTCGGATCACCAAACTAGTGTGAATTTTCAGGCAACAGGTTGAAAAATCTCAATTTGAGCTTATTTCTTAAAATTCATCATCAAATCTCTTAATGAGCTCAATAAAGAATGAAATGTACACGAGTATATACAAATCAACAATTGTATAAATAAAAAACTTTATTGCTGAAAAAGTGTGAAACAAAATTTCTATAAATGAGAAGAGAAAGACTTCTGAAGAGCTCCACATATACACATTTTTTGCCTCCTTTTTGGAACAGAATTTTTTTTCTTTGAAAAATAATGATGAAGTCTCTTAGAGGTTTTAGCCTAGCACTTCCAAATAGATCCTTCATGTTTTAATTGCAGGGTCCGCCCAAGAATCAAGTAATACTTGTAATTTTCAAACTTTATTAGATAAAAATCGTTATCAGATATAGAAAAATATTTTCACCTTGTTGAAATATTTTTATGAATGCAGGGGGAGGGGGAAAAAATAAAAGAAAAAATACCCAGAGTTAGTAAGCAAGACTATAAAATCAGTATGCATATCCTATGGGGGACCCCTTTTATGCCAAGGGTAGGCCTAGCATGAAAATGCAATCCTCTGGGGTGGGCACTATACAATACCTGATGAATCCGATCAACTGACGGAGTGAAAAATAATTTGAAAAATTTGACCAATTGGAGTGAGAAGAGACATTTGTCCTAAAAATGAGGACAAAGTCCGAATGGATGGTGTGAGGACTCGCAAAATTTTCTTATTTAAATTCTTATTTCGAGCTCATTTAATTATTTATTTGGTCAATTGCCTCGAATATTATTTTCTAACCTTATTAGACTTAAATACATGGAATTATGGCTTCATTATGTTTTTAAAGTGACTCGTTTCAAAAATTAATTTTTTGGAAGCTCGATTAATGAAAATAGTGAAAACGTGTTTGAGAAATTTTAGCCAATTAAGAGTACATTAAACTCGGAAAATTGGAGACTTGTACTATGGTCCTAAAATAGGTAATCTTATGAATAAATACTCAAGTGATAGTTAGTAGTGCAATCGTTATAAGAATTTATTGGAAGTTTCGCGTTATAGCGTTAAAATTGACGGTACGCGTTTTCACACGCGCGACTTTATTTGAGGGACTTTAGACCCTTATTTCGGGACAATTAAGAGTGAATAATACTTACATGAATATAAATGCATTGGAGGTTCAGTGCACTAGTGAACCAAACGCGCGAGAAAATCGAACCTAAAACGTGCCAAACGAGCCCTAATAAGAGTTGACTTTGGAGTGAATGTGCACCACTCATTTAATCTTCTCTTGGAAGCTAATTTTGATCAAACTTCACTCCATCTTCTCTCACCAAGCAGCCGGCCAACCTCTCTCTCTCTCTCACTCTCTTGCTTCACAAAATCCTTCATCAAACCAACCCAAAACCTCAACCAATCTTCACCAAACTTGAAGATCATCTAGGAAACTACTTGGAGGTTGGATTTAGCTAACTAAAGGGCTGCATTTTACGGTTTCTTGGAGCTCTTGAGGGCCGAAAATTTCTGGGTTAAGGCACTAAGGAGGTATAACTTCATCCTACACCTTAAACTTGGATTATGATGGTAGAAGTGCATCTTTAAGCTATTGCATGTGTATGAGTGGCTTGATATGGTTGTAAAATGTGAAAGTGGGCTCTTTGTATTCCCACACTTGGGTTGTTGTTGCTGATTAGAGGATTAATGTTGGGTTTAATGGTAGTTTAATGGTTATAATGATGGATTTATGGAGTATTATTGTTGGAAACTCAAAGTAGAGGTCATGACAAGAAATTTCCGAAACTGCCCCTGTTTTGTTCGGCCGCTATAAGGCCAATTTTTGGTGATTTATTGGCATGAACCTGATGTTTATATGTTATACTATATGTGTAAAAATTTTCGTTGGAAAACATTAACGTTTGGATGGGCAAATGAATTTATTCGTGGACTAGGCTAGCTGGAAAATTATTTTCGGGTAACCCTGTCCAGCGGTAGCATTTTGGCCATAACTCTGTCCTCGGGTGTCGAAATCAAGTTCCGTCAGTGGCGTTTGAAACTATACATTCCTGGATTTAATTTGAGATAAAATGCACGTTCTGATTCTTTGTGAGTGAGCCGAACCAAATGTTTTAAGATAGCTGTCCTGTCTCTCGGATTTGCTGGAATGGTTTGTAGAGGCAGCAACTTGAGGCTCAATTTTGAGCTGGTTGCTTGCCAAATTTCAGAACAATTTCTTCTGTAAACGTTTATTCCTATGAATGTATTTTCTAACGCCATAAACCATGTCTCATTCCGAGTTAAATTGGTTGAGTTGTGATTAAAACAAGTGGACTGCCCTGTTTTGGAAAAACGTAGTATTTGGACTGATGTGGGACAAAAACTTGGGAGTGATCTTATTAATTGAAATTTTGATGCTAAACCATTACCAAAGGTATCATGGATGTATCTTAGACCTTTATTTCACCAATGAACCATGGTTGGATAGCTTTCTTGATTAAACGATTTGAATTGGGAAATGAAGTCAAAAGACAGGTTGCTTTAGAAATTTTCCTGAACATTGGATGATTAATTAACTATCTTTCCGAAGGTATTTTTCCCTTAAATTTGATAGAGAGATGCCTTTCATATAGGAGTAACATATTGCAAAATTTTATACCAATCCAAGTTCGTTTTGACTCTTAGCTAAGGTTCCAATTTTGAAAACTCAAATCTGGAAATTGTTCACCAGACTTGAATTTTCCTAACTTTGAGCTACCGTATCTCGGTGCTCGAAACTCCAATTTTCAATCTGTTTGTTCTGCCCTAAACCTTACTTACACCTCTAATTGAGTTATAAATTTCAAGGGCTAGTTTGCAACGAGTGAATTTTTCCGAATTTCCAAAGTTAGCGAAAAACCAACCCCGGCTTAATTCTGAATGTTCTGGAACAGCAACTTCATGCCCATTTTTGAATACCTTCCACTTAGATTCATGGAAAAGTGTCTTCTAAGAACTTTTAGTACATTCTAAGAGGTTTCCAACGGTATCAAGTTTTATAATTTTGGACCTACTGATTGCAAGATTTGATTTTTCTAAATTTGACGCGCAAAGCTGAAATTTGCTGATTTCTTAGAAAATGAAAATTTGAAAACTTGTTACTCCTTCTTGATGATAATTGATCGCTTTAAACTTGATTTCATGAAGGAAATCATTTTTTCTTGTGTTAATAAAACCTCACTTTTGAACCTTTATTTTGAGTGGCTAAGGTTCTTGATTTGAGGTATTGACTAGTCCAAATGAGCGTAACTCCTTTCTTGATTAATACGTGATTGTGAGTGAAAAATACTTGTTAATTGCTTCAGGTGCTCAAGCGAGTCTTGACAAGAATCCCGGAGGGGACAACTAAAGATTTTCTCGCTCAATTACTTTTGAATTGGTGAGTGTCAAGTGCATGACTTATCGTGTTTACTTGATTTACCTGCTTATATACTTGAATATCACTTGATGAGACGAGTGTGTACTTTATCGCACTCGCTCTCCTTTACTTGAACTTTACTTGTATTAACTTGGTTTCAAAGTCGATTGAGTGAATCTCGTCGACTAAAATATACCCGTTTTCGTGTGCGTGTCGTGTTGCCATGCATGTCGTGTATGTCGTGCGTGTCATGTTGTCGGGTGGAGTGAACCTCCTCGACTTATGGGGACGCCCAATTCTCTTAACCAATCTTGCAACTCGAGCCGGCATGGGCTTTGTCGAGAAGCTTGATAAACCAAGAGAGTAACAAAACACAACTTGATCTTTTGAGATCTTGTTCGGCATACTCGTGGAGTATCGCCCTTTTCGTGCGTGTTCAAAAATCAAAACTTGATCTCTTGAGATCTCGTGTGGCATACTCGACGAGTATCACCTTTTTCGTGCGTGTTTGGTTTCGGATCCGAGAGGGTGGAATGTTGGTCGGAGGAAGTAATAAGTGAAGTTTCTACGGATAAAATACCCACCCGGATAACGGAGTGTCATCACGAGGGGGTATCGGATCGAGCCATGGCGAAGCAAGAGGAAAATAGCTCCTGAGAGCTCCTATATCCTTGAATTGTTTCTGTTTATTTTTCTCGCTTGAATTGTAAATTACTTGAATATTGGGATTGTTATTTGGACAACGTGCTTGCATGTGTGTTTTCTTGGCCTCACGAGCGTTTCGCTCACCCCGTAGATTTGTTTTCCTTAACAGGAATGGATGGAGTGAAACTCGTTGGAACCCTTTGGATGTACTTTTGTATTAGGGTTTCAATTGTAATTGACTAGACATTTTGGCTATTGTATATATTTGGGAATTGATGTATCTTTTGGATCCTGACGTAAGAATTGGATAACGGATGTATTTTGAACACGTGGTACAAGACTTGGATATTCGATTATGGAAGCGATTTTTCCTTATTAGACTGGTATAAATTGTTATTTATTGTTAAGTTTGAATTGATTTGTCTCGAGTCCTGGCGAGAGCTAGGCAGGCGTTCCGCGGATACCCTTGGGTTCGCCCTTGGGAGAAGTGGGGGCGTCACAGATGGCCTGCTTTGATCAACACACAAAATGATGTGTAAAAGAATCTACTCTTGAAAGGATTGCAATGTCTCGACTAATTTATTCAGTGAACCTTAGACTTAAACCCTGAAGGGAATAAGCGGGTCAAATGAATAGGATGAAATTGATGATTTATTCAAAATCGACTAGATTACCTTAAAAAGGGTAAACTGGTCAAATGAATTGAATGAAATTTGATTATTTATTCAAAATTGAATGGATAACCCTGAAAATGAATTAAACTAATCAAATGAATTGAATGAAATCCATTGATCAAACATATCGAGTGAAATGATGATTTATTCAAAATCGACCGAATTGTACTAAAAATAGGTAAACTAATCAAATGGATCGGACGAAATTGACGATTTATTCAAAATCGATAAGATTGCCCTAAGAACTAATCAAATGAATAGAATGAAATTGGTGATCTATTCAAAATCGACTAGATTGCCCTAAAATGGGTAAACTAGTCAAATAAATTCAAAATCGACTAGGTTGCCCTAAATGAACAAATTGATAAAATGGATTGGATGAAATTAATGAATAAAACGGTCTAATGGATTGAATGGAATTGACAACTTATTTAAAAATCAACCTATCCATTGGTAGTTTCAAAAATTTATTGCGATGCATTAGTCTATGAGCCTTCTAAAATCAAATTTTGGGCTCAATTTATTTATCATCTCAATAGTGAGGAATTATTTGTGAATTTCTTCAAATTAATGTCCTTTATGCAAGGGAATTTTTACCAATTTTGCTTAAAATGACCAAAAGATGATTGTTAGATGCCCATATTCTAATGTACAAAAATCGCTTTGCCGTCTTTGAAAAGATCGGATCTTACCTTACCGTGTGCACTAACCCTTTTGGATGGTACAAAGAATATAAACATGCAAGTCTCTTTGGATTAAGTATCCGAGACATAAGGCGGTTATTCCTAACGTGGGATCCCCTAAATGGCATTCCCTCTACGGCTCATGCATGATGCCAGTTTATTAAAACGATAAAACATATAATTTAAATGCAATCATGACCTAAAAATGTTTATACGCCAGGGTAGGCCTAGGATGATATGCAATTATTAATCCAAAATCTTTAAATGTGCAATAGTCCATTTTCAAGGGTAGGTTCTAAAAGAAGGTCATGCCAGACCTCTTATTTGCTAGGGTTTGTGAATGCAATGGGGACAAAACCAAGAAAAGTTAGTTCAGCCAGATAAATACACATAACACATTGTAGCAACGAGATAAAGCAATAAAATCAATACAAAGAAATAAAGCAATAAAAGGGAAAAAGGGGTTGGATCCCTCCCCTCGTGAATAGTGTCCCTAATAAGGCAAGGCAGACTCTACCCTAGGCAAGCTATCATGGATGCATGAGGTATTGGCTCACTAATGCATCTAGACTCGATAGGTTTTAGGTCCCCGAGCCTTCAAACTTGGAAACCAAGGGTCATCAATCCCAAGGTTCTTTGTCGGTGGCTCGAGCGATTCCCCAGACATTGCTACGCACACATCGTGTCACGGCTACATGTCATGAGTGAATCTATCAATAATCCTCAACCTTCGACTAAAAGCTAAAGGCTATGAACCCAAAGCTTAAAATGGAAGATTGAGTGACCCCTCGGATCATGCTACGCACACATCATGTCGCGATCACACGCCCAAGTGAGTCGCCTAAAATCCTAATAGGGTGGAGTGGCGTGACAAGCCACTAAAAGAAAAATAAATGAGGGGTAAAAAATTAAAGCGTATGCACGTATGCTAGTGCTCCTTGTTGGAGGGGAGGGATCGAGAACCAATGCGAGACTCTAGGGTAATGTCCCCCCACCCAAATGCAATGCAAATCGCGGGATCACATAGATAAACCATCCATCCATCAAAACAATCGTACGCCAAATGGGTGAGGGAGTGAGTTGATACGCGCGAAATGCAAAATCCTAAAAAAAAGGGGAAAATGCAATTCTAAACATCCAAATGTAACATATAAGAAGGTTAAAAGAAAAAAGAATCGACTAAATCAAATGCTCGAACTCTCTAAGTCCCCAGTGGAGTCGCCAGCTGTCGCGCCCCATTTTTTATAAGAAAAATAACGAGTTTAAAAAAATGGCTTTTGATTCAATTTTTTGATTGAAAAACGAATTTTGATTTAAAAAAATTGAAAAAACGTGGGTCTAAATGGGACTTGAAAATGCGACGATTTGACCCAAAATACAGTTTAAAAAGGGTTTTTTGAAATAAAAATCGGAGTCGCCACTTGGTATAGAGTTAAGGTGTACCAAGTCACCTAAAATGAAATTTTTAAACAAAAAGGTAGAAAGAAACCCCTTTTAAACGACTCCTAGTCTACGTAAACCAACGAAAAAGGTTCGGGAGTCACATTTGACGAAGGGGAAGGCAAGGATAAAAGTCCAAGGCACCCCTTCGACCTAACCAAGGCTAGTTGCGTGATTTAGTCAAAGATTTTCTTATTCTTAACCAAAAAATTTATCACATTTGGATGTACTATATGAATGCAAACCCTAGACCTAGGAGGGTGTTGGGGGATCGAAATGTATATTTAAAGCTTATTTGGTACCAATCACATTAATTGTGACGCCCAATGAAGACTCTTCGAAGAAGTCACGAATAATGCAAAGATATGAGACTCTAAGAAAAGAAAAGGAATAAAATAATTATACAAATATACATGTCTCAAAGGAGTGCATCATGTCGGGTACGGGGGACTAATGTGCGTGACTCAATTTTCCCTTTTAATAGAGGGAATACGAGCGTGCTAAGGCTAGAAAGCCAAACTCGTCCATATCCTATACGCAAGGGGTTTTCCTAATCTAGCATGCAAATGATTTAACCTAGTTTCTATTTCTTAAATGAAATGCAAGTCTAATGTTATGTTTTCATACAAAGGGGGTAAGTAATATACACATATAAGGGAAAATACGGAATAGGGGATATAAATAGAAAGGAATATGGGATAAAGGATGTATATATAGAAGAAAAATGTCATGCAACATGGAAAAGACCCTAAAAAGGTGAAAACATGCATGAGATGAAGTGTAGCCATACAAACATGATCTAGCGTGTGGAGGGCTCCTAAGGGTCTAGCGTTGGACTAGCCCATGTCTACAAATTCTCACTAGCATTGGACTAGTGGAAAATCGGAACAAAGAGCCACAACTAGCATTGGACTAGTGTGGATCCGAGAAGTTGACCACAACTAGCATTGGACTAGTGTGGTGACGTCACACATCGGTTACAATCAAATAAATCATGTAAGACCTAATAAAAGTATGTAAACACATAAATCACATATAGCACATAACACATAAGCATGATATCTAGATGCAAGACCCTAAGAAAACGGTAACACATAACACATAGACATGCAAATCACACATAAGGCAAATAAAGCAAATAAAGCCCTAACTATTACATTCGGGGGAAGCCTACTACAACCTAAGAAGGGGAAATAACATAAATAATTAAAAGGAATACCTAACTATTACAATTGTGGCATTTAATTGCCTTCCCAAATAATTACAAATTAAACTTAAATAAATATACAAAAATGGCAGCAAATAAATAAGCGAAATAAAACATTCAAAAGGTATGCAATTAAGCACATAGAGTCACGTAGGGGCACATAGAGTCAAGAAAAATCAAAATAAGGAGTAGAGTGTACCTCTCTTGCATTGGTGATCAAATGAACGGAAAAATTAGCTTCAAAACAATAAAAAGGTCAAGGCACCAAGTAAATAGTAAAATATGAATAAAAACACAAAAATAAGTTAAACCACCAAATCACCAAGTCCTTCCCAATTGCAACTTAAATGTAATCAAATAATGCATAGTTACAAAGAAGGTAAATTACCAATCAATCCAAAGAGCAAGCATTAACCAAACATTCAAGTCCAATTGGAATATTTTGGGAACTTCAAAGGTCCATAAGCAATGAAAAAGTCAAGTAATAGTTCAAATTGCAATTACTCTAGGGCCTAATTGCAAGAAATTAGAACATAATTGAGCCTTTGTAACATGAGGAGGAACATGTGGGGTTGGAATGCAAATTTTTGAAAGATTTGCATGCATGCAATCAAAAATTTTCGGCCAAAGCTAAAGCTTTTCTTTCTTTTGCTTCTATCATTTTTGCTGCCACCTTATTCCCATTTAGCCAAGACATTTCTATGCAAAAGCAAACCAAGAACTTCCTAATGGATTTGATAAATCAACTCAAACGAAAAGAAAACTTGGGATAAAGGGAAGAGGAAGATAAAACACATCGGAAGGCCATGATCATTTCCTAAAAATCCGACTCAAACTTTCATAGAAAAAAGCAAAACCAACACAAGATGATGATCACTGATGGGCTTAACCACTAAGCTCCCAAATATGCACACGACATCTCAGTTATACAGCGAACAAATCAAGCATTTCAAGCAAGCAACTCATCATGTATCTGATGTTTTTATTTCAAAACTAACGCCTAAGCTACGCAAGACAGGGAAAAGAAACAATGGCAAAAGAATCATCAAGGAACATGACATGTTAAAGCTGCGGAACAAATCCACCAAACCAACGGCAAAAGATTTGACAGTTCATAGATCCTTTTAACAGAAAGGACTTTTCTTGCGCTGGTTTCTTGAGCTGCAACTTCACAACTTTTCTTGCTGCAATTTTCTTGGCAGCACATCAAACACGTATGTTCAGGTAAACTCAAACAGATCCCAGGCACTTATCGATTAGAACCCAACAATAATCACCATCACATAGAGAAATACCATGGAAAATAGAAAACTAAAGCTCAAAACCTTCCCTCCTACAAAATCCGCATGCATATGAAACATTTAAACACCCCAATGAACCTGTAGATGCATCAACTAGTGCCCCTAATTCAACCCAACTCATGTTTGAACCGAGCAACCAAACAAACACAACTCCCGTTATTGTAATTTTTCCCCCCTTAGAAACCTAGTACGAACAAAGCCCTAAATCTAGATCTATATATGACAAAAGATTCTGAATAAAGAACAATGAAAAAATTAGAAACTTTCTGCAATTTTTCGTTGCTACTCTCTGCAACTTCCGTAGCTTAACATCCCCAAAGGCTACACAGAACAAAATCCCAGCAAAACAACATCCTACACCCACGCACTAAAGAAACACAAAATGAAACGTAAAACAGACTAAACATCATGACTGGAGAGAAACACAAAGATAAACAGAAGCGGTGGACTGAAACGGGAACAAGGAACTGAAATGGCAAGATCGATGATCGAAAGAAAAGAAAGGGAGAACCTGGTATGGAAAACTTTAGTTTTTCAGCGTCTTTCTTTCCTCCCAGCTTTCTCTCTTGGCTGAAGCTTGCTCAGTGCTTCTTTGCTTCGTTTCTCCCACAGATCTTCGCTGCCCGCGACTTCTTCCTATCCATTGCCGGACGTGTTCAAGCTTCTGCCGTCACCCTCTTCCTCACTCTCTCTTTTTTTTTCAGTTTTCTCTCCCTCTAGCAGCCACCCATCTGCTTGCTTTCCTGTTTTCTTTTCCTCTGTCAAAACCCCAGCTCTCTCTCTCTCTCTATCAAACTCTTTATCAGGCTCTCCCCCAGATTCTTTTCATCCACCGTTCGCCTCAAAATCCTCTCACAGCCGTCCTGCCCGATCCTCTTTTCTTTTCCCTCTGCTTTTTCCTATCCAGCGCAGCCGTCAACTAGAGTTCCCCAGATCCTTACGTGCTCTCCCTTTCCATTTTCCTTCGGCTGGCTCTCTTCTTTTTCTTTCTAGCCGCCTCACCTCACTCTTAGCTCACTCCTTCAGCCGTCAACCAGATTCTCCCTCTAACTGTTCCCCCTTTGGCTGCGGCTCTTTTCCTAGCCTTTTTATATCAAGTAGAAAAACCTAAACCCTCATTTCAATGGTCACAAGCAAACCTCAGCTCAACCCTTCTCACTTGGCCATCCGATTGGATTCTTGCATGAAACAGCTTTTTTTCTTCTCTTTTTTTTTCAGTTAATTAATAATATACAAAATATAAAGAAACATAACAACTTAAGTAAAATCGAATAAAAGGAGCAAAACTAGGTATAAAAAGATAAAAAATGAAATGCTAAACTCTTTTTTTTTGTGTATTGATTTTCCTTTTTTCTTTTTCTTTTCCTTCTTTTTTTTAATTAAATAACAATGAACTTGAATCTAAAATAACTAAAGCATATTTTTGTGGATGATTTTCTTTTTTTTTTCCGATAAATTCTATGCTAAAATGACTTAAAAAAATAAAAATAAAAATAAAAGACTAAAAGTAAATAAAAACTAACATAAAAAAAACAATAATAGTAAACAAAAAAGCACTAAAAATTTGGTGTCTACACCAACCCTTTGGAGAATCTTGAAAGGTCCAACGAACCTCGGTTGGAGCTTCTTTCCTCTACCTGCTGTGATGCTCCGTAATGGTGTGACCTTGAGAAAAACACGGTCTCCCGCTTCGAACTCTAAGTCTTTTATTCGATTATCCATGTAGCTCTTTTGTCGGCTTTGAGCTGTTTTGAGTCTTTGTCGTATCAACTTGACCTTTTCTCGTGCCTCCTCTATCCATGGAATAGTTGCTGGATCTAGCGCCTTCCTCTCGCCGATTTCGTCCCAATAGATCGGTGACCGGCAATTCCGTCCATATAGTGCCTCGTATGGAGCCATTTGAATTGACGAATGGTAGCCGTTATTATACGCAAACTCTACTAAGGTCATGTGTTGACCCCAGTTACCTCCAAAATTCAGAATGCAGGTCCGTAACATGTCCTCGAGAGTTTGGATTGTTCGCTCCGATTGTCCATCCGTCTGAGGGTGATAGGTGGTGCTTAAGTTGAGTTTGGTCCCCAGAGTCTCTTGGAATTTCTGCCAAAATCGAGATACGAAGCGGGGATCTCAGTCTGAAATGATGCTCACAGGAACGCCATGTGGCCTTACGATCTCGTCCATGTACACCTGAGCCAACTTCTTCATGGAGTATTTCATGTTTACCGGCAAGAAATGGGCCGATTTGGTTAATCGATCGACGATCACCCAAACGGCATCGTGTCCTCGTTACGTTCGCGGCAAACCTGAAACGAAGTCCATTGTGATGTTTTCCCACTTCCACTCGGGTATTTCAAGGGGTTGTAACAAACCCGATGGTTTTTGATGCTCCGCCTTAACCTATTGGCAAACGAGACATTTTTGCACGTACAGAGCGATTTCCTTCTTCATGTTATCCCACCAATATGTTCCTTTTAGGTTCTGATACATCTTGCTACTACCCGGATGGATCGTATATTTGGATCGATGAGCCTCCTCTAAGATCTCCGTTTTTAACGTTTCATCTTTAGGCACCACCACTCGGTTTCGGTATTTTAGAGTACCCTCGGGACTAAAGTTGAAGTCGGTTGATTCCCCTTTTTCCACCTTCTCTCCCCACTTTCTCACCATCGAATCCTTCTTTTGCGCTTCTTTAATTCGCTTTAGTAGGGTGGATGTTACCTTAATATTACCAAAAATCACCTGATGACTCCCAAGGCAGGGTTTCCACTCGCAAACGGATTCTAACAAATCCCACTCTTTGATCATTAACCCTGCTACTTGAGCCTTGCGACTTAAGGCATCAGCCACTACGTTCGCCTTCCCCGGATGGTAGTTGATAGTGCAGTCGTAATACTCCAGGAATTCCATCCACCGTCGCTGCCTTATATTCAATTCCTTTTGTGAAAAGAGGTACCTAAGGCTCTTGTGGTCTGAATAAACCTCGAAGGTCACCCCGTACAAGTAGTGTCTCTACTTTTTCAGAGCGAAAACAACTGTGGCTAACTCAAGATCGTGGATCAGGTAATTCTGCTTGTGGGGTTTCAACTTCCTAGAAGCAAAAGATATCACATTCCGGTTATGCATTAGCACAGACCCCAGACCTTCCCGCGACGCGTCGGTATAAACGGTAAACCCGCCTACTCCGTTGGCAAGACTAGAACTGGCGCCATAGTCAATCTTTTCTTTAACTCCTGAAAACTTATTTCGCATTTGGCATCCCACACAAACCGACCATGCTTCTTTGTCAAGTCGGTTAAAGGACCGGCCAGTTTGAAAAAGTCTTTAATGAAACGTCAGTAATACCCCGCCAACCCTAGAAAACTACGAATCTCCGTGGAGTTTTCTAGCCTCTTTCAACTGGTCACGGCCTCTACTTTCGCCGGGTCAACCGAGATGCCCTCATGAGAAATTACGTGCCCTAAAAAAGAGATTTTCTCCAGCGAAAACTCGCATTTACTGAACTTAACGTACAATCGATGCTCTCTTAGGGTTTGCAAAATGACTCTTAGGTGATGCTCATGCTCCTCACGAGTCTTGGAGTAGACCAGGATGTCGTCGATAAAGACAATGATGAATCGATCCAGGTAGGGCTTAAAAACCCTATGCATTAAATCCATAAAGGCGGCAGGGGCATTGGTCAGTCCAAAGGGCATAACTGCAAATTCGTAGTGCCCGTATCTCGAGTTGAAAACAGTTTTCGGAATATCTTCCTTCCTAATCAACAGTTGGTAATACCCCTGTCGAAGATCTAATTTCGAGAAGACCACTGCTCCTTGCAACTGGTCGAACAACTCATCAATATGGGGCAGTTGATACTTATTTTTAATCGTCATATTGTTTAGCTCCTGATAGTCTATACACATCCGCAAACTCCCATCTTTCTTCTTCACAAACAGTACAGGGGCTTCCCAAGGAGACTCTGACGGCCCCACTTCTCCCTAAGGCGAACCAGAGGGTTGACGGGTTGCCTGCCTAGCTCTCGCCAAGACTCACGCAAGGAAACTGGCTAAACCCTTCCGACGTATAACTTAAACCATTACAAAATTCGTCACCCGAACAAGCCAATCCTTAAAACGACCAAAAACACTAAGGACACATTAACTTCAGAGATAACATTACCATTGGACAACTGAACATCCACTCTTACGTACATCTCCAATCAGATTAAAACATAACTGCATTTATACATTACAAACCACAAAGTGAAATCATAAACCCAAATACATTCATACAAGTCAAATAACAACTCAGGGTTTGCACTTTTCCAACTTCAAGTGGCAACCCAAGACGAAAGATACATTGTCTGATTCAAAACAACATTCATAAAAGGTAAAGGCAGACTTCAGGTCTCTCAAATGCCAGAACCTGTTCAGGAAAACAAGTAACGTGGGCTGAGGTAAAGCTCAGTGGTGTCCCAAACATGCAATCATATAAAAAAAGTAGCAAATAATAACTCCAAACTAAAATTCAACAAGTAGGAAAGCGTATAACAGCATAGGGTAGGATACAGGGCTCTCAGGAGCCATTTTCCACGAATTTGATCAAAATTTAACCGCAGTTGACCCTCCGTCAACTCCCACTATCTAAAGTCCTAGTAGATTTTTTTTCCTTAACATGCTCCGACCAACTTACTCCCACCGGGCCCATTCTTCTCACGAGAAAGTTTGGTATTACTCGAATATACCTTTTTATAGCCTAGTCGAGGGATTTACCCAACGACGTCACAACAAGTGGTTACCAAGTCAGGATAAGAGGCCCTCCCACCATAAGGTGTGGTACATTCCCCTGCCTGGTGGTTTAGTTGACGAGTCCACGCTCCAGTCAACAGTTGCAAGGTTTTTGGTACTTGAGTTAGGATAAGAGGCCCTCCCACCCTCAGGTGTGGTACATTCCCCTACTCAGTACTTAACTAGAGCGAGCAAAATATTCGAGAAAACATTCCCCTACTCAGTACTTAACTAGAGCGAGCAAAATATTCGAGAAAACATTTCAAGCAAATCACCACTCGAAAGGGTTAGTGCGATAAAGCACACACTACCCATTTCGATGGATCAGGAAAACCACTATCCGATTATCACATAACAAGTCAAGAAAGCACTTTAACAAGATAAACATAGAACAAGCAAGGACACTCACCAAAAGTGAAGCTCAAAAGTCAAACTGGGAATCGAAGTCCACGTCCTCGCTAAACCCTAAAAGACCAAGTTTTAAAACTATAAGTTTTACTATACAAGTTCTTGATTTATGTATGAAAAATTATCTGGTATATAACTAGTTTATCTTCTCAAAATAAAACAACAATTCTCTTAGAGTTAAAACTAGTAAAAGTGATAAAATATTTTGTATGGTTTCTTTAAAGGTATTTTCTTTCTAGAGGTGCAAACCAGAACCAACTTACTTCAAATAAGGTTTCTTGCCGAACAAGTTTTCTACGCCTTTTATTTAAAATTACTAAAATCTCGTGTTTTTGACAATTTTCCTCTAAAACAACTAGCCAGGGACAATTTTACGAAAAATCTAGAGTTTAGAAGTTAGTGCAATTATTTTCTAAAAGTAATAAGGCTAGTTTAAGCAAAGGAAAGAATTAACTAGTGGGCAAGGTTTTAAAAGTCACGACACTCGAATTTTAGCATTATCGTACCATACTCAATTTCTATAGCTTGATACTAGGTCAAAATGTTTCAACAAAGCTTGGTTTAAAAGTACTCGAGTTCAAAGGACCAAAACGGACTTCACGATTCCAATTCACTTGCACATTATATTCCAATTTGCCAATATAGCAAAATCACAATTCAAATATCAATTTCACTAGGGTTTCATCAATCATTAGCCCTAGGTCTCAACAAGTTCAATTCTAATCAAAAATTAAACAAAGGAAGTCCAAGACATCAAACAATTCCAAACCACAAGTCATGGACTTTCCAAGTGCATTTCGGCCAAATCACTTAAACAATTCCACCAAAAATTTAACTCTTGTAAAGATTACTCAAATGGCCAAGAGCTTCATCAATCATTAGCTCTTGGCATCAAACAATCACTTCTTACAACAAATCAACCGGAAATTCAACCCAAAACATAAAGGAAAGTCACGGCCAGCTTAACTCACAAGTAACTCTAGAAATTCAGATTTTTTTTTCTTTCATCCACGGCTCAATCGGCAACATGCATGACCAAATAACTAATTAACTATCAGTTTAATCCAAAACCAGGTTCGGACATCATAAAAAAAAAAAATCATCAACCAACCAGAATTTCATCCAAGGCTTCTCGGTTGGCTTGCATGCAAGCAAATTCTGCACCGCTTCGATTTTCTTACTTATTCAAGGCTGATTAACCTCATGCAAAGCTTAATCATCCAGTTTTTAGTTAGCTAAACACACATCTAGGCTCAGATCACCTCAAATTAACAAATTAAAGCTGCAATTCCCAGCTCAATCTCTCGGCAATTCCCATTTTCTTCATAATCAGATTTTCCTGTGACTTAATTCATCATCCAACTGCACAACCATCACATGCATGCTCTTAAGCAACTTCATCTACCTATAATTAACTAGTCTAAGTCCAGAATTTACCTCAACTTGAAGCTCGACTCACGCGACAAGCAGCTGCAATTTTTCTCTCCTCTCGGCTTGCTAAGGAACTCGGGTATGGCTGGTCTGAGCTCGGTTACTGCAGGCTGTGGTGTTGGTTGTTGGAGTTGATCACAAGTGGTTGAAGATGAGGAAGGAAATGGTCAGTTCTCGGCAGTGATGAAGAAGATGAAGACAGATAGCTCGCACAAACTACCTCTTGCTCTCTCTCTCTCTCTCTCGGACAGTTCAGAAATGCAGCTTGCCGACTCTCTCTCTCTCCCTTGCTCAAGCTTACAAATGAAATGGAGGAAGTGTTGGCTCTCGGTCCTCTTCACCAGCTCACGGATGGAATGAAGGAAGAACGGTAAGTCTCTCTCTTTTCTCTCTAGCTTACGGACAGAAAGAAAAAAAAAATAAAGAGCTCGGCTCTCTCTCTCACTTCACTCTCGGTTCGCGGCAGAAGAAGGAAATGGAAATGGAATTGTTGTGGTGAATTGGAGTTGATGTAGTGGTGTGGGTGTAGTGGGGATGAGCCGGTAGTATGGAAGTGCTTGGATTTGAAGCTTGCCCAATGAAGTTCCATGACTGCATGGTTAATTTGAGATGGAGGAAGGCTAATTTGGTCTTTTAACATCTTGTCCGACCTTCCACTTAGGTCCTCACTAATAATCTAATTCCAAAATTTTACCTCAAATGAAATTTGATAGCCTACTAGTATACTAATCTTGCAAAAATTTAATTATCGAGATTTTAACGTCCTAAGTGTAATTATAAAGGGTTTTGACCTAAAATCGGTTTCGTCTTAATTCTAGGTTCCCGTTGACACTTAACATTATTAACACTTAGAATTAGCGATCAGAATTCAAAGAGTTAATATTAAAGCAATAAAACAATCTACATCAAGAAATATTATTTTAACTTGGCAAAGTTCAAATAGTTTAATATTTTGCACAATTAAATTATTTGTAACATAAGAATTATTATATTTTTTTCCATACTTACTTAAGAACAAATGAAAATAAAATTTATTAAAAGTCTAAAATGCAAATGCAATATGTATATATATATATATTTTGTTTCAAGGTTCTCACATCCTTCCCCCCTTAAATGAATTTTGTCCTCAAAATTCTCACATTCTAAAGAAATAATTCGGGGTATTTTCTCTGCATATCCTCTTCTAGTTCCCAAGTTGCCTCCTCTATTCCACGATTTCTCCATAGAATCTTCACCAAAGGAATTTTCTTACCTCTCAATTCTTTCACTTCTCTTTCCAAAATCTTAACCGGTCCTTCTTCATAAGTTAACGACTCATCCACCTCAATTTCTTCCAATTGCAACACATGGCTTGGGTCGGGGTGATATTTCTTGAGCATAGAAACATGAAATACATTGTGAACCTTGGCCATGCTCGCAGGTAACCTCAACTGATACGCCACTTTACCAATTCGTTTCAAAATTTCAAAAGGTCCAATATACCTCGGCTTTAGCTTCTTACCCTTTTTGGACACTACTCCGCCCTTCAAGGGTTTAACTCTTAGAAAAACTCTGTCTCCCACTTCGAATTCCAAATCTTTTCTCCTTGTGTCGGCATAGCTCTTTTGTCGACTCTGGGCAGTTTGAAACCTTTCTCTAATTAGTTTCACTTTCTCATGAGTTTCTTCCATCCAAGGTATAGCCGTTGGGTCTAAAATTTTCTTCTCTCCCACTTCATCCCAATGAATCGGAGATCGACACCTTCTCCCATACAATGCCTCATAAGGTGCCATTTGAATTGAAGTGTGATAGCTGTTATTATAGGCAAATTCTACTAAGGTCATATACTGACTCCATTTACCTCCAAAATCCAATATACACGACCTCAGCATATCTTCCAAAGTCTGAATTGTCCTTTCTGACTGCCCGTCTGTTTGGGGATGATAAGCAATGCTAAATTTTAACTTGGTCCCCAATGTCTCTTGAAATTTCTGCCAGAAACGTGAAACAAACCTTTGGATCTCGATCAGACACAATGCTTATAGGAATACAAAGCAATCTCATGATCTCTTCTGTGTACAACTTGGCTAGTTTCTCCAAAGAAAAGCTCATGCTCACAGGTAGAAAATGTGCGGACTTGGTAAGCCTGTCAACTATCACCCAAACCGCATCACATCTTTTTTGACTTCGAGGCAATCCCGTTACAAAATCTATGGTTATGTGTTCTCATTTCCATTCGGGAATTTCTAGTGGCTGCAATAGACCAGAGGGTTTCTGATGTTCAGCTTTTACTTGTTGGCATATCAGACATTTTTGTACAAATTCCGCCACGTCCTTTTTCAAACCCTTCCACCAATATAACTCTTTCACATCGTGATACATTTTGTTCACTCCTGGGTGTATAGTATACCTTGATCGATGTGATTCTTTTAGAATTTCTTTCCTTAACTTTTCATCAACTGGAACCACAATTCGATCTCGAAACCTTAACACTCCTTCAGACCCTAATTTAAAGTCTAGGGTTTCTCCTTTTTGCACTTTCTCCAACTTTTTCTGGATTATAGGGTCCGTTTTCTGTGCCTCCTTAATACGCTCCAATAATGGTGACTTCAACGACAAGTTCCCAAATAAAATCTTCAATCTCTCCAAGTGAGGGTTCCAAATACTAACCTCTTCTAACATGTCCCATTCTTTTACCATTAACCCCGCTACTTGGGCCTTTCTACTTAGAGCGTCTGCTACCACGTTGGTTTTTCCTGGGTGGTAGTTGATAGAACAATCATAATCTTCTAAAAATTCTACCTACCGCCTCTGTCTCAAATTCAATTCCTTTTGGGAGAACAAGTACTTAAGGCTCTTGTGGTCCGTATAAACTTCAAAGGTCACACCATACAAGTAATGCCTCCATTTCTTTAAGGCAAAGACCACTGCGGCCAGTTCTAGGTCATGCGTTAGGTAATTTTGTTCGTGAGGCTTCAATTTTCTAGAGGCATAGGCAACTACCTTACCCTTTTGCATTAGTACGCATCCTAGACCTTCCCTAGAGGCATCAGAGTATACGACATAACTTTCTACTCCGTCAGGCAATGCCAAAACAGGAACTGATGTTAAGCGCTTCTTTAACTCCTGAAAGCTTGACTCGCACTTTGGAGTCCAAATGAACTTATTATTTTTCTTTGTCAGCTCTGTCATAGGTCCAACAATCTTCGAAAAGTCCTTGATGAACCGCTTGTAATAACCTGCTAAACCCAAGAAACTTCTAACCTCTGTTGGAGTTTCTGGCTGCTTCCACGTTGTGACTGCCTCAACTTTTGCCGGATCCACGGCAATTCCATCCTTAGAAACTTTGTGCCCTAGAAAAGAAATTTCTTCCAGCCAAAACTCGCACTTGCTAAATTTAGCATATAGCTTATGCTCTCTTAAGATCTGCAGAACTATCTCCAAGTGTTTAGCATGTTCTTCTCGAGTCTTAGAATATACTAGGATATCATCAATAAAAACTACTACAAACTGATCCAAGTACTTTTTAAAGACTCTCTGCATTAAGTCCATGAAGGCAGCCAGTGCATTGGTTAATCCAAATGGCATGACTGCAAAATCAAAATGTCCATATCTTGTATTAAAAGCAGTCTTAGGTATGTCTTCCTTCTTAATTTTCAACTGATAATACCCTTGCCTCAAATCCAGCTTGGAGAAAACTACTAATCCTTGCAGCTGGTCGAATAGGCTGTCAATCAGTGGTAGAGGGTATTTATTTTTAATTGTAACTTCATTTAATCCTCGATAATCAATACATAACCTCAAACTTTCATCCTTTTTCTTAACAAATAGAACAGGTGCTCTCCATGGCAAATCACTTTCTCTAACAAAACCTCTGTCCAATAAATCCTGTAATTGAATTTTTAATTTTTTTAGCTCTGCAGGAGCCATTCGGTATGGAGTCTTAGAAATCGAAGCCGTTCCCGGCACTAGTTCAATCTTGAACTCCACTTCTCTCTCTGGAGGTAATGTTTTTAATTCTTCAGGAAAAATATCTGGATATTCCCTTACCGCTGGCACATCTTCCAACTTTACTTGGTCACTGGGAGCATTAATCAGGAAGGCTAAGAAACCTTGCGCTCCTTTATGCAACATTTTCCTTGCCCGAATTCTCGAAATCATAGCAGATGATGCTAACCTGCCTTTCACATCCAATTTCAGGGTTGCTTCCCTGGGAATCCAAAATTCTAACACTTTTGCTCTACAATCAAGCTTAGCATGGTAATGAGCTAGAAAATCCATTCCTATAATAACATCATACCCTTTTATGTCCAAACTGACTAGATCTACTAGCATCCTACGCTCTCCAACCCAGAATTCGCAGTTCTTATAGGCCAGACTAGTGATTATGCTTTTATTACCCATGGGGGTCCTAACTTCAAGATCAAAGGGTAATCTAACAGGTTTTACATCAATTTCGGACATAAAAGTTGGATTCACAAATAAATGAGTTGCACCAGGATCAATTAGTACTCTAGCTAATCGGTGAAAGATTGGAAGAGTACCTTCCACAACTTTCGAGGAATCAGGTAGGGGTTGATCGTCTATGGCGCACACCCTGGTAGGAACCTTCGGCCTACTTCCTCCAGAAGTGGGTTGTCTAGCACTCAGGGTACCACCTTCTCGTGTTTTCGGACAACCGGCAATCTGGTGCTCGCTGCTTCCGCACCTCAAGCACTTTTCTTCTCTCCTCCAGCATCCATCCTCGGTATGGCCAGCTTTCCTGCAATACCCACAAGTTAGCTGAGGGGTTGTCACACGACCTCCTTGCGAGGCCTTCCTAGGTTGACCCCTTCCACTTGGTCCTCCTCTAGCTCCAGTATCTCTTTCACCGGCACTTCTTGCCCCAACTCCTCTCACTAGAGCGCCTCGTGGTGCTCCAGGACTATTTACTCCACCCGTTCCTCGACCCACTTTGGCCGGTGGAGCATTTGCATAAGTCAGCTCCCGACTGCTGCTAGGAGCAAATCTTTTCTTAGCCTGGAAAGATTTTACTTGAGCTCTGGCAACTTCAACCCTTTGAACTCTCTTTACTGCATCAGCAAAGGTGTCTATCCGAACAGCAGCTAATCCCTCCTGGATCTCCACGTTCAGTCCCTGCACAAACCTCCTTATACGCCTTTGCTCCGTGGCTACCAATTCAGGAGCAAAACGGGACAATTTCGTGAATTGAATCTCATATTCGGCGACACTCACCGCCCCCTGTCTACACTTGATGAAGTTATCCTCTCATTTCTCTTGAATGACAGGGGGAAGAAACTTGGCGTTGAACTCCCTTTTGAAGTTTGCCCAGGTCCTAGGAATATGGTTCCTGTCCCAATTAACCCTAACTAGGTTCCACCAGGAACGAGCAGCTCCCTCAAACTGGAATGTTGCGAAAGCCACTTGTCTCTCCTCCGCATAATTCAGAGCTGCAAAAATATCGGAGATCCTCTCCCACCAACCTTCTGCTACCTCAGGTTCTGATCCTCCATAAAACTTAGGAGGTCCAAACTTCAAGAATCTCTCTAATACCCGATCCTCAGTATCGATTGGGCCTCCTTGGTGATGCACTGGTCCAAGGGCTTGGTGCTCAGTCATGCGCTCTAAGACATCAGTTATTCTGTTGATCACGGTGGCCACTGGGTCTCCGGCCACGCCCTCTTGACCATGGTCTTGATTGACCTCAGGTTCCCTATCACCACCAACCTCGGGGTGTTGTCTAATTGATCTCCCACGTTCTCTACCTCTAACTTGTCGATCCATAACCTAGTTATGCCTATTGATAAAAATTAAACAATTAAGCGAGGATATTTTAATTAATTAATTTAATCTTTTTTTTTCTTTTTGTAAATAAAATCAACATGAAAATAAAACACTTAACACATATTCACATACCGAGATTCATACAAATAGCAAGTTAGGGTGCTCTCCAACAGTATGGCACATAAGTTTAACAAATATATACAAACAATCCCTTAAACCAAAAATAGGGGTGTAGTGCCTCAAAAGTAGGCCATCAAGCTAGACAAACTGTTATGACCTAAAATAGTGTCACCCTATCTAACCCCGAATACTTAGTTACAAGCAAATCAAACGTAGTCTAACCCTCAGCAGGGCTGCCAGGGGCAACGTCCTCCTCAGGATCCTCCTCCGGGTCCTCCCCAACACCCACCTGAGCAGTACCATGAATGATACCCATGACCTCGTCTATCATCATAGTGGCGTCAGCCATGATACCAACACTCCTATCTCGTACCTCCTCAGCTACTCGAGTCAACCGAGACCTCTGTCTCTCTAACTCCTCACGAACAGCCTCTGACCTAGCCCTCTCGGTTGCTAACCTCTGCTCTAGATCAGCTATGCGGTCAAGCTGAGTATCAACCATGATACTCAACTCCTCGACGTCCTGGGTCAAAGTGTGATTAGCATCCCTTAGCTGGCGACGCTCGACGTCTAAAGACAGCATCAACTCGTTAGGGTAGGCATATGTGACCCTACACTGACATCGGGGGTACCTATCAGCTGGTGTATAACGTATACGAGATCCTCCGCCTCGTGGCCTATAGGAGATGGACCTAAGAGGCTCTACATGTCCATTAGCCAATCCGTTACCATTAGCATGTCCGTTTCCGTTTTTCATACCTGCAAAATAACCCAAGTCCAAAGGTTAATGCTTAAAAAGCTAACTTGCTCAAGTACTACTCAAGATATGTCTAATTATCTCACTTCTTAACTCTAAAAAAAAAAATTCAGGGTTTCTAACACATCTAATATATCTTTCAAATAACTTTTCTAACCTACGCTCTGATACCAACTCTGACGGCTCCACTTCTCCCTAAGGCGAACCAGAGGGATGGCGGGTCGCCTGCCTAGCTCTCGCCAAGACTCACGCAAGGAAACTGGCTAAACCCTTCCGACGTATAACTTAAACCATTACAAAATTCGTCACCCGAACAAGCCAATCCTTAAAACGACCAAAAATACTAAGGACACATTAACATCAGAGATAACATTACCATTGGACAACTGAACATCCACTCTTACGTACATCTCCAATCAGATTAAAACATAACTGCATTTATACATTACAAACCACAAAGTGAAATCATAAACCCAAATACATTCATACAAGTCAAATAACAACTCAGGGTTTGCACTTTTCCAACTTCAAGTGGCAACCCAAGACGAAAGATACATTGTCTGATTCAAAACAACATTCATAAAAGGTAAAGGCAGACTTCAGGTCTCTCAAATGCCAGAACCTGTTCAGGAAAACAAGTAACGTGGGCTGAGCTAAAACTCAGTGGTGTCCCAAACATGCAATCATATAAAACAAGTAGCAAATAATAACTCCAAACTAAAATTCAACAAGTAGGAAAGCGTATAACAGCACAGGGTAGGATACAGGGCTCTCAGGAGCCATTTTCCACGAACTTGATCAAAATTTAACCGTAGTTGACCCTCCGTCAACTCTCACTATCTAAAGTCCTAGTAGATTTTTTTTTTCCTTAACATGCTCCGACCAACTTACTCCCACCGGGCCCATTCTTCTCACGAGAGATTTTGGTATTACTCGAGTATACCTTTTTATAGCCTAGTCGAGGGATTCACCCAATGACGTCACAACAAGTGGTTACCAAGTCAGGATAAGAGGCCCTCCCACCCTAAGGTGTGGTACATTCCCCTGCCTGGTGGTTTAGTTGACGAGTCCACGCTCCAGTCAACAGTTGCAAGGTTTTTGGTACTTGAGTTAGGATAAGAGGCCCTTCCACCCTCAGGTGTGGTACATTCCCCCACTCAATACTTAACTAGAGCGAGCAAAATATTCGAGAAAACATTTCAAACAAATCACCACTCGAAAGGGCTAGTGCGATAAAGTACACACTACCCATTTCGATGGATCAGGAAAACCACTATCCGATTATCACATAACAAGTCAAGAAAGCACTTTAACAAGATAAACATAGAACAAGCAAGGACACTCACCAAAAGTGAAGCTCAAAAGTCAAGCTGGGAATCGAAGTCCACGTCCTCGCTAAACCCTAAAAGATCAAGTTTTAAAACTATAAATTTTACTATACAAGTTCTTGGTTTATAGATGAAAAATTATCTGGTATATAACTAGTTTATCTTCTCAAAATAAAACAACAATTCTCTTAGAGTTAAAACTAGTAAAAGTGATAAAATATTTCGTATGGTTTCTTTAAAGGTACTTTCTTTCTAGAGGTGCAAACCAGAACCAACTTACTTCAAATAAGGTTTCTTGCCGAACAAGTTTTCTACGCCTTTTATTTAAAATTACTAAAATCAAGAGTCTCAATACTCAAAGATTCCATAAAAACAGGCACCCATGGATTGTCAATTTCCTCGACCAAGCCCTTGCATGGCTCGATTTAATTAACTCCCCATGAGGTTGAGCTCAGGTTTAACAAGGAGGTCGTTGGACACACTTCCAAACGACATTATAACAAGTGCAGGTAACAGGCTCAAGTTCATAACAAGTACAAGTAATAGATTTCAGTTTGTACAACACATGCAAGAGAACGAGTGTGATAAAGTACACCCTCGTCTCAATCAAACTAAACAGGATTCATAGTCATTCATGTCATAGATTTCAAGTACAGATAACTCAAATAGCGACAATACAAGGGAGTGGTACACTCACCTGATCAAACAAGGATAATTTCAAAAGTTTCCTTCCCAAGTATGGCTTTACTCATCGGCACCTCCTAGAACAATCAAGGCAAACACTTAAGACTGGACTCCAAGACCTAATAAGTGGAATTCGCAAGTGAGACTCGGTTACGAGCCATATGCCTAGTCAAAAGAACCATTAATGCAAAACGAAGAGGTGACCTCGGAGTGAAAAGGTAACAATTAGTCTTAAAGGCATGAACAACCTCAAAGCCCTACCTACAATGACTGACCAAAGCCAAATTGGAAGTAGCTAATGAAAGTAAGATCAATACTAGGAAAATAGGATTTTCCAGTTTGCACAATCCTATAAGAAAAATCATATCTCAAGTTTTGTAAGTCCAAAATTGATAAAATTTATACCCTTGGAAAATACAGTCAAAGGGCTATAACTTTCCAGAAAATACCATTGTAAGATTCAAAACACAAGGCAGTCAAATTCGAGCCTTAAGTTGCTGCTTCAACCAGTGAAAGACAGAATAGGTACAATATATCAGTCAATTTTGAAAAATCACCATAAATTTCACAGATAGAAACAGGGCCTGAAATTTACACGGTTTATAGCCCTATGAATCTAGTTTAAAATGCAACAAACGGAACTAAATTCCGACATTCCTACATCAAGATATAGTAAATTTCCCAAGACTGTGCAGAAGCTCCGCGAAAATTTTTGACAGCATTTCCCTTGTCTTTCTTTACGTTCCAACCAAACCTCAACATCCACAAATCACAAACTATCAAACACCTTTAATTAGAGCCACCATAAGGCTCGAATACGAGTCATAAATCAAATCCACATATCACTAGAGTAAAATCATATGGAACGTATAAGTGCAAAATCAAACTAGGACATATGCGGAAACGAAGTTTGGGTTGGAAAACAAAAGGCAGATTTGCTGTTGCTTAGCGGAATTATCACAACTGAAGCTATCCTTATTGGATTGAGGTATAATTTACACCATTTCGAAGCTAAGAGAAAGGGATACAATGTTGAAGAAGGCCACTCAGTCCAGTTTGCAATGTATCTAGGTCAAATTTACCAAAACAACCCCAGATTTTCCAATTCAAAGTTTACTGTGGCAGTCCTGATTCATTCAGTCATATCTCAGCATATACAACTCCAATTCAAGTGATTCCAAAGCCATTTAAAAGCTAAGATACAAGGATATAAATGTTAAGAAGACATCAACAACTAAATCAGTAGTATTCCCAGTCAACCTAACCAATTACCAAAGCTGATTATCAGTTTCGGACTGAAACAGGGAAGCAGGGGTATTTCAGTCTTTTCACAGGCTACGTTGCTCTGATTGGGCTGAAATTTTGTAGGAAACTATAAAACATGATTCTCTACAACTTTCATGTTTTAACCTTAAACTAATTCGACCTCTAAACTGCTCAAATAAATTCAGACAGAACAGGCCTGTTTGAAACCCTAACCTGAAAATTTTGCCCCAAACCAGAATTTTTGCACAATCAACCATATCCAACATATATCAACTCCATTTTACACAATAACTAACCAAAACTAAACATATGAAATCAGAAAAATCAAGCATAAAATAAAAATCCATCAATCTTCACCACAAGCCATGAAATCATCCAAAAAATCACTTATTCAACTACCACAAGGCACCAATTTAGCATTATCATGAACAAGAAAGAATTTCTTGGCTACTCACCTTACCAACCCAAGAAAGGAAGCAACTTAGCACCTTAATCTTCCAAACCACTTGATAACCAACCTTGCAACCACTAGACTAGGGGTTTTTATGGAGAGAATCCAAGTTTAATCGGTTAGATTTGAGGATTAAGCAAGATTGGAAGCCAAAGAGTTGAGAGTTTTCTTTTCTTTTCTTGTGGAGAGAGTCAGCCAAGAGAGGGAGAGAAATGATAAATTTTTGGTGAATTTTGGGATTATTTGGTAAAGTTGGCCAATTAGTCAAAGTCCAAGATGAAATAGGGATGTGACACTTGTCACCTTAATTAATGCATGGCTATCCTTTTGTCCCTCTCACACCAATTCATCTAGTAACCTCTAGTTATCTCTTAACACCTGCTAAATTAATCCCGGTATACGAAACTTAACCTAACTGACCGAATTTTACCGAACTTTCCGCACTAGCGGGTCCCACGCCCGGTATATACTCTTAAAAGCTCATGAACTAACTTATACTAGAAAATACTTTTAAAAACCCTATTTACTCATAAACTTATTTAGAAAATTTTTTCCTAATAAAGAAATTGCATAAAAGGCGTGTAATTAAATAAAATAAAACCCTAGAAAATACAAAAATTTACGGGTTCTCACACTGTCTTTCCCTTAAAAGAATTTCGTCCTCGAAATTCCTTATCATTGTCTTTTTCGGGATACAAAAATTTTACTACTTCCTTCTCGCAGTCAAATTGAGTATCATACTTAGCTAACCAATCTGTACTCCTTCACTAACCAGGCTCATTGAATTCTTTGGTATAGTTTCTTCTTCCTTGCCAAATTGCAATTCCTCCTATACCATTCTAGTAGGCAAACGGTGGAATACCAGAATCTTACCCTCCACGTTCTCAAATGGGTCAGAGACTTGATGTTGTTCTAAGGAGTACACTCGAGCTGACACTTTTGATCCATTCTTTTCCCCCTTCGACTGGTCAGGGTTGGTGGTGGTTGGCTGTTGGCTCCTACTCCCTTCTCGAGATCGGCCTAGGCAATTTGCGATTTGATGGCTTGCACTCCCACAACGCAGGCATTTTCTTCCTTTCTTCCAGCAGACGTTTTCCGTGTGATTCGGCTTCCCACAGTACCCGCAGGGACCATGAGAAGCGGAGACTGAGTCTCTTTGTAAGGCACCACTTGACATTCTCGGTAATTGTACTCCCCCGTTTCCCCTTCCAATCTTAGGAGGCGTACCCTTATCCCCTTGCTCTGAGGTACTTCCAGGAAATTCCCTTTTCTTAGCTTGAAAGTTTCTAATTTAAAATCTTGCGTTTTCAACTCGTTGAGCTTTCTCTGCCGCATCACTAAATGTATTGAGTTGGGCTGCAGCCAGGTCTTTCTGGATCTCAACGTTTAATCCTTGGACAAAACGCCTTATCCTCCTTTGCTCAGTCACGATTAGTTCGGGAGCGAACTTGGACAACCTGGTGAACTGGCTCTCATATTCGGCAATGGTTTGAATTCCCTGGCGGAGTCTAATAAACTCATCTTCTTTCTTTTCCTGGATCAGAGGTGGGAAATACTTCGTGTTGAACTCTCTCATAAAATTCACCCACGTCCTTGGGGTTTGTTCTCTTTCCCACTTCATCCTTATGATGTTCCACCAAGATCGGGCCGCTCCCTCCAATTGGAAGATGGCAAATGTGACCTGTCGCTCCTCAGTATAATGTAACGCAGCAAATAGATCAATCATCTTCTCTAGCCATCTCTCGGCCACGTCAGGGTCTGGTCCTCCCAGGAATTTCGGCGGCGAGAACTTCTGAAATCTTTCGAGGGCTCTATTCTCACCCTCTATATGATTACCAGGGTTCCCTTGCTGATTAATAGGATTTTGGCCTTGATGTCCTACCAT
Organism: Coffea arabica; assembly: GCF_036785885.1. Taxonomy (NCBI): domain Eukaryota; kingdom Viridiplantae; phylum Streptophyta; class Magnoliopsida; order Gentianales; family Rubiaceae; genus Coffea; species Coffea arabica. The sequence goes on along the minus strand of NC_092318.1, from coordinate 21,356,017 downwards.
GTGAGCCAAAAGGTCGGTCATACGTTGGATAGCGGCAGCCACCTGAATGTTAGGATCCATTCCAGGTTCAGGATTAGGTCCAGACATTGGTTTCCGATTTCCTCTTTCATTTGAGGTTCCACGTCCTCGGCCCGGGCCACTACGAGTACCCTCCATTTAGCTTAATCGGTCTAGGGTCGAAGCACGAATACAATATTAAAATAAAAGTATACAAGTACAGTGATAAAAGTAGGCCATATACATATAGCATGACTTTAGCAGATAAATCACACAGTAACAGTCAATCAGCTTCAAACAAAAGGTATCGCATCACATGAAAGTTATTAAGAGAACAATGTACTAACTAGGCCAATAGTACACAAGAAACTAACCAAAAACTTCCTCTCTCAAGGCTCCGACCACAATCTATGAGAATAACACGATTTATATCCTAGGCAGGGTCAATCATCCTTAAGAATACCCTAACACATCGCATGAAGTTCCATAGAATCAAATTCTAGTTCGCTCAAGTCATTACTAACCTAGGCGCTCATCTATTTAGTAGTCGGGTACAAGAATCCCAAAATAAAATAATTCACGACTCGGGTTGGCCAGTCCCAAGGGTAATTCATCTACAATCGAGATTCTTACCTGACCTACAGATCTACTATCCCAAAGCACCATGATAAATGTTTATATCTTATAACACTTCACGATCCATAGCTTATGCTCAAAGAGCACTTATACATTCGTACACATTCACGGAATCGGGACCATAACACCACTTGGCCCAATCTCACTCCGCGCAGAGACCACGCGAAGCAGCTCTGATACCACCTGTGACAGCCCCACCTCACCCTAAGGCGAACCAAAGGGTTCGACGGACCGCCTGCCCAGCTCTCGCCGGGACTCAGTCATACCTCCGTCAAAATCGGAATAAAACTGCAAGAATCAAAACGAAATGGAAGGGCCGCCGCCATGCAGGATCCAACCAAGTACATGGAAACTTTGTTCGCCATGAAAGTAGGTACATTCCCGAATACATATGTTACATAAATATGAGGAAACATTTCAAAATCTACATATTAGTAAGTTTACAGATCCAATAAAAAACATTGTATTAAGATACATTTAGGGTTTTCCATACATCGAGGAGCTACACAAAAGAAGATTAAAACTAGCTCAACTCATGCTTCAAAATATCAGAGTCTCCAAAAGGTGGTTTCCTGTAAGGAAAACAAGGATAACAGAACGGGGTGAGCTAGAAGCTCAATGAGGTACCAAAATAATAACAGTCAAGAACCAAGGAACTTCATGCTCAATTAATCACATAGGTGTATCAAATAAGGAGATGAGCAAAATAATTCAGATAGAAAGGATACATGTGGCTCTCAGGAGCCAAATCCCCGTTGCAGTACTTGATCCGACTACGTTGACCCTCCGTCAACTTCCAAATAAGGAAACCAGTCCAGTAGAACACCACTTTAACGCCAAATCCCGTTCACCAAACAAACCCCCTTACCGGGCCCGAACGCCAAATAGAAACAGGAATGGTAATACTCGAGTATACCGGAATCAAGAGTTTCAATACTCAAAGATTCCATAAAAACAGGCACCCACGGATTGTCAATTTCCTCGACCAAGCCCTTGCATGGCTCGATTTAATTAACTCCCCATGAGGTTGAGCTCAGGTTTAACAAGGAGGTCGTTGGACACACTTCCAAACGACATTATAACAAGTGCAGGTAACAGGCTCAAGTTCATAACAAGTACAAGTAATAGATTTCAGTTTGTACAACACAGGCAAGAGAACGAGTGTGATAAAGTACACCCTCATCTCAATCAAACTAAACAGGATTCATAGTCATTCATGTCATAGATTTCAAGTACAGATAACTCAAATAGTGACAATGCAAGGGAGTGGTACACTCACCTGATCAAACAAGGATAATTTCAAAAGTTTCCTTCCCAAGTATGGCTTTACTCGTCGGCACCTCCTAGAACAATCAAGGCAAACACTTAAGACTGGACTCCAAGACCTAATAAGTGGAATTCGCAAGTGAGACTCGGTTACGAGCCATATGCCTAGTCAAAAGAACCATTAATGCAAAGCGAAGAGGTGACCTCGGAGTAAAAAGGTAACAATTAGTTTTAAAGGCATGAACAACCTCAAAGCCCTACCTACAATTGTGACAGCCCCACCTCACCCTAAGGCGAACCAGAGGGTTCGGCGGGCCGCCTGCCCAACTCTCGCCGGGACTCAGTCGTTCACTACAATCTTCAAATGAATTACAATATAAATCTCAAATATTACATCAAATTCTGCAATAATTACATATCAAAAGCGAAACGTCCACGCTTCCACTGCGCCACTCTGATCCATGATCCCAATTATTACACAAGAGGAATTCCAAATTCAAAGTACACATGAGATAATTCATCCGATCACAGGAATAAGTACTACAAGTGTGGCGACCCCACTTCCCCCTAAGGCGAACCAGAGGGTTAGCGGGCCGTCTGCCCAGCTCTCGCCAGGACTCACGCAAGCAATCCAACCTAAAATCTTCCGACGATTAACTTAAGCTATTACAATAAAGATCCTTCCGAAAATAAATCAATTTCTACCACCACATTAACTTCAGAGATAACAGTATATAACTTAGCCAATCGACAATTCTTAAATACTTCCAGCGACGCTCGTAAAAGATAAGGATTTACTATACTAACACAAACATACAAATTGAGTATTAGAATTAGAGATTACACTTTTCCAGCTTCAAGTGGCAACCCAAAACGAAAAGTACAATGCTTAGCTTAGAATCCGTTACAAACCGAAAATTACATTCAAATTGTTCAAGTACAACCATAAGAAATATTAGCTGCTCAAGTACTTTCAACTTCACATCCTGTAAGGAAAACAAATAAACATGGGGTGAGCTAAAGCTCAATGGTGCCCCAAAACATGCAGTCACGTAAATCAATCAACGAGCAATAACTTAAACAAGCTGAACAGTTAGGAAAGCGTATAACAGCACAAGGTAGGATACAGGGGCTCTCAGGAGCCATTTTCCTCGCTTGATCACCATTCATCGTAGTTGACCCTCCGTCAACTTTCACTACTTATAGTCCATGTAGATCCACTTATTTTAATCCTAACCCGTCACCATTCATACCCCTGTCCCGGGCCCGCTCACCGACTAAGGACGTAGTATACTCGAGATATACCCGTCATGGTAGTTGGATACAGAAGTCGAGGGATTCACCCAACGACGCAACTACATTTAGATTTATGGTAGTTGGATACAGAAGTCGAGGGATTCACCCAACGACGCAACTACATTTAGATTTATGGTAGTTGGATACAGAAGCCGAGGGATTCACCCAACGACGCAACTACATTTAGATTTATGGTAGTTGGATACAGAAGCCGAGGGATTCACCCAACGACGCAACTACATTTAGATTTATGGTAGTTGGATACAGAAGCCGAGGGATTCACCCAACGACGCAACTACATTTATGGATTCAGGAGAAAATGTTTTGCACAAGTCACCACTCGAACGGCTAGTGCGATAAAGTACACACAGCTCACTTCGATGGATCAGAAACCAATTTTTCAAATTATCACATATCAAGTCAAGAAAGCACTTAATTCAAGTAGGAAAAGAACAGGCAGGGACACTCACCAAGAGTGGAGTTCAGATGTCAGGTTGGGAATCGAATTCCGCGTCCTCGCGATATCCTAAAAAAAACCAAGTTTTGAAACTATACGTTTCTATTCAGTTTTTAAACTTATTCGTATAAGAGTTTATTTAATATAATACTAGTTTACTTTCTCAAGAGATTTCAAAAATCTATTTAGATTGAAGTTTGACAAAGGTAGTAGAAATGTTCTTTATTTTTATCCTTAGAAGAGGGTAACTAGTATTACTTACTAGAAACGAGTCGACAAACTTCTCAATATCGAAGTTAGAAGGTTACTTTGAACATTTCTCTAAAGTTACGGCTTTTGCAAAAATTATCCTTAAAAACTATTTTTCCTAAAATAGGGTTTCTTGCCGAGCAAGTCTCCCAAGCTTTTCACTAAAATTAGTAAAGCTCGTATTTTGGAACTTTTCCTATAGTTAACTATCCAAGTGCAAAGCTTAAGGAAAGAAAGGAATTAAAATAAGACTTAGAGTTTTCAAAAGCTATAGAACTTATTTACTATAGCTATCAAGGTTAGATTGAGCTAAAGGAAATTATCGAGTTGGAAAGTTTTAGGTAAAACACTAGATATGGAGTTTTATAACATAATATTAGCTGGGAAATATTTTTGATTAATTTTGATCGCAGCTACTCGAGTTCGCAAGGTCGATACAACTTCCACAGCTCCGATTCCGATTCGAAATCATAATATGGATCAAGATATGGCAAAAATCACATAGCAAATTACTAGAGCTTCGTCAATCATTAGCCCTAACTTTCAACAATTGCATTACTGAATAAAATAAAATGATCAACCAAGGCTTCATCAATCATTAGCACTTGGTTTCAGCAAACCCATCATAAGCAAATAAAAATAAAGGTAAAGCCCCAAGACATTCCAGCAATTAACTTCCATCATCCAGTAATACTTTATAAAATCATTCAAATGGCCAAGGGCTTCATCAATCATTAGCCCTTGACAACATCAATCACTCCCAACCACAATTTAATCAAGAATTTAAACCACAAGTAAGCTAAAATCTCAATCCAAATCCAACTTTAGTTTCACAAAGAAACAAGGCATTCACACCAGACAGTCCACTTTGAGGAGTCACGAACAGCAGTATACATGGCGGAAAAATATAAAATTTCTATAGAGCAAAGGTCCATGAGTCTATTTTCATTTGCCACTGACGGCACCTCAATCGGACTTTCCTACACCAAGATATATGCATTTTGCCTAGACTGGTCAGTAAGTCCCGAAAATCTGGAAGCTCTTGCTCACATGGGGAAAAGCTCCTTTTTCTCTTTTTAAAACCACAAGGCTTTTGGTCTAACCATCCATACGACTCTAATAGAATTTAAGCACCACATTTTCCAGTCAATTTCAACCATTATGAATTCAAAGAATAATTTCACAATCAAGCTGGAAATTCTTACTCAAACTTTGACAACTACAGGGAAAATTTCCAGCATTCGTATACCCACGTTTTTGGTTAAGTCATTCGTGATATCAAGTATTTCATTGCTAAACAGCATGTATGTCTTAAAATGCACCCTTTTTCTGTGTTTCGAAACCATTTTATGCCAAGGGAAATATTCGAACATCAACTAGTGAAATCCGGAAACAATTCAATATTTTCTGCTCAAACGTTTGGTTAGCTAAATATTCCAGCAACCATTTGTCTTGTATAAAATTTCTCCCTTGGCTTATTCAGGGATTTAGATACTCAAATCCGGCATACGGATACTTAATTAGCTGAGTAACATTTCCAGTTCCAAAAATAAAAATAACAAAAGTTCAGGTGGGATAACAACACAAGTCACTGAATTTCCAAGAAAATCTCCATCTAGCCTCGGCATGAGCTGCACAAAATCCAGTTGCATCTTATTTTTATTTTCAGTTCTGACCCAACTATTTCGCTATATGCAAAGCTAAGATTTCCTTGCTATAAGCTAGCTGGTTACGATTATAGGCAATTAAACCAAATCAAGATGCATTAACCCAATCAAGCTCTCGGCAGCTCACAAGGAGATTTCCAGCAATGGTATGTTCTTAACTCCAACCTTTTCCTTGGCCAAAACAGGGTATTTAGTTACTCAATTCAGCAGGCCAACACCTAGCTGGGTAATTAACTTCTTTAGTTCAAGAATTAGGTTTGATCAACACCAATGACGTTCAATTTTTTTTTCGAGAACAAAGTTTCCAGCTAGCCCCGGAATAACCTGCATGAAACAGATCCTGATCTCATTTTATTTTCTTGGTTTGCCGTGTTAATCATCCTCATGCCAGCCTCAATCATCAAGTTGTTTGCTAGATAAGTATAGATATCAACTCAGATTATCACATTTAATCACATTAGGTTGCAGTTCATGTAACAGCCCCACCTTCCCCTAAGGTGAACCAAAGGGGTTAGCGGACTGCCTGCCCAACTCTCGCCAGGACTACGGATCCGTTTACGTCAATCTAACACGTTCCGAAACTTACCAACGAGCGTAAGCAAGTCAAAATGGCAACATAACCCAAAATAAGAAAAATGAAATCCGGAGTCGGCCAAGATAGTAACCGACCCGTCAGAACCCAACCGAAAGAGCACGCAAACATTCACATCTGAACTTTAGCGATTACAATCCAAAATGACATACAAAAGTTTTCAAAAGTTAATACATATACACGGTTTGCCAAATCAAAAGAGAAAACGCCCCAAAAGTACACTTAGGGTTTTAATACATGAGCTATACAAAAAATATGTTCAACTAGCTCAATTTGGCGGCCATTTGTCAAATCCAGACCAAAAGGGTTTATTTTCCTGTAAGGAAAACAAAAGGGAACAGAAAGGGGTGAGCTTGCGCTCAATGAGGTACCAAACATATAGCAGAAAAATCATGGCATTTCACATTTAACAAATCAGATACACATTCCAGATGTAAAGCAAAGGAACCAATGATTCAAATCAGAAGGATACGGGTGGCTCTCAGGAGCCAAATTTCCAGCGCAGTACTTGATCCAAACCGCTTGACTCTCCGTCAACGTATATAGAACCAAAACGTCCGTAGACCCCTCTTTACACCGAATTCCGTCCACCAAACACCCCTTTACCGGGCCCGCTCACCGTAATCGAACAGAAATGGTAATACTCGAGTATACCCGGAATCAAGGGTCTCAATACCCAAAATCCCCGAACAGACTACCGTGGTTCGTTATCTAATCGTCCAGGCCCTTGCCGACCCGACTCGAATAACTTAGCCACAGGACTGAGCTCATAGGTCATAGAAATCCGAACAGATGCAGACACAGATAACAGATTCAAATTTTACATAGTAAATTGGCATATGAACAGACAAGAGAACGAGTGTGATAAAGTACACCCTCGTCTCAAACAAATAAACAGATTGCAGAGCAGAAATCAAGTTAAACAGCAATGGAGGGGAGTGGTACACTCACCGGTTCAACTTCAAAAGTTTTCACTTCAGATTGGCCTTAATCGCCAAAAACCCTAAAATAATCAAAATAAACCAATTGAAGGTTTCACATCCAAAATTGAGTAAACGGAATGCACAAGTGAGGCTCGACTACACTTCGTACGCCTTGCCAAATAAATACTAGTGCGAGGGTGGAAAACATGATTTTCTTGGAACAAAAAGATAACATGAAGACCTAGGCGCCAAACAACCCAAAAGCCTTTCATTTCTATCAAAAGGCAAATCCAACTTAAAGAACCAAACGGCCTAGAAAATCGGGCAGCACTTCCCCTAGATTTCTTACTTTTCCAGCCATTAAGGCTTCATTATTTCCTCAAATCAGTCCCAACATCTCACACAAAAGTCATCTCATTTCCCAAAAGCCATTCACTAGGCTCAAAGTAAAAGTTAACTAGGAAATGACCGGAATAAAAGTAAGCCTTAAAACATACAAACAAGTACAATGAGACTCGATAACTGATCATAAATCAATGCCAAATATGACCCCAATAGGGTTCCATGAACATATACAAACAGTAGAGAAAACCAGAAAATTCGGAAATGCAATTAGCTTTGGCCCTGAAAAAAAATAGTTTTTGACTTCTTTTTGCGGTAATGGCACCAAATGCCCTATGATTATCGGATGAAGGTGTAAGACCCACCATTTCGAAGCTAAAATACAGGGCTACAACATCACAGAAGGTCACTCAACCCAGTTTTGAGTGCAAACAGGTCAACAATGCAAGATACTATATCAAAAAAGTAAAACAGATTCACCAAAACGCATTCTAGCGGAAACATCATAACTCAGGCGCTACAAGTCGAAATCCAGAAATTCCAAAGGCATATGGTAGCTAATACATCAAGATACATTTCATAAGAAGACCTCAAAGGCCAAATCGTGCATTTTCATGGTCGAAAATGGAAGACTACACGAAAACAGAAATCTGGGCGCGAAACAGGTTTCAAAAACAGTCAAGGGTATTTCGGTCATTTAACATGTTACAGTGGTCGGATCAAGCTGAAAATTTACAGGAAACTATTTTATAGCCTTGGCTACAACTTTCATGTTTTGGCAAAAATCTACTTCGGTGAGGATCAGGGTGAAAAGTCACGGTCAAATTGAGTGAAAAGGCAACCCTGTTCGCAGCACCCCTTCCTAGACCAGTCTCAGTATTTTCGACTTATCTCATTCTACAATACTCCAATTGACCTGAAATTTTTTAGACGCCTCTAAAATGTCATTCCATACAACTTTCATGTTTTAAGCCAAGGCCAATTCGGCCTCTAACTAGGACCTAAAATTTCGGACAGAATGAAGAACCAAGGAACCCTAATTTTCCAGATTTCTTCCAAAACAGAAATTGATTGCAATTGTCCACTTTTTCCACCTCCTATAGTCATTAGAAACCATATCCAATCATCATAGATAACCACACCATCATACTTATATTAAAACAGAAAAATCCCCAAAATTACCAAAGTTCATCAATTCAACCAAGAATCACAATATAATCCATAAAGTGGCACCTTATACCACCATTAAGCATCACTCAAGCTTCATTAAGTGTAGGAGAAAGTTCAAACACCACTTACCTAGAACACAAGAGAGGAAGAGTTGTTGGACACCTTAGCTTCTCCAAACACTTCACCAATCAACTCACCACCACCAAAAGAAGTATTTTTATGGAGCAATTCTAAGTTTAATTGGTTGGAATGGAAGATTGAGCTAGTTGGAAGCTTGAAATTTGGAGAAGTTTTCTTTCTTTTCCTAGAGAGAGAGCCAGCCAAGAAGATGAAGACAAGAGTGAATTTTGTGTGATTTTTGAGATATTTAAGCAATTGGTCAAAAAAGTCAAGAAAATGAATAGTTGTCCTACAAGTGCCACCACTCACCAAGTGACACTTGTCACTACATTTAAAGCATTTCTATCCCTTAAGTCTCTCTCACATCAATCACATCTCAACCTCTACTTATCTCTTAACACCCGATAAATTTCAACCAGTATCCAAAACTTAACCTAATTGGCCGAATTTTTCCGAACTTTTCGCACTAGTGGGTCCCACGTCCGATATATATCCTTAATTTTTCAAAAACTCTCCAATACAAGAAAAATCATCTAAAAACTATAATTACTCATAAAATTCACCAGGAAAATTTCCTAAGCCAGAAAATGCAGAAAACATGCCATTAAAGGGGATAAACCCTAGGAAAATTATTAAGAGGAATTTACGGGTTCTCACAGTTCAAAATTTCCAGCTCACGGTAATTCAACTCCTCAAGCAGATTTTCTCACACCTCTAGTTCCAACATTTGATCGAATCACTCTATGTGCAAGGCCATAGTTCTCTTGTCTTAAGTTAGGTAACACAGCCGAGAGCTCAGGTTATCAATAGGGATAGTTAGGATTAAAATCACAGCTTGTCAAAATTATGCGAATTAAGCAAATCATTTCCAGATTATTCTCGGCAGAATCATATCCCTTAAAACAAAATTTTCCTAAGCTTCTTAATACAACATCCGAACACTTGATTGACATGCATGGTCTTAAACCTCATGTCCAGAGTTAAATAATCGCATAGGTGAGCTCAGATTACCCCAGGGAAATAAGATTGAAGCTGCATTGCTAATACAGCTACTCGGCAGGGACATATAACCAAAACAGAAATTTTCCTAATAGCTTAAATCCATCATCCGATGGTACCACAGTACATGCATGCTTCAAGATAGCTCATACTACCCCTGATTAGTCCTAAAATAATCCAGAATTTTACCTCACAGAAGCTCACTCACTCGACAGAAAGCTGAAGTCAATCCCTCTCACTCGGCTCTTCTCCTCACGCACGGCAGGCTGGTTCTAGTTGGGTTGCAGTGGGTGCAGCTGGTGATGGTGGAAGCTGGATAACACTGGCTGAGCTTGGAGAAGGCAGAGGCAAGTCTGCTCACGGTTCCTCCTCCTCTCCTCCCTCTTCGATGCTTGCGGACAGAACCAGAAATGGGCTCGCAACTCCCAGCTTCCTCCCTCACTCTCGACTATAAGTAGCAGCTCAACCTCTCCCTCACTCTCGGTCGATAATAACAAGGGGAGGGTGGAGTGTGGCCTGGGTTGAAGGATTGCAGAGGCTATGGAATGGAGGTGGAGTGTGCAGGAGTGATTGAGTGTGTAGATAGAGAAGAAGGGCATTGGCCGGATGAAGAGGTGCTTGATCATTGTGTTCCAGGGGAGTGTTTGGTGTTGCAGAAATTGGTTATGGCCGTGGGTGATGTTGTGAAGTTGTGAGGGATATTTTAGTCTTTTCACCACTTCTCCTATTAGCCACTTAAGGCCTTGGTCCTAACTTGATCCCAAAAATTAATCCCAAGTATGATTTGATCGCTTAATTATATGCTAATATACCTAAACCATTTTTATCGAATAATAATCAATTAAACTTGAATATTAAGGTTCCTATTAATTTCTAACATTATTTAGCGATTAAATTAGTTATCAGAATTTCCAATTATTTATTCCCAAGAAATAGAGTTAGTCTAACTCGAAATTTATCGATTTAGTATAATGAAGTCAAGTGAAATAATACTTTAATGCAAGTGTGCCAGTTTGCACATAAAAGTTATTTTTACGCACTTATTTGAAAACAAAGAAAGATAAGGATATATTTATCGAATTTTCACGCCGTAAGCATGTTTAATATATTAGAATCATATTTATCTAAAATTCATTGGTTTTCATCTTAACGCGGAAATTCCTATTAACATTTAACATTATTAACGATTAAAACTAGTTATCGGAAATCAAAGAATTTATTTTAAAGTAATAGAATTAATCCAACTCAATAAATATTAATTTAGTATAGCAAACCGAATAATTCAATATTGGCACAATTATATTATTTATTACATAGAAATTATCTTTATACTTTTATTGCAAAACAATTAATTACAATACTAGAATTCAAAGAAATTAATTATTAGATCAATGAAATAGTTTACCATAGAAACATGAAGTTAATGTAACAAAACTAAGAAGTTTAGTAGTTTAACACAATTCTTTTATTTAGCACCTAACGTTTATTTCTACGTACTCATTTAAAAACAATTGGACTTAGTGCTAAAATTTATTAAAGAATTAAAATGTAAATAAAATATGCACTGATATTTATAGGTCTATTTTCAGGGTTCTCACATCCTCCCCTCCTTGAAATGAATTTTGTCCTCAAAATTCTCACTTTCTCAAGAGATAGGTTGGGTTACTTTTTGCATCTCTTCTTCTAGTTCCCAAGATTAGTTCGGTCGTTTCGTTTTAGATCATTTATTTGCTACAAGGCCATATTGTTATTGTCTCACGCGTTGACTCAAAGTTTCGTTGGTTCTAAATTATGTGTACTTCGAAGATTTCGCTTATATCAATTTAGTAGGTTTCCACACGTTTGGCTTTAAGGAGAATTAATTAGTCATGTAATTTATTCAACTATATAATATATTCAAATTGCTCAAATTACAATATACCTATCGTGTATATTCGATTCATATATCTATATAATGCACTATTCTAGAATATTTCTAAATTCTAAATTTTTTTTTTTTTATACATTCGATTGGGCACTTAATTTAACCATTGATTTGTTATAATATTTCTAATAGCAAAGCAATTAAAATAAAGGGTACTCGCAGCGTGCATACAATTTATAGCGAAGGATTACAATCCCCAAAAGTGCTATTCTAGTTTAGGGTAACTATAACCTCTATTCCTCGAGTGAGATCAAACCCTCTTGATTTGTAACGCGTTCACTACTAGGACCCCGTTCAAGGTCATTAACACGAATTACTTCCATCTGGCACCTGATCGCTCTGTAGCGGACTTAGTTGTCTGCTGAGTACTTCCCTTTTTTAAATGCTCTAGGGCATTCCGAAATCTTGTGCTTGGTACTACCGCACCTCAAGCACTTTCCTCCCTTTTTCCAGCATTCCTTCTCGGTATGACCAGCTTTCCTACAATACCCACATTTTGCATGAGTGGTGGCGGCCTGGACATTTCGAGGATTTTTCTTATGTTTCTTCTCCGGTTCTACGTTCTGGCGTAGCAGCTCAATTTTCTCTGTATATTCCTGTTTCCATTGTCCTTCCCAGTAGTCAGCCAATTTCCTTTGAAATTCTACCGCATTTCGGAGGATGTCTATTTCCTTACGCATTTCTTCCAGAGTTGTCATCTTACTAGTTGGCTTAGGTCAAATAGCTAGCCTGCCAGACAAACCATAGGATCAAAATAAGCAACTATTCATACTGAAAGCTTGAACCGTAATACTCTTTCATCCTTTTACTGATGGTTACTCCAAAATATAAACCTTACTACTTTCTGCCTAATCCAGCGAGTTCTTAAGTGTCACCAAGATTACCATTGTTAATCACTATCACGACAGAATAAGGAAGCCTTATCCCAAAGGAAAATTTCATGTCTTGGTGCACTTATTCAATACTTACTTTCAAAGTCGTTTGAAACAACGGTCATAATTCTTATTCTCACTAGGGCCTTATTGTATTCCTTCGGTTCAATCTTACTATTTTGAAGTCAGATTCCCCATGAAACCTAGATAGACAAATTTCAAGAGTCATTCCATTTTCGCAACTCTTTTGGTTCCTAGGTTAGTTGATTGGCCTAGAGCTTTGGTACTCCACCAACCGTTCTAAAGTATCAGTCATATGGTCAATAGGGGTAACTACGTGGGTGGGTTCCTTCTAAATTCCCATTGATAGCATCTTTGTCAAAGTCTGTCTACCATTAGCTCTTGCAACAATTATAACATCATTAAAGGCTCAACTTTCAAAATTTTACGTACCTTTCGTGACTAATAACAGGATATTAAATACACATTTGGAAAAATTGTGGTCTATATACATATATAAATAAAATGGTTACTCGAATGGAGGACGAGAAGGAAAGAAATTGGTTCTGATCTTGATAGTCAAAATTTCACACTTTTAATCGTAGAGATTTTCCGGGTATCCTTTCCGTATTTTATCTTCCATTTCCACATCACTTCGTCTAATCGTTCATGTTTGCCACGAAGCCTTAACTAAACGAATTTGGTTTTAGTGTTTTCCCCGTAATTTAAGTGTCGAATCGACTGCTTCCCAAAGTATATAAAAGTTCAACTACTTGAATTTACAATTTTATCTACGCGTCATGCTCAATTAAAAATTTTCACCCTAGGCTCTATATTTCTCACAACGAGTTGATTTAAAATAAGGAATAACCAATTATGCATGCATACGATTGCGGTAAATTTCACTCCATATATATCATTAATACCAAGCAAACTCATGATCAATTTAATTACACCACAGAACAAAGTCAATTACAACATATATCAGGCTCAAGTATACTCTAATCAAAAATCAAACAAATCTCTTTTTAAGTGCATTCAATATTCAAACATGGCAAAGTTCCGACTCCAACATCCCATCCTATTGATTTCTATCCGTAATAGAGTTGGTAAATCCTTGAAATCCCTTCCTTTATTCACAAAAGTTCAGTTTATTTCGTTATTATCATTATCATTATTATTATTTTTTTTTTCCATTCACGGGGTCTATCAAGTCATTGATTCAACGTTGGTCTAACCTTTCTTCTAAAGGTATGAGCTGATGAATAGGTCGAGTTTACTAACTTTTAAATTTTATTCATGTTCTTACCCCTTCCTATTTCTGGTTATTGATAATGGTTACATCAACAACTGGTATACGTGATACGATAACTATTTCTTTAACTCATAAACTGCAACGATTTACCAAGACATGATTGCCCTAATAGTCACCACCTACTCCATATATTATTTATTTCTATTTTTATTTATTTTTTTATTTATTTATTTTTTTCTTAATCTCATAGTTCTATACACCACTTTGGTTACCAAAATTCACTCAGGTTAGTAATTATTTAATTCCCGGGACTAATAAATATTACATCGTTACAAAAATTAAACACGTAATCATCAAATTATATACTCACAATATATGTCACATTGCATACCAAATTCATACAACTTCAAAAGCTAGATAATTCACGAATACATTCAATATTTTCATACATAACTCAAACCTCAATCTTTATAAGCATGAAAGGAAACAATACAGCAATACACAAATTATTATAACCACATAGCTAATAGCCTAACCCTTAGTTTAGGTTCAACTTAATCTTCATTAGTTTAGTCCTGGACAATCCCACTAGACCCTCTCGTAGTAACACTAATCAAATTTCCTTAGTAAATTGTAGATCTACTACGTCTAATATCAAATCAAATAATATGATCATTACTTAAGTACATCTATGGCTCTTAAGTATTCTAAATGATCTCAAACATTTCATACAGTGGCTTTTTAAATAACCTATCAACTAGTTATCTTTATTCTATTGGACATTCACCCCAAATAGTTCTCCAACAAAATTTAAGGAGCCACAATGCCGTCGAAAATTCACCTTACATGGCAAATTCGTCAAACTCATCTCCCCTCAATTTTTTTTTTTTTTTTTTTAAAAAAAAATTCTCCTCAAGGTTTAGAGCTATTCACGACTGCATAGTTCTTACTTAAACTACGATTTCGCTCAATCTCTATGTCTAAACCAATAGTTTGGGTAAAAGATGGCATATATTCCACTTACCATGTGAATGACTAGCAAAATTATCCATCTTACGTACAGAATTGGCACTAATCTTCAAGATCTCACTATTGGCCTTTTTTTTTTCTTTTATTCTTCAAAAGCTAAACTTGCTACTTTCGGTTCTACTCTTCTGGATTTGATCCCTAGTCACATCATAATGCCATATACTAAATTCTTCCAAATTTGCAAATACACCATTTAATGAAATATCTGGTATTCGAGTACAGGAATCTAGAAATGGGGTAGTTCACAGCTCAGGCTGGCCAGTCCCAAGAGTAACTTACCTACATTTGAGATTCCTACCCAACATACATATCTAATATCCCCAACTATAGACTTTTGTTTCACACTTAACAAGTCAATCCCCACAGTCCGAGAACCTTTTCCCGGTTTGAGCTTGATAAAAGCTCTGATACCACCTGTGGCGACCCCACTTCCCCCTAAGGCGAACCAGAGGGTTGGCGGGCCGTCTGCCCAGCTCTCGCCAGGACTCACGCAAGCAATCCAACCTAAAATCTTCCGACGATTAACTTAAGCTATTACAATAAAGATCCTTCCGAAAATAAATCGATTTCTACCACCACATTAACTTCAGAGATAACAGTATATAACTTAGCCAATCGACAGTTCTTAAATACTTCCAGCGACGCTCGTAAAAGATAAGGATTTACTATACTAACACAAACATACAAATTGAGTATTAGAATTAGAGATTACACTTTTCCAGCTTCAAGTGGCAACCCAAAACGAAAAGTACAATGCTTAGCTTAGAATCCGTTACAAACCGAAAATTACATTCAAATTGTTCAAGTACAACCATAAGAAATATAAGCTGCTCAAGTACTTTCAACTTCACATCCTGTAAGGAAAACAAATAAACATGGGGTGAGCTAAAGCTCAGTGGTGCCCCAAAACATGCAGTCACGTAAATCAATCAACGAGCAATAACTTAAACAAGCTGAACAGTTAGGAAAGCGTATAACAGCACAAGGTAGGATACAGGGGCTCTCAGGAGCCATTTTCCTCGCTTGATCACCATTCATCGTAGTTGACCCTCCGTCAACTTTCACTACTTATAGTCCATGTAGATCCACTTATTTTAATCCTAACCCGTCACCATTCATACCCCTGTCCCGGGCCCGCTCACCGACTAAGGACGTAGTATACTCGAGATATACCCGTCATGGTAGTTGGATACAGAAGTCGAGGGATTCACCCAACGACGCAACTACATTTAGATTTATGGTAGTTGGATACAGAAGCCGAGGGATTCACCCAACGACGCAACTACATTTAGATTTATGGTAGTTGGATACAGAAGCCGAGGGATTCACCCAACGACGCAACTACATTTATGGATTCAGGAGAAAATGTTTTGCACAAGTCACCACTCGAACGGCTAGTGCGATAAAGTACACACAGCTCACTTCGATGGATCAGAAACCAATTTTTCAAATTATCACATATCAAGTCAAGAAAGCACTTAATTCAAGTAGGAAAAGAACAGGCAGGGACACTCACCAAGAGTGGAGTTCAGATGTCAGGTTGGGAATCGAATTCCGCGTCCTCGCGATATCCTAAAAAAAACCAAGTTTTGAAACTATACGTTTCTATTCAGTTTTTAAACTTATTCGTATAAGAGTTTATTTAATATAATACTAGTTTACTTTCTCAAGAGATTTCAAAAATCTATTTAGATTGAAGTTTGACAAAGGTAGTAGAAATGTTCTTTATTTTTATCCTTAGAAGAGGGTAACTAGTATTACTTACTAGAAACGAGTCGACAAACTTCTCAATATCGAAGTTAGAAGGTTACTTTGAACATTTCTCTAAAGTTACGGCTTTTGCAAAAATTATCCTTAAAAACTATTTTTCCTAAAATAGGGTTTCTTGCCGAGCAAGTCTCCCAAGCTTTTCACTAAAATTAGTAAAGCTCGTATTTTGGAACTTTTCCTATAGTTAACTATCCAAGTGCAAAGCTTAAGGAAAGAAAGGAATTAAAATAAGACTTAGAGTTTTCAAAAGCTATAGAACTTATTTACTATAGCTATCAAGGTTAGATTGAGCTAAAGGAAATTATCGAGTTGGAAAGTTTTAGGCAAAACACTAGATATGGAGTTTTATAACATAATATTAGCTGGAAAATATTTTTGATTAATTTTGATCGCAGCTACTCGAGTTCGCAAGGTCGATACAACTTCCACAGCTCCGATTCCGATTCGAAATCATAATATGGATCAAGATATGGCAAAAATCACATAGCAAATTACTAGAGCTTCGTCAATCATTAGCCCTAACTTTCAACAATTGCATTACTGAATAAAATAAAATGATCAACCAAGGCTTCATCAATCATTAGCACTTGGTTTCAGCAAACCCATCATAAGCAAATAAAAATAAAGGTAAAGCCCCAAGACATTCCAGCAATTAACTTCCATCATCCAGTAATACTTTATAAAATCATTCAAATGGCCAAGGGCTTCATCAATCATTAGCCCTTGACAACATCAATCACTCCCAACCACAATTTAATCAAGAATTTAAACCACAAGTAAGCTAAAATCTCAATCCAAATCCAACTTTAGTTTCACAAAGAAACAAGGCATTCACACCAGACAGTCCACTTTGAGGAGTCACGAACAGCAGTATACATGGTGGAAAAATATAAAATTTCTATAGAGCAAAGGTCCATGAGTCTATTTTCATTTGCCACTGACGGCACCTCAATCGGACTTTCCTACACCAAGATATATGCATTTTGCCTAGACTGGTCAGTAAGTCCCGAAAATTTGGAAGCTCTTGCTCACATGGGGAAAAGCTCCTTTTTCTCTTTTTAAAACCACAAGGCTTTTTGTCTAACCATCCATACGACTCTAATAGAATTTAAGCACCACATTTTCCAGTCAATTTCAACCATTATGAATTCAAAGAATAATTTCACAATCAAGCTGGAAATTCTTACTCAAACTTTGACAACTACAGGGAAAATTTCCAGCATTCGTATACCCACGTTTTTGGTTAAGTCATTCGTGATATCAAGTATTTCATTGCTAAACAGCATGTATGTCTTAAAATGCACCCTTTCTCTGTGTTTCAAAACCATTTTATGCCAAGGGAAATATTCGAACATCAACTAGTGAAATCCGGAAACAATTCAATATTTTCTGCTCAAACGTTTGGTTAGCTAAATATTCCAGCAACCATTTGTCTTGTATAAAATTTCTCCCTTGGCTTATTCAGGGATTTAGATACTCAAATCCGGCATACGGATACTTAATTAGCTGAGTGACATTTCCAGTTCCAAAAATAAAAATAACAAAAGTTCAGGTGGGATAACAACACAAGTCACCGAATTTCCAAGAAAATCTCCATCTAGCCTCGGCATGAGCTGCACAAAATCCAGTTGCATCTTATTTTTATTTTCAATTCTGACCCAACTATTTCGCTATATGCAAAGCTAAGATTTCCTTGCTATAAGCTAGCTGGTTACGATTATAGGCAATTAAACCAAATCAAGATGCATTAACCCAATCAAGCTCTCGACAGCTCACAAGGAGATTTCCAGCAATGGTATGTTCTTAACTCCAACCTTTTCCTTGGCCAAAACAGGGTATTTAGTTACTCAATTCAGCAGGCCAACACCTAGCTGGGTAATTAACTTCTTTAGTTCAAGAATTAGGTTTGATCAACACCAATGACGTTCAATTTTTTTTTCGAGAACAAAGTTTCCAGTTAGCCCCGGAATAACCTGCATGAAACAGATCCTGATCTCATTTTATTTTCTTGGTTTGCCGTGTTAATCATCCTCATGCCAGCCTCAATCATCAAGTTGTTTGCTAGATAAGTATAGATATCAACTCAGATTATCACATTTAATCACATTAGGTTGCAGTTCAAAATTTCCAGCTCACGGTAATTCAACTCCTCAAGCAGATTTTCTCACACCTCTGGTTCCAACATTTGATCGAATCACTCTATGTGCAAGGCCATAGTTCTCTTGTCTTAAGTTAGGTAACACAGCCGAGAGCTCAGGTTATCAATAGGGATAGTTAGGATTAAAATCACAGCTTGTCAAAATTATGCGAATTAAGCAAATCATTTCCAGATTATTCTCGGCAGAATCATATCCCTTAAAACAAAATTTTCCTAAGCTTCTTAATACAACATCCGAACACTTGATTGACATGCATGGTCTTAAACCTCATGTCCAGAGTTAAATAATCGCATAGGTGAGCTCAGATTACCCCAGGGAAATAAGATTGAAGCTGCATTGCTAATACAGCTACTCGGCAGGGACATATAACCAAAACAGAAATTTTCCTAATAGCTTAAATCCATCATCCGATGGTACCACAGTACATGCATGCTTCAAGATAGCTCATACTACCCCTGATTAGTCCTAAAATAATCCAGAATTTTACCTCACAGAAGCTCACTCACTCGACAGAAAGCTGAAGTCAATCCCTCTCACTCGGCTCTTCTCCTCACGCACGGCAGGCTGGTTCTAGTTGGGTTGCAGTGGGTGCAGCTGGTGATGGTGGAAGCTGGATAACACTGGCTGAGCTTGGAGAAGGCAGAGGCAAGTCTGCTCACGGTTCCTCCTCCTCTCCTCCCTCTTCGATGCTTGCGGACAGAACCAGAAATGGGCTCGCAACTCCCAGCTTCCTCCCTCACTCTCGACTATAAGTAGCAGCTCAACCTCTCCCTCACTCTCGGTCGATAATAACAAGGGGAGGGTGGAGTGTGGCCTGGGTTGAAGGATTGCAGAGGCTATGGAATGGAGGTGGAGTGTGCAGGAGTGATTGAGTGTGTAGATAGAGAAGAAGGGCATTGGCCGGATGAAGAGGTGCTTGATCATTGTGTTCCAGGGGAGTGTTTGGTGTTGCAGAAATTGGTTATGGCCGTGGGTGATGTTGTGAAGTTGTGAGGGATATTTTAGTCTTTTCACCACTTCTCCTATTAGCCACTTAAGGCCTTGGTCCTAACTTGATCCCAAAAATTAATCCCAAGTATGATTTGATCGCTTAATTATACGCTAATATACCTAAACCATTTTTATCGAATAATAATCAATTAAACTTGAATATTAAGGTTCCTATTAATTCCTAACATTATTTAGCGATTAAATTAGTTATCAGAATTTCCAATTATTTATTCCCAAGAAATAGAGTTAGTCTAACTCGAAATTTATCGATTTAGTATAATGAAGTCAAGTGAAATAATACTTTAATGCAAGTGTGCCAGTTTGCACATAAAAGTTATTTTTACGCACTTATTTGAAAACAAAGAAAGATAAGGATATATTTATCGAATTTTCACGCCGTAAGCATGTTTAATATATTAGAATCATATTTATCTAAAATTCATTGGTTTTCATCTTAACGCGGAAATTCCTATTAACATTTAACATTATTAACGATTAAAACTAGTTATCGGAAATCAAAGAATTTATTTTAAAGTAATAGAATTAATCCAACTCAATAAATATTAATTTAGTATAGCAAACCGAATAATTCAATATTGGCACAATTATATTATTTATTACATAGAAATTATCTTTATACTTTTATTGCAAAACAATTAATTACAATACTAGAATTCAAAGAAATTAATTATTAGATCAATGAAATAGTTTACCATAGAAACATGAAGTTAATGTAACAAAACTAAGAAGTTTAGTAGTTTAACACAATTCTTTTATTTAGCACCTAACGTTTATTTCTACGTACTCATTTAAAAACAATTGGACTTAGTGCTAAAATTTATTAAAGAATTAAAATGTAAATAAAATATGCACTGATATTTATAGGTCTATTTTCAGGGTTCTCACAACAAGCCTTCCTTCGCTTTGAGCCCTGTGGAGGGGAATAAAATATTTTTGGGGTGAGCTAGAAGCTCAGCGAGTAACCAGTAAAATCAGTAATCAAATCGGTTTCACAATAGTTCATTTCAATGATATCATAAATCAATGATAAGTCCAGAAACAATTACAACATTTACAATACATTAAATATGGAGTATCAATAATTCAAGAAACATTTACAATGGAAAGCGATAGTAACATTCATGAAAAGGATACGTTCGTTCTCCTGTCATTTCCTCCTTCCTTCAATCTTTTGAAAAGCATTTGTTTTTTTTTAAATGAAATCCCCGCACATTTGATCATGCATTTCATTCACCCCCTTCCCAGCCATTGACCGGGCTCCACCAGACTTCAAGGTAATACTCGAGTATACCAAACGTTCACCCAGGTCCCTAATCGCCCGACCGAGTCCGCTTCTGGCTCGAGACGACCGGTAACAAGGGGCAATGGCCAGTTCAGCCCAAAAGGCTTACATTCATGCGCAAGTAGCATTTAATCATTAACCATTGAAAATTTCACATGTATTTAGGTCGAGTGCGATAAAGTACACACTCGCCTGGAAAACTCGTTTTGGAAATCATTAAAAGAACTTAACACATTATCAATCAATAATAACAAGCCAATAAGTCAAAGAATACAGCAAACAAGGAACACTCATATGCAAGCACGCATGATATGCAAGAAAACAGTTCAAAAGTAACTTTGGAAACAGTTTAAAGGTAAATAATGCAGGAAACGGTTCATAAATAACTTTGGAAACAGTTCAAAAGTAAATAATGCAGGAAAGCGGTTCAAAGGTAACTTTGGAAACAGTTCAAAAGTAAATAATGCAGGAAACGGTTCATAAATAATTTTAGAAATAGTTTGAGGTCACTCACCTCCATGGCTCAGAAATCATCCATCATATAACATTGCCTTGCTCAAATCCAAGCCTTAGATCACAAACCCAATGCAAACAAGTCCCTTCAAAGTTTGGACAGCACTTCCCCTGAATTCGCTAACTTTTCCAGCCATCATGGCTTCATTATTTCCTCATTCCAACCCAAAGGTACACACACAAAAACAAGTTCATCCAATAGCCATTCAGCAAGCTCCAAGTAGTACTAGTACAAGTCAAGCTAGGGAAAAGTCCGGAAATGAAAGTTAAGCTCAAAACCAGAAAAACAGTTTTGGACGTCATTTTACGGTAATGGTACCAAAGGCGCTATGATTGTCGGATGAAGGTGTAAGAGCCACCGTTTCGAAGCTAAGAGACAGGGTTACAATATTGTAGAAGGTCACTCAACCCATTTTCGAGTGTAACCAGGTCAAAAATGCAAGATACCATACCAGAATCACAAAAACAGATTCACAGAATGCATTCTAGCGGAAACATCATAAATCAGGCTATCCAAGTCCAAATCCATAAATTCCAAAACCAGATGAAAGCTAAGAAACAGGGGTACATTTCATCAGAAGATCTCAACAACCAATTCGGAATCAATTCCAGCCAAAACAACCAATTACAGGCGCAATTCTTGCATTCGGGTAAAACCAGAACAGCAATAGTAATTTCGACTTTTCACAAGCTACGCTGCTCCGATTGACCTGAAATTTTGTAGTCCCCTCTAGAATGTCATTACCTACAACTTTTATGTTTTAAGTCAAGGCCAATTCGACCTCTAGATAGGAGCTAAAAATTCGGGCAGAATGTTCCTTCACAAAACCTAATTTTCTGAAATTTCTTCCAAAACAGAAATTGATTGCAATTGTCCACTTTTTCCACCTTCTAGAATCATTATATACCATTTCCAATCATCATAGATAGCCACACAATCATGCTTATATTAAAACAGAAAAATCCCCAAAAATAATAAAACTTCATCACTTCAACCACAAATCAAGAAATAATCCATAAAAGTGCATCTTATACCACCACCAATCATGAATTGAACATCATTAGAGGAAGGAGAGGGGTCCTTCACAACTCACCTTAGCAATACAAGAGATAGAGCAACTAGCCACCTTAGCTTTCCAAACAACTCCACAAAACACCTCAAGACCACTTAGCAAAGAGATTTTATGGAATGATTTGGAGTTTTATTGGTTGGATTTGAAGATTGAGCAAGAAATAGAAGGAAGAAATTGATAGCTTTTCTTTCTTTTCCTTTGAGAGAGAGCCGGCTATGAAACTTTAGAAATAAGGATGATTTTTGGCAATTTTTTGATTTATTTGGTAAAGTAGTGAATAGTGTAGTCAAAGTCCAAGACTTAATCTTATGGTGACACTTGTCACCTTTAGGTTTAAAACTTATCTTTTTGTTTCTCCAATACAAATATCTTAACACCTTGTAAAATAGTATCACTTAATACAAAATTCTAACAAGTTGTCAAAAATATAATGCATTTACCGCACTAGCGGGTCCCACGTCCAAAATACGCTTTTAATTTCTCAAAAACTAACCGATACTAGAAAAATCATTTTAAAACTATCTTTGCTCATAAACTTTATCTGGGGAATTTTTCTAATAAAGAAACTGAAGAAAAGGCGGGCGATTAAATAAAATAAACCCTAGAAAATTAGAAAATTTCCGGGTTCTCACTCTTATTCTTTTCGGGGCGTCACAACAATGACTGACCAAAGCCAAATTGGAAGTAGCTAATGAAAGTAAGATCAATACTAGGAAAATAGAATTTTCCAGTTTGCACAACCCTATAAGAAAAATCATATCTCAAGTTTTGTAAGTCCAAAATTGATAAAATTTATACCCTTGGAAAATACAGTCAAAGGGCTATAACTTTCCAGAAAACACCATTGTAAGATTCAAAACACAAGGCAGTCAAATTCGAGCCTTAAGTTGCTGCTTCAACCAGTGAAAGACAGAACAGGTACAATATGTCAGTCAATTTTGAAAAATCACCATAACTTTCACAGATAGAAACAGGGCCTGAAATTTACACGGTTTATAGCCCTATGAATCTAGTTTAAAATGCAACAAACGAAACTCAATTCTGACATTCCTACATCAAGATAGAGCAAATTTCCCAAGACTGTGCAGAAGCTCCGCGAAAATTTTTGACAGCATTTCCCTTGTCTTTCTTTACTTTCCAACCAAACCTCAACATCCACAAATCACAAGCTATCAAACACCTTTAATTAGAGCCACCATAAGGCTCGAATACGAGTCATAAACCAAATCCACATATCACTAGAGTAAAATCATATGGAATGTATTAGTGCAAAATCAAACTAGGACATATGCGGAAACGAAGTTTGGGTTGGAAAACAAAAGGCAGATTTGCTGTTGCTTAGCGGAATTATCACAACTGAAGCTATACTTGTTGGATTGAGGTGTAATTTACACCATTTCGAAGATAAGATAAAGGGCTACAATGTTGAAGAAGGCCACTCAGTCCAGTTTGCAATGTATCTAGGTCAAATTTACCAAAACAACCCCAGATTTTCCAATTCAAAGTTTACTGTGGCAGTCCTGATTCATTCAGTCATATCTCAGCATATACAATTCCAATTCAAGTGATTCTAAAGCCATTTAAAAGCTAAGATACAAGGCTATAAATGTTAAGAAGACATCAACAACTAAATCAGTAGTATTCCCAGTCAACCTAACCAATTACCAAAGCTGATTATCAGTTTCGGACAGAAACAGGGCAGCAGGGGTATTTCAGTCTTTTCACAGGCTACGTTCCTCCGATTGGGCTGAAATTTTGTATAAAACTAAAAAACATCATTCTCTACAACTTTCATGTTTTAATCTTAAGCTAATTCGGCTTCTAACATGCTCAAATAAATTCGGACATAACAGGCCTGTTTGAAACCCTAACCTGGAAATTTTGCCCCAAACCAGAATTTTTGCACAATCAACCATATCCAACATATATCAACTCCATTTTACACAATAACTAACCAACAATCCATGACTAACCAAAACTAAACATATGAAATCAGAAAATCAAGCATAAAATAAAAATCCATCAATCTTCACCACAAGTCATGAAATCATCCAAAAAATCACTTATTCAACTACCACATGGCACCAATTTAGCATTATCATGAACAAGAAAGAATTTCTTGGCTACTCACCTTACCAACCCAAGAAAGGAAGCAACTTAGCACCTTAATCTTCCAAACCACTTGATAACCAACCTTGCAACCACTAGACTAGGGGTTTTTATGGAGAGAATCCATGTTTAATCGGTTAGATTTGAGGATTAAGCAAGATTGGAAGCCAAAGAGTTGAGAGTTTTCTTTTCTTTTCTTGTGGAGAGAGTCAGCCAAGAGAGGGAGAGAAATGATAAATTTTTGGTGAATTTTGGGATTATTTGGTAAAGTTGGCCAATTAGTCAAAGTCCAAGATGAAATAGGGAGGTGACACTTGTCACCTTAATTAATGCATGGCTATCCTTTTGTCCATCTCACACCAATTCATCTAGTAACCTCTAGTTATCTCTTAACACCTGCTAAATTAATCCTGGTATACGAAACTTAACCTAACTGGCCGAATTTTACCGAACTTTCCGCACTAGTGGGTCCCACGCCCGATATATATTCTTAAAAGCTCATGAACTAACTTATACTAGAAAATACTTTTAAAAACCCTATTTACTCATAAACTTATTTAGAAAATTTTTTCCTAATAAAGAAATTGCATAAAAGGCGTGTAATTAAATAAAATAAAACCCTAGAAAATACGAAAATTTACGGGTTCTCACAAATTTGGCCTTCTTCCTATCCAAACAGTACCGGGCAAAACAGGGTTAATTGAAACCCTAATCTGGAATTTTCCGCACAAAGTGGAAATTTTCCGCAATTAGCTACAATTTACGCACTATAGCTTCATTCTAGACTATCCCAAGCCATCATCCATGGCCACACAATATTAAACATATAAAACCGAAAAATCGAGAATAAATATAAAAATTCACCAATCTCCACCAAAAGGCACAAAATCTTACTCAAAATCACCTCTATGACTACCACAAACCACTAATTAAACATTATTGAGAACAAAAGAGAGGTTACTTAGCTACTCACCTTACCAACTCAAGAAAGGAGCCAACTTAGAACCACTTTCTTCCAAACCACTTCACCAACAACCTCACTACTACTAAACTAAGAGTTTTTATGGAGAAATTGGAAGTTAAAACGGTTGATTTGTTAGATTGGTGCAAGAAATGGAAGAAACAAGTTGAGAGCTTTCTTTTCTTTTCTTCTAGTGAGGGCCGGCCAAGATGCTTGATGAATGAAGATGATTTTGGGTCCAAATTGACTAATTAGTAAAGTAAATGAATAGTGGTCAAAGTCCAACTTTAAATCATAAAGTGACACTTGTCACCTTTTTAATGCAACTCCATCCTTTTGTCTCTCCAATGATAATCCATCTAGGTAACCTCTAATTATCTCTTAACACCTGATAAATTAAACCTGGTATACACAACTTAACCTAATTGGCCGAATTTTATCGAACTTACCGCACTAGTGGGTCCCATCTCCGGTATACACTCTTAAAACCTTATAAACTAATTTATACTAGAAAAATGATTTAAAAATCATATTTACTCATAAAAATTATTTTTAAAATTTTTCGAATAAAGAAAATGTGGAAAAGCGTGCAATTAAAAGAAAATAAAACCTAGAAATTAAGAAAATTACGGGTTCTCACAGAAAGAATTCGTTGAGTTTGCTTATTTAGGCAAGGATCCCACATATAAGCTCCCTTGTCCATGTAAAGGGTGCAACAACTTTGAGAATCAAACTATGGAGGTCATGAAAAGTCATTTGTGTGGGGGAATTGTTGAGAGCTATACTAGGTGGGTATATCATGGTGAAAGGTTTGAGGATTCTGATGATAATGAAAATGATAACATAGTTTTAGATGAAGAAAATAGTGAGTCAGATGATATTCAAGAAATGTTAAATGACGTTGGTACTGCAAACTTTGGTGAGAATTGGAGAAATTCGGGGGAACATAATAGGGATATTCCAAATAAGCAAGAGGGGGAAGCAAGTAAGTTTCTTAGATTATTATCCGAAGCTGAAAAAAGTCTCTACCCGGGTTGTGATAAGTACTCAAAACTTTCCTTTGTTGTCCATATCCTTCATTTGAAAACTATGAATCGGTGAACTTGCAAATCCATCGATATGCTGCTGAAATTCCTCATTCAAGTCTTTCCCATGGCATCAATTCCTAGCTCATACTATGATGCAAAAAATTTAATTCGTGAGCTAGGACTTAAGTGTGAAAAAATACATGCATGTGAAAATGATTATGCACTTTATTGGAAAGAAAATGAAAGCCTCAATCACTGCCCAAATGAAAAATGTAAAGCGCCTCGTTATAAATCCCCGGGTTCTAAAATTCCTAGAAAAGTGCTTCACTATTTCCCCTTAAAATCAAGGTTGCAAAGACTATTCATAAACAAGGAGATAGCTCAAGATATGAGGTGGCATAAAGAGAGACGCGTTCCCAAGGAAAACACAATGACACACCCTGCTGACTCAATAGCTTGGAAGGAGTTTGATAACACTCACCCATCTTTTGCCAAAGATTCTCATAGTGTTAGGTTGGGGCTTTCAACTGATGGTTTCAATCCCTATGGAAACACGAATAATGCATATAGTATATGACCTGTAATCCTTGTTCCTTACAATCTACCACCTTGGAAATGCTTAAAGGACCCTTTTTTTCCTGTTATCAATGATTATTCCAGGTCCTAAGTGCATAGGAAATGATATGGATATATTTTTTAGGCCTCTAATTGATGAGTTGAAAGAGTTTTTTGACACTGGCTTTGAGACTTATGATGCAGCCATGGGAGAAAAATTTATGTTACGGGCTGCTCTATTGTGGACTATAAGTGATTTTTCAGCATATGCCTATTTGTCAGGGTGGAGTACGAAAGGTTATAAGGCCTGTCCTGTTTGTTTAGATGAGACAACTAGTGTATATCTGAGAAATGGATTAAAATATTGCTATATGGGGCACAGGCGATTTTTGCCAGCGGACCATAAATGGCGTCGAGAAAGAAAGCCATTTGATGGCAAGAGAGATCTTAGACAGCCTGTTAGAACTTTATCCGGTGAAGAAATCTTGCAACAACTTCAAGAGTTTGATCAAATAGAGTTTGGCAAGGCACCTGAATTGCTTAAAGAGAAGAGAAGAAAATGCATGCAAAATCAGTCAAATTGGTTGAAGAAAAGCATTTTTTTTGAGCTGCCATATTGGAGTACTAACAAAATTAGACACAACTTGGACATTATGCATATCGTGAAGAATGTGTGTGAAATTTTGTTAGGTACAGTGATGGGTACAGGTCAGAAAAATAGGGACACTTGGCAAGCTAGAGAGGATTTGAAGGAAATGAGATTGAGGGAAGAATTGCATCTTCAAACTCAAGGGGATTCAAAGGTGATGCCCACTGCATGCTACACTCTTTCACGCAGCGAAAAACAAAAACTATGCCAGTTTGTGAGCTCACTCAAGTTCCCTGATGGATTTGCCTCAAACATATCTCATTGTGTTAAGCCAAAAGAGTGCCAAATTTCAGGGATGAAGAGTCATGATTATCATGTATTCTTGCAACGTCTACTTCCGTTAGCAATTAAAGGCATGCTGCCAAAGGATGTTTCCCAAACTTTGGTAGAACTAAGCAATTTTTTTAGGAAAATTTGTTCCAGGACACTTTACGTAGATGAGTTAGATGCACAGGAGAAAAACATTGTTGTAATACTCTGCAAACTTGAAAAAATTTTCCCTCCAAATTTCTTCGATGTAATGGTCCATTTACCTGCTGAAGCAAAACTTGCTAGCCCAGCACAATACCGGTGGATGTTCCCATTTGAGAGGTAGTGTAAAGGCTATTTTAAGACTGAATCTTCTTTTGCTTCATAGGGTCCTACTGATGTGACATCTTATGGCTGCATTTTTGTGACACAGAAAAATGGGTCAATACAAAGGTTATGTGCACAACAGAGCTCGACCGGAAGGATGCATTGTTGAGCGTTACTTGGATGATGAATGTCTAACATTCATTTCTAGGTACTTGCACAATGTTCCTACAATATTTAATGAACCAGAACGAAACACGAAGCGCTTTGAGGCTGCTGGAAAGTTGTCTATTTTTTCTGGAATGGCTCGGCGTTTTGGGGCAGCAACATTTTACTGCTTAAGTGAATCAAAGTTGATGAAAATACATTTATTCATCTTGAAAAATTGTGAAGAAATTGATGATTACATAAGGTAATAAATTTATTACCTTATACATATGAGAAGTGTTATATATTTAGTCAATTATAGCACTAACCGTAGCACATAGATAACTAATAATACTATTGTATAGGATGTACAAAGAATTGCTTCTGCAGCAAAATGTGTCGAATGTAGAGCAGATGCAAGATTTAGAGTTTCCAAAGTGGTTCGAAGAGCGTGTAAGTATGGAACAAACTACTAGGAAACTTGTGGTATTTATATAGTTGTTAATTTGCTAAGTCATTCTAATTTCTTATTTGGGTTATATAGGTCACTTACATGCATGCACAAGGCAGATGTTGTGATGAATTGTTGTCTTTGGCCAAAGGACTGGATTTTAGAGTGATAAAATATCCTGGTTGTAATGTCAATAGGTTTAGATTTCATACCAAAACACGTGAGGTAGACAGAAAAACCCAGAATAGTGGCATTATGGTGAAGGGTGAGCATGCTGATGTAGAAATAAACTTCTATGGTGCTATTACAGATATCTTAGAGGTTGAATACTCCTTCACTCAAAGCCGAGTAGTTCTATTCAAGTGTGACTGGTGGGACTTAAAAAATAGCTCATGTCTTAAAATAGACAAACAGAGTAATCTAAGCAGCATCAATTTGTCAAAAAAATGGTATATAGACCAGCCATTTGTATTCGCTTCCCAAGCTGAACAGGTCTTTTACGTAAAGGATATGAGGCTTGGAGGTCATTGGCATGTTGTCGAGTCGGTCTGTCCACGTTCATCATATGCTGTTCTTGAAAAGGATGAACATAAATCATGTGAAGAGGAAGAGGCTTACCAAGAAGATTATCTTGAAGACCTAATTGGGGTACAAGAGAATGTCGATTTGTCTAACTTGAAAAGAGGTGATATGCTAGCTGATGAAGCTATAGAAACTGGCATCCTAAATTCTGATTCTTCAGCTAAACGTGCCAGGAAAATGGATGATTTTTTTGTTGATGATGATGAGATTCAGCAATTGAGCTCGAGCGAAGATGATAGTGAAAAATTTGTAGAAAGTGATGACTATGAGTCTGACTAAATGACGTTGTAAATAACATTTTCAGTTTCTATTTATTCTTACCATGTAACTTTTGGTTCATATTGTGAGAACCCGAAAATTTCTTAATTTCTAGGCATTATTTTCTTTCTTTGCACACGTTTTCTATATTTTCGTTATTATATTAATTTTATAGATATTTTTATAAGTAAATATAGTTTTTAAATCATTTTTCTAGTATAAGTTAGTTCATACGTTATTTGAAGTGTGTATTGGACGTGGGATCCGCTAGTGCGTTAAGTGCGGTTAATTCGGCCAATTAGGTTAAGTTTTGCATCAAGGGATTCATTTACCATGTGTTAGGAGATAATTGGAGGTTAGCTATGTGAGAACCCGTTTTGCCCTAATATTTTCCTAGGGTTTATTTTCCCCTTAATTGCATGTTTTCTGCATTTTCTGGCTTAGAAATATTTTCTTAGTGGATTTTATGAGTAATTATAGTTTTTAGATGAATTTTCTAGTATTGGAGAGTTTTTAGAAAATTAAGAATATATATTGGACGTGGGACCCACTAGTGCGAAAAGTTCGGGAAAATTCGGCCAATACGGTTAAGTTTCGGATACTGTGAAAAATTTATCGGGTGTTAAGAGATAAGTAGTGTGTGTGAAGTGATTGATGTGAGAGAGAAAAGAAAGATAGGAAGGCATTTAATGAGATGCCACATGTCACTTTCTCATTGGTTATGACTTAAGACACACTATTCACCTTTTGACAAATTTTTGACTTTTGACCCAACTAGTAAATATCTTCAAAAAAATTCACTAAAATTCCCTCATTTTCTCTCCACCATAGCCGGCTCTCTCAAGCTCCAAGGAAGACAAAACTCTTCAACATTCAAGCTTCTAACAAGTCCAAATCCACCAAATCAAGTGCTTAAGTTAGTTCTACTCCATAAAAACTTTCTTTCTAGTGCTAGTTAGTGTGTTGGTGAACTTTGTTTGAAGGATTAAGGTGTTCAACATCCTCCTCTCTCTTGTTTCTTGGTAAGTGAAGCTTGAAACACCCTACTACACCTAATGATGCTTATGTTGTGCTTACTAGTGATAAGAGTGCTGAAATTTCTGGTTTTTATCTTGGTTGGAATTGATTTGGTGAAGTTTTCCATTTTATGATGATTTTTCTGGTTTAATTGGATTATGATGGTGTGGTTGTTTGTGATGATTGGCAATGGACTATAATGGCTCTAGTGGATGTGAAATGTGGTTAAATGCAATCAATTTTGGATTTGGTGTGAAATTGAAAAGTTAGGGTTCTTAATTTCCCAATTCTGTCCGGTTTTTGATCATAGGGTTAGAGGCCGAATTTGACTTTGCTCAAAACATAAAAGTTGTAGGTATTGATGTGATGGAGATGCCTGTAAAATTTCAGGGCATTTGGATTAGTGTGGAGTGAGTTATGACGAAATTACTGTAGCTGTTCTGCTTTGGACAGAATGCGAAAACTGCGATAGTAATTGGCTATTTTGACTGGAATTGGTTTGGATTTTGGAGTTGGTGTCTTCTGATGAAATGTAGCTGGATGACTTATTTAACATATGCCTTTGGAATTTCGGCAATTGGACTTGTATGGACTGAGATATACTGATTACAGTTTTTGGTGATTTGCAAACCTGTTTTGGTAATTCTGGTTTAGTATTTTGCACTTTTGACCTAGTTAAGCTAGGAACTGGATTGAGTGCCCTTCTACATTGTTGTAACCCTGTTTCATAGCTTCGAAATGGTGGGTCTTACACCCCCAACCGATAACCGTAGTGAATTTGACGCCATTACCGCATTATAAGATCAAACACGGTTTTTCTATCGAGGCTTAAGTTAAGGCCATATTTTAATTTCTGGTTTGCTATCATGCCTACTTATGCATGTGAAACCCTATTGGGGTTGTGTTTAGCATTGTTTGGTGACTCGTTCTCGAGTCTCATTGTATGTGTTCCATGTTCTAGGGCTTGAAGGTAGTGCTCGACGGCTTGGTGATCGTGGTACATGAAATACCACTTACTTGCTTGGTGAGTATACTACTCACTTGATGGATTACTATGTGGCTTGTTAAATGTTATGTGATGCCTTAATGGCTTACTTGGATATTGAAATTGATCAAGGTGAGGGTGTACTTGACCGCCCTCACCTCCTTTGATATTGTCACTGATTGGTTACCGTCTTATTGCATTACTGAACTTGATATATTGGTTAGTGAATTCCATTTCATGGAAACTGAATTGATGTCGTTTGGACGATGTCCAACGGCCATAATGCATTACTGAGCTCAACCCCGTTTGGTAGTCAATTGGATCGAGCCGGCGAGGGCTTGGTCGTGAAGATTGAATTGCCACGGGGACTGTACTGGGGAACCTTGTGGTAATGAGACCCTTGGTTCCGGTAAACTCGAGTATTACCAAAAGCTACTGAAATGGAGTGCGGGCCCGGTTGGGGTATGTTGGGTGGAAGGAATGGAAGTGAAGTGAGGTCTACGGTTTGGTACTTTTAACATTGACGGAGGGTCAATGAGCGTGGATCAAGAATGTAAGCGTGGAAATGGGCTCTTGAGAGCCGACCGTATCCTTTCACTGAATTGCTTTACTTCGAAATTGTATACTTGACTTGAATGGTTATGCTTATGTGATCTTAACTGCTATTGTGATAGTTGCTCACTGAGCTTTAGCTCACACCGTTCCATTTGTTTTCCTTACAGGAAAATGAACACTTTTGGAAAAGATTGTAATAGTTGAATGACAAGTTGAGCTCATGTACATGTATTTTGAATAGCTCCTTGAGGGTGAAACCCTAAGTGTTTTGTTTCCTCCAATGTTTGGTTTGTAATTGGTTATTGTACATGTATGGATTAGTTGGATATTTTGATATGCCGATTTGGCTTGGAATGTTGGATTTCAATGTATATATGCTTGGTTGATGTTTGGCTGAACTTTGAATCGATTTGGATTTCAAACGGCAAAAGGAAAATTTTGAACGAAAAGTCACTGGACTGAATCCGGCCAGGAATCCGGCCAGAAACTGGCCGGATTGCCGGCCGGATTGCGGAGGGTTTTGGAGAACATTTTGGATTGCTCTCGGCCTAGTATCCGGCCGAGAATCCGGCCGGAAATCCGGCCAGATTCCGGCCGGATTCTGACGTGGCCTGCACTATTCATCTTCGGCAATTTTTTTTCGTTTTTTTTATTTTGACTCTTTTGACTTGTTTACGTGCAATGGGATGTTCCGGAACGTTATAGATCGACGTAAACTGTACCGTAGTCCTGGCGAGAGCTGGGCAGGCAGTCCGCTAACCCCTTTGGTTCGCCTTAGGGGAAAGTGGGGCTGTCACAAGCTAGGTTAATTTGTAAGGAGAGACAAAAGGATGAGATCAAGCATAGGAATGGACAAGTGTCAAGTAACTATTGGAGGATGGACTTTGACCTACTATTCATCACCTTTACTAAATACTAAAAATTGACCAAAATCATCTTCATCTTCCTAGCATATTGGCCGAATTCTTGAGGAGGAAAAACAAGAAGAAAGCCTTCAACTCCAACTCCATTTTCTTGCTCAATCTTGAGGATTCAACCAACCAAATTACAAACTACTCCATAAAAGTTGTTTGTTAAGAAGGATTAAAGCTTGTAGTGGAGTGATTCTTGTAGGAGAAACCCTAAGCTATCATCTTTCTTCAAGTTTCAAGGTAAATTCCCTAGAAATTTCCTTCTACTCTTGATAATTGTCAATTAGTGGTTTGGAGAGGTTAAATGTGTAGTTTTGTGGCTAAGTTCATGGTTTTAAGTAGAGGTATGGTAAATTTCAGTTTTATATTGAAAAATTCTGCTCACTTGTGAAGCTTAAGGGTGATTATGATTTATTAGCTTTGATATATGGAAAAGCTTGTGTCTTGGTGCTAGTTAACTTTGCCTAAAGAAATTCCAGCTTTGATGTGTAAATTTCAGCTTTAGGGTTCCAATTTTCCCTGTTCTGTCTGGTTTTATTTGAGCACATTAGAAGCCAAATCAGGCTTAGGTTAAAACATGAAAGTTATATTAAATTATGTTAACTAGCTTCCTACAAAATATCAGCTCAATCGGAGCAGGGTATCTTGTGAAATAACAAAATTGCCCCTGCTACCCTGTTTCTATCAAAAATGATAATCAGCCTCTGTAAGTGGTTCGTTTGACCAGGAATATTACTGAATTGATTGTCAATGTCTTCTTAAGAATTATAGCCTTGTATCTTATCTTTCAAATGGATTTGGAATTACCTGAATCGGAGTTGTGTGTGCTGAGATGTGCTTGAATGAATCAGGACTGCTAGTTGAATTTCACAGTGAGCTTCGAACTGGAAAATGTGGGGTTGTTTTGGTAAATTTGACCTAGTTAGGGTGAGAACTGGACTAAGTAGTCTTCATCAAAGTTATAGCCCTATGTCTTAGTTTCGAAACGGTATAACATACACTTCAATCCAATAAGCGTAGTTTCGGTTATGTTCGATACGCTAAGTAGCGGTAAATCTGCCTTTTTGGTTTCCTAGCTTAAAGCTCATTTCCGGTCATTTTCCTAGCTAAATCTCGTACTTGAATGACTTTGAGCCTATTGAACGGCTGTTGTGATGAATTTATATTATGTATGACTTTGGGATTGATTAAGGAAAATAATGAAACCATAAGTGGCTGGAAAATAGGTAAATACAAAGGGCGTGCTGCCCAAATTTACACTCGAGGATTAGGTAACGATTTGAGAGCGAATACCATATGAACCATCTAGGATAGTTGCGTCCTCTCTTATCGAGGTATATAAGTCCGAATCTGACCGAAACTTATACACTTGGAAAAATGAAATTTACGACTAATAGAAATACATTTTCATCATTTCTTCGACTCACATGGATATTTCAAAGTTTTACGAGTGAGCATAAGTTTTCCAAATATTTTACTCATGTCCTTTGGTTTAAATGTACTCTTTTCACTTCCAAAATCATATTTATACTTTGTACTAGTAGTATTTGAATTGTCTTCGATTCACCTAACTTTTGCTGGAGGAACTGTAATATTTTCTCTTGATTAACCTTAGGGTTCATCGGTGATTGAGAGTGTTACCCGGAAAGATATTCTGGACGTTATTTCACCTTAATATGTGAGTGTATACTCCCCTGAAGTATTGCTAAAATGGTTATCTTGAATGTCTTTATCGACTGTTTATTCTGTACGAGGCTAGTGTGTACTTTATCACACTCGTTCTCTGACCTGTGTGGCTTGTTTCCTGTATATACTTGAATCTGTTACCTGCGCCTGTTATAATGTCGATTGGAAGTGTATCCAACGACCTTCCTGTTACATCTGAGCTCAACCTCATGGGGAGTTGATTGAATCGAGCCAGCAAGGGCTTGGTCGAGGAAATTGACAATCCATGGGTGCCTATTCCTAGGGAATTTTTGAGTATTGAGACTCTTGATTCCAGTATACTCGAGTATTACCATTCCTGTTCTTGTTTGGCGTTCGGGCCCGGTAAGGGGTATGGTTGGTGGACGGGATTTGGCATTAAAGTGGTGTTCTACTGGACTGCTTCCTTTAGTTGAATGTTGACGAAGGGTCAACTACGTTGGATCAAGCATTGCAATGGGGATTGGGCTCTTGAGAGCCACCTGTATCCTTTAAACTGTGGTGTTCATTCATTTCTCGTATTTGATGTGTATATGTGCCCTAAAAGTGATTTCTCATGATTTCTACTGTTTATACTTTTGATACCTCATTGAGCTTTTAGCTCACCCCGTCCCATTATCCTTGTTTTCCTTACAGGGAACCATCTTTTGGAACTTCGATGTTTTTGAAGACTGAGTTGGACTAGTTAGAAATTCTTTTGCTCTTTTGGGTATAGCTCCTCGACAATTTGGAAACCCTAAATGTATCTTATTAAAAAGTTTCTTTTGGTGTGTAAACTTACTAATATGTATATTTGTATATTGTACAGTGTTTCCTTACGGTTATATGTCTGTGGGAACGTTGTCCTAAAGATTGATTGTATCTTATAGTTCGGCTCAATTGGGTTCTGAATGTTATTTCCTCGAAGTTCTTCTGAGCATTTGGTAGGGTTTCCGTTCGTTCCAGATCTGAGTCCCGGCAAGAGTTGGGCAGGCAGTCCGCCGAACCCTTTGGTTCACCTTAGGGGGAGGTGGGGCTGTCACACATATCAAGTGTATTTCTTATCTTGAATTATTTTTAGTCACTCTTATATTCTAATTTGCAATATCTATTGTAAAATACAAGGCATATTAATTAAGTTCCTCCTTTGATTGCTGGTAATTGTACCATGTCATGGCTTTCTAGACATATTTAGTCTAAATGCATGGTTGATTGATATCTTTTTATCTTGCAGTTACATGGCTGGACCAGGGAAGAAAGGAAAATGTCCTTCACGACCAACTCGAGGTGCTGAAATGCCTAATACAGCAGAAGCTAGAGAAAAAATAGGTGAACAGGTGATGAAAATTGACTCAACTATGTACTTGTACTTTCACTTCTTTATACCATTGGTTCTTAACAATTAAGCATCTGCCCTGCTGTGTATTTCTTATTTCACTGTAGCAAGTTGGTGTCCCAAAAGGTAGTCTGGCTAGCAATGCCAATAATGGTATTGAATTCAGCCTATCTAGAAAGTCAGTTCAAATTCGCCTATTTGATGAGATTGAGGTTTGTTCTTACTTTTGGGCTTTGGGACCTAGTTAAATAGGGATTTATACAGAACTCGAAGTTGGCGTCCATATTCGAAAAATACATTTCTAATGTGTAGTTGGCTGGATTTTAGGGTCCTACTACGTCAAATGGTCGCAAAACTGCTACAAGATCGTCAAGACATGAGTTGACAACTCCTACATCTATTGAGCAGCAAGATACTACTCCTACTTTAGTACAAGTCGGATCTAACCAGTCCATTGGTTGTGGAAGTGACCAGAATAATGAGAGCGAGGATGTTCAACAGAATGATACCGGTATATGAGAATTACTTGTAATTTATATTACACAGCTAATTTCATTTCAATTTTTTCCACTCATATTCATAACTGTGTACTATGTTTTGGGTAGATGGCATCAATGTAACTAGGAAAAGAGGATATACTCGCAATATTGCACTGTCCAGGGAAAAGAAGGCCGGCAAAAAGGTAAAAGTCCAGGTCTCTGAAGTTAGCAGAAAAGTAATTGGAGAAGGGGCACAACAATATATCTCAGAGGCAAGTTGTGTCATTCGCAAATATGGCAAATAGAAAGCAGAAAAATGGTCCATACTCCAAGAATCTGATAGAGAAGGAATGCTAAAACTTATTAATGTAAGTCAAATTGTTTTGAAGGCTTGCTTTTCTTCTTGACTTGGTAACAAATAGTTCTGCAACAGGTCATTTATTCACTTTTTCTGACATTTACAGAAAATTTTTAACTCATATTTCAGAATAGTTTTACTTATGATGAAGGATAACATGTTAAGCCAGCACTTCTTAAGTAGTTAAATACACAGTACAGAAGTCGACGATACAATTTCCACATGATTTTCAAGAAATTTAGTACAAAAGAGGAAGCACTTGCAAATCGTCCACAATATGTTGAAGAATCTGATTGGATTTACCTTTGTGACTATTTCTGTAGTCCAAATTTTATGGTACAGAGGCCGACTTTTGATCATTTACTATTGTTCTTCCTCATGTTTTTGTGTGTGAAATTTTGATCACGGCTGAACTTGATAAGTGCATAAGATAAGTGAGAGGAACAAGATCAATAGATCAAAGCAAAAAACAGCTCATACAGCAGAACAAAATCCTTTCTTCATCATAAAGCTGACCGGGTAATTGATTATCTTGAAGACATGTCTTTTGGATTGTTTGGACAGGTTATTTAACTTTTTAATGTAACAGGAAGAACAAGAGGGGAGGGAAGTTGGACCAATAGAACTTTATGACATCACCCACTACAGCAGGAAGAAGAATGCAATGGTTGACGAAACATCTGCTATGAACTTAGTAAGAAAAATGGAATTGGTACTCTAATATTGTTGTACAACTCTTATGAACGTCTAACTTCAGAATTTATATTATTACAGAGCATGATGAAGGAGAAAAAGGTGGAATCTGAATCCAGTGGTGCAAATAGGACTGAAGAAGACATTTCTATTGAAGTAACCGGACGTGTAACCAGATATGTACATGGCCGTGGTCCCTCCAAAGCTGGCATAATTGCACAAAAGCTCTCAAAGATAGATGATTTCAAGAAAAGAGCAGAACAAACGGAGAAGCGCTCAGCTGAGTTGGAAATAACAGTCCAATCTCAACAACAACTTATGGAGAAGCTTGTGAACCAGCAAAGTGAAATGCAGAACCAACAAAGTGAAATGCAAGATCTCCTTAAATCTTTGAAAGCACAGCTGCAAGCCAACAAGCAAGACGATGAAGGCACATCTGAACGTACTGATTGGTAAGAAAATTTCAACCGAAATGTACTTGTCTAAATTGAGTTATGTTTTTAAAAGGGACATTCTTATAATTCTTCAGTCAATGCGAGACTCTAAATTGTAACTAGGACATATATTTATTATAGATATAATGGCTGCTATGGTTTAAAAGTAACATAAGTTATTGAAAATTAGTTATTGGTAGGTGGCAATATTAACTTGTAATATCAAGCCTTAGGATATTAGTGAATGCTTGTTACTTTTGTTGTTTATTTAGAAAATTTGGAGACTGTTTTGCTTTTGTCACCTGAATTGCAATGTTGCTGTCCTTTGGCATCTAAATATTAAAACAAAGAAGTGGAATAATTCTGCCTATATAATCCTTGGCTCTTATTGAATGTTATTAAACTTCCATCCTCTAGTACACTTTAATGTAGTGGTGGGCACAGTGGGGGTGCTCTGTAATCCATTTGAAAGTGCTTCCTGGAAAGAGAAGTCCATTTTGATAAAAGCAAGTTTTTGGAAAGTAATTTTTAAGAATCCACTACTTGCGGAAGCCCATTGTGGCAAAAGCAGCTTGCTTTCAAGGTCTTCTATGCACCATTTAATGGTGTAACATAACACTTACACTCCAGATAAAAATAAATTCAGATTTCGTCCTTATTATGTTGTATTTTTATTTCCTTATTATGTCAAATAAGGAGTCATAATTTTACATATTAGTTACGGATTTATTTGAGATTTGATATTCAAAGATGTACATTTATTCATTGGCATTAAGCCTGACATGCATGTTGGGCTATTACAGAACTTTTAGTACATTCTGCTGCTTCATTCCACAGTGCCACAGAAGTCAGATCTTATAAAGCTTTATGCAAGAAATACAAAAACAACTTGCAGATTACAATTTGCCCCAGCAGATAAAAGCAATCCAACACTTTTTCCAAACTGTCCATATAATGTCTCTTTTTCTACTATTTATACAGTTACTATCTAGATGAGGCTTAAACCAATGATTCACTTTATTTTTTGGTGACTCCTTAACTAATTTTCCTTGTTTTAAATTTTTCTATCATCTACTAATAACTTTACTACTGTGTTGCAGATATATTGCTCATTTTGGAGGTTTCGAAGAAGATTAGCAGTACAGCTTACATGTCGACTTAAAAACTGTGGTTATAGTGTTGTCTTAAGTTTAGAAAATGTTTCGATAGCACAGAAAATGTTTTGGGACTTGGAATATGTTTTTTAGTGCAGCCTTGACTTATATGCCAAAATATGTTCTACTGAAACTTATGAAACTATTTGTACTATGATGTTGCACTTATTTATAACATTTGAATATTTAATATGTTATTCTGGCATTTTCTATTGTAACGGGTGCCCACATTTGTTATTTATTAAACATTGCCAATGTTTTCATTTTTTAGATATTATTCTAGTAGGAAAATCATGTGTAAGGTCTTGTAAATAAGTAGTATTTTTCCAGGCAGGCTATCTTTATTGACAATTGTTGTTGTCACTCAATCAAAACTGTCCATTGATAAGGGATTGTTGTTGTGAGAACCCGCAAATTTTCTGAATTTCTAGGCCTTATTTTCTTTCTTTGCACCCGTTTTCTATATTTTTTTATTATGTTAACTTTAGAGATATTTTTCTAAGTAAATATAGTTTTTAAATTATTTTTCTAGTATAACTTAGTACATGTGAAATTAGGAGTGTATATTGGACGTGGGACCCGCTAGTGCGCTAAGTGCGGTAAATTTTGGCAATTAATTGGAGTTTGGTATTGATGGTATTATTTTACACGGTGCTAGGAGATAATTAGAGGTTAGCTAGATAGATTAACTATTGGAAGAAAGAAGATAAGTTTGACCCATTAAAAGTGTCATGTGTCGCGTCACGATTGGAAGTTGGACTTGCCTAACTTTCTTAACATTACTAAAACTCCAATTTTGACCCAAATCATCTTCATTTCATCACCATCTTGGCCGAACCTCTCTTGAGAGAAAAGAAAAGAAAGCTTCAACCTTTCATCTTCCATTCTTGCTTAAATCTCGAAATCCAACCGATTAAACCTTGAATTAATCTACAAAAAAGACTTGCTAAGGGAGTTTGAAGGTCTTGGTGGAGTTATTTTGGAAAGAAAAACCCTAAGTTATCATCTTTCTTGAGGTGTCAAGGTACCTTGCTTACAAACTTCCTCTTTACTTCAATTAATTGATAAGTAGTGGCTTATAGTTGTTATAGATGCTACTTTGTGGAAGATTTTATGGATTAAAGTAGAGTTAGCTAAATTTCTGATTTTTTTGGGGACTTTTCTGTTTTCATATGATGATTATGGTTGGTCTTGGATTGATGGCTCTAAGTTGTGTTAAATGGATCCCTTGTGCGTCAATTGCGGTTATTTGCGGAAAATTTCACTTTTAGGGTTCCAATCTGCCCTGTTCTGGCCGGCTTTATTAGTGCATGTTAGAGGCTGAATCAGGCTTAGGTTAAAACATGAAAGTTGTACCAAATGATGTTAACTAGCTGCCTACAAAATTTCAACTCATTCGGAGCATAATATCCTATGAAATAACCGAAATACCCTTGACTGCCCATGAACCCTGTTTCGCGGACAGATTTCTGTTTTCGTGGAGATTTCCATTTTTGACCATGAAAATGCATGATTTGGCTTTGGAGGTCTTCCTAAGAAATTTAGGTTTATGTTTTGGCTTCGAAACTCCATAAGATTCGTTTCAATCCGATAAGTGTAGCTTCAGTTGTGCTTATTGTACCGAAAGGTGTATTTTATAGTCTATGACTTGTATGTGGTTGATTTGAGATGAATTGGTTTTGATTGTAGGATGGAAAAGTAAGGAAATGTAGGGGATATGGTGTCCAAATTTTGGGAGTGTTGGATTTCTTCGAGTTTGGTTTGGTTTGGGATATATATAAGAAGAGTTTGGGGTTGTTCGAGCCCTAGGTCTTCATGTTACCTTTTTGTCCCAAAATCATGTTTTGCACACTTGCATGAGTAATTATTTGGCGAGGTCTACGACTTGTAGTCGAGCCTCATTTGTGCATTTTATTTACTAGAATTGTGGCTATGGGAACCATAATTGTTTACCTTGGCTATTCTAGGGTTTCTTGGTGATTTGAGCCCTACCTTGGTTGAAACTCTACTTTAACTGGTGAGTGTACCACTCCCCTGAATTGTTGTTTAATTGGTTCATGTATACTTGAAATTTGTGACATGGATAACTATGAACTCTGTTATTCTGAATGAGACGAGGGTGTACTTTATCACACTCGATCTCTTGCCTGTACTGAATGAACTGGAATCTATTACTTGTACTTGTTATGAACTTGAACTTGTTACTTGCGCTTGTTATGAGATCGTATGGAAGTGTGTCCAACGATCTTCCTGTTAACTTGAGCTCAACCTCATGGGGAGTTAATTAAGTCGAGCCAGCAAGGGCTTGGTCGAGGTAATTGACAATCCATGGGTGCCTGTTCCTGGGGAATCTTTGGGTATTGAGACTCTTGATTCCGGTATATTCGAGTATTACCATTCCTGTTCCTGTTCGGCGTTCGGGTCCGGTAAGGGGTATGTTTGGTGAACGGAATTTTGGCGTAAGAGGGGTCTACGAACATGAGTGTGTCATTAAACGTTGACGGAGAGTCAACGAGACTGGATCAATTATTGCAACGGGGATTTGGCTCCTGAGGGCCACCTGTATCCTTTAAATTGTGGTGTTCGTTCATTTCTCTTACTTGATGTGTATATGTGCCCTAAAAGTGTTTTCTCATGATTTCTACTGTTATACTTTCGGTACCTCATTGAGCTTTTAACTCACCCCGTTCCGTTAATTTTATTTTCCTTACAGGGAACCATCTTTTGGACTTTTGATTTTTGAAGAATGAGTTGAGCTAGTTTAGATATTTTGTATAGCTCCTCAATAGTTGGAAACCCTAATTGTACTTGGATTCAAATGTTTCCTTTTGATTTGTAAAAATACGAATGTGGTTTATAAAAGCGTGTACTCATGTTCATGTGTTATATTTGGTTTGTATATGTCCATTTCAAGGATTATATGAAGTTACTTGTATTCGATTGGGTCCCGGTCGGATTGTGACGTGGCAGGTACTATTCACTTTCCGTTTCGATTTTTATTTTTCTGTTTCGTGATTTTTGCTTTGTTTAAGCGCGCTACTGTATTCCGGCACGTTTTGAGTCGTGTATAACCGTCTTAGTAGTCCTGGCGAGAGTTGGGCAGGCGGTTCGCCGAACCCTTTGGTTCACCTTAGGGTGAGGTGGGGCTGTCACAGGTGGTTTCAGAGCTGTTTCGCGTGGTCTCTGCGCAGAGTGAGTTTGGGACCAAGTGGTGTTGTGGTCTCGCTCATGTGAATGAATGTAAGGGACTAAGTACTCTTGTGAGCATAAGCTATGAATCACGGTGTATTATAGGTTTTAAAACATTATTTTGGTACTTGGAGACTATAGATACATATGTCAGGTAGGAATTACAAATGTAGATGATTTACTCTTGGGACTGGCCAGCTCGAGTGGTGAGTTATCTTATTTTGGATTCTTGTACCCGAATACGAAATGGGATAGAAGCCTAGGTTAGAAATGACTTGGGCGAATTAGACATCTAATTCTATGGAACTTTATATGA
Organism: Coffea arabica; assembly: GCF_036785885.1. NCBI lineage: Eukaryota > Viridiplantae > Streptophyta > Magnoliopsida > Gentianales > Rubiaceae > Coffea > Coffea arabica. The sequence continues at coordinate 21,312,992 of NC_092318.1, read as the reverse complement.
TGCGTGGATGATTAACCCTGCCTAAGAGATAAATTGTGATTTCTTGTAGATTACGGATGGAACCCTGGGGAAGAAGCTTTTCGTTAGTTGCTTTTGTACTCCTGGTCCAGTTCGTAGTGTGTACTATTGAATGACCCCCTTACTTCCATAGGATTTACTTTGCTTGTATCCAACTGACTGTTACTGTTTGATTTGTTTGATATAGTCGTGTTATATGTATATTTGCTTTTGAATTGATGCGGATGTATTATATATATATCCGACTGACTGACCTCGCTAGTTTGTATATTGTATTCGCGCCTCGAACTTAGATTAGTTAATCCAATGGAAGGAACTCGTAGTGGACGAGGCCGGGGCCGTGGACGTAGGCGACCCTCGAATGAAGGGGAAATCGGAAACCAATGCCTGAACCCAACCCTGAACCTGGAATGGACCCTAACGTTCAGGTAGCTGCTACCATTCAACGAATGACCGACTTGTTGGCTCATGTGGTAGAGCAACAAGGTCAAAACCCTAATCCCAACCCTGGAAACCCTGGTAATCACCTGGAAACCCTGGACAGGGCCCTCGAAAGGTTTCAGAAGTTTTCCCCACCGAAGTTTATTGGGGAGCTCGATCCGGATGTGGCCGAAAGATGGCTAGAAAAGATGGTAGACATCTTTGCTGCCCTACACTATACGGAGGAGAGGCAGGTGACTTTTGCTGTCTTCCAACTGGAAGGGGCGGCTCGTTCCTGGTGGAACGTAATAAAACAGAAATGGGACCGAGAACAAACGCCCAGAACATGGGTGAACTTCATGAGGGAGTTCAACGCTAAATTTTTCCCTCCACTAGTTCAAGAACGGAAGGAAGATGAATTTATCCGGCTTCGCCAGGGGACCCAGACTGTCGCCGAGTACGAGAGCCAATTCACGCGACTATCCAAATTTGCGCCCGAACTCATCATGACCGAACAACGAAGAATAAGGCGCTTTGTCCAAGGCCTGAACGTGGAGATCCAGAAGGATCTAGCTGTAGCCCAGATTAACGCCTTCAGTGATGCCGTGGAGAAGGCTCAACGAGTAGAAAATGCTAGGCTACAAGTGAAAAACTTCCAAGTCAAGAAAAGGGGATTTCCTGGAAGTAGTTTGGAGCAAGGGGATGAAAGTACGCCTCCTAAGATTGCAAGGGGAAATGGGGGAGTACAACTACCAGGGATATCAAGTAGTGCATCACAGAGAGGCTCAGTCTCCGCTTCCCGTGATCCCTACGGGTATTGTGGGAAGCCGAATCACACGGAAGATGTCTGCTAGAAGAAAGGAAGGAAATGTCTGCGTTGCGGGAGTGCAGATCATCAAATTGCTAATTGTCCAGGCCGATCTTGAGAAGGGAGTAGGAACCGACAGCCAACCACGATCAACCCTGACTAGTCGAAGGGGGAGAAGAATGGACCAAAGTTGTCGACTCGGGTGTATTCCCTAGACCATCATCAAGTCCCCGACCCGTTTGAGGACATGGAAGGTAAGATTCTTGTATTCCACCGTTTGACCACTAGAATGGTGTATAAGAATTTCAATTTAAGAAGGAAGAAGAAACTATACGAAAGAATTCAATGAACTTGGCTAGTGAAGGGATACTGATTGGTTAGCTAGGTACGGTGCTCAATTTGATTGTGAGAAGGAAGTAATAAAAGTTTTGTATCCCGGAAAAGGCGATGATAAGAAATTTCGTGGACGAAATTCTTTTAAGGGGGAGAGAGTGTGAGAACCCGAAAATTTTCTGAATTTCTAGGCCTTATTTTCTTTCTTTGCACCCGTTTCTATATTTTTGTTATTATGTTAACTTTAGAGATATTTTTCTAAGTAAATATAGTTTTAAATTATTTTTCTAGTATAAGTTAGTTCATGAGAAATTAGGAGTGTATATTAGACGTGGGACCCGCTGGTGCGCTAAGTGCGGTAAATTTTGGCAATTAATTGGAGTTTGGTATTGATGGGTATTATTTTACAAGATGCTAGGAGATAATTAGAGGTTAGCTAGATAGATTAACTATTGGAAGAAAGAAGATAAGTTTGACCCATTAAAAGTGTCATGTGTCGCGTCACGATTGGAAGTTGGACTTGCCTAACTTTCTTAACATTACTAAAACTCCAATTTTGACCCAAATCATCTTCATTTCATCACCATCTTGGCCGAACCTCTCTTGAGAGAAAAGAAAAGAAAGCTTCAACCTTTCATCTTCCATTCTTGCTTAAATCTCGAAATCCAACCGATTAAACCTTGAATTAGTCCACAAAAAAGACTTGCTAAGGGAGTTTGAAGGTCTTGGTGGAGTTGTTTTGGAAAGAAAAATCCTAAGTTATCATCTTTCTTGAGGTGTCAAGGTACCTTGCTTACAAACTTCCTCTTTACTTCAATTAATTGATAAGTAGTGGCTTATAGTTTTTATAGATGCTACTTTGTGGAAGATTTCATGGATTAAAGTGGAGTTAGCTAAATTTCTGATTTTTTTGGGGACTTTTCTGTTTTCATATGATGATTATGGTTGGCCTTAGATTGATGGCTTTAAGTTGTGTTAAATGGATCCCTTGTGCGTTAATTGCGGTTATTTGCGAAAAATTTCAGTTTTAGGGTTCCAATATGCCCTGTTCTGGGTGGCTTTATTAGTGCATGTTAGAGGCTGAATCAGGCTTAGGTTAAAACATGAAAGTTGTACCAAATGATGTTAACTAGCTACCTACAAAATTTCAGCTCAATCGGAGCATAATATCCTATGAAATAACCGAAATACCCTTGACTGCCCATGAACCCTGTTTCGCGGACAGATTTCTGTTTTCGTGGAGATTTCCATTTTTGACCATGAAAATGCATGATTTGTCTTTGGAGGTCTTCCTAAGAAATTTAGGTTTATGTTTTGGCTTCGAAACGCCATAAGATTCGTTTCAATCCGATAAGTGTAGCTTCAGTTGTGCTTATTGTACCGAAAGGTGTATTTTATAGTCTATGACTTGTATGTGGTTGATTTGAGATGAATTGGTTTTGATTGTAGGATGGAAAAGTAAGGAAATGTAGGGGATATGGTGTCCAAATTTTGGGAGTGTTGGATTTCTTCGAGTTTGGTTTGGTTTGGGATATATATAAGAAGAGTTTGGGGTTGTTCGAGCCCTAGGTCTTCATGTTACCTTTTTGTCCCAAAATCATGTTTTGCACACTTGCATGAGTAATTATTTGGCGAGGTCTACGACTTGTAGTCGAGCCTCATTTGTGCATTTTATTTACTAGAATTGTGGCTGTGGGAACCATAATTGTTTACCTTGGCTATTCTAGGGTTTCTTGGTGATTTGAGCCCTACCTTGGTTGAAACTCTACTTTAACTGGTGAGTGTACCACTCCCCTGAATTGTTGTTTAATTGGTTCATGTATACTTGAAATTTGTGACATGGATAACTATGAACTCTGTTATTCTGAATGAGACGAGGGTGTACTTTATCACACTCGATCTCTTGCCTGTACTGAATGAACTGGAATCTATTACTTGTACTTGTTATGAACTTGAACTTGTTACTTGCGCTTGTTATGGGATCGTATGGAAGTGTGTCCAACGATCTTCCTGTTAACTTGATCTCAACCTCATGGGGAGTTAATTAAGTCGAGCCAGCAAGGGCTTGGTCGATGTAATTAACAATCCATGGGTGCCTGTTCCTGGGGAATCTTTGGGTATTGAGACTCTTGATTCCGGTATATTCGAGTATTACCATTCCTGTTCCTGTTCGGCATTCGGGTCCGGTAAGGGGTATGTTTGGTGAACGGGATTTTGGCGTAAGAGGGGTCTACGAACATGAGTGTGTCATTAAACGTTGACGGATAGTCAACGAGACTGGATCAATTATTGCAACGGGGATTTGGCTCCTGAGGGCCACCTGTATCCTTTAAATTGTGGTGTTCGTTCATTTCTCTTACTTGATGTGTATATGTGTCCTAAAAGTGTTTTCTCATGATTTCTACTGTTATACTTTTGGTACCTCATTGAGCTTCTAACTCACCCCGTTCCGTTAATTTTGTTTTCCTTACAAGGAACCATCTTTTGGACTTTTGATTTTTTAAGAATGAGTTGAGCTAGTTTAGATATTTTGTATAGCTCCACAATGGTTGGAAACCCTAATTGTACTTGGATTCAAATGTTTCCTTTTGATTTGTAAAAATACGAATGTGATTTATAAAAGCGTGTACTCATGTTCATGTGTTATATTTGGTTTGTATATGTCCATTTCAAGGATTATATGAAGTTACTTGTATTTGATTGGGTCCCAGTCGGATTGTGACGTGGCAGGCACTATTCACTGTCCGTTTCGATTTTCATTTTTCTGTTTCGTGATTTTTGCTTTGTTTAAGCGCGCTACTGTATTCCGGCACGTTTTGAGTCGTGTATAACCGTCTTAGTAGTCCTGGCGAGAGTTGGACAGGTGGTCCGCCGAACCCTTTGGTTCACCTTAGGGTAAGGTGGGGTTGTCACAGTTGTCATAGTTGATAAGGGGTTTATTGATAACAAAGTTGTCACTAATTCCCCTATACCCTCACTACCGTTCCTTCATGCATCACTGACAAGAAAAGATGTCGTCACTAGATTTATAGCTTTTACTGATGACATATGTTGTCATAAAAAGGTTTTATTCACTGACGACTTTAAGGTCGTCACTGTATACTTGACAAGAAAAGATGTCGTCACACTAGATTTGTAGCTTTTATTGATGACGTATGTTGTCATAAAAAGGTTTTATTCACTGACGACTTTAAGGTCGTCACTGTATACTTTCTGCTTTTACTAACGACATAGATTATCATAAAAAACTTTCTATTCACTGACGACTTTAAAGTCGTCACTGTATACTTTTACCGACGGAGATTCAGTGACGACCCTGCGACAACTGAAATGTTGTCAATAATGGTCAGCAGTGACTGTGACGGCCCCATCTCCCCCTGGGCGTACCCTAGGATTTAGCGGACCGTCTGCCCAACTCTCGTCAGGACTCACTCACTCGTATCACGTGCATACATCCATCGACAATAAATAACATCGCAATTCACACTTACAATTTACATCGATGCATATTCAAGATACAAAACTTCTATATACCCAAACGGGTTCAAAGTGTATACAATCCAAATACAATCATCCTAATCGAGTGATAGCGCGAGTACAAGTCAAAAGTCAAAAACAACTAGGCTACGCTAGTCTTTATATATCTCACGCCTCGCTCGTATCCCTGTAAGGAAAACAAATGGTGTGGAATGAGCTAAAAGCCCAGTGAGGTTCCAAATAGCAAATTGACCATTATTTATAAGTACAAGTTTTCGATATAGCAAAGTAACGAGCATGAAGAGTTCATAAAAGTGAGCAATAACACTTCAAGTAACAATCTCAAAATGAGCGAGTGTAAAGTTTTAAAAGAAACAATAACACTACAAGTAACAATCATCTCAAAGTATAAGGATACGAATGGCTCTCAGGAGCCAAATTCCCAATGCATCACCAGGAGCTTGATCACGTAATAGTTGACACTCCGTCAACTTTCAAGTAAGTAACCAATCCAGTAGAACACCACTTACACTACTCTCCGTCCACCATTCAAACCCCCTACTGGGCCCAAAATCTTCAATAAACACTGGTGGTAATACTCGAGTATACCGATTAGTCGAGGAGATATCACTCCACCCGACAAACAAGAGACCCAGGGTTCGTTACCCAATCGACCAAGCCCTTGCCGGCTCGACTCGAGTAACTTGCCGCAGGGTTTCTGGAATTCCAGGAAGTGCGCACATCATAAACAAGTATATCAAATCAATTTCAACAATAAACAAGTATATATCAAATAAGGGCAAGTGCGATAAAGTACACTCTTGCCCGATCAAACCAATCATATATCATTCAATCATATTGATCAAGTATTGGAAACAAGTGTTCAGTTCAATCAGGTATTTGGAAGCACTCACCAAAATGAAGTGCCCCTAGTAACCACGTCTGGGTTATACTCCGGATTTGGAGTCCAAATCTGCGATAAAACTTTGTTTCAGAACTTTGAAAAATGACTAAGGTTCGAAACTTAGACGTTTCGTTCAATAAGAATCAAGAAATGGAAATTCACTTGGAGAATATTCGTGAAACACTCGCTCGCTTTTCAAACTATATAACTTTGTAACATTTATACTTGGAAATGCCATTTGAGTCGAAAATACAAGGAAAACGTATTCCTAGTAGTCATGATTGTATTTCTCAAGGATACAAGTTCGGCCGAATCTTCACTGATATACCTCGATAAAATAAGACGCAAATATCCTAAATAGTTCAAGTGGTAATCGCTCTTAACCCTTACTCAAGTTGCAAGTATGTCTACCTAGCCCTTGAGCGTAAATTTGGGCAGCACGCCCTTTGCATTTTCCTATTTTCCAGCCATTTATGGCTTCATTCTTTTCCTCAATCAATCTCAAAGTCATACACAAAATCATCTCATTTCAATAGCCATTCCATAGGCTCCAAGTCATACAAGTACAAAATCAAGCTAGGAGCATGTGCGGAAATGAAGTTTAGCAAAAGACAGATTTGACGTGTTTTACGTAACGGACACAACCGAAGCTACGCTTATCAGATTGGGGTGAAATTTATACTGTCTCAAAGCTAAGATAAAGTCCTACAACTTTGATGAAGATGACTCAGTCCAATTTGTAGTGTATCTAAGTCAAAATGTCAAATTACAGAACCAGAATCTCACACTCGGGCTAGTTAACCGCACTATGCATAAACAACCATAACTCAGGCTACTGAAGTCCAAACGAGGTGATTCCAGGGGCGTTGGAAATCTAAGACATAGCACTACAACTTTCATGTTTTGACTAAATGCTATTTCAGTATGTATCAAGGTGAAAAGACACGATCAGATTGATGAAATGTCAAAACTGTCCATTGGACTAAACCTATGGTTGTCAGGGGTATTTCGGTCTTTTCATAGGCTACGTTGCTCCGATTGAGCTGAAATTTTGTAGGAAACTATAAAACATCATTCTATACAACTTTTATGTTTTATTCTAAGCCTAATTCGGCCTCTAACATAGGGAACTAGAACCGGGCAGAACTGAAGCTTCAATTTTCAGAAATCTGGAATTTTGCTACATCAAGCTATAATTCACATTTTTACCTTAAAACCACCACTATTTTCTCCTTTACAAGATTATATACCATATATATACATCATACAACACCTAACCCACAAGAAACCCTAACTCAAAAGTCATCCATATAATCATCAAAATCACTTGGAACAAGCATCACAAGCACAATACTAACATTAATACCCAACTTAATCATGATTAATGGAGAAAGAAAGGTTGATCAGCCATTATACCTCAAGACAAGAGCTTGCAAGAATGATCCTCCACCTCTCCTTGAAATTTTTGGTTCCTTAAGCTTCCAAACTAGTGATTAATCAGTTTAGTTTTTCATGGTTGCACTCAAAAGGTTGGATTCAAGGTAGAAGATTGAAAACTCTCCTCACTTTTTTGCCTCTCCTTGATCTCGGCCAAAATAGAAAGAAAATGAGGGAAATGAGATGAAATGAGAGATAAGAAGGCAAGACAAAAGGATTGGTCAAGGGACCATAGATGACCAACACTTGTCACCACCAAAACCATCCAAATTTTACTTTCTTTTCCTTGCATTTTGGCCCACATATTTCGGCTATATGGTTGAGGATGAGGGAGATATTTTGCAAAAATATCAAGGGTATGTGGTGGTCAAGTGGTGGGTTCAATCGGTAATGATCGATACCCGTCGGTTCGAGCCGTTTTTTCTTAAATCACGTATACTAGGGTTTTTACCTTCTAATCACTAACTTATTATTATCACTTCAAATCATATAATATTTCCTCATCCAAAAGTCACTCTTACCTACCAAATTTGATTCTCACTCCGTACCGAATAGTCACACTACGGAAAAATGTGAAAATCCTAATTCGCTCTAACTTGAAAACGGACAACGAAACCCTTACTTCTATATTCATTTACACTTATTGTAGGGTGATTGGGTAGTAGGGTCATAATAAATGAATAATTCCCAAATAAAAGGGCATTTTTAAGAAAAATATAAGGAATTTGCAAGTCTTCACAATGACGACTTTTTGATTTTTTGTGGCGAAAGGTAGTTGTCACTGATAACCAAAATTCTTGTAGTGACATATGTTGCTGCCCCTTCATGCTTTTAATTTCTGGTTTTGTTGACAGCTTCATTCCAGTCTTATGATGCAACTAGGATTTTTCTTAAATCATTCTTGTTTTAAGTGCCCAACCTGTGCACAATGCCTACAAAAATTAGGCCAATCCTCATACTCCACCTACTGCCAATGTCCCAAGGAATCGTCTCCAATCCAAATCCTTCACACTTGTTGTCTTGTTACATCTATCTCTACAAGAACTCTTGCCAGTGAAGGCCATTTACCGCCTACTATAGCCGAATCAACTTTTAATGGTCTACCCAAAAGCTTAGCCATCTTCATTATGTATCTAACATTATAGAAGTATAACAGTAGGCTTGGGAGTGAAACCCAAACAGGAACGATGGAAACTTCATGACTGGGTTTAAAGTCCGGTGTCCATTTGGAAATCGTCATTGGTGAATTTTGAACATACCACGTTCAACGAACGAAGAGTCTCATGTAATCCGCATCCTGATTCGGCATTATGAAGATGTGATTATCATCAAAAAGACCCACAATATAATCTCCCTTAAGCCCAAGCAAAATAAAGAACTTGCAGATGATCTCCTTTGGAGGTCAACTAAAAGAGAATCTCCCCACTAGCACATTTCGATGCGGTTCAGCTAATCTAGCAACTCCTTTAGAAATCTTCAATGCTAGTTCACCCCTATATGAAGATAATTTGCCTAACTCCAGGACCGCCACCATCTCTAGATTGTGAGAAGAAAAGACCGTAGCCTGTGCAAAGGATTTAACAGCCGACTGCGTACCTTAAGGGGGTTGGTCCGATGGCCCAAGTCGCCATGCCAGCCACCAAGCGCAAAAAATTGAAGACATTGAATAGAGTTATGTTAACCACAAAGAATCATTTTATTAATGAAATAAATAACCTTGTAATAGAAAAATTAACCGGAGAAGCCACTGAGTACATTATTTATTTTGGTTAAAATGTTACTTATATTTGTATTGATATAGACATGCCTTTACAAAGTATTACAAAAGGGAAGCAACTGCTCCATCAAAACTATGCCTCTCTTGCAAGCCACAAGGAAAATTTTAATTTCCATTTCATATCTAAAATCAGTTTAGTGGCAAATCTTGCCAAAGAATATGAACTCTATTGGACCTTCTATTATCAAATGTAAAAGTACAATTCCAAAAGGATTCCTCCAACTATCTAAGTTCTCTGGTAATAAGAGTTAACAAAGACTGATAATCTACTTTATCATTAACCCTATCTACTAGCACTTTACAATCAAACAGAATATTAATAGATGCCTAATTCTTTTCTAAAGCAAAAGTTAAAGCAACTCTGGTAGCCATAGCTTTTATAATCACTGGCTCCCCACAAAAATCTACTAGTGTAGTTTAAGTTGCTATCAATTTGTCGATGTTATCCCATACTCCTATTCTTAAAACTGCTTTATTTCTAATCTTATTAGTAGCTCTGTTAGTAAATATTTGCATGGCTATTTGATCTCCTATACTTTGTTCAAGTTGTCTGGTTAACCTTTCTTCTTCTTCCAGTATGGTCTTCCCTTCTTTCATTTCTTTTTCATATTCCTATCATTCCTTAATTGCCTTTGTTGCAATCTTGTAACCTTTCTTTTGTATAAAACTGAAGCATGCCTTATTCCTACACTTCTAGATATGCTAGAGCAAGTTACTAGTCAAGGTAACATTTTATCCCCCATCTTTCCTCACTAATGCTTCTTGAAGTTGATTTCATTAATTCCAAAATTTTTATCTCTAGTCCATAAGGCCATCCCCTTGAAGTGGAAAGGCTTTCCAACTTTCCTATACTATCCGGCAAAAAAAATGTTCAATTGCTTTAACCTCCTCACCACACTTCCTGTATAGGGAGTAATCTTTTTCTATTCTTTTGTGTAGTGTTTTGTTGGTAGGAATGATGTGCTATAAACACTTCCAAATGAAGTGCTTGATTTTATGTATCGAGTTGAGCCCCCACAAGCCTTTTCACATTTGTGATCTGGTAGGTTCTTAGCTAGAGCTACTTTCATCCACCCCTTTTTCTTTTTCTTTCCTACTTCTATAAGACATATTTTGATTTAACCGTATACAGGCTTGAACTCAGATGGCTGCATCTCTTCCTATGTTTTCCCCCAAACACACTAAGTGGTATGCTCTGAATTGCTTTACATTCCTCAAGATTGAATAATAATATGAGAATATGCTTCCCATTGCTGTCTTGAAATCAATTGTTTGATCTTGGTATATTCACAACCTCCAAATCTAATCGTTGATATTTTACCATCAGATAGCATTCTATTGATAAGTACTTTAGCAATGGTTTTATATACTACATTGCAAAAACTGATAGGCCTATAATGAGTTAGGTTCAAGGGAACGTCAATATTGGGGATAAGAGTAAGAAGAGTCTCATTTAAAAATTTAGACAAAAAACTAGAGCGAAAAAACTTTAACAGTACCTACAACATCCCATTTAATGATTTTCCAAAATTTCTGAAAGAACAAGAGAGACATACCATCTAGTCCCAAGCCTTCTTGGAATGTATTGGAAAAAGGGCCTTTTTGATCTCTCCTTCTGTTACCAATTTGGTTAGGGATCTATTCATCTGGTCTATTATTGTTTTAAGAATTCCACTAAAGATCTCCCCATACTCTCGAGGATTGCTACTTGTAAACACGGATTTGTAATAGTCAACCATTTGTTCTCCTATCTAGGATATGTTGCTGGTTAAAAATAAGGATATACTTGTAGGATCAAAACAAAAAGGATCAAATAAGAGCTGTTTTCTTTCTTAAACATTTCTTCTCTCTTCTCTGTCAATCATCTAAGTCTCAAATTACTATACCAAATTTGTGGAATTGCTGAGTTTTTATCTCTTTTTAGGAGAAGTCACTCCTTTCTATGAGTTTTTAAGATTTATCTAAAGAATACAGTAGAATGAAGCATGCTAATCTTGAAAATTTTGTGGACTTTTTTTTGGGTCTAGTATCAAACATATCAATATTGAATAGCAATGTGATCCAACATAGTAACACAATCATGAATCATTTTTTGAACGTCGCTTATTTTTATTTCTTTGATGATTAATTGTGAAAATTAAGTTGACTAAAAATATGATCAAATACAATAAGTAGCACCATCATGAATCTTTTTTATCTCTCTTTATTTTTGTGATAATTAATAATGTAAACTAAGTTGAACAAAAATGTGATTTAACATAGTAAGCAGTGTAGTCATGAATCTTTATTGTTGTAAAACTAATAAACTACTATAGTATGAATGGAGATATTAGAGAAAGAAGTAGAGAAATAGAGAATGATATTCTTATATTCTAACAAATACAAAAGTCCTCACAAAGGGTGTCAATGTACCTCTATATATAGGTATTACAAGATTAAAGGTACATTAATCCTATTAAACACCCACTACTACAAGTAGGGGTGTGCAAAGTCGAAAAATTTCGATTTACCGACCGATTTCGAAATGAATTCGGAATTTCGGTAATTCGGAATGGAATTCAGTAATTCTGATTTCGAATTGGTCAAAATCGGGTCGAATTCGAAAATATAATTTTTGAAATCAGAATTTCCGATTTCGAATTGGGGAATTCGAAATCGGAACTATGATTTCGATTTCGAATAATAATATATATATATAATATAATATAATATTTTTTAACAATACATATATAATATATATTATATAACATAATAAGTTAATAACTACTGATACATCTAACAATTAACAAAAACAAACGTAGAAAAGAAAGAAAAAAAAAAAAGAAAAGAAAGAAGGGAAAACACAACATTCACATTCACACGCACAAATACACGCAGAGACCCAGGAATCCTAACCAAAAACATTCTCTTAATTTCCAAAGTTAGATCTAGTGAATTTATGTGAATGTAAGCAGTGACAAATAGTAGTATGAGCAGCACTAGACTGGGGGACATTTCGCACTACCACCACCGGTTATGAATCCCACTGCTGCTGACCCAGCACCTCTGCCGTAGCCTCCGCGTTCCTCCTTCAACTGTGACCGCCACCCTCAGGAACAATTTACTGGTTTCTGCCTCTCCTGCCTCTGCGAGCGCCTCACCACTCTCGACCAATCCTCTTCCAATCCTTCCTCCTCTTCTCGCCGCCCCTCCACCTCCTCCTCCTCCGCTGCCGCCACCCTTAAATCCCTCTACTCCTTCTCTTCCTCCAAGCCCTCCACCTCTTTTCTGCATTTCAAACTCTGCTAGGATGTTTGTATAGGCTATAATTGTTATGTTATCAGCTTCATCCTTTATTCTTTCCTCTTGAATTTGAGTAAGAGAAACAGTCAACTTGTGGAATCCAAAGGGACTGCACCTGGGGAAGTCATTAAATTCGAACAGGTTTTTTCCATTTTTGAACAAGAAAAAAAAGGAACAGGTTTGAATTCGGTGAATTCGGAATTCGGTATCGAATTCAAATTGGCATCGAATTCGGCATCGAATTCGAAATCGAAATTGGCCATTTCGAAATCGAATTCGGTCGGGAAAATTCATGTCAAAATTTCAAAAAATTCCGATTTCAAACTTCCGATTTACCGATTTCGATTTCGATGCACAGCCCTAACTACAAGAATATGAAGAAACTTATGAAACGGTTTCTCCACTACATGAATAGATTTATAGATTGTAACTTCTATACATAATATAGCCATAAATTATGAATTAATTCTCTTGGGAATACAAAGGGACATCCACACTTTTAGTTGTTTCATAACACTCCCCATTGGATGTCCATTACACAAAGAATATGCCTCGTTAAAACCTTATTAGGGAAAAACCTATCGGGACAAAAACCCTAGTGAAGGAAAAAGAGTACACTATTCCTGTGTATTAATGTCTCCTAGGGATGGCAATGGGGGCGGATGACCGCAGACACCCGCCCCGCGGGAGGCTAATGGGGAGGGGGTAGGGCGGGGGCCGGGGGCCGGGGGAATTTTTTTCCCCCCGCTTAGAAACTGGGCGAGGGGCGAGGGAGTGTACCCCCGCCCCGCCACCCGCTTTAAAAAATAAATATATAAAATATATATATGTATATAATTATATATATAATATATAATATATAATTTAATTAGTTACAAACTTATGATAATGATATTATTAGTTATATGTATTATATGATGTCTATTAGTATATATAATATAATTGATATTATTAATTATACTAATAATTATATATGTGTACTAATACAAATTATTAATTGGTTATACTAAATTTACTAATACATTTATACTAAATCCCTAATTACACTTAATACAATAACATTTTTTTCTTAAATAAAGCACAAGCACAATAATGAATTAGTGATTGTACTTATGCCAAAAGTGAAAACTTGACTACTTTAGTTATATTTATTTCATCATGTTGGATTGTATTCAAATAATTTTTGTTTGATTGTTTTTATAAGTTTCAATTGTAAAATTACAATGAATAATAATTTGATGATTTATTGATATTTTAGTACTTGATTATTTGCTAAAATGTAACCATAATAAAATTATATAACAAATTTTTATTAGTCCCGCGGGGGCACCCGCGGGGGAAGCGGGGCAGGGCGGGGGGAGCGGGGGACGGGAGATGGGGCGGGGGCGGGGACGGGGGCGGGGGCGGGGGATGGGGGATGGGGGAGGGGTCCCCCGCCCCAACCCCGCCCCGTTGCCATCCCTAATGTCTCCCCCTGATGCAAACATCATTTGAGATCTTTTAATCGTCACATTCCAATATTCTTCACCAATTTCTCAAATGTTGCAATTAGCAATGCCTTGGTAAATAAATCTGTCAAATTATTATCTGATCAGATTTGTTGCACATCAATTTCACCATTCTTTTGCAAATCATGAGTAAAAAAGAATTTTGGTGAAATGTGTTTCGCCCTATCTCCTTTAATATATCCTCCTTTCAATTGGACTATACAAGCTGCATTATCTTCATATAATATAGTTGGAGGATTTTCTTTTTCGGAGGATAACCCACAACTCTTTCGGATGTAGTGGGTTATTGATCTTAACCAAACATATTCTCGACTGGCTTCATGAATTGCTATTATTTCAACATGATTCGATGAAGTGGCAGCTAATAATTGTTTTGTAGATCGCCAAAAAATGGCTATACCTCCATATGTAAATAGATAACCAGTCTGAGATCTTGCTTTATGCAGGTCAGATAAATATCCAACATCAGTATAACCAACCAATTCAAGTTTGGATTTATTTGAATAAAATACACCAAGATCAATTGTTCCTTGGAGATAGTGAAAAATATGTTTAATACCATTCCAATGTCGTCTTGTAGGTGAGGAACTAAATCTTGCTAATAAATTTACTGCAAATGATATATCAGGTCTTGTACAATTAGTAAGATTGCGACAGCCCCACCTTCCCCTAAGGCGAACCAAAGGGTTCGGCGAACCGCCTGTCCAACTCTCGCTAGGACTCGTTCACTCTTTTCAAACAAAATAAGATATAACCTCGAGGAAAAGAGAAATAACAATTCCCAGACTTGATGTAACAGCCCCACCTTCCCCTAAGACGAACCAAAGGGATTAGCGGACTGCCTGCCCAACTCTCGCCAGGACTAACGAGTAGTTACACGCGATCTAAAACGTTTCGGGAAAGTAGAAGCGCGCTCGAACAAGCCACAAGTACCAAAATAAAAAAAATAAAAAAAAATGAAAACGATGAATAGTGGCCTGGCACAGTAGAATCCGGCCGGAATCTGGCCGGATTACCGGCCGGATTCTTGGCCGGATACTGTCCAGAGGCTAACCTCCCGGATTCAAAATTTTCCCCAGGCAATCCGGCCGACAATCCGGCCAGTTTCTGGTCGGATTCCTGGCCGGATTTGGCCCTGTTCATTCCTGCCAAAAATTTTTCCTTTGCCGTTTGAAATACGAATCGATCCGAGGTCCAACCAAACATCAACCAAACAAAAATACATTGAAATTCAACATTTACAACCAAATTGGCATGTCAAAAACTATTCATCATGGATATACATGTTCGGTTTGCCAATCAAAAATAAGTGAACCCAATGCACATTAGGGTTTCATTCAAAGAGCTATACAAAAGACATTTACACTAGCTCAACTTGGCAATCGACTATCCAATCCAATCCCAAAAGTAATTACATTTCCTGTAAGGAAAACAAATGGAACGGAGTGAGCTTACGCCCAGTGAGTTACTACCACATAAGCAGCTAAGATCATATAAGCATAACTGTTCATTTCAAGTATGCAAATAAGAAGCAAAACAAATCGATAAAAGGATACGGACGGCTCTCAAGAGCCCATTTCCACGCTTACATTCTTGATCCAACCTCATTGACCCTCCGTCAATGCATAAGAGTAACCAACTGTAGACCTCACTTCACTTCCATTCCTTCCACCCATCATACCCCAACCGGGCCCGCACTCCAAACAGTAGCTTTTGGTAATACTCGAGTTTACCGGAATCAAGAGTCTCGTTACTACAAGATTCCCCAGTACAGTCCCCATGGCATGTCAATTTGCACGACCAAGCCCTCGCCGGCTCGATTCAATTGACTACCAACGGGGTTGAGCTCAGTAATGCAGTAAGGCCGTTGGATATTCGTCCAAACGACACCAAATTCGTTTTCCATGAATGGAATTCAATATCTCATATATCAAGTGTAACATTTCAGTGAAACGGTAAACAGTCATTAATGGTATCACAAGGGGTGAGAGCGGTCAAGTACACCCTCGCCTCAAACAATTCCAGTAGCCACATAAGCCTTCAAGGCATCAAAATCACATATAGCAAAGCCACATTGTAACATTCAAGTGAGTACTATACTCACCAATCAAGTAGGTGATGTTTCATGCACCGTCGTCAAAAGTACGTCGTGAACCAACGTCACGCCCTAGAACACGCAAAAAAGTACAATGAGACTCGATAACGAGTCATAAAGCAATGCCAATTACAACCCCAATAGGGTTTCATAAGCATATACAAGCATCATAGGTAAACAGAAATTTCGGAAATGTAACTAACTTGGCCCTGAAAAAAAACAGTTTTGTCCTCATTTTGCGGTAATGGCACAAATTGCGTTACGCTTATCGGATGAGGGTGCAAGACCCACCATCTCGAAGCTAAAGGACAGGGATACAACAATGTAGAAGGTCACTCAGTCCAATTCCCAGCACAACTAGGTCAAATATGCAAGATACCAAAACCAGGACCACAATTACAGGTTCACAACTACATTCTGCTGTAATCAGTACAACTCAGTCTATACAGGTCCAAATTCAGAAATTCCAAAGGCATATGATAGCTAGGACATCAAGATACATTTCATAAGAAGACCTCAACAACCAAATCCAAAACAATTCCAGCCAAAACAACCAATTTCATAAGCAGTTCTAACATTCGGAAGAATCCAGAACAGCAATAGTAATTTCGGGTTATCTCATTCTACACTACTCCGATTGACCTGAAATTTTACAGGCACCTCTAAAACATCAATACCTACAACTTTCATGTTTTAAGTCAAGGCTAATTCGGCCTCTAACCATGAGATACAAAACCGGCCAGAATTGGGGATATAAAACCCTAACTTTCTCAAATTCCTTCCAAATCCAAAATTGCTTGCAACAACCAATCATTTACACCTACTAGAGTCATGAAACATCGTTTCCCATCATCAAAGATAGCCACAACATCACATTCATATTAAACCAGAAAAATCATCAATAAATTGAAAACTTCACCAATTCATCTAAAACCAAGAAGTAAACCACAAATTCATCACTTTAGCTACCATTAGGCATAAATTAAGCTTCATTAAGTGAAGAAGAAAGTTCAATCCACCACTCACCTAGTAAACAAGAGAGGGAGAGTTGCTTGCCCTCTTAGCTTCCCAAAACACTTCACCAAACCACTTACTAACACCTAAAGAAGAGATTTTATGGAGTAAAATCAAGTCTAAGTGATTGCTTTGGATGTTTTGCACTAGATGGATGCCAAACTTTGAAGAGTTTTTCTTCCTTCTTTGCTAGAGAGGGCCGGCCACAATGGTGAAGAAAAGAGTGAATTTTGGGTAATTTTTGAGATATTTAATCCAAGGGTAAAAAGTCAAAAAGGTGAATAGTTGTCAACAAGTCACAACCTCTCACAAAGTGACACTTGTCACTCATTTAAAACATCTCTATCCTTTTGGTTCCCTCTCACATCAATCACATCTCATCCTCTACTTATCTCTTGACACCCGATAAATTTCACTCAGTATCCGGAACTTAACCTCCTTGGCCGAATTTTTCTGAACTTTTCGCACTAGCGGGTCCCACGTCCGTTATATATCCTTATTTTTTCAAAAACTATCCAATACTAGAAAAATCATTTAAAAACTATATCTGCTCATTAAAAATATCTAGAAAATTTTCCTACTAAAAAAAATGCAGAAAACAAACCATTAAATAATTAAAACCCTAGAAAATGGGAAAAGTATGGGTTCTCACACTTGAAACGTATACTCACCTTCATTTCTATCTCAAAATAATATACAATCCCAGATAAAACGAAAGTTCTCAGTTCTTAATACCTCCAACCCTATCCAAGCACTAGCGCGAGAAAATAAAAAAAAAAACAAAATTCGAAAGAACTAGTCCAGGCTAGTTTGCACTAATCTCACGCTCTCGCTCGCATCCCCTGTAAGGAAAACAAAACTAACGGAATGACCTAATAGCCCAGTGAGGTTCCGTACGCATAATCAAAGCAATTAAGCAAGGTCATGAATCATAGAATAACAAATAATTCAGGAAACATTTACTATATATAAAGCAATTATAACACATTCATTAAAAGGATACATGCTCACATGGAGTCTTTCGTTCTTTCATTCACCTTTCATTTCCTCATTCCTCCGATCATGTTAAAATGCATTTTGTAAGTGAAAACCCCTCCATTGACATTATCACTCGTTCATTCGTTTCATCTTTCCCCCTTCTGGACATTGGCCAGACTCTACCCGACAACGAAGTAATACTCGAGTATATTAAACTTTCACCCAGGGTCACCAAATCGCCCGACCGACTCCGCTTCTGGCTCGAGTCGACCGGCAATGAAGGGCAAGGGCCCAGTTCAGCCACAAGGCTTACATTCATGCACAACTAGCGTATAATCAAATAATCATTGAAAATTTCACATTTATTTAGGTCGAATGCGATAAAGTACACACTCGCCTAGCAAAACTCAATTTCAGCAATCATTGAAAACATTTAACAGTTAATCAAACATCCACAACAAGTCACATAGTCAATAGAAACATAACGTACAAAGAACACTCACCTATTTAAGCAAAAGAACGTCCAAAGTAACCCTCCGGGTAATACCCTCAATCACCGATGAATCCTAAAATTAATCCAAAGAACACATTATGCTTCAACCCTCAAAGATTTAGGTAATTCAAAGAAAATCCGAATACGTACTAGTACAATATATAAATATGAGTTTTAAAGTGAAAGAGTACATTTATATCGAAGGATAAGAGTAACTAAGAGTTTCCTAAACCAAACACAAAACTCTACTCAAAAAGGTTTTTAGAAAATTCCATTGGAAAACAAGTGAACAGTGCCATGTCAGAATCCAGTCAGAACTTGGCCGGATTCAAGGCAGTGAGTAATCCCAATTTTTTTTTCTTCTTCCCCTGTCAATCCAGCCAGCAATCCGGCCAAGACTTGGCCGGATACACAGTCGGATATGAAAAGCATTGTTTCAAATTTTTGCAAAGCTTTTTGTGTGATATCCCGACTTTTAGGATATTACGGTTTCTATATTTTATTTTTGTTTTAAGACATTGTTTTGTTTTAAAGAGTAGAAACCCTACTTATACTCAAAACCCTAGTTTTACTTGTGACTAACAGGTTTTCTTAAATCTCTCATATTTTAGTCGAAACCCTAATTTTAATATATGAAATTGTAAAATCCATCATATTTTTCTTAAAATTCCCTTTTATTTGAAATCCATTATCTTATAATAGCTATACTACTCATTCACCCCACAATAAGTGCAAACAAACATAGAATCAAGGGTTTTTCCTTTTGTTTTCTTGTTATCGTAAATTAGGATTTTTACGTCTTTTCATAGTGTGAGTAATCGGTACGGAGTATGTACTAAATTTAGTGGTTAAGAGTGAGTTTTAGATAAGAAAAAGTATGTGATTAGAAGTAATAAAAAAAATAAGTTTGTGAATTATAAGTGAAAAATCCTATTACGTGCGAATTAAGGAAAACGGTGAGAACCCGATATTTTCTTATTTTCTAGCCCTTATTTTAATTCTGTGCATACATTTTCTATACTTTCCTTTATTATATTAATTTTATAGCTATTTTTATAAGGGAATTAAGTTCTAAAACATTTTTCTAGTATAAGTTAGTTCATGTGACGTTAGTAGTGCATATTGGGCATGGGACCCGCTAGTGCGGTTAGTGCGGTAAAATTTTAACGACTAGAAGGAGTTTTGTGCAAAAGAAATTATGTGATAAAAAGTGTTAAGAGATGATTGGAGGAGTAATAGATATTTGAGTGCTTAAGAGAGACAATTAGATAGATTTCCCTTGGATTTGTGCCATTTGTCAAGCACCAAGCCAATCTTGACCAAGACCATGACCAAGATTAAGCTTAAAACTTATCCAACTCAAGTCAATCACCATTTTCTTCCTTTGCCTTCCATGATGGACGAAATTTGGGAGGAAAAGAAGAGAAAAATACTCCATTTTCAGCCTTGATCTCTTGCTTGAATCATGGAAGAAAAAAACCAAGATCAACCCTAATCCACTCTAATCAACCTTGAGATAATCTTGAGGGAAAGCTCTTGGAGAAGTTTTGGAGGAAGACACCCTTGAGTACTTCTTGCTTGGCTGTCCATCTAAGTTTTGGAGGTAAAGAGGAGAACTTTGCTAGAAATCCTCCCTTATCTTTGAGTTTCTTTGATAGATGATGTTATAGAAGCTAAAGGAAGGATTGGTATGGTGGTTTTCATGATTTTCAGGTTGTGTTGTGCTTTTCCTAGCATTGTTTTGTGGAATTTAGGAGGTAAAATTGATAGCCACCTTATCTTTTCCACTTGTCTTTGTATCTACTTGATGGATGATACTTTATAAGGAAAAAGGCTTGACTTTTATGATAGCTATCATAGTATTGTTAGGTTTGATAAAATTTCCAGCTTTGATGATGAACTGTCCTGTTTCTGACCGTGTCTTTTAGTCCATGGTAGAGGCCGAATCAGCCTTAGCTTAAAACATGAAAGTTGTAGAAAATGATGTTTTATAGCTGCCTGCAAGATTTCAGCTCAATCCGAGTACTGTATCACATGAAAAGACAAAAATACCCTTGGCTGCCATAGGTAGAGCTTTGTGGACAGTTTTGACATTTCACCATTCTAGCTGCATTTTTTCACCTTGATCCGTATTGAATTAGCTTTTGAACAAATCATGAAAGTTGTAGTGTTATCTTTTAGCTTTCCAACGCCTCTAAAAACACCTCAATCGGACTTTTGTAGCCTGAGGTATTGTCAGTTGAACGTAGTGCTGTTAACCAGCCTGACGGTGAAATTCTGGTTCTGTAAACGATGAATTTGACTGGATACACTATGAACTGGATTGAGTGGTTTTCATCAAAGTTGTAGCCCTTTGTCTTAGCTTCGAAATGGTATAAATTTTATTCCAATCCGATAAGTGTAGCTTCGATTGTGACCGATACGCTAAGAGACATCGAACCTGTTTTTTTTACTTTTTGACTTAAACCTTATTTCCGGTCATTTCTGTAGCATGGCTTTGTAATTGTATGACGTTGAATCTATTGAATGAAATGACTATTGTAATGAGACTCTTTGTGTGTGACTTTGGGACTGATTGAGGAAAAGAATGAAGGCATAAATGGCTGAAAAATAGGTAAATATAAAGGGCGTGCTGCCCAAATTTGCACTCGAGGACTAAGTAAGGATTTGAGGACGAATACCATTTGAACCATCTAGGATATTTGCATCTTCTTTTATCGAGGTATATAAGTTAGAATTCGGCCGAAATTTGTACCCTTGGAAAAATGAAATTTACGACTAATAGAAATACGTTTTCTTTATAACTTCGACTCAAATGGAGATTTCAAAGGTTTACGAGCGAGCATAAGTTTTACAAATATTTTACTTATGTCCTTTGGTTTAAATGTACTCTTTTCACTTCCAAAACCATATTTATACTTTGTACTAATAGTCATTCGGATTTTTTTTGGTTCACCTAAACTTTGAATGGTTTAACCGTAATATTTTCCCTTGGTTATTATTAGGGTTCCTTGGTGATTGAGGGTATTATCCGGAAGGATACTTTGGACGTTATTTTGCTTAAATAGGTGAGTGTTCTTTGTTTGTTATGTTTCCATGAACTATATGATTTGTTGTGGATATTTGATTAAATGATAAATGTTTGTTACAAATGAATTTTGCTAGGCGAGTGTGTACTTTATCACACTCGACCTAAATGAAATGTGAAATTTTCAATGTTTAAGTGATTAAATGTTAGTTGTGCATGAATGTAAGCCTTTTGGCTGAACTGGGCCTTTGCCAATCGTTGCCGGTCGACTCGAGCCAAAAGCGGACTCGGTCGGGCGATTTGGTGACCCTGGGTGAAAGTTTGGTATACTCGAGTATTACCACGTTGTTAGGTGGAGTCTGGCCAATGTCCAGAAGGGGGAAAGAATGAAATGAATGAACGAGTGATAATGTCAATGGAGGGGTTTTCACTTACAAAATGCATTTTAAAATGATTGGAGGAAAAAGGAAATGAAAGGTGAATGAAAGAACGAAAGGCTCTATGTGAGCATGTATCCTTTTAATGAATGTATTATCATTGCTTCATATTGTAAATGTTTCCTGGATTACTTGTTATTACATGATTAATGTCCTTGTTTAAGTTGATTATGTGTTTGGAATCTCACTGAGCTTTTAACTCATTCCGTTAGCTTTGTTTTCCTTACAGGGGTTACGAGCGAGGGCGTGAGATCTGTGCAGACTAGTCTGGACTAGTTCTTTTGAATTTTGTTTTGTTGATTTTCTCACGTTAGTGCTTGAATAGGGTTGGATGTATTAAGAACTGAGAACTTTTGTTTTATTTGGGATTGTATATTATTTTGAGATAGAAATGAATGTAAGTATGCGTTTCAAGTTTGGGAATTGTTCTTTTCTTATCCTTGCGGTTATTTCTTATTTCTTTTGAAGAGTTTGAGTGAGTCATGGCGAGAGTTGGGCGGGCGGTCCGCCGAACCCTTTGGTTCGCCTTAGGGGGAAGTGGGGCCGTCACATTTTGTTTGGCTCGAAACTAACACATATGCAAAGAAATAACGTATGGCTGGTGTTTTCGGTAAAATCATATGAAAAGGAAGATAAACAAACCCTAAATTCACACCTAAAGTCTCGCTTGATAAAATTAGGTTTTGCGGCCGAGAAACCCTATACAACTCTTCTTTGTTTCGGAAAGAAAATGGGTAAACATTTGAAGTTCAAACTGACATTTGTATCTAAGTATAATGTATAAAACGGTTGTCACCTTTACCATGCAAAAATGTACAAGTTCAAATGAAATCGAGCTCAAATAACACCATTAAAGTGGACCTACATATGTCCAAGCAAAGTAAGTCCAAAGCATCACAAAATCACATTTCCAATATCCCTTTTACTCACTCAAACTTCAAGAAAATAAACGGACAGCATTTCCCCTTAATTTCTTCACTTTCCATCCTACAATCAAAAACCAAATCTCATCCCAATTCAACCACAATTTCACATACAAATCATAGGCGATAAAACACCTTTCGGCATAACAACCACAACTGAAACTACACTTATCAGATTGAAACGAATCTTATGGCGTTTCGAAGCCAAGACATATTCCTATATTCCTTATGAAGACCTCCAAAGCCAAATCATTCATTTTCATGGTCAAATATCGAAATCACAGAGAGGACAGAAAACTGTCCGTGAAACAAGGCTTGTGGGCAGTCAAGGGTATTTTGTTCATTTCACAAGCTAAAGTGCTCCGATTGAGCTGAAATTTTACAAGCAGCTATAAAACATCATTTCCTACAACTTTCATGTTTTGACCTAAGGCTGATTCGGCCTCTAACATAGACTAAAAGATACTGTCAGAAACAGGACAATTTCAGCATTAAAACTGGAAATCAATTCTTACAAATCACCTTTCTTGCTGACCGAAATTTTATATACTACAAACCCAACAATTTTTAACCATGAATTCACTTCCATACACTAAGCATAAGCATTACCATAACATGAACACCAAGAACAACCATCCATTTCAATAACCAAAGCTGAAAATTACACTAGAAGGCTGGAATTTACTATAACCACTACTAAAATCATGAAATCTACCTAAACAAGCCATAACTTTCACTTGTAAACCAATAAAGAACACAAACATGAACTAATACCAACCTTACCTAGCATTAGAGAAGCACAACAACCCCTAGGAAGCTTGAACCACCAAAACACTCCACTCCAAGATAGCAATCCACCTTCCTAAGCAATTTCTATGGATTATTTGGTGAAACTATCGGTTAGTTTGCAAGATTGAGCAAGAAATCAAGAAACCAAAGTTGAAACTTTTCCTCCTGAACCTCCCATAGAGCTCTCAGCCCTCTCTCTCTTTTTTCCTCTTAATTTTTGGCTTTGTTTTTCATTTACTAACAATAGAAGATATTTAAGCCAATGGTCAACTTAGACTTTTCTCCACCAATCAAATTTAAACTTAGGAAGATCCTAGAAGCTTTGATGTTACTAAAAATCTTACTTTGCTAATCCTCACACTATGACCCCAACTTCTTTTAATCTTTCCAATTAACTCCATAGATCACTAACTTAATGAAATCCACAAGCTTAATTACACCTCATTAATCTACTAACCACCCAACCATTATAATTACCTATAATAAAATATGCATTGCCATACATAAAATCAATTACATAATAACCTTTTAGTCACAGGTAAAACTAGGGTTTTGATTTAAATTTAAAGTGTCCAATTAAAAAAACAATGTTTTTAAAACAAAACAAAAGAAATAAATCGAAATTTTAAAAGAACGAGGGAAAAATATTGTCCTAAAATTCGGGGTATCACAAAGATACATTAGTGCATCAATTGCACTGAGATATGGTACTTCAGGACCAAGTGTCTCTTTATTTTTCTCTTGCGGTCTAAAAGGATCCTCATTAGGATCTAGTGATTTGACGACCATTGGGGTATTTTAATGTATATGTTTTATCCATATAAAATCGCTTTAATACCTTTCGGGTATAAGCAGTTTGGTGGACAAAAATTTCACCTTTCAATTGCTCAATTTGTAAACCAAGGCAGAATTTTGTCTTTCCAAAATTTTTATCTCAAATTCTTTCAAATATTCAACACTATTTTGAATCTTTTCAGGAGTTCCAATCAAATTTAGATCATCAACATATACAGCAATTATCACAAAATTTGACCCATTTTTCTTGATAAAAACACATGGACATATTGGATCATTGGTATAACCTTCTTTAGTTAGACATTCATTGAGACGGTTATACCACATACGTCTAAATTGTTTGAACCCATACAAAGACCTTTGTAATTTAATAGAACAAATATCTGTAGAATTTGATTTGCATGCTTCAGGCATGTTGAATCTTTCGGGGATTCTCATATAAATATCATTTTCAAGATTTTCATATAAATATGCAGTAATGATGTCTATTAGACGCATATCTAGTTTTTCATGTACTGCAAAACTCACAAGATATCTAAATGTGATAGCATCCACTACAGGTGAATACGTTTCATTATAATCAAATCCAGGCCTTTGTGAAAATCTTTGGGTTACAAGTCTTGCTTTATATCTCACAATTTCATTTTTCTCACAAATACCATACAACCTACTGGCTTACACCTTCAAGTGTTTGGACTACAAGTCCAAAAACTTTTTTTTTTAACCAATAAATCCAATTTAGATTGGATCGCATCTTTTCGCTTTGGCCAATCATTTCTATACCGACATTTATCAAGCGATCTAGATTCATGATCCTCATCAACTTCTATAATATCAAGTGCTACATTTCATTAGGTTCCAATTAAATTTTCTATTATTTCATTCTCTTCAGGAGTTGGCTCTTCAGGAGCGACCTCTTCAAGAGGTTAAATTTTGTCATGACATTTATTTAATCTTCGAAGATATTTGAAATCAATTTATACCTTATTTAGGTAGGCCGGCCTTAAATTTATTTGCAGCACTTGTGCATGTCTTTCAGGGACATCAATTTTAACCAGAGTATTTCCTGCAGGAATAATTGATTTAATGACTCTTTTGGAATCGATAAATATATTTGACAATTGATTTGCAACTTTCTACAAATGAAGAATTTCTTGAACTTCTAGTTCACATTATTTTGTATGAGGATCAAGAAAATTCAATTTTTCAGATGATTTCCTTTCGATTGATCTTTCCTCCCCCTAATGTCGGGAATCGTAGCTCATCAAAATAAATAAATCATTCAATAGATCACTCATCAATATTTTACAATATTTAATCATAAAAGGTAGTTCATACCCGACATAAATTTTAAATTTCTTTTGGAGCCATATATAATATAAAGGGGGTATGTATAAATACTTGTCGACTCTCAAATATTCTCACTTTTACCAAATCATATATCCATTGGGATCAGTAAAATTCTGATTTACTGCAAGTGATGATTATAAATCAAATGAGAATGAAGACAACTATATCGATAACCATTTCTCTCTCGAATGATTTTTATGATATAATTAACCT
This sequence comes from Coffea arabica, assembly GCF_036785885.1. Taxonomy (NCBI): domain Eukaryota; kingdom Viridiplantae; phylum Streptophyta; class Magnoliopsida; order Gentianales; family Rubiaceae; genus Coffea; species Coffea arabica. The sequence goes on along the minus strand of NC_092318.1, from coordinate 21,286,913 downwards.
TTATCTCATTTGATTTCTAAACATGATCACTATTATTGTCTCATTTAATGTCTCAATTTGATATCCATTTCGACGGATATTCAAATTCAATAAATTTTTCGAGACATGGTAAAAAGTAGTGCTTTATTTATATAAACCTTTCTCCTACAAGGAGAAATATAGCAGTGGCTCTTCTGGAGTTTTCAAGCACTTAAACACTACCACTGATTGTGTTTGTCTCTTTTGTTGGAAAATAGTGTATATAGTAGCATTTATTAATGAGACACATATCATTATTGCCATAATTCTTATGGGACAAATATCACCACCATAATCCTTTGATCCCAAATATTTAACATCCATTTCTTCTTCAGGAAGAAAAGTCAATTACTATCATAAATTAAATCAATCATAATCAATCATCATATACCTTTAGGGCATTTAAAGAAATTTTTCATGAGAAAATGCTATTATACTTTTGATTCGTCAAATGTACTTCGGGACATTTATCTTTAGAATCCTTACTTTCTTGTCCTTATCATTATTATCCCACTTCAAGTGGTAACTTTTTCTTTCGTCATAGTAAAATACATATTTACCAAAATCATAGTCATGGCAGCAACCATAACTAGTAAATTGAAATTTAGTCACATTCACTTCTGGGAATGGACTAGAACTAGCATGCAATAAGTACAGAATACTTCTCAAAATTTCTCCCAATATTGCTACTACAAGAGCATATTCGAGAAATATGTAGAGAATATTATTTTCAATTAAGAAATAATTCTAAACATAGCAAAATTGTGTACTGGCAGAAACAAGTAAATTTATCATACCAGAGTTTGAAATAATGGCCATCTTCTGGTGGCATAATATTTTCGTTAAAGAATGACCATCTTTGGGTGGTCGAATCTTTTTCTTAAAATATTTCAAAGGAAAAGTGGATTCTCAAATATAATTGATTTTCTATAATAGCATCTCCAAAATTCATTGCTTCAGAATATAAGTATCTACAACAAATAATTCTAAAGATAAATAAGTAGAATTACAAGATGAAATATTACCTCAAAGATGTCAAAGAGTATATGTGCGTGTTTAGTAATTGCTCAGTAGTAGACACTTGTATTTTGCAATCATTCAAAGGTTAACCATAACAAATTGAAATAAATTTGTGAGTAAAAAATTTACCTCAATAAGCAGTCAAGACTTACTCGAGAAAATATCCAACAGTTGATTTGACACTAGTAGAATTTCAATAGAGCCTCGTATTTCACTTTTACTCAAGGTAGAGGCTCAGTTTTCACCTTTTTCCGCTCAGAAGTAAAGACTCGTGCTGATAACGTGTTGTAAAATTAATAAAGTACTATAGTATGAATGGAGGTATTAGAGAAAGAAGTAGAGAAATAGAAAATGATATTCTTATATTCCAACAAATACAAAAGTCCTCACAAAGGGTGTCAATGTACCTCTATTTATAGGTACTACAAGATTAAAGGTACATTAATCCTATTAAATCCCCACTACTACAAGAATATGAAGAAACCTATGAAACGGTTTCTCCACTATATGAATAGATTTAAGGATTGTAATTTCTATACATAATGTAGCCATAAATCATGAACTAATCCTCTTTGGAATACAAAGGGACATCCACACTTTTAGTTGTTTCATAACATTTATTTCTTTTTTCTTCATTTTTGTTATGATTAATAGTGAAAATTAAGTTGATAAACATCCTCTTTGTAACTAAGATTATATGAACTTTTATTAACTATTGTATTTATACTCAACTAAAGAACTTTTTTTTTCCTGGCAAACCCCGTACACGGGTTTGGGATGCCAACCCAGCTTTTATTATAGGAAATTAAAAATACATAGAGGGGGACAAAACCTTACCTCCAGACTCCGTTACCGAGTAAACAAAGCAAGTATAGCAACCAAGGTCCAAGTTTTCAATTTCTACTTCTACGAAAACTAGGAAAACCAAACATATCTAAATTAATATCTCCTCTAACCATCTGAGGAAGATCAAGGACAGAATCATAAACTAAGGACTCCCTAGAATCAGCTCCAACTAAAGAACTTAAATTTTGATTTATAAGAAGGAAATTGTTGGATTTGCAAGGCTGAAACTACAATTTTAGTTGATCATATTAATACCTATGAGTTGCTAGACTTGCAAGGTTGAAATTTATTAGTAATTTCATCCCGATATCTTGTGTAGTATAAAATTTCAACCCCTGTTAATTCATAAGTCTTTTTCTAGAAACATAAATGTTTTTTAGAAGCAAATCTATCTCAAGTCACTATAATTTTCTTATTGAAATTTTTGCTAATTACGGATGCTGGGTTTAATTTAGCATGAGTGTGTTGTAAAATAGATTGTAACTTTTCTACAAGTTACAGTTTTTGATACTTCTATTTTCTCTATTTTAACTATTTACTCACCTCTTAAATTGTAAGTATGGTCAAAAACCTTTTATTTCTCAAATTTACTAATGGATGCTAAGAACTCAGACAAATTGATGTGGTTACTAGTGTAATTTTGTTGTTGCAGCATGTCAAGATAGAATTAACGGAAGAGTTATAAGATCTGGGGACATTGTCATGATTCTGGATGTAAAAACATTAATCTTTTGGGCTACGAAAATGGGAATCGTAGGAAATAGTTGAACTTTTTATTACGATTTTGACAATGATAATTTTTCGTAGTTAATTATTAAAGACGATGATTTTTGACTCTTTGGCTACAATGTTTTTCATAGCCTAAGACCAAATTTGTTGTAGTGTCCAAAGAGGAACAACTAACTTATGATCATTAATCACGCAATTTGCTAATCAACTACCAAGTATTCAACCTTGTCTAGTGAATGAACTTTCTCCTTGTAACAAGGTGACCTATTTCATGTATCAATAAGAATTAGTTTCATCTTATGTTCCAATACTTTTTACACAAATCACAGTTAGGTAATAAGAAACTACAGACATATTTCAATATCTTTTGTGACAAAATTGTATGTCAGAAAAGATATTTATTTTCATAGCAAATAATGCATTTTCGTAGCAAAAAAACCTTAGATTTTGCCTTCAAGTCCACCGATTTTCTAGCAAAAATCTTATTTTTAACTATGAATTTTTCATAGCCAATTACCTCAATATTGCTACAATTTTTTTGGTAACCAATTATGATAACATTTCACTACACAAATAATCGCAGGCAATTGTTTAACATTCGGCTACGTTTTTTTTTTTTTTGGCATAGTTGAATATTAAAGTGTTCTATTATGAAAAAAATCATAGCAAATTGTAGAACTATGTGCTATGATCTACTACATAGGCAAATCTCAAACCATTCAGCTGCAAAAAAAATTGTTGTCGATCGTTCAATATTTGGATACGATTTCTTTTGTACCCATTTCTAAAATCATTATGCTACAGAAAAAAAATTGTGGCTAACTAAAAAATATTTGGCTACAATGGTTTGCGTAGCCTATTCTCAAGATATTTCCCTACTAAAAAAATCCCAGTCGATTGCAAAAAATTTTCTTATGATTTTTTGTGTAACCAAGTATAAGACCATTCTACTACAAAAACATTCGTAGTTGATTATATGAATTTGAATATGATTTTTTTTTTTTTGTAGCATATGCTTAAACCATTACACTATAATAAAAGAAATGTAGTAGATTTTTGAGCATTTGGTTTATGATCTATTACGTGATTTTTTTGTCACCAATTTTTTTACTTGATACTTATACACAACATAATAAAATGTGGTATAAGACAATAAATTAAATTGAACAATACAAAAAAATCTACTATTTAGCATATATTTGAATCTACTGAATATCAAAGTTGCAATAATATTATTCAAAACAATTGAACCCATAGAACAATACTAATAAGTTATTCTCTACACAAGTGTTCCAAGATTTGTAAAAATAAATTAAAATTATAAGAAGTAGAGTCTTGAATTATTAAAAGTCCTTATCAAAATTAAGACCAAAGCTTAATCTCCATGGTTAGCTCGTCTCAGCATCCAAGCTCCTCTTTCTCAAATCTACTACTAATTAGTAGATGAAAAATATATTTGTTGAAATATAAAAATTTTGACAAAAGTAATACAAATTAAAAACTAAAACAAGAAATATTTCAAACTTCTCTTTTTTCATAAAAGAATTCAAAAAAATCAACAAAATATAAGAAACTAACCATTGCCAAGAATTGAAGCATATTCAACCCCAAAAAAATTCTCCAACAGTTTACCATGCTTTTCCATCATAGATGACATTTGACGCATTTTACTTTCTACCAACTCTAAATGTTCTTTCAGTAGCTCACGTTCCACTTGACATTCTTTAAGTGTTTCTTCAAGTTTCTTATTCTCTTCACGCATTGAAACAGATGACGTGGATATTGGTTTTGGACCATAACCAAGTCCCTTGATATACCTTGATTTCTTCCAAAGAATTTGATCAACGATTTGATCTGGAGAAATAGGATTACCCTCTTCATTTTCCCGAAGTTCTATCATTTCATTCTACAAAAGATGTTAGTAAAGTTAAATTTTTAATTAAAGGAACTCTATACATGAATTTGTTAAAAAAGGAAAACCCATTATTCTTTTTTATAATGAATTTTAATATACTTACATATTTTGGCTCTGACAATGGGGTTGACCATCCTTTTGTCTCATTATAATGAGTATATTTGAAGAGTGTGATCCTATCAACTTTTTCACCATCATTGAATTCTTTCTTACTCTAAAATAAAGAAACTATAGTTAGAGAATATATTAATAGCAATATTAAAATATGTTTATCACTTAGCATTTACCAGCTCCTTGCGGATTACAACAAATGATGCGACCCTTGGTTGTGTAATATTTCTAAATTTTTTCGATTTTTCTCGTTTTGTGCACACCTTGCCTATGAAACAAAGTAATACAATAGAATATTAATACATTGTATTATAGGAATTGTAACTAGCCAATTAGGTGAATTGGCCAAACTATTGAATACTAAATTAAGACTGGGTAAAAAAAAGGTACTTAAAGATATCTTACTATGATTTTGGGATTCGACCAGTATGTGCAAAGATCCTTCCATTGCTCTTGAGTGATATTATCAGGTTTGTTTTGATGTGCTTCTTCAAACGAGGCATAATTTTGAAAATGTTTATGCAGTTTGTACCATTGATCCCTACTTCTTCCTTGGAGTAAGAGCTCTACCTTTTTTTTGGTCTGATCATCCGAATTAATGTCTAGGTTCATCTGCCAAAACTCAATATAATTAAATATAATATTCTTGATCAATGTTATGAATGAGATCAAACATAAAGCAAGTACTAAAATAGTATTCATACCTCAAGATGATCAAATGCTGGCAACTTGTCCTCATCTTTCAAATTTTTCCACTTAACAAGAACCGGAATGTGCTCACGCTATAATTCCAAGCTCACTAGATAGCTTAGCAGCAGATTGCATCTATTAACCGGTCTCCCTTTATCCAGTGAAATGCGAACAGCTAACTTATTTTTGTTAGCCTTATTTAACTTGTTAAGTCCTAATCCTCGTGTTGTACCACGACCCTTGTTTCTTGGTGTGGAATCTACATATAAAAAAAGATAACATAATATGTTAAATAAATGTAAATATACATCAATTACTCATTTAAATATTTATCAGTTGTAAAAAATATTGTTACCTGCACTCTCAGGAGGTATACGAGATAGCGTGGTGTCACCCACTTGTTGGGATGATAATGAATTATTCCCATTTGGAGTTGAATTGGTTGGCCTACCATGATACGTAACTGGTAGCATTCTTAAGTTCACCTACAATCATCCATAATCATATGCAAGTAATAATTTTGGGATTTTTTTTACGAAAAATTAGAAAGATATTAAAATTAGAAGAAGAGATAATTTTGGGATTTTTTTCTAGCACATACAGCCATGACCAAGCCACAGCAAAAAAGTGCTTTCAAACATCCCCGAGTCCGGAACAAAGAGCAAATAGCAAAGGAAGCACTTCTATTCCACGAACCAGCAACCAAAGTATTAAACAACTATTAAATATTGAAGTGAATAAACAAAAAACACTTTGAAACCCCCGTTCTTTTCAAATGGAATTAATGTTAAATTAATCAGGTAACAATCCATAATATATTATTAAACAAAACCAACATAAAAAGCTACTATGAAACAAAACCCACCATTAGTTACATCGAAAATCAATTCTTGGATATGTGATGTCAAAAATAAAACATACCTTTGACTTGATCTGAAGGACTCTTTTGAACTCTCAAGTATACCTTGTGCTATAATTGCAATTACCAGTCAGAGAGGCGAAGAGGAGCCCTAGAGAGCCATCACTTTTTTGGCGTTGTTTTCTTTCTCTTTGTATGGTACTCTTCTCAAGATTTAAAATTTGGGCATGAACTTTTGGAAGGGAATAAGAGGTGCGCTTTCATTCTTTTTACTTTTTTCGTATGTCTATATGGAAGATATCTATGTTATTGCCTATCCTTATCGTTTTGCTTGTTCAAACCTAAAATATAATGCTTGGGAGGGAACTAAAACACAAAAGAAGGCAAAACTAACCTTTTGGGAAATTAACTTTCCTTATTAAAATAGCAAACATTAAAAAAAAAAAGGTCTTGGTAATTTTCCTTAGTTATGTTTTTAGTTGTTTTATGTCTTAATCATATGTGCATTAGCAACAATATGCAAAATATATATCTCATGTACACATCAGTAATTATTTTATGTTTCTCAAATTCTTTGATAGTTCTATAAAGGGTCTATTCAGCATAAATGATTTTATTGGTCTTCTTGTACAACTATAACTTTTTTGGGAAGTGTTGTACAATTTTGTAATGAATAAAATTTTAGGGATCTAAGTCAAACTGCACTCTTGATAATCTTAGAGGTACAATGTTTTTGATGAAATTTTGGATTCAAACTACAATCAAATTTATGAAAATGCCATTTCTTTGTTATGTAAGCAAGAATTGGCTTAAACACGAGTCAACAAAATTTCAAGAATTGTTAACCTTGCAATTAAAACCAAGTTTCCAATACTTTGTCAAAATTTTGATTTAACCTTATCATTTAACAATTTATTCTTATACTTTCAAGTAATATATATTTTTATTTCAATAAAAGCACCTCGAGATTGCATGAGGTCAATATCCCCTGATACTGCATGACATAGTAAAACACGAAATTGAGTTTTTGAAATATTTGAAAATAATACTTAATGAAGTTTTTCAAGAATAATGTAAGTTTCAAGTTTTAAGATAAGATGTAAAACTTAAGGGTGATTGAAAATTTTTTAAGTGTGAGTTTAAAGCCAAATCTAATCATTATTAGTGGTATAAACCAACGAAGCAGTTTATATAGTGTTTGATTATTGTAAAAAAATTTTGTTAGAAATAGCTATGGGACAAGAATCAATAAGCAATCTTGTAATAAAAACTTTTTGTCTCGGGAGAATTTATGGTTCATTTTTAGCTTCTAATTAGTACGATTTCATGAATTTAATTCATAAATGCATGAATTATTTACATTTTCGGGTTGTAATATTTGGAAGGCAAAATATTAGATTTCAAACTCAATACTCTTCTTGAGTTTTTGTACAGGATATATAGCAACTCTATAGGAGACATAAATCATATTAAATTGCAGTTACTTTATGGCCTTTTATTGTGGTCCACATGTATTTTTTTTTTGTCCAAACGGTATTCTCTTTGTATATATAGTGATCTTGCTAATACAAGATGTTAATTACAAAAGTGGACATTTGTCCTATTATCCTCCTGTATACTCTCTTTGAGCCACAGAGGGAAACTTTGTTTCCATATTACATTGGAAACAAGTTTAGTTGCAAATTGTGCCAGTTGATGAGCACATCTATTTCCATCCCTATAAACAAAAGAAAAAGAACAGTACTGGAACATGCCACTCAATTGTTTTATATCTTCCATTATGGTGCCAATTGGTGTTTCCTCCCTACCTTTCTTGTGGATTTGTTCAATGGCAACTTTGCAATCAGATTGCATTTCTATTCTTTGCCATCCAGCTTCCTTGGCCATTATTAGTCCCTGTCGGATTGCATCTGCCTCTTCCATTTCAGCTCCACCTCTACTATACTTCCTGATACCTCTTGCTTCTACAAGAGGTTGTACTTCAAGATCATTAAAGAGTAGCATCAATGCCTGCCTCCTTGAGAATCATCTTCATGTCCCAAGTTCCTACAATACATGAATAATTGGCCAATGAATTTGTAAAAGTTACAAAATGTAATAACAAATCCTAATTCCATGCATGTACATAAATCCCTAGTTAAAACACTCATAAAAGTTTTTAAAACACACAAAACAAGCACATAATAACCTACTAAACCATGTAAAATAAACACTTGTCACCTATAGGAGGGTAATTAACATGCCTCAATTAGGGTTTAGAATTTTCCTATATTTTTGTTTTTAAATATTGATGATTTAAGCTCATTGAAGCTGCTATATAGTTTAGCCTTTGGATTCTTGTTGTAATAAGGAATCTAATATTCATCTAAGATGCTCTTCAATTCCCTTTAACATTTACATTTAGGTTTAAAGAGAGAGTTTCTGAGGAAAAGGAGTATGGGAAATTCTAAGAAATTACTCCTCTCTTTTTTCAGGCTATTGTTTTTCCTTTGGCTAATATTAATTTCCTATATTTCCTTTTGTATTTTTATATTTTCTTTTTTTTATTTAGTTGTTAGCCAAGGAATTTATATTCTACTTAATTTATTTTAGAATTTTTTTTCCTGTCATTCTTGAGACATGCTACTAAAGAAGCCTTCAGAATTTCTTAAGAAACATTATAGTTGGAGTTGACTGTATTTTTTTTTTTTAAATCAAGGAAATCCGAATTGTTGCCTGGTACATGAGAGAGCTATAAATAAAGAGCACTACTCCCTTACATTTACAGCTCTCACAGCTTTGCAAACAAAGTTGTCCAAATGGACCAAATTTTGAGTAACCTTGGGTAGCTACAACATAGACCCAAAAAAACATGAGCCACCATTCTACAGGCCAGCTAAAGAATCCGCCACCGCATTGGTTACTCTATAAATACACTCTAGCGACCTATCAAGACTCTAGAGAACGGACTGGATTCGGCGAATGACATTGCACAGGGGCCACCTTGCCGAGCCATTCGTTACGACCAACTTATACAAGAGCCTTGAATCCACCTCCGCTTGAATCCCAGATATCCCCATTTGCACACATAACTCCAAGCTGAGTATTAGAACCCATGCCTCTGCCTCCAGAACTTGCATCTCTCCAAATTCCTTATAAAAGGCTGCGATAAACTTCCCCCAATGATCCCGAATAATCCCTCCTCCGGCTGCTATCCCATTAAGCACGCTGGCATCAGTATTTACCCTCAGCATCCCAATTCCAAGCGCCTTTAATTTCACCACAATGCACTTGCGCTTTGTATTAGGGCAACACTTGAAGAAAGGAGCCACGATCAAATCAAAATCCCCCTCCAACTGCTCCCTTGTGATCGTATTGGCAGCCTCCACATGCTTTAGACTCTTCGTCACATTTTCAACAATGCCCCCTGGCTCCATTATACCACCATCAAACCTTGCCGCATTCCGACTATGCCAAATAAACCATAATATTAGCAACAACACTAAACTTCTAACATGTCGTGGGTGTCCCTTAGGTGATGACAAACGTCTAGTGCATGATTACCGCAGTCAAGCATGAATGTCTCATATATGGGACTCCAAATATATCATGGAAATATTCCCATACCTCTCAGGCCACATTACTGTCGAAAAACAGATGCCGCAGAGTCTCCATTGATGCGCAACAATGACATTTAGAAACTAAGGATACACCTTGTTGCTGTAGAATTGTATCTAGTGGAAGATAATTATTTAAAGTTCTCCATGCCAAGAACGAGATTTTGAGCGGCAGCAGGGGGTTCCAAATGGATTCCAACACCAATAACGAGACAATCCTCTTTCTTACCAGCTCATAAGCCGACCGCATAGAGAACTGCCCCGACGGGGAGGGAATTTTGAATGGGTGGGACACCAAAGTTATGGTCAATGAATGCTGGTGTGTGTTGCCAACGATTTTTACAAGATTGTCAATTTGACACTTTAATATGTGAAAACACATGCTAGACAATTATTCTAATACACTCTTCCTTCAAATCGGAGTGATTGAGCAAGCAAATATTGGAGCCTTGGTTGCTGATGGAGTTCTGATTATAATACTTTGATCTTTCATTGTTTTTAATATCTTTAGCAAAGTTGACCACTATGTACATTAATAACAATAAATAGCTATAAGCGTATTCATTATTCCTCCACTTTGTGCTGATATCTTTTATTGTTTTAACACTATTACATAGTTCTAAATCAAGTAATTGGTCCGTAGAAACATCTTCAGAGACTGCTAGCAAAATACTTATAGATGAATGCTTTATAATCTACTTCTTAATTCATGACATATATTAAACATTCGGATAGGCGATTTTAATTGTTTGTAATAAATTATTATTCCGACTTATGCATAAGTTCCTAAAAAAATTAATATGCTATTATACTTGACTTAGCATTGTACATTTAACTTTCATACTCGTTGTTGCATAGCAATACTGGTTACAAATATAATTTCCTTTGAGGTGAAAACCTATTATTCTAACACTAAATCCATGATTGCAATGCTCTTATCTACCAATTCAATAATACTACATACTGTCATTAACCAAAATTAGAACTTATCGACCATAATATGGTCAAATATGCTGTACCTTCATTCTTTTCCTCCATTAAATTTTGAAATGTGCCAACTTGTATCATACTTTCAATTGCTAGTCAAGTTTATTTTTTTCCCAAATATGAGAAAGTGTCCTAAAACATGAGTTTGTTTCTCAAGAAACTTTGAGGTAAGATCTCATCTCTCTCATTTTGAGTTTAATAGGATGAATAAATCTTTTTGTTGAGGGATGAAATAGAAAGCTTTGAAAATTACATCTCAAACAACTTTTTTCAGGAGAGGGAGGAGGACCTCCTGTCTAGTAATTTGAATTTGATAGGATAGAGATTGGTGGGAGAATTTTTGGACGGGGTAGATTTTGTAATAGATGAAAATTTCTTGACCGAAAGGAGAGGTGTGTTCTGCTCAATGTTTGACCGGTCCAACCCGGTAAACCGGGTCAACCCGCCAATTTTCGGTTTCTCAAGACCTTTGCTACACAAGACCAACATAGTAACCATTAGACCATCATATCCACTTGGTCTCTTTTATACAACATTTATATAAAAATAAATCTCCATCTTTTTTCCTCCGTTTTCCCTACAAAATCTCATGCTCTCATAACTTTTTCTTTATAATTTTCAACTCTCTCTCTCTCCTCTTTTCTTTTATCACCCCTTTTTGATCAAACATCTTTAGTTTTAATTTATTGATATTTTCTTCCATCTTTTAATTTTGTTTTTGTCTATTAAATTGAATTTTTTTAAAAAATAATTGTTTTTATTTAACCATAAAAACTAATTATTAAATGTCACAATCATTCACTTTCATCTCATTTTTTTGTTTCTTATCAAGTTTGCATTTCTATTTTCGATTCTCCTGACTTCCTCCAAACTCCAAACTTTTTTTTAAGATGCAATCTCTAAATTCCAAAAACGTGAATTAAAATTTGAACTCACAATGTCTAATTCCCATAGACGTGAATTTTGTATAATTTTAAAATATTGTGATATTGTTGGGTGGGATTTAAGATTATTTTTTTGGTAGATATAACTGAGATTGAGATGAAATTTGTTTGTTTCAACTTACAATTTAAAAAATTTATTTTTGAAAATCTAAGTTTTTTGAAAATATTAAACTTTTCATCATATAAAGTTTTAAATTAGTCCATTGCATGTCTTATTTTGTGCATATATATATTTATATAAATTATTTTTAAAAAATTCATTGAACCAAGGTTGACCGGTGCGACCGGTTGAAGCTTGACCCGAACACTTCACCGGTTCAATTAACGGTTCGAGTTTTAAAACATTGGTTCTGCTAATAAGGATGGTTTTCAATATTTTCTTTATCGGAACAGTATTGAAACAACGTTGTTTTCTAGAGAAGGTCCAGCCATCCATGCGACAATATTTGTTTATAGTTGTGAATTCAATTATGCTTGAAAACTGCAAATGCCCCTTATGTTAGAAACTCTCCCTTTGTTAGGGCAAAAAAATCATGATAATATACTTTTGGTCATTCAACTACCTTTTATTTTAAAATGGCCTCCGAACTCACATGATCCACATAATGGTGGCCACTCCATTTGATTTCATTCGTAACCCAGCGAAATGATATACACATGTCAAACACGCTCCTCAAGAGCAAATTCCTCTAATAATGAGGCCAAAAAACTTAAATAGCTGCTGAACTACACAATTACTTTTGGGTATTAAATTAATTTTGTTTCAAAAGGGCCACTCAACTGATGAAAGTGGTATGTGAATAATTATTCTGTCAAATTATACTATTAGACTTATTGTTTATCTTTTTTTTCAAGGTTATTTGTGTTAGTTCACAAGAATTCTAGTTGAATAACTAGCCATAGATATACAAAGAGAAGAAAAGAAGGGCAAACAATTGAAACCTATTAGAGTAAAAGGCACAAGAAAAATGAAAAGAAAAGGAAAAAAGAATGATATACTGATTTGATCCAAACTCTTGGAATTGAGATAAATTTATGTAATTAATAGAATAAAGTTTTCTTGGGTTGACATAAATAATACTAAGATTAATTGAAAAGAAAAAATATAATGAAAAAACGGTTGAAATTGCCACTAATGTATAACTTCTATAAGTTGAATGGGTGATTTGAAACAAAAAATAGTAAGTGCCACAAGCATACAATTTGAACATTTCAATTGCCAATAAGGCTTTTATTTTTATTTTTTATTTTTTTACTCTCCTTCTCGTCCCCAAATCCCCTCCCATCCCTAGGCCTGTCAACGGGTCAGGTTTGAGTCGGAATTGAAAATTTCAGACCCGGACCCGTTTTTATGTGGTGAACCCGGACTCGACCCATACACCCGACAGGTCTTGACCTTAGAGTTTCGGAATCGGGTCCGACGAGTCTTGTGTTGGATCCAGGTCTACTCGGAAAGAAAAGGTCCAAATTTAAACATTCCAAAACCAATCACAAATCTAATCTCCAAACTTAAACAAATCAAATTACAAAGCAAAATCACAAATAACTCAATAGTCAATTCAAAATTAACCACAAATCAATTTACAAAGTCATTACTAAATTGTTAATTTGGTAAAAGAATGTATTTAGAAATATTTATATTTTATAATTGTTAATATATTATTTGGGTCCGAGTCGTATATGAGTCGGAATCTTATATTCTGTATCCGATCCTATTTTTTGTTAGAGTAAACAGGTTTGGTCCGAGTGCAAATATCATAATTATTTCTCAATTTATATCCTAAAAAAATTATCGGATCCGGACCGAGGTCAGATCCAAATCCGACCCGTTGACACCCACCCATCCCAACTAACTAGCCAGCTAGGGGATTGATTCCTTGACTAGTTCAACAAATTCGCCCATGATTTTTGGCACTAGATACACGTGGAGCTTGTTGCTTTTGGGGGGTTAATCATGAAATTGGACAAAATTAATGCTAATAAGCGAGTATGGTAATCAATTTAAATAAAAAAATATTTTGGTAGCTAGGGTATCTTACTGTCTTAGCAAAAGGAAGGTAAAAGAAATTGAAAAGGGAGATCCAAACGTCAATTTCAACGTAATGGGGGGCAAAGAAGTGTTTGGATTAAGAAAATTTGAAATAAAATGATTTACTTCACAAATTTTAATCATCTTTTTATCTTTTCAATTATCTTTTTATCTCACATACATCACATCACATCACAAAAAATATTACAGTAATTATCTCAAATAAATCATTCAAATAAACTCCTATCCAAATATTTGAAGTCCCTAAATCTACCTATTAACTAGTGAGCCAAGCCATTTCTACGTAGCTTTTACTTTTTAAGTTTTTTTGGTATTTACTTTTGTGTAAATTTAGCCAATCCATTTCTATGTAGATTTTAATCTATATTTTATTTTTTTATTTATTTATGTGTAAAAATCACAAATCTCTTTTGTAATTCCTACTTTCTCTTCCCTTTGTTATATATAGAACCCAAAGAATTTCCTTGTCTTACTTCTTCCCCACTTCGACGGAAGTCCGAGCACTCAAAGCTGTGATTTCCGATCGTCTTCCCTCCACCACCCCTCCTCTGAAAGATAGTAAAGAAACCCAGAATCCAAATGTCTCTAGGGTATGTACAGAAGCTCTCATTCAAAGAAGATGTTGGCACTCTGGGAATGTCTGAAATTTTCGACCCACCTAATGTTTTGCAGCAAAAGGTCAGTCCTTTATCTCCTTTTCTCTTCTCAATTCTTCCGTTTCCGTATTATTGTTTAGTCATTTCTCCTTTACTTTTTGTTGGCTTTTCCTGTGATTGTTCGTCTTGTTATTTGATTGCGCTGTTATCATGCTTGATGCTGGCCACAGGCATGCATTAATGCTCATTGTGTGGTGTCAACAATCTGCTTAAACTTGCTTGTTATTCAGCAATTCTAATCGTCACTAATGTTATTCAGATATAGTTGGACCATCCAAAGCTCTCTGTATCAAGTGCAATGAATATAGAAGCTCATAAAAGTCCGGCTGTATGAATTTTGAAAAAAAAAAAAAAAGTCATACTCGTGTGCTTAATTTGTTATAAAGGGCATGAGTATGTATTTTTGTACAAAATTGCAATTTTTTTTTTCAGCGCAGGTGGGAGGGCTCGAATTTGGGATCTCTCACTTACCTTCCTTCCTCCTAAACCACCCAACCCACCCCCCCAACCCCACAAAACAAAAAAATAATGGTATAAAACGCCCTTTATAATTGCTCCAGAATGGTATATTGGGTGCAAAAGTGGGTATAAAATGCCTTTTGCTATAATTGCTGCAGAATTGCTCCCATCTTGTTAATTAGGCAGCAAGAGCGTCATTTTCACTAATTTTTCCTAAGTTCTTTTGGTCCTTCTGCTGCTTCTGATTGATCATGAAGATTAAGAATGTAAGGAATTATAGTTGACTTTATACTTATGTTATTGAGGTTTAGATAGCCGTTCATGGTTGTAGAAAGTGTGGTTGCTTTTATCCTTTCCTCAATCATATTGTGATTTTTCATTTGATATGAACTTAGTAAAAGTAGGTGTTATTTTTCATTGTATAATGTTGATATTCTCGGTCAGATGGCCTTTGATTGTCCATCCTGTGAAATTTGATTAGCAGGAGCTCTGCCAAATATAAACACACTGATATTTGTCGTTTAGGAATATTCTCATGCTTCCTATGCTATTTAAGCCTTTTTGTTTCTTAAAGTGGAATAATGAGTTTCATTTCAGAAAAAGATTGTGTTGTTCGTCATAAAATATCTAAATTTTATATTGACTCCTTCATAGATTGGTTGCCTATACATATTTAAGTGTCATAATCTGTTGTGGGACTTGTTTCAGAAGAGTATGGAACACACCATTACCATTGTATCTTGAATAAGGGGAAATAGTATCTTTGTAATTTGTCCAATCATGCTGCTAAATGGGATGATAGTATCTACTTCCATTTGTTAACCTCAATTTGTCATGGAGTGAAGAAAGAAAAAAGTGAATTATTTTTGCCCTTTCATACTAACCTAGTTCATTTGTTAGAATGGTAGGCTTGATATGACCCTTTCAATGGTCACTGACTGTCAGGTCAAAGTTTGTGACTTTCGCTTGACTTTTGCACCTATAATTACGTGTTACATGAGTTATTAGGCGACTGAAAATTAATGTGAGAAAGTTGGCATCTTAGTATGGTTCTCCATACTGAAGACAGAAGGTGTTGAATGTCATGCACCTGCCTTCTTTTTGAAGCTAGAGCAAGTTTACTAAATGCATACTATGTTCCATATTTCAGTTTTGTTTACTAAATGCATACTATGTTCCATATTTCAGTTTTGTTTACCAGATTATTTGTGAAACTGGCAGATAGAAGAACTTGCATCGCTGATAGAAGAGGTTAATGCTTATGGTTCAAACTTCTGTTGCTTGTTGTATACATCTGCTGCCAGAGACATGCGAAAATTTTCTTATACCATTTTGGATCCTTGGGAATATTCTTGCAGAGTAAGCATCTAGTGGTATTCACGGGTGCTGGAATTTCAACATCATGCGGAATACCTGATTTTCGCGGTCCAAAAGGAGTTTGGACACTTCAGGTGACCACATTTTTCAACTCTGATTTCATTTCTCTTATTTATTTGTTTCTTATTTGAATGAATTGAAGTAGTCTATATGCTTCTTCATAGTAATGGTTACTGTATCTGCTCCCTGTTTTCTTGGTTTGAGTTTCGATTGAATTTGCATTGCCCAATGTGCTTCACGCCGTGTACCACCAGTAAACAACGAAAGCAAGAAATGACATATTAATCTTTCAAGGAAGTCCATAAGAGGTACAGCGGAACTAAGAATTTTTTCTCTTTTTATTTATCATGTTTAGAAGCACAACATTTTTAGTAGCTATTAGGTTCTTCTCTGTCAACAGCCTTTTACTTGACTTTCCTCTTTTGAAACTGTCAAAGAGGTCTTTTCCCCCTTTATCATTTTTGTTCTCTGACTTGACTTAATGCTAC
Source organism: Coffea arabica (assembly GCF_036785885.1). Lineage (NCBI taxonomy): Eukaryota > Viridiplantae > Streptophyta > Magnoliopsida > Gentianales > Rubiaceae > Coffea > Coffea arabica. Next base: position 21,270,168 of record NC_092318.1, on the reverse strand, counting down.
TAAGAATTCCTTGAATGGACCTAACCGGCAAGAGCCTATATGGGTTAGAGGTGTAGGAAACAAATCAATTAACTGACATGCAGAGAACAAATCAATTAACTGACAAGCAGAGGACAAAGATATGCTTGTAGTTACTGTGGATTCTCCTTGACAACAAAAACATTTGGCTGCAATAGATTTCATGAGATATCTAGCATCACGCTTACTCGTATGGTGGCTTTTCTAGCTCGAAAAGTCACCTTGTCCTGGCCAATCCCTTCCAACTTTTGCTCTCTAAACATAAACTTGCATGTCCCTCTCCATGTGAGTGTTGGCCATGGTACTGCTGTTCTTGCCCATCTGCTCTGTTCTTGGTTTGGGTATTAGGTGTTGTGCATATCTTACCCTGTGGGCTGTTGGTCCATTGGGCTTAGATAGTGGTCGTCATGGAATAATTGCATTAATTATCAGATTGGTTAATCCAATATCCTTTGTGCTTTTCAGCTCATCTTAGTGGTAACTACTTTCCTAGAGAATTTCATATAGAGATACAATTCTTTAAAAGTTGAAACATGATTTTGACACAAATGTCTATCTGTTCCTCTTCTTTTAATTGCTAGATTTTCCGCTAATTTGGGAATTTTCCATATTCCAAAGAGTCTGAAGCTTCTTCGACCATTCTGAATTCCAATTGCTTGACATCACTAATGAGCTTAGCATTCCACCCTTTTTTTCTTTCTCCTGGAACTAAGTTTTGATAAGGTCTCTTTGTCATTTTTCCTGCCATCCCCAGTCGAAATGTTGCTGTGGCTTTCATTTGCCATTCCATTAGTCGTGCCCAAATATAAATTGTTGCCGGTGAAACATTCATTGTGGCATTCAACATTACTTAGATGACTTCTGTGAATCCCAGGGACTCTTCTTCTTTCCATATTCACACTTATTGTTCCTTTTACCTAATGTATGTTCTGTCCTTTTTTAAGCCTTAAAACCGATGTTTTGGCCTTTTACCAAATGTATTCTATCCTTTTTTAAGGGTTAATAACACTTTCCTCCCTAAACTTAGTGGGTAGTATGCTTTACCCCCGTTCAACCTTAGACTAGTCAAAGTTAGAAATACAAAAAAAAAAAAAAAAAAGTGACTGCAATGACATTATTGCCCTTGTATTCATGAAATTATCTATAATTTAATATTATTTTCTTTTATTGTTAAAAAGTATATATCTTCTCTATCATATCAACTATACAACAATAGCTAAAAAGGGCTAAAAAAAAATGTTTTTGCTTAGTTTATATCCTTAAAATTTTTTCTGTTGGGTTATTATTCACTTTTATATATGTTTTGCTCATTTATTATACTTTAAGTCAAACAAAAAAAAGATAAATAACACAATGAGTTTGTTTGGATAGGAGTTTATTTGGATGATTTATTTGAGATAATTACTGTAGCACTTTTTGTGATGTAATGTATGTGAGATAAAAATGTGATTGGAAAGATAAAAAGGTGATTGGAATTTGTGAAGCAAATTATTTTATTTCAAATCATCTCAATCCAAACACACTCAATGCTAAAATAAACATAATTACCAAATCTCTTTTTGAAAAGAGGTAGTACTAAACTTGTTTTTTGTTTAAAAAAGAGTAGTTTTTTATTATTTTGATTTAGATGAACTTTTAGGCTTAATACTATCTTCATTTTTTTGATATATTTATAGTTTACTATTATTGCCTTTTCTTTGTTAAAAAATAAAATTTGATTTAGTCTCCATTTTCGTTATCTAAGTATAAAAATATGCATATCGGCCATTTTTTTGCAAATTTGATTAAGAAATTAATATTAGGCTAATTCGATAAATAAAATTACAATAATATTAGTCTAAAAGTTTAAATAAATTAAAAAAAATAGTTTAAAAAATAAGTTTAGTATTACTCCTTTTTGAAAATTTGGCAATTATATTTATTTTTATATTGTGTTATTTATGCATTTTGTTGGACTTAAAGTTTAATAAATTGAATAAAACATATATAAAATTGAACATTAATCCAACAGGAAAAAAATTCAAGAATATGAACTAAATATTAACCATCTTTAACTTTTTTGAATTTGATATTTTTGTACATTTGATACAATAGAGATGTAAATCTTTTGGCAATGAAAGGAAATGATAGATAAGTACATGAACAAAAGGGTAATAATGTCATTGCACTCACTTTGTTTTTAATGCATTTCTAACTTTGACTAGTCTTCATTGGGGGTAAAATGTACATATTTGCGGTGACCCGCCCGCGGGGGGGGGGGGAGAGTGTTAGTAACCCTTTCTTAATTCTTAAAACTGTTTCACTTGTAAACCTTAGTAATGGAGTCCCAGAGTACCATGCCTTGTTTACCAGACCATTGCTCATGAACGCTTGGAATACATTGTGATTGCTAAATGTTTTAAACCTTGTTGGCTATAATTATTATTGTGTACTTCGATAGTGATTTCTTATAGATTTGGATGCACTGATTTGCAGCGTGAAGGCAAAGGTGTGCCTGAAGCATCGCTGCCATTTCATAGAGCAATGCCAAGTTTAACGCATGTGGCTTTGGTTGAACTAGAAAAGGCTGGAATCTTGAAGTTTGTTATTAGCCAGGTTACCCTTCATGGTTACTCTTTTGACAGGAAGTTTTAATTTCTAAGGTTTACCATGACAATGAAAATCTGCCCCAGCATTTGGAGGCAAGACAATTTGATATTTGAATTGGCTGTCTCCATAGTAGACAGTTTTGATCTTTATCTAATATTAGATTTTTGCTGCTTTATATTGGGTTTCAGGAGTAATATTTCCTGGTCTAAGTCTCATGTTGATGCAAAGATAGCCTGCAAGACTTAATTTTGCAAAAATCCTTTCATTTTATCTTCTTTTCTTTTCCTCTTCTGTTTGTTTCTGTTATTCTTTGTGTTGTTGGCCCAAGTTGAGCGTTTGTCCTCTCTCCTCCATTTTTTTCCTTTTCTTTGGGTTCTTTTTGTTGGGGGTGGGGTTTAGTTGGGTTGTCTATTAATCAAGTGAAGTTTGAGATGGGAGCATTGAGGGCTACCGTTTTTCTTAACCATGTCAAAGTTACAAGTAGTTTGCTGGATAGAGAAGCAAGAATTGGTTCATTCCCCAACTCAGTCCACCAAAAATATGCACAACAATACAAGAAACAGAAAAAGAGTTTACTTGTTTCTTCTTGCTTTTCCATATTGCTCCATCTATTTGTTCTGATGAAACATATCCGCCATTGTTAATTTTCTAATAAATGGTTCGATCATTTCTTGTAGAATGTTGACAGCATTCACCTTCGTTCTGGAATACCAAGGGAAAAACTTGCAGAATTACATGGTAACTCATTCATGGAAATTTGCCCTTCTTGTGGAGCAGAGTAAGGGTTGACCTACATATGTTCCTTCTCCTATTGGTTTGACTCTCTCCCTCTTTCCATTTTATTTACTCAATTGATATGGTCTTAAAATCCTAAGGTATCTGAGGGACTTTGAGGTGGAGACAATTGGGATGAAGGAAACACCAAGACGTTGTTCTGATATAAAATGTGGAGCAAAACTTAGAGATACCGTTCTTGATTGGGAGGTAACTTTGTATTCTTTCTTTTCTGAGTAGTGGAGTTTTGCCACTGGCATACATTTTTTTTACCTTAGAATAATTAAAACACATCCACATGAGATCGCTTTTTTTTTTTTATATACTAAATGTAACATTTAGAGAGCATAAATTGCAAAAGCAACTTTTGAAAAACCTAAGGCAACAAGAACCTCAACATTGACTCTTAAACTTAGTCATTTAACTTGTAACTTAGAGCCCTACTGATATTGTTCTTTAAACAACTTGATTTCACTCGCCTTCATAAATTTTTTTAGCTTTGAACGTGTGGAATGTTTTCAGTTCATATTGACTAAAATTTTGCAAAGTCGTACTAAATAACTTTGAAAACCATTAACATGTATCTTGCATCCAATTAGAAGACATTAAATCAATATCCTAGAGTTTTCAGCATCTGTTGGCACTAAAACTTCCAGTTCAAACAATCAGAAATTATTGAAACCCATTAGAGAAAATTTTCTCAGTATCAAAGTTTCCAAAGCAACTTCTTCCAAATAAAGTTTCAGTAGAAAATTCTAATCTTATAGTTTAAGAAATTCACCATCTTAGCATTAAATCATGAGTAAATCTTGTATGCATTGACAATATATACACTATCATGGTTAGATGAATGCCACATAAGTGAAATTTAGATTTGAAATTGAAATTTAGCATATGTGGCATTCATCTAAGCGTGACAGTGTATACACTGACAGCGTATAGAAGATTAATCCTTAAAACATAAGGTTTCTGATAAACCAAAAAATGCACCACCTGTAAAGAATTCATCTTATTTATCAAACTTTCCTAATACAAACAATTTCAAAAGCTCTTTTTGTATCCTGAAATTTGTTTTGTCAAGTGTTTTAGTTGAATTTGCTCCATATATTGTTCTTACCACAGCCATCTTGTAGAGGCAGCTGCCTTTCCAGCAGCAGCAGTTGTTTGCAGCTGTTTTGCTGATGTATGCTATTAGCCATGCTGCTGCCTTCCTCCTCCTAAAACCATGTAAAAAATCAAACATTTGCGTCCTATTTTTTTTCCATAGATTCTTCTCTTTTCACCATTAAACTTTCAAATTAAATCATGAACAAGATCGTGAATGTTCTTAAGTTTTTCTATCAAAACCTAAACATTGAACTTGAATGACAACATAATAACTTAAAACCTATGTTACCAGGACTCTTCAATTTGCCCTGCCATACATGTGTCTGACCCTTTATTTTGCACTAGAGTAGCTGTGTCAGCGGGTAGTGGAGTCGGTTAACATAAACTTAAACTAAAACATAATGCAGTTCACTCCTGTCTAAACCCTCATTTTCTTCTCCTTTTCCTCCTTGGCTGACTCTGTTTCCTCTCTCTCTCTCTCTCTCTCTCTCTCTCTCTCTCTCTCTCTCTCTCGTTTTCTTCTTATAATAAGTCACAAGGTTTTGGACTTTGTAGTAGTGAGGGGTATATAGGTTACTCTTACTGCTGAGTACCTTTTCTTAAACCAATGTGGGACAAAGTGCATATTCTTGTAGGCTAGTAGTTCCTCTAATTCCCTTTTTGAAACCAATTTCGACAAAAAAATATTGATTCTACTAAATTTGTGACAAAAGAATATTGCCCCAATTACTACTTTTTCTTGTAATAGTGAACTTTTCTTATATATAATTACTAATAGTTACCAATGCTATTCATATTTACTTAATCCTCAATTTATTGAAATTAACCCTAAGTGGTTCTAGAAAAGTTTGGGGTAATATATGATGTGCTCAATATTGGTGTAGGATGCTCTGCCTCGAAAAGAGATGAATGCAGCTTCAAAACATTGTCGAATGGCTGATGTTGTTCTCTGTCTTGGGACCAGGTTAGCATAAAGTACTTCACACTTTTCTCCCTCTTTTTCTTTCTTGTGAGCAACTTTTGAAATCTTCTTTTATTGGGAGCTTGGGTGATGGAGGTGGGGTAACTGAGGAGCCAATGGGTTGTCTTCTGATCTTGATATGTATATTTTGAAACTCTTATCATTTTTAATTGTGATTAATGGTTGCAGCACTTGTTAGCTGCATCTTTGAATTGAGTGTCTTGCATAAAGTAGTTAGAATGACCGGGTAGAGGTCAGCCAAATGGGCTTAATGGATAAGGTTTGATGGCAATAAATTGATTAAGAGAAGCTGGTTCAGTAGAAATGAGAATGTTCAGCAGAAATTTTTTGAATCTTGTCATGTGGTGGAAAAGACTAACCTTTGGTTATTTGGTATGCACTAACAAATACGTAAAAAGTTTGGCTGAAATGCAATCTTCGAGATAGGTAAGTTTGTAGAAAGAACAAAGATAGATAAGCACTGATAGGATTCATGATATTGTAATGGCAATAGCAATTGATGTGCCATGTAGTATGTGCTTGCTTATGAATTACGAGGTAAATCCAGAGAAAGAAGTGGCTAACAATATCATTTCTGGTAATCCTTAGAGACAATTGTTTCATCTGTTTTGTTGTTGTTGTTGTGGTTGTTATTGTTATTGTTGATGTTGTTGTTATTGGTGGTGTTGTTATTGTTATTATTATTCTTATTATTCTTGTTATTATTATTGCTGTTGTTATTATTGTTGTTGTTGTTGTTGTTGTTATTGTTATATTATTGTTGTATATACCATTTCACTTGAAGCTTGTTTATGAATTGTTATACCATTTCACTTGAAGCTTGTTTATGAAAAGGATTTTGTTGTTCATCTCACTATTGATTTTGTTGTTCAAGGTATTCCGTTTACCTGCTAAGGTGTAGAATAAAAAATAATCCATACCATTGCTTTGAAGTATCGTCCATATCAAAAGTTAAAGATTGACCTCAAAATTTTTTGTTTTGCTTCTATTTTCTTTCTGGTTCAATACACACCAGTTTGTATTGTATATCTGATGATTCATAATCAAACACTGGCATGCGTTCAGGACCGAAATGAAGGGGCTTAAATTAGGTCTCTTCCTTAAATTGTGGTCAGCACCCAAAGAAATTGCAAATTTCAACATTGACTTGTTATGCGTGACCCAGATTTGTATGAATTATGATGTTGAAACAGAGGTTTGCAAATTAATAGCGAGTTATTAAGATCTCTTTTTGGATTTAGCATGTGGATATTTTGTGCATTTCTATGTCTGTTTTTGGTGTTTACTAGGCTCTAGATCCATTCCTCCATTGTCTGAAGGATGTATGTGGCACTTCTGTTACTTATATTTTTGTGCTTTAATTTCACAACTAAGGAGGTGGAGAATGGAAGCTGCCATGGAGAGTCTTCTGTGTCCATATAAACCTATAGGCTTCTGTGATTGAGTTCTTTTGGTATTAGAATGCACTAGGTAAAGCTAGATAAATGTGTTGAAGTAAAACTTTCCAACTACAGATCTGTCTGGTGAACCTAGATGGCAGTTACCAGTCAGAGTTGGGTCAGCAGAATGGTAAGTGATGGTTCTGTTGGGGGCTTAAGCTCTTAGGAGCAATAAGAGGAAGGAGAAAATGAATTTTTTTGAAAAAAATATATAAGTTGAGTAGTTTATTTTTAGTTACAATTCTGCCATTTTTACTAGTTTCCTTAAAATGCTTTAGCGTTAATTGTTTGGCTACTTATTATCAATAAAAATGTTTCTTCATTTTGGTTAAAATATAACCAGATAATAGGCATTCTGGTATGGCAGGAAATTGTATTTTTGGGTTGGTTACTACATAGGAATGATGGAGTAAAGCAAGCGTACAAACACAAGTAGCCCATATAGCAGTGGCAATGGGGTAAAAGTAGATTCTGAAACCAAGAGTTTAAAAGATAGTTTGCTTAGCTACAAGGCTTCCTGGTAATGTACCCTAAATAAAATAGCTCACTTTCATAAACTTAAGGAGTCTTTGATCATACTAAAATTTTAGTTTGACACTCGACATTCATTAGTTGGAGAGAATATCATGTGTCCAGCAATTGCTCATTTATTGCTCGCTTAATTTGAGGAGAGCTGAAATTTTCACTTTTCTCATGTCTGTGCTTAATGTATACGTGTGATAGAGAAAATTTCTGCAGTTGAATTCTCTGTGCTTAGTTACACATGGTAGGTGTTCTGATGTAAAGTGTCTTGTTGGTTAGTACATCTGGAGGGATTACCTTTTAAAGATGAGAACAGCTAAAAATTTTGACAAAAAATCCAATTCGCTAAGCTAGATAACAATCTACATCTAGCTAAATTCAAAAGCAGGGAATACATCAGTATTAAGTAAGCAAAAGAGTCAGCCAATTATATTGAGAGTTTGGAATTCAGATTTTGCTTAGTACTTATCTTTCATTTAAAACAATATAGATTTGATTTAAAGGACATCATGTCGAATGATAATATAAATTAGAGTTGAATGGCTAGATCGGAAATTTACCAGGCGAAGTAATTAACCACGAGATATCAGCAACTTAAGACTTGTTTTGGTCCTTGCATATGCATGCTTGAAAAGACCTGGAAGGACTTGAAGGGTGTAGTAGATTAGTTGATTTTCTGCCAATATTTAGAAATATTGTCCAATCAATCTTCTTGGGAAATGTTAAGTTCGATTAGTTTATGTTTTAACCAAAATTTGCCAGTCTGATGCAGTTGCAATTTGAACTAATTCTTTCTGCCTACAAATCTGATTCTGGAATTTTTGTAAACAGACTTCGGCACAGTTTGGCAGAGATAATAATATGAGTGAACTATTCTTAAAATGTGGGCTTTTGTTTGGGTGAAAGGAAATTTTGAACTCTAGTTTTGTCAACTGTCTATTATTTCTGATTCTATCATGCAAAGCAAATTGGCATGGAGTCTCAATCCAACAATGAGATTGGAGATTCTTGTCTTCTGCTGTTCTAAATGGATTAGTTTTGGAGGAAAGGCTGTGGGAATTGGTGAGATTTCAAAACTTGTTTCAATTGGTGGGAATCTTAAAATCCTCTGATGTGCTGGAACATATAACAGAATCAAAATGCCCAAAATGCTCATCATAACTGGAATGTCTATTGTATAAATTTTACCATGCAATCAACTGTTTTGCTCTTGTATCCTTGGCTCTCTAGCTGATAGTTTTTATTGCCTGTGTTTTCTAAATTTTCGCATATAACTTTGGGACACATTCTGCAGTTTGCAAATCACTCCGGCTTGCAACCTTCCTTTGAAATCTCTACGTGGAGGGGGGAAGATTGTAATTGTAAACCTTCAGGTTATCCTTCTGTTCCTTGATGCTCTTTCTGTCACTCTCTAATACATGTTTTTGATTCTGACGAAGCACAAGTTTTTGACTAATGCTAATAAGACAGATTGCAGCATTCCTGATAAAAATGAAGATCTTGATTGTCACCAAATTAAAGATCAACTGAACAATGGGATTTAAGTGCTAGCTAGATATTGAGTTAGATTTCTTTGAAAACCATTCGATTATTGGATTGGCATAGAGTAAGAGTATAATAACAGTAAATACCTGCAGAATTCTTTTTCCAGTAACTAACCTGGGCTGTCCAACACTCTAATAGTATTCCCTTCTTTGCTTTGATTCTTGTACTTCTTAGATTGTGCTTAGTTTGGCTGATTGTTTTCGCTACCTTGTTTTGTTGCCAGAAGGTGCTAGTGTTCTCTTGCAAGAAGTTTATTCCGTGTTCATTGTTGCGATGTGTGATGGACTGAGGGTGTTGGCTGCTGTGTTAAACGTTTTAATTGTTTTTCCTTGTGAAATGTGGTTTATATGGCCTTTCCTCTTTATCAGAAAGGGAAAGGATGAAAATGATATAAAATCTAGTGCCTGTCATTTGTCTAGATATTTAGTAGAAGCAGTATACCATCTTAGGAAGTTATGGTGCAGACTCAAGTTCTCTTTATACTGCAAGAGTTTATTTGTCATCTGATCCTTGCAATTATGCCCACTGACTTGACCATGGCTCTTTCTTTGTTGCCACATCTGTAGTTTCTAAAATTTTAAAGCGTCATGGTAATTTTAATGCCTTTGCTCCCAATGGCAATATTTAATACCTATTAGCTCATGCTAATTGCACATGGCTTTTAGTTGGACCTTGTAATTTTATGAGCACACCAAATTAGATTGGTAGGCATCAAATTTTCATGCTTGTACTGTTGCGTCCCCTCTGTTAATTGATGTTCAATTGAAAGAAAATATTAATTCAATGAAAGGTTCAGAATATTTACATAATAAGTTATTATAAAGAATTGAATATACTTGAGTTAAAGAAGGAACTTTTTTCTTGTTTTTAAAATGACGGTTTGATTTTGACCGCCTGTCTTGCTTCTTGCTTCCAACCCTTCCGCTTCTCACTCCATGAAGTGTAACTGTATATAGATAAGGTCCTCGAATGTGTTGTGTTGGTTTCTGTTAGTTTTTCTCATGTCTTCTAGTAGCTAATTGTACCTTCCATACTTTTAGTCGTTTTGTTTGTCTTGATAGTTGCCACTTTTGCAGTAACTTGTATATATTGAGAGGATTGCTGGTAAATATCATACTGCAAGTTCAAATGCATTCCTTTTTAATGGAAGTTCTGCAATCAATATTTGGTAATTTGCAAGTTATCATGGGCCTTACTGGCCCTATAAAGTGGCTTAAATACTCGAGTGAAACTATAATGATTCCTATAGTTATTTATGAGGTATGAGGAAGTAAACTGTACCCTTGCCCCCAGTGAAGAAAACTTCTACCTCCGGCTCTGATGTTATCCACTCTCTTTTATCATCTTTCTATGTCATGTGGATATTCCATACTTCTGATACGTAACCATGCTACTTGTTTTGCAGCCTACTCCTAAAGACAAGAAAGCTTGGTTGGTGGTCCATGGGATGGTTGACCAGGTACTAGTGTACAATTTTGCATCACAGCGATCTTTTTGCTCCGTTTTCTGTCTGGTAGATTGTGGAAATTCTTCCCATCCGTTAAAGGTTGGGAAGATCCTTGTGGTTGTGATGACTAGGGATGTAATCAACTTAGTATAGTAGCGCAATGTGCCTCGTATTTCTCCTTTTTAAGCGGTTACATTCCCCAAACATTTTGAATGTTTTAAACACTAACTCTGCATCTTGAAATGGGGGACTAATTTGTTTTGTTGATAAGCCTTAAATTACTCTAAAAAGTACCTTGAGCTTGAGCTAATATGTGGCAAAATCAAGTCAAGTAACAAGCTATTATCTGAAAGCAGTTTATTTCCATTGCCACCCTTGTAACAACCCTTATCCGGTTTCCACCTATCTAGCAAGTTGCATGTTAGAAAGAGAGCTTTAAGTTACTTTGAGAGGTTTTTATGATTAGTTCTTTAAGAAGGGAGTAGTTGACTCCATCAACATGTATGCTACAAGCAGGACTATTAACGCTTCTACCAAGAGTTTTCACTTGATGGAAATCAACTGCAGGTTATGGCAGGGGTAATGGAACGTCTTAATTGTCAAATTTCTCCATATGTTCGAATTGATCTTTTCCACGTCATTTTCAATCAAACCCACTGCATTGGAGGTATATCTTTTTGAAGTTATCGCTCCTCTTTCTTTTAAAGAAATTTTGTTCCTTTTCATTGATGTGGAGATTGGCATTTGTTATACCATATGTTATCTGTGAATATGCTTATGGTGTACTTCCACTGTGCCATCAGAAAAATTAGGTGATTTATATTCTGATAAGTGAAGCATATATATATCGCCCTCTCTACAACCCTAAGAGGGATTTGAGAGGTGAGGTGGGATGTGGCAAAAAAGAGTCGGAAAAAATAAAAGGGAAAAAAAGTGCTTGCTCTCGCTCACAGAGAATTCCTTACTTTGTGACTGTGAACAATGCTGCAGACTTCTAGGAGAGAGTTAAACTGCAACAAAATGGTGAAGAGAAAACTTGCAATGCATTTTATAGGATCAAATTTAAATCATAGCACAACTAGGACCTCATCAAATGGGGCATTGGCTTAATACCAATAATGATCAGACACAATCTCTAGATGTATCTAGAGAACTTAATTGTAAGGTACACTGCTTGTATTAAGAGGAAAAGAGGAAAAAGAAAAAGAGTGAGAGAGAGGAAAGGGACAAAAAAAAAAGAGTTGGTCCCTGCCCTTACCCACCTTAACCCTGTCCTTAACAAGGTAAAGGCAAAAGAAAACTTAGAAATATTATTAACAATGGCCCACCTAATCAACGGCAAAATTGCCAGACATTGTGTGCCAAACATATTCTCTACAAGAATCTTCATGATAATTCCAACCTCAAAAGACACTAAGTACCAACCAAAACACACGGATTGACTTTGGAAGAAAACTAAGCATACATTTTGGTTGAATCTCAGCTGCTTGTGAACCAATCACACATTGTTTGTGTGAAAATGCTTCATGTGTTCCTAAGTTTATGTAACAAGTGCTGCAATTGCAGCAGAATGAGAGAGACATAAGAAGGAGAGAAACTAGACTTGAGGAAGAAGAAAGAGAGATATTATTCAAATGAACTTTCCATGCCTGCCCCATCCCGCCTCTGCATTCTTATACAGCTCAAAAATAACAGAATAACTACCTGATTGCTGACTCAGCATAACAGCCTAACTAACAGGGAAGATTCCCTCTAACTACCTGAAGGAAATACATTTCACATTTGTCAAAAATATCTTCTGATCTAGTGTCATTACATTACCCCTCCCTTAACAAAATCCTAGTCTCTAGGATTGAAAGTTGAATTCTGGAAATTGAGACCTGATGACGGCAGCATCTTCCCAAGTAGCATCTTCCTGGCTCAAATTTTCCCACAAGATCAACACCTGCTCTGTAGCTCGTTCTCCTCTCCTTTCCCACAAGCTCGTTCTTCTTTCCAGTACAGCTTGGGGTGCTACCCTTATCTCTCCTTGTTCATGTAGTTGTGGTAGAGTACTTTGTACTGGTTCTCCTTTAGTAGACGGCTTCAACTGAGACACATGGAACACAGGGTGGATTGCTGATCCTGTTGGCAACTCCAATTTGTAAGCTACAGGTCCCATCTTCTGCAACACCTTATAGGGCCCATAATACTTAGCAGACAGCTTAAGGTTCCTTTTGAGACCCACGGTGGTCTGCCTATATGGTTGCAGCTTAAGATAGACTAAATCACCAACCACAAAGCTCCTATCAGACCTCTGTCTATCAGCATTCTGCTTCATCCTATTCTGTGCCTTTAGTAGGTTATCCCTGAGCAATAAATTCCAGTTTACCCTCTCTGACATCCAATCATCCACTGCAGCTACTACTGATGTTCCTGGAGTTAGGTTGAGTTGTGTAGGGGTATAGCCATAAAGAGCTTGAAATGGGGACATCTTCAGTGCAGTATGGAAGTTGGTGTTGTACCACCACTCTGCTGCAGCTAGTAACCTTTTCCATCTCTGTGGCTGCTCGAAACACATGCATCTTAAGTATGTTTCCACACACCTGTTAACTCTCTCTGTCTGACCATCTGATTGGGGATGATAGGCAGTAGAGAGATTCAACTGTGTTCCTAATTTCGAAAATAACTCCTGCCAAAATATGCTGGTGAATGTCTTGTCTCTATCTGTCACAATGCTGGATGGAAGACCATGCAGTTTGAATATCTGATCAAAGAATACTTGTGCTACACTCTTAGCAGTGTAGTGACTTGTTAAGGGAATGAAGTGTGCAAACTTTGTAAACCTATCAATTACCACATACAGTACATTACAACCCTCAGATTTAGGCAGTCCTTCAATAAAGTCCATAGATATGTGTTGCCATGCTTGCTCTGGTACAGGTAAGGGCTGTAATAGCCCAGGTGGTCTACAATTTCCCCCCTTGTTCCTTTTACACACATCACAGTTCTGTACAAAATCTTCCACCTCCTTTTTCATGCCAGGCCAGTAGAAATATGTTTTAGTTCTCTTGTAAGTGCCCAAATTACCTGAGTGTCCTCCAATTGCTGACGTGTGCATGCAGGTAATAAGTTGTTGCCTGAGTAGAGTAGAGGCCAGGGGCGGATTTAAAGGGGGGGCACTGGGGGCACGGGCCCCCACTGCCCCCCTTAAATTCCTATAATACTCCTATAATTTTGATATAATTTTAATGGTGCCCCCAGAATTTTTTTAAAAAAATATGAAAGAATGGGTCACAAAATTTATATCATTCACTTTCCTCCTCTAAGGACCAAATATCAATTATATCAGTCATTACTTTTGGTCCCCACTCCCCAAGTTCCCTTTACTCCTGTGGTCCCCCATTTCACTTCACAACCCACGACTCCTCTTCTTCCACACCCAACTAACTACTCTTTCTTTTTATTACTTCATCCAATCATCATTAATCATTTACTTCCTTTGTCCCCATTCCCCAATTTTCCATTCCTCTTCTGGCTCTTGGTTGTCCCCACTGAAAATGGTCTCTCCCATCAAATAGTCCAATCCTGGTTTTCCTATCATGAAAATGGTGTTGTTGACTTCTTCAAACAGTGTTCCATTAAAGGAGTAGGCTTTTTGAAAACCAGGACCTGCTTTCTTCAGTTCAACCGCAAGAAACCAGTCCTTGAAGCTGACTTCTTTCCAATTAAATAACGTGATACGGGGCACAAAGGAAGTAAAGGGACCTGGGTCTACCACTGATTTGCAACTCTTTTTACCAATTTTAGGAGACCATCAAAATCAGGTTCTAAACAATTATTTCTTATTATTATTATTTTAAATTTGTTTGCAAATATATTTCTAGAGCATGAGATTATTACTGTTTTAGAGAAATTTGAAAATTGATTAGTTAATGTAATAACTAATAAATGGGTTATTTGATATTTGATAAATATTTTAACTTGTGAAATGGTGATTTTATAGATTTATAATTTATTTTTTATTTTCCTTGATTAGTTTCTTATTTGGAGTTAATGTAATGATGAATAGAGGGCCATTTGACATATATTTTAACTTTTAAATTATTCTTGTATGGACCCTTTTGTCTAATTAACTTGATTAGGTTCATATATTGTGATTAATGATTTGATATAGTAATGAATGAATAAGTTGTGATTTGATATAGTAATGATATGTTGTGATTAATGATTTAATAAATAACTTTAACTTGTAAAATAGTTCTTGGATAGATTATTAGATTTTATTGTACATTTAATATTTTAATTGGATTAGTATCTTATATATTGATTTTAATTTCTTTAGCTATGGAGAGATATTTCAAGAGGAAATCAATGGAAAAAGAGTCATCTAATAAAGAAAAAGCCAAGGATAATGAAGGTGCAAAAAATGACAACAAAAGAAGTTACTTAGAAATTAACTTAGATGAATTACCTGCGGATCCAGCCCAAAGAAAAAAAATTGGGGATTATCATCCAAACCTTCAAGATGAAATTCGGAGATATTACTTACAAAAGGGACCATGTCAACCTCATGAGCATGTTTTTCCACAAAGAAAGATAGGAAAAAAGATGTGTCGATTTGTTCGGGGCTGGTTTGATGATTACAAGAATTGGTTAGAATATAGTATTGAAAAAGATGCTGCTTATTGCTTATGTTGTTATCTATATAGACCAGATGTGGGCGAACAATCTGGTGGTGATAGTTTCATTAAGGAAGGATTCACAAATTGGAAAAAAAAGGATAGATTTGATGTTCATGTTGGTGGTCCTAATAGCGCACACAATCTGAGTTGGAGTAAATGTCAAAGTTTATTAAATCAAAATCAGCACATCGAAGTGGCATTTTTTAAGCAATCAGAGAAAATGAAGGCTGAGTATCGGACTCGTTTATTAGCCTCAATAGATTGTGCTAGATTTCTCCTACATCAAGGTTTGGCTTTTCGTGGTCATGATGAATCTGATATTTCTGAAAATCAGGGAAATTTTCTTGAACTTTTGCACTTCCTTGCGGGTCATAATGATGATATAAAAAAGGTTGTTCTTGAAAATGCCCCTAAAAATCTCAAACTCATTGCTCCAGATATTCAAAAGGATATTTCAAATGCTTTGGCAAGTGAGACTACAAGCATTATTGTAAATGATATTGGACATGGATTGTTTGCTATTTTATGTGATGAATCTCGTGATGTATCAACAAAGGAGCAATTAGCAGTTGTTATTCGTTACGTGGATTCACGTGGATATGTGATTGAGCGTTTTCTTGGTATTCTACATGTAAGAGATACTACTGCTCTTTCACTTAAGAAAGCAATTGATGATTTATTTTCAAAGCATGGTTTGAGCATATCACAAATCCGTGGTCAAGGTTATGATGGTGCTAGTAACATGCGAGGTGAATATAATGGTTTAAAAACTTTGATCATGAAGGAAAATGGTTCTGCATATTATATTCATTGTTTTGCACATCAGCTGCAATTGTTACTTGTAGGGGTTGCAAAGAAACATGTCCAAGTCTCTTCTATGTATATACATTGTCTACCTTAGTGCATGTTCTTGAAGGTTCATCTAAAAGACAAGAAATTCTTAGAGAACAACGCCTTAAGAAAGTCGTTGATGATCTAATGACTGGAGATCTTGTGAGTGGTCGGGGCTTAAATCAAGAAACTAGCCTTCAAAGAGCTTGTGATACACGTTGGGGTTCACATTTTGGCTCGTTGTTAAAGTTGGTTCTTATGTATAATTCTGTAATAGATGTTCTTTTGATAATTGAAAATGATGGCCTAGTGGAGCAAAGAGGTCAAGCATATGCACTTCTTAATTCTTTGCAATCTTTTGAATTTGCATTTATTTTACACTTGATGAAGAAAATCATGGGAATAACGAATGCACTATCTGAAGCATTACAAAGGAAGGATCAAGATATTGTGAATGCTATGGGTCTGGTCAAAGTTTCCAAGCAACAATTACATGCTACTAGGGAAGATGGATGGGATTTTTTACTTGATGAAGTTTGTTTGTTTTGTGAAAAACATGAGATCATCATTCCGAAAATGGATGAAATATTCATAACTAGTGGGAGATCTCGAAGAAAAGTTCAGCAAATTACAAACCTTCACCACTATCGAGTTGAGCTATTTTGTGCTGCCATAGATTTACAACTCCAAGAACTCAACAATCGTTTCAATGAAATCAATATGGAGTTGCTTCTGTGTATGGCATGCTTGAACCCAAGTGATTCCTTTGCAGCATTTGATAAGAAAAAGTTGATTCGTCTTGCAGAACATTATCCTTGTGAGTTTTCTAAGTTGGATATTCTTGCACTTGACACTGAATTGGATACTTATATTAATGACTTGAAATCAGCTAAGGAATTTCTCGATTTAAGAAAGATCTCTGATCTAGCTCAAAGGTTGGTGGAGACTAAGAGAGACATTGTGTATCCATTGGTTTATATGCTCTTAAAGTTGGCTTTGATTTTGCCTGTTGCTATAGCTACAGTAGATAGAGCTTTTTCAGCTATGAATATAGTGAAGAATCGGTTACGAAATAGAATGGGAGACATTTGGATGAATGATTGTTTAGTTACTTATATTGAGAAAAATATACTTCGTGAAGTTGAAAATGAGAAAGTTGTAAACCGTTATCAAAATATGAAAACTCGTCGTGAATAATTGTAAATAGTTTAGTTTGTTTTTGAAATAAAATTATTATTACATTAATAATTTTGAGTTTGTCTTTTTATGTTTTTCATGGAATATACATATCATTTGTACTTGTTAGTGAATTTATTTATTTTTTGCTCAAAAAATTAAAAAAAGAGTAGATAAAAAATTTTAGTGCTATTTGTGCCCCCACAAAGATTTTTTTCTGGCTCCGCCCCTGGTAGAGGCCCCTACATACACTCTACCTTTGTACCTGATGACTCCACCACTGTAAGAGTATTCAGGCATCTCTTTGTCATTGACGGCTAACGCAGTAAGCAGCTCCCTAGCTTTAGGATCCTCCTCAAAACTTTCAGCTATGTCAGCTATCCAAGCTGGTCTTACTATGGATATGGCGCTGAGTTCTTGAGTTTCCCCTCTCCTTCTGGAAAGAGCATCTGCAACTACATTTTCTTTCCCTTGTTTGAACTGAATCTCATAATCAAATCCCATCAGTTTGGTCAACCACTTTTACTGTAGAGGAGTCCAAATTTTCTGTTCCAACAAGTATTTCAAACTGTGGTGATCAGTTCTGATGATGAAATGAGATCCCAACAAGTAATGCCTCCATCTGTTTACAGCAGAGATCAATGCTAACAACTCCTTTTCATAGATAGATAATGCCTGATTTCTTGCTCCCAATGCCTAACTCATATAAGCTATGGGTTGACCTTGCTGCATAATAACAGCTCCAATAGCTTGGGTACTGGCATCTGTCTCCAAAATGAATGGTTTTGAGAAATCTGGCAATGCCAGGACTGGTGTGTTACTCATGGCATGTTTAAGTTCATAAAATGCAGCACTAGCGTGTTCATTCCAGACAAAACCATCCTTCTTCAGAAGATCAGTAAGAGGTTTCACTATGACCCCATAATTCTTGACGAATCTCCTGTAGTATCCAGTTAAACCCAGGAACCCTCTCAGTGCTTTAACATCAGTAGGTTCTGGCCAATTCATCATACACTCCACCTTGGAAGGATCAGCTCTTACACCTTCACCACTAACAACAGGCCCCAAATATGCTATTTGATTTTGTCCAAAGGAACGTTTAGAGAGTTTAGCGAAAAGGGTGTGGGATCTTAAGGTTTCCAAGACTTGCCTAAGGTGAAGGATGTGAGTGTCCATGTCTGGGCTATGTATAAGAATGTCATCAAAGAAGACCAAGACAAATTTTCTGAGGAAAGGTTCAAATTCTGAGTTCATAAGGGCTTGGAATGTAGCTGGAGCATTGGTAAGTCCCAATGGCATTACCAGAAATTCATAGAGTCCACAGTGAGTTCTAAAAGCTGTTTTAGGAATATCTATAGGGTTCATGCAAATCGGATGATAACCAGACCTCAGATCAATTTTGGAGAAGATTTTGGCCGCATGGAGTTCATCTAGTATGTCATCTATGATAGGAATGGGAAATTTATCTTTAATGGTTAAGGAATTGAGTTGTCTATAATCTATGCAAAATCTCCAGCTTACCATCTTTCTTTTTAACCAATAGGATGGGAGGCAAATGGACTGTGACTGGGTTGGATAATGCCACTGTGTAACATTTCCTTGACTTGTTTTTCTATTTCAGATTTCTGGAAATGGGGATATCTATAAGGGGCCAATTTGAATGGTTTTGCATCTGTCTTTAAAGGAATTTGGTGGTCAAATGATCTTTTGGGGGGCAATTGCTTGGGCTCACTAAATACATCCTGGAACTCAATCAATAGAGGTTCTAGAATAATTGGAGTTGTGCTTACCTGTGACTGAGTAGTGCTGATCATGCAAGCCTCCACTGCCTGCTTTAGCTTCTTCCTGATGTATTTTTGGGCCACTTCTCCCTTAACCATCCTAGTTTTTGCAGTGCCATCATCCCCTTGCAATCTCACTAGGTCACCATCCTTACTGAATGAAACCTGCAGTTGTCTAAAGTCAAATGTTAGAGGGCTGTAGGCCTTCGTCCAGTCCACCCCTATGATCAGATCATATGGCTCCAAATCTAAAAGGTATACATTGTGACAAAACTTTTGTCCTTGCATACTCCATTGAAAATTTGGTATCCACTGACTGCAACAAAGCTCCTGACCATCTGCAATTCTGACCTTAAAGGGCTTGTGTTGCCTGATAAGTTCATGCCATCTTTGTGCAACTAACTTCTTAAGGAAACAATTAGAACTTCCCCCATCCAATAGAATAGAAATTTCAGAGTCCCTAGCCATCCCTACCAATTTAATGGTGCTAGAGAGCAGATTCCCCGTGATTGAATGTAAGGATAACTCAACATCCTGTTTGTGACTATTTCCCACATATTCTATGACCTCTTCTTCATCTACATTGTCTTCTATATCAGTCGCAATAATCATATGTATCCCCTTGTTCTTACACATATGACCTGGCCCAAACTTGGCTCCACACTTAAAGCACAGGTTATTGTCTTTCCTATATTGAAACTCAGTGGGAGTGATTTTTCTGAATTGTTGAGTTGAATTACCTTGCTTCCTGGGATCTCCCTCACTTGTTGATGCGTTGGCTACATGGGGTCTGTTTGTGGCCGAACCTCCATTGTAATTCAACTGTGAAGATGGGAAGGGTCTGTTAATCGCCTTGTTCTTCTTGAAAATGACCTCCAGTGCCTTTTCTTGCCATCTTGCAGCCTCAAAAGCTTCTTGCAAGGTCTGGGGTTTGTGCATTTTGACCAGAGCCTTGAGTTCTTCTTGTAATCCACTCAAATAGCTTGAAACAAAATAACTTTCACTCAAACCAGAATTTTTTAGCAGCATTATGGCCCTCAACTCCGCAAATTTCTCCTGATAGGCCATTACTGAGGAAGTTTGCTGCAGTTTGTTAAACTCCTCTACCCCATCTTCATCACCAAGGGTTCCAAATCTGCAATTCACACCTTTGAATTCCTCCCATGCTAACGTCCTTTTATCTCTTTTGAAGCTTTGAAACCAAATATTGGCTCTCCCTTCTAAATGCATTTCTGCAATCAACATCTTCTGCGAATCCGAGATGCCATACAGATGGAAGAAAGTCTCACATTTCTGGATCCAGTCTCGCACTTGCTCTCCTGAGAACTTAGGAAACTCCAGCTTGGGTACTCCAGGAATAAAGGCATTTCTCTCTCCTCTATCTTGATTCATCTGCCCTTGCCTGGAGTTGTGTTGCAAAGAGCTCGGGGGAGTGGCCAGAATTCCTCTTTCCTGCTGAGAATTCCTGTTGTTTCCTCCAATCTGCGCAGCAATGCTGGCTATGAGAGCCTTTAATTCTGTAGAATTAGCCACCATCTTCTCTTCCATGGATTTCAGAGTCTCACTGGTAGAGTCCATGAAAGTTTGCAATCTGGCCTCCTGCTTCTTGACCTGCTCTTCAATCGTTTTGAGACGTGTTCCTTCTGCCATGGCCGTGAATCAAGCTTCCTAATCCAAGGATCGGAAGCTCTGATACCACTGTAACAAGTGCTGCAATTGCAGCAGAATGAGAGAGAGATAAGAAGGAGAGAAACTAGACTTGAGGAAGAAGAAAGAGAGATATTATTCAAATGAACTTTCCATGCCTGCCCCATCCCGCCTCTGCATTCTTATACAGCTCAAAAATAACAGAATAACTACCTGATTGCTGACTCAGCATAACAGCCTAACTAACAGGGAAGATTCCCTCTAACTACCTGAAGGAAATACATTTCGCATTTGTCAAAAATATCTTCTGATCTAGTGTCATTACAGTTTATGGGTCTTTATAAACGTCTTCTCAGAACATTCTAAATAATCAGAACAAGAGGTGAGCTCCATGGAGCATGGAAAAGAATTTTGGAACTAGGGTTGGACGGGGAAGGATGGTGGCTTGGGAAGGCTGGGGAAGGAGCAGCATTAGAGGAGAAGCATAATGAAATTGGTAATTGGGGATGGGGAATGAAAATGGGGAGCTACCAGGACACTGCTGGACCATAGGATGATGAAGAAGGAAGAAAGTTGATGGGTCAGAGGAAAAGAGGATGAAAGGAGTTGCTGGGGGTCGGTGATGTGAAGGGTTGGTGTGGAAAGGAGATAGATACATGAACAGTGGACAATAAGAAAAGGAAATTGGCTAAAAAGTTGTTTTTAATGTTGGGTTGATCAGCGCTTTTGCACTAAACCAACTGATTAGGATGTTTTCCTTCCATGTACCATTTTGTACAAAGCACATAGGGGTAAACAACAGAATTTTGATAATTAGGTTAAGTGTATGCCTTATTATGTGAGTGTCATGGTAATTACTCAACTTGAAAAGTTGTTTTATAGTAGAAAAATAAAGTGGGAAATATATGTAAAAGTCGAAGTGCTATTACTTGGGATGGCCATGCTAACTCATTTGAATTTTGCTCAAAAGTTGAAATGGGTATTACTTGGGGAAACTAGGTTTCTTTTGGTGTAATCCTTGTGTTAATTTAAATTATGTAAAAGAAGTGGACAGTATTTTGGTTCTTACACAAAGCAAAATGTGGATAAGGAGTTTGATCTGTATTTTCAACATAAGAAGAGCTTTAAGAAAGAGGTCTAGCGAAATTCAGATGGTGGTCTTTTTGGAGGGACATTGAGGCAGTTTAAGATTCTGGTGCATGGTTTGTACATAACCTGATGTGGCTTTTATGCTGTGATAGCTGATTTATCAGTCATTCCAGTCCAGGATTGCTCTGATAAATAATTTGTAGCCATTTTTGGGTAAGAAGTTGTGCAGAGATTATGCAGTGTGTAATAATCAAACAGCGGTTGGGTTGCATCTATCTAGTTGTGTACTTGAACAAGCATATTGAAGTTGATTGTCATTTTGTGAAAGAGAAACTGCTCAAAAGCGATTAGGACCTCCCATATGAGGTCCATTGATCAATTATTAGCTGTTTTATTTTTGCCAAAGGTTAGGGATTCATGGTTTCACAAATTTGGAGACTGGTGAATGAATTCCAACCTGAGGGGTAGAATTAAGACAGAAAATTAGGGTATTATTATATCTACTATATCTGTACTACTACTACTATAAATTCTGCTACGTCAACACCAAATTGGTGTAAATTGCAAGTTTTTTGACATGCTTTCAGCTAGTTAAACCAGAATTTCATGTAAATTTTGGTTCCTGACCCATGTCAATTTGTTGTTTTCTTGCAGAGAGGAAATACACTAAATGGTCACTCAGGGTGATTAGCGTACATGGAGAAAAGGCTCCATTGTCATTCATTAAATCGGTCGAGGTTTTGTCCAATTTTCTATTGTTAAAAACTGTATTTCCAATTGCACCATTGAGTCTGCTATTGTTTATTGTATGCATCAAATGCTTCCCCAGTTTTTTCTTCTTACCGAACAAGGAGCCATGGTTATTATTGAACAAATTTGTCCTTTTGTCCATATCCAGATATCATTCCCTGACAGGCGAGAACTAAAAGTAGCTGTACTCCAGAAACAACCATTTGTACTGAAAAGGTATATTATTGCAATGACTTGTATTGAATTGTCATGGCATCATACTGTAAGCTTCTTCATTTCATGTTCTAATGCTGCCATGATGTTCCTAGGATGTAATCTCCGGCCTACAAACATGGGCATTTGCTACGTTGAATTTGTTTGAAGTTTCTGTTAACTAAAATTTGTGTCAGTCTAATAAATGATTTTACGTTAGATTGGCTATGTATATTAATCATCTATAGGGTACAATGTTTTTCGTGATTTATTGATTATTCTTTCTTTGTCTTCTCTAACCAAAAAAGCCTTGTTGCCGTCTCTTTTATCTCTTTTTTTTTTTCACTTGCTTTTTGCTGGACTTGTTGCTGTAATTGACACTGCAGGGAAATGCTTTTAAGACCACTTGACATACTGTTGAAGATCAACCTCAGTGATGGTTGCGGGTGTCAGTTTGTCAACATTGATTTCCCGGTGAATTTCGAGGTGAAAACTGTGATGTTTTTACCGTTGTCTCTCTTTCAAAATATAGTTTTGTCTCGAGTGTTAATCTTAAGCTGGCTGAAATCATCAAGGTATTAGCATGCAACTATGGTACATTTGACTTATATTGTCTGGTTGGACTTCTTAAAAAATATAAGCAATCACTGTGATTACCAGGCTTTCATTTGACGATGTATTATTAGATTTCATACCAGATGATGAGCTTTCTGAGTCTGTGTGCTACAATTGGATAATCAAAGCACAAAAAGTTATTTCTATTTGAATCATGAGTATGACTAATGCACATTATTCATATCATTGTTACCTTTGGGGTTTCCTTTCCACTTGTTTGAGGAAATGCTTTCATCATTCCATGCAGGAGTCCTCTGGTTGTGTCAATTTAGACAAAGATAAGGTGATTCAGAAGCTTAAAGATGTAACAGTCCAAGATCAATGTTGTGGTAAGTTTTCGGTGATTGAGAGGAAGAACGTTCCAGGCCAGAAAAAGGAACTGTCCACCTATGCTGTGGTAACGAACATAGTTAAATATGGAGCCATCGCACCGATTGCAAAATTGTCTGTAGTCAATACAGTTGCCAAGAGATCAAAAGAAAAAGTTGATATCAGGAGTGATGACTGTTTGATGGCGAGCTGTGAAGGTGAAGGGACCATGAAGAAGTTGAGAGTTCAATAACTCTGCTGTTAGGATTTATATTTAGAACTGTCTAGTGTCTACAAGGATGGATGGTGGACTCTATGGATGTCTGGGAGTCTGCATGGTGGATGCAACATGGATGGACTCAAATGTGATGGTAGAGATCAAGTGCATCTAGGGTGCTGAAAGATGGTCTCTTTAAATGTGAATATCTAGCTAGAGGTTTGTAATTCTTGGAATCTTTGAAATATGTTTTCCTTATACAAATTTTGAGATTTTAGAATCTCATGAAGCTCACTAAAACTCTTTGCATTATGTTTGTTCAGCATCCTGAAGTTAGTCGGATTATATGTTTGATGCCGTTTCAACATTTATCGACTTAGTCTTATATAACCATTCTATAGAGATGTATCATAAGATAATTTTGTTGGACCCTGAAAGTTCTAGTGTTATGTTATTGACATTTTCGTTGCTTGTGTCATTGGAACATGATTTAGTTTGGTCTTCGTTACTTGATAGATTATTACTACTATAATCGTTGTTTACTTCTATAAGGTTCCACAGAAATCTGTTTTACCTGTTTAGTGTGACTTTCTACAGTAAGTATTGTGAGCACTGAATATTGAACTTACCATGATGGAGAGCGGAGGATTAAGCTGTCTAGGATGTAGAAGAACTTGCCAAACCTTTTAAATGGATGCTATATCATAAAAGGTTAAAACTGTAGTTTACCAGCAGTCCAACTATTTTTCATTTGCATACTTTTGCTGTTTGTCAGGCAGGAAATTAGAAACTGGAATACTTAAAACCTTAAAGGGTCTAGAAGATAATTCAGAAGATCTCACGAAACAAAAACTCTGAAGTTCCCGGAGCCATGGTAAGAGCCTAAATGCTTGCAAACTGCACAAATATAGAATGTACCAATCTAGTGGGAGACCACTGATATTTGAACAATTCATATTAGCCTTCTGGAGAGGTTAACATTTTAAAAGGTAGGTCGAAGTATGGTTGACGCTAGCTATAAGCTAGGTGACCTTGCAAGAGCATCGACTTTTGTGCTTGGAATTTTAGATGCACAACAGTGTTTGTGTGAACTGTCGATTGTTATTAGCTGTTCGAAGTACGGATAGACTTGAAAGCAAAAATTATACTGGATGGTAGCATTTTGCCCCTTGAAAGTCCTTAGCACACCCTTGGTACTGATCAAGAGGTTTCAGGATCCTATACGCCAGAAGACTCGTCACTTGTTCTCTTATAGCTCTTGATGATTGATAATAGGATGCAGGGGAGATTTTGTGGAAGGTAAAACCTGGCTAAATGGGACCTTGGCATCCCAATTTACATTTTTTGTATATTTTTTGTATATTTTCCTTTCTTCTCCGAACCCTTTTTCTTTTATCTGTAATCAAAATGGAGAGAGGAACATTTTCTTCGAATGCCCATCATAATTTTTGTTTTACTAGGATGCCCTTTTTCCTGGTACTTTGTGATCACTTGTTGCCAGCTTCTGAACTGCTAACGTTATCTTACTAAAGCTGCAGACGCTCTTGCATGAAACTCTGAAAATGAATATGACAATAAGCGTGCATGTTGCATCTAATCATTTCCAGTTTCTCTTCTTCAACATTTAATAGAACTATAGAAGTCATCGAGTCTTCAGTGGAGTTATTAAGCAGTTCTACATTGAACTGATTGTGATCTTGTCACATCTTTTATATTTTAATCTGAATCTCAAATCAAGAAATCAATGTTCAATATACTACAAAACGGTATTTATTAAGTGGTAGCTGTGTGTACATGTCAAATATAACCACTCAAAACCTAACACAAATATGGACTACTAGTATAGGACCCACCCAAAAAAAAATGAACTACTAGTAGTATTAATAAAGGGACAATACTTAGTAACGATAGTTATCATAACAAAGCTGATTTAACAGGTTGTTGCACTTTTAGTAACTGTTTAATTACTTGTTGGATTTATCCAACTAAATAGGATAATACGTAAAAATAAGGAAGTAAGTTTCTCATCTAAAATAGTAAGTTAATGTAATAAATTAGCAATTTTTATACCGCAAAAGGTAAATTGGAATAGATATAAAACTTAATTTTTAAATAAATAAATTACTACTTTATATATCAAACTTACTTTTTAGAGAGTAAGTTTATTTCAAGTTATAGTATGTTTTTATACACAAATAGTAATTCTTACTAATAATATGGAAAATTTTGATTAATGGTCAAAACTTACTAATTTATGGCACAAATGTACTATTTTGCATTAAAAACTTATCTCAAACTAGTATTAGGAAATTTATTTGAAATAATGATAAGATGTTTTATTAAGGGAAAAAAATCCCAATGGCTCTTCAACTCTTTCCCAGGTAAAGTTTTAGCTCTCAAACAATTAACGATAAAGTTTTGGCTCTCGATCTAATAAAACAGCATCTTTGTAGCCCTTTAGTCTAACCCAACAGTTAAAATTGACGGGAAACATCATTTCGCGAGACGCACGACCAAATATCAAGGGCATTATAGTCTCTAAGCAAAGAAAGAAAGAGTTAAAACACTTTCAACACTGATTTTCCCTCCAATAATTTCCACCCCTTTTGCTCCAAAACCCTAGTGCGAAAAAATCAGACTACTCAATCCGGATGTTGCAGCAAAAGTGCTAATTGCCGACGTGGGAGGGGTTATAAAGGCAGAAATGGAGTGGCGAATATGGAGGAGAGATGACTACTTTGATCCGTACCTCGTTTACGATAATTGAAAAATCTTGTTTACTAATCCATTTGGGTTTAAGATTTGTTTATATGAATGTGTAATGAAACTTATTTGTTTATATATTTGGGTAATGGTGATGTCGGGAGGCTAGGTGGTCCAATTTGTGGTCCTACTTTGTTTTTTGTAAATTGACAATGTCAGACAAAGGGGGTTTGTTTGAAAGTGATGTATTTTAATGGCTGAAAAGGGACAACTTTATTTCTTCAGGGTCTTTTTTTTTTTTTTGCTAAATTTGACCAATTCAGTATTTCATTTGTCAGCCTTTATGTGTTTTTTCGTTATGTTGTTGACTATTTTATCCCAATTGCCATTGTAGAGCCTGATTCTGAATGGTTTACTATTCGGATGCATCATGGGGATAGAATTATGTGGGAACAGTATGTATGGTATGCTAATGGAGAGGTGGACTATGTAGATGTTTGTGATGCCGATAGAATGTCAACCATTGAACTAAATAAAATGGTGGAGAAAAAGGGACATCGTAAAGTTGCCATAATGTACTACTACCTTGAACCAAATAAGGATCTAACAAATGGTTTAAGAGAGTGTTTATCTCAATCCGTAACTTTTGATGATTACAAAACAAATGGATGTTACTAATATTCTCTGATTAGATCTTTTCAGAATTGGAGCAGAACAGGTTCAAAGGCTAACATATGCTGAAATAGCTGTCGAACGCACATAAAGACTGCATCGGCCGTCTGACAACCATTGAGCAACTTCGGACGCATGAAGAACCCACTCTCGGACGTCCGAGGATGATAAGCCAAGTCCTCTAAGCTCATTAACCCCGATCAGACGTACAACACCTGAGTACCGGACGTCTGACAAACATTGCGACACTTCGGACGCAAAACATTGGAGGCACCGGACGTCCGAACGAATTGAAGGAGAATTCCTAGTTTTGCATCATACCTTCGGACGCATATTCTGGAGGTACCGTGTGAAGCCCCGAAAGACGAAGAAAGAAAACGTTCTGGTGAACAGTGAGAATCCGGCCGAAAATCTGGCCAATTCTCGGCCGGATTGCCTTGGAGTTTTGAAAAAAAAATTGATTCGCCACTACCTTGAATCCGGCCTGGAATCTGGCCGGCAATCCGGCCGGATTGTGACGTGGCACTTCGGCAGCCAGCTTTGACTGGCTGATTTTTCTTCATTCTTATCTTGTTTCTTGGCTGAGATGTCTTCATTTTTGCTCCTTCTTGACATGGCTCTCTAGAGAGGAAAAACAAGAGAGAATTCTTCATTTTCTAGCTTCAATCTTTGCTCAAATCTTGAGTTGTAAACGTTGAAATCACAAACTACTCCGTACAAGTGTATACTAAGGAGGAATAAAAGCTATGGTGGAGTGATTTTTGGAGAAGAAGCGCTAAGCTATTATCTTTCTTGAGTTTATAAGGTACCTTACTTGAAAAATTTCCTTTTTGTTCTAATATGGTAAATTAGTGACTTATAGTAGCTAAATATGTGGTTTTGTGGAAGATTTCATGATTTAAAGTAGAGTTTGATAAATTTCTGATTTATTAGTGAATTTTTCTGATTTTAGATGATAATGGTTGGTTGGCCATAGAATGATAGCTTGATATGGTGTCAAATAGAGCCTTTGTGTGTTAATTGTGGTTGTTTGCGGAAAATTTTAGATTTGTGCGAAAAATTTCAGTTTTAGGGTTTCAAATTTGGGGCTTTATTATGGTTGGTTATTGAGCTCTTAATTGGTTAAGATTTAAGGGTGTTGTGGCCCTAATTAGGTGTGTTTTATAGCTTATGATTTGTATGTGAATATGTGGTTGAATTGAGATGGTATTGGTGTTGTTTATAGGATGGAAAATAGAAATTAAGGGAAAATGCTGTCCAATCTTTGAGAGCATTTGATAGTTTTGTTATGTGAAATATTGAGGTTATATATGCTAGTTTCACTTGCCTACGGAAATTCCAGCTTGTGTAGGTCAATATCAATGTTAGGGTTTCGAATTAGGGTTTAATTATGATTGGTTTTGGGAGTTATCAATTGGCTCATATTGAAGAGGTATTGTGGCCTAATTAGATGTGTGATATATCTTATGATTCGTATGTGTAATTGTGGTTATATGCAAAGGTTAGTTTAGAAGAGTAATTTCAGTTTTTACCTTGTTTCTGGACTCAACTTGGACTGCACATTTCTCTATGTTTTAGATCGAACCAGCTGTTGGACAAATCATGAAAGTTGTAGAGATATGAGTTAGCCATCTACCTGTAAAATTTCAGATCGATTGGAGCACTGTATCTTGTGAATTGACTGAAATACCCTTGACTGCCCTTAAACCCTGTTTCACGGACAGTTTCCATTTTTTTTCTCTAAGATTTCGATTTTTTGACCATGAATATGTATGATTTGGCTTTGGAGGTCTTCATAAGAAATGTTGGTATATGTCTTAGTTTCGTAACGCCATAAGATTCGTTTCAATCGGATAAGTGTAGCTTCAACTATGATTAAAATGCCAAAAGATGATAGGAAGTTGATGCTTTTAGAATTCCTTTTGTTTGACATGATAATTGTGATCTAGGGTTTGGACTTGAGTAAGGCAATGTCTGTGATGGATGGTTCCTGAGTTGTGGTTGGTGAGTGATCCCCAAACTATTTTCAAAGTTACTTATGAACTGTTTCTTGCACTGTTTACTCGCTTGCATATCATGAGTGCTTGCATGTGGACCATGACATATTTTGGCTCAAATGAGTACTTGGAATTCGTGTGCTTAGAACCAATATCTCCACCCCTGATTATTTGGAGCAAATGGCTCCCTTGTACTGTTTGACTTACTGGATCTATTTGAGCGTTGGAGTTCTAAGTACAATGATTTCACTGGCTCATAAGAGCAATAAACGTACATTTGATCATTGATTCATAATCTCATTTAAATGCACTATTGTGAAGCTTATTTGATTACTGATTTTATTGGACACTCGCTGAGCTTCTATCTCACCCCAAAATATTTTTTTCCCCTCCACAGGGCTCAAGGCAAAAGAAGCGAGTGTAATGAGTTATTAGTATGACTGGATGAATATCTCCTGTATAGTTTGAGTTTTAGATTTCTCTTGTGTAATAGTTAGGATTGTATGAATGTTTGGAATTGAACGAATGTATGTGTACGTTCCACGCTTGGAAACTAGTATTCACTTCGCTGGTGATATGTAATTCATGGAGAATTTGATGTACTATTTGAGATGTGCATTGTAATTTAATTGAGGACTGTAGTGAGTGAGTGAGTCCTGGCGAGAGCTGGGCAGGCGGTCCGCCGAACCCTTTGGTTCGCCTTAGGGGAAGGTGGGGCTGTCACAATTGGTATCAGAGCTTAGCCTTCAGATCTCTGTAGTTTATCCTAGGCTAAAGTTTAGGATGCCGGACTGTGGGACTGGTTTGATAGTGGTAAGCGTAAGATATGACTTGGTTGCTTCCAAACGTACATCAACCGATTCTGGTACTAGTGTACGGCTTGAGTCGTAAAGTTTCTTAGTTTTGAATTCTTGTACTTGAGTACTCGATACTTTTCCTGAGAAAATGCTTGTGAATTTGGAAGGAACATGGTCTAGTATATGATGATGTGAATAGGAATCATACATGAGTTTAAGATAAGTTGTAATGGTACAGGTTAGAGTACAGAGGATTTCGTATTGTACTCGAGACTTAACCGAATGACGAGATTGAAATGATGAATGCTATCTTGGACTTGTCCAATAAGTGATTGGCTAGGGTTTTGATAGATTATGGTGGTGGCCGAATTTGTTGAGAAAACTTCTGGTTTTGCATCCTTCTTCTAGTCTTATTGTTTGATTAAAGTTTGCACCACCCGATTTGTAAGTGTTGAGATTTGAAATACTTGAACTGCCTGAGACCGACCAAGCTGAGCACTTGAGACTTGAACCTGTTTAGGCGAGTATGCTCTTACGTACACTTAATGACCTGACTTGACTGAATATATAGTATCTCTTTTACGCATGAGCAAGTAGCTTGATTCGTATATGACCTGTTAGTGGACTTGAATACTGCGACTACTTGAGAAGGTGAATCGCTGGACATAGGCTAGGCGAGTGTGTTCTTATTCGTACCCGTGCTCCATGAACTTGAAGTAATTGATCCTACTTTCGGACTTGTATGTTTTAATGTGTGGTTGTAGACCGGCTACTACTCCTCTGTAGCGGTTGAACTGAATCTCTCTGGTGAGGCATTGCCTGTTGTGTTTTCAAGCACCGCCATTCTTCTGGCGAGGCATGCCTGTTGTGTTATCAAGCACCGCCAGGGATGAACTTTTTGAACTGAACCTCTCTGGTGAGGCATTGCCTGTTGTGGTATTAAGCACCTCCATTCTTCTGGCTAAGCATGCCTGTTGTGTTATCAAGCACCGCCAGGGATGAACTTCTTGAACTGAACCTCTCTAGTGGGGTATAGCCTGATGTGTTATCAAGCACCGCCAGTCGTCTGGTGAGGCATGCCTGTTGTGTTGTCCTGCACCACCAGGGATGAAATTGTTGAACTAAAGCTCTCTGGTGAAATATAGCCGTTGTGCTAGCTTGTTGTGTTATGAAGCACCACCAGGGGCAAATTCCTGAGACTCTCTGGTGAAATATAGCCGTTGTGCTAGTTTGTTGTGTTGTCCAGCAGCACCAGGGATAAATTCCTGAACTGAGACTCTCTGGTGAAATATAGCTGTATGCTAACTTGTTGTGTTGTCCAGCACCGCCAGGGGTAAAATTTTCAATCGGAGGCTTCGCTATGTCCTGAATTTTTTGAATATCTAGGACTTTATTTCCAACTCAGGGCTAGTTGTTTGAATCGAGCCCTTTTGCATGTTCTCTTTGGGTACTTGTTTAGCTATCCGTTGGCCTGTTACAAAGTGATAAGTGGGATTGGAGTGATTCTTAGTACTTGATTGACTTTTGAGGACTATTCTGATATGATTAGTATAAGTTGGAATGTCGAGAACGACATTCGTTTAAGGGGGGGAGTTTGTGAAGCCCCAAAAGACAAAGAAAGAAAACGTTTTGGTGAACAGTGAGAATCCGGCCGGAAATCCGGCCAGTTCTCGGCCGGATTCTTGGCCGGATTGCCTTAGAGTTTTGAAAAAAAAAATTGATTCGCCACTGCCTTTAATCCAGCCGGTAATCCTGCCAAATTCTGGCCGGATTGTGACGTGGCACTTCGGTAGCCAACTTTGACAGGCTGATTTTTCTTCATTCTTATCTTATTTCTTGGCTGAGATGTCTTCAATTTTGCTCCTTCTTGACATGGCTCTCTAGAGAGGAAAAACAAGAGAGACTTCTTCATTTTCTAGCTTCAATCTTTGCTCAAATCTTGAGTTGTAACCGTTGAAATCACAAACTACTCCGTACAAGTGTATACTAAGGAGGAATAAAGGCTATGGTGGAGTGATTTTTGGAGAAAAAACTCTAAGCTATTATCTTTCTTGAGTTTGTAAGGTACTTTACTTGGAAAATTCCCTTTTTGTTCTAATAATGGTAAATTAGTAACTTATAGTAGCTAAATATGTGATTTTGTGGAAGATTTCATGATTTAAAATAGAGTTTGATAAATTTCTGATTTATTAGTGAATTTTTCTGATTTTAGATAATAATGATTGGTTGGCCATAGAATGATAGTTTGATATGGTGTCAAATGGGGTCTTTGTGTGTTAATTGTGGTTGTTTGCGGAAAATTTCAGTTTTAGGGTTTCAAATTTGGGGCTTTATTATGGTTGATTATTGAGCTCTTAATTGGTTAAGATTTAAGAGTGTTCTGGCCCTAATTAGGTGTGTTTTATAGCTTATGATTTGTATGTGAATATGTGGTTGAATTGAGATGGTATTGGTGTTGTTTATAGGATGGAAAATAAGACAATTAAGGGGAAATGCTGTCCAATCTTTGAGAGCATTTGATAGTTTTGTTATGTGAAATATTGAGGTTATATATGCTAGTTTCACTTGCCTACGGAAATTCCAACTTGTGTAGGTCAATATCAATGTTAGGGTTTCGAATTGGGGCTTAATTATGATTAGTTTTGGGAGTTATCAATTGGCTCATATTGAAGGGGTATTGTGGCCTAATTAGATGTGTGGTATATCTTATGATTCGTATGTGTAATTGTGGTTATATGCAAAGGTTAGTTTAGAAGAGTAATTTCAGTTTTTACCTTGTTTCTGGACTCAACTTGGACTGCACATTTCTCTATGTTTTAGACCGAACCAGCTGTTGGACAAAGCATGAAAGTTGTAGAGATATGAGTTAGCTATCTACCTGCAAAATTTCAGATCGATTGGAGTATTGTAGCTTGTGAATTGACCGAAATACCCTTGACTGCCCTTAAGCCCTGTTTCACGGACAGTTTCCATTTTTTTTCTCTAAGATTCGATTTTTTGACCATGAATATGTATGATTTGGCTTTGGAGGTCTTCATAAGAAATGTTGGTATATGTCTTAGTTTCGTAGCGCCATAAGATTCATTTCGATCGGATAAGTGTAGCTTCAATTGTGATTAAAATGCCAAAGGATGATAGGAACTTGATGCTTTTAGAATTCCTTTTGTTTGACATGATAATTGTGATCTAGGGTTTGGACTTGAACAAGGCAATGTCTGTGATGGATGATTCCTAAGCTGTGGTTGGTGAGTGATCCCCAAACTATTTCCAAAGTTACTTATGAACTGTTTCTTGCATTGTTTACTCGCTTGCATATCATGAGTGCTTGCATGTGGACCATGACATATTTTGGCTCAAATGAGTACTTGAAATTCGTGTGCTTAGAACCAACGTCTCCACCCCTGATTATT
Organism: Coffea arabica; assembly: GCF_036785885.1. Taxonomy (NCBI): domain Eukaryota; kingdom Viridiplantae; phylum Streptophyta; class Magnoliopsida; order Gentianales; family Rubiaceae; genus Coffea; species Coffea arabica. The sequence continues at coordinate 21,236,895 of NC_092318.1, read as the reverse complement.
TGGAGCAAATGGCTCCCTTGTACTGTTTGACTTACTGGATCTATTTGAGCGTTGGAGTTCTAAGTACAATGATTTCACTGGCTCATAAGAGCAATAATCGTACATTTGATCATTGATTCATAATCTCATTTAAATGCACTATTGTGAAGCTTATTTGATTACTGATTTTATTGGACACTCACTGAGCTTCTATCTCACCCCAAAATATTTTTTTCCCCTCCACAGGGCTCGAGGCAAAGGAAGCGAGTGTAATGAGTTATTAGTATGACTGGATGAATATCTCCTGTATAGTTTGAATTTTAGATTTCTCTTGTGTAATAGTTAGGATTGTATGAATGTTTGGAATTGAACGAATGTATGTGTACGTTCCACGCTTGGAAACTAGTATTCGCTTCGCTGGTGATATGTAATTCATGGAGAATTTGATGTAATATTTGAGATGTGCATTGTAATTTAATTGAGAACTGTAGTGAGTGAGTAAGTCCTGGCGAGAGTTGGGCAGGCGGTCCGCCGAACCCTTTGGTTCGCCTTAGGGGGAGACGGGGTCGTCACATACCGGACGTCCTAAACACTTCAAGAAAACTTCTTGAACTCTCTACCTGCGTTCGGAAGCAGAAAACTAGCCTACCGGACGTCCGACACCACCAACGGCTTGTTGACTTTTCAGCTGCTTTCTGTCCATTGGTAGCATTAATTGAAGAATTTTTTAGTCTCTTATAAATAGAACAAAGTCAACCACTTAAAAATTACTTTGCACATTGAGACTACCTCAGATCTTGAGTGATTCAAGTGTGAGAATACTCTTTAAAGAAGATTTGTACTCTTAGTTGTGTAACTTTCGATAAGCTTTTCAAGTGTGTTTCTATTTCTTCAATAGTGTAGCTTTGTGAGGGTTATTCGAGTGATAGTAAAACTTCCTTACTTGACCAAGTGCGGCATGGGGCGAGGAGGAAGTGATCCTTCCTTTGTACACAAGAGATTGGTTGTAAGTTGATCAACTTGAAGAAACTTGCTATATAAAGTGGTCTTCAAACTCAAGTGGAGTTTGAAACTTGGTTTGCTATTCTATCCTTTTATTTACTGTCTTGCAATATAAATTGTCTATGTCTTCTACTCCCAAGCACTTGTGCTTTCTCATCTATTGCTCCATTGTGTGGTCCTTTAGAAAAAGATGGCAAGTTCTCATAAATTGACTCATATCTTGGCTAATTTTTTAAACCACCTATTCACCCCTCTCTTAGGTTGTCTTCGATCCTTACAATTGGTTTCAGAGCTTGGTCTCCTAGAGATTAAACTCAATCGGCTTTGGAGTAAAAATGACAACCAACAATGCCATGTTTTTTTAAGGATAATCCATCACTAGACCCCCAATGTTCAATGGATCAAATTATGTGAGTTGGAAGGAGAGGATGATTATTTTCTTACAATCTATTGATATTGAGTTGTGGTTTATTGTCAATGAAGGTCCATATTGTGACGGCCCCACCTCCCCTAAGGCGAACCAGTGGGTTCGGCGGGTCGCCTGCCCAACTCTCGCCGGGACTCAGTCGTTCACTAAACTCCTCAAATATATTACAATATAAATCTCAAATATTACATCCAAGTCTCCAATAATTACATATCAAAAGCGAAGCGGAAACAATTCCCCAAACTATACATAAAATGATTCTAAATCCAAACTGTACAAGATATAGGCCATCCAGACACGTGAATAAGTACTACAAGTCCTTCTTTCGCCACGAGCCCTGTGGAGGGGAATAAAATATTTTTGGGGTGAGTTAGAAGCTCAGCGAGTAACCAGTAAAATCAGTAATCAAATATATTTCACAATGTTGCATTTCGATCATTTCGATGATGTCATGATTCAGAGATCAAATGTACGTTTATTGCTCTCGTGAGCTAGTGAAATCATTGCACTTGAACACCCAACGCTCAAATAGATCATTTAACATTAACATTGAGAGGGAGCCCCTTTTTGAGCTCCAGATAAACATGAACATGAACCATAAACAAGGTGGAGACGTTGGTGTCCAGCACAAGACTTTCCCAGAACTCATTGAAGCCAAATCATGTCATGAATCCACATGCAAGCACGCATGATATGCAATCGAATAAATAATGCAAGAAACATTTCACAAGTACTTTGAAAATAGTTTAGGGTCACTCACCTCCATGGCTCAGAAATCATCCATCATATAACATTGCCTTGCTCAAATCCAAGCCTTAGATCACAAACCCAATGCAAACAAATCCCTTCAAAGTTCGGACAGCACTTCCCCTGAATTTGCTAACTTTTCCAGCCATCATGGCTTCATTATTTCCTCATTCCAACCCCAAAGGTACACACACAACAACAAGTTCATCCAATAGCCATTCAGCAAGCTCCAAGTAGTACTAGTACAAGTCAAGCTAGGGAAAAGTCCGGAAATGAAAGTTAAGCTCAAAACCAGAAAAATAGTTTTTGACGTCATTTTACGGTAATGGTACCAAAGGCCCTACGATTGTCGGATGAAGGTACAAGACCCACCGTTTCGAAGCTAAGAGATAGGGCTACAATATTTCAGAAGATCACTCAATCCAGTTTCGAGTGTAACTAGGTCAAAAATGCAAGATACCATACCAGAATCACAAAAATAGATTCACAGAACGTATTCTAGCGGAAACATCATAAATCAGGCTATCCAAGTCCAAATCCAAAAATTCCAAAACCAGCTGAAAGCTAAGAAATAGGGCTACATTTAATCAGAAGACCTAAACAACCAATACGGAAGCAATTCCAGCCAAAACAACCAATTACAGGCGCAATTCTTACATTCGGGTAAAACCAGAACAGCAATAGTAATTTCGACTTTCCTCATTCCACACTACTCCGATTGACCTGAAATTTTGTAGGCACCTCTAAAATGTCATTCCCTACAACTTTCATGTTTTAAGCCAAGGCCAATTCGGTATCTAACTAGGAGCTAAAAATTCGGGCAGAATGTTCCTTCACAAAACCTAATTTTCTGAAATTTCTTCCAAAACAGAAATTGATTGCAATTGTCCACTTTTTCCACCTTCTAGAATCATTATATACCATTTCCAATCATCATAGATAGCCACACAATCATGTTCATATTAAAACAGAAAAATCCCCAAAAATAATAAAACTTCATCACTTCAACCACAAATCAAGAAATAATCCATAAAAGTGCATCTTATACCACCACCAATCATGAATTGAGCATCAATTAAGGGAGGAGAGTGGTTCTTCACAACTCACCTTAGCAATACAAGAGATAGAGCAACTAGTCACCTTAGCTTTCCAAACAACTCCACAAAACACCTCAAAACCACTTAGCAAAGAGATTTTATGGAATGATTTGGAGTTTTATTGGTTGGATTTGAAGATTGAGCAAGAAATAGAAGTAGACAAGAAAGGCTTCTCTTGTATTTTTGCTCCAAGAGGTTCGGCCAAGACAAGCTTAAAATGGAGAGAAATTGGTCAATTTTTGAGGTTTAGTAAAGGTGATGCAATTTAGTCAAAGTCCAACTTTGAATAAGAAGGTGACACATGTCACCTTTTGGTTTAAAACTTATCTTTTTGTCTCTCCAATACAAATATCTTAACACCTTGTAAAATAATATCACTTAATACAAAATTCCAACAAGTTGTCAAAAATATAATGCATTTACCGCACTAGCGGGTCCCACGTCTAAAATACGCTCGTAATTTCTCAAAAACTAACCGATACTAGAAAAATCATTTTAAAACTATTTTTGCTCATAAAATTTATCTGGGGAATTTTTCTAATAAAGAAAATGTAGAAAAGGCGGGCGATTAAATAAAATAAACCCTAGAAATTAGAAAATTTCCGGGTTCCCACACTCATACTTTTCGGGGCGTCACACATATGATACCTCTATTATTGATAAAGTTACTCATAGGCCAAGACCAAAAACAAGGAGTGAGTTGACTGGTGATGATAGAACTCATCTTACCTTAAATGCCAAGACTATGAATGTTTTATACAGTGCTTTAGATTCAAATGAGTCTATTAGAGTCAAAGGCTGTAGATCTGCAAAAGAGATTTGGGATAAATTCAGAGAAATCCATGAAGGAAGTGAGAATGTGATAGAACAAAAGAAGTCCATTCTGATCACTAAGTATGAATCCTTTAAGATGGAACCTCATGAAAACATTGACAAGATGTATTGCACATTCAATGATTTTATTAAGAACTTAGAAATACTTGAAAAGGATTACTCTCTAGGTGAGAAAAACAGAAAAATTTTGAATGCCTTATCCAAGGATTGGGAGAGTAAAGTGACTACCATTGAGGAAGTTAAAGATCTAAATACCTTATCCATTGAATCTCTTATTAATTCTCTAACCTCTTATGAACTGAAACTCAAGTTCAAGGTGCAGGAGGAAGAAGATACAAAGGTGAGAAAGTGTATTGCTCTAAAAGTCTCACAAGATGAAGATGATTCAGCCTCCTTAGATGAAGATGACATGGAAGGTGATGACAGTGATATTGCACTCATCACGAAAAACTTCAAAAGAATACTCAATAAGAGGAGATTCAGAAAAGGTGGACCCAGCAATTCATTTCCAAATCAATTCAACAACTTGAGAAACAAAGGGAAGCTAGAGCTCAATAAAAAGCAAACTGATAAGTGCTTTGAATGTTGCCAATTTGGACACTACGCAAATGAATGTACAATAAAGAAAAGGAAGGAAAGCAAGGTTGAACGAAAACCAAAATTTAACAATTTTCAGATCACCTGGAATGACTGCAATTTAAAAGGTGAAGTCGAAGAAGAAGAGGAATCTGCCCAAATGGCTTTCATGGCCATTGGTGATGAAGAGTTAACTACTTGTAACTCTCAAACTGATAGTGATAACGAATTTGATGATGATGTTAACTCTTTTATGGAAAGAATGCATAACAGTTTGAAAGAATCCTATGTTAGAAACAAGGAACTAAAACAAAAGAGTAACTTTCTGATTCAAGACAATGCAAACCTTTTTCGACAAAATAAATGTCTGAAAAATGAAAATGAGAACCTGAAAAGAATTGAAAATGATTTGCATGTTGAACTTGATAGAAAGACAATCTTCTGTGACATGCTCAAAAATGAACAAAGTAGCTTGAAAAGAAGAATGGATGATCTTAGTCAGATGCTTCAACATAAGAAACAAAATTGTTTTCAAAGGAATGATACAAAAGCTCATTTTGGTACTCATCAGAAAAGGTTGAATCATAGTGCAAATGAGTTTACCATCTATAGGAAAAGGCAAATCAGATTTATTAAACCTGTTCATTTGAATAACTCATTAACTATGTGTAGATTCTGTTGTCAATTTGGCCACATAAAAAATAATTGTTATGTTAGAAAAAATATGAAAAATGGCATGAGATACATGTGGATGGTTAGACATAATACTAACTCTCAAGAACCTAAAAAATAAAGGGTACCAAATATTATCTTGTAAATTTTTGTGTAGGTGAACCTGGTGAACATTGTTAAGGAATCAAAGTGGTTCATAGACAGTGGATGCTCAAGACATATGACTGGTGATCCATCATAGTTCATCAATCTCAAACCAAAAGCAAGCGGAAAGGTAACATTTGGAGATGATAACAAAGCCAAAACTGTTGGAATTGGTGATGTTGGTAAGAATGGTCAAACCTTTGCTCACAATGTTCTTTTAGTTGACAATTTGAGCTATAACTTGTTAAGTGTTAGTCAATTGTGTGATAGGAATCTGTTTGTGTTATTTAAAAAGTATGAATGCCTTGTTCTTGACTCAAAGTTCAACACTGTTTTCAAAGGAAAAAGAGTTAATGATATTTATGTAGTTATCCTTAAAAAAGTTGATTCCTCTGGCCTTAGTTGTCTCAAAGTAGCAAATGAGGACCCCTGACTGTGGCAAAGAAGGCTCTGTCATTTCAATATGGATCTGCTAAAAGAAATTTCCAAAAAGGAACTTGTTAGAGGGCTGCCAAATATCAAATTTGAAAAGGACAGAATTTGTGATGCTTGCCAATTTGAAAAATAATTCAAAGTGTATTTTAAACCCAAGAAATGTGTTTCTACTACAAAGTCTCTAGAACTTTTAAATCTTGATTTATTTGGTCCTACACAAACTACCAGTTTAGGTGGCAAAAGATTTTGCTTTGTTGTTGTTGATGATTATTTTAGATACACTTGGGTGATGTTTCTTGCACACAAAGATGATGCTTTCAAAAACTTTGTTTCACTATTTACAAAAGTTCAGAATCTGATTGGATTGAAAATCATCAAAATCAGAAGTAACAATGGCTCAGAATTTCGTTTTTGTGGCTTTTCAGAATTTTGTAACAACAATGGTATTACACATGAATTTTCAATTGCAAGAGTTCCCCAACAAAATGGGGTTGTTGAAAGAAAGAATAGAACTCTTCAAGAGGCTGCTAGAACCATACTAAGTGAGTGTAATTTACCAAAATACTTTTGGGTTGAAACTATAAATACAGCTTGCTATACCATGATTAGAGTTCTTTTAAGACCAATCTTGAACAAAAACTCCTATGAGCTGATGTTTGATAAAAAGCCTGTAGTTGGATACTTTAAAGTCTTTGATTGCAAATGCTTCATTTTAAACATCTCGGAAAGTTTGATAAAAAATCTGATGAGGGAATTTTCTTGGAATATTGTGAGAATAAGAGAGGTTTTAGAGTCTACGATCGAAGGACTTTGGTTATAGAGGAAGCTATACATATCACTTTTGATGAATCTAATGGTGACATTTTCATAAGTAGTGGTGAAGATGATGATGCAGGTATTCAAGAAGAACTAAAGAAACTCACAATCGCTGACTAAGGCATTGTTTTACCAGAAAATGATTCAAAGGAAGATGACACTCAAGACAGTCCAGCAAGGGAAGACAGTGACAGAGACACTAGTACACCTAACGATCTTCCAAGAGCTTGAAAATTTGCTCAAAACCACCCTAAGAGCTCATCATTGGTGATCCATCCGAGAAGGTCAGAACTCGTTCCTCCTCTAAACAACTAATGGATAATTTTACATTAGTTTCACACTTTGAACCCAAAAATATTGTTGATGCTTTGAAAGATGAGAACTGGATTTTAGTTAGGGAAGAGGAGTTAAATCAATTTGAAAGGAACAAGGTGTGGACATTAGTTGTTAGACCAAAAGATCATTCTATCATTGACACAAAGTGGGTTTTTAGAAACAAAATGAATGACAAAGGTGAGGTAGTAAGAAATAAGGCCAGACTTGTAGCCAAGGGATATACTCAAGAAGAAGGAATTGATTTTGATGAAACATTTGCACCCGTAGTTAGACTGGAATCAATTAGAATGTTTTTGGCCTTTGCATGTTTCAAGAACTTTAAATTATTTCAAATGGATGTTAAAAGTACTTTCTTAAATGGATTTATTGATCAAAAAATATATGTTGATCAACCTCCTGGTTTTGAAATTGAAATTTATCCAAATCATGTATTTAAACTCTCAAAAACTTTGTATGGACTAAAACAAGCTCCAAGAGCATGGTATGAACGTTTGAGTGATTTTTTGATTGAAAATGGTTTTAAAAGAGGTATTGTGGATACTACTCTTTTCACTAAGCAAAGTTCACGTGATCTTTTAATTGTGCAAATATATGTGGATGATATTATATTCGGTGCTACTAATGAGAGCTTGTGCAAGGATTTTTCCAATATCATGCAAAAAGAGTTTGAAATGAGCATGATGAGAGAATTAAATTTCTTCCTTGGACTCCAAGTGGTTCAAGCCCAAGATGGAACGTTCATCAACCAAACAAAATACACCAAGGAGTTGCTTAAAAGATTTGGAATGGAGGATTCAAAGCAGGTCGGAACACCTATGTGCACATCTACCAAGTTTGACATGGATGAAGAAGGTACAAAAGTTGATGAAAAGAAATATAGATGTATGATTGGTAGTTTGCTTTACTTAACTGCTAGTAGACCAGATATCATGTTTGATGTGTGCTTATGTACTCGTTTTCAGTCTTGTCCAAAGGAATCTCATTTAAATGTAGTAAAAAAAAATTCTTAGATATCTAAAAGGAACCTTGAATTTTGGTCTATGGTATCCTAAGTGTCATGAACTTCCTTTGTGTGGATTCTTTGATGCTGATTTCGGCGGTTGTAGGATTGATAGAAAAAGTACAACAGGTATATGTAACTTTCTAGGAAATTGCTCAGTATCCTGGTTTAGCAAGAAACAAAAAGCTATTTCATTATCTACAACTAAAGTTGAATATGTTTTTTCTGGAGCTTGTTGTGCTCAATTATTATGGATGAAAAACACATTGAACGATTTTGGATTGATGTATGATTGTGTGCCTATGTATTGTGATAACACTAGTGCAATAAATTTGACAAAAAATCCCATCCAACATTCTAGGACAAAGCACATAGACATAAAGCATCATTTCATTCGCGATCTTGTCCATAAGGGTGAAATTTGTGTTCAATATGTCTGTTCAAAAGATCAAATTGCTGATATTCTCACAAAAGCCTTACCACTGGATCAATTTGTGTCTTTGAGAACAAAATTGGGCGTTTCAGAAAAAATACTCTAAAAATTCTCTGGTCACTCTTTATCGGACATCCGATGTGTTAGAATGGACGTCCGATAGTATTCTTGATCATTTACCCAGAAAATTTTGGTTTGGACGGAGGTGTCGGACGCTCTACTTCGTTCGGCCGTCCGACACTCAAAAATTGCGTCTTATAAGGAAGCCCTCTGCGTTATTCAGTTCATTCTTACCCTTTTGTCTCAGACGCAACTCTTCATATTCCCTCAATTTCAAAATTCAAATTCATCTCTTCTTGGAACAAGTATCAAGAAATCACTCTGACCGACACCTTCACATACCTATTGCGAGTTTATTGTGCATCATAACTTCCCCCAACCGCCAACTGCACTATAAATCCCAATTCTTACCCGAAACCCTAAGTACAAAAATTTCTCCCTCTGTGGACAGTTCGTGCATCCACTATAATTCATACTACACTCCTCATCGTTTGATACTTATTTGTATCACATTACACAACAAAACCACACTGCATTGCAATCATGGTGAAGATTAGAGGAGGATCCGTGAGTGCCGGACGCACCTTCAAGTTTCGTGATGAGGAGGATGAAAATGTTCAAGTTATCGAACCTTCCATCAAATCACCCAAAAAGAAAACTGAAAATTGTGGTGGAAAAACTAAGCAATCTGCAAGGAAAAAATAGAATGCGCAAACCAGAGAGCCATCTGTTGAACCATCCGATGAGCAGATGAAGGAGCATCAATCTGAAGGGCATCCAGTAAGTGGCAATGAAGAGGAACTGGAGCAGCTTATCAATGTAGATGTAACCACCACAAAATCACCCAAGCAAAGAAAAAGGACTGCCAAAAAGAAGAGCATTGCTCAACCCAAAGGAAGGCAAACTGCTGTTTCCCAGAGGGATCAGCAGTTTGCAGAGAAAAATGCTGAGGAACAGCAGACTGATGAACCATCTACCAGGAAGTCACCAAGGACAATGTCTGGTGTCCAGGGTACTGCACCAACTACTCAGCGCAGTGGAAAAAGAAAGCATCCAGAAAATGAACAACCAGAGACCCAAACTGCTATTGAACCAACTCCCCTGCCCAAGTTCATCGATGATGAAGCTAGGGAGAGGTTTGAATGGATCTCGCAGAAAGGCTTCATCACTCAAAGGACCATCATTCCCTACAAATTCCGTAAGCTTGACCTTGAATCTGTTCTCAACCTTTTTGAATTCCAAAAATAGACCCATCTTTTAACCATTCCAAACACCTACTATCCTGACACGTTTCATCAATTTTTTGCAAACCTTAAAAAGGGTAAATCACATACTGATCTCATTTCACGTGTCAATTCTGTTAACATAGAGCTGAATCCTGAAATTGTCAACTCTGTTTTAGAAACCAAAATTGAAGATGATTTTAAAGGCAAAATTGTAAATTTCTTTTCTTACGAAGAATTTTCCTTTGTATACCATCACTTTCATGTTGCAAAATTGATGACCTATATTCAGTCTCACTTTAATACTTCTGCTGAGGCAAGATTGGAAGATCTTAGTCCTCAAAACCTGATCATTTTCACCGTAATTTCAAATCTGTTGGTGCCCACTGATGGTCACAGAACTGATGCAAACAAAATGAAACTTTATATGTTCTACTGTTTTCTTGAAAACATTCGAATTGATTTTGGTTTTGTCATGTGCAAATTTTTGCTCAAAATCAGTACTGACAACCGTAGGAAATTATCCTATGAAAAATTTCTGACTCCTATTTTTACTCATTTTGAAATTTTCTTTACTGGCAAATCTCCAAAAGAAAGTGCATCAACTGTGTTTTCAAAGGCTTACTTTGAAAGGAAAAATTTGAAATTTTTTGAGGGTCATTGGTTTTACAAAGAAACTGTCTCTGAGTTTAGGAGAAAAAATCTACATGAAACTCCTGTAACCCCTAGGATTCCTCGAGACCAGTCTATGTATGTGACACCCTTCACCATTCATCCTAGAAGGTCAGCCTCTATGTATACTTCATCCAATCTTGAGGTCATCTCTCTGCTTGATGACTTCAAACAACATATCCTGCTTTTTGAAGATGGCTTGATGATGATCATGACTTCTGAACAACAAGTTACCTTCGTTGTCAAAAGGAATCTGCTTGTACCTCCTGTAGACACCAAATTTTTGGTTTCGAATTTTATTTTTTAAAATTAGTTTAATTTTGGATTTATTTGTTCAATTTTAGATTTATTTTGGTTGATTCCTGTCTCGTGTCTCTTATTGTATTTTAATTAGTTGTTTTTATTCAAATTCAATGTTTTCTTGAAAAAAGAAGGAAAAAGAGAAAAATGATGAAAAATGAAAAATGATGAAAATAAAAAAAGGAAAAATGAAAAATTGCAATTTTTGCTATTTATTATTTCTAGTTTATTCATTTTTATCCGATGTTAATTAAATTGTTGGTTTTCATTTAATTTTATTACTATTTTGTTAAATTACTTTAAAAAAAAAAAATATTCCCGCAGCATGCAAGCTGTGTATTTTCGCAGCTTGCAAAGGACAGTCACGTATGCCCCATTGGAGGGCTGGATTTTAAGGTAGAGCAGGCCTTTCATCCTCACTATTGGGTGTGAGGGTTTAGGAGATTGGGGAGTTCATATAAAAGGGAAGAAAACAGCAGCCGCAAAGGGGAGAGATAGAGAGGTTTTGAGTGGACGGCTGAAAAAAAAGAGGCTGCGGGGGTTTCTGAAAAAAGGGGGGAACCGAGAGCAAGAGGAGGGGAGAACCACTTTGAGAGATAGAAAACAGAGAGTTTGACGGCTGGAAAAATCTGGAAAGGCCAAGAGAAAGAGACAGCTAAGGAGAAAACTGAAAACAAAACGAGAGCTGAGGTTCTAAGTTTTTTTGGAAAGCTATAAACCTGAGGGAGAGAGAACGTGACGGCCGAGAGAGGTTTTGGTGAGCGAGATCAAGAAAACTGGAAGCGACGGCAAAAGGGACGAGATAAAGTCAGACTTGCGGCTGAGGAGGAAAAACCGAAAGCTGGAGAAAAGGATAAAAGGGTTACAGGCAAAGGAAGAAAGCTACGGCTGAGGAAAAGAGAGCCACTGGACTGCTAACCCTCACGCCATCAACAGTTGCGGACCTTCATCAAGAAAAGCTCGTACACTGTAAGTGATTCTTTTTCTTCTTGAGTAAAAAGGCCAGGTCTTGTGATTATAAGTGGGTTATGATGTGTATTTTGAATGTGTGTGATTGAAAACTTATGAATCCAAAAAGCTGTCAACTTTCATGCTTTTCTTTCCTCCGTAAGTGGAATGCTTATGATCCGTGGGTTGGAAGTCCATTCCTAGTACTTTGTTTGTCTTTACAATTTGGGTTTAGGAAGATTAATAAGGGTTTGAGGCTGTTCGCTTGTTTAGGATTTGGCGTTAACAATTGATGCATGAGATTTGTTAAAACTTGGTAGCATCAGGAAAAGCTGCAGCAAAAGGTGCAATCAGATTGTTTTGTTTTTGTTTGTTCTTTGGTCTGGAAGTGTCCGGTCAGAATTTTTCAAGAAAAATGGAGTCTTGCTCAAATTTGTTCATGAAATCTGGGGTCTCTCCTGTTGCTCTGTGCTTTGGGTCATTTTTTATTGCCTTAATCCAGCCCATGAAGTGTTTTATCATTGGATTCTGTTAAGGTAAGAGCTTGGAATCTTTGGTTGAATGAAAGGAAGCTGCATTTCATGCTCTTGTTTTGTTGTTTTTCTTTCCCGTAGCAGCCCACCAAATGGATTCCATTACCTACTTGATGAGAGAAAATTGGATGAGTGAATGGAGTTTGCCTGTGTAGTCTAAAACTTTTGAATCATGCTAGAATATTTGTTGAAAATAAGCAACCAGCTTTGTCGAACCAGTTTTGCGTGTATCCAGATTTTTCTTGCACTAGATCTTGCTAAGTTTTCTGCTTGTTTGAATGGTGGTGGCTATGACATTGGTTGCTTAGTCTGAATCTATGATGTTGATTTGGAGACATCTAATCAAAGTTGTACTCAAGAAATCTAGGTTTGAGGAAAGAAGGCAGCGGTTTTTCTTTCTTGGTTGCTAGAGTATATGAAGTAGTTGCAGAAGTTTTCTCACGTTATTTTGCTTGAAGCTGCATTAGTTTCATGTTTTTATTCCCGCAATAGCTCACAAGTTGGTTTCATCATTTTTTTTGTCCATTTAAATCTGGTGTTAATGATAGTTGCAATTTCTCTGGTTTGCTCCCTAGCTGCAATTTCGCAGCAGAAAACGGTAGAGGAAAGTTTCAGATGCCTGAAGTTTTTTTGCTGCTTGAACTGTCCAGATTTTGCATGTTCTTTTGTCCGAGTTTTGGTGTTTAAATCTACAAGTTTTCGTGTTGCAAAGTGAGAGGATTGTGTGGGAGTTTTGTTTGGATTTGATGGCATTTGAAAGCTGGATTTTATGGAGTGCCGAGTTGCAGGAAGTTTTCAGCAGAAATGTTTGTTGTAAAACGCTTTCACGCCACTTTTGCATGGATTTGAATGAAAAAATATTTCTGAAAAATTACGCTTTGGCCTCCCAAGTCTCCCTTTGTTCCACTAGGGCCCAATCAATTGAATAATTTCATCAATTTGATCCTTGGTAATTTTAATTTTTGCAACTTCATTGCTTGTTTGATTCAATTAGCCACCTTGCTTTGTTTAAATTGCTTTTAATTCATGATTTTAAGGGCTTTCTGACCAAGTGAGCTTGTGTTTGCATACTTTCTTTAATTTTCTCAATTAAAATGATGCCTTGACCTTTTCTTTTATTTTGGAGGGTAAATAAGTAACTTACCCCATTAGGGCTCCATTTCAAGGGAGGTACAACTTCTTTTATCCTTTTTGTCTCTCCTACGTGACCCAATGTGCTAAGTGAGAATTGCATGTCTACTTTGTTTTCCTTGCCTTTCTTTAATTCCTTTCATTTATTTCATTTGCTTTTGCTTTTATTAAGTTTTTTATGGGGTATGTGTACACCTCTTGGCTTGTAATAGATAGGGCTTGGAGAGCATTTTGTCCATTTTTCCCTTCCCCTTTTGATTTAGTTAGCAAATGTGATAGGCTCATTAGATTGATTGCTTGCTTTTGTTGCTACGTGTTAATTTGCTTTATTAGGCTTTTGCATCTAGTCGAGCATGCTAAGTGTTATGTGCTATGTGTTTATAGGTGATTGGCATGTCTACTTGCTTTCTATAATCATAGATGAATGTAATGGATGAATGCACGTCACCACACTAGTCCAACGCTAGTTGTGGCTCATTGTCCCGTTTTTCCACTAGTCCAACGCTAGTAGGAATTCATAGAAAGGGCTAGTCCAATGCTAGACCCAATAGGCCGCTCCCTCGCTAGTTCGTACTTGCATGTCCACTACATTTCATGCATTTTTCTTAGTTTTTTCTAGCATTTGGCATGCCCCTCCAACCCTTTCCCCTTCATTTTAGGCTTTTGCATCCTCATGCTAGTTATAGGGTACATTTGCTTGAGAGCCCCCTTTCGATAAGGGAAACGAGCGAGTGTGGCTACAAAATAGCCTTAGCACGCTAGTTCTTCCTTCTAATCAAAGGGAAAATTAAAGTCGTGCAATTAGGAGTCATTCCCGTACCCGACTTGATGCATTCCTCTAGGATCATGCACTCTCATTCTTATCATATCACTTTCTCACTTTCTTTATCCACATTCTCTCACTACTTATATTTTTCGTAATCCACTTGCCATGTTCACACACTTCCCCTATCACTCATTTATTTTCTATCTCACAAATTGCACCCAATTACACTTATATGCATTTACTACTATTGTTCCATATTTTCATCCGCTTGCACACAAGCACCTTCATTTTCCCAATTTGCACACATGCACTTGTCTTACATTCGCACACATGCACGTTTTCATGCATTTTCACACTTGCACTCGTATTTGAGTCTTCATTTGCATCATTCGCGACCTCTATGAGGACTTTTTCTATTGGCCACCACAACTCATGTGGTTGGGACCAAAAAGCCTCGTAAGAGACATTTTAGATTTAGGATTGCATTTCTTTTTCATATCCATTAGTCATATCCAACATGCGAAACATACTTTGGGTAGAAGAAATTAGGAAAAGAAGGGCTAAGTCACGCAACTAGCTTTTGCTAGGGTAAGGGAGTGCCTTAGGCTTTGCCTTTGCCTTCTCCCTTATCAAATGTGACCCCCGATCCCTTTCTTTGGTTATGTAGACCTAAAAGTTCTTAAAAAGGGGTTTGTTTACTTTGCTTTTCAAAAATCACTTTTTGGGTGACTTGGTACACCCTAACTCTATACCAAGTGGCGACTCCATTTTCCATTAAAATCCCTTTTTGAACTTTGATTGGCCAAATCGTCGCATTATCAAGTCCCACGGCCTTTTATTTTCATTTTCACACACGATCACATACACTACTTTCACACCACATCAAAAAGTGGGGCGCGACACCTCCCATTCCTCCAGAAAATGAAAATGTACACCGAAAGGAGCCTAGAACTGAGCCAACCACTGAGACTACCCCAGAGTACCGTGCCTCCAGTTCTCAACCACAGGACAAGGGAAAAGCTCCGGCAACTGAAGAAGAGACTGAAGAGGATGATGATGATGAGGATGAGGACATCGAGGAAGAAGACCCTACCCAGTTTCTCCTGGCTAGAAGAAGGTCTGGATCCTCTAAAATCACCATATAGGCACTACTAGGCTACTGCACTTCATGATTAGAATAATAGTTCATAGTAGGTTTTTGCATCTTTTGCACTTAAAAATATTTGGTGTGCTCTGTCTTAAGGATTTTACTCCTCTATTGGTCTGTAAAACTATTTAGTTATCCTTTATGTTGAATGTTGCTTATTTCAATTTATCTGCAAATATTAGTTTCTGGTTGATAATGTTTTGGTTTTGATTCTGGATGAATGATATTGTTGTTCTGCTGTGTTGCTAAATTCAGTTTGATGAGCCAATGAATGACCACATTGTTGGTAATATGGATAATTTTACTGGTTGATTCAATGATGACAAAAAGGGGGAGATATGGATATGACATGTAATCTATATGTGAAGGGGAGTCATTTTAAGGGGGAGTGAACATTATTCTGAAGGAAAGTTGTGAATACTCCTTGAATGCATTAAGTTAGGGGAGCTGTACCTAAAACCTTTTTACTCCATCCATTGTTTTGTCATCATCAAAAAGGGGGAAATTGTTTATCTCAATCCGTAACTTTTGATGATTACAAAACAAATTGATGTTACTAATATTCTTTGATTAGATCTTTTCAGAATTGGAGCAGAACAGGTTCAAAGGCTAACATTTGCTGAAATAGCTGTTGGACGCACATAAAGACTGCATCGGCCGTCCGACAACCATTGAGTAACTTCGGACGCATGAAGAACCCACTCTTGGACGTCCGAAAATGATAAGCCAAGTCCTCTAAGCTCATTGACCCCGATCGGACGTACAACACCTGAGTACTGGACGTCCGACAAACGTTGCGACACTTCGGACACAAAATATTGGAGGCACCGAACGTCTGAACGAATTGAAGGAGAATTCCCAGTTTTGCATCATACCTTCGGACGCATATTCTAAAGGTACCGGACGTCCTAAACATTTTAAGGAAACTTCTTGAACTCTTTACCTGCGTTCGGACGCAGAAAACTAGCCTACCGGATGTCCGACACCACCAACGGCTAGTTGACTCTTCAGCTACCTTCTGTCCGTTGGTAGCATTAATTGAAGAATTTTTTGATCTCTTATAAATAGAACAAAGCCAACCACTTAAAAATAACTTTGCACATTGAGACTACATCAGATCTTGAGTGATTCAAGTGTGAGAATAATCTTTAAAGAAGATTTGTACTCTTAGTTGTGTAACTTTCGATAAGTTTTTCAAGTGTGTTTCTATTTCTTCAATAATGTAAATTTGTGAGGGTTATCCGAGTGATAGTAAAACTTCCTTGTTTGACCAAGTGCGGCATGGGGCGAGGAGGAAGTGATCCTTCCTTTGTACACAAGAGATTGGTTGTAAGTTGATCAACTTGAAGAAGCTTGCTATATAAAGTGGTCTTCAAACTCAAGTGGAGTTTGAAACTTGGTTTGCTATTCTATCCTTTTATTTACTGTCTTGGAATATAAATTGTCTATCTCTTCTACTCCCAAGCACTTGTGCTTTTTCATCTATTGCTTCATTGTGTGGTCCTTTAGAAAAAGAGGGCAAGTTCTCATAAAGTGACTCATATCTTGGCTAATTTTTTAAACACCTAATTCATCCCCCTCTTAGGTTGTCTTCGATCCTTACAGAGAGTTGTGCACCGATGATGATGTTAACAAATTTTGTGCTTGGACTTATAAGTACAAGGTAATGGAAGTCTATTGTAACCATCTAACAGCTGAAAAAATTAATAGTTGCAAGTCTCCCATAGTGGTTCAACCAGCACAGCAGAAGAAGAGTGGTGTTTTGATAACATCGTTGGATGAGGAGGGTAGTATAGTAGGGGAATCTTTTTTCATCTAGTTCCTAAGAGGATGCTGTTCATTAGGGATTCAACTAGAGGACAAAGTGCTGGTAGAAGAACAGCCAAGAACCAGCAGCATAATGTAGATTGTAGTGATGCACGGGCTTTTAAAGATCAGAAGTTCGATGTAGATGGTTTAAGTGGAGAACAAAGTGGTGATGCATAAGCATCTAATCATGAGCAGCAACATGTAGGATCCTTAAGTGGAGGACAAAGTTGTGATGCACAAGCGTCTAATAATAAGCAGCAGCATGTAGGTTCCTCAATTGGAGGACAAAGTGGTGATGCACAAGCATGTAATAACCAGTAGCATGTTGGAGAAACAAATACACAACAAGAAGAAAGGAGCTGTCAATAGCCTATTGAAGATGAAGGACATGGAAGAGATGATATTGATTCTGGATCAGAAAATGACTGTGATAGATTCAGTGGTGATGTAGAATATTGTAGATGTAGACACCAAAATTTTACCATTTTTATTTTTCCTATTTTTGTTCCTTTTAGTTAATTTTAATTTATTTTGTTTTGTTTCTATTTCGTGAGGAAAATCATTTTTAGAAAAATCGAAAAAAATAAAAAGGAAAGAAAAGACAAAGCAAAAATAAAATCAAAAAAAAAATCAACAAAATCAAATCAAATCAAAAGAAAAAAAATGGAGCCCACGCGCGCGCAATCTTCGTACAAAGAAGAAGAAGCAGAAACAGTACAAGATTTTGCAGCGGTAATTTGGATCCCATTTCCACCCATTTTCTCGCATTTTTCTTTCCCTTTAAGCCCTTCAGTACAATGCCAACTCATCTTAGTTGGAAATATTAAGAGCCATCTAATGGCTCAAAGTTTGCCAAGAAAGTGCAGCAAATCTGCACCATTAATCTTAGGTTTTGAAGTGGTGTTTTGTGCCTATAAAAGGCTCATAAACGAAAGAGAACAGGAAGGGTGGCGGAGCAAGAAAGAAAGAGAAAGAAAAACAGCAAACGAAGAAAAAACAGAGAGAAAAAGAAAATTTTTCTGCAAAAAAATTATTTCCGACCAAGGCTGACTTTTCAGCCGTGCTGTGACCAAAATTGCTCTCTCAATATAGCTTATTTTGAGAAGATTTCAATTTCTTCGCAAACTAGGGAGTTTGGGAAAGGAGGTTTTTTAAGAAACTTTTCATAGAAAACATTGGGAAAGGCTTCGAATTTGCTCCCCAAAACCGCAACTCCGTTTGATTGATACACCTGCAAGTTTGCAAAAAAATCCCATAGGAATCATCGTCTGCTTGTTCCTTTTGCTTCAACCTCGTTCAAGATTCATCCTCAGGTAATCATAACTCCACTTCTTATTCCTTCTAATTCATGCACGAAGCAGAATCCATGAAATCTATGCCTTTTGGGTTATTACTGCTTGGAATGACTTTGCACCTCAATGGATAACTTTGTCTGGGGTTGGATGAATATGGTTTACTCAGTGTTTTGATGCAATAGAAGAGGATAAGATGTACAAATAAATCTGATTGGAGCTATTTTTTTCTCTTGGTCATGCATGTTTGTCCTTTTTTTTCCATTCTCGCGTTGCCTTGTTCTTTCCTGTCTTTGCATGTTCATGTCCCATAACTTTTTTCTTTTCTACCAAAGTTGGGTAGTTTAGTTGATATTTTTGGTAATTATGTTACAAGGTTGGGAATGGTTTTGACTTGGTTTATTCCCTAAAAAAAAAAGGCCGTGGTTTGGAAGTTGCTTCGTAG
Organism: Coffea arabica; assembly: GCF_036785885.1. Taxonomy (NCBI): domain Eukaryota; kingdom Viridiplantae; phylum Streptophyta; class Magnoliopsida; order Gentianales; family Rubiaceae; genus Coffea; species Coffea arabica. The sequence goes on along the minus strand of NC_092318.1, from coordinate 21,218,071 downwards.
AAGATGCATGATAACTTCTAAAATTTTCATTTTGACCCTAACTTTTGCATAATTCTACTATGGCCCAAAAACTTCTGCTATCAATCAATTTTGCCCCTTCTAAGTTTTAATCCTCTTTTCATGTGTTAAGTAGGTTTTTGGGCAGAATAATTCTAAACTCTAGGGCGTAATTAGGGTTTAATATTTTTAGCTGATTTTATCTTGTTGGGTTTTGTAGGAAAATTTAAGTTTTGGCTTTAAGGTTGGTTTGGTTGGGTTTAGTAAAAGGGTTTTGGTTTGTTTTAGATGGGTTTTGACTTGAGCTTGAATGCTAAAACCCATACTTTTTTTGGGTTCAGCTTGATTGGAAAAAGAGGCCTGCTTGTTTTTCTTGGACTTTGGGCTTAGGAAGCTTTGGCCCAAAGAAATTAAAAGAAATGGCCCAATGGCCTTCTTCTCAAGTGATCTGATGCTGAAATTTGCGCTTTAACCCCTGGACTTTTGAGTAACTATACTATGGCTCTAAAAACTTTTGATTTCTTTCAATTAAGTCCCTATTTTAATTGTATTTTGGTCCCTAAACTTCATTTTTCTTTAATTTTGACCCCTAATTTTTATAATAATTATAATTTGACCATAAAAACTTTCTTAATTTTTGCAAGGAAGTCCCTAGTAGTTTTGATTTCTTAAATACAAGTTGCTTTCCTTCTTTAATTATTAATTATACTTCATTCAAGTGCTTTAATTGGTAGATTGCATGATTATTTCCATTTCTTTATAATTAAATTGATGCCTTGATTATTTTGTTACTTTTGGAGTATAAGTAGGGCAAATTTCACCCCATTTAATCACCACTTTAAGGGATGTAACCTCTTTTATTATTTTAAACTCTTTTATGTGCTCCAATGTGTTTTATGTGTAATTCTATGTTTTGAGTGTTTTTTCTTTTAATTAGTCATTCTTATTCATTTTAAGTTTCATTTGTTTTATTTAATTTTGATGATTATTTGAGAGGCAATAAATGCCAAGTTGTAATAGATAGGTGCTCAAGACATGTATTTAGCTAGCTTATGTAATAGATAAGTTTTAATTTTTGCTAAAATGTATTTAGTTAGATAAATGCAATAGTTAGGTTACTATATTTTAAATTCCCCCCTTATATTGTAATTAGGGCTCCGAATGTAATAATTAGGTTTTTATTTGCATTTATATGCTTGTGTGCTTGCATGCTTGTGTGTTTACGTGTTTATTCGTTTTCATTAGGGTTTTGCATCTAGAAATTATGCTTATGTGTTATGTGTTCTATGTGCATTATGTGTTTATTTACTTTAATATGTTTTATATGATTTATTTGTTTATAATAAATGTGTGACGTCACCATACTAGTCCAACGCTAGTTGTGGCTTTTCTCCCCCGATTTCTCACCAGTCCAACGCTAGTGAAGACTTGTAGAAATGGACTAATCCAATGTTAGACCCTTTAGGCCGTCGTGCTATATTCACTCTTTTTGCGTGACATTCATCGCATTTCATACATGTTTTTCATTTTTAGGATCTTTTTCTCATCTTATATGATATTTCCTCTATCTATTATCTCCATTATCCCTATGTGCGTGAAACATGACATTTAGATTTGCATCTCATTTAGGAAATTAGAAATATATTAGCTCATTTGCTTGACTAGATTAGGAGAGTCACCTTTCAAATATGATAAATGTACGAGTATGATTTTTTTAGTCTTAGCACACTCATATCTCCTCTATAAAAAGGAAAATTAAAGTCACGAATCTTAGTCCCCCGTACCTATTATGTTGCATTCCTCTCTTTAGGTCACGTATATTTATATATTATAATTTTTCTTTTCTTCGAGTCTCATTTTTGCATATTCGTGACATCTTCTAAGAATCATTTTTGGGCATCACAATTAATATGATTTGCACCAATTAAACTTTAAAGAGATATTTCGACCCTCTCGATATCCATTAGGTCTAGATTTGCATCCATGTAGAAACATCCAAATGTGATAAGTTTCATAGGTTAGATTAAGAAAATTTTCGACTAAATCACGCAACTAGGTTTGGTTGGGTTGAAAGGGTGCCTTAGATCAAATATTTGCCTTCCCTTTCTTCAAACGTCACTCCCGAACTCTTTTCTCTTGTTTTTAGAAGACCTGGAGTCGTCTGAAAAGGGTTTTGTTTATTTTTTATTAAAAAACAAATTTTGGGTGACTTGGTACGCCTTAACTCAATACCAAATGGCGACTCCTATTTTTCCTAAAAACCCTTTTCAGACTATTATTTTGGACCAAAACCGTCGCACTTTTTAAATCCCATTTTAGGCCCTTTTTCTTTTGTTTATTCTCTAAAATAAAAAACTCATTTTTCAAATCAAAAATTCATTTTTCAAACACTTAAATACTTAAATTTTGTTTTTTTTTTAAAAATAGGGCGCGACAGTAGAGATGAGGCTCTTCTTGATGATTTGACATTGGAACCAACCCAATGTAGAAGCACATTAGAAGAGGTGCAAGCTGAAGGACCTTCACAGCAGGGATGAGTTTCAACTCAGCAGCCTACTATTGAACAGGCTGAAATACAAGAGTCCCTACAACATCAGCAAGCATAGTTGAAAAAAATTCAAGTAAGGCGAAGAAGAAAAACACAACAGCGGCAGCAAACCCAAGATTCTGGACTTGAAATAGATGCGTTGGCAGAAGATACAATCCCAGATCATCTATGTAGTGATGCTGATTCGTCAGAGCAAGATCAAGAAACTGAGTAGTATGCAGGTAGGTATAAAGATTTTTCTTGGGAAAAATTTAGAATTGATACAAGGTTCGAGTTAGGTTTGAAATTTGAGTCAAGAGCCCAATTCAAAACTGCTATCCAAGAATATGGAATTAAGATGGGAAAGCCAGTGTACACAAAGAAGAATGAACCAAAGAGGGTGAGAGCCAAGTGTAAAGATCCATGTCCATAGTATGTGTTTGCCTCAGTTGAAAAGGCACTTGGCACAACAGATTTAGTGGTGAAGACAATGTATGACAAGCATGAAAACTGCAATCATGCTTGGAAAAATAAAAATTTGAAGGCCAATTGGTTGTCAAATAGATATATGGAGAGAATTAGATCAAACACTCGCATGCCAACTCGAGAGATTAGGCAAACGGTGTATGAGGAGTACCAAACTCAAATTTCTAAATGGGTGGCTTCTAATGCGAGGAAAATGGCTCTCATAATGATACAGGGGCCGACTGAAGCACAATACAAGAAAATTTGGGAGTATTGTGCTGAAATAAAGAAGACGCATGAAGGGAGTACAATGAAGATAATGTTTACTCCATTTAGAGGATCAGGGGGTAATCCTAAATTCATGAGGTTGTACTGCTATTTAGGACCACTGAAGAAGGGATTCAAGGATGGCTGTAGGCCAATAATAGGCCTGGATGGTTGCCATCTAAAGGGGATTTATAGAGGACAATTACTAACTGCCATTGCTGCAGACCCAAATAATGGATGGTGGCGCATTGCTTGGGCAGTTGTGGAGAGAGAAGCAACTGAGCAGTGGGCTTGGTTTCTCAAATATCTAAGTGAGGATTTGATAATCGAAAATCAGTGCTACTATACCTTTATATTAGATCAGCAAAAGGTATGATATTAACAATATATGAAACTTTCAAAGTCAAAATTCCTTTCAATGCTCGGTAGAAGCTAACAACCTATCATGATTCCATTTTAGGGGCTAGACAGGGCACTTACTGAAGTTCTGCCTGGATGTGAGCACAGGTATTTTGTTATCCTTTCAAACATATACATTTTTATCAAGCTTTTTTTGCATTATAATTTTCAACTGTTTAATAACAACTTAAATGACATTGTGAGGACAGGTACTGTGTCCAACATATGTACCATAATTTCAAGAAAAAACATCTTGGTTTGGCTCTTAAAGACAGGTCGTGGAATATAGCATGTTGCACAACAGTGGAAATGTACAACAAAGCTATGGATGAACTTCAAACTATTGATAAGGCTGCATATGAATGGGTCAAGAAAGCCCCTCATCCTCGGCATTGGTGCAAGACATACTTTCCAACTCACGTCAAGAGTGATATGATAGTGAACAACTTATGCGAGTCCTTCAATGCTCATATTAAGGATGCAAGGGACCAACCTATCATCACAATGTTGGAACTGATAAGGGAATATCTTATGAACAAGATCCAAAGAAGACGAGCTGCAATAGGGAAAAACAAGGGCTCCATTGGACCTTTAATTAATGAAATTGTTGAGACTAGGGTCAAACATTCAAGTCAGTGGATGCCCATTTGGAATGCACTGCATGGGTATCAAGTCAAGGGTCCAAGAGGGGCCCAATTTGCAGCAGATATGCAAAAAAATTATTGTACTTGTAGATTATGAGAGGTTAGTGGAATTCTATGTTGTCATGCAATTGCTGCTATCTTGATGCGAGAAGAGGATCCTTACAATTATCTGGATCGTTCTTATAGCAGAGGCCTCCTCTTCAAGATTTATGAGAATGTTTTGCAACCAATTAGTTGCGAGGATCATTGGCCCCCATCCACCATGCCTGTGTTGGATCCGCCAACATCAGTTACTCAATCTGGTAGGCCTAAAAAGGCTAGGAGAAGGGATGTGATTGAGGGGAGAGATCATGGTAGAAGGTTGAGGAGGAGGATTGTCATTCATTGTAGAAAATGTGGTGAGGTTGGCCATAACATAGCTATGTGCGAGAAGCCTCCCAATGAAGAAACTCAACAAGGTTCTAACAGGTCATCCGAGGCTCAACCTAGTAGTCAGCAGAGGCAGCAACCAGCAGAAAAATGGAGGACAGCAGTAAGTGCATTAAATCTGTTAATTTTTCATTACTCTCCATCAGTCATGTACTTACACATATCTGCTGACAGTCTCATACGAATCACCAACCAGACCAGTCTTCTCAAAATTTGCAACAACAAACTCAACAAACTAACGATGAAGTTTATGAGGATCCGAAAATTTTCTTATTTTCGTAATATATTACTGGTTTATTTAAATAGTTATTCACTCATTTTCTCCGAATTATTTAATTCGACTGCTTAAAATCCATTTATATGGAAAAACACATCTCTTATGTTTTTAAAGCGTTTTGTTAGAAAATTTACTTTTTGAAAACTCGTTTAGTTTGGAACAACGATTACACGTTTTTTGAGGCTATATTTGAATCGAGAGTATATTAATTTTGGAGAAGTAAGAATGATCAATAATAGATTAAGAAAAGTTAATTAGAGATTTGAGGAGTTAAAACTCGACTCATGTGAGGACTCGCAAAATTTATTATTTTAAATTCCATTTCAAGCTTATTTAAATATTTAATTGCCCATTTACTCCGAATATTATTTTGTAGTCTATTTAGACCTAATTACATGAGTTTATAGTTTAATTATATTTTTAAAGTGACTTGTTTCAAAATTTAATTTTTGAAAGCTCGTAAAGTGAGAATAGTGAATACGCGATTGGAGTAAATAATTGAATTGAGGATACAAAAAGCTTGGAAAATTGGAGACTTATACATTAGTCTCAAAATAGGTATTTTTATGCTTAAGTGCTCAATTATTAGTTAGTAATACTATCGTTATAAGAATTTCTTAAAGATTTCGCTCTATAGCGTATAAATTGGAAGTACGCGTTTTTACGCGCGTGATTAATTGAGGGACTTTAGACCCTTATTTTGGGACGATTAAGAGTGAATAATTTTCATATGAGTATAAGTGTAATAAAGGTTTAGTGCACTAGTGAAATAAGCCTGAGAGGAATCAAACACAAAACGCGCGCATACGCGCACTATTCTTAGTTGACCTTTGGGTGAATTGTGGCCACATATTGTATCTTCTCTTGGAAGCTTCAATTGAACTAAAACTCCCTCTCTTTTCTCTCTCATTTGGCCGGCTACAAGGAGGAGCAAAACCATCCAAAGTTCTTCAATTCTCTACTCCAAATCTCCATCAAAACATCACCAAATTTCATCAAAATTTAACCACACGTAGTTAAGCACTTGGAGAGTTCATCTAGCTATACAAAAAGGGAGCTTTCCACGGTTTTCTTGCACCGAGGGAGGACCGAAATTTCTGCTTAGTTCCTTAACCAAAGTAAGTAATGATCAAACCTTCTAGTTTTGATTTATGGAAGTTCTAGTGCACATTTAAACCCTTGCATGCATATGGTTAGTCTTGTTTATGATGGATTTTTGTTTGGTGGGCTCTATGAACTCCCACCTTTGATGGAAGGACTGATTTGGTGATTGATGATGAAAATAATGTTGGTTTAGTGCTTATTATACTAGAAATGAGTGATGCTATGCGTAAAAACTCAAATGAGGTGCAATGGGAAAAAGTGACCATTTTGCCCCTGGTTTGTTCGACCACTTTTGTGCAAAATTTTAAGATTCTAATGGCTTTTTTATGTTGTTTACATGATATATTGATTGTGTAAAAAGTTTCATGGAAAAATAATATGATTTGGTTGGTTAAATGAAGTGATTTCCAAAGTTTAGAAAACTGGAAAATGATTCCCGTCACTACCCAAACAGTCATCTTGTTTCGGCTATAATTCATCACTCCGATGTTGGAATCGAGTGCCATTTGCGGAACTGAATACTAGACATTCCCAGCTTTCATTTGGTATAAAATGCATGTTCTGGTTCCTCTCGAGTGAGCCAAACCATTCGTTTAAAAATTGATGTCCTGTTTCGTTTGTCACTGGGAGGCAGATTATGAACTGCGATTTGATGCTCACGTATGAGCTGGTTATGGACAAATTTTGAAAATGGTTTCTTCTGAGAACATATAGCCTTATGAGTCTATTTTCTAACGCCACAAACCACACTCAATTCTGAGTTGAATTGAGTGATTTATGATCGAAATTCAAAACTGACTTTGTGAACGAAAACAGTGTTTTGGACAGATTTGAAACTAACTATGGTTAGGGACTTGTTATCCGAAGCTTCTTAGTGTAAATCATCTATCGAATGTACCTTGAACATATTTTGGACATTTTATACTGGAATGAACCATGTTTGAGATGTTCCTTGACCAAATGTTTGGAAATGGCAAAATGGAAGTTCAAAGGCAGTTTAGCCTTAGAATTTCTTGTGATTTCAACGGTTTTGTTAACCCACTTTCTGTGCTTATTTCTCCATGAAATTTGGTAGAGGAACAACCCTTATATGGTAGTATTATACTGATAATTTTGGTGTTATTCCGAGGCCGTTTCATGGTTCAACTAAATTTCCAAAGTTCATGACTTGATGTTGGAAAACCCTTGTTTAGCAAGGAAATTTGGGTAACTTTGAGCTACCGTATCTCGGTGCTCAAAACTCCGATTTTGTTCCGCTTACTTTTTTTAAAACCTTGTTTGTAACTCTAATTGAGTTCCAAATTTCAAAGGCTGGTTCGCAATGGGTGAATTTTGCCGAATTTTCAAAGTTGGCTAAAAACCAACCTAAATCTGTCTTCAATGCCCCAGAACAGCAACTTTGAGCTAAATTTTGGATATCTTCCGTTTGGAATCATGGAAAATTGTCTTCTAAGAACTTTTATAACTTTCTAAGAGATTTCCAACGGTACCAAGTTTTCCAATTCTGGACTTATAGAGAATGAGATACGATTTTTCAAAGTATGGGTGACAAATCTGAAATTTCCGAACTTAAAGAAAATTGAGGGTTGCGAACTCTCTATTTTCCTTCGATACTGCTAAACCGTTTTACACTTGATTTCAAAATGAAAATCAGATCTCACTTGTGTTTTAAAACCCCATTTTTGAGCCTCGATTTATGAGTAATTAAGGCTCATTTTCGTGAAATTTTCTTAGATTGTACAAGTGTGCAATCTTCCTCGATAATTAGGGGTTTTAAGCGATAGTGTGTAATAGACAATTACTATTTGCTCAGGTGCTCAAGGAGACCTTCAAGAGGATCTCGAGGGGAACACCTAAAGGCTCGTTTATGCACTTACTCTCTTGTTTCGATTGGTGAGTGTCAAGTGCATGAATTTGTTGCTAAGTGATTAACTGTTTCTTTTCCGTTATACGAATTTGAACTTTGTGAGACGAATGTGTACTTTACCGCACTCGTTCTCCTTCAAATGAAATTATATTCGTATTTGGCTATGTGAATTCATATTCGACTTGTACTTAGTAATGTGGATGTGATTCGTATTTGTGATTCCTATTTGGAATCGTCGATTTGAGCGTTGCTCATCCACTTATATTCGTATTCGTATTCATATTCGGGGGACATCTAAACTCGTTGGCTAACTTTACGAATCGAGCCAGCATGGGTTTGGTCGATAAGCTTAGCAAACCATGAGATATTCGTAGAGCATGATCTATTGGAGAGATCTTGCTCGGCATTACTCGCGCAGTATTGCCATGATATATTCGAGTATTATCAAAAACTTTGATGAGCGGGCCCGGTAAAGGGGTGTAACGGTGACGGGATTCGAAGTAAAATGGTGTATCTACGGATTTGATACTTATGTGGTTGACGGAGTGTCAACATGTGATGTGATCAAGACTTGTATACGACTACGTGGAATTTAGCTCCTGAGAGCTACAGTATCCTTGAATTGTTTCTGTTTACTTTTCCTATTCGAAATGTAAATTATTCGAACTTGATAGCTTTATTAACTATGTAAATTGTGGCTACTTGGATTACGTGTTTGCATGTGTGTTTCTTGGCCTCACTGAGTATTGGCTCATCCCATTAGTTTGTTTTCCTTAACAGGAACCCGATTGGAAAGAGTTAAACAAATGCCGAATTGAGGCACTTTTGTATTAGTGTTTTAATTGTAATCGACTAGACACTTTTGGATGTTGTATTTATTTGGGAATTGATGTATCTTTCGGATCCTGATGTAAGAATTGGCTAACTGATGTATTTTGAACTCGTGGTGCAAGACTTGGATATTCGATTATAGAAGCGACTTTTCCTTATTAGACTAGTATAAATTGTTTAATATTGTTAAGCTTTAATCGATTTGTCTCGAGTCCTGGCGAGAGTTGGGCAGGATTTCCGCGGATACCCTTGGGTTCGTCCTTGGGAGAAGTGGGGGCGTCACAAAGTTGGGCAGCAACATCCACAATAGGGCCAACAACAACATCATTCACAGTAAAAAGAATTTAGAAAATACTCAACTACAAAGCCACTTACCGATGCAGAAAAAGGAGCCACAATGCTAACTATGCTTATTTGGGTAAGAAGCCCCCATTTACAGTTGGCAACTGGAGGGGGAGATTGAGTGGAAGAGGCAGGGGCAGAGGAAGACAAGGTGAAAGAGGAATGGGAAAAGGAACAGCCTAGAAGAGGAACTCAGCCATGATAGACCAAACTTTTGACAAACTCTTTTTGTCTTATGCTGTGTAAACTGATGGTGACAATTCATTACCATATCAGAACATGTTTTGGTGTCTAGTAGTTCTTCTTTGTTTTTTTTGTCTAGTAGTTCCTTGTTGGTAACATGCTGATTCTACTTTGCATTATAGCCAACTTTTGATGCTCTTAAATGTATAGAAATTCCTAATTTTATGATGAAATTTAAAATTTTTATAGCTTGGTTTTGAATCCATGGCCAGATTTCATAACTTGTGTCTAGTTACTTCATAAATGATGTACTACGCAAGTGATTAATATGATAAAACATGGCTTTATTTGCAATATGGCTTTATTTGCTCCTTCTTATTGCACCATTATTATGACTTTTTTCTAACCACAATACAAAACAATTCATTGAGTCGAATAAATAAACTACAGCACTTCCATTTAATAAAAAGAGACAACTAGATATTTCATTGGGACAACCACAAACACAGATTTCATTACAAGCTTTACGGATACATCATACAACTATAAATAAAAAATTTACATTAAAAGGAACAGTTTGGATCATCTTCTTCCCCTGCAAACTTCAACTTGGTAAGGGCCAGGTGTTTGCAAGCACCTTCTATTTGCCGAAAACTGACAAGGTTTCCATTTTTTTGGCCCCAACTTATCAAAATTTAAAAAATTAATATCCATGTTAAAAAAAGCAATCTCACCAGCAACTTATTAACCCATTTCTTGCAGCGAATTTCTTTCTCCAATCCTTTAACTTTTTCCTTCAATTTTGTTACTTTTCTTTCATTTCTTCTTGCTATTTCTTCATATGCATCTCTGTCCTTTTCAGTTGCATTCATCTTTCAAAGAAGGCCAGGTATAATTTCCGTCAACCGTCGGCATATCTCCTTATCGATCCATGCCCAATATCCGCAGCAACCTTCCGTCCACACAGCAAACCTTCGCCCGGGATTTTTTGAAGTCCACGAAATAATCACCCTAGTCTCTTTGTCACATCTGCACACTGGTAGAGGGGAACTGTTCATTCTTCGCATTTTCAGCTCCAACTTCGACTGGAATGGAGATTTTTCTTGCTCTAACATAAGGTAAGGGAATAAGCGACCTTTTCACTCTCTCTTTGCTTGGTAAACCCTCCTTTGGAGACTATAATGACTTTGATATTTGGTCATGCGTCTCATGAGATGATGCTTCCCGTCAATTTTAACTGCTAGGTTTGACAGAAGGGCTACGAATATGCCGTTTTATTAGATCGAGGGCCAAAACTTTACCGTTAATTGTTAGAGGGCTAAAACTTTACCTGGGAAAGAATTGAAGGGCCATTGGGACTTTTTTCCCTTTTATTAATGATTAAAACTTAGTACCCTAGTTAGTAAGTACTGGTAATATACCTGTATAATACATGATTGTATGTATAATTTAAAAATCTTTTGTATTTATGTATTTTAAATTACTATGAAAAATATTTTGACTTTTCATATAACCTTGTAAAATATGTAATAAAATTTTGTTGTATTATAATTTTTTAATTATTTTTCAATTTTTAAAAAGTCTGAAAGTTTGGATAACAATAACAACAAATCATCCTAGTTATATATAGAATATCACTTGTTTATATATCACAATTTCTATAATTTAATACCTATGAATATAATAAGATGATGAGGTTTTAATAAATTTACATCTAGGACATTGTGCTAGACGTGAAAGGGGTGTTGGAGGCTCAGTTTAACTAGAGGCTTGGGATGCAAACGTTTCTTCAGCTGTATGAGTGGACTACTCCTCAGACATCGCGCTATAGTTGTCAGCTGGTGGGTGGAAGGCGAAAGAGGCGGGAATACTAACGCTAAATACGGATGGATGCTCCAAGGGTAATCCTGGAGTGAGTGGTGGTGGGGGAATACTTCGTGATGCATCAAGGTTTCCAGTTTTTGCTCTCTCAGCTTACTTCGGGGAAGCTTCGAGTCTGCGCGCAGAAGTTTTGGCACTGGTAACGGGACTCCGCTTGTGCATTCAAAAGGGTTTTACCAATGTCAGTATACAAGTCGATTCACTAGTTCTGGTTGGGATTCTTCAACGCCAAACACAGTGCCCGTGGGTTGTCCGGAGAGAGGTTGAACAGATTTGGGGTATGGTTGCAGACGTGACTCGGGTAACCCATTGCTACAAAGAAGCCAACAGAGTGGCGGACAACCTGGCCAATGTGGGCACTTCGGCCCATGCTCGGAATATCAACGTCTATGATCAGTTCAGTGAAATTCCACGACTGGCACACAGGGAAATTCGCCTAGATAGGGCAGGCATTCTTTCGGTTAGGAGCAGGAGAGTAGGCTAGCCTAGGAGGATGGTTTAGTCGAATTTTCTGACCTTTTTATTGTATCCGTGTTGGTTCGGTTTGAATGAATAAAGTGGTTTCTTGAAAAAAAAAAGAATTACTAAGGGTTAAACGTATATTAATGTAGCCCAAACAAAATGAGAAATAGTATAACAATAAAAATGACATAATTAGTATAAGAAAATCAGTATGATCTGGACTTTTTCCTTGGGAGATTGTTCAGAAAAATGAGATCCAACAATTAAACGAAAATTACATGCACATATAATCTATTGTATAATTTAAATTAAATTCAACTCATGTATACAACGGTTCTAAAATAATTAGCACACTATGATTCAATGTTATTTTAACAACAAAATTTTTTTTACTGAAAGTCTCAAATATCCATGACATACGTATGAGAGATATTTTAGCATATTTGTATCTTACATCTAATCATTAAGGTTAATTTGAGGAAGAATATTTTTGATAATCGAATTGTTTTGAATTTAGTTAACAAGTTGAGATTTTTTAAAACAATAAAAGTGAAATATTTTAGGAACTTATTTTTTATTTTCCCAAAATTAAAAATTGCTACATTTTAGCAATTGTTGCCATTGACTTTTCATCTTCTAGACTAATTTTTATCAATGTAAAATTATTTTTATTAACAATAAATGAAGTTCCATTGGTCTAAGGATTGGCATTCTATTGCTATTATTTTATATGTAAATATTTAACCTAAGCAACAAAAAATAATAGTTACTTAAAAAAGGAAATAGGTGCTCAATTGATTGCATTCAAACTATGAATTCCATTAATGCATAACTGCTAAATTATATTTTCATTTGTAGGAAATCAATAGGCATTGTATATTGACTAGGACTAAATTACTGATTACTTAAATAAATCATACCTAAACTCATGATGTGATATGTATTGCATTTGGTCACCTTTATGCTCCTACCATTGTCCTTTCTTTCTATTTATATTTTAAAGGTGCAAAATTCTCTTGATTATATTAAAGCATAAAATCTTTTACAAAATTATTCCAATTTATTTACATAAAATTTAGTACTTTTAGAAAAAAAACTATGTATCATAAGAATGGATTACTAATTTTCCAGTAAACATAACTATTACATCAAAAAGGCAAAAAAAACACTTGATTTTATTGTGTTTTAATTAGGAGTACTTTTTCCAAATTATACTAATTTTGTCATTTTTATTGTTGTATAATTGTTACACTATTTCTCTCATTTTGTTAGGTCTGTATTAATACAAGTTTAATTCTTGTGTCCCAGACAATAAATTTATTAAAACTTTATCATCTTGTTATATAAATAGGTATTAAATTATGGAAATCATATAGACAAGTGATATTTCATGCATAGCTAGGAAGATGTGTTGTTATTATTATCCAAACTTTTAAACTTTTCAAAAATTTAAAAAATCATTCAAAATTATAATACATCAAAATTTTATTACATATTTTATAAGGTTATGTGAGAAGTCAAAATATTTTTCATAGTATTCTAAAATATATAAATACAAAAGATTTTAAATTATACATAGAGCCGTGTATTGTATAGGTATATTATGAGTACTTACTAACTAGATTACTAAGTTTCAATCATTAATAAAAAATCTTATCATTAATTCAAAAAAGGTCCTAATATTGGTTTGGTATAAGTTTTTTTAAGTAAAATAATACATTTGTGCCATGAATTAGTAAGTTTTGGCCATTAATCAACTTTACTATGTTATAAGTAAGAATTACTATTTATGTATAAAAACTTATTATTATTTGAACTAAACTTTAATCTCAAAATGTAAGTTTGAGATATAAAGTAGTAATTTATTTTTTTTAAAAGTAAGTTTCATATTTATTCCAAGTTACTTTTTGAGACACAAAAGTTACTAATTTATTACATGAACTTAGTATTTTAAATGAGAAATTTACTTCTTTGTTTTTAGATATTATCTTATTTAAGTGGATAGATAATTAAATAATCGTTAAAAGTATAATAATATGTTCATGGATCTAATGGTTTACTTTTTGCCCCCACGTGAATGGTGGTTGGCGCCTCTTCCTCGGGACCGTTAGGTCCTGGGGTCGAACCTCCGCAGCAACATCAGTTCGCCGTGCATTTAACGTGCTAGATCCGGTTGGGGCGCTGGGCCGGACCGAAGTGGGGATTAGTCGGGCCGCCTTTACGGACTTGACCCGGACACCCCACTCCGTCGACAAAAAAAAAAAGTAAAAGACGGTGCGAACGTTGCTACAGCATTTTCCTTAATTAAAGAGCTTATTGCATATACGAACAGTTGGAAGTCTTCCAAGTCTTTTAAGGCCGAAAGTCAAAAAGTAATTGGTACATGCTCCTTCCAAGACATTAGTGAGATAGAGGCAAGACTTTGCAGACAGTCAACAGTCAAACACACACACACACACAAAGAACTGAGAGAAGGGGGACAGGGGTAGAGGAGGAGGAAGGTGAAGGTAAAGAGATACAGAGAGAAGAAGGATAGGAATTCTTCATAGCAAAAATGGCAGATGGTGCTGTTAACTACCTTTTAGATAAACTGACGACAATACTTCTTCAAAATGCCTCAGTGTTGGGAAATGCTCGAAATGAAATTGAGAAAATCAAGCTTGAACTAGAAACTATGAAATCCTTCTTAAGAGATGCCGAGAGAAGGAAAGAAAGGAGTGAATCTGTGGAAACTTGGGTGAGGCAGGTAAGAGAAGTGGCAATTGAAGTTGAAAATACAATTGATGAGTTCATATACTACAATGGTACTAAAGCCAAAAAGAATGGGCTCAAAGATTTTGTTCAAGAAACCATGAACCTGCCAAGAAAACTCACTGTGATGCGTCGATTATCTTCAGAGATGCAAAGTATCAACGCAAAGGTACTTGAAGTTTCAGAAAGGAGCAAGAGATATGCATTTGATGCCAAATTTGATGAGGAAAGGACCATAAATTTGCCCACTGACTGGTTGCAGCATCTTGGAGAATCATCAGTCTTTGCAGATGAAGATGATATAGTGGGAATTGATGAAAACAAAGCGAGATTATATCATTGGTTGACGGGAAATGAACAGCGACGGACAGTTGTCTCAATTGTTGGCATGGGAGGTTTAGGAAAGACTACTCTGGTGACCAAAGTGTTCAATGATCAAGTGATAAAGCGTCATTTCGATTCTTTAGCATGGATATCTGTGTCCCAAGCTCATCAAATTGAGGGTCTGCTAAGAAGCATGGTCAAAGAATTCCTGAAAACAGAACAAGCGATGATTCCTAGGAATCTTGGATCAATGAATTATCGGCAGCTTATGGAGATGCTTATCGAGTACTTGCATAACAGAAGGTACTTGGTTGTCTTAGATGATGTGTGGAGCATAGATCTGTGGAGTAGAATAAGAGGTGCATTCCCAGTGAATCTTTGTGGAAGTAGAATTGTTTTAACAACAAGAGATGAGAATGTGGCAATGTCTGTTGGACCTGGAAGTAGAGTCCATCGTCTTGAACCTCTCCAAGAACATGATGCTTGGACCCTTTTCTGCACAAAGGCCTTTTGGAACGGGTGTGTTCATCAATGTCCACCAGAGCTTGAAGCATTAGCAAAAGCCATCCTGAGAAAATGTGAAGGGTTGCCTCTTGCAATAGTTGCAATTGGAGGTCTCATGTGTTCAAAAAGCAAGACAGCTATAGAGTGGAAGAAGGTTCATGACAGCCTGAATTGGCAGTTTAGCTACAATCCACTCCTTGAACGAGTGAAGGGCATCCTGATGATGAGTTTCAATGATTTACCTTTCTACCTTAAGTACTGTTTCTTGTATTGCTGTATTTTCCCTGATGGTTATCTGATTAAGAGGAAGAAGCTGATTCGTCTATGGATTGCTGAGGGATTTATCCTAGAAAGGAAAGGGATGACAATGGAGGAAGTAGCCGAGGACCATCTCATGGAACTTATTCTCCGGAGCATGATCCAAGTTAAACAAATCAATGACAATGGAAGAGTGAAGACTTTTCGGGTACATGATGTTATGCGAGAGCTTGCAATGACAACCTCAGAAAGGGAGAATTTCTGCAGATTACATGATAGCCAAGAGTCCAAAATCTCAAGAAATGTACAGCGGTTGTCAGTGTATAATAGAGGTAAGAATCTTCGATTAAACAAGACAACATCACGCCATCTTCGCTCGCTATTTGTTTTTGGAACAGATACATGCTCATCATTCTCTCTAAATGCTGTATCATCAAATTTTAAGTTCTTACGGGTCCTTGCTCTCGAAAACATTCCCATTGAAAAACTACCAAACGAATTGGTTGACCTCTTTAATCTTAGGTACTTGAACTTGAGGAACACAAAGGTTAAAGATCTCCCCAAGGCAATAGACAAGCTGAAGAACCTAGAGACGTTGGATGTTAGGCACACCAATTTGGAGAAGTTACCAAAAAGGATATTAAAATTAGAAAAATTGAGGCATCTATTTGTGTGCAAGAACTGTGTCAATCGTCCCAAAAATTTCAAGTTTTCTCAAGGCTTGCGCCTAGCAGCAGGAATCGGGACCTTACTGAGCTTGCAAAGCCTTTCTTATGTAGAAGCAGAGGAGGGGATAATCAAGCAAGTTGGATATCTTACGAATCTGAAAAGGTTAGATATCACAAAAGTGAAAACGTGTGACGGTCCAAACCTATGTCGTTCAATCCAAATGATGACAAGCCTCCATCGATTGAGTGTAACTGCAAGTGCAGAAGAAGAGGAACTGCTGTTGGAAGACTTGGTTTTCGTGCCTCCATTTCTTCAGAAGCTAGAATTGATTGGACGCTTGAAGAGGCTGCCTCAGTGGTTTGAATCAGCCACAAACCTGACGCATTTGTGCTTGGAATTTTCTCATCTACAAGAAGATTTTCTTCCATCTCTCCAGAAATTACCAAGTCTGGTCTTCCTTCAAATTAAGAAAGCATACAGTGGCAAGCACTTGAAGTTCATAAAAGGGGGATTCCCTAAGCTCAGCAAATTGCATTTGGAGGAGCTCCTGCAGTTAGATTGTGTAGAAATAGAGGAGGGATCACTTCCCAGCTTAAAAGAACTTGCCTTGATTCGTTGCCTGGCGTTGAAGTTGCTACCAGAAGGCATTGAACACATTACCAGCCTACAGAATCTTCAGCTGGAGGAAATGGCAGAAGAACTCGTTGAAAGTGTGCAAATTGATGGAAGTGAAAACCACAAGAAGGTACAGCACATACACACAGTCAATCTTGTTTTGTAAATTACACAGACAGAATTATCATGTGAAACACTTCCAGTCTGTTATATGAACTTGACTTGGCAATTTTTCTGCCTCTGCTAGTTATACATATTCTTCTTGCGAGTTGCAGCACTAGCAAATATGCATTGGCTTTAGAATGTATCTACTCTGTGTACGTATTAATCTACAGAAATAGCTGTCGAATGACTTGCTCAAGAATTGGGATAAAACAAGATTAGGAATGCAAAAAAGAGGACCAATCAGGCTGTTGCATGAATAGGATACTTTTTCAGATCAAGATCTCACAATGTGAAGCCACTTTACAACAGTAAATTGTTTGTTTAGGTAATTACTGGAAGTTAGCATTATACAAGAGAAATTTATTCTGCAATTATGTACGAATTCTTTTTGTATGCCCAAAAAGTCCTTCCTGGATTATTCAAGGGTAGGGCATGGTCTGCTAAGTAGGGGAGTAGAATCAACCAAAATTTGATTGTCTAAGGGCTCAATCAAAGCAGATAGAATAAGGTAGAAAGATGAATATTTTTTTTTGAAAAAAGGTTTTATATGAAATATGTAGAGTAAATTTTGCTTTGCAAAACTAAAATCAACAAAGAAATTTTTCAATCATAAAGTTGAAGGTAAGGCTGTGACGACCCCACCTCCCAGTAAGGCAAATCCTAAAATTTAGTAGGCCGCCTGTCTAGTTCTAGTCAGGACTCATTCAAAATCTTCCAATCAATGGCATTAACTTCAAAGGAAGTATTAAAACTCTACCACTGAGCTAATAGCCCGTCGTGCGAGCCTCCCACAGGGGCCCGCTATGCCAAAAGCGAGAGAAACCCCATCCCTCTCTTTACCACAATTAAACATTAAAAACCATCAAACATTCCAAATCATCCATACTTATATATACAACCAAACGGATCAAAATATAAGTTGTTCAATCAATTCACTAAATACAAATAAGATGGCAATTTACTTAAAGCAAAGACTTCAACTCTTGAACTCACTATTCGCCAATTCCACGTTTCCAACCCCTGTTAAGGAAAACAAACTAAAGGGGTGAGTTTACATCCAGTGAGATTCTAAGAAAACAAGTAACCTTAAACACACAATTTCACACTTTCAATAATATCACAGGAATAATAAACCAATTAATAGCAGAATAATTTGTGAAACAATTTTTAACAAATAACACAATCAATATCAAAGAATACGGTATTGAGACGGACTCTAGAGGTGGCTCCTTTTCATTTCCAAGCATAGCACTTAGCTCCGTTCAATAATTCATTGCACAATTTCCTGCAATCACTTCATACTCCACCAATCTCCTTCTTATATCATCCAAAACAATAAACAATTCCCTTCAATCATTAGTCACTTTGTCACTCCCACATGCGCATCATTAAGGGGGTAATACTCGAGTATACCAAACATTTCAGTACCCAAGGTCTTCCAGCCTACTCTACCAACCTTGTTACTGACTCAAATAGACTGTCTAACAGTGGGGTTTGGGGCCCAATTCAGCCGATGTGATAAAGTACACACTCGACCTACATTCATGCATAATTCCAGTAACAATTAGGCGTTTATCATTTTCAAAATTCACTTATGTCAAGTGCAATAAAGTATGCGGTCACCTTTCAATAAAACAGTAGCAATTGTCAAATTTCACTCAAACAATTCAAACATCAATAATCCAACAAGTATTAGTCGACTAAGCACATAACATTTATCGTTCATCATGTGTTTAATCATTATAAACAAATATACAATACTCACCAAGTTTTAAGTAATTGAAGTTCACGCCTCGGGGTAGGGTTGCGTTTATAGCTCAAACTCGGCTCCTAGAATCGATATGAATGCTTATAGTTATTGTTTATTTCCTTAGTATAAGGTTTAAGAACTAAGTTTTCCCCTTCTCATATATCTAATATAACAAAAGTAGATGTCTATGTCAAAAATTAGGATTTAGTCAATTATTAAGTTTTAAGAATGAGTTCAAGGATCCTAAATCCTAAAATTATAAACCTAGGCCATAATATAGCATTTTGATGTTTAATTAACTAGTTTCATATGAAAACAGTCCTCAACCAAGAAAATTTACTACATTCGTGCTAATTTACTAGTCACGAAATTGCAATGATACACAAGTTATGCTAAAAATCAAGTTTTGGTGTCAAGTATATAAGAATTCAGCACACTGACCCTGTTTCTTCCCAACTTCTAATGTAATTCCTGCACACAGCTCACAATTCATCATATACAACATAAATCAAGGTACATATAACACAGTTCATAGCAAGAGTCCATCCGAAATTCCAACTAAAAGCCAAGACTAAGGATGCCAAAATTTCCAGAAAATGAAACACTCCTTTTTCTTCCAAAACTAACTCAATTTTCTTGTTTTAAAGTAAGGGGATTCCACATGCAAGTTGTGATTAAGAGACTATAAGATGTCTTAAGCAGAATATATCAAAATTTAACCAAACTTTCGAAATTAAAGCTGGAGAATTCCAGCTCTCTCTCCTCGGCTACTTAACAGTTTTCCAGCAACATTTTCTAGTTTCAAAATTCATTCTGACTTTCCAGACTTTCCCACATAATCTCAACATTAAACACACTAAAACTCCATATGAACATTCATCAAAGTATAAAGCATTAAACCTTAGCAAAAATCCATTCACAAGTCAAGTTAAAAACAGAATATTCATGTCTTTCTTCCAATCATTTATAAGTTGGAAACTTTCCAGCAAAGCAGCCCTAAGTTCTCATTTTAATCTCCAATTCCTTCACTTACTTCAGAATATAGCACATGAAACAACATATAAACATCTACCAAGGTTTATAACATGGGTCCTAGCAAAGATTTCATCAACAAGTCAAGATGAAAGTTGAAAATTCCAGCTTTCCTACAATCGGATCAACCTGGAAAATTTTCAGCAAAATCAATGAACATACAACTATTATTTCAACCATATAAACCTACTAGATTCTATGTAAACAGTTGTCATGATATAAAACATGAAATCTTAGCAAAAAATTCACTCAAAATTCAAGGTAAAAGCTAAAATTTTCAGTTTTACTCCAATCGGCCCACATGCATTAACCGCAACAGAATTTCCAGCAAAGTTTCTTCACAAATCATGTCTTATTCATCATGAATTTAAACAAAATATTACATGCATGTCATAGAAAGAGAGATGGGAGATATATAAGTTACCTTTAGACAAATTCCATCAAGATTTCTTGGAAGAAAAGAACCAAACTTGCAGCTTCACTCCATTGGTTTCACAGAAATTATTCAGCTTTGTTTCTTCTAGTTTTCTTTCGTCTAAACCAACATCTTGCTATTAAAATCAAAGGCAACATGCTATATATCATACTAAACAAGAAATATAACATATATATCAGAAATTCCTAGTGGAAACTCCTCAAAATTTTGAAATAAGAGGCTGCAAAATGAGCTCATGGCCCCCTCGGTAAAATCTGGAAATTTTTCAGCAATAAAATCAACTTCTAATGAGATTTCTTTCCCACAAAATTTCCATTTTCTTGGCTAGAAACTAACATGCATCAATCATCTTGGTGTGTTTGAGAAAATGGAATGTTTGGCTAGCAAGTTTACCTCTTGTCTTGCAAAAATAAAAGCTAGAAAATTTTGGTCTCTCTCACCTGTTTCCTTTAACTCAACTAGTTGAAGTGGTGACTTGTTTCTTGCTGGAGTTCCACTGTTGAAGAAGGATGAAAGCTTCAAATTTTCTCTTGGTCTCTCTCTCTCTCTCTCTCAGTTTTAGAAATGGCCAAGACAAGAATGAAACTAAAATTGGTGTTTGGGAGGTTTTGTCTTGACATAACTTGCATGGACCTTTTTTTTTTTTTGACAAGAGGCAATGACCAGTGTGAAGTCTCATGCAAGCAAAAAGGAGTTTATTATGCTATGGCCCCATATTTCCATACTTTTATACCATTACCTCACTAGTTTCTTGTTTCACTTAGTGTTAATTTCCATGAATGTGAATAATGCATGAATTTAAAATATTCTAATACACTTAAGTATAAGGCAATCAATTAAACACTCCAATTAATCAATGAAAAAGCAAAGTAGCACGCTCAACCTTTCTAGTAAAAGTATATGCAAATAGGTGTAAATTTTGAGCTCTCACAAGGGCAATTTTCTTAGAAGGTGTAAATATCCTAGATGTTTCTTAAGCATTTATCTAAAACACCACTTTAGATCTTAGGAGTAACATTTTTTCAATTTTTTTGAGATCAAATAATTTGGTAATAACAATATTCAAAATTTAATTTGAATAAATGAAGCAACATAAGATAAATATAATTTTTGTAAAAAAAATAAACTTGGGATGAACTGTGAAGACGATAAGGAAAATAGTAACGAATACAATATTTGAATTAAGTATAAGCTCTTAGTAGTCCCACTTTTTAGCAACTTTTCTTTTTTTTTTTAACGAAGAAAATTTAATATTAATATACACCTCCTAAATTTTCTTATAATTTAATCATTTATGGTAACAAATATGAGTATTCATGCCTCATTTGCTTATAGCTCCAAAAACTATCACCTTTTACGGCTTTATAATCTCCCAGTTGACATATAATGGGACAATCAAATGCCAAATTTTTTTTGTTTTCATTTTTCTCTCACATTTAAATACTTTTAATATATAAGTGATTGAAACTTGAAAAACTTTCCGGGTCATGCATCTCTTATACGTCATATCTCAATCTTTTTTGGAAATCCTAAGTTGATTGGTGTAAAATCACGCATACTTATCTAGATAAAAACACATGAAATTGCCCTTTTTCTTACAATTTCTTTAAACTCGTCACACTCTATATCACCATTACAAAACTTACCCAAAAAAAAAAAAAAAAAATTTTAACCCTTTTCAATACCACATTAGTTTCTTACATGTGAGTTGTCTCTTATTACATGATTCTTTTCTATCTTAATTTTTGTGAGCACAGAGTATAAGCAGGAGATTTCAAATTTTAAAGCAAGTGCTTCTAATGCACTACAAAATTTCCCTTAATTTCATCACCAAAGCTAATTTTCTTCATATTTGATTCACAAGAATATTCAAGTCAAGGATATTGACCGACTTAACAACGAATTGATCCCGAGGCATCCTTCTCGTGCTGGTTCAGAGATTGTGGGTCAATTTAATTGTTTATCTTAGAGGTGCTTCAACCAACAACTCTCATCCATTTTAATGTCCAAATTAGGTCTAATCTCACTTAAAAGGACGATAACTATTAAGCTCGACTTTCTATGCCAATGGTCTCTTGGTTTAAGAATAAATCTGAAAGTTTTTCGTTACCTTTCAGATTAGATACTAAATAATTTCTTATATAAAACTGTAGCAAGAGTACAAAGAGTAAACTGAAAATGACAAAAGCCAAACAATCACAATTGCTTTAAGACTAAGGCTGATTTGAAATTGCGGTAACTTATAAAGAAACACTTCTGACATAAGTATTTTTAACAAAAGTACCTTTAAATTATCAAAGTTTAGGCTTCTTAAATTATGAAAAATTAATTATCAAATATTTTAAAAATACTTTTAATACTTAAATTATATATATATGTATATATATATATATATATAAGTGCACTGTGACCCCAAATTAATGATTTTAAAAAGAAAGCCTGGGAATACTATGATGTGCCCATATGGTGAAAAGCAAAACAAGTGAAGGGAATTGTGACAAATAACCAGGCGATGAAATTAAGGTGTGTTGGATACGGGGCGGGAGCGGTCGTCTGACGACCGCTCATGAACGGTCTCCTCACAATGAAAAACGTGTGGAGACAAATGGGCCAAGTCAGCAAGGCTCCAGCAGGCCACAAAAATGGTGCCGTTCCAAATAAAATAATGTTGACATCCAAATGGGAGCAGACGGAGCAAACGGAAGAGAAGTAAATTTTGAAATTCAACCTGAAATTTTGAAATAGGCGCAGAAAACAAAACTGAGGGAAGAGTGCTTCTGAAGGTAGTGTTCTCTGACCGACCGCTCACTGAAGGTAGAAAGCTGAAGTTCCGGTGGGATTCGACCTACTGGGTGTTTTCTTGGTGAAGTGGGTGTAGTCTACTCTGATGAAGGTGGCAATTGACAGAAAAATGGATGGAGAGGCAGGAGACAAGGTAGAAGCAAACAGAGACAAAACCAGAGTTTGTCCGTAAAACTGAATAGCAAAAGCAGTTGTGGTCTTCGAAATGGGTATTCAGAGTGTTGTATTCATTCTTGAATGCAACCAAAGCAGGTGGTAAGGTAGAAGCAAACACAGAGAACTGAGCATCTCACGAAGCCAGAATTTGTCCTTCAACCGAATAGCAGAAGCAACCACGCTCTCCGATTTCGGTGAAACGCAAAGCGTTTTAGCAGACTAAGGTAACGTGAGTGAACCATGTCAGTAAGTGCGGCCAATAATTTGTCACCCAAATGTACATCAGTTAAATGAATGATGAAATTAGAGTCAGCTGAAGACATAATACGAAGATGATAGAAGAATAGTGAAGTTTGCACTATATTTGTGTGTGTACCATATCCGTGTGTTTGTGAGCATTCAGCTTTTGAGTGATGGACTATAATGGGGTAGTAGTTATTGGAAGACGTAGGTTTATGTATTAAAGTAAACCGGCGAACGGAATTAGGAAAAATGAGAGAAACGAAAGGCACATTTAACAAGTGAATTAATGTACATTCTGTTGTAAATTAGTTACACGTTATAGCCACCGAATTACAATTGATATGAATCATTGTGCATGCAGTAGTTGGTCCATGCTCATGGGGCAATATTAGTTTGCCCCTCTCCTGACCATGCAATGTGTATAAAATGGAGGCGTAGAGTTGAATGAGGTGAAACAGAGGAAAAGACATATATGTGAATAATAAATGGGTGAATGCTACACTGGAAGTAAATTACATGATGTAAGAAATATTTTACAATGAGTAGAAAGTGCTTGTTTGGCCCTCAAAATGTAGAAATAGTACATAATGCGGAGTTGCCTTATGCGGTTGTCATTAACGGATGACATAAGGTCCAGTGAGGTAAAGAACTTAGAATCAAAATATAATCACCAGCGTGGATGTACATACAGTTAAAATAGACTTACATCGTGTGACTAATACATTACAGTCCGTATAAATTAGTGTACATGGAGTTATATATGTACATAGATTCATGCTATCTTAGAGTAAAAGTAAGTTGTGAATCATTTATCATATTGATAAGCGTAATATTAGGATTTTGTATACGAGTAATGTGTGATTCATAACACATTATGAATGGTAATATACATTTATGTTGTCGTTTATGTGTGTACTATTCAAAAAGTGTTACAAATTAAGGTGTTTGATGCATAACTGGCAGGAGCAGAAGTAATGGATTGCAGCAAATTGGCAGAAGATCGGACCCCTGAGTTAGGAATGGAGTTCAACAGTGAAGAGGACGCGTACAAGTTTTACAACAAGTACACCTTTAAAATGGGTTTTAGTGTACGTAAAGACTATGTGAATAAAGACAAAGACGGCGTGACCACGTCTAGGAGATATAGTTGCTGCAAGGAAGGGGTGAAGCGCAAGTACGAAGGTGATGTGATGCCAAAGAGGACAAGAGCGCCGACGAAAACAGGGTGTGGAGCTAAAATGATTATCGTGTTGCTTAGAGCCACAATGAAGTACCGTGTGCATGACTTTGTCTTAGAGCATAATCATGAGTTGCACATTGCTCAATGCTCGCACATGATGCCATCACAAAGAAAAGTGAGCGAGGCTCAAGGATTCCAAGCTGAAATAAGCGAGGACGCTGGGCTTTCATTGAAGCAGAGCCATGAGCTTATGGGAAATGAGGCAGCTGGGATGGAAAATGTGGGATATACTCGGGAAGACTTGAAACGATATCTTCGTACTCGACGGGAAAGGAGTTTGAAATATGGAGAAGCAGGTAGCATGCTGAATTATTTTCAAGAGCAAACACTCGAGAATCCATCATTTTTTCATGCCGTACAGCTGGATTGTGAAGAGCAGATAACGAATATTTTTTGGGCAGATGCAGGAATGTTAATTGACTACAACTTTTTTGGAGACGTAGTCACATTCGACACAACGTACAAAACAAATAAAGAATACCGGTCACTTGGAGTATTTGTGGGTTTTAACCAACATAGGCAAATTGTGATATTCGGTGCTGCCCTTATGTATGATGAGACTATAGATTCTTTCAAATGGGTATTTGGTACATTTCTAGAAGCAATGTTCGGAAAGCGTCCAAGTACCATACTAACAGACCAAGATCACGCCATGGCAGCCGCTCTATCAGTTGTCATGCCTGAAACATTTCACGGTCTATGTACGTTTCACATAAGGCGCAATTTTATGAAACATCTTGGCAATCACTACAAGGAAAATAGTGATCTGCCATACATGTTTGGTGCCTGCATGTATGAGTTTGAAGAAGTGGAACAATTCAATAGGGTCTGGGAAGCGATGGTGAAGAAACACAATCTTGAAAATAATGAATGGCTCTCCGGATTGTATCGAATTCGTGACAAATGGGCAAGATGCATGATGAAAGAAAGATGGACAGCGGGAATGCGAAGCACCCAACTGAGTGAAAGCCTAAATGCAGCAATAAAAAATCATTTAAAACTGGATCATGATCTTGTGCAGTTCTTTAGACATTTCAATCGGGTGGTTGATGAAAAGAGACACAATGAACTGATCGCAGAATATGAAATGAGGCAAAAGCTCCCCATGGTAGGGTTAAGGCAAACACCTATGTTTGTGCATGCATCAGAGACGTATTCACCAACCATATTTGTTGCATTCCAAAATGAGTATGGTGAATCAACAGCTATGGTTATATTGAGACAACAAGATGC
The DNA here is from genome assembly GCF_036785885.1 of Coffea arabica. Classification (NCBI taxonomy): domain Eukaryota; kingdom Viridiplantae; phylum Streptophyta; class Magnoliopsida; order Gentianales; family Rubiaceae; genus Coffea; species Coffea arabica. Next base: position 21,192,218 of record NC_092318.1, on the reverse strand, counting down.
AGGGATGTTTGTGGAGTTTACGGTCATGAGGTATGATGGAGGAGTTGAAAGAATAGTGGTATTCAATCGGAATGATGTAAGTGTACGTTGTAGTTGCAAAAAATACGAGAATGAAGGCATTTTGTGTAGGCACGCATTGAAGGTGTTTGATACCGTGGGTATAAAAATAATTCCTCCTGAATACGTTAAGAGGCGATGGACAAAAAGAGCCCGGGCTGGAGACTGTTTTGATCGGCAAGGACGGAAAATTGTGGCTGATCCAAAAGTAATAGTTTCAACTCGTTATCGAGAGCTTGCTCCAGCCATGATTAAGGTCGCAGCTCGGGCAGCAATGTCGGAGGACACCAGCAAAATAGTAATCACTGTGATATCCGATTTGGCAAAGAAAGTGGAGCTGCTCCTCTTAGAAAACAAAGGGCAACCTTTGCAAAATCCAAAAAATCTGAATGTGGAGGAACGTGATAAAATTGAAATTGTAAATGAAATGGGAGAGGCAGTAGTCGCAAGAGGCATTAAAAAACGAGCCGGCGGCAAGAAAAGTAGAGTGAAGCGAAGTTGGATCGATAAATTCGACAGAGTAAAAAGAAAATCTAGATTATCAAGGACTACACAGACTACGGTATGGATCCAATTTTGATATTTGGAAAATATTTATGGTAAAATAATACTATCGTTATACTATTGAACAAAGTTTAGGTACCATTCAGGCATGAAGTAATATTATTGCCGTGTCAATACTATAGGTCTCAGAATCAGAGCCGACGTCGATTTCAGTTGAGGAACACATGTTTATGGGATGTCGTTCATCTACTGACTCTGTTTCGGTTAGTATAAAATGCTCATGACTCTTGCTTTTATTTGGATGTTTGTACAGCATAATAGTTACATTTTTGTTACATTGTGTGATGATGTTGTTACGGCCGTCATCCCTCCTGATATGCCTATTTTGTTTGTCTTATACAATGATTTGGCCAATACAAACTCGTAGGTGCATTCAATGAGCCAGACTGTGAACGGCCCTCCAAACGCGGTTGCTCCCGAAATCGATGAAAGTGAGAAGGTATGCATTCATTTAGTAGTTAAAATAAGGGATAATATCATTTTCCTCTGTTGATGTTTCTTCTAAGCACACCTAGCACCCCCCTTATTTTCGAAATCACACTTAGCGCCCCTGGAATGACAACATTGGTAAGTTGTCAGCCCCTGTATTTGAAAATGGTAATAAAAAATGAATTGCAGGAGAGAGAATTTATTTTTGCTCCATTTGTGCCCGTACCCCAAAATGAATAGTGAATTTTAGCCAATTAATGCGTACCAAATATCATGTACATTTTCGTAAACTGATTGTACAGATTACATCACTCCGTGTAAAGTATTGACAGACAAGCAAGGGTTAATCATACAAGTAAAATTACATATCTACTATAGGGAGATGCACAAATTGATGAAAGGGCTAAATAACCATTTTAAATGTAGTGTTCTATTACACTACATTTTATAGATATACACAGTCAAGTAACTAACATGTAACATAATGTAAATTTTTATAAACGGATTGTATGTCATAGATAACTCCGTGTAAAGTATTCACAAATTAAAAGGACTACTCATACAAGTAAAATTACACATCCACTAATGGGAGATTCACAAATTGATCAAATGACTAAATAATCATTCCAAATTTATGCGTTCCATTACACTACCTTTGATATACATATATATACACACAGTCTAGTAACTAACTTTTAACATAACGTACATTTGTGTAAACTGATTGTACCTCATAGATCATCTCGTGTAAAGTTTACTTACAGACAATTTTCGGAACTAATTATACCTGAATCAATTTTGCTATTTTCAAAATCCAAAAAATCTTCTTTTTCAGTCTTTTTTTTCAGCATTTTACCACGTTAAAAATTTGGCTGCTGTTTTTTGGTATTTGGGTAATTTCTCACCTTTTAATTTGGATAACCTGGCACATCCTACTTCCAGGGGTGGTTAGTGTGATTCGGAAAATAAATTGGGAGCTAGCTGTGATTAGAAGAAACTTCAGGAGAGGTTTCTGATATTAACCCTTAAATTGAAGACATTGTTGTTTGTATACAAGAGCTACTTTTTTCCTGTAATTGTAATGGTGGGCACCGAATGTTGTAAAATATGCATATTGTGTAATTAATGTATGCTGGCTTTAATAACATGATATTTTTTATTATTCGAAGGTCCTCCGTTTGGCTAATCAGGGGCCTCCTGGAAGTGTCCCTACAGAATGGATGCATCCCCAATTTTCTATTTTTTCCAAGCATAACTCCGTCAGAAATATCTTAATGGTATAATATATCATTTTGTTATATTGTCTAGTCCAATTTAACTTTATGAAATGGCAATATAGGCACTGTTAATGATTTGGGGACCTTGACGAATACGTATACAATGTAAAATTACAGGAGGAGCTTGTGGCAATTTCAACACATTGTGATGTTGATCAATATCATGTATTTACACCATCATCCCAGGTGAGAAACTGTTATCGTTAGATCACATATTTCAATTGTAATGTTGTTAATTGGTTACTTGGACATTGTATATCATTAATCGTATGTTTCATGAATAATAGTTGGTGATCTGTGATTGTTACGCATTTCAGGGAAGAAATAACACCCAGGGATTGCAAGTACGTGTTGACGTAGCCTCCGCCGAGAATGAGGTTAATGAATGATGTTTAACTATAACTTTTGAACGAGACATTAAGTGGTTGTCCCAACATGGGAATGCTACATATGTACGTTACAAGTAGTAGGATGCAGTTACAACTTATCTATGAGGTTGTACGGGCACCATTGATGTTTCACTCTTTTCAAATTTAGAGAAGTGGATTACAATTGTAATCGCATGTATATGTTGTAGTCATCAATAGTTGCTATTGGATTGTATGAAATTGTTAGGAGATTATAAAGCTGGTAGGAAATTGAAATAGCGATTTTACAATAGAAATGAACGCGCTTTTTTTTTATCGGATATTTTTCAGTAAATCTACCATGACAGGAGAATGGCTGTCGTGATATGCATACCATTCTATTCCGTTCAATCAGGAACTTTAATAACACATTTATTGGACTTGAACGGACCGTCAAAGGTAAGATGTAGAAAATATGACGATGTAGAGTACATGCTGACCGCTTTGTTCTGGTTATTGGGCTATTATTGGGCTATTTTTAAAAAAAATTATGATTTTGGCCTTTTATTTTTGCATCGCTTGACGAATTTAGCGCACCATTGAGATGATGTATCACAGTCACATCAATTGGTATTACATGTTTGTAGGTTAATTCAATTATGGTCAAGTCAAGTCACGAAAACATAACCAATGAATATGTGCGCATACGAAAATGATTTCTTGGAGAACTAATTTGCAACGTGAAAACGAAGTTTTACAATGCAACCAAAAAGAAGAACGAACAGTACATAATGGGTTACAATAAGTTAGGGATATGTTACTGTAGCGGTTCAAGCAGTGAGACTGTCAAAGGCATGATTGATATCCGAATAGGGTAAACAATTTGTCGAACGGAGATTGTAAGGTGTACAGTTTTATTGCTACCCTGAAGAGCATTGAACTACATCCCTTGTTATGATTCGTATCCCATACAACACCTGGGAACGCCGTCATGCATTAGACAATCGGGTACGTACCTTTGAAAGTCATCGTCGCTTGATTCAGTAAAGTCAGATAGGTCCGGGTCTGATATAAGCATGGGATCTGCTAAAATGTGCTGAACATCAAATTCTTTTCCAATACCATGTCTTTTTGCTGCCTCGATCTCGTGGAACCTGTGAAGCCTACGCTCCATCTGCATAACTTCTCGCTGTAGTCTATGTAATACGTTTGCTTCATTGGCTTGTGCTCCTCTAACAAGAGCCGCTGACCTTGTTCTCGGCACGCGGAGGCTATGCCAGTGACAAAATACCTCTAATTCCATTCTTCGCGAACGAACAGGCTCCCATATAGGTTCATGGTCCGTAACGAAAAAACCAGTGGGTAGATGATCCTTGGCGCTATTTTCAAATATGTGGCCAGCTAGTCCCAGAGAGTTATTGGTGTTCAGCGGAGCGTTCCTAAATTCGCGTTTAGTACCATATAAAATCCTCCCGTCTGGTGTTTCGTACCTGCTCATTGCATTTTTTTGATCCATCGATACTTTCCGTCTCTTTTGTCGAGCCTTTGATGGTGAGCTTGTATGAGATCCTTCGTTTGTAAATTGCATGACTGAGCTAACAACTGCTGCTTTTTTGGTTGGATGAAAGGATGGATCTACTGATAAATAATTAGGAGGGAGTTACCTAAGATGTAGAAATTTTTACAAAGCTTCTGTTTCTGACCATGCATAGTGAACGGTTTCTTCTGGCAACCTGAACAACTGCATGCTGTGTCATATCATGCTATTCTTCACGGGATAGTTGAGTCGCATGCAGTGGCTGAACCAAAGCTGATTCAGCCCCCTTCCTTGCCAGGCATGGCTTTTTGTGGTAAGTTCTGTAGTGATAATATTTACGTCGTGTTTCTAATCAATAGCAGACAATAATACAAAAAAGCGCAGCTCTTATCACGAAATGACCTGCACCTCCTATATTTATCATTGCATATGACGGGAGTCTGGTAATACGTGGCTAGACAATTGATAAGCTTGCAACTATTAGTCTTTCTACGTTGCACGAGGTTAATATGCTGTTACAGATTATTGAAGTGCTTGTACAGGCGACCTGTCGTGTTCCTGTATGTTAAATCTTACAGAAGTTGTTTACAATTGTGCTATTGATGAGTATTACAGATAGAATTACAGGCACTTGTCAAAAATTGACAGGTTGTCAGCCTGTGCAATAATAAATACCTGCTCAAACTAAAAGTAATTTCTGTAGATAGTGGTGAGCAGGGTCGAATCCACAGGGACTGGGAGTAATTGTTTCTTTTCAAATTCACAGTGACAAGGGGGTGTTTTTATGCAGAAGGTGACAATAAAAGAAATCCAAATAAAATCTAAGAAACTACTAAAAATTAAATAACAAATTACTAAAATCAAATGAATGATAATTAAGGATCTAGCCAAGGAATAACTTCAGCAATGGTTCACCTAATTGATCATCGATAAGCAAAGGCAATTCCAATTATCTACTAATAAATAGGTTATAACTGCCAAACAAGCGATGGCGGTCAACCCCTCCTTACTGTGTCGGTGATCAAGGTACGCCCGTTAATCACTGCTCTAATTGAGAAATAATCCTAGGTACGCCCGTAGAATTTAATTCCCCAATTGCCTTACGTATTAGAGGAGCCCTATTCTAACCAAATAACGCACTACCAGGGTTATTTTAGATTAGCCCACGTATTCCCCTGACACAAATCTAATTATGCCAGTTGCCACTATTTTAGAGCAATTAAACAATTACGGATTTAATGCCCTAATTGACAATAGATTATCCAATCAACTAATTATCTGGATCCAAGACAATCAATTAATTAAATAACCATAAACATAGCAACCAAGAAATATGCGGATACCAATAAATAAAAGAAAAAGATTAAATTAAAACGATCTCACAATTTTTAGGCGAACCAGAGCCTTCGTTGCTCCTTGACTAGAGTTGGAAAATTAGTTCATAATTGATGAGCTAAACCCGCAAGAAATTGAAGCCAGAGCTGCGGCCATTATCACTGATATTGGGAGAGTTCAAGTCGCTTCAATCGATGAGAAAAGCGAGATACAGCAATTGATCCAATTCTTTCTAATTGTCTAGTCAAACGAGAAGAAAACTACTAAGGATGAAAAGCAAAAGTCAAAAAGTGAAGCTAGCTACAAGACGAAAAGACTAAGGAGGAGAGTCAGTGCTCTTCCTCTGCAATTCCCATATTTCCTATCTAATGTCTACTGCCACTCTGCCACCGCTTCCCCTCAAGGGGAAGAAGAAAACAGCTCCCTTTGTGCGGCGCTCCAGCCTCCAGTAAAATAGAGGCCTCTGCCCTGCTCTCTTCTTTTGAAATTACCAAAATGGGCAAAAGTCTTCCTTTGCCAATAATGCCCCCGGGATAAGCTCTGTGCCTTGGACTCTTTTTTTGTCAAATTAGCACCTGTTATTATATTTTCGTTCTATTCCCTGAAATAAATGCAAAATACTAAAAGTGAGTAGAATCCCGCAATTAATCCACATCAAGTCAGGTAATAGGAGAAATTAATTATAAAATAAATGATAAAATTGCAACCTATCAATTCCCCCCACACCTAAACCATGCTTGTCCTCAAGCATAAAAATAGTAAACGAACACCAAAATTTGATAGTGGCTATTGCTCTATCCACCAAATTGCCAAGATACCAAGAAAAATAATAATCAAGCATCAATAGTCAAGTCCAAGAAACATCACTCCGATTAGCTTCTAAACCACAAACTTCTCTAATTTCAGGTTAACTAATCTAAGAAAAAGGAATGACGCATAACATTTATCAGCAAATGGTCCAACTATTAACCAAAATCTCAACATTAAATCCATAATTCGGCAAGCTGACTTTTATTACACACTAACACAACCTTCACTTTTTTTTCATTTTTCTACTTTTCTCTTTTTTCCTCTCTCGTTTTTTTTTTCTCTTTTTTTTTCTCTTTTTTTTTTCTTTTCTCAATAGTAACAAAAGACTTAGTCGCTAGCCATTAGAGCCTTTTGACGCGAACTCCAACATTGGCCAGATGAAGGAGCCCGGTTACTCAGCTTCTATCGCCACGTGACCACGTACTCATAGGAATTACTACCTTTTGACGCGAGAATCAACACTTTTAGGTGCAGATCCCCGGTTACTCAGTAATAACTAATAGCGTAGTACAGTCAAGTTTATGCATAGCTAAAAATCATAAAAACTCAATATAACACAAGAACCAAAAGAAAACTTGCATCAGCTAGCCTCATTTTCAAACATGGAGAACTAAAGTTAATAACCGGACCAATTCACATGAAAATGCCAATAATCATTCCCTATGCCTAGGAAAGTTAACCAAAAATTATAAGAGTAAAACAATCATTGATATTCACCAAAGAGATGTTTTTGGATTCAACCACATTAACTTGATACCCTTTTATTAGTAAAATTGGCAATAGTAGAAATAGAGGCAATATTCCAACATCAAACCGTGGCATGCACTTACGAGCTAATCACTAAAAAGAAAAAAAAATGAATGAAAGACAATAGCACCATAACTGCTCCCCCCACACCGAAATCCTACATTGTCCTCAATGGAGGTAATAAAGTAATGAAAGCGAAGAGAACAATGAAACTTCCCTGTTGAACAGCTAAGGGATAGGAGGGAACAGTGGAGGGAAGCCGAGTTCTGAGACATCCTTGCCACTTGGCGGGTGATGTTCGTCATTCGCTCATCTACGTTGTGAATCTGAGCCCGCAAGTGGTGCGACTTACATCAGAGGCCATCGATGGGGGAGGCGCAGAAGAAGAGGGCTCGGGTCTTACCATTTTCTCCAAATGCCATTTCAATCAACAAGAGACCAAAATTTGCCCACAGGTAATGTAAACAGCAAATTCAAAGCAATAACAATTTAATAGCCATCGGTGCCTCCCTAGTAGACAACCCAATCAACAAAATGCCCAACCCAGGCACCCGGAGACTAGACAAATATCCCAACAATACAGCAATTTCAATCAATACTCACGGGTGGCCCCAATTGGGTCAAATGCAGGCAGTCCAAAATCGCAACAAATGCTCTAAAGATTTAGCAATTGAAATCAATAGGTAAAATACTCCCAGCAAGTCAATTAGACGCCACCAACAGCAATAAGCAATGGAAGTGGCACAGTAGCCTTCCAATTCAACAAACAAATGCAGAAAATACCCAACCAAAGGCACTTCAAGGGACGCAAGACAGAAATCAGCCAAGTAGAACCCAAGTGATACCAAAAATAACCTTAACAAAGCAGTGAATTCAACCAATTTGAATACGTAGAATACGGTCAGAAATGCCTCCCAAAGATCAACAGAGAGCGGCAAAACTTGCCCACCCAAAATCTGTCCAAATGGCTCCAATTGGACAAGAAATTGCACAACTCAAACGATCAAAACTTAGCAATTGGGCCAAGCAACAGGCAATGGCAACAACCAATGGTTAGAATTCGAGAACAGTTCAGGCACCAAAACCCAAGAATCAAATAGGCAGGCCAGTACAGAGGATTAAGAAATGGAAAGCAACACTGCAACCAGTACCACTGGTGCACAGACAGGAAAGAATTAAATTCAATGGCAGCAACTCAACCGCAAGAACTTAAACTGGAAAATTAATCAACCAGTACCACTGGTGAGTCACAGGGAAAATTTAATCAAATGGCCAACAATCAAGCAGCAATTAAACTCAATTCAGCCCAAAATGAACCCCAGAAAATGCCCAAATCATGTCCTGCCTTCAGCCATCACCAAACCCACGAAAAATGTGCAAAATTTAGTAAGTGATGAATCAGAAAAACACTAATCGAAAAGGAAATTACAATACCTCCACCTGTCAATTTGGACAGGTGGGAATGGAGCGAGCAGCGGAGCAGCGGCGGTGAAGAGCTTGGGTTGAGTTGAGGGTAGAGTGGCACGAGCTGATGGTGGCCGCGAGGTGAGGTTGCCCGCGATGGCGGCGTGTAGTCGATTGGAGTTGCCCGCGCGCGAGGTGGTGGACAGCAGGAGCGGTGGAGCGAGCAAGGGAAGCGACGAGCTGGTGGTAGTGCGTGATGCTGCCGCGCGGGAGGAAGAGGAGATCTGGCGGCGAGCTGAGCTGAGGAGGTTCGCGAGCTTAGGAGTTGATGGGTCGGCCAGCAGGTGCGGCGTGGGCCTGGTGGTGGGGCTGGTTGCCAAGGAGGAACGGCGGCGCGCGGTCTGGTCGAGGAAGAGGGTGGCGCGCGGTGGAGTTGGAGATGGCGGTGGGCACGGGCGGCGGACAGAGCAAAACAGAGGAGAAGAAAGAAAGAAAAGAAAAAGAAAGAAGAAGAAAGAAAGAAAAAGAAAGAAAAAGAAAGGAAAGAAAGAAAAGAAAAGAAAGAGAAATTGTTTTTTTTTTTTTTTATACTTTGAAAATCTAAGCTACGGTGAAACAAAAATTTAAAAATTTTTTTTTAATTTTTTAATTTTTTTTTTTAAAAAAAAAAAAAAATTTCATTAGCAAATTTTATTTTCGAGATTCAAAAGCAGAGATAACCAACAATCAACAACCGTTCTTGAATTTTTTAAATATTTATCTCTCCCGCGAACGTGACGTGGGCGCGCCATGAAGGCACGGAATCTGGAACTCTCCAGGTGACTTGACGCGGGCACGTCATGAGGGCAAGAGAGCTCCCAAAAGTTTCAGAAGTTTCTGATCGTGAGCTTCCTGCACATTACCACGCGGGCACGTCATGAGGGCAAGAGAGCTCCCAGAAGTTTCAGAAGTTTCTGATCGTGAGCTTCCTGCTGTCACCATGCGGGCGCGTCATGACTGAAGGGCACCTATAAATCAGCAAAAACGAAAATTGAAATCCAAAATCAGTCGAATTCAAGGAGAATACATCTAAACTACCACACGAAAATGAACAAACAATTAAAAAAAACAATTGGATTGCCTCCCAAGGAGCGCCTTTCTTTAATGTCTTTGGCTAGACATTATCATGTTTTGCTCATGGAGGATAAAATCTTGTGGCTCGTCTTACTGCTTCATCCTCTATATAGTCCTGATAACCCTCATAAATAGAATAATCCTTGAGCATACGAGTTACGGGCTTCCATGGACTAGTGAATGGCGCTAAACAAGGCAACAATGATCTGCATTCTCCACTCACTCCATCACACGCATTCTTCGGTTCAAGATATTTTTCCATTGCCACTCTTAACTTATTCCTGTCATGAAATTTCAAATTTTCTGGTATAATAAAATCAATTTCGTTAACAGGAATTGAAGAGTAGGAGTCAGGAGAATATTGATGAAGGAGTGGAGAAGATGTCACCGCATTTGGAGATTGTTCACTGGATTCATTCACTTGAATGGGTTGCGGTTGGGGTTCCATTTCTTCCTTTTCGGCTTCTTTTTCAACTGCATCTGTAGATTTCTCATTTTGACACACTTGCATCTCCTCATCACTAGTTAAGCAAATTGCACTCTCATTTTCTTCTAGATCGATATTGGTTTGTGCGGGCAATTCTTCCATTTGAGAAGCCAATCGATCTATCCTGGATGTCAATTGACGCATTTGATCCGCCAGGTCGCGAAGGCTCGCTTGTGTCTTCTGATGAAATCGATTTAGGCTCGCTTGTGTCTCCTGATGAAATCGATTTGAATTAGCAATTAGTAAACCTATCATTTCATCAAGAGACATACCTGACACGGAGGATGATTGCCGAGACTCTTGCTGTTGAAAATCCATTGGCCCGGTTGCATAATCAAAATTGGAATTATCCCACCATTCTTGATCATACCCGTTTGAATAAGGGTCATACTGCGTTTGATATTGGGGTGGAAAATCTCCAAAAGTATCAAGTGGAGAACTTAGATTATCTTGAAATACGGGGCATGTGTCAGTTGAATAACCTGAGTCAAAATAAGTCCCACAATTTGCAACAGCCCATTGATCATTAGGAAAAACATGAGTCTCAACCCCATTCAGGAACAAAGTCCAGTCTATCATCAAAATATGGAATGTTAGCAGCCATAAAAAATAATAAAAAAAAAAATAAGAGAAAAATAAATTAAAAAAATGAAAACAAGATAAACTCAAAAAGAAACAAATTAATCTGGCACCAGTCCCCGGCAACGGCGCCAAAAATTGACAGGTTGTCAGCCTGTGCAATAATAAATACCTGCTCAAACTAAAAGTAATTTCTGTAGATAGTGGTGAGCAGGGTCGAATCCACAGGGATTGGGAGTAATTGTTTCTTTTCAAATTCACAGTGACAAGGGGGTGTTTTTATGCAGAAGGTGACAATAAAAGAAATCCAAATAAAATCTAAGAAACTACTAAAAATTAAATAACAAATTACTAAAATCAAATGAATGATAATTAAGGATCTAGCCAAGGAATAACTTCAGCAATGGTTCACCTAATTGATCATCGATAAGCAAAGGCAATTCCAATTATCTACTAATAAATAGGTTATAACTGCCAAACAAGCGATGGCGGTCAACCCCTCCTTACTGTGTCGGTGATCAAGGTACGCCCGTTAATCACTGCTCTAATTGAGAAATAATCCTAGGTACGCCCGTAGAATTTAATTCCCCAATTGCCTTACGTATTAGAGGAGCCCTATTCTAACCAAATAACGCACTACCAGGGTTATTTTAGATTAGCCCACGTATTCCCCTGACACAAATCTAATTATGCCAGTTGCCACTATTTTAGAGCAATTAAACAATTACGGATTTAATGCCCTAATTGACAATAGATTATCCAATCAACTAATTATCTGGATCCAAGACAATCAATTAATTAAATAACCATAAACATAGCAACCAAGAAATATGCGGATACCAATAAATAAAAGAAAAAGATTAAATTAAAACGATCTCACAATTTTTAGGCGAACCAGAGCCTTCGTTGCTCCTTGACTAGAGTTGGAAAATTAGTTCATAATTGATGAGCTAAACCCGCAAGAAATTGAAGCCAGAGCTGCGGCCATTATCACTGATATTGGGAGAGTTCAAGTCGCTTCAATCGATGAGAAAAGCGAGATACAGCAATTGATCCAATTCTTTCTAATTGTCTAGTCAAACGAGAAGAAAACTACTAAGGATGAAAAGCAAAAGTCAAAAAGTGAAGCTAGCTACAAGACGAAAAGACTAAGGAGGAGAGTCAGTGCTCTTCCTCTGCAATTCCCATATTTCCTATCTAATGTCTACTGCCACTCTGCCGCCGCTTCCCCTCAAGGGGAAGAAGAAAACAGCTCCCTTTGTGCGGCGCTCCAGCCTCCAGTAAAATAGAGGCCTCTGCCCTGCTCTCTTCTTTTGAAATTACCAAAATGGGCAAAAGTCTTCCTTTGCCAATAATGCCCCCGGGATAAGCTCTGTGCCTTGGACTCTTTTTTTGTCAAATTAGCACCTGTTATTATATTTTCGTTCTATTCCCTGAAATAAATGCAAAATACTAAAAGTGAGTAGAATCCCGCAATTAATCCACATCAAGTCAGGTAATAGGAGAAATTAATTATAAAATAAATGATAAAATTGCAACCTATCACGACCTGTCGTGTTCCTGTATGTTAAATCTTACAGAAGTTGTTTACAATTGTGCTATTGATGAGTATTACAGATAGAAGTACAGGCACTTGTCAAGCTATTACTCCTTCAGTGCGAAAATGAACTTACAATTGGCGGCTCGACTAGGTTCTTATCGGGACCGCATTTGCTCCATACATTTCCGCAGAAGAGTCACGTCCGTCTTGTCCGCACGACACCACGGTGGGATAATTCATTTGAAAGTGGGGTAACTAATATTGCAAATGCAATAAATTGTCATTACTAACTATACATATTCAGTTACAACAAGTTATATATGGGTTACAATTCATTACAACTAATGAATTTGGAGTCGAAAGTATTTTGAATTTTGTAGTTAAAATTAGCAAAGATACTACAACTACAAACTGCCCGATGTTATAACTAGTGATACTACAACTGTATAGTATCCGATGAACCTTTCCTCTTCTCTTGTTTGTGCAATTGCGCTCGGCACTGTCATGAGCGCCTTGCCCCGACATATTAAATTTCTTAGACACTTTAATGAGTGTCTAATGAGAATATAGAGATGGCCGATTCGAACGCCTACCACAATTGATGTAGCGAGACCTTCTAGAACATCTCATTAAATTAGCGAGATCTTCTTGAACATCATGCAACCCACTGTCTTCATTTTTACCGAAGAACTTCGTACCTAGGGATAACTTTGTATCGTTTGATGACACTGCAATTGAAGTTAGAAGAGGGTTGAAGAATAGTACAAATAAATTTGAGGCACGGGTTCATTGCTACCCTTCAGTACAATGAACTAGTTGTGAAGTTATTTAGAATGAAGAGTGTTTGAACTCTAATGGAAGGTGGTTCAGTAAAATTGTTGGCGTCGGGGTATATACTACTGCAAGCACGCCCTTTTATAGGACGCAGGAGCCGCACAAGGTGCTCAAATATCTGCGCGAGATCTGAAATTTAAAACATCTCATGTGACTTGGCAGCCCAAACTGTAGAGGCACATGCATGCTAGGTAAGAGTGATAAATCTGATGCGACAACAAAACAAATTATACAGCTTTTATGATTACATGACCTACACTCAAAAATTAAGGGTGGCGTGAATCAAGAGGTCCTCTCAGTGAGCAAGACCTTTCACTATCAGCCCAGATTCCGTTACAGAACAGTCAGTTTTAAGTTACAATTTAAAACAACTAGTGATGAATACAAATCATTGATCTTCGAGAATACCATAACCTCGTCTCGGGTTTGTGCTACTGCTCTTGGCACGTCGCTAATTCCTCTTCTCTGACACATCAAATTTCTTAGACACTTCACTAAGTGTCTATTTTGTGTATAGTTACGATGGTCGTTTCGAACCGCAAACATTTTTTTTGAAGTGCTCGAACATTCTCGAACATCTCATTTCAATACCGAGGTCTTCCAGAACGCGTATGAGACGAACTAGTACATCACGAGATAAGAGACTGTAGACCCACATGCAGTGCCTAAACCATTTCCGATATTTTCGTTACGTACAAAGCGTCAGATTTGTAGTACCGAGAGTAAATACATGTGTTACGTGTTGTTGGTAATCAGTTACAAGAGTAGCACATGTTTTCGCAGCTTTTAGCATCTAAAGACCTGTACTCCAATATTGGAAGTCACGTCCATACAGAGTTACACATTATTGACGATAAGTTTCACTGATACTTTACAAAGCCTTTTTCTTGTTGTGTGCCAGTAGTGCCTTACCAGCGTTGGGTTGTTGGGTGTCCCAACATTTTCATTGGGCTGGAACTATGAACTAACTTTATAAGTAAGAATGCACTGTTTGTGACCAGCTCAATTTACATACAATCTCGTCTATTCAGTTGGCCTTACAATATCGTTTAGCTCAATAAACACAAATACAGACACCAGTAAAGGTATATATTACGATTAAAACGCATTATGGTGTCCCAAATAGTATCACACGATCACATTTAGGTAATTGTTTCGCCGATGAATATGATAGTACTCGGGGACAATTACTTACCCATGTTTAACGCCAAATTTTTTATTACAACAAATAGTCATAACGGTGAAGCTGAGCAAAATACAACCCGTTAGGTGTTTATTACAACATGTTACAGCTATTGTTATTACAACTAGTGATATTACAGCTACTGATTTCACATCCTGTTTAGACTTGGTCAGTTTATCATCCCCATTTACAAATTCTGTCTGCAATTCGTACTTTCTTTTGAAAGTTGCTGTAGTAGACATTTCCAAAATGGACTTTGAGTGTCTGAATGTTGCAATATTGTGAAACGGAACTGTAATCAGGAACGTACGAATCGTAACAATATAGGAACAACCTTAGCTTAACATTTTCAAACAAAACTCGGGGACTATATTTTTAGTACCGATACTCTTGATAAGTGTTACATCGGATTGCTAATCAGCAGCAGACAATAATACAAAACTTGCAACTTTTATCTTGAAATGACCAGTACCCCAACATTTTTGCTACCAGTGTGAATACAGTCAGTGACACTCAACACATTTTGCACAAAACCTCACAGTCAAGGTCAGTTTCTTGGCCCAAAGTCAGATGCGTAAAACTGAATGCTCTTGGTCATTTTAGGACCGCATTTTGGAACCTCTGTGAGCATCTCCTTCTACTCCTTTTGCTCTATTTTAGATTGTAAAAATCGACCTTTAATTTTATGGATGTTGTAACTCAGAACGACCAAAGCAGTAAGTAAGAACGCACGAATTGTATTATTCTACAACTGAGTTAACCCTGCGTAAATCATTATACAATTAATACATTTAATGATATTGGAGTCATTAACACATAATACTTGAACAACACAAGGATGCTCAGATGTACGAGTAATCACGAATCTTCACAAAAAATTAATTAGATTGGTGACTCCACTAGCTTCATTCAACCATAAGACTCCATCTACTGTTTGAAAGTTCTTCCTGATGAAATGCCAAAATGGGAAGGGCAAACTATAGATGATCTATCTATGACAAACTACAGTCGCAGTCCGCATCATACGTGTCATAAAGTTCTAGTTGTTTTAGCGAGAAATTGCTATTAGTAGCAACAGAAGGCCTACCGTTACCGATATCGCCATGAAGGTTTTCATTTGTCGAATATCTTGTTCGATTCTGTCCACATGATACGGGAAAGAGTTTGATTCATTTCTCACTGTTCCGGGACTATCGATGGAGCTTTCTCTGCTTATTGCTTGTCGATTAGGTGAGGGAGGACAATTATTTGTCTGAACTTGATCATGATTCCTCCCTATTGGATGACACCAAGCGAAAAAAGAACAAGCTTTTCCTTCACAGACGAAGTACAACAACCCCTTCGTTGGTTTCTGTGACTCCACGATCTTCAGCATAGCCCTTTTCCCGCAGTGACAGTGCCGATATTGGTACCTTAACTCAGTAGATCCGCCACTAATAGTGGTAGATGAAGACATCTGAATGCTCTAAAACTCCTTTTAGGGCATACAAACGAAAGTGTTTCAACCTTTTGATGAAGTAGTAGTTGGGTGTCGATGGGAGTTAACACGGACAAACACACAGGATAGTTGAGTTAATATGTGGCAAGAAACGATATAAGCAAGCAACATAATTTTAGATAATTTTGTGTACATGTTGCATACAGTGTAACATCAATTGTACATGATGTAACACTAGAACAACAGCGAGTAACAATAGAACTAATTTTTTTGGGTTCCCATACACGTTAATTTCTGACCCTAACAAATTTTGTTAGCCAAATCTTGGCCATTAACTGTCACAGAGGGTAACCGTCCCTGCCTCTTCTCCCTTTGGATGGGAAATGGGGCAGGAACGGTTGTCAGTGACAACCGTTCCTGAAGGTTCACGGCCACGATGTGGCCTCAAAAATTTGTGCGGCTCAGATTATACCATGTAACTCGATTTTCACGTCATGTGTGGGACCCACAAAAAAGTGTTGTAAAATTACGTCGTGTGCAAAGTAAGTTACATCGTGTTTAATGAAAGGTACGCGCCGTGAAAAATGAATACAACCCGCACAAACGGTTGCACCTGCAACCGTTTGTGCCCCTTGTCCCTTTGGATGAGGGTCAATCCCTTTATTATTTCAGCGTACAACTTGTCAAATTTAAAGTATTTGGTGTGTATACCCATGTTTGCACTTCATTGCGCACCTGTTGATTATCATGTCACACACTTCAGTGTTGATAAAAATTATATAAATTTTTAACTATTCGTGTTGATACCCTGGGTCTTAATATTTGATGTACAAGTTGTTCACTTGCCTTTGCACCTTCTTCAAAGAAGTGATACACCCATGTAGTAATGGTAGTTACTACACTAAACTTATGGATGGTTAATTTGTTCGGCTAAGCACCAACGATGTCTCGGGTTGTTGAAACGATGTAGATTTGGTCCTGCTTCAACAATAAGTAATATTATTCGTTCATGAAGAATATTACAATTTTTTTTAGAAGCAAATCCCAGATAGTAAATACTCTTACAATTAAAAGGGTAGGTGTTGAAAATAAGAGGGATAAATTTTATATTTTGTGTGGGCTTGATTGTAAAATCCCAATTTACAAATTTTATGTATTTGTCTTAGTCACATACGGTCTGGTCGTTGTGCTCTGGAAATGCACAATATGTACCTTTATATGTGCTCTATGTATCAGTCTTTGAACTACGAAAGCTAGTCTAAACCCTAAACCATGTCAATTCACAATCCATGTGAACCATAGAGTCACGACACATTTGAACCAATTAATGCTCCGTTAATGTTATTACTGACATTATTCTAGTGTCAACAGAAAACCTGAATTAAATTCATAATTTATGGCCACAAATGATAAATAAACAGCACCACGATACAAATTGCTAATCAGTATTGATGCTAATGTCTCCAAAAAAACAAAACTACTGTCTCAAAAGAAAGGTCCTTCTCAGTAGACTCCAAAATAAAATTAGTTACAGCAATCCAAAAGCTGTAATACACATGTAATAATATACAAAAGCACGTCAAATGCAATTTTGTGAATTTCCTTCTCTCCCAGTCATCAATACTTATAAATCAGGCATTACCAACATTCAACTGCGCCCGTTTACGTACTTGCAGGTTTGCGAATCTGTCCGGAAACTTTGAGTTCTCCGCTGAGTTACACAATCGAGCTGTGTACAGCACTCGATACTTGCCAACATTTTCCTATCAGCACAACAGGTAGGAATTAGTATAGTTGAGTGCCGAGGTAACAAGCATTAAATCAATTTTAGATGGATTGTTGGGAGAAAAGGTATATCAATTGTAATACCTCTGTAAGCCGAACAGCCAACCTTCCGCTCCAATGCTCTAGGAATGTCATAACGAAAACACCACTGTCACACCTGTTCACGTTGTCTTCTCATTAGTCAGTTATGGTATATATGTTGGACAAAAAACTTAGTACACGCTCTAACAATAATGACGGGAGAAGTCAAACAATTTACACTTTGTTGGGTGAGTGATGAGGGACATCGGCAACAGAAAATCCGAAACTGGAGAAGTCAATTTCCTTGCCAAACTTTGCCGCCACGACCAAACCCAGTGCACGTTTCTATATCACCAAAGATTATGTAAAACTGATTACAATCCACTAATGTGTCACTGTCATGCCGTGTAATGCATTTAGCAGTTTGTCCAACATACCAGTCGATTCAGTACACTAATGTCTTTGCTCTTTGCTTGAGTGCTATCAGGGTCTAGCACGTGCACTTCTTTCTCTGAGACACCAAAGCTGTAGACAAACCAAGACCCCTCTATGCATACTGGCACAAGTATCTGCGCCAAATGAGGTATGAAAAAGGTCAGACAGGTCATTCTACATATAATAGTTCACACATGTTTTGAATGTTGGACAGTCACATAAGAAGTTTTGGATTAAAACTGATAATTGCATACCCAATCACAATATGCAGGATCAACCCCTGTATTGTTATTGTGAACCTTGAAGAGCTTTAGAAGCTTAGCAGATAAGCTGGCATCAGAGAGCTTGTCGAATTTTCCCATTTTTAAAATTCCTTCCTGCAACCAATAACATAGCCGAGTGAAAGGTGCATAGAAGACATTAATAATGGAGCGTTGGATCGTAATACCAATTCAGATATGATGATGAAAAACTTTAACACAACTGTAGGATGCAGTCCAAATTTCAAACTCACAACTGCAACAGGTTCTACGATGTAGCGTTCAAACTTCCTAATTTTGGCAGTTCTTCCACCCCAATTCATGAGACGGGCAAACATATCAATCACCTAATCAATGGCAAATGGTGATCAAAACATATAATTGAGTGTTGCTTGGGTGAGTTTACGTATGACTATTCCAATCAATAGATACATAATCAAACTTTTTGACTAAAAGTAATGAACTACTGACCCGATTAGACACATGCATGCCATTTTCCAGTGTCTTCAAGTCAAGCCGAGTCAGCGAAAATTGATACATTTGAACAAGTATGTCCCTATCACATCCAGGACACAATTAAACGAAATACTAATAATTATTACTCCTACTCCAAAACACGAAAATCTAACTAATGTATATGAACCAAGACCCCTCATCCATATTCAATCTGTTTTTCTATGCCATCTTATTATGAACCACACGCGTACTTATTGTAGTGAATGGATCACAAGATCGAATTAATAGTTTTGTCAAGAATCTTACTTGGGATTTTGGTCCGGATCCCATGCATATGCAGCCACATTTTTTTCGTATAGGCTAACTGTCACAGGTGCTGGCAGAATGAACTCTGCTGACCGCAGAACGGTGCTCTTCTTTGTTGCACGTGTAGACTTGTGCTTCACCTCAACGTCAGGGCCTCCTACAAAAGACGGATAACCTGGCATTTCATATGACATTCATTTGTTGTCGTCTAACAAATTATAAGGTATTTTGCTTCATTCTTGACACACAATGCAATTAGCAGTCATCTTACACCAATCGATTATTTTTCAAATGCAATGTAACTGTCCTAAGAACTATTTGTACGACTCTTCAAACACACTGTAACTAACACTTTTCAAACAGTTGTGATAAATTTTCAAATACACTATAACTTCTCAATAACTAATTTGTAACAGGCTTCAATCACACCATAACAGTATGCTAAATTAACTGTTTCTAAGAGTTTTCAAATGCACTTTGACCAATAAATAAATGAGTTTCAACCTACAAACACACATTTAAGCAATCATTTAATATGGAGTTATGTTTTAATTTTGGAAACTGTAACTTATCTATTAATTTATATGAACTAACAGTCTTCAATAACATTCAACTTTCGTCTAAATAATCACTAATGTAACAAGTTACAAACACTTCGTAACTAACATTCTTGAATTACGGACTTTGCATTAATTATGAAATACCATCTTCCCCATTAACTATTTCGTAACAGCTTTGGAACACAGTATAACTTTCCGATAACTATTGTACAATAATGTAAAATAAATTCCGTGCCTAACGATCCGCGAATATGACAGTTTGTATTCAATAGAGCAAACTGTAACTTTCAGGTAACTATTTTGTGACAAACTTCAAGCACACTGTAAACATTCTTCAAACATACTAATTTTTAATCTATAAGTTACCAAATTTTTTGGTAACAATTTTTAAACACACTGTAATTTTTCAATGACTATTTTGTAACATTTTTCCACCGCAATGTAACTAACATTTTCACGTTTGTTACATAAACTTCATATGTGTTTCACATCGGACAGGGTATGACAGTATGGCTAACAAGTTTTCGATAATGACAAGCGAGAGTTCAGACCCGTGTAGGTAGCATCATGATGGTATATAAACACAGTTACCATATATGATAATAGATGTTACAGCCATACTACTTGAATTAGAACCTTATGAATAATAACAGTATACCAACCTTTCTGCTTTCGACCATATGATCGCAACCTTCGTGGTATTTCTTGCTCAAGCAGATGTGACGTCGATGCACTGGCGTGCAAAGGTGGTTGCACCGTACATTGACCCTCTTCGGCAGGTTCTATGACGTTTGACCTGTATTGCTCCTGCTCTTGCTCTTGAAGCTGTATAATGCTTCCTTGCGCAGTTGTTGTCATGGTGGTCCCTTGTTCCAATCCGCAACTGATGTTATCGGGTACGACTGATGAGGTAGGAATTGGATTCTCCACGTCCATTACATCTTCGTTCAGCTCTGGGTCTAGGATACCTTCAATATTTGTCCTCGTATTGGCATCGTCTTTCTCGGCCTGCGCTGCATTATGTTCGTCTTCATCAGACCCTTCCGCATCAATTTCTTCAGCATCATCATCCTCATCGTTGGCCCCTTCTTCGGCAGATTGAAATTCCAGCTCTTCTTCGGTATCAGGACTCTTGTGCATTGTATAGTCCTCTTGTACAGGTTTTTTTCCTTTGTCCAATGCTTCAAGCCCAGAAGTGGAAGCTTTTGCTCTCGGCTGAGAGGAGAGGATTTCTGCAATCTTCAATATCCTTCGTTGGCTACTAACAGCAATGTTATACAGCTCATTTAGCTCAGCCTGCAGTTAGATGATGAAATTATCAATCCATAAATGAGCCACATGCTCTCAACAAATGGAATACAATACATGCATATACAATAGTACATTTACGCAAAAGTTCTTAATTTAACATTTAAATTGCGGCCATAGGTTCTATAACTGTAACTTATATACTAAAAAATAAAATGGTCACCCGGGATCATTGAAACTTCATACATTTATAACATGATTGGCCAAGAGATCACTATATTTCTGTATTTCCATTCATGTGACTTAATTTTTAATAACTCTCTAGACAGGGATGTAATATTGGGATTGGTATCACATATTAACATGATACTACAACATGAATGAAGTTGATAGGCCTATCAATAACCAATAATGTTGCTTACAATATGCAGTAATTACATCTAATCAAACAACAAATTTCATTAAATCATGGAACAGACCCACTTACACCGATATCGGCGTGCCCGCTGTTCATCAGCATCCCTACCAAATCAGGGGGTAGTTCAGTACTCTGCCCATCATATTCATTATCTTCCGGATCATATTGTCCAATCTTTAACAACAAATTAAACCAACCATTTCAATAGCAAAGCCACGCAATACATAGACCACTATCTTTTATATGAAATGAGGTCAACAATATATAACATTTTTCCAGTTTTCCTTTAACATAAGCTCCCAGATTTTTAATCTCAAGTGCATCCCTTTCAGAGATCAGAGCATCTGCCCATGCCTTAGCTCGCGGAGTAGTCCTCGACACTTTATGCTTCAGTATTTGTACCCGATCAAGATAATGAATCTGCAATACAATACAGCAATTAATTCTACTGTAGATAAACTTGACCACACTGTTAAAACATCATCGTAGACGCATTCATTTGAGCATAATGTAATCAGTCCATCGCACTGAATTCGATAAAATGTGGAAATGCAGACAGTAGTTATGAAGGCACGCAAAACTAATTGACTCTCCGGTGCACTGTGTAACAATTACAGCATATTTTCGTCATGACTACAACTGTCTAATCTTACCAGCAGAACGAAGATACAACCGCCAACGTATTGGTGCTGCTTTTCACTTTTCTTTTGCACCTCTAGCACCTTATTGCATAGTACGATCCTCACATACTCAGCCCAGTTCAATCTGGCTACCCTATCAACCAATTGCGTACAGTTCCAAAGCTTTATTTTGTGCTCGGCTCTAGTGGTTGGAGCCAGTAGACATCCACAAGAAAATGCCACGAATAGTCTTAAGAATTCTTCCCCTGCATTCATGGCTACCAACTTATTTGGGAGCTCATTCCATTTGTATGTCCTACGACTTGGTCCAGTTCCCCCAACCTCGGTTGTATCGGTGTCTTCAACTGGAACGGGACCTTCGTTCGGGATCCCCAGGATTAAACTGATATCCTTTGACGTTAAAGGTAGCACACCATCTCCATGTACATTTAAACTGCTCAATGTCGGATTAAAGTTGTCAACAACCCAGGTAGCTATGCCACTAGGAATCCAGTGACACTGTATGTGTAGCAGTCCTCCAAATCCTATGTCTCTAATCTGCTGCTTCTTAGTTTCATCGATTCGTGAAACTAAGCTTGACATCTGCTTTGGCGAGCATCGGATAGTGTACTTCTGATTCTACACCATTTTTTAGATATATGCATTAGACTAATATAAGTTTCATTAAGTGTTTGATGAATCATGCCGTGTATTTACCTTGATTTGAACCCGTGCTTTTCGCAATATCGGCTTTCCTTGACGTTCCATTTCTTTCTCATACTCTTCTTTCTCTTTCAAATACTCCTCCTTTCACTTCCTCATTTCTTCCTCACTCAACTTATTATATGCTGCCCGGGCAATGTCATTGTACTGCATTGAATAAATAAAGTCAAAAAACACGTTAGACTAAACACAAAAGAATTGCTCGTTTCACTATTTTTCCCTTAGGCACCCCATCAGTTCAATGATTCTTCAGTTTATTTTGCTAGGACAGCATACCTCGGTCAGCTTAACACCCTTCGCAGAAATCGTGTGTTGATACTCTTTCCTGTCCACATTCAAAACTCCAAAGTTATATGTGCTATTTAGTACCATTATTTTTTCCTCAAATTCAATAATCTTACCTGAACTTCATCCATGGATTCAATGGTGGGACTGGTTCTGCGACCTCGCTTGTTCCCGCTGTAACCAGTTCTTCCTCCCCACCTAAACGATCATTCCTTTTACTGCTTCTTTTCCTTCCCATCCTGCCCCTGAACAGTCAACATTGTAATGCATTATAATGATGCCAAATCTAACCTGCCAAGACCTTACACAAGCACTGGCCACTTACCTATTCGATGAAGTGGGTGCTGCACCGTGTTCTGTACCACCACTTGTTTCGGCGAGTTCTTCTCTGTCTACTTCCTGAAGTGTGCTTCCTGCTTGCGTTCTTGCCATGTAAACTAATGTTTTTAACAAACATGTTGCACTTCAGTTCCAAAATTTTATTTCCAGCCACAGTCATAACATATCATGAAGTACTGCTAAACGTAATATATGAGCATCAAATATTAGTCACGCTAGTTATAGTACAACCTGTAACATTTTTTCTCACACTCAGTAACTCATTCTTCACAGTTTGTTATTTATTCCAACTGCCACTAATCTACATAATCTGTTGTTCTACCTATCAGATTGTACTTCATATATCAATTTCTTCTTCTATTTATTATGCTACTGTACAATACCAATGCAGTAGAATAAGGGGCCATCCAAATTTATAGCATCTTCATGAAATTCTATAGACCAGTTCTATTATTGTAACTTCTGATCTATTACATGTAACAACTATCAAAGATGATGTCCAACCACAACAATTATTGTACAAGTAATCTTCCTTTTCACAATTTGTTTGTCTCAATACCAAATTTTCTGGTTAATTATCCCTTATTTAGTCATTTCATAATCTATTCCCCTGCCTATCAAGTTCGATTCAATCACCTTCTCCTTTATTTATCACCCTCTTCAACAATATGAATGAAGCGACAAACCCGTTAAACAATTTTACGTATATGTTCATCCAATTTTACAGTGCACTTCTGCTAGTGTCACTACTAAATGACTGCGTGTAATGACTATCCAACATGATGTGCACCTACAATAACTAGTAAGATTCTTAACCGTTATTCCACACTGACTATGCTAAACCTCATGATTTGTTATTCCGTCTGCCTCACATTGCCAACTTATAACCTACTCTCGTACTCATTCACTTCCAACCTAGAAACTTGTCTCTCTTTATGCAACTAAACCAATAACCTGTAACATCAATGTAGAAGAAAATATGAGAAGCACAACTGAGTACAAAACATTAAAACTCTGTTATTTCTCTGTACCTGTTAAACCACAACATGTAACAATTATCCAACATTGTGTTCATGCGCACGCCCTAATACAATAAAGTTACACCAATCAAGACCCAAATACGACATCTCAATTTCAAAATAACATTTCCATTAGCAAGTATGAGATGCACAACTCACTGATAGACATTTGAACTCTGTTATTTCTATGTACCTATTCAACCACAACATGTAACAATTATCCAACACTGTGTTCGTGCACACGAACTAATACAATAAACTTACACCATTCAAGACCCAAAAACGCCATCCCAATTTCATGATAACATTTTTATTCTGTTTCTGTCATGTTCCCGTTGATCCACAACTTGCATTACTTCTCCAGTTTTGTGTTTATGCATAACAATGAATGTAGCAATGTATGCTACACTCAACGCGTTGTACTACCTACTTACTGCATACTAATTATAATCTGCACCCATTTTTTCAATACTAACTCCCGAACCCATGCACACATTTTCTCAAGCACTTGTGCCGCACGATTTCCCCCTTCTTTCCCACTCTCACTCTGTCATGCTCAAAAACTAACACATTATACTCCTATCATGCTGCACTTACTCATTACTATACACAAAATTGTGCTCACGTGATATCCCTCTAAGCGATCATCATACTGTACGCCAACAACATCCACAAGTAAGGTCCTTCAACAAGCATGTCAAATCACACACGTTACTACATCATCGTAGGACTCAAAAGAATTTGAATACCTGACTGATTTTCGGTCGTTCACTACTCCCGTGCTTACGATCTTCCACTCTTCAACTTTCTTCTTCTTATAATACATCTGAATCACCAGAAATTTTATAACTTACTCCACCACTTCTTGCTTCTCCTTGCTATTTTTTTCAGTAACCAATGTTGTACTTCCACAACTTTTCGCAATGTCACGCCGGAGAGTGTTACCAATCTCGTATTTTCCCCTCTTATTTCTCCCTTCGTGGCTTTTCGCAAGCAACTGCTTCGTCTGGTTTGGGTGGGAGTCTAAGTGCGCCTTTTCATTTTCAACCTTTCGCTTTGGGCGGGACTTTGCTTACTAGTGGTCATAACGTTCCGTTTCTTGCCGTTACGGTCAGCAGAGCATAACCATTTTTTTGACTGTCTCACTTAATAAAACGACGTCGTTTTGGGCCAAACTGAAGCCTTTTCACGTGGTTTATTTCTGGCCTTACCTTTCTTTCTGTGAGACAATAGCTCGGGAACGGTCAATCTGATGACCATTCCCGCCCCGTATCCAGGTGTGTTCGGGTCGGACGAAATGAATTTCATGCGCAGTTAAAGGGGCACTAGACTGTTATAGGAGTGGGACCCCGTAGTCATTGTGAATAAAGGAGCTGTTACCAATTTTCTTCAGGTTGCCACCGACCAAAGTTTCCCCCAAAAACTCCTTCCCCAGTACGAAGATTGCCCCATCTTGTTGAAATTTATTTTGGCTTCCGATTGATCTTATCCTGACTCTTTATTATACCATGTTCTCTAGTTAAGTACGACAATCTAGTTAAGTACGCCAATGTACTTGAATACCAATACGTCTCATTTTTCTTTTGACATCATAGAAATTATATTCTCATGATTATTGGATTTTACTCCATGTAGTGCACAAATAATTTTGATAGAAACTACCATTTTGTTTTTGAAACTTAAGGCGTACTCTACGAGTTTATGACACAAAAAAAAAGGAAAAAAGTAAACATAAGTTACATAGAGATCCCAGGTCCAAATTTCTCTCTCCCTCAGGGTCTTTTCAAATTCTACCCTTTTTTCGTTCTTGCTAGAAAAATTCATCTAAAAAAAAGTTAAATAAGAAAAGAAAAGATTATATGAGATTATAATTTTTCATGCTATTTTGAAGTTTTGGGAGACAAACGAAATATGATATTCTAAAAAACACTTTGCATAACAAATTTACTTTTCTTCCATTCATCTCTACTTCTAAAGAAAAAATATTTTATACATTTTATATTTCAATCTCTTTCGATTTCTTTTCATATTTTGCCCACTAAATAAGACTCCCAAATAAGGAATAAGCCTCATCTTTATCTTTCTCTAAATTTCTATGTATATACCATGTAAAATGCCTTTTGTATATGATACATATTGAAAAAGCATTAAATTATATTGTTTAAACTTGATTTAGCTTCTTTGGGATCAATTAAGCTGTGTTTCATGGAGATTGAGCAAACTAAAATAGCAACCTGGCCATGACTTAGGCTCAAAAGCCTTTCACGAGACACTTATAACACGGAATATTACATGTATGTATATTATGAGAGAGAGAGAGAGAGTTCAGTAAAGTTAAGCATGTGAACTTTTACGTGAATGATACAAATCTGTATGTAAGTTATTGAAAAGTATGAGTAAAAGAAATCTATCCTAATTTTTTTTCACTAATACTAGACTCAATTCTATCTCTCGCTGTTGAATATGGGACATGAGATTGAATATATTTGTAGTGAGTTACTATGATTTTATATGAATAAGATTATAGAAACTATATATGATATATATCATGCCTATTTTGTATTTAACTCCGATGATGTGCCATTATCATTATTCAGATCCTAATTTTTTGCCAAAAGTTTAAGTATCATTTGTGAAGTACAGTACGTCATAAGTATATTAGGCGTTTTATGTGATTACTTAAATGGTTCAAGTACTTTTTTTTAGTGTATTTTTTTTAAATCTATGAAATTCAAGGCTTCTTAAACTATACAAAGGAACCTATGGTAGCTGGGGATAAATCCTTCATACATTGACTGTATATATACTAATGAAGTAATTAGATACATGCCACATGTGAAAATTTTATAATTTAAATTTAAATTTTACATATATATATTGTACATCCAAAACTGCAACTATGTACCCTGTCAGTATAATAAAATATTATAATAGATAGGTGTAATATGAGTATTTACTAGCTAGAGTTTCAAGAGCTCGAGTATCTACAGAGCAATGTTTTAAGAAACTTAAGAAGAACAAAAATAGGAAATCATCTTTACTAATAGTAACCCAAAGAAAATTTCTGGTTAAATTTTTAGAAAATAAACAAGATGGGAAACGAAATTAGTTTTCAAAGGATGAAAGGTAATTTTCTTGACAAAATCCAATAATATTTCATTAATATCATGAAATCAATGATGATTTTTTAATAAAAACAAATTTCATTAACAAATTGCTCGATATCGTCCGGCATAATTTGATTTACATCATTGCCCTGGTGACAGGTTAAACATGCACAAAAAATTACAGATCTGCAATTTAACAGATATAATATATTTAAAAAATTATCAATGGATCTAAAAAATACAACAAATTTCAGCATTGTCTTCTAATAGATAAATCATTACATCTATCTTCTATGCATGTTCTAATCGCCAGATCTGCTAATCAATGGTTTTAAATTCCAATATAAAGATGAGATCTGTCAAAATCGATTCAAGATCAAAAAAATTTTAAATTTGACAACTAGATCTGAAATCAATCATCATTACATACTATTAAGCACATAAAGAATGACTTTTCTCTCTCTGGAATGGGAGTTCTTTTTCTTTAAACGGCAAATCCCATATATGGGGAATGGATGCTAACCCTTTATTCCTTTATTTCATTAATAGATAATGAAGGAGTACATCTAGCATATGTTAGGTCAAAGGACCTTTAAGAAATTCTTGCAAAAATTAAACTAAAAGTACTACTCTCTTACACAATGGAACCTAACATAAGGAACAGAAAGTCTATCTAAACACATAGCAAATTTGACCTTAGCTGGGAGAAGCTCAAAAGAAGTAAAAAGCTTGTCCTCTCCAAATTTTGCAGTAGCCATTGCATCAGCCGAAGAATTTGCTTCTCTAAAAATATGAGATAATGAAACATCCAACTCACTTAAAAGAGACCGTATCTTCTGCAGTACTTGATACAAAGGCCATTTAGATAGCATCCCTAACTTAACTATATGAACAAGAATCTTCGATTCGACTTCCACGATGCAACCATGAAACATCTCTCTCCACAAAGCTGTAATCCAAAGGACAATGATAATGCCTCCGCCATCAGCACATCGGCATTCTCAAACTCTTCGTAAAATGCAAAAACTAAGTGTCCTTCATGTGTACCAAGCATATCGCCATCAGCAGCACCTGATGATATCACACTTGCATGCGTATTTAGTTTAAAGAATTAATCAAAGGGTTGACCCATGAGATTAGAGAAAACTGATGAGAAAAGGATGAGCAAGTAGCTGGTTTAGCAAAAGAACAATCTCGATCCCCTTTAAAATGTGAATTCCGAAGTAGATTAGCTGCCCCCATTTGCTCAATAAATTGATCAACTTGGAAGATAACTTGCGAAGTAGTAAATGATTCCCCTTTAAACCAAGCAGAGTTTCTACCCTTCCAAATGTACTATAAAACTAACAAAGGAAGTAATACCTGAATACATCCTCGACTGACAAATGAATCAGAGCAAAATCACAATAACAATAAGGAAGAAATACTTGAGACTTTAGAATCCAATATACCAAACTTTTTAGCATAACATTGCCAAACTTCCGAAGCTAAAGGACTCTCCACAAACAAATGAAGCAACGATTCCTCAAAAGCAAAACAACAAAAACACCTAGATGCCAAAATAACACCCTTTCTCTGAAGTAGATTATCAACGGGGATCCATCTACGTACAAGCCTCCATGCAAAAAAGGAAATCTTCAAAGAAATACTATAGTCCCGAAGAAATTTATCAACCAGTGAAATATTTCTGGATTGCCAAATTCTCTCCCAAGCAGAAGAGATCGAGAATACTCTAGTAGAAGATGCCAGCCAAACCATTTAATCCTTAGAAGAAGAATTAAAGGGGATTTGTAAGATACTAGCAACCAAAAAATCCAGCAACCATTTCTTGAGCCACTTCTTGTTCCAACCATTGGAAGAATAAAATTCCCCCGCGAGAAAAAGAGAAGAATCTATAACCCCTACAGAAGTTGCCAGAGTGATGCGAAATATGGGCTGCTTATGGGCCATGTTACAAGGGTCAAGTAGTTAGAGTTTTTATTAGTAGCTTAGTAGCTTATTTTCCAGATTACTAGTTAATTTGGTAGGAATAAACTCGGTCCAAGATCTTATGTTGAATTGGATCCAAATTAGTTGTCAAGTCCATTGGTTAATTGAGTCGTTTTGTTAGCTATTTCCTTTGTAATGGGCCCACAATAAGCTTCTTAATTGGGCCGTGCGTTAGTTGATTAGTATTAGATAAGTTAAGTTGAGTCCGTTAGTTTAGGTATAGTAGGGTCATAAATATTTGTATCATTTCATTCAAAAGGGAGGAAGAAATTGACCTTTTTTTTAGAGAGTTTTCTCTTGGCTTTTTGCTGACCCTTTGAATACTTTAGATGGGTTCTTGAGAGTTCATTCATCTATGGCTTATCAATCAAAGACCGCAATTGATTGTGGCGCCTTCCTACCAACCTTAATTCGTCTTGAGCGGTCCCTGATCGAATTAGGTTCCATCCCTTATACCAAGGCTCGTTGTCCACGTGAACAACGGGTTGAGGTTCTTTGTGTCTATAACCTGATCAAGATAAATCCTTCCGCTGCCTGATCGATTCAATTTGTTCTCGAGCGGTCCTTAGAGAATCGAATTTGTATCAGTTGGTATCAGAATTTCGGCTCTTGATCCAGGTTAATATCCTTTTCTTTCTTATTTTCCTCTTTGTTTTTTTTCTACCAAACCCTACCCAATTCAAAAAACAAAAAAAATCCTATTCATCGTTCTAGGGTTTGAATTTCGTGTGATCACCTCTGTTATTGTTTGTTCAATTCTTGTTTCTTGTTGAGTCATCTTTGTTTGTGTTTTATTGAGCAAAAAAAATGGTATTGCAGCATCTTACTGTTTATTAGGTACTGTAGCATTTATTACTGTTCATCAGATATTGTGGCATGTTACTGTAGTGATACTGTTCATCATACTGTAGCAGTTACTACTCATCCGAAACAAAAAAATTCCATACCTTGTGTTTGTCTCTTGTTGTTCTTGAGTCTTGTAGTTGGTTGGTGTTTTCTTGAAGTTCTTGATTGACAAATATCAATCTTAGAAGTTCTTGAAACCCTAGGTTGGTTCTTGAAGATCTTGAAAAAATCTTGAATTTTGTGGGCTGCCTTTAAATTCTTGAATGAAATTTCTATGCAATCAGCCTTATTTGGTTCCCAAAACAAAGTTGTCGTTGAGTTCTGGAACAAAAAGATCCAATCCATTGTTGAAAAGGAGACAAGAACAGCCCTACGTTTCCAGTTTCCTAATTTGAGCTGTGTTTGTTCCAATAGTTTCCTAACTGGAACTTCTGCCCAAATACACTTTGGATTGGTACAAAAGAGTCTCTAATCATGGTTTCACGTGGGGGAAAGGGGATTGTTAAACTTCATTGCCACTTTCCAAATCTGGTTGGGATTCCAAAGAAGAAAAAATTGCACAAGCTTCACTACTTTTCCTAGTTAGAATTGGAAATTTTCCTTGAAAACAGCCTTCCTTTTTGTGTAATTGTCCTAAATTTCGTGGGAATTGGGTTAAAGGTAGTTTCTAATCCTTGTTTCCTTAGGAAAAAGGGAAGGAAACAGCCGCATAATTCCAGATTTGAATCGGTTTCCAAATTCCAGCCGTAGAGTCTTTCGAGTCGCATTAGTTGCCTTTTCTTTGTAGCGATTCATTCCGGCCACTTTCTCACAAAAATCCAGCAAAATTAGTGTGTCTTGAGTCATTTTATTCTTGTTATTTCATGTCAAAAGTTGGCCAGAAAATTCCAAATCGGTCTCAGATTTCCTTATCAAAGCAGTAGAGTATTCCTAGTTTCCCTTCTTTAGTTGTTTGGTCCGAATCTGTGTAGCTTTAAATTCAGTCCATTGAATCGTATGTTCAGCCTTAGTTTTGTGTGATTTCCAGGTTTAATTTGTGTCTCTGTTAGAGTCTTTTGAGTCTTTCATTCCATTATTTCTTGTGTGTGAAATTTGGTCAGCTTATTCCATACGATTGTGTTGTGTTTTGGTTGTCAATTTGATTGAATTACCTTGAGTAAAATTCTAATTTCTTCAAAGGAGGTGAACTGAGCTTTGAGAAATTGGTGAGCTTATTAGAGTATTACACATCTTTGAGTGACATACACGAGTGTGAGTGTAAACACGTGAGGGAGTGATTGTGAGGTACATATATTTTGTTTTGCACTAACCATTTTGCAGATACATAATCATGTCCAACGAAAGATCATCACACTTTGGTTCTGTACTCTACTGATCAATACACCTTTACAAAAGCCAACTTATTCAAGGAGTCGTGGAAGTAAAGCTATGAGTTTTCCATGGCTGATCGTGAGTATTTTCAAGTTGTCCAACAGCCATGTGTACCAGCTTGTGTCATTCATGACAAGTGCAAGTCTTCTACAATCCAAGAGGGCCATTATGAGAAGAATTGGGTTTCAACACTACCAACACTTGTTGGTATCATTCCTTTCCAACCAAGATTTGAGGACAAATCTTTTCCAAGAAGAAGGGAATGATGTGAAATATGGGCTGCTTATGGGCCATGTTACAAGTTTCAAGTAGTTAGAGTTTTTATTAGTAGCTTAGTAGCTTATTTTCTAGATTTCTAGTTAATTTGGTAAGAATAAACTCGGTCCAAGATCTTATGTTGAATTGGATCCAAATTAGTTGTCAAGTCCATTGGTTAATTGAGTCGTTTTGTTAGCTATTTCCTTTGTGTAATAATCAGCCCACAATAAGCTTCTTAATTAAGCCGTGAGTTAGTTGATTAGTATTAGATAAGTTAAGTTGAATCCATTAGTTTAGGTATAGTAGGGTCAAATATTTGTATCGTTTCATTCAAAAGGGAGGAAGAAATTGACCTTTTTTTTAGAGAGTTTTCTCTTGGCTTGTCGCCGACCATTTGAATACTTTAGATGGGTTCTTGAGTGTCCATCTATGGCTTATCAATTAAAGAACGCATTTGATTGTGGCACCTTCCTCCCAACCTTAATTCGTCTTGAGCGATCCTTAATCAAATTAGGTTCCATCTCTTATACCAAGGTTCATTGTCCACGTGAACAACGGGTTGAGGTTCTTGTGTCTATAACCTGATCAAGATAGATCATTCTGCTGCCTGATCGATTCAATTTGTTTTCGAGCAGTCCTTAGAGAATCAAATTCGTATCATAGAGGGTCATCCGCATGCCATCTATCATACCAAAAATCAACCACACTTCCCCAAACACCAACGAATTTGACTCTCAACAAACTCTCGTATAGACTCCAAATGATGCCAAGAGGACGAAGGACTGCCAACTACCACCAATGAAAGATGAATCCCCTTGATGTACTTACTATAATACATATACCCTGACCACAGTGAATATGAGTTTACTTTTCTCTCTTGTAGTAAGAGTGCCCTCTCCCTTTTTATGAGAGTTCAAACTTTTTCAAAAAACCAAGCTACTTCATTCCATAAACTAAGATCCCACCAAGAATTCAATGCAGCAATAGATGATCTACATAAAAACAAAGTTACCAATTAGATTCTAAACTAAGTGTTTTCCCTCTAACTTGTTGAAAGAAACAGTTAGTTAGGAATGATTAGGAGTTTGGCCAGAAGAGGAAAGAAGTGAACAACATCCCCTAAACTGGTAGATACCAAAAGATCTAAGATAAAATGATAGAAGTGGTCGGCAGTTAAAGGCTCTTCAATGGAATGGATTTCACAAGATTCTATTTCACCTAACGTTGATGCTTCGACAGATCAGTTGGAAGTATAAAACCTATTAAACCTTGTTTGATTAGATTGCTTTAGCCTTTCTCTTTGATTCTCCATTTGTTCGTTTCAGTTCCCTTTATTTTAAGTTCCTTTGGGTTAGTGTAGCTTTTCCTTTCAGTTGCGCCATAATTCTGTCTTGTTTGAGAACTTAGCTTCTTTAATTTTTCCTGGTGTTTCTAGTTAATTAGGTTGTCTAATCTTGGTTGATTATAGAGTGTGACATACCTCTAGTATCTAGCCTAAGGTAAAATGGCAGAGGAAATAGCAAACATAATGCAAAGGTTTGCCCTATCAAGCAAAGACTTAAGTGGTCTCAACTTAGAGGATGAGGATGTGGACAAAGGAATTAAAGAATGTCAAACCAGCTTGATTGGAGAAGTAGTAAGAGAAAAAATTGTGAATTATGTGGGGGTAAAACATATTGTTTCGATATCCCAAGGAGTTATGAATAGTGAAGTTAGGACCCAATGTTTTTCAGTTTTATATGCCTTCAAAAGAAGACAGAGATAGAATTCTGGATGGTGCGGCCTTGGATTATAGATAATCAGATACTGGAGATGAGGGCGTGGTATGAGGGGATATAAGAGAATGGGACAACTTTAAATATAACTCCTCTATGGGTGCAGGTATGGAACCTACCTATTCATTGGATATCTAGAGAGGCTGGGATTAAAATTGGAGCTGTATTCCATGATGTTAAGGATGTGATAATCCCTCAAATACGAGGGAAAAGGGCAAAAATATGAAAATATGTGCAGAGGTTGACATTTTCCAATCATTACTAAGGGGAACAATAGTTAAATTGAATGGGTGCATAAGTTGGATTATCTTCAATTATGAGCAGTGCCCTGATTTTTGTTACAAGTGTGGTATTGTTGGACACAGTGAAAGAAATTGTAAAGCAATAGTGACAGTGGGAAAAGACCACACTTATTGTGTGACAGCCCCACCTCACCCTAAGGCGAACCAAAGGGTTCGGCGGACCGCCTACCCAGCTCTCGCCGGGACTCAGTCATACCTCCATCAAAACCGGAATAAAACTGCAAGAATCAAAATGAAATGGAAGGGCTGCCGCCATGCAGGATCCAACCAAGTACAAGGAAACTTTGTTCGCCATGAAAGTAGGTACATTCTCGAATACATATGTTACATAAACATGAGGAAACACTTCAAAATCTACATATTAGTAAGTTTACAGATCCAATAAAAAAACATTGTATTAAGATACATTTAGGGTTTTCCATACATCGAGGAGCTACACAAAAGAAGATTAAAACTAGCTCAACTCATGTTTCAAAATATCAGAGTCTCCAAAAGGTGGTTTCCTGTAAGGAAAACAAGGATAACGGAACGGGGTGAGCTAGAAGCTCAATGAGGTACCAAAATAATAACAATCAAGAACCAAGGAACTTCATGCTCAATTAATCACATAGGTGTATCAAATAAGGAGATGAGCAAAATAACTTAGATAGAAAGGATACATGTGGCTCTCAGAAGCCAAATCCCCGTTGCAGTACTTGATCCGACTACGTTGACCCTCCGTCAACTTCCAAATAAGGAAACCAGTCCAGTAGAACACCACTTTAATGCCAAATCCCATTCACCAAACATACCCCTTTACCGGGCCCGAACGCCAAATAGAAACAGGAATGGTAATACTCGAGTATACCGGAATCAAGAGTCTCAATACTCAAAGATTCCATAAAAACAGGCAATCCACGGATTGTCAATTTCCTCGACCAAGCCCTTGTATGGCTCGATTTAATTAACTCCCCATGAGATTGAGCTCAGGTTTAACAAGGAGATCGTTGGACACACTTCCAAACGACATTATAACAAGTGCAGGTAACAGGCTCAAGTTCATAACAAGTACAAGTAATAGATTTCAGTTTGTACTACACAGGCAAGAGAACGAGTGTGATAAAGTACACCCTCGTCTCAATCAAACTAAACAGGATTCATAGTCATTCATGTCATAGATTTCAAGTACAGATAACTCAAATAGCGACAATGCAAGGGAGTGGTACACTCACCAGTTCAAATAAGGATAACTTCAAAAGTTTCCTTCCCAAGTGTGGCTTTAATCGTCGGCACCTCCTAGAACAATCAAGGCAAACACTTAAGACTCGACTCCAAGACCTAGTATGGAATTCGCAAGTGAGACTCGGTTACGAGCCATATGCCTAATCAAAAGAACCATTAATGCAAAGCAAAGAGGTGACTTCGGAGTGAAAAGGTAACAATTAGTCTTAAAGGCATGAACAACCTCAAAGCCCTACCTACAATGACTGACCAAATCCAAATTGGAAGTAGCTAATGAAAGTAAGATCAATACTAGGAAAATAGGATTTTCCAGTTTGCACAACCCTATAAGAAAAATCATATCTCAAGTTTTGTAAGTCCAAAATTGATAAAATTTATACCGTTGGAAAATAAATTCAAAGGGCTATAAATTTCCAGAGAACACCCTCACAAGATTCAGAACGCAAGTCAGTCAAATTCAAGCCTCAAGTTGCTGCTTTATCCAGTGAAAGACAGAACAGGTACAATATTTCAGTCAACTTTGAAAAATCACCATAAATGGTACAGACATAAACAGGGTCTGAAATTTACATCGTTTATAGCCCTATGAATCTAGTTTAAAACGCAACAAACAGAACTCAATTCCGACATTCCTACATCAAGATATAGTAAATTTCCCGAGACTGTGCAGAAGCTCCGCGAAAATTTTGGCAGCATTTCCCTTGTCTTTCTTTACTTTCCAACCAAACCTCAACACCCACAAATCACAAGCTATCAAACACCTTTAATTAGAGCCACAATAAGGCGCGAATACGAGTTATAAATCGAATCCACATATCAGTAGAGTAAAATCTTATGGAACGTATAAGTGCAAAATCAAACTAGGACATATGCGGAAACAAAAGGCAGGTTTGCTGTTGCTTAGCGGAATTAACGTAACTGAAGCTATCCTTGTCGGATTGAGGTGTAATTTATACTGTTTCGAAGCTAAGAGAAAGGGCTACAATGTTGAAGAAGACCACTCAGTCCATTTTGCAATGTATCTAGGTCAAATTTACCAAAACAACCCCAGATTTTCCAGTTTGAAGTTTACTATGAAATGCAACCAGCAGTCCTGATTCATTCACTCATATCTCAGCACCTACGACTCCAATTCAAGTGATTCCAAAGTCATCTGAACGCTAAGATACAAGACTATAAATGTTAAGAAGACATCAACAACTAAATCAGTAGTATTCCCTGTCAACCTAACCAATTACCAAAGCTGATTATCAGTTTCGGACAGAAACAGGGCAGCAGGGGTATTTCAGTCTTTTCACAGGCCACGTTGCTCCGATTGGGCTGAAAGTTTGTAGGCAACTATAAAACATCATTCTCTACAACTTTCATATTTTAACCTTAAGCTAATTCGGCCTCTAACTAGGGGAAACAGTACCGGGCAGAATAGGGGTTAATTGAAACCCTAATTCCGAAATTTCCTTTCAAAGCAGAAATTTTCCGCAAATAGCCACAATTTATGCCTTAAGGCTTCATTCTAAACCATTCCCAACCATCATCCATGGCCACATAATAATAAACATATAAAAAAAGAAAAATCATGAATAAAATAAAAATTTCATCAATCTCCACCAAACATCATAAAAACTTCCACTAAAACATCTCTTTAGCCATCACAAGTCATGAATTCACCATTATTGGAAACAAACAATGAATATTTACACACCATACCTTGATAACTCACAAAAGGTAGTAGCTTAGGTCTCTTGCTTCCAAAACAACTCCACCAACTTCCTCAATCCTACCTAGCTAGAAGGTTTTATGGGAATAATTTCAAGTTTGGATGGTTGGATTGCAAGATTTGTGCAAGAAATGGAAGTTGAAGGTTGAAGCTTTCTTTCTTTTCTCTCCATATGGAGTTCGGCCAAGGAGCTTGTGAAGAAGATGAATTGTGGGTCAATTTTTGGTGATTTAATAAAGGTGATAAAATGGTCAAAGTCCAAACTCTAATAAAAAAATGACACCTAGCCCCCTTTTAAGCTTAACCTTATCCTCTTGTCTCTCGAACATTAATCCTTTTAGGTAAGTCCTAATTATCTCTTAGCACCTAGTAATTTAATCCCTGTATACGAAACTTAACCCAATTGGCCGAATTTTATCGAACTTACCGCACTAGTGGGTCCCACATCTGGTATATACTCTTAAAACCTCATAAACTAACTTATACTAGAAAAATACTTTTAAAAGCCTATTTACTCATAAAATTATTTAGAAAAATTTTCCTAATAAAGAAAATATAGAAAAGGCATGCAATTAAATAAAATGAAGTCTAGAA
Source organism: Coffea arabica (assembly GCF_036785885.1). Lineage (NCBI taxonomy): Eukaryota > Viridiplantae > Streptophyta > Magnoliopsida > Gentianales > Rubiaceae > Coffea > Coffea arabica. Next base: position 21,154,882 of record NC_092318.1, on the reverse strand, counting down.
AATAAGAAAAATTCACGGGTCCTCACATATTGTGACAGCCCTACCTTCCCCTAAGGCGAACCAAAAGGTTCGACGGACCGCCTGCCCAACTCTCGCCGGGACTCACTCATACACCTCAAGTAAAAATGAAAATAAGACCACCAGAACAAGTGTAACAATAATTCCAAACTTAAAACATATACTTATATACATTTCTATCTCAAAAGGGATACAACTCAAATATACAAAGGTTCTCAATTCTTCATACATCCAACCCTTGCCAAGCGCTAGGGCGAGAACCATTACAAAAATTTAAAAGAACTAGACTAAGCTAGTCTGTACAGATCTCTCGTCCTTGTTCGCATCCCCTGTTAAGGAAAACAAAACTAACAGAATGAGCTAAAAGTTCAGTGAGGTTCCAGACACATAATCAACTTAAACAAGGACATTAATAATGTAATAACAAGTAATCCAGGAAACATTTACAATATGAAGCAATGATAACACATTCATTAAAAGGATACATGTTCACGTAGAGCCTTTCGTTCTTTCCTTCTCCTTTCATTTCCTCATTCCTTCAATATTTAAAATTTCATTTATAATTGAAAACCTCCTTTCGTTCATTCATTTCATTTCTTCCTCTTCTGGACATTGGCCAGACTCCACCCGACAACGTGGTAATAGTCGAGTATACCAAACTTTCACCCAGGGTCACCAAATTGTCCGACCGAATTCGCTTATGGCTCGAGTCGACCGGCAACGAAGGGCAAGGGCCCAATTCAGCCAAAAGGCTTACATTCATGCACAACTAACATTTAATCACTTAAACATTGAAAATTTCACATTTCATTTAGGTCGAGCGCAATAAAGTACACACTCGCCTAGCAAAATTCATTTTTAACAAACATTTATCATTTAATCAAATATCCACAACAAATCATATAGTTAATGGAAACATAACAAACAAACATCACTCACCTATTTAAACAAAAGAACGTCCAAAGTATTCTTTCGGATGATACCCTCAATCACCAAGGAACCCTAATATAAACCAAAAGAACACATTATGCTTCAACCATCAAAGATTTAAGTAATTCAAAGAAAATCCGAATATGTACTAGTACAATATATAAATATGAGTTATAAATAGTACATTTAGATCAAAGGATATAAATAACTAAGGGTTTTCCAAACCAAACATAAAACTATACTCAAAAAGGTTTTTAGAAAATTTCATCGGAAAACGAATGAACAGTGCCACGTCAGAATCCGGCCAAAACTTGGCCGGATATCCGGCCGGATTGAAGGCAGTAAGCAATCGAATTTTTTTCTCCTTCCCCTATCAATCAGGCCAGCAATCCGGCCAAGAGTTGGCCAGATATACGGCCGGATATGAAAAGGCGATTGTTTTCAAATTTTTGTAAAGCTTTTCGTTTGGTCCGAAACTAACTCATATGCAAAGAAATAACGTATAACAAGTGTTTTGAGTAAAATCATATGAAAAGGAAGATAAACAAACCCTAAATCCACACCTAAAGCCTCGCTTGATAAAATTAGGTTTTGCGGCCGAGAAACCCTATGCAACTCTTCTTTGTTTCGGAAAGAAAATGAGTAAATATTTGAAGTTCAAAACTTGACATTTGTAACTAAGTATCATGCTTAAAACGGATGTCACATTCACCATGCGAAAATGTACAAATTCAAATTGAATCTAGCTCAAATAACACCACTAAAGTGGACCTAAGTAAGTCTAAGAAAAGTAAGTCCAACGCATCCCCAAATCACATTTCAACTGTCACTTTTACTTGTTCAAACTTCAAAAAAATAAACTGACAGCATTTCCCCTTAATTTCTTCACTTTCCATCCTACAATCAAACACCAAATCACATTCCAAAACAACCACAATTTCACATACAAATCATAGGCGATAAAACACCTTTCGGCATAACAACCACAACTGAAACTACACTTATCGGATTGGAACGAATCTTATGGCGTTTCAAAGCCAAGACATATACCTACATTCCTTATGCAGACCTCCAAAGCCAAATCATACATTTTCATGGTCAAAAATCGAAATCTCCACGAAAACAGAAAACTGTCCGCGAAGCAGGGCTTATGGGCAGTCAAGGGTATTTTACTCATTTCACATGATACAGTACTTCGATTGAGATGAAATTTTACAGCTAGCTAGTTAACGCAATTACCTACAACTTTTATGTTTTTAGAAAGGGCTAATTCGGTCTCTCTCAAGGACGAACATGCAGTGCAAAATCAGGGCAGATTACTAACCCTAAGCTGGAATTTGTGCACATAAGCTGAAATTTCTTTAGGTAACCACAACTAGCATACCAAAGCTTCATTTCACCCAATATAAAGCTATCATTCCATGGCCAACCATTACTCATCTCATGAGGGCAGAAAAATCACCATAAAAACTGAAATTTCCATAATACTACTTCAAACTATGAAATATGCTCATAAAACAACCAAAACTAAAACTTTAAACCACTAATTGGCAACCATTAGAAACAAGGAGGGATTTTGCAAGCAAAGTACCTTGGATCCTCAAGAAAGATGGTGGCTTAGACTTCTTCTTCCCAAATTAGCTCCACAAACACCTTGGAAACTACCCTAAATAGCACTTTTATGGAGTAGTTTACAATTTAATCGGTTGGAACTTAAGATTTGGACAAGAATTTGAAGTAGAAGATGATGGTTTCTCTCCCTTTCTCTCCCTCAAAGTTTCGGCCAAGCAAGCTCAAAAAATGAAGAGAAATGTTGGTCAAAATTGATTTTAAGAAAGGTAAGAAAGGTTGGTCAAAGTCCAAGTTCCAATAGTTTTGTGACAAATGGTCTTTTAGGGTTTTAATCCTATCCTTTTGTCTACCAATGGTAATTTATCTAGCTAACTTCTAATTGTCTCCTAGCACCTTGTAAAATAATAACACTTAGCACAAAAATCACTTAATCACCAAAATTTTATCGCACTAGCGGGTCCCACGTCTATAATGCGTTTCAAATTTAACGTACACTAAATTAAACTAGGAAAATGATTTAAAACTGTACTTACTTATAAAAATGCATAGAAACTTTAATAGTTTAAAGGCAAGTATAAAAATGTATGTAAAAATAAAATAATGCCTAGAATATGTGAAAATTTTCGGGTTCTCACACCCTCTCCCCCTTAAGAAATTTTGTCCTCGAAATTTTTACCTTCAGATGACTCAGGAGCTTGTTGGTTGTCTAAGCCATATGCCTTTGCCGGCACTTTTGTTCGATTCACTCTTTCATTCACTTGTTTCGGTTTGGTTCCATCCAATGATTGAGCACTATTCTCCCTGGGCTGCTTCATCGGGCAACTACTAATTTGGTGATCGCTATTCCCACAAATCAAACATTTTCGCCCTTTCCTCCAACACTCATTCTCAGTATGATTTGCCTTTCCACAATATCCGCAGGCCAGGTGAGAAGCCACTTTTTGGCTTTCTTGAAAATTTCTTCATGTCCTATTTGACTTTCTTTGGTAGATCTTTCATCTAGTACTCCTAATGTCCATGGTGGGTGGGGTGAAGGGTTCACTTTTTGTACTTTAGAAGGCGCTATCTTTTCGCTAGATTCCTCACATACACTACCAGATGCACCCTTTTTCCGTGTTTGGAAGGCTTTTACCTGTGCTTTTGCATCCTCAATCCTTTGGACTTTCTCAAGGGCTTCCGTAAAGGTATTAAACTGAACCGCCGCTACAGCTTCCTGGATTTTCAGATTCAATCCTTGTATGAACCGTCTCACTCTTCTCCGCTCCATGGCCACCAATTCAGAAGCTTGGACAGTTTAGTAAATTGAGTCTCATATTCAGCCACACTCTGGGTTCCCTGACGTAACCCAATAAACTCGTCCTCTCTCCTTTCTTGGACTAAAGGTGGGAGATACTTCTCGTTAAATTCCCTTACAAAGTTCGTCCATGTCCATGCAGTCTGTTCTCTTTCCTATTTTGCCTTAATAACATTCCACTATGCTCGGGCCGGTCCTTCGAATTGAAATACATCAAAATTCACTTGTCTTTGCTCCGTGTAGTTCAAAGCCGCGAAAATGTTAATCATTGCCTCCAACCACTGTTCAGCAATATCCGGATCAGGCCCTCCATGAAATTTCGGAGGTAGAAACTTTTGGAACCTCTCAAGAGCCCTATCCTCTCCTATCTCAGGATGCCGGGGTTGATTCACTGGCATTTGGCCTTGTTGATCTTGTGAGGACCCGAAAAAATCGAATATTAATGGTTTAATTAAGTATTTATCCACCTGTTTTCCCCAAATAATTTATTACGACCATTTTAAATCCATTCGTATGGAATAATGCCTTCATTATGCTTTTAAAATGTCCCGTTAACAACTTCAATTTTCGGAGGATTGTTTAAGTGAGAAATAATGAGCACGAATGTTTCAAGGTGATATTATATTCGAGAGTATGATTATCCTGGGGAAATTAAGAACGGACAATAGCAGATTAAGAAAAGTTAATCGAAAATTAAAGGTGAATAAGTTTTAAGTGAGCATATACTACTCACGCGTGGATAGTTTTCCAAAAGACGCATGGATACAAATTTATTGGAGATTTGAGGAGTTAATACTCGACTCATGTGAGGACTCGTAAAACTCCTATTAAAACCCTATTTTGAGCTTATTTAATTATTTACTTGTTCATTTATTCCGAGTATTATTTTCTAGACCTATTGAACCTAATTACGTGGAAATATAGCTTCAATATATTTTTAAAGTGACTTGTTTCAAAAATTAATTTTCGGGAGCGCGTTTAGTGAGAACAATGAATAGTGCTTGGAAATTTTACCCGATTGAGAGTACAATAAGCTCGGAAAATTGGAGACATGTACAATGGTTTTAAAATAGGTAATTTTAGGTTTAAGTACTCAAGTGATAATTAATGGTACGATCGTTATAAGAATTTCTTGAAGGTTTCATTTTATCGCGCCTAAATTGGAAATACGCGTTTTCACGCGCGCGATTAATTGAGGGACTTTAGACCCTTAATTTGGGATAACTAGGAGTGAATAAAATTTATATGAATATAAGTGCATTAAAAGTTTAGTGTACTAGTGCAACAAACTTAAGAGGAATCGAGCCCAAAACGCACGCGTACTCGCACTATTTGCGTTTGACTTTTTCGCACCTAAACTCTTAGTCTATAAGCTTCCTTAGCAAGCTAAAAATCAGACCAAACACTCCTCTCTTTCTCACAAAGGCAGCCGGCTACAAGGAGGAACAAAAACCATCCAAAGTTCTTCAACATTCTACTCCAAATTCTTGCACCAAATCATTACCAAATCCTCTCAAAATTTTACTCTTCTTAGCTTAACATTTGGAGAGTCCATTTAGCTACAAAAAAGAGGAGCTTTCCACGGTTATCTTCAGGCTTCAAAGGGCCGAAAATTCTGACTTGAACAACCACCAAAGTAGGTAATGATCCAACACTCTAAACTTGTCCTATGGAGGTTAAATTACACTTATGAGCTTGAATCTTCACATGGGTAGCTTGTATTGTTGGAAAATTTTGAAGGTGGGCTCTATGAACTCCCACCCTTGTCTTGGAGGCTGATTTCATGCTTGATGATGTTTATAATGTTGGATTAGTGCTTAAACTAGTGGATTATTGGTGGAAAATTGATGGAAACTCATGATGGGTGCAAAGGCCAAATCTGACCATTTTGCCCCTGCTTTGTTCGGCCACTTTAATGCAAAAATTTGAGGATTTAATGGCTTGATTGTGTTTTTTACATGTTGTAGTAGTTGTATAAAAATTTTCATTGAAAAATACTGAGTTTTGGTTGGTCAAATGAATTTATTTCCCAAAGCTAGTAATCTGGAAACTGTTCCCGTAATGCTCAGACCAGTGTTAGTATTTCGTCCATAACTCTGTGCTCCGACGTCGAAATCAAGTACCATCAGCGGCATTTGAAACTAGACATTCCCACCTTTCCAACGGTATAAAATGCATGTTCTGGTTCCATGTGTGTGAGCCGTACCACTCTTTTGAACTCAGCTGTTCTGTTTCTCTGTTCTGCTGGAACGATTTGATGATGCTGCAACTTTAGGCTTAATTTCGAGCCAGTTGCATGCTGAATCTTAAAACGATTTCTTCTGTGAAATTATAGCCCTATGAATTTATTTTCCAACACTATCAACCATGCTCAATTCCGAGTTAAATTGAGTGAGTCATGATCAAAATACGGTGACTGCCTGGTTCTTGAAAACTCTTGGATTTGGACAGATTTGATGTGAGACTTGTTGTGGTCTTACTAAATGAATTTCTTAGTGCTAAACACCTACCAAATGTACCATGTATGTTCCTTAGACTTTTCTTGCACAAATGAACCATGTTTGGAGGTTTTCCTTAGCCGAATGTTTGGAAACGGAGAGAAATGGAGCTAAAGGCAGTTTTGCCTTAGCAATTTCAAAACTTTGGTTGATTGGTTAACCACCTTCCCAAAGGTATTTTTCCACGAAATTTGATAGAGAAATACCCTTCATATAGGAGTACTATACTACAAAATTTGGCACCAATTCAAGTCCGTTTCGATACTTAACTAAAGGTCCAAAGTCGGAAAACCAAATCTGGAAATTGTTCAACAGTCTTGAATTTTCCCCAACTTTGAGCTACCGTATCTCGGTGCTCGAAACTCCGATTCTCGATCCGCTTGTTCTGTCCTAAACCTTACTTGTACCTCTAATTGATTTATAAATTTCAAAGGCTGGTTTGCAACGAGTGAATTCTACCGAATTTCCAAAGTTAGCGAAAAACCAACCCCAGCTCAATCCTGAACATTCTGGAACAGTGATTTCAAGCTCATTTTTGAGTACTTTTTACTTAGATTCGTGGAAAAGTGTCTTCTAAGAACTTTTAGTACTTTCCAAGAGGTTTCCAACGGTATAAAGTTTTTCAATTTTAGACTTGTATCGAGTGAGATACGATTTTTCAAAGATCCATATCAAAACTGAAAATTTCCAACTTTCAAGGAAATAGAGTTTCCAAGAACTCTTTATTCTTTCGACGTTATGCAAACGTTTTAACCTCAATTTCCATGATAAAAAAACCCAAATGCTCCTATACTTTATGAAACGCCACTCGAACCTCGATTTACAAGTAATTAAGGTTCCTTTTCACAAAATTCCCTAGATTATAATAGGGCACGAATTATTTATCGATAATTAGGTTGTGTGAATAATAATTCACTATTATTTGCTCAGGCGCACACGAGGACCTTCAAGAGGATCCCACGGTGGACGCTTGAACTTTCCTTGACCTTACTTACACTTAATACTTGGTGAGTGTCAAGTGTATGTAAACTTGTTACATGCTTAACTGTTATTAATGATTGGAGATTTTGAAAATGGAGTCGAGTGTGTACTTTACCGCACTCGTTCTCATTAGAAATGAAACTTTAAGGATTGAAATGCATTGAATGAAATGAATGATTGAAATGTATTGAATGAATGAATGAAATGTAATAGTATGCTATAGCTGCATACGTCGTTGGAGTGAATCTCCTCGACACACAAATGCACATGGGGACGCCCAGATCTCATTGGCCGACCTTGGACTCGAGCCGGCATGGGCTTGGTCGGGAACCTTGGCGAGCCATGAAATATATAAGCTTGACCTAATGAGAGGTCTTGCTTGGCATACTCGAGTAGTATCGCCACAAACAAATGACAGGCGGGCCCGATACAGGGGTATGTAAGGTGAAAGGGGACAGGTTAAGTGGAGTTCTACGGACTAAACCTACCTGATTGACGGAGTGTCAATTCGTGGAGGTTATTGATTGTGCAAGTGGAATATAGCTCCTGAGAGCTCCAGTATCCTTGAATTGTTTCTGGTTATCTTTCCAGTAAATTGTTAATTATTAAAATATGATTGCTTGACTTGTAAATTGGGATTGTTATTTGAGCAATGTGCTTGCATGTGTGTTCTTGGCCTCACGAGCGTTTTGCTCACCCTGTAGATTTGTTTTCCTTAACAGGACTGGATTCGGAGACGTATTGGAGAAACCCTCCTGATGTACTTTTGTTTAGGGTTTCTATCATATTTTGACTATGCCCCTTGGTTTTGGGTTGTACTTTTGAAATTGGAATGTAGTATTTGGGCATGATGTATAATTGGGATTTAAGTTGTATTTTGAACACCCGATGTACGGGTTGGATAATGGATGACCATGGTTAAACTTGAACGCTTCCGCATCATTTGTATTTATGTTATTGTACTTGTGACGTTTAGATTGGTAATAAGCTTGAATGTTTTGCGTGAGTCCTGGCGAGAGTTGGGCAGGCGTCCCGCGGATACCCTTTGGTTCTCCTTAGGGAGAAGTGGGGGCGTCACAGATCTACCAGTCGTGCTAGAATATTTGTCATTTGTTGTATCGCAGTCGCCATTTGATCTCCGGCCTAAACCCTCGGTCCATGTTCTTTCTCGGCCACTGTTTCTCTTTCTTCTCTCGGTTCTTGAGCTCGCTTAGTCCCACGGTCACGACCACGTCCGCTACTACGTCTCCCTTCCATACTTTTTTTCCTCTCTCTCTTTTTTTTTTTTCAAAAGGAGATTTAGTATATAACGAAATAAATTATCTAAAACAACAAGAGATCTCACACCAAATACACAAGGAGACACACCATAAACACAAAAAGACATCTCAAGTTAGAAAATAGTCAAAGGCAGCAAGTACTATACATGTAGGTATTAACATACCACAGGCAAAAGACGTGTAGGACCAATGCAAGGGCAAAACAAAAGAAAACGCGACTTGTCGTCCCACACTCAGATAAAATCACCCCCGTCCGGTCTCTTACTTCACTTTCTATCCGAACTAGGCGCCTGTTGATCTCTTGTACTCACTCTAGCCAAACACGAACCTGTTCATGTTCCCCGGAAGGAAATTCTCAAGTACTTAGTATCGCCCTCAACTCTGAAATACTCGGATACAAGAATCCGAAATAAGATAATTCACATCTCGAGCTGGCCAGTCCCAAGAGTAAATTATCTACAATCGAGATTCCTACCTGACGTCCCTATATAGTGTCCTCAAATACCATGATAACAATTTAATGCCTATAACAATTCATGATTCATAACTTATGCTCAAAAGAGCACTTAGTCCATCACATTTATTCACCACTTGGCCCAAGCTCACTCCGCGCAGAGACCACGCGAAGCAGGCTCTGATACCACCTGTGACAGCCCTACCTTCCCCTAAGGCAAACCAAAGGGTTCGGTGGACCACCTGCCCAACTCTCGCCGGGACTCACTCATACACCTCAAGTAAAAATGAAAATAAGACCACCAGAACAAGTGTAACAATAGTTCCAAATTTAAAACATATACTTATACACATTTCTATCTCAAAAGGGATACAACTCAAATATACAATGGTTCTCAATTCTTCATACATCCAACCCTTGCCAAGCGCTAGGGCGAGAACCATTACAAAAATTCAAAAGAACTAGACTAGGCTAGTCTGTACAGATCTCTCGTCCTTGCTCGCATCCCCTGTTAAGGAAAACAAAACTAACGGAATGAGCTAAAAGTTCAGTGAGGTTCCAGACACATAATCAACTTAAACAAGGACATTAATAATGTAATAACAAGTAATCCGGGAAACATTTACAATATGAAGCAATGATAACACATTCATTAAAAGGATACATGCTCACGTGGAGCCTTTCGTTCTTTCCTTCTCCTTTCATTTCCTCATTCCTCCAATATTTAAAATTTCATTTGTAATTGAAAACCTCCTTTCGTTCATTCATTTCATTTTTTCCCCTTCTGGACAATGGCCAAACTCCATCCGACAACGTGGTAATACTGGAGTATACCAAACTTTCACACAGGTCACCAAATCGCCCAACCGAGTCCGCTTTTGGCTCGAGTCGACCGGCAAGGAAAGGTAAGGGCCCAGTTCAGCCAAAAGGCTTACATTCACGCACAACTAACATTTAATCACCTAAACATGGAAAATTTCACATTTCATTTAGGTCGAGTGCGATAAAGTACACACTCGCCTAGCAAAATTTATTTTTAACAAATATTTATCATTTAATCAAATATCCACAACAAATCATATAGTTAATGGAAACATAATAAACAAACAACACTCACCTATTTAAACAAAAGAACGTCCAAAGTATTCTTCCGGGTGATACCCTCAATCACCAAGAAACCCTAATATAAACCAAAAGAACACATTATGCTTCAACAATCAAAGATTTAAGTACTTCAAAGAAAATCTGAATACGTACTAGTACAATATATAAATATGAGTTTTAAAGAGTACATTTAGATCAAAGGATATAAGTAACTAAGGGTTTTCCAAACCAAACATAAAGCTATACTCAAAAAGGTTTTTAGAAAATTTCATCGGAAAACGAATGAACAGTGCCACGTCAGAATCCGGCCAGAACTTGGCCGGATATCCGGCCGGATTCTCGGTCGGATTCAAGGCAGTAAGCAATCGAATTTTTTTCTTCTTCCCTTGTCAATCCGGCCAAGAGTTGGCCGGATATACGGCCGGATATGTAAAGGCAGTTGTTTTCAAATTTTTGTAAAGCTCTTCGTTTGGTCCGAAACTAACTCATATGCAAAGAAATAACGTACAACAAGTGTTTCGAGTAAAATCATATGAAAAGGAAGATAACCAAACCCTAAATTCACACCTAAAGCCTCGCTTGATAAAATTAGGTTTTGTGGCCGAGAAACCCTATTCAACTCTTCTTTGTTTCGGAAAGAAAATGAGTAAATATTTGAAGTTCAAAACTTGACATTTGTAACTAAGTATCATGCTTAAAACGGTTGTCACATTCACCATGCGAAAATGTACAAGTTCAAATTGAATCTAGCTCAAATAACACCACTAAAGTGGACCTAAGTAAGTCTAAGAAAAGTAAGTCCAACGCATCCCCAAATAACATTTCAACTCTCACTTTTACTTGTTCAAACTTCAAGAAAGTAAACAGACAGTACTTCCCCCTAATTTATTCACTTTCCATCCTACAATCAAACACCAAATCACATTCCAAAACAACGACAATTTCACATACAAATCATAGGCGATAAAACACCTTTCGGCATAACAACCACTACTGAAACTACACTTATCGGATTGAAATGAATCTTATGGTGTTTCGAAGCCAAGACATATACCTACATTCCTTAAGAAGACCTCCAAAGCCAAATCATGCATTTTCATGGTCAAAAATTGAAATCTCCACGAAAACAGAAAACTGTCCACGAAACAGGGCTTATGGGCAGTCAAGGGTATTTTGGTCATTTTACATGCTACAGTACTTCAATTGAGCTTAAATTTTACAAGTAGCTAGTTAACACAATTACCTACAACTTTTATGTTTTGAGAAAGGGCTAATTCAGTCTCTCTCAAGGACGAACATGCAGTACAAAATCAGGGCAGATTACTAACCCTAAGCTGGAATTTGTGCAAATAAGCTGAAATTTCTTTAGGTAACCAAAACTAGCATACCAAAGCTTCATTTCACCCAATATAAAGCTATCATTCCATGGCCAACCATTACTCATCTCATGAGGGCAGAAAAATCACCATAAAAACTGAAATTTCCATAATACTACTTCAAACTATGAAATATGCTCATAAAACAACCAAAACTAAAACTTTAAACCACTAATTGGCAACCATTAGAAACAAGGAGGGATTTTGCAAGCAAAGTACCTTGGATCCTCAAGAAAGATGGTGGCTTAGACTTCTTCTTCCCAAATTAGCTCCACAAACACCTTGGAAACTACCCTAAATAGCACTTTTATGGAGTAGTTTACAATTTAATCGGTTGGAACTTAAGATTTGGACAAGAATTTGAAGTAGAAGATGATGGTTTCTCTCCCTTTCTCTCCCTCAAAGTTTCGGCCGAGCAAGCTCAAAAAATAAAGAGAAATGTTGGTCAAAATTGATTTTAAGAAAGGTAAGAAAGGTTGGTCAAAGTCCAAGTTCCAATAGTTTTGTGACAAATGGTCCTTTAGGGTTTCAATCCTATCCTTTTGTCTACCAATGGTAATTTATCTAGCTAACTTCTAATTATCTCCTAGCACCTTGTAAAATAATAATACTTAGCACAAAAATCACTTAATCTCCAAAATTTTATCGCACTGGCGGGTCCTACGTCTATAATGCGTTTCAAATTTAACGTACACTAACTTAAAGTAGGAAAATGATTTAAAACTGTACTTGCTTATAAAAATGCATAGAAACTTTAATATTTTAAAGGCAAGTATAAAAATGTAGGCAAAAATAAAATAATGCCTAGAAAATATGAAAATTTTCGGGTTCTCACACCCTCTCCCCCTTAAGAAATTTCTTCCTCGAAATTTTTACCTTCAAATGACTCAGGAGCTTGTTGGTTGTCTAAAGCATATATCTTTGCCGGTACTTTTGTTCGATTCACTCTTTCATTCACTTATTTCGGTTTGGTTCCATCCAGTGGTTGAGCACTATTCCCCCTGGGCTGCTTCATCGGACAACTACTAATTTGGTGATCGCTATTCCCACAAATCAAACATTTTCGCCCTTTCCTCCAACACTCATTCTCAGTATGATTTGCCTTTGCACAATATCCGCAGGCCAGGTGAGAAGCCACTTTTTGGCTTTCTTGAGAAATTTCCCCATGAACTATTTGACTTTCTTTGGTAGATCTTTTATCTAGTGCTCCTAATGTCCATGGTGGGCAGGGTGAAGGGTTCACTTTTTGTACTTTATAAGGCGCTATCTTTTTGCTAGATTCCTCAAATACATTACCAGATGCACCCTTTTTCCGTGTTTGGAAGGCTTTTACCTGTGCCTTTGCATCCTCAATCCTTTGGGCTTTCTCAAGGGTTTCCGTAAAGGTATTAACCTGAACAGCAGCTAAAGCTTCCTGGATTTCCAGATTCAATCCTTGTATGAATCGTCTCTCTTCTCCGCTCCGTGGCCACCAATTCAGAAGCAAAATTGGACAGTTTAGTAAATTGAGTCTCATATTCAGCCACACTCTGGGTTCCCAGACGTTACCCAATAAACTCGCCATCTCTCCTTTCTTGGACTAAAGGTGGGAGATACTTCTCGTTAAATTCCCTTACAAAGTTCGTCCATGTCCATGCAGTCTGTTCTCTTTCCCATTTTGCCTTAATAACATTCCACCATACTCGGGCCGGTCTTTCGAATTGAAATACAGCAAAGTTCACTTGTCTTTGCTCCGTGTAGTTCAAAGCCGCGCAGATGTTAATCATTGCCTCCGACCACTGTTCAGCTATATCCGGATCAGGCCCTCCATGACATTTCGGAGGTAGAAACTTTTGAAACCTCTCAAGAGCCCTATCCTCTCCTATCTTAGGATGCTGGGGTTGATTCACTGGCATTTGGCCTTATTGATCTACCAGTTGTGCTAGGATATTTGTCATTTGTTGTATCGCCGTCGCCATTTGATCTCCGGCCTCAACCCTCGGTCCATGTTCTTGCTCGGCCACTGTTTCTCTTTCTTCTCTCGGTTCTTGAGCTCGCTTAGTCCCACGGTCACGACCACGTCCGCGACTACGTCTCCCTTCCATACTTTTTTTCCTCTTTCTCTCTCTTTTTTTTTTTTTCAAAAGGTGATTTAGTATATAACGAAATAAATTATCTAAAACAACAAGCGATCTCACACCAAATACACAAGGAGACACACCATATACACAAAGGGATATCTCAAGTTAGACAACTAGTCAAAGGCAGCAAGTACTATACATGTAGGTATTAACATATCACGGGCAAAAGACGTGTAGGACCAATGCAAGGGCAAAACGAAAGAAAACGCGACTTGTCGTCCCACACTCAATTAAAATCACCCCCGTCCGGTCTCTTACTTCACTTTCTATCCGAACTAGGCGCCCATTGATCTCTTGTACTCACTCTAGCCAAACACGAACCTGTTCATGTTCCTAGGAAGGAAATTCTCATGTACTTAGTATCGCCCTCAACTCTGAAATACTCGGGTACAAGAATCCGAAATAAGATAATTCACATCTCGAGTTGGCCAGTCCCAAGAGTAAATTATCTACAATCGAGATTCCTACCTGACGTCCCTATCTAATGTCCTCAAATACCATGATAACGATTTAAGGCCTATAACAATTCATGATTCATAACTTATGCTCAAAAGAGCACTTAGTCCTTCACACTTATTCACCACTTGGCCCAATCTCACTCCGCGCAGAGACCACGCGAAGCAGGCTCTGATACCACCTGTGACAGCCCTACCTTCCCCTAAGGCAAACCAAAGGGTTCGGCGGACCACCTGCCCAACTCTCGCCGGGACTCACTCATACACCTCAACTAAAAATAAAAATAAGACAACCAGAACAAGTGTAACAATAATTCCAAACTTAAAACATATACTTATATACATTTCTATCTCAAAAGGGATACAACTCAAATATACAAAGGTTCTCAATTCTTCATACATCCAACCCTTGCCAAGCGCTAGGGCGAGAACCATTACAAAAATTCAAAAAAACTAAACTAGGCTAGTCTGTATAGATCTCTCGTCCTTGCTCGCATCCCCTGTTAAGGAAAACAAACCTAACGGAATAAGTTAAAAGCTCAGTGAGATTCCAGACACATAATCAACTTAAACAAGGACATTAATCATGTAATAACAAGTACATTAATCATGTAATAACAAGTAATCCAGGAAACATTTACAATATGAAGCAATGATAACACATTCATTAAAAGGATACATGCTCACGTGGAGCCTTTCGTTCTTTCCTTCTCCTTTCATTTCCGCATTCCTCCAATATTTAAAATTTCATTTGTAATTGAAAATCTCCTTTCGTTCATTCATTTCATTTCTTCCCCTTCTAGACATTGGCCAGACTCCACCCGACAACGTGGCAATACTCGAATATACCAAACTTTCACCCAGGGTCACCAAATCGCCCGACCAATTCCGCTTCTGACTCAAGTCGACCGGCAACGAAGGGCAAGGGCCCAGTTCAGCCAAAAGGCATACATTCATGCACAACTAGCATTTAATCACTTAAACATTGAAAATTTCACATTTCATTTAGGTCGAGTGTGATAAAGTACACACTCGCCTAGCAAAATTCATTTTTAACAAACATTTATCATGTAATCAAATATCCACAACAAATCATATAGTTAATGGAAACATAACAAACAAAGAACACTCACCTATTTAAACAAAAGAACGTTCAAAGTATTCTTGCGGGTGATACTCTCAATCACCAAGGAACCCTAATATAAACCAAAAAACACATTATTCTTCAACCATCAAAGATTTAAGTAATTCAAAGAAAATCCGAATACGTACTAGTACAATATATAAATATGAGTTTTAAAGAGTACATTTAGATCAAAGGATATGAGTAACTAAGGGTTTTCCAAACCAAACATAAAGTTATACTCAAAAAGGTTTTTAGAAAATTTCATCGGAAAACGAATGAACAGTACCACATCAGAATCCGGCCGGATTCTCGACCGGATTCAAGGCAGTAAGCAATCGAATTTTTTTCTTCTTCCCCTGTCAATCCGGCCAAAAGTTGGCCGGATATACGGCCGGATATGAAAAGGCAGTTGTTTTCAAATTTTTGTAAAGCTCTTCGTTTGGTCCGAAACTAACTCATATGCAAAGAAATAACATATAACAAGTGTTTCGAGTAAAATCATATGAAAAGGAAGATAAACAAACCTTAAATTCACACCTAAAGCCTTGCTTGATAAAATTAGGTTTTGCGGCCGAGAAACCCTATGCAACTCTTCTTTGTTTCAGAAAGAAAATGAGTAAATAGTTGAAGTTCAAAACTTGACATTTGTAACTAAGTATCATGCTTAAAACGGTTGTCACATTCACCATGCAAAAATGTACAAGTTCAAATGGAATCTAGCTCAAATAACACCACTAAAGTGGGCCTAAGTAAGTCTAAGAAAAGTAAGTCCAACGTATCCCCAAATCACATTTCAACTCTCACTTTTACTTGTTCAAACTTCAAGAAAATAAACCGACAGCATTTCCCCTTAATTTCCTCACTTTCCATCCTACAATCAATCACCAAATCACATTCCAAAACAACCACAATTTCATATACAAATCGTAGGCGATAAAACACCTTTCGGCATAACAACCACAACTGAAACTACACTTATCGGATTGAAACGAATCTTATGGCGTTTCGAAGCCAAGACATATACCTATATTCCTTATGAAGACCTCCAAAGCCAAATTGTGACAGCCCCACCTTCCCCTAAGGCGAACCAAAAAGTTTGGCGGAACGCCTGCCCAACTCTCGCTAGGACTACGGAGACAAATTGCATAAAACCCTATGTAACACGCGATATGACAAAAAGAAAACAAACAATCGGAGACCACCAAGCCAAACTATAACTTACCAAACCATATGGTGAAATGGGACATTGATTAAACACTTCAATGAAAAGGAAGGCGGAAACGAAAATGAAACGAAAAGTGGTCCACGTCACAATCCGGCCGGATTCAAGGCAGTAGCTAATCCAAATTTTTTTTCAACTTGCCCTGCCAATCCGGCCACGAACTGGCCGGATATGCGGCCGGATTCTCTACTAGAGTTTCCCGCCAGAATTTTTTTTCTTTTCTCGTTCAAAGTTCGTACACGTCCAATCTTTCCAACGGTTACAATTAAAGTTCATACAACCATACATACATGCGTTTCTCAACGAATATACATAACTATACTCTTTCCAACATATATAAATTGGTGTTTTCAACAATTTATTTGACGTACAAGTCAAAACATCTGTATTCATACAAAACACACGTAGGGTTTTGTAGGAGCTTAACAAAAGATCGATTACTCTAGCCCGACCCCTTTTCTTCCAAATCATGGTTTCAAAGTTTGTCCCTGTAAGGAAACAAAAGATAACGGGAAGGGGGTGAATTTAAACTCAATGAGGTACCAAAAGTACAAGTAGTCACGAATCATGGCATTTCACTTTCAATCATGCAACTTTACACATCAGATAGGAAAATGAATAAACACTTCAAATAGAAAGGATACAGGTGGCTCTCAAGAGCCAAATTCCTTTTTTCTTTACCAGAGGTTGATCAAATAGTAGTTGACACTCCGTAAACTTTCAAATAAAGTAACCAATTCAGTAGAACACCACTTATCACCAAATTTCGTCTACCAAACATACCCCTTGTCGGGCCCGAACACCTCAACAGTAACAGTGGGTGGTAATACTCGAGTATACCAGAAATTCAGGGTATAGGTTAGCCCCAAGTCAAAGATTTTATCCCTGGTAGTGCTGGACAACACAAAAAGCTAGCACAACGGCTATACTTCACCAGGGAGCCTCAGTTCAGGATTTTGTCCCTGGCGGTGCTGGACAACACAACAGGCGAGCACAACGGCTATACCTCGCCAGAGAACCTTGGTTCATGATTTTATCCCTGGCGGTGCTGGACAACACAACAGGCTAGTACAACGGCTATACCTCGCCAGAGAACCTCCCAACGACATCAGATCAGGCGTAGATAACGGATTCAAATTTACACAGTAATTAGTCACACAGGCAAGAGAACGAGTGTGATAAAGTACACCCTCGTCTCATTCAGAATAAACAAAGTTCATAGTCATTCCAGTCACAGATTTCAAGTACAAATAAACCAAGTTAAGCAACAAAGGAGGGAGTGGTACACTCACCAGTTCAAACAAGGAGAACTTCAAAAGTTTCCTCCCAAAGGATGTCGTTGGTCACCGGCACGTCCTAGAACAACCAAGGGAAAACAATTGAGACTCGACCCCAAAACCTAGTGAATGGAATTCGCAGGTGAGACTCAGTTATGAGTCATATGCTTATCCAAATGAACCATTAATGCAAACCAAAGATGTGGCTTCGGAGTAAAAAGGTAACGGTTGATCCTAAAGACATGAACAACCCTAAAACCTTTCGCTCAAGTCGCGAGTACATCCAACTAGTCCTCGAGTGAAAATTTGGGCAGCACGCCCTTTGTATTTACCTATTTTTCAGCCATTTATGGCTTCATTATTTTTCTCAATTCAGCCCCAATATCACACACAAATAATGTTACCACAATAGCCTTTCATTAGGCTCAAAATCATCCAATTACAACACAAGTCCAATAATACAACCGGAAATCAGTTTTGAAGACAAAAGGCTAAACGGCAGATTTGACATCTTATAGCATTTTGGTCACCACTGGAGCTACGTTCATCGGATTGGGGTACACTTTATACCGTTTCGAAGATAATACAGAGAACTACAAGTCTTATGAAGATATCGATAGCCATTTCATTCATTATCAAGGCCAAAAAGTGCAATCTCAGAGAAAACAGAAAACTGTCCGCAAAACAGTACATTTGGCAGTCAAGGGTATTTTTGTCATTTCACATGCTACAGTGCTCAGATTGAGCTGAACTTTTGGAGGCAGCTAGTTAACACCATTTCCTACAACTTTTATGTTTTGACCTAAGCCTGTTTCAGCCTCTAACATGGACGAACTAAGTAGGTCAGAAGCAGGGCAGTTTGCTCTCTAAAACTGGAAATCAACCACACAAGCTGGAATTTTTGTAAGCAACCAAAACCCATATATAAAAGCTTCAATTTTACACATAACAAGGCTATCATTCCATGGCCAATCATAAAGCATCATATGAGGGCAGAAAATTCACTACTAAAACTGAAAATTTCCATATCACCACCACAACTCATGGAATATGACATAAAACTACCAAAATCTCAACCATAAACTACTAGTTTGCATATATTTGAAGTAGAGGAGAGTTTATTGCCATAAATACCTTGAACCTTATGCAAAGAGGCTACCAACACCTCTACCATTCCAAATCACTCCACAAAAACTCTTAAACCTCCTTAAAGATACACTTTTATGGAGTATTTTTCAAAGGGTTTGGCTAGAACTCAAGATTTAAGCTTGAAATTTAGGTGGAAGATGAAGCTATCTTTCTCTCTTTTTCTCCTCTTCATGGCCAGCCAACAAGGTAAAGAAAACAAGAGAATTTTGGTCAAATTTTAGTTTTAGTAAAGGTAGGAAAGACTTGGTCAAGTCCAACATCCAATGGTTTTGCGACACTTGGCCTTTCTAGAGTTTTCTCTAATCCTTTGCCTTCCAATGGTTAATTTATCTAACTAACCTCTAATTATCTCCTAACACCTTTTAAAATAATAGTCCTTGACAAAATTCCACCTAGTCATCAAACTTTTATTGTACTTACCGCACTAGCGGGTCCCACGTCCATAATATATTCCAAACTTGACATGAACTAGTTTATACGAGGAAAATGATTTAAACACTATACTCACTTATAAAAATCTCTGAAAAATTAATATAATAAAATTAAATTAAGGAAAATGCACGCGGAAAAATAAAATAATATAAAATAAAACAAGGAGAATTTTGCGGGTCCTCACACAAATCATGCATTTTCATGGTCAAAAATCGAAATCTCCACGAAAACAGAAAACTGTCCGCGAAGCAGGGCTTAAGGGGAGTCAAGGGTATTTCGGTCATTTCACATGATACAGTACTCCGATTGAGTTGAAATTTTACAGGTAGCTAGCTAACTCAATTACCTACAACTTTTATGTTTTGAGAAAGGGCTAATTCTGTCTCTCACATGGACGAACATGCAGTGTAAAATCAGGGCAGATTACTTACCCTAAACTGGAATTTGTGCACATAAGCTGAAATTTCTTTAGGTAACCAAAACTAGCATACCAAAGCTTCATTTCACCCAATATAAAGCTATCATTCCATGGCCAACTATTACTCATCTCCTGAGGGCAGAAAAATCACCATAAAAACTGAAATTTCTATAATACTACTTCAAACTATGAAATATGCTCATAAAACTACCAAAACTACATCTTTAAACCACTAATTGGCAACCATTAGAAACAAAGAGGAATTTTCCAAGCAAAGTACCTTGGATCCTCAAGAAAGATGGTGGCTTAGAGTTCTTCTTCCCAAATTAGCTCCACAAACACTTTGAAAACTACCCTAACTAGCACTTTTATGGAGTAGTTTGCGATTTAATCGATTGGAACTTAAGATTTGGACAAGAATTTGAAGTAGATGATGATGGTTTCTCTCCATTTCTCTCCCTCAAAGTTTTGGCCAAGCAAGCTCAAAAAATGAAGAGAAATGTTGGTCAAAATTGATTTTAAGAAAGGTAAGAAAGGTTGGTCAAAGTCCAAGTTCTAATAGTTTTGTGACAAATGGTCCTTTAGGGTTTCAATCCTATCCTTTTGTCTACCAATGGTAATTTATCTAGTTAACTTCTAATTGTCTCCTAACATCTTGTAAAATAATAACACTTAGCACAAAAATCACTTAATCACCAAAATTTTATCGCACTAGCGGGTCCCACGTCTATAATGCGTTTCAAATTTAACGTACACTAACTTAAATTAGGAAAATGATTTAAAACTGTACTTGCTTATAAAAATGCATAGAAACTTTAATATTTTAAAGGCAAGTGTAAAAAATGTAGGCAATAATAAAATAATGCCTAGAAAATGTGAAAATTTTCGGGTTCTGACTCTTATAACAAAAGGATCAGGATGGTCCATGGTTGAAAAGACCACATATCGATTAGGTGGATAATCAATATGGTCCACAGTTGAATGCTAATGGGGGAAAAGGATATCCCCAAAAGGATCAGGATGCTAGTAAATAGTTCCAGAATAGAGTATACTGGGGATTTCAAGATGGTGAATTGATTCCAAGGAAAACATTATTGAATAACAACACAAAGGAATTGATTCCACACTCAGAAGAAGCAGAAAGGGACACATAACAACATGGCCAGCAATCAAGAAGACTATGAGAAAGGGAAAATAACAAGAGTATATAGAATGTGTTCATAAAATAGCCAGTTATTGGAGAGAGTAATACTATGAAGAGCAGAGAGAATCATACCATTCACCTAAGCAGCAACATATCAATAAGGAGATGGGACTTACAGTGAGCAAAAAAATAAAGATAGAGGGGGACAATCTGAGGGATTCCAGCCAAATTTAGCAAAAAGAAGAGGAGACATGCATTAGGACTGAAGGAGAAGAAGAAATATTAATTGATGAGCATAGAGATAGAAAGATACACGAGGCAATGCTAAAGTAGAATAGAAGAAATAAAAGGTAGTTGAAAACTCCAAATAAAACAAGACAATCTCTCAAAGAAATAGATATAATAACTGCAAATAGTTAATGTATGGATAAAGGAAGAACACTAAAAAAGATATAGAAATGATAGATGTGGAGGACTGCACAAGGGGAACAAAGAAGATTAAAATGGAGGATCAGAATGAAGAAGTAGGAGCGATGGCTATAAAGGAGAAGGCCAGTCTTCTTCGGCCTTTAAAGGATCAATGAAATGCTAATGTAGAATTGTCAAGATGCTGGAAGCCCCTTGACAACTCCCCAATTGAAGGAGGCTAACAACTTCCTCTCCCCTAGTATGATATTTTTGAGTGAAACAAAAAATAAATCTAAGTACATGGAAAGTGTGATGAGGAATCTCAAATTTGAGGAGAGCATAGTGGTTAGGGCAGTGAACAGATCAGGAGGGATGGTTTTGATGTGGGATAATGATGTCAGGGTCATAGAGGCACTACAGTCCTTTTTTACTCTAGAAGAACATATAGTTGATCTTGATACCCAAGTGGACTGGTGGTTTATAAGGATATATGCGAGCGGCAAGGATCAAGTAAGGAAAATCAGTGCAAAGTCATCAGAAAAAGGAAAAGAATTTGGGGAGCTAGATGGATTATAGCAGAACACGTCTAATATGGAGCAGTGGGGTAATAGAAGGAGGGAGGAGTGGTCTTTCAAAGGGTTCAAAGATTTCGTTGAAGAACATGAACTCATAGATGTTGGTTATAATGGTAATCCTTGGACCTAGTGTAATAACTAGGGAGATGAGAGGGAAACAAAATAGAGGTTAGATAGATCTATGTACACTTCCAACTAGTTTCAAGCCTTTGATAAAGTCAGATGTACACATATTGAAAACTATGGCTCTGATCATAGCATGCTGTTATAAGATACACTGCCAACAGTGGGAAAGAAAAAGATAAGATTTTTCTTCGATAAAAGATGGATTCAAAAGGAAGGGTTTCAACAGACTGTTGAGAAAGTTTGGAAGTTGGATGTTGAGGGCTCTAGAATGTATAAAGCTACAAAGAAGATTATTAAATATAGGGTGAAGCTGCTTAAATAAAGGAATAGTTTATAGGAGAATTCTAGAAACAGGATCAAAGAGATCATGGAACAACTGAAGGTAATAAGGTAGTCTACTAAGCTCGACAGAAAAAACAAGATGGCAAAACTAAAGGAACAATTGAAAGAAGCTCACAAGGAAGAGGAGATATACAAGATCCAAAAGTCTAGGAAGTCTAGGGTTAATTGGCTTAGAGAAGGAGACAAGAACATCAAGTTCTTTCATGCAAGTGTTACGAGTAGGAGCAAAACTTTAAAGGAATGATGGATCTTGGACTGAGAATAAGAAGGATTTAGAAAAAGAGGTGGCCGGGTACTAGAAAGTCTGTTCACTAGCTTTGGGGTGATTCATTTTGATGAGATACTAGATGGTATATCATAATCCATAACTAACTAGATGAATAATTATTTAACTAGTCTTCTCTAGGAGGATGAAATTAAGAATGCTTTGTTCTCAATGAATTCTAATAAATCTCTTGCCAAGGACGGTATGCCCCCCTTTGTTTTTCCAAAAATGCTAGCACATGATTAAAAATGATTTAGTTAAAGCCATCCAAAGCTTTTTTCATTTTGGTTTTATGCTGAAGTATCTCAACCATATTATCATCTCCTTGATTCCCAAACTTGATAGACCTTTCAACCTTACTCGCTATAGACCAATTAGCCTCTATAATATGCTATATAAAATCATGTCTAAGATCCTTGTTAATAGATTGAAAAGGGTGTTGGATACATGTATTAGCAAGAATCAAGCTGCCTTTGTTCCTAGAAGGCAGATTCTTGATAATGTAATGATTTCTCATGAATATGTGCACTATTTAAAGAACAAAAGGCAAGGTTTAGATGGTTTTATGGCTTTAAAGCTAGATATGTCGAAAGCATATGATAGGATGGAGTGGAGTTTTCTAGAAACCATTATGAGAAAGATGAGATTTGTTGAGTCTTGGATTAGGTGAATCATGAGTTGCATTTCAACTATGACCTACTCCTTCAACATTAATAGGGAAAATAGAGGTTATGCGACTCCTATTAGGGGCATCAAATAAGGCGAACCTCTGTCACCTTATCTGTTTCTCCTTTGCTTAGTCTTCTAAGGAAAGCAGAGAGAGAGAGAGAGTAACTAATTATTGGCATGAAAATCAGCAGAAATGGGCCATCAATTTCTTTTCTCACCTTTTCTTTGTAGATAATTCATTGATATTCTATAAAGCAGTAGGAAGTTTTAGTATGTTTTAGTAGGAATATATCTACTTAGAAATAGGAAGAGGTGATTAGGAAGCTGGGTAATATACAGTAGGTGTGACAAGGTGAATACTTGGGTCTACTCATGGTCATAACAAGGACAAAAGAGAAAATATTTGGATTCATCAAAAATAACTGTTAGAAGAAAATAGGAAGCTAGAAGAACAAGCTCTTAAGTAGAAAAGGGAAGGAAGCGTTGATCAAGGTTATCTCAATGGCAATGCCTACATATGTCATGCCCTATTATAAGTTGACAGTTAAACTTTGCAAGGATATCAACTCAATGATAGCCAGCTTTTGGTGGAAGAGAAAAATTGGAAGGGGAAAAAACCCTTTGATGTTCATGGAATAAGTTTACTTAGGAGAAAAAAATTAGTGCACTGGGATTTTAAGACCTGCAGGACTTTAACAAAGCTTTGTTGGGCAAAGATTGTTAACATGTCCAAACTTGTTAGTTAGCAAAGTACTAAAGGCTAAATATTACCCCAAAAACTCCATCTTCCAATGTAAAGTATCAAGATCAGCGTCTTGGGTATGGCAAAGTCTGATGGGAGCAAGAGACATAGTGAAAATGGGAACAAAAAGGAAAATTGGTAATAAAAAAAGTACAAAGATTTGGTCTGATAGGTGAATTCACAACAACTAGGACGGGATGCCAACAACACCTAGACTAGTAGAATGCGAATTGACAAAAGTTGATGACTTGGTTATTAGCTATAGTTGGAATAGACCGCTATCTTCAAAAGTTTTAATAGAGACGATGCAGAAAACATGCTGAAGATCCTCATAAGTGTCGTAGGAAAAGAGGACAGCAAGTTTTGGATTTTCAATGGAAATAGTCAATACACAGTGAGATCAACTTATAAAGCATTGCACAGAAGAAAGAAAAGAGCAACTAATGGAGTAGTAGAGGAAGCAATTGTGGAGGATGAGATCAAGAACAAGCTGAAACTCTTCATTTAGAAGTGCATCAATAGCACACTTTCAGTAAAGGAACTAATGTTCACTAGAACCGAAGCAGGAGATCTAGTTGACCATATTTGTGGAAAGGACATTGAAACAATAGAACATGCGTTTTTCTTTTGCAAGATCATAGTAGAGGTTTGGAAATTAGCTCCTCTACAGTGGGATGGAATAGCAGACTAAAGAGGTTACTTTAGGAGATGGTGGATAGCACTGAGAGATGCCAGGAGAAGACTAGGAGGGGAAGATCATATAGCACTCACAGTCAACATTTTGTGACAATTATGGAAGGCTAGAAATGAGAGAATATTCAAAAGTGAGGAAAAACAACCTTTCAAAATAATGCAGAAAGCTGAAAGAGAATGGATGGAATTGGGCTAAAGAATAGTCTTGAAGAGAACGCTATAAAGCTGTGTGTAGAGGCAAGTAGTCAGAAACATAACCAGATGTTTGGAATTGGTGTAATTGCTTATGACCTTAATAACAAGCCTATTCATAGTTGGGCTTTAAAGGAAAGCAGTTCGGGAGAATTTTTGCAAGACCAAGCAGAAGCAGTTAAGCTAGCAATAAACAAAGCTAGCATGAAGCAATGGAGAAGGATTAGAGTGGAGGTACCGTCCAAGGGTATCCTGCAACTACTAAGACTAAAATCAGCAAAGGACATTAGGTTATTTGCTTTAATGGAAGATATTCACAGTTTGAGCCTCTTGTTTCTGAAATGCTCATTTTGTTTGTTATCTCAAGAGAATAGGTATAGAAACAACATGGTTTGTAGTTATACATTAAACATAGTGCAAGATAAGGAATGGGACAATTCTCAATATTAGGTGCATTTTTGTAAAGCCACAATGGGGCGCCTTTGCCCAACAATTGTACAGTTTACATTTGATCAATATATATCTTATCGTTTCCTGAAAAAAAAAAAAGTTAAGCACATAAATTAAGCATTTCATATAAGGGATTGCACAAAACAATGATTTTATTTTAGTCTATGCATGTCTTACAATTAAAAGTCAAAGGGATTAAATTAGTGCAAAATTTCATTTAACCAATATGAGTCCGTAGCTTCTCAATTATACATGTAAAGAAAGGTAGCCTAGTATTAGTGCATTATAGAATCCTAAAACTATTTAAAGAAACAACTAAAATAGTTTTTGTTTTATGTTATTACTTACTTGTCGATACTAGATAGTTATAATAGTTTGTAATTTTAGTACTAAATATTTATTGAACCAATCTATATATCTACATTAATACTTATATTAAATCAAATTTGCATTTCCTCTTTGATTAGTACTAAATTTTCCTTGAATGGGTCTATATATTTATACTAATACTAATCATATGCGCATTCCCTCTTGGTTACTGTGATATATAATTATTGTGTAAGACCAAAACACGAGTGATTTCAAATCATCAACAGAAAGATGATAAATTACAAATACTTTCTATAATTGTACATGTGATTAAGCAATATTTCATTTTTATGCAATAAAATAGTTGCTCCAAAAACTAGCTCTAAACTATTTGAAAAGTAAGCATTAACATATGAAATTAAATAAAATTTGTTTCATTGCAAAGTAATTACTAAATTAAATTAATAGAAGTCACATGAATATGTAGAATAGTCAAGAGGCAAACTCTTGTACAAATGTTTGTTTTTCTCTCAATTGTTTTTGTAATAATTTTGTTACAAATTAATCATAATTCAAAATTCTTTAGCTTTAATAGTATAAGTTTTTTTTTTTAGGATATAAGAGGTACTGTATTAATCCTATAGAAGGTTTGAAAAAATATTCCAACATTCTATTAGCTATTAGAACCTTTGTTTCCCTTATTAACCTTGACTAAGCAATTTACTAGCAATCATTTCATTTAGATTTGTCTACGGTCATACTTTTCATCGTATAGACTTCAAACCTCTTGTTTCAACTATTACAAATGTCAAAACACTAATTTTAACTTGCTTAACAATCCAAATGAGAAGAAGTGTGAGATTATATATTTGACAACAAATTAATTAATGCAAAAAGTGAATAATTTTGAATGTTCAATTTAGCCAAGGTAGTGCTAGATGTAGTTATCAAGTTCTATAGTATTTGACAGAGTGCTTGAAGACTTTTTGAGATGCAAACTCAAGTTTTTATTTGTTCCAAAAATAGAGGAAAACAAATTGTAAATATTTCAAAAGGCAAAATTATGTTTAGCTAGAGTTACACATAGATGAATTTAGATATGCATAATTCTTCACTTGGTAATTAGTTTCAAATTTTGGTTTATAAGCAAATGACAGGTCACATAAATGAATTAGTTGTTAAATTGCTATTGCAGAGTAGAGGGAAGATGCTACATGCTTTTCTAAGAGGGACATCTAAATTCTTTTGGATGGATCAAAGTTAACCAAAGTTACCTTCAATACAAAAATTTGAATCACATGTACCTAAAACCACAGTATATTTCTTGCTAGTCTATGTGCCATGAAATTATTGAAAAATAGTCCAAGTAACCAATCCAAAACTGATATTACTAATGTAATAGTTGACATTTGACCCATAAAAGAAGTAATTTATTACTTCAAATTTTGTTATTTTATACTTTTCAACTATGGTATTGACTTTTGCCTCGCAAATCAGGCTACTCATTTAAGAACTCAAGAGTCCACTATTTCCAGAGCATATAGAAGAGTGGTACATAAATACCATGAGTGTCACCTAAAAGAAATTAAAAAACCATGAGTTTCCAACTACTGAAGATTAATTAGTTTTTAGGTTTAAATTTTAACAACATCTTATTTGATATGTTATTGTATCAAGTTATTTGATTGTAATTTGAATTATAGTTTGATCAGATTTTATCTTGTAATTTGATTTTTAGTTTGAGAATTTTATATTTTGGACCTATTAACTTTGTAGGGCAACTTTTATATAAACTCTCAACAATGTCAGTGACATTAGAATATCATGAATAACAACACCCTTTTCTAAAATTCATTGTGGTATCAGAACAAGATCTATTTGCTCAAGATTTTTCCATTACTTAACTGACAATGTCATGAAGTGATCAAGGATGATTAGCAATAATGGGACAATGTATGATGCTATTGATTATATTTCTACCTACTATTTTTACGTGTTTGACTATCTTGGTATATTTTTAGTTTCTTAGAATTAATGGGTGAATTTTTCCTTGTCGAAGAAATGCTGTTAAACTTGTTGTTGCAACCAAAAAAAAAAACATTCTATACTTTGTTGATGGAAGGACAATGGCACCAAAATTATCTTTCTCAACAATTATGGGGCAAGAATGCTAGAGCAAAATGGTTATCCCTTGATGGATTTTTCAATTCTTTCAATTTTTCTCCTTTAATTTATGTCACGGGTGACAATTTGTATCATAGGTGGTTGTTTTCTTTTCTTGACGGTGTTCCCTACCCTTTTTATGGGTTTAATCTTGCACGCCTCTCTTGCGGGTATGCATTTAATCTCTTGGTTGGGTCTTCCATTTTCAATTTATATTGCAGGATACTTATTCTTGCTTGTAATATTTCTAATTTGGGTCACATGCCATTTCAATTAATGGATTATACTATGGGTTTTATTCCTATCAAGGTATCTCCCTCTAATAGTGTGTCACTTTTACACAGTCATTCTCCTAATTTTGAAGTAATATCAAGAATTGATTACCCGAAAAGATTCAAGACATTCGGTTGTGATTGATTTCAAATTTTGGCATTCAAATTGGGAGTTACAAGTGTACATTCTCCAGCTTGATAGGAGGGAGAGTATTGAAGATTCATTAGTTTTTAAATTTTAATTTTAATAATATTTTATCTAATAAGTTGTTGTACCAAATTATTTGATTTGTAATTAGAATTCTAGTTTGATAGGATTTTATCTTATAATTTGATTTTTAGTTTGACAGGATTTTAAATTTTGGATCCGTTATCTTTGTTGGGTAAGTTCTATATAAACATTCAATAATGTCAATAACATTGGAACAGAACGTCATGAATAACAACACATTTTTCTAAACTTTATCACCAACCGATGGTTAAGAACTCAAAATAACAACACATTTTTCTCTCATCACAGTAGTATTAATTACTAGTATTAATAAAGATACTTTATTGTATAGCTAGTTTAAGGTTTAGTTTGGGACTTTATGAAGAAGAGAAAAGAAAAGAAAAGAAAAGAAAACCTAGGAAAGAAAGGAAAAGAAGGGAAAAATGCATATTTTGTTTGGGAGTTCAATGAAAGAAAAGAAAAGAAACATCTTTCATTTATTTGAGGGTTGGACAAATATGGAAAGAAAGGATTTTATGAGAACTTTACACATTTTCCCTTTGATTTTTTAAATAAAAAATTTGCTTTCTTGTTCCAATAAACATAATATTTGGGCAAGACAAATTTCTGAAACAGTTGCATATACATTCCCACAAGGTCAATAATATTAAGTTGAGTTCCCAAATGGTGCAAGACAAATTTCTAATACACCAAGCATGATAAACTTTTATCTTTTCTAATAAACATCTTACATGAAATTCTACTGGGTGAGTAAATCTACATTAATCTTGGTCCGCTACTTCCAAACCAAAAATAATCTCTACAAAGGCCTTGAGTGAAGAGTTAGTCAACTCAACTTTCTGCTTCTTATCCAAAAGTTTTCATTACCTCAGGCATTGCCCCCAAGATTCTTTATAGGTTCCATAAAACTTCAACAACATGATATACTGCTTGTGTAGCCAAGTGACACCACAAATAATCTTATAACTCTTCTTAGGTGCATAGCAAACCAAACATAATGCTTACCTCAAGTAATCTAAAATAGCAGACACAAAAAGAACTAACTTTGACTTAAATAAGATGGAGGGATCATAACATGATTACACAAAAGGATTGATAAAGCATGATAGAAAAACAATCTAGCGAAGACATATAGAAACAGTTAGACACAAGAGGCATAAATTAAAACGAGTTGTAGAAATCAAGTTTTTAATACCTAACCCGGATCGCTCGGTCGAACCGATTGAACTGTCGATTGGGTGGCTATCCGAGCTGGGTCATGCGTCAAACCCGGCTAAAAAACTGCTTTATTTAGTGAAAGCTAGTTGACCCGGCCGGTCCAACTAGTGAACTGTCAAATTGGAACAGTTTTCTAAACCAGTCAGATACATTCAATTGGTCAAAATTTTAAAAAAAACAAAGAGTTAAAAAAATCCTAGAAACTAATTAGATAGCCGCAACCTATATTCGACTCAAATCAAGATCAAGACTCCAATCTTCTTCCTTTCTTTTATTTCTAATTTTCCACCTAATTTGCTTCAATTTCTTCTCTTCCTAATCTTCGCTCTCTTTATTATCTCATCATTAATCTCTCAAATTCCCTCAATAAAGTTCAATTTTGTGCCTAAATTATATGCGTAGATTTGATTTCCTAATCTATGAATTTTTTTTATTTTGTAATTTACTAATTTTCTAAAGTAAGATTCTTATTTTCTTGGTGTCCAGCTTGTCATATTGGTATAATTATAGCTCTTTTTTTCTTTACTTTTCTTTAATTTTGCTTTGTATCTTCATTTTCTTTTAGTTTATTTTATTATAAACTTATTAGCAAAAGGACTATACTTATGATCATGTGTCTAAACCTTTATAGTGGGATGTGCAAATTGTAGATATAATAAAATTAGCAACATATAATTTATTTATTATTTATTATATGACGTCACGGCTCAAAAACGGTCAGTGAAATGGTTGAACCAGTGACCCGTGACCCAGTAACTTTTTCTATTCAATGAATGGTTTGGGTTTTAAAACCTTGATATAAATATGCATCATACTAACCAAATGCTCACAAAAAGAGTAAGAATCATAATAATAATAATAACAAGAGCATTCAGATTTCCGAAACAAAAAACAAACAATAAAATATGTACTACATGAGCATTTAGATCCTAACACAAAATAATTCTATCAGTTTCTAAACAAATACATATGCAATGATCTATATATTTTCAAAACATGAAATGTCCAGTAGGTGATTGAAATCATCTCCAATTTCCAAAATCAACTTATACCTTCAAAAGTGTTTTGAACATCTGATAACATGCTCATGTTGATGAAAATGGCTAAAATCCATTCATCAGTTTGTTCAAAATATTCCTACGTCTTTTCAACAAGCACCCAAAGGAGCTTCTAGGTTTCTCGGTTTTTTGACAAAGAAACACATAACAATCATCAATTAGGTTTGCCTCAACTCCAATATTAACAAGTTCATCATAAATATCTTTCTCTGAATATACCTATGGTCTAGATTTTTCGAGAATAGCATTACCTTCTCTTAGTGCATTAGCAACATTGTGAAGCTCCCTTCAAACTTTCAAATTCTTCATCACATGTGATTTTTCTTTTCTTACCTTGTGTTGTTGTTGTACCTTGAGATTGTTTGTTGTCACAAGACTTTGATCGTTGTGCATCCAATTCCTTAGTTGATTCTCTAGACTGATCTTATTTTGAGATAGCATGTTGTCAATCTCAATAATACTTTCAAACTGCACTCCATTTGGTTCATTCATCCAACGCATGCGTTTCTCTTTCGTTATTTCAACATCTTGTCCCATTGCCCTATCTTTAGCAAAAAACTCTTCTAAACTATCGTAATGGTTGACAAATTTAGTCTTCCACTTTATAACTTTAGGTTTTTCCTAAGAATATGAAAACAAACATCATTTCTATGGAGAAATAAAAAGAAGCAATAAAGATAGTGAAAAAATCTAGCTAACATATACCTATAGAAGTTGCTCCTAAACTTCCGGTTCAGTGCACCATGTTTTTGTGAATGGAGTTCCAAGAAACACCACTTAATTTTCCATTTCTAAAGAAATAATAAGACTCTTTGAAGTGTTCCTTGAGTGTCTTCAGTCAATTCTTCAAATGACATTTGGTAAACTCTACTCTAAGTTTCTCCTTCAACTCATTGATAATATTGTTATATGCAGTTGGTGTGAAAGTTTCGTTCGCTTGAAATCTTTTATAATGCTGATTCAAAAGGGCTTGAATGAATACTTCATCCATTGTTGGATTCCATTTCATGTTTCTCCTCATAATACTCAGATCTTTCTTCATACTTTTCCAATTACACAAACTACGTTTGTAGAAGAAGACATAACAAAAGGAGAATTTATATCAAAATAAAAGTTTTATATTGATTATGTTATCAATACATGGTTCTATAGGTCCAAAGACATACAAAATCATAGTTAGACAAAAGAAGATTCATGTGGCAACTTGCATTTATGAATTTACAGTACCAATACAAGAGCACAACTTTACAAAATAAGGATCACAACTTATACTTACACAAAAGAAATAGCATCAAGTCAACAAGTCATAGTGTAAAATCATTCTATATTTGCATTGCTATTTCATTCCTTAAACTCTCTTCTTGAGCAGAATCTTTTTCAATACTTAAATCTCCACTTTCTTCCTCTGGTGGAGATTGACGTGCCAATTCTTCATCCACTTCATTATTGTACTCCAAGTTAGGGTCAAATTCCATGAGAAAATTATGTAATATATAGCAAGCAAGCACAATTTGTGATTGTATTTTAGCATTATAAGTTGGTTGAGTATCTCCAATGATTAGAAATATTTTTTCAAGACAATAAATGTTCTCTCAATTTCATTACGCAATGATGAATGTCACAGATTAAATAGTTCTCTACAGTTTTGCAGTTGTTGACTTGAGTATTCCTTCAAGTGATACCTTACATTTCTATAAATTGTAAGAAGTCCCTTTCTCAACATGAATCTAGTATCAACAAGATAATAGTTACCTATACAAATATTAAAATAGTTACTAATTGATTAAATGCACCAAGAATAACTAAGTACTACCATTAGTAATGATTAATTTATCTTCTCTAGTGTGGCATTTTTTATGATCCTTGAATCCAATGCAATTTTCTCCCAACCAAGTATAACATAGGTGAATTCCATATTCAAAGAACAAGCAGCTAAAGGAGTTATATTCAAAGAACCCAAGTTACCTTGTGTTGGATGCTCTTTTCTACCATGACATTTTGTTGTATCAACACTAGGCACCTTAACGCGAACATGGGTTCTATCAATTGTACCCCCACAATTCCAATAGTTATACACTATGTTAAAACATAATTTCTATCTGAATTTACAAATTTTAAAATAAGGTGTTGAAGAATTAATATCACCTTGAACTATAGATAAAGTCTTTCACTATTAAGTATTTTTGGATTCTCTTGTAGGCTGTTGCAGAAACTGATCCTCCAATGCTATAACTGCTCATAAAACTCTATGAAAATGACTACTAATAGTTTCTCCAAAGCAGCAATAAAAGTATGACATTGTGATTTTTTTTGAGCGAATTATTAATATATGGAGAAACTTAATAACTTGCTCTTGCACCATAGCTCTTTGATATGTTGTAAACCATTGTGTATTCGCAATAACTCACATAAGCACCTAAAAGTTTTTGGCTCCATATGCATAACCTTACTCATATATCCATTTGTACTAAGTTGCATCAACAATTCCTATCGTACTAAATGACATTGTGCATACCGATATCCAACAGGTCAATCCACATAATTTGCATGGCTTAGTTTTCGAGCAATTATCATTTTTATTACATGACAAACAATTTTAGTACCAACCAATTGTTGCTTCCTTTGTTGAATGTCATATTCTTCATTGACTTCATTTGTTCCTTATCTATCTAAAAAAGTTTGTATTAGGACGCTAGCTTTACGAGTGAATGGATAATTAAAAATAGATTTTATTTATTTACAAAAGTTATGGAGTCATTATCAGATATAATGCTAAAACTTTAAACATCAATATAAAGATGAGTATTCTCTAATAGCAATGTTTGTAAAGTGTTAACATAATCTGCAATAAACAATAAGGATAATGCAACATCTAAATACAACAAAGATATTTTAAACTAAGGTACTAAGATAAAAATATTATTTTGTCCACTCAAATCTTTAAATTAAATTGATTAGGCATTAGATATAAATGTGTTCATTTTGTTCTCAACTAGGACACTTCTATGAACATAAGTAGAACTGCTACAAACTAGGAGATCTAGTGATATCAATTAACGTGACAAAATGTGATTTATTCCATTATCATAGGACCACTATCTTGTTAGGCCCAATCTTGTTTTTCATGATCAACCTACATTTAAAGCAGCACTTTTAGTATCACCATCTTTTTAATCACTTCAAAGAAAGATACATTGTTATAATAAAAGAGGCTAACATATTACTTATGAACTCTAGATTGATCATTTTACAATTTACATTGTTCTTTTGCATAGGTCGTTAGTTTGTAAAGGAGATGTGATTAGCATTGTAGATTCAATATTATTAGGAATGATAAAAATGGAATCTGTATGTAGCATAGGAGAAGTTACAATCCTTCTATTAGCTTTTGCAATAAAACAACTATAGGCAAATAAACAAAAAAAATGTATGCATCCAAATTCATATTCATTTATCACCATTGAAGCTTACACGTACTGTGAGGACCCAAATTTTACTTACTTTTAATTCTATTTTACTGGTTTATTTAATTATTTATTCACACGTTTTCTCCGAATAATTTATTTCAACCATTTTAAATCCATTTTCATAGAACAATGTCTTACTTATATTTTTAAAACGTCCTGTTAGTAAAAATTAATTTTCTGTGACGCATTTAGTAAGAAATAGTGAATACACGTTTTTTTTTCAGGCAATGTTCGATTCGAGAGTGCAATAATCTTGAAGAATTAAAAATGATCAATAGTAGACTAAGAAAAGTTAATTGAGGGATTAGAGGTGAGTGAGTTCAAATTAAGCTTTTACCGCGTGCGCGTCGAAAATTTCTCGAAAGTCACACCGTGTGACTAATTAGAGACTTGAGAAATTAATATTAGACTCGTAAGTGTAAATAATTGCAGTGTTATAGGAAGTACCTTGGAGGATTAGTGCATGAGTGTATCAAACCCGAGAGAAAATGGTGGTACGAAAACCTCGCGCGACAACTATTCAAAGTTGACTTTTGCCAAACTTAACCACTACTTTTCCCTCCAAGCTTCCAAGACAAGCCACAACACACAACTCTCATTTCTCTCTCTCCATTTTCGGCCAAAGCAAGACAAGAAAAAGGAAGGAAGAAACTCCATTGTTTTGGCTTCATTTCACTCACAAATCTTCCACCAAATCGCATACAACTTGGAGTACCACTCTATCTTGAAGCAAGGAGCAATTTTGTGGATTTTCTTGGAGAATTTTTGGTGAAAAAACTAATATTCATCTAGGGTTTCAAGGGTAACAACTTCATCCCTTTAATCCTTTCATTTCTCCAAAGTTTAACGATTAATCTTCATGGGTTTGAAACCCTAATCGCACTCATAGGCTAGCGGACTTGAGGAACCATTTTTCTCGCTTTAAATCCTAGGCTAGCTGTCTTGATGAGGCCTTTAGGTAGCTAACTTGAGGCTTTAATGTTTGATTGTGGTTGTTTATGTGATTTATAGCTTGATTATGGTTAGAAAGTGCAGAGAAAGTTGGAAAAATTGGGAAAGGCAAGCTAGCCGAAATTCTGTCCATGTTGTTCTGTTTTCATTTCTAAATTTTGATGCTTGGTTGGCTGTTAAATTGATGTATATATGTTTTATTATGTGTATAGAAAGTGTCTTTCAAAAATCGTGTCGAATGGTTGCACAAAACTTGAGTTTTGGTAAAGATTCAATCTGGAAAACGCCTAGCAGGGTACTCGGGCAGTGGTCCTTTGTCTGATCGTAACTCTCTGTAAAAAAGTCAAAATTGAGTGCCGTTTGTGGCATTCAAAACTAGACATTTATAGCTTTCCAACGGTATACAAATCCCCTACTAGTTCGTTTTGAGTGATCCGTAGCGAATAGGCAAAGTCGGCTGTTCTGTTTTGACTGTCTATTCGAATGAAACTGGGAAGCTGCATATTGTGGCTTGATTTTGTCCCACTTGTGAAAAGATTTTCAAAATGATGTCTTCTGATAAATTGTAGAGTTTTGAACTTAGTTTCCAACGCCATCAACCATTATCAATTTGGAGTTGTATAGAGTTAGATATGGCTTGATTTCGAAAACACGACAAAGCTGGAAACTGGAAACTTTGCCCTTTCTTGCTGACCGAATGGTCAAATCTGTTTTGGGATGTTATATTTCGAAAATTTTAGTGTCATTTAACCATAAATTGTTTCTTAAATGTTTCTGGAATCTTGGTTTCAAAAATGGAGTGAATTGGGGTTGATTTCGTTGGACAAAACTCTTGGAAAAGAAAAAGGAATAGGATGGCAGATTCACTTTGAAAGATTTCACGAAATTTGGTCGTTTTGTTAACTGCCTTCCCGTGCGAATTTTTATCTAAATTTTGATAGAGAGGTAGTCCATATATGGAGATTTAATTGTACCAAATTTGGGATAATTTCAATACCATTTTGATACCCAAATGATGCCTCAAACCTTGCTCTTCAAATCTGGAAATTCACTGCTCAGGTCGTGAAAATCAACCGACTTTAAACTGTTATATCTTGTTGCTCAAAACTCCAAATTTAGTTCCGCTTGTTGTGTTTGAAACTTTAATTGGGACCCTTATTGTGTTATAAATTTCAGAGACTGATTCATTTTCTGTGAATTTTTCCGAATTTTCAAACATTGCCGAAAACCAAGACTGGTTTTGTCTTGCCTTCTTGAATCAGCAACTTTGAGCTGAAAAATGAATGCCTTCTGGTTGGAATCTTGAAAATGTGTCTTCTGGGAACTTTTAGTAGTTTAAATTTAGTTTCCAACAGTATAAATTTTTCCATTTTTGGACGTACTGAACTCCAGATCTGATTTTGCCAAGTTTATCGCGCAATGCTGAAAATTTATGATTTCTTGGGAAATGAGTTTTTGAGAATTTTTCATTGTCTTTCGATATCGATCATCCGTTTTAAACCCGATTTCATGGAGGATACGAGTTTTCCCTTGTGACTTTAAATCCTCACTCTTGAATCTTGAATTTCAATAGATTGAAGCTCTTTTGAGGCATTGTTCTAAGTTTAAGCAAATAAATTTCCTTCCTTGTATGTTAAGTGATTATGAGTATATGTGAGTGATAATCGATCACTATTTCTTCAGGCGCTCAAGAGGATATTAAAGGAAACCTCAGAGCGGAACACTAAAGGATTTATTTAGTCACTTACTTTTAATTTGGTGAGTGTTCCTTACATGTGTTTGTGACTTGAATAGTTTTGCTACATGTTTACTACATATTTCTTGTGTGTTTAAGTGTTAATTGTTCGCTATAATTGCTCCTATGTAATTTTTCACCGTTTTAAGGCGAGTGCGTACTTTATCACACTCGATCTACTAAAATAACAAATTTCTACCGTTTAACCGTGAATTTCTACTGTTTACCGGTATATTTAATTACTTGCGCATGTTGTAAGCTCTTAGCTGAATTGAGCCCTACCCTTGGTTGCTAACCTGCTCGAGCCAGAACTGGGCTCGGTCGGGTAGGTTGGAACCCTGAGCCACCGTTTCGGTATACTCGAGTATTACCACTAGAGGAATAAGGCGATGACCAGACAAACCGGGGGAATTATTGAAATTATAAGGTGAAGCTGACCACAATGGTTCCACGTGAACACCGTATCCTTTTAATGTGTGTTTATTTCTGTAAAATGATAAATGTTTCATTTTAATGTGCCAATGTGAAACCTTAAACCCTATGTGCGTTATGCTTAATTTACTTGATTTATTAGAACTGCTTGTGTGTTTTGGAACTTCACTGGGTTGTTTAGCTCATTCCACTCCTTTGTTTCCCTTAACAGGGTTCAAGACCGAGAGTGCTCACGAATAGTACTAAATTATTTTCTTTTGGAGATTTCAAGTTGTATTATAGCAATGACTGTAACACATATTCTTTTGGGTTATATTTCAGTTTGAAGGTTAGCTAATTTTAAGTATTAATGTTTTGGAGTACTTTAAATGTATATTGAAAATATTTGAAGTATTTTCAGTTTTTGAATTATGGATTGTAGTGAGCCCCGGCGAGAGTTGGGTAGGCAGTTTGCTGACCCATCTGATTCGCCTTTGGAGAAAGTGGGGCTGTCATACGTACCATAACCATGCAAGATGTAATCACAGATCAATAACATGAAAATCAAGAGTTCATTGATAAGAATTTTATGATAGAAAATAAACTAAAAATTTAGAATATGAAAAACAACAATCTACACAAAAGAAATACTTTTTCTATATTTCTTTGGAAGAGATTGAGCCAAAGAGATACCTTTTGGTATTGAATTGTGGGTGAAAAAGCAAAGCCAAGTGAACTATTCTATATTTTGTTACTAGTTGAAAGCACAAGATTGAGAAGAACTCTGCATCGATGCCTTTATAAATTAGATTTAGGACACATTGGAAATAGACATGTTAATGGATCGTGTGACGGCCCCACCTCCCCCTAGGGCGTACCCCAGGGTTCGGCTAGTCGCCTGCCCAACTCTCGCCAGGACTCACTCACTCATAGCTCAAGAAAAAATAACGTGCATCCATATAAAATAAATAACACATCCACTTCAACTTAATATATACATTGATGCTCAAATCCAAATACAAAACTTCTACACAGCAAAATACTTCAAAGTGTTTACAATTCAAGTACAATCAACCCTAGTCGGGTACTAGCGTGAGTACAATTTAAAATTCAAAACAACTAGACTATGCTAGTCGGTACACGTCTCACGCCTCGCTCGTATCCCCTGTAAGGAAAAAAAATGACGTGGAATGAGCTAAAAGCCCAGTGAGGTTCCAAATAGCAAGTTGACCATTATTTAAAAGTGCAAGTATCACGTAGCAAAGCAATGAGCATGAAAAGTTCATAAAAAGTGAGCAATAACACTTCAAGTAGCAAATCTCAAAATGAGCGAGTGTAAAATTTTCTTTTAAAACGAAACAATAACACGATAAGTACTAATCATTCCAAAGTATAAGGATACGGATGGCTCTCAGGAGCCAAATTCCCATTGCATCACCAGAGTTTGATCAAGTAATAGTTGACACTCCGTCAACTTTCAAGTAAGTAACCAATCCAGTAGAGCACCATTTAAACTACTCTTCGTCCACCATCCAAACCCCTTACCGGGCCCGAACTCCAAGATAAACACTGGCGATAATACTCGAGTATACCGATTAGTCGAGGAGATAACACTCCACTCGGCAACACTAGATACCCATGGTTCGTTATCTAATCGACCAAACCCTTGCCGGCCCGACTCGATTAACTAGCCAGTGGGGTTTGGGTCCCCAAGAAGTCGATGAGATATCATCTCCAATCGACTGAATCAAAATAAAAGTACGGAGACGGGAATGAGAGGCACCTCCCACTCATATTGAGTGTGGTACATGCTGCCGCTCAGCACTTACAAGTCAAGTACAAGTATATCAAGTCAATTGCAACAATAAATAAGTATGTATCATATTAGGGTAAGTGCGATAAAGTACACTCTTGCCCGATCAAACAAATTACATATCATTAAATCACATTGGTCAAGTATTGGAAACAAGTGTCCAGTTCAATCAGGTATTTGGAAGCACTCACCAAAAATGTAGTGCTTTTAGTGATCACGTCCAGGTAGTACTCCTGGCTTGGAGTCCAAATCTGCGATAAAATATTGTTTAAGAGTTTTGAAAATCGACTAAGGTTTGAAACTCAGACGTTTCGTTTAACAAGAATCAAGTAATTGAAATTCATTTGGAGAATATTCGTAAAACTCTTGCTCGCTATTCAAACTGTGAAACTTGGTAGCAATTATACTTGGAAATACCATTTGAGTCGAAGAAACGAAGAAAACGTATTTCTATTAGTCGTAAATTTTATTTTTCCAAGGGTACAAGTTTTGGCCGGATTCTAACTTATAAGCCTCTATTAAAGATGACTTGAATACCTTAGATGATTCAAGTTAGTTTCATCCTCAACCCATACTCAAGTCGCGAGTACATCTACCTAGCCCTCGAGTGCAAATTTGGGCAGCACGCCCTTTGCATTTACCTATTTTCCAACCATTTATGACTTCATTATTTTCCTCAATCAGCCCCAAAATCACACACAAATAATCTCATTACAATAGCCGTTCAATAGGCTAAAAGTCATTCAATTACAAAACCAAGCTAGAAAAGTGACCGGAAATAAGGTTTAAGACAAAGAACAAAATGACAGGTTTGATGTCTTTTAGCGTATTGGTCACAACCGAAACTACACCTATCAGATTGGGGTAAAATTTATACTATTTCGAAGCTAAGACGAAGGGCTACAACGTTCATGAAGACAACTCAGCCCGGTTCACAGTTTATCTAGGTCGAATTTACAGATTACCGAACCAGAATTTCATTGTCAGGCTGGTTAACAGCACTGGGTTCAAATGACAATAACTTAGGTTACAAAAGTCCGATTGAGGCGTTTTTGGATGCGTTGGAAAGATGAAACATAGAACTACAACTTTTGTGTTTTGGGTAAATGCTAATTTGATATGGATCAAGGTGAAAAAAATGAAGCCAGAATGATGAAATGTCAACTGCCCGCAAAACTCTACATATGGCAGTCAAGGGTATTTTTGTCATTTCACATGGTACAGTGCTTGGATTGAGCTGAAATTTTACAGGAAGCTATAAATCATCATTTACTACAACTTTCATATTTTAAACTAAGCCCAATTCGGCCTCCATTATGGGCGAATGAAACTGGTCAGAACAGGGCATCTTAAGGATTTAAAGCTGGAATTCAAAGCATTCAAGGTCTAACCTATTATTCATGTATAGAACCACTATTCCAACTCCTTATCTAAGCTGATTCATATCGTATTCTATCTAAACAAGAAGAAATACAGCTAAACAATTCAAAACCCTAACTCACAAATCCAACATAATCATCAAAACTACTACTAAAACCATGAAATCTACCTAACAAGCCATAACTTTCACTTGTAAACCAATAAGTAGCACAACCATGAACTAATACCATCCTTACCTAGAATTGGAGAAGCACAACAGCCCCTAGGAAGCTTGAAACACCAAAATTCTCCACTCCAAGATGATAATCCACCCTCCTAAGCAACTTCTATGGATTATTTGGTGAATCTATCGGTTAGTTTACAAGATTGAGCAAGAAAGCAAGCTTGAATGAAGTGGTTTCTTTCTTTCTTTTTCCTCTCTAAGTCTTGGCCAAAATAAAGCTTAGAAGACAGAAATTGAGCTCCAAGAAAGGGATAAGAAGCTTAGACTTGAGTTGGTCAAAAATGGTTGGATGCTTGCCAAGTGTCATCACAAGATTACATCTCAAATTTTTTTCTTTTCCCTTGTTTTTTTTTAGTCAATCATTTCGGCCAGCTTGATCTGATTTAGAGCTGATATTTTATGCACTAATTACAAGGAGATTAAGTTAATAAAGTGGTGGTCAAGTGGTGTACTCACTCGGTAACAAACGGTACCCGTCGGTTCGCACCGTTTTTCCTCAACTCGCACGTACTAGGGTTTTAACTTATAATTCACTAACTTATTATTATCACTTCTAATCACACACTTAATATCATCTAAAACTCACTCTTAATCACCAAATTTAGTACACACTCCGTACCGATTACCCACACTACGAAAAGACCTGAAAACTTTAGTTTACCCTAACGATGAATGAAAAGGGAAAACTCTTAATTCTATTCTTTATTCCAACCCTTGGGGATGTAAATGAGTAGTATATCTATTATAAGATAATGGATTTCAAATAAAAGGGAATTTTAAGAAAAATATGATGGATTTTACAATTCCATAGATTAAAATTAGGGTTTCGACTAAAATATGAGAGATTTAAGAAAACCTGTTAGTCACAAGTAAAACTAGGGTTTTGAGTACAAGTAGGGTTTCTAATCTTTAAAACAAAACAATGTCTTAAAACAAAAAATAAAATATAGAAACCGTAATATCCTAAAAGTCGGGGTATCACAGATCGGGTCTTACCCAAATTCAATCCAGATCTAATGTACTTGGATAGGGTTTAGATTTAATTTTTCAAATCCAGACCCTACCAAGACTTAGACCCTTTGAAAGAATTATGGGTCTGGGTAGGGTTCGATTTTATATAATCCATATCTAAATCTAAATCTAAGCTCATACCAGACCCATGTATATATAATTAAATTACACACACACACCCACCCACCCACACACACACACACATATATATATGTATTAGTAAATTTATAAAATATTCTAATATTCTATGGTTATTGGATCGAATGCAGACTTCATGATTATTTTCTTTTCTCAACCTAATTCTAGTTGTCATTGTAATTAGTACAAATTTTTCAGAAAAACGAGAAAAAGTAAAGGTAAATAAATGAAAGATTTGACGTAGATACAATTGAAGTTTTAAAAATAAATAAAAGTAGTCGATAGTAGTTATTTTTTGAGTTCATAATATTGCATTCAACTTCTTGAATATTAATTTTATTATTTGAAAATAAAAATTGGATGGTGTTTATATTTTTTTTGAAAACTATATATTTTTAATATATTTTTATTTTAGTGTGTTTACAAAAATGCAACGGATACCCAAATTCAAGAGGGTTTGGGTTTGGACTTATTTTTTCAGACCCATAAGAGTTTGGGTTTGGATTTGGGTTTAACTAAATTTGATGGATCTGGATTTGAATCAAAGGGATTCAATTCAAACCTTACCCATTGATATGTCTAATTGAGAATAATAAATTTTTGTATCAACTTTTCAACAATGTAAATGTCATATTAAAAATATCTTTTGGCACTCACTAAGTTTCCTTCCTTTTTTTTCCCAATTTTGGGTGGAAACTTTTTCACCTATTAGCAGGTTTTTATCCATTCATTTCATTTCTTTTCCATCATTGTTATAATTCCCAAAGGAGCGAAATGACAAAACTTTCTTTCAGAATATTTTCTTTTCTGCCCTTTTCTCTCTATCCAAAGGAAGCCTAAGACCCTGTTTGATAATCCAGTTTAGTACTTAAACTTAATGGATTTAAATCTTAATATATTCAGACCGTTTTATATTAAAAAATTAAAAATCTGAATTAATTAATTAACACTGAATTTTCTAGACAAAACTTACTCCCAAAATTAAGTGATAAACTATTTATTTATTACTAAATGTGATATGCACTCAAATGTATTAGATTTAATACTTAACAATTCAATAATTTAATGGATTCAAACTTTAGATTTTAAATTTCAAACTTCAATTTTCAGATTTCAATTTTATTAAACTCACCTAAGTGTCTGTCATAACCATTTCGTCCTATTTCATTTCCGTGTCAGTGTATACTTAAAGGTGTTTGTTTCTATGAATATCCATTTCATATTAGTACATATTTAAAGGTATTTGTTTTTGCAGACGTTCATTTTGTTCATTCTATCATGCTGCAAATTCATGCTACATGAGCCCTGTTCGTCCGAAATTTTAAAGAAAAGGAGCAGTCCTTTAGTAGCGCGTGACCTGCATGGTGTATGGGCCCCAACAGCCTGATACATATTGATTATAGGGGTGATAATTTTCGACATGATCTAAAAACACGATGCGAATCTAACACGAAATTAATGGGTTTGGGTTGAGATTTCACGGGGGTCGAACTAGATGAACCAAAAAAAAAAAGTCGAATTCGGATCACCCACAGATTGATCCTATAAACTGTTTATGAATTAAAAATAATTTAATAAATATAAAAATATTTTATCTAACTAAACTAAGTTATTTTTTTCCCCAAAGGCATTGACTACTTAATCATAAATGAATTTGTTTAACTTGTGTGAAATTGAAATTTTTATGTTGGGACAAATGATATATTACATTATTTTCTATTTTTATAGTGTTTTAATTTATTTTAAATCTGATTTGGGATAAAATACTTTTACATTTTTTAAATTTATTTCAGATCTGGTTTAGAATTATTTTATTGAAATTTTTATTACTTGATTATGTAATTTTCTTTATACGAAATTGATTTTGTTAGAAATTACAGTGGTAAATTAATAAATTGAAATTATGTTTAAGGTCATTTGGGTTGACTTGACTCCAAATTTTCGGATTCGAGCCAGGTATCCTGACCCGTTTCAGATTGACGGATTGTGTTCGGATCGGCAAGTTATCTGTTATACCTGGATCTCAACTCGACCTGTCAATCCGAATACTTGATTGCTAGCGCTAAATTTGACTATCCTCATGTTGCGTTGTCACAACCTCTCTCACTCATTTTGCTTTGCACCATATGGAAACATTCTTCCTAACCGAAGAAATCAGCCCCTACTACTATAATTGACAGAATTTGGCTCGTTAAAATAAATACAAGCAGCAAAATGGATAAAGAAACAAATTATTTGTAATGGGATTGTTTGGATGTGACTTTATTTGTAATAATTATTTGATTATATCATAAATATATTTTAATTATTTTTAACTTTATTTAATCATCTTTTTATCTCACATATTATAAAAAGTGCTATAGTATTTCTAAAATATTATTTTAAATAATCTCCTACTCGAATATATAGATATCCTACAATTCAATCGCGCGCGAAGCAGAAAACTTCGGCCATTTTCTTTCTTGGGATTTTGTAAGTTGCAACTGGCAACTAGAAAGGGTTGCCAAGATAGATATTTGCCCGCATATTCGGGAGAGTATAAATTTATAATATGCACAAAATATTTCGGCAATTCTCTTGGTTTAAAATTGAACACATGGGAATTATAGGAACCACAGTCAGCTGGAGAGGCATGGCAGGCCACACCCCACAGCTAGAAACCACCGTCAGCACAGACGTAATAAACAGAAAATATTTGGAAACAAATTAGTCAAATTACGAACTGTTGCATTTATCCCAGTCAAATTAAAGGGTTTTCATCCTCACTGATAGCTTCTTTTATTGACTCTCAATTTTTCTCGAACGGGATCACGGAAAATAGAATGCTTGCTTTTTAATGATGAAGAAAGGTTTTTTTTTTTTAACCTTTTTTGTGTAAGTGAGAGAAAGAAAGGTTGTTAACTAATTTACTAGAAATCTTTAGCCCATTTATTTATTAACATATTCGAG
Organism: Coffea arabica; assembly: GCF_036785885.1. Lineage (NCBI taxonomy): Eukaryota > Viridiplantae > Streptophyta > Magnoliopsida > Gentianales > Rubiaceae > Coffea > Coffea arabica. The sequence continues at coordinate 21,110,240 of NC_092318.1, read as the reverse complement.
AATATATCGGACAAAATTATATTGCACATATATAATTTGCTTAAGTTTTGTGTTTTTTTAGTCCTTCATCTTAAAATGATCCAATTTAGTATCTTAGATGTATAATTTTGACTTGAACCTAAATGCATTCACAATCTCATACTAATTTTACGAATGAAAAAGATATCAGGTTGTGACTCACATTTGGGTAGATTTGATCTATAAAAATTCAATAATTCAGATTGTCTCAAACTATCTCATGAGGTGGTGTGATACAATTTTAGACAATTAAATTATCATATCCTGATCTTGCCAAAATATCAGCACAGACTAATCACGTGCCTAATCCCACCAAAACAAAGAAGCAAATCATGATTGGAAAGCCTTTCTAACCAAAATCAATCTCATTAAGCAAGTACGCAGCAACAGACGCGCGGCAACATCAACCACTTCACTCACTGCCAAAGTCGATTAGCCATATCATCGCCCTGAAACCGGCCCAACACGGGTACCAATTTTGGTAATTGAAAATCTATATTTGCTTACCAAAAATTGCCCTATAGAAAATGTAAGATCCTTGGTCTTTTAACGGATCCCATATGTTTGAGCTATCGGACCTACCATGTTCAATCCATTATCAAAAAAAAAAAAAAAAATCTTTGGCCTTTCAGCGGATGCCTTATGCCCAAAGTCTGCTTTGTCTCTTATTTTCTCACATGAACTCCCAGACTAGAAAATGAATGGAGTCAAAACCTGACGAAAACGGAAAGAAAAATCAAAAGCAAAGAAAGAAAGACAAGGAATTAAATTGCCAAAATTTACTGGGGAAGAAAATGTCCGATTTGATTTTTTTGGATTCCAACCAATCAAGTAGTGGTGGCTGTTGGAAATCCATTTTTAGCTTTTGTCGTTGAGCGGGAGCAAAACACATGTCCATGTTTTCAGCATTTTTCATTCTCAAACCTCTACTCCACAAAGAAAGCGAATTAGGCATCTTGAGCTTTACTTGTACCAAGAGTGCACGCTACATGTATAAGAAGTTTGTTGTTTCTTCCAATCTAATTCTGATGCATTTGACAGCTGCTCTTTCTTCTTCTTCTTCACCATCACTCTTCTTACAACCATAATTCAGCAGAGTGCATTTCTTTCTTCCTCGGTAAGTGCCTAGACTGCATTTTTTTTTAAGAAGTGAACCCACAGAAAATTTTTTATACCAATTTTAATTGGTGTCCCTTTTTCTGCAACTTCTTGAAAGATTCATTTGTAAGCTAAAAATGTTAATCAGAACCCTTTTTGCTCCTTTTGGTATAATTTATGTCTAGCATGTCAAATAAAATTTATGTTGTTGGTTGTGATCGTCAAGATTTCAATATGCTCTGTTTTTTATTCTCATGTTGATTACATCATTTTCTTGCATTGATATGGATGGTTGGGTCTCTGCGTACACGTGAAGAAAGAAAAATTCTGGATCAGTTATGGGGGTCTTGGAGTTTTTGAATTGTAAAAATGGACTTAAATTTGATTTAGAAATTGTTACGACTACCGAATACCCTCCCTTTCCTCTGCCTACACCCCCCAACACCCCCAATCTGAGAACGTGTAGGGATTATTAGGGGTTGATTTTAGCTTCTTTAGGGTTGGCTTAGTTCGTTAGGCTTGGAAAGCCTAAAATAGACCTATGTGCAAGTCTTGCTGTCATCAGTCCCTCGCTGGTGGGCGATCTGTTAAAATTACTGTAAGTCTTCAGTGAAGCCTGTGGCTCGTCCTTGCCTTAGAATGGGTTTAATATGCTCTCCTCTGAATGTTTATTGCACTTTTATTTTTGCTTCTTAGATTAGACACTGGTACATTATGGCTGAGTTTTTGCAACTCTGAGATTTGTTTACTCATTGTGAAGCATAGATGCTGTTGATTAACCTTTTTATTTCTTCCTGTTGTTGTTCAGGGAAATTATTTCTGTTAAATTAAAATGAAGTGGAGTTCAGTTATCTATGCAGAGCCCAACATGATACTCCTGTATTTCTCTCATGATTTTAATACTTGGCTCATTGTCAGGTTTATCAACTTAGATGGCGGCAATATTGGCGTCTCACAGCTGCTATTGCCGCATTGAGGAAGTATTCAGCTTTAACATTGGAAAACCAAATCAAAACCTTGGCTTTTCAGATACAATATCGGTGTGGGGTTCTAGGGAGTTTGAGTCGCGTCAATGTAGATTGGTGAAAGCTAGACAAAATTATTCGTTTCAAGTGGTCATGCAGCAAACAGAACCCCATGTCAAATTTGGCACCAATCGTAGGCCAATTAAAATGGTACCTGCAAGTGACGTTATGAAAAGAAAAGCTCCATCAGTAAACAATTCAGAGATAGTAAATGGTTCAAGTAGGATTAGTAATGGAGCAATTACAGAAAGAAAAGAACCACCGGTCAACAATGCACTGGATGGCTCAAAGAGGGCTGTAAATGGAGCTTATAAAGTTAATGGAGCAAGCTTAGTGAAGAGAGACTCTGCTTCAGCCATTATTAAGAATTTTAAAACTGATGAGCTCCCCCCCATTGAAGATCTGAAGGTTTTGCCTTCAGATGAAGGCTTCAGTTGGGCAAATGATAATTACAATTCCTGGCAAAGAAGCATTGATGTTTGGTCATTTGTTATTTCCTTGCGCATGCGTGTTCTATTGGACAATGCGAAGTGGGCTTATCTGGGAGGCTTCACGGAAGACAAGCAGGTATTATTTACATGACTGTTATTTTTATTTGCTCGGAATATTGCTAATCTGGATATGGTGATATTTAGGATTATGTTATGTTTAGCTGGTGAAGTATGTCTCTTGTCAGTTATCTTGGTTCTGTATTCTGGAGTTCTATCCCTAGGTGCTCTTAATTAGTTACAGGTCTTCTCATTTATCAGAAAACCAGAAGACGCCGAACTGCTTCATGGCTACGAGAGTGTGTGCTGCAACTTGGTCCTACATTTATCAAACTCGGGCAGTTATCCTCAACAAGGTCTGACCTATTTCCAAGAGAGTTTGTGGATGAGCTTGCCAAGTTGCAGGTCTGGACATGTCATATGAACAATCTCTTTCTGACATCAAACCACATATCAAACAATTCATTATCAATACCATACAGCACTGAATTTGAAAATTTTCTTTCTTTTTACTTTTGCAATTTTTGATGTATGATGCAGGATAGAGTTCCTGCCTTTCCATCAAAAAAGGCAAAAGAATTCATCGAAAAGGAACTGGGAGCTCCAGTCCATATGTTATTTAAGGAGTTTGAAGAAAGACCAATTGCTGCTGCTAGTCTTGGTCAGGTTTGCTTCAAGTTTATTTTTGTTCTTCCCAATCCAGCAATACTAAAATGTTTATGAAGTCTGGTACGCTTTAAGATCGCTGGCGTTGTGAATTGTGTTTAACTTGGTGACAAAGATAGATTGAAAAACATATATTGTTTTCCTGTTCAATACAGCAGTTCAAACATAATGGTCCAGACTTGACTTTTGTTTGCTTTTTTCCGTACAATGCATGACTGATTTTTCTGTTTCCATTTTTCCATACAATACATGAATCATTTTCTCATACCTTACTCTAAATCAATTCATATAATCACATTTCATGCAGTCAAACTCTTTTCTGTAGTTCAAAACATTATGGAGCTAGTCATTGGAGTTGAGCTCCTTTTAACCAATTTATTTTTTTTATTTTATTGGTTTGATCCTTTTGTATCTGGGTTTTGCTACATAGAATGAATAAATGGTTAAATAGATGAGAGATATGTAATTAAGGTCATCTTGGAATGATATGTTTCACCAAAAAAAAAAAAAAATTGTTTATAGATGCATAGGTGGTGTCATGTATAAAAAAGTATGCATTTCCTCTTTACATGGTTTGTTTCTTTCTAACAAGTGGCTTCTTCATTCGATTAATTCTAATGCAATGTTGATAGGTGCATCGTGCTATCTTACATAATGGGGAAAAAGTTGTGGTGAAAGTTCAAAGACCTGGTCTAAAAAAGCTTTTTGACATTGATTTGCGTAAGTTCCATTTATAACAGTTTCTGGAGCTTCTACCTGTACGAATTCTTATTATTATTATATTTTAATCATCAAATTACCGATAGCATTTGCTGTCCTCTATGCAGGTAACTTAAAGTTAATTGCTGAGTACTTTCAGAACAGTGAAACACTTGGTGGTCCAACAAGGGACTGGATAGGAATTTATGAAGAATGTGCTAAGTAATAGTTGGAACCAATACCTAATTCTTCACCTTGCTTTATTCTTGCTGTTTTTCTCTGGAGTTGAACTTTGTTGTGTGAAATCGGTTTGATGATATTAATTCATTTCTCAGGGGAGTGGGTCTCGATCTAAAAGACTAACTGCATGAGATAAAGCTAGAAGAAGCTAAAACTTATGGCATGCTTCTGTTTCCTAGTAATCCTCTTAAGTTCTTCACACATTCAAGCTGTTCCCATGATTTATTATTGTCTTGTTAAGATATGATTACCAGCTCCTAATGATGCTTGCTATGACTTTATTGACCACTAGAGTAGCTATCTATTTGCTTTGCTTTGTGGACATGGTTTGAGAACTTTGTTGCAGGAGATACTATAATTCTTCTAATCTGTTCCATAGTTTAAAAAGGGAGAACATTTGAGGTCTCTCACGGGGTTTCCTCTACCTTTCCATAAGTACTTTCTCTACTGAAATTAAATGAGGGTTGGTGATTTCTTAATTTGTTTTTCCCAGTTCTTGACTCCATGTCTGTAAGTCACAGTATTTCCTTTGTTTGTTGGGGTAATTTATCTATACCTCGAACATTATGTTTGATGTGGTAAAATTGAAGGAAAAGAGAATTTAACTGAACTACATTTACATAGCAACAAGATATTGTTGGTTGATAAAGAGGGCACTTTGGTCCAGCCATGAATTTTGCTTCTTTATATACCAAAACGTTTTGCAAGCTTAGTTGGTAAGGAAGTTTTCAGTCTGAAATATTTATGTTGCAAATACTCTCTAGGGGAGCTTGCAGCTCCCAAGTTTTAGATGACAAGAATGAAATTACTATAAGTTTTTTCCAATTCCTTATCTGCCCCCAGCAAGGTAAACTAGCTTTTTGTGTGGTAGGAGGAATGTCCATATATGGTATTCCCATAATCCCTTACACAACAACACTTGTCACCAATTCCCTTCCTTGGTTGGTACCCACAAGATTACATGGTTTGCTCTTGATCCTACCCCCTCGAAAGCAGTATGGTTGCTAGATGGACCTGGGGTAAAAGACATCTTCTTGGTTTTAACTAATCATTGTACTTGTTGCTTCTTGGACCCATTCAATCAAACTACGATAATAACTTTAGTATTTGTTATAAACCACTTCACCATGATTTTACTTTCACTCGTTACCTCTGAATGTTCTCCCAGTGAATTAAAAATTGTCTCAACTGAGTGGCTACTGCAATAAGTAGTGGTTAGCAATCTGCTGCTTGCTGAGTTAGGAAAATAGGAAGGGAGGGACTTGGATGAGAAATCTGATGTCTACTTTGTTAGTGTGTTTCATTTTGGTGCAACTTTCTGTTTTTTAGCTAACTTTTGGTCTGTTCGAAATTTCAGGATTTTGTATGAGGAAATTGATTACATAAACGAAGGGAAGAATGCAGATAGGTTCCGCCGGGATTTTAGAAATATAAAGTGGGTCCGAGTACCTGTATGTTTCCAGCTAGATGCCTTCCGATTTCCTCTCCTTAAAATGTCTGTTTGTTGTGTATTTATGTCTCATCCCCATATTAGTTGGCATCCCTATCGCTGCCCAGTAACTGAGGATATATTTGCATTTTAGTATTTTAGTGTGATCACCATTGGTGACTCCTTGTCAGAAGAGTTTTGAATTTTCATATACTCATTCCTATATCATATTTAATCTGCTTTTGTTGTTACAAACATTTAACTTAAATGGGAAAAAGATGTCAGTATTTTTTTTAGGCTTTTTAGGGACTATGATGAAGTGAAAGAAAAATATTAGTGTTTCTGCTGCTTGTTTTATATTTCAATATGTAAGACAGATGGATTACTTGTCTTACTGATATATTACTTTTGTTTCGAATTGTAATCTTGACAAAGCTACAAGCTAAACATAAGTTTCCTGCAGTCTCATTTTTAGTCCTATTTGGGCTTACTAGTAAAATATGATTTGTCAAACTTCATGGTTTGGTTTGAAAATAGAAGTTCTTCTATATCCATGGAAAGATGAGACTTATAGCGTCATGGGATGGCTACTGATTGCAACAGTTCTGAAGTAGTCCCTCAAGGACTGGCAGTTTTTCATGCTTATTTGGGTTGAATGGGGGAATATTTTCCAACTACTTAATTGCTTCCTTTTCTGTGCTGTAGCTGGTATATTGGGATTATACCGCAACAAAGGTGTTGACGTTGGAGTATGTCCCAGGTTCGGATATTCTAAACGTTACATATGCATATTGCGTACAAAACCCTCATGTAACCGAATAAAGGATAATGTCTATTATGGCCAACATTAACAGGGATTAAGATCAACCAGTTGGACAAGATTGATGCGCGAGGTTTTAGCAGATCTCGGATCTCGTCACGTGCTATTGAAGCATATTTGATTCAGGTGAAGAAGTCAAGTACCAAGTTTTTAAAATCATGTGGGGATAAACTCCATTTCTCTTTGACTGAAAGATTAAAAACCTTGCTACAAATTTAGATCCTGAAGACAGGTTTCTTTCATGCTGATCCTCATCCTGGAAATCTTGCTATTGATGTTGACGAAGCTCTAATCTACTATGATTTTGGTATGATGGGGGATATTAAGAGTTTTACAATGGAGAGACTGTTGGAGCTTTTCTATGCTGTTTATGAGAAGGATGCGAAAAAGGTGAACATCTTATTGTCTTCATACTTGATTCTTTGAACTGGCAAGGTGCTCAAATCCTTTTTTTTTTTGAATTGTTTTTACAAAAACAGCTGCATGGACTCTGAAAAGTTTTGAAATAGATCTTTTTAATCTTTGCCCACTCCTCTAGGTTTTGTATCCTCGTCATAGATCAAGTTACAATTTTTTATGTATCTATATATTGTATCATACCATTAATTGTGTGAGATAACCACAATGGTATTCTTCAGACAGCAGTATTTGCTTGAAATTTCCTTTGACTTACTTAGTCTCGAACTTTTTTATGTCTGTAATTGAACTTCCGTCTTTAAGTTCTTGTTAGCTGGATAGAGATCATGATATTAAAGTCTTAATCTGCAGCATTAAGTCCTGAGAAAAGCTTGTCATTGTAGATAGCTTTTAATTACTGAAGCAACCATATCATTTTGTTGAATTAAAATTTATAAAGAGAGACATTTACCTTGAGCCAGTTTAGATGAATGCTCAATGCAGCTCTGTTTGATGTGAATTTGCTTCAAAGTGATGTAAAATATGAATAACTGAAAGTTTTCAAGTGCTTCTTTTAATGTAAGTTAATGAAAAAAAAATTCCTCGAGTCTATTACCGTTGTCAATGACTTCTGGTTGTGTTCAATACTACCTGAAGAGACTATTACAAACATATCCTTATAGCGGTTATGAGAACTTCATTTTGTTCTTAGACACACATGATTTGTTGGCTCTAATCTTTGTGAATGTAGAATGGATAAAAACTTCTAGTTCTATGTAAGCTGTGGCTCAGTCTTTACTTGCAATTTGTTGCTATTGATAGCAATCGACTAATTATAACCAGTACACAACTATTGCAGCGAAAATTTAGTGAGAGAGTTCATTAAACTAGATTACCAACCTTTCAACAACTTATGAAGTTTGTTTGGTTGTTATCATGTCTTTTTTTTTTTTTTTTTTGTCTGCAACGATAGATGTCCTATAACCTAAACTAGCCTAATCTAGGGAAAAGGGGCAAAGGGAGATGGTCAACTAAGACCAGCCACATATTGTGGCAAATTTGAGGGAGGCAGGGGTTGAACCCCTGACCTCCAGCACCACCAAAGAGGGTGATGACCACTGGACCAAATGACCAGTGGCTTGGTTGTTATCATGTCACCTGGTTCCTTTTTTGTGTATAGAGTCTTTGCGGAGCTGAAATAGTACAATGGTCGCATTTTTAATGCATTTTGACCACCTATATTGGAGGGAGAACGAAGGAGCCAATAAAGGAAAAAAAAATGAAATTAAAGAAGGTGTTAACAGGTATTTAGGGAGGAAAACATCTAGTCACTGTATTATGAGTGACCAACTAGTATTTATAGGAGTACAAACCTAACAAACTATTTACAAAAATACCCTTGCTAATTTATTATCTACAAGAATACTTATATTCTCTTAACACTCCCCCTCAAGTTGGAGCATATATATCATAAGTACCCAACTTGTTACAAATGTATTTCACCCTAAAACCCCCTAAACTCTTGGTAAACACATCAGCCAATTGATCTACAGACGGTACATGAGATGTCTTGATGACTCCGTCAAGCAATTTCTCTCGAATGAAATGACAATCAACTTCAATATGTTTTGTCCTTTCATGAAACACTGGATTAGACGCAATATGAACAGCTGCCTGATTATCACACAATAAATTCATAGGCTGTTTATGCTCAAACCCAATTTCAAGTAACATGCTCTTCAACCAAACCAACTCACACACAGTGTGAGCCATAGCGCAGTATTCAGATTCTGCACTTGATCTGGAGACAACTGTTTGCTTCTTATTCTTCCACGACACTAAATTACCACCAACAAATACACAATATCCTGTGGTCGATCTTCGATCTGAGGCAGAACCAGCCCAATCTGCATCACTATATCCTTCAATATCAGTGTGTCCATGATTTTGATACAGCAACCCTTTTCCAGGAGCACTCTTAAGATACCTGAGAGTCCGTATAACAGCATCCCAATGACTCGTACGAGGGGTATCAAGAAATTGACTCACAACACTCACTGCAAACGAAATGTCAGGTCTCGTTACAGTAAGATAATTTATACCATAGGAGTATCCACAGGTCGGCAACCTAACATCCCAATTTCACTCAGCATATCGAGTACATATTTTCTTTAACATAAATAAATCACATATTTAGACCGAGTTACCTCAATACCCAGAAAATACTGTAGATGACCTAAATCCTGTCTGAAAGTTTGCCTGCAAATTGGATTTAAGTTTCTGGATCCCCACAACATCATCACCTGTAATCACAATATCATCCACATAAACAACTAATAAAATTTTACCAGCATTAGAATGCCGATAAAATACAGAATGATCTACTCCACATCTTGTCAAACCGAATTCCATGACAACACCACTAAACCGGCCAAACCAGGCCCTTGGAGACTGTTTCAATCCATATAAGGATTTTTTCAAACGACAAACCAACCGTGAATTCTCCCTCTGAACAACAAATCCAGGAGGTTGTTCCATATATACCTCTTCTTCCAAATCTCCATGCAGAAATGCATTTTTCACATCCAACTGATGCAATGGCCAATTGTAAGTTGCTGCCAAAGAGATAAGAAGACGAATCGAGGTAATCTTTGCAACGGGAGAAAATGTCTCTAAGTAGTCTACTCCATACACCCGAGTAGTAAATCCTCTAGCTACCAAATGAGCCTTCAATCTATCAATAGAACCATTAGGTTTTACTTTTATAGTGTACACCCATTTACAACCAACAACAGGCTTACCTGAAGGACGAGGGACAAGATCCCAAGTACCATTTTGTTCCAAAGCAGACATCTCTTCTTGGATAGCTAATCTCCAATCAGGATGATTAAGAGCATAGGTAATAGACTTAAGAATGGAGATAGAATCAAGGGAAGCAACAAAAGAAGAATATGACATAGAGAGACGAGAATAAAAAACAAAATTAGAAATAGGATAGGAAGTATAATGTCTCTTACCTTTGCGTAAAGCAATAGAAAGATCTAACTCAGAGAAGGGCGTCATACCTGGATTTGAAGATTGAGAGTTAATTGGTGAAGTGCGTGGCATATCAGGAACTTTTTCAACCATGGAACGACGAGAGTAAACTTGAAGATGAGGACGAGATAATCGAGCTATGGAATCTGGTGGACTAAATAACTCAGGTAATAAAGAGGAAGGGACTGGTAAAACAGGAGAGGAAAAAGAGAGACACTGGTCTAACTCACAAGGCATACTGTGTTTGATAAAATATGGAGTGGATTCAAAGAAAGTAACATCAGCACAAGTATAAAATCGATTTAAAACTGGACTGTAACATCTATACTCTTTTTGCGCTCGTGCGTATCCTAAGAAAATACACTTAGTAGCACGAGAATCTAATTTATCCACCCCGGGAGCAAGCTGATGAACAAAGCACACACATCCAAAAATACGAGGAGGTAATTTAAACACAGGTTCATGAGGAAAAAGAATGGAGTGAGGTAATTGACCTCCAAGAATATTAGATGGCATGCGATTAATTAAATAACATGCAGTTAGAACTGCATCACTCCAAAATTGTTTGGGCACATTCATGTGCAACAATAGTGTTCGAGCAATTTCGATTAAATGTCCAATTTTCCTTTCAGCAACTCCATTCTGTTGTGGAGTGTGAGGACAAGAGGACTGATGAATAATACCAGACTTAGTCATAAAAGTATTAAAAGGAGTGGAAAAATATTCTTTCGCATTATCACTGCGAAGTATACGTACAGGCACACTAAATTGATTCTTTATTTCTGTAACAAATGCACAAAAAATGGAATATAGTTCTGAACGATCTTTCATTAAATAAAGCCATGTAACTCTTGAAAAATCATCAACAAAGATTACAAAATATTTAAAACCTAACTTTGAAGTGACTCGACTAGGACTCCAAATATCAGAATGAACTAACAAAAAGGGTTCAGAAACCCGTTTATTGACTCTAGGAGCAAAAGAAACACTATGATGCTTCCCAAACTGACAAGACTCACATTCTAACGAAGACAACTGACTCAAATAGGAACCAACTTTTTCAAATTTTGTAGAGACGGATGACCCAAACGACAGTGAATTTCAAGAGGAGAAACAGTAGCAGGACATGCAATCGGACTATTAGAGTTGAGAAAATAAAGACCATTATGCTCATGCCCTCCACCAATCGTCCTCTTTGTTTTCAAATCCTGAATGACAACAGAATTAGGAGAAAAAATAACTGAACACTGTAGAAATTTAGTGAACTTACTAACAGACATTAGATTAAAGGGCAAATCGAGTACGTAAAGAGCAGAAGACAGCGGAAGAGATGGATTAATTTCTACAGTGCCTAGTCCTTTAACTTTAGTGGTAGATCCATCTTCTAAAGTAACATGAGGAAAGGAAGTAGACTCTTGAAAATTAGAAAAGTTTTTAGAGGTACCTGACATATGATCAGTAGCCCCGGAATCAATAATCTATGAGTCATTACCATTTTGTGCTAAAGAAGCAAAGGGAAGAGATGCGTGATTTGTAACTTGGCACTGTAGGAATTTAACATAATCTTCCTCGGATATAGTAACAGTCTTCTGGGAACTCGATTCAACTTTGTTAGTGGTAACCGCATTAACAAACCTTTCAGCCATAGCGAATAGCACTTTAAACCAAAGAAAGCGTCACAACGCTTGAACAGTGCGCGCGTGTACAGTGCTGCGCCGTGAACAGTAACGGCATGAACAGTGCCGCGATGAACAGTGCGCTGAACAGTACTTTTGCTAGATGTTTAAAGCTAACCTTAGGACTTTTGCTCTGATACCATGTTAACAGGTATTTAGGGAGGAAAACATCTAGTCACTGTATTATGAGTGACCAACTAGTATTTATAGGAGTACAAACCTAACAAACTATTTACAAGAATACCCTTATTAATTTATTATCTACAAGAATACTTATATTCTCTTAACAGAAGGAATTAAACATATTCACTTCCAATACTTTAAAGAGGCAAACCCTCATAGCTAGGTAGATTACTCATGATTTTGCTTTTAGAATGTTCAGAAAAGTATTGTAGCAAGGCTTGTTTAGCATGCTTTTGCTTTTAGAATTCTGAAAGTGACCAAGAAGCAACATAGACAGAATAAGGATGCTTTCTATTGTTATATTTTCTTGATATCGGTCATGCTTAAGACTGCCAACTTTTAAATGAGAGGTTTTCTATGCAGGTTATGCAGAGTCTCATTGACCTTGGAGCACTTCAGCCAACTGGGGACATGTCATCGGTATGGTATCAAACCAGAACTTAATACACACTCACAAATGAGTTTGAGAGGGAAATGCTGACTGCATGGTCACTTTTACCATGCATTCGTTTCCACTCTACTTCTAACCATCTGTAATATTTGTCATTCACAGGTGAGGAGGTCTGTACAGTTTTTCTTGGATAATTTGTTGGATCAAAGACCAGATCAACAGCAAACTTTATCTGCAATTGGAGAGGTTAGGACAAATTTCATCACATAGTGCAAGCTCAGACATTTGGATTTTCTATTCATTCGTAAAAGTAGACCTTTTCAAAAAAAGAAGATTTTTTAGCAAGTACTTATTCAATTTTGTAGTTGTACTATTTGGTGAGTTATGCCAAAAGTTAGATTATCATCTGCAGTCTCGCGCCCCTTCAGCCTTCACTTAGAGGAGACATGCACTGTTAATAGTCTTGGGCACTGGCGAAAACTGCCTGTGTTATCCTGATAAGCTGCAGCGATCATCTTAAGTTGAAGGAAACAATATCATTACCTAAGAAGAGTAAATGTTCCTGCAATTTTCTTCAAAATTTCACTTGAATTTTGAAATGTTTATTCCTCAAAATGTTCCCCTAACATGCTTATTATTTCTTCTGACTGAAAGAAAATAAAAACCTGAGGTCTACTTAAAAAACATGCCACTTGTGAAGCCAAAACAACAAATAAAATCAAAAAATTTTCAATCCCATGACCTTTGAATTTTCATCACAAGCTTTATATGTAACTTGATGCTGTTATTTGATTACTTCGAGTCATGGTGTTGCTAAAATATCCTTCCACCATATTAAATTTTGTGCATGTCCAGCAACAAACATGAAATGCAAATTGAGTAAATTCATTCTTATACTTTTGGGTTTAATCAACTGAAACTTTTTCTTGTAATAATTTATGTTAGACAACCCTTGGACAGTTTCTGTAGGAAAAGGTCTATTAATATTAGCAACTGAGCTAGTAGGGATCTATCAGTACACTTAAAAGGGATCAATGGAGAATAAAATTATGAGAAACTGTTCAATTTCAGTGTCAATGTTATATACTGGAGTGTTTAACAACAGAAGTGAGTGCATTCTTGTTAGTGGAGTCATAGTCAAACTCTGGTTTGTTAGTCAACTTTCTGTGTTAGAAAGCAAACAAAAAAATTAATAATAATTCAAATGCAGATGCCACACAAATAAATTGAAGAAAAAGTGGAGATTTAGTGAATATATAAAACTACAAATTCCAGGTAATTTCCTTGGCATCAAAATTAAATGAAGAAGATTTACAGAGAAATAATTTCATGATCTAGTATTCTTCACTCCTGAAAGGGAGATCTGTAGTTTGTCCCACCTTAGTCTCATATAAATTCAGCTTTAGCATTTAATATGTTATCTTTATACCTTTTCCAGTTTAATCCCACATCCAATAGCTTTTTACATATTTGATCCCCTATGTTTCAATAGACTGTAGGATTTATTATGCTAGCAGTTATCCTTAAACTGCATTAGTTTAGAATGTTATAAACTAAAACATTGAGGCAGAAGATGTCATTATTCAATCACAAGGGACTATGACAAAAGTTAAAGTTGCTTCTCCAGAAAATGAAAAAGACATTATCCATGTTGACTGCATTTTTAGGATATTGACAGCTTCTCAGAAAATAGATAATTATTTGAGAAACTGTACTCTAACTTGCCTAAAGTGCTTAACTCTACAAAGTATGTTGATATAGGGATTCTGGAATTATAGAGATCATCTGTCTCACCTACATTATGTATCTATGAGGATTTAAAGCTGCAGCAGAACATCTCCAAACGGCTTGAATCACCGCTGAGACAAATAATTCTGTAAATGATTGTCTTAGTTAGATATCCATATTAATGAGGACAAAATGAGAAGTTTATAGCTCCTTGTTTATTTCCATATCATAGGTTCTGAAGTAAGGGAAGGATATGAATTCATGTGTTAATTTGATCAAATCACTGAAGCCTCATGTTTACTTGTTAATTGTTGTTGTAGTTCTTCCCTTGCATACTGAGGCACCTGAATTTATCTATATTGCACATTGCAAACTGGACTACCTCATTGCTTGATCAATGCTTGTGCCAAATCTCCTTGCAGGATTTATTTGCTATAGCAACAGATCAGCCATTTCGATTTCCTTCGACTTTTACATTTGTGCTCAGGGCATTTTCGACACTTGAAGGTGCTCTCTCTCTCTCTCTCTCTCTCTCTCTCATTGCCATCAAGTGAATCTGTACAATATCACCATTGCATTCCTTGACTTTAATGTTTTGACCTTTCAACAAATTGCATGTTTGAACTTATAAAGGTGCTCTAACTTTCAAATTTGACCACTTAGCAATCGGTTAGGGGGGTAGGAGTCTGTTAGGAAGGATCAATGGAGTGTTGGGACTGACGGTTTCCTCCTAGACATGATAAAAGTGATGTATTAATGCTTGAGAACTGTACATGGAACAGTTAATCTAAGTCAGTAGTAAGCAGGAACCCATTCTAGCAAGAAGTTTAATGACATTAAATTTTAATTATTGCCCCCATCATGTGTGAGCATATTCTAATTCTTAGGAGCAGTTGTGAATTGACTATTTCATTATCTGAAGGGCCATTTTATTGGCTGCTTTTTGCAGTTGGACCTGCAAATGCAGTCCTCAGCCACAAATACATTAAAACTTGTATGGAAATATGGTACTTAAATGGTGCAATTTTTTTGTGATTAAAGTTGATGACTTTTGGATGCATTTTTAGATTAGTTCAAGTATGTACCTTGCCAAATAACTCTTTACCACAATTAGTTAATTTCTCATGGTATCTCTCCTCAATAGTAGGAAAATTCTTGTATTGGATTCTGTGAGAGAAAACATCTAGAGTTCCATGTGTCAAAGTTTGTTTAATCTATTCCTGCAATATAGGTCATAACATAACAGAATTCTCATTGACATATACATAAACACATTTATGACTTTATTGCGTTCTTCTTTTGATCCATCTTTTGGGAAGGGAAAGTGGAAAAGGAGTATTGTATTATGTTATGCACTTAATTTATGTTATTACTTTCTCTTTCTCCTAAAAATTGTTGTATAAATATTAAGTTGTCCCCCTCCCCTCCGGTGGATAATGGTTCCTTTTCAGTACCTTTTCTTTTCTGCTGTCTAGCTGACAGCTAACTAATAAAAATGGTCCAAGGGGATTTCATTGAAAAGCAGCACTGATGTCTGAATTGTCTTTTTCTGTCTCATATGTTAGATTGTCTGATCTAACAGCCCATAAACAACTGCTGGTTCCACCACTGGACACCCTGTTTTGAAAATGAGACTGGAGAAATAACCACTTCCAGCCACTATCAGCTTTACAGCCTGGTCATAAGTGGCTGGTCTTCCATGTCTGCAGAATTATGAGTTCAAACCAGCCTGGGTTAGGTTTTATTAAATTTTATATTGCTTAGTAGATGCGCTGCTCGAGGTAGGTGTGACTGAACCAGGCACTATTTAGATGGCTCTTGTACCTCTAGCATTTTGGTAGGACTAGGATGCAGGCAGGCTTAATATTTAGATATATGGCTTAAGCCAGACAGTCCAAGCAAGGGTGAACCACTTTAATAATTGCCAAGACAGGCATATAAGCTTGGCGGCCCTTCCCCTACTTTCTTTAGCTAATGAGGAAAAAGGGAAAAAAGAAACTACTCCCTGCCAAAGACACAATTGGCACTCCCTAAATACTGCTTCTTCAGGGGGTTTGTTCAATTTCGGATAATGTTGAAACTGGTATCACAATTTGCTTATCGGAACTGAAGCTGCTTTTTATCAGGCATTGGGTACGTACTGGATCCAGATTTTTCTTTTGCTAAGATTGCTGCCCCGTATGCACAGGTGATTCTAATTAACGTGAAATCTACCTTATAATTAAAATGCTACAACTAATGATTTGAGCATCATACTTGTAATCTATACTTTTGAGTATGGCCCTTATTTCTTCAGTTTTACAGGAACTCTTGGATATGAGGCAGAAGCAAAGGACTGGGACACAACTTGTTCAGGAAATAAGAAGACAAGCTGATGATGTAAGTGTTTCTTTCTTGTTAGTTTTGCTTTTCAAAGCTTCATTCCGTTGCTAATGTGCATTTTCTCAATGTCCTTGATGCAAAATTGCACATGGTATTGTAATAATGTGCAGAAAAGATTATCGTTCCTCTTCTATCTTGTTTTCGTTTTTCCTCATTATTAGCCTTTACCCCATTTTTCCTATTAGTTTTCATCTAACAAAATTCATGGACATATTCAGGCAAGAACATACACGATGTCCATGCCTTATAGAGTTCAGCGGATAGAAGAGTTTGTGAATGAACTTGAGTCAGGAGATTTGAAACTCCGAGTTAGAGTCCTGGAGGTAATTAAACGTTAAATAGTTCCTAAACTAAATGAAGTTTTATTGAATTACTTTTCAGTTATTTATCCCGTAATCTAATTTACATTTGGAAAGATCAGCCAGTAATCAATTATCTAATATCAAGTTTTTTTTTTTTTTTTTTTCACGTCTCCTGCTTATATTGATCCCCGTTTGGTCTAAACAAGTTGCAACTGTGTCTTTCAGTCAGAGAGAGCAGCAAGGAAAGCGAATATACTGCAGATGGCAACTATTTATACTGTTTTAGGTGGCACCCTTCTGAACCTTGGCGTCACCTTTACTAATCAAGGCAGTCAAATTATAGCGAATGGATCTTTTCTTGGTGCAGGTAATATCTTCTACGAACAGATTTTGTGGTCAAATTTTTGCATTGAGACATCATACTGAGATTAAGATTAACTTCCATATGCAGGTGTTTTCCTCACTTTGTTTATGAGGTCCATGCAAAGGGTGAAAAAATTGGATAAGTTTGAAAGCATGATTTGAGCTCTTCAAGTGACTTCTGTACTTATCTTTACACGACTTCTTAGAGATTTTGTTAATCATAAGTCTAATACTTAGATATACGTAAATATGTTAATAGGATTGGCATACTTGATGTCCTTCTCACGTAAAGGAAGGCTGTCTATTCAAATGGATTCAGTTCCAATTGTTGCCAACAGTCATACGTCTCAAGTTGATTACAGCTTTGTTGGTCATCTTATGTTTGCAAAACTTCAGGGTTTGGAACCGCAGTAGCATCTTTTGCTGCTTTCAAACTTGTCTTTCTGCTTGCATCATGGAATCGGTTGGAGGGTATAATGTTATGGATGAGAGTGAAATTTTGTAGGAAATTGAAGGGAACAGAGGAAGGACGAATGAAGTTAATGAAGTTAATCACATTAATAAGAGGCTGAGATAGCACTACCAATCCTTTCAGCTGTGATTTGGTCGTTCCTTTAACCTAGGTTTCAACTATCTTCCATGGCAGCCCTCCTTCCTTATGGGGAGGTGCCGCCCCTAACCGAGCAAACTGTACGTCCGTTCAAGACTTTTGCCGAAATCGTTTCAGGACCTTCCAATGCTCAAACAGTAAGTTTTGATGCAGGCAAACCGGTTGTTTTCTTTCTTTTTTTTTTTTTTTGACGAAACGATAGGAGTTTCTATTCATATTTATAAAAGTATATATAAGCTGGACTAAGTCCTCTGATACATTAGTAGTGCAACATTGCACTAAGGAGATGAATGAATTCTCTTCTCATCCCTAGCAATATTTAGCGCATAGCTACTAAGATTTGAGCATAAATCCATATCATTGGTATTGTCTAAACAGAAAGAGCACAATTGAAACAAGCTAGCTAGACTCAAAATATCTTCCACCAGCACTATCGTAGCAATGTCTTTGCCTTGGCCTGTTTGGAGCTCATTGATCAATTGTTTGCTTTTCACTTTCACCTTAACTTTGCTCCACTGGTATTCCAAAGCTTTACTCAGTGCTATCTTAATGGCACGTGCTTCATTTTGGATCACTGAATTCAGCTTCCTGTCTACTAGTGCCCACTCGAACCTTGCATGATTGGCTCTGGATATTTCCACTCCAATTCCAAGTTGTTCAGCATTTGCTTCTTGGGCTATAGCTATTTTCATTACTAGGCAGTCTGGTTCTTCTCGTTCCTCTTGCCTTCCTGGTTCTACTATGTTTGTTTCTGTTGTGCTACTTAGTCTCATTTTTTTTGCTGCATTTTCAAATTCCACCCACTCCTGATTGGCCTTTTGGATCACCTTCAGCTCATCCATCTGTCTATTATTTCTTGCTTTCCAAATTTGCCAGAGAATGTTAACTGTAAGTGCTAGATGGTCCATCCCTTCTTTTCTTTTCCTTGCCCGTATAACCTCTGCCCACCACCTTTTAAAACATGTATTCTGTTGTCTCATTCCATCCCAATGGATTGGGGCAAGTTTCCATATCAATTGAGCTTTGCTGCATTTGAAGAATATGTGTTCTACTGTTTCTATTCCTTCTCCACACTCCTTGCATTGTGGGTCTCCTTTCTGTATTTTCCTGAAGATGTTCTCCTTTGTTGGCAGTGTGTTGTTTATGCATCTCCATATGAAAATCTTCAGTTTGTGCTTCATATTAAGATTTCAGAGGGCCTTCCAAAAATTGCTGTTGAACTCATCAACACTTGATCCCGTAGCTTGTTGACCTTATTCAGATGCTCTCTCTATCTCCTGCATCATTTTCTTGTAGCTTGTTTTCATTGAGTATTGCCCATCTTTGCTATGAATCCAAGCTATATTGTCTTCCCTTCCGCACACACTGATAGGCATCCTTAGGATCTTTTTTGGATCCTCCTTGCTGAATGTTTAATATACTAAGGGTCTATTCCACATAAAGTTACTTATCAACTCCTCCACCTTGTTAATTCTGCATCCTGCTAGTTTTGGTGTTGTTGGCCTTCCTTGCTCTGAGTTCTGAATCCATCTGTCTTCCCAAATTTGTGTGTTTTTTCCATTGTTCACCAGTTTTCATGTTCCTTTTTCCATCCCTTCTCTGACTGTCATTATGCTTTGCCAGAACCACGAGGCATTTTTTGGCACTTTACACTAGAATATGGATTCTTTTGCGAAGTATTTAGCCTTTAGTACTCTGCTGACAAGTAAGTTTAGATGCTTAAGAATTCTCCAGATTTGCTTCCCCAGCATAGCTTGGTTGAAGCATTGGAGGTCCTTGAATCCTAGTCCACCCTATTCTTTTCCTTAGTCATTTTTTTCCAAGAGCACCAGTGCAGTTTGTCTTTTCCTTGTGCATTCCCCCATCAATAACTAGCCATCATCGCAGTTATCTCCTTGTAAAGTCTTGCTGAGAGTTTGAAGCAAGACATTGCATATGTGGGCATTGCCATTATCACTGCCTTCAGCATCACCTCTTTTCTAGCAACACTTAACAACTTGTTCTTCCAGTTGTGTAGCTTCTCCTTGACATTGTCTTTGATAAAGCCAAATATCTGGTCCTTTGTTCTTGTGACCACCATTGGTAGACCAAGGTATTTGCCTTGTGAAACTGCTTGAATACCCCCTAGTATGTCACAGATTTTCTTTTTCTGATCATTCTTTATGTTTTTGCTGAATATCACTGATGACTTCTCCAAGTTTATCGATTGTCCTGAACTTTCTTTATACTGGTGCAAAATTTCCTTGAGCTTTTGAGCATTGCTTTCATTAGCTTTACAAAACACTAGTGTGTCATAATCAGCAAAGAGCAAGTGAGTTATGATTGGCCCTTGTCTACTAATCTTCAATCCAGAGATTTCCTTCCTTGCTGTTGTTTTCTTTATCAAACTTGAGAATCCTTCAGAACATACTAGAAACAGGTAAGGTGACAGGGGGTCTCCTTGCCTTATCCCTCTGCCTAGGGTGATATACTTCTTTGTCTCCCCATTGATATTAAAAGAGTATCTCATTGTTCTGATGCAGCTCATTATCAGCTCAACCCATTTTTTACGGAATCCCATTTTTTCTATCATGGCTTGTTGAATGCCCCATTCTACTCTATCGTAGGCCTTAGACATATCCAGTTTTACTGCCATAAAGCCTTCCTTTCCTTGCCTTTTGTTTTTGAGAAAATGGACACACTCATGGGAAATGATGATGTTGTCTAGAATTTGTCTATTAGGAACAAAGGTTGACTGATTTTGCTAATACACACATCCAGCACTTCTTTAATTCTATTGGCCAGAATTTTTGCAATGGTCTTATAAAACACATTACAAAGACTTATGGGTCTATAATGCTTAAGGTCCAAGGGGTTGCTGATTTTGGGATTAAGGATATGACTGTGTGGTTCATGGCTTTGAGCATGCGACCTGAATGAAAGAAACTATTGATAGCACTGATCACATCTTGTTTCACAACATCCCAGAATTTTTGAAAGAAAAGAGGGGTCATGCCATCAGGGCCTGGGGCTTTGTGAGGATTCATATTGAAGGTTGCCTCTTTAATCTCATATTCCTCAACTGGTTTGATTAGATTGTCATTCATTTGCTCAGTGATTGTTACTGGTATTTCCTCTAAGATATCATTATGATTAGTATGGCCAGAGGAAGTAAACAATCTTTCATAGTGCTTAGCAACTTCCTTTCCAATTTCCCCTTTATTTTTAGTCCAAGATCCATCATCTCTCTGCAACTACTGAATTTTATTTCTCTTCCTTCTTTCTTTCACCACAGCATGGAAGTACTGTGTATTTTTATCTTCCTCTTGCAGCCATGTTGTTCTAGCTTTCTGACTCCAAAATAGTTCCTCTTCACTGTAAGCTTCTTTAAGCTGTAATTTCAGGTCTCTGACTTTCTTTCTCATATCCTTATCTTCACTGTTCCTGTATCTTTCATCAGCTCTTTGATCTCCTTGATTTTCACTTTTGTATTGCAGTTAACTGTGTTTCTCCATTTGAGCAAGGCTATTCTACAGCAAGTGATCTTTTTAAAGACTATACATCCTAGATCCTTCTTTTTCCTCCTCCCAGGCTTTTGTGATCACTTCTTTCACCCCTTTTTTCTTTATCCATCTTTTATCAAAACAAAACCTTTTTTTCCTTTTTCTTTCAATAGGCACTGTGTCCAAAAAAAGTATGGAATGGTCTGATGCAAAAGTGTCTATATGTCTGCATTTAGAATTATCAAACATCATGGCCCACTCCGTACTGCTCAACCCTCTATCTAATCCCTGCTTAACTTCTCCTACTTCCCAGTTATTCCTCCATGTCCAAGGGTTTCCTTTATACCCCATGTCCACCATCTGGTTCTCTTCAATAAACTGATTGAAGTATTTGAAAGTCCATTCTTCTCTTCTTCTTCCTCCCCATTTCTCCTCATTTTAGCATTTGTCATTGAAGTCCCCCAAAATTATCCATTTGTCTCCCCACAGTCTCTTTCTTTCCTTGATCACTTTCCACTGTTTCCTCCTAATCTGGTCCTCGCAACTTGCATATATACCTATAAACCACCACTCACACTTGGTTTCTAGATCATCTACTAATGCCTCTATAGTAAAAGCAGATTGGTATATTATATTAATCTTAATCTCTTTCTTCCAAAACAAGGCCATTCCCCCAGCCTTCTTCATTGCTTCAGTCACACAACACTTATCAAAGTGAAGTATCCTCATGGCTTTCTCCATATACTTCACCTTGTTTTTAGTCTCACTTAAAAAAATCATATCAGGGGAGAGGAGATTATTCACCTCCTTCAAGTGGGGAATTGTCAAGGGGCTCCCTGCACCTTGACAATTTCACACCAGAGCTCTCATTGGAGATTGGGGGCCTAATTTGGGATGGCCCTTTCTCCCTCCTGCATAGTTATCCCCTGATCCATCTTACTACCTCCTCTACTTCTCTTTTGTAGCTGTTCCTCCTCTTCTGTTTCTTCCATATCCTCATCTCTTATCTGTATGTTTCTTTTCCCTTGGATTATCACCTTATTCTCCTGAATTTCCTTCAAAGGCTGCCTGTTTCTCTTCAATGTCTGTGGTAGCTTTCTAAATTTCTTCGCTCCTTTGTGATTGTTGATCTTTTCCTTTTCCATTTCATCTGTTTCCATCTGTATGGAGGACTTTTCTTTTTCGTCATTCTCCTTACCTATGCTCCTCACTTTCTTGTCTGACAACTCAGTCCTCTGCAACTCCATATTCTCTTCCGTTCTTACACTTCTCTCATTTTATATCTTCCATTCTTGTCCCTTGCTTATCTCCGCCGTGTTTTCTCCTTTTTTCAGAATTATTAGCTCTTCAGATGCAGCATTGTCCTTTATTGTTCCCTGTTGCTCGACCATTCCTTCTCTTAGTCCTTTATCTTGACCTCTTTTTGCAGTATACTGTAATTCCTTCCCAATTTCTATGTCAATCCCTTTTCTTTCATTCTTCTGACCATTCCCTTGTTCTACATCTTTTTTGACCAACTCCCCTTTCTTAAACCCCCAGTGTTGCCTGTTTGGGTTCCAAATGGTATGACTAATTTCCTTCCGTGATACACTTCTGTTTCCTTGTGCTCTCATTCAAGGTCCAAATTGGTTCTAGTTTTGTCCTCTATTTATAGTGACATTTACCTTACAATTTCTCTCGCTATGGCCAATAACTCCATACTTGTAACAAAAGTCTAGGCATTTTTCATATCTAAAACTTACCCATTTAGTATTTTCAAGCACTTGCACTGTGGTCTCTCTCAGCAAAGGCTGGCTTATATCAGTTGTTACCAGTAGTTTCAAGTGTTTTCCTTCTTTGCCTCCTGTTTGAGGAATTATAACATCCTTAACTTCATCAAACACTGCTCCTATCTTTCTGCTTGCAGACTTTGAGATCCAGTGAAGAGGGAGGTTCCACACTTGAACCCCTAATGGAACTAGATTAAATGCTTCATCATCATCTTCTATTCCTTCATACCATTCTCTCAACACCAGCATCTGATTGTCCATTATCCAGGGTCCTCCTTCCAAAATTCTCTCCCTGTCTCCTCTATCTGGCACTAAGAACTAGAATATGTTAGGTCCAAGTTCTGTAACTCTCAAGTCCTTTGGGAAGCTCCAAGCTAAGGTGACAAAATTTTTTATCCCTGTATAGTTAACAACCTTGTCCCCTTGAACCTTCCCAACAATACTTCCCTGACATTCCAAAATTCCTACATCCACATTACCCAGGTCCAGTTTCGTTTTACCCCTTTCCTTGTTGGATAGTGCAAACTTTTGCATTGTTTCCACAAGTTCCTCAGCCATACTAATATTAATGATCTAATAGCTAAATACCAGACCACTATAATCGAACAACTCTCAAATCCTCCCAGGAGTAAGTTCAACTAAGAGGCAGTCTTAACTCCTAAGAATTTTCTAAAGCCACACAAGGCAAGATAGTCTAAGCAAAGCCAGAGCACAAACCGACACCCTAATGACTATAAAAAGGAAGGTAGAGAAAGGCAAGTTAAAATAAAAGCTTTAAAGCAGTAAACCACCTGTCTTTAGCCGATCAGGGCATTTGGGTCTCCCTCTGTGGTTATTTCAGGTTCACCTCATCTGCTCTTTTTCCTGTTTGTTTATTCTTTGTTGTCAGTGGCTCGCCATCGCTTTTGCTGTTATTTTCTTTTACCTGATGAACTTTACTGAGGTAGCTAATGCATCGCATTTATACTGATTCCATTAAGGAGGACATCAATATTGACTGTTTCTTCACTTTTGTTGAATTTTGAGTGAGTTTTGGATTGGGATAGGTTCAAAAGTTTTTGGCTCCC
This sequence comes from Coffea arabica, assembly GCF_036785885.1. Lineage (NCBI taxonomy): Eukaryota > Viridiplantae > Streptophyta > Magnoliopsida > Gentianales > Rubiaceae > Coffea > Coffea arabica. The sequence continues at coordinate 21,086,372 of NC_092318.1, read as the reverse complement.
ACAATGGGGGGGAAAGCTCTCATCCCAAGAGAGAGAGAGATAAGCCTCTACTAGTGAGAGGGTTTTCAAACCAGCTATTTTCAAAGGAGAATCATCCTTGCATTTGTCAAGACAAGAGATGCTAGTTATTTCTGCCCCGTATAGTAACGCTCTAATGGGTAGATTTGCTGCTGGATGCCCATCTATGGAGGTTATAAGGAAATTCACTGTTCCATTAGGGTTAAAGGGAGATTGTCCTGTGGGTTTATTGGATTCTAGACATATTCTTCTTCATCCATTGTTTACAGAGGATTTACGAGGCTTTGGTACAGAGGCTCATGGTATATTAACAATTTGTCAATGTCTATCTCTAGATGGATGATTAATTTCAGACCGGATTGCGAGTCATCTCTTACGCCTGGATGGGTGAATTTGTCGGGTCTTCCAATACCTCTATTTGATCGAAATTTCCTTCTTAAGCTAGGGGGACTGATTGGACGCTCTCTAAAGATTGATGAAGCAACTGCCTCCCTCAAAAGACCTCATGTTGCTCGTATGTTAATAGAGATAGACGTTCAAGATGATCCAAAAACTAGGCTTTGGATAGGGGATGAGAATTGGGGCTTCTGGCAAAAGAGAGAATATGAGAATTGGCTTCCCTTTGCTAGTTTTGTTCTCGAATTGGTCACCTTGAGAGTAGTTGTCATAAGAAGCATCCAGATTTATTCCTTGAGCGAATAAAAAGGTTTGCAGATAAAGGGAAGGAAAAGGTTAAGCAAGTTTATGTTCCTAAAACACAACCAAAGATGGGAGATAATCCTTCAAGTTTACAAATAGAAGGTTAAATCCTAACAAGCTATTTCGAGATGGGAAGGGAAACGAATCCCAATCAGATCCTTCATTGACAAAGATGCACCCATCTCCAATAGGTTCGAGTGATAGAATAGATCCATTATTGTTGGAGGGCAGTAATATGCAGATGTTCGAGGCGAATAACATTCGTGATATAGAAAAAGGACTTTTTTTTGCATATAATCAACAGGGGGCGAGTTTTGCTACTCCAAGAAATGAGGGTTTATCCTTGGAACCAGATGTGAAGGGTTTGCAAGTTCAGGTGCACAACTCTTTTGTTGTATTTGGTCGTGAAAATTTTGATATTGGCGATGAGCTTTTGGGTGATTTTCTGAAGCGTCCTATTCGACTCTCATCTCCTATGTCTTCCCCAAGAGTGAAAGCGAGGCATAATACTCTTGTTAGAACAGCTTCAGCAAACAATATTTGCGATGATAATGTACGACCGATTCAAGACCTGAAGGGCATTCATGCAAAGTTATTGAACAGATTTGCAACCTCCAGTATCCGTGTTGAGGAGGTTGTAGTGACCGAGGGATTAGATTCTATAGATGTTCAGTTGATAGATAGGCTGGTGAAAGACCACAAAGGCTGTACAAAACAAATCAGGAAGCACGAGCCCCAACCCAAATCATCTGCTAAGTACAACCTTCATTCTCATAATGTTAAGTCCAATTAAATTTGTGGTGTGGAACATTTGTGGGGCCTCCAAAAAGGATTCATTGCGACATGTGCGTCATATTTGTAGAACTAATAATGCCCGGCTGTTGATACTTTTAGACCTTTTATCCCACAAGTCGCAATTGAATAATGTAAGGATGTTTTTGGGTTTTGATGTTGGTAGATCCTTCCTGGACGATAAAGTCTGGATTTTTTGGTTTTCTGATTTTTGCTACTTTTTTCAAGATTATGCTGGACAATTAGTCCATGTCAAACTACATATGTCGACAGGGACCTCTATCTTTATCTCAGCCATATATGCTAAATGTACAAGAGTAGGGCGAATGAGTCTATGGCAGGTTTTGGAGATGTTGGCTGACTCAACTAGTAGTCCTTGATAGGCGGGTGGAGATTACAATGTTATCGCTTCGGCTGACGAAAGGATAGGCAGTTCAACTCCGAATACTTGAGATATGGAAGAATTCAATGATGCTTTAGCTTGAAGCGGCTTATACACGGTTAATTTTGAAGGATCATTATTCACATGGATGACTGGTAGCTTATAGCAGTGATTAGATAGAGCTACTGTCAATATGGCTTGGAATGAAGCCTTCGAGGTTATTTGAGTGTCTCACCTCTCAAGAGGAAGATTTGACCATTGTCCATTATTAATATGTGGTGGCGATATGGTGTCTAAAAGATCTTTCTTTTGATTTCTCAATGTTTGGCATGGCCATCCAACCCTCCTACCCTTGGTGCAAGATACTTGGAGTAAACCAGTTCCAGGGGTAGGGATGTAAAAATTTTATAATAAATTGCTGATGCTTAAGAAGGCTCTTCGAATTTGGAATATAGAGGTATTTGGAAATGTTTCACAACGAGTCAAAAATGCAGTAGATACTCTTTGGCTAAAGAGTTAGCATACGATTAAAATAGAGATGATTTGTCACGGGCAATTTTAAATGAAGTAAGAGCTAGTCATGCTTGGGAGTTAGCTATGGAATGAGATTTTTGGCGTCAGAAAGTGGTAGTGAAATGGATTAAATCGGGTGACGCGAATACGGCATTCTTCCATGCTACTGTTAGACAATGTCGTAGTTCTAATTTTATCGCCAAGATAAAAGGTGATGGAGATGACTGGCTAGAAGAGATGGATGATATAAAAGGGTTTGCAATCTGATTCTTCTCTTTCTTATTTATAGCAAATAGAAGCGTCCAACCGACTGCTAACGTTCCTGCTCAATTACCCTCTATTAATCAGGCTGAAAACGAAATGGTAGCAATGTTACCATCTCTAGAAGAGGTTCACAAGATAGTTTCTCTTTCTTATTTATAGCAAATAGAAGCGTCCAACCGACTGCTAACGTTCCTGCTCAATTACCCTCTATTAATCAGGCTGAAAACGAAATGGTAGCAATGTTACCATCTCTAGAAGAGGTTCACAAGATAGTTTTTTCCTTGGATGCTCAAAGCACAGCCAGCCATGATGGTTTTGAGGCAAGTTTTTATCAAAGCTGTTAGGATAATTTAAAGGATGATCTTCTTCATGCAGTGCAAGATTTCTTTAGAGGAGCCCTGCTGCCGAAAGGGTTCTCTAGCACTACAATCATCTTCTACCCAAGAAAGAAGGAGCTTGTGAATGGAAAGACTTTTGACCAATAAGTTTGTGCAACGTTAGCTCGAAGATTATTTCTAAAGTTCCCTCAAATTGAATCAATAAGTTGCTGCCCAAGTTGATTTTAGAATAACAAACAGGTAGAATGTACCAGGTCGGAGTATACAAGACAATGTTGCGGGCATATGGTTTTCAAAAAGTGGTGATTGATCTCATTTTTCATCTTATTTCTAATATTTGGTTCTCTATTTTGATCAATGGTGAACTCACTGGCTTTTTCAAGTCAACAAGAGGAGTTAGACAAGATGATCCCCTATCCTCTACCTATTTCTCTTTGCAGCCGAGTTCCTTGGGAAGGGTTTACAATAGCTTTTTAAGAACAATCTAGAGTTTTATTTTTCTACCAGAGACAAGTGCCTTATTTGGCTTTTGCAGACAATGTTATAATTTTCTCAAGAGCTTCCTCGAAATGCTTAGAAGCTATTATGACTTTTTTGCAAGATTATCAGCTACATTCAGGACAAAAGATAAATCTCACGAAAAGTAGTTTCATCTGTTCATCTAAAATTCAATCAGACATTATAAACAGAAATGAGGCTGCAACATTTACCCTTTAAATATTTAGGAGTTCTTCTTGTAATGGGAGGTTCTAAAAGTGTGTTGTTTGATGGACTCATATCGGCAGTCTGGGCAAGATTGAATCATTGGAGTACTCTTTTCCTTTCTACTGGTGGAAAGATCATTCTAATCCGTCACATACTGAATTTAGTTCCTCTTTACTTGCTGCAAGTGATTAAACCTAGAACAGACGCATACATCAGTCTTCATGCGATAAAGTATGTTTCCTAGAGGAGGAGGGTGGATTGGGTTTTCGGTCACTGTCGGACATGAAGAGGGCTTTTGCCATGAAACTATGGTGGAAATTGCATCAACATGACTCGTCTTGGGCCAAATTTATGCATAACAAATATTTTAGAGGTGCGCATCCATTATTTGTTCAGGTTAGCAAGGGTTCAACTACTTGGAAACGTATAACCTCATTAAGGTTACTCATTGAAGCAAATATTCATTGGTGCTTGGGGGAAGGATGTGAGAACCCGTAATTTTCATTTTCTAGGTTTCTCGTATTTTTATGGCTTGTTTTCTGCATTTTCGTGATTAGAAAAATTTTCTGGATAATTTTAAGGAGCAGATATAATTTTTAGATGATTTTTCTAGTATCGAATGGATTTTGAGGAATTAAGAGCGTATACCGGACGTGGGATCCACTGGTGTGAAAAGTTCGGAAAAATTTGGCCAACTAGATTAAGTTTTGAATACTGGAGTTAATTTACCGGGTGTTAAGAGATAAGTAGAGGTTGCAATTTGGATTGATATGAGAGAGACAAGTTAGGTAGATAGTTAATAAAAGGTGACAAGTGTCACCATTGGATTGGTCTTGAAGTAAGACCACTATTCCTATTCTTACCATTGACCAAATAAATCAAAAACTAACCAAAAAATTCACCATTTTCTCTTCTTCTTGGCCGACTCCTTTCAAGCACAAAGGAAAGAAAACTCTCCACAATTTTTGTAACGCCCCTGACCAATATTGTCCCACAGTTAACCACCCCATTGGGCCGTGGGTTTTGTTCTTGGAGGTGGGGTTATACCCACAACAAGTGAAGAGCCCAAGCCCGCAGGTCAAGAAGCCCAGCACCCCTCCAAAAGGCCTCGGTCAGGTGGGAGAGACCACTATAGGCTATTAAAGCAGCCCCAGGACTTCCTTCCTAGCCGATGTGGGATCATTACGATCCACCCCCCTTAGGAGACCCAGCGTCCTTGCTGGCACACCGGGGTCGGGAGTCGGCTCTGATACCACTGTAACGCCTCTGACCAATATTGTCCCACAGTTAACCACCCCATTGGGCCGTGGGTTTTGTTCTTGGAGGTGGGGTTATACCCACAACAAGTGAAGAGCCCAAGCCCGCAGGTCAAGAAGCCCAGCACCCCTCCAAAAGGCCTCGGTCAGGTGGGAGAGACCACTATAGGCTATTAAAGCAGCCCCAGGACTTCCTTCCTAGCCGATGTGGGATCATTACTAATGATCCCACTAATGATCCCACATCGGCTAGGAAGGAAGTCCTGGGGCTGCTTTAATAGCCTATAGTGGTCTCTCCCACCTGACCGAGGCCTTTTGGAGGGGTGCTGGGCTTCTTGACCTGCGGGCTTGGGCTCTTCACTTGTTGTGGGTATAACCCCACCTCCAAGAACAAAACCCACGGCCCAATGGGGTGGTTAACTGTGGGACAATATTGGTCAGGGGCGTTACAATTTTGGTCTCCAACCTTGCTCAATCTCCAACTTCAACCGGTTAAATTTGTAATTGCTCCATAAAACTCCTCCACTTAGTGATTTTGAGGTGATTGGTGAAGTTGTTTGGAAAGTTAAGGTGACCAATAGCTCTCTCTCTCTTGTTTTAAAGGTAAGTTGTGAAGAACCACCCTCCTCCTTTAATTGATGCTTAAATCATGCTTAGTGGTTGTATGAGATGCAAATTTATGGGTTATTTCTTGATTTGTGGTTGAAATGATGGAATTTTATTATTTTTGGGGATTTTTCTGTTTTAATATAAGCATGATTGTGTGGCTATCTATGATGATTGGAAATGGTATATATTGACTCTAGGAGGTGGAAAAAGTGATTAATTGCAATCAATTTCTGTTTTGGAAGAAAATTGAAAAACCTAGGGTTCTTAAGGGAGCATTCTGTCCGAATTTTTAGGTCCTAGATAGAGGCCGAATTGGCCTTAGCTTAAAACATGAAAGTTGTAGGAAATGACATTTTAGAGGTACCTAAAAAATTTCAGGTCAATCGGAGTAGTGTAGAATGAGATAAGTCGAAATTACTATTGCTGTTCTGGTTTTACCCGAAATTGAGAACTGCGCCTGTAATTGGTTGTTTTGGCTGGAATTGCTTCCGAATTGGTTGTTGAGGCCTTCTGATGAAATTTATCCCTGTTTCTTAGCTTTCATCTGGTTTTGGAATTTATGGATTTGGACTTGTAGAGCCTGAGTTATGATGTTTCCGCTAGAATGTGTTTTGGTGAATCTGTTTTACGTTGTTGATGAAGTATCTTGTATTTTTGACCTGTTTGCACTCAAAACTGGGTTGAGTGACCTTCTGTGATGTTTTAGCCCTGTCTTTTAGCTTCGAAATGGTGGGTCTTGCACCCTCATCCGATAATCGTAGTGAAATTGGTGCCATTACCGCAAAATGAGGACAAAAACTGTTTTTTTCAGGGCCAAAGCTAGTTACATTTCCGAAATTTCTGGTTTCCTTTAATGTTTGTATATGCTTATGGAACCCTATTGGTGTCATGTTTGGCCTTGGTTTATGACTCGATATCGAGTCTCATTGTATTTGTTTGTATGTTTTAGGACGTGACCGTGGTGCACAACGTTCTTTTGACGGAAGTGCATGAAATCACATTTGCTAGCTTGGTGAGTGTACTACTCACTTGTGTGTTACTATATGGCTTTGAATGTAAATTGCTTGAAGTGAAGTGAATGTGACTTGATCGAAGTGAAAGTGTACTTTATCACTCTCACTTATATGCCTTATATCATTGTTGTCATGTTATTGAAATGTTACATGAAATGAAAGTTGAAATGAAAGTGCTTGTCGATTGGACGAGTATCCAACGACTACAAATGTTATCAATGATCTCAACCCCATTGGTAGTTGATTGAATCGAGCCGGCGAGGGCTTGGTCGTGCCAATTAATGAACCTTGGGTAAAGTTATATGGAATCTTGTAGTATGTGAGACTCTCGATTCCGGTATACTCGAGTAATACCAAAGTGCAAGTGTTTGGAGTTCGGACCCGGTAGGGGGATGTTAGGTGGAAGGAGTGGAGGGAAAGTGGAGTCTACGGTTGGTTACTTTTGAACATTGACGGAGGGTCAATGACGTCCGATCAAGAAATGCAAACGAGGAAAAGGCTCTTGAGAGCCATCCGTATCCTTTTATCACCATATTTGACGTGTACCTTTGCTTATTTTACTATATTGAATGAAAGCTTGATACTTATATGCACTTGGTTGCGTAAGTGATAGTATCTCACTGGGCAATTAGCTCACACCGTTTCTTTTGTTTTCCTTACAGGAATATGGAATATGACTCTTTCTGGAATGAATTTTGATAGGTGGTTGCCGAATGAACTAGATGTATATTTTTTTTGTATTGTATATGAAGGAAAACCCTAAATGTATCTTTAGGGCCGTTTTCACTTTCAATTTGGCAAACCGTGTATATATTCACTTTTGACAACTTTTGTATGTCACTTTGGATTGTATTTGCTAAAGTTCAAGATGTGAATGTTTGTTCGATATTTGGTTGCGTTCTGACGGGTCGGTTACTGTTCATGGCCGACTCCGAATTTCATTTTTTTTATTTTGGGTTATTTTGCCCTTTTGCCTTGTTTATGCGCGTTATAAGTTCCGGAACGCAATAGATCGCTCTAAACTACACCGTTAGTCCTGGCGAGAGCTAGGTAGGCAGTCCGCTAACCCCTTTGGTTCGCCTTAGGGGAAGGTGGGGCTGTCACAAAGGACTTGTAGATTTTTGGCACGAACGTTGGTGGTTCGATGTCCCTCTTATCAATTACAGTTCATCACCGAGACCTCAGCATAGTTTAGTAGCTGAATTTTACACACATGAAGGATGGAATTTAGAAAGACGTCGGCAATTTCTACCATTAGACGTTGCTACTGCTATCTTAGATAATCTCATCCAGCCTTCCATTCTAGATAAAATGGTTTGGTTACCATCAACAGATGGTATATTTCAATCTCATTAGCCTGGAATTTGATTCGGAAAAAGCGATACTTTTTTGTTGTAAGTCACGGGCTATGGTGTTGCTTGCTTCCATTGACGATGTCTTTGTTTGGCTGATGATTACTTTCAAGTTATCTTCCATTGGATGATAGGCTTTAAAGGCGAGGCATCTATTTAGTTTCTAGGTGTGGCTGTTGTAAAGGCGATAGTGAGACTTCGTAGCACGTATTTCTTCATGGTAATGTAGCGAAGGAGACATGGCAGTATTTCTTTCATGCTTTTGGTTTGAAATGGAATTCATTTTCTTTTATCTCTTCCTTATTACTAGCATGGTTTCAATATTCACCCAAAGGGGAGATTCGACCATCTTCGTTGCACCATTACCATTATTGTGCTATGGTTTTTATGGCGAGGTAGGAACAGCAATAGATTTCAAAATGTCCCATTCACCTCTTCCAAAGTTATTCATGAAGTCAATTTCCTTTTGATATCTTTAGGAGTTGCGAAGTTCTGTTCTAAAGATCAGCTAGAACGGGATCTTAATACTTATTGTGCGTCTTTCTTCCGAGTTAAGAATCTGTCTTCTTTCATGATGAGGAAGGTTTTTTGAGTTAAACTTGTGACGACCCCACCTTCCCCTAAGGCGGACCAAAGGGTTTAGTAGGTCGTGTGCCCAACTCTCATCAGAACTCAAGTACTAAGAGATAAACAAACCTTGTTTACAAGCGTAAAGACCTCCAAAGCAAGAATCATCTCTTATAACAACTGTCACGCCCCGAGCCCGCCCGCGCCCGTCATGTGACATCTGCAGTATTCTCAAGTCTCGCTCAAGAATACAAGGCAACATTAAATTAGACTAAACTTTAAAAGTACTAAATAATATAATTAGATAAAGTGCAGTACAAATCTCATATGAAGGATAGTCTACGAATATCCAATAAGTTCGTACATTTATTCTCTGGTTGAAACAGCGGAAACAAGAGTAAATAAAACTAACAACTAGAAGTAGCTAGCTTGCTAACTTCCGTTCACTTAAAAACTAATAAAAGTCATCCTCTGGGGCTTCTACGTAAATCAACTCATATTCTTCAGAATCTGCAAAGATGGTAAAAATGGATTGAGTGACAAGTCGCTCAGTAGGTAATATCTACTCCTCTGTTGGACCATGCACTCATAACTTTATAGATACATACATATATAAATCAAATTATTTGCAAATCATTCACATCCATAATCATGAAAATAATGTTATGGGTAAAACAATTAGTAGTAACGAGTGACAAAGCAATTTCAAAATATCTTATTGGTAACCGTACATGAAAGTCATAAAATCATAGATCATTTCATATCAATTCATAAGTCTCTTCAGATCAGCTCATAACAAGTACATGTAATGACGGGCTACTAAGGACTCAGCCTAGAGATTAAACCCCTTCTAGGTGGGTGACCAATAGGTTTCATGACTACCGATTGGTCTCATTACATACATGGGTCAATCGGCCAGACTTTGTACTAGGCTACTATGACCTTGCCAATCGGCCGGACTCTATATCAGGCTACCATGACCATTAGATAGGACTATAGCCCCTACTGTCTATTCCATGATTGTTTTGAGTTTTTTTTGACATAAATTCATTTCACACGTCACATGCATAGTTCTTGATTTTATAAAAGATACAGCTCATTTGGTATATAATAACATGTCAAGAGGTTTCAAATAAGTCACATGGGAAAAATGCACTTTTCATCCTCAAAGTTTGGGTTGTTGACCAATTTCATCCTCAAAGTTTAATCCAAAACACATTTCATCCTCAAAGTTACGTAATTTTGGCAAATTAAGGCCAATTGATGGGAATTGGCAAATTTATCGTTAGAACCAACTGCAAACCCAACAAAGAAGGGGTAAAATCGAATGGAGCCACATTCCCCACCTTGATCACAAATTGGGCAATCCAACAAATGATTCATCAGCAAAAATTCCATAACTCCTTCTCGTGCCTTCTTGGCAAGAGGTGTGTCTGTCTTAATCTTCATCCCTGCAAAAACATCATCAAAATAAATACACAAAAGTTTTGAGTTTTACTTTGGTTTCAGTACAGGTGGTGTTTTGATGCTTAAGATGGTAATTGTTGGATTCACTAGCTGAAGAAGAAAAGAAATTTGAGCTTGCAGCATTTTGAATTTGTTTGTCGGTTCGAGGTGTTGATATGGATAATACCAATAGGCAGATGAATCGGCATACGGATCATTTGGGTGTGAACAAGATAGGGAAGAACATAAAGAAGAGTCCAATGCACCAACCCAATTTTACTAATATTGCCAGGCTGCAACCTCAGCCTCAGGTGTATAATATTAATAAAAATGATTTTCGGAACATAGTGCAATAGTTAACTGGTTCACCTTCGCATAATCAAGAACCACCCCTCCCCAAAATCCCCCCAAACCTGCGAGTATGCTGTTGCAGAAGATTCGGCCACCGCCCTTGACACCAATAAATCAATCGACCTTCTATGGCGATGCAGCCTCCTGTACCAGTGCCAGCTCCCGCATAGCCTCCAGCCAGTGTTCCATACAACAACTTCACAAGACCTCCTCTCTCCCAGTATGGCCAACCATCACCAACTATGTTGCCGCCCTTCACTCCTGGTGATGCTTGGCCAAACACAGCTGAGTCTCCTATATCAGCTTACATTCGATACCTTCAAAATTCAATCATAGATTCAGGTCCAAGGCAACCTTTTCCCCAATCAATACCTCAAGGTCCTGGTCCAAATCAAGCTCAGCCATCTACTTCTGGTTTACTTCCTAATCCGCATATGCCGCCTCTCCCATCTCCAAGAATGAACTTGCCTCCACCACTTCCATCTCCTCGGATGAACGGTCCTCCTCCTTTTCCATCTCCTAGGATGAATGGCCCTCCACCCTCTCTTCCTTCACCCCGAACAAATGGTCCACCTCCACTTTTGCCTTCCCCAACTTCTCAGTTTCTTTTGCCATCGCCAATTGGTTTCTTAAATTTGTTTTCTCCTAGATCACCGTATCCATTGCTTTCTCCTGGTTTTCAGCACCCTCCTCCAATGACTCCTAATTTCTCGTTTTCTCCCATGGCTCAGTCAGGGATGTTAGGCCCGGGGCCTCAAGTGCCTCCTTCTCCTGGTTATGGGTTTCCTTTGTCCCCATCTGGATTTTTCGCGATCCCAAGTTCAAGATGGAGGGATCAATTGTGAGAACCCTGAAAAATATATATAAACTAGTGCATATTTTATTCGCATTTCTTTTATTCCTTAATAATTTCTAGCATTACTTTTACTTGTTCGCAATTAAGTACGTAAAAATAGGTTTATGTGAAAAATAATATAATTTTCCAAAGTTATGAAATTTCTTGGTTTTGTTAGACTAAATTAATATCTTTAGGGTTAGATTAATTTTTCGCCCTAATATTAAATGTAAGAATACTTAAGTCTTTAATCCTAAAGTAATGATACTTGAGTAAATAGAATTACGATCTCAAAATAAATTATTTAATTCCTACGATTAATTTCAATTAGTTGCTAATGTTAAATGTTAATAAGAATTTCCGTGTTAAGATAAAAACCAATGAGCTTTAGATAAATATGATTCTAATATACTAAACATACTTAAGGTGTGAAAATTTCGATAAATATATCCTTATCTTTCCTTGTTTTTCAAGTAAGTGCGTAAAAATAATTTTTGTGTGTGCAAATTGACACCCTTGGATTAAATTATTATTTCATTTGACTTTATATTACTAATCGATAAATTTTGAGTTAGACTAACTTTACTTCTTGAGAAATAATAATTGGAAATTCTAATAACTAATTTAATTGCTAAATAATGTAGGAATTACTAGGAACCTTAATATTCAAGTTTAATCGATAATTATTCGATAAAAATGGTTTAGGTATATTAGGAGTTTAAATCACGCTTGGGGATAACTTTTAGAATTAAGTTAGAATTGAGAAATTAAGTTGAGGCTAGGGAGCAAAGTGAAAAGACTAAAATACCCTTACCTTTCCATGCAAACCAAACAAGACGTCTGACCGCAAATCAAATCACCTCTGTTATTACCAAATCTGTACGCAAACCATTCTCATAAACAGCGGCACCACAAAACCATCCAATCTATCTCACGGCTTAAGACCACAAATTCAGTTTCCTTCTCTGCACAAAACCAAACCACAAATCATTTCTTCCTTTCTAAATACCAAGACACCGCCCACCGTTTCATTTCCTTCTCTGCACACTCCACCGAAACCACTGCAATTTCTCTCCTCAACCATACCATACCTCTTCCTCTGCATTCGACCAAGAGCATCCGAGAGGGAGAGCCACTTGGTGAGCTTCATCCGAGAGCTAGGAGGAGGGAAAGTGAACTGCCAGAAATTTCTCTGGTCCTGCCGTGAGTTGGAGTGAAGCCGGGGAGGAGATCTGCAGGAAGCTTCACCATTTTTCATCTTCATCTCCACCAACTACAACCAACCGAACACAAATCTACCAGCTACACTCAATTCCAGCCGCAACATAGGAAACAAGAACCACCGACTGCACTTGGCCGAGAGTTAGGGAAGAAATTTCTGGAAAATTTTCGTGTGAAAGTTTAGCTGCTATCTGAGGTAATTTTTGGTCTTATTAGGTTGTTTCTTAGTTGAGCAAGCTATATCAGAGATTGCATGTTTAGATTATACAATCGGATGCTGAAATCAAACCATTAGGAAAATTTCTGTTTTGAGAAATTGTTACTGCCGAGAATTTGAGGTGTTATTGCAGCTCCAATTGTGTTTTTATGTGACAATCTGAACATCTAAGTGTCTTTAGCTGAGTGAAAACTTGAAGATTAAGACCATGCATGTTGAATTGGACATTCGGATGAAGTGTTAAAGCAGAGGAAACTTCTGGTTTGGGTTAAGAATTTTCTGCCGAGAGCCTAGCTTAATTATTACAGCTTAACTTGGTTCAATTTTGTTGCTGTCAAACTGATTTCTGGTCTGGATATGATAGCTAGTTAAGTTCAGCAGTTGTACATGTGAAATTTAAGTGTAAAATACAGGATTTAACCGTAGAAAAAAATTGGTTGTGACTAAACAAATGCTGGAAGAATTTCTGGTTTGGCCGAGAGCTTAGCTTAAAAGTTTTGCAGCTTGATTTGGTTTAATGTTGTTGTTTAAACTTATAACCATGATTAGATGATTAATAACAAGTTAATTAGGCTCTGCATGCAGCTAATTAGTTAGTTTAAACCAGAAAAATAAAATAAAAATGCAATCTGTTGCATGTATGTTGTCCGAAGCTAGCTGTGCAGAAATTCTGGAAATTTTGGGAATTTGCAGCTGTTGTTTGAGTTAAATTTTGAATTGGAAATATTAATTAGCTAGATAAGTTTTTGCATGACTATTTTGGGTATCTTAAACCATGTTTTAGCCAAGAAAAATTGGATTTATAAACACTCAAGGGCTGGAAAAATTCTGGATTAGCCGAGGGGTATGATCAGAAATTTCCAGTTTGTTTTCTTTTGGATTTTAAACTATTTCTGGATTTTCTGGATGATTCTAGTCATTGAATGAAATTGGTTTCGAAGTGAAAATTTCTAATAGCTAGCTAAGTGTTTAAATGCTGAATTTGAATATCTAACACCCTGTTTAAACCAAGGGATAAGCTGGACCTAAAGTATACTAGTTGCTGGAATTTCTTATGTGATAATTTAAGATTGAGTTGGGATCTTAACTTGATTTTTAAATTTTTCCCTGAGTTTTGATGGATGGAAATGTATGGAGTTTGTGTTTTGGGGTTCTATAAGAAGTGTATGGATGGTTTGAATAAAAACATTTGGGTGTTAAAAGAGAAAAGGGAGTTTTTCACAAATAAAGAATGAAACTTCAGATTTTCGGATGTCCCTGACCAGTTTCAGTAGAATGCTTATATCTTGATGTAGAAAAATCCGTTTAAGGCGCCGTCGGTGGCATTTGAAACTAGAATCATAGGCCTTTGTCCTGTAGAAATTTCGTATTTTTCCTCCATGTGTACTACTGTCTGTGAATTTTTAAAGTGGACTGTTTTGCATGAATGTCCTGTTTCTTTGTGAAATAGAAATTGGGTTTTGGATTGAGATTTTAGCCTACTTGTGGTTTAAATTCTTGATTAAATTGTGGTTGGAAGTAATTGATTTTGTCAAGGGCTAATGATTGATGAAGCCCTTGGCCATTTGAATGATTTTATAAGTACTACAGGGTGACGAAAGTTAATTGCTGGAATGTCTTGGAGGCTTTACTTTTATTTTTAATTGTTTATGATGGGCTTGCTGAAACCAAGTGCTAATGATTGATGAAGCCTTGGTTGACTATTTTATTTTATTCAGAGATGCACTTGTTGAAATCTGGGGCTAATGATTGACGAAGCTCTAGTAACTTGCTTTATGATTTTTACCATATTTTGAACCATGTTATGACTTCGAAACGGAATCGGAGCGGTGGAAGTTGTATCGACCTTGAGAAATCGAGTAACTGTGATCAAATCAATCAAAAATATTTTTCCAGCTAGTATTATATTATAAAACTCCATATCTAGTGTTTTGCCTAAGACTTTCCAACTCGATAATTTCCTTTAGCTCAAACTAGCCTTGGTAGCTATAGTGAATGAGTTCTATAGCTTTTGGAAACTCTAAGTCGTATTTTAATTCCTTTTCTTTCTTTAAAATTTGTAAATTGGATAGTTAACTATAGGAAAAGTTTCGAATTACGAGTTTTATTAATTTAACGAAAAGCCTGGGAAACTTGCTCGGCAAGAAACCCTATTTTAGAAAAAAAAAATAGTTTTTAGGGATAATTTTTGCAAAGGCCGTAACTTTAAAGAAATGTTCAAAGTAACTTTCTAATATTGATATTAAGAGGTTTATCGAATTATTTCAAGAAAATAATACTAGTTACCCTTTTATAAGAAAAGTAACTCAAGGAAAACTATAAGAAACATCTCTTCTACTTTTGTTAAGTTTCAATCTAAAAGATTCTTGATTTTTCTATGGAAAGTAAATTAATAGTATATTAGATATACTTCAATGACTATAAGCTTAAAAACTAAGTAGAAACTCATAGTTTCAAATTTTGGTTTTTAGGATATTTCGAGGACGCGGAATTCGATTCCCAACTTGATATCTGAACTCCACTCTTGGTGAGTGTCCCTGCTTGTTCTATGCCTACTTGATTAAAGTGCTTTCTTGACTTGATATGTGACAATTGGAAAAATGTTTTTCTGATCCATCGAAGTGGGCAGTGTGTACTTTACCGCACTAGCTCTTTCGAGTGGTGGCTTGCTTGAAATATTTTCGTGAATATCCTGCTTGCACTATCTACATGCTGGACGCCACGTCGCTGGGTGAATCCCTCGACTAGTCTATAATAACCTCATGCTGGACGCCACGTCGCTGGGTGAATCCCTCGACTAGTCTATACTAACCTCATGCTGGACGCAACGTCGTTGGGTGAATCCCTCGACTAGTCTATAAAAATAATAATAATAATAATAATTGTCACGACCCCACCTCCCCCTGAGGCGTACCAAAGGGTTTGGCGGATCGCCTGCCCCGCTCTCGCCAGGACTCACTCACTCAAATCATGTGCACACATCCATGAACCATAAATAACATTCACAATTCAAGCTTATAATTTACATTGATAGAAATCGAGGTACAAAGCCTCAATACACCAAACTAGTTCAAAACGTATACAATCCAAGTACAACATGTTCCATTCGAGGAATAGCGCGAGTACAAGACCAAAAGTCAAAAGTCAAAACAAAAGGCTACGCTAGTCTTTTACAAGTCTCACGCGTCACTCGTACCCCCTGTAAGGAAAACAAATAGCGTGGTATGAGCTAAAAGCCCAGTGAGGTTCCAAATAGCAAATTGACCACTATTTATAAGTACAAGTTTTCGATATAGCAAAGTAACGAGCATGAAGAGTTCATAAAAGTGAGCAATCTCAAAATGAGCGGGTGTAAAAGTTTTCAGAAGACACTATAATCCAATAAACAATAATCATTCCAAAGCATAAGGATACGGATGGCTCTCAGGAGCCAACTTCCATTCATCATCAGGAGCTTGATCACATAGTAGTTGACACTCCGTCAACTTTCAAGTAAAGGAACCAATCCAGTAGAACACCACTTACACTACTCTCCGTCCACCATTCACACCCCCTACTGGCCCAAAATCCTCAATAAACACGGGTGGTAATACTCGAGTATACCGATTAGTCGAGGAGATATCACTCCACTCGACAAAGCAAGAGACCCAGGGCTCGTTACCCAATCGACCAAGCCCCTGCTGGCCCGACTAGAGTAACTCGCCACAGTGTCTGGAATTCCAGGAAGTGCGCGCATCATAACAAGTATGTCAAGTCAATTGCAACGATAAACAAGTGTATATCATGTAAGGGCAAGTGCGATAAAGTACACTCTTGCCCTAACAATTCACGCATGTGACATGTAATCATATTGGCACGTATCAAGTACAAGTATCAAGTTCAATTCAGTATTTGAAAGCACTCACCAAAAGATATAGTGCTTTTACTGGTCACTTTCAGGTTATACTCCGAGTTCGGAGTCCAAATCTGCGATAAAACTCAATTTGAGAACTTTGAAACATGACTAGAGTTCGAAACTTAGACGTTTCGTTCAATAAGAATCAAGAAATTGAAATTCACTCGGACAGTAGTCATGAAACACTTGCTCGTTTTTAAACGATAAAGCTTTGTAACATTTATACTTGAAATTGTCATGTGAGTCGAGAGTACAAGGAAAACGTACTTCGAGCAATCATTATTTCATTTCCCAAGGGTACAAGTTTAGTCAAGTCCTAACGTTTAACATTCAAGAAACATAATAGCCAAAGTCCTCGCTAGTTCAAGTGTTAAGTACTTAACCTTCACCCAAGTCGAAAATATAGTATTCTAGCCCTCGAGTAAAAATTCGGGCAGCATGCCCTTTGTGTTTACCTAATTTTCCAGCCATACAGGCTTCATTGTTTTTCTCAAACACAACCCAACATCATACATATAAGCAATTCAGGTCAAGAGCCGTTCCATAGGCTCACAATATCATAATAATAAGATTCGCATCAATAGCAAGAACAGAAATTCCTTATAGCCAAAAGACAGATTTGACGTATAAAAGCGGAAATAACTTATTCGAGGCTACGCTTATCGGATTAAGACGAAGCCTATGCCGTTTCGAAGCTAAGACTCAGGGCTACAATGTTCATGAAGGTCACTTAGTCCAGTTTCTAATGTAACTTAGTCAAAATCTCAGATTACTAAACCAGAAACCAATTCACCGGCTGTTTAAACGTAGAACACTGTAATGGTCATAACTCAGTGTACACAAGTCCGAATCAGGTTTTCTTTGAGGCATTTTAAAGCTACTTCAGAACACTACAACTTTCATGTTTCGGCCCAGAGCTAAATCAGAATGGATCCTGGTCAAAAATCGTGATAAACTAGACTGAACTGAAGAAACGGACTGCTGGGAAATACTTAAAACAGTAGGGGTATTTTGGATTTTTCACGTCCTACGTTGCTCCGATTGAGCTGAAATTTTGTAGGTACCTATAAAATGCCATTCTATACAACTTTTATTCTTTGACCTAAGGCCAAAACAGCCTCTAACATATAGATAAAAATTCGGACAGAATGTAAGCTAAAATTTCCAGAAATCTGAAATTTGTAGTTTCTAGTGCAACTTTCCCCAATTTCTCACTTCTCACACTACCAAAACATCTTATACAACATTAATTGTAACATACAAGCATCATACAACAATTTGGGCAGAATTTCCCAAACCCTAGTTCATCACATAAAGAGGGAAAAACTTCCAATCATGCTAGCATCCATGATTCCACTACTACTCAAGTTACTAGACTTAATTTCACCAAGATTGAAAGAAAAATTTAGAGAGATATCATCCTCCTTACCTTGATTTGAGTTCTCCAAGTGTAGTCCAAGCTTTCTCTCTCCAAAATTTCACCACCAATCACTAGCTAATCACCCAAGGAGAAGTTTAATCGGTTTAGTTCTTTGGATTTCTCACTTTGTAGCTTGAATCAAGAAGAAATGAAGAAATTTCTCCCTTGTTCTTCTTCTCTCTCTCTCTCGGCTCCCTTGGCAGAAAATGAAGAGAAATGGAGCTAAGTTTGTCTTATGATAAAGCCAAAAGGATTAGAACTAATGGTGTCCACAAGTTGCCCAACACTTGGCCCAATCTTGGCCACTAATTTTTCTCTTTCTTTCCCTTGCTTTCTAGCCACTAATTTCGGTCCCCTTAGCTGTAATATAAGAAGATATTTTGCTCAATTGTCAATGAGCTTGTAGGGTAAGAAAAATGGTGGTCAAGCAGTGCGTTCAATCGGTAATGCGCGGGACCCGCCGGATCGCGCCGTTTTTCTTAAAAACTCACGTACTAGGTTTTTCACTTCCCATTCACTAACCTTATATCATTGCCACTAGTCACATATTATTTCTCACTTAAAAGTCACTTTTAATCCCCAAATTAATTCTTACTCTGTACCGAAAATTCATCCGGCGGAAAATCGCGAAAATCCTAATTTTGCTCCAAACTTAAAACTGAAGCGTAAAACCCTATTTTCTAGGTCTATTTACTCTTAGTGTGAAATATTTGGGTAATGGCCTTTGATAAAAACTAATTTTCAAATAAAAGGGTATTTTTGAGGAAAAATACAAGGAATTTGCGAGTCCTCACAATAATAATAATAATAATAATGAATCTACATGGACTTTAGATAGTGAAAGTTGATGGAGGGTCAACTGCGGGTAATTTTGATCAAGCGAGGAAAATGGCTCCTGAGAGCCCCTGTATCCTACCCTGTGCTGTTATACGCTTTCCTACTTGTGAATATAAGTTTGAAGCTATTATTTGCTATTCGTTTATATGATTGCATGTCTGGGCACTACTGAGCTTTAGCTCACTCCATGTTTATTTGTTTTCCTTACAGGATGGGAAGTTTGAAAGCATTTGAGCAGCTTATATTTCCTATGAATGTACTTGAACAACTTGAATTTAAATTTCGGTTTGTAATGAATTCTTCGTTAAGCACTGTACCTTTTATTTTTGGTTGCCACTTGAAGCTGGAAAAGTGTAACTCTAAGTCTGGTATCCGGCTTGTATGAACGTATTTGTGTGGTATGGCTTTAATCCTTGTAAGTAACGCACGAAGTGTTTAAGAGCCGTCGATTGGCTATCTTATAAATGTTGTTATCTTTGAAGTTAAATGAGGATTTAGTTTATTCTTCGGAAGGATTTGGGCTAGATTGCTTGTGTGAATCCTGGCGAGAGCTAGGCAGACGGCCTGCCAACCCTCTGGTTCGCCTTAGGGGAAAGTGGGGTCGTCACAGGTGGTATCAGAGCTCCTATCGAGCTCAAACCGGGAAAAGGTTCTCGGACCGTGGGGAAAGGCCTATTAAGTGTCGAACTAAGTACTATTGCTAAGGGAATTAGATATGTACGTTGGGTAGGAATCTCAAATATAGGTGATTCATGCTTGGGACTGGCCAGCTTGAGTTGTGAATCATCTTATTTTCGGATTCTTGTACCCGAGTACGAAACATTACATTTAATAGAGTATTTGCAATTGAAACGAATCCAGTATACTGCATTATGACGTGACTAGAAAGCACGAGTAATTTTGGAAAAATGAAATGAAAGGACCAAGTCTAGCTTTTGAAAGTTAAAGGTGAAGAGCCAATAGTGAGACCTTGAAGATTAGTGCCAATTCTGTTTTTGAGATGAATTTGCCATGTGAGGTGAGTTCTTGATGACATTGTGGCTTCTTAAGTTTTATTGGAGGATTATTTGGGGCTAATGTCCAACAGGATAAAGATAACTAGTTGTTAGGTTATTAGAAAAGCCAATGTATGAAATGTTTGAGATCATTTAGAATACCTAAGAGCCATAGATGTACTTAAGTAATGATCATATTATTTGATTTGACACTAGACATAGTAGATCTACAATTTACTAAGGAAATTTGATTAGTGTCACTACGAGGGGGTCTAGTGGGATTGTCCAGGACTAAACTAATGAAGGTTAAGTTGAATCTAAACTAAGGGTTAGGCTATTAGCTATGTGGTTATAATAATTTGTGTATTGTTGTATTGTTTCCTTTCATGCTTATAAAGATTGAAGTTTGAGTTATGTATGAAAATATTGAATGTATTCGTGAATTATCTAGCTTTTGAAGTTGTATGAATTTGGTATGCAATGTGACTTATATTGTGAATATATAATTTGATGATTACGTGTTTAATTTTTGTAACGCTGTAATATTTATTAGTCCCGGGAATTAAATAACTACTAACCTGAGTGAATTTTGGTAACCAAAGTGGTGTATAGAACTATGAGATTAAAAAAAAAAAAATGCAGAAAAAGTACCCCGATTTATTTCTTTAGAAAGTGTGAATTTTGAGGACAAAATTCATTGTAAGGAGGGGAGGATGTGAGAACCCTGAAAAATATATATAAACTAGTGCATATTTTATTTGCATTTCTTTTATTCCTTAATAATTTCTAGCATTACTTTTACTTGTTCGCAATTAAGTACGTAAAAATAGGTTTATGTGAAAAATAATATAATTTTCCTAAGTTATGAAATTTCTTGGTTTTGTTAGACTAAATTAATATCTTTAGGGTTAGATTAATTTTTCGCCCTAATATTAAATGTAAGAATACTTAAGTCTTTAATCCTAAAGTAATGATACTTGAGTAAATAGAATTACGATCTCAAAATAAATTATTTAATTCCTACGATTAATTTCAATTAGTTGCTAATGTTAAATGTTAATAAGAATTTCCGTGTTAAGATAAAAACCAATGAGCTTTAGATAAATATGATTCTAATATACTAAACATACTTAAGGTGTGAAAATTTCGATAAATATATCCTTATCTTTCCTTGTTTTTCAAGTAAGTGCGTAAAAATAATTTTTGTGTGTGCAAATTGACACCCTTGGATTAAATTATTATTTCATTTGACTTTATATTACTAATCGATAAATTTTGAGTTAGACTAACTTTACTTCTTGAGAAATAATAATTGGAAATTCTAATAACTAATTTAATTGCTAAATAATGTAGGAATTACTAGGAACCTTAATATTCAAGTTTAATCGATAATTATTCGATAAAAATGGTTTAGGTATATTAGGAGTTTAAATCACGCTTGGGGATAATTTTTAGAATTAAGTTAGAATTGAGAAATTAAGTTGAGGCTAGGGAGCAAAGTGAAAAGACTAAAATACCCTTACCTTTCCATGCAAACCAAACAAGACGTCTGACCGCAAATCAAATCACCTCTGTTATTACCAAATCTGTACGCAAACCATTCTCATAAACAGCGGCACCACAAAACCATCCAATCTATCTCACGGCTTAAGACCACAAATTCAGTTTACCACAAATCATTTCTTCCTTTCTAAATACCAAGACACCGCCCATCGTTTCATTTCCTTCTCTGCACACTCCACCGAAACCACTGCAATTTCTCTCCTCAACCATACCATACCTCTTCCTCTGCATTCGACCAAGAGCATCCGAGAGGGAGAGCCACTTGGTGAGCTTTATCCGAGAGCTAGGAGGAGGGAAAGTGAACTGCCAGAAATTTCTCTGGTCCTGCCGTGAGTTGGAGTGAAGTCGGGGAGGAGATCTGCAGGAAGCTTCACCATTTTTCATCTTCATCTCCACCAACTACAACCAACCGAACACAAATCTACCAGCTACACTCAATTCCAGCCGCAACATAGGAAACAAGAACCACCGACTGCACTTGGCCGAGAGTTAGGGAAGAAATTTCTGGAAAATTTTCGTGTGAAAGTTTAGCTGCTATCTGAGGTAATTTTTGGTCTTATTAGGTTGTTTCTTAGTTGAGCAAGCTATATCAGAGATTGCATGTTTAGATTATACAATCGGATGCTGAAATCAAACCATTAGGAAAATTTCTGTTTTGAGAAATTGTTACTGCCGAGAATTTGAGGTGTTATTGCAGCTCCAATTGTGTTTTTATGTGAAAATCTGAACATCTAAGTGTCTTTAGCTGAGTGAAAACTTGAAGATTAAGACCATGCATGTTGAATTGGACATTCGGATGAAGTGTTAAAGCAGAGGAAACTTCTGGTTTGGGTTAAGAATTTTCTGCCGAGAGCCTAGCTTAATTATTACAGCTTAACTTGGTTCAATTTTGTTGCTGTCAAACTGATTTCTGGTCTGGATATGATAGCTAGTTAAGTTCAGCAGTTGTACATGTGAAATTTAAGTGTAAAATACAGGATTTAACCGTAGAAAAAAATTGGTTGTGACTAAACAAATGCTGGAAGAATTTCTGGTTTGGCCGAGAGCTTAGCTTAAAAGTTTTGCAGCTTGATTTGGTTTAATGTTGTTGTTTAAACTTATAACCATGATTAGATGATTAATAACAAGTTAATTAGGCTCTGCATGCAGCTAATTAGTTATTTTAAACCAGAAAAATAAAATAAAAATGCAATCTGTTGCATGTATGTTGTCCGAAGCTAGCTGTGCAGAAATTCTGGAAATTTTGGGAATTTGCAGCTGTTGTTTGTGTTAAATTTTGAATTGGAAATATTAATTAGCTAGATAAGTTTTTGCATGACTATTTTGGGTATCTTAAACCATGTTTTAGCCAAGAAAAATTGGATTTATAAACACTCAAGGGCTGGAAAAATTCTGGATTAGCCGAGGGGTATGATCAGAAATTTCCAGTTTGTTTTCTTTTGGATTTTAAACTATTTCTGGATTTTCTGGATGATTCTAGTCATTGAATGAAATTGGTTTCGAAGTGGAAATTTCTAATAGCTAGCTAAGTGTTTAAATGCTGAATTTGAATATCTAACACCCTGTTTAAACCAAGGGATAAGCTGGACCTAAAGTATACTAGTTGCTGGAATTTCTTATGTGATAATTTAAGATTGAGTTGGGATCTTAACTTGATTTTTAAATTTTTCCCTGAGTTTTGATGGATGGAAATGTATGGAGTTTGTGTTTTGGGGTTCTATAAGAAGTGTATGGATGGTTTGAATAAAAACATTTGGGTGTTAAAAGAGAAAAGGGAGTTTTTCACAAATAAAGAATGAAACTTCAGATTTTCGGATGTCCCTGACCAGTTTCAGTAGAATGCTTATATCTTGATGTAGAAAAATCCGTTTAAGGCGCCGTCGGTGGCATTTGAAACTAGAATCATAGGCCTTTGTCCTGTAGAAATTTCGTATTTTTCCTCCATGTGTACTACTGTCTGTGAATTTTTAAAGTGGACTGTTTTGCATGAATGTCCTGTTTCTTTGTGAAATAGAAATTGGGTTTTGGATTGAGATTTTAGCCTACTTGTGGTTTAAATTCTTGATTAAATTGTGGTTGGAAGTAATTGATTTTGTCAAGGGCTAATGATTGATGAAGCCCTTGGCCATTTGAATGATTTTATAAGTACTACAGGGTGACGAAAGTTAATTGCTGGAATGTCTTGGAGGCTTTACTTTTATTTTTAATTGTTTATGATGGGCTTGCTGAAACCAAGTGCTAATGATTGATGAAGCCTTGGTTGACTATTTTATTTTATTCAGAGATGCACTTGTTGAAATCTGGGGCTAATGATTGACGAAGCCCTAGTAACTTGCTTTATGATTTTTACCATATTTTGAACCATGTTATGACTTCGAAACGGAATCGGAGCGGTGGAAGTTGTATCGACCTTGAGAAATCGAGTAACTGTGATCAAATCAATCAAAAATATTTTTCCAGCTAGTATTATATTATAAAACTCCATATCTAGTGTTTTGCCTAAGACTTTCCAACTCGATAATTTCCTTTAGCTCAAACTAGCCTTGGTAGCTATAGTGAATGAGTTCTATAGCTTTTGGAAACTCTAAGTCGTATTTTAATTCCTTTTCTTTCTTTAAAATTTGTAAATTGGATAGTTAACTATAGGAAAAGTTCCGAATTACGAGTTTTATTAATTTAGCGAAAAGCCTGGGAAACTTGCTCGGCAAGAAACCCTATTTTAGAAAAAAAAAAATAGTTTTTAGGGATAATTTTTGCAAAGGCCGTAACTTTAAAGAAATGTTCAAAGTAACTTTCTAACATTGATATTAAGAGGTTTATCGAATTATTTCAAGAAAATAGTACTAGTTACCCTTTTATAAGAAAAGTAACTCAAGGAAAACTATAAGAAACATCTCTTCTACTTTTGTTAAGTTTCAATCTAAAAGATTCTTGATTTTTCTATGGAAAGTAAATTAATAGTATATTAGATATACTTCAATGACTATAAGCTTAAAAACTAAGTAGAAACTCATAGTTTCAAATTTTGGTTTTTAGGATATTTCGAGGACGCGGAATTCGATTCCCAACTTGATATCTGAACTCCACTCTTGGTGAGTGTCCCTGCTTGTTCTATGCCTACTTGATTAAAGTGCTTTCTTGACTTGATATGTGACAATTGGAAAAATGTTTTTCTGATCCATCGAAGTGGGCAGTGTGTACTTTACCGCACTAGCTCTTTCGAGTGGTGGCTTGCTTGAAATATTTTCGTGAATATCCTGCTTGCACTATCTACATGCTGGACGCCACGTCGCTGGGTGAATCCCTCGACTAGTCTATAATAACCTCATGCTGGACGCCACGTCGCTGGGTGAATCCCTCGACTAGTCTATAATAACCTCATGCTGGACGCCACGTCGCTGGGTGAATCCCTCGACTAGTCTATAACCTCATGCTGGACGCCACGTCGCTGGGTGAATCCCTCGACTAGTCTATACTAACCTCATGCTGGACGCAACGTCGTTGGGTGAATCCCTCGACTAGTCTATAAAAATAATAATAATAATAATAATAATAATAATAATAATAATAATGAATCTACATGGACTTTAGATAGTGAAAGTTGATGGAGGGTCAACTGCGGGTAATTTTGATCAAGCGAGGAAAATGGCTCCTGAGAGCCTCTGTATCCTACCCTGTGCTGTTATACGCTTTCCTACTTGTGAATATAAGTTTGAAGCTATTATTTGCTATTCGTTTATATGATTGCATGTCTGGGCACCACTGAGCTTTAGCTCACTCAATGTTTATTTGTTTTCCTTACAGGATGGGAAGTTTGAAAGCATTTGAGCAGCTTATATTTCCTATGAATGTACTTGAACAACTTGAATTTAAATTTCGGTTTGTAATGAATTCTACGTTAAGCACTGTACCTTTTATTTTTGGTTGCCACTTGAAGCTGGAAAAGTGTAACCCTAAGTCTGGTATCCGGCTTGTATGAACGTATTTGTGTGGTATGGCTTTAATCCTTGTAAGTAACGCACGAAGTGTTTAAGAGCCGTCGATTGGCTATCTTATAAATGTTGTTATCTTTGAAGTTAAATGAGGATTTAGTTTATTCTTCGGAAGGATTTGGGCTAGATTGCTTGTGTGAGTCCTGGCGAGAGCTAGGCAGACGGCCCGCCAACCCTCTGGTTCGCCTTAGGGGAAAGTGGGGTCGTCACATCAATAACATAGGAAAGAGAGCTACTGACTTTTCTGGGGTTCTGCATAGGTTTTGCCATGACCTTGGTGACTGATCCCTTTGTATTTGAGCATCTGCTGTGAAATGTGGCTCCATTCGATTTTACCCATTTTTTGTTGGGTTTACAGTTGGTTCTAACGATAAAATTGCCAATTCCCATCAATTGTCCTTAATTGGCCAAAATTACATAACTTTGAGGATGAAATGTGTTTTGGGTGAAACTTTGAGGATGAAATTGGTCAACAACCCAAACTTTGAGGATGAAAAGTGCATTTTTCCCTAAGTCACATGGTCCATTTTTGTATAGTCAAAATAGAACTTGCTTAAACAGTCACATAAATCATTCAATCGAAAATAATTCAGATTAACACGTAAAAATATAATCGATGACAAAAAATTTCACTTTAAACTTTTGAAATTTTAGAAGGGTAAGTACTACCTACTTTTGTCTGGCTGCTCGAGTGGAACTACTTTAGATCTTTTAAACTTATGTCGTACCTATCAAATACATAGGTTTCCTAATTAGTTGATATTTCCTGCAGATACATAAATATACAAACTCTGAGCAAGTCGAAGATTCATGTTTAGGCCATTATATGAACCCTAGTAGCATTTTCCCCAAATTGGACGATTCCTATTTTTGGAAAGTTTCCTAAATTGGAAAGTTTCTTAATTTAGAAAGTTCTCCTTTTTGTAAAGTTTCCTAATTTAGAAGAAAATAATTATTCATAATCATATTTATTATCTTGACTATTATCTTACTATACATATTTATGATTTATTATTATCCATTATTATTATCAGTGTTATCGTTAGTATCGTTATTATTGTTATTATGATTGTAAGTGCTTTGTTTAACCACTTAGGACTTATCTTACATTGTATAAATTAATCTGATAAGGCTAGATTAAGATATTTTGGATTTCTATCTAAGTATCCTAGACTTAATTAATTAAGTATAAGCTTAAATGGCTAATCTTTAACTCCGAAAATTATCTTTAGGTTGGGTTTTGAAATTTAGTTCCTATGTTAGTCCATAAAAGATGGCCTAGTTATTTCAAAATTTATTTACTGTATATTCACTAAGCCCATGCTATCTTTCTAATCCAAATATACTTGCCATTATACATAAATATATATATATGTTTACTTATTTATTATAATCATTACTATTGATTAAAATTTTTTTTTTCCTATTGCCTTGCACTCCACTGGCGTTGCCAAAGCTTTTGTCAAGCTTTGGCAGCGCCGCCATTCTTGACTTCTACTTCCTTTTTTTTTTCCTCTGGTTGGCCGAAAGTCCAACCTTGGCAATTGGTTCCTCTGTGGCCAACCATGCGTTGGCGACTTTCTCCCTTTTTTTTTTTTTTTCATTCAGTTGGCTGATAGGCCAACATTTTCATGTCGCCAGCCCTATGCTGGCGGCTTTTCTTTTCCTCCTTTCTTTTTTTTTTCCAGCAGCCGCCGCTGCTCTTCCCCTCTTTCTTTTTCTTCTTCTTTTTTTTTTAATAGCTTTCCAACAATTTGTAACCCTATTCATCCCATAACTAGAATTTAATACCCTAATCCTACTAATCCAAACCCAAATCTTCCTAAATTACTCATGCAGGCATAAATATTGTGAGAACCTTGAAAAAAAAATATACATATAGGTATATATATATATACTTGTCGCATTTGCATCTTTGACTTTTAATAAATTTTATTATTGTTGGTTCTTAGATAAGTATGTAAAAATAAGTTTAAAGTTGCAAATAAGTTAATTGTGCAAAATATTGGGTTATTTGAATTTTTGCCAAATTAAGTTAATATTTCTTGACATAGAGTGTTTTATTACTTTAATATTAATTCCTTGAATTTCAATAGCTAATTTTAAGTATTAATAATGTTAGGTGTTAACGGGAACTTAGAATTAAGACGAAATCGTTTTAGGTCAAAACTCTTTATAATTAAACTTAGGACGTTGAATCTCGATAATTTAATTTTTGCGAGACTAGTATGCTAGTAGGCTATCAAATTTCATTTGGGGTGAAATCTTGGAGTTAGTTTACAAATGAGGGACCTAAGTGGAAGGTCGAACAAGATGTTAAAAGACCAAATTAGCCTTCCTCCATTTCAAATTCACCATGCAGCCATGGAACCATCTTGAACGAGCTTCAATTCCAAACACTTCCAATTTCTGCCGGGTCCATTTTCCACTCTTCATTCCAGCACCTGCCATCTCTAATGCTGACTCAACTCCACTTAAAACACTCCACTATATCAACTGCATTCCACTACAACAACATTTCAATTCTATTCCTTCCTCCTGCCGTGAGCCGAGAATGGAGTAAGAGAGAGAGGGAGCCGAGTTCTTCATTTTCCTTTCTTCCTGTCCGCAAGCTATAAAAAAAAAATGGGACTGGCTGTTCATTCTTCCTTCCATCCGTGAGCTAGTGAAGAGTCTGAGGCCAAACTTCCTCCATTCTAGTTGCAAGCTTGAGCAGGGAAGAGGGAGAGCTGACGGGCTGCATTTCTGGACTGTCCGAGAAGAAAAAATTTGCAGCTGCTATCCGTGTGAGTTGAGCCCCAAGTTGAGGTAATTTCTGGACCTAGACTAGTTGTTTAGGGGTAGATGATGTTGATTATAAGCATGCATGTGGTGGTTGTGTGTGGTTGGATGATAGATTAAGTCACAAGAAAAACTGATTGTGAAGGAATTGGAGTTGCCGAATGAGTAAGCTGGAAATTTGCGGCTTGAGTTGGCCAATTTGGGATAATTTGAGTTAAATGTGTTTTTAGCTAGCCAAAATCTGGGTGATTGAGCTTTGCATGAGGATAATTAGCCTTGATTAAGCAAGAAAGTTGTAGGAACACAAAATCTGCTTGCATGCAAGCTAACCGAGAAGGACCAAATGAATCTCTGGTTGGATGATAATTTTTTTTTATGTTGTCCGCACTTGGTTTGGATCAAAACTGATAAATAGTTAAT
The DNA here is from genome assembly GCF_036785885.1 of Coffea arabica. NCBI lineage: Eukaryota > Viridiplantae > Streptophyta > Magnoliopsida > Gentianales > Rubiaceae > Coffea > Coffea arabica. The sequence goes on along the minus strand of NC_092318.1, from coordinate 21,057,891 downwards.
TATTTTGATCATGCATGAAGCTGATGTGAGTCGTGGTTAAGGAAAAAGAAAAAAAAAAGAAAGTGATGAAATCTGAAATTTGCGGCCGAGAGAAGGGGTTGAACATTTGATTAGTTTTCTTCGAATTCGTAGCTAAGATTTTCGTACGGGATGTTTAAGGTTTGCTTGTAGCTTGCTAATCACCTTTTGCATGTTGAGTTGAAGTAAAAATTGAAGAAAACTAGGGACAAAAGCTCTATAAGTAAACTACTATATTGCTGGAATTTTTCTTGGTTGTCAGAACAAGGGGAAAAATCTGAATTTTTGGAATTTTTTTTTTGTGAGTAAGCTAACCGTGACTTTCTTTTATGTTTGAGTTAATTTCTGGTTGATTGTGGTAAGGAATGATTGTATGTTGTCAAGAGCTAATGATTGATGAAGCTCTTGGCCATTTGAGTAATTTTTGCAAGAGTTTAATTTTTGGTGAGTTTATTCAAGTAGTTGGCTGAAATGTACTTGGAAGGTCCATGGTTTGTGATTTGGGATTGTTTTGATACCTTGGACTTCCTTTGTTGAATTTTGTTTGGAATTGAATCTGTTGATACCTAGGGCTAATGATTGATGAAACCCTAGTGAAATTGATGTTTGGTTTGTGATTTTACTATATTGGTGATTTGGAATTCAAAGTGCAAATGAGTTGGAATCGTGAAGTCCGTTTTGGTCTTTTGAATTCGAGTAGTTGATCAAGCTTTATTGAAATATTTTATCTTAATATCAAGATATAGAAATTGAGTATAGTACGATAAAACTAAAATTTAAATGTCGGGATTTTTAAAAAACCTTGCTAACTAATTAATTCTTTTCTTTGCTTAAACCAGTTCTAGTATTTTTAAGAAATAATTGTATTAACTTCCAAACTTTAAGTTTTTCATAAAATTATCCTTGACTAGTTATTTTAGAGGAAAATTGTTAAAAATACTAGATTTGAATAATTTCAAATAAAAGGCATGAAAAACTTGTTCGGCAAGAAAAATTGTTTGAATTAAATTGGTTGTAGTTGTACCTCTAGAAAGAAAAGTAGTTTTAAAGGAATCATACGAAATATTTTATTACTTTACTAGCTTTAATTCTAAGAGATTTATTGATTTATTCCGAGAAAATAAATTAGTTTTATACCAGATAATTTTCTGTATTTAAACCAAGAGTTTGTATAGTGAAACTTATAGTTTTTTTTAAAACTTGGTTTTCTAGGGTTTAGCAAGGACGTGGGCTTCGATTCCCAGCTTGACTTTTGAGCTTCACTTTTAGTGAGTGTCTGTGCTTGTTCTATGACTAAAGTGTTAAAGTGCTTTCTTGACTTGTTATGTGATAATTGGAAAGTGGTTTTCCTGAACCATCGAAGTGGCAGTGTGTACTTTATCGCACTAACCTTTCGAGTGGTGACTTGCTTGAAATGTTTTCTCGAATATCTTGCAATTGTTGACTGGAGCGTGGACTCGTCAACTAATCTACCAGGCAGGGGAATGTACCACACCTTAAGGTGGGAGGGCCTCCTATCCTGACTTGGTAAAAACGTGTTGTGACGTCGTTGGCTGAATCCCTCGACTAGTTTATAATTGTGACGTCGTTGGGTGAATCCCTAGACTAGTTTACAAAAAGGTATACTCGAGTAATACCAAACTCTCTCGTGAGAAGAACGGGCCCGGTGGGAGTAAGTTGGTTGGAGCGTGTTAAGAAAAAAAAATAATGAATCTACATGGACTTTAGATAGTGAGAGTTGACGGAGGGTCAACTGCGGTTAATTTTGATTGAGAGTGGGGAAAATGGCTCCTGAGAGCCCTGTATCCTACCCTGTGCTGTTATACGCTTTTCTACTTGCTGAATTTAAGCTTGAAGTTATGATTTACTATTTGTGTTATATGATTGCATGTTTTGGGGCACCACTGAGCTTTAGCTCACCACACGATATTTGTTTTTCTTAACAGGTTTTGGCATTCGAGAGATTTGAAGTCTGCTTTGAGCTTTTGTAAATGTTGTTTCGAATCGTCTGTGTATCTTTTGTTTTGGGTTGCCACTTGAAGCTGGAAAAGTGCAAACCCTAAGTTTTGGCTTGTATATATATATTTGAACTTTACGAATTCACCGTGTGGTTTATAATATATTTTTGTAGTTATGTGTTGAGCTGGTTGGGGGTGTGTTTAAGAGTCAACGTTCGGATGTCCAATGGCAATGTTATCTCTGAAGTTAATGTGTTCTTAGTATTCTGGTTGTAAAGGCTTGGCTTGTTCGGGAGACGTATGGTGTTTTGGTTTAAGTTATACGTGGATAATTAGTCGGTTTGCTTGCGTGAGTCCTGGTGAGAGTTAGGCAGGCGACCCGCCAACCCTCTGGTTCGCCTTAGGGAGAAGTGGGGCCGCCACAAATATATCTCAATGTACATACACACGTGTAAGGATCGAAGACAACCTAAGAGGGGGGGTGAATTAGGCTTTCAAAAAAACCTGCTAAGCTATAGTCCACTTTTTCACAGACTACCTTTCTTTTCTCAAATACCTCCCAATGAATGAGATAGCACAAGAGCACAAGTATTCGTGAGATGAAGAGAAGAACAGTTTATGTAGAAAAGCAGTAAATGAAAGTAAAGAAACAAACCAGGCTTCAAACACAACTGAGGTTTGAACACCACTTTTATATACCAAGTTACTTCAAGTCGAACAAACTTGCAACCAATCTTTTGTGTACAAGGAAGGGATCACTTCCTTCTTGCCCCAAACCACACTTGGTCTGTGAGAACCCTGAAAATACACATATAAATATCAGTGCATATTTCATTTGCATTTTAATTCTTTAATAAATTTTAGCACTAAATCTAATTGTTTTTAAATAAGTACGTATAAATAAACGTTATGTGCAAAATAAAAGAATTGTGCGAAACTATTAAACTTCTTAGTTTTGTTACATTAAACTTATATTTCGATGGTAAATTATTTCATTGATTTAACAATTAATTTCTTTGAATTCTAGTATTGTAATTAATTGTTTTGAAATAAAGTGTAAAGATAATTTTTATGTAACAAATAATATGATTGTGCCCAATATTGAATTATTCGGTATTGCTATACTAAAGTAATAACTCTTGAGTTATAGTAAGTTTACGCTTTAAAAATAAATTCCTTTATGCTTAATTAATGACACTTGAGTCGATAACCTTACTATCTTAAAACAAATTATTTAAATTCCAATGACTAACTCCAATTAGTTGCTAACCTTAAGTGTTAATAAGGTTTGAGCTAATGAATATCAAGAATGTTAAAGTTATATTAAGGTCAAACTTGATTTTTATAGTTTAGTTAATAAAGTAAGAATGTTAGGATTTACTAGGAACCTTAATATTAAATTGTAATCGATAAATATTCGATAAAAACGGTTCAAGTATACTAGTGTATAATTAGGCCTTAAAATCACACTTGGGGATAATTGTTGGAATTAAGTTAGAATTGAGATTTTAGTTGAGGTTAGGGAGCAAAGTGAAAGGACCAAAATGCCCTTCACAATCCACAAATCCCCACTACACCACAACCATCACCATGCACGGCCAAACACCCCTTCTGACAACATTTCCATCACCGCCCAAATTGTCCAATCCCGTTCTCTCCAATTCCATACGTAAACCATCTCCACACTTAACCAATTCTAACCACAAACACCTCTCAAAACCACGGCACCCTCTTCATTTCCTTTCCACTTCACATCTCAAACCACAACTGCATTTCACTCTGCCTTGCTAGTGTCGATAAACCGAGAGAGACCGAGCTGCACTCTGCAGCCGAGTGGAAGAAAGGAAACCGCAGGATTGAATGTTTTTGGTTCTGGCGTGAGTTGGAGTGAAACCAGGGAGAGCAAGTGGAAGTCGGAGGAGCTGCTGATCATCACCATTTTCGTTCACTTCAGACCAACATTTCCCAGCTGCAAATCGAACCAGGACCAACCAGTGTGCGTGAGAGCCGAGAGGGAGCAGAAATTTTCCAGATTTTCTTGCGTGAGCTTAGCTTGCTGTGAGGTAATTTCTGGATTCATTTTATGACTAATCAGAGATAGTTTGAGCTATCTAGGGGCATGCATGTACTATGGTACAGTCGGATGAATGAGATTAAGCCATTAGAAAATTTCTGTTTTGGATGTTGATGCTTCTGCCGAGAAGTTGAGCCGATAATGCAGTTTTATTTTCAATTTTCTGGGACAATCTGAGCATCTAAGTGTACTTAGCCGAATGAAAACTTGAAGATTAATACCATGCATGTGGATTTGTGCATTCGGATGATGTGGGTATAGCATACAAAAAAAAAATTCTGTCTTGGGGCTAAACAATTCTGCCGAGTAGCTGGTTTAGAAATGTAGCATTATTTCTGGTGTCCTACGACAATTTGAGTTTGATTAAGTGTTTAACTACTCAATAACAATAAGGTTAAGCCATCTAGGGACATGCATGTTGATGTTAGGCACTCGAATGGGAATTTTAAGAACAGAATTTCTGTTATGTGCAAGTGTTGGAGCTGCCGAGAGTTTAGCTTGATCTGTTGCAGCCTAAATTGGTTTAATGATTGTTGTTTAAACTTATAACCATGGTTAGAAGGTTAATAACCAGTTAATTAGGCTCTGCATGCAACTAATTAGTTAGATAAACCAGAAAAAAAAGGGGCAATCTGCCCAAGCATGTCATCCGAGCCAAGCAGGAAAAAAAAAATAATAAAAATATTTTAGAAAATTTTGATGCCAATGGTTGTTGTTTGAACTCTATTTCTGAGCTAGAAACGTTTATTTTCTAGCTAAGAATTTGCATGAGGGAATTGAGAGTTTAAAAGCATGTTTTAACCCAAAAAATAAAATGAAAACAGAGAGTTCCTCCATGCATGTTTAACCGTGGCTAGTTGGACAGATTTCTGGAATTTTCTGGATAATTTTAGTTGCTGTATGAATCAGGTTTTGAAGTAGAAAATTTTAATAGTTAGCTAAGTGTTTAAACGCTGAAATTGAGTACCTAAAACCATGATCAAGCCGAGGGAAAATTTGAACTAAAGTAGATTGGTTGCTGGAAAAACTTTGGAAGCCGCAAGGTTGAACCAGAAATTTTAGTTGTTTTGAAAGTGTAATTGGTTTCTGGAATTTATTTTATTTTTCCCTTGGAATATAATGGTTTAGAAATACAAAAGAGTTGTAAGCTTTAAATGGTGTAAGTTGTATAGCAATGAAATACTTGATATATTGGAAGATGGAACCAAAAATGTTATTATATAAATGCTGGAATTTCTTATGTGATAGCCGAAAGTTGAGTTGAAAAATTTGCTTGGTTTTTGAAATTTTTCCTTAAAACATGAGGGATGGAAATGCCGGAATATGTTGTTTTGGAGACCTATAAGAAGGTATGGATGGTTTGAATATAAACATTTTGGTAGCAAAAGAGAAAAAGGAGTTTTTCACAAGTGAAAAATGAAACTTTAGATTTTCGAATGCCCCTGACCAGTTTCAATAAAACGTTTATATCTTGGTGTAGGAAACTCCGTTTAAGGCGCCGTCAGTGGCATGTGAAACTAGAATCATAGGCCTTTGTCCTGTAGAAATTTCGCATTTTTCCTCCATGTGAACTGCTGCTTATAAATCCTCAAAGTAGACTGTTTGTACGAATGTCCTGTTTCTTGGTGAAACTGGAATTGGGTTTTGGTTTGAGACCTTAGCTTACTTGTGGTTTAAATTCTTGATTAAATTGTGGTTGGAAGTAATTGTTGTTGTCAAGGGCTAATGATTGATGAAGCCCTTGGCCATTTGGATGATTTTATAAGTGCTACAGGGTGATGAAAGTTAACTGCTGGAGTGTCTTGGAGGCTTTACTTTTATTTGCTTATGATGGGCTTGCTGAAACCAAGTGCTAATGATTGATGAAGCCTTGGTTGATCGTTTTATTTTTATCAGAAATGCACTTGTTGAAATCTAGGGCTAATGATTGACGAAGCCCTAGTAATTTGCTATGTGATTGTTACCATATCTTGGGATCCATATTATGATTTCGGATCGGAATTGTAGCTGTGGAAATTGTATCGACCTTGCGAACTTGAGTAGCTGTGATCAAATTAATCGAAAATATTTTTCCAGCTAGTATTATATTATAAAACTCCCTATCTAGTGCTTTGCATGAAACTTTCCAACCCGATAAATTCCCTTTAGCTCAAACTAGCCTTAATAGTTTTAGTAATAATTTTGCAGGAACCATAGCTTTAAAGAAATGTTCAAAGTAACTTTCTAACATTGATATTAAGAGGTTGTCGACTTATTTCAAGAAAATTTATACTAGTTACCCTTTTTATAAAGAAAAGTACCTCAAGGAGAATTATAAGAAACATTTCTGCTATTTGTGTCAAGTTTCAATCTAAGTAGATTTTTGAAATTTCTACGGGAAAGTAAACTAGCAATATATTAGATAAACCTCAATGTGTTTGAGCCTAAAGACTGAATAGAAGCTTATAGTTTCAATATCTGATATTCTAGGATATTGCGAGGAAGCGGAATTCGATTCCCAATTTGACATTTGAACTTCACTCCTGGTGAGTGTCCCTGCCTGTTCTATGCTTACCTGCTTAAAGCACCTTCTTGACTTGATATGTGATAAGTTGAAAAGTTGGTTTCTGATCCATTGAAGTGAGCTGTGTGTACTTTATCGCACTAGCCGTTCGAGTGGTGACTTGTGAAAAACATTTTTTTTTTAGTGAATCCAAGTGCTGGACGTAAAGTCGTTGGGTGGATCCCTCGACCAGTCTATAATAATAAATCAAGTGCTGGACGTAAAGTCGTTGGGTGGATCCCTCGACCAGTCTATAATAATGAATCAAGTGCTGGACGTAAAGTTGTTGGGTGAATCCCTCGACCAGTCTATAATAATAATATAAGTGCTGGACGTAACGTCGTTGGGTGAATCCCTCGACCAGTCTAAGGTACACTTGGGTATTATCGCCTCCCTATTTGTTTACTTCAGTCGAATCAATACGTGTTAATTGTTTTAATTGATTGCATGTTTTTGGGGCACCACTGAGTTTTAGCTCACCCCACGTTTAATTGTTTTCCTTGACAGGTTCGGGAAACTGAAAGCCTTGAACTTACTTATGCTTCTTTTCTTTTGGATGTAATGGAGGATTACGGCTATTGTGTGGGTTGTATTATGCTTCAACTTGAATTATGTACTTTTGTTTCTGATTGCCACTTGAAGCTGGAAAATGTGTAAACCCTAATTCGGTTACTTGGTTTGTAAGTTTGTTTTTGGGATTTATGTATTTTATCTCCGGATTGGTACGACTTTATATCTTGGGTACGTAGCACGTGGGACGTTTAAGAGCCTCGACTGGTTATTTTTATCACTGCTATCTCTGAAGTTAATGTAGATTTAAGGATGATCCTACTTGGGAAAAGTTGTTTTGTAATAGATTAGGTTATTCTTCGGAAGGTTTCGGGTTAGTGTGCGTGCGTGAGTCCTGGCGAGAGTTGGGCAGACGGCCCGCCAACCCTCTGGTTCGCCTTAGGGGGAAGTGGGGTCGTCACAGGTGGTATCAGAGCTCTTATCGAGCTCGTGCCGGGAGAGGACTCTCGGACTGTGGGGATTGACTTGTTAAGTGCGAAACAAAAGTCGATAGTTGGGGATATTAGATATGTATGTTGGGTAGAAATCTCAAATGTAGGTAAGTTACTCTTGGGACTGGCCAGCCTGAGATGTGAATTATCCTATTGCTAGATTCCTGTACTCGAATACCAGATATTTCATTCAGTGGTGTATTTGCAAATTGTGAAGAATTTAGTATACCGCATTATGATGGGACTAGAAAGCATGAGTAAATTTGGCGAAGTAGAATCGAAAGGACAAGTCTAGCTTTTGAGAGTTTAAGGTGAAGAGCCAATAGTGAGACCTTGAAGATTAGTGCCAATTCTGTTTTGAGATGAAAATTTTACTAGTCATTCGATGGTAAAGGGAATATATGTCACCTCTTACCAAAACTGTGGCTTTAGACTTAGAATTTGAGTGGAATAGCAGTTTAAATAAGAACTATGCAGTTGTGAATGGTTCTAAATCCGGAGGAGAGATAAGTTTGATAAATTTGCCACATGATTAGTATGCTATCATTTGCAAATAATTAAAGGTGAGCTATAGATGACATTGTGGTCTTTTGAATTTTACTGAAGGATTATTCGGGGCTAATAACCAATGGGATAAAGATACCTAGTTGTTAGGTTATTAGAAAACGTGATGAATGAAATGTTTAAGTTCATTTAGAATACTCAGGAGCCACTGATGTATCTAAGTAATGATCATATTATTTGATTTGACACTAGACGTAGTAGAATTACAATTTACTAAGGAAATTTGATTAGTGTTACTAAGGGAATCTAGTGGGATTGTCGAAGACTAAACTAATGAAGGTTAAGTTGAATCTAAACTAAGGGTTGAGCTATTAGTTATGTGGTTATAATAATCGGTGTATTATTGACTTGCTTTCCTTCATGTTTATAAAGATCGAAATTTGAGTTATGTGTGAAAATATTAAATGTACCGTGAATTGTTTGGCTTTTAAAGTTGTATGAACTTTGGTATGTGAATATATGCTTTAAGTGTTTTAAATTTTCTTTCTCTTGGTATTCATGTTGACCTCACTTAATAATAACAAGTAAATAAATAGCAACATCTTCGCTTGATCACTTTATTTTTATCAATAGGCATAACTAGGCTATGGATCTACAAGTTAGAAATAGAGGACGTGGGAGACCAACTAGGCAACACCCCGAGGGTGGTAGTGATAGGGAACCTGAGGCCAACCCAGGCCATGGTCAGGGAAACGTGGCCGGAGATCCAGTGGCCACCGCAATCAATAGAATAACTGATGTGTTAGAGCGCATGACTGAGCATCAAGCCCATGGAGCGGTGCATCAGCAAGGAGGCCCAATCGATTATGAGGATCGGGCATTAGAGAGATTCCTGAAGTTTGGACCTCCTAAGTTCTACGGAGGCCCAGAACCTGAGGTAGCCGAAGGTTGGTGGGAAAGGATCTCTGATATTTTTGCCGCTCTAAATTATACGGAAGAGAGGCAAGTGACTTTTGCAGCATTCCAGTTTGAAGGAGCTGCTCGTTCCTGGTGGAACCTAATTAGGGTCAATTGGGACAGGAATCATATTCCCAGGACCTGGGCGAACTTCACAAGGGAGTTCAACGCCAAATTTCTTCCACCTCTCATTCAAGAAAAGAGAGAGGACGACTTCATAAAATGTAAGCAAGGGGCGATGAGTGTCGCCGAATATGAAGTCCAGTTCACAAAATTGTCCCGATTTGCTCCTGAACTGATAGCCACGGAACAAAGGCGTGTCCGGAGGTTTGTGCAGGGACTAAACGTGGAAATTCAGGAGGGATTAGCTGCTGTTCGGATAGACACATTTGCTGATGCTGTAGAAAGAGCTCAAAGGGTTGAAGTTGCTAGAACTCAAGTAAAAACCTACCAGGCCAAGAAAAGATTTGCACCTAGCAGCAGTCGGGAGCCGACTTATACAAATGCTCCACTGGCCAAAGTGGGTCGAGGAACTGGCGCCAGAGGTGCCGGAGGAAGAAATAATGGAACTAACGGGGAACCAAATGGAAGAGGTCAACCTAGGAACGCCCCACAAGGAAGTCGTGCGATAACTTTCCAGGGAACTTGTGGGTATTGCAAGAAACCTGGACATACCGAGGCCGGTTGCTGGAGGAAAGCAGGAAAGTGCTTGAAGTGTGGAAGCAGCGAGCACCAAATTGCCGGTTGCCCGAAAATACAAGAGGATAATACCCTGAATGATGAACCAGCCAACATTAGAGAGAATAGGCCGAAAGTTCCTACCAGGGTTTACGCTATAAATTACCAACCTGTACCTGATTCTCCGGAAGCCGTGGAAGGTACTCTTCCCATTTCTCATCAATTAGCTAGAGTGATTAATTGATCATAGTGCAACTCATTCATTTGGGAACCAAACTTTTTCATCCGGAGTTAACGTCAAATCTGTTAGATTACCCTTGACCTTGAAGTTAAAACATCAATGGGTAATAAGATTTTAATCAGTAGCTTAACTTATAATAACTGCGAATTCTGTATTGAAGGGCATAAAATATTAATGGATCTAATCAAATTGAACATACGAGGTTATGATGTTATTACAGGAAAGAATTTTCTAGCTCATCACCATGCTAAGCTTGACTGCAGAACAAAAGTATTGGAACTTTGGAGTTAGAAGAAGAAATACAGAAAAAGTATTCCGATTTGTTTCTCAAGAAAGTGTGAATTTTGAGGATAAAATTCATTGTAAGGAGGGGAGGATGTGAGAACCCTGAAAATACACATATAAATATCAGTGCATATTTCATTTGCATTTTAATTCTTTAATAAATTTTAGCACTAAATCTAATTGTTTTTAAATAAGTACGTATAAATAAACGTTATGTGCAAAATAAAAGAATTGTGCGAAACTATTAAACTTCTTAGTTTTGTTACATTAAACTTATATTTCGATGGTAAATTGTGACAGCCCCACCTTCCCCTAAGGCGTACCGAAGGGGTTAGCGGACTGCCTGCCCACCTCTCGCCAGGACTACTAAAACGGTAAAACATTAATTCAAGTCGTTCGGGAAAACTACTAACGCGCTTAACCCAACCATCAATGAAGAAACGAAAAACAAAAGTTAAAACATAAAGTAAATAGTGACTGCCACGTCACAAACAGCCAGGATCCAATCAAATGCAAATAACTGCTTACAAACTCTGAAAGGAATATATATACAAGCCAAGTATAATACATGGAACATGAATACACACACTGTTACCAACCACATTGGTATGATTACAAGCCAAAAGGAAACATGTAAATTCAAGTACAATCAAGTTGCCAACTATTGAGGAGCTATACAAAATCTCTCAACTAGCTCTACTCAACTCAGCTTCAAACTCAAAAGTCCAAAAGGTAAATCCCTGTAAGGAAAACAAAATTCACGGAGTGAGCTTTCGCCCAATGAGGTACCATCACCAAAATATACCAGGATCACATAAGCACAAGAATATTCAGTCCAAATACGCACGTCAAGTAAGTAAAATCAACAACACCCAAGTATAGGGAATAAAAGGATACGGATGGCTCTCAAGAGCCCTTTTCCTCTTTTGCCATGCTTGATCTCATCTCATTGACTCTCCGTCAATATATACCAGGTAATCATGACCGTAGACTCCTCTTTACTCCAATTATCCGTCCACCTCACTTTCCCCTTACCGGGCCCGAACACCAAACAGTACAGAATTGGTATTACTCGAGTATACCGGAATCAAGGGTCTCATACCCAAAGATTCCCAAATACAGTCCCCATGGCTTGTCAAATGTCCCCGACCAAGTCCTTACTGGCTCGAGTCCATTGACTTCCAATGAGGTAGAGCTCAGAGTGAACAGTAAAGATTGGTATCCAAGCGATACCAAATCCAGTATAGTCAAGAATATTCAAGTCATATCATAAACAGTCAAGTAAGCTTAGTAGAATAACCAGTCAAGAAGGCCAGAGAGTACGAGAGTGGTAAAGTACACCCTCGCCTCACCTAGCTCAAACAATCATCACAACTAGCCCAAATCACAGAATTCAAGTACAAGAAAGCCACAGAATAACAAACATGTGAGTAGTACACTCACCAAGTTTAACAAAGAATTTCACAAGTTTTCGCCCGACGTGAGCCTCGGATCACCGGCACGCCCTATAGCAATCAAGAAAATACAATGAAAACTCAAACACAAGTCGAATACCTTTTTCTAGGAACTATTAAGGCAAGACCCAAATATAGCTTGGAAATGAAAAATACATAACATTTAGGGTTAAAAGGAGAAACAAACCCAAAACCGTTCATTTCTAGTCCATCTCAACCCAACTCACAAGAATCTAATACCCTAGACACTCGGACAGCATTTCCCCTAAAATTTCAGCTTTTCCAACCTGCAAGACAACCAATAAAACTATCCAACACAACCACAAGTACCCAAACAAGTCATAAGCCATTCAATATACTTCATTAGGGTCACAATACCCTTCAATTATAGCCAATTAGAAGGTCAACAATCAACTATAAAAAACCCCCAATTTGAAACCCTAAATCTGAAATTTTCCGCACAAACGGAAATTGTCCGCAATTAACCACAATTAACGCACAAGAGAGCTATAAAATGCCATTTAGAACCATCAATTCCAGCTCAATCATCTCAATCATAGGAAAACAGAAAAAATCCAGAAAAAATCAGAAAATTAGGAAACTTCACTCCAATCCACCAAATCTTCCGTAAAATCGCGTAAATAGCTACTATAAGGCACCAATTGGCCAAAATTAATAACAAAAGATGAGTTCCAAGCAAGATACCTTAGTTCTTCAAGAAAGGTTGTAGCTTAGGTGATTTTCTTCCAAAACAACACCACCAAGTTCTTCAAAGACCCTAAGCAAGATGTTTTTATGGACTAATTCAAGAAACAAACGGCTAGTTTTCAAGATTTGAGCAAGGATTTGAAGATGAAGGTTGAAGAATCTTTTCCTTTTGCTTCCAAGGAGCATTCGGCCAAGAGGGAGGAAGAAGTGAAGTCATCTTGGTCAAAATTAGACTTTAAGTAAAGTTAAAGAAGTTAGGCCAAAAGTTAGGCAAGTTTAAGCTAATGACAAGTGGACACTTGGCACCTTATTGTTGCTAGAAGTCATGTTCTTGTCTCCTCAGTATTAATTCATCTAGGTAACCTCCAATTATCTCCTAACACCTAGTAATTAAATCCCTATATGCAATATTTAACCGAATCGGCCGAATTTCTCTCACTAAATGCACTAGCGGGTCCCACGTCCAAAATACGTTCCAATTTTCTCACGAACTACCTTATACTAGAAAAATGATTTTAAAACTATATTTACTGATAAAATGTTGATAAAAGTAATATAATAAAGAAAATAAAAAAAAACGGGTGCACAGGAATAAAATAATAAATAAATAAAAATAAATTTTTTTTTTCTGGGTTCTCACACTCTCTCCCCCTTAAAGAATTTCACCCTCGAAATTGCTCACCTGGGTTACTACATAGCTCAGGGTATTTCGTTTGCATCTCTTCCTCCAACTCCCAAGTTGCCTCTTCTATTCCATGATTTCTCCACAAAACCTTTACCAATGGAATTTGCTTATTCCTCAGTTCCTTAATCCTTCGATCGAGTACTTGTACAGGTCTTTCTTCGTAAGTAAGTGCCTCATCTAACTCAATCTCCTCTGGTCGCACAACGTGGGTTGGATCAGGATAGTATTTTTTTAGCATCGAAACATGGAAGACGTCATGAATCCGAGATAAACTTGGCGGCAACTCGAGTCGGTACGCTACCTTCCCAACTCGTTGGAGAATTTTGTAAGGCCCCACGAACCGTGGTTGAAGTTTCTTTCCTCTACCCGCAGTGACACTTCGTAGTGGTGTGATTTTAAGGAAAACACGGTCTCCAACTTCGAACTCCAAGTCTTTCCTTCGGTTATCTGCGTAGCTCTTTTGTCGGCTTTGAGCTGTTTGGAGTCTTTGACGAATCAATTTAACCTTCTCTTGTGCATCCTCCATCCAAGGAATGGTTGTTGGATCTAGAGCTTTCTTTTCCCCTACTTCATCCCAATAAATGGGCGAACGACACTTCCGTCCGTAGAGAGCTTCATATGGTGCCATTTGAATGGACGAATGGAAACTGTTATTGTAGGCAAACTCTACCAAAGTCACATGTTGACCCCAATTACCCCCAAAATCCAGAATACAAGTTCGTAACATATCCTCGAGGGTTTGAATGGTTCGCTCTGACTGTCCATCCGTCTGGGGGTGATAAGTGGTACTAAGGTTGATTTTGGTCCCCAAGTTCTCCTGAAACTTTTGCCAAAACCTCGATACAAAACGAGGATCTCGGTCTGAAACTATACTCACTGGAACCCCATGCAACCTCACAATTTCATTCAGGTACAATCGAGCCAGCTTATCCATGGAATCCTTCACATTCACAGGTAAGAAATTGGCCGATTTGGTTAACCGATCAACGATCACCCAAACGGCATCATGTCCTTTTTGAGTTCTTGGCAGTCCAGAAACAAAGTCCATCGTGATATTTTCCCATTTCCATTCGGGTATCTCAAGAGGTTGTAACAGTCCAGAGGGTTTTTGGTGTTCAGCCTTGACTTGCTGGCAAATCAGACAGGTTTGGATATATTGAGCAATCTCTCTCTTCATCTTATCCCACCAGTACAACCGTCGCAAGTCTTAGTACATCTTATTACTACCAGGATGGATCGTGTATTTCGATCGATGGGCTTCCTCTAAAATTTCTCTTTTCAGGTTTTCGTCATTGGCTACAACTACTCGGTTCCTATACCTTAAAATCCCTTCAGGACCCAAATTGAATTCAGGTAATGCTTCCTTTTCTACCTTTTCCTTCCACTTTTGTACCATCGGATCTTTTTCTTGGGCTACTTTAATTCGATCAAGAATAGCAGATGTGACCCGAATATTTCCAAAAGTTATTTTCTTGCATCCCATCCTAGGGTTCCATTCACTAGCTGCTCCTAACATTTCCCACTCCTTGACCATCAACCTTGCTACTTGAGCCTTCCGACTTAAGGCGTCCGCTACTACGTTAGCCTTACCGGGATGGTAGTTGATCGTGCAGTCATAATCTTCTAAGAGTTCCATCCACCGGCGTTGCCTCATATTCAACTCTTTTTGGGAGAAAAGGTATTTAAGACTCTTATGGTCTGAATAAACCTCAAAGGTAACCCCGTAGAGGTAGTGTCTCCACTTTTTCAGAGCAAAGACCACAGCAGCTAACTCCAAGTCATGGGTAGGGTAGTTTTGTTCATGGGTTTTCAGTTTCCTAGAGGCAAAAGCAATCACGTTCTTGTTTTGCATTAACACACACCCTAAGCCTTCCCTCGAAGCATCGGTATAAACAGTAAAACTGTCCTTCCCATTAGGCAAGGCCAAAACAGGAGCCCTGGTTAACCTTCGCTTCAACTCCTGAAAACTGGTTTCACACCTAGTATCCCACACAAAACGGCTATTTTTCTTCGTTAGATCGGTTAAAGGGCCGGCCAATTTGGAAAAGTCTTTAATAAAGCGTCTATAGTACCCAGCCAACCCTAAGAAACTGCGAATCTCAGTGGGATTTTCGGGCCTCTTCCATTCAGCCACTGCCTCTACTTTCGCGGAATCCACTGTAATACCTTCTTTTGAAATCACATGTCCCAAGAAAGAAATTTTCTCCAACCAAAATTCACACTTACTAAATTTGGCGTATAGCCGATGATCTCTCAGGGTTTGTAACACTAGCTTCAAATGATGCTCATGTTCCTCACGGGTTTTAGAATAGACCAAGATGTCGTCAATAAACACGACAACAAATCGGTCCAGGTAGGGTTTGAAAACCCGATGCATCAAATCCATAAAGGCGGCAGGGGCATTGGTCAACCCAAAGGGCATGACTGCAAACTCAAAATGCCCATATCTAGAATTGAAAGCAGTCTTGGGTATATCTTCTTTCTTAATAAGCAACTGATAGTAACCCTGTCGGAGATCTAACTTTGAAAAGACCACCGCGCCTTGCAACTGGTCAAACAGTTCATCGATATGGGGAAGTGGGTATTTGTTCTTAATGGTCATATTGTTTAATCCCCGATAATCGATACACAATCTTAAAGTTCCATCCTTCTTCTTAACAAAGAGTACCGGAGCCCCCCACGGAGATCCACTCTCCTGAATAAACCCACGCTCCAACAGGTCTTGCAACTGTACTTTCAACTCCTTGAGTTCCGCAGGTGCCATTCGATAGGGGGTCTTAGAGATAGGTGATGTCCCCGGTAACAGGTCAATCTTAAACTCTATCTCTCTCTCCGGAGGTAAAGTTACTAATTCATCAGGAAACACATCCGGATACTCACTTACTACCGACACATCTTCAACCCTCAATTTATCAGTGGGAGTGTTTATAAGAAAAGCTAGGAACCCTTGGGCCCCTCTATACAGAAATTTCCTAGCCCGAATACCCGAAATTAATGCAGATGAGGCTAAACTACCCCTTATATCAAGCCTTAGGGTTGCCTCCCCCCGTATACGAAATTCCACTACTTTTCTCTTACAATCAAGTTGTGCATCGTACTTCGCTAGCCAGTCCATACCCAATATAACGTCATACCCCTTAATAGCTAAACTTATAAGATTCCCCAAAAGCTTTCTCTCTCCTACCCAAATTTTGCAATTTGTATACATCAAACCAGTAATCAAACGTTGGTCCCCCGTAGGAGTACTAACTTCTAAGTCATAAGGCAAGCTAACAGGGGTTATATCAATGCCGCACATAAAATCGGGGTTAACAAAGGAGTGGGTAGCACCAGGGTCTATCAAAATCCTAGCTAGACGATAGAAAACAGGGATCGTACCTTCTACAACCCCAGAGGAATCAGGGACTTGTTGTTGCTCAAGGGAGTAAACCCGAGCTGGCACCTTCGGCTTTGTCCCTTCTACCTTGGACTGTCCCGAGTTGGCCTTCGACGACTGGGTGGTTACTCTAGCCTCCCGAGGTAACACCGGACAGTTAGCTATTTGATGCTCTGCACTCCCGCAGCGCAATCATTTCCTTTCTTTCCTCCAACAGTTGTCCTCAGTGTGGTTGGGTTTCCCACAAAATCCACAGGGTCCACGTGCAACTGAGGCCGAACTTCCTTGTGAGACGCTTCTCTGTGGGCCTCGTCCATTGTGACCACCCCTCGGCGGAGTCCCTCGCGTCATTCCCGGTTGCCTTCCTCCTCCGGCTCCTCTTCCAAACTTAGGAGGGGTCCCTTTATCCCCTTGGTTCGAACTACTCGCAGAGAACCCCCGTTTTTTCACCTGAAAATTCCTTACTTGGAGCCTTGCATTTTCAACTCGCAAAGCTTTCTCCACAGCGTCACTAAAGATATTGATCTGGGCTACCGCCAGATCCTTTTGAATTTCCACATTGAGCCCTTGAATAAAACGCCGAACTCTCCTTTGCTCCGTTAGAATGAGTTCAGGGGCGAACTTAGATAAACGAGTAAACTGGCTCTCGTACTCAGCCACCGATTGCGTCCCCTGACGGAGTCTAATGAACTCGTCCTCCTTCTTTTCCTGGACTAGAGGGGGAAAGTATTTCGCATTGAAGTCCCTCACAAAGTTTACCCATGTTCTTGGGGTTTGTTCCCGGTCCCACTTCATTCGTATCACGTTCCACCAAGAACGCGCGGCCCCTTCCAATTGGAAGACTGCGAAAGTAACCTGCCTCTCCTCTGAATAGTGTAGGGCGGCAAAAATATCTATCATTTTCTCTAACCATTTTTCGGCTACGTCCGGATCTGGCCCGCCCAGAAATTTTGGCGGAGAAAACTTCTGAAATCTCTCTAGGGCCCGATCTTCACTCTCTACTACATGGCCAGGGTTCCCAGGTTGCTGGATAGGAGGTTGGCCCTGCTGTTGCACTACGTGGGCTAACAGGTCGGTCATTTGCTGCATAGCAGCAGCTATCTGGGCATTAGGGTCAACCCTAGGTTCAGGATTTGGTTCAGTCATGGTATCCCTAGTACCCTCGTCAGTTGTGGGTTGCCTAACCCCGCGCCCGCGGCCTCGTCCACTACGAGTGCCTTCCATTGCTCTAATGTCACTCTAAAGTCGAGGTACAAAATAATATTAAAAGTGCATAGAAATATAGTCACATAAGCATGATCGAAGAACCAAAAATAAACACCACATAAGATATGTATACACATAGAACAGTAATACACAGAACACATAACTGTGACAAACAGTCATACATGAGCAGTCAAGCAAATATATACAAAAGTACTCCCGTGAAGCCCAAAAGAGGGTCTGTCAAAATACACTGTACAACCTAGGTCCCAAAAGGTACAAAAGGTACAAAACAGCTAACCAAAAGCGTTTCCTAGGTATCCCTCACACGGGATCAAAATAAGGCTCAAAAACCCTAATCTAGTCCTCGACGGAGCCAACCGACTCCCCCCCAGAGCTAGAGCTAGGGGCGCCTCCCTGACCTGGAGCTCCGCCACCTGGAACTCCCCCTGGCGCATTGGCGCCAATCACTCCCTGGATGAGTGCCCCACACTCATCGATAATAGCGCCAGACCGGTCTCTCACCTCCCGGACTACCCTAGTGAGGCGGTCGTTAACCACCTGCAACTGCTCTCTCAGAGCGTTCGTCCTCTCCTGCTCCATGGCCACGTCCCCCTGGAGCTCCCCAATCCTATCGGCCTGCATCCGCGTGATGCCCCTAAGCCTAAGGGTCTCAGTGCGCTCCCTGGCGGCGGCACACCTAAGCCTCCGTCGCTCAGCAAGCACTACCACAACCACGTGGTCCGCGTAAGAATAAAACTGGCAACGCCTACAGCGGCGGGTCCGGCTAGCGGTATACCACAGCCGGATCGGACCTCCTGGTCTCTCCTGGTAGTCGATAACCCGTGGGCGCCTCTGAGGTGGCTCGTCTCCGCCCGCTCCACTAGTGCCAGCCATAACCTACAAAGATAGCAAAGGTTTATAGCTTAGACAATATATTCACACTTAATGGCGTCTAAAAGCAATCCCAAAAGTTCTAAGGACCAGGTTTTAGGTTCGCCCAGGGTATTTCTAACCTAGGCTCTGATACCACCTGTGACAGCCCCACCTTCCCCTAAGGCGTACCGAAGGGGTTAGCGGACTGCCTGCCCAGCTCTCGCCAGGACTACTAAAACGGTAAAACATTAATTCAAGTCGTTCGGGAAAACTACTAACGCGCTTAACCCAACCATCAATGAAGAAACGAAAAACAAAAGTTAAAACATAAAGTAAATAGTGACTGCCACGTCACAAACAGCCAGGATCCAATCAAATGCAAATAACTGCTTACAAACTCTGAAAGGAATATATATACAAGCCAAGTATAATACATGGAACATGAATACACACACTGTTACCAACCACATTGGTATGATTACAAGCCAAAAGGAAACATGTAAATTCAAGTACAATCAAGTTGCCAACTATTGAGGAGCTATACAAAATCTCTCAACTAGCTCTACTCAACTCAGCTTCAAACTCAAAAGTCCAAAAGGTAAATCCCTGTAAGGAAAACAAAATTCACGGAGTGAGCTTTCGCCCAATGAGGTACCATCACCAAAATATACCAGGATCACATAAGCACAAGAATATTCAGTCCAAATACGCACGTCAAGTAAGTAAAATCAACAACACCCAAGTATAGGGAATAAAAGGATACGGATGGCTCTCAAGAGCCCTTTTCCTCTTTTGCCATGCTTGATCTCATCTCATTGACTCTCCGTCAATATATACCAGGTAATCATGACCGTAGACTCCTCTTTACTCCAATTATCCGTCCACCTCACTTTCCCCTTACCGGGCCCGAACACCAAACAGTACAGAATTGGTATTACTCGAGTATACCGGAATCAAGGGTCTCATACCCAAAGATTCCCAAATACAGTCCCCATGGCTTGTCAAATGTCCCCGACCAAGTCCTTACTGGCTCGAGTCCATTGACTTCCAATGAGGTAGAGCTCAGAGTGAACAGTAAAGATTGGTATCCAAGCGATACCAAATCCAGTATAGTCAAGAATATTCAAGTCATATCATAAACAGTCAAGTAAGCTTAGTAGAATAACCAGTCAAGAAGGCCAGAGAGTACGAGAGTGGTAAAGTACACCCTCGCCTCACCTAGCTCAAACAATCATCACAACTAGCCCAAATCACAGAATTCAAGTACAAGAAAGCCACAGAATAACAAACATGTGAGTAGTACACTCACCAAGTTTAACAAAGAATTTCACAAGTTTTCGCCCGACGTGAGCCTCGGATCACCGGCACGCCCTATAGCAATCAAGAAAATACAATGAAAACTCAAACACAAGTCGAATACCTTTTTCTAGGAACTATTAAGGCAAGACCCAAATATAGCTTGGAAATGAAAAATACATAACATTTAGGGTTAAAAGGAGAAACAAACCCAAAACCGTTCATTTCTAGTCCATCTCAACCCAACTCACAAGAATCTAATACCCTAGACACTCGGACAGCATTTCCCCTAAAATTTCAGCTTTTCCAACCTGCAAGACAACCAATAAAACTATCCAACACAACCACAAGTACCCAAACAAGTCATAAGCCATTCAATATACTTCATTAGGGTCACAATACCCTTCAATTATATCCAATTAGAAGGTCAACAATCAACTATAAAAAACCCCCAATTTGAAACCCTAAATCTGAAATTTTCCGCACAAACGGAAATTGTCCGCAATTAACCACAATTAACGCACAAGAGAGCTATAAAATGCCATTTAGAACCATCAATTCCAGCTCAATCATCTCAATCATAGGAAAACAGAAAAAATCCAGAAAAAATCAGAAAATTAGGAAACTTCACTCCAATCCACCAAATCTTCCGTAAAATCGCGTAAATAGCTACTATAAGGCACCAATTGGCCAAAATTAATAACAAAAGATGAGTTCCAAGCAAGATACCTTAGTTCTTCAAGAAAGGTTGTAGCTTAGGTGATTTTCTTCCAAAACAACACCACCAAGTTCTTCAAAGACCCTAAGCAAGATGTTTTTATGGACTAATTCAAGAAACAAACGGCTAGTTTTCAAGATTTGAGCAAGGATTTGAAGATGAAGGTTGAAGAATCTTTTCCTTTTGCTTCCAAGGAGCATTCGGCCAAGAGGGAGGAAGAAGTGAAGTCATCTTGGTCAAAATTAGACTTTAAGTAAAGTTAAAGAAGTTAGGCCAAAAGTTAGGCAAGTTTAAGCTAATGACAAGTGGACACTTGGCACCTTATTGTTGCTAGAAGTCATGTTCTTGTCTCCTCAGTATTAATTCATCTAGGTAACCTCCAATTATCTCCTAACACCTAGTAATTAAATCCCTATATGCAATATTTAACCGAATCGGCCGAATTTCTCTCACTAAATGCACTAGCGGGTCCCACGTCCAAAATACGTTCCAATTTTCTCACGAACTACCTTATACTAGAAAAATGATTTTAAAACTATATTTACTGATAAAATGTTGATAAAAGTAATATAATAAAGAAAATAAAAAAAAACGGGTGCACAGGAATAAAATAATAAATAAATAAAAATAAATTTTTTTTTCTGGGTTCTCACATAAATTATTTCATTGATTTAACAATTAATTTCTTTGAATTCTAGTATTGTAATTAATTGTTTTGAAATAAAGTGTAAAGATAATTTTTATGTAACAAATAATATGATTGTGCCCAATATTGAATTATTCGGTATTGCTATACTAAAGTAATAACTCTTGAGTTATAGTAAGTTTACGCTTTAAAAATAAATTCCTTTATGCTTAATTAATGACACTTGAGTCGATAACCTTACTATCTTAAAACAAATTATTTAAATTCCAATGACTAACTCCAATTAGTTGCTAACCTTAAGTGTTAATAAGGTTTGAGCTAATGAATATCAAGAATGTTAAAGTTATATTAAGGTCAAACTTGATTTTTATAGTTTAGTTAATAAAGTAAGAATGTTAGGATTTACTAGGAACCTTAATATTAAATTGTAATCGATAAATATTCGATAAAAACGGTTCAAGTATACTAGTGTATAATTAGGCCTTAAAATCACACTTGGGGATAATTGTTGGAATTAAGTTAGAATTGAGATTTTAGTTGAGGTTAGGGAGCAAAGTGAAAGGACCAAAATGCCCTTCACAATCCACAAATCCCCACTACACCACAACCATCACCATGCACGGCCAAACACCCCTTCTGACAACATTTCCATCACCGCCCAAATTGTCCAATCCCGTTCTCTCCAATTCCATACGTAAACCATCTCCACACTTAACCAATTCTAACCACAAACACCTCTCAAAACCACGGCACCCTCTTCATTTCCTTTCCACTTCACATCTCAAACCACAACTGCATTTCACTCTGCCTTGCTAGTGTCGATAAACCGAGAGAGACCGAGCTGCACTCTGCAGCCGAGTGGAAGAAAGGAAACCGCAGGATTGAATGTTTTTGGTTCTGGCGTGAGTTGGAGTGAAACCAGGGAGAGCAAGTGGAAGTCGGAGGAGCTGCTGATCATCACCATTTTCGTTCACTTCAGACCAACATTTCCCAGCTGCAAATCGAACCAGGACCAACCAGTGTGCGTGAGAGCCGAGAGGGAGCAGAAATTTTCCAGATTTTCTTGCGTGAGCTTAGCTTGCTGTGAGGTAATTTCTGGATTCATTTTATGACTAATCAGAGATAGTTTGAGCTATCTAGGGGCATGCATGTACTATGGTACAGTCGGATGAATGAGATTAAGCCATTAGAAAATTTCTGTTTTGGATGTTGATGCTTCTGCCGAGAAGTTGAGCCGATAATGCAGTTTTATTTTCAATTTTCTGGGACAATCTGAGCATCTAAGTGTACTTAGGCGAATGAAAACTTGAAGATTAATACCATGCATGTGGATTTGTGCATTCGGATGATGTGGGTATAGCATACAAAAAAAAAATTCTGTCTTGGGGCTAAACAATTCTGCCGAGTAGCTGGTTTAGAAATGTAGCATTATTTCTGGTGTCCTACGACAATTTGAGTTTGATTAAGTGTTTAACTACTCAATAACAATAAGGTTAAGCCATCTAGGGACATGCATGTTGATGTTAGGCACTCGAATGGGAATTTTAAGAACAGAATTTCTGTTATGTGCAAGTGTTGGAGCTGCCGAGAGGTTAGCTTGATCTGTTGCAGCCTAAATTGGTTTAATGATTGTTGTTTAAACTTATAACCATGGTTAGAAGGTTAATAACCAGTTAATTAGGCTCTGCATGCAACTAATTAGTTAGATAAACCAGAAAAAAAAATAAAAATAAAAAGGGGCAATCTGCCCAAGCATGTCATCCGAGCCAAGCAGGAAAAAAAAATAATAAAAATATTTTAGAAAATTTTGATGCCAATGGTTGTTGTTTGAACTCTATTTCTGAGCTAGAAACGTTTATTTTCTAGCTAAGAATTTGCATGAGGGAATTGAGAGTTTAAAAGCATGTTTTAACCCAAAAAATAAAATGAAAACAGAGAGTTCCTCCATGCATGTTTAACCGTGGCTAGTTGGACAGATTTCTGGAATTTTCTGGATAATTTTAGTTGCTGTATGAATCAGGTTTTGAAGTAGAAAATTTTAATAGTTAGCTAAGTGTTTAAACGCTGAAATTGAGTACCTAAAACCATGATCAAGCCGAGGGAAAATTTGAACTAAAGTAGATTGGTTGCTGGAAAAACTTTGGAAGCCGCAAGGTTGAACCAGAAATTTTAGTTGTTTTGAAAGTGTAATTGGTTTCTGGAATTTATTTTATTTTTCCCTTGGAATATAATGGTTTAGAAATACAAAAGAGTTGTAAGCTTTAAATGGTGTAAGTTGTATAGCAATGAAATACTTGATATATTGGAAGATGGAACCAAAAATGTTATTATATAAATGCTGGAATTTCTTATGTGATAGCCGAAAGTTGAGTTGAAAAATTTGCTTGGTTTTTGAAATTTTTCCTTAAAACATGAGGGATGGAAATGCCGGAATATGTTGTTTTGGAGACCTATAAGAAGGTATGGATGGTTTGAATATAAACATTTTGGTAGCAAAAGAGAAAAAGGAGTTTTTCACAAGTGAAAAATGAAACTTTAGATTTTCGAATGCCCCTGACCAGTTTCAATAAAACGTTTATATCTTGGTGTAGGAAACTCCGTTTAAGGCGCCGTCAGTGGCATGTGAAACTAGAATCATAGGCCTTTGTCCTGTAGAAATTTCGCATTTTTCCTCCATGTGAACTGCTGCTTATAAATCCTCAAAGTAGACTGTTTGTACGAATGTCCTGTTTCTTGGTGAAACTGGAATTGGGTTTTGGTTTGAGACCTTAGCTTACTTGTGGTTTAAATTCTTGATTAAATTGTGGTTGGAAGTAATTGTTGTTGTCAAGGGCTAATGATTGATGAAGCCCTTGGCCATTTGGATGATTTTATAAGTGCTACAGGGTGATGAAAGTTAACTGCTGGAGTGTCTTGGAGGCTTTACTTTTATTTGCTTATGATGGGCTTGCTGAAACCAAGTGCTAATGATTGATGAAGCCTTGGTTGATCGTTTTATTTTTATCAGAAATGCACTTGTTGAAATCTAGGGCTAATGATTGACGAAGCCCTAGTAATTTGCTATGTGATTGTTACCATATCTTGGGATCCATATTATGATTTCGGATCGGAATTGTAGCTGTGGAAATTGTATCGACCTTGCGAACTTGAGTAGCTGTGATCAAATTAATCGAAAATATTTTTCCAGCTAGTATTATATTATAAAACTCCCTATCTAGTGCTTTGCATGAAACTTTCCAACCCGATAAATTCCCTTTAGCTCAAACTAGCCTTAATAGTTTTAGTAATAATTTTGCAGGAACCATAGCTTTAAAGAAATGTTCAAAGTAACTTTCTAACATTGATATTAAGAGGTTGTCGACTTATTTCAAGAAAATTTATACTAGTTACCCTTTTTATAAAGAAAAGTACCTCAAGGAGAATTATAAGAAACATTTCTGCTATTTGTGTCAAGTTTCAATCTAAGTAGATTTTTGAAATTTCTACGGGAAAGTAAACTAGCAATATATTAGATAAACCTCAATGTGTTTGAGCCTAAAGACTGAATAGAAGCTTATAGTTTCAATATCTGATATTCTAGGATATTGCGAGGAAGCGGAATTCGATTCCCAATTTGACATTTGAACTTCACTCCTGGTGAGTGTCCCTGCCTGTTCTATGCTTACCTGCTTAAAGCACCTTCTTGACTTGATATGTGATAAGTTGAAAAGTTGGTTTCTGATCCATTGAAGTGAGCTGTGTGTACTTTATCGCACTAGCCGTTCGAGTGGTGACTTGTGAAAAACATTTTTTTTTAGTGAATCCAAGTGCTGGACGTAAAGTCATTGGGTGGATCCCTCGACCAGTCTATAATAATAAATCAAGTGCTGGACGTAAAGTCGTTGGGTGGATCCCTCGACCAGTCTATAATAATAAATCAAGTGCTGGACGTAAAGTCGTTGGGTGGATCCCTCGACCAGTCTATAATAATGAATCAAGTGCTGGACGTAAAGTTGTTGGGTGAATCCCTCGACCAGTCTATAATAATAATATAAGTGCTGGACGTAACGTCGTTGGGTGAATCCCTCGACCAGTCTAAGGTACACTTGGGTATTATCGCCTCCCTATTTGTTTACTTCAGTCGAATCAATACGTGTTAATTGTTTTAATTGATTGCATGTTTTTGGGGCACCACTGAGCTTTAGCTCACCCCACGTTTAATTGTTTTCCTTGACAGGTTCGGGAAACTGAAAGCCTTGAACTTACTTATGCTTCTTTTCTTTTGGATGTAATGGAGGATTACGGCTATTGTGTGGGTTGTATTATGCTTCAACTTGAATTATGTACTTTTGTTTCTGATTGCCACTTGAAGCTGGAAAATGTGTAAACCCTAATTCGGTTACTTGGTTTGTAAGTTTGTTTTTGGGATTTATGTATTTTATCTCCGGATTGGTACGACTTTATATCTTGGGTACGTAGCACGTGGGACGTTTAAGAGCCTCGACTGGTTATTTTTATCACTGCTATCTCTGAAGTTAATGTAGATTTAAGGATGATCCTACTTGGGAAAAGTTGTTTTGTAATAGATTAGGTTATTCTTCGGAAGGTTTCGGGCTAGTGTGCGTGCGTGAGTCCTGGCGAGAGCTGGGTAGACGGCCCGCCAACCCTCTGGTTCGCCTTAGGGGGAAGTGGGGTCGTCACATGGTCAAGCAAGGAAGTTTTACAAACACTCGCAAACCCTCACTATGCTACACTATTGAAGAAGCTGTGTCACACTTGAAAAACTACATGAAGATTGCACAAGCAAAGAGTACAAAAGTTCCTTTTGAGTATTCTAGCACTTGAATCACTCACAATTTGATGTAGGCTTGATGTGCAAAGTTGTTTTGAGGTGGTTGACTTTGTTCTTTTTATAGGAGACCAGAGAGTTCTTCAATTAATGCTGTCAACGGGTAGAAGGCAACTGAAGGGTCAACTAGCCGTTGGTGCTGTCGGACGTCCGATGCTTGGCTTTTATGCGTCCGAGGGTAGGATGAATACTTGGACTTTCTTCTTCAATTCCTTCGGACGGCCGATACGTCCAGAGTATTGCGTCCGAAGAGCAGCAACACTTGTCGGACGTCCGATACTCATGTGTTGAGCGTCCGATCATGATCAGTAATCATAGAAGCCCTGGCTTGTCTTCTTCGGACGTCCGAGTCTGAGTTCTTCACACGTCCGAAGATACTCAAAGGATGTCGGACGTCCGGTACTCTCCTTTTGTACGTCCGACATCATCCTCAGCATTCTTCATCCTTTTTGATCTTCTTTTTCTGCTTTAAATCCACAGACCTGTTTGGTGACATTTCTGAAAAGGATCTCTACAAAAAGTATTAGTGGCATCCATTTGTTTTGTAATCATCAAAAGATATGAATGGAGATAAACAATCTCCCCCTTTTTGATGATGACAAAACATTTGGATAAAGAGGGAAAAAGAATATAACAGTTCCCCCAAACGAAATGCATGAGTAGCTCCCCCTAACGAATTGCATGAGTAGCTCCCCCTAACGAATTGCATTAGTATACAGGAAGAAACGTAGTCAACCTCATCAGAGTAGCTCCCCCTAACGAATTACATGAGTAAACAGGAAGAAACGCAATCAACATCATCAGTGGTAATCCAATCCAATTCTCCCCCTTTTTGTCATCACAAGATTGAGTGTCAGTGTTGGAACCAACAGTACGTCCCATTAGAAGCATTATCAGTATATTCATTTACAATGTACAGCACAGTTTGGACTCAATCATTTAGCAGATGTTAAACAGAAACATTCATTCATTGAGCAGATTTCAAAAACATATAACCAATCATAACAAGCAATCAGAACAAATAGTAGAAAATATAACCAAAAACATATAACCAATCATAACATCCATTCAAAGCATTCATAACAAGCACTTAGTTAAAACATTCATAAATAGTAGAAAATATCCAGTTGTACAGACCAGGTGTTCAACACTTAGTACAAAAGTGCAATGCAAAAGATGAACTATAGTCCTAGATTTAGGTGCAATGACCTAGTAGTGCCTAGATGGTGATTTTAGATGATCCAGGCCTCCTCCTGGTCAGACGATACTGTTCAGGGTCCTCTTCTTCCTCAGTTTCTTCATCATCATCTTCAAATGCTTCCTCAGTTACTGGAGCCTTGCCCTTATCCCTGGGCTGAGAACTGGAAGTTGGTGTGGTCTCATTACCAGTAGTTGGCCTTGTGGGCTCAGATCTTGGTTCTTTCTGATGAGCAGTCTCATTTGTCTCAGGTATAGGGGGCACAAGAAGATTCCTTTTTTCAAGGAAAGAGGATTGTTGGGCAGAGGTCATGGTCATCATGAGACCATCTTCAAGAAGCATAACATGCTGTTTGAGGTCTTCAAGCAAGGAGATGACCTCAGAGTTGGAAGAAAATGACTTACTGGCAGACTTTCTAGGATGAATGGTGAAAGGAGAAACATAGCCTGACTGATCATGGGGAGTTCTAGGAGTGACAGGGGTTTCATGCAAGTTTTTTCTTCTAGACTCGGCCACAGTCTCCTTGTAGCACCAATGACCATCAAAAAATTTTAGGTTCTTTCTTTCAAAATAAGCTTTTGAGAAAACTGATGAAGCACTGTCTTTTGGAGATTTGCCAGAAAAGGGTATTTCAAAATGAGCAAAAATAGGGGTCAGAAATCTGCCATAGGAAAGCTTCCTACGACTATCAGTGCTAATTTTGAGCAGAAACTTGCACATTATAAATCCAAAGTCAATGCGGATTTTTTTAACAAAGCAGTAGAAAAGATAGAGTTCCATTTTGTTTGCATCTGTTCTGTGGCCATCAGTTGGCACCAACAGATTCGAAATGATGGTGAAGATGATCAGATTCTGAGGACTGAGATCATCCAATCTTGCCTCAGCAGGGGTGTTGAATTTGGTTTGAAAATAAGTCATGAGTTTAGCATTGTAAAAATGATGATAGGCAGAAGGAAATTCCTCATACGAAAAGAAATTGGCAATTTTTCCTTTGAAACCAGTTTCAATACAAGTTTTCAGAATAGAATTCACAATATCAGGAGTTAACATGATGTCTACAGAGTTGACCCTAGAGATGAGTTCAGTGTGTGATGTACCCTTTCTAAGATTAGCAAAAAATTGATAAAGCATGTCAGGATAAAAGACATTAGGAATGGTCAGAAGATGAGTCCATTTCTGGAATTCAAAGAGTTTGATGACAGGTTCAAGATCAAGCTTACGAAATTCAAAGGGAATGATGAGCCTTTGGGTGATGAACCCTTTTTGAGAGACTAACTCAAATCTGTCTCTGGCTTCATCATCGATGAACTTTGGTAGAGGAACGGGTTCAGGTACAGGCTGAGATACTGGATTCTTCCCAGAACGTGTCCCTTTTGAGGTTTGAGTGGCAGATGCACCAGCATTTTGAGTCTCAGTCCTTGTCCTTGGAGACTTCCTGATGGAGGGTTCGGGTGTTGGCTGACTCTCAGTAGTGTTTTCTTCATTCTGCTGATCAACAGAGGGATCAGCAGATTGCTTTTTCTTGGATTGGGGAGTTCTCTTCCCTTTTGCAGTCATTTTTCTTTTATTAGAAGACCTTGTGACAGTTTCATCACCTTGGGTAGCCTGATCTGGTTCCTCATTTCCACCAGCAATATTCCCTTCAGAGATTTGCCCTTCCATTTGTTCATCAGATGATTCAGGAGCTGGAGTAACTAATTTTCTTTGGGCAGTCTGCTTCACTTTGCCACCACGAGTCACTTTCTTCTTTTTAGGTGCCACAGGAGGTGGATCAACAATTTCAATGTCTTCATCCCTAAGCTTAAAAGACCGTCCGGCACTAGTAGATCCTCCCCTAATTCTAACCATGATGCAATGTGGATATGATTTTTGATGCAGAATGTTGTGTATAGAAGGAAAAAGCAGTAAGAGCCAACAAGAGTACACTAAAATGCTGCAAGGAGAGGGTTATATGAAGTTAGGGTTTCGTATGTAAGTTGGGAATTTTGGGGTAGTTGGGTGTTAGGAGTGCTTTTTATGAGTGGTTAATGAGCAAGAGAGGTGTAATAGAGTTGGTTGAGTCAATTTCTCGGAACTTGGTTTGAGGAGAGAGGAATTTGAATTTCAAATTTTAGAGAAACTGAAGGGTCGCGTCCGAGACTTATGGAGGAAAATGAACTGAGAAGAATAGGTAACTGCCTTATAGGACACATTTTTTGAGTGTCGGACGTCCGAACGAAGTGATGCGTCCGACACAACTGTCCGAACCAGGGTTTTTCTGGAACTTGGATGAAGAACACTGTCGGACGTCCGTTCCAATTCATCGGACGTCCGATAAAGGTTGACTAGAAATAAGACTTAGAACATTTTTTCTGAAACACCCAATTTTGTCCTCAAGGACACAAATTGATCTAGCGGAAGAGCTTTTGTGAGGATATCAGCGATCTGTTCTTTAGAACAAACAAACTCAACACGGATTACCCCCTTTGAGACAAGATCGCGAATGAAATGATGCTTTATATCAATGTGCTTAGTCCTAGAGTGTTGAATGGGATTTTTTGTTAGATTGATTGCACTAGTATTGTCACAGTACATGGGTACACATTCATATACTAAACCGAAGTCATTCAATGTGTTTTTCATCCATAACAATTGAGCACAGCAAGCACCAGCAGCAACATATTCAGCTTCAGTAGTGGACAGTGAGATAGCATTTTGTTTTTTACTAAACCAAGAGACCAAGCAATTTCCAAGAAAGTTGCATATGCCAGTAGTACTTTTTCTATCTATTTTACAACCACCAAAGTCAGCATCAGAGAATCCACACAAAGGAAGTTCATGACATTTTGGATACCACAAGCCAAAATTTAAGGTTCCTTTAAGATATCTCAAGATTCTTTTTACCGCATTCAAGTGTGATTCCTTTGGACAGAATTGAAATCGAGCACATAAACACACAGCAAACATGATGTCAGGCCTACTAGCAGTTAAATAAAGTAAACTTCCAATCATACCTCTGTACTTCTTCTCCTCAACTTTTGTACCTTCTTCATCTTTGTCAAATTTGGTAGATGTGCACATAGGTGTCCCAACAGGCTTTGAATCCTCCATTCCGAATTTTTTCAGCAACTCCTTGGTGTATTTTGTTTGATTTATAAATGTTCCATCTTGGGTTTGAATCACTTGGAGTCCAAGGAAGAAGTTCAGTTCTCCCATCATGCTCATTTCAAATTCTTTTTGCATGATGATGGAAAAGTCCTTGCACAATTTTTCATTAGTAGCACCGAATATGATATCATCCACATATATTTGCACAATCAAAAGATCTCGTGAGCTTTGTTTTGTAAAAAGTGTAGTGTCTACAATGCCTCTTTTAAAACCATTTTCAATCAAAAATCCACTCAGACGTTCATACCATGCTCTAGGAGCTTGCTTTAATCCATATAAAGCTTTTGAGAGTTTAAACACGTGATCTGGATAAGATTCATTTTCAAAACCAGGAGGTTGGTCAACATAGACTTCTTGATCTATAAATCCATTTAAGAAGGCACTCTTAACATCCATTTGAAATAATTTAAAATTCTTGAAACATGCAAATGCTAAAAACATTCTTATGGATTCCAGCCTGGCTACTGGTACAAAAGACTCATCAAAGTCTATTCCCTCTTCTTGAGTGTATCCCTTAGCCACCAGTCTAGCCTTATTTCTAACAATCTCCCCTTTATCATTCATTTTGTTTCTAAAAACCCATTTAGTGCCAATGATAGGATGGCCTTGTGGTCTGGCAACCAGGGTCCAAACTTTGTTTCTTTCAAATTGGATTAACTCTTCTTCCATAGCTAAAATCCAGTGCTCATCATTCAATGCATCAACAACATTTTTAGGTTCAATATGTGATACAAAAGCAAGATTATCTACCAGGTGTCTAGAGGAACGAGTCCTGACCTTTTCAGAAGAATCACCAATTATAAGCTCCCTGGGATGATTATGAGCAAATTTCCAAGCTCTTGGAAGATCATTAGGAGTAGTGGTATCTCTATTATTTACTTCTTCAGCTGGACTGACCTGAGCATCAGTATCCTTTGAATCAGTTTCTGGTGAGGCAGAGTCATGATCATTGATTGCTAGCTTCTTCAGTTCTTCTTGAACACCTGTGTCATCATCTTCACCACAACTCATAGAGATGTCACCATTAGATTCATCAAAAGTAATGTGTATAGCCTCCTCTATAATCAATGTTCTACGATTATAAACTCTGAAACCTCTTTTGTTTTCACAATATCCCAAGAAAATTCCCTCATCAGATTTCTTGTCAAACTTTCCAAGATGTTCCTTGATACTCAAAATGAAACATTTACAACCAAATACTTTGAAGTAACCGACAACAGGCTTTTTGTCATACATGAGCTCATAGGAAGTTTTGTTCAAAATTGGTCTTAGAAGAACTCTATTCATGGTATAACAGGCTGTGTTTATGGCTTCAGCCCAAAAATATTTTGGTAAATTGCATTCACTAAGCATGGTTCTAGCAGCCTCTTGGAGAGTTCTATTTTTTCTTTCTACAACTCCATTTTGTTGAGGGACTCTAGCAATAGAGAATTCATGAGTAATACCATTATGATCACAAAATTCTGGAAAACCACAGAACTTGAATTCTGTCCCATTATCACTTCTAATCCTGACAATTTTCAAGCCAAGCAGATTTTGTACTTTAGCAAATAATGAGGTAAAATTCTTAAAGGCATCATCTTTATGAGCAAGGAATATCACCCAAGTATATCTAGAATAGTCATCAACAATCACAAAACATTATCTCTTACCACCAAGGCTTGCAGTCTGTGTAGGACCAAACAGATCAAGGTGCAGAAGTTCAAGTGGTTTTGAAGTAGAAACACATTTCTTAGGTTTAAAAGAGACCTTGACTTGTTTTCCAAATTGGCAAGCATCACAAATTCTGTCTTTTTCAAATCTAATTTTTGGAAGACCTCTAACAAGTTCCTTTTTAGAAATTTCTTTCAGCAAATCCATATTGAAGTGACACAACCTTCTATGCCACAACCATGGGTCCTCATTTGCTACTTTGAGACATTTGAGATATGAGGAATCAATTTTTTCAAGAAAAACTGCATACACATCATTAACTCTTTTTCCTTTGAAAACAATGTTGAACTTTGAGTCAAATATGAGACATTCAAGCTTCTTGAACAATACAAACAGATTCCTATCACACAATTGGCTAACACTTAACAGATTGTAGCTCAAATTGTCAACAAGAAGAACATTGTGGATAAAAGTTTGATCATTCTTACCAACATCGCCAATACCAACAGTCTTGGCTTTGTTATCATCTCCAAACGTTACCTTTCCACTTGCTTTTTGCTTGAGTTTAATGAATTGTGATGCATCACCAGTCATATGTCTTGATCATCCACTATCAATGAACCACTTTGATTTTTTAGCAATGTTATCCTGGTTCACCTACACACAAACCCACAAGATAATACTTGGTACCCTTTACATATTGGGTTCTTGAGAGTTAGTCTTATGTTTAACTACCCACATGCATCTCATGCCATTCCTCATGTTTTTCTTAACATGACAGTTGCTATTCATGTGACCAGATTGACAACAAAAGTTGCATACTGACATTGGATCAATCAAATGAACAGGTTTAATGAATCTGACTTGCCTTCTTCTGTGGATAGCAAACCCATTTGTATTTTGGTTCAGTCTTATTTGATGAGTATTAACATAAGGTACAATGTCATTCTTTTGAAGATGGTTCTGTTTCAAATGATGTAACAATTGACATAAGTCATCCATCCTTTTTCTTAAGCTGCATTGCTCACTTCTGAGCATGTCACAGTAATTTTTCTTTTTGTACAGTTCAGCAAGCACATCAGACTCAGTCCTTTTCAGGTTATCATTTTCATACTTAAGACATTTGTTTTGTCGAAAAAGATTTGCATTGTCTTGTATTAGAAAGCTAATTTTCTGCTTCAGTTCCTTGTTTTTAACATAGGATTCTTTCAATCTGTTATGCATTTTTTCTAGAAACGAATTAACATCATCATCAGATTCACTGTCACTATTGGTTTGAGAGTTGCATTGTGTTACCTCTTCATCTCCAATAGCCATGAAAGCCACTTGAGCAGATTCCTCTTCTTCTTCAACTTCGCCTTCTGAGTTGCAATCATTCCAGGTAATTTGAAAATTGTTGAACTTTGGTTTTCGTTCAATCTTGTTTTCCTTCTTTTTCTTCATTGGACACTCATTTGCATAATGTCCAGGTTGGCCACATTCAAAACATTTATCGTTTTGCTTCTTGTTGAACTCTAGTTTCCCTTTATTTCTGAAATCATTAGTCTGATTCTGGAAGGAATTGCTGGATCCGCCTTTCCTGAATCTTCTCTAATTGAGAAATCTTTTGAAGCCTCTTGTGATGAGTGCAATATCACTGTCATCACCTTCCAAGTCATTTTCATCCAGTGAGGCTGTTTCATCTTCATCTTGTGAAGCTTTCAGAGCAATACTCTTCCTTCCTTTTGTGTCTTCTTCTTCCTGCAACTTAGATTTAAGTTTCAGTTCGTAAGAAGTTAGAGAGTTAATCAGAGATTCAATGGATAAGGAATTTAGATCCTTGGCTTCCTCTATGGCAGTCACTTTGCTTTCCCAATCCTTTGATAGAGCATTCAGAATTTTTCTGTTCTTTTCACCTAGAGAGTACTCCTTCTCAAGCACCTCTAAATCCTTGATCAGATCATTAAATCTACAATACATTTTGTCGATGTTTTCATGAGGCTCCATCTTAAAAGATTCATACTTGGTGACCAGAATGGACTTTTTCTGTTCTCTTACGTTGTCACTACCCTCATGAATTTCTCTTAGCTTATCCCACATTTTTTTGGCAGATTTACACCCTTTTACTCTGATTGACTCATTTGAGTCTAAGGCACTATAAAGAACATTCATGGCTTTGGCATTCAATGTGAGATTGGTTTTATCTTGAGCATTCATCTCAGCTCTCATTTTTGACCGCAACAAACCTGTTTCTACATCAAGAAAGTTAGCATCATGCGGTCCTTCATTCACAATAAACCACAGCTCAATATCAATGGATTGCAAGAAGATAATCATTCTTTCTTTCCAACTAACATAATTGGAACCAGTAAACATGGGAGGCCTAGTAACAGATTGCCCCTCAACAAACATAGCATGACTGGTTGTCATCTTTACTCCAAGCTGCTTGAGCTTAATCTCTAGGAGACCAAGCTCTGATACCAATTGTAAGGATCGAAGACAACCTAAGAGGGGGGGTGAATTAGGCTTTCAAAAAAACCTGCTAAGATATAGTCCACTTTTTCACAGACTACCTTTCTTTTCTCAAATACCTCCCAATGAATGAGATAGCACAAGAGCACAAGTATTCGTGAGATGAAGAGAAGAACAGTTTATGTAGAAAAGCAGTAAATGAAAGTAAAGAAACAAACCAGGCTTCAAACACAACTGAGGTTTGAACACCACTTTTATATACCAAGTTACTTCAAGTCGAACAAACTTGCAACCAATCTTTTGTGTACAAGGAAGGGATCACTTCCTTCTTGCCCCAAACCACACTTGGTCAAGCAAGGAAGTTTTACAAACACTCGCAAACCCTCACTATGCTACACTATTGAAGAAGCTGTGTCACACTTGAAAAACTACACGAAGATTACACAAGCAAAGAGTACAAAAGTTCCTTTTGAGTATTCTAGCACTTGAATCACTCACAATTTGATGTAGGCTTGATGTGCAAAGTTGTTTTGAGGTGGTTGACTTTGTTCTTTTTATAGGAGACCAGAGAGTTCTTCAATTAATGCTGTCAACGGGTAGAAGGCAACTGAAGGGTCAACTAGCCGTTGGTGCTGTCGGACGTCCGATGCTTGGCTTTTATGCGTCCGAGGGTAGGATGAATACTTGGACTTTCTTCTTCAATTCCTTCGGACGGCCGATACGTCCAGAGTATTGCGTCCGAAGAGCAGCAACACTTGTCGGACGTCCGATACTCATGTGTTGAGCGTCCGATCATGATCAGTAATCATAGAAGCCCTGGCTTGTCTTCTTCGGACGTCCGAGTCTGAGTTCTTCACACGTCCGAAGATACTCAAAGGATGTCGGATGTCCGGTACTCTCCTTTTGTACGTCCGACATCATCCTCAGCATTCTTCATCCTTTTTTATCTTCTTTTTCTGCTTTAAATCCACAGACCTGTTTGGTGACATTTCTGAAAAGGATCTCTACAAAAAGTATTAGTGGCATCCATTTGTTTTGTAATCATCAAAAGATATGAATTGAGATAAACAACACGAAATTTTCAAAATAATTCGTGGAACTAATAAGACTCAAGAAAAAAAGAATTTTAGCATGCGTTCGGAACTTACAGGTCTAGGCACTTAGTTGTTAGCTTGTTCGATGACGACATCTTCTCCTTCTCCTCTATTCTTAGTCGATTCTTGCTCTAAGGGAGGCAGACAAGGGAAAGGTAGGAATGGTGTTAACTTTTTTTTTTCTCTCTATTGCTTTGACAAAATTCTAAACCCTAGCAACTACCCACTAGTAGGTGGTTTAGATATGAGTTTTACTTTATTATGAACTCTTATCCCACTTCATCATCTTACTAACCCTAATTAACCCTTTAACCTATCGTACAATTATTTTTACTTTTATTCATGGTAAATTACCATTTAATTAATTGGGCAAGAATAAAAATTGAGCAAAAACCGTGGATTTTAGATTCTACCCTCCTTACAAAAAGTTTCGTTCTCGAAACTTACGTAGCTTGATAAAAAAAGATAGGGATATCTATTCCACATGTCTTCTTTTAACTCCCACGTTGCCTCTCGCGGTGTATGGTTCGTCCATTGCACATTCACGTAAGGTATGGTCATTCTCCTTAGAATTTGATCCTTTCGATCCATGATTCTCAAAAGAACTTCCTCCACTGACAAGTTCTCCCTCACCTCGATGGGTTGATCCTCCAAAATATGGCTCGAGTCAGATACATACTTTCTTAGTTGGGAGACATGAAGAATGTTATGCATCCTCGATAGAGCAGGTGAAAGGGCCAGTCGATACACTAAAGGTCCCACTCTCTCTAGTATTTCGTAAGGTCCTACATACCTAGGACTTAACTTACCACTTCTTCCAAACCTCATCACTTCCTTGGTGGGGGATACCTTCAAATACACTTTTTCGCCTGGTTGAAATTCTAAAGGTCTTTTCTTTAAATTTGTCCAATTCTCGTTTCGGTCCTGAGCTACCTTTAGTCTTTCTCGAATAACCTTAATCTTCTCCAAGGTTCTTTCCACCAAATCGGGGCCAGTGATCAGCTTCTCACCTATTTCATCCGAATATAAGGGAAATCTACACTTTCGTCCATACAACGCTTCGAACGGTGCCATGCCGATCCCGCTATGATAGCTATTGTTATACGAGAATTCCATTAGTTTTACTAACCTATCCCAACTATCCAAAAAGTCTAGAGTACAAGCTCTCAACATGTTTTTGAGTGTCTGTATGGTCCTTTCTGACTGTCCATCCATTTGGGGGTGAAAAACAGTATTTAGTCTTAGATCAGTCCCCATAACTTCTTGATAGGTCGATCAAAATCTAGACGTGAATCTAGAGACCCAATTTGTCACTACTTTCGCAATTCATTTTTAGACTAGATATCACATTCTCTTCCCCTATAAAGGTTTCGTCCTCGAATCCTAAAAGACATAAACATCAAAATAAGTTAACAAAATTCCCAATGTTCTTACAATACATCTTGGGAATTATTCCTACAATTGTCTAAATTGGATTTCCTTATTTAATTCCATGAAGTTTCTGCTGCGCACTCTTATTTTTCTCAATACCTCCCATCTTCATATTTATATAGCTCAGATGAACATAATATCTCTCACAAATCCAACATTAAATATCGGCTTATAACGCTCTATAGAGATCAACCTATATGAAGGATACCGTAGACACTAACAGTACCATTTCTTCTTTTGTCACACATTTTATCACAACTTACTTATCCACTATCACAAAAAGTAATCATTATCTCGATATATGGGTTCTTGCCCACTGTGTTTGTAATTGGTAATGGAAATTCCTTATTTCCCTCCAATCTCATATCTATCTCATTTCAAATTCCAAAAAAAGATCAATAATACCTCAAATAGCACCATTCCTATTTCCAAATCCTATAACCTGAGTTGTTATACCACTAAATGCCATGGGAATCTTATTTTCTTTGATCATTTTTTTTGCCTCAATTCAATTTCCAAAACACATATTCATATTACAATAAAACATACCAAAACACACAAATTTTTATGCAAAAATTATTGCCAAATTCTCATATTGGAATATAATAACTTTATTATAACTTTGGTAAAGTACTTATCTATGCGTAGAATTTCAAGCTCACACAAGTTTAGAACCCTAAAAGTGTTTGAAACACAAAAGTTAGTTAATTGTACTTCTGACATCATTAGAACTCAGAGTACGAAGAGAATTTATCAAAAATTATTGTTAGATTCTTTCCATTTGATATAATTTTATTTTTGTAGAACTCATTTATCTATAACTCTTTTTGAAATTGGATTAGTATCATAAAAACATTTTGTACAGGGTTATAGGATATAATTATTTATGGTGTTTATTCATTCTTTATTGTTAATTTATGTATCTTGGTGTATACAAATTTATAGAAATTATACTTATTTGATAAAGATACCTATTCAAAATTCTTGATTAACATTTGTTCACGAAATAATTTTTTTTTAAGACAAGAACTATGTAAGATTATGTATTCTAAGAAATTTCTAACATATTTATTGACTAAGCATGATGTGATTTAATAATGCCAATAAACTAGTTCAATAATTGTCTGGAGCATTAGATCTCATCGTTGTAAATCTCAAAAAGAGACAAAGTTTATTCACTCTTGGCCACATCTCCTACCGAAGGAATACTACTGCTAGACCATATCAATTTGTATGGGATAAGGTCATACACCTATTAATTGTCACCAGTAGTGGTAATAGTTCAACTAGAGTAAAATAGTAGTAGCATCAGTAATACTTCTATCTAGGTAAGAGCACTATTTATGGAGCTCTATTGCAAATAGGAAAGGTCTGCAAAATTTCATTCTTCATCCTTTGAAGTGGTTTCATCCGTGAAGCCTTAGCCCACGTCAAGATAAGTCAATATAACCTCCAATGTCGTTGTCACCCATTGTGCGATTAATCCTACACTACTTAAATTGAGTCTCTTTATTTAATCCACCACGCTTGCTGCGTACTTTAATTCCTTGATACTTTCAATTTCTAACAAACAATACTTCAAATATACATAATATTTCCTACACGTCCGACATCTTAAACTTAGAATGTGCTACCAAAAGCATACCCAATAAAAGGACATCATAAACACAATAGTACCATTTCAACTATTCACACATGCAAAATTTCAAGCCCATTTATTTAGTTACAATTGATCATTTCCTAGGATGTACTTCCTTTAAAGAGTAAATCGTACCTCAGGCTCTGTTATCACTAAATATTATGGAAACGTCTTATTTCATAATCTTCTACCCAACTTCATTCCAATTCCTAAAATCACTAATATTACAAACATCATTCAACATACATCTAGATTGCATAACCTAAACTTTGACAACCTTAAAAAATCACGAGAATCTATTATTTCCTTTAATCCTCTTTTTCTTTTCATCTCATTTCAATTCTCAAAACCCCCAATATCTCAAGTACTAATTGATAAACAAACATTGGTTACAAGAGTAAAGACCTCCAAAGCAAGAATCACCTCTTATAACAACAGTACAAGGACCCTCCTTTAAAGAGTACATGAGATTGAGCTCGATACAACCTTAATATATATTACTAGTTCAAACTTACAAAAGTCGAGTTCTCAAACTTTCAAGAACAAAACTAGATAGTTGATACAACTATGTTAAAGCAAAAGATTTAGACAAAACTCGGCCCTTCCTAGTAACTCGCCCAAGTGCTTGTCCCTGTAAGGAAAACAAAACTAAAAGGTGAGCTTTCACTCAATGGGGTTCCAAGAAGATCATGCCACCAATACTATAATCATACACAAATCTAGAAAAAGCATACTTCACCACAGGATAGACCAAAACTTCCAAATAAACAAGAACACATTCATTGAAAAGGATACGGGGCTCTCACGAGCTTGTTCAAGTAGCTTGATCCCGATTCGAGATTTTCATTGACACTCTGTCAACTTTAATCCATAATACTATCAAGTATTTTACCAGTTCAAGTCATTTTACAACCACCGTTCAACCCCCTATTGGGCCCGCATGTCAAATTCAAAAAGGATAATACTCAAGGATACCGGTTCAAGTGCAAGTTCAAGAGCTCAAGTGCAAGTTCAAGTTCAAATCCAAGTGACAGGATCCATGGTTCATTGATCTCATTGATCAAGCTCTTGCTGGCCTGATTTGACCAACTAGCCAACGGGTTTGGGGCCCCAAGCATGCAATGGAGTCATTGGAGTAACTACCCAATTAACTATCAAGTCAAGCACAAGTAAAGCAACTCATTTGATTCAAGTATCAGGAATCTAGTCATGAAGGGCCAAGTATGATAAAGTACATACTCGCCCAGACAATATCAATTCAAAAACAAGTGCCTTAACTAAGCAAATGTGACAGCCCCACCCCCCCCTAAGGCGAACCAAAGGGTTCGGCGGACCGCCTGCCCAGCTCTCGCCGGGACTCAGTCGATCACTTCCATCCTCGAGCAAAACCAGATCCAGCCCATACGAAAAATATAGCAATGATCTAAAAACTTAAACGAAACTTATATACATTACGATCTCAAAAAAAGAAGTACAACCGTCGAATATACAAAGGTTCCAAATCCACCATACAACCAGCCCATGCCAAGCACTAGGGCGAGAACCATTACAAGAAAAATCAAAAGCTAGACCAGCTAGTCTATACAGAGCTCTCGTCCTTGCTCGCCTTCCCCTGTTAAGGAAAACAAAACTAAAGGGATGAGTAAAACGCATAAGAATGACTTAAAGCGAAACGGGACATTTGGACCGATGGGCGGAAATATCTAGGGTTTCATAAACCAAACGCAAAACTAAACTAAAAGGGTTATAAAATTTTGCGGCAAAAAGCACTTGGACCAAAACTAGCCTTCAAGAAAAATTTCGGCAGCAAATCCCTTGTGTTTACCTATTTTCCAGCCATTAATGGCTTCATTATTTCCTCAAATCAGTCCCAACATCTCACCCAAAATAATCTCATTTCCAAAAGCCGTTCACTAGGCTTAAAGTCATTCAAGTACAAAATTTAGCTAGGAAATGACCGGATGTGAAAGTCAAGCCCTAAACTATTCAAATAAACACAATAAGACTCGATTACAAGTCATAAACCAATTCTACATACTACCAAAACAGGGTTCCCTAAGCATACACAAACAATAGAGGAAACCAGAAAAATCCGGAAATGATTTAGCTTTAACCCTGAAAAAAACAGTTTTTGGCCTCATTTTGCGGTAATGGCACCAAAGGTACTACGATTATCGGATGAAGGTTTAAGATACACCGTTTCGAAGCTAAAAGACAGGGCTACAACATTACAGAAGGTCACTCAACCCCGTTTTGAGTGCAACCAGGTCAAAAATGCAAGATACTACACCAAAACCGTAAAACAGATTCACAGAACGCATTCTAGCGGAAACATCATAAAGCAGGCTATCCAAGTCCAAATCAAGAAATTCCAAAACCAGATGAAAGCTAAGAAACAGGGATAAATTTCATCAGAAGACCTCAACAACCAATTCGGAAGCAATTCCAGCCAAAACAACTAATTACAGGCGCAATTCTTACATTCGGGTAAAACCAGGACATCACGGGTAATTTTGACTTTTCTCATTCTACGCTACTCCGATTGACCTGAAATTTTTTAGGAAGCTCTAAAATGTCATTCCATACAACTTTTATGTTTTAAGCCAAGGCCAATTCGGCATCTAACTAGGAGCTATAAATTCGGGCAGAATGTTCCCAACTAAAACCCTAACTTTCTACAATTTCTTCCAAACCAGAAATTGGTTGCAATAATCCACTTTTTCCACCTTCTAGAGTCATTATATACCATTTTCAATCATCATAGATAGCCACACAATCATGTTCATTTTAAAACAGAAAAATCACCAATAAATAAAAACTTCACTAATTCAACCACAAATCAAGATGTAATCCATAATATTGCATCTTCTACCACCACTAATCATGAATTAAGCATCAATAAAGGGAGGAGGGTGGTTCTTCACAACTCACCTTAGAAACAAGAGAGAGGGAGCAATAGGTCCTCTTAGCTTTCCAAATAACTCCACAAATCAACTCACTAACACTAATTGAAGAGGTTTTATGGAGAAATTGCAAGATTAAATGGTTAGATTGTTGAACTTGAGCAAGATTGAAGCCAAAAATTGAAGAGTTTTCTTTCTTTTCTTGCCTTGAAGAAGTCGGCCAAGAGGAAGACAAAAATGAGGAATTTTGGTGAATTTTTAGTTATTTAAGTCAATTGGTAAGACATGGAATAGTAGTCAAATGGTCCACCCAATAGCCAAGTGACACTTGTCACTTAATTTAATGCTTGCCTAACTTTTGTCTCTCTCATACCAATCCACTTAGCATCCTCTACTTATCTCTTAACACCTGATAAATTAATTCCAGTATCCAAAACTTAACCTAGTTGACCGAATTTTCCCGAACTTTTCGCACTAGTGGGTCCCACGTCCGGTATATGCTCTTAATTTCTCAAAAACTATCCGATACTAGAAAAATCATCCAAAAATTATATCTGCTCCTTACACATATCTAGAAATTTTCCTAATCACGAAAATGCAAAAAAAACAAGCCATGAAAAATGCGAAAACCTAGAAAATGCAAATTACGGGTTCTCACAGCAAACATGTCATTCAAGAAAGGAAACATGACATGTAAACACTTCACAAGCACTTAGAACACTCACCACTGGAAACAAGGTTTAAATGTCCGCTTCAGGTGCAACTCCGGCCTCACTTCCAAGCCCTAGAATCAAGTATATAAAGTACCATAAGATT
The DNA here is from genome assembly GCF_036785885.1 of Coffea arabica. Classification (NCBI taxonomy): domain Eukaryota; kingdom Viridiplantae; phylum Streptophyta; class Magnoliopsida; order Gentianales; family Rubiaceae; genus Coffea; species Coffea arabica. Next base: position 21,015,511 of record NC_092318.1, on the reverse strand, counting down.
CACTACTCCATGCAACAACAATCAAAGGACACTAATTCCAAGTTATGATTTCTAGGCAAATTCAAGGGAATCATCCATGTAGTCGTAAAGCCAATATGTTAGGTAAATGGTAGTGCAAAAGTTCTCTTTTTCATCTCCTAAATGTAAGCTTAAAACTGCCCACAATAATTTTGGTTGCTAGGCTGGAAATTTATCACTTGAAACATGTAAAAGTGAGGTTTTCACCTCTTAAAACCTTTCATTTTCCACTCACTACTCATACTAGGGTTGATGTCTAATCAGGTGTTTAAGGCATTAATAAGTCAGGTTCGCCACACAACCAAGAATAAAGCTATATAAAGTTTGCTTCCTTTCCCAACCAGCTTTGAGCCAAAAATTCCATCCTTAAAACAGTGAAAGAAATGAAGTTTTTACCACTTAAAAGTCATGATTTTGGTTCCAAACTAACACACACTTATAATATAAGGTTCCATAGTGTATTTAGAGCAAAATTGAACTTCAAATCATCATAAAAGTTTGGAATTCAAGGCTGAAAGTTAAACCCCTATTCTTGGCTAGCTTGCTCATGATTTCTCAATTATTATTTTTTTCTCCCAAACATTCCTTCAACCAATTTCCCAAAATTTCAAGCAAACCTAGCTAACACATCCATAAAATTTTATCACCAACATAACCCTAGGTATCTATAGTCAAAATCTTAACAAGAAAGCTACCATAAGTGCATCCAACCCCTAAGAATTCAAGTATAAAGTTCAAGGTTCATTAACTTGAAACAACTTCAAGATTCATCATAAGTTTCACCACAAAATTCACAAGATTCATTTATCCTACACTTAAGACAAAGAAAGAAGGAAAAGCTAGTATTTTGTTACCTCTTTTGCTTCCAAAACAAGATGAAAACCAACCAAGTCTTCTACCCTTCCAAGCTTATGCCAAGGTTGATGGCCAATCCAAGATGTTTCCTTCCTTTTCTCACAAAAATAAGCAAGATGGAAGCTAATTTGGATGAATTTCTTTCCCTCCTATCTCCTCCCAAGCTCACAGCCCTCTCTCTCTCTCTCTCTCGTGTGTTTTTGTTTTCTTTTTTCCAAGACAAGAAATGGAAATGATAAGATCAACTTAGCCCTTGAAGTCTTTAACTAATAATTCTTGGTTCCAATGATGACACTTGTCAAATTCTCCTTAATGTCTATCTTCATTTAGCTTAATTCTCTCCAATTGCGCTAAACTCCTTTTCTCCCACTAAATTCCTCACACATCTCACTAAAAATCGCTATAACCTTGCTTACTGCTCCCACACATATATCAATAAAAAAATAAAAGTCATGAAGACTACTAATCATGATCAAATCTTTAGACAAAGAAATAAATAGACAATCAAATTAGGTATTAAATGAGTAAAATGAAATGCAGTTAGAACATATAAAACATGTAAAATGGCAAAATTTTCTCTGGAGTCCTCACAAAACCACTTAGAGGTCAGCTGAAGGTTAACACAGATGCGAGTGTTACTAAAGGTAAAGCAATAGGAGGAGGTGTTTTGCGAGACCATATAGGATTAGTGCTTGGTGCCTTTCGTAAGAAGCTTGGCGAGTATGATATTTTGCTTGCGGAAGGCTATGCATTGTTGTATGGGTTGCGCTGGTGCTTGGAGAATAATAAGGTCGACATTTGGGCAGAAGTAGACTCGTAAACATTGGTAAAGTTGGTTAACTCTAATGTTATCGGGAAGTGGCCTTTATGTAATGTTCTAGTTCAAACACAGTTTTTTCTTCATTGTTTGGACGGGGATCTCACCCATATTTTCAGAGGCAAATGCAGTGGCAAATGGACTAGTAGCATTAACTTCTGGGTCTGACATTATTTTCAATACGGTACCGTAACTTCCTGCTAGAATCAAGTCCTTAATTAACTTAGACAGCATCAGTTTGCCATATGTTTGCGCGTTCAATGTAAGGGAGTAGTACTCCTTGTTTAATTGTTTTTTGATTCTTCTGAAGGTTAGGCAAGACCCCCATTCAGTTTCTTATTCTTTTCTCATCAATAAAATAACATGACTGGTTACCCATCCCTGTGTACGGTGTTTTGCCAAAAAAAAAAGTTAATCACATTAAAAGGAAATCACATCACGCATAAAGTTTGATTTGGAGAAAATCTTTTAATTAAGAGGGGAAAGAGAACTATGAATTTCATAGGATATAAATACAATAATTTTCACACCGAAGGAAGTATCTTGAGGTTTTTAAGAGGAACTTTAAATTTGGTTGAAGACTAAACACTTTACATGAAACACCAAAAATTGTTGGAAAATTTTGAAAAAGGGGAAAGGAAGATTAGAAATTCATGAAGTATAATTTTTAGAAATATAGATGGGATATTAGTTACTGTTCATAAATCATAAAAATAGTTTTGTTATCAGAAAAATTGTGAATTTACTTGTATATACACATAAATTTGTCCATATATTAATTTGAATGTGTACATTTGGACATAAATCTATATTTATTAAAGTTCATGTGTTTTTTTTCCTTATTGAAGAGTACTTTTTTATGCAATAGAGTGATGTTATTACGAAATTAATTTAGTCGTTTGATGATAAATTTAATAGTTATTTTAATTCGTAACTAGTAACTTATACCCCCATTTACAAATTTCCTAAAACTTCACCTTACTTTCAATCTTCCTCTTTCTCATAGACCAATGACCACGGTCCAGTCTTGAATTGCTTGACTCATAAAATATTCCCGTCATTCTTATATTTTCAAACGAATAATGTTAGTACTCATCGAACTGGGGATGTTATACAACATTTTGACCTACAAGAATTTCAAAACAATAACATTGTTAATTTGGCTTCTCTAATTTTATAAATTCAGTCTTTTAGATGTGATGTTTTGTGGTTTAGTCCATTAGTATTTGAAAAACCTTTGCAATCTACTCTCCTACTAAATACATATAAGAGGGAATTCTATCAAACTAGCGAGTGACACTTGTACACGGGCTTTTGTGATCACAGATTTGAAAAACCTTTGTGGTTAATAAAGCCTCGTAAATATATCATTCTGATTACTGAATTTTTTTGCATCCAAAATCAGCCCAAATATCATAACCTTGGGGTGGCAATTTGGATCCATATCCACTTATCCATCCAAATAAACACTTAAATTGATTTGGATTACTAAGAAATAAGAAATCTTTAATGATTCTAAATAGATGACCGTTTGAAATGATATAAGGTTGAAGATTTGAATGGATTATCCATGTAATCCATATAAATCTAATTATCCATGTAATCCATATAAATCTAATTATCTATGTTATTAAATTAGGGTCAGACTAACCTTTTCTTCACTATTCTTCCTCCATAGAAAGGAGATCTTAGTCTTAAGCCAAGGTCTCCCTTCTACTTTCGTTTTATGTTTAATAGAGTATCTTTTAGAATATTCTAGTGAGAGTTTAGTCTCTCCTAGTGTTTTACTGGTGAAAGTTTTCTTCTCTTTTAAGCTATCCTAGTGGAAGTTTTGTTTATTTCTTTGTTAATTTTTTCTCAAATCTAAGAGTTTTTTTAGATCTATATGTTAGATTTGGAATTTCTTGGGTGTTCTCATCAGATTTTAGCCTCAATTTTGAGGTTGAACCAGTTGGATAGCAGATTTAAGGGTACGTATATTTTGAGGAAATACATATGCACCAATATTTATGGAGCTACTCGTGCAATTAGTCAGATTTGGTGGTTTGTGATTCATAATGTAATCTTTTATATTTTGCAATTCTGTTAAATTTAATGATTTTTCAGATCAGATGTATTTGTGACATATTCTATATATTTTTTGCCATTAGTGCAGCTTTCTTTGTCAAGCAAATCATGCTGGACAATTTCTAACTAGTTTATTAATCTTGACTTCTATTTTATTAAAAAAAAATTAGGGTCGAATCCTTATTGAAACCAACTGGTTGAATCAAAATATGCAAATACACTAGAATAAGTTAATACTTGAACTTGGATGGTGCATGACTCGATCAAAATTGGGGAAAATCCTGATTTGAAGTGAAAGAATCGAGTTTCTCTCTCTCTCTCTCTCTCAACTCTGCCATTTTACTAGAAACTTCATGATGTCTGTTCATCTGCTTCCTCTATTTCCAAGCATAATCCATTTAGCAAGCAGCTTGAGGATTAAAAAATAAAAGAAAATGAAATCAAGCAGGAGAAAAAGAAAATAACAAGAGAAGGAAAGAGGAAAGGAAAACAATAAAGAGGAGATAAAGGAGTTCTTGTGCATGTGCGCAAGAGGGATGAAAGAATAAAAGAACCAAGAGGATGCTTATAAAAGCAATAAAAAATATATAAATAAAGAATCGAGGGGATTTCATGTCTAATTAATAACAACGGTGGTAGAGAGAAGAAGAGAGAAAGTTGTTAGGTTTTATTTATTTAATTTTCTTTATGCCTTAACATTTTTAGCATTCTATTTTGACCCTTTTGTTGTTTCAAGAAACTATAAATTCGCCCATAAACAATTCTCAGTTTTATTTATAGTCTCATTAATTATATGAATCTCTTGTACTAGTTATAAACTCATCAAATGTGCCAAGCTAAGGGGTATTGTCATTATTACATCATCCGATTCTTTGATTTTTATACCTTGGGCTAACCAGCCAAATTCATTAACCCCTAACCCTTTAACTTAGCTAAGTCACTATTCAGTTGGAGTTTTAAAACATTGCTATTAGGAAAAGAAAAAATAAAAACATAAAAGTTTTTCCACATATCAAGTCTACAATGCATATTTGCATACTCAAACATGTACTAACGCACTATGTTGCTACATCAAAATTCGATGATGATTTCATTTTTAAGTCGATAAAATTATTTGTTAGCTCAATGATGATTTCACTTTTAAGTCAATAAAATTATTTGTTTTGACATGGCATTAAAATTCATGATTCCTTTCTGCTGTATTGTTAGTTGTCATAAAAATTTTCTTGTTTATTAGTATGTTGTCATGAAAATTGATAACTGTTGGAGATGACCAAGGAAATGATATAAGACATAGAGGTGTGAAATGCGACTACTTCATACTTCTGAAATATTGACATTAAGCTGACTGACATTAAAAGTAGTACTCCTTTCGTCCCATTGAAAGTGCCATGGTTTCTTTTTGGTTGTCCCAAAATTGATGTCACTTACCACAATGGCAATGAAAACTTTCCCTCCATTTCCATCTCATGCCCTTAAATATGCTAGATTCTTTTAATCTTTCGATGGGCCCCAAAAAACTACAAGAATTGCACTTGATATGTGTGAGTCCCACCGCAAGTGCAAACAATGGTCGTACAAGATACTTTCCCAAAACACAGCTGGAGACATTCTTGTGGCATGGGTCCCGTACGTCTTGTCACCACTCCATTATCTTACTGCCATTCAACAAAGTATAATGTAAAGAAACTAAATAAGGGTATTGCTAGAGCTTAGAACAAAATCATTTGAAATCTTGGCACTGTTGAAAATAAATGTGAGACCCAAAGTCTGACAAATATTTCGGGACAGAGGGAGTATCATTTGGGTTTTTAGTTGTCATACCTATTTTGGAAAACTGATTTCAGTTGTATACTATAAAGACTTTTCAAACATTGTAGTATATTGAACTGGTAATTTCTTGGCAATTCCAAATTTGTTAATGAATTGACTTTTTCTTTTAAATTTTTGATACTATGTGAGAACCCGTAATTTTTCCCATTTTCTAGGTTTTATTATCTTTCATGGCTTGTTTTCTGCATTTTCGTGATTAGAAAAAATTCTAGATCTTTTAAAGGAGCAGATATAGTTTTTAAATGATTTTTCTAGTATCGAATAGGTTTTGAGAAATTAAGAGCGTATACCGGACGTGGGGCCCACTAGTGCGAAAAGTTCGAAAAAATTCAGCCAACTAGGTTAAGTTTTGGATACTGGAATTAATTTACCGGGTGTTAAGAGATAAGTAGAGGTTGCAATTTGGATTGGTGTGAGAGGAAACAAAGTGATAGACTTGCATTAATGGAGGTGACAAGTGTCACCATGGGATTGGTCCTTAAGTAAGACTACTATTCCTTTTCTTACCATTGACCAAATAAATCAAAAAAATAACAAAAAATTCACCATTTTCTCTTCATCTTGGCCGAGCTCCTTGAGCAACAAAATAAAGAAAACTCTTCAAGATTTTGGCTTCAATCTTGCTTCAATCAACTTACTCAACCATCCAACCTTGATTTTGCTCCATAAAACCACTTAAGGGAGTGATAGTGAAGTGTTGTGTGGAGTTATTTAGCAAGCTAAGAGGACTAATTGCTCTCTCTCTCTCTTGTTTCTAAGGTGAGTTGTGAAGAACCACTCTTCTCCCTTTATTGATGCTTAAATCATGATTAGTGGTAGTATGAGATGCAATTTTATGGATTATTTCTTGATGTGTGGTTGAATTGATGAAGTTTTATATTTTTTGGGGATTTTTCTGTTTTAATATGAACTTTATTGTGTGGTTATATATGATGATTGGAAATGATGTTTAAGGACTTTATGAGGTGGAAAAAGTGGTTAATTGCAATCAATTGCTGTTTTGGAAGAAAATTGAAAAAAATTAGGGTTTGATGTTCTTCATTCTGCCCGAATTTGTAGCTCATAGATAGAGGCTTAATTAGCCTTGGCTTAAAACATGAAACTTGTAGGGAATGATATTTTAGAGGTACCTGCAAAAATTTCAGGTCAATCGGAGTAGCGTAGCTTGAGAAAAGTCAAACTTACCCTTGCTGTTCTGGTTTTACCCGAATTGGAGAATTGCTTCTGTAATTGGTTATTTTGGTTAGTAATGCTTGGGAATTGGTTGTTGAGGCCTTCTTATGAAATGTAGCCCTGTTTCTTAGCTTTCATTTGGTTTTGAAATTTTTGGATTTGGACTTGGATAGCCTGATTTATGATGTTTCCGCTAGAATGCGTTCTGTGAATATGTTTTTGTGATTCTGGTGTAGTATCTTGCATTTTTGACCCGGTTACACTCAAAAATGGGTTGAGTGACCTTCTGTATTATTGTAGCCCTATCTCTTAGCTTCGAAACGGTGGGTCTTGCACCTTCATCCGATAATTGTAGTGCCTTTGGTGCCATTACCGTAAAATGAGGTCAAAAACTGTTTTTTTCAGGGCAAAGCTAAAATCCATTTCCGGATTTCCTGGTTTTCCCTAATGCTTGTATATGCTTATGGAACCCTATTGGGGTCGTGTTTGGCATTGGTTTATGACTCGTTATCGAGTCTCATTGTACTTGTTTGCATGTTTTAGGGCGTGACGGTGGTTCACGACGTTCTTTTGACGGAAGTGCATGAAACACCATTTGCAAGCTTGGTGAGCATACGACTCACTTATGTGTTACTATATAGCTTTGATATTTGAACTTGATGAGTTGAATGTTAATTGATTGAAGGGAGAGCGTACTTTATCACTCTCACTTATTGTTTCTCATGTTATTGGAATGTTACATGAAATGTTACATGAAATGAAAGTACTTGATTTGGTGTCGATTGGACGAGTATCCAATGACTACAATTGTTATCTTTGAGCTCAACCCCATTGGTAGTTGATTGAATCGAGCCGGCGAGGGCTTGGTCGTGCCAATTAATGATCCTTGGGGAAAGTGTTATATGGAATCTTGTAGTATGAGGACTCTCGATTCCGGTATACTCGAGTAATACTACAGTGCAAGTGTTTGGAGTTCGGGCCCGGTAGGGGGATGTTAGGTGGAAGGAATGGAAGTAAAGTGAAGTCTACGGTTGGTTACTTTGAAACATTGACGGAGAGTCAATGAGATCCGATCAAGAATGCAAACGAGGAAAAGGGCTCTTGAGAGCCGCCTGTATCCTTTTATCATCATTATTGATGTGTGTCTTTATTTACTTTTGATGAATTGGACTGAAAAGCTTGATGCTTATATGAACTTGGTTGTTTGAGTGGTACTATCTCACTGGGCAACTAGCTCACCCCGTTCCTTTTGTTTTCCTTACAGGAATATGACTGCTTTTGAAATGATTTTTGATAGTTGGTTGCCGAATTGAGCTAGTTGGACATATCTTTTGTATAGCTCATTGATTGAAACCCTAAGTGTACTTTTGGGGCGTTTTCTCTTTTGATTTGGCAAACCGTGTATATATTAACTTTTGAACACTCTTGTATGTCACTTTGGATTGTAATTGCTAAAGTTCAAAATGTGAACGTTTGCTTGGTATTTGGTTGGGTTCTGACGGGTCGGTTACTATTCATGGCCGACTCCAGATTTCATTTTTTTTTATTTTGGGTTATTTTGCCATTTTGACTTGTTTACGCGCGTTTGTAAGTTCCGGAACGCAATAGATCGCTCTAACTGCACCGTTAGTCCTGGCGAGAGCTGGGCAGGCAGTCCGCTAACCCCTTTGGTTCGCCTTAGGGGAAGGTGGGGCTGTCACAGGTGGTATCAGAGCCACTTCGCGTGGTCTCTGCGCGGAGTCAGCTTGGGGCCAAGTGGTGTTATGGTCCTGCTTTTGGTGAAGGTGTCAAAAAGGGTTACGTGCTCTTTTGAGCCTAAGTTATGAACCGAGCATGTTATAAGTGTAAAAATCTTTATCATGAAACTTGAGGAAGATGGATATGTATGTCGGGTAGGAATCTATAATATGGATGATTTACTCTTGGGACCGGCCGGCTCGAGTTGGGAATTATCTTATTTTAGATTCTTGGACCTGAGTACTAAAGGGTGGAGAGCGTTAGAATGAGAGTCGGTATCTTGATTGAATTGGAGACAAGTCTTGATGGCAAAGGTCAAGGTACGGAAGGTCTTTACATTTGACCTAGTAATTAGACCGATTGAGAGGATTGGAGATGGAAGTGTTATCATGGACGGATCTCATACTCGTCTGGCTAGGGTTTTCTGGAGGAGGATTAGATTGTAGGGTACATGGAGAAATTCACACCTAAGACTTGTTTTCTTTTACTATGAGCTCTGCAAGGGAAGCACGTGAGCGCAAGACTAAGAGAGCCGAAAAGGTGAAGGTTCGAGCTGCCTCGATCCTGAACCTCTGTACTGACGTGGTCGAGGGCGTGAGCGACGAGGACTCGAGTGCGGGGCCCGAGGCTGGGGTTGGATCTACCCCGTCGGGTGGGTCTACTAGCTCGTCGTCGGACTAGGTTACGACTCCTAGGGTCTTTGAGAATGTTTTGTTTTCTGTATATAGGGCGGATAGGGAAAGAGCCTTAGCTAATCGTTTTGTACGTTTGGATTAGCTACGTGTATATTTCTTTTGATGAGACCATTCCCTCGTGGATTGTTCCTGTTTGTACTTGACTTGACTGTACTTGACTTGACTGGTTGTTGATATGTGTGTTGTTTGCCTTGTTTGGAATGTATATATATGTTATTATAAAAGTTTTTGGGTTTGACTTACATGCATTGATATTATATTGGTTTAGTACATTCGCCTAGACCAAATAGAACTTATGGAAGGCACACGTAGTGGACGGGGGCGTGGGCGCGGGAATAGGCAACCTACGCCAGACCGGGGTGCTGGGGAAACCTCCTCTGGACCCAATCCTGAACCGAGAGTTGACCCCAATATACAGATAGCTGCCGCTATGCAGCAAATGACCAACCTGCTGGCACAAGTGGTGCAACAACAAGGCCAGAATCCAAACCCTAATCCTGGAAACCCTGGCAATCACGTCGAGAGCGAAGACAGAGCTCTTGAGCGCTTTCAAAAGTTTGCTCCACCCAAGTTCATTGGGGGGCCTGATCCGGATGTCGCCGAGAGGTGGCTTGAAAAGATGGTAGACATTTTCGCTGCCCTGCACTACACCGAAGAACGGCAGGTGACTTTCACCGTTTTTCAGCTGGAAGGGCGACCCGTTCCTGGTGGAACGTCATTCGACAAAAATGGGAACGGGAACAAACGCCCAGGACTTGGGTGAATTTCATAAGAGAATTCAACGCGGAATTTTTCCCTCCTCTAGTTCAGGAGAGGAAGGAAGACGAGTTCATCCGACTCTGTCAAGGGGCTCAATCAGTGGCTGAATACGAGAGCCAGTTCACCCGCCTGTCCAAATTTACGCCTGAGCTGATCATGACCGAGCAACGGCGGATCAGGCGATTTACCCAGGGCTTGAATGTCGAAATCAGAAAGACCTCGCAGTGGCTCAAATCAACGCTTTTAGCGAGGTCGTGGAGAAGGCCCAACGGGTAGAGAGTGCTAGATTGCAAGTCCGGAACTTCCAGGCGAAAAAGCGAGGATTTCCTGGAAGTAGTTCGGGGCAGGGGGATGAGAGTACCCCTTCCAAGTTTGGGCGAGGAACTGGAGGAGAAAGGATGCCGGGAGTGTCACAAGAGAGCCCGTCACGAGGCGGCCAAGTGGGGAGAGGCCAGAGAGGAGGCTCGGCTTCTGCAGTACGCGGACCCTGCGGGTATTGCGAAAAGTCAAACCACTCGAAGGACAATTGTTGGAAGAAGGAGGGTAAATGTTTGCGCTGTGGAAGTGCCAACCATCAGCTCGCCACTTGTCCAGTCCTATCACGAGATGGAAAGGGGAGTCAGCAATCGACGAAGACTAATTCCGAACCGGCAAAGGTGGAATGGACCAAATCTAAGGTGGCAGCTCGAGTGTATTCACTGGAGCCACAACAAGTCCCCGATTTTCCTGAAATTGAGGAAGGTACGATGAAATATTAGTAGATCCCGGTGTTACTCATTCATTTGTCAACCCCAATTTTATGTACGGAAAAGATACAAAACCTGCTCGTCTATCCTATGACCTGAAAGTCGTACTCCTATGAGGAAACATCGTTTGAGCACTGGTATGGTTTGTAAGGATTGCCGCGTTTGGGTAGGAGAGAAGGTTTGGGGTGTGTATTGACAAAAAAAAATCAGAATGTGAAATCTTTTGCCTCTAAGAAATTGAAACCCCGCGAACAAAAACTATCCAACCCACGATCTGGAGTTAGTCGCAGTTGTTTTCGCTCGGAAAAAGTGGAGAAACCATGGGATAGAAGAGACTACCTGGGAGATGGAAGAGGAAATGCAAAAGAAATACCCTGAACTTTTCGTGAGTTGAGGTGAGAAATTTCAAGGGCGAAATTCTTTTAAGGGGGAGAGAGTGTGAGAACCCGTAATTTTTCCCATTTTCTAGGTTTTATTATCTTTCATGGCTTGTTTTCTGCATTTTCGTGATTAGGAAAAATTCTAGATCTTTTAAAGGAGCAGATATAGTTTTCAGATGATTTTTCTAGTATCGAATAGGTTTTGAGAAATTAAGAGCGTATACCGGACGTGGGACCCACTAGTGCGAAAAGTTCAGAAAAATTCGGCCAACTAGGTTAAGTTTTGGATACTGGAATTAATTTACCGGGTGTTAAGAGATAAGTAGAGGTTGCAATTTGGATTGGTGTGAGAGGAAACAAAGTGATAGACTTGCATTAATGGAGGTGACAAGTGTCACCATGGGATTGGTCCTTAAGTAAGACTACTATTCCTTTTCTTACCATTGACCAAATAAATAAAAAAAATAACAAAAAATTCACCATTTTCTCTTCATCTTGGCCGAGCTCCTTGAGCAATAAAAGAAAGAAAACTCTTCAAGATTTTGGCTTCAATCTTGCTTCAATCAACTTAGTTAACCATCCAACATTGATTTTGCTCCATAAAACCACTTAAGGGAGTGATAGTGAAGTGTTGTGTGGAGTTATTTGGCAAGCTAAGAGGACTAATTGCTCTCTCTCTCTCTCTTGTTTCTAAGGTGAGTTGTGAAGAACCACTCTCCTCCCTTTATTGATGCTTAAATCTTGATTAGTGGTAGTATGAGATGCAATTTTATGGATTATTTCTTGATTTGTGGTTGAATTGATGAAGTTTTATATTTTTTGGGGATTTTTCTGTTTTAATATGAACATGATTGTGTGGTTATATATGATGATTGGAAATGATGTTTAAGGACTCTATGAGGTGGAAAAAGTGGTTAATTGCAATCAATTGCTGTTTTGGAAGAAAATTGAAAAAATTAGGGTTTGATGTTCTTCATTCTGCCCGAATTTGTAGCTCATAGATAGAGCCCGAATTGGCCTTGGCTTAAAACATGAAAGTTGTAGGGAATGATATTTTAGAGGTTACTACAAAATTTCAGGTCAATCGGAGTAGCGTATCTTGAGAAAAGTCGAAATTATCCTTGCTGTTCTGGTTTTACCCGAATTGGAGAATTGCTTCTGTAATTGGTTATTTTGGTTAGGAATGCTTCCGAATTGGTTGTTTAGGCCTTCTGATGTAATGTATCCCTGTTTCTTAGCTTTCAACTGGTTTTGGAATTTCTGGATTTGGACTTGGATAGCCTGATTTATGATGTTTCCGCTAGAATGCGTTCTGTGAATCTGTTTTTGTGATTCTGGTGTAGTATCTTGCATTTTTGACCTGGTTACACTCGAAAGTGGGTTGAGTGACCTTATGCAATATTATAGCCCTATCTCTTAGCTTCGAAAGGGTGGGTCTTGAACCTTCATCCGATAATTGTAGTGCCTTTGGTGCCATTACCGTAAAATGAGGTCAAAAACTATTTTTTTCAGGGCAAAGCTAAAATCCATTTTCGGATTTCCTGGTTTTCCCTAATGCTTGTATATGCTTATGGAACCCTATTGGGGTCGTGTTTGGCATTGGTTTATGACTCATTATCGAGTCACATTGTACTTTTTTGCATGTTTTAGGGCGTGACGGTGGTTCACGACGTTCTTTTGACGGAAGTGCATGAAACACCATTTGCAAGCTTGGTGAGTGTATGACTCACTTATGTGTTACTATATAGCTTTGATACTTGAACTTGATGAGTTGAATGTTAATTGATTGAAGGGAGAGTGTACTTTATCACTCTCACTTATTGTTTCTCATGTTATTGGAATGTTACATGAAATGTTACATGAAATGAAAGTACTTGATTTGGTGTCGATTGGACGAGTATCCAACGACTACAATTGTTATCTTTGAGCTCAACCCCATTGGTAGTTGATTGAATCGAGCCGGCGAGGGCTTGGTCGTGCCAATTAATGATCCTTGGGGAAAGTGTTATATGGAATCTTGTAGTATGAGAGACTCTCGATTCCGGTATACTCGAGTAATACCACAATGCAAGTGTTTGGAGTTCGGGCCCGGTAGGGGGATGTTAGGTGGAAGGAATGGAAGTAAAGTGAAGTCTACGGTTGGTTACTTTGAAACATTGACGGAGAGTCAATGAGATCCGATCAAGAATGCAAACGAGGAAAAGGGCTCTTGAGAGCCGCCTGTATCCTTTTATCATCATTATTGATGTGTGTCTTTATTTACTTTTGATGAATTGGACTGAAAAGCTTGATGCTTATATGAACTTGGTTGTTTGAGTGGTACTATCTCACTGGGCAACTAGCTCACCCCGTTCCTTTTGTTTTCCTTACAGGAATATGACTGCTTTTGAAATGACTTTTGATAATTGGTTGCCGAATTGAGCTAGTTGGACATATCTTTTGTATAGCTCATTGATTGAAACCCTAAGTGTACTTTTGGGGCGTTTTCTCTTTTGATTTGGCAAACTGTGTATATATTAACTTTTGAACACTCTTGTATGTCACTTTGGATTGTAATTGCCAAAGTTCAAAATGTGAACGTTTGCTTGGTATTTGGTTGGGTTCTGACGGGTCGGTTACTATTCATGGCCGACTCCGGATTTCATTTTTTTTATTTTGGGTTATTTTGCCATTTTGACTTGTTTACGCGCGTTTGTAAGTTCCGGAACGCAATAGATCGCTCTAACTGCACCGTTAGTCCTGGCGAGAGTTGGGCAGGCAGTCCGCTAACCCCTTTGGTTCGCCTTAGGGGAAGGTGGGGCTGTCACATACTTCAAATCATTCACTCTTCCGGTCTCAATTTAATTTAGCTTTTAGTGATGTTATCATCATATTATCATCCTTTTGTCGATGGAGTACTTTATTATGTTTGTTCTTATTACTTGGATGATTAGATTGCTAAATGCAAGGACCTCAATATAATTTAGAAAGGATATCAAACTTTCAATCTTAATTGGTTACAAAAAATCCGTTAATGCATAAGTTTTGGATTTGTTAAGCTTTCTAATATTGGCATTTCTTGTACTAATTATGAGTTTTGTGTGATTGTGATTATTTATATACTAATATATTTATAAACCTGTATAATATATTGTTCACAATGGAATAAGATGCTTTTAGTGTTATAAAAGCATTAGTTCAATCTCTGCAATAAATTTCACTAGTTCCACAGGTCACTAGCAATTAGTTAAAGGCACTATCTATTTGCTGCTGCCTATTTATTTATAAAAGTAAAGTTTTAATGGAGGGGTAGGAATGGTAACCATTCCTGAAGGTTCATGGCCAAGGTTTAGCCAAAAAAAAAATGTAAGGTCCATACTGCATCTTGTACATTGTTTTTTACACTATGTGTGGGGCTCATAAAATTTTGTTCTATAATTGCACATTGTTAAAAATGAGTTATACCGTGTGTATACAAAGTTATACGATGTACATTTTGTACAAAACCTTCAGGAACAGTTGCACTGCCCCCTGTCTAGTTTTAATGGTTGAGAATTGCTTCCTCCCTCCACTTATTAAGAAATACTGCAAGTCTTCCGTCATCATTTTTTGAAGTATACAATTTTTCACTTCACTTAGATCCATATATTACTTTGGGGTTAAATACCAAAACCCCCCTTGTGGATTGACTAATGTTCACCTTACCTCCCTATGGTTTGGAAACCTACAATTTAACTCCCTGTCGTTTCAACTAAAGTGAAAGTGGCCCCTCTTTTCCCCTTGGAAACAGAAATTTTTGAGTATGTTTTATCAAGAAGTACTTGTCAAAACTTCAGTCACTTCTGATCCACGAGCTTTACCTATTGCGAACCCAAAAGAAGATAAACCTCCAACTCGAAAAGCTGCTTTCTTTCTTGCTGAATAACTGAACATCAATCTTTCCAAGGTTAGAAACTCAATTTCCTCACGTTTGCTGATGTTGGATTTTTAGTTTTCTTTGCATCTGTTGCTGCAAAAAATTGGGCTTCGCTATTGTGACGGCCCCACCTCCCCCTAGGGCGTACCTCAGGGTTCGGCGGACCGCCTGCCCAACTCTCGCCAGGACTCACTCACTCACTCATAGCTCAAGAAAAACAAACGTACATCCATAGAAAGTGAATAACATATCCACTTCAACTTAATATATACATTAATGCTCAAATCCAGATACAAATCCTCTACACGCCAAGATACTTTCACATGTTTACAGTCCGAGTCCAATCAACCCTAGTCGAGTGCTAGCGCGAGTACCATTCAAAGTTCAAAACTAGACTACTCTGTACAAGTCTCACGCCTCGCTCGTACCCCCCTGCAAAGGAAAACAAATGGAATGGGGTAAGCTATATGCTTAGTGAATAATCAGGGGAAAAAATGTAAAATCACATCCAATAAACAAGTAAATCAGGATATTTTACATCAATAACAGAAAGATAACATCACAATGGTAGGATACGGGTGGCTCCAAAGCCAGTTCAATTCCCCGAACTTGAACGCCTGTTGACACTCCGTCAACCAAAGTACTCATAGACCGTAGACTCCACTTAACTTTCCCCGTTCACCTTATCAACCCCCGCTGGCCAGTCAACAACACACAGCAGCTCGAGCGAAACAAAATAACTTAGCTTTCATCAAAGTTTTAACAAAGAACTAAATCCCAAGGTTAGCATGGAACTAACTTCGACCAAGCCCTGGCTGGCTCGAATAGTTCTTCTACCCTTGGAACCGGGCTGGAACCAAGCCCTCAGATATCCAATCTCTCAATAGACGATATCTCTAAACAAGGTACACAACAAAGTACTTACCCCAATAGCCAAAAGGGGTTTAATTCAAGTCATGTAATCACCCCCATCAGCACACAGCAAAAGGGTGATACTCAACATAAAACATGTATTCTCACATATGAAATCAAACCAAAGGATGGGCTTAGGTCGAGTGATATAAAGTACACACTCGCCTAAGTACCCATTTAACATATACAAAGCACTTTAACAATTTTCACATCAATAAACAACCCAATTACTCACCAAAGGTCTAGTGCCTCTCAAAAATCACGTTCAGGTCCAACTCCTTGGTTGGAGTCCAAATCTGAGATAAAATATCATTTGTGAATGTAAAACTCTCTAGAGTTCGAATCATAGGAGTTTCGCTTCACGAAAATCAAGTAAATGCAATTCGCTTAAGTAGTATTCACGATACTTATCAAATTCCGAAAAATTCATGCTCGCTCATAAACCTTTGAAATTTTGAAGCAATTATGTTTGAAAATACCATTTGAGTCGAAAGTACGAGGAAAACGTCTTCGGAGTAGTTGTTATTTCATTTCCCAAGGGTACAAGTTTGGCCAAGTTCTAACTTATATGCCTTGATAACAGAAGACACATCTATCCTAGATGGTTCACGTGGTATTCGCTCTCAAGCCTTACTCGAGTTGCAAGTAGGTCTACCTAGTCCTCGAGCGTAAAGTTGGGCAGCACGCCCTTTGTGTTTACCTATTTTCCAGCCATATATGGCTTCATTATTTTCCTCCATCAATCCCAAAGTCACACAAAAAATCATCTCATTTCAATAGCCATTCCATAGGCTTAAAGTCATACAAGTACAAAATCAAGCTAGGGACATGTGCGGAAATGAAGTTTGAATCAAGAAACAAAAGACAGATTTGACGTTGTTTTCCGTAACGGACACAACTGAGGCTATGCTTATCGGATTGAGGTGAAATTTATACAGTTTCGAAGCTAAGACAGAGGGATACAATTTCGATGAAGACCACTCAGCCCAGTTCTGTGAGAACCCGTTTTGCCCTAATATTTTCCTAGGGTTTTTCCCCCCTTAAATTTCATGTTTTCTGCATTTTCTGGCCTAGGAATATTTTCTTGGTGGATTTCATGAGCAGTTATAGTTTTTTAGATGATTTTTCTAGTATTGGAGAGTTTTTAGAAAATTAAGACTAGGTATTGGACGTGGGACCCACTAGTGCGAAAAGTTCGGGAAAATTCGGCCAATACGGTTAAGTTTCGGATACTGTGGAAAATTTATCGGGTGTTAAGAGATAAGTAGTATGTGTGAAGTGATTGATGTGAGAGAGAAAAGAATGATAAGAATGCATTTAATGAGGTGACAAGTGTCACATAAGTATTGGTTTGACCTTAAGAAATACTATTCACATTTTTGACCTTTGACCCAACTTGGTTATATATCTTCAAAAATCACAAAAATGCACCATTTTTCACTCTTGATGGCCGAACCTCTCAAGCTCAAAGAAGGAAGGAAATTCTTCAACTTTTAGCTTCCATTTCACTCAATCTTCCACAACTAATCACCTAGAATAGATTCTACTCCATAAAATTCTTCCTTCTAGTGATAGTAAGTTGTTTGGTGAACTTTGTTTGAAGGACTAAGGTGCACAACATCTTCCTCTCTCTTGGTTCTTGGTAAGTGAAGCTTGAAACACCCTACTACACCTAATGATGCTTATGTTGTGCTTATTAGTGATAAGAGTGCTGAAATTTCTGGTTTTTATCTTGATTTGAAGAGTTTTGGTGAAGTTTTTATTTTATTGGGAATTTTTCTGGTTTAATATGAATGGGATGTTGTGGCCTTGTATGATGAATGGTAATGGCTGATAATGACTCTATGAGGTGTATTGGATAGGAAAATGTAATCAATTTTGGATTTGGATGGAAAATGGAAAGTTAGGGTTCATATTATTCCCAATTCTGTCCGAAATTTTAGGTCATAGCTAGAGGCCGAATTGGACTTTACTCAAAACATGAAAGTTGTAGGTATTGGTGAGTATGAAGTGCCTACAAAATTTCAGGGCATTTGGAGTAGTATAGAGAGAGTTATGCCGTTTTTACTGTTGCTGTTTTTGGTGAACAGAATGTGCGGAACTGCGATAGTAATTGCCTGTTTTGACTGGATTTGGTTTGGATTTTTAAGTTGGTGTCTTCTGATGAAATGTAGCTGGATATCTTAGCTAACTTATGCCTTTGGAATTTCGGCATTTGGACCTGTGTAGGCTGAGATTCACGTATTACAGTTTTGTGTGATTTGGGAACCTGCAATTTCGGTTCTGGTTTGGTATTTGGCACTTTTGACCTAGTTGTGCTAGGATTTGGACTGAGAGGCCTTCTACATTGTTGTAGCCCTGTTTCATAGCTTCGAAATGGTGGGTCTTACACCCCCAACCGATAATTGTAGTGAGAGTTGTGCCATTACCGCATTATGACGTCAAAACCGGTTTTCTTATCAAGGCCAACATTAAAGCCTTTCTTAATTTCTGGTTTGCTTTCATGCTAGTATATGTTTATAAAACCCTATTGGGGTTGTGAATTGGTGTTGTTTATGGCTCGGTATGGTTTCTTGTTTTATGATATTGTGAGCTATGGAACGGCTCTTGACATGAAATGCTTATATGTGTGTTGTTGGGTTGTGATTGAAGAAAAATAATGAAGCCTTATGGCTGGAGAATTTGGTAAACACAAAGGGCATGCTGCCCGCATTTTTACTCGAAATTTAGAAAACTATATTCTCAACTTGAGTAAAGGTTACGTATTTAACACTTGAATTTCCATGCATGAAACCCTATTGGGTTATAATTGGCTTGGCTTTGTGACTCGTTATCGAGTCTTATGGTAATTGTTCACTTGTTCTAGGAGGAAACGGTGGTGCACGACGTTCGTTTAACGACGGTGCATGAAACATCATTTTCTCACTTTGTGAGTATACTACTCACCTACTTGTTATAATGTGGCTTTGTGCTATGTGTATTTGATGCCTTGAAGGCTTACTTGGTTATTGGGAATGATTGAGGTGAGGGTGTACTTGATCGCCCTCACCCCTTGTGATTTTATTCATGACTATTAATTGTTTTACTGAAAGACTGCACTGGATATATGAGATACTGCATTCCATTCATGGAAACTGATTTGGTGTCGTTGGACGAGTATCCAATGGCTTTACTGCATTTATGAGCTCAACCCCGTATGGTAGTTAATTGGATCGAGCCGGCGAGGGCTTGGTCGTGAAAATTATCATGCCACGGGGACTGTACTGGGGAACCTTGTGGTAATGAGACCCTTGGTTCCGGTAAACTCGAGTATTACCAAAATGACTGAATGGAGTGCGGGCCCGGTTGGGGTATGTTGGGTGGAAGGAATGGAAGTGAAGTGAGGTCTACGGTTTGGTACTTTTAACATTGACGGAGGGTCAATGAGTGTGGATCAAGAATGTAAGCGTGGAAATGGGCTCTTGAGAGCCGACCGTATCCTTTCACTGAATTGCTTTACTTCGAAATTGTACACTTGACTTGAATGGTTATGCTTATGTGATCTTAACTGCTATTGTGATAGTTGCTCACTGAGCTTTAGCTCACACCGTTCCATTTGTTTTCCTTACAGGAAAATGAACACTTTTGGAAAAGATTGTAATAGTTGAATGACAAGTTGAGCTCATGTACATGTATTTTGAATAGCTCCTTGAGGGTGAAACCCTAAGTGTTTTGTTTCCTCCAATGTTTGGTTTGTAATTGGTTATTGTACATGTATGGATTAGTTGGATATTTTGGTATGCCGATTTGGCTTGGAATGTTGGATTTCAATGTATATATGCTTGGTTGATGTTTGGCTGAACTTTGAATCGATTTGGATTTCAAACGGCAAAAGGAAAATTTTGAACGAAAAGTCACTGGACTGAATCCGGCCAGGAATCCGGCCAGAAACTGGCCGGATTGACGGCCGGATTGCGGAGGGTTTTGGAGAACATTTTGGATTGCTCTCGGCCTAGTATCCGGCCGAGAATCCGGCCAGATTCCGGCCGGATTCTGACGTGGCCTGCACTATTCATCTTCGGCAAATTTTTCGTTTTTTTTTTATTTGACTCTTTTGACTTGTTTACGTGCAATGGGATGTTCCGGAACGTTATAGATTGACGTAAACTGTACCGTAGTCCTGGCGAGAGCTGGGCAGGCAGTCCGCTAACCCCTTTGGTTCGCCTTAGGGGAAAGTGGGGCTGTCACAGGTGGTATCAGAGCCACTTCGCGTGGTCTCTGCGTGGAGTGAGACTGGGCCAAGTGGTGATGTGGTCCTAATTTCATGAATATGTCTAAGTGCTCGTTTGAGCATAAGTTATGAACCGGGCATGTGATAAGTGTACGAATCATTATCATGGGACTCGAGGAAGCTAGGTATGTATGTCGGGTAGGAATCTTTAATAAGGATGGTTTACTCTTGGGACCGGCCGGCTCGAGATGTGAATTATCTTAGACGAGATTCTCGCGCCCGGATACGAAAGATATGAAGGCCTAGGTTAGAAAGGATTAGGTGAACTAGAAAGGCGATTCTATGGAACTTCGTGTGGTTTGTTCGGGTGGTTAAGCGTGATCGACCTTGATTAAGATATAAATATTTGGACGAAACCCTAGAAGGGGAAAAGCGTTTCGTGAGTCCTTTTGTACTTGTGACCTAGGTGTCTATAGTACTTTTGGAAGACCCTATTGTTTCATGCAATGACTTCATATGTACTTGACTGACTGTTCCGTATGATTGCTTAACTTGGTTATGTGATCTATGTATACGTGGTATATGTTTAAATGCTCTTCGCGGTAATTGTTTGAGTTACTTATTCTTGTTTCCTTGTTCCTGTCTGGTGCTACGGAAAGGAGGGTTAGGTGCCCTTTAACAGTATATCTATTTGGTGACTTAGATTGACTTAGATTGATGGAAGGCACTCGGAGTGGTCGAGGCCGTGGACGCAGAACTAGACAACCTACACCGGTTAGGGGTGCGGGGGAAACCTCGACTGGACCTGATCCTGAACCCCAACTAGACCCCAATGCTCAAATAGCTGCCGCTATGCAGCAAATGACAAACCTACTCGCACAAGTAGTGCAACAACAGGGCCAAAACCCAAACCCTAACCCTGGAAACCCCGGAAACCCTGGCCATCATATTGAGAGCGAAGATAGAGCTCTAGAACGTTTTCAAAAGTTTTCCCCTCCAAAGTTTATTGGGGGACCCGACCCTGATGTGGCTGAGAAATGGCTGGAGAAAATGGTTGATATATTCGCGGCCCTACACTACCCGGACGAACGGCAGGTCACTTTTGCCGTGTTTCAACTTGAAGGGGCTGCCCGTTCCTGGTGGAACGTCATCAGGAAGAAATGGGAACGGGAGCAGACGCCGAGGACTTGGGTGAACTTCATCCGAGAATTTAATGCAAAATTTTTCCCTCCTCTAGTCCAGGAGAGGAAGGAGGACGAGTTCATTAGGCTCCGCCAAGGGGCTCAAACTGTGGCAGAATATGAGAGTCAATTTACCCGTTTATCCAAGTTTGCGCCTGAGTTGATCTTGACCGAGCAACGAAGAATACGGCGATTTGTCCAGGGCCTGAACGTAGAAATCCAGAAGGACCTCGCGGCAGCCCAAATTAACGCCTTCAGTGAAGCAGTGGAAAAGGCACAACGGGTAGAGAATGCTAGGCTCCAGGTGAAAAACTTTCAGGCGAAAAAGAGAGGATTTCCTGGAAACAATTCGGGACTGGAGGATGAAAGTATCCCTCCCAAATTTGGGCGGGGAACGGGAGGAGTGAGGATGCCGGAAATGTCACCAGAGAGGCCGTCAAGAGGAGGCTCAGCTTCTGCAGCACGCGGACCCTGCGGGTATTGCGGAAAATTAAACCACTCGGAGGACAATTGCTGGAGTAAAGGAGGAAAATGCTTGTTCTGTGGGAATGCCGAACATCAAATTGCTAACTGTCCAGCTCGCCTGCGCGAGAGGCAAGGGACTCTGCCACCAACCACGACCCACCCTGACCAGTCGAAGGGGGACAAGGATGGATCGAACGTGTCTTCTCGGGTGTACTCCTTAGATGTTGACTCATCAGAGGACGTGGAAGGTAAGAATTTAATGAACCTGGCCAGTGAAGGGGTACAGATCAGTATACTGCTCAATTTAATCCCGGAGTAGTCAATGATAAGGAATTTCGGGGACGAAATTCTTTTAAGGGGGAGAGAGTGTGAGAACCCGTTTTGCCCTAATATTTTCCTAGGGTTTTTCCCCCCTTAAATTTCATGTTTTCTGCATTTTCTGGCCTAGGAATATTTTCTTGGTGGATTTCATGAGCAGTTATAGTTTTTTAGATGATTTTTCTAGTATTGGAGAGTTTTTAGAAAATTAAGACTAGGTATTGGACGTGGGACCCACTAGTGCGAAAAGTTCGGGAAAATTCGGCCAATACGGTTAAGTTTCGGATACTGTGGAAAATTTATCGGGTGTTAAGAGATAAGTAGTATGTGTGAAGTGATTGATGTGAGAGAGAAAAGAATGATAAGAATGCATTTAATGAGGTGACAAGTGTCACATAAGTATTGGTTTGACCTTAAGAAATACTATTCACATTTTTGACCTTTGACCCAACTTGGTTATATATCTTCAAAAATCACAAAAATGCACCATTTTTCACTCTTGATGGCCGAACCTCTCAAGCTCAAAGAAGGAAGGAAATTCTTCAACTTTTAGCTTCCATTTCACTCAATCTTCCACAACTAATCACCTAGAATAGATTCTACTCCATAAAATTCTTCCTTCTAGTGATAGTAAGTTGTTTGGTGAACTTTGTTTGAAGGACTAAGGTGCACAACATCTTCCTCTCTCTTGGTTCTTGGTAAGTGAAGCTTGAAACACCCTACTACACCTAATGATGCTTATGTTGTGCTTATTAGTGATAAGAGTGCTGAAATTTCTGGTTTTTATCTTGATTTGAAGAGTTTTGGTGAAGTTTTTATTTTATTGGGAATTTTTCTGGTTTAATATGAATGGGATGTTGTGGCCTTGTATGATGAATGGTAATGGCTGATAATGACTCTATGAGGTGTATTGGATAGGAAAATGTAATCAATTTTGGATTTGGATGGAAAATGGAAAGTTAGGGTTCATATTATTCCCAATTCTGTCCGAAATTTTAGGTCATAGCTAGAGGCCGAATTGGACTTTACTCAAAACATGAAAGTTGTAGGTATTGGTGAGTATGAAGTGCCTACAAAATTTCAGGGCATTTGGAGTAGTATAGAGAGAGTTATGCCGTTTTTACTGTTGCTGTTTTTGGTGAACAGAATGTGCGGAACTGCGATAGTAATTGCCTGTTTTGACTGGATTTGGTTTGGATTTTTAAGTTGGTGTCTTCTGATGAAATGTAGCTGGATATCTTAGCTAACTTATGCCTTTGGAATTTCGGCATTTGGACCTGTGTAGGCTGAGATTCACGTATTACAGTTTTGTGTGATTTGGGAACCTGCAATTTCGGTTCTGGTTTGGTATTTGGCACTTTTGACCTAGTTGTGCTAGGATTTGGACTGAGAGGCCTTCTACATTGTTGTAGCCCTGTTTCATAGCTTCGAAATGGTGGGTCTTACACCCCCAACCGATAATTGTAGTGAGAGTTGTGCCATTACCGCATTATGACGTCAAAACCGGTTTTCTTATCAAGGCCAACATTAAAGCCTTTCTTAATTTCTGGTTTGCTTTCATGCTAGTATATGTTTATAAAACCCTATTGGGGTTGTGAATTGGTGTTGTTTATGGCTCGGTATGGTTTCTTGTTTTATGATATTGTGAGCTATGGAACGGCTCTTGACATGAAATGCTTATATGTGTGTTGTTGGGTTGTGATTGAAGAAAAATAATGAAGCCTTATGGCTGGAGAATTTGGTAAACACAAAGGGCATGCTGCCCGCATTTTTACTCGAAATTTAGAAAACTATATTCTCAACTTGAGTAAAGGTTACGTATTTAACACTTGAATTTCCATGCATGAAACCCTATTGGGTTATAATTGGCTTGGCTTTGTGACTCGTTATCGAGTCTTATGGTAATTGTTCACTTGTTCTAGGAGGAAACGGTGGTGCACGACGTTCGTTTAACGACGGTGCATGAAACATCATTTTCTCACTTTGTGAGTATACTACTCACCTACTTGTTATAATGTGGCTTTGTGCTATGTGTATTTGATGCCTTGAAGGCTTACTTGGTTATTGGGAATGATTGAGGTGAGGGTGTACTTGATCGCCCTCACCCCTTGTGATTTTATTCATGACTATTAATTGTTTTACTGAAAGACTGCACTGGATATATGAGATACTGCATTCCATTCATGGAAACTGATTTGGTGTCGTTGGACGAGTATCCAATGGCTTTACTGCATTTATGAGCTCAACCCCGTATGGTAGTTAATTGGATCGAGCCGGCGAGGGCTTGGTCGTGAAAATTATCATGCCACGGGGACTGTACTGGGGAACCTTGTGGTAATGAAACCCTTGGTTCCGGTAAACTCGAGTATTACCAAAATGACTGAATGGAGTGCGGGCCCGGTTGGGGTATGTTGGGTGGAAGGAATGGAAGTGAAGTGAGGTCTACGGTTTGGTACTTTTAACATTGACGGAGGGTCAATGAGTGTGGATCAAGAATGTAAGCGTGGAAATGGGCTCTTGAGAGCCGACCGTATCCTTTCACTGAATTGCTTTACTTCGAAATTGTACACTTGACTTGAATGGTTATGCTTATGTGATCTTAACTGCTATTGTGATAGTTGCTCACTGAGCTTTAGCTCACACCGTTCCATTTGTTTTCCTTACAGGAAAATGAACACTTTTGGAAAAGATTGTAATAGTTGAATGACAAGTTGAGCTCATGTACATGTATTTTGAATAGCTCCTTGAGGGTGAAACCCTAAGTGTTTTGTTTCCTCCAATGTTTGGTTTGTAATTGGTTATTGTACATGTATGGATTAGTTGGATATTTTGGTATGACGATTTGGCTTGGAATGTTGGATTTCAATGTATATATGCTTGGTTGATGTTTGGCTGAACTTTGAATCGATTTGGATTTCAAACGGCAAAAGGAAAATTTTGAACGAAAAGTCACTGGACTGAATCCGGCCAGGAATCCGGCCAGAAACTGGCCGGATTGACGGCCGGATTGCGGAGGGTTTTGGAGAACATTTTGGATTGCTCTCGGCCTAGTATCCGGCCGCGAATCCGGCCGGAAATCCGGCCAGATTCCGGCCGGATTCTGACGTGGCCTGCACTATTCATCTTCGGCAAATTTTTCGTTTTTTTTTTATTTGACTCTTTTGACTTGTTTACGTGCAATGGGATGTTCCGGAACGTTATAGATTGACGTAAACTGTACCGTAGTCCTGGCGAGAGCTGGGCAGGCAGTCCGCTAACCCCTTTGGTTCGCCTTAGGGGAAAGTGGGGCTGTCACAAGTTCGCAGTGTATCCAAGTCAAAATTTCAAATTACAGAACCAAAATCTCACATTCGGGCTAGTTAACCGCACTATACGTAAATGACAACAAATCAGGCTACCGAAGTCCGATTGAGGTGTTTTCAATTGCGTTGGAAATCTGAAACTTACGGCTAAAATTTTCATGTTTTGGCCAAAGACTGGTTTGGTACGGATCAAGATGAAAAATGCAGCCAACATGAGGAAATGTTAAAACTGTCTGCTGGACGCTACCTAGGGCAGTCTCAGGGGTATTTTTGTCTTTTCACAAGCTACGGTTGTCGGATTGAGCTGAAATTTTATAAGAAGCTATAAAACATCATTCTACGCAATTTTTAGGTTTTGTGCTAAGCCTAATTCGACCTCTAACATGGTCAAACAGTGCCGGTCAGAACAGGGAAGGTGCAAAAACCGAAAATCTGGAATTTATGACTACAAGTGCTAATCTTCATAATTCTAGCTTAAAACACTACCTCACCTCCTTATCTACACTTATTCCCATCATAATCCATCTAAACAATGTAGACACCAAATTTTTGATTTTTTAACTTTATTGGTTTAATTAATTTAATTTTTGTTTTATTTGTTTCAATTCTAGTGTTTTTATTTTATTTTTATTTTTATTTTGTTCTAATTCATTTTATTTTATTATTTTTGTCTTCATACTAAATTTCAAAAAAAAAAGGGAAAAAAAAGAAAAGAAAGGAAAAACATCAATCACAATTAAATTTTTAGGGCATTTCATTTGTTGCATTTTTATTTTTTTGACTTTTACTGCTTTATTTGTTAGAGGGAAAAGAGAAAAATGAATGGTGGAAATGAAAAGAAAAAAGAAAAAGATAGCTTCCATTTTGTCTATTAAAAGCCATAATCAATGGCTAACAATAAGGGGAGGAGCGGAGGTTTTTTCTAGAGCCATTGAGATAAGGTTTAAGGGGTTTGGATGGGATATAAAAGCAAAGGCTAAGGGTTCAAGGAGAAGGAGAGGCTAGTGACGGCTGGGAGGTGGAGCGAAAAAAAAGAGAGGGCTTGGGCAGGAAAAGAAGAAGCTAAGGAAAAACAGAGAGGGGGTCTTCGGCAAGAGCAGAGGGAAAGAAAGAAAACAGGGAGAGCCGAGAGGGAGTGGGCTGAGCAAGAAGGTCATGGGCTAAAAAAAATTAGAAAACAAGAGCAAACGAAGGGAAAAATCTGGGGGGAGGCCACGGATGAAAGGAAAAGGAGCAGTAGCAGCGGGACAAGGAGGAGGAAAAGTCCAGGGAGCTTCGTTCACGGAAAAACAGAAAGCAAGGAGTTGAAGGCCGAAAGAGGGATTGGGTTGGAAAAAAAATCTAAGAGGGCCGAGAGGTGGAGGAATGAAGAAAACGCAGAGCCAGAAAAGGGGGAAGGTTTGGGAACATTGAGGGGAAGTTTTCGGGTGAGGCCAAGAACGAAGGAGAGAGAGAGAGCCAGAGAGTAGACGGAAACAGAGGAATCAACAAGCGATTGCTGTGGCCACTGCCACCACCGGAAACCACCACCACCTCGTCTGAGTCCAGCACTGCCGCTTGCAGATCGCCGTAAGTCATCCTTTTTATTTGCATTTCAATTTTCCCTCAAGCACAGGCTTTGGAAATTTGCAGAACATGTCTGCCGTGCTTTTGTTCAGCGCTATTTTCTTGTTGATTGTTCATGGATTTCAGAATATACATGCTTTGCGTGTTGATTGGGTTGAATTACTTGGTGTTTCTGATGATTTTGGGTGCCGAATTACATCGTTTGAGCAGAAAATTGCTGAATGTTTCCATGCCCGTTAGTTGTTTGATAAAATGCCCAAATCAAATTTTTGAACCCAAAAGAATAAGTATTGTGTAATTTCTGTATGCGTTCAAGAGGAAGTCTGGCCAACCCAAAGCTGGCCAGAATCCGCACGTTTGTTAGTTGGGGAGAGGAAAAGAAATCAATGGATTTTGGAACCAATTTTTTCATTTTTGCCGTCTTTGGTGTCGGATGATGGTATGGTGCAATTTTGCCGTGTAAATTTGCTGCATCTTTGAAACACTAGCTAAAGTTTTGTTTTTATAGGCAGTAGCTCTGAGTGTAGTTTTCCTTTTAAGTGTGTGTAGTCTTCCCTTTGACTTCTCCTTTCCTCTCATTACCGATGTTTTCTTCTGTTTTGCACGTTATTGTTTTAGACACTTCGTTGGCCAAATTTGAGTAGCTTCGTGGATGTTCTTGGTCATCATGTTGGAGTGCTGAGATCATTTTCTTGTTAGAATGCCATGTTATAGCTTCCTTTGTTGTTTTGTGAATGACTTGAATGGTTGAAAGTTGCGAAAACTCGCGGAAAGAGTTGGAGCCTGTAGTTGCAGAAGCATCATTGCTAAAAAATGTTGTTATTCGATGCCTACTTGATTTGTTCGTTTGAATTTCTGATGCTTAAACATAAGGTTTTATATTGAAAAAATGAAAAGAAAGTTTGGGTATCTTGTTATTTAGTTCAAATGTTGATTGGTTAAGGTATTAGTAGTGTTGGGATGGATGGGAGATTGTATTTGAGAAACCCAACTTGTTGCAGATAAAAGTAATCGACAGAAAAAAAGAAAGCTTCGTTGCATGCATGAAATACTTTCTGAAAATTGCACTTTGGCCCCAAGTTTCCCATAATGTTGTTTTGGCCCCAAAACTTTATTAATTTTTGCAATTAAGTCTTTGCTTCTTTTAACTTTTAAAATGTAGTTTGTTTACATGATTCAATTGATTCAATTTCATATTCATTTCCATCTTATGTGATTATTGGTTAATTAAAGTGGTACCTTGACATTTTTATTGTTTTGGAGGATAATAAGTAAGTTCATTCCATTAGAGCCCCAACTCAAGGGAGGTACACCCTAACCCTTATTTCTCACATTATTTGATCCTACGTGCCCTATGTGACTTTACGTGTTTAATTGCATGCCTTCTTGAATGTTTATTTCATTTATTTATTTGCTTCATTGGCTTTAATTTCGTATATTTATTTCAATTCAATTTTGATCATTCGAAAGGCATTTAAATGCCGAGTTGTAATAGTTAGGTTTATTTTATTTAATTTCATTTCCCCCGTTAGATTGTAGTAGGCTTCCCCCCCGAATGTAATAGTTAAGGCTTTATTTGTTTTACTTGCCTTATGTGTGTTGCATGCCTATGTGCTATGTGTTTAATCGCTTTCCCTAGGTTTTGGCATCTAGACAAGCATGCTTATGTGCTATGTGTTATGTGAAAATACGTGCCTTGCATGTCTACTTGCTTTTATTTATATTTGCTTATATAGATGAATGTACGTCACCGTGACTAGTCCAATGCTAGTCATGGTCTTCCCCCTCGAACTCTCGCAAGTCCAATGCTTGTGAAAAAGCGTTAGTGAAGGGCTAGTCCAATGCTAGACCCATTAGGGCCGTCCCCGCGCTAGCACATACTTGCATGCCTTCATTACATTTTCATTCATTCTTTCCTTTTAGTTTTACATTTTTGCATGACCCTTTACCCCCTTTCCCTTACATATTTAGGATTACATTTTCATTTAGATTAGCTCATTTGCTTGTATAGGTTAGGGAGTCACTCTTTTGGTAAGGGGGATGGACGAGTTTGGCTATACATAGCCTTAGCACGCTCATTCTTTTTCTAACCAAAAGGAAAATTGAGTCACGAACATTAGTCCCCCGTACCCGTCTTGCTTGCATTCCTCTAGGGTTCATGCATTTCATTTATCCACTATCACATGCACTTTTACTTCATATTCTATCCCTTTTTCCACATTTTCACTTCACTATTTTGCACGTTTTCACTCTGCCACTTACACTTTATATACTATCATGAGCACACACGCACTTCATACTATCACTTTACTCACCTTACTTTGCACATCCATTTGCACACTTCCACTTACACATTATTGTTTTTTTATTATTATTACTTTTTCACTTCACGCAAACTCATATTTTCACATTGCATACATTCATTCCACTCATTTTTACGTCATTAGCATTATTCATGACCTCTCCAAAGAGTCATTATTGGGCATCACTATTAATGTGATTGGCACCATTCAAACTTTGAATAGAAATTTTGCCCCCCGATGTCCCCCTAGGTCTAGGTTTTGCATTCATATAGTGCATCCAAATGTGATAAATGCTTTGGTTAAAGCAAAAAAATCTTTGACTAAATCGCGCAACTAGCCTTGGCTAGGTCGAAGGGGTGCCTTGGATTTTTATCCTTGCCTTCCCCTTCGTCAAATGTGACTCCCAAACCTTTTTTGTTGGTTTACGTAGACTAGGAGTCGTTTAAAAGGGGTTTCTTTCTACCTTTTTCCTCTAAAAATTCATTTTAGGTGACTTGGTACACCTTAACTCTATACCAAGTGGCGACTCCGATTTTTATTTCAAAAACCCTTTTTAAACTATATTTTGGGTCAAATCGTCGCATTTTCAAGTCCCATTTAGACCCACTTTCTTTGTAAATCAAACATCACTTTTCAAATCAAAAATTCACTTTTTAAACCATTTATTTATTTTTCAAAAAATGGGGCGCGACAGCCGGCGACTCCACTGGGGACTTAGAGGGTCCGAGCATTCGATTTAGTCAACATTTTCTTCTTTTAACCTTCTTATATATCACATTTGGAGTATTAGGTTGCATTCTTCTTCTTCTTTCCCTTTTCCTCTTTTTCTCTTTTTAGGGTTTTTTGCATCTATCGCGCGTACAATCGCTCTTCGCACACTATGTATGTGATGAATGGATGGTTCATTTATTTGTTTACTTTTACTTGATTCGCGATTGCATTTTGGGATGGGGGGTAGTTACCCTAGAATCTTCGACCGCATCTAATGGTACAATCCCTCCCCTCAATAAGAAAAGCACTTCATACGTGCGTGCATAGTTTGATTTATCCCATATTTCTTTATCGTGGGCGCCATCCCACATCTCCCTGTAGGATTAGGATCGATTGCCTTGGGTAGGCGGATGGTGTGCCCTGCGCCCATAGCGCTACCTAAGGGATCACTCGAGCCACCGATCAAAGGCCCTGGGAGTGATGACCCTTCGCCTTTAGGTCTGAAGGCTTGGGAGCCGAAGCCTTATCGAGTCTAGATGCATTAGTGAACCAAACCTCATGTATCCATATTAGAAGTGCCTAGGATAAAGTCGACCTACCCGATTAGAAGCACTAGGCACGAGGGGAGGGATCCCACCCCTCTTTCTTTATTTATTTTTTTGCTTTTAATTGCCCAACGTGTTATGTGATTATGTGTTGAACTAACGTTTCTTTGTCTTCTTGTCTTTTGCATTCACAAACCCTAGCAAATAAGAGGTCTGGCATGACCTTCTTTTAGAACCTACTCTTGTAGATAGGCTATTGCACGTTTAAGAAATTTTGGTATATTTCGTTCATAAATTAATAATGTCATGTCATTTTAGGCTTACCCTGGCAAATAAAGGGTCCCTTAGGTCATGTTTCATTTCAAATTGCATATTTTACTGCTTTAATAAACTGGCATCACGCATAAACCATAGAAAGGGAATGCCATTTAGGGGATCCCACGTTAGGAATAAACCGCCCTGTGTCTCGGATATTTAATCCAAGGAGACTTGCACGTTTATATTTTTGTACCATCCAAAGGGGTAGTGCACAAGGTAAGGTAGGATCCGATCATTTTCATAGAGCGATCTTTGGAATATAAGCGTCTAATAATCACTTTTTGGCCACTTTATCAAAATTGGTAAAAATTCCTGGCGTAAAGGACATTAATTGGAACAAATTCACCAATATTTCCTCACTATTGAGACGATAAATAAATTGAGGCCAAAATTTGATATTAGAAGGTCATATACTAATGCATCGCAATAAGCCGTCAATTCCATTCAATCCATTGAACCATTTTATTCATCAATTTCATCCAGTCCATTTTATCAATTTGTTCATTTTTAGGGCAACCTAGTCGATTTTGAATTCATTTGACTAGTTTATCCATTTTAGGGCAATCTAGTCGATTTTGAATAGACCACCAATTTCATTTAATTCATTTGATTAGTTTACCCATTCTTAGGTCAATTCAATCAATTTTGAATAAGTCATCAGTTTCGTTCAATTTCATTTGACCAGTTTACCCTTTTTAAGGTGATCTAGTCAATTTTGAATAAATCATCCGATCCATTTGACCAGTTTACCTATTTTTAGGGCAATTCGGTCGATTTTGAATAAATTATCATTTCACTTAATCAATTGATTTCATTCACTTCATTTGATTAGTTTAATTCATTTTTAGGGTTATCCATTCAATTTTGAATAAATAATCAAATTTCATGCAATGCATTTGACCCTTTTACCCTTTTAAGGTAATCTAGTCAATTTTGAATAAATTATCAATTTCATCCTATCCTCTTGATCCGCTTATTCCTTTTTCGGGTTTAAGTCTAAAATTCACTGAAATAAATTAGTCGAGGCATTGCAATCCTTTCAAGAGTAAGCTCTCTTTCACATATCATGTGTTGATCAAAGTAAACAATCCATTCGGGTTTTGTCCTTATTTTTTTAGGACGAATGTTTCTTCTCACTCCCAATTGGCCAAATTTTTGAAATCATTTTTCACTCAATCAATTGATCGGATTCATCAGGTATTGTATGGTGCCTACCCTAGAGGATTGCATTTTCATGCTAGGCCTACCCTTGGCACAAAAAGGGCTCCCCCATAGGACATGCATACCGATTTTAAAATTTTGTTTACTAACTTTGGGTATTTTTCTTTTATTTTTCCCTCCCCCCTGCATTCATAAAAACATTTCAATAAGGTGAAAATATTTTTTCATATCTGATAACAATTTTGATCTAATAAAGTTTGAAAGGGAAAAATTCTGTCCCAAAAAGGAGGCAAAAAAAAAAAGAGAAAAAAGAAAAAAAATGTGTATATGTGGAGCTCTTCAGAAGTCTTTTTCTTCTCATTTATAGAAATTTTGTTTCACACTTTTTCAGCAATAAAGTTTTTTATTTATTTATACGATTGTTGTTTTGTATATAATCATGTATATTTCATTCTTTTTTTGGCTATTTGAGGGATTTCATGATGAATTTTAAGAAATAAGACTAAATTGGGATTTTTTCAACCTCCAGCCTGAAAATTCGCGAGTGTATGCTTTCTAAAATCCTTGTGTACACTAAGATTGGTGATCCGAGCTATACAATAAGAGTGTTCAAAATTAAAAAGAGGTCACTCAAAAGACCCCATGAGATACCTTTTCTTCTTCACTTAACCCCAAAATAAAATCAGCCACATTGATTGATAAATTGCAAATTGGGGCGATCTTTGGTTAAAAATGCCCACTGTGTCTAATCTAGTTCAATCCACATCTAAGTGAAAGCAAAATGTGCGTTATTCTTATTTGTTTGGAAAATTTGGAATGATACTTCGAGCGTTCGTTTCTCTACTTATACAGATTTTATCATTTACTCTCCCATTTGAGCCTATAAAAGAATAATTTCGTTTCAAATAAGTGCCTTGATGATCACTACCCTTCATTGGAAAATTTTCAAATATCAAAAAAGGGAATGAATTTACAATGAGCATTTCGTTACTTTGGTTGTCATGAGGTGTAAGAATGATACTTTGGCTATCATTTCTACAACCTAAACACCATTTATCCCTTGCATCCTCATTTGAGCTAAAATTGGTGGTTCTTTTCAAAGCATCTATGATCGCACCCCACATTGGGGAGGAAGATTGGAGAGTTTTCCAAAACGGAGAAAAGCAAAAATGGTAAAATTAAAAGAAAAGAGGGAATCCCAAATTGGAGAAATTTGATTCCACTTGGGTTTCAATTTTGGGAAAAAGAAGAAAAGAAAAGAAAAGGAAAGAGTTTTGTCCGGCGGATTACTTATGCTTCACAGATATAGATGAACAAGAGTCTTCCTCAGTCAGTTAATTCAGATACATGCAAAAATTTCGCATTAATGAAAGTTTCCTTCCAGAGTTATTGTAAGGAACGGAATAAAAGTCAGGTCTTCTTCTTTTCCAATCGAATATTCTATCCTTAGTTATCCTTTTTTGAGCCTTCAGAATAAATTACTTCGTTTGGCAACCCCTGAGAATCGCAAACCCCACACTGGGGCAAGTTTGAGTTGAAAAAGAAGCAAAGTCTCAAAAGGTGAAAAGTGATAAGGCAACAAAATCAAAAGACAAAAGAAGAAAAGAGAACCTCGGTTAAACTGGGGCAAATTTTGAAAATTTCAAAGGAATGGCAAAAGGCCAAGAAAAGAAAAAAGAAAAGAGAACCTGAGTTGAACATGAATTGGGGCAAATTTTGAAAAGTTCAAAAGAATGGCAGAAAGCCGAAAAAAGAGAACAAAATGAAAGAGAAAAAAGCCTCAATTGAGAATAAACAGGGGCAAGTTCTGATTTAACCCTAAAATAGGGTTGGCGCAATAATGCGATCTCAGGTCATTCAGACCGCTTTTGAAATCCGCTTTCAAGCCTTGACCTTTCTAAGCACCCCACCTGACCCCATTACAAAAGCTGGAAGCCCTGACTTCTGTTCTTTGTAATTTCTCTGTCAAGAAATTTTCTAATTGGCAAGTGATGCTTATGTACTGATGCCGAGAAATTTTTTAGATGTATTATCTGAATTGATTAGATGAGGTTGACACTGCTCATCATGTGAAAATCCTCAAGGGCACCTTTGAAAAGAAAAGAAAAGGCAAGTGAAATGAATGCAAAGGGAATGAAAATTTTTGATGCTGAAAGTCCCCGTTAAGTGATGGTGAGAGTTACCAAATCTAAGATCTTTGAGTTCGAAATAGGGGTAATTTTGGAAAATGCGATCTTCAGTGCAATGTCCTTGAGAATTTTATTCCTTTAACTATTGCTTTCAAGCCACATTAAAAACTCAGAAAGTCCATCGTTGACTTATCCTTCATGACAACTCGAAGTGAAGATTATGCTTCTGAGGAATCCATCAACCATTTGTGATCTTAAGGCTATAACCTGTTTCCACATGTTTAGCTATTGTTTCTGTCCACACATTACAAGCCTAAAAAGCTTATATGTTGACTACGTTTTCTTAAGAAATAAGGGTGATAAACTATTTGCTTTCACTAAGATGTGATTACATACAATTTGGGCATAAGAATAAGACAAATCTTGACCTCCCATTTCCTTTAGCCACCTCAAAATCAGAAATAACGCCCACTTGATTGGTTCTGCAAGTGGTGACCCGTTACCCTAAGCACCAATGCCAAGGTGAGGAAGAAATCTTCTGTGATTTGGTTTTATTGTGAGAAATTCATCATGAAATTTTCTGTTAGGAAACATAGTGTTCAAATAAATGGAGAGTCATCCAAACAAATTTTTGCAGTCAAAGGAGCCCGCACTGGGGCAAATTTTCATTTGAGAGATTTTGCAAAATGGGCCCATACTGGGGCAACTTTTCATTTGTAAGATTTCGCAAAATGAACCCACACTGGAGCAAATTTTTTATAGTCCATTTGAGGATTTTGTCAAAGAGTCAAGCAAGACTTTCAAATCAATCACACTGCTCCTTCCATGAGTAGTAGTTGCAATATTTAAAATAAAGTGCATGTTTTATTTTGGCAAGCCCCTGTGCAGGTATCCATGCTGAAATCGAGGAAGAAGCGTAAGTCAGAATCTTACGAATCAAGACCTCAAGGAGGAGCAACCATGCCGTAATGCAAATCAATTGATCGGTT
Source organism: Coffea arabica (assembly GCF_036785885.1). Taxonomy (NCBI): domain Eukaryota; kingdom Viridiplantae; phylum Streptophyta; class Magnoliopsida; order Gentianales; family Rubiaceae; genus Coffea; species Coffea arabica. The sequence continues at coordinate 20,980,426 of NC_092318.1, read as the reverse complement.
GCACAATAATTGGTGGAAACTGGGGCAAATTATCTTTTGAAAAGATTTTCAAAAAAAAAAATAAAAAAACAAAAAATTTTTTTTTTTGTTCCTTGACAAATTTCAATTTCTTGTTGATGAAATTTCAGCGCCCGCCGCGCACCCTTCCATTTCCCATTCTTGACAACAGCATTTAATTCACAGATTTCTCCACCGTTAGCATCGAGTCTATCTCACTAACGTGTGTGTTTCTGTTCTTCTACCACCGTTAGCATTGAGTTTATCTCACAGACGTGTGTGTTTTAATTCTCACGGCAGGTTCGGGTTCAATCCCACTGACCGATTCTTACGGCAGGCTCGGGTGTAATCCCACTGACCGATTATCCAAGGCAGGCTCGGGTGTAATCCCACTGATCAATTTGTCAAAGGCAGGCTCGGGTTTAATCCCACTGACCAATTCATCATACTGGGGCAAATTTTTGGATAATTTTTCGAGCAAGTCTTGTACAGTTTCTTCATACATACTAGCATTTCTTTTATTCTGCCACTAGCCGTTGGGTCAGTCCCACTAGTGCGCATTTCATTTATTCTGCCACTAGCCGTTGGGTCAGTCCCACTAGTGAGCATTTCTTTTATTCTGCCACTAGCCGTTGGGTCAGTCCCATTAGTGAGCATTTCATTTTGCACTGCCACTAGCCGTTGGGTCAGTCCCACTAGTGTGCATTTCTTTTATTCTGCCACTAGCCGTTGGGTCAGTCCCACTAGTGAGCATTTCATTTTGCCCCACCACTAGCCGTTGGGTCAGTCCCACTAGTGAGCATTTCATTTTACACTGCCACTAGCCGTTGGGTCAGTCCCTAGTGCGCATTTCTTTTATTCTGCCACTAGCCGTTGGGTCAGTCCCACTAGTGCACATTTCTTTTATTATCCCACTAGCCGTTGGGTCAGTTCCACTAGTGAGCATTTCATTTGCACCGCCACTAGCCGTTGGGTCAGTCCCACTAGTGCGCATTCGTTTATTCCGCCACTAGCCGCTGGGTCAGTTCCACTAGTGAGCATTTCATTTGTACCACCACTAGCCGTTGGGTCAGTCCCACTAGTGCGCATTTCGTTTATTCCGCCACTAACCGTTGGGTCAGTCCCACTAGCGAGCATTTCATTTTCACTGCCACTAGCCGTTGGGTCAGTCCCACTAGTGCGTATTTCGTTTATTCCGCCACTAGCCGTTGGGTCAGTCCCACTAGTGAGCATTTCTTTTACACTGCCACTAGCCGTGGGTCAGTCCCACTAGTGAGCATTTTATTTTTCACCGCCACTAGACGTTGGGTCAGTCCCACTAGTGAGCATTTTATTTTTCACTGCCACTAGCCATTGGGTCAGTCCTACTAGTGAGCATTTTAGTTGCATCGCCACTAGCCGTTGGGTCAATCCCACTAGTGAGAATTTTAGTTGCATCGCCACTAGCCGTGGGTCAGTCCCACTAGTGAACATTTTATTTTGCGTCGCCACTAGCCGTGGGTCAGTCCCACTAGTGAGCATTTTATTTCATCGCCACTGAACATGGGTCAGTCCCACCAGTGAGCACTTCATTTTCATTACCGCTAAACATGGGTCAGTTCCAATGGCGTGCATTTTATTTCCATCGCCACTGAACATGGGTTAGTCCCACCAGTGAGCATTTTATTTGCATTGCCGCTAAACATGGGTCAGTCCCACTAGCGTGGACTTTATTTGCATTGCCGCTAAACATTGGTCAGTCCCACTAGCGTGCACTTCATTTGCATTGCCGCTAAACATGGGTTAGTCCCACTAGTGAGCACTTCATGATTTTAAATTTTATTCGGGTCAGTCCCACGATTTTATTTTCATGTTGGGGTCAGTCCCCTTTTAAATTTCATGTTGGGGTCAGTCCCCTCGGGTCAGTCCCGATTTTAATTTCATCCCGATTTTAATTTCATGTTGGGGTCAGTCCCCTCGAGTCAGTCCCGATTTTAATTTCATGTTGGGGTCAGTCCCGATTTTAATTTCATGTTGGGGTCAGTCCCCTCGGGTCAGTCCCGATTTTATTTTCATGTTGGGGTCAGTCCCCTCGGGTCAGTCCCGATTTTAATTTCATGTCAGGGTCAGTCCCCTTTTAAATTTCCTGTTCGGGTCAGTCCCATTTTAAAATTTCTGTCCGGGTCAGTCCCATGATTAAATTCTCATTCGGGTCAGTCCCGTTTTACAATTCTCGTCTGGGTCAGTCCCATTTTAAAATTTTTTGTTAAAGAAGGTCAGTCCTCATTTTCAAAAGTGTCAGTCGCTCGAGTAATTTGCAGGTAAGTATTTGGTATCTATTTCTTTGTCTCAAGTTTTTCTAAAACTCAGACAAAGAGGGGCAAACTGTAGACACAAAATTTTTTATTTTTTAACTTTATTGGTTTAATTAATTTAATTTTTCTTTTATTTGTTTCAATTTTAGTGTTTTTATTTTATTTTTATTTTTATTTTGTTCTAATTCATTTTAATTATTTTTGTCTTCATACTAAATTTAAAAAAAAAAGGGAAAAAAAAGAAAAGAAAGGAAAAACATCAATCACAATTAAATTTTTAGGGCATTTCATTTGTTGGAATTTTATTTTTGACTTTTACTGCTTTATTTGTTAGAGGGAAAAGAGAAAAATGAATGGTGGAAATGAAAAGAAAAAAGAAAAAGATAGCTTCCATTTTGTCTATTAAAAGCCATAATCAATGGCTAACAATAAGGGGAGGAGCGGAGGTTTTTTCTAGATCCATTGAGATAATCTTTGACTAAATCGCGCAACTAGCCTTGGCTAGGTCGAAGGGGTGCCTTGGATTTTTATCCTTGCCTTCCCCTTCGTCAAATGTGACTCCCGAACCTTTTTTGTTGGTTTACGTAGACTAGGAGTCATTTAAAAGGGGTTTCTTTCTACCTTTTTCCTCTAAAAATTCATTTTAGGTGACTTGGTACACCTTAATTCTATACCAAGTGGCGACTCCGATTTTATTTCAAAAACCCTTTTTAAACTATATTTTGGGTCAAATCGTCGCATTTTCAAGTCCCATTTAGACCCACTTTCTTTGTAAATCAAACATCACTTTTCAAATCAAAAATTCACTTTTTAAACCATTTATTTATTTTTCAAAAAATGGGGCGCGACAAAGAAGAAGAAATATGGCTGATCAATACAAACCCTAACTCACCAATTCTCCCAAAATCACCACAACTACTTCCATAGCTACCAATTTAACCAAATCATGAGTTATATAACAACTTAAACAAAAGTAAAAGAACCAAAGATAAGGGATAGCCAAAATACCTCAAGAACAAGCTTTCAAAGGATATCCTCCACCTCCCTTTGAAATTTTTGGTTCCTTAAGCTTCCCAAGCTCTCAAACTATTGATTAATCGGTTTAGATTTCTTGTTTTCTCACTTAAGTGGATCAAACTCAAGATGGATTGTGGTTTCTTTCTCTTGGCTTTTCTTCCCCTCTCTCTCGGCTGGTAGGCAGAAAATGAAGGCTCAATGAAGCTTCAAGAAGCTTAAAAATGATAGAAATGAATTTGGGTCAAAGGTGACAAGTGTCACCTTGTGATTGGAAGTCAATTTTTTTTTTCTCTTGTTTTCTTGGTCAAATATTGTGGCTGATGTATGAGATATTTTGAGGGTTAATTAGCTGAAATAAAATGAGAAGATTAAGGTAATAAAGTATGGGTCAAGTGGTGTGTTTACCCGGTAACAAACGGTACCCGTCGGTTCTTAAATCGCGTATACTAGGGTTTTATCTTATAATTCCCTAACTTATTATCATCACTTCTAATCACACACTTAATATCATCTAAAACTCACTCTTAATCACCAAATGTAGTACACACTCCGTACCGGTTAATCACACTACGAAAAGACGTGAAAACCCTAATTTACGATAACTTGGAAACGAAAGGAAAAACCCTTGATATTATGTTTATTTGCACTTATTGTGGTGTGATTGGGGAGTAAGGCTACTAGAAAGTAATAATTTCCAAATAAAAGGAATTTTAAGAAAAATGTGCGGGATTTTACAATTCCATTGTTTACAATTAGGGTTTCGATTAAAATATAAGAAATTTAAGAAAACCGGTTAGTCACAAGTAAACTAGGTTTTTTTTTCTTTTGATTAGAATTTAGGGTTTAAAGAAGTCGGGGTATCACAATCTCCCCTTCTTAAAAGAATTTCGTCCTCGAAATTCATTCATTTATGCGTAAATTCATATAGTTATTCGTAAATAAGTATAAGCAAAATAAAATAGCTATAAGGTTCAATAAAAGCATTTTCAAATCATAAAACAAAAATTAATAAAACACATTGAAAATAACACACTTTCTTTGTATATATCATAACAATTCACACATCCTACGGGACAGTAACCCTAGGTATTGCTCAGGCACTTTACTGAATCAAAACTTGACGAAGTACAACCAATCATATACGCGTGAATAATCAGGGTCCCCAAATCTCAATAATATTTTCAATATATCCTAAGTCCCGACATTCGCATCCCCCATGCCTTGTCTTTCGCCATCTAAACTTATCCAAATATTACTCGAGATATCAACTTATCGTAAAGGTATCACTCTTTGGTACTCGGGTACAAGAATCCAAAAATATGATAATTCACCACTCAAGTTGGCCAGGCTCAAGAGCAAATCACCCGTATTAGAGATTCCTACCCAACATACATATCTAAGGTCCCCAACAATAGACAATTGTTCCACACTTAACAAGTCAATCCCCACAGTCCGAGAACCTTTTCCCGGCATGAGCTCGATAGGAGCTCTGATACCATCTGTGACGGCCCCACCTCCCCCAAGGGCGTACCCCAGGGTTCGGCGGACCGCCTGCCCAACTCTCGTCAGGACTCAATTACTCACTCATAGCTCAAGAAAAACAAACGTACATCCATAGAAAATGAATAACATATCCACTTCAACTTAATAAATACATTAATGCTCAAATCCAGATACAAATCCTCTACACGCCAAGATACTTTCACATGTTTACAGTCCGAGTCCAATCAACCCTAGTCGAGTGCTAGCGCGAGTACCATTCAAAGTTCAAAACTAGACTACTCTGTACAAGTCTCACGCCTCGCTCGTACCCCCCTGTTAAGGAAAATAAATGGAATGGGGTAGCTATATGCTTAGTGAATAATCAGGGGGAGAAATGTAACATCACATCCAATAAACAAGTAAATCAGGATATTTCACATTAATAACAGAAAGATAACATCACAATGGTAGGATACGGGTGGCTCCAAAGCCAGTTCAATTCCCCGAACTTGAACGCCTGTTGACACTCCGTCAACCAAAGTACTCATAGACCGTAGACTCCACTTAACTTTCCCTGTTCACCTTATCAACCCCCACTGGCCAGTCAACAGCATACAGTAGCTCGAGCTAAACAAAATAACTTAGCTTTCATCAAAGCTTTAACAAAGAACTAAATCCCAAGGTTAGCATGGAACTAACTTCGACCAAGCCCTGGCTGGTTCGAATAGTTCGTCTACCCTTGGAACCGGGCTGGAACCAAGCCCTGAGATATCCAATCTCTCAATAGACGATATCTTTAAACAAGGTACACAACAAAGTACTTACCCCAACAGCACACAGCAAAAGGGGTTTAATTCAAGTCATGTAATCACCCCCATCAGCACACAGCAAAAGGGTGATACTCAACATAAGACATGTATTCTCACATATGAAATTAAACCAAAGGATGGGTTTAGATCGAGTGAGATAAAGTACACCCTCGCCTAAATACCCATTTAACATATACAAAGCACTTTAACAATTTTCACATCAATAAACAACCCAATTACTCACCAAAGGTCTAGTGCCTCTCAAAAATCACACTCAGGTCCAACTCCTTGGTTGGAGTCCAAATCTGCGATAAAATATCATTTGTGAATGTAAAACTCTCAAGAGTTCGAAACATAGGAGTTTCGCTTCATGAAAATCAAGTAAATGCAATTCGCTTAAGTAGTATTCACAATACTTATCAAATTCCGAAAAATTAATGCTCGCTCTTAAACCTTTGAAACTTTGAAGCAATTATGTTTGAAAATACCATTTGAATCGAAAGTACGAGGAAAATGTCTTCGGAGTAGTTGTTATTTCATTTCCCAAGGGTACAAGTTTGGCCAAGTTCTAACTTATATGCCTTGATAACAGAAGACACATGTATCCTTGATGGTTCACGTGGTATTCGCTCTCAAGCCTTACTCGAGTTGCAAGTAGGTCTACCTAGTCCTCGAGCGTAAAGTTGGGCAGCAAGCCCTTTGTGTTTACCTATTTTCCAGCCATATATGGCTTCATTCTTTTCCTCAATCAATCCCAAAGTCACACAGAAAATCATCTCATTTCCATAGCCATTCCATAGGTTCAAAGTCATACAAGTACAAAATCAAGCTAGGGACATGTGCGGAAATGAAGTTTGAGTCAAGAAACAAAAGACAGATTTGACGTTGTTTTGCGTAACGGACACAACTGAGGCTACGCTTATCGCATTGAGGTGAAATTTATACTGTTTTGAAGCTAAGACAGAGGGCTACAATTTCGTTGAAGACCACTCAGTCCAGTTCGTAGTGTATCCAAGGGAAAAGTTCAAATGACAGAACCAAAATCTCACATTCGGGCTAGTTAACCCCACTATACGTAAACGACAACAACTCAGGCTACCGAAGTCCGATTGAGGGGTTTTTGATTGCGTTGGAAATCTGAAACATAGGGTTAAAATTTTTATGTTTTGGCCAAAGACTGATTTGGTACGGATCAAGATGAAAAACGCAGCCAACATGAGGAAATGTTAAAACTGTCTGCTGGACGCTACCGAGGGCAGTCTCATGGGTATTTTTGTCTTTGCACAAGCTACAGTTGTCGGATTGAGTTGAAATTTTATAATCAGATATAAAACATCATTCTCTGAAACTTTTATGTTTTGGGCTAAGCCTAATTCGGCCTCTATCATGGTCAAACAGTGCCCGTCAGAACTGGGGAGGTGCAAAAACCGAAAATCTGGAATTTATGCCTGCAAGTGCTAATCTTCATAATTCTAGCTTAAAACACTACCTAACCTCCTTATCTACACTTATTCCCATCATAATCCATCTAAACAAGAAGAAATATGGCTGATCAATACAAACCCTAACTCACCAATTCTCCCAAAATCACCACAACTACTTCCATAGCTACCAATTTAACCAAATCATGAGTTATATAACAACTTAAACAAAAGTAAAAGAACCAAAGATAAGGGACAGCGAAAATACCTCAAGAACAAGCTTTCAAAGGATATCCTCCACCTCTCTTTGAAAATTTTGGTTCCTTAAACTTCCCAAACTCTCAAACTATTGATTAATCGGTTTAGATTTCTTGTTTTCGCACTTAAGTGGATCAAACTCAAGATGGATTGTGGTTTCTTTCTCTTGGCTTTTCTTCCTCTCTCTCTCGGCTGGTAGGCAGAAAATGAAGGCTCAATGAAGCTTCAAGAAGGTTAAAAATGATAGAAATGAATTTGGGTCAAAGGTGACAAGTGTCACCTTGTGATTGGAAGTCAATTTTTTTTCTTTTCTCTTGTTTTCTTGGTCAAATATTGTGGCTGATGTATGAGATATTTTGAGGGTTAATTAGCTGAAATAAAATGAGAAGATGATATAGGCAACCCTAGGGGAAGACCCTCCTAGAACCTCCCAACCTTGTAATTATCAGAGTTGGATCTTTTCTCCCAACAGAAATTGAACTCGATTGTTCTCATGAACTCAAGACCTCTGACACACAAAGGTAATCAGCAACCTTAAGCAAATAAGGATGGATGAAGCGACACCACGATTAGGGAACAAGCTAATCGATAAAGTCTGATTTGAATCCTAAGCCATGAACTCAAGAATTCAAGAGTAAGTTCGATTAAGAACTTGAAGGAAAATTCCTCACGATTTCTGGTTGTAAATATTCTGTCTTTTACTCTTACAAGAGGTGCCTTTTATAGGCTAAAACTAGGGCAAAAATCCGGCCCACATAAACCTGGAAGAAATTCGGTCCGCATAAAAGAGCTTAAAGAGCTAGCTCTTTAAGGCTTTCCGATAAGGCCCAATAAGTAATAAAATACTAAACGCCTAACAACTACTAAACTAGACAGTCTTAAAACAACTACCAAAGTCTCCTCATCATTCCCTCTTTCCTCGAAAAGATTCGTCCTCGAATCTTCAAAGTCTCCTCTTGAAAGTGAGTTGTCCACAAATCGATGCTGCGCTTAAAGGACATAAATGTTGGAAGTAGACGAATGACTACAAGCCATGTTGCATGTCGTTTGGTCAGCTTCGGGAAGCTCTCAAACAAGAACATGCGCCAAGGTAGGAAAGAGCTCGTGTAAGGCATGTGAAAATCCCAAGTGGCAATGAAAAACTCTCTAATTAGTCTTTGGTCATGGATCTTCACATTGACACCTTGATTGTGCAAAGGTGTAAAATCCAGCACTAGTTGACATTGATTTGAATCATCTTGCATGGATAAATTGTGAGCATGTTGTTGCATGGATGAAGCACTAAACAACTCGTGGAGGACGGCTTTGGGATCTTGCGTGACACGCAATTTCTCTTCTTCCAACATATAAGGTAGCAAACAATTGAATTCCACTTCATGAGGGTTACTCGAACTAGCACAAGTTGAAGTTGACAAATTGAGCACTTGGCCACCAGCTTTTAGTTGTGTGACTAAGCATGAAAGATCACCACCTTTAGTTGGAATAAGCACGAAATCAGGTTGTAAGTCTTTAATCAAAACTGAAAAATTTTGGACAGCTTTACAACCTACAAAAACAAAATAACCTTCAACTTGAAACAAATTAGAAATTGGGTAAAGAAGTAATGGTACATCATCAACTAAATGGTAAGAAGGTATAGAACAAGTTTTAAATGTGAATACTCCCTTTGCCACTTCATTATTCCTTCCACCAATTGATTCAACTTGAGAAGGCATTGCTAGCCTTTTACACTTTTCTTCAAAATCTGGATAAGAAATACAAGTGTTAGGATGGAGATTATACTCAAAAGAAGGTAAAGATGATGAATGACCCATAGGTAGCAAATGAGAGTCAAATTTCGGAATTCTCCCTTCATGGTGGATTTGACGTGATTCCCCTTTGGTATGGACAGATTTGAATTGAAATTGTTCCATGAGATGATTCCAGATAGATTCAATTCCTAAAAGACAAACTCCATGGAAACTAGTGAATTGTACAAGTGACTTTGGAATGGAGCATGGCATGACTAACTTCACTTGACTTTGCTTAATCTGCACAAATGAAGAAACACTAAATAAAGCAAAGGTAAGTTCGTTAGAAAAACAATAAGCCCTCACATTTTTGCTCAAAATCGTCTCACTTTCTCTCTTTTCTTCCTTTTTACCACTCATCTCATCAGATTTTTCCATCTCTTTATCTAGCTTAACGCTCTCAATTGTTTTCTCATTATCAACCTCCTCAACAAATGGTTCAATAGGATGAGGTACTCCTTTGTTGGGAATAGGGTCAGCTACCTCCTTCTTAGAAAACTCACTTTGATAGCATCCATTTGACTCCATTTGTTTTTGGTGTAGAAGACGTTGATATGTCTCCCAAAATGACTCCGCATGAGGTGGTTCAACTCTAGGTTTAGTCCTAGAAAATCTTGAATGAACCTTCTTGTCATCTCTTGTATAAACCGGCTTTAAAGAGGTAGATTGCATGGAACCTCTCCTCTTGAGAGATTCGTTCTCTCGTTGGAGCCGATCGTACAAGTCCGTAGTATAATGGGAGGGTACAAATCGTTTTCTCATCACTTGCTTCATTTCAGTCCAAGTGTCAATCGGTTGTTCCCTATTTCTCCTCCTTGTGGCACATACTTGCTCCCACCAAATAAATGCATAATCTTGAAATTCAATAGCTGCAAGTTTCACCTTTTTCTCTTCAGAGTAGTTGTGGACTTCAAACACTTGCTCAACTCGTCTAACCCAATCCAAGTAAGATTCAGGATCATTTTTCCCATGAAAGGTAGGCATCTTGGTCTTGATGGAACCAAGATTGTCATCGGTTCTCCTAGGTCGGTCTCGACCTTCCCTCGCTTCCCTCTGGCTTTTTCTTGATCGAAAGGAGATGTTAGAATGATACCCCTCATCATCCGCATCATGATCAGCACTCTGAACACTCGAAACCCTATTGTGTGTATCTCCGGTACCTCGCATCGCAATGGCAGCCACCCTGTCGGATATTTGTGCCATCGTAAATTCATGTCTCTCCGCTTGTTTTTGAAGAGTTTGGAGCACCAGTTTGAGTGACACGTCGGTCTCAGACGGCTCAGGCATGTTCCCCTCTTGAGACATATTGTCCAACCTGCAAAACAAGTGTATCCTAGTCTACCTTGCAAAGCACTCGTGTATCACTCAAGAAAACACACTCACTCCCAATTTTCCTTCTCAAAGTTCTTAAAACAACTACCAAAGTCTAATGATGAGGAGACTTTGGTAGTTGTTTTAAGACTGTCTAGTTTAGTAGTTGTTAGGTGTTTAGTATTTTATTACTTATTGGGCCTTATCGGAAAGCCTTAAAGAGCTAGCTCTTTAAGCTCTTTTATGCGGACCGAATTTCTTCCAGGTTTATGTGGGCCGGATTTTTGCCCTAGTTTTAGCCTATAAAAGGCACCTCTTGTAAGAGTAAAAGACAGAATATTTACAACCAGAAATCGTGAGGAATTTTCCTTCAAGTTCTTAATCGAACTTACTCTTGAATTCTTGAGTTCATGGCTTAGGATTCAAATCAGACTTTATCGATTAGCTTGTTCCCTAATCGTGGTGTCGCTTCATCCATCCTTATTTGCTTAAGGTTGCTGATTACATTTGTGTGTCAGAGGTCTTGAGTTCATGAGAACAATCGAGTTCAATTTCTGTTGGGAGAAAAGATCCAACTCTGATAATTACAAGGTTGGGAGGTTCTAGGAGGGTCTTCCCCTAGGGGAAGACCCTCCTAGAACCTCCCAACCTTGTAATTATCAGAGTTGGAAACCAATCAAAATTAGGAAACTCAAGTTTTGGGAAATCAACCAAGATTTGGAGACTAATCAAGTTTTGGGAACCCACCAAGAATTGGAAACTCACGATTTTTTTTTTTTTTGTTTGGAAACTTGATTTCCTTTGTATGAGAGCCAATTCCTTCTCTTCTTCCCTTTTTTTTTTTCTTTCGTTTTTTTTTCGGCTCTTCGAGAAACACAAATTCAGATCACACCAACAAGTTCAAGAAAACGGATGAAAGGCTATGCAAATTTCAAGAAGGCCCTAGTTCTTGATTTATTGTTCAAGAACTTTCAAAACAAGACTTGGTGGTTCAAGAACTTCAAGAATTTTGTTCAAGGAGCTCAAGAACTTCCCCAAACTATGTTGTGGTGTCTAGGGTTTGCAAGAACAACAACCAATACTCAAGAAATAGGCAAAAACAGAATTTCAGCAATACTCAAAAGAAAATTCCAGCAATACTCTAGCAACTTGGACACTAAAACAATATAAGGTACGTGACTCTTTTTTTTTTTTTTTTTCTTTAAACCCTAACAACCCAAACACAAATATAACAAACCCAAGAACTTGGACAGAAAACACAAAAAGACAACACCCAAACAAATTTGTTTTTTGACACGGATGAACAGTAACGCGAACAGTACGCTACAGTCGATGAACAGTAATTCGGAACAGTATCGCTACAGTTTTTTTTTTTTTTGACAAATGACACAAACTAACAAGATATGAACAACTTCAATTAAAAGAGAATTAACCTGATGCTCTGATTACCAACTGATATAGGCAACCCTAGGGGAAGACCCTCCTAGAACCTCCCAACCTTGTAATTATCAGAGTTGGATCTTTTCTCCCAACAGAAATTGAACTCGATTGTTCTCATGAACTCAAGACCTCTGACACACAAAGGTAATCAGCAACCTTAAGCAAATAAGGATGGATGAAGCGACACCACGATTAGGGAACAAGCTAATCGATAAAGTCTGATTTGAATCCTAAGCCATGAACTCAAGAATTCAAGAGTAAGTTCGATTAAGAACTTGAAGGAAAATTCCTCACGATTTCTGGTTGTAAATATTCTGTCTTTTACTCTTACAAGAGGTGCCTTTTATAGGCTAAAACTAGGGCAAAAATCCGGCCCACATAAACCTGGAAGAAATTCGGTCCGCATAAAAGAGCTTAAAGAGCTAGCTCTTTAAGGCTTTCCGATAAGGCCCAATAAGTAATAAAATACTAAACGCCTAACAACTACTAAACTAGACAGTCTTAAAACAACTACCAAAGTCTCCTCATCAGAAGATTAAGGTAATAAAGTATGGGTCAAGTGGTGTGTTTACCCGGTAACAAACGGTACCCGTCGGTTCTTAAATCGCGTATACTAGGGTTTTATCTTATAATTCCCTAACTTATTATCATCACTTCTAATCACACACTTAATATCATCTAAAACTCACTCTTAATCACCAAATGTAGTACACACTCCGTACCGGTTAATCACACTACGAAAAGACGTAAAAATCCTAATTTACGATTACTTGGAAACGAAAGGAAAAACCCTTGATATTATGTTTATTTACACTTATTGTGGTGTGATTGGGGAGTAAGGCTATTAGAAAGTAATAATTTCCAAATAAAAGGAATTTTAAGAAAAATGTGCGGGATTTTACAATTCCATTGTTTACAATTAGGCTTTCGATTAAAATATAAGAAATTTAAGAAAACCGGTTAGTCACAAGTAAACTAGGTTTTTTTTTCTTTTGATTAGAATTTAGGGTTTAAAGAAGTCGGAGTATCACAATCTCCCCTCCTTAAAAGAATTTCGTCCTCGAAATTCATTCATTTATGCGTAAATTCATATAGTTATTTGTAAATAAGTATAAGCAAAATAAAATAGCTATAAGGTTCAATAAAAGCATTTTCAAATCATAAAATGAAAATTAATAAAACACATTGAAAATAAAACACTTTCTTTGTATATATCATAGCAATTCACACATCCTACGGGACAGTATCCCTAGGTATTGCTTAGGCACTTTACTGAATCAAAACTTGACGAAGTACAACCAAGCATGTACGCGTGAATAATCAGGGTCCCCAAATCTCACTAATATCATCAATATATCCTAAGTCCCGACATTCGCATCCCCCATGCCTTGCCTTTCGCCATCCAAACTTATCTAAATATTACTCGAGATATCAACTTATCGTAAAGGTATCACTCTTTGGTACTCGGGTACAAGAATCCGAAAATATGATAATTCACTACTCAAGCTGGCCAGGCTCAAGAGCAAATCACCTGTATTAGAGATTCCTACCCAACATACATATCTAAGGTCCCCAACAATAGACAATTGTTCAACACTTAACAAGTGAATCCCCACAGCCCAAGAACCTTTTTCCGGCATGAGCTCGATAGGAGCTCTGATACCATCTGTGACGGCCCCACCTCCCCCTAGGGCGTACCCCAGGGTTCGGCGGACCGCCTACCCAGCTCTCGCCAGGACTCACTCACTCACTCATAGTTCAAGAAAAACAAACGTACATGCATAGAAAATGAATAACATATCCACTTCAACTTAATATATACATTAATGCTCAAATCCAGATACAAATCCTCTACACGCCAAGATACTTTCACATGTTTACAGTCCGAGTCCAATCAACCCTAGTCGAGTGCTAGCGCGAGTAACATTCGTAGTTCAAAACTAGACTAATCTGTACAAGTCTCACGCTTCGCTCGTACCCCCTGCTAAGGAAAACAAATGGAATGGGATAAGCTATATGCTTAGTGAATAATCAGGGGGAAAAATGTAAGATCACATCCAATAAACAAGTAAATCAGGATATTTCACATCAATAACAGAAAGGTAACATCACAATGGTAGGATACGGGTGGCTCCAAAGCCAGTTCAATTCCCCGAACTTGAACGCCTGTTGACACTCCGTCAACCAAAGTACTCATAGATTGTAGACTCCACTTAACTTTCCACGTTCACCTTATCAACCCCCGCTGGCCAGTCAACAGCACACAACAACTCGTGCGAAACAAAATAACTTAGCTTTCATCAAAGTTTTAACAAAGAACTAAATTCCAAGGTTAGCATGGAACTAACTTCGACCAAGCCTCGGCTGGCTCGAATAGTTCCTCTACCCTTGGAACCGGGCTGGAACCAAGCCCTGAGATATCCAATCTCTCAATAGATGATATCTTTAAACAAGGTACACAACAAAGTACTTACCCCAACAACACACAGCAAAAGGGGTTTAATTCAAGTCATGTAATCACCCCCATCAGCACACATCAAAAGGGTGATACTCAACATAAGACATGTATTCTCACATATGAAATCAAACCAAAGGATGGGCTTAGGTCGAGTGAGATAAAGTACACCCTCGCCTAAGTACCCATTTAACACATACAAAGCACTTTAACAATTTTCACATCAATAAACAAACCAATTACTCACCAAAGGTCTAGTGCCTCTCAAAAATCACGTTCAGGTCCAACTCCTTGGTTGGAGTCCAAATCTGCGATAAAATATCTTTTGTGAATGTAAAACTCTCTAGAGTTCGAAACATAGGAGTTTCGCTTCACGAAAATCAAGTAAATGCAATTCGCTTAAGTAGTATTCACGATACTTATCAAATTTCAAAAAATTCATACTTGCTCTTAAACCTTTGAAACTTTGAAGCAATTATGTTTGAAAATACCATTTGAGTCGAAAGTACGAGGAAAACGTCTTCGGAGTAGTTGTTATTTAATTTTCCAAGGGTACAAGTTTGGCCAAGTTCTAACTTATATGCCTTGATAACAGAAGACACATGTATCCTAGATGGTTCACGTGGTATTCGCTCTCAAGCCTTACTCGAGTTGCAAGTAGGTCTACCTAGTCCTCGAGCGTAAAGTTGGGCAGCAAGCCCTTTGTGTTTACCTATTTTTCAGCCATATATGGCTTCATTCTTTTCCTCAATCAATCCCAAAGTCACACAGAAAATAATCTCATTTCAATAGCCATTCCATCGGCTCAAAGTCATACAAGTACAAAATCAAGCTAGGGACGTGCGGAAATGAAGTTTGAGTCAAGAAACAAAAGACAGATTTGACGTTGTTTTGCGTAACAGACACAACTGAGGCTACGCTTATCGGATTGAGATGAAATTTATACCGTTTCGAAGCTAAGACAGAGGGATACAATTTTGATGAAGACCACTCAGTCCAGTTCGTAGTGTATTCAGGTCAAAATTTCAAATTACAGAACCAAAATCTCACATTCGGGCTAGTTAACCGTACTATACATAAACGACAACAACTCAGGCTACCGATGTCCGATTGAGGTTTTTTTAATTGCGTTGGAAAGCTGAAACATAGGGTTAAATGTTTCATGTTTTGGCCAAAGACTGGTTTGGTACGGATCAAGATGAAAAACGCAGCCAACATGAGGAAATGTTAAAACTGTCTGCTGGACGCTACCTAGGGCAGTCTCAGGGGTAGTTTTGTGTTTTCACAGGTTACAGTTGTCCGATTGAGCTGAAATTTTATAGGCAGCTATAAAACATCATTCTATGAAACTTTCATGTTTTGTGCTAAGCCTAATTCAGCCTGTAACATGGTCAAATAGTGCCGGTCAGAACAGGGGAGGTGTAAAAACCAAAAATCTGGAATTTATGCCTACAAGTGCTAACCTTCATAATTCTAGCTTAAAACACCACCTCACCTCTTTATCTACACTTATTCCCATCATAATCCATCTAAACAAGGAGAAATATGATTGATCAATACAAACCCTAACTCACCAATTCTCCCAAAATCACTACAACTATTTCCATAGCTACCAATTTAACCAAATCATGAGTTATATAACAACTTAAACAAAAGTATAAGAACCAAAGATAAGGGACAGCCAAAATACCTCAAGAATAAGCTTTCAAAGGATATCGTCCACCTCTCTTTGAAATTTTTGGTTCCTTAAGCTTCCCAAACTCTCAAACTATTGATTAATCGGTTTAGATTTCTTGTTTTCTCACTTAAGTGGATCAAACTCAAGATGGATTGTGGTTTCTTTCTCTTGGCTTTTCTTCCTCTCTCTCTCGGCTGGTAGGCAGAAAATGAAGGCTCAATGAAGCTTCAAGAAGGTTAAAAATGATAGAAATGAATTTGGGTCAAAGGTGACAAGTGTCACCTTGTGATTGGAAGTCAATTTTTTTTCTTTTCTCTTGTTTTCTTGGTCAAATATTGTGGCAGATGTATGAGTTATTTTGAAGGTTAATTAGCTGAAATAAAATGAGAAGATTAAGGTAATAATGTATGGGTTAAGTGGTGTGTTTACCCGGTAACAAATGGTACCCGTCGGTTCAACCCGTTTTTTCTTAAATCGCGTATACTAGGGTTTTATCTTATAATTCCCTAACTTATTATCATCACTTTTAATCACACACTTAATATCATCTAAAACTCACTCTTAATCACCAAATGTAGTACACACTCCGTACCGGTTAATCACACTACGAAAAAACGTGAAAACCCTAATTTACGATAACTTGGAAATGAAAGGAAAAACCCTTGATTCTATGTTTATTTGCACTTATTGTGGTGTGATTGGGGAGTAAGGCTATTAGAATGTAATAATTTCCAAATAAAAGGAATTTTAAGAAAAATGTGCGGGATTTTACAATTCCATTGTTTACAATTAGGGTTTCGATTAAAATATAAGAAATTTAAGAAAACCGGTTAGTCACAAGTAAACTAGGTTTCTTTTTTTTTTTTTTGATTAGAATTTAGGGTTGAAAGAAGTCGGGGTATCACAGCTACACTTTAGTCGTTGGTGTTTTGAATTCATTATTATAGCCTTGCACTTCAGTTGTTTGTCAATTTGCTTCAACGAAATTTATGCCAAAATAGACATCAGCTCTACGTCCCTACTTGCCGGTGATGGCAGCCTGTGGGCCGTCTGACAAGCTTCCGGACAGTGGAACTTCAGTTTTGAGGCCCTTTGCATCAGTACTGGCAGGTGGTACGAAACAAACTGATGCCTTAGCCTTGGGAGAGGTCTCAACCTTTAGAGGAGAGCCAGCCTTGCGCATCTCTCGCAGGGAAATAGAGCAACTTTCTGTTCCGTTTCAAAACTCTTTGGTGGGGCGCTTCTCGTTCAGCAGACCACCCATGGAAATTATTAGGAAATTCTTTCTTTCGCTGGGTTTACGAGGTGACTGTAAGGTTGGGCTTCTTGACCAGAAACATGTTCTGATCCATCCAGTGTTGGAGGAAGACTACACCCGTCTTTTTGCACGTAGAATCTGGTATGTTAGCAGCTCGCCAATGTCAATTTCCAAGTGGTCGCTAGAGTTCAAGGCAGACCAGGAATTATCGATAGCTCCAATTTGGGTTTGTTTCCCAGAGTTGCCAATTCCATTTTTTCAGCAGACCCAATTATTCAAGCTTGCGTCTACTTTGGGAAGGCCTCTCAAGATTGATGCATCAACTAGTGACATGCACCGTCCTTCCGTAGCCAGAGTTTTGGTGGAGCTTAATGTTGCGTCTAATCCTGTGCGGCGTATTTGGATAGGTGACGAGCACTTCGGGTTCTGGAAGCCTGTTGAGATGGAAATGTGGCCATCTTACTATGGATTTTGCAGTAGGTTTGGCCATGCAGAGGAGCAGTGCTTTCATAAAAATCCTTTCTTGCGATCTGATCCGCCAATTCACGAAGTCCCTTCTAATATGCAGAAACAGTGCCAAATCTATGTTCCAAAAGTAGTGAATGAAAAAGAGAAGGAGTTGGAGGTGACGACAGTCCATAGCAAACTGGCCGCTGATGTCAACAAGGAACAAGGAATGTCTGCTGCTCATGCTCAAACAATGCAAACACGTCAAGATGTTAAATCAAATTCCCATGCTTACTCACAATCCCACAAATGTGGGGCACCCTCATGTGGATGATTTCGTTCTATTATGTGTTTAGATTTGCAGATTTTTCCATATGTGCGTATTATTGTTGATCCTTAGCTGTCCCTTTTACTTTAACAGATGTCAGGTTCGGCCCCCCTCTAATTCGTTGTACTCTTTTCGGATATAAATAAATTAAGGGATGGCATCCCTATTAAATAATAAAAAAAAAAACTAAAGTGAAAGTCTAACAGAAAACATCTACAATAACGGTATTTCTGTCAGACTTTCACTTTAGGTGAAACGACAGGGAGTTAAATTGTAGGTTTCCAAACTATAGGGAGGTAAAGTATACATTTGGCAAACCATAGGGGGGTTTTTGGTATTTTACCCATTCTCCAATGCACAAAACATTCTTCAAAGGGTTTTGCCTTATAGAGGGGTAATTTTGACATTTTCCTTTCAAACGTAAGTTTAGATGTTTTCCGTCATACTTTTACTTTAGTTGAATATGTGTTTAGATTTGCAGATTTTTCCATATGTGCGTATTATTGTTGATCCTTAGCTGTCCCTTTTACTTTAACAGAGGTCAGGTTTGGCCCCCCTCTAATTCGTTGTACTCTTTTCGGATATAAATAAATTAAGGGATGGCATCCCTATTAAATAATAAAAAAAAACTAAAGTGAAAGTCTAACAGAAAACATCTACAATAACAGTATTTCTGTCAGACTTTCACTTTAGGTGAAACGACAGGGAGTTAAATTGTAGGTTTCCAAACTATAGGGAGGTAAAGTATACATTTGGCAAACCATAGGGGGGTTTTTGGTATTTTACCCATTCTCAAATGCACAAAACATTCTTCAAAGGGTTTTGCCTTATAGAGGGGTAATTTTGACATTTTCCTTTCAAACGTAAGTTTAGATGTTTTCCGTCATACTTTTACTTTAGTTGAAACGACGGGGAGTCAAATTGTAGGTTTCCAAACCATAGGGAGGTAAAGTGAACATTAGTCAAACCACAGGGGAGTTTTTGGTATTTAACCCATTACTTTGTCTTACCTTCTTGATGTTTATTAAATTGTAACTTTCTTACATTTTATGTTTCTTACTAATATTACGATGAATTCAACTTTCCTAGTTTTTCTAACTTCTTGTCTATGGTTTTAATATTATATTATTTGCATGAATAAATTGATGATTGTGAATTTCCATTATTTTTCTTTTTGTATAAACCTTGCATCAACTTGGATAACAATCTTTCTTTTACTAATGATATAAGCAAGGCAATTTCATCGTACTCTTGAAACTCAAATGGCTACTTTGGATAATCCTTAGTCTAGCACATTGTAAACTCAGGTCTATCCTTAAATCGATTAACTTGTGATGAAACACTATATTGACAATCTTATTCACATTTATAGTAAAGTTATATGCCTAATGTTTGTGAGGACACGAAAATTATTTTATATTTTTCTTATTTTTGAATAAGCTAATTTATATTTTCTTGTGGTTTAATTCACTTGCCTTAATTTCTTAAATACTTTAACGATTTAGTCAAGAGTTTTATATTTTCTTTTAAAATTTGGTGCATGTTAAGTCTCGTAATGCATTGTAGTAGTGTGATTAAGTGGTGAGGTGTGTAATAAATTTGGTGGACTAGAGGGCATTTTGTGCAGAAGAGATTATGTGATAAGAGGTATTAAGAAAGGATTAGAGGGACACTAGATATTTGGAACTTTAGAGACAATTTTATAGACATGGCTTGGATTCTTGGCAAGTGTCATTCATCCACTCAACTTTGACCAAAGACTAAGCTTGATAGTTATCCAACTAAGCTTCCATCCATCACATTTTCTTCTTCTTTTCCCCTTGCTTGACTGATTCTAGGGAGAAGAGAGGTGAGAGGTCTTTCTTCTTCATTTTCCAGCCAAGAGAGTCGGTAAAAAATTGAGGGCAAGCTGAGAAATTTCTCTTGTCTTGCTCCAACCTTCTAGCCGAGAGTGAGAGAGAGAGAGAGAGAAAGCTTGAAGTCCTTGCCCTTTCTTCCTTGTCTTGCAGCCAAGAGAGCCCTTACCTCCTTTCATCTTTCCCCAACAAATCAAGAAGAGAAAAGCTCCAACATTCCAAGCTTGTTCCAGCCAAGAAATCGAGTGGTGAGTGAGAAGTTTTGTTCCTTTTCTAAGTCTTGAAACCAAGAAAGAGACTTGAGGGGAGCTTGAGGGATTTCATCCATGACCAATATCACAACCAAGGGGAAAGAGGCTGAGAAAGATTGGAGAAACTTTGCTCCATCCCTCTTGTGGCAGTCGAGAGAGAGAGAGGAAGAGTGGAGAGCTGCCAGCCTTGATTCTTCAATTTCTAGTTTCAATTTCTTGGGGAAAAAAAGGTAAAAAGGGCTATAAATCTTTCCTTCTTCCATGCCTTTTTAAGCTTTAAGGATGTAAGTTGAGTTTGGACAGAAAAGAGTAAGTTTTGGTGAAGAAAAGTTTCAATTTTATTGTTGGATATTCTGCTTAGCTGATGACAGCTTTATTATGGTAGTTGATGACAGATTTTGTGAAGTTTTTTTTGGTAAAATACTTGGCTGAAACAAGTATACACTAGAAATAGATTTTTGCTAATTGCTTCATTTTATGTTGGATACATGATATGTTGTGTATTTGGTATTGTCAAATAAGTGAAAGCTTGAAACTTCGGGTGACAGTCACCTCTAGGTAGTTTTAGTAAAATGATCATAACTTAGTGTAGAAAATTCAAATTTGAGTGCCATCATTTGAAACTAGACTCAGAGAGCTTTCTAACGGTATAAAATTTGAGTTGTGGTTCATTTTATATATGCACCAGAAAATCGGCAAAGTTGACTGAAAATTCTGCCTTGCACAAGTAAAAATTAGAATGTTGTAGTAAATTGCGGCACAATTTGGACTAATTTATGAACTGAATCTCTTTGAGATGTCTTCTAAAGATTGTTAGTGCTTCGAGTCTAGTTTTTAATGGGGCAAGTTGTATGATTTTTTGACATTTATAACTCAAGTTATGATTTTTCAAAGGAATGATGCTTGCTGGAAGTTTTTTTGTTGGAACCTATGGGAAACAATTTGAGATTTTTCCAACTTTGTATCCAAAACTTTGGCTGTAAATTAACATATCTTGACTCCATATATCTTAAAACACTTCAATCTTAGCAATCATGTAGTTTTTATGGTGAAAGTCTTGACTTTTGTGGCTGGAATTCTTGTTTGGAGGACCGCGTGGCTGCTGGAAGAACTTGCAGCTTAGCCAATGATAAATCTTCTAGTTTGACCTGGGTATTTAAGTGAAAATTGACTGAAAGATCATGTTGTGTACCTTGTGTATGTTGTACTTATGGTGGTATCAAATTTTTTTTTTTTGGTGAAAATTCGATTAATGGGGCTTAACTGAGGATAAAATGACTGATGAACTATATACTAGCTTGATAATTGATTTGATGGAGCATCAGCTGTGATTTTGGTCTAAAATTGGAATGTGATGAGAAGTTTTTACTGGATTTTGAAGCTACATAATCTTATTGCAATGTTTATGTGAATACATGTCGAATTTGGTTGATGTTTGATGCATTAAATGAAATGTTGGTGAAGATATATGGCTGGAAACTTCAATTTTGAACCTGAGAATGCTATTATGTGTTCCCAAGCTTAGATTTCATCTTGTAACCTGAAATTTATGCATATATTGTTCAAAAACATCTCTACTCCCTTGTTTTACTCAGTATATTGTGATTGTCCTATTTTGGAGGACAAACTTTTGGCCATGAACCATGGTTAAACTTCAACCTTGTGACAAATCGATGCTATTTTACTAAAAATTTCCTGCTTAAACAGAGAACATGTAGCTACCTTTTTCTTTTAGCTTCAACTCCATCTTTAACACTAAGATGTTAGCTGCAAACTCGTACCTTTTGACTCATTAAACATTTCACGTGTTAAACATAACACGCATGAATAAATTCACTGGTGTTTGGAGAAAATTGGAAGTCATTTTGATGACAAATTTCTGTCAAAAGAAACCAAGAGTAAGGGCAAGGTTTCCAACCTTATATTCATGTATTTGGTTGCAAAACCCTATACCTTTTAACCTGCATGTTGGATAACTTTAAAACTGAAGTTTCTGTGTTTTTCACTTGTTTTGATCAAGATGATAAGTGTAATTATAGCTTGGATATGTCTTAGGAGTTGGTGGTGAGCTAAGAATATCCCGAAGCCGAGCTGTGACTATCCATTTGATTTGGTAAGTGTTCCAAATGCATGTTAGGGCCATGTAATTTACTTGATTGATACTTCAGGTGACTTGTTGCTTGAAATTGCTACATATCTTGACTTGATATTGAATAAGTGTGTACTTTATCACACTCGATCCAATTTGACTAAGCTCTTGTTATATTGTTACAAGTGAAATGTTTTTAAGTGAATTGTTACAAGTGAAATATTTACAAGTGAACTAATATACATGTGCATGACTTGAAAGTCGGTTGGAGATGTTATCTCATCGACTATACTCGTGATTGGGATCCTAAACGCCATCGGTTAGTTGGTCAAATCGAGCCAGTAAGGATTTGGTTGAAATGACCGACGAACCATGGGTCCTGTATCTTGTTATTGGCCTTCGTATACTCAAGTATTACCCCACTTGTACTTGATTGGCGTGTGGGCCCGATAAGGGGGATGATCGGTGGACAGAGATGGCATGAAGTGGGGATCTACTGAATTTTGATAATGTATTCCAAGGTTGACAGAGTGTCAATGGTTGCGAGTTAAGCAGCTAATTGAGAGGAATGTATCCTTCCACTTGAAAATGCTACTTGTTTCCTACTTGACTGTTATTGTTTTGCATGATACTTGGAAACTCACTGGCCTTTTAGCTCATCCCTTTATTTCTTTTCCTTAACAGGGTGCGGGGATGAGAGAGGCAAAAATAGTACTAGTTTGTAATAGGAAATCTTAGACTTGTATTTGGCCGGCATTGTATTATAGTACTAGTTGTTCAAATTCTTATCTTTTGACTTGTACTTTGGTTTGTATATTTGGATGATTTGTAGCATGTAAATGTTATATTGAAGAGTTTTAGTGTTATTTCTTTCGTATCCAAAGAATTGTGAGTTCGAAAGTTGTAGTCCTCATTTTAAGTAATTACAATCCTATTTATACTTAGTGAATTGATTGAACTACTTGTATTTCAATCTGTTTAGTTGTGCACATAAATATGGATGCTTTGGAGAGTTGGACGGTCTGTAACATTTATTGGGAAGTTTCATGCTTATTTTGAAGTTAATGTTAGTGAGTGAGTCCTGACACGAGTTAGGCAGGCAGCTCATTAACCTTTGAGATATGCCCTAGAGGGAGGTGGGGTCGTCACAATGTTAGATGTTGTATTCCATGTAAACTTTGCATATTGTAGCATACTAATTCAAAGTTATGAAAGATGATGTTATCTAGGGGTGGCAATTGGGTCGATGACGGGTTGGCGGGTCGGGTTGAAACCCAGGTACAACAGGAAACCTGCTGACTCGAACCCAACCCGCCAACCCGTGATGGGTTAGGATACCCGACTTGAACCCGAAATTTTCGGGATGGTGGGTCACTTGAATGACCTGAAACATAACTCCAATT
This sequence comes from Coffea arabica, assembly GCF_036785885.1. Taxonomy (NCBI): domain Eukaryota; kingdom Viridiplantae; phylum Streptophyta; class Magnoliopsida; order Gentianales; family Rubiaceae; genus Coffea; species Coffea arabica. The sequence goes on along the minus strand of NC_092318.1, from coordinate 20,956,842 downwards.
TACAAATTTATTATTGTAGTTCTAACAGAACCAATTCCGCACAAGACTAATTACATAATCAAGCAATAAAAATCTCGATAAAATAATCTCAAACCAGATCTGAAATAAATTAAAATATGGTAAAAGTGTTTTATCCCAAGACAGATCTAAAATAAATTAAGACACTATAAAATCTGAAATAAATAAAGACACTATAAAAGTAGAAAATAATTTAATACATCATTTGTCCAAACATAACAATTCCAATTTCATTGAAGTTAAACAAATTCATTTAGGATTAAGTGGGTAATGCCTTTGGAAAAAATGAATAACTTAGTTTAATTAGATAAAATATTTTTTATATTTATTAAAGGTTATTAGGTCAACCCGTGAGTGACATGAATTTGACCTATTTTCTTTTCAGCTTCATGGGGTTCGATCCGATTCTGATCCGAACTTGTGAAATCTCAACCCAAACCCATTAATTTCGTATTAAATTTGTGTCATGCTTTCAGGTCATGTCAGAAATTGCCATCCCTAATGTTATCTTAGTTGTGATTTTCATATCATTGACTAATTTAATATAAGTTGTTATTGGTGTGCATTAGTCATCTACAATAGTAAACAAGTTAAATGTTGAGGGGAAAAGATCTACATTAGTATAAGAAACCAAGAAAAGAAAATAGAAAGAAAAAGAAAAAGTACAAACTAGTTTAGTCCTTTTGTGACATGCACGGATATGTACATTCAATCATGATTTGATCTAAATTAACTAAGTAGAGAATTTCAAATCACTGCTTTCCTTCCACAAACACAAGAAAATCACCCTTACTGTAGACACCAAAAATTTCATTTATTTAATTTGATTTTAGCTTTATTTAATCTTGTTTTATTTTATTTTACTTTAATTAATTAAATGATAGTTAGTGTTTATTTTTTATGGATTAGGTTCATCATTTTATTTTTAAGATATTTTTGCATTAAATTTCAGAAAAGGAAAATTCTTAATAAAAATCCATTTTTTTAAATCTTTTTCAAACTCAGTTTTTGCTAAGTGAAATGACATTTTGTAAGGTAATTAGAAATTAGCATTTATTTATCATAAATTGGTTTTGGAAAAGAAAAATACAAAAACAAAAAAAAATAATATGTGGCACGCATGCAATAGGGCCAAGTGGGGTGCATGCAAAAGGGACAAGTGTCCCTATTTTTCTTTGGAGATCACAACAAAGGGAGGGGGTAGGATTTGAAGGAAAAAAAAACAAAGAAAAATGAAAAAGAAAGGAGATGGGCAGCTAGGGAGAGAAAAAAAAAGCAAAGAAAGAGGCAAAAGAAAAAAAAAAGAGGCTTGGCGGCTGGGGGGTTGAGGGAGAAAGGGAGGACCCAGGAAAAAAAAGAAAAGGGCTATGGGTAAAGGGCTGAGAAAAGCTAGAGAAAGAAAGAAATCGGGAGGAGAGCTGCGGAAAAGGTAGAAGGGAACTGAAGAAATAGGGTTTTTAGAAACAGGGCAGAAAGAGCAAGAGAAACAAGAGGAAACCGAGAGAGGGTTTGGGGAAAGAGAAAAAGGAAGGAAAGAAAGAAAGCAAGGGGGTTTCGGCCGAGAGCTTTCAGGGCAAGGAAAAAAGTAAGGAATAGAGGGTTTGGGGGGCTGAGGAGGAAAACTAGAAAACAGGAAAGAGAGTAAAAAAAAAAGGGGAGAGCTGCGGAAAAAGGAGGAAAGGAAGAAAAGTGTGACAGCCCCACCTTCCCCTAAGGCGTACCAAAGGGGTTAGCGGACTGTCTGCCCAGCTCTCGCCAGGACTACTAAGACGGTTATACACAACTCAAAACGTGCCGGAATACAGTAGCACGCGTAAACAAAGCAAAAATCACGAAATAGAAAATGAAAATCGAAACGGAAAGTGAATAGCGCCTACCACGTCACCATCCGACCGGGACCCAATCGAATACAAGTAACTTCATATAATCCTTGAAATGGACATATACAAACCAAATATAACACATGAACATGAGTACATGCTTTTATAAACCACATTCGTATTTTTACAAATCAAAAGGGAACATTTGAATCCAAGTACAATTAGGGTTTCCAACCATTGAGGAGCTATACAAAATATCTAAACTAGCTCAACTCATGCTTCAAAATCACAGTTCCAAAAAGTGGTTCCCTGTAAGGAAACAAGGATAACGGAACGGGGTGAGTTAGAAGCTCAATGAGGTACCAAAAGTATAACAGTGAAAATCATGAGAAAACACTTTTAGGGCACATATACACCTCAAGTAAGAGAAATAAATGAACACCACAATTTAAAGGATACAGGTGGCCCTCAGGCAATACTTGATCCAGCCTCGTTGACTCTCTGTCAACGTTTAATAACACACTCATGTCCGTAGACCCCTCGTACGCCAAAATCCCGTTCACCAAACATACCGCTTACCTGGCCGGAACGCCGAACAGGAACAGTAATGGTAATACTCGAGTATACCGGAATCAAGAGTCTCAATACCCAAAGATTCCCCAGGAACAGGTACCCATGGATTGTCAATTACCTCGACCAAGCCCTTGGTGGCTCGATTTAATTAACTCCCCATGAGGTTGATCTCAAGTTTAACAGGAAGGTCGTTGGACACACTTCCAAACGATATCATAACAAGTGCAAGTAACAAGTTCAAGTACATAACAAGTACAAGTAATGGATTCCAGTTCATTCAGTACAGGCAAGAGAACGAGTGTGATAAAGTACACCCTCGTCTCATTCAGAATAACAGAGTTCATAGTTATCCATGTCACACATTTCAAGTATAGATGAACCAATTAAACAACAATTCAGGGGAGTGGTACACTCACCTATTGAGGCGAAATAACGTCCAGAATATCTTTCCGGGTAACACTCTCAATCACCAATGAACCCTAAGGTTAATCAAGAGAAAATATTACAGTTCCTCCAGCAAAAGTTAGGTGAATCGAAGACAATTCAAATACTACTAGTACAAAGTATCAATATGATTTTAGAAGTGAAAAGAGTACATTTAAACCAAAGGACATGAGTAAAATATTTGGAAAACTTATGCTCGCTCGTAAAACTTTGAATTATCCATTTGAGTCGAAGAAATGAAGAAAACATATTTCTAAATTTCATTTTTCCAAATGTACAAGTTTCGGCCAGATTCGAACTTATATACCTCGATAAAAGAGGACGCAAATATCCTAGATGGTTCATATGGTATTCGCTCTCAAATCGTTACCTAATCCTCAAGTGTAAATTTGGGCAGCACGCTCTTTGTATTTACCTATTTTTCGGCCACTTATGGATTCATTATTTTCCTCAATCAATCCCAAAGTCATACACAATATAAATTCATCACAACAGCCGTTCAATAGGCTCAAAGTCATTCAAGTACAAGATTTAGCTAGGAAAATGACCGGAAATGAACTTTAAGCCAAGAAACCAAAAAGGCAGATTCACCGCTACTTAGCATATCAGACATAACTGAAACTACGCTTATTGGATTGAAGTGAAGGTTATACCGTTTCGAAGCTAAGACAGAGGGCTATAACTTTGATGAAGACTACTTAGTCCAGTTCTCACCCTAACTAGGTCAAATTTACCAAAACAACCCCAGATTTTCCAGTTCGAAGCTGACTGTGAAATTCAACTAGCAGTCCCGATTCATTCTATCATATCTCAACGTACACAACTCCGATTCAGGTAATTCCAAAGCCATTTGAAAGCTAGGATACAAGGCTATAATTCTTAAGAAGACATTGACAACCAATTCGGCAATATTCCTGGTCAAACTAACCACTTACAGAGGCTGATTATCATTTTTGACAGAAACAGGGCAGCAAGGGCAATTTCATCATTTCACAAGATACCCAGCTCCGATTGAGCTAAAATTTTGCAGGCAGCTATTAAAATCATTTTCTACAACTTTTATGTTTCAACCTGAGTCTGATTTGGCCTCTAACATGCTCAAATAAAGCCAGACAGAACAGGGAAAATTGAAACCCTAAAGCCGAAATTTCTGAACAAAACTGAAATTTTCCGCAAATAGCTACAATTAACACTCCATAAGTTCATTCGAAACCATACCAAGCCATCATCCATGGCCAACCAACATTAAACATATAAAACAAAATAATTATGAATAAAAATAAAAATTCCACAATCTCTACCAAAAAGTCATGAAATAACCCACAAAATCACATAACTAGCCACCATAAGTCATGAATTAGCCATTATTGGAACCAAACAAGGAATCTTTACACACCATACCTTGATACCTCCCAAAAGGTTGTAGCTTAGGTCTCTTGCTTCCCAAACAACTCCACCAACTTTCTCAAACCTACCTAGCTAAGGGTTTTTATGGAGTAATCTCAAGTTTAATCGGTTGGATTACAAGATTGAGCAAGATTGAGAGCAAAAGAGTTGAAGGTTTCTTTTCTTTTCTTCCTAGAGAGAGCCGGCCAAAGAAGCTTGCAATAAGAATGATTTTTGGGTCAATTTTTGATATATGATAAAGGTAAAGTTAAATGGTCAAAGTCCAAGATTGAATAGGATGGTGACACTTGTCACTTTTTAAGCTTAAACTTATCCTCTTGTCTCTCCCATACTAATCCATCTAGGTAACCTCTAATTATCTCTTAGCACCTAGTAAATTATTCCCGGTATACAAAACTTAAGCTAATTGGCCGAATTTTACCGCACTTACCGCACTTGCGGGTTCCACATCCAGTATACACTCTTAATTTCTCATGAACTAATTTATACTAGAAAAATGATTTTAAAGCTATATTTACGCATAAAAACAATTATGTAAAAAATTTTCCTAATAAAACAAAGATAGAAAAGGCGTGCAAGTAAATAAGATAAAGCCTAGAAAATAAGAAAATCTTCGGGTTCTCACACTCTCTCCCCCTTAAAAGGATTTTGTCCTCGAAATTCCTTATCACCCTTCTCCGGGATACAAAAATTGTACTATTTCCTACTCACAGTCGAATTGAGCACCATACTTAACTAACCAATCCGTACCCCCTTTTTCTGAACAAGCACATTGAAGTCTTTAGTATAGTGTCTTCTTCCTTCCCAAATTGTAATTCTTATATACCATTCTAGTGGTCAAACGGTGGAATACTAGGATCTTACCTTCCACGTTTTCAAACGAGTCAGGGGCTTGATGTTGCTCTAGGGCATACACCCGAGCCGACACTTTTGGTCCATTCTTTTGCCCCTTCGACTGATCAGGGTTGGTTGTGGTTGGCTGTTGGTTCCTACTCCCTTCTCGAGATCGGCCTGGATAGTTTGCGATTTGATGATCTGCGCTCCCACAACGCAGACATTTTCTTCCTTTCTTTCAGCAGACATCCTCCGTGTGATTCGTCTTCCCACATTACCCGCAGGGACCACGGGAAGCAGAGACTGAGCCTCTCGGTGATGCACCACTTGATATCCCCGGTAGTTGTACTCCCCAATTTCTCCTTCCAATCTTAGGAGGCGTACCCTTATCCCCTTGCTCTGAGCTACTACCGAAAAATCCCCTTTTCTTGGCTTGAAAGTTTCTAACTTGTAACCTCGCGCTTTCAACTCGTTGAGCTTTCTCCACTGCATCACTAAAGGCGTTAAGTTGGGCTACAGCTAGGTCCTTCTGAATCTCAACGTTTAAACCTTGGACAAAACGTCGTATCCTCCGTTGCTCAGTCACGATTAGTTCGGGAGCGAATTTAGACAATCTGGTGAACTGGCTCTCATATTCGGTGACAGTTTGAGTTCCCTGCCGAAGTCTAATAAACTCATCTTCTTTCTTTTCCTGGATCAGATGTGGAAAATACTTCGTATTGAATTCTCTCATGAAATTCACCCACGTCCTTGGGGTTTGTTCTCTTTTCCATTTCAGTTTTATGATATTCCACTAAGAACGGGCTGCTCCCTCCAGTTGGAAGACGGCAAATGTCACATGTCGCTCCTCGGTATAGTGTAGCGTGGCAAAAATATCAATCATCTTCTCTAGCCACCTATCGGCTACGTCAGGGTCTGGTCCTCCAAGGAATTTCGGTGGTGAGAACTTCTGAAATCGTTTGAAGGCTCTATCCTCACCCTCTATGCGATTACCAGGATTTCCCAGTTGATGAATAGGATTTTGGCCTTGATGTTCTACTACGTGAGCCAAAAGGTCGGTCTTACGTTGGATAGCGGCAGCTACATGAACGTTAGGGTCCACTCCAGGTTTGGGATTAGGTCCAGGCATTGGTTCCCGATTTCCTCCTTCATTTGAGGTTCCGCGCCCCCGGTCCCATCCACTACGAGTACTCTCCATTTGGCTTGACCAGTGTGAGGCCCCAGTCCGATCGTAAGTCGATATTTGGGTTATTTGATATTCGGTATGAGTAAATATGGGTTTTAGATGATTTTTCTAGTATCGGTTAGATTTTGAGAAAATAAGAACGGATTTCGGACGTGGGACCCACTAGTGCGAAAAGTTCGGGAAAATTCGGCCAATTAGGTTAAATTTCGGATACTGTGTACAATTTATCGGGTGTTAGGAGATAAGTTGAGGAGGTGATTTAATTGATGTGAGAGAGAAAAGAAAAGATAAGAATGCATTAATGAGTGTGACAAGTGTCACAATATGATTGGTTGGACTTTATGGTTTACTATTCACATTTTTGACTTTTGACTAAAATTAGTTAATATCTCCAAAAATTCACAAAATTCACCATTTTCTTACCTTGTGTTGGCCGGCCCTCTCTCTTGCAAGAAGGAAGAAAGTTCATCAAATTTCAAGCTTCCATCTCACTCAATCTTCCACAAACAAGAGCTTAGACTAGATTTCACTCCATAAAAACCTTTCTTCTAGTGCTACTAAGTGTCTTAGTGAAGTTTATTTGAAGGTTTAAGGTGGCCAACATCTCTACATCTCTTGTCTCTTAGGTAAGTGATGTTTGCCTACTCCCTTACACTTAATGATGCTTAAATTGTGCCTATTGGAAGTGATAGTGAAGTATTTGGTGATTTATTTCTTTATTTGACTTGATTTGGTGAAGTTTTCAATTTTATGAGGAATTTTCTGGTTTCATATGATCTTGATGGTGTGGTTGGTTTTGATGATTGGTAATAAGGGGCTTTGACTCTAGTAGGTGTGAATTGATGATAAATGCAATCAATTTTGGATTTGGAATGAAATGTGAAAAGTTAGGGTTCATGAACCCCTAATCTGTCCGAAATTTTAGGTCATAGATAGAGGCCGAATTGGACTTTGTTCAAAACATGAAAGTTGTAGATATTGATGAGTTTGAAGTGTCTGCAAAATTTCAGGTCATTTGGAGTAGTGTAGAGTGAGATATGTCGTTTTTACTATTGCTGATCTGGGTTGATCAGAATGCGAAAACTGCACTTGTAATCGGCCATTTTGACTGGAATTGCTTTGGATTTTGTTGTTGGTGTCTTCTGATGAAATGTATCTGGATGTCTTAGCTAACATATGCCTTTGGAATTTCGGCATTTGGACCTGTATAGACTGAGTTATAGTAATTACAGTTTTGTGTGTTTTGGGAACCTGCAATTACGGTTCAGGTTGTGGTATTCTGCATTTTTGACCTAGCTGTGCTAGGATTTGGACTGAGTGGCCTTCTACATTGTTGTAGCCCTGTCTTTTAGCTTCGAGATGGTGGGTCTTACACCCTCATCCGATAAGCGTAACGCATTTTGTGTCATTACCGTAAAAGTATGACGAAAACTGTCTTTTGTTAAGGCCTAAGCTAATGCCATTTCTTAATTTCTGGTTGCCTATGATGCTTATTCATGCATATAAACCCTATTGGGGGTTATGATTGGCATGGCTTTTTGACTCGTTATCGAGTCTCATTGTACTTGCTTACATGTTTTAAGACTTACTCTTATTCCGGTCATTTCCTAGCTAACTTTTGTACTTGTACTGCTTTGAGCCTAGTGAACGGCTTTTCGTAAATGAGATGACTTTTGTGTGAAATGTTGGGACTGATTTGAGGACATAATGAAGCCTTAATGGCTGGAAAAGTAAGAAATTTAGGGGAGGTGCTGCCCGATTTTATAGGCCGTTTGGTTCCTTTAAGTTGGATTTGTCTTTTTGTGGAAATGAAAGGCTTTTGGGTTGTTTGCGCCTAAGTCTTCATGTTACCTTTTCGTTTCTAAGAAAATCATGTTTTGCACCCTTGCATCAGTAACTATTTGGCGAGGCATACGACTAGTAGTCGAGCCTCATGTGCATTGTGTTTACTCGATTCTGGAAGTAAAACCTTCAATTGGTTTATTTTGATTATCTTAGGGTTTCTTGGCGATTAAGGCCAATCTGAAGTGAAAACTTTTGAAGTTGAGCCGGTGAGTGTACCACTCCCCTCCATTGCTGTTTAACTTGATTTCTACTCTGCAATCTGTTTAATTTGTTTGAGACGAGGGTGTACTTTATCACACTCGTTCTCTTGTCTGTTCATATGCCAATTTTGAGTGCCTATCTGAATCTGCCGTCTGAATCTGCTATCTGAATATGCTATCTGAATCTGCTATTCTGTATCTGTATCTGAATCTGTTATCTGTGTCTGCATCTGTTCGGATTTCTATGACCTATGAGCTCAATCCTGTGGCTAAGTTATTCGAGTCGGGCCGGCAAGTGCCTGGACGATTAGATAACGAACCACGGTAGTCTGTTCGGGGATTTTTGGGTATTGAGACCCTTGATTCCGGTATACTCGAGTATTACCATTTCTGTTCGGTTACGGTGAGCGGGCCCGGTAAAGGGGTGTTTGGTGGACGGAATTTGGTGTAAAGAGGGGTCTACGAACGCGTTGGTTCTATATACGTTGACGGAGAGTCAACCGGTTTGGATCAAGTACTGCGCTGGGAAATTTGGCTCCTGAGAGCCACCCGTATCCTTCTGATTTGAATCATTGGTTCTTTTGCTTTACCTCTGACATGTGTACCTGATTTGTTAAATGTGAAATGCCATGATTTTAATGCTATCTGTTTGGTACCTCATTGAGCGCAAGCTCACCCCTTTCTGTTCCTTTTTTTTTCCTTACAGGAAAATAAACCCCTTTTTGGTCTGGATTTGACAAATGGCTGACAAATTGAGCTAGTTGAACATATCTTTTGTATAGCTCATGTATTAAAACCCTAAGTGTACTTTTGGGGCGTTTTCTCTTTTGATTTGGCAAACCGTGTATATGTATTAACTTTTGAAAACTTTTGTATGTCATTTTGGATTGAAATTTTGGATTGTAATCGCTAAAGTTCAGATGTGAATGTTTGCGTGCTCTTTCGGTTAGGTTCTGACGGGTCGGTTACTATCATGGCCGACTCCGGATTTCATTTTCTTATTTTGGGTTATGTTGCCATTTTGACTTGGTTGCGCGCATTGGTAAGTTCCGGAACGTATTAGATTGACGTAAACGGATTCGTAGTCCTGGCGAGAGCTGGGCAGGCAGTCCGCTAACCCCTTTGGTTCGCCTTAGGGGAAAGTGGGGCTGTTACAACCAGTCTAGGGTTGAACTGCGAATATAGTATTAAAACCAAAGTATGCAGGTACAAGTGATAAAAATAGGCAATATACGTATAGCACATCTTTAGCAGGCAAATCACACAGTAACAGTCAATCTGATACAAGCAAAAGGAAACATCCTTCGTGATACTAACTAAGCCAATGGTACAAGAGCAACCAATTAAAAGCTTTCCCCCTCTAGGGCTCCAGCCATAATCTATGAAGATAACACAATTTATATCTTAGCCAGGGTTAATCATCCTTAATGATACCCTAACACATCACATGACGTTCCATAGAATCAAATTTCTAGTCCGCGCAAGTCATTTCTAACCTAGGCTCTCATCTATGTAGTAGTCGGGTACAAGAATCCCAAAATAAGATAATTCACAACTCGGGCTGGCCAGTCCTAAGGGTAATTCATCTACAATCGAGATTCTTACCTGACGTACAGATCTATTATCTCCAAGTACCACGATAAAGGTTTAAAACTTATAACATTTCACAATCCAAAGCTTATGCTCAAAAGAGCACTTAGTCTCTTACACTCATTCACATGATCGAGACGACAACACTACTTGGCCCCAAGCTCACTTCGCGCAGAGACCACACGAAGCGGCTCTGATACCACCTGTGACAGCCCCACCTTCCCTAAGGCGTACCAAAGGTGTGACGCCCCCGCTTCTCCCAAGGGCGAATCCTAGGGTATCGGCGGGACGCCTGTCTAGCTCGCGCTAGGACTCAAAATTTCAAAACAATAAAACCTAGATAAACCAAAAGCGTACTATTCACAATAGTCAACTCCAAAAAAAATTCTATTTACATCCCCAAAAACAACTAGTCAATCCACTATATTACATAGACAACAACTAGCAGAAAGTAGACCCTAAGGAGGGTCCTTATACAAACCACCAAAACAAAACAACCATCTTAATTGTCCAACTATTACAAGCAAATCTAACTATACTAGTGAATGTGCCAAGGAGTTCCCCGTGTCGTCCCCTGCTAAGGAAAACAAAGGAAACGGGGTAAGCTATGTGCTTAGTAAGTAAACAGTGGTAAAATCATAAATTGCACATTTAGATAAACAACTATTTCACAAAATGTCAAGTCAAGTGCAAAAGTAACAATACAAATGAAGGATACAGGTTGGCTCCAAAGCCAAGTCGTTTGCCATGCGTGACCTCCTACCGACACTCCGTCGACCACAAATAAGGTCCGTAGAACTCCACTTGTACTCCCACCTAACACCTTATCACCCTCACTGGCCAGTCACCTCACAAACTTGCTTGAACGAACGAAATCACAAAGCTCGGGTCACAAACTTGGTTTACATTCTCGGTGAACCGGATTCACAAACTTGGTGACCTCAGATTAAGTTGGACTGGCTTCGACCAAGCCCTGACCGGCTCGAATAGGCCATCTATGTCGGAAGATCAACCCCAACTTACAAACGTCACCCCAAGCTACAAGCTCAAGGGGTTCAAACCCAAAATAATTCATGTATACACATCTCATAAAAAACATAGGTACAAACTAGGGTTTAGGTCGAGTGTGATAAAGTACACCCTCGCCTAAGTCCCCCTTTTATTCACATCAAAACACATAAGCAGTTTATACACACAAACGGCCTGAATACTTACTCCAAAAGTACGTATAGCAAAAATGCAAGGATCACGTCACGTATACAGCTAGTAAGCCCCACCGGCACCGTCTACCCCGTCACCGTCTGAAATAGAAGATTGCATCACAATATATCACAAACGGCCACTAACATGCATAGCTCAAGTAAAACGGAAAAATTGGCACATGCAAGTGCGGAAACGGCACATGCAAGTGCGGAAACGGCACACTGAAATGGAGACGGACACGGAAACGGAAACGGAAACAGCCAGATTTGCCATCCCAAACCGTTTTGATCAAAAATTAGGCTAGGAATGTTGGATCAAGGTGGGTGAGAAACCATTTCGAAGCTACGAGAAAGGGCTACAACTTTTATTTAGACATCTCAACCCAGATCTCAATAGGTATTGGTCAAAAATGCACAAAATAGTTCCAGCCATTTCATTTCGGGTTACCAAACAGGCCCTGTTTGAAAGACCGTAACTCATGGCTCAGAAATCGGAATCAAGAAATTACAGAGACATTAGAAAGCTAAGACATAAGGCTATAACTTTCATGTTTGGACCAAAAGCTGAATCAATACAGAGCATGGAGGAAAATGGATCCAAACATTCCTGTCAGAACTGTCCAATTCGAAGGCAGTTCTGACAACTGATCTTGTTTTGGTCATAACTGAAGCTACGAAACTCAGATTTGGATACACTTTATACCGTTTCGAAGCTAAGATCAAGATCTACCTTTATTATGAAGACACCAACACCCAGTTCATACGTTATCAAAACGGACAAAACAGGGTCAGAAGCTAAATCCAGAAACACAGCAGAATCCGAAGTTTAGAATAGATGTGACTATTTTGGCCATAACTCAGGCTACATAGATCCGTTTGAGGTGTTCTTGGTGGCGTTGAAAAGCTAAGACAGAGTGCTGAAACTTTCATGTTTTGGAAAATGGATAAATCCGAACGGGTTATAGTGAATAAACTCAACCAAAAAGATTAAACTGTCCACGCGGAACTCTGGAATGTAACCTAGAACAGCGAGGGTATTTCCGTCTTTTCACAAGCTACGTTGCTCCGATTGAGCTGAAATTTTGTTGGCAAATTAAAATACCATTCTTTACAACTTTCATGTTTTATGCTAAGCCTAACTTGGCCTCTAACATGGTGCAATAAAACCGGACAGAATAGAGCTGAAATTTTCCAGAAACCTGAAATTTTGGGATTCAATGCAACCTTTCTTGAATCTACCACTACCATCACCTTTACAAGATCATATACTATATATATACATCATATAACACCTAACCCACAAGAATTATAAGCAACTAAATCAAAACCCTAGCTCAAAATACAATCCTCTAATCATCACAACCACTTGAAAATAGGCATCACTAGCTCAATTCTAAGCTTAACAACCAACTTGATTATGATTAATGGAGAAGAAAAGGGTGATCAGCCAATATACCTTAAGACAAAGCCTTGCAAGAGTGATCCTTCACTTCCCTTGGCAAATTTTAGCTCCTTAAGCTTCCCAAGCTTCCAAACTAATGATTAATCGGTTTAGTATTTCGTGTTTTCACTCATTCAAGCTCAAACCAAGATTGATTGAAGTTTCCTTTTCTCTTGTTTTTCCTACCTCAACTCACGGCTGATATGCAGAAATAATGGAGGAAATAGGTTGGTTTTTGGTGATAAATATGGTGTAAATTAGTTAGTCAACCATCCAATGAAATACCGCCACTTGTCGCCACTAATTCCATTTATTTTTTCCATTCTCTCTCTTGGTATTTTAAGTCAACAATTGTGGCTGATGTATGAGATACTTTGATGGTTAATTAGCTGTTATAAAATAAGAAAATTAAGGTAATAAAGTAGGGATCAAGTGGTGTGTTCAATCGGTAGCGCGCGACACCCGTCGGTCTGAGCCGTTTTTCCTTAAATCGCATATACTTGAGTTTTTGACTTCTAATCACTAACTTATTATTATCACTTCTAATCATATAATATTTCCTCATCCAAAAGTCACTCTTACCTACCAAATTTGATCCTCACTACGGAAAAATGTGAAAACCCTAATTCACTCTAACTTGGAAACGGACAACGAAAACCCATACTTCCATATTCATTTACACTTATTGTGGGGTGATTGGGTAGTAGGGCCATAATAAATGAATAATTTCCAAATAAATGGGCATTTTTAAGAAAAACGTGAGGGGTTTTACAATTCCATAAATTGAATTTAGGGTTTCGGTTAAAATATGAGAAATTTGAGAAAACAGTTAGTCACAAGTGAAACTAGGGTTTTGATTAGACTTTTAGGGTTTCCAGTCGTATAAAATAAAACAAGGTTTTAAATCAAACCCAAAGAAATAACTTTAGTTTTTTCTTTAAAACAAAATAATGTTTTAAAATAAAAATAAACTAAAGAAACCGTAATATCCTCTTTGAGACTAAACAAAAGATGATCCTAAAAGTTGGGGTATCACAATCTCCCCTCCTTCAAAGAATTTCGTCCTCGAAATTTTATTTTTTTTTCAAAAGGTGATTTAATATGTAACACAGTAAATTGACTAAAACAACAAGATATAACACACCAAATACACAAGGAGACATATACATAATATAATGAACCATATACACCAAGAAACATCTCAAGTTAGACAAAGTCAAGTGCAGTATGTACTATATATGTAGGCATTAACATACCACAAGTGAATGACATGTAGGGATAATGCAAGGGCAAAATGATAGAAAACGCGACTTGTCGTCCCACACTCAGTGAAAATCACCCCTGTCCGGTTTCTTACTCCATTTCCCAAGGTGCCCGTTGATCTCTTGTACTCACTCTAGCCAGACAAAGCCTGTTCATGTTCCCAAAATGCAAGTCTCAAGTACTTAGCAGCACCTCAACTCTGGAGTACTCAGGCACGAAAATCCGAAATAAGATAATTCACCTCTCGAGCTGCAGTCCCAAGAGTAAGCTATCTACAATCGAAATTCCTACCTGACGTACCTATCTATGGTCCTCAGATACCACGAGAAAGATTTAAGGCCTATAACCTTCACAATTCATGGCTTATGCTCGAACGAGCTCTTAATCCTTCATACTTATTCATCACTTCATCCAGGCTCACTCCGCGCAGAGACCACGCGAAGAAGCTATAGGTTTTATCCCTCAATTGCTTAACTTTCAAATCAAATCAAATCCCACAGTCCGGCACCCCATACTTTAGCCTAAGATACACTACAGAGATCGGAAGCCTAAGCTCTGATACCACCTGTGACGCCCCCACTTCTCCCAAGGGCGAACCCTAGGGTATCGGCGGGACGCCTGCCTAGCTCGCGCTAGGACTCGAAATTTCAAAACAATAAAACCTAGATAAACCAAAAGCGTACTATTCACAATAGTCAACTCCAAAAAAAAATCTATTTACATCCCCAAAAGCAGCTAGTCAATCCACTATATTACATAGACAACAACTAGCAGAAAGTAGACCCTAAGGAGGGTCCTTATACAAACCACCAAAACAAAACAACCATCTTAATTGTCCAACTATTACAAGCAAACCTAACTATACTAGTGAATGTGCCAAGGAGTTCCCCGTGTCGTCCCCTGCTAAGGAAAACAAAGGAAACGGGGTAAGCTATGTGCTTAGTAAGTAAACAGGGGTAAAATCGTAAATTATACATTTAGATAAACAACTATTTCACAAAATGTCAAGTCAAGTGCAAAAGTAACAATACAAATGAAGGATACAGGTTGGCTCCAAAGCCAAGTCGTTTGCCATGCGTGACCTCCTGCCGACACTCCGTCGACCACAAATAAGGTCCGTAGAACTCCACTTGTACTCCCACCTAACACCTTATCACCCTCACAGGCCAGTCACCTCACAAACTTGCTCGAGCGAACGAAATCACAAAGCTCGGGTCATAAACTTGGTTCACATTCTCGGTGAACCGGATTCACAAACTTGGTGACCTCAGACTAAGTTGGGCTGGCTTCGACCAAGCCCTGACCGGCTCGAATAGTCCATCTAGGTCGGAAGATCAACCCCAACTTACAAATGTCACCCCGAGCTACAAGCTCAAGGGGTTCAAACCCAAAATAATTCATGTATACACATCTCATAAAAAACATAGGTACAAACTAGGGTTTAGGTCGAGTGTGATAAAGTACACCCTCGCCTAAGTCCCCCTTTTATTCACATCAACACACATAAGCAGTTTATACACACAAACGGCTTGAATACTTACTCCAAAAGTACGTATAGCAAAAATGCAAGGATCGCGTCACGTATATAGCTAGTAGGCCCCACCGGCACCGTCTAACCCGTCACCGTCTGAAATAGAAGATTGCATCACAATATATCACAAACGGCCACTAACATGCATAACTCAAGTAAAACGGAAAAATTGGCACATGCAAGTGCGGAAACGGCACACGGAAATGGAGACGGACACGGAAACGGAAACGGAAACAGCCAGATTTGCCATCCCAAACCGTTTTAATCAAAAGTTAGGATAGGAATGTCGGATCAAGGTGGGTGAGACACCGTTTCAAAGCTACGAGGAAGGGCTACAACTTTTATTTAGACATCTCAACCCAGATCTCGATAGGTATTGGTCAAAAATGCACAAAATAGTTCCAGCCATTTCATTTCGGGTTACCAAACAGGCCCTGTTTGAAAGACCGTAACTCATGGCTCAGAAATCAGAATCAAGAAATTCCGGAGACGTTAGAAAGCTAAGACATAAGGATATAACTTTCATGTTTGGACCAAAAGCTGAATCAATACACAGCATGGAGGAAAATGGATCCAAACATTCCTGTCAGAACTGTCCAATTCGAAGGCAGTTCTGACAACTGATCTTGTTTTGGTCATAACTGAAGCTACGAAACTCGGATTTGGATACACTTTATACCGTTTCGAAGCTAAGACCAAGATCTACCTTTATTATGAAGACACCAACACCCAGTTCGTACGTTATCAAAATGGATAAAACAGGGTCAGAAGCTAAATCCAGAAACACGGCAGAATCCGAAGTTTAGAATAGATGCGACTATTTTGGCCATAACTCAGGGTACATAGATCCGTTTGAGGTGTTCTTGGTGGCGTTGAAAAGCTAAGACAGAGTGCTGAAACTTTCATGTTTTGGAAAATGGCTAAATCCGAACGTATTATAGTGAATAATCACAACCAAAAAGACTAAACTGTCCACGCGGAACTCTGGAATGTAACCTAGAACAGCGAGGGTATTTTCGTCTTTTCACAAGCTACGTTGCTCCGATTGAGCTGAAATTTTGTAGGCAACTTAAAATACCATTCTCTACAACTTTCATGTTTTATGCTAAAGCTAACTTGGCCTCTAACATGGTGCAATAAAATCGGACAGAATAGAGCTGAAATTTTCCAAAAACCTGAAATTTTGGGATTCAATGCAACCTTTCTTGAATCTACCACTACCATCACCTTTACAAGATCATATACTATATATATACATCATATAACACCTAACCCACAAGAATTATAAGCAACTAAATCAATGAGGTACCAAAAGTATAACAGTGGAAATCATGAGAAAACACTTTTAGGGCACATATACACCTTAAGTAAGAGAAATAAACGAACACCACAATTTAAAGGATACAGGTGGCCCTCAGGAGCCGAATCCCCGTTGCAATACTTGATCCAGCCTCGTTGACTCTTCGTCAACGTTTAATAACACACTCATGTCCGTAGACCCCTCTTACGCCAAAATCCCGTTCACCAAACATATCCCTTACCGGGCCCGAACGCCGAACAGGAACAGTAATGGTAATACTCGAGTATACCGGAAATTGAAGAAATCAATCAACTTTTGTCCTTTGAAAATGGTAACTTTTCTTGGCATGCTTTAATGTGATTTTTGGATAGAATATTGGTGAATTTTCGAATGAAATGTGAAGGTTTAATAATTTTGATAGATTTCTAATTTTGAGATTTGGATTTTAGTGAAATTTTTGGGTAATTTTGTTGTTTAATTATAGCAAATGGGTTTTCATTTATTGTGAATTTTAGCATTTGGTTTTGGTAAGCTTCATCTTAAGCCCTTAACTTTATTTTATTTTAATTTAGACCATTAATATTTGTAATAATAATGATTTGACCCCCTCAAACTTCTTTAACTCTTTCAATTGGGTCCTTGTTTGTTTTAATTTGCTGAATATGGGTTGCTTACTTTTATTTGAATGCTTTGATTGATTCAATTTCATGTTTATTTCCATTTCTTGTGATTATTTGTTAATTAAAGTGATGCCTTGACCTTTTTTCTTTGTTTTGGAGGGTAAATAAGAAAATTTTCATTTCATTAGGTCACCAATTCAAGGGAGGTATACTCAACTCCTTTATTTTGATTTTACTTGATCCTATGTGCTATTATGTGATTTTATGTGTGAAATTGCATGCTTGTTTGAATTTTTTTATTTATTCATTCACTTTATTTATTTTAATTTTGTATATTGATTTTAATTTAATTTTTGGTTATTTGAGAGGCATTTAAATGCCAAATTGTAATAGTTAGGTTATCATTTTATTTCATTTCATTTTTTACCCCTTTAGATTGTAGTTAGAGCCTCCAAATGTAATAGTTAGGTCTTTATTTGTTTTAGTTGCCATGTGTGTTTTGCATGCTTGTGTGTTTACGTGTTACTTGTTTTCTTAGAGCCGTGCATCTAGATATCATACTTATGTGTTATGTGCTATATGTGATTTATGTGTGTGACAGCCCCACCTTCCCCTGAGCCGTACCAAAGGGGTTAGCGAACTGCCTGCCCAACTCTCGCCAGGACTACTAAGACGGTAAAACACAAACTCAAATCGTTCCGAAAAATATTAGCACGCTTAACCAAACCAACAATCATGAAACGGAAAACGAAAATCGAAAAGGAAAGCGAATAGTGACTGCCACGTCACAATCCGACTGGGACCCAATCGAATATAAGTAATTTCATATAATCCTTGAAATGGACATATACAAACCAAATATAACACATGAATATGAGTACACACTTTTATAAACCACATTCACATATTTACAAATTAAAAGGAAAATATTTGGTTCAAGATACATTTAGGGTTTCCAACCACTGAGGAGCTATACAAAATCTCTAGCCTAGCTCAACTCATTCTTTAAAATCACAAGTCTAAAAGATGGTTCCCTGTAAGGAAAACAAAATTAACGGAGTGAGTTTTCGCCCAATGAGGTACCATCACGGAAATATACCAGGATTACATAAACACAAGAATATTCAATGCAAATACGTTCATCAAGTGAGCAAAATCAACACCACACAACTATAGAGAATAAAAGGATATGGACGGCTCTCAAGAGCCCTTTTCCTCTTTTGCCATACTTGATCTCATCTCATTGACTCTCCGTCAATGTATACAAGGTAATCATGACCGTAGACTCCTCTTTACTCCTATTTTCCGTCCACCACACATTCCCCTTACCAGGCCCGAACACCAAGCAATACAGAATTGGTAATACTCGAGTATACTGGAACCAAGGGTCTCATACCTAAAGATCCCGAAATAGTCCCCATGGCTTGTCAATTTCCCTCGACCAAGCCCTTGCTGGCTCGAGTCAATTGACTACCAGTGAGGTTGAGCTCAGAGTTAACAGTAAAGGTCATTGGATACACGTCCAAACGACACCAAATCAAGTACAAGCAAGAGAATTTCAAGTGATACAGTAAACGGTCAAGTAAGCCATAGAGTACGAGAGTGGTAAAGTACACCCTCGTCTCATCTAGTACAAACAATAATCACAAGTAGTCCAATCACAGATTCCAAGTACAATAAAGCCACGGAATAACAAATATGTGAGTAGTACACTCACCAAGTCAAACAAAGTAATTTCACAAGTTTTCGCCCGACGTGAGCCTCGGATCACCGGCACGCCCTATAACAATCAAGAAAGCACAATTGAGACTCAGACACGAGTCGAATACCTCTTAAATAAACTATTAAGGCAAAAGTAAATATAGCTTGGAAATGGAAAATACATAACATTTAGGGTTAAAAGTAGAAACAAATCCCAAAACCTTTTATTTCTATCCAACCTCAACCCAAACTCACAAGAATTCAATATCCTAAACATTTGGACAACATTTCCCCTAAAATTTCAGCTTTTCCATCCTACAGACAACCATTAAAATGCATCCAAACAACCACAAGCACACAAACAATTCATAGGCCATTCAATACACTTCATTAGGGTCACAATACCCCTCAATCATAGCCAACTAGAAACTCAACAACCAACCATAGAAAAGCCCTAATTAGAAACCCTAAATCTGAAATTTTCCGCACAAGCTGAAATTTTCCGCAAATAACCGCAATTAACGCACAAGGGATCCATTTAACACAATTTAGAGCCATCAATTCAAGACCAACCCTAACCATCATATGAAAACAGAAAAATCCCCAAAAAATCAGAAATTTAGCTAATTTCACTTTAATCCATGAAATCTTCCATAAAATAACCTAGTTAGCTACCATATGTCGCGCCCCACTTTTCGATTGAGTGAATGTGTGATGGTGTGTGAGTGTGTGTGATATACATGTGAACGTGTGCGGAATGAAAAGTAAAAGGCCATGGGACTTAGAATGCGACGATTTGGCCAAGTGAAGTTCAAAAGGGTTTTGGTATAAAAAAATGGAGTCGCCACTTGGTATAGAGTTAGGGTGTACCAAGTCACCCAAAAATGATTTTTGTGTTTGAATAAAAAAAAGTAAATAAACCCTTTTTGAGAACTTTTGGGTCTGCGTAACCAAAAGAGGGATCGGGGGTCACATTTGACGAAGGGGAAGGCAAGGATAAAAATCCAAGGCACCCCTTCGACCTAGCCAAGGCTAGTTGCGTGACTTAAACCAATTTTCCTAATTTTTCTACCCAATGTATGTTCGCACGTTGGATATGACTATATGAATGCAAAACGGAAAGGAAAATGCAATCCTAAATTCTACGATGTCTCTCGTGAGGCTTTTGGTCCCAAACCACATGAATTGTGGCGGCCAACAAAGGAAAACCCCCATAGAGGTCGATTAATGCAAATGAGACTCAAATGTGCAAGTGTGGAAGTGTATGAAAGAAATTAAAAATCCAAGTGTTTGTGTGCAAGTGTATGAAAAGGTGCACGTGTGCAATTGTATGAAAATTCCAAGTGTTTGTGTGCAAGTGTATGAAATATAGTGATAAGTGCATATAGGTGTAATTAAATGCAATTTTGTGAAGTAGAAATCAAAATGAACAATAAGGAAAGGAAAATGTGAATTGAAAAGAATGAGTGAGTGATAAATGAGAATGAATGAACCTAAGGGAATGCATCAGGTCGGGTATGGGAATGACTCCTAACTTGTCGACTTCGATTTTCCCTTTGATTAGAAGGCAAAACTAGCGTGCTAAGGCTATCGAGTAGCCACACTCGCTCGTTTCCCTTATCAGAAGGGGACCCTCAAGCAAATGTACCCTAACTAGCATGAGATGCAAAAAATCCTAAAATGAGGGAAAAGGGGCTCGAGGAGCATGCCAAATGATAAAACTAAGAAAAATGCATGACATGTAGTGAACATGCAAATATGCACTAACAAAAAGGGATGGCCTAATGAGCCACAACTAGCATTGGACTAGTGTGGTGACGTACATTCATCCATTCCATTCATTCATGGTTATGAAAGCAAGTAGACATGCCAAAACGCTCGTAAACACGTAGCACGTAGCACTTAGCATGCTCGACTAGATGCAAGAGCCTACTAAAGCAATTAAACATGTAGCAACAAAAACAAGCAACCAAGGGGAAGGGGAAATGGACCAGATGCTCTCCGAGCGCTATCTATTACAAGCCAAGAGGTGTACACATACCCCATAAAAGCATAAAAGGGAAAGGGTGAATGGACCAGATGCTCTCCGAGCGCTATCTATTACAAGCCAAGAGGTGTACACATACCCCATAAAAGCATAAAAGGGAAAGGGTGAATGGACCAGATGCTCTCCGAGCACTATCTATTACAAGCCAAGAGGTGTAAACATACCCCATAAAAACTTAAATAAAAGTAAAAAGCAAGTAAATGCACGCAGGGAGGTAAGGAAAGCGAAGTAGACAGGCATATTCACATAACACATAGGAGCACGTAGGAAAAATAAAGTGCAAGTGAGGGATAGAGTGTACCTCCCTTGCAATCGGGGCCCAATGAAGTGAAATCACTTATTTATCCTCCAAAATAAAAGAAATGGTCAAGGTACCAATTTATTTGGAAAAATTAAAGAAAATAGGCAAACACAAGCTCACTTGATCATAATGCCCCTAAAGTCGTGACTTAAGCGCAATTGAAACAAAGCATGGTAGTCAATTGAAACAAACAAGCAATGAATTGCAAAAAATTAAAACTACTAAGGACCAAAATGAAGAGATTATTCAATTGGCTGGGTCCTAGTGAAACAAAGGGGAATTAGAGGGGTCAAAGGGCAATTTTTGAAAGCCATTTGCATGCAAGCTTCATGCAACTACGTGAGAAAGCTTATGCAATTCCATTTCTTTCTACAATTTCTGATATGCGTAAGTTGCAGCAATTCATCACTAGTGAACTATCACACATTTCTCAAGTAAAATCCAAGCAAACTATCACACATTTCTCTACTTTGCAAACATGAAACTTGTAAATTTACATTTCTTAAACTAAAGACACAGCCATGGTAGTTCAAAAAGAAAACAGCAACAAGAAAAGAAATGGGTTATGGCCGGAAAACCAAAACTGCGGCAGAATTTCTTGAGTGAACTTTGCAGCTTGTTTCATGTGGTTGGGTCCTAAATAAACTCTATCAATGCCACAAATCCAATAACGGATGCAAGACTCTCACTCATGTTGTTCACTTTACTCAAACACAGCCATCTATTACCCGCAAAAGATTTAAACAAATCATCCAAATACAAAGTGCAGCCAAGTAATGCAAGGATTAGTGGCTACTTCATTAGACCAGAAATTCACTTGAGAGTGTTGTTAGCAACACACAAATGCACATGTTCACTCTCAACTGGTCCCATGAGGCTACTTCATACGGAAGAAAGAAATAGACAAACAACCTATATGCCAAGCAATAAGGTGATCACTGCTGCAACAAGGATGAAGCAAAACCTGTTGTTCAAAACAGTTTTGCTCAAGAAGGAAATTTCAGATTTTAGATGTAAACACGCAGCTTTGTTCAACAAATTTCGACCAAAACCATAACCTATAACTAAACAACAAGATATATAACTAAAAAAAACAAATCATCAAAACACATAAGCAAGACTGATGCAAAGCTGGGGACACATTTAAACACTTTCTTTGGGGAACGAACACAGCTGCAACCAAACCAAAAGTTTCGACATTACTATGAAACCAGCAACTTGAATTCACTCACGGGTTTCTTTCTGTGCAAATTCAGCTTTCATATGTGCAGGGAGACAACAAAACAGGTTCCTTAAACCTCAACCAAGGTCTAGCAATACAAAGGCGTTCGGACATCAACTAACTTCAAATCAAACAAAATTCAAGAAAAAGCATCCTAAGGTCCCAAATTAAAAGAACAAACACTATGCAAAGAATCCCCTGCAACCTGCCGGCCTCTCTCATTCAGCTTCAAAGAAAAAAACAAAACAAACGAAGAAGCCAACAGCTTTTTGATTCACAGGTTTTGCAACCAGAAAATTCCAATCAGAATTTTGATAGCAAACAGATTCATATAGTAGACCATTTCAGATGCTTTGACAACTAGCAACTTCATATAGCCATAACAAAATTCAACCAGCAGTAAAGATTCAACCAAGGCCGAACCAAAAAGAGTCTTTGTACTATCAGTTATCATTCAAGACAGAATCACTGATCACATTCATCAAATTTCTGGTACCGAAAATGCAAAGCTGACTGCCTTTTTCCCGATTCACCAATTTTCACAAGACAAATTCAAAACACAGCTCATGCATATCCACAAGACTTGATTTTTCATTCATAAACAAGGAAAACAGAATCTTGGGGACATGAAACAGAAAAAAAAGGCAAAAAGAAAGACGAAAAAAAAACCAAAATTTCCCGTAAGCTAAATCTCGACACTCACGTAGTTCTCGCTGGTTTCTTGATGAAAATCAGAGCTGATGATGGGGTTGGGCTCTTTCTTTGGTTCTCCTCAGGATCTTCCCCTTCCTCTCGGCTTTCTCTTTTTCCGTCTTCTGCTCTATCGTCCCCAAGTCCCTTTTTCATCCAAACCTTGCTGATATCCTTTCTTCCTTCTAGCCGTCTCACAGAAGCTTGCTCAGTTTTTCTTTTTTTTTGGTTTGCCAACTTGCGGCCGTCAACCTCTCTCCGTATCCCACACTCTTGGTTTCTTGGACAAACCCTCTTGCTTTTTGTCCTCTGTTTCCCTCTTAGCCCGTTAATGCTCTCCAGAAAACCCCCTTGCTCACCGAAAAAACTCCCCCTTGCTCTCCCCTCTGTCCAGTTTTGCTCCCATTTTTTCTTTCCGCTCCCGTTAGCTGCAAAACTCTCCCCACGATGAAGCTCTCCTTGCGGCTGATGTCTTCTTTCCTTTTTGTACCATCTCCCAATCCCCTAAACCTGCTCTCAATGGCCAGCAATCAACCTCCTCTCAGCCCCTTATCTTAGCCATCCGATGGGCATTGAGGTTGTGCCTCGCACGCTGCAAAAAAAATGCAGCGTGCATGCTGCGGTAATCTCTTTTTTTTTTTTTTTTTTTTATAAAAAGAATGCATATAAATGATAATAATAATAAAATAAAATGACAGAACCATGCAATAATAATAAGAACGAAAACAAATAAATAAATAATAAAAAAAACAAACTAAATAAAAACGACAAAATGTCCATTTTTCAAATTTTCTACATTTTCTTTTTTTTCATTTTCATTCATTTTCTTTTTCTCAAAATAACTTAATAAAAATAACTAAAGTGCCCAAAGATTGAATAAACATATTTTGTGAACAAATTTTCCTTTTTTTTTCTTTTTCATTTCAAGAAATTCTATGCTAAAAACTTAAAAATAAAAATAAAACTATAAACTAAAAACTAAAAATCGAATAAAACTAGCATGACAAATAAAAACTAAAAATAAACAGTAAATGAAATTACACCAAAAATTTGGTGTCTACACCATAAGTCACCAATTTACCATGATTAGGAACAAAGAATGGGTTTCCAAGCAAAATACCTTAACTCCTCAAGAAAGGTAGTAGCTTAGGGGTTTCTTCTCCAAATCAACTCCACCAAGACCTTCAAACTCCCTTAGCAAGTCACTTTTGTGGACTAATTCAAGATTTAATCGGTTGGATTTCAAGATTTAAGCAAGAATGGAAGATGAAAGGTTGAAGCTTTCTTTTCTTTTCTCTCAAGAGAGGTTCGGCCAAGATGGGTATGAAATGAAGATGATTTGAGTCAAAATTGAGCTTTTAGTAAAGGTAAGAAAGTTAGGCAAGTCAACTCAAATAGAAAAGTGACACTTGGCACTTTGTTTTTGCTTAAAGTTATCTTCTTGTCTCCCCATGGTTAATCCATCTAGGTCACATCTAATTATCGCCTAACACCTAGCAATTAAATCCCTTTATGGAAAATTTAACCTAATTGGCCGAATTTCTCTCACTTAATGCATTAGCGGGTCCCACATCCAATATACACTCCTAATTTCTCATGAACTAATTTATACTAGAAAAATGATTTAAAAACTATATTTACTAATAAAATATCGATCAAATTAATTTATTAAAGAAAATATAAAAAAAAACGGGTGCACAGGAATAAAATAATGCCTAAAATAAATTTTTTTTTCAGGGTTCTCACACCCTCTCCCCTTTAAAGAATTTCGTCCTCGAAATTGCTCACCTGGGTTACTAAACAGCTCAGGGTATCTCTTTTGCATCTCCTCCTCCACCTCCCAAGTTGCCTCTTCTATTCCATGATTCCTCCACAAAACCTACACTAATGGGATTTGTTTATTCCTCAGTTCCTTAATCCTTCGATCGAGTAATTGTACAGGTCTTTCTTCGTAGGTGAGTGCTTCATCTATTTCAATCTTCTCAGGTTGCACAATGTGGGTTGGATCAGGATAGTACTTTTCAAGCATCGAGATATGGAAGACGTCATGAATTCGAGATAAACTTGGTGGCAACTCGAGTCGGTACGCTACTTTCCCAACTCGTTGAAGAATCGTATGAGGTCCTACGAACCATGGTTGAAGTTTCTTTCCTCTACCCACAGTGACGCTTCGTAGTGGCGTGATCTTAAGAAAAACACGGTCTCCAATTTCGAACTCCAAATCTTTACTTCGGTTATCCGCGTAGCTCTTTTGTCGGCTTTGAGCTGTTTGGAGTCTTTGACGGATCAACTTAACCTTTTCTTGTGCATCCTCCATCTAGGGAATGGTTGTTGGATCTAAAACCTTCTTTTCCCCTACTTCATCCCAATAAATGGGCGAACGACACTTCCGTCCGTAAAGGGTTTCATACGGTGCCATTTGATTGGACGAATGGTAACTGTTATTATAAGCGAACTCTACTAAAGTCATATGTTGGCCCCAATTACCCCCAAAATCCAGAATACAAGTCCGTAACATATCCTCGAGGGTTTGAATTGTTCACTCCGACTGTCCATCCGTCGGGGGGTGATAAGTGGTACTAAGGTTGATTTTGGTCCCCAAGTTCTCCTGAAACTTCTGCCAAAACCTCGATACAAAACGAGGATCTCGGTCTGAAACTATACTCACTGGAACCCCATGTAACCTCACAATTTCATCCATGTATAACCGAGCCAACTTATCCATGGAATACTTCATATTCACAGGTAAGAAATGGGCCGATTTGGTTAACCGATCAACGATCACCCAAACGGTATCATGTCCTTTTTGAGTTTTTGATAATCCAGAGGCAAAATCCATCGTAATATTTTCTCACTTCCATTCAAGTATTTCAAGGGCTTGTAACAGTCCAGAGGGTTTTTGTTGTTCAGCCTTGACTTGCTGGCAAACCAGACAGGTTTGTATATATTGAGCAATCTCCCTCTTCATCTTATCCCACCAGTACAACCATCGCAAGTCCTGATACATCTTATTACTACCAGGATGGATCGTGTATTTCGATCGATGGGTTTCATCTAAAATCTCCCTTTTCAAGTTTTCATCATTAGGCACCACTACCCGATTCCGATACTTTAAAATTCCTTCAGGACTTACACTGAAATCAGGCAGTTCTTCTTTTTCCACCTTATTCCTCCACTTCTGCAACATGGGATCCTCAGTCTGGGCCTCTTTGATTCTGTCTAATATAGTGGATATCACCCGGATATTTCCAAACGTTACTTTTTGGCGTCCCAATCTAGGGTTCCACTCACTAACTGCTCCTAACATCTCCCACTCCTTGACCATCAACCTCGCTACTTGAGCCTTCCGGCTTAGGGCGTCAGCTACTACATTAGCTTTACCCGGATGGTAGTTGATCGTGCAGTCATAATCTTCTAAGAGTTCCATCCACTGGCGTTGCCTCATATTCAACTCCTTTTGGGAAAAGAGGTACTTAAGGCTCTTATGGTCTGAATAAACCTCAAAGGTAAACCCATATAGATAGTGTCTCCACTTTTTCAGAGCAAAGACCACTGCAGCTAGCTCCAAGTCATGGGTGGGATAGTTTTGTTCATGGGTTTTCAATTTCCTAGAGGAAAAAGCAATCACGTTCTTGTTTTGCATCAACACATGCCCCAAGCCTTCCCTTGAAACATCGGTATAAAAAGTAAAACTGTCCTTCCCATTAGTCAAGGCCAGAATAGGAGTCATGGTTAACCTTCGCTTCAATTCCTGAAAACTGGCTTCACACTTAGTATCCCACACAAAATGACCATTTTTCTTCGTCAGGTCGGTTAAAGGGTCGGCCAGTTTGGAAAAGTCCTGAATAAAGCGTCTATAGTACCCAGCCAACCCTAAAAAACTACGAATCTCAGTAGGGTTTTCTGGCCTCTTCCATTCAGCCACTGCCTCTACTTTTGCCGGGTCTACTGTGATACCTTCTTTTGAAATCACATGTCCCAAAAATGAGATTTTCTCCAGCCAAAAATTCACACTTACTAAATTTAGCATACAGCTGGTGATCTCTTAGGGTTTGTAACATTAACGTCAAATGCTGCTCATGTTCCTCACGATTTTTGGAATAGACCAAAATATCGTCAATAAACACGATAACAAATCGGTCCAGGTAGGGTTTGAAAATCCGATGCATCAAATCCATAAAAGCGGCAGGGGCATTGGTCAACCCAAAGGGCATGACCGCAAACTCAAAATGCCCATATCTAGAATTGAAAGCAGTCTTGGGTACATCTTCCTTCTTAATTAGCAACTGATAATACCCCTGTCGGAGATCTAACTTTGAAAAGACCACTGTACCTTGCAACTGGTCAAACAGTTCATCGATATGGCGTAGTGGGTATTTATTCTTAATGGTCCTATTGTTTAATCCCCGATAGTCGATACACAATCTCAAAGTTCTATCTTTCTTCTTAACAAATAGCACAGGTGCCCCCTAAGGAGATCCACTCTCACGAATAAACCCACGCTCCAACAGATCTTGCAACTGCAACTTCAACTCCTTGAGTTTAGCAGGTGCCATTCGATAGGGGGTCTTAGAGATAGGTGACGTCCCCGGTAATAGGTCAATCTTACACTTTATCTCTCTGTCCGGAGGTAAAGTTACTAATTCATCAGGAAATACATCCGGATATTCATTCACTACAGACACATCTTCAACCCTCAACTTATCAGTGGGAGTGTTTATAAGAAAAGCTAGGAACCCTTGTGCCCCTCTATTCAGTAGTTTCTTAGCCCAAATACCCGAAATCAATGCAGATGAGGCTAAACTACCTTTTACATCTAGCCTTAAGGTCGCCTCCCCCGGTATACAAAATTCTACTACTTTCCTCTTACAGTCAAGTTGCGCATCATATTTAGCTAACCAGTCCATACCCAATATAACGTCGTACCCCTTAATAGCTAAACTTATAAGATTCCCCCAAAGCTTCCTCTCTCCTACCCAAATTTCACAATTAGCATACATCATACCAGTAATCAAACGTTGATTCCCCGTAGGGGTACTAACTTCTAAGTCATAAGGCAAGCTAACAGGTTTTATATCAATGCCGCACATAAAATCGGGGTTAACAAAGGAATGGATAGCACCGGGGTCTATCAAAATCCTTGCTAGACGATGGAAGATAGGGATTGTATCTTCTACGACCCCAGATGAATCAGGGACTTGATGTTGCTCAAGGGAGTATATCCTAGCTGGCACCTTCGGCTTTGTCCCTTCCACCTTGGACTGCCCCGAGTTGGCTTTCGACGATTGGGTTGTTACTCTCGCCTTCCGAGGTAACACCGGGCAGTTGGCTATTTGATGCTCCGCACTCCCACAATGTAAGCGTTTTCTTTCTTTCCTCCAACAGTTGTCCTCGGTGTGGTTTGGTTTCCCACAAAATCCACAAGGTCCACGAGAAACCGAGGCTGAACTTCCCAGTGAGGCACTTCTCTGTTGGCCCCGTCCATTTTGAACACCCCTTGGCGGAGTCCCTCGTGCCATTCCCGGTAGCCTTCCTCCTCCGGCTCCCTTTCCAAACTTGAGAGGGGTACTTTTATCCCCTTGAGTCAAACTACTCGCAGAGAATCTCCGTTTTTTCACCTGAAAGTTCCTAACTTGAAGCCTTGCATTTTCAACTCGCAAAGCTTTCTTCACGGCTTCACTAAAGGTATTGATCTGGGCTACCGTCAGATCCTTTTGAATTTCCACATTTATCCCCTGAATAAAACGCCGAACTCTCCTTTGCTCTATCAAAATGAGTTCAGTGGCGAATTTGGATAATCGAGTAAACTGGCTCTCGTACTCAGCCACCATTTGAGCTCCCTAACGGAGCCTAATGAACTCGTCCTCCTTCTTTTCCTGGACTAGAAGTGGAAAGTATTTCACGTTGAAGTCCCTCATGAAGTTCACCCATGTTCTTGGTGTTTGTTCCCGATCCCACTTCATTCGTATCACGTTCCACCAAGAACGGGCGGCCTCTTCCAACTGGAAGACAGCGAATGTAACCTGTCTTTCCTCTGAATAGTGTAGGGCGGTAAAAATGTCTATCATTTTCTCCAACCACCTTTCGGCCACGTCCGGATCTGGCCCTCCCAGAAATTTTGATGGAGACAATTTTTGAAATCTCTCGAGGGCCCGATCTTCACCCTCTACTAGATGGCCAGGGTTCCCAGGTTGTTGGACAGGAGGTTGGCCATGGTGTTGCACTGTGACAGCACCACCTTCCCCTAAGGCGAACCAAAGGGGTTAGCGGACTGCCTGACCAACTCTCGCCAAGACTAACGGTGTAGATTAGAGCGATATATTGCGTTTCGGAACTTATAACGCGCGTAAACAAGGCAAATGGGCAAAATTGTAACAGCCCCACTTTCCCCTAAGGCGAACCAAAGGGGTGAGCGGACTGCCTGCCCAACTCTCGCCAGGACTCACGATGCAGACTAGAACTATCTATAGCGATCCGGAACTTACGAACGAGCGTAAACGAGTCAAAATGGTAAAATAACCCCAAAATAAAAAAATGAAATCCGGAGTCGGCCATGAATAGTGACCGACCCGTCAGAACCCAACCGAAATAGCCAACAAACATTCACATCTGAACTTTAGCGTTTACAAATCAAAATGACATACAAAAGTTTTCAAAAGTTAATATATACATACGGTTTGCCAAATCAAAAGAGAAAACGCCCCAAAAGTACACTTAGGGTTTTAATACATGAGCTATACAAAAGATATGTTCAACTAGCTCAATTTGGCAGTCATTTGTCAAATCCAGACCAAAAGGGTTTATTTTCCTGTAAGGAAAACAAAAGGAACGGAAATGGGTGAGCTTGTGCTCAATGAGGTACCAAACAGATAGCATTAAAATCATGGCATTTCACATTTAACAAATCAGATACACATGTCAGATGTAAAGCAAAGGAACCAATGATTCAAATCAGAAGGATACGGGTGGCTCTCAGGAGCCAAGTTTCCAGCGCAATACTTGATCCAAACCGGTTGACTCTCCGTCAACGTATATAGAACCAATGCGTCCGTAGACCCCTCTTATCACCGAATTCCGTCCACCAAACACCCCTTTACCGGGCCCGCTCACCTCAAACGAACAAAATGGTAATACTCGAGTATACCCGGAATCAAGGGTCTCAATACCCAAAATCCCCGAACGGACTACCGTGGTTCGTTATCTAATCGTCCAGGCCCTTGCCGGCCCGACTCGAATAACTTAGCCACAGGATTGAGCTCATAGGTCATAGAAATCCGAACAGATGCAGACACAGATAACAGATTCAGATTTTGCATAGTAAATTGGCATATGAACAGACTAGAGAATGAGTGTGATAAAGTACACCCTCGTCTCGAACAAATAAACAGATTGCAGAGCAGAAATCAAGTTAAATAGCAATGGAGGGGAGTGGTACACTCACCGGCTCAACTTCAAAAGTTTTTACTTCAGATTGGCCTTAATCGCCAAGAAGACCTAAAATAATCAAAATAAACCAATTGAAGGTTTCATATCCAAAATCGAGTAAACGGAATGCACAAGTGAGGCTCGACTACACGTCGTACGCCTTGCCAAAAATACTAATGCAAGGGTGCAAAAACATGATTTTCTTGGAAACAAAAGATAACATGAAGACCTAGGGTCAACAACCCAAAAGCCCTTCATTTCCATCAAAAGGCAAATCCAACTTAAAGAACCAAACGGCCTAGAAAATCGGACAGCATTTCCCCTAAATTTCTTACTTTTCCAGCCATTAAGGCTTCATGATTTCCTCAAATCAGTCCCAACATTGCACACAAAAGTCATCTCATTTACCAAAAGCCATTCACTAGGCTCAAAGCAGTACAAGTACAAAAGTTAGCAAGGAAATGACCGGAATAAGAGTAAGTCTTAAAACATGTAAGCAAGTACAATGAGACTCGATAACGAGTCAAAAAGCCATGCCAATCACAACCCCAATAGGGTTTCATATACATATATAAGCATAATAGCAAACCAGAAAATCAGAAAATATAACTCATTTGATCAATCAACAAAAATAGGTTTGGCCTCCGTATGCGGTAATAGCACAAAATGCGTTACGCTTATCGGATGAGGGCGTAAGACAGGCCTACAGGTTTGCCAACAATGTAGAAGGCCTCTCAGTCCAAATCCTAGCACAACTAGGTCAAATGTGCCAAATACTAAACCAGAATTACCAAAACAGGTTTGCAAAACACACAAAACGGTAATGAACACAACTCAGTCTATACAAGTCCAAATGCCAAAATTCCAAAGGCATAAGCTAGCTAAGACATCCAGCTACATTTAATCAAAAGACACCAACTTCAAAATCCAAACCAATTCCAGTCAAAATAGACAATTACTAGCGCAGTTCGGACATTCTGTTCACCAAAAACAGCAACAGTAAAAACGGCATAACTCACTCTATACTAATCCAAATGACCTGAACTTTTACAGACACCCTTAAAACATCAATACCTACAACTTTCATGTTTTGAGCAAAGTCCAATTCGGCCTCTATCTATGACCTAAAATTTTGGACAGAATGTTCAACCAAGAACCCTAATTTTCCAGAAATTCTTCCAAATTCAAAATTGATTGCAATTTCCTATCATATGCACCTACTAGAGCTAAAGCCCCTTATTACCAACCATCAAAAACAACCACACCATCAAGATCATATGAAACCAGAAAATTCATCATAAAATTGAAAACTTCACCAAAACACTTCAAATCAAGAAACAAGTCACATAATCCATCACTTTAGGTCCCATTAAGCACCATATAAGCATCAATAAGTGTAGTAGAATGTTTAATCATCACTTACCTAAGAAATAAGAGAAGAGGAGTTGTAGACCACCCTAGCTCTTCAAGAAAACTTCACCAAACAACCTCTATCACCAACTAGAAAGATTTTTATGGAGTAGAAATGGATGTAAGCAAATGTTTTTGGGTGATTTGCACCAAGTAGTAGCTAGAACTTGAAGAGTTTCTTCTTCCTTCCTTGCACAAGAGGTTCGGCCAACAAGAGGTAAGAAATGGTAATTTTTTTTGTGCATTTTTGAGATATTTAACCAATTTTTGGTCAAAAGTCAAAATAGTGAATAGTTGCCAACAAAGTCCAACCAATGGTTGTGTGACACTTGTCACTCCATTAATGCAATCTTATCACTTCTTTTCTCTCACATCAATCATTTCACACACTCTACTTATCTCTTAACACCCGATAAATTTTACACAGTATCCGGAATTTAACCTAATTGGCCGAATTTTTCCAAACTTTTCGCACTAGTGGGTCCTACGTCCGATATACGTTCTTAATTTCTCAAAATCTATTCGATACTAGAAAAGTCATCTAAAAACTATATTTACTCGTAAAAATAATCTAGAAAATTTTCCGGATACAGAAAGTGTAGAAAACAAGCCATTGAAAACAAGAAAGCCTAGAAAGATTATAAAACCTAACAAATGGAAAAAATTACGGGTTCTCACACTCTCTCCCCCTTAAAAGAATTTCGTCCTCGAAATTCCTTATCATATATACAGCCAGTTAAGTCAAGTACAAACATAAACGATCCACCGAGAAATGGCCTTTCTAGTTCACCAAATCCTTTCTAACCTAGGCCCTCATATCTTTCGTATCCGGGCGCAAGAATCCCATCTAAGATAATTCACAACTCGAGCCGGCCGGTCCCAAGCGTAAATCATCCTTATTAAAGATTCCTACCCGACATACATACTTAGCTTCCTCGAGTCCCATGATAATGATTCGTACACTTATCACATGCCCGGTTCATAACTTACGCTCAAACGAGCACTTAGACAAATTCATGAAATTAGGACCACAACACCACTTGGCCCAGTCTCACTCCGCGCAGAGACCACGCGAAGTGGCTCTGATACCACCTGTAACAGCCCCACTTTCCCCTAAGGCGAACCAAAGGGGTGAGCGGACTGCCTGCCCAGCTCTCGCCAGGACTCACGATGCAGACTAGAACTATCTATAGCGATCCGGAACTTACGAACGAGCGTAAACGAGTCAAAATGGTAAAATAACCCCAAAATAAAAAAATGAAATCCGGAGTCGGCCATGAATAGTGACCGACCCGTCAGAACCCAACCGAAATAGCCAACAAACATTCACATCTGAACTTTAGCGTTTACAAATCAAAATGACATACAAAAGTTTTCAAAAGTTAATATATACACACGGTTTGCCAAATCAAAAGAGAAAACGCCCCAAAAGTACACTTAGGGTTTTAATACATGAGCTATACAAAAGATATGTTCAACTAGCTCAATTTGGCAGTCATTTGTCAAATCCAGACCAAAAGGGTTTATTTTCCTGTAAGGAAAACAAAAGGAACGGAAAGGGGTGAGCTTGCGCTCAATGAGGTACCAAACAGATAGCATTAAAATCATGGCATTTCACATTTAACAAATCAGATACACATGTCAGATGTAAAGCAAAGGAACCAATGATTCAAATCAGAAGGATACGGGTGGCTCTCAGGAGCCAAGTTTCCAGCGCAATACTTGATCCAAACCGGTTGACTCTCCGTCAACGTATATAGAACCAATGCGTCCGTAGACCCCTCTTATCACCGAATTCCGTCCACCAAACACCCCTTTACCGGGCCCGCTCACCTCAAACGAACAAAATGGTAATACTCGAGTATACCCGGAATCAAGGGTCTCAATACCCAAAATCCCCGAACAGACTACCGTGGTTCGTTATCTAATCGTCCAGGCCCTTGCCGGCCCGACTCGAATAACTTAGCCACAGGATTGAGCTCATAGGTCATAGAAATCCGAACAGATGCAGACACAGATAACAGATTCAGATTTTGCATAGTAAATTGGCATATGAACAGACTAGAGAACGAGTGTGATAAAGTACACCCTCGTCTCGAACAAATAAACAGATTGCAGAGCAGAAATCAAGTTAAATAGCAATGGAGGGGAGTGGTACACTCACCGGCTCAACTTCAAAAGTTTTTACTTCAGATTGGCCTTAATCGCCAAGAAACCCTAAAATAATCAAAATAAACCAATTGAAGGTTTCATATCCAAAATCGAGTAAACGGAATGCACAAGTGAGGTTCGACTACACGTCGTACGCCTTGCCCAAAAATACTAATGCAAGGGTGCAAAAACATGATTTTCTTGGAAACAAAAGATAACATGAAGACCTAGGGTCAACAACCCAAAAGCCCTTCATTTCCATCAAAAGGCAAATCCAACTTAAAGAACCAAATGGCCTAGAAAATCGGACAACATTTCCCCTAAATTTCTTACTTTTCCAGCCATTAAGGCTTCATGATTTCCTCAAATCAGTCCCAACATTGCACACAAAAGTCATCTCATTTACCAAAAGCCATTCACTAGGCTCAAAGCAGTACAAGTACAAAAGTTAGCAAGGAAATGACCGGAATAAGAGTAAGTCTTAAAACATGTAAGCAAGTACAATGAGACTCGATAACGAGTCAAAAAGCCATGCCAATCACAACCCCAATAGGGTTTCATATACATATATAAGCATAATAGCAAACCAGAAAATCAGAAAATATAACTCATTTGATCAATCAACAAAAACAGGTTTGGCCTCCGTATGCGGTAATGGCACAAAATGCGTTACGCTTATCGGATGAGGGCGTAAGACCCACCATCTCGAAGCTAAAAGATAGGGCTACAACAATGTAGAAGGCCTCTCAGTCCAAATCCTAGCACAACTAGGTCAAATGTGCCAAATACTAAACCAGAATTACCAAAACAGGTTTGCAAAACACACAAAACTGTAATGAACACAACTCAGTCTATACAAGTCCAAATGCCGAAATTGTAAAGGCATAAGCTAACTAAGACATCCAGCTACATTTCATCAAAAGACACCAACTTCAAAATCCAAACCAATTCCAGTCAAAATAGACAATTACTAGCGCAGTTCGGACATTCTGTTCACCAAAAACAGCAACAGTAAAAACGGCATAACTCACTCTATACTAATCCAAATGACCTGAAATTTTACAGGCACCCTTAAAACATCAATACCTACAACTTTCATGTTTTGAGCAAAGTCCAATTCGGCCTCTATCTATGACCTAAAATTTCGGACAGAATGTTCAACCAAGAACCCTAATTTTCCAGAAATTCTTCCAAATTCAAAATTGATTGCAATTTCCTATCATATGCACCTACTAGAGCTAAAGCCCCTTATTACCAACCATCAAAAACAACCACACCATCAAGATCATATGAAACCAGAAAATTCATCATAAAATTGAAAACTTCACCAAAACACTTCAAATCAAGAAACAAGTCACATAATCCATCACTTTAGGTCCCATTAAGCACCATATAAGCATCAATAAGTGTAGTAGAATGTTTAATCATCACTTACCTAAGAAATAAGAGAAGAGGAGTTGTAGACCACCCTAGCTCTTCAAGAAAACTTCACCAAACAACCTCTATCACCAACTAGAAAGATTTTTATGGAGTAGAAATGGATGTAAGCAAATGTTTTTGGGTGATTTGCACCAAGTAGTAGCTAGAACTTGAAGAGTTTCTTCTTCCTTCCTTGCACAAGAGGTTCGGCCAACAAGAGGTAAGAAATGGTAATTTTTTTTGTGCATTTTTGAGATATTTAACCAATTTTTGGTCAAAAGTCAAAATAGTGAATAGTTGCCAACAAAGTCCAACCAATGGTTGTGTGACACTTGTCACTCCATTAATGCAATCTTATCACTTCTTTTCTCTCACATCAATCATTTCACACACTCTACTTATCTCTTAACACCCGATAAATTTTACACAGTATCCGGAATTTAACCTAATTGGCCGAATTTTTCCAAACTTTTCGCACTAGTGGGTCCTACGTCCGATATACGTTCTTAATTTCTCAAAATCTATTCGATACTAGAAAAGTCATCTAAAAACTATATTTACTCGTAAAAATAATCTAGAAAATTTTCCGGATACAGAAAGTGTAGAAAACAAGCCATTGAAAACAAGAAAGCCTAGAAAGATTATAAAACCTAACAAATGGAAAAAATTACGGGTTCTCTCAAAAATAACCCAAAATAAAAAAAAATGAAATTCGGAGTCGGCCATGAATAGTAACCGACCCGTCAGTACGCAACCAAATATCGAACAAACATTCACATCTTGAACTTTAGCAAATACAATCCAAAGTGACATACAAAAGTTGTCAAAAGTGAATATATACACGGTTTGCCAAATTGAAAGTGAAAACGGCCCTAAAGATACATTTAGGGTTTTCCTTCATATACAATACAAAAAAAATATACATCTAGTTCATTCGGCAACCATCTATCAAAATTCATTCCAAAAAGAGTCATATTCCATATTCCTGTAAGGAAAACAAAAGGAACGGTGTGAGCTAATTGCCCAGTGAGATACTATCACTTACGCAACCAAGTGCATATAAGTATCAAACTTTCATTCAATATAGTAAAATAAGCAAAGGTACACGTCAAATATGGTGATAAAAGGATACGGATGGCTCTCAAGAGCCTTTTCCTCGTTTGCATTTCTTGATCGGACGTCATTGACCCTCCGTCAATGTTCAAAAGTAACCAACCGTAGACTCCACTTTCCCTCCACTCCTTCCACCTAACATCCCCCTACCGGGCCCGAACTCCAAACACTTGCACTTTGATATTACTCGAGTATACCGGAATCGAGAGTCTCGCATACTACAAGATTCCATATAACTTTACCCAAGGTTCATTAATTGGCACGACCAAGCCCTCGCCGGCTCGATTCAATCAACTACCAATGGGGTTGAGCTCATTGATAACATTTGTAGTCGTTGGATACTCGTCCAATCGACAAGCACTTTCATTTCAACTTTCATTTCATGCAACATTTCATGTATCATTTCAATAACATGACAACAATGATATAAGGCATATAAGTGAGAGTGATAAAGTACACTTTCACTTCGATCAAGTCACATTCACTTCACTTCAAGCAATTTACATTCAAAGCCATATAGTAACACACAAGTGAGTAGTACACTCACCAAGCTAGCAAATGTGGTTTCATGCACTTCCGTCAAAAGAACGTTGTGCACCACGGTCACGTCCTAAAACATACAAACAAATACAATGAGACTCGATATCGAGTCATAAACCAAGGCCAAACATGACCCCAATAGGGTTCCATAAGCATATACAAACATTAAAGGAAACCAGAAATTTCGGAAATGTAACTAGCTTTGGCCCTGAAAAAAAATAGTTTTTGTCCTCATTTTGCGGTAATGGCACCAATTTCACTACGATTATCGGATGAGGGTACAAGACCCACCATTTCGAAGCTAAACGACAGGGATACAACATCACAGAAGGTCACTCAACCCAGTTTTGAGTGCAAATAGGTCAAAAATACAAGATACTTCATCAACAATGTAAAACAGATTCACCAAAACGCATTCTAGCGGAAACATCATAACTCAGGCTCTACAAGTCCAAATCCAGAAATTCCAAAACCAGCTGAAATATAAGAAACATGGATAAATTTCATCAGAAGGCCTCAACAACCAATTCGGAAGCAATTCCAGCCAAAACAACCAATTACAGGCGCAGTTCTCAATTTCGGGTAAAACCAGAACAGCAATAGTAATTTTGACTTATCTCATTCTACACTACTCCGATTGACCTGAAATTTTGTAGGCACCTCTAAAATATCATTCCCTACAACTTTAATGTTTTGAGATAAGGCCAATTCGGCCTCTATCTAGGACCAAAAAATTCGGACAGAATGCTCCCTTAAGAACCCTAGGTTTTTCAATTTTCTTCCAAAACAGAAATTGGTTGCAATTAATCACTTTTTCCACCTCCTAGAGTCAATATAGACCATTTCCAATCATCATAGATAGCCACACAATCATGCTTATATTAAAACAGAAAAATCCCCAAAAATAATAAAATTCCATCATTTCAACCACAAATCAAGAAATAACCCATAAATTTGCATCTCATACAACCACTAAGCATGATTTAAGCATCAATTAAAGGAGAAGGGTGGTTCTTCACAACTTACCTTTAAAACAAGAGAGAGAGAGCTATTGGTCACCTTAACTTTCCAAACAACTTCACCAATCACCTCAAAATCACTAAGTGGAGGAGTTTTATGGAGCAATTACAAATTTAACCGGTTGAAGTTGGAGATTGAGCAAGGTTGGAGACCAAAATTGTGGAGAGTTTTCTTTCCTTTGTGCTTGAAAGGAGTCGGCCAAGAAGAAGAGAAAATGGTGAATTTTTTGGTTAGTTTTTGATTTATTTGGTCAATGGTAAGAATAGGAATAGTGGTCTTACTTCAAGACCAATCCAATGGTGACACTTGTCACCTTTTATTAACTATCTACCTAACTTGTCTCTCTCATATCAATCCAAATTGCAACCTCTACTTATCTCTTAACACCCGGTAAATTAATTCCAGTATTCAAAACTTAATCTAGTTGGCCAAAATTTTCCTAACTTTTCACACCAGTGGGTCCCACGTCCGGTATACGCTCTTAATTCCTCAAAATCCATTCGATACTAGAAAATTCATCTAAAAATTATATCTGCTCCTTAAAATTATCTAGAAAATTTTTCTAATCACGAAAACGCAGAAAACAAGCCATAAAAATACGAGAAACCTAGAAAATGAAAATTACGGGTTCTCACATGCACTACGTGGGCTAACAAGTCAGTCATTTGCTGCATAGCAGCAGCTATTTGGACATTAGGATCAACCCTCGGTTCAGGGTTTGGTTCAGACGTGGTGTCCCTAGTACCCCCGTCAGTCGTGGGTTGCCTAACTCCACGCCCACGGCCTCGTCCACTACGAGTGCTCTCCATTGATCTAAGTCAATCTAAGGTCGAGACACAAAGATGATATTACAGGGGCATATAAACATAGTCATATAAGCATGAACAAATAACCAAAAGTAAACACCACATAAGCCATGTATACACATAGAGCATTTATACATAGAACACCTAATTGTTTCAAA
Source organism: Coffea arabica (assembly GCF_036785885.1). Lineage (NCBI taxonomy): Eukaryota > Viridiplantae > Streptophyta > Magnoliopsida > Gentianales > Rubiaceae > Coffea > Coffea arabica. The sequence goes on along the minus strand of NC_092318.1, from coordinate 20,917,565 downwards.
CAGTCATACAAGAGCGGTCAAACAAGTATATACAAAAGTAATCCCATGAAGCTAAAAGAGGGTCTTCCAAAATACAATGTAGAACCTAGGTCCCAAAAGTGCAAAACAACTCACCAAAAGATTTTCCTTGGTATCACTCACACGGGATCAAAACATGGCCCAAAGAACTCTAACCTAGTTCTCAACTAAGCCAACCGACTCCTCCCCAGAGCTAGAGCTAGGGGCGCTTCCCTCGCCTGGAGCTCCGTCACCCAGAACTCCCCCTGGCACATTAGCGCCAATCACTCCCTGGATTAGCGCCTCACGCTCATTAACAATGCCACCGGACTGGTCTCTAACCTCCCGGATCACCCTAGTGAGATGGCCGTTGGCTACGTGTAACTGCTCTCTAAGAGCATTCGTCCTCTCTTGCTCCATGGCTACGTTGTAACAGCCCCACTTTCCCCTAAGGCGAACCAAAGGGGTTAGCGGACTGCCTGCCCAGCTCTCGCCAGGACTACGGATCAGATTAGAGCTATCTATTGCGATCCGGAACTTACAAACGCGCGTAAACAAATCAAAATAGTAAAATAACCCAGAATAAAATAAAATGAAATCCGGAGTCGGCCATGAATAGTAACCGACTCGACCGAACCCAACCAAACATCGAATTACATATACCCCATAACATTTAGCCTTTACAAACCAAAATGACATTTAAAAGTGATACAAAAGTCACTACATATATGGTTTGCCAAAACAAAAGTGAAAACGGCCCTAATGATACATTTAGGGTCCCATTTTATATACAATACAAAAGAGTCATTCATCTAGTTCATTTGGCAACCATTTATCAAAATTCATTCCGAAAGAGTCATATTCCTGTAAGGAAAACAAAAGGAACGGGGTGAGCTAATTGCCCAGTGAGAATACAACTCAAGCAACCAAGTTCATGGATACATCAAGCTTAACAGTCCAATTTACCAAAATAAATAAAGCCACACATTAATAATGAGGATAAAAGGATACGGGTGGCTCTCAAGAGCCCTTTTCCTCGTTTGAATTCTTGATCAGGTCTCATTGACTCTCCGTCAATGTCTGAAAGGTAACCAACCGTAGACTCCTCTTAACTTCCATTCCCTTCCTCCTAACATTCCTCAACCGGGCCCGAAATCCAAACACTTGCATTGTGGTATTACTCGAGTAAACCGGAATCAAGAGTCTCTCATACTACAAGATTCCCTATGATGTTGCCCCAAGGCACATTAATTGGCACGACCAAGCCCTCGCCGGCTCGATTCAATCAATAACCAATGGGGTTGAGCTCATGGATAATATTTGAAGTCAAGTATTTCATTTCATATAACATTTCATATAACTTTCCAATAACATGCGGAACAATATGTGAAAGTGATAAAGTACACTCTCACCTGGATCAATCAACATTCAACATCTCAAGTACAAAGATCAAAGCCATGTAATAGCACATAAGTGAGTAGTACACTCACCAAGCTAGCACAATGTGGTTTCAAACACTTTAGTCAAAAGAACGTTGTGCACCACCGTCACGCCCTAAAAACATGCAAACAAATACAATGAGACTCGATAACGAGTCATAAACCAAGGCCAAACATGACCCCAATAAGGTTCCATAAACATTTACAAACAATAGAGGAAACCAGAAATTAAGAAAGGGCTTTAACTAAGGCCTTGATATGAAAACCGGATTTGACCTCATAATGCGGTAATGGCACAACTCTCACTACAATTATCGGATGGGGGTGTAAGACCCACCATTTCGAAGCCAAGAAACAGAACTACAACAATGTAGAAGGTCACTCAATCCAGTTCCTAACACAACTAGGTCAAATATACGAAATACTATACCAGAATTCCCAAAACAGGTTTGCAAAACGCAGAAAACTGTAATCGGTATATCTCAGTCCATACAAGTCCAAATGCCGAAATTCCAAAGGCATATGTTAGCTAAGACATTCAGATACATTTCATCAGAAGACACCAACTTCAAAATCCAAACCAATTCCAGTCAAAACGGGAAATTTCTATCGCAGTTCGGACATTCTGTGCACCAAAAACAGCAACAGTAAAAACAGCATAACTCACTCTACACTCGTCCAATTGCCCTGAAATTTTGCAGACACACTAAACTCATCAATACCTACAACTTTCATGTTTTGAGCAAAGTCCAAATCGGCCTCTAGCTATGACCTAAAGTTTCGGACAGAATAGGGGTTCATGAACCCTAACTTTGCACATTTCATTCCAATTCCAAAATTGGTTGCATTTAACAACAATTCACACCCACTAGAGTCATTTCCAACCATTACAATTCATCATACAAGCCCCCAACATCAAGATCCTATTAAACCAGAAAAATTCCCAATAAAATAAAAACTTCACCAAAACAAGCCAAATCAAGAAACAAATCATATATTCCTTCACTCATGCCACCATTAAGCATAATATAACCATCATTAGGTATAGGGGAGAGGTTGTAGAATCACTTACCAAGAAACAAGGGAAAGAGAGATTGTGGACACCTTAGAGCTTCAAACAAACTTCACTACAACCCTTACTAGCACTAGAAGATAGGATTTTATGGAATGAAATGGATGGAAGCAAATGTTTTGGGTTGATTTGCACCAAGTAGAAGCTAGAACTTGAAGAGTTTCTCCTTCCTTCTTGAGCTTAGAGAGCCGGCCAACAAGAGAAGAAAAATGGTGATTTTTGGGCATTTTTTTGATATTTAATCCTTGGGTCAAAAAAGTCAAGAAATTGAATAGTAATTCTTAAAGTCCAACCAATGAGATTGTGACACTTGTCACACTCATTAAATGCATTCCTATCTTTCTTTTCTCTCTCACATCAATCACTTCACACACACTACTTATCTCTTAACACCCGATAAATTTTTCACAGTATCCGAAACTTAACCTTATTGGCCGAATTTTTCCGAACTTTTCGCACTAGTGGGTCCCACGTCCAATATAGATTCTTAATTTTCTAAAAATTCACCAATGCCAGAAAAATCATCTTAAAACTATAACTGCTCATAAAATCCACTAAGAAAATATGTCTAAGCCAGAAAATGCAGAAAACATGCAATTAAGGGGAAATAAACCCTAGGAAAAATATTAGGGTTTTACGGGTTCTCACATACGTCCCCCTGGAGCTCCCGAATCTGATCCGCCTGCATCCTTATGATGCCCCTCACACGCTGCAGCTCAGTGTGATCTCTGGCGGCGACACGCCTGAGCCTCCTCCTCTCATCTAACACGGCCACGACCACATGGTCAGCGTAAGAGTAGTGCTGGCAACGACCATAGTTCCTAGTCCGACTGGCCGTGCTGCAGTGCCGAATCGGTCCTCCGGGTCTCTCCTCGTAATCGACGATGTCAAAAAGCCTCCGAGGCGGCCCACTTCAGCTCCCACTAGCTCCGTCCATGACCGATAAGGATATCCACAGTTTACAACTTAGACAGAGTAATCATACTTAAACATATCCGAACACAATCCTCAAAAGTTCTAAGAATCAAATTTCGGGTTCGCCCAGGTTATTTCTAACCTAGGTTCTGATACCACCTGTGACAGCCCTACCTTTCCCTGAGGCGTACCAAAGGGGTTAGCGAACTACCTGCCCAACTCTCGCCAGGACTACTAAGACGGTAATACACAAACTCAAATCATTCCGGAAAATATTAGCGCGCTTAACTAAACCAACAATCATGAAACAGAAAACGAAAATCGAAACGGAAAGTGAATTGTGATTTTCACATCACAATCCGACCGAGACCCAATCGAATACAAGTAACTTCATATAATCCTTGAAATGGACATATACAAACCAAATATAACACATGAACATGAGTACACACTTTTATAAACCACATTCGTATATTTACAAATCAAAAGGAAAATATTTGGTTCAAGATACATTTAGGGTTTCCAACCACTGAGGAGCTATACAAAATCTCTAGCCTAACTCAACTCATTCTTTAAAATCACAAGTCCAAAAGATGATTCCCTGTAAGGAAAACAAAATTAACGGAGTGAGTTTTCGCCCAATGAGGTAGCATCACGGAAATATACCAAGATTACATAAACACAAGAATATTCAATGCAAATACATTCATGAAGTGAGCAAAATCAACACCACACAACTATAGGGAATAAAAGGATACGGACGGCTCTCAAGAGCCCTTTTCCTCTTTTGCCATACTTGATCTCATCTCATTGACTCTCCGTCAATGTATACAGGGTAATCATAACCGTAGACTCCTCTTTACTCCCGTTTTTCGTCCACCACACATTCCCTTTACCGGGCCCGAACACCAAGCAGTACAGAATTGGTAATACTCGAGTATACCGGAACCAAGGGTCTCATACCCAAAGATCCCAAAACAGTCCGCATGGCTTGTCAATTTCCCTCGACCAAGCCCTTGCTGGCTTGAGTCAATTGACTACCAGTGAGGTTGAGCTCAGAGTTAACAGTAAAGGTCGTTGGATACACGTCCAAACGACACCAAATCAAGTACAAGCAAGAGAATTTCAAGTGATACAGTAAACGGTCAAGTAAGCCATAGAGGACAAGAGTATTAAAGTACACCCTCGTCTCATCTAGCATAAACAATAATCACAAGTAGTCCAATCACAGATTCTAAGTACAATAAAGCCACGGAATAACAAACATGTGAGTAGTACACTCACCAAGTCAAACAAAGCAATTTCACAAGTTTTCGTCCGACGTGAGCCTCGGATCACCGGCACGCCCTATAACAATCAAGAAAGCACAATTGAGACTCAGACACGAGTCGAATACCTCTTAAATGAACTATTAAGGCAAAACCAAATATAGCTTGGAAATGGAAAATACATAACATTTAGGGCTAAAAGTAGAAACAAATCCCAAAACCTTTTATTTCTATCCAACCTCAACCCAAACTCACAAGAATCCAATATCCTAAACATTTGGACAGCATTTCCCCTAAAATTTCAGCTTTTCCATCCTACAAACAACCATTAAAATGCATCCAAACAACCACAAGCACACAAACAATTCATAGGCCATTCAATACACTTCATTAGGGTCACAATTCCCCTCAATCATAGCCAATTAGAAACTCAACAACCAACCATAGAAAAGCCCTAATTAGAAACCCTAAATCTGAAATTTTCCGCACAAGCTGAAATTTTCCGCAAATAACCGCAATTAATGCACAAGGGATCCATTTAACACAATTTAGAGCCATCAATTCAAGGCCAACCATAACCATCATATGAAAACAGAAAAATCCCCAAAAAATCAAAAATTTAGCTAATTTCACTTTAATCCATGAAATCTTCCCTAAAATAACCTAGTTAGCTACCATAAGTCACCAATTTACCATGATTAGGAACAAAGAATGAGTTTCCGAGCAAAATACCTTAACTCCTCAAGAAAGGTAGTAGCTTAGGGGTTTCTTCTCCAAATCAACTCCACCAAGACCTTCAAACTCCCTTAGCAAGTCACTTTTGTGGACTAATTCAAGATTTAATCGGTTGGATTTCAAGATTTAAGCAAGAATGGAAGATGAAAGGTTGAAGCTTTATTTTCTTTTCTCTCAAGAGAGGTTCGGCCAAGATGGGTGTGAAATGAAGATGATTTGAGTCAAAATTGAGCTTTTAGTAAAGGTAAGAAAGTTAGGCAAGTCAACTCAAATAGAAAAGTGACACTTGGCACTTTGTTTTTGCTTAAAGTTATCTTCTTGTCTCCCCATGGTTAATGTGAGAACCCTGAAAATACATATAAGCCAGTGCATATTTCATTTGCATTTCTTCTATTCCTTAATAATTTCTAGCATTACTTTTACTTGTTTGCAATTAAGTACGCAAAAATAGGTTTATGTGAAAAATAATATAATTTTTCTAATTTATGAAATTTCTTGGTTTTGCTAAACTAAATTAATATCTTTAGAGTTAGATTAAATTTTTCGCCTTAGCATAAAATGTTAGAATACTTCAATTCTCTTATGCGAAATTAATGACACTTGAGTCGATAAACTTACTATCTTAAAACAAATTATTTAAATTCCAGTGATTAATTCCAATTAGTTACTAATGTCAAATGTTAATAGGAATTTCCGCGTTAAGATGAAAACCAATGAATTTTAGATAAATATTATACAAGTATGCTAAACATACTTAAGGCGTGAAATTTTCGATAATTACAGTCTTATCCTTCTTTGTTTTTACAATAAGTGCGTAAAAATAATTTTTATGTGCAAACTGACACACTTGTATTAAATTATTATTTTCCTTGACTTTATATTACTAAATCGATAAATTTCGAGTTAAACTAACTCTATTTCTTGAGAATAAATAATTGGAAATTCTGATAACTAATTTAATCGCTAAATAATGTTAGGAACTTTAATATTAAAGTGTAATCGTTAAATATTCGATAAAAATGGTTTAAGTATACTAGTGTATAATTAGGCGTTCAAATCACACTTGGGGATAATTTTTAGAATTAAGTTGAATTGAGAAATTAAGTTGAGGTTAGGGAGCAAAGTGAAAAGACTAAAATGCCCTTACATTTCCATGCAAACCAAACAAACCCTCTGACAGCAATTTCAATCACCGCAACTATCGACCAATTACATTATCACCAATTCTATACGCAACCGATTCTTACACGCAATCTCTGCTCCAAAAACAGCGGCACCTTATACCATTCTTTCCAATTCATATCACAACTCCTCGCAAACCATTTCCTCTTCCTTCTTAATACCGAGATACCGCCACTCTTCACCATTCCATTTCCTCTGCACGATTCCACCGCAGCCACTACACTTCCTCTCCACAACCGCATCTCAGCTCTTCCTCTGCCTTGGACCGAGAGTAAAGGAGAGAGAGTTACCTTGTGAGCTGCATCCGAGAGCAAGGGAGGAGGGAACGCAAGCTGCCATTTCTTTCTTTCTGTTCTGACCGTAAGCTGAGAGAAGATACCAGGAGACCATCGCACCCTTTTCTCTCCTAGCTGTGGTCATTTCCAACTCCAACCAACCGAACTCAACCTCACCACAACCCCACTCAAGCCGCAACTCAGGAACCAGGACCAACCGACCTGCGCTTGAAGCCGAGAGGAAGGAAAGAAAATTCTGGAATTTTCGTGTGTGAGCTTAGCTAATATCTGAGGTAATTTCTGGACTAATTAAGTTGATTACTAGTAGAGGAAGCTATATCAGAGCTTGCATGTTTGGATTGTGCAGTCGGTTGTTGAAATCAAGCCATTAGAAAATTTCTGTTTTGATGAAATGTTGTTGCCGAGAAACTGAGGTGGTAATGCAGCTCCATTTTTGTTTTTCCGTGGCAATCTGAACACCTAAGTGTCATTAGCTGAGTGAAAACTTGAAGACTAAGACCATGCATGTTGATTTGGGCAGTCGGATGATGAAATTAAGTCACTAGAAAAATTTCTGTTTTGGCTAAATGGCTCTGCCGAGGAACTGGTTTGGAAATGTAGCATCATTTCTGATTCCCTGCGACAATCTGAGCTCAATTAAATGTTTAACCAACTAAAAACAAGACGGTTAAGTCATCTAGGAACATGCATGTGAGTTTAAGCAGCCGGATTTGGAATTAAGAAAAGAAGAATTTCTGTTATGCGCAAGTGATGGAACTGCCGAGAGCTTAACTTGATTAATGCAGCTTGATTTGGTTTAATTTTGTTGTTTGAGCTTATAATCACAATTAGCTGGTTAATAACAAGTTAATTAGGCTCTGCAGGTAGTTAATTAATTAGTTTAAACCAGAAAAATAAAATCAAAATGCAACCTGCCTCATGCAAGTTCATCCGAGCCAAGCTGGAATAATTTTTAGGAATTTTGATGTTAATGGCTGTTATTTGAACTCGATTTCTAAACTGGAAATGTTCATTGTTTAGCTAAGTAATTGCATGAGGAAGTTGAGAGTTTAATAGCATGTTTTAACCAAGAAAATAAAATGAAAACTGAAAGTTTCTTCAGGCATGATTCATCCGTAGCTTGCTGGACAGATTTCTGGAATTTTTGGGATGTTTGAACCTGTTATTCGAATTCGATTTTGAACCAGAAATGTTAATTAGTTAGCCAAAGGTTCACATGATGAATTTGAGAATCTAAAACCATGCTTTAGCCAAGGAAAAGTTGGACTTATAAACCTCTAAGTGCTGGAAAATCTTGATAGCCGAGAGGCTTGTTTTTGGAAATTATGATTGGTTTCCGGATTTTATCTTATTTCCCTTGGAATGCGATGAAAAATTCGATACATTGAAAGATTGAACCAAAAATGTTGGAATATAAATGCTGGAAATTTTTCTTGTGGTAGCCAAAGGTTGAGTTGGAATTTCAGTTTGGTTGTGAAATTATTCTTTGAAGCATAATGATTGGAAATGCCTGGAATAAGTTGTTTTAAAGTTTTATAAGATATATGGATGTGAAACTCTTGATATCTTGGGAGATTGAATTGGAATTAGTGAAGTGTAGCTGTGGATATAAGCTGGAAAATTTTCCAGCCTTAGTCGCGTTTGATAAAGAATTACATATAAATTTCTTTATAGATTTTGGGGCTGTGAAAAATTATATTATTGTTGAATTCGTTTTGTAATACCTTGAGATGGTCATGCATTTGAATTTTGGGGTGACAATGTGATATTATGGATGGAATTTCTTGGCTTTGGATCAAATACTTGAGTATGAGGTTGTTGCAAATTTGGTCCTTGGTTTTAAATACCTGTTAGTAAATTTAAACATTTGAAATGTTAGCCTTATTGCTATAGGAACTAATTGTTGGATGCTAAGGGCTAATGATTGATGAAGCCCTTGGCCATTTGAATGATTTTATACAAGTATTAAAGGGTGATGAAAGTTAATTTCTGGAATTGCTTGGAGGCCTTACATTCATTTTGATTTAGTTGAGACGTAATATGAGCTTGCCAAAACCAAGTGCTAATGATTGATGAAGCCTTGGTCATTTATTTTATTCTTGATCAGAAATGAATCTATTGAAACCTAGGGCTAATGATTGACGAAGCCCTAGTGACTTGCAATTGAAATATGATTTTGATGTGTTGGCAAACCTGAGTTACAATGTGATTTCGAAGTGGAATCGAAATTGTGAAATTCATTTCGACCCTGTGAATTCGAGAATGTTTCAGGGGAATTACTTAAACATAGCTTGTGCTTGGCATTAAACGATAAAACTTAGTATCGTACTTTTAAGTAGAAACTCTTGCGTAAGGATTTTCTAAACGCTGCCGACTCGACGATTCCTTCTTAAGCTTATATTAGCTTTAGTACTTTTCTTAGAAAATGATTTCATTTGTTTTAAAATCCTAGGTACTAGCTTACTTTTCTTTTCATTCCTTAAAAGCTGCCCCTGACTAGTTGTTTTGAGAAACTCGTTAAAAACGCGAGATTTCAATAGTTTTAAGCAAAAGGCATAGAAGACTTGTTCGGTAAGCAAACTTATTCAAGTAAAGCAGCTCTAGCTACATCTTTAGAAAGAAAAGTAATATAAGGAAACTATACGAAATATTTTATTACTTTTACCAGTTTTAATCCTTAGTGGATTGTCGACTTATTTCAAGAAAATAATACTAGTTACCCTTCTATAAGGAAAAATATCTCAAGGAAAACTATAAGAAACATTTTCTCTACTTTTGTCAAGTCTCAGCCTAAGTAGATTTTTGAAATTACTTTGAGGAAGTAAACTAGTAATATATTATTAGATAATCCTCTATACGAATAAGCTTAAAAATTGAATAGAGAACTTATAGTTTCAAAATTTGGTTTTTAGGATATTGCGAGGACGCGGAATTCGATTCCCAATTTGACATCTGAACTACACTCCTGGTGAGTGTCCCTGCTTCTTCTATGCCTACTTGAATAAAGTGCTTCCTTGACTTGATATGTGGTAATTGCAAAAATGGTTTCTGATCCATCGAAGCGAGCAGTGTGTACTTTATCACACTAGCCGTTCGAGTGGTGATTTGCGTGAAATGTTTTAGTGAATCCATGTGTTGTGACGTCGCGGGGTGAATCCCTCGACCAAAATTCCTGAGGGTATACGCAAGTATACTGCTCCTAATTTCCTGAGGGTATATCTCGAGTATACTGCTCCCTTAGTTGATGTGCGGGCCCGGGATAGGGGTATGAACGGTGTCGGGTTAGGAGACAAAATGGATACTCTACACGGATCATAAGTAGTGAGAGTTGACGGAGGGTCAACTACGGTGGTTTCAGATCAAGCGAGGAATTTGGCTCCTGAGAGCCCCTGTATCCTACTTTGTGCTGTTATATGCTTTCTTACTTATTGAATTTCATACTCGTTACTTGCCTTATGTGATTGCATGCTCTGGGGCACCACTGAGCTTTAGCTCATCCACGTTTATTTGTTTTCCTTAACAGGTTCTGGAAATTGAAAGCTTTGCATCTTACCCATGTTTCCCTTTTGGAATGAATTTGAATACTATGACTTATTTTGTGGGCTGTAATAAGTTAATTGGAATTATGTACTTTTATTTTGGATTGCCACTTGAAGCTGGAAAATGTGTAAACCCTAATTTGAGTATTTGGCTTGTAAGTTGTATTAGTGATGTATGTAATTATCTATCCGGTTTGGTACGACTTTATACCTTGGTATGTAGTACGTGGGACGTGTAAGAGCCTCGATTGGCTATTTTTAAATCACTGTTATCTCTGAAGTTAATGTGGCTTTTGAGACGGTCTTCTTCGAGAAAATTGTTTTGTAATAGATCAGGTTATTCTTCGGAAGGATTTGGGCTAGAATGTTTGCGTGAGTCCTGGCGAGAGCTGGGCAGACGGCCCGCCAACCCTTTGGTTCGCCTTAGGGGGAGGTGGGGTCGTCACAGGTGGTATCAGAGCCTAGGTTAGAAAAGTTATTTGAAAGATATATTAGATATGTTAGAGACCTTAATCCTCTCTAGGAATAAGAATTGAGACCATTAGATATACCTTAAGTGATATCTGATTCAGTTAGCTATTTAAGTTCTAACCTTTAAGTATTGACTATTTTGCAGGTATGGAGAATGGTAATGGACATGTTAATGGTAGTAGCGCGGCTAATGGACATGTAGAGCCGCAGAGATCCATTTCCTATAGGCCTCGAGGTGGAGGAGACCGAGTTCGATACTCACCTGCTGATAGGCACCCTAGATGCCAGTGTAGAGCCATATACGCGTATCCCAACGCCTTGGTGTTATCCCTTGATGATGAGCGCCGCCACTTGTGGGACGCTAACCACACCTTGACCCAGGATGTGGAGGAGCTGAGTATCATGGTGGATACCCAGTTCGACCGCATAGCCGATTTGGAGATTAGGCTAACTGCTGAGCATAATATGCTGGAGGCTGCTCGTTTTGGAGATAGAGCGACAGAGGTCTAGGGTGACCCGACTAGCTGAGGGGATCCGTGATAGGAGTGCTGGCATCAGGGCTGATGCCGCTATGCTAGTGGACGAGGCCACTAGTTACCTTCAGGGTAACGAGCAGGCAGGCGCAGAGGAGGATCCAGAGGAGGATCCGGCTGAGGACGTCGCTCCTGATAGCCCTGCTGAGGGCTAGGTTAGGTTGACTTGATAGTACTAGGTATGTAGGACTAGAAAAGGGACATTAGTCAAGTCATCAAATTTTGTCTAGGTGAATGACTTGCTTCCGAGGCACCATATCCCTTATTTTTGTTTAAGGGAATTATCTGTATGTATTTTTGCTAACTTATATGCCTTACTTTTGGAAATGTTCCAACTTGTTAATTGTATGACTATTCCGCGGAAATATATGATAAGTGTTTCATTCCCTTTTCCTCCATTTCCATGTTGATTTTAATCACATAAAGAATATTAATAATTGAATATAAATAAAATTTTTGCCTAATTGTCTTACCCTTCAGTAATAGGCATAATTAGGCAATGGATCGCCAAGTAGTAGGAAGGAGCCGTGGGAGACCCACTAGACAGCACCCGGAAGCGGGTGGTGACAGGGAACCCGAGGTCAATCGAGACCAAGGGCAAGAGGGCGGGGCCGGAGACGGAGTGGCCACCGCTATTAACCGTATTACTGACGTCTTAGAGCGTTTGACTGAACACCAAGCCTCTGGACCAGTGCACCGCCAAGGAGGCCCAGCCGATTCCGAGGATCGGACACTGGAAAGGTTTTTGAAGTTTGGACCTCCTAAGTTCTACGGAGGACCCGAACCGGAGGTAGCTGAGGGATGGTGGGAGAGAATCTCCGACATCTTCGCAGCTTTAAACTACTCGGAAGAGCGGCAAGTGACTTTCGCCGCATTCCAGTTTGAGGGAGCCGCTCGCTCCTGGTGGAATCTGGTTAGGATTAACTGGGACAGGAATCATACTCCAAGGAATTGGGCGAACTTCACAAGGGAGTTCAATGCCAAATTTCTTCCACCTCTCATCCAAGAAAAGAGAGAGGATGACTTCATAAAATGTAAGCAAGGGGCGATGAGTGTCGCCGAATATGAAGTCCAGTTCACAAAGCTATCCCGTTTTGCTCCTGAATTGGTAACCACGGAGCAAAGGCGAGTCAGAAGGTTTGTGCAGGGTCTGAATGTAGAAATACAGGAAGGTTTAGCTGCCGTGAGGATAGATACTTTTGCAGATGTCGTCGAGAAAGCCCAGAGAGTTGAAGTAGCTAGGGCTCAAGTGAAATCTTTTCAGGCCAAGAAAAGATTTGCTCCTAGCAGTAGTCGGGAGCCGACGTATGGAAATGCTCCACCGGCCAAAGTGGGCCGAGGAACCAGTGGAGTGAATAGTCCTGGAGCACCGCGAGGCGCTCAAGCAAGAGGAACCGGGGCAAGGAATGTAGGGGGACAAAATAATGGAGCTAGAGTGGGACCGATTGGAAGAGGACAACCTAGGAATAACTCGCAAGGAGGTCGAGCAATAATTCCTCAAGTGACCTGTGCATATTGCAAGAAACCTGGCCATACTATGGATGGTTGCTGGAGGAAGCAAGGAAAGTGCTTGAAGTGCGGAAGTAATGAGCACCAAATTTTTGGATGTCCAAAAATGCAGGAAGGGACTACTTCGAACGCTAGACCAAACACTTCTGGAGGGAGCCGGCCGACAGTTCCTGCCAGAGTGTATGCTATAGATGACCAACCTGTACCTGATTCCTCGGAAGTCGTGGAAAGTACTCTCCCCATTTTTCATCGATTAGCTAAAGTGTTAATTGACCCTGGTGCAACTCATTCATTCGTAAATCCATCTTTTATGTCTGGAATAGATGTGCAACCTGTTAGATTACCCTTCGATCTTGAAGTTAGGACACCAATGGGTAATAAGAAGATAATTGCTAGCTTAGCCTATAAGAATTGTGAATTCTGGATTGGAGAGCGTAAAATGCTAGTGGATCTAATCAGCCTGGACATAAAAGGGTACGATGTTATCATAGGAATGGATTTCCTAGGCCAGTATCATGCTAAGCTTGATTGCCGAGCGAAAGTGGTAGAATTTTGTATACCTGGAGAAGCAACCCTGCGGTTAGATGTTAAGAGTAGGTTAGCATCATCTGCTATGATCTCAGGGATACGGGCGAGGAAAATGTTGTCAAAAGGAGCTCAAGGTTTCTTAGCCTTCTTGATTAATGCTCCCAGTGATCAAGTGAAGTTAGAAGATGTACAAGTGGTACGAGAATTTCCGGATGTTTTTCCCGAAAGCTAAAGACTCTACCGCCGGAAAGAGAAGTGGAATTTAAGATTGACTTGGTGCCTGGAACGGCTCCAATTTCTAGAGCTCCGTACCGAATGGCTCCTGCAGAGCTAAAGGAGTTGAAAATTCAACTGCAAGATCTATTGGAGAAAGATTTTGTGAAGGAAAGTGATTCACCGTGGGGAGCACCCGTTCTATTTGTTAAGAAAAAGGACGGAAGCTTGAGGTTATGTATCGATTACCGAGGGTTAAATGAGATTACAATTAAGAGTAAATACCCTCTACCGTTGATAGATAGTTTGTTCGACCAACTGCAAGGGTCAGTGGTTTTCTCTAAGCTGGACTTGAGACAAGGGTATTACCAGTTGAAGATTAAGAAGGAGGATATACCCAAGACTGCTTTTAGTACGAGATACGGACATTTTGAGTTCGCAGTCATGCCTTTTGGTTTAACTAATGCACCAGCGGCATTCATGGATTTAATGCAGAGAGTCTTTAAGAAGTATCTGGATCAGTTTGTAGTGGTTTTCATCGATGATATCTTGATATACTCTAAGACTCGAGAGGAACATGTTAAGCACTTGGAGATAGTTTTGCAGATATTAAGGGAGCATAAGTTGTATGCCAAATTCAGCAAGTGCGAGTTTTGGCTGGATGAAATATCTTTTCTAGGGCACAAGGTTTCCAAAGATGGAATTGCCGTGGATCCGGCAAAAGTAGAAGCCGTTATGAATTGGAAGCAGCCAGAAACTCCAACTGAAGTTAGAAGTTTCTTGGGTTTAGCAGGTTATTATAGGCGATTTATCAAGGATTTTTTGAAGATTGCTGGACCCATGACCGAGCTAACCAAGAAAGGGAATAGGTTCATTTGGACTTCGAAGTGCGAGTCAAGTTTTCAGGAATTAAAGAAGCGTTTAACATCCGCTCCTGTTTTGGTGTTACCTGACGGAGGAGAAGGTTATGCCGTGTACTCCGATGCTTCTGGAGAAGGTCTAGGATGTGTTTTAATGCAAAATGGTAAAGTGGTTGCCTATGCCTCAAGGAGATTGAAGCCTCATGAACAAAACTACCCAACTCATGACCTAGAATTAGCAGCAGTGATTTTCGCCTTAAAGAAATGGAGACATTACTTGTATGGTGTGACTTTTGAGGTTTATACGGACCATAAGAGCCTCAAGTATTTGTTCTCCCAAAAGGAGCTAAATTTGAGACAAAGACGATGGGTAGAATTTCTGGAAGATTATGATTATTCAATTAACTACCACCCAGGAAAAGCTAATGTGGTAGCTGACGCTCTAAGTAGAAAGGCCCAAGTAGCAGGGTTAATGGTTAAAGAGTGGGACATGCTAGAAGAAATAAGTGGTTGGAACCCTCGCTTGGAGAAACTGAAGATATTATTTGGGAACTTATCGTTAAAATCACCATTACTAGAGCGTATTAAGGAGGCCCAGAAAATGGACCCTATAATTCAGAAGAATTTGGAGAAAGTGCAAAAAGGGGAAAACCTAGATTTTAAATTAGGGTCTGAAGGTGTATTGAGGTTTCGAGATCGAATTGTGATTCCGACAGATGAAGAGATAAGAAAAGAAATTTTAGAAGAATCACATCGATCGAAGTATACTATACACCCAGGTGTGACCAAGATGTATCATGATATGAAGGGATTATACTGGTGGGAAGGTTTGAAAAAGGACGTGGCAGAGTTTGTACAGAGATGCTTGACCTGCCAACAAGTCAAAGCTGAGCACCAGAAGCCCTCTGGTTTGTTGCAACCGTTAGAAATCCCTGAATGGAAATGGGAACATATAACTATGGATTTTGTAACAGGATTGCCTAGAAGTCAAAAAGGATTTGATGCAATTTGGGTAATAGTTGACCGACTCACTAAATCTGCACATTTCCTACCCGTAAGCATGAGCTTTTCTTTGGAAAAACTGGTCAAGTTGTACACAGAAGAGATCCTAAGATTACATGGTATCCCTGTAAGTATTGTGTCTGATCGAGACCCAAGGTTTGTCTCGCGTTTTTGGCAAAAATTTCAGGAGTCTTTGGGGACCAAGTTGAAATTTAGTACTGCTTACCATCCCCAAACCGACGGGCAGTCGGAAAGAACAATTCAAACTTTGGAGGATCTGCTGAGGTCGTGTATATTGGATTTTGGAGGTAAATGGAGTAATTATATGACCTTAGTAGAATTTACGTATAACAATAGTTATCAAGCCTCAATTCAAATGGCACCTTATGAAGCTTTGTATGGAAGAAGGTGTCGATCTCCGATTCATTGGGATGAAATAGGAGAGAAGAAGATTTTAGATCCAACAGCGATACCTTGGATAGAAGAAGCCCAGGAAAAAGTGAAACTAATTAGAGAAAGGCTTCAAACCGCTCAGAGTAGACAAAAGAGCTACGCCGACACAAGGAGGAAAGATTTGGAATTCGAAGTAGGAGACAAGGTCTTCCTAAGAATTAAAACCTTGAAGGGCGGAGTAGTGTCTAAGAGAGGTAAGAAGCTAAAGCCAAGGTATATCGGACCTTTCGAAGTTTTGAAGCGAATTGGGAATGTAGCATATCAGCTGAAGTTACCCGCAAGCATGGCTAAGGTTCACGATGTATTTCACGTTTCCATGCTTAAGAAATATTATTCCGACCCAAGTCATGTGCTGCCACTGGAGGGAATTGAAGTGGATGAGACGTTAACATATGAAGAGGGACCAGTCAAGATTTTGGAAAGAGAAGTAAAGGAGATGAGGAATAAGGAAATTCCTCTGGTAAAGATTCTATGGAAAAATCATGGACTTGAGGAAGCAACTTGGGAATGGGAGGAAGAAATGCAGAAAAAGTACCCTGATTTATTTCCTTAGAAAGTGTGAATTTTGAGGACAAAATTCTTTGTAAGGAGGGGAGGATGTGAGAACCCTGAAAATATATATAAGCCAGTGCAAATTTCATTTGCATTTCTTTTATTCCTTAATAATTTCTAGCATTACTTTTACTTGTTTGCAATTAAGTACGCAAAAATAGGTTTATGTGAAAAATAATATAATTTTTCTAATTTATGAAATTTCTTGGTTTTGTTAAACTAAATTAATATCTTTAGAGTTAGATTAAATTTTTCGCCTTAGCATAAAATGTTAGAATACTTAAATTCTCTTATGCGAAATTAATGACACTTGAGTCGATAAACTTACTATCTTAAAACAAATTATTTAAATTCCAGTGATTAATTCCAATTAGTTACTAATGTCAAATGTTAATAGGAATTTCCGCGTTAAGATGAAAACCAATGAATTTTAGATAAATATTATACAAGTATGCTAAACATACTTAAGGCGTGAAATTTTCGATAATTACAGTCTTATCCTTCTTTGTTTTTACAATAAGTGCGTAAAAATAATTTTTATGTGCAAACTGACACACTTGTATTAAATTATTATTTTCCTTGACTTTATATTACTAAATCGATAAATTTCGAGTTAAACTAACTCTATTTCTTGAGAATAAATAATTGGAAATTCTGATAACTAATTTAATCGCTAAATAATGTTAGGAACTTTAATATTAAAGTGTAATCGTTAAATATTCGATAAAAATGGTTTAAGTATACTAGTGTATAATTAGGCGTTCAAATCACACTTGGGGATAATTTTTAGAATTAAGTTGAATTGAGAAATTAAGTTGAGGTTAGGGAGCAAAGTGAAAAGACTAAAATGCCCTTACATTTCCATGCAAACCAAACAAACCCTCTGACAGCAATTTCAATCACCGCAACTATCGACCAATTACATTATCACCAATTCTATACGCAACCGATTCTTACACGCAATCTCTGCTCCAAAAACAGCGGCACCTTATACCATTCTTTCCAATTCATATCACAACTCCTCGCAAACCATTTCCTCTTCCTTCTTAATACCGAGATACCGCCACTCTTCACCATTCCATTTCCTCTGCACGATTCCACCGCAGCCACTACACTTCCTCTCCACAACCGCATCTCAGCTCTTCCTCTGCCTTGGACCGAGAGTAAAGGAGAGAGAGTTACCTTGTGAGCTGCATCCGAGAGCAAGGGAGGAGGGAACGCAAGCTGCCATTTCTTTCTTTCTGTTCTGACCGTAAGCTGAGAGAAGATACCAGGAGACCATCGCACCCTTTTCTCTCCTAGCTGTGGTCATTTCCAACTCCAACCAACCGAACTCAACCTCACCACAACCCCACTCAAGCCGCAACTCAGGAACCAGGACCAACCGACCTGCGCTTGAAGCCGAGAGGAAGGAAAGAAAATTCTGGAATTTTCGTGTGTGAGCTTAGCTAATATCTGAGGTAATTTCTGGACTAATTAAGTTGATTACTAGTAGAGGAAGCTATATCAGAGCTTGCATGTTTGGATTGTGCAGTCGGTTGTTGAAATCAAGCCATTAGAAAATTTCTGTTTTGATGAAATGTTGTTGCCGAGAAACTGAGGTGGTAATGCAGCTCCATTTTTGTTTTTCCGTGGCAATCTGAACACCTAAGTGTCATTAGCTGAGTGAAAACTTGAAGACTAAGACCATGCATGTTGATTTGGGCAGTCGGATGATGAAATTAAGTCACTAGAAAAATTTCTGTTTTGGCTAAATGGCTCTGCCGAGGAACTGGTTTGGAAATGTAGCATCATTTCTGATTCCCTGCGACAATCTGAGCTCAATTAAATGTTTAACCAACTAAAAACAAGACGGTTAAGTCATCTAGGAACATGCATGTGAGTTTAAGCAGCCGGATTTGGAATTAAGAAAAGAAGAATTTCTGTTATGCGCAAGTGATGGAACTGCCGAGAGCTTAACTTGATTAATGCAGCTTGATTTGGTTTAATTTTGTTGTTTGAGCTTATAATCACAATTAGCTGGTTAATAACAAGTTAATTAGGCTCTGCAGGTAGTTAATTAATTAGTTTAAACCAGAAAAATAAAATCAAAATGCAACCTGCCTCATGCAAGTTCATCCGAGCCAAGCTGGAATAATTTTTAGGAATTTTGATGTTAATGGCTGTTATTTGAACTCGATTTCTAAACTGGAAATGTTCATTGTTTAGCTAAGTAATTGCATGAGGAAGTTGAGAGTTTAATAGCATGTTTTAACCAAGAAAATAAAATGAAAACTGAAAGTTTCTTCAGGCATGATTCATCCGTAGCTTGCTGGACAGATTTCTGGAATTTTTGGGATGTTTGAACCTGTTATTCGAATTCGATTTTGAACCAGAAATGTTAATTAGTTAGCCAAAGGTTCACATGATGAATTTGAGAATCTAAAACCATGCTTTAGCCAAGGAAAAGTTGGACTTATAAACCTCTAAGTGCTGGAAAATCTTGATAGCCGAGAGGCTTGTTTTTGGAAATTATGATTGGTTTCCGGATTTTATCTTATTTCCCTTGGAATGCGATGAAAAATTCGATACATTGAAAGATTGAACCAAAAATGTTGGAATATAAATGCTGGAAATTTTTCTTGTGGTAGCCAAAGGTTGAGTTGGAATTTCAGTTTGGTTGTGAAATTATTCTTTGAAGCATAATGATTGGAAATGCCTGGAATAAGTTGTTTTAAAGTTTTATAAGATATATGGATGTGAAACTCTTGATATCTTGGGAGATTGAATTGGAATTAGTGAAGTGTAGCTGTGGATATAAGCTGGAAAATTTTCCAGCCTTAGTCGCGTTTGATAAAGAATTACATATAAATTTCTTTATAGATTTTGGGGCTGTGAAAAATTATATTATTGTTGAATTCGTTTTGTAATACCTTGAGATGGTCATGCATTTGAATTTTGGGGTGACAATGTGATATTATGGATGGAATTTCTTGGCTTTGGATCAAATACTTGAGTATGAGGTTGTTGCAAATTTGGTCCTTGGTTTTAAATACCTGTTAGTAAATTTAAACATTTGAAATGTTAGCCTTATTGCTATAGGAACTAATTGTTGGATGCTAAGGGCTAATGATTGATGAAGCCCTTGGCCATTTGAATGATTTTATACAAGTATTAAAGGGTGATGAAAGTTAATTTCTGGAATTGCTTGGAGGCCTTACATTCATTTTGATTTAGTTGAGACGTAATATGAGCTTGCCAAAACCAAGTGCTAATGATTGATGAAGCCTTGGTCATTTATTTTATTCTTGATCAGAAATGAATCTATTGAAACCTAGGGCTAATGATTGACGAAGCCCTAGTGACTTGCAATTGAAATATGATTTTGATGTGTTGGCAAACCTGAGTTACAATGTGATTTCGAAGTGGAATCGAAATTGTGAAATTCATTTCGACCCTGTGAATTCGAGAATGTTTCAGGGGAATTACTTAAACATAGCTTGTGCTTGGCATTAAACGATAAAACTTAGTATCGTACTTTTAAGTAGAAACTCTTGCGTAAGGATTTTCTAAACGCTGCCGACTCGACGATTCCTTCTTAAGCTTATATTAGCTTTAGTACTTTTCTTAGAAAATGATTTCATTTGTTTTAAAATCCTAGGTACTAGCTTACTTTTCTTTTCATTCCTTAAAAGCTGCCCCTGACTAGTTGTTTTGAGAAACTCGTTAAAAACGCGAGATTTCAATAGTTTTAAGCAAAAGGCATAGAAGACTTGTTCGGTAAGCAAACTTATTCAAGTAAAGCAGCTCTAGCTACATCTTTAGAAAGAAAAGTAATATAAGGAAACTATACGAAATATTTTATTACTTTTACCAGTTTTAATCCTTAGTGGATTGTCGACTTATTTCAAGAAAATAATACTAGTTACCCTTCTATAAGGAAAAATTTCTCAAGGAAAACTATAAGAAACATTTTCTCTACTTTTGTCAAGTCTCAGCCTAAGTAGATTTTTGAAATTACTTTGAGGAAGTAAACTAGTAATATATTATTAGATAATCCTCTATACGAATAAGCTTAAAAATTGAATAGAGAACTTATAGTTTCAAAATTTGGTTTTTAGGATATTGCGAGGACGCGGAATTCGATTCCCAATTTGACATCTGAACTACACTCCTGGTGAGTGTCCCTGCTTCTTCTATGCCTACTTGAATAAAGTGCTTCCTTGACTTGATATGTGGTAATTGCAAAAATGGTTTCTGATCCATCGAAGCGAGCAGTGTGTACTTTATCACACTAGCCGTTCGAGTGGTGATTTGCGTGAAATGTTTTAGTGAATCCATGTGTTGTGACGTCGCGGGGTGAATCCCTCGACCAAAATTCCTGAGGGTATACGCAAGTATACTGCTCCTAATTTCCTGAGGGTATATCTCGAGTATACTGCTCCCTTAGTTGATGTGCGGGCCCGGGATAGGGGTATGAACGGTGACGGGTTAGGAGACAAAATGGATACTCTACACGGATCATAAGTAGTGAGAGTTGACGGAGGGTCAACTACGGTGGTTTCAGATCAAGCGAGGAATTTGGCTCCTGAGAGCCCCTGTATCCTACTTTGTGCTGTTATATGCTTTCTTACTTATTGAATTTCATACTCGTTACTTGCCTTATGTGATTGCATGCTCTGGGGCACCACTGAGCTTTAGCTCATCCACGTTTATTTGTTTTCCTTAACAGGTTCTGGAAATTGAAAGCTTTGCATCTTACCCATGTTTCCCTTTTGGAATGAATTTGAATACTATGACTTATTTTGTGGGCTGTAATAAGTTAATTGGAATTATGTACTTTTATTTTGGATTGCCACTTGAAGCTGGAAAATGTGTAAACCCTAATTTGAGTATTTGGCTTGTAAGTTGTATTAGTGATGTATGTAATTATCTATCCGGTTTGGTACGACTTTATACCTTGGTATGTAGTACGTGGGACGTGTAAGAGCCTCGATTGGCTATTTTTAAATCACTGTTATCTCTGAAGTTAATGTGGCTTTTGAGACGGTCTTCTTCGAGAAAATTGTTTTGTAATAGATCAGGTTATTCTTCGGAAGGATTTGGGCTAGAATGTTTGCGTGAGTCCTGGCGAGAGCTGGGCAGACGGCCCGCCAACCCTTTGGTTCGCCTTAGGGGGAGGTGGGGTCGTCACAGGTGGTATCAGAGCCTAGGTTAGAAAAGTTATTTGAAAGATATATTAGATATGTTAGAGACCTTAATCCTCTCTAGGAATAAGAATTGAGACCATTAGATATACCTTAAGTGATATCTGATTCAGTTAGCTATTTAAGTTCTAACCTTTAAGTATTGACTATTTTGCAGGTATGGAGAATGGTAATGGACATGTTAATGGTAGTAGCGCGGCTAATGGACATGTAGAGCCGCAGAGATCCATTTCCTATAGGCCTCGAGGTGGAGGAGACCGAGTTCGATACTCACCTGCTGATAGGCACCCTAGATGCCAGTGTAGAGCCATATACGCGTATCCCAACGCCTTGGTGTTATCCCTTGATGATGAGCGCCGCCACTTGTGGGACGCTAACCACACCTTGACCCAGGATGTGGAGGAGCTGAGTATCATGGTGGATACCCAGTTCGACCGCATAGCCGATTTGGAGATTAGGCTAACTGCTGAGCATAATATGCTGGAGGCTGCTCGTTTTGGAGATAGAGCGACAGAGGTCTAGGGTGACCCGACTAGCTGAGGGGATCCGTGATAGGAGTGCTGGCATCAGGGCTGATGCCGCTATGCTAGTGGACGAGGCCACTAGTTACCTTCAGGGTAACGAGCAGGCAGGCGCAGAGGAGGATCCAGAGGAGGATCCGGCTGAGGACGTCGCTCCTGATAGCCCTGCTGAGGGCTAGGTTAGGTTGACTTGATAGTACTTGGTATGTAGGACTAGAAAAGGGACATTAGTCAAGTCATCAAATTTTGTCTAGGTGAATGACTTGCTTCCGAGGCACCATATCCCTTATTTTTGTTTAAGGGAATTATCTGTATGTATTTTTGCTAACTTATATGCCTTACTTTTGGAAATGTTCCAACTTGTTAATTGTATGACTATTCCGCGGAAATATATGATAAGTGTTTCATTCCCTTTTCCTCCATTTCCATGTTGATTTTAATCACATAAAGAATATTAATAATTGAATATAAATAAAATTTTTGCCTAATTGTCTTACCCTTCAGTAATAGGCATAATTAGGCAATGGATCGCCAAGTAGTAGGAAGGAGCCGTGGGAGACCCACTAGACAGCACCCGGAAGCGGGTGGTGACAGGGAACCCGAGGTCAATCGAGACCAAGGGCAAGAGGGCGGGGCCGGAGACGGAGTGGCCACCGCTATTAACCGTATTACTGACGTCTTAGAGCGTTTGACTGAACACCAAGCCTCTGGACCAGTGCACCGCCAAGGAGGCCCAGCCGATTCCGAGGATCGGACACTGGAAAGGTTTTTGAAGTTTGGACCTCCTAAGTTCTACGGAGGACCCGAACCGGAGGTAGCTGAGGGATGGTGGGAGAGAATCTCCGACATCTTCGCAGCTTTAAACTACTCGGAAGAGCGGCAAGTGACTTTCGCCGCATTCCAGTTTGAGGGAGCCGCTCGCTCCTGGTGGAATCTGGTTAGGATTAACTGGGACAGGAATCATACTCCAAGGAATTGGGCGAACTTCACAAGGGAGTTCAATGCCAAATTTCTTCCACCTCTCATCCAAGAAAAGAGAGAGGATGACTTCATAAAATGTAAGCAAGGGGCGATGAGTGTCGCCGAATATGAAGTCCATTTCACAAAGCTATCCCGTTTTGCTCCTGAATTGGTAACCACGGAGCAAAGGCGAGTCAGAAGGTTTGTGCAGGGTCTGAATGTAGAAATACAGGAAGGTTTAGCTGCCGTGAGGATAGATACTTTTGCAGATGTCGTCGAGAAAGCCCAGAGAGTTGAAGTAGCTAGGGCTCAAGTGAAATCTTTTCAGGCCAAGAAAAGATTTGCTCCTAGCAGTAGTCGGGAGCCGACGTATGGAAATGCTCCACCGGCCAAAGTGGGCCGAGGAACCAGTGGAGTGAATAGTCCTGGAGCACCGCGAGGCGCTCAAGCAAGAGGAACCGGGGCAAGGAATGTAGGGGGACAAAATAATGGAGCTAGAGTGGGACCGATTGGAAGAGGACAACCTAGGAATAACTCGCAAGGAGGTCGAGCAATAATTCCTCAAGTGACCTGTGCATATTGCAAGAAACCTGGCCATACTATGGATGGTTGCTGGAGGAAGCAAGGAAAGTGCTTGAAGTGCGGAAGTAATGAGCACCAAATTTTTGGATGTCCAAAAATGCAGGAAGGGACTACTTCGAACGCTAGACCAAACACTTCTGGAGGGAGCCGGCCGACAGTTCCTGCCAGAGTGTATGCTATAGATGACCAACCTGTACCTGATTCCTCGGAAGTCGTGGAAGGTACTCTCCCCATTTTTCATCGATTAGCTAAAGTGTTAATTGACCCTGGTGCAACTCATTCATTCGTAAATCCATCTTTTATGTCTGGAATAGATGTGCAACCTGTTAGATTACCCTTCGATCTTGAAGTTAGGACACCAACGGGTAATAAGAAGATAATTGCTAGCTTAGCCTATAAGAATTGTGAATTCTGGATTGGAGAGCGTAAAATGCTAGTGGATCTAATCAGCCTGGACATAAAAGGGTACGATGTTATCATAGGAATGGATTTCCTAGGCCAGTATCATGCTAAGCTTGATTGCCGAGCGAAAGTGGTAGAATTTTGTATACCTGGAGAAGCAACCCTGCGGTTAGATGTTAAGAGTAGGTTAGCATCATCTGCTATGATCTCAGGGATACGGGCGAGGAAAATGTTGTCAAAAGGAGCTCAAGGTTTCTTAGCCTTCTTGATTAATGCTCCCAGTGATCAAGTGAAGTTAGAAGATGTACAAGTGGTACGAGAATTTCCGGATGTTTTTCCCGAAAGCTAAAGACTCTACCGCCGGAAAGAGAAGTGGAATTTAAGATTGACTTGGTGCCTGGAACGGCTCCAATTTCTAGAGCTCCGTACCGAATGGCTCCTGCAGAGCTAAAGGAGTTGAAAATTCAACTGCAAGATCTATTGGAGAAAGATTTTGTGAAGGAAAGTGATTCACCGTGGGGAGCACCCGTTCTATTTGTTAAGAAAAAGGACGGAAGCTTGAGGTTATGTATCGATTACCGAGGGTTAAATGAGATTACAATTAAGAGTAAATACCCTCTACCGTTGATAGATAGTTTGTTCGACCAACTGCAAGGGTCAGTGGTTTTCTCTAAGCTGGACTTGAGACAAGGGTATTACCAGTTGAAGATTAAGAAGGAGGATATACCCAAGACTGCTTTTAGTACGAGATACGGACATTTTGAGTTCGCAGTCATGCCTTTTGGTTTAACTAATGCACCAGCGGCATTCATGGATTTAATGCAGAGAGTCTTTAAGAAGTATCTGGATCAGTTTGTAGTGGTTTTCATCGATGATATCTTGATATACTCTAAGACTCGAGAGGAACATGTTAAGCACTTGGAGATAGTTTTGCAGATATTAAGGGAGCATAAGTTGTATGCCAAATTCAGCAAGTGCGAGTTTTGGCTGGATGAAATATCTTTTCTAGGGCACAAGGTTTCCAAAGATGGAATTGCCGTGGATCCGGCAAAAGTAGAAGCCGTTATGAATTGGAAGCAGCCAGAAACTCCAACTGAAGTTAGAAGTTTCTTGGGTTTAGCAGGTTATTATAGGCGATTTATCAAGGATTTTTTGAAGATTGCTGGACCCATGACCGAGCTAACCAAGAAAGGGAATAGGTTCATTTGGACTTCGAAGTGCGAGTCAAGTTTTCAGGAATTAAAGAAGCGTTTAACATCCGCTCCTGTTTTGGTGTTACCTGACGGAGGAGAAGGTTATGCCGTGTACTCCGATGCTTCTGGAGAAGGTCTAGGATGTGTTTTAATGCAAAATGGTAAAGTGGTTGCCTATGCCTCAAGGAGATTGAAGCCTCATGAACAAAACTACCCAACTCATGACCTAGAATTAGCAGCAGTGATTTTCGCCTTAAAGAAATGGAGACATTACTTGTATGGTGTGACTTTTGAGGTTTATACGGACCATAAGAGCCTCAAGTATTTGTTCTCCCAAAAGGAGCTAAATTTGAGACAAAGACGATGGGTAGAATTTCTGGAAGATTATGATTATTCAATTAACTACCACCCAGGAAAAGCTAATGTGGTAGCTGACGCTCTAAGTAGAAAGGCCCAAGTAGCAGGGTTAATGGTTAAAGAGTGGGACATGCTAGAAGAAATAAGTGGTTGGAACCCTCGCTTGGAGAAACTGAAGATATTATTTGGGAACTTATCGTTAAAATCACCATTACTAGAGCGTATTAAGGAGGCCCAGAAAATGGACCCTATAATTCAGAAGAATTTGGAGAAAGTGCAAAAAGGGGAAAACCTAGATTTTAAATTAGGGTCTGAAGGTGTATTGAGGTTTCGAGATCGAATTGTGATTCCGACAGATGAAGAGATAAGAAAAGAAATTTTAGAAGAATCACATCGATCGAAGTATACTATACACCCAGGTGTGACCAAGATGTATCATGATATGAAGGGATTATACTGGTGGGAAGGTTTGAAAAAGGACGTGGCAGAGTTTGTACAGAGATGCTTGACCTGCCAACAAGTCAAAGCTGAGCACCAGAAGCCCTCTGGTTTGTTGCAACCGTTAGAAATCCCTGAATGGAAATGGGAACATATAACTATGGATTTTGTAACAGGATTGCCTAGAAGTCAAAAAGGATTTGATGCAATTTGGGTAATAGTTGACCGACTCACTAAATCTGCACATTTCCTACCCGTAAGCATGAGCTTTTCTTTGGAAAAACTGGTCAAGTTGTACACAGAAGAGATCCTAAGATTACATGGTATCCCTGTAAGTATTGTGTCTGATCGAGACCCAAGGTTTGTCTCGCGTTTTTGGCAAAAATTTCAGGAGTCTTTGGGGACCAAGTTGAAATTTAGTACTGCTTACCATCCCCAAACCGACGGGCAGTCGGAAAGAACAATTCAAACTTTGGAGGATCTGCTGAGGTCGTGTATATTGGATTTTGGAGGTAAATGGAGTAATTATATGACCTTAGTAGAATTTACGTATAACAATAGTTATCAAGCCTCAATTCAAATGGCACCTTATGAAGCTTTGTATGGAAGAAGGTGTCGATCTCCGATTCATTGGGATGAAATAGGAGAGAAGAAGATTTTAGATCCAACAGCGATACCTTGGATAGAAGAAGCCCAGGAAAAAGTGAAACTAATTAGAGAAAGGCTTCAAACCGCTCAGAGTAGACAAAAGAGCTACGCCGACACAAGGAGGAAAGATTTGGAATTCGAAGTAGGAGACAAGGTCTTCCTAAGAATTAAAACCTTGAAGGGCGGAGTAGTGTCTAAGAGAGGTAAGAAGCTAAAGCCAAGGTATATCGGACCTTTCGAAGTTTTGAAGCGAATTGGGAATGTAGCATATCAGCTGAAGTTACCCGCAAGCATGGCTAAGGTTCACGATGTATTTCACGTTTCCATGCTTAAGAAATATTATTCCGACCCAAGTCATGTGCTGCCACTGGAGGGAATTGAAGTGGATGAGACGTTAACATATGAAGAGGGACCAGTCAAGATTTTGGAAAGAGAAGTAAAGGAGATGAGGAATAAGGAAATTCCTCTGGTAAAGATTCTATGGAAAAATCATGGACTTGAGGAAGCAACTTGGGAATGGGAGGAAGAAATGCAGAAAAAGTACCCTGATTTATTTCCTTAGAAAGTGTGAATTTTGAGGACAAAATTCTTTGTAAGGAGGGGAGGATGTGAGAACCCTGAAAATATATATAAGCCAGTGCATATTTCATTTGCATTTCTTTTATTCCTTAATAATTTCTAGCATTACTTTTACTTGTTTGCAATTAAGTACGCAAAAATAGGTTTATGTGAAAAATAATATAATTTTTCTAATTTATGAAATTTCTTGGTTTTGTTAAACTAAATTAATATCTTTAGAGTTAGATTAAATTTTTCGCCTTAGCATAAAATGTTAGAATACTTAAATTCTCTTATGCGAAATTAATGACACTTGAGTCGATAAACTTACTATCTTAAAACAAATTATTTAAATTCCAGTGATTAATTCCAATTAGTTACTAATGTCAAATGTTAATAGGAATTTCCGCGTTAAGATGAAAACCAATGAATTTTAGATAAATATTATACAAGTATGCTAAACATACTTAAGGCGTGAAATTTTCGATAATTACAGTCTTATCCTTCTTTGTTTTTACAATAAGTGCGTAAAAATAATTTTTATGTGCAAACTGACACACTTGTATTAAATTATTATTTTCCTTGACTTTATATTACTAAATCGATAAATTTCGAGTTAAACTAACTCTATTTCTTGAGAATAAATAATTGGAAATTCTGATAACTAATTTAATCGCTAAATAATGTTAGGAACTTTAATATTAAAGTGTAATCGTTAAATATTCGATAAAAATGGTTTAAGTATACTAGTGTATAATTAGGCGTTCAAATCACACTTGGGGATAATTTTTAGAATTAAGTTGAATTGAGAAATTAAGTTGAGGTTAGGGAGCAAAGTGAAAAGACTAAAATGCCCTTACATTTCCATGCAAACCAAACAAACCCTCTGACAGCAATTTCAATCACCGCAACTATCGACCAATTACATTATCACCAATTCTATACGCAACCGATTCTTACACGCAATCTCTGCTCCAAAAACAGCGGCACCTTATACCATTCTTTCCAATTCATATCACAACTCCTCGCAAACCATTTCCTCTTCCTTCTTAATACCGAGATACCGCCACTCTTCACCATTCCATTTCCTCTGCACGATTCCACCGCAGCCACTACACTTCCTCTCCACAACCGCATCTCAGCTCTTCCTCTGCCTTGGACCGAGAGTAAAGGAGAGAGAGTTACCTTGTGAGCTGCATCCGAGAGCAAGGGAGGAGGGAACGCAAGCTGCCATTTCTTTCTTTCTGTTCTGACCGTAAGCTGAGAGAAGATACCAGGAGACCATCGCACCCTTTTCTCTCCTAGCTGTGGTCATTTCCAACTCCAACCAACCGAACTCAACCTCACCACAACCCCACTCAAGCCGCAACTCAGGAACCAGGACCAACCGACCTGCGCTTGAAGCCGAGAGGAAGGAAAGAAAATTCTGGAATTTTCGTGTGTGAGCTTAGCTAATATCTGAGGTAATTTCTGGACTAATTAAGTTGATTACTAGTAGAGGAAGCTATATCAGAGCTTGCATGTTTGGATTGTGCAGTCGGTTGTTGAAATCAAGCCATTAGAAAATTTCTGTTTTGATGAAATGTTGTTGCCGAGAAACTGAGGTGGTAATGCAGCTCCATTTTTGTTTTTCCGTGGCAATCTGAACACCTAAGTGTCATTAGCTGAGTGAAAACTTGAAGACTAAGACCATGCATGTTGATTTGGGCAGTCGGATGATGAAATTAAGTCACTAGAAAAATTTCTGTTTTGGCTAAATGGCTCTGCCGAGGAACTGGTTTGGAAATGTAGCATCATTTCTGATTCCCTGCGACAATCTGAGCTCAATTAAATGTTTAACCAACTAAAAACAAGACGGTTAAGTCATCTAGGAACATGCATGTGAGTTTAAGCAGCCGGATTTGGAATTAAGAAAAGAAGAATTTCTGTTATGCGCAAGTGATGGAACTGCCGAGAGCTTAACTTGATTAATGCAGCTTGATTTGGTTTAATTTTGTTGTTTGAGCTTATAATCACAATTAGCTGGTTAATAACAAGTTAATTAGGCTCTGCAGGTAGTTAATTAATTAGTTTAAACCAGAAAAATAAAATCAAAATGCAACCTGCCTCATGCAAGTTCATCCGAGCCAAGCTGGAATAATTTTTAGGAATTTTGATGTTAATGGCTGTTATTTGAACTCGATTTCTAAACTGGAAATGTTCATTGTTTAGCTAAGTAATTGCATGAGGAAGTTGAGAGTTTAATAGCATGTTTTAACCAAGAAAATAAAATGAAAACTGAAAGTTTCTTCAGGCATGATTCATCCGTAGCTTGCTGGACAGATTTCTGGAATTTTTGGGATGTTTGAACCTGTTATTCGAATTCGATTTTGAACCAGAAATGTTAATTAGTTAGCCAAAGGTTCACATGATGAATTTGAGAATCTAAAACCATGCTTTAGCCAAGGAAAAGTTGGACTTATAAACCTCTAAGTGCTGGAAAATCTTGATAGCCGAGAGGCTTGTTTTTGGAAATTATGATTGGTTTCCGGATTTTATCTTATTTCCCTTGGAATGCGATGAAAAATTCGATACATTGAAAGATTGAACCAAAAATGTTGGAATATAAATGCTGGAAATTTTTCTTGTGGTAGCCAAAGGTTGAGTTGGAATTTCAGTTTGGTTGTGAAATTATTCTTTGAAGCATAATGATTGGAAATGCCTGGAATAAGTTGTTTTAAAGTTTTATAAGATATATGGATGTGAAACTCTTGATATCTTGGGAGATTGAATTGGAATTAGTGAAGTGTAGCTGTGGATATAAGCTGGAAAATTTTCCAGCCTTAGTCGCGTTTGATAAAGAATTACATATAAATTTCTTTATAGATTTTGGGGCTGTGAAAAATTATATTATTGTTGAATTCGTTTTGTAATACCTTGAGATGGTCATGCATTTGAATTTTGGGGTGACAATGTGATATTATGGATGGAATTTCTTGGCTTTGGATCAAATACTTGAGTATGAGGTTGTTGCAAATTTGGTCCTTGGTTTTAAATACCTGTTAGTAAATTTAAACATTTGAAATGTTAGCCTTATTGCTATAGGAACTAATTGTTGGATGCTAAGGGCTAATGATTGATGAAGCCCTTGGCCATTTGAATGATTTTATACAAGTATTAAAGGGTGATGAAAGTTAATTTCTGGAATTGCTTGGAGGCCTTACATTCATTTTGATTTAGTTGAGACGTAATATGAGCTTGCCAAAACCAAGTGCTAATGATTGATGAAGCCTTGGTCATTTATTTTATTCTTGATCAGAAATGAATCTATTGAAACCTAGGGCTAATGATTGACGAAGCCCTAGTGACTTGCAATTGAAATATGATTTTGATGTGTTGGCAAACCTGAGTTACAATGTGATTTCGAAGTGGAATCGAAATTGTGAAATTCATTTCGACCCTGTGAATTCGAGAATGTTTCAGGGGAATTACTTAAACATAGCTTGTGCTTGGCATTAAACGATAAAACTTAGTATCGTACTTTTAAGTAGAAACTCTTGCGTAAGGATTTTCTAAACGCTGCCGACTCGACGATTCCTTCTTAAGCTTATATTAGCTTTAGTACTTTTCTTAGAAAATGATTTCATTTGTTTTAAAATCCTAGGTACTAGCTTACTTTTCTTTTCATTCCTTAAAAGCTGCCCCTGACTAGTTGTTTTGAGAAACTCGTTAAAAACGCGAGATTTCAATAGTTTTAAGCAAAAGGCATAGAAGACTTGTTCGGTAAGCAAACTTATTCAAGTAAAACAGCTCTAGCTACATCTTTAGAAAGAAAAGTAATATAAGGAAACTATACGGAATATTTTATTACTTTTACCAGTTTTAATCCTTAGTGGATTGTCGACTTATTTCAAGAAAATAATACTAGTTACCCTTCCATAAGGAAAAATATCTCAAGGAAAACTATAAGAAACATTTTCTCTACTTTTGTCAAGTCTCAGCTTAAGTAGATTTTTGAAATTACTTTGAGGAAGTAAACTAGTAATATATTATTAGATAATCCTCTATACGAATAAGCTTAAAAATTGAATAGAGAACTTATAGTTTCAAATTTTGGTTTTTAGGATATTGCGAGGACGCGGAATTCGATTCCCAATTTGACATCTGAACTACACTCCTGGTGAGTGTCCCTGCTTGTTCTATGCCTACTTGAATAAAGTGCTTCCTTGACTTGATATGTGGTAATTGCAAAAATGGTTTCTGATCCATCGAAGCGAGCAGTGTGTACTTTATCACACTAGCCGTTCGAGTGGTGATTTGCGTGAAATGTTTTAGTGAATCCATGTGTTGTGACGTCGCTGGGTGAATCCCTCGACCAAAATTCCTGAGGGTATACGCAAGTATACTGCTCCTAATTCCTGAGGGTATACGCAGTATACTGCTCCTAATTCCTGAGGGTATACGCAAGTATACTGCTCCTAATTTCCTGAGGGTATATCTCGAGTATACTGCTCCCTTAGTTGATGTGCGGGCCCGGGATAGGGGTATGAATGGTGACGGGTTAGGAGACAAAATGAGATACTCTACACAGATCATAAGTAGTGAGAGTTGACAGAGGGTCAACTACGGTGGTTTCAGATCAAACGAGGAATTTGGCTCCTGAGAGCCCCTGTATCCTACTTTGTGCTGTTTTATGCTTTCTTACTTATTGAATTTCATACTCGTTATTTGCCTTATGTGATTGCATGCTCTGGGGCACCACTGAGCTTTAGCTCATCCACGTTTAGTTGTTTTCCTTAACAGGTTCTGGAAATTGAAAGCTTTGCATCTTACCCATGTTTCCCTTTTGGAATGAATTTGAATACTATGACTTATTTTGTGGGCTGTAATACGTTAATTGGAATTATGTACTTTCATTTTGGATTGCCACTTGAAGCTGGAAAATGTGTAAACCCTAATTTGAGTGTTTGGCTTGTAAGTTGTATTAGTGATGTATGTAATTATCTATCCGGTTTGGTACGACCTTATACCTTGGCATGTAGTACGTGGGACGTGTAAGAGCCTCGATTGGCTATTTTTAAATCACTGTTATCTCTGAAGTTAATGTGGCTTTTGAGACGGTCTTCTTCGAGAAAATTGTTTTGTAATAGATCAGGTTATTCTTCGGAAGGATTTGGGCTAGAATGTTTGCGTGAGTCCTGGCGAGAGCTGGGCAGACTGCCCGCCAACCCTTTAGTTCGCCTTAGGGGGAGGTGGGGTCGTCACAGTTAATCCATCTAGGTCACCTCTAATTATCTCCTAACACCCAGTAATTAAATCCCTTTATGCAAAATTTAACCTAATTGTCCGAATTTCTCTGACTTAATGCACTAGCGGGTCCCATGTCCAATATACACTCCTAATTTCTCATGAACTAATTTATATTAGAAAAATGATTTAAAAACTATATTTACTGGTAAAATATCGATAAAGTTAATATAAAAAATAAAATATAAAAAAAACGGGTGCACAGGAATAAAAATAATGCCTAAAATAATTTTTTTTCTGGGTTCTCACAATGTGTTTATCTGCTTTTATTATACTTTATCTGATTTGTTTGATTATAATAAATGCATGACGTCACCACACTAGTCCAACGCTAATTGTGGACCTTTTTTCCGATTCCACACTAGTCCAACGCTAGTTGTGGCCCTCCTTTCCGATTTCTCACTAGTCCAATACTAGTGAGAACTTATAAACATGGGTTAGTCCAGTGCTAGACCCTTAGGGACCGTTCTCGCGTTAGATCATATTTGTGTGACAAAATCCCTACATTTCATGCATATTTTCTACTTTTAGGGTTTTTTTCATTTTGCACAACATTTCCCTTATATGTATCCCATATTCCCACTATATGTACATCCCTTATCCCATATTTCTCCTATATGTATATTCCTTGCCCTTATATGTGAAACATGACATGTAGACTTGCATTCCATTTAAGAATTAGAACAAGGTTAGATCATTTACTTGATCAGATAGAGAAATTACCCATCGAATATGGGATATGGACGAGTGTGGCTTTTAACCTTAGCGCTCATATTCCCTCTATAAAAGGGAAAATTAAAGTCATGAGTTTTAGCCCCCCCGCACCCGTCATGATGTATTCCTTTAGGTCATGTATATTCGTATAATTATTATTATTTCTTTCTTTCAAGTCTCATATTTTTGCATATTTGTGACCTCTTCAAAGAGTCACTTTTGGGTATCGCAATTAATGTGATTTGCACCAATTAAGTTTTGAAGAGATATTTCGACCTCCCGATATCCTCCTAGATTTGGGTTTTGCATCCATATATTGACATCCAAATATGATAAATTCTTGGGTTAAAATAAGAAAATTTTTTGACTAAATCACGCAACTAGCCTTGGTTAGGTTGAAAGGGTGCCTTGGATTTTATCCTTGCCTTCTTTTTCTTCAAATGTGATTCCCGACCCCTTTTCTCTTGATTTTCGCAGACTTAGAGTCGTTTAAAAAGGGTTTTCTCTACTTTTTCTTTAAAAATTCATTTTAGGTGACTTAGTACACCTTAACTCAATACCAAGTGGCGACTCCTATTTTTTCATTAAAAACCTTTTTTTAAACTATTATTTTTGGTTCAAAATCGTCGCACTTTAAGTCCCATTTAGGCCCATTTCTTTATTTATTTTCTAAAAAAAATCAAAAACTTATTTTTTGTGATACCCCAACTTTTAGGATCATCTTTTGTTTAGTCGAATTTCTCATATTTCAACCGAAACCCTAAATTCAATTTATGGACTTGTAAAACCCCTCACGTTTTTCTTAAAAATGCCCTTTTATTTGAAAATTATTCATTTATTATGGCCCTACTACCCAATCACCCCACAATAAGTGTAAATGAATATAGAAGTAAGGGTTTTCGTTGTCCATTTTCAAGTTAGAGCGAATTAGGGTTTTCACGTTTTTTCGTAGTGTGACTATTCGGTAAGGAGTGAGAATCAAATTTGGTAGGTAAGAGTAACTTTTGGATGAGGAAATAGTATATAATTAGAAGTGATAATAATAAGTTAGTGATTAGAAGGCAAAAACCCTAGTATACGCGATTTAAGAAAAACGGCTCGAACCGACGGGTATCGATCACTACCGATTGAACCCCTCACTTGACCACCACTTCCCTACCACCACATACCCTTAATATTTTTGCAAAATATCCCCCTCATCCTCAGCCATATAACCCAAATATGTGGCCAAAATGCAAGGAAAAGAAAACAAAATTTTAGTTGGTTTTGGTGGTGACAAGTGTCAACCACCTATGGTTCCTTGGCCAAGCCAAAGTCTCACCTTCTTATCTTCCATTTGAGTTCATCTTTCCTCATTTTTTTTTCTGTTTTGGCCGAGCTTAAGAGAGAGAGAGAGAGAGAGCAAGAGAAACACCTTCAATCCATTTTGAGTTTGAACCATTTGAGTGAAAACAAGAAAACTAAACCGATTAATCACTAGTTTGGAAGCTTGGGAAGCTTAAGGAACCAAAAATTTCAAGGAGAGGTGGAGGATCATTCTTGCAAGCTCTTGTCTTGAGGTATAATGGCTGACCAACCTTTCTTTCCCCATTAATCATGATTAAGTTGGGTATTAATGGTAGTATTGTGCTTGTGATGTTTGTTTCAAGTGATTTTGATGATTAGATGGATGACTTTTGAGTTAGGGTTTCTTGTAGGTTAGGAGTTGTATGATGTATATATGTGGTATATAATCTTGTAAAGGAGATAGTAGTGGTAGTTTCAAGATAAAAATGTGAGTTATAGCTTGAATATAGCAAAATTCCAGATTTCTGGAAATCTTAGCTTCAGTTCTGTCCGGTTCTATTTCATCATGTTAGAGGCCGAATTAGGCTTAGCACAAAACATGAAAGTTGTAGAGAATGACATTTTAGGGTTTTCTACAAAATTTCAGCTCAATTGGAACAATTTAGCCTGTGAAAAGAAGAAAATACCCTGACTGCCCTAGGAGTAAAGTCAGTGGACAGTTTTGACAGTACACTAAGTTGGTTGCATTTGTTCACCTTGATATGTACTGAACTAGATTTTAGTCAAAACATGAAAGTTTTATTAGTTTGTCTTAGCTTTTCAACGCCTCCAAGAACGCCTTAAACAGACTTTGGTAGCTTGAGATATGATCATTTGGAGGTAGTACGGTTAACTGGCCGGTTAGTTGGAATTTGGTTCTGTGAATTGGGAATTTGACTGGGTTACACTGGAAATTAGACTAGGTGGTCTTCACAAAAATTGTAGCCCTTTCCCTTAACTTCGAAACGGTATAAGTTACACCTCAATCCGATGATCATAGCCTCTGTTGTGTCTGTTACGTAAAAACACGTCAAATCTGTCTTTTGCTAAACTTCATTTCCGCACATGTCGTTAGCTTGATTTTGTACCTGTATGACCTTGAGCCTATTGAACGGCTATTGAAATGAAATTATTTTGTATGTAACTTTGGGTTTGTTTGAGGAAAAGATTGAAGCCATAAATGGCTGGAAAATGGGTAAATACAAGGGGCATGCCGCCAAATTTTCACGAGAAAGATAAACTAGCCTTTGGAGTTCTAGTTCTGTATTTTGCAAATTTAACTTGGATGCATTGAAAAATGGGTTGAGGTATCTTCATGGAAGTTGTAACCTTTTGTCTAAGGTTCGAGACACCATGTAGTACATTTTGATCCGATAACCACAGCTCCAGTTATGGGCAAAATCGTGTAACCCGTTTTGTACCATTTTCATTTTCACGGACGCGCATGTGCATTTCTCAACCGTTTTTGCCGTTTTGGACCGTTTAGGTCTACTTTTGGTATTTTGTTACCATTCCGGCCGTTTCGGCCAATTTCGACATTCTTTTGGCCTTAACGTCATTTTTGACCGTTTTCGACCGTATTCGATCGTTTAAGTTATAAACTGCTATTGTGTGGCCGTTTCACTTATGTGTGTATATAATCTGTCAATACAGATTGTGAGGCTTTTGACGGTGACGGTCAAGCTCAGTGAATTGTATCGTTTTTCGTGCCAAGCTTTATCAAGTGAGTAATTGGGTTGTTATTGATGTGAAATTGTTAAAGTGCTTTGTATATGTTAAATGGGTACTTAGGCGAGGGTGTACTTTATCTCACTCGACCTAAACCCCTCCTTTGTTTTGATTTCATATTTGAGAATACATGCCTTATGTTGAGTATCACCCTTTTGCTGTGTGCTGATGGGGGTGATTACATGACTTGAATTAAACCCCTTTTTGCTGTGTGCTGTTGGGGTAAGTACTTTGTTGTGTACTTTGCTGAGAGATATCATCTATTGAGAGATTGAATATCTCAGGGCTTGGTTCCAGCCCGGTTCCAAGGGTTAGACGAACTATTCGAGCCAGCTAGGGTTTGGT
Organism: Coffea arabica; assembly: GCF_036785885.1. Lineage (NCBI taxonomy): Eukaryota > Viridiplantae > Streptophyta > Magnoliopsida > Gentianales > Rubiaceae > Coffea > Coffea arabica. The sequence continues at coordinate 20,880,757 of NC_092318.1, read as the reverse complement.
CGAAGATAGTTCCATGCTAAACTTGGGATTTAGTTCCTTGTTAAAGCTTTGACGAAAGCTAAGTTATTTTGTTTCGCTCGAGCTGCTGTGTGCTGTTGACTGGCCAGCGGGGGTTGATAAGGTGAACGGGGACAGTTAAGTGGAGTCTACGGTCTATGAGTACTTTGGTTGATGGAGTGTCAACAGGCGTTCAAGCTCGGGGAATTGAACTGGCTTTGGAGCCACCTATATCCTACCATTGTGTTGTTACCTTTTTGTTATTGATGTGAAATAACCTGATTACTTGTTATTTGGATGTGAGTTTACATTTATGCCCCTGATTATTCACTAAGCATATAGCTTACCCCATTCCATTTGTTTTCCTTAGCAGGGGGCCGACGCGGGAATCGCTCGGGAAGGTGTTTATTCTTTTGATTAGAGAATAGTTGAATTTATCCTTGTTATAAGTTGACTAGTAAGATGTATATAGTTATCGTGGTGGTTGTAGTTATCAGCTTTTCTAGGGTTTACTTTCTGATACTCGTGGTATGTATGACTTGATGTACTAGTTTATGCAACCTTTGAAGCTATAATAGAGTACATAGAACTTACTTTTGGCGTGAACTTTATTTTCTAGTTTTAGAGTATCGAGTCCTGGCGCGAGTTGGGCAGGCGGTCCACCGAACCCTCTGGTTCGCCTTAGGGGGAGGTGGGGCCGTCACATTTTTCAAGAAAAATTAATCAAAATTCATTTCTTTATTCATTTTCTAATTAAAAATTCATTTTCAATCAAAAATTAATCAAAAAAATTCATTTTTATAAACACGTTATTTTTTCATTTAAAAAATGGGGCGCGACAGCTTGGCGACTCCACTTGGGATTTAGAGAGTCCGAGCATTTAATTTAATCAATTCTTTTCTTCTTTTAACCTTTTTATATATCACATTTGGAGGTTTTAGGTTGCATTTTTTCTTTTTAGGGTTCCTTGCATTTCACACGTACAAAAATCGTCTCAACAATTCGTGTATGTGATAAATAGTGTGTTTATTTTCTTTCATTCACTTATGTTTGTATATCGCGCTTGCATCTTGGGGAGGGGGGTAGCCACCCTAGAACCTTCACCCACATTTGATGGTTTTTAATCCCTCCCTTCAAAAGGAGTACTTCATACATGCATACATTTTACTTTATAAACCCCTCATTTCTTTTTATTTTTAGTAGCTGTCACACCACTCCACCCGATTAGGATTAGGATCGATCCACTTCGACATGTGGTCGTGGCACGATGTGCGCATAACAATGTCCGAGGGATCACTCGAGCCACCGACTCTTAGACATTGGGATTGATGACCCTTGGCCTTTGGTCTGAAGGTTTGGGGACTTGAAATTTATCGAGTCTAGATGCATTAGTGAGTCCAACCTCATGCATCCATGTTAGAAATCGCCTAAGATAGAGTCGACTGTAGCCAATTAGGAACACTAGGCACGAAGGGAGGAATTCCACCCCTCTTTCCTTATTTTTCTTTCTTTTCACCTTTTGTATCATCTAATTGCCTAGCGTGTTATGTGTTGTTTGTTGAACTAACATTTCCTTGTTTTCTCGTCTTTTGCATTCACAAACACTAGAAAATAAGAGGTCTAGCATGATACTCTTTTAGAACCTACTCTCTTAGATAGGTTATTGCACGTTTAAATTTCGATGTATTACATTTGTAAGTTAATAAGTGTACATCATTTTAGGCCCACCCTGGCATACAAAGGTTCTTTAGGTCATATTTTAAATTCAAATTGCATATTTAATTGCTGTGATAAATTGGCATCATGCATAAACTTTAGAGGGAATGCCATGTAGGGGATCCCATGATAGGAATAAACCACCCAGTGTCTCGGATATGTAATCCAATGAGACCTGCACGTTTATATTTTTTTTGTACCGTGCAAAGGGGTAGTGCTCGAGGTAAGGTAGGATTCAATCTTTTCAAAGACGACAGAGCAATTTTTGCACATTAGAATATGAGCATCTAACAATCATCTTTTGGCCATTTTACCAGAATTTGTAAAAATCCCTTGCGTAAAGGACATTAAGTTGAAGAAATTCACAAATAATTTCTCACTGTTGAGATGGTAAATATATTGAGGCAAAATCTTGATTTTAGAAGACTCATAGACTAATGAATTTTTTGAAACTACCAATGGGTAGACAATTCAATCAATTTTGAATAAACCGTCAATACCATCCAATCCATTTTACCAATTTATTCATTTTTAGAACAATCTAGTCAAATTTTTAAATAAATCATCACTCCATCCGATCTATTTGATCAATTCATGTCATTCAATTCATTTAACCAGTTTATTAATTTTTCGGATAATCTAGTCAATTTTGAATAAATCGTCAATTTCATTCAATTCATTTGACCAGTTTACCCATTTTTAGGGTGATTCAGTCAATTTTGAATAAATCATTCAATTCATTTGATCAGTTTACCCCTTTTAGGGTGATCCAGTCAATTTTGAATAAATAATCAATTTCATTCAATCCATTTGATCCTTTTATTCTCTTTTAGGGTTTCGATCTAAGGTTCGCTAAATAAATTAGTCGAGACATTGCAATCCTTTCAAGAGTAGACTCTTTCACACATCATTTTATGTGTCGATCAAAGTAATCAATCCATTCAGACTTTGTCCTCATTTTGATAAGACAAATGCCTCTTGTCACTCCAATTGACCAAATTTCTCCAATTGCTTGTCAATCGAATCTCAATAAATTGATCTAATTCATCAGGTATTATATGGTGCCTACCCTAGAGGATTGCATTCTAATGTTAGGCCTACCCTGGGCATAAAAAGGGCTCCCAAATAGGACATGTATGCGAATTACTTTAATTTTTTACTAACTCCTGTCTTTTCTTTTTCTTTCTGTTTGTTAGCAGTTAATCAAGAGGAAAATCTAAAAAGGATTTTTCCTTAATTTTTAGGTAATTGTAAATATAGATACACGAAGAAACCCCATCATTATACGATCACGTAGCCGAACTTTGAGAAATAGTGTAAACACGAGTACACGTCCTGAATCATCCGATAGGTCTGCAACGATGCCAACAGCTGACCTTGCAAATCTAGGAGTTCAACTGAGCGAGGTGTTGAATAAATTTAATGAATTAAGCATAGAGATGACCGCACAAAGGCGCTTGATTGATTCGTTGGTTGCCGGTAGCAGCGATGGTGTCCAGCCGGATCCCCTACCTGCCGATCGAACTGAACCTCAACCACTAACCCTATCCTATATTCAAACCTCTTTTGCTCCACATTTTGTAAATCCACCTGAGGAAGCTTTCACCTATCCCACACCTGGCCTCCCACATACCTATACATCCAATATCCAAACCAATCCTCTTCACCCTCAAATTCCTCCAAATTATTCACCTGTTAGTCTGAACATGTCACTTGAACCTCAAGAATCATATTATTATTCTACCGCAGAGCCATTCACACTAGACACCGCTGCACAAGGAAAAGTTGAAGTGAGAGAATCCTCCGCGCCAATTGACAAAATCTGTCAAAGAGGTTAGATCGATTTGACGAGGTCATGAGGAAGAGCCAAGGCTTTTCTTCCCGACCTAGATGCCAACAATATTCCACTTACTCATACCCTTATCCAGATTACCCAAACCCACGCCCTGTTTACTATACTATTGTCAATCACCCTCGCCCTTGGCCAAACTATGCAAGCCCACTTACAATGCCCTTCCTAATATCTCAAACCAACCCTCAAATTCGACCTCGTCTACCTTATAATCCCAGACCTGCTCCACCAAACAAACAGACCTACAACCATCCTCAAACCAATGAAATACAACACTTCGGCCGATCTCGAACTTTTACCAATTTAGGTAGGCTCATTGACCAACTGTACGAACAGTTCAAGGCCGCCGGTAAAATTGATGACATACCTCCTCCAAACTACTCTCGTCGAGGCTTCTCTGTTGGGTACGACCCTCAAGCCGCTTGTGCCCACCATTCTGGAGCGCCCGGTCACTCGACCGGTAACTGTTGGGTACTAAAGTATAAGATTCAGGACATGATCGAAACAGGAGATATAGTGTTAAGGAAAAGGGAAGAACAAAGACCGAGCACAAGTACGAATCCTTTTCCTGAACACAAGGACACCATCACAGCATTTACCTCCAATGAAGAAATTTGAAAATCCTGGAAGGAGCTGAATTAGTGAGATTCCTCCCTCTTGAAGGGAAGTTTCGATAAATCTAGGGAATTGTTTTGGTTAAAGCCAATGAAAAATCGTTCATGCGTGTGTTTTTTGTTTAATTATGTTTTTGTAAATAGTTTTAATCAAGTGGCATTTGAAGGCACGTTTCGTTTAGCAAGTAACATGATATTAAGTTTGATTTTTTTCTTGAAATGATATAAAATGTACAGTTTTATATGTACTGTGACTTACATATTCTTTTCAGATGGCCCAAAATGCAACCTCTTGACCCTTTTGGATATTACCATTCCGGAATTTGATGGCGGTAATCTCGCTATCGCATGCATGTAGGAATAGCGAGGAGGTATTCGAACATACTTCAAAGAGATTCAAAAAAGGAATTCAGACCAAATGAGGATCAAGATGAAGAAAATAAAATTAGTGGTTACTTGAATAAAAAGCAGAAAAAAGAGGCTGATGGAAAGCAGCGTCAAGAACAATAATCTTTATTTAATAAGAATCAACCAAATGCAGTCAAAAGGAGCGACCTGTGCATACAATAAAAGGGTCAAATCATGACTACTTGGAAAAGAGACAGCGTTACTACTCGAAAAAGAGACAAAATGTTGAGACAATTGTTGTCGGTGCAAGATTGGAAAGAGTTTGTTGTCATAAAAAAAAAGAAGAAAAGAGGAAAAGAAAAAGTATTGTCCGGCGGATCACTTATGTTTCACAGATATGGATGAACAGGAGTCTTCCCCAGTCAATTAATTCAGGTACATGCAAGAAATTTCGCATTAATGAAAGTTTACTTTCAGAGTTAATGTAAGGAACGGAATAAAAGTCAGGCCCTCTTCTTTTCCAATCAAACACTCTATCCCTAGTTACCCCTTTTGAACCTTCACAATGACCATTTCGTTTGGCAACCCCTGAGAATCGCAAATCCCACACTGGAGCGAATTTGAATTTTAATAGAAGAAAGCTAGAAAAGAAAGGAAAAACTTCAAAAGATGATGGGAAGGCAGAAGGCCGAAAGAAAGGAAATGAAAGAAAAGAGAATCTCGGTTAAGCATAAACTGGGACAAATTTTGAAAAGTTTAAAAGAATGGCAGAAGGCCAAAAGAAAGGAAATGAAAGAAAAGAGAACTTCGGTTAAGCATAAACTGGGGCAACTTTTGAAAATTTCAAAGGAATGGCAGAAGGCCGAAAGAAAGGAAATGAAAGAAAAGAGAACTTCAGTTAAGAATAAATTGAGGCAAGTTTTGATTTAACCCTAAAATATGGTTGATGCAACAATGCGATCTCAGATCATTTAAACCACTTTTGAAATCCGCTTTCAAACCTTAACTTTTCTAAGCACCCCACCTGACCCCATTACAAAAGCCGAAAGTCCTGACTTCTGTTCTTTGCAATATCTCTGTCAAGAAATTTTCTAATTAATTGGCGAATGATGTTCATATACTGATGCTAGAAAATTTTTTAGATGAATTTTTGAATTGATTAGGTGTGAGGTTGGCACTGCTCATCATGTGAAAACCCGCAAGGACGCATTTAAAAGAGAAAAAGAGAAAGAAAAAAAAGAAAATCAAGAAAGAAAATAGGGGAAAAAGAGAAAGAAAAAGAAAAAAACAAAAGGATGGAGGGTAATCTTGGTGAAAACCCGAAATGATGCTAAGGTAAGGTTGCATAAAGAAAGCAAAGGTGACTTAGTTCATTGGGATTCCTTTTCACATTGTGGTTTTCCGCTGGCATTGAATTTCGGGCGGACGATATCCAAAGGGTCAAACGGGGCACTTTGTTAGAGGCCAAAGTATTTTGGTCATCAACATAGATTGTTGGATTTGTGATTCATTTCTCTAAAGTCATTTTTTTCTTTCAATGCAAGTCGATGGTTATTTTTTGCATTACTTTGGGTTTTGACATTTTTGTATAAAAATTCTTTAGGTGTCGCATAGTTTTATTTGTCTCATTGGATTTTTTCAAATGACAATTTCCCCGATTTATCGAAAGGTGCATATGTATAAGTTTTATGCTAAGTTAGCATTGGAAGCTAAGGCAACCGGGATGCAATTTACGGTACAATGTCTGGTTTTACAGCATCGAGGGAAAAATATCAAAATACTCATGTTTACACGTTTCTCGAAAGGCGGACGGATCGAATGGTGGTGGCATTATCTTGATTGTTTTACATAGCAAAACTGGAAAAAATTATTTTTGTAATAAAGTCATGGAATGTTGCCCAATTATTAAACATTCAGGGTTCAAATAAGAGTGGAAGTGCGAATTAAGGCCTTAAGGAGAAGCAACAATGCCACAATGCAAAGCAAATTATTGGTTGTACAAAAATTGATTCAAACTGGGGCAATTTTTGAAAAGATTTTTCAGGTAAGCATTCAAGAACTTTTTCATGCAATAACGTGTTTTTCTATCACCGTTAGCATCGAGTTTATCTCACTAACGTGTTTTTTCTATTATCGTTAGCATCGAGTTTATCTCACTAACGTGTTTTTTTTTCTATCATCGTTAGCATCGAGTTTATCTCACTAACGTGTTTTTCTACTATCGTTAGCATCGAGTTTATCTCACTAACATGTTTTTTTTTTCTATCATCGTTAGTATCGAGTTTATCTCATTAACGTGTTTTCTATCATCATTAGCATCGAGTTTATCTCACTAACGTGTATTTTCTATCATCGTTAGCATTGAGTTTATCTCACTAGCGTGTTTCTCTATCACTGTTAGCATCGAGTTTATCTCATTAACGTGTTTTTTTTCTATCACCTCTAGCATCGAGTTTATCTCATTAATGTGTTTTTTCTATCATCGTTAGTATCGAGTTTATCTCACTAACGTGTTTTTTTACTTTCACCGTTAGCATTTAGTTTATCTCACTAACGTGTTCTTCTATCACCATTAGCATCGAATTTATCTCACTAACGTGTTTTTTCTTTCACCGTTAGCATCGAGTATATCTTATTAACGTATGTTGTGTTTTTCTATCACCGTTAGTATCGAGTTTATCTCACTAACATGTTTTTCTATCACCGTTAGCATCGAGTTTATTTCACTAATGTGTTTTTCCTATCATCATTAGTATCGAATTTATCTCACTAACGTGTTTTTTCTTTCACCGTTAGCATCGAGTATATCTCATTAACGTGTGTTGTGTTTTTCTATCACCGCTAGTATCGAGTTTATCTCACTAACGTATTTTTTCTATCATCGCTAGTATCGAATTTATCTCACTAACGTATTTTTCTATCATTATTAGCATCGAGTTTATCTCACTAACGTGTTTTTTTATCACTGTTAGCATAGGGTTCATCCCACTAACGTGTCTTCCTACTTCCATTAGGCTTGAGTTTTATCCCAATGACCGATGGTGTGGTAGGATCGGGTACTATCCCACTGACCAATTTGACGGCAGGATCGAGTATTATCTCACTGACCGATGGTATGGCAGGATCGGATATTATCCCACTGACCAATTCGAATGCAGGATCGGGTATTGTTCCACTGACCGATGGTATGACAAGATCGGGTATTATCCCACTGACCAATTTGATGGCAGGATCGGGTATTATCCCACTGACCGATAGTATGGCAGATTCGGATTTTATCCTATTGACCTTTTTATGTTTATTTCAGTTCACGGTAGAATAAATACCGGTAAGTATTTGGTGTCTACATCTTTGTCTCGAATCTCTTCGAAACTCGGACAAAGAGGGGCAAGTTATAGACACCAAAAATTTTATTTATTTAATTTAATTTTAGCTTTATTTATTCTTATTTTATTTTATTTTACTTTAATTGATTAAATGATAGTTAGTGTTTATTTTTTATGAATTAGGTTCATCATTTTAATTTTAAGATATTTTTGCATTAAATTTCAAAAAAGGAAAATTGTTAATAAAAATCAATTCTTTTTATCTTTTTCAAACTCAGTTTTTGCAAAGTAAAATGACATTTTGTAAGGTAATTAGAAATTAGCATTTATTTATCATAAATTGGTTTTGAAAAAGAAAAATACAAAAACAAAAACAAAAATAATATGTGGCACACATGTAATAGGGCCAAGTGGTGTGCATGCAAAAGCGACAAGTGTCCCTATTTTTCATAAATTGGTTTTGGAAAAGAAAAATACAAAAACAAGTTTTTCTCTCTACTTTGAGAGCCTCTCTCTCTACTTTGAGAGACCTTTTTTCTTCTCAGCGTAGGAGTGTTTCAAAATTTGAAAGGAGCGCCAACCCAAAAATAGAAAGCGCAAGAAGAATCACAAAACCACAAATAGTGACTGTTTGACTTCCGTACATCCGAGCTTTCCAATTCTACATCCATATGCAACTCTCTGAGCTGCAACCCTGTTTCCTTCGTGAGAAAAGGTCATGATCTTGAGAACATTTGAAGGATGCAACCCGTAGAGAAAGGTTTTTATGTTTTGATTTTTTGGTGTGTGTGAGTGTGTGAGTTTGTAGGTCTGTCTAGGATGGTTGTATAGAATAGAAGTCTTTCCGTCTCTTGTGTGTTTTCTTCTCTGTTCTTGCAGGCTACTTCATCTGGTGCTTCTACGATAAGGAATAGTGCAAGGTAGAGCCACTGCAACTGCAAGACTGGAGGATGGAGGAAGAGTTAACAAGAGCTTTTAGCAAGTTTGAACTATCGGTATCGGAGCTGGAAGGGGTAGATCTCTGCCCTGATGACATTTGCGAGGGGGTTCAAAACTGTAGGCAGAGTCTGGTTGGAAGACTGATTGGTGAAAAGGTTGCAAATTTCACGGGCATAAAGAACTTTACTAATCATGCCTGGGGATACCCTAGGAATCTAACTGTGACTGAACTGGGTCCTAACATTTTCCAGTTCCAGTTGGAGAAGGAAGAAGACCGTGAAAAAATTCTGATGGGAGGACCATGGATTATGGATAACCAGATTCTTGTGATGAAGGAATGGGAGGCTGGGTACGAAAAGAAGGCCCATCATTTCAGATTTGCTCACCTATGGGTACAAATCTGGAATCTCCCAGTTCATTGGTTGTGTAAGTCAGTGAGTTTTAAGCTAGGAAAGATTTTTAAATCTGTTAGGGAGGTTCTTGTTCCGTCAGGGGGGGGGAAATCTGGGAGACATATGAAGATTATGGCTGAAGTGGATGTCCTACAACCTCTCCCGAGAGGAACTTTGGTTAAGCTTGAGGAAGTGAATACATTGGTGGAATTTAGGTATGAGCGATGCCCAGATTTTTGCTACAATTGTGGGATCATTGGGCATGGGGATAAGTCTTGTACTGGGGACAAAAGGGAGAGTCAGACGTGCAGGGAAGGACAATACAGAGCTTGGATAAGGGCAGGGAATATTATGGCTTCCCCTCTGAAAGCTTGCTTAATGACTGGTACAGAGGTGAATAAGAAGTCCAGAGAGGTAGCATTGGTAAGCAAGGGACCAAGTAATAGAGCTGGGATGATAACTGAGAAAGGTCCTGGGGTCGAGACTGGTACAAGCAGCAGAGAGGGTGACAAGGTGTTTAAGAAGAGTGACCAACAAAAGCTAGCAATGGAGGAAAAATGGGATGAGATTCTGAGGGAGAGTGCAAAGATGAAAGGAAGCCGAGAGAAAGAGGACAATGAGGAGAGTACACGAAAGAAGGGGGCGAATTCAAAGGGAGGAACAATACTGAGAGGCCTAAAGTGGTAGTGGACCTGGGAAATGACTGGAACGGGAAAGAAAACCAGCGCCCAGAAGATATGGTTTTAGATGCAAGCATTGACCTAGAGGATAAAAATAAATACGAGAAGGGGGTATTAACTAACAATGAGCCTGAAACAAAGGAAGCCAACTGCTGGACTCAGGAAAGCAGAGGTAATCAAGGAAGGAAAAAGCAGTGGATGAGGAGTTCACGTATTAAAAGGGTGCCGCTGAACGACATTACGGATAGAGGGACAGTGAGCAACCTTGGAGAGAAAAGGAAAACAACGGAAGAATGGCAGGACCTGGACCTTATGGAAGAGGACATAACACATGGTCCACAACACAAGCTATTAAGAAGGGACCAGGATGTCGATCAGCAAGGAGGGGAATTGGAGGCTAGCCCCGCAATGTCTCCACTAACACAATGAAGGTAGCGGTGTGGAAATGCCGAGGTGCAGGAGGCCCCTTGACAATTCCCCAGCTGAAGGAGGTAATACCTCCACTCTCCTAGTGTGGTGTTCCTATGTGAGACAAAAAACAAAGAAAGTTATATGAAACAGGTGCAAAAAAGAATTAAGTTTGAACATAGTTTTGTAGTGAATCCTAAGGGTAGAGCAGGGGGACTAGCTTTGTTTTGGAAGGAGGGGGTACAATTATTGGATATACACAGCACTGATTGGTATATTGCAGCAAGAGTGGAAGACAAGGAGACGAATGATTATTGGTGGCTGGTAGGTATATACGCAAGTATAGATGAGAGGGTGAGAGTGCAGCAATGGGAGACAATAGGGGAAAAAAGAGGGCATGGGGTGAGAAATGGGTAGTAGTGGGAGACTTTAACGACATTTGCTCAAACGGGGAGAAATGGGGGGGGGAAGAGAGAGATCAGAGGGTAGTTTTAGGGAGTTCAATAGCTTTATTTTTGAAAATGAGAGGGTGGATATAGGGTGTAAGGGGGTGCCTTGGACATGGAGTAACACATGGGAAGGGGAGGGAGAAATAGGAGAGAGACTAGATCGATGTTTAGGAAGTGTTGGGTGGGTGCAAAAGTATGAGAACGTTGCTGTGGAACACATTGAAATAGAGGCTTCTGATCACTGCCTGCTACTGATGGACACAAAACCCAAGCAAAGGAGGGTCAAAAGAAGGTTCTTCTTCGACCAAAGATGGGCAAAGGATGAGGCATCGATAGCGGTTATTAAAAGAGCTTGGGGACTGGAACAAAATGGGTCTAGAATGTTCAGAGTGGTGAAAAGGATTAAGGAATGTAGAATTGCTCTGATTGAATGGAACAAGTCAGTTAAAGGCAACACAAAGGCAAAAATTCAGGAGCTGAAGGAGAAACTAAGGTCTGTCCGTGAGGGGAATGAGCCGTGCAACAAAGGAGTTATCACAACCTTGAAGCTACAACTAAGCAAAGATTACAAGGATGAAGAGCTGTTTTGGAGCCAGAAATCAAGGAGCAGATGGCTCAAGGAGGGGGACAAGAATACAGCCTACTTTCACCTAAGTGTCATGGCTACTAGGAAACGGAACAATATCAGTATACTCTAGAAGGCTAATGGGGAGTGGTATACGAGCGTAGAGGAAATCGAAGCTGAGTTAAGCGAGCACTATGTGGAGCTGCTCAACTCAAGTAATCCATCTGAATTTGAAGAAGTGTTGCAAGGCATACCGTGCACTATTTCTAATCTCATGAACACACAGTTGATCAAGCCAGTGACAGAATTGGAGATCAAACAAGCCATATTTTCCATGTTCCCAAATAAAGCTCCTGGAGTTGATGGTATGCCCCCTTTATTTTTCCAAACATACTGGCATATTATCAAAAATGATATTGTCAATGTTGTTACAAGTTTTTTCCATTCTGGTAATATCTTAACGGCTATCAATGAGACCATTATTTCCCTTATCCCTAAGGTTGAAAATCCTGTTGTGCTTACCAATTACAGGCCTATAAGCCTTTGCACTGTCATTTATAAAATTATTTCCAAGATTTTGGCTAATAGAATAAAAAAAATCCTAGTGCACTGTATTAATCCGTCTCAATCTGCTTTTGTCCCTGGGCGTCAAATTCTTGACAATGCTGTCATCGCTCATGAAGTCTTGCATTTTTTAAAAAATAAGAGAGGTGGTAGAGTAGGCTTTATGGCTTTAAAGCTTGATATGTCTAAAGCCTATGATAGAGTGGAGTGGAAATTTCTAGGCAGAATAATGTTACATATGGGCTTTTGTCCTACTTTTGTTCGCTGGATCATGACGTGTATCTCCACTGTTTCTTATTCTTTTAACTTGAATGGACAAAAGGTGGGCTATATCAAACCATCTAGAGGACTCCGTCAAGGGGATCCCCTATCCCCCTACTTGTTCATTATATGCACGGAAAGGCTGTCCAATTTAATCAAGAAAGCTGTGGATTCTAAGCAACTAACGGGCATCAAAGTCTGCAAAGATAGCCCTATGATCTATCATCTCTTTTTTGCAGACGATTCTCTTTTTTGTTGCAAAGCAAGCAAGGAGGAGGCTAAGAAGGTATAGGAGATCATTCAGACATATGGACAAGCCACGGGACAGGTAGTAAACTTTGACAAATCAGCCATGTTCTTTACTAAAAATACCCCCAACAGGATTAGAGGAGAGATTAGCGAGGTTTTGGGTAATATGAGGGAAGCCTCTAGTGGGAAATATTTAGGATTACCTATGACTATTGGGAGAGCTAAGAATCAGGTTTTTGGGTTCCTGAAAAGTACCATCATCAGCAAACTCCAAGAATGGAAACATAAATTGCTTAGTCAAGGGGGTAAGGAGATCCTAATCAAATCTGTCATTATGGCCATGCCTACCTATATTATGTCTTGTTTTAAGCTCCCTAAAGGCTTGTGCAAGGATATTAGTGCAACTATTGCCAGGTTCTAGTGGGGCGGGAGGGGGGTCTTGAGAACAAAGTGCATTGGGTGAGGTGGAGTAAACTTACTGAAGTTAAAGGGAAAGGGGGGTTGGGCTTTAGAGATTTAGAAGCTTTCAATGTAGCCTTGCTTGCAAAACAAATTTGGAGAGTTGTCACAAATCCGAATTTGTTAGTAAGCAAGGTCCTGAAAGCTAAGTACATGAAGGAGAATGACTGGCTTGTTCAAAAGCCCCCGAGCACAGCATCTTGGTGCTGGAAAAGTTTGCACAAGGGAGGTGAGCTGCTTCAGTAGGGCTTATACAAGAGGGTGGGAGATGGAAGGTCAATTAAAATCTGGGAAGACAGATGGGTAGCTGGATCGTGCAATCAGAAATTAACTACGGCAAAACCAGCAGGGTGTCAACTTGAGTGTGTCCATGAACTAATAGAGGAGGGGAGTGGAAGACTGATACTTTGCATCGCTGGTTTAACATAGATGATGTGTGTGACGCCCCGAAAAGTATAAGTGTGAGAACCCGTACTTTTCCCATTTTCTAGGGTTTTATTTATTTAATGGCTTGTTTTCTGCGTTTTCTTTAGTAGGGAAATTTTCTTGATATTTTTAAGGAGCAGATATAGTTTTTGGATGATTTTTCTAGTATCAAATAGGTTTTGAGAAATTAAGAGTGTATACCGGATGTGGGACCCACTAGGGCGAAAAGTTCTGAAAAATTCGACCAATTAGGTTAAGTTCCGGATACTGGGTGAAATTTATCAGGTGTTAAGAGATAATTAGAGGAGGTGAAGTGATTGATGTGAGAGGGAAAAAGAAGGATAGGAATGCATTAATGAAGTGACAAGTGTCACCTTAAGAGTGGTGGTCACTTATTTGACTTTTTGACCTTTCTTACCAATTGATTAAATATCTCAAAATTACCACAAAAATCATTTTTTTCTTCACCATTGTGGCCGGCCCTCTCTAGCTAAGAAGAAAGAAAAACTCTCCAAGATTCTTGCTTCCATCTTGCTTGAGTGTAATCATCCAACCATTTGATCTTGTTTCTACTCCATAAAATCTCTCCATTTGGTACTAGAAAGTGATTTGGTGAAGTGTTTAAGGAAGCTAAGGTGTCCAACAACTCTCCCTCTCTTGTTTACTAGGTGAGTGGTGATTGAACTTCCTCCTACACTTAATGAAGCTTAAGTTGTGCTTAATGGTAGCTAAAGTGATGAATTTGTGGTTTATTTCTTGGTTTGAGAGGAATTGGTGAAGTTTTCAATTTATTGATGAATTTTCTGGTTTAATTGTGATCATGATGTTGTGGTTATCTATGATGGTTGGAATTGATGGCTAATGACTATAGTAGGTGTACATGATTGGTAATTGTAACCAATTTTGGGTTTGGAAGGAATTTGAGAAAGTTAGGGTTTCATAACCCCCTTTCTGTCCGGTTTTGTATCATATGGTTAGAGGATGAATTGGCCTTGGCTCAAAACATGAAAGTTGTAGGTATTGATGTTTTAAGGGTTCCTGTGAAATTTCAGGTCACTTGGAGTAGTGTAGAATGAGATAAGCCGAAATTACTATTGCTGTTCTGGGTTCATCAGGATGTTAGAACTGCGTCTAAAATGGGTTGTTTTGACTGGAATTGTTTTGGATTTGGGTGTTGAGGTCTTCTGATGAAATGTAACTTGATGTCCTAGCTACCATATGCCTTTGGAATTTCTGCATTTGGACCTGTTTAGACTGAGTTGTACTGATTACAGCATAGTGTAATTTGTAAACCTGCAATTACGGTTCTGGTTTGTTATTTGGCATATTTGACTTAGTTGTGCTGGGATTTAGACTGAGTGACCTTCTACATTGTTGTAGCCCTGGTTCTTAGCTTCGAAACGGTGGGTCTTGGACCTCCATCCGATACTCGTAGTACCTTTGGTGCCATTACCGTAAAAGGACGTCAAAACTATTTTTCTGGTTTTGAGCTTAACTTTCATTTCTGGACTTTTCCCTAGTTTGACTTGTACTAGTACTACTTGGAACTTGCTGAATGACTATTAGATGAACTTGTTGTTGTGTGTGTACCTTTGGGACTGGTTGAGGAAATAATGAAGCCTTGATGGCTGGAAAAGTAAAGAAATTTAGGGGAAGTGCTGTCCGAACTTTGAAGGGATTTGTTTGCATTGAGTTTGTGATCTAAGACTCGGATTTGAGCAAGGCAATGATATATGATGGATGGTTTCTGAGCCATGGAGGTGAGTAACCCTAAACTATTTCCAAATTACTTGTGAAATGTTTCTTACATTATTTACTTTTGAACTGTTTTCTTGCATATCATGCGTGCTTATATGAAAGTGTTCCTTGTTTGATATATTTCCTTGACTTCATGACTTGTATTATTGATTGATAACGTGTTACGTGCTTTGAATGATTTCCAAAACGAGCTTTCTAGGCGAGTGTGTATTTTATCGCACTCGACCTAAATCAATGTGAAATTTTCATGATAAATGATTAAATGCTACTTGCGCATGAATGTAAGCCTTTTGGGCTGAACTGGCCATTGTCCCTTGTTACCGGTCGTCTCGAGCCAGAAACGGACTCGGTCGGGCGATTAGGGACCTGGGTGAACGTTTGGTATACTCGAGTATTACCTTTGTAGGTTGGTGGAGTTTGGTGGAAAATGATGCAATTTCAAATGAAAAAAAAAAGGAAATGACAGGAGAACGAACGTATCTTTTCATGAATGTTACTATCGCTTTCCATTGTACATGTTTCTTGAATTATTGATACTCCATATTTAATGTTTTGTAAATGTTGTAATTGTTTCTGGACTTATCATTTGATTTATGACATCATTGAAAAGAAATATTGTTAAACCGATTTGATTACTGATTTTCTGGTTACTCGCTGAGTTTCTAGCTCACCCCAAAAATATTTTATTCCCCTCCACAGGGCTCGTGGCGAAGGAAGGCTTGTAGTACTTGTGCACGTGACTGGATGGCTTATGTTTTGTACAATTTGGATTTGGAAATCATTTTATGTATAGTTGAGAATTGTTTCCGCTTCGCTTATGACATGTAATTTTTGGAGAATTTGATGTATATTGGAGATTTATCTTGTAATCTGTTTGAGGAATGTAGTGAACGACTAAGTCCCGGCGAGAGCCGGGCAGGCGGCCCGCCGAACCCTCTGGTTCGCCTTAGGGGGAGGTGGGGCTGTCACAATGTGAAACTCATAACTAACATCCCTCTTAGTCTATATGATAGGAAAGACAGATTGTATTGGTTGCATAGCAAGTCTGGTGTATATACAGTCAGAACAGGCTACGTTGTCGCCAAAGGGGGAAGGGATACTATGAACCGCAGGGCAACACCTGACTCGGAGACTAGCTGGGCAATTAGGAAGCACACGGTGTGGAAAAGATTGTGGGGCTTAAATATCAAAATGAAGCTCAAGCATTTTTTATGGAGGTGTTTGCAAAATGGGCTGGCTACTAGTGAAGCTCTCTACCAAAGAGTTGGGAAAGGAAGCAACCTGTGCCAATGTTGTGGTGAGGCTACTGAAACCATTGAACATGTATTCTTTTTTTGTCCAACAGCTCAAGTGGCTTGGAGGCTAGCTCCGGTGAGCTGGGAAGGGATAGTTGAGCTACAATGCAACATGTGGAGGTGGTGGGATGCTGTGATGGACTCGGCAAAGGGGCCACAAGGAATGGACCGCATCAAGCTCACAGTAAATATCCTTTGGCAACTCTGGAAGGCGAGAAACAAGAGAGTATTCCAGCTGGAGAGCGTGGATGCAAAAGTGATAATTGACAAAGCCCAGCTAGAGTGGATCAAATTTGAAGAGACAACTGGTTCTCAACCCCGAGTACTTGCATCATCAGAGCAGGAAAGACTGATTCAGCATATTTGGGAGCCACCACAGGAGGGAGTAGTGAGAATTAATACGGATGCAGCAATCTCAACAAAAATGGTCAGGACTGGATTGGGAATTGTTGCACGGAACTGGCGAGGAGATCTAGTGAAAGTTCAAGGGATTAGTAGAAGGAAAAGAGGGAAGCTGCCACGGAGGAATCATTAGCAATCCGAAGTTCGCTGGAAATGGCTCAAGCTGCAGGATGGACAAAGATAGAAGTCCAGTCGGACTGCAGAAACGTTGTGAGCTCGATCAATGTGGGCAATTTTCAGGATTGTAAGTTACAAACAATCCTAGAAGACATTGAGGCCCTAAAGACTAGCTTTGACAGTTGCATTTTCACTTTTGTTCCCAGAATTGCGAATGGTTGTAGTCATGCAATGGCTCAATTTGCAACCAAAGTGGTTAAAACCATTGATTGGGAAGCTTCATTTCCAACATGGTTAACTGTTCTAGCTAGAAAAGATATGGGGGTAGTTACCCCTTTTTGTAATTAACTCTTGTCCTTTCAAGTGTTAATATCTATAAAATATTATCATTTGTTTAAAAAAAAATACAAAAACAAAAAAAAATAATATGACACACATGCAATAGGGCCAAGTGGGGTGCATGGAAAAGTGACAAGTGTCTTTCTTTGGACACCACAACAAAGGGAGAAGGGTAGGTGGCAAGACACTTGGAAGTTTAGGAAAATTTGAAGGAAAAAACAAAACAAAAGAAACTGAAAAAGAAAGGAGATGGGTGACTAGGGAGAGAAAAAAAGCAAAGAAAGAAGCAAAAGAAAAAAAAAGAGTCTTGGCAGCTGGGAGGTTGAGGGAGAAAGGGAGGAAGTAGGAAAAAAAGAAAAGGGCTACGGGTAAGGGGTTGAGAAAAGCTAGAGAAAGAAAGAAACTGGGAGGAGAGCAGCGGAAAAGATAGAAGGGAACTGAAGAAATAGGGTTTTTAGAAACAGGGCAGAAAGAGCAAGAGAAACAAGAGGAAACCGAGTGAGGGTTTGGGGAAAGAGAAAAAGGAAGGAAAGAAAGAAAGCAAGGGGGTTTCAGCCGAGAGCTTTCAGGGCAAGGAAAAAAGTAAGGAATAGAGGGTTTGGGGGGCTGAGGAGGAAAACCAGAAAACAGGAAAGAGAGTAAAAAAAAAGGGAGAGCTGCGAAAAAAGAAGGAAAGGAAGAAAAGGCTGGAAAAAGAGAGACTGAGGGAGCTGGAAAAAGCTTGGGGAGGCTGCGAAAAGGAGATTGAGAGGGAGAAACGATAGAAAGAAAAGGGAGGAAGAAAACTAGGAAAAGAAAACAAGGGGAGAGAGGCGACGGGCTGAGGGAAAAGGGTTTTGGGGGCTGAGAGAAACGGAAAAGCTGAAAAAAAAGGAGAGCGAGAGATTGAGGGAGTAATGGCTGAACAAGAAGGGTTTCTGGGTAGAAAAAAGGAAAAACTGAGGGAAAAACAACAAAAAGAAGTGGCGGCTGGAAAAGGAAGAGGGCTTTGAGGAGTGGTGGCTAGAAAAGGAAAGAGCTTCAGGTGGCTGAGGAAGGAAGAAAAGAAAACAGCAAAAAGAAAGAAACAGGAGGAGAAACCAGAGGCTTCAGGAGGAGAAACTAAGAGGAAAAATGAGGAACTGCGGGGAGAAAACAACTCCGGGTCGGTTGAATCAAGGCTCAAAGTGATTCATCACTACTAGAAATTGCTGCAACGAAAGGGTTTGCGGAATTTTCTCCACAGATCCAGGGCTTCTATCGTCTCTTCAGGTTTATTTGTAAGTTCACCATCAAAGCTAATTCTAGACCTTATTTGAAGCCTATGGATGAAATCTTGCTGGTTTTTCTTTCCACAAATCTGTTGAGGAAGTTATGAACCGTGAACTTGTGTTTTGTTTTGTTTCTTTTGTTTTTCCTGCTTCCGTTGTAAAAGGGGAAGAATAACGCATGAGAAGTTTGACAAGATTTAAGTTGCTGTAGTTATGCATGTTGGTTGTTGTTTGTTGCTCCATTTCCTTTCTTTCTGTCCATTTGGTTCACGAAGCTGTTTTCATGTATCTCTGTGGAATTTTGTTGATATTGCTAAGAGTTTTGTTTTGAAAGGATTCAAGTTTGATTTATTCCATAAGGAAGATTTTGATTGCCTTGCTTTTTCATGATGCAAAAATGCGTGTGAATAATTAGCTGGTTAAGTGAACTTCCATGAAAACACCCAGAAACTGGTGGAAAAGCTTTTTAATGAATTTGGAATGTTGCAAACTCATCCCCACGTTACAGATTTTCCATTCTTTTTGGTGTGCTTAGTATTGCATCTTGATGATGGGTTTAGGGAGTTTAACGAGAATTTGGGGTTGTTTTCTTGCCGCTAACGATTGCCGCATGAGGTTCGATAAAAATTTCAAAGCCATCCGAAAAGTTGCAGAAAGTTCCCAGTTTTGCTTGTTCTTTCTTTCTGAATTTTTGTGTTTAAGTCTAAGAGTTTTATGTTGAAAAGTGAAGAATATTTGGTGATCTTGTTGCTTTAGTTCAATTTGGATTTGGTTGAGATGTTAGTTGTCCATTTGAGATTGTGTTTGAGAACCGCATTGGAGAACTTAGAATTGCAGATGCATTGTTGTTGAAGAAGAAGGCTTCTTCGAGCTAGTTGCATGAGGCACTTCCGAAAATTGCACTTTAATCCCTAATTTTCTAAATAATGTTACTTTGGCCCAAAAATTGAAGAAATCAATCAACTTTTGTCCTTTCAAAATGCTAACTTTCCTTGGCATGCTTTAATGTGATTTTTGGATAGATTATTGGTGAATTTTAGAATGAAATGTGAAGGTTTAATAATTTTGATAGATTTCTAGTTTTGAGATTTGGATTTTAGTGAAAATTTTGGGTAATTTTGTTGTGTAATTATAGCAAATGGGTTTTCATTTATTGTGAATTGTAGCATTTGGTTTTGGTAAGCTTCATCTTAAGCCCTTAACTTTATTTTATTTTAATTTAGACCCCTAATATTTGTAATAATAATGATTTGACCCCTCAAACTTCTTTAACTCTTTCAATTGGGTCCTTATTTGTTTTAATTTGCTGAATATGGGTTGCTTACTTTTATTTGAATGCTTTGATTGATTCAATTTTATGTTTATTTCCATTTCTTGTGATTGTTTGTTAATTAAAGTGATGTCTTAACCTTTTTTCTTTGTTTTGGAGGGTAAATAAGAAAAATTTTATTTCATTAGGTCACCAATTCAAGGAAGGTATATAATACTCCTTTATTTTGATTTTGCTTGATCCTATGTGCTACTATGTGATTTTATGTGTGAAATTGCATGCTTGTTTGAATGTTTTTTATTTATTTATTCACTTTATTTATTTTAATTTTGTATATTTATTTTAATTTAATTTTTCGTTATTTGAGAGGCATTTAAATGCCAAATTGTAATAGTTAGGTTATTATTTTATTTCATTTCATTTTTTACCCCTTTAGATTGTAGTTAGGGCCCCCAAATGTAATAGTTAGGTCTTTATTTGTTTTAGTTGCCTTGTGTGTTTTGCATGCTTGTGTGTTTACGTGTTACTTGCTTTCTTAGGGTCTTGCATCTAGATCATGCTTATGTGTTATGTGCTATATGTGATTTATGTGTTTATCTGCTTTTATTATGCTTTATATGATTTATTTGATTATAATAAATGCATGACGTCACAACACTAGTCCAACGCTAGTTGTGGACTTTTTTCCGATTCCACACTAGTCCAACGCTAGTTGCGGCCCTCCTTTCCGATTTCTCACTAGTCCAATGCTAGTGAGAACTTATAGACATGGGCTAGTCCAATGCTAGACCCTTAAGGACCGTCCTCGCGTTAGATCATATTTGTGTGACAAAATCACTACATTTCATGCATATTTTCTACTTTTAGGGTTTGTTTCATTTTGCACAACATTTCCCTTATATGTATCCCATATTCCCACTATATATACATCCCTTATCCCATATTTCCCCTATATGTATATTCCTTGCCCCTATATGTGAAATATGATATGTAGACTTGCATTCCATTTAAGAATTAGAACTAGGTTAGATCATTTGCTTGATTAGATAGGGAAATTACCCCTCGAATATGGGATATGGAAGAGTGTGGCTTTTTAGCTTTGGCACGCTCATATTCCCTCTATAAAAGGAAAAATTAAAGTCACAAGTTTTAGCCCCCCCCCCCGTACCCGTCATGATGCATTCCTTTAGGTCACGTATATTCGTATAATTATTATCTTTTCTTTCCTTCGAGTCTCATATTTTTGCATATTCGTAACCTCTTCAAAGAGTCACTCTTGGGCATCGCAATTAATGTGATTTGCACCAATTAAACTTTGAAGAGATATTCCAACCCCCTGATATCCTCCCAGGTTTGGGTTTTGCATCCATATAGTGACATCCAAATGTAATAAATTCTTGGGTTAAAATAAGAAAATTTTTCGACTAAATCACGCAACTAGCCTTGGATCGGTTGAAAGGGTGCCTTGGATTTTATCCTTGCCTTCCCTTTCTTCAAATGTAATTCCCAACCCTTTTTTTCTCGATTTTCGCAGATTTGGAGTCGTTTAAAAAGGGTTTTCTCTACTTTTTTTTTTAAAAAAATTCATTTTAGCTGACTTGGTACACCTTAATTCAATACCAAGTGACGACTCCTATTTTTTCATTAAAACCCCTTTTTTAAACTATTATTTTTAGGTCAAAATCGTCGCACTTTAAGTCCCATTTAGGCTCATTTCTTTATTTATTTTCTAAAAAATCAAAAACTCATTTTTCAAGCAAAATTACTCAAAATTCATTTCTTTATTCATTTTCTAATTAAAAATTCATTTTCAATAAAAAAAATTAATAAAAAAAATTCATTTTTATAAACACGTTATATTTTCATTTAAAAAATGGGGCGCGATACTTACCATAGTCCTGTAATAGCAATATGGTATGCTTCTATTAGTTCATAGCACTCTGGATCCTTTGGGTGTTATGGTAGCTTATTAAAATGTATTTTGCCATTTGAGTTTTTGATGAAAGTACTTATTAAATGTTTAAGTGCTTTTAAATATATTGTTGGATACATAATTCAATAAGTAATTATTGTATTGGACAATGTGTAATTTGAAAATTTTTAAATGTATTTATTTCTTTATTTAGTTAATAATATAGGATAAAATGATTAAATTTAATGCTTTATTTTTTAAACCACAAAAGCTACTTTAAAAACACCAAATTTGAGCTTTGCTAAAAGTGCTTTTAATATTAAAAACTCCACTCCTAATTTTATGAGATAACATTCACCAAACACCTTACTTTTAGCACCCACAAGTGCTTTTTTTTTTTCCTAATCAAAAGCATTGTAACCGCAAAAGTGACCTTATTTTACCTCATTTGAAAAACTATCTCCACCCTCACCTAATAGTTTAATACATCATATTTATTATCAAAGATTTAAAGCTCTCCAGCATACCATAGAAAAGAAAATGATCTCCATATTATATAATTAGGTAGTGCACACACTTGGAGATTTTCTAATGCTTGCACACTGAAATATCATCTATGGACTTCTTTAGTTCAACAAAATTCAGTTATTCTAAACATCTTTAACAAAGTTAGAAGTTTTACCTTAACTAGCTCAAGGGTAGAAGCAAAACCTCAGCCATAACTACACACCAAATCTAATTATCTAATTTTGTGAATATTTATAGATATCTAATAGCTTTTAAATATAAAGTTTTATTTTATATTTGTTTTTCATATTACACTTCTCTTGATTGAAACTACAATACTTAACAACTATTACTAATTTATGTTGTTAGATAAAGACCAGACCGAAAAATAAGGTTCTCCATGTCAAATACATAGTAACTATAAAACATAACTTCTTGGCCAAAAAAAAAAATTCTTGTCAAAACCAAATGCATAGAGTTCAAAATGTATGGAATTTGTAGGATGACTATATTTTAAGTTTCTACAAAAGGTGAAAGCTAGATAAGCAAGATGCTGAAGTAGTGGGCTCTGTAATATATTTCTTGAGTTGTATACAAAAATCTCGTATGAATAAGTATTGTATGATATAGGTTGAGCAAATTAGAAGAATAAATAAGGTAGTACATGAATTACTAAAGCACAAATATATAGAATTAACTATGAGATTCATTAGTTGAGAAATATGAATTACAATTTTGTAGCAACAAAAATCTTACATTTTGACATTTACAGCACAAAGATTACAAAATTAGTATTTGTTCCGAACTAGTTTTATTATATACCTCTCTAAATTTTTAGTATCTATTTTGTTATCTAGGGTTTACATCTAAACTTTAAGTAAAACTTAGATGTAACTAACAGTTAGGATCATAACAAGCAATAGTTAGCTATTAATAGCCTCAAATTCTTTTCATTATGTTTGTTGAGCATATTTAACAATTCTTTATTGCATTAGAAATAAGAGCTATAAGAGTAGTAACAACCAAAACACAAGGAACTATAAAAATTTCCAAATTATACACCATTTGACTACAATCATCTCTTTGCTTTAAAGGGATCATTTTCTACTGTAGCTCCACTAATATTTGTCCTATAAATTATCTGAATCATCTTGAACTTCAAAACTATTTGAAGATTTAGATTGATCAATCCTTGGTTTTGATGATAATGAAATAAAATGATGATTTAGATTAATGTTCTTAAAAAGAAGGATCACAAATAAAGAAGGATTAAAAAGGAATTCTACCTATGGGACACAAGGATCGGACGCGCAGCGCTGTATTGGACGTTCGACAATCAACGAGTACACATTGGACACTTCGATCAGACACTCATCCTTTCTATCGATCATCCGACCCTTAAAAGATTGAAAGTTGGACTTTCTATTTTCTATCAGATGCAAAGCAATTGGATCAGATGTCCGACAGGCCCAACGGCTAGTTTTTTTACAGTTGGAGATGCTTTTGGAACAAAATTTCACCACCTATAGATACCCCCAAATATGAGAAGAAGGTAAACTTTTGCCTACATAAGATACAAACTTTTAAAATACTTTGAATATTGTGTAGGTGTGGGGAAAGTTGGGTTTTTGAGGTTTCTTATTGAGGAGTAGCAAAACCTTGGATAAGATAAGTCTTACTTGTAAGTAGTTCTTAATTGGTTGCGTGAGCTTTCAAAGGTAGCTAGTTGAGGGTTAACTGGGAGAGTTGTAAAACTCCTTGGCTCAACTAAAGGATTTTAGGATGAGGAAGGAGTGAGCCTTCACTTGTACAAGTTAGTTAGTGTCACCATCAATTCAAGAAACTATTTGGTTGATTCAACACCAAGTTTGGAAGAAGTTTTAGGAGTTTGTTTGGTTTGCACTTCTCTCTTATCTTTTATTCTATTATATGGTTAAATTGCTTCATCTTTATTGTTATTTTGTTTGCTTAAGTGTGTGATTACTTAGGCTAATTTTGATTAGTTAAAATTGGATGAATATTTGCAATTATTTGCTCGATTCTTGAACAACCTAATTCACCCCCTTCTTAGGTTGTCTTTGGGTCTAACAATTGGTATCAGAGTTTGGTCTCCTAGAGATTAAGTTCAATTGGTTTAGGAGTAAATATGACAATCAATAATGTTTAATTTTTAGAGGGGGCAATCTATTATTAGACCACCTATGTTTAGTGGCTTACATTTTAGCAGTTGGAAACAAAGATGGAAGTTTTCTTACAATCTATTGATATTGAGTTTTGGGTAATTGTTAATCTAGATCCTTATAAAGCTAATATTTTGAATGCAAATACAGGTAGAAATAGATCTAAAACTAGGAATGAATTGAGTGCTCAAAACAAGATTAATCTTACTTTGAATGTGTGACGCCCCGAAAAGAATGAGAGTGAGAACCCGGAAATTTTCTAATTTTCTAGGGTTTATTTTATTTAATCGCCCGCCTTTTTCGACATTTTCTTTATTAAAAAAAAAATTCCCCAGATAAAGTTTATGAGCAAATATAGTTTTAAAATGATTTTTCTAGTATCGGGTAGTTTTTGAGAATTTAAGAGCGTATACCGGACGTGGGACCCACTAGTGTGATAAGTGCGGTAAATGTGGTTCATTTGGAGTAGCTTTGTATATATGGTTTATATTACATGGTGTTATGAGATAATTAGGGGTTTGGTTAGTTCATTAATTCTTGCAAGACAAAAGAAATGAGATAAGCTTGGAATGGACACATGTTGCCTTGTGATTGGAGCTTGGCATTTGACTAGTCTTTCTTTACCTTTACTAAACCAATTTTGACCAAAATTTGTCTTTCATTTTCACCTTCTTGGTCGGCCAACTCTAGAGAGAAAAGAAAGAGAGCTCTTCAATTTTTGCTCCCTTTTCTTGCCCAAATCTTGTAATCCAACCATTTATTTCTCAAATTCCTTCATAAAACTTACTTGCTAGGAGTGATTGAAGTGCTTGGTGGTTTTTGTTTGGAGGGAGAGACTCTCATCTACCTTGTATCTAGTGTTTGTAAGGTAAGTGTTTAAGAAATTGTTTCCTTGTTGGTTATGAGATGAAATTAGTAGGTGTGGTAGTTGAACAAGTGATTTTTTGGATGATTTCATGACTTATGGTGAAGATTGATGACATTTTCTATTTAATCATGAATTTTCTGATTTAATATGATTCATATGTTGTGGCTTTGTATGATGATTGGAAATGGTATATAAGGCATCTAGAATGTGGAAAAAGTGGAAGATTGCAAGTAATTTCTGTTTTGGAAGAAAATGGAAAAACCTAGGGTTCATGAAGCTACATTCTGTCCGGTTTTATAAATCCTATTTATAGGCCGAATTGGCCTTGACTTAAAACATGAAAGTTGTAGGGAATGACATTTTAAAGGTGCCTACAAAATTTCAGGGCAATCAGAGTAGCGTAGAGTGAGAAAAGTCGAAATTACTATTGCTGTTCTGGTTTTACCCGAATGTAAGAATTGCGCCTGTAATTGGTTGTTTTGGTCAGGATTGCTTCCAAATTGGTTGTTGAGGCCTTCTGATGAAATGTATCCCTGTTTCTTAGCTTTCATATGGTTTTGGAATCACTTGATTTGGACTGAGGTAGCCCGAGTTATAGCCAAAACACTCGCACCTGTTTTGTACCCTGGAATTTACGTACGTTCTGCATTTAGCTTCTGCCCTGTTTTGTCTGTTTTGATAACGTACGATCTGGGTGTTGACCCCTTCATAAGAAATATAGATCTTGGTTTCAGCTTCGAAATGGTATAAAGTTCATCCAAACGGTATAAAGTTCATCCAAATCCGAGTCCCGTAGCTCCAGTTGTGACCAAAACAAGATCGGTTGTCAGAACTGCCTTTGAATTTGGACAGTTCTGACAGGAATGTTTGGACCCATTTTTCTCCATGCTATGTATTGATTCAGCTTTTAATCCAAACGTGAAAGTTATAGCCTTATGTCCTAGCTTTCCAACGCCTTTGGAATTTCTTGATTTGGATTTGTGAGATGTGAGTTATGGTCCAGCAAACAAACCCTGTTCGTCACCCGAACACGTAAATTTCTGGTACTGTTTTCCATAATTTCGACCTGCTTCCATTCAGATCTAGATTAAGGTGTCTTCATGATAATGGTAGCCCTTCCTCATAGCTTCGAAGCGGTGTCTCACCCACTTTGATCCGACATTCCCAGCCTAACTTTTGATCAAAACGGTTTTTGGTGCCAAATCTGGCCGTTTCCGTTGCCGTTTCCGCACGCGTGCATGTGCCGATTTTGCCGTTTTGTTTAATTTGCATCCTTTAGTAGTTGTTTGTGTGATGATATGGCTCAACCTTCTGCTACAGGTGAAGGCGAGCTAGACGGAGCCGGTGGGGCCCACTAGCTGGCGACTTGAATTCATTTCCGTACTTTCTCTCGTTATACTTGCTCTTTAGGTGAGTGATCAGGATTTCTGTGTAACTCAATACAAAAAATGAGTTTACTATGAATGGGCACTTAGGCGAGGGTGTACTTTATCGCACTCGATCTAAACCCCATTAATTGCTATTCATACCTGTGAAATATGATTTTTCTGATTTGTTATAGAGCATTCATGGCTTGTGAATATTTGCAGAGCATTTATTGCTTGAACCAGAGCATTTATTGCTTGAACCAGAGCATTTATTGCTTGAAAAATATTTTAGAGCATTTATTGCTCGTGACTTGGGCAAGAGAAGTGAGCTGTGTAGCTCAGGATCTTAAGGGTCAACCAGTGATCAAACTCGACAAAAGAGTTGGCTTGGGAGCCACCCGTATCCTTACTATGTAGTGTTACTTTTCTGCTTTTGCTTTGCTCTTACTGGTCAAATGTTGACATGTAAAAACTACATTTTTACCCCTGGTTACTCACTAAGCATATAGCTTACCCCATTCTATTTGTTTTCCTTAGCAGGGGGCCGACGCTGGGATCGCTCGGGAAGGTGTTTAGATAAGTTGAACTTGTACTTGTTATAAGTGGACTAGTAAGTTGTATATATTTGTCATGGTGGTTAGAGTTATCAGCTTTTCTAAGGTACTTCCGGTACTCGTGGTTTGTATAACTTGATATACTCGTTTATGTAATTATTGAAGAATTTGATGTAATTTTTGAGATTTATATTGTAAACTATTTGAGGATCGTAGTGAGTGAGTGAGTCCCGGCGAGAGTTGGGCAGGCGACCCGCCGAACCCTGGGGTACGCCCTAGGGGAAGGTGGGGCCGTCACAGAATGCAAAAGTCATGAATGTTTTATATAATACTTTAAATTCCAATGAATCTACTAGAATTAGAGGTTGTAAATTGGCTTAAGAAATTTAGGATAAATTGTGTGAAATGCATGAATGTAGTCAAGATATTAGAGAACAAAAAAAATATCCACTTGTTGCTAAATATTAATCTTTCAAAATGGAATCTCATGAGAATATTGACATGATGTATTGTAGATTTAGTGACATTATAAAAGATCTTGTGCTATGAACCCGCCCGAAGGTATGAACTCGTATCCCACGTAGTGCCGGATCTAGACGAAGAAATAAAGTTGGAGTGCGAAAAAACACTCGACCCTTCTAAACCCTAGATTGCGAACCTTGAATTGAATCTCAACCCATAATCGAATGATTTAGTGAACCAATGTTAAATGTATAAGAACGCCACAACCAAGGTGTGTACTTGATTGATAAGTTCAAATTGAATAACTTAAGAAAACTCTCAAGTATTCAAGAAGGGCTCTCTTGGAGCAAGAGAAAAGTGATAACTCACATATTTCTGGAAAATTCTCAATAGCTAAAAATGTTTGGAAGGACTAGGCTATTTATAGCCTTACATGGACTCAACAACCTAATGTGCTTTGGAATTGTCTAGAAAACCTAATGTGATTTGGAATCACTTATTTTCCTAAAGCTAACAACTAGAAATTTCAGCCACTTAAGGACAAAACCCTGGCCGAATTATTTAGACTAAATTAACAAGGAAAATAGACAATTAAACACTTGCTCAACAACACCAAACAAACGACACAACTTGGACTAATTAGCTAACTAAACCAATTTTCTTGGACAATCTTCATGTTCTAATCATTCCCCTCCTCTTGAAAGCAATTTGCCCACAAATTGAAGCACGAATGATGACAAGAAGAGTTACATGCCTTCGAGTCAATCTTGTTATAATGACTACAAACATCATCCAATACAAAAACCACTTGCTAAGTTGGAAAACAACCCTTGTTGACCCTTGAATCTCACGAACCAGCTTCAATGTATGCTCAACTTGATCGCTTGTGGTCATGAGGTAAGGATCTTCAAAGTGGTGTGACGTGTATCTCATGAACCCGAACTCATGCTCGAATACACTTGCAAGACACCAAGCCAGCTTTGGTGAAGTTGGAGCTTCATGTGGACTAAGAGCAAGATGACAATTGTAGTTGCAATGATCATTGAGGAACTCGTTCTTTAAATGAACCCTTGGTACACAACCAACCCCAAAATTTGGAATGTTCCCTTCAAGATGAGCTCGAATTAACTCTCCATTGGTGTGGACAAATTTGAGTTGACATTGTTCCATGAATTGATACCAAAGGGATTTATCTCCTAGAGGACAAACTCCATGGAAACTTGCAAAGTGTACAATTGACTTTGGAATGGAACACACCAAGATCAACTCTACTTGACTTTGCTTGATCTGTATAAAAGAAGAAACACTAAACAAAGCAAAGGTAAGTTCATTAGGAAAACAATAAGCCCTCACATTTCTACTCAAAGTCAGTGCACTTTCTCCCTTTTCTTCCTTCTCAACTAACTTGTATAGAAGGAACTTCAAGGTTTTCAAGCTCAAGTTCATTGCTAGCATTCGTAGATACTTCTTCAATCAATGGCGGACTAGAAGGAACATCTCCTTTATTGCCATCGGTTGACACATGATTAAGTTGCTCAAAGTATGAATTCAGCACTTGGCTAATCTCCTCCTTCATAGAATCAACCCAGTTTTTAGTCCAACTTTGGAAATCATCCTTTGGTTCATGAGGCTTTGACTAAATCCGAGAACTCTTAGGCTTCATGGCTCGATTGTCAAGACATTCCTCAGATGAATCTTGTTTGCTTTAGGATTACCTCAACTTAGATGCTCGACGTAAACTTCTTTGCTCCTTCTCATACTCATCACAAGTACGCCTATATCATTCATATACACACAAAGCATGGTAACGTTGCATCTCCTCCCGAAGTGAACGAAACTCATGTTGTGAACTAGACTGCATGGAGCTAGAGTACTTGGAAGTAGTTCGCTTGGAACCCCTCCTCTTGAGTGGCTCATTCTCCAAGCATTCTTGATTATATGAGCGAGATACAACTCCACTAGGCATGATTACCTGACCTGCAAAAATGGTTAGCAAAGAAAAGAATTTCCTCACAAGACACCCTAACTTGTTTGCACTCACACTTGTGTATCACTCAAGTGTTTAGTTCACTCTATTAATCTCACCAATCACCTCTCAAGTCATTTGATTGCCTCTCTTGAAGAAATCAGAATTTTTTCAATGAGTATCCATCAAACTTTCACCAAGCTTCACACTAGATGGTGATGAATTAAAGGCTGAGATTTGGGAGTGAAATGGACTGAGATAATGACTCAAAATAACTAGTAAATATGCTGGCAAAAATGCCAGATTCTGTCTGCACAAGGTTACTCAAATTTTGAAAACTTTGGACTTTGACTAGCGACTCAAATTAGGAAACCAAGACTAGTTGGAACCCAAGACTGATTTGGACTCCTTTTGGGACCTCTTAGACATGACTTATAGGCTGAAAAGACTCAAAAGACTTGAATATAATGATTGGACAGATTACAAAACTCGATTAAGTAAGAAACAAAAAAGCAAACATTTTGGAAGCCTAGAATTGCTCTACCCGATTTACTCTTGGCTAGAATTTTGTAAGTTGAATCCAATTGATTCTTGGATTTATTTTGGAAGATAAGTTGTTGGTTTTTGGAGTAATTTTCATGTATAAGCAGCTAGCAAAATCCAAATTGGATTAGTTATGTGATGACTAGGATTTGTTTACAATCCCAAGTTAACTTGGTTTCCCAAATTAGATTTGCTTTCTTGTTTCAATCCAAGAGTGATCCGACTTCTTGTTTTCCTTTTTTTTTCACAACTCTTTCTTTCTTTTCTTTTCAATTTCGGATCAAACACTCAAGCAAAAGAATTCATGCCACAACAAGAAACAAGAATTAGCTGCTACGAAATAGGAACTAGGATTTTGCAAGAATTTCAAGATTTGGAAACTTTTGTTCAAGAATTCAAGAAACCCAAATATTTTATCCAAGAACTTCAAGATTTGTCAAGAAAGTATCCAAGATAATTCCAGAAATTCAAGATTCTTATAAAAAAATTTCAAAAACTTGAACACCTCCAAGAACAAGAATGATTAGTCGTGGATTAACTTCAAGAAACACAAGACCCAACACAAATTGACAAAAGAAACGCTAGGTTAAGCTTCAGATTTCCAAGAAAACGACGACCAAAAATTTTTTTGGTGAACAGTGTGAGGACTCGCAAAAATTTACCTATTTTAAACTCCTATTACCAGCTTATTTAAATATTTTATTGCCCGTTTGCTCCGAATATTTTATTTCAATCTTTTTAGACCTAATTACATGGAACTATGACTTACTTATATTTTTAAAATGACTCGTTTCAAAATTTAATTTTTGAAAGCTCGTTAAGTGAGA
The DNA here is from genome assembly GCF_036785885.1 of Coffea arabica. Lineage (NCBI taxonomy): Eukaryota > Viridiplantae > Streptophyta > Magnoliopsida > Gentianales > Rubiaceae > Coffea > Coffea arabica. Next base: position 20,849,895 of record NC_092318.1, on the reverse strand, counting down.
ATAGTGAATACACGTTTGGAGTCAATAATCGATTCGAGAATACAATAAACTTGAAAAATTAGAGACTTGTACATTAGTCTTGAAATAGGTATTTTTATGTTTAAGTGTTCAAGTATTAGTTAGTGATACTATCGTTATAAGAATTTTTTGGAATTTCCACTTTATCGCGCATAAATCGGAAGTACGCGTTTTCGCGCGGACTTAAGACCTTTATTTTGGATCTATTAAGAATGAATAATAATAGTATGAATGGAAGTGCATTAGAGGTTTAGTGCACAAGTGAAACAAACTCGAGAGAAATTGAGCACGAAACGGGCGCGCGCGCGCGGAGGGAGAGTTGACTTTTGGAGTATTTTGAGCCACACACTTAAGCTTCTCAAGGAAGCTTCATTTTTCAGCAAACCCACTCTCTCTCTTAGCTCTTGTTGGCTAGCCATCCAAGGAGGAGAAGAACCAAAAATTTCCTCTTCATTTCACCACTCAATTCTCACCCAAATCACCTCAAAATTTACACACACCTTGCAAACCACTTGGAGAACAACTCAAGCTAGGAAAGGGGCTTCATTTGCATGGTTTTCTTGAGTTTCAAAGGACCGAAATTTTTTTGCTTTAGTCATCTAAGAAGGTAATCAATGATCAACTTCTTGAATCTTAGTTTATGGAAGTTGTATTGCACTTGTGAGCTCATAGATTCATATGGATAGCTTTATATGGTTGGAAATCTTGTGAGTGGGCTCTATGAAATTCCACAATGGCTTGATGAACTGATTCGATGAGATTTGATGTTATTTATGTTGGATTAGTGCTTAATCTAGTGAAAATAAGTTGTTTTGTGGATGAAAACTCAAAGGAAGTGAAATGGGAAAAAAGACCGGTTCTGCCCCTGCTATTGCCGTGCCCTTTAGTGCAATTTTTGTGGTTCAATTGACTTGATTTTGATGTAAATATGTTGTGTGGGTTGTGTGGAAAGTTTCCACCAAAAATCATCCAATTTGGTTGGCCAAAAGTTGAGATTTCGAAAATGTAGCAAAACTGGAAACGTAACCAGAGCCTCTCTAGCAGTGATTTGTTTCAGCCATAACTCTTTATTCCAATGTCGAAATCGAGTGCCGTTTGTGGCATTAGAAACTAGACACTTCCAGGTTTTCAAAGGTATAAAATGCATGCCCTAATTCCACCTGAGTGTACCAACCTTGTAAAATTGTCTGTTCTGTTTCTCGTCTGTACTGGAAGCCCTGTTTTGAGCTGCGACTTGATGCTCAAATATGAGCTAGTTGTGGACAGAATTTTAAAATAATTCCTTCTAAGAAATTGTAGCCTTATGAATGTAGTTTTCAACCCAACCAACTATGCTCAATTCTGAGTTGAATTGAGTGAGATGTGTCTGGATTTCAGAGCTGACTTTGTGAAAGAAAACCCTAATTCTGGACTGATTTATAGCTAATCTTGATTTGGGACTTGTTGTTTCGAAATTCTTGGTGTTAATCACCTACCAAACACATCTTGGATGTTTCTTAGACATTGTGTACACAAATGGACGTTGTTTGAGAAGATTTCATTGGCCAAATGTTTAGAAAAGGAAAATTTACGTACGAGGCAGATTTGCCTTGGAAATTCTTGGAACTTTAGTGGCTTTGTCAACTGATCTTTCGTACGAATTTTTGCATGAAATTTGACATAGGAATAGCCCTTATATGGTAGGGTAATACTACCAAATTTGGTGCCATTCCAAGTCCTTCTCGATGCCCAACAGATGTCCCAAAGTTTGCTTTTCAAATCTGGAAAACTTTTCCTTTTCTCTTGGCCGAATGGTCAATCTGATTTGGGGAGTTATATTTCAAAAATTGTGATGTCCATTACCTTTAAATTGCTTAGTGGATGTTTATGGACTCTTGGTTTAAAAAATGGAGTGATTTAGAACTGATTTCATTGCACAAAACGTTTGGAAGCAAAAGAAAAGTGAGAAGGCAGATTAGCCTTGAAATATTTCTTGAATTTTGGTTGTTTTAATGACTGCCTTCCCGTGGGAATTTTTCCATGAAACTTGGTAGAAATGTTGTTCACACATGGAGGATTTAGTTTACCAATTTTGGTGTATTTCTAATGCCAAACCGATGGCCAAATGATATTTCAAAGATAGTCTTTAAATCTGGAAAATGACTGAACAGTTTGCGAAATGTGACCAATTTTGGACTAATGTCTCTCGATACTCAAAACTCCGATTTTTGTTCTGTTTGTTGTGTTTGAAACCTTGATTTGAATTCTTATTGTGTTGTGAATTTTAGGGGCTAGTTCACTTTCTGTGAATTATACCGAATTTCCAAAGTTTGCCGAAAAACATGACCAAAAACTGCTTTGCTTGATCAAATCAGCAACTTGAAGCCAAAATTTGAGTGCCTTCCATTTTGAATCATTGCAAAGTGTCTTCTAGAAACTTTTAGTACTTTGGAATTAGTTTCCAACGGTACCAATTTTTCCAATTTTGGACTTACAGAGAGTGATATACGATTTTTCAAAGATCGCTCGACAAATCTGAAATTTCGGAACTTAAAGAAAATTGAGGGTTTCGAACTCTCCATTTTTCTTCGATATTGATAGACCTTTTTACACTTGATTTCAAAGATGAAAATCAGATTTCTCTTGTGTTTTAAAACCCCACTTTTGAGCCTTGATTTGCGAGTAATTAAGGCTCATTTTCATGAGATTTTTTTAGATTGTACTCTAGTACAATCTTCTTCGATAAATGGGGTTTCTAAGTAGTCGTTCATTATTACTTGCTCAGGCACACAAGAGGACCTTCAAGAGGATCCCACGGTGGACGCCTGAACCTTCAAGTGACAATTTCTCCTTTGTTTACTTGGTGAGTGTCAAGTGTAGGTAAACTTGATATGTGCTTAATTGCTATTAGTAATTGGAGATTTTGAAAATACTGAATCGAGTGTGTACCTTACCACACTCGGTCTCATTTGAATGAATCATGAATGACTTGATTGAATTGAAATAAATGAATGACTTGATTGAATTAAAATGACTGAATCATGAATGACTTGATAGAAATGAAATGAATGATTGAATGTATTGAATGATTGAGTGAAATGATAAATTATGCTATGGCTGCAAAAGTCGATTGGAGCGATGTCTCATCGACCACTGAACGATTGTAAGTACCACACCGATTTGGTGGGAGGTACCTCTCGAATCGTCTCAGTATCCTAAATCATGCTAAGTCGATTGGAGCGATGCCTTATCGACCACTGAACGATTGTAAGTACCACACCGATTCGGGTGGGAGGTACCTCTCGAGTCGTCTCAGTACTCTAAACCTCTGAACGATAGCAAGTACCACACCGATTCGGGTGGGAGGTACCTCTCGAATCGTCTCAGAACCATTAAGCATTCTAAGTCGATTGGAGTGGTGTCTCATCGACCTCTGAACGATAGCAAGTACCACACCGATTTGGTGGGAGATACCTCTTGAATTGTCTCAGACCTATAAGCTGAGCGATAGTAAGTACCACACCGATTTGGGTTGAAGGTGCCTCTCGAGTCGTCTCAAAAACATAAATGGAATACATAAAGTGGTATGAATTTAATTATCTACCCGGGTGACGGGGTGTCGTCACGAGAAGGTATTGAATTGAACTTGGGGCAAAGTAAACAAAGATTTAGATCCTGAGAGCTCCTACATCCTACTCAAGGAGGTTTATCATAAATTGTGAATTTCTTGAATGTTACAGTTTTCACTATTGTGTAAGTGCTATTGCTATTGAATTATTTGTCTTGTACGTTTTCTTGGCCTCACGAGCGTCCGCTCACCCCGTTAGATTTGTTTTTCCTTAACAGGAGCTGAAATGGTAGGAATTCTGGAGAAACTTACTTGATGCTTCACTTGATTAGAATTGTGAATGTATTTGTTTAGAAATTGATTTTGGAAACTGTATATTTTGGGAATGTAAAGTAATTGGGTAGATTATGATGTAAGACTTGAACGTTTATTGAGGAATTGACCTTCATTTATCTCTTCGATTTTTAGTATCGATTGGTTATTATTGAGTGAAAATTGAATTAGTACCGAGTCCTAGAGAGAGTTGGGCAGGCGTTTCGCCGATACCCTTGGGTTCGCCCTTGGGAGAAATGGGAGCGTCACAAACAGTAGCGTGAACAGTGTGCGAACAATAGCGATGAATAGTGTCATGAACAGTAGCGATGAACAGTATCCGTGAACAATACCTTTAAAAAAAAAATCTAAGCAACTTCAAGACTCAAGAAACAAGACAACAAGACTCTAACACGACCAGAAAAACACGATATAATCAACAAAACACAAGCGGACAACAACGGAAAGACACGATCAACAAAGAAACCAACGAGAAACTCTAGCGTATTACTACCAAGAGCAACGACCAGATTTGAAACAAAGGAAACTTTGACACGAACAAGATATACTTGAATTCATCAACTGGTTCTGATTACCAACTGATACGAACCCGCCCGAAGGTATGAACTCGTATCCTATATAGTCCCGGATCTGGACAAAAAAATCAAGTTGGAGTGCGGAAAAACACTTGACCCTTCTGAACCCTAGATTGCGAACCCTGAATTGAATCTCAACCCACAATCGAATGATTTAGTGAACCAATGTTAAAGGTAGAAAAACGCCACAACCAAGGTGTATACTTGATTGATAAGTTCAAATTGAATAACTTAAGAAAACTCTCAAGTATTCAAGAAGGGCTCTCTTGGAGCAAGAGAAAAGTGATAACTCACATATTTCTGGAAAATTCTCAATAGCTAAAAATGTTTGGAAGGACTAGGCTATTTATAGCCTTACATGGACTCGAAAACCTAATGTGCTTTGGAATTGTCTAGAAACCCTAATGTGATTTGGAATCACTTATTTTCCTAAAGCTAACAACTAGAAATTTCGGCCATTTAAGGACAAAACCCTGGCCGAATTATTTAGACTAAATTAACAAGGCAAATAGACAATTAAACACTTGCTGAACAACACCAAACAAACGACACAACTTGGACTAATTAGCTAACTAAACCAATTTTCTTGGACAATCTTCATGTTCTCATCATCTTGAAATGCTTGGTAAAGAACATACTTTGGGCTAGAAAAATAGAAAAATTTTGAATGTCTTATCCAAAGATTGGAAGAGTAAAGTGACAGCCCAAAGTTCTATATCTATTGAGTCTCTTATAAACTCTCTAACCTCCTGTGAATTGAAGTTTGAATCTAAAGTACAAGAAGAGGGAAATGCAAGGGCCAAAAGAAGCATAACTCTCAAAACTTATCAAGAAGAGGATATTTTGCTCTCATTTGATGGTAAAGATGTAAATGATGTAGCTCTTATGACAAAAATCATTAAGAAACTCTTCAACAATAAGAGAGGATTTAGAAGAGGTGGACCAAACAACAACCAATTTGGATGGTGAGGTTGAAGAAAAATATGAAAAGGGTCAAGTGACATTTATGGCTATTAGAGATGATGAGGTATTTTCTAACTGTTCTTCTAATGATAAAAATGATGATAATGATATTGAGGTATTTGTGGTTAATTTGCATGATGGTTTGAAGGAGTCTTATGCAAAAAATAAGGATTTGAAAATCAAGATCAATGCTTTGTTAAAAGAAAATTCAAATCTTTTTCAAGAAAATAAAATGTTGAAGAAGGAAAATGATGACTTAAAAAAGCTTAAAGATGATATTGTTTGCAATCAAAGTGATTTGAAAAAGAAAACAAAGTTTTATGAAAAGATTAAAAAAGAAAAACCTTGTTGAGAAAAAGAATGAATAATCTTAGTGATTTTCTTAAAAAAGAGAAACAAGGTGTTTTGGAAAAGAAAAATATTAGGAATACTTTGATTAGTAAAAATTTTACTACCTATAGAAAAGATGGATTATCTTTTGTTAGATCCTCTCATATGAGAAACACTCATATTATATGTGATTATTGTTGCCAACATGGTCATATGAAAAGAGAGTGTTATGTGAAAAGAAATGTGAATTTGGGAATGAAAGCCATTTGTGTATTGAAACATAAACCCTATGGATTCAAGAATATGTGGGTACAAATGTGAGTTCTCTTGTGTAGGTATTTAAGAAGAAATTGATCCAAGCCAAACTTGAAGATGATACAAAATGTCACTTGGCATCAAAAGAACAAGAAACTCGAAAGCTTGAAATGTATGAAAGAAAAGGTAAATCATGCATCTACCTTGAACAATGAGGATGATAACCAATATAAGTAGATGGAATGATATTGAGGTATGCTTTCAAAACTTAACCTTTTCTTACCTCAAATTGTGTATGAGACAAATAGGTGATATTTGAGTGCTTGATGTGTATTCTAATTTGTACTTTTGTGAGAATAGAACACATGGATTTAGAACATCTAATGCTTTTGAAGTTCTATTCATAGATGTCCTATGTGTGAATATATTTTTCAAGCCCCACGCTAGAGTTTAAGGGTAGGTACAATAATAAGGGGCTATAATCCGAGGTTGCCCTGTTGAGATACTGCACTCCACTACTAGGAAAGAGACGTTGCCATTCGAGGTTCATTAGCAATCTCTTCCATACACGCCTTCTGTGATGCACCGAATTTTAAGATATTGTTTTCAAAGAGGATATTAAGGTTTATTTATTTTGTTTTGTTTTAAAACCTTGTTTTGTTTTAAAAGACTAGAAACCTTAAATTTTAATAAAAAACCCTAGCTTTACTTGTGATTAAAAGGTTGTCATTTAATTGAGTTTATGTATGACAATGCATGCTTTATGATAAGTAATTATAATAGGTGGGTGGTTAGTAGGCTCGCGATGGGTAATTAAGCTTGATGGATTGTTGGATACATTAAGTTGGTGATCTATAGAGTTGTAAAATCCCTCATGTTTTTCTTACAAATTTCCTTTTAGTTGGAATCCATTACGTTAGGATAGCTTTACTACGCATTCACTCCCTCAATAGCTGCAATCAATCATAGAATCAAGGGTTTTTCCTTTAGGTTCCTAGTTCGTGTACCTTAGGGTTTTTGCGTATTTTGGCCATATGATCACTTGGTGATGTGTGGGTACTAAATTCGGTGGTTAAGAGTGAGTTTTATATAAGAGAAAGTGTGTGATTAGAAGTGATAATAATAAGTGAGTGGATCATAAGTTTAAACCCTAGTACGTGTGAAATCAGGAAAAACGGGTTGAACCGATGTGTACCGTTCGTTACCGATTGAGTGCACCACTTGAACACTACTTTATTACCTTCATACCCTTACTTTTATTTCATAAAAATTAACCCTAAAATATCCCTTAAACCAACCACAATCTTTGACCAAAGAAAAGAGGAAAAAAGAAAAATTTGAGATTGGATCCTACGGCGACACTTGGCGGTCATCTAACCAACTTTGACCAACTTAATTCCAATCTTCTTATCTTTCCTTGAGCTTCATTTCAGCCTTCATTTCCTCCATGGTGGCCGAGTATTAGAAGGAGAAAAGAGGGAAGAAACATTTCAATTCCAATCTTGATTGTTGGCTTAGTTTGAGTTGAATCCAAAATCTAAACCGATTAAACTTTCACTTGGGAGCTTAGGAAGCTTTGTGTGGTAAAGTTTTGGAAGGAAAGGTTGTGGTTTTCTCTTACAAGCATCCTTGGTGAGGTATTATGGCTGCCTATCCTTTTTCTCTTCCTTAATCTTGTTTAAGTTTGGATAGAAACTCATATTCTTGGCTTATGATGGTTAAGTAGTTAGTTATGAATGATATGTTGGAATGTTTAGCTAGGGTTTGATATTTTCAGTTGTGATTATTGTTTTTATCTAGTATATGATGTTGATGAGCTTGGATAGGGACTTGGGATAGTGTTTCAAGACATAAATGTGATTTTCAAGCATTGAATCATCAAATTCCAGAAATTGTAGGCCAATCTGTCCTGTTTCTGACCTGTATATTTGAGTATGATAGAGGCTGAATCAGGCTTAGGTCAAAACATGAAAATTGTAGGAAATGGAGTTATGTAGCTTCCTGGACAGTTTCAGCTCAATCTGAGTACTGTAGCATATGAAATGACAAAATTACCCCTGAGGCACTATTTCGCAGGCAGTTTTGAGATTTCACATTTTGGCTTCGTTTTTCACTTTGATCCGTATCAAATCTGTAACAGCCCCACCTTCCCCTAAGGCGAACCAAAGGGGTTAGCGGACTGCCTGCCCAACTCTCGCCAGGACTAACGAGCAGTAACACGCGATCTAAGACGTTTCGGGAAAGTAATAGCGCGCTCGGACAAGCCACAAGTATCAAAAATAACAAAATAAAAAAACGAAAACGATGAATAGTGCCTGGAACAGGGGAATCCGGCCGGAATCTGGCCGGATTAGCGGCCGGATTCTTGGCCGGATACTGTCCAGTGGCTAACTTCCGGATTCAAAATTTTCCCCAAGCAATCCGGCCGACAATCCGGCCAGTTTCTGGCCGGATTCCTGGCCGGATTCAGTCCAGTGCCTTTCCGTCAAAAATTTTTCTTTTGCCGTTTGAAAGCCGAATCGTTCCGAAGTCCAACCAAACATCAACCAAACATGAATACATTGAAATTCAACATTTACAACCACATTGGCATGTCAAAAGCTATTCATCATGGATACACATGTTCGGTTTGCCAATCAAAAGATGAACCCAATACACATTAGGGTTTCATGCAAAGAGCTATTGAAAATAGACATATACATGGCTCAATTTGGCAACCAACAAGTATGATCTTCCAAAAATGATCATTTTCCTGTAAGGAAAACAAATGGAACGGAGTGAGCTAAAGCTCAGTGAGCAACTATCACATAATCAACAAAGATCACTTAACCTTAAACTTTCATCTCAAGTAGCAATTAAGAAATAAGACAAGTCGGTAAAAGGATACGGACGGCTCTCAAGAGCCCATTTCCACGCTTATATTCTTGATCCAATCTCATTGACTCTCCGTCAACGTTTATGAGTACCAACCGTAGAACCCACTTCACTCCCATCCCTTCCACCAAACATACCCCAACCGGGCCCGCACTCCAATCAGTAGCTTTTGGTAATACTCGAGTATACCGGAACCAAGAGTCTCATTACTACAAGATTCCCCAGTACAGTCCCCGTGGCATGTCAATTTTCACGACCAAGCCCTCGCCGGCTCGATTCAATTGACTACCTACGGGGTTGAGCTCAGTAATACAGTAAGGCCGTTGGATATTCGTCCAAACGACACCAAATCAGTTTTCCATGAATGGAATTCAATATCTCATATAGCAAGTGCACTATTTCAGTAAAACGGTAATCAGTCATTAACGGTATCACAAGGGGTGAGGGCGGTCAAGTACACCCTCACCTCAATCAATTCCAATAGCCAAATAAACCTTCAAGGCATCAAAATCACATATAGCAAAGCCACATTGTAACATTCAAGTGAGTAGTATACTCACACTCAAGTAGGTGATGTTTCAAGCACCGTCGTTAAACGAACGTCGTGCACCACCGTCACTTCCTAGAACATGCAAACAAGTGCAATGAGACTCGATAACGAGTCATAAAGCAATGCCAATCACAATCCCAATAAGGTTTCATATGCATATATAAGCATTATAGCAAACCAGAAATTTCAGCAATGCACTAACTTGACCTCAACAAAAAAAACAGTTTTCGTCCTCCTTTTGCGGTAATGGCACAAAATGCTCTACGCTTATCGGATGAGGGTGTAAGACCCACCATATCGAAGCTAAAAGACAGGGCTACAACAATGTAGAAGGCCACTCAGTCCAAATCCTAGCACAACTAGGTCAAAAATGCAGAATACCAAACCAGAACCGAGATTGCAGGTTTACAAATCACACAATGCTGTAATTAGTCCAACTCAGTCTATACAGGTCCAAATGCAATGATTCCAAAGGCATACGGTAGCTAAGACATCAAGATACATATCATCAGAAGACACCAACATCCAAATCCAAAGCAATTCCAGTCAAAACAGACGATTACAAGTGCAGTTCGCACATTCTGATCAACCCAGAACAGCAACAGTAAAATCGACATAACTCATTCTACACTACTCCACTTGCCCTGAAATTTTACAGGCACCTCAAACACATCAATACCTACAACTTTTATGTTTTAAGAAAAGGCCAATTCGGCCTCTAACCATATGATAAAAAACCGGACAGAAAAGGGGGTTATGAAACCCTAACTTTTCACATTTCAATCCAAACCCAAAATTGGTTGCAATTTCCTATCATCTTCATCCACTAGAGTCATAACCCCTCAATACAAACCATCATAAATAACCACAACCTCATGATCACATTAAACCAGAAAATTCCTCAATAAAATAAAAACTTCACCATATCATCCAAAAGCAAGAAATAAATCACAAATGTCAACACTTTAGCCACCATTAGGCACAAATTAAACATCATTAAGTGTAGGAGGAAGTGTAATCACCACTTACCTAGTAAACAAGAGAGAGGGAGTTGTAGAACACCTTAGCTTCTCCAAAACTTCACCAAAACACTCACTAGCACCTAATGGAAGAATTTTATGGAGTAGAAACAAGTTTAGGCAAGTGGTTTGGATGATTTGAGCTAGTTGGGAACTTGAAAATTGAAGAAGTTTTCTTCCTTCTTGAGCTTAAGAGAGTCGGCCAACATAGAGAAAGAAATGGTGAATTTTGAGTCAATTTTGAGATATTTAATCCAAGGGTAAGAAAGGTCAAAACAATGAATAGTTGTCTAACAAAGTCCAACCAATGAAATAATGACACTTGGCCCTTCATTAAATGCATTTCTATCCTTCTTTTTTCTCTCACATCAATCACATCACAACCTCTACTTATCTCTTAATACCCGATAAATTTCAACCAGTATCCGAAACTTAACCTTATTGGCCGAATTTTTCCGAACTTTACGCACTAGTGGGGCCGACGTCCATAATCTATCCGTAATTTTTTCAAAAACTACCCAATGCTAGAAAAATCATCTAAAAACTATAATTACTCATAAAATCCACCAAGAAAATTTTCCTAAGCAAGAAAATGCAGAAAACATGCAATTAAAGGGGAAAAACCCTAGGAAAATTATTAGGGGAAATACGGGTTCTCACAAAATCAGCATTTAGTCAAAACATGAAAATTTTAGTTCTATGTTTCAGCTTTCCAACGCATCTGAAAATGCCTCAATCGGACTTTTGTAACATGAGTTATTGCCATTTGAATCCAGTGCTAACAACCAAACTGACAATGAAATTCTGGTTCTGTAATCTGCAAATTCGACCTGGATCAACTGTGAACTAGGTTGACTTGTCTTCATGAAAGTTGTAACCCTTTGTCTTAACTTCGAAATGCTACCTAGTAAACCTTGATTCGATAACCACAGCTCCAGTTATGGTCAAAACCGTACAACCTATTTTCTTACCATTTTCCGTCGTGCGCACTGTTTTCATTTCCGCGCGCGCACATGCATTTCTTGGCCCTTTTTGCTGTTTTGGCCATTTTAGGCCTTATTTTCATTATGATGGTTGTTTGACTAATAGTTAAGTATAATTTTTTATCACAGGCAGTGACAACCCGGACGGAATCGGTGGACCTATATAAATTGCCTTGATTTGCGTGCTAGTTATTTTGGGAGAGTAATTGGGTTTGTTTACGTAATAAATTGTCAAAGTACTTTGTATATATTAAATGGGGTGTACTTTATCTCACTCGATCTAAGCCCATTCTCTGTTCTTGATTTGATATGTGAGAATACATGCCTTGTGTTGAGTATCACCCCTTGTGCTGTGTGCTGTTAGGGTGAATACATGACTTGAGTATTTTGATGAGTACTTTGTTGAGAGGTATCCTTTGTTGAGAGATTGGATATCTCAGGGCTTGATTCCAGCCCAGTTCCAAGGGTAGATGATACGAACTCGACCCAACAAGAACCTGTCTTGAAGAACCAAGTCGATCAGGCAGCGGAAGGATCTATCTTTATCAGGCTATGGAACAATAACTACCTTGCTAGACCTAAAGAGAACCCGTCTCTCAAAACCTAGTGGATTGGTTATTGGTTATGGAACAATAACTACCTTACTAGACCTAAAGAGAACCCGTCTCTAAAAACCTAGTGGATTGGTTATTGGCTTGAAAGAACAAGATGATGTGATCATCTTGCCTTGAACACCACAAGTATCCAAGCTAAATACTTGATACTGTTCAAGGAGAAACGCAAGTTCCATCAAGGAACTCCATAAAAGGAGACAACTCTCTTTTTATTAATTCATCTTCCATCTCCCATCTTCAATATCCCCCTCAATAGTTAAATAAAGTTGGCTATTTATAGCCTTACAAGACTCAAAACCCTAATCTAAATTGGAAACAATACAAGCTTCCTTATTTGACTTGACACAACTTCCTAAATAAATTTGAAAGTAATTAACTACTTTTCTAAAACTCTAATTCAATTAGAATAGGAAACTAACTGACTCAATTGGCTTAACTATGGTCAACATGACCTTAGCCTTTATTTCCCTTAATAACTCAAGACTAACTAACAAGTATTGCTGGAAACTTACTTAAATAAATAACAAGAAATAAGCATGACAAATCTTCAATGATTCTTGAACCTGATTGCACCATCAACCATCAATTGAATTTTCTTGAATTTGAAGGGAATCCAAATCTTCATGTTCTCATCAGTAGACGGACTATTCGACCCGGTCGGGGCTTGGTCGAAGTTAGTTCTATGCTAACCTTGGGATTTCATTCTTTGTTAAAGCAAAGTGATTTTGTTTTGCTCGAGCTACTGTGTGCTGTTGACTGGCCAGAGGGGGTTGATAAGGTGAACGAGGAAGTAAGTGGAGTTTACAGACTATAAGTATTTTGGTTGACGGAGTGTCAATAGGTGGTCAAGCGGGGAATTGAACTGGCTTTGAAACCACTTGTATCCTACCATTGTGATGTTACATTTCTGTTTATTGATGTGAAATATCTTGGTTTACATGTTTATTTGGATGTGATTTTACGTTTTGCCTCGATTATTAACTAAGCGTATAGCTTACCCCATTCCATTTGTTTTCCTTAGCAGGGGCCGACGCGGGGAAAGGTCGGGAAGGTGTATAGACTTTTGGTTTATAGAATAGTTGATTTTGCCCTAGTGCTTATTATAAGTTGACTGGTAAGATGTATATATTTGTTGTGATGGTTATAGTCAGTAGCTTCTCTAGGGTTTATTTTCTGGTACTAGTGGTGTGTATGGTTTGATGTAATAGTTTATACAACTTTTGAAGATGTAATTGTGTAAATGGAACTCTCTTTTGCGTAAAGTCTATTTTCTCGTTTTAATTATCGAGTCCTGGCGTGAGCTAGGTAGACGATCCGCTAAGCCCTTTGGTACGCCTCTGGGTACGGTGGGGTCGTCACACCTTCCCTAACAAATTCTAGCCCAAGTATAACGACTTCCAGACATTGTAATGTGTTTCAATCCACAGGTGGAGATACAATCAGTGAAGTCACCCATTGCTGCCAAATCCTGTGGAGCGTGACCCAGATATTCATCCATAGTTACAACTACATTAAAATCACCACTAATTAGCCATGGTTTAGCCACTAATATGTTCGATCTAGAGCATAAATCAGACCAGAAGGACCTCCTCTCAGCTCGCAAGCACTTTGTATAAATGAATGAGCAGTAAGAGACGAAGTTCCATGATTCGTGAGTGATAACCAAATGAATAAACTGCTCCGCATTAATTAACACATCAACCACAAACCCTATCCTCCACATCACCCATATCTTATAAGAGGAGTTACAGACAACAAGATGATAGCCAAATCTCGATGTAAAGTTATCGAGCTGCTCAGGCTCAACATAGGTTCTAGAATTACTAATAGTGACATCGTGTTTAACCTGATTAGCCTTTTTAAACCTCATACCAAGGCTTGTCCAACTATTCCTCGAATATTCCATACCATGCACTTATCATTGTTAAAAATGTGAGGTAGAGTTCGAGGTTACCTTAGAAGATTATCGAGTAACGACAGTCTTTGGTAAATTAAGAAATCTTCACTGTCTACTTCACTTAGTTAATGGTGTTTCCTTTCTACAAAATGGGAACAAGTGGTCAATATGGTTCTTGAATCGGGCAAACTCTTCTGCTAGCACTTCTTTAGGCTTGGCCGGTTGCTGTTGCCCCTCAGCGTCCAAAAGTGAATCCAGATTAGCTCTTCTCCTGGGCCGAAATTGTTGATCATCTCGTAGCCCTCCAAGTAAAGCTGTCCATTTAGGAAGGGGCGGGAGCATGGTTCGAAAACTCGGCCGAATCGTCATCGTCTCGGCCTTCGCCTATACGATATCATGACGAAACGATACCGAAATACTCAACTCGCCGAGACGTCACTGTGAAGGGTTGAAATGGCCGACCAACACCGAATCACTCCGAGTCATCCCGAGTCAACTCGAATTTTTATTATTTTTACTAAATTTTTAATTATTTTTGTTTATCATATTTTTTACAATTTTTAGAATATTAAATATTTAAAAATTTCGCGTCTCGCCGAGACCGCGATCGATATGCTGAAATCGATGTGGAACGGTCCAGGCCGCGACCGCGACTTTGAACCATGGGCGGGAGGGTCTGCAAATCTGTTGAGGTTGACAGCTATTGTTGCAATTGTTTGGTTGGAATTGCATCCTTCACGATCATTTGCTCGTTCTCCATAACGTCTCGGGTCTATTGTGGTGAGCTGCCGTGAGATGGAGATTGTGTTGCGCCACTTTGATGCTGATCTTTTAAGGCTAATTGCTCAAGCACTTGGGAGGAGTCTAGACTGCCTGGTGATAAACAATTATGTTGATTTTCAGGAGCGAATTTCTCTACTAGTGTTTACGTTTTCTCTACAACGACCTGAGCCTGACTTGGCTGATTGCACCCTGTCATGTTTTGATCATGAGTATCCTTCGGTATCCAAACTTGCTTCCCAGAGGCTCCACCCATTTGGCTCTCAGTGCTTTGCTTCTGTAATTCATTCGAGTGCCTGCAAGAGCTTACTGAGTGGCCTAGCTTGTACCAACAAATGCAGTAATCAGGAAGATTTTCATATTCTACTCTTTGCTAAAAGCCAATGGTTCCGTTCCAAATCCAAACGCGTTTAGGGAGGGGCTTCAATAAGTCCACTTCTACCCAAACCTTAGCTACGCTGGAGTGAGATAATGTTGTCGTCGATGCATCCAACCTCAGAGGATCACCAAATAATTTTGCTATTGAGAATAAGGACCCTTTGCTGAACAAGTGCACTGGCAGGTTTGGCAAACAAATGCAAACAGGCACAATTGACGATTCTGATTGTGCAGAGAAATTGGGAGACCACTTAAAGACCCTCATAGTACACCCTTGAAAGGACCAAAGACCATGTAACATTTTCAACCTTGAATTGCTTAAACATTTTGATTTTAAAGGACTGCTTACCAAAAAAAAACCCTCAATTCATAAGTTCTAGATTTGTGAAACTTGTTATTATTCATTTTGTATTTCCTGTACTTAATATTGATTTTCTATGATTGTGATCATTTGTCTAGTGTATATTATAAGCCTGTACAAGTTCTATATTATAAACTTGTTATTATTTGGTGTTTAGAAATGAGGGATTAGTTCAATCTCTACAATAAATTTCACTAGTTCTATGGGTTACTAGCATTTCGTTAAAGGTAGTATCTATTTACCATTGAGTATTTTATTTATTTATTTATTTATTTTGGCCTAACCTCATTCACGGGGAGGGACGCCACCCCCTGTTTTATTCATAACAAACTGAGATACAAGGGAGCTCAAGTAGAACAAGTTCAAGAAGTAGGATGTTGCACCTTTCTAACAGAAGGTACACTCATGCTATCTAGACGAAGCCCCCCACGAGCCAAACGAGGCCAATCACTCCAATGCTCATACAGCTTGATAGCCTGGTGAGGGTGCGCTACCCCGACATTAGCCAGAATATCTACTACCTGGCTGGCCTCCCTGAAGCAATGGGAGAACCGAGACGGTGCTTCAATCAACTTCCATATTTGCTGGACCTCCCAATGAATCCGCCACGAGCAGTGCAATCGATGCTGAAGAATCCCCATCAAGAGTAGGGAATCTAACTGAGCGCTAATATTTGTAATCCCCCTCCGAGCACATATCCGAAGACCCGTCAAAAGAGCCACTACCTCAGCCTGGAGACTAGTCACCTCCTCGAGGAAAGCTGAAAAACCCACCAAGGGCTGCCCGATTGCATCCCGAACAACTCCACCACCACCACACCTCCCAGGATTACCCTTGGAAAAACCGTCGGTGTTCAAAGTGAACTCCCCCCCTTCAACTGGCTTCCAGCAAATCAATTTGAAGACAAACCTCCGGCCTGTCTGAAGCGACCAATCATACAACTGCATAAATGACCGCGCCCAAATATGCTCCTGAAACTAATCCTCAAGCAGCAACTTAGTCTCCAAAAAGATGGCCTGGCAGATAGAAGCGGAATGAGGCTTGATCGCTTCAAAGACTGCTCTATTTCTGGCCTTCCAAAGATGCCAACATACAAGGCTCGGGAGAATGCAATAAATCACCAACTGTCTCTCCGATACGGGAGAGGCCAGCCACCAAGAAGCCAGGCGGCCCTGCACAGATGGGCCTAAGCTAATGCCACACAACTCTCCAAAGTATGCCCAGACCTCCATAGCAACTTGATCCGTTACGAAAACGTGTTCAAGCAACTCAACCGACGAGCACGGACAACATACACATTTCGAAGGGCCATGGACCCCAAACGTATGGAGAACGTTATCCAAGGGCAGGCGTCCCAAAAGAAGTCGAACCATGAAGAATGACACTTTTACCTGAGTTGGGGTCTGCCAAACCCTAGAAAACATAAGAGAATTATTGCTTACTTGACGTATCTCCTGGAAGGCCGTGGCCAAGGAAAACTGCCCAGATTGCGCTGGCATCCACACCACCTCATCCCCCTGCTGCTTTGTCGGAACCGGCGTACCCAGAATAGTGTGGATAACCTCTTGTGGAAGCACTTGAGCCAATGATTGCACGTTCCAGTTACCCTGAGTGATGAAATCACGAAAAGAGAGATTCAGGATCACAGGAGCACGAAGGAACAATGCCCGCTACCTAACCAATTGTCGTACCAAAAGTGACACGACCCATCCTGAATCAATCACAACATAGAAAGCTCCACCTTGCGGCTAACATCCAGCATCCGTCTCCAAGTCGCTGAAGCAAAAGGCTTGAACTCTACCTGGCACGGGTGAACTCCTCGACAAGACTTCTCTTGCATAAACGCAGCCCAAAGCAAAGAGCCTGTCCGAAACTGCCGCTATAGCTTATATGAGAATGCTGTGTAGAGTTCCTTGAGCCATCAGCCTCAGGCGGAAAACACAATTTAGACCATCCGATCCAATGGTACCTCAACCCCAGCTCCGAAGAACCCCACAGAAAGTTGGCACAAGCTTTCTCTATAATGCGGAACACTGCTTTGGGCATCACAGATGTCGAAAGTAAATGAATCGAGATAGCAGAAAGCATATGCCTAACCAAAGTGATTCGCCCCCCCGAAGATAAAACCTTCGACTTCCAGGACAAAATTTTCCGAAGAACAGTCTGACATACCTCCGCAAAGTAAGCCATCTTACACCTCCCAATATAGAGGGGAAAGCCCAGATACCGAGTGGGTAACACCTGGCGTGAGAACCCCGTAATCTGCCCAATAACCCGACATGTTACACTGGGTAAGGACGGGTGAACAAGTAGCCACTCTTCTGAGCGTTGAGCAATTGACCAGAGGATCGTTGATATATGTCCAGAACCCTCATGACTCGGCGAAGAGAAGCGGAGGACTCATTCGCCAGGATAAGCACGTCATCTGCAAATGCCAAATGAGTTACCCCAGGACATCCCTGAGGTACCCTAAACCCCTGGAAGCACGGTTGCGAGGCAAGGTTATTTAACTCTCGTGACAGCACTTCCGCTCCAATGACAAACAAAGCAGGAGATAACGGGTCCCCCTGACGGAGACTCCTGCCGGATTTAAAGAACCCATACGCCGCCCCATTAACCATAACCGAGAACCAGACATTTGAAACCAAACGCCAGGTCATATCAATAAAGCGCTCGCCAAACCCAAACTTCCGCAAAATCCTAGTAAGGTGAAGCCATGATACCCGATCATACGCCTTGGCCATGTCCAACTTTAGCGCCACATTCCCCCCTCGCGACTTTTTCCCAATGCCTGCTAAGACCTCCTGAGCTAATAAGTAGTTCTCCGAAATATTCTGACCCCTGACAAATCCTGACTGCTGGGGAGAAATAATTTTCGGCAGGAAAGCCACTACTCTATCAAACAAGAGGCGCAAGAGCACCTTATTAATGAAATTGCAAAGGCTTATTGGCCGAAAATTAGAGAAGTCCTGCGGGTTTACTACTATTATACCATATTTTCATCCACTTACACACATACACCTTCATTTTCTCAATTGGCACACATGCACTTTTCTTACATTTGCACACATGCACTTTTCTTTCATTTGCACACTTGCACTTACATTTGTATTTTTATTGTATTTTATTCTTGCATTCCTCTTACATTTTCACACTTGCATTCATATTTGGGTCTTCATTTGCATTACCCGTGACCTCTATGAGAGTTTTCCTTATTGGCCATCACAACTCATGTGATTGGGACCAAAAAGCCTCATAAGAGACATTTTAGATTTAGGATTGCATTTTTTCATATCCATTAGTCACATCCAACATGCAACACATATTTTGGGTAGAAAAATTAGGAAAAGTAGGGCTAAGTCACGCAACTAGCCTTGGCTAGGGTAAGGGAGTGCCTTAGGCTTTGCCTTTGCCTTCTCCCTTATCAAATGTGACCCCCGATCCCTTTCTTTGGTTACGTAGACCTAAAAGTTCTTTAAAAAGGGTTTGTTTACTTTTCCTTCCAAAAAATCACTTTTTGGGTGACTTGGTACACCTTAACTCTATACCAAGTGGCGACTCCATTTTCCATTCAAAAACCCTTTTTGAACTTTGTTTGGCCAAACCGTCGCATTTCACAATCCCACGGCCTTTTATTTTCATTTTCACACACGGTCACATACATATCCCACACACTACTTTCACACACTCAAAAGTGAGGCGCGACAAATGCCACACATTAAATTAGGGTTAACAAAGAAATGGGTGGCACCGGGATCTACTAAAACCTTTGCAAAGCGGTGGAATACAGGGATCGTACCTTCTACGACCTCAGAGGAATCTGGGACCTGTTGAGGCTCTAACGAGTACACTCGAGCTGGCACCTTAGGTTTCGTCCCATCTCCCTTAACTGGTCCAGCGTTGGTCTTTGGCGGTGGTTGACTTCCCTTTCCATCTTGCTTTAGGATTGGGTAGATGGCAAGCCGGTGGTCTGCACTTCCGCAACGCAGACATTTCCCATCTTTCTTCCAGCAGTTGTCCTCAGAATGATTTGGCTTCCCGCAGTACCCACAAGGTCCACGGGACGCCGAACCTGAACCTCTCTGAAAATTTCCTCCCTGGCCTCTCCCAGCTGGGCCACCCCTGGACGGAGCCCCTCTGCCTACTCCCGACTGTCATCCACCTCTAGCTCCCCGTCCGTACTTGGGAGGGGTACTCTTATCCCCCTACCCTGAACTACTCCCAGGAAAGCCTCGCTTCTTTGCCTGAAAGTTCCTTACTTGAAACCTAGCGTTTTCCACCTGTTGGGCTTTCTCCACAGCCTCGTTAAAAGCATTAATCTAGGCCACAGCGAGGTCCTTCTGAATTTCTACGTTCAAACCCTGGATAAAACGCCTTATTCGCCGCTGCTCGGTCATGATCAGCTTGGGGGCAAATTTGGATAGGCGGGTGAACTGACTCTCGTATTCTGCTACAGACTGGGCCCCTTGGCGAAATCGGATAAACTCATCTTCCTTCCGTTCCTGGACTAGAGGAGGGAAGAATTTAGCGTTGAACTCTCGCATGAAATTCACCCAAGTTCGGGGCGTTTGCTCCCGTTCCCACTCTTCCGGATGACGTTCCACCAGGAACGGGCCGCCCCTTCTAGCTGGAAGACGGCGAAGGTCACCTGCCTTTCCTCGGTATAGTGCAAGGCAGCAAAAATATCCACCATTTTCTCTAACCATCTCTCGGCTATATCTGGATCGGGCCCCTCAATGAACTTTGGTGGGGCAAACTTCTGAAATCTCTCGAGAGCCCTGTCCTCGCTCTCCACGTAGTTGTTAGGGTTCCCAGGGTTGGGATTAGGGTTTTGACCCTGTTGCTGCACCACTTGGGCTAGTAAATTAGTCATTTGCTGCATAGCAGCAGCTATTTGAACGTTGGGGTCAACCCTAGGTTCAGGGTTGGGTCCAGACGAAGTGTCCCCAACGCCCCTGTCTGACGTGGGTTGCCCACTCCCGCGCCCATGTCCCCGACCACTACGGGTGCCCTCCATAGAATCTATTCAATCTAGACAAATGTAACTAGAACAATAAAATAACAATACTTGTACGTAAGAAACCAAAAGCTTTTACAATAAAGCATATACACATTCCAAAGCAAAGTCACCAAAACAAAGTCAAACAAGACACATATTAACAGTCAGTCAAGTACAACAAAGACAATCCACAAGGGAACGGCATCATCAACAGTAGTATATATATCACTAGTCCAAACGTACAAAAATGGCTAGCTAAAGTTCTTTCTCAGGTCTACCATTCCCTATCCATCCTATACACAATAGTCAAAACCATCCAAAACCCTAAGACTAACGGCTCAGTCGCCCCCCGCACACGAAGCCTCGTCACTCTCCCGCTCGAGCAAATCGTCGCAAAGGTTCAAGATCGACTCAGCTTGAACCCTAACCTTCCTAGCTCTCTTAGCCATACGCTCACGTGCCTCTCCAAGTTGGGCGCAAAGGTCGTCCATCCTATCTTGACCTTCGATCACGTCGTACTCTAGCTCCTTGATTCGTTCGGCTTGTTTCTCGTTAGCTGCCCTTAGTTGGTCCACTTCGGCCTCAAGCCTAGCATTATCCTTCGCCAACTCCTTTCGTTCCTCTACCACAGCCAACACAAAGGTGTTAGGGTAGGCGTAAGTGTGACGGCACTCACAACATCGGAGGCGGTTAGCCGGACTCCAACGTACGACGGCCCCTCTTGGCCGAATCTGGTACTTAATCGTCGGAAGCACTCCATGGGGTTGCCCACCAGTAGGGCTACCACTAGGCCCACTATGCCCTTCCATCCTACACCAAAAGAGTAAATAATCATAAATAATCTTAAGGGACACCATCAAAATAATACTCAAGTCGAGCATTTCCAACACGCTCAGGAAAATTCAAACCTAGGCTCTGATACCACCTGTAATAGCCCCACCTTCCCCTAAGGCGAACCAAAGAGGTTAGCGGACTGCCTGCCCAACTCTCGCCAGGACTAACGGTGTAGTTAAATACGATCTAAAACATTCCGGGAAAATAAAAGCGTGCTCAAACAAGTCAAAATAGCGAAATAGCCAAACGAAAATCAAAACCGTCGATGAATAGTGGGTGCCATGTCATATAACTCGAAAAACATTTCCAAACCAAATAGGACACATAAACAGGGTTAAACAGTGTTATACACATACGTTTGTAATTTACAAAATAAAAGGAAGATAATTGGATCAAAATACATTTAGGATTTTTCCAACTATCGAGGAGCTTTACAAAATATATTAAAACTAGCTCAACTCATGCTTCAAAACATCATAGTCCCCTAAAGTGGTTCCCTGTAAGGAAAACAAAATTTAATGGAGTGAGCTTACGCCCAGTGAGATACTTTCACTCAAGCAAGGAAGTTCAATTATGCATGGAGTCGATCAATCCCAAATCATTCAAGAAGAAAGCTAAATAAGTCACATATCAATAACAATGGTAAAAGGATACGGACGGCTCTCAAGAGCCCCTTTCCTCGCTCGTCATACTTGATCGTATCTCATTGACCCTCCGTCAATGTACAAAGTACAACCAAACATAGACTCCACTTTACTTCCATTCCTTCCACCCAACATACCCCTACCGGGCCCGAACTCCAAACAGTGAAAAATTGGTAATACTCGAGTATACCGGAATCGAGAGCTCATACTATAAGATTCCATATAACAGTCCCCATGGCTCGTCAATTTTCACAACCAAGCCCTTGCCGGCTCGATTCAATTGACCTCCAATAGGGTTGAGTTCAGTGAGAACAGTATTGGCCGTTGGATACTCATCCAAACGACACCAATTCCAATATTTCATATACCATTCAAGTAACACAGTAAACAGTCATATGTAAGACATAAAGGGTGAGAGTGATCAAGTACACCCTCGCTTGAACCAATTTCAACGTTGCAAATAAGCATTCAAGGCATCAATTTCAAGTGTAACAAAGCCACATAGTAACAAGCAAGTGAGTGATACACTCACCAAGTAAGCAAATGAAATTTCATACACTTCCGCCCAAAGAGCGTCTTGAATCACCGTCACGCCCTAAAACATTCAATCAAGCACAATGAGACTCGAATATGAGTCATAAACCGAATCCACATACTACCAAAAATAAGGCTCCATTAGAACATATAAGTACCAAAGTAAGCTAGGGAAAGTCCGGAAATGAAAGTTAAGCCCTAAAGCCCAAAAATGGTTTTGATGTCATTTAGCGTATTGGACACAACCGGCACTACGATTATCGGATGGATGTACAATTTATACCGCTTCGAAGCTAAGACAGAGGGCTACAACTTTGATGAAGGCTACTCAGTTCAGTTTACAATGTATCTATGACAAATTTACCAAAACATCCCCAGATTTTCCAGTTCAAAGTTTACAGCGAAATTCATCTAGCAGTCCTGATTCATTCAATCATATCTCAGCACATACAACTCCAATTCAAGTGATTTTAAAGCCATCTGAAAGCTAAGATACCATGCTATAATTCTTAAGAAGACATCGACTACCAAATCAGTAGTATTCCCAGTCAAACTAACCAATTATAGAAGCTGATTATCAGTTTCGGACAGAAACAGGGCAGCAGAGGTATTTCAGTCTTATCACAGGCTACGTTGCTCCGATTGGGTTGAAATTTTGCAGGAAACTATAAAACAACATTCTCTACAACCTTCATGTTTTATACTAAGGCCAATTCAGTCTCTAACTAGGTGAAATAGTTCCGGACATAATGGGGAAAAATGGAAACCCTAATCTGGAATTTTCCGCACAAAGTGGAAATTTTCCGCAATTCGCTACAATTTATGCACTATAGCTCCATTCTAGACCATTTCCAACCATAATCCATGGCCAACCAATATAAAACATATAAAACAGAAAAATCATGAATAAATAGAAAAATTCACCAATCTCAACCAAAATCATGAAATTGCCCACAAAATCACCTCTTAGGCTACCACAAGCCATTACTTTAACATTATTAGGAACAAAAGAGAGATTCCTTAGCTACTCACCTTGCAACCAAAGAAAGGAGACAACTTAGCACCTTAGTCTTCCAAACCACTTCACTAACCACCTCACAATCACTAAACTAAGGGTTTTTATGGAGAAATTGGAAATTTAAACGGTTGGTTTGCTAGATTGGAGCAAGAAATTTGAGAGCTTTTCCCTTTCTTTCTCTTCTTGGGAGGCCGGCCAAGGAGTGAAGAAAAATGATGATTTCTTGGTCAATTTTTGGTAAATTGGTAAAGTGATGAATAGTGGTCAAATGCAAGATTGAATCTCCAAGTGACACATGTCACTCTCATTAATGCATGGCCATCCTTTTGTCTCTCCAACTCTCATCAATTGGGTAACCTCCAATTATCTCTTAACACCTGCTAAACTAATTCCGGTATACAAAACTTAACCTAACTGGTCGAATTTTACCGAACTTTCCGCACTGCGGGTCCCACATCCGGTATACGCTCTTAATTTCTCAAAAACTAACCGATATTAGAAAAATCATTTTAAAACTATATTTACACATAAAAATTATCTAGAAAATTTTCCTAATAAAGAAAATGCAGAAAAGCATGCAATTAAATAGAATAAAACCAAGAAAATAAGAACATTTACGGGGTCTCACATTGTACTTGAATGACTTTGAGCCTATTGAACGGTTGTTGTGATGAATTTATATTGCATATGACTTTGGGATTGATTGAGGAAAATAATGAAACCATAAGTGGTTGGAAAAATAGGTAAATATAGAGGGCATGCTGTCCAAAATTTTAGGGCTACGCGATTCCTTCAATTGAGTTGATCTTAGTACAAATGAAGGGTTTTGGGGGTTGTTTGTAACCCTAGGACCAATTGTTATCTTTTTGCTCAAAAATCATATTTTATTCTTTTGTACTAGTACTTAACCTGGAAAAGCGTACGACATGTAGTCGAGTCTCAGTTATGCATTCCGTTTACTCGATTTTGGATGGGAAACCTTCAATTGTTTTACTTTGATGATTTTAGGGTTTCTTGGCGATTAAAGCCAGTTTGAAGTGAAAACTTTTGATGTAGCTGTACTTGAACCGGTGAGTGTAGTTGTACTACTCCCCTCATTTGCTGTTTAACTTGGTTTCTACCCCTGCAATCTGCAATTTAAATGATTGCACTATTTGTTTATTCTGTTTGAGACGAGGGTGTACTTTATCACACTCGTTCTCTTGTCTGTCCATATGCCTATTTACTGTGTATAATCTGTTAACTGTATCTGAGTCTGTTCGGACGTCGTTTGGAGGCTGGTATCCAACGACCTTTTTGTGACCTCTGAGCTCAACACCTGTGGCTAGTTACTCAAGTCGGGTCGGCAAGGGCCTGGTCGATTAGATAATGAACCACGGTAGTCTGTTTTGGGAATGTTTCGGTATTGAGACTCTTGATTCCTGTATACTCGAGTATTACCATTACTGTTCCTGAATGGAGTTCGGGCCCAGTAGGGGTATGTTTGGTGGACGAAAATTGGTGTAAAGTGGGGTCTACGGATATGTTGGTTCTATGTACGTTGACGGAGAGTCAACGGGTTCGGATCAAGTACTGCAAATGGAAATCTGGCTCCTGAGAGCCACCTGTGTCCTTTCCCTTTGAATCACTGTGTCTAACTGCTTTCCTTTATATCTGTTATATGTATCTGACTGGTTAAACGTGAAAGGCCATGATTTTACCCCTATATGTACCTTATTGAGCGTAAACTCACCCCTTTCTGTTACCTTTGTTTTCCTTACAGGGGACAAACTTGGAAATCACGGTTTTGGACAAAATGGGGCAAGCTAGTATATGTGTCATGTTGTTAAGCTTTTGAAAACGAAGCCCTAATTGTATTTTGTGTAGTTTGAATACCCTGGATCGCCCTGTCTGTTCATTTGTTCAAGACTCCAATTTAAATATATGTATAAGTGTAGACTATGATTTTATGGTTCGGTAAGCATGTTCTCATCTTAGTAGGTTCCGATTGTTCGTTTTCTTTGGGTCCTATCACGCTTACTATATTGGATTTGTGTGAATCGACTCCGTAGTCCTGGTGAGAGCTGGGACGGCGACCCGCCGAACCCTTTGGTACTCCTTAGGGGGAGGTGGGGCGGTCACAGGTGGTATCAGAGCCACTTCGCGTGGTCTCTGCGCGGAGTGAGTTTGGGCCAAGTGGTGTTATGGTCCTGCTTTCGTGAATGCGTCGGAAGGTATAAGTGCTCTTTTCAGCATAAGCTATGAACCGTGCATGTCATGAGTGTAAAGATCTTTATCATGGGACTTGAGGAAGTTAGGTATGTATGTCGGGTAGGAATCTCTAATACGGATGATTTACTCTTGGGACCGGCCGGCTCGAGTTGTGAATTATCTTATTTAGGATTCTTGTTCCTGTCTACTAAATCGATGAGAGCCTTTGTGGACTTGGGCGAACTAGAAATGTGATTCTATAGAATTTCATGTGGGTTGTTCAGATGTTCGTAAGTATGATTAACCTGGATTAAGATATAAATTGTGGCATTCTCGCTGATTAGGGATGGAGGCCTAGAAGGGAAATAACTTTTCGTTAGTTGCTTTTGTGCTTTTAACCTAGTTCGTTTACAGTACTTTTGGATGACCCCGCTACCTTCATGGATCTCTTTTGGTTGTATCTAGCTGACTGTTACCGTGTGACTGGTTCAGTACCGTTGTGTGTGTATATATTTTTTATCTGTGTGTACCTCTTGTTATTTGCTTATGCCGATAATTATTTTTAATATTATCTTTGTACCTCGACCTTAGATTTACTTAGATCAATGGAGGGCACTCATAGTGGACGAGACCGTGGGCGTGGAATTAGGCAACCCACATCTGAAAGGGGTACTGGGGAAACCTCGTTTGGACCAAACCCTGAACCTAGGGTTGACCCCAACGTCCAAATAGCTGCTGCCATGCAGCAAATGACTGATTTGCTCACCCAAGTGGTGCACCAACAGGGTCACAACCCTAACCCCAACCCAGGGAACCCTGGTAATCACGTGGAGAGTGAGGACCGGGCCCTCGAGAGGTTCCAGAAGTTTGCCCCACCAAAGTTTATTGGGGAACCCAATCCAGATGTAGTCGAAAGGTGGCTAGAGAAAATGGTGAATATCTTTGTTGCCCTGCATTACATGGAGAAACGACAGGTGACTTTTACTGTTTTCCAGTTGGAAGGTGCGGCCCGTTCCTAGTGGAATGTAATACGACAAAAGTGGGGCCGAGAGCAAAAGCCCAGGACTTGGGTGAACTTTATGCGGGAGTTCAACGCTAAATTCTTCCCTCCTCTAGTTCAGAAACAAAAGGAGGATGAATTTATCCGGCTTCGTCAAGGGACCCAGACAGTGGCCGAGTACGAGAGCCAATTCACTCGGCTATCCAAATTCGCGCCCGAACTCATCGTGACCGAGCAACGAAGAATACGGAAATTCGTCCAAGGTCTGAACGTGGAGATCTAGAAAGATCTAACCGTAGCCCAAATTAACGCCTTCAGCGATGCCGTAGAAAAGGCGCAACGAGTAGAGAATGCTAGGCTGCAGGTGAAAAACTTCCAAGCCAAGAAAAGGGGCTTTCCTGGGAGTAGCTCTGAGCAAGAAGGTACAAGTACGCTCTCGAAGATTGGAAAGGGAAACGGGGGTGTGAGGCCCCAGTTCGTTCTACGTTGATATATTCATTAATTGGGCGGTAACGTTTGGTTTTGGGAGTATTTCGAAAACCCTAAGTAGGGATTAAGATTTAAACCCTCAGTTCCGGTTAAGATTGAAAACCCGTTTTCCTACATTTTCTTTATTAGAAAATTCCCCAGATAATTTTTATTGAGTAACTAGAGTTTTTAGATGATTTTTATAGTATTAGTTAGTTTTTGAGAAATTAAGAACGTATATCGGACGTGGGACCCACTAGTGCGAAAAGTTCGGAAAAATTCGGCCGATTAGGTTAAGTTTCGGATACTGTGTAAAATTTACCGGGTGTTAAGAGATAAGTAGAGGTTGCAATTTGGATTGATATGACAAGTGTCACCATAAGATTTAATCTTACCATAAGACCACTATTCACCTTTTTCTATTTTGACCAAATAAATCACCAAAAATAACCAAAAATTCCTCATTCTTTTCTCCCTCTTGGCCGACTCTCTCTCCAAGCAAAAGAAGAAAAACCTCTCTCAATTCCTTGCTCTAATCTTGCCCAAATCAACAACTTAACCGTTTAATCTTGAACTTACTCCATAAAACCTCTCCTATTAGTGTTAGTAAGTTGTTTAGTGAAGCTTTTTGGAAGAGCTAAGGTGACCAACATCTTCCTCTCTCTTGTTTCTTGGTAAGTGAGGCTTGAACCACCCTACTACACCTAATGATGCTTATGTTATGCTTATTGGTGATTCAAGTGCTGAAATTTCTGGTTTTTATCTTGGTTTGGAGTGATTTGGTGAAGTTTTCTATTTTATGATGATTTTTCTGGTTTAATTGGATTATGATGGTGTGGTTGTTTATGATGATTGGAAATGGTATATAATGATTCTAGAGGGTGGAAAAAGTGGAAGATTTCAAGTAATTTCTGTTTTGGAAGAAATCTGGAAAAATTAGGGTTCTTGGTTCTTCATTCTGTCCGAAAATTTTGGTCATAGATAGAGGCCGAATTGGCCTTGGCTTAAAACATGAAAGTTGTAGGTAATTACATTTTATAGGTGCCTGTAAAATTTCAGGTCAATCAGAGTAGCGTAGAGTGAGAAAAGTCGAATTTACCCTTGCTGTTCTGGTTTTGGCCGAATGTAAGAACTGCGATTGTAATTGGTTGTTTTGGTTGGGATTGCTTCTGAATTGGTTGTTATGGTCTTCTTATGAAATGTAGCCTTAAATCTTAGCTTTCATATGGCTTTGGAATCTCGGAATTTGGACTTAGGTAGCCTGTTTCATGATGTTTGTGCTAGAATACATTTTGTGAATCTGTTTTTGCGATGCTGGTGTAGTATCTTGAATTTTTGACCTAGTTACACTCGAAACTGGATTGAGTGGCCTTCTTCAACATTGTAGCCTCTTAGGTCCTGAATCTACTTGTAAAATTTCAGGTCAAACGGATTAGTGTATCCTGAGTTATGGACAAAACCATCAGGCCTGTTTTAGACGTTCGTTTGTGTACGTTTTGAATTTCAGTTTCTGACCGTGGGTTTTTCCGTATTGATCCCATTCGATCTGGGTGTCGACTCCTTCATAAGAAATTTAGATCTTGGTCTCAGATTCGAAACGGTATAAAGTACGTCGGAATCCGAGTTCCGTAGCATCTGTTATGACCCAAACAATATAGATCGTCAGAACTGCCTTGTATCTGGACAGTTCTGACGGGTATTTTGGCACTCGATTTTTGTTCTATTCTGAGTGGATTCAGATCTTGGCCAAAACATCAAAGTTTTAGCCTTATGTTTCAGCTTTCTAACGCCTCTGGAATTTCTTGATTTCGATTTCTGAGCCGTGAGTTACGGCCTTGCAAACAGGGCCTGTTTGGTAAACCGCAATGAAACAGCTGGCACTGTTTCGTGCATTTTTGACCTATACCTATTGAGATCTGGGTTGAGATACCTAAAATAAAGTTGTAGCTCTTCCTTTTAGCTTCGAAACGGTGTCTCACCCACCTTGATCCGACACTCCTAGCCTAACTTTTGACCAAAACGGTTTGAGATGGCAGATCTGGCCGTCCCGTTTGCCGTTTCCGCACTGGCGCGTGCCAATTTTGCCGTTTTGCTTGTTTTAAGTACGTTAGTGGCCGTTTGTGATATATTATGACACAATCTTCTATTTCAGACAGTGGTGAGCTAGGCGGAGCCGGTGGGGCCCACTACTAGCGAACACGCGCGAAGCGATTTTGCTTTAGTACTACTTTTGTATTTTGGGTAAGTATTCAGGCCGCTTTTGTATGTTAGTTGCTTATGTGATTTGATATGTATGAAGAGGGTACTTAGACGAGGGTGTACTTTATCACACTCGCTCTAAACCCTAATTTGCGCACATATTTGTACATGGCTTATGTATATGAGCAATTTTGGAACTAAAACCCTTGAGCTGGTGGCTCAGGGTGACTTTTGAATAATTTTGTGAATTTTGTGAGTTTGAGGTTGAACTCAATACCTAGAGGGACTATTCGAGCCGGTTAGGGCTTGGTCGAAGTCAGTCCAACTTGGTTTGAGGTCACCAAGTTTGTGAACCCGGTTCGCTGAGTATGTGGACCAATTTTGTGACCCGAGCTTGTGACTCAAGCTCAAGTTTTTGATTTCGTTCGCCTGGGCAAGTTTGTGAGGTGACTGGCCAGTGAGGGTGATAAGGTGTCGGTGGGTGCACAAGTGAAGTTCTACGGACTATTATTTGTGGTCGACGGAGTGTCGGCAGGAGATCATGCATGGCACATGAATTGGCTTTGGAGCCACCCGTATCCTTATTATATGATGTTGTTCTTTTCTGATTTTGCTTTACTCTTATTGTGTAACTGTTACGTGAAATTTATGCTTTCGCCCCTGTTTACTTACTAAGCATATAACTTACCCCATTCCTTTTGTTTTCCTTAGCAGGGGCCGACGCGGGGACTTTTGGCTCGTATACTAGTATAGTTAGTTTGGCTTGTAATAGTTGAACAGTTAGGATGTTTGTTTTTGTTTTGGTGGTTTGACTCGATACTTTTGGAGAATGTATATATTGTATTTAGTGCTCTTTCGAACTTTAAGTTTTGAGTCCTGGCGCGAGCTAGGCAGGCGGCCCGCCGATACCCTTGGGTTCGCCCTTGGGAGAAGTGGGGTCGTCACAGTTGGTATCAGAGCTTAGGTTTCAGATCTCTGTAGTGTATCCTAGGCTGAAAGTTTAGGATGCCAGACTGTGGGATTTGATTTTATTTGAAAGTTAAGCAATTGAGGGATAAAACCTATAGCTGCTTCGCGTGGTCTCTGCGCGGGGTGAGCCTGGATGAAGTGGTGAATAAGTATGAAGGACTAGATGCTCGGTCAAGCATAAGTTATGGATCATAAATGTTATAGGCCTTAAATCTTTCTCATGGTATCTGAGGACCATAGGTAGGTTCGTCAGGTAGGAATTTCGATTGTAGATAGTTTACTCTTGGGACTGCAGCTTGAGATGTGAATTATCTTATTTCGGATTCTTGTGCCTGAGTACTCCAGAGTTGAGGCGCTGCTAAGTACTTGAGATTTGCATTTTGGGGAAGATGAACAAGCTTTGTCTGGCTAGAGTGAGTACAAGAGATCAACGGGCACTTTGGGAAGTGGAGTAAGAAACCGGACGAGGGTGGTTTTCACTGAGTGTGGGACGACAAGTCGCATTTCTTTCATTTGCCCTTGTATTGTCCCTACATGTCATTTACTTGTGGTATGTTAATACCTGCATCTATAGTACTTGCTGCACTTGACTTTGTCTAACTTGAAATGTCTCTTGGTGTATATGGTGCATTATATTGCGTACATTTTGGCGTGACTTGTATATATATGTACACCTTTTGATCTTTTGATTATTTCGAGTTTTTCAACCCTTAGCTCGTTGATTGCAATTTCGAGGACGAAATTGTCCTAAGTGGGGGAGATTGTGAGGCCCCAGTTCGTTCTACGTTGATATATTCATTAATTGGGCGGTAACGTTTGGTTTTGGGAGTATTTCGAAAACCCTAAGTAGGGATTAAGATTTAAACCCTCAGTTCCGGTTAAGATTGAAAACCCGTTTTCCTACATTTTCTTTATTAGAAAATTCCCCAGATAATTTTTATTGAGTAACTAGAGTTTTTAGATGATTTTTATAGTATTAGTTAGTTTTTGAGAAATTAAGAACGTATATCGGACGTGGGACCCACTAGTGCGAAAAGTTCGGAAAAATTCGGCCGATTAGGTTAAGTTTCGGATACTGTGTAAAATTTACCGGGTGTTAAGAGATAAGTAGAGGTTGCAATTTGGATTGATATGACAAGTGTCACCATAAGATTTAATCTTACCATAAGACCACTATTCACCTTTTTCTATTTTGACCAAATAAATCACCAAAAATAACCAAAAATTCCTCATTCTTTTCTCCCTCTTGGCCGACTCTCTCTCCAAGCAAAAGAAGAAAAACCTCTCTCAATTCCTTGCTCTAATCTTGCCCAAATCAACAACTTAACCGTTTAATCTTGAACTTACTCCATAAAACCTCTCCTATTAGTGTTAGTAAGTTGTTTAGTGAAGCTTTTTGGAAGAGCTAAGGTGACCAACATCTTCCTCTCTCTTGTTTCTTGGTAAGTGAGGCTTGAACCACCCTACTACACCTAATGATGCTTATGTTATGCTTATTGGTGATTCAAGTGCTGAAATTTCTGGTTTTTATCTTGGTTTGGAGTGATTTGGTGAAGTTTTCTATTTTATGATGATTTTTCTGGTTTAATTGGATTATGATGGTGTGGTTGTTTATGATGATTGGAAATGGTATATAATGATTCTAGAGGGTGGAAAAAGTGGAAGATTTCAAGTAATTTCTGTTTTGGAAGAAATCTGGAAAAATTAGGGTTCTTGGTTCTTCATTCTGTCCGAAAATTTTGGTCATAGATAGAGGCCGAATTGGCCTTGGCTTAAAACATGAAAGTTGTAGGTAATTACATTTTATAGGTGCCTGTAAAATTTCAGGTCAATCAGAGTAGCGTAGAGTGAGAAAAGTCGAATTTACCCTTGCTGTTCTGGTTTTGGCCGAATGTAAGAACTGCGATTGTAATTGGTTGTTTTGGTTGGGATTGCTTCTGAATTGGTTGTTATGGTCTTCTTATGAAATGTAGCCTTAAATCTTAGCTTTCATATGGCTTTGGAATCTCGGAATTTGGACTTAGGTAGCCTGTTTCATGATGTTTGTGCTAGAATACATTTTGTGAATCTGTTTTTGCGATGCTGGTGTAGTATCTTGAATTTTTGACCTAGTTACACTCGAAACTGGATTGAGTGGCCTTCTTCAACATTGTAGCCTCTTAGGTCCTGAATCTACTTGTAAAATTTCAGGTCAAACGGATTAGTGTATCCTGAGTTATGGACAAAACCATCAGGCCTGTTTTAGACGTTCGTTTGTGTACGTTTTGAATTTCAGTTTCTGACCGTGGGTTTTTCCGTATTGATCCCATTCGATCTGGGTGTCGACTCCTTCATAAGAAATTTAGATCTTGGTCTCAGATTCGAAACGGTATAAAGTACGTCGGAATCCGAGTTCCGTAGCATCTGTTATGACCCAAACAATATAGATCGTCAGAACTGCCTTGTATCTGGACAGTTCTGACGGGTATTTTGGCACTCGATTTTTGTTCTATTCTGAGTGGATTCAGATCTTGGCCAAAACATCAAAGTTTTAGCCTTATGTTTCAGCTTTCTAACGCCTCTGGAATTTCTTGATTTCGATTTCTGAGCCGTGAGTTACGGCCTTGCAAACAGGGCCTGTTTGGTAAACCGCAATGAAACAGCTGGCACTGTTTCGTGCATTTTTGACCTATACCTATTGAGATCTGGGTTGAGATACCTAAAATAAAGTTGTAGCTCTTCCTTTTAGCTTCGAAACGGTGTCTTACCCACCTTGATCCGACACTCCTAGCCTAACTTTTGACCAAAACGGTTTGAGATGGCAGATCTGGCCGTCCCGTTTGCCGTTTCCGCACTGGCGCGTGCCAATTTTGCCGTTTTGCTTGTTTTAAGTACGTTAGTGGCCGTTTGTGATATATTATGACACAATCTTCTATTTCAGACAGTGGTGAGCTAGGCGGAGCCGGTGGGGCCCACTACTAGCGAACACGCGCGAAGCGATTTTGCTTTAGTACTACTTTTGTATTTTGGGTAAGTATTCAGGCCGCTTTTGTATGTTAGTTGCTTATGTGATTTGATATGTATGAAGAGGGTACTTAGACGAGGGTGTACTTTATCACACTCGCTCTAAACCCTAATTTGCGCACATATTTGTACATGGCTTATGTATATGAGCAATTTTGGAACTAAAACCCTTGAGCTGGTGGCTCAGGGTGACTTTTGAATAATTTTGTGAATTTTGTGAGTTTGAGGTTGAACTCAATACCTAGAGGGACTATTCGAGCCGGTTAGGGCTTGGTCGAAGTCAGTCCAACTTGGTTTGAGGTCACCAAGTTTGTGAACCCGGTTCGCTGAGTATGTGGACCAATTTTGTGACCCGAGCTTGTGACTCAAGCTCAAGTTTTTGATTTCGTTCGCCTGGGCAAGTTTGTGAGGTGACTGGCCAGTGAGGGTGATAAGGTGTCGGTGGGTGCACAAGTGAAGTTCTACGGACTATTATTTGTGGTCGACGGAGTGTCGGCAGGAGATCATGCATGGCACATGAATTGGCTTTGGAGCCACCCGTATCCTTATTATATGATGTTGTTCTTTTCTGCTTTTGCTTTACTCTTATTGTGTAACTGTTACGTGAAATTTATGCTTTCGCCCCTGTTTACTTACTAAGCATATAGCTTACCCCATTCCTTTTGTTTTCCTTAGCAGGGGCCGACGCGGGGACTTTTGGCTCGTATACTAGTATAGTTAGTTTGGCTTGTAATAGTTGAACAGTTAGGATGTTTGTTTTTGTTTTGGTGGTTTGACTCGATACTTTTGGAGAATGTAATTATAACTCTTTTGGGATTGTATATATTGTATTTAGTGCTCTTTCGAACTTTAAGTTTTGAGTCCTGGCGCGAGCTAGGCAGGCGGCCCGCCGATACCCTTGGGTTCGCCCTTGGGAGAAGTGGGGTCGTCACAGGGGGAGTACGACAACCGGGGGTGTCGCGTGATGTCTCTCAGGGGGGACCGGTTTCTGCTACTCGTGGTCCCTGTGGTTATTGCGGAGGACCAAATCATACGGAGGCAAATTGTTGGAAGAAAGAGGGAAAATGTCTGCGCTGCGGAAGTGCCGATCATCGAATTGCTGACTGCCTAGTTCGATTGCGAAAAGAAAAAGGGACCCCGCAACCAACTAAGACCAACCCTGGACAGTCGGAAAAGGAAGGGACTGGATTGAAGGTACCGGCTCGGATATATTCTTTAGAGCACCATCAGGTCCCTGACTCGTCTGAGGACGTAGAAGGTACAATCCGTTTGGTACCTTAGATTTTGATAGATTCCGTTGATAAGAAAATTTCGAGGACGAAATTTCTTTAAGGGGGAGAGAGTGTGAGGACCCGTAATTTTCTTAATTTCTAGGTTTTATTTTCTTTTATTTGCACGTTTTTCCACATTTTCTTTATTCAGAAAATTTTAAAAATAATTTTTATGAGTAAATATGGTTTTTAAATCATTTTTCTAGTATAAGTTAGTTTATAAGGTTTTAAGAGTGTATACCGGATGTGGGACCCACTAGTGCGGTAAGTTTGATTAAATTCGGTGAATTAGGTTAAATTGTGTATACCGAGTTTAATTTATCAGGTGTTAAGAGATAATTGGAAGTTACCTAGATGGATTATCATTGGAGAGACAAAAGGATAGAGTTGCATTAAATAAATGTGACAAGTGTCACTTTATGATTTAAAGTTGGACTTTGACCAATTTCTTTTACCTTTACTAAACTTGAATTTTCACCAATTTGAGCTTCAATTTTTCTTCCCCTTGGCCGAGAAACACAAGGAGAAAAGAAAGAAAATTCCTCAACTTTTGCCTTCTATATTCTTGCTCAATCTCTTGATCCAACCGTTAAAACTTCAAATCTCTCCATAAAAACCCTTTCTAAGTAGTATTGAAGTAGTTGGTGGAGTGGTTTGGAAGAAGAAGGTGCTAAGGTGATTCTTTTCTTGAATTTGCAAGGTGAGTAGCTAAGGAATTCCATCTTTGGTCTTGATAATGTTAAATTAATGACTTGGGTTGGTTAAAGATGTGATTTTATGGAAGATTTCTTGATTTTTGGTAGAGATTGGTGAATTTTATATTTATTCTTGATTTTTCTGTTTTTATATGTTGAATATTGTGTGGCCATGGATGATGGCTTGGGATAGTTTAGAATGAAACTATAGTGCGTAAATTGTAGCTAATTGCGGAAAATTTCCATGTTGGGCGGAAAATTCTAGATTAGGGTTTCAATTTCCCCTATTCTGTCCGGTACTGTTACTCCTAGTTAGAGGCCGAATTGGCCTTAGTATAAAACATGAAAGTTGTAGAGAATGATGTTTTATAGTTACCCACAAAATTTCTACGTAATCAGAGTAACGTAGCCTGTGAAAAGACAGAAATACCCCTGCTGCCCTGTTTCTGTCCGAAACTGATAATCAGCTTCTGTAATTGGTTAGTTTGACCAGGAATACTATTGATTTGGTTGTCGATATCTTCTTAAGAATTATATCCTTGTATCTTAGCTTTCAAATGGCTTTGGAATTACCTGAATCGGAGTTGTGTGTGCTGAGATATGATTGAATGAATCAAGACTGCTAGTTGAATTTCACAGTGAGCTTCGAACTAGAAAATCTGGGGTTGTTTTGGTAACTTTGACCTAGTTAGGATGAGAACTGGACTAAGTAGTCTTCATAAAAAATATAGCCCTCTGTCTTAGCTTCAAAACGGTATAACTTGCACTTCAATCCAATAAGCGTAGTTTCGGTTATTTCCGATACGCTAAGTAGCGGTGAATCTGTCTTTTTGGTTCCTTAGCTTAAAGCTCATTTCCGGTCATTTTCCTAACTAAATCTTGTACTTGAATGACTTTGAGCCTATTGAACGGCTGTTGTGATGAATTTATATTGCGTATGACTTTGGGATTGATTGAGGAAAATAATGAAGCCATAAGTGACTGGGAAAATAGGTAAATACAGAGGGCATGCTGCCCAAAATTTTAGGGCTACGCGATTCCTTCAATTGAGTTAATCTTAGTACAAATGAAGGGTTTTGGGGGTTGTTTGTAACCCTAGGACCAACTATTATCTGTTTGCTCAAAAGTCATATTTTATTTTTTTGTACTAGTACTTAACCTGGAAAAGCGTACGACATGTAGTCGAGGCTCACTTGTGCATTCCGTTTACTCGATTTTGGATGGGAAACCTTCAATTGTTTTACTTTGATGATTTTAGGATTTCTTGGCGATTAAAGCCAGTTTGAAGTGAAAATTTTTGAAGTATCTGCACTTGAACCGGTGAGTGTACCACTCCCCTCATTTGCTGTTTAACTTGGTTTCTGCCCCTGCAATCTGCTATTTAAATGACTGCACTATCTGTTTATTCTGTTTGAGATGAGGGTGTACTTTATCACACTCGTTCTCTTGTCTGTCCATATGCCTATTTACTGTGTATAATCTGTTAACTGTATTTGAGTCTGTTCGGACGTCGTTTGGAGGCTGGTATCCAACGACCTTTCTGTGACCTCTGAGCTCAACACCTGTGGCTAGTTACTCAAGTCGGGCCGGCAAGGGTCTGGTCGATTAGATAACGAACCACGGTAGTCTGTTTTGGGAATCTTTGGGTATTGAGACTCTTGATTCCGGTATACTCGAGTATTACCATTACTGTTCCTGAATGCAGTTCGGGCCCGGTAGGGGTATGATTGGTGGACGGAAATTGGTATAAAGTGTGGTCTACGGATATGTTGGTTCTATGTACGTTGACGGAGAGTCAACGGGTTCGGATCAAATACTGCAAATGGAAATCTGGCTCCTGAGAGCCACCTGTATCCTTTCCCTTTGAATCACTGTGTCTAACTGCTTTCCTTTATATCTGTTATATGTATCTGACTGGTTAAACGTGAAAGGCCATGATTTTACCCTTATATGTTTGGTACCTCATTGAGCGTAAGCTCACCCCTTTCTGTTACCTTTGTTTTCGTTACAGGGGACAAACTTGAAAATCACGGTTTTGGACAAAATGGGGCAAGCTAGTATATGTGTCATGTTGTTAAGCTTTTGAAAACGAAGCCCTAATTGTATTTTGTGTAGTCTGAATACCTCGGATCGCCCTGTATGTTCATTTGTTCAAGACTCCAATGTAAATATACGTATAAGTGTTTAACCTTGTTCATGCCGTCGAGACTATGATTTTATGGTTCGGTAAGCATGTTCTCACCTTAGTAGGTTTCGATTGTTCGTTTTCTTTGGGTCCTATCGCGCGTACTATATTGGATTTGTGTGAATCGACTCCGTAGTCCTGGCGAGATTTGGGCAGGCGACCCGCCGAACCCTTTGGTACGCCTTAGGGAGAGGTGGGGCCGTCACAGCAACTGATCAATCACACGCCGTTGTGCAGCCAACTCTATGCTTAATTCATTGAATTTGTTTAATACTTCGCTCAGTTGAGCTCCTAGATTTGTAAGGTCGACTGTTGGCGTCGTTGCAGACCTATCGGATGATTCAGGATGTGTACTCATGTTTACACTATTTCTCAAAACTCGGCTATGTGATCGTGTAATGATGGGGTTTCTTCGTGTAGCTATATTTGCAATTACCTGAAAATTTAGAAAAATCCTATTTAGATTCCCCTCTTGATTAACTGTTGACAAAAAGAAAGAAAAAAGAAAAAGACGGGAGTTAGTAAAAAATTAAAGTAACTCGGATGCATGTCCTATTAGGGGAGCTCTTTTTATGCCAAGGGTTGGCCTAGAATGAAAATGCAATCCTTTGGGATAGGCACCATACAATACCTAATGAATTCGATCAACTTACTGATATTCGAGTAAAAGATAATTTAAAAAATTTGGCCAATTGGAGTGAGAAGAGACATTTGTCCCAACAAAATGAGGACAAAGTCCGAATGAATTGATTACTTTGATGAACACATAAAGTGATGTGTGAAAGAACCTACTCTTAAAAAGATTGCAATGTCTCGACTAGTTTATTCAATGAACCTTGGATCGAAACCCTAAAAGAGAATAAACGGGTCAAATGGATCGGATGAAATTGATGATTTATTAAAAAATTGACTGGATCACCCTAAAATGGGTAAACTGGTCAAATGAATTGAATGAAATTGGTGATTTATTCAAAATTGACTGGATCACCCTAAAAATGGGTAAACGGGTCAAATGAATTGAATGAAATTGATGATTTATTCAAAATTGAATGGATCACCCTAAAAATGGTTAAACTGGTCAAATGAATTGAATGAAATTGATGATTTATTCAAAATTGTCCAGATTATCTTAAAAATGGGTCAACTGGTCAAATAAATTGAATGAAATGGATGGTTTATCCAAAAAATTCACTCAATCATCCTAAATGCTAATAAACTCGCAAGAATGGGATAGATGGAATTGACGATTTATTTGAAAATTGACTAGATTGCCCTAAAAATGAATGAATGGATTGAGTTAACGATTTATTAAAAAATGACTAAATTGTTCTAAAAGTGAATGAGTAGATGAAATGGAATTAATGATTTATTCAAAAATGACAAGATTGTCCTAAAAATGAATGAATTGATAAAATGGATTGGATGAAATGAATAAATTGGTCAAATGGATTGAATTAGATTGTCCTAAAAAAAATGAATAATTGGTTCAAAGGGATGGAATGGAATTGATGGTTATTCAAAAATCGATTGAATTGTCTACCTATTATGGTTGAATAAGTTCGGATTTGCTTGAGTCACTTTGCATGAATATGTTTCGGCTGAATGAAAACAAGTTGCAGAAAGAATGGTGCCATTAAAAAATGGGGCGCGACACATCCAAATATACAAACCAAAGTATAAGCCAAAAGATAAGAACTTGAACAACTAGTACCATTATATAGTACCGGCCAAACACAAGTTTAAGATTTCCTATTACAACTAGTACTATTCTTGTCTCTCTCATCCTCGCACCCTGTTAAGGAAAACAAATAAAGGGATGAGTTAGAAGTCCAGTGAGATTCTAAGAAAATAACAAACAATCAGGCATTATAACATTCACATGCTGGCATGATCACGTTTTTCTGGAAGCAATTAATATCCAGATAACTCATTGAACAATGTACAGTAAATAACACATTCACGTAAAAGAATACAGTCTGCTCTCGAGAGCAAGTTCCATAGCAACTTGTCCAGGATCTGTTGACACTCCGTCAACCACGAAATTATAACAAGTCTAGTAGAGCACCACTTAACTCCAATCTCCGTCCACCAATCAACCCCCTACCCGGCCCGAAATCCAAAAACACTAGAACACTGGGTGGTAATACTTGAGTATAATGTGAGAACCTTGGAAAAAAATATAATAAAAAATATATATAAAAATAAAAATATATATAGATATATATATATATATATATACATGTCGCATTTGCATTTTAGACTCCTAATAACCTCTACTATCGTTGGTTCTTAAATAAGTATGTAAAAACAATTTTTAAGGTTGCAAATAAGTTAATTGTGCAAAATATTAGATTATTTGAATTTTTGCCAAGTTAAGTTAATATTTCTTGACGTAGAGTATTTTATTGCTTTAATATTAATTCTTTGAATTTCGATAGCTAAATTTGAAGTGTTATTAACGTTAAGTGACAACGGGAACCTAGAACTAAGACGAAAATGATTTAGGTCAAATTCCTTATAACTGCGCTTAGGACGTTAAAATTTCGATAATTGAATTCTCACGAGTTTAGTATACTAGTAGGCTATCGAATTTCATTTGGGGTAAGATTTTGGAATTAGTTTACGAGTGAGAACCTAAGTAGAAGGTCGAACAAGTTGTTAAAAGACCAAATTAGCCTTCCTACATTTCAAATTCGCCATGCAGCCATGGAACAATTCTTGAACAAGCTTCAATTCCAAACAATTCCAATTTCTGCCGGTTCCATTTTTCACTCTTCATCCCAGCACCTACCATCCCTAATGCCGACTTAGCCACTTAAAACACTTCATTATATACATTCCACTACACACACACTCCACTATATCAACTGCATTCCACCACAACAACACTCTAATTCTATTCCTTCCTCCTGCCGTGAGCCGAGAGTGGAGTGAGAGAGAGAGAGGGAGCTGAGTTCTTCATTTTCCTTTCTTCCTGTCCGCGACCTATAAAAAAAAAGTGAGACATGCTGATTTTTCCCATTTCAACCGTGAGCTGGTGAAGAGACCGAGTGCCAAATTTCCTCCATTCTAGTCGCAAGCTTGAGCAAGGGAGAGGGAGAGCTAGCGGGCTGCAATTTTGGACTACCGAGAGGAGAGAAATATTGCAGCTGCTAAGTCGTGTGTGTTGAGCTTCAAACTGAGGTAAGTTCTAGACTTAGACTAGTTGTTTATTGGTTGATGAAGCTGT
This sequence comes from Coffea arabica, assembly GCF_036785885.1. NCBI lineage: Eukaryota > Viridiplantae > Streptophyta > Magnoliopsida > Gentianales > Rubiaceae > Coffea > Coffea arabica. The sequence continues at coordinate 20,809,180 of NC_092318.1, read as the reverse complement.
TTAGGGGCATGCATGTGAGAGTTGTGTGGTTGGATGAAGAATTAAGTTACAAGAAATTTGGTTTTGAATGAATTTGGGTTTGCCGAGAGCTTGGGCTGGATATTACAGCTTTAATTGGCCAATTGGTGGTGATCTGAGTTTAATTGTGTATTTAGCTAACTAAAAACTGGATGACTATGCCTTGCATGAGGTTAATCAGCTGTGAGAAAGCAAGAAAATTGAAGGAATACAAAATCTGCTTGCATGCAAGCCAACCGAGAGCTGACTTGGGTGAATTTCTGGTCGGTTAGTGATTTTGATATTGTCCGAACTTGGTTTTGGAGCAAATCTGATAGATAGCTGTTTTTTTTGGTCATGCATGTAGCTGATGAGTCGTGGTTAAAAAAAAAAGAATAGAAAACTGAAGTTGTGGCCGAGAGGGGGTGATTGAGCACTTGACTAGTTTTCCTTCGAATTTTAGCTAAGATTTTTATACTGGGTATTTAAGATTAGTTTGTAGCTGGTTAGTCACCTTTTGCATGTTGAGTTGAAGTAAAAATTGAAGGAAGTTATGGACAAAACACTATAAGTTAATTGGTTATATTGCTGGAATTTGTACATGGTTGCTAGCCGTACTAGTTGAAACTTTTGGTGAGATTATTTTCTGGATTTGTGTATTATTTGTTTTAGTTTAGGTTGGATAGATTATAAGCCATATGTTTAGTGTTTCTAGCAAGTAAAAGATGGAGTTAATGGATATCTAGAATTAACATTTGCTGGAATTTTTCTTGACTATCGAAACAAGAAAGGAAAAATGTGAAATTCTAGAGTTAGTTGTGTGTAAGCTAGCCGTGACTTATCTTCTATGTTTGAGTTAAATTTCTGGTTGATTGTTGCAAGGAATGATTGTTTGTCGTCAAGAGCTAATGATTGATGAAGCTTTTGGCCATTTGAGTAATTTTTGCAAGAGTTTAATTTTTGGTGAATTTGTTCAAGTGGTTGGCTGAAATGTATTTGGAAGGTCCATGGTTTGTGATTTGGAATTGTTTTGATACCTTGGACTTCCTTTGTTGAATTTTATTTGGAATTGAATCTGTTGAGACCTAGGGCTAATGATTGATGAAACCCTAGTGAAATTGATGTTTGAATTGTGATTTGGCTATTTTGGCAACCGGGAATACAATGTGCAAATGATTTGAAATCGTGAAGTCCGTTTTGGTCTGTTGAATTTGAGTACTTTTAAATCAAGCTTTGTGGAATTATTTTATCTTACTATCAAGTTATAGAGATTGAGAATAGCACGTTAATATTAAAATTTAAATGACGGGACTTTTAAAACCTTGCTAACTAATTAATTCTTTTCTTTGCTTAAACTAGTTTTATTACTTTTAGGAAATAATTGTATTAATTTCTAAACTTTAAGTTTTTCGTAAAATTATTCCTGGCTAGTTGTTTTGAGGAAAATTGTTAAAAACATGAGATTTTAATAATTTTAAAAAGAAAGGCTTAGAAAACTTGTTCGGCAAGAAAACTTGTTTGAATTAAATTGATTTTAGTTACCCTCTAGAAAGAAAAGTATCTTTAAAGAAATCATACGAAATATTTTATCGCTTTATTAGCTTTAATTCTAAGAGATTTATTGATTTATTCCGAGAAAATAAACTAGTTATATACCAGATAATATTTTATATATAAGCCAAGAGTTTGTATAGTAAAACTTATAGTTTTAAAAACTTGGTTTTCTAGGGTTTAGCGAGGGCGTGGACTTCGATTCCCAGCTTCACTTTTGAGCTTCACTTTTGGTGAGTGTCCGTGATTGTTCTATGACTAATATGTTAAAGTGCTTTCTTGACTTGTTATGTGATAATTGGAAGTGGATTTCCTGATCCATCGAAGTGGGCAGTGTGTACTTTATCGCACTAGCCCTTTCGAGTGGTGAATTATTTGAAATGTTTTCTCGAATATCTTGCTCGCACTAGTTAAGTACTGAGTGGGGGAATGTACCACACCTGAGGGTGGGAGGGCCTCTTATCCTAACTCAAGTACCAAAATTTTGCAATTGTTGACTGGAGCGTGGACTCGTCAACTAAACCACCAAGCAGGGGAACGTACCACACCTTAGGGTGGGAGGGCCTCTTATCCTGACTTGGTAAACACGTGTTGTGACGTCGTGGGGTGAATCCCTCGACTAGTCTATAAAAAGGTATACTCGAGTAATACCAAACCCTCTCGTGAGAAGAACGGGCCCGGTGGGAGTAAGTTGGTTGGAGCGTGTTAAGGAAAAATAACGAATCTACATGGACCCTAGATAGTGAGAGTTGACGGAGGGTCAACTGCGATTAATTTTGATCAAGCTTGTGGAAAATGGCTCCTGAGAGCCCTGTATCCTACCCTGTGCTGTTATACGCTTTCCTACTTGTTGAATTTTAGTTCGGAGTTATTATTCGCTATTTGTTTTATATGATTGCATGTTTGGGGCACCATTGAGCTTTAGCTCACCCCACGATTATTTGTTTTCCTGAACAGGTTTTGGCATTCGAGAGATTTGAAGTCTGCTTTGAGCTTTTGTAAATGTGGTTATGAATTGGACTATGTATCTTTTGTTTTGGGTTGCCACTTGAAGCTGGAAAAGTGCAAACCCTAAGTTTTGGCTTGTATGAATGTATTTGAACTTTACGAGTTCACTTTGTGGTTTGTATTGTATAAATGTAGTTATGTGTTAAACTGGTTGGAGGTGTACTTAAGAGTGAACGTTCGGACGTCCAATGGAAATGTTTTCTCTAAAGTTAATGTGTTCCTAGTATTCGGGACATTTAAAGGTTTGGCATGTTAGGGTGACGAATGTTGTTTTGGAATAAGTTATACGTGGAAAGGGTTTAGTCGGTTTCCTTGCGTGAGTCCTGGCGAGAGTTGGGCAGGCGACCCGCCAACCCTCTGGTTCGCCTTAGGGAGAAGTGGGGCCGTCACATATACCAATTCCAAAGGACACATCCAATGGATTAAACAGTGGAATAAATAGTAAATAGTACCTATGATTCATCAATCTCGTAGAACAAACTCTTACTGGCTCGATTCAACTAACTAGCCGATGGGGTTTGGGATCTAGGCCGTTACTTTCAAGTCATGCACATGAATACCAATTCACTTGTAAACATTTCACTTGTAATAGTATAACAAGAGCTCAGTCAAATTGGGTCGAGTGCGATAAAGTACACACTCGCCTATTTATTTATAGTTCTAGATATATGGTAGTATCAATCAAATACATCACATGGTCTTAATAAACAGTTAGAACACTCACCAATTGATCACAGTCTTTTTACTTCAAACCATGGTTCTTCCTCTAGAACATTCTCAAGTCCTGTGATAATGTAATCCATCAACAGTCTAGCCACTTAAAGTCAAGATGATGAGAAAATATGAGATTCCAAACTTCACTTAGCAACCACAGAAACAACAGGTTGAACCCTAATATTAGAAGACCAAACGGGCCACGGTTTCTTGTTTAAATCAAGTTTTTATCAAGTTCAAATCAAGTAAAATATTTCATGTATGCTAAGGTTAGCACATCTCTAAATATTTCAAATTAAAATATATAGAATTTAACCAAAGAAAGTTAGGTTTAAATCTCAGAAGAGTTTTCAAAAGTTTTTTGAAGTCCCACGCAATCCATTTGATAAATTTTCCAACTTTGGTGACATTCTTTGAAAAGGTATAACTTGAGTTTCATAGGTCAAAAAATCACAAAACTTACACATTAGAAAATAGATTCAAGGCACTAATAGGTTTTAGAAGACATCTTCATGAAATTCAACTCATAGATTAGTCAAATTTCAGTTTAAAACTCTCTGCTATTACAAGTGCAGAAATAGAACAGTCCTGATTTTCAAGAAATTTTGCAGAATTGCTGGTCTCTATTGAAATTGAACTAAACCCTAGATTTTATATCGTTCGAAAGTCTATGAGTGTAGTTTCAAACGCAATAAACGCAACTCACTTTTGACTTTCCTATACGAAATTAGAGCCAATTTCCCAAAACTGCACAGAGTTTCTTTTGAAAATTTCTAGATTTCTAACAACTTGAAAAAATAAAACTTTTCATAACAAAATCTCACCCCTTGGCTGAAATTCAACAAACATGTGAAGATTAAGATTTAACAAAGTATCTTAAGAAAAAACCTTGCTAAAATCACCATAAAAATGACTAATATTTGCACATATCAAACTCACCATAAATTTTCCCATCAAAGCTACTAAGGTTTTCATGGAACGTACCTGATCCTTCTTCTTTATCATATAAAGAGACATATAGCATGATTCTTAACAAAGAAATCGACCAATATCCACATATAAAGGTTGTAAACTAATGATCGAATCAAACACATAAAGCTGAAAATTTTTCAGCAACAAACTATCAAAGAAACAACTTGCAAACAACTAGAATCTTCCATAAAATTCCTCCCTTTTAACTCCTATCATCCATACATCAAGTATACTCAAGTATAAGAAGAAAAAACTATATTTTCTAGCAATTTTTTCCTCCTTCCACACAAGACTAAGGTTGGAAATGATACAAGATGTGAGGACTTGAAAATTTGCTTATATTTTCTTATAAGTCTCTTTTATTTTGAATAAGTTAATTTATAATTTCTTTAATACTAATTACTTGCTTTAATAGTTGTAATAAATAATAGAGTGAGAGTTTTACTTTTACTTTTAAAGTTAGTGTAAGTTGGGGTTTTGGTGCATTTTGGTAGTGTAATTAATTGGTGAGATGTGTGTACTAAATTTGGTAGATAAGAGCGAGTATTAGTGAATCATAAGTTAAAACAAAAGTACAAGAGAGGCAAAGAAATAGGCTTGAACCAACTCGCGCTGTTTGTTACCGGTCGAAGATGCCATTTGATCAAAACTTTCTTTCCCTAATCTTCTTATTTTCCTTTCCATTTTTCTTTCCCTAATTTTCCCTAGGGCTGGTTGAAATTCTTGACCAAGAAAGAGGGAAAAAGAAAAAAAAAAGAGGAAAAATGGTGGCTTGCCAAGTGTTGGCAATCAAGGGCCTTGTTTGACCAAAAGCTTTCTTCCATCTTTATCATCCAAGTGAACCAAATTCCCTTCATTTTCTTCTCATCTTGGCCGATGAAAGAGAGGGAGAAAAGAGAGAAGAGAGCGTCAAGTTCTATCTTCATCTTGCCTTGCTTGAGTGAGAAATCAACAAGAATCACTAGTTTAATCCGAACAAAGTTACAACAAGGAGCTAAGGAAGCTTGTAGTGGAGTTGCTTGAAGAGGAAAGTCTTGGTTTTTCACTTTCTCTTGGTGATTGAAGGTATTTAGTTGGAAAAACTTTCTTTATCTTTCTTATCTTGCAATTTATTGGAAAGATGACTTGAAATTGGAAGCTTTCTGGAAGATAACCTAAATTTGTGAATTTTGGTAAAATTTCCAGCTAGGGTTTTAATTTTGGCCTTGTTTCCTATTTTTACCTATGGTATGATGGTATTTAGCTTTGTCATGGACTTGTATGAAGATTTGTAGCTTTATTGTGACTTTTAAACTTCCAAATAGGAATTTTCAACTTTAGTTCTAAAATTCCAGCTTTAGTAGCGAATTTTTCAGCTTTGATATGTGATGTTTATATGCTAGAGATAAGTCTAAATTAGTTGGTTTTGAAGCCTAGTATAAGAATCCCTTTTACCCTATAACTTGTGGAATTGATTTGCGCTGATTTTACATGAAAGTTAGGTTGGAAAATTTGAGGAAAAGTTAAGGAAATTAGGGGAGGTGCTGCCCATTTTTCTTCTTCTGGAGTAAGTAAGTGGATGTGGAAGTAGGGATGTGATTTGTGATCGATTTGGATTTAGTTTATGTTAATCTTAGTCCTTAACTTTTGATGTTTACAAAACAAATGGATAATATTAATATCTCTTCAAGAAATACTTTCAGTTATGCAGCAATTTGATTCTAAGAACAAGTGCAATTGAAAGAAAATGAAGGTTGCTGAAAGCTGTCGGACGCTTGGATCGGACGTCCGATAATCATTGCACAACTTCGGACGCATGAAGAACTCCACCACCGGACGTCCGAAGGAAATAAGACATTCTCCCAGGCTCACTGACCTCGATCGGATGCAAGCATCGGACATCCGATACGATCGTTCAAACTCAACGAAAGCTGTCGGACACTCACAAAGACAATACCGGACGTCTGATAGAATTGAGATATTCCTTCTAACTCATTGTCTGCTTTCGGACGCAAGCACCGAACGTCCGATAGAATTGAAGATAATTTTTCAAACTCACTGCCTACTGTTTGATGCATACTTCGGATGTACCGGACATCCGATACTCCAACGGCTAGTTGACTCTTCATCTACTTTCTATCCGTTGGAAGCATTAATGAAGCACTTTCTTGATCCTATATAAATAGTGCTTGGTCAGAAACTTCAAACAACTTTTGCACACTGAAGATACAAAAGATCTAGAGTGATTTTAGTGTGAAAATACTCTTCAAGAAAGATTTGTAGTCGTAGTGGTGTGAGGTTCATTGTAAGCTTTTCATTTGTGAGTGAATATTTCATGAGTGTAGCTCTGTGAGGGTTGTCCTGAGGGATAGTAAAACTTTCTAACCTGACCGAGTGGAGCTTGGGGCAAGGAGGAAGTGAGCCTTCCTTTGCACACAAGAGTGATTGTAATTCATCAACTTGAAGAAGCTTGTTTGAATTAATCTACAAGTTCAAGAGGAGTTGGGTAGTTAATTGGTTTGCTATTCTTTCATTTTTATTTACTTATTGTTACGTTTGTAATCTTTAAATTGCTTATCTCTTCTACTTCTCTTAAGTGATTTTGTTCATCCATTAATTGATTCACTGTGTGATCACTTAGATAAGAGGGTAATTTTCATATTGAACAAAAAAGTGCCCATAACTTGATTAGATTTTTAATCAACCTAATTCACCCCTTCTTAGGTTGTCTTCGATCCTTACAATTGGTATCAGAGCTTGGTCTCCTAGAGATTAAACTCAATCGGCTTAGGAGTAAAGATGACAACCAACAATGCCATGTTTTTGGAAGGGCAATCTGTGATTAGACCACCTATGTTTAATGGGTCGGATTATGTGAGTTGGAAAGAAAGATTAATTATCTTCTTGCAATCGATTGATATTGAATTGTGGTTTATTATTAATGAAGGTCTATATGATGCCTCTATAGTAGATGATATTACTCATAGACCAAGACCAAAAACTAGATATGAATTGACTGCAGTTGATAGAGCTCATCTCACCTTAAATGCAAAAATCATGAATGTGTTATATAATGCTTTAGACTCAAATCAATCTATTAGAGTCAAGGGTTATCCTGAGGGATAGTAAAACTTCCTAGTTTGACCGAGTGGAGCTTGGGGCAAGGAGGAAGTGAGCCTTCCTTTGTACACAAGAGTGATTGTAATTCATCAATTTGAAGAAATTTGTTTGAATTAATCTACAAGTTCAAGAGGAGTTGGGTAGTTAATTGGTTTGCTATTCTTTTCTTTTTATTTACTTATTGTTACGATTGTAATCTTTAAATTGCTTATCTCTTCTACTTCTCTTAAGTGATTTTGTTCATCCATTAATTGATTCACTGTGTGATCACTTAGATAAGAGGGTAAATTTCATATTGAACAAAAAAGTGCCCATAACTTGATTAGATTTTTAATCAACCTAATTCACCCCCCTCTTAGGTTGTCTTCGATCCTTACAATTGGTTTACAAATGGTTGCAAGTCAACTAAAGAAATTTGGGATAAATTGAAAGAAATTCATGAAGGTAGTGAGAATGTTAGAGAACAAAAAAAAATCTATTTTAGTTACTAAATAGGAGTCGTTTAAGATGGAACCTCATGAAAATATTGATCGAATATATTGTAGATTCAATGATCTCATTAAAGATTTAGAAGTGTTGGAAAAGGAATACACTCTAGGTGAGAAAAATAGAAAAATCCTGAATGCCTTGTCCAAAGATTGGAAAAATAAAGTGACTGCTATTGAGGAGGCTAAAGATTTGAATACAATGCCTATTGAATCATTTATTAATTCTCTGACCTCTTATGAGTTGAAACTTAAGACTAAGGTACAAGAGGAAGAAGATGCAAAGGTAAGAAGGAGCATTGCTCTAAAAGCATCTCAAGATGAAGATGATTCGGCCTCCTTGGATAGAGAAGATGTGGAAGTTGATGACAGTGATCTTGCTATCATCACAAGAAGTTTCAAGAGGATTCTCAACAAAAAGAGATTTAGAAGAGGAGGACCTAGTAATTCAGATTCTAATCAATTCAACAATGTAAGAAACAAAGAAACATATGAGGCCAACAAAAAACAAGGTGACAAATGCTATGAATGTGGCCAACTTGGACACTACATGAGTGAGTGTCCAATGAAGAAGAGGAACGGTGAAAGAAAACCAAGATTCAACAACTTTCAGTTCACATGGAATGGATGCAACTCCGATGGTGAAATTGAAGAGGAAGATGAATCTGTTCAATTGGCTTTCATGGCCATTGGAGATGATGAGGTAACAACTTGTAACTCTCAATCTGATAGTGATGATGAAACAGATAATGATCTTGAATCTTTCATTAAAAAATTGCATGATAGTTTGAAAGAATCTTATGTTAGAAACAAGGAATTGAAACACAAAATTAGTTTTCTTCTTCAGGACAATACACGCCTTTTTCAAGAAAATAAGAATTTAAAAACTGAAAATGATTTCTTGAAAAAGAATGACATTGATTTACAAAATAAGCTTGATAGAAAAATAAAGTTTTGTGAAATGTTCAAAGAGGAACAAGATGATCTGAAAAGAAGAATGGATAATTTAAATGAGTTACTCCAATATAAGAAACAAAACTGCTTTCAAGAAAATGGAACAAAACCTCATTTTGGCACTAATGAGAAGAAGATAAATTCTGCTACAAATGATTTTACTGTTTATAAGAGAAAACAAGTAAAATTTATTAAATCTGTTCATGTAAATAACTCTTTGATTATGTGCAATTTTTGTTATCAAAAAGGTTACATGAAAAGCAATTGCTATGTGAGAATGAACATGAGAAAAGGCATGAAATGCATGTGGATAGTTAGACATGATGCTAACTCTCAAGGACCCAAAAATTAAAGGGTACCAAATATTAGTTCTTGAACTCTTGAGTAGGTGAATCTGGTGAAATTACTAAGGAATCAAAGTGGGTGCTCAAGATATATGACCGGTGATCCATCACATTTCATCAAATTCAAGCCAAAGTCTAGTGGCAAAGTGACATTTGGAGATGACATGAAAACTAAAATAATTGGAGTAGGAGATATCGGTAAGATCGGTGAGATTCTTGTTCATAATGTACTTTTGTAATTTTCTTGTTTCTGATGTTTTGAACTGAGTTTTCCTTGATATTTTTGAATATTATTGAATTTTTATGATGACACAAAGGGGGAGAAATGAATGATGCTGATCTAATGATGATTTGTTCTGATAATTATTTTGATTGTTATTTCTCTGTTTGATACTTCTTTTTTCTCTGTTTGATACTTCTTTTGATATCAATTCTCTATGATATATTGGTAAATGTTGGTGATTGTTGAATTTTGATATCATTTCTCTGGAATACTGGAGTCTCTATTATTGTTGTTGGATTATTATTGTTGATTTTTACTCTCATCTTATGATGACAAAAAGGGGAGAAATGGATGCTATGTGAAAGGGGGAGTTTTCTGAGATTATAAGTTTGGCACTTAAAAAATTTTTTGATGTATTGAGTGAGGGGGAGCTTTTGGCTCAATTATTTCTTCCTCTATCCATTATTTTGTCATCATCAAAAAGGGGGAGATTGTTAATCTTAATCCCTAACTTTTGATGTTTACAAAACAAATGGATAATATTAATATCTCTTCAAGAAATACTTTCAATTATGCAGCAATTTGATTCTAAGAACAAGCGCAATTGAAAGAAGACAAATGTTGCCGAAAGCTGTCGGACGCTTGGATCGGACGTCCGATAATCATTGCGCAACTTCGGACGCATGAAGAACTCCACCACCGGACGTCCGAAGGAAATAAGACATTCTCCCAGGCTCACTGACCTCGATCGGATGCAAGCATCGGACATCCGATAGGATCGTTCAAACTCGACGAAAGCTGTCGGACACTCACAAAGACAATACCGGACGTCTGATAGAATTGAGATATTCCTTCTAACTCATTGTCTGCTTTCGGATGCAAGCACCGGACGTCCAATAGAATTGAAGAAAATTTTTCAAACTCACTGCCTACTTCGGATGTACCGGACGTCCGATACTCCAACACTAGTTGATTCTTCATCTACTTTCTATCCGTTAGAAGCATTAATGAAGCACTTTCTTGGTCGTATATAAATAGTGCTTGGTCGGAAACTTCAAACAACTTTTGCACACTGAAAATACAAAAGATTTAGAGTGATTTTAGTATGAAAATACTCTTCAAGAAAGATTTGTAGTTTTAGTGGTGTGAGATTCATTGTAAGCTTTTCATTTGTGAGTGAATACTTCATGAGTGTAGCTCTATGAGGGTTGTCCTGAGAGATAGTAAAACTTCCTAACTTGACCGAGTGAAGCTTGGGGCAAGGAGGAAGTGAGCCTTCCTTTGTACACAAGAGTGATTGTAATTCATCAACTTGAAGAAGCTTGTTTGAATTAATCTACAAGCTCAAGAGGAGTTGGGTAGTTAATTGGTTTGCTATTCTTTCCTTTTTATTTACTTATTGTTACGTTTGTAATCTTTAAATTGCTTATCTCTTCTATTTCTCTTAAGTGATTTTGTTCATCCATTAATTGGTCCACTGTGTGATCACTTAGATAAGAGGTTAAATTTCATATTGAACAAAAAAGTGCCCATAACTTGATTAGATTTTTAGTCAACCTAATTCACCCCCCTCTTAGGTTGTTTTCGATCCTTACAGTTTGCTTAAGGATGTTTAAATTGACCTTAATGGTGACTCATAAGCTGAAATTTTGTCAAAAGTGTACATTTCTCAAAGACAAAATAACGGCCACTTTAAACAAGATTTTCTAGTTGCTTATACCAAGTTGCGAACTTAAAAATTTTAATTGCTTCTTTACCAAAACCAAAAGAGCGGCCATGTATTTTCTAGGGTTTATTAAGTATTATAATTACTAGTTAAATGAGTTCTATTTACTTGGTTTTCTTTAAACGTAGGTCATATATTTTGAAACCCTAATTGATTACAAGTGGTTACACGACATTTTATTGCGGATTTTGACTCTGACCAGGAGGCTGGACCTGAGCTTGGTCTTGAAAAGCAGTAAATCATTGGTGAGTGTTTCAAATGCATGACCGAACTTGATATTTAAATGCAATGCATGGTAAATGTGATTGGGTAGTACTTGACTTGTTTGATTGGGTAAGGGTATACTTTTTCGCACTTGCTATAATGTGACTTATTACTATGCATTGGCTATAGTTGGTTTGATATGAATGTGTATGACTTGAATACTGCTTGGGATCCCAACCCTATTAGTTAGTTGGTTGAATCGAGCCAGTAACGGCTTGGTTGAGGCGACTAGCGAACCATAAGTACTATTTATTGTTTATTGTGAAATCTACTGGATGTGGTCCACTGGATTCTGTATATTTGAGTATTACCACCACTGTTAATGTTGGAATTCGGGCCTGGTAGGGGGTTTGATTGGTGGATAGCGATTGGAGTTATGTGGTGCTCTACTGGACTGGTTAAACTACTTTGAAAGTTGACGGAGTATCAACTACTTCCTGACAAGCTATGGCCAAGTTAGCTCGCAAGAACGACTGTATCCTTATACCTCGAAATGCTGGATATCTACTCTATTTGCTATTTGACGTGTTATTACTCACTTTTATGAACTTTTGTACTCGTTAACTTTGATATCTCAAGTTTTCTATATTGGTCAACTTGCTACTTATTTTGCATGAACTTTTGGAACCTCACTGAGTTTTGGCTTGCACCATTAGTTTTTCTTTCCTTACAAGGGTGTGAGCATAGGCGTGAGGCTAGGATGGGCCGGTTTTATCTAGATCTTTTTGACTTTTGTAATTGTACTAATGCTAGTGCTCGATTAGGGTTAGAAGTTCAACTGAAACTTGAAATTTTTGTTACTTTTGGATATGTATGGATAATTGAGATAGCCAGGTGTATAAATGTACATGTTAAGTTTGGGAACTGTTGTTTCATTTACTATTGAAGTTGTAATCCATTTTCTTGAAGCTGGGTTAGTGAATCCTGGCGAGAGTTGGGCAGGCAGTCTGCTAAACCTTGGGGTACGCCCTAGGGAGAGGTGGAGTCATCACAGATGGTATCAGAGCCTAGGTTTGAATTGGTCTAGGCGGATTGAATGACTTGTACTTGATATGGCTTATGTACGAATGTCTAAGTGTGAAACCCTAGAGAGTAGGTGACTAACCTAGCTTTACTTGTTTAAATTGCTTATTCTCTTGATGCTACTTGTAATGTAGGAAATGAAAGGAGATGGTGAGAATGGGAGTTCCGAACGATCTCGACGGATGCTTAGCTATCAAGAACGTCCAGGAGGTCCAGTATTTCAATGGGCTCCAGGACGTAGGGTCAGACACTATGATTGTTGGCGGATCTGCTCATATCCCGATGGTGGTCCTTATTATAGCGGACAAGAGGAGAAGGTTGGCTAGTGCCAATTGCCGAGACCAGACGGAGCTTGAGCACCTGAGGGTGCTGTTAAGGATGTAAGGGGATAAAATTCAAGAGTTTGAGGCTTCGATTCTCGAGGAACAGGAGCGAACCAATGCTTTTCAAGAGCAAGCATAGGAGGCAAATGGTCGCCTTGTTCGAGTGGTGAGATAAGTAAGGGATCGAACCGATAACATCTTAACTGAGTGTGGAGCACTCGTGGAGGAAGTAATACAGGTGAACTTGGCTGAGGGAGGTCCAGGGAAGTAGCTCCTAGTGAGTCTGAGGAGGACCCTGAGGAGGGTTTGAGGGTTGTGCATAGTAGCGAGGACATAGTATAGGGTAGTTGGGATAACACGTCACCTTTCTTGTTTTGGTTTTGATATTGACGTGTTAAGATTGATGTATATAGCGCCTGTTTTTGTTCTATGTCCTTTGGTTGTTATAAGTACTTGACTTTGTTAGGTTGATATGTACAGTACTTTATGATTTGGATTGCAAGTTGTTATGATAAATAGAGTGTTTTATTTTAAATGTGTTCCATTATTTTCATTTTATGACTTGAAAATGCTTTTATTGAGGTTTATAGTTACTTTCTTTTGCTTATACCTATATAGTCGATTTTTCAAAAGAGGTATGAAAGGTAGGCGAAGCCAAGGACGTGGGACTAGTTAAGGCCTCGGTACTAGGCGTAGACGTGGAGGTAGACAAGTATAAGAACCAAGGGAAGAAAGAGATGCAATGGCCGAGCAACAATCTGAACTTAGGGCCGAAGGAGGGGATCAGGTAGTAATGACAATCCAGCAAATGACTAATAGTTTAGCCCGGTTAGTAGAGCAGTAGGGTCAAACCCCTGTTAACCAGCCTAAGGACCCTGAAATAGGGGAAGATAGGGCCCTAGAGCAGTTTCAAAATTTTCGCCTCCCAAGTTTCTTGGAACGCCAGATCCGAAAGTGGCTGAAAGATGGCTGGAGACAATGATCAATATTTTTGCCGCTTTGAATTATATAGAGGAAAGGCAGGTGAATTTTGCTATATTCCAATTTGAAGGACCAGCCAGAGCCTGGTGGAATATCATTAAGGCTAAATGGGAGAGAGAGTAGACAGTGTGGACTTGGTTGAATTTTGTACGAGTGTTTAACGAAAAATATCTTCCACCCATAGTCGAGGAGAAAAGGGAGGACGATTTCATTTGACTACATTAAGGAGTCTTAAGTGTATCTGAGTATGAGACTCAATTCACTAAATTTTCCAAATTTGCTCGTGAATTAATAGCTACAGAGCAAAGGAGGGTGAGGCGGTTTGTACAGGGGTTAAATGTAGAAATACAAGAGGTTTTGGCGGCAGCACAAATTAATACATTCACAGAGGTTTTTGAGAAAGTTCAGAGGATTAAAATTGCAAGGGCGTAGATAAAGGTTTTTCATAAGATGTGTGCCTAGTGGAGGCCAAGGACAAGGACAAAGTGATAGGGGTATGCCACCCCCTAAAGTGGATCGAGGAACGGGTGGTGGAAGACTTTCGAGAACATCTAGGGGAGTTACTCAGAGAGGAGCCCCAAGTGGAAGAAGACAAGTGAGAGGTGTCTCACAAGGAGGGCAAACATCCACCCCTCGGTTATCTTGTGGGTATTGTGAAAAATTCAACCATACTGAGGATAATTGTTGGCAGAAGGCATGGAAGTGTTTATGATGTGGTAGTGCCGAGCACCAACTCGCACCCTGCCCATTCACCAGTGATACCCAACAAGTCGACAGGTCAAACCCTAAACCGACCACTGTAGGAAGGACCAGGCCAAGGATGCCAGCCAGAGTATATACTTTGGATCAACAGCAAGTACCTGGGCCATCGGAAGTAGTAGAAGGTAAGATCTCTGTTTTTCATCATTTGGCCATGATTTTGATAGACCCTGGTACAACGCATTCTTTTGTGAACCCTACTTTTATGTGTGGAATTGACGTGAAGGCTAAGAGGCTACCATATGACTTAGAAGTGAAAACACTTACGGATAACTAATCTCTACTTGCTAACGAGATGTATAGAAACTGTGACATTTGGGTCAATGAGCGAAAATTGGTAGTCGACCTTATAAGTTTGACCATTAAGGGGTATGATGTTATTGTAAGAATGGATTGGTTAGCTCATTATCATACTCATGTAGATTGCTGAACAAAAGTGGTCGAGTTTGTATAAGAGGTGAAACTAAAACTAAATATGAGGGGTATTTTAGTCTCATTTGCCCTTATTTCAAGAATTAAGGTTAGAAATTGTTAAGTAACGGGGCACAGGGGTATTTAGCCCTTTCTAGTTAACACCCCAAGAGAAAAGACTATATTAGAGGACATGCCGGTGATAAATGAATATCCGGATATATTTCCAGATGAATTGGTATCATTGCCTCCCGAGAGAGAGATCGAATTTAAAATTGATCTAACACCAGGAACCACTCCTATCTCAAAACTCCTTATCGGATGGTGCCCGTTGAGTTTAAGGAATGGAAATTGTAATTGCAAGACTTGCTAGAATGGGGATTTATACATGAGAGTGAGTCATCTTGGGCGCCCCAATACTTTTTGTTAAGAAGAAAGATGGGGGTTTAAGATTGTGTATTGATTATCGAGGGTTGAATGCGGTAACCATTAAGAACAAATATCTTTTGCCCCACATTGACGGTTATTTAACTGGTTACAAGTGGTTATGGTGTTTTCTAAGTCAGATTTTAGACAAGAATAATATCAATTAAGAATTAAAAGGGAGGATGTGCCAAAAACTGTTTTTAACACTCGATGTGGGCATTATGAGTTTGCAGTGATGTCATGTGGATTAACTAATGCCCCAACAGCATTCTTGAATTTAATACATCGGGTGTTTAAACCCTATTTAGACCAATTTGTGGTGGTATTTATTGATGATATTTTGGTGTATTCTAAGACTAAGGGGGAGCATGAGCGACATTTGAGAATGGTGTTGCAAACCCAAAGAAAGCACCAATTATTTGCCAAATTTAGCAAGTACGAGCTCTGGCTAGAAAAAGTGTCATTTTTAGGCCACATAATCTCAAAAGACGGACTCACTGTGGATCCGACTAAAGTAGAAACTGTTGATAAGTGGAAACGGCTGAAGAATCCTACTGAGATTCGTAGTTTCTTGAGACTAGCGGGGCACTACCGTTGGTTTATAAAGGATTTCTCAAGAATTGCAGGACCTTTAATGAATTTGACAAAGAAATAAGGAAAATATATTTTGGCTGCTAAATATGAAACCAGTTTTTCGGAGTTTAAGAAGTGATTGACTATGGCACCAGTGTTAGTTTTGTCAAATGGGAAAGACAACTATACGGTATATACAGATGTTTCTAGAGAAGGATTGGGGTGTGTTTTAATGCAAAATAGGAATGTAATTGCCTATGCTTCTCGGAAGTTAAAATCTCACGAGCAGAATTATCCAACCCATGATTTAGAACTCGCAGCTGTTGTGTTTGCCTTGAAGAAATGGCGACACTACCTGTATAGAGTGACTTTTGAAGTATATATGGACCATAAAAGTATTAAGTATTTATCCTCCCAAAAGAAATTAAACCTGAGGTAACATCGGTGGATGGAGTGCTTAGAAGATTATGACTGTGACGGCCCCACCTCCCCCTAGGGCATACCCTAGGGTTCGGCGGGTCGCCTGCCCAACTCTCGCCAGGACTCACTCTCTCATAACTCAAGAAAAATAATGTATATCCACAGAAAATAAATAACACATCCACTTCAACTTAATATATACATTAATGCTCAAATCCAGATACAAAGCTTCTACACACAAAAATACTTCAAAGTGTTTACAATTTGAGTACAATCAACCCTAGTCGAGTGCTAGCGTGAGTGCCATTTCAAAACACTACTCTGTACTAGTCTCACGCCTCGCTCGTACCCCCTGTAAGGAAAACAAATGGTGTGGAATAAGCTAAAAGCCCAGTGAGGTTCCAAATAGCAAGTTGACCATTATTTAAAAGTGCAAGTATCACGTAGCAAAGTAATGAGCATGAAAAGTTCATAAAAGTGAGCAATAACACTTCAAGTAGCAAATCTCAAAGTGAGCGAGTGTAAAGTTTTTCTTTTAAAACGAAACAATAACACGATAAGTACTAATCATTCCAATGTATAAATATACGGATGGCTCTCAGGAGCCAAATTCCCATTGCATCACCAGAGCTTGATCAAGTAATAGTTGACACTCCGTCAACTTTCAAGTAAGTAACCAATCCAGTAGAGCACCACTTAAACTACTCTCCGTCCACCATCCAAATCCCTTATCGATCCCGAACTCCAAGATAAACAATGGTGGTAATACTCAAGTATACTGATTAGTTGAGGAGATAACACTCCACTCGACAACACTAGATACCCATGGTTCGTTATCTAATCGACCAAGCCCTTGCCGGCACACTTCGATTAACTAGCCAGTGGGGTTTGGGTCCCCAAGAAGTCGATGAGATATCATCTCCAATCGACTGAATCAAAATAGAAGTATGGAGACGGGAATGAGAGGCACCTCCCACTCACATTGAGTGTGGTACATGCTGCCGCTCAGCACTTACAAGTCAAGTACAAGTATATCAAGTCAATTGCAACAATAAACAAGTATATATCATATTAGGGCAAGTGCGATAAAGTACACTCTTGCCCGATCAAACAAATTACATATCATTAAATCACATTGGTCAAGTATTGAAAATAAGTGTCCAGTTCAATCAGGTATTTGGAAGCACTCACCAAAAGATGCGGTGCCTTTACGAGTTACGTTCGGGTATTACTCCATGTGTGGAGTCCAAATCTGTGATAAAACATTGTTTAAGAGCTTTTAAAAGTAACTAAGGTTCGAAACTTAAACGTTTCGTTTAACAAGAATCACATAATTGAAACTTATTTGGAGAATATTTGTAAACTCATGCTCGCTCTTAAAACGGTGAAACTTTAAAGTGATTAACCTTTGAAATCTCCGTTTGAGTCAAAGTGACGAGAAAAATATATTTCTATTAGTCGTTACTTTCATTTTTCAAGGGTACAAGTTTCGGCCAAATTCTAACTTATATACCTCTATGAAAGAAAACTTGAATATCCTAGACGATTCAAGGGATATTCGTTCCCGAATTCGTACTCAAGTCGCGAATACCTCTACCTAACTCTCGAGTGTAAATTTGGGCAGCACGCCTTTTGTGTTTACCTTTTTGCCAGCCATTTATGGTTTCATTATTTTTCTCAATTCAGCCCCAAAACACATACAAATAATCTCATCACAATAGCCGTTCAATAGGCTCAAAATCATCCAAGTACAACACAAGTATAATAATCCAATCGGAAATCAAGTTTTGAAGGCAAAAGACTAAATGGCAGATTTGACGTCCCTTAGCGTTTTAGTCACAACTAATGCTACACTTATTAGATTTGGATGAATTTTATACCGCTTAGAAGCTAAGACAAAGGGTCACAACTTTCATGAAGACAACTTAACCTAGTTTACAATTGATCTAGGTCTAATTTGCAAATTACAGAACCAAAATGTCCTTGTCAGTATAGTTGTTAGTACTGAATTCAAATGGCAATAACTCAGGCTACCCAATTCCGTTTGAGGTGTTTTCAGATGCGTTGGAAAGCTGAAACCTAGGGTTAAAACTTTCATGTTTTGGCTAAATGCTGATTTGATACGGATCAAAGCGAAAAATGAAGCCAAACATGTGAAATCTCAAAATTGTCCACAAAAATGAGGCTTTTGGCAGTCAGGGGTATTTCGGTCATTTCATATGTTACAGTTCTCGGATCGATCTGAAATTTTACAGGCAGCTTTAAAATACCATTTCCTACAACTTTTATGTTTTAACCTAAGCCTGATTCGGCCTCTAACATACATGAATAAAACTGGTCAGAACAGAGCAGTTTCACTCTTTAAATCTGGAATTCCGTGCATGCAAGGTCTAGCCTTCACATTTCTAGCTTAAACCACTACTTCAACTTCCTATACAAGATTATAGACATCATATTCTATCTAAACAAGAAGAAATACCACTGAACAATTCAAAACCCTAACTCACAAATCCACCATAATCATCACAACTACTTAAATAGCTATCATTAGCCAAGAATTTAAGTTGCTATACAAACTTGACCAAGATTAAGGGAAAGATAATGGAAAAAAAACCTTCATACCTTCCTAATGATGCTTTCAAGAGAAACCTCAACCTTTCCTTCCAAACTTTTAGTACACCAAGCTTCCCAAGTGCCCAACTAAGAGATTAATCGGTTTAGATTCTTGATTTTCACTCAACTAAGCTAAAAATCAAGATGGAAATTGAATGGTTTCTTCCCTCTTTTCTCTCTCAAACTCACGGTTGGAATGTGCAGAAATGGAGGCTGAAATGAAGCTTCGAGAAGGTTAAGAGGATAGGAATTCATTTGGGTCAAAATTGGACAAGTGTCACCTTTTGATTGGAAGTCAATTTTTTTCTTTTCTCTCTTGTTTTTAGTCCAAAATTTCAGCTGCATTAAAAAGATATTTAGGTCTGATTTTGTTCAATTAATAACAAGTAGATTAAGGTAATAAAGTAGTGTTCAAATGGTGTACTCACTCGGTAACAAACGGTACACTTCGGTTCACACCGTTTTTCCTTAATTCGCGTATGCTAGGGTTTTAACTTATTATTATCACTTCTAATCACACACTTAATATCATCTAAAACTCACTCTTTAATCACTAAATTTATACACAGTCTATACCGATTGATTACATTACTAAAATACGTAAAAACTTGAATTTACGTTAACTACGAACCTAAATGAAAAACCCTTGATTCTAGGGTGAATTGCAATTCTTAAGGGGGTAAATGAGTAGTAAAGCTATTGTAAGGTAATAAATTCTAAATAAAAAGGAATTTTAAGAAAAATATAAGGAAATTTTCCAGACGTCACATTGACTGTACCATTAATTACCATCCAGGAAAAGCCAATGTTGTGGCAGATGTTTTAAGTCGGAAGGCTCAATAGCAGGTTTGATGATGAGAGAGTGGAACCTGTTAGAGGATATTAGTGAATAGAATCCTCGTCTTGAGCCACAGAAGGTTATCTTTAGGAATATTGTGGTGTAATCAACATTGTTGGATCGAATCAAGGAGGGCCAAAAGAAAGAACCAATGGTACACAAGTGGATGGAGAAAATGAAAAAAGGTGAATTACCCGACTTCAATTTAGATTCTGATGGCGTTCTAAGCTTTCGAAATCGTATTGCTGCACCAAAAGATGAGGAATTAAAAAAGGACATTTTAAAAGAATCTCACCGTTTTAGGTATACTGTACATTCAGCTAGTGGCAAGATGTACTAAGATCTCAAAAGTCTATATTAGTGGGACAACATGAAATCGGAGATTGCTCAATTTGTTCAAAAATACCTTACGTGTCAACAAGTAAAGGCCGAGTATAAAAAATCGTCGGATTTGTTACAGCCTCTGGAGATACATGAATGGAAATAGGAACACATAACAATAGATTTTGTGTCAGCGTTACCACGAACTCAAAAGGGTCATGATGCGGTTTGGGTGATAGTAGACCGATTGACTAAATCCGCTCATTTCTTGCCAGTTAATATGAAATATTCTTTGGAGAAACTTGCTAAACTTTATATGGATGAGGTTGTAAGATTGCACAGGGTACCAGTGAGTATGGTATCTGATAGAGATTCTAGATTTGTATCTCGATTTTGGCAGAAGTTACAAGAGGCTTTAAGGACTAAATTGAACTATAGCACAGCCTATCATCCTCAAATAGTTGGACAGTCGGAGAGAACTATTTAAACTCTTGAAGATATGTTAAGAGTATGTATTGTGGATTTTGGAGGAACTTGGAGTCAACACATGACATTAGTCAAGTTTGAGTATAACAACAGTTATTACTCTTCTATCCAAATTGCCCCATATGAAGCACTTTATGGATGAAAATGCCGATCACCAATCCACTGGAAGGAAGTCAAAGAGAGAAAAGTTATAGATCCGACAACAATACCATAGGTGGAAGAAACCTATGAAAGGTAAAAATGATACGTCAGACGCTTCAAACGGCCCAAAGTCGACAAAAGAGCTATGCCGACAATCGAAGAAAAGATCTGGAGTTTGAAATAGGAGATAAGGTGTTTCTTAAGGTTACCCCACTGAAAAGAAAGATTAAAACGGAAAAAGGAAAGAAGTTACAACCTAGATACATAGGTCCCTTTAGCATACTCCAACGGGTAGGAAAGGTGGCTTATCGACTAGAGTTACCAGTTAGTTTATCTCGAATCCATTATGTTTCCATGTTTCTTTGCTTAAGAAATATCATCAAGACCCGACTCATATTTTGCCGGCCGAGGATATTGAATTTGACGAGTCTCTGACCTATGAGGAACAACCTATTCGAGTACTAGACTGAAAGGTGAAGGACTTGAGGAATAAGCAAATTTCATTGGTTAAGGCTCTGTGGAAACACCATGAGGTAAAGGAAGCAACCTAGGAGCTAGAGATGGACATGCAAGAGAAATACCCTGAGCTATTTACGAGTAAAGGTATGAATTTCGAGATTGAAATTCTTTTAAGAGGAGAGAGTGTGAGAACTTGAAAATTTGCTTATATTTTCATATAAATCTCTTTTATTTTAAATAAGTTAATTTATAATTTCTTTAATACTAATTACTTCCCTTAATAGTTGTAATAAATAATAGAGTCGAGAGTTTTACTTTTACTTTTAAAGTTAGTGTAAGTTAGGATTTTGGTGCATTGTGGTAGTGTGATCAATTGGTGAGGTGTGACTACTAAATTTGGTGGATAAGAGTGGGTATTAACTAGAAGGAAGTATGTGACTAAAAGAGCTAAGAGTACATTACTGAATCATAAGTTAAAATAAAAGTACAAGTGAGGCAAAGAAATAGGATTGAACCAACTCGTGCCGTTTGTTACCGGTCGAAAACACCACTTGACCAAGACTTTCTTTCCCTAATTTTCTTATTTTCCTTTTCTATGAGAACCCGTAATTTTCTTCATTTCTAGGTTATTTTATTTTAATTACACGCCTTTCCACTTTTCTTTATTCGAAAAATTTTAAAAATAATTTTTATGAGAAAATATGATTTTAAAAATTATTTTTCTAGTATAAATTAGTTCATGAGGTTTTAAGAGTATATACCGGATGTGGGACCCACTAGTGCGGTAAGATCGATAAAATTCGGCCAACTAGATTAAGTTTTGTATACCAGGTTTAATTTATCGGGTGTTAAGAGATAATTAGAGGTTACCTAGATGGATTATCATTGGAGAGACAAAAGGATAGAGTTGCATTAAAAAAAGGTGACAAGTGTCACTTTGTGATTAAAGGTTGGACTTTGAGTAATTTCTTTCACCTTTACTAAACATGAATTTTGACCAATTTCAGCTTCATTTTTCCTTCTCTTGGCCGACCAACATAGAGAGAAAAGAGAGAAAATCCCTCAACTTTTGCCTTCTATTCTCTTGCTTAATCTCTTGATCCAACCATTTAAACTTCAAATCACTCCATAAAAACCCCTAGCTAAGTAGTATTGAGGTAGTTAATGGAGTTGTTTTGGAAGAAAGAGACCTAAGCTACTACCTTTTGGGAGGTATCAAGGTATGGTGTGTAAAGATTCATTGTTTGTTTCCAATAATGGCTAATTCATGACTTGTGGTGGCTAGTTATGTGCTTTTATGGAAGATTTTATGGATTAGAGTGAAGTTAGCTAAATTTCTGATTTTTGTGAGAATTTTTCTGTTTTCCTAAGATGGATATGGTTGGCTTGAATTGATGGCTCTATATGGTGTTAAATAGACCTCTTGTGCGTTAATTGCGGTTATTTGCGGAAAATTTCTGCTTTGTAACGAAATTTCCAGATTAGGGTTCCAATTTCCCCTGTTCTGTCTGGTTTTATTTGAGCATGTTAGAGGCCGAATCAGGCTTAGGTTAAAACATGAAAGTTGTAGAAAATGATGTTAACTAGCGGCCTGCAAAATTTCAGTTCAATTGGAGCAACGTAGCCTGTAAAAAGACTGAAATACTGCTGCTGCCCTGTTTCTGCCCGAAACTGATAATCAGCTTCTGTAATTGGTTAGTTTGACTGGGAATACTACTAATTTGGTTGTCAATATCTTCTTAAGAATTATAGCCTTGTATCTTAGCTTTCAAATGGCTTTGGAATTACCTGAATCGGAGTTGTGTGTGCTGAGATATGATTGAATGAATCAGGACTGCTAGTTGAATTTCACAGTGAGCTTCGAACTAGAGAACCTGGGGTTGTTTTGGTACATTTAACCTAGTTAGGGTGAGAACTGGACTAAGTAGTCTTCATCAAAGTTATAGCCCTTTGTCTTAGTTTCGAAATGGTACAATTTTCACTTCAATCCAATAAGCATAGTTTCGGTTATGTCTGATACGCTAAGTAGCGGCGAATCTGCCTTTTTGGTTTCTTAGCTTAAAGCTCATTCCCGGTCATTTTCCTAGCTAAATCTTGTACTTGAATGACTTTGAGCCTATTAAACGGCTGTTGTGATGAATTTATATTGTGTATGACTTTGGGAGTGATTGAGGAAAATAATGAAGCCATAAATGGTTGAAAAATAGGTAAATACAGAGGGCATGCTGCCCAAAATTTTAGGGCTACGCGATTCTTTCAAGATTGAGTTGATCTTGGTAAAAATGATGGGTTTTGAGAGTTGTTTGTAACCCTAGGACCAACTGTTATCCTTTTTGCTCAAAATTCATATTTTATTCGTTTGTACTAGTACTTAACTTGGAAAGCCGTACGACATGTAGTCGAGCCTCATTTATGCATTCCATTTACTGGATTTGTGAATGTGGGAACCATAATTGTTTACCTTGGATATTCTAGGGTTTCTTGGTGATTAGAGCCCTACCTTGGTTGAAACTTTTGACGTATCCTTGCTTTAACTGGTGAGTGCACCATTCCTCTGAATTCTTGCTAAACTGGTTTTCTGTACTTGCAAATTGGTAATTGTCTTTCCTGACTGTTTATCTTGTATGAGACGAGGGTGTACTTTATCACACTCGTTCTCTTGCCTGTACTGAACGAACTGGAATCTATTACTTGTACTTGTTATGTACTTGAACTTGTTACTTGCACTTGTTATGAGATCGTTTGGAAGTGTGTCCAACGATTTTCCTGTTAAACTTGAGCTCAACGTCATGGGGAGTTAATTAAATCGAGCCAGCAAGGGCTTGGTCGAGATAATTGACAATCCATGGGTACCTGTTCCTGGGGAATCTTTAGGTATTGAGACTCTTGATTCCGGTATACTCGAGTATTACCATTCCTGTTCCTGTTTGGCATTCGGGCCCGGTAAGGGGTATGTTTAGTGAACGGGGTTTTGGCGTTAAAGTGGTGCTCTACTGGACTGGTTCCTTTATTTGAACGTTGACGGAGGGTCAACGAGGCTGGATCAAGTATAGCAATGGGGATTTGGCTCCTGAGAGCCACCTGTATCCTTTACATTGTGATGTTCATTCATTTCTCGTATTTGATATGAATATGTGCCTCCATAGTGCTTTCTCATGAATTCTACTGATTCTACTGTTTATACTGTTGGTACCTCATTGAGGTTTTAGCTCACCCCATTCTGTTATCCTTGTTTTCCTTACAGGGAACCATCTTTTGGAACTTCAATGTTTTGAGGAATGAGTTGAGCTAGTTAGAAATTCTTTTGTTCTTTTGGTATAGCTCCTCGACAACTTGGAAACCCTAAATGTATCTTAATACAATGTTTCCTTCTGGATTTGTAAACTTGCTAATATGTATATTTTAAAGTGTTTCCTCATGTTTAAGTAACATATGTATTCGGGAATGTACATTCTCTCATGTCAAACAAAGTTTACTTGTACTTGGTTGGATCCTGCATGGCGGCGGCCCTTCCATTTCGTTTTGCTTCTCGTAGTTTTATTCCGGTTCTGATGGAAGTATGACTGAGTCCCGGCGAGAGTTGGGCAGGCGGTCCGCCGAACCCTTTGGTTCACCTTAGGGTGAGGTGGGGCTATCACATTTTCCATTTTCTTTTCCTAATTTTCCCTAGGGCTGGCCAAAATTCTTGACCAAGAAAGAGGGAAAAAGAAAAAAAAAAGAGGAAAAATGGTGGCTTGCCAAGTGTTGGCAATCAAGGGCCTTGTTTGACCAAAAGTTTTCTTCCATCTTTATCATCCAAGTGAACCAAAATCCCTTCATTTTCTTCTCATCTTGGCCGACCAAAAAGAGGGAGAAAAGAGAGAAGAGAGCTTCAAGTTTCATCTTCATCTTGCCTTGCTTGAGTGAGAAATCAACAAGAATCACTAGTTTAATCCAAACAAAGTTGCAACAAGGAGTTAAGGAAGCTTGTAGTGGAGTTGTTTGGAGAGGAAAGTCTTGATTTTTCACTTTCTCTTGGAGGTTGAAGGTATTTAGTTGGAAAAACTTTCTTTCTCTTTCTTATCTTGCAATTTATTGGGAAGATGACTTGAAATTGGAAGTTTTATGGAAGATAACCTAGATTTGTGAAGATTGGTGAAATTTCCAGCTAGGGTTTTAATTTTCAGCCTTGTTTCCTATTTTTTAGCCATGGTATGATGATATCTAGCCTTGTTATGGACTTGTATGAAGATTTGTAACTTTATTCTGACTTTTAAGCTTCCAAATAGGAACTTCCAGCTTTAGTAGAGAATTTCCAACTTTGATATGTGATGTTTATATGTTAGAGATGAGCTTAAATTAGTTGGTTTTGTAGCCTAATATAAGAACCCCTTTTACCCTATAACTTGTGGAATTGATTTGGGCTGATTTGACATGAAACTTAGGTTGGAAAATTTGAGGAAAAGTTAAGGAAATTAGGGGAGGTGCTGCCCATTTTTCTTCTTGTGGAGTAAGTGAGTGAATGTAGAAGTAGGGATGTGATTTGTGATCGATTTGGACTTAGTTTACTTAAGGATGTTTAAGTTGACCTTAATGGTGATTTATAAGCTGAAATTTTTCCAAAAGTGTACATTTCTCAAAGACAAAGTAACGGCCACTTTAAACAAGAATTTCTAGTTGCTTATACCAAGTTGTGAATTTAAAAGTTTTAATTGCTTCTTTGCCAAAACCAAAAGAGTTGGCACGTATTTTCTAGGGTTTATTAAGTATTATGATTACTACTTAAATGAGTTCTATTTACTTGGTTTTCTTTAAGGGAAGGTCATATATTTTGAAACTCTAATTGATTACAAGTGGTTACACGACATTTTTTCACAGATTTTGACTCTAGTCAGGGGGGTGGACCTGAGCTTGGTTTTGAAAAGTAGTAAATCATTGGTGAGTGTTTCAAATTGCATGACTGAACTTGATACTTGAATGCAATGCTTTATAAATGTGATTGGATAGTACTTGACTTGTTTGATTGGACAAGGGTGTACTTTATCGCACTTACCCTAATGCGACTTATTATTGTGCATTGGTTATAATTGGTTTGATATGAATGTGTATGACTTGAATACTGCCTGGGATCCCAACCCTATTGGTTAGTTGGTCGAATAGAGCCAGTAAGGGTTTGGTCGAGGCGACTAGCGAACCATAGGTACTGTTCATTGTTTATTGTGAAATCCATTAGATGTGGTCCACTGGATTCGGTATACTCGAGTATTACCACCACTGTTAATGTTGGAACTTGGGCTCGGTAGGGGGTTTGATTGGTGGATAGCGATTGGAGTTAAGTGGTGCTCTACTGGACTGGTTACACTATTTTGAAAATTGACGGAGTGTCAACTACTTCCTGACAAGCTATGGCCGAATTAGCTCGCACGAGCAACTGTATCCTTATACCTGGAAATGGTGGATATCTACTCCATTTGCTACTTGAAGTGTTATTGCTCACTTTTAGGAACTTTTGTGCTTGCTCACTTTGATATCTCAAGTTTTCTATATTTGTGACGACCCCACCTCTCCCTAAGGCGTACCAAAGGGTTCGGCGGACCGCCTGCCCAGCTCTCGCCAGGACTCACTCACTATCTCAATCGAGTCACGTACACACATTCATGAACCATAAATAACATTCCCAATTCAAGCTTATAATTTACATTAATAGAAATCGAAGTACGAAGTCTCAATACACCAAACTAGATCAAAACGAATACAATCCAAATACAACATGTTCCATCCGAGGAATAGCGTGAGTACAAGTCAAAATCAAACAGCTAGTCTATGCTAGACTTTACATATCTCACACCTCGCTCGTACCCCTGAAAGGAAAACAAATGGAGTGGAATGAGCTAAAAGCCCAGTGAGGTTCCAAATAGCAAATTGACCATTATTTATAAGTACGAGTTTTCGATATAGCAAAGTAACGAGCATAAAGTGTTCATAAATGTGAACAGTAACACGTCAAGTAGCAATCTTAAAATGAGCGAATGTAGAAAATTTTTCAAAAGAAACAATAATCCAATAAACAATAATTACTCCAAAGTATAAGGATACGGATGACTCTCAGGAGCCAAATTCCCATTACATTACCAGAAGCTTGATCCCGTAGTAGTTGACACTCCGTCAACTTTCAAGTAAGTAACCAATCCAGTAGAACACCACTTAAACGACTCTCCGTCCACCGTTCAACCCCCAGCTGGGCCCAAAATCCTCAAGAACACGGGTGGTAATACTCGAGTATACCGATTAGTCGAGGAGATATCACTCCACTCGACAATACAAGAGACCCAGGGTTCGTTACCCAATCGACCAAGCCCTTGCCGGCTCGACTAGAGTAACTCGCCACAGGGTTTCTGGAATTCCAGGAAGTGCGCGCATCATAAACAAGTATATCAAGTCAATTGCAACAATAAACAAGTATATCACGTAAGGGCAAGTGCGATAAAGTACACTCTTGCCCTTACAATTCACGTATATAACATGTAATCAGATTGGTCACGTATCAAGTTCAAGTATCAAGTTCAATTCGGTATTTGAAAGCACTCACCCAAAAGATATAGTGCTACTGGTCACTTTCAGGTTATACTCCGAGTTCGGAGTCCAAATCTGCGATAAAACTCAATTTGAGAACTTTGAAACATGACTAGAGTTCGAAACTTAGACGTTTCGTTCAATAAGAATCAAGAAATTGAAATTCACTTGGAGAATACTCGTGAGATACTCGCTCACTTTTTAAATGATAAAACTTTGTAACATTTATACTTGAAATGGTCATGCGAGTCGAAAGTACAAGGGAAAACGTACTTTGAGCAATCATTATTTCATTTCTCAAGGGTACAAGTTCGGCCAAGTCCTTACTTATATACCTCGGAACACGCAGACTCAAGTACCCTAGATGGTTCAAGCAGTAATCACTCTTAACCCATACTCGAGTTGCAAGTAGTTCTCTAGTCTTCGAGCGTAAATTTGGGCAGCATGCCCTTTGTGTTTACCTAATTTTCCAGCCATTTAGGCTTCATTATTTTTCTTCAACACCACCCAACATCATACATATCAGCAATTTATGTCAAGAGCCATTCCATAGGCTCACAATATCATAACAACAAGAACCGCATCAAGTACAAGTGCAGAAATTCAATGTGGCACAAGACAGATTTGACGTATACAAGCGGAAATAACTTGTCCGAGGCTACGCTTATCGGATTAAGGCGAAACCTATGCTGTTTCGAAGCTAAAACACAAAGCTACAACATTCATGAAGGTCACTTAGTCCATTTCTTAATGTAACTTAGTCAAAATCTCAGACTACTAAACCAGAAACCAATTCATCGGCTGTTTAAACGCATTATGCTGTAGTGGACCTAACTCAGTGTACACAAGTCCGAATCAGGTTTTCTTTGAGGCATTTTAAAGCTACTTCAGAACACTACAACTTTTATGTTATGGCCCAGAGCTAAATCAGAATGGATCCTGATCAAAAATCGTGATAAACTGGACTGAACTGAAGAAACGGACTGCTGGGAAATTCTTAAAACAGTAGGGGTATTTTGGACTTTTCACGTTCTACGTTGCTCCGATTGAGCTGAAATTTTATAGGAACCTATAAAACATCATTTCCTACAACTTTCCTTCTTTGACCCAAGGCCAAATCGGCCTCTAACACATAGATACAAATTCGGACAGAAGTGATCCAGAATTTTCCAGAAATCTGGAATTTGTAGTTTCTAGTGAAATTTTCCCTAATTTCTTGGTTCAATCACTACCACAACACCATATGAAACCTCAATTGCATCATATAAACATCATACAACCATTTGGGCAGAATTTCCATAAGCCCTAGTGCATCAAATAAATTGGGGAAAACTACTAAAACATGCTCATCATCCATAATCTCACCATAAAATCAAGTTACTAGGCTTAATTTAACAAGATTAGAAGTAAAACTTGGAGAGATAAACTCTCTTACCTTGAATAGAGATCACAAAGAGTAGCCCAAGCTTCCTCCTTCCAAAGCTTACCACAAATCACCACCTAGTCACTTAGGAACAAGTTTAATCGGTTTACTTTGTTTATTTTCTCACTAAATTGCTGGATTTGAAGATGAAATGAAGAAATTTCCCTTGGTGTTTTCTTCCCTCTCCCTCTCGGCTCTTAGGCAGAAATATGAAGAGAAATGAGGCTAAGTTTATCTTATAATAAAGCCAAAAGATTAGAACTAATGATGTCCACAAATTGCCCAACACTTGGCCTAATCTTGGCCACTCATTTTTCTCTTTCTTTCCCTTGCTTATAAGCCACAAATTTCGGTCCCCTTAGCTGTAATATAAGAAGATATTTTGCTCAATTATCAATGAGCTTGTAGGGTAAGAAAGTGGTGGTCAAGCAGTGCGTTCAATCGGTAATGCGCGGGACCCGCCGGATCGCGCCGTTTTTCTTAAAAACTCACGTACTAGGGTTTTTACTTCCCATTCACTAACTTTATACCATTGCTACTAATCACATATTATTTCTCACTCAAAAGTCACTTTTAATCTCCAAATTTAATCCTTACTCTGTACCGAAAATTCATCCGGCGAAAAATCGCGAAAACCCTAATTTTGCTCCAAACTTGAAACCGAAGCGTAAAACCTTATTTTCTAGGTTTATTTACACTTATCATGGAATAATTGGATAGTAGGGCTTTAATAAATGATAATCTTCAAATAAAAAGAAATTTTTAAGAAAACGTGAGGAATTTTCCAATTCCAGTAATTAAAATTAGGGTTTCAATTAAAATATGAGACATTTAGGAAAACCGGTTAGTCACAAGTAAACTAGGGTTTTTGGCTACAATATTAGGGTTTCTAGTCTTTTAAACCAAAATAAGGTTTTAAATCAACCCAAAGAAATACACTTTAATATTTTCTTCACAAACAACCTCCTAATATTCGGGATGTTACAATCTCCCCTCCTTAAAAGAATTTCGTCCTCGAAATTCATACATGCACTTCGAATAACATAGGGTATTTTCCTTATATATATCATCCAATTGTGCCATCTCACAGATTCACTGGAACTCAAGTGATAGCCTGTCAGGCAGATCAACAGATCAGGGTAAGTAACTAAACACAAGTAATAATCTAACCATATACCGGTTGGTTGAAAAATCGAATGAGACGGACGGGAGGGTAGAACATAATCGGGGCAATATCTTAAAATGACATCAAGGAAGCATAACCAAGGGAAGAAGAAAGAAATCGGTCTTTGGCGAGACTTTCTCGACATATACTACAACCTAATCATCCTCTATAGGAACCCTAGCCAAACTATTACTCGATTCGTCCATGAAAACACTCCTGGGTGTTCAGGTACAAGAATCCACAATAAGGTAATTCACAACTCGAGCCGGCCGGTCCCAAGAGTAAATTACCCATATTAGAGATTCCTACCCAGCATACATATCTAAGGTCCCCAACAATAGACAATTGTTCCACACTTAACAAGTCAATCCCCACAGTCCAAGAACCTTCTCCCGGCACGAGCTCGATAGGAGCTCTGATACCATCTGTGACGACCCCACCTCTCCCTAAGGCGTACCAAAGGGTTCGGCGGACCGCCTGCCCAGCTCTCGCCAGGACTCACTCACTATCTCAATCGAGTCACGTACACACATTCATGAACCATAAATAACATTCCCAATTCAAGCTTATAATTTACATTAATAGAAATCGAAGTACGAAGTCTCAATACACCAAACTAGATCAAAACGAATACAATCCAAATACAACATGTTCCATCCGAGGAATAGCGTGAGTACAAGTCAAAATCAAACAGCTAGTCTATGCTAGACTTTACATATCTCACACCTCGCTCGTACCCCTGAAAGGAAAACAAATGGAGTGGAATGAGCTAAAAGCCCAGTGAGGTTCCAAATAGCAAATTGACCATTATTTATAAGTACGAGTTTTCGATATAGCAAAGTAACGAGCATAAAGTGTTCATAAATGTGAACAGTAACACGTCAAGTAGCAATCTTAAAATGAGCGAATGTAGAAAATTTTTCAAAAGAAACAATAATCCAATAAACAATAATTACTCCAAAGTATAAGGATACGGATGACTCTCAGGAGCCAAATTCCCATTACATTACCAGAAGCTTGATCCCGTAGTAGTTGACACTCCGTCAACTTTCAAGTAAGTAACCAATCCAGTAGAACACCACTTAAACGACTCTCCGTCCACCGTTCAACCCCCAGCTGGGCCCAAAATCCTCAAGAACACGGGTGGTAATACTCGAGTATACCGATTAGTCGAGGAGATATCACTCCACTCGACAATACAAGAGACCCAGGGTTCGTTACCCAATCGACCAAGCCCTTGCCGGCTCGACTAGAGTAACTCGCCACAGGGTTTCTGGAATTCCAGGAAGTGCGCGCATCATAAACAAGTATATCAAGTCAATTGCAACAATAAACAAGTATATCACGTAAGGGCAAGTGCGATAAAGTACACTCTTGCCCTTACAATTCACGTATATAACATGTAATCAGATTGGTCACGTATCAAGTTCAAGTATCAAGTTCAATTCGGTATTTGAAAGCACTCACCCAAAAGATATAGTGCTACTGGTCACTTTCAGGTTATACTCCGAGTTCGGAGTCCAAATCTGCGATAAAACTCAATTTGAGAACTTTGAAACATGACTAGAGTTCGAAACTTAGACGTTTCGTTCAATAAGAATCAAGAAATTGAAATTCACTTGGAGAATACTCGTGAGATACTCGCTCACTTTTTAAATGATAAAACTTTGTAACATTTATACTTGAAATGGTCATGCGAGTCGAAAGTACAAGGGAAAACGTACTTTGAGCAATCATTATTTCATTTCTCAAGGGTACAAGTTCGGCCAAGTCCTTACTTATATACCTCGGAACACGCAGACTCAAGTACCCTAGATGGTTCAAGCAGTAATCACTCTTAACCCATACTCGAGTTGCAAGTAGTTCTCTAGTCTTCGAGCGTAAATTTGGGCAGCATGCCCTTTGTGTTTACCTAATTTTCCAGCCATTTAGGCTTCATTATTTTTCTTCAACACCACCCAACATCATACATATCAGCAATTTATGTCAAGAGCCATTCCATAGGCTCACAATATCATAACAACAAGAACCGCATCAAGTACAAGTGCAGAAATTCAATGTGGCACAAGACAGATTTGACGTATACAAGCGGAAATAACTTGTCCGAGGCTACGCTTTTCGGATTAAGGCGAAACCTATGCCGTTTCGAAGCTAAAACACAAAGCTACAACATTCATGAAGGTCACTTAGTCCATTTCTTAATGTAACTTAGTCAAAATCTCAGACTACTAAACCAGAAACCAATTCATCGGCTGTTTAAACGCATTATGCTGTAGTGGACCTAACTCAGTGTACACAAGTCCGAATCAGGTTTTCTTTGAGGCATTTTAAAGCTACTTCAGAACACTACAACTTTTATGTTTTGGCCCAGAGCTAAATCAGAATGGATCCTGATCAAAAATCGTGATAAACTGGACTGAACTGAAGAAACGGACTGCTGGGAAATTCTTAAAACAGTAGGGGTATTTTGGACTTTTCACGTTCTACGTTGCTCCGATTGAGCTGAAATTTTATAGGAACCTATAAAACATCATTTCCTACAACTTTCCTTCTTTGACCCAAGGCCAAATCGGCCTCTAACACATAGATACAAATTCGGACAGAAGTGATCCAGAATTTTCCAGAAATCTGGAATTTGTAGTTTCTAGTGAAATTTTCCCTAATTTCTTGGTTCAATCACTACCACAACACCATATGAAACCTCAATTGCATCATATAAACATCATACAACCATTTGGGCAGAATTTCCATAAGCCCTAGTGCATCAAATAAATTGGGGAAAACTACTAAAACATGCTCATCATCCATAATCTCACCATAAAATCAAGTTACTAGGCTTAATTTAACAAGATTAGAAGTAAAACTTGGAGAGATAAACTCTCTTACCTTGAATAGAGATCACAAAGAGTAGCCCAAGCTTCCTCCTTCCAAAGCTTACCACAAATCACCACCTAGTCACTTAGGAACAAGTTTAATCGGTTTACTTTGTTTATTTTCTCACTAAATTGCTGGATTTGAAGATGAAATGAAGAAATTTCCCTTGGTGTTTTCTTCCCTCTCCCTCTCGGCTCTTAGGCAGAAATATGAAGAGAAATGAGGCTAAGTTTATCTTATAATAAAGCCAAAAGATTAGAACTAATGATGTCCACAAATTGCCCAACACTTGGCCTAATCTTGGCCACTCATTTTTCTCTTTCTTTCCCTTGCTTATAAGCCACAAATTTCGGTCCCCTTAGCTGTAATATAAGAAGATATTTTGCTCAATTATCAATGAGCTTGTAGGGTAAGAAAGTGGTGGTCAAGCAGTGCGTTCAATCGGTAATGCGCGGGACCCGCCGGATCGCGCCGTTTTTCTTAAAAACTCACGTACTAGGGTTTTTACTTCCCATTCACTAACTTTATACCATTGCTACTAATCACATATTATTTCTCACTCAAAAGTCACTTTTAATCTCCAAATTTAATCCTTACTCTGTACCGAAAATTCATCCGGCGAAAAATCGCGAAAACCCTAATTTTGCTCCAAACTTGAAACCGAAGCGTAAAACCTTATTTTCTAGGTTTATTTACACTTATCATGGAATAATTGGATAGTAGGGCTTTAATAAATGATAATCTTCAAATAAAAAGAAATTTTTAAGAAAACGTGAGGAATTTTCCAATTCCAGTAATTAAAATTAGGGTTTCAATTAAAATATGAGACATTTAGGAAAACCGGTTAGTCACAAGTAAACTAGGGTTTTTGGCTACAATATTAGGGTTTCTAGTCTTTTAAACCAAAATAAGGTTTTAAATCAACCCAAAGAAATACACTTTAATATTTTCTTCACAAACAACCTCCTAATATTCGGGATGTTACAATATTGGCCAACTTGCTACTTGTTTTGCATGAACTTTTGGAACCTCACTGAGTTTTGGCTCAAACCATTAGTTTTGTTTTCCTTACACGGGGTGCGAGCATAGGTGTAAGGTTGGGACAAGCCGGTTTTGTCTAGATCCTTTTGACTTTTGTAATTGTACTAATGCTAGTACTCGATTAGGGTTAGAAGTTCAACTAGAACTTGAAATTTTCGTTACTTTTTGATATGTATGGATAATTGAGATAGTCAGGTGTATAAATGTGCATGTTGAGTTTAGGAACTATTATTTCATTTACTTTTGAAGTTACAATCTATTTTCTTGAAGTTGGATGAGTGAGTCCTGACGAGAGATGGGCAGACAGTCTGCTAAACCCTGGGTTACGTCTTAGGGAGAGGTGGGGTCGTCACATAAGAAGTCATTTCTCCAAGAACTCCTCCAAGCTTCCTTCCAACTTCCTTCCAACTTTCCTTCTTCGGTTTCTCACTAATTTGGACAAGAAATCAAGGCTAGAAATTTGGCTTTTCTCTCCCTTTTTTCCCTAAAAAATTCGTCCACCATAGCAAGAAAAGAAGAAGTTTTGGATCAAATGGATGCTTGGTGAGGTAAGAATGAGTTTTAGTGTGACAGCCCCACCTCCCCCTAAGGCGAACAAAAGGGTTCGGCGAACCGCCTACCCAACTCTCGCCGGGACTCAGATCTGGAATGAACGGAAACCCTACCAAACGCTCAGAAGAACTTCGAGGAAATAATATTCAGAACCCAATTGAGCCGAACTATAAGATACAATCAATCTTTAGAACAACGTTCCCACAGACATATAACCATAAGGAAACACTGTACAATATACAAATATACATATTAGTAAGTTTACACACCAAAAGAAACATTTTATTAGGATACATTTAGGGTTTCCAAATTGTCGAGGAGTTATACCCAAAAGAGCAAAAGAATTTCTAACTAGCCCAACTCAGTCTTCAAAAACATCGAAGTTCCAAAAGATGGTTCCCTGTAAGGAAAACAAGGATAACAGGACGGGGTGAGCTAAATGCTCAATGAGGTACCAAAAATATAAACAGTAGAAATCATGAAAAATCACTTTTAGGGCACATATACACATCAAATACGAGAAATGAATGAACATCACAGTTTAAAGGATACAGGTGGCTCTCAAGAGCCCAATCCCCGTTGCAATACTTGATCCAACCTAGTTGACCCTCCGTCAACATTCAAATAAAGGAACCAGTCCAGTAGAACACCACTTTAACGCCAAATCCCGTCCACCAACCATACCCCTTACCGGGCCCGAACGCCAAACAGGAACAGGAATGGTAATACTCGAGTATACAGGAATCAAGAGTCTCAATACTCAAAGATTCCCTAGGAACAGGCACCCATGGATTGTCAATTTTCTCGACCAAGCAGTACAGAATTGGTAATACTCGAGTATACCGGAATCAAGGGTCTCATACCCAAAGATTCCCAAATACAGTCCCCATGGCTTGTCAAATGTCCTCGACCAAGTCCTTACCGGCTCGAGTCAATTGACTTCCAATGAGGTAGAGCTCAGAGTCAACAGTAAAGGTCCAGAGTTAACAGTAAAGGTCGTTGGATACATGTCCAAACGACACCAAATCAAGTACAATCAAGAGTATTTCAAGTGATATAGTAAACAGTCAAGTAGGCCGGAGAGTACGAGAGTGGTAAAGTACACCCTCGCCTCACCTAGCCCAAACAATAATCACAACTAGTCCAATCACAGAATTCAAGTACAAGAAAGCCACGGAATAACAAACATGTGAGTAATACACTCACCAAGTCAAACAAAGCAATTTCACAAGTTTTCGCCCGACGTGAGCCTCGGATCACCGGCACGCCCTATAATAATCAAGAAAGTACAATTAAGACTCGAACACGAGTCGAATACCTTTTTAAATGAACTATTAAGGTAAAAACCAAATATAGCTTGGAAATGAAAAACACATAACTTCTAGGGCTAAAAGTAGAAACAAACCCCAAAACCTTTCATTTCTATCCAACCTCAACCCAAACTCACAAAATCCAATACCCTAGACATTTGGACAGCATTTCCCCTAAAATTTCAGCTTTTCCATCCTACAAACCGACAATTAAAATGCATCCAACACAACCACAAGCACCCAAACAATTCATAGGTCATTCAATACACATCATTAGGGTCACAATACCCCTTAATCATTAGGGTCACAATACCCCTTAATCACAATACCCCTTAATAGAAGATGAAAGGTTGAAGCTTTCTTTTCTTTTCCTCCTAGAGAGGTTCAGCCAAGGAGAGCATGAAGTGAGGATGATTTGGGTCAAAATTGGTCTTTTAGTAAAGTTAAAGAAAGTTAGGCAAAAGTTAGGCAAGTCAACTCCAATAAGAAATGGACACTTGGCACTTTGTTGTTGCTTGAAGTTATTTTCTTGTCTCCCCATGGTTAATCCATCTAGGTAACCTCTAATTACCTCCTAACACCTAGGAATTAAATCCCTTTATGCAAAATTGAACCTAATTGGCCGAATTTCTCTCACTTAATACAATAGCGGGTCCCACGTCCAATATACACTCCTAATTTCTCATGAACTAACTTATACTAGAAAAATGATTTAAAAACTATATTTACTGATAAAATATTGTTAAAAGTAATATAATAAAGAAAATAAAAGAAAACGGGTGCACAGGAATAAAATAATGCCTAAATTTTTTTTTTCTGGGTTCTCACACCCTCTCCCCCTTAAAGAATTTCATCCTCGAAATTGATCACCTGGGTTACTAAACAGCTCAGGGTATTTCTTTTGCATCTCCTCCTCCACCTCCCAAGTTGCCTCTTCTATTCCATGATTCCTCCACAAAACCTTTACTAATGGGATTTGTTTATTCCTCGGCTCCTTAATCCTTCGATCGAGTAATTGTACAGGTCTCTCTTCGTAGGTGAGTGCTTCATCTATCTCAATCTCCTCAGGTTGCACAATGTGGGTTGGATCAGGATAGTACTTTTTAAGCATCGAGACATGGAAGACGTCATGAATTCGAGATAAACTTGGCGGCAACTCGAGTCGGTACGCTACTTTCCCAACTCGTTGAAGAATCGTGTAAGGTACTACGAACCGTGGTTAAAGTTTCTTTCCTCTACCCGCAGTGACGCTTCATAGTGACGTGATCTTAAGAAAAACACGGTCTCCAACTTCAAACTTCAAATCTTTCCTTCGGTTATCCGCTTAGCTTTTTTGTCGGTTTTGAGCTGTTTGGAGCTTTTGACGGATCAACTTAACCTTTTCTTGTGCATCCTCCATCCAGGGAATGGTTGTTGGATCTAGAACCTTCTTTTCCCCTACTTCATCCCAATAAATGGGCGAACGACACTTCCGTCCGTAGAGAGCTTCATACGGTGCCATTTGAATGGACGAATGGTAACTGTTATTATAGCCGAACTCTACTAAAGTCATATGTTCGCCCCAATTACCCCCAAAATCCAGAATACAAGTCCATAACATATCCTCGAGGGTTTGAATTGTTCGCTCCGACTGTCCATCCGTTTGGAGGTGATAAGTGGTACTAAGGTTGCGTTTGGTCCCCAAGTTCTCCTGAAACTTTTGCCAAAACCTCGATACAAAACGAGGATCTCGGTCCGAAACTATACTCACTGGGACCCCATGTAATCTCACAATTTCATCCATGTACAACCGAGCCAACTTATCCATGGAATACTTCATATTCACAGGTAAGAAATAAGCCGATTTGGTTAACCGATCAACGATCACCCAAACGGCATCATGTGCTTTTTGAGTTTTTGGCAATCCAGAAACAAAGTCCATCGTGATATTTTTCCACTTCCATTCAGGTATCTCAAGAGGTTGTAAAAGTCCAGAGGGTTTTTGGTGTTCAGCCTTGACTTGCTGGCAAATCAGGCAAGTTTGGATATATTGAGCAATCTCCCTCTTCATCTTATCCCACCAGTACAACCGTCGTAAGTCTTGATACATCTTAGTACTACTAGGATGGATCGTGTATTTCGATCGATGGGCTTCCTCCAAAAGCTCTCTTTTCAGGTTTTCATCATTGGCCATCACTACTCGGTTCTTATACTTTAAAATCCCTTCAGGACTCAAATTGAAATCAGGTAATGCTCCCTTTTCTACCTTTTCCTTCCACTTTTGTACCATCGAATCCTTCTCTTGGGCTTCTTTAATTCGATCAAGAATAGTAGATGTTACCCGGATATTCCCAAAGGTCATCCTTTGATGTTCCAAATTAGGGTTCCATTCACTAACTGCTCCTAACATCTCCCACTCCTTGACCATCAACCCCGCTACTTGCGCCTTTCGACTTAAGGCGTCAGCTATTACATTAGCCTTACTCGGATGGTAGTTGATCGTGCAGTCATAATCTTCTAAGAGTTCCATCCACCGGCGTTGCTTCATATTCAACTCCTTTTGGGAAAAGAGGTACTTAAGGCTCTTATGGTCTGAATAAACCTCAGAGGTAACCCCGTAAAGATAGTGCCTCCACTTTTTCAGAGCAAAGACCACAGCAGCTACCTCCAAGTCATGGGTAGGATAATTTTGTTCATGGGTTTTCAGTTTCCTAGAGGCAAAAGCAATCACGTTCTGGTTTTGCATCAACACACATCCTAAGCCTTCCCTCGAAGCATCAGTATACACAGTGAAACTGTCCTTCCCATTAGGCAAGGCCAGAATAGGAGCCATGGTTAACCTTCGCTCCAATTCCTGAAAACTGGCTTCACACTTAGTATCCCACACAAAACGACCATTCTTCTTCGTCAGGTCGGTTAAAGGGCCGGCCAGTTTGGAAAAGTCCTTAATAAAGCATCTATAGTACCCAGCCAACCCTAAGAAACTGCGAATCTCAGTGGGGTTTTCTGGCATCTTCCATTCAGCCACTGCCTCTGCTTTCGCGGGGTCTACCGTGATACCTTCTTTGGAAATTACATGTCCCAAGAAAGAGATTTTCTCCAGCCAAAATTCACATTTACTAAATTTGGCATACAGCTGGTGATCTCTTAGGGTTTGTAAAACTAACTTCAAATGCTGCTCATGTTCCTCACGGGTTTTGGAATAGACCAAAATGTCATCAATAAACACTACAACAAATCGGTCCAGGTAGGGTTTGAAAACTCGATGCATCAAATCCAAAAAGGCGGCAGGGGCATTGGTCAACCCAAAGGGCATGACCGCAAACTCAAAATGCCCATATCTAGAATTGAAGGCAGTTTTGGATACATTTTCCTTCTTAATTAGCAACTGATAATACCCCTGTCGGAGATCTAACTTTGAAAAGACCACTGCACCTTGTAACTGGTCAAACAGTTCATCGATATGGGGTAGTGGGTATTTGTTCTTAATGGTCATATTATTTAATCCCCGATAGTCAATACACAATCTTAACGTTCCATCCTTCATCTTAACAAATAGTGCAGGTGCCCCCCAAGGAGATCCACTCTCACGAATAAACCCACGCTCCAACAGGTCTTGCAACTGCAACTTCAACTCCTTTTACTCAGCAGGTGCCATTCGATAGGGGGTCTTAGAGATAGGTGACGTCCCCGGTAATAGATCAATCTTAAACTCTATCTCTCTTTCCGGAGGTAAAGTTACTAATTCATCAGGAAATACATCCGGATAGTCACTCACTACAGACACATCTTCAACCCTCAACTTATCAGTGGAAATGTTTATAAGAAAAGCTGGGAACCCTTGCGCCCCTCTATGCAGTAGTTTCCTAACTCGAATACCTGAAATCAATGCAGATGAGGCTAAACTACCCCTTACATCTAGCCTTAAGGTCGTCACCCCTGGTATACGAAATTTCACTACTTTCCTCTTACAGTCAAGTTGTGCATCGTATTTAGCTAACCAGTCCATACCCAATATAACGTCGTACCCCTTAATAGCTAAACTTATAAGATTCCCCAAAAGCTTCCTCTTTCCTACCCAAATTTCACAATTAGCATACACCATACCAGTAATCAAACGTTGATCCCCCGTAGGAGTACTTACTTCTAAGTCATAAGGCAAGCTAACAGGTTTTATATCAATGCCGCACATAAAATCGGGGTTAACAAAGGAATGGTTAACACCGGGGTCTATCAAAATCCTAACTAGACGATGGAAAACAGGGATCGTACCTTCTACGACCCCAGAGGAATCAGGGACTTGATGTTGCTCAACGGAGTTTACTCGGGCTGGCACCTTCGGCTTTGTCCCTTCCACCTTGGACTGCCCCGAGTTGGCCTTCGACGATTGGGTGGTTATTCTCGCCTCCCGAGGTAACACCAGGTAGTTGGCTATTTGATGCTCCGCACTCCCACAGCGTAAGCATTTCCTCTCTTTCCTCCAACAGTTATTCTCAGTCAGATTTGGTTTCCCACAAAATCCACAAGGTCCACGAGAAACCGAGGCTGAACTTCCCTTTGAGGCACTTCTCTGTGGGCCCCGTCCATTGTGACCACCCCTTGGCGGAGTCCCTCATGCCATTCCCAGCAGTCTTCCTCCTCCGGTTCCCCTTCCAAACTTGGGAGGGGTACCTTTATCCCCTTGAGTCGAACTACTCGCAGAGAATCCCCGTTTCTTCACTTGGAAATTCCACACTTGAAGCCTTGCATTTTCAACTCGCAAAGCTTTCTCCACGGCGTCACTAAAGGTACTAATCTGGGCTACCGCCAGATCCTTTTGAATTTCCACATTTAGCCCCTGAATAAAATGCCGAACTCTCCTTTGCTCTGTCAAAATGAGTTCAGGGGCGAACTTAGATAATCCCGTAAACTGGCTCTCATACTCAGCCACCGATTGAGCTCTCTGACGGAGCCTAATAAATTCGTCCTCCTTCTTTTCCTGGACTAGAGGGGGAAAGTATTTCGCGTTGAAGTCCCTCATGAAGTTCACCCAGGTTCTTGGTGTTTGTTCTCGGTCCCACTTCATTCGTATCACGTTCCACCAAGAACGTGCGGCCCCTTCCAATTGGAAGACAACGAAAGTAACCTGTCTCTCCTCTGAATAGTGTAGGGCGGCAAAAATGTCTATCATTTTCTCTAACCACTATTCGGCCACGTCCGGATCTGGCCCGCCCAGAAACTTTGGTGGAGAGAACTTCTGAAATCTCTCTAGGGCCCGATCTTCACCCTCTACTAAATGACCAGGATTCCCAGGTTGCTTGACAGGAGGTTGGCCCTGGTGTTGCACTTCGTGGGCTAACAAGTCAGTCATTTACTGTATAGCAGCAGCTATTTGGACATTGGGGTCAACCCTAGGTTCAGGGTTTGGTTCAGACGTAGTGTCCCTAGTACCCCCGTCAGTTGTGGGTTACCTAGTACCGCGCCCACGGCCTCGTCCACTACGAGTGCCCTCCATAGATCTAAGTCAATCTAAGGGCGAGGCACAAAGATAATATTAAAAGTGCATATAAACATAGTCATATAAGCATGAACAAAGAACCAAAAGTAAACACCACATAAGGCATGTATACACATAGAACACATAACTGTGTCAAACAGTCATACAAGAGCGGTCAAGCAAATATGTACAAAAGAAATCCCAAAAAGGGTCTGCCAAAATACAATGTACAACCTAGGTTCCAAAAGTGCAAAACAACTAACCAAAAGCTTTTCCTAGGTGTCCCTCACACGGGATCAAAACATGGCCTAAAAACTCTAACCTAGTTCTCAACTGAGCCAACCGACTCCTCCCCAGAGCTAGAGCTAAGGGCGCCTCCCTCGCCTGGAGCTCCGTCACCCGGAACTGCTCCTGGCACATTGGTGCCAATCACTCCCTGGATTAGCGCCTCACACTCGTTAATAATGCCACCGGACCGGTCTCTAACCTCTCGGACCACCCTAGTGAGACGGCCGTTCACCACCTGCAACTGCTTCCTCAGAGCGTTCGTTCGCTCTTGCTCCATAGCCACGTCCCCCTGGAGCTCCCGAATGCGATCCGACTGCATTCTCATGATACCCCTCACACGCTGCAGCTCGGTGTGATCCCTAGCAGCGGCACGCCTGAGCCTTCTCCTCTCATCTAACACGGCTACGACCACATGGTCAGCGTAGGAGTAGTGCTGGCAACGACCACAACGCCTAGTCCGACTGGCCGTGCTCCAGCTCCGAATCGGTCCTC
This sequence comes from Coffea arabica, assembly GCF_036785885.1. Taxonomy (NCBI): domain Eukaryota; kingdom Viridiplantae; phylum Streptophyta; class Magnoliopsida; order Gentianales; family Rubiaceae; genus Coffea; species Coffea arabica. The sequence goes on along the minus strand of NC_092318.1, from coordinate 20,766,917 downwards.
CGGGCCTCTCCTCGTAGTCAATGACACGAAAACGTCTCCGAGGCGGCCCATCTCCGTTCCCACTAGCTCCGTCCATGACCTATAAGGATATCCACAGTTTACAGCTTAGACAGAGTAATCATACTTAAACATATCCTAACCCAATCTCCAAAAGTTCTAACAATCAAGTTTCGGGTTCGCCCAGGTTATTTCTAACCTAGGCTCTGATATCACCTGTGACAGCCCCACCTTCCCCTAAGGCGTACCAAAGGGGTTAGCGGACTGCCTGCCCAACTCTCGCCAGGACTACTAAGACGGTAATACACAAACTCAAGTCGTTTCGGAGTCTATTGGCGCGCTTAACCAAACCACAAATTCATGAAACGGAAAATGAAAACGAAACGAAAAACGAATAGTGACCACCACGTCACAATCCGACCAAGACCCAATCGAAAACAAGTAACTCCATATAATCCTTGAAATGGATTTATACAAACCAAATATAACACATAAACATGAGTACACACGTTTACAAAACCACATTCGTATATTTACACATCAAAAGGCAATATTTGAATCCAAACACAATTAGGGTTTCCAACCATGGAGGAGCTATACAAAATCTCTAAACTAGCTCAACTCATTCTTCAAAAGCAAAAGTCCAAAAGATGGTTCCCTGTAAGGAAAACAAAATTTAACGGAGTGAGCTTTCGCCCAATGAGGTACTATCACGTAAATATACCAGGATCACATAAACACAAGAATATTCAATCCAAATAAGTTCATCAAGTGAGTAAAATCAACACCACATAACTATAGAGAATAAAAGGATACAAACGGCTCTCAAAAGCCCTTTTCCTCTTTTGCCATGCTTGATCTCATCTCATTGACTCTCCATCAATGTATGCAATGTAATCATAACTGTAGACTCCTCTTTACTCCAGTATTCCGTCCACCACACATTCCCCTTACCAGGCCCGAACACCAAGCAGTACAGAATTGGTAATACTCGAGTATACCGGAATCAAGGGTCTCATACCCAAAGATTCCCAAATACAGTCCCCATGGCTTGTCAAATGTCCTCGACCAAGTCCTTACCGGCTCAAGTCAATTGACTTCCAATGAGGTAGAGCTCAGAGTTAACAGTAAAGGTCCAGAGTTAACAGTAAAGGTCGTTGGATACATGTCCAAACGACACCAAATCAAGTACAATCAAGAGTATTTCAAGTGATATAGTAAACAGTCAAGTAGGTCGGAGAGTACGAGAGTGGTAAAGTACACCCTCGCCTCACCTAGCCCAAACAATAATCACAACTAGTCCAATCACAGAATTCAAGTACAAGAAAGCCACGGAATAACATACATGTGAGTAATACACTCACCAAGTCAAACAAAGCAATTTCACAAGTTTTTGCCCGACGTGAGCCTCGGATCACCGGCACGCCCTATAATAATCAAGAAAGTACAATTAAGACTCGAACACGAGTCGAATACCTTTTTAAATGAACTATTAAGGCAAAAACCAAATATAGCTTGGAAATGAAAAACACGTAACTTCTAGGGCTAAAAGTAGAAACAAGCCCCAAAACCTTTCATTTCTATCCAACCTCAACCCAAACTCACAAAATCCAATACCCTAGACATTTGGACGGCATTTCCCCTAAAATTTCAGCTTTTCCATCCTACAAACCGACAATTGAAATGCATCCAACACAACCACAAGCACCCAAACAATTCATAGGTCATTCAATACACGTCATTAGGGTCACAATACCCCTTAATCATAGCCAATTAAAGGCTCAACAACCAACCATAGAAAACCCCCAATTAGAAACCCTAAATCTGAAATTTTCCGCACAAGCGGAAATTTTTCGCAAATAACCGCAATTAACGCACAAGAGAGCTATTTAACACCATTTAGAATGATCAATTCAAGCCCAACCATATCCATCACAGGAAAACAGAAAAATTCTCACAAAAATCAGAAAATTAGCTAACTTCACTCTAATCCATAAAATCTTCCATAAAATCCACTAGTTAGCTACCATAAGGCACCAATTGGCCATTATTAGGAACAAAGGGTGAGTTCCAAGCAAAATACCTTAACTCTTCAAGAAAGGTAGTAGCTTAGGGGTTTTTCTTTCAAACCAACTCCACCAAGTCCTTCAAACTCCCTTAGCAAGTCGATTTTGTGGACTAATTCAAGGTTTAATCGGTTGGTTTTCAAGATTTGTGCAAGAATAGAAGATGAAAGGTTGAAACTTTCTTTTCTTTTCTTCCTAGAGAGGTTCGGCCAAGGAGAGCATGAAGTGAGGATGATTTGGGTCAAAATTGGTCTTTTAGTAAAGTTAAAGAAAGTTAGGCAAAAGTTAGGCAAGTCAACTCCAATAAGAAATAGACACTTGGCACTTTGTTGTTGCTTGAAGTTATTTTCTTGTCTCCCCATGGTTAATCCATCTAGGTAACCTCTAATTACCTCCAAACACATAGGAATTAAATCTCTTTATGCAAAATTGAACCTAATTGGCCGAATTTCTCTCACTTAATGCACTAGCGGGTCCCACGTCCAATATACACTCCTAATTTCTCATGAACTAACTTATACTAGAAAAATGATTTAAAAACTATATTTACTGATAAAATATTGTTAAAAGTAATATAATAAAGAAAATAAAAGAAAACGGGTGCACAGGAATAAAATAATGCCTAAATTTTTTTTTTCTGGGTTCTCACAGCGGCTGAAGATGATGGAGATCCATCCTTTTGGGAAACAATAGACCTTCATTGTTGGCCACAATAAAGGCTGCTGCTGATGAAGTTGATGTTAAAGAGGCAGATGAGGCAGACAAGGAAGAGGAAGAGGTTTCATAGCGCCGATTCTTGTGTGGTTGGTTTTGTTCCTCTGGATTTGATTGTGATGATGGAAGTCTGTTGAATCTTGTTTTTTCGATAAGCGGCTGAGTTATTGCAACAGTGGAGTAGATGGAAATCTCCCTGGCTATTTTAAGATGTGTAATGAAAGCCATTTAACTGTTGGTTTTCCAATTGATGAATCGGTTGAAGACATTTGTTGGGATGAATCACCATAAAGCATTGCAATTTGCAGTTGACTGAAACTTTGGAGCATTGCTCTACTGTAAAGTGAATCAAGAAAGACAAATATGTGTTGAATAAAAGGGGAAACAAAAAAAGTTCCCTATTTTTCTCTCAAAACCTATAAATAGCATAGCATCCAAATAAATCTCTCTGAACCCCAAATAAAAGTCAGAGATTAAAAGAAATGAGTTTTCTTGCTGGAAGAATAGCAAACCCAAAAGGTGTTTTGCAAGAATCCATTTTTGAGAGGCAATAAAATCCTATTTTTGCCTTTAAAATTATGGGCACATGAGGAAGATGTGCGTTTTTGGTCGAAGAAATGAGCGTTGGGACTAAATAGGTGGACATTTTTATATTTGAGGGATTATTTTGACTGATTTTGAATATGAGGGACTACAAATTTTTTTAAAAAAAAATGTGAAGGACCAAATTGGCAAATTTCCCTATTTTTTATGATGATAGCTTTCTAAATATTTGGTTAATTTATGTACATCAAATAGTTATAGTACATTTTTACATTTTTTGTGAACACATTTTCTTATTATCTTTTTACCATACATATATCAAATCACAACAGTATATTTTTCTACGAAAATTCCAAAAAATAGAAATCCAAATGGGTTCTTAATTATGAGAATTATTTTTCAAACCTTTCCTTCTTAGTCTGTTCTAATTTAACTTCAAAATGAAATCCCAAATTTTTTCTTTCCTTTGTATTTAGCAATTAACTTGTAAAAGTAATTCTTAAAATGTTTCTTAGCACATTCAATTCTTTTACTTAAGCAAAGTTATTGAGAAAATTTTACACAAAGTCTAAGACATTCTCTTTCCTTCTTATTTAAAATTTGACTTCTAAAAGCTGCTATTTGAATATTTGAAACTGTTTCCATATCTATTACTGAAAACTTTTTATTTTAACACAATTTATTCCAACCATATTCAATTGCTATATGAAACCTTTACTAATTTCTTTTCTTATCGATAAGCAACTAACTTCTAACTGGTACTTGTAGAATATCTCAAATCATGATGCAATTTTGTTACAATAGGAAATTTCTTTTAAAGAATTTTTATTTCTAAACTAAAATGTCAATGTTTGTCATCATAAAATTAGGCCTAAAAACCCTAAGGTCAACATTAAAAATTGAAGGTAAAATATGGATGTATAGTATGGTGTCATTAAAATTTTAAGCAATAGTTATACTAGAAAGAAAAATCTAATGGACTACTTCCATAAATCTAAATTTTTCCAATTTCTTGGAATTGCTTTGCATCACCAGTTTAATTTGAAATTTAATGAGGTAAAACTGTACTACAACCTCATCCTTCTTTTTTATGGGCTAGACAAATCCAACACATATCTTGTGAAACCCCAAAATTATTGGCATTTTTGAAAAAAAAAATGATAAGTGTCTAGAAACTATTTGATAAACTAATAATACAAATTTACTTAACAACAAATTAATAAGTCGATTTATCCCTTTAGAGAATCATCCTAACAACCTATTTTTACTCAACCACTTAAAGATAATCGGGTCGTTAACTAAATCACATTCCCATATGTTAAGTACTTGACTCTAATATAACTTCCCACTTTTCCTCATCCTATAATATAACTTCTTTTCTTTCATGATAAAACAAAGAGCGAATTGCGTGAAATGTCACTAGACTATTTCAAAATGCCGGTTTTGGTCACTAAACTTTTTTATTAGCGCGAAATTTCACTGAACTCGTAAATCTGTACCGTTTTGGTCACTCCGTGTATTTGTGCCGTTGGGAGAGACGGAAATCAACTTTTTGAGGGGCAAATTCGTCTGCACAGCCTTTTCTTTGAAACTCTCCAACCTAAATTGTTTTGTAGGAGGGTGGGTTAATTCATAAATCTATAGACACAAAGAACTCTGGAAATGGGAGAGGTAATGGGATCTTCTTCGAGGTCATGGAGGTAGGAGTTAGCTAGTTTAGTTGAAGATACTGGGATAAGTTTCAATGGTGAAGTAATTGGAATTTCGACGCTAGCATTTGAGACCAAGAAATTTGGGGTTGATTCATCCGGGAATGAAACATCGGCGGAGCCAGAGAGTTTCAAGGATCAAATCAAAGGTTTTGCCAACGCTTGGGGCGAAATGGTGGTGGAATTTGGCAGAGGCTGTAAGGATGTATTTCAGGAGACCTTGTTGACTGACGACTCCTAGATTGTCAATAAAACTAGAGCCCATTTGCAGGCACGGGAACTGGAAATTTAAATAACAAAAATCTTGCAACTTCGAATTATAGGAGCTGAGAACTCTATTTGAATGGTTCGCCGAAGAAGATGTTAAGGAAAAGGCCTAAGTATCTGCTCTTGCTAGTGGTAGTGGTGATGATTTCGAGTGGTGGTGATGATTTGGAGGGAGGGGGAGAAAAGGAGGCCGGGTGATTTGGATGTTGATTATAAGAAGGAAATAGAAGGAAATATAAGTAAAAAGTGCCGTTGATGCTAATGATATTTGAGGTGAAGGTTCAGAATGATCTGGAAATGAATAATGGGATCTGCAAATATCTTTCAAGGAGGAGAAGAGCTAAGCCTTGGAAAAATTTGAGTGAACCCGGTCTACAGGCCCACTGGTAGACCGAGTGACTTAGAATTTGCCATGTCATCATTAGACCTCCTCCTCCTAAACACACACCCTGCACAGAGTTGCATTCAGCTGGTCATGGAAGTCCGGAATGGACTTCCCACCCGCTATCCTCAGAATTCATCACAATCTTTCTACCTATTACCACCTTCCAAAACAAACGTATCCCTTAGATCAGAAATCATGCCAAAAACAAATAAATTTGGAGTCTTTACACCAATTTCAGTAGGTTCATCGGATCTTATGTTCTTCAATTAGTTAAAACTATAGAAAATTTCCTCTGCTCTATTTCTTGACCATCTCTCCTGAAGCTCAGCAATTCCTTTTCAGAATTCCTTTTCTTCACAACTGGGCTTCAAGAAAAGATAAGTATTTTAGGTTCATAAACACTTCTTTTTTCAAAACCCCACTGTTGTCCCTTCATTTACCAGATGAAATTTTCCCCACTAAGGCTGTGTAGACGAATTTGCCCCTCAAAAAGTTGATTTCCGTCTCTTCTAACGGCACAAATACACAGAGTGACCAAAACGATACAGTTTTACGAGTTCAGTGACATTTCGCGCTAATAAAAAAGTTTAGTGACCAGAACCGGCACTTTGAAATAGTTTAGTGACATTTCGCGCAATTCGCTCTAAAATAAACGTATCTTATAAATTCTTATTTGACAAACCTTTGGCAATTTGCCAATATCTGACAAACATGAGTATGCAAGTTTAAGTTATTATGGCAGTGGTTGTTGAACCACGTTGTGTAGCATAATATAACTAACTGAGAAAATAATTTATGCTTATATAAACTTAACTACTAATCTCCCCCTTTCACATCTTGTCAAAAGAAATAGAGAGAGAGAGAGAGAGAGAGAGAGAGAGAGAGAGAAAACAAGAGGTAGAGGGCGAGAAGTTAACGATAGTTTGGAATTGAAAGCACGTAAGAATTGAACCCTTGTTACTTTTTGTTTTTCATTACAATTTCTCTTCCTTAGGCTTCAAGTTTTAGCAGATGGATGTCTGGACTTATGATGAAATTGTGTATTGTATCATGAAAAGTCATGATGATCTTCATGGGATGAATTGATTGCTGGGTTTTTGGGAAATAAGGCATCAGAAAATTTCAAAAATTTTCCCAAAAACCACTCAGGATGACCCTAGGTTTTTACGTATGGTTCAAGAAGAAGGGAAAAATTAGATTACTTTAATCCGTGTGACGTTTCTCTAAGGTATTGAAGAAGACGAACAACCCCTTGAGTAGTCCAAGTGTCCTGCCTCTATCGAAATTCATGCAAGAGTCATATCTGGATCGTCTCTATGATTTGTGTATGAAAGTGATGAAAGTTGCCAGCCTTTCTTTTCACTTTTCCTTGTCTATTTTTCTCTCTATGTATGTCTCACATATTTTTCCGTTTATCACTCTCTATTAGAGGTTTTAGTCGTACAAAAAGAGATAGGATAGAGAGAAAGAAATAAAGAGATAGGATATGATCGTTTGATTCAAAATCAAACAAAAATATGCAATAGCAAACTCTATCTTTCAGTTATCTGATAGATAGGAGATAACTATTTTCTCCTATCTGATCAGATAGGCCCGAAATTTATTTTCTTTGTAATTAAATCCCGAAAATATTTTGTATTTTATTTTCAAGTCTTTACTTGGACACATAATTTTAATCTAGAATTAAATCTCTAGTGCGTGTGATCCAATAGGCTTCAAATACACTGGCAATAATTATGACTTATTATTCCCAAAAGAATTAGATAAAATAAACAACTTTATTTTATCATTAATTACAATAATTAATTAATTCATAATTATAAATCATGAGTGGTGTCTAGCAACACATCATGACCACCCAAGTACCCGGAATTAGTCAAGGGAATTTTGACTTAACCTTTCCATGAAAAGTTACCATGTAATTATTATCGTTTCACAACCGATATATTAGTCAGGGAATAAGGAATGAGTGCCAATTCCCTAATGACTAATTAAATTTACTAGTTCCCAAATTAACCCTAGATTAGGTTAACTTGAAAATATTCTTCAATTAACCTAACATAGTCAACTTTTTAGGGTTAATTTCCCACTAGTGGCCATCTGGATATCAACTTCTATTATTGGAGTGGTGAATCCTATCTTAATCACTCATTATCTTTCTATGCTTCACACTACACCCAATCTCTAGTGTCTAAGTCACACTCGGTGAATAACAAACAATAGAGTCAAAATGTAATGATTCACACTCAAGATACTATGGTGATCTCAAGTCATAGCATCATTTACATAACTTTTCACAAGAGATACAACCATTGGCACTCGATAGATATCCTAATGGGATCTCTAAGTGGATCATTCCAATGTATTTGTATTTTACAAATCATCTGCACATTAGCCTAGGTACCTATATACCATGGTTAATGAGAACAACCATTACTTACATTAAGTAGAGGGTAACTGTGTACTAGTCTTTTTGTACTAATGATATCTTATCTTATTAGTGCTATGACTAGGGAAATTTAAGAATATTACTGTAAATGTGATTGATATCTTATAATCATCAATTCTTGTGACTACCATCACATTAGTAAGTATTCTAAGGACTTTATCAATTATATCTAGCATTTAACAGATAAAGAAGAAGTTATTAAAATACAAAACATAATAAGGAATGTATTAAACAAAATCATTGTTTTAGGGCATACATTCCAACATTGATGAATTCCATGGCTGGATACGGAGTCCACGGTCTAGGTTTCTTAATGTTATTCTTGGTTTTGGTGATCACAAAAGTTCTTTGAAATACAGTCCAAGAAAGTGAACACTTTGATCAGGCCTGATGGAACAAAGAAAGCATATGTTTGATTGACTCCAGACTACGATGCTTTGGATGTGGCAAACAAGATTGAAATAATTGTTTTGTTCCGATCAAAGATATTGTCTTTTAAGTGTGTCATTCTTGGCACTTTGAAATGTTTATCTAACCTTCTTCAAAAACAAGTGTTTTTGTCTATCCAAGAATCAGGTTCGAATATGTCATCAAAAGCAAAACAACCAAAATGTGAAGCAAAAACAGGACAATCAGGTCGGACGGCCGAAAGGAAACTGTCGGACGTCCGAAAGGATGAAGAACATCAGGAAGGAAGCACCGTCGGACGCTCACATAGAAGCATCGGACGTCCGGAAGGATCGGACGCTTGCCATAGGACGCTAATCAATCGCATCGGACGTCCGAAAAATTCCAAGATAACTTGCTAGCTCTCGGCCCAAGGTCGGACGCTGTGCTGTCGGACGACAAAGAACTTATCGGACGTCCGAACCTCAACTTGGCTATCATCGGACGATTGGTTCGGACGATGATTCGATCGTCGGACGTCCGACAGCCCCAACGGCTAGTTGACTCTTCAGCTGCCTTCTATCCGTTGGAAGCATTGATGAAGCCCATTTCTGGTTCTCTTTAAAATCAAACTGGTCTGAACGAAGTAGGAACTTTTGCACACTTTGTTTACAAGATCTAGTGAGATATTTTAGCTAGAAAATAGTCTCCAAAGCAGATTTGTTTTAAAGTGGTGTGAATTTCTGTTGAGCATTTCTTTTGTGGTTGAAAGGATCTTTAGTGTAGCTTTGTTGAGGGTTTTCTGAGTGATTGTAAAACTTCCTAGCTTGACTAAGTGAGGCTTAGGGCAAGGAGGAAGTGCTCCCTCCATTGTACATCTAGTTGATCTTCGTTCATCAAAGAGAAGTTGCTCTTCCTAGTGTTTGGTCTTCAAGTTTGGGTTAAGCTTGGTAGACACTTGGTTTGTCTCTCTATTTTACATTTCTGTTTAATAAAATATTCATTGCTTATCTATACTTGCTTCTCTGATCAATATTGCTATTGTCTTCTTATCTACTTGGTTGATCATTACTAAAAAGGAAAGTAAATTTTCATTAACGAAAAAGTGCATAAACTTGGTTAAGATTTTAATCAAACCAATTCACCCCCCCCTCTTGGTTGTCTGTGGAACTAACAATTGGTATCAGAGCTTGGTCTCCTTGAGATTAAGCTCTAACGGCTTGGAGTAAAGATGACAACCAGTCATGCTATGTTTGTTGAGGGGCAATCTGTTACTAGGCCTCCCATGTTCAGTGGCTCTAACTATGTTAGCTGGAAAGAACGAATGATTATCTTTTTACAATCTATTGATATTGAACTATGGTTTATTGTCAGTGAAGGACCGCATGAAGCTAACTTTCTTGATGCAGATACAGGGTTGTTTCGGCCAAAAATGAGAGCTGAAATGAATGCTCAAGATAGAACTAACCTTACATTGAATGCCAAGGCCATGAATGTTCTTTATAGTGCCTTAGATTCAAATGAATCAATTAGAGTGAAAGGCTGTAAATCAGCCAAAGAAATGTGGGATAAGTTAAGAGAAATCCATGAGGGTGGTGACAATGTGAGAGAACAGAGAAAGGCCATCTTGGTCACAAAGTATGAATCTTTTAAGATTGAACCTCTTGAGGATATTGACAAAATGTTTTGCAGGTTCACTGACTTGATCAAAGATCTCGAGGTGTTGGGCAAAGAGTACACCTTGGGAGAGAAGAACAGGAAAATTCTCAATGCTTTGGGTAAAGAATGGGAAAATAAAGTGACTGCAATAGAAGAGGCTAAGGATTTAAGTTCTGTGCCTATTGAATCCATCATTAACTCACTAACCTCTTATGAGTTGAAACTGAAATCTAAAGTGCAGGAGGAAGAGGATGCTAGAGCAAAGAGAAACATTGCTCTAAAGACTACTCAAGGTGAAGATGATCCAGCTCACCTGGATGATGAAGACTCGGATGGTGATGATAATGATCTTGCTCTTATCACCAGAGGCTTCAAAAGGATTTTGAATAAAAGAAAGTTTAGAAGGGGAGGTCCTAGCAATCAATTCCAGAATCAACCATCTATCGTAAAGTACAAAGGAAAACAAGATTTCAACAAGAAACAGTTGGACAAATGCTTCGAATGTGGACAAATTGGACACTATGCAAATGAATGCCCCATGAAGAAGATGAAAGATGGAAAAGCTGATCGAAAGCCAAGATTCAACAACTTTCAGATTACTTGGAATGAATGCAACTCCGAAGGGGAAGTTGAAGAAGAAGAGGAATCAGCTCAAATGGCCTTCATGGCTATTGGAAATAATGAGGTATCTTCCACTCACTCACAATCTGAAAGTGATGATGATGAAGATGATGATCTTGAATCTTTTGTTGAAAAGCTACATAATGCCTTGAAGGAATCTTATGATAAAAACAAGCTGTTAAAACAGAAAATTGCTTTTCTCATTCAAGAAAATACAAGTCTGGTTCAACAAAATAAACATCTAAAGACTGACAATGAATGCCTTGTAAGAGCCGGATGTGATGTTCAAAACGAGCTTGACAGAAAGACTAATATTTGTGAAATGCTGAAGGAAAAGCATGGTGATTTGAAGAAAAGAATGGACATCTTGGATGAAACTTTGAAATCAAGAAAACAGGATTTTCTCAAAAGAAACATATCATCTACCCATCTTACTGCTTGTCAAAGAACATTTGCTCACAACAAAATTGCACATGGCTTCACAACATATAGAAGAGGTGGATTGAGATATATCAAACCAGTACATGTTAAGAACTCTTTCATTATGTGTGATTTCTGTTGTCAAAGAGGGCATTTGAAAGGAGATTGCTATGTGAAAAGAAATCTGAACAAAGGGATGAAATGCATGTGGTTAGTTAGATACAATGCTAACTATTATGGACCCAAAAATTAAAATGGGTACCAAACACCTTATCTTTTCAGGAAAAAGGATCAAACAAGTCCAAATGGTTTATTGATAGCGGCTGCTCAAGGCACATGACCGGTGATCCCTCCTTGTTCATAAAGCTGAAATCAAAATCAAGTGGAAAGGTAACATTTGGTGATGATGTGAAAGCTAAGACAATTGGAATAGGTGATGTTGGTAAGGATGGTGAAACTTTTGTTCATAATGTGCTCTTGGTTGATAACTTAGGTTATAACTTGCTTAGTGTTAGTCAATTGTGTGATAAAGACTTGTATGTGTTGTTTAAAAAGCTTGAATGCATTGTACTTGATTCCAAATACAATGTTGTGTTCAAAGGTAAGAGGTTTAATGACATATATATTGTGATTCTTGATAAAGTTGATTCTTCTAGCTTAAAATGTCTTAAAGCTTCAAATGAAGATCCTTGGTTGTGGCATAGAAGACTTTGTCATTTTAACATGGACTTACTAAAGGAAATTTCGAAAAAGGAACTAGTTAGAGGCTTGCCAAAAATCAGTTTTGAAAAGGATAAAATATGTGATGCATGTCAATTTGGTAAGCAAACAAAAGTTTCTTTTAAAACAAAGAAGTGTGTATCTACTTCAAAACCCTTAGAACTCTTGCATCTTGACTTATTTGGCCCTACTCAAATCTCTAGCTTGGGTGGTAAGAAATACTGTTTTGTGATTGTGGATGATTATTCTAGATACACTTGGGTGATATTTCTTGCTCATAAAGATGATGCCTTCAAGAATTTTACTTCATTGTTTGCTAAAGTGCAAAATCTGCTTGGTTTAAAAATTGTTAGAATTAGAAGTGATAATGGAACTGAATTCAAATTTTGTGGATTTCCAGAATTTTGTGATTATAATGGTATAACTCATGAGTTTTCTATTGCAAGGACTCCACAGCAAAATGGTGTTGTAGAAAGGAAAAACAGGACTCTCCAAGAGGCTGCTAGAACTATGTTGAATGAATGTAGATTGCCTAAATACCTTTGGGCTGAAGCGGTAAACACTGCATGTTATGTAATGAATAGAATTCTCTTGAGACCTATTTTGAAGAAAACTCCTTATGAACTGATTTTTGATAAGAAACCTACGGTTGGTTATTTCAAAGTATTTGGTTGTAAATGCTTTATTTTGAATCTAAAGGAACATCTTGGCAAGTTTGATAAAAAATCTGATGAAGGAATATTTTTGGGATATTGTGAAAATAAAAGAGGATATAGAGTTTTTAATAGAAGGACTCTTGTGATTGAAGAAGCTATACATATAACATTTGATGAAGCCAATGATGATAATTCCAAAAGTTTGTGTGAGGATGATGATGTAGGTGTTCGAGAAGGAATGGAAAAGCTATCAATTGGGAATGAAGGAAGTTCTAAACCAGCAGCAACTGAAATGGAAAATGAAGTTCATAATGATCAAGAAGTGGAAGATGGAGACAAAAATGATGATCCACTCAAAGATCTTCCCAAGGCTTGGAAATTCAGCCAAAATCATCCAAAAGAACTTATAATTGGTGATCCATCCGAGAAGGTAAACACTCGTTCCTCATCTAGAAAATTGATTGATAATTTTGCTTTAGTTTCTCTTTTTGAACCTAAAAATATCAATGATGCTTTAAAGGATGAAAACTGGATTTTGGCTATGCAAGAGGAACTTAATCAATTTGAGAGAAATGAAGTTTGGACACTTGTTGATAGACCTCAAAATCAGCCTATCATTGGCACAAAGTGGATTTTTAGAAATAAGTTGGATGATAAAGGTATTGTTGTAAGAAATAAAGCCAGATTAGTTGCTAAAGGATATGCACAAGAAGAAGGAATTGATTTTGATGAAACATTTGCTCCCGTAGCAAGATTAGAATCTATTAGAATGCTTCTTGCTTTTGCTTGCTTCAAAGGTTTCAAATTGTTTCAAATGGATGTTAAAAGTGCCTTTTTAAATGGTTTTATTGATCAAGAAGTGTATGTGGATCAACCCCCCGGTTTTGAAAATACAAAATTTCCAAGTCATGTGTTTAAACTTTCTAAAGCTTTATATGGTTTAAAACAGGCTCCAAGAGCTTGGTATGAAAGATTAAGTGGGTTCTTGATTGAAAAGGGTTTCAAAAGGGGTGTTGTGGACACCACACTTTTTACTAAGCATGTGTTGAAAGACCTTCTTATTGTGCAAATATATGTTGATGATATTATTTTCGGTGCTACTAATGAGTATCTATGTAAGGAGTTTTCCACCACTATGCAAAATGAATTTGAAATGAGTATGATGGGAGAATTAAATTTCTTCCTTGGACTTCAAATACATCAAGCTCTTGAGGGAATTTTTATAAATCAAGCAAAATATACCAAGGAATTGCTGAAAAGGTTTGGCATGGAGGACTCAAAACAAGTTGGAACTCCAATGTGCACTTCTACAAAGCTTGACAAAGATGAAGAAGGTAATCATGTGGATGAAAAGCATTATAGAGGTATGATCGGAAGCCTACTTTATTTAACCGCAAGTAGACCTGATATTATGTTTGCTGTTTGCTTGTGTGCTAGATTTCAATCTTGTCCAAAAGAATCACATTTGAATGCTGTAAAAAGAATTTTTAGGTATTTGAAAGGTACATTAGACTATGGTCTTTGGTATGCTACATCTAATGAGTTTGCTTTATATGGTTATTCGGATGCTGATTTTGGAGGTTGTCATGTGGATAGAAAGAGTACGAGTGGAACTTGTCATTTTCTTGGAAATTGTTTAGTCTCTTGGTTTAGCAAGAAACAATGTGCAATCTCTTTGTCTACCACCGAGGCGGAATATATTGCCGCTAGTGCATGTTGTGCTCAACTTCTATGGATGAAGCACACTTTGAATGATTTTGGATTGTTGTATGACTGCATGCCTGTATTCTGTGATAATACTAGTGCTATCAATTTGACCAAAAATCCTATTCATCATTCTAGGACAAAACACATAGATATAAAGCATCACTTTATTCGTGATCTTGTTCAAAAAGGTGAAATATGTGTAAATTATGTTTGTTCTAAAGATCAATTTGCTGATATTTTTACCAAAGCTCTGCCATTAGATCAGTTCATTCATCTAAGATCAAAATTAGGAATAATCGAAAAATCATCCTAATATTTCTCAAAGCCTTCGGACGTCCGAAAGAAGATGAACGGACGTCCGATGATGTTCTTCAGCCATTTTCCAGAATTGCGCCTGTTCGGACGCAACTGTCGGACGCACAACTTCGTTCGGCCGTCCGACAGTGCAACGGCTCATTTGTTTTAAATCAACTTTCTTCCTTATTTGCTTCAGTCTCTTCATATCCTATTTCCTCTCGGACGAAAACTCTCTCTTCCCTCACTCTCAAATTCGTACCATTCTGTAACTACCATTCCCAAATTGACTCAACCAAAACATTTCCCCATCGTTTGCGTTTCATTTCTTCTGATCATTTCACCAAACTGAGTAACATTTCGCAAATCCCCAAATTTTCCTCACAACCCTACTCTTGCATAACCGCTCTGTCAAATCTCGTTCAAGGTGTTTTTGTTCCAAAATTTCTGTGCGATTCACTTCCCTACTGCTGTGTGCATCATTTGCATCCTCCATTCCACACATTTAGAACAATGGTGAATCTAAGGGGAGGAAAAGTTACTGCCGGACGCAAGCATCCACTCAGGGATGAGGATGAGGATCTTCCTACTGTCAAACGGACATCCAAACGCTTCAAAAGGGGAGCTATCAAGGGTCAAATGTCACGGCCTACTCCACAACCCACATCTCAGCCTGAATCTGGACAGGGGACCTCCTCTCAACCGCCTCCTAAATCAGTTCCTCCTCCTACATTCTTTGATGATGCTGCGAAAGACAAATACTCCTGGATATCCCAGAAGGGTGTCATCCCTCAAAGAACTGTAAACCCCTCTGAATTTCGCTCCATAGGTTTAGAATCCATTCTGAGTCTATTTGCTTTCCAGAAATGGTCACATCTTATTTCTATGCCAAATGTCTACTATCCTGATATGTTGCATCAATTTTTTGCCAATCTAAGGAAAGGTTCTGACCCAACTGAAATATTTTCCAGGGTTAATGGGGTAGACTTAATCATTGATTCTGAAATCGTGAACTCCATTTTAAATACTACCATTGAACGTTTATGCAAAGATAAGATTGCTAATTTCTTTTCTTATGAAGAGCTTCCTACTGCTGCAAATCATTTTGATGGGACAAAAATGTTAACCTATTTCAAAAGAAGTTTTTCCTCACCTGCTGATGCTAAATTGAATGATCTGGCCCCTGTGAATTTAATTGCTTTTTCTATCATTTCAAACCTGCTTGTGCCTACTGATGGCCACAGAACTGATGCAAACAAAATGGAGTTGTACCTCTTTTATTGTTTTCAAGAAAAAATTCGTATTGATTTTGGTTTTGTCATGTGCAAGTTCTTACTTCGCTATGCCACTGATTCTCGCAGAAAATTATCTTATGGAAAGTTTCTTCAAAAGATTTTTGAGTTTAACAAAGTCCCTATTCTAGGTGTTTGTCCTAAAGAAGCATCTTCTTATGCCTTTACAAAAGGGTATTTTGAAAGGAAAAATCTTGTTTTCAAAGATAATCTGTGGGCTTATAAGGGTGCATCTTCTAGTGAACTTAGGTCTAAGACTGCACATGATCCTTCACCCATTTCACTCACTCCCATTCACCCTAGGAAGTCTGCCACTAAAGCATCTTCCTCTTCCAGTAATGAAGTAATTGAGCTTCTTCAAGAACTCAAACAGCATGTTCTTCTTCTAGAACATGGTCTCATGCTCACCATGTCTTCTGAGCAACAAACTGCCTTTCTTGACAAAAAGAATCTTCTTTTTCCTCCACCTGTGGTTGAGGAAGTTTCACATGACAAAGAACCTCGAACCACTGATCCAGGTTCATCAGTTCCAGATCCGAATCCAGCAACTCCTGTGACTCCTCATGGCCCTTCCACATCAGACAAAGGCAAGGCACCAATTGTAGAAGCTGCTGAAGATAATGAAGACACTGAAGAGGAGGATCTCGACCAATATCAGCTTTCTCGGAGGACACCTGGATCCACGTAGATCATCATTTAGGACATTTGCATTTTGTTTGTCTCTTTTAGAATATGTTATGTTATGGATATTCTCAGTTTCTTTTGGTGTGTGTTGATGGATGATCTAAGTACTGAGGTGTAATATAATGGATATTCTTGTTTATGTTTAAGTTCTGTGATGTTTCTAAGTATCTTGATGGAAGTTATTGGTGATGTTTAAGTACTGGTGATGTTTGTTTATTCTGTTTATGTGAATGGAATGAATTGTTTTTGGTTTACATTTTGGATAAGATGTATTTGTGTATAAGATGGATGTTTTTGGTTTGCTCTTTTGTGATGACAAAAAGGGGGAGAGATCTGATTGATGATTGATAATGTTGGATATGATGAATTGATTGATGGTTTAATTAAATTTGGATTTTGCTGATGGATTGAATTGGTGATATGTTGGTTGTGTGTTACTTAATTGTCATGATTTTGGATGATTGTCTAAACTCGGTTGGGCAGTCTAGTGAGGGGGAGGTTTTCAAAAGTTCTTTGATTCACTATGGCAGGGGGAGTTCTTGTCTATTTTGAAAGGGGGAGCTTTCATTGCAATCATCAAATTTCATTTCAAACTTTTGTTTTGTCATCATCAAAAAGGGGGAGAATGTTATTCTTGGTTTTGGTGATCACAAAAGTTCTTTGAAATACAGTCCAAGAAAGTGAACACTTTGATCAGGCCTGATGGAACAAAGAAAGCATATGTTTGATTGACTCCAGACTACGATGCTTTGGATGTGGCAAACAAGATTGAAATAATTGTTTTGTTCCGATCAAAGATATTGTCTTTTAAGTGTGTCATTCTTGGCACTTTGAAATGTTTATCTAACCTTCTTCAAAAACAAGTGTTTTTGTCTATCCAAGAATCAGGTTCGAATATGTCATCAAAAGCAAAACAACCAAAATGTGAAGCAAAAACAGGACAATCAGGTCGGACGGCCGAAAGGAAACTGTCGGACGTCCGAAAGGATGAAGAACATCAGGAAGGAAGCACCGTCGGACGCTCACATAGAAGCATCGGACGTCCGGAAGGATCGGACGCTTGCCATCGGACGCTAATCAATCGCATCGGACGTCCGAAAAATTCCAAGATAACTTGCTAGCTCTCGGCCCAAGGTCGGACGCTGTGCTGTCGGACGACAAAGAACTTATCGGACGTCCGAACCTCAACTTGGCTATCATCGGACGATTGGTTCGGACGATGATTCGATCGTCGGACGTCCGACAGCCCCAACGGCTAGTTGACTCTTCAGCTGCCTTCTATCCGTTGGAAGCATTGATGAAGCCCATTTCTGGTTCTCTTTAAAATCAAACTGGTCTGAACGAAGTAGGAACTTTTGCACACTTTGTTTACAAGATCTAGTGAGATATTTTAGCTAGAAAATAGTCTCCAAAGCAGATTTGTTTTAAAGTGGTGTGAATTTCTGTTGAGCATTTCTTTTGTGGTTGAAAGGATCTTTAGTGTAGCTTTGTTGAGGGTTTTCTGAGTGATTGTAAAACTTCCTAGCTTGACTAAGTGAGGCTTAGGGCAAGGAGGAAGTGCTCCCTCCATTGTACATCTAGTTGATCTTCGTTCATCAAAGAGAAGTTGCTCTTCCTAGTGTTTGGTCTTCAAGTTTGGGTTAAGCTTGGTAGACACTTGGTTTGTCTCTCTATTTTACATTTCTGTTTAATAAAATATTCATTGCTTATCTATACTTGCTTCTCTGATCAATATTGCTATTGTCTTCTTATCTACTTGGTTGATCATTACTAAAAAGGAAAGTAAATTTTCATTAACGAAAAAGTGCATAAACTTGGTTAAGATTTTAATCAAACCAATTCACCCCCCCCCTCTTGGTTGTCTGTGGAACTAACACTTAATCATACATTGACCTTGTTATACTACAACTAGTAATAGTTTTGTTTGCAAGTATCAAAGCATCCAACTAATCTCAGAAGTATTATTAATTTCTACCAATACAACATCTGGGAATTTGAAGGAAAATAGGGGGAATAAAAGGAAGAGAGGAAAAGGATTTGACATGGTTGTTCTATGGCTTAGGATCTTAACGGTGGTGCTGGTGTCATGTTGGAGGCTGGAAAACATAATTTCACAGCATAAATTAGGCAATTATTTAAATACAATGGGTTTGAGTTGTCTTTCAACAAAAAAATGGAAGTAAAAGACTTGCGTGCTGAAGCAAGGAAAATAAAAGTCTCTTTCCTAGATTCCTTCAACCACGACCAGATTTAGTTTAGCTGTTTTGTCGAGGAATTTCACTAATCTCACAACTAGAAAATGAACTTTTGTACTTACGAATGTCAAAAGGATATATATATGGTAAAAAATTCAAGAATAAAAAAAAAGATAGACATTCGTGGGATAGGAGTGGTAATAATTGCACAGAGATGTTGCAATGGTTTGCATGTTGCTGAAGTTAAGTTAGAGGAAGAAGTAGAATATAGATTAGGTTTTAGTTTTTAAATTTGCCATACATTAGCGCTAAAGTTGATATAATTATGATAAGGTAGTTAAAGTATATTTGAAAATGCATTTGTGGCCAAAAGTTTTGGAATTGGACACGTTTTTAATTAATTGGCCCTTTTACTTAGATTAAACCCAAATTTATAGAAACAACCCAATTTTAATTAGACATAGCTAAGAATTCATTTTAAAAGCTCAATTCTGTTATAATAACCCAAGTTCTGACAAATAAACCCAATAAGTCCAACTGTGAACAAAAAAGAAGTATATCTCGTGGATAGATCTAAAATACAGCCAAACTTAAATTCGGCCCATATTAATGCAGGCCATTTTTGCAAAAGTAAATAAATGAGTTATATAAATAAATAAAATAATGCTTTTTTAATGGACAACCAAATAAGGACACCTTCTAAAAATGGGAACTTTCTAAATGAAAAAAACTTTAATTTTAGAATTTTTTTTAGGTACCCTTCATAAAAGACTCCAGACATGTATGATAGGGTTATTTTAGTAGAAATTAGTATTTTAAGAATATGATAAGTCAACAAATTATGGTATATGCTATTGACACTAGGAATTATAGTCGTGTTATGTTATATTGTCTTAGTAATCGTTATTGTGAGGACTCGAAAAAAAAAATTTCTTAATTTTTCTTATTTACTGGTGTATTTAAATATTTATTCACTCATTTTCTCCGAATAATTTATTTCAACCAGTTTAAAACCATTTAAATTTAACTATGCCTTACATATATATTTAAAACGTCCCGTTAGCAAATTTAATTTTTGGAAGCTCGTTTAGTAAGAAATAGCGAATACACGTTTGGAGGCAATATTCAATCTGAGAGTGCAGTGACCTTGGAGATTTGAGGACTCATGTGTTAGTCATAAAATAGTTATTTTTATGATTAATTACCCTAATATTAGTTACTTATATTATCGTTACAAGAATTTCTTTTAGATTTTGCTTTATCGCGCGCGAATTGGAAATTTGCGTATATCGAGCCGGAGCGGTTAATTGGAGATTTAAGAAATTTATTCTAGACTACTAAGAGTGAATAATTATAATATTAAAGGAAGTACATTAGAGGTTTAGTGTACAAGTGAAACAAACCCGAGAGAAAACGGACACGAAATGCGTGCGCGCACTATTCATAGTTGACTTTTGTTCAAATAACCACAAAACCTCAAGCTTCTCAAGGAAGCTTCAATCATCCAATCACTTAATCTTAGCTTTAGTGGGTTTAATCTTGGCTATGAAGCTTGTAGCTTCATTATTGATGTTGTTATTTGAATTGGAATGGTTGATGTGGGCTCTATGAACTTTCACCTTGGTTGTATGGGATGATATGATGATAATAAGTGTTGTTTGTGTTAATTATGTGTTAAACAAGATGATGTTAGTTAGACAAGTGAAAGGAAAACCGAAGGAAATTGCATAGGAAGACCGGCCGAAATCTGTCCTGTTTGTGCCGTACATTTAGTTCGAATTTTTGATACTCAAATAACTTTGAAACTCATGTATATATGTTGTGTATGGTGTGTAGAAAATTTCTACCAAAAATTATTTGAATTGGTTGGATAAAAATTAAATTTTGGCAAGAACAAATCTGGAAAATTCGTGTATCAGTGGTCCTCTGGCAGTGTTCTTTGAACGAACATATCTCTCTGTCCGGATGTTGGAATTGAGTGCCGTTAGCGGCAATCAAAACTAGACATCCATAGTTTTCTGACAGTGTATCATACACCTTCTAATTGAAACTGAGTCATCTGTAGTGATTGATCAAAGTCGGCTGCCCTGTTCTGTTAGCCTATCCGAGAGAAAGGTAGAAGCTGCAATTTGTGACTCTATTTTCTCTCCTTTGCAAACTGAATTTCAGAACGATTTGTTCAGATGAAATGTATATTTTTGAATCAAGTTTTCAACGCCACTGACCATTCTTAATTCCAAGTTGTATTGAGTGAGATATGGTGCAATTTGTAAACTGCAGCAGAGCTGGAAAATCCTACTTTTTGCTGGCCAACTGATTTGGTTGTTTGTGAGATGCTTTGCTTTGAAAAGTTTGATGTCAACCAACTATGAACTGCTTATGAAATGTTTCTGGACCGTGGTTTCACAAATGAACCAAAATGGGACTGATTTCGTGATGCAAAATGTTTGAAAAGGGTAAAAAAAGCAAGAAGACAGATTTGTTTTGGAAATTCCTTAAACTTTGGTAGTTTTGTTAACTACCTTCCGTGTGAATTTTCAAATGCAATTTGATAGAGGATTATTCCTCATATGGAAGTTGAATTGTACCAATTTAGACCATTTCAATAGACAAATGATTTGCCAAAGTTCTTCAAATCTGGAAAATGGACCGAACAATCCTCATTGTGACCAACTTTGAGTTGCAATATCATGACGCTCAAAACTCCGATTGTAACGGCCCCACTTCCCCCTAAGGCGAACCAGAGGGTTCAGCGGACCGCCTGCCCTGCTCTCGCCGGGACTCAGTCGATCATTTCAAGCAACCATCGGAAAACAATAAGAATAACATAAAACGGTCCAACTGAAATCAAACTTATATACAAAGCCATCCCAAAAGCAATACAACTTATGTACAAAGGTTCTCCATTCTCCATACAACCAGCCCACCAAACATTGGGGCGAGAACCATAACAAAAGCATCAAAAGTACTAGATCGGCTAGTCTATACGTAGCTTCCGTTCTTGCACGTCTTCCCCTGCTAAGGAAAACAAAAAACTAAAGGAATGAGCTAGAAAGCTCAGTGAGGTTCCGTACACATAGGCAACAAGAGAATCAATGCATTCAATACTTATAAACAACAATTCGAGATACAAGTACCAATAAAGCGATAAACACATTCACTAAAAGGATACGGGCTCACAAGGAGCCATTCGTTCATTCGTTCATTCATTCATTCTCCTTTCATTCCCCTACCTTCAATCATTTGAAAATGCATTTTGTATGAATAAAACCCCCTCATTCATTCATTCATTCACCCCGTCCCTAGCTTTTGGCCAGGCTCCACCAACCTACAAGGTAATACTCGAGTATACCGAAACGTTCACCCAAGTCCCTAATCGCCCGACCGAGTCCGCTTCTGACTCGAGACGACCGGTAACAAGGGGCAATGGCCAGTTCAGCCCAAAAGGCTTACATTCATGCACAATTAACATTTCAATCGCTCAATCATTAAAACTTCACAATCATTTAGGCTAAGTGCGATAAAGTACACACTCGCCTCGAAAACTCATTTAGCAAGCATTGAAAGCATTTAACATGTTAGCAATCATTCAAACAAGCCATAGAATCATGAAACGTAGCAAACAAGGAACACTCACCTATACACGCAAAATAACGCCCACTTCTCAATCACCAATGAAACCTAGAATGACAAAAAGACCACATTACAATCCATCCCACAGGATTTGGATGAAATCAAGAAATACCCGACTACGCGCGAGTAAACGCATAAAAGAGGCATTTGAATCCGTGGGCAAGAATAACCCTAATGCGACCCAAACCAAAAGGGTTATAAAATTTGTAACGAAAACACTTCACTCAAAACAATTCAACTTTTCGGAATCGTTTGTATGACTCAATAGCATATATATTCAAGTGGTCAATAAATGACCGAAGCCAATAAAATCATGTGAAAAGGAGGACAAAATACTTTAACTTCCACACTTAAAACCTTGCTTAGAAACAATGCCCTTATGGCCGATACAAATACATGTCCAAAACCCACTTTAACTTATTCAATTTACAAGAAAATAAACGGACGGCATGTCCCTTGTGTTTACCTATTTTCCAGCCATTAATGGCTTCATTATTTTCCTTAAACCAGCCCCAACATGTCATATAGAATAATCCCATCCAAAAGCCATTCACTAGGCTTACAAGTCATATAAATACACAAGAAATACGAAAAGCAAGCGAGAAACATTTTCGGACAAAAACAGTTTTGACATCATTTTGCGGTTTTGGCACCATTGGCGTTATGATTATCGGATGAAGGTGTAAAACCCACCGTTTTGAAGCTAAGAGACAGGGCTACAACAATGTAGAAGGTCACTCAGTCCAGTTTTGAGTGCAAACAGGTCAAAAATACAAGATACTTCATCAACAACATAAAACAGATTCACCAAAATGCATTCTAGCGGAAACATCATAACTCCGGCTCTACAAGTCCAAATCCAGAAATTCCAAAGGCATATGGTAGCTAAGACATCAAGATACATTTCATCAGAAGACCTCAAAGGCCAAATCGTGCATTTTCATGGTCGAAAATGGAAGACTACACGAAAACAGAAATCTGGGCGCGAAACAGGTTTCGAAAACAGTCAAGGGTATTTCGGTCATTTCACATGATACAGTGGTCAGATCAGGCTGAAAATTTACAGGAAACTCGTGTATAGCCTTGGCTACAACTTTCATGTTTTGGCCCAAATCTAATTCGGTGAGGATCAGAGTGAAAAGGCACGGTCAAATTGAGTGAAAAGGCAACCCTGTTCGCAGCACCCCTTCCTAGACCAGTCTCAGTATTTTCGACTTATCTCATTCGACACTAATCCAATTGACCTGAAATTTTACAAGAACCTTTATAACATCAATACCTACAACTTTCATGTTTTAAGCCAAGGCCAATTCGGCCTCTAACCATGAGATACAAAACCGGCCAGAATTGGGGATATAAAACCCTAACTTTCCAAATTTCCTTCCAAACCAAAAATTGCTTGCAATGAACCATCATATACACCACCTAGCCTCATTCTATAACATTTCCATTCATCATACTTGGCCACATAGACAAAATCATATGCAAACAGAAAAATCATAATTAAATATAAAACTTCACCATAATCAACCCAAATCAAGATATAACTCACAAAATAACATATCCAACCCTTACAATTCACAATTTAACCATTAGCAATGCAAGAGAGAACTTTCTTAATCATCTTACCTCACAACTCAAGAAGACTAGCAATTCCAAGCTCCCCTTTAAAATCACTCCACCCAAAAGCTTTAACCTTCCAAGGAGCTCACTTGTACGGAGGGAATTTAAAATCTATTGGTGAAGTTTCAAGATTGAAGGAAAATCAAAGATGAAGATTGAAGAGTTTTTCTCTCTTTGCTCTCAAAGCTTACGGCTGAACAAGAAGAGAAATGAGATATTTTGGTGCTCAAAAGTGATAAGAAGGAAGAAAAAACGCTGGTCAAACCAGCTGTCCTGTCACAATCCGGCCGGTTTATGGCCGGATTCCCGGCCGGATTCCTGGCCGGATATGAGGCAGAGATGAAACACATTTTTTTTTCAAAACTTCTCCACAATCCGGCCAACAATCCGGCCAAGAACTGGCCGGATTTCCGGCCGGATTCGGTCCTTCAGCATTTTCGCAAAATTTTCCCTCTTTTCCAAGTTTGATTGCCACGCTCAAATGTACTTCTAACACGTGCACCTACATACATATCTCATACACAAGTGCACATAACAACAAGGCCTTTCCGTTTTTAAAACGATTAGTGAACAATAATTCAATTAAACGAGAACAGGAGTAAACCAAAACACTTAGCAAGTATGAAAGGTTTAGGGTTCTCACACCGATTCTTGTTCCATTTTTTGTGTTTGAAACCTTGATTAGACTTCTTATTGTGTTACGAATTTCGGAAGCTAGTTCACGTTCTGTGAATTTTGCCGAATTTCCAAAGTTTACCGAAAACTAAGACTGAAACTGTCTTGTAAGTATAAGTCAGCCACTTTAAGCTAAAATTTGAATGTCTTCCGCTTAGAATCTTAGAAAAGTGTCTTCTAGGAACTTTTAATACTTTGAAACTATTTTCCAATAGTAGCAAGTTTTCCAATTTTGGGCCTACTGAGTGCAATATATGATTTTTCAAAATTGACACTTAAAACTGAATTTTTCGAACTTGTTGGAGAAATGGGTTTTAGAAACTCTTCACTACCCTTCAATATTGATTGACTATTTTACACTCGATTTCAAAGAGGAAAAATCAGTTTTTCCTTGTGTTATTAAACCCCATTTTTGAGCCTTGATTTACAAGTAATTAAGGCTCTCTTTCATGACATTTTCTTAGTATTGTACAAGGGTACAATCTTCCTTGATGGCTAGGGATTTATAAGTGATAGTGTGTGATAGTAAATTATTTTTTGTTCAGGCACTCAAGGGGACCTTCAAGAGGACCTCACAGCGGACGCCTAAATGCTTGATTGAGCACTACTCCCTTGTTTTTGATTGGTGAGTGTCAAGTATGTGAAGAAAAAAATTTTTACGTGCTTAATTGTTATTAGTGATTGAGTATTTTGAAAATGCCGAGTCGAGTGTGTACTTTATCGTACTTGTTCTTATTTAAGTGAAGTGTACTTGAATTACTTGAAGTGAATATTTAAGTAAAGTGACCTTGGACCTTTGACTTGATGGCTCTTTGGACTTAAATTTTGGAATGTATTTTGTTTAGACATCCTTTTGGGAAGTTGTATATTTTGGAAAAGGGATGTATCATGAACTTGTGATGTAAAATTGAATATTTATGTATGGGAATGACTTCGTACCTTTATTCTGATTTCATTGTTAGTTTTGTACTTTAAGTTTGAACTGGAATTGTACTGAATCCTGACGAGAGTTGGGCAGGCGTCCCGCAGATACCTTTTGGTTCGCCTTAGGGAGAAGTGGGGGCGTCAAAGTTGGTATCAGAGCTTAGGTTTCAGATCTTTGTGGTGTATCCTAGGCTTGAAGTTTAGGATGTTAAACTGTGGGACTGGTTTGAAAGTTAAATGACCGCTTGTAGGGATGGAAATTTGAGCCTAGGTTTGAATTAGTGGATAATTAGAAGTCTTGATCTTGTGAGGGACATGTGGGATGGTACGAAAGGATCAAATCTAGTTTATTTAGTATATCTAGACCTATCTGAGCTTTTACTTTAAGTGTAAGTTATGGAAGGTAATGGCGATATTAAGTCGTCTCGGGGGCGCCTTCCGGTGGTCTATTGTCGAGAAGGGCCTAAGAGAACTCATTGGAGATATAATCCAACTCGCTGAACTAGGACTCCATGTGATTGCCAGAAAAGTTACTCGTACCCAAATAACGGAGTGTTAACGGTGGTCGATGACCGGAGGCGGTTGTCCGAGGAAACTAAGATAGTTCGAAAGGATAATCAAGGACTGAGGGAATGATGACCAAGTGTGTTACCTTGGTCGAACAAGTGGTGATGACAAGGTACTTAATGAGGGAAAATGAAGAAGAAAACTCAGTGTTGGAAATGAAAATGATCCTACAGAAGTAGCAGAGACTTCTGGTTCCGCCAATCACTAAGCTAGTGATTTAAACTATTTTAATAGTTTTTGCCAAGAATAGTCGGGGTGGTGCTTGTTCAAAGGCCATTGTATTTGTTTAACCGTACTATCTAACTTTTGAAACAATTGAACGTTACTTATGAGATACTTGACTTTATTACTTTATGACTTCAAATCTATGATTGGGTTGTACACATTTGCGATTATTTCGGTGTCTTCCCTTTTATTTTCGTTTTGCATGATCAAAGTGTCACTTTTCAAACTTCGTTTATGTGCACTCATTTTACGTCATGCCTTTATAAATGTTAAATTTATGAGCCGCCAAAGAAATGAAAAGGGACCGAGAGAGAGGGGTTAAACAACCCCAAGCTCAAGGGGATGTTTAGGGAATAGCAATTGGGCCGAACCAAAACCCTAGAAATGAAGGAAAACAATCACGTAGCTACTGCTATTAACCATATGATTGATGTCCTAGCACGATTAGCTGAACACTAAAGCTCTAAACCAATCAACCAACCTAGGAACCAAGAGAGGTGTTAGGATAGAGCGATTCTTGAAGTTCGCCCATCTAAGTTTCACGGGGAGTCTAACCTCGAAACAGTAGAATTGGTTTGAGGGGATAAAATGATGCACTAATGAGAGCAAGAGGTTAGGATTTCTTCTCGAGCAACTTT
Organism: Coffea arabica; assembly: GCF_036785885.1. NCBI lineage: Eukaryota > Viridiplantae > Streptophyta > Magnoliopsida > Gentianales > Rubiaceae > Coffea > Coffea arabica. Next base: position 20,739,867 of record NC_092318.1, on the reverse strand, counting down.
GTAAGTAAGTATTGGAAAATGAATTAGGGTATGAAACTTTTATATTAAGGGATAAGACCTCAGTATTTTGTTATGTTTATAAAGGATGATAGTAATCTTGTGGAGACTCAAGAGCTCATCTATATTAAGTGGAGAATAGGTAAGATTTATAAGTTGGAGTAACCTATAAGTCAAATAATGAAAGAGTAATAGAGCCAGAATTTCCATTGTGAATAGTTACTCATTTTGATCCTTAATTTGCCTGGCGGGCTAACAGTTGACTTAAGCCAACCGGTGAGATGACAAATTGGGAGAAATGAATAAGGAAATGGACCTGCTTCGAAAGGAGGTAGAGTTTCAAAAGAAATTGGCTGACTACTGAGAAAAACGGTGGAAACGAGAATATGCAGAGAAAACTGATTTGCTACGCCAGAATGTAGAACTGGAGAAGAAATACAAAGGAAATTCTCAAACTGATCAAGCCGTGACTCCTCATATAACTTGTGGATACTGTGGCAAGATTAACCACACTAAAACCGAGTGCTGGAGAAAGCAAGGAAAATGTCTGAAGTGCGGTAGTACCGAACATCAGATTGCAAGTTGCCCTAGTAACCTTAATAAAAAGAGGAAATACTCAGTAGCCAACTAGGTCCGCTACAAAGCCATCAAGTACCGGATGGGGGTAATTAATATTAATGGTTGTGAAGAGGACCCAAGTAGTGGACGTTTCACAAGTCGAGATGGTTTGACTCCACTCAAGGGATAGAGATTGTAGTTTTACCCTAGTCTAGACTGGCACTTTTGGAGGTGGTAATCTTTTGTATCTAGAGAAATTCTTTTGTTATTTTGTATCTGGGCAACTCGGCACATTTTGTTATGACCTTGTCGTTTCCCTTCTCCTTTTGAAATGATTTGATAAACCTCTTCCAACTGGATGTAACTATAATGATCTTTATGATATATGAAAATTTACGTCGCTTTTAATTAATTTTATGACTTACATGTATATTTAAACCTTGCCCCACACTTTTAGATTTATAATAAGACATGAACGGTAGTAGACGTGATCGAGATCATACTTGAGAATATAGACAACCCCGAGGTCTTAGAGGTGATCAAGGATCGGGACCAAAAATCGAGAACTTAGGGTTGAAATTGGGATCCAATGTTTGATTGCCAAATTGATATATTAAAATTGTGAGATTTGGGTTAGTGAAAGGAAATATTTGATAGATTTAATGAGTCTAACAATTATGGGACATGATATAATATTTGGAATGGAAGTTTGAGGCTATACATAGATTCTCGAGACTTGAACAATGTGACTATTAAGAACAAATACCATTTTTCCTCGTATAGATGAAAATTTGATCAACTGCAAGGGCCATGGTATTATTCAAGTTGGATTTAACATAGAAGTTTACTAGTTGAGGATCCTAGAAACTAATGTACTTAAGATCACTTTTAATTTAAGACATGGCACTTCGAATTCACAGCTACGTCCTTTCGGTTGACTAATGCACTAGCAGCAATTATGGACTTAATGCATCGAGGTTTTAAATCGTATTTGGATCAATTTGTGGTGGCATTCATTGATGACATATCGGTATACCCTAAGATTCGAGGAAATCATAAAAGACACTTGAGGATATTTATACAAATCCTGAGAGAGCACCAACTTTTGTTAAGTTCAATAAGTGTGAGTTCGAATGAAAGAAATAGGACTCGATGAGAATTTGACCTATGACAAGGGGCCGGTAAAGATTTTAGATTGAAAAATGAAGATCTTATTTGTATAGAGTGACTTTTGAGGATTTCATGAATCATAAGAGTCTTAAGTACTTGTTTTCCCAAAAAGAGTTGACTTGAGGTAACGAAGATTGGTGGGGTTTCGGAGGACTATGCCTGTACGATCATTTACCACCCATAGACTGATGGACAGTCAGAGAAGGCAATTCAGAACCTTGAGGACATGTTGGGATCATGTATCTTGGATTTTGGAGAAAGTAATTGACATTGGTGGAATTTGCTTAGCTAAGATTCTAAGTAACTATGATATGACACATTCTTTTGAAAACCCTAAATTCATGAGTAAGGTAGACATGAGATTGATTAAGTTACTCTATGACTTGGAAGTTAAAACATCTATTGGGGGAAAATCAAAGTTTGATTGCTAATTGGATGAATAGAAATTGTGAGATATAAATTGGAGAGTGTAGGTTAGTGATTGATTTGATAAGTATAACTATTAAGAAAATGATATTGTCCTAGATGTGAATTTTGAGGACGAAATTCTTTTAAGGAGGAAAGGATGTGAAGACTCGAAAAAAAAATTTCTTAATTTTTCTTATTTACTGGTGTATTTAAATATTTATTCACTCATTTTCTCCGAATAATTTATTTCAACCAGTTTAAAACCATTTACATGGAACTATGCCTTATTTATATGTTTAAAACGTCCCGTTAGCAAATTTAATTTCCGGAAGCTCGTTTAGTAAGAAATAGCGAATACACTTTTGGAGGCAATATTCGATCTGAGAGTGCAGTGACCTTGGAGATTTGAGAACTCATGTGTTAGTTTTAAAATAGTTATTTTTATGATTAATTACCCTAGTATTAGTTACTTATATTATCGTTACAAGAATTTCTTTTAAGTTTCGCTTTGTCGCGCGTGAATTGGAAGTTCGCGTATATCAAGCCGAAGTGGTTAATTGGAGATTTAAGAAATTTATTCTAGACTACTAAGAGTGAATAATTATAATGTTAAAGGAAGTACATTAGAGGTTTAGTGTACAAGCGAAACAAACCCAAGAGAAAAAGGACACGAAACGCGCGCGTGCGCGCACTATTCATAGTTGTCTTTTGTTCAAATCTTAACCACAAAAACTCAAGCTTCTCAAGAAAGCTTCATGACACACCAAACCCTTCTTTTTCACTCCTTAGTTCCGGCTGAACAAGAAAGAAAAGAAGGAAGAAGAAAGGTCTTTTCATTTCACTCCAATCTTGCTTCGATCTTGCTCAAATCCTTCACCCAACTTCTAAACTACTTGGAGATTCACATAAACTAGAAGAAAGACATCATCTCACGATTTTCTTGGGGCTCTAGTAGCGCAAAAATTTCTGGTTTCTTTCAAGGATTAGGAGGTAATCATCCAATCACTTAATCTTAGCTTTAGTGGGTTTAATCTTGTCTATGAAGTTTGTAGCTACATTATTGATGTTGTTATTTGAATTGGAATGGTTGATGTGGGCTCTATGAATTTCTACCTTGGTTGTATGGGCTGATATGATGATAATAAGTGTTGTTTGTGTTAATTATGTGTTAAACAAGATGATGTTAGTCAGACAAGTGAAAGGAAAACCGAAGGAAATTGCATAGGAAGACCGGCCGAAATCTGACCTGTTCGTGCCATGCATTTAGTTCAAATTTTTTATGCTCAAATGACTTTGAAACTGATGTATATAAGTTGTGTATGGTGTGTAGAAAATTTCTACCAAAAATTATTTGAATTGGTTGGATAAAAATTAAAGTTTGGCAAGAACAAATCTGGAAAATTTGTGTATCAGTGGTCCTCTGGCAGTGTTCTTTGAACGAACATATCTCTCTGTCCGGATGTTGGAATTGAGTGCCATTAGTGGCAATCAAAACTAGACATCCATAGTTTTCTGACAGTGTATCATACACCTTCTAATTCGAACTGAGTCATCTGTAGTGATTGATCAAAGTCGGCTACCCTGTTCTGTTAGCCTATCCGAGAGAAAGGTAGAAGCTGCAATTTGTGACTCTATTTTCTCTCCTTTCCAAACTGAATTTCTGAATGATTTGTTCAGATGAAATGTATCCTTTTGAATCTAGTTTTCAACGCCACCAACCATTCTCAATTCCAAGTTGTATTGAGTGAGATATGGTGTAATTTGTAAACTGCAGCAGAGCTGGAAAATCCTACTTTTTGCTGGCCAACTGATTTGGTTGTTTGTGAGATGCTTTGCTTTGAAAATTTTGATGTCAACCAACTATGAACTGCTTATGAAATGTTTTTTGGACCGTGGTTTCACAAATGAACCAAAATGGGATTGATTTCATGGTGCAAAATGTTTGAAAAGGGAAAAGAAAGCAAGAAGACAGATTTGTCTTGGAAATTCCTTAAACTTTGGTAGTTTTGTTAACTATCTTCCTGTATGAATTTTCAAATGAAATTTGATAGTGGAGTAGTCCTTATATGGAAGTTGAATTGTACCAATTTCGATGTCATTCTAAGACCATTTCAATATACAAATGATATGCCAAAGTTGTTCTTCAAATCTGGAAAATGGACCGAACATTCCTTATTATGACCAACTTTGAGTTGCTATATCTTGACGTTCAAAACTCCAATTCTTGTTCCATTTTTTGTGTTTGAAACCTTGATTGGACTTCTTTTTGTGTTACGAATGTCGGAGGCTAGTTCACGTTCTGTGAATTTTACCGAATTTTCAAAGTTTACCGAAAACTAAGACTGAAACTGTCTTGTAAGTATAAGTCAGCCACTTTAACCTAAAATTTGAATGTCTTCCGCTTAGAATCTCAGAAAAGTGTCTTCTAGGAACTTTTAGTACTTTGAAACTATTTTCCAACGGTACCAATTTTTCCAATTTTGGATCTACTGAGTGCAATATATGATTTTTCAAAGTGGACACTTAAAACTGAATTTTTCAAACTTGTTGGAGAAATGGGTTTTAGAAACTCTTCACTACCCTTCAATATTGATTGACTATTTTCCACTTGATTTCAAAGAGAAAAAATCTGTTTTTCCTTGTGTTATTAAACCCCACTTTTGAGCATTGATTTACAAGTAATTAAGGCTCTCTTTCACGACATTTTCTTAGTATTGTACAAGGGTACAATCTTCCTTGATAGCTAGGGATTTATAAGTGATAGTGTGTGATAGTAAATTATTATTTGCTCAGGCACTCAAGGGGACCTTCAAGAGGACCTCACAGCGGACGCCTAAACGCTTGATTGAGCACTACTCCCTTGTTTTTGATTGGTGAGTGTCAAGTGTGTGAAGAAAAAAATTGTTACGTGCTTAATTGTTATTAGTGATTGAGTATTTTGAAAATGCCAAGTCGACTGTATACTTTATCGCACTCGTTCTCATTTAAGTAAAATGTACTTGAATTACATGAAGTGAATTACTTGAAGTGAATATTTAAGTGAAGTGTTTCAATGATTAATTATACTATGGTTGCATATGTCGGTTGGAGTGAATCACCTCGACTCTTAGTGGTAATAGTGGAGGACGTCCAAATCTCATTGGCCGACCTTGGACTCGAGTCGGTATGGGATTGGTCGGGAACCTTGGTGAGCCATGAGAAAAATGTAAAAGCTTGATCTACTGGAGAGATCTCGCTTGGCATACTTGAGTAGTATCGCCTTATATAAAAGAAGTACGGGCCCGGAGCAGTGGGAGTAACGGTGAACGGGGAAGAATAAATGAAGTTCTACGGACGTATAACCTACCCGATTGATGGAGTGTCAACTCGAGGAGGTTTTGGATCGTGCAAGTGGAATATAGCTCCTGAGAGCTCCTGTATCCTTATCAAGTGTGTGTTATTGTTGAAAGTGAACTACTCGAATGTTATAGCTTCCATTCTTGTTCAAGTGTTACTGTTATGTGAACTATGTGTTTTGCATGTTTTCTTGGCCTCACGAGCATCCGCTCACGCCGTTAGATTTGTTTTCCTTAACAGGAACCGAAATGGAAGGAATTATGGATATTCCCACTTGATTGCTCTTTGGACTTAAATTTTGGAATGTATTTGTTTAGACATCCTTTTGGGAAGTTGTATATTTTGGAAAGGGGATGTATCTTGAACTTGTGATGTAAGATTGAATATTTATGTATGGGAATGACTTCGTACCTTTATTCTGATTTCATTGTTAGTTTTGTACTTTAAATTTGAACTGGAATTGTACTGCGTCCTGGTGAGAGCTGGGCAGGCGTCCCGCGGATACCTTTTGGTTCGTCTTGGGGAGAAGCGGGGGCGTCACAGTTATGCTCAACCGATTGACAGTCATGATAGTCATTGTACCTAGCTGATTGACTTATGTTATGTCATGTGATCAAGTGATTGATGTGAAACCTCTTGGTGGCCCTCCTAAAAAGGATTAATCTCTAGGTTGAGTACTCAAAAGTTAGATATTGCATGCACTTGTTATGAGCTATATTTTATCAAATGAGATGACGCGATTGACATGTTCTATGATTTACGAGAATTTCTTATGAATATGACCATCGTCATGTTACGTGTTTTAACACTACGTTTGACTAGGGCCATCTCTAGAACTTGTAGGACTAAGTGTCACGTCAGATGAAGGCCACTTATGTGTATGTCACTCACACTTAATGAAATATATATATGTATACGTAATATATATAAAAAAATGCCAATTATTCTTATTGATATATGCATGTGGTATTGTTTTAAAAAAAATTTGGTATTGTGTTACTAAAAATTTGAAAATATATAGTATGTCTATAGCTACATGATTCAGTAGGGAAGTAAATACTATCTACTGGGCATACGTCACTCAACTCACGTTTCTTTCATTTTTTTCTTGTAGATTAAGAGAGCAAGGTCGTGTATGATTAGAAAATAATAGATAGGTAGATAGATAGACGTTTTCACTCTAGGAGTATATAGTAAGGTGTAAGGCAGATATTTGGATTCGAATATACTATGTATTTCTTTAGTAATTATAAGTATTAAATTTTAAGGATTATTATCACTTTACCCTCTTAAACTATACCACTACTATCAGTTTACTCCTTAACGTTATCTTTTAGTCACTTCACCCCCATACGTAATTCAACTCAATATGTTAAGAAATTTTTGACAAAATACCCTTTTATTCTATAGCATTACTATACTGTTATTGTGACGCCCCCACCTCTCCCTAGAGCAAAGCCTAGAGTATCAACGAGGCGCCTGCCCAACTCTCATCTGGACTCACGCATTCATTCAAGTTTGATAAAGAACCATAGGTCAACCATTGACTTATAATAAAGAAATATTTCGAATATACAAGTCCAAAACTCTCAAGGCTACCATTTATAATTACAATCCAAAATACCCAAATATAACAAAATTTACACTTCAAATGTCTCTCATAACATACAAAAGATATACTAACTTCCACCAAAAGCCGTTAGTCTAGAATTACCAACTTCTACTTCCAAACCTGTTAAGAAAAACAACTTGGAGTGAGCTAACGCTCAGTGAGGCCAAGAAATCAAGCAAGCAAGCAAACAAGTAACACGAACTAACTCAAATAACACACTTAAGAGAGACTTAACACAAATTTCATATAAACGAGCAAGTAGGAAGTAAAACACAAATGAAAAGGATACAGGAGCTCTCAAGAGTTATTTCCACGTCACAACCGGTTCAAGACATCTTTGGTTGACCCTCCATCAACTCAAATAGTAATATGTCCGTAGAGCTCCACTTACTTCTCCCATCCACCATATCACCCTCTCGGATCCGGAACCAAACACGCATGAGATGGCAATATTACTCGAGTATGCCAAGCAAGATCTCAAAAGACCAAGCTTTATAATTTCCCATGGTTCACCAAACTTCTCGACCAAGCCCTTGCCGGCTCAAGTTACGAGGCTAGCCAATGGGTTTTGGGCATCCCCACGAGTATAAGTGGTCAATGAGACAATGTTCCAATCGACTTAAAATCAATCATAGTACCGAGTCGAGATGAGAGGCACCTCCCACCGGAATAGGGTGCAGTACATGCTGCCGTCCAGTACTCACGATTACAAGCATGTTCAAGTACAAGTTCAAGTCACGCAAATTCATATTTCAAGTAACAAGTATTCAAGAGGGAGAGGACAAGGGCGATAAAGTACACCCTCACCTCACGAATCATAACAATTTCACATAACACTTGTACGAATATCATTTCAATCATAGTACATGAAACATGCACTTGACACTCACCAAAAGTCAAGAGCAAATATAGGAGCAAAAGCAAGAGGTCAAACGAGCTCTTCGGTGTCCACGTGATCACCTGAGACATGTACTGTGACGCCCCGAAAAGAATGAGAGTGAGAACCCGGAAATTTTCTAATTTTCTAGGGTTTATTTTATTTAATCGTCCGCCTTTTTCGACATTTTCTTTATTAAAAAAAAAATTCCCCAGATAAAGTTTATGAGCAAATATAGTTTTAAAATGATTTTTCGTGTTAGTCCCACAGACAACCAAGAGGGGGGGGTGAATTGGTTTGATTAAAATCTTAACCAAGTTTATGCACTTTTTCGTTAATGAAAATTTACCTTCCTTTTTAGTAATGATCAACCAAGTAGATAAGTAGACAATAGCAATATTGATCAGAGAAGCAAGTATAGATAAGCAATGAATATTTTATTAAACAGAAATGTAAAATAGAGAGACAAACCAAGTGTCTACCAAGCTTAACCCAAACTTGAAGACCAAACACTAGGAAGAGCAACTTCTCTTTGATGAACGAAGATCAACTAGATGTACAATGGAGGGAGCACTTCCTCCTTGCCCTAAGCCTCACTTAGTCAAGCTAGGAAGTTTTACAATCACTCAGAAAACCCTCAACAAAGCTACACTAAAGATCCTTTCAACCACAAAAGAAATGCTCAACAGAAATTCACACCACTTTAAAACAAATCTGCTTTGGAGACTATTTTCTAGCTAAAATATCTCACTAGATCTTGTAAACAAAGTGTGCAAAAGTTCCTACTTCGTTCAGACCAGTTTGATTTTAAAGAGAACCAGAAATGGGCTTCATCAATGCTTCCAACGGATAGAAGGCAGCTGAAGAGTCAACTAGCCGTTGGGGCTGTCGGACGTCCGACGATCGAATCATCGTCCGAACCAATCGTCCGATGATAGCCAAGTTGAGGTTCGGACGTCCGATAAGTTCTTTGTCGTCCGACAGCACAGCGTCCGACCTTGGGCCGAGAGCTAGCAAGTTATCTTGGAATTTTTCGGACGTCCGATGCGATTGATTAGCGTCCGATGGCAAGCGTCCGATCCTTCCGGACGTCCGATGCTTCTATGTGAGCGTCCGACGGTGCTTCCTTTCTGATGTTCTTCATCCTTTCGGACGTCCGACAGTTTCCTTTCGGCCGTCCGACCTGATTGTCCTGTTTTTGCTTCACATTTTGGTTGTTTTGCTTTTGATGACATATTCGAACCTGATTCTTGGATAGACAAAAACACTTGTTTTTGAAGAAGGTTAGATAAACATTTCAAAGTGCCAAGAATGACACACTTAAAAGACAATATCTTTGATCGGAACAAAACAATGACTAAATTCATTTATATTATTTCAATCTTGTTTGCCACATCCAAAGCATCGTAGTCTGGAGTCAATCAAACATATGCTTTCTTTGTTCCATCAGGCCTGATCAAAGTGTTCACTTTCTTGGACTGTATTTCAAAGAACTTTTGTGATCACCAAAACCAAGAATAACATTCTCCCCCTTTTTGATGATGACAAAACAAAAGTTTGAAATGAAATTTGATGATTGCAATGAAAGCTCCCCCTTTCAAAATAGACAAGAACTCCCCCTGCCATAGTGAATCAAAGAACTTTTGAAAACCTCCCCCTCACTAGACTGCCCAACCGAGTTTAGACAATCATCCAAAATCATGACAATTAAGTAACACACAACCAACATATCACCAATTCAATCCATCAGCAAAATTCAAATTAAACCATCAATCAATTCATCATATCCAACATTATCAATCATCAATCAGATCTCTCCCCCTTTTTGTCATCACAAAAGAGCAAACCAAAAACATCCATCTTATACACAAATACATCTTATCCAAAATGTAAACCAAAAACAATTCATTCCATTCACATAAACAGAATAAACAAACATCACCAGTACTTAAACATCACCAATAACTTCCATCAAGATACTTAGAAACATCACAGAACTTAAACATAAACAAGAATATCCATTATATTACACCTCAGTACTTAGATCATCCATCAACACACACCAAAAGAAACTGAGAATATCCATAACATAACATATTCTAAAAGAGACAAACAAAATGCAAATGTCCTAAATGATGATCTACGTGGATCCAGGTGTCCTCCGAGAAAGCTGATATTGGTCGAGATCCTCCTCTTCAGTGTCTTCATTATCTTCAGCAGCTTCTACAATTGGTGCCTTGCCTTTGTCTGATGTGGAAGGGCCATGAGGAGTCACAGGAGTTGCTGGATTCGGATCTGGAACTGATGAACCTGGATCAGTGGTTCGAGGTTCTTTGTCATGTGAAACTTCCTCAACCACAGGTGGAGGAAAAAGAAGATTCTTTTTGTCAAGAAAGGCAGTTTGTTGCTCAGAAGACATGGTGAGCATGAGACCATGTTCTAGAAGAAGAACATGCTGTTTGAGTTCTTGAAGAAGCTCAATTACTTCATTACTGGAAGAGGAAGATGCTTTAGTGGCAGACTTCCTAGGGTGAATGGGAGTGAGTGAAATGGGTGAAGGATCATGTGCAGTCTTAGACCTAAGTTCACTAGAAGATGCACCCTTATAAGCCCACAGATTATCTTTGAAAACAAGATTTTTCCTTTCAAAATACCCTTTTGTAAAGGCATAAGAAGATGCTTCTTTAGGACAAACACCTAGAATAGGGACTTTGTTAAACTCAAAAATCTTTTGAAGAAACTTTCCATAAGATAATTTTCTGCGAGAATCAGTGGCATAGCGAAGTAAGAACTTGCACATGACAAAACCAAAATCAATACGAATTTTTTCTTGAAAACAATAAAAGAGGTACAACTCCATTTTGTTTGCATCAGTTCTGTGGCCATCAGTAGGCACAAGCAGGTTTGAAATGATAGAAAAAGCAATTAAATTCACAGGGGCCAGATCATTCAATTTAGCATCAGCAGGTGAGGAAAAACTTCTTTTGAAATAGGTTAACATTTTTGTCCCATCAAAATGATTTGCAGCAGTAGGAAGCTCTTCATAAGAAAAGAAATTAGCAATCTTATCTTTGCATAAACGTTCAATGGTAGTATTTAAAATGGAGTTCACGATTTCAGAATCAATGATTAAGTCTACCCCATTAACCCTGGAAAATATTTCAGTTGGGTCAGAACCTTTCCTTAGATTGGCAAAAAATTGATGCAACATATCAGGATAGTAGACATTTGGCATAGAAATAAGATGTGACCATTTCTGGAAAGCAAATAGACTCAGAATGGATTCTAAACCTATGGAGCGAAATTCAGAGGGGTTTACAGTTCTTTGAGGGATGACACCCTTCTGGGATATCCAGGAGTATTTGTCTTTCGCAGCATCATCAAAGAATGTAGGAGGAGGAACTGATTTAGGAGGCGGTTGAGAGGAGGTCCCCTGTCCAGATTCAGGCTGAGATGTGGGTTGTGGAGTAGGCCGTGACATTTGACCCTTGATAGCTCCCCTTTTGAAGCGTTTGGATGTCCGTTTGACAGTAGGAAGATCCTCATCCTCATCCCTGAGTGGATGCTTGCGTCCGGCAGTAACTTTTCCTCCCCTTAGATTCACCATTGTTCTAAATGTGTGGAATGGAGGATGCAAATGATGCACACAGCAGTAGGGAAGTGAATCGCACAGAAATTTTGGGACAAAAACACCTTGAACGAGATTTGACAGAGCGGTTATGCAAGAGTAGGGTTGTGAGGAAAATTTGGGGATTTGCGAAATGTTACTCAGTTTGGTGAAATGATCAGAAGAAATGAAACGCAAACGATGGGGAAATGTTTTGGTTGAGTCAATTTGGGAATGGTAGTTACAGAATGGTACGAATTTGAGAGTGAGGGAAGAGAGAGTTTTCGTCCGAGAGGAAATAGGATATGAAGAGACTGAAGCAAATAAGGAAGAAAGTTGATTTAAAACAAATGAGCCGTTGCACTGTCGGACGGCCGAACGAAGTTGTGCGTCCGACAGTTGCGTCCGAACAGGCGCAATTCTGGAAAATGGCTGAAGAACATCATCGGACGTCCGTTCATCTTCTTTCGGACGTCCGAAGGCTTTGAGAAATATTAGGATGATTTTTCGATTATTCCTAATTTTGATCTTAGATGAATGAACTGATCTAATGGCAGAGCTTTGGTAAAAATATCAGCAAATTGATCTTTAGAACAAACATAATTTACACATATTTCACCTTTTTGAACAAGATCACGAATAAAGTGATGCTTTATATCTATGTGTTTTGTCCTAGAATGATGAATAGGATTTTTGGTCAAATTGATAGCACTAGTATTATCACAGAATACAGGCATGCAGTCATACAACAATCCAAAATCATTCAAAGTGTGCTTCATCCATAGAAGTTGAGCACAACATGCACTAGCGGCAATATATTCCGCCTCGGTGGTAGACAAAGAGATTGCACATTGTTTCTTGCTAAACCAAGAGACTAAACAATTTCCAAGAAAATGACAAGTTCCACTCGTACTCTTTCTATCCACATGACAACCTCCAAAATCAGCATCCGAATAACCATATAAAGCAAACTCATTAGATGTAGCATACCAAAGACCATAGTCTAATGTACCTTTCAAATACCTAAAAATTCTTTTTACAGCATTCAAATGTGATTCTTTTGGACAAGATTGAAATCTAGCACACAAGCAAACAGCAAACATAATATCAGGTCTACTTGCGGTTAAATAAAGTAGGCTTCCGATCATACCTCTATAATGCTTTTCATCCACATGATTACCTTCTTCATCTTTGTCAAGCTTTGTAGAAGTGCACATTGGAGTTCCAACTTGTTTTGAGTCCTCCATGCCAAACCTTTTCAGCAATTCCTTGGTATATTTTGCTTGATTTATAAAAATTCCCTCAAGAGCTTGATGTATTTGAAGTCCAAGGAAGAAATTTAATTCTCCCATCATACTCATTTCAAATTCATTTTGCATAGTGGTGGAAAACTCCTTACATAGATACTCATTAGTAGCACCGAAAATAATATCATCAACATATATTTGCACAATAAGAAGGTCTTTCAACACATGCTTAGTAAAAAGTGTGGTGTCCACAACACCCCTTTTGAAACCCTTTTCAATCAAGAACCCACTTAATCTTTCATACCAAGCTCTTGGAGCCTGTTTTAAACCATATAAAGCTTTAGAAAGTTTAAACACATGACTTGGAAATTTTGTATTTTCAAAACCGGGGGGTTGATCCACATACACTTCTTGATCAATAAAACCATTTAAAAAGGCACTTTTAACATCCATTTGAAACAATTTGAAACCTTTGAAGCAAGCAAAAGCAAGAAGCATTCTAATAGATTCTAATCTTGCTACGGGAGCAAATGTTTCATCAAAATCAATTCCTTCTTCTTGTGCATATCCTTTAGCAACTAATCTGGCTTTATTTCTTACAACAACACCTTTATCATCCAACTTATTTCTAAAAATCCACTTTGTGCCAATGATAGGCTGATTTTGAGGTCTATCAACAAGTGTCCAAACTTCATTTCTCTCAAATTGATTAAGTTCCTCTTGCATAGCCAAAATCCAGTTTTCATCCTTTAAAGCATCATTGATATTTTTAGGTTCAAAAAGAGAAACTAAAGCAAAATTATCAATCAATTTTCTAGATGAGGAACGAGTGTTTACCTTCTCGGATGGATCACCAATTATAAGTTCTTTTGGATGATTTTGGCTGAATTTCCAAGCCTTGGGAAGATCTTTGAGTGGATCATCATTTTTGTCTTCATCTTCCACTTCTTGATCATTATGAACTTCATTTTCCATTTCAGTTGCTGCTGGTTTAGAACTTCCTTCATTCCCAATTGATAGCTTTTCCATTCCTTCTCGAACACCTACATCATCATCCTCACACAAACTTTTGGAATTATCATCATTGGCTTCATCAAATGTTATATGTATAGCTTCTTCAATCACAAGAGTCCTTCTATTAAAAACTCTATATCCTCTTTTATTTTCACAATATCCCAAAAATATTCCTTCATCAGATTTTTTATCAAACTTGCCAAGATGTTCCTTTAGATTCAAAATAAAGCATTTACAACCAAATACTTTGAAATAACCAACCGTAGGTTTCTTATCAAAAATCAGTTCATAAGGAGTTTTCTTCAAAATAGGTCTCAAGAGAATTCTATTCATTACATAACATGCAGTGTTTACCGCTTCAGCCCAAAGGTATTTAGGCAATCTACATTCATTCAACATAGTTCTAGCAGCCTCTTGGAGAGTCCTGTTTTTCCTTTCTACAACACCATTTTGCTGTGGAGTCCTTGCAATAGAAAACTCATGAGTTATACCATTATAATCACAAAATTCTGGAAATCCACAAAATTTGAATTCAGTTCCATTATCACTTCTAATTCTAACAATTTTTAAACCAAGCAGATTTTGCACTTTAGCAAACAATGAAGTAAAATTCTTGAAGGCATCATCTTTATGAGCAAGAAATATCACCCAAGTGTATCTAGAATAATCATCCACAATCACAAAACAGTATTTCTTACCACCCAAGCTAGAGATTTGAGTAGGGCCAAATAAGTCAAGATGCAAGAGTTCTAAGGGTTTTGAAGTAGATACACACTTCTTTGTTTTAAAAGAAACTTTTGTTTGCTTACCAAATTGACATGCATCACATATTTTATCCTTTTCAAAACTGATTTTTGGCAAGCCTCTAACTAGTTCCTTTTTCGAAATTTCCTTTAGTAAGTCCATGTTAAAATGACAAAGTCTTCTATGCCACAACCAAGGATCTTCATTTGAAGCTTTAAGACATTTTAAGCTAGAAGAATTAACTTTATCAAGAATCACAATATATATGTCATTAAACCTCTTACCTTTGAACACAACATTGTATTTGGAATCAAGTACAATGCATTCAAGCTTTTTAAACAACACATACAAGTCTTTATCACACAATTGACTAACACTAAGCAAGTTATAACCTAAGTTATCAACCAAGAGCACATTATGAACAAAAGTTTCACCATCCTTACCAACATCACCTATTCCAATTGTCTTAGCTTTCACATCATCACCAAATGTTACCTTTCCACTTGATTTTGATTTCAGCTTTATGAACAAGGAGGGATCACCGGTCATGTGCCTTGAGCAGCCGCTATCAATAAACCATTTGGACTTGTTTGATCCTTTTTCCTGAAAAGATAAGGTGTTTGGTACCCATTTTAATTTTTGGGTCCATAATAGTTAGCATTGTATCTAACTAACCACATGCATTTCATCCCTTTGTTCAGATTTCTTTTCACATAGCAATCTCCTTTCAAATGCCCTCTTTGACAACAGAAATCACACATAATGAAAGAGTTCTTAACATGTACTGGTTTGATATATCTCAATCCACCTCTTCTATATGTTGTGAAGCCATGTGCAATTTTGTTGTGAGCAAATGTTCTTTGACAAGCAGTAAGATGGGTAGATGACATGTTTCTTTTGAGAAAATCCTGTTTTCTTGATTTCAAAGTTTCATCCAAGATGTCCATTCTTTTCTTCAAATCACCATGCTTTTCCTTCAGCATTTCACAAATATTAGTCTTTCTGTCAAGCTCGTTTTGAACATCACATCCGGCTCTTACAAGGCATTCATTGTCAGTCTTTAGATGTTTATTTTGTTGAACCAGACTTGTATTTTCTTGAATGAGAAAAGCAATTTTCTGTTTTAACAGCTTGTTTTTATCATAAGATTCCTTCAAGGCATTATGTAGCTTTTCAACAAAAGATTCAAGATCATCATCTTCATCATCATCACTTTCAGATTGTGAGTGAGTGGAAGATACCTCATTATTTCCAATAGCCATGAAGGCCATTTGAGCTGATTCCTCTTCTTCTTCAACTTCCCCTTCGGAGTTGCATTCATTCCAAGTAATCTGAAAGTTGTTGAATCTTGGCTTTCGATCAGCTTTTCCATCTTTCATCTTCTTCATGGGGCATTCATTTGCATAGTGTCCAATCTGTCCACATTCGAAGCATTTGTCCAACTGTTTCTTGTTGAAATCTTGTTTTCCTTTGTACTTTGCGATAGATGGTTGATTCTGGAATTGATTGCTAGGACCTCCCCTTCTAAACTTTCTTTTATTCAAAATCCTTTTGAAGCCTCTGGTGATAAGAGCAAGATCATTATCATCACCATCCGAGTCTTCATCATCCAGGTGAGCTGGATCATCTTCACCTTGAGTAGTCTTTAGAGCAATGTTTCTCTTTGCTCTAGCATCCTCTTCCTCCTGCACTTTAGATTTCAGTTTCAACTCATAAGAGGTTAGTGAGTTAATGATGGATTCAATAGGCACAGAACTTAAATCCTTAGCCTCTTCTATTGCAGTCACTTTATTTTCCCATTCTTTGCCCAAAGCATTGAGAATTTTCCTGTTCTTCTCTCCCAAGGTGTACTCTTTGCCCAACACCTCGAGATCTTTGATCAAGTCAGTGAACCTGCAAAACATTTTGTCAATATCCTCAAGAGGTTCAATCTTAAAAGATTCATACTTTGTGACCAAGATGGCCTTTCTCTGTTCTCTCACATTGTCACCACCCTCATGGATTTCTCTTAACTTATCCCACATTTCTTTGGCTGATTTACAGCCTTTCACTCTAATTGATTCATTTGAATCTAAGGCACTATAAAGAACATTCATGGCCTTGGCATTCAATGTAAGGTTAGTTCTATCTTGAGCATTCATTTCAGCTCTCATTTTTGGCCGAAGCAACCCTGTATCTGCATCAAGAAAGTTAGCTTCATGCGGTCCTTCACTGACAATAAACCATAGTTCAATATCAATAGATTGTAAAAAGATAATCATTCGTTCTTTCCAGCTAACATAGTTAGAGCCACTGAACATGGGAGGCCTGGTAACAGATTGCCCCTCAACAAACATAGCATGACTGGTTGTCATCTTTACTCCAAGCCGTTAGAGCTTAATCTCAAGGAGACCAAGCTCTGATACCAATTGTTAGTCCCACAGACAACCAAGAGGGGGGGTGAATTGGTTTGATTAAAATCTTAACCAAGTTTATGCACTTTTTCGTTAATGAAAATTTACCTTCCTTTTTAGTAATGATCAACCAAGTAGATAAGTAGACAATAGCAATATTGATCAGAGAAGCAAGTATAGATAAGCAATGAATATTTTATTAAACAGAAATGTAAAATAGAGAGACAAACCAAGTGTCTACCAAGCTTAACCCAAACTTGAAGACCAAACACTAGGAAGAGCAACTTCTCTTTGATGAACGAAGATCAACTAGATGTACAATGGAGGGAGCACTTCCTCCTTGCCCTAAGCCTCACTTAGTCAAGCTAGAAAGTTTTACAATCACTCAGAAAACCCTCAACAAAGCTACACTAAAGATCCTTTCAACCACAAAAGAAATGCTCAACAGAAATTCACACCACTTTAAAACAAATCTGCTTTGGAGACTATTTTCTAGCTAAAATATCTCACTAGATCTTGTAAACAAAGTGTGCAAAAGTTCCTACTTCGTTCAGACCAGTTTGATTTTAAAGAGAACCAGAAATGGGCTTCATCAATGCTTCCAACGGATAGAAGGCAGCTGAAGAGTCAACTAGCCGTTGGGGCTGTTGGACGTCCGACGATCGAATCATCGTCCGAACCAATCGTCCGATGATAGCCAAGTTGAGGTTCGGACGTCCGATAAGTTCTTTGTCGTCCGACAGCACAGCGTCCGACCTTGGGCCGAGAGCTAGCAAGTTATCTTGGAATTTTTTGGACGTCCGATGCGATTGATTAGCGTCCGATGGCAAGCGTCCGATCCTTCCGGACGTCCGATGCTTCTATGTGAGCGTCCGACGGTGCTTCCTTTCTGATGTTCTTCATCCTTTCGGACGTCCGAATGACATATTCGAACCTGATTCTTGGATAGACAAAAACACTTGTTTTTGAAGAAGGTTAGATAAACATTTCAAAGTGCCAAGAATGACACACTTAAAAGACAATATTTTTGATCGGAACAAAACAATGACTAAATTCATTTATATTATTTCAATCTTGTTTGCCACATCCAAAGCATCGTAGTCTGGAGTCAATCAAACATATGCTTTCTTTGTTCCATCAGGCCTGATCAAAGTGTTCACTTTCTTGGACTGTATTTCAAAGAACTTTTGTGATCACCAAAACCAAGAATAACATAGAGCAGCTAGCCTATCTGCCACCACATTTGCTTCTCGGAATATATGTGTAAACGACATAGCCACTTGATCCAAAAGGCGACGAATCCGCCTCAGCACATTGCAACACAACCAGCCTCCCTGAGCCGAAGAGTTGACTAGAGACACGAGTACCGCCGAGTCCACCTCTACTAGAATCCCTCGTAACCCCTTTGCTGCACATAATAGGAGCCCCTCTAATACTGCTAGAGCCTCCGCCTGCAGTACTCCTTTGTCCCCAAACTCCTTGTAGAAGGCCACGATAACCCTACCAAAAGAATCCCGAAGCACTCCTCCTCCACTTGCCCTCCCGTTGACCACACTAGCATCCGTGTTTCATTTGTACCGCAGGGGCGGTGGCTTTGCCCAAGTAACTACCACTGGTCATCGTTTACGAGTTTCGCCGGAAGCGAAGCGTGCCCATGCACAGTCCCGGTCACCGTTGAACTGTGTCTTATCCAACTTTTTTGCTCGTCCCAAGTCATGCAAGAAATTGCTCACCTCAACAATGACCTCCCGAGCCGAAAAAGCCTGTCCTTCAAACCTCGCCTTATTTCTTCCCTGCCATATGAACCATGTAACCACTAGCGGGAGTACACATCGAATATGATGATTGGGGATGCGTGTCAACGATGTGGCCCACTCCCTCCACATGAGCTGAATATCATCCGACGGCAAGTGAAGAATGCCAAACATACCGGCAAAATGCCCCCAAACCTCTCTTGCCACCGGTCCATTGACGAAAAGATGTGGCAAGGTTTCTGCCTCTTCCAGACAGCAGGAGCACCTGGAAACCAAAGGCAGCCCTCTTCGTCGCAGCACCGAATCCATGGCCACAAAGTTGTTCATCAGCCGCCAAGCAAAAAATGAAAATTTCAAGGGTGTACCCTTATTCCAAACCATCCCAGCCAATGATAAACCGCCCCGACGTTGTCTGCACAACTCCCAAGCCGAGGATAAAGAAAAAAACCCGGTCGCCGACTTCGCCCACAGGATTTGATCATGCCCATCCAAATCGAATGGAATCTCCACTATGACATCCACCAAATTGCCCGGGAGCCAGTGAAGTAGTCGGTTCCTATTCCACCCTTCCCGCCCAAGAAACTCAGCCACCAAAAAGTTAGGCCTGTCTCCATCCGGTGGAACCAATGCACATAAGGGGCCCAGCTCACACCAAGTGTCTAACCAGAAATCTACCATTCCCGGTCCCAGACTCCATGTAATCTGCACCTCCACCAACTCGCGTATACCGATTAGCCGTTTCCATGTACCAGACGGTCTTGCTACCTCCGCCTACAACGGATGCCGGGCCCCAATGTACTTAGAATACATAAAGTCCGACCATAGGGAACCCCTTTGGCGTAATCTCCACCACAGCTTATAAGAGAAGGCTTTGACCATATCCTCCAACAACCTGACCCCCAACCCACCCTCCTCTGTGGGAAAACACAACCTCTCCCAGGACGCCCAGTGCGTACGTTTAGCGTCGTGGGATTTATCCCATAAGAAGGAGTTGAATATTCGGCCCAGGGCCACTAAGACTGCCTTGGGGGGCTTAAGCACTTGTAAAAGGTAGAGCGGCATCGAATTCAAGACGTGCTTTATAAGAATTAATTCCCCCCCCATAGACAACAACTTCGCACTCCAGTGGTAGACCCACGCCCTCACCTTTGCAATAATCCCATCGAAGTCAACAGTGGAACTCCGACCCCGGGAAATGGGGACACCAAGATAGACCAGCGGAAAAAATTGCCGTTGAAACCCCAGTATACGAGACACCAACTCCACTTGCGTCTCCGACACCCCAGACGAGCACACAAAACCACTCTTCGACACATTGATCTTCTGTCCAGAATACTGCTGGTACTGCTTGAAGAAGGCACTAACCGCTTGTAAAGTCTCCCGCGAAAGCCTGGTGAAAATAATGACATCATCGGCGAACGCCAGATATGGTACCCGAATTCCTCCAGCCTGAAAAAACATGTGTCGACCTTGCTGAAACAAGGAGTAGAGGCCCTTGCCAAAATACTCTGCCACTAATACAAAGAGCCCAGGAGAGATTGGATCCCCCTGTCTGACCCCCCTCGTCGACTTGAAGAATCCAGCCGGCTCCCCATTTACAAGCACGGAAAACCAGTTATTTGCGACCAAACGAAAGAGTAAATCTACCACAGGTTCCTGGAAGCCAAACGATCTAAGCATGAATAGGAGAAAGGACCACTCAACTCTGTCATATGCCTTTTCCATATCTAGCTTTAACATGAGGTTCGGAACCTCCAACCGACGGTCCAATTCCTTTGCATGTTCCTGCGTCAAAAGAATATTATCCATTATTTGGCACCCCGGCACAAAGCCAGACTGCCAAGGAGAGATCAGGCGAGGTAGGAGCTGATTCAATCTATTGGACACTAGCTTAGATATTATCTTGGAGCTAACGTTACACAGGCTGATGGGCCGAAAGTCCTGCCACCGAGAAGCCCCCTGAAGTTTCGGTATTAACACAATTAACGTACTTGTCACCCCTTTTGGCAGCCACCCCCCTTTAAAATAATCCTGGACTGCAGCCACCAAGTCTTCCTTAATTATCTCCCAACATGCCTGATAGAAACCTGATCCAAAGCCGTCTGGTCCAGAGGCACTATCTGGACAGATCGAGAATACCACATCGCGCACTTCAGTTAGTGTTGGCAGTGCCAGCAGCTTCTCATTATCCCCTAAAGTCACCTGTAGGAGGGCAAAAGGCAGTACGGGGTGCCGATCAGTACCCCTATCCGAACTGAACAAAGACTCGAAGAAAGATACGGCCGAACTCTTGATGTCCTCAGCCTCAGTAATCCATTGCCCCGTCGCACCCCGAATCCTCGAGATGTAGCTTGAGGCCCGCCGTTGCCGAACCACCGCATGGAAGAAAGCCGTATTCGCGTCCCCCTCCTGAATCCATTTGATCCTCGCTTTTTTACGCCAAAAACCACAATCAACGGCCAATTGATGCATATACGTCGCCCGAGCCTCATGATAAGCAATCTTTGACGCCACCGTCCTCTCCGTGTCATACTGCATTTCCGCGATCCGCATTTCCTTTTCAAGTTCCGCCACCCGAGTTCCAATATGTCCAAAAACTTCCTTGTTCCATACCCTCAGCTTGTCCCGCACCCCTAACAAATTACGATAGAACCCTGACATCGTATGCGAAAGGCCTCCCCTTCCCCATGCTTCCTGATCAACCCCAAGAAAGGAACTATGACGGGGCCACACATTGAGGAACCTGAAGGATGATGCCCCTTTCCTTCCTGACCCACACTGGATTAGTAAGGGTGCATGGTCAGACCGCCCCCTCGCCAAATGCACCACTCGGGAAACTGCAAACTGCTCAGCCCATTCCCTGTTAACCAACGCCCGATCTAAGCGCTGCCACACCCTCCCATTTGTCCAGGTGTATTGAGGCCCGTCGAATTCCACCGAGGTAAGGTCACACTGAAACAGAGTTTGATTAAACTCCTCCATATTTCGTGCATTTGGTGGTGCGCCCCCAAGCTGCTCCGAGGCCTCCGCAATGATATTAAAATCCCCAGCCAACATCCAGGGCCTCTGTCTTGACGCTGCCAAATTCTCCATGGCCCCCCAGAATGGACGTCTAGCAACTCTGGTGCAGCGGGCATAGATTGCAGAGAGGAAAAACGAACCAACAGAAGAACTAATCTCCATGTCCACTAACTGATCAGCTAGCGTGCTAAAAGAGATGTTAAAGGCAAGGTCCCACAGCACCCAAATCTTACCCTCCACAAGGGAGGCTGCCGAGTGAAAACCAACTAATCGTTTGACATAGCCTAGCTGGCCTTCCTCCGACATAGGCTCCAACAAAACCAAAATTTTCACGTTAAAGTCAAACTTCAGCTTTTTAAAATAACGAAGTGAATCCATCTTAGACGCACCCCGTATATTCCACACCAGAAAATTAATTGATCCTAGCATTAGAATGAAGAGCATACCTAACGCGAGTTTCCCCTCCCCTTATGGTTGATCTTGGAAGCCTGCCCATATTTGCCTTCCCTCCCACGCTATCCGAATGGGGCAAACGTTGCTCCTCTATCGACTCAACCTCTGCGGAGTCCCTCCAATTCTGCTGTAGCCTACGCGACAGCTCCAACCGATGCGTCAATTCCACTTGCATGGCATGCAAGTCTTGACAACACAACGCTCTCGCCGATGCCCCACGCACTGGACTAAGCGATCTAGTACTTCTCAGATTGGCAACTGGAACCCCAGCAACCTCGTCACCCACGTCCTCAAGGATCCCAAAAGAATTTCTGATCTCTACTGACGCTACCTCTGTCTCCTGGGCAGCCACCTCACCCCCTGCCTGTGCAAGCACCAACGCCAGTAGTCCCCATGTATCTGCTGCCTCCCCTCCTACATCAGCCGTAGACGTCGCGCTTCGCCCCTCCTGTTCCTGCCCAACACCTTCTACCACTGCCAATGCACTTCCAGCCGAGGCCTCAATATCTATCTGCCGCCGTGGGGAATCCTCCCCCGCTGATGTCCGTTCCTCAGCCAAAGTCTTCCCTTCACCCTTCCGCACGTCAGGCTGCCCAGTAACCGTAATTAATGCCTCAGCCCCTCCATCTCCTCCCGCCGTTCCAGATATCATGGACTGACGAATGTCCCGCACAGCCTTCCCCTGCCGCCGTACCCATGTAGGCCGAGAAAGTGTCTGCTGTGGGTGCGAATTCTTGGTAGGTTTCAACGTCGGATGCTTCTTGAAACACTGCTGCTCTTCATGGCCAAATCTTTCACAGAAATAACAAAACTCAGGCTAATTCTCATATTCAACATTCTGCCAGAAGCCATACTCTTCCTCCCCGATCCAGATCCGTGACACAGGCGTTTGCGTAACATCCATCTCCACCAGTACCCGTGCTACCGACGGCCGCCGCAGATCTCCCGTTGCTGCATCAATCTTCAGTAGACGACCCAAAACAGAGGTCAACTTATGCAGTACCTGTCGGCCAAAAAAAGGTATGGGCAAGCCTGGAAAACTGACCCACACCGGTGCAATTGAAATTTCTTTGTTGGCTCTGAAATCCAAGGACCACTTTGATACCGACATAGGCGAGCTCTTTATGAACCACGTACGGCGGACAAAGAGTCGAGTGTAGTCCTCCTCCAGTGTTGGTCTGATGAGAATGTGATTAGCATCTAACAGAGCCACCGCACACTCCCCCTTCAGACCCAACGAAAGAAAGAACTTCCGCACAGTCTCCATTGGTGGCCTGCTGTATTAGAATCTGCCCACAAGTGCGTGCTGGAACGGCAAAGCCAATTGCATGATATCTTTTTTCGCTATTCTGAGGGCAGGCTCCCCTCTATACGTAGATACAGTCCCTGGATTAAATCCCTCCTCGCTGCCTGTATCTGCTACCACAGCCGCAAAACTCCTCAAAGGCTGCGCACCCTCCATGGGTCCTGCCGGCGGCGGGATTGCCGCCATGGCAGATCTGTCCACGTTGCCAAACCCTAACTTTCCTTTTCAGTCCAAAGTCGAGAGAGAAATAGAACTAAACAATTTTTCAATCATAGTGATTTAGAAAATCATAACTTGAGTTTCATAAGTCCAAAATTTGTAAATATTATATCGTTGGAAAATAGACTCAATGAACTAAAACTCTCTACAAGACACTTTTTCCAGATTCAAATAAAAAATCAATCAATCTTAGCTCCAAATCACTGTTTCAGTAAGAACAGGGCAAAACAGTCTTGCATTTTCAGTGAACTTTGAAAACTTGGCAAAATTCATAAAAATAGAATCAGCACTTGAAATTTATACCACTGAAAGAACTCCAAGTCTAGTTTCAAAAAAACAAGCGGAACTCAATTCAGATCTTTCTACACCAAGATACAATAGCTTTATGAAAGCTGATTTTCAAAACCTGGTTCACGAAATTCCAGCCTTGAAGTACTTGACACAGTTTGTAAATCAAGTCATAACTAAGGCTACACAAATAAAAAATTAGTGTGGTTTATGCCATTGATAACTAGATTCAAAGTATTAAAAATTATTAGAAGAAACCATCTTCAAATTCATTTCACAAGAGAAGTGAAAACGAGTTACAAGATGCAGCTGTGCAGGTCTCTCGGGTAAAACAGTAGGAGTGTCGCGCCCCAATTTTATAAAATAAATGAATAAAAAGTTTAAAAAGTGAATTTTTTATTTGAAAAATGAATTTTTGATTTAAAAGGAAAATGGATAAAGGAAAAGGGCCTAAATGGGGTTTGTAATGCGACTATTTGGGCCCAAATTATAGTTTAAAAAGGGTTTTTGAAATAAAAATCGGAGTCGCCACTTGGTATTGAGTTAAGGTGTACCAAGTCACCTAAAAATGAATTTTTTAAAGAAAAAAATAAAAAAAACCCTTTTTAAACGACTCCAAGTCTACGAAAATCAGAGAAAAAGATTCGGGAGTCACATTTGAAGAAAGGGAAGGCAAGGATAAAAATCCAAGGCACCCTTTCAACCTAGCCAAGGCTAGTTGCGTGATTTAGTCAAAGATTTTCTTAATTTAACCTAAAAATTTATCACATTTGGATGTACTATATGAATGCAAACCCTAGACCTAGGAGGGTGTCGAGGGGTCGAAATGTATCTTCAAAGCTTACTTGGCACTAATCACATTAATTGTGATGCCCAATGAAGACTCTTCGAAGAAGTCACGAATAATACAAACGTATGAGACTCTAAGAAAAGAAAAGGAATAAAATAATTATGCAAATATACATGTCTTAAAGGAGTGCATCATGTCAGGTACGGGGGACTAATGTTCGTGACTTAATTTTCCCTTTAATAGAGGGAATACGAGCGTGCTAAGGCTAGAAAGCCAAACTCGTCCATATCCCATATTCAAGGGGTTATCCCTAATCTAATCAGACAAATGTATTATCCTAATTCTAATTCTTAAATGAAATGCAAATCTAATGTTATGTATCACACATAGGGGTAAGGAATATACATATATAAGGGGAAATACGGAATAGGGGATATAAATAGAAAGGAATATGGAATAAAGGATGTATATATAAGAAAAGTGTCATGCAACATGGAAAAGACCCTAAAAAGTGAAAACATGCATGAGATGAAGTGATTTTATCACACAACCATGATCTAACGCTCGAAGGGCTCCTAAGGGTCTAGCGTTGGACTAGCCCATGTCTACGAATTCTCACTAGCGTTGGACTAGTGAAAAATCGGAACAAAGAGCCACAACTAGCATTGGACTAGTGTGGATTCGAGAAATGGACCACGACTAGCGTTGGACTAGTGTGGTGATGTCACACATTGATTATAGCTAAACAAATGATATAAAACATAATAAAGCAAGCACACACATAATGTCACATAAACACATAACACATAATCATAATATCTAGATGCAAGGGCCCTAAGAAAGCGGATAACACATAGCAAGTAAGCATGCAAATCACACCAAGCAACTAAAGCAAACAAGCCCTAACTATTACATTAGGGGAGGGGGCCTACTACAATCTAAAAGGGGAAAATAAAATAAATAATAAACACCTAACTATTACAAATTTGGCATTCAAGTGCCTTTCAAATGATAGATATACAAAGCTAAAGCCAATAAAGCAGATAAATAAATAAATGAAATAAATAAATAAACATCCAAGAGGCATGCAATTAAACATGTAAATTCACATAGGGCACGTAGGGTCAAATAAAGTAAGAAATAAGGGATAGGGTGTACCTCCCTTGAGTTGGGGCCCTAATGGAGTGAAATTACTTATTTACCCTCCAAAAACAAAGAAAATGTCAAGGCACCAATTTAATGGTGAATAAAGACATAAATGTAAATCATGACACTAATTGAACTCAAATAGTCTCAAATGTCAAAAATTGCTTAAGGGAAATGCCATTAGAATCAAATAAATAATTATTTACATCAATCAAGCCATTAAAATCCCAAGGATAAACGCCCAGAGTTCATATTGCAATCAACAAAAAGGTGATTAGTGCCCAACTGAAAACAAAAGCCCTGAAAAATCAAGTTGCGGGACTCAAATGCAAATGAGGTAGGACCTAATTGCAAGAAATTAGAACGTAAGTGGGCCTTTGTAACATAGATGGAAACTAAAGGGTGTAAAGTGCAATTTTTTAAACTTTTTGCATGCATGTGTGCGAAAGCTTTCTTCTTCATTCATATGCAACATTTGCAACTTCCTTCTCGTTTCATCACACACGGACAAGCCAATCGAATATCAAGATTTCAGATGAAAACAAACAAACGCTACAACTCCTAACATCAGACTCCATTCTAATAATCAAAATACAGCAATCCAAACATTCCAACATGCGAAAAAAATCAGGATAAGACTGCAATTCCCCTTGTGCAAGACTCCTGCCATGGGAGATGAAGGAAACGAAATGCACGGCTAGCAGGAAACAACTCTAGTTGGTTTTTGGTCACAGGTTTTTATTCACTAGTTTACTCACTGATGGAAACAAAATCATGACATAAAACCATAGTTCAAGTTCCCCTCCCCAACAGATCCACATAGACAGAAAAAGCGTCTTTTGCTACTCCCTTGAATGTTGGGTTCAATTTTTCTGGTGGGTTCTTGAATGCAATCCAAATGTAACTGATGGCCAAACCCAACAAACTTGGATCAAAACAAACAAGATCATCCAGTAATCTTTCCATTTTTCAAACACAAAGTCTTATGTTTAAACATGAAAATCCGAGAGAAAGAATATGCGAAAATCTGGAAAAAATTCTGCAACTATTCTATATTTGCTTTAGCAAATTCACAGATCGCACAAACTCATCTCCAAACTAACAAAATCATGGAACCATACAACCCAACCTCGGCAAACACCACACAAATTAAGCGAACAAAACAATCCCACTGTGAATCATGAACCCAACCCCCAAACTCAAGCCAAACCTATGAAACATGAAAGGATATAAGGGACAACTGAGGTTGGCTTTTGGATGAACAGGAAAAAAAGAATTTGAGAAACCAAAAAGGATAAGAACGGAAGGAATCATCAGTCCACTCGGAGGCAAAGACAAAACCAGCAGACAGCAGAAAGATGCAAACCAACAATCAAAGAAAACAGCCTTTAACTATAAGAGATAAGGATGTTACCTTAATCACAAGATGAACCGAGGAAATGACCAAGAAAAGGGCTCTGATGATTCTGCCAAACCTTCAAAGGAACGTCAATGGGAGAACGATGATGATGACGCAATTACCTCTTTGCGACCCCAAATCCCTTTTCGTCCTCATGGTTGAAACCCTTTTACCTTAGCTTTCCTTCAGCCGTAAACAACCCCCCAGCAACCTTCCTTTCTTTTTCTCTTTCAAACTCACGGCCTTCCTAGCTTTTCCTTCCTTACCCGTAGGTTTCTGACTTACTCATCCCTTGTTTTTGCCGTTTCTTTTCCTATCTAGCCGACCCACTCTCAGCTGCCTACCTCTCTCGTTATTTTTTTTTCTCTCCCGAAGTTTCTCCCTCTCCTCTGGTTTTTCCTCAGCACCCCGCTGTCACATACTTGCCCCCCTGGCTGCGTTTCTTTTCCCAGCCTTTTTATATCAAGTGGAAGACCCTAAACCCTCATTTCAATGGTCACAAGCAAACCTCAGCTCAACCCTTCTCACTTGGCCATCCGATTGGATTCTTGCATGAAACAGCTTTTTCTCTCTTTTTTTTGTTTTTTTTTTAAATAAATAAATGAATAAATAAATCAAAACAAGATAAATCAAAACAAATAAAATGCTAAAAAAAATGTCGATTTTGATTGATGGCATTTTTAAATTTTCTTAATAAACAATAAATTTGAAAGAAATAAAACATGTTTTTGTGAACAATTTATTTTCTTTCTTCTTTCTTTTTTTTCTTCAAGAACTAATAAAGCAAACAAAAATAAATAATTAAGAACAAATACCAAAAACAAAGCAAGAAAATGAAAAACTAAAAATTAAAATGAAGTTAAAATTTGAATTGAGAAAAATTTGGTGTCTACAAGGAGCAAATCAGTCAACTTTGCCGGTTCACTACGGCTCATAGAAAATGAATTAGCAGGGGTATTTTATACCGTTGGAAAGCCCTCGGAGTCTAGTTTCAAATGCCGTAAACGGAACTTGATTTTGACTCCTGGACGAAAAATTATATGCAGTTGAAGATACTCTAGTCGGCTGTCCTGGGCAACATTTTCCAGATTTGCTTCTCTTCTCTAAACTCAACTTTTACCCAATCAAATGAAATGATTTTTGAGAGATAATTTCCACAGACACAACCCAACATATAACAAGCATTTTTGCAGCAATTTAACAACAAAATTTCGAAATTAAACCAAGGGAATAAAGCAGCAAATTTTCGGACAGCACCTCCCCTCTTCCTCTTCAAGTTTTCTCTCCAACTTTCAAACCAAAAATCAATCCATAAACCACAAGAATATCAACCAAACAAGCAAGAATCCTCAAGTCCGCTACCTAATAGTCCACCTCAAGACATCTACCTAAATATAAAGTAAGAAAACAAGGGTTTCCTCAAGTCATCTACCCTAGTTTTGGTTAGGGTTTCAAATATCCTTGCATAACAACCCATAACCACTGCTAACTCTTGCATAACACTAAAGATCAAGGGAAGTGAAACTTGTTACCTCTTCAAAGGTTCTTGAACCCTAGTTAGAGCCAAGCTTTATATCACCAATCCACCAAGAAATCACTACAAGGCAAGAGCTTTCTTCTAGCTAGATCAACTTCCAAAAGTTTGAAGGTGTTGGATGAACTCTGGAAACAAGATTTGTGGAAGAAGTTTTGAGTTTTTCCTTCTCCTCTTTTGAGCTTCAAGGTTCGGCCACTTAGAGAGAAAAAGGAAGAAGATGAAGCATGAGTTGTGATGTGAAGGTGAGAAGAAAGCTAGCTTTTTTATGTAAAAAATGTCAACTATGAATAGTAACCCAAATAGTGCCATGCACTACTAGTTTCCTTCTTGTTTGCTACACTCAAATACTAATATTCTAAGGTAGTCTCTCTTACACCACTAATACTCATTCTTACTAGTCCAAGATAAATTCTCCAAATCCCCAATTAATCGTGCCGGTGTGACTTTTGAAAAATTTTTGATACATAAGGGATAAAAATATGACTTGAGTAAAATTCTTGCTAAAATGATAAAATTAAATAACTTGCCAATGCAAATAATTTTAAAATAGGTTAAATTAAAAATAAAAGTACAAGTCCTCATATTCTTTCCCCCTTAAAAGAATTTCGTCCTCGAAATTCTCACATAACTTGATGTTATTTTCCTCCAATTCTCATATAGTCTTTTCTTACTCATGGTACTACCACAAACTTACCTAGAGGGAAAATCTTACCACGTAAAGGTTAAGATAATATGTTAAGGAAGTTTAATAAGGATGTCAAAATGTGCAGGGTAGTATAAGCTTGAAGACCCGATAAAAAGTGAAAACGATAACTACGAAACTTTGTTACTACTTCTACTGGATCTTGAAATCAACCACAGTACACTGGCCACATACTATCTTCTCTATTCGAACTACTTTCCTTCATTATTAACCACAAACAAATAAAGAATTCTTGTCCAAATCCAAGAACAAATCATGTAATCCTTACTTCAATATCTCAATGGTCCTTAAGTACTCTCAATGAACTTAATGTCTCGTATATCAAATTCTATAAGATCTTAACAACGTAGTAATTTTGTCCTACTGGGCCTTAACCCTATTAATCTTTCAAAATGGTTGCAAAGAAACCTCAAGCAATCAATAACTTCAAAAAATATCACATCCAGTTTCATACAAACGTATACAAATATCAAAACACTAAAGGATAAACCTTAAACTCAATAATACCTTATCATAATCCTCTCTTTACTTACTCCGATAAATTCAAACCTTACATCAAATATAATAAGGCACTTGGGTTCATTCCTCTCCATAAAGAGAAAATATAGCTTTATAACAAAAATCAAAATGTTTGAAATTTTTAAGAGAAGGATATAAAATTTTCAGAATGACGCTCATAAGAGTAAATTTTTTTAAAAAAATTTTTGGTTGTTTGCAAGGAGACTCTCTTAGTTAACTCTAAAGTAGAAAGGTAAGATGGGGAGAACATAAAATATTTGGTTAAAATCTTTTCTTTTATAAAAGATACTATCTTAATAACTCAAATTTCAAAAAAATGTCGTACAAGAGAATTACCCAAATAACTTAAACAAGAAAAACAAGATCGAAGATTCTAAATTACTTTTACAAGCACATTTATAGCAAATTTAAATATCAGTATCTAAAAGGCGTAGAAAGGCAAAGAAATATATTATCAAATGAAAAATTTTTGAATTCATCATCATTTTTTTTTCAAAGTCAGGTATAACAGGTTCCATTGTCAAAAGATATATTAAATTTCTTCCCATAAATTATCTAGTTTATATCTAAGACTCGAAGAACCAATTTACATTCCCTTTTTACTCATGGATCATTAAACCTTA
Source organism: Coffea arabica (assembly GCF_036785885.1). Taxonomy (NCBI): domain Eukaryota; kingdom Viridiplantae; phylum Streptophyta; class Magnoliopsida; order Gentianales; family Rubiaceae; genus Coffea; species Coffea arabica. The sequence continues at coordinate 20,709,146 of NC_092318.1, read as the reverse complement.
ACTACTAATCATAGGACAAAAGTCTTTCACCAACACAATTGAAAGTTTACAACGATTCAATTCGGATTATCTTCATACACATACCATTATGTTCAAGCGTAAATAAAGTACTAAGTCATCATTGCTAACATTCATTCTTCCCATGGACTAAGGTGAATCATCAAGTTACCTCGCACCCCAAACAATGATTAACTCATATCGTGATTAGACACCAATGTATTCAACATATTTCTTTAAGCCGTACTCCTATACTATCCATATCCTCAACGCCATTCTCCGGTTTCTATTTCTCACACAAGCCTAAGGTAGTACAGGTATAAAAGGGCAAGGATCACGTAATCATAGATGCAATATTAGTCAATCATAATCCAAAGTACAATTATCAGATTTCACAAGATTGATGCATATGATCACAACAGGTACAAGTAAACATATAACAAGTCCAAATATATTAGAAATTAAACAAGTCTGCAGTGCTAGCACAATACACATTCAAGACATGCATCAAATTTCAAATCTGACCACCATCAATAGAAACCCTAACTTGGGATTTACTCGCCTAGGCCACGACAACCTTCATAATTCTATTCTCTTCAATTTGTTCAACCTTAGATCTAGCACTCAAATCTTTCATGTCCTAACCTTCGCCATTATACTTTATCAAACTTTAGCCTCTCCATTTTATCTCTTAGTTGTCTTTCCCTTTAGTCAATGCAGTTATGGAACTCCTAGAACTATTCACGAAATCATTAGTATACTTGCTCCTCAATCACACTAACTTCAGGCTCTCAAATGCGATCACTCTACATCTTCAAATCTCCCTCAGTTCTTACACTTGAAGGTAGGCTCTCTTCTTGAAAACCAAGAATTTCATATTCAAATCTTGGATAAGCTTTTTTTTTCAAAGTGGAAATTTTCCAGTAGGTAAATAAGTAAAAAAAGCATTTTATTCCTTTGAAAACTCTTTTGTTTTGGTTCAAAACCATCATATGTGGAATTAACTGGCAAATCTCGGTTTCTTATCTCTGATAGCTAATACCACTATTTGCACCAATTCTTTTCATTCCTACAAGTATAAAGATAATTTGAATTTCATTCAATCTTTCACTACAAATCTCTCACATAATGTTTCCTTTCGATATAACACCATATAATTCCTCAGTTTTGTTTCCACCAATGCCATATAAGAAATTTTCAAGTACCAATTCTCTTTAATCACTAGGACACAGTAGGTTCTCCAGTTCATGTAATATTCAAGTTAATCCCATAGTCTGGTAAGGGGTTTTTGAAATAGGAGTAGTTCCAGGTGCTAAGTCAATCTTAAACTCAATCTCTCTTTCGGGTGGCAATGACACCAACTCCTCCAAGAACACGTCTGGATACTCATTTATCACCGGTGTATCTTCTAGTTTAATCTTTTCTCCTGGGGTGTTAACTAAAAAAGCCAGATACCCCCGTGTCCCGCTACAAAGCAATTTCCTAGCTCTAATTCCCGAAATAGGGGCAGATGAGGCTAGAATACCCCTTACGTCTAGTTTTAGAATTGCCTCTCCGGGTATGCACAACTCAACCACCTTTGTTCGACAATCTACCCGAGTATGATAACGTGCTAGCCAATCCATTCCTATAATAACATCGTATCCCTTAATGGCCAAACTTATAAGGTCAATTACTAATTTTCGCTCACCAACCCAAATATCGCAATTTCTATACACCTCGTTGGCAAGTAAGGATTGATTACCCGTAGGTGTTCTTACTTCTAGGTCATATGGTAGCCTTTCAGCCTTTACATCAATTCCATATATAAAAGTAGGGTTAACAAAAGAATGCGTAGCACCAGGGTCTATCAAAATCTTGGCCAATCGATGAAAAACAGGAATCGTACCTTCTACTACCTTCGATGGCTCAGGTACTGCCTGTTGGTCTAAGATGTACACCCTAGCCAGCACCCTTGGCCTAGTCCCTCCTACATTGGTCGGTTTAGGGTTTGATCGGTCAGCTGGTTCGGCATCACTAACGAGTGGACAATTAGCGATCTGATGCTCAGTACTTCCACACCGTAAGCACTTTCGAGCCTCTCGCCAGCAAGTATCTTCGGTATGGTTGGGTTTCCCACAGTATCCACAAGATACTCGATGGGCGGATGTCTGGCCTCCTTGCGAGGCACCTCTTGCCTGGCCCCTGCCACCTGAGGCTCCTCTCAGAGTAATTCTTCTAGATGTATCCGTAAACCTTCCATCACCAGCTCTTCAACCGACCTTAGGAGGTGGCATACCCCGATCTCCATGTAACTGTCACTGACTCCCACCAGGCGCACCTCTCTTTTTTGCATGAAAAGCTCTTACTTGTGCCCTAGCAATTTCTATTCTCAAGACTGTGATGCCTCTACTTCTCCCTAAGGCGAACCAAAAAGTATCGGCGGGACGCCTGCCCAACTCTCTCCAGGACTCAGTACAATTCCAGTTCAAACTTAAGGTATAATACCAACAATGAAAGTCGGAATAAGGACAATAAATCATTTTCATAGATCAATATTCAATCTTACATCACAAGTTCAAAATACATTCACTTTCCCAAAATATATAACTTCCAAAATGTGTCTAGTTGAATACAATCAAAACCCTAATATAAAAATACCTCAAGTCAGCTTCTCCATCACTCCTTCCATTTCGGTTCCTGTTAATGAAAACAAATCTAATGGGATGAGCTAACGCTCAGTGAGGCCAAGAAACATGCAAAACACATAGTTCAAGTCGCAATGGTATTTAAGCAAGAATTAAAGCTGTAACATTCAAGTAATTCATAATTTTCAATTAGACACACTTGAGTAGGATACAGGAGCTCTCAGGAACTAATTTCCACTTACTTTGCCAAAGTTCAATCCGATACCTACTCGTAATGATATTCCGTCACCCGGGTAGGTAATTAAGTCCATAGAACTTCACTTACTCCATTTATGATCCTGAGTCAACATGAGAGGTACCTCCCACCCGAATCGGTGTGGTACATACTATCGCTCAGTAGTCGATGAGACATCGCTCCAATCGACTTATACTTTATTTATGGTTCTGAGTGGACATGAGAGGTACCTCCCACCCAAATTGGTATGGTACATACTATCACTCAGTGTTCTATGAGACATCGCTCCAATCGACTGAAAATGGTTTAGGGTTCTGAGTCGACATGAGAGGTACCTCCCACTCGAATCGGTGTGATACATACTATCGCTCAGGGAACCGATCACAATTATTTATGGTACTCAATCGACATGAGAGGTACCTCCCACCCAAATTGGTGTGGTACATGCTATCGCTCAGGGAACCGATTATAGCACTGAGACAGTATGAGAGGCACCTCCCATCCAAATTGGTGTGGTACATGCATCCGCTCAGGGCTTACGAGTTAGATATGTTAATGAATAATTACCGATCATATGTATTCCAGTAACAAGTATCGCATAATTGAAAGAAAGAGAGGACGAGGGCGTCCCCACGAGTATACACATAAGTCGAGGAGGTTCACTCCACTCGATATCACAACACAAATATGGTTTGCAATAGCAAAACTTCACTTAATTCACATAGCAATGCACTTCACACAATTCGAATATCAATTCACATAGCACAATTCAATTGTAGTATCACTTAAGGGAGAGCGAGTGCGGTAAAGTACACACTCATCTCAACAATTTCATAATACTCAATTAACAATTAAAGTATTTATCAACAATTTATGCACTTGACACTCACCAATCAAAATAAGGGAGTAAGTGCCCAAACAAGCTTTTAGACGTCCACTTCGAGATCCTCTTGAAGGTCTCCTTGAGTGCCTGAGCAAATAATAATTGACTATCACACACTATTACTTACAAACCCCTTGCTAACAAGGAAGATTTTACACTTGTACAATACTAAGAAAATATCTTACAAAAGAGCCTTAATTACTCGTAAATCGAGACTCAAAAGTGAGGTTTAATAACACGAGAAAAAACTGATTTCCTTCATGAAATCAGGTCTAAAACGGTCAATCAATATCAAAGGATAGGGAAGAGTTTCCAACAACTCATTTCCCATCGAATCGAAAAAATTTCAGTTTTGCACGTCAAATTTAGAAAAATCAGAACTTGCACTCAATAGGCCCAAAATTGGAAAACTTTATACTGTTGGAATCTTGGTTCAAAGTACTAAAAGTTCCTAGAAGACACCTTTCTAGGATTCTAAATGGAAGACATTCAAATTTCAGCTCAAATTGGCTGATTTGAGCATACAAGACAGTTTCGGTCATGTTTTTCGGCAAACTTTGAAAGTTCGGCAAAATTCACAGAAAGTGAATTAGCCCCTGAAATTTGTAAAACAATGAGAATTTCAATCAAGGTTTCAAACAGGCCAAACGGAACTAAATTTGAAAGTTTTGAGCGTCAAGATATAGTAGCTCAAAATTGGTAAATTTTCACTACTAAACAGTGAATTTTCCAGTTTTGAAAGTAAACTTTGGGACATCATTTGAGTATTAAAATAGTCTTAGAATGACACCAAAATTTGGTACAATTAAACTCCCAGATGAGGGCTATTCCTCTATCAAATTTCATGTAAAAACTCATACGGGAAGGTAGTTAACAAAACTACCAAAGTTCAAGAAATTCCCAAAGCAAATCTGTCTTCTTGTTTTCTTTTCCTTTTCAAGCACTTTGCACCATGAAATCAGTCCCATTTTGGTTCATTTTGATAGTTGGTTGACATCAAAATTTCAAAATAAAACATCTCACAAACAACTAAACCAGTTGTCCAGCAAAAAGAAGGGTTTTCCAGATTTGTCGCAGTTTGGAAATTGAACCATATCTCACTCAATATAACTTGGAATTGAGAATGGTTGGTGGCATTGGAAACTAGAATCATAAGGCTGCATTTCATCAGAACAAATTATTTCCAAAATCAATCCATAAATGAGAGAAAATAGAGCCACGAAATGCAGCTTGTACCTTCTCTCAGATAGACCATCAGAACAGGACATCAAACTTTGCCGAATCACTACGGCTCACTCATTTCGAACTAGAAAGTGAATTTTATACCGTTGGAAAGCTACAAATATCTAGTTTCAAATGCCATAAATGGCACTTGATTTTGACTTTTGTACAAAGAGTTATGTTCGATCAAAGGGACACTGTTTGGACTGCCTGAACACATTTTCCAGATTTCAATCAATTTCGAAATTTCAAGTTTTGCTCAACCAATTTTTTGTGTAGAAACTTTCTACACACAATATACCACATATATACATCAGTTGCACAGTCATTTGAGCATCAAAAATCTGAAATATAAGCAAGGAAATAACAGGACAGATTCGGCCAGCATTCCTGCGAAATTTTCCTTCAATCTTTCCTTCATTTCTCACCATAATCTTTTCATCTACACACATAACACACATATTCAAGCAATTACACCTCAAGCCCGCTACCTAGAGGTCACCACAAGACCGCTAGCCTAACATTTAAAACAAGAAATTAAACTCCTCAAGTCCGCTAGCCTAATCCATGTGTAGGGTTCAAACCCTTGCAAATAAAGCTCCAATCTTTGAAGAAAATGGAAGGTTCAAGGTTGATGAAGGCTACCTCTTAGCTTTGTGAAGAGACTAGAAATTTTGGACCGAAATTTTCCCAAGAAAACCCGCAAGAAGGTGTCTTCCTCAAAGCTTAAGTTGCTCTCCAAGTGATGTGGAAGTTGTGTGATGATTTGTGGAGGATTTGGAACAAGAATGGTGTAAATGAAGAGAGCTCTTTTTCTTCTTCTTCCTTTGCTATTTTTAGCCGAGCTTCAAGAGAGAGAAGAGAGGTGTTTGTGTATTGTGAAGCTTCTTGGAGAAGCTTGGGTGATTTGTGGTCAAGATTCCTCCAAAAGTCAACTAGGAATAGTGTTCGCGCGCATGCGTTTCGTATCCGATTTCTCTCGGGTTTGTTTCACTTGTGCACTAAACCTCAAATGTATTTCCTATAATACTATAATTATTCACCCTTAGTAGTCTAGAATAATTTCTTGAATCTCCATTTAGCCGTTCCGACTCGAAATACGCGAACTTCTGATTCGCTCGCGATAAATCGAAACTTAAAAGAAATTCTTGTAACGATAATATAAGTAACTAATATTAGGGTAAATAATTATAAAAATAACTATTTTAAGAAATGAAACGTGAGTCCTCAAATCTCCAAGATCATTGCACTCTCGGATAGAATATTGTCTCGAAAAACGTGTATTCGCTATTTCTTTCTAAACGTGCCTCCGAAAATTAAATTTGCTAACGGGATGTTTTAAAAATATAAGTAAGACATAGTTCCATGTAAATGGATTTAAAATGGTTGAAATATATTATTCGGAGAAAATGAGTGAACAAATAGTTAAATAAGCCAGTAAAATAGAATTAAAGTAAGTAAAAATTCGGATCCTCACAAAGGCCTTCTTCAAAACCTCCGTAAAAGTATTAATTTGTGCCGCCGCTAGGACCTCCTGTATTTCCACATTGAGCCCCTATACAAACCTCCTAACCCTCCTTTGCTCCATAGCTATTAATTCGGGAGCAAACTTCGATAGCTTAGTGAACTGAGTCTCGTACTCAAATACACTTACGGTTCCCTGACGGAGCTTGATAAAATCCTCCCTCTTCTCCTGGACTATCGGTGAAAGATACTTTTCATTAAACTCTCTCACGAAATTCAACCAAATCCATGCAGTCCCCTCTCTCTCCCATTTAGCCCTAATCACGTTCCACCAGGTTCTAACTGGCCCCTCAAACTGAATACAACGAAATGCACTTGCCTATCCTCCGTATAGTTTAGGGCAGTGAAAATATTGATCACCATCTCTAACCACCTCTCAGTTGCCTCAGGGTCCGGTCCCCCAAGAAACTTAGGAGGAGAAAACTTTTGGAACCTCTCTAGGGCCATGTCTTGCCATATTTCAGGGTTCCTAGGTTGATTAACAGGGGCTTGACCCTGCTGCTCTACTAGTCGAGCAAGAATATTGGTCATTTGTTGTATTGCGTTTGCCACCTGATCCCCCCCATCAGCTCGGGATCCAGGTTGCGACTCAACCGTTGCCTCTTTTTCCTCTCTCGGTTCTTGCACCGGTTCCTGTGCCTGTCTAGCCCCACGGCCACGGCTAGAACCGCGCCCTCGGGTAGTTCCACGATCCTGACTTCTTCTACCTTCCATGCTTCTTGAATAATAGACTATATAAATATAAACAAAATAAATTATAGCTCAAATAAAACATTTCCAAATCATAAAGCAAAGACAATAATACACATTTAAAATAAACATTTTCCTTATATACATAGCAAAATGAGTCTTATAACAAGTTAGAAAGTGCTATACAAGCCTACCTAATACAGTCAAAAGCTTATAACAGCCAAGGGACATGGAACAAAAAGCAAGCTCTATATACATCAACCTTAACACGTCAATAGCAAAAACAAAAGATGATGTATCACCCATCTATGCCCCTAACTATCTCACGCAATCTCTCAAAACCCTAGATTTCCTACCCTAATTATTAACCGACGCGATCGACTCTGCCTCCTCCTCGGGTGCAGCCGGCTCCTCCTCTGGGTCCTCCTCAGGATCCTCCTCCGGATCACTAGGGACCACGTACCTTTGACCCTCCTCGGCCAAGTCCTGCACCACCTCCTCTACTAGGGCCTCACATTTGGTCAAAATACGGTCGGTCCGATCTCTCACATCTCTAACTATCTGAACAAGGTGACCATTAGCCGCCTAAGCCTGTTCTCTAAAGGCATTGGTCCGTTCCTGCTCCTCAAGAACCGAAGCCTCAAACTCTCGAATCTTGGCACCCTGGACTCGGAGGACTACCTGCAGACGCTTTATCTCTATCTGGCACCTACGATTGGCGCTACCCAATCGTCTCCTCTCATTGGCAACCGCAAGTACTACCCTATCAGGGTAGGAGTCGGTTTTCCAGCAATCGCAGTGTCGGATCTTATGCGCTGGAAACCACCAACACACAGGCCCGCCAGGATACTCCTGATAAGTAAGTACACGACATACAGGCCCCTCAAGGTGCTCCTGGCAAGTAGGTACTGGCCGAGATGGCCCAGCACTCCCACTCGCATCTTTACCCTCCATAACCTACATTACAAGTAATATCACAAGAATGAGCAAGTTAGACAAATAAAGCTAGGCTAAACACCTATTCTCGAGTGTGAAACCCTAAAAGATCATAACCAAGCTATATCAGGTATAAATTATTCAATCTACCCAGATCAATTCAAACCTAGGCTCTGATACCACCTGTGACGACCCCATCTCCCCCTAGGCGTATCCTAGGGTCTAGCGAGTCACCTGCCCAACTCTCGCCAGGACCCAGTCACACTTAACTCAAGAAAAATAGCTTACAACCATAGAAAAGAAATAAAACAATAATTTCAATCTTAACATATACATTGATATTTAAATCCAGCTCCACGGCTTATACACGCTCAAATATGTCAAAGTGTTTACAATCCAGGTACAATTAATCCTAGTCAAGCACTAGCACGAGTATGATCGCAAAATGTTCAAAAACTAGACTACGCTAGCCTGTACCAGTCTCACGCCTCGCTCGTACCCCCTGTAAGGAAAACAAAATCTAATAGAGTGAGCTAAAGTTCAGTGAGGTTCTAAAACATCATGCAGACCCAAATAGTAAGTTAACCATGATTTAAATTCATAAGTATCAAAATAGCGAGCATATGAAATCCAGAAAATGAGCCAAGCAATGGATATTTAACATGTCAAGTGAAAGGATACAGCCGCTATTTCAAAATAGCTCCGCCATACCTTGATCAAGTATTAGCTGACTCTCCGTCAACTTTCAAGTAAAGTAACCAGTCCAGTAGTGCCCCGCTTTACGCTAATCCGTCCACCATTCAACCTCCTTACTGGGCCCGAATACCACGAGAAACACGCATGGTAATACTCGAGTATACCAATTAGTCGAGAAGGTATCACTCCACTCGACAAAACAAAAGACCCAAGGTTCGTTATCTAATCGACCAGGCCCTTGCCGGCTCGACTCGATTAACAAGCCTCAAAGTTTCTGAAATTCCAGAGTGCTCACGCAGAGACAAGTATATCAAGTCATGTGTACTAAAGGCACAGCAACAAGTCATGTTTAGAACAAGTGCAATAAAGTACACCCTTGTCCGTTCAAACAAGTCAAATATTGTCGAAACACATTGGTAAAACATGTAAACGCAAGTATCAAATACAAACATGCACTTGGAAGCACTCACCAAAGGTCTAGTTCTTTGCAAGGTTATGCCCAGGTGCAACTCCTTGGATGGAGTCCAAATCTGCGATAAAATATTATGCAAGAGTTTAAAATCAATTAGGGTTTGAAACACAGGAGTTTCGTTTCAAGAAAATCAAGTACATGAAACTTGTTTAAGTAGTATTCAAGTTACTTATCAAACTCTAGAAAATTCATGCTCGCTCGTTTAATTTCGATCAAGAAGTGATTTAGACTTTGAAAGTCGTACTTAGTATCAAAGACCGCAAAAAATTGTATTTTGAAAGGGTCGCGACTTTCATTTTTCAAGGGTACGAGTTCCAGCAAAATTTCAGCTTATATACGTTGACTAAAGGAAACTCGCCAACCACAGATGATCCAAGTCTAACTTGACCTCAAATCTCCGCTCACCTCGCGAGCACATAAGTCTAACCCTCGAGTGAAAATTTGGGCGGCATGCTCTTTGTATTTAGCTATTTTCCCGCCATATATGTCTCCATTTCTTTCCTCAACTCAGCCCAAATTCAACACATAAGCAAGCTCAACAAAATAGCTATGCAACTAGGCTCAATGTCATCCAAATACAAGTCAATTCTAGCAATGTAACCATCAAAATCAAAGCTGGAAACCAGTTTTAAAGACGAATGGCTAAGTAGCAGGTTTGTCATCTCTCGGTGTTTTGGTTACAACTGGAGTTACGCATATCGGTTTGGCATAAATTTTATGGCATTTCGAAGCTAAGATAGAGAATTATATTTTCTATGAAGACATTGATACCCAGTTCTTGCATTTTCAAGGTCAAAATTTGAAATCTCAAAGAAAACAGAAAGCTGTCGGTTAAACACGACATTTGGGCAGTCAGGGGTATTTTAGTCATTTAACAAGATACAATGCTCCGATTGAGCTGAAATTTTTGCAGTAGATATTAACTCAATTACCTACAACTTTCATGTTTTGACCAAGAACTGATTTGGCCTTTATCATGGACGAATATGCAGGTCAGTTTGAATCCAAAAACAGGGCAGAATCACTACAAATGCTGGAATTCAACTTTTACTCTAACAAAGTTACACTCAAGCCCAAAATTACTTCACAAGTTCCATTTTCAACCTTAATAACATCATTGACTAGTTAAATAACACTAATCAAAACTCAAAAGATGCAAACCCTAGTTAAATATTCCACTACACCATCAAAACCTAAATAATTAGCCATAGCAATCCAAGAGTAGAACCTTCTATACCAATTTAACAAGATGAAGCAAGAGAAAAGGAAGTTCAAGGTTTATACCTTCCAAAAGCTTCTTGCAAGTGAAAAACAAACCACTCTCTTCCAAAAATTTCACCACACAAAGCTTTCCAAACACCAAAAGACAAGTTTAATCGGATTGGTTTGGTTGATTTCGCTCAAACAAGCTTGATTCAAGGGTTGAGGTTAAAGCTTTCTTCTCTCTTTTTCTTCCTCTCACTCTCGGCCATCAAGAAGCAAATGGAGAAGAAATGAAGCCAAGCGAAAGATAAGAAGAAAGGAAATTGGTTTACTCAAAGATGGTTAGATTTCCGCCAAGTGTCGCCGCATGATTAAATCTCAAAAATTTTTTCTTTTTCCCTCTTTATTTTGGTCAAGATTTTCGGCCCCCCTCAAGGATATTTTAGGGATGATATTTCTAAAATAAAGGCATGGAGATTAAGGTCATAAAGTAGTGTTCAAGTGGTGTATTCAATCGGTAGCAAACGGTGCACGTCGGTTCGAGCCGTTTTTCCTTAACTCGCGCGTACTAGGGTTTTAACTTATGATTCACTAACTTATGATCAGCACTTCTAAACACACACTTTCTCTTATATAAAACTCACTCTTAACCACCAAATTTAGTACACACTCCTTACCGATTAATCACACCACTAAAATACGCAAAAACCCTAGTTTACCCTAACTATAAAAGTAAAGGGAAAACTCTTAATTCTATTCTTTATCACAACTATTGAGGGAGTAAATGAGTAGTAAAGCTATTATAAAGTAATTGATTCAAAATAAAAGGGAATTTTAAGAAAATATGAGGGATTTTGCAAGTTCTCACAGTTTGGGCCCGATAAGGGGCATGTTTAGTGGACGGAAAACTGGTGTAAAGTGGAGATCTACATTCATGGTTTTGTCTCTTTAAACGTTGAGGGGTGTCAACGGGTTTGGAACAAGTTAATGCAATGGGGAAATTGGCTCTTGAGAGCCATTTGTATCCTTTGACTTGAATGCTCTGTATGAGTTGTAGTGTTTACTTATTTCATTATTTGATGCTTATATTTGATCGATTTAAATTTTAGTTATGTGATTTGTGACTGCGTGACCTTTTGGCACACCTCATTGGGCGAAAACTCACCCTGTTACCCTTTGTTTTTCCTTACAAGGGACAAAGTTTTGAGAACGTGATTTTGGGGAAAGAGTTGAGTTAGTTTTAGTTTTGTTTTGTTTAAGCTCTTCTGTATTTGTATACTTCACATGTATTTGTATAAGTTTGGATACTTTGGCTTGTATTTTAAGTTGAATCTTTAGCGACTCCATTGTATATGGTTTTGGATTGATGATTGGAATTTAAATTGCACGTTTTAGTACTTTATGTGAATTTTGATTTAATAGTCCTGGCGAGAGTTGGGCAGGCAGTTCGCTAACCTTTGAGGTACGCCCTAAGGGAAGGTGGGGCTGTCACACAGCACTTAATACGCAAACTCCATGAAAGCTCTTAAATTCTCCAAAGGTTTTAGGTATGGAACAGTTCAAGATCAATGCAATTGCATCTTGCTTAACCTGTACAAAATAAGAAACACTAAACAATGTAAAGTTAAAATCGTTAGTAAAACCATAATCTCTCTCACCAACTTCCCTAGCTTTTACAATTATGCTCTTATGCAAGCTCAACTCTTTTGAAAGCTTACTCTCTTTTTCTTTTACACTTCCGTCAAACTTCACTCTCATTACCATGTTCAATTTTCCCACTATTAACTACATCTCCCCACTCTTTAGCTTCAATTACAATTTATTCTCTCTCTACTCTTTCAACTTGCCCTTTCTTTTGTTTTTGTTGTAGGAAGTGTGGATAAGTCTCCCATGCACTACCAAATCCTCCATCTATGGATGATGTATTTGCATGCTTAGACTTGGAAGAAATTGATGTAATCTGCTCCTTTTCCCTTTTGAGTGGCCTTTCTTTCTTTAGCTTACTATATGTCAACCTACTGCAAGAATTCTTAATCTCCATAGCTTGGTTGAGGTCATGAGACTTCTCAAATGAAACTGGTTTAGTTGAGGATGAACTTTTCTTAGATGCTTGGTAGGTCCCCCTTTGGTTTTTCTTAAAGTCATCGCCGGTGCCTTTGTATTTCTCATAAGCTCTTAGTGCACGATCACTATCCATTTCCTCCTTGAGGGTACGAAACTCATGATTTAGCATTGTATCACGGCTAGATTACATGGAAACCCTCCTCTTGAAAGATTCATTCTCCATTCTATCAAGATGTTTATGCATGGTTTTGATTGAATTGTTTAACTTCCTTTGAAATTCCGTCAGTATGGACTCCAATACAAGCATAGGATCAAAGTGCTGTGGACTCCCTTTGGTAGACATCTTTAACTTGCAAAAATAGTTAGCAAAACAAATGAAGATTTCCTCACAACACACCCTCACGTGTATGCTGTAACAACCCCACCTCCCCCTAAAGCGAACCTAAGGGTTTAGCGAATCGCCTGTCTAGCTCTCGCCAGGACTCACTCATTCACTTCAATCGACTCTCAAGATTTAATCGTTCAAGCCTCCAAAAATAACATTTAATTTCTACAATTCAACCAAAATTCAAACTTATTTACAACCCAAAAGCCAAATGTAAGATACAATACCTAATGTCAAAATACATTCTATCTACCAAAAGTATAAGTACAAGAGGGTTGTACACACTAGTTCACACTTAATTGCTCCAGAACTCCACTCCTGTAAGGAAAACAAAAACTAAAGGAATGAGGTAAAAGTCCAGTGAGGTTCCAAAACAAGCAGTCAAGTAGGTAAAGCACAGAAATATTACATTTACTACTTCACACACTTTGCACAGTAATAAGCAGTCATTCAAGAAATAAACATTCAATTATTGGAAGGATACATGCTCACTTGGTGCCATTCATTCAGTCATTCAGTCGCCGAAAATTTCTCCCTTATTCCTCCAACATGTGAAAAAATTTGAAAATAAAACTCCAACAGTGATCATTTCATTCAGTCAGTCCATCAGATTTTGTGATCATACTCGAGTATACCAAAACAGTGACCCAAGGTCACCAACCTACCCGACCAAGTCTGCTTCTGGCTCGAATAGGCCAGCGATGAAGGGCAAGAGTCCAGTTCAGCGAAAGGCTTACATTCATGCACAAGTAACATTCAATCATTTGATCATTGAAAATTCACATTCACTTAGGTCGAGTGCAATAAAGTACACACTCACCCATTGAAAATCTATTTAACAATCATTGGAAAGCATTTAATACTCAAACAAGCATACACAACATTCCACATAGTCATTTAAAGCACAAACATGCAAGGAACACTCACCAATATTAGTAGATTAAACGTTAACTCTCTGGATGATAACCTTGATCGCTACCAAACCCTGAAGCAAGATTCACAATCACAATAGATTTAAACTTAGTAGATTCAACTAGCCAAAATATACACGTCTAGTATTCCATGTACTTCTCACTTTGAACTCGAGACTTTAAGATAAAATCAATCACAAGTATTCTAAAAGTGAGGAGAGCAATTTAAGTATCCAAAATCACACCAAATTAAGGTTTAAGACTTAGAAAAGTTTTTCCAAAGTTTCAAGTCCCACTCAATTCATTTGACAAAATTCCCAACTTTGGTGACGTTCTTTGAAAAAATATAACTTGAGTTTCATAGGTTAAAAAATCACAAAACTTAGACCATTAGAAAATAGACTCGAAGCACTGACAGGTTTTAGAAGAAATTTTCAGAAATTCATCTCATAGGTTTGTCAAATTTCAGTTCAAACTCACTACTGTCTCATGTGCAAAAACAGAACAGTCATGGTTTTCAAGAAACTTTGCAGATTTTTGGTATTTGTAGGAGTTAAACCAAACCCTGAATTTTATACCATTGAAAGCTATGAGTCTATTTTCAAACACAACAAACGGAACTCAATTCCGACTTTCCTACACGAAGTTATAGTCAATTTTCCAAAGCTGCGCAGGACTGTGAGGACTCGAATTTTTTATGTTATTTATATTTATTTATTTATTTCACTAGTTTATCTAATTATTTATTTATTCATTTGCTCCAATTAATTTATTTCATTCATTTTAATTGCATTTGCATGGTACATTGCCTCACTTTATATTTTAGCGCATTTGTCCTTAAAGTTAATTTTTCTACCGCTCGATTAGTGAGAATTAGAGAAAACACATTTTTCGAGGCAATATTTGATCCGAGAGTGCAGTGGTCTTGGAGAATTAAGGGTGATCAATTGTAGACTAAGAAAATTTAATTGAGAGATTGAAGGTGAGTGAGTTGAATTAAGCTCAATTAGGAGTACTAATGGGCCACTATTCACTTGTTGACTTTTGCACCAAAAGTAGCTTTATGTCCCATCTTTCTTTTCATCAAATCACTTCACACAAAAAGCACACAAACCCTCTTTTCTTCCCTCCCCCCTTGGCCGGCCACTTCCTCTCCATTTTTGCCAAGAAAGTTTCAAATTTTCTTCTTTATTTTGCTCCATAAAACTTGCCCCAACCTAGCTCATACTCTTGGATCATCCTCAAGCTTAGTAGAAGGCTTGAAGGAGGAGGATTCTTGGTGGTCTAGAGCTTTATTCCTTGAGGTTTTTGCTTACTACTCTTGGAGGAAAGGGAACCCTCAAAGCTCTCATTTTTCTTCCATCTTATGGTTAGTTTTAGTTAGTTTTAACTAGTTAAGCTTGGATTGTTGATGGGTTCCATGAACCTTGACTTTAGGTAGATATCTTGAGGAAGATTCTTAGGTAGTGGCCATGAGGATTTCTTTTTTGTTTGGTTGTTGTTTTAGTGATTTATAGTTTGGTTTTGGTATGAAGATTTGGAAAGAAAATTTGAAGAGAAAGTGGTACAAGGCTGTCCGATTTTAACTGGTTTATTTTCATTGGTTTAATTTCGAAATTTGTGGTTATATTGATGCCAAAATGCTTGTTATATGTTGGGTTATGTGTGTGTAAATTATCTCCCAAAAAGCATTTCATTTAATTGAGTTAAAGTTAGGTTAAAGGGAGGAAAACAAACCTGAAAATTTCTGATCAGTGCTGCCATCTAGTGCGCACTCAACATGCGCACTCAACAGCCATAATTTTTCATACAGGAGTCGAAATCAAGTTCCGTTTGCGGCATATGAAACTAGACTCTGAGGGATTTCTAATGGTATAAAATGCACCTTCTAGTTCGTTTTCTATAAGCTGCAACTAACCGGCAAAATTGACTATTTTTCCTCACTATTTTAACCGAGAAACAAGCACAGCTGCAGTTTGTAGCTCATTTTCACTCATCTTACAAAATGAATTTGAAGACAGTTTCTTCTAGTGATTTTTAGAATTTTGAATTTAGTTTTCAATGCCACAAACCTCGCTAATTTTGGACTTGTGTAGCCTTAGATATGACGTGATTTCGAAACTGTGTAGGATGTTCCAAAGCTGGAATTTCGTGAACCAAGTTTCAAAAACCAGCTTTCATAAAACTGTTGTATCTTGGTGTAGAAAAATCCAAATTGAGTTCCATTTGTTGCGTTTAAAACTAGACTTGGAGTTCTTTCAGTGATATAAATTTCAAGAGCTAGTTCGATTCCTATGAATTTTACCAAATTTTCAAAATTCACTGAATTTCAAGACTGTTTTGACTGATTTGGACAAAGCAGTGATTTGGAGCTAAGATTTGACTGATTTCGGATTTGAATCTGGAAAAAATATCTTCTAAAGAGTTTTAGTTCATTGAGTCTATTTTCCAATGGTATAAGATTGGCAAATTTTGGACTTATGGAACTCAAGTTAGGATTTTTCAAAGAAGGTTGCCAAAACTGAATTTTTCCTTGTAAAGTGGCAAAACTCCAAAGTGACTTGGAAACATTTTCTAGGTTTCAAGCCTAACTTTCTTGGTCATTTGCACCTCATTTCATACTTGGGAAATGGATTTCAACCCCTAGTCTAATGTCCTTGATTTCCATGAAAATGAACCATAAAATGGAGTGTTTTAGCTAGAGTAACTCTTGAGGAGTTAGTGTTTTAAATTCATTTTCTTAGTATGAGTTAGTGTATGTTAAATTTGAAACGCATTATCGATGTGAGGATCCGTAAAATTCCTTATATTTTGTTTTAAAATACCCTTTTATTTGGAAATTATTACTTTATAATGGCCCTACTACCCAATCACCCCACAATAAGTGCAAATGAATATAGAATTAAGGGTTTTTCCATTTCGTTTTCAAGTTAGTGCGAATTAGGGTTTTTACGCCTATCTGTGGTGTGACTATCCGGTACGGAGTGTAGATCAAATTTAGTGATTAAGAGTGAGTTTTAGATGATATTAAGTGTGTGATTAGAAGTTGTAATAATAAGTTAGTGAACTATAAGTTAAAACCCCAGTATACGCGATTTAAGGAAAAACGGGTTGAACCGACGGGTACCGTTCACTACCGATTGAACACCCCACTTGACTACCACTTTCTTATCATAAAATAGCCTGGATATTAGTGCAAAATATCAGCCCTTAAACCAGCTCAAGTCAGTCGAAATTGTAGACCAAAATAAGGGAGCAAAGGAAAAAAATTGACTTCCAATCCAAGGGTGACATTTGTCCACTTTGACCCAAATCAATTCCTATCCTTTTAACCTTCTTGAAGCTTCAATTACACTTTATTTCAGCCTCCATTTCTGCCATATGAACCGTGAGAAAGAGAGGGAAAAGCCAAGGGAAAGAAACCATAACCCATCTTCAGTTTGATCCACTTAAGTGAGAAAACAATAAATCTAAACCGATTAATCAATAGTTTGAGAGCTTGGGAAGCTTAAGGAACCAAAAATTTCAAGGAGTAGTGGAGGATCACTCTTGCAAGGCCTTGTCTTGAGGTATAATGGCTGATCACCCTTTCTTTTCCATTAATCATGATTAAGTTGGGTATTAATGTTAGAATTGTGCTTGTGATGCTTGTTTGAAATGGTTTTGATGATTGGAGGGATGAATTTTGAGATAGGGTTTTGATTTATTCACTTATAATTTTTGTTGGTTAGGTGTTATATGGTGTATATATATGGTATATAATCTTGTAAAGGAGAAAGTAGTGGTGGTTTTAAGGTAAAAATGTAAATTATAGCTTGATGTAGCAAAATTCCAGATTTCTGGAAATTGAAGCATCAGTTCTGCCCGGTTCTAGTTCCCTATGTTAGATGCTGAATTAGGCTTACCACAAAACATGAAAGTTGTATAGAATGATTTTTTTTAGTTTCCTACAAAATTTCAACTCAATCGGAGCAACGTAGCCTGTGAAAAGACTGAAATACCCCTGACTACCATAGGTTTGGACCAGTGGACATTTGCAACGTTTCACCAAACTGATCGTATCTTTTCACCTTGATACGTACTGAAATAGCTTTTAGCCAAAACACAAAAGCTGTATTGTTATGTCTTAGCTTTCCAACGCCTCTAGAATCACCTCGTTTGGACTTTGGTAGCCTGAGTTATTGTCGTTTACGTATAAGGCGGTTAACAAGCCCGAATGTGAGATTCTGGTTCTATTATTTGAGATTTTGACTTAGATACACTACAAACTGGACTGAGTGGTCTTCATCAAAGTTGTAGGCCTTTGTCTTAGCTTCGAAATGGTATGAATTTTACCCCAATCCGATAAGCGTAGCTTTGGTTGTGTCCATTACGCAAAACAACGTCAAATCTGTCTTTTGTTTCTTGACTCAACCTTCATTTCCGCACATGTTCCTAGCTTGCTTTTGTACTTGTATGACTTGGAGCCTATGGAATGGCTATTGAAATGAGATGATTTTGTGTGTGACTTTGGGATTGATTGAGGAAAATAATGAAGCCATAAATGGCTGGAAAATAGGTAAATACAAAGAGCGTGCTACCCAAATTTACGCTCGAGAATTAGGTCGATATACTTGCGACTTGAGTAAGGCTTGAGAGCGAATACCACGTGAACCATCTAGGGTATTTACGTTTTCTTTGCCACTTCGACTCAAATAGCGATTTTAAAGTTTTACAAGTGAGTCTAAGTTTTACAAATATTTTACTTATGTCCTTTAGTTTCAATATACTCTTTTCACTACCAAAACTTATATTTTGTACTAGTACGCATTCGAATTTTCTTTGAATCACTTAAATCTTTGATGGTTGAAGCATAATGTGTTCGTTTGATTATATTAGGATACCTTGGTGATTGAGGGTGTATCCGGAAGAAAACTTTGGACGTTATTTTGCTTAAATAGGTGAGTGTTCCTTGTTTGTTATATTTTCCTTGACTTCATGGCTTGTGTTATTGTTTGACAATGTGTTAAGTGCTTTCAAGGATTTTCAAAACGAGTTTTCTAGGCGAGTGTGTACTTTATCGCGCTCGACCTAAATGAAATGTGAAATTTTTAATGATTTAATGATTGAAACGTTACATGTGCATGGATGTAAGCCTTTTGGCTGAACTGGGCCCTGCCCTTTGTTACCGATCGACTCGAGCCAGAAGCGGACTCGGTCGGGCGATATGGTGACCCTGGGTGAATATTTGGTATACTCGAGTATTACCTTATTGTCGGGTGGAGCCTGGCCAACGTCCAGGAGGGGATGAATGAAATAAATGAACAAACGAGGGTTTTACTTATCGAAATGTATTTTAAAAATGATTGGAGGAATAAGGGGAATGACAGGAGAATGAACGAACGAACGAACGAACGAATAGCTCCCTGTGAGCCCATATCCTTTTAATGAATGTGTTATTATCGCTTTCCATCGTAAATGTTTCTTGAACTATTGATACTCTGTGATTAATGTATTGGATTGATTGTTTGATTATGTGTTCGGAATCTCACGGAGCTTTTAGCTCATTCCTTTAGTTTTGTTTTCCTTAACAGGGGACGGCGAGCAGGACGAGAGCTCTGTATAGACTAGCCTAGTCTAGTTCTTTGATTTTGTAATGGTTCTCGCCCTAGTGCTTGGCACGAGCTGGATGTGTGGTGAATTGAGAACCTTTGTATATTCGATGTTTGTACTCCCTTTTGAGATAGTAATGTACATAAGTTTTGCTTTAAGTTTTGGATCGTCGTTATATTTATTCTTGTGGGTTTATTCTGGTTTTGTTTGAGGGTTGAAGTAAACGACAGAGTCCTGGCGAGAGCTGGGCAGGCGGTCCGCCGAACCCTTTGGTTCGCCTTAGGGGGAGGTGGGGCTGTCACAGCCCCAACCCATTGGCTACCTCGTAACTCGAGCCAGAAATGGCTTGGTGAACCTTGGGAAATTTTATAACTTGATCTTTTGGGATCTCGCTTGGCATACTCAAATAGTATGGCCACCTCATGCTTGTTTGGTTCCAAATCCGAGAGGGTGTTATGTTGGATGGAGGAAGTAAGTGAAGCACTATGGTCATGTTGCTACTTGAGTTGACTGAGAGTCAACCTCAGATGGTTTGAATCGGTCGAGACGTGGAAATAACTCTTGAGAGCTCTTGTATCCTTCCACTTGTGTTTTTTTCCTACTTGTGCACTTAAATGAAATTTCATGTTAAAGTCGCTTTTAAGTGTGATATTCGACTTAATTGGTGCTACTTGCTTGCTTGATCTTCTTGGCCTCACTGAACGTTAGCTCACCCCAAGTTATTTTCCTTAACAGGTTTTGGAAGTGGAAGTTGGGGACTCTAGACTAGCGCTTTTGGTGGAAACTAGTAAATCTTTTATATGATTTTGGAGACTTTTGAAGTGCAAATTTTGTTATACTTGGGTATTTTGGATTGTAATTATATTTGGTAGCGTTAGGAATTTGGCTTGTATATTAGAAGTATTTCTTTAATCCTAAATCTATGATTGACTTGTGGTTCTCTATTAAGTTAGAATGAGTGTGTGAGTCCTGACGAGAGTTGGGCAGAGGCCCCGCTGATACCCTAGGGTTCGCTCTAGGGAGATGTGGGGGCGTCACAAGGACTTCCTGCGAAAATTTTCCAGCAAACTATTAGTTTGAAAAATTAGGTTTTTCCCTTCTTAAACCTCTTTGTTTTGACTCAAAACTAACACACATGTAAAGAAATAGCTTGTAACAAGTGTTTTGAGTAAAATCATATACAAGAGGAAGACAACATGCCCTAAGTTCACACCTCAACCCTCACTTGACCAACAAGGAGAAAACCCAGTAATATGTCTCCATATCTCTTCAAGTTAATCATCCAATTCAAATCTTAGTTTCATAGTAAATGAACCTCAATCAAGGCCACAAAACTATCAACTTTGAACATATATAACAAGCTCCAAATCACTTACACCAAAGCTGAAATTTTTTTATCTCAAAGCTGGAATTTCAAACCAAAGCATGGAAATATTCATATCAAAGCTGTCCAATACATTTCAAAGCTGAAAATTGCAAGCTAGTAAGAAAAACCATGAAATCTTCCATAAATCTTCAATAAAAATCATGCCTTTTTCACCCTAAAGCAACATACATCAAGTAAACTAAAAACCTAGTAGTAACATCTAGTAGTTCATCAAGTAAACTTAGGAAATCATCATATATCAAGAAAACCTTGTAGTGCCTCAGGTAAAATTAGTAAATCATCATATAAACATCAAGAAAATTAGATTTTCCAGCAAAGTTTACCTCTTGACCTCCAACCCCAAAGATGACAAGCAAATCAAAAGGGGTGCATGATTTTCTTCTTCCAAAACTTCATCAAAAGCTTCCCTCGAAACTTACCTCAAGATTGATCGGAGTAGATTAGCATTTTTCGTTGGATTCTTATGATTCAAGCAAGAAATCAAGGCTGGATTTTTTTGTGGTTTTCTCCCTCTTTTCTCCTCTTCAAATTCGTCCAAGGCCAAGGAACAAGAAGAAGAAATAGTGAAATGATAAGAGCTCAAGTTGGATAAGAAGAAAACTTGGTCTTGGTCAAGGATCTTGGTCAAACTTGGTAGGCTAGTTGACAAATGGCAAGGAAAGATGCATTGTCTATCTTTTTATCTCTCTATTTGTCTCCAATCACTAACATATCTAATGCTCCTCTAATTAACTCTTAACACCTCTTATCACATAATCCCTTGTACACAAAACTCCTTCTAATCTACCAAATTTATTGCACACATCCACAAGTCGGTCACACTAGTGTAATGCACTATGAAACTTAACATGTACCAAATTAAACATGCACCAAATTAAATAATATAATAAGAGAAAAATCATGATTTAACCATATAAGCAACCAAGAATTTAAGGCAAGTAAGTTCAAATAAGAGCTATAAAGACAAGTAAAATTTCGGGGCCTCACATATGCACTCACACTCGTATATACACTCGATCAATTTTTTTTTCACTCTATTGTTCTCACTTAAGCTCTCAGATGGTGTCTTGGTTGCCTCCCTTGAATAGGTAAGAATTCCCTTTTCAAGTGTTCAATCGAGCTCCTTGAGTGTAGCCAACTAATCAGTATCTTAAGTGAGACAGTAAAACACAATTTCTGGAATGACAAGAGGAGAAAACTTGACTTTTGGAACAAGAAACAAGGCTGGAAATCTATTGGAAGTAAGCTGAAATTTATCGACTGAAACAACTTCCAAAGACACAACACGACTAGTTCAAAGTTGACACCAAATCTGGAAATTTTATCACTCAACAAATTGGAACTTTGAAGGTGTGTTTAAGACCAAAAACTATTAGAACTTAAGCCAAGAAACTTACTAGAATCGACTCAAGATAATCGACTCAATGCTCTAGTAAAGATGCGACATAAACACTAGTGACACGACTCCGACAAGTCTGGAATATTTGACACTTTAATAATCTAGAATTTTCTCGAACTTAGGACCTAAATTACTGGATATTTTATGGACTCTAAGAATGAAATTTATGGTTGGATTAACTGGAAAAAAAGACTAAGAGCAACGACACACAAAGCAGATATGAATTCGACGCAAGAATAGTTGGAAACAAGGTTATCTGACACTAGTTTAAGAATTTTGCAAATCTGGAAATTTATTTGGATTGCTTACCTTGGAGCAAGTTTGGTTTGAATCCCTTTTCCCAATGGCTCAAGGTTTTCAGAGTTGGTTTCACAAATTTCCAAACGAAATTGGAGAACACAGCTGTCGGATTTAAGAACTTGTAATCCAAATTGGATTTGGATTGGTGGTTGCAGCTGTTTAGTTGTGTTTCGGTTCAGCCAACTTGATCACCTTCAAAACACCAATATGGCATGATTCTGGATTTTTAGTGGATCAATTTTTGTGGCTGTAACAACAAATTTATTGATCAAATTCTGGGCAACAACTTCAGCCAAGAACTTTGATGAAACAAGGACTTTGAGGCTGGTTTTTTTTTTTTTTTTTTTTTTGCAGCTTTGATTGTTCAAGGATTTTGGTTCCCAAACCCAACAAGCTCCTCAAAATTCACCAATATTCAAGAAAAGTGATTACCGAATTCAAGAAACAAGGAAGTTTCTAGAAAATACCCCCTCAAACAGCCAAGGTTTCTCGGTGCAACAAGACAAGTTTAGGGTTGCACAAGGTTTCAAGAATCGAGACTAAAGCTTCAAGAACTTCAAGATTGTTGTTTGAACAATCAAGAACTTCAAGAAATCTGGAATTTCGACTCAAGGTTCCAAGAGATTATGCACGGTCAGTCCACCTTTTATTCCAAATTTCAAATTCACACATGAAAGCTAACAAGAGCCCTAGAACAAGAAATCAGGTTCTTCAAGAAAAAGTCACGACCATAAATTTTGCCTCAAGAACTACGACAGATTTTTTTTCAACTCGAAACCCTAAGTACAATCAAGAGAAACTAATAACACTAAATTCTGGATGTAATAAATGAAGATAATAACAATAATCTGCCGCGCCAGAGAAAAGATGTTTAAAAATGAGTTTTTGATTTTATTTTAGAAAATAAAGGCAAAAGGACCTAAAATGGGATTTAGTATATGTGACGGTTTGGGTCCAAAATAATAGTCTAAAAAGTGTTTTTTAGAAAAAATAGACCACTTAGTATCGAGTTTAGGTGTACCAAGTCACTCCAAATATTTCTTAAATGAAAAACTAAATAAAAATCCTTTTAGACGACTCCAGATATTTGAAAACGAGAAAAAGAGTTCGGGAGTCATGATTGAAGAAATGGAAGGCAAAGATTTGATCGACTCAAATCTAAGACACCCTTTCAACCTAACCAAAGTTAGTTACGAGATTTAGTCAAAGAATTTTCCTAATTCTAACTTATAAATTTTATTACATTTAAATGCTTCTATATGGATGCAACCTAGACCTAGGGGTTATCGAGAGGGACGAGATGTCTCTTCAAAGTTTAATTGGTGCAAATCACATTAATTATGAAATCCAAAAATGATCCCTTGAAGAGATCACGAATCTGCAAAAGATGAGACTCAAAAAAAGAAATTATAAGATATAGATAAATGGAGGGGTAAGTGTGAGAACCCAAAAATTTTCACATTTTCTCAGCATTATTGTATTCCTTTGCCTACATTTTATACTTTCCTTGGAAATATTAAACTTTCTATGCATTTTTACAAGCAAGTACAGTTTTAAATTCATTTTCCTAGTATGAGTTAGTGTACGTTAAATTTGAAACGCATTATCGATGTAAGGACCCGTAAAATTCCTTATATTTTTCTTAAAAATACCCTTTTATTTGGAAATTACTACTTTATAATGGCCCTACTACCCAATCACCCCACAATAAGTGCAAATAAATATAGAATTAAGGGTTTTTCTTTTTCGTTTTCAAATTAGTGCTAATTAGGATTTTTACGCCTATCCGTGGTGTGACTATCCGGTACGGAGTGTAGATCAAATTTAGTGATTAAGAGTGAGTTTTAGATGATATTAAGTGTGTGATTAGAAGTTGTAATAATAAATTAGTGAACTATAAGTTAAAACCCCAGTATACGCGATTTAAGGAAAAACGGGTTGAACCGACGGGTACCGTTCACTACCGATTGAACACCCCACTTGACTACCACTTTCTTATCATAAAATAGCCTGGATATTAGTGCAAAATATCAGCCCTTAAACCAGCTCAAGTCAGCCGAAATTGTGGACCAAAATAAGGGAGCAAAGGAAAAAAATTGACTTCCAATCCAAGGGTGACATTTGTCCACTTTGACCCAAATCAATTCCTATCCTTTTAACCTTCTTGAAGCTTCAATTGCACTTTATTTCAGCCTCCATTTCTGCCATATGAACCGTAAGAAAGAGAGGGAAAAGCCAAGAGAAAGAAACCATAACCCATCTTGAGTTTGATCCACTTAAGTGAGAAAACAATAAATCTAAACCGATTAATCAATAGTTTGAGAGCTTGGGAAGCTTAAGGAACCAAAAATTTCAAGGAGTAGTGGAGGATCACTCTTGCAAGGCCTTGTCTTGAGGTATAATGGCTGATCACCCTTTCTTTTCCATTAATCATGATTAAGTTGGGTATTAATGTTAGAATTGTGCTTGTGATGCTTGTTTGAAATGGTTTTGATGATTGGAGGGATGAATTTTGAGATAGGGTTTTGATTTATTCACTTATAATTTTTGTTGGTTAGGTGTTATATGGTGTATATATATATGGTATATAATCTTGTAAAGGAGAAAGTAGTGGTGGTTTTAAGGTAAAAATGTGAATAATAGCTTGATGTAGCAAAATTCCAGATTTCTGGAAATTTAAGCTTCAGTTCTGCCCGGTTCTATTTCCATATGTTAGAGGCCGAATTAGGCTTAGTAAAAAACATGAAAGTTGTATATAATGATGTTTTATAGTTTCCTGCAAAATTTCAACTCAATCAGAGCAACGTAGCCTGTGAGAAGACTGAAATACCCCTGACTACCATAGGTTAAGTCCAATGGACAGTTTTGACATTTCATCAATCTGATTGTGTCTTTTCACCTTGATAAATATTGAACTAGTATTTATCCAAAACATGAAAGTTTTAGTGCTATGTCTTAGCTTTCCAACGCACCTAGAATCACCTCGTTTGGACTTCGGTAGCCTGAGTTATGGTTGTTTACGTATAGTGCGGTTAACTAGCCCGAGTGTGAGATTCTGGTTCTGTAATTTGACATTTTGACTTAGATACACTGAAAAATGGACTGAGTGATCTTCATCAAAGTTGTAGGTCTTTGTCTTATCTTCGAAACGGTATAAATTTTACCTCAATCCGATAAGTGTAGCCCTAGTTGTGTCCGTTACGGAAAATAACGTCAAATCTGTCTTTTGTTTCTTGACTTAAACTTCATTTCCGCACATGCTCCTAGCTTGATTTTGTACTTGTATGACTTGGAGCCTATGGAATGGCTAGTGAAATGAGATGATTTTGTATATGACTTTGGGTTTGATTGAAGAAAAGAATGAAGCCATAAATTGCTGGAAAATAGGTAAATACAAAGGGCGTGCTGCCCAAATTTACGCTCGAGAACTAGGTCGGTTTACTTGCGACTTGAGTAAGGCTTGAGAGCGAATACCACATGAACCATCTAGGGTATTTACGCTTTCTTTGCCACTTCGACTCAAATAGCGATTTTAAAGTTTTAAAAGTGAGTCTAAGTTTTACAAATATTTTACTTATGTCCTTTGGTTTCAATGTACTCTTTCACTACCAAAACCATATTTATACTTTGTACTAATACGTATTCGACTTTTCTTTGACTCACTTACATCCTTGATGGTTGAAGCATAATGTGTTCGTTTGATTTTATTAGGATACCTTGGTGATTAAGGGTGTATCCGGAAGGAAACTTTGGACGTTATTTTGCTTAAATAGGTGAGTGTTCCTTATTTGTTATATTTTCATTGACTATGTGGCTTGTTCTTGATTATATGATTTGTTATGAACGAATGATAACATGTTAAATGTTTTCAATGATTACTTCAAATGAGTTTTCTAGGCGAGTGTGTACTTTATCGCACTCGACCTAAATGAATGTGACATTTTCAATGATTAAATAATGAAATGCTAGTTGCGCATGATGTAAGCCTTTTGGCTGAACTGGGCCCTGCCCTTCGTTACCGATCGACTCGAGCCAGAAGCGGACTCGGTCGGGCGATGTGGTGACCCTGGGGGTGAACGTTTGGTATACTCGAATATTACCTTGTTTTCGGGTGGAGCCTAGCCAACGTCCAGGAGGGGTGAATGAAATGAACGAACGAATGTCAATGCAAACGGGGGTTTTATTTACAAAAATGCATTTTTAAATGATTGGAGGAATAAGGGGAATGACAGGAGAATGAACGAACGAACGAATAACTCCATGTAGGCCTGTATCCTTTTAATGAATGTGTTGTTATCGCTTTCTCTTGTAAATGTTTCTTGAATTGGATTGATTATTTGATTATGTGTTCGGAACCTCACTGAGCTTTTAGCTCATCCCTTTAGTTTTGTTTTCCTTAGCAGGGGAAGGCGAGCAAGGACGAGAGCTCGATAGAGACTAGCCTAGACCAGTTTCTTTGATTTTGTAATGGTTCTCGCCCTAGTGCTCGACACGGGCTGGATGTATGGTGAATTGAGAACCTTTGTATATTCGATGGTTGTACTCCCTTTTAAGATAGCAATGTATATATTCTTGTGATTTTATTCAGGCTTTAAGTGAGGACTGTGGTGAACGACGGAGTCCCGGCGAGAATTGGGCAGGCGGTCCGCCGAACCCTTTGGTTCGCCTTAGGGGGAGGTGGGGCCGTCACAGTAAGAGCATGCTAAGGTTAAGAAGCCATACTCATTCATTTCCCATATTTGTAGGGTGACTCTTCTAATCTAGACAAACAAATGGGCTAATCTATTTTTCTAATTATCTAAATGAGATGTAGTTCTAACATATAGAGGGTAAGAGAACAATAGTAGGAAAATATCATGCAAATGAAAATAACCTAAAAATAGGAAAAAATGCATGAGATGTAATAAATGTCACACCAAAGTATGAATCTAACATATCGATGGCCTAAAGGGTTTTAGTATTGAACTAGCCCATTTTTACAAGTCCTCACTAGCATTGGACTAGTGATAAATCAGAAAAAAAAAGTCACAACTAGTGTTGGACTAGTGTGGTGATGTCATGCACTCATTATAAATAAATAAAGTATATAAAATATAATTAAAACAAATAAATACATAAAACACATAGAACACATAATACGTAAGTATAATATCTAGATGCAAAAACCCTAAAAAAATGGAGAAACACATAAACACACAAGCATACAAACAAATAAGACTTCTAGAGGGTGGATTCTAAGGCCTTGGTGCAGTTGGTTGTCTCTGGGGTACTTGCTAACTGGCCTTTATGTAATTGCTTGAGGAAAATTAGGAGACTTCTAGAGGGTTTTTCAGCCACTATCGCGCATGTGTTCCGTGAGGCCAACTCGGCGGCAGACAGGCTAGCGGATATGGGAGCAATAGGTGTCACGGAATATGACCAGTTCCAGGAGTTGCCGGCAATCGTCCGGGCCTCGGTTGTGCTAGACTCACGGAGTGTGCCTGGGGTTCGTTGGAGTAGCGAAGGGGGTTAGGTTATGTATGCCTAGACTTTACAGTGGGGAGGTGTCTCCCTTCTTTGTTTAAGTGTCGTTTTCAATAATATTTAGGGAAAAAAACAAAAAAAAAAATACAAACAAATAAGACCTAATTATTATATTTGAAGGCCCTAACTACAATCTAAGAGGGGAATCTTTGGAAATAATAAATCTATTGATTACATTTATCTATCTAAATACATTTTCTTGGGCAAAAGGGGAAAACCTATCTATTATAATTTGGCATTTAAATACATCCCAAATAAACATCAAAATTAAATAAATGAAAGTTTAAGATGAATACAATGAGTAAAGCAAAGAAAAAGTATTTAAAACATGCAATTACACATAAAAACACACGAGCACATAAAAAATATTAAAAAAAATAGAGAATACATCATTTGAAATAGTGGCTAAATGAGGTAGAGTTTGTCTTATTTATACTCCAAAATCAATCAAATGATCAAGGCACCAATTTAATTGACAATACTTTGAAACAGAATGAAAACATATACTAAATTCTCCTTATTGTTGCAAAAAAAAATTGTAAGTAAACATAAAACAACCAAAACTTATAAATTAAATTCATTTAAATAAAGCACAATTAACAATTAAAGAAAAGAAACAATTGTAATTGAGAAATCAAAACTAATAGGAACCAAATTACAAAAATTAGAAAGTTTTTGGGGTCAAAAATATAATTTTTAAAAAATTAGGGGTCAAAATTAAATAAAAATAAAATTTTGGGACCAAAAAGCAATTAAATTAATGACCTAAGTGAAAGAAATCCAAAATTTTAGGGTTACAATATAATTACTCAGAAGATTAGGAGCCAAATTGCAAAATTCATTTTTAATTTTTGTTACGATTACATAAGAAAACAACCTGGGCCTTTTCTTTCTTTTCTATATTTGTTTTGGTTTGGGCCAAACCACTTCGGTCCAACGAAAATAAAGCAAATCACTCAATGAAAAAAACCTAGCCCGCATCATTCCTCTATTCTCAAACCAACAAAGAAATTAGGGCTTGAGCCTTCAATCTTATGCCACAAACCCAAAAGAAAATAAGCACTAGCCTATTAAAAAAAAATCAAAGCCCATTGATTTATTAACCAAAACCTAGCACTGTGACGCCCCCACTTCTCCCAAGGGCGAACCCAAGGGTATCCGCGGAACGCCTGCCTAACTCTCGCCAGGACTCGAGACAAATCAATTCAAACTTAACAATATATAACAATTTATACCAGTCTAATAAGGAAAATTCGCTTCCATAATCGAATATCCAAGTCTTGTACCACGTGTTCAAAATACATCCGTTATCCAATTCTTACGTCAGGATCTAAAAGATACATCAATTCCCAAATATATACAATAGCCAAAATGTCTAGCCAATTACAATTGAACCCTAATACAAAAGTACATCCAAAGGGTTCCAACGAGTTTCACTCCATCCATTCCTGTTAAGGAAAACAAATCTACGAGGTGAGCGAAACGCTCGTGAGGCCAAGAAAACACACATGCAAGCACGTTGTCCAAATAACAATCCCAATATTCAAGTAATTTACAATTCGAGCGAGAAAAAAAAATAAACAGAAACAATTCAAGGATATAGGAGCTCTCAGGAGCTATTTTCCTCTTGCTTCGCCACGGCTCGATCCGATACCCCCTCGCGATGACACTCCGTTATCCTGGTGGGTATTTTATCCGTAGAAACTTCACTTATTACTTCCTCCGACCAACATTCCACCCTCTCGGATCCGAAACCAAACACGCACGAAAAAGGCGATACTCGTCGAGTATGCCACACGAGATCTCAGGAGATCAAGTTTTGATTTTTGAACACGCACGAAAAGGGCGATACTCCACGAGTATGCCGAACAAGATCTCAAAAGATCAAGTTGTGTTTTGTTACTCTCTTGGTTTATCAAGCTTCTCGACCAAGCCCATGCCGGCTCGAGTTGCAAGATTGGTTAAGAGAATTGGGCGTCCCCATAAGTCGAGGAGGTTCACTCCACCCGACAACAAGACACGCACGACATACACGACATGCATGGCAACACGACACGCACACGAAAACGGGTATATTTTAATCGACGAGATTCACTCAATCGACTTTGAAAACCAAGTTAATACAAGTAAAGTGCAAGTAAAGGAGAGCGAGTGCGATAAAGTACACACTCGTCTCATCAAGTGATATTCACGTATATAAGCAGGTAAATCAAGTAAACACGACAAGTCATGCACTTGACACTCACCAATTCAAAAGTAATTGAGCGAGAAAATCCTTAGTTGTCCCCTCCGGGATTCTTTTCAAGACTCGCTTGAGCACCTGAAGCAATTAACAAGTATTTTTCACTCACAATCACGTATTAATCAAGAAAGGAGTTACGCTCATTTGGACTAGTCAATACCTCAAACCAAAAACCTTAGCCACTCAAAATAAAGGTTCAAAAGTGAGGTTTTATTAGCACAAGAAAAACTGATTTCCTTCATGAAATCAAGTTTAAGCGATCAATTATCATCAAGAAGGAGTAACAAGTTTTCAAATTTTCATTTTCTAAGAAATCAGCAAATTTCAGCTTTGCGCGTCAAATTTAGAAAAATCAGATCTTGCACTCAGTAGGTCCAAAATTATAAAACTTGGTACCGTTGGAAACCTCTTAGAAAGTACTACAAGTTCTTAGAAGACACTTTTCCATGAATCTAAGTGGAAGGTATTCAAAAATGGGCATGAAATTTCTGTTCCAGAACATTCAGAATTAAGCCGGGGTTGGTTTTTCGCTAACTTTGGAAATTCGGAAAAATTCACTCGTTGCAAACTAGCCCTTGAAATTTATAACTCAATTAGAGGTGTAAGTAAGGTTTAGGGCAGAACAAACGGATTGAAAATTGGAGTTTCGAGCACCGAGATACGGTAGCTCAAAGTTAGGAAAATTCAAGTCTGGTGAACAATTTCCAGATTTGAGTTTTCAAAATTGGAACCTTAGCTAAGAGTCAAAACGAACTTGGATTGGTATAAAATTTTGCAATATGTTACTCCTATATGAAAGGCATCTCTCTATCAAATTTAAGGGAAAAATACCTTCGGAAAGATAGTTAATTAATCATCCAATGTTCAGGAAAATTTCTAAAGCAACCTGTCTTTTGACTTCATTTCCCAATTCAAATCGTTTAATCAAGAAAGCTATCCAACCATGGTTCATTTGTGAAATAAAGGTCTAAGATACATCCATGATACCGTTGGTAAGTGTTTAGCATCAAGAACTTCAATTAATAAAATCATTCCCAAGTTTTGCCCCAAATCAGTCCAAATACTACGTTTTTCCAAAACAGGGCAGTCCTCTTGTTTTAGTCACAACTCAATCAATTTAACTCGGAATGAGGCATGGTTTATGGCGTTAGAAAATACATTCACGGGACTAAAAGTTCACAGAAGGAAATGTTCTGAAATTCGGCAAGCAACCAGCTCAAAATTGAGCCTCAAGTTGCTGTCTCAACAAGCCATTCCAGCAAATCCGAGAGACAGGACAGCTAACTTAAAACGTTTGGTTCGGATCACTCACAAAGAATCAGAACGTGCATTTTATCTCAAATTAAAGCTAGGAATGTCTAGTTTCAAACGTCACTGACGGCACTTGATTTCGACACCCGAGGACAGAGTTATGGCCAAAATACTACCACTGGTCAGATCATACGCGAATCAGTTTTTTTTCCAGATTGCTAGTTTCGAACAAAAATTTCATTTGCCCAACCAAACCTCATTATTTTTCAATGAAATTTTCCACACCTCTAATACATCATATAGGCATCCAATTCAAGCCATTAGTTCATTAAAAACTGGCCTTAAAATGGCCGAATAAAACAGGGGTAGAATCGGAAGTTTTTGCTTCTTACACCCAATGAAGTTCCTACTAATTACCCACCACTAATGCATCATTATAATCACTAAACCAACAATATAATCACCATCAATCATCAAATCAACAACAACAACCCAAGTGTGGGAATTCCAAGAGCCCACAATCACATTTTTACACCATAATCAAATAACTAAGTGCATGCATGAGTTAAATCTTGCCATATAATCTCCAAAAGATAAGAATCCATGGGTTGATCATTACCTACTCCTTTGGTTTGCAAGATCAGAATTTTCGGCCCTCTTAAAGCTCCAAGAAACCGTGAAAGCTCCCCTCTTCCTTAGCTAGATATAATCTCCAAGGGGTTTGCTAAGTGGTCTCCAAGTTTGGTGTGATTTGGATGAATTTTGGTGCATGAATTGAAGATGAAAAATGAAGAACAATGGAGAGCTCTTCTCCTTTCTTGTTGCACGGCCAAGTGAAGTGAGGAGAGAAGGAGTGTTGGTTCAATTGTGGCTTCCTAAGAAAGATTCATTGTGTGGTGCAAAATGCATCTCAAAGTCAACTTGAAATAGTGCAATTAGGATGCGTTTGGACTCGATTTTTCTCGTGCGTTTGGTTCACTAGTGCACTAAACCTCCAAGGCATATATATTCTTGTAAATATTATTCACTCTTAATTGTCCCGGAATAAGGGTCTAAAGTCCCTCAATCGAAGTCGCGCGCGTGAAAACGCGTACCGTCAAATTTAACGCTATAACGCGAAACTTTCGGAAAATTCTTATAACGATTACACTACTAACTATCACTTGAATATTTATTCATAAGATTACCTATTTTAGGACCATAGTACAAGTCTCCAATATTCCAAGCTTATTGTGCTACTACGCGGATAAAATCTCCAAGTACTATTCACTATTTTTACGAAACGCGCTCTAGGGAATTAATTTTCGAAACGAATCATTTTAAAAATATAACGAAGTTATATTACCATGTATTTAGGTCTAATAAGACTAGAAAATATTCCTTGGAAATAAAATCCAATTAAATAATTTATTAAGCCATAAATTAGGCATAAAATAATAGTTTTTTTTTTTTTTTTTTTTGCGAGTCCTCACATCCTCTCCCCCTTAAGAGAATTTCGTCCTCGAAATTCACACTTAGGATAACAGTCATACCCCTTAATAGTCACACTTATCAGGTCAAACAATAACTTACCTTCTGCAACCCATTTCACAATTTCTACTCACCCAATTAGTAGTCAAACTTTGATTCTATCTCATGAATCTAGGATTTTGTAAAAGTGTGCGTCGTACTATAGTCACTTAGAACCTTAATTAAACAATAGAAAGCAAAAATCATACCTTCAATGACCTTAACGGGATTGGAAACCTGTTGATAGCCTAATGCATAAACCCTAGCTGGTGCTTTAGATCGACTTCCTCCAGCACTAGACTGCTTTGCGGTTGACTTTTCAAGCCTTTGAGTACTACCTCCTTCATTCGGTATACTTGGACAGTTCGCGATCTGATGCTCAGTGCTGCCACAATACAAACACTTTCCCGTTTTCTTCCAGCACTCATTCTCTGTATGGTTAGGCTTGCGACAATAACCACAAATAACTTGAGGAGCCACAGGCTGACCACTTGGAGGAGTCTCCCTCGGTTGATCCCTTCCATTGTGGCCTCCTCTTGATTGAGTCTTTTTTTGTGTACCAGATGTCTCTACTCCTCCCGTTCCTTTTTCCTTTTTAGAAGGTGGGGCACCCTTATCTGCTTGTCCAAGAGGATGACTAGAAGTGCCCCTTTTCTTGGCATGAAAATCCTTAACTTGCAGCCTTGCACTTTCGACTCTCTGCGCCTTCTCTAGGGCTTCAGTGAAAGTAGAGATTTGGGCCGCTGCTAACCCCTCTTGAATCTCCACGTTAAGTCCTTGTACAAATCGCCTTATCCTTCTCCTCTCAGTGGCTACCAATTCTGGGGCGTATCTAGAAAGTTTAGTAAATTTTCCTTCATACTCAGCCACACTAGACGCCCCCTGCTTCACTTTTATGAATTCGTCCTCCCGTTTCTCTTGAACCAAGGGCGGGAGAAACTTCTCATTAAATTCTCCTAAAAGATTTTCCCAAGTCCAAGGGGTTTGTGCTCTTTCCCATTTTCCCCTTATCATATCCCACCAAGCACGTGCTGCACCCTCAAACTGAAAGACAGCAAAAGTTACTCGTCTCTCCTCCGCATAATCTAGGGCTGCGAAAATATTAGTCATTCTTTCTAGCCAATTCTCCGCTACCTCAGGATCAGGCTCACCAATGAACTTAGGTGGGTTGAACTTTAAGAATCTCTCTAAGGCTCTATCTTCCCCTCTATCCTGGCCCCCAGGTTGGTTAACTGGCACTGGTTCCTGTCTCTCAGCTAATCGTTCTAGGATGTCAGTCATCCTATTAATGGCAGTAGCCATTTGGTTAACCTCCATATTTTCTTGTCCTTGGGTCGGTCTAGTGGCCGATCCTTGTTCATCCCCTTGAGGTTGGGTTTGTCCAGTCCCTCGCCCACGGCCTCGACCCCTTCTTAGCCCTTCCATAACCTAAGTATGCCTAGTGCAAGAAATAAATCAATTACGCGAGAAAATACTTGAAACAAGGACCAATTGCGAAAACATTGAAAATAATAATAATTTACATTCATTAACATGTCAAAATCCATACAATTAGCAAGTCAGGGGAAAATCACAAAAATATAGTACACAGGTGCCACAAAAGTACTTTTACTCACAGAAGACTAAAGTCAAACAAGTGCCCCAAAAGTAGGCCATACAGTCATGCAAAATACAATGGCCTCAACACTTAGCATCACCCCTGACAATTCTAACTATATCAGTCAAAAGGGTCTAGTTTTTTTTTCTCGTTCATTTCCCATAATGGAGATCTCAAGTCCAATACAAGAATCCTCCGGGCTCTGACCTTTGCCATCAGAATTTATCTCAAATCCACTTATGATTTTTATTCACACTATAATATACGAGACTATATCTCTTTCGAAGTCACAAGTATTCTCTCAGAAAAAGTATTTAGTACTCAAGTACAAGAATCCAGAACTAAGAGAATTTACAACTCAGGCCGTACGCTCCCAAGTGCAAATTAACAAAGTTTAAGATCCCTACCTGACGTACATATCTATCTACCTCAAATAGCATGATAAAGGTTTTACACTTACCACTTTCATAGTTCACAACTTACGCACAAGAAGAGTACTTAGTCTTTTATACATATTCACATAATTGGGACCATATCACGTCTTGGCCCAAACTCACTCCGTGCAGAGGCCACGCGAAGTTACTCTGTTTTTATTTTTTTTTTTTTTCCTACAAGTAGTCACTTAACTTTCAAACCAGTCCCACAGTCCGGTATCCTAAACTTTTAAGCCTAGGATACACTACAAAGATCTAAAGCCTAAGCTCTGATACCAACTGTGACGCCCCCACTTCTCCCAAGGGCGAACCCAAGGGTATCCGCGGAACGCCTGCCTAGCTCTCGCCAGGACTCGAGACAAATCAATTCAAACTTAACAATATATAACAATTTATACCAGTCTAATAAGGAAAATTCGCTTCCAAAATCGAATATCCAAGTCTTGTACCACGTGTTCAAAATACATCCGTTATCCAATTCTTACGTCAGGATCCAAAAGATACATCAATTCCCAAATATATACAATAGCCAAAATGTCTAGCCAATTACAATTGAACCCTAATACAAAAGTACATCCAAAGGGTTCCAACGAGTTTCACTCCATCCATTCCTGTTAAGGAAAACAAATCTACGGGGTGAGCGAAACGCTCGTGAGGCCAAGAAAACACACATGCAAGCACGTTGTCCAAATAACAATCCCAATATTCAAGTAATTTACAGTTCGAGCGAGAAAAAAAAATAAACAGAAACAATTCAAGGATATAGGAGCTCTCAGGAGCTATTTTCCTCTTGCTTCGCCACGGCTCGATCCGATACCCCCTCGTGATGACACTCCGTTATCCTGGTGGGTATTTTATCCGTAGAAACTTCACTTATTACTTCCTCCGACCAACATTCCACCCTCTCGGATCCGAAACCAAACACGCACGAAAAAAAAAAAGGCGATACTCGTCGAGTATGCCACACGAGATCTCAGGAGATCAAGTTTTGATTTTTGAACACGCACGAAAAGGGCGATACTCCACGAGTATGCCGAACAAGATCTCAAAAGATCAAGTTGTGTTTTGTTACTCTCTTGGTTTATCAAGCTTCTCGACCAAGCCCATGCCGGCTCGAGTTGCAAGATTGGTTAAGAGAATTGGGCGTCCCCATAAGTCGAGGAGGTTCACTCCACCCGACAACAAGACACGCACGACATACACGACATGCATGGCAACACGACACGCACACGAAAACGGGTATATTTTAATCGACGAGATTCACTCAATCGACTTTGAAAACCAAGTTAATACAAGTAAAGTGCAAGTAAAGGAGAGCGAGTGCGATAAAGTACACACTCGTCTCATCAAGTGATATTCACGTATATAAGCAGGTAAATCAAGTAAACACGACAAGTCATGCACTTGACACTCACCAATTCAAAAGTAATTGAGCGAGAAAATCCTTAGTTGTCCCCTCCGGGATTCTTTTCAAGACTCGCTTGAGCACCTGAAGCAATTAACAAGTATTTTTCACTCACAATCACGTATTAATCAAGAAAGGAGTTACGCTCATTTGGACTAGTCAATACCTCAAACCAAAAACCTTAGCCACTCAAAATAAAGGTTCAAAAGTGAGGTTTTATTAGCACAAGAAAAACTGATTTCCTTCATGAAATCAAGTTTAAGCGATCAATTATCATCAAGAAGGAGTAACAAGTTTTCAAATTTTCATTTTCTAAGAAATCAGCAAATTTCAGCTTTGCGCGTCAAATTTAGAAAAATCAGATCTTGCACTCAGTAGGTCCAAAATTATAAAACTTGGTACCGTTGGAAACCTCTTAGAAAGTACTACAAGTTCTTAGAAGACACTTTTCCATGAATCTAAGTGGAAGGTATTCAAAAATGGGCATGAAATTGCTGTTCCAGAACATTCAGAATTAAGCCGGGGTTGGTTTTTCGCTAACTTTGGAAATTCGGAAAAATTCACTCGTTGCAAACTAGCCCTTGAAATTTATAACTCAATTAGAGGTGTAAGTAAGGTTTAGGGCAGAACAAACGGATTGAAAATTGGAGTTTCGAGCACCGAGATACGGTAGCTCAAAGTTAGGAAAATTCAAGTCTGGTGAACAATTTCCAGATTTGAGTTTTCAAAATTGGAACCTTAGCTAAGAGTCAAAACGAACTTGGATTGGTATAAAATTTTGCAATATGTTACTCCTATATGAAAGGCATCTCTCTATCAAATTTAAGGGAAAAATACCTTCGGAAAGATAGTTAATTAATCATCCAATGTTCAGGAAAATTTCTAAAGCAACCTGTCTTTTGACTTCATTTCCCAATTCAAATCGTTTAATCAAGAAAGCTATCCAACCATGGTTCATTTGTGAAATAAAGGTCTAAGATACATCCATGATACCGTTGGTAAGTGTTTAGCATCAAGAACTTCAATTAATAAAATCATTCCCAAGTTTTGCCCCAAATCAGTCCAAATACTACGTTTTTCCAAAACAGGGCAGTCCTCTTGTTTTAGTCACAACTCAATCAATTTAACTCGGAATGAGGCATGGTTTATGGCGTTAGAAAATACATTCACGGGACTAAAAGTTCACAGAAGGAAATGTTCTGAAATTCGGCAAGCAACCAGCTCAAAATTGAGCCTCAAGTTGCTGCCTCAACAAGCCATTCCAGCAAATCCGAGAGACAGGACAGCTAACTTAAAACGTTTGGTTCGGATCACTCACAAAGAATCAGAACGTGCATTTTATCTCAAATTAAAGCTAGGAATGTCTAGTTTCAAACGCCACTGACGGCACTTGATTTCGACACCCGAGGACAGAGTTATGGCCAAAATACTACCACTGGTCAGATCATACGCGAATCAGTTTTTCCAGATTGCTAGTTTCGAACAAAAATTTCATTTGCCCAACCAAACCTCATTATTTTTCAATGAAATTTTCCACACCTCTAATACATCATATAGGCATCCAATTCAAGCCATTAGTTCATTAAAAACTGGCCTTAAAATGGCCGAATAAAACAGGGGTAGAATCGGAAGTTTTTGCTTCTTACACCCAATGAAGTTCCTACTAATTACCCACCACTAATGCATCATTATAATCACTAAACCAACAATATAATCACCATCAATCATCAAATCAACAACAACAACCCAAGTGTGGGAATTCCAAGAGCCCACAATCACATTTTTACACCATAATCAAGTAACTAAGTGCATGCATGAGTTAAATCTTGCCATATAATCTCTAAAAGATAAGAATCCATGGGTTGATCATTACCTACTCCTTTGGTTTGCAAGATCAGAATTTTCGGCCCTCTTAAAGTTCCAAGAAACCGTGAAAGCTCCCCTCTTCCTTAGCTAGATATAATCTCCAAGGGGTTTGCTAAGTGGTCTCCAAGTTTGGTGTGATTTGGATGAATTTTGGTGCATGAATTGAAGATGAAAAATGAAGAACAATGGAGAGCTCTTCTCCTTTCTTGTTGCACGGCCAAGTGAAGTGAGGAGAGAAGGAGTGTTGGTTCAATTGTGGCTTCCTAAGAAAGATTCATTGTGTGGTGCAAAATGCATCTCAAAGTCAACTTGAAATAGTGCAATTAGGATGCGTTTGGACTCGATTTTTCTCGTGCGTTTGGTTCACTAGT
The DNA here is from genome assembly GCF_036785885.1 of Coffea arabica. Taxonomy (NCBI): domain Eukaryota; kingdom Viridiplantae; phylum Streptophyta; class Magnoliopsida; order Gentianales; family Rubiaceae; genus Coffea; species Coffea arabica. The sequence continues at coordinate 20,670,426 of NC_092318.1, read as the reverse complement.
GCACTAAACCTCCAAGGCATATATATTCTTGTAAATATTATTCACTCTTAATTGTCCCGGAATAAGGGTCTAAAGTCCCTCAATCGAAGTCGCGCGCGTGAAAACGCGTACCGTCAAATTTAACGCTATAACGCGAAACTTTCGGAAAATTCTTATAACGATTACACTACTAACTATCACTTGAATATTTATTCATAAGATTACCTATTTTAGGACCATAGTACAAGTCTCCAATATTCCAAGCTTATTGTGCTACTACGCGGATAAAATCTCCAAGTACTATTCACTATTTTTACGAAACGCGCTCTAGGGAATTAATTTTCGAAACGAATCATTTTAAAAATATAACGAAGTTATATTACCATGTATTTAGGTCTAATAAGACTAGAAAATATTCCTTGGAAATAAAATCCAATTAAATAATTTATTAAGCCATAAATTAGGCATAAAATAATAGTTTTTTTTTTTTTTTTTTTTTGCGAGTCCTCACATCCTCTCCCCCTTAAGAGAATTTCGTCCTCGAAATTCACACTTAGGATAACAGTCATACCCCTTAATAGTCACACTTATCAGGTCAAACAATAACTTACCTTCTGCAACCCATTTCACAATTTCTACTCACCCAATTAGTAGTCAAACTTTGATTCTATCTCATGAATCTAGGATTTTGTAAAAGTGTGCGTCGTACTATAGTCACTTAGAACCTTAATTAAACAATAGAAAGCAAAAATCATACCTTCAATGACCTTAACGGGATTGGAAACCTGTTGATAGCCTAATGCATAAACCCTAGCTGGTGCTTTAGATCGACTTCCTCCAGCACTAGACTGCTTTGCGGTTGACTTTTCAAGCCTTTGAGTACTACCTCCTTCATTCGGTATACTTGGACAGTTCGCGATCTGATGCTCAGTGCTGCCACAATACAAACACTTTCCCGTTTTCTTCCAGCACTCATTCTCTGTATGGTTAGGCTTGCGACAATAACCACAAATAACTTGAGGAGCCACAGGCTGACCACTTGGAGGAGTCTCCCTCGGTTGATCCCTTCCATTGTGGCCTCCTCTTGATTGAGTCTTTTTTTGTGTACCAGATGTCTCTACTCCTCCCGTTCCTTTTTCCTTTTTAGAAGGTGGGGCACCCTTATCTGCTTGTCCAAGAGGATGACTAGAAGTGCCCCTTTTCTTGGCATGAAAATCCTTAACTTGCAGCCTTGCACTTTCGACTCTCTGCGCCTTCTCTAGGGCTTCAGTGAAAGTAGAGATTTGGGCCGCTGCTAACCCCTCTTGAATCTCCACGTTAAGTCCTTGTACAAATCGCCTTATCCTTCTCCTCTCAGTGGCTACCAATTCTGGGGCGTATCTAGAAAGTTTAGTAAATTTTCCTTCATACTCAGCCACACTAGACGCCCCCTGCTTCACTTTTATGAATTCGTCCTCCCGTTTCTCTTGAACCAAGGGCGGGAGAAACTTCTCATTAAATTCTCCTAAAAGATTTTCCCAAGTCCAAGGGGTTTGTGCTCTTTCCCATTTTCCCCTTATCATATCCCACCAAGCACGTGCTGCACCCTCAAACTGAAAGACAGCAAAAGTTACTCGTCTCTCCTCCGCATAATCTAGGGCTGCGAAAATATTAGTCATTCTTTCTAGCCAATTCTCCGCTACCTCAGGATCAGGCTCACCAATGAACTTAGGTGGGTTGAACTTTAAGAATCTCTCTAAGGCTCTATCTTCCCCTCTATCCTGGCCCCCAGGTTGGTTAACTGGCACTGGTTCCTGTCTCTCAGCTAATCGTTCTAGGATGTCAGTCATCCTATTAATGGCAGTAGCCATTTGGTTAACCTCCATATTTTCTTGTCCTTGGGTCGGTCTAGTGGCCGATCCTTGTTCATCCCCTTGAGGTTGGGTTTGTCCAGTCCCTCGCCCACGGCCTCGACCCCTTCTTAGCCCTTCCATAACCTAAGTATGCCTAGTGCAAGAAATAAATCAATTACGCGAGAAAATACTTGAAACAAGGACCAATTGCGAAAACATTGAAAATAATAATAATTTACATTCATTAACATGTCAAAATCCATACAATTAGCAAGTCAGGGGAAAATCACAAAAATATAGTACACAGGTGCCACAAAAGTACTTTTACTCACAGAAGACTAAAGTCAAACAAGTGCCCCAAAAGTAGGCCATACAGTCATGCAAAATACAATGGCCTCAACACTTAGCATCACCCCTGACAATTCTAACTATATCAGTCAAAAGGGTCTAGTTTTTTTTTCTCGTTCATTTCCCATAATGGAGATCTCAAGTCCAATACAAGAATCCTCCGGGCTCTGACCTTTGCCATCAGAATTTATCTCAAAACCACTTATGATTTTTATTCACACTATAATATACGAGACTATATCCCTTTCGAAGTCACAAGTATTCTCTCAGAAAAAGTATTTAGTACTCAAGTACAAGAATCCAGAACTAAGAGAATTTACAACTCAGGCCGTACGCTCCCAAGTGCAAATTAACAAAGTTTAAGATCCCTATTTGACGTACATATCTATCTACCTCAAATAGCATGATAAAGGTTTTACACTTACCACTTTCATAGTTCACAACTTACGCACAAGAAGAGTACTTAGTCTTTTATACATATTCACATAATTGGGACCATATCACGTCTTGGCCCAAACTCACTCCGTGCAGAGGCCACGTGAAGTTACTCTGTTTTTATTTTATTTTTTTTTTCCTACAAGTAGTCACTTAACTTTCAAACCAGTCCCACAGTCCGGTATCCTAAACTTTTAAGCCTAGGATACACTACAAAGATCTAAAGCCTAAGCTCTGATACCAACTGTGACGCCCCCACTTCTCCCAAGGGCGAACCCAAGGGTATCCGCGGAACGCCTGCCTAACTCTCGCCAGGACTCGAGACAAATCAATTCAAACTTAACAATATATAACAATTTATACCAGTCTAATAAGGAAAATTCGCTTCCATAATCGAATATCCAAGTCTTGTACCACGTGTTCAAAATACATCCGTTATCCAATTCTTACGTCAGGATCTAAAAGATACATCAATTCCCAAATATATACAATAGCCAAAATGTCTAGCCAATTACAATTGAACCCTAATACAAAAGTACATCCAAAGGGTTCCAACGAGTTTCACTCCATCCATTCCTGTTAAGGAAAACAAATCTACGAGGTGAGCGAAACGCTCGTGAGGCCAAGAAAACACACATGCAAGCACGTTGTCCAAATAACAATCCCAATATTCAAGTAATTTACAATTCGAGCGAGAAAAAAAAATAAACAGAAACAATTCAAGGATATAGGAGCTCTCAGGAGCTATTTTCCTCTTGCTTCGCCACGGCTCGATCCGATACCCCCTCGCGATGACACTCCGTTATCCTGGTGGGTATTTTATCCGTAGAAACTTCACTTATTACTTCCTCCGACCAACATTCCACCCTCTCGGATCCGAAACCAAACACGCACGAAAAAGGCGATACTCGTCGAGTATGCCACACGAGATCTCAGGAGATCAAGTTTTGATTTTTGAACACGCACGAAAAGGGCGATACTCCACGAGTATGCCGAACAAGATCTCAAAAGATCAAGTTGTGTTTTGTTACTCTCTTGGTTTATCAAGCTTCTCGACCAAGCCCATGCCGGCTCGAGTTGCAAGATTGGTTAAGAGAATTGGGCGTCCCCATAAGTCGAGGAGGTTCACTCCACCCGACAACAAGACACGCACGACATACACGACATGCATGGCAACACGACACGCACACGAAAACGGGTATATTTTAATCGACGAGATTCACTCAATCGACTTTGAAAACCAAGTTAATACAAGTAAAGTGCAAGTAAAGGAGAGCGAGTGCGATAAAGTACACACTCGTCTCATCAAGTGATATTCACGTATATAAGCAGGTAAATCAAGTAAACACGACAAGTCATGCACTTGACACTCACCAATTCAAAAGTAATTGAGCGAGAAAATCCTTAGTTGTCCCCTCCGGGATTCTTTTCAAGACTCGCTTGAGCACCTGAAGCAATTAACAAGTATTTTTCACTCACAATCACGTATTAATCAAGAAAGGAGTTACGCTCATTTGGACTAGTCAATACCTCAAACCAAAAACCTTAGCCACTCAAAATAAAGGTTCAAAAGTGAGGTTTTATTAGCACAAGAAAAACTGATTTCCTTCATGAAATCAAGTTTAAGCGATCAATTATCATCAAGAAGGAGTAACAAGTTTTCAAATTTTCATTTTCTAAGAAATCAGCAAATTTCAGCTTTGCGCGTCAAATTTAGAAAAATCAGATCTTGCACTCAGTAGGTCCAAAATTATAAAACTTGGTACCGTTGGAAACCTCTTAGAAAGTACTACAAGTTCTTAGAAGACACTTTTCCATGAATCTAAGTGGAAGGTATTCAAAAATGGGCATGAAATTTCTGTTCCAGAACATTCAGAATTAAGCCGGGGTTGGTTTTTCGCTAACTTTGGAAATTCGGAAAAATTCACTCGTTGCAAACTAGCCCTTGAAATTTATAACTCAATTAGAGGTGTAAGTAAGGTTTAGGGCAGAACAAACGGATTGAAAATTGGAGTTTCGAGCACCGAGATACGGTAGCTCAAAGTTAGGAAAATTCAAGTCTGGTGAACAATTTCCAGATTTGAGTTTTCAAAATTGGAACCTTAGCTAAGAGTCAAAACGAACTTGGATTGGTATAAAATTTTGCAATATGTTACTCCTATATGAAAGGCATCTCTCTATCAAATTTAAGGGAAAAATACCTTCGGAAAGATAGTTAATTAATCATCCAATGTTCAGGAAAATTTCTAAAGCAACCTGTCTTTTGACTTCATTTCCCAATTCAAATCGTTTAATCAAGAAAGCTATCCAACCATGGTTCATTTGTGAAATAAAGGTCTAAGATACATCCATGATACCGTTGGTAAGTGTTTAGCATCAAGAACTTCAATTAATAAAATCATTCCCAAGTTTTGCCCCAAATCAGTCCAAATACTACGTTTTTCCAAAACAGGGCAGTCCTCTTGTTTTAGTCACAACTCAATCAATTTAACTCGGAATGAGGCATGGTTTATGGCGTTAGAAAATACATTCACGGGACTAAAAGTTCACAGAAGGAAATGTTCTGAAATTCGGCAAGCAACCAGCTCAAAATTGAGCCTCAAGTTGCTGTCTCAACAAGCCATTCCAGCAAATCCGAGAGACAGGACAGCTAACTTAAAACGTTTGGTTCGGATCACTCACAAAGAATCAGAACGTGCATTTTATCTCAAATTAAAGCTAGGAATGTCTAGTTTCAAACGTCACCGACGGCACTTGATTTCGACACCCGAGGACAGAGTTATGGCCAAAATACTACCACTGGTCAGATCATACGCGAATCAGTTTTTTTTCCAGATTGCTAGTTTCGAACAAAAATTTCATTTGCCCAACCAAACCTCATTATTTTTCAATGAAATTTTCCACACCTCTAATACATCATATAGGCATCCAATTCAAGCCATTAGTTCATTAAAAACTGGCCTTAAAATGGCCGAATAAAACAGGGGTAGAATCGGAAGTTTTTGCTTCTTACACCCAATGAAGTTCCTACTAATTACCCACCACTAATGCATCATTATAATCACTAAACCAACAATATAATCACCATCAATCATCAAATCAACAACAACAACCCAAGTGTGGGAATTCCAAGAGCCCACAATCACATTTTTACACCATAATCAAATAACTAAGTGCATGCATGAGTTAAATCTTGCCATATAATCTCCAAAAGATAAGAATCCATGGGTTGATCATTACCTACTCCTTTGGTTTGCAAGATCAGAATTTTCGGCCCTCTTAAAGCTCCAAGAAACCGTGAAAGCTCCCCTCTTCCTTAGCTAGATATAATCTCCAAGGGGTTTGCTAAGTGGTCTCCAAGTTTGGTGTGATTTGGATGAATTTTGGTGCATGAATTGAAGATGAAAAATGAAGAACAATGGAGAGCTCTTCTCCTTTCTTGTTGCACGGCCAAGTAAAGTGAGGAGAGAAGGAGTGTTGGTTCAATTGTGGCTTCCTAAGAAAGATTCATTGTGTGGTGCAAAATGCATCTCAAAGTCAACTTGAAATAGTGCAATTAGGATGCGTTTGGACTCGATTTTTCTCGTGCGTTTGGTTCACTAGTGCACTAAACCTCCAAGGCATATATATTCTTGTAAATATTATTCACTCTTAATTGTCCCGGAATAAGGGTCTAAAGTCCCTCAATCGAAGTCGCGCGCGTGAAAACGCGTACCGTCAAATTTAACGCTATAACGCGAAACTTTCGGAAAATTCTTATAACGATTACACTACTAACTATCACTTGAATATTTATTCATAAGATTACCTATTTTAGGACCATAGTACAAGTCTCCAATATTCCAAGCTTATTGTGCTACTACGCGGATAAAACCTCCAAGTACTATTCACTATTTTTACTAAACGTACTCCAGGAAATTAATTTTCAAAACGAGTCACTCTAAAAATATAACGAAGTTATATTTCCATGTATTTAGGTCTAATAAGACTAGAAAATATTCCTTGGAAATAAAATCCAATTAAATAATTTATTAAGCCATAAATTAGGCATAAAATAATAGTTTTTTTTTTTTTTTTTTTGCGAGTCCTCACAGATCTAACTGAATCTTTTCACAACCAATCTTGCCTTATATCAAGGCTGTGAGTTGTGCTCTTGAGTCTTCAACCTATAGACCCATTTATTTTTCAGTGCTCTCTTGCCCTTGGGCAGTTTCACTAAGTCATAGGTATGATTCTAATGTATGAACATCATCTCTTCTTGCATAGCTTGTAACCAGTCTTGTTTGCTCTCATGCTCTAGAGACTAACTGTAAGACTCTAGTTCCTTTCCATCTATCAGTAGAACATACTCATTAGGATTATATCTGCTAGAAGGACTCCTCTCTCTAATAGACCTCCTAAGCTCATCTTGTGGTGGTGGTGGAGTTGGCAGTGCCCTCTTGCTCAATTTCATTAGTAGCAGTATCATATCTAACAATATCCTCTCTCTGATCTGTCTCAACACCACCATGATCAAAATCAACTAGTACTGGAATTAGATCCGGATCTGAACCAACAAGAATGTCATCTAAAGATCTTGGTTTATCATCTTTATCAATATCCTTAATGGTTTGATCTTCAAGAAAGACAACATCTCTACTTCTAATCAACTTCTTTTCAATAGAATCATACAGTCTATAGACAAAATCTTCATGCCATAACCCAAGAAAATACACTATTTTGATTTTACATCAAGTTTTGACCTCTCATCTTTAGGAATATGAAAAAATGTCTGACAACCAAAAACTCTCAAGTGTTTAAATTTCGCATCTTTCCCTGTTCATACTTCTCTGAGATATCACCATCCAAAGGATTGATGGAGAAAGATTAATCAAATTAACTATAGTCCTCATTGCCTTGCGCCAAAAGGATTTTGGCAGTTTAGCATTGGAAAGCATACATCTAACCTGCAAAGTGACGGATATGTTCATTCTCTCTGCTATTCCATTTTCTTGAGGAGTATTTGGTACTATCTTGTCTATTCTGATCCTATGGGACTTACAGTAGTTTTCAAATGGTCCCCTGTACTTACCAGTCTCTTTAACTAATCAAGTGACTAGTCTAGGTTTTCTTCAAATCAAATTGCCTTAGAAACTAATAGGCTTAAGTTGTGGTTTGACCCACCAAATGGGCTGGACCCATAAGCTGAACAATTTTCACCCACAAAGTTCGTAGCAACAAACTCTAATTTATAAAAAGAAAAACACAGAGATACCGTTTGCATTGGTTCTCGATATTGATCTTGATGACTTTGTTGGATCCTGTTATTAGACTAGAGATACTTGTTTTCAAACTGTGATCATGAAGCAAGATTAAGGATTTTGTATACATGGTAACTAGCACCACAAAAATCCTTCCCCATGAGGAAATTTTAACTCAAATGTCTAATAATAGCTAACAAATTAGTAATTAATTCTTGGATATCTGCTGTTTTACTGCTCAAGGTTCAAGTTCTTGATTTAAGATTTCGTAAAGATGAGTTTTGTGCCTATCCTAATGGTTTACCAAGTGAAAATTTCACATCCAAGGCTCTCGTGATTTTGAAATTGTTTAAGTTGCAGTCAATGCCCAAAAATTGATATCTATGCCAAATGTCAAGGTCTTACATCTTAGAAGTGCACCACTAGTTGGAGATAATCTAGAATGGAAATTTTCCAAGAGATATCTTGTGTTTGAAGATTTGTTTATAGATAAATGTGAATTGTGCCATGATGAAGTCTTGTTATCATTTATTGATATTGGTAGGGCAATAACAATATTTACTGATGCCTCCAAATCTCAAATATTTGCAGTATTTTGCTCATTTCAAAGACATCTTTGTTAACAACCTCAAATCGCTTATTAGAGCATTGATCTTCGTTTACCAATCATGTATTTTTAGTGGTAGAGAAGTGTCCCATGCTAAATACCTATCCAATATGATTAATGAGTTGAATGACATAAAGTTCATTAGCTTATCACCTGATACACTTGATGTGAATTTCTCTCTCTTTTCCTTTTTTGGTTTCTGCATTGCCTAAACAGATTGTTTTCTTTAGCAACAGCCTTACTGTGAGATAGATCTCTAACTCGTCAACCAATGACGGAGCCAAGGGGGGCTGAAAGTTTTGAAAATTTTAATTCATAATATGTAAATATATGTATAAGACAAAATTGGTCCCCCCTAATTTTTTACAATTTTATTTTATATTATGAGAGTTGATACATATATATATATATATATATATATCTATGTGTGTGTATGAATTAGCCACTTTTGATTTAATTTTTTCTTCATAAAACGTTATTTATTTTTTATTGTGTTAATTATTTAACATTCAAAAAATTAAACATATAATTTGATAATCCATAGGACATTGACCCAATTTGATATATTATAATAAAAGACTCAATTCATAATTATCAATGGGCTAAAACAAAAATAATTACTTTATTGGTCCATATACAAATATATTACTTAGCCTAATTGATAAAAAATTTAAAATTAGTGATCTATACTCTTGTTGACCCATATACAAATATACAAATATACAAATAATTACTTGAAGCTTTGGTGAAGACAAGAAATTGAGTGATCTATCCTGTTGTTGACAGATTGATTATATTTGTTCTCACTCTTCATATGTCAACTGCAACTATAGAACGGGTATTTTCAATTATGAATATAATGAAAACAAAGATCCAAAACAAGATAAGAGATAATTTCTTTAATGATTGTCTAACAATGTACATAAAAAAAAGAAATTGTTCAAAAATTTAGTACTGATTCAATTATAGATGAATTTTGTTCTATGGAAGAACGTAAAACTCAGTTTACTTTCAAGAAAAGAGGTTGAAATTCAAGGTATGCTAACATAACTTTTATCTTTTATTAATTGAAAGTAGTTATATTTATATTGCATAATTACATTTTTTGTTTTTGCACAAATGACATATTGGAGCATTTTCTTATAATGTACAATTTGGGTAGTTTGTGATGTTATAAGATATTTAGTCAAAGGTTATTTCTTATCCTAATTTTTGTTATGACTATGCTGCATATTTATGAAATAAACTTACCTTTATAATTAAAATTAATATTTGATATTTTAAGATGTCATATATTTAAATAGATGAAAACTATTTTGAATATAACATATTAAGATAATTTTGTTCAGAAAAATTTTGGTCCCCCTCCCAAGGAAAAAATCCTGGCTCCGTTCTATAGTCTATAGAATGGACATTTTCAATTATGAAGATAATCAAAACAAAGCTCCAAAACAAGATAAAAGATAATTTCTTGAATGATTGCCTAACAATGTACATAAAAAAAGGAAGTTGTTCGAAAATTTAGCATTAATTCAATTATACATGAATTTAGTTCTATAAAAGAACGTAAATCTCAATTTACTTTTAATAAAAGAGGATGAAATTTCAAGGTATGCTAACATAAACTTTTATCTTTTTTAATTGAAAATAGTTATATTTATATTGCATAGTTATATTTTTGTTTTTGTACAAGTGACATATTGGAGCATCTTCTCATAATGTGCAACTTAGGTGGTTTGTGATGTTATAAGATATTTAATCAAAGGTTATTTCTTATCTTAATTTTAGTTATGACTATGTTACATATTTATGAAATAGACATACCTTTATAATTAAAATTAATATTTGATATTTTAAGATGTCATATATTTAAATAAATGAAAATTCTTTTGAACATAACATATTAAGGTAATTTTGTTCGAAAAAATTTTGGCCTCCCCCAAGGAAAAAATCCTGGCTCCGTCACTGTCGTCAACCACATCCTTTTGTTTTTATTATCTTTATTGGGTATGTACAACTACATTTATTGCATTTGGCCGAATAAGAAGTTCTTGTTGTACAGTTACTCTTTATGAATTTGACAGAGTTCATGGCTTGTTTAATATTTAAAAAATGGAAGCATCCTATTGTTTTTTTCAAAAAATGTGTAATGCACTTTTCTTATATCTTTAAAAAAAATTAGACTACTTTAAGCCGATGAGTTAAATCTGATTGTTTATAGCTGATAGATGCAGTTAATGGTTAGGCAATTCAAGACAAGACTATAGTTCGAGTTGGATAACTAACTTTACTTTAGTAGCTTTCCAACATCTAAATTTATCTATGTGGATTATCTAGTGATGATTTATGTTGTTTCCTGAAGGTACTGCTTTCTTATAGTTATCTCTGATCTTAGAATTTGACTCATATAATGCCCGTTGCTGGCCCTAATAATCGATATGATGAACCATCAAAATTCCTAGATAAGTGCAGGGCCAATAATCAAATTCTACTTTCTCACAAGGTAAATTTGATTGCACACTACAAGCCTTGAGGATCTAATTAGTAATGGTGGCCTTATTTAAGCACTACTGTAAAAGATATTATTCTATGCTACCCTACTCCCGTAAAGTCTACACTCTGCATTGCCGAGTTTCAGGTTGCAGCTGATGCCTGGGGGGATTTGAACTTATATGTCCTTGTCTACTTCGTATGATGGCCCTTACTGACTCCACTTTGTAGAGGTTTCACTATCTCTAGGAGAAAAAGACCATATTAGTTTTGATCACCCAACCACTTGATATGTTTAATGTACTTCATCCATTTATTTCCGTCTCTGTGTACAGTACTTGTGATCGTAGCAACAGGGACCTAGTGAAGGACGGGGCTAAATTTAATACTCAAATTATATGAGAAAGTTCAGGATTCTGATCCTGCTAACAACCTTTTGAAACATGGGGAAATCTTGGAAAGGGTCAATATTGCTGGGCTAAATATGACCAATGAGAAATGGCTATCATTTGTAAGCAAAAGCCTGCGTGACACACAGAGGGTACTCAAAGATGAAAAATATAGCATTTTAAAAGGAAGAAGTGGAATGAATTAGAATTGCTAATGTAGTTAGCTCATTTCTGTAAGTGAATTTTATGTTTTCTAATACATGAGTATCGTAGGATAGAAGTCAAATTCTGATTAAGAACTTTGGCAATCTTTAGGACTTCTCTTTTCTAGAATTATTTTGCTACTTTATGTATTTCAACAATCAAATAAAACCATAATATTGAATGTTGAATTTGTAGAGATAGCGGCATCCAAATGATTTAGGCATACAATCCAAGTGAGCATATATTATTTCCTTTCCGTCTTCATCCTTTGCCAACTAAATGAGCTAGCATAGTTGAACTAAATGCGCTAGCATAGTTGATTGTTGTTAGTTTAGTTTTTTGAGCTCAAGGATTCAAGAATGCCAAAGGGATAAACAGATTTGGGGCTCTTGCATCGTGTAGATAGTTTGTATTGTTGTTCTAAATACGAGTGTAACGGTAAGAAGTGCAAAAATCATGGTTGTATTTGAGTAATTATCTGTATAAATTGCTAAAAGGATGGTATAGTAGTAAAACATAATTATTTCGAGTTGGGGGTTGAGCTACTAAAACATATTAAGTGCTTAAGATGTTATTCATGGCATCCTTATATCTCTATACTATCAATTACATTACACTAAACAAGTAATGCACATCATTAAAAAGGAATTAAAAAAAAGAAAAAGAAAAAGAGGAGTACTATACTTAATTCTTTTTCAAATAATCGCATACCACATGGTATATCACTTATTAGCATGGAGAAGGTTTTCCTGAACGAGGATGAGGCAAACTTAGTTACACCCAATACCAGTGAGGGAATGACCTTTGTGAGAATGAACCCTCATTCAAGAAATTTTGGCCATCCTTAAACGATGTATAATTGTAAACTGGTGCACTAGGGCGGACTTTTGTGTACGAAGATATTTAGTAATCTATAACTCATAAATGATGTTCTTCCGTAATTTATAGGCCTTGGTGCTTTATAGAGTTAACTAAACACTTTAAACTGCCCCATGGAAAGTTGTGATGTGTGAACAAGAAAATTGTAGTAGTAGTGGTAATAATAATAATAGTAATAATACTTAAATGCCCCAAAAGTCGTTAAATACTTAAATGCCCCAACAGTAATAATGAATTGGAAGAAACGGGAGATCTACTAAACGCTCTAGATCAACTGCCTTTCTAGAATTCAAATTTAGCTAGGATAACATTAAGAAAAGCACAGCAAACTAGTGTATGATGTGAAACTGTGTAAGAACTCAAGGAAAGGCAAGAAAGAGATACATTCCTCGGTATATTTAAATCACTTCCAGTATCGGTTATGAACACAAATATTGAAAATAAGAAGAAAATCAGGGTGATTGTGATGGGGACTCTACTTGCTAGTAAGATCCTTTCCCTTACGGGTAACCTTGCAAAGAACAAAAATTGTTATTTTTGAATCCGAACAATTTTATTATATATGCAAATTTTCTCAATTTTTCAAAAAACTTCTAATGAAGACCAGGAAAAAACTTAATCCAATTGATATGTTTGCCAATTTACACAAGTTATCATAACCTTCAACACCGTCATACTTGATTGCATATTTTAACTCCATATTTACCGGTCTTCTGCTTCAAAACTCACAACCATCAGAACTGTAATGAGTTCAGATTTCTTACTGGCACAACCTCCCATGAGAAGGCTTGGGCAACAATGCCACGCTTAAAGCTTTGAAATGCATATTTGCCTTGAATATAATGGAAGGTACAAATACAGTAGAAAGGGTTGGAGAGATAGGGTAATGAATGTAAATAAAACAGTCCTGAAAAACAAATGTAAACAAAACAATAGAAAGATAAAGGTAAATATATCCTTGTTTTTCAGCACCAACTCCTATAATGCTTTTATGAATTCATAAGTAAATAAAAAATAGAATAAAATATGAATTCATGAACCTATTTTACTAAATAAAATAGAAAGGTTACAAATTAAAATAAAAATTCCAAGGAGAACAAAAGACATGCCCAAATATTCTCTCTTTTTTTTTTGTATTTTTGAATTAATCTCATTTAAAACCTGATTTCAAATTCTTAAACTTGTCTCACCCAATACCACTCTTGGGAGTAAGCTCGATTTCAAATTTCTTAAAACCGCCCTGCCCAAAATCAATTTTGGAAAGGTAGCCCTAGACTTGAGACATTTCCACCACTTTCTGAAATCCACTTCTGAAAGTATGTAGTCTCAGACTTGAGACATGTTGACACCACTTAATTTACTGGTTACCTCTAAAATCCTTGAGACTTGGGCCATCTTGCCATCAATTAATTTATAAGTCACTGTTGTTTTTCGTTCTCAAAGAGTTTGCTAATGGAATTTTTGAAGTTTAAATGAATTCGGAGGTGATTTTTGGTGGGTGACTGAACCGACCAGAATCAGGCTCCTCTGAGATGAAGTGAGGGGTATCCTCGTGTCCGAAGTGAATGGCGAGGCTTCTCCCCTGGGATCACTCCGACGATCAAGTTAGTATGAGAACGAGAGAAAAGCAATAGTGTTGTCAAATGAACAGTATGCTCACTAGTTAGGCGTACATGAGGGGTATTTATAGAGCGAGAGTGGAGGGCAGGACGGAGGTCTTATGCCGGTGGGACCCATGCCCTGCCATTACGGCTCTGCTTCCTGTCAGGTGGCCTGACTCTGACACTGTAGCCGCCCGGACAGGGTGACGAGGAGTCTTACGCAGTAGTCATTAAGTGCGACAGTGCTTTTCAGATAAAGCACTGGCCCTGGATGATGTCAGGCGGGCTGACGTCATCAGCACGCAGCCGAGGCGGAGGTATGAGGTGTAGAGGTCATCTGGGCAGTAGACCAGGGGCCCGGCCGAGATCAGGGATCACACTCAGGACGAGACTGCGCTCTTGTGAGGGATGAACTGGAACCACCTCGGCCAATCAGGGATGGCCGAGGTGAGCATCCTCAATAAGCCCCCCAAGCCTCGGAAGCTCCGAGTCCTGGAGGTACCGAGGCTTACTGGTACCGAGGTCGTACAGGGTCGGAGGCCCAAGACAGTTTCGTACGATGCGCGGGCGCGACACGTAGGCCTGTCGACTGATAGGACGTGGTGAGCAGAGTGGTCACGTCGTGAAGTAGTGGGTTAGGGTGTTCTTGTAGGAAGCTATCCGAGCTCAAGCAAGGTCTCTTTTCTCGTCGATGAGGTCGAGATCTAACTGCCTCTCTTCTCCGTTCACCTCGGCTACATAGGCTGTTAGCCGAGGGCTGGGTGTGAGGAGCTCAGCAGGGAGGACAGCCTCGGCTCCATAGGTCAAGGAGAAGGGAGTCTCTTGCGTGGATGACTTCGGCGTGGTCCGATATGACCACAGAACACTGGGGAGTTCCTCCACCCAAGATGATCCAGCTCGGTGTAGTCGGGTTTTGAGGCCATGCAAGAGAGTTCGGTTAGATTTTCTGCCTGACCATTGGCCTGAGGGTGGCCTACCGAAGTGAAGTGTTGCTTGATGCCGAGGTTCTCGCACCAAGTCTTAAATGGGTTCTCGGCAAACTGTCTCCCATTGTCCGAGATGATGATATGAGGTATGCCGAAGCGGCAGATAATGTATTTCCAAAAGAATTTTTGAATGGCCAGCCCTGTGATGGTCCGTAGAGGCTCGGCCTCGACCCACTTAGTGAAGTAGTCCACAGCGGTCACCAGAAAGGTATAGCCCCCGACCGCTTTAGGGAAAGGACCGATGATGTCTGTCCCCCATTGCTCAAATGACCAGGGTGAGGTGATTGGAACCATGAAGTTCGAGGGTTGGTGAAGCTCAGGGGCGTGGACTTGGCACGATGGGCAGCTGAGAACAAGATTTTGGGCATCTTGTCGAACGGAGGGCCAGAAGTACCCAAGAAGTAAGGTCTTCCTGGCTAACATTCTGTGGCCGACGCGAGCTCCACACAGGCCTTCGTGTATCTCATGGAGGACCTGGCATCCTACCTCGGGTGTAACGCACCTCAGCCATGGGCCAAGGTATAAGCGTTTATACAGTTCTCCATCGCGGAGCGCGTACCGAGCGGATTTGAGTTGTATCCTTCTCGCCTCGGCTCGGTTCTCGAGGAGGACTCCCTGCCCTAAGAAAAGGATGAACGGGCTCATCCACGTTTCTCCCGTGTTCACAGGGCAGGCCACCTTTTCCATGTATCCCGACTCGCTCAACACTTCCACCAAAACGGTCTTGTTGAGGTCAGAAAATGAGGTGGAAGCCAACCGGGATAAGGCGTCGGCCCGCCTATTCTGGGAGCGGGGGACTCTTTGGATTTCGAAAGATTCGGAAGTATGCGATGAGTTGGTGGACTTTAGATAGATACCGTTGCATGGTTTCATCCTTGACCTCATACTCACCAAGGACCTGGCAGACTACGAGTTGGGAGTCGCTGCGGACGTGGATCCGTTGTGCACCAAGCCTGCGGGCTAGCTGGAGTCCCGCGATCAAGGCCTCATATTCGGCTTCATTGTTGGTGGCCGGGAAGTCAAAGCGGAGGGCATACGAGCACACTTCTCCCTGGGGGCCCTCTAGGAGCAGTCCTACTCCACTTCCATCCCCATTAGAGGATCCGTCCACATACAACATCCACAGGTGTGGGGTGGACACTTCGGCTATGGCGGAAGTGGACTCTCGACCTTCCGTGAATGTGAGATCGGCCAAGAAGTCGGCTAAGGCTTGAGCTTTTATGGCGGTGCGCGGCTCATACGACAGGTCGCACTCCCCCAACTCAACGGCCCACTTGGTGAGGCGCCCGGAGGTCTCGGGCCACACCAGTATCTGTCGGAGAGGCTGGTCGGTCCTGACGGAGATGGGATGAGCTAAGAAATAGGGTTTCAGCCGCCGGGCGGCGTGGACTAGTCCTAGCACAAGTTTTTTCACCTGAGTGTATCGAGTCTCCGGCCCGCGGAGAGCTCGGCTGACGTAGTAGACTGGCACTTGGGTGCCCTCGTCCCGGATAAGAATAGCGCTGACAGCCTCGTCGGCTGCGGAGAGGTAGAGGTAGAGCTTCTCCTCGGGCCGAGGTGAAGCGAGAGTGGGTAGGTGATGGAGGTATTGCTTCAGCTTGTCGAAAGCAGCCTGGCACTCTTCCGTCCAGGCAAACTGATCAGCCTTCTTGAGCACCTTAAAGAAGGGCAGAGCTTTCTCAGCTGATTGGGACAGGAAGCGATTCAGCGCGGCCAGGCGT
The DNA here is from genome assembly GCF_036785885.1 of Coffea arabica. Taxonomy (NCBI): domain Eukaryota; kingdom Viridiplantae; phylum Streptophyta; class Magnoliopsida; order Gentianales; family Rubiaceae; genus Coffea; species Coffea arabica. The sequence goes on along the minus strand of NC_092318.1, from coordinate 20,653,715 downwards.
CCATTCAGCCGTTGGACTTCTCGGATGTTCCGAGGTGGGGACATGTCCTGAATGGCCTTGACCTTGTCGGGGTTGGCCTCGATTCCCCGGTGGGAAACCAGATACCCCAAGAATTTTCCCGAGGTGACGCCGAAGACGCACTTCTTGGGATTCAGCTTCATCCTCGAGTCTCGCAGGACACCAAAGACTTCCCTCACGTCTGACAGAAAGGATGAAGTGGCGAGACTTTTGACGAGAATGTCATCCACATAGGCCTCCACATTGCGGCCGATCTGATTCTTGAAGAGTCGGTTGATCAGCCTTTGGTAGGTCGCCCCGGCGTTCTTTAGCCCGAAGGGCATGGTAGTGTAACAATAAGTACCTCGGTCGGTGTAGAACGCCGTTTTCTCTTGGTCCTCCTCACTCATTCCTATTTGATGATACCCTTTGAAGGCATCCAGGAAGCAGAGGACTACATATCCCATCGCCGAGTCGACGAGGGCGTCTATCCTCGGCAGAGGATAGCAATCTTTGGGGCAAGCCTTGTTGATGTCGGTGAAGTCTACGCACATTCTCCATCCACCGGTGTCCTTTTTGACCATGACTAGATTGGATAGCCAGGTGGGATATTGGATCTCATGGATCATCTTGGCCGGCAAGAGCTTGTCGACCTCATCCAATATGGCCTTGCTACGTTCGGGGCCGAAGTGCCTTCGTTTCTGCCGCACAGGTCGGGCCTGTGGGTTAACGTTGAGTTGGTGAGTCATGAGCTCGGGTGGCACTCCGACCACTTCATCTGCGGACCACGCGAAGACGTCTCGGTGGTCCTTGATCATGGAGATCATTTCTTCTTTCAGAGGTGAGGGGAGTCCGGCCCCTACTTGGACCACTTGGTCAGGTTTCGCTTCATCCAAGACCACTAGTTCCACCTCATCCCCGGGCTCAACCCTGTTGGGGTCTCCTGCCTTCTGAGGGTCGATACAGTCTATGGAGAGGACCGCTGGCCTCTTTTCTTCTGACCTCGGTGAGGGCCGGGGTGTGACTGCTGCTTGAATGGTGGCGAGGTAGCATTCCCGGGCGGCGCCCATGTCACTGCTCACCTCGGCCACCCCCGCAGATGTTGGGAATTTAAAGCTCAGGTGGTAGGTGGAGTATACGGCTCTCAAGGCGTTGAGCGTGGGCCGGCCTATCAGCATGTTGTAGGGGGAGTCTGCTTTGACCACCGCAAAACTGACAGGCACAGTTCGGCAGCGAGGATGACGCCCGATAGTTACCATCAGGGTCACCATGCCATCCGGGTGGACGACGTGTCCCCCGAAACCGACAAGGGGAGTTCTGACCGGAGTGAGTTGCTCCTGGGTCAGCTTCAAACTCTCGAAAGTTCGGTAGTACAAGACGTCTACCGAGCTTCCGGGGTCGATATAGACCTTTTTGACTATGTAATTATTGGTAAGGACTTCAATCACGAGGGCCTCGTGATTGCTGGAGGCGGCAGGGACAGGGTCATGGGGACCATAGGTAATCACCTCGGATAACCTGGAACTCGATTCGGCCACCTCCATATCGGCTTGGCGGTAAGTCCTTTTTCGGGAGTTCTGACTGTCTCCTCCAGTGGGGCCACCCGAGATGGTGTTGATCACCCCGGCGATGTTCGGGCCATAGCCTGGCGATCCGTCGCGTGGAGGCCTCCGATCCCCATTTCGGTCCTCGGGACCTCGGCACTGAAGCTTAGTGTCCCGCCTGTCTTCTCGGCGAGGACCTCGGCTCTCCCGGTGGGAGGCGCTTCGGTTGAAGGTTCCATCCTTGCGGACAAACTGCTTCAAGTATCCCTGGCGGATCAGGTTTTCAATTTCTCGCTTCAAGTCGTTGCAGTCTTCGGTCTCGTGCCCCACATCTCGGTGGTAGGCACAGTAGAGGTTGAAATTCCTCTTATCCCTTCTTCCTGGGATCTCAGGGGGAGTTCGACCGAGGTGATTCTGCCTCATCACAGCCAGAACATGGGATCGGCTGGAATTGAGGGGTGTCAGCTAGGCGTCCGAGGTGGACGATCTGCCTTTCACGATCCGGTCGAAGACACTCCGGCGGTCTCGGAGTTGGTTTGAAGTGCTACTTGGGCCTGGTTCACCTCGGCCAGTGTCTTTCCTCCTCCGGGGATCTTGCCCCGTACGAGATGCTTGGGCTTCTCGCTTCATGCGATTTACATCTTCACTTCGGATTCCCTGGTCCACTCTTTCCCAGAGCTCCCGAAGTGTATGGGGGTACTGCCGATGGATTTCGGTGTTGAAGATCCCTGCCACTAACCCGTTGGTGAAGGCAGCGATAGTTACCTGCTCATTTTGATCAGGTATCTGCACATTCTCCTCGTTGAACCTTTGAACATACGAGCGAAGTGACTCGCCCTGACCCTGTTGCAGGTTCAAGAGGTAAGCAGAAGTCTTTGTGATTGGTCGAGACGACACAAAGCGGTGGATGAACCGGTCTATTAGCTCATCCAAGGAGGAAATGCTCCTTGGTTCCAAACTCCAGAACCACTTCCGGGCAGTCCCGTGTAGGAAGATGGGGAAAGCCCGACAGATCACGGCGTCAGGGACGCAGTAGAGTCGGAATGCGGAGATGAAGGCGCGGAGGTGATTCTCGGGGTCACCTCGGCCGTCATAGGTGTGCAAGTTTGGAAGCTTAAAGTTTGGGGGCACCATCTCCCCGTTGATGTCATCTGTGAAGGGCGGGGCCCGCATGTAGTCAGAGGCTAAGCCTCCGGGGCGCCGAGGCGGGTCCTCGGCTTTTTTCCCTAGCAGTCCCAGGGAAAACACCCTGGAGATGGAGGCAATTTTAGAGGTCGCCTTGGAGGAGGCGCGCCTAGAGGTACTCCGAGAGAGATGCCCCTCATCGGAGTCCTCACCTGAGGGCACTTCAGGAGACTTCGTCGGTCTCCTCTTGGAAGATTCGGCTTTTTCTTTCCCCTGTCTTTTGAGGTATCTTCCTAGCTCCTCAAAAATGTTGGGGTTGTCTGATACGAACTCGGCCATCTTGGCGATGGCGTCATCGTTGTTGGGCTGGGTCCTTTGGGACCCTTGTTCTTCAGAGATGCGGTCTTGCTGGGCTCCCGAGGTCTGCCCAGCCCCTGTTGAGGGAACTCTTCCGCTTCTAGAGCACGTGGATCTCATTTTAGTAATAGTAGTCTCGTTCCCACAGACGGCGCCAATTGAAGAGGTGATTTTTGATGGGTGGCTGAACCGACCAGAATCAGGCTCCTCTGAGATGAAGTGAGGGGTATCCTCGTGTCCGAAGTGAATGGCGGGGCTTCTCCCCTGGGATCACTACGACGATCAAGTTAGTATGAGAACGAGAGAAAAGCAATAGTGTTGTCAAATGAACAGTATGCCCACTTGTTAGGCGTACATGAGGGGTATTTATAGAGCGAGAGTGGAGGGCAGGACGGAGGTCTTATGCCGGTGGGACCCATGCCCTGCCATTACGGCTCTGCTCCCTGTCAGGTGGCCTGACTCTGACACTGTAGCCGCCCGGACAGGGTGACGAGGAGTCTTACGCAGTAGTCATTAAGTGCGACAGTGCTTTTCAGATAAAGCACTGGCCCTGGATGATGTCAGGCGGGCTGACGTCATCAGCACGCAGCCGAGGCGGAGGTATGAGGTGTAGAGGTCATCTGGGCAGTAGACCAGGGGCCCGGCCGAGATCAGGGATCACACTCAGGACGAGACTGCGCTCTTGTGAGGGATGAACTGGAACCACCTCGGCCAATCAGGGATGGCCGAGGTGAGCATCCTCAGCAGCCTTTGCATTTTCCTACTTTCTACCGTTAAATGCATTCTGTCTTGCTATTTTTTATACGCTTGGTCTCTCTGAAAGAAACAATAAAGAGGGAATGACCATTGTTAGAATGGACCCTTATTCAAGAACTTTGGTAATCTTTAGCCGATGTGAAAGTATATACTAGTGCACGGGTCAAGACTCGAGACTATTTTGTACGAGGATATTTAGTCATTTGTAAGTGTGTGTACTACAATTGATCTTCTCCTTCTTCGCAAAACACACACGTACACAGACAGATAAAATCAATGATCTTAATAGGGTAAATTCAGAAGTAAATTGCCCCATGAAAAGTTATAATGTGGGAAATTTGCTAATTTTGTGTCTGAACTTTTATACTAAAACCAATTTCATCCTTAATGGCATTTTTTAATCAATTTAGTCCACGAATTATATTTTTTGTTCCAGTGTAAGCCTTCTATGGTGGTGCCACCACATTTTATCTCCTTTACGCAACTAGCTAGGGGTACTTTGGCCAAAGAAAGGTTAGATTCTACAATGTAAGAAATATGAGTCAATTCCTGAGTACAAATGAAGAAAAATAAGAACATTCAATTAAGTTGGGGAGAAAACCCAATATTTCATGAAAGTGGGTTGAAAAATCAAAATTTACAAATGCAAAACCACCAAATCACGCACTACTTCTTCTGGGTTTCATCGTTAACCTTCTTGTTCTTTTATGCACATAATCATATCCACAAAACCCTTTCCGGGAAGGTTAAATTGCTGCTCTAGTAAAAATATGTCATCTTTATTCTCCAATTTTTGAACCCCAACTCCATCACCATTCTTCAACTTCACTGAAATTCTCTCCAAATTTCTCCTTTCAAAAAAAAATTGACGACAAATAACAGAAGGCAAATTTGAAAGAAGAAAACGTGGATAATAGGATAAGGGGCATGTAGTGGAGCCAATCCACGTGTGACACGTGTCAGCTCGGCTGTGGCACGCGCGAGCTCGGCAATAGAGATCCAACAGCTCGGACACGTCAGCTCAGGAAAAAGGAAGGCCAGCTCGGCCATGGCCGCCGCCTCTCCATGAAGTGGGCCTAGTGGGCCGCTGCCTCCGGACCTTTAGGGGTTGTCATACGAAACCCTAGAAAGACTCCGAACCCTAAGGGGACTCTGACTCCTAGATGGAAACTACTACCCACAAGCCTATAAATATGGCACCACGCGACAACACAAGGTATACCGTCTATAGTACACTATACTGTTACCCTACTCATAAGCTCTACTAACTTGACCGTCGGAGTTACTCCGGGGAACTAGCCCCGCCGTTTGTCCATTTGCAGGTCGGTTCGCTCACCTCGCCAGCTCACTCCCTCTTAGCTCGTTCAGCCGTCCTAGCTCAGCTCGGATCTTGTTTTTGGCAGTCGCATCAATTGGCGCCGTCTGTGGGAAACACGTAATTCTTTTCTTGCGAATCATGCCAAGGACTAGATCTCAGAGGAGCGCTGACGGATCCAAGGTGAATGAACGAAGTGGCCCCCAAAACCCCCCTCGGGGTCCGACTCCTGGAGACGAGGGGACGGGGCTCTCACGAATCCCGCCTGAACAGCTGGTTCAGACGGTGGCAGAAAACCTACCTACCATCGAGGCAATCATGAACTATCTCAAAGGGCATACGGGAGGCCATCATGACCAGGAGCCTAAGGTCTAAGGAGTGGAAGGAGTTGGGCTGTCAGAATCCCGAACAGGGAGCCCTAATGATGCGGTTGAGCACGAGGCCCAAAGTGTACAAGTAGACCCTGTGAAGGTGCCCCTAGGCCCAGTGACACGAGCACGAGCTAAGAGATTCAAGGAGTCCCTCCAAGCCTTAGTACGTGCCATCCAAACCCAAGAGAAACCGGGCATTGAAGGAATTGGAATATCCTTGCACGACTACTAAAATGCTGCTTACAATTGAAGATACAAGTGTTCAAGCTCCAAACGGCGGGCTGAGCCACAGTTAAGTACCCTCGCTGAGCCGTACGGGGGTCTCGCTATGATCTATAGTTAGTTGGGCTAGCTTTCGGTCAAGTGAAGGCCCAAGGGGCTGGCCGAACTTTCCTTGTTATTTTTCCAGTTTATTAGGTCTTAGTCACGGCTATAAATAGCCTGAAGTCGCATGTTACATTCAGTTTTTGAAAGTATTGAATAAAATTTCCAGAATTTCGTCCATTCCTTGTGGCAAATTCCCTTAGCTTGTGAAAGCTAAGTTGAACATCCTAGAGTTGATCCTAGGCTGTTCTTGACTTATCAATCAAACACACACACTTGATTGTGGCGTCCTCTACCGTTAAATCTGTTCTTGAGTGGTCCAAATTCGGGTTCAACTCCATCAAATCTTCATCGTGTTCCTCTAGATCCGAAGTAGCTTCCGTCTCTCGCATCAGCTGGCATCAGAGCTGGTTAGAGGTATCACGAATATCCCTTTTTATTGTTTTTAGATCTATTTTAGTCTTCTAAATTCGTAGCTCAAGTGCTCGGGTTTGTCAAGTCCGAAATCTGTCTTGGTTGTTTCCTTGTCAGAAATCTGTCTTTGTTGTTTAGTTGTTGTCCGAAATTTTCTGTCCAGTTTTGTCTTGTGTTTATGTTCTGTTTAAATCCAAAAAAAATCTATTGTGATGCATACCTTATTGTCATTCCCTTGAGTCGTTGCTGGAATTAATTTGCTGGGATGTCGAATCTGTTTGCACTTGTTTCTTGAACCTTTGTGTTGTTGCTTTGCAAAACTCGAACATCAAAACCTTATTGTGGAAGTCTTGAGCTTCTTGGATCAAAGAGGTTAATCTTCGCAGTCTTGAAACCTGAAATAAACCTTCAACCGTGTTCTTGTTTTCATGGAACTTTGATCTTGAAACCAAATCTGTCCAAGTTGTTTACGTTAATTGCTGTGAAATTGTGGTCTAAACTAGCTGGCTATTGTGTGAAAACACCCCATCAGAAGTCAAAAAAAAAAAATTCAAGAAAGACGGCTCTAGTTTCCAATTCTTGACCAGCCTTCAAGTTTTACCAAATCTGATTCAAACTTGGACTTCCAAATCTGAACAGCCCTAGTCTTGGTCAGCCTTCAAGCCACCAAATTTGATTCAAACTTAGACTTCCAAATCTGAACAACCTCCAATTCTTGACAGCCTACAAGTTTACCAAATTTGGTGCAAAATCTGACTTCCAAATCTGACCAGCCCCAAAATTTCGAATTTGAACCACTTGGGACTCCCAAATCTGACCAAACTCCAAGGTTTCCAATCCTTGGCAACCCCAAGTGTCCAAATCAGATCAAACTTTCCAATTTTCGAATCTTGAGTTCTTGAATTTTCCTAAAACCGTTGGAGCAATTGTGACACCCGATTGGGCTGAGTTTGCTAATGAAATTTTTGAAGTTTAAATGAATTCGGAGGTGATTTTTGGTGGGTGGCTGAACCGACCAGAATCAGGCTCCTCTGAGATGAAGTGAGGGGTATCCTCGTGTCCGAAGTGAATAGTGGGGCTTCTCCCCTGGGATCACTCCGACGATCAAGTTAGTATGAGAACGAGAGAAAAGTAATAGTGTTGTCAAATGAACAGTATGCTCACTAGTTAGGCGTACATGAGGGGTATTTATAGAGCGAGAGTGGAGGGCAGGACGGAGGTCTTATGCCGGTGGGACCCATGCCCTGCCATTACGGCTCTGCTTCCTGTCAGGTGGCCTGACTCTGACACTGTAGCCGCCCGGATAGGGTGACGAGGAGTCTTACGCAGTAGTCATTAAGTGCGACAGTGCTTTTCAGATAAAGCACTGGCCCTGGATGATGTCAGGCGGGCTGACGTCATCAGCACGCAGCCGAGGCGGAGGTATGAGGTGTAGAGGTCATCTGGGCAGTAGACCAGGGGCCCGGCCGAGATCAGGGATCACACTCAGGACGAGACTGCGCTCTTGTGAGGGATGAACTGGAACCACCTCGGCCAATCAGGGATGGTCGAGGTGAGCATCCTCAATAAGCCCCCCAAGCCTCGGAAGTTCCGAGTCCTGGAGGTACCGGGGCTTACTGGTACCGAGGTCGTACAGGGTCGGAGGCCCAAGACAGTTCCGTACGATGCGCGGGCGCGACACGTAGGCCTGTCCACTGATAGGACGTGGTGAGCAGAGTGGTCACGTCGTGAAGTAGTGGGTTAGGGTGTTCTTGTAGGAAGCTATCCGAGCTCAGGCAAGGTCTCTTTTCTCGTCGATGAGGTCGAGATCTAACTGCCTCTGTTCTCCGTTCACCTCAGCTACATAGGCTGTTAGCCGAGGGCTGGGTGTGAGGAGCTCAGCAGGGAGGGCAGCCTCGGCTCCATAGGTCAAGGAGAAGGGAGTCTCTTGCGTGGATGACCTCGGCGTGGTCCGATATGACCACAGAACACTGGGGAGTTCCTCCACCCAAGATGATCCAGCTCGGTGTAGTCGGGTTTTGAGGCCATGCAAGAGAGTTCGGTTAGATTTTCTGCCTGACCATTGGCCTGAGGGTGGCCTACCGAAGTGAAGTGTTGCTTGATGTCGAGGTTCTCGCACCAAGTCTTAAATGGGTTCTCGGCAAACTGTCTCCCATTGTCCGAGATGATGATCTGAGGTATGCCGAAGCGGCAGATAATGTATTTCCAAAAGAATTTTTGAATGGCCAGCCCTGTGATGGTCCGTAGAGGCTCGGCCTCGACCCACTTAGTGAAGTAGTCCACAGCGGTCACCAGAAAGGTATAACCCCCGACCGCTTTAGGGAAAGGACCGATGATGTCTGTCCCCCATTGCTCAAATGGCCAGGGTGAGGTGATTGGAACCATGAAGTTCGAGGGTTGGTGAAGCTCAGGGGCGTGGACTTGGCACGATGGGCAGCTGAGAACAAGATTTTGGGCATCTTGTCGAACGGAGGGCCAGAAGTACCCAAGAAGTAAGGTCTTCCTGGCTAACATTCTGTGGCCGACGTGAGCTCCACACAGGCCTTCGTGTATCTCATGGAGGACCTGGCGTCCTACCTCGGGTGTAACGCATCTCAGCCATGGGCCAAGGTATAAGCGTTTATACAGTTCTCCATCGCGGAGCGCGTACCGAGCGAATTTGCGTTGTATCCTTTTCGCCTCGGCTCGGTCCTCGGGGAGGACTCCCTGCCCTAAGAAAAGGATGAACGGGCTCATCCATGTTTCTCCCGTGTTCACAGGGCAGGCCACCTCTTTCATGTATCCCGACTCGCTCAACACTTCCACCAAAACGGTCTTGTTGAGGTCAGAAAATGAGGTGGAAGCCAACCGGGATAAGGAGTCGGCCCGCCTATTCTGGGAGCGGGGGACTCTTTGGATTTCGAAAGATTCGGAAGTATGCGATGAGTTGGTGGACTTTAGATAGATACCGTTGCATGGTTTCATCCTTGACCTCATACTCACCAAGGACCTGGCAGACTACGAGTTGGGAGTCGCTGCGGACGTGGATCCGTTGTGCACCAAGCCTGCGGGCTAGCTGGAGTCCCGCGATCAAAGCCTCATATTCGGCTTCATTGTTGGTGGCCGGGAAGTCAAAACGGAGGGCATACGAGCACACTTCTCCCTGGGGGCCCTCTAGGAGCAGTCCTGCTCCACTTCCATCCCCATTAGAGGATCCGTCCACATACAACATCCACAGGTGTGGGGTGGACACTTCGGCTATGGCGGAAGTGGACTCTCGACCTTCCGTGAATGTGAGATCGGCCAAGAAGTCGGCTAAGGCTTGAGCTTTCATGGCGGTGCGCGGCTCATACGACAGGTCGCACTCCCCCAACTCAACGGCCCACTTGGTGAGGCGCCCGGAGGCCTCGGGCCGCACCAGTATCTGTCGGAGAGGATGGTCGGTCCTGACGGAGATGGGATGAGCTAAGAAATAGGGTTTCAGCCGCCGGGCGGCGTGGACTAGTCCTAGCACAAGTTTTTCCACCTGAGTGTATCGAGTCTCCGGCCCGCGGAGAGCTCGGCTGACGTAGTAGACTGGCACTTGGGTGCCCTCGTCCCGGATAAGAACAGCGTTGACAGCCTCGTCGGCTGCGGAGAGGTAGGGGTAGAGCTTCTCCTCGGGCCGAGGTGAAGCGAGAGTGGGTAGGTGATGGAGGTATTGCTTCAGCTTGTCGAAAGCAGCCTGGCACTCTTCCGTCCAGGCAAACTGATCAGCCTTCTTGAGCACCTTAAAGAAGGGCAGAGCTTTCTCAGCTGATTGGGACAGGAAGCGATTCAGCGCGGCCAGGCGTCCATTCAGCCGTTGGACTTCTCGGATGTTCCGAGGTGGGGACATGTCCTGAATGGCCTTGTCCTTGTCGGGGTTGGCCTCGATTCCCCGGTGGGAAACCAGATACCCCAAGAATTTTCTCGAGGCGACGCCGAAGACGCACTTCTTGGGATTCAGCTTCATCCTCGAGTCTCGCAGGACACCAAAGACTTCCCTCACGTCTGACAGAAAGGATGAAGTTGCGAGATTTTTGACGAGGATGTCATCCACATAGGCCTCCACATTGCGGCCGATCTGATTCTTGAAGAGTCGGTTGATCAGCCTTTGGTAGGTCGCCCCGGCGTTCTTTAGCCCGAAGGGCATGGTAGTGTAACAATAAGTAACTCGGTCGGTGTAGAACGCCGTTTTCTCTTGGTCCTCCTCACTCATTCCTATTTGATGATACCCTTTGAAGGCATCTAGGAAGCAGAGGACTACATATCCTATCGCCGAGTCGACGAGGGCGTCTATCCTCGGCAGAGGATAACAATCTTTGGGGCAGGCCTTGTTGAGGTCGGTGAAGTGTACGCACATTCTCCATCCACCGGTGTCCTTTTTGACCATGACTGGGTTGGACAGCCAGGTGGGATATTGGAGCTCATGGATCATCTTGGCCGGCAAGAGCTTGTCGACCTCATCCAATATGGCCTTGCTACGTTCGGGGACGAAGTGCCTTCGTTTCTGCCGCACAGGTCGGGCCTGTGGGTTAACGTTCAGTTGGTGAGTCATGAGCTCGGGTGGCACTCCGACCACTTCATCTGCGGACCACGCGAAGACGTCTCGGTGGTCCTTGATCAGGGAGATCATTTCTTCTTTCAGGGGTGAGGGGAGTCCGGCCCCTACTTGGACCACTTGGTCAGGTTTCGCTTCATCCAAGACCACTAGTTCCACCTCATCCCCGGGCTCAAGCCTGTTGGGGTCTCCTGCCTTCTGAAGGTCGATGCAGTCTATGGAGAGGACCGCTGGCCTCTTTCCTTCTGACCTCGGTGAGGGCCAGGGTGTGACTGCTGCTTGAATGGTGGCGAGGTAGCATTCCCGGGCGGCGCCCACGTCGCTGCTCACCTCGGCCACCCCCGCAGATGTTGGAAATTTAAATCTCAGGTGGTAGGTAGAGTATACGGCTCTCAAGGCGTTGAGCGTGGGCCGGCCTATCAGCATGTTGTAGGGGGAGTCTGCTTTGACCACCGTAAAACTGACAGGCACAGTTCGGCAGCGAGGATGACGCCCGATAGTTACCATCAGGGTCACCATGCCATCCGGGTGGACGACGTGTCCCCCGAAACCGATAAGGGGAGTTCTGACCGGAGTGAGTTGCTCCTGGGTCAGCTTCAAACTCTCGAAAGTTCGGTAGTACAAGACGTCTACCGAGCTTCCGGGGTCGACATAGACCTTTTTGACTATGTAATTATTGGTAAGGACTTCAATCACGAGGGCCTCGTGATTGCTGGAGGCGGCAGGGACAGGGTCATGGGGACCATAGGTAATCACCTCGGATAACCTGGAACTCGATTCGGCCACCTCCATATCAGCTTGGCGGTAAGTCCTTTTTCGGGAGTTCTGACTGTCTCCTCCAGTGGGGCCACCCGAGATGGTGTTGATCACCCCGGCGATGTTCGGGCCATAGCCTGGCGATCCGTCGCGTGGAGGTCTCCGATCCCCATTTCGGTCCTCGGGACCTCGGCACTGAAGCTTAGTGTCCCGCCTGTCTTCTCGGCGAGGACCTCGGCTCTCCCGGTGGGAGGCGCTTCGGTTGAAGGTTCCATCCTTGCGGACAAACTGCTTCAAGTATCCCTGGCGGATCAGGTTTTCAATTTCTCGCTTCAAGTCGTTGCAGTCTTCGGTCTCGTGCCCCACATCTCGGTGGTAGGCACAGTAGAGGTTGGAATTCCTCTTATCCCTTCTTCCTGGGATCTCAGGGGGAGTTCGGCCGAGGTGATTCTGCCTCATCACAGCTAGAACATGGGATCGGCGGGAATTGAGGGGTGTCAGCTCGGCGTCCGAGGTGGACGATCTGCCTTTCACGATCCGGTCGAAGACACTCCGGCGATCTCGGAGTTGGTTTGAAGTGCTACTTGGGCCTGGTTCACCTCGGCCAGTGTCTTTCCTCCTCCGGGGATCTTGCCACGTACGAGATGCTTGGGCTTCTCGCTTCATGCGATTTACATCTTCACTTCGGATTCCCTGGTCCACTCTTTCCCAGAGCTCCAGAAGTGTATGGGGGTACTGCCGATGGATTTCGGTGTTGAAGATCCCTGCCACTAACCCGTTGGTGAAGGCAGCGATAGTTACCTGCTCATTCTGATCAGGTATCTGCACATTCTCCTCGTTGAACCTTTGAACATACGAGCGAAGTGACTCGCCCTGACCCTGTTGCAGGTTCAAGAGGTAAGCAGAAGTCTTTGTGATTGGTCGAGACGACACAAAGCGGTGGATGAACCGGTCTATTAGCTCATCCAAGGAGGAAATGCTCCTTGGTTCCAAACTCCAGAACCACTTCCGGGCAGTCCCGTGTAGGAAGATGGGGAAAGCCTGACAGATCACGGCGTCGGGGACGCAGTAGAGTCGGAATGCGGAGATGAAGGCGCGGAGGTGATCCTCGGGGTCACCTCGGCCGTCATAGGTGTGCAAGTTTGGAAGCTTAAAGTTTGGGGGCACCATCTCCCCGTTGATGTCATCTGTGAAGGGCGGGGCCCGCATGTAGTCAGAGGCTAAGCCTCCGAGGCGCCGAGGCGCCGAGGCGGGTCCTCGGTTTTTTTCCCTAGCAGTCCCCGGGAAAACACCCTGAAGATGGAGGCAATTTTAGAGGTCGCCTTGGAGGAGGCGCGCCTAGAGGTACTCCGAGAGAGACGCCCCTCATCGGAGTCCTCACCTGAGGGCACTTCAGGAGACTTCGTCGGTCTCCTCTTGGAAGATTCGGCTTTTTCTTTCCCCTGTCTTTTGAGGTATCTTCCTAGCTCCTCAAAAATGTTGGGGTTGTCTGATACGAACTCGGCCATCTTGGCGATGGCGTCATCGTTGTTGGGCTGGGTCCTTTGGGACCCTTGTTCTTCAGAGATGCGGTCTTGCTGGGCTCCCGAGGTCTGCCCAGCCCCTGTTGAGGGAACTCTTCCTCTTCTAGAGCGCGTGGATCTCATTTTAGTAATAGTAGTCTCGTTCCCACAGACGGCGCCAATTGAAGAGGTGATTTTTGGTGGGTGGCTGAACCGACCAGAATCAGGCTCCTCTGAGATGAAGTGAGGGGTATCCTCGTGTCCGAAGTGAATGGCGGGGCTTCTCCCCTGGGATCACTCCGACGATCAAGTTAGTATGAGAACGAGAGAAAGGCAATAGTGTTGTCAAATGAACAGTATGCTCACTTGTTAGGCGTACATGAGGGGTATTTATAGAGCGAGAGTGGAGGGCAGGACGGAGGTCTTATGCCGGTGGGACCCATGTCCTGCCATTACGGCTCTGCTCCCTGTCAGGTGGCCTGACTCTGACACTGTAGCCGCCCGGACAGGGTGACGAGGAGTCTTACGCAGTAGTCATTAAGTGCGACAGTGCTTTTCAGATAAAGCACTGGCCCTGGATGATGTCAGGCGGGCTGACGTCATCAGCACGCAGCCGAGGCGGAGGTATGAGGTGTAGAGGTCATCTGGGCAGTAGACCAGGGGCCCGACCGAGATCAGGGATCACACTCAGGACGAGACTGCGCTCTTGTGAGGGATGAACTGGAACCACCTCGGCCAATCAGGGATGGCCGAGGTGAGCATCCTCAGCAGCCTTTGCATTTTCCTACTTTCTACCGTTAAATGCATTCTGTCTTGCTATTTTTTATACGCTTGGTCTCTCTGAAAGAAACAATAAAGAGGGAATGACCATTGTTAGAATGGACCCTTATTCAAGAACTTTGGTAATCTTTAGCCGATGTGAAAGTATATACTAGTACACGGGTCAAGACTCGAGACTATTTTGTACAAGGATATTTAGTCATTTGTAAGTGTGTGTACTACAATTGATCTTCTCCTTCTTCGCAAAACACACACGTACACAGACAGATAAAATCAATGATCTTAATAGGGTAAATTCAGAAGTAAATTGCCCCATGAAAAGTTATAATGTGGGAAATTTGCTAATTTTGTGTCTGAACTTTTACACTAAAATCAATTTCATCCTTAATGGCATTTTTTAATCAATTTAGTCCACGAATTATATTTTTTGTTCCAGTGTAAGCCTTCTATGGTGGTGCCACCACATTTTATCTCTTTTACGCAACTAGGTAGGGGTACTTTGGCCAAAGAAAGGTTAGATTCTACAATGTAAGAAATATGAGTCAATTCCTGAGTACAAATGAAGAAAAATAAGAACATTCAATTAAGTTGGGGAGAAAACCCAATATTTCATTAAAGTGGGTTGAAAAATCAAAATTTACAAATGCAAAACCACCAAATCACGCACTACTTCTTCTGGGTTTCATCGTTAACCTTCTTGTTCTTTTATGCACATAATCATATCCACAAAACCCTTTCCGGGAAGGTTAAATTGCTGCTCTAGTAAAAATATGTCATCTTTATTCTCCAATTTTTGAACCCCAACTCCATCACCATTCTTCAACTTCACTGAAATTCTCTCCAAATTTCTCCTTTCAAAAAAAAAAATTGACGACAAATAACAGAAGGCAAATTTGAAAGAAGAAAACGTGGATAATAGGATAAGGGGCATGTAGTGGAGCCAATCCACGTGTGACACGTGTCAGCTCGGCTGTGGCACGCGCGAGCTCGGCAATAGAGATCCAACAGCTCGGACACGTCAGCTCAGGAAAAAGGAAGGCCAGCTCGGCCATGGCCGCCGCCTCTCCATGAAGTGGGCCTAGTGGGCCGCTGCCTCCGGACCTTTAGGGGTTGTCATACGAAACCCTAGAAAGACTCCGAACCCTAAGGGGACTCTGACTCCTAGATGGAAACTACTACCCACAAGCCTATAAATTTGGCACCACGCGACAACACAAGGTATACCGTCTATAGTACACTATACTGTTACCCTACTCATAAGCTCTACTAACTTGACCGTCGGAGTTACTCCGGGGAACTAGCCCCGCCGTTTGTCCATTTGCAGGTCGGTTCGCTCACCTCGCCAGCTCGCTCCCTCTTAGCTCGTTCAGCCGTCCTAGCTCAGCTCGGATCTTGTTTTTGGCAGTCGCATCAATTGGCGCCGTCTGTGGGAAACACGTAATTCTTTTCTTGCGAATCATGCCAAGGACTAGATCTCAGAGGAGCGCTGACGGATCCAAGGTGAATGAACGAAGTGGCCCCCAAAACCCCCCTCGGGGTCCGACTCCTGGAGACGAGGGGACGGGGCTCTCACGAATCCCGCCTGAACAGCTGGTTCAGACGGTGGCAGAAAACCTACCTACCATCGAGGCAATCATGAACTACCTCAAAGGGCAGACGGGAGGCCATCATGACCAGGAGCCTAAGGTCTAAGGAGTGGAAGGAGTTGGGCTGTCAGAATCCCGAACAGGGAGCCCTAATGATGCGGTTGAGCACGAGGCCCAAAGTGTACAAGTAGACCCTGTGAAGGTGCCCCTAGGCCCAGTGACACGAGCACGAGCTAAGAGATTCAAGGAGTCCCTCCAAGCCTTGGTACGTGCCATCCAAACCCAAGAGAAACCGGGCATTGAAGGAATTGAGTTGGAATATCCTTGCACGACTACTAAAATGCTGCTTACAATTGAAGATACAAGTGTTCAAGCTCCAAACGGCGGGCTGAGCCGCAGTTAAGTACCCTCGCTGAGCCGTACGGGGGTCTCGCTATGATCTATAGTTAGTTGGGCTAGCTTTCGGTCAAGTGAAGGCCCAAGGGGCTGGCCGAACTTTCCTTGTTATTTTTCCAATTTATTAGGTCTTAGTCACGGCTATAAATAGCCTGAAGTCGCATGTTACATTCAGTTTTTGAAAGTATTGAATAAAATTTCCAGAATTTCGTCCCTTCCTTGTGGCAAATTCCCTTAGCTTGTGAAAGCTAAGTTGAACATCCTAGAGTTGATCCTAGGCTGTTCTTGACTTATCAATCAAACACACACACTTGATTGTGGCGTCCTCTACCGTTAAATCTGTTCTTGAGTGGTCCAAATTCGGGTTCAACTCCATCAAATCTTCATCGTGTTCCTCTAGATCCGAAGTAGCTTCCGTCTCTCGCATCAGCTGGCATCAGAGCAGGTTAGAGGTATCACGAATATCCCTTTTTATTGTTTTTAGATCTATTTTAGTCTTCTAAATTCGTAGCTCAAGTGCTCGGGTTTGTCAAGTCCGAAATCTGTCTTGGTTGTTTCCTTGTCAGAAATCTGTCTTTGTTGTTTAGTTGTTGTCCGAAATTTTCTGTCCAGTTTTGTCTTGTGTTTATGTTCTGTTTAAATCCAAAAAAAATCTATTGTGATGCATACCTTATTGTCATTCCCTTGAGTCGTTGCTAGAATTAATTTGCTGGGATGTCGAATCTGTTTGCACTTGTTTCTTGAACCTTTGTGTTGTTGCTTTGCAAAACTCGAACATCAAAACCTTATTGTGGAAGTCTTGAGCTTCTTGGATCAAAGAGGTTAATCTTCGCAGTCTTGAAACCTGAAATAAACCTTCAACCGTGTTCTTGTTTTCATTGAACTTTGATCTTGAAACCAAATCTGTCCAAGTTGTTTACGTTAATTGCTGTGAAATTGTGGTCTAAACTAGTTGGCTATTGTGTGAAAACACCCCATCAGAAGTCAAAAAAACAAATTCAAGAAAGACGGCTCTAGTTTCCAATTCTTGACCAGCCTTCAAGTTTTACCAAATCTGATTCAAACTTGGACTTCCAAATCTGAACAGCCCTAGTCTTGGTCAGCCTTCAAGCCACCAAATTTGATTCAAACTTGGACTTCCAAATCTGAACAACCTCCAATTCTTGACAGCCTACAAGTTTACCAAATTTGGTGCAAAATCTGACTTCCAAATCTGACCAGCCCCAAAATTTCGGATTTGAACCACTTGGGACTCCCAAATCTGACCAAACTCCAAGGTTTCCAATCCTTGGCAACCCCAAGTGTCCAAATCAGATCAAACTTTCCAATTTCCGAATCTTGAATTCTTGAATTTTCCTAAAACCGTTGGAGCAATTGTGACACCCGATTGGGCTGAGTTTTAGGTAGTAGACTGCCCATTATTTGAGCAGCCTAAGGCCACCCAAAATACTCCAAAACCCTTACCAAAAAGACCACGGACCAGCAGCTCAACAAATTCCAGAAAATTGGGTTTCGGGTAGAGTTTTCTAGGATTTTCAAAATTTCAGCATTCAAGTTAATTGTCTTACTTTCTTTTGAGTCGTTAGTTATTGTCCAGCTATATTCTGAGTCTTGAGTCGTGTCTAGGTCTTCAGTCATACACCTCCATTTATTGCTACTAGCTTGTGTGTCACTTGTTGACTAGTCAAGAACGTATACTGCGGTGACGCCTAGTTTGTTCAACCCGAGCAACTAGCAAGCCAAGGAATTGCTTGGTAAGATTATTAGAGAGTGATACACTTGAGTGAAACACGAGTGTGAGTGACCTATACATCGTATTAAAAAAAAAGAGAGAGGAACTCGTTTTTGTTTATTTGTTTTGCTGGTGGACTAAATATGTCTAGTGAAGTTGGTGAACAAACCATGGACATCAAACTACAGTTGGAAGCCATGATGAGGGAGTTCAAACGATTACTTAAGAATGAAATTGAACCATTGCATGATCGAATTGATCAGTTGGAGAACTCGAGACCTCCACCTACCCCGAGTAAGGGCAAAGAATCGGCATACTCAAACGATGAAGAGGAAGCGTTTGAGGGAAGGTACCAAAATGATCAAAGGTTCCAACGTCGAGGAGATGACACCATTAAAGGTGTCAAACTCAAGATTCCCTCATTCCAAGGCAAGTCGGACCCCGAGGCGTACTTGGAGTGGGAACGGAAAATTGAGTTAGTCTATGAATGCCACACCTATACGGAGGAGCAAAAGGTGAAACTAGCAGCCGTAGAATTCACTGACTACGCCTCCATTTGGTGGGACCAACTTAGACTGAGCCGAAGGAGAAATCGTGAGAGACCTGTGGAAACTTGGGAGGAAATGAGGAGTCTGATGAGAAAAAGGTTTGTTCCGAGCTACTATAGTCGAGATCTACACCGTCGGCTACAAGCTCTCAACCAAGGGTCCATGTCAGTTGAGGATTATTACAAGGAGATGGAAATGTCCATCATGAAGGTGGATTTGCGTGAAGATGGAGAGGCCACTATGGCTCGTTTTCTACATGGATTGAGGCCCGAGATTGCCGAAGTAGTGGAACTCCAACACTACCTCGACATGAATGAAATGCTCGAGAAGGCGGTTACAATTGAACGGCGCCTCAAGAGGAGGGGTACTGCGCAACAAAGCACTACTTATCAAGCTGGAAATTGGCGCACTTCTCAACCAAAAAGGGAGGAGAAAGCTACAGCTCCTTCTTACCCTCCAAGGCCGAATGGCCTCCCTTCCAAGGCAACGCCCAAGCCTGACTTTAAGGCTAATAATGCAGCTTCCAAACCGCGTGGTCGAGACACCAAGTGCTTTAAGTGTCAAGGATTTGGCCATATCGCTTCTCAATGCCCCAGCCAAAGGACCATGCTGATGTTGCCAAATGGGGAAATTGTATCAGATGAGGAAGAGGAGTACGAGGGGATACCGCCTCTAGAAGAGGAAGAGAATGAATCGAGTGAGGAGATACCTACGCATGAGGAGATTGGATGCCTAGTGGTTCGAAAGGTCCTCACTACCCGCGCCAAAGAGGAGGAAATGGAGGTACAACGGGACAACCTTTTCTACACAAGGTGTCATATCAAGGATAAGGTGTGTAGTGTTGTTATTGATAGTGGGAGTTGTGCCAATGTCGCTAGTCTACTCATGGTAGAAATGCTAGGGCTCCAAGTTATCAAACATCCAAGACCTTATCGCCTTCAATGGTTGAACAATGAAGGGGAAGTCCGTGTGTTTAGACAAGTAAAAGTGCCATTCCGAATTGGCAAGTATGAAGACGAGGTTACTTGTGATGTCGTGCCGATGCAAGCAAGTCACCTCATCCTTGGACGGCCTTGGCAATATGATCGCGATGTCGAATTCAAGGGAAGAGCTAATAAATATGTCTTTACTCATTGCAATAGAAAGGTGACACTTGTACCTCTCACCCCAAAACAAGTGTATGAAGATCAAATGAGGCTCCAAAAGGAGTATGAACTAGAACTTGAGAGGAAAAAGCGAGAGAAAAGTGAGGAAGAAAAAGGAGAGAGTAGGGCCGAAACCCTAGGGAAGAAAAAGGCAACAAGTGGGTCGGCTATGAGAGAAGAAAATAAGGGGAAGCTAAGCTTGCTAGCAAAAGCCAAAGATGTAAGACGAGTTTTGTCTTCCAACCAACTCTTACTTATGCTTGTGTGCAAAGAAGAGTTGGTCAATTCATCCATACCTACTGACTCCTTGCCTTCTACTATGTTACCTCTCTTGCAGGAATTTGAGGACATATTTCTTGAGGATGTACCTGATGGACTACCACCGCTAAGGGGAATCGAGCACCAAATCGATCTCATTCCTGGAGCACCATTGCCTAACAAACCAGCCTATAGAATGGGTCCTGAGGAAACAAAGGAATTGCAAAGGCAAGTGGAGGAATTGCTAAGGAAAGGTTGGGCTAGAGAAAGTCTAAGTCCATGCGCTGTACTAGTGATTCTCGTGCCAAAGAAAGATGGAGCGTGGAGAATGTGCACCGACTGTCGAGCAGTCAATGCAATCACGGTAAAATATCGTCACCCTATCCCTAGGTTAGATGATATGTTAGATGAATTGCATGGTGCCATTATATTCACTAAAATTGATTTGAAAAGTGGTTACCACCAAATAAGAATGAAAGAGGGAGATGAGTGGAAAACCGCTTTCAAAACTAAACATGGTCTATACGAGTGGTTAGTAATGCCATTTGGCTTAACTAATGCACCTAGTACCTTCATGCGTTTGATGAACCATGTTTTGAGACCTTTTCTTGGGAAATTTGTAGTGGTTTACTTTGATGATATTCTGATTTATAGTAGAAGCTTAGAGGAACACCTTGAGCACCTCAAAGCCATCTTTGCAGTACTTCGAAGGGAAAGGCTATATGCCAACCTTAAGAAGTGCACATTTTGCACTGATCGTGTTGTGTTTCTAGGATATGTTGTAAGTGCGCAGGGCATTCATGTAGATGAAGAGAAGATTAAATCCATCCAAGAGTGGCCAACACCTACCTCTGTAAGTGATGTGTGCAGCTTTCATGGATTAGCAAGCTTCTACCGTCGCTTTGTGAAGGATTTTAGCACCATTGCTGCACCTCTTACTGTGGTCATAAAGAAGAACGAGAAGTTCTTTTGGGGGGAAGCCCAAGATAAGGCTTTCCAATTGCTGAAACACAAACTCACACATGCACCACTCCTTGCAATACCTAACTTTGATCTCACTTTTGAAGTGGAATGTGATGCATCAGGTGTAGGAGTAGGAGCCGTACTCATGCAAGGAGGAAGACCGATTGCCTACTTTAGTGAGAAATTAAATGGCGCGGTCCTCAACTATTCAACTTATGACAAGGAGATGTTTGCCCTCGTACGTGCTTTGGAGACATGGCAACACTACCTACGTGCCCGGGAATTCGTCATCAAAACTGACCATGAGTCTCTCAAGCACCTAAAAGGACAACAAAAGCTGAGCAAACGGCATGCCCTATGGGTAGCCTTCATTGAGTCTTTTCCATACGTCATCAAATACAAAACAGGTAAGTCTAATGTAGTAGCTGACGCTTTATCTCGGAGACACATTTTGCTCACTGCCTTAGATGCTAAACTCCTAGAGCTCATGAAGGAGTTGTATAAGGATGACTTGGATTTTGCCAACGCTTATGCGAATTGGGGAAAATCTGACTTTGAAAAGTTCTTTGTACATGATGGGTTCTTATTTTATCTTACCAAGCTGTGCATTCCTCGAGGGTCCATACGTGACTTACTTATTCAGGAGTCACATAGTGGTGGACTAATGGGACACTTTGGTGTCACCAAGACATTAGTTGTATTGCAGGAACACTTCCATTGGCCTCGCATGCGCAAGGACGTGGAGAGAATTGTTGAAAGATGTGGTGTGTGCCACAAAGCTAAGTCTCGGGTCAACCCAAACGGTTTGTATACTCCTTTACCCATACCTCACCAACCTTGGGTTGACATCTCCATGGATTTCGTGCTTGGTTTACCTCGTTCAAAGCGTGGCCATGACTCTATATTTGTTGTGGTAGATAGGTTCTCCAAAATGGCTCACTTTATTGCATGTCATAAGACGGATGATGCTTTACACATTGCTGATTTATTCTTTAAAGAGGTTGTTTGTTTGCATGGCATACCTAGGACAATAGTATCCGATAGAGATGTCAAGTTTTTGAGCTATTTCTGGAAATCTTTATGGGGTCGGTTGTGAACCAAACTGTTGTTCTCTACCTCTAGTCATCCTCAAACGGACGGACAAACTGAGGTAGTCAATAGGACTTTATCCACACTCCTACGTGCAATCATAAAGAAAAATATCAAGTCATGGGAGGAGTGTCTACCTCATGTTGAGTTTGCATACAATAGGGTTGTGCATAGTGCTACACAATTCTCGCCTTTTGAAGTTGTGTATGGTTTGAACCCCTTAACTCCCTTAGATTTGTTGCCATTACCTTCTTCTGAGCATATGAACTTAGATGGCAAGAAGAAAACAGAGTTCGTGAGATCATTACATGACAAGGTTCGTACCAACATCGAGAGGAGGACGGCCCAATATGTCCAACAAGCTAATAAGCACAGGCGCAAGCTTGTCTTTGAACCAGGTGATTGGGTCTGGTTACATTTGCGCAAGTAGAGGTTTCCAAAACAACGGCAAAGCAAGCTGTCACCAAGAGGAGATGGGCCTTTTCAAGTTATTGAGCGCATCAACGACAATGCATACCGCTTAGATCTGCCTGGTGAGTATACTGTTAGTGCTACATTCAATGTTGCTGATCTAAGTCCATTTATTGCAGGGGACGAGTACGATTTGAGGGCAAAACCTTTTCAAGAGGAGGGGAATGATGCGGTTGAGCACGAGGTCCAAAGTGTACAAGTAGACCTTGTGAAGGTGCCCCTAGGCCCAGTGACACGAGCACGAGCTAAGAGATTCAAGGAGTCCCTCCAAGCCTTGGTACGTGGCATCCAAACCCAAGAGAAACCGGGCATTGAAGGAATTGAGTTGGAATATCCTTGCACGACTACTAAAATGCTGCTTACAATTGAAGATGCAAGTGTTCAAGCTCCAAACGGCGGGCTGAGCCGCAGTTAAGTACCCTCGCTGAGCCGTACGGAGGTCTCGCTATGATCTATAGTTAGTTGGGCTAGCTTTCGGTCAAGTGAAGGCCCAAGGGGCTGGCCGAACTTTCCTTGTTATTTTTCCAGTTTATTAGGTCTTAGTCACGGCTATAAATAGCCTGAAGTCGCATGTTACATTCAGTTTTTGAGAGTATTGAATAAAATTTCCAGAATTTCGTCCATTCCTTGTGGCAAATTCCCTTAGCTTGTGAAAGCTAAGTTGAACATCCTAGAGTTGATCCTAGGTTGTTCTTGACTTATCAATCAAACACACACACTTGATTGTGGCGTCCTCTACCGTTAAATCTGTTATCTGATGCGAGAGACGGAAGCTACTTCGGATCTAGAGGAACACGATGAAGATTTGATGGAGTTGAACCCGAACTTGGACCACTCAAGAACAGATTTAACGGTAGAGGACGCCACAATCAAGTGTGTGTGTTTGATTGATAAGTCAAGAACAGCCTAGGATCAACTCTAGGATGTTCAACTTAGCTTTCACAAGCTAAGGGAATTTGCCACAAGGAATGGACGAAATTCTGGAAATTTTATTCAATACTCTCAAAAACTGAATGTAACATGCGACTTCAGGCTATTTATAGCCGTGACTAAGACCTAATAAACTGGAAAAATAACAAGGAAAGTTCGGCCAGCCCCTTGGGCCTTCACTTGACCGAAAGCTAGCCCAACTAACTATAGATCATAGCGAGACCCCCGTACGGCTCAGCGAGGGTACTTAACTGTGGCTCAGCCCGCCGTTTGGAGCTTGAACACTTGCATCTTCAATTGTAAGCAGCATTTTAGTAGTCGTGCAAGGATATTCCAACTCAATTCCTTCAATGCCCGGTTTCTCTTGGGTTTTGATGGCACGTACCAAGGCTTGGAGGGACTCCTTGAATCTCTTAGCTCGTGCTCGTGTCACTGGGCCTAGGGGCACCTTCACAGGGTCTACTTGTAAACTTTGGGCCTCGTGCTCAACCGCATCACCTAATCCCCGGCCGAAGCGGGCACGCAGGGAGTTCACGCGTGAACAAATGGAGGTCGTGGAGCCTTCCCACAAGAACTTCCGAACTGAGCACCCGAGCCTTTCCGAAGGTTCTCAAGGGGAGAGCTCTCCCCACAGAAAGAGCAATACCAGGTACAGGACGAGCTGGACCTACTGTTGGACCCTGAGGCGGGCAGATACATTGCTTCCCCCTTCGTGCCCGATATTGAGGACTACCCGCTGCCCGCGAAGTTCAAAATACTGAGTATGAAATCTTACGATGCAACCACGGATCCGAAAAATCACCTGTTCGCATTCATGACGCAAATGCTCCTGCAAACAGTCGCGGATGCGGTCGGATACAAGACCTTTCCAATGTTCCTGGAGGGAAAGGCACATCAGTGGTTCCAGGGACTTCCCCCCAAGTCGATCCGGTCTTTCACCCAATTCGCGCGACTGTTCTCAGCACAATTCGTTTCGTCGCGAGCCTTCTCCAAAAGCACTGCTCACTTGATGACTATCCAGCAAAAGCCCGAGGAGTCACTGCGCGAGTACGTGGTACGTTTCAACAATGAATCCCTCCAAGTCCGTGACTGGGATAACATGGTGGTCATGGCCGCCTTCATCAACGGGCTGCATAAGCAGAAACTATACACCGAACTCGTGGAAAGACCTCCCAAGTCAGTTCGGGAGATGCTGGATCGAGCTCACGAGAAGGCCAACGTTGAGGAGGCCAATCGCCTAAAGAGCGCGCAGGAAAGCTGAGGGATGACAAACGCAGAAGGAATGCCGATCAGGGAGACATGTGGCATGGCCAGGGACGAAAGAATACCTACGACCGCTTGTCTAGGAGTCGGCCCAATGGGGAAGATAAGCCCTGAACTTCCCTCACAGCGCCCCGAGCTCGGATCCTCGTTGTGATGGAATAAGAAGGGCTCTCCCGACCTCCCCGACCCTTGGACGGGGACAAAAGCAGGCGGGATCAGGGTTTGTACTGTGCATATCATTGTGATGTGCGACATGATATGGAGGATTGCCGCCTCCTCAAGAAAGACATTGAAAAGTTGATCAGACGAGACCATCTCGAACAGTTCATACGTGATGAACGAACCGACCAGAGGCAGGAGAGGCACATGCCAGAGCGCCTGGGCTACTCCCGAGACTGACCTTAGGGGCCCTGTGGTCGAACTCCCGAGCAGGAAGCTTAGAACTTAGTTGGGGTGATTAATACCATTGCAAGAGAACCAGTTGGAGGAGATAGTCACACTACTCGGCGGCACAACCGCCCTCCTCCCAATGGAGAGAGCTCGAGCAAACAACTGAAAATGTATGATGAGATCATCTATGGGCCAGAAGATGCAGTACCCCTGGCCTTTAATAACCACGAGGCCATCATGATAGAGGCAATCACTTGCAACTACAAGGTGAAAAAGGTATACATCGACAATGGAAGTGCCATCGACGTGTTGTACTACAAGACCTTTAAAGAGCTGCAACTGGAGGACAAACAGCTCGTCCCGGTCCGAACTCCATTGATCGGCTTCGCGGGCCCCCCAGTAAGGCCAAAGAGAATGATAACCCTCATGGTCACAGTAGGGGCGTCACTAAAGTGCCGAACTGTTCCCGTGAATTTCACGGTGGTAAAAAAGCCTTCATCGTACAATATGATTCTGAGACGACCCACCCTGAACGCCCTCCTGGCTGTCCGCTCCACATTGCACCTCAGCATGAAATTTCCCATTCCTGCGGGGGTAGCTGAAATGCTCGGAGATCCGGAGGTAGCTAGGGCCTGCTACATAGCGACTCTCAAGGGCAAGGAGAAGTTGGTTGCTCAAACAACTTGTTTAGAGCCCTGGGAGCCAGAGGAGAAAAGGGAGAGATTGGAGACGGATGAGGGGTTGATTGAGCTGCCGGTCCGCGCCAGAACGACCTGAGCGCACGGTCAAGGTCGGCACCTGCCTAAGCGAACTGACTCGAAGCTCGCTAGAGTCCCTTTTAGAAGAATACGCGGAGATCTTCGCCTGGAGTACTGATGACATGCCAGGGATCCCCTCCGAGCTAGCTGTTCACAAACTACACGTGGACCCTAACGCCCGACCTATGAAGCAAAAAAAGAGGAACTTTGCGCCAGAGCGAAATGAGGTCGTCAAAAGCGAGGTAGGCAAGCTGTTAGAAGTCAAGATCGTGAAAGAGGTCTATTACCCGACTTGTCTGGCCAACCTAGTGCTGGCCAAGAAGGAAGAAAGAGCTTGGAGGATGTGCATGGATTTCACCGACCTAAATAAGACTTGCCCTAAGGACTGCTACCCCCTTCCGCGGATTGACCAGCTTGTGGACTCAACCTCGGGATACGAGATTTTTTGTTTTTTGGACGCCTTCAAGGGTTATCATCAAATAGCCCTGGACGATGAGGATCAGGAGAAGATCTCATTTATCACCGAGTACAGCACCTATTGTTATGTCACCATGCCGTTTGGGCTGAAAAATGTAGGCGTGGCCTACTAGAGGCTGGTCAATAAACTTTTCAAGGGCCAGATCGGTCGAAATATGGAGGTTTACGTGGATGACATGTTGGTAAAGAGTCGGACTCAGGAGCAGTTCATCGCTGACCTTAGGGAGATCTTCGATGTCCTTCAAAACTCACGGATGCGACTAAACCCCAAGAAATGCACCTTTGGGGTCAGGTCGGAAAAATTCCTAGGTTACATGATTTCCAAAGAAGGGGTAAGAGCTAACCCGGACAAAATCAAGGTCATCATGGACATGGTTCCTCCCCGAAATATTAAGGAGGTACAGCGTCTGGCTGGGAGGATGGCGGCTTTAAACAGGTTCTTGTCCAAATCGACAGTTCAGGGCTCCCCTTTCTTCGAAACCCTGAAAAGAGGTCCGCAATTCAAATGAAATTCGGAGTGCCAGAAAGCGTTTGATGAGCTGAAAGTTCACCTTGCCCGATTGCTGGCCCTAACCTCTCCTGAGCAGGGTGAAACCCTGTTTATCTACCTAACTGTAGGAGAGGAGGCCGTTAGCACGGTACTGGTGCGGGAGGAAGACAAGATCCAGAAGCCTGTATACTATGTTAGTCGCACCCTGCAAGGAGTGGAGGCGAGGTATTCTGCAGTAGAGCGGTATGTCCTGACTCTAGTTCATGCAGCTCGAAAGCTCAGGTCGTACTTCCAAACTCACCCCATTGTAGTAGTGACGGACCAGCCCTTGAAGCAGATTCTCTCTAATCCCGATGCCTCAGGACAGATGGTGAAGTGGGTTGTAGAGCTGCCGGATTACGATCTGGGATACCAGGCGAGGACGACCATCAAGGCACAAGCACTGGCAGACTTCATAGCAGAAGGCGTTTCCTTTGGGTCACACGAGACAAAAGCCGACCAGACCAGAGAAACAGCTGAAGCCATAAGGGCCAGAGAAGCCGCCGAGGTCGCACGCACCAGACGAGCAGCCGAAGCCCGATGAGACAGAGAAACTACCCAGGCCAAGCAGACCCAAGAAGCAATAGAGGCCTTGCAGGCCGAAAACACTGCCGAGGTCACCCAAGCCGATAAAGTAGCAGAGGTCGAACAGGCCGTTGAGGCTGCCAAGACCGCTCAGGCTGAAGGAGCAATCAACGCCGAGCAGGCCAGAGGGGCTGCCCAGGGCAAAAAGACTATAGAGGCTGCAGGACGAATTGGTCTGGTCTGGATGCTGTACGTGGACGGCGCATCAAGTAAAGAAGGATGTGGTGCTGGCCTCCTCCTAATCAGCCCTACGGGGGAAGAGCTGACCTACGCCTTGAGGTTCGATTTCAGAGCCTCTAATAATGAATCTGAGTATGAGACCCTGATTGCGGGGATGGAGATGGCTCAGAAATTAAGGGTTGAATCAATAAAAGTCTACAGCGATTCGCAGCTAATAGTAAACCAGGTGTGGGGAAGCTACGAGGTCAAAAAAGAGCCACTAAGGAAGTATGTCGCCAAGGCACATGAGCTGAGGGACCAGTTCAAGCAGTTCACACTCTAATAGATCCCGCGGAACCAAATTAAGAGAGCTGATGCTCTGTCCAAACTGGCCTCTATCTCGTTTGGCACTCTAAACCGAGAGATACTGGTAGAGGTCGTTAAAAGTCGAGCGTATGAATAGATAGACGCATCAGTCATTCAGGTTGTAAGCTCCTGGATGGACCCCATTGTCCAGTTCCTAGCCAATGAGGAGCTCCCCACAAGCAGGACAGAGGCCCGCAAAGTCCTTCTCAAATCACAAAAGTACTTGTTCTCGGAGAGGGTACTATATAGGAAATCCTACTTGCAGCCTTGGATAAATTGCGTAACACTAGAGGAAGGGAGCTATGTCTTGAACGAGCTGCATGAGAACATATGTGGTAATCACGTTGATCCGAGAGTTCTGGCCAAGAAGGAAATTTTGTCTGGATACTATTAGCCTACCATCTTCCGGGATTCGACCGAACTAGTGGCAAGGTATAAGTCATGCCAGTTGCACGCCCCAGTTCACCACGCCCCAACTCAGGAGATGATTCCTCTCCATAGCCCGTGACCGTTCTTTCAATGGGGAATTGACCTGTTAGGCCCATTCCCCCGAGCTCCAGGAGGTTATGAGCATTTGGTGGTGGCGATTGACTACTTTACTAAATGGGTAAAGGCCGAGCCACTCAGCATGATCAATAGCAGGTCGATCCAGAAGTTCCTTTGGAAGAAAATAGTCTGCCGATTTGGCATACCACAGGTCCTAGTCTCGGACAATGGCCGACAGTTCGCTGACAGTTCCCTCCAGGAGTGGTGCTCCGAACTCGGTATTCAGCAGCACTTCACTTCCGTGGGGCACCCACAAGCTAACGGACAGGTCGAAAATACCAATAGAACCATCCTGCACGGCTTGAAGACACGGATAGAGTCTGCCCGAACTGGATAGATGAATGAGCTGCCCACCATACTGTGGGCCTACCTGACTGCCACTCAGGAAACTCCGTTTGTCCTGACGTATGGGGCCGAAACAGTAATTCCAGCAAAAATTGGAGTACCCTCGAGCCGGATGCAACATTTCGTGGCCCAAAATAATGAGGAGAAGATGCGGCTCAATCTAGACCTACTCGAACAGCGGAGAGAAGAAACGGTCATATGGATGGCTAACTACAAAGGGCAGGTCGCGCGGCACTACAACACCAAAGTAAGGCATCTTGCCTTCAAACCAGGAGACCTGGTGCTGCGGAGAAACTCAGTAAGCCGAGCTATGGGCACAGGCAAGTTGGACCCAAACTGGGAAGGTCTCTACGTGGTGAGAGAGGCTGATCGCGCGGGGTACTGTAAGTTAACCCATCTCAATGGGGATGGAATCCCACGCACCTGACACAATTCAAATTTGATGCTTTTTCGTTAGAGCTCGCACGCTGCTCGAGCTGACCAAGAGTTAAGCTAGAAAGATCATCACGCGATATTTAGGCAACAGCTGTAAATGTCAGTTCGGTGATTTGTTAGCTCAATACTTGGGCTCGTAAGAATGTATCCTAGCTTCTATGAAGAAACAAATTTTTTACTAAGTGTTGAGCACAAGGATTGTCTATTTGATTCAAAAAGATGTACAAAAGGGGGGCCATACAAAAATGAGTTGGCCAGCTCGGATCCTACCCTACTCTACACCCTATCTATACATATACTAAGCGCTACCTAATTTTCCCTCTGCTGCTCCTGCTCAGGCTCAGGGGAGGTCGCAGGCAGGGTGGGGTCTGCGACCAACGCGGCCAGATCGCGCCCATGCACGTAGCCCTCCACGAACCTATCAATTTGATGGACTGCTTGTGGGTTGTACTCAGGCCATCTACCCAGGTCAAACCCAGGCAGATTCAGAGACTACACGTCGTGCATAGTCTGAGTATATCCCACCCTGCAGGACTGGCCCGTTGAGGATGGCCAGGTCTTTCAGGAAACACTCAGACTTTTTGAAGTCCCTGATGCCGAGCTGGTGACCCTCCTCCCGAGCAGCTTCAATCTGACTAGGTAGTTCCGCGGATTTCTTCTACTCAGTTTCTAGCTGTGAGGTCAGCTCAGCTGCCTTTTTCTTCTCCAACTCGCAGGCAGACTGGGCCTCGGCAAGCTGCTTCTTCAAGGGTTCCAGCTCTGCTTCGATTGCCTCAAGCTGACTGGACAGCCTGTCCTTGGCCGCATCAGCCTGGGAGAGATTCTCCCCCATGTTCTCGTACCTTTGCGACAGCTCGGCACCAGCAACGTTAAGCTACAGATTGAGTACAATGTAAGAACCAACATGTCAAGGAAATTCCAGTAAGGCACAACTAGTTGAGGAGTTACCTAAGCTGCGCTGAGGTAGTAGTGCTCCAGCAGCTCGGAGTTAGACGCAAGCTGAATGAAGTGATGGTCACACGGGAGCACCGTGCCCCTAAGGAGCTCCTAAGCTGCTTCTGGGAACTGAGTTCGGTCATTCACCGACAACCCCTACTTTGGGCAGAAGTGCAGGGGGTGCGGGTGTGCGCTCAACTCGGAAGGAGGCTTCAGGGGTATCACATTCCTCCTACGCCACATAGCTGGTGGCGACTCTGACGAGGTCTGCTGTTCTGCAGTGTTCACCCCGTAATGAGTGGCGAGAGCAGCTGATGGCCCTTCCTAGGTGTGAGGGGAAGTCACCTCGGTCCGGCCTTCTTGGCCGTCATCTTTTTCCTTTCCTTCTTAGGCTACTCCACAGGCGATGACTGAGCTGCAATCTGAGGAATGGTCACTGGTGGAGGAAGAGGAGCCGCGCTGCCAGGAACGATGGAGGGCTCCGGAGCAGGCGTGCTCGAGCTGCCAGTTCCCCCTATGTTCAATAGTTGGGAAAATCTCTTCACTGCAGGACAAAAAGGAGAGGTCAGTTCGAACAACATAGCGAAACTCATAAAAAGAAGGGGGGGATGAGATTAAGAATTTACAAGCTGCCAGTTCCTCGGGGGTGCAATGTCGGAGATCGGGGGCAGGGTCGTTCACCTCTGCCCGAATCAGCCCCGCCGACTAGAGTTGGGCATTGTTGAATTCCTTCACCTTCAGCCGAGCTCCTGAACTAACCAGGCGGTCCAGCTCGGCCGCTGGCAGGGGCAAAGGAATAGGGTCAGACACCTGGGCCTCCTCCCTTCAGGTCAAGGGAGGAAAGCCTGTGTTCTTCACATAGAAGAACTGGGCCTTCCAGCCCTTGATAAAGGAGGAAGCATGCGAGAACAGCTCATGGGTTGAGAGCTCCCCCTGCTCCTGCGAGCGAAGTAGAACCAACCGTGGACCGGACCGCTAACCTTCATTTGAAAAAATGACCTGAACAAGTCCAAGGAGTAGGGGATCTCGAGGATACGGCACAAAATAAAAAAGTCAAGGATCGACCGAATGGCGTTAGGAACGAGTTGGGTTATCCGAATTCCCCAGAAGGTCAAAATTTGATAGAAGAAGTGAGGAATCGGAAGGCGGAGACCAGCCACGAGCTGATCTCTATAGATGGCCACGAAGTCAGGAGGAGGTCGGCACGCATACTCTCCTGGCCGGGCAGCCCTAGCCTCGAACTGGGGAGGAACGTCATACCTCCACACCAGTTCGTCTACATCCCCTTGGTCCAGGAGGGGGGGATGATCTCGACTTCTCCGAAGTCGATATCGGACCCCCTGGAGGGTCCTGCCCTGGCTCGAGCTGGAACTGCTTCCAGAGGAATTTCTGGGGCAGCAGCTCCAGCGTCAGGTTAGGCAAGATGGCCGGGCTGGTACATATCTAGGGCTGGGGAGTATACTGGGGAAGGAAGGTACTCCGACCCGGATGAACTAGAGGAAGATGAGCTAGAAGAAGAAGAAATTATTTCTATTGGAGCAGGTCGAGCTACTCTACGCCTAGGTGCCGAGCTAATGATGTCTGAGTGTGTGGAAGAAGAAGACATAAAAGAAAAAGAGGACTTACTGGCAGATAAGGAAGAAGAGCTGGTGGGTGCTTAGAAGGGGACGCTACTCTCGGACGAATTCACTAAGCGCGGTGCGAGCTGATGGAGATTTGGAAGTGGAGAAAATGAGGAAGGAAGCTTGAAAATGACGTCTGAGTGGGCCTATTTATAGGCCACCCGGACGGGAAGACAAAGAGTCCCGAATTGAAATTTCAAATTTATTACTTGAAAACCGTCGCCTCGGAAGACGGTTGAGCTGACAACCGCCATTATGAGGGAACGTAACCCTTGGAGCACCGGTTACGCCAGCAGACGTGGCGGTTACGTGAACAAGCGCCACGACCATGGGATTGTGGGCCCCACGTCGAACTGACCCGTTGCCTCGAAATTTGGTCCAGACTCACGCGACCCTTCGGTGACTCTAGACTCAAATGGGGGCTAGTGTAGTGGGGCCAATCCACGTGTGACACGTGTCAGCTCGGCTGTGGCACGCGCGAGCTCAGCAATAGAGATCCAACAGCTCGGACACGTCAGCTCGGGAAAAAGGAAGGCCAACTCGGCCGTGGCCGCCGCCTCTCCATGAAGCGGGCCTAGTGGGCCGCTGCCTCCGGACCTTTAGGGATTGTCATACGAAACCCTAGAAAGACTTCGAACCCTAAGGGGACTCCGACTCCTATATGGAAACTACTACTCACAAACCTATAAATATAGCACCATGCGACAACACAAGGTACACCGTCTACAGTACACTATACTGTTAGCCTACTCATAAGCTCTACTGACTTGACCGTCGGAGTTACTCCGGGGAACTAGCCCCGCTGTTTGTCCATTTGCAGGTCGGTTCACTCACCTCGCCAGCTCGTTCCCTCTCAGCTCGCTCAGCCGTCCTAGCTCAGTTCGGATCTTGTTTTTAGCAGTCGCATCAGGGCACATCAACGCTAACTTGAGCAGATTGACCACTTCTATTATGTGAGAAATACCGAACTTTTGTTTGAATTAGAACATTTTGCCTGGGTTGAATTATACACAATTCCTCAGAAGAAGAGTATGTATATTAATGTCTGCCAACTGCTTGTGAAAAGGCCAGAATGCAAAATTGATAACGAAAATGAATCTGAGGTTATTTGTTAGTGACGTGCTTGCACAAGCAGGGGAACCGTCGTCCATTGTCAATTTTGCAGCTGACAGAAACTCTCATTCGAGTGGGTTTTAAGAAAAATAAATATATTTTCCTTTAAAATCTATGTTCCTTTATTTCTTGTTGTTTTGGATTTTGAACGGCACCTGTACATGTATGTTGTTCTTATGTGCTTGGATGTGAGAGAGTGGACTAATCGGAATCGGAGATCAGAAGGGAAAGGAGGCACAGTTGCAATGGTGTCTAATTTTGGAGAAGATCGTAATTTCAATTTTTCACCCCAATTTAATGAAGCTTTGGTTTTCCTCCCCATCTTAGTTGAATATTTTTATTTTCTTTCATTTTTGTATAGGAGTTCACTTGTAGTTCCTATATTACCCTGATTTTTGTGTCGGTAATAGGGGTGGGCAAAAAAATTCGAAAATCCGAAGATCTGAGAGACCCGATCCGACCCACACCGAAAAATAGGATATCCGATCCGATTTCTATCAACGGATCAGATAAGGATCAAGTACCCATAATATTTGGATACGGATACGGAGCATAAAAATAAAAACCCACGGGTACCCGACCCAGGGGTATATTATATAAATATTTAAAAATATAGGAACAATTTTATAATATTTTTAAATTATTAACCCTAACCTAAATGAATCCATCGGGCATCAATCATTCAATTGGAACTTCACTACTTCAGCCGACACAGAGTCGTTTCACCCCAGCTCGACAACTCCTTTCTCCTTCTCTTCAATTTTGTTTTATGTTGAACTCAAAGAAAGCTGCAAAAAAGAGAGAATGATCCTGATTTTTCCATCGACGATGATGTTTCTGATGTCACCGTCAAGGCAGGATCAACTGAAACCATCGAGATCCCTGTGCCAAAGGTAAACGAGTGAGCATCTCATGGATTTAGTCCATCCTTAATTTCTGTATTTTCACATTGCATAGCTGCAGTGACCTAAAATGCTTCTACTTTGATTGGAAA
Organism: Coffea arabica; assembly: GCF_036785885.1. Lineage (NCBI taxonomy): Eukaryota > Viridiplantae > Streptophyta > Magnoliopsida > Gentianales > Rubiaceae > Coffea > Coffea arabica. The sequence goes on along the minus strand of NC_092318.1, from coordinate 20,620,277 downwards.
CAAAGGCAGGAAGCACTTTGGTGTGGGTCCTGACTGTGATAGGTTGGGAGGTAAATTACAAAGAGGAATTTGTTCCAATGTGCAATTAGGCATGGCTCTTATACAGCTCACATGGCAGCCAGAGTAGTAAAAAGCCTTTAGCATTTCTTTAGTAAAAAAAGCTGAATAATAATCATTGCTGGACAAATTGCTCATGTTATGTTATGTTCAAGTGGTTAACCTTCTCCTTCTCCTTGGGATGTTCAAGTGGTTCAAGATGAAATGACCTGCACTTGTATGTGCAGTTTATTGCTATCCGTTTGTGTTCTGTAGATATTAAATCCAAAATTAGCTAGAGGCCAACAACATTGTCAATTATAGGGGCAGGTCATAGGGTACTCGCCCCTATTTTCGAGTATCCGAGGATCAGGTACCCGATGACAAGCGGAGCGGATTAGGGTCAAAAAAATAGTGATCTGACATATTAGAGTCGGATTAGCTATTTGCCATTCGGAGCGGATACCCAACTCGTGTCCACCCCTAATCGGTAAGGTTGAAATGGGTGGTGCCGCTGCAAAAGGGTTTTGATTGAACAACAAATTAAACTTGAACGACCATATTGGTCAAAAAAATAAATCATAAAGGATGAAATTGATTTTAATATAAAAGTTCAGGGATGAAAATGGTGAATAAGGCTGATATCTAATACATGCCAAAGATTAGCTATTTCTTCTTGCCTTTAATTCACCTCAGATAAGAAAACATCTCATCTAGATCGGTTAACACTACGGAAACGGTTTAACGATCAAGGAGAAGGCAATGAAGACACAAGATACATTCCTCGCTACATTCATATTAATTCTATTATTTGTGGAGAACATAAAAAATTTGTAACAAGAAGAAAATCAAGTGATTGTGATGAGACTCTGCTTGCCAGTAACGTCCTTCCTTGTACCAGTGACCCTGCAAAGAGGGGGGAAAATTTTGATGTTACATGCTTTACTAGCCCTTCAAAAACTTCTACTCGAAGATGTCAAAAGACCTTGAGTTAATTGATTTTATCTGCGAATTTGGATATCATAACATTTGGACCTATGTATGATAGCATATCTCAATCCAAAAACACACACAAAAGGGGAAAAGAGAGAGACAGAGAGAGAGAGAGAGAGAGAGAGATAGATATAGATTTGAATAAAAGATTTACACATATTCTCACTGATCACAATTCTCCTGACTTGGCAATCATGCAGCAGATTAGACAAGCTCTAAAACGAGGGCTGAAGCACCTCCTCCCCCATTGCAAACACCTCCAACTCCATATTTACCATTTTTCTGCTTCAGAACCTGTAACCATCAGAACTCAAATGAGATTCTCAAACTAGAAAAATATTCTCGTTTAGTTAGATGGCTAAAGTCACATAGTATCATCAAATCTAAAACACATAGGTTTCAATGTAAAAACTGCCTCCCACTTGACACATCATGTAAACCAACCACTTTTCTGCCAGTTCAAGGACCAAGGATGATTGAATAACTCAACTATTTCTTTTATGAATCGAACTTTTTTGAGCCCCATGCTTCGAAATTTAATCAAGTTCCATTAGAAACTAACAAGCCACTGTTTATGGTGACATACCCCCAAGAGTGTGACCAAGATACGAGCTCCACTGCATCCTAGAGGATGCCCCAATGATACGGCTCCACCATGTACATTGACTTTTTCCTGCCCAATTTAAAAAGAAAAAAAAAAAGAGCAATATAAATAACCACATATGGACAATCTTATTGCCAATAGGATTTGATGGTCAACATATCACCTAAAGGTTATCAGAAACAGAAGCAACGCATCCCACATGTCTCGAGCATTTTGTGAAAATATCGCTGATCTATCTAAGTTTAACAGAATCCTTGTATGTTTTCAATATGAAAATATCACTAACCATCTCAAGCTAAGGCCAAGGAGGGAAAACTAAAGATCAGAGATGGAAAAGAAGGGACACATAACCAAGAAAACGAATGATAGCAGTTCCCATATTTGGTGCTTTCTCAATGAGTTAGGAAGCTCATCCTATAACTTCATGATAACATTCTAAAAAACTTAAATTAGGATTTTGTGACTTAAAAAGCGTCTTCTTAAGTACTTTAGTGATTTGACCATTTTGAAGTTGAAGATTATGATGATAAATGCAGTATACAGAAGAGAAACCAGAAAAAAAAAAAAAATTGTAAAACATGTTAGTACAAAAACATACACATGTATGAAAACAGCATGTGCAATCTTGTTCTGACAGTTGAAATTCACATTCCATTCACTTGACAAGTATATTACATAAGGAAAAAGCTTCATAATGGAAACACCCAACAAATATGCAAGCATCATTGCAGTGACATCAGAACAGAAAAATGAAAGCCACAGGCATGAAAGCCCAAAAACTTACAGGATTAAGCCCAAGAAGCTTTTGATTTGCAAGAGCCACAACCTGCATGCCAAATAACAAGCTTATCATTGGCATTTATTGATAAATTAGATGCTTAGAAATTGAAAAAAGGTAACAAGCATACCGCAAAGGCTTCATTAATCTCATAGTAATCAATCTTAGAAGCATCTAAGCCAGCATTTGAAATAGCTTTTGGGATTGCAAGTGCAGGTGCAGTTGTAAATAAATCTGGTGCCTGTAAAAGTGCAATCCATTAGATTATAAAAAAAAAACTTTTTCAAGCACCTTAAATGACATGATGTTATGCAGAGACGGAACTGAGAGAGAGAGAGAGATAGAGAGAGAGGGTAGGAATTCATGATAAAACCTGCTATTGCACTTCAAATACCAAAAATAATATGACACGTAAAGTGAGAGAAACATGCTGAAAGTGATCTGGATAATTTTAATACTTTCAATAGCAAAACATATTGTAAGTAAAGGCTCATTTATCTCCTGAAATTGGATAGATTCTAACACATAAGTTTATGCTGTACCTGAGCTGCATCAGCATATCCTGTGATTTTTGCAATCACTTGTAGCCCAAGCTCAACAGCCTTCTTTCCACTGACTAAGACTAAAGCAGCTGCACCATCACTGAAAGAGAAAAGTACAAGTTGCTAAAAGACTGGAAGATGATTTTCAAGTTGTTATACCATCAACAAGAAACGTAAATATCCTGAACAATATTTCCAATAAACAATTCTGGTACGTCAAGCATTTCTAGCTTAACACATGTGAAACCAAGAGACCTGATTCTCTACTTCTCTCAGTAAAAACTAATACATTTACCAGTCAATCCAATATATCTTTAGCCAGTAGCAGGGGAGATTACTACTTTTACCATCAGTGAGATCCTACAGATTGAGTTATACTAAATCACCAGACAATCTTAGATTGCACCAAGCATGATTACTGTAAATAACATGAAGTACGACAAAAGGGGGGCAAACCAATAACAAACCTTATGCTGGAAGCATTGCCAGCTGTAACGCTACCACCAGTTTCCTTGAAACTTGGACGGAGCTTCCTCAACTTTGCAGCATCAAACTGGCAGGAGAGAGTAATTGGTGACATATTAGTATCCTAAAAGCAATTATGTAGGTCAGAAGTATTTTTATGCATCACCATATGTATATTAATACACCAAACAATATTTGTTAAATTTCTGTTAACTGACTACATCATTTACATTCTTGATCCCCATAATTATCCTTCCTCTTGTAATATGTGCTATTATCTTTTCTGTCCCCAGACTATGCTACCGACAGCAACTTAATATGGATGAAACAAAAAATCATTCATTTTTGCAAACTGACAGCACCCATAGTTTAAATACTCATTATATCTGTTTCGTCATTTTCATGGTTTTCTTGTTTTAGACCACATGGATGAATTGGTCACTAAGAAGCAACTTCAGGAAAGAAACATGCATGAACAGGGAAGCTTTATCTGTAAACCCTATGCATGCATTTGAAATGGAAGACAATATAGTCACCTTTCCTAGACCTTCATCTTTATCAACAACAGTTGAAGGCCTTCCTCTTCCACCAGACACTTCGACCTGCCATACCGGGTTACAGGTTTATTCCCTTCAGCAAGAAGGGCCATAAAAAGAAAAAGCAAGTAATAGAAGTTCAAAGATCTTACTGGCGCAATCTCCCATGAGAAGGCACCACTAGTTTGGGCAGCAATGCCACGCTCAAAGCTTTGAACTGCGTAACCATCCTGAACAAATGTATTATAAGATACAACACTACCTAGAAAGGGTGGGAAGGACAAGATACTGAAAGGGAACAAAATGATAGATAGAAAGAGGTAACATATCCATGTTTTTGTACATCAACTGCTTATAATGCTTTTCATAAAGTAAACAGAACATGTACACCATTGTGTATCCATATCATCAATAGAAATAAACCTGCTCCTCTCTAGTTATGCTATGATTTTCAGCACATAATTCAGCACAAACTCCCATGCCATAATCATTGTATACATCCCACAGTCCATCTTTCATCATTCCATCAACAAGCGTGTCATGTCCAAGTCGAGACCCCTTCCTGCAAATAGGTCAACAATCAATACATGTTCTGATATCATCAATTTGTAGAAACAGCTTGTGGGCTTATCATCTGCCAAGATTAAAACTACTACTATCACTCCTGGAACAGATCTAAAGTGTCCAGCAAAATTATCAAGATAATGGGTCATTTTAGCATGATATAAATAGAAGAGGATAAGAAGTTCAAATGCCAACCCACAGAAAACTATTAACGGCTAATCTAAGTAGTATGGTATTACAAATGCTGCTTAAGAAGTTTAGGGTCGCAAACTTAAGTTATCTTTCTAAGAGGCTAAGAAAAACAGGGAAGAAATTTATGTGTAAGGTTAATGTCTTTAGCATCTTTGTTAGCATTAATATTAACAGATCAAAGTTGACAGAAACACATGATTTTCAATACTCCCGAAGTTTCCTTATATGTCAAATGCATGATAAAATACTCATAAAAATCCCTGTTATCAGATAAAAGCAAATGTAAGATGGTCAAAATTTATCAACCTCCATGTTTTGCCCTCATACTCAAACCCAATTACCCAATTTTAATTAAAAAAAAAAGGAAAAGAAAAAAAAATACAGCAAGAGGAACACTAATAGCTACAGCAGCATATGAGGTTGATAGTTCCTTCCTTAAGGCAGCAATATCGTAGGGGCAGAATTATACCAAAGGATATCAATTTTGTTTTTCACAGGATAATTACAATATTATTTCTTCATAAAAGAAAGGTCTTAATTATGAGTCAAAGGAATTTGATCACCACCATGTCATGGATTTTCAGAATGGTAGCCAGACCATTAGTCACTAATCATAATTAAAAAAAAAAAAAAATAGGTAGCCAAGCTCCACTCAAAACAGGATAAAATGGTGAGTATTGCTGTAGTGATGAATGCTCACCTTGCTTCTCCCAGGTACTTGGGGACATTGGACATGCTTTCCATGCCACCAGCTACGACAACATCATTAATACCCAACTGAATACTCTGTGCAGCAAGCATAGTTGCTGCAATGAGGAAAAAAGGTTAAAATCATATACATGCCAACTGTGACTTTTAATGGTCAAGAAAGAGGGCTTTATAAGGGAAATTAACCATGGTTGACTATGTGGATTGCACACCTTTCATTCCAGAGGCACAAACTTTGTTAATTGTCGTACAAATCACTGTATTGGGTATTCCTGCACCCAATGCTGCTTGCCTGGCAGGAGCCTGACCCAAATTTGCACTGAGCACATTACCGAAGTAAACTTCTTGTACAAGTGAAGGATCAACATTAGCTCCTTTAAGAGCACCTAAAGTTTGGACCCAAATAAAGAGAATTATTATGATTACAAGCACAACTTTGAAGCCAAAAAATATATAACTGCACCGTAAAAAACGAAATAACTAAAATCTTACGCTCAATAGCTATAGATCCAAGCTTTGTTGCTGGTATTGATGAAAGTGAGCCAAGAAAACCACCCATTGGGGTACGGGCTACGCCAACGATGCATACATCTATCAAAATTTTAAAATGCCAAGGTTTAGCGCAAAAGCAAATATTGGAACTTACGAAATGACTTTAGTGTTGGGCTCTGAGAGAGGCAAACTCGGGGAGAATTTAACCATGAGTTAGAATGGGAACCACAACCATGGGCTTGACACCACATCCAACCCAAAACCTTAAGGCATTGGGTCTATGGATCATTCCCACTTATATGTTCCTCATTCTACTCATCTCTTTCCGATATGGGATATTGATTCACACTTGATATCCCAATATTTAGTAACAAAAAGATTAACTCCTATGACCCGGGGAGCCATGGAGCAAAGGATTTACCCCACTCCCCAGATTAAGTAGAACTAATGAAATCCAAAGGAACTCAATACAGCTGGTTTTTTCCTATAAAATGACTACTATATCGAAATATACATAGAATTCAGAAAATTCCCATTTCCAATGTCAAATACAAAATTTAGAACACTCGGAAAAATAATTTTCCTCCTTTCCACCCAGGCTTAAAACAAATAAACCTTTTTTACAGTTATATAAACAAGAATTCCTACAAACCCTCCAGTCAAGATGAAAGATTGCAACAGGAAATTATAGTCTCAAGATATATTCACTAAAGAAATAAGTATACCAGTAGGCTTTATTGAGTTCTCTGATGCTGCCGGGGCCATGCTACAAGCTTATATTGCAACCAAATACAACCTGATCAATTTAAATTCAAAAAAAAACATTACTCATTAGTTCGCAGTCTTTCGCAGCGAAAGGAAAGAAAAAACCACGTCATACAGAATCTAATCAAACCATCTTTGGACCTCTGATCCAACGTGAGAAATTGATTCCGCAAATTTGCTAAACAACAAACATGTATAAAAACATAAAACAAAAGGAAGTGATATTGGACGACAATTGGATCTAATCAACTCTTTATTACTAAATTTCAAGAATTCAAACCCCATTAGCAGACAAAGAAACGAAAACTGATCTGCAGACAGAGAAACAAAGAAATCAAAATGAAGAAGCAGTATGGTGCAGAGAAATGGTACCTGTGAATTTGGGCGGAGTAAAAGAGAAAATGTTGGAAGAGGAAGCAGTGTATGGAGGTTGAAGTGTGGTAGTTGAGCTTTTGAACTATTTATAGATCAATGGAGAGGAGAGAGACCGGTGTGGGTGGGGGGCGCGTGGGTGTAGATTGTGGAGCAGGGGAAGAGTGGCTCAGGTAAGTAAAATAGTGAGTCTGAAATGTTTGGTATAACGTACGAGTTCACACAAGAATTGCAAATGTCAACCCAAGTAGCAACGGGAGTGTCTGGTAACTCTGGTTCAGTATCGGTTGATTTTTCAGTAGGTCCAGTTGAGCCTTTCCTTGTAGAATAGGATTAGGTGTGGAATAGACAAGTGTTAATTGACCCAAAAAAAAAAGGAGTGTCTGCCTACTCGGTCCCTCAATGGTTAGCAAAAATTACTTATTTTGACATTGTAGTATTTGGTGAGGTGATGTAGACAACGTAAAAAGATAATTAAAAATATAAAAAAATAATTAAAAAATATATTTATGACATAAATCACGTGAGAATTGTAAGAACTTGGAACAAGAACTGTTGTCACGTCAATCATTCCTAAACAGTGTAACTTTCTTTGAACACTTTGTAATTCTACGCGAGCTACTTATAAAATTTCATAACAGACATGCAATTATTAGAAAATTATTTGGGTATCCTATTTTTTCAAATAATATTTCACTTGCATCATAAACACATTTCCTAATTCACATTTTTATATTTTCAATCACTTTTTTAATCTCATATACATCACATCACAAAAAGTATTACAGTAATTATTCTAAATAATATTTCAAATAGCACTCTATCCAAACAGAGGAATGATTGACCTAACAATCGTTCCTGCCTCAAGTCCGTATTGTAAATGTCAATCCAAGTAGCGTAAGGAGTATTTGGATCCTCATTATTTAGAAAAAATTATTTATTTTGATACTATAACACTTTTGTGGGATGATGTACATAAGATAAAAGATAATTGAAAAGACACACAGGTGAATGGAAAATATATTTATGATATAAATCAAATAATTATTTCAAATAATGGGGTATCTAAATGTTTTGAAACTGGAATGGGTGACTGATACGGATAAGTCAATAGTTCAGGTTTTTACCGGTTCAATGTCTTTCATTTATTTTAAAATTAAAAAAGAAAATCTGAAAACCATGTCTCCATAGCCAGTGACCACTCCTGCGCATAAATTGTTACAAATCCCAAATTGCTTTAAGAATAAGTCTTAAATCTAACAATATTGGACACATTAATCTTAAGTATTCTCTTCTAAGAAATCAAAAAATATGTATACTCCTATATATTTAAGCACCCTGTAAAATTTTTCTTGAAAAGACAGAAAATTAAAATAGTAATTTTGTAAAAATTAATATGCTATAATTTCTTCCAAACACACAATAAAAGAAAACAAAAAGTTTTGCAATCCAATAAAAGAAAATCAAACCATCCCAAAAAAATACCAAAAAAAAAGTAGAAAGTGTACTTTAAACGAAAAGGGAAAAAAAGCAGCATACAAAAATCAAAGGAAAGAAGACTCCAAACCCAAAAAAAAAAAAAAGTACTTCGAAAGGTTGAAGTGAATAGGTGTAAGAAAACTTCAAGAAATTAAATTAAAGGATCAAAAAAGGGGTGGTGGTAGAAAAGAAGAGAAAGTGGATATCCGGGATCTATATATATATATATATATATGAAAGTAGTTATTTTAATTAGAGTGTTTCTCACTCCAATGTAGCATGCTTAATTGAAAAGAATTAATGGGTTGTGGGTCATTTGGATTTTACCCATATTGAATATAATATTATATATTAAAAAATTATCCCTAATTTTAAAATAAATTTAAAAAATAACTAATCTTATCTTAATGATGTCTAAAATAACTTTTAACAAATAACTAATGATATCTGCTTTCTATCAAATTATTACATAGAACTATAGTCAAGCATTTTTCAAATTACAATTATTAAAATCTTACATATTTTATAAATTACTTCCTCTCATCCCCATATTGTTGATTAGTAGTCAAATTATTTATCATCTCTTCCCTTAATTTTGAATTAATTAGTGTAAAAAAGAGAATTAATTTTTACACCGACAGAATTACTAATATTATTGAAAACTAAATATTTATTGATGAAAAAATGCGGATTGGTGGATCTTTTCTACTTCGTTAAATGTGAATATTTAGTTCTAGGTTTATGGTCATTATAAAAATTTAAATTATCTAAAATAATATTTATAAAAAAAAAAAAAGAATATCAACCAAGTTTTTGATATGGGATACATTATTTGATGTATACTATCATATTATAGTAAAAATGTAAAGAAATTTTTAAAAATTAGTAAATAATTGAACATTTAGAATACATTAATTTTTTAAAGTTAATATGAATCAACATGTAGGATTGTTGCTAATTTTCGTATTTAAATTATTCATATTTGTATAAATTTATAATAAATAAAAAAAACCATGCTAAGGCACGGACAAAATTCTAGTTATATAGAAGAGAAAGTGGGAAAAGCAAAACAAATGGAGTCTACATAATTACTATGATCAAAACAAAATAAATAATTTTTACACTTTTTGCAAACATATTTTCTAATCATATTTTTATCTCATACATATCAAGTTACTACAGTACATTTTTTTATAATAACTCCAAAACATAGCCATCTAAACGCCTTAAAATTAGCTATGAACACTCCATATGAGGTGAAAGATCAAGGTCATGAAGTGGAGCTAAGTACTCAGGGAGTACGGTATAGAGTTTTTTTTTTTTAAGGCTTTATAGTTATTGTACGGTATGAACAAAAAATTTTGTCCAAATTAACATAAAATGAGGTGTTCAAGTGTTCTGGTTATTATAGTTATTGTACATAAAAAAAAAAAAAAAAAGTGTTGTGGTTATTACGTTTGACGTTCACACCAGTTTTCCTAAGTTCAAACCTCTTGATGCAATCGCAGTCAGTAAAATGTCGCTTTTTCGCAAACAGTCCAAAGAAAAAGCACCAAATTGAGATGAATACTTTAATTCATAAACCTAATTTGGGATACTTGAGTCTTAAACTCTAATTCTGGTCCTCCAATTTTGAAACATTTGTTGAGTTATTGTTTAATCGTTTTTGCTACTCACTTGACTAGTATTCTACTAAATTTGGGTATTCTATTAACAATTGTCCTTAATTGGGACGGTTTTTATAGTTTGAAAATTAAAGTGTCCTGATTAATAGTCTAATGATCAACATGAGAATTGAGGTACAATTGGACGGAAGATAGAATTAATCCATTAAATAATCATTTATTCAAATGTGTATGTGATTTTTTCCATCAGGAGATGAGTGAGATTTAAAAAAGGAGGAACACTGAAGAGAATTTTATCCCAAAAATTCAAGGTCACGAGGCCTCAAAAATGAGTACGCGACTAAAAGACCTGATCTAAAAATTTAGGATATTTTGAAAAGTTTTGTCAGTATGTGAGTAGGTACATGTTTAAACCGGTGGCAATTCTTAAAATTTATGGTGTCCGGGGAAAAAAAAGGACTAAAAGACAAGATATACATCCTAGTTTTGCAATGTAAACGCGACATGTTCTAGACCTTTCCGGACTGTCAACTCTTTAAGTTCATATTTCACAATGTTCCAAATAGCAAATGTCACCAATGATCATTTACGCTCTAGGCTGGAGAACTGAAGGGAGAGGACGAAGTACACGTAAGCCTGGAAGTGATCTTTTCGCCAGAAGCATTAAAGACCGACTTTGTTGACTGACAATTTGTCCAAATGCTAAAATATTTCGTTATTAGTTGGAGTTCTACTATGAAGAGTATTGTCAGATGCCCAATGTTGAATATTTCATCAGGAGACAAAAGAAGAGAAGAAGACAAGAATAGTCACAAAAGCTACAATTATGTGGTTAATTTAACATTGAAGAAATTTTGTCAGAGGAATTGGGAAAAAAAACACGAGAAAATGAAGTCTGTGGAAATTTTATTATCAAATCATATGTGGTCAATATTTAACTTTATCAATTAGAAAAGGGACATTTCTTTTGCATTTATAATTTTGTAACCTGAAAAGGGTTAAACCGTTGAATGAAAGCGCTAGAAATCATGTTCAAGATAGGGTATAATCACAGTAGAATAAGCTAATTTACTTTATATGATTATGGATCCATCTGAAATTCGACTTTGAATACATCATAAGAGTAAAGTTTTCTGACTAAAAAAAAAGTATTCTGCGGAATAGATTGTTCAAATATGATGCTTTTGGAATTTTAAAATTTTTGGTCAAAGATGGACTCCTTGTGCGGACATTTAGGCTAAGTTTGGGAGTTTAAGATAGAAAAGAGAAGAAGGGAAAACTTAAGTTACGAGAGAAGAGAAGAGAAGAGAAATGATTGTTATGTTGTTTGGGAGTTTTGAGAATTAGTGGAATGATTTTGAATATGAAAGTCATTAAATATTTGTTCAAGGCATTTTTAAGGATAAAAGAGGTATTATAAAAAAATTTTAGAAGATTCCTCCAACTTTCTCTCCATTTCTCTCCAATTTAGGAGGAAAAATTTTGTCCACTATTCATCCTTCCATTTCTTTTCTTTTCTTTTTTACTTAAAACTCACAAGCAAAGGAAAATCAGGCATTCTCTTTCTTTTCTGTTCGAATCCTCAACTCCCAAAGGCACCCTTAGAGGAATCTCCTAAGTCCATAGTTTTACAACTTCGTCTCAATTTCATTGGAGTTCAGCCAAACTCTGAACTGGTTATATTCTCCAATTTGATTTATGCATGTTTGCTTCTTTACAACTAGCAGAGGGAAGTGACAGGCTCAACCGCCCCTCTCCCCGGTTGGACTCTTGGTAAACAGTCAATTGTTTTGAACTATTCCAAAATGGAAAATGAAATATTCGCGTTCAACTTTTCCTAATTTGTCAACCACAATGCAACCAAAAGTAGTTCAATGCATCAATTTGCATTCATTGTAGCAGAACTGTACTCAAGTTTTTTACACAAACAATTATAAATGTATTATCAAAAATAAAAACAATTATAAATGTGATTTGCTCAACTAGAACTCACAAGTTCTCAAATATGATTGACATAAAAAGGACGTAACAGTAGCAAGTAAATCCAAGATGAGCTCTTCTGTTTGGTACCTCAATAGTACATGATAATAAGTAAATCTACAAGTAGTAACTTTAGAATTTTTAGTGGTGTTCCTATCCCCTTTTTTTAATGTGCTTATCGTGTCTTTTAGCATACCAATTAGAAATAATCCGAATGAGATAAATTTTTTTTTCTAGTTTTAGTGTTTTGCACCAAATTTATATGGTTTACCTAGTAAATAAACATATTCGTAGCACATTGAAGGTGGGACTGCAACGCCTAACAAACATGTCTACATCCAGTTATAAATTCACATGTCACGTAAGCTGCAATTTAGTACAAATTGTTAATGCACACCATGAAGCTAAGCTCCGAGTTGACATTTCTTAAAATCTTAATTATATCACGGTAATTTTTGTTTAGAGTTTATTTTTCTTAACCGTTTATCCTTCTCCATCTCCAAACTATCAGCCACAGATTCGAATATTAAATCTAGCAACAGAAAAGATTTTAAGAACCCTCCCCTCCTCTAAGGACTAGGTCCTGTGCGCTCGTACACTTTGACAAAGCATTTGTATTTGAGTGGTTAAACTCACATCTAGTACTTGCACTATAATTTTGCATTTATATTACCGCAGTTGTCGTGGGGAATGGGGACTTAAATAGTAGCTATATTCGACAGATTTTCTGCAGTACCCAAATTTCTTTATGTTAGTTGAATATGCCACATTGATATTCCAAGGATTTCTGATCATAAATATAAGATATTAGATCACTCTTTTTATTGCCAATTTGTTTTGAGATGAAAGTCCAAATTATTCTGACATGGTATCGGAGCTGGGGATTGGGTTTGTTTGTTATTTCGTGGACTTGTTTGTTATCTCGTTTATTTAATCCGTGACATGGTTCTTTTGTTACTGGTTTAAGCCCATTTGCTAGGTTTGTTTGTTATTTCGTGGATTTGTTTGTTATCTCGTTTATTTCACCCGTGACTTGGTTCTGTTTACTGGATTAAGTATATTTGCCAAATCACGCTTGCGAGGAGGTGTTAGTTGAATATCCTATATTAATATTTTAAAGATTTCCAACCATAAATATAAGATATTGGACCACTCTACTCATTGCCAATTGATTTTGACATGGAAGTTCAAGTTATTTTAACACTTTAATTCCTTTTAGGTGTTAGTTGAATATCCCACGTTGAAAGTCCAAGTTAGTGATTTTGACATGAAAGTCCAAGTTATTTTAACACTTTAATTCCTTTTTTTTTTTTATTCCAACCCATTAGGCAGATTTGGTGTAGTTCCTGTCCCAAAAACTTGAATGCTGGGGGCCAACCCCACATCATCCTTAAATATTTAGGCAGCTTTAAAGTTAATTAACACCTACTCTTGCTCTCATCTCATGTGCAAAAGTCACACCTAAAGGGTAATAGAAAAAATTGCAAATATTTGTCGACTGTACTCTTTTGAAAAGGAAAAGGGGGTCAGCGGCAGCACCAGCACATAATAAATTTGGAGCCAACCCCAGCACTCACTGTAGGCCCCAAGGCTGCCTGAAATCTGAGGCCATAAATTTAGGAATGATTTCAGAAAGCTTCCCTATAGTTTCTTACAGTATTATCGACTCCCTTGAACTTTCAAGAATATCACATGCCTCCCTAAATTAAAATTTTTTGTGACATTTTAGCCCATGTAAGAAAGGTATGGTTAAGAAAATAGTATAGGGTGAGAGAAGATATTTCAATGTCACAAGCGCACATTTTTAGTCCTACTTGTTTATTTATTACAACAATTTTATAGAGATAAAAGTATAGGAGACAAAGGTAAGCTGCCAATGAAAATAATCTCATACTATTGGCACCGACATACTAATGCGTCCAACAAAAAATTTATTTCTTGGTTTATCAAGACAATAAAAATATTTTTATTTAAGGGTGCATAAGCACATATTTGCTACCAACCAAAAAAACCAAGATTTTTTACCTTAAATATTATGGACAACGGTTTCCTATTCTTTGCGTTAACTACTACTACATCTATTTTGTAGAGAGAAGAAAATTCTCAAGAGCTCTAGATGACAGCTCATAAGACCGCTTGGTGACATACAAAGTTCATATGTGTGTCTTAGGTATGGTTAGAAAAATCTGCTTTCAAGAAACAAAATTGGCTCTAAATTGTGATGACGATGTTGTTAACAATGATGGTAACTTTGTGTTTCTTAGCTTGTAAAATAGTAACTAGATTCAGTTTTTTTCAAAGTTTTTGATAGTAATTGGTACCTAAAATGGTGCCAAACTTGTGATAACCCATGTTTGTTAATAATGATGCTAAAATAATATATAGATATATAGATTATTTCTAGAATGAGAAACTATAGGCCAAATTTTTTTATCAAACTATTTCGAAATCACCTCAAGGAATAAGGGTAGAAAAGCCAATTTATTATTACTATTTGTTGGCACAAAAAAATATGTAGCTGAAGTAACATTGGAATCGCACAAACCAATCAATAAATCAAAGAAAGGACGAAGAACTTTCCGAACAAAAAAAGAAGTACAAACTGCCATAAACCAATTAGTCACGAGCACGAGTCCTGGAAACAATAAGTTGGAGAAGCAAAAATATAACAACAAAGCTTCAACAAAGTTTCACACTCTCAATTGTCTAATCACCCTTACGGACAGAGGAAGGCAAAGTATTATACTGGAGAGGAAATAATTTTATAACTCAAATATCACAACTCTCTCAATAACAAAGGTCGAACTCAAGTCTTTAGATAAATACATAAACCATAACACCTATTTCTATACTAATATATAAACACAACTCAATTATATTTCCTAAACCAACTTTGATACAGATTCTAATCTAGTTACCAAATAACAAATCAACTTCTAAAACTATTAAAATTCGAAATAACTTGATTTTTTTTTTTGGCAATAGTATTGCCGATGTTGCATCACATATAATGAATAGGGAAGTAAATGATATTTTTAGAAGTGCATGAATCTTCAGTGATATTGTTAAAAACCTCACAAGAGGTTATCTCACGAATTTCTTTGCACAAGTACGTGATTTTGGGATTGCAATGGTATTATTTCATTGCAAAATTATCATCTACTAGTTGAATGTGAAAATTTTTTGGGCAAGAAAATTGGTAGCATGTGACGTTGTATCAAAACGTAGCACAGTTTTAAATTATTTTAGATTGTCTTGTAGTAGTTACGAAATAAACTATAACATGTAAAATGTTTATGTGGTAAAGATTACAAATGCGAGGGAAAGGTTGGATTGGATAGTAAGTGAGAGGAATCATAACTTCGAAAGTAGAAGATTTTGAATTTAAAACCTCGCACTTAACTCAAAAAATGTGAGAGACAGAGAGAGAGACAGAGAGAGAGAGAGAGATAAAATAAGGCAAATGCAACATTCCACAGTTCGAGTCAACCTAAAGGGTAACTAGTAAGGGGGCGCTTGGTTCAAGCTTAGGAATTGGAATTGTAATTGGAATCATACAAAAAAACTTTAGTATGGGTTTTGGACAAAGGTATGATTACAAATGGGGGTGCTTGGTAAATATTGGTAAGGAATGGGTATCAAATTTAGTAATCAATTTTTTACCTTTAATTTCTTTTTTCTTTTCATATCTTTCTTCTTCCTCGTTCAAATGCTTATCCCACATACCCATCCACCATATATATATTCATATATAAATATTAATTTTCTGTTTAAAATATATTTATAAATATATAAATATATTTATTTATATAAATTTATATAAATTTACAAAAATATTTATTTCAATTTTGTTTTATAATATGTATATTAATATATATTAATATGTATATTTCAATTATGTATATTATATATATAAATTATAGTAATATTAATATGTATATTTCAATTATGTATATTATATATATTATATCAATTGAAATAAATAATATATATTTATATATAAATATTTTTTTAAATATATATTTATATATATTTATAAATTTATTTATATTTATATTTATATAAATACATAAATATATTTATTTCAATTTTGTTTTATAATATGTATATTTCAATTAATATTTATATTTTATTATATATATAAATTATATTAATATTAATATGTATATTAGATATATTATATCAATTGAAATAAATATATATATATTTATATATAAATATAAATATTTATAAATATATATTTATATATTTATATAAATATATTTCAATTTTTTTATAATATGTATATATATTTATATATATTTATATATGTATATTAAATATATATTAATATACTTATTATAAAACAAAATTGAAATAAAAAATATTTTATATATAAATAAATAAATATTAATATATAGAAACAGAGCCAGTATATATTTAAAAAAAATCCCAAAAAATATATATTTTTTTTAAGATTTTGGAATCAAATGTGGGATTCATCAAAACCCTCCAATCTACTTGGGTATTGAGAGTGGCTGATTTTTCATGAATCATTCCAAAATTTCAAAACCTATACCCATTAGCCAAGCAACAATTTTGGGGCTCAATCCAATTCTTGATTCCTATACCGTCTAACCAAGCACCCCCTAAGTCTTTTTTTTTTTTGGGTTTTATAACAGTACAATATTTCAATCAACTTAAACCACATTGGTGGAATAAATACAAACAAATTACGTCCAAGTAACATTACAAGTAACTGACAATTAGTAGACGGGTATAGTATGAGTTATCATACATACACATACTATTATAATTTTATTTCAAAAGTAAAGTTAAAAAGCTTGGTGTAAAAATATAAGTTCGGCAAAATTATGTATATAAGTTCATCTGTGAATTGTATAGCATATTTTAAAATTACAGAATTGAAAAGACAAGTAAAATACTATTACCTTCATCATATTGAAAAGTGGCATGCCTTCTGTTGAAAAGTGTCAAAATGTTTATCACCTTATTAAAACTAAAGTTACTTTGTTCCTAATGGTGTTCCTACCTTAAATTATATGTCATGTTAATTTAAAAAATTAGAATCTCACAAAGCGATGAAAAATATGGAACAGAAGGCTGTGAACTGGTGCCAGGAATTGGTCGTCTGAAGCAGTTTGGTTACATGGTCCAGTTCGCGGTGCCGTTCAGGCTATATAAATTCCGTGAAAGGATCAAAGGATCATTGGATCATTTACATGTTCCTGCAACAAGATTCTTCATAGAACTCTTGAATTGTTTGGCTCTCAATGTTCTTTGTGTACGCCCTTGAGTAAGATTTACCATTAAATCTTGTTTATTAGGGCAATTGATCATGCACCACCCCTGGGTTACTTCCATGGAAGGTATTCGTGTAACTCCTTCGCTTCTCACTCTTCTGCTACCGCATCAAACACATTTTTTTTTTTTTTGAGTGAAGTCCCATGGAAGAAAAAGAAAAGCTTCCACGTCTGTTTATATATATATTTTTTAGTAAGAATTGAATTTGGTTAAAGAATAGCTCTATACGTTATTCATGGTTAGTTTAGGAGCAATACAAGGAAAAGAAATAGAGGGATACGATCAGTTTGAACCACATCCTTGAATTAGAAAAACACATAGCAAATAAGTTTATCAAAAAATTTTACTTACTTTATAAAATATTATGTACTGCAACCGAAATACCAATGAAAGTATGCTTGAAAAAGGAAACAGGATTGTGCTAGAAAAAAAAATTAATTGCATAATGTCACAGTTCTTGCTAATGCTGTCGGCATTTTTTTTTTTACAACTAACGTACTAAATTCAACTTTCTTTGTTATCATTGATGTATCTATTCTAAACTGCTTCTTGGATTTGTTTTTGTTTCTAATTTTTGTATATTTATTATGTGATTTCTCAATTGCTTTCTCTATTAATTTTTTGAATTTTTAAAGCCGAAATAAGCTTAAGTAGGAAATCACTTTAGATCTACCTTTTGGATTCTAAGTTTAAGCTCTTAAGATATCAGCTTTGATAAAATATTAAAAGCCAAAAAAAAAGATACTCAATATTTTATAGGGATAATTTCAGGAACCTTAAACAATTTCATTTAGCTCTCTCAAGGTTTTAAAATTTCACATACCTCTCTTGTCATTTAAAATGACAATACTACCCTTAGATATTTTAATGAAATTCCCTTGTTTGTTATGCTTATATTTAGAATGACTTTTAAAATTATTTTTTCATTCTTATTCCTTTTTATTTTAATTTTTTGCCAATAAAACTATAGAATTACTACTATTACCTCTAGTTTCTATTGTAACAAAATGTCGAACTAGTGATTTTTTTTATGAGTTAACTTTATACATAATCCAATGTTTTTTGGCTAATCTTTGTTTTCTATTTTGTGGTATTAAAATTAACAATAAATCAAAAAGAAATGGCCCAAAACTAATATTAAATTATAATAATTCCACTACTCGAAAAATTCAATTTTAAATCCATTATTTTGACATTTTCTTTTCTATCTTATAAATCTAAATCCATAATAACATACCATCTCAAGTATCCTATCATAATGATAAAATTATTATTATAGTTGTTTATCAAATAGTAGATATATACATCAAAATTTTGGCACATTTTTCTTATAATTACACTAGATAATCTTATAATTGTATAGGGAAGTAAATTAAAACTCACTACACAGGAGCATTTTTGGATATTTATTTAAAAATTTGACCAAGTCAATATTATTTTAATATTTTGTTACTAAAACTATCAAATTAAGAGAGGTAAGTGTAACTTTTTAAACCTCAGGGGAGCTCAGTGAAATTGTTAGAAATCTCAGAGGAGGTTTCTGAAATTATGCCTATTTTATATGCTCATCTTAGAACAGTGACATGGTGTATCATTGTCATGCTTGCTTCATGTATCACGCTTAAAAGGTTCTAACAAAAAAAAAAAAACCGTTTAAAAACCTAAGGCAGTTTAGTTGTTGGGATCAATAGAAGAACTAAAAGACAAAATTTAGTAATTTTATTTCCGGTCACAATCGTGTTCATCTCTATAGATTATCCTGTACTTATAAATTTTTTTTTTTTTGTCGACTGGAGGTATCCTGGTCAATTGACCAGACTAATCCCCCCAGGCTGGAAGAGCCCGCCCCAAGGATTCTAGCGCGGTACAGGGAGAGAGTCAAACACGGGACCTTGCTTCTGAAGAGGAGGCTACTGGACCGATCGCACTAACCTCCGGGGGCTGTACTTATAAAAAATCTCTATAGATTATCCTTCTTTTTGTCCTATTCATCTATCTGGAAATATTTGCAGCAGTTTCTTAATATGACTGATATGTTATGCACTGATTTGAAGAGAAATACTTTTTTGTTTAAATTGAAATATGTCAATTATATTCTTCTTCTTGTTTTTTTTTAATATGTTAAAATTGGAGTACAATGTGTTGCATCTATACGGGAAAGACAACTTGTAATATTTTGAGCATCGAGCTTTCAATGCTTGTGTAGTTATTAACGTTGTACTACCTGAGCCTCAAGTTTCCAACTTCTGCATAGTTATTGACATTCTACTTACTGTTTTGGAATAATTTTAGAAATCTTCTGTGAGGTTTTTGATAATTTCGCTTAACACTCTTGAAGTTTTAAAAATTACACTTTTTTTTGGCCCATTTATAGCGATGATACTAGTCTTGGCATATTAATAAAATTGCCTTGTTTTGTATACTCATGCAAAGAATAGATTCTATATTTATTTTTTCTTTTCCCTTTAATTGCTTTCTTTTATATTTCGCTACCAAAATTGCAGAACTATCAGTATCCTCCTAACCTCTACCATGACCAGTTAACAACTTTGAATGTGTGACTCAATTTTTTGGCTGATTTTTTTTTCTTTTGTATCAAAAAATCAACAATAACTCAAAAAAGACAAAGCCCAAAACCACAGGGTCAATTTACTACTGAAGTACCATTACACGAGGGATTTTGAAATTAAACCAAAATTTTATTGTAGTTGCTTATCAAACAAAAAAATATAAGGGTTTTGAAAAATTTTGATATGTTTTCTTTATAATTGTGCTCAATTATTTTACAAGGAAAGTAAATTAAAATTTATTAAATCAGGACATGTTAGGTTATTCATTTAAACTTTTGATCAAGTCAATGTCATTTTGAGGTGTGTCAAATCAGCTACTTGCGTATAATCTTTGAGCCAATATAAGCACGTGAGTTTTTCCAAGTTCAAAAATATGCCTTCCTCCAAAATAATGCTCCAAGAAACTAATTCTACAACTAATTTTGCATGTTTATCGCCTAGTAGTCCCTATGTGATGAAAAAAACTCATTAATATGTAAGAAACAGAAATCTTCAATGTTATAGTATATTTTATCAAAAAGATATCTGTTTTGCCCCCTTTTGTTTCCTTCACTTGTTTGGGTGGGGAATGTTGGAATGTATGCCCTAAAACAATGTATTTGGTTTTATTTTATACATTCCTAAATTATATGTTTTGTATTTTAATAACTTCTTATTTATCTGTTAAATATTAGATATAACTGATAAAGTCCTTAGAATGTTTACTAATGTGATGGTATTCACAAGAGTTGATGACTATGAGATATCAATCGCTTTTATAGTAATATTCTTAAAATTCCCTAGTTATAGTACTAATGAAATAGGACATCTTTAGTACGGTAAAACTAGTACACAGTTAGCCTCTAATTAATGTAATTAGTGGTTGTTCTCATCAACTATGGTATGATGATACCTAGGCTAATGTGTAGATGATTTGGAAAGTACAAATGCATTGGATTGATCCATTTAGAGATCCCGTTAGGATATCTATCTAGTGCCAATGGTGTATCTCTAGTGAAAAATTGTGTAAGTGATCCTACGACTTGAGATCACCATAGTATCTTGAGTGTGAATCGCTACATTTTGACTCTAATTACTTGTTACTCTTCGTGAGTGCCTTAAAGTGTAGAAGTTGGATGTAGTGTGAAGCATGTAAAGAAAATGGGTGATTGAGATAGGATTTACCACTTCGATAGAAGGAGTTGATATCCGGATGGTCACTAGTGAGAAGTTAACCCTAAAGTCGACTATTAGGTAAATTGAAGAATGTCTTCAATTTAACCTAATTAAGGGTAAATTTCGGGAACTAGAAAATTTAATTAGTCATCAGGGAATTGGCACTTATTCCTTATTCCTGACTAATTGGAAATCTTTGGTGAAAGGATAATAATTACACGGTAATTTTTCACGGAAAGGTTAGGTCAAATTCCCTTGACTAATTCCGAATAATTGGGCAATCGCGATGTGTTGCTAGACACCGCTCGTGATTTATAATTATGGATTAATTATTTATTATAAGTTATGATAAAATAAAGTTGTTTATTTATCTAATTATTAAACCATAATTATTACCAATACATTCGGGACCTATTGGGTCACACGCAATAGAGATTTAATCCTGGATTAAAACTATGTAAATTATCGGGGTTTAATTTTAAAGGAAAATTAATCCCAAGCCTTTTTGAGCAGATAAGAGTAAATGGTTATCTCTTATCTATCAGATAATGATAGATAGAGTCTGGTGTGATGAGAAGTCTTATGATTTTGATTTTGAATCAGACAAGAAGACTCATCATTCTAGCTTATCATATATCTCTCTCTTTCTCCAATGGTTTTTAGGGGTTAGCTGATATGCAGATACAGAGTGTGAGCGTCACATACGATAGAGAGAAAAAAAAATATAGGTTCGAAGAGAGTAAGAAGGCTAGCACATTTTTTCTCTTCAATACATAGTTCGTGAGACGGTCCAGAGTTGCTCTAGCGTGGATATCAGTAGAGGCAGGATGACTGGACTGCTTAAGGGCTGACCATCCTCAAACAACGCTGCAGGGAGACGCCGCTTGGATTAAGGTAATCCTAAAACCCTACTTCTAGTACATCATACGTAAAATCTAGGGTGATTCCTGGATGGTTTTAGGGAAAATTTTTTTATTTTTTCGCTGCGTAGTATCCCTAAAACCCATCAGTGGTATCAGAGCCATCCCTAAGAATTTTACGTATGATTTTAGGCAATTTTGGATTCATGGATTAATATTGCTAATTGGATTTAATTGAATATGCGAAATTATGGGAAAATCAACTTTCGTTTTTCAAGAAAAAAAAAAAAGGGTTTTCATGAAAGCTTTTGAAAACCTGGTTTTTGAAAGCTTTTGAAAGCCGCGGCCGCAGTCGCAGGTTTTCACAAGCACCTGGTTTTTTTCCTTTTTCCCCTTCTTTCGTGGATTTGGGTCACCCATGGTCATAGTTGATCATCTGCAAAAGTTGCAGGATGATCATTGGACCAAAAGAAAAAAAAAAAACCGACATAGCAAGTTTGCGTTTGCAAACCTGCGGTTGCTGCGATGTTGCGGCTGCAAGGGCTGCCGCCAGCTGCTGCTGCCATGTGAGGCCATGGTGGTTTTCCTTGGTGGCAGTGGGAGGTTGTACGCCTGGTAGTGGTTGCTGGGTAGAAGAGCTATGAGCTCTCTGGGACAAAAACGCAGCAAATTTGCTGCAGGCATCAGCAAGGGCGCAGCAGCCTCCTCACGGTTGCTGCCCATGACCTGCGGTGGCTGCTACCAGGAGCCGCTGCCACTGGTGGTCAGTGGAGACTCCAGTGGTGGTGGCTGTTGCGGTGGTAGCTCCGCTATCCAGCAAACAGGCGCGACAACGAGGAGCAGCAACAATCAGGCACGGGAAAACTTTGCAGCTTGATGTTGCAGCCGACTGGTTGTTTCCAGTGAACTCCCTGGTGGCTGCCGCTGGGAGTTGCTGCCGTTGATGGTCAGTGGAGACCTCAGCGGTGGTGACTGAAGTGGTGGTGTCCAGTGGTAGTTGCCGGTGATGATAGAAAACGATTGCAAGAATGGTTTAGAAAAAAAAAAATTTTTTTTCTTAAAACTTGAAGTTTTGAACTTTTGGCAATCTTCTGAATTAAATCCCATTTTAATTGTTAAAATGTGTTATGGAATCATTTATTTCATATATTATTAGGTTGGGAATTAATTTAGAACTAATTTGATTAATTTGAATTATTTTCCCATTCTTTCCTCAAATTAGTTGAGGATAAAGTTGACCTAATAAAATTTAATTTTACCAATTTTTCTCGCATATGCATGGACCCAAAATTTTGTTTGGGACCTTAATAATTAAATTCAATTAATCCATGAATTGAGATTGCTTATTTTACATGCTTTTCTTTTATTTAAAGTTGTTTAAATTGTGAAAATGCATGGTGGATGGTTGTGGATATAGTACGCAATATGATTGTGGTATTTTGGAAGGTTACAATCATTCTAGGTTTGAATGGTTGTAATTAATTTTAAAATAGGGCCTGCGTGTCCTGCCTTTCTTATTTTCTAATTGTAATTTCTTTTCTCATCTAAATTCCCCCCGAATGTAACTCGGGGTTTCTTCTATACTATTTGTAATGTACAATAGATAGGAATAGATGATAGGAATTTATATTATTTATACAGAAATTGTAACTTTGAAAAGAAGAAAGGAGGCATACTACAACGAAGGGGTTCGTCTCGGTATTAAAGATTTTAGTCTCATGCTAATTTTCCTAATGGCCGGGGAAATTAGTTTAGGAATATCCACAACCATCCACGATTTAAATTCATGTTTATAAGTTTGATATGGTTATATGCATGTTTATTGATGAGACCAAATGAGCAATTTTTTCAAAAATTTTTAATTATAAAATATTTTTGGAAAAAGAGACAAATCCCTCAACTATGATATTAAATCAATAAAATGCCTTCCATCATTATAGTATAAAACTAGAGTAGTTATTAAGTGCTAGCTTGTTGGGATTCACCCAAGGTTGCCTTACTTACTACGTGTTTTTGCTATGAGAAATGTTCTCAAGAATGATGGGTTTGATTTAGCTAAAATTATGATTTGTTGGGATTCACTCAAAATCATTAATTTTAGAGGCAAGTGTTGGGTTGATTCATAGAGATTTAAAGTCAAGAGTTGACACCCAACTAATCTAGGAATTACAATAAGTTGTAATTGGTAAAAGTACCTACCTTTCATAATTATTTTCGATTTGTTGGGACACACTCAAGGTCGAAATAAATTAAGATAGGATCCTAGCCACTATGGAATTTTAGAAATTCCCGATTCAATTTTAGAGGGTAATTGATTTGGAGAAAATAGTGGAAATAAAATCATAATTTTGAAGTTTTTATGATTTTATTAAACAAAATATTTTTCTAACAAATTCTATCTTTCATTTTGTTGCAGAATGAGTAACAATTTGAGCCTTCGTACTATTCTTACTGATTGCAAACTCAACGACACGAACTTTCTTGATTGGCATCGTAATGTCCTTATCGTTCTCACTCATGAGAAAATTGAGTATGTACTTGATGGTCCAATGCCTCAAGAGCCTGAACCTACTGCACCTGCTGCTGTTAGAAATGCTTATAAGAAACATAAGGATGACAATAAGGAAGCTTCATGTATCATGATAGCTTCCATGACTCCTCAGCTTCAGCAGCAGCACATGAACATGGGGGCGTATGATATTGTACAACACCTGAGAGAGTTGTTTGAACAACAATCAAGGACGGTTAGATATGATACCTCTAAAGAATTGTTCAGGTGCAAGATGGCAGAGGGAGCACCTGTTGCTCCGCATGTCTTAGAAATAATTGGGCTAATTGAAAAACTGGCCGAATTAGGCTTTAAGATGGATCAGGAGCTGAATGTTGATTTAGTGCTCCAATCTCTGCCAAATTCTTTCTCACAGTTTGTTATGAACTATCAGATGAATAATCTGTAGCACACTTTGCCTCAATTGTTGAATGTGCTGAAAACTGCTGAGAAAGAAATCAAAAAGGGAAAAGGCTCTACTGGTGTGCTTGTCGTTACTTCCTCTAAGAAGAGGAAGAGGCAAGAAAAAGGATTTAAGAAATCCAAAAACAAGCCCACCCAAAAACCCAAAAAGGCAAAGGCGGATCAGTCCAAAGCAACCTGCTTCCATTGTAATCAAACTGGACATTGGAAAAGGAGCTGCAAGTCATACTTGGAGGGCCTGAAGCAAAAGAAGCTTGCTGAAGCTTCATCATCAGGTACATACATGATTGAGATTAATGTGTCTACTTCTAAATCAGACTCTTGGGTATTAGATACCGGATGCGGTTCTCACATTTGCACATCTATGCAGGGTCTAAGGGACAGTAGAAAGCTAGGAAAATGAGAAGTCACCCTACGTGTGGGCAATGTAGCAAAAGTTGTTGCCTTAGCTGTAGGGACTTATTATATCACTTTACCCAGTGGATTGATTTTAGAATTATTAAATTGTTATTGTGTTCCAGCACTTACTACAAACATCATTTCTATTTCCTGTTTGGATTTAAATGGGTTTCGGATAACCCAGGAGAATAAATGTTGTTCTTTTTCTAAAAATGGTGTGTTTTATGGTTCTGGAAGTTGGAATAACGGTTTATATGTTCTAGATCTTGATCATCAAATTCTCAATGTGAGTGAAAAAAGAATGAGAACAGATAAACTAAATAAAACCTACCTCTGGCACTGTAGGCTTGGTCATGTAAATGAAAAACGCATCTCCAAGTTATACCAACATGGATACTTGGATTGATTTGATTATGAATCATATGATACGTGCGAAGCTTGTTTACTTGGCAAAATGACCAAATTGCCCTTCACGGGAAAAGGGGAACGAGCCAGTGATTTACTTGGGCTAGTACATACTGATGTATGCATCCCAATGTTGATCACTGCTAGAGGAGGTTTTTCATACTTCATTACCTTCACAGATGACCATTCGAGATATGGTTACGTGTATTTAATGAAATACAAATCTGAATCCTTTGAAAAGTTTAAGGAATTCAAGAATGAAGTAGAAAAACAAACCAATAAAAGTATTAAGATACTACGATCTGATCATGGTGGAGAATACTTAAATGACGAGTTTGGAGTTTATTTAAAGGATAATGGAATAGTTCCACAATGGACTCCTCCAGGTACACCACAGTTAAATGGTGTATCTGAAAGGAGAAACCGAACCTTATTGGATATGGTTCGTTCTATGATGAGCCACTCAAGTGCCCCAAAATCGTTTTGGGGATTTGCATTAGATGCAGCCTCTTATACTCTTAATAGAGTACCCACTAAAGCTGTCGACTCCACACCATATGAGATATAGAAAGGAAAGAAACCAAATCTGTCTTATATGAAGATTTGGGGCTGCCCAACTTATGTGAAGAGGGCAGAGTCAGACAAGTTTGAACCGCTCTAGTACCCTAAAACCCTACTTCTAGTACATCATACGTAAAATCTAGGGTGATTCCTGGATGGTTTTAGGGAAAATTTTTTTATTTTTCCGCTGCGTAGTATCCCTAAAACCCATCAGGGAATTGATCCTCATAACAAAAGCCCTCGATTCATTTGTGGCCCAGATTTTGTAATTCTTTTACTTGCCACTCGCTTTGACCAAAAACATATCACAGTCAAAATATGGAAATAGAAGTACACAAAGGAAGACTTACTGGCAAAATTGACAGTTTAGAGCAATGTCACGAGCCGAGCAGAATCGACCCAGTCACAGTTTTGTTTTGACTGAAAAAAGAAAATATATTCCCCCGGATTTAGAGATTAAGAATCTTTACCAACTGCAAGTTATTACTAGAAAAATGCGGTTGTGTTACTATTTTTGGATTCATATATATTTTTTTAATATGTTTTTCTTATTCTTTTTGGTATTAAAAGTTATTTGAAAAGTTCTCCACCCATTTAAGGCCAATTTTGCCTTCTAAGAGCATTTATATAGATAGAAGTACACATTATAATAAATGATATCTCTAATAAACAAATACGAAAGATAAAAGATAAATTCTTTTTTTAAATAGAAAAGTTGATGTAAAACAAGCAGCATCCGGATAGGAACCCAACCACGAACCTTCAATAAAACTTTCGAAAAAACTGGTGTATATATATGTGTGTGTGTGTGCGGTGTGTGTATATGTGTGTGTTTGTGTGTGTGTACATATATATATTTCTTTTATTGAACTAGAAAACTTTTCCTTGAAAACTTGACTCCCTCAATTACACCTTGCCATACAACCGACACCCAAGGATGAATTAAATAATCACGTTTGCTAGTATTCACTAACTGATTCGAATCATTTTAATACAATTCTAACACATTCATAATTTTCTTCAAAGAAGATGAAGACCCATTAGCAAAAATTATGACATCATCTGCGAAAGCCAAATGAGTAACAGGAGGACGATTTTTAGAAACTTTTTACCCCCAAAAAATTTGACCGAGAGGCTAAAAAATTCAACCCTTTACAAAGAACCTCTGCACCAATAATAAATATTGCCAATGAAAGAGGATCCCCTTGATGAACACCCTGGAGGACTTCAAAAATCCATACAGCGCTCCATTAATTAATATCGAAAACCAAACATTTGATAAGAGCCTCCAAAGCATATCAATAAATCTTTCTTCAAATCCAAATTGACACAAAACATTTACTACAAAAAGCCAAGACACCCTATCATATGCCTTGACCATGTCAACCTTAAGCACCACATTCTCGCCTCTACATTTTCTACCAATATTAGACATTAACTTCTGAGCAAGAAGCTAATTGTCGAAAATATTTCAACCCTTCACAAAATCACTCTGTTGCAGAGAAATTATATGTGGTAAAGTAGAAGACAACCGCCTTACCAAATTTTGAAAAATAACTTTATTCAAAAAATTACAACACTGATGGGCCAAAATCAAGTAAAATCTTGAGGATTCATGACCTTAGAAAGAAGTACAATAGATGTAGATGTCACAAATAGTGGAAGGTTTACCCCACAGAAAAAACTCATAATTGCCTTATAAACATTTTGAGCTATCACCTCCCAGGCAAAAGTGAATAATTTGCCTGTAAATCCATTCGGTCTTACCGCACTATCGCCATCCATATCAAAAATCACCCTCTTAACTTCATCCAAAGAAGGGATTGCTTCTAAAAAATTATTGTCAATCTCGAAACTCAAATTAGGAATAACATGCAATAACTTAAATTCCGTAAATTGATCAGCCGAAAATAACTCACTGAAAAAATGAACAGCTTCTTCACCTATTTAATCCAATTTCCATTCAAATCTTTTAATCCAGTGAATCGCCGCTTGAAACCTCCGTTATTTAACCACTGAATGAAAATACCTTGAATTATGATCACCATGCTGAAGCCATTTAACTCTGGCTTTCTGACACCAAAATTGCTTTTTCGCAACCAATACATTCTTCAATTTGGCCTGAACTCGTTGCAACTCAATATAAGCCTCATTTGAATTGTCAACATGTAAGCAAATTTCAGCTAATGACACTACTTCCTCAGCCTTCTTCATATTGCTAAAAATATCACCCAGCATCTCTTTATTCCACTGCTGAATAGCTTTAGAGACATCTCACATCTTAGCCCATACAACATAAAAAGGAGAACTTGTAACATCTAATTGCCAAACTTCCTTAATAACATCCAAAAGACCTTCCTTAGAAGTCCACACATTAAGAATTCTGAATGGACGAGGCTTATTGTCCAGCCTAGAAGAGAGTGAAATAAGAAGTGGAGCATGATCTAAAGGGTCACGTACCAAATGCGAAACAGAGATCTTAGAAGAGAAATTCAGACAATCCATGTTAACCAACAACCAATCAAGACGCTTCCAAATTCTTGCACGCCTATGCCTATTATTGCACCAGGTAAAACGAGGACTAAAAAAGCCAGTATAAAAAATGCCTGCCTCATTCATAAAATTCAAAAATTCCAATTCCTCGGATGGAAGATAAGGCCTACCACCCTTCTTTTCACTCGAAGACATAATAAGATTAAAATCCCCGACAACACACCAAGGACCTTGACTCGATTTATCTCGTAAAAAAGCACCCCATAAATTCTCCATTTCAAAGGATGTACATTTCGCTTGGACAAAAGAAACTAGAAAAGAGCAAAGGAATTGAAGATGACCCAACAAAATAGACAAGTGTTGATCCAAATTACCTATAACTTGACTAATAAAAGGAAAACTAAAGAAAACCCATAAATCCCCTGAAGAATTACAAAACACATGATCAAAATTTAACCTCATCCAAATTGAATCAGTATCACACATAGATAATTTAGGTTCACACACCCCAATAATCGACAACTTATGCATTAGAATCAATTTCCTTAATCTTCTAAAATTTGGGGCTTAGAAATCCCAAGAATATTTCAAAAAATTGCATTAATCCTGAGATAAAACTTGAAAGGAATTTTGAGATTTTTTTCTTTTAGACCTAAGCTATCGATTTGGAGGAAATTTTGCACAAATACCCCGACTTCTAATTGGCTGAAACTCTTGTCCAATCACAGCAAGTTGATCAACAGAAGAATACAGACTTACCTCCATATTCAGCTGTGTACTTCGATGCCGCAGAGATAAACTTCCTGCATTTGAAGGAACTTCAGCCAAAATATCATCGTACACTCCATCTACCACTAAAAACAGCATTGCCTTTAGCTCCTACATCTTCTTGAATCACACAATTAGCCAAATCCTGAATGATACGACTAGCCGCAGACTTAATTGTACAGCAGTATCTGGGTTCAATGATAAATTCACCACATTCGCACCATGATTAGAACAAGTCACAGAGGATGGAACCAATGGTAACCCAGTAACCCCTGAAGTCACCATAGAAACTGATTCATTCAACGACAAAGAATCTAAAGTCACAACTTTCGGAGTTGGTTCTGATTAGCATTTATTTCACCTATTTTTAGTTAGGTTTTAAGGTAAATTTTTGGTGTGTTTTAAGTTAAAATGAAAGAATTGAATTCCTTTATAAGTGGTTTTTCATACAAGTAGTGTTTCTTAACTAAAACGTGCAAAAGGATGGGCTAATATGCAAATTTGTGTTGTTTTTGTAGGTTTTGGCATCTTATGATTAATTCAAATTAAGAGGAGTTTTACACACCTTGGTATTTTAGCTATATCTTGAGTTACGAGTATTAGATTGAGATGATTCTTGAGCCATTTTTTGAAGCTAAGACATAGCTTTACAATTCTTATGAGACATCTAAATCCAGTTCATTATTTTTTCTAGTCAAAAAGTCAAAATACTATAGGGCAAAATTTCTATTGAAAGCTGAAATAGGGCATCAACTAGTTAGGGGTATTTTGGTCCTTTTTTAACCTATAGAGATCCAAATGAGATGATGCTTGACGCATTGGAAAGCTAACTCAAAGATCTACAACTTTCATGTTTTGTTCAAGAGCTAATTGGGCTTCCATCATCAAGCAAATTGCAGTTAAAATTGGTTCAAAAATAGAGCAAAGTTGAATTTTGAGCAGAAATTGCAAAACAGTAGAAAAGGAAGATCCATGAGGCGATCCCTCAGTGGATGCTACAAGTTGATTCTGCAGCTTGCACTTGTTTCACACTACTTTGTGGACCAATTTTTCTGATAAAATTCGATTGGATCTAGCTAAACTTGAGTTGGAAAGTGAATAACAATTTTATGACCACATAATGAGTACATTGTCTTCTTCAAAAACATCTATAAATACCCATTGTATATCATTGATTTGAACATCTTGTATCATCTTGAAACATCTTATATCTAGTAGTATGAAGTAGAATAGAGTAGAAGTAGAGATAGAAGTAGTTTTAACTCTAGTTTCATATTGTGAGTTTCAAAATTAGTTTAAAAACTTTGAGAGGAAGGTGAAAACACTTTTGTACCAATCTTATTTGAGAGATCAATTTGTGAAGGAATTCAAGGATTCAACCTTCAAGATATTAAATAAGAATTTTTTTTCGTAAATTTTGTCTCTTGTTCTTATTTGTTATACTTTGTTACAAGTTTGTTTCATGTTTAGATGTTCTTAATATGATGTCTAGCTAAACCTTTTCATATCCTAGGGTGAAGATAAACTTCTTGTAGTTTTGATTTGAAATAGTTAGGAAATGATTATACTTTTTCATGATTTGTTAGTTTGAGAACTTATGCTTATTCTTTATAGTTGTTTGGTCATCAACTATGAATGATTTGATAATTGTTGAGTAATGAAAGTTGCCTTCAAATAGATCTAAGTTCTTAAACATTAGCTTTATTCTCATGAAAGTAGTGGATAATGGTTGGTGGATTCATACAATAATTTCATTGAGTTTATTTAACTTGTTTCTTACCTTTTATCTATGAACATAGGCGAAAGATGGTTCAAGAAATTAAAGAAATTGGCGAAAGTAATTTTTAGAGGAATTAGTTATGACGGTTTCTTCTAAGAATGTCCATTGGCAAAAGCAAGAACATATATTTGGATGTTATTTCTTGACAATTCATGGAAGTATAAGCATAATCACTTTAACTAACTTCTAATCTTAACATAACAAGAGATTCTAATCCCTAGAATTCTCTCATTTAATCTTTAAGCAATTCTATTCTAACTTGTCTTTACTTTTACTCCCTTCGTCCCACTTTGATAGTCCTGTATTCCTCTTTCATCTATCCCAAATTGTAGTCCACTTTCCAATTGAAGAATGTAGTTGTATTTTAATTTTTCTAAAATACCCTTATTCAATGTAAGTAGTTGTTACTATAAACCTACCCCATTTAATGAGAGTTGATTCTTTTTTTACCATCAATTCAAGTTCCCATAAAGTTGTACCATATTTAATGTGAGGGTATTTTAGGAAAATAGCAATCTAAATTTACTTTTCCAATAAAGTTAACTACTTTTTCTTAAACTGTGTGAAAAAAGAAACAGGACTATCAAAGTGGGACGGAGGGAGTATTTATTTTCTTGCAACATACTGCCTACATGGTTGATTTATGACCTAATGGGCAGTTTTATATTCATTACTTATATCATATTGTTGTTTGTACTGCCTAAACTAACATCTTACATGGCCGGTTTTACCAACTTGTTAACTTTCTTTACTTTTACTTTCTTAACTTTGATTGTCTAGATAATAAAGCAAATAATTAAAGTCAAGTGATTGCCACATTTTAAATCCATGTGGGATCGATACTTATTATCCTTATAGTCAATGAATGAACCGTGCACTTGCGAGAATAGGATAAAAGGTTTTAAAATTTGTAGTGTAATAAAAATACCCTATCAAGTTCTGAAACCTGAACTTCCCTATGAACCTCCATCGAAACACTAACATTAGAAACATTCTTCTTAGTCCGATACTCCAAGATAGGCTCGAACCGTGTCATTTGTTCTGGACGAAGTTCCGGATTCTTAACATAATAGACTCTTTCCCATGCCTTTGACAGTAACAATAAGAACAATATTTTGGCAAATTTTCAGCAAGTTATGTAATTCAGTAACTCTTTTGGAGTCAATAAATACTCTCAACAGTTGATTTACAATTCTTTGCAAATTGTAGAATTCTTTGAACTGTATCTAAGGATTACAGAAATCCAATGATATTTTTCAAATGATTTCCTTCTTCGATTCATCTTTTCGTCTCGTGATGTTAGGACTTATGATTCATTAAAATGACAATCTATAAATTATGAAATGTTTCAAACAATGGCCATGCTATTGTTAATTTTTGTTCTCATCATTATCGACCCAGGATAACACGGATCACACCACAGATTTAATTCCCCGATCTGCTCTGCTCGTAGATCACTCTCCTTCACCACATGCATTGCAACCTCCTTCACTTCCTCTTAATAGTATTAAAAAGTTTTTTTTTCCTTTCTAATTCTTAAAACTTAAGATAAGACGAAGGAGGAATCACCACCTTGTACCAAGCTTGCATGGCAATGCCTAAGACTGGAGTGCAAAAAATTTTGTTGCATGGGTTTACCTTTACAAATTCATCCTTCATTCACAAGTATAAAGTTTGGACAGCCAAATTCTTAAACTGAGGAAAAAGAAAAAAAAACCAGCACACACTCCACAGGAAGATCGGCTAGTAAACCAAAAAAAAAAAAAAAAAAGCAAACACCAAAAGTCCACGATATCATGTACCAGCCACCACATACAAATCATCCACTTCGGGCGTAAATTCATTATATTCCCGTGTTAAACTTCACTAGTTTTGATGAAAAAGGCCATCCGTCTGGACCTAAACAATTCTTGTATCCCTGCATGTTGCCTGTTGGGTTCCCCATATTTGGTGAATACTTTGGGTGAATAAAGTGAGGATTTTGGTGAAAATTTTGGTTGATGATTTTAGATAAGAAGCTGAGGAAAAGACAATGGGAGACTATGGTGCGAAGAGGTGAGAGAAAGGAAACAAGCAAATTTAACTGTGCTGACATTTTGAGGGTAATTTTGTGAATAGCAGAAAAATTGGTTTGGCATTATATGGGATTCATTTGGCACCCCTGGTTTTTCTGAGACAAAAGTCTTTTCTAACTTTAACAATGGGAGCTTGTTAAAACACCTTAGACTCTGCTTCAATCGTGAAGTTTTGAGCAAATTTATTTTTGTTTTTAGAGTGTACAGTAGCACACTCTAAAAACACCCTAAAAACACTCTAAATACATGCAACTTCAAATATACCTCAAAAAAAAACTACCGCCTCTCTCTTCTTTCATCCACACTCCCACTAAAATTTTAAATTTTAAAAATATTCAAAAATACATCCTCAAAACACCTAAACAAATGATCTATATTTCGAAGTTTTTTTTCAATGCAAACCCCGTACATGAGAAAAGGATGTCAGTCATTATTTTATTCAAAAACAAGATTTAAAACATGGAGGGGGACATAGACCTAACCTCCATTACGAGTTAAAGCAGTAAATAAGGAGTACTACTCCCTTACATTGATGGAACAGAATAAAAATGCTATTGTTTAACTAGTCTAACACATGGCACACATTGTTTTTCTAAAGAGACTAAGCAATGATTTGCGCTGGAAGCCTTGATCCCTGAAAAATGCAAGAGGTTTGGGTCGAACTAGCCAATCAAGAAAGAGCATCTGCAACTGAGTTTGCTTGGCGAAAGATGTGCAAAAATTGGAACTCACCAGCCTATGTAATGGATTTAATCTCTGCAATTTGTCAATCAATTCTCCACTGAGGCATTGCATGAGAAAGTGCCTAAAGCAGAGCTTTGTGAATCCAACTCTACAAGAACCCGACACAAGCTCAAGGTCACACAAAGCTTAATTCCATCCAGTAGGGCCTTAGCTTCCGCTTCCATATTTGTACAGTGACCATATAAGGACGAAAATGCATGTAAAGCCTCACCAAAATGGTTGCAAATTATACCACCACCACCCGAAGGCTCAGGATTGCCCAGTGAAGATCTGTCTACGTTAAGCTTAACAAACACTGGCGGCGAAAGCTCCTAACAAATTGCCAATCCTTGCAATCTTTTTGGGTACTGACTAGAAGATATAATCCCGCGAGCAACAAGTAGATTGTCCTCCTTTGTCATAGCAATAAAAGGATGAACTGCTGCTTCAGACAAAATCAAAGCCTAAAAGAAAAAGACTACTTGGCTGACTGACACCAGGACTCCTTCAAAGATCCTTTTGTTCCCTGCTTTCCACAACTCCCAGCAAATAAAGGATGGAATCATTTGCATTATCTCCCCCATGGCTGAGGATGACGTATGACTCCACCAAAGCTGAAGTTTACCAAAGATGTCCGGATTTGTTGAAAGAGGAATGGATAATAATTCTTTAAAATGCTACCAAATAGCTACAGCAATGGAACACTAAGAAAAATAATGAGAGAGTTCATCCTCATGTTCACAAAATGGACATTTTGATGGTAAATTGAAACCCTGAGACACTAAAACATCAGAGAATGGAAGTGCAGAATTAAGTAATCGCCACATGAATATAGAGACTTTACTAGGCATGCGCAAGCTCCAAATCATTTTTCGCGACACCAAAACAGCATGCTTTTTCCTGACAATATTGTAGGCTGACAAAAGAGAAAAATCACCAATAGGCATTGGTTTCCAAGCTAGCTTATCACAGCCAGCAGTAAGCAAAAATTTGGAGCTCAAAACTTTGTTTTGTTCTTGCAATGACAAAGAACCTGCCATATCTGTTAAAAGCCAGGTACCATTCTTGAACAAATCCCTCAACTGAAGATGCTTTCCTGGAATATGCAATTTGTCCTTAGCAAGACAGCCCATACCAGCCCAATCTTCATACCAAAAAGATCCATTACCTTGAAGAATCAGCAATTGCATTTTATCCTCTACCATTTGATGAGCCCCCAACATTCTCTTCCATACCAAAGAATCGCTTTGTTTCAACTGTATGCAACATGGATGAGGGACATGTGGACCATATCTTGAAGCAAAATATCTAACCCAAAGTTGCAAAGACGTTCTAAAATTCCACCAGAGTTTACAACTAAAGGTTGCCGTTATATCTGAAATACTTCGAATGCCTAGACCATTTTCGTCTACTGGACATGAGACTTTTTGCCCAGACATCCAGTGACGTCTAGTAGAGCCTTCAAACTCCCCCCCCCCCCCCCCCCCCCCCAAGAAGAAAATCAGCCATAATCTTCTCAAGCTAGCGAATGATTGCCTTAGGAGGCTCCCTTACTGCAAGGGTATGAATTAGAATTGCAAACAACACGTTCGATAAGAATCAATCGACATCCAGGGGAGAGCAGCTTAGTTTTCCACCCAGCAAGCTTCTTATTGAACTTATCGACAATGCTGTTAAAATAATCACTTTCCTCCTGCCCTTGTTAAGATTACATCCCAAGTCGACAAAAGGGAATTCTTCTTTGTGATACCAGAGATGTAGGTAATAGAATGAAAAAGTCCAAATGCTTTGACGAGTGATCTGAAAAACATCTGTTCAAATGATGAATTGATGATTGAGAAAACCAACGCTGCCTGCTACTATTACATAGCACTCTATCCAAACGCTTCCAAATGCACACATCAAGCCTAACTCCAGTCCATGTATATTTACCACCCACAGCCGAAATTTGTATGAAGCAGTCAGTATAGAATTGTTAAAATTCGCTATTGCTTGCAAATCCTGAGGTGCACGGCCAGAGTATTCCTCCAAAGAGGATATAATGTTAAAGTCCCCTCCAACTACCCTTGGGCGATCACCAATCAATGAAGCAATATGAGACAAACATAGGCAATGCCGTTCAACTGGCGTACACTTCGCATGAACTAAGGTAGGCAAATGCAGCTTCACTCCAAGAATCATGGGATATTGCAAGGCGTATGAACTGCTCATTATTACCGATTGAGGAAGCATGGAAACCCAGCTTCCAAAAAGTCCAAATTTTATTTGATATATTAAACAAACCAAATTCACCACCAACTTCTGTTGAAATTCTAGAAAACTAGAAGTATCAATCATAGGCTCTAAAACTACCAGCAAAGAAACACTATGGATAGAAAGCAATTTTCTAAGACGCTGCAAAGAAGAGTGATCAGCAATTCCTCTAAATTCCATATAAGACTACTAATCATTAAGACAAGAAAAAGGTAAGTTCTTGAGGAGCCTTAGAGGCTTGATGAGTAAGGACCGTTCTTGGCAAATTTAAATACCTCCTTTGCCAAGGTTTTTTAGCTGTGGAGCAAAGAGGCTGATCATCCTTAACTGGGGGAATTCTACCGGATATTTCATCTTGGAAAGCTTTAAAAACCTCTAGCAAGGAGGGTGAAACTGAAGCTTGATTTGGCATCTCATCTGAATCTGAAAACAAATCTCCTGCAAAATTCATAGAAGGCTTGGACCGACTGTCAATGCAATGATCATCATTTACTCGATAAGACAAATTATTGTGGGATGGAATATGATCCAAAGACAGACTGATGTTAATCATGATATAGGGACACATGGATGTCTTCACGGTCAACCATTTTAAATTGGTCCACCAAATCTAAACCAACATTCTTGTCATACATAGAAACTTGTTTAGGCATAACATCCTCCAGTAACAAAGGATCCGAGCGAGAGGCCGAATTTACAATAGGAGATTTGCCCTTTAACATCAAAAACTCATCCGTCTCCAAGCAGCCACTGGGGTTTAACAAAGGGACATCATCTTGTTGATCTAATTTGGCATCCTTCGCCTGATCAACCTTTGGAATATAAATTTTCTGGATTCCATGTCGCCGTTCAGAAACCTTTTTTTGAGGCTTTGGAACCCTCATCTGTGGAAAGTTTTTATGACAAGAAGGCTCATTATGGCCAATACGACAACAGAAATGACGAAAAACTGGCATATTTTCAAATTCAACGGCTTGCCACGAGCCCCAATTATCATCACCAATCCAAATTCTTTGTCTTTTGCTCCATCTTAATATCAATTTCCACTAGAATGCGAGTAACAGATGGGCATTTGAGGGACAAAGTTACATCGTCAATTTTGAGCAGCCTACCAAAGAGACTCCCCAATTTGTGCAAGTATTTAGGAGAGAAGAAAGGCAAAAGCAAACCGGGCAAATTAATCCATACTGGCACTAGCGAAGAGTCTTGGTCTAGTCGGAAATCAATTGTCCATTTTGATAAAACCATGGGCATATTGTCGATGCACCAAGATCGAGGCACCACAGTCTAGTAAAATCTTCAGCCAAGACTGGCTGAAGAAGAATATGTTTCTGATCTAACAAGTCTACAGGGCAATCACCTTTAAGGCCTACTGAGGTAATGAAGTTTCGGATTATCACCATCGATGGCCTTCCAGCCGCAAATCTTCCCACTAAAGAGTTTGAAAGGCTGTGAAATTGCAAGCACATCCTAACGAGAAAGTTGTAAAGATGGTTCACCTCTGTACATTGCAATGCACCCGACACCAGCAGCATCAGATGATGAAGAAAGACCTAAAGCACAGGAGCAAAAGATCGTTTTCCTGGTGCAGGTGGTTGTTCAGTCAGCGACTGATCTCCAGGTGACTGAAGAGCCGCCATGGGCGGCGGATGTTTAGTGTTCAAAATTCAAAATTCAAAGCAGTAAGAAGAAGAGAGAGAGATTGTGGGCCCATTTGAAGCAGCAAAATTTTTGAAATATTCCATTGAATTGCCAAGCCATCCTTATGTTGATATTTATCTTCATTCAACATTATCCACTACTAATGATAATAGATATATATATTAGGAAGTTTTTAAAATATATCACTATAATAAAATTTTTGTTTTAAAAAAAAAACACTCCTAAAAATACCCATTTCATAGGAAGTCTAAGTTTTATAAAAATATATACATCCTAAAATACGCTCATTTCTTTTTTTTTTTTTCTACCACCACCATCCTTAACCATTTCCATTCTTGCTAGCGCGATCCCCAATTAATCCCACCACTATTGTCACCACTCTCTCTTTTCCTCCTCCTCCTCCTCCTCCTCCTCATCACTACCCCCTTCCCCACCACCACTTGCTACTCTCTCCCACTCTCTTCCTTTTTCCTATTCTAATCTCTCCCTCATCCTCTTTTCCTTTGCCCATTCCCACTACATCTTCCCCCTCTTCCCATCCAAGATCAAATCATGAGAGGAGGGTGGAGGGAAGGGGAGAAAGGAAAGGAAAGGAAAGGAAAATAAATGGGAGAGAGAAAGAAGAGAAGGGGAAGAGACAGGGAGGGGGTGGTAGGTGGTGGTAGGGAAGAAATGGCGTAGGTGGCATGTAGGGGAGGGAGGAGGAGAAGGGGAAAGAGAGAGAAGGAGAGGGAGGGGAAAAAATAGGAGAAGAAAGGGGGTGGTGGTAGTGGCAATAGGAGAGAGAAGGGGCAGGGGAAGGGGAAGTGGAAGTGGGTGGCAGGCAAAAGAAAGAGGAGGAGGAGGGGTGGCCGAGGGCGGGGGTGTGGGAGAGAGGCGGTAACAGGCGAGAAGGGTAGTGGTGGTTAATTGTAAGTGTCATATCCAAGATGAGTAGCGTTATGGGTGGCACGTGAAATGTGTTGGAATTTTACAAATATCTGCCAAATACATCTAAATATACAAACATTATTTTTTAAAAATTCTATAATAAACTACGGTATAAAGTTTTAGACACACACCATTCAAATGGATCCATGATTAACTCTGGCAATAACATTGCCCTAAATGAAAGTATAGTTGGCCTACATCAGAGTAATCTTCTAGTAATTGGGCTTCCCTGACCTCCATTCAACTCAATATCTATAGGGGTGGGTACGGGTCGGATACCCACTTCGAACAGCAAATGGTTGACTTGATCCTAATATATTGGATCACTATTTTTTTGGCCCTAAACCGCTTTGCTTGTTCTCAAGTACTTGATCCTCGTGTACCTGAAAAAAAGGGGGTCATAGGATACCCGCTCCTAATACCAATGAAAAAAATGACAGCTTACTAAGAAACATTGCATTGAATCCAAAGACGTCCTAGGTTTAAGAAATTCTTTGGGCATCAAATGCATCGCCCTTCGCAATTGTTACAAAGCAGGATTACATATCCTACTTCAATACTAGTCATGACTTAAGAGAAAAGGAAATTCAGTTTCAGAATTTTTCTAGAGCTCGAAGGGTAAGCCATCAAAACTGGCATTAAACAACCCAATCATAAAAACAATGAGATATCTTGTAGTATGTTTGCCGTTGTCGGTGCAGTACCATGGATACCTATTTATCTTCAGATAATCCTGCCTGTTGCAGCAAGAATTTTGGGGAGGCCTGTTCATTTCCTGAAAAGGGAAAGAATGGGAATTGGAATGGCCCTGTCTTTTCTAGGCATGATAGTGGCAGCAACAGTGAGCTAAACGACGTAGTCTGGCTATCAGGGAAGGATATTCAGATGCTTCAAATGCAGTGGTGGACATGTCAGTACTTTGGCTTCTTCCCCAATTTTTCCTGATTGGCGCTGCTGCAGCTGCAAGTGCAACTGCACAAACTAAGTTCTATTATTCTAAGTTTCCAAG
Source organism: Coffea arabica (assembly GCF_036785885.1). Classification (NCBI taxonomy): domain Eukaryota; kingdom Viridiplantae; phylum Streptophyta; class Magnoliopsida; order Gentianales; family Rubiaceae; genus Coffea; species Coffea arabica. Next base: position 20,580,228 of record NC_092318.1, on the reverse strand, counting down.
AAGCATGTCAAGTATATCTTCCACTCTTTGCTTACTTGGGATATTTGCCGCAAATCTTGCAGCAAGTTTTCTTATGAACTCCATGGACAAACTCTCAAAACGAGGAGGAAAAGAGAGCTGGATTTCAACCAACATCAATAAGGCTTCTGCTTGAGGCTTGAGGAATCGAAGGTCATTGTTGAATCTTCTGCAGGTTAAGGTCTCTGTTCAAAACAAATTTCTTGGAAGATTCATCCCATTTACCTGCTTGAGTTTTGAGAATCTTTTGCAGCTTTTTTGAGCTCAAGTTGAGGTGAAACAAAAATTGAAGAGAAGGAGACTAGGAGAGGATGTGTCGGTTGTCGGCTCATGGCTGAAGAGTACAAGGAGAAAGTTTTGGAAAGTGAAATGAAATCGATGGACTCATTTAGGCTCTAGGGTTAATAACTTGAGAAAATTGTAAAATTGTCCCTATATTTTTTAAAATTTATACAATATACCTCGAGTAGGGTACCGACGGGTTTTTATTTTTATGATCCGTATCTGTATCCAAATATTACGGGTACCCAACCCTCATCTGCTCCACTGATAAAAATCGGATCAGATATCCTAAATTTTGGTGCGGATCAGATCGGATGACTCGGGTTTTCGAGTTGATGGGTTTTTTGCTCACCCCTAAATATCTATACAGTATTAGTACTTTCCAGTAATTTTCCTTATGTATTATGTTGTCAGACTTTGTAGTTGCATTCATCTTGTAAAGTGTGTAAATTTTCAAATTTGAAGTTAGTTTTAGATTGAGCATTATATGTAACACTATCAAAAATTAAAATTTGGAGAGTCTCAACTTCGATCACCATCACCATTACAGGATATGCTCTTGGTAGTGACGGAATCCGAATTTTAATTCATGGGGACAAAGATCTAACATATGATAATAAAAATCACAGTAGCCAATGCTGCATGATCAACTCAAACCTAAAAATTAAGAAGACTATAAACCATCAATCCTATATTTTTAATGATAAAACAAAAAATTTTTAAGCAGGAATAAAAAAATTGCAATTGAAGTATGGAAAACTTCAAATACTTGGAAACACAACAATGGAGTTAGGAAAAAGATAGATGCTAGAAAACACATAAAAAATTATTGCTTTTTTTGGGTTTTTTAGTAACACTATTTCAATTTGTAAAACTATTATAGTGGTTAAATTTCCTTCTATTTCCATGTGTCTGCTTATTCTATTTTATGTTTGGTTTGGTTGATGGCCATTAAAAGAGGTTTCAGGTATTAGTTCTTTTTAAAAAGTTTAATGAACTTCGAAAAATATATGTATTCATATAATAAATAAATGTAAGCTAAATGTGTTAACGAATGATCATTAGACGCCAGTTAGAAAAATTCTTTTAAGTTATATTTATCATTTACAAGGAAATTCAAATTTTGGTTTAATTGTGTAAAAGACTTGTGTAGAAAGAAATTAAAGGTAACAAGAAATAACTTGGAAAAAAAATGTGTTGAAACTAAAAGCATATTCGTTATATGAAACTTGTACAAAGAAAAATTAAAGGGGAGAAAAAAGAGACAACTTTCCAAAAGATACTGTTTGAGAACAAAGCACGAAATTTAAGTAAAAAGGTCCTTATCCTTCACAGAGGCCACTTTCTAAATGATAAAGAACTAACTTTGGAAAAATGTGTTGAAACTAAAAGTTAGGAATAGGGAGAAATTAAAAGCGACAAGAAATAACTTTCTAAAAAAAATGTTGGAATAGGCAAAATATGTAATATGACTAGGGGAGTCCTAATTAGAGTATGCTATTTATGGCAAAAAAAAAGATCCTCAATCTCGTATAACTTCTAAAAAGTGTTTAAGAGACCATGGGTTATTTATAGGGGTATTTACATATTACTCATCAACAAATTTCTTACATTGACAATAGGATTTGAACACATGAACTTTTCATATGAAAATGGTCCATCTTTACAAATTGAAATGCTCATTATCTGACTTTGTTTTCGCAACAGATCTTCTGTCCCACACCCTGTGCCACTCTCTGTGCCACTTTTTATTATATTGCTATTTCTCCTATATAAACATCACATTTTAGTTTTTTTTTATTTCTTTAAGATCCAATAACTATTAATTGAGTAAAATATAAATAAAGTAGCTTCAAAAAGCAATATATAATAGAAAATTAAAAAATACAGCAGAAAATTCATAAAAAATCTCATTTTTTATGCATTTTGGTTTTTTGAGTTTGTTAAATATTGTGTATTACTCAATTAATAGTTATTGGATCTTAAGGAAACAAAAAAGAACTAAAATGTGATGTTTATATAGGAGAAATAGTAATATAATAAAAAGTGGCACAGAGAGTGGCACAGGGTGTGGGACAGAAGATCCGTTGCGCTTTGTTTTGGCAATAACAAATAAAAGGTGAGAATCGCAGTGAATCTTCTGTCCCACTTCCTATACCACTCTCTATATCACTTTTTATTATATTACTATTTCCTCTTTATCAACATTATATTTTAGTTCTTTTTTATTTTTTTAAGATCCAATAACTATTAACTGAATAAAAAATAAATACAACAGTTTCAAAAAAGAAATATATAATAAAAAAATTTAAAAATACAGCTAAAAATTCATAAAAAATCTCATTTTTTACGCATTTTGATTTTTGAGCTTCTTAAATTTTGTGTATTACTCAGTTAATAGTTATTGAATTTCAAAGAAACAAAAATGAACTAAAATATAATATTTGCGAAGAAAAATAGCAATATAATAAAAAGTAGGACAAAGAGTAGTATAGTAAATAGGACAAAAGATCCGTTGCGAGTAAGATTAGTCTAATTTACCCGTCATTTATATGTTGTGAACGAGAAGGTCCAAATGATTCACTATCTCATTAAAACACAAACTCCTAGTAGGGGGGCCAAATGTCCCTTATTATGTCACACACAAGCAAGTAGCAAGCGTGAGGACAACAAAGAAATCAAAGTAGGGCATAGAATATGCAATCAAATCCAAGTCTATCCAAAGTTAAGGATAGGCCTCAATTACAGATTGAACAGCTTGGATGTGTGTCATAGTGTGTCTGCTGAATCCAGCCTTGTTCAGAATATGTGCCCATTCCTCTGACGTTCTTTCTTTTCCTGTGGTTGTATGAGCCATCATCACCATATCTAACATCAAACCCACGTCTTTAAGCTTGCCGTCTCCTCCTTCATGATCTATCACAGCCTCTACGATGATCACTTTCCCCGTGTCTTGAGGAATAGCTTCTTTGCAGTTCATCAATATGCTGATACATTCGTCATCTCCCCAGTCATGCAACACCCACTATATATATCCAAAACAATAAAGTCAAAGGTGGTGCATACCCAAAAATAAGCTATAATGAACAAAGCATGCATATACTTGCAAATAAATTAACTGGATTAAAAAAAATAGAAAGAGGAAGAAGAAAAAGAAGAATTGCAATTGAGCATGAATTTTTTAACTTGATTCTTGCTGAACAATACACACGCAGGTAGCTGCACAGTGCTACAATTAACTGGCATAAATTAAGGAGTTAGTAGAATTATGGTAAGCTCGGTAGCCAATTATCTAGATAGCTTAATTAGACACACTAAAGTCAATATATTTTCCAAATTGCCAGATTGTTAACTTGATGCATGCACTCTCAAGTCTCAAGTCGCTCAGTATTTAACTAAATTTATAAGATCAATATTTGCAAATTAGCCTGGCACTTGGACATTGCATCATATTTCTATGACATACCTATAGGCAGGAAAATAGCAATTATCCTTAAATTTTCACCTCTATATATTGACATTCATATAGTCTTTTTATATCAAGGATATGTGATTTTCAAAAGGTTAGTTATATTTGTACTCCTACATCTGCCTCTCATACTCCAGCCTACTCACTCAATAAATGCTACCAAAATGTGTGAGGGACCAGTCTATGTGAATGTCACTTTCTTTTTCAAAACCATAATCCTCTGACGCTATGATAGTCTTTGCAGTCCGTGGACAGGGCCATATAAGTTTCATTTCTGATTAGTTTACCCTTGAGTATAACAGAATTGAAAAATAGTGTAACAAAAATTTAGATATGATGTAACTAGGTAAAAATTTTGCGTGTATTAAAAGTTGAAATGACCATTTACCTTGACATGGAGTAAAATGGATAACTTGTGAGGCCTGCATCCACAATAGGTAACACTTTTTTTTTTTGGTTATTCGTCACTTATCAATCCTACTTCTACTCGTATTGTAAGGTTCAACTAAGCCTACAGGGAATCAACCCTACTTCTACTCGTGTTTGAGAAAATCACATATTGTGACAAATAATGAAAGTTAAAATTTGAACTCTTGATTTCCCACCCTTAAAGTCTCTGGTAATGGCCAGCAGTCTAAATAGATGTTGGTTAATACTTTCATGTAATTGATAGTTTTTTACAGTTACCTTACAGTACTAACCATGATAAAAGCAGCGTCAGCATTTGGAACGCTGTGAAACATGTCGCCTCCAACATGCTCCACGCCATCAGAACGAGGGGCAACAGAGACAACATGAGGAAGATCAAAATTGATCCCGCGGATCCAAGGGCAAGCCTTGAGCAATGTCCGGAGAGCCGTTCCGTCGCCTCCGCCGACATCCACCAACGAAGAAATCCCCTCGAACACCTGCGGACACCCGTTGATCATGGCCGAAACTGCAACCCGAGCATCGCAAGCCATGGCATCGTTGATCAGCTTGCTGTGAGCAGGATTGTTTTGCGCGTAACTCCATACGTCCTGGCCGTGATAAGTGTCAAATGGAGGAGGGCTATTTGCCAAGACACGTCGCCCCAAGCCAAGCCACGGCGAAAGCATCACAGGGCTGCTTTCCAGTAGCACAATAGCAGCCATGCTTTTCTCTCCATTTCTAGCCAGAAGACGAGAGAGGGGCGTCTGTACATAGGTAATACTGCTACAAGCAATAGCATTGCTAGTACTATTTTGTGAGGAGCAGCCAAGTCCTTGATTAACTTGTCTAAAGATGCCGCGGTTGGTTAAGAACCTCATGATTCGGTAAAGGGAAGAAGGCGAGCAACCAAGGGCGGCAGACAGCCCATCAAGTGTCATGGCTTGGCCATCCTGGCCTTCCAGGAAGTCTGGAATCCCAAGCTCAATTGCACATTTCACGACAGCCATTTCAGTAAAGCCGAAAACGTATTTCCATATATCCACTTGAGCCTGAGCCTCTTCCTCTGCTTCTTTTTTTATTTTCTCTTCCACCATCTCTCGACTTCTTGATTCCTAATTCTTCTTTGCTTTTTTGTTTCCCAGGATTCAGTACTAATCAACTGTCTCTATATACTATTATCAGGACTAGTATAACAGCAAAGAAATCAGTAGCCAGCCTACTGCTAAATTGTTGGACTGGGATTTTAAAATGAGTTAATTCAACTTTGTACCCTTGTGATATGCTCCGATTTTTATTGTGGTATTTAAACTTTAAAATGGGACATTTTAGTTTTTAAAATAATAATTTCATACACTCTAATGCACAGGGCATAAAATTTATTTCACTTCAACCACTAAAATTTAAAATTTATCTCACTTTAGTTCTTAAAGTATAAAATTTGTTCTATTTAAGTATAAAATTTATCTAAATTTGCCCATTAATTTTATTTAAATGGGACAAATTTTATATTTTGAGGATTAAAGTGCCACATTTTAAAGATGAGGGACTAAAGTGAAAATTCTAATATAAAAGGCTGCAAAGTTAAATTAATCCTTTTAAAATGGTATGGTTGTTGAATAGACTAAAACAGATTCCTATAAGTGTCATTTCATACATAATTTCGCCCGCAACCACCAAAAACGGGCCTATGATTTGACACTGCATCTTCTACCATTAAATTGCTAATTTCATGTTTATTACAACGATCAAACAAAGGCTGATTAACACGATAATCACGTTTCTCCAACACTAACAGCAACATCAAATTATTGGACCTTTAATGGTCTTGAGCTGGATATTTCCTGTCATTTAGCATGCACGGATGCATAATTCATCAGATGTCGTGAAGGTAGCAACCAAAAATAATAAACCAATATTAATACCACCGAAGACTTTGTCGTCAAGTGTAGGACCAGAAGTGAACTAGGTTAATCAGTATTAGAGGTGCCAAAATAAGTGGTTAGGGCGAGTTTGGGTGGGTTGAAATGGATAATGAATATAGGTGAGTCAATCTATTTATATCCATTTAATTAGATGGGTATAAATGTGTAGGTCAAAAAATGAGTTGAATAACCTAAATACCCATTTATAACCCATTTATTTTAACTTTTTGTGAATTCATTTAAATTTATTTTTGCAAACTAAATTATCAATTTATACCACCCATTGTACTCATCATTAGTTTCAAATATTTACTTATAATGCTTAATAAGTCTAATTACTAATTTTTTCCCATCTGTGTTCTATGTCGCAAATTATATACTATTTAATAATTGAACAGTAAGAATATAAAAATTTGAGCTAAGTACCATGAAAGTTCATATAAAAACTTTGAACTCATAGCATTTTTTCGTGTGTAAATTTGAAATTTATTTTGGAAAGATAGGAAAGGAGACTAAAACTTCTCATAAATTGATAGTGATGAAAAAGGAGCAAGTTAACAAGTTACGAGAAAATAAAATGATAAGATAAAATGAACAAATAATAATAATAATGAAACAAAAGTAGTTAACATTATGACAAAATAAAGAATCTGGAAAAAGGAGGATATCTATCTACGTCAAAAATACATCAAATGTTTGTTAAGGGAAAAAAATAAAACATTCTACTATATACAAGGTTTCAATAATATTAATGCATGAAAGTCTCCAACAATGAGTTCAATAATCAAATGTAGGCCTCAAATTTCTTCTAAATGGGTGGGGGAAGAGAGGAGGTTTGGGGGAGATCCATTTATATCAATATACAAAAATTTAAAATACCCATATCCATCGATTCATGGGCAGTCATGGATAAATTTAGTTAAATGAATTTGTTTATCACCTTAATCAGTACTGAAGGGTAGGGAATCGGATCGCAGGTTCCCACAATTATTAGTACACAATATGGTGGAAGAGTATACATTTAAACAGCAGGTTTAAAAACAGCAATAATTCTTTTTCATTTTGTAGAGACACTCAATCATGGATTTTCTCTAGTCTAGACCTTAGATTACGTGATTGATGTGTGGCACACTCCTATAGCAATTTATGGATTTCTAGAGGGACGACACAATTGCTTGTGTAGATAGTTTGAAACAGCTGCTTGTATAGATAGTTTTAAACAACGTGCAATACGAAGTATATGGCATGCCATTAATAAAAATAAACAAGTGCAAAATTCGTGCATTGTTTGGCAGGTCTTATGTTCCGTGAAAAGTTATGTACTAAGACAAAAAAAAATAATAATAAGTAAGGTTGCTTACTATAAAATGGGGTGTAAGGCACAAATTTGTCTCCACTTACTTTACCTGAAATTTACATATGGCGGGTCAAGTCACAATTGAACATCTCAATTAACGCAAAAAAAAAAAAAAATCCTAGGAATTGAATGCTAGTTGTTTTTGGTCTTGTTCTCAAAAACTAACACGGAAAGCTTTCTGCCTAAACCGGGGGATGGGGAGGAGAGGAGACCCCACCCCTTCCCCTCCCCCTCCCAAGAGTTTTAGAAATTTTAGTTTACATTACTTGTGAAATTAGAAATTCTCAGAATGCTCTTTATAAATTTAAAGTTTTGTCCTTACAAGAACTTAAAATATTTTATGTTATACATATAACTTTAGATACATTTAAGATTATCCCTCAAAATGAATTTTCTGGTGGGTTAAAAACAAAAAAGCCTCTTGTAGTATATCTAATACACAGGAAAGCCTTCCATGGTTTCAAAACGTACAAAACGACACCTCATATTTTGAACTAAATTCTAAAATTGGTGGAATCTGATAAACTTAACGGGGATTGACGAAATGACAAAATTGCCCTCATATATCTAAGTAAAACACAGTTCAATAGAATCATTTGTTTCGTTCTTTCAAACCCTACGAAGAGAGAGAGAGAGAGAGAGAGAGAGAGAGAGAGAAGCCAAATCGATTGGCTCTGTGCAGTTTTTGATCTGAATTAAGCAAGAAAAGTGAAAGAAAAGACAACGAGACGAAAATTTCTTCCATAAAATCGAAGGCAAATGGGTATGTATGTTATAATCGTTCATGTTAGTTAGGGTTTAGGGTTGGTTACCCATCTCAGATTTTTGTTTATTTGATTTCCAATTCTTCAGGCTAATGATGTTATTTACTTAAACAAGGTGCGATTTATGGGTGTTGACCATAGAAAAGTTCTGATTTTGTTAGTTTTGGGACTGCTACTTTGGGTTTACAGTCGAGATTTTTTGCTGATTTGATTTTCAATATTTAAAGATTGTCTTAATTTTATTCTAGTTTTTGGAAGATTTTTTGAGTTTGCGTATGACTCTACTAATCGGTGATTATTTATGTTGACTAGGATTCATGCAAATAATTTCTGAAAGTTCCATTTGCCATAGGATCTGTTTGTATTTGAGTATGACTCAAATAATTGTCACAACTAGATATATAACAAAGAGTTGTATGCATCACCTATAAATTTCTATATCTGTCAGTCATATGAGATAGTGATTTTAGTGATACAGAAAAGGTTAGCTATTAAAATTGAATGTGTTTTTGCTTTTCTGTTTATTTGGTTTTATCAATGACCAAGACATATTAGGTGGGGGACTAAAACATGTGTGTTATATACCTTGAACTATTCAATATAAGAAGATAACTCAGAGGGAAAAGTAGACATACATATGTATTTTGATGGGAGATTTAGAGAATATCCTGCCGTCCACTATGTGAGAACCCGTAACTTTTTCATTTTCTAGGTTTTATTACCTTTCTAGGTTTTCTTATCTTCAATGGCTTGTTTTCTGCACTTTTTGTATCTGAAAAATTTTCTAGATAATTTTTATGAGTAAATATAGTTTTTAGATGATTTTTCTAGTATCGAATATGTTTCGAGAAATTAAGAGTGTATACCGGACGTGGGACCCACAAGTGCGAAAAGTTCGGAAATTTTCGGTCAACTAGGTTAAGTTTTGGATACTGGAATTAATTTATCGGGTGTTAAGAATTAATGAGAGGAGGTTGAGTGGATTGGTATAAGAGAGACAAAAGTTAGGCATACATTTAATGAAGGTGACATGTGTCACCATATGATTAAATCTTGTTTTGACTTACTATTCAACCTTTTACCATTTACCATAATAACTTCAAAAATTGACCAAAATATCTTCATTTCTAAGCTTCATATGGCCGGCCACCTTCAAGCAATAAGGGAAGAAAAGCTCTCCAATTTCTTTGCTCCAACCTTGCTTAATCTTCACTTTTAACCGTTTAATTTTAGTTTTACTCCATAAAACCTCTTCACTTAGTGTTTGTGAGTTGTTTGGTGGAGTTGTTTGGGAAGCTAAGGTGACAAGTTGCTCTCCCTCTTGTTTTACTAAGGTGAGTAGTGGATGAACCCCTCTCCTCCCTTAATTGATGCCTAAATCATGATTAGTGATGGTATGAGATGCAATATTATGGATTATTTCTTGATTTGTGGTTGAAGTGATGAAGTTTTATTATTTTTGGGGATTTTTCTGTTTTAATATAAGCATGATTGTGTGGTCATGTATGATGATTGGAAATGTTATGTAATGAAGCTAGAAGGTGGAAAAAGTGGACAATTGCAATTAATTTCTGTTTTGGAAGAAATTTCAGAAAACTAGGGTTCTTGAGGAAGCATTCTGCCCGAATTTTTAGGTCCTAGTTAGAAGCCGAATTGGCCTTGGCTTAAAACATGAAAGTTGTAGGGAATGAATTTTAGAGGTGCCTACAAAATTTCAGGTCAATCGGAGTAGTGTAGAATGAGATAAGTCGAAATTACTATTGCTGTTCTGGTTTGACCTGAATGTAAGAATTGCGCCTGTAATTGGTTGTTTTGGCTGGAATTGATTCCGAATTGGTTGTTGAGGACTTCTGATGAAATTTATCCCTGTTTCTTAGCTTTCAGCTGGTTTTGGAATTTCTGGATTTGGACTTGGATAGCCTGAGTTATGATGTTTCCGCTAGAATGCGTTTTGGTGAATCTGTTTTACGTTTTTGATGTAGTATCTTGCATTTTTGACCTGTTTGCACTCAAAACTGGATTGAGTGACCTTCTGTGATGTTGTAGCCCTGTCTTTTAGCTTAGAAATGGTGGGTCTTGTACCCTCATCCGATAATCGTAGTGAAATTGGTGCCATTACCGCAAAATGAGGACAAAAACTGTTTTTTTTTTCAGGGCCAAAGCTAGTTACATTTCCGAAATTTTCTGGTTTCCTCTAGTGTTTGTGTATGCTTATGGAACCCTATTGGGGTCATATTTGGCATTGGGTTATGACTCGTTATCGAGTCTCATTGTACTTGCTTGCATGTTTTAGGGCTTGCTTTCATTCCGGTCATTTCCTAGCTAACTTTTGTACTTGTACTACTTTGAGCCTAGTGAACGGCTTTTGGGAAATGAGATGAATTTTGTGTGAGATGTTGGGACTGATTTGAGGAAATAATGAAGCCATAATGGCTGGAAAATAGGTAAACACAAGGGATATGCTGCCGAAATTGTACTTGAAGGCTAGTTGGATTTACTTGTGATTTGAGCGAAGGGCTTTTGGGTTGTTTGCGCCTAGGTCTTCATGTTACCTTTTCGTTTCCAAGAAAATCATGTTTTCCACCCTTGCATTAGTATTTATTTGGCTAGGCGTACGACGTGTAGTCGAGCCTCACTTGTGCATTCCGTTTACTCGATTTTGGATATGAAACCTTCAATTGGTTTATTTTGATTATTTTAGGGTTTCTTGGCGATTAAGGCCAATCTGAAGTGAAAACTTTTGAAGTTGAGCCGGTGAGTGTACCACTCCCCTCCATTGCTATTTAACTTGATTTCTGCTCTGCAATCTGTTTAATTTGTTTGAGACGAGGGTGTACTTTATCACACTCGTTCTCTTGGTATCAATCTGAATCTGTATCTGTATCTGATATCTGTATCTGTATCTGTATCTGTATCTGTTCGGATGTCGTTTGAAAACTTGTAACCAACGACCTTTCTGTGACCTATGAGCTCAAATCCTGTGGCTAAGTTATTCGAGTCGGGCCGGCAAGGGCCTGGATGATTAGATAACGAACCACGGTAGTCTGTTTTGGGATCTTTGGGTATTGAGACCCTGGATTCCGGTATACTCGAGTATTACCATTTCTGTTTCTGTTGAGGTGAGCGGGCCCGGTAAAGGGGTGTTTGGTGGACGGAATTTGGTGTAAAGTGGGGTCTACGGACGTGTTGGTTCTATATACGTTGACGGAGAGTCAACCGGCTTGGGTCAAGTACTGCGCTGGAAAGCTGGCTCCTGAGAGCCACCTGTATCCTTCCTATTTGAGTTCTTGTGTTTACCTGTCTTACTTTATAGCGAGCATGTATATCTGGTTTGTATAACGTGAAATACTTGATTTTTCTGCTACATGTTTGGTACCTCATTGGGCGTAAGCTCACCCCCTCCTCGTTATCTTTGTTTTCCTTACAGGAACCTCTTTTGGAAATCATGATTTTGAGAAGCGAGTTGAGCTAGTTAGAAAATCTTTTGTTCTTTTGTATAGCTCCTTGAGAATGAGCAAACTCTAAATGTATTTCGTTTCACTGGTTCCATTTGAATTGTAAACCTAGCGACATGTATATATGAAAGCGTTTTCCCCATGTTTAAGCTTGGCGGTCTTCAATCGTTCTTTTCTTTTGGGTCCTATCTCGCGTAACATCGGATTTGTGTGATTCGACTTCGTAGTCTTGGCGAGAGCTGGGCAGGCGGTCCGCTGAACCCTTTGGTTCGCCTTAGGGTGAGGTGAGGCTGTCACACACTACACAAGAACCATATGGCCATCTTTAAAGATAGAGTTGAAGACGAGATCTCAATAGTTAGCCTTTGCAAAATATTTTTAAAAGTGGATAAGCAAGCAACTAGAGTGATCTTTTGGTTTTGTACCCTAGCAGTTGACTTAGATGGTGGCCTATATCCAATTAGGGTTAATGATGATGTTAAATTGATGAATGAAGCACATTGGGGTATGGGAACAAGGATAATTTATGCATACAGTGGAGATGATCCTTTTGAAAAGTTACTAGAACATGGTGGGGATAATGTGGTGGAGCCAAATTCAACAAAGGCTGCCTCAACATCCCAAAATAAGTGTGCAGACATCAATGATGGTGGGGTACATAATATCAAAATAGCAAAAAAAAACTTCAAAAAAGAAAGAAGATGGGGTTATAACACCACTTCAAAGAAGATAAATTATGCTGATTATGATGATCTTGAATGGCTGAAGGAGGGGTTGGAGACAATAGAGGATGAGGATATCTTTGCAACTAAGAAAGATGTGGATAAGTGCAACAAACCAGAAGGCGGATCCATACTACATTCCACCTATTTTCAACCTTATCATGTGTTTTCTTTCCTGCAAAGGTAGCTTGTCAAGAGCCCTGCCAAAAGTTTAACTGATAAGAAAAAGAAGTCTAGCAAAAGTAAGAAGCAGTCTGGAGGGCCCAATGCTATTGGAGAAATTCCACCTCACATCTCATCTCAGATTTCATCTTAGACTCCATCTCAAGCTGCATACGAACAGCTATCTCAGATTCCATCCCAAGCTGAAGAACGGAACAGTGAAAATACTGAGGAAAAATCAAAAGCAGAAGGAACACCACATATACCATAAGAGAATTGGCAGGAACCAGTAGTTTCTGATAAAGAATTGCTGGACAAGTGCGAATCTAATTGTGTCTAGCAAGAATGCCTTGACTTTAACCCTGAAGTGGAGTTTAAAAAGCCACATTTTGAGTTGAAGGTTGGACGCAAGTTTTCAAATTTTAGAGTTTTTAGATATGTGTTGGTAGAATGGTTGGTCAGAGATGGATATGATGTTGATTAGGTAAAAAACTACTCAAAAAGGTTCATTGCCAAGTGTGCAAAGGGCTGTTCATGGAGGATTCATGCAACACCAGTCCAAGGTGAAGCTACCTTTCAGATCAAATCATTGAAAGGATAGCATGTTTGTGCTAGAGATTACAACAACAAGCATGCATCAGCCAAGTATTTGAGCTTAAAGTACCAAGACAAAATAAGAGGTGACCCGAAGTGTGCTAGAGATTACAACAACAAGCACGCATCAGCCAAGTATTTGAGCTTGAAGTACCAAGACAAAATAAGAGGTGACCCGAAGTGTGGCCTAACTGGATTTTAGAATAATATAAGAAGAGATTTAATGATTAATGTGTCCATTCCAACAATATGCAGAGTAAAGAGAAAGGCAAAAGATGAGATGCTTGGTACAAACATGGAACAATATCAGCACCTTTGGAGTTATGCAGCTACAATCCGAGAGACAAATCATGGTGGCACTGTCAAGATTAAGCTTGATTCGCCTGGTGATGGTTCACAAGGGGCATTTGAAAGATTGTATTATTGCCTTCATGCCTCCAAATAGGGGTTCCTCAATGGCTATAGACCAATAATTGGTCTTGATAGGTGTTTTTGGAAATCTGCATTTGATGGTCAGTTGTTGTCAGCAATTGGTAGAGATGGCAATGACAACATGGTTCCAATAGCAATTGCAGTGATAGAGGTGGAGAGGTATGACTAATAGAAGTGGTTCCTTGAACTCTTAATAGCTGATCTGGGACTGGATATGGAAGACATACATTCATCTCAAATAGACACAAAAAGGGCTGGTCCATGCAGTGAAAGAGTTATTTCTAAATTCTGAACATAGGTTTTGCTTGAGGCATATGTACCAGAATTTCAAGCAAAAGTCCAAAGAAAAGGAGCTAAAAGACTTGTTCTGAGTAGCTACAAGTGCTAGGAATGAAATGAACTAGAAATCAGCAATGAATTCCCTTGAAAGATCAGATAAGGATGCAACTGAATGGCTGAAAAAAATGCCCCCAACTTTACGGAGCAGGTCACATTTTAGACAAAGTAACAAATGTGATATTCTTGAGAATAATCTTTGCGAGTCATTCAATAATTATATTTTAGAAGCAAGAAAGTTACCTATCATAGGGATGCTTGAGTGGATCCGAAGAAGACTCATGCAAAGGATTCAAGTGAAGAGGTCTGGCATGCAAAAATTTCAAGGGAAAATCTATCCTAACATTGTAGAGAAGACTGACAAGAATCTAAAATTTAGTAGTCTGTATATTCCCACATGGGATGGCAAGAGCAAATATGAAATTGATTGTGGATCTAGAAAATCTATTGTGGTGGATTTGAATGAAAAGACTTGCACATGTGGTTATTTCTAGTTTACAAGTTATCCCTGTGCTCATGCATGTGCTGTAATAGGAGCATGTAGATTGCTTTTGCTTAATTATGTGCATGCCTGCTATAGTAGTGAAAATTACCTGAGAACTTACTTGAGAAAATTACCCAAGTGATAACTACTGCGTGAGATGTGAAGAACAACCCCCAAATCCTCCTGCAGTTCGAAGATTGCCTGGCAGACCCAAAAAGGTTCGGCAAAGGGCAGCTGACGAGACTAAAAAGCTTCAAGTCTCAAGTAGGAAGGGTCTTGTGGTACATTGCAAGAGATGTTTTCAGCCTAGGCATAATTCAAAGACCTGCAAGAATGTCATTCATCCCAACTGTAAATTCTACAGGGTAACATGAACTAGAATTTACACTCTGCTTACTCAAAAAGCTTTAATTCAGCACTAATATGAACTTGTTTTTCGTTGGCACCTGAAGCAAATGCAACCGAATCAAGTTCAGCAGTTGATTCATCAGTTCCCTCACCAATGTTGCCCTCATAACCAGATGTCTATCAAGAACAAGGAAGTAGTACTGCTGCACCTGTTCAAAAAATAAGTTGCAGGCCTGGGAAGCAGTATACACGGCCAACAATTGCGAGTGTGGCAAAAAATGTACCTACCAGACAATCATGTTCTCAAGCTGGCTTAGGTGCACTACACTTCCAAATTAATGAAGGATCTTTCATTCGATTCATAATTAGCTTTTTTGTTTCCCTCTTTAATTGCAACCTATGGATGGTAGTAAGAAAGGATCTAACAAGGCTGCTAGCATGGCTTCACCGGCAAAAAGAGCTCGTCATCCTACTGTTGCTGATGTTCTATACAACCTAAGAGCTAAGAAAGCAAGATCTAGATAGCTGTAGTTCACTTAATGTAGCAACTTGATAGTTGATTTTAGGATGAACTTTATATTTGTTGGAAAACTTTTGTGTAGTTTTTTAGATAGTTTGTGCTTGCTATTGTGGTTGGTAGCAAACATTTGGACATGTTTTTGAGATAGTTTATGTTTGGTGGGGATACTTTTGTCTGCATCAGTTGGAATTCTTGTCAACTGATGGAAACTTTAATGTACTTATTGACTGTTTTAATGGAGAATTCTGATTAAGGGTAAACATGAAATCTAATACAAGAGAGAAAGTAGTAGAAGAGATATCACCCTTGTCACATGAGATCAACCTCTCCATCTTTGCTCCTCAATCTTCATCCAAATCTAACTACCAATACAAGAAGAATAAACTACATTATCTATACTATACTATTCTAACTAATGAACTAAGGAAACTCTAGTGAAAGCTACATTTTTGGTGAGTTTCTCTAGCCTTCCAAAGTTGTATAAATGTTCTACAAAGGCCTCTATTTATAGAAGAATTCAAGGTCAAAAAGAGTCGTTAAAGTTGTCATTTTTGACTCTTGAATCTTCCATGAGTTATTTTTCCAACTTTCCAACCTTTTCTTGATCAGATACAGCCAAAATTGCTAGCTAGAATTGAGTTGAAAAAGTTGTGTGAAAGTAGAGCAAGTTGATGAGCAAGTTACAGCAATCAGGTGAGAATACACGACTTGAGCCACGTTTTCATGAAATCGCGTTTTCACTTCTGTGCATTTGGCAACACTTTAACTACTTTTTTCTTGATGATGGAGGCTGAACTAACTCTTGTTCAAAGCATAAAAGTTGTTTTCTTTTGAGTTAACTTTCCAATGCCTCAAGAATCATCCAATTTGGAGCTCTGTGGACCGAGATATGACCAAAATATCAAAGATTGGTCAGAGCTCTATTTTAGCTTGCAGCAACAGAGTTGTACTTCTGTATTTTGACTTTTAGACTATAAAAATGACTGAACTGTGTGACGCACCCACTTCTTCCAAGGGCAAACCCGAGGGTATCTGCGGGATGTCTGCCTAATTTGCACCAGGACTCGATACTCTAAAACTAGAAAATAGAGGTCTGCCAAAAGAAAGTTCTATTTAAACGATTACATTTTCAAAAGTTGCATAAACTAGTACATCAAATCATATATACCACGAGTACCAGAAAGTAAACCTTAGAAAAGTTGATAATTACAACCACCACGACAATTATATACATCTTACTAGTCAACTTATAATAAGTACAAACTCAACTATTTTATAGCTAAAAGTCTAAACACCTTCCCGAGCGATCCCCGCGACAGCCCTTTGCTAAGGAAAACAAATAGAATAGGGTAAGTTATATGCTTAGTGAATAATCAGGGGGTAAAATGTAAACTCACATCCAAATAAATAAGTAAATCAGGATAGTTCACATCAATAACAGAAAGGTAACATCACAAGGGTAGGATACGGGTAGCTCCAAAACCAGTTCAATTCCCCGAACTTAAACGCCTGTTGACACTCCGTCAACCAAAGTACTCATGGTCCGTAGACTCTACTTACTTTTCCCGTTCACCTTATCAACCCCCGCTGGCCAGTCAACAGTACACAACAGCTCGAGCGAAACAAAATCACTTAGCTTTAATCAAAGTTTTAACAAAGAACGAAATCCTAAGGTTAGCATGAAACTAACTTCGACCAAACCTCGGCTGGTTCGAATAGTTTGTCTACCCTTGGAACCGGGTTGGAACCAAACCCTGAGATATCCAATCTCTCAATAGATGATATCTCTTAATAAAGTACACAACAAAGTACTTACTCCAACAGCACACAGCAAAAAGGGGTTCAACTCAAATCATGTAACCACCCCCATCAGCACACAGCAAGAGGGTGATACTCAACATAAGACATGTATTCTCACATATGAAATCACAACAAAAGATGGGTTTAGATCGAGTGACATAAAGTACACCCTCACCTAAGTATCCATTTAACATATACAAAACACTTTAACAATTTCACATCAATAAACAACCAAATTACTCACTCGATAAAGCTTGGCACGAAAAATAATACAATTCACTGAGCTTGACCGTCACCGTCAAAAGCCACATAGTCTGTATTGACAGATTATATACGCACATAAGTGAAACGGCCATACAATAACAGTTTATAACTTAAACGATCGAGAACGGTCGAAAACGGTCAAAAATAATCAAAAGCGGTAAAAAACGACGTTAAGGCCAAAAAAATATCGAAATTGGCCGAAACGGCCGAAATGGTAACAAAATAACAAAAGTAGTCCTAAACGGTCCTAAACGGCAAAAATGGTTGAAAAATGCATGTGCGCGTGCGCAAAAATGAAAATGGTACAAAACGGGTTACACGATTTTGCCCATAACTGGAGCTGTGGTTATCGGATCAAAATGTATTAGGTAGTATCTCGAAACTTAGGCAACAGGTTACAACTTCCATGAAAACACCTCAACCCAATTTTCAGTATATCCAAGTCAACTTTGCAAAACACAGAACTAGAACTCCAAAGGCTAGTTTATATCTCTAGTGAAAATTTGGCGGCATGCCCCTTGTGTTTACCAATTTTTCAGCCATTTATGGCTTCAATAGTTTCCTCAAACAGTCCCAAAGTCACACACAAAATAATCTCATTTCAATAGCCGTTCAATAGGTTCAAAGTCATACAAGTACAAAATCAAGCTAGGAACATGTGCGGAAATGAAGTTTAAGTCAAGAAACAAAAGACAGATTTGACGTTGTTTTGCGTAACGGACACAACCAAGTCTACGCTTATCATATTGGGATGCAATTTATACCGTTTCGAAGCTAAGACAAAGGCCTACAACTTTGATGAAGACCACTCAGTCCAGTTCGTAGTGTATCCAGGTCAAAATTCCATTGTACAAAACCAGAATCTCACAAACAGGTTAGCTAACCGCACTATGGTTAAACGACAATAACTCAGGCTACCGAAGTCCGATTAAGGTGATTTTAGGGGCGTTGGAAAGCTAAGACATAGAAATACAACTTCTATGTTTTATCCAAATACTAATTCCATACGGATCAGGGTGAACAGACGCGGTCAGATTGGTAAAATGTCAAAACTGTCCCTAACGTTCTACCTATGGCAGTTAGGGGTATTTTTATCTTTTCACAGGATATGGTGCTCGGACTGAGCTGAAATTTTGTAGACAATTATAAAACATCATTCTATACAATTTTCATGTTTTAGGCTAGGCCTAATTCAGCCTCTAACATGGTGAACTAGAACCGGGCAGAACAGGGTATACCTTAACTTCAATTCTGGAAATTTGCTACAATCAAGGTCTAAATCTCATTTTTAGCTTGAAACTATCCCTACCACCTCTTATACCAACTTATTTACATTATATACCACCCATACAACAAGTATGATAAGTGAATCATTCAAACCCTAACTCAACTTCATCACCGCAACCATCCAAAATCACTTGATATAAGCATTACAACCACAAATACAAGCTACTAAGCAACTTCAACATGATTAAGGAAAAAGAAAAGAGTGGTCAGCCATATTACCTCAAAAACAAAGCTTGCTAGAGTTATCCTCCACTTCTCCTTGAAATTTTTAGTTCCCTAAGCTTCCCAAGCTTCCAATTTACAAGTTAATCGGTTTAAAATCTTATTTTTTTTCACTCAAATGGTGCAAATCAAGATGAAGTGAAGTTGTTTCTCTTGCTCTCTCTCTCTCTCTTATTCACGGCTAGGAGGAAGAAAATGAGGGCAATTTGTGTGTTTTTTTGATGATAAATATGGAGGAAAATTGGTTGGTCAACACTTAAGGGATGGTTGCCATTTGTCGCAACCAAAATCCATCTCAAATTTTTTCTTTTCCTTGCATTTTTTGGTCAAATATTTCGGCTAAGAGGGCTAAGGATGAGGGAGATATTTTGCACCAATATCAATGATATTTTATGGTGAGGAAGTGGTAGTCAAGTGATGTGGTCAATTGGTAGTGAGCGATACCCGTCGGTTCGAGCCGATTTTCCTTAAATCGCGTATACTAGGGTTTTAACTTATAATTCACTAACTTATTATTATCACTTCTAATCCCACACTTAATACCATCTAAAACTCACTTTTAATCACCCAATTTGATCCACACTTCGTACCGGATAGTCGCACTACGGATAGGCGTAAAACCCTAATTCGCGCTAACTTTAAAATGAAAAGGAAAACCCTTACTTCTATATTCATTTGCACTTATTGTGAGGTGATTGGGTATTAAGGCTATTATAAAGTAATAATTTTCAAGTAAAAGGAATTTTAAGAAAATGTGCGGGATTTTACAATTCCATTAAAAAGTAGGGTTTCGATTAAAACATGAGAGATTTAAGAAAACCGATTAGTCACAAATAACTAGGATTTTTTTTTTTTTGAATTTAGGGTTTCTAGTCTTTAAACAAAACAAATTTAAGTGATTAAATCAAAATCAAAAATAACAATCTCCTAACATTCGGTGTATCACAAACCGGACTTCTATGTCTTCATACCAAATGTAGATCTATCTTTTAGTTTCCAAATGGTTCAAGAATCACCTCAATCCGATACTTGTAGCTCAAAATATTGCTAAAATACCACAAGGTGTCAAATCTGAAAAAAATTGTATTTCCTCTCTTGCACTTCATATTGTCTTTTAATCACTTCAAATCATCACCAATCATCCAATTATCTTCTCCAATCATGCCATTTGATGATTGAATCATTAAACCTACAAAAAATGAAGCTTTTATCAGTAAAATCTATAGAAATGCAATTTTTATCACTTAAACCATAAAATACATACTTTCACTAAATTCCTAGTTAATTAGCTAAAAATATGACTAAAACACATCAAAACTAACTAATAAAACATACTAAAAATATGTAAAATATATACTTGTCAACTATCTCGATTAAAAGCTTTCATCATGTCAGCTAAAGAATCATAGTATGGCCTCTGATTTTCTTATCAATGGAATGCACCAGCTCTTGAGCCAATAAGATATTGTCGGTAATATCCCTTCCTTCAACAAAAAGCCGACTATTCATCAGAAATCAAGAAAGGTGGCAACAGTTTAAATCTATTGCACAAAACTTTAGTAAAAATCTTACTTAGAAATGTACAAAGATTGATAGGCCAAATATCAGCAAATTAGGTGAATGTATCCTTCTTGGGAATTAAAACAATAAGAGTACTAACTTGGCCTAAAAGCTTAAGCTGTTAGGAGAGGCCCAACAACCGTACTTATAGGTTTAGGGGAGAAGTCACATGAGTCCTACTACTCACACGCTTATTGGGCGCTAGAGAGATTTGAACCCCTGACGTTTAACATTCAAGACTAGGGGTGGCAATGGGGCGGGGGACACCTCCCCCAACCCCCGCCCCATTGCATTTTAATTCCCCCCGCCCCCGCCCCCGCCCCCAGCTTCCCCCGCCTCGCCCCGCTTCCACCGTGAGGGCACCCGTGAGGTTAAAAAAATTTTATTATATAATTTCATTATAATTAAATTTGAGCAAATAATCAAGTACTAAAATATCAACACATCACCAAATTATTATTCATTGTAACTTCACAATTGAAACTCATAAAAATAATTAAACAAAGGTTATTTGAATACAATCTAATATGATAAAACAAATATAACTAAAATAATCAAATTTTCACTTTTGATACAAATACAATCACTAAATTATTATTGTATTTTTTTTAGAAAAAAGTGTTATTGTATTAAGTGTAGTTAGGAATTTACCATAAATGTATTAATAAATTTAGTATAAATAAATAAGTAATAATTTTTATTAATAGACATGTATAATTAGTAGTATAATTGATAATATCATTATATATATAATTATGTACATAATTATGTACGTATATATATATATTTTCAAACGGGTGGCTCCCCTCCCTCCCCGGCCCCGTTTCTAAAGGGGGGAAAAAATTCCCCCCCATCCCCCGCCCCACCCCTCGCCCCAATGACCCCCCGCGGGTACCCGCCCCCGTTGCCATCCCTACTCAAGACCTTTGACACTTGAGCCCTCCCACATTCTGGCTCTGATACCATTTGGCCTAAAAGTTTAAGTTGTTAGGAGAAACCCAACAACCGTACTTATAGGTTTAGGGGAGCAGTCACATGAGTCCTACTACTCACACGCTTACTGGGCGCTAGAGAGATTTGAACCCCAGACCCTTAACACTCAAGACCTTTAACACTTAAGTGTTAAAGGCCTGGGGTTTGAATCTCTCTAGCGCCCAATAAGCGTGTAAGTCGTAGGACTCATGTGACTGCTCCCCTAAACCTGTAAGTACGGTTACTAGTTGGAAAATTTTGGCTTTGAAACCCAAGAAGTAGGTATCTGGAAACCATCAAATTTACTTCTAAGAGAAGTAAATTCTTTATCTTCTGCATAAGGATTCTGTGGTTGAAAATCTTTCTTGCAAGGCCTGTTTTCCACTTGTTTGGGTTTTGACCTTTTTGAAGATCAAACAGATCTTTGGCTTCACATCCAAGAAGTTCTGCTAGTTGACATTCTTCACAAATATTACAAACATCAAAATAGATGGGGCTAGAGATAGGATCCTGGAAATAGTATACTGGTTGTCCTTTTTTGATAAAGTATTCAATGATATCATTACTTTGAAGGATGGAATCAATACTAATGGGGTGCTCATCTGTATGAATAGCCCATGATTTCTCATATTCTGTTGGCAATTGCATGGGTACTTGCATCATTCTCATAGAAGGATATGTGTCAATCTTTTTAGGAACTAAATGAGAATGGTCAAAACTTATGGAAGTTCTTCCATTAACAGAAGGACCAATTTTTGAATCATTAGATTCAATTGGTTCATTTTTTGCAGCATGATGTAACCTTTCATAATCTGTAACCCATTCTTCTGGAAGAAGTTGGATTAAATCAGATCTTGAAATTTGTCTTTTATCTTTTGACTTTCTTATTACAAGACAAACTTATGTTTTAATAATGGCAAACACGATGACCCACAATAATACAAACTTTAAACAACCTTTAATAATACATATCTTCATTCGGAGTATCAGATGGGGTGCTATCTGGATCTGTTATGTTCATTTCTTCAATGTAATCAAGATGTCTTCTCCTGTTTTTGGCTTTATTGATCATTGTCCTTTGATATGATCTTGTCACAAACTTTGGCAAAGTGGTTTGTGAGCTGGATGCCTATGAGGATGATGGTGAATCAATTGGTTGAGAGTCTTGCATCACACTGTCATTCATCATTTTAGTAAAAACCTTCTTAGCTTTTTGAATTGCAGTCCAATGAGGATGAGAAGTACCATAATTCCATGATTCATAATGACCAGGCCAGATTTCTGGTGGAATACATCTATTTTGTGCAAAGATGTATCATAATGCAAACAAGAAGTCAAATTTATCACATTAAAGGAAAGATATTTTTAGGAAATATAGCTCAATAAAGCCAAAAACAATTCTTTTTAACAATTTAAAGGAACTTCTTTTAACTAGCAATCACTCTTGGAATAGGAACACCATACCAAAAATCATTAACAGCATCAACTAAGTCGAAAGAAAGCAAATGGCATTATCTGAATTTATGATTGAAATTGAACTAATAAAATCTGATGTCCAAGCAATGCATGACGAATAAACCAGTGAAACCATCTGGCCCTGCAGCACTTTGACCATCCAATTGGAAAACAAATTCTTTTATTTCTCGCATAGAAATTTGCTCTAAGAGCTTACTATTCTAGTCTGAAGAAATACCCTGAGGAATACAATTAAGAAGTCTTTCTTGAGCCACCGTATCATGATTTTGAACATCCTGATTAAACAAATCTTGAATGAAAGAAATTTCGACTTGAATAATTTGTCCTTCTTCATCTATCCAATCACCATCACTGTCCTTAATTTTATGAATAGAAAGAGGAGCTCGTTTTTAAAGCAAAGAGGCATGAAAAATTTTAGAATTAGAATCACCCTCTTTGAGCCATTTGATGTGGGCTTTTTGTTGTCAAAAAGTTTTGTCGTATGCTAAACACTATGAAAGTTCAGCTTGAGCCTTACTCCATTCGACTCGATTAGAATTAGTGGAACACTGCTCATACATCTCCATTTTACTCCTAAGGTTCTCCTCTGCCACAGCAACTTTATTAAAAACATTTTTATTCCAATCTCGAAGACAAAACTTAAGCCTGCGAAGCTTCTGACAAAAGCGAAACATCCTTATATACTCCATTGGAATTTCCCAATTGTTCTTAACTGTAGACAAGAAAGAAGAGTGATGAATCCACATTTGTTGGAATCTAAACGATTTAGGGCCACCCACTGACATCACACTTAATTGAAAGAGCAATGACGAGTGATCTGAAAAACATCTGTTCAAATGATGAATTGATGATTGAGAAAACCAACGCTTCTAACTACTATTACATAGCACTCTATCCAAACGCTTCCAAATGCACACACCAAGCCTAACTCCAGTCCATGTATGCTTACCACCCACAGCCGAAATTTGTATCAATGAAGCAGTCAGGATAAAATTGTTAAAATTCGTTATTGCTTGCAAATCCTGAGGTGCACGGCCAGAGTATACCTCCAAAGAGGATATAATGTCTAAAGTCCCCTCCAACTACCCTTGGGCGATCACCAATCGATGAAGCAATATGAGACAAACATAAGCAATGCCGTTCAACTGGCGTACACTTCGCATGAACAAAGGTAGCAAATGTAGCTTCACTCCAAGAATCATGGGATATTGCAAGGTGTATGAACTGCTCTTTATTACTAATTGAGGAAGCATGGAAACCCAACTTCCATAAAGTCCAAATTTTATTTGATATATTAAACAAACCAAATTCAAACCCCAACTTCTGTTGAAATTCTAGAAAACTAGAAGTATCAATCATAGGCTCTAAAACTACCAGCAAAGAAACACTATGGATACAAAGCAATTTTCTAAGTTCTTGAGGAGCCTTAGAGGCTTGACGAGTAAGGACTGTTCTTGGCAAATTTAAATACCTCCTTTGCCAAGGATTTTTAGTTGTGGAGCGAAGAGGCTGATCATCCTTAACTGGGGGAAGTCTACAGGATATTTCATCTTGGAAAGCTTTAAAAACCTCTAGCAAGGAGGGTGAAACTGAAGCTTGATTTGGCATCTCATCTGAATTTGAAAACAAATCTCCTGCAAAATTCATAGAAGGCTTGGACCGACTGTCAATGCAAAATACCCCTAATTGGTCAGAAGATAATTAAGTGTGTTGGTTTCAAGGATCCTTTTTGTTTCTTCATTGCACTTTATTTATTCATCATTTGCACTTCATGTACACTTGAAAACCACTTTATGTCATCAAGAAACTTTTAACTATATTCTCATTTCATTCCAATTGATGCTTGGATCTTCAAAACTTACAAATCATGAATTTTTCATTGTTTAGTTCCATAGGAACACAATTTTCCTAAGTTTAACCATAAACTGTAAAATCCAAATAAATTTCTAATTATTTAACTTGAAATTAAATGAAAAACACTAAAACACACATAAACATCCAGACATAAATATGCAAAATGAACATCCAGACATAAATTAAATGAAAAACACTAAAACACACATAAACATCCAAACATAAATATGCAAACTGAACACTTATCAAGCAACAAGTCAAAATTAAGAACACGTCCTACACATATCAAATCAACCTCTTTAAATGACTAAATCACTTCATTGACATCCAAATTATTACCAATAAATTAAAACAAGAGAAATACTCTCTTAATCATATAATGTATATAGTAGAAGATATGACAGGATTCGAGAAATAAGCAAGAGTTTGACTCCACTAGAACTTTTGCCAAATTCACTCCTATAGATAGCTTCAGTCCAACAAGAGATTGAAAAGAAAAAAGAAATCTCAAGTATGAATATTTGCATGAATTTGGAAAACATGCCTAAGGTAGAGGAGTAAATATTCGCATTCTTTAAGGGTTGAGAATTGAAAACTAGAAACAGGGGAAATGAAACAAATGGAAAACAAACTAATTCAGTACGATATTAATTACTCAAAATCTAGAAGTTCAAGAAAATTCTTTACAAAATACTAAGTATTCTTGGTCTAGAGATCAATCTAGACCCCATTCAGAAGAAGTAAAAATTCGGGGGTCTAGGATTGATCAATATCAAGAACAGTACTCCAAGTTATGATTAATTGACTACTATAAAATAAATGATCAATAATATTACTCCTGAGTAGAAGAAGACAAAATAATGCATTATAGACTTGAGAACCATGATCAAGACAACAAAGTTGATCAAGATTCAGTACAAAGTACTTGATAAAAGTTGAACCCTTCACTATCGGCAAAGTAAACTTCTAGAGGCGGTGTTGCTTCCATGATGAATATTCAAGATTGTACCCATTGCTGCAGTAACAAATGAGACATCGCCAAATGTAGAAGGATTGTCGTTGGACAAGTGTTAGGTCCTAAAATAACCTAAGAGGAGAGGTAAATTAGATTGATAAAAATTAAAGCAAATAAAGACCAATTTTCACCCAATTATTCAACCGAAATAATTTAAGTAAACAAGTACTCAAACAAACGCAATAATAATAATATATATATATATAAGCAAATTAAGTCAGAAAACAAATAACAAAAATAGAACAATAAAGTGAAAGTATTGCAAACTAATAAAACTCTCAAAATTCTTCCAAAGTTGAAGTTGAATCAACCAAGTTCTTTCTTCAATTGATGGTGACACTAACCAATTTGTACAAGTGAAGGCTCACTGCTTCCTCATCCTAAAAGCCTTTAGTTAAACCAAGGAGTTTTACAGCTCTCATAATTAACTCTCAACTAACTACAATTGAAAGTTCATCCAATCAATTAAGAACTACTTTACAAATGAGGATCACCTTCACAAAGGTTTTATTTCTCCTCTCTGAGAAGCCTCACAAACCCAACTTTCTCCACACCCGTACAATAATCGAAGTATATTTCTACTCAAATATCACTCTTGAAAGCTTGTATTTTGTGTAGACGAAAGTCATTCTTCTTCTCATACTTGGGAGTATTTATAGATGATGAAATTTTTGCCTCAAAAGCATCTTCAATGGTCAAAAAACTAGCTACTAGAAAACTAGTCGTTAGAGCTGCTCAACATCTAACAGGAACCCTTTACGCCCAAGCCCTGCATTCGAAACTCAATTAGATGTTTGATCCAAATTTTCTGCATCTGACAGATGCATCCGAAAGAAGGTCAGAATGTTCTAATCTTTGTTCTAAATATTTCGGACAACCAACAAATGAGATGCGTTTGATCCATGAGACACTGTCATCTTCTATTCATTCTTGACTTTCTTTTCTTCTTATTTCAATGACTAAGAACCTATCCTAAATCATTTCTTATGTTAATACATTAGTCGAAATCAGCATTTTGTTTCATTATCATCAAAACCAAGGAATGGTCAACCTAAGTCTTCAATCTCCCCCTTTTTGATGATGACAAACAAAGTGATGATTTCTTTGATGAAATAAACAAAGTAATGATACCAATTGTAAGGTCCCAAAGCAACCTAAGAAGGGGGTGAATTAGGTTGATTAAGAACCTAGTTGGATTAGAGGCAATTTTGCACAATTAAAATTTACCAAGTTGTCGAAGTGATCAAATCACTTGTTTACACAAAAATCAAGTAAAATCAAGTAGAATAAAGCAATGAAGAGCAATTAAACAAATGAAATAAAGGAATTAGAGAAATGATAAGATAGTGCAAACAAACTCTTCCAAATTTAACCAAACTTGAAGTTTTATTCCACTAATGAAATTTCTTCAATTTGGTGAAGCAAACAAATCTTGTAAAATAGAAGGATCACTCTTTATTCACCCCAAGTACTCCTTGGTTGATCCAAAGAGTTCTAAAACTAACTTTAATTAACCCTCACAATGCTACAAATTGAATGTCTCACTTAAGCTTGAAAAGCTTTTACAATGATTTCATCTCACAAACAATCAGAACTGTAAAATGAGAGTATTTTCTAGCTAAAATCACTCTTAAATATCCTTTTCTTTTTTTTTTTTGATTTTTATCTTTTCTTACTGGAACCCATTGCCATTTGGATTTCTTCAATGAACAAGAATGTCGTTATATAAATTTTAAATTTTAGATGGTTGAAAATTGGGATTCTCTGCTTCTTTGTAAAAGAATGGTGATAGAGAAAGCCGCTAACAAAGAAAGGGAAATTGAAAAATAAAGGCAACCATGGTTATACTTATTTTTTGGGATAATTTCAGGAACTTCCCTTGAGGTTTCAAACAATTTCACTCGACTCCCTTCAAGTTTAAGAAATTACACTTACATCCCCTGGCATAGTAAAGTACCTAAAATGCCTTTCACTTGGTAGACACTTCTCAATTTAAAGCAATAGATTTACAAAACCCAAAAAAATCTATTTTTCTATTTCTTATCTATTTTTGCTCCATTCTTTCTAATTAATATACTACTATACCCTTTTTTATTATCTTCAATTTTATGGATATTAGCAAATTGAAATTACAAAATTAACAGAGGGAGCAGATTATATGTCAAACTAGAGAGAAATGAAAGTTTCGCAGTAATAGAAAAATAAATAATGAAATTGATTATTGAAATAGGTAGAAGAACCAAAGATGTGAAATTTGTCATATTTTGCTTGTTGGCAAAAAATTTGTTTTGTAAAATGTCAATAATTGCATAAGGATTTCTTTCATTGAACTAAAAATTTTTTATTATGATTTTATTGAACTAAAAATTTTTAGCCTAGATTAGCTTATATTAAAAAGGTATTTGTGTATTGAGATTTAATTTTGAGGTATAAAATTGGTTGTCAATGGTATGTGTCTGTGTTTGTGTATTTTTTGTGTTTGTATTTTTATTTTTTTGCATGACAAGCATTGATGTTGAATATGCAATTTGGAACTTATGATTGGATGGTTGCTAGGGATTAGATCTGTCTATTTTTGTAAAATGTGGAAGAAAATGATTGAATATACTATGTTTTTCTTTCTTTGTTTTGTGAAAAAGTGCAATTTAGGATTTTTGAGAGAAAATCTAGTTTGTTGGACCTACACTGTTATATAAATAGTAAAAGTAGGGACGTATATGTAATTTTAAAACTTGAGTGGAGCTCTTTGCAATTATTAAAAACCTTAGGGAAAGTTTGTGAAATTATCTATATTTTTTATTTTGGGTTTGTTTTGACTTTAGAAGGCTACAACAATTTTCAAATAATAGTCCAAACAGTTATAGAAGTTTAGGCCTAGAATAGTTTGTGGCACAATCAAAATGGCCCATCTATATTGGACGCTATCTTCTTTCTCTTTAATGAAAAGTGAATGAAAAATTCATAAGAAAAATGTGCTCCCTTTCTCTCTCATAAATTCCCAATTAAATTAAAGATCAGCTAAAATTCTAACTACTATTTTTTCTTGGTTTCTTTGTCGATCTTCGTCTTTTGTTGTCTTTTCTTTATAGAAAGGAAAAATCTTAGGTTTAAAGCTTATTAAGGACTTAGATAGAAATGAACTCAATTTTTGCTCATATAGCCTCTAGCAAAATTGGATGATTGATTTGCTATATATTACTGGAAAAAAGAGTTCCAATCATTCGATGGGCCTTGTTTTCTCTAGTTGCATGTTTTATTCCTTCATCTCGTGCCAATCTTCTGGTGTTGAGTGAATATGCTTCTGAATAATTTGAAATGAAGTTCTTATTTTTTTTGTTCCTGTAAGGTGTAGTTTTTATAAGTTTTGAAGCTTTAGTATGTGAAGTGTTCAGAGTTCGATGTAGTTTTTGAGAATCTAGAAAAACATGTGTTCTTTGAGGTATACTCTGATTCCGAGCTTACCCTAGTGATTATATATTGGATTATAGCTGGTTTAAATGATTTAATGTTTATGATGCTTAGTTTTGAGGAAGAAAAATAAGAAAAATATATGGATATGGTGATTAGAGAAAGTATGACAATCTATATTCTGGTAATCTCAACTATACCATAAACCGTGCTATCGGGGAATTTTGTTGCATGAAAATGATCATAAGTTGTTGTATTATAGCAGCGAATCTAGAAAAATTCTGAATAAAATAAAACTTTATTAAAGACTAGTTCCGACTATTTGCAGGTCCATTTTTCCATTATCTGCTTTAAAGCATATCAAGTGTCTGTCATTTGCTGTTTGCTTTGTACAAGGATAATTTGTTAATGTGATTGATGTTTTGTTCTTTTTCACTTAATTTGTTTTGCTATTCTGTATTCAATAGAAGGCCCTAACGGCATCATGATTGTCAAAAATTTTCAAATTAGTAGGAACTAGCTGGAATCTGGCATCGAATCCTTCTTGGATCAAGTTGGATTCATCAGCCGGGTTCTGGACGGAGAGGTCTAGAATTTTGCAATGGGGAAATGGCCCCGGATCTAGCTTGGATCAAGAAGGATCTGGCCTCAGATCTTCATTGGCATGCTGAACTGGCCAAATCTGATTCTGTGCAGACAAGGATCCAAGGCCGGATCCTGTAATGATCAGAAACTAAAAACTTGCTATTTTAGAACCTTTTCATATATTGGTGGTTACCCCTTTAAATGATGTCTAAAACCCCTAATTAACTTCTATTTACATGTGTTAGCGCAGAGAAACCTCAACTAACACAAACTAAGGAAAAGACATGAAATCATTGAACAAAAAGTATGACTTTTGGGACATTATAATCTGATTCTATAAAAGATTAAGTAGAAGATGGTTTACTGTAGAAAATCACTTTCCTATTACTAGAGTTCTCTACAAAAGCACTCCATTATTCAAGTGGTTGGAAACACTTTGCAAATTATCTTAAAGGATATTTGTCTAAATAGATTACACTTGTATCAGACAAATAAAATTTAAAGGAAAAGTGACTGTAAATCAGGATTTGAAGATCTTTTATTCTTGTTTATTCTTGCCATTGTCTTGTACCATTTTCTTGTTATAGCACCAACAATGACTATTCCAGGCTGTCTGGCCATTTTAAAATGAATTGTGATCTCCCTGTTAATTGGCCTGCTATGTATGACGTCTTTGTAATAGCAATTTTTTCATATCATGTTTTTTCTCTAGCTAGTTGGCAGCTTGCGACTGTTATAGGGAAATATTTCTAACAAATGGTTGATTAACTGGATGGAAAAACAAAATTGGACATGAAAATGTTTGTGCACTTCTATGGCAATGTGGTGTAGTGGGTTGGCTATAGAGGTAAAAAGGCTGTTGAAAATGCTAAAAAGGTAGTAATTCTTTGACAAAACGTGTGGCTTTCCTTGTGACATGCTTTTTCTGACCAAGAACTTCACGTCGATGAAGTTGATTGCAATTTTTGAAAGTTGATCTTAAGTTGCTATTAGACTTATACTGAGATCCCAGATGGTAATAATAATTGAGTGTGTTTGGATTGCATAGTTTTGAAATAAAATAATTTATTTCACAAATTTCATTCACCTTTTTATCTTCTCAATACTTTTTTATCTCATATACATCACATCACAAAAAGTGCTACAGTAATTATTTCAAATAAATCATCCAAATAAACTCCTACCCAAACAAATGTGCGCTAGATCCAGGTAGTGGGTTGGGATGGTTTAAAAAAAACTCTGATAATCGAAATCTAGCATCAAAAAATTTGAAATCCAATGAGATTGGCGGTAATTTGGGGTAGTTGGGATTAAGGAATGAAAGGTAAAAGATGCTGATTGACTCTTGTCAAGGTACAAGACTTCAAGAAATCACGATTTTGAGAAACATAGTAGTTATGCATGGAGGAATGGGATTGTTCATAACCGCAAGAAGTGATTAACTTGTATTTGTCTAAAGCTAATAAACTTATATTAACCTGAAAGCTATTTTGCCTCTAGCAAAGTTGAGCAGAGCTGAAATTTGGATAAGCCAGTTTCTTGAACTGTTGGAGGAGTAAAGTTATGTTATTAGTCATTGAGAGTAGATGCATAGTACTATAAATTGAAATGGGATTTGTGCACGTATGGCAATTTTGTTTACATATTTTTAGGGGAATAAGAAAGTGTTGTACCTTTTTTTTTGCACAGTATGAATTTGAGGGGTGGCAGGAATGTTTTTATTTTTCCAACAAATAGTTATCTTTTATTTTGAACCAAACTATATTGGTGGTGATATTCTTGAATATGTTGTTGGAGTTTCGCACCCCATATCAGGTGTAGGATCATACATGGAAGCCATCAAGAAAAGGTTGTGTTTTCTTGAGGTGGCTAATCCGCCAGTCTCGCTTCTGTTCAAATTATTGGAGTTGATTCCATTCGAAAATTTCCAGCCGAAATGGTAAAACAAAAGAGCTAATAGAAGTTCAATATTGGCTAAACCAAATGAGATTCTTGGGAAATCCTCCTTCCTGTACTGAATGGGAGATACTCGAAATGAGTTCCTGCAAAATCAACAAACTTGTTTTCAAATCTCGTCTATAACTTTGGGTTATCCTATGACGCTCCCACTTCTCCCAAGGGCGAACCCAAGGGTATCTGCGAAACGCCTGTCCAGCTCTCGTCGGGACTCGATACAAGTCAAATTTAAATTTAAAGGCACACAACCAATAATAAAATTCAAATTAAGAAAAATCTCTCCCTTAAATAAACTTCCAAGTCTTACATCACAAGTTATCAAAATTACCTCAATCTTCAAGCTTAAATACAACCCCAAAGTATATGTACTACAGTCGTCTGCTATAATATAACTTAAAGTTTCCAAAAGAAAATAACTTAGTACTATTCGCGAGTACTCTCGGTCTTGAACCCTGTTAAGGAAAACAAAAGCATGGAATGAGCTAAACAGCCCAGTGAGGTTCCAAAACACCTAAACAGTTATAATAAATCAAGTAAATTGAGCATAACACATGTCCGGTTCAAGATTTCGCATTGGCACATTAAAATGAGACATTTATCATTTTACAGAAATAAACACACATTAAAAGGATACGGTGTTCACGTGAAACTGTTTCGGTCAGCTTCACCTTATAACTCCAATAATTCCCCCGGTTTGTCTGGCCATCGCCTTATCCCTCCAGTGATAATACTCGAGTATACCAATACAGTAGCCCAGGACTCCATCCTACCCGACCAAGCCCAGTCCTGGCTCGAGCAGGTTAGTAACCAAGGGCAGGACCCAATTCAGCTTAGAGCTTACAACATGCGCAAGTAATCAAGTAAATCGGTAAATGGTAGAAATTCACGGTTAAACGGTAGAAATTTGTCATTTTAGTAGGTCGAGTGAGATAAAGTACACACTCGCCTTAAAACGGTGGAAAATTTCATAGAAACAATTATAAGTAGTACTTAACACTTAAACACATAAGGAACACTCACTGAAATCAAGAGTGTAAAACAAGAGCGAGATAAGATCAAACGAGTTCCTCGGGATCCTTTTGATCACCTGAGACATGTACAATTACAATTCACCTAGGTATTCAGCCAAGGTCTTGTAGTATTTCCGTTATTCTCACTTAAGAGATAACGCGTTCAAATCGAATCCAAATATCACTTAATAACTTAATCCACGAGGGTAGCATTTAAAAATACCCAAGAATACATTGATCCAAGTCAAGTCATGTCCAGGATTCTCCAAGTTGAAGATTAAACAGATCTCTAAGTTTTGGTACGAAAATCGAGAAAGATGGATATATTTACTTGGAAGTTTGGCCAAAGCATTCCGGTATTACTAATTAAGTTCACAAGAAACCTTTCAAATCATTCTTTTAAAATACTTGTATAATTGCCAACTCTAGTACAATTATCAAGGCCATAAGAATAGGGGTTGAAGTCACTAATTTAAATACGAAGAGAAGTACCATTAACCAAGAGAGTTATACGAACAAGTAATTGCATCAAGAGAGATTTAACCTTCGGAGACCAAGATTTGAAATGAAAGTTCAAAGTTCCAAAGAGACCTTGTATTAAACCATGAAATCAAATTTAAAACAGTCTAACAATCACAAAGGAAGGTGGAAATTTCTTAAAGGAGTAATTTGGTTGAAACAGAAATTTTCCAGTTTAGAGCGACATTACTTTGAAAAATCGTATCTCGAATTTCGCAAGTCCAAAAATGGAAAATTTTATATCGTTAGAAACCAAATTCAGAGTACTAAAATTTTTAGAAGACACTTTTCCATGATTCCAACTAGAAAGCATTCATAATTCAGCTCAAAATTTCAGTTCCAAGAAGACAGGTTTGAACCAGTATTGGTTTTTCAGCAAACTTTGGAAATTCGGCATAATTCACAGAAAGTGAATTAGCCTTTGAAATTCATAAAAAAATAAGAGTTCTAAACAAAGTTTCAAACACAACAAACAGAAGTAAATTCGGAGTTTTGAGTATTGAGATACATCAGTTCAAAGTTGGTCGCGTTTTGCAAACTGTTCAGTCATTTTCCAGATTTGAAAAGCTATCTTTGAAGTATCATTTAGCCATCGAAATGGCATTGAAAATACACGAAATTTGGTACACTAAATATTCCATATGTGACTATATCTCTACCAAATTTCACGCAAAAACTCACGTGGGAAGATAGTTAACAAAATAGTCAAAGTTCGGGAAAATTTCAAAGCAAATCTGCCATCCGTGGTTCTCTTTCCTTTTCAAATGTTTTGTACCACACAATCAACCTCAGTTAGCTCAAATGTTGAACTAAGGTTCCTTATACATCCAATGAATAATTTAGAGGTAATTGACATCAAAGTTTTCGAAACAAAACATTCCAAAACAAGTTTAACCATTCGGCCAGCAAGAGGGAAGAAACTTTCCAGTTTCCAGTTTTGATGCAATTTAAAAATCAGGCCATATCTCACCCAATACAACTTGAAATTGAGAATGGTTAGTGGCGTTGAAAACTAGGTTCTGAAAGATACATTTCATCAGAAGAAATCATTTCCAAAATCAGTTCACAAGTAGTTCAAATTCAAGCCACAAGTTACAGCTTTTCATTTCCATTCGAATGAAAAAGCTGAACAGAACAGCCGAACTTATCAGTTCACTGCAGTTCACACAAACCGAACTAGACAGTGATTTTTATACCCTTTTAAAGTTAAGAATGTCTAGTTTCAAATGCCGCAAACGGCACTTGATTTTGACTTTTGTACAAAGAGTTATGTTCAATCAAAGATACACTGTTCAGGCCTTCGGATGACCATTTCCAGATTTCTTGCAGTTTCGAAATTTCAAGTTTTGCTCAACCAAATCAAATGATTTTTGGTAGAAACTTTCTACACACAATATACCACATATATACATCAGTTTCACAATCATTTGAGTATCAAAAATTTAAAACATAGGCAAGGCAATAACAGGACAGATTCGGCCAGCTTACTTCTTCTCACGGTTTTCTCTCTTTCTTTTCCCTCTTCTAGTTTCTTCTTGTAAAACTCATCACAAACACACTAATACACACATAAACATCATGACAGCCCTCATTTAACCAAGGTGAAAGTTCATAGAGCCCACTTTAACTGACCAAATCCAAGCAACAACAACAAGAAAGAAGCTACAAGCTTCAAAACCAAGAAATGAAACAAGAAAGTAAAAGCTTTGGTGAGAGATGTTTATACCTTCAAAACTCAAGAAGAAACCCTATATTTTTGGTGTGACAAACTTCTTAAAACAGCCCCTAACCAGCTGCCCCTCTCTTCCCTTCAAGCTAGAGCGAATCTCCAAGGTGTTTAAGAGTTGGGTGCTGATTTGTGAAGGAAATGGAATCAAGAAGTGGAGCAAGTGAAGAGAGCTTTTCTTCCTTTCCTTTCTTTCTTTCTTGGCTGGCTGAAAGAGTGAAGTGAGTGATGGTTTCTTGGTCTCCAATTTTGGGAAGAATTGTGTTGAACAAGCTAAGTTAAAGATGTGCAAAAGTCAACTTTGAATAGTGACTCGATAGGGTTTCGTATCACTAATTTCTCTCGGGTTTTATACATTCATGCACTAATCCTCCAAGGTATTTCCTTTAACTCTGTAATCACTCACTTTTACTAGTCTAATATTAATTTCTCAAATCTCCAATAAATTGCGTGGTGCGACTTTCGAGACATTATTGACGCGCGCGCGGTAAAAGCTTAATTTAAACTCACTCACATTTAATCCCTCAATTAACTTTTCTTAGTCTACTATTGATCATCCCTAGTTCTCCAAAACTAATGTACCCTCGAATCGAAATTATCTCGAAAAACGTGTACTCATTATTTCTTGCTAAACAAGCCGTAGAAAAATTAAATTTGCTAACGAAATGTTTTAAAATTATAAAAGGGACATTTTTGCATACAAATGGACTTGAAACGGATGAAATAAATTATTTGGGATAAACGGGTGAATAAATAATTAAATAAGCCAGTAAAATAAAATAAAATAAAATAAATTTCAGGTCTTCACACATCCCAAAACTTAGGGTCCCATCATTGTACCCAGGCATTAACTAAGACTTGTTCTCATGTACCGTACTCAAGACATAACTTCGTCGTACCCCGTGGTTATCCCCAAGGCACATGCTAACAAAGCTAATAAATTTAAAATTTATCAGTATATCATACAAACATAGATAATATTTCTTTTTTCACAACCAAAAGAAGATATGATTCCACCAATTCAATCCCATGCATCTAACCTGATATAAATATAGATAAATAGCTAGTTACAAATGCTTACAGACTTAACAAAAGCCAATGCTAGAATATAAACTTTCAATCCTTTATTGCAATCCTCTCTCCATTAGGATCAAATTCTAAATGCCCAAATGCTTGACTTGAACCTCTTTAGAAGATATAATCTCTACAAAAAAAAATGATAAGCGGAGTGACAACACCTTGCTCAGTAAGTAGCATGTGTATTTTCTTATTGGCTTGAGTACAGTAGTAGGCATACTAAAATCAAATATTCATTGATACATATGTATAAAATGCACAAAAATGTGGTCATCATTGATACTAAGGTCTTTTACTAAGAAAGAATCAAAATGGCTAAATTAGTTAGTTTGTTAAAAGTTTGTCATTTATATAGGGAAAGTCAATCTAGAAGATATCAAAATTAAAGAGACACAATTTTGTCACTTTAATAATCACTAAGAGGTTGCATTAGTCTTCTTTATTGGGCAAAATTACCAAAATCGTTTCCTTACTATAATGATCATCAAGAGGCTACAATTAGTCTCCTTCAATGGACAAAAATGCCAAAATTGTTTCCCCCCTATAATAGTTATCAAGGGGCTGCATTAAGCATTTTTCTTTTGTCCAATATTTTGAGTTTAACAAGCTTGCCTTCCATTTCAGTTCACAAATTATTCCAACAGATACTTATTCAAGATAGACAGATGGAATCAATTTTCCCATTTTATTGGCTTTTGATTGACTTGAAAGATGAAACCTTTAATGGAATGCTTTAGTATCATGTTAGCGTTTGAATTGTTTACGAGAATTTTGTTGAGATTTCTTAAACATGTTTTGCAGTTGGTCTATTTCTTTTTTACTTTTGTTCATTGTCAATTTCTTTATGTTTTAGCTTCCTCATGTACTGGTTTTTTTAACCTTCAGGCTTTCAGTTGTTCAATATTTCGTTGGCCCCTTTGCGCAAATAAGTAATAATATTAGGAGTACTGATACATATTTAAAATGGACAGATGGTTAATTAATTATGCAAACCTGATAGGTTCAATCAATTTTTCCATTTTTTTTTTGTTTTTGATTGATTTGAAAGGTGAACCCTTTAATGGAAAGCATTAGTACTTTGGTAGTGTTTGAATTTGTTTACGAGAATTTGTTCATTGTCAATTTCTTTTTGTTTAAATTCCTCCTATAACATTTTTCTTCAATTGATTGTAATGGAATTTTTTCTTCTCCATGGCGTGGTTTCTATTAGCCAAGCAACAAATACTTAGAAAATGTTGCAAAATACCTATTAGCAATTCAAGTGTTA
The DNA here is from genome assembly GCF_036785885.1 of Coffea arabica. Classification (NCBI taxonomy): domain Eukaryota; kingdom Viridiplantae; phylum Streptophyta; class Magnoliopsida; order Gentianales; family Rubiaceae; genus Coffea; species Coffea arabica. Next base: position 20,542,954 of record NC_092318.1, on the reverse strand, counting down.
CTCAATGTGTTTTCGTACCTCAAATCACAATCTACACCTTCAACAAAACAACTATGCCAAAAAGTACCATTGTCCGCTATCCTATCAAAATATGGCATATTGAAACCATGAATTTATCTTTTTTTTTGGTTGGTCGAAATCCTAATTTATCAGACAAAGAAAGTTACATGCACAGGATTGAAAAATGTAAACGGGACTAAATCATACTAATCATGCAAAGCAGAGTTTACACTATAGCATATGGCAGAAGAAAAAAAATCTGACTAAGTCAAAACTCTTCAAGACACTTTGAAAAGAAGATAATTCAAGGACATCCAAACAAACTCTTCCAAGAAAAGCAATACTTAAGGCAAAATTGATTACATTGTATTAGATCATTCCTTAAAAACCTGGAATTGGTTAATATTATACCCCAGTACATGAAAAAGGCAAATATTGCCAGCCTGACATCAGTTCGGTAAAGAAAAATGTCTCAATATGGCTAGAAGACATGAAAGCCATTAACAATTCAGACAACAAAAACTAGAGGAGGAGTCTTCAACATAAACAGAGATACATAGTGCCCACAATTCAATTGAAGATATCCATATAAAATACATCACGATTGACATGGTCTAGAAATGCAGATACTATATTTAACCATGCATTATTATAGGAAAAAAGGACTTGTAGTCAGGAAAAAGGACACTTTGAACATGTAAAGATACAAGACTATAATAAAAGACAGAATCAAGGTAACTCTTGCTGTAATATTAGTAGCTATGGTAGTTGATATTGCTGGTCCTCTTCATCTTGGGTTTCCAACTGTTGATGCTGAATTTTCTAGCCCTGCTATTCTGACTCCTTGAGTTCTTGTCACCTTTCCAAACCCACACAATATCCTCCAAACCAAGTCTTATGATTTGAAAAGAAATTTGGATGAGAAAACAAAATTTTATGAAAAAATTAAGGAAGAACAAATTTTGTTGAAAAAAAGAATGGATGACTTTAGTAAATTTGATGAAGGATTGCAAGCTGTTCAAGAGACTCAAGCTACCATGCGGGTTGATCCTGTCAAAGTTCCAGTTGGTCCGATCACTCATTCATGTGCTAAAAATTTTAAAGACTCATTGATGGCTTTAGTTTGTGTTGTTCAAGACCAAGAAGGCACCTACAAGTTTATTGAGGGCGTTGAGTTGGAACGTCAACCTATGAAGACTATCATTTATGTTGAAGACTTGGTGGCTTCCAGCAAACTAGCCATTAGAGTCGTTTGACAAAGGAAGAATGCAGGAAACTGAAGCAAAAGTAGAAATGCTGACCAATCCACGAGGGAGCAGATCGTGGATCCAGGTCTCAGATCCATTTCTTGTGCTTTTAATTTGATCTTCTGGTAATGTCCAGTGTCATGTCCAGTTCAATGTCTCAGGCCAGTCCTTGTAGGATCAGATTTTCGAATTTTAAGTGATTTTTGTAATTTTTGAGTTATTTCTTTATTGTGAGTTGTTAGTTCGATTTTTCAAGCCTTGTAGGCTATAAAGTATAAATAGCCAAACATATACGGTTTTCAATGAAGAAGAATATTATCATTATCAAAATTTCTAGATTTTCTTTCTTATGAGAAAGAGTTCTTTTGGCTTGCCAAAGTTACCTTGAAAATCTTAGAGTTGTCCTAAGGTGATCTCTAATTTATCAATTAAGCAACACACTTGATTGTAGTATTGTTCTACGATTAGAATCATTCTTGAGCGGTCCAAGAATGATTATGAATTTCCGTCTTCAAATGTTTAACCTAGTTTTAGATTTGGGCTTGTGATTTTCTATTTTTTTTCTTAATTCATGTCATGTTTTTATTCTTGAAAAGAAAAAAAATTCATTACTGTAGCATTAGTGTTTATCATTACTGTAGCAATTATTCTCCATCCAGAAGTTACTATTCATCCAAAAAAATTCTATACAGAGAGTTTTTTGAAGAAATCTGAAGTTCGTACCTGGGGTTTCTTGAAGTTCTGGGAAGTTTATTGATAAAATCTTTGCTATCCGAAAATTTCCAGCAAGTCTCTTGAAGTTCTTGAATCAAACTTGTGAAGTTCTTGAGTTTCTTGAACCAAACTTGAAGATTTCTAGACTTTCTTGAACTACAAATCTTGAATTCTTGAAATCTTGTTTGGTGGTATGGTTTTCAGTTCTTGAGAAACAAACATTAAAACCAATTCTTGAAACCAAAACCGATTCCTTGCCCCAAAACAGAATTCTTCTTGAAACAAAATCCATGACTATTTGGAGGAAAAAAAAGTCCCAACAACCTTAATTTGTTCTTGCATCCGTTACTTACCACTTGGAAATTCAGTTTGGAAACAAGAAAGAAAAAAGCAACGTGCAAGTGTGAACAAGAAAGAAATGCCGTGCACATTATCATACTTATCCAAAGTCCAAATCGGATTCCATTGTGACTACCATAACCGGATCTTGTTGGTCCAAATTCTTCCTGGAAACGAGCTAACCACCTTACAAAATCCTTGTTCCACCAAGAAACGGAAAGCAAATCAGAAAATTTTGAGCATCCAAGTCCAAACTAGAATCGGCTTTGCAAGATAGGCGACCCGTTCTTACTTATACCAAAGTACAGCTCAAATTCTTGAGTCATAAGTTCCAAAATTCTCATGAAATTTTCAGCATACCTAATGTTCAAATTCTATAAATTTTCTAGTCCATCTTGACAGCATTGTTGTTCTTGTTTTATTGCTAAATCCGAAATTTCAAATTGCTATCATCTAGTGTTAGCGATTGGTGGGTTGACTTTTACCTAGAGGAAGCTTTAGTTTATTCCAGGCAAGCAAATAACAACCATTGGAACCTGATTTTGAACTCATTAGAGTGATTGAGTGAAAATATGAGTATTGAGAATAAACACTAATGGAACATGTGAGGAAAACATACTTATTTTTTTGCTTACTCTTTTTTCAGGTTACTTAACATGTCGATTGGAGAGGGATCATCCATTGTTGACTCTAAACTTCTATGGAAGCCATGATGAGTGAGTTTCGATGATTGATGAGATTAGAACTTGAGCCATTACATGAACAGATATATCAAATTGAAAATTCCCAGAATCGAAGTATATCAAACCAGGGAAGGAGTAACAAGGATGAATATGAACTTTCCAATGATGAATTGAGAAGGAGACTAGATGACATAGGGCTGTCTGAAACAACAATAAGGAAGGCGACGATTCTATTAAGGGAATAAAGCCGAAGATTCCTTCATTTCAAGGAAAATCTGATCTAAAAGCTTACTTGGAATGGAAGAGGAAGATCGAAGTGATCTTTGAATGCAATACATGGAAGAGCAAAAAGTAAAACTTGCAGCAATTGAATTCACATATTATGCCATGATTTGTGGGATCAATTGCAAGCAAGTAGGAGGAGAAATCATGAACGTGTAATGGAAACTTGGGATGAATTGCAAGGGATGTTGAGGAAAAGATTCATACCAAACTATTATCATCGTGAACTACACCTTTGGCTTCAAACACTCACTCATAGGAACATATTTGTGGATGACTAATATAAAGAGATGGAGATGGCCATGATGAGGGCCGATGTGCAAGAACGGAAGCGACAATGTCAAGGTTTTTGAATGGAATGGGGCCCAAAATCGTTGAAGTGGTTGAACTCCAACACTACATGGACATTAATGAGATGTTGGATAAAACTATAAAAATGGAAAGGCACCTCAAGAAGAGGAGTAATACTAATCCAAACACCTCTTGCCAAACTAGAAGTTGGAAAAATTCCCAGTCAAGGAGGGAGGACGAGTTTGCGACCTCTGCAGAACCTCAAAGGCCGAAACCAAGTGCCACTAAACCAGTCCCTAAAATCGAGATAAAAGCTGGTCAACAAACTCATAAACCACGCAACCGGGACAGCAAATGTTTCAAGTGTCATGGAGTTGGTCATATAGTATCTCAATATGCTAACCAATGTGCCATGATCATAACATCCAGTGGGGAGGTAGTAACGGATGATGAAGATGAATATTAAGACATGCCATCATTAGTTGAAGAGGATGAAGAAGAACAGATGGAAACTAATGAGGAAATTGGTTAGATATGAAGATGAAGTGATTTTGGGATGTCCATGGCAATTTGACAAAGCTATCAACTTCTAAGGACGCACCAATAAATATTCTTTTATGCATTGTAATAGGAAGATTACCCTTGTTCCACTTACCTCCAGACAGGTCTATAAGGATCAAGTGAGGTTACAAAAAGAGTATGAGCTAGATTGTGATAAGAAAAACAAAGAAAAAATGAGAGAGAAAAGAAGGGAGTAAGGTTGAGGAAAAGGAAGAGAAAAAGACTATAGTAAGCTCAGCTAGAGGAGAAAAAAAAGAGAGAGAAAACAAAATTTGAGTGCAAAGGCTATTGATGTTAGGAGAGCTTTAATGTGTTACAACCTTTATTTGTACTAGGTGATAAAGAAGTGTTAGATATTTCTAATGATCTTACTAACACTTTACTTTCAAGTGTTTCATCTCTTTTATAGGAATTTTAAGACGTTTTCCAGAAGGGATACCAGATGTACTACCACCTTTGCAGGGTATTGAACATTAGATAGACTTGGTTCCTAGAGCATTGTTGCCTTACAAAGCTACTTATCAAATGGAACCTGAAGAGATCAAGGAGACGCAAAAGCAAGTGGAAAAAATACTAAGGAAAGTATGGGTGCGAGAAAGTCTTAGTCCATGTGCCGTACCAGTTATTCTTGATCCTGAGAAAGATGGTGGATAGAGAATGTGCACCGACTGTCGAGCAGTCAATGTAGTAATGGTAAAGTATCATCATCCTATCCCTAAATTAGATGATATGCTAGATGAACTGCATGGTGCCATTTGCCATTGCTCTTTTGGATCTCACTGAGTTTAGACTAGTGTTCTACCAGTTTCCTTATTTCATCCATTTATTATTTTTTGCATTTAGGATTTGTACCCATAAAAGGTCTAGAACTATAGGAAAGTGTTGCAAATTGCTAAAATAAGTCAATATAGGAAGAAAATTGTGATGTAAAGGAAACTAAGGGGGTGCTTGGTTCATGCTTTGGAATTGGTATTGGAGATGGAATGATATACAAAAAATCAGTATGGGTTTGAACCCCTGGTATCATTCCACGGACTAGTGCTTGGTATAGTTATAGTTGGAATGGTATCAAAATTAATTTTTTATTTTTTAATTGTTGTTCTTGGATTGATAATCATGCCCACCATCGGACCACCATCAAATCACTACCAATCCAAATCTTTTTTGTTTTTTGTTCAACAATTATCAACAAAAACTCATGACTAATCAATAAAAGATTTGAACGATTTGAGGAGAACGATTGCAATGAGGAGGACGATTTGATGGCAAGGGAGGAGAAGAAAGGGTCTACTGGGGTGAGGGGGGAGTGACCGGCGGTGGGAGAAGAAGAGAGATTTTGTTAGATGCTATGGAGAAGGAAAAAAATCGGTGACCTCCAACTGGTCTTGGTCCCACCCACTAAGGCTGGACTTGAAGACATCGATGGGTCCTTTGCCAAGCTTGTAGAGGTGGACCTCGACCTCGGGCACCTTCGTTCTAACCGAACGGATCTTATGGAAGAATTCAGATAATAACGGTGATGACTCGTCGGCATTTGTTGGTGCGGCTTCCTCTTTGATTTCTCCCATCTGAATCTATTTTTCTGCCGACAAGCCCATGTGGGTGCTGCCAAATGCTGATAAAGAGGGAAAAATAAGAAAAAAGGGAGGAGTTGCCAGATGCCATGGGGGGAGAGAGAGGTGTTGAAGGCAGAGAGGAAGGGGAGGCTCGATGGTGGATGTCTGTGAGAGGGAGAAAGAAAGTATTTTAACAAAATATTTTGTCTTTTATTTATTCACTGTTGGAAATGAGTTGAGGGTTTTGAGTGATTCCTTCCAATTTAGTCAGGAATCATAAATTGGACATGATTCCAATATTTCAATTACCATTCTAGTGTACCAAGCACTAAGTATTGGAATTGTCGTTATTCCACGTGACAAATCCCTCAAACCAAGCGGCCCTAAGTGTTGTGCCTTTGGAGTAAAATTATTGCTTTTCAAGTCTATAGTACAGAGTCTTGTCTAACTTGTGTTTGGAGTAAAATTATTGTTATGTGATTTAGGAAGACAAATTCTTCTTTTGTCTAAACTTGACTTCAGCGCGCACACTTTCTTTCTTGCATGATCAAAATGAGTTCTGTTTTTACTTTTCTTAGTTATTAGTCATAATTTGAGAATATACATAGGACGCTTTATGCATATTCCCTTTTGTCAGATAAACTTGCCCGTTAACTCGCAGAGGAAGGGGAGAAACCAAAACTATTGTCAGAATCACCTGCAAGGACAAAGTGAGATGCACAAGATTCTGGTTCTTTTGGCTTTTCTGTCTAGTTACATTCTAGCATGTTTCATATATAACTTTTCTGTCTCTTTGCATTGCATATAAACTGGTTTTGAAGAGCCTCAACGATTGGTCAAGTCTGACTTTGTGGTGTATGATTATTCATCTCCAAATTTTACATTAATTTTTTTTTCTTTGCTACAGTTTTGAGCTAAAGCGTGATGTATACACTTTTATACTTTAATATCAATATGGTATATCGGAACTTATTTGTGTGATGTGTACGTCATAACGTTGTGGAGTCATTTGTATCTTGGGATGGGAAGAAATCTATAACTCATCGATCGAGTTAGATTTTGTTCTTGTTGTCTTGGATTACAGTAGTTGTACTTCTACCATATTTATGTGAATAGTTGATAAATAGACAAACTTGGCAGATAGTGTGTCTTCTTGGAATATAACTATATGTTGATCTTGTAAAAGGTGAAAAAGCTATATCTATTTATGAAACCAAGGACCTAATTTACTTTGTGAATTCTTGTTTTCAAAGACTGGTACTGAAGCATCTGGAAATTCCCATAAAAAATGTCGACATTGAAGGAGATCTTGACCCGTCGGCCAGTGGCGGTGATGATCCGCTTAACCGTTCCACCGGGGGAGTTCGGCCGGCATCTCCGGTGAGGCCGGCATTGGGTCAATACAGGCTCACTCTAATGGCCTTCTGCAAGGATTTCAACGCTAGGATCCAATAGTACAAGCTCGACACTCCCTTGGCCGTTGTCATATCAGGCTTCAAGGACAACACCTTCGAGTTCACTATCAGGTCGCCATCGATCACGTGGTACCTAAAGAAGACAGTGGGGTTGGAGAAGGGTAGCGGGCACCCCGGTCACATGACGGCTTCCTCCTTGACCTTGAAGCACATGTACGAGATTGCCAAGGTGAAGCAGCATGACTCCTATTGCCAGTATATGCCTCTAGAGTCCATTTGTAAGTCTATCATCAAAACTGCTAATTCCATAGGGATTAAAGTCCAGAAGGAGCTTGATTAGATTTTTCTTTTTCCTTTTTTGGTTCTTTTTGCTGCTGCTCCTGATGTCTTAGTTTCGTGCCATTCCGTTGCTGCTTCATTGTTACCTTTTTCTTTTTTTTCTTATGCTTTCTCTCCCTCTTTCCTTTGTTGTGTTTCTTCAATGAATTTTTTTTTTTTTTTTGGGTGGGTTTAAGACTTTGGTGGTCGAGAGAGTACTGTTAAGCTTAAATTAAGTACAATACTACCAATAGTACCATTTTCGGAGCAATTTAATCACGGTGAATGGAGTGGGATGTTAGATTTTAGTACTATAAAATTTTTCATACTCTTTGATGGAATGATTTTATTAATATTTTTTCTTTGGGATGCTCGAGTCTTGAAATGTCAAGTGCAATTATTAGTTTCCAAGTTCATGTTGCATTGCGTTGTGGGAGATTTAATTTGACGTTGCTTGTGTAAAATCGACCGATGTAATGCAGCTTTCTTAGTACTACAAATGAACATTTGCTTGCTTATATTATCATTAATAACAAACGCGCATCATAAACTTTTTGTTTCCAATTTGCATCACCAAGAGACAAGTCCTAGACTCGTTTCAACAACCAATCTATTTTGATATTACATGTCCAGTAGATATTCTCCCATTACATATTTGTAACGAAACGTCTTTATACTACTAATAACAAATTTGGCCCCTTTATGACATATCCACCTTGATTCTGGAAAGCACCTACTTCTTCCTGCTACTTCCCTCAAGTGGCTATTGGGCTTTCTTCTGATTGGGCTGAAATGGTAACAAGTGCCAAACATACTCGTCCAACATAGCAACAATACCAAGAAACTGAAAACTAGAAAGTACAAGAAATAAGTGTACTAAGCAAGGCAAAATTTTAAAAATTAAAAATTAAAAAAATTTCTGCATACAAGTCCATTCTCTGCTTTGTTTCTCAAGCCTTGGCTGCCATAATCTCCATCATGGAAGTCCATGTTCCGTGGACAGCATATACTAAACCCAACGCTACAATTGCCACATCCAGAGCCAAACCCTGCCACCCCAATTCTTCCTTGTGCACGATCAAGTGAAACAAAGCCGGTAAAACAAAACCTAGAACGATGCATACATTGCTCCAAACTAGAGACAAGAAATCAGCAAAATTTGGCACCATGAGAGCCCGTCACTCCCAAAACCATGACCCATCTCATCCACAAAACAATACCTAGCTTCACTGAATCTCCTCTCCGCCACCTCATAAACAAGGTTCATCATCAGTAGGAAATTAAAGAATATGTTAATGCACAAAGCCAACTGAACAAGACTGCTCAATAGTCCCTGCCCAAAATTGGTCATGATTATACCTTTGGTCTCTTCACACGAGAGTAAAATACCCCAAAATTCCAATTCCTCCATACATTAAGGAGATGAGGCCACTGCCCAGCCCAGGATTCTCACAAACTGCTGCTTCTCCTTCGTTTGTGACTCCAGCGGCAATACCATTTTGATCCCTTCAAAAGCATAAACCACCATCCAAATAGGCCCAATACAAAAGTAATCCCAAAAAAGGCCCAACACAAAAAATTACATTCACTAGGACATACTGTTGACCCGTCCTCATTTGGATATCCATCCATCCATTTGTCAAATTGTTCCCAAAAAAAAAGGAAAACAAAAACAAAAAGTGTCGACGTTGAACTTCAATTCTTAAAAAAAAAAAAATAGTAACTTTGGTAATAAAATTGATAAGTTACAGTGTCATAGCCTGTCTTGGTCATCAATGTCTGGAAAAATCAAATTTGTCATCCAATAGACGATAAACTATCTCTCCCTCTCTTGCATGTTTCATCATGAACTCCAAAATTTTAATTTTTGTCATTTTTTCGTAAATCCAATCAAGCCCTAGAAATGATGTGTTACAATTTTGATAGTGTTGCCACTGTCTCAAGCAGTAATTGTAAGAATACATTGGCTGCCGGAATTCATGAGCGACCTATCTTTTTACCCTTTTTTATTACTTAATTGCATTTTAGAATTTTGCGTAATTTATATTTAAAGATTCTGGAGTAAAGCTACTATTTTGTGGAATTTTATTTAACAATAATTCTAATAAAATTCTAAACACTGAAAATTTTATCATGCTCTACTATCAAGGAAGTCCATGTTCCGCAGACGGCAATGCTAAACCCAGTGCTACAATTGCCACTTCTAGAGCCAAACCTTGCCACCCCAATTCTTCCTTGTGCACAATCAAGTGAAACAAAGCCGGCAAAACAAAACCCAGAACAATGCATACACTGCTCCCCACTAGAGAAAAGAAATCAGCAAAATTTGGCACCAGGAGAGCCACCACTGTCACTCCCATACCGCAACCCATCTCATCCACAAGCAATACCTGGCTTCACAAAATCTCCTCTCCACCACCTCATAAACAGGGTTCAGCATCAGTGAGAAAGTAAAGAATAGGTTAATGCACAAACCCAACTACACAAAGGCTGCTCAATAGTCCCTGCCCAAAATTGGTCGTAAGATTATATCTTTGATCTTTGGAGACTTAAGACTGGATTCAAGTCTTCTCTGCGTGTGGACTAAGAGCATCATATAGTGGTACGTGAGGAAGGCTACCAAGGAGAGCATAAGGACGCCTATCACCCACCCTGTTCTCTTGAATATGTAGGGTAGGCCAAGGACACCTGCTCCCACTATAGCTATGAAGACATTAGTAAAAGTCTTGCTCTGGGAAGAGAGATGATAGCCATTAGGGGCAACTAAGGGAGTATCTTCTCTAGGAACGTTCAGGACATACGAGGATGAACTTGCTTTGTCCTTCTCGAATCCCATAATATATTTTTTTTTTCTTAATTCAAGAATTTATGCTATGAATCCCAACCAATCACATTTGGGAGGATGAACCCCTACCTAGCATCTGTGAAGTGGTGCAGGATAGATGTCCAGCGGTTGATAACGCACATGGTCATTGTGAGGCAATGGTCCATCCTGGCAGAATTCAACATAAAGGATTTAAAAAATTACACATGATAATCTAACGTTAAAATGAAAAGCCCTTATCACTAAGAAAAATATGCGGAATGTGTACTAGTACAAGGCTGTCAGAATAGCAAATTCATCCTTCAAACACTGTATCACTTTGCACTTTAGAGAAATCAGAAGGCCAATGGTATGGAAATTTTGAAAACGAAGTTAAGGATAAATGGTACTCTCACAGTTCAAAATAACAATTTAGCCTTTAACTAAATAACAGCCTTCTATGACTTGAGAGCTGGACTAGTGATGTACTTTAGCTGACACTAAAAAACATGGCAAGAAAGGATGTACAGTAGACCCAAATAAACACGTACAAACAGTATCTATATCTAGGCAGAAAGAATGCAGACATAAAACACCAGCAATATATGCTGCTCTCACAAATCACAAGGATCTCACTTAACACACGTACAGGCTACACCTTTGCCTAACAGGAAGAAAAAATAGCTTTATAGTAATCAGGAACACGAGACTTCAATTTAAAATAAAAAAAAAACCACAAACCAAAGATATCAAGTACATCAACTAATGCAAAACAATTTTGTAGTTTTGTCACCACAATGAAAAGCTGCTGAATCAATTTCCAAAAATAATTTATCTAGAAAACATTCTCCATGGTAACAAAAGTGCAGGACATTCCAAGTCAACAAGTTTCTTTGCACTCAATCACCAAAGCTACATTGCACAACAAAAGATTGGATGGAGATGAATAAAGATTGTTCAACTGGTTATATCTTTGGGCATTGATGTGACATTTCAATAAAAGACACAAATCAGAGCCAGAGAGACCGAGAAACAGAGCCGCGTTTTAGAAGATCAAATGCATTTTCCTGAGCTATAATATTATCATAATATATATCACAAAGATAACAGACGCTTCAGTGACTAAAGCTTCACATAGTACTATTGGCTTTGTCAATATAACAAGGAAATACAGAAAGGAATACTACCTCAGCCAAATTTATTTGGAAAGGCTTCACAAAATCTTCAAACATACGTGGCGATTGTCCTCTCATCTTTTCCTCAACTTCCTGAGAACAGAAACAGAAAGCACCAAAAAAGCTAACACCACAATCCCAAATCCTTCTTAGTTTTTCACTAACAAAAAGTGGTAAACAAATACTTGAAAATACCTTATCCCATTGCAAATCTAGACACAGAAGGTTTAGGTCAAACAAGAATCCATCATTGAGCAAATCAGAAAGAACACAATAATTAAGCACTACTTAATTATCACAAAGCACCGCAAAGAAAAATCACCATATAGACAGTTAACATCAAAATAGTTAACATCAAGACTTCCTGCAGGGAATATCTTCTTATAAACTTCCATCCAGAAAAGCAAGTTGATGTAGTTGCAGAGGTGTATACATAGCTGACTTTCCTAGAAAACCTTTGCTAGGTCTGGTCAAACTTATTTTGTTATATGATATTGTTCTTTCTTGGGGGTATAGTACGCTGACTAGCCCAATGCAATAGTCAAGAAGGAAACGGAAAAAAATCTGGGAAACATTAATATAAATCCTTTTCTAAACAAAAGCTATTATTCGACATTTATACATACATACGTTCATACATAAATACATAGATCTATGCACAGACTGCAAGACAGTATCTTTTAAGCAATACCAAGAGTACATGTTGACAAAGAAGCTTCCTGCAAGAGGACTTATATTAAATCATGAATGCATGAGGCAGTTAATCAGACTCTTATAAAGTAAATGATCTATTCATGCAGCTCCAAACGTATTTATTCATCAGAATAACACAAATGGGAGAGACAAAAAGAACGAAAAATTAGCCAATAAGGATAATATTTGTTATATGTCTCAAAGCCACAGACGAGAAGAATGAAACGTAAATAATGACTCACCAATCCAGTTATCCTTGAGTGTTCAAGAAGTACCTTTGCAATCATGTCTAGTATGTGCCTGTTCTCCATTAATTTCTTCATTGCAAATTCTTCTGTTTCTTCAATGTACTGCAACATAAGCAATTATAGTTTTCACTGAATTTGCAGATATGCAATATATAGAGAAGAAAGTGCATTGGAGACCCTCCTCCTCATATCTGTTTTGCTCGGCAGTATAATCTGATTCCACAAAGTAAATCTATAAAATTATTTCACCTTAGTGATGTTATGGGTTTCACTCTCATTTTGCTATGAACAGAAAAAATATCTAGTCATGAAAATTATTCTCATAAAGTTATCCTTTTGTGGTTACATAGTTTCTTCATATCTGGAAAAGTTTAGCTTAAAAGAAAGCTGAAGGTAGTAACAATAACACAAACTTGAACTCGACTTTCCTTTCCTTAATAGTCCTGGAAACATGTTTGATTTTAGTAGCAGACAAGGATGTTCAAGACTTCCATATCTTCCACCTGCCAAGGTCTATAAATCTAAAGTGGTTTGGATGTGAGAAGTAACTGAATTATATTCTTCACTTATCTCAAACCAGAATAACCTTTATATGAGCAAAGCAATAACCACATTTGGGTGCAAAAAGATTCAGGATGTCTTTCAAGAAACATGAGACCATAACAAAGGGATATGTCCTTCAAGAAACATGAAACCATCACAAAGGGCTATGTCCTCCAAGAAACATGAAACAATCACAAAGGGATACTTCACTTACTCTTGCCAACTCCCTGGTAAATAGTTCAGAAACTTCAACTGTCATATCAGCAGGAATAACATGAGGATCGTCCCACTATATCACCATAACAAGTTGAAGCAGCATAATTAGTTGCTCAGAAAAATTAAGGATGTGATCATGCTTAAGCAAAAGGAATTCCTACAATGAAGCTTAAAATTCTGAAAAAAAAAACTACCTTATATGTAATAAGCTCACGGTCAGGATTATCTGGTCTCTCAACCAGTCCAAGTCTTCTTGTCAAAGCTGTAAGCCCCAACCTAGGATTTCCAGGGCTTATCACCATTTCTCGAGCAATCTAAAGGGAAAATGGAAATTATTACCAAGCTGAAGAGATAGGTCCCCATTTAACTCCAACCCAGATACTTAAAAACTCGCCCATCAGTGAAGCAGCTTCTTATCTGCTTTCAGAAATAGATCTGAAACTATTTACTTACCTTTGTAATCTTCTCCAGATCATCTTGTCCACCATCAGTAATATCATCCCCAAATACAATACATTCAGCACATCGCCCACCATGAGCAACTACCATTTGCATTTTCATGTAGCCAAAGGTTGTATAACCTTGATCAACCATATCTTCTCGAGGATAAAACACAGATATAGCAGTTTCCTTTTCAATAGAACAAGGAACAGTGTTGGAGACAACTCGGGCAAGATTAAGCGCTACAAATGTTCACAACAGGAGCTGTAACTTGCCACCAGGTAGAAGTTGAGAAAATGCATGCCAATCAAAACGAGGGAACAAGTGTGCCAAGACTATGTGTCCAGCTTCATGTACTGCCAGAAGTCTTTTCTTTTCAAAAGACACCTATTACGTGAACGCATTAAACATGTGATGAAAAGAACATCTAGAAGGATCTTAAAATGTTTGCAGCGATACTCTTATTAGTTTGCATGAATAACATGCTTACATTTTGTTCACACTTCTGCTGCTCTTCCTCCGTGAGAAGCACACCCATACCCTCAAGCAGTTGCTTGTCCAATACATCTACAATGTCTTGCTGGTAGATCTTAGTATGCCCTTTTCTCACCTGTACAAGTAGTGAAAAAGCCTGTTAAGAGTATTTTGTTCATCATCTGTATGTATACAATACAAGTGAAATAGAAGACAACAATCATATCTAGAGCCAAAGGTCATGAAAAGTTCCAACTGTTGAGAAAGCCTCAACATCTTGAAGATCTTTCTGCATGGATTTAATACGTTGAGCTCACAAAAAAGGGAGGGAGGGTTGGGAAGTAAATATTATATCTGAGTTGCATCTTAAGTTCTCATGTTTAACCAAATATATATCTTGAGATAGACTTTTAAACATCAGCTGCAGTTTAGGAAGGCTGTACATTTTGAAACTCAAGTTATTTAATTTATCCATTACACAAATAATATCAGAGGATTAAGCCTTAATCTCAATAATCAGGATTTAAGAATTCAAATGCAAAAGGATAAGAGATCTGCCAACAAGTAATCCACAAAACATGGTGATAAAAACTTTTTTAATTCTGAAAGCTTTCTCTTGAACAATAAAACATTTCCATGTTCATTATTCCATTCCATCCATTAAAACAGAGGTCACCAGAATATGTACACAGTAGATCAGAAATATAGCTTGTAAAGCACAGAGATGACTAACTTACCGGCATTATTCCAGCTTCATTCACTAGGTTTCTAATATCCGCTCCTGAATATCCAACAGTACGAAATACAAGCTGTACAAGTAAAGAGACAAGATTGTCATAAGTAAACCATTCTCCAGACCTTTTAGTCAGAAGCCCCTTTACTCCAAAGCCCCATGGAGGTAAAATATTTAACAGAGAGAGAGGGCGGGAGAGTAAATTCTTAATTAAATAGTAGCAGACAAAAGAAAACAAGACTCTCCTCCCACTGATACATTAAATGGAAGGGGACCACGACCTGCATAGAAAGAGATTGAAAAAAACCCTCCATATGATACCTCGGAG
This sequence comes from Coffea arabica, assembly GCF_036785885.1. Lineage (NCBI taxonomy): Eukaryota > Viridiplantae > Streptophyta > Magnoliopsida > Gentianales > Rubiaceae > Coffea > Coffea arabica. The sequence continues at coordinate 20,527,894 of NC_092318.1, read as the reverse complement.
GAGTTGTAAAATCAGTGGAGTGATACAAGAGTTCAGCAATTAGACACATTATACCTTCTCAAAATCAACATCCTCTGCAAGTCGTTTACCAGCACTATGCACACCAAAAATTTGTACACGTTGCTTTGCATCAGGTAATCCAATATATAAACGACGGTCAATACGTCCAGGCCGAACAAATTCTAGGTCCAATTCATCTGGCCTATTAGTAGCACAGATGAATTTGACAGCTTGCCTCAATGAGAACCTGTCAACACCTATTCTTTCTTTCCTGGGAACAACAGACTTCCCTTTGTAAGTGGTAATATTAAACTTGAAATTACTAAACAGCAGCTGCAAATTTCAATATGGACAATTATAAAATTGTGAAATTGACTCTATCCCTACATCCATCTCTCTCTTTCTACTCCCACCCCTTCCTTCTCCTTGCCAATCTTTATTCCATTACAACATGTTCCCATGATTGATAAACATCCAATCAGAAGTACAACAATATGCAATGTGGAAACACTAATTTTAGTGAAGTTATGAAATAGTCAGAAATTCTAACTTGAAACTACTAATAAATAGAGAAGCCATAACTAGCTCCACTATTTCTTCCCTAGTGCATGGCAACAATACATCAAAATGCATAAACATTCACCATCTATTAATCACATGAAAGCAGCATAAATATTATTCAGTTTAGCAAGTCTGTCGTTTTAAGTCTTACATCACATACAGTCTTGTAATATGATCTTTGTAACAAAAACAGGAACTCTCTCTTACAGTTGAATTCTGATTGAGCACACAACCCTATAGATTTAAAAAGTTTACCATGCTACTAAACATCCTTCACTAGGAGACCAAGATGGAACAACATGAAACACCACACACATCGAATCATCACTATGAATTTCCCTCACAATCACTTGTATGTGGACAATTCCTCCTGGATTCACAAAAACTGAATCTCAAGCAAACAAAGTGCTGTGGTCAAAATTTTGGGGATTCTGGGAAATAACATCCTAAATCTTAAAAAGATAAACCTGCCAGATCAATACTTAGATACGCAGAAGCAATATAGTCGTGGCATAAGGAAGACACTAACTCTCCATCAAGCTGAGCAATAAGAGCTTCAAATGTTGCTCTTCTTCGTGGATCCTTTCGGGCATGCCTCCCAGCAATAGCATCAATCTCATCAACAAAAACAACAGCAGGAGCCTGCATAAAGAAGGAAGATTAAATTTTGTTCTTCCTAGACATAGCACAAAGGCATCAAAGGTTTTTTGGGGGGAAAAATTTTAAACACAAAAAATCCTAAAACAAAACTAATGAAAATCAGAATGTGTTTTTCCAAAAGCTCCAAAGGCAGAGAATTCTTGCCTGATGATCTTTAGTAAATTTCATGTATAAGAACATGATCAACAGAAAAATAATGGGGAACTGTTAAACATAAAGCATGGAAACATCAAACACGCAAAAGGGAAATTTAGGAGACACAGTAGTCTTTGTATCAAGATGTTTCAGAAGCAGAGGGTGGGAGAAAGGAATGAAGAGGAGAGGAGAATGGAGATGGTCTGAATCAAACTTTTGTTCTAACACAAGGAAAAAAGAAGCTTAACCACAAGCCTACATCACGATTTACATTATAAGATATCGAACGTGGTTTTCAAACTGGCCAGACTTACATTTCTCCTAGCAATAGAAAACATTTCATTTGTTCTTGCAGCACCACTTTTTTCACTGTCTGTAAACTCTGCACCAGAAGCAAAAACGAAAGGCAACCCACTTTCCTTTGCAAGAGTTCAGACAAAAAGTGTTTTGCCTGTTCCAGGAGGTCCAGAGAGAAGCACACCCTGTAAAGCAGATAATATGACACGAAAAAATTACAACTCTTTAATTCTTGGCATATTTTATCCACTGTTTAGTTATCAACATATGAAGCTCACCCGCACAAACTTCACTTCTTTTTCATAATAATGCATGGGATTTCCCATGTATATCATCAACTCATCTAGTAGATCCCAGACATCTCCTCCCAGTACTACTTCTTTGTACATAGACTTTGTTTCCCCAACTTCCCCTACTGGCTGAGAAAGTGGCAGAATAAGAGATCAAAAATAAACTCAAGACGACGAGGAAACTACAAATTTAGAGAAAATAAAATTTACCAAAATGAAATTTTCAGCATAAGCCATGTCGAAGAGTTGATTGTACTTCTTATAAAGGAAACGTCTTGAAGTGATGTGAAGAAGCATCAGAGATTCTCTTATGAACCACAATATCAGTATGCCAGGCAGCAAAGCAAAGACAACTTTAAGAAAGTAATGAATCTGCCGCTTTTGGAGGAGATCAACTTCAGCTCCAGAACTTGATATCATCTCAAACAAATAAGGATCAAGTGGAATATCTACCTGAGAAAGTACAATGCATCAATAAGCAATTTCAAATGAAAAAGAATACAATTTCAGCTGAACCATAACCAAGAGCTACAAAGCTCACAATATACTCCATTGGGAACCCTTCTCTCATTGTCACATACAACCTTTTCAGGTCTTCTGCGAAAACAATAGCAGCGACATGCAAAAATCAAACACAAATCATAGCCTGATTTCTACAGTTGACCCCAACAATTTATTGCACCTAGCATCAAAAAAGGGATATCAAAGATATCTAACATCTCACACTCCCACTGGAGTTCATCAATGAAATCTAACATCTCACACTCCCACTAATGGAAGCCAACCAGTCAAGAAAGCGTTGCACAGTTCAAGTTTTATGCATACACAAGCATGACATAAATCACATTGCTCCATCTGCATCATTTTTTTTACCAAGTATCTTTTCATGTCTGTGAACTTTACAAGTTCTCTCCCTCATCAGTGCGGAAATGCGTGAGGAAAGATTCGCCAATTTCCTAAATGGCAAGATGAAGACAGACACAGAAGGATGAACTACTAGAATCATTACCTCAGAAGAATCAAGTTTTTGAAGAAAATACATGTAAGGAAGTTTAGGGCGGTAGCGCCACCATCTTTTAGAAATCCACAGCGCTCGGTTTCCGTGGTTGTTCTTGACCTTTTCAAGAACATCTTTGCACAGGCTATTCTCAACTTCTTTCATATCGAACTCGACTACATATCTGGCATTCAATGAATGTAATTGTTCAGCTAACTTATCCTTCTGAAGGATTTCATTCCATGCTTGAAGCCTTTCACGCCAAGTTCCTCGACTCTCCTGATTTTCTCCTACAAAAGAAGGTTGTTAAAAAAGCTATTTAACCACATTAACAGGCCATCACGCAGATCGTGGGGCACTTAAGGCGGCAGCTGGCACCTAACAGCATCTTGACCCCCATCAAATTTCCACTTTGTACTACTCACAAAAAAAAAAAAATCAGATTCATGCCAAATCCAAGTTTGCTGCTCCAATTTTTACCAAAGTAATGCTGATTTTGTTTAGTCCTTCGGGTATGTAAAAGAGACATAACAAACCAAACAACAGCATTTCCACACTTGTTTCTTCTTGCATCTTCACTGGTCAGTTGAAGTCCATTAATTTTACTTACAACATAATCACATGTAAACAACTGGTCAAAGAAAATAGTTAAAGCCGGGAATTCCACCAGGACATAATGGAAACATTGTACAAAAAATATTTGCTGATAAAACATTCCATCCTTATGTTTTCTATAAACTAACTCTACATAGGACGTTAAATTACCAAATCAGCTAAAATTTAATTAACTTAAAACATAGAAAACAACTCAATATCCAGTCCCAGGTCCTTAATAAAAACAATTAAAAAAAAAAAGCATGCATCAAGCCAAAAATTAATGTACCCAGGAACCTTGTTAAATGAAGATTTAAAAACATTAATCTTTTTCCCTTTTCTTATTTTAACGGGTGTCTGTAAAAGGAGCATGCCCACTAACTTGAGGGAAGAAAAACAGACTTGCAAACTCACCCAAAATTGTTAAATCTTCTTCCAAAACCTTCTTCTCTTCTTTGTTCAATTTCACATCTTGGTCTATAATTTCTTTTACACTCTCCCAGGGATGATCATCATCATCATATGCATCTTCCCCAACAAAAGAACTATCATGAACAAGCGTTCCATCAGGTCCTTCAATAAACTTTTTGAGTTTTAGGCCCTTTGGAGTTGTCTTCCTCCACAAACCCTTTTTGAACCTGCATTAAAGAAGAAACATCTGAGATAACGAGTGCAATCAAAAGGCACTTTAAAAAATAAAAGAAAAAAATCATGGCGGCGGGTATTGAGACAGTCAAATGACAAACATTATCAAGGAAGTCATAAGTATGTCATCAGGTAACATTGGAACATGTATATAAAAGTAAATATGCAGAAGATTCGTGTCATAGTAACTGTTCAAGTCATGTGCTCCTCGGTGAGAGCTGAAATCGTACTCTTCCAAACTAAAATCAGGTGAGATAGGAAAAGTCGCACACACTTTCTGACATTTGTGGGAGTAGGCTCAGGAATGAGAGTCTCCATATATGCCTCAGCCAGCTCTCTTCTTTCTCGATCAATAAGAGGTGCTTGAATTGCCTTGTAAATTCCTCAAGAAGAAACCACCATAACAAGTGCATAAAGAATTAGAACACCAATTCACTTGGCTTCCCAATTCTTTACGTCCTGAAAACCCAAACAAGAAAACAAGCACATTACCTTAGTTGAGATTCACACTGAGAGGGGCCATCAATCAAGAACTTTTAAAAAAACCCAAAAGAAAAAAAAATGATGCTAATAATTCAATGGTGCCAAGTATGCAGAGCAACAGAATCAACCCATGCATTTATTATTATTATTTCACAACTCCGAAAAAAAATTGAATTGCATAAACGGAAATACACAGAGTTGTGTGTATTGTTTAAAATTACCTTCCAGCGATCCAATTATTCCAGTTGACGAAATCGGGAAGTAAGTGGGACCTAAACCTTTCCAGCGCAGAGTGGGGCAACTGGACGGAGCGACGAAGTGGAGCAGCGAGCTGAGCCAGTGTAGCAATAGCGTCATGTTGAAATTCAATACCGGTTTGTTGCTTGAAATTTGTAAAGAAGCGGCGAGAAAGATGGAGCCAAGAGAAGCCAGCAGCAGCATCGGAAGCGGAGTGGTCGAGAGGGTTATCATTACTAGTAGAATCAGAAGAAGAAGAAGAGGAAGCTAAAATGGGGGTCCTTTGGGATTTTTTATGGCAGGAGAGCTTAGACATGTAAGTGAAGCAAGAAAATGGAGAAAAAGGGCGGCTCACGGGGAGAAGAAAGAAGTTTGAAAGAGTAGAGGAAGGAGGAGGAGTGTCAGGGCTGAGGAGGAGGTGGTGTTTGGCAGTTATAGTTGGTGGCGTTGAAGTGGAGGACAACTGAAATGGGTGACCGCCGGCCGCATAATTCAATGTGCTTATCTCCATGGTTGGTTAAGTACATTAACCCTGATGATGCATAAGAAAGTGCGTCAGAAAGCAGCAGCAACAGAAGATGGTAGTAGTAGTCTAGTCAAAGCGCTAGAAAGAAAGAAAGAAAGCAGGTGCACCACCGGCAAAAATGGTTTTGAGACTTCGGCCTCTCTCTTCATTCTCAGTTTTTCCTCTTTCTCTATCTTTGAATGCTAGCCGGAAATTGGAAAAGCACCCTCCGAAGTCCGGGTGACAAATGCGGGTCTGGGCGATAGTTTTAGGCAATCAATCATGGGGTCAATCAAATTATCACGCGTCCAGGCCCAACACAAAAGCAATCCCAAAAAGGCCCAATGCAAAAAAATACATTTACCCCGCATACTGCTGACCCGTTCTCATTTGGATATCATACAATCTATTTATATCTATATAAATTTGACAAGAAATTTTTAACAAAAAATCTCTACATATCTTTCCACTCCCAATTCCATTTTTCTAGCATTTCACATTTAATTTAATTTATAAAATATATTCCTTTCAACCTCCATATCTACGCCTCACATTTGAAATTGTTGTTTACTTTTTAAAATCATTTCATTTCAAATTGTTAGTTAATGTGCATGTGCATGTTATCCTTTACAGTTGAAATGCGATTTTAACTCATTAGTATGCGTGTTCTGCACCATTTAATCTAATTAGTATGCATGCTCTACTCTTATTTTTTATACTTATTGCCACATTTTCGTATTTCAACTCATCACATTTCCCAATTGCATGTGTTATTTGCGATTCTACTCCATTTAAGACTTCTATAAGACCATAATAAAAGATAATAAATATAACATCCTTTCGTGTCTTTTTAATTTAAATAAGTAAGGGAAAATATTTATAGTCCCTTTTTTTGTTATTCACACTTTCATGATCATTTAATCATATAGTTTTCATTAATTAGACTATATGATAATACAAATGGTGGGAGTGCAAGTAATAAAAAATGGAGTGCAAATAAAATTTTCCTAAGTAAGAAGTGGTTGTCATACCTTTTGAATTTAAATAAGTAAAGAAGTGGCTTTCATGCCTTTTTAATTTGAGTAAGTAAAGAGGAAACATTGCCAAACTTCCTAAAAGTAAAAAAGTAAATGACAATATTTTATCTTTTAACTTAGTAATTCTAACTAAAAAGGCCAAATTATATAGAAAATAAAAAGAAAATAATATTCATTGGTTGTGGATTTAAAAAATCAAGAATGATATCATTTATGAAATCTCTAAATAAAAAACAAAGTACTACTGGCCTTTTAATGTGGAAATTTTTAGTTGAAATATTCATTTTTGATAAAAAAAAAAAAAAAGATAATGATAACAACAACACCAATTCTATAAAAAATTTTAAAAAGTAACATTACCGTTTAAGAGATGAGGGAAAGGGTGGTGGTTTTTAATAATTTTGAGAACTCTAAAAACACATATTACAGAGATTTTTTTTTAAATCTACATTAAAGTCTATGAAAAATACTAATTTAGATGCAGTCAACAATTTTAGGGGCACAAGATACTAATCTAGCATTTTAACTGGTGCTACGCACGAGCTTATATTTCAAATCGAAATAATATTGTATGTAGGGGAAAGAATTTTTTTCTAAAAATCGAAGAAAATAAATTGGTTATAATTTATTTTTTTATATTATAAGTTTTGATATATGGGTATAACATACTATCTTTTGTCGGATTTTGGTAAATTGGTTTTTTTTTTTTAGAAATTTCTTCTCACCTTACTATAGACACCAAAATTTTATCATTTTGTTTGTTTTTTAATTTATTTTTGTTTTGTTTCTATTTCTTGAGGAAAATCATTTTTAGAAAAATCAAAAAAAGAAAAGAAAGGAAAAGAAAGACAGAAAAAGAAAAAGAGAATACCAAAGTCAGTTTTGAAAAAAAAAAAATTGGATAACCCACGCCCGCGTGCATCGCGCGCGCTGGGTTTCTCCGAGCAATAGTACAAGGTTTTGCAGGCACCATTTCATCCATTTTTTCCTTTCATTTTTCTTGCATTTTTTCCCTTCAATCCCTCCAGTACAAGGCCACTTGGCATTGATCCAAAACATGAGGAAAGTTCCAGAATTAAGAGTCGTCTAATGGCACAAAGTTTGCCAAGAAAATGCAGCAAATCTGCACCATTAATCTTAGGTTTTTGGAGCCTTTTACCACCCAATCAAACCCTCTCCTTAAATGCATTAACAATTCCTCTATTATGTAAATCATTGTAAGTTAAATTATTTTTTCAAATTGCTTTCAGATAATGATAGACAATAACTAAGCAAGTTTTGGCTTCAAGTTATTTAAGATTTTAAAATTAAAAAAGTCCATTTGGTGCTCATAATGTAAATTTTTTTTCAACATGTTAAGCATACATTTCTTTAAAACTTTTAGTCTTTATATATATATATATATATATATATATATATATACTAGTGTATAGTGCCACACTTTGCATGGCCTTGCCCATGCACGGTTCAATCTTATTGTGTATTAGTTTTGAGTATTTCTTAAATTTGTGTATAGACTACACTGAAGGATCCGTCAAATGCAGTAGCTATAAAAAGTAACTTTTACAAAGAAAGATAGCTTATTTAAAAGAAAGCCATTATCAGACGAAGCAAGTGGTTTAAGAGAGCTTTAAAATAATAAAAGTAAAAATTAACACTATCATAAAAGAGCAAAAGATGCAAATGCACTACTACAAGATAATTGCTCCAATTTCTTGAAACAAAGATTCATATTCCCAAGGAACAGCCACATCCATTAGCCATAGTTTCAAGTGACAATCATGACAATCGTTAAAATGGATGCTAAAATAAGGTGGAATGGGATGAAGGGTTTCACTTACACCAGCACTCTTAGGCCTCAAATAGCAATTATTAGTTGATTTCTTCCTTGAAGTTTCACACCTAGAGCCCTCCAATTTGAAGATGATTAGTTGATTTGAAGCTCACTTTCATGTTCAAACTTCAGGGTGTTTGGTGGCTTCTCATTTACCAAAGTAGCACTATCTAATAACTCAGCATTCAGCACCCCACTAATTTAAGAAAAATTATAATTAAAAACACTCCGGTAATACACGTATTTTGTAACAAAGCTTCAAAGCCAAATTTTCCACATGAAAAGCCCCACCATTGAAGAAGATATTCCAACAGTACTATTAATTACTACATGTTTTACAGTTCTAAAGTCGCATTAACAAAAAATGATATCTCAACAAACCACAATAACTACTGCAGTAGTTCATGTAATCATCATCTACTTCATAGACGTTACTTCCTGGATCCCTACATTTAGGTGGTAGTTTTCTTTGTAAAATCGCTGAGACATTTTCACCTATCACGATTTTCTCATTCCCTCTCAATTTCTTCTTGTTGACAGACGAAGTCTTCCAAAATTTAGCATATTTTGGCACTTGTTTAATCACGTCCAATAAAGGGAGATTGATTGCCACCTTCTAAAACACCTCTAGGATCTCCTTCTCTTTGTCTTGCCTTTTTGGCTTCTCCAACTTATTAAGGAAAGGTGGTGAGTTTGTATTAATTTTAATTAAAAGGTTAGAAACTACCTCAGGAGCTATCTTGCTTAACCCTTCTTCTTCCAACTCCTTCTCAATTTGATCTTCACTCTTATCTTTCGAAATTGTAAGGTTTGGCCCTTCAATCTCCTTTCCACTTTTGAGGGTCATGGCGCTAATGTTCTTTGGATTCACCTCAGGCTGAGAATGAAGTCTTCCTTTTCCTTGAGACTCCAAGCAGTTTATTACAAATGCCATCTAACTCATCTGATTGTCTATATTTCAGATGCTCGTATCCATCTTATGTTGGAACTGCAAGGTGTTCTATTGAAACAGGAAGGTATTCTACTAACGTTGCATGGTGTTAGAAGCTAATGTCTTGACCATCTTCTCAAGAGATGTTTTCAAATTAGACGAAAAGGGTTGAGGTCTTGATAGGTAAGATGGCTAAAACCTTTGTTGTCTGCTGGGGAAGGAATTTTTCTTATTCTCCTCATAACTGAAACTAGGGTGATCTCTCCAACCCGGATTGTACGTGTTGGAGTAAGGGTTGTACTACCTTTGGGGCACGAGCACATTTTCAGTCATTTTCACTTGTTTAGTACTATCATGTTGTAGCATCGGGCATCCATTAGTGGAATGGCTAACATCCTTGTAAATTTTGTATGCCTTGACTTGCTATATGTTCCCCATTGCCATTTGTTGAACTATGGAAGTTAGCTCAAACAATTGCTCTTGAAGTGATGAAATGTACACCTCATTCACTCGACGAGTTGACACATCATCTCGTGTACCAAATTGTTGGAAATTTTCAGTCATTCCTTCGATTAACTCCTATGCTTTTCGAGGGGTTTTTTTCACTAAAGTATCTCCACTTGCAGCGTTGATGATACTTCTGTCTCTGTAGAGTAGACACTCATAAAAGTACCGAATAAGGAGTTGCTTTCTTATCTGGTGTTGAGAGCAATTGGTATACAACTTCTTGAATCTCTCCCAATACTCGTAGAGAGACTCCTTAGGATTCTGCTTAATACCACAGATTTCCTTCCGTAAATTGGCAGCAAGGGATGTAGGGAAGTATTTTTTCAAAATTTTTTTTCTTCATATCCGTCCATATTGTGATGCTCCATGCAGGCAAGTAATATAGCCAATCTTTAGTAGCTCCTTTCAAAGAAATAAGGGAAGGCTCGCATCTTTATCTATTCCCCTATAACATCAGGTGATTTCATATTTGAATAGACAATGGTGAACTCTTGGAGGTGTTTATGGGGCTGTTCACCTGGCAAACCATGAAAATAAGGCAAGAGATGAATTAATCCTAATTTTAATTCAAATATTACATTTTCAGCAAAATCAGGAAAAGTAATGCATAAAGGCTGTTGATTTACATTAGAGGGGTCAAAATGGGTGACTTGGGCGGGTTTGGGTTGGGTAAAATGGGTAACAGGTATAAGTGAATCAACCCATTTATATCTATTTAATTAGATGAGTGTAAATGGGTAAGTCAAAAAATGAATTGGGTAACCCAATTACCCATTTATAACCCATTCATTTTAACTTTTTGTAAACTCATTTAAATTCATTTTTGCAAACTAAGTTATCAATTTATACCGCTCTTTGTACCCATCATTAGTTTTAAATATTTACTTATAATGTTTAATAAGCCTAATTACCAATTTTTTTTCATTTATACTCGATGTCACAAAATTACCTATTATTTAATAATTGAATAATAAGAATTAAAAATTTGAACTAAGTACTATAAAAATTAATCTAAAAACTTAATCTAAAAATTTTGAACCCCTAACATTTTTTTCATATATAAATTTAAAATTTCATTTTAGAAAGATAAGAAAATAGGCTAAAATTTATCATAAATTGGTAATGGTAAAAATGAGCAAGTTAACAAACTAAGAGGAAATAAAATAATAAGATAAAACCAACAAATAATAATAATAATAATAATGAAACAAAAGTAGTTAACATCATGACAAAATGACAATTTTGAAAAAAAAAAAATGGGTGGGGGGAAAATAAGAGACTTGGGGGAAAAAGAATTCTAAATGGGTTAATTGGGTTTGATGGGTTACCCAATAATACCCATTTATTAAATGGGTATTATTGGATAATCCATTTATACCTATATACAAAAATTTAAAATACTCATACCCATCTATTCATTGGTGGGTATGGGTAAATTTAGTTAATTGGGTTGATTTGCCACCTCTAATTTAAATCAAGAGCAACCAACTTCCTTAAGGTTCGATTATTATTTGCCATAAGGACTTCTTCCTACTCAGAATCACTAGAAGAATCCAACAAATCCACAACTAAGTTAAACCCTCGAGAAGCAGTAGGTGACTGTTCTCCCTTTCGTATTCTAGTTTCTTTTCTTAGCCTATATGCAATCTTCTCAATCTCAGGATTGAAAATCAAATCACCTATACGAGAAGAACGAGGCATAAACTGGCAACAATACTAGAAAAAAATAAAATAAACTAAGAAAGAAACAAATATTCTAATGCCAATCCCCGACAATGGCATAAAAAATTGACAGGTTTCGAGTCTGTATAACAATAAATTTCCACTCACAAAAATATTTATTCAAATATAATGGTAAGTAGGATCGTTTTCACAGGAATTGGGGGGAAAATTTGTCTTTTTCCAAGTAAAAGCTAAATGGGGGTTTTCAAAAATTAAAACTAAAATAAATAATTGACGTGAATAAGAATAATTAAACTAAGGCAAATTAAATTTAAATCAAGAATAAACAATCTCTAACCAAGGAAATAACCTCGGAAGTGGTTCATAAAATCGTTCATCGATGCAATAATTATTTTATCTATTCATTAATAAATAGGTTCTAATTGCTAAACATGCGATGACAATCAGTTTTTCCTTACTATCTCGATAGTTAAGGTATGCTCATTAACTATTTCTCCAACCAATAAACAATCCTAGGCACACCCATAAAATTTAATTTTTTGATTGTATTAGAAACTAGAAAAGTCATCTTCTAATCAATAAACATACTACCAGGCTTTATTTAAATAGATCATATACTTCCCTAACATGAAAGCTGTGAGAACCCGTAATCCCCTAATATTTTTCCTAGGGTTTTTCCCCTTAATTGCATGTTTTCTGCATTTTCTGGCTTAGAAAAATTTTCTTGGTGGATTTTATGGGTCATTATAGTTTTTAGATGATTTTTCTAGCATTGGGTAGTTTTTGAAAACTTAAGGATATATAATGGACGTGGGACCCACTAGTGCGAAAAGTTCGGAAAAATTCGGCCAATTAGGTTAAGTTTCGGATACTGGTTGAAATTTATCGGGTGTTAAGAGATAAGTAGAGAATGAGATGTGATTGATGTGAGAGGAAACAAAAGGATAGAAATGCATTTAATGGAGGTGACAAGTGTCACCATTGTATTGGAAATAGCTTATGACTTACTATTCATTTTCTTGACTTTTGACCAATTGCTTAAATATCTCAAAAATCACACAAAATTCATTCTTGTCTTCAACCTCTTGGCCGATTCTCTCTCTAGCAAAGAAGGAAGAAAAATCTCTTCAAAGTTTGGCAATTCTCTAGCTCAAATCATCCAAAACACTTGCTTGAACTAGTTTCTACTCCATAAAATCCTTCCATTAGGTGCTAGTGAGTTGTTTGGTGAAGTTTTTGGAGAAGCTAAGGTGTTCTACAACTTCCTCTCTCTTGTTTACTTGGTAAGTGGTGCTTACACTTCCTCTTACACCTAATGATGTTTAATTTATGCCTAATGGTGGCTATAGTGTTGGAAATTGTGGTTTATTTCTTGGTTTGGAATGAATTGGTGAAGTTTTATTTTTTTTGAGGAATTTTCTGGTTTAATGTGATCATGGTCTTGTGGATGTTTATGATGGTTGGTAATAAGGGGTTATGCCTCTAGTGGATGTATATGATAGGAAATTGCAATCAATTTTGGGTTTGGATTGAAATGTGAAAAGTTAGGGTTTCATAACCCCCTTTTCTGTCCGGTTTTGGATCATATGGTTAGAGGCCGAATTGGCCTTTGCTTAAAACATGAACGTTGTAGGTATTGATGTGTTTGAGATGTCTGTAAAATTTCAGGTCATTTGGAGTAGTGTAGAGTGAGTTATGTCATTTTTATTGTTGCTGTTCTGGGTGATCAGAATGTGCGAACTGCGCTTGTAATCGTCTATTTTGACTGGAATTGCTTTGGATTTGGATGTTGGTGTCTTCTGATGAAATGTAGCTTGATGTCTTAGCTATCAGATTCCTTTGGAATCAATGCATTTGGACCTGTGTAGACTGAGTTGGGCGAATTACAGTATTGTGTGATTTGTAAACCTGCAATTACGGTTCTGGTTTGGTATTCTGCCTTTTTGACCTAGTTGTGCTAGGATTTGGACTGAGTGGTCTTCTATATTGTTGTAGCCCTGTCTTTTAGCTTCGAGATGGTGGGTCTTACACCCTCATCTGATAAGCGTAGCGCATTTTGTGCCATTACCGCATAAGGAGGCCAAAACTGTTTTTGTTATTAGGGCTAATATAGTTACATTTCCTGATTTTCTGGTTTGCTATAGTTACATTTTCTCGTTTGTTGTTATGCCGTCAATTTATTTTCTTGGAAATTGAATGAGTTAAAGTGGTTTTGGAAATGTATTTTGTATCAAATTGGGTGTATTTCCTTGAGAATTTTATTGGATCTTTCAAATAAGGATTCGAGGGCTAAGTTCTAGTTAAATGTGTATATTTCCGCAAGACAACTAATGTGACCATTTTACCATTCGAAAACGATATTTCTTAGTCTATCAAGTTGGATTATCAATTGTTCTAGTTAGGTATTTTCCGTCGGAAACTTAATAACCTTTTTGAAGTTAGTTTTGTACTTAATTTATCAACCCTAGTTATTTCGTCCACCGGCCCTAATGGACTCTTTTCACTTTAAAGTCACCTTTATCCGTTTTATTCGCTTTACTCGTAATTAGCCGAGTTCCTTTATGTCACTTACTTGTTTTGCTATATGACTTGTAATATTCTTTCTCGTTAACTCTTAGGTTTTCTCGATGACCGAGGGTAATATCTGGAAGAATATTTTGCACGTTATTTTCCGTAATTAGGTGAGTGTTCCTTGTTTGTTATGTTTCATGATTATATGGCTTGTATGAATGATTGATAAATGTTAAATGCTTTCAATGATTGCTAAAACGAGTTTTTGAGGCAAGTGTGTACTTTATCGCACTCGGCCTAAATGATTGTGAAAGTTTCAATGATTGAACGATTGAAATGTTATTTGTGCATGAATGTAAGCCTTTGGGCTGAACTGGCCATTGCCCCTTGTTACCGGTCGTCTCGAGCCAGAAGCGGACTTGGTCGGGCGATTAGGGACTTGGGTGAACGTTTCGGTATACTCGAGTATTACCTTGTAGGTTGGTGGAGCCTGGCCAAAAGCCAGGGACGGGGTGAATGAATGAATGAATGAATGAACGAGGGGTTTTATTTATACAAAATGCATTTTCAAATGATTGAAGGTATAAGGGAACGAAAGGAGAATGAATGAACGAATGAATGAACGAGTGGCTCCTTGTGAGCACGTATCCTTTTAATGAATGTGTTTATCGCTTTCACTTATACCTGTATCTGGAATTCTTGGTTATCTGTAACGAATGCATGGAACTGCTTGTTGCCTATGTGTGCGGAACCTCACTGAGTTTTCCAGCTCATTCCTTTAGTTTTTGTTTTCCTTAGCAGGGGAAGACGTGCAAGGACGGAAGCTACTTATAGACTAGCCGATCTAGTACTTTTGACTCTTATGTTATGGTTCTCGCCCCAATGTTTGGTGGGCTGGTAGTATGGAGAATAGAGAACCTTTGTACATAAGTAGTATTGCTTTTGGGATGGTTATGTATATAAGTTTACGTTTAAGCTTGGAATTATTGTTATTTCGATTGCTTGGTGGGTTTTATTGCCCTTTTCTTATAGTGACTGACTGAGTCCCGGCGAGAGTTGGGCAAGCGGTCCGCCGAACCCTTTGGTTCGCCTTAGGGGGAGGTGGGGCTGTTACAGTTGGTATCAGAGCCTGCTTCGCGTGGTCTCTGCGCGGAGTGAGCCTGGACTGAGTGGTGAATAGGTATGAAGGATTAAGTGCTCGTTCGAGCATAAGCTGTGAGTTGTGACCGTTATAGGCCTTAAATTTTCCTGTGGAATCTGAGGACCATAGATAGGTATGTCTGGGAGGAATTCCGATTGTAGATGGTTTACTCTTGGGACTGGCCAGCTCGAGAGGTGAATTATCTTATTTCGGATTCTCGTACCCGAGTACTCCAGAGTTGAGGTAGTGCTAAGTATTTGAGACTTGTATTGTGGGAACATGAACAGGCTTTGTTCGACTGGAATGAGTACAAGAGGTTAAGGGATATCTGGTGTGAATGGTAAGTGACGTGAGGGACCGGATGGGGTTTCCTTAGCTAAGACTGGGACGACACATCATCTCCTCGTTTGATTCGCTTATATATTCTTATTACATGACGTTCATTGGTGTATTTGAGCATATGAATCTATGCCTGACTTGATACGTACTTGTGTAATTGATCACCTATTTTCTTGATATATGGAGTGCTATGTGCATATATGTTTACTTGTATACTTGGTGCCTCAATTTTGGTTACTTTTGAGTCACCTTATTGCATGTATTCATTAAACTACTTTTGAAAAAAAAAAGAGCGGGAAGGAAAAATATGGACGGGAGACGTAGTCAGGGACGTGGTCGAGGTCGTGGAACTAAACGGACCCCAGAACCTAGAGCAGAAAGGGAAACGTCCGCTGAACAAGAACAAGGACCGAGAGATGCAACCGGAGACCAAATGGCGACGGCAATTCAACAGATGGCAACCATTTTGACAAGGTTGGTGGACCAACAAGGCCAAATGCCTGTAAATCAAACCCAGAACCCCGAAATAGGAGAAGATCGGGCTCTAGAGAGGTTTCAGAAGTTTAACCCTCCGAAATTCCTTGGAGGGCCTGATCCGGATATCGCTGAGCAATGGGTAGAGGCCATGGTGAATATATTCATAGCCTTAAACTACACCGAACAAAGGCAAGTGAACTTCACAGTGTTTCAATTTGAGGGACCGGCCCGAGCATGGTGGAATGTAATTCGAGCAAAATGGGAAAGAGAGCAGACTATTTGGACATGGGCAAACTTTATAAGAGAATTTAACGAAAAGTACCTTCCACCTTTAGTCCAAGAAAGGAGGGAGGAGGAGTTTATTGGGCTACGCCAGGGAACATTAAGTGTGGCCGAATATGAGACAAAATTTACTAGGTTATCCAAGTTTGCTTCTGAACTGGTAGCCACTGAACGGCGAAGAGTGAGACGATTCATACAGGGACTGAATTTGGACATTCAAGAGGCGTTGGCAGCAGCGCAAGTGAATACTTTTACGGAGGCCCTTGAGAAGGCTCAACGAATCGAAAGTGCCAAGGCACAAGTAAAAGCCTCCCAAACTCGAAAAAGGGGTGCATCAGGCAGTGGATTGGAAGAGTTTAGTGAAACGATGACGCCTTCTAAAGTGCAAAAGGTGAGCCAGTTATCCTATCCGCCATGGACAATAGGAGCGATAGATGAGAGGTCTACCAAAGGAAGTCAAATCGGACCTAAGGAGATTTCTCAAGATAGTCAAAAGATGACTTCTCATTTGATTTGCGGTTATTGTGGAAAGGCCAACCACACTGAGGACGCTTGTTGGCGGAAAGGGCGGAAATGTTTGATTTGTGGAAGTAGTGAGCATCAAGTGAGCAATTGTCCGAGAAGACATCCACGTGAGAATAGTACTCAGTCACTGGATGGAACTAAATCGAAACCGTGAAAAGAAAGGGGAAACCGAACAAGTGTACCGGCCAAAGCATATGCGTTAGATAACCGACCAGTGCCGGACTCGCCGGGTGCTAATGAAGGTGAGAAAAATTTCGAGGACGAAATTTCCTAAGGGGGGGAGATTGTGAGAACCCGTAATCCCCTAATATTTTTCCTAGGGTTTTTCCCCTTAATTGCATGTTTTCTGCATTTTCTGGCTTAGAAAAATTTTCTTGGTGGATTTTATGGGTCATTATAGTTTTTAGATGATTTTTCTAGCATTGGGTAGTTTTTGAAAACTTAAGGATATATAATGGACGTGGGACCCACTAGTGCGAAAAGTTCGGAAAAATTCGGCCAATTAGGTTAAGTTTCGGATACTGGTTGAAATTTATCGGGTGTTAAAAGATAAGTAGAGAATGAGATGTGATTGATGTGAGAGGAAACAAAAGGATAGAAATGCATTTAATGGAGGTGACAAGTGTCACCATTGTATTGGAAATAGCTTATGACTTACTATTCATTTTCTTGACTTTTGACCAATTGCTTAAATATCTCAAAAATCACACAAAATTCATTCTTGTCTTCAACCTCTTGGCCGATTCTCTCTCTAGCAAAGAAGGAAGAAAAACCTCTTCAAAGTTTGGCAATTCTCTAGCTCAAATCATCCAAAACACTTGCTTGAACTAGTTTCTACTCCATAAAATCCTTCCATTAGGTGCTAGTGAGTTGTTTGGTGAAGTTTTTGGAGAAGCTAAGGTGTTCTACAACTTCCTCTCTCTTGTTTACTTGGTAAGTGGTGCTTACACTTCCTCTTACACCTAATGATGTTTAATTTATGCCTAATGGTGGCTATAGTGTTGGAAATTGTGGTTTATTTCTTGGTTTGGAATGAATTGGTGAAGTTTTATTTTTTTTGAGGAATTTTCTGGTTTAATGTGATCACGGTCTTGTGGATGTTTATGATGGTTGGTAATAAGGGGTTATGCCTCTAGTGGATGTATATGATAGGAAATTGCAATCAATTTTGGGTTTGGATTGAAATGTGAAAAGTTAGGGTTTCATAACCCCCTTTTCTGTCCGGTTTTGGATCATATGGTTAGAGGCCGAATTGGCCTTTGATTAAAACATGAACATTGTAGGTATTGATGTGTTTGAGATGCCTGTAAAATTTCAGGTCATTTGGAGTAGTGTAGAGTGAGTTATGTCATTTTTACTGTTGCTGTTCTGGGTGATCAGAATGTGCGAACTGCGCTTGTAATCGTCTGTTTTGACTGGAATTGCTTTGGATTTGGATGTTGGTGTCTTCTGATGAAATGTATCTTGATGTCTTAGCTATCAGATTCCTTTGGAATCAATGCATTTGGACCTGTGTAGACTGAGTTGGGCGAATTACAGCATTGTGTGATTTGTAAACCTGCAATTACGGTTCTGGTTTGGTATTCTGCCTTTTTGACCTAGTTGTGCTAGGATTTGGACTGAGTGGTCTTCTACATTGTTGTAGCCCTGTCTTTTAGCTTCGAGATGGTGAGTCTTACACCCTCATCCGATAAGCGTAGCGCATTTTGTGCCATTACCGCATAAGGAGGCCAAAACTGTTTTTGTTATTAGGGCTAATATAGTTACATTTCCTGATTTTCTGGTTTGCTATAGTTACATTTTCTGGTTTGTTGTTATGCCGTCAATTTATTTTCTTGGAAATTGAATGAGTTAAAGTGGTTTTGGAAATGTATTTTGTATCAAATTGGGTGTATTTCCTTGAGAATTTTGTTGGATCTTTCAAATAAGGATTCGAGGGCTAAGTTCTAGTTAAATGTGTATATTTCCGCAAGACAACTAATGTGACCATTTTACCATTCGAAAACGATATTTCTTAGTCTATCAAGTTGGATTATCAATTGTTCTAGTTAGGTATTTTCCGTCGGAAACTTAATAACCTTTTTGAAGTTAGTTTTGTACTTAATTTATCAACCCTAGTTATTTCGTCCACCGGCCCTAATGGACTCTTTTCACTTTAAAGTCACCTTTATCCGTTTTACTCGCTTTACTCGTAATTAGCCGAGTTCCTTTATGTCACTTACTTGTTTTGCTATATGACTTGTAATATTCTTTCTCGTTAACTCTTAGGTTTTCTCGATGACCGAGGGTAATATCTGGAAGAATATTTTGCACGTTATTTTGCGTAATTAGGTGAGTGTTCCTTGTTTGTTATGTTTCATGATTATATGGATTGTATGAATGATTGATAAATGTTAAATGCTTTCAATGATTGCTAAAACGAGTTTTTGAGGCAAGTGTGTACTTTATCGCACTCGGCCTAAATGATTGTGAAAGTTTCAATGATTGAACGATTGAAATGTTATTTGTGCATGAATGTAAGCCTTTGGGCTGAACTGGCCATTGCCCCTTGTTACTGGTCGTCTCGAGCCAGAAGCGGACTTGGTCGGGCGATTAGGGACTTGGGTGAACGTTTCGGTATACTCGAGTATTACCTTGTAGGTTGGTGGAGCCTGGCCAAAAGCCAGGGACTGGGTGAATGAATGAATGAATGAACGAGGGGTTTTATTTATACAAAATGTATTTTCAAATGATTGAAGGTATAAGGGAACGAAAGGAGAATGAATGAACGAATGAATGAACGAGTGGCTCCTTGTGAGCACGTATCCTTTTAAGGAATGTGTTTATCGCTTTCACTTATACCTGTATCTGGAATTCTTGGTTATCTGTAACGAATGCATGGAACTGCTTGTTGCCTATGTGTGCGGAACCTCACTGAGCTTTCCAGCTCATTCCTTTAGTTTTTGTTTTCCTTAGCAGGGGAAGACGTGCAAGGACGGAAGCTACTTATAGACTAGCCGATCTAGTACTTTTGACTCTTATGTTATGGTTCTCGCCCCAATGTTTGGTGGGCTGGTAGTATGGAGAATAGAGAACCTTTGTACATAAGTAGTATTGCTTTTGGGATGGTTATGTATATAAGTTTACGTTTAAGCTTGGAATTATTGTTATTTCGATTGCTTGGTGGGTTTTATTGCCCTTTTCTTATAGTGACTGACTGAGTCCTGGCGAGAGTTGGGCAGGCGGTCCGCCGAACCCTTTGGTTCGCCTTAGGGGGAGGTGGGGCTGCTGTTACAAAAGCAATCACACTAGTCGCCACTAATTTAAAACAATTAAATAATTACGGATCTAACTATCTTAATTGGCATTAATTTGTTAAATTGAATTAAATATCAGGCCATTGATTTTCATGGAACAAAACAATCATAAGAAATTAAATTAGAAAACATACAAATATTAACGAATAAAAGAAATAGATAAAAATAATTGGATCTCACAGTTATGGTTGAACCAAATCCTTGGTTATCCTTTGACTAGAAAAGAAATTAGTTGTTCATCGCGTGGAAGATATCCAACGCAAAAGTGTGGAAAAGAGCAAAAGACATGTAGTTAAGAGAGAAAACAACTAACAAAATTCTACCGTTTTCCTCCCCCTTTTCTAAGCAAAGAGTCACACCCCCTTTTTGTTTCTTTCAGATGTGCTAATCAAGCCAAAGCAGGCTGACTCAATTCCTCCCTTTTTCCTTCTTTTCTAGCTACTACTAATAACAGAACATATTTTCTAATTAGAAAAAGAGACTACAAAGATAATATTTCATGTTTCTTAATTCAATACTACAACTAATAGAGATAACTTCCAAAATTTCAACCAAAGACAATCCAGAGTTTGACTCGAATTAGGAAACGTTAGCGCACGTAGAAAATTCTTCAGTCTTCTGGACTTAACAGCAGGTTCTGATCATGCCACCACCAAATTAGTTCATAACATGCTAGAAAATGCCCCTCTAGCTACTTTTTCACTCCATCCTTCTACAATTAACACCATTAACCAAATATAAGTAGAATCTATCAATTAATACAATATTTGGCAAATATCAAGAGAAAATATTCACAAATTTAATAACAATTATGCATCCTATCAATAAGTTAGCCATATCCTTATAGAAACCTGAAACCAGATTTCAGTAGGATTCAACTTCCTTACTTTAATACAATACTTATTTGGAAGATTTAAACTTATTTGCACTATAAATTCCTCAAGTTTAATTTGTCTCATAAATTAAACTATAAGTTATAAAAATTATCTTTCAAGTCCCCCCTTGAAATTTATTTAATCCAACTAAAGAAGTTATTAATGTGTGTGATCCGTTAGGTTTCCAAGCACATTGGCAAAAAGAACAAATCATAGTTCCTAATTAATAAGAGCTAAATAGATTAAAACTCTTTTAATTTATCATTGACTCATTTTTATAGATTAAGATTAACATCTAGCAATGCATCATGACCACCCAAGTAATGAGAAAGTCAAGTGGATGACTTTACCTTTCAATGGATGTTTATCATGTAATTAATATCCTTTTACTACAGTTATCTCATATTAATCATGAAATAAGTCATGCCAATTCCATTAAGTGATTAATGCTCTTTTCTTGTACGAGAAATATAACTCCAAAAAAAAAAAAGTAATTAGAAACACCTTTTCAAGACTTATTCACTTAGTACTAAAATTTCTTGAGTTATATTTCTACAAGTGGCCATAAATGGGATAACTCCTCTTTCACAAGAGGTGGTAAATCCTCAAAGGTTATTTACTACCTTTCTGTATTTCAAGTATATGCCCATATGTTAACGCTTTGAGTATTCCTTTTTACGAAAGCAAACAAATAACATAGAGTATAATGATCCATACTCAAGGTACCATGATAATCTTATGTCAAAGGATCACTTACATAAACGTCATTGAGATATTAATTCTTTCGGCACAAAAAAAAATATCTATGCAGATCAATCAAGTGAAGTTGATCATGCTATCAATCACTACTTCTCTAATGAAAGCGGTATAGTATATACTAGTCTAACTGTATTAACAATGTCCCAATCTTGTTAATATTTTAACGAGAGATATTTAAGAATAAATTTTATATTTAATCAAATGAACCTCACCATCATAACACTTATAACTTATAACTCATCATAGTTCTTATTTATTTAGAATTGTAACTTATACTTATTGCCAACATATATGAGAATTTAATAAAAAAAATACATGTAAAAACCTGTTTAGTTGGATTAAATGAATTTTAAGTATGGACTTGAAAGATAAGTTTTTTATAACTATTCGTTTAATTTATGAAATAAATTAAATTTGAGGGATTTGTAGTGCAAATAAGTTTGAGTCTTCCAAATACAAGAGTTGTATTAGTATAAGGAAGCTAAATTCTATTGGAAATTGGTTTGAGGTTTCTATAAGAATATGGCAAACTTATTAAACTTTTGCTAGCAAGACTAATCCTCACACAAATTATACTGTAAGAATTTTTGAGAAAAATCTTGAGAGAAAAATACCCAAAATTTGTTCAAGGAAATAAGAAAAATTTATATCTCTTATTTCTCTCACTAGGATGGGCTTTTCATAGTGAAAAACTTGGGTTTTTCTCAATCAATTTGTTTGATACATTTTGGCAATAGTTGCCACTAATCTAACAAAGCTAATTCAACCTAAGAGATTCTAATTTAAGGAGATTTGTGTGGATCATTGTTAGAAATTGGACACATGTGCGGCTACATGAATCAGTTTGCCTTTCTATGCATCAAATCTTCATCGGTATCTTCTTGAACTATATATCTCATGGATTTAATTAAAAGGACAATCTACTAAAGGAATAAAAAATTAAATTTCTCACTGTAGATGTTTCTATGATTCCTTACTCCCTAATGTGAAATCTGTTAGATGACACAAACAAAAAAGTGAATTCTACTAACCTTTTTCCTTCACTATTAGAAACCAAATGTGCTGGCAATTTCCAACAGAAAAAGAACGTGAAATCTATCTACCCAACTTTTAGGCCCTTCACCAGTAATGACGATCAAAAGGCCAAGTAAAGATGAATTATCCTAATTAATGTTGCCATTTACATTTTACTCCTCAAATGGTATTAAACTATTAACAATGGTAGTGTTGTGTCGAAGGGCATGTGGATGACTTTGCTTTCCAAATTATCTGGACAGCCCTCAATAGTTGCTTACTGTTTTCAATCCCTTTCTAACCAAGAATGGCAACATGGGGTTTTGCAGATTTTGACGCTCCTAGCTGAACAACCTGCCACGTGGCTCAAATTTGTGAATGGTAATAGTGATTTTGCCTTCATTTTTATATTTATGTCAGAAGTCAAATATGAGCAACTAGATTTAGCAAATAGGAGGTATACCAACGGGAATCATTTATCAAATATTTTTTCTCTATACATATAATCTTTATTTCTGAGCAAAACCTATATAATCATTACTAAAGTATTACTAAAGCATGGAAGCATATGAATAGCATCAATTCACCATTTTTTTGCTCATTTTCTTTTCCTTCTAACATAACTAGAGTTTCTACAACTTTAAGTTTGTAAATACGAACTATAATGTGTACATCTCATTAGCATCAATAATCAATTTCTTCATTTCTAATATTTGCATCATTGGTATATAAAAATAGTATCATTCTTGAACGTGTGTAGTTGATAAGTATTATAAAGTATCACATCTGCCTTTCTCTTCAATCAAAATCAATATTTAGGCAAATTAGTGACTACAAGAAATTCATATGAACAAGTATCATTTTCCAACATATGCAATTAACAAGCATAGACCAAGTAGTATCTTACACATCTTTCTCAACTTTTCTCTTTAACCAAAATTTTGCAAAATTTATGAAAAGAAGGACTACAACAAATATGCATATACATTTCTAAAATGATCACAGTTACTCTTTGTTCGAATTATTAAACCAAGTCCATTTAGAAATTTAGTATCTATTAAGTTTATTATTTGATTATTAGATTAATAATGGGATCAAAATTGGTTTAGCATATGACTTTGATTTTGTGTTGGTGTTAGAATTAAAATAAGTTTTATGATTATATTTGTCTACATAAGGACTTGAAGCCCATAGTTTTATTTGAGAAAAATATTAGTTCTATTGATACAATAAAAGTTTTAGTTCCTCCAAACATTGTTCTATTCTTGATTGTATTTTACTACACTACTGAATTTGGTGATTAAGTCCTTCAACCAATTTATTAGTTTTTTGGCTTACATACTTTTGAAGACATAATCCTTTATTTGTACAATTAAATATCTCCCGTTACATTTTTTCTACTAATATTCTTGTGTATGTATTTGAAATTTTAATATATGGTCTCACTACCATGTATCTTGTTTAGGTTGCATTGGATCGAGCTTTTTTTTTTTTTCTACACGAATATTTATATCAATGAAATCATCAGTTATTTAAAGTATTAACAACTATAATAGCAATATCCAATGTATGAACAACTATAATAGCAATATCCAATATAAAGTTTAAAAATCTTTTATCAACAACTATAGCCGGATAAACTCAAGCAATTAAACTAAATTCTCTATCTGAATTATAGGAAAAAAATTAGAATGAAGCAATTAAACTAAATTCTCTAGCTGGACTAAGGAGGAGGAGGCTTGTGGGGACTAGAAAATAATGTCATGTTCTTGCAGGATTTTTTTCAATTCGCATTGAATTACTATAAAGACTAGGGAGGTATGTGTAATTATACAAAATGCTGGGGATTGAGTGTCAGCCTTCCGCATCGTTAGAACAAATCTCGGTATCTAAAGATCAAAGCTGACGTGGTCAAATAGATCCAGAACATTATTTTCTCGTTGTTCTGATCTCGTCCATTAACCTTTCAAACCGGTTAAATATGACGACCGTCCAACCCCTCCGTCCACGATTTTCAAGAATTCATAGTTCTTGTAATTGAAGTTGAGAGTTTCAATATTCAAAAATCCCCTAAAGACGGATTAAAGGCTAAAACGTCTTTGTCAGGTTTCTAATTCTTCTTCTTTGTCCTATGTAATTATTTGCATCTCTTGCACAAGTTTTTGGATTCATTAGAAAATTTCGAATGGCGAAAAAAATCTCTTGTTGATTCTTTTTTCTTTTTTGCTGTTATTTTTTTGAGTATTATTCATCTTAATACATGGTATCATGGAGTGAAGTTTTCTTGTTATTGTCTATTTGTATTTGCAGATGGGTAGTATTGGATCAGTAAGAAGTTTGACAAAAACGATAATAATTACTACAATGGTGGTTTTAACAACATTAGTAAAAGGAGGTTTTGGGATCAGATTTGTAATAGATAGAGAGGAATGTGTATCACACAATGTTGAATACGAAGGAGATACCGTTCATATTTCTTTTGTTGTCATCAAAGCAGATGATCCCTGGCATTATGGAGAAGAGGGTGTTGATCTTGTTGTAAGTGAATTATTTCTTTCTTCTGTGATTTTTATTCGTTTGCTGACAATTTTCAGTGGGAATTTTTTTAAATTTTACTTTTCTTTAACCTTTATAATGCTCCCCTCAGATTTTGTGGTCCATTTATTCTAAAAGGTGCATGGTGCTTGATTGATAGGATTATGTTAATTTTTCTTTATTTATTTTGGTTAAGCATTAGTAGGATTATGCTTGTTGCAGTATGATGTAATTGGACTGCTCATAACTTGAAAAAAATATGGCATTAAGTTTCTCTAGATCAATAGTCAAATTCATAAAAGTTGAATAATTTATAGTATGTGCACTTGACCTTAGTTCCTCGAACATGCTGTTATTCTGGTGGTTTTTGTGTGTCAAATTAAGTCATTGAAGTAAAGCTTTTTATGCAATAAGGCAGTGAATCATTATCAGACATGGTTTAAATTGAAAATTGGATTTGAATTTGTTATTTGTAGAAGTTACTTTAAAATGCCTGTGATCCTCATTTGAGACTAGGACTAGTTTTGGATTCACCAAGAATAGGAAGCAATGACAGGTTTATGCTACTTTCATCCCTGGTGTGGTCAACCATCTTGGTCTCAATCTTGTAAATTTAGTAGCATATTTGAATCAGAATGGTTTGATTTTTAACCCTGATATGTAATGCTACCTTGTAAGATTCATGCATTCTATTTGCACATGGAACTCTATAGTGAAGATTCTTCACTTTTAGATTATCCTTTTTTATTTTCCAAGAAAGATACGTGCTTTTGTAGTGGTTATGACTAAATTTATTTAGGTTCAGTCATTAATATCTCTAACCTGAAAAAATTTCAGATACTGCATAACTGCATTTTGTATATGTATAATCGGTATATTAAGGACAAGACTATGGAAGATAATGCTTTGATGAATTAGATGAGGGAAGAGTATTTCTTTAGTCTTCTTGTTCTATTCAGTGATCAACATTCTCTACTCTTGGTGCAAAAAACTTTGTTATCCTTGCTAGAAAAAGTCTCAGTTCTCCAGCTGGTTGCCTTCACAGGTGGAAACAACTAGCTTGAATTATATCTCTGGACCTTTTTTTTGGTTGAAAAAAAAGTCATTGTGTCCAGAAAAGGAATATAAAATGCTTTCTTTGAAGTTGATCAGGATTGTACCAAGAAAAAAGGAAAGCAAAATAGAGGATCATATAGTTTTTTTATGGTTTGGTCCTCTTCATGGATTTTGTTGCAAATGACAATTCCCTATTATGAGTTGTTGGAGAATTACTAAATAGTAGGCATAATTTACGAACAAGGTATTGTTTGCCAATAAAATGTATGTAAATTCAAATTAGCTAGATAGATTGGCAGATTCGTTTCAAAAGTTTATAAATGCTACTTCTGAGTCTTTCAAATTTTCCCATAGGGTCTAAGATACCTTTTTCAGCAAGGGCACAAATTAGAGTGATGTTGTGTAGGACTGTGCCAGGTCAAAAAATGAAGAAGTGTACTGTAACCATTAAACAAGAGAAATAGAAGTTCATTGTATGAAAGATAAACACTTTTGCATCTCTTTCCCTTTTGTTCTTAATCTCCACTAAGTATTGTTCTTGGGATTATCTGAAATGTCATTTTTTTTAATTACAATAGTGCTTTAATGTTAATGCTGCTGATGAGAATGAAGTAAAAAACATGAGGGACTGGAGTTCTAAAATTTTAGTTCAGCTACATCTTTGTTAAGTGAATTTAGCTCAAATTACTGCCTCATTTTCATCTTATTTTTCCTCCTTTATTGGGTTTTGGGGATTGGGGTTGAAGGAAGAAGTAGAGTGGGTTCATGACGTGGAATTGCTTAGAAAAATAATAATGTGGTGAATGACCAAAGTGTCTGTAGACTATAATACTATATAAATTAGGGACTCTACAAGAACATCAGGTCATAGGCCTCATAGGTCACTTGTGGGACAAGCACACCCTATGCACGCGCAAAGTGGAAGTTACTAGAAATTATAATAAATGGTTTATGTTTGGTAGATAGTATTAAGTAACACTTAATGAGGGAAAAAATAAAAATTTAAAGTATGACACTAATAGTATGCACCAGAAGCCTCCTCTTACTTTACATATTGTATAGATATAGATTTTTTTTCCTATTTTTAGGAAAAAGACATCACTAAAATTGATTGTTGAAAGTATTTATAAAGGATCAAGCAATGTCAGAAGGCAGTTTGACTATGTCTTTTTCTTGTTTCTCTTTTTTACTTCTTTTGGTTTATTTAGATTTTATCAATGATTTTGCTATCATCTTCTAATTTTAGATAAAGGGCCCTTCTGGTGAACAAATTCAAGATTTCTATGACAAGATCAGTGAGAAATTTGAGTTTATGGCTCCAAAAAAGGGCCTTTACCGGTTTTGCTTTACAAATAGGTCACCTTATCACGAAACAGTAGATTTTGATGTGCATGTTGGCCACTTTCCATATTATGAGCAGCATGCAAAGGATGGTATGAACTCGTGGATCTCTAATTTCTCTCTATCTTTATTCTTAATATTTAAATCTGTAAGCCATGACCTATTTATTCCTTGGATGCTTTTTCTCCAGAGCATTTTAACCCCTTGCTTGAGCAAATCTCAAAGTTAGAAGAAGCTCTGTACAACATCCAATTTGAACAGCATTGGCTAGAAGCACAGACTGATCGTCAGGCGCTAGGTAATTATGTGATCAACTATCAGTTTAGTTCCCTCCTATCATTTCCCTACCATTTTGCATGATCTTTCTTCTTGGATTGTAGTGCCATTTCATTCGGACCTCAAGCTGTTACATAGTTCAGCATGGAAACACAAACTTTGTTTCCCTCAAGGTTGTTTGAGAAAGAGGAATAAACTCAGATATTAGATAATAGTAACCATATAAAGAGGTTAAAAGAAAGGGCTCCCAAATGAGCATATGACACAGTTAGAATTCTCCTTCCCTCACCTTCCTTTAAGCCTGTCATCACTATAATCACCAAAAGGCATGTATTTTATAGTAATGGTCCTACTGGTTACACTTCAAGTACTATCAGCAGTTTGTTGATCCCACCATAAGTGAACAAGCACAACAGAGCCACATTTCACTTGATTTGCAAAGACCTCACCTGTAACTTGTGATCTCATTTGGTTTTTTTGTTAATAAAGAGACAATTGCATAAATAGTAACTTAACCAGGATCCATTGCAATCATCCCGGGAAATTTACCCCCTTAGAATAGAAACCAGCCTGATACGGTGCACACCTCTCGAAGGACCACATAATCCAGGCCTTTGCCCAAGTTACATGGCCCAACTCTCCACTTGGAATGGGCAGGCCAACAAGAAGCTACACCAAACCCTACTGTCTTGAGTGGAGTAGCTCCTTGCTAGCCTACTTGTTCAAAGTGGGATTATGTGGTCCCTAGAGAGGCCGCGTTAGGCTGGTTTATACTTAAATGATAAATCTGGGTGAAAGCATCAACTGAAATGCTATTAATTGCTGTGGTGGCATAGTTCTTTTGTTTTGAAAGCCACAAAAGAGGAGGGAAAAAAATTTAAGCAATAGCTCTTGTTACAGTCATTTCTTTTTTGTGATCAATCGATTCATCTGATCTTTCTCTGGGTTCAAATATCATTTGCACTATTGGAGTATGTGATTGTCATTCTCTATGTATTTTTCCATCTTATATAAAAAAATAATAAATAAAAAACTTTTATTTTTCTTTTGTGCTTTTGCCCCTGCTCCTTTGCCAAGTATATCTTCAATTCTCTCTCTCTCTCTGTTTCTGACACCTATGCACATACACTGAGGCTGATGTAGACATGTACAAGGGCATAAATGTAGTTGTAACTTGATTTTGACTTTGGTGCTTGATTCTATATGAAGGGATGATGTAAATAATTATACTTTTTTGGCATTTTTTTTGAAGTTTCACTATGAGGAGAATCTACATTGAATCATAATTAATATTAGATTCATTGTTGATTTTTGAATTACAGTGAATGAGAACATGAGCAAAAGAGCAGTCCATAAAGCATTACTCGAATCAATTGCACTTATTGGAACCAGTGTTCTTCAGGTTTACCTGCTACAACGACTATTTGAAAGGAAACTTGGAACATCTAGAGTTTAAATGATTTTTTTCCCTTTTATTGTCTTCATGGGCTTGGAACTGAAATTGCTGTTCTTTGGTTCCTTATTAGCTTCATATTTTGCAGTTTAATTCATTGGGTAGCAATCCGAAAACACTATACAACTGATGCTCGTTTGTCTCTAATCGTTATTCTTTCAAGCTAATCTTGGATGTGTTAATAGTTTTTCTTTTTCCCTCTTTCTTTTTGCATTTTTCCTTTCACAGAAGTAACATGTTAGGTGTAACTGTGCATGTCTGCACAAAATAGTGGATCTTGTAAGTGGGAATATGTGTGATGACCCCATCTTCCCTTAGGGCTTAGCGAGTCGCCTGCCCAACTCTCGCCAGGACTCACTCGCTCGTAGCTCAAGAATATAACTTACATACAGAGAAACTAAATAACACCACAAATTCAAACTTGATGTATCCATTGATGTTCAAACTCAGATACAAGGCTTCTACACACCAAAATGCTTTAAAGTATTTACAATTCAAGTACAATCAACCCTAGTCGGGTGCTAGCATGAGTATAATTTCAAAAGTCAAAACAACTGGACTACGCTAGTCTTTACAAGTCTCACGTCTCGCTCGTACTCCCTGTAAGGAAAACAAAACTAACAGAGTGAGCTAAACCTCAGTGATGTTCCAAATAGCAAATTGATCATTAATTAACAGTGAATGGAACATAATAGTGAAATAACGAGCATATCAAGTCAAGAAAATAAGCAATACATTTTGTATAGCCAACATTTCATATTCAGTATTTCACGTAAAAAGATACAGTTACTTTTATAAACCAGTTCCACCGTAACTTGATCGTATAGTAGTTGACACTCTGTCAACTTTCAAGTAAGGTAACTAGTCCAGTAGTACACCACTTAACTCCAATCTCCGTTCACCAACCAAACCCCTTACCCGAACTCCAAGATAAACACTGGTGGTAATACTCGAGTATACCGATTAGTCGAGAAGATAACACTCCACTCGACAACACTAACTACCTAGGGTTCGTTATCTAATCGACCAGACCTTTGCCGGCTCGACTCGATTAACTAGTCACAGGGTTTCTGGAATTCCAGATACAACTCATATTCATGTATATCAATTCAATTGAAATCAATGAATAGGAATAAATCACATTAGGGCAAGTGCGATAAAGTACACTCTTGCCCTATCAATCCACTCATATAACATGTAATCACATTGGTCAAGTATTAAATACAAGTGTCAAGTTCAATTAGGTATTTGGAAGCACTCACCAAAGATGTAGTGCTTTTACAGATCACGTCCAGGTAGTACTCCTGGTTTGGAATCCAAATCTGCAATAAAAGATCGTTTAAGAGTTTTGAAAATCGACTAAGGTTCAAAATTTAAACGTTTCGTTTAACGAGAATCAAGTAATTGAAACTCATTTGGAAAATATTTGTAAACTCATGCTCGCTTTTAAAACTTTTAAACTTTGAAGCAATTAAATGTATTTCTATTAGTTGTTACTTTCATTTTCCAAGGGTACAAGTTTCGGTCGAATTCTAACTTATATACCTCTACAAAAGAGGACTCGAATAACCTAGACAATTCAAGTTAGATTCGTCCTCAAATTTTGCTGACTTCCAATGCTAGTAAGACACTTGGTACCTGGGCCATTTCAATACATCACAAGAATCACCATTTGATAAATTCTCGATGTAATAAAACTCAACTTTGCTATGCAAACTACATTAAATCTTCTTAACTTCCAATGCTAATAAGATATTTGGGTATCCGAGTAATTTCAATAAATCACAGGGATTGTCATTTGATAAACTTAAAGGGATAAATGAGACCATGAAACACAAGAAAAATATTTTATTCACACAAAAATGATGAAAATCCAAGTAGCATGAAAACAACGATTTACTTTTATTAAGAGAAAATTGATTTTAAAGAAATGAACCTGTACACTCAAAAAATTTATGTTTGACGAACTAAAACACTTTGATTCTCGAACAAAATGTCACTTTTGACCCTTTGGATATTATTCCTCTAGAGTTCAATGCTTAGCGACCGATCCATAATGTAAAGAGAAATTCCAACAAACTGATCTTCAGCCATTCCATTCCAAGCTCACCTTTCCTTATAAAACCCTACCTTAGCGCCCTTTCGGGTTTTCACTAGGGTTACCCCCACCTTTTTATTTTCATCATTTCTTTCCTTTCTTCTTTTTCTTTTTTCGCTTTTTCGTTCTTTTTCCTTTCAAAGGTACCCTTTCAGATTTTCACTAATAAACTGATCCTACCGATAGCCTTTATCAACTCAGAAATGTGTTTTAAGAAATGATGGCATCAGTGCGACTATCTTTCCCTTGCAAAATTGGTTAAAGTGTATTGACATCATTTGTCAAATGATTTAGAAAATTTCTTGACAGAGATATTGCAAAGAACAGAAGTCAGAACTTTTGGCTTTTGTAATGGGGTCTGGTGGGGTGCTAAGAAAAGTTAAGGTTTGAAGGCGAATTTTCAAAAGTGGTTTAAATGATCTGAGATCGCATTGTTGCGCCAACCCTATTTTACGGTTAAATCAAAAGTTGGCCCAATTTATTCTCAACTGAGATTCTTTTTTTTTTCATTTTTCCTTTTTCTTCTGTCATTCTGTTCATCTTTTGAAATGTTCACAATTTGCTCCAATTTATTTTTAACTGAGGTTTTGTTTTGTTCATTTCCTTTTCTTTCAGCTTTCCTTAAAAAAATTGAATTTGCCCCAGTGTGGGGTTTTCTCTCTCTTTTTTCAAAACTAAATTTGCACCAGTGTGGGGTTTGCGATCCTCAGGGGTTGCCAAACAAAATAATTTATTCTGAAGGCTCAAATGGGATAACTAAGGATATAATGTCTCAATGGGAAAGGAAGAGGGCCTGACTTTCATTCCATTCTTCGCAATAACCCTAAAAGAAAACTTTCGTTTATCAGATAAAGAATTTCTTACACATATTCGAATTGATCGGTTGAGGAAAAATTGTCTATTCCACTTCTGTGAGAACGAGTGCTCCACCAGCCAATACCTTTTGACAATAAAAGACCCTTGCCAATTTGGGGCAAACTCTTCTTTCGGTCTCATCTTGCATCGGCAAAAGCTATCTTAATGCCTTTTCTCCCCATCTGAATAGTCATGATTTGACCTTTGATGATATAAACCATGACGGACTGCATTTAGCTACTTCTTATCAAGTGACCTCTGCTTTATTTTCTTAATCTTGATCCCAATTCGGCTTGAGTTTCCTTTTATACTATTCGGGTCTCTTCGAAACATTTTCAGATGTCCCTCATTCCTCCTTTCATTTCGAAATTCAAATTCACATTCGTGAGTTACCGAGATTGTTGCCATCAAATTTCGGAACAGTGATATCCGAAGGGTCAGAGAATTTTATTCTTGGTCATTTGAAAAGAATGCGTAAGTAACACAGTATATAGAAAACTGTACATTTTATTGAATTTCAAGATAAAGATCAAACCTAATAGTATGTTACTTGTTAGACAAGACGTGTCTTCAAAAGTCACTTGATTGAAAACTATTTACAAGAAACATGGTTGAACAAAACACACGCATGAATGATTTTAATGGATTTAATCAAAGAAAACTCCCCAAGTTTATCGAAATTCCCTTCAAGAGGGAAGGATTTCACTAGTTCGGGATTTTCAAATATCCTCATTGGAGGTGGATGCCTCAAAGGCGTCCTTGTGTTTGGGAAAGGGATTTGTACTTATGCTTGGTCCTTGTTCACCCTTTTTCCTTAGCACTATTTCTCCGACTTCGATCATATCTTGGATTTTATGTTTCAATGCCAGACAATTATTGGTGGAATGCCCGGGAGCTCCAGAATGATAAGCGCAGACGGCTTGAGGGTCATAGTTAGAGGGAAGACGCTTAGAATAGATCTTAGGAGGTATTGTACCAATTTTCCTTGCGACTTTGAGCTGTTCATATAATTGATCAAGGGGCTGACCTAGATTGGTGAAAGCTCTACATCGAGTTGGGTTTCGGGTGTTATTGGTTTGTTGATAGTTGTAGTTCTGGTTGGCGGGTGAAGTGGGTCTTGGGTTATAAGGAGGGCGAGGTCTAATCTGAAAATTAGGTGGGAAAATGTGAAATAGGGTTGCGGGTGTGTTTGGATAATTTGGTCGAGATCGGGGGTGGTTAATAGTGGAATTGTAAACAGGTCGAGGGCGCGGTTGGTATAGGTAATGGCGTGAGTAGGCGGGCTATTTTTGGTATCTAGGTCGGGAAAAAGAGCCTTGGTTCTAGACAAAGGAAGCTTCCTCGTCTTTCTTCTTGAATTGAGATTTTTTACTACTGCCGCTCTGACTCTGCATAGCTTCCAATTGTGAGTTTAAAGCTGACACGTTAACAATCTTTCCTGCCCTCATAAACTCATCATACTTTTCTAATTTATTAACAATTTCTGCGAAGGAACACCCAGTTATTCAAAAAATTTTCTCAAAATAGGGCGGGTCATGAGTTTTGATGAACGTACTGTTGACCTTGGTTGATCAGTCCTTGGTTTTGATGATTAACAAACCAAAATGTAAATTTGGACTAATGTTTTTATGTGAGAAATTTGTTAGAACAGGTCATTGATCCAAAAGAGAATCAAAAAGATTTGAATCAAAGAGAAGTTAAGAAATATGAATGTTCGGACGTAGAGGATCGGACGCTCGATAGAGGATCGGTCGTCTGACTGACGACGATACTCTTCGGACGCTTGGATTGGACGCTCATTCATTGCTTCGGCCGTCCGACACAAAAAGAATGAACGTTGAACATTCTGACTTCTATCGGACGCAGGGTTCGGACGCAGAACAAATGGTTTGGACGTCCGATAGGTGGTTCGGACGCATGGTTCGGACGCAGAGCAAATGGTTCGGACGTCCGACAGGCCAACGGCTAGTTTTGACAGCATTTAATATTTGACCGTTGGAGAGTCTTTTGGAGCCATTTCTCACCTTCTATAAATACCCCAAAGCACAAGAAGACACAGACTTTTGGCCAACACTAAATACAAGCTTACAAGTGAGATCTTTGAGTAGAAATATTCTTTGTTGGTTGTATAAGGGGTTGGGAAAGTTGGGTTGTGAGGTTGCTCAAGTGAAGGTTACTCTCTAGGAGGAGTAAAACCTTGGTGAAGGTGAACCTCTCACTTGGAGTAGTAAAACCTTGATAAAGGTCGCCTCACTTGTATAAAGTAGTTCTTAATTGAATGGGTAAGCTTTCAATTGTAGCTAGTTGAGGATTTACTTGGAGAGTAGTAAAATTCCTTTGCTCAACCAAAGTATGTTTGGGGTAAGGAAGGAGTGAGCCTTCACTTGTACAAGTTGGTTAGCACTACCATCAATTGAAGAA
The DNA here is from genome assembly GCF_036785885.1 of Coffea arabica. Taxonomy (NCBI): domain Eukaryota; kingdom Viridiplantae; phylum Streptophyta; class Magnoliopsida; order Gentianales; family Rubiaceae; genus Coffea; species Coffea arabica. Next base: position 20,493,244 of record NC_092318.1, on the reverse strand, counting down.
ACTATTTGGTGGATTCAACTCCAAGTTTGGAAGAAGCTTGGGAGTTTGATTGGTTTGAATTTCTTTTACTTTATTGATACTCTATTTTTGTGCTTTAAAATTGCTTATATTCTTTGTCATTGTATTTACTTGACTACTTGTCTGGTTGAGTATTTTGGTTGTATTTGGTTGAATCGGGGCTTACAATTGGTATCAGAGCTTGGTCTCCTAGAGATTAAGCTTAACCGCTTAGAGTAAAGATCATGGCAACCATAAAAGTTTCCTTTTTAGAAGGGCAATCTATTGATAGACCACCTATGTTTAATGGTTCTCATTTTAGCATGTGGAAACAAAGAATGATGATTTTCTTACAATCCGTTTATATTGAATTATGGTATGTGGTAGAAGATGGTCCTTATGAAGCTAGAATAGTTGACTCTACCACTAATTTGAGTAGATTAAAAACTAGACAAGAATTGAATGAAAAAGACAAGAGATACCTTTCTTTGAATGCCAATGCCATGTATATATTGCACAATGCATTAGATGTAAATGAATCTAGTAGGATTAAAGGTTGTAAATCAGCTAAAGATATTTGGGATAAATTGTGTGAATTTCATGAAGGTAACCAAGATATTAAAGAACAAAAGAAATATTTGCTTGTTTCTCAATATGAATTTTTCAAAATGCATCCTCTTGAAAATGTTGATAAGATGTGTAGTAGATTTTGTGACATTATTCAAGATCTTAAATTGCTTGGAAAAGAATATTCTTTGGGTGAGAAAAATAGAAAGATTTTGAATGTCTTGCCAAAAGAATGAGAAAACAAAATAAATGCTATAGAAGAGGCAAAGGATTTAAATTCTATGTCCATTGAATCTCTTGTGAATTCCCTAACCTCTTATGAATTAAAGCTGAAATTCAAAGTGCAAGAGGAAGAAAATGCAAGAATGTATAAGAGAGGCATAGCTTTTAAAGCATCTCAAGTGGGGGATAACCCATCCTTCATGGGTAATGAAAACATGGAAGTGGACAATGATATAACTCCTCACATCAAAAGTTTCAAGAAGATCTTCAACAAGAGAAGTTCAAGAGGAGATTGCAAAATTACATGGGATGAATGCAATTCAAAAAGAGAAAAAGAAGAGTTGGCCCAAATGGCACTAATGGCCTTTGGAGAAGATGAGGTAAATTCTTATCACTCTTCTAGTGATGAAGATAATGAAGATGATGATGTGCAAATTCTTATGATTAAAATGCATAAAAGTTTGAGAGAATCTTATGCTAAAAATAAAGATTTGAAAATAAAAATAAATGATTTGTTGGAAGAAAACTCCAAACTTTTTCAAGAAAACAAATGTTTGAGAATGGAAAATGATGATTTAAAAAATCAAAAAGGTGTTTTTGATTGCAAAAATAATTTGAAAAGGAAGTTGGAAGAGAAAACAAAGTTTTATGAAAAAATGTTGAGGGAACAAAATTTGTTAAAGAAAATAATTAATGACTTGAACGAGTTTCTCCAAAATGAAAAACAAAAGTTTTCTCAAACAAAAGAAAGCAAATCTTTTCAAGGCACAAATAAGTTTGCTATGATAAGAAATAAGAAAATTAGTTGCATTAAATCCACTTATGTGCAAAATACTTCTATCATGTGTCACTTTTGTTGCCAATTTGGACATATGCAAAATGATTGCCATGTAAAGAAAAATATGAGAAAAGGTATGAAATCCATGTGGATTGCTAGATCATGTTGTACTAACTCCCAAGGACCCTATAAAAAATTACAATTGGTATTTTGAAAGTTTTGACATTCTATATGGTCTTGATTTGAAAAATAAAGGGGGAGTTTGCTTTTTGATTGATGCCAAAAGGGGGAGTAGGATTTATTGAAATTTCTTTGTATGTTGGCATTTTCTAAGGGGGAGTTTTATTTGAATTTATTTGATCAAAGAAATCTTCATTTTGTTTGTCATCATAAAAAAGGGGGAGATTGTTGACCTTGGTTGATCAGTCCTTGGTTTTGATGATTAACAAATCAAAATGTAGATTTGGACTAATGTTTTTATGTGAGAAATTTGTTAGAACAGGTCATTAATCCAAAAGAGAATCGAAAAGATTTGAATCAAAGAGAAGTTAAGAAATATGAAGGTTCGGACGTAGAGGATCGGACGCTCGATAGAGGATCGGTCGTCCGACTGACGACGATACTCTTCGGACGCTTGGATCAGACGCTCATTCTTTGCTTCGGCCGTCCGACACAAAAAGAATGAACGTTGAACATTCTGACTTCTATCGGACGCAGGGTTCGGATGCAGAACAAATGGTTCGGACGTTCGATAGGTGGTTCGGACGAATGGTTCGGACGCAGAGGAAATGGTTCGGACGTCCGACAGGCCAACGGCTAGTTTCGACAGCATTTAATATTTGACCGTTGGAGAGCCTTTTGGAGCCATTTCTCACCTTCAATAAATACCCCAAAGCACAAGAAGACACAGACTTTTGGCCAATACTAAATAAAAGCTTACAAGTGAGATCTTTGAGTAGAAATATTCTTTGTTGGTTGTATAAGGGGTTGGAAAAGTTGGGTTGTGAGGTTGCTCAAGTGAAGGTTACTCTCTAGGAGGAGTAAAACCTTGGTGAAGGTGAACCTATCACTTGGAGTGGTAAAACCTTGATAAAGGTTGTCTCACTTGTATAAAGTAGTTCTTAATTGAATGGGTAAGCTTTCAATTGTAGCTAGTTGAGGGTTTATTTGGAAAGTAGTAAAATTTCTTTGCTCAACCAAAGTATGTTTGGGGTAAGGAAGGAGTGAGCCTTCACTTGTACAAGTTGGTTAGCACTACCATCAATTGAAGAAACTATTTGGTGGATTCAACTCCAAGTTTGGAAGAAGCTTGGGAGTTTGATTGGTTTGAATTTCTTTTACTTTATTGATACTCTATTTTTGTGCTTTAAAATTGCTTATATTCTTTGTCATTGTATTTACTTGACTACTTGTCTGGTTGAGTATTTTGGTTGTATTTGGTTGCATCGGGGCTTACACGTACGAACAATCTCATCTTCAGTCATGGAAGGCTCCACCTTGGCGGCCAATTTCCTCCATCTCTTCGCATACGTTTTGTGGTCCTCAAATGATTTCCTCTTAGTTCCCTCCAATGTGGTCCTCGTCAGAGCGAGCTTGCAATTGTATTCGTACTATCTCACAAAAGCGGTTGACAGATCAAGCCAAGATCTCATATCCTCGGGCTTCAAATTGGAATACCAATCCAACGCGTCGCCTTCTAGACTCTCGAAAAATAAGCGCACAGGTAGATTCTCATCATCTATCGGCTTCCCTAGTTTGTTTGCAAATATCCAAAGGTGTGTATTGGGATTGCCAGTTTCGTTGTACTTGCTAAATTTGGGTGCTTTGAAACCCTCTGGCAATTGTATATCCGGGAACAAATACAACTCGTTATAATCCAAACCCCCTTGTTTGCTCAAACCCTGACTCTTCCTCATGAATTCATCAAACCGATCCAACCTTCTTAGCAAATTCTTTTCAATTGGCACGGAAGATTCCCCAATTTTAGCTTTTCCTTGGGCAGCGGTGTCTAACATGAATGATTCTGCAGTGGAATAGTAATATAGTCGTTGAGGTTCAAATGACATGTTCAGACTAACAGGTGGATAATTCTGGAAAATTTGGGGGTAAGGAGGATTGGTTTGGCTAGCGGGTGTATAGGTATATGGTAGGCCATAAGTAGGATAGGTGAAAGCTTTTTCGGGTGGACGTGGAGGAAAAAGGGTTTGAGTATGAGATATGGATAGTGGTTGTGGTTCAGTTTGACTAGCGGGCAAAGGCTCATGTTGAGTAGCGCTGCCACTTCCAGCAACTAACTGATCGATTACGCTCTGTTGTGCGTTCATTTCCATACTCAGCTCATTGAATCTGCTTAACACTTCACTCAGTTGAGCTCCCAGATTTGTCAAGTCAGTTGATGATGTCGTTACAGGCCTATCGGACGATTCTGGATGCGTACTCATGTTTACACGATTTCTCAAAGCCCGACTACGAGATCGTGTGACGATGGGGCTTCTTCTTGTAGCTATGTTTGTAATTATCTGAAAATTTAGAAAAATCATTTTTAGATTCCCCTTTGATTAACTGCTACCAAAAAGGAAAAAAAGAAAAAGACATGAGTTAGTATATATTGAGGTAATTCGGATGCATGTCCTATTGGAGGAAACCCTTTTTGTGCCAAGGATAGGCCTAACATGATGCAATCATCTAAGGTAGGCACTATACTAAACCTGATGAATCCGATCACCTTATTGAGTGAAAAATGTGACGCCCCCACTTCTCCCAAGGGCGAACCCGAGTGTATCGGCGGGACGCCTGCCTATCTCGCGCCAGAACTCGAAAATACAATACAATAAAAACTAAAGAAACCAAAAGAGCACTATTCACAATATACAATCCCCAAAAGATTTCTATTTATATCCTCAAAAGTAGATATTCAGATCACTACATCGTCGTATGATAGTAATCAAAATTAGAAAGTAGACCCAAAGAAGGGTTTTAATACAGGCCACCATAACAAACAAAAAATATCTTAGTTGTTCAACTATTACAAACCAAATCTAACTATACTAGTGATAGTGTTACAAGGGTTCCCCGCGTCGTCCCCTGCTAAGGAAAACAAAAGAAAAGGGGTAAGTTATATGCTTAGCAAGTAAACAGAGGTAAAACTGTAAATTTCACATATTAAACGAACAATTACATCATAAAGATGTCAAATCGAAAACATAAAAGCAACAACACGAGTTAAGGATACAGGTTGGCTCCAAAGCCAAATCGTATGCCACGTGTGACCTCCTGTCGACACTCCGTCGACCACAAATAATGGTCCGTAGAACTCCACTTGTACTCTCACCGTACACCTTATCACTCTCACTGGCCAGTCACTTCACAAAATGGCTCGAGCAAACGAAATTGAGTTTCGTTCACAAGCTCGGTTCACAAACTTGGTTCACATACTCGGTGAACCGGATTCACAAACTTGGTGACCTCAGACTAGGTTGGACTGACTTCGACCAATCACTGACCGGCTCGAATAGTTCATCTAGGTCTTGAGATCGGGCCCCAAACCCACAAACTTCACAAAATCACCCAAAAGTCACCCCGAGCTACAAGCTCAAGGGTTTTAGTTCCAAAATAGTTCATATACATATGCCATGTACAAATATGTGTGCAAATTAGGGTTTAGGTCGAGTGCGATAAAATACACTCTCGCCTAGGTACCCTCTCATACATATCAAAACACATAAGCAACTAACACATAGGAACGACCTGAATACTTACACAAAGCACAAAACTAGCACAAGTGCGAAAATCTCTTCGTGTGTGATAGCTAGTAGGCCCCATCGGTTCCGTCCAGCTCACCACCGTCTGAAATAAAAGATTGCATCACATTATATCACAAACGGCTACAAACATGCCTAAAGCAAGCAAAACGGCAAAATTGGCACATGAGCACGTGCAGAATTGGCAAACGGGAAACGGAAACGGAAACGGAAACGGACAGATTTGCTACCCCGAACAGTTTGGATTAACAGTTAGGCTAGGAATGTTGGATCAAAATGTATGAGACACCGTTACGAAGCTAAGAGGAAGAGTTAAAATTTTCATGAAGACACCTTAATCTAGATCTGAATGGAAGCAGGTCGAAATTATGGAAAACAGTACCAGAAGTTTGCACTTTAGGGTGACGGATAGGGTCTGTTTGCCGGACCATAACTCATAGCTCGCAAATCCAAATCAAGAAATTCTAAAGGCGTTAGAAAGCTATGTCATAATGCTAAAACTTTTATGTTTTAGCCAAAACCTGAATCAATACAGAGTAGGGTGAAAAATGGGTCCAAAGTTCCTGTCAGAACTGCCCAATTTCAATGGCAGTTCTGACACCTGATCTTATTTTGGGTATAACTGGAGCTGCGGGTCTCGGATTTAGACGCACTTTATACCTTTTTGAAACTGAAACAAAGATATACAAGTCTTATGAAGACCTCAACACCCAGTTCAGACATTATCAAGGTGAACTGAGCATGGTCAGAAGCAAAATCAAGAAACGTCACCAAATCCAGAAGTTTGTACAGCCATTTGGGGTTTTTGGTCATAACTCAGGCTACACTGAGTGGATTCGGCTGCAATTTTGTAGACACGACAAGGACTTTAGCAGCTACAACTTTTATGTTTTGGACAAACTCTGAATCCATACGTAGCACATAGAAACATGGAGCCAAAGTTCGGTTTCTGGGCTGCCTTGTTTCCAGATTGAACGGTTCCGCGCGCCGCAAATGCATGATTCGTTTCTACCATTCTCATGCAAGTTTTCCAAGCAAATTCATACCAAATAAACACACATAAATCACCTCCTATTTTCTGTACAAGTGAACCGAAATTCCTTTCCGAATTTAATCCCTAGACTTACCCAATACTAACCATAATCTAGGTGCCAATCCTACTAACTTTACTAGTTTCACCACCTAATCAATCAAACTCTAATCACTTAAGCCCTAACCCAACCAAACTAACTTTCCTTTGAATTAGGGTTTCATGACTAATCTGGAATTTGCTACTTACCAACCATACAAGTGAAATTAATACATCAAAGATGCCATTAACAAGCCAAAATCCAACCAAACCAACTCTATGAATCATGAATCAAGAAACCCTACCTTTTCCTCCTAGCCTTTACCAAAATCAGCAATATAACCATCAAAATAAACCATAAAACTATTCCATAATCATCATACAACCCATAAAAATGCATAATCACAACAAAAGCATCACTTCCATAGCTTCAAGATTAAAACCCCAAAATTTAACTTCCAAGTAAGATGATATACCTTCAAATAAGCTTTGTAGATGATCAAACCACAACAATCAAGTGCTCAAGTTGCTACCCTAAGCTTCAAAAGCAAGATGGATGGTTAAAAATTGATGAACTTTGGAGGAAATTTCCCTTTCTTTTGCTCTCAAAATTTCGGCCCTTTCTCTTGTTTTTTCCCTTGGTGATGGTTTCATTTATGTCTTGATTCCTCTTGTATATTCTAGAGTTAAGGTGAGTCATCAACCACTAAGGATATTTTGCACCCAACCAATCACATAAAAGATTACAATTTGCTCCCAAGCCCTTACAACCTTAGTTTAACTTTCTTACACTCTTGCCCACAATTATATGAAAACCTTTCAATTAACTCCATAGGTCATACACTTAATCTAGTCTAAAATACTTAGTCACACTTGATCATTTCACTAATCACCTTCCTATCTTAACCTCCCATACTTAATCATACTTTCTCCATAATAAAAACAATGAAACAACAACCTTTATAACATTGGCAAAATTAGGGTTTTAAACCCAACTTAAGCTTTCTAATGGATTGTAACACTAGAGGTTTGACTAGTTTAGGGTTTTCTAGCTCTCAAACCTACCTAACCTTTGCTAAAAGAATCGAATCCTATACTTACTTGCACGATAACATATATTAGCATGCCTATTAATATAATAGCACAAACTTGTAATTCATTACAAAAACTAGGGTTTTAGTAATAACCCAAATTAGGGTTTTCATAGTATATTGACGAAATAACCTTTTAAAGTATTACCACCAACCTTAAAACCAAATTTTATAGCAAAATAACGATAATACTCCTTATTCAAATAATATCAAAATTAAGGACTAACCAGGGTCTCACAAAAAATAATTTGAAAAATTTGGTCAATTGGAATAGCAATGAGGACAGAGTCCGAACACATAAAGTGATGTGTGAAAAAGCCTACTCTTGAAAGGATTACAACGTTTAGACTAGTTTATCCAGGGAACCTTAGATTGAAAAAATGGATTTTTGAAGAGCTCTCCTTTCCCTTTAAATATGTGTGAAAGAGCTCTTCAAAAATCCACGCTTAGAAGGCTTCAAAAATCTGAACTTTAAAAGGAAACTGAAATTTAAAGGGAAAGGAATCCACCATCATCCGCGAATCCTTCTAAGCGTGGTGGAATCACCCCAATCTTTCAGTAAGGATTCGCGGATGATGGTGGATTGGGGTGATTCCAACTCTGGTTCCTCCTGATTCTCGAAGAACAACACCAGATCTTCTTCCTCCTCTGGTTTTTCTTCTTTTTCGTTCTTGTTTTCCCACGAAACTTTCTCTTTTCCTTTCAGCTCCTAAACTCTCTAGCTCTTTCTCGTTCTTTTTCTCTCGGTTTTTTCCAACCTCAGCCGTCACTACTGCCCTCTCTCAAATCTCTCACTCTCGGCTTCCATAGCTGCTTTTTCCTCACCGTAGCTCCCTAGTTTTGCTCTACTTAGCCGTCACTCCTTCCTATCCTCCTCCGTTTCCCTTTCCAGCCTCCAACTCTTTTCTCTTAGATTCCCCTTTTTTTTTCTCTAACTCCGCTGCCAAACTATCTATGCTTTTTGCCTCTAAACCCCCGGCTCTCCCCCTTTTTCCTTTTTATATCAAATGAATCCCTTAAACCCTCATCTCATCTCAAGGGTTCCTAAAGATACTCAGCTCACCACCTCTCTTTAGCCATCCGATTGGCTTTCTTTCTTTTTTTTTTCTAGATCATTCTTGGCTTTGGATGAAAGCCAGGTAGGTTGATGTTAAGATGATCCAATGGTGAAGAAAAATAAAAAAAAATGAACGAGAAAAACTGGAAAATTGCAGCTGTTAGTTCGGCTGCTTTGCTCCTGCGCGCGTGATTTCCTCCTTTTTTTTTTAACTTAATTAACCACAATAATAAGGTGAATTTTTAAAAAAAATAAGGAAATAAAACAAAATCAACTAAAAGGTAAAAAAAAAAATTTTTTTGTGTTTGATTGGTGATTTTTTCTTTTTATTTTATTATATATATTTTACTAATTTTCACTTAATTTAGGCAAACAAACAACTAATTTTTTATAAATTGAATCGAAAAGAATTAAAGCATATTTTTTGTGAACAATTTTCTTTTTCGATAAATTTTAATGCTAAAAATGTCTTAAAATAAAGTTTAAGAGACTAATGAGCACAAATGAATAATACTTATCATTAAAATTATAAATAATAAAGTTAAATTAAAATTTGGTATCTAAAATGCTAAAAAATGTCTAAAAGCAAAATCATGAGATTAATAAATAAAAATTATCAATAAAAATAAAAATAAAAATAAAATAAATTAAAAAGAAAATAAATTAAATTAAAAATTTGGTGTCTACAAGAAACATCAAATTTCGGCTCCAAGAGAGCCAATAACCTAACGGAATTGTCAACACATTTCTTTTCTAGGTAACGCAATGAGTCAACATGGGACACTCCCCTTATATTCCAGCTTAGCAAATTAATTGGATTTAACATGAGATCTCAAAGCATAAGATGTTTGAGATGGAAGAACTTGACACTTTTGCAAATCTTCCTTTCAGGGACGACCTCTCCGCCTCTTAAATTTAAGGTGCTTATCATCTTTTGCCAACTTATTCAGAAGTGCAAAATTAGTAGCCTCCAACCCAGCAGACTATATATGGACAAAACTCGGTATCAAGAACCGTGTGCCACAGCTTATGATCTATGTCCTGCTAAAAATTCTTCAATTGCTGCAGTGAAACACTCAATTGCACCAGGTTATTCATAGAATTCCTCCTTGGCAGAAAACTTTTCTGCAAAACCTATGGAGATGACTGCACAGACTTGGAACCTGCAAGCTCCCTAATTGCCTCCTCTTCTAGCTCATCCGAGTCCAGCAGAATAGCACAAGGATTTTTTTCCAAACAACCTAGCATCCTCAACAGTCCTCAAGATCCAGAATTAATCGTAGCCAAATCTTGTGAACCAGGAACCACTGAACCATCGGGAGCAGTGGTACTTAGGGAAGGAAAACTACTTGCCTGCCCCATCTCAACAGAGCTTAGCACCACATCTTCTTGTCCCAAAGGGCAATTTACGTTGAGAGATGCAGCTTGCTGCTGGAGGGGCTGCCGCTGAGGGTTCGCACCATAACCTGAAGAACCCACCTTCAAAACGTCCACTTCATCTTGCACCGAAGGTCCAGGTATGTTAATGAGTGTAGCCTAGGGCAATTACTGCAGCTCACCCACTACCAAAGTACCCCCCTCCCCGGCAAATAGTTAACATTTTCTGGTGAGATCAATGCCGAAAGTGGGGCTGCACCCATCAACTTAACCTTCCCCTTATCTGCCTACGGTTTAGGAACGAATACTTGGCGCTCCTTCACTGAAGTTGGAGGAGCCATCTTTGGGGGACGCAGAGCAGGATCTTTCATGAAACAGTCAGCATCAACATGACCAAATCTCTCGCAAATAGAGCAATATGGAGGGACTTTTTCAAACTCAACCTGCTACTAGAATCCAAAATCATCATCCCCAATCCAGACTCTCTTCACTGGAGGCAAAGAAACATCCACTTCAATGAGAACTCTGGCCATTGTAGCAGTATCAATCTTTAAAGGCTGACCCAACGTAGAAGCCAAGTTTGTTAGTTGATTTTTCTGGAAAAATGGAATTGGTAAATCTGGGAACGAAACCCACACCGGAGCAACTGAAATCTCGTGACTTGCCTTAAAGTCCAATGACCAATTTGAAATCGACATTGGGACCTGTTGAACAAACCATGAGTGGCGAGCGAATAACCTAGCATAATCTTCTTCGAGCACTGGCTGAATCAGGATATGACAATCATCTAGTAAGCCCATCGAACATTCCCCCTTCAAAAGCAACGAAACAAAGAATTTTCGGATCACCTCCATAGGAGGCCTACGAAAACCGAATTTGCCAATCAATGCATTACGAAAGGGAGCAGCCAGCAGCATCATCTCATGGCGAGAAATGCGAAGAGCGGGCTCTCCCCGAAACATTGAAACTGAACCAAAATCCCTAACCGAATCCCTGGAAGGAGTGTTCCCTGTGACTACCACTGCAAAAGATGGTGCCGCAGCCACCCTCTCCACTATCCGGAGGAAGAGACGGGCTGCCATGCACGCAAAACCTAGATCACTTATCAACAAAAATTCAACAAGAAAATAGATCTCCCTTTAAAGTGTTTGGTGAACATCATCCCATAAATTAGGAGTAAAGCTTTTAGTGTTAAAAGCATTTTTAGCTAAAGTTTAAATTTGGAGCTTTTAGGGTAGCTTTTATAATTTAAAAAATAAAATATCAAATTTAACCATTTTATCTTATATTATGAACCAAATAAAGAGATAAATACTTTTAAAAATTTTTAAATTACATATTATCCAATACAATAAGTACTTATTAAACTATGTCTCCAAACAATATATTTAAAAGCACTTAAGTAATTAATAAATACTTTTATTAAAATCTCCACTAGAGAAGTACTTTTCAATGAATTGTTGCAACCCCAAACGGACCCTAAAGTTGGATCCAGTTGTGGATCTAGATAGATAGTTGTGGATCTGCTCACGGATCTTCATTGCAAAACTGGCCTTGATTTCTTCTTTATTTTAGGGGTGTGCATTCGGTGCAAAAGTGGTAGTTCGGTGCAATGAATTCGGTTATTCGATCTATAGAAATCTAAACCGTTTTCAATTTTGAATTGGTCATAACCGAATTCATTTCGCAATCGATTTCAAATTCAAAAACGGTAATGAATTCGGTTAGACCGAATTCATCTATTAAAAAAACTGATTTTTTAAAAATTATTACTTATTTGATCCCCAAATTTATTCATAATTTAACACATTACTTATATTCTAATCATTTTGTGGTTTAATTTAATTGGCATTTATTTGATCACTTATACCTAGAATCCTTAGTCTATGATTTAAGGAACACATAAAAAGTGATTAATTTAAACTAGAATAAACCTTAGATTGTACAATGATTAGTGATAATTTATGAATTTATAATTTACAATGATTAATAATAAGTAATATTAGTTACAAACTTACAAATTACAATGATTACTGATAAGTTATATTAGTTACAAACTTATAATTTATTTCAAATCAAAATAAAACTTGTTTACTTACATATGTTATTGTGAAAGTCAATACACTAATACATTGATTTGCAATTCACATGCATTCATTTACACTGCTTAGTTGTCTTGTCTATACTTAAAGCCTTAAGATTAGTGAATAGATAATATGAATTTTTATGTTAAATATGTAATATAAATTTAGAACACACTAATACTTGCAAGTTACATATTACGCATTCAAATATTCAATAATTCAAACATGAATGATCAATGATGTATCAAATTACCGATATCTAAATTGTAATTGCTAATTATGTTTATTGTTTAATATTTAGTATTATACATATATGTATTAATTATTATCTAATTCTAGTCATGTTACTTATGTATAAAATAATAAGTAGTTATCTTATATTGTTATGTATTACTATATATTTGTATTATTATAGTCATATAACAATTAACAAATACTAAAATAATATATTGTACATTATTATATATTATTATTATTATAAGTACATGATATGATGATAATACCATATACTAATTGTAACGCCCCCCACTTCTCCCAAGGGCGAACCCAAGGGTATCCGCGGGACGCCTGCCCAGCTCTCGCCAGGACTCAAGACAAATCAAATCGAACTTAACGATACATACCAAATACTATGAGTCAAAATAAAGAAAAGTCGCTTCCTTAACTAAATATTTAAATCTTACATCATGTTCACAAAAGATACATCAAGTTCCAAAATGCAACCATTAAAAGTCGACTACACATTTACAGCCCCGATTCCAATCAAAAGTATAATCTAGTCGGCTTTACCAAAATCTTCCAATCCAACCTGTTAAGGAAAACAAACTAATAGGATGAGCCAATACTCAGTGAGGCCAAGAAAACACACATGCAAACACATAATCCAAGTAGCAACAACAATTACATTGTAGGTAAGGCTATCAAATTCGAATAATTCACATTTCGAATAGGAAAAATAAACAGAAACAATTCAAGGATACTGTAGCTCTCAGGAGCTAAATTTCACGTAGTCGAGTCGAAATCTTGATCACATCTCACGTTGACACTCCGTCAACCACATAAGTATCAAATCCGTAGATACACCACTTTTCTTCGAATCCCGTCACCGTTACACCCCCTTACCGGGCCCGCTCATCAAAGTTTTTGATAATACTCGAGTATATCATGGCAATACTGCACGAGTAATGCCGAGCAAGATCTCTCCAATAGATCATGCTCTACGAATATCTCATGGTTTGCTAAGCTTATCGACCAAGCCCATGCTGGCTCGATTCGCAAAGTTAGCCAACGAGTTTTGGGTGTCCCCCGAATATGAATACGAATACGAATATAAGTCGATGAGCAACGCTCAAATCGACGATTCCAAATAGGAATCACAAATACGGATCACATATACGAATCACAAGTACAAATCACATCCACATTACCATGTATAAGTCGGATACAAATTCACATAGCAAAATTCGAATATAATTTCATTTGAAAGAGAACGAGTGCGATAAAGTACACCCTCGTCTCAAAATTTCAAATTTACATAACGGATAAGAAACAGATAACCACTTAACAACAAGTTCATGCACTTGACACTCACAGTGATTCAAGTAGCGAGTTCAAATGATGGTTTAGGCGTCTCCCGTGAGATCCTCTGGAAGGTCCTCTTGAGCGCCTGAGCATTTAATAGTGAATTATCATTCACACATCCCAATTATCAAGGAAGATTGTGCACTAGTACAATCTGGGGAAATTTCATGAAAATGAACCTCAATTACTAGTAAATCGAGGTTCAAGTGGAGTTTCTTAATGTACAAGAAAAATCGAGTTTTGTTATCTTGGAAATCAAGCATAAACGTTCAAGTATTATCGAAAGAATAAGGAATACTTGAAAAACTCCATTTCCTTGAAATTCAGAAAATTTCAGTTTTGATACGATATTTTGAAAAAATCGTATCTCAGATTTCACATGTCAAAAATTGGAAAAATTGGTACCGTTGGAAACCTCTTCCAAAGTACTAAAAGTTCTTAGAAGACACTTTTCCATGAATCTAAGTGGAAGGTGTTCAAAAATGAGCTTAAAGTTACTGTTCCAAATCACCCAGGATTGAGCCGGGGTTAGTTTTTCGCTAACTTTGAAAATTCAGAAGAATTCACTCGTTACAAACCAGCCCTTGAAATTTGTAGCTCAATTAGAGGTGCAAGTAAGGTTTAGGGCAGAACAAGCGGATCGAGAATCGGAGTTTCGAGCCCCAGGATATGGTAGCTCAAAGTTGGATAGATTTAAAGACTGTTAACAAATTTCCAGATTTGGTTCCGATTTTGGACCTTTAGTTAAGTGTCGAAACGGACTTGGATTGATACCAAATTTTGCAGTATAATACTGCTATATGAAGGGTATCTCTCTATCAAATTTCGTGGAAAAATACCTTCGGAAAGGTGGTTAATCAATCAACCAAAGTTTGGAAAAATCCTTAAGGCAATCTGTCCAAATCTAAGGTTTCAAAAACGAGGCAGTCGCCGTATTTTGATCATAACTCCCTCAATTTATTTCAGAATTGGGAATGGTTGATAGTGTTAGGAAATACATTCACAGGGATAAAATTTCACAGAAGAAATCGTTTCCATTTTCAGCATGCAACTAGCTCGAAATTAAGCCTAAAGTTGCAGCATCATCAAATCATTTCGGCAGAACGGAGAAACAGGACAGCCGACTTCAGATGAATGGTGTGGCTCACACACATGAAACCAGAATGTGCATTATACACCGTTGGAAACATGGGAATGTCTAGTTTCAAATGCCACTAACGGCACTTGATTTCGACGTCGGAGTCCGGAGTTATGGACGAAATACAAACACTGGTCTGGGTTACGACGAAACCGTTTTCCAGATTACTAGTTTTTGAAATAAATTCGTTTGACCCACCAAAACTCAGTATTTTTCAATGAAAATTTTTACACAACTACTACAACATATAAACAACACAATCAAGCCATTAAATCCTCAAATTTCTGCATTAAAGTGACCGAACAGAGCAGGGGTAAAATGGGAACTTTTTGCTTCAAGAGTTCAATAACGTTTCTGGCAACAATGCACCTTTAATCTACTTCCTTAAGCTCTAATTCAGCAATAAAACCATCATCAAACATCATCACAGCCATCAACCCAAAGTGGGAGTTCATAGAGCCCACATTTAACAATTTTCCAACATCCACAACAATCCATAAGAGATCAAGAGCTAAAAGATATACTAGACTTCCAAAAAATCAAAGTTAGAAGGCTAGATTAAGACTTACTCTTAGTTGATGTTTAAGACAGAGATTCGGTCCTTTTGAAGCCTGAAGAAACCGTGAAAGCTCCTCCCCTTTTCAGCTTAATGTGTTGTCCAAGTGTAGAGCTAAGTGTATGTGAAGTTTTGGTTGAATCTATGGAGGTTTGGTTGTGATTTTTGTGAGATTTGTAGAAGGAAATGGTGAAGAGCTGCGGCTGTGCTATCCGTCCATTGCAGTAGCAGAAATGAAATGTGATTCGGATGCCTTTGCGTACAAAAGACGCTTGACGTCTAATATTTTAAGTACGTAAAATTTTAATTGCAACTAGTGCCCTACGCGCGCGTTTTGTGTTCGATTTCTCTCACGTTTGTTGCACTAGTGCACTAAACCTCTAGGACACTTACATTTATATAAATATTATTCATTCTTAATTGTCCCAAAATAATTGTCCAAAGTCCCTCAATTAAGCGCGCACGTGAAACACGTATTTCTAATTTAGGCGCAATAAAAATTGAAACCTTTGAGAAATTCTTATAACGATCTTACCACTAACTATCACTTCAATATTTAAACCTAAAATTACCTATTTTAGGACCATTGTATATGTCTTAAATTTTTGAGCTTATTGTACTCCTAATTGGCTAAAGTTTTCAGACACGCTTTCACTTTTTCACTAAACAAGCTTCTAAGAAAATAATTTTTGAAACGAGACACTTTAAAAATATAACGAAGCTATAAAACCATATATTTAGGTCTAATAAGGATAGAAAATAATATTCGGGCAAAAATCCAAATAGATAATTAATTGAGCCAAAATTAGGGGTTTAAAAATAATAATTTTACGAGTCCTCACGTGAATTGAGTATTAATTCCTCAATTAACCTTTCTTAATCTATTATTGATCGTTCTTAATTCTCCAATATTAATACACTCTCGATTCAAATATAGTCTCGAAAAACGTGCACTCGTTGTTCCGAACTAAACGAGTTTTCGAAGAGTGAATTTTTCCAACAAAACGCTTTTAAAAATATAAAAGAGGCGTCGTTCCATATAAATGGATTTTAAATGATCGAAATAAATAATTTGGAGAAAACTGAGTAAATAAATATTTAAACAAACTACTAATATTCGATAAAATAAAATAAAAAAAATGCGGGTCCTCACACTAATTATTATTAATAGCATTTACCTATATAATATAATAATATATTAGTAGTATATACTAATACTAAATAGCATTTATCTATATATTATATAATTTTATATACCAATTTGGTATTCGAATGCAGTAATGCGGTACCCTATTTCAATTACCGAATTTGAATGCAAAATCGGTTATTACCAAATTCATAATTTCATTACCTATTTTATATCATATTAGAATTCGGTGAATTCGGTATGTACCGAATTTGTACCAAATTACCAAATACCCGATTTCAAATTACCGAATTAAATTTGAATTCGGTTATGAATTTGGTATGAACCAAATTTGCTCACCCCTACTTTATTCCATTTCTCCTGAACACAATTACAATTAATAATAACAATAACAATTCTAATAAAAATAAAAATATACTAATAAAAACCTATAGAAACTACTCTAGTTAAGAACCCTAAATGAATTCTCACCAGTATTATTTGATATAGATGAGGGATTTTTGAATTCTCAGCTGTATGAATAAACTCAACGCCAATTCATCTTCCCTAATGGTGCACCCCAAGACTAGAGAGGGTGATTTTTCAATTATATGAATATACCTGAAGAGAAGCAAGTCAAGTTGGGTTGCATATAGGCTTGCTTCCGCCGAGTGGGAGCAACTTTAGATGAACCAGGAAAGGCAGGATGGTAAATGATGACGTTGTGGGCTGTGAACTGGTGCCAGGAATTGGTCGTCTGAAGCAGTTTGGTTACATGGTCTAGTTCGCGGTGCTGTTCAGGCTATATAAATTCCGTGAAAGGATCAAAGGATCATTGGATCAATTACATATTCCTGCAACAAGATTCTTCATAGAACTCTTGAATTGTTTGGCTCTCAATGTTCTTTGTGTACGTCCTTGAGTAAGAGTTACCATTAAATCTTGTTTATTAGGGCAATTGATCATGCACCGCCCCTGGGTTACTTCCATGGAAGGTATTCGTGTAACTCCTTCGCTTCTCACACTTCTGCTGCCGCATCAAACACTTTTTTTTTTTTTTTTTTTGAGTGAAGTCCCATGGAAAAAAAAAAAGAAAAGCTTCCACGTCTGTTTATATATATATTTTTTAGTAAGAATTGAATTTGGTTAAAGAATAGCTCTATATGTTATTCATGGTCAGTTTAGGAGCAATACAAGGAAAAGAAATAGAGGGATACGATCAGTTTGAACCACATCCTTGACTTAGAAAAACACATAGAAAATAAGTTTATCAAAAAATTTTACTTACTTTATAAAATATTATGTACTGCAACCGAAATACCAACGAAAGTATGCTTGAACAAGGAAACAGGATTGTGCTAGAAAAAAATTAATTGTATTATGTCACAGTTCATGCTAATGCTGTCGGCAAATTTTTTTTACAACTAACGTACTAAATTCAACTTTCTTTGTTATCATTGATGTATCTATTCTAAACTGCTTCTTGGATTTGTTTTTGTTTCTAATTTTTGTATATTTATTATGTGATTTCTCAAATGCTTTCTCTATTAATTTTTGGAATTTTTAAAGCCGAAATAAGCTCAAGTAGGGAATCACTTTAGATCAACCTTTTGGATTCTAAGTTTAAACTCTTAAGATATCAGCTTTGATAAAATATTAAAAGCCAAAAAAAAGATACTCAATATTTTATAGGGATAATTTCAGAAACCTTAAACAATTTCAATTAGCTCTCGAGAGGTTTTTAAAATTACACATACCTCCCTTGTCATTTAAAACGGCAATACTACCCTTAAATATTTTAATGAAATTCGCTTGTTTGGTATGCTTATACTTAGAATGAGTTTTAAAATTATTTTTTCATTATTTTTCCTTCTTATTCCTTTTTATTTTAATTTTTTCCAATAAAACTGTAGAATTATTACTATTACCTCTAGTTTCTATTGTAACAAAATGTCGAACTAGTGATTTTTTTGATGAGTTAACTTTATACATAATCCAATGTTTTTTGCTAATCTTTTTTTTCTATTTGCTGGTATTAAAATTAATAATAAATCAAAAAGAAATGGCCAAAAACTAATATTAAATTATAATAATCCCACTACTCGAAAAATTCAATTTTAAATCCATTATTTTGACATTTTCTTTTATATCTTATAAATCTAAATTCATAATACAATACCATCTCAAGTATCCTATCATAACGATAAAATTATTATTATAGTTGTTTATCAAATAGTAGGTATATACATGAAAATTTTGGTAACTTTTTCTTATAATTACACTAGTTAATCTTATAATTGTATAGAGAAGTAAATTAAAACTCACTACACAAGGACATTTTTGGATATTTGTTTAAAAATTTGACCAAGTCAATATTATTTTAAGATTTTGTTACTAAAACTATCAAATTAAAGAGATAAGTGTAACTTTTTAAACTTTAGAGGAGCTCAGTGAAATTGTTAGAAATCTCAGAGGAAGTTTCTGAAATTATCTCTATTTTATATGCTCATCTTAGAACAGTGACATGGTGTATCATTGTCATGCTTGCTTCGTGTATCACGCTTAAAAGGTTCTAACAAAAAAAAAAAGTTTAAAAACCTATGGCAGTTTGGTTGTTGGGATCAATAGAAGAACTAAAAGCCAAATTTAGTAATTTTTTTTCCGGTCACAATCGTGTTCGTCTCTATTGATTATCCTGTACTCATAAAAAATCACTACAGATTATCCTTCTTTTTGTCCTATTCATCTGTCCGGAAATATATGCAGCAGTTTCTTAATATGACTGATATGTTATGCACTGATTTGAAGAGAAATACTTTTTTGTTTAAATTGAAACATGTCAATTATGTTCTTCTTCTTGTTTTTTTTTTTTTAATATGTTAAAATTGGAGTTCAACTTCTCTATATGGGAAACACAACTTGTAATATTTTGAGCATCGAGCTTTCAATGCTTGTGTAGTTATTAACGTTGTACTATCTGAGCCTCAAGTTTCCAACTTCTGCATAGTTATTGGCATTGTACTTACTGTTTTGGAATAATTTTAGAAATCTTCTATGAGGTTTTTGACAATTTTGCTTAACATTCTTGAAGTTTTAAAAATTACATTTATTTTTTCCCATTTATAGTGATGATACTAGTCTTGGCATATTAATGAAATTGCCTTGTTTTGTATACTCATGCAAAGAATAGATACTATATTTATTTTTTCTTTTCCCTTTAATTGCTTTCTTTTATATTTCGCTACCAAAATTGCAGAACTATCAGTATCCTCATAACCTCTACCATGACCAATTAACAACTTTGAATGTGTGACTCAATTTTTTGGCTGATTTTTTTTTTCTCTTGTATCAAAATCAACAATAACTCAAAAAAGACAAAGCCCAAAACCACAGGGTCAATTTACTATTGAAGTACCATTACATGAGGGATTTTGAAATTAAACCAAAATTTTATTGTAGTTGCTTATCAAACAAAAAAAATATAAGGGTTTTGAAAAATTTTGATATGTTTTCTTTATAATTGTGCTCAATTATTTTACAGGAAAGTAAATTAAAATTTATTAAATCAGGACATGTTAGGTTATTCACTTAAACTTTTGATCAAGTCAATGTCATTTTGAGGTGTGTCAAATCAGGGAAAGTAGGTATAATTTCTGAAGTTTTAATTCTCAAATTAATTTCTGAAGTTTTAAGAGAACCCAGTGAAATTATTAGAAATATAAGGGGAGATTTTTCAAATTATCCCTATTATTTTTGACTTCCATAGGACTGTTTTTCGTACGAACAAATAAAAGTATTTTGATCATAAGTCTCATTCCATTACCCATCTTTACACTTTAGTGTTGCGTCTTTCTAATGGGTGAGAGTGGGAGACTGACTGGCAGCATGATACTGACGGGTAGGAGCGGCTTTCTCCGTTGGCGTACGGTAATTAATTGTTGGACAAAGGTAATAACAATGAATTCCTCCGAGTTATAGTGAGTTGACTACTTACTTGCGTAGCCGATAGATGTGTTATGTGTACGTATCTCTCTTTATTATTAGCTTTGGTAGGTTGGTTCTACTCTATACCTTTCAACAATACTCAGTTCTCACTTTGGTCCTTAAATGTCTAGGTGAAGTATTTTAGTCTGTAAAATATAAATTTGTCCTACTTAAATAAAATCTGGTCCATTTTAGTCTCAAAAATATAAGATTTATCCCACTTAAATACAAAATCTATCAACTTTAGGGACTAAACTATAAAAGATTTGATACTTTACGGATTAAAATATAATAAATTTTAAGTGAGCTAGATTTTATGTTTTAACGGCTAAAGTGTCCTACTTAAAAACTTAGGGACTAAAACTAGAATCCATATATAATTGAAAAGTGCAAAGTGACGTGGACAAAAGAAAGCATATAGTCTTTTTTATTTTATTTTTATTTTTTTACCCTCCCTTCCTTCCTCATACTCTTTTCACACCTAATTGTCAGATCGAGGAAGTATATAGTCAATTTCTCAATAAGCAAGTTGACATATTTAACCTGTTAAAAAATTCTAGACCAAAGATTTGTAGGGATCAAAACTCATGAATTTTGTCACGTCACATATTCAAAATACCAACATGCGAATCAAAAGTCAAGTTTTGTCAAGAGACAATACAATATTGGATATCTTTGAGCCAATATAAGCACGCGAGTTTTTCCAACTTCAAAAATATGCCTTCCTCCAAAATAATGCTCCAAGAAACTAATTCTACAGCTAATTTTGCATGTTTATCGCCTAGTAGTCCCTATGATGATGAAAAAAACTCATTAATATGTAAGAAACAGAAGTCTTCAATGTTATAGCATATTTTATCAAAAAGATATCTGTTTTGTCCCCTTTTATTTCCTTCACTTGTTTGGGTGGGGAATTGATCCTCATAACAAAAGCCCTCGATTCATTTGTGGCCCAGATTTTGTAATTCTTTTACTTGCCACTGGCTCTGACCAAACGCATATCACAGTCAAAATATGGAAATAGAAGTACACAAAGGAAGACTTACTGGCAAAATTGACAGTTTAGATCAATGTCACGAGCCGAGCAGAATCGACCCAGTCAGAGTTTTGTTTTGACTGAAAAAGAAAATTTATTCCCCCGGTTTTAGAGATAAGAATCTTTACCAACTGCAAGTTATTATTAGAAAAATGCAGTTGTGTTAGTATTTTTGGATTCATATATTGTTTTAATATGGTTTTCTTTTTCTTTTTGGTATTAAAAGTTATTTGAAAAGTTCTCTACCCATTTGTTTTCTCTACTCTCAGCTTTTCACCGGAAAGCCCCACAAATACATTGTCTTAAGGCCAATTTTGCCTTCTAAGAGCATTTATATAGATAGAAGTACACATTATAATAAATGATATCTCTAATAAACAAATACGAAAGATAAAAGATAAATTCTTTTTTTAAATAGAAAAGTTGATGTAAAACAAGCAGCATCCGGATAGGAACCCAACCACGAACCTTCAATAAAACTGTCCAAAAAACTGGTGTATATATATGTGTGTGTGCGGTGTGTGTATATGTGTGTGTACATATATATATTTCTTTTATCGAACTAGAAAACTTTTCCTTGATAACTTAGTCACTCCCTCAATTACACCTTGCCATACAACCGACACCCGAGGATGAATTAAATAATCACGTTTGCTAGTATTCACTAACTAATTCGAATCATTTTAATACAATTCTAACACTTTCATAATTTTCTTCAAAGAAGATGAAGACCCATTAGCAAAAATTATGACATCATCTGCGAAAGCCAAATGAGTAATAGGAGGACGGATTTTAGGAACTTTTTACCCCCAAAAAATTTGATCGAGAGGCTAAAAAATTCAACCCTCTACAAAGGACCTCTACACCAATAATAAATATTGCCAATGAAAGAGGATCCCTTTGATGAAGACCCCTGGAGGACTTAAAAAATCCATATATCCATTAATTAATATCGAAAACCAAACATTTGATAAGAGCCTCCAAAGCATATCAATAAATATTTCTTCAAATCCAAATTGACACAAAACATTTACTACAAAAAGCTAAGACACCCTATCATATGCCTTGACCATGTCAACCTTAAGCACCCCATTCCCGCCTCTACATTTGCTACCAATATTAGACATTAACTTCTGAGCAAGGAGCTAATTGTCGAAAATATTTCAACCCTTCACAAAACCACTCTGTTGCAGAGAAATGATATGCGGTAACGTAGAACACAACCGCCCTACCAAAATTTGAAAATTAACTTTATTCAAAAAATTACAAACACTGATGGGCCAAAATTAAGTAAAATCTTGAGGATTCATGACCTTAGAAAGAAGTACAATAGATGTAGATGTCACAAACAGTGGAAGGTTTACCCCACAGAAAAAACTTATAATTGCCTTATAAACATTTTGAGCTATCACCTCCCAGGCAAAAGTGAATAACTTGCCTGTAAATCCATTCGGTCTTACCGCACTATCACCATCCATATAAAAAATCACCCTCTTAACTTTATCCAAAGAAGGGATTGCTTCTAAAAAATTATTGTCAATCTCGAAGCTCAAATTGGGAATAACATGCAATAACTGAAATTCTGTAAATTGATCAGCCGAAAATTACTCACTGTAAAAATGAACAGTCCATTCAAATCTTTTAATCCGGTGAATCGCTGCTTGAAACCTCCGTTGTTTAACCACCGAATGAAAATACCTTGAATTATGATCACCATGCTGAAGCCATTTAACTCTGGCTTTTTGACGCCAAAATTGCTCTTTCGCAACCAATACATTCTTCAATTCGGCCTGAACTCGTTGCAACTCAATATAAGCCTCATTTGAATTGTCAACATGTAAGCAAATTTCAGCTAACGACACTACTTCCTCAGCCTTCTTCATATTGCTAAAAATATCACCAAGCATCTCTTTATTCCACTGCTGAATAGCTTTAGAGGCACCTTACATCTTAGCCCATACAACATAAAAAGGAGAACTTGTAACATCTAATTGCCAGACTTCCTTAATAACATCCAAAAGACCTTCCTTAGAAGTCCACACATTAAGAATTCTGAATGGACGAGGCTTATTGTCCAGCCTAGAAGAGAGTGAAATAAGAAGTGGAGCATGATCTAAAGGGTCACATACCAAATGCGAAACAGAGATCTTAGAAGAGAAATTCAGACAATCCATGTTAACCAACAACCAATCAAGACGCTTCCAAATTCTTGCACGCCTATGCCTATTATTGCACCAGGTAAAACGAGGACCAAAAAAGCTAGTATAAAAAATGCCTGCCTCATTCATAAAATTCAAAAATTCCAATCCCTTGGATGGAAGATAAGGCCTACCACCCTTCTTTTCACTCGAAGACACAATAAGATTAAAATCTCCGACAACACACCAAGGACCTTGACTCGATTTATCTCGTAAACAAGCACCCCATAAATTCTCCCTTTCAAAGGATGTACATTTCGCTTGGACAAAAGAAACTAGAAAAGAGCCAAGGAATTGAAGATGACCCAACCAAATAGACAAGTGTTGATCCAAATTACCTATAACTTGACTAATAAAAGGAAAACTAAAGAAAACCCATAAATCCCCTGAAGGATTACAAACCACATGATCAAAATTTAACCTCATCCAAATTGAATCAGTATCACACATAGATAATTTAGGTTCACACACCCCAATAATCGACAACTTATGCATTAGAATCAATTTCCTTAATCTTCTAAAATTTGGGGCTTAGAAATCCCAAGAATATTTCAAAAAATTGCATTAATCCTGAGATAAAACTTGAAAGGAATTTTGAGATTTTTTTCTTTCAGACCTAAGCTATCGATTTGAAGGAAATTTTGCACGAATACCCCGACTTCTAATTGGCTGAAACTCTTGTCCAATCACAGCAAGTTGATCAACATTCGATGCTTCAACAGAAGAATACAGACTTACCTCCATATTCAGCTGTGTACTTAGATGCCGCAGAGATAAACTTCCTGCATTTGAAGGAACTTCAGCCAAAATATCATCGTACACTCCATCTGAATCATCACCACTAAAAACATCATTGCCTTTAGCTCCTACATCTTCTTGAATCACACAATCAGCCAAATCCTGAATGATACGATCCTGAATGATACGACCAGCCGCAGACTTAATTGTATCATCAACCATATTAGCAAAATTAGTATGATCAGAAGACCCAACAGATGAAACAATCAGCACTACATCTATATTAGATACTCGCTCCATAAGAATAATAGTCGCATCTATAATTACAGTAGTATCTGGGTTCAATGATAAATCCACCACATTCGCACCATGATTAGAACAAGCCACAGAGGATGGAACCAATGGTAACCCAGTAACCCCTGAAGTCACCATAGAAACTGATTCATTCAACGACAAAGAATCTAAAGTCACAACTTTCAGAGTTGGTTCTGATTAGCATTTATTTCACCTATTTTTAGTTAGGTTTTAAGGTAAATTTTTGGTGTGTTTTAAGTTAAAATGAAAGAATTGAATTCCTTTATAAGTGGTTTTTCATACAAGTAGTGTTTCTTAACTAAAACGTGCAAAAGGATGGGCTAATATGCAAATTTGTGTTGTTTTTGTAGGTTTTGGCATCTTATGATTAATTCAAATCAAGAGGAGTTTTACACACCTTGGTATTTTAGCTATATCTTGAGTTACGAGTATCAGATTGAGATGATTCTTGAGCCATTTTTTGACCCTAAGACATAGCTTTGTAATTCTTATGAGACATCTAAATCCAGTTCATTATTTTTCTAGTCAAAAAGTCAAAATACTATAGGGCAAAATTTCTATTGAAAGCTGAAATAGGGCATCAACTAGTTAGGGGTATTTTGGTCCTTTTTCAACTTATAGAGATCCAAATGAGATGATGCTTGACGCATTGGAAAGCTAACTCAAAGATCTACAACTTTTATGTTTTGTTCAAGAGCTAATTGGGCTTCCATCATCAAGCAAATTGCAGTTAAAATTGGTTCAAAAATAGAGCAAAGTTGAATTTTGAGCAAAAATTGCAAAACAGTAGAAAAGGAAGATCCATGAGGCGATCCCTCAGTGAATGCTACAAGTTGATTCTGCAGCTTGAACTTGTTTCACACTACTTTATGGACCAATTTTTCTGATAAAATTCGATTGGATCTAGCTAAACTTGAGTTGGAAAAGTGAAGAACACTTTTATGACCACATAATGAGCACATTGTCTTCTTCAAAAACATCTATAAATACCCATTGTATCTCATTGATTTGAACATCTTGTATCATCTTGAAACATCTTATATCTAGTAGTATGAAGTAGAATAGAGTAGAAGTAGAGATAGAAGTAGTTTTAACTCTAGTTTCATATTGTGAGTTTCAAAATTAGTTTAAAAACTTTGAGAGGAAGGTGAAAACACTCTTGTACCAACCTTATTTGAGAGATCAATTTGTGAAGGAATTCAAGGATTCAACCTTCAAGATATTAAATAAGAATTTTTTTTTGTAAATTTTGTCTCTTGTTCTTATTTGTTATACTTTGTTACAAGTTTGTTTCATGTTTAGATGTTCTTAATATGATGTCTAGCTAAACTTTTTCATATCCTAGGGTAAAGATAAACTTCTTGTAGTTTTGATTTGAAATAGCTAGGAAATAATTATACTTTTTCATGATTTGTTAGTCATGAGAACTTGTGCTTATTCTTTATAGTTGTTTGGTCATCAACTATGAATGATTTGATAATTGTTGAGCAATGAAAGTTGCCTTCAAATAGATCTAAGTTCTTAAACATTAGCTTTATTCTCATGAAAGTAGTGGATAATGGTTGGTGGATTCATACAATAATTTCATTGAGTTTATTTAACTTGTTTCTTACCTTTTCTCTATGAACATAGGCGAAAGATGATTCAAGAAATTAAAGAAATTGGCGAAAGTAATTTTTAGAGGAATTAGTTATGACGGTTTCTTTTAAGAATGTCCATTGGCAAAAGCAAGAACATATATTTGGATGTTATTTCTTGACAATTCATGGAAGTATAAGCATAATCACTTTAACCAACTTCTAATCTTAACATAACAAGAGATTCTAATCCCTAGAATTCTCTCATTTAATCTTTATGCAATTCTATCCTAACTTGTCTTTACTTTTATTAATCTTTATGCAATTCTATCCTAACTTGTCTTTACTTTTATTTATCATCTTGCAACATACTGCCTACATGGTTGATTTATGACCTAATGGGCAGTTTTATATTCATTACTTATATCATATGGTTGGTTGTACTGCCTAAACTAACATCTTACATGGCCGGTTTTACCAACTTGTTGACTTTCTTTACTTTTACTTTCTTAACTTTGATTGTCTAGATAATAAAGCAAGTAATTAAAGTCAAGTGATTGCCACATTCTAAATCCATGTGGGATCGATACTTATTATCCTTATAGTCAATGAATGAACCGTGCACTTGCGAAAATAGGATAAGAGGTTTTAAAATTTGTAGTGTAATAAAAATACCCGATCAAGTTCTGAAACCTGAACTTCCCTATGAACCTCCATAGAAACACTAACATTAGAAACATTCTTCTTAGTCCAATACTCCAAGATAGGCTCGAACCGTGTCATTTGTTTTGGACGAAGTTCCGAATTCTTAACATAATAGACATTTTCCCATGCCTTTGACGGTAACAATGAGAACAATATTTTGGCAAATTTTCAGCAAGTTATGTAATTCAGTAACTCGTTTGGAGTCAATAAATACTCTCAACAGTTGATTTACAATTCTTTACAAATTGTAGAGTTCTTTGAACTGTATCTAAGGATCACAGAAATCCAATGATATTTTTCAAATGATCTCCTTCTTCGATTCATCTTTTCGCCTCGTGATGTTAGGACTTATGACTCATTAAAATGACAATCTATAAATTATGAAATGTTTCAAACAATGGCCATGCTATTGTTAATTTTTGTTCTCATCATTATCAACCCAGGAAAACACGGATCACACCACAGATTTAATTCCCCGATCTGCTTTGCTTGTAGATCACTCTCCTTCCCCACATGCATTGCAACCTCCTTCATTTCCTCTTAATAGTATTAAAAAGTTTTTTTTTCCTTTCTAATTCTTAAAACTTAAGATAAGACGAAGGAGGAATCACCACATTGTACCAAGCTTGCATGGCAATGCCTAAGACTAGAGTGCAAAAAATTTTGTTGCATGGGTTTACCTTTATAAGGATGGTCACTTGGGCCTTCGGATAGGCCGAGTGTGACAGCCTCGCCTTCCTCTAAGACGAACCAAAGGGTTCGGCGGACTGCCTGCCCAACTCTCGCCAGAACTACGGAGTCAAATCACATAAAATCCTACAAAATGCGCGATAGAACCCAAAGAAAACAAACAATTTGGGACCACAAAGCCATAACATGATTTACCAAACCATACGGTGAAATGGGACTTCGATTAAACACTCCAACGAAAACGAAAACGAAACGAAAAAATGGAACGAAATGCGGCCACGTCACAATCCGGCCGGATTCGAGGCACTAGCCATCTCCAATGTTTTTCAATTTGCCCTGTCAATCCGGCCACCTATCCGGCCAAGAATTGGCCGGATATACGGCCGGATTCCCCTGAACAGTTTCCCGCCAATTTTTTTCTTTTCTCGATCAAATCCCACTCTCGTTCGAATCCCCACCGAATACAATTAAAGTTCATGTGAGAACCCTGAAAAAAATATATATATAAATATCAGTGCATATTTCATTTGCATTTTTAATTCTTTAATAAATTTTAGCATTAAATCTAATTATTTTAAATAAGTGGGTAGAAATAAATTTTATGTGCAAAATAAAAGAATTGTGCTAAACTATTAAATTTCCTAGTTTTGTTACATTAGATTCATATTTCGAAGGTAAATTATTTCATTGATTTAACAATTAAATTTCTTTGAATTCCGATAGCTAATCTTAAGCGTTAATAATGATAAGTTAATAAGTTTTGATATAAAAGGATAAACGAATATTAAGAATGTTAAATTTATATATTAAGGTCAAACTTGATTTTAATAGTTAAATAATAAAGTAAGAATGTTACGTGTTAATAGGAACCTTAGAATTAAGATGAATTGATATATTTTTGATAAACCGTTACAAGTACATTGGGTGCACTTAGGAGGTTAAAATCTTGATAATCGAATCTTTGCGAGATTAGCATATTATTAGGCCTTCAAATTATATTTGGGGGTAATTTTGGAATTAAGTTAGAGTTAAGGACTTGAGTGAAGATTAGGAAGAGATGTGAAATGACTAATGTGAGAACCCGTAATTTTCATTTTCTAGATTTCTCGTATTTTTATGGCTTGTTTTCTGCATTTTCGTGATTAGAAAAATTTCTAGATAATTTTAAGGAGCAGATATAATTTTTAGATGCTTTTTCTAGTATCGAATGGATTTTGAGAAATTAAGAGCGTATACCGGACGTGGGACCCACTAGTGCGAAAAGTTCGGAAAAATTCGACCAACTAGGTTAAGTTTTAGATACTGGAGTTAATTTATCGGGTGTTAAGAGATAAGTAGAGGTTGCAATTTGGATTGATATGAGAGAGACAAGTTAGGTAGGTATTTAATAAAAGGTGACAAGTGTCACTTGGCTATTGGTTGGACCATTTGACTACTATTGCATGTCTTACCAATTGACTTAAATATCTTAAAAATTCACCAAAAATCCCTCATTCTTCTCTTCCTCTTGGCCGAATCTCTTAAGCAAGGAAAGAAAGAAAACTCTTCAAGATTTTGGCTTCCATCTTGCTTCAATCAACTTACTCAACCATCCAACCTTGATTTTGCTCCATAAAACCACTTAAGGAAGTGTTGGTGAGTTGTTGTGTGGAATTATTTGGAAAGCTAAGGTGACCAATAGCTCTCTCTCTCTTGTTTTAAGGTAAGTTGTGAAGAACCACCCTCCTCCTTTAATTGATGCTTAAGTCATGCTTAGTGGTAGTAGAAGATGCAAGTTTATGGATTAATTCTTGATTTGTGGTTGAAATGATCAAGTTTTATTATTTTTGGGGATTTTTCTGTTTTAATATAAGCATGATTGTGTGGCTATCTATGATGATTGGAAATGGTCTATAATGACTTAAGGAGGTGGGAAAAGTGATTAATTGCAACCAATTTCTGGTTTGGAAGAAATTTCAGAAAACTAGGGTTCTTGAGGGAGCATTCTGTCCGAAATTTTAGGTCCTAGATAGAGGCTGAATTGGCCTTGACTTAAAACATGAAAGTTGTAGGGAATGACATTTTATAGGTGTCTACAAAAATTCAGGTCAATCGGAGTAGTGTAAAATGAGATAAGTCGAAATTACTATTGCTGTTCTGGTTTTACCCGAATTGGAGAATTGCGCCTGTAATTGGTTGTTTTGGCTGGAATTGATTCCGAATTAGTTGTTGAGGCCTTCTTATGAAATTTATCCCTGTTTCTTAGTTTTCAGTTGGTTTTGGAATTTCTGGATTTGGACTTGTAGAGCCTGAGTTATGATGTTTCCGCTAGAATGCGTTTTGGTGAATCTGTTTTACGTTTTTGATGTAGTATCTTGCGTTTTTGACCTGTTTGCACTCAAAACTGGGTTGAGTGACCTTCTGTGATGTTGTAGCCCTGTCTTTTAGCTTCGATATGGTGGATCTTTCACTCTCATCCGATAATCGTAGTGAAATTGGTGCCATTACCGCAAAATGAGGACAAAAACTGTTTTTTTCAGGGCCAAAGTTAATTGCATTTCCGAATTTTCTGGTTTCCTCTAATGTTTGTATATGCTTAGGGAACCCTGTTTTGGTAGTAGATAGAATTGGTTTATGACTTGTAATCGAGTATTATTGTGGTTATTTGAATAGTTTAGGGCTTGACTTTCATATCCGGACATTTCTTAGTTAAATTTTGTACTTGAATGCCATTAAGCCTAGTGAACGGCTTTTGGGAATGAGATTCTTTTGTACGAGATGTTGGGACTGATTTGAGGATATAATGAAGCCATGATGGCTGGAAAATAGGTAAAAACAAGGGATATGTTGCCGAAATTTTTCTTGAGGGCTAGTTGGATTTACTTGTGATTTGAACGAAGGGCTTTTGGGTTGTTTGAGCCTAGGTCTTCATGTTACCTTTTCGTTACCAAAAATCATGTTTTGCACCTTGCTTTAGTAATTATTTGGCGAGGCATACGACTGGTAGTCGAGCCTCACATGTGCATTCTGTATACTCAATTTTGAAAGTGGAACCTTCAATTGTTTTCCTTGGATTATTTTAGGGTTTATTGGTGATTAAAGCTCTCTTTTGGGAGGTATCTGCACTGACCCTGGTGAGTGTACTACTCAATTGTGTGCTATTATATGGCTTTGATATTTGAACTTGAGATGTTGAATGTTAATTGATTGAAGTGAGAGTGTACTTTATCACTCTCACTTATTGTTTCGCATGTTATTGAAAAGTTATTGGAATGTTATATGAAATGTTATATGAAATGAAATACATGACTTGGTGTCGATCGGACGAGTATCCAACGACTACAAATGTTATCATTGAGCTCAACCCCATTGGTAGTTGATTGAATCGAGCCGGCAAGGGTTTGGTCGTGACAATTAATGAGCCTTGGGTAAAGTTATAAGGAATCTTGTTGTATGAGAGACTCTCGATTCCGGTATACTCGAGTAATACCACAATGCAAGTGTTTGGAGTGCGGGCCCGGTAGGGGGATGTTAGGTGGAAGGATTGGGAGAGAAGTGGAGTCTACGGTTGGTTACTTTTGAACATTGACGGAGAGTCAATGACGTCCGATCGAGAAATGCAAACGAGGAAAGGGCTCTTGAGAGCCATCTGTATCCTTTTATCACCATATTTGAAGTGTGCCTTTGCTTATTTTTACTAAATTGAATGAAAGCTTGATGCTTATATGCACTTGGGTGCGTAAGTGATAGTATCTCACTGAGCAATTAGCTCACACCGTTCTTTTGTTTTCCTTACAGGAATATGACTCTTTTTGGAATGAATCTTGATAGATGGTTGCTGAATGAACTAGATGTATATTTCTTTTGTATTGTATATGAAGGGAAACCCTTGTTAGTCCCACAGACAACCAAGAGGGGGGGTGAATTGGTTTGATTAAAATCTTAACCAAGTTTATGCACTTTTTCGTTAATGAAAATTTACCTTCCTTTTTAGTAATGATCAACCAAGTAGATAAGAAGACAATAGCAATATTGATCAGAGAAGCAAGTATAGATAAGCAATGAATATTTTATTAAACAGAAATGTAAAATAGAGAGACAAACCAAGTGTCTACCAAGCTTAACCCAAACTTGAAGACCAAACACTAGGAAGAGCAACTTCTCTTTGATGAACGAAGATCAACTAGATGTACAATGGAGGGAGCACTTCCTCCTTGCCCTAAGCCTCACTTAGTCAAGCTAGGAAGTTTTACAATCACTCAGAAAACCCTCAACAAAGCTACACTAAAGATCCTTTCAACCACAAAAGAAATGCTCAACAGAAATTCACACCACTTTAAAACAAATCTGCTTTGGAGACTATTTTCTAGCTAAAATATCTCACAAGATCTTGTAAACAAAGTGTGCAAAAAGTCCCTACTTCGTTCAGACCAGTTTGATTTTAAAGGGAACCAGAAATGGGTTTCATCAATGCTTCCAACGGATAGAAGGCAGCTGAAGAGTCAACTAGCCGTTGGGGCTGTCGGACGTCCGACGATCGAATCATCGTCCGAACCAATCGTCCGATGATAGCCAAGTTGAGGTTCGGACGTCCGATAAGTTCTTTGTCGTCCGACAACACAGCGTCCGACCTTGGGCCGAGAGCTAGCAAGTTATCTTGGAATTTTTCGGACGTCCGATGCGATTGATTAGCGTCCGATGGCAAGCGTCCGATCCTTCCGGACGTCCGATGCTTCTATGTGAGCGTCCGACGGTGCTTCCTTCCTGATGTTCTTCATCCTTTCGGACGTCCGACAGTTTCCTTTCGGCCGTCCGACCTGATTGTCCTGTTTTTGCTTCACATTTTGGTTGTTTTGCTTTTGATGACATATTCGAACCTGATTCTTGGATAGACAAAAACACTTGTTTTTGAAGAAGGTTAGATAAACATTTCAAAGTGCCAAGAATGACACACTTAAAAGACAATATCTTTGATCGGAACAAAACAATGACTAAATTCATTTATATTATTTCAATCTTGTTTGCCACATCCAAAGCATCGTAGTCTGGAGTCAATCAAACATATGCTTTCTTTGTTCCATCAGGCCTGATCAAAGTGTTCACTTTCTTGGACTGTATTTCAAAGAACTTTTGTGATCACCAAAACCAAGAATAACATTCTCCCCCTTTTTGATGATGACAAAACAAAAGTTTGAAATGAAATTTGATGATTGCAATGAAAGCTCCCCCTTTCAAAATAGACAAGAACTCCCCCTGCCATAGTGAATCAAAGAACTTTTGAAAACCTCCCCCTCACTAGACTGCCCAACCGAGTTTAGACAATCATCCAAAAACATGACAATTAAGTAACACACAACCAACATATCACCAATTCAATCCATCAGCAAAATCCAAATTTAATTAAACCATCAATCAATTCATCATATCCAACATTATCAATCATCAATCAGATCTCTCCCCCTTTTTGTCATCACAAAAGAGCAAACCAAAAACATCCATCTTATACACAAATACATCTTATCCAAAATGTAAACCAAAAACAATTCATTCCATTCACATAAACAGAATAAACAAACATCACCAGTACTTAAACATCAACAAGAATATCCATTATATTACACCTCAGTACTTAGATCATCCATCAAAACACACCAAAAGAAACTGAGAATATCCATAACATAACATATTCTAAAAGAGACAAACAAAATGCAAATGTCCTAAATGATGATCTACGTGGATCCAGGTGTCCTCCGAGAAAGCTGATATTGGTCGAGATCCTCCTCTTCAGTGTCTTCATTATCTTCAGCAACTTCTACAATTGGTGCCTTGCCTTTGTCTGATGTGGAAGGGCCATGAGGAGTCACAGGAGTTGCTGGATTCGGATCTGGAACTGATGAACCTGGATCAGTGGTTCGAGGTTCTTTGTCATGTGAGACTTCCTCAACCACAGGTGGAGGAAAAAGAAGATTCTTTTTGTCAAGAAAGGCAGTTTGTTGCTCAGAAGACATGGTGAGCATGAGACCATGTTCTAGAAGAAGAACATGCTGTTTGAGTTCTTGAAGAAGCTCAATTACTTCATTACTGGAAGAGGAAGATGCTTTAGTGGCAGACTTCCTAGGGTGAATGGGAGTGAGTGAAATGGGTGAAGGATCATGTGCAGTCTTAGACCTAAGTTCACTAGAAGATGCACCCTTATAAGCCCACAGATTATCTTTGAAAACAAGATTTTTCCTTTCAAAATACCCTTTTGTAAAGGCATAAGAAGATGCTTCTTTAGGACAAACACCTAGAATAGGGACTTTGTTAAACTCAAAA
This sequence comes from Coffea arabica, assembly GCF_036785885.1. Lineage (NCBI taxonomy): Eukaryota > Viridiplantae > Streptophyta > Magnoliopsida > Gentianales > Rubiaceae > Coffea > Coffea arabica. The sequence continues at coordinate 20,459,303 of NC_092318.1, read as the reverse complement.
ATCTTTTGAAGAAACTTTCCATAAGATAATTTTCTGCGAGAATCAGTGGCATAGCGAAGTAAGAACTTGCACATGACAAAACCAAAATCAATACGAATTTTTTCTTGAAAACAATAAAAGAGGTACAACTCCATTTTGTTTGCATCAGTTCTGTGGCCATCAGTAGGCACAAGCAGGTTTGAAATGATAGAAAAAGCAATTAAATTCACAGGGGCCAGATCATTCAATTTAGCATCAGCAGGTGAGGAAAAACTTCTTTTGAAATAGGTTAACATTTTTGTCCCATCAAAATGATTTGCAGCAGTAGGAAGCTCTTCATAAGAAAAGAAATTAGCAATCTTATCTTTGCATAAACGTTCAATGGTAGTATTTAAAATGGAGTTCACGATTTCAGAGTCAATGATTAAGTCTACCCCATTAACCCTGGAAAATATTTCAGTTGGGTCAGAACCTTTCCTTAGATTGGCAAAAAATTGATGCAACATATCAGGATAGTAGACATTTGGCATAGAAATAAGATGTGACCATTTCTGGAAAGCAAATAGACTCAGAATGGATTCTAAACCTATGGAGCGAAATTCAGAGGGGTTTACAGTTCTTTGAGGGATGACACCCTTCTGGGATATCCAGGAGTATTTGTCTTTCGCAGCATCATCAAAGAATGTAGGAGGAGGAACTGATTTAGGAGGCGGTTGAGAGGAGGTCCCCTGTCCAGATTCAGGCTGAGATGTGGGTTGTGGAGTAGGCCGTGACATTTGACCCTTGATAGCTCCCCTTTTGAAGCGTTTGGATGTCCGTTTGACAGTAGGAAGATCCTCATCCTCATCCCTGAGTGGATGCTTGCGTCCGGCAGTAACTTTTCCTCCCCTTAGATTCACCATTGTTCTAAATGTGTGGAATGGAGGATGCAAATGATGCACACAGCAGTAGGGAAGTGAATCGCACAGAAATTTTGGGACAAAAACACCTTGAACGAGATTTGACAGAGCGGTTATGCAAGAGTAGGGTTGTGAGGAAAATTTGGGGATTTGCGAAATGTTACTCAGTTTGGTGAAATGATCAGGAGAAATGAAACGCAAACGATGGGGAAATGTTTTGGTTGAGTCAATTTGGGAATGGTAGTTACAGAATGGTACGAATTTGAGAGTGAGGGAAGAGAGAGTTTTCGTCCGAGAGGAAATAGGATATGAAGAGACTGAAGCAAATAAGGAAGAAAGTTGATTTAAAACAAATGAGCCGTTGCACTGTCGGACGGCCGAACGAAGTTGTGCGTCCGACAGTTGCGTCCGAACAGGCGCAATTCTGGAAAATGGCTGAAGAACATCATCGGACGTCCGTTCATCTTCTTTCGGACGTCCGAAGACTTTGAGAAATATTAGGATGATTTTTCGATTATTCCTAATTTTGATCTTAGATGAATGAACTGATCTAATGGCAGAGCTTTGGTAAATATATCAGCAAATTGATCTTTAGAACAAACATAATTTACACATATTTCACCTTTTTGAACAAGATCACGAATAAAGTGATGCTTTATATCTATGTGTTTTGTCCTAGAATGATGAATAGGATTTTTGGTCAAATTGATAGCACTAGTATTATCACAGAATACAGGCATGCAGTCATACAACAATCCAAAATCATTCAAAGTGTGCTTCATCCATAGAAGTTGAGCACAACATGCACTAGCGGCAATATATTCCGCCTCGGTGGTAGACAAAGAGATTGCACATTGTTTCTTGCTAAACCAAGAGACTAAACAATTTCCAAGAAAATGACAAGTTCCACTCGTACTCTTTCTATCCACATGACAACCTCCAAAATCAGCATCCGAATAACCATATAAAGCAAACTCATTAGATGTAGCATACCAAAGACCATAGTCTAATGTACCTTTCAAATACCTAAAAATTCTTTTTACAGCATTCAAATGTGATTCTTTTGGACAAGATTGAAATCTAGCACACAAGCAAACAGCAAACATAATATCAGGTCTACTTGCGGTTAAATAAAGTAGGCTTCCGATCATACCTCTATAATGCTTTTCATCCACATGATTACCTTCTTCATCTTTGTCAAGCTTTGTAGAAGTGCACATTGGAGTTCCAACTTGTTTTGAGTCCTCCATGCCAAACCTTTTCAGCAATTCCTTGGTATATTTTGCTTGATTTATAAAAATTCCCTCAAGAGCTTGATGTATTTGAAGTCCAAGGAAGAAATTTAATTCTCCCATCATACTCATTTCAAATTCATTTTGCATAGTGGTGGAAAACTCCTTACATAGATACTCATTAGTAGCACCGAAAATAATATCATCAACATATATTTGCACAATAAGAAGGTCTTTCAACACATGCTTAGTAAAAAGTGTGGTGTCCACAACACCCCTTTTGAAACCTTTTTCAATCAAGAACCCACTTAATCTTTCATACCAAGCTCTTGGAGCCTGTTTTAAACCATATAAAGCTTTAGAAAGTTTAAACACATGACTTGGAAATTTTGTATTTTCAAAACCGGGGGGTTGATCCACATACACTTCTTGATCAATAAAACCATTTAAAAAGGCACTTTTAACATCCATTTGAAACAATTTGAAACCTTTGAAGCAAGCAAAAGCAAGAAGCATTCTAATAGATTCTAATCTTGCTACGGGAGCAAATGTTTCATCAAAATCAATTCCTTCTTCTTGTGCATATCCTTTAGCAACTAATCTGGCTTTATTTCTTACAACAACACCTTTATCATCCAACTTATTTCTAAAAATCCACTTTGTGCCAATGATAGGCTGATTTTGAGGTCTATCAACAAGTGTCCAAACTTCATTTCTCTCAAATTGATTAAGTTCCTCTTGCATAGCCAAAATCCAGTTTTCATCCTTTAAAGCATCATTGATATTTTTAGGTTCAAAAAGAGAAACTAAAGCAAAATTATCAATCAATTTTCTAGATGAGGAACGAGTGTTTACCTTCTCGGATGGATCACCAATTATAAGTTCTTTTGGATGATTTTGGCTGAATTTCCAAGCCTTGGGAAGATCTTTGAGTGGATCATCATTTTTGTCTTCATCTTCCACTTCTTGATCATTATGAACTTCATTTTCCATTTCAGTTGCTGCTGGTTTAGAACTTCCTTCATTCCCAATTGATAGCTTTTCCATTCCTTCTCGAACACCGCTTCAGCCCAAAGGTATTTAGGCAATCTACATTCATTCAACATAGTTCTAGCAGCCTCTTGGAGAGTCCTGTTTTTCCTTTCTACAACACCATTTTGCTGTGGAGTCCTTGCAATAGAAAACTCATGAGTTATACCATTATAATCACAAAATTCTGGAAAACCACAAAATTTGAATTCAGTTCCATTATCACTTCTAATTCTAACAATTTTTAAACCAAGCAGATTTTGCACTTTAGCAAACAATGAAGTAAAATTCTTGAAGGCATCATCTTTATGAGCAAGAAATATCACCCAAGTGTATCTAGAATAATCATCCACAATCACAAAACAGTATTTCTTACCACCCAAGCTAGAGATTTGAGTAGGGCCAAATAAGTCAAGATGCAAGAGTTCTAAGGGTTTTGAAGTAGATACACACTTCTTTGTTTTAAAAGAAACTTTTGTTTGCTTACCAAATTGACATGCATCACATATTTTATCCTTTTCAAAACTGATTTTTGGCAAGCCTCTAACTAGTTCCTTTTTCGAAATTTCCTTTAGTAAGTCCATGTTAAAATGACAAAGTCTTCTATGCCACAACCAAGGATCTTCATTTGAAGCTTTAAGACATTTTAAGCTAGAAGAATCAACTTTATCAAGAATCACAATATATATGTCGTTAAACCTCTTACCTTTGAACACAACATTGTATTTGGAATCAAGTACAATGCATTCAAGCTTTTTAAACAACACATACAAGTCTTTATCACACAATTGACTAACACTAAGCAAGTTATAACCTAAGTTATCAACCAAGAGCACATTATGAACAAAAGTTTCACCATCCTTACCAACATCACCTATTCCAATTGTCTTAGCTTTCACATCATCACCAAATGTTACCTTTCCACTTGATTTTGATTTCAGCTTTATGAACAAGGAGGGATCACCGGTCATGTGCCTTGAGCAGCCGCTATCAATAAACCATTTGGACTTGTTTGATCCTTTTTCCTGAAAAGATAAGGTGTTTGGTACCCATTTTAATTTTTGGGTCCATAATAGTTAGCATTGTATCTAACTAACCACATGCATTTCATCCCTTTGTTCAGATTTCTTTTCACATAGCAATCTCCTTTCAAATGCCCTCTTTGACAACAGAAATCACACATAATGAAAGAGTTCTTAACATGTACTGGTTTGATATATCTCAATCCACCTCTTCTATATGTTGTGAAGCCATGTGCAATTTTGTTGTGAGCAAATGTTCTTTGACAAGCAGTAAGATGGGTAGATGACATGTTTCTTTTGAGAAAATCCTGTTTTCTTGATTTCAAAGTTTCATCCAAGATGTCCATTCTTTTCTTCAAATCACCATGCTTTTCCTTCAGCATTTCACAAATATTAGTCTTTCTGTCAAGCTCGTTTTGAACATCACATCCGGCTCTTACAAGGCATTCATTGTCAGTCTTTAGATGTTTATTTTGTTGAACCAGACTTGTATTTTCTTGAATGAGAAAAGCAATTTTCTGTTTTAACAGCTTGTTTTTATCATAAGATTCCTTCAAGGCATTATGTAGCTTTTCAACAAAAGATTCAAGATCATCATCTTCATCATCATCACTTTCAGATTGCGAGTGAGTGGAAGATACCTCATTATTTCCAATAGCCATGAAGGCCATTTGAGCTGATTCCTCTTCTTCTTCAACTTCCCCTTCGGAGTTGCATTCATTCCAAGTAATCTGAAAGTTGTTGAATCTTGGCTTTCGATCAGCTTTTCCATCTTTCATCTTCTTCATGGGGCATTCATTTGCATAGTGTCCAATCTGTCCACATTCGAAGCATTTGTCCAACTGTTTCTTGTTGAAATCTTGTTTTCCTTTGTACTTTGCGATAGATGGTTGATTCTGGAATTGATTGCTAGGACCTCCCCTTCTAAACTTTCTTTTATTCAAAATCCTTTTGAAGCCTCTGGTGATAAGAGCAAGATCATTATCATCACCATCCGAGTCTTCATCATCCAGGTGAGCTGGATCATCTTCACCTTGAGTAGTCTTTAGAGCAATGTTTCTCTTTGCTCTAGCATCCTCTTCCTCCTGCACTTTAGATTTCAGTTTCAACTCATAAGAGGTTAGTGAGTTAATGATAGATTCAATAGGCACAGAACTTAAATCCTTAGCCTCTTCTATTGCAGTCACTTTATTTTCCCATTCTTTGCCCAAAGCATTGAGAATTTTCCTGTTCTTCTCTCCCAAGGTGTACTCTTTGCCCAACACCTCGAGATCTTTGATCAAGTCAGTGAACCTGCAAAACATTTTGTCAATATCCTCAAGAGGTTCAATCTTAAAAGATTCATACTTTGTGACCAAGATGGCCTTTCTCTGTTCTCTCACATTGTCACCACCCTCATGGATTTCTCTTAACTTATCCCACATTTCTTTGGCTGATTTACAGCCTTTCACTCTAATTGATTCATTTGAATCTAAGGCACTATAAAGAACATTCATGGCCTTGGCATTCAATGTAAGGTTAGTTCTATCTTGAGCATTCATTTCAGCTCTCATTTTTAGCCGAAGCAACCCTGTATCTGCATCAAGAAAGTTAGCTTCATGCGGTCCTTCACTGACAATAAACCATAGTTCAATATCAATAGATTGTAAAAAGATAATCATCCGTTCTTTCCAGCTAACATAGTTAGAGCCACTGAACATGGGAGGCCTAGTAACAGATTGCCCCTCAACAAACATAGCATGACTGGTTGTCATCTTTACTCCAAGCCGTTAGAGCTTAATCTCAAGGAGACCAAGCTCTGATACCAATTGTTAGTCCCACAGACAACCAAGAGGGGGGGTGAATTGGTTTGATTAAAATCTTAACCAAGTTTATGCACTTTTTCGTTAATGAAAATTTACCTTCCTTTTTAGTAATGATCAACCAAGTAGATAAGAAGACAATAGCAATATTGATCAGAGAAGCAAGTATAGATAAGCAATGAATATTTTATTAAACAGAAATGTAAAATAGAGAGACAAACCAAGTGTCTACCAAGCTTAACCCAAACTTGAAGACCAAACACTAGGAAGAGCAACTTCTCTTTGATGAACGAAGATCAACTAGATGTACAATGGAGGGAGCACTTCCTCCTTGCCCTAAGCCTCACTTAGTCAAGCTAGGAAGTTTTACAATCACTCAGAAAACCCTCAACAAAGCTACACTAAAGATCCTTTCAACCACAAAAGAAATGCTCAACAGAAATTCACACCACTTTAAAACAAATCTGCTTTGGAGACTATTTTCTAGCTAAAATATCTCACAAGATCTTGTAAACAAAGTGTGCAAAAAGTCCCTACTTCGTTCAGACCAGTTTGATTTTAAAGGGAACCAGAAATGGGCTTCATCAATGCTTCCAACGGATAGAAGGCAGCTGAAGAGTCAACTAGCCGTTGGGGCTGTCGGACGTCCGACGATCGAATCATCGTCCGAACCAATCGTCCGATGATAGCCAAGTTGAGGTTCGGACGTCCGATAAGTTCTTTGTCGTCCGACAACACAGCGTCCGACCTTGGGCCGAGAGCTAGCAAGTTATCTTGGAATTTTTCGGACGTCCGATGCGATTGATTAGCGTCCGATGGCAAGCGTCCGATCCTTCCGGACGTCCGATGCTTCTATGTGAGCGTCCGACGGTGCTTCCTTCCTGATGTTCTTCATCCTTTCGGACGTCCGACAGTTTCCTTTCGGCCGTCCGACCTGATTGTCCTGTTTTTGCTTCACATTTTGGTTGTTTTGCTTTTGATGACATATTCGAACCTGATTCTTGGATAGACAAAAACACTTATTTTTTAAGAAGGTTAGATAAACATTTCAAAGTGCCAAGAATGACACACTTAAAAGACAATATCTTTGATCGGAACAAAACAATGACTAAATTCATTTATATTATTTCAATCTTGTTTGCCACATCCAAAGCATCGTAGTCTGGAGTCAATCAAACATATGCTTTCTTTGTTCCATCAGGCCTGATCAAAGTGTTCACTTTCTTGGACTGTATTTCAAAGAACTTTTGTGATCACCAAAACCAAGAATAACAACCCTAAATGTATCTTTAGGGCCGATTTCACTTTCAATTTGGCAAACTGTGTATATATTCACTTTTGAAAACTTTTGTATGCTACTTTGGGTTGTAATTGCTCAAATTCGATATGTGAATGTTTACTTGATAGTTGGTTGGGTTCTGACGGGTCGGTTACTATTCATGGCCGACTCCGAATTTCATTTTTTTATTTTGGGTTATTTTGCCCTTTTGCCTTGTTTACGCGCGTTATAAGTTCCGGAACAAAATAAATCGCTCTAAGCTGCACCGTTAGTCCTGACAAGAGCTGGGCAGGCAGCCCGCTAACCTCTTTGGTTCGTCTTAGGGGAAGGTGGGGCTGTCACAGGTGGTATCAGAGCCACTTCGCGTGGTTTCTGCGATGAGTGAGCTTGGGCCAAGTGATGTTATGGTCCCGATTTCATGGATATGTCTAAGTGCTCGTTTGAGCGTAAATTATGAACGGAGCATGTTATAAGTGTAAAAATCTTTATTATGGAACTTGATGACGACAGATAAGTATGTCGGGTAGGAATCTTTAGTATGGATGATTTACGCTTGGGACCGGCCCGCTCGACTTGTGAATTATCTTAAATGGGATTCTTGCGCCCGGATACGAAAGAGATGAGAGTCTAGGTTAGAAAGAATTGGACGAACTAGAAATTGTGATTCTATGGATGACTTTGTTTGTACCTGACTGACTGTTCTGTATACATGTTGATCCTGTTATGTGTTCTCTGTATATGTGTTATGTGTTTAAATGCTCGACGATGGAGTTGAGTAGTTAATTGTTCTTGTTTACTTGTTCCTGTTTAATGCTGCGAAAAGGAGGGGTTAGGTGCCCTTTAATAGTATATTTATTTTGTGACCTAGATCGACTTAGATTGTATGGAAGACACACGTAGTGGACGGGGGCGTGGGCGCGGGAATAGGCAACCTACGCCAGACCGGGGTGCTGGGGAAACCTCCTCTGGACCCCATCTTGAAACGAGAGTTGATCCCAATGTACAGATAGTTGCCGCTATGCAGCAAATGACAAACTTGCTGGCACAAGTGGTGCAGCAACAAGGCCAGAATCCAAATCCTAATCCAGGAAACCCTGGAAACCCTGGCAATCATGTTGAGAGCGAAGACAGAGCTCTTGAACGATTTCAAAAGTTTGCTCCACCCAAGTTCATTGGGGGACCCGATCCAGATGTTGCCGAAAGGTGGCTCGAAAAGATGGTCGATATTTTCGCCGCCCTGCACTATACCGAAGAACGGCAGGTGACTTTTGCCGTTTTCCAGCTGGAAGAGGCGGCCCGCTCCTGGTGGAATGTCATTCGGCAAAAATGGGAGCGGGAACAAATGCCCAGGACTTGGGTAAATTTTATGAGGGACTTTAACGCGAAATTCTTCCCTCCTCTGGTTCAGGAGAGGAAGGAAAATGAGTTCATCCGACTCCGCCAAGGAGTTCAATCGGTGGCGGAATACGAGAGCCAGTTCACCCGCCTGTCCAAATTTGCGCCTGAGTTGATTGTGACGGAGCAACGGCGAATTAGGCATTTTATCCAGGGCCTAAACGTGGAGATTCAGAAGGACCTCGCAGTGGCTCAAATTAATGCTTTTAGCGAGGCCGTTGAGAAGGCCCAACGAGTAGAGAGTGCCAGATTGCAAGTAAGAAATTTCCAGGCGAAAAAACGAGGATTTCCTGGAACTAGTTCGGGGCAGGGGGATGAGAGTACCCCTTCCAAGTTTGGGCGAGGAATTGGAGAAGAAAGGGTACCGGGAGTGTCACGAGAAAGCCCGTCGCGAGGCGGCCAAGTGGGGAGAGGCCAGAGAGGAGGCTCGGCTTCTGCAACACACGGACCTTGCGGGTATTGCGGAAAGCCAAACCACTCGGAGGACAATTGCTGGAAGAAGGAGGGAAAATGTTTGCGCTGTGGAAGTGCAAACCATCAGCTCGCTACTTGTCCAGTCCTATCACGAGATGGAAAGGGGAATCAGCAAGCGACAAAGACTAACTCCGAATCGGCCAAGGAGGAAGGGACTAAATCTAAGGTGGCAGCTCGAGTGTATTCACTGGAGCCACAACAGGTCCCCGATTCTCCTGAGATTGAGGAAGGTACGATTGCGGTATTTCTGCGGAAATATTAGTAGATCCCGGTGTTACTCATCCATTTGTCAATCCCAATTTCGATGGACGAAATAGATACCACGCCTGATTGTCTACCCTACGACCTGAAAGTAGTATTCCTATGGGGAATCATCGTTTGAGCATTGGTATGGTTTGTAAGGATCGCAGAGTTTGGGTAGGAGAGAGAATAGTATTCACGCAGAAAAAAAAAAAGTGGAAAAAAATCATGGGATAGAAGAGGTTACCTGGGAGGTGAAAAAGGAATACCCTGAACTGGTTGTGAACCAAGGTGAGAAATTTCGAGGGCGAAATTCTTTTAAGGGGGAGAGAGTGTGAGAACCCGTAATTTTCATTTTCTAGATTTATCGTATTTTTATGGCTTGTTTTCTGCATTTTCGTGATTAGAAAAATTTCTAGATAATTTTAAGGAGCAGATATAATTTTTAGATGCTTTTTCTAGTATCGAATGGATTTTGAGAAATTAAGAGCGTATACCGGACGTGGGACCCACTAGTGCGAAAAGTTCGGAAAAATTCGACCAACTAGGATAAGTTTTAGATACTGGAGTTAATTTATCGGGTGTTAAGAGATAAGTAGAGGTTGCAATTTGGATTGATATGAGAGAGACAAGTTAGGTAGGTATTTAATAAAAGGTGACAAGTGTCACTTGGCTATTGGTTGGACCATTTGACTACTATTGCATGTCTTACCAATTGACTTAAATATCTTAAAAATTCACCAAAAATCCCTCATTCTTCTCTTCCTCTTGGCCGAATCTCTTAAGCAAGGAAAGAAAGAAAACTCTTCAAGATTTTGGCTTCCATCTTGCTTCAATCAACTTACTCAACCATCCAACCTTGATTTTGCTCCATAAAACCACTTAAGGAAGTGTTGGTGAGTTGTTGTGTGGAATTATTTGGAAAGCTAAGGTGACCAATAGCTCTCTCTCTCTTGTTTTAAGGTAAGTTGTGAAGAACCACCCTCCTCCTTTAATTGATGCTTAAGTCATGCTTAGTGGTAGTAGAAGATGCAAGTTTATGGATTAATTCTTGATTTGTGGTTGAAATGATCAAGTTTTATTATTTTTGGGGATTTTACTGTTTTAATATAAGCATGATTGTGTGGCTATCTATGATGATTGGAAATGGTCTATAATGACTTAAGGAGGTGGGAAAAGTGATTAATTGCAACCAATTTCTGGTTTGGAAGAAATTTCAGAAAACTAGGGTTCTTGAGGGAGCATTCTGTCCGAAATTTTAGGTCCTAGATAGAGGCTGAATTGGCCTTGGCTTAAAACATGAAAGTTGTAGGGAATGACATTTTATAGGTGCCTACAAAATTTTAGGTCAATCGGAGTAGTGTAAAATGAGATAAGTCAAAATTACTATTGCTGTTCTGGTTTTACCCGAATTGGAGAATTGCGCCTGTAATTGGTTGTTTTGGCTGGAATTGATTCCTAATTAGTTGTTGAGGCCTTCTTATGAAATTTGGCCCTGTTTCTTAGTTTTCAGTTGGTTTTGGAATTTCTGGATTTGGACTTGTAGAGCCTGAGTTATGATGTTTCCGCTAGAATGCATTTTGGTGAATCTGTTTTACGTTTTTGATGTAGTATCTTGCATTTTTGACCTGTTTGCACTCAAAACTGGGTTGAGTTACCTTCTGTGATGTTGTAGCCCTGTATTTTAGCTTCGATATGGTGGGTCTTTCACCCTCATCCGATAATCGTAGTGAAATTGGTCCCATTACCGCAAAATGAGGACAAAAACTATTTTTTTCAGGGCCAAAGTTAATTGCATTTCCGAATTTTCTGGTTTCCTCTAATGTTTGTCTATGCTTAGGGAACCCTGTTTTGGTAGTAGATAGAATTGGTTTATGACTTGTAATCGAGTATTATTGTGGTTATTTGAATAGTTTAGGGCTTGACTTTCATATCCGGACATTTCTTAGTTAAATTTTGTACTTGAATGCCATTAAGCCTAGTGAACGGATTTTGGGAATGAGATTCTTTTGTACGAGATGTTGGGACTGATTTGAGGATATAATGAAGCCATGATGGCTGGAAAATAGGTAAAAACAAGGGATATGTTGCCGAAATTTTTCTTGAGGGCTAGTTGGATTTACTTGTGATTTGAATGAAGGGCTTTTGGGTTGTTTGAGCCTAGGTCTTCATGTTACCTTTTCGTTACCAAAAATCATGTTTTGCACCTTGCTTTAGTAATTATTTGGCGAGGCATACGACTGGTAGTCGAGCCTCACATGTGCATTCTGTATACTCAATTTTGAAAGTGGAACCTTCAATTGTTTTCCTTGGATTATTTTAGGGTTTATTGGTGATTAAAGCTCTCTTTTGGGAGGTATCTGCACTGACCCTGGTGAGTGTACTACTCAATTGTGTGCTATTATATGGCTTTGATATTTGAACTTGAGATGTTGAATGTTAATTGATTGAAGTGAGAGTGTACTTTATCACTCTCACTTATTGTTTCGCATGTTATTGAAAAGTTATTGGAATGTTATATGAAATGTTATATGAAATGAAATACATGACTTGGTGTCGATCGGACGAGTATCCAACGACTACAAATGTTATCATTGAGCTCAACCCCATTGGTAGTTGATTGAATCGAGCCGGCAAGGGTTTGGTCGTGACAATTAATGAGCCTTGGGTAAAGTTATAAGGAATCTTGTAGTATGAGAGACTCTCGATTCCGGTATACTCGAGTAATACCACAATGCAAGTGTTTGGAGTGCGGGCCCGGTAGGGGGATGTTAGGTGGAAGGATTGGGAGAGAAGTGGAGTCTACGGTTGGTTACTTTTGAACATTGACGGAGAGTCAATGACGTCCGATCAAGAAATGCAAACGAGGAAAGGGCTCTTGAGAGCCATCTGTATCCTTTTATAACCATATTTGAAGTGTGCCTTTGCTTATTTTTACTAAATTGAATGAAAGCTTGATGCTTATATGCACTTGGGTGCGTAAGTGATAGTATCTCACCGTTCTTTTATTTTCCTTACAGGAATATGACTCTTTTTGGAATGAATCTTGATAGATGGTTGCCGAATGAACTAGATGTATATTTCTTTTGTATTGTATATGAAGGGAAACCCTAAATGTATCTTTAGGGCCGATTTCACTTTCAATTTGGCAAACCGTGTATATATTCACTTTTGAAAACTTTTGTATGCTACTTTGGGTTGTAATTGCTCAAATTCCATATGTGAATGTTTACTTGATAGTTGGTTGGGTTCTGACGGGTCGGTTACTATTCATGGCCGACTCCGAATTTCATTTTTTTATTTTGGGTTATTTTGCCCTTTTGCCTTGTTTACGCGCGTTATAAGTTCCGGAACAAAATAGATCGCTCTAAACTGCACCGTTAGTCCTGGCGAGAGCTGGGCAGGCAGTCCGCTAACCTCTTTGGTTCGTCTTAGGGGAAGGTGGGGCTGTCACAACTAAACTACCCTCCACTACCCCACAAATTACCATGCAATCCAAAACAGATTTCGGACAACATCATAGGCCACCTCCTTACTCGGCCAATGAAAACCTTCACCACTTCAACACACAACCTCTTCCTACACTCTAACCCTTCTCCAAAACCGCGGCACCATCTCTCTACCTCTTCACTCCTATATCACAAACCACCACCATTTCCATTTCCTCTGCCTTAGACCGAGAGTAAATGAGAGAGAAAACCTTGTGAGCCACCACCTTGTAATCATCGACCAAGAAGAGCTGTCCGCGAGCTGCAAATTTTTTTTTTCTGTTCTGTCCGCGAGCTGAGGGAAGAGACCAGGAGACCATCGTGTGAGAACAACCGATCCTACCCTTTTTCCTCTCCTAGCCGTGGCCATCTTCAATTCCAACCAAGTCGCATTTCATCAGTCCCAGCTGCAGCTTCAACCAGAATCAAAACCGTACGTGAGAGCCGAGAGAAAGAAAGAAAATTCAGATTTCTTGTGCGTAGGCTTAGCTTGTAACTGAGGTAATTTCTGGGCTAAACCAAGTTAAGTACTAGTAGATGAAGTTATATCAGAGCTTGCATGTATTGTTTGTGCTGTCGGATGATGGAATCAAAGCATTAGAAAAATCTGTTTTGGAAAAACATGGTTCTGCCGAGAGTGGATTAGGATATGCAGCCTTAATATTGTTTAGTTGTAGTTACCTGAGCATGCAATGGTGATTAGCTAGTTACTAACAAGATAGGTAAGCTCTGCATGTAGTTAATTAATTGGTTTAAACCAGAAAAATTAAATGAAACAGAAATTCTGATGCGCATGAGAAATCAGAATTTCCGAGAATTAATTTGATAATGCAGCTTTAATCTTGATTAATTGAAGTAATCTGAGCTTAGAGTTGTGATTAGTTGGTTAATAACTACGTGTTTGAGCTTTGCATGTAGTTAATTACTTCGACTAAAGAAAAAAAAATATTAAAACCGAAAGCTGCTGCATATATGCTCATCCGAGGCTAGTTGGATGAATTTCTGGAACTGTGGACGTTTATAGCTGCTGGTCGAACTTGTTTTGAACTGGGAATGATAAGTAATTTCAGTAAGCAACCTTGCATGTTAGTTTGGGTACTTAAACAATGATTCAGCCGAGGAAAAACTTGAATTTTTCTGACCAATTAGCTGCTGGAAATTTCTTTGGTAATCCGAGAGACCTGAGTTAGAGATTTGAGATGATTATAGTTGTTGTTTGCATATAATCTTGAACTGGAAATGTTAATTGGATAGTTAAAAACTTACATGTCGAATTTGAGTAACTAATACCCTGTTTTGGCCAAGGAAAAGTTGGAGTTAAGAACACCCAAGTGCTGGAATTTTTTTTTATATAGCCGAGAGGTGAGCAAGAGCTTTTCAGTTTATTCCTGGAATTGCAGGATGTTTTTGGAATATTTTTTTTCCTTGGAACATAATACTCAAAATGCAAGAGAAATGTGTGTTCAAACTTCGGAATCTGCTTAGCTACGAAACACTTGATGTGCTGGAAATCTTGGGTTGGAAACGTTTAAGCATAGTGCTGGAAATTTCTCAGTTTAAACAAGAGTGAAGAAAGGAGTTTTCCAAATTTCTTTTGCGAATTTTGGGTTCTAAAAATTGCTGTTTTGAATGGTTAGTTATATTGCTGCAAGAAATGATTGATGGACGCTAAGGGCTAATGATTGATGAAGCCCTTGGCCATTTGAGTGATTTTTCCAAGCATTAAAGCTTTGATGAATTTAACTGCTGGAATTACTTGTTATTATTTCTACTTGGTGGATAAAAACCTTGTGGTTTAGTCGATGGAATCTCTTGGAGGCCTTGAATTTATTTTGTTTAAATGTGATCTGATATGAGCTTGTTGAAACCTAGGGCTAATGATCGACGAAGCCCTGGTGAAATTTGTTGTTGAATCGTGATTTTTCTATATTGGCTTGGTCCGAACTTGCATGAAAGATTTGAACATAAATTGAAGAAATTATTTGAGGAAAATGTGTTTTTGGTTAAACCGTTATATTGCTGGAATTTTTCTTGATTGACAAAACAAGGGAGGAATTTGACTTTTTACGAAATTTCGAGATTCTAGGATTAACGGTTGAAGTAATACGTATATATATATATATACATATATTACAGTTTATAGTCGCTCGCTCTTATTTGAAATACTTTAAAGAACTTAAAACGTGAAACGCTAGAGAAGTAGAATAAATAAAAATAATAGACAAAACTAAAGTTTAGTAAGTTACAAAGGATAACGGGGTATTTATAAGTTATAATTAATATCCGATTGAGAAAATATATTAACTGGAATGTTGTACAAGTTATAAACTTGAAGATAGGTAGGTTTGGGGATAACAATAATAATGATAATAATAATGTTAATAAGCTCCAAAAGCAAAACGATGAATAGAAATTGAAAGTGTTATATTACTTTAAAGGTCAAACATGATTTTAATAATTTTAAACAAAAGGCGTAGAAAACTTGTTTGGCAAGAAAACTCACTTGACATAAATAAGTTCTATTTGCACCTCTAGAAAGAAAAAGTATTTCTCTTAAAAGAAACCATACGGAATGTTTTATCACTTTTACTAGTTTTAGTTTCAAAAGAATGGTTAAGTTACTTCGAGAAAATAATCTAGTTATAAAACCCGATAATTTTATATATAAATCAAGCACTTGT
Source organism: Coffea arabica (assembly GCF_036785885.1). NCBI lineage: Eukaryota > Viridiplantae > Streptophyta > Magnoliopsida > Gentianales > Rubiaceae > Coffea > Coffea arabica. Next base: position 20,443,783 of record NC_092318.1, on the reverse strand, counting down.
ATAGTAAAACTTATAGTTTTAAAACCGGGTTTTCTAGGGTATGGCGAGGACGTGGAATTTTGAATCCCAGTTTGACCTTTGAACTTCACTCTTGGTGAGTGTCCTTGCTTGTTCTATGCCTACTTGATTAAAGTGCTTTCTTGACTTGATATGTGATAATTGGAAAATGGTTTCTGATCCATCGAAGTGGGCAGTGTGTACTTTATCGCACTAGCTCTTTCGAGTGGTGACTTGCTTGAAATATTTTCGTGAAATATCCTGCTTGCACTTGCTAAGCATTGAGTAGGGGAATGTACCACACCTGAGGGTGGGAGGGCCTCTTATCCTATCTCAAATGCTAAAACCTTGGTGTAGACACCAATTTTATTTTTTTATTTTTATTTTTATTCATTTTATCATTTAATTAAATCATTTAATTTTTAGTTTAATTTGTTTCAATATTAGGGTTTTACTTTATCCTATTTTATTTTTGCACATAAACCTATTTTTAGAGGATTAAATCTTAGCCCTTCATCTTAGGTTTAGTTTTTCTTTGGAGAGATGCCTTAAAAAGAGAGGAGCCGCAAGCAATGAGGGAGAGGACAATGAGAGAAGGGAGCTATCGGGCATGGAAAAAAAAATAGAAAAATAGACGGCTGAAACAAGGAAAACAGAGGAGGAATTGGGGTCTAAGAGAGCCGGGAGAGGAGCAAAAAGGAGAAAAACCTACGGGGAGCTAAGGGAAAAAGAAAACCAACAAGAGAGGGACTGGAGTCTAAGGCAACGGACAAGGGAAAGAAAAGAATAGAGAGAAGGGGAATAGGGGAGATAGGCTCCAGCGAAAAAGCAGAGGAAATTGAGAGCTTGAAAAAGGGGAAATCTGAGAATTGGGAGAGGGTTTGGGACGGATTAGAGAAATTTGATTGAGAGGGAAACAGAGCAAGGGGCTTCGGTTGGGCTGATGACTAAAAAATAGCACAAGAACAGGGGGATAGGAAGGCCATGGAGGCGACAAAAAGGAAAACAAACAAGCCGAAGCAGAAGGCTTGCGGCTGAGAAAAAAGAGCAAGAAAACAGAGAAAAAAGAGGTTCTACGGCTGGGCAGAGGTTGAGGGGCTATGGGTTTCGAAAGCAAGGTTGCCACTTCAATGCCGTCGACCACCACCAGCGCCATCATCTCCCTGCAATCCACCGCCAGGGCCTGCAAAATTTTTACCGAACAGAAACAAAGGAAGCCGCGGCTGCAATCTGGAATTTGGAGGAGGAATTTCGGGCAGAGGCAAATGAACCAGAGGAAGAAAGTCTCGGCAAAGTGAAGGACGAACTTGGAAGAAGCCACGACCGGAACCATCACCGGAACTTCCCACCACCAGTCCTCATCTGCCGTTGCTGCTCTCCACCTATGCCGCCACCTTTCAACTTCCGCTGCCGTCATTCGTCACCGCCAGCGAAGCTCGTTGAGAGGCCGTTGTAAGTTAGTTTCCTCCTTTTCAGTTCAGTCTTCATTCAAACGGACAGAAAGTTTTTTTTAGAGTATGTTTGCCGGGGTATGCCGTGAGCATGTTGTCTCAATTTCATGTTGGTTGTTCAAATACATATGCTTTGTATGTTGACTGGGCAAGAATCCTTGTTGTTGTTGATAATTTTGGGGCCAATTGTAGTTCCAATGGAACAAAAAAGTAGTGAAATCTTTAATGCCCGTAACCTGTTCGGCGAAATGCCCAACTGAGAATTTTAATTGCAAGATAACTTGTCTGCATCTCCATGTGAAGAAAACGGCTAAGCCGGCCAATCCCTTTCCTCATATTTTGAGAATTTTGATGCATTGCCGTTTTACATTTTTGCTGTTTCCTTTTATTTCCTGTCATATGAGTCCGAGCTAGTGTTTTGGGGAAATTGTGTTGTCTGTTGGAATGATTGCAACTAAAACTAAGTCTCTGGTGGCTGATTGAAAAGAACGGAAATGTTGATTCGACGAAGAAGATAATGACTTCTCCAAAACTACAATTTCAGACCCTTTATCTTCTCCTTCTTGGTAATTTAACCCCAAAGTTTTAGAGCTTCATAATTAGACCTCAAAGCTTTTGTCAATCCTTCAGATAAGTCCTCCTATGAATTGTATTTTGAACCCCAAATTTGCAAAAGTTGAATTTTCATCCTTTTTTAGATGTTAATCATTTTTTTTAATCATTTTAAGTAGTCTTTTAGCTAGATTAATGCTTGTTTTTAGATCCTAATGATGACTTGCTAATTTTAATTGATTTGCTAATCTTGTTGGGTCTAGTATAGTTTGGGTTTTTTGAGTAATAATATTTGTTGGGTTTCTTGTTGGGCTTAGGAAAGGTTACAATTCAAAGGTTTTGGTTTGAATTTGTTGTTTGGGTTGAAAAAAGAATTAATGATTTGTTTTTCTGGGTTTTGACGTGGGCTTGAGGGATGAAGCCCATCTATTTAGTTGAATTTTGTTCGGACTTGAAGATAGGCTGGCCTGCTTGTTCTTTTGGGTTTTTGGCTTGGGCTAGAGGGTCGTGGCCCATGTGTTTTGGTTGGCTAATTTTTGGGCTAAAATAATATATTAGCCCACTAGTTTTTCCTTGGACTTCCGATTGAGCCAAGTGATCTTGGCCCAAGAAAGGTGAAAATGGCCCATTCCCTTTTGTTTTGGATTTCCGATTGGGCCTGGAAGGTTTTGGCCCAAGCAAATAAGGAAAGATGGCCCAATGGTTTGGTCCATTAAGAAACCAGAAAACAATTTTGCAAATCAGTCCCTGAATTTCTCCTTAACTGTGCTGTGGCCCTGGATATTTTCAACTTCTTTCAATTGGATCCTTAAGTTAATTGCAAATAGGTCCCTGAACTTTATTTTTCTTTAATTTTGACCTCCAAACTTTGTCAATCTTTGCAATCAGGTCCTTTCTTCTCTTGACTTGTTAAATGTGAATTGTCGACATGATTTAATTGATTCAAATTCATGCTTATTTTTTATCCTTTGTGATTATTTGCCAAATAAATTGGTACCTTGACCTTTTTATTGTTTTGAAGCTAATATCTCATTTACTCGATTTCCATTGTAAGGGAGGTAACTTCTATATTCTTAAGTTTATTTTTCCTACGTGCTCCTACGTGTTATGTGAATATGCATGTCTACTTTGCTTTCTTTGCCTTTCTTTAATTCCTTTCATTTTCTTTATTTACTTTTGCTTTTTATTTAAGTCATTCTTTATGGGGTATGTGTACACCTCTTGGCTTGTAATAGATAGGGCTTGGAAAGCACTTGATGAAGACCTATTGAAGACATGCGCCTAGCTAGCAAATGTAATAGGTTTATTAGCTTGATTGCTTGCTTTTGTTGCTATGTGTTAATTTACTTTATTAGGTTCTTGCATCTAGTCGAGCATGCTAATTGTTATGTGCTATGTGTTTATAGGTGTTTGGCATGTCTAATCGCTTTCCATAGTGTGGATGAATGGAATGGATGAATGTACGTTACCACACTAGTCCAACGCTAGTTGTGGTTTCTTTTATTGTTTCCACTAGTCTAATGCTAGTAGGAATTCATAGAAAGGGCTAGTCCAACGCTAGACCCAATAGGATTTTTCCTTTGTTTTTCATTAATGCATTATTTGCCTGTTCACTACATATCATGCATTTTTTCTTAGTTTTATCATTTGGCATGCTCCTCGATTCCCCTTTCCCCTCACTTTAGGTCTTGCATCTCATGCTAGTTAGGGTACATTTGCCTGAAGAGTCCCCTTCTGATAAGGGAAACGAGCGAGTGTGGCTACTCGATAGCCTTAGCACGCTAGTTTTGCTTTCTAATCAAAGGGAAAATCGAAGTCGAAAAAGTTAGTAGTCATTCCCATACCCGACCTGATGCATTCCTTTAGGTTCATTCATTCTCATTTATCACTCACTCATTTTTTTTAATTCACATTTCCTCGTCACTTTTCCTTTCCTTATTGTTCATTTTGATTTCTGCTTCACAAAATTGTACTTAATTACACCTGTATGCACTTATCACTATATTTCATACACTTGCACACAAACACTTGGATTTTTTTTACAATTTCACATGTGCACCTTTTTATACACTTGCACACTTGCACTTTAGCCATCATTTGCATTAATCGACCTCTATAAGGTTTTCCTTTATTGGCCGCCACAACTCATGTGGTTGGGACCAAAAACCTTACAAGAGACATTTTAGAATTTAGGTTTGCATTTTTTCTTTCTTTTTGCATTCATATAGTCATATCCAACACGCGATACATATCTTGGGTAGAAAAATTGGGAAAGGTGGGGCTAAATCACGCAACTAGCCTTGGCTAGGTCGAAGGGGTGCCTTGGATTTTTATCCTTGCCTTCCCCTTCGTCAAATGTGACTCCCGAACCTTTTTCGTTGGTTTACGTGGATTAGGAGTCGTTTAAAAAGGGGTTTCTTTCTACCTTTCCTTTAGGAAAAACACTTTTTGGGTGACTTGGTACACCCTAACTCTATACCAAGTGGCGACTCCGTTTCTCATTCAAAAAACCTCTTTTGAACTTTATTTGGCCAAATCGTCGCATTCTCAAAGTCCCATGGCCTTTTACTTTTCATTTTACACACATTCACGTTCCACTACTCACACAACACACATCATCAAAAAGTGGGGCGCGACACTTGGAATACTTGCTAAGCACTGAGTAGGGGAATGTACCACACCTGAGGGTGGGAGGGCCTCTTATCCTATCTCATGTGCTAAGTACTGAGTAGGGGAATGTACCACACCTGAGGGTGGGAGGGCCTCTTATCCTATCTCAAGTACTAAATCACTAGGCAGGGGAATGTACCACACCTTAAGGGTGGGAGGGCCTCTTATCCTGACCTGGTAATTTCTTATTTTGTGACGTCGTTGGGTGAATCCCTCGACTAGTTTATCCAGGGGGTATACTTGAGTACTACCGCTCTCTTTTATTTTGTCGTGCGGGCCCGGAGCTGGGGTATAATCGGTGGCCGGAGTTAAGTAAAATAAGGAGTTCTACATGGACCGTTAGTAGTGAGAGTTGACGGAGGGTCAACTACGGTAATTTCTGATCAAGCGCGGAGAATGGCTCCTGAGAGCCCCTGTATTCTACCGTGTGCTGTTATACGCTTTCCTAATTGTTGAATTTTAATACTCGTTACTTGCCTTATATGATTGCATGTTTTGGGCACCACTGAGCGTTAGCTCACCACACGATATTTGTTTTCCTTAACAGGTTCTGGAAATCGAGAGACTTGAAGTCTATCTTATCGTTATGTAAATATTATTTTGAATCGTACTTGTATCTTTGTTTTGGGTTGTCACTTGAAGCTGGAAAAGTGCAAACCCTAAGTTTTGGCTTGTATGAATTTATTTGAGCTTGATGAGTTTGCTGTATGGTTTATAATGTATATTTGTAGGTTGTGTTGAACTAGTCGGAGATGTATTTAAGAGTGAACGGTAGGATGTTCATTGGTAATGTTATCTCTGAAGTTAATGTGATTTAATATTCCAGTCGTTTAAAGGTTTGGCACGTCCGGATGACAAATTGTGTTTTGATTTTAAGTTATATGTGGATTAGTGGTCGGTCTGCTTGCGTGAGTCCCTGCGAGAGCTGGGCAGGCGACCCGCCAACCCTCTGGTTCGCCTTAGGGGGAAGTGGGGCCGCCACAGTTCATATAAACCCATAGAACGTACATTCACCAACAAATACACAAAGGAAACATGAACAAACACTTTTATACATATGTTAGAACTTTACAAGTCGAAGTGTGATACTTGATCAAAATACAACTAGGGTTTTCTCATACAGAGGAGCTATACAAAAGAATAGCTAGAGCTCGCTCTACTCCTTTCTTCAAAATCATGGTTCAAAAGTGTTATTCCCTGAAAGGAAAATAAAAGGTAACGGGAAGGGGGTGAGCTTACGCTCAATGAGGTACCAAAAATACAAGTAGTCACGAATCATGGCATTTCACTTTTAAGGCACATATACACACATATAAGGAAATGGACAAACATCTCAACTGAAAAGGATACGGTGGCTCTCAAGAGCCAAAATTTTCATTGCGGTACTTGATCCAAACTCGTTGACTCTCCGTCAACGTATATAGAACAAACACGTCCGTAGACCCCACTTTATGCCAAATTTCGTCCACCAAACATAGCCCTTATCGGGCCCGAATACCTCAACAGTAACAGTCGGTGGTAATACTCGAGTATACCGGAAATCCAGAGTCTCTAATACCCAAAAATTTCCTAGAAACAGACTATCGTGGTTCGTTATCTAATCGACCAGGCCCTTATCGGCTCGACTCGAGTAACTAGCCACAGGATTTGAGCTCAGAGGTCACAGAATAGTCGTTGGACTCAATCTTCCAAATGACATCAACAAATACAGAGAACAAATACAGATAATAAATACAGAGAACAAATACAAACTTATACAGTAAACAGGAACCAGAATAAATAGATGAGAGAAACGAGTGTGATAAAATACACCCTCGTTTTATACAGTGTATACAGATAGTATAGTTATTCTTCACAGATTGCAATTACAGGTAACCAAGTTAAGCAACAAATGAGGGGAGTGGTACACTCACCAGTTCAAGCACAAATACTTCAAAAGTTTTCAACCAAAGTATGGCTTTACTCGTCAAGAAACCCTAAAATAATCAAGGTAAAACAATTATGGTTCCCATATCCACAAACTCAGTAAACAGAATGCATAAATGAGGTTTGACTGCAAGTCATATGCCTTTCCAAATTAATTATTAGTACAAAAGGATAAAAATGTGACTTTTGAGCAAAAGGATAACAGTTAGTCCAAGAGATCCGACCAACCCCAAAACTCTCCATTTCTACCAAAATGCAACTCAAACTTAAAGGAACCCAACAGCCTAGAAATTAGACAGCATTTCCCCTAAATCTCCTTACTTTTTCATCCTACAATCAACACCAAACTCATCTCGAATCAATCACAATTTCACATACAAATCATAAGCTATAAAACACACCTTTCGGCATGACAACCACAACTGAATCTACACTTATCGAATTGAGACGAATCTTATGGTGTTTCAAAGCCAAGACATATACCTACATTTCTTATGAAAACCTCCAAAGCCAAATCATGCATTTTCATGGTCAAAAATCGAAATCTCAGAGAGAACAGAAAACTGTCTGTAAAACAAGGCTTGTGGGCAGTCAAGGGTATTTCGGTCATTTAACATGCTACAGTGCTCCGATTGAGCTGAAATTTTACCAGTAGCTAACTAACTCAAATGCTTCAACTTTCATGTTTTGAGAAAGGGCTGATTCGGTCTCTCTCAAGGACGAACATGCAATGTAAAAATAGGGTAGATTACTACCAAATGGAAACCCTAAGCTGGAATTTGTGCACATAAGCTGGAAAATTTCTTTAGGCAAAGTATTCTAGCCCACAAAACCTCAATAATTCATATCAAAACATAAACAACCCTCAAGCATCACATGAGATCAGAATTTTTCACCATAAAACTAAAATTTACCATAAAAATACTTCAAACCGTAAAATATTCTTACAAAGTTACCTATGTAACATCTATAATCCACTAATTTACACATATATGAAGGAAAAGGAAATTTCTTGTCCAAAGTACCTTGTATCCTCAATAAAGATGGTAACTTAGAGCTTGTCCCTCCAAAATCATTCCATTCAATCCTTTAATCCTCCTGCGTAAACAACTTGTATGGAGTATTTTGCAAGATTATCGGTGAAATCTCAAGATTCAAGCAAATTTGGAAGTTGGAATTGAAGTTTCTCTCTTGTGCTTTTATCTCTTGAGGGCCGGCCAAGAAGCAAGAAAAATGAGATGAATTTTGGTCAAATTTGTGATTTATTAAAGTTAAGAAACCTTGGGTCAAAATCCAACTTCCAATGGGGTGGCAACACTTGGCCTTTCTAAAGTTTTCTCTAATCCTTTGCCTTCTAATGGTTGATTTATCTAACTAATCTCTAACTATCTCCTAGCACCTTGTAAAATAATATCACTTAATACAAAACTCCAACTAGTGGTCAAAAATTTATCTCACTTACCGTACTAGTGGGTCCCACATCCATAATACGCTTCAAACTTAATATGAACTAACTTAAACTAGGAAAAATGATTTAAAACTCTACTCACTTATAAAATATCTGAAAAAAATCAATATAATAGGGTATAGTGAAGAAAATGTATAAGAGAAAATAAAATAAAATAATATAAAATAAGAAAAATTTACGGGTCCTCACACCGAGGTCATACCACCTCGTCCTCCATACGGACCGAGATGTTCTGGGGCCATGACTTCTTCCCCTGACCTCGGTTGTATCTCAGGTCTATGTCACGCAAGACCTCTATACTTTAAGTGTGTCATCCAGGCTCCACGCGGATGATGTCAACCTACCTGACACCACACTGAAGGCCATTGCTTTATCTAAAACGCTGCTGATGCTCTTAATGGCTACTGCACAGGACTACCTGTCAACATGTCCAAGCTGCTGCAGTGTCAGAGTTACACCTCCAAGTGCAGAACAGAGCCGTAATAGTCAGGACGTGGGTCCCGCTAGCATAAGTCCACCGTCCTGTTCTCCGCTCCTACCCTATAAATACCCCCTGTTCACTCCCAACAAGTAAGCACACTATTGCATCCTTACTGTTCACTACTCTTTATTCTATTTCTATACTGACTTGACCGTTGGAGTAATCCCAGGGGAGAAGCCCCGCTATTCTTCTCGGACAAACGAATCCATCACACTTCACTTGAGAGAGGACTGATTCAGGTCGGTTCAGAGACCTACCAGAAATCATCTTTTCAATTGGCGCCATCTGTGGGAACGAGATTACTGCAAAATGAGATCTACGCGCTCTAGAAGTAGGAGAGTTCCCTTAACCAGGGCTGAGCAAGCCTCAGCTGCTCAACAAAATCACATTTCGGAGGAACAAGGGTCCCCGACGACCCAGAACGCAAACGAAGACGCCATTGCCAAGATGGTCGAGTTTGTAGAACACAACCCTAACATCTTTGAAGAGCTGGGGGGTACTTCAAAAGACAAGGGAAGGAGAAAGCTGAATCTTCCAAGCGGAGATCAGTCAAGTCACCTGAAGTGCCTTCTAGAGAAGACTCCTGTGAGAACTCGTAATTTTCTTATTTTCTAGGTTTTATTTTATTTAATTGCACACTAATTCTATAGTTTCTTTGTTAGAAAAATTTTCTGGATAATTTTTATGAGTAAATATTATTTTTAAATCATTTTTCTAGTATAAGTTAGTTCATGAGATTTTAGGAGTGTGTATTGGACGTGGGATCCGCTAGTGCGGAAAGTTCGCTAAAATTCGGCCAATTAGGTTAAGTTTTGTATACCGGGTTTAATTTACTAGGTGTTAGGTGATAATTAGAGGTTTCCTAAATGGATTAACATGGGAGAGACAAGAGGATAACTTTAAGTCTAAAAGGTGACAAGTGTCACTTTGTGACTTAATCTTGGATTTTGACCACTATTCATGAACTTTACTAATATCCCAAAATTGATCAAAAATCTTCATTTTCTTCACTCATTTGGCCAGCTCTCTCAAGAAGGAAAAAAAGGGAAACCTTCAACTCTCTTGCTCTCAATCTTGCTCAATCTTCCAATTCAACCGATTAAACTTTCAAATTCTCCATAAAAATCCTTAGCTAAGTGGTATTGAAGTAGTTGGTGGAGTGGGTTGGAAAGGAGAGGTGCTAAGTTGTCTCTTTTCTTGAGTTGGTAAGGTGAGTAGCTAAGAATGCTTTCTTTGGTCTTGTTAATGTTAAATTAGTGATTTGTGTTAGTTAAAGAGATGATTTTGTGGGATATTTCATGACTTTTGGTAGAGATTGTGGACTTTTTATTTTTATTCATAATTTTTTATTTTTATATGTTTAATGTTTGTTGGCCATGGATGATGGCTTGGTATGGTTTAGAATGAACTTAAGGAGTGTTAATTGTAGCTATTTGCGAAAAATTTCCGCTTTGTACGGAAAATTTCAGATTTAAGGTTTTGAATTGAGGCTTTTCTAGGGTTGCTATAGAACTCTTGAATTGGCTTTATTTAAAGGGTATTGTGACCCTAATAAGTTGTATTGAATGGCCTATGACTTGCAATGGTAATTGTGGTTATGCTTGAGAAATATAAGTGATGGAAGGTAGGATGGAAATTTACAATTTTAAGGGGAAATGCTGTCCAAATTGTGGGTTCGTATGTTTTATTGGATTTGGGTTGTGTTAGGGGTAATTAGAGACCTTAGGGTTGTCTAAACCCTTAGCGCCGAGTGTTCCTTCGTTTATTTGCAAGTTCTTTTGGTTTTACATTAGTGACATGTGGCTTGGATTTACGACTCGTAATTGAGTCTTATTGTGTTTAATTGAATGTTTTAGGGCATGCCGGTGACGCGAATCGCTCGTTGGACAGAAATTTGTGATTACACTCTTGTTTGCTTGGTGAGTGTACTACTCACTTGATTGTTGCTACATGGCTTTGTTATACTTGAGATCTATGACTTGAATGCGTATGTACACTGTTGATATTGATTGAGACGAGAGTGTACTTTATCACTCTCTCATTCTATGTCTTATATGACTGTTTACTGTATCGATTGGATGTCACTTGAATATACTTGAACTGGTGTCGTTTGGACGTGTATCCAACGACCTCTACTGTTAACACTGAGCTCAACCCCATTGGTGGTCAATTGAATCGAGCCGGCAAGGGCTTGGTCGAGAAAGTTGACAAGCCATGGGGACTATTTATATGGAATCATTGAGTATGAGACTCTTGATTCCGGTATACTCGAGTATTACCATTTCTGAACTGATTGGAGTTCGGGCCCGGTAGGGGTATGTGAGGTGGAAGAAAATTGGAGAAAGCGGAGTCTACGGTATTGGTTACTCCTTAAGCGTTGACGGAAGGTCAACGGGGTGAGATCAAGTACGACAAGCGAGAAAAAGGGCTCTTGAGAGCCGACCGTATCCTTTTAAATATCTGTGTTGCAATGTGGTGCTCGTTGACTCACTTATTGAATGTATTTGGGTTGAGTAACTTTGTGCTTATATGAATTTCGTTGCTTAGGTGATGGTACCTCATTGGGCGAAAGCTCACTCCGTTAAATTTTGTTTTCCTTACAGGGAACCACCTTTTGGAAACTATGATGTGTGAAGCACGAGTTGAGCTAGTTTTTATATAGTTTGAATATATTCTTTTGTAAAGCTCCTCAATGGTTGGAAAAACCCTAAATGTACTTTGATTCGAATATTTTCCTTTTGATTTGGAAATTTACAAACGTATGTGTGTAAAACCGTTTAACCATGTTCATGTTCATGTATCCTATTTGATTTGGAAATGTTTCCTCTCGAGTTATATAACGTTATCTATAATCGATTGAATTCTGGTTGGATGGTGACGTGGCAGTCAATACTCATTTGCGGTTCCGATTTTTGTTTTCATTTTCATGTGGCGATCTAGAATCGTGTAAGCGTGCTAGTTTACCCCGAAACATTTTAGATTGTGTGTAACTGCCTTAGTAGTCCTGGCGAGAGTTGGACAGGCAGTCCGCTAACCCCTTTGGTACGCCTTAGGGGAAGGTGGGGCTGTCACAGGTGGTATCAAAACCTAGGTTAGAAATGACCTAGGCAAGTTTGAAATTTTGTTCCTTAGGGCCTGTAAGGGAAGTGTTAAGATACCATTAAGTATGACTATGCTTACGTTGTCTAAGATATGAACCATTTTACTATTCTTGTAGGCCATGGCTGGAGCAAGTGGAGAGGGCGAAGGTGAGCCACCTCAGAGGCGACCACGAGTCATTGATTACCAGGAGAGGCTAGGAGGTCCGATCCGGTTTTGGTATACTGCTAGCCGGACCCGTCGCTGTAGGCGTTGCCAGCATTACTCTTATGCTGACCATGCGGTCGTGGCGGTGCTAGACGAGAGGAGGAGACTTAGAGTGTCGCTGCCAGGGATCACACTGAGGCGCTTAGGTTGAGGGGTGTCATAAGGATGCAGGTTGACCGGATTGGAGAGCTCCAAGGAAACATAGTTATGGAGCAAGAGCGAACGAATGGTCTGAGGGAGCAGTTGCAGGTGGTGAACACTCGTCTTACTAATGTCGTCTGGGAAGTTAAAGACCGTTCTGGCGGCATTATTAATGAGTGCGAGGCGCTAATCCAAAGTGTGATTGGCGCCAACGCACAAGTGGAGGCCCTGAGTGACGACACACCTAGTGAAGGGAGTACCCCTAGTTCTGGCCAAGGGGGAGAGTCTGTGGCCTCTGTAGGGAACTAGGTTGGAACGCTTTTGGACCACTTTTGATCCCAGGAAGGGAATAGTTAAGAAAGGCTCTTAGTTAGCTGTTTTGGCCTAACTCTGTCTATTGTCTTTTGGAGGACTCTTTTGTTTCCTGGGATAACTTTTGTATGTCCTTGACTGCCTATTTTTGTATAACTGCTTAATCTTGTTATGTGTTCTATGTATATGTGTTATGTGTTTACATGCCCTATGAGGTAGTTGTTTTGGCTAACTGTTCATGTTTATTGTTACGTAAAAAGGGGTTATGTGCCTTTACCATTATACTTATCTTTTGACCTTAGATCAATTTAGATCGATGGAGGGCACTCGTAGTGGTCGTGGCGGTGGACGCGGGAGTAGGCAACCCACGTCTGAAAGGGGCACTGGGGAAACCTCGTCTGGACCAAACCCTGAATCTAGAGTTGACCCCAATGTCCAAATAGCTGCTGCCATGCAGCAAATGACTGATTTGCTAGTCCAAGTGGTGCACCAACAGGGTCAAAACCCTAACCCCAATCCTGGGAACCCTGGTAATCACGTGGAGAGCGAGGACCAGGCCCTCGAGAGGTTCCAAAAGTTTGCCCCACCAAAGTTTATTGGGGGACCCGATCCAGATGTAGCCGAAAGGTGGCTAGAGAAAATGGTAGATATCTTTACTGCCCTGCGCAACATGAAGGAACGGTAGGTGACTTTTGCTGTCTTCCAACTGGAAGGGGTGGCCCGTTCCTGGTGGAATGTAATACGACAAAAGTGGGACCGAGAGCAAATGCCTAGGACCTGGATGAACTTTATGCGGGAGTTCAACGCTAAATTCTTCCCTCCTCTAGTTCAAGAACAAAAGGAGGATGAATTTATCTGGCTTCGTCAAGGGACCTAGATAGTGGCCGAGTACGAGAGCCAATTCACTCGACTGTCCAAATTCGCGCCCGAACTCATCATGACCGAGCAACGAAGAATACGGCGATTCGTCCAGGGTCTGAACGTGGAGATCCAGAAGGATCTATCACAGCCGAAATTAATGCCTTCGGCAATGCCGTAGAGAAGGCGCAACGAGTAGAGAATGCTAGGCTACAGGTGAGAAACTTTCAAGCTAAAAAGTGAGGGTTCCCTGGTAGTAGCTCGGGGCAGGGGGATAAGAGTACCCCTCCCAAGTTTGGATGGGGAGCCGGAGGTGAAAGACAGCCGGGCGTAAGTAGAGGGGCTCAACTAAGTGGTGGCCCAGTTGGGAGAGGCCAAAGAGAAGGTTTCCGGAGAGGTTCGGGTTCTGCATCCCGTGGACCCTGCAGGTATTGCGGAAAGCCAAATCACACAGAGGACAACTCTGGAAGAAGGAGGGAAAGTGCCTGCGTTGCGGAAGCGCAGACCACCAGCTCGACACCTGCCCAGTTCTAAAGCAATATGGAAAGAGAAGTCAACAACTGCCAAGGACCAGTTCTGGACCAGTTAAGGTGGACGGGATGAAACCCAAGATGTCGGCTTGAGTGTATTCGCTAGAGCCCCAACAGGTCCCAGAATCTTCCGAGGTCGTAGAAGGTACGATCCCTGTATTTCACCGATTTGCGAAGGTCTTAGTAGATCCCGGTGCCACCCATTCCTTTGTTAACCTTAATTTAATGTGTGATATTGATATCAAACCTGCTAGTTTACCTTATGACCTAGAAGTTAGTACCCCCACTGGGGACTATCGTTTGATCACTAGCATGGTCTATAAGGACTGTGAGGTTTGGGTAGGAGAGAGAAAATTGTTAGGGAATTTGATAAGCCTGTCTATTAAGGGGTACGACGTGATCTTGGGTATGAACTGGTTAGCCAGGTATAATGCTCAATTAGATTGTAAGAAGAAGGTGGTAGAGTTTCGCATTCCTAGGGAGGCGACTTTAAGGTTAGATATAAGGGAAAAATTAGCCTCATCCACCTTGATCTCGGGTATTCGGGTTAGAAAACTGCTAAGTAGATGGGCACAAGGATTCTTAACCTTTCTAATCAATACCCCCACCGATAAATTGAAGGTAGAGGATGTGCACATAGTAAAGGAATATCCAGATGTATCCCCTGATGAGTTAGTAGCCCTACCTCCAGAAAGAGAGATAGAGTTCAAAATTGACTTGTTACCTGGAACGTCATCTATCTCAAAAATCTCATATCGGATGGCACCTGCTGAGCTTAGGGAGTTGAAATTGCAGTTACAAGACCTTTTGGAACGGGGTTTCATTCACGAGAGTGGGTCTACCTGGGGAGCCCCTGTGTTATTCTTGAAGAAAAAGAACGGGAGTCTGCGTATGTGTATCGACTACCGGGGGCTGAACAACGTGACGGTTAAAAATAAGTATCCATTGCCCATATTGATGAGTTATTCGACCAGTTGCAGGGAGCCGTGGTTTTCTCGAAATTAGATTTTCGACAGGGGTATTATCAATTATTGATTAGGAAAGAAGATATCCCGAAAACTGCTTTCAATTCGAGATATGGGCACTACGAATTCGCAGTCATGCCCTTCGGACTAACCAATGCCCCTACCGCCTTCATGAATCTAATGCATCGGATTTTTAAACCCTACCTGGATCGATTTGTCATTGTCTTTATTGACGATATCTTGGTCTACTCCAAGACTTGTGAGGAGCATGAACAGCACCTAAGAATCATTTTACAAACCCTAAGAGAGCATCAGTTGTATGCCAAATTTAGTAAGTTAGAGTTTTGGCTTAAAAGAATTTCTTTCTTAGGGCACGTAATTTCCCAAGAGGGTATCTCAGTTGACCCGGCGAAAGTAGAGGCCATGACTAATTGGAAGAGGCCAGAAAATTCCATGGAGATTCATAGTTTTCCAGAGTTGGCTGGGTACTACAGGCGTTTCATTAAAGATTTTTCCAAATTGGCCGGTCCTTTAACTGACCTATCGAAAAAACATGGTCGGTTCGTGTGGGATGCTCGGTGTGAAGCGAGTTTTCGTGAGTTAAAGAAAAGATTGACCATGACACCGATTTTAGCTTTGCCTAACGGAGTAGACGGGTTTACCGTTTATACCGACGCGTCATGGGAAGGTCTGGGGCGTGTGTTAATGCAAAATCGAAATGTAATATCTTTTGCCTCTAGGAAGTTGAAACCCCACGAGTAGAACTATCCCACCCATGATCTAGAGTTAGCCACGGTTGTTTTTGCTCTGTTTAAGTGGAGACATTATCTATACGGGGTGACCTTCGAGGTTTACTCAAACCACAAGAGTCTTAGATACCTCTTCTCGCAAAAGGAATTGAACATAAGGCAGCGACGATGGATGGAATTTCTGGAGGACTATGACTGCACTATCAACTATCATCCGGGAAAAGCTAATGTGG
Source organism: Coffea arabica (assembly GCF_036785885.1). NCBI lineage: Eukaryota > Viridiplantae > Streptophyta > Magnoliopsida > Gentianales > Rubiaceae > Coffea > Coffea arabica. Next base: position 20,428,144 of record NC_092318.1, on the reverse strand, counting down.
TGTCGGATGACTTAAGCCGAAAGGCTCAAGTAGCGGTGTTAATGATTAAGGAGTGGGATCTGTTGGAATCTGTTTGTGAGCGGAAGCCCGGCCTTGGGAGTCATAAGGTGGTTTTTGGTAATGTTAAAATAACATCCGCACTACTGGAGCGAGTTAAAGAAGTTCAAAAGAAGGATTCGATGGTGCGGAAATGGGGAGAGAAAGAGGAAAAAGGGGAATTGTCAGATTTTAATTTCAGTCCCGAGGGAGTCTTGAAATACCGAAACCGAATGATGGTGCCCAAAGATGAAACGTTAAAGAAGGAGATCTTAGAGGAAACTCATCGATCTAAGTATACGATCCATTCAGGTAGTAGCAAGATGCACCAGGACCTAAAAGGAGCCTATTGGTGGGACAACATGAAGAAGGAAATTGCTCAATACGTACAAAAATGTATCATTTGCCAACAAGTTAAAGCAGAGCATCAAAAACCATCGGACATGTTACAATCTCTTGAGATACCCGAATGGAAGTGGGAAAACATCACAATGAATTTCGTTTCAGGTTTGCCGCGAACACAACGAGGGCATGATGCCGTTTGGGTGATCGTCGATCGGTTAACCACATCGGCCCATTTCTTGCCGGTAAGCATGAAGTATTTCATGGACAAATTGACCCAGGTGTACGTGGATGAGATCGTAAGATTACATGGAGTTCCTGTGAGCATCGTTTCGGATAGAGATCCCCGCTTTATATCTAGATTTTGGCAGAAATGTCAAGAGACTTTGGGGACTAAGCTCAACTTAAGCACCACCTATCACCCTCAGACGGATGGACAGTCGGAGCGAACAATTCAAACTCTCGAGAATATGTTAAGGACATGTGTTCTGGATTTTGGAGGTAATTGGGGTCAACATATGACCTTAGTAGAGTTTGCTTACAATAACAGTTACCATTCGTCAATTCAAATGGCACTCTACGAAGCGCTATACGGGAGGAAGTGCCGGTCACCGATCTATTGGGACGAAATCGGTGAGAGAAAGGTGCTAGATCCAACCACTATTCCATGGATGGAGAATGCTCGAGAAAGAGTCAAGTTGATACGACAAAGTCTCCAAATAGCTCAAAACCGAAAGAAGAGCTACGCGGACAATCGAAGTAAAGATCTGGAGTTCGAAGTTGGGGACTGTGTTTTCCTTAAGGTCACACCATTACGAAGTGTCACGGCGGGTAGAGTAAAAAACCCGCGTCAACTGAGATTCGTCAGACCTTTCAAGATTCTCTAAAGAGTTGGTAAAGTAGCGTATCGACTTAAACTACCGTCAAGTCTATCCAGAATTCACAACGTCTTCCACGTCTCGATACTTAAAAAGTATTATCCTGATACGTCTCACATCTTACAGCCAGAGGAAGTCGAGATAGATGAATCCCTCACCTACGAAGAGAAGCCAGTACAGTTGCTCGACCGAAAGGTTAAAGAGTTGAGAAACAAACGAATACCTTTGGTGAAGATTTTGTGGAGAAATCACGGAATTGAGGAGGTTACCTGGGAGGTGGAAGAAGAAATGAAAAAGAAATGCCCTGAACTGTTTGAAAATCAGGATGAGAAATTTCGAGGGCGAAATTCTTTTAAGGGGGAGAGAGTGTGAGAACCCGTAATTTTCTTATTTTCTAAGTTTTATTTTATTTAATTGCACACTAATTCTATAGTTTCTTTGTTAGAAAAATTTTCTGGATAGTTTTTATGAGTAAATATGGTTTTTAAATTATTTTTCTAGTATAAATTAGTTCATGAGATTTTCGACTGGGGTATTACCAATTATTGATTAGGAAAGAAGATATCCCGAAAACTGCTTTCAATTCGAGATATGGGCACTACGAATTCGCAGTCATGCCCTTCGGACTAACAAATGCCCCTACCGCCTTCATGGATCTAATGCATAGGATTTTTAAACCCTACCTGGATCGATTTGTCGTTGTCTTTATTGACGATATCTTGGTCTACTCCAAGACTTGTGAGGAGCATGAACAGCACCTAAGAATCATTTTACAAACCCTAAGAGAGCATCAGTTGTATGCCAAATTTAGTAAGTTCGAGTTTTGGCTGAAAAGAATTTCTTTCTTAGGGCACGTAATTTTTCAAGAGGGTATCTCGGTTGACCCGGCGAAAGTAGAGGCCATGACTAATTGGAAGAGGCCAGAAAATTTCATGGAGATTCATAGTTTTCTAGGGTTGGCTGGGTACTACAGGCGTTTCATTAAAGATTTTTTCAAATTGGCCGGTCCTTTAACTGACCTATCGAAAAAACATGGTCGGTTCGTGTGGGATGCTCGGTGTGAAGCGAGTTTTCGTGAGTTAAAGAAAAGATTGACCATGGCACCGATTCTAGCTTTGCCTAACGGAGTAGACGGGTTTACCGTTTATACCGACGCGTCACGGGAAGGTCTGGGGCGTGTGTTAATGCAAAATCGGAATGTAATATCTTTTGCCTCTAGGAAGTTGAAACCCCACGAGTAGAACTATCCCACCCATGATCTAGAGTTAGCCACGGTTGTTTTTGCTCTGATTAAGTGGAGACATTATCTATACGGGGTGACCTTCGAGGTTTACTCAAACCACAAGAGTCTTAGATACCTCTTCTCGCAAAAGGAATTGAACATAAGGCAGCGACGATGGATGGAATTTTTGGAGGACTATGACTGCACTATCAACTATCATCCGGGAAAAGCTAATGTGGTGGCGGATGACTTAAGCCGAAAGGCTCAAGTAGCGGTGTTAATGATTAAGGAGTGGGATCTGTTGGAATCTGTTTGTGAGTGGAAGCCCTGCCTTGGGAGTCATAAGGTGGTTTTTGGTAATGTTAAAATAACATCCGCACTACTGGAGCGAGTTAAAGAAGTTCAAAAGAAGGATTCGATGGTGCGGAAATGGGGAGAGAAAGAGGAAAAAGGGGAATTGTCAGATTTTAATTTCAGTCCCGAGGGAGTCTTGAAATACCGAAACCGAATGATGGTGCCCAAAGATGAAACGTTAAAGAAGGAGATCTTAGAGGAAACTCATCGATCTAAGTATACGATCCATTCGGGTAGTAGCAAGATGCACCAGGACCTAAAAGGAGCCTATTTGTGGGACAACATGAAGAAGGAAATTGCTCAATACGTACAAAAATGTCTCATTTGCCAACAAGTTAAAGCAGAGCATCAAAAACCATCGGACATGTTACAATCTCTTGAGATACCCGAATGGAAGTGGGAAAACATCACAATGAATTTCGTTTCAGGTTTGCCGCGAACACAACGAGGGCATGATGCCGTTTGGGTGATCGTCGATCGGTTAACCACATCGGCCCATTTCTTGCCGGTAAGCATGAAGTATTTCATGGACAAATTGACCCAGGTGTACGTGGATGAGATCGTAAGATTACATGGAGTTCCTGTGAGCATCGTTTCGGATAGAGATCCCCGCTTTATATCTAGAGTTTGGCAGAAATGTCAAGAGACTTTGGGGACTAAGCTCAACTTAAGCACCACCTATCACCCTCAGACGGATGGACAGTCGGAGCGAACAATTCAAACTCTCGAGAATATGTTAAGGACATGTGTTCTGGATTTTGGAGGTAATTGGGGTCAACATATGACCTTAGTAGAGTTTGCTTACAATAACAGTTATGTAGACACCAAATTTTGAATAATTTTATGTGGCATCTATTTCATGATTTTCATTTTAGATTGCTTGCATTCGTTGTTTACTTTTAGTTTTAATTTTTAGTTTTAGCTTTTAAGTTTAAAATTAGCGTAGAGTTTTTAGAAAAAAGAAAAGGAAAACATCAAAAATATGTTGTATTCATTTTGTTTTTATTCAATGCTTTCTTGAAAAGAAAAATTCAAAAAATAGGCTTTAGTTGGATTGGAAAAATGAAAAAAAAGAGAAAAAGAAAAAAGGAAAAGCTGGGAAGTGACGGCTGGAAACCAGAGGGGGGCCGTGGGATAGAGTTTTTTTGGTGAATTGGGTTTGGTAATTCTGACAGGAGCCGCAAGAGAGAAGGGACTCACGGCTAGGTCTAGGGAGCCTGAGGAGCGATAGAAGAAAAAAAGAAAACTAGAGGGAGGAAGAAGGAGAGGTCCTGGCGGTTTGAGTTTGAGAAAGAGGGATAGAGAGCTGGGGTGTGGACGGCCGAAAAGATCTGAAAAAACAAAGAAAAAAGAGTGAAGGCTTCGGACAGGCAAAAAAAAGAAAGGAGAAGAACAGAAAAACAAAAGAAAAACAGAGAGGGCCGAGAGAATGGGGGGCCGATATAAAAATATAGAAGAAAAGGCTTGCGGCTAAAGAGGGGGAGTCTGCGAGCCAAGAAAAACAGCAAAAGGGGACTAATGGAAAAGAAACAGAGGGCGGCTAAAAGGGAAAATTTGGAGAGAATTTGAGGGAAGTTTTTTGAGGCGGCGGACAGAAAATTGTTTGTTCGAGAGATTGATGTAAAGACAGAAGAAATTTTGTTGAAAATTGATTTCGTTGTTAGAGGGAGAAACCAGAAACAGAACGACGGAGGGAGAGCCGCAATCCACTGCCATCGCCTGCGAAATCTCACCGAACAAAGAGCCAGAAGAAATCCTCCGTTCTCAAGTCCACTTTGCCGCCTGCTCAGTTTTTTTTTTCTTCACGATCCTGCTGTTGCCGCAGCCAGCCGCGCCTCCCTCGTCCAACAAGGGAAGAAAATGCAAGAGAAATCAACAACTAGTTGTTGTTTCCGCCGCTACCACCAGATTCGTCCACTGCCATAAGCTTCATCATAGGAGACCACTGTAAGTCGTCCTTTTCTTTCACATTTCAGTCTTTCGGGCATGTCTTCCGCGAGGGGTTGTTCCAATTTTCATGTGGGTTGTTCGTGGATTTTAGACTGCACATACGTTATGTATTCGATTGGATTGAAATTATTTTTTTGATTATCTCTGATTGTTTATGCTGAACAATTTTGGGGTTAATTATCACCCCAATTGAGCCAAGATTCGATGATATTCTTGACACCCATTAGATGTTTGAAGAAATGCCTGGCTGGAAATTTTTATTGAAAGAGGATTCGTTTGCATTTTCTTTATATGTTCAAGAACCGGCAAAGTCCGTAGGGTCATTCCCTCACACCTGAGGAGTTCTGATATATCGCAATCTTGCATCTTGTTGCTGCTTTATGCCTCCCCTCGTATGAATTCGAATTAAAATGGCAGGGGGAAGGATCTTGTGATTTTTGTTTTGATTGGAAATGGTCAGAGTTGGAGTTTTCGTTCTTTTTGTCCGTAGGAGAAAGCTGGAATGGAAGCTAACGTTTTGATTGTTCGGAGAAGATGATTGATTGTTTAATTTTGCAGTTCCAGTCCCCAACTTTTGAGCATTTTTATAACGGCCTGAATGATTTGCTTTTTCTTGCAAGTAGGTCATGAATTAATTTCAAATTGACCTCTGACCGTTTGGTGAAATCACATGCAGGCCCACATAACTTCCAGATCTTATTCAATTAAGTCACGATTTAATCATAAATTGACCCCTGGACGTTGCCTTTCTTTAATTTCGATCCCAAAGTTTTCATGATTCTTCCAATCAAGTCCCTATTCTGTTGTGATTGAACCCCAAGTTCCCTCCTTGTTCTGCTGTGACCCAAAAATCTGGAAATTGAACTAATGTTGCCCTTTTAAGTTTAATCCTCTGTTTGCATATTTTATGTGATTTGTTTGGATAGATTATTTCTTGTTTGTAGGCTATAATTGAGGTTTAATAATTTTATTTGATTTTATCATGTTGGATCCAAGAAAACAAGTGATGTGGGCTAAGAGTTTTTTTGTTGTTTGGGTTTAAGAAATGGATTTAGTTCATGATTTTGGGTTTTTTGGCTTGGGCTAGAGGGTCATGGCCCATCTGTTTGTTTGGCTTATTTTTGGGCCAAAATAATATATTAGCCCACTCTTATTTTTTTTTTTCCCTTGGACTTCTGGTTGGGCCAAGAGATCTTGGCCCAAACAAATAATAAAACGGCCCATTCCCTTTTGCTTTGGGATTTCCGTTGGGCTGGGAAGCCTTGGCCCAAATAAATAAAGGAAATGGCCCAATGGTTTGGTCCATCAGAAAACCAGAAAACGATTTTGCAAATCAGCCCCTGAATTTCTCCTTAACTGTATTGTGGCCCTGGACATTTTCAACTTCTTTCAACTCGGTCCTTAATTTAATTGCAAATAGGTCCCTGAACTTTATTTTTCTTTAATTTTGACCCCAAAACTTTGTTCATCTTTGCAATCAAGTCCTTTCTTCTTTTGTGGGTTGTTGACATGATTCAATTGATTCAATTTCATGTTTATATTTATCTTTTGTGATTATTTGCCAAATAAATTGGTGCCTTGACCTTCTTCTTTTATTTTTGGAGGGTAAATTAGTAGTTTCGCCTCGTTAGTGCATCGCTTCAAGGGAGGTACACTCTATCCCTCATTTGCATTTCATTTGACCCTACGTGCTCCTACGTGTTATGTGAATATGCATGCCTATTCCGCTTTCCTTACCTCCTTGCATGCATTTACTTGCATTTACTTTTATTTAAGTTTTATGGGGTATGTGTACACCTCTTGGCTTGTAATAGATAGGGCTCGGAGAGCATCTTGTCCATTTCCCCTTCCCCTTTATGCTTTTATGGGGTATGTGTACACCTCTTGGCTTGTAATAGATAGGGCTCGGAGAGCATCTGGTCCACTTCCCCTTCCCCTTGCTTGCTTGTTTTTGTTGCTACATGTTTAATTGCTTTAGTAGGCTCTTGCATCTAGTCGAGCATGCTAAGTGCTACGTGTTATGTGTTTACGAGCGTTTTGGCATGTCTACTTGCTTTCATAGCCATGAATGAATGGAATGGATGAATGTACGTTTCCGCTAGTCCAACGCTAGTCGGAATTCATAGAATGGGCTAGTCCAACGCTAGACCCTTAGGGATTTCCCCTCGTTAGCACATCATTTGCTTGTTCACTACATATCATGCATTTTTCCTTAGTTTTATCATCTGGCATGCTCCTCGAGCCCCTTTTCCCCTCATTTTAGGATTTTTGCATCTCATACTAGTTATAGGATACATTTGCGTGAGAGTCCCCTTCCGATAAGGGAAACGAGCGAGTGTGGCTACTCGATAGCCTTAGCACGCTAGTTTCGCCTTCTAATCAAAGGGAAAATCAAGTCACAATTTAGGTCTCCCCGTACCCAATATGCATGAATTCCCTAGGCTCATGCATTCTCAATCCACTCTATCATTACACTTTCACTTTTATCTCATTTGCACACATGCACCTTTTTATCACTTTCACTTGCACACGAACACTTTTTTATCTCCACTTGCACACGAACCCTTTTATCTTCACTTGCACACGAGCATTTTATCTTCACTCGCACACGAGTACTTTCATCTACATTTGCACACCTTCACTTTTATCTTTTTTTCTCACTTCACACAAACTCACACTTTCACATGGCATGCATTCCACTCATTTTTCACGTCATTTAGGTTTAGGTGTGACCTCTCCAAAAGGGTCATTATTGGGCTTCACAATTAATGTGATTGGCACCACTCAACCTTTGAAGAGAAATTTCCCCCAATCCCCCTAGGTCTAGGTTTTTGCATTCATATAGACATATCCAATACGCGATACATACCTTGGGTAGAAAAATTAGGAAAAATTGGTTTAAGTCGCGCAACTAGCCTTGGCTAGGTCAAAGGGGTGCCTTGGATTCTATCCTTGCCTTCCCCTTTGTCAAATGTGACCCCCGAACCTTTTTCTTTGGCTTACGTGGACTAGGAGTCGTTTTAAAAAGGGTTTTACTACTTTGTCTTTAAAAAACACTTTTTTGGGTGACTTGGTACACCCCAAATCTATACCAAGTGGCGACTCCGTTTTCATATTTTAAAAACCCTTTTTAAAACTTCATTTGGCCAAATCGTCGCTTTCCAAAGTCCCATGGCCTTTTTACTTTTCATTTTGCACACGTTCACACCACACTTCACACACACATCACTCACTTTCACATCATATCGAAAAGTGGGGCGCGACAGTTGGCGACTCCACTGGGGACTTCCTAAGTGGGTCCGAGCATTTGACTTAGCCATTCGTTTCCTTTTTCTACTCTTTTTATGCATTGCATTTGGATATTAGGGTTGCATTTTTTATTTTAGGACTTTTTCGCATCGCGCGCGTATCCAACTATTCCCTCACTCACGTATGTGTGATTGGTTGATTGGATGTATGTTTACTTGTTATCTCGCGCTTGCATTGCATTTGGGGGGGGGTGTGTCACCTTTAGAGCCTCGCGTGGTTCTCAACCCCTTCCCTCAAATTAGGGGAACACTTCATACGTGCATATTTACTTGCTTTATCCCATTTTATTTGTATTTTCGTGGGCGCCATCCCACACCACCTTGTAGGATTAGGATCGATTGCCTTGGGTAGGCGGCTGGTGTGCTCTGCGCCCATAGCGCTACCTAAGGGATCACTCGAGCCACCGATCAAAGGCCCTGGGAGTGATGACCCTTCGCCTTTAGGTCTGAAGGCTTGGGAGCCGAGACTTATCGAGTCTAAGTTGCATTAGTGAACCCCAGCCTCATGCATCCATATTAGCATTTTCCTAGGCTAGAGTCAGCCTCACCCTATTTTAAGCACATTAGGCACGAGGGAAGGGGTTCCACCCCTTTTACTTGTTTTATTGTATTTCTTTTCTTAATTGCTCCCAATGTGTTATGTGTACTATCAATTGCACTAACCATTCTTTTGTTTTCCTGGCTTGCATTCATATGCCTTAGCAATAAGAGGCCTCTTTGGCACTCTTTTAGTGACTTACCCACTAGATAACTTACATGTTTAAATTCCAGTCATTATGCTTAATTTTCAATAAGTACATTTCATGTTTAGACCTTTTCCCCCCGTTGCATTATTTATGTCCTTTAGCTCACATTTCATGTTTGTCACATATTTACATAGCTTTAATAAACTGGCATCATGCATAAACCCTAGAAAGGGAATGCCATTTAGGGGATCCCGTGTTAGGAATAAACCACCCCATGTCTCGGATATATAATCCAAATGAGACTTGCACGTTTACCTTTCTCGTACCATCCAAAGGGGTAGTGCACAAGGTAAGGTAGGATCCGATCATGTTCATAGAGTGATCTTTTGGAATATGAACATCTAATAATCACTTTTTGGCCATTTTATCAAAAATTGGTAAAAATCCCTTGCGTAAAGGACATTAATTTGAAGAAATTCACAAGTGATTCCTCCTATTGAGACGATAAATAAATTGAGGCCAAAATTTGATTTTTAGAAGGTCATAGACTAATGCACCTCAATAATTTTGAAATAACCAATGGCCGGACAATTCAACCAATCCATTTTGCCAATAAATCATCAATTCATTTGACCAATTTACCCTTTTTAGGGTCACCTGGTCGATTTTGAATAAATCATCAATTCATTTGACCGATTTACCCTTTTTAGGGTCATCCGGTCGATTTTTGAATAAATCGTCGATTCATTTGACCGATTTACCCTTTTTAGGGTCGTTCGGCCGATTTTTGAACAAGTCACTAATTCAATTTCATTCATTTGGCCAATTTACCTTTTTTTAGGGCAACCGAGCCGTTTTTTGACCTGTTTCCCTTCTAGGGTAATCCGGTCGATTTTCAATAAATTGTCAATTTCATTTGACCAATTAGGATTTCAATGTCGAATTCCAAATTGGGAAATCTAGTCAATTTTGAAGAAAACCGTCCATTGCATCCAATCACTTGATCAATTAGGGTTTTTGACCCGTAATTCACTGAGAAATTTTATCAACGAATTCCAATCTCTTCGATAGGAGTTCGTCAAGGTCAAACCCATGCGTTTTGCAAATCAAAGGTGATCAATCTATTCGGACGTTGTCCTCATTTTGACAAATCTCTTGCCACTCCAATGGCCAAATTTTTCAAATTATTTTTCACTCAATGAGTTGATCAGATCCGTCAGGTATGGTATAGTGCTTCCCTAGAGGATTGCATTTTCATGCTAGGCCTACCCTTGGCATAAAAAGGGTTCCCCCATAGGACATGCATACCGATTTTTTTTATTCTTACTTACTGACTCTGGGTATTTTTCTTTTTGTTTTCCCCTCCCCCTGCATTTATAAAAATGTTTCAATAAGGCGAGAATATTCTTCTATATCTGATAATTTTGATCCAATAAAGCTTGAAGATTACAAGTATTACTTGATTTTTAGGTAGACATTGCCGCGAAAGCATAAAGGGGAAATTCTATTTATTTGATTTGTTAATACATTTTGTTCCAAAAGAAAAGGAGACAAAAAGTGTATGTGTTGAGCTCTTTACGAGTTTCTCTCTTCTCATTTGTATCATAATTGATTGAGCAATTTTGTTTCAAACTTTTTCAACAATAAAATTTTTTGGATAATTTTTGTTTTTACTCATTGGAGATTTCATGATGATTTTTGAGAAATAAGACCCAATTTGAGATTTTTCAACCTATAGCCTGAATTTCACAAGTGTATGCTTCCTAAAATCCTTACACTCGATTGGTGTTCCAACCTGTACAATAAGAGTGCTCAGAAAGAAAGAGAGTGAACGGTCACTCAAAAGGCCCTATGAGATACCTTTCTCCTTGACTTAATTCCAAAATAAAATCAGTCACATTGATTGATAAATTGTAAATTGGGGCAACTTTTGCTTGAAAATGTTCAAGGCGTCTAATCTGGTTCAATCACATCTAAGTGAAAGCAAAAATGTGCATTATTCTTATTTGTTTGGAAAATTTGGAATGATACTTCAAGCATTCGTTTCATTACCTATACAGATTTTTATCATTTGCTCTCCCATTTGAGCTTCTAAAAGAATAATTTCGTTTCAAATAAGGGTCTTAATGATCACTACCCTTCATTGAAAAATTTTCAAATATCAAAAGAAGAATGGATTTTCAATGACCATTTCGCTACTTCGGTTGTCATGAGGTATAAGAATGATACTTTGGCCGTCAGTTCTACAATCTAAACACTGATCATCCCTTGCATCCTCGTTTGAGCTAAATTGGTGGTTCTTTTCGAGTGCACATATGATCGCACCCCACATTGGGGAAGGAGATTGGGAAATTTTGAAAAAAGGGAGAAAAGAGAAAAGCAAAAATGCCAAAAGGAAAAAAAAGAGGGAATCACAAATTGGAGAAATTTGAATCTATCTGGGTTTCAATTTTTGGGAAAAAAGAAAAGGAAGGGTTTTTGTCCATGTGAATCGCCTATGTTTCACAAATATGGATGAGCAAGGGTCTTCCTCAGTCAATTAATTCAGATACACGCAAAAAATTTCGCATTAACGAAAGTTTCCTTTCAGAGTTGTTGTAAGGAATGGAATACAAGTCAGGCCATCTTCTTTTCCAATCAAACACTTTATCCCTAGTTATCCCTTTTGAGCCATCAGAATAAATACTTCGTTTGCCGAACCCTGAGAATCGCAAACCCCACACTGGGGGCGAGTTTGAGTTGAAAAGAAAGTTTCAAAAGGTGAAAAGTGAAAAGCAACAAAATCAAAAAACAAAAGAAGAAAAGAGAACCTCAGTTCAAAATAAACTGAGGCAATTTTGTGAAAGTTTCAAAGAATGGCAAAAAAGCCGAAAAGTCAAAAGAAGAAAGAAAATGAAAGTGAAAAGCCTCAATTGAGCAAAAACTGAGGCAAATTCTGATTTTACCCTAAAATAGGGTTTGGTGCAACAATGCGATCTCAGATTCTTCAAACCACTTTTGAAATCCGTTTTCAAGCCTTAACTTTTCTAAACACCCCACCTGACCCCATTACAAAGCCGAAAGTCCTGACTTCTGTTCTTTGCACTGGCCTTGTCAAGGAAATCTCTGATGTCGAAAATTTTAGCTGTATTTCTGAATTGATTGGGTGTGAGGTTGAAGCAGCTCTTCATATGAAATCCCGCGAGGGTATTTCTGAAAAAAGAAGAAAAAAAGATGAGCGAAATGAATGCAAAAGAAAGGTGCAAAAAAGATTTGATGCCGAAAGACCCTGTTGAGTGATGACAAAAAGTCAAACAAAGTCCAAGATCTTGGAGTCCAAAATGAGGGTAATTTTGAGAAAAACGCGATCTTCGGTGCAATGTCCTTTGAAAATTATTTCTTTTAACTATCGTTTTCAAGCCAAATTACAAGCTAATAAAGTCCATCGTTGACTTATTCCTTCATGACAATTCAAAGTGACGATTATGCTCGTACGAAATCCATCAATCATTTGTGATCATAAGGGCATAACCCGTTTCCACATGTTTAGCTATCACTTCTGTCCATACGTTACAAGCCTAGAAAGCTTGTATGTTGACTAAGTTTTCTTGAAAATAAGGGTAATAAACTCTTTGCTTTCACTAAGATGTGACATTGAATGGATTACATACAACTGGGGCACAAAAATGAGACAGATTCTTATCTCCCATTTCTTTAGCCATTTCAAAAATAAAGTCACTTGATTGGTCCTGAAAAGATGAGTCAACCAGAAGTGGTGACCCGTTACCCTAAGCACCAATGCTAAAAGTAAGGAAGAAATCTTCTTAAATTTGGTGTTATTTCGAGGAATTCATCATGAAATTTCTGCATGAGTTCAAACTTGACGATTAAAGTTTCTTCACATTGTTGTATATGTGCATTATTTTCTTCACATTGTTCTAAATTTTAGAAAGTGCGGTTTTTCTTTGTTCAAGTAAATGGGAAATCATCTAAACCAATTTTTGCAATCAAATGGGCCCAAACTGGGGCAAAATTTTTATTTGCAAAATTTCGCAAAATAAGCCCACACAGGGGCAAATATTTTTGTAGTCCAATTGAGGATTTCGTCCAAGAATCAAAATAATGCATTTTTCAAATCAGTCACGCTCATTTGAGTGCACGTAAGCCCTGTGCAGGTATTCACAGTTGAAGTCGACGAAAAGCATCTGGCGATGTGGAAGGCCGATGCCGAAGAAAGAGAAGAAAGAAGGGAAAAGGGCCCTACACTGGGGCAAATTATTTTTGGGAAAAAGACTCTCTCGAAAAATCAGAAAAATTCAAAAATCAAAAATCAAGTTCAAATTCTTGTTTCTTGGAAAATCAAATTTAATTTCTTGATTCTTGACAAATCAAATTCAATTTCTTGACCAATTGGATGGCAGGATTGGGTCTTATCCCACTGAACATTCCAAAGATCAAGTTGGGCCTCACTTGGTACCGCCAACATCACTTTATCATGTTGGGCCTCACTTGGTGCCGCCAACATCACTTTATCACGTTGGGCCTGGATTTTGTGCCGCCAACTTCACAAAAATCACGTTGGGCTTGGTCTCCGTGCCACCAACTTCACAAAAATCACATTGGGACCGGGTTTCATCCCGCCAATTCTCTCGGCAGGACCGGGTTTTATCCCGCTGACCGCCAACCTCGGCAGGACCGGGTTTTATCCCGCTGACCGCTTTTTATCAAATTGGGACCGGGTTTCATCCCGCCAATCACGGCAAGACCGGGTATAATCCCGCTGACCGCTTTTTATCAAATTGGGACCGGGTTTCATCCCGCCAATCTCGGCAGGACCGGGTATAATCCCGCTGACCGCTTTTTATCAAATTGGGACCGGGTTTTATCCCGCCAATCTCGGCAGGACCGGGTATAATCCCGCTGACCGCTTTTTATCAAATTGGGACCGGGTTTTATCCCGCCAATCTCGGCAGGACCGGGTGTAATCCCGCTGACCGCTTATCTTACATTGGGACCGGGTTTTATCCCGCCAATCTCGGCAGGACCGGGTTTAATCCCGCTGACCGCTTTTATCACATTGGGACCGGGTTTTATCCCGCCAATCTCGGCAGGACCGGGTTTTATCCCGCTGACCGTCCACACCCCGTCAGGCTCAGATGTCGTCTCACTGACCAATTCATCATACTGGGGCAAATTTTGAACAAAAACAAAAACAAAAACAAAAAAAAAAATCAAAATCAGAAAAATCCAAAAATCAAAAAAATTCAAAAATCCAAAAATCCAAAAATCAAAAAATCAAATCAAGTTCTCACGGCAGGTTCGGGTTTGATCCCACTGTCCGATTGTCAAGACATTTCATTTTCACAGCCACTGAAACGTGGATCAGTCCCACTAACGTGCATTTTATGTTCCATTGCCACTAAACATGGGTTAGTCCCACTAGTGCGCATTTTGTTTTCTTTGCCGTTAAACATGGGTCAGTCCCACTAACGTGCATTTCTTGTATTTTGCCGCTAAACATGGGTTAGTCCCACTAGTGTGCATTTTGTTTTCTTCGCCGCTAAACATGGGTCAGTCCCACTAGCGCGTTTCATTCTCATTGCCGTTAAACATGGGTCAGTCCCACTAACGTGCATTTTATGTTCCATTGCCACTAAACATGGGTTAGTCCCACTAGTGCGCATTTTGTTTTCTTTGCCGTTAAACATGGGTCAGTCCCACTAACGTGCATTTTATGTTCCATTGCCACTAAACATGGGTTAGTCCCACTAGTGTGTATTTTGTTTTCTTCGCCGCTAAACATGGGTCAGTCCCACTAGCGCGCGTTTCATTCTCATTGCCGTTAAACATGGGTCAGTCCCACTAACGTGCATTTTATGTTCCATTGCCACTAAACATGGTTAGTCCCACTAGTGTGCATTTTGTTTTCTTCGCCGCTAAACATGGGTCAGTCCCACTAGCGCGCGTTTCATTCTCATTGCCGTTAAACATGGGTCAGTCCCACTAACGTGCATTTTATGTTCCATTGCCACTAAACATGGGTTAGTCCCACTAGTGTGCATTTTGTTTTCTTCGCCGCTAAACATGGGTCAGTCCCACTAGCGCGCGTTTCATTCTCATTGCCGTTAAACATGGGTCAGTCCCACTAACGTGCATTTCTTGTACTTTGCCACTAAACATGGGTTAGTCCCACTAGTGTGCATTTTGCTTTCGCCGCTAAACATGGGTCAGTCCCACTAGCGCGCGTTTCATTCTCATTGCCGTTAAACATGGGTCAGTCCCACTAACGTGCATTTCTTGTACTTTGCCACTGAACATGGGTCAGTCCCACTAACGTGCATTTTGTTTTCTACCACCGTTAGCATCGAGTCTATCTCACTAACGAGCGTGTCTCATTTCTACCGCCGTTAGCATCGAGTCTATCTCACTAACGTGCGTTTTTTCATTCTACCGCCGTTAGCATCGGGTCTATCTCACTAACGTGTGTGTTTTCATTTCTACCGCCGTTAGCATCGAGTCTATCTCACTAACGTGTGTGTTTTCATTCTACCGCCGTTAGCATCGAGTCTATCTCACTAACGAGCGTGTCTCATTTCTACCGCCGTTAGCATCGAGTCTATCTCACTAACGTGCGTTTTTTCATTCTACCGCCGTTAGCATCGAGTCTATCTCACTAACATGCATGTTCTCATTTCTACCGCCGTTAGCATCGAGTCTATCTCACTAACGTGCGTATTTTCATTCTACCGCCGTTAGCATTGAGTCTACCTCACTAATGTGCGCGTTTTCATTCTACCGCCGTTAGCATCGGGTCTATCTCACTAACGAGCGTGTCTCATTTCTACCGCCGTTAGCATCGAGTCTATCTCACTAACGTGCGTGTTTTCATTCTACCGCCGTTAGCATCGAGTCTATCTCACTAATGTGCATGTTCTCATTTCTACCGCCGTTAGCATCGAGCCTATCTCACTAATGTGCGTGTTTCCATCCCACCAACACTCTATCTCACTTCAATTCATCTAATTTTACATTTCTGTTCGGGTCTATCCCGTGGGTCTATCCCAATCTTAAATTTCTGTTCGGGTCAGTCCCGTTTTCAATTCTGGTTCGGGTCAGTCCCGTTTTATTTTTCATGTTCGGGTCAGTCCTGTATTCAAATTCTTGTTCATTGGGATCCTTTTGCAGCCAAATAACACAGGTAAGTATTTGGTGTCTACTTCTTTGTCTCAAATTTTTTCAAAACTCAGACAAAGAGGGGCAAACTGTAGACACCAAATTTTGAATAATTTTATGTGGCATCTATTTCATGATTTTCATTTTAGATTGCTTGCATTCGTTGTTTACTTTTAGTTTTAATTTTTAGTTTTAGCTTTTAAGTTTAAAATTAGCGTAGAGTTTTTAGAAAAAAGAAAAGGAAAACATCAAAAATATGTTGTATTCATTTTGTTTTTATTCAATGCTTTCTTGAAAAGAAAAATTCAAAAAATAGGCTTTAGTTGGATTGGAAAAATGAAAAAAAAGAGAAAAAGAAAAAAGGAAAAGCTGGGAAGTGACGGCTGGAAACCAGAGGGGGGCCGTGGGATAGAGTTTTTTTGGTGAATTGGGTTTGGTAATTCTGACAGGAGCCGCAAGAGAGAAGGGACTCACGGCTAGGTCTAGGGAGCCTGAGGAGCGATAGAAGAAAAAAAGAAAACTAGAGGGAGGAAGAAGGAGAGGTCCTGGCGGTTTGAGTTTGAGAAAGAGGGATAGAGAGCTGGGGTGTGGACGGCCGAAAAGATCTGAAAAAACAAAGAAAAAAGAGTGAAGGCTTCGGACAGGCAAAAAAAAGAAAGGAGAAGAACAGAAAAACAAAAGAAAAACAGAGAGGGCCGAGAGAATGGGGGGCCGATATAAAAATATAGAAGAAAAGGCTTGCGGCTAAAGAGGGGGAGTCTGCGAGCCAAGAAAAACAGCAAAAGGGGACTAATGGAAAAGAAACAGAGGGCGGCTAAAAGGGAAAATTTGGAGAGAATTTGAGGGAAGTTTTTTGAGGCGGCGGACAGAAAATTGTTTGTTCGAGAGATTGATGTAAAGACAGAAGAAATTTTGTTGAAAATTGATTTCGTTGTTAGAGGGAGAAACCAGAAACAGAACGACGGAGGGAGAGCCGCAATCCACTGCCATCGCCTGCGAAATCTCACCGAACAAAGAGCCAGAAGAAATCCTCCGTTCTCAAGTCCACTTTGCCGCCTGCTCAGTTTTTTTTTTCTTCACGATCCTGCTGTTGCCGCAGCCAGCCGCGCCTCCCTCGTCCAACAAGGGAAGAAAATGCAAGAGAAATCAACAACTAGTTGTTGTTTCCGCCGCTACCACCAGATTCGTCCACTGCCATAAGCTTCATCATAGGAGACCACTGTAAGTCGTCCTTTTCTTTCACATTTCAGTCTTTCGGGCATGTCTTCCGCGAGGGGTTGTTCCAATTTTCATGTGGGTTGTTCGTGGATTTTAGACTGCACATACGTTATGTATTCGATTGGATTGAAATTATTTTTTTGATTATCTCTGATTGTTTATGCTGAACAATTTTGGGGTTAATTATCACCCCAATTGAGCCAAGATTCGATGATATTCTTGACACCCATTAGATGTTTGAAGAAATGCCTGGCTGGAAATTTTTATTGAAAGAGGATTCGTTTGCATTTTCTTTATATGTTCAAGAACCGGCAAAGTCCGTAGGGTCATTCCCTCACACCTGAGGAGTTCTGATATATCGCAATCTTGCATCTTGTTGCTGCTTTATGCCTCCCCTCGTATGAATTCGAATTAAAATGGCAGGGGGAAGGATCTTGTGATTTTTGTTTTGATTGGAAATGGTCAGAGTTGGAGTTTTCGTTCTTTTTGTCCGTAGGAGAAAGCTGGAATGGAAGCTAACGTTTTGATTGTTCGGAGAAGATGATTGATTGTTTAATTTTGCAGTTCCAGTCCCCAACTTTTGAGCATTTTTATAACGGCCTGAATGATTTGCTTTTTCTTGCAAGTAGGTCATGAATTAATTTCAAATTGACCTCTGACCGTTTGGTGAAATCACATGCAGGCCCACATAACTTCCAGATCTTATTCAATTAAGTCACGATTTAATCATAAATTGACCCCTGGACGTTGCCTTTCTTTAATTTCGATCCCAAAGTTTTCATGATTCTTCCAATCAAGTCCCTATTCTGTTGTGATTGAACCCCAAGTTCCCTCCTTGTTCTGCTGTGACCCAAAAATCTGGAAATTGAACTAATGTTGCCCTTTTAAGTTTAATCCTCTGTTTGCATATTTTATGTGATTTGTTTGGATAGATTATTTCTTGTTTGTAGGCTATAATTGAGGTTTAATAATTTTATTTGATTTTATCATGTTGGATCCAAGAAAACAAGTGATGTGGGCTAAGAGTTTTTTTGTTGTTTGGGTTTAAGAAATGGATTTAGTTCATGATTTTGGGTTTTTTGGCTTGGGCTAGAGGGTCATGGCCCATCTGTTTGTTTGGCTTATTTTTGGGCCAAAATAATATATTAGCCCACTCTTATTTTTTTTTTCCCTTGGACTTCTGGTTGGGCCAAGAGATCTTGGCCCAAACAAATAATAAAACGGCCCATTCCCTTTTGCTTTGGGATTTCCGTTGGGCTGGGAAGCCTTGGCCCAAATAAATAAAGGAAATGGCCCAATGGTTTGGTCCATCAGAAAACCAGAAAACGATTTTGCAAATCAGCCCCTGAATTTCTCCTTAACTGTATTGTGGCCCTGGACATTTTCAACTTCTTTCAACTCGGTCCTTAATTTAATTGCAAATAGGTCCCTGAACTTTATTTTTCTTTAATTTTGACCCCAAAACTTTGTTCATCTTTGCAATCAAGTCCTTTCTTCTTTTGTGGGTTGTTGACATGATTCAATTGATTCAATTTCATGTTTATATTTATCTTTTGTGATTATTTGCCAAATAAATTGGTGCCTTGACCTTCTTCTTTTATTTTTGGAGGGTAAATTAGTAGTTTCGCCTCGTTAGTGCATCGCTTCAAGGGAGGTACACTCTATCCCTCATTTGCATTTCATTTGACCCTACGTGCTCCTACGTGTTATGTGAATATGCATGCCTATTCCGCTTTCCTTACCTCCTTGCATGCATTTACTTGCATTTACTTTTATTTAAGTTTTATGGGGTATGTGTACACCTCTTGGCTTGTAATAGATAGGGCTCGGAGAGCATCTTGTCCATTTCCCCTTCCCCTTTATGCTTTTATGGGGTATGTGTACACCTCTTGGCTTGTAATAGATAGGGCTCGGAGAGCATCTGGTCCACTTCCCCTTCCCCTTGCTTGCTTGTTTTTGTTGCTACATGTTTAATTGCTTTAGTAGGCTCTTGCATCTAGTCGAGCATGCTAAGTGCTACGTGTTATGTGTTTACGAGCGTTTTGGCATGTCTACTTGCTTTCATAGCCATGAATGAATGGAATGGATGAATGTACGTTTCCGCTAGTCCAACGCTAGTCGGAATTCATAGAATGGGCTAGTCCAACGCTAGACCCTTAGGGATTTCCCCTCGTTAGCACATCATTTGCTTGTTCACTACATATCATGCATTTTTCCTTAGTTTTATCATCTGGCATGCTCCTCGAGCCCCTTTTCCCCTCATTTTAGGATTTTTGCATCTCATACTAGTTATAGGATACATTTGCGTGAGAGTCCCCTTCCGATAAGGGAAACGAGCGAGTGTGGCTACTCGATAGCCTTAGCACGCTAGTTTCGCCTTCTAATCAAAGGGAAAATCAAGTCACAATTTAGGTCTCCCCGTACCCAATATGCATGAATTCCCTAGGCTCATGCATTCTCAATCCACTCTATCATTACACTTTCACTTTTATCTCATTTGCACACATGCACCTTTTTATCACTTTCACTTGCACACGAACACTTTTTTATCTCCACTTGCACACGAACCCTTTTATCTTCACTTGCACACGAGCATTTTATCTTCACTCGCACACGAGTACTTTCATCTACATTTGCACACCTTCACTTTTATCTTTTTTTCTCACTTCACACAAACTCACACTTTCACATGGCATGCATTCCACTCATTTTTCACGTCATTTAGGTTTAGGTGTGACCTCTCCAAAAGGGTCATTATTGGGCTTCACAATTAATGTGATTGGCACCACTCAACCTTTGAAGAGAAATTTCCCCCAATCCCCCTAGGTCTAGGTTTTTGCATTCATATAGACATATCCAATACGCGATACATACCTTGGGTAGAAAAATTAGGAAAAATTGGTTTAAGTCGCGCAACTAGCCTTGGCTAGGTCAAAGGGGTGCCTTGGATTCTATCCTTGCCTTCCCCTTTGTCAAATGTGACCCCCGAACCTTTTTCTTTGGCTTACGTGGACTAGGAGTCGTTTTAAAAAGGGTTTTACTACTTTGTCTTTAAAAAACACTTTTTTGGGTGACTTGGTACACCCCAAATCTATACCAAGTGGCGACTCCGTTTTCATATTTTAAAAACCCTTTTTAAAACTTCATTTGGCCAAATCGTCGCTTTCCAAAGTCCCATGGCCTTTTTACTTTTCATTTTGCACACGTTCACACCACACTTCACACACACATCACTCACTTTCACATCATATCGAAAAGTGGGGCGCGACAAGTTACCATTCGTCAATTCAAATGGCACTCTACGAAGCGCTATACGGGAGGAAGTGCCGGTCACCGATCTATTGGGACGAAATCGGTGAGAGAAAGGTGCTAGATCCAACCACTATTCCATGGATGGAGAATGCTCGAGAAAGAGTCAAGTTGATACGACAAAGTCTCCAAATAGCTCAAAACCGAAAGAAGAGCTACGCGGACAATCGAAGTAAAGATCTGGAGTTCGAAGTTGGGGACTGTGTTTTCCTTAAGGTCACACCATTACGAAGTGTCACGGCGGGTAGAGGAAAAAAACTTCAACCGAGATTCGTCAGACCTTTCAAGATTCTCCAAAGAGTTGGTAAAGTAGCGTATCGAATTAAACTACCGTCAAGTCTATCCAGAATTCACAATGTCTTCCACGTCTCGATGCTTAAAAAGTATTATCCTGATACGTCTCACATCTTACAGCCAGAGGAAGTCGAGATAGATGAATCCCTCACCTACGAAGAGAAGCCAGTACAGTTGCTCGACCGAAAGGTTAAAGAGTTGAGAAACAAACGAATACCTTTGGTGAAGATTTTGTGGAGAAATCACGGAATTGAGGAGGTTACCTGGGAGGTGGAAGAAGAAATGAAAAAGAAATGCCCTGAACTGTTTGAAAATCAGGATGAGAAATTTAGAGGGCGAAATTCTTTTAAGGGGGAGAGAGTGTGAGAACCCGTAATTTTCTTATTTTCTAAGTTTTATTTTATTTAATTGCACACTAATTCTATAGTTTCTTTGTTAGAAAAATTTTCTGGATAGTTTTTATGAGTAAATATGGTTTTTAAATTATTTTTCTAGTATAAATTAGCTCATGAGATTTTCGACTGGGGTATTACCAATTATTGATTAGGAAAGAAGATATCCCGAAAACTGCTTTCAATTCGAGATATGGGCACTACGAATTCGCAGTCATGCCCTTCGGACTAACAAATGCCCCTACCGCCTTCATGGATCTAATGCATAGGATTTTTAAACCCTACCTGGATCGATTTGTCGTTGTCTTTATTGACGATATCTTGGTCTACTCCAAGACTTGTGAGGAGCATGAACAGCACCTAAGAATCATTTTACAAACCCTAAGAGAGCATCAGTTGTATGCCAAATTTAGTATGTTCGAGTTTTGGCTGAAAAGAATTTCTTTCTTAGGGCACGTAATTTTCCAAGAGGGTATCTCGGTTGACCCGGCGAAAGTAGAGGCCATGACTAATTGGAAGAGGCCAGAAAATTTCATGGAGATTCATAGTTTTCTAGGGTTGGCTGGGTACTACAGGCGTTTCATTAAAGATTTTTTCAAATTGGCCGGTCCTTTAACTGACCTATCGAAAAAACATGGTCGGTTCGTGTGGGATGCTCGGTGTGAAGCGAGTTTTCGTGAGTTAAAGAAAAGATTGACCATGGCACCGATTCTAGCTTTGCCTAACGGAGTAGACGGGTTTACCGTTTATACCGACGCGTAACGGGAAGGTCTGGGGCGTGTGTTAATGCAAAATCGGAATGTAATATCTTTTGCCTCTAGGAAGTTGAAACCCCACGAGTAGAACTATCCCACCCATGATCTAGAGTTAGCCACGGTTGTTTTTGCTCTGATTAAGTGGAGACATTATCTATACGGGGTGACCTTCGAGGTTTACTCAAACCACAAGAGTCTTAGATACCTCTTCTCGCAAAAGGAATTGAACATAAGGCAGCGACGATGGATGGAATTTTTGGAGGACTATGACTGCACTATCAACTATCATCCGGGAAAAGCTAATGTGGTGGCGGATGACTTAAGCCGAAAGGCTCAAGTAGCGGTGTTAATGATTAAGGAGTGGGATCTGTTGGAATCTGTTTGTGAGTGGAAGCCCTGCCTTGGGAGTCATAAGGTGGTTTTTGGTAATGTTAAAATAACATCCGCACTACTGGAGCGAGTTAAAGAAGTTCAAAAGAAGGATTCGATGGTGCGGAAATGGGGAGAGAAAGAGGAAAAAGGGGAATTGTCAGATTTTAATTTCAGTCCCGAGGGAGTCTTGAAATACCGAAACCGAATGATGGTGCCCAAAGATGAAACGTTAAAGAAGGAGATCTTAGAGGAAACTCATCGATCTAAGTATACGATCCATTCGGGTAGTAGCAAGATGCACCAGGACCTAAAAGGAGCCTATTTGTGGGACAACATGAAGAAGGAAATTGCTCAATACGTACAAAAATGTCTCATTTGCCAACAAGTTAAAGCAGAGCATCAAAACCATCGGACATGTTACAATCTCTTGAGATACCCGAATGGAAGTGGGAAAACATCACAATGAATTTCGTTTCAGGTTTGCCGCGAACACAACGAGGGCATGATGCCGTTTGGGTGATCGTCGATCGGTTAACCACATCGGCCCATTTCTTGCCGGTAAGCATGAAGTATTTCATGGACAAATTGACCCAGGTGTACGTGGATGAGATCGTAAGATTACATGGAGTTCCTGTGAGCATCGTTTCGGATAGAGATCCCCGCTTTATATCTAGATTTTGGCAGAAATGTCAAGAGACTTTGGGGACTAAGCTCAACTTAAGCACCACCTATCACCCTCAGACGGATGGACAGTCGGAGCGAACAATTCAAACTCTCGAGAATATGTTAAGGACATGTGTTCTGGATTTTGGAGGTAATTGGGGTCAACATATGACCTTAGTAGAGTTTGCTTACAATAACAGTTACCATTCGTCAATTCAAATGGCACTCTACGAAGCGCTATACGGGAGGAAGTGCCGGTCACCGATCTATTGGGACGAAATCGGTGAGAGAAAGGTGCTAGATCCAACCACTATTCCATGGATGGAGAATGCTCGAGAAAGAGTCAAGTTGATACGACAAAGTCTCCAAATAGCTCAAAACCGAAAGAAGAGCTACGCGGACAATCGAAGTAAAGATCTGGAGTTCGAAGTTGGGGACTGTGTTTTCCTTAAGGTCACACCATTACGAAGTGTCACGGCGGGTAGAGGAAAAAAACTTCAACCGAGATTCGTCAGACCTTTCAAGATTCTCCAAAGAGTTGGTAAAGTAGCGTATCGAATTAAACTACCGTCAAGTCTATCCAGAATTCACAATGTCTTCCACGTCTCGATGCTTAAAAAGTATTATCCTGATACGTCTCACATCTTACAGCCAGAGGAAGTCGAGATAGATGAATCCCTCACCTACGAAGAGAAGCCAGTACAGTTGCTCGACCGAAAGGTTAAAGAGTTGAGAAACAAACGAATACCTTTGGTGAAGATTTTGTGGAGAAATCACGGAATTGAGGAGGTTACCTGGGAGGTGGAAGAAGAAATGAAAAAGAAATGCCCTGAACTGTTTGAAAATCAGGATGAGAAATTTAGAGGGCGAAATTCTTTTAAGGGGGAGAGAGTGTGAGAACCCGTAATTTTCTTATTTTCTAAGTTTTATTTTATTTAATTGCACACTAATTCTATAGTTTCTTTGTTAGAAAAATTTTCTGGATAGTTTTTATGAGTAAATATGGTTTTTAAATTATTTTTCTAGTATAAATTAGCTCATGAGATTTTCGACTGGGGTATTACCAATTATTGATTAGGAAAGAAGATATCCCGAAAACTGCTTTCAATTCGAGATATGGGCACTACGAATTCGCAGTCATGCCCTTCGGACTAACAAATGCCCCTACCGCCTTCATGGATCTAATGCATAGGATTTTTAAACCCTACCTGGATCGATTTGTCGTTGTCTTTATTGACGATATCTTGGTCTACTCCAAGACTTGTGAGGAGCATGAACAGCACCTAAGAATCATTTTACAAACCCTAAGAGAGCATCAGTTGTATGCCAAATTTAGTATGTTCGAGTTTTGGCTGAAAAGAATTTCTTTCTTAGGGCACGTAATTTTCCAAGAGGGTATCTCGGTTGACCCGGCGAAAGTAGAGGCCATGACTAATTGGAAGAGGCCAGAAAATTTCATGGAGATTCATAGTTTTCTAGGGTTGGCTGGGTACTACAGGCGTTTCATTAAAGATTTTTTCAAATTGGCCGGTCCTTTAACTGACCTATCGAAAAAACATGGTCGGTTCGTGTGGGATGCTCGGTGTGAAGCGAGTGTCGCGCCCCACTTTTTGAATGAATGTGTTTGTGATGGGTGTGGTGTGTGTAGTGTGGTGTGAACGTGTGCAAAATGAAAATAAAGGCCATGGGACTTGATAAAGCGACGGTTTAGCCATATAAAGTTCAAAAAGGGTTTTTTGGAAAATGGAGTCGCCACTTGGTATAGAGTTAGGGTGTACCAAGTCACCCAAAAATGATTTTTGTTTTTGAATGAAAAAAGTAAATAAACCCTTTTAGAGAACTTTTGGGTCTACGTAACCAAAAGAGGGATCGGGGGTCACATTTGACGAAGGGGAAGGCAAGGATAAAAATCCAAGGCACCCCTTCGACCTAGCCAAGGCTAGTTGCGTGACTTAAACCAATTTTCCTAATTTTTCTACCCAAGGTATGTATCGCGTGTTGGATATGTCTATATGAATGCAAAAACCTAGACCTAGGGGGACATGGGGGAAATTTCTCTTCAAAGGTTGAGTGGTGCCAATCACATTAATTGTGAAGCCCAATAATGATCCTTTTGGAGAGGTCACACCTAAACCTAAATGACGTGAAAAATGAGTGGATGAATGCATGCCATGAAAAATGTGCGTTTGTGTGAAAAAGTAATAAAAACAATAGTGTGAGGGGAAGTGTGCAAAGAAAATGTCCTTGAATGTATAAAATATACTCCAAGTGCTAGTGGGCAAAATGCATGTATGCAATTTAGAGAAAAGTGTGAAAGTGTCGGTGTGCAAATGAAGATGAAAGTACTCGTGTGCGAGTGAGGATAAAAGTGTTCGTGTGCAAGTGAAGATAAAAGTGTTCGTGTGCAAGTGAAAGTGATAAAAAGGTGCATGTGTGCAAATGAGACAAAAGTGAAAGTGTGATGATAGAGGGGATTGAGAATGCATGAGCCTAGGGAATTCATGCATATTGGGTACGGGGAGACCTAAATCGTGACTCAATTTGCCCTTTTATAGAGAGGATACAAGCGTGCTAAGGCTTTAGGAAAAGCCACACTCGTCTATATCCCATATTTAAGGGGACTTTCAAGCAAATGAACCCTATAACTAGTATGAGATGCAAAAAATCCTAAAATGAGGGGAAAAGAGGTTCGAGGAGCATGCCAGATGATAAAACTAAGGGAAGATGCATGATATGTAGTGAACAGGCAAATAATGCATTAATGAAAAACAAAGGAAAAATCCTATTGGGTCTAGCGTTGGGCTAGCCCTTTCTATGAATTCCTAATGAAATAATGAGCCACGACTAGCATTGGACTAGTGTGGTGACGTACATTCATCCATTCCATTCATTCATGGTTATGAAAGCAAGTAGACATGCCAAAACACTCGTAAACACGTAACACGTAACACTTAGCATGCTCGACTAGATGCAAGAGCCTAATAAAGAAATTAAACATGTAGCAACAAAAGCAAGCCACCAAGGGGAAGGGGAAGTGGACCAGATGCTCTCCGAGCCCTATCTATTACAAGCCAAGAGGTGTACACATACCCCATAAAAGCATAAAGGGGAAGTGGAAATGGACCAGATGCTCTCCGAGCCCTATCTATTACAAGCCAAGAGGTGTACACATACCCCATAAAACTTAAATAAAAGTAAAAAGTAAGTAAATGCATGCAAGGAGGTAAGGAAAGCGAAGTAGACAGGCATATTCACATAACACATAAGGTCACATAGGAGAGACAAAAAGGGATAAAAGAAGTTGTACCTTCCCCCGTGTGTAATGCTAGTAAGGTGAACAAGACTCAACTTGGGCTATGGTCACTAAAGAAGGAGCTAATTTGGGCTAAAACCATTCAAAGGAAAGGATTAATGCACCAATGTAATGATAGAATGACAATCAGAATTCGTCGAACATCTAATCCTCTTTCACTTTGCAACTTAGAAATGATCAAATAATGCATGAATTCTAAGCAAGAGTGAGTTATTGATCAAATTTCTGAAATAGCAAAACTACCTAAGGATCCAAAAGCAACCCTTAACCAAACCATCAAGGCCATTTGAAACATTTTAGAACTCAAAAGGTTCATGAGCATGAAAAGATCAATTAATCAACTTATTTAGGGAAATTAAAAAAAATAGGCAAGCACAAGCTCATTTAGACACAAGGTTCACAAATCCATGCATCAAACATCACCTTAGCAAAACATGGTAACCAATGAAGGCCAACAAGCAATTGAATTGAAACATTAATGCTACCAAAGACTCAATGGTGAACACTAACCAAGCATTCAAGCTCAATCAAATACTTTTAGGAACTTCAAAGGTCCAAAGGCAAAGAGAAAAAGTCAAGTAATGGCTCGAAATCCAACTATTCTAAGATCTATTTGCAAAAAATTAGAACTTAATTGAGTCTTTGTAATATTGCTGCAAAATTTCAGGGACCCAATTGATTGATTTTCAAAGCTTATGGGCCTTAGAAGGATTAGATGGAAGTCAAAGGGTTGGAGTGCAATTTTTGGAACTTATTTCTTCATGCAAAGCATGCATACACGTAAGAATGCTTCTGCAACTTAAAATCTGCTACAACTAGAATGCTTGCTGCATTTTCATCTTCAACCACAAATTTCAGAAAACTAACTCAAGCTTTGCACCAACCTTCTCAACCAATGGCCAAGCTTTGAATTAAACCACACAACATACAACTTGGACGTTCAAATCAGGAAAACACAGCAAGAAATGATGCAAAAATCAAACTGCAACAAGGTTTCAGCAAGCCTATGAAGCTTTCGGCAAACCGAAGTTTCCATTGCTTCTATAATTTTCGGATGAAACTTTTCTGCAATTCGGTACCTTGTCAAACCAGCTTTCAAACATAATCAAGTCCAAACACAAGGCTTCCAACTAAGCAGCAAGCCATCATTCAATTCAACAAAAAAAAACTTAGCAACAACCAGTGCAAGCAAGAAATGAAATTCATTTGGCAAGTTTTAAAAAAAATCTGGAATGCTGCAAAGCAGCCGAAATAGAATGCAGCAAGGATTCTTGGTGTTTGAACATGATCCAGACATATCAAACATGCAAATTCAACAACCCACCTTCCCTGGCTTCCCTCAACACAAGATCAAACATCAAACGAAAGTGCCAAACTCAGCTAGTAATTAAGGGAAGGGAAACGCGGCAGCAAAAAGAAAGGAAAATGCAGCAGCCTTTGCTTGCTGTGTTTTTGAAAGGAACAACTTTGGCAACTTCAGCAGCATCATAGCATGAATTTCCAACAAAACTTTCAGATTCAAAATACATCAAAGATGATCTACATTCATGCTAAAATCTGAACCAAACCAATCAGAACCAAGTCGCAAACATCAAAACATTTCTGCGTTTTCTGGACTGCAACATTGCTGCAACTTCAAGAAACTTTCGGCCAACCAGATTCATGCATTTTCTAGCTAAGTGTTTGATTAGTAGTCCAAACGTGCAAATTAGCATGCCACTCAAGTGTAAGGATCGATAAACAACTATGGCAAAAGGAAGAAAACAGCACAGAAAACACGACATCTTTTGTCTCGCAGCAGATTCTAGCTTGTGCAGGTTAAATGCCGAAACATTGTTATCATCATGCCAACATTTCACATTCGTTCCCAACCAACAAAACATGCATCTTATACCTATTACTACAAGAAAACAGCATAAAGGAAAAAATAGACGAACCCACAGAACAAAAAGCAATCAACGAAACAAAGGGTCAAAAGTTCAACTTGCTGGAAGAAGTCACGAGAATTCAAGCATGTTGCAGCGACTCTCGGTCTAACTCTAAAGGCCCTAATAGACTCAACTATCATGAAGGATCTAGGGACAAAGGCCAGAGGCCATACTCTTCAAGAAAATCATCCAAAGTCAGCCACAACTCATAAACGTACGAACCAGTGACAATTAGAACCAAGGAAAGTCATGAAAAACACACTGGAATCAGAAAAAAAAAAAAGACAGCAATGGTATCATCAAAAACCAGCCATGGTATCATCAAAAACCAAAAGAAAGTTCCAACTCCACCATCGACATCCAAGATAAGCAAAAGAAACAGAGAAAGGAAGCATCTTTACCAGCAAAAATGCAAGGAAAGCTGCGATTTTTACCTTAATGTACGGTACCTTCCAATCAGACGAATGGAGCAGAAGAACTTCGTTTGAGCAGACCCAGAACGCAGCCAAAACCACGACCTCCCTTCTTCCTTGCCTTGTGTTTCCTCTCTTCCCAAATTTTTCTTTCTGTTTTCGGTAAGTTTTTCACTTTCACTCTTGCTCTTTTCCCTTTCTCGCCGCTAATTGTTTGCCCACTCTCGGTCTCAACCTTCTCAAACCTGAGTTTTCCTAGCTTTTTGGCTGTCACTCGATGTCCCCTTTCTCTCTTGCTCTCCCCGTTTCTTTTTCCAATCCAACCTTTTCTTCCCTTCTCACAACCTGCCCCGCCTCTTCTCTCTTCTTCCTTCCCTCTTGCTCCAGTTTTCTTTCCGTTAGCTCCCGTATCCTCTCCCGTTTCTTTTTCCCTTTGCTGTTTTTCTATCCCCGTTGGTTCTCTCCTTTGCGGCTGCCTCCTTTCTTGCTATTTATACCAGGAACCCCCCTCCTAAAACCCTTAGCACTCTTCTATATTTACAGCCCAAGGGGCTGCCCGAAGTCCTCCCTTGCAAGCTGCAAAAACGCAGCTTGCAAGTCGCGTTTCTCTTTTTTTTTTTTTTTTTTTTTTTTAACTTTCAACTTAATAAATACAGAAATGATAAAATATAAATAATAATAATAATAACAAATTGCCAAAAACCAGGTAATAATAATAATAATAATAAAGAAAATAATTTAAAAACTAAACAACTAAAAACAACAAAAATGGCCATTTTCCATCTTTTTTGTTCCATTTTTCATTTTTCATATTTTTCATTTTTTCCTCTTTTTTCAAAATAACTTAATAAAAATAACTAAAGTGCAAAAAGGTTGAATGTAAAGAAATAAACATATTTTTGTGAACAAATTTTTCTTTTTTCTTTCTTTTCCATTGTTTTTTCCAAGAAAACTAAAAACCTATTTTTTGAATGTTTTTGCTTTTTCTCTCTAGCAACTCCATGCTAATCTTAAAATTTAAAAACTAAGACTAAAAGTAAATAAAACTAAAATAACAAACAAGAATAAATGACAAATGAAATAGATCAACTAAAAGGGCCAAAAATGAACTAAAATAAAATAACCACTAAAAATGAGAAACAAACAATAACGAACTAGAATGCAAACAATCTAAAACAACCAAAATCATGCAATAGATGCCACATACAAATTATTCAAAATTTGGTGTCTACAGTTTGCCCCTCTTTGTCTGAGTTTTGGAAAAACTTGAGACAAAGAATTAGACACCAAATACCTACCTGCTTTATTTGGTGGCGAACATCACGAACGGTGGACGTTTTAGAAATGGGGATCGACCCCTTTTTGACAGAACTTAACATGGAATTGACTTGGACAGGAAATCTAAAGCGGGACTGACCCGAACAAAATTTAAAGACGGGACTGGCCCGAACAAAGAATTTAAAATGGGACTGACCCGAATAGGAATTTAAACGGGACTGACCCGAACAGAAATTTAAAATTGGGATAGACCCACGGGATAGACCGGGACAGAAATTTAAAATTGGGACAGACCCACGTTCCAGTAGCGATGTAAGTGAAATGCTCGCTGGCGGGACTCACCTCATGCTCCAGTGGCTGTAAAAATGAAATGCACGCTAGTGGGACTAACCCATGTTTAGCGGCAACGGAATATGAAATGCACGTTAGTGGGACTGACCCATGTTTAACGGCAATGAGAATGAAACGCGCGCTAGTGGGACTGACCCATGTTTAGCGGCGAAGAAAACAAAATGCACATTAGTGGGACTGACCCATGTTTAACGGCAATGAGAATGAAACGCGCGCTAGTGGGACTGACCCATGTTTAGCGGCGAAGAAAACAAAATGCACACTAGTGGGACTAACCCATGTTTAGTGGCAATGGAACATAAAATGCACGTTAGTGGGACTGACCCATGTTTAACGGCAATGAGAATGAAACGCGCGCTAGTGGGACTGACCCATGTTTAGCGGCGAAGAAAACAAAATGCACACTAGTGGGACTAACCCATGTTTAGTGGCAATGGAACATAAAATGCACGTTAGTGGGACTGACCCATGTTTAACGGCAATGAGAATGAAACGCGCGCTAGTGGGACTGACCCATGTTTAGCGGCGAAGAAAACAAAATGCACACTAGTGGGACTAACCCATGTTTAGTGGCAATGGAACATAAAATGCACGTTAGTGGGACTGACCCATGTTTAACGGCAATGAGAATGAAACGCGCGCTAGTGGGACTGACCCATGTTTAGCGGCAATGAGAATGAAACGCGCGCTAGTGGGACTGACCCATGTTTAGTGGCAAAATACAAGAAATGCACGTTAGTGGGACTGACCCATGTTTAACGGCAATGAGAAAGAAACGCGCGCTAGTGGGACTGACCCATGTTTAGCGGCAAAGAAAACAAAATGCACACTAGTGGGACTAACCCATGTTTAGTGGCAATGGAACATAAAATGCACGTTAGTGGGACTGACCCATGTTTAACGGCAATGAGAATGAAACGCGCGCTAGTGGGACTGACCCATGTTTAGCGGCAAAGAAAACAAAATGCACACTAGTGGGACTAACCCATGTTTAGTGGCAAAATACAAGAAATGCACGTTAGTGGGACTGACCCATGTTTAACGGCAATGAGAAAGAAACGCGCGCTAGTGGGACTGACCCATGTTTAGCGGCAACGGAATATGAAATGCACGTTAGTGGGACTGACCCATGTTTAACGGCAATGAGAATGAAACGCGCGCTAGTGGGACTGACCCATGTTTAGCGGCGAAGAAAACAAAATGCACACTAGTGGGACTAACCCATGTTTAGTGGCAATGGAACATAAAATGCACGTTAGTGGGACTGACCCATGTTTAACGGCAATGAGAATGAAACGCGCGCTAGTGGGACTGACCCATGTTTAGCGGCGAAGAAAACAAAATGCACACTAGTGGGACTAACCCATGTTTAGTGGCAATGGAACATAAAATGCACGTTAGTGGGACTGACCCATGTTTAACGGCAATGAGAATGAAACGCGCGCTAGTGGGACTGACCCATGTTTAGCGGCGAAGAAAACAAAATGCACACTAGTGGGACTAACCCATGTTTAGTGGCAAAATACAAGAAATGTAAGACGGGATACTCCGTATACTCACCTAAAAACCAACCAAATTTTTGCCCCAGTAGGAATTAGGTTTTGCCTTTGAACCAATAGTTGATTCTGCTTTGCCATGTTGTTGCACCATTTGATCAAACTGGCTTGCGACGTATTTCAGTACACCTTTACTCATTTGGAGAACACCTTTTGATACCGACTTCAGTGCGAGGTGTAATTGCTTTTATCCATGCATGGAACTTTTCTGCAAAAGAGAAAATACAAAGAAATTGTCCTCATCATTTGATCCGTTCGCCTTTGAGGATCGTGTAAACATGAGTTTTTCTCCTTTTCCTTCCATTTTCGCCAATTTTGGCTGCGGCATCTGATTGAGTTAGATTTCTCATTCCAAAACTTTTCCGAATTCTCAAACTGACCAGGCATGTGTTTTGCCATACTGTGAAGGCTGCGTGGCTGGCTTTGCTGAATCTCAACCGTTTCCAAAGGACGACTGAATCCAAGCATTCCTTTGAAATAAACTCCGGGGATTGTTATTTACCAAAATTCAAGAAGTTAAAATAAAATGAGGTATGCAATAAAAATTCACATGCTATGAAGGGATGAATATGCACGAGAATGCAAAACATAACCATCTGTGCCTACATAATGCCATAAATGCAGGCGCTTTGGAAGAAATGAGTTTCCTAAAAATGTACTTACGAAAGAATATTTAATTTACAAAATGACACAATTTTCGGCCCACAGACGTCACGTTTAATCCCCTGGATATCTTTGTTCTGGAATTCAACACTGGCAGAAGTATTCCAAATGAAGGGAGATCCAAACGAACCAAGTCACCAGCTATTCCTCTTCGTGCTTACAAAACTCACCTTGGCGCCCTTTTGGGTTTTCACCAAGGTTGCCCCCACCCCTTTTCTTTTGTTTTTGTTTTTGTTTTTGTTTTTCTCTTTTTTTTTTTCTTTTCTTTTTTTTTTCGAGGTGCCCTTTCAGGTTTTCACCTAAGGAACAATGGAAAAAAACTCAACCATAATCGACTCAGGAGTATGAACTGAAGATTGCTGACATCAGTAAAATGCGCTTCCCTGGTAAGATTAGGCGAAGGCATTATGGACATCACTTGCCAGCTGATTAGCAAATTTCCCAATAGAAATACAGCAAGTGACGAAAGCCAGGACTTTGGGCTTTTGAAATGAAGTCAGGTGGGGTGTTTGAAAAAAGTTGAGGCTTGAAAGCAAATTTTGATGAGAGGGGTGTGAAATAGCCTGAGATTGCATCATTTTGAAATTATTTCCAATTTTGAACGAAACTGAGGAAAATTTTGCCCCAGTTTGATTGGATTTTTTTCGTTGCATTTTCTTCATTGCATTCTTCTTACTTTTGCATTTTTCTAAAAACTAAATTTGCCCCTGTGTGGGGTTCTTTTTCCTTTTCATCTCTTTTCCAAAGATAAATTTGCCCCAGTGTGGGGTTTTTCTTTCCTTTCTGATCATTTTCAAAATGAATTTGCCCCAGTGTGGGGTTTGCAGTTCTCAGGGGTTGCCAAACGAAAATTATTG
This sequence comes from Coffea arabica, assembly GCF_036785885.1. Lineage (NCBI taxonomy): Eukaryota > Viridiplantae > Streptophyta > Magnoliopsida > Gentianales > Rubiaceae > Coffea > Coffea arabica. The sequence continues at coordinate 20,394,854 of NC_092318.1, read as the reverse complement.
TTCTGATAGCTCAAAGGGGATGACTAGGGATGAAATGTTTTGATTGGAAAGGAAGATGGCCTGACTTGTGCCTCGACCCTTGCGCGATTTCCAAAAAGAAATTTGCATAATCAAATAAAGAACATCTTACACATGTCCGAGTTGATAGGTTGAGGGAATGTCTGTCCATCCATTTCTCCTTTGAACACCCAATAAGCTTTGTCAATTTGAAGCAAATTTGCCTTCGACTTCGTCTTTCATCGCTTTAGCACTTTGTTTCCTTTTCAGAAGATCGGTGGCGGACATAGGTCATGCTTATGACATTCAGCTGTTTTTCATCAATCATTGGTAACCCTACTCTGACCAATCAGCTTCGAGCTTGGCAGGGGAGGAATTTTTATCAATGAAGGGATCTTGGCCTTTTCCATGAAGGTTTTTCCAAGGGATGGATTTTCAATGGAGGGATTTCAATGAAGCAAGTTTTATAAGGGATTTCTGTATGAAGGGATTTTCAATGAAGGTTTTTCAAGGAAGGGAGTTTTAATGCAGGGATTTTTAAATGAAGGGATTTTCAATGTGCGGCTTCATCGAATTCCAGAACAGTGATATTCAGAGGGTCAAATAATTTCAACTTTGGCCATCTTAAAAGAATTTAAAAGAATCAAGACAATAATCAAATCAAGCAAATTATGCATTTCATGCAACTCCAAATCAAAGTGTAAACAAGATAAACTCAATTGCAAAAGATGCTTTCATTAAACTATTCACATATGCAAAAAACAGCTTTTGTGAAATTTAGTAAATAACAACCCCTAGATTTACCAAAATTCCCCTCGAGAGGGAAAATACTCGGCCAACCATAATTACAACGTGCCTTCAAGATTCTCAGATTTCGTCACTGGAGGTGGATGCCTCTAAAGTGTCTTCATGTTTGGGAAAGGGGTTTGTGCTTACACTTGGTCCTTGTCCACCCTTTCCTCTTAGCACTATTTCTCCAGCCTCGATCATGTCTTGGATCTGGTGCCTAAGTACTTTGCAATTGGCGGTTGAATGGCCAGGTGCTTCTGAATGATAAGCGCAAGTGTACTGTGGATTGTATCCGCCAGGGATGCCATGAGGGTAAGGCGGAGGGGGAATGACGTCGATTTTACCAGCGGCTTTTAATTGTTCATACAATTGGTCCAGAGGCCTGCCAAGATTAGTAAAAATGCGATGGCGATTTTGCCTTTGAGGTTCAGTGGGTTGAGGGTAGTTGTAGGTGAGTCCATTTGGTGGAGGAAGTTGTTGATTGTAAGGGGGTCGGGGTCGTATTTGTTGAAAATTAGGTTGAGTTATTTGAAAAGGGACTACAGGTGGATTAGGATAGCTTGGGCGAGGTCGAGGGTGGTGGATATTGGCGTGATAAACAGGATGAGAGTTTGGATAATGGGGGTAAGGGTTGGAGTAGGTAGGGTATCGTCGAAATCTGGGTTTTGGGGTAGGGTTTTGATCCCAAACAAAAGCAGTTTCTCCCTCTTGCTTTTTGAATTGTTGCTTCTTCCCATTACTACTTTGGCTTTGCAAAACTTCCACTTGAGTTTTCAGGGCAGACACATTAACAATCTTTCCAGCCTTCACGAAGTCATCATATTCTTCCAGTTTATTGACAATAGCAGCAAATGAGCATCCAGTCATGCGGAAAATTTCTTCAAAGTGCGGCGGATCATGTGCCTTAATGAAAGTGCGAATGATTTCGTCTTCAGTCATCGGTGGCTCGACTTTTGCAGCTATCTTCCTCCACCTCTTGGCATAAGTCTTGTGATCCTCGGAGGGTTTTCTTTTCGTTCCTTCCAATGTGGTTCGCGTCGGAGCCAACTCGCAATTATACTCGTACTGCCTTACAAAAGCGTTGGACAAGTCAAACCAGGTCTTCGCTTCTTCGGGTTTCAGCTTGGAATACCAGTCGAGTGCATCCCCCTCCAGACTTTCTGGGAATAGCCTCAAAGGCAGATTTTCATCATCTGTTGGCCTACCCAACTTGTTGGCGAACAATCTGAGGTGTGTCTTGGGATTGCCTGTCCCATCATACTTGTTAAACTTCGGAGTTTTGAACCCCTCAGGCAATTGCACATTCGGGAAAAGGCAAAGCTCATCGTAATCCAAGACTCCTTGTTTGTTCAACCCCTGACTTTTCTTTATAAACTCATCGAAACGGTCCAGGCGTTTGAGAAGCTTTATATCAACGGGAGCGGAAGATTCCCCAATTTCTGCCTTGGTTTGAACAATATGGTCTGGTAGGAATGGCTCAGCAACAGAGTGATAAAAGGTATGCGGCTTAGGAGGTATATTCGAAGTGATTTGGGGCTGTGGGCCTTGCATGTAAGTAGGGAAGAATGAAGGATCAGGAGGGCAAGTGTATGGCAAACGTATGGTGGGATAGGTGAAAGTTCCTTCGGGTGGAATAATGAAGGGTGGAGTAAAAGTAGTTTGGGTCGTGGCTATGCCAAACGATTCTGGCTCCGGCTGACTGTCGGGTTCAGGCTCAGGTTGAACTCCACTACTGATAAGCTCATCGATTAATTTCTTTTGGACGGCCATTTCAGTTGCCATTTCACCAAACTTCGTAAGCATCTCGGTCAGTTGGACCCCCAAACTTGCAGTCTCAGGTTGAGCTGTAGTAGCAGACCTATCCGACTGTTCCGGTTGTGAACTCATGTTTACACGACTCCTCTGGGCTCGACTACGGGATCGCGTTATGATGGGGCTTCGACGAGAAGCTATGTTTGAATATTACCTGAGAATTTTGAAAGATTGTCTTTAGATTTAGCCCTTGCTTAGCTATTCGAGTAAAAATAAAGAAAAGGAAAAGAAAAAGGCAAGAGTTAGTAAATATCCAAAAAATTCGGATGCATGTCCTATGGGGGAACCCTTTTTGTGCCAAGGGTAGGCCTAAAATGATGCAATCCTCTGAGGTAGGCACGATACCATACCTGACGGATCTGATCAACTCATTGAGTGAAAAATGATTTTTTTTTAAAAAAAAAACTTGGTCAATTGGAGTGACGAGAGACACTTGTCAAAGTGAGATCAACGTCCGAATGGATTGATCACTTTTGATCAATACAAGAATTTGCAACAACGCACGGGTTTGACCTTAACGAACTTCCTATCGAAGAGATTGGAATTCGTTTTGACAACTTTTCTTAGTGAAGCACGGGTCAAAACTCCAACTGATCAAATGGCTGGATGCAATGGATTTTTCCTCAAAATCGACTAGGTTTTCCATTTTGAAATTCGACACTGAAACCCTACTTGCTCAAATGAAATGGACAATTTATTAAAAATCGACCGGATTACCCTAAAAAGGGAAATAGGTCAAATGAATTGAATGAAATTTAATTTATCCAAGATTAATCAGATCACCCTAAAAAGGGTAAATTGATCAAATAGATTGAACGAAACTTGATTTATTCAAAATCGGCTCGGTTGCTCTAAAAAATGGGTAAATTGGCCAAATGAATGAAATTGAATTAGTGATTTATTCAAAAATCGACCAAGTGACCCTAAAAAGGGTAAGTTGGTCAAATGAATTGATGATTTATTCAAAAATCGACCAGGTGACCCTGAAAAGGGTAAATTGGTCAAATGAATTGATGATTGATTGAATGAATTGGCAAAGTGGATTGGTTGAATTGTCCGGCCATTGGTTATTTCAAAATTAGTCTATGACCTTCTAAAAATCAAATTTTGGCCTCAATTTATTTATCGTCTCAATAAGAGGAATCATTTGTAAATTTCTTCAAATTAATGTCCTTCACGCAAGGGATTTTTACCAATTGTTGATAAAATGGCCAAAAAGTGATTATTAGATGCTCATATTCCAAAGATCACTCTATGAAAATGATCGGATCCTACCTTACCTTGTGCACTACCCCTTTGGATGGTACAAAAATGTAAACGTGCAAGTCTCACTGGATTAAGTATCCGAGACACAAGGTGGCTTATTCCTAAACACGGGATTCCCTATGTGGCATTCCCTTTCTATGGCTTGTGCATGATGCCATTCTTATCAAAGCAGGGAAAAATGTGATTTGAAATGAGACGTGACCTAATGAGCCCTTTGTTTGCCAGGGTAAGCCTAAAATGATATGACATTAATTTATGAACAAGATATATCACAATTTTCACACGTGCAATAGCCTATCTACAAGGGTAGGTTTCTAAAAAGTCATGCCAGACCTCTTATTTGCTAGGGTTTGTGAATGCAATTGGGACACAAAACCAAGAAAAGTTAGCTCAGTCCGATAAATACACATAACACATTGTAGCAACGAAATCAACACAAGGACATAAAGCAATAAAAAGAAGAAAGGGGTTGGACCCCTCCCCTCGTGAATAGTGTCCCTAATAGGGTAAGGTTGACTCTACCCTAGGCAAGCTAAAATGGATGCATGAGGTTAGGGTTCACTAATGCATCTAGACTCGATAAGTCATAGGTCCCCGAGCCTTCAGACTTGGAAACCAAGGGTCATCACTCCCAAGGTTCCTTGTCGGTGGCTCGAGCGATTCCCCAGACGTTGCTACGCACACGTCGTGTTACGACTACCCGTCTGGGCGAATCTAAAAAAAATCCTCAACCTTCGACTAAAAACTAATAGGTTATCAACCTAAAGTTTAAAGCGGAAGATCGAGTGACCCCTCGGATCATGCTACGCACACGTCGTGATACGATCACATGTCCAAGTGGGTCGCCTAAAATCCTAATAGGGTGGAGTGGCGTGACAAGCCACTAAAAGAAAAATAATGAGGGGTAAAAATAATTAAAGCGTATGCGCGTATGCTAGTGCTCGTTTGGAGGGGAGGGATCAAGAACCAACGCGAGGCTCTAGGGTACATCCCCCACCCAAATGCAATGCAAAGCGCGAGATAAAACGAGTAAAATATACATCCAAACAACCAATCATACATACGTGAGTGGGGAGTAGTTTGGTACGTGCGCGAGGCAAAAAGTCCTAAAAAGGAAAAATGCAACCCTAATATCCAAATGCTACGCATAAAAAGGGTAGAAAAGGGAAAAGAATGGCCAAATCAAATGCTCGGACCCACTTAGGAAGTCCCCAGTGGAGTCGCCAACTGTCGCGCCCCACTTTTTGAATGAATGTGTTTGTGATGGGTGTGGTGTGTGTAGTGTGGTGTGAACGTGTGCAAAATGAAAATAAAGGCCATGGGACTTGATAAAGCGACGGTTTGGCCATATAAAGTTCAAAAAGGGTTTTTTGGAAAATGGAGTCGCCACTTGGTATAGAGTTAGGGTGTACCAAGTCACCCAAAAATGATTTTTGTTTTTGAATGAAAAAAGTAAATAAACCCTTTTAGAGAACTTTTGGGTCTACGTAACCAAAAGAGGGATCGGGGGTCACATTTGACGAAGGGGAAGGCAAGGATAAAAATCCAAGGCACCCCTTCGACCTAGCCAAGGCTAGTTGCGTGACTTAAACCAATTTTCCTAATTTTTCTACCCAAGGTATGTATCGCGTGTTGGATATGTCTATATGAATGCAAAAACCTAGACCTAGGGGGACATGGGGGAAATTTCTCTTCAAAGGTTGAGTGGTGCCAATCACATTAATTGTGAAGCCCAATAATGATCCTTTTGGAGAGGTCACACCTAAACCTAAATGACGTGAAAAATGAGTGGATGAATGCATGCCATGAAAAATGTGCGTTTGTGTGAAAAAGTAATAAAAACAATAGTGTGAGGGGAAGTGTGCAAAGAAAATGTCCTTGAATGTATAAAATATACTCCAAGTGCTAGTGGGCAAAATGCATGTATGCAATTTAGAGAAAAGTGTGAAAGTGTCGGTGTGCAAATGAAGATGAAAGTACTCGTGTGCGAGTGAGGATAAAAGTGTTCGTGTGCAAGTGAAGATAAAAGTGTTCGTGTGCAAGTGAAAGTGATAAAAAGGTGCATGTGTGCAAATGAGACAAAAGTGAAAGTGTGATGATAGAGGGGATTGAGAATGCATGAGCCTAGGGAATTCATGCATATTGGGTACGGGGAGACCTAAATCGTGACTCAATTTGCCCTTTTATAGAGAGGATACAAGCGTGCTAAGGCTTTAGGAAAAGCCACACTCGTCTATATCCCATATTTAAGGGGACTTTCAAGCAAATGAACCCTATAACTAGTATGAGATGCAAAAAATCCTAAAATGAGGGGAAAAGAGGTTCGAGGAGCATGCCAGATGATAAAACTAAGGGAAGATGCATGATATGTAGTGAACAGGCAAATAATGCATTAATGAAAAACAAAGGAAAAATCCTATTGGGTCTAGCGTTGGGCTAGCCCTTTCTATGAATTCCTAATGAAATAATGAGCCACGACTAGCATTGGACTAGTGTGGTGACGTACATTCATCCATTCCATTCATTCATGGTTATGAAAGCAAGTAGACATGCCAAAACACTCGTAAACACGTAACACGTAACACTTAGCATGCTCGACTAGATGCAAGAGCCTAATAAAGCAATTAAACATGTAGCAACAAAAGCAAGCCACCAAGGGGAAGGGGAAGTGGACCAGATGCTCTCCGAGCCCTATCTATTACAAGCCAAGAGGTGTACACATACCCCATAAAAGCATAAAGGGGAAGTGGAAATGGACCAGATGCTCTCCGAGCCCTATCTATTACAAGCCAAGAGGTGTACACATACCCCATAAAACTTAAATAAAAGTAAAAAGTAAGTAAATGCATGCAAGGAGGTAAGGAAAGCGAAGTAGACAGGCATATTCACATAACACATAAGGTCACATAGGAGAGACAAAAAGGGATAAAAGAAGTTGTACCTTCCCCCGTGTGTAATGCTAGTAAGGTGAACAAGACTCAACTTGGGCTATGGTCACTAAAGAAGGAGCTAATTTGGGCTAAAACCATTCAAAGGAAAGGATTAATGCACCAATGTAATGATAGAATGACAATCAGAATTCGTCGAACATCTAATCCTCTTTCACTTTGCAACTTAGAAATGATCAAATAATGCATGAATTCTAAGCAAGAGTGAGTTATTGATCAAATTTCTGAAATAGCAAAACTACCTAAGGATCCAAAAGCAACCCTTAACCAAACCATCAAGGCCATTTGAAACATTTTAGAACTCAAAAGGTTCATGAGCATGAAAAGATCAATTAATCAACTTATTTAGGGAAATTAAAAAAAATAGGCAAGCACAAGCTCATTTAGACACAAGGTTCACAAATCCATGCATCAAACATCACCTTAGCAAAACATGGTAACCAATGAAGGCCAACAAGCAATTGAATTGAAACATTAATGCTACCAAAGACTCAATGGTGAACACTAACCAAGCATTCAAGCTCAATCAAATACTTTTAGGAACTTCAAAGGTCCAAAGGCAAAGAGAAAAAGTCAAGTAATGGCTCGAAATCCAACTATTCTAAGATCTATTTGCAAAAAATTAGAACTTAATTGAGTCTTTGTAATATTGCTGCAAAATTTCAGGGACCCAATTGATTGATTTTCAAAGCTTATGGGCCTTAGAAGGATTAGATGGAAGTCAAAGGGTTGGAGTGCAATTTTTGGAACTTATTTCTTCATGCAAAGCATGCATACACGTAAGAATGCTTCTGCAACTTAAAATCTGCTACAACTAGAATGCTTGCTGCATTTTCATCTTCAACCACAAATTTCAGAAAACTAACTCAAGCTTTGCACCAACCTTCTCAACCAATGGCCAAGCTTTGAATTAAACCACACAACATACAACTTGGACGTTCAAATCAGGAAAACACAGCAAGAAATGATGCAAAAATCAAACTGCAACAAGGTTTCAGCAAGCCTATGAAGCTTTCGGCAAACCGAAGTTTCCATTGCTTCTATAATTTTCGGATGAAACTTTTCTGCAATTCGGTACCTTGTCAAACCAGCTTTCAAACATAATCAAGTCCAAACACAAGGCTTCCAACTAAGCAGCAAGCCATCATTCAATTCAACAAAAAAAAACTTAGCAACAACCAGTGCAAGCAAGAAATGAAATTCATTTGGCAAGTTTTAAAAAAAATCTGGAATGCTGCAAAGCAGCCGAAATAGAATGCAGCAAGGATTCTTGGTGTTTGAACATGATCCAGACATATCAAACATGCAAATTCAACAACCCACCTTCCCTGGCTTCCCTCAACACAAGATCAAACATCAAACGAAAGTGCCAAACTCAGCTAGTAATTAAGGGAAGGGAAACGCGGCAGCAAAAAGAAAGGAAAATGCAGCAGCCTTTGCTTGCTGTGTTTTTGAAAGGAACAACTTTGGCAACTTCAGCAGCATCATAGCATGAATTTCCAACAAAACTTTCAGATTCAAAATACATCAAAGATGATCTACATTCATGCTAAAATCTGAACCAAACCAATCAGAACCAAGTCGCAAACATCAAAACATTTCTGCGTTTTCTGGACTGCAACATTGCTGCAACTTCAAGAAACTTTCGGCCAACCAGATTCATGCATTTTCTAGCTAAGTGTTTGATTAGTAGTCCAAACGTGCAAATTAGCATGCCACTCAAGTGTAAGGATCGATAAACAACTATGGCAAAAGGAAGAAAACAGCACAGAAAACACGACATCTTTTGTCTCGCAGCAGATTCTAGCTTGTGCAGGTTAAATGCCGAAACATTGTTATCATCATGCCAACATTTCACATTCGTTCCCAACCAACAAAACATGCATCTTATACCTATTACTACAAGAAAACAGCATAAAGGAAAAAATAGACGAACCCACAGAACAAAAAGCAATCAACGAAACAAAGGGTCAAAAGTTCAACTTGCTGGAAGAAGTCACGAGAATTCAAGCATGTTGCAGCGACTCTCGGTCTAACTCTAAAGGCCCTAATAGACTCAACTATCATGAAGGATCTAGGGACAAAGGCCAGAGGCCATACTCTTCAAGAAAATCATCCAAAGTCAGCCACAACTCATAAACGTACGAACCAGTGACAATTAGAACCAAGGAAAGTCATGAAAAACACACTGGAATCAGAAAAAAAAAAAGACAGCAATGGTATCATCAAAAACCAGCCATGGTATCATCAAAAACCAAAAGAAAGTTCCAACTCCACCATCGACATCCAAGATAAGCAAAAGAAACAGAGAAAGGAAGCATCTTTACCAGCAAAAATGCAAGGAAAGCTGCGATTTTTACCTTAATGTACGGTACCTTCCAATCAGACGAATGGAGCAGAAGAACTTCGTTTGAGCAGACCCAGAACGCAGCCAAAACCACGACCTCCCTTCTTCCTTGCCTTGTGTTTCCTCTCTTCCCAAATTTTTCTTTCTGTTTTCGGTAAGTTTTTCCCTTTCACTCTTGCTCTTTTCCCTTTCTCGCCGCTAATTGTTTGCCCACTCTCGGTCTCAACCTTCTCAAACCTGAGTTTTCCTAGCTTTTTGGCTGTCACTCGATGTCCCCTTTCTCTCTTGCTCTCCCCGTTTCTTTTTCCAATCCAACCTTTTCTTCCCCTCTCACAACCTGCCCCGCCTCTTCTCTCTTCTTCCTTCCCTCTTGCTCCAGTTTTCTTTCCGTTAGCTCCCGTATCCTCTCCCGTTTCTTTTTCCCTTTGCTGTTTTTCTATCCCCGTTGGTTCTCTCCTTTGCGGCTGCCTCCTTTCTTGCTATTTATACCAGGAACCCCCCTCCTAAAACCCTTAGCACTCTTCTATATTTACAGCCCAAGGGGCTGCCCGAAGTCCTCCCTTGCAAGCTGCAAAAACGCATCTTGCAAGTCGCGTTTCTCTTTTTTTTTTTTTTTTTTTTTTTTTTAACTTTCAACTTAATAAATACAGAAATGATAAAATATAAATAATAATAATAATAACAAATTGCCAAAAACCAGGTAATAATAATAATAATAATAAAGAAAATAATTTAAAAACTAAACAACTAAAAACAACAAAAATGGCCATTTTCCATCTTTTTTGTTCCATTTTTCATTTTTCATATTTTTCATTTTTTCCTCTTTTTTCAAAATAACTTAATAAAAATAACTAAAGTGCAAAAAGGTTGAATGTAAAGAAATAAACATATTTTTGTGAACAAATTTTTCTTTTTTCTTTCTTTTCCATTGTTTTTTCCAAGAAAACTAAAAACCTATTTTTTGAATGTTTTTGCTTTTTCTCTCTAGCAACTCCATGCTAATCTTAAAATTTAAAAACTAAGACTAAAAGTAAATAAAACTAAAAAAACAAACAAGAATAAATGACAAATGAAATAGATCAACTAAAAGGGCCAAAAATGAACTAAAATAAAATAACCACTAAAAATGAGAAACAAACAATAACGAACTAGAATGCAAACAATCTAAAACAACCAAAATCATGCAATAGATGCCACATACAAATTATTCAAAATTTGGTGTCTACAGCGAGTTTTCGTGAGTTAAAGAAAAGATTGACCATGGCACCGATTCTAGCTTTGCCTAACGGAGTAGACGGGTTTACCGTTTATACCGACGCGTCACGGGAAGGTCTGGGGCGTGTGTTAATGCAAAATCGGAATGTAATATCTTTTGCCTCTAGGAAGTTGAAACCCCACGAGTAGAACTATCCCACCCATGATCTAGAGTTAGCCACGGTTGTTTTTGCTCTGATTAAGTGGAGACATTATCTATACGGGGTGACCTTCGAGGTTTACTCAAACCACAAGAGTCTTAGATACCTCTTCTCGCAAAAGGAATTGAACATAAGGCAGCGACGATGGATGGAATTTTTGGAGGACTATGACTGCACTATCAACTATCATCCGGGAAAAGCTAATGTGGTGGCGGATGACTTAAGCCGAAAGGCTCAAGTAGCGGTGTTAATGATTAAGGAGTGGGATCTGTTGGAATCTGTTTGTGAGTGGAAGCCCTGCCTTGGGAGTCATAAGGTGGTTTTTGGTAATGTTAAAATAACATCCGCACTACTGGAGCGAGTTAAAGAAGTTCAAAAGAAGGATTCGATGGTGCGGAAATGGGGAGAGAAAGAGGAAAAAGGGGAATTGTCAGATTTTAATTTCAGTCCCGAGGGAGTCTTGAAATACCGAAACCGAATGATGGTGCCCAAAGATGAAACGTTAAAGAAGGAGATCTTAGAGGAAACTCATCGATCTAAGTATACGATCCATTCGAGTAGTAGCAAGATGCACCAAGACCTAAAAGGAGGCTATTGGTGGGACAACATGAAGAAGAAAATTGCTCAATACATACAAAAATGTCTCATTTGCCAACAAGTTAAAGCAGAGCATCAAAAACCATCGGACTTGTTACAATCTCTTGAGATACCCGAATGGAAGTGGGAAAACATCACAATGAATTTCATTTCAGGTTTGCCGCGAACACAACGAGGGCATGATGCCGTTTGGGTGATCGTCGACCGGTTAACCACATCGGTCCATTTCTTGTCGGTAAGCATGAAGGATTTCAAGGACAAATTGACCCAGGTGTACGTGGATGAGATCGTAAGATTACATGGAGTTCCTGTGAGCATCGTTTCGGAAAGAGATCCCCGCTTTATATCTAGATTTTGACAGAAATGTCAAGAGACTTTGGGGACTAAGCTCAACTTAAGCACCACCTATCACCCTCAGACGGATGGACAGTCGGAGCGAACAATTCAAACTCTCGAGAATATGTTAAGGACCTGTGTTCTGGATTTTGGAGGTAATTGGGGTCAACATATGACCTTAGTAGAGTTTGCTTACAATAACAGTTACCATTCGTCAATTCAAATGGAACTCTACGAAGCGCTATACGGGAGGAAGTGCCGGTCACCGATCTATTGGGATGAAATCGGTGAGAGAAAGGTGCTAGATCCAACCACTATTCCATGGATGGAGAATGCTCGAGAAAGAGTCAAGTTGATACGACAAAGTCTCCAAATAGCTCGAAACCGAAAGAAGAGCTACGCGGACAATCGAAGAAAAGATCTGGAGTTCGAAGTTGGGGACTGTGTTTTCCTTAAGGTCACACCATTACGAAGTGTCACGGCGGGTAGAGTAAAAAACCCGCGTCAACCGAGATTCATCAGACCTTTCAAGATTCTCTAAAGAGTTGGTAAAGTAGCGTATCGACTTAAACTACCGTCAAGTCTATCCAGAATTCACAACGTCTTCCACGTCTCGATACTTAAAAAGTATTATCCTGATACGTCTCACATCTTACAGCCAGAGGAAGTCGAGATAGATGAATCCCTCACCTACGAAGAGAAGCCAGTACAGTTGCTCGACCGAAAGTTAAAGAGTTGAGAAACAAACGAATACCTTTGGTGAAGATTTTGTGGAGAAATCACGGAATTGAGGAGGTTACCTGGGAGGTGGAAGAAGAAATGAAAAAGAAATGCCCTGAACTGTTTGAAAATCAGGATGAGAAATTTCGAGGGCGAAATTCTTTTAAGGGGGAGAGAGTGTGAGAACCCGTAATTTTCTTATTTTCTAAGTTTTATTTTATTTAATTGCACACTAATTCTATAGTTTCTTTGTTAGAAAAATTTTCTGGATAATTTTTATGAGTAAATATGGTTTTTAAATTATTTTTCTAGTATAAATTAGTTCATGAGATTTTCGACAGGGGTATTACCAATTATTGATTAGGAAAGAAGATATCCCGAAAACTGCTTTCAATTCGATATATGGGCACTACGAATTCGCAGTCATGCCCTTCGGACTAAGCAATGCCCCTACCGCCTTCATGGATCTAATGCATAGGATTTTTAAACCCTACCTGGATCGATTTGTCGTTGTCTTTATTGACGATATCTTGGTCTACTCCAAGACTTGTGAGGAGCATGAACAGCACCTAAGAATCATTTTACAAACCCTAAGAGAGCATCAGTTGTATGCCAAATTTAGTAAGTTAGAGTTTTGGCTTAAAAGAATTTCTTTCTTAGGGCACGTAATTTCCCAAGAGGGTATCTCAGTTGACCCGGCGAAAGTAGAGGCCATGACTAATTGGAAGAGGCCAGAAAATTCCATGGAGATTCATAGTTTTCCAGAGTTGGCTGGGTACTACAGGCGTTTCATTAAAGATTTTTTCAAATTGGCCGGTCCTTTAACTGACCTATCGAAAAAACTATCGTCCGGGAAAAGCTAATGTGGTGGCGGATGACTTAAGCCGAAAGGCTCAGGCATGATGCCGTTTGGGTGATCGTCGACCGGTTAACCAAATCGGCCCATTTCTTGCCGGTAAGCATGAAGTATTTCATGGACAAATTGACCCAGGTGTACGTGGATGAGATCGTAAGATTACATGGAGTTCCTGTGAGCATCGTTTCGGATAGAGATCCCCGCTTTATATCTAGATTTTGGCAGAAATGTCAAGAAACTTTGGGGACTAAGCTCAACTTAAGCACCACCTATCACCCTCAGACGGATGGACAGTCGGAGCGAACAATTCAAACTCTCGAGAATATGTTAAGGACCTGTGTTCTGGATTTTGGAGGTAATTGGGGTCAACATATGACCTTAGTAGAGTTTGCTTACAATAACAGTTACCATTCGTCAATTCAAATGGCACTCTACGAAGCGTTATACGGGAGGAAGTGCCGGTCACCGATCTATTGGGACGAAATCGGTGAGAGAAAGGTGCTAGATCCAACCACTATTCCATGGATGGAGAATGCTCGAGAAAGAGGCAAGTTGATACGACAAAGTCTCCAAATAGCTCAAAACCGAAAGAAGAGCTACGCGGACAATCGAAGAAAAGATCTGGAGTTCGAAGTTGGGGACTGTGTTTTCCTTAAGGTCACACCATTACGAAGTGTCACGGCGGGTAGAGGAAAAAAACTTCAACCGAGATTCGTCAGACCTTTCAAGATTCTCCAAAGAGTTGGTAAAGTAGCGTATCGACTTAAACTACAGTCAAGTCTATCCAGAATTCACAACGTCTTCCACGTCTCGATGCTTAAAAAGTATTATCCTGATACGTCTCACATCTTACAGCCAGAGGAAGTCGAGATAGATGAATCCCTCACCTACGAAGAGAAGCCAGTACAGTTGCTCGACCGAAAGGTTAAAGAGTTGAGAAACAAACGAATACCTTTGGTGAAGATTTTGTGGAGAAATCACGGAATTGAGGAGGTTACCTGGGAGGTGGAAGAAGAAATGAAAAAAAAATGCCCTGAACTGTTTGAAAATCAAGATGAGAAATTTCGAGGGCGAAATTCTTTTAAGGGGAAGAGAGTGTGAGAACCCGTAATTTTCTTATTTTCTAAGTTTTATTTTATTTAATTGCACACTAATTCTATAGTTTCTTTGTTAGAAAAATTTTCTGGATAATTTTTATGAGTAAATATGGTTTTTAAATTATTTTTCTAGTATAAATTAGTTCATGAGATTTTCGACAGGGGTATTACCAATTATTGATTAGGAAAGAAGATATCCCGAAAACTGCTATCAATTCGAGATATGGGCACTACGAATTCGCAGTCATGCCCTTCGGACTAACCAATGCCCCTACCGCCTTCATGGATGTAATGCATAGGATTTTTAAACCCTACCTGGATCGATTTGTCGTTGTCTTTATTGACGATATCTTGGTCTACTCCAAGACTTGTGGGGAGCATGAACAGCACCTAAGAATCATTTTACAAACCCTAAGAGGGCATCAGTTGTATGCCAAATTTAGTAAGTTCGAGTTTTGGCTGAAAAGAATTTCTTTCTTAGGGCGCGTAATTTCCCAAGAGGGTATCTCGGTTGACCCGGCGAAAGTAGAGGCCATGACCAATTGGAAGAGGCCAGAAAATTTCATGGAGATTCATAGTTTTCTAGGGTTGGCTGGGTACTAGAGGCGTTTCATTAAAGATTTTTTCAAATTGGCCGGTCCTTTAACTGACATATCGAAAAAACACGGTCGGTTCGTGTAGGATGCTCGGTGTGAAGCGAGTTTTCGTGAGTTAAAGAAAAGATTGACCATGGCACCGATTCTAGCTTTGCCTAACGGAGTAGACGGGTTTACCGTTTATACCGACGCGTCACGGGAAGGTCTGGGGCGTGTGTTAATGCAAAATCGGAATGTAATATCTTTTGCCTCTAGGAAGTTGAAACCCCACGAGTAGAACTATCCCACCCATGATCTAGAGTTAGCCACGATTGTTTTTGCTCTGATTAAGTGGAGACATTATCTATACGGGGTGACCTTCGAGGTTTACTCAAACCACAAGAGTCTTAGATACCTCTTCTCGCAAAAGGAATTGAACATAAGGCAGCGACGATGGATGGAATTTCTGGAGGACTATGACTGCACTATCAACTATCATCCGGGAAAAGCTAATGTGGTGGCGGATGACTTAAGCCGAAAGGCTCAAGTAGCGGGGTTAATGATTAAGGAGTGGGATCTGTTGGAATCTGTTTGTGAGTGGAAGCCCTGCCTTGGGAGTCAAAATGTGGTTTTTGGTAATGTTAAAATAACATCCGCACTACTGGAGCGAGTTAAAGAAGTTCAAAAGAAGGATTCGATGGTGCGGAAATGGGGAGAGAAAGAGGAAAAAGGGGAATTGTCAGATTTTAATTTCAGTCCCGAGGGAGTCTTGAAATACGGAAACCGAATGATGGTGCCCAAAGATGAAACGTTAAAGAAGGAGATCTTAGAGGAAACTCATCGATCTAAGTATACGATCCATTCGGGTAGTAGCAAGATGCACCAAGACCTAAAAGGAGCCTATTGGTGGGACAACATGAAGAAGGAAATTGCTCAATACGTACAAAAATGTCTCATTTGCCAACAAGTTAAAGCAGAGCATAAAAAACCATCGGACTTGTTACAATCTCTTGAGATACCCGAATGGAAGTGGGAAAACATCACAATGAATTTCGTTTCAGGTTTGCCGCGAACACAACGAGGGCATGATGCCGTTTGGGTGATCGTCGACCGGTTAACCAAATCGGCCCATTTCTTGCCGGTAAGCATGAAGTATTTCATGGACAAATTGACCCAGGTGTACGTGGATGAGATCGTAAGATTACATGGAGTTCCTGTGAGCATCGTTTCGGATAGAGATCCCCGCTTTATATCTAGATTTTGGCAGAAATGTCAAGAAACTTTGGGGACTAAGCTCAACTTAAGCACCACCTATCACCCTCAGACGGATGGACAGTCGGAGCGAACAATTCAAACTCTCGAGAATATGTTAAGGACCTGTGTTCTGGATTTTGGAGGTAATTGGGGTCAACATATGACCTTAGTAGAGTTTGCTTACAATAACAGTTACCATTCGTCAATTCAAATGGCACTCTACGAAGCGTTATACGGGAGGAAGTGCCGGTCACCGATCTATTGGGACGAAATCGGTGAGAGAAAGGTGCTAGATCCAACCACTATTCCATGGATGGAGAATGCTCGAGAAAGAGGCAAGTTGATACGACAAAGTCTCCAAATAGCTCAAAACCGAAAGAAGAGCTACGCGGACAATCGAAGAAAAGATCTGGAGTTCGAAGTTGGGGACTGTGTTTTCCTTAAGGTCACACCATTACGAAGTGTCACGGCGGGTAGAGGAAAAAAACTTCAACCGAGATTCGTCAGACCTTTCAAGATTCTCCAAAGAGTTGGTAAAGTAGCGTATCGACTTAAACTACAGTCAAGTCTATCCAGAATTCACAACGTCTTCCACGTCTCGATGCTTAAAAAGTATTATCCTGATACGTCTCACATCTTACAGCCAGAGGAAGTCGAGATAGATGAATCCCTCACCTACGAAGAGAAGCCAGTACAGTTGCTCGACCGAAAGGTTAAAGAGTTGAGAAACAAACGAATACCTTTGGTGAAGATTTTGTGGAGAAATCACGGAATTGAGGAGGTTACCTGGGAGGTGGAAGAAGAAATGAAAAAAAAATGCCCTGAACTGTTTGAAAATCAAGATGAGAAATTTCGAGGGCGAAATTCTTTTAAGGGGAAGAGAGTGTGAGAACCCGTAATTTTCTTATTTTCTAAGTTTTATTTTATTTAATTGCACACTAATTCTATAGTTTCTTTGTTAGAAAAATTTTCTGGATAATTTTTATGAGTAAATATGGTTTTTAAATTATTTTTCTAGTATAAATTAGTTCATGAGATTTTCGACAGGGGTATTACCAATTATTGATTAGGAAAGAAGATATCCCGAAAACTGCTATCAATTCGAGATATGGGCACTACGAATTCGCAGTCATGCCCTTCGGACTAACCAATGCCCCTACCGCCTTCATGGATGTAATGCATAGGATTTTTAAACCCTACCTGGATCGATTTGTCGTTGTCTTTATTGACGATATCTTGGTCTACTCCAAGACTTGTGGGGAGCATGAACAGCACCTAAGAATCATTTTACAAACCCTAAGAGGGCATCAGTTGTATGCCAAATTTAGTAAGTTCGAGTTTTGGCTGAAAAGAATTTCTTTCTTAGGGCGCGTAATTTCCCAAGAGGGTATCTCGGTTGACCCGGCGAAAGTAGAGGCCATGACCAATTGGAAGAGGCCAGAAAATTTCATGGAGATTCATAGTTTTCTAGGGTTGGCTGGGTACTAGAGGCGTTTCATTAAAGATTTTTTCAAATTGGCCGGTCCTTTAACTGACATATCGAAAAAACACGGTCGGTTCGTGTAGGATGCTCGGTGTGAAGCGAGTTTTCGTGAGTTAAAGAAAAGATTGACCATGGCACCGATTCTAGCTTTGCCTAACGGAGTAGACGGGTTTACCGTTTATACCGACGCGTCACGGGAAGGTTTGGGGCGTGTGTTAATGCAAAATCGGAATGTAATATCTTTTGCCTCTAGGAAGTTGAAACCCCACGAGTAGAACTATCCCACCCATGATCTAGAGTTAGCCACGATTGTTTTTGCTCTGATTAAGTGGAGACATTATCTATACGGGGTGACCTTCGAGGTTTACTCAAACCACAAGAGTCTTAGATACCTCTTCTCGCAAAAGGAATTGAACATAAGGCAGCGACGATGGATGGAATTTCTGGAGGACTATGACTGCACTATCAACTATCATCCGGGAAAAGCTAATGTGGTGGCGGATGACTTAAGCCGAAAGGCTCAAGTAGCGGGGTTAATGATTAAGGAGTGGGATCTGTTGGAATCTGTTTGTGAGTGGAAGCCTTGCCTTGGGAGTCAAAATGTGGATTTTGGTAATGTTAAAATAACATCCGCACTACTGGAACGAGTTAAAGAAGTTCAAAAGAAGGATTCGATGGTGCGGAAATAGGGAGAGAAAGTGGAAAAAGGGGAATTGTCAGATTTTAATTTCAGTCCCGAGGGAGTCTTGAAATACGGAAACCGAATGATGGTGCCCAAAGATGAAACGTTAAAGAAGGAGATCTTAGAGGAAACTCATCGATCTAAGTATACGATCCATTCGGGTAGTAGCAAGATGCACCAAGACCTAAAAGGAGCCTATTGGTGGGACAACATGAAGAAGGAAATTGCTCAATACGTACAAAAATGTCTCATTTGCCAACAAGTTAAAGCAGAGCATAAAAAACCATCGGACTTGTTACAATCTCTTGAGATACCCGAATGGAAGTGGGAAAACATCACAATGAATTTCGTTTCAGGTTTGCCACGAACACAACGAGGGCATGATGCCGTTTGGGTGATCGTCGACCGGTTAACCAAATCGGCCCATTTCTTGCCGGTAAGCATGAAGTATTTCATGGACAAATTGACCCAGGTGTACGTGGATGAGATCGTAAGATTACATGGAGTTCCTGTGAGCATCGTTTCGGATAGAGATCCCCGCTTTATATCTAGATTTTGGCAGAAATGTCAAGAAGCTTTGGGGACTAAGCTCAACTTAAGCACCACCTATCACCCTCAGACGGATGGACAGTCGGAGCGAACAATTCAAACTCTCGAGAATATGTTAAGGACCTGTGTTCTGGATTTTGGAGGTAATTGGGGTCAACATATGACCTTAGTAGAGTTTGCTTACAATAACAGTTACCATTCGTCAATTCAAATGGCACTCTACGAAGCGTTATACGGGAGGAAGTGCCGGTCACCGATCTATTGGGACGAAATCGGTGAGAGAAAGGTGCTAGATCCAACCACTATTCCATGGATGGAGAATGCTCGAGAAAGAGGCAAGTTGATACGACAAAGTCTCCAAATAGCTCAAAACCGAAAGAAGAGCTACGCGGACAATCGAAGAAAAGATCTGGAGTTCGAAGTTGGGGACTGTGTTTTCCTTAAGGTCACACCATTACGAAGTGTCACGGCGGGTAGAGGAAAAAAACTTCAACCGAGATTCGTCAGACCTTTCAAGATTCTCCAAAGAGTTGGTAAAGTAGCGTATCGACTTAAACTACAGTCAAGTCTATCCAGAATTCACAACGTCTTCCACGTCTCGATGCTTAAAAAGTATTATCCTGATACGTCTCACATCTTACAGCCAGAGGAAGTCGAGATAGATGAATCCCTCACCTACGAAGAGAAGCCAGTACAGTTGCTCGACCGAAAGGTTAAAGAGTTGAGAAACAAACGAATACCTTTGGTGAAGATTTTGTGGAGAAATCACGGAATTGAGGAGGTTACCTGGGAGGTGGAAGAAGAAATGAAAAAAAAATGCCCTGAACTGTTTGAAAATCAAGATGAGAAATTTCGAGGGCGAAATTCTTTTAAGGGGAAGAGAGTGTGAGAACCCGTAATTTTCTTATTTTCTAAGTTTTATTTTATTTAATTGCACACTAATTCTATAGTTTCTTTGTTAGAAAAATTTTCTGGATAATTTTTATGAGTAAATATGGTTTTTAAATTATTTTTCTAGTATAAATTAGTTCATGAGATTTTCGACAGGGGTATTACCAATTATTGATTAGGAAAGAAGATATCCCGAAAACTGCTATCAATTCGAGATATGGGCACTACGAATTCGCAGTCATGCCCTTCGGACTAACCAATGCCCCTACCGCCTTCATGGATGTAATGCATAGGATTTTTAAACCCTACCTGGATCGATTTGTCGTTGTCTTTATTGACGATATCTTGGTCTACTCCAAGACTTGTGAGGAGCATGAACAGCACCTAAGAATCATTTTACAAACCCTAAGAGGGCATCAGTTGTATGCCAAATTTAGTAAGTTCGAGTTTTGGCTGAAAAGAATTTCTTTCTTAGGGCGCGTAATTTCCCAAGAGGGTATCTCGGTTGACCCGGCGAAAGTAGAGGCCATGACTAATTGGAAGAGGCCAGAAAATTTCATGGAGATTCATAGTTTTCTAGGGTTGGCTGGGTACTAGAGGCGTTTCATTAAAGATTTTTTCAAATTGGCCGGTCCTTTAACTGACATATCGAAAAAACACGGTCGGTTCGTGTAGGATGCTCGGTGTGAAGCGAGTTTTCGTGAGTTAAAGAAAAGATTGACCATGGCACCGATTCTAGCTTTGCCTAACGGAGTAGACGGGTTTACCGTTTATACCGACGCGTCACGGGAAGGTCTGGGGCGTGTGTTAATGCAAAATCGGAATGTAATATCTTTTGCCTCTAGGAAGTTGAAACCCCACGAGTAGAACTATCCCACCCATGATCTAGAGTTAGCCACGATTGTTTTTGCTCTGATTAAGTGGAGACATTATCTATACGGGGTGACCTTCGAGGTTTACTCAAACCACAAGAGTCTTAGATACCTCTTCTCGCAAAAGGAATTGAACATAAGGCAGCGACGATGGATGGAATTTCTGGAGGACTATGACTGCACTATCAACTATCATCCGGGAAAAGCTAATGTGGTGGCGGATGACTTAAGCCGAAAGGCTCAAGTAGCGGGGTTAATGATTAAGGAGTGGGATCTGTTGGAATCTGTTTGTGAGTGGAAGCCCTGCCTTGGGAGTCAAAATGTGGATTTTGGTAATGTTAAAATAACATCCGCACTACTGGAGCGAGTTAAAGAAGTTCAAAAGAAGGATTCGATGGTGCGGAAATAGGGAGAGAAAGTGGAAAAAGGGGAATTGTCAGATTTTAATTTCAGTCCCGAGGGAGTCTTGAAATACGGAAACCGAATGATGGTGCCCAAAGATGAAACGTTAAAGAAGGAGATCTTAGAGGAAACTCATCGATCTAAGTATACGATCCATTCGGGTAGTAGCAAGATGCACCAAGACCTAAAAGGAGCCTATTGGTGGGACAACATGAAGAAGGAAATTGCTCAATACGTACAAAAATGTCTCATTTGCCAACAAGTTAAAGCAGAGCATAAAAAACCATCGGACTTGTTACAATCTCTTGAGATACCCGAATGGAAGTGGGAAAACATCACAATGAATTTCGTTTCAGGTTTGCCGCGAACACAACGAGGGCATGATGCCGTTTGGGTGATCGTCGACCGGTTAACCAAATCGGCCCATTTCTTGCCGGTAAGCATGAAGTATTTCATGGACAAATTGACCCAGGTGTACGTGGATGAGATCGTAAGATTACATGGAGTTCCTGTGAGCATCGTTTCGGATAGAGATCCCCGCTTTATATCTAGATTTTGGCAGAAATGTCAAGAAACTTTGGGGACTAAGCTCAACTTAAGCACCACCTATCACCCTCAGACGGATGGACAGTCGGAGCGAACAATTCAAACTCTCGAGAATATGTTAAGGACCTGTGTTCTGGATTTTGGAGGTAATTGGGGTCAACATATGACCTTAGTAGAGTTTGCTTACAATAACAGTTACCATTCGTCAATTCAAATGGCACTCTACGAAGCGTTATACGGGAGGAAGTGCCGGTCACCGATCTATTGGGACGAAATCGGTGAGAGAAAGGTGCTAGATCCAACCACTATTCCATGGATGGAGAATGCTCGAGAAAGAGGCAAGTTGATACGACAAAGTCTCCAAATAGCTCAAAACCGAAAGAAGAGCTACGCGGACAATCGAAGAAAAGATCTGGAGTTCGAAGTTGGGGACTGTGTTTTCCTTAAGGTCACACCATTACGAAGTGTCACGGCGGGTAGAGGAAAAAAACTTCAACCGAGATTCGTCAGACCTTTCAAGATTCTCCAAAGAGTTGGTAAAGTAGCGTATCGACTTAAACTACAGTCAAGTCTATCCAGAATTCACAACGTCTTCCACGTCTCGATGCTTAAAAAGTATTATCCTGATACGTCTCACATCTTACAGCCAGAGGAAGTCGAGATAGATGAATCCCTCACCTACGAAGAGAAGCCAGTACAGTTGCTCGACCGAAAGGTTAAAGAGTTGAGAAACAAACGAATACCTTTGGTGAAGATTTTGTGGAGAAATCACGGAATTGAGGAGGTTACCTGGGAGGTGGAAGAAGAAATGAAAAAAAAATGCCCTGAACTGTTTGAAAATCAAGATGAGAAATTTCGAGGGCGAAATTCTTTTAAGGGGAAGAGAGTGTGAGAACCCGTAATTTTCTTATTTTCTAAGTTTTATTTTATTTAATTGCACACTAATTCTATAGTTTCTTTGTTAGAAAAATTTTCTGGATAATTTTTATGAGTAAATATGGTTTTTAAATTATTTTTCTAGTATAAATTAGTTCATGAGATTTTCGACAGGGGTATTACCAATTATTGATTAGGAAAGAAGATATCCCGAAAACTGCTATCAATTCGAGATATGGGCACTACGAATTCGCAGTCATGCCCTTCGGACTAACCAATGCCCCTACCGCCTTCATGGATGTAATGCATAGGATTTTTAAACCCTACCTGGATCGATTTGTCGTTGTCTTTATTGACGATATCTTGGTCTACTCCAAGACTTGTGGGGAGCATGAACAGCACCTAAGAATCATTTTACAAACCCTAAGAGGGCATCAGTTGTATGCCAAATTTAGTAAGTTCGAGTTTTGGCTGAAAAGAATTTCTTTCTTAGGGCGCGTAATTTCCCAAGAGGGTATCTCGGTTGACCCGGCGAAAGTAGAGGCCATGACCAATTGGAAGAGGCCAGAAAATTTCATGGAGATTCATAGTTTTCTAGGGTTGGCTGGGTACTAGAGGCGTTTCATTAAAGATTTTTTCAAATTGGCCGGTCCTTTAACTGACATATCGAAAAAACACGGTCGGTTCGTGTAGGATGCTCGGTGTGAAGCGAGTTTTCGTGAGTTAAAGAAAAGATTGACCATGGCACCGATTCTAGCTTTGCCTAACGGAGTAGACGGGTTTACCGTTTATACCGACGCGTCACGGGAAGGTCTGGGGCGTGTGTTAATGCAAAATCGGAATGTAATATCTTTTGCCTCTAGGAAGTTGAAACCCCACGAGTAGAACTATCCCACCCATGATCTAGAGTTAGCCACGATTGTTTTTGCTCTGATTAAGTGGAGACATTATCTATACGGGGTGACCTTCGAGGTTTACTCAAACCACAAGAGTCTTAGATACCTCTTCTCGCAAAAGGAATTGAACATAAGGCAGCGACGATGGATGGAATTTCTGGAGGACTATGACTGCACTATCAACTATCATCCGGGAAAAGCTAATGTGGTGGCGGATGACTTAAGCCGAAAGGCTCAAGTAGCGGGGTTAATGATTAAGGAGTGGGATCTGTTGGAATCTGTTTGTGAGTGGAAGCCCTGCCTTGGGAGTCAAAATGTGGATTTTGGTAATGTTAAAATAACATCCGCACTACTGGAGCGAGTTAAAGAAGTTCAAAAGAAGGATTCGATGGTGCGGAAATAGGGAGAGAAAGTGGAAAAAGGGGAATTGTCAGATTTTAATTTCAGTCCCGAGGGAGTCTTGAAATACGGAAACCGAATGATGGTGCCCAAAGATGAAACGTTAAAGAAGGAGATCTTAGAGGAAACTCATCGATCTAAGTATACGATCCATTCGGGTAGTAGCAAGATGCACCAAGACCTAAAAGGAGCCTATTGGTGGGACAACATGAAGAAGGAAATTGCTCAATACGTACAAAAATGTCTCATTTGCCAACAAGTTAAAGCAGAGCATAAAAAACCATCGGACTTGTTACAATCTCTTGAGATACCCGAATGGAAGTGGGAAAACATCACAATGAATTTCGTTTCAGGTTTGCCGCGAACACAACGAGGGCATGATGCCGTTTGGGTGATCGTCGACCGGTTAACCAAATCGGCCCATTTCTTGCCGGTAAGCATGAAGTATTTCATGGACAAATTGACCCAGGTGTACGTGGATGAGATCGTAAGATTACATGGAGTTCCTGTGAGCATCGTTTCGGATAGAGATCCCCGCTTTATATCTAGATTTTGGCAGAAATGTCAAGAAACTTTGGGGACTAAGCTCAACTTAAGCACCACCTATCACCCTCAGACGGATGGACAGTCGGAGCGAACAATTCAAACTCTCGAGAATATGTTAAGGACCTGTGTTCTGGATTTTGGAGGTAATTGGGGTCAACATATGACCTTAGTAGAGTTTGCTTACAATAACAGTTACCATTCGTCAATTCAAATGGCACTCTACGAAGCGTTATACGGGAGGAAGTGCCGGTCACCGATCTATTGGGACGAAATCGGTGAGAGAAAGGTGCTAGATCCAACCACTATTCCATGGATGGAGAATGCTCGAGAAAGAGGCAAGTTGATACGACAAAGTCTCCAAATAGCTCAAAACCGAAAGAAGAGCTACGCGGACAATCGAAGAAAAGATCTGGAGTTCGAAGTTGGGGACTGTGTTTTCCTTAAGGTCACACCATTACGAAGTGTCACGGCGGGTAGAGGAAAAAAACTTCAACCGAGATTCGTCAGACCTTTCAAGATTCTCCAAAGAGTTGGTAAAGTAGCGTATCGACTTAAACTACAGTCAAGTCTATCCAGAATTCACAACGTCTTCCACGTCTCGATGCTTAAAAAGTATTATCCTGATACGTCTCACATCTTACAGCCAGAGGAAGTCGAGATAGATGAATCCCTCACCTACGAAGAGAAGCCAGTACAGTTGCTCGACCGAAAGGTTAAAGAGTTGAGAAACAAACGAATACCTTTGGTGAAGATTTTGTGGAGAAATCACGGAATTGAGGAGGTTACCTGGGAGGTGGAAGAAGAAATGAAAAAAAAATGCCCTGAACTGTTTGAAAATCAAGATGAGAAATTTCGAGGGCGAAATTCTTTTAAGGGGAAGAGAGTGTGAGAACCCGTAATTTTCTTATTTTCTAAGTTTTATTTTATTTAATTGCACACTAATTCTATAGTTTCTTTGTTAGAAAAATTTTCTGGATAATTTTTATGAGTAAATATGGTTTTTAAATTATTTTTCTAGTATAAATTAGTTCATGAGATTTTCGACAGGGGTATTACCAATTATTGATTAGGAAAGAAGATATCCCGAAAACTGCTATCAATTCGAGATATGGGCACTACGAATTCGCAGTCATGCCCTTCGGACTAACCAATGCCCCTACCGCCTTCATGGATGTAATGCATAGGATTTTTAAACCCTACCTGGATCGATTTGTCGTTGTCTTTATTGACGATATCTTGGTCTACTCCAAGACTTGTGAGGAGCATGAACAGCACCTAAGAATCATTTTACAAACCCTAAGAGGGCATCAGTTGTATGCCAAATTTAGTAAGTTCGAGTTTTGGCTGAAAAGAATTTCTTTCTTAGGGCGCGTAATTTCCCAAGAGGGTATCTCGGTTGACCCGGCGAAAGTAGAGGCCATGACTAATTGGAAGAGGCCAGAAAATTTCATGGAGATTCATAGTTTTCTAGGGTTGGCTGGGTACTAGAGGCGTTTCATTAAAGATTTTTTCAAATTGGCCGGTCCTTTAACTGACATATCGAAAAAACACGGTCGGTTCGTGTAGGATGCTCGGTGTGAAGCGAGTTTTCGTGAGTTAAAGAAAAGATTGACCATGGCACCGATTCTAGCTTTGCCTAACGGAGTAGACGGGTTTACCGTTTATACCGACGCGTCACGGGAAGGTCTGGGGCGTGTGTTAATGCAAAATCGGAATGTAATATCTTTTGCCTCTAGGAAGTTGAAACCCCACGAGTAGAACTATCCCACCCATGATCTAGAGTTAGCCACGATTGTTTTTGCTCTGATTAAGTGGAGACATTATCTATACGGGGTGACCTTCGAGGTTTACTCAAACCACAAGAGTCTTAGATACCTCTTCTCGCAAAAGGAATTGAACATAAGGCAGCGACGATGGATGGAATTTCTGGAGGACTATGACTGCACTATCAACTATCATCCGGGAAAAGCTAATGTGGTGGCGGATGACTTAAGCCGAAAGGCTCAAGTAGCGGGGTTAATGATTAAGGAGTGGGATCTGTTGGAATCTGTTTGTGAGTGGAAGCCCTGCCTTGGGAGTCAAAATGTGGATTTTGGTAATGTTAAAATAACATCCGCACTACTGGAGCGAGTTAAAGAAGTTCAAAAGAAGGATTCGATGGTGCGGAAATAGGGAGAGAAAGTGGAAAAAGGGGAATTGTCAGATTTTAATTTCAGTCCCGAGGGAGTCTTGAAATACGGAAACCGAATGATGGTGCCCAAAGATGAAACGTTAAAGAAGGAGATCTTAGAGGAAACTCATCGATCTAAGTATACGATCCATTCGGGTAGTAGCAAGATGCACCAAGACCTAAAAGGAGCCTATTGGTGGGACAACATGAAGAAGGAAATTGCTCAATACGTACAAAAATGTCTCATTTGCCAACAAGTTAAAGCAGAGCATAAAAAACCATCGGACTTGTTACAATCTCTTGAGATACCCGAATGGAAGTGGGAAAACATCACAATGAATTTCGTTTCAGGTTTGCCGCGAACACAACGAGGGCATGATGCCGTTTGGGTGATCGTCGACCGGTTAACCAAATCGGCCCATTTCTTGCCGGTAAGCATGAAGTATTTCATGGACAAATTGACCCAGGTGTACGTGGATGAGATCGTAAGATTACATGGAGTTCCTGTGAGCATCGTTTCGGATAGAGATCCCCGCTTTATATCTAGATTTTGGCAGAAATGTCAAGAAACTTTGGGGACTAAGCTCAACTTAAGCACCACCTATCACCCTCAGACGGATGGACAGTCGGAGCGAACAATTCAAACTCTCGAGAATATGTTAAGGACCTGTGTTCTGGATTTTGGAGGTAATTGGGGTCAACATATGACCTTAGTAGAGTTTGCTTACAATAACAGTTACCATTCGTCAATTCAAATGGCACTCTACGAAGCGTTATACGGGAGGAAGTGCCGGTCACCGATCTATTGGGACGAAATCGGTGAGAGAAAGGTGCTAGATCCAACCACTATTCCATGGATGGAGAATGCTCGAGAAAGAGGCAAGTTGATACGACAAAGTCTCCAAATAGCTCAAAACCGAAAGAAGAGCTACGCGGACAATCGAAGAAAAGATCTGGAGTTCGAAGTTGGGGACTGTGTTTTCCTTAAGGTCACACCATTACGAAGTGTCACGGCGGGTAGAGGAAAAAAACTTCAACCGAGATTCGTCAGACCTTTCAAGATTCTCCAAAGAGTTGGTAAAGTAGCGTATCGACTTAAACTACAGTCAAGTCTATCCAGAATTCACAACGTCTTCCACGTCTCGATGCTTAAAAAGTATTATCCTGATACGTCTCACATCTTACAGCCAGAGGAAGTCGAGATAGATGAATCCCTCACCTACGAAGAGAAGCCAGTACAGTTGCTCGACCGAAAGGTTAAAGAGTTGAGAAACAAACGAATACCTTTGGTGAAGATTTTGTGGAGAAATCACGGAATTGAGGAGGTTACCTGGGAGGTGGAAGAAGAAATGAAAAAAAAATGCCCTGAACTGTTTGAAAATCAAGATGAGAAATTTCGAGGGCGAAATTCTTTTAAGGGGAAGAGAGTGTGAGAACCCGTAATTTTCTTATTTTCTAAGTTTTATTTTATTTAATTGCACACTAATTCTATAGTTTCTTTGTTAGAAAAATTTTCTGGATAATTTTTATGAGTAAATATGGTTTTTAAATTATTTTTCTAGTATAAATTAGTTCATGAGATTTTCGACAGGGGTATTACCAATTATTGATTAGGAAAGAAGATATCCCGAAAACTGCTATCAATTCGAGATATGGGCACTACGAATTCGCAGTCATGCCCTTCGGACTAACCAATGCCCCTACCGCCTTCATGGATGTAATGCATAGGATTTTTAAACCCTACCTGGATCGATTTGTCGTTGTCTTTATTGACGATATCTTGGTCTACTCCAAGACTTGTGAGGAGCATGAACAGCACCTAAGAATCATTTTACAAACCCTAAGAGGGCATCAGTTGTATGCCAAATTTAGTAAGTTCGAGTTTTGGCTGAAAAGAATTTCTTTCTTAGGGCGCGTAATTTCCCAAGAGGGTATCTCGGTTGACCCGGCGAAAGTAGAGGCCATGACTAATTGGAAGAGGCCAGAAAATTTCATGGAGATTCATAGTTTTCTAGGGTTGGCTGGGTACTAGAGGCGTTTCATTAAAGATTTTTTCAAATTGGCCGGTCCTTTAACTGACATATCGAAAAAACACGGTCGGTTCGTGTAGGATGCTCGGTGTGAAGCGAGTTTTCGTGAGTTAAAGAAAAGATTGACCATGGCACCGATTCTAGCTTTGCCTAACGGAGTAGACGGGTTTACCGTTTATACCGACGCGTCACGGGAAGGTCTGGGGCGTGTGTTAATGCAAAATCGGAATGTAATATCTTTTGCCTCTAGGAAGTTGAAACCCCACGAGTAGAACTATCCCACCCATGATCTAGAGTTAGCCACGATTGTTTTTGCTCTGATTAAGTGGAGACATTATCTATACGGGGTGACCTTCGAGGTTTACTCAAACCACAAGAGTCTTAGATACCTCTTCTCGCAAAAGGAATTGAACATAAGGCAGCGACGATGGATGGAATTTCTGGAGGACTATGACTGCACTATCAACTATCATCCGGGAAAAGCTAATGTGGTGGCGGATGACTTAAGCCGAAAGGCTCAAGTAGCGGGGTTAATGATTAAGGAGTGGGATCTGTTGGAATCTGTTTGTGAGTGGAAGCCCTGCCTTGGGAGTCAAAATGTGGATTTTGGTAATGTTAAAATAACATCCGCACTACTGGAGCGAGTTAAAGAAGTTCAAAAGAAGGATTCGATGGTGCGGAAATAGGGAGAGAAAGTGGAAAAAGGGGAATTGTCAGATTTTAATTTCAGTCCCGAGGGAGTCTTGAAATACGGAAACCGAATGATGGTGCCCAAAGATGAAACGTTAAAGAAGGAGATCTTAGAGGAAACTCATCGATCTAAGTATACGATCCATTCGGGTAGTAGCAAGATGCACCAAGACCTAAAAGGAGCCTATTGGTGGGACAACATGAAGAAGGAAATTGCTCAATACGTACAAAAATGTCTCATTTGCCAACAAGTTAAAGCAGAGCATAAAAAACCATCGGACTTGTTACAATCTCTTGAGATACCCGAATGGAAGTGGGAAAACATCACAATGAATTTCGTTTCAGGTTTGCCGCGAACACAACGAGGGCATGATGCCGTTTGGGTGATCGTCGACCGGTTAACCAAATCGGCCCATTTCTTGCCGGTAAGCATGAAGTATTTCATGGACAAATTGACCCAGGTGTACGTGGATGAGATCGTAAGATTACATGGAGTTCCTGTGAGCATCGTTTCGGATAGAGATCCCCGCTTTATATCTAGATTTTGGCAGAAATGTCAAGAAACTTTGGGGACTAAGCTCAACTTAAGCACCACCTATCACCCTCAGACGGATGGACAGTCGGAGCGAACAATTCAAACTCTCGAGAATATGTTAAGGACCTGTGTTCTGGATTTTGGAGGTAATTGGGGTCAACATATGACCTTAGTAGAGTTTGCTTACAATAACAGTTACCATTCGTCAATTCAAATGGCACTCTACGAAGCGTTATACGGGAGGAAGTGCCGGTCACCGATCTATTGGGACGAAATCGGTGAGAGAAAGGTGCTAGATCCAACCACTATTCCATGGATGGAGAATGCTCGAGAAAGAGGCAAGTTGATACGACAAAGTCTCCAAATAGCTCAAAACCGAAAGAAGAGCTACGCGGACAATCGAAGAAAAGATCTGGAGTTCGAAGTTGGGGACTGTGTTTTCCTTAAGGTCACACCATTACGAAGTGTCACGGCGGGTAGAGGAAAAAAACTTCAACCGAGATTCGTCAGACCTTTCAAGATTCTCCAAAGAGTTGGTAAAGTAGCGTATCGACTTAAACTACAGTCAAGTCTATCCAGAATTCACAACGTCTTCCACGTCTCGATGCTTAAAAAGTATTATCCTGATACGTCTCACATCTTACAGCCAGAGGAAGTCGAGATAGATGAATCCCTCACCTACGAAGAGAAGCCAGTACAGTTGCTCGACCGAAAGGTTAAAGAGTTGAGAAACAAACGAATACCTTTGGTGAAGATTTTGTGGAGAAATCACGGAATTGAGGAGGTTACCTGGGAGGTGGAAGAAGAAATGAAAAAAAAATGCCCTGAACTGTTTGAAAATCAAGATGAGAAATTTCGAGGGCGAAATTCTTTTAAGGGGAAGAGAGTGTGAGAACCCGTAATTTTCTTATTTTCTAAGTTTTATTTTATTTAATTGCACACTAATTCTATAGTTTCTTTGTTAGAAAAATTTTCTGGATAATTTTTATGAGTAAATATGGTTTTTAAATTATTTTTCTAGTATAAATTAGTTCATGAGATTTTCGACAGGGGTATTACCAATTATTGATTAGGAAAGAAGATATCCCGAAAACTGCTATCAATTCGAGATATGGGCACTACGAATTCGCAGTCATGCCCTTCGGACTAACCAATGCCCCTACCGCCTTCATGGATGTAATGCATAGGATTTTTAAACCCTACCTGGATCGATTTGTCGTTGTCTTTATTGACGATATCTTGGTCTACTCCAAGACTTGTGAGGAGCATGAACAGCACCTAAGAATCATTTTACAAACCCTAAGAGGGCATCAGTTGTATGCCAAATTTAGTAAGTTCGAGTTTTGGCTGAAAAGAATTTCTTTCTTAGGGCGCGTAATTTCCCAAGAGGGTATCTCGGTTGACCCGGCGAAAGTAGAGGCCATGACTAATTGGAAGAGGCCAGAAAATTTCATGGAGATTCATAGTTTTCTAGGGTTGGCTGGGTACTAGAGGCGTTTCATTAAAGATTTTTTCAAATTGGCCGGTCCTTTAACTGACATATCGAAAAAACACGGTCGGTTCGTGTAGGATGCTCGGTGTGAAGCGAGTTTTCGTGAGTTAAAGAAAAGATTGACCATGGCACCGATTCTAGCTTTGCCTAACGGAGTAGACGGGTTTACCGTTTATACCGACGCGTCACGGGAAGGTCTGGGGCGTGTGTTAATGCAAAATCGGAATGTAATATCTTTTGCCTCTAGGAAGTTGAAACCCCACGAGTAGAACTATCCCACCCATGATCTAGAGTTAGCCACGATTGTTTTTGCTCTGATTAAGTGGAGACATTATCTATACGGGGTGACCTTCGAGGTTTACTCAAACCACAAGAGTCTTAGATACCTCTTCTCGCAAAAGGAATTGAACATAAGGCAGCGACGATGGATGGAATTTCTGGAGGACTATGACTGCACTATCAACTATCATCCGGGAAAAGCTAATGTGGTGGCGGATGACTTAAGCCGAAAGGCTCAAGTAGCGGGGTTAATGATTAAGGAGTGGGATCTGTTGGAATCTGTTTGTGAGTGGAAGCCCTGCCTTGGGAGTCAAAATGTGGTTTTTGGTAATGTTAAAATAACATCCGCACTACTGGAGCGAGTTAAAGAAGTTCAAAAGAAGGATTCGATGGTGCGGAAATGGGGAGAGAAAGAGGAAAAAGGGGAATTGTCAGATTTTAATTTCAGTCCCGAGGGAGTCTTGAAATACGGAAACCGAATGATGGTGCCCAAAGATGAAACGTTAAAGAAGGAGATCTTAGAGGAAACTCATCGATCTAAGTATACGATCCATTCGGGTAGTAGCAAGATGCACCAAGACCTAAAAGGAGCCTATTGGTGGGACAACATGAAGAAGGAAATTGCTCAATACGTACAAAAATGTCTCATTTGCCAACAAGTTAAAGCAGAGCATAAAAAACCATCGGACTTGTTACAATCTCTTGAGATACCCGAATGGAAGTGGGAAAACATCACAATGAATTTCGTTTCAGGTTTGCCGCGAACACAACGAGGGCATGATGCCGTTTGGGTGATCGTCGACCGGTTAACCAAATCGGCCCATTTCTTGCCGGTAAGCATGAAGTATTTCATGGACAAATTGACCCAGGTGTACGTGGATGAGATCGTAAGATTACATGGAGTTCCTGTGAGCATCGTTTCGGATAGAGATCCCCGCTTTATATCTAGATTTTGGCAGAAATGTCAAGAAACTTTGGGGACTAAGCTCAACTTAAGCACCACCTATCACCCTCAGACGGATGGACAGTCGGAGCGAACAATTCAAACTCTCGAGAATATGTTAAGGACCTGTGTTCTGGATTTTGGAGGTAATTGGGGTCAACATATGACCTTAGTAGAGTTTGCTTACAATAACAGTTACCATTCGTCAATTCAAATGGCACTCTACGAAGCGTTATACGGGAGGAAGTGCCGGTCACCGATCTATTGGGACGAAATCGGTGAGAGAAAGGTGCTAGATCCAACCACTATTCCATGGATGGAGAATGCTCGAGAAAGAGGCAAGTTGATACGACAAAGTCTCCAAATAGCTCAAAACCGAAAGAAGAGCTACGCGGACAATCGAAGAAAAGATCTGGAGTTCGAAGTTGGGGACTGTGTTTTCCTTAAGGTCACACCATTACGAAGTGTCACGGCGGGTAGAGGAAAAAAACTTCAACCGAGATTCGTCAGACCTTTCAAGATTCTCCAAAGAGTTGGTAAAGTAGCGTATCGACTTAAACTACAGTCAAGTCTATCCAGAATTCACAACGTCTTCCACGTCTCGATGCTTAAAAAGTATTATCCTGATACGTCTCACATCTTACAGCCAGAGGAAGTCGAGATAGATGAATCCCTCACCTACGAAGAGAAGCCAGTACAGTTGCTCGACCGAAAGGTTAAAGAGTTGAGAAACAAACGAATACCTTTGGTGAAGATTTTGTGGAGAAATCACGGAATTGAGGAGGTTACCTGGGAGGTGGAAGAAGAAATGAAAAAAAAATGCCCTGAACTGTTTGAAAATCAAGATGAGAAATTTCGAGGGCGAAATTCTTTTAAGGGGAAGAGAGTGTGAGAACCCGTAATTTTCTTATTTTCTAAGTTTTATTTTATTTAATTGCACACTAATTCTATAGTTTCTTTGTTAGAAAAATTTTCTGGATAATTTTTATGAGTAAATATGGTTTTTAAATTATTTTTCTAGTATAAATTAGTTCATGAGATTTTCGACAGGGGTATTACCAATTATTGATTAGGAAAGAAGATATCCCGAAAACTGCTATCAATTCGAGATATGGGCACTACGAATTCGCAGTCATGCCCTTCGGACTAACCAATGCCCCTACCGCCTTCATGGATGTAATGCATAGGATTTTTAAACCCTACCTGGATCGATTTGTCGTTGTCTTTATTGACGATATCTTGGTCTACTCCAAGACTTGTGAGGAGCATGAACAGCACCTAAGAATCATTTTACAAACCCTAAGAGGGCATCAGTTGTATGCCAAATTTAGTAAGTTCGAGTTTTGGCTGAAAAGAATTTCTTTCTTAGGGCGCGTAATTTCCCAAGAGGGTATCTCGGTTGACCCGGCGAAAGTAGAGGCCATGACTAATTGGAAGAGGCCAGAAAATTTCATGGAGATTCATAGTTTTCTAGGGTTGGCTGGGTACTAGAGGCGTTTCATTAAAGATTTTTTCAAATTGGCCGGTCCTTTAACTGACATATCGAAAAAACACGGTCGGTTCGTGTAGGATGCTCGGTGTGAAGCGAGTTTTCGTGAGTTAAAGAAAAGATTGACCATGGCACCGATTCTAGCTTTGCCTAACGGAGTAGACGGGTTTACCGTTTATACCGACGCGTCACGGGAAGGTCTGGGGCGTGTGTTAATGCAAAATCGGAATGTAATATCTTTTGCCTCTAGGAAGTTGAAACCCCACGAGTAGAACTATCCCACCCATGATCTAGAGTTAGCCACGATTGTTTTTGCTCTGATTAAGTGGAGACATTATCTATACGGGGTGACCTTCGAGGTTTACTCAAACCACAAGAGTCTTAGATACCTCTTCTCGCAAAAGGAATTGAACATAAGGCAGCGACGATGGATGGAATTTCTGGAGGACTATGACTGCACTATCAACTATCATCCGGGAAAAGCTAATGTGGTGGCGGATGACTTAAGCCGAAAGGCTCAAGTAGCGGGGTTAATGATTAAGGAGTGGGATCTGTTGGAATCTGTTTGTGAGTGGAAGCCCTGCCTTGGGAGTCAAAATGTGGTTTTTGGTAATGTTAAAATAACATCCGCACTACTGGAGCGAGTTAAAGAAGTTCAAAAGAAGGATTCGATGGTGCGGAAATGGGGAGAGAAAGAGGAAAAAGGGGAATTGTCAGATTTTAATTTCAGTCCCGAGGGAGTCTTGAAATACGGAAACCGAATGATGGTGCCCAAAGATGAAACGTTAAAGAAGGAGATCTTAGAGGAAACTCATCGATCTAAGTATACGATCCATTCGGGTAGTAGCAAGATGCACCAAGACCTAAAAGGAGCCTATTGGTGGGACAACATGAAGAAGGAAATTGCTCAATACGTACAAAAATGTCTCATTTGCCAACAAGTTAAAGCAGAGCATAAAAAACCATCGGACTTGTTACAATCTCTTGAGATACCCGAATGGAAGTGGGAAAACATCACAATGAATTTCGTTTCAGGTTTGCCGCGAACACAACGAGGGCATGATGCCGTTTGGGTGATCGTCGACCGGTTAACCAAATCGGCCCATTTCTTGCCGGTAAGCATGAAGTATTTCATGGACAAATTGACCCAGGTGTACGTGGATGAGATCGTAAGATTACATGGAGTTCCTGTGAGCATCGTTTCGGATAGAGATCCCCGCTTTATATCTAGATTTTGGCAGAAATGTCAAGAAACTTTGGGGACTAAGCTCAACTTAAGCACCACCTATCACCCTCAGACGGATGGACAGTCGGAGCGAACAATTCAAACTCTCGAGAATATGTTAAGGACCTGTGTTCTGGATTTTGGAGGTAATTGGGGTCAACATATGACCTTAGTAGAGTTTGCTTACAATAACAGTTACCATTCGTCAATTCAAATGGCACTCTACGAAGCGTTATACGGGAGGAAGTGCCGGTCACCGATCTATTGGGACGAAATCGGTGAGAGAAAGGTGCTAGATCCAACCACTATTCCATGGATGGAGAATGCTCGAGAAAGAGGCAAGTTGATACGACAAAGTCTCCAAATAGCTCAAAACCGAAAGAAGAGCTACGCGGACAATCGAAGAAAAGATCTGGAGTTCGAAGTTGGGGACTGTGTTTTCCTTAAGGTCACACCATTACGAAGTGTCACGGCGGGTAGAGGAAAAAAACTTCAACCGAGATTCGTCAGACCTTTCAAGATTCTCCAAAGAGTTGGTAAAGTAGCGTATCGACTTAAACTACAGTCAAGTCTATCCAGAATTCACAACGTCTTCCACGTCTCGATGCTTAAAAAGTATTATCCTGATACGTCTCACATCTTACAGCCAGAGGAAGTCGAGATAGATGAATCCCTCACCTACGAAGAGAAGCCAGTACAGTTGCTCGACCGAAAGGTTAAAGAGTTGAGAAACAAACGAATACCTTTGGTGAAGATTTTGTGGAGAAATCACGGAATTGAGGAGGTTACCTGGGAGGTGGAAGAAGAAATGAAAAAAAAATGCCCTGAACTGTTTGAAAATCAAGATGAGAAATTTCGAGGGCGAAATTCTTTTAAGGGGAAGAGAGTGTGAGAACCCGTAATTTTCTTATTTTCTAAGTTTTATTTTATTTAATTGCACACTAATTCTATAGTTTCTTTGTTAGAAAAATTTTCTGGATAATTTTTATGAGTAAATATGGTTTTTAAATTATTTTTCTAGTATAAATTAGTTCATGAGATTTTCGACAGGGGTATTACCAATTATTGATTAGGAAAGAAGATATCCCGAAAACTGCTATCAATTCGAGATATGGGCACTACGAATTCGCAGTCATGCCCTTCGGACTAACCAATGCCCCTACCGCCTTCATGGATGTAATGCATAGGATTTTTAAACCCTACCTGGATCGATTTGTCGTTGTCTTTATTGACGATATCTTGGTCTACTCCAAGACTTGTGAGGAGCATGAACAGCACCTAAGAATCATTTTACAAACCCTAAGAGGGCATCAGTTGTATGCCAAATTTAGTAAGTTCGAGTTTTGGCTGAAAAGAATTTCTTTCTTAGGGCGCGTAATTTCCCAAGAGGGTATCTCGGTTGACCCGGCGAAAGTAGAGGCCATGACTAATTGGAAGAGGCCAGAAAATTTCATGGAGATTCATAGTTTTCTAGGGTTGGCTGGGTACTAGAGGCGTTTCATTAAAGATTTTTTCAAATTGGCCGGTCCTTTAACTGACATATCGAAAAAACACGGTCGGTTCGTGTAGGATGCTCGGTGTGAAGCGAGTTTTCGTGAGTTAAAGAAAAGATTGACCATGGCACCGATTCTAGCTTTGCCTAACGGAGTAGACGGGTTTACCGTTTATACCGACGCGTCACGGGAAGGTCTGGGGCGTGTGTTAATGCAAAATCGGAATGTAATATCTTTTGCCTCTAGGAAGTTGAAACCCCACGAGTAGAACTATCCCACCCATGATCTAGAGTTAGCCACGATTGTTTTTGCTCTGATTAAGTGGAGACATTATCTATACGGGGTGACCTTCGAGGTTTACTCAAACCACAAGAGTCTTAGATACCTCTTCTCGCAAAAGGAATTGAACATAAGGCAGCGACGATGGATGGAATTTCTGGAGGACTATGACTGCACTATCAACTATCATCCGGGAAAAGCTAATGTGGTGGCGGATGACTTAAGCCGAAAGGCTCAAGTAGCGGGGTTAATGATTAAGGAGTGGGATCTGTTGGAATCTGTTTGTGAGTGGAAGCCCTGCCTTGGGAGTCAAAATGTGGTTTTTGGTAATGTTAAAATAACATCCGCACTACTGGAGCGAGTTAAAGAAGTTCAAAAGAAGGATTCGATGGTGCGGAAATGGGGAGAGAAAGAGGAAAAAGGGGAATTGTCAGATTTTAATTTCAGTCCCGAGGGAGTCTTGAAATACGGAAACCGAATGATGGTGCCCAAAGATGAAACGTTAAAGAAGGAGATCTTAGAGGAAACTCATCGATCTAAGTATACGATCCATTCGGGTAGTAGCAAGATGCACCAAGACCTAAAAGGAGCCTATTGGTGGGACAACATGAAGAAGGAAATTGCTCAATACGTACAAAAATGTCTCATTTGCCAACAAGTTAAAGCAGAGCATAAAAAACCATCGGACTTGTTACAATCTCTTGAGATACCCGAATGGAAGTGGGAAAACATCACAATGAATTTCGTTTCAGGTTTGCCGCGAACACAACGAGGGCATGATGCCGTTTGGGTGATCGTCGACCGGTTAACCAAATCGGCCCATTTCTTGCCGGTAAGCATGAAGTATTTCATGGACAAATTGACCCAGGTGTACGTGGATGAGATCGTAAGATTACATGGAGTTCCTGTGAGCATCGTTTCGGATAGAGATCCCCGCTTTATATCTAGATTTTGGCAGAAATGTCAAGAAACTTTGGGGACTAAGCTCAACTTAAGCACCACCTATCACCCTCAGACGGATGGACAGTCGGAGCGAACAATTCAAACTCTCGAGAATATGTTAAGGACCTGTGTTCTGGATTTTGGAGGTAATTGGGGTCAACATATGACCTTAGTAGAGTTTGCTTACAATAACAGTTACCATTCGTCAATTCAAATGGCACTCTACGAAGCGTTATACGGGAGGAAGTGCCGGTCACCGATCTATTGGGACGAAATCGGTGAGAGAAAGGTGCTAGATCCAACCACTATTCCATGGATGGAGAATGCTCGAGAAAGAGGCAAGTTGATACGACAAAGTCTCCAAATAGCTCAAAACCGAAAGAAGAGCTACGCGGACAATCGAAGAAAAGATCTGGAGTTCGAAGTTGGGGACTGTGTTTTCCTTAAGGTCACACCATTACGAAGTGTCACGGCGGGTAGAGGAAAAAAACTTCAACCGAGATTCGTCAGACCTTTCAAGATTCTCCAAAGAGTTGGTAAAGTAGCGTATCGACTTAAACTACAGTCAAGTCTATCCAGAATTCACAACGTCTTCCACGTCTCGATGCTTAAAAAGTATTATCCTGATACGTCTCACATCTTACAGCCAGAGGAAGTCGAGATAGATGAATCCCTCACCTACGAAGAGAAGCCAGTACAGTTGCTCGACCGAAAGGTTAAAGAGTTGAGAAACAAACGAATACCTTTGGTGAAGATTTTGTGGAGAAATCACGGAATTGAGGAGGTTACCTGGGAGGTGGAAGAAGAAATGAAAAAAAAATGCCCTGAACTGTTTGAAAATCAAGATGAGAAATTTCGAGGGCGAAATTCTTTTAAGGGGAAGAGAGTGTGAGAACCCGTAATTTTCTTATTTTCTAAGTTTTATTTTATTTAATTGCACACTAATTCTATAGTTTCTTTGTTAGAAAAATTTTCTGGATAATTTTTATGAGTAAATATGGTTTTTAAATTATTTTTCTAGTATAAATTAGTTCATGAGATTTTCGACAGGGGTATTACCAATTATTGATTAGGAAAGAAGATATCCCGAAAACTGCTATCAATTCGAGATATGGGCACTACGAATTCGCAGTCATGCCCTTCGGACTAACCAATGCCCCTACCGCCTTCATGGATGTAATGCATAGGATTTTTAAACCCTACCTGGATCGATTTGTCGTTGTCTTTATTGACGATATCTTGGTCTACTCCAAGACTTGTGAGGAGCATGAACAGCACCTAAGAATCATTTTACAAACCCTAAGAGGGCATCAGTTGTATGCCAAATTTAGTAAGTTCGAGTTTTGGCTGAAAAGAATTTCTTTCTTAGGGCGCGTAATTTCCCAAGAGGGTATCTCGGTTGACCCGGCGAAAGTAGAGGCCATGACTAATTGGAAGAGGCCAGAAAATTTCATGGAGATTCATAGTTTTCTAGGGTTGGCTGGGTACTAGAGGCGTTTCATTAAAGATTTTTTCAAATTGGCCGGTCCTTTAACTGACATATCGAAAAAACACGGTCGGTTCGTGTAGGATGCTCGGTGTGAAGCGAGTTTTCGTGAGTTAAAGAAAAGATTGACCATGGCACCGATTCTAGCTTTGCCTAACGGAGTAGACGGGTTTACCGTTTATACCGACGCGTCACGGGAAGGTCTGGGGCGTGTGTTAATGCAAAATCGGAATGTAATATCTTTTGCCTCTAGGAAGTTGAAACCCCACGAGTAGAACTATCCCACCCATGATCTAGAGTTAGCCACGATTGTTTTTGCTCTGATTAAGTGGAGACATTATCTATACGGGGTGACCTTCGAGGTTTACTCAAACCACAAGAGTCTTAGATACCTCTTCTCGCAAAAGGAATTGAACATAAGGCAGCGACGATGGATGGAATTTCTGGAGGACTATGACTGCACTATCAACTATCATCCGGGAAAAGCTAATGTGGTGGCGGATGACTTAAGCCGAAAGGCTCAAGTAGCGGGGTTAATGATTAAGGAGTGGGATCTGTTGGAATCTGTTTGTGAGTGGAAGCCCTGCCTTGGGAGTCAAAATGTGGATTTTGGTAATGTTAAAATAACATCCGCACTACTGGAGCGAGTTAAAGAAGTTCAAAAGAAGGATTCGATGGTGCGGAAATAGGGAGAGAAAGTGGAAAAAGGGGAATTGTCAGATTTTAATTTCAGTCCCGAGGGAGTCTTGAAATACGGAAACCGAATGATGGTGCCCAAAGATGAAACGTTAAAGAAGGAGATCTTAGAGGAAACTCATCGATCTAAGTATACGATCCATTCGGGTAGTAGCAAGATGCACCAAGACCTAAAAGGAGCCTATTGGTGGGACAACATGAAGAAGGAAATTGCTCAATACGTACAAAAATGTCTCATTTGCCAACAAGTTAAAGCAGAGCATAAAAAACCATCGGACTTGTTACAATCTCTTGAGATACCCGAATGGAAGTGGGAAAACATCACAATGAATTTCGTTTCAGGTTTGCCGCGAACACAACGAGGGCATGATGCCGTTTGGGTGATCGTCGACCGGTTAACCAAATCGGCCCATTTCTTGCCGGTAAGCATGAAGTATTTCA
The DNA here is from genome assembly GCF_036785885.1 of Coffea arabica. Classification (NCBI taxonomy): domain Eukaryota; kingdom Viridiplantae; phylum Streptophyta; class Magnoliopsida; order Gentianales; family Rubiaceae; genus Coffea; species Coffea arabica. The sequence continues at coordinate 20,354,513 of NC_092318.1, read as the reverse complement.
TGGACAAATTGACCCAGGTGTACGTGGATGAGATCGTAAGATTACATGGAGTTCCTGTGAGCATCGTTTCGGATAGAGATCCCCGCTTTATATCTAGATTTTGGCAGAAATGTCAAGAAACTTTGGGGACTAAGCTCAACTTAAGCACCACCTATCACCCTCAGACGGATGGACAGTCGGAGCGAACAATTCAAACTCTCGAGAATATGTTAAGGACCTGTGTTCTGGATTTTGGAGGTAATTGGGGTCAACATATGACCTTAGTAGAGTTTGCTTACAATAACAGTTACCATTCGTCAATTCAAATGGCACTCTACGAAGCGTTATACGGGAGGAAGTGCCGGTCACCGATCTATTGGGACGAAATCGGTGAGAGAAAGGTGCTAGATCCAACCACTATTCCATGGATGGAGAATGCTCGAGAAAGAGGCAAGTTGATACGACAAAGTCTCCAAATAGCTCAAAACCGAAAGAAGAGCTACGCGGACAATCGAAGAAAAGATCTGGAGTTCGAAGTTGGGGACTGTGTTTTCCTTAAGGTCACACCATTACGAAGTGTCACGGCGGGTAGAGGAAAAAAACTTCAACCGAGATTCGTCAGACCTTTCAAGATTCTCCAAAGAGTTGGTAAAGTAGCGTATCGACTTAAACTACAGTCAAGTCTATCCAGAATTCACAACGTCTTCCACGTCTCGATGCTTAAAAAGTATTATCCTGATACGTCTCACATCTTACAGCCAGAGGAAGTCGAGATAGATGAATCCCTCACCTACGAAGAGAAGCCAGTACAGTTGCTCGACCGAAAGGTTAAAGAGTTGAGAAACAAACGAATACCTTTGGTGAAGATTTTGTGGAGAAATCACGGAATTGAGGAGGTTACCTGGGAGGTGGAAGAAGAAATGAAAAAAAAATGCCCTGAACTGTTTGAAAATCAAGATGAGAAATTTCGAGGGCGAAATTCTTTTAAGGGGAAGAGAGTGTGAGAACCCGTAATTTTCTTATTTTCTAAGTTTTATTTTATTTAATTGCACACTAATTCTATAGTTTCTTTGTTAGAAAAATTTTCTGGATAATTTTTATGAGTAAATATGGTTTTTAAATTATTTTTCTAGTATAAATTAGTTCATGAGATTTTCGACAGGGGTATTACCAATTATTGATTAGGAAAGAAGATATCCCGAAAACTGCTATCAATTCGAGATATGGGCACTACGAATTCGCAGTCATGCCCTTCGGACTAACCAATGCCCCTACCGCCTTCATGGATGTAATGCATAGGATTTTTAAACCCTACCTGGATCGATTTGTCGTTGTCTTTATTGACGATATCTTGGTCTACTCCAAGACTTGTGGGGAGCATGAACAGCACCTAAGAATCATTTTACAAACCCTAAGAGGGCATCAGTTGTATGCCAAATTTAGTAAGTTCGAGTTTTGGCTGAAAAGAATTTCTTTCTTAGGGCGCGTAATTTCCCAAGAGGGTATCTCGGTTGACCCGGCGAAAGTAGAGGCCATGACCAATTGGAAGAGGCCAGAAAATTTCATGGAGATTCATAGTTTTCTAGGGTTGGCTGGGTACTAGAGGCGTTTCATTAAAGATTTTTTCAAATTGGCCGGTCCTTTAACTGACATATCGAAAAAACACGGTCGGTTCGTGTAGGATGCTCGGTGTGAAGCGAGTTTTCGTGAGTTAAAGAAAAGATTGACCATGGCACCGATTCTAGCTTTGCCTAACGGAGTAGACGGGTTTACCGTTTATACCGACGCGTCACGGGAAGGTCTGGGGCGTGTGTTAATGCAAAATCGGAATGTAATATCTTTTGCCTCTAGGAAGTTGAAACCCCACGAGTAGAACTATCCCACCCATGATCTAGAGTTAGCCACGATTGTTTTTGCTCTGATTAAGTGGAGACATTATCTATACGGGGTGACCTTCGAGGTTTACTCAAACCACAAGAGTCTTAGATACCTCTTCTCGCAAAAGGAATTGAACATAAGGCAGCGACGATGGATGGAATTTCTGGAGGACTATGACTGCACTATCAACTATCATCCGGGAAAAGCTAATGTGGTGGCGGATGACTTAAGCCGAAAGGCTCAAGTAGCGGGGTTAATGATTAAGGAGTGGGATCTGTTGGAATCTGTTTGTGAGTGGAAGCCCTGCCTTGGGAGTCAAAATGTGGATTTTGGTAATGTTAAAATAACATCCGCACTACTGGAGCGAGTTAAAGAAGTTCAAAAGAAGGATTCGATGGTGCGGAAATAGGGAGAGAAAGTGGAAAAAGGGGAATTGTCAGATTTTAATTTCAGTCCCGAGGGAGTCTTGAAATACGGAAACCGAATGATGGTGCCCAAAGATGAAACGTTAAAGAAGGAGATCTTAGAGGAAACTCATCGATCTAAGTATACGATCCATTCGGGTAGTAGCAAGATGCACCAAGACCTAAAAGGAGCCTATTGGTGGGACAACATGAAGAAGGAAATTGCTCAATACGTACAAAAATGTCTCATTTGCCAACAAGTTAAAGCAGAGCATAAAAAACCATCGGACTTGTTACAATCTCTTGAGATACCCGAATGGAAGTGGGAAAACATCACAATGAATTTCGTTTCAGGTTTGCCGCGAACACAACGAGGGCATGATGCCGTTTGGGTGATCGTCGACCGGTTAACCAAATCGGCCCATTTCTTGCCGGTAAGCATGAAGTATTTCATGGACAAATTGACCCAGGTGTACGTGGATGAGATCGTAAGATTACATGGAGTTCCTGTGAGCATCGTTTCGGATAGAGATCCCCGCTTTATATCTAGATTTTGGCAGAAATGTCAAGAAACTTTGGGGACTAAGCTCAACTTAAGCACCACCTATCACCCTCAGACGGATGGACAGTCGGAGCGAACAATTCAAACTCTCGAGAATATGTTAAGGACCTGTGTTCTGGATTTTGGAGGTAATTGGGGTCAACATATGACCTTAGTAGAGTTTGCTTACAATAACAGTTACCATTCGTCAATTCAAATGGCACTCTACGAAGCGTTATACGGGAGGAAGTGCCGGTCACCGATCTATTGGGACGAAATCGGTGAGAGAAAGGTGCTAGATCCAACCACTATTCCATGGATGGAGAATGCTCGAGAAAGAGGCAAGTTGATACGACAAAGTCTCCAAATAGCTCAAAACCGAAAGAAGAGCTACGCGGACAATCGAAGAAAAGATCTGGAGTTCGAAGTTGGGGACTGTGTTTTCCTTAAGGTCACACCATTACGAAGTGTCACGGCGGGTAGAGGAAAAAAACTTCAACCGAGATTCGTCAGACCTTTCAAGATTCTCCAAAGAGTTGGTAAAGTAGCGTATCGACTTAAACTACAGTCAAGTCTATCCAGAATTCACAACGTCTTCCACGTCTCGATGCTTAAAAAGTATTATCCTGATACGTCTCACATCTTACAGCCAGAGGAAGTCGAGATAGATGAATCCCTCACCTACGAAGAGAAGCCAGTACAGTTGCTCGACCGAAAGGTTAAAGAGTTGAGAAACAAACGAATACCTTTGGTGAAGATTTTGTGGAGAAATCACGGAATTGAGGAGGTTACCTGGGAGGTGGAAGAAGAAATGAAAAAAAAATGCCCTGAACTGTTTGAAAATCAAGATGAGAAATTTCGAGGGCGAAATTCTTTTAAGGGGAAGAGAGTGTGAGAACCCGTAATTTTCTTATTTTCTAAGTTTTATTTTATTTAATTGCACACTAATTCTATAGTTTCTTTGTTAGAAAAATTTTCTGGATAATTTTTATGAGTAAATATGGTTTTTAAATTATTTTTCTAGTATAAATTAGTTCATGAGATTTTCGACAGGGGTATTACCAATTATTGATTAGGAAAGAAGATATCCCGAAAACTGCTATCAATTCGAGATATGGGCACTACGAATTCGCAGTCATGCCCTTCGGACTAACCAATGCCCCTACCGCCTTCATGGATGTAATGCATAGGATTTTTAAACCCTACCTGGATCGATTTGTCGTTGTCTTTATTGACGATATCTTGGTCTACTCCAAGACTTGTGAGGAGCATGAACAGCACCTAAGAATCATTTTACAAACCCTAAGAGGGCATCAGTTGTATGCCAAATTTAGTAAGTTCGAGTTTTGGCTGAAAAGAATTTCTTTCTTAGGGCGCGTAATTTCCCAAGAGGGTATCTCGGTTGACCCGGCGAAAGTAGAGGCCATGACTAATTGGAAGAGGCCAGAAAATTTCATGGAGATTCATAGTTTTCTAGGGTTGGCTGGGTACTAGAGGCGTTTCATTAAAGATTTTTTCAAATTGGCCGGTCCTTTAACTGACATATCGAAAAAACACGGTCGGTTCGAGTAGGATGCTCGGTGTGAAGCGAGTTTTCGTGAGTTAAAGAAAAGATTGACCATGGCACCGATTCTAGCTTTGCCTAACGGAGTAGACGGGTTTACCGTTTATACCGACGCGTCACGGGAAGGTCTGGGGCGTGTGTTAATGCAAAATCGGAATGTAATATCTTTTGCCTCTAGGAAGTTGAAACCCCACGAGTAGAACTATCCCACCCATGATCTAGAGTTAGCCACGATTGTTTTTGCTCTGATTAAGTGGAGACATTATCTATACGGGGTGACCTTCGAGGTTTACTCAAACCACAAGAGTCTTAGATACCTCTTCTCGCAAAAGGAATTGAACATAAGGCAGCGACGATGGATGGAATTTCTGGAGGACTATGACTGCACTATCAACTATCATCCAGGAAAAGCTAATGTGGTGGCGGATGACTTAAGCCGAAAGGCTCAAGTAGCGGGGTTAATGATTAAGGAGTGGGATCTGTTGGAATCTGTTTGTGAGTGGAAGCCCTGCCTTGGGAGTCAAAATGTGGTTTTTGGTAATGTTAAAATAACATCCGCACTACTGGAGCGAGTTAAAGAAGTTCAAAAGAAGGATTCGATGGTGCGGAAATGGGGAGAGAAAGAGGAAAAAGGGGAATTGTCAGATTTTAATTTCAGTCCCGAGGGAGTCTTGAAATACGGAAACCGAATGATGGTGCCCAAAGATGAAACGTTAAAGAAGGAGATCTTAGAGGAAACTCATCGATCTAAGTATACGATCCATTCGGGTAGTAGCAAGATGCACCAAGACCTAAAAGGAGCCTATTGGTGGGACAACATGAAGAAGGAAATTGCTCAATACGTACAAAAATGTCTCATTTGCCAACAAGTTAAAGCAGAGCATAAAAAACCATCGGACTTGTTACAATCTCTTGAGATACCCGAATGGAAGTGGGAAAACATCACAATGAATTTCGTTTCAGGTTTGCCGCGAACACAACGAGGGCATGATGCCGTTTGGGTGATCGTCGACCGGTTAACCAAATCGGCCCATTTCTTGCCGGTAAGCATGAAGTATTTCATGGACAAATTGACCCAGGTGTACGTGGATGAGATCGTAAGATTACATGGAGTTCCTGTGAGCATCGTTTCGGATAGAGATCCCCGCTTTATATCTAGATTTTGGCAGAAATGTCAAGAAACTTTGGGGACTAAGCTCAACTTAAGCACCACCTATCACCCTCAGACGGATGGACAGTCGGAGCGAACAATTCAAACTCTCGAGAATATGTTAAGGACCTGTGTTCTGGATTTTGGAGGTAATTGGGGTCAACATATGACCTTAGTAGAGTTTGCTTACAATAACAGTTACCATTCGTCAATTCAAATGGCACTCTACGAAGCGTTATACGGGAGGAAGTGCCGGTCACCGATCTATTGGGACGAAATCGGTGAGAGAAAGGTGCTAGATCCAACCACTATTCCATGGATGGAGAATGCTCGAGAAAGAGGCAAGTTGATACGACAAAGTCTCCAAATAGCTCAAAACCGAAAGAAGAGCTACGCGGACAATCGAAGAAAAGATCTGGAGTTCGAAGTTGGGGACTGTGTTTTCCTTAAGGTCACACCATTACGAAGTGTCACGGCGGGTAGAGGAAAAAAACTTCAACCGAGATTCGTCAGACCTTTCAAGATTCTCCAAAGAGTTGGTAAAGTAGCGTATCGACTTAAACTACAGTCAAGTCTATCCAGAATTCACAACGTCTTCCACGTCTCGATGCTTAAAAAGTATTATCCTGATACGTCTCACATCTTACAGCCAGAGGAAGTCGAGATAGATGAATCCCTCACCTACGAAGAGAAGCCAGTACAGTTGCTCGACCGAAAGGTTAAAGAGTTGAGAAACAAACGAATACCTTTGGTGAAGATTTTGTGGAGAAATCACGGAATTGAGGAGGTTACCTGGGAGGTGGAAGAAGAAATGAAAAAAAAATGCCCTGAACTGTTTGAAAATCAAGATGAGAAATTTCGAGGGCGAAATTCTTTTAAGGGGAAGAGAGTGTGAGAACCCGTAATTTTCTTATTTTCTAAGTTTTATTTTATTTAATTGCACACTAATTCTATAGTTTCTTTGTTAGAAAAATTTTCTGGATAATTTTTATGAGTAAATATGGTTTTTAAATTATTTTTCTAGTATAAATTAGTTCATGAGATTTTCGACAGGGGTATTACCAATTATTGATTAGGAAAGAAGATATCCCGAAAACTGCTATCAATTCGAGATATGGGCACTACGAATTCGCAGTCATGCCCTTCGGACTAACCAATGCCCCTACCGCCTTCATGGATGTAATGCATAGGATTTTTAAACCCTACCTGGATCGATTTGTCGTTGTCTTTATTGACGATATCTTGGTCTACTCCAAGACTTGTGGGGAGCATGAACAGCACCTAAGAATCATTTTACAAACCCTAAGAGGGCATCAGTTGTATGCCAAATTTAGTAAGTTCGAGTTTTGGCTGAAAAGAATTTCTTTCTTAGGGCGCGTAATTTCCCAAGAGGGTATCTCGGTTGACCCGGCGAAAGTAGAGGCCATGACCAATTGGAAGAGGCCAGAAAATTTCATGGAGATTCATAGTTTTCTAGGGTTGGCTGGGTACTAGAGGCGTTTCATTAAAGATTTTTTCAAATTGGCCGGTCCTTTAACTGACATATCGAAAAAACACGGTCGGTTCGTGTAGGATGCTCGGTGTGAAGCGAGTTTTCGTGAGTTAAAGAAAAGATTGACCATGGCACCGATTCTAGCTTTGCCTAACGGAGTAGACGGGTTTACCGTTTATACCGACGCGTCACGGGAAGGTTTGGGGCGTGTGTTAATGCAAAATCGGAATGTAATATCTTTTGCCTCTAGGAAGTTGAAACCCCACGAGTAGAACTATCCCACCCATGATCTAGAGTTAGCCACGATTGTTTTTGCTCTGATTAAGTGGAGACATTATCTATACGGGGTGACCTTCGAGGTTTACTCAAACCACAAGAGTCTTAGATACCTCTTCTCGCAAAAGGAATTGAACATAAGGCAGCGACGATGGAGAAATGTCAAGAGGCTTTGGGGACTAAGCTCAACTTAAGCACCACCTATCACCCTCAGACGGATGGACAGTCGGAGCGAACAATTCAAACTCTCGAGAATATGTTAAGGACCTGTGTTCTGGATTTTGGAGGTAATTGGGGGTCAACATATGACCTTAGTAGAGTTTGCTTACAATAACAGTTACCATTCGTCAATTCAAATGGCACTCTACGAAGCGCTATACGGGAGAAAGTGCCGGTCACCGATCTATTGGGACGAAATCGGTGAGAGAAAGGTGCTAGATCCAACCACTATTCCATGGATGGAGAATGCTCGAGAAAGAGTCAAGTTGATACGACAAAGTCTCCAAATAGCTCAAAACCGAAAGAAGAGCTACGCGGACAATCGAAGAAAAGATCTGGAGTTCGAAGTTGGGGACTGTGTTTTCCTTAAGGTCACACCATTACGAAGTGTCACGGCGGGTAGAGGAAAAAAACTTCAACCGAGATTCGTCAGACCTTTCAAGATTCTCCAAAGAGTTGGTAAAGTAGCGTATCGACTTAAACTACCGTCAAGTCTATCCAGAATTCACAACGTCTTCCACGTCTCGATGCTGAAAAAGTATTATCCTGATACGTCTCACATCTTACAGCCAGAGGAAGTCGAGATAGATGAATCCCTCACCTACGAAGAGAAGACAGTACAGTTGCTCGACCGAAAGGTTAAAGAATTGAGAAACAAACGAATACCTTTGGTGAAGATTTTGTGGAGAAATCACGGAATTGAGGAGGTTACCTGGGAGGTGGAAGAAGAAATGAAAAAGAAATGCCCTGAACTGTTTGAAAATCAAGATGAGAAATTTCGAGGGCGAAATTCTTTTAAGGGGGAGAGAGTGTGAGAACCCGTAATTTTCTTATTTTCTAAGTTTTATTTTATTTAATTGCATACTAATTCTATAGTTTCTTTGTTAGAAAAATTTTCTGGATAATTTTTATGAGTAAATATGGTTTTTAAATTATTTTTCTAGTATAAATTAGTTCATGAGATTTTCGACAGGGGTATTACCAATTATTGATTAGGAAAGAAGATATCCCGAAAACTGCTATCAATTCGAGATACGGGCACTACGAATTCGCAGTCATGCCCTTCGGACTAACCAATGCCTGTGACAGCCCCACCTCCCCCTAAGGCGAACCAGAGGGTTCGGCGGGCCGCCTGCCCAGCTCTCGCCGGGACTCAGTCGTTCACTACGGTCCTCAAATATATTACAATAATAAACCTCAAATATACATCACATGGTCCACAAATATACATCCAAGTCTCCAATAATTACATGTCACAAATGCAGCGGAAACATTTCCCAACTATACATAAAATGATTCCAAATCCAAATTGTACAACATAAAGGCCATCCATTCACGTGAATAAGCACAACAAGTCCTGCCTTCGCCTTGAGCCCTGTGGAGGGGAATAAAATATTTTTGGGGTGAGCTAGAAGCTCAGCGAGTAACCAGCAAAATCATTAAGCAAATATATTTCACAATGTTGCATTTCGATGATTTCGATGATGTCATGATTCAGAGATCAAATGTCCGTTTAGTGCTCTCGTGAGCCAGTGAAATCATTGCACTAGAACACCCAACGCTCAAATAGATCATAACACACGAACAGAGAGAGGAAGCCCCTTTTTGAGCTCCAGATAACCATGAACATGAACCACAAACAGAATGGAGACGTTGGTGTCCAGCACAAGACTTTCCCAGAACTCATTGAAGCCAAAATCATATCATGAATTCACATGCAAGCACGCATGAGATGCAATCGAATAAATAATGCAAGAAACATTTCACAAATAACTTTGGAAATAGTTTAGGGTCACTCACCTCCATGGCTCAGAAACCATCCATCATATATCATTGCCTTGCTCAAATCCGAGTCTTAGATCACAAACTCAATGCAAACAAATCCCTTCAAAGTTCGGACAGCACTTCCCCTAAATTTCTTTACTTTTCCAGCCATCAAGGCTTCATTATTTCCTCAGCCAGTCCCAAAGGTACACACACAACAACAAGTTCATCTAATAGTCATTCAGCAAGTTCCAAGTAGTACTAGTACAAGTCAAACTAGGGAAAAGTCCGGAAATGAAAGTTAAGCTCAAAACCAGAAAAACAGGTTTTGACGTCATTTTGCGGTAATGGTACCAAAGGCGCTACGATTGTCGGATGAAGGTGAAAGACCCACCGTTTCGAAGCTAAGAGATAGGGGTACAATATTGTAGAAGGTCACTCAACTCAGTTTCCAGTGTAACCAGGTCAAAAATGCAAGATGCGATACCAGAATCACGAAAACAGGTTTGCAAAACGCATTCTAGCGTAAACATCATAACTCAGCCTACACAAGTCCAAATCCAGAAATTCCAAAACCAGAGGAAATATACGAAACAGGGATACATTTCATCAGAAGACCTCAACAACCAATTCGGAAGCAATTCCAGCGAAAACAACCAATTACTGTCGCAGATTTCCAATTCTGGGTAACCCAGAACAGCAATAGTAATTTCGACTTATCTCATTCCACGCTACTCCGATTGACCTGAAATTTTGTAGGCACCTCTAAAATGTCATTCCCTACAACTTTCATGGTTTAAGAAAAGGCCAATTCGGCCTCTATCTAGGACCTAAAAATTCGGACAGAATGTTCATCACAAAACCCTCACTTTTCAATTTTTGGTCCAAAACAGAAATTGGTTGCAATTAATCACTTTTTCCACCTCCTAGAGTCATTAAACATCATTTCCAATCATCATACATGACCCCATAATCATATCCATATGAAAACAGAAAAATCCCCAAAAATAATAAATCTTCATCATTTTCAACCAAAATCAGGAAATCAACCATAAAATCACTTATTCAACCACCACCAATCACTAATTGAACATTATCAAGATCAAAGGAAAGGTTCCTTAGTCACTTACCTTACAAACCCAAGAAAAGACCCAACTTAGCACCTTTGCTTCTCAAACCACTTCACTACACACCTTAATACTACCAAGAGAAAGGTTTTTATGGAGCAAATCCAAGTTTAATCGGTTAAATTGTTTGATTGGAGCAAGAAATGAAGAATTAAGATGGAAGCTTTCCTTTCTTTTCTTGTAAGAAGAGGTTCAGCCAAGCTTGAAGGAAAAATGGAAGATTTTTGGTCAATTTTGATATTAATTTGGTAAAGGTAAAGTCAAAGATTAAATCACAAGGTGACACTTGTCACCTTTTGGTTCAAAACTTATCGTTTTGTCTCTCCAATACAAATATCTTAACACCTTGTAAAATAATATCACTTAATACAAAAATCCAACAAGTTGTCAAAAATATATTGCGTTTACCGCACTTGCGGGTCCCACGTTCAAAATACGCTTTTAATTTCTCAAAAACTAACCGATACTAGAAAAATCATTTTCAAACTATCTTTGCTCATAAACTTTATCTGGGGAATTTTTCTAATAAAGAAAATGTAGAAAAGGCGGGCGATTAAATAAAATAAACCCTAGAAAATTAGAAAATTTTCGGGTTCTCACACTCATACTTTTCGGGGCGTCACAATCTCCCCTCCTTAAAAGAATGTCGTCCTCGACATTCCATCTTGTACCAATCAAGTCAAGACATCCCGCAAAAATCTCTCAAGAGTCAAATCAAACCCACAGTCCGGCATCCTAAACTTCAAGCCTAGGATACACTACAGAGATCTGAAGCCTAAGCTCTGATACCACCTGTCACGGCCCCACCTCCCCCTAAGGCGAACCAGAGGGTTCGGCGGGCCGCCTGCCCAGCTCTCGCCGGGACTCAGTCGTTCACTACGGTCCTCAAATATATTACAATAATAAACCTCAAATATACATCACATGGTCCACAAATATACATCCAAGTCTCCAATAATTACATGTCACAAATGCAGCGGAAACAATTCCCAACTATACATAAAATGATTCCAAATCCAAATTGTACAACATAAAGGCCATCCATTCACGTGAATAAGCACAACAAGTCCTGCCTTCGCCTTGAGCCCTGTGGAGGGGAATAAAATATTTTTGGGGTGAGCTAGAAGCTCAGCGAGTAACCAGCAAAATCATTAAGCAAATATATTTCACAATGTTGCATTTCGATGATTTCGATGATGTCATGATTCAGAGATCAAATGTCCGTTTAGTGCTCTCGTGAGCCAGTGAAATCATTGCACTAGAACACCCAACGCTCAAATAGATCATAACACACGAACAGAGAGAGGAAGCCCCTTTTTGAGCTCCAGATAACCATGAACATGAACCACAAACAGAATGGAGACGTTGGTGTCCAGCACAAGACTTTCCCAGAACTCATTGAAGCCAAAATCATATCATGAATTCACATGCAAGCACGCATGAGATGCAATCGAATAAATAATGCAAGAAACATTTCACAAATAACTTTGGAAATAGTTTAGGGTCACTCACCTCCATGGCTCAGAAACCATCCATCATATATCATTGCCTTGCTCAAATCCGAGTCTTAGATCACAAACTCAATGCAAACAAATCCCTTCAAAGTTCGGACAGCACTTCCCCTAAATTTCTTTACTTTTCCAGCCATCAAGGCTTCATTATTTCCTCAGCCAGTCCCAAAGGTACACACACAACAACAAGTTCATCTAATAGTCATTCAGCAAGTTCCAAGTAGTACTAGTACAAGTCAAACTAGGGAAAAGTCCGGAAATGAAAGTTAAGCTCAAAACCAGAAAAACAGGTTTTGACGTCATTTTGCGGTAATGGTACCAAAGGCGCTACGATTGTCGGATGAAGGTGAAAGACCCACCGTTTCGAAGCTAAGAGATAGGGGTACAATATTGTAGAAGGTCACTCAACTCAGTTTCCAGTGTAACCAGGTCAAAAATGCAAGATGCGATACCAGAATCACGAAAACAGGTTTGCAAAACGCATTCTAGCGTAAACATCATAACTCAGCCTACACAAGTCCAAATCCAGAAATTCCAAAACCAGAGGAAATATACGAAACAGGGATACATTTCATCAGAAGACCTCAACAACCAATTCGGAAGCAATTCCAGCGAAAACAACCAATTACTGTCGCAGATTTCCAATTCTGGGTAACCCAGAACAGCAATAGTAATTTCGACTTATCTCATTCCACGCTACTCCGATTGACCTGAAATTTTGTAGGCACCTCTAAAATGTCATTCCCTACAACTTTCATGGTTTAAGAAAAGGCCAATTCGGCCTCTATCTAGGACCTAAAAATTCGGACAGAATGTTCATCACAAAACCCTCACTTTTCAATTTTTGGTCCAAAACAGAAATTGGTTGCAATTAATCACTTTTTCCACCTCCTAGAGTCATTAAACATCATTTCCAATCATCATACATGACCCCATAATCATATCCATATGAAAACAGAAAAATCCCCAAAAATAATAAATCTTCATCATTTTCAACCAAAATCAGGAAATCAACCATAAAATCACTTATTCAACCACCACCAATCACTAATTGAACATTATCAAGATCAAAGGAAAGGTTCCTTAGTCACTTACCTTACAAACCCAAGAAAAGACCCAACTTAGCACCTTTGCTTCTCAAACCACTTCACTACACACCTTAATACTACCAAGAGAAAGGTTTTTATGGAGCAAATCCAAGTTTAATCGGTTAAATTGTTTGATTGGAGCAAGAAATGAAGAATTAAGATGGAAGCTTTCCTTTCTTTTCTTGTAAGAAGAGGTTCAGCCAAGCTTGAAGGAAAAATGGAAGATTTTTGGTCAATTTTGATATTAATTTGGTAAAGGTAAAGTCAAAGATTAAATCACAAGGTGACACTTGTCACCTTTTGGTTCAAAACTTATCGTTTTGTCTCTCCAATACAAATATCTTAACACCTTGTAAAATAATATCACTTAATACAAAAATCCAACAAGTTGTCAAAAATATATTGCGTTTACCGCACTTGCGGGTCCCACGTTCAAAATACGCTTTTAATTTCTCAAAAACTAACCGATACTAGAAAAATCATTTTCAAACTATCTTTGCTCATAAACTTTATCTGGGGAATTTTTCTAATAAAGAAAATGTAGAAAAGGCGGGCGATTAAATAAAATAAACCCTAGAAAATTAGAAAATTTTCGGGTTCTCACACTCATACTTTTCGGGGCGTCACAATCTCCCCTCCTTAAAAGAATGTCGTCCTCGACATTCCATCTTGTACCAATCAAGTCAAGACATCCCGCAAAAATCTCTCAAGAGTCAAATCAAACCCACAGTCCGGCATCCTAAACTTCAAGCCTAGGATACACTACAGAGATCTGAAGCCTAAGCTCTGATACCACCTGTCACGGCCCCACCTCCCCCTAAGGCGAACCAGAGGGTTCGGCGGGCCGCCTGCCCAGCTCTCGCCGGGACTCAGTCGTTCACTACGGTCCTCAAATATATTACAATAATAAACCTCAAATATACATCACATGGTCCACAAATATACATCCAAGTCTCCAATAATTACATGTCACAAATGCAGCGGAAACAATTCCCAACTATACATAAAATGATTCCAAATCCAAATTGTACAACATAAAGGCCATCCATTCACGTGAATAAGCACAACAAGTCCTGCCTTCGCCTTGAGCCCTGTGGAGGGGAATAAAATATTTTTGGGGTGAGCTAGAAGCTCAGCGAGTAACCAGCAAAATCATTAAGCAAATATATTTCACAATGTTGCATTTCGATGATTTCGATGATGTCATGATTCAGAGATCAAATGTCCGTTTAGTGCTCTCGTGAGCCAGTGAAATCATTGCACTAGAACACCCAACGCTCAAATAGATCATAACACACGAACAGAGAGAGGAAGCCCCTTTTTGAGCTCCAGATAACCATGAACATGAACCACAAACAGAATGGAGACGTTGGTGTCCAGCACAAGACTTTCCCAGAACTCATTGAAGCCAAAATCATATCATGAATTCACATGCAAGCACGCATGAGATGCAATCGAATAAATAATGCAAGAAACATTTCACAAATAACTTTGGAAATAGTTTAGGGTCACTCACCTCCATGGCTCAGAAACCATCCATCATATATCATTGCCTTGCTCAAATCCGAGTCTTAGATCACAAACTCAATGCAAACAAATCCCTTCAAAGTTCGGACAGCACTTCCCCTAAATTTCTTTACTTTTCCAGCCATCAAGGCTTCATTATTTCCTCAGCCAGTCCCAAAGGTACACACACAACAACAAGTTCATCTAATAGTCATTCAGCAAGTTCCAAGTAGTACTAGTACAAGTCAAACTAGGGAAAAGTCCGGAAATGAAAGTTAAGCTCAAAACCAGAAAAACAGGTTTTGACGTCATTTTGCGGTAATGGTACCAAAGGCGCTACGATTGTCGGATGAAGGTGAAAGACCCACCGTTTCGAAGCTAAGAGATAGGGGTACAATATTGTAGAAGGTCACTCAACTCAGTTTCCAGTGTAACCAGGTCAAAAATGCAAGATGCGATACCAGAATCACGAAAACAGGTTTGCAAAACGCATTCTAGCGTAAACATCATAACTCAGCCTACACAAGTCCAAATCCAGAAATTCCAAAACCAGAGGAAATATACGAAACAGGGATACATTTCATCAGAAGACCTCAACAACCAATTCGGAAGCAATTCCAGCGAAAACAACCAATTACTGTCGCAGATTTCCAATTCTGGGTAACCCAGAACAGCAATAGTAATTTCGACTTATCTCATTCCACGCTACTCCGATTGACCTGAAATTTTGTAGGCACCTCTAAAATGTCATTCCCTACAACTTTCATGGTTTAAGAAAAGGCCAATTCGGCCTCTATCTAGGACCTAAAAATTCGGACAGAATGTTCATCACAAAACCCTCACTTTTCAATTTTTGGTCCAAAACAGAAATTGGTTGCAATTAATCACTTTTTCCACCTCCTAGAGTCATTAAACATCATTTCCAATCATCATACATGACCCCATAATCATATCCATATGAAAACAGAAAAATCCCCAAAAATAATAAATCTTCATCATTTTCAACCAAAATCAGGAAATCAACCATAAAATCACTTATTCAACCACCACCAATCACTAATTGAACATTATCAAGATCAAAGGAAAGGTTCCTTAGTCACTTACCTTACAAACCCAAGAAAAGACCCAACTTAGCACCTTTGCTTCTCAAACCACTTCACTACACACCTTAATACTACCAAGAGAAAGGTTTTTATGGAGCAAATCCAAGTTTAATCGGTTAAATTGTTTGATTGGAGCAAGAAATGAAGAATTAAGATGGAAGCTTTCCTTTCTTTTCTTGTAAGAAGAGGTTCAGCCAAGCTTGAAGGAAAAATGGAAGATTTTTGGTCAATTTTGATATTAATTTGGTAAAGGTAAAGTCAAAGATTAAATCACAAGGTGACACTTGTCACCTTTTGGTTCAAAACTTATCGTTTTGTCTCTCCAATACAAATATCTTAACACCTTGTAAAATAATATCACTTAATACAAAAATCCAACAAGTTGTCAAAAATATATTGCGTTTACCGCACTTGCGGGTCCCACGTTCAAAATACGCTTTTAATTTCTCAAAAACTAACCGATACTAGAAAAATCATTTTCAAACTATCTTTGCTCATAAACTTTATCTGGGGAATTTTTCTAATAAAGAAAATGTAGAAAAGGCGGGCGATTAAATAAAATAAACCCTAGAAAATTAGAAAATTTTCGGGTTCTCACACTCATACTTTTCGGGGCGTCACAATCTCCCCTCCTTAAAAGAATGTCGTCCTCGACATTCCATCTTGTACCAATCAAGTCAAGACATCCCGCAAAAATCTCTCAAGAGTCAAATCAAACCCACAGTCCGGCATCCTAAACTTCAAGCCTAGGATACACTACAGAGATCTGAAGCCTAAGCTCTGATACCACCTGTCACGGCCCCACCTCCCCCTAAGGCGAACCAGAGGGTTCGGCGGGCCGCCTGCCCAGCTCTCGCCGGGACTCAGTCGTTCACTACGGTCCTCAAATATATTACAATAATAAACCTCAAATATACATCACATGGTCCACAAATATACATCCAAGTCTCCAATAATTACATGTCACAAATGCAGCGGAAACAATTCCCAACTATACATAAAATGATTCCAAATCCAAATTGTACAACATAAAGGCCATCCATTCACGTGAATAAGCACAACAAGTCCTGCCTTCGCCTTGAGCCCTGTGGAGGGGAATAAAATATTTTTGGGGTGAGCTAGAAGCTCAGCGAGTAACCAGCAAAATCATTAAGCAAATATATTTCACAATGTTGCATTTCGATGATGTCATGATTCAGAGATCAAATGTCCGTTTAGTGCTCTCGTGAGCCAGTGAAATCATTGCACTAGAACACCCAACGCTCAAATAGATCATAACACACGAACAGAGAGAGGAAGCCCCTTTTTGAGCTCCAGATAACCATGAACATGAACCACAAACAGAATGGAGACGTTGGTGTCCAGCACAAGACTTTCCCAGAACTCATTGAAGCCAAAATCATATCATGAATTCACATGCAAGCACGCATGAGATGCAATCGAATAAATAATGCAAGAAACATTTCACAAATAACTTTGGAAATAGTTTAGGGTCACTCACCTCCATGGCTCAGAAACCATCCATCATATATCATTGCCTTGCTCAAATCCGAGTCTTAGATCACAAACTCAATGCAAACAAATCCCTTCAAAGTTCGGACAGCACTTCCCCTAAATTTCTTTACTTTTCCAGCCATCAAGGCTTCATTATTTCCTCAGCCAGTCCCAAAGGTACACACACAACAACAAGTTCATCTAATAGTCATTCAGCAAGTTCCAAGTAGTACTAGTACAAGTCAAACTAGGGAAAAGTCCGGAAATGAAAGTTAAGCTCAAAACCAGAAAAACAGGTTTTGACGTCATTTTGCGGTAATGGTACCAAAGGCGCTACGATTGTCGGATGAAGGTGAAAGACCCACCGTTTCGAAGCTAAGAGATAGGGGTACAATATTGTAGAAGGTCACTCAACTCAGTTTCCAGTGTAACCAGGTCAAAAATGCAAGATGCGATACCAGAATCACGAAAACAGGTTTGCAAAACGCATTCTAGCGTAAACATCATAACTCAGCCTACACAAGTCCAAATCCAGAAATTCCAAAACCAGAGGAAATATACGAAACAGGGATACATTTCATCAGAAGACCTCAACAACCAATTCGGAAGCAATTCCAGCGAAAACAACCAATTACTGTCGCAGATTTCCAATTCTGGGTAACCCAGAACAGCAATAGTAATTTCGACTTATCTCATTCCACGCTACTCCGATTGACCTGAAATTTTGTAGGCACCTCTAAAATGTCATTCCCTACAACTTTCATGGTTTAAGAAAAGGCCAATTCGGCCTCTATCTAGGACCTAAAAATTCGGACAGAATGTTCATCACAAAACCCTCACTTTTCAATTTTTGGTCCAAAACAGAAATTGGTTGCAATTAATCACTTTTTCCACCTCCTAGAGTCATTAAACATCATTTCCAATCATCATACATGACCCCATAATCATATCCATATGAAAACAGAAAAATCCCCAAAAATAATAAATCTTCATCATTTTCAACCAAAATCAGGAAATCAACCATAAAATCACTTATTCAACCACCACCAATCACTAATTGAACATTATCAAGATCAAAGGAAAGGTTCCTTAGTCACTTACCTTACAAACCCAAGAAAAGACCCAACTTAGCACCTTTGCTTCTCAAACCACTTCACTACACACCTTAATACTACCAAGAGAAAGGTTTTTATGGAGCAAATCCAAGTTTAATCGGTTAAATTGTTTGATTGGAGCAAGAAATGAAGAATTAAGATGGAAGCTTTCCTTTCTTTTCTTGTAAGAAGAGGTTCAGCCAAGCTTGAAGGAAAAATGGAAGATTTTTGGTCAATTTTGATATTAATTTGGTAAAGGTAAAGTCAAAGATTAAATCACAAGGTGACACTTGTCACCTTTTGGTTCAAAACTTATCGTTTTGTCTCTCCAATACAAATATCTTAACACCTTGTAAAATAATATCACTTAATACAAAAATCCAACAAGTTGTCAAAAATATATTGCGTTTACCGCACTTGCGGGTCCCACGTTCAAAATACGCTTTTAATTTCTCAAAAACTAACCGATACTAGAAAAATCATTTTCAAACTATCTTTGCTCATAAACTTTATCTGGGGAATTTTTCTAATAAAGAAAATGTAGAAAAGGCGGGCGATTAAATAAAATAAACCCTAGAAAATTAGAAAATTTTCGGGTTCTCACACTCATACTTTTCGGGGCGTCACAATCTCCCCTCCTTAAAAGAATGTCGTCCTCGACATTCCATCTTGTACCAATCAAGTCAAGACATCCCGCAAAAATCTCTCAAGAGTCAAATCAAACCCACAGTCCGGCATCCTAAACTTCAAGCCTAGGATACACTACAGAGATCTGAAGCCTAAGCTCTGATACCACCTGTCACGGCCCCACCTCCCCCTAAGGCGAACCAGAGGGTTCGGCGGGCCGCCTGCCCAGCTCTCGCCGGGACTCAGTCGTTCACTACGGTCCTCAAATATATTACAATAATAAACCTCAAATATACATCACATGGTCCACAAATATACATCCAAGTCTCCAATAATTACATGTCACAAATGCAGCGGAAACAATTCCCAACTATACATAAAATGATTCCAAATCCAAATTGTACAACATAAAGGCCATCCATTCACGTGAATAAGCACAACAAGTCCTGCCTTCGCCTTGAGCCCTGTGGAGGGGAATAAAATATTTTTGGGGTGAGCTAGAAGCTCAGCGAGTAACCAGCAAAATCATTAAGCAAATATATTTCACAATGTTGCATTTCGATGATTTCGATGATGTCATGATTCAGAGATCAAATGTCCGTTTAGTGCTCTCGTGAGCCAGTGAAATCATTGCACTAGAACACCCAACGCTCAAATAGATCATAACACACGAACAGAGAGAGGAAGCCCCTTTTTGAGCTCCAGATAACCATGAACATGAACCACAAACAGAATGGAGACGTTGGTGTCCAGCACAAGACTTTCCCAGAACTCATTGAAGCCAAAATCATATCATGAATTCACATGCAAGCACGCATGAGATGCAATCGAATAAATAATGCAAGAAACATTTCACAAATAACTTTGGAAATAGTTTAGGGTCACTCACCTCCATGGCTCAGAAACCATCCATCATATATCATTGCCTTGCTCAAATCCGAGTCTTAGATCACAAACTCAATGCAAACAAATCCCTTCAAAGTTCGGACAGCACTTCCCCTAAATTTCTTTACTTTTCCAGCCATCAAGGCTTCATTATTTCCTCAGCCAGTCCCAAAGGTACACACACAACAACAAGTTCATCTAATAGTCATTCAGCAAGTTCCAAGTAGTACTAGTACAAGTCAAACTAGGGAAAAGTCCGGAAATGAAAGTTAAGCTCAAAACCAGAAAAACAGGTTTTGACGTCATTTTGCGGTAATGGTACCAAAGGCGCTACGATTGTCGGATGAAGGTGAAAGACCCACCGTTTCGAAGCTAAGAGATAGGGGTACAATATTGTAGAAGGTCACTCAACTCAGTTTCCAGTGTAACCAGGTCAAAAATGCAAGATGCGATACCAGAATCACGAAAACAGGTTTGCAAAACGCATTCTAGCGTAAACATCATAACTCAGCCTACACAAGTCCAAATCCAGAAATTCCAAAACCAGAGGAAATATACGAAACAGGGATACATTTCATCAGAAGACCTCAACAACCAATTCGGAAGCAATTCCAGCGAAAACAACCAATTACTGTCGCAGATTTCCAATTCTGGGTAACCCAGAACAGCAATAGTAATTTCGACTTATCTCATTCCACGCTACTCCGATTGACCTGAAATTTTGTAGGCACCTCTAAAATGTCATTCCCTACAACTTTCATGGTTTAAGAAAAGGCCAATTCGGCCTCTATCTAGGACCTAAAAATTCGGACAGAATGTTCATCACAAAACCCTCACTTTTCAATTTTTGGTCCAAAACAGAAATTGGTTGCAATTAATCACTTTTTCCACCTCCTAGAGTCATTAAACATCATTTCCAATCATCATACATGACCCCATAATCATATCCATATGAAAACAGAAAAATCCCCAAAAATAATAAATCTTCATCATTTTCAACCAAAATCAGGAAATCAACCATAAAATCACTTATTCAACCACCACCAATCACTAATTGAACATTATCAAGATCAAAGGAAAGGTTCCTTAGTCACTTACCTTACAAACCCAAGAAAAGACCCAACTTAGCACCTTTGCTTCTCAAACCACTTCACTACACACCTTAATACTACCAAGAGAAAGGTTTTTATGGAGCAAATCCAAGTTTAATCGGTTAAATTGTTTGATTGGAGCAAGAAATGAAGAATTAAGATGGAAGCTTTCCTTTCTTTTCTTGTAAGAAGAGGTTCAGCCAAGCTTGAAGGAAAAATGGAAGATTTTTGGTCAATTTTGATATTAATTTGGTAAAGGTAAAGTCAAAGATTAAATCACAAGGTGACACTTGTCACCTTTTGGTTCAAAACTTATCGTTTTGTCTCTCCAATACAAATATCTTAACACCTTGTAAAATAATATCACTTAATACAAAAATCCAACAAGTTGTCAAAAATATATTGCGTTTACCGCACTTGCGGGTCCCACGTTCAAAATACGCTTTTAATTTCTCAAAAACTAACCGATACTAGAAAAATCATTTTCAAACTATCTTTGCTCATAAACTTTATCTGGGGAATTTTTCTAATAAAGAAAATGTAGAAAAGGCGGGCGATTAAATAAAATAAACCCTAGAAAATTAGAAAATTTTCGGGTTCTCACACTCATACTTTTCGGGGCGTCACAATCTCCCCTCCTTAAAAGAATGTCGTCCTCGACATTCCATCTTGTACCAATCAAGTCAAGACATCCCGCAAAAATCTCTCAAGAGTCAAATCAAACCCACAGTCCGGCATCCTAAACTTCAAGCCTAGGATACACTACAGAGATCTGAAGCCTAAGCTCTGATACCACCTGTCACGGCCCCACCTCCCCCTAAGGCGAACCAGAGGGTTCGGCGGGCCGCCTGCCCAGCTCTCGCCGGGACTCAGTCGTTCACTACGGTCCTCAAATATATTACAATAATAAACCTCAAATATACATCACATGGTCCACAAATATACATCCAAGTCTCCAATAATTACATGTCACAAATGCAGCGGAAACAATTCCCAACTATACATAAAATGATTCCAAATCCAAATTGTACAACATAAAGGCCATCCATTCACGTGAATAAGCACAACAAGTCCTGCCTTCGCCTTGAGCCCTGTGGAGGGGAATAAAATATTTTTGGGGTGAGCTAGAAGCTCAGCGAGTAACCAGCAAAATCATTAAGCAAATATATTTCACAATGTTGCATTTCGATGATGTCATGATTCAGAGATCAAATGTCCGTTTAGTGCTCTCGTGAGCCAGTGAAATCATTGCACTAGAACACCCAACGCTCAAATAGATCATAACACACGAACAGAGAGAGGAAGCCCCTTTTTGAGCTCCAGATAACCATGAACATGAACCACAAACAGAATGGAGACGTTGGTGTCCAGCACAAGACTTTCCCAGAACTCATTGAAGCCAAAATCATATCATGAATTCACATGCAAGCACGCATGAGATGCAATCGAATAAATAATGCAAGAAACATTTCACAAATAACTTTGGAAATAGTTTAGGGTCACTCACCTCCATGGCTCAGAAACCATCCATCATATATCATTGCCTTGCTCAAATCCGAGTCTTAGATCACAAACTCAATGCAAACAAATCCCTTCAAAGTTCGGACAGCACTTCCCCTAAATTTCTTTACTTTTCCAGCCATCAAGGCTTCATTATTTCCTCAGCCAGTCCCAAAGGTACACACACAACAACAAGTTCATCTAATAGTCATTCAGCAAGTTCCAAGTAGTACTAGTACAAGTCAAACTAGGGAAAAGTCCGGAAATGAAAGTTAAGCTCAAAACCAGAAAAACAGGTTTTGACGTCATTTTGCGGTAATGGTACCAAAGGCGCTACGATTGTCGGATGAAGGTGAAAGACCCACCGTTTCGAAGCTAAGAGATAGGGGTACAATATTGTAGAAGGTCACTCAACTCAGTTTCCAGTGTAACCAGGTCAAAAATGCAAGATGCGATACCAGAATCACGAAAACAGGTTTGCAAAACGCATTCTAGCGTAAACATCATAACTCAGCCTACACAAGTCCAAATCCAGAAATTCCAAAACCAGAGGAAATATACGAAACAGGGATACATTTCATCAGAAGACCTCAACAACCAATTCGGAAGCAATTCCAGCGAAAACAACCAATTACTGTCGCAGATTTCCAATTCTGGGTAACCCAGAACAGCAATAGTAATTTCGACTTATCTCATTCCACGCTACTCCGATTGACCTGAAATTTTGTAGGCACCTCTAAAATGTCATTCCCTACAACTTTCATGGTTTAAGAAAAGGCCAATTCGGCCTCTATCTAGGACCTAAAAATTCGGACAGAATGTTCATCACAAAACCCTCACTTTTCAATTTTTGGTCCAAAACAGAAATTGGTTGCAATTAATCACTTTTTCCACCTCCTAGAGTCATTAAACATCATTTCCAATCATCATACATGACCCCATAATCATATCCATATGAAAACAGAAAAATCCCCAAAAATAATAAATCTTCATCATTTTCAACCAAAATCAGGAAATCAACCATAAAATCACTTATTCAACCACCACCAATCACTAATTGAACATTATCAAGATCAAAGGAAAGGTTCCTTAGTCACTTACCTTACAAACCCAAGAAAAGACCCAACTTAGCACCTTTGCTTCTCAAACCACTTCACTACACACCTTAATACTACCAAGAGAAAGGTTTTTATGGAGCAAATCCAAGTTTAATCGGTTAAATTGTTTGATTGGAGCAAGAAATGAAGAATTAAGATGGAAGCTTTCCTTTCTTTTCTTGTAAGAAGAGGTTCAGCCAAGCTTGAAGGAAAAATGGAAGATTTTTGGTCAATTTTGATATTAATTTGGTAAAGGTAAAGTCAAAGATTAAATCACAAGGTGACACTTGTCACCTTTTGGTTCAAAACTTATCGTTTTGTCTCTCCAATACAAATATCTTAACACCTTGTAAAATAATATCACTTAATACAAAAATCCAACAAGTTGTCAAAAATATATTGCGTTTACCGCACTTGCGGGTCCCACGTTCAAAATACGCTTTTAATTTCTCAAAAACTAACCGATACTAGAAAAATCATTTTCAAACTATCTTTGCTCATAAACTTTATCTGGGGAATTTTTCTAATAAAGAAAATGTAGAAAAGGCGGGCGATTAAATAAAATAAACCCTAGAAAATTAGAAAATTTTCGGGTTCTGAAATATACGAAACAGGGATACATTTCATCAGAAGACCTCAACAACCAATTCGGAAGCAATTCCAGCGAAAACAACCAATTACTGTCGCAGATTTCCAATTCTGGGTAACCCAGAACAGCAATAGTAATTTCGACTTATCTCATTCCACGCTACTCCGATTGACCTGAAATTTTGTAGGCACCTCTAAAATGTCATTCCCTACAACTTTCATGGTTTAAGAAAAGGCCAATTCGGCCTCTATCTAGGACCTAAAAATTCGGACAGAATGTTCATCACAAAACCCTCACTTTTCAATTTTTGGTCCAAAACAGAAATTGGTTGCAATTAATCACTTTTTCCACCTCCTAGAGTCATTAAACATCATTTCCAATCATCATACATGACCCCATAATCATATCCATATGAAAACAGAAAAATCCCCAAAAATAATAAATCTTCATCATTTTCAACCAAAATCAGGAAATCAACCATAAAATCACTTATTCAACCACCACCAATCACTAATTGAACATTATCAAGATCAAAGGAAAGGTTCCTTAGTCACTTACCTTACAAACCCAAGAAAAGACCCAACTTAGCACCTTTGCTTCTCAAACCACTTCACTACACACCTTAATACTACCAAGAGAAAGGTTTTTATGGAGCAAATCCAAGTTTAATCGGTTAAATTGTTTGATTGGAGCAAGAAATGAAGAATTAAGATGGAAGCTTTCCTTTCTTTTCTTGTAAGAAGAGGTTCAGCCAAGCTTGAAGGAAAAATGGAAGATTTTTGGTCAATTTTGATATTAATTTGGTAAAGGTAAAGTCAAAGATTAAATCACAAGGTGACACTTGTCACCTTTTGGTTCAAAACTTATCGTTTTGTCTCTCCAATACAAATATCTTAACACCTTGTAAAATAATATCACTTAATACAAAAATCCAACAAGTTGTCAAAAATATATTGCGTTTACCGCACTTGCGGGTCCCACGTTCAAAATACGCTTTTAATTTCTCAAAAACTAACCGATACTAGAAAAATCATTTTCAAACTATCTTTGCTCATAAACTTTATCTGGGGAATTTTTCTAATAAAGAAAATGTAGAAAAGGCGGGCGATTAAATAAAATAAACCCTAGAAAATTAGAAAATTTTCGGGTTCTCACACTCATACTTTTCGGGGCGTCACAATCTCCCCTCCTTAAAAGAATGTCGTCCTCGACATTCCATCTTGTACCAATCAAGTCAAGACATCCCGCAAAAATCTCTCAAGAGTCAAATCAAACCCACAGTCCGGCATCCTAAACTTCAAGCCTAGGATACACTACAGAGATCTGAAGCCTAAGCTCTGATACCACCTGTCACGGCCCCACCTCCCCCTAAGGCGAACCAGAGGGTTCGGCGGGCCGCCTGCCCAGCTCTCGCCGGGACTCAGTCGTTCACTACGGTCCTCAAATATATTACAATAATAAACCTCAAATATACATCACATGGTCCACAAATATACATCCAAGTCTCCAATAATTACATGTCACAAATGCAGCGGAAACAATTCCCAACTATACATAAAATGATTCCAAATCCAAATTGTACAACATAAAGGCCATCCATTCACGTGAATAAGCACAACAAGTCCTGCCTTCGCCTTGAGCCCTGTGGAGGGGAATAAAATATTTTTGGGGTGAGCTAGAAGCTCAGCGAGTAACCAGCAAAATCATTAAGCAAATATATTTCACAATGTTGCATTTCGATGATGTCATGATTCAGAGATCAAATGTCCGTTTAGTGCTCTCGTGAGCCAGTGAAATCATTGCACTAGAACACCCAACGCTCAAATAGATCATAACACACGAACAGAGAGAGGAAGCCCCTTTTTGAGCTCCAGATAACCATGAACATGAACCACAAACAGAATGGAGACGTTGGTGTCCAGCACAAGACTTTCCCAGAACTCATTGAAGCCAAAATCATATCATGAATTCACATGCAAGCACGCATGAGATGCAATCGAATAAATAATGCAAGAAACATTTCACAAATAACTTTGGAAATAGTTTAGGGTCACTCACCTCCATGGCTCAGAAACCATCCATCATATATCATTGCCTTGCTCAAATCCGAGTCTTAGATCACAAACTCAATGCAAACAAATCCCTTCAAAGTTCGGACAGCACTTCCCCTAAATTTCTTTACTTTTCCAGCCATCAAGGCTTCATTATTTCCTCAGCCAGTCCCAAAGGTACACACACAACAACAAGTTCATCTAATAGTCATTCAGCAAGTTCCAAGTAGTACTAGTACAAGTCAAACTAGGGAAAAGTCCGGAAATGAAAGTTAAGCTCAAAACCAGAAAAACAGGTTTTGACGTCATTTTGCGGTAATGGTACCAAAGGCGCTACGATTGTCGGATGAAGGTGAAAGACCCACCGTTTCGAAGCTAAGAGATAGGGGTACAATATTGTAGAAGGTCACTCAACTCAGTTTCCAGTGTAACCAGGTCAAAAATGCAAGATGCGATACCAGAATCACGAAAACAGGTTTGCAAAACGCATTCTAGCGTAAACATCATAACTCAGCCTACACAAGTCCAAATCCAGAAATTCCAAAACCAGAGGAAATATACGAAACAGGGATACATTTCATCAGAAGACCTCAACAACCAATTCGGAAGCAATTCCAGCGAAAACAACCAATTACTGTCGCAGATTTCCAATTCTGGGTAACCCAGAACAGCAATAGTAATTTCGACTTATCTCATTCCACGCTACTCCGATTGACCTGAAATTTTGTAGGCACCTCTAAAATGTCATTCCCTACAACTTTCATGGTTTAAGAAAAGGCCAATTCGGCCTCTATCTAGGACCTAAAAATTCGGACAGAATGTTCATCACAAAACCCTCACTTTTCAATTTTTGGTCCAAAACAGAAATTGGTTGCAATTAATCACTTTTTCCACCTCCTAGAGTCATTAAACATCATTTCCAATCATCATACATGACCCCATAATCATATCCATATGAAAACAGAAAAATCCCCAAAAATAATAAATCTTCATCATTTTCAACCAAAATCAGGAAATCAACCATAAAATCACTTATTCAACCACCACCAATCACTAATTGAACATTATCAAGATCAAAGGAAAGGTTCCTTAGTCACTTACCTTACAAACCCAAGAAAAGACCCAACTTAGCACCTTTGCTTCTCAAACCACTTCACTACACACCTTAATACTACCAAGAGAAAGGTTTTTATGGAGCAAATCCAAGTTTAATCGGTTAAATTGTTTGATTGGAGCAAGAAATGAAGAATTAAGATGGAAGCTTTCCTTTCTTTTCTTGTAAGAAGAGGTTCAGCCAAGCTTGAAGGAAAAATGGAAGATTTTTGGTCAATTTTGATATTAATTTGGTAAAGGTAAAGTCAAAGATTAAATCACAAGGTGACACTTGTCACCTTTTGGTTCAAAACTTATCGTTTTGTCTCTCCAATACAAATATCTTAACACCTTGTAAAATAATATCACTTAATACAAAAATCCAACAAGTTGTCAAAAATATATTGCGTTTACCGCACTTGCGGGTCCCACGTTCAAAATACGCTTTTAATTTCTCAAAAACTAACCGATACTAGAAAAATCATTTTCAAACTATCTTTGCTCATAAACTTTATCTGGGGAATTTTTCTAATAAAGAAAATGTAGAAAAGGCGGGCGATTAAATAAAATAAACCCTAGAAAATTAGAAAATTTTCGGGTTCTCACACTCATACTTTTCGGGGCGTCACAATCTCCCCTCCTTAAAAGAATGTCGTCCTCGACATTCCATCTTGTACCAATCAAGTCAAGACATCCCGCAAAAATCTCTCAAGAGTCAAATCAAACCCACAGTCCGGCATCCTAAACTTCAAGCCTAGGATACACTACAGAGATCTGAAGCCTAAGCTCTGATACCACCTGTCACGGCCCCACCTCCCCCTAAGGCGAACCAGAGGGTTCGGCGGGCCGCCTGCCCAGCTCTCGCCGGGACTCAGTCGTTCACTACGGTCCTCAAATATATTACAATAATAAACCTCAAATATACATCACATGGTCCACAAATATACATCCAAGTCTCCAATAATTACATGTCACAAATGCAGCGGAAACAATTCCCAACTATACATAAAATGATTCCAAATCCAAATTGTACAACATAAAGGCCATCCATTCACGTGAATAAGCACAACAAGTCCTGCCTTCGCCTTGAGCCCTGTGGAGGGGAATAAAATATTTTTGGGGTGAGCTAGAAGCTCAGCGAGTAACCAGCAAAATCATTAAGCAAATATATTTCACAATGTTGCATTTCGATGATTTCGATGATGTCATGATTCAGAGATCAAATGTCCGTTTAGTGCTCTCGTGAGCCAGTGAAATCATTGCACTAGAACACCCAACGCTCAAATAGATCATAACACACGAACAGAGAGAGGAAGCCCCTTTTTGAGCTCCAGATAACCATGAACATGAACCACAAACAGAATGGAGACGTTGGTGTCCAGCACAAGACTTTCCCAGAACTCATTGAAGCCAAAATCATATCATGAATTCACATGCAAGCACGCATGAGATGCAATCGAATAAATAATGCAAGAAACATTTCACAAATAACTTTGGAAATAGTTTAGGGTCACTCACCTCCATGGCTCAGAAACCATCCATCATATATCATTGCCTTGCTCAAATCCGAGTCTTAGATCACAAACTCAATGCAAACAAATCCCTTCAAAGTTCGGACAGCACTTCCCCTAAATTTCTTTACTTTTCCAGCCATCAAGGCTTCATTATTTCCTCAGCCAGTCCCAAAGGTACACACACAACAACAAGTTCATCTAATAGTCATTCAGCAAGTTCCAAGTAGTACTAGTACAAGTCAAACTAGGGAAAAGTCCGGAAATGAAAGTTAAGCTCAAAACCAGAAAAACAGGTTTTGACGTCATTTTGCGGTAATGGTACCAAAGGCGCTACGATTGTCGGATGAAGGTGAAAGACCCACCGTTTCGAAGCTAAGAGATAGGGGTACAATATTGTAGAAGGTCACTCAACTCAGTTTCCAGTGTAACCAGGTCAAAAATGCAAGATGCGATACCAGAATCACGAAAACAGGTTTGCAAAACGCATTCTAGCGTAAACATCATAACTCAGCCTACACAAGTCCAAATCCAGAAATTCCAAAACCAGAGGAAATATACGAAACAGGGATACATTTCATCAGAAGACCTCAACAACCAATTCGGAAGCAATTCCAGCGAAAACAACCAATTACTGTCGCAGATTTCCAATTCTGGGTAACCCAGAACAGCAATAGTAATTTCGACTTATCTCATTCCACGCTACTCCGATTGACCTGAAATTTTGTAGGCACCTCTAAAATGTCATTCCCTACAACTTTCATGGTTTAAGAAAAGGCCAATTCGGCCTCTATCTAGGACCTAAAAATTCGGACAGAATGTTCATCACAAAACCCTCACTTTTCAATTTTTGGTCCAAAACAGAAATTGGTTGCAATTAATCACTTTTTCCACCTCCTAGAGTCATTAAACATCATTTCCAATCATCATACATGACCCCATAATCATATCCATATGAAAACAGAAAAATCCCCAAAAATAATAAATCTTCATCATTTTCAACCAAAATCAGGAAATCAACCATAAAATCACTTATTCAACCACCACCAATCACTAATTGAACATTATCAAGATCAAAGGAAAGGTTCCTTAGTCACTTACCTTACAAACCCAAGAAAAGACCCAACTTAGCACCTTTGCTTCTCAAACCACTTCACTACACACCTTAATACTACCAAGAGAAAGGTTTTTATGGAGCAAATCCAAGTTTAATCGGTTAAATTGTTTGATTGGAGCAAGAAATGAAGAATTAAGATGGAAGCTTTCCTTTCTTTTCTTGTAAGAAGAGGTTCAGCCAAGCTTGAAGGAAAAATGGAAGATTTTTGGTCAATTTTGATATTAATTTGGTAAAGGTAAAGTCAAAGATTAAATCACAAGGTGACACTTGTCACCTTTTGGTTCAAAACTTATCGTTTTGTCTCTCCAATACAAATATCTTAACACCTTGTAAAATAATATCACTTAATACAAAAATCCAACAAGTTGTCAAAAATATATTGCGTTTACCGCACTTGCGGGTCCCACGTTCAAAATACGCTTTTAATTTCTCAAAAACTAACCGATACTAGAAAAATCATTTTCAAACTATCTTTGCTCATAAACTTTATCTGGGGAATTTTTCTAATAAAGAAAATGTAGAAAAGGCGGGCGATTAAATAAAATAAACCCTAGAAAATTAGAAAATTTTCGGGTTCTCACACTCATACTTTTCGGGGCGTCACAATCTCCCCTCCTTAAAAGAATGTCGTCCTCGACATTCCATCTTGTACCAATCAAGTCAAGACATCCCGCAAAAATCTCTCAAGAGTCAAATCAAACCCACAGTCCGGCATCCTAAACTTCAAGCCTAGGATACACTACAGAGATCTGAAGCCTAAGCTCTGATACCACCTGTCACGGCCCCACCTCCCCCTAAGGCGAACCAGAGGGTTCGGCGGGCCGCCTGCCCAGCTCTCGCCGGGACTCAGTCGTTCACTACGGTCCTCAAATATATTACAATAATAAACCTCAAATATACATCACATGGTCCACAAATATACATCCAAGTCTCCAATAATTACATGTCACAAATGCAGCGGAAACAATTCCCAACTATACATAAAATGATTCCAAATCCAAATTGTACAACATAAAGGCCATCCATTCACGTGAATAAGCACAACAAGTCCTGCCTTCGCCTTGAGCCCTGTGGAGGGGAATAAAATATTTTTGGGGTGAGCTAGAAGCTCAGCGAGTAACCAGCAAAATCATTAAGCAAATATATTTCACAATGTTGCATTTCGATGATGTCATGATTCAGAGATCAAATGTCCGTTTAGTGCTCTCGTGAGCCAGTGAAATCATTGCACTAGAACACCCAACGCTCAAATAGATCATAACACACGAACAGAGAGAGGAAGCCCCTTTTTGAGCTCCAGATAACCATGAACATGAACCACAAACAGAATGGAGACGTTGGTGTCCAGCACAAGACTTTCCCAGAACTCATTGAAGCCAAAATCATATCATGAATTCACATGCAAGCACGCATGAGATGCAATCGAATAAATAATGCAAGAAACATTTCACAAATAACTTTGGAAATAGTTTAGGGTCACTCACCTCCATGGCTCAGAAACCATCCATCATATATCATTGCCTTGCTCAAATCCGAGTCTTAGATCACAAACTCAATGCAAACAAATCCCTTCAAAGTTCGGACAGCACTTCCCCTAAATTTCTTTACTTTTCCAGCCATCAAGGCTTCATTATTTCCTCAGCCAGTCCCAAAGGTACACACACAACAACAAGTTCATCTAATAGTCATTCAGCAAGTTCCAAGTAGTACTAGTACAAGTCAAACTAGGGAAAAGTCCGGAAATGAAAGTTAAGCTCAAAACCAGAAAAACAGGTTTTGACGTCATTTTGCGGTAATGGTACCAAAGGCGCTACGATTGTCGGATGAAGGTGAAAGACCCACCGTTTCGAAGCTAAGAGATAGGGGTACAATATTGTAGAAGGTCACTCAACTCAGTTTCCAGTGTAACCAGGTCAAAAATGCAAGATGCGATACCAGAATCACGAAAACAGGTTTGCAAAACGCATTCTAGCGTAAACATCATAACTCAGCCTACACAAGTCCAAATCCAGAAATTCCAAAACCAGAGGAAATATACGAAACAGGGATACATTTCATCAGAAGACCTCAACAACCAATTCGGAAGCAATTCCAGCGAAAACAACCAATTACTGTCGCAGATTTCCAATTCTGGGTAACCCAGAACAGCAATAGTAATTTCGACTTATCTCATTCCACGCTACTCCGATTGACCTGAAATTTTGTAGGCACCTCTAAAATGTCATTCCCTACAACTTTCATGGTTTAAGAAAAGGCCAATTCGGCCTCTATCTAGGACCTAAAAATTCGGACAGAATGTTCATCACAAAACCCTCACTTTTCAATTTTTGGTCCAAAACAGAAATTGGTTGCAATTAATCACTTTTTCCACCTCCTAGAGTCATTAAACATCATTTCCAATCATCATACATGACCCCATAATCATATCCATATGAAAACAGAAAAATCCCCAAAAATAATAAATCTTCATCATTTTCAACCAAAATCAGGAAATCAACCATAAAATCACTTATTCAACCACCACCAATCACTAATTGAACATTATCAAGATCAAAGGAAAGGTTCCTTAGTCACTTACCTTACAAACCCAAGAAAAGACCCAACTTAGCACCTTTGCTTCTCAAACCACTTCACTACACACCTTAATACTACCAAGAGAAAGGTTTTTATGGAGCAAATCCAAGTTTAATCGGTTAAATTGTTTGATTGGAGCAAGAAATGAAGAATTAAGATGGAAGCTTTCCTTTCTTTTCTTGTAAGAAGAGGTTCAGCCAAGCTTGAAGGAAAAATGGAAGATTTTTGGTCAATTTTGATATTAATTTGGTAAAGGTAAAGTCAAAGATTAAATCACAAGGTGACACTTGTCACCTTTTGGTTCAAAACTTATCGTTTTGTCTCTCCAATACAAATATCTTAACACCTTGTAAAATAATATCACTTAATACAAAAATCCAACAAGTTGTCAAAAATATATTGCGTTTACCGCACTTGCGGGTCCCACGTTCAAAATACGCTTTTAATTTCTCAAAAACTAACCGATACTAGAAAAATCATTTTCAAACTATCTTTGCTCATAAACTTTATCTGGGGAATTTTTCTAATAAAGAAAATGTAGAAAAGGCGGGCGATTAAATAAAATAAACCCTAGAAAATTAGAAAATTTTCGGGTTCTCACACTCATACTTTTCGGGGCGTCACAATCTCCCCTCCTTAAAAGAATGTCGTCCTCGACATAATGAAAGTTAAGCTCAAAACCAGAAAAACAGGTTTTGACGTCATTTTGCGGTAATGGTACCAAAGGCGCTACGATTGTCGGATGAAGGTGAAAGACCCACCGTTTCGAAGCTAAGAGATAGGGGTACAATATTGTAGAAGGTCACTCAACTCAGTTTCCAGTGTAACCAGGTCAAAAATGCAAGATGCGATACCAGAATCACGAAAACAGGTTTGCAAAACGCATTCTAGCGTAAACATCATAACTCAGCCTACACAAGTCCAAATCCAGAAATTCCAAAACCAGAGGAAATATACGAAACAGGGATACATTTCATCAGAAGACCTCAACAACCAATTCGGAAGCAATTCCAGCGAAAACAACCAATTACTGTCGCAGATTTCCAATTCTGGGTAACCCAGAACAGCAATAGTAATTTCGACTTATCTCATTCCA
Organism: Coffea arabica; assembly: GCF_036785885.1. NCBI lineage: Eukaryota > Viridiplantae > Streptophyta > Magnoliopsida > Gentianales > Rubiaceae > Coffea > Coffea arabica. The sequence goes on along the minus strand of NC_092318.1, from coordinate 20,321,093 downwards.
CGCTACTCCGATTGACCTGAAATTTTGTAGGCACCTCTAAAATGTCATTCCCTACAACTTTCATGGTTTAAGAAAAGGCCAATTCGGCCTCTATCTAGGACCTAAAAATTCGGACAGAATGTTCATCACAAAACCCTCACTTTTCAATTTTTGGTCCAAAACAGAAATTGGTTGCAATTAATCACTTTTTCCACCTCCTAGAGTCATTAAACATCATTTCCAATCATCATACATGACCCCATAATCATATCCATATGAAAACAGAAAAATCCCCAAAAATAATAAATCTTCATCATTTTCAACCAAAATCAGGAAATCAACCATAAAATCACTTATTCAACCACCACCAATCACTAATTGAACATTATCAAGATCAAAGGAAAGGTTCCTTAGTCACTTACCTTACAAACCCAAGAAAAGACCCAACTTAGCACCTTTGCTTCTCAAACCACTTCACTACACACCTTAATACTACCAAGAGAAAGGTTTTTATGGAGCAAATCCAAGTTTAATCGGTTAAATTGTTTGATTGGAGCAAGAAATGAAGAATTAAGATGGAAGCTTTCCTTTCTTTTCTTGTAAGAAGAGGTTCAGCCAAGCTTGAAGGAAAAATGGAAGATTTTTGGTCAATTTTGATATTAATTTGGTAAAGGTAAAGTCAAAGATTAAATCACAAGGTGACACTTGTCACCTTTTGGTTCAAAACTTATCGTTTTGTCTCTCCAATACAAATATCTTAACACCTTGTAAAATAATATCACTTAATACAAAAATCCAACAAGTTGTCAAAAATATATTGCGTTTACCGCACTTGCGGGTCCCACGTTCAAAATACGCTTTTAATTTCTCAAAAACTAACCGATACTAGAAAAATCATTTTCAAACTATCTTTGCTCATAAACTTTATCTGGGGAATTTTTCTAATAAAGAAAATGTAGAAAAGGCGGGCGATTAAATAAAATAAACCCTAGAAAATTAGAAAATTTTCGGGTTCTCACACTCATACTTTTCGGGGCGTCACAATCTCCCCTCCTTAAAAGAATGTCGTCCTCGACATTCCATCTTGTACCAATCAAGTCAAGACATCCCGCAAAAATCTCTCAAGAGTCAAATCAAACCCACAGTCCGGCATCCTAAACTTCAAGCCTAGGATACACTACAGAGATCTGAAGCCTAAGCTCTGATACCACCTGTCACGGCCCCACCTCCCCCTAAGGCGAACCAGAGGGTTCGGCGGGCCGCCTGCCCAGCTCTCGCCGGGACTCAGTCGTTCACTACGGTCCTCAAATATATTACAATAATAAACCTCAAATATACATCACATGGTCCACAAATATACATCCAAGTCTCCAATAATTACATGTCACAAATGCAGCGGAAACAATTCCCAACTATACATAAAATGATTCCAAATCCAAATTGTACAACATAAAGGCCATCCATTCACGTGAATAAGCACAACAAGTCCTGCCTTCGCCTTGAGCCCTGTGGAGGGGAATAAAATATTTTTGGGGTGAGCTAGAAGCTCAGCGAGTAACCAGCAAAATCATTAAGCAAATATATTTCACAATGTTGCATTTCGATGATGTCATGATTCAGAGATCAAATGTCCGTTTAGTGCTCTCGTGAGCCAGTGAAATCATTGCACTAGAACACCCAACGCTCAAATAGATCATAACACACGAACAGAGAGAGGAAGCCCCTTTTTGAGCTCCAGATAACCATGAACATGAACCACAAACAGAATGGAGACGTTGGTGTCCAGCACAAGACTTTCCCAGAACTCATTGAAGCCAAAATCATATCATGAATTCACATGCAAGCACGCATGAGATGCAATCGAATAAATAATGCAAGAAACATTTCACAAATAACTTTGGAAATAGTTTAGGGTCACTCACCTCCATGGCTCAGAAACCATCCATCATATATCATTGCCTTGCTCAAATCCGAGTCTTAGATCACAAACTCAATGCAAACAAATCCCTTCAAAGTTCGGACAGCACTTCCCCTAAATTTCTTTACTTTTCCAGCCATCAAGGCTTCATTATTTCCTCAGCCAGTCCCAAAGGTACACACACAACAACAAGTTCATCTAATAGTCATTCAGCAAGTTCCAAGTAGTACTAGTACAAGTCAAACTAGGGAAAAGTCCGGAAATGAAAGTTAAGCTCAAAACCAGAAAAACAGGTTTTGACGTCATTTTGCGGTAATGGTACCAAAGGCGCTACGATTGTCGGATGAAGGTGAAAGACCCACCGTTTCGAAGCTAAGAGATAGGGGTACAATATTGTAGAAGGTCACTCAACTCAGTTTCCAGTGTAACCAGGTCAAAAATGCAAGATGCGATACCAGAATCACGAAAACAGGTTTGCAAAACGCATTCTAGCGTAAACATCATAACTCAGCCTACACAAGTCCAAATCCAGAAATTCCAAAACCAGAGGAAATATACGAAACAGGGATACATTTCATCAGAAGACCTCAACAACCAATTCGGAAGCAATTCCAGCGAAAACAACCAATTACTGTCGCAGATTTCCAATTCTGGGTAACCCAGAACAGCAATAGTAATTTCGACTTATCTCATTCCACGCTACTCCGATTGACCTGAAATTTTGTAGGCACCTCTAAAATGTCATTCCCTACAACTTTCATGGTTTAAGAAAAGGCCAATTCGGCCTCTATCTAGGACCTAAAAATTCGGACAGAATGTTCATCACAAAACCCTCACTTTTCAATTTTTGGTCCAAAACAGAAATTGGTTGCAATTAATCACTTTTTCCACCTCCTAGAGTCATTAAACATCATTTCCAATCATCATACATGACCCCATAATCATATCCATATGAAAACAGAAAAATCCCCAAAAATAATAAATCTTCATCATTTTCAACCAAAATCAGGAAATCAACCATAAAATCACTTATTCAACCACCACCAATCACTAATTGAACATTATCAAGATCAAAGGAAAGGTTCCTTAGTCACTTACCTTACAAACCCAAGAAAAGACCCAACTTAGCACCTTTGCTTCTCAAACCACTTCACTACACACCTTAATACTACCAAGAGAAAGGTTTTTATGGAGCAAATCCAAGTTTAATCGGTTAAATTGTTTGATTGGAGCAAGAAATGAAGAATTAAGATGGAAGCTTTCCTTTCTTTTCTTGTAAGAAGAGGTTCAGCCAAGCTTGAAGGAAAAATGGAAGATTTTTGGTCAATTTTGATATTAATTTGGTAAAGGTAAAGTCAAAGATTAAATCACAAGGTGACACTTGTCACCTTTTGGTTCAAAACTTATCGTTTTGTCTCTCCAATACAAATATCTTAACACCTTGTAAAATAATATCACTTAATACAAAAATCCAACAAGTTGTCAAAAATATATTGCGTTTACCGCACTTGCGGGTCCCACGTTCAAAATACGCTTTTAATTTCTCAAAAACTAACCGATACTAGAAAAATCATTTTCAAACTATCTTTGCTCATAAACTTTATCTGGGGAATTTTTCTAATAAAGAAAATGTAGAAAAGGCGGGCGATTAAATAAAATAAACCCTAGAAAATTAGAAAATTTTCGGGTTCTCACACTCATACTTTTCGGGGCGTCACAATCTCCCCTCCTTAAAAGAATGTCGTCCTCGACATTCCATCTTGTACCAATCAAGTCAAGACATCCCGCAAAAATCTCTCAAGAGTCAAATCAAACCCACAGTCCGGCATCCTAAACTTCAAGCCTAGGATACACTACAGAGATCTGAAGCCTAAGCTCTGATACCACCTGTCACGGCCCCACCTCCCCCTAAGGCGAACCAGAGGGTTCGGCGGGCCGCCTGCCCAGCTCTCGCCGGGACTCAGTCGTTCACTACGGTCCTCAAATATATTACAATAATAAACCTCAAATATACATCACATGGTCCACAAATATACATCCAAGTCTCCAATAATTACATGTCACAAATGCAGCGGAAACAATTCCCAACTATACATAAAATGATTCCAAATCCAAATTGTACAACATAAAGGCCATCCATTCACGTGAATAAGCACAACAAGTCCTGCCTTCGCCTTGAGCCCTGTGGAGGGGAATAAAATATTTTTGGGGTGAGCTAGAAGCTCAGCGAGTAACCAGCAAAATCATTAAGCAAATATATTTCACAATGTTGCATTTCGATGATTTCGATGATGTCATGATTCAGAGATCAAATGTCCGTTTAGTGCTCTCGTGAGCCAGTGAAATCATTGCACTAGAACACCCAACGCTCAAATAGATCATAACACACGAACAGAGAGAGGAAGCCCCTTTTTGAGCTCCAGATAACCATGAACATGAACCACAAACAGAATGGAGACGTTGGTGTCCAGCACAAGACTTTCCCAGAACTCATTGAAGCCAAAATCATATCATGAATTCACATGCAAGCACGCATGAGATGCAATCGAATAAATAATGCAAGAAACATTTCACAAATAACTTTGGAAATAGTTTAGGGTCACTCACCTCCATGGCTCAGAAACCATCCATCATATATCATTGCCTTGCTCAAATCCGAGTCTTAGATCACAAACTCAATGCAAACAAATCCCTTCAAAGTTCGGACAGCACTTCCCCTAAATTTCTTTACTTTTCCAGCCATCAAGGCTTCATTATTTCCTCAGCCAGTCCCAAAGGTACACACACAACAACAAGTTCATCTAATAGTCATTCAGCAAGTTCCAAGTAGTACTAGTACAAGTCAAACTAGGGAAAAGTCCGGAAATGAAAGTTAAGCTCAAAACCAGAAAAACAGGTTTTGACGTCATTTTGCGGTAATGGTACCAAAGGCGCTACGATTGTCGGATGAAGGTGAAAGACCCACCGTTTCGAAGCTAAGAGATAGGGGTACAATATTGTAGAAGGTCACTCAACTCAGTTTCCAGTGTAACCAGGTCAAAAATGCAAGATGCGATACCAGAATCACGAAAACAGGTTTGCAAAACGCATTCTAGCGTAAACATCATAACTCAGCCTACACAAGTCCAAATCCAGAAATTCCAAAACCAGAGGAAATATACGAAACAGGGATACATTTCATCAGAAGACCTCAACAACCAATTCGGAAGCAATTCCAGCGAAAACAACCAATTACTGTCGCAGATTTCCAATTCTGGGTAACCCAGAACAGCAATAGTAATTTCGACTTATCTCATTCCACGCTACTCCGATTGACCTGAAATTTTGTAGGCACCTCTAAAATGTCATTCCCTACAACTTTCATGGTTTAAGAAAAGGCCAATTCGGCCTCTATCTAGGACCTAAAAATTCGGACAGAATGTTCATCACAAAACCCTCACTTTTCAATTTTTGGTCCAAAACAGAAATTGGTTGCAATTAATCACTTTTTCCACCTCCTAGAGTCATTAAACATCATTTCCAATCATCATACATGACCCCATAATCATATCCATATGAAAACAGAAAAATCCCCAAAAATAATAAATCTTCATCATTTTCAACCAAAATCAGGAAATCAACCATAAAATCACTTATTCAACCACCACCAATCACTAATTGAACATTATCAAGATCAAAGGAAAGGTTCCTTAGTCACTTACCTTACAAACCCAAGAAAAGACCCAACTTAGCACCTTTGCTTCTCAAACCACTTCACTACACACCTTAATACTACCAAGAGAAAGGTTTTTATGGAGCAAATCCAAGTTTAATCGGTTAAATTGTTTGATTGGAGCAAGAAATGAAGAATTAAGATGGAAGCTTTCCTTTCTTTTCTTGTAAGAAGAGGTTCAGCCAAGCTTGAAGGAAAAATGGAAGATTTTTGGTCAATTTTGATATTAATTTGGTAAAGGTAAAGTCAAAGATTAAATCACAAGGTGACACTTGTCACCTTTTGGTTCAAAACTTATCGTTTTGTCTCTCCAATACAAATATCTTAACACCTTGTAAAATAATATCACTTAATACAAAAATCCAACAAGTTGTCAAAAATATATTGCGTTTACCGCACTTGCGGGTCCCACGTTCAAAATACGCTTTTAATTTCTCAAAAACTAACCGATACTAGAAAAATCATTTTCAAACTATCTTTGCTCATAAACTTTATCTGGGGAATTTTTCTAATAAAGAAAATGTAGAAAAGGCGGGCGATTAAATAAAATAAACCCTAGAAAATTAGAAAATTTTCGGGTTCTCACACTCATACTTTTCGGGGCGTCACAATCTCCCCTCCTTAAAAGAATGTCGTCCTCGACATTCCATCTTGTACCAATCAAGTCAAGACATCCCGCAAAAATCTCTCAAGAGTCAAATCAAACCCACAGTCCGGCATCCTAAACTTCAAGCCTAGGATACACTACAGAGATCTGAAGCCTAAGCTCTGATACCACCTGTCACGGCCCCACCTCCCCCTAAGGCGAACCAGAGGGTTCGGCGGGCCGCCTGCCCAGCTCTCGCCGGGACTCAGTCGTTCACTACGGTCCTCAAATATATTACAATAATAAACCTCAAATATACATCACATGGTCCACAAATATACATCCAAGTCTCCAATAATTACATGTCACAAATGCAGCGGAAACAATTCCCAACTATACATAAAATGATTCCAAATCCAAATTGTACAACATAAAGGCCATCCATTCACGTGAATAAGCACAACAAGTCCTGCCTTCGCCTTGAGCCCTGTGGAGGGGAATAAAATATTTTTGGGGTGAGCTAGAAGCTCAGCGAGTAACCAGCAAAATCATTAAGCAAATATATTTCACAATGTTGCATTTCGATGATTTCGATGATGTCATGATTCAGAGATCAAATGTCCGTTTAGTGCTCTCGTGAGCCAGTGAAATCATTGCACTAGAACACCCAACGCTCAAATAGATCATAACACACGAACAGAGAGAGGAAGCCCCTTTTTGAGCTCCAGATAACCATGAACATGAACCACAAACAGAATGGAGACGTTGGTGTCCAGCACAAGACTTTCCCAGAACTCATTGAAGCCAAAATCATATCATGAATTCACATGCAAGCACGCATGAGATGCAATCGAATAAATAATGCAAGAAACATTTCACAAATAACTTTGGAAATAGTTTAGGGTCACTCACCTCCATGGCTCAGAAACCATCCATCATATATCATTGCCTTGCTCAAATCCGAGTCTTAGATCACAAACTCAATGCAAACAAATCCCTTCAAAGTTCGGACAGCACTTCCCCTAAATTTCTTTACTTTTCCAGCCATCAAGGCTTCATTATTTCCTCAGCCAGTCCCAAAGGTACACACACAACAACAAGTTCATCTAATAGTCATTCAGCAAGTTCCAAGTAGTACTAGTACAAGTCAAACTAGGGAAAAGTCCGGAAATGAAAGTTAAGCTCAAAACCAGAAAAACAGGTTTTGACGTCATTTTGCGGTAATGGTACCAAAGGCGCTACGATTGTCGGATGAAGGTGAAAGACCCACCGTTTCGAAGCTAAGAGATAGGGGTACAATATTGTAGAAGGTCACTCAACTCAGTTTCCAGTGTAACCAGGTCAAAAATGCAAGATGCGATACCAGAATCACGAAAACAGGTTTGCAAAACGCATTCTAGCGTAAACATCATAACTCAGCCTACACAAGTCCAAATCCAGAAATTCCAAAACCAGAGGAAATATACGAAACAGGGATACATTTCATCAGAAGACCTCAACAACCAATTCGGAAGCAATTCCAGCGAAAACAACCAATTACTGTCGCAGATTTCCAATTCTGGGTAACCCAGAACAGCAATAGTAATTTCGACTTATCTCATTCCACGCTACTCCGATTGACCTGAAATTTTGTAGGCACCTCTAAAATGTCATTCCCTACAACTTTCATGGTTTAAGAAAAGGCCAATTCGGCCTCTATCTAGGACCTAAAAATTCGGACAGAATGTTCATCACAAAACCCTCACTTTTCAATTTTTGGTCCAAAACAGAAATTGGTTGCAATTAATCACTTTTTCCACCTCCTAGAGTCATTAAACATCATTTCCAATCATCATACATGACCCCATAATCATATCCATATGAAAACAGAAAAATCCCCAAAAATAATAAATCTTCATCATTTTCAACCAAAATCAGGAAATCAACCATAAAATCACTTATTCAACCACCACCAATCACTAATTGAACATTATCAAGATCAAAGGAAAGGTTCCTTAGTCACTTACCTTACAAACCCAAGAAAAGACCCAACTTAGCACCTTTGCTTCTCAAACCACTTCACTACACACCTTAATACTACCAAGAGAAAGGTTTTTATGGAGCAAATCCAAGTTTAATCGGTTAAATTGTTTGATTGGAGCAAGAAATGAAGAATTAAGATGGAAGCTTTCCTTTCTTTTCTTGTAAGAAGAGGTTCAGCCAAGCTTGAAGGAAAAATGGAAGATTTTTGGTCAATTTTGATATTAATTTGGTAAAGGTAAAGTCAAAGATTAAATCACAAGGTGACACTTGTCACCTTTTGGTTCAAAACTTATCGTTTTGTCTCTCCAATACAAATATCTTAACACCTTGTAAAATAATATCACTTAATACAAAAATCCAACAAGTTGTCAAAAATATATTGCGTTTACCGCACTTGCGGGTCCCACGTTCAAAATACGCTTTTAATTTCTCAAAAACTAACCGATACTAGAAAAATCATTTTCAAACTATCTTTGCTCATAAACTTTATCTGGGGAATTTTTCTAATAAAGAAAATGTAGAAAAGGCGGGCGATTAAATAAAATAAACCCTAGAAAATTAGAAAATTTTCGGGTTCTCACACTCATACTTTTCGGGGCGTCACAATCTCCCCTCCTTAAAAGAATGTCGTCCTCGACATTCCATCTTGTACCAATCAAGTCAAGACATCCCGCAAAAATCTCTCAAGAGTCAAATCAAACCCACAGTCCGGCATCCTAAACTTCAAGCCTAGGATACACTACAGAGATCTGAAGCCTAAGCTCTGATACCACCTGTCACGGCCCCACCTCCCCCTAAGGCGAACCAGAGGGTTCGGCGGGCCGCCTGCCCAGCTCTCGCCGGGACTCAGTCGTTCACTACGGTCCTCAAATATATTACAATAATAAACCTCAAATATACATCACATGGTCCACAAATATACATCCAAGTCTCCAATAATTACATGTCACAAATGCAGCGGAAACAATTCCCAACTATACATAAAATGATTCCAAATCCAAATTGTACAACATAAAGGCCATCCATTCACGTGAATAAGCACAACAAGTCCTGCCTTCGCCTTGAGCCCTGTGGAGGGGAATAAAATATTTTTGGGGTGAGCTAGAAGCTCAGCGAGTAACCAGCAAAATCATTAAGCAAATATATTTCACAATGTTGCATTTCGATGATGTCATGATTCAGAGATCAAATGTCCGTTTAGTGCTCTCGTGAGCCAGTGAAATCATTGCACTAGAACACCCAACGCTCAAATAGATCATAACACACGAACAGAGAGAGGAAGCCCCTTTTTGAGCTCCAGATAACCATGAACATGAACCACAAACAGAATGGAGACGTTGGTGTCCAGCACAAGACTTTCCCAGAACTCATTGAAGCCAAAATCATATCATGAATTCACATGCAAGCACGCATGAGATGCAATCGAATAAATAATGCAAGAAACATTTCACAAATAACTTTGGAAATAGTTTAGGGTCACTCACCTCCATGGCTCAGAAACCATCCATCATATATCATTGCCTTGCTCAAATCCGAGTCTTAGATCACAAACTCAATGCAAACAAATCCCTTCAAAGTTCGGACAGCACTTCCCCTAAATTTCTTTACTTTTCCAGCCATCAAGGCTTCATTATTTCCTCAGCCAGTCCCAAAGGTACACACACAACAACAAGTTCATCTAATAGTCATTCAGCAAGTTCCAAGTAGTACTAGTACAAGTCAAACTAGGGAAAAGTCCGGAAATGAAAGTTAAGCTCAAAACCAGAAAAACAGGTTTTGACGTCATTTTGCGGTAATGGTACCAAAGGCGCTACGATTGTCGGATGAAGGTGAAAGACCCACCGTTTCGAAGCTAAGAGATAGGGGTACAATATTGTAGAAGGTCACTCAACTCAGTTTCCAGTGTAACCAGGTCAAAAATGCAAGATGCGATACCAGAATCACGAAAACAGGTTTGCAAAACGCATTCTAGCGTAAACATCATAACTCAGCCTACACAAGTCCAAATCCAGAAATTCCAAAACCAGAGGAAATATACGAAACAGGGATACATTTCATCAGAAGACCTCAACAACCAATTCGGAAGCAATTCCAGCGAAAACAACCAATTACTGTCGCAGATTTCCAATTCTGGGTAACCCAGAACAGCAATAGTAATTTCGACTTATCTCATTCCACGCTACTCCGATTGACCTGAAATTTTGTAGGCACCTCTAAAATGTCATTCCCTACAACTTTCATGGTTTAAGAAAAGGCCAATTCGGCCTCTATCTAGGACCTAAAAATTCGGACAGAATGTTCATCACAAAACCCTCACTTTTCAATTTTTGGTCCAAAACAGAAATTGGTTGCAATTAATCACTTTTTCCACCTCCTAGAGTCATTAAACATCATTTCCAATCATCATACATGACCCCATAATCATATCCATATGAAAACAGAAAAATCCCCAAAAATAATAAATCTTCATCATTTTCAACCAAAATCAGGAAATCAACCATAAAATCACTTATTCAACCACCACCAATCACTAATTGAACATTATCAAGATCAAAGGAAAGGTTCCTTAGTCACTTACCTTACAAACCCAAGAAAAGACCCAACTTAGCACCTTTGCTTCTCAAACCACTTCACTACACACCTTAATACTACCAAGAGAAAGGTTTTTATGGAGCAAATCCAAGTTTAATCGGTTAAATTGTTTGATTGGAGCAAGAAATGAAGAATTAAGATGGAAGCTTTCCTTTCTTTTCTTGTAAGAAGAGGTTCAGCCAAGCTTGAAGGAAAAATGGAAGATTTTTGGTCAATTTTGATATTAATTTGGTAAAGGTAAAGTCAAAGATTAAATCACAAGGTGACACTTGTCACCTTTTGGTTCAAAACTTATCGTTTTGTCTCTCCAATACAAATATCTTAACACCTTGTAAAATAATATCACTTAATACAAAAATCCAACAAGTTGTCAAAAATATATTGCGTTTACCGCACTTGCGGGTCCCACGTTCAAAATACGCTTTTAATTTCTCAAAAACTAACCGATACTAGAAAAATCATTTTCAAACTATCTTTGCTCATAAACTTTATCTGGGGAATTTTTCTAATAAAGAAAATGTAGAAAAGGCGGGCGATTAAATAAAATAAACCCTAGAAAATTAGAAAATTTTCGGGTTCTCACACTCATACTTTTCGGGGCGTCACAATCTCCCCTCCTTAAAAGAATGTCGTCCTCGACATTCCATCTTGTACCAATCAAGTCAAGACATCCCGCAAAAATCTCTCAAGAGTCAAATCAAACCCACAGTCCGGCATCCTAAACTTCAAGCCTAGGATACACTACAGAGATCTGAAGCCTAAGCTCTGATACCACCTGTCACGGCCCCACCTCCCCCTAAGGCGAACCAGAGGGTTCGGCGGGCCGCCTGCCCAGCTCTCGCCGGGACTCAGTCGTTCACTACGGTCCTCAAATATATTACAATAATAAACCTCAAATATACATCACATGGTCCACAAATATACATCCAAGTCTCCAATAATTACATGTCACAAATGCAGCGGAAACAATTCCCAACTATACATAAAATGATTCCAAATCCAAATTGTACAACATAAAGGCCATCCATTCACGTGAATAAGCACAACAAGTCCTGCCTTCGCCTTGAGCCCTGTGGAGGGGAATAAAATATTTTTGGGGTGAGCTAGAAGCTCAGCGAGTAACCAGCAAAATCATTAAGCAAATATATTTCACAATGTTGCATTTCGATGATGTCATGATTCAGAGATCAAATGTCCGTTTAGTGCTCTCGTGAGCCAGTGAAATCATTGCACTAGAACACCCAACGCTCAAATAGATCATAACACACGAACAGAGAGAGGAAGCCCCTTTTTGAGCTCCAGATAACCATGAACATGAACCACAAACAGAATGGAGACGTTGGTGTCCAGCACAAGACTTTCCCAGAACTCATTGAAGCCAAAATCATATCATGAATTCACATGCAAGCACGCATGAGATGCAATCGAATAAATAATGCAAGAAACATTTCACAAATAACTTTGGAAATAGTTTAGGGTCACTCACCTCCATGGCTCAGAAACCATCCATCATATATCATTGCCTTGCTCAAATCCGAGTCTTAGATCACAAACTCAATGCAAACAAATCCCTTCAAAGTTCGGACAGCACTTCCCCTAAATTTCTTTACTTTTCCAGCCATCAAGGCTTCATTATTTCCTCAGCCAGTCCCAAAGGTACACACACAACAACAAGTTCATCTAATAGTCATTCAGCAAGTTCCAAGTAGTACTAGTACAAGTCAAACTAGGGAAAAGTCCGGAAATGAAAGTTAAGCTCAAAACCAGAAAAACAGGTTTTGACGTCATTTTGCGGTAATGGTACCAAAGGCGCTACGATTGTCGGATGAAGGTGAAAGACCCACCGTTTCGAAGCTAAGAGATAGGGGTACAATATTGTAGAAGGTCACTCAACTCAGTTTCCAGTGTAACCAGGTCAAAAATGCAAGATGCGATACCAGAATCACGAAAACAGGTTTGCAAAACGCATTCTAGCGTAAACATCATAACTCAGCCTACACAAGTCCAAATCCAGAAATTCCAAAACCAGAGGAAATATACGAAACAGGGATACATTTCATCAGAAGACCTCAACAACCAATTCGGAAGCAATTCCAGCGAAAACAACCAATTACTGTCGCAGATTTCCAATTCTGGGTAACCCAGAACAGCAATAGTAATTTCGACTTATCTCATTCCACGCTACTCCGATTGACCTGAAATTTTGTAGGCACCTCTAAAATGTCATTCCCTACAACTTTCATGGTTTAAGAAAAGGCCAATTCGGCCTCTATCTAGGACCTAAAAATTCGGACAGAATGTTCATCACAAAACCCTCACTTTTCAATTTTTGGTCCAAAACAGAAATTGGTTGCAATTAATCACTTTTTCCACCTCCTAGAGTCATTAAACATCATTTCCAATCATCATACATGACCCCATAATCATATCCATATGAAAACAGAAAAATCCCCAAAAATAATAAATCTTCATCATTTTCAACCAAAATCAGGAAATCAACCATAAAATCACTTATTCAACCACCACCAATCACTAATTGAACATTATCAAGATCAAAGGAAAGGTTCCTTAGTCACTTACCTTACAAACCCAAGAAAAGACCCAACTTAGCACCTTTGCTTCTCAAACCACTTCACTACACACCTTAATACTACCAAGAGAAAGGTTTTTATGGAGCAAATCCAAGTTTAATCGGTTAAATTGTTTGATTGGAGCAAGAAATGAAGAATTAAGATGGAAGCTTTCCTTTCTTTTCTTGTAAGAAGAGGTTCAGCCAAGCTTGAAGGAAAAATGGAAGATTTTTGGTCAATTTTGATATTAATTTGGTAAAGGTAAAGTCAAAGATTAAATCACAAGGTGACACTTGTCACCTTTTGGTTCAAAACTTATCGTTTTGTCTCTCCAATACAAATATCTTAACACCTTGTAAAATAATATCACTTAATACAAAAATCCAACAAGTTGTCAAAAATATATTGCGTTTACCGCACTTGCGGGTCCCACGTTCAAAATACGCTTTTAATTTCTCAAAAACTAACCGATACTAGAAAAATCATTTTCAAACTATCTTTGCTCATAAACTTTATCTGGGGAATTTTTCTAATAAAGAAAATGTAGAAAAGGCGGGCGATTAAATAAAATAAACCCTAGAAAATTAGAAAATTTTCGGGTTCTCACACTCATACTTTTCGGGGCGTCACAATCTCCCCTCCTTAAAAGAATGTCGTCCTCGACATTCCATCTTGTACCAATCAAGTCAAGACATCCCGCAAAAATCTCTCAAGAGTCAAATCAAACCCACAGTCCGGCATCCTAAACTTCAAGCCTAGGATACACTACAGAGATCTGAAGCCTAAGCTCTGATACCACCTGTCACGGCCCCACCTCCCCCTAAGGCGAACCAGAGGGTTCGGCGGGCCGCCTGCCCAGCTCTCGCCGGGACTCAGTCGTTCACTACGGTCCTCAAATATATTACAATAATAAACCTCAAATATACATCACATGGTCCACAAATATACATCCAAGTCTCCAATAATTACATGTCACAAATGCAGCGGAAACAATTCCCAACTATACATAAAATGATTCCAAATCCAAATTGTACAACATAAAGGCCATCCATTCACGTGAATAAGCACAACAAGTCCTGCCTTCGCCTTGAGCCCTGTGGAGGGGAATAAAATATTTTTGGGGTGAGCTAGAAGCTCAGCGAGTAACCAGCAAAATCATTAAGCAAATATATTTCACAATGTTGCATTTCGATGATGTCATGATTCAGAGATCAAATGTCCGTTTAGTGCTCTCGTGAGCCAGTGAAATCATTGCACTAGAACACCCAACGCTCAAATAGATCATAACACACGAACAGAGAGAGGAAGCCCCTTTTTGAGCTCCAGATAACCATGAACATGAACCACAAACAGAATGGAGACGTTGGTGTCCAGCACAAGACTTTCCCAGAACTCATTGAAGCCAAAATCATATCATGAATTCACATGCAAGCACGCATGAGATGCAATCGAATAAATAATGCAAGAAACATTTCACAAATAACTTTGGAAATAGTTTAGGGTCACTCACCTCCATGGCTCAGAAACCATCCATCATATATCATTGCCTTGCTCAAATCCGAGTCTTAGATCACAAACTCAATGCAAACAAATCCCTTCAAAGTTCGGACAGCACTTCCCCTAAATTTCTTTACTTTTCCAGCCATCAAGGCTTCATTATTTCCTCAGCCAGTCCCAAAGGTACACACACAACAACAAGTTCATCTAATAGTCATTCAGCAAGTTCCAAGTAGTACTAGTACAAGTCAAACTAGGGAAAAGTCCGGAAATGAAAGTTAAGCTCAAAACCAGAAAAACAGGTTTTGACGTCATTTTGCGGTAATGGTACCAAAGGCGCTACGATTGTCGGATGAAGGTGAAAGACCCACCGTTTCGAAGCTAAGAGATAGGGGTACAATATTGTAGAAGGTCACTCAACTCAGTTTCCAGTGTAACCAGGTCAAAAATGCAAGATGCGATACCAGAATCACGAAAACAGGTTTGCAAAACGCATTCTAGCGTAAACATCATAACTCAGCCTACACAAGTCCAAATCCAGAAATTCCAAAACCAGAGGAAATATACGAAACAGGGATACATTTCATCAGAAGACCTCAACAACCAATTCGGAAGCAATTCCAGCGAAAACAACCAATTACTGTCGCAGATTTCCAATTCTGGGTAACCCAGAACAGCAATAGTAATTTCGACTTATCTCATTCCACGCTACTCCGATTGACCTGAAATTTTGTAGGCACCTCTAAAATGTCATTCCCTACAACTTTCATGGTTTAAGAAAAGGCCAATTCGGCCTCTATCTAGGACCTAAAAATTCGGACAGAATGTTCATCACAAAACCCTCACTTTTCAATTTTTGGTCCAAAACAGAAATTGGTTGCAATTAATCACTTTTTCCACCTCCTAGAGTCATTAAACATCATTTCCAATCATCATACATGACCCCATAATCATATCCATATGAAAACAGAAAAATCCCCAAAAATAATAAATCTTCATCATTTTCAACCAAAATCAGGAAATCAACCATAAAATCACTTATTCAACCACCACCAATCACTAATTGAACATTATCAAGATCAAAGGAAAGGTTCCTTAGTCACTTACCTTACAAACCCAAGAAAAGACCCAACTTAGCACCTTTGCTTCTCAAACCACTTCACTACACACCTTAATACTACCAAGAGAAAGGTTTTTATGGAGCAAATCCAAGTTTAATCGGTTAAATTGTTTGATTGGAGCAAGAAATGAAGAATTAAGATGGAAGCTTTCCTTTCTTTTCTTGTAAGAAGAGGTTCAGCCAAGCTTGAAGGAAAAATGGAAGATTTTTGGTCAATTTTGATATTAATTTGGTAAAGGTAAAGTCAAAGATTAAATCACAAGGTGACACTTGTCACCTTTTGGTTCAAAACTTATCGTTTTGTCTCTCCAATACAAATATCTTAACACCTTGTAAAATAATATCACTTAATACAAAAATCCAACAAGTTGTCAAAAATATATTGCGTTTACCGCACTTGCGGGTCCCACGTTCAAAATACGCTTTTAATTTCTCAAAAACTAACCGATACTAGAAAAATCATTTTCAAACTATCTTTGCTCATAAACTTTATCTGGGGAATTTTTCTAATAAAGAAAATGTAGAAAAGGCGGGCGATTAAATAAAATAAACCCTAGAAAATTAGAAAATTTTCGGGTTCTCACACTCATACTTTTCGGGGCGTCACAATCTCCCCTCCTTAAAAGAATGTCGTCCTCGACATTCCATCTTGTACCAATCAAGTCAAGACATCCCGCAAAAATCTCTCAAGAGTCAAATCAAACCCACAGTCCGGCATCCTAAACTTCAAGCCTAGGATACACTACAGAGATCTGAAGCCTAAGCTCTGATACCACCTGTCACGGCCCCACCTCCCCCTAAGGCGAACCAGAGGGTTCGGCGGGCCGCCTGCCCAGCTCTCGCCGGGACTCAGTCGTTCACTACGGTCCTCAAATATATTACAATAATAAACCTCAAATATACATCACATGGTCCACAAATATACATCCAAGTCTCCAATAATTACATGTCACAAATGCAGCGGAAACAATTCCCAACTATACATAAAATGATTCCAAATCCAAATTGTACAACATAAAGGCCATCCATTCACGTGAATAAGCACAACAAGTCCTGCCTTCGCCTTGAGCCCTGTGGAGGGGAATAAAATATTTTTGGGGTGAGCTAGAAGCTCAGCGAGTAACCAGCAAAATCATTAAGCAAATATATTTCACAATGTTGCATTTCGATGATTTCGATGATGTCATGATTCAGAGATCAAATGTCCGTTTAGTGCTCTCGTGAGCCAGTGAAATCATTGCACTAGAACACCCAACGCTCAAATAGATCATAACACACGAACAGAGAGAGGAAGCCCCTTTTTGAGCTCCAGATAACCATGAACATGAACCACAAACAGAATGGAGACGTTGGTGTCCAGCACAAGACTTTCCCAGAACTCATTGAAGCCAAAATCATATCATGAATTCACATGCAAGCACGCATGAGATGCAATCGAATAAATAATGCAAGAAACATTTCACAAATAACTTTGGAAATAGTTTAGGGTCACTCACCTCCATGGCTCAGAAACCATCCATCATATATCATTGCCTTGCTCAAATCCGAGTCTTAGATCACAAACTCAATGCAAACAAATCCCTTCAAAGTTCGGACAGCACTTCCCCTAAATTTCTTTACTTTTCCAGCCATCAAGGCTTCATTATTTCCTCAGCCAGTCCCAAAGGTACACACACAACAACAAGTTCATCTAATAGTCATTCAGCAAGTTCCAAGTAGTACTAGTACAAGTCAAACTAGGGAAAAGTCCGGAAATGAAAGTTAAGCTCAAAACCAGAAAAACAGGTTTTGACGTCATTTTGCGGTAATGGTACCAAAGGCGCTACGATTGTCGGATGAAGGTGAAAGACCCACCGTTTCGAAGCTAAGAGATAGGGGTACAATATTGTAGAAGGTCACTCAACTCAGTTTCCAGTGTAACCAGGTCAAAAATGCAAGATGCGATACCAGAATCACGAAAACAGGTTTGCAAAACGCATTCTAGCGTAAACATCATAACTCAGCCTACACAAGTCCAAATCCAGAAATTCCAAAACCAGAGGAAATATACGAAACAGGGATACATTTCATCAGAAGACCTCAACAACCAATTCGGAAGCAATTCCAGCGAAAACAACCAATTACTGTCGCAGATTTCCAATTCTGGGTAACCCAGAACAGCAATAGTAATTTCGACTTATCTCATTCCACGCTACTCCGATTGACCTGAAATTTTGTAGGCACCTCTAAAATGTCATTCCCTACAACTTTCATGGTTTAAGAAAAGGCCAATTCGGCCTCTATCTAGGACCTAAAAATTCGGACAGAATGTTCATCACAAAACCCTCACTTTTCAATTTTTGGTCCAAAACAGAAATTGGTTGCAATTAATCACTTTTTCCACCTCCTAGAGTCATTAAACATCATTTCCAATCATCATACATGACCCCATAATCATATCCATATGAAAACAGAAAAATCCCCAAAAATAATAAATCTTCATCATTTTCAACCAAAATCAGGAAATCAACCATAAAATCACTTATTCAACCACCACCAATCACTAATTGAACATTATCAAGATCAAAGGAAAGGTTCCTTAGTCACTTACCTTACAAACCCAAGAAAAGACCCAACTTAGCACCTTTGCTTCTCAAACCACTTCACTACACACCTTAATACTACCAAGAGAAAGGTTTTTATGGAGCAAATCCAAGTTTAATCGGTTAAATTGTTTGATTGGAGCAAGAAATGAAGAATTAAGATGGAAGCTTTCCTTTCTTTTCTTGTAAGAAGAGGTTCAGCCAAGCTTGAAGGAAAAATGGAAGATTTTTGGTCAATTTTGATATTAATTTGGTAAAGGTAAAGTCAAAGATTAAATCACAAGGTGACACTTGTCACCTTTTGGTTCAAAACTTATCGTTTTGTCTCTCCAATACAAATATCTTAACACCTTGTAAAATAATATCACTTAATACAAAAATCCAACAAGTTGTCAAAAATATATTGCGTTTACCGCACTTGCGGGTCCCACGTTCAAAATACGCTTTTAATTTCTCAAAAACTAACCGATACTAGAAAAATCATTTTCAAACTATCTTTGCTCATAAACTTTATCTGGGGAATTTTTCTAATAAAGAAAATGTAGAAAAGGCGGGCGATTAAATAAAATAAACCCTAGAAAATTAGAAAATTTTCGGGTTCTCACACTCATACTTTTCGGGGCGTCACAATCTCCCCTCCTTAAAAGAATGTCGTCCTCGACATTCCATCTTGTACCAATCAAGTCAAGACATCCCGCAAAAATCTCTCAAGAGTCAAATCAAACCCACAGTCCGGCATCCTAAACTTCAAGCCTAGGATACACTACAGAGATCTGAAGCCTAAGCTCTGATACCACCTGTCACGGCCCCACCTCCCCCTAAGGCGAACCAGAGGGTTCGGCGGGCCGCCTGCCCAGCTCTCGCCGGGACTCAGTCGTTCACTACGGTCCTCAAATATATTACAATAATAAACCTCAAATATACATCACATGGTCCACAAATATACATCCAAGTCTCCAATAATTACATGTCACAAATGCAGCGGAAACAATTCCCAACTATACATAAAATGATTCCAAATCCAAATTGTACAACATAAAGGCCATCCATTCACGTGAATAAGCACAACAAGTCCTGCCTTCGCCTTGAGCCCTGTGGAGGGGAATAAAATATTTTTGGGGTGAGCTAGAAGCTCAGCGAGTAACCAGCAAAATCATTAAGCAAATATATTTCACAATGTTGCATTTCGATGATGTCATGATTCAGAGATCAAATGTCCGTTTAGTGCTCTCGTGAGCCAGTGAAATCATTGCACTAGAACACCCAACGCTCAAATAGATCATAACACACGAACAGAGAGAGGAAGCCCCTTTTTGAGCTCCAGATAACCATGAACATGAACCACAAACAGAATGGAGACGTTGGTGTCCAGCACAAGACTTTCCCAGAACTCATTGAAGCCAAAATCATATCATGAATTCACATGCAAGCACGCATGAGATGCAATCGAATAAATAATGCAAGAAACATTTCACAAATAACTTTGGAAATAGTTTAGGGTCACTCACCTCCATGGCTCAGAAACCATCCATCATATATCATTGCCTTGCTCAAATCCGAGTCTTAGATCACAAACTCAATGCAAACAAATCCCTTCAAAGTTCGGACAGCACTTCCCCTAAATTTCTTTACTTTTCCAGCCATCAAGGCTTCATTATTTCCTCAGCCAGTCCCAAAGGTACACACACAACAACAAGTTCATCTAATAGTCATTCAGCAAGTTCCAAGTAGTACTAGTACAAGTCAAACTAGGGAAAAGTCCGGAAATGAAAGTTAAGCTCAAAACCAGAAAAACAGGTTTTGACGTCATTTTGCGGTAATGGTACCAAAGGCGCTACGATTGTCGGATGAAGGTGAAAGACCCACCGTTTCGAAGCTAAGAGATAGGGGTACAATATTGTAGAAGGTCACTCAACTCAGTTTCCAGTGTAACCAGGTCAAAAATGCAAGATGCGATACCAGAATCACGAAAACAGGTTTGCAAAACGCATTCTAGCGTAAACATCATAACTCAGCCTACACAAGTCCAAATCCAGAAATTCCAAAACCAGAGGAAATATACGAAACAGGGATACATTTCATCAGAAGACCTCAACAACCAATTCGGAAGCAATTCCAGCGAAAACAACCAATTACTGTCGCAGATTTCCAATTCTGGGTAACCCAGAACAGCAATAGTAATTTCGACTTATCTCATTCCACGCTACTCCGATTGACCTGAAATTTTGTAGGCACCTCTAAAATGTCATTCCCTACAACTTTCATGGTTTAAGAAAAGGCCAATTCGGCCTCTATCTAGGACCTAAAAATTCGGACAGAATGTTCATCACAAAACCCTCACTTTTCAATTTTTGGTCCAAAACAGAAATTGGTTGCAATTAATCACTTTTTCCACCTCCTAGAGTCATTAAACATCATTTCCAATCATCATACATGACCCCATAATCATATCCATATGAAAACAGAAAAATCCCCAAAAATAATAAATCTTCATCATTTTCAACCAAAATCAGGAAATCAACCATAAAATCACTTATTCAACCACCACCAATCACTAATTGAACATTATCAAGATCAAAGGAAAGGTTCCTTAGTCACTTACCTTACAAACCCAAGAAAAGACCCAACTTAGCACCTTTGCTTCTCAAACCACTTCACTACACACCTTAATACTACCAAGAGAAAGGTTTTTATGGAGCAAATCCAAGTTTAATCGGTTAAATTGTTTGATTGGAGCAAGAAATGAAGAATTAAGATGGAAGCTTTCCTTTCTTTTCTTGTAAGAAGAGGTTCAGCCAAGCTTGAAGGAAAAATGGAAGATTTTTGGTCAATTTTGATATTAATTTGGTAAAGGTAAAGTCAAAGATTAAATCACAAGGTGACACTTGTCACCTTTTGGTTCAAAACTTATCGTTTTGTCTCTCCAATACAAATATCTTAACACCTTGTAAAATAATATCACTTAATACAAAAATCCAACAAGTTGTCAAAAATATATTGCGTTTACCGCACTTGCGGGTCCCACGTTCAAAATACGCTTTTAATTTCTCAAAAACTAACCGATACTAGAAAAATCATTTTCAAACTATCTTTGCTCATAAACTTTATCTGGGGAATTTTTCTAATAAAGAAAATGTAGAAAAGGCGGGCGATTAAATAAAATAAACCCTAGAAAATTAGAAAATTTTCGGGTTCTCACACTCATACTTTTCGGGGCGTCACAATCTCCCCTCCTTAAAAGAATGTCGTCCTCGACATTCCATCTTGTACCAATCAAGTCAAGACATCCCGCAAAAATCTCTCAAGAGTCAAATCAAACCCACAGTCCGGCATCCTAAACTTCAAGCCTAGGATACACTACAGAGATCTGAAGCCTAAGCTCTGATACCACCTGTCACGGCCCCACCTCCCCCTAAGGCGAACCAGAGGGTTCGGCGGGCCGCCTGCCCAGCTCTCGCCGGGACTCAGTCGTTCACTACGGTCCTCAAATATATTACAATAATAAACCTCAAATATACATCACATGGTCCACAAATATACATCCAAGTCTCCAATAATTACATGTCACAAATGCAGCGGAAACAATTCCCAACTATACATAAAATGATTCCAAATCCAAATTGTACAACATAAAGGCCATCCATTCACGTGAATAAGCACAACAAGTCCTGCCTTCGCCTTGAGCCCTGTGGAGGGGAATAAAATATTTTTGGGGTGAGCTAGAAGCTCAGCGAGTAACCAGCAAAATCATTAAGCAAATATATTTCACAATGTTGCATTTCGATGATTTCGATGATGTCATGATTCAGAGATCAAATGTCCGTTTAGTGCTCTCGTGAGCCAGTGAAATCATTGCACTAGAACACCCAACGCTCAAATAGATCATAACACACGAACAGAGAGAGGAAGCCCCTTTTTGAGCTCCAGATAACCATGAACATGAACCACAAACAGAATGGAGACGTTGGTGTCCAGCACAAGACTTTCCCAGAACTCATTGAAGCCAAAATCATATCATGAATTCACATGCAAGCACGCATGAGATGCAATCGAATAAATAATGCAAGAAACATTTCACAAATAACTTTGGAAATAGTTTAGGGTCACTCACCTCCATGGCTCAGAAACCATCCATCATATATCATTGCCTTGCTCAAATCCGAGTCTTAGATCACAAACTCAATGCAAACAAATCCCTTCAAAGTTCGGACAGCACTTCCCCTAAATTTCTTTACTTTTCCAGCCATCAAGGCTTCATTATTTCCTCAGCCAGTCCCAAAGGTACACACACAACAACAAGTTCATCTAATAGTCATTCAGCAAGTTCCAAGTAGTACTAGTACAAGTCAAACTAGGGAAAAGTCCGGAAATGAAAGTTAAGCTCAAAACCAGAAAAACAGGTTTTGACGTCATTTTGCGGTAATGGTACCAAAGGCGCTACGATTGTCGGATGAAGGTGAAAGACCCACCGTTTCGAAGCTAAGAGATAGGGGTACAATATTGTAGAAGGTCACTCAACTCAGTTTCCAGTGTAACCAGGTCAAAAATGCAAGATGCGATACCAGAATCACGAAAACAGGTTTGCAAAACGCATTCTAGCGTAAACATCATAACTCAGCCTACACAAGTCCAAATCCAGAAATTCCAAAACCAGAGGAAATATACGAAACAGGGATACATTTCATCAGAAGACCTCAACAACCAATTCGGAAGCAATTCCAGCGAAAACAACCAATTACTGTCGCAGATTTCCAATTCTGGGTAACCCAGAACAGCAATAGTAATTTCGACTTATCTCATTCCACGCTACTCCGATTGACCTGAAATTTTGTAGGCACCTCTAAAATGTCATTCCCTACAACTTTCATGGTTTAAGAAAAGGCCAATTCGGCCTCTATCTAGGACCTAAAAATTCGGACAGAATGTTCATCACAAAACCCTCACTTTTCAATTTTTGGTCCAAAACAGAAATTGGTTGCAATTAATCACTTTTTCCACCTCCTAGAGTCATTAAACATCATTTCCAATCATCATACATGACCCCATAATCATATCCATATGAAAACAGAAAAATCCCCAAAAATAATAAATCTTCATCATTTTCAACCAAAATCAGGAAATCAACCATAAAATCACTTATTCAACCACCACCAATCACTAATTGAACATTATCAAGATCAAAGGAAAGGTTCCTTAGTCACTTACCTTACAAACCCAAGAAAAGACCCAACTTAGCACCTTTGCTTCTCAAACCACTTCACTACACACCTTAATACTACCAAGAGAAAGGTTTTTATGGAGCAAATCCAAGTTTAATCGGTTAAATTGTTTGATTGGAGCAAGAAATGAAGAATTAAGATGGAAGCTTTCCTTTCTTTTCTTGTAAGAAGAGGTTCAGCCAAGCTTGAAGGAAAAATGGAAGATTTTTGGTCAATTTTGATATTAATTTGGTAAAGGTAAAGTCAAAGATTAAATCACAAGGTGACACTTGTCACCTTTTGGTTCAAAACTTATCGTTTTGTCTCTCCAATACAAATATCTTAACACCTTGTAAAATAATATCACTTAATACAAAAATCCAACAAGTTGTCAAAAATATATTGCGTTTACCGCACTTGCGGGTCCCACGTTCAAAATACGCTTTTAATTTCTCAAAAACTAACCGATACTAGAAAAATCATTTTCAAACTATCTTTGCTCATAAACTTTATCTGGGGAATTTTTCTAATAAAGAAAATGTAGAAAAGGCGGGCGATTAAATAAAATAAACCCTAGAAAATTAGAAAATTTTCGGGTTCTCACACTCATACTTTTCGGGGCGTCACAATCTCCCCTCCTTAAAAGAATGTCGTCCTCGACATTCCATCTTGTACCAATCAAGTCAAGACATCCCGCAAAAATCTCTCAAGAGTCAAATCAAACCCACAGTCCGGCATCCTAAACTTCAAGCCTAGGATACACTACAGAGATCTGAAGCCTAAGCTCTGATACCACCTGTCACGGCCCCACCTCCCCCTAAGGCGAACCAGAGGGTTCGGCGGGCCGCCTGCCCAGCTCTCGCCGGGACTCAGTCGTTCACTACGGTCCTCAAATATATTACAATAATAAACCTCAAATATACATCACATGGTCCACAAATATACATCCAAGTCTCCAATAATTACATGTCACAAATGCAGCGGAAACAATTCCCAACTATACATAAAATGATTCCAAATCCAAATTGTACAACATAAAGGCCATCCATTCACGTGAATAAGCACAACAAGTCCTGCCTTCGCCTTGAGCCCTGTGGAGGGGAATAAAATATTTTTGGGGTGAGCTAGAAGCTCAGCGAGTAACCAGCAAAATCATTAAGCAAATATATTTCACAATGTTGCATTTCGATGATTTCGATGATGTCATGATTCAGAGATCAAATGTCCGTTTAGTGCTCTCGTGAGCCAGTGAAATCATTGCACTAGAACACCCAACGCTCAAATAGATCATAACACACGAACAGAGAGAGGAAGCCCCTTTTTGAGCTCCAGATAACCATGAACATGAACCACAAACAGAATGGAGACGTTGGTGTCCAGCACAAGACTTTCCCAGAACTCATTGAAGCCAAAATCATATCATGAATTCACATGCAAGCACGCATGAGATGCATACACACACAACAACAAGTTCATCTAATAGTCATTCAGCAAGTTCCAAGTAGTACTAGTACAAGTCAAACTAGGGAAAAGTCCGGAAATGAAAGTTAAGCTCAAAACCAGAAAAACAGGTTTTGACGTCATTTTGCGGTAATGGTACCAAAGGCGCTACGATTGTCGGATGAAGGTGAAAGACCCACCGTTTCGAAGCTAAGAGATAGGGGTACAATATTGTAGAAGGTCACTCAACTCAGTTTCCAGTGTAACCAGGTCAAAAATGCAAGATGCGATACCAGAATCACGAAAACAGGTTTGCAAAACGCATTCTAGCGTAAACATCATAACTCAGCCTACACAAGTCCAAATCCAGAAATTCCAAAACCAGAGGAAATATACGAAACAGGGATACATTTCATCAGAAGACCTCAACAACCAATTCGGAAGCAATTCCAGCGAAAACAACCAATTACTGTCGCAGATTTCCAATTCTGGGTAACCCAGAACAGCAATAGTAATTTCGACTTATCTCATTCCACGCTACTCCGATTGACCTGAAATTTTGTAGGCACCTCTAAAATGTCATTCCCTACAACTTTCATGGTTTAAGAAAAGGCCAATTCGGCCTCTATCTAGGACCTAAAAATTCGGACAGAATGTTCATCACAAAACCCTCACTTTTCAATTTTTGGTCCAAAACAGAAATTGGTTGCAATTAATCACTTTTTCCACCTCCTAGAGTCATTAAACATCATTTCCAATCATCATACATGACCCCATAATCATATCCATATGAAAACAGAAAAATCCCCAAAAATAATAAATCTTCATCATTTTCAACCAAAATCAGGAAATCAACCATAAAATCACTTATTCAACCACCACCAATCACTAATTGAACATTATCAAGATCAAAGGAAAGGTTCCTTAGTCACTTACCTTACAAACCCAAGAAAAGACCCAACTTAGCACCTTTGCTTCTCAAACCACTTCACTACACACCTTAATACTACCAAGAGAAAGGTTTTTATGGAGCAAATCCAAGTTTAATCGGTTAAATTGTTTGATTGGAGCAAGAAATGAAGAATTAAGATGGAAGCTTTCCTTTCTTTTCTTGTAAGAAGAGGTTCAGCCAAGCTTGAAGGAAAAATGGAAGATTTTTGGACAATTTTGATATTAATTTGGTAAAGGTAAAGTCAAAGATTAAATCACAAGGTGACACTTGTCACCTTTTGGTTCAAAACTTATCGTTTTGTCTCTCCAATACAAATATCTTAACACCTTGTAAAATAATATCACTTAATACAAAAATCCAACAAGTTGTCAAAAATATATTGCGTTTACCGCACTTGCGGGTCCCACGTTCAAAATACGCTTTTAATTTCTCAAAAACTAACCGATACTAGAAAAATCATTTTCAAACTATCTTTGCTCATAAACTTTATCTGGGGAATTTTTCTAATAAAGAAAATGTAGAAAAGGCGGGCGATTAAATAAAATAAACCCTAGAAAATTAGAAAATTTTCGGGTTCTCACACTCATACTTTTCGGGGCGTCACAATCTCCCCTCCTTAAAAGAATGTCGTCCTCGACATTCCATCTTGTACCAATCAAGTCAAGACATCCCGCAAAAATCTCTCAAGAGTCAAATCAAACCCACAGTCCGGCATCTTAAACTTCAAGCCTAGGATACACTACAGAGATCTGAAGCCTAAGCTCTGATACCACCTGTCACGGCCCCACCTCCCCCTAAGGCGAACCAGAGGGTTCGGCGGGCCGCCTGCCCAGCTCTCGCCGGGACTCAGTCGTTCACTACGGTCCTCAAATATATTACAATAATAAACCTCAAATATACATCACATGGTCCACAAATATACATCCAAGTCTCCAATAATTACATGTCACAAATGCAGCGGAAACAATTCCCAACTATACATAAAATGATTCCAAATCCAAATTGTACAACATAAAGGCCATCCATTCACGTGAATAAGCACAACAAGTCCTGCCTTCGCCTTGAGCCCTGTGGAGGGGAATAAAATATTTTTGGGGTGAGCTAGAAGCTCAGCGAGTAACCAGCAAAATCATTAAGCAAATATATTTCACAATGTTGCATTTCGATGATTTCGATGATGTCATGATTCAGAGATCAAATGTCCGTTTAGTGCTCTCGTGAGCCAGTGAAATCATTGCACTAGAACACCCAACGCTCAAATAGATCATAACACACGAACAGAGAGAGGAAGCCCCTTTTTGAGCTCCAGATAACCATGAACATGAACCACAAACAGAATGGAGACGTTGGTGTCCAGCACAAGACTTTCCCAGAACTCATTGAAGCCAAAATCATATCATGAATTCACATGCAAGCACGCATGAGATGCAATCGAATAAATAATGCAAGAAACATTTCACAAATAACTTTGGAAATAGTTTAGGGTCACTCACCTCCATGGCTCAGAAACCATCCATCATATATCATTGCCTTGCTCAAATCCGAGTCTTAGATCACAAACTCAATGCAAACAAATCCCTTCAAAGTTCGGACAGCACTTCCCCTAAATTTCTTTACTTTTCCAGCCATCAAGGCTTCATTATTTCCTCAGCCAGTCCCAAAGGTACACACACAACAACAAGTTCATCTAATAGTCATTCAGCAAGTTCCAAGTAGTACTAGTACAAGTCAAACTAGGGAAAAGTCCGGAAATGAAAGTTAAGCTCAAAACCAGAAAAACAGGTTTTGACGTCATTTTGCGGTAATGGTACCAAAGGCGCTACGATTGTCGGATGAAGGTGAAAGACCCACCGTTTCGAAGCTAAGAGATAGGGGTACAATATTGTAGAAGGTCACTCAACTCAGTTTCCAGTGTAACCAGGTCAAAAATGCAAGATGCGATACCAGAATCACGAAAACAGGTTTGCAAAACGCATTCTAGCGTAAACATCATAACTCAGCCTACACAAGTCCAAATCCAGAAATTCCAAAACCAGAGGAAATATACGAAACAGGGATACATTTCATCAGAAGACCTCAACAACCAATTCGGAAGCAATTCCAGCGAAAACAACCAATTACTGTCGCAGATTTCCAATTCTGGGTAACCCAGAACAGCAATAGTAATTTCGACTTATCTCATTCCACGCTACTCCGATTGACCTGAAATTTTGTAGGCACCTCTAAAATGTCATTCCCTACAACTTTCATGGTTTAAGAAAAGGCCAATTCGGCCTC
Organism: Coffea arabica; assembly: GCF_036785885.1. NCBI lineage: Eukaryota > Viridiplantae > Streptophyta > Magnoliopsida > Gentianales > Rubiaceae > Coffea > Coffea arabica. The sequence continues at coordinate 20,292,648 of NC_092318.1, read as the reverse complement.
TATCTAGGACCTAAAAATTCGGACAGAATGTTCATCACAAAACCCTCACTTTTCAATTTTTGGTCCAAAACAGAAATTGGTTGCAATTAATCACTTTTTCCACCTCCTAGAGTCATTAAACATCATTTCCAATCATCATACATGACCCCATAATCATATCCATATGAAAACAGAAAAATCCCCAAAAATAATAAATCTTCATCATTTTCAACCAAAATCAGGAAATCAACCATAAAATCACTTATTCAACCACCACCAATCACTAATTGAACATTATCAAGATCAAAGGAAAGGTTCCTTAGTCACTTACCTTACAAACCCAAGAAAAGACCCAACTTAGCACCTTTGCTTCTCAAACCACTTCACTACACACCTTAATACTACCAAGAGAAAGGTTTTTATGGAGCAAATCCAAGTTTAATCGGTTAAATTGTTTGATTGGAGCAAGAAATGAAGAAGTAAGATGGAAGCTTTCCTTTCTTTTCTTGTAAGAAGAGGTTCAGCCAAGCTTGAAGGAAAAATGGAAGATTTTTGGTCAATTTTGATATTAATTTGGTAAAGGTAAAGTCAAAGATTAAATCACAAGGTGACACTTGTCACCTTTTGGTTCAAAACTTATCGTTTTGTCTCTCCAATACAAATATCTTAACACCTTGTAAAATAATATCACTTAATACAAAAATCCAACAAGTTGTCAAAAATATATTGCGTTTACCGCACTTGCGGGTCCCACGTTCAAAATACGCTTTTAATTTCTCAAAAACTAACCGATACTAGAAAAATCATTTTCAAACTATCTTTGCTCATAAACTTTATCTGGGGAATTTTTCTAATAAAGAAAATGTAGAAAAGGCGGGCGATTAAATAAAATAAACCCTAGAAAATTAGAAAATTTTCGGGTTCTCACACTCATACTTTTCGGGGCGTCACAATGCCCCTACCGCCTTCATGGATCTAATGCATAGGATTTTTAAACCCTACCTGGATCGATTTGTCGTTGTCTTTATTGACGATATCTTGGTCTACTCCAAGACTTGTGAGGAGCATGAACAGCACCTAAGAATCATTTTACAAACCCTAAGAGAGCATCAGTTGTATGCCAAATTTAGTAAGTTCGAGTTTTGGCTGAAAAGAATTTCTTTCTTAGGGCACGTAATTTCCCAAGAGGGTATCTCGGTTGACCCGGCGAAAGTAGAGGCCATGACTAATTGGAAGAGGCCAGAAAATTTCATGGAGATTCATAGTTTTCTAGGGTTGGCTGGGTACTACAGGCGTTTCATTAAAGATTTTTTCAAATTGGCCGGTCCTTTAACTGACCTATCGAAAAAACATGGTCGGTTCATGTAGGATGCTCGGTGTGAAGCGAGTTTTCGTGAGTTAAAGAAAAGATTGACCATGGCACCGATTCTATCTTTGCCTAACGGAGTAGACGGGTTTACCGTTTATACCGACGCATCACGGGAAGGTCTGGGGCGTGTGTTAATGCAAAATCGAAATGTAATAGCTTTTGCCTCTAGGAAGTTGAAACCCCACGAGTAGAACTATCCCACCCATGATCTAGAGTTAGCCACGGTTGTTTTTGCTCAGATTAAGTGGAGACATTATCTATACGGGGTGACCTTCGAGGTTTACTCAAACCACAAGAGTCTTAGATACCTCTTCTCGCAAAAGGAATTGAACATAAGGCAGCGACGATGGATGGAATTTCTGGAGGACTATGACTGCACTATCAACTATCATCCGGGAAAAGCAAATGTTGTGGCGGATGACTTAAGCCGAAAGGCTCAAGTAGCGGGGTTAATGATTAAGGAGTGGGATCTGTTGGAATCTGTTTGTGAGTGGAAGCCCTGCCTTGGGAGTCATAAGGTGGTTTTTGGTAATGTTAAAATAACATCCGCACTACTGGAGCGAGTTAAAGAAGTTCAAAAGAAGGATTCGATGGTGCGGAAATGGGGAGAGAAAGAGGAAAAAGGGGAATTGTCAGATTTTAATTTCAGTCCCGAGGGAGTCTTGAAATATCGAAACCGAATGATGGTGCCCAAAAATGAAACGTTAAAGAAGGAGATCTTAGAGGAAACTCATCGATCTAAGTATACAATCCATTCGGGTAGTAGCAAGATGCACCAAGACCTAAAAGGAGCCTATTGGTAGGACAACATGAAGAAGGAAATTGCTCAATACGTACAAAAATGTATCATTTGCCAACAAGTTAAAGCAGAGCATAAAAAACCATCGGACTTGTTACAATCTCTTGAGATACCCGAATGGAAGTGGGAAAACATCACAATGAATTTCGTTTCAGGTTTGCCGCGAACACAACGAGGGCATGATGCCGTTTGGGTGATCGTCGACCGGTTAACCAAATCGGCCCATTTCTTGCCGGTAAGCATGAAGTATTTCATGGACAAATTGACCCAGGTGTACGTGGATGAGATCGTAAGATTACATGGAGTTCCTGTGAGCATCGTTTCGGATAGAGATCCCCGCTTTATATCTAGATTTTGGCAGAAATGTCAAGAGACTTTGGGGACTAAGCTCAACTTAAGCACCACCTATCACCCTCAGACGGATGGACAGTCGGAGCGAACAATTCAAACTCTCGAGAATATGTTAAGGACCTGTGTTCTGGATTTTGGAGGTAATTGGGGTCAACATATGACCTTAGTAGAGTTTGCTTACAATAACAGTTACCATTCGTCAATTCAAATGGCACTCTACGAAGCGCTATACGGGAGGAAGTGCCGGTCACCGATCTATTGGGACGAAATCGGTGAGAGAAAGGTGTGTAAGTCCCAAAGACAACCAAGAGGGGGGGTGAATTGGGTTGATTAAAATCTTAACCAAATTTATGCACTTTTTCTTTAATAAAAATTTACCTTCTTTTCTAGTAATGATCAACCAAGTAGATTAGAAGACAAGAGCAATATTGATCAGAAACACAAGTATAGACAAGCAATGAGAATTTTATTAAACAGAAAAGTAAATTAGGGAATCAAACCAAGTGTCTACCAAGCTATCCTCAAACTTGAAGACCACACACTAGGAAGAGCAACTTCTCTTAGATGAAAGAAGATCAACTAGATGTACAATGGAGGGAGCACTTCTTCCTTGCCCTAAGCCTCACTTAGTCAAGCTAAGAAGTTTTACAATCACTCAGAAAAACCCTCAACAAAGCTACACTAAAGATCCTTTCAGTCACAAAAGAAATGCTCACCAGAAATTCACACCACTTTAAAACAAATCTTGCTTTGGAGACTATTTTCTAGCTAAAATATCTCTTGAGATCTTGTAAACAAAGTGTGCAAAAGTCCTTCCTTCGTTCAGAACAGTTTGTTTTTAAAGGGGAACAAAAATGGGCTTCATTAAAGCTTCCAACGGATAGAAGGCAGATGAAGGGTCAGCTAGCCGTTGGGGCTTTCGGACGTCCGACGATCAAATCATCGTCCGAACCAAACGTCCGAAAATCGCCAAGTTGAAGTTCGGACGTCCGATGAGATTTTTGTCGTCCGACAGCACAGCGTCCGATCGTAGGCCGAGAGTTAGCAAGTTATCTTGGAATTTTTCGGACGTCCGATCTGGTTGATATGCGTCCGAGGTGTGCGTCCGATCCTTCCGGACGTCCGACAGTTTCCTTTCGGCCGTCCGACCTGATTGTCCTGTTTTTGCTTCTCATTTTGGTTGTCTTGCATTTCATGACATATTTGAACCTGATTCTTGGATAGACAAAAACACTTGTATTTGAAGGAGGTTAGATAAACATTTCAAAGTACCAAGAATGACAAACTAGACATACTTAAAAGACAGTATCTTTGATCGGAACAAAACAATGACTAAATTCGTTTATATTATTTCAATCTTGTTTGCCACATCCAAAGCATCGTAGACTGGAGTCAATCAAACATATGCTTTCCTTGTTCCATCAGGCCTGATCAATCTTGGTCAGTATAAACGAACTTTTGTGATCATCAAAACCAAGAATAACATTCTCCCCCTTTTTGATGATGACAAAACAAAAGTTTGAAATGAAATTTTATGATTGCAATGAAAACTCCCCCTTTCAAAATAGACAAGAACTCCCCCTGTCTTAGTGAATCACAAAATTTGAAAATTTTGAAAAACTCCCCCTCACAAGGCTGCCCATCCGAGTTAAACAATTAAGCATATCAGCCAATCCAAATTTAAACAATCAATCCAACATATCCTAACATCACCAATCATCAATCATGCCAACATCACCAATTATCAATCATCACTCAATCCAATCATTTGATACCATCTCCCCCTTTTTGTCATCACAAACGGGCAACCAATCACATCAACACATCCACAAATTCACAAATTTAGACAAGTTCACACATCAAAACTTAGACCATCAATCAGAATAGACAATCCACAAATTCATTACATTCACATAAGCAGAATAGACAATCATTCATCAAAATATTCAGACATCCATCAAAACAGTACTTAAACATCCAAAACGAAACTTAAAATATCCATTACATTACATATTCATTGTTGAATACCACAAAAACATAAAAGAGACAAACAAAATGCAAATGTCCTAAATGATGAACTAAGTGGATCCAGGTGTCCTCCGAGAGAGCTGATATTGATCAAGATCCTCCTCTTCAGTTTCTTCATCATCTTCAGCAGCCTCTTCAACTGGTGCCTTGCCTTTATCTGATGTAGAGGTGCCATGAGGAGTCACAGGGGTTGAAGAACCAGGATCCGGAATTGATGAACTTGGATCAGTGGGGTGTGACTCTTTGTCATGGGAAACTTCCTCAACAACAGGGGGGGAAACAGGAGGTTCTTTTTGTCTAGGAAGGCAGTTTGTTGCTCAGAGGACATAGTGAGCATTAGACCATGTTCTAGAAGAAGAACATGCTGTTTGAGTTCACGAAGGAGCTCAATTACTTCATCACTGGAAGAGGAAGATGCCTTAGAGGCAGATTTCCTAGGATGAATGGGAGTGAGTGGAATAGATGAAGGATCATGTGCAGCCTTAGACCTAAGTTCACTAGATGATGCACCCTTATAAGCCCACAGATTATCTTTAAAAACAAGATTTTTCCTTTCAAAATACCCTTTTGTAAAGGCATAAGAAGATGCTTCTTTAGGACAAACACCTAGAATAGGGACTTTGTAAAACTCAAAAATCTTTTGAAGAAACTTTCCATAAGATAATTTTCTGCGAGAATCAGTGGCATAGCGAAGTAAAAACTTGCACATGACAAAACCAAAATCAATACGAATTTTTTCTTGAAAACAATAAAAGAGGTACAACTCCATTTTGTTTGCATCAGTTCTATGGCCATCAGTAGGCACAAGCAGGTTTGAAATGATAGAAAAAGCAATTAAATTCACAGGGGCCAGATCATTCAATTTAGCATCAGCAGGTGAGGAAAAACTTCTTTTGAAATAGGTTAACATTTTTGTCCCATCAAAATGATTTGCCGCAGTCGGGAGCTCTTCATAGGAAAAGAAATTAGCAATCTTATCTTTGCATAAACGTTCAATGGTAGTATTTAAAATGGAGTTCACAATTTCAGAGTCAAAGATTAAGTCTACCCCATTAACCCTGGAAAATATTTCAGTTTGGTCAGAACCTTTCCTTAGATTGGCAAAAAATTGATGCAACATATCAGGATAGTAGACATTTGGCATAGAAATAAGATGTGACCATTTCTGGAAAGCAAATAGACTCAGAATGGATTCTAAACCTATGGAGCGAAATTCAGAGGGGTTTACAGTTCTTTGAGGGATGACACCCTTCTGGGATATCCAGGAGTATTTGTCTTTCGCAGCATCATCAAAGAATGTAGGAGGAGGGGCTGATTTTGGAGGCGGTTGAGAAGATGTCCCCTGTCCAGATTCAGGCTGAGAGGAGGGTTGTGGTGTAGGCCGTGACATTTGACCCTTGATAGCTCCTCTTTTGAAGCGTTTGGATGTCCGTTTGACAGTGGGAAGACTCTCATCCTCATCCCTGAGTGGATGCTTGCGTCCGGCAGTAACTTTTCCTCCCCTTAGATTCACCATTGTGCGAAATGTATGGAATGATAGATGCAAATGATACACACAGTAGTAGGAAAGTGAATCGCACAAAAATTTTGGAACAAAAAAGCCTTGTAGAAGATTTGACAGAGCGGTTATGAAAAGATAGGGTTTTGAAGAAAATTTGGGAATGTGCGAAGTGATAGATGATTCTGTGAAATGATCAGGAATAATGACTCGCAATTGATCAGGAACTGTTTTGGTTGAGTCAATTTGGGAATGGGGGCTTCAGAACGATATGAATTTGAGAGTGAGAGACAAGAGGGTTTTCGTCCGAGAGGAAATAAAATGGGAAGAGTCTGAAGCAAATGAGGAAGAAAGTTGTTTTAAAAAATGAGCCGTTGCACTGTCGGACGGCCGAACGAAGTTGTGCGTCCGACAGTTGCGTCCGAACAGGCGCAATTCTGGAAAATGGCTGAAGAACATCATCGGACGTCCGTTCATCTTCTTTCGGACGTCCGAAGACTTTGAGAAATTTTAGGATGATTTTTCGATTATTCCTAATTTTGATCTTAGATGAATGAACTGATCTAATGGCAGAGCTTTGGTAAAAATATCAGCAAATTGATCTTTAGAACAAACATAATTTACACATATTTCACCTTTTTGAACAAGATCACGAATAAAGTGATGCTTTATATCTATGTGCTTTGTCCTAGAATGATGAATAGGATTTTTGGTCAAATTTATAGCACTAGTATTATCACAGAATACAGGCATGCAGTCATACAACAATCCAAAATCATTCAAAGTGTGCTTCATCCATAAAAGTTGAGCACAACATGCACTAGCGGCAATATATTCCGCTTCGGTTGTAGACAAAGATATTGCATTTTGCTTTTTGCTAAACCAAGAGACTAAACAATTTCCAAGAAAATGACAAGTTCCACTAGTACTCTTTCTATCCACACGACAACCTCCAAAATCAGCATCCGAATAACCATATAGTGCAAACTCATTAGATCTAGCATACCAAAGACCATAGTCTAATGTACCTTTCAAATACCTAAAAATCCTTTTTACAGCATTCAAATGTGATTCTTTTGGACAAGATTGAAATCTAGCACACAAGCAAACAGCAAACATAATATCAGGTCTACTTGCGGTTAAATAGAGTAGGCTTCCGATCATACCTCTATAATGCTTTTCATCCACATGATTACCTTCTTCATCTTTGTCAAGCTTTGTAGAAGTGCACATTGGAGTTCCAACTTGCTTTGAGTCCTCCATGCCAAACCTTTTCAGCAATTCCTTGGTATATTTTGCTTGATTTATAAAAATTCCCTCAAGCGCTTGATGTATTTGAAGTCCAAGGAAGAAATTTAATTCTCCCATCATACTCATTTCAAATTCATTTTGCATAGTGGTGGAAAACTCCTTGCATAGATACTCATTAGTAGCACCAAAAATAATATCATCAACATATATTTGCACAATAAGAAGGTCATTCAACACTTGCTTAGTAAAAAGTGTGGTGTCCACAACACCCCTTTTGAAACCATTTTCAATCAAAAAACCACTTAGTCTTTCATACCAAGCTCTTGGAGCCTGTTTTAGACCATATAAAGCTTTAGATAGTTTAAACACATGACTTGGAAATTTTGTATTTTCAAAACCGGGGGGTTGATCCACATATACTTCTTGATCAATAAAACCATTTAAAAAGGCACTTTTAACATCCATTTGAAACAATTTGAAGCCTTTAAAGCATGCAAAAGCAAGAAGCATTCTAATAGATTCTAATCTTGCTACGGGAGCAAATGTTTCATCAAAATCAATTCCTTCTTCTTGTGCATATCCTTTGGCAACTAATCTGGCTTTATTTCTTACAACAACACCTTTATCATCCAACTTATTTCTAAAAATCCACTTTGTACCAATGATAGGTTGATTTTGAGGTCTATTAACAAGTGTCCAAACTTCATTTCTCTCAAATTGATTAAGTTCTTCTTGCATTGCCAAAATCCAGTTTTCATCCTTTAAAGCATCATTGATATTTTTGGGTTCAAAGAGAGAAACTAAAGCAAAATTGTCAATCAATTTTCTAGATGAGGAACGAGTGTTTACCTTCTCGGATGGATCACCAATTATAAGCTCTTTTGGATGATTTTGGCTGAATTTCCAAGCCTTGGGAAGATCTTTGAGTGGATCATCATTTTTGTCTTCATCTTCTTCTTCTTGATCATTATGAACTTCATTTTCCATTTCAGTTGCTGCTGGTTTAGAGCTTCCTTCATTTCCAATTGATAGCTTTTCCATTCCTTCTCGAACACCTACATCATCATCCTCACACGAACTTTTGGAATTATCATCATTTGTTTCATCAAATGTTATATGTATAGCTTCTTCAATCACAAGAGTCCTTCTATTAAAAACTCTATATCCTCTTTTATTCTCACAATACCCCAAAAATATTCCTTCATCAGATTTTTTATCAAACTTACCAAGATGTTCCTTTAGATTCAAAATAAAGCATTTACAACCAAATACTTTGAAATAACCAACCGTAGGTTTCTTATCAAAAATCAGCTCATAAGGAGTTTTCTTTAAAATAGGTCTCAAAAGTATTCTATTCATCACATAACATGCAGTGTTTACCGCTTCAGCCCAAAGGTATTTAGGCAAACTACATTCACTTAACATAGTTCTAGCAGCCTCTTGTAGTGTCCTGTTTTTCCTTTCTACAACACCATTTTGTTGTGGAGTTCTTGCAATTGAAAACTCATGTGTAATGCTATTATGATCACAGAAATCTGGAAAACCACAATATTTGAATTCCGTTCCATTATCACTTCTAATCCTAACAATTTTTAAGCCAAGCAGATTTTGTTCTTCCTCTTCTTCAACTTCCCCTTCAGAGTTGCATTCATTCCAAGTAATCTGGAAGTTGTTGAATCTTGGCTTTCGATCAGCTTTTCCATCTTTCATTTTCTTCATGGGGCATTCGTTTGCATAGTGTCCAGGCTGTCCACATTCATAGCATTTGTCCACTTGCTTCTTGTTGAATTCTTGTTTTTCTTTGTTCCTTGCATTTGATGAATAATTTTGGAATTGATTGCTAGGTCCTCCCTTTCTGAACTTCCTTTTATTCAAGATTCTTTTGAAACCTCTTGTGATGAGAGCAAGATCATTATCATCACCATCCGAATCTTCATCATCCAAGTGAGCTGGATCATCTTCACTTTGAGTAGTCTTTAGAGCAATATTTCTTTTTGCTCTAGCATCCTCTTCCTCCTGCACTTTAGATTTCAGTTTTAACTCATAAGAGGTTAGTGAGTTAATGATAGATTCAATAGGCACAGAACTTAAATCTTTAGCCTCCTCTATTGCAGTCACTTTATTTTCCCATTCTTTGCCCAATGCATTGAGAATTTTTCTGTTCTTCTCTCCCAAGGTGTACTCTTTGCCCAACACCTCGAGATCTTTGATCAAGTCAATGAACCTGCAAAACATTTTGTCAATATCCTCAAGAGGTTCAATCTTAAATGATTCATACTTTGTGACCAAGATGGCCTTTCTCTGTTCTCTCACATTGTCACCACCCTCATGGATTTCTCTTAACTTATCCCACATTTCTTTGGCTGATTTACAGCCTTTCACTCTAATTGATTCATTTGAATCTAAGGCACTATAAAGAACATTCATGGCCTTGGCATTCAATGTGAGGTTAGTCCTATCTTGAGCATTCATTTCAGCTCTCATTTTTGGCCGAAGCAGCCCTGTATCTGCATCAAGAAAGTTAGCTTCATGCGGTCCTTCACTCACAATAAACCACAGTTCAATATCAATAGATTGCAAAAAGATAATCATCCGTTCTTTCCAGCTAACATAGTTGGAGCCACTGAACATGGGAGGCCTAGTAACAGATTGCCCCTCAACAAACATAGCATGACTGGTTGTCATCTTTACTCCAAGCCGTTAGAGCTTAATCTCAAGGAGACCAAGTTCTGATACCAATTGTAAGTCCCAAAGACAACCAAGAGGGGGGGTGAATTGGGTTGATTAAAATCTTAACCAAATTTATGCACTTTTTCTTTAATAAAAATTTACCTTCTTTTCTAGTAATGATCAACCAAGTAGATTAGAAGACAAGAGCAATATTGATCAGAAACACAAGTATAGACAAGCAATGAGAATTTTATTAAACAGAAAAGTAAATTAGGGAATCAAACCAAGTGTCTACCAAGCTATCCTCAAACTTGAAGACCACACACTAGGAAGAGCAACTTCTCTTAGATGAAAGAAGATCAACTAGATGTACAATGGAGGGAGCACTTCTTCCTTGCCCTAAGCCTCACTTAGTCAAGCTAAGAAGTTTTACAATCACTCAGAAAAACCCTCAACAAAGCTACACTAAAGATCCTTTCAGTCACAAAAGAAATGCTCACCAGAAATTCACACCACTTTAAAACAAATCTTGCTTTGGAGACTATTTTCTAGCTAAAATATCTCTTGAGATCTTGTAAACAAAGTGTGCAAAAGTCCTTCCTTCGTTCAGAACAGTTTGTTTTTAAAGGGGAACAAAAATGGGCTTCATTAAAGCTTCCAACGGATAGAAGGCAGATGAAGGGTCAGCTAGCCGTTGGGGCTTTCGGACGTCCGACGATCAAATCATCGTCCGAACCAAACGTCCAAAAACCGCCAAGTTGAAGTTCGGACGTCCGATGAGATTTTTGTCGTCCGACAGCACAGCGTCCGATCGTAGGCCGAGAGTTAGCAAGTTATCTTGGAATTTTTCGGACGTCCGATCTGGTTGATATGCGTCCGAGGTGTGCGTCCGATCCTTCCGGACGTCCGACAGTTTCATTTCGGCCGTCCGACCTGATTGTCCTGTTTTTGCTTCTCATTTTGGTTGTCTTGCATTTCATGACATATTTGAACCTGATTCTTGGATAGACAAAAACACTTGTATTTGAAGGAGGTTAGATAAACATTTCAAAGTACCAAGAATGACAAACTAGACATACTTAAAAGACAGTATCTTTGATCGGAACAAAACAATGACTAAATTCGTTTATATTATTTCAATCTTGTTTGCCACATCCAAAGCATCGTAGACTGGAGTCAATCAAACATATGCTTTCCTTGTTCCATTAGGCCTGATCAATCTTGGTCAGTATAAATGAACTTTTGTGATCATCAAAACCAAGAATAACAGAAGGAAATTGCTCAATACGTACAAAAATGTCTCATTTGCCAACAAGTTAAAGCAGAGTATCAAAAACCATCGGACTTGTTACAATCTCTTGAGATACCCGAATGGAAGTGGGAAAACATCACAATGAATTTCGTTTCAGGTTTGCCGCGAACACAACGAGGGCATGATGCCGTTTGGGTGATCGTCGACCGGTTAACCAAATCGGCCCATTTCTTGCCGGTAAGCATGAAGTATTTCATGGACAAATTGACCCAGGTGTACGTGGATGAGATCGTAAGATTACATGGAGTTCCTGTGAGCATCGTTTCGGATAGAGATCCCCGCTTTATATCTAGATTTTGGCAGAAATGTCAAGAGACTTTGGGGACTAAGCTCAACTTAAGCACCACCTATCACCCTCAGACGGATGGACAGTCGGAGCGAACAATTCAAACTCTCGAGAATATGTTAAGGACCTGTGTTCTGGATTTTGGAGGTAATTGGGGTCAACATATGAGCTTAGTAGAGTTTGCTTACAATAACAGTTACCATTCGTCAATTCAAATGGCACTCTACGAAGCGCTATACGGGAGGAAGTGCCGGTCACCGATCTATTGGGACGAAATCGGTGAGAGAAAGGTGCTAGATCCAACCACTATTCCATGGATGGAGAATGCTCGAGAAAGAGTCAAGTTGAAACGACAAAGTCTCCAAATAGCTCAAAACCGAAAGAAGAGCTACGCGGACAATCGAAGAAAAGATCTGGAGTTCGAAGTTGGGGACTGTGTTTTCCTTAAGGTCACACCATTACGAAGTGTCACGGCGGGTAGAGGAAAAAAACTTCAACCGAGATTCGTCAGACCTTTCAAGATTCTCCAAAGAGTTGGTAAAGTAGCGTATCGACTTAAACTACCGTCAAGTCTATCCAGAATTCACAACGTCTTCCACGTCTCGATGCTTAAAAAGTATTATCCTGATACGTCTCACATCTTACAGCCAGAGGAAGTCGAGATAGATGAATCCCTCACCTACGAAGAGAAGCCAGTACAGTTGCTCGACCGAAAGGTTAAAGAGTTAAGAAACAAACGAATACCTTTGGTGAAGATTTTGTGGAGAAATCACGGAATTGAGGAGGTTACCTGGGAGGTGGAAGAAGAAATGAAAAAAAAATGCCCTGAACTGTTTGAAAATCAAGATGAGAAATTTCGAGGGCGAAATTCTTTTAAGGGGGAGAGAGTGTGAGAACCCTTAATTTTCTAATTTTCTAAGTTTTATTTTATTTAATTGCACACTAATTCTATAGTTTCTTTGTTAGAAAAATTTTCTGGATAATTTTTATGAGTAAATATGATTTTTAAATTATTTTTCTAGTATAAATTAGTTCATGAGATTTTCGACAGGGGTATTACCAATTATTGATTAGGAAAGAAGATATCCCGAAAACTGCTATCAATTCGAGATATGGGCACTACGAATTCGCAGTCATGCCCTTCGGACTGACTAATGCCCCTACCGCCTTCATGGATCTAATGCATAGGATTTTTAAACCCCACCTGGATCGATTTGTCGTTGTCTTTATTGACGATATCTTGGTTTACTCCAAGACTTGTGAGGAGCATGAACAGCACCTAAGAATCATTTTACAAACCCTAAGAAAGCATCAGTTGTATGCCAAATTTAGTAAGTTCGAGTTTTGGCTGAAAAGAATTTCTTTCTTAGGGCACGTAATTTCCCAAGAGGGTATCTCGGTTGACCCGGCGAAAGTAGAAGCCATGAATAATTGGAAGAGGCCAGAAAATTTCATTGAGATTCATAGTTTTCTAGGGTTGGCTGGGTACTACAGGCGTTTCATTAAAGATTTTTTCAAATTGGCCGGTCCTTTAACTGACCTATCGAAAAAACATGGTCGGTTCGTGTGGGATGCTCGGTGTGAAGCGAGTTTTCGTGAGTTAAAGAAAAGATTGACCATGGCACCGATTCTAGCTTTGCCTAACGGAGTAGACGGGTTTACCGTTTATACCGACGCGTCACGGGAAGGTCTGGGGCGTGTGTTAATGGAAAATCGGAATGTAATATCTTTTGCCTCTAGGAAGTTGAAACCCCACGAGTAGAACTATCCCACCCATGATCTAGGGTTAGCCACGGTTGTTTTTGCTCTGATTAAGTGGAGACATTATCTATACGGGGTGACCTTCGAGGTTTACTCAAACCACAAGAGTCTTAGATACCTTTTCTCGCAAAAGGAATTGAACATAAGGCAGCGACGATGGATGGAATTTCTGGAGGACTATGACTGCACTATCAACTATCATCCGGGAAAAGCTAATGTGGTGGCGGATGACTTAAGCCGAAAGGCTCAAGTAGCGGGGTTAATGATTAAGGAGTGGGATCTGTTGGAATCTGTTTGTGAGTGAAAGCCCTGCCTTGGGAGTCATAAGGTGGTTTTTGGTAATGTTAAAATAACATCCGCACTACTGGAGCGAGTTAAAGAAGTTCAAAAGAAGGATTCGATGGTGCGGAAATGGGGAGAGAAAGAGGAAAAAGGGGAATTGTCAGATTTTAATTTCAGTCCCGAGGGAGTCTTGAAATACCGAAACCGAATGATGGTGCCCAAAGATGAAACGTTAAAGAAGGAGATCTTAGAGGAAAAATCATCGATCTAAGTATACGATCCATTCGGGTAGTAGCAAGATGCACCAAGACCTAAAAGGAGCCTATTGGTGGGACAACATGAAGAAGGAAATTGCTCAATACGTACAAAAATGTCTCATTTGCCAACAAGTTAAAGCAGAGCATCAAAAACCATCGGACTTGTTACAATCTCTTGAGATACCCGAATGGAAGTGGGAAAACATCACAATGAATTTCGTTTCAGGTTTGCCGCGAACACAACGAGGGCATGATGCCGTTTGGGTGATCGTCGACCGTTTAACCAAATCGGCCCATTTCTTGCCGGTAAGCATGAAGTATTTCATGGACAAATTGACCCAGGTGTACGTGGATGAGATCGTAAGATTACATGGAGTTCCTGTGAGCATCGTTTCGGATAGAGATCCCGCTTTATATCTAGATTTTGGCAGAAATGTCAAGAGACTTTGGGGACTAAGCTCAACTTAAGCACCACCTATCACCCTCAGACGGATGGACAGTCGGAGCGAACAATTCAAACTCTCGAGAATATGTTAAGGACCTGTGTTCTGGATTTTGGAGATAATTGGGGTCAACATATGACCTTAGTAGAGTTTGTTTACAATAACAGTTACCATTCGTCAATTCAAATGGCACTCTACGAAGCGCTATACGGGAGGAAGTGCCGGTCACCGATCTATTGGGACGAAATCGGTGAGAGAAAGGTGTTAGATCCAACCACTATTCCATGGATGGAGAATGCTCGAGAAAGAGTCAAGTTGATACGACAAAGTCTCCAAATAGCTCAAAACCGAAAGAAGAGCTACGCGGACAATCGAAGAAAAGATCTGGAGTTCGAAGTTGGGGACTGTGTTTTCCTTAAGGTCACACCATTACGAAGTGTCACGGCGGGTAGGGGAAAAAAATTTCAACCGAGATTCGTCAGACCTTTCAAGATTCTCCAAAGAGTTGGTAAAGTAGCGTATCGACTTAAACTACCGTCAAGTCTATCCAGAATTCACAACGTCTTCCACGTCTCGAAGCTGAAAAAGTATTATCCTGATACGTCTCACATCTTACAGCCAGAGGAAGTCGAGATAGATGAATCCCTCACCTACGAAGAGAAGACAGTACAGTTGCTCGACCGAAAGGTTAAAGAATTGAGAAACAAACGAATACCTTTGGTGAAGATTTTGTGGAGAAATCACGGAATTGAGGAGGTTACCTGGGAGGTGGAAGAAGAAATGAAAAAGAAATGCCCTGAACTGTTTGAAAATCAAGATGAGAAATTTCGAGGGCGAAATTCTTTTAAGGGGGAGAGAGTGTGAGAACCCGTAATTTTTCTTATTTTCTAAGTTTTATTTTATTTAATTGCATACTAATTCTATAGTTTCTTTGTTAGAAAAATTTTCTGGATAATTTTTATGAGTAAATATGGTTTTTAAATTATTTTTCTAGTATAAATTAGTTCAAGAGATTTTCGACAGGTGTATTACCAATTATTGATTAGGAAAGAAGATATCCCGAAAACTGCTATCAATTCGAGATATGGGCACTACGAATTCGTAGTCATGCCCTTCGGACTAACCAATGCCCCTACCGCCTTCATGGATCTAATGCATAGGATTTTTAAACCCTACCTGGATCGATTTGTCGTTGTCTTTATTGACGATATCTTGGTCTACTCCAAGACTTGTGAGGAGCATGAACAGCACCTAAGAATCATTTTAGAAACCCTAAGAGAGCATCAGTTGTATGCCAAATTTAGTAAGTTCGAGTTTTGGCTGAACATAATTTCTTTCTTAGGGCACGTAATTTCCCAAGAGGGTATCTCGGTTGACCCGGCGAAAGTAGAGGCCATGACTAATTGGAAGAGGCCAGAAAATTTCATGGAGATTCATAGTTTTCTAGGGTTGGCTGGGTACTACAGGCGTTTCATTAATTATTTTTTCAAATTGGCCGGTCCTTTAACTGACCTATCGAAAAAACATGGTCGGTTCGTGTGGGATGCTCGGTGTGAAGCGAGTTTTCGTGAGTTAAAGTTTCACGGCCCCATCTCCCCCTAAGGCGAACCAGAGGGTTCGGCGGGCCGCCTGCCCAGCTCTCGCCGGGACTCAGTCGTTCACTACAGTCCTCAATTAAATACAAGATACAATCTCAAAGATAAATCAAATATTCCAACATTTACATATCAAAAGCGAAGCGTCCACGCTTCCACTGCGCCACTCTGATCCTTGATACCAACTATTATACAGGAGGAAGTCCAAAACTAGACTATTACACAACCAATCAATACTAAACGTTCAATACAATCCCGATATGAATGATTACACAAAAGGAATCCAAATTCAATCCATACATGAGATAATCCATGAATAAACACTACAAGCCCTTCCTTCGCGTTGAGCCCTGTGGAGGGGAATAAAACATTTTGGGGTGAGCTAGAAGCTCAGCGAGTAACCAAGAAATTCAGTTATCAAATCAGTTTCACAATCGTTCATTTCAATAATGTCATGCTTCAACAATCAATGCACTTTCACTTCTCTCATGAGCCAGTGAAATCATGGTACTTAGACGTCCAACGCTCCAAACAATCATTTAACATTGAACATTAACATTGAACATTGAACATTGAGCCCATTGGTGCTCTACAGGAACATTAAACGGTGGAGGAAACGTCGGAGTCTAGCACACGAATTCCAAGTACTCATTTGAGCCAAAACATGTCAAGAACTTATATGCCGGCACACAGGATATGCAATCAAAGAAACGATGCAAGAAACATTTTAAAGTAACGTTGCAAGTAGTTTAAGGTCACTCACCTCCACGGCTCACAATCCTCGTCCAATATAGCCAATTCCATCATTCAAGTCCAAGCCTTTCACATGAAACTTAAGGTAACCAACGCTATTAAAATCGGACAGCATTTCCCCTTAATTCCTTTATTTTCCAACCTACAATCAAACCCAATCACATAGCAATTAACCACAATTGCTCAAAACCAGAAAACAGTTTTGACGTCCTTTTGCGGTAATGGCACCAAAGGCGTTACGATTATCGGATGAGGGTGTAAGACCCACCATCGCGAAGCTAAGAGACAGGGCTACAACAATGTAGAAGTCCACTCAGTCCAAATCCTAGCACAACTAGGTCAAAAATGCAGAAAACCAACCCAGAACCGTAATTGCAGGTTCCCAAATCACACAAAACTGTAATCAGTCCAATTCAGTCTACACAGGTCCAAATGCATTCATTCCAAAGGCATATGATAGCTAAGGCATCAAGCTACATTTCATCAGAAGACACAAACAACAAAATCCAAACCAATTCCAATCAAAATAGACGATTACAATCACAGTTCGCACATTCTGATCACCCAGAACAGCAACAGTAAATTCGGCTTATCTCATTCGACACTGCTCCAATTGACCTGAAATTTTACAAGCACCCTTAAAACATCAATACCTACAACTTTCATGTTTTGAGCCAAGGCCAATTGGGCCTCTATCTAGGACCAAAAATTTCGGACAGAATGAAGAACCAAGAACCCTAATTTTCCAGATTTCTTCCAAAACAGAATTTACTTGCAATTAATCACTTTTTCCACCTCCTAGCTTCCTCAACTATCATTTCCAATCATTATACATAACCACATAATAACAATCATATGAGAACAGAAAAATCCTAATTAAATATAAAACTTCACTAATTTCAACCAAAATCATGAAATCATCCATAAAATCACTTATTCAACCACCACCAATCACTAATTGAACATTATCAAGATCAAAGGAAGAATTCCTTAGTTACTCACCTTGCAAGCTCAAGAAAGTAAGCAACTTAGCACCAATTTCTTCCAAACAACTCCACAACCAACCTCAATATCACCAAACTAAGAAGTTCTATGGAAAAATTTGAAGATTAAACGGTTGAATTGAAAGATTGGGCAAGATTGGAGCTTGAAAATTGAGAGAGTTTTCTTTCCTTTGTTCCTAGCAAGAAATTCGGCCAAGAGCTTCAAAATAAGAAGAATTTTGGGTCAATTTTGGTTTAAATGGTAAAGGTAAAGAAAAGATTGACCATGGCACCGATTCTAGCTTTGCCTAACGGAGTAGACGGGTTTACCGTTTATACCGACGCGTCACGGGAAGGTCTGGGGCGTGTGTTAATGCAAAATCGGAATGTAATATCTTTTGCCTCTAGGAAGTTGAAACCCCACGAGTAGAACTATCCCACCCATGATCTAGAGTTAGCCACGGTTGTTTTTGCTCTGATTAAGTGGAGACATTATCTATACGGGGTAACCTTCGAGGTTTACTCAAACCACAAGAGTCTTAGATACCTCTTCTCGCAAAAGGAATTGAACATAAGGCAGCGACGATGGATGGAATTTCTGGAGGACTATGACTGCACTATCAACTATCATCCGGGAAAAGCTAATGTGGTGGCGGATGACTTAAGCCGAAAGGCTCAAGTAGCGGGGTTAATGATTAAGGAGTGGGATCTGTTGGAATCTGTTTGTGAGTGGAAGCCCTGCCTTGGGAGTCATAAGGTGGTTTTTGGTAATGTTAAAATAACATCCGCACTGCTGGAGCGAGTTAAAGAAGTTCAAAAGAAGGATTCGATGGTGCGGAAATGGGGAGAGAAAGAGGAAAAAGGGGAAGTGTCAGATTTTAATTTCAGTCCCGAGGGAGTCTTGAAATACCGAAACCGAATGATGGTGCCCAAAGATGAAACGTTAAAGAAGGAGATCTTAGAGGAAAAATCATCGATCTAAATATACGATCCATTCGGGTAGTAGCAAGATGCACCAAGACCTAAAAGGAGCCTATTGGTGGGACAACATGAAGAAGGAAATTGCTCAATACGTACAAAAATGTCTCATTTGCCAACAAGTTAAAGCAGAGCATCAAAAACCATCGGACTTGTTACAATCTCTTGAGATACCCGAATGGAAGTGGGAAAACATCACAATGAATTTCGTTTCAGGTTTGCCGCGAACACAACGAGGGCATGATGCCGTTTGGGTGATCGTCGACCGGTTAACCAAATCGGCCCATTTCTTGCCGGTAAGCATGAAGTATTTCATGGACAAATTGACCCAGGTGTACGTGGATGAGATCGTAAGATTACATGGAGTTCCTGTGAGCATCGTTTCCGATAGAGATCCTCGCTTTATATCTAGATTTTGGCAGAAATGTCAAGAGACTTTGGGGACTAAGCTTAACTTAAGCACCACCTATCACCCTCAGACGGATGGACAGTCGGAGCGAACAATTCAAACTCTCGAGAATATGTTAAGGACCTGTGTTCTGGATTTTGGAGGTAATTGGGGTCAACATATGACCTTAGTAGAGTTTGCTTACAATAACAGTTACCATTCGTCAATTCAAATGGCACTCTATGAAGCGCTATACGGGAGGAAGTGCCGGTCACCGATCTATTGGGACGAAATCGGTGAGAGAAAGGTGCTAGATCCAACCACAATTCCATGGATGGAGAATGCTCGAGAAAGAGTCAAGTTGATACGACAAAGTCTCCAAATAGCTCAAAACCGAAAGAAGAGCTACGCGGACAATCGAAGAAAAGATCTAGAGTTCGAAGTTGGGGACTGTGTTTTCCTTAAGGTCACACCATTACGAAGTGTCACGGCGGGTAGAGGAAAAAAACTTCAACCGACATTCGTCAGACCTTTCAAGATTCTCCAAAGAGTTGGTAAAGTAGCGTATCGACTTAAACTACCGTCAAGTCTATCCAGAATTCACAACGTCTTCCATGTCTCGATGCTTAAAAAGTATTATCCTGATACGTCTCACATCTTACAGCCAGAGGAAGTCGAGATAGATGAATCCCTCACCTACGAAGAGAAGACAGTACAGTTGCTCGACCGAAAGGTTAAAGAATTGAGAAACAAACGAATACCTTTGGTGAAGATTTTGTGGAGAAATCACGAAATTGAGGAGGTTACCTGGGAGGTGGAAGAAGAAATGAAAAAGAAATGCCCTGAACTGTTTGAAAATCAATATGAGAAATTTCGAGGGCAAAATTCTTTTAAGGGGGAGAGAGTGTGAGAACCCGTAATTTTCTTATTTTCTAAGTTTATTTTATTTAATTGCACACTAATTCTATAGTTTCTTTGTTAGAAAAATTTTCTGGATAATTTTTATGAGTAAATATGGTTTTTAAATTATTTTTCTAGTATAAATTAGTTCAAGAGATTTTCGACAGGGGTATTACCAATTATTGATTAGGAAAGAAGATATCCCGAAAACTGCTATCAATTCGAGATATGGGCACTACGAATTCGCAGTCATGCCCTTCGGATTAACCAATGCCCCTACCGCCTTCATGGATCTAATGCATAGGATTATTAAACCCTACCTGGATCGATTTGTCGTTGTCTTTATTGACGATATCTTGGTCTACTCCAAGACTTGTGAGGAGCATGAACAGCACCTAAGAATCATTTTACAAACCCTAAGAGAGCATCAGTTGTATGCCAAATTTAGTAAGTTCGAGTTTTGGCTGAACAGAATTTCTTTCTTAGGGCACGTAATTTCCCAAGAGGGTATCTCGGTTGACCCGGCGAAAGTAGAGGCCATGACTAATTGGAAGAGGCCAGAAAATTTCATGGAGATTCATAGTTTTCTAGGGTTGGCTGGGTACTACAGGCGTTTCATTAAAGATTTTTTCAAATTGGCCGGTCCTTTAACTGACCTATAGAAAAAACATGGTCGATTCGTGTGGGATGCTCGGTGTGAAGCGAGTTTTCGTGAGTTAAAGAAAAGATTGACCATGGCACCGATTCTAGTTTTGCCTAACGGAGTAGACGGGTTTACCGTTTATACCGACTCGTCACGGGAAGGTCTGGGGCGTGTGTTAATGCAAAATCGGAATGTAATATCTTTTGCCTCTAGGAAGTTGAAACCCCACGAGAAGAACTATCCCACCCATGATCTAGAGTTAGCCACGGTTGTTTTTGCTCTGATTAAGTGGAGACATTATCTATACGGGGTGACCTTCGAGGTTTACTCAAACCACAAGAGTCTTAGATACCTCTTCTCGCAAAAGGAATTGAACATAAGGCAGCGACGATGGATGAAATTTCTGGAGGACTATGACTGCACTATCAACCATCATCCGGGAAAAGCTAATGTGGTGGCGGATGACTTAAGCCGATAGGCTCAAGTAGCGGGGTTAATGATTAAGGAGTGGGATCTGTTGGAATCTGTTTGTGAGTGGAAGCCCTGCCTTGGGAGTCATAAGGTGGTTTTTGGTAATGTTAAAATAACATCCGCACTACTGGAGCGAGTTAAAGAAGTTCAAAAGAAGGATTCGATGGTGCGGAAATGGGGAGAGAAAGAGGAAAAAGGGGAATTGTCAGATTTTAATTTCAGTCCCGAGGGAGTCTTGAAATACGGAAACCGAATTATGGTGCCCAAAGATGAAACGTTAAAGAAGGAGATCTTAGAGGAAAAATCATCGATCTAAATATACGATCCATTCGGGTAGTAGCAAGATGCACCAAGACCTAAAAGGAGCCTATTGGTGGGACAACATGAAGAAGGAAATTGCTCAATACGTACAAAAATGTCTCATTTGCCAACAAGTTAAAGCAGAGCATAAAAAACCATCGGACTTGTTACAATCTCTTGAGATACCCGAATGGAAGTGGGAAAACATCACAATGAATTTCGTTTCAGGTTTGCCGCGAACACAACGAGGGCATGATGCCGTTTGGGTGATCGTCGACCGGTTAACCAAATCGGCCCATTTCTTGCCGGTAAGCATGAAGTATTTCATGGACAAATTGACCCAGGTGTACGTGGATGAGATCGTAAGATTACATGGAGTTCCTGTGAGCATCGTTTCGGATAGAGATCCCCGCTTTATATCTAGATTTTGGCAGAAATGTCAAGAGACTTTGGGGACTAAGCTCAACTTAAGCACCACCTATCACCCTCAGACGGATGGACAGTCGGAGCGAACAATTCAAACTCTCGAGAATATGTTAAGGACCTGTGTTCTGGATTTTGGAGGTAATTGGGGTCAACATATGACCTTAGTAGAGTTTGCTTACAATAACAGTTACCATTCGTCAATTCAAATGGCACTCTACGAAGCGCTATACGGGAGGAAGTGCCGGTCACCGATCTATTGGGACGAAATCGGTGAGAGAAAGGTGCTAGATCCGACCACTATTCCATGGATGGAGAATGCTCGAGAAAGAGTCAAGTTGACACGACAAAGTCTCCAAATAGCTCAAAACCGAAAGAAGAGCTACGCGGACAATCGAAGAAAAGATCTGGAGTTCGAAGTTGGGGACTGTGTTTTCCTTAAGGTCACACCATTACGAAGTGTCACGGCGGGTAGAGGAAAAAAACTTCAACCGAGATTCGTCAGACCTTTCAAGATTCTCCAAAGAGTTGGTAAAGTAGCGTATCGACTTAAACTACCGTCAAGTCTATCCAGAATTCACAACGTCATCCACGTCTCGATGCTTAAAAAGTATTATCCTGATACGTCTCACATCTTACAGCAAGAGGAAGTCGAGATAGATGAATCCCTCACCTACGAAGAGAAGCCAGTACAGTTGCTCGACCGAATGGTTAAAGAGTTGAGAAACAAACGAATACCTTTGGTGAAGATTTTATGGAGAAATCACCGAATTGAGGAGGTTACCTGGGAGGTGGAAGAAGAAATGAAAAAGAAATGCCCTGAACTGTTTGAAAATCAAGATGAGAAATTTCGAGGGCGAAATTCTTTTCAGGGGGAGAAAGTGTGAGAACCCGTAATTTTCTTATTTTCTAAGTTTTATTTTATTTAATTGCACACTAATTCTATAGTTTCTTTGTTAGAAAAATTTTCTGGATAATTTCTATGAGTAAATATGGTTTTTAAATTATTTTTTAGTATAAATTAGTTCATGAGATTTTCGACAGGGGTATTACCAATTATTGATTAGGAAAGAAGATATCCCGAAAACTGCTTTCAATTCAAGATATGGGCACTACGAATTCGCAGTCATGCCCTTCGGACTGACTAATGCCCCTACCGCCTTCATGGATCTAATGCATAGGATTTTTAAACCCCACCTGGATCGATTTGTCGTTGTCTTTATTGACGATATCTTGGTTTACTCCAAGACTTGTGAGGAGCATGAACAGCACCTAAGAATTATTTTACAAACCCTAAGTGAGCATCAGTTGTATGCCAAATTTAGTAAGTTCGAGTTTTGGCTGAAAAGAATTTCTTTCTTAGGGCACGTAATTTCCCAAGAGAGTATCTCGGTTGACCCGGCGAAAGCAGAGGCCATGACTAATTGGAAGAGGCCAGAAAATTCCATGGAGATTCATAGTTTTCTAGGGTTGGTTGGGTACTACAGGCGTTTCATTAAAGATTTTTTCAAATTGGCCGGTCCTTTAACTGACCTATCGAAAAAACATGGTCGGTTCGTGTGGGATGCTCGGTGTGAAGCGAGTTTTCGTGAGTTAAAGAAAAGATTGACCATGGCACCGATTCTAGCTTTGCCTAACGGAGTAGACGGGTTTACCGTTCATACCGACGCGTCACGGGAAGGTCTGGGGCGTGTGTTAATGCAAAATCGGAATGTAATATCTTTTGCCTCTAGGAAGTTGAAACCCCACGAGTAGAACTATCCCACCCATGATCTAGAGTTAGCCGCGGTTGTTTTTGCTCTGAAAAAGTGGAGACATTATCTATACGGGGTGACCTTCGAGGTTTACTCAAACCACAAGAGTCTTAGATACCTCTTCTCGCAAAAGGAATTGAACATAAGGCAGCGACGATGGATGAAATTTCTGGAGGACTATGACTGCACTATGAACCATCATCCGGGAAAAGCTAATGTGGTGGCGGATGACTTAAGCCGAAAGGCTCAAGTAGCGGGGTTAATGATTAAGGAGTGGGATCTGTTGGAATCTGTTTGTGAGTGGAAGCCCTGCCTTGGGAGTCATAAGGTGGTTTTTGGTAATGTTAAAATAACATCCGCACTACTGGAGCGAGTTAAAGAAGTTCAAAAGAAGGATTCGATGGTGCGGAAATGGGGAGAGAAAGAGGAAAAAAGGGAATTGTCAGATTTTAATTTCAGTCCCGAGGGATTCTTGAAATACCGAAACCGAATGATGGTGCCCAAAGATGAAACGTTAAAGAAGGAGATCTTAGAGGAAACTCATCGATCTAAGTATACGATCCATTCGGGTAGTAGCAAGATGCACCAAGACCTAAAAGGAGCCTATTGGAGGGACAACATGAAGAAGGAAATTGCTCAATACGTACAAAAATGTCTCATTTGCCAACAAGTTAAAGCAGAGCATAAAAAACCATCGGACTTGTTACAACCTCTTGGATACCCGAATGGAAGTGGGAAAACATCACAATGAATTTCGTTTCAGGTTTGCCGCGAACACAACGAGGGCATGATGCCGTTTGGGTGATCGTCGACCGGTTAACCAAATCGGCCCATTTCTTGCCGGTAAGCATGAAGTATTTCATGGACAAATTGACCCAGGTGTACGTGGATGAGATCGTAAGATTACATGGAGTTCCTGTGAGCATCGTTTCGGATAGAGATCCCCGCTTTATATCTAGATTTTGGCAGAAATGTCAAGAGACTTTGGGGACTAAGCTCAACTTAAGCACCACCTATCACCCTCAGACGGATGGACAGTCGGAGCGAACAATTCAAACTCTCGAGAATATGTTAAGGACCTGTGTTCTGGATTTTGGAGGTAATTGGGGTCAACATATGACCTTAGTAGAGTTTGCTTACAATAACAGTTACCATTCGTCAATTCAAATGGCACTCTACGAAGCGCTATACGGGAGGAAGTGCCGGTCACCGATCTATTGGGACGAAATCGGTGAGAGAAAGGTGCTAGATCCGACCACTATTCCATGGATGGAGAATGCTCGAGAAAGAGTCAAGTTGACACGACAAAGTCTCCAAATAGCTCAAAACCGAAAGAAGAGCTACGCGGACAATCGAAGAAAAGATCTGGAGTTCGAAGTTGGGGACTGTGTTTTCCTTAAGGTCACACCATTACGAAGTGTCACGGCGGGTAGAGGAAAAAAACTTCAACCGAGATTCGTCAGACCTTTCAAGATTCTCCAAAGAGTTGGTAAAGTAGCGTATCGACTTAAACTACCGTCAAGTCTATCCAGAATTCACAACGTCATCCACGTCTCGATGCTTAAAAAGTATTATCCTGATACGTCTCACATCTTACAGCAAGAGGAAGTCGAGATAGATGAATCCCTCACCTACGAAGAGAAGCCAGTACAGTTGCTCGACCGAATGGTTAAAGAGTTGAGAAACAAACGAATACCTTTGGTGAAGATTTTATGGAGAAATCACCGAATTGAGGAGGTTACCTGGGAGGTGGAAGAAGAAATGAAAAAGAAATGCCCTGAACTGTTTGAAAATCAAGATGAGAAATTTCGAGGGCGAAATTCTTTTCAGGGGGAGAAAGTGTGAGAACCCGTAATTTTCTTATTTTCTAAGTTTTATTTTATTTAATTGCACACTAATTCTATAGTTTCTTTGTTAGAAAAATTTTCTGGATAATTTCTATGAGTAAATATGGTTTTTAAATTATTTTTTAGTATAAATTAGTTCATGAGATTTTCGACAGGGGTATTACCAATTATTGATTAGGAAAGAAGATATCCCGAAAACTGCTTTCAATTCAAGATATGGGCACTACGAATTCGCAGTCATGCCCTTCGGACTGACTAATGCCCCTACCGCCTTCATGGATCTAATGCATAGGATTTTTAAACCCCACCTGGATCGATTTGTCGTTGTCTTTATTGACGATATCTTGGTTTACTCCAAGACTTGTGAGGAGCATGAACAGCACCTAAGAATTATTTTACAAACCCTAAGTGAGCATCAGTTGTATGCCAAATTTAGTAAGTTCGAGTTTTGGCTGAAAAGAATTTCTTTCTTAGGGCACGTAATTTCCCAAGAGAGTATCTCGGTTGACCCGGCGAAAGCAGAGGCCATGACTAATTGGAAGAGGCCAGAAAATTCCATGGAGATTCATAGTTTTCTAGGGTTGGTTGGGTACTACAGGCGTTTCATTAAAGATTTTTTCAAATTGGCCGGTCCTTTAACTGACCTATCGAAAAAACATGGTCGGTTCGTGTGGGATGCTCGGTGTGAAGCGAGTTTTCGTGAGTTAAAGAAAAGATTGACCATGGCACCGATTCTAGCTTTGCCTAACGGAGTAGACGGGTTTACCGTTCATACCGACGCGTCACGGGAAGGTCTGGGGCGTGTGTTAATGCAAAATCGGAATGTAATATCTTTTGCCTCTAGGAAGTTGAAACCCCACGAGTAGAACTATCCCACCCATGATCTAGAGTTAGCCGCGGTTGTTTTTGCTCTGAAAAAGTGGAGACATTATCTATACGGGGTGACCTTCGAGGTTTACTCAAACCACAAGAGTCTTAGATACCTCTTCTCGCAAAAGGAATTGAACATAAGGCAGCGACGATGGATGAAATTTCTGGAGGACTATGACTGCACTATGAACCATCATCCGGGAAAAGCTAATGTGGTGGCGGATGACTTAAGCCGAAAGGCTCAAGTAGCGGGGTTAATGATTAAGGAGTGGGATCTGTTGGAATCTGTTTGTGAGTGGAAGCCCTGCCTTGGGAGTCATAAGGTGGTTTTTGGTAATGTTAAAATAACATCCGCACTACTGGAGCGAGTTAAAGAAGTTCAAAAGAAGGATTCGATGGTGCGGAAATGGGGAGAGAAAGAGGAAAAAAGGGAATTGTCAGATTTTAATTTCAGTCCCGAGGGATTCTTGAAATACCGAAACCGAATGATGGTGCCCAAAGATGAAACGTTAAAGAAGGAGATCTTAGAGGAAACTCATCGATCTAAGTATACGATCCATTCGGGTAGTAGCAAGATGCACCAAGACCTAAAAGGAGCCTATTGGAGGGACAACATGAAGAAGGAAATTGCTCAATACGTACAAAAATGTCTCATTTGCCAACAAGTTAAAGCAGAGCATAAAAAACCATCGGACTTGTTACAACCTCTTGGATACCCGAATGGAAGTGGGAAAACATCACAATGAATTTCGTTTCAGGTTTGCCGCGAACACAACGAGGGCATGATGCCGTTTGGGTGATCGTCGACCGGTTAACCAAATCGGCCCATTTCTTGCCGGTAAGCATGAAGTATTTCATGGACAAATTGACCCAGGTGTACGTGGATGAGATCGTAAGATTACATGGAGTTCCTGTGAGCATCGTTTCGGATAGAGATCCCCGCTTTATATCTAGATTTTGGCAGAAATGTCAAGAGACTTTGGGGACTAAGCTCAACTTAAGCACCACCTATCACCCTCAGACGGATGGACAGTCGGAGCGAACAATTCAAACTCTCGAGAATATGTTAAGGACCTGTGTTCTGGATTTTGGAGGTAATTGGGGTCAACATATGACCTTAGTAGAGTTTGCTTACAATAACAGTTACCATTCGTCAATTCAAATGGCACTCTACGAAGCGCTATACGGGAGGAAGTGCCGGTCACCGATCTATTGGGACGAAATCGGTGAGAGAAAGGTGCTAGATCCGACCACTATTCCATGGATGGAGAATGCTCGAGAAAGAGTCAAGTTGACACGACAAAGTCTCCAAATAGCTCAAAACCGAAAGAAGAGCTACGCGGACAATCGAAGAAAAGATCTGGAGTTCGAAGTTGGGGACTGTGTTTTCCTTAAGGTCACACCATTACGAAGTGTCACGGCGGGTAGAGGAAAAAAACTTCAACCGAGATTCGTCAGACCTTTCAAGATTCTCCAAAGAGTTGGTAAAGTAGCGTATCGACTTAAACTACCGTCAAGTCTATCCAGAATTCACAACGTCATCCACGTCTCGATGCTTAAAAAGTATTATCCTGATACGTCTCACATCTTACAGCAAGAGGAAGTCGAGATAGATGAATCCCTCACCTACGAAGAGAAGCCAGTACAGTTGCTCGACCGAATGGTTAAAGAGTTGAGAAACAAACGAATACCTTTGGTGAAGATTTTATGGAGAAATCACCGAATTGAGGAGGTTACCTGGGAGGTGGAAGAAGAAATGAAAAAGAAATGCCCTGAACTGTTTGAAAATCAAGATGAGAAATTTCGAGGGCGAAATTCTTTTCAGGGGGAGAAAGTGTGAGAACCCGTAATTTTCTTATTTTCTAAGTTTTATTTTATTTAATTGCACACTAATTCTATAGTTTCTTTGTTAGAAAAATTTTCTGGATAATTTCTATGAGTAAATATGGTTTTTAAATTATTTTTTAGTATAAATTAGTTCATGAGATTTTCGACAGGGGTATTACCAATTATTGATTAGGAAAGAAGATATCCCGAAAACTGCTTTCAATTCAAGATATGGGCACTACGAATTCGCAGTCATGCCCTTCGGACTGACTAATGCCCCTACCGCCTTCATGGATCTAATGCATAGGATTTTTAAACCCCACCTGGATCGATTTGTCGTTGTCTTTATTGACGATATCTTGGTTTACTCCAAGACTTGTGAGGAGCATGAACAGCACCTAAGAATTATTTTACAAACCCTAAGTGAGCATCAGTTGTATGCCAAATTTAGTAAGTTCGAGTTTTGGCTGAAAAGAATTTCTTTCTTAGGGCACGTAATTTCCCAAGAGAGTATCTCGGTTGACCCGGCGAAAGCAGAGGCCATGACTAATTGGAAGAGGCCAGAAAATTCCATGGAGATTCATAGTTTTCTAGGGTTGGTTGGGTACTACAGGCGTTTCATTAAAGATTTTTTCAAATTGGCCGGTCCTTTAACTGACCTATCGAAAAAACATGGTCGGTTCGTGTGGGATGCTCGGTGTGAAGCGAGTTTTCGTGAGTTAAAGAAAAGATTGACCATGGCACCGATTCTAGCTTTGCCTAACGGAGTAGACGGGTTTACCGTTCATACCGACGCGTCACGGGAAGGTCTGGGGCGTGTGTTAATGCAAAATCGGAATGTAATATCTTTTGCCTCTAGGAAGTTGAAACCCCACGAGTAGAACTATCCCACCCATGATCTAGAGTTAGCCGCGGTTGTTTTTGCTCTGAAAAAGTGGAGACATTATCTATACGGGGTGACCTTCGAGGTTTACTCAAACCACAAGAGTCTTAGATACCTCTTCTCGCAAAAGGAATTGAACATAAGGCAGCGACGATGGATGAAATTTCTGGAGGACTATGACTGCACTATGAACCATCATCCGGGAAAAGCTAATGTGGTGGCGGATGACTTAAGCCGAAAGGCTCAAGTAGCGGGGTTAATGATTAAGGAGTGGGATCTGTTGGAATCTGTTTGTGAGTGGAAGCCCTGCCTTGGGAGTCATAAGGTGGTTTTTGGTAATGTTAAAATAACATCCGCACTACTGGAGCGAGTTAAAGAAGTTCAAAAGAAGGATTCGATGGTGCGGAAATGGGGAGAGAAAGAGGAAAAAAGGGAATTGTCAGATTTTAATTTCAGTCCCGAGGGATTCTTGAAATACCGAAACCGAATGATGGTGCCCAAAGATGAAACGTTAAAGAAGGAGATCTTAGAGGAAACTCATCGATCTAAGTATACGATCCATTCGGGTAGTAGCAAGATGCACCAAGACCTAAAAGGAGCCTATTGGAGGGACAACATGAAGAAGGAAATTGCTCAATACGTACAAAAATGTCTCATTTGCCAACAAGTTAAAGCAGAGCATAAAAAACCATCGGACTTGTTACAACCTCTTGGATACCCGAATGGAAGTGGGAAAACATCACAATGAATTTCGTTTCAGGTTTGCCGCGAACACAACGAGGGCATGATGCCGTTTGGGTGATCGTCGACCGGTTAACCAAATCGGCCCATTTCTTGCCGGTAAGCATGAAGTATTTCATGGACAAATTGACCCAGGTGTACGTGGATGAGATCGTAAGATTACATGGAGTTCCTGTGAGCATCGTTTCGGATAGAGATCCCCGCTTTATATCTAGATTTTGGCAGAAATGTCAAGAGACTTTGGGGACTAAGCTCAACTTAAGCACCACCTATCACCCTCAGACGGATGGACAGTCGGAGCGAACAATTCAAACTCTCGAGAATATGTTAAGGACCTGTGTTCTGGATTTTGGAGGTAATTGGGGTCAACATATGACCTTAGTAGAGTTTGCTTACAATAACAGTTACCATTCGTCAATTCAAATGGCACTCTACGAAGCGCTATACGGGAGGAAGTGCCGGTCACCGATCTATTGGGACGAAATCGGTGAGAGAAAGGTGCTAGATCCGACCACTATTCCATGGATGGAGAATGCTCGAGAAAGAGTCAAGTTGACACGACAAAGTCTCCAAATAGCTCAAAACCGAAAGAAGAGCTACGCGGACAATCGAAGAAAAGATCTGGAGTTCGAAGTTGGGGACTGTGTTTTCCTTAAGGTCACACCATTACGAAGTGTCACGGCGGGTAGAGGAAAAAAACTTCAACCGAGATTCGTCAGACCTTTCAAGATTCTCCAAAGAGTTGGTAAAGTAGCGTATCGACTTAAACTACCGTCAAGTCTATCCAGAATTCACAACGTCATCCACGTCTCGATGCTTAAAAAGTATTATCCTGATACGTCTCACATCTTACAGCAAGAGGAAGTCGAGATAGATGAATCCCTCACCTACGAAGAGAAGCCAGTACAGTTGCTCGACCGAATGGTTAAAGAGTTGAGAAACAAACGAATACCTTTGGTGAAGATTTTATGGAGAAATCACCGAATTGAGGAGGTTACCTGGGAGGTGGAAGAAGAAATGAAAAAGAAATGCCCTGAACTGTTTGAAAATCAAGATGAGAAATTTCGAGGGCGAAATTCTTTTCAGGGGGAGAAAGTGTGAGAACCCGTAATTTTCTTATTTTCTAAGTTTTATTTTATTTAATTGCACACTAATTCTATAGTTTCTTTGTTAGAAAAATTTTCTGGATAATTTCTATGAGTAAATATGGTTTTTAAATTATTTTTTAGTATAAATTAGTTCATGAGATTTTCGACAGGGGTATTACCAATTATTGATTAGGAAAGAAGATATCCCGAAAACTGCTTTCAATTCGAGATATGGGCACTACGAATTCGCAGTCATGCCCTTCGGACTGACTAATGCCCCTACCGCCTTCATGGATCTAATGCATAGGATTTTTAAACCCCACCTGGATCGATTTGTCGTTGTCTTTATTGACGATATCTTGGTTTACTCCAAGACTTGTGAGGAGCATGAACAGCACCTAAGAATTATTTTACAAACCCTAAGTGAGCATCAGTTGTATGCCAAATTTAGTAAGTTCGAGTTTTGGCTGAAAAGAATTTCTTTCTTAGGGCACGTAATTTCCCAAGAGAGTATCTCGGTTGACCCGGCGAAAGCAGAGGCCATGACTAATTGGAAGAGGCCAGAAAATTCCATGGAGATTCATAGTTTTCTAGGGTTGGTTGGGTACTACAGGCGTTTCATTAAAGATTTTTTCAAATTGGCCGGTCCTTTAACTGACCTATCGAAAAAACATGGTCGGTTCGTGTGGGATGCTCGGTGTGAAGCGAGTTTTCGTGAGTTAAAGAAAAGATTGACCATGGCACCGATTCTAGCTTTGCCTAACGGAGTAGACGGGTTTACCGTTCATACCGACGCGTCACGGGAAGGTCTGGGGCGTGTGTTAATGCAAAATCGGAATGTAATATCTTTTGCCTCTAGGAAGTTGAAACCCCACGAGTAGAACTATCCCACCCATGATCTAGAGTTAGCCGCGGTTGTTTTTGCTCTGAAAAAGTGGAGACATTATCTATACGGGGTGACCTTCGAGGTTTACTCAAACCACAAGAGTCTTAGATACCTCTTCTCGCAAAAGGAATTGAACATAAGGCAGCGACGATGGATGAAATTTCTGGAGGACTATGACTGCACTATCAACCATCATCCGGGAAAAGCTAATGTGGTGGCGGATGACTTAAGCCGAAAGGCTCAAGTAGCGGGGTTAATGATTAAGGAGTGGGATCTGTTGGAATCTGTTTGTGAGTGGAAGCCCTGCCTTGGGAGTCATAAGGTGGTTTTTGGTAATGTTAAAATAACATCCGCACTACTGGAGCGAGTTAAAGAAGTTCAAAAGAAGGATTCGATGGTGCGGAAATGGGGAGAGAAAGAGGAAAAAGGGGAATTGTCAGATTTTAATTTCAGTCCCGAGGGAGTCTTGAAATATCGAAACTGAATGATGGTTCCCAAAGATGAAACGTTAAAGAAGGAGATCTTAGAGGAAACTCATCGATCTAAGTATACGATCCATTCGGGTAGTAGCAAGATGCACCAAGACCTAAAAGGAGCCTATTGGTGGGACAACATGAAGAAGGAAATTGCTCAATACGTACAAAAATGTCTCATTTGCCAACAAGTTAATGCAGAGCATCAAAAACCATCGGACTTGTTACAACCTCTTGAGATACCCGAATGGAAGTGGGAAAACATCACAATGAATTTCGTTTCAGGTTTGCCGCGAACACAACGAGGGCATGATGGGTGATCGTCGACCGGTTAACCAAATCGGCCCATTTCTTGCCGGTAAGCATGAAGTATTTCATTGACAAAATGACCCAGGTGTACGTGGATGAGATCGTAAGATTACATGGAGTTACTGTGAGCATCGTTTCGGATAGAGATCCCCGCTTTGTATCTAGATTTTGGCAGAAATGTTAAGAGACTTTGGGGACTAAGCTTAACTTAAGCACCACCTATCACCCTCAGACGGATGGACAGTCGGAGCGAACAATTCAAACTCTCGAGAATATGTTAAGGACCTGTGTTCTGGATTTTGGAGGTAATTAGGGTCAACATATGACCTTATTAGAGTTTGCTTACAATAACAGTTACCATTCGTCAATTCAAATTGCACTCTACGAAGCGCTATACGGGAGGAAGTGCCGGTCACCGATCTATTGGGACGAAATCGGTGAGAGAAAGGTGCTAGATCCGACCACTATTCCATGGATGGAGAATGCTCGAGAAAGAGTCAAGTTGACACGACAAAGTCTCCAAATAGCTCAAAACCGAAAGAAGAGCTACGCGGACAATCGAAGAAAAGATCTGGAGTTCGAAGTTGGGGACTGTGTTTTCCTTAAGGTCATACCATTACGACGTGTCTCGGCGGGTAGAGGAAAAAAACTTCAACCGAGATTCATCAGACCTTTCAAGATTCTCCAAAGAGTTGGTAAAGTAGCGTATCGACTTAAACTACCGTCAAGTCTATCCAGAATTCACAATGTCTTCCACGTCTCGATGCTTAAAAAGTATTATCCTGATACGTCTCACATCTTACAGCCAGAGGAAGTCGAGATAGATGAATCCCTCACCTACGAAGAGAAGCCAGTACAGTTGCTTGACCGAAAGGTTAAAGAGTTGAGAAATAAACGAATACCTTTGGTGAAGATTTTGTGGAGAAATCGCGGAATTGAGGAGGTTACCTGGGAGGTGGAAGAAGAAATGAAAAAGAAATGCCCTGAACTGTTTGAAAATCAAGATGAGAAATTTCGAGGGCGAAATTCTTTTAAGGGGGAGAGAGAGTGTGAGAACCCGTAATTTTCTTATTTTCTAAGTTTTATTTTATTTAATTGCACACTAATTCTATGGTTTCTTTGTTAGAAAAATTTTCTGGATAATTTTTATGAGTAAATATGGTTTTTAAATTATTTTTCTACTATAAATTAGTTCATGAGATTTTCGACAGGGGTATTACCAATTATTGATTAGGAAAGAAGATATCCCGAAAACTGCTTTCAATTCGAGATATGGGCACTACGAATTCGCAGTCATGCCCTTCGGACTAACCAATGCCCCTACCGCCTTCATGGATCTAATGCATAGAATTTTTAAACCCTACCTGGATCGATTTGTCGTTGTCTTTATTGACGATATCTTGGTCTACTCCAAGACTTGTGAGGAGCATGAACAGCACCTAAGAATTATTTTACAAACCCTAAGTGAGCATCAGTTGTATGCCAAATTTAGTAAGTTCGAGTTTTGGCTGAAAAGAATTTCTTTCTTAGGGAACGTAATTTCCCAAGAGGGTATCTCGGTTGACCCGGCGAAAGTAGAGGCCATGACTAAT
The DNA here is from genome assembly GCF_036785885.1 of Coffea arabica. NCBI lineage: Eukaryota > Viridiplantae > Streptophyta > Magnoliopsida > Gentianales > Rubiaceae > Coffea > Coffea arabica. The sequence continues at coordinate 20,258,658 of NC_092318.1, read as the reverse complement.
TGGAAGAGACCAGAAAATTCCATGGAGATTCATAGTTTTCTAGCGTTGGTTGGGTACTACAGGCATTTCATTAAAGATTTTTTCAAATTGGCCGGTCCTTTAACTGACCTATCGAAAAAACATGGTCGGTTCGTGTGGGATGCTCGGTGTGAAGCGAGTTTTCGTGAGTTAAAGAAAAGATTGACCATGGCACCGATTCTAGCTTTGCCTAACGGAGTAGACGGGTTTACCGTTCATACCGACGCGTCACGGGAAGGTCTGGGGCGTGTGTTAATGCAAAATCGGAATGTAATAACTTTTGCCTCTAGGAAGTTGAAACCCCACGAGTAGAACTATCCCACCCATGATCTAGAGTTAGCCGCGGTTGTTTTTGCTCTGAAAAAATGGAGACATTATCTATACGGGGTGACCTTCGAGGTTTATTCAAACCACAAGAGTCTTAGATACCTCTTCTCGCAAAAGGAATTGAACATAAGGCAGCGACGATGGATGAAATTTCTGGAGGACTATGACTGCACTATCAACCATCATCCGGGAAAAGCTAATGTGGTGGCGGATGACTTAAGCCGAAAGGCTCAAGTAGCGGGGTTAATGATTAAGGAGTGGGATCTGTTGGAATCTGTTTGTGAGTGGAAGCCCTGCCTTGGGAGTCATAAGGTGGTTTTTGGTAATGTTAAAATAACATCCGCACTACTGGAGCGAGTTAAAGAAGTTCAAAAGAAGGATTCGATGGTGCGGAAATGGGGAGAGAAAGAGGAAAAAGGGGAATTGTCAGATTTTAATTTCAGTCCCGAGGGAGTCTTGAAATATCGAAACTGAATGATGGTTCCCAAAGATGAAACGTTAAAGAAGGAGATCTTAGAGGAAACTCATCGATCTAAGTATACGATCCATTCGGGTAGTAGCAAGATGCACCAAGACCTAAAAGGAGCCTATTGGTGGGACAACATGAAGAAGGAAATTGCTCAATACGTACAAAAATGTCTCATTTGCCAACAAGTTAATGCAGAGCATCAAAAACCATCGGACTTGTTACAACCTCTTGAGATACCCGAATGGAAGTGGGAAAACATCACAATGAATTTCGTTTCAGGTTTGCCGCGAACACAACGAGGGCATGATGGGTGATCGTCGACCGGTTAACCAAATCGGCCCATTTCTTGCCGGTAAGCATGAAGTATTTCATGGACAAAATGACCCAGGTGTACGTGGATGAGATCGTAAGATTACATGGAGTTACTGTGAGCATCGTTTCGGATAGAGATCCCCGCTTTGTATCTAGATTTTGGCAGAAATGTTAAGAGACTTTGGGGACTAAGCTTAACTTAAGCACCACCTATCACCCTCAGACGGATGGACAGTCGGAGCGAACAATTCAAACTCTCGAGAATATGTTAAGGACCTGTGTTCTGGATTTTGGAGGTAATTAGGGTCAACATATGACCTTATTAGAGTTTGCTTACAATAACAGTTACCATTCGTCAATTCAAATTGCACTCTACGAAGCGCTATACGGGAGGAAGTGCCGGTCACCGATCTATTGGGACGAAATCGGTGAGAGAAAGGTGCTAGATCCAACCACTATTCCATGGATGGAGAATGCTCGAGAAAGAGTCAAGTTGATACGACAAAGTCTCCAAATAGCTCAAAACCGAAAGAAGAGCTACGCGGACAATCGAAGAAAAGATCTGGAGTTCGAAGTTGGGGACAGTGTTTTCCTTAAAGTCACACCATTACGAAGTGTCACGGCGGGTAGAGGAAAAAAACTTCAACCGAGATTCGTCAGACCTTTCAAGATTCTCCAAAGAGTTGGTAAAGTAGCGTATCGACATAAACTACTGTCAAGTCTATCCAGAATTCACAACGTCTTCCACGTCTCGATGCTTAAAAAGTATTATCCTGATACGTCTCACATCTTACAGCCAGAGGAAGTCGAGATAGATGAATCCCTCACCTACGAAGAGAAGCCAGTACAGTTGCTTGACCGAAAGGTTAAAGAGTTGAGAAATAAACGAATACCTTTGGTGAAGATTTTGTGGAGAAATCGCGGAATTGAGGAGGTTACCTGGGAGGTGGAAGAAGAAATGAAAAAGAAATGCCCTGAACTGTTTGAAAATCAAGATGAGAAATTTCGAGGGCGAAATTCTTTTAAGGGGGAGAGAGAGTGTGAGAACCCGTAATTTTCTTATTTTCTAAGTTTTATTTTATTTAATTGCACACTAATTCTATGGTTTCTTTGTTAGAAAAATTTTCTGGATAATTTTTATGAGTAAATATGGTTTTTAAATTATTTTTCTACTATAAATTAGTTCATGAGATTTTCGACAGGGGTATTACCAATTATTGATTAGGAAAGAAGATATCCCGAAAACTGCTTTCAATTCGAGATATGGGCACTACGAATTCGCAGTCATGCCCTTCGGACTAACCAATGCCCCTACCGCCTTCATGGATCTAATGCATAGAATTTTTAAACCCTACCTGGATCGATTTGTCGTTGTCTTTATTGACGATATCTTGGTCTACTCCAAGACTTGTGAGGAGCATGAACAGCACCTAAGAATTATTTTACAAACCCTAAGTGAGCATCAGTTGTATGCCAAATTTAGTAAGTTCGAGTTTTGGCTGAAAAGAATTTCTTTCTTAGGGCACGTAATTTCCCAAGAGGGTATCTCGGTTGAGCCGGCGAAAGTAGAGGCCATGACTAATTGGAAGAGGCCAGAAAATTCCATGGAGATTCATAGTTTTCTAGGGTTGGCTGGGTACTACAGGCGTTTCATTAAAGATTTTTTCAAATTGGCCGGTCCTTTAACTAACCTATCGAAAAAACATGGTCGATTCGTGTGGGATGCTCGGTGTGAAGCGAGTTTTCGTGAGTTAAAGAAAAGATTGACCATGGCTGTGAGAACCCGTATTTTCCCTAATAATTTTCCTAGGGTTTTTCCCCTTTAATTGCATGTTTTCTGCATTTTCTGGCTTAGGAAAATTTTCTTGGTGGATTTTATGCGTTATTATAGTTTTTAGATGATTTTTCTAGCATTGGGTAGTTTTTGAAAAATTAAGGATATATAACGGACGTGGGACCCACTAGTGCGAAAAGTTCGGAAAAATTCGGCCAATAAGGTTAAGTTCCGGATACTGAGTGAAATTTATCGGGTGTTAAGAGATAAGTAGAGGAGGTGAAGTGATTGATGTGAGAGGAAAAGAAAGGGATATGAATGCATTGAATGGAATGACAAGTGTCACTCTTCCATTGGTTGAAGCCTAAGACAACTATTCACCTTTTGACCTTTCTTTACCATTTGATTAAATATCACAAAATTACCACAAAAAAATCACCATTTCTTTCTCTATGTTGGCCGGCCACCTTGAGCTCAAGAAGGAAGAAACCTCTTCAAACTTTTAGCTAGCATCTAGTGCAAATCATCCAAACCAATTGCTGAAATTTGTTTCTACTCCATAAAATCCTTCCATTTGGTGCTAGTAAGTGATTTTCTGGAAGTGTTCAAGGAAGCTAAGGTGTCCTGACGAGGTTGTCTTAGCGTTGGATGATGAGTGTTATCACCTAGACCAGACGGTCGAGACTTTGCGGGCGCAGCTGGCGGAGGCTAGAGAGTTTAGCCGCTGGCAGGCGTTGCGCGTTAGAGACCTGGAGCGGGATCTCCGAGACACACACCAGCACCTCTTCGCTATGAAGAGGCAGCTCAGGGAGAGGGCCCGGAGTATCACGTTTGATTGTGGGGTCTTACTAGATATGGCCGCGGAGGCACCCCCACGAGCTACCGGGCCAGAGCAGATAGGTGAGATAGGTACTTTAGGTTCCGTAGGGAACCGGGGCCCTAGGGGAGGCGTTTAGGGTCGCTTTCGTATTTTGATTAGCTGGCAGATTACTTTTGTTAGAACTGGCCTGGCTAATTTCTTTTGTTATCTGGTTGGTTGACTAGATTTTTGGAGCCGGAGTGCTCGTGTGTATATTGGGTTTTGACCCGACTGGAGGTCGGGTAATTTGTATATCTTTTGGTGTGACTTTGTATTGTACCTATCCTTTGCGTGCCTTTCGTGTATCTGTTTTGTGTTTTGTGCTTTCGTGTATCCTTTACGGCAGGTTTCGAAGGTACGCTTTGACCACGGATTGAATTTCGAGGACGAAATTGTCCTAAGTGGGGGAGATTGTGAGGCCCCAGTCCGTTCGTAAGCTGATATGAGGGTTATTCGGTAATTGGTGGGATGGAATTCGGGTTTTAAGGCTAAGGAGTAAAACCCTAACCTCGGTTAAGGTTGAAAACCCTAGTTTATTTTATTAGAAAGTTTAAGTGGGGTTTTTGTTTCTTTTCTTTATCGCCCGCCTTTTCTACATTTTTCTTTACTAGAAATTTCTCCAGATAATTTTTATGAGTAAATATGGGTTTTAGATGATTTTTCAAGTATCGGTTAGATTTTGAGAAAATAAGAACGTATATCGGATGTGGGACCCACTAGTGCGAAAAGTTCGGAAAAATTCGGCCAATTAGGTTAAATTCTGGATACTGTGTAAAATTTATCGGGTGTTAAGAGATAAGTAGAGGATGTGAAGTGATTGATGTGAGAGGAAAAGAAAAGATAAGATTTCATTTAAGGAGTGACAAGTGTCAACCTTTTATTGGATTTGACTTATGGAACACTATTCATGTTTTTGACTTTTGACCAAAATGGTTAAATATCTTAAAAATTGCACAAAAATTACCATTTCTTACCTCCTCCATAGCCGGCCCTCTCTCTTGCCAAGAAGGAAGAAAACTTCTTCAAACTTCAAGCTTTCAACTAGCTCAAATCATCCAAACCAATTGCCTAAACTAGTTTCTACTCCATACAACCTTTCCATTTGGTGTTAGTGGTGAGTTTGGTGAAGTTTTTGGAAGAGCTAAGGTGGTCTACAACTCCTTTTCTCTTGTATACTAGGTAAGTGATGATTGAACATACTCCTACACCTAATGATGCTTAAGTTATGCTTAGTAGTGGCTAAAGTGATGATATTTGTGATTTATTTCTTGATTTGAAGTGATTTGGTTAAGTTTTTATATTTTTGAGGAATTTTCTGGTTTAATATGAATGTGATGTTGTGGTCATCTATGATGGTTGATAATGAGGGGGAATGACTCTAGTAGGTGTGAATTAGTGATAATTGCAACCAATTTTGGGTTTGGATTGAATTGTGGAAAGTTAGGGTTTTATCACCCCTTATTCTGTCCGGTTTTGGATCATAGGGTTAGAGGCCGAATTGGATTTTTCTTAAAACCTGAAAGTTGTAGGTATGGATGTGTTTGAGGTGCCTGTAAAATTTCAGGTCATTTGGATTAGTGTAGAGTGAGATATGTCGATTTTACTGTGGCTGTTCTGGGTTGATCAGGATGGCAGAACTGCGTTTGTATTTGGCTATTTTGACTGGAATTACTTTGGATTTGGATGTTGGTGTCTTCTGATGAAATATAGAGGAATGTTTTAGCTACCATATACCTTTTGAATCAATGCATTTGGACTTGTATAGACTGAGTTGGACTCATTACAGCATTATGTGATTTGCAAACCTGTTTTGGTAATTCTGGTTTCGTATTTTGCATATTTGACCTAGTTGTACTAGGATTTGGACTGAGTGGCCTTCTACATTGTTGTATCCCCTTAAGTCCTGGATATGCCTGTAAAATTTCAGGTTAAACGGATTAGTATATCCTGAGTTATAAACGAAATACTCAGACCTGTTTTGACCGTCAAATTCTGTTACGTTTTTGGAAAGTTTCTGACCGTGACTTTTCGATTCTGATAGAGTACGATCTGGGTGTCGACTATGTCATAAGAAATATAGATCTTGGCCACAGATTTGAAACGCTATAAAGTGCGTCAAAATCCGAGTTCCGTAGCTCTAGTTATGATCGAAATAAGAATTCAAGTCAGGATTGTTCTTATATCCGGACAGTTTACGACTGGAACTTTGGCTTCACATTTGACTGGGTTACAAGCTGTTTGGGCTTGCGACCAAAACACCAAACTTATAGCCCTATATCAGAGCTTTCTAACGCCCTTGGAATTTCATGAATCGGATTTATAAAACCTGAGATATAGCCGAGCAAACAAGGCCTGCCCGTGGAAATGACCATTTTCTGGTCAGATCTGTTTTGGTCCTGATGACCAATTTCCGTTCCGAATTTGGATTGCCAACCTTCATGAAAGTTGTTCCATTTGGAATGAACCATCTAACTGCCAATTTTCAGCTCTTTTGACCATGTGTAGCATGGACAACAGGTTGCACTCAAAACTGACCATTTGTGCATTGGCCAGATTTCGTAAGTGATTGTGTTTGGTTCATTTGGGACTGAAGCCTCCAGTTTCAGTTCTGGATGTCTTCATAACAGTTGTTGTTCATCCTTTAAGCTTCGATATGGCATCTCATACGCCTTAATCCGATATTCGTAGCTCAACTTATGAGTAAACTAGAAACGAGTGTCAAATCTGTCGTTTCCGCTAACGGCCGTTTCCGTTTCCGTCCGTCATATTTACGTGCGCGCGTGTCGTTTTTTCCGTTTTGCTTGTTTTAGGAACGATAGTAGCCGTTTGCGATATTATGTGACACAATCTTCTATTTCAGACGGTAGTGAGTTGGGCGGAACTGGTGGGGCCCACTACTAGCTGTTCATTTCGATCCGACTTCGTGTTTTTGCTATTTCAGATTCTGAGTAAGTATTCAGGCCAGTTTGGTGTGTTTTCTTTGCTATGTGTTTGAGATATGTGAAAAGGGTACTTAGGCGAGGGTGTACTTTATCACACTCGACCTAAACCCTAATTTGGCTGTATAATTGTACTTGGCATATGTATATCAACCTTTTGGAACCAAAACCCTTGAGCTTGTGGCTCGGGGCGACTTTCGAGTAAAGTTTGTGAAGTTTGCAAAGTTTGTGAGTTCGTGGGCCCGATCTAAGACCTGTATGGACTGTTCGAGCCGGTTAGGGCTTGGTCGAAATCAGTCCAACTTAGTCTGAGGTCACCAAGTTTGTAGGTTCATGTTATGAACCAATTTTGTGAATCCGGTTCACCGAGAAGGTGACCAAGTTTGTGACCCGAGCTTGTGACTCAAGCTCAAGTTTGTGATTTCGTTCGCCCGGGCAAGTTTGTGAGGTGACTGGCCAGTGAGGGTGATAAGGTGTCGGTGGGTGTACAAGTGAAGTTCTACGGACCATTGAGTGTGGTCGACGGAGTGTCGGCAGGAGATCACACATGGCATATGAATTGGCTTTGGAGCCACCTGTATCCTTATTATGTGATGTTACTTTTCTGCTTTTGCTTTACTCTTACTGTGTAACTGTTGTTACGTGAAATTTATGCTTTCGCCCCTGTTTACTTACTAAGCATATAGCTTACCCATTTCCTTTTGTTTTCCTTAGCAGGGGCCGACGCAGGGACTTTTGGCTCGTACACTAGTATAGTTAGATTGGCTTGTATTAGTTAAACAGTTAGGATGTTTGTTTTAGTTTTGGTGGTTTGTATAAGGACCCTTCTTAGGGTCTATCTTCTGCTGGTTGTGGTTATAGTGTTTTAGAGTGGTTTGACTCGAGACTTTTGAAGATGTAAATATAACTTTTGGGATTGTATATATTGTATATAGTGCTCTTTCGATTTATCTAGTTTTATTGCTTTAAGTTTTGAGTCCTGGCGCGAGCTAGGCAGGCGGCCCGCCGATACCCTTGGGTTCGCCCTTGGGAGAAGTGGGGTCGTCACAGATGGTATCAGAGCCATATGCCGACGGTTGGGACTCTACGTCCTTTTACTGGAAAGCCCCGAGCCTCTCGTTCGTGAAGAGTCACGAAGCGAAACTCTCCGTAGGAGATGCCCGCGTGCGGGTGGCAAGCTGATAGGTACCTTGTGATGTGACCCTGAGAACTGTCACAGTTGGTATCAGAGCGCCTAGGTTAGAGGACTTGGGCAATTGTGGGACATACGTGATAGGTTCATTAGGATTACGTGATTCTCTTTAAGTTGAATGATATATTTTAAGTTGAAATGTCGATTAACTAACGAATTAATGTTTGTAGGTATGGATTTGGGCAGTTCTAGTGGCGTGGGACCGGGACCGAGACATCCGAGTTGGGGGGGCCCGGATGACCGGATTTTGCGTAAGCGGGCGATCCGCTATCGGAGGAGGCTTGGGAAGCCCCATACTTTGTATTCTCCCTTCGGCCAGGTGTCGCGCCGACCCTGTGCGTGCTGGTATACCTATAGCTATCCTGACGAGGTTGTCTTAGCGTTGGATGATGAGCGTTATCACCTAGACCAGACGGTCGAGACTTTGCGGGCGCAGCTGGCGGAGGCTAGAGAGTTTAGCCGCTGGCAGGCGTTGCGCGTTAGAGACCTGGAGCGGGATCTCCGAGACACACACCAACACCTCTTCGCTATGAAGATGCAGCTCAGGGAGAGGGCCCGAAGTATCACGTTTGATTGTGGGGTCTTACTAGATATGGCCGCGGAGGCACCCCCACGAGCTACCGGGCCAGAGCAGATAGGTGAGATAGGTACTTTAGGTTCCGTAGGGAACCGGGGCCCTAGGGGAGGCGTTTAGGGTCGCTTTCGTATTTTGATTAGCTGGCAGATTACTTTTGTTAGAACTGGCCTGGCTAATTTCTTTTGTTATCTGGTTGGTTGACTAGATTTTTGGAGCCGGAGTGCTCGTGTGTATATTGGGTTTTGACCCGACTGGAGGTCGGGTAATTTGTATATCTTTTGGTGTGACTTTGTATTGTACCTATCCTTTGCGTGCCTTTCGTGTATTTGTTTTGTGTTTTGTGTTTTCGTGTATCCTTTACGGCAGGTTTCGAAGGTACGCTTTGACCACGGATTGAATTTCGAGGACGAAATTGTCCTAAGTGGGGGAGATTGTGAGGCCCCAGTCCGTTCGTAAGCTGATATGAGGGTTATTCGGTAATCGGTGGGATGGAATTCGGGTTTTAAGGCTAAGGAGTAAAACCCTAACCTCGGTTAAGGTTGAAAACCCTACTTTATTTTATTAGAAAGTTTAAGTGGGGTTTTTGTTTCTTTTCTTTATCGCCCGCCTTTTCTACATTTTTCTTTACTAGAACTTTCTCCAGATAATTTTTATGAGTAAATATGGGTTTTAGATGATTTTCAAGTATCGGTTAGATTTTGAGAAAATAAGAACGTATATCGGATGTGGGACCCACTAGTGCGAAAAGTTCGGAAAAATTCGGCCAATTAGGTTAAATTCTGGATACTGTGTAAAATTTATCGGGTGTTAAGAGATAAGTAGAGGATGTGAAGTGATTGATGTGAGAGGAAAAGAAAAGATAAGATTTCATTTAAGGAGTGACAAGTGTCAACCTTTTATTGGATTTGACTTATGGAACACTATTCATGTTTTTGACTTTTGACCAAAATGGTTAAATATCTTAAAAATTGCACAAAAATTACCATTTCTTACCTCCTCCATAGCCGGCCCTCTCTCTTGCCAAGAAGGAAGAAAACTTCTTCAAACTTCAAGCTTTCAACTAGCTCAAATCATCCAAACCAATTGCCTAAACTAGTTTCTACTCCATACAACCTTTCCATTTGGTGTTAGTGGTGAGTTTGGTGAAGTTTTTGGAAGAGCTAAGGTGGTCTACAACTCCTTTTCTCTTGTATACTAGGTAAGTGATGATTGAACATACTCCTACACCTAATGATGCTTAAGTTATGCTTAGTAGTGGCTAAAGTGATGATATTTGTGATTTATTTCTTGATTTGAAGTGATTTGGTTAAGTTTTTATATTTTTGAGGAATTTTCTGGTTTAATATGAATGTGATGTTGTGGTCATCTATGATGGTTGATAATGAGGGGGAATGACTCTAGTAGGTGTGAATTAGTGATAATTGCAACCAATTTTGGGTTTGGATTGAATTGTGGAAAGTTAGGGTTTTATCACCCCTTATTCTGTCCGGTTTTAGATCATAGGATTAGAGGCCGAATTGGATTTTGATTAAAACATGAAAGTTGTAGGTATGGATGTGTTTGAGGTGCCTGTAAAATTTCAGGTCATTTGGATTAGTGTAGAGTGAGATATGTCGATTTTACTATGGCTGTTCTGGGTTGATCAGGATGGCAGAACTGCGTTTGTATTTGGCTATTTTGACTGGAATTAGTTTGGATTTGGATGTTGGTGTCTTCTGATGAAATATAGAGGAATGTTTTAGTTACCATATTCCTTTTGAATCAATGCATTTGGACTTGTATAGACTGAGTTGGACTCATTACAGCATTATGTGATTTGCAAACCTGTTTTGGTAATTCTGGTTTCGTATTTTGCATATTTGACCTAGTTGTGCTAGGATTTGGACTGAGTGGCCTTCTACATTGTTGTAACCCCTTAAGTCCTGGATATTCCTGTAAAATTTCAGGTTAAACGGATTAGTATATCCTGAGTTATAAACGAAATACTCAGACCTGTTTTGACCGTCAAATTCTGTTACGTTTTTGGAAAGTTTCTGACCGTGACTTTTCGATTCTGATAGAGTACGATCTGGGTGTCGAATATGTCATAAGAAATATAGATCTTGGCCACAGCTTTGAAACGCTATAAAGTGCGTCAAAATCCGAGTTCCGTAGCTCTAGTTATGATCGAAATAAGAATTCATGTCAGGACTGTTCTTATATCCGGACAGTTTACGACTGGAACTTTGGCTTCACATTTGACTGGGTTACAAGCTGTTTGGGCTTGCGACCAAAACACCAAACTTATAGCCCTATATCAGAGCTTTCTCACGCCCTTGGAATTTCATGAATCGGATTTATAAAACCTGAGATATAGCCGAGCAAACAAGGCCTGCCCGTGGAAATGACCATTTTCTGGTCAGATCTGTTTTGGTCCTGATGACCAATTTCCGTTCCGAATTTGGATTGCCAACCTTCATGAAAGTTGTTCCATTTGGAATGAACCATCTAACTGCCAATTTTCAGCTCTTTTGACCATGTGTAGCATGGACAACAGGTTGCACTCAACACTGACCATTTGTGCATTGGCCAGATTTCGTAAGTGATTGTGTTTGGTTCATTTGGGACTGAAGCCTCCAGTTTCAGTTCTGGATGTCTTCATAACAGTTGTTGTTCATCCTTTAAGCTTCGATATGGCATCTCATACGCCTTAATCCGATATTCGTAGCTCAGCTTATGAGTAAACTAGAAACGAGTGTCAAATCTGCCGTTTCCGCTAACGGCCGTTTCCGTTTCCGTCCGTCATATTTACGTGCGCGCGTGTCGTTTTTTCCGTTTTGCTTGTTTTAGGAACGATAGTAGCCGTTTGCGATATTATGTGACACAATCTTCTATTTCAGACGGTAGTGAGCTGGGCGGAACTGGTGGGGCCCACTACTAGCTGTTCATTTCGATCCGACTTCGTGTTTTTGCTATTTCAGATTCTGAGTAAGTATTCAGGCCAGTTTGGTGTGTTTTCTTTGCTATGTGTTTGAGATATGTGAAAAGGGTACTTAGGCGAGGGTGTACTTTATCACACTCGACCTAAACCTTAATTTGACTGTATAATTGTATTTGGCATATGTATATGAACCTTTTGGAACCAAAACCCTTGAGCTTGTGGCTCGGGGTGACTTTCGAGTAAAGTTTGTGAAGTTTGCAAAGTTTGTGAGTTCGTGGGCCCGATCTAAGACCTGTATGGACTGTTCGAGCCGGTTAGGGCTTGGTCGAAGTCAGTCCAACTTAGTCTGAGGTCACCAAGTTTGTAGGTTCATGTTATGAACCAATTTTGTGAATCCGGTTCACCGAGAAGGTGACCAAGTTTGTGACCCGAGCTTGTGACTCAAGCTCAAGTTTGTGATTTCGTTCGCCCGGGCAAGTTTGTGAGGTGACTGGCCAGTGAGGGTGATAAGGTGTCGGTGGGTGTACAAGTCAAGTTCTACGGACCATTGAGTGTGGTCGACGGAGTGTCGGCAGGAGATCACGCGTGGCATATGAATTGGCTTTGGAGCCACCTGTATCCTTATTATGTGATGTTGCTTTTCTGCTTTTGCTTTACTCTTACTGTGTAACTGTTGTTACGTGAAATTTATGCTTTCGCCCCTGTTTACTTACTAAGCATATATCTTACCCCTTTCCTTTTGTTTTCCTTAGCAGGGGCCGACGCGGGGACTTTTGGCTCGTACACTAGTATAGTTAGATTGGCTTGTATTAGTTAAACAGTTAGGATGTTTGTTTTAGTTTTGGTGGTTTGTATAAGGACCCTTCTTAGGGTCTATCTTCTGCTGGTTGTGGTTATAGTGTTTTAGAGTGGTTTGACTCGAGACTTTTGAAGATGTAAATATAACTTTTGGGATTGTATATATTGTATATAGTGCTCTTTCGATTTATCTAGTTTTATTGCTTTAAGTTTTGAGTCCTGGCGCGAGCTAGGCAGGCGGCCCGCCGATACCCTTGGGTTCGCCCTTGGGAGAAGTGGGGTCGTCACAGATGGTATCAGAGCCATATGCCGACGGTTGGGACTCTACGTCCTTTTACTGGAAAAGCCCCGAGCCTCTCGTTCGTGAAGAGTCACGAAGCGAAACTCTCCGTAGGGGATGCCCGCGTGCGGGTGGCAAGCTGATAGGTACCTTGTGATGTGACCCTGAGAACTGTCACAGTTGGTATCAGAGCGCCTAGGTTAGAGGACTTGGGCAATTGTGGGACATACGTGATAGGTTCATTAGGATTACGTGATTCTCTTTAAGTTGAATGATATATTTTAAGTTGAAATGTCGGTTAACTAACGAATTAATGTTTGTAGGTATGGATTTGGGCAGTTCTAGTGGCGTGGGACCGGGACCGAGACCTCCGAGTTGGGGGGGCCCGGATGACCGGATTCTGCGTAAGCGGGCGATCCGCTATCGGAGGAGGCTTGGGAAGCCCCATACTTTGTATTCTCCCTTCGGCCAGGTGTCGCGCCGACCCTGTGCGTGCTGGTATACCTATAGCTATCCTGACGAGGTTGTCTTAGCGTTGGATGATGAGCGTTATCACCTAGACCAGACGGTCGAGACTTTGCGGGCGCAGCTGGCGGAGGCTAGAGAGTTTAGCCGCTGGCAGGCGTTGCGCGTTAGAGACCTGGAGCGGGATCTCCGAGACACACACCAACACCTCTTCGCTATGAAGATGCAGCTCAGGGAGAGGGCCCGAAGTATCACGTTTGATTGTGGGGTCTTACTAGATATGGCCGCGGAGGCACCCCCACGAGCTACCGGGCCAGAGCAGATAGGTGAGATAGGTACTTTAGGTTCCGTAGGGAACCGGGGCCCTAGGGGAGGCGTTTAGGGTCGCTTTCGTATTTTGATTAGCTGGCAGATTACTTTTGTTAGAACTGGCCTGGCTAATTTCTTTTGTTATCTGGTTGGTTGACTAGATTTTTGGAGCCGGAGTGCTCGTGTGTATATTGGGTTTTGACCCGACTGGAGGTCGGGTAATTTTTATATCTTTTGGTGTGACTTTGTATTGTACCTATCCTTTGCGTGCCTTTCGTGTATCTGTTTTGTGTTTTGTGTTTTCGTGTATCCTTTACGGCAGGTTTCGAAGGTACGCTTTGACCACGGATTGAATTTCGAGGACGAAATTGTCCTAAGTGGGGGAGATTGTGAGGCCCCAGTCCGTTCGTAAGCTGATATGAGGGTTATTCGGTAATCGGTGGGATGGAATTCGGGTTTTAAGGCTAAGGAGTAAAACCCTAACCTCGGTTAAGGTTGAAAACCCTAGTTTATTTTATTAGAAAGTTTAAGTGGGGTTTTTGTTTCTTTTCTTTATCGCCCGCCTTTTCTACATTTTTCTTTACTAGAACTTTCTCCAGATAATTTTTATGAGTAAATATGGGTTTTAGATGATTTTTCAAGTATCGGTTAGATTTTGAGAAAATAAGAACGTATATCGGATGTGGGACCCACTAGTGCGAAAAGTTCGGAAAAATTCGGCCAATTAGGTTAAATTCTGGATACTGTGTAAAATTTATCGGGTGTTAAGAGATAAGTAGAGGATGTGAAGTGATTGATGTGAGAGGAAAGAAAAGATAAGATTTCATTTAAGGAGTGACAAGTGTCAACCTTTTATTGGATTTGACTTATGGAACACTATTCATGTTTTTGACTTTTGACCAAAATGGTTAAATATCTTAAAAATTGCACAAAAATTACCATTTCTTACCTCCTCCATAGCCGGCCCTCTCTCTTGCCAAGAAGGAAGAAAACTTCTTCAAACTTCAAGCTTTCAACTAGCTCAAATCATCCAAACCAATTGCCTAAACTAGTTTCTACTCCATACAACCTTTCCATTTGGTGTTAGTGGTGAGTTTGGTGAAGTTTTTGGAAGAGCTAAGGTGGTCTACAACTCCTTTTCTCTTGTATACTAGGTAAGTGATGATTGAACATACTCCTACACCTAATGATGCTTAAGTTATGCTTAGTAGTGGCTAAAGTGATGATATTTGTGATTTATTTCTTGATTTGAAGTGATTTGGTTAAGTTTTTATATTTTTGAGGAATTTTCTGGTTTAATATGAATGTGATGTTGTGGTCATCTATGATGGTTGATAATGAGGGGGAATGACTCTAGTAGGTGTGAATTAGTGATAATTGCAACCAATTTTGGGTTTGGATTGAATTGTGGAAAGTTAGGGTTTTATCACCCCTTATTCTGTCCGGTTTTAGATCATAGGGTTAGAGGCCGAATTGGATTTTGATTAAAACATGAAAGTTGTAGGTATGGATGTGTTTGAGGTGCCTGTAAAATTTCAGGTCATTTGGATTAGTGTAGAGTGAGATATGTCGATTTTACTATGGCTGTTCTGGGTTGATCAGGATGGCAGAACTGCGTTTGTATTTGGCTATTTTGACTGGAATTACTTTGGATTTGGATGTTGGTGTCTTCTGATGAAATATAGAGGAATGTTTTAGTTACCATATGCCTTTTGAATCAATGCATTTGGACTTGTATAGACTGAGTTGGACTCATTACAGCATTATGTGATTTGCAAACCTGTTTTGGTAATTCTGGTTTCGTATTTTGCATATTTGACCTAGTTGTGCTAGGATTTGGACTGAGTGGCCTTCTACATTGTTGTAACCCCTTAAGTCCTGGATATTCCTGTAAAATTTCAGGTTAAACGGATTAGTATATCCTGAGTTATAAACGAAATACTCAGACCTGTTTTGACCGTCAAATTCTGTTACGTTTTTGGAAAGTTTCTGACCGTGACTTTTCGATTCTGATAGAGTACGATCTGGGTGTCGAATATGTCATAAGAAATATAGATCTTGGCCACAGCTTTGAAACGCTATAAAGTGCGTCAAAATCCGAGTTCCGTAGCTCTAGTTATGATCGAAATAAGAATTCATGTCAGGACTGTTCTTATATCCGGACAGTTTACGACTGGAACTTTGGCTTCACATTTGACTGGGTTACAAGCTGTTTGGGCTTGCGACCAAAACACCAAACTTATAGCCCTATATCAGAGCTTTCTCACGCCCTTGGAATTTCATGAATCGGATTTATAAAACCTGAGATATAGCCGAGCAAACAAGGCCTGCCCGTGGAAATGACCATTTTCTGGTCAGATCTGTTTTGGTCCTGATGACCAATTTCCGTTCCGAATTTGGATTGCCAACCTTCATGAAAGTTGTTCCATTTGGAATGAACCATCTAACTGCCAATTTTCAGCTCTTTTGACCATGTGTAGCATGGACAACAGGTTGCACTCAAAACTGACCATTTGTGCATTGGCCAGATTTCGTAAGTGATTGTGTTTGGTTCATTTGGGACTGAAGCCTCCAGTTTCAGTTCTGGATGTCTTCATAACAGTTGTTGTTCATCCTTTAAGCTTCGATATGGCATCTCATACGCCTTAATCCGATATTCGTAGCTCAGCTTATGAGTAAACTAGAAACGAGTGTCAAATCTGCCGTTTCCGCTAACGGCCGTTTCCGTTTCCGTCCGTCATATTTACGTGCGCGCGTGTCGTTTTTTCCGTTTTGCTTGTTTTAGGAACGATAGTAGCCGTTTGCGATATTATGTGACACAATCTTCTATTTCAGACGGTAGTGAGCTGGGCGGAACTGGTGGGGCCCACTACTAGCTGTTCATTTCGATCCGACTTCGTGTTTTTGCTATTTCAGATTCTGAGTAAGTATTCAGGCCAGTTTGGTGTGTTTTCTTTGCTATGTGTTTGAGATATGTGAAAAGGGTACTTAGGCGAGGGTGTACTTTATCACACTCGACCTAAACCCTAATTTGACTGTATAATTGTACTTGGCATATGTATATGAACCTTTTGGAACCAAAACCCTTGAGCTTGTGGCTCGGGGCGACTTTCGAGTAAAGTTTGTGAAGTTTGCAAAGTTTGTGAGTTCGTGGGCCCGATCTAAGACCTGTATGGACTGTTCGAGCCGGTTAGGGCTTGGTCGAAGTCAGTCCAACTTAGTCTGAGGTCACCAAGTTTGTAGGTTCATGTTATGAACCAATTTTGTGAATCCGGTTCACCGAGAAGGTGACCAAGTTTGTGACCCGAGCTTGTGACTCAAGCTCAAGTTTGTGATTTCGTTCGCCCGGGCAAGTTTGTGAGGTGACTGGCCAGTGAGGGTGATAAGGTGTCGGTGGGTGTACAAGTGAAGTTCTACGGACCATTGAGTGTGGTCGACGGAGTGTCGGCAGGAGATCACGCGTGGCATATGAATTGGCTTTGGAGCCACCTGTATCCTTATTATGTGATGTTACTTTTCTGCTTTTGCTTTACTCTTACTGTGTAACTGTTGTTACGTGAAATTTATGCTTTCGCCCCTGTTTACTTACTAAGCATATAGCTTACCCCTTTCCTTTTGTTTTCCTTAGCAGGGGCCGACGCGGGGACTTTTGGCTCGTACACTAGTATAGTTAGATTGGCTTGTATTAGTTAAACAGTTAGGATGTTTGTTTTAGTTTTGGTGGTTTGTATAAGGACCCTTCTTAGGGTCTATCTTCTGCTGGTTGTGGTTATAGTGTTTTAGAGTGGTTTGACTCGAGACTTTTGAAGATGTAAATATAACTTTTGGGATTGTATATATTGTATATAGTACTCTTTCGATTTATCTAGTTTTATTGCTTTAAGTTTTGAGTCCTGTCGCGAGCTAGGCAGGCGGCCCACCGATACCCTTGGGTTCGCCCTTGGGAGAAGTGGGGTCGTCACATTTATCACATTTGGATGTGTTATATGAATGCAAACCCTAGACCTAGGGGGAGTATCGGGGGGCCAAATTTCTCTTCAAAGCTTGAATGGTACCAATCACATTAATTGTGATGCCCAATGCGGATTCTTTGGAGAGGTCACGAATGATGCTAATGACGTAAAAATGATTGGAATGAATGTATGCAATGTGAAAATATGAATTTGCGTGAAGTGAATAAGTAATAGAAACAATAGTGTATAAGTGGAAGTGTGCAAATGGATGTGCAAAGTAAGGTGAGTAAGGTGATAGTATGAAGTGCGTGTGTGCACGTGATAGTATAAAAATGCGAGTGATAGAGTGGAAAAATGTACAAAATAAGAGTTGTGTAAAATGATAGGGGGTAAATGAAATGCATGAACCCTAGAAGAATGCAAGCAAGATGGGTACGGGGAGACCCTAAGTCGTGACTTTTGATTTACCTTTTGGTTAGAAAAAGAATGAGCGTTCTAAGGCTATGTATAGCCAAACTCGTCCATCCCCCTTACCAAAAGGGTTTATTCCCTAATCTAATCAAGCAAATGAGCTAATCTAAATGAAAATGTAATCCTAAATATGTAGGGGAAAGGGAGTGAAGGGTCATGCAAAAATGTAAAACTAAAAGGAAAGAATGAATGAAGATGTAATGAAGGCATGCAAGTATGTGCTAGCGCGGGGACGACCCTAATGGGTCTAGCATTGGACTAGCCCTTCACTAACGCTTTTCACAAGCATTGGACTTGCGAGAGTTTAAGGGGGAAGACCATGACTAGCATTGGACTAGCCACGGTGACGTACATTCATCTATATAAGCAAATATAAATAAAAACAAGTAGACATGCAAGGCACGTATTTTCACATAACACATAGCACATAAGCATGATTATCTAGATGCCAAAACCTAGGGAAAGCGATTAAACACATAGTACCTAAGCAAGCAAAACACATAAGGCAATTAAGGCCCTAACTATTACATTCTTAGGGGGGAAGGCCTACTACAATCTAAAAGGGGAAACGGAATAATAAAAATGATAACCTAGCTATTACAACTTTGGCATTCAAGTGCCTCCCAAATGATAAAATTGAACTAAAATTAAAACAAAAACTAAGCAACTAAAGGAATAAATAAAGTGAAAATGAAATAAACACTTAAAATCATGCAATTGCACACATAAGGCACATATACGCACATAGGCCAAATAAAGTCAAAAATAAAGGGTAAGGTGTACCTCTTTTGAGTCGGGGCTCTAGTGGAATGAAAATTACTTATTTACCCTCCAAAATAAAAGAGAAGGTCAAGGCATCTCAAATAATCACGTTAATACGAAATTGAATCATTAAATGCATTCAAATGCCTAAACAACCCATATTCACGAGATTAGGATCCAATTGAAAGGAAAAAGAAAGTTCAAAGGGGGCAATTTGATTGATTTTTAATCTATTTGGGCCATAGTGAAACAAAGGGAGACTTAGTGGCCAAAGCACAATTTTTCGGAAATTATCCATGCATGCAAATGAAAACTTCAAGCAAACTGACGCTCTCCTTGCTTCTGCCATTTTCTGCTGCGAATTTACAGCTTGTGAGCAAACCAGAGAAATAGCAACCATCATTGACACAAGATTTAAACGTACAAACAAAGTGATGAAACCAACTTGTGAGCTGTTGCGGGAATAAAAACATGAAACTAATGCAGCTTCATGCAAAATAATGTGAGAAAGGCTTCTGCAACAAAACAAACCAAACTGCTGCATTTTTTTTTACTTTCAAACACCGAATTCAGACTCAAACGCATACTTTAATCGAAGTTTTCTTGATCTAACCTTCAAACTTTAAACTAACAACACAAAACAGTAATTTGGCATTCAAAGAAACAAAATATAGAAGGAAATCATGCAAATAAAACACAAAGGAGCTCCTGCATTTTGCAAATTCCAGCCTGCTGTGACCTTGCACCTTACAGCAGATTATACTCAAACAGCCAAACAAACCAGAAAATTAAACAAACCAGAGCTTCATATGATCAAGCAATGCACTCGGCAATACTACTGTCACAAGCAGTTTCATGCAAAGAATGAGCTTCTTGCAACCGAAAGAGGTGCTGCAATTTTTACTCACTCGACCGAGATGACATTCATGCAAATGACTCAACACATCTCCACTCATTCAAACACAAAAAAAGACAAAGACTTGCAGCAAAGGTAGGCATGCCATCCCAGTCAAGTAGCAAACTGAATCAAGCACTTTAAGCAAACTAAAACTTTCGGCCAACTAAAATACTTAGCTTCTTATCATTTCTGCTGCAAATTCACAGCTTGTTAGAGACCCAGAAAAATGGCCAAGATTATAAACAGAGCCCAAGGTGATCATGCAAACAAGGTGAGGTAGCCCAGCCTTTGGGCTATTGCGGGACAAAAGAAAATGGCAGAGAAACATGTGAGAAAAAGTCATGATAAGCATCTGCAATTTTCCTTGTGCAAAAACTCCTGACAGGGGAGGCGAATGAAAAGAAATGCACGGCTAGCAGGAAACAACTAGCATGAAGGAACCAGATCTAGCATGCACATAACCCTAAATCCAGATCTACAAATGATCCTAATCAAGACAAGACCATGCAACCCCAAGCTTCGAACAAAAGGATCGGCAAATTAAGCTAGCATGGAGGAACCAGAAATGAATGGAAACAGAAAGCGTAGACAGCAACAGCAAACAAGAAATTCAAAACGACGATTCAACAAAGAACGAAAAGGAAAGGGACTAAGACACCAATCTAGGAGAGTACCTGCCCAAGCTTTTTTTGGATCAAAATCCGGACAGGAGAACGCCGTGAACGAACTGCTGCAGTCGTTCCTTTGCGGTTTCGAAACCGCACCAGTGAAACCGAGCTGTGGATTTTGGAGCTGAATTTGGGAGCCTTCCCCACGTTGTTTGTGAAAGTAATCGCGAACTGTGCCGAAAACCAGCCCGTTCGGGTGCAATTTTGCAGAAAAATATTTCTGGTTCTGGTTTTTCCCCTTCCAAACTCAGCCGTCGTTCTACTCTCGGACTCTCCCTCGATCGTTTCTTTTTCCTCGGCCCAAAGTTCCCTCATTTCTTCCCCAGCTTCCTTGTTCTGTATCTCTCTCGCTCAGTTCTCCTTTGCTGGTTTTTCTTTTCTTCTCTCATACACACATTCCCTCTCGCTAGACCTAGCCGCCGCTCCTTGCTTTCCCTAGCCATCATCGCTTCCCACTATTTCCCTTCCTCTCTCGGCCCTCCTGTTTTTCCTCCCTTCTTTTTTTGGCAGCGTTGTTCATTTTCCTTTTTCTCCTCCGCTGCCACTGTCTCTCGGCTCTCTTTTTTTACTTAAACCAGCCGTCCCTCTCAAAACCCTCACATTTTCTCACAGCCGACCTCTGTTCTATTCTCTCAACCCTCAGCCGTCACTCCTCCCTCCTAAGTGATGTGTTGTCCAAATATAAAAAGGACACTTGTCCTAGTGCATGTCCTCCATTTGTCTAGCATGCCAACTTCCACTAATTTCACACATTATTTTGTATTTTGTATTTTTCATTTCCCCCCCCCCTTTTTTTTGAAATTTAGTATGAAGACAAAATAATAATAAAATAAAAATGAACTAGAACAAAAATAAAATAACAACTCTAGAATTGAAACCAATAAAGCAAAAATTAAATGAATTAAACCAATAAAGTTAAAAAGTTAAAAAAATCAAAAATTTGGTGTCTACATGTTGTAAATAAATTTTATTAATTCTACTATGACACCCTAACTTTTAAATTTTAACCCTATATACCATCCTAATTTTTTCTATATGGCCCATATGCTGCAAGTAAATTTAATTAATTATGTTATGACACCCGAACTTTTACATTTTAGCCCCGTATTTGGTAAACTAATCTCATCAACTCTACCATGACACCTTATTTTTTGCAATTTAGCGTCGTATGTGATAAAGAAAAGTTTTATTAATTTTATTATGGCACCCTATGCTTTTACACTTTAGGTTGTGTTTATCATTAGCAAAATGATGAATGTATTGTAAAAAACAATGTTTACCTATTTTTTAATTATTCCAAACATAGCTAATACCTTGTTATAAAGTTAAAAAATATCATGAATTCTTTATTTAGTTCTTTTTACAACATATGGAAAATTACTAATTAACATAGTGTGAAAATAATGGAAGAGAATAATAAAATTTAATATGAAATTAAATAAAAATCTTGACAATTCCATGACTGGAGTTTGTTATGTATTACAATTTACAATAATCAAATTGTTTATGGTTTATGAATCAGTACATTTATCAAATAGATTTTGTGTTTCATACATGTATTAGTAAACTATTTTGGTTATTTGATCAACTAAACAAATTGTTTGGCCTTGTCAGACCACAATTCGTGCATAATTGATAAAATTATTAAATTGATACCAAAAATATTTGCATTAAAATATCTTGTTTTGAATCATAAACATATTTTTAAAGTGCTTGTTCCTAACTCACTTTCATTATTTCTATTATGCCACCCTAATTTTTTCAATGTGGCTTATATGTAATAAATAAATTTTATTAATCTTATTATGACACCCGAAATTTTACATTTTAGCCCCATATGTAATAAACTGATTCCATTAACTCAATCATGACACCTTATCTTTTACAATTTAGCCTCATATGTGATAAATCGATTTTATTAATTCTATTATGGCACCCTATCCTTTACACTTTAGTTGATGTTTTTCATTAGCAAAATGAGAAAGATATTTTAATAAAATTTATATACATATTTTTATAATTGTTCCAAACTTAGCTAATAACTTGTACCGAACTTAGCTAAGGTTAAAAAATATCATGGATTCCCTATCTAATTGTCTTGACAACACATGGAAAATTATTGACTAGCATAGTGTGAAAATAATGGCAAAGAACAATAAAATTGAACATGAAATTAAGTAAAATCTTGACAATCACATGGCTTGAGTTTATTATTAATTACAATGGTCACATTATTTATGGTTTATAAATCGGTATTTGTACCAAATACATTTAGTGTTTCATGTATTAGCAAACTATTTTGGTTAATTGATCAACTAAACAGCTTGTTAGGTCTTGTCAGACCACAAATTTCGTACATAATTAATAAAATTATTAAATTAATACCAAAAATATTTGCTTTAAAAGATTTTTTTGAATCATAAACTTATTATTAATAAGACACTAAATATTCCAAAAACACTAATTTTCAAAAACACTAAATTAATCCCAAAAACACTAAATTTTCCAAAAATTATCCAAAAATACTAAATTTTCAAAGTTTTAATGTAACAAATAAAGTTCCAGATACAACTTGTGAAGTAAAAAAGCTCAAAATAATAACCTTATTGTTGCAAATTTTTTTTCGAACAATAATTTGATCAATTAGCCGTACAAAAGAGGATGAAAGTGTTATTTTTTGGTCTTAGCTAAAATGGAAGCGGGAAGCTGAAAATTGAAGAAGTATAGGCGGGTGAACAAAAGAGCAGAAACGACATCGTTTTGGCTTTGTTGTTTGATAAAAACACTCACAACACTTGCAAAAATTTCGGACAAAACTTTATTTCCCTCTTCTTGCCAGTTTTGGACACTATCATCTTCTTCTTCTCTCCACTACCATCTTGCTAAAATTATCCAAAAAATCACTTTGAGCCGCCATTTTCATCCCTAATTTGAGCTACCCAAAAGATTTGTGCAAATTTTGTAGAGTTGCAGATAGTAAAAATCCCTAGATCAGTGCAACACTTGCTCGCTGGCAAGAACATAGAAAAATGACCATGAATTTTGGGGGAAAGCCAGAGTTAGAAGACTGAATCTTGAGAAAAACAAGAGCTAAGGTTGTCACCGCATAATTTGAGGTATCTAATTTCGATATTTTCTATCAAATGTAGGTTGATTGAGAGTAAATCTTGAGGATTCGTATTCAATAAGGAATACTTTAAGGATTCCTAATTCTTGCCCAGGAATAGGCTTGATATTACTTGTTTTGAGAATAGTTATGCTAGAGATTTTATCAAGTTTGCAGCTAAGCAGTTTGGCAAGGATAATCAGGAGGAGGAGTTGCTGCACAATCGGGTCACCGGAGGCTGCCTAGTGTTCAATTTGTTATCTCTCTGCCTCTCTCTCCATCATCGTCATGCTCCTTCTCCTCTATCTTCCCAATTCTCAACAGCAGCCATGATAATTCCAGAGAAGTACATGAGAGAGATCTCCAAGTACCTGTTCCAAGAGGGAGTTTTCTATGCGAAGAAAGATTTTAATTTGGCGAAGCATCCCGAGATCGATGTCCCAAACTTGCAGGTGATTAGGCTGATGCAGAGCATCAAGTCCAACGAGTACATCCGGGAAACCTTCGCTTGGATGCATTACTACTAGTATCTTACGCATGACAGCATCAAGTTCCTGAGGACTTACCTCAATCTTCCCTCTGAAATTGTTCCTGCTACTCTTAAGAAGTCCGCCAAGCCCCTCAGTCATCCTATGGGTGGACCTCCTGGTGACCACCCTCATGGATCACCAAGGTTTGATGGGGATAGGCCCAGATTTGGTGACAAGGAGGGGTATCGTGTTGGTCCCCGTGGACCTCCTGGTGAGTTTGGTGGTGAGAAAGGTGGAGCTTCTGCGAATTACCAGCCTACTTTCAAGGGTTCTGGTGGAAGGCCTGGCTTTGGCCGTGGATCTGGAGGTTATAGTTCAGCACCACCAAGTTCATGCTTCTCTTAGATTCATATTTTGTTAAATTATGTTATTTGCAATTTAGGCTCTCAGATGTTGCAGTTGAAAGTTATGCATGTTGAGATACGTAGTTGATTGAGACTCTATCTACAGTTTTGGTTGCTCTAGTTCTTCAAATCAATCTAAGGAATTTCTTAAAAATATTTGGTGGCACCTTTTTTCTGGGTTTAATGGATTATACGCTGGTGCTTCTTGTTACTGACAAAAAAAAAAGAATAATCAAGAGATTGCAAAGTAAGGATTTTTATTCTTGTCATAAGGCAGAGATATAATTTGCTTGGTCTTGGCATCCTAGATTCTCTATGAATTCCTTGCATTTGTATATATAAATATTGAGTGGTTGATTTCTAGATATCAGATGTGATTTTTTGAATTCTTCAATCTGATTATGAGAATAATCGGATAAGCTTTCTAGTAATATGCTTTCTCTTGTGTACTTAGATTATAATTTGCCCTAGTGAGTTGCTTGTAGTCATGTTAATGCAATTGTAGGAATGGTATTTTTGGCATGGACTAATGAATGTTCTGCTTTCTTTGGGTTACTTACTTGAATGTATTAATAATTAAGAGGGGAACAGAAAGAAGATTCTAACTTTTTATCTCAAACTTAGGATTAGTTATACAATGCTTAAGAATGGATATCCGATGGAATCTTGCTTTCTTCAAACTTGTGGATATGAAGGTTGCCTATTTCATTTCCTGACATCTTCCTCTTCCCTTTGTAGTGCTCCAATTTTTTTATGCATGAACTATAACGAGGGCATGGAAATACTGCCTTGTTCCTTTTTTTTTTCTTGTTTGTTGTGAACAACAAGTGTTTTGATGAAATTTTATTGCTAGGTTGCCAGCTTGTCTCCGTTCATTTTTTTGGCTTTTGCCTACTACTGCCCTGCTATTAATCCTTTTTGTCCTGTTTGTAACTAATCTTTGAGAAAGCAAGAAGAGAAAAACTGTAAATGGAAGTGAGTTAGCAAGCAAACAAGAGGATGGACATCATGCTTTTATTTTCAAATCAAGTAGAGTGGTTAAGGACATTGTTGCAAGAACATTGAGGGCACATTGCAATTCGTTGCAAATTCAATTATGTGCTACATGTGAAGATCACATAATTTAATGGCCATTTGTGCTCAAGTTGTAGTTATGCTTGACTATTTTCATTTTAGCAAGTCATTGCATTCAAAAACACAATAAAATCATCAAGTGACGTGGTAACTGAGGGGGAAAAATTTTTTGGTACCTTGACATGAAGCAATGTATCTTCTCCATCTCAATCTTGTGAATTGGATTTTCAGATGGATGTCACACAACGACTTGAAAAAGCTAGCCCTTTTCGGTTGCCCTTCTCTTAGCAAGAAGATTGTCTTTTCCTCTAAAGATTGCGTAGATTCTTGAAACTTCAAGAGAACACTGTGAGTTGATTCCCTATCTTTTGCTATTTGTTTTGTAAATCATTTAAATTTGGTAAATAGTTGGTTTAGAACTGAAGCTAGAAAAATGTTAGTTTAGTTGTTCTCTTGTGCAACTATTAAACTAGAAGGGATTTTTTGATTGAAAGCATTTTCAAAACTACATAAGATATATCTGTTTTTCACATGATATATCACCTGGGACTTCAAAGGGTCGTGGGCTATGCAATTTGGAGGTTTTTTGGGAGAATTGTAATTTTGGTCCCCAATCTATAGTGTATGCGCGGAATTATCCCCAATCTATTTCGAAAATCAATCTTGGTCCCCAATCTATTCAATTTTGCGCTAAAGTGGACAATTGACGGAATCTCTTCAATTTCAATTGGAACTAAATCACATGAGATCACGTGCCGGCACCTAAAACCCTTTTTTCAATTTTTTAATTTCTAAAACATGTTTTTTTAAATATTTGCAGCTTTTTCTTGCCTTTTGTCTTATTAAACAAAGACATGAAAGAGGTAATCTCACAATCCAAATTACTCCTCTTGTTGGCCGCCGATTTCAAATCCCCAAAACCCACAGCACGAGTAAGAAGCTCAGCTTGGCCTCCAAGTCCAAGTCTCGTTCTTGCCTCCATTAGTAATGGAGATAATCTGCAATCAACGCCAGAGACGGATCCAGTTCAACTCTCCTGCACAAACAACAGGAGCAGCAGCAGTACTAGTTCATAAGCAAGCAAGCAAGCAGCCGAGAGAGAAGAGCAGATGATAATAATTGGAAATCAAAGGGATTATACGAACCAAATCATCAAAGGGATTATACTAGTAAGTATATTCTTTCCCTATTAGCCGTTGAACTGGAATGAGCATTCAATTGAACCACTAGTATATTATTGGTAGGTCATGCTTACGGTTGGAACAGACACTTCATCGATGACTATAGAATGGGCCTTGTCTCTTTTGCTCAACCATCCCGAGGTGCTAGAGAAAGCTCGAGCTGAATTGAATGCTCAAGTAGGGACTGATCGATTGGTCGACAAACATGATCTATCCAATCTTCCTTATCTTCATAACATTATTTCAGAAACACTTCGGTTGTACCCAGCAGCACCAATGCTAGTGCCACATGAGTCGTTCGATGACTGTAAAATTGGGGGATACAATATTCCGCGAGGCACAATTTTGCTAGTTAATGCATGGGCAGTTCACAGGGACCCAAACGTTCGGGATGATCCAACGAGCTTCAAGCCAGAGAGATTCGAAGGCTTGCAGGTTCAGCCATCAAAGCTGATTTCATTTGGGATAGGAAGGAGATCTTGCCTTGGTTCTGGCCCAGCACAGCGGGTGGTGAGTTTGGCCTTGGGATCTCTAATTCAGAGTTTTGATTGGAAAAGAATTGGTGAGGATGAGATTGATCTGGCTGAAGGGACAAGAGTGTCCATGCCAAAAGCCAAGCCACTAGAAAAAACGTGTTTTAGAAATTAAAAAATTGAAAAAGGGGTTTTAGGTGCCGGCACGTGATCTCACGTGACTTAGTTCCGATTGAAATTGAAAAGATTCCATCAATTGTCCACTTTAGTGCAAAATTGAATAGATTGGGGACCAAAATTGATTTTCGAAATAGATTGGGGATAATTCCGCGCATACACTATAGATTGGGGACCAAAATTACAATTTTCCCTAAATGTTAAATGTTACTAAACTTTGCACCTTTGGGTTTTGAACATGGCAGCATTGGCTAGTTAAATTCTTGATGAGATGCTGCATCCTTTTCAACTACATTTTGAGATGGAACAAAATTTATAACATTCCTGCAAAACTTTTTAGAAGGAATTTGTTGTATGTAGTTGTGTTCATAACTGTTATTCTTGATTTTGATGATCACAAAACACTTTGAAATGTTTATCTAATTCTCTTCAAATATAAGTGTTTTGCTTTTTAGAGAATCAGGTACAAAGGTGTCAAGGAAAGAAAATCAATCAAAAGAAGAAGCAAAAATAGGGCACTCATGTCGGACGTCCGAAAGGATGAAGAACATCAAGAAGGAAACTCCTTCGGATGCTCGTGAGGAAGTATCGGACGTCCGGGAGGATCGGACGCACTCTTCGGACGCATATCGATAGCGTTGGATGTCCGAAAAATTTCGTAAAGTTTTGATGACTCTCTGGACGACGTTCGGACGCAGATGCTTTCGGACGATAAAATCCCATCGGACGTTCGAACGATAACTTGGTGATTTTCGGACGATGGGATCGGACGATGATTAAGCTGTCGGACGTCCGACAGCCCCAACAGCTAGCTGACTTTTCATCTGCCTTCTATCCGTTGGAAGCATTAATGAAGCCCATTTTTGATCCCCTTCAAATACAAACGATTCTGAATGAGAAAGAGACTTTTGCACACTTTGTTTACAAGATCTCAAGAGATATTTTAGCAAGAAAATAGTCTCCTAAGCAAGATTTGTTCTCCAAGTAGTGTGAAGTTCGTGTATGCTCTTCTCTTGTGTTTGAAATTTTCAATAGTGTAGCTTTCTTGAGGGTTATCTGAGTGATAGTAAAACTTCCTAACTTGACTAAGTGAGGCTTGGGGCAAGGAGGAAGTGATCCCTCCATTGTACATTGAGTTGATTATTTTTCATCAAAGAGAAGGTGCTCATCTTTGTGATTGGTCTTCAAGTTTGAGGAAAGTTTGGTAGACAATCGGTTTGATACTCTATCTTATTCCTTTTGTTTAATAAAATTCTCATTGCTTATATATACTCTTATTTCTGATCAACATTGCTCTCTTCTTTAAATTTACTTGATTGATGACTACTAGAAAAGAAGGTAAATTTTTATTAAAGAAAAAATGCATAAACTCAATAAAGTATTTTTAATCAACCTAATTCACCCCCCTCTTAGGTTGTCTTTGGGCCTTACAATTGGTATTAGAGCTTGGTCTCCTAGAGATTAAGCTCAAACGGCTTGGAGTAAAGATGACAACCAATCATGCCATGTTTGTTGAGGGGCAATCTGTCACTAGACCTCCCATGTTTACTGGTTCCAATTATGTTAGTTGGAAAGAAAGAATAATTATCTTTTTACAATCCATTGATATTGAGCTATGGTTTATTGTGAATGAAGGACCGTATGATACTAACGTTCTTGATGCAGATACAGGTTTGTTTCGGTCAAAAACAAGAGCTGAGTTGAATGCTCAAGATAGAACCAATCTCACATTGAATGCCAAAGCCATGAATGTTCTTTATAGTGTCTTAGACTCAAATGAATCAATTAGAGTAAAAGGATGTAAATCTGTCAAAGAAATGTGGGATAAGCTAAGAGAAATTCATGAGGGTAGTGACAACATGAGAGAACAGAAAAAGTCTATCTTGGTCACAAAGTATGAATCATTTAAAATAGAACCTCTTGAGGATATTGACAAAATGTATTGCAGGTTCAATGACTTGATCAAAGATCTCGAGGTGTTGGGCAAAGAGTACACCTTGGGAGAGAAAAACAGGAAAATTCTCAATGTGTTGGGTAAAGAAAGGGAAAGTAAAGTGACTGCAATAAATGAGGCTAAGGATTTGAATTCTATGCCTATTGAATCTCTCATTAACTCACTAACCTCCTATGAGTTGAAGTTGAAAACTAAAGTGCAGGAGGAAGAGGACGCGAGAGCAAAGAGAAACATAGCTCTAAAGGCAGCTCAAGGTGAAGATGATCCAGCTCTGTTGGATAATGAAAACTCGGATGGTGATGACAACGATCTTGCTCTCATCACAAAAAGTTTCAAGAGAATCTTGAATAAAAGGAAGTTTAGAAGGGGAGGACCTAGCAATCAATTCCAGAATCAGTCTCCAATCGCAAGGAACAAAGGAAAACAAGAATTCAACAAGAAATAATTGGACAAATGCTACAAATGTGGACAGCCTGGACACTACGCAAACGAATGCTCCCTGAAGAAAAAGAAAGATGGAAAAGCTGATCGAAAGCCAAGGTTCAACAACTTCCAGATTACATGGAATGGATGTAACTCCGAAGGCGAAGTTGAAGAAGAAGAAGAATCAGCTCAAATGGCCTTCATGGCTATTGGAGATAATGAGGTAACTTTCATACACTCTCAATCTGAAAGTGATGATGAAGATGATGATGATCTTGAATCCTTTGTTGAAAAATTGCATAATGCCTTGAAGGAATCTTATAATAAAAACAAGTAGCTAAAACAGAAAATTATCTTTCTCATTCAAAATAATGCAAGTCTTTTTCAACAAAATAAACAACTAAAGGCTGACAATGAGTGCCTTGTAAGAGCCGGATTTGATGTTCAAAATGAACTTGATAGAAAGACAAGTGTTTGTGAAATGCTGAAGAAAAGACATTATGATTTGAATAAAAGGATGGACATTTTGGATGAGACTTTAAAAGCTAGAAAATAAGATTATCTCAAAAAGAACATGTCAACCACCTTTCTTACTGCTCATGAAAGAACATTAGCACACAACAGAAATGCACATGGTTTTACAATATATAGAAGGAGTGGATTGAGATTTATCAAATCATTACATGTTAAAGACTCTTCCATTATGTGTAGTTTTTGTTGTCAAAGAGGGCATTTGAAAGGAGATTGTTATGTGAAAAGAAATCTGAACAGAGGAATGAGATGCATGTGGTTAGTTAGACACAATTCTAACTATTGTGGACCCAAAAGTTAAAGGGTACCAAACACTCTCTCTTTTCAGGGAAAAGGCTCAAACAAGTCCAAATGGTTCATTGACAGTGGCTGTTCAAGGCATATGACCGGTGACCCTTCTTTGTTCATAAAGCTAAAATCAAAATCAAGTGGAAAGGTGACATTTGGTGATGACGTGAAAGCTAAGACAATTGGAATAGGTGATGTTGGTAAGGATGGTGAAACTTTTGTTCATAATGTGCTCTTAGTTGATAACTTAGGTTATAACTTGCTTAGTGTTAGTCAATTATGTGATAAAGACTTGAATGTGTTGTTCAAAAAGCATGAATGCATTGTTCTTGACTCTAAATATAATATTGTGTTCAAAGGTAAGAGGTTTAACGATATTTATATTGTTGTTCTTGATAAACTTGATTCATCTAGCTTCCAATGTCTTAAAGCCTCAAATGAAGATCCTTGGTTGTGGCATAGGAGACTTTGTCATTTTAACATGAAATTACTAAAGGAAATCTAAAAAAAGGAGCTGGTTAGGGGCTTGCCAAAAATCAGTTTTAAAAAGGACAAAATTTGTGATGCATGTCAATTTGGGAAGCAAACAAAGATTTCCTTTAAACCAAAGAGGTGTGTATCTACTTCTAAATCTTTGGAACTCTTGCATCTTGATTTATTTGGTCCTACTCAAATTACTAGCTTGGGAGGTAAGAGATATTGTTTTGTGATTGTTAATGATTATTCTAGATATACTTGGGTGATATTCCTTGCTCATAAAGATGATGCTTTCAAGAATTTCACTTCATTATTTGCTAAAGTGCAAAATCTGCTTGGTTTAAAAATTGTTAGGATTAGAAGTGATAATGGGACGGAATTCAAGTTTTGTGGTTTTCCAGAATTTTGTGATCATAATGGCATAACACATGAGTTTTCTATTGCAAGGACTCCACAGCAAAATGGTGTTGTAGAAAGGAAAAATAGGACACTCCAAGAGGCTGCTAGAACTATGTTGAGTGAATGTAATTTGCCAAAATATCTTTGGGCTGAAACGGTAAACACCGCATGTTATGTGATGAATAGAATCCTATTGAGACCTATTTTGAATAAAACATCTTATGAACTGATTTTTGATAAGAAACCTGCGGTTGGATACTTCAAAGTTTTTGGTTGTAAATGTTTTATTTTGAATTTAAAGGAACATCTTGGTAAGTTTGACAAAAAATCTGATGAAGGAATATTTTTGGGGTATTGTGAGAACAAAAGAGGATATAGAATCTTTAATAGAAGAACTCTTGTGATAGAAGAAGCTATACACATAACATTTGATGAAACTAATGATGATAATTCCAAAAGTTCGAGTGAGGATGATGATGTAGGTGTTCGTGAAGGAATGAAAAAACTAACAATTGGAGATGAAGGAACCTCTAAACCGGAAGCAAAGGAAATGGAGGATGAAGCTCATGAAGATCAAGAAAAGGAAGATGAAGACAAGAATAATGATTCATTCAATGACCTTCCCAAAGCTTGGAAATTTAGCCAAAATCATCCAAGAGAGCTTATAATTGGTGATCCATCCGAGAAGGTAAAAACTCGTTCCTCATCTAAGAAATTGATAGACAATTTTGCTTTAGTCTCTCTTTTTGAACCTAAAAATATCAATGATGCCTTAAAAGATGAAAACTGGATTTTGGCAATGCAAGAGGAACTTAATCAATTTGAGAGAAATAAGGTTTTGACACTTGTTGATAGACCTCAAAATCAACCTATCATTGGCACGAAGTGGATATTTAGAAATAAGTTGGATGATAAAGGTGTAGTTGTAAGAAATAAAGCTAGATTTGTTGCTAAAGGATATGCACAAGAAGAGGGAATTGATTTTGATGAAACATTTGCTCCCGTAGCTAGATTAGAATCAATTAGAATGCTTCTTGCTTTTGCTTGCTTCAAAGGTTTCAAATTGTTTCAAATGGATGTTAAAAGTGCCTTCTAAAATGGTTTTATTGATCAAGAAGTATATGTGGATCAACCCCCCCATTTTGAAAATACAAAATTTCCAAGTCATGTGTTTAAACTCTCAAAAGCATTATATGGACTAAAACAAGCTCTAAGAGCTTGGTATGAAAGATTGAGTGGTTTCTTGATTGAAAATGGTTTCAAAAGAGGTATTGTGGACACCACACTTTTTACTAAGCAAGTGTTAAATGATCTTCTTATTGTGCAAATATATGTAGATGATATTATTTTTGGTGCTACTAATGAGTATCTATGCAAGGATTTTTTCACCATTATGCAAAGTGAATTTGAAATGAGTATGATGGGAGAATTAAATTTCTTCCTTGGACTTCAAATACATCAAGCCCTAGAGGGAATTTTTATAAATCAAGCAAAATACACCAAGAAATTGCTGAAAAGATTTGGCATGGAGGACTCAAAGCAAGTTGGAACTCCAATGTGCACTTCTACAAAACTTGACAAAGATGAAGAAGGTAAACATGTGGATGAAAAGCACTATAGAGGTATGATTGGAAGCCTACTCTATTTAACCGCAAGTAGACCCGATATTATGTTTGCTGTTTGCTTGTGTGCTAGATTTCAATCTTGTCCAAAAGAATCACATTTGAACGCTGTTAAAAGGATTTTTAGGTATTTGAAAGGTACATTAGATTATGGTCTTTGGTATGCTAGATCTTGTGAATTTGCTCTATATGGATATTCGGATGCGGATTTTGGTGGTTGTCGTGTGGACAGAAAAAGTACTAGTGGAACTTGTCATTTTCTTGGTAATTGCTTAGTTTCTTGGTTTAGCAAAAAATAAAATGCAATCTCTTTGTCTACAACCGAAGCGGAATATATTGCCGCTAGTTCATGTTGTGCTCAACTTTTATGGATGGAGCATACCTTGAATGATTTTGGATTGTTATATGATTGCATGCCTATATTCTGTGATAATACTAGTGCAATCAATTTGACCAAAAATCCAATTCAGCATTCTAGGACAAAACATATAGATATAAAGCACCACTTTATTCGCGATCTTGTTCAAAAAGGTGAAGTTTGTGTGAATTATATTTGTTCCAAAGATCAAATTGCGGATATTTTTACAAAAGGTTTGCCATTGGATCAATTCATTCATCTAAGATCAAAATTAAGGATTATCAAAAAATCATCTTAAATTTTTCTTTCAAAGCTTTCGGACGTCCGATAGAAGATGAACGGACGTCCGATAATGTTCTTCAGCTGTTTTCACAGAAAGCACCTGTTCGGACGGAACTGTCGGACGCAAGACTTCGTTCGGCCGTCCGACAGTGCAACGGTACACTTTTTAAAGTAACTTCCCTCCTCATTTGCTTCAGACTCTTCTTCTTCTCTTCTCACTCGGACGAAAACTGTCTTCCCTTTCACTCTCAATTCCTGCTATTCTGAAGCACTTATTCCAAAATTGATTCAACCAAAAACCTTTCCGGATCATTGCGAGTTCATTTTCCTGATTCTTTCACCAAATCTCATCACATTTCGATAGTTCCCAAATTTCCCTCAAAACCCTATTTTCTCCTAGCCATTCTGTTCAATCATCTTCAAGGCTCGTTTATCCCAAAATTCTTTTGTGATTCACTCCCATACTACTGTGTGCATCATTAGCATCATACATCTCACGCATTTCACACAATGGTGAAACTAAGAGGAGGAAAGGTGACTGCCAGACGCAAACACACACTCAGGGATGAAGATGCTGATTCTCCTAGGGCCAAAAGATCATCCAAACGTGTCAAAAAGGGGGCAGTAAAGACTCAAATTTCACAGCCTTCCGCTCAGCCAGAATCCGGACAAGGAACTTCTTCTCAACCGCCCTCCAAATCAACCACTGTCTCCCCATTCTTTGATGATGCTGCCAAAGAAAAATACTCCTGGATATCCCAAAAAGGTTTCATTCCTCAACGTACCATAAATCCCTCTGAGTTTCGCAAAATAGGTTTAGAGTCCATTCTGCGTCTCTTCGAATTTCAGAAATGGTCACATATCATTTCCATGCCTAACGTTTATTACCCTAAAATGCTATATCAATTCTTAGCCAATCTTACGAAAGGCACTGATCACACTGAAATTATGTCCAGGATAAATGGGGTAGATTTAGTGTTTGATCCTGAGATTGTGAATGTTGTTTTAAATATTGTTATAGAACCAGGATGCAAAAGTAAAATTGCCAATTTCTTTTCTTATGAAGAGCATCCCACTGCTGATAATCAATTTGATAGTGCTAAGATATTGTCTTATTTTCAAAAGAAGTTTTTTGTCCCTGCTGATGCAAAACTAAATGACCTTGCTCCTGTGAATCTCATTACTTTCTCAATCATTTCAAATTTGCTTGTGCCTACCGATGGTCATAGGACAGATGCCAATAAAATGGAGCTGTATCTGTTTTATTATTTTCGAGAAAAAATTCGCATTGATTTTGGCTTTGTCATTGCAAGTTTTTACTTCGCTTTACCACTGATTCTCGTAGAAAACTGTCTTATGAAAAATTTCTTCAGAAAATTTTTGAGTTTTACAAAGTACCCATCCTTGGTGTTTGTCCCAAAGAAATGTTTTCTTCTGCCTTTACTAAGGCTTATTTTGAGCGCAAGAATCTTGTCTTTAGGGATAATATGTGGGCTTATAAGGGGGCCACGTCTAATGAACCTAGATCTAAGGCTGCACATGATCCCCTTCACACTTCATCCTCTGTTGCACTGACTTCTATTCATCCTAGGAAGACTGCCACTAAGGCATCTTCTTCTTCAAATTCTGAAGTGGTTGAGCTCCTTCGAGATCTTAAACAACATGTTCTACTTCTTGAACATGGTCTCATGCTCACCATGTCATCTGAGCAACAAGCAGACTTCCTGGATAAAAAGAATCTTCTCTTTCCCCCACCTGTGGTTGAGGAAGTTCCTCATGGAAAAGAGCCACGCTCTCTAATGATCCAAGTTCATCAGCTCCTACTCGCTCTATGAGTCCTACTCCCATCGACCTCACTTCTACTCCCGTGGCACCTCATGATCCTTCCACATCTGACAAAGGCAAGAAACCAGTTAGTAAAGATGCTGAAGATGATGAAGACACTGAGGAGGAGGATCTCTCTCAGTATCTGCTTACTCGAAGGACGCCTGGATCCACTTAGTTTACCATTTAGGATCACTAGCCATATTAGAATCATTTGCATTCTGTTTGCCTGATTTCTATTTGCTGGATGTTAGATGGTTGCATCGGATTTTTTTTTTGTTTTTGTTTTGTTTCTTTGATTCTGGTGCTTGTAATGTTCAAAACTGGATATGTGGATGTAATGGTTGTGATATTTTGTTAAGAATGTTTAGTTCTTTTTCATACCCTTTGACTTTTGTGATGATAAAAAGGGGGAGAGATATGGAGAGATATGTTGGTAAAATTGGCTGGACAGTTGGTAAAATGTTGGTTGCTGGATGATTGAATAAATTTGTGTAGTAGCCAAGTGAGGGGGAGTTTTTCAATTTTTGTTCTACGATTGACTAAGTAAGGGGGAGCCTATTTGTAATCATGTTCTACGATTGACTAAGTAAGGGGGAGCTTTTGTCAAATGAGAAAGGGGGAGCCTATTTGTAATCATCAAATTTCATTTCAAACCATTATTTTGTCATCATCAAAAAGGGGGAGAATGTTATTCTTGATTTTGATGATCACAAAGCATTTTGAAATGTTTATCTAATTCTCTTCAAATATAAGTGTTTTGCTTTTTAGAGAATCAGGTACAAGGGTGTCAAGGAAAGAAAATCAATCAAAAGAAGAAGCAAAAACAGGGCACTCATGTTGGACGTCCGAAAGGATGAAGAACATCAAGAAGGAAACTCCTTCGGACGCTGTGAGGAAGCATCGGACGTCCGGGAGGATCAGACGCACTCTTCGGACGCATATCGATCGCGTTGGACGTCCGAAAAATTTCGCAAAGTTTTGATGACTCTCTGGACGACGTTCGGATGCAGATGCTTTCAGACGATAAAATCCCATCGGACGTCCGAACGACAACTTGGTGATTTTCGGACGATGGGATCGGACGATGATTAAGCTGTCGGATGTCCGACAGCCCCAACGGCTAGCTGACTCTTCATCTGCCTTCTATCCGTTGGAAGCATTAATGAAGCCCATTTTTGGTCCCCTTCAAATACAAACGATTCTGAACGAGAAAGAGACTTTTGCACACTTTGTTTACAAGATCTCAAGAGATATTTTAGCAAGAAAATAGTCTCTTAAGCAAGATTTGTTCTCCAAGTAGTGTGAAGTTCGTGTATGCTCTTCTCTTGTGTTTGAAATTTTTAATAGTGTAGCTTTCTTGAGGGTTATCTGAGTGATAGTAAAACTTCCTAACTTGACTAAGTGAGGCTTGGGGCAAGGAGGAAGTGATCCCTCCATTGTACATTGAGTTGATTATTTTTCATCAAAGAGAAGGTGCTCATCTTTGTGATTAGTCTTCAAGTTTGAGGAAAGCTTGGTAGACAATCGGTTTGATACTCTATCTTATTCCTTTTGTTTAATAAAATTCTCATTGCTTATATATATACTCTTATTTCTGATCAACATTGCTCTCTTCTTTAAATTTACTTGGCTGATCACTACTAGAAAAGAAGGTAAATTTTTATTAAAGAAAAAGTGCGTAAACTCAATAAAGTATTTTTAATCAACCTAATTCACCCCCCTCTTAGGTTATCTTTGGGCCTTACAATAACTGTGAAAAATAAATTATTGGTGTGGCTTTATTTGAATTGTTCAAAGTGATCATGTAATTGTCTTTTACATTGCTACTGTCTTAAATTATCTCAATCATCCCACTTTTATCTATTTCAACAAATGAAATCGCCTGGCACAAAGTCCCAATTTGAGTTTCCATGTAATTGTCATGTTGGATTTGAATTTGAAGAGTATAGTATTAGTGATTTTTTTCTGGCCAATATGCAAAAGAGGAATGGCAAAAGTTGTGCTTTTCGAACCTGTTCTCAGAAAAAACTCGAATATGTTGATTATGCTGTTAAAAGTGCTGACCTGTTTGCAGCATATGTTGATTATTCATTCTAATTCAGTAATGTAAGGTTGTAGTAGCATATTTTCTGATTAAAGTATACTCTAATGCATTTAATAGTTTATTTTCAATGCAGTCCAGCTTCATATTGATCATGAGAAGACTATTGGATATGCTGATAGAGATGATTGAAATCTGACATTGGTGCTGTAATCTATGCTTTAGTTTAGAAATCTAGTACTCTATCTCTTGGGAAGTATATGTATTGGTCATTATTACTTGAACTGATTATGTGGGATTTGGGACCCAACATTTGTGATTCACTTTTATTTTGATTAATTTAAAGATGTGTTATGACCATATATATGAATTTGTGGCATATTTTTTATGTTGATTTTGCCTTTTGTCAAATTGAATGTTTTATTATATTGTTGAAAATGTCATGGTAATACTATATTTGCAATGGTCAATGTCAACTTTTGAAGACAAAACTTAGTGACAACTTTCAAAGGAAGGTTGTCACTAGCATGCAAGTTCACCAAGCCTTTTGTCAAATTGAGTTTTGCTATAATTGTCCGAAATGTCGTGACAATGATGAACAATTGCAGCTTGTTTAGATAAAGTTCAGTGACAAACTTCATGCAAGTTCACTAAGTGACGATTATTCCTGTCACTGAATACTAGGACTGATAGTGACAAGTTCAAGTCGTCACTGTAAACTTCAAATTTGTGACGACTTTTGCTCCATTTATGACAAAAAATATGTGAAATAGTGACAAGAAAATTTGTCACAGAATGATAACCATTAGTGATGACTTTGTCCTCGCTATTAAATAACAAGATTTAGTGATGACTTTCAAAGGGTTGTCACACATACCCATTTGTGACATAGAATTAGTGACAACGACGTGACAATGGAAAAAGTCATCACTATACTCATATAATGACGACTTTTTGATTTTTAGTGATGACTTTTTGTCGTCACAAAAGGCCAAATTTCTTGTAGTGATAACACGGATTACACCACAGATTTAATTCCCCAATCTGCTCTACTCGTAGATCACTCTCCTTCACCACATGCATTGCAACCTCCTTCACTTCCTCTTAATAGTATTAATTTTTTTTTTCCTTTCTAATTCTTAAAACTTAAGATAAGATGAAGGAGGAATCACCACATTGTACCAAGCTTGCATGGCAATGGCAAAGACTGGAGTGCAAAAAATTTTGTTGCATGGGTTTACCTTTACAAATCCATCCTTCATTCACAAGTGTAAAGTTTGGACAGCCAAATTCTTAAACTGAGGAAAAAGGAAAAACATCACCACACATTCCATAGGAAGATCGGATAGTAAACCCAAAAAAAAAATAATAATAATAAGCAAACACCAAAAGTCCATGATATCATGTACCAGTCACCACATACAAATCATCCACTTTGGGGCGTAAATTCATTATATTCCCGTGTTAAACTTCACTAGTTTTGATGAAAAAGGCCATCCGTCTGGGCCTAAATAAATCTTGTATCCCTCCATGTTGCCTATTGGGTTCCCCCATATTTGGTGAATACTTTGAGTAAGTAAAGTGAGGATTTTGGTGAAAATTTTGGTTTATGATTTTAGATAAGAAGCTGAGGAAAAGACAATGGGAGACTATGGTGCAAAGAGGTGAGAGAAAGGAAACAAGCAAATTTAATTGTGCTGATATTTTGAGGGTAATTTTGTGAATAGCAGAAAAATTGCTTTGGCATTATATGGGATTCGTTTGGCACCCCTGGGTTTTTTAGACAAAAGTCTTCTCTAATTTTAACTTTAACAATGGGAACTTGTTAAAACACCTTAGACTCTGCTTCAATTGTGAAGTTTCGAGCAAATTTATTTTTGTTTTTAGAGTGTACAGTAGCACACTCTAAAAACACCCTAAAAATACTCTAAATATGTGCAATTTCAAATATGCCTTAAAAAAAACTACCACCTCTCTCTTCTTTCATCCACACTCCCACTAAAATTTTAAATTTTAAAAATATCCAAAAATGCATTCTCAAAAACACCTAAACAAATGATCTATATTCCGAAGTTTTTTTTTTCAATGCAAATCCCGTACATGGGGAAAGGATGTCTGTCACTATTTTATCCAAAAACAAGATTTAAGGGGGACACAAACCTAACCTCCATTACAACAAGTTAAAGCAGCAAATAAGGAGTACAACTCCTTTACATTGATGGAACAGAATAAAAATGCTATTGTTTAACTAGTCTAACATATGGCACTCATTGTTTTTCTAAAGAGACTAAGCCAATGATTTGTGCTGGAAGCCTTGATCCCTGAAAAATGCAAGAGGTTTGGGTTGAACCAGCCAATCTAGAAAGAGCATCTGCAACTAAGTTTGCTTGGCGAAAGATGTGCAAAAATTGGAACTCACCAGCTTGTGTAATGGATTTAATCTCTGCAATTTGTCAATCAATTTTCCACAGAGGTATTGCATGAGAAAGTCCTTAAAGCAGAGCTTTGTGAATCCAGCTCTACAAGAACCCGACACAAGCTCAAGGACACACAAAGCTTAATTCCATCCAATAGGGCCTTAGCTTTTGCTTCCATATTTGTGCAGTGATCATACAAGGAAGAAAATGCATGTAAAGCCTCACCAAAATGGATGCAAATTATACCACCACCACCCGAAGGCCCAGGATTGCCCAGTAAAGGTCTATCTACGTTAAGCTTAACAAACACTGGCGGCGAAAGCTCCTAACAAATTGCCAATCCTTGCAATCTTTTTGGGTACTGAATAGAAGATATAATCCCGCAAGCAACAAGTAGATTGTCCTCCTCTGTCATAACAATAAAAGGATGAACTGCTGCTTTAGACAAAATCAAAGCCTAAATGAAAAAGACTACTTGGCTTACTGACACCAGGACTCCTTCAAAGATCCTTTTATTCCCCGCTTTCCACAACCCCCAGCAAATAAAGAATGGAATCATTTGCATTATCTCCCCCATGGCTGAGGATGATGTATGACACCACCAAAGCTAAAGAATGAATTTTAGATTTGGGTTGTTCATATCATATGTGTCTCAATAGGGATGAGAGTGATAACGAGGAAGAATCTGAATTTTTGCTAAAGAGTCTTGAATAGTATGAAGAAAACCGAACTTAGAAGAAGCAGAAATCGGTTATATTGGCACTGGGGTCAATGTCAAGGAAATAAGATTAGCATTCATTTGAGTGAGAAGCAGAAAAGGTGTTACAATAAGAAGGGCAAGCCACGACTATTCGTAGAAGGAGATAAAGTGTTGAAATGAATTTTGCCAGTACAAGAGGAGGCTAAGGAGAAGTTTGCACCAAATTGGCCAGGCCCTTTTATTGTCCAGAAGGTTTGCCCGGTGGAGCACTTGTTTTAGCAGTAATGGATGGACAATTTTTCCTTTAGCCAGTCAATTCGGATATATGCAAGAAATTCTTCATATGATAAATGAAAGCTTTCTTTCAGGGTTAATGCGAGGAATGAAATAAAAGTCAGGCCTGCTTCCTTTCCAATTAAACATTTTATTACTAGTTATTCTTTTTTGAGCCTTCAGAATAAATTATTTCGTTTGGCAACCCCTGGGGATTGCAAACCCCACGCTGGAGCAAGTTTGAGTTGAAAAGAAAAGTTTCAAGAGATGAAAAATGATAGAAGAACGAAAGAAAATAAACAAAAGAAAACCTCAGTTAAAAAATAGACTGGGGGCAAATTTTGAAAAATTTTCATAAGAGGGAAAAAAGAGAAAAGAGAAAAAAGAAAGAGAACTTTAGTTGAGAATAAACTGGGGCAAGTTTTGATTTAACCTTAAAATAGAATTGGCGCAACCATGCGATCTCAGATCAATTAAACCATTTTCGAAATCCGCCTTCAAGTTTTAACTTTTTTCTTAGCCCCTTACCTGACCACATTACAAAAAACCGCAAGCCCTGACTTCCGTTCTTTGCATCACCTCTTTCGGGAAATTTTCTAAATCACATGGCAAATGATGTCAATACACCTTCATCCATTTTGCAAGGGAAGATTTGTCGTACTGAGGCCATCATTTCTTAAAACATATTTTTGAATTGATAAAAGCTATAGGCAAGATTTGTTTATCAATGTGGAAACCCGAAACGGCACCTTTGAAAAGAGA
This sequence comes from Coffea arabica, assembly GCF_036785885.1. Taxonomy (NCBI): domain Eukaryota; kingdom Viridiplantae; phylum Streptophyta; class Magnoliopsida; order Gentianales; family Rubiaceae; genus Coffea; species Coffea arabica. Next base: position 20,217,428 of record NC_092318.1, on the reverse strand, counting down.
GGAAAGAAAAGAAAAAAGAAAAAGGAAAAGAAAGATGAAAAATGAAAATAAGAGAAAAATAAAAGGTGAGGGTAGACTTAGTGAAAACCCGAAAGGGCACTAAGGTAGGGTTTCATGAGGAAAAGTGAGTTTGGATTTGAAAGACTGGTGATTCAGTTCGTTTGGGATCCCTCCTGACATTGTGATTTTTCTGCAAGCATTGAACGTCGGAGGAATGATATCCAAAGGGTCAAACATGGCATTTTGTTCGAGAATCAAAGTATTTTGATTCATCAAACATAAACTTTTAAGTGTACATGTTCATTTCTCTAAAATCAATTTTTTATCAATAAAGGTAAATCGTTGTTTTCAGGTTACTTGGATTTTCATCATTTTTGTGCAAATAAAATATTTTTCTTGTGTTTCATGGTCTCATTTATCTCTTCAGATTTATCAAATAGCAATCCCTCTGATTTATTGAAAGTCCCTGGATACCAAATATCATATTTGATAAACATTGGAAGTTAAGAAGATTTGATGTAGTTTACAGAGCAAAGTTGAGTTTGGCTACATTGGGGAGTTATTAAATGGCAAGCCCTATGATTTATTCAAATTGCCTAGATACCAAGAGTCTTGTTAGCGTTGGAAGTTGAGGAAACTGGATACAGTTTGCAGAGTAAAGTTGAGTTTTCACTGTATCGGAGAAGAACGCTCAAATACTCATGTTTACACGTTTTTTGAAAGTTAGACGGGTCGAATGGCAATGGCGTTATTTGTTCTTTCTCTTGCAGGTTCATACGTGTTTTAAATAACAAAATTGGAGCAAATTTTTTTATAATTGCAGAATGTCGCCAAAGAATTGAATATTCATGGTTCAGACCGAGGACGAGGTGTGAATCAAAGTCTTAAGGAGGAACAACAATGTCATAACGCAAAACAAATGATCAATTGCACAATAATTGATTGAAACTGGGACAAATTTTGTGGAAATTTCGGCAGGCTTGGGTGTGTCCCACTGACCGTTTTATCGTGTTAGATTTGGAATTTCGGCAGGTTTGGGTGTGTCCCACTGACCGTGTTATCGTGTTGGATTTGAAAATTCGGCAGGCTTGGGTGTGTCCCACTAACCATGTTATCGTGTTGAATTTAGAAATTTCGGCAGGCTTGGGTATGTCCCACTGACTGTTTTATTGTGTTAGATTTGAAAATTCGACAGGCTTGGATGTATCCTACTGACCGTTTTATCGTGATTTCAGCAGGTTTGGGTGTGTCCCATTGACCGTTTTATCGTGTTAGATTTGAAAATTCGGCAAGCTTGGGTGTATCCCACTGACCGTTTTATCGTGATTTCGGCAGGCTTAGGTGTGTTCCACTGACCGTTTTATCGTATTAGATTTGAAAATTCGACAAGCTTGGGTGTGTCCCACTGACCATTTTATCATGTTGGGTTTGGAAATTCAGCAAGTTTGGGTTGTATCCTACTGACCTTTTTATCATTTTGGATTTGAGTTTTATCCCACCAATCTTGGCAGGCTTGGATTGTATCCCACTGACCTATGTTATGACAGGCTCGTGTTCTATTCCGCTGACCTTTTCATGTTTTAATTCAAGGCAAAATAACTACAGATAAGTAATTTGGTGTCTACATCTTTGTTTTGAGTTTCTTCGAAACTCAGACAAAGAGGGGCAAGCTGTAGATACCAAAATTTTAGTTTTTTATTTTTATTATTTCATTTAGTTGATTTTGTTTTTATTTTTGTTTATCTTTATCTTATTTTCATTTTTGTTAAGAAAATCATTATTATTATATTAATTAATTCATTGGAAAGAAAAAAGAAAAATCATCAATCAAACACCAAAATTGTGGTTTTTTATTTCATTTTAGTTGATTTTGTTAATCTTATTTTATTTCCATTTTTGTTAAGAAAATCATTTTATCATTGTTAATTAATTTTGAAAAAAAGAAGAAGGAAATGAACAGATCCTCACGCGTGTGCAAATACAGGCACTATTCCTCATCTCCTTCGTACGAGGCCACAAACCAGATTTTTGGAGCTGGCCAGGTAAATCCATTTCACCTCTTTTTGTTGATTTCTTTTTCCCCAAACACAGGCCACCTCACCATCCAAGAATTATCATGAAGATTCCAGAAAAACAAGGAATCAAGGGCTCTAAAAATACAAAAGAAACCCACCTTTCATCTACACCCTTGCGGTAAGGGTATAGGGACCTGGGTTTCCTATAAAAGGAAAAAAAAGGCACAATAGAGGAGGGAGAGAGATTGAGGGCTGGCGGCTAGGGTTGGAGAGGTAGAGTGAGTGTTGTGGTACAGAACTAGAAATTGTTGCAGGAATGGAAGTTGAATGAACGGAACAAATTATGAACACTCAGATTTGATTGGATTTCAAGAAATAACACCTCTCCTTTTATTGATGAACTTAAACTCAATACAGAATAAGAATTGGCGGGAAGAGGAAGAAGGGGAAAAAGAATGCAGGAAATTGAGAGAAAGATAACAGAGGGGTTATTCCCTCTCTAGATGCAATAACAAATCTTAACCAATTGATAGCTAACCAATTACATGATCGTATCTTTTATAGAAGCTATTCTAACTAACTCCTTAAACTAACTAATGAGGGATTGACACGTGTAAGTAGAATCTTCAAGCTCGATGGATTCCAGTTTCAGTAAGAACAGCATGAACTCCAGTAAAGACGTGATCGATGGGACGCGCCTTCACTTACTCTTCTGTGACTTCTCTTTTCCTGACTTCACGCCTTCTTCTGCCTTATACTGCTAACTGTTGGCTCTAATCATATCACAACTTCTCTTGACATTTTCCTCCCATTGCCATGCCTTCCCTTGTCTTTCCTTCACCCCTTCCACTACTGAGCTGTTGACTTCATTACAATATCCCCCCCTTAATCAGTAAATCTTGTCCTCAAGATTGGAAGGTGGGGAACTTTTTTCTAATCTCCTTTGCATCCTCCCATGTAGCTTCTGTAGGATCTGTGCCCCACCAGTGGATTAACCACTGAGTTATAGCAGCATTCCTTTTCTTTACCTTCCTCCTACCAATCACTGCTGTTGGTTCTATCCTCCAATGCCCCTTCTCAATTGTTTCTGGTAGTTGGAGTCTAGGTGTGGCCTTGTCGCCAACCTTTTTCTTGAGCAATGACACATGGAAGACAGGGTGGACCTTAGAAGAAGTGGGTAGATTTAGTCTGTATGCTACCTCTCCTATCCTTTCTGCTATCTGGTATGGGCCAAATTACTTTGCTGAGAGTTTGGTGTTTCCCCGCAAGGCTATTGAACTCTGTCCATATGGTTGTAGCCTTAGGTACACCCAATCTCTTTCACTGAATCCCCTGCTCACTCCTCTTCTCATCAGCATATTTCTTCATCCTTTCCTGTGCCTGTTTCAAGTTCTGTTTCAACATGTTATCCATCTGCTGCTTTTCCTTGATGTAATCTCCTACTGTAGCCACTCTAGTCTGGAGGTATGGTCCTAAAGCCAGTTGAGGAGGGGGAAGGCCATATAATGCCTTAAATGGAGTCATTTGAATGGCTGTGTGGTGTGAGGTGTTATACCACCACTTTGCCAAGGACAACCACTGGTTCCATCCCTTAGGTTCTATATGAGTCAGACACCAAAGATACATCTCTAGCACTTGATTGACCCTCTCAGTCTGACCATCCCTCTGAGGATGATAAGTTGTACTGTAGTTCAGCTTAGCTCCCAACATACTGAACAATTCACCCCAGAATTGACTGACAAATATCCTATCCCTATCAGATAGCATGCTCTGAGGAATCCCATGTAATTTACTGACATTATCAATGAAAAGTCTGGCTACCTTTGGTGTATCAAAATGATGTGTTAGACTAATGAAGTAGGCATATTTGGTGAATCTATCCACAATCACCATTATGGTATTCTTCCCTTCTGATTGAGGCAGTCCTTCAATGAAATCCATGGTAACGTGGCTCCATGAGTGTTGAGGGATAGGTAATGGTTGTAGCGGTCCTGGATAAGCCACATGTTCATCTTTACATTTCCTACAGGTGTCACATTCTAGGACCACCTTCTTGATTTCTTTGTACAATCCTGGCCAGTAGAACAGCTGTTTGGCTCTCATGTAGCTGGCTTGAATACGTGAGTGTCCTCCTAATTGAGAGTCATGTAGTGCGGTGATAAGCTTCTTCCTGGTGTTCCCTTGTCCTCCTACTACCAATCTTTTTTTGTACCTGAGAATACCATCCTGGTGAGTATAGTCTGGGGCCTGTGTAGGAGATAGTAGTACCAGTGATATGGTCTTCTGAGTCCACTCATCCCCCTCATAACTCTCTATTACTTCCTTAATCCAAGCAGGTACTGCACAGGATATAGTGGTGCACTCCCCTGTCCCTTCTCTGCCTTGTCTAGAAAGTGCATCTACAGTCACATTGTTTTTTCCCTTCTTGTAGTGAATTTCATAGCTCAATCCCGGCAATTTAGTGAGCCACTTTTGTTGGAGAGGAGTAGTGATCCTTTGTTTCAACAAGTACTTTAAGCTCTGATGATCAGTGTGTATGATGAAGTGATGCCCTTCCAAGTAGTGTCTCCATTTGGTTATAGTAGTCACCAGTGCTAGCAGTTCTTTCTCATAGATTGACAACCCCATGTTCTTCTGTCCCAAGGCTTGACTAAGGTAGGAAATGGGCCTCTTGTTCTGCATCAGGATAGCACCTATGCCAGTATAACATGCATCAGTCTCAATGATGAATGGTTGTGTGAAATCAGGCACTGCTAGCACAGGGGTATGGCATATGGCACTTTTTAGCTCCTGAAAAGCCCTTTTTGAGTCATCATTCCAACGGAAATTGTCCTTCTTCAGCAGATCTGTCAAAGGCCTTGCTATGGCTCCATATCCCTTGACAAATCTTATATAGTAGCCTGTCAGTCCCAAAAATCCTCTTAGCTGCTTGATATTAGTTGGTTTGGGCCAGTTCTCCATGCATTCTATCTTCTTAGGATCAGTTTGGACTCCATCCGCTAATATTATGTGTCCCAAGTACTCCACCTATAACTAAGCAAAAGAGCACTTGCTTATCTTGGCATACAACTGGTGCTGTCTCAGTAAGTTCATTACCTCAGTCACATGCTCCACATGCAATTCTAGTGTTGGACTGTATACTAGAATATCATCAAAAAATACTAGCACATGTTTCCTTATATGATCTTGAAAAACTTGGTTCACCAGGCTCTGGAAGGTTGCTGGTGCATTGGTCAAGCCAAATGGCATGACTTTGAATTCATGGAGTCCCTGGTGAGTTTTGAAAGCTGATTTTGGAATATCCTCCTCCTTGACTCTGATCTGAAAGTATCCTGCCCTCAGGTCAATTTTTGTGTAGTACCTGGCTCCATGCAGCTCATCTATCAACTCCTCAATCAGAGGCATGGAGAATTTGTTCTTTACTGTTAATTCATTCAGCTGTCTGTAATCCACACAGAACCTCCATGTTCCATCCTTCTTCTTAACTAGCAACACTGGGGAGGCAAAAGGACTACTGCTAGGTTGTATGATGCCTATTTCCAGCATTTCCTTTACCAATTTCTCAATCTCTGCCTTCTGTACATAGGGGCACCTGTATGGCCTCATCTAGAAAGGCTTGGCTCCTTCTTTTAGAACAATCTGGTGGTCATGGCTCCTGGTTGGAGGCATTCCTTTGGGTTCTTCAAATACATCCTTGTATTGATCTAGCACCTGACTGACTTCAGCAGGTATCTGTTCTGTACCATCTTCCTCTTTTATTGCTACCAATTGTGCTACCACCCCATATGCCTGTTTCCTCAACCACCTATCCAGCTTACCTCCTTTGATCATCTTTAATCTGGTGCTGGTATCCTCTCCCTTCAGTACTACCTCCTGCTCCCCCTTATGGATTATCATGGTGAGATCCTTGAAATTGAATTCTATGGGGCAGTGCTTGTCCAACCAATCCACTCCAAGGATTATGTCACAGTCTCCCAATCTCAAGGTGTTAAAGGCATGATGGAACTGATGACCTTGCATTTCCCACTGCAGAGGTTTAACTAGTCCTTTGGATTCCACCTTTTCACCATTAGCAACATTGACCATCAGGCTAGGTCCCTGTGTGCTCAGCTTCAACTCCTTTGCCAGTTGTTCATCCAGGAAACAGTGTATACTGCCACTATCTATTAATGCAGTAACCTGTCTCCCATTAACCAGGCCCTTCAGCTTAATGGTCTTGTGCCTTGCTTCTCCAGCCAAGGCATGTACAGACACCTCAATATGCTCATCTACCACCTCTCCATTAATACAGTCACAATAGACCTCATCTTCCTGCTCCTTGCTCCGTTCTGTAGTCTCAGCTCCTTCGGCCAACAAGTAATGAATATGGGCTTGTTTGCATACATGTCCTAAAGTATATGGCTCAACACATTTATAGCACAATTCTTTCTCTCTTCTCAGGTTAAATTCTGCAGGGGATATCTTCTTGAATTGATTTTGGTTTGTTGCGTTTTGATTGGGGGGTCTAGGGGTGTGTTTGACATTGTCTTGGTTCCATCTGGTATGAGAGGGCATTTTAATATGGTTTTTCTGACTGCTAAAACTAGCAGGAACAACTTTGTGTAACTTTTGTATAGCTTTTAAGTCATTTTCTTGTAACTTTGCCACTTCAATGGCATCAGCTAAGGTTTCTGGTTTTGACATTTTTACCATATTGACAATTTCCTCTTTCAATCCACTCATGAAGCATGCTTTATAATAGTAATCAGATAAATGTGGTAAGGTTGGCCTTACTAGCGCTTTGAGCATTTCAAATTTTTCCAGGTAGTCAGCTACTGATCCAGTTTGTACCAGCTTGTTGAACTCCTTAATTGCTTCCTCAGGTTTTCCTTCCCCAAATCTGATGCATAGAGCAGTGGTTAGCTCTTCCCAAGGTATAGCTTCCTTTCCATGAAAGACTCCATGGAACCAGATGTCTGCTCTATCCTTGAAGTAAAGCTCTGCTACCTCAGCCTTCATTTCATCTTCTATTCCATGTATTTTGAAATACTTGTTAGCCTTTCTGATCCATTCCCTCGGATTGTCCCCATCGAAGATGGGTAGATCCATCTTAGGCAGTTTGTTGATGGTCTTGAACTCTCTCCTTCCAGCTACTTCCTTTGGTGTCTCCAACTTAGATCCCTCAGGTTGGGCCACCCCCTTAGAACTGCTGCTTCTTTCTAATTCCTTCCCTCTGTCGTTCGTTTTAGTCATTAGTTGAGCCATCATATTCATCATACCTTCATACTTCTGATCCAACCCTTTCAGTAATTTCTCAGTAGCATCCTACCTGAATTCCATTGATCTGATTGTCTGCTCCATTCCTTCATTTTTGTTGGTGAAGGTTTTGACCACACTACCAGGTTCCACTACCTCTCTTCTCAAAGCTTCGTCCTAATTTTTTGGCATCCCTATGGCTCGTAAAACTAGCTCTGATACCACTGTTGTGGTACAGAACCAGAAATTGTTGCAGGAATGGAAGTTGAATGAACAGAACAAATTATGAACACTCAGATTTGATTGGATTTCAAGAAATAACACCTCTCTTTTTATTGATGAACTTTAAACTCAATACAGAATAAGAATTGGCAGGAAGAGGAAGAAGGGGAAAAAGAATGCAGGAAATTGAAAGAAAGATAACAGAGGGGTTATTGCCTCTCTGGATGCAATAACAAATCTTAACCAATTGATAGCTAACCAATTACATAATCGTATCTTTTATAGAAGCTATTCTAACTAACTCCTTAAACTAACTAATGAGGGATTGACACGTGTAAGTAGAATCTTCAAGCTCGATGGATTCCAGTTTCAGCAAGAACAACATGAACTCCAGTAAAGACGTGATCGATGGGACGCGCCTTCACTTACTCTTCTGTGACTTCTCTTTTCCTGACTTCACGCCTTCTTCTGCCTTATACTGCTAACTGTTGGCTCTAATCAGATCACTTCTCTTGACATTTTCCTCCCATTGCCACGCCTTCCCTTGTCTTTCTTTCACGCCTTCCACTACTGAGCTGTTGACTTCATTACAGTGAGAGATAGAGATAAAGAGAGACCAAAAAAGGAAGGCTACGGGCTGAATAGAAAGCGAGAGAGTAGAGGAGTAGTGGCTGGAGGGAAGAAAACTGAGAGAGAAACCAGAAAAAGAGGGAGGCTTTCGGGAAAATGGTAAGAGAGCTTCGGGGAGTTAAACGAGAGCTGAGAGAGAGGAGGGGCATCTAAAAGGAAAGAGAGGAAGAGAGAAAGGGTAGGAAAATAGAGGAAATAGCAAGAAAGGTAAAGAAAGGGTTTTTGAGGGAAGAAGAGCTACGGGAGGCACTGGGAAAAGGCGAGGAAGAGCAAGAGAGAGCCTGGGGCTGAGGGAGGAAAAGAAAAGCTACCGGACTAAGGAAAATAGACACGCGAGGGAGGAGAGAAGAGGACCGAGAGAAAGAAAGAAAGGGAGAGGGGGAAGAGATTCTGGTGAGAGCAAGATTAAGGGAGAACTTGGGGGATATCAGAAAGGAAACAACAGAATGGAACAAAAGGAAGAAGGAGCTTCGGATTCGAAGAGAAAATTTTCAGAAAAAATTCTGTTGTCCAGACTGATTTTCTGTCAGATTTAGAGGCAGTTTTCTCTATGGAAATTGGCTCCTTCCGAGACTTTCAAGCAATCTAAGATGTCTACAACGTGAGGGGAGTGATTTTTGTTCAGATATCTTGAAGGAAAAACCACGGGAAGCTCGTCAATTCTCGACCCAAAGTAGCGCCTTCACCAGCGCTAAAAGTTTTCGGCAAAGAAGTTGTGGGTTGCATTTTCCAGAACCGCTCGTTTCTTGGGGGATTTCACGATTCATGTAGCGGCTTTACTCCTCTCAGGTAACCATAGTTTCCTCCCTTGTTGCTTTGGCAAGGCTTTTTCATAAGAATACAATTCTGTGGGACATGAATCTTGGGATATTTTAGCCTCTGGTTCGGCTTCATGATCCTTATCATGTTTGGTTTCCTGATGTTTCCCTGGTTTCTATTTTGTTTGTGTTTGTGCAATGTTGATGTTGGGTTTTAGTATTAAAAGGTGTAAGTTGCAAGTTTTTGCTAGCTTGGAGATTGATTTGCATTCTACAAGTTTGTTAAAAAACCCAGAAAAATTGCAGAAAGTTCTTGCCGAAAGTTTGCATGCTTGGATGGTTGAATTTATGTGATTTCGTTGTTTAAGATCAAAGTTTGATGTCTGGTTCAGATTTTAGTTATGTTTAGTGAAGTGGGACTTGCACACTTGCACTGAAAACTCAGGAATTGGAAGAAAGTTTCATGCGTTCTTATGTTTTGTTGTTTTCCTTCTCGCAACAGCCCACCAAGTGGGTTTCATCGCCTGATGGGTCATTTTATCTTGTGCTTGAAAGAAGATTAGATGATAGTTTGATGTTGGGTTGGTCGGAAAAAATGATGTTTTGTTGTTCGTGGCAGCAATAGCAGAAAGTTTTCCAGAATTGCATGTTCTCATTCTAAGTTTTTTGGCTTGTTTGGATGTTGAGTTTTGTGATTTTGATGCTCCGAATTGAAGCTTGATGTGCGGTTGAGACCCTAGTTGTGTTTAACAAAGAACTGGTGCTGTAAATCCATGAAACTGCAGCAAGAAAGTTGCGAAGTTGCAGCAAGGAAGAAAGCTCTTTCGTAGCTTTGCATGCAAGATTTCCAAAAATTGCATTTTGGCCCCATTTTTTTTGTCTAATGCTACTCTGGCCCTAAATTTGGAAAACATGATCAATTTTGTCATTTCAAAATCTTAATTGCTTTTGGCATGTTTTAATATGATCTTCGAGTACATTATTTGTAAAGTTTAGGATGATATTTGAAGGTTTAGTGATTTTTGATAGATTTATAGTCTTGATTTGATTTTTTAGTGAAATTTTGGGAAATTTTGTCGTTTAATTATAGAAAATAGACTTTTATTCGTTTTTCATGAATTTTAGCATTTGGCTTTGGTAGGTTTCATCTTAGGTCATTAATCTTAATTTTTTTTAAACCCCTAATTTGTAATAATAATAAATTGATCCCTCGAACTTTTTCAATTCTTTCCAATGGGTCTTTGTTTGTTTCAATTTGATGAATAGGGGTTGTTTACTTTCATTTGAATGATTTGTTTGATTCAATTTCGTGTTCATTTCCATTTCATGTGATTATTTGTTAATTAAAGTGATGCCTTGACCCTTTTTATTTGTTTTAGAGGGTAAATAAATAATTTCATTTCATTAGGGCACCAATTCAAGAGAGGTACACTCTACCCCTTATTTTGATTTTACTTGACTCTATGTGCCCCTATGTGACTTTATGTGCTTAATTGTATGCCTTTTGAATGTTTTCATTTCATTTATTTATTTATTCGCTTTATTTGTTTTAATTTGTTCAATTTTGATAATGTAAGGGGCATTTAAATGTCAAAATGTAATAGTAAGGTATGCATTTTATCTATTCCTTCCCCCTTTAGATTGAAGTTATGGCCCCAAGTGTAATAGTTAGGGTTTTATTTGCCTTGTGTGATTTTGCATGCTTATGTGTTACGTGTTACTCGCTTTTTTAGGGTCTTGTATCTAAATATCATGTTTATGTGCTATGTACTATATGTGATTTATGTGTTTATTTGCTTTTATTATGTTTTATATGATTTATTTGATTATAATAAATGCCTGACGTTACCACACTAGTCCAACGCTAGTTGTGGCCTCTTTTTCCGATTTCTCATTAGTCCAATGCTAGTGAGAAATTAGAGACATGGGCTAGTCTAACACTAGACCCTTAGGAACCATCCACGCGTTAGATCATGTTGTGTGACTACACTACATTTTCATGCATATTTTCTACTTTTTAGGGTCTTTTTATCATTTTTGCATGATATTCCCTTATATGTATATCTCTTACCCCATATTCTCCCCTTGTATAACCCTATATGCGATACATGACATTAGACTTGCATTTCATTTAAGAATTAGAACTAGGGTAGATCATTTGCTTGTTTAGATAGGAAAAACCCCTTAAATATGGGATATGGACGAGTATGACTTTTCTAACCTTAGCACGCTCGTATTCCCTCTATAAAACGGGAAAATTGAGTCACGAATCATAGTTCCCCACACCCGTTATGATGCATTCCTTTAGGTTATGTATATTTTTAATTATTATTTTCTTTTCTTTTTCTTTGAGTCTCATATTTGGCCCGTTCGTGACTTCTTCAAATAATTACTTTTGGGCAGCGTAATTAATGCGATTGGCATCAATTAAAATTCGAAAAGACATATTGACCCTCCGATATCCTCCTAGGTTTAGGTTTTGCATCCAAATGTGATAAATTTTTAGGTTAAAATAAGAAAAGTTTTTACCAAATCACGCAGCTAGCTGGGGTTAGGTTAAAAGGGTGCCTTGGATTTTATCCTTGCCTTCCCTTTCTTCAAATGTGACTCCCCGAATCTTTTTCTCTGATTTTCGAAGATTTGGAGTCGTTTAAAAAGGTTTTTTTTTTTACTTTTTTCTTTAAAAAATTCATTTTAGGTGACTTGATACACCTTAACTCAATACCAAGTGGCGACTCCTATTTTTTTATTATTATTAAAAATCCTTTTTAAACTATTATTTTTTGATCAAAATCGTCGCACTTTTAAGTCCCATATAGGCCTGCATTTTCTTTATTTATTTCCTAAAAATCAGAAACCAATTTTCATTCAAAATAAATCCCAAAGAATTCATTTTTATAAACAAGTTATTTTTCTTTCAAAAATGGGGTGCGACATGTGTTTTCCCCTGTTGTTAAACATAGCTCTATTCTAGTTTTGCTTGCTTTAGTTGCTATATATGATTTGAAGTTAGAACAGCTCGACGTTAAAATAAGTTTCTTACATGGTGAACTTGAAGAACAAATTTATATGAAATAACCCCAGGGTTTTGAGATTGAAGGTAAGGAAGACCATGTTTGCTTGTTGAAGAAATTCTTATATGGATTGAAACAGTCTCCAAGATAATGGTATAAAAGGTTTGATTCCTTTATGTTTGGTCATGGTTATTTAAGGAGCATGTATGATAGTTGCATTTACTTCCAGAAGTTAAATGATGGTTCTTTCATTTACTTATTTTTATATGTTGATGACATGCTCATTGCTGCCAAGAATTTGTGAAAAATTCACACTTTGAAACAGCAGTTAAGTAGTAAATTTGAAATGAAAGATTTGGGAGCAGCTAAGAAAATTCTTGGCATTGATATCAAGCGAGATCGAGGAGTAGGGAAGTTGTTCTTGACTCAAAAAAATTACCTTGAGAAAATCTTGGAGCGTTTTGGCATGAAAGATGCTAAACCATCTACTCTTCTTGCTAGCCATTTTCGGCTATCTACTGCTCAATCACCACAATCAGATGAAGAGAAAGATTATATGGCACGGGTTCCTTATTCCAGTGCAGTCAGCAATGTTATGTATGCGATGGTTTATACTCGTCTAGATATCTCACATGCAGTCAGTGTTGTTAGCAGATATATGTCTTGCCCTGGTAAAGCACATTGGTAGGGTGTGAAGTGGATTCTCAGATACTTGCAAGGTATTTCAAGTGCATGGTTGGAGTTTGGAAGAAATAATAACACTTTGGTTGGTTTTGTAGACTCAGACTAAGCTGGGGATCTTGACAGGAGAAGATCACTTTCAAGCTATGTATTTTGTATTGGCGGTTGTGCTGTCAGTTGGAAAGCTACTCTACAACCTGTCATAGCTTTGTCTACTACAGAAGCGGAATATATGGCTGTGACCGAGGCAATCAAAGAAGCCTTGTGGTTGAAGAGTTTGTTTAGTGAGTTTAGTCTACATCAAGGTATTACTGCTATTCACTATGATAGTCAAAGTGCCGTACACTTGACTAAAGATCAGATGTATCATAAGAGGACGAAGCACATCGATGTGAAGTATCACTTCATTCGGGATATCATTGCTGAAGAAAAAGTTCTTATTCAGAAAATCAATACCAAGGACAATCCAGCCGATATGTTTACAAACATCTTCCACTTTATAAGTTCAAGCAATGCTTGGATTTGGTTGGTATTCGTTGATGGTGATTTAGGCCCATTGGGGCATATGTGGAGAAGGTGGAGCAGTTTTGCTATTGTCGATGGTGGAACTAGAAATTATGCCAAGGTGGAGATTTGTTGACTTTTAGCCTAACTTTCTAATCCCACATCGGTTGGTTAGCTTTGAAGGGTGGTGTTTATTAGTTATAAATAGACACTTTCACTTCTCAATTTAGTGCACCACTCAAGAGAGTATTATATGGGTTATTAGTTTCTTGCGTCATCTAACCCATTTGTAGCCAAATATTTTAGGCTATCTTGTTTTGAGTTTAGAAATATTTCCTAAACCCTTTTGTAAGTACCATTTTGGCCTAGGAACCACTTTCCTACGGCTTTTGTATATTTTCTTCATAGTGAAAGATTTGCTTCTCCTCTGCCCGTAGACATATGTCAATTTGACCGAACCACGTAAATTTCTGTGTTTTTTATTTTGCTTTATTATTTATCTTTATTGAGTTGCTACAACCCTTTTATATGATCGGTCTTACTGCTTAAGTATTATATGGCTGGTGTCTATCGCCTAAGCATTATATGATCGGTTATACCGCCTATTTTGTTCTAACTTTAGTTTGTTTATTCTTGGACCAGTCCTAACAACGTAGAATGGAGATAATCGGCCCTTCGATGCCATGAACTTAATCCCTCTACTCAAAGCCTCTGAAACCAAAATAAAGAGGAAACGGGACAGAGGATCTCCTTGTTTAAGCCTTCAGCTAGCTTAAAAAACCAATGTTTTTAAACTCGGACCGGCCAGTGAACCGGAGAGGTGGCCGGTTCACGGTCCGATCGGTCGGACCGGCCGGTTCAACTGTTCTCTGTTTTTTTTTTTTTTTTTTTTTAGTGTTAAGTATTAAGCAGGTTTCATTCTACACTTGAACTTTACCAACATAACTTAATTTAAGTTATGATAATAATAAATTTTCTAAAAGTTATACATAAAAACATGGAATGATAAATATAATTAAAATATCATAATTCACCACAAGTTTTCATAAATTCATTATAAACATAAATAGATACAATCCAAATGTTCACCAATTATCACAAATAAAAACACAAAAAATAAATAAATTAAATATTGAAATTCTTTTACAACCCTTAAAAAAATCCATGAAAGAGTTCAAGTTAAGACAAACCATTTGAATAGAAAACTTTTATCAGTGGCATAATAAGCAACCACACCACCTTCACAATTTCATCAACTTAAGCTGAAAAAGTTAAAATTTTATTATAAAAATATAAATCTAATTGCTCAAACTCAAAAAAACTAAAAATTTTTGAAAAACAAATATACAGTTAAACACATAAAAAATTAATTGCTACTAAACATTACTAATTAACATGTTATATTAAATTCAATGATCCTATACCATTAATTATTTTAAATTCAATTATCAATAGCTTCGATTATGTGCCAACTACCATATTTTTGACCAGCCCAATGTTATCATTTGTAATTCCTACCCAATTCCTACACGGATGTGCACTACTTTTGCAAAAATTTCATCCTTAATTAATCAAATAAAAATAAAACAAAATTGAGGGAAACATATGAAAATTGAGGGGAAAAAGAAGAAAATGCAAAAAAATTAACTAAAGATAATAATATAGAAGAAAAAACCTTGAAAAGAAAAAAATTAAACTTACCAAGATGTTGGAAAACAACAAAAGTTGAAATTTTCAACTTGTTTACAATCTGCTAAAGATAATAACCTGATAATAATGGTGAAGACTTGAGAAAATCTTGTTGTGGATATTTGGGTTAAAAATGGTTAAGAAGAAAAAATTGAAAAAAAAAATAAGAGAAGAACTTGATGTTTTAATATATTTTTTAGTCAAGTAGAATTCTCAACAAACTTAACTACAGTCTAGCGGTAAGATTGTCATATGCAAACTTGGAGACCCAGGTTCGAACCATAGCTATACCATTCTTGATATTTTGTTGAAGAATTTAAAAAACCGCCGGTTCACGGTTCTAAACGGTTTACACGGTTCGTCCGGGTTTCAACGGTTCTCCATGAACTTCCGGCTTTAGCATTAGATCGGACCGGTGACATGGCCGGTTCGCGGTCCAACCGGTCGAACCGGCCGGTCCGGTCCGGTTCTGAAAACATTGTAAAAAACCCATGAGGCTTACCATTAAGCAAAATGGAGAACCAACTAGCGGCTAAATGATTTTGAACCTGTGACTAAAACCAAACTTAGCAAGCAAAGAAAACAAGAAAGGCCAACTATCTCAATCAAAAGCTTTCATCATGTCCAGCTTAAGAATCATAGTATGGCCTCTGATTTTCTTATCAGTGGAATGCACCAGCTCTTGAGCCAATAAGATATTGTCGGCAATATCCCTTCCATCAAGAAAAAGCCGACTATTCATCAGAAATCAAGAAAGGTGGCAATAGTTTAAATCTATTGTACAAAACTTTAGTAAAAATCTTATTTAGAAATGTACAAAGATCGATAGGCCAAATATCAGCAAATGAGACGAATGTATCCTTCTTGGGAATTAAAACAATAAGAGTACTAGCAATCACTCTTGGAATAGGAACACCAGCACAAAAATCATTAACAGCATCAACTAAGTCGAAAGAAATGATGTCCAAGCAATGCATGACGAATAAACCAGTGAAACCATCTGGCCCTGCAGCACTTTGACCATCCAATTGGAAAACAAATTCTTTTATTTCTTGCACAGAAATTTGCTCTAAGAGCTTGCCATTCTGGTCTAAGAAATAACCCAAGGAATATAATTAAGAAGTCTTTCTTGAGCCACCATATCATGATTTTGAACATTTTGATTAAACAAATCTTGAATGAAAGAAATTCCGACTCGAATAATTTGTCCTTCTTCATCTATCCAATCACCATCACTGTCCTTAATTTTATGAACAAAAAGAGGAGCTCGTTTTTGAAGCAAAAAGGCATGAAAAATTTTAGAATTAGAATCACCCTCTTTGAGCAATTTGATGGGGGCTTTCTGTTGTCAAAAAGTTTTGTCATATGCTAAACACTATGAAAGTTCAGCTTGAGCCTTACTCCATTCGACTCGATTAGAATTAGTGGAACACTGCTCATACATCTCCACTTTACTCCTAAGATTCTCCTCTGCCGCAGTAACTTTATTAAAAACTTTACCAAAAGACATTTTTATTCCAATTTCAAAGACAACTTAAGCCTGCGAAGCTTCTGACAAAAGCGAAACATCCTTATATACTCCATTGAAATTTCCCAATTGTTTTTAACTGTAGACAAGAAAGAAGAGTGATGAATCCACATTTGTTGGAATCTAAAAGATTTAGGGCCACCCACTGACATCACACTTAATTTAAAGAGCAACGACGAGTGATCTGAAAAACATCTGTTCAAATGATGAATTGATGATTGAGAAAACCAATGCTTCCAGCTACTATTACATAGCACTCTATCCAAACGAGTCCATGTATGCTTACCACCCACAGCCGAAATTTGTATCAATGAAGCAGTCAGGATAAAATTGTTAAAATTCGTTATTGCTTGCAAATCCTGAGGTGCACGGCCAGAGTATACCTCCAAAGAGGATATAATGTTTAAAGTCCCCTCCAACTACCCTTGGGCGATCACCAATCGATGAGGCAATATGAGACAAACATAAGCAATGCCGGCGTACACTTCGCATGAACAAAGGCAGCAAATGTAGCTTCACTCCAAGAATAATGGGATATTGCAAGGTGTATGAACTGCTCATTATTATTGATTGAGGAAGCATGGAAACCCAACTTCCAAAAGGTCCAAATTTTATTTGATATATTAAACAAACCAAATTCAAACCCCAACTTCTGTTGAAATTCTAGAAAAACCTCTAGCAAGGAGGGTGAAACTGAAGCTTGATTTGGCGTCTCATCTGAATTTGAAAACAAATCTCCTGCAAAATTCATAGAAGGCTTGGACCAACTGTCAATGCAATGATCATCATTTACTCGATAAGACCAATTATTGTGGGATGGAATATGCTCCAAAGACAGAGACTGTGTTAATGATGAGATGGGGACACATGGATGTCTTCACGGTCAACCATTTTAAATTGTTCCACCAAATCTAAACCAACATTCTTGTCATACATAGAAACTTGTTTAGGCATAACATCCTCCAATAACAAAGGATCCGAGCGAGAGCCCCAATTTACAATAGGAGATTTTCCCTTTAACATCAAAAACTCATCCGTCTCCAAGCAGCCACTGGGGTTTAACAAAGGGACATCACCTTGTTGATCTAATTTGGCATCCTTCGCCTGATCAACCTTTGGAATATAAATTTTCTGGATTCCATGTCGCCATTCAGAAACCTTTTTCTGAGGCTTTGGAACCCTCATCTGTGGAAAGTTTTTATGACAAGAAGGCTCATTATGGCCAATACGACAACAAAAATGACAATAAACTGGCATATTTTCAAATTCAACCAGTTGCCACGAGCCCCAATTATCATCACCAATCCAAATTCTGTGTCTTTTGCTCCATCTTAATATCAATTTCCACTAGAATGCGAGTAACAGATGGGCATTTGAGGGACAAAGTTACATCGTCAATTTTGAACAGCCTACCAAAGAGACTCCCCAATTTGTGTAAGTATTTAGGAGAAAAGAAAGGCAAAAGCAAACCTGGCAAATTAATCCATACTAGCACTAGCAAAGAGTCTTGATCTAGACGGAAATCAACTGTCCATTTTGATAAAACCATGGGCATATTGTCGATGCACCAAGATCGAGGCACCACAGTCTAGTAAAATCTTTAGCCAAGAATGGTTGAAGAAGAATATGTTTTTGATCTAACAAGTCTATAGGGCAATCACCCTTAAGGCCTAATGAGGTAATGAAGTTTTGGATTATCACCATCGATGGCCTTCTAGCCGCAAATCTTCCCACTAAAGAGTTTGAAAGGCTGTGAAATTGCAAGCACGTCCTAACGAGAAAGTCGTAAAGATGGTTCACCTCTGTACATTGCAATGCACTCGACACCAGCATCATCAGATGATGAAGAAATAACTAAAAGCATAGGAGCAAAAGATCGTTTTTCTGGTGCAGGTGGTTGTTCAGTCAGCGACTGATCTCCAGGTGACTAAAGAGCCGCCATGGGCGGCGGATTTTTAGTGTTCAAAATTCAAAATTCAAAGCAGTAAGAAGAAGAGAGAGACATTGTAGGCCCATTTGAAACAGCAAAATTTTGAAATATTCCATTGAATTGCCAAACCATCCTTATGTTGATATTTATCTTCATTCAACATTATCCGCTACTAATGATAATATCATAAGATGTTCATGTTGTTATAATAGATATATATTAGGCGGTTTTTATAATATATCACTATAGTAAAGTTTCTTTAAAAAAAAACACTCCCAAAAGTACCCAATTCATACGAAGTCTAAGTTTTATAAAAATATATACATCCTAAAATACGCTCGTTTCCTTTTTTCTTTTTTTCTACCACCGCCATTCTTAACCATTTCCATTCTTGCTATTGCTGTTCCCAACTAATCCCACCACTACTATCACCACTCTCTCTTTCCCTCCTCCTCCTTCCTCATCACTGACGGGTTTTTTTGCCCACTCCTAAATATCTATACAATATTAGGACTTTCCAGTAATTTTCCTTATGTATTATGTTGTCATACTTTGTAGTTGCATTCATCTTGTAAAGTGTGTAAATTTTCAAATTTGAAGTTAGTTTTAGATTGAGTATTATATGTAGCACTATCAAAGATTAAATTTTGGATGGTCTTAACTTCGATCACCATCACCAATACAGGATATGCTCTTGGTAGTGATGGAATCAGAATTTTTATTCATGGGGACAAAGATCTAACATATGATGGTGGGTATCACAGTAGCCAATGATGCATGATGAAATAAAACCTAAAAATTAAGAAGACTATAAACCATCAACCCTCTATTTTTAATGATAAAACAAAAAAATTTAAGCAGGAATAAAAAATTGCAATTGAAGTATGGAAAACTTCAAATACTTGAAAACACAACAATGGACTTAGGAAAAAGATTGATGCTAGAAAACACATAAAAAATTATTGCTTTGTTTGGGTTTTGTAACTAACACTGTTTCAATTTGTAAAACTATAATAGTGGTTAAATTTCCTTTTATTTCCTTGTGTCTGCTTATTCTTTTTTATGTTTGGTTTGGTTGATGGCCATTAAAAGAGGTTTCAGGTATTAGTTCTTTTTAAAAAGTTTAATTAACTTTGAAAAATGTATGTATTCATATAATAAATAAATGTAAGCTAAATGGGTTAACGAATGATCATTAGACACCAGCTAGAAAAATTCACCATCAATCCTCTATTTTTAATGATAAAACAAAAAATTTTTATGCAGGAATAAAAAAATTGCAATTGATGGAAAACTTCAAATACTTGAAAACACAACAATGGACTTAGGAAAAAGATTGATGCTAGAAAACACATAAAAAATTATTGCTTTGTTTGGGTTTTGTAACTAACACTGTTTCAATTTGTAAAACTATTATAGTGGTTAAATTTCCTTCTATTTCCTTGTGTCTACTTATTCTATTTTATGTTTGGTTTGGTTAATGGCCAATAAAAGAGGTTTCAGGTATTAGTTCTTTTTAAAAAAGTTTAATTAACTTCAAAAAATGTATGTATTCATATAATAAATAAATGTAAGCCAAATGTGTTAACGAATTATCATTAGACACCAGTTAGAAAAATTCTTTTAAGTTATTATATTTAACGTTTACAAGGAAATTCAAAAATTGGTTTAATTGTGTAAAAGACTTGTATAGAAAGAAATTAAAGGTAACAAGAAATAACTTGGAAAAAAATGTGTTGAAACTAAAAACATATTCGGTATATGAAACTTGTACAAAGAAAAATTAAAGGGAAGAAAAAAGAGACAACTTTCCAAAAGATACTGTTTGAGAACAAAGCATGTAATTTAAGTAAAAAGGTCCTTATCCTTCACAAGGGCCGCTTTCTAAATGATAAAGAACTAACTTTGGAAAAAAAAGTTTTGAAACTAAAAGTTAGGAATATGGAGAAATTAAAAGCAACAAGAAATAACTTTCTCAAAAAAAATGTTGGACTAGGCAAAACATGTAATATGAGTAAGGGAGTCCTAATTAGAGTATGCTATTTATGGCAAAATAATGATCCTCAATCTCGTATAACTTCTAAAAAGTTTCAATAAGTCTAGTACCGTGGGTGGCTCCTGGGACCATGGCTTATTTATAGGGATATTTACATATTACTCATCAACAAACTACTTAGATTGACAATAGGATTTGAACACAGGAACTTTTCATATGAATTGAAAATGGTCCATCTTTACAAATTGAACCTAACATGTGTTGGCTGGAGGATGCTCATTATCTACTTTGTTTTGGTAATAACAAATAAAAGGTGAGATTTGCACCGGATCTTCTGTCCCACTTCCTATACCACTCTCTGTATCACTTTTTATTATATTACTATTTCCTATTTATCAACATCATATTTTAGTTTTTTTTTATTTTCTTATGATCTGATAACTATTAACTGAATAAAAAATAAATACAACAGTTTCAAAAAAGCAATATATAATAGAATGTTAAATAATACAACTAAAAATTCATGAAAATCTCATTTTTTACTCATTTTGATTTTTGAGCTTCTTATATTTTGTGTATTACTCTGTTAATAGTTATTGAATTTCAAAGAAACAAAAATGAACTAAAATATAATATTTGCGAAGAAAAATAGCAATATAATAAAAAGTAGGACAAAGAATAGTATAGTGAATGGGACAAAGGATCCGTTGTGAGTAAGATTAGTCTAATTTGCCCGTCATTTATATGTTGTGAACGAGAAGGTCCAAATGATTCACTATCTCATTAAAACACAAACTCCTAGTACGGTGGCCAAATGTCCCTTATTATGTCACACACAAGCAAGTAGCAAGCATGAGGACAACAAAGAAATCAAAGTAGGGCATAGAATATGCAATCAAATCCAAGTCTATCCAAAGTTAAGGATAGGCCTCAATTACAGATTGAACCGCTTGGATGTGTGTCATAGTGTGTCTGCTGAATCCAGCCTTGTTCAGAATATATGCCCATTCCTCTGACGTTCTTTCTTTTCCTGTGGTTGTATGAGCCATCATCACCATATCTAACATCAAACCCACATCTTTAAGCTTGTCGTCTCCTCCTTCATGATCTATCACAGCCTCTACGATGATCACTTTCCCCGTGTCTTGAGGAATAGCTTCTTTGCAGTTCATCAATATGCTGATACACTCGTCATCTCCCCAGTCATGCAACACCCACTATATATATCCAAAACAATAAAGTCAAAGGTGGTGCATACCCAAAAATAAGCTATAATGAACAAAGCATGCATATACTTGCAAATCAATTAATTGGATTAAAAAAAAATAGAAAGAGGAAGAAGAAAGAGAAGAATTGCAATTGAGCATGAATTTTTTAACTTGATTCTTGCTGAACAATACACACGCAGGTAGCTGTACAGTACTACAATTTTTAGGCATAAATTAAGGAGTTAGTATAATTATGGTAAGCTCGGTAGCCAATTATCTAGATAGCTTAATTAGACACAATAAAGTCAATATATTTTCCAAATTGCCAGATTGTTAACTTGATGCATGCACTCTCAAGTCTCAAGTCGCTCAGTATTTAACTAAATTTATAAGATCAATATTTGCAAATTAGCCTGGCACTTGGACATTGCGTCATATTTCTATGACATACCTATAGGCAGGAAAATAGCAATTGTCCTTAAATTTTCACCCCTATATATTGACATTCACATAGTCTTTTTATATCAAGGATATGTGATTTTCAAAAGGTTAGTTATATTTGTACTCCTACATCTGCCTCTCATACTCCAGCCTACTCACTCAATAAAAATGCTACCAAAGTGTATGAGGGACCAGTCTATGTGAATGTCACTTTCTTTTTCAAAACCATGATCCTCTGACGCTATGATAGTCTTTGCAGTTCGCGGACAGGGCCATATAAGTTTCATTTCTGATAAGTTTACCCTTGAGTATAATAGAATTGAAAAATAGTGTAACAAAAATTTAGATATAATGTAACTAGGTAAAAATTTTGCGTGTATTAAAAGTTGAAATGACCATTTACCTTGACATGGAGTAAAATGTAAAAATTTAGATATGATGTAACTAGGTAAAAAATTCGCGTGTATTAAAAGTTGAAATGACCATTTACCTTGACATGGAGTAAAATGGATAACTTGTGAGGCCCTGCATCCACAATAGGTAATACTTTTTTTTTTTGGTTATTCATCACTTATCAATCCTACTTCTAATCGTACTGTAAAGTTCAACTGAGCCTAATCAACCCTACTACTACTCATGTTTGAGGAAATCACATATTGTGACAATTGATGAAAGATAAAATTTGAACTCTTTGATCTTCCACCATTAAAGTTTTTGATGATGGCAGCAGTCTAAATAGATGTTGGTTAATACTTTCATGTAATTGATAGCTTTTACCTTACGGTACTAACCATGATAAAAGCAGCGTCAGCATTTGGAACGCTGTGAAACATGTCGCCTCCAACATGCTCCACGCCATCAGAATGAGGGGCAAAAGAGACAACATGAGGAAGATCAAAATTGATCCCGCGGATGCAAGGGCAAGCCTTGAGCAATGTGCGGAGAGCCGTTCCGTCGCCTCCGCCGACATCCACCAACGAAGAAATCCCCTCGAACACCTGCGGACACCCGTTGATCATGGCTGAAACGGCAACCCGAGCATCGCAAGCCATGGCATCGTTGATCAGCTTGCTGTGAGCAGGATTGTTTTGCGCGTAACTCCATAAGTCCTGGCCGTGATAAGTGTCAAATGGTGGAGGGCTATTTGCCAAGACACGTCGCCCCAAGCCAAGCCACGGCGAAAGCATCACAGGGCTGCTTTCCAGTAGCACAATAGCAGCCATGCTTTTCTCTCCATTTCTAGCCAGAAGACGAGAGAGGGGCGTCTGTACATAAGTAATACTACTACTACCAATAGCATTGCTAGTACTATTTTGTGAGGAGCAGCCATGTCCTTGATTAACTTGTCTAAAGATGCCGCGGTTGGTTAAGAACCTCATGATTCGATAAAGGGAAGAAGGCGAGCAACCAAGGGCGGCAGACAGCCCATCAAGTGTCATGGCTTGGCCATCCTGGCTTTCCAGGAAGTCCGGAATCCCAAGCTCAATGGCACATTTCACAACAGCCATTTCAGTAAAGCCGAAAACGTATTTCCATATATCCACTTGAGCCTGAGCCTCTTCCTCTGCTTCTTTTTTTATTTTCTCTTCCTCCATCTCTCGACTTCTTGATTACTAATTTTTCTTTGCTTTTTTGTTTTCCCAGGATTCAGTACTAATCAACTGTCTCTATATACGATTATCGGGACTAGTATAACAGCAAAGAAATCAATAGCCAGCCTACTGCAAAATTGTTGGACTGGGATTTTAAAATGAGTTAATTCAACTTTGTACCCTTGTGATATACCCCCAATTTTTATTGTGGTATTTAAACTTTAAAATGGGACGTTTTAGTTTTTAAAGTAATAATTTCATACACTCTACTGCACAAGGCATAAAATTTATTTCACTTCAATCACTAAAATTTAAAATTTGTCTCACTTTAGTTTTAAAAGTATAAAATTTGTTCTATTTAAATAAAAAATTTGTCTCAGTTTGCCCATTTATTTTATTTAAATGGGACAATTTTTATATTTTGAGGATTAAAGTGCCACATTTTAAAGCTGGGGGACTAAAGTGAAAATTCTAATATAAAAGGCTGCAAAGTTAAATTAATCCTTTTAAATTGGTATGGCTGTTGAATAGACTAATACAGTCATACAGATTCTACAAGTGTCATTTCATACATAATTGCTAAAGGGCCTATGATTTCGCCCGGCAACCACCAAAACGGGCCTATGATTTGACACTGCATCTTCTGCCATTAAATTGCTAATTTCATGTTTATTACAACGATCAAACAAAGGCTGATTAACACGATAATTACGTTTGTCCAACACTAACAGCAATATCAAATTACTGGATCTTTAATGGTCTTGAGCTGGATATTTCCTGTCATTTATCATGCACTGATGCATAATTCATCAGTTGTCGTGAAGGTAGCAGCCAAAAATAATAAACCAATATTAATACCGTCGAAGACTTTGTGGTCAAGTGTGGGACTAGATGTCGCGAAGGTAGCAGCCAAAAATAATAAACCAATATTAATACCACTGAAGACTTTGTCGACAAGTGTGGGAGCAGAAGTGAATTGGGTTAATCAGTATTAGAGGTGCCAAAATGAGTGATTAGAGCAAATTTGGGTGGGTTGAAATGGGTAATGGGTATAGGTGAGTCAATCTATTTATATCCATTTAATTAGATGGGTATAAATGTGTAACTTAAAAAATGAGTTGAATAACTCAATTACCCATTTATAACCCATTTATTTTAATTTTTGTAAACTCATTTAAATTCATTTTTGCAAACTAAATTATCAATTTATACCACCATTTGTACTCATCGTTAATTTTAAATATTTACTTATGATGTTTAATAAGTCTAATTACCAATTTTTTCCATCCGTGTTCTATGTCACAAAATTACATACTATTTAATAATTGAACAATAAGAATATAAAAATTTGAACTAAGTACTATGAAAGTTAATCTAAAAACTTTGAACTCCTAGCATTTTTTCATGTATAAATTTGAAATTTCATTTTGAAAAGATAGGAAAAGAGGCTAAAACTTCTCATAAATTGGCAATGATGAAAAATAAGCAAATTAACAAGTTACGAGAAAATAAAACGATAAGATAAAATGAACAAATAATAATAATAATGAAACAAAAGTAGTTAACATCATGACAAAATGAAGAATCTGAAAAAAGGAGGATATCTATCTGCATCCAAAATACATCAAATGTTTGCTAAGGCAAAAAAATAAAACATTCTACTATATACAAGGTTTCAGCAGTATTAATGCATGAAAGTCTCCAACAATGAGTTCAATAATCAAATGTAGGCCTCAAATTTCTTCTAAATGGGTAGGGGAAGAGAGGAAGTTTTGGGGAGACAATTTTATATGGATTAAATGGGTATTATTAGGTAACCCATTTATACCCATATACAAAAACTTAAAATACCCATATACATCTATTCATGGACAGACATAATAAATTTAGTTAAATAAATTTACTTACCACCTATAATCAGTATTGAAGGGTAGGGAATCGGATCACAGGTTCCCACAATTATTATTATACAATATGGCGGAAGAGTATACATTTAAACAGCAGGTTTAAAAACAGCAATAATTCTTTTACTTTTTGTAGAGATCGTCAATCATGGATTTTCTCTAGTCTAGACCTTAGATTACGTGATTGATGTGTGGCACACTCCTATAGCAATTTATGGATTTCCAGAGGGACGACACAATCGCTTGTGTAGATGGTTTGAAACAGCTGCTTGTATAGATAGTTTTAAACAACGTGCAATACGAAGTATATGGCATGGCATTAATAAAAAAAAAAAAAACAAGTGCAAAATTCGTGTATTGTTTGGCAGGTCTTATGTTCCGTGAAAAATTATGTACTAAGACCAAAAAAAAAAAAAAGTGAGGTTGCTTACTATGAAATGGGGTGTGAGGTACAAATTTGTCACCACTTACTTTACCTGAAATTTATATATGGCGGGTCAAGTCACAATTGAACATCTCAATTAACACAAAAAAAAAAAAAATCCTAAGAATTGAATGTTAGTTGTTTTCGGTCTTGGTCTCGAAAACTAACACGGAAAGTTTTCTGTCTAAACCGGGGGACGGGGAGGAGACCCCACCCTTCCCCTCTCCAGAGTTTTAGAAATTTTAGTTTACATTACTTGTAAAATTAGAATTTCTTAGAATGCTCTTTATAAATTTAAAGTTTTGTCCTTACAAGAACTTAAAATATTTTATGTTATACATATAACTTTAGGTACATTTAAGATTATCTCTCAAAATGAACTTTCTGTTGGGTTAAAAATAAAAAAGCCTTATGTGATGTACCTATTACATAGGAAAGCCTCACATAGTTTCAAAACGTACAAAACGACACATTATATTTTGAACTGAGTTATAAAATTGGCGGAATCTGATAAACTTAACGGGGACTGACGAAATGACAAAATTGCCCTCATATATCTAAGTAAAATACAGTTCAATAGAATCATTTGTTCGTTCTTTCAAACCCTACGAAGAGAGAGAGAGAGAGAGAGAGAGAGAGAGAGAGAGAGAAGCCAAATTGATCGGCTCTGTGTAGTTTTTTATCTGAATCAAGCAAGAAGAGTGAAAGAAAAGACAATGAGACGCAAATTTCTTCCATAAAATCGAAGACAAATGGGTATGTATGTTATAAATCGTTCATGCGAGTTAGGGTTTATGGTTACCCATCTCCAATTTTTGTTGATTTGATTTCCAATTCTTCAGGCTGATGATGCTATTTACTTAAACAAGGTGCGATTTATGGGTGTTGACCATAGAAAAGTCTTGATTTTGTGAGTTTTGGGACTGCTACTTTGGATTTACAGTCAAGATTTTTGCTGATTTGATTTTCAATATTTAAAGATTGTCTTAATTTTATTCTAGTTTTTGGTAGATTTTTTGTGTTTGTGTATGACTCTACTAATCGATGATTATTTATGTTGACTAGGAATCATGCAAATAATTTCTAAAAGTTCCGTTTGCCATAGGATCTGTTTGTATATGAGTACAACTCAAATAATTGTCACAACCAGATATATAACAAAGAGCTATATGCATCACCTATAAATTTCTATATCTGTCATGAAAAGGTTGGCTATTAAAATTGAATGTGTTTGTGCTTTTCTATTTATTTGGTTTTATGTATATCAATGACCAAGACATATTAGGTGGGGGGCTAAAATATGTTTGTTATATACCTTGAACTATTCAATAGAAAAAGACAACTCAGAGGGAAAAGTAGACATACATATGTATTTTGATGGAAGATTTAGAGAATATCTTGCCCTCCACTACACAAGAACCCATATGGCCGTCTTTAAAGATAGAGTTGAAGATGAGATCTCGATAGTTAACCTTTGCCAAATATTTTAAAAAGTGGATAAGTAAGCAACTAGAGTGACCTTTTGGTTTTGTGCCCTAGCAGTTGACTTAGATGGTGGCCTACATCCAATTAGGGACAATGATGATGTTAAATTGGTGAATGAAGCACATTGGGGTATAGCAACAAAGATAATTTATGCCTACAGTGGAGATGATCCTTTTGAAAAGTCACTAGAACATGGTGGGGATAATGTGATGGAGCCAAATTCTACAAAGTCTGCCTCAACATCCCAAAATAAATGTGCAAACATCAATGATGGTGGGGTACATAACACCAAAATGGCCAAAAAAAACTTCAAAAAAGAAAGAAGATGGGGCTACAACACCACTTCGAAGAAAGACAAATTATGCTGATGATGATGATCCTGAATGGCTATAGAAGGGGTTGGAGACAATAGAGGATGAGAATATCTTTGCAACTAAGAAAGATGTGGACAAATGCAACAAACCAAAAAGTAGATCCATATTACATTCCATCTATTTTCAACCTTATCTTGTGTTTTCTTTCTTGCAAAGGTAGCTTGTCAAGAGCCTTGCCGAAAGTTGAACTGATAAGCAAAGGAAGTTTAACAAAAGTAAGAAGCAGTCTGGAGGGCCCAATGCTATTGGAGAAATTCCACCTCACATCTCATCTCAAATTTCATCTTAGACTCCATCTCAAGCTGCATACCAACAGTTATCTCAGATTCCATCGCAAGTGGAAGAATGGAATAGTAAAAATACTGAGGAAAAATAAAAAGCAGAAAGAGCACCACATATACTAGAAGAGGATTTGCAGGAACCAATAGTTTTTGATGAAGAGTTGCTAGACAAGTGCGAATCTAATTGTGAAGTCCATCAAGAATACCTTGACTTTAACCTTGAAGTAGAGTTTAAAAAGCCACATTTTGAGTTGAAGGTTAGTCACAAGTTTTCCAATTTTAGAGTTTTTAGATATGTGTTGGTAGAATGGTTGGTCACAGACGGATATGAGGTTGGTTGGGTAAAAAACTACTCAAAAAGGATCATTGCCAAGTGTTCAAAAGGTTGTTCATAGAGGATTCATGCAACACCGATCCAAGGTGAATCTACCTTTCAGATCAAATCATTGAAAGGACAACATGTTTGTGCTAGAGATTACAACAACAAGCATGCGTCAGCCAAGTATTTGAGCTTGAAGCACCAAGACAAAATAATAGGTGACTAGAAGTGTGCTAGAGATTACAACAACAAGCATGCATCAGCCAAGTATTTGAGGTTGAAGTACCAAGACAAAATAAGAGGTGACTCGAAGTGTGGCCTAACTAGATTTCAGAATAATATAAGAAGAGATTTAATGATTAATGTGTCCATTCCAACAATATGCAGAGTAAAGAGAAAGGCAAAAGTTGAGATGCTTGTTACAGACATGGAACAATATCACCACCTTTAGAGTTATGCAGCTACAATCCGAGAGACAAATCATGGTATCATTGTCAAGATTAAGCTTGATACGCCTGGTGATGGTTCATAGGGGGCATTTGAAAGATTGTATTATTGCCTTCATGCCTGCAAGTAGGGGTTCCTCGATGGCTACAGACCAATAATTGGTCTTGATGGGTGTTTTTTGAAATCAGCATTTGATGGTCAATTGTTGTCAGCAATTGGTAGAGATGGCAACGACAACATGGTTCCAATAGTAGTTACGGTGATAGAGATGGAGGGGTATGACTCATAGAAGTGGTTCCTTGAACTCTTAATAGCTGATCTGGGACTGGATATGGAAGACATACTCTGGACATTCATCTCAGATAGACACAAAAGGGGCTGGTCCATGCAGTGAAAGAGTTATTTCTAAATTCTGAATAGGTTTTGCTTGAGGCATATGTACTAGAATTTCAAGCAAAAGTTCAAAGGAAAGGAGCTGAAAGACTTGTTCTAGGTAGCTACAAGTATTGGGAATGAAATGGACTAGAAATCAGCAATGAATTCCCTTGAAAGATTAGACAAGGATGCAGTTGAATGGCTGAAAAAAATGCCCCCAACTTTATGGAGCAGGTCACATTTTAGACAAAGTAACAAATGTGAAATTCTTGAGAATAATCTTTGCGAGTCATTCAATAATTATATTTTAGAAGCAAGAAAGCTACCTATCATAGGGATGCTTGAATGGATTCAAAGAAGGCTTATGCAAAGGATTCAAGTAAAGAAGTCTGGCATGCAAAAGTTTCAGGGGAAAATCTGTCCTGACATTGTAGAGAAGATTGACAAGAATCTGAAATTATGTAGGCTGTGTATTCCCACATGGGATGGCAAGAGCAAATGTGAAATTGATTGTGGACCTAGAAAATCTATTGTGGCGGATTTGAATGAAAAGACTTGCACATGTGGTTATTTCCAGTTTACAAGTTATCCCTATGCTCATGCATGTACTGTAATAGGAACACGTAGATTGCCTTTGCTTGATTATGTGCGTGCCTGCTATTGTAGAGAAAATTACTTGAGAACTTATGAGCACACTATCACACCTATCCCAAGTGATAACTACTGGGTGAGATGTGAAGAACAACCCCTGAATCCTCCTGCAGTTCGAAGAGTGCCTAGCAGACCCAAAAAACGTCCAACAAAGGGCAGCTGACGAGGCTAAAAAGCATCAAGTCTCAAGTAGGAAGGGTCTTGTGGTACATTGCAAGAGATGTTTTCAGCCTAGACATAATTCAAAGACCTGCAAGAATGTTATTCATCCCAACTCTAAATTCTACAGGGTAACATGAACTAGAATTTACACTCTGCTTACTCAAAAAGCTTTAATTCAGCACTAATATGAACTTGTTTTTCGTAGGCACCTGAAGCAAATGCAGCTGAATCAAGTTCAACAGTTGATTCATCAGTTCCCTCACCAATATTGCCCTCACAACCAGTTGCCCATCAAGAATAAGGAAGTAGTATTGCTGCACCCATTCAAAAAACAAGCTGCAGGCCTGGGAAGCAGTATACACGGCCAACAATTGCGAGTGTGAAAAAAAATGTGCCTACCAGACAATCATGTTCTCAGGTTGGCTTAGGTGCACTGCATTTCCAAATTAATGAAGCATCTTTCATTCGATTCATAATCAGCATTTTTGTTTCCCTCTTTAATTGCAACCTATGGATGGTAGTAAGAAAGGATCTAACAAGGCTGCTAGCATGGCTTCACCAACAAAAAGAGCTCATCATCCTACTGTTGCTGATGTTCTATACAACCTAAGGGCTAAGAAAGCAAGATCTATATAGCTGTAGTTCACTTAATGTAGCAACTTGATAGTTGATTTTAGGATGAACTTTATGTTTGTTAGAAAACTTTTGTGTAGTTTTTTAGACAGTTTGTGCTTGCTATTGTGGTTGGTGGCAAACATTGGACATGTTTTTGAGATAGTTTATGTTCGGTGGGATGCTTTTGTCTGCATCACCTGGAATTCTTGTCAGCTGATGGAAACTTTAATGTACTTATTGACTGTTTTAATGGAGAATTCTGATTAAGGGCTAGAAATGTAATTCTCAATTGCTAGAAACATTATGGCTCCATTTGGATTAGCTGTTTTTGGAGGTGTTTTTTAAAAACTTTACTGTAACTATGTATATGAAAAACTTTTACTGTAGATGTTTTTTGGATTGTATTTAGAGGTATTTTTAAAATATATTTTTAAGTATTTTTATAATTTACAATTTTTTGGGATTTTTAAAAATATATACTGGCTTTGTTTCTACAAATTTATATTTATTTATTTATATATATAATATTTTTATTTCAATTTTGTTTTGTAATATGTATATTAATATATATAATATGAATATAATTTATAAATATAATATGTATATTAATATATATTTAATATACATATATTAATATATAGTAATATACATATTATAAAACAAAATTGAAATTTATATATTTATATATTTATGTAACTATATATAAATATATAAACAAAATATTAATATTTATATATAAATATATATTTATTTCAATTGATATAATATACATAATTTAAATATATATAATAATATTAATATAATTTATATATAATATAATATACATAATTAAAATATACATATTAATATATATTAATATACATATTATAAAACAAATTGAAATAAATATATTTATATATTTATATAAATATATATTAATATGTAAATTTGTAGAGATGGCTATCTCTACAAACAAGTTCTTAGCTGTTATATTCTTAGTTCTTAGATCAAACAAAGGAGCAAGCCCTTGTGCAAGCTTCATATCCTTGTAAGTTTTCTTTTCTTTTTATAATTCTTATATTCAATCAAATGGTCGGCTGAGCCGCCTATATTCATATTCATTTTCTTGTTTTTATTTGTTTTGATTATACCAACCATACATGGCTGGTTATACCGTCTGAACTAACATTCTAACTTGTCTTTAAATATTATTTACATTCTGTTTATACATGGCTGGTTCAACCGCTTATACTAACTAAGTGGCAGTGCGGCTGCGACCCACTTCCTAACTTTCATGCTTTCCTCCTCTATTCTTTTATTGTTCCTGGTTTAAGGGGCTAACCCCTCGTCCCATTCTGGTATCAGAGCCAGAGGGGGAAGTGGGGAGATGGCTATCTTTCTTTACTTATTATGATGTTGGTAGTGTAGATCTACAAGATTAAATCTTCCTGATGAGATTTATTAACTTCGTGATTACCATCTTTCTTATTTATGCTACTGATAGTGTAGATCTACAAGTTTAGATCTGATTAGATGAGACTGGTTAACTTCGTGATTACTAACTAATGTATTCAAGCTTATTATAATTTTGATAGTCTTGATTTCATGACTTTGGATCTGATTGAATGACATGGATCCAGTAAGTGCCAACATCCGGTCCAGGTAAGACCATGGGATTTGGCTCTGTAGGGGCGTTGAGGTTCTTGGGACGTACTCCAAGACGGGGAAATGTCACAAGATCAGATCCAGGGAAAATGGATTTTTACTATCAATCTTATGATTTTGTTTGGAAAAATAGTCGTCATGCATAGTTAATCTTTCTCAAAAGATTTAGATCTATTCTCGTAGGTTTATTTTACTATCTTTATTATGATGGAAATATGGTCATCATGTATAGTTAATTCTTCTCAAAAGGTTAGATCTTTTCTTGCAAATTTTCACACTATCCTTTATAATCTGTTTAGAAAAATGGTTTATCCTCCATGGATCCCGAAGGATTCTGTGCCAAAGGGAAGAGGATTATAAGGTTTTTAATCATCTTAGTGTTTGTTTATTTATTTTCTTGTTTATCTATTATTTTACAATGACTTCTCCAGTTAAAGCTTACTTCATAAATTCTAGTTCTTCTTCAAACAACAAACCTTTGGATAAACTTCAAACTAGAATTGCTCGGATTGAGCAGTCAATTCTTATTCAAAGAAAACTAGAAAACAAACATTCTGAATTCCAGATTAATGAACAACACATTAGATCTGAATTCTTTGCAAACCATAACCATTTTAAAGGAAAACAATTTTTTGACAAATATAAGGGAGAATCCCGAAAAAATATTCAAGAAAACTTTTATGACTTTTTGACAAGAACAAAACAAAATATTCATTTCTTTGACTGGTATGAGTCCCAAACATCTCAGGAGTCATCCTCACCAGAACTCATAAGTCCAGTCCAAACGGCCATATCTAAACCTGCATCCTCTATGTCAAAAACCATAAAAACACAAGTTCCTACACCAGATCTCATAGATCAGATCCAAACTGGGCCAAAAGTCATAGATCTATCTCAAATAGATTCTACACAAGAACCTTTAGATCTATCCATAGATCTGCTCCAAACAACCCTACAGTCCTCTCATAAATCCATAAATCCATCAAAATCTATTCATATAAACCCAGCAGATAAAGATCTACCAGATTCTCCCGTGGATCTATTAAACCCAGTAGATATACCAAACCAAGAGTTTATTAAACCTCCAAAACTTTTGGTTTCTGGTCAATTATTACAAAATAATACTACTAGTCTTGATACTAGAAAAGACATAGGAAATTCCTTAGACGTAGGATATTCCACAATAAATGTCTTAAATAAAGATCAACCTAGTGCCAAACCTATCACTGTTAAAGATCTTCAAATAGAAATTGCTATTCTCAATAAGAAAATTAAAACAATTAAAAAAACAACCACTGAAAAGGAAATCATTAATAAACCCTCTCAGTCAAACATAATATTCTACAAAAAACATTTTGTTCTTATAAAACTAGTTATCAATGATAATTATATTGCAGAAATAGAAGCTTTATTTGACACAGGAGCTGATCTCAGTTGTATCCAAGAAGGTCTTATCCCGACAAGGTTTTTTGAAAAAACAAAAGAAAGCCTCCGAGGAGCCAATGGTTCCCAATTAAACATCCAATTCAAACTCTCAAATATCCAAGTTCAATTCTCTTCTGTATCCATCAAAGAAACATTCCTCTTAGCAAAAGATCTAACCAACAATGTTATTCTTGGGACAACTTTTGTTACCAAGCTAATCCCTTATCTGACCACTGATGAAGGGATCATACCCCAAAAATATGGGCAAAATGCTCTCTTACCCTTTTCCAGAAAACCAATCCAAAAAACATTAAATTATCTATCCCTCAAAAACAGTCAAATCAATTTCTTAAAAGAAGAAATTGTCTACAAAAGGATAGATGAGCAGCTAAAGAAACCAGAAATTCAACAAAGAATCCAGAGTCTGCAAACAAGAATCCAGAAGATGGTTTGTGCAGAAGTTCCAAATGCATTCTACACAAGAAAATAGCATACTGTTCATCTTCCTTATGAACCTGGCTTTGAGGAGAAAAATATTCCAACAAAAGCCAGACCTATACAGATGAACCAAGAACTACTACAATATTGCCAAAAGGAGATTAATGATCTCCTATCAAAAGGCATTATTAGCCCTAGCCAATCTCCATGGAGCTGTCTAGCATTCTATGTCAACAAATCATCAGAGATTGAAAGAGGAGTTCCAAGGCTTGTAATCAATTACAAAGCTTTGAATAAAGCTCTTCGGTGGATCAGATATCCTATACCAAACAAGAAGAATTTACTCCAAAGGCTTTATTCTGCCAGGATATTCTCAAAATTCGATATGAAGTCAGGGTTCTGGCAAATTCAGATTCATATCTCAGACAGATACAAAACGGCATTCACAGTACCATTTGGACATTATGAATGGAACGTAATGCCATTTGGACTCAAAAATGCTCCTTCTGAATTCCAAAGGATTATGAATGAAATATTCAGTCCTTATTCCTCTTTCATCATCATCTATATTGATGATGTTCTAGTATTCTCAGAAAACATAGAACAACATTTCAAACATCTAAATACCTTCCTTCATATTACCCAGAAAAATGGACTGGTTGTCTCTCAAAAGAAAATCAGTCTTTTCCAAACCAAAATTAGGTTTCTTGGACACCACATTCACCAAGGAACTATTACCCCAATAGATAGGTCAATCCAGTTTGCTGATCAAATTCTTGACAAACAACAACTTCAGAGATTTTTAGAATGTTTAAACTATGTGTCAGACTTTATTCCAAACCTCAGCAATCTGGCCAAACCATTATATGACAGATTAAAAACCACTCCACCCTTATGGACAGATATTCATACAGAAACAGTTAGAAAAATCAAAACTGAGGTCAAAGCCATTCCCTGTCTTGCTCTTCCAGATCCAACAGCTCAAAAAGTTGTGGAAACGGATGCTTCTGATTTAGGATATGGTGGCATTCTTAAACAAACAAAAGATAATAAAGAGCAAATTATTGCCTTTGCTTCTAAACACTGGAATAATTCTCAACAAAACTATTCTACTATTAAAAAGGAGATTTTAGCAATAGTTTTATGCATTACAAAATTTCAAACTGAATTACTAAACCAGAAGTTTTTACTTCGGGTTGATTGTAAATCAGCCAAAGATATTTTACAAAAAGATGTTAAAAATCTTGCTTCTAAACAAATATTTGCAAGATAGCAAGCAATTTTATCATTCTTTGACTTTGACATTGAATACATTAAAGGATCTTTAAATTCTATTCCTGATTATCTAACTCGTGAATTCTTGCAGGGAAGATAAGATGCCCAAGAAAAAGAAACAGCAAGCAAGATCCCCTGACAAACCAAATCCTTCTTCTCAAACAACTAAACAAGACTCTTCGAGTTCTTCTAATTCATCCCAAACAGAAAAGAAGTTATCTTCTTCGACCTTAACCCAAACAGATTTCAACCCATAGCTTCTCCTCAACCCATATCCATAGCTTCTCCGAAAACATGGGCTGATATAGCCGAAGAAGAAGATGAAAAATAATTATACTTTGAACGCCTCAAACAATGGGCTGAATCACATGGATATCAGCCTGAACTACCCGAATACCCAATTTGGGATACACCAAGCCATGTTAAATTGGTCTTGGATAAAAAACCTAAGCCCAAACCTATAGAACAGAATACCAAACCAATTGTTATCCAAACCTCTAAGACCTTGGCTAACTATGATCCAAAACCAAACAAAATTTCATGCCCATATGTCAAAAATGGTACTTACATTTCTGTCGTCCAAACCGAACTAGATTATTGGCATGAAAACCCAAACGCATTAGCCCAAGCTATTCTTCCAAACACTTACAATTTCATACCTCAAACTCTCACCAAGACACTTGAATATTACAAGCTTATTCTTACAGATTCAAAATCTCTGATTCTTAAACCTCATGAAACAAAGTTAAGAGACAAGGATGGAAAACCTACTGGAAAATATATTAATTCTCATTCCAGTGCTCAAATTCTAAGGGTTATTAAACCATCAGAATGGGGTACTAACCTAAGCAAACCCAAACCTTTTACTACCTCCTTCAATCCCCCAGGATACACTTATTGGGATTATAAAGCAGCTTGGTTCTATGCATTCACCTTTTAGAATGAGCTGAACCAACATTCTTATCTTTTCTATTTTTTGAAAACAAACAAATATAGTTTTCCAGCATGGTGGAAAGCACTTGGACCAAATCTGGAAATCCTTCCACCAAATATCCAACAAAGTTACAAACAATTCAAAGAAAGGTTTGAACCTCCAAACAAATACATACCAATCAGCTTACACTTCTTTTCCATATTTTCAGTAGCATGGGTCTACCAGTGGAAATATGAATACCTTCAACAAACACAGCTCCCGCCATTATTAATCCAACAGGGATATTCAAAATGGTGGTCAACATTCAATAAAAATTTCATTCAACCAGCAAACATCCAGGCATGGTTTCAGAAGAATCCATGCGCAATCAAACTCGGAGACAGCCAAACAAGTCAGTTTTTGCAACAGAAGTCCATCTCGGCAGCAAAATTGGCATCTATTACTGACAAATAGGAGTATGTCAAACAACTCAAAGATATACTTCAACAACTGGATCAATCAGAAGAAACTCCAAACAAAGAGAAGGCCTCCAGTTTTGGAACAAAACTTGATGAATATGAAGGCCTAGAAAACGAAGATGATTGTTATGGGATTTTCTCACAAATTCCATAAAAATCATAGAAACATTCAAGATGGCTCAATCAAAACAAAATTCAAAAAATTCATTTTCACTGTAGCACCGGAAGTACTGTAGCAGTCCGGCAAGTTACTGTGCAAACACGACAACAAAAAGACAAACGTTGCACTGTAGCGCGCACTGTAGCGGTACTGTAGCACTACGGAAATTTTTCTATAAATACCCCTCAAACCCAACACATTCAACACACCATTCTAACACCAATTCTTCAAAGCTACTTCTCTCTCTAGATTGAAGAATCCTCCTCCCTCTCTCTACAAACAAGTTTCTTAGTTTTTATATTTTAGTTTTTAGATCAAATAAAGGAGCAAGCCCTTGTGCAAGCTTCATATCTGTAAGCTCTCTTTTATTTTCTTGTATTCATATATTCAATCAAATGGTCGGCTGAGCCGCCTTATATCCATTTGCTTATTCTTGTTTTATTTGTTTTGTTTATACTAATCATACATGGCCGGTTGTACCGCCTGAGCTAACACTAACTTGTTTTTACATTCCTTTATTTATATACTGTTTATACATGGCTGGTTCAGCCGCCTATACTAACTAGTGGCAGTGCGACTGCGACCCACTTCCTAACTTTCATGCTTTCCTCCTCTATTCTTTTATTGTTCCTGGTTTAAGGGGCTAACCCCTCGTCCCATTCTGGTATCAGAGCCAGAGGGGGAAGTTGGGAGATGGCTATCTTTCTTTACTTATTATGATGTTGGTAATGTAGATCTACAAGATTAAATCTTCCTGATGAGATTTATTAACTTCGTGATTACCATCTTTCTTATTTATGCTACTGATAGTGTAGATCTACAAGTTTAGATCTGATTAGATGAGACTGGTTAAGTTCGTGATTACTATCTAATGTATTCAAGCTTATTATAATTTTGATAGTCTTGATTTCATGACTTTGGATCTGATTGAATGACATGGATGCAGTAAGTGCCAATGTCCGATCCAGGTAAGACCATGGGATTTGGCTCTGTAGGGGCGTTGAGGTTCTTGGAACGTACTCCAAGACGGGGAAGTGTCACAAGATCAGATCCAGGGAAAATGGGTTTTTACTACCAATCTTATGATTTTGTTTGGAAATATAGTCGTCATACATAGTTAATCTTTCTCAAAAGATTTAGATCTATTCTCGTAGGTTTATTTTACTATCTTTTCTTGTAAATTTTCACACTATCCTTTATAATCTGTTTAGAAAAATGGTTTATCCTCCATGGATCCCGAAGGATTCTGTGCCAAAGGGAAGAGGATTATAAGTTTTTAAAATCATTTAAGTGTTTATTTATTCTCTTATTTCATTTTTACTTGTCTTCACATATGGCATCCTTTTTTAGAACTAATTCTGCATCTTCTAGTTCCTCTTCAAACAACAAACTAAAAGAAGAAATTCATATACAAGATGTCAATCAAGACATAGACAATTGGGAAATTCCAAAATATACTCAAACTGATATTTATGAAAGAGACAGAAAATGGATGTTTTCTACTTCAGATTATACAATTAAAACAGTAGAACAAACTATAGCTTTAGATGCTGATCATGAAGAAATCAAACTACTATTCAAAAGAACAATAGAAAAACATAAAGAAAAATACAATTATATTCATTTTAGATTAGTACAAATTGCAGCTAAACCTTTGACAAGAGAAGGTCTTGACATATCCCTACTCCTTTGTCTTAGAGACAGCAGATTTCTAAAATTCAATGATTCCCTCTTAGGTATAGCAGAAACTAGCCTTTGTGGAGGACCAGTATACTTTGATTGTTTTCCAAACTTTACAGTTTCTTTAAAAGACAAAAATATTCTAGATACTTTAACTTTAAACATAAAAACTGCCAATTATAGAGTCAAAACTGGGACTCTTCCTGTGGCTATCATTTATAGAATTCTGTGAGGACTTGCAAATTCCTTATATTTTTCTCAAAAATGCCCTTTTATTTGGAAAATTATTCATTTATTATAACCCTACTACCCAATCATCCCACAATAAGTGCAAATGAATCTAGAAAGTAGGGTTTCACTTTTCATTTTCAAGTTGGAGCAAGTTAGGGTTTTCACGTATATCCGTAGTGTAATTATCCGGTACGAAGCGAGGAGCAAATTTGGTGCTTAAGAGTGACTTTTAGGTGAGAAATAATATGTGATTAGAAGTAATGATAAAAAGTTAGTGAATAGGAAGTAAAAACCCTAGTACGTGTGATTTAAGGAAACAACGGTGCTAACTGACGTGTACCGTGCACTACCGATTGAACACCCCACTTGACTACCATTTCCTTACCAGCACATAACCTTGATATTGGTGGAAAATATCCCCCCCCCCCATAGCTATCCTCTTGGCCGAAATATTGGACTCAAAATGCAAGGAAAGAAAAAAAATTTTTTGGATGGTTTTGGTAGTGCCAAGTGTTGGCAATTTGTGACTTTGACTAAACTTAATTTTTTTACCTTCTTATCTTGCAAATTAGCTCATTCTTTCTCATTTTTTTTCTGGTTTGGCCGAGACAAGAGAGATAGAAAGAGAGAGCAAGAGAAACAACATTCTTTCATCTTGATTTGCACCATTTGAGTGAAGGAAACAAGATTCTAAACCAATTAACTTGTGAGTTGTGAACTTGGGAAGCTAAGGGAACCAAAAATTTCAAGAGGAGGTGAAGTATTACTCTTGCAAACCCTTTTGTTGAGGTATAAGGTCTGACCCATGGCATTGGTTCTTTTATTTTTGTTTAAGATGTTATATATCTCATGTTTTGGTTAGATTAGTAGCTATACAAGTTGTTGTGATGATTTTGGGGTGATGTATGTAAGCTAGGGTTTGACTGATTTCCTTCTTATACTTGTTTTATGAGTGGTATATGATGTATATAGGCTTGTATAAGAGGTTGTGGTAGTGATTAAATCAAGAAAATGAAGAGATTGCCCTTGAAATCCCAAAATTCCAGATTTCTGGAAAATTTGACTTCAGTTCTTTCTGGTTCCAGTTCATGATGTTAGAGGCCGAATTACACTTAACGTAAAACATGAAAGTTGTAGAGAATGATGTTTTATAGTTTTCTACAAAATTTCAGCACAATTGGAGCAACGTAACCTATGAAAAGACCAAAATATCCTCACTGCCCTAGGATGCATCCAGTGATCCGTTTTAGACGGTTCATCTAGTTGACTGTGTCTATTCACTATGATCCGTGCTGATTTAGCCATTTGTCAGAACATAAAAGTTTTAGTACTCTGCCTTAGCTTTTCAATGCCTCCAAGAACCCCTTAAACGGACTTTGGTAGCCTGAGATATGGCCATTTAAATGTAGTACGGTTAACTAGCCGGTTAGTTGGAAGTTGGTTCTGTGAATTGGGAATTTGACTGGGTTACACAGGAAATTTGACTAAATGATCTTCATGAAAGTTGTAGACCCTTGTCTTAGCTTCGAAATGGTATAAGTTTCACCCCAATCCGATAAGTGTAGCTTAGGTTGTGTCCGTTACGTAAAACTCTATCAAATCTGTCTCTTGTTAAACTTTATTTCCGCACTTGCTGTTAGCTTGATTTTGTTCTAGTATTCTCTTGAGCCTATCGAATGGCTAGTGTGATGAATTTATATTGTGTATGACTTTGGGATTGGCTGAAAAAAATAATGAAGCCAAAAATGGCTGGAAAATTAGGTAAATACAAAGGGCATACTGCCCAAATTTACGCTCGGGGACTAGAGAAATATACTTGTGACTTGGATAAAGTTGATCAATAAATGTCACCTGAACCATCTAGGATATTTGCTACTTTGTTTATCAAGGGTTATACGTTAGAAGCTAGCCGAACTTGTACCCTTAGGAAAAGCGGTAATAATCACTATAAATCTGTTTTCCTTGCACTTTCGACTCAAAAGTTATTTCCAAGTATACATGTTACAAAATTTTTCAGTTTGAAAAGCAAGCAACTGTTTCACGACTATTCTCCAAGTGAATTTCAATTTCTTGATTCTTATTGAACGAAACGTCTAAGTTTTGAACTTTAGTCGACTTTCAAAGTTCTTAAATCACGTTTTATCGCAGATTTGGACTCCAAACTCGAGGTACCACCCAGACGCGAACACTAGAAGCACTACTTTGGTGAGTGCTTCCAAATATCTGATTGAACTTGATATTTGTGATTTATATTTGACCAATATGATTACATGATATATAAGTGATTTGATCGGGTAAGAGTGTACTTTATCGCACTTGCCCTAACGAGAATTGTTCTTGTTTATCACTTTCACTTGACTTGCTCTACATGCATATGAATTGTATCTTGTCTGGAATTCCAGAAATCCTGTGGCTAGTTAATCGAGTCGAGACAGCAAGGGCCTGGTCGATTAGATAACAAACCCTGGGTAACTAGTAATGTCGAGTGGAGTGTTATCTTCTCGACTAATCGGTATACTCGAGTATTACCACACGTGTTTCGTGTGGCGTGTGGGCCCAGAAAAGGGGGTTGGTCGGTGGGCGGAGACTGGCGTGAAGTGGGGTTTTCTTTTTGGACTAGTTATTACTTGAAAATTGACGGAGTGTCAACTATGAATCGATCAAGCTGGAATGGAGCCGAGACATGAGCCACTGTATCCTTACATGTGAATATGAACCATATATTCTTGACTACCTGAAGTACTATCTCTTTGATTGGACTTGTTTGCTCGCTATTTTACTATTACACTGTTATTACTTTGTTTGATGGCCAATTTGATATTTGGAACTTCACTGAGCTTTGACTCACTCCATTAGTTTTGTTTTCCTTACAGGGGTACGAGCGAGGCGTGAGACTTGTAAAGACTAGCGTAGTCTAGTTGTTTTGACTTTTGACTTGTACTCGCGCTATTACCTGAATAAAATGTTTTGTATCTGGATTGTGTACACTTTGAACCAGTTTGGGTATATTGAGGTGTTGTATCTTGATTGTGCATCAATGTAAATTGTAAGCTTAAATTGCGATGTTATTTATGGTCCACGGATGTTTGCACGTGATACGAGTGAGTGAGTCCTGGCGAGAGATGGGCAGGCGGTCCGCCGAACCCTTTGGTACGCCTTAGGGGAAGGTGGAGTCGTCACAGGTGGTATCAGAGCCTAGGTTGTGAATTGTTCTGGATAGATTGAGTGCTTGACACGATAGGCTAGGGTTTTATTCTGGAGATTAGCTTTTAGCCTTGTTTTCTACGTGTTGTGTACTTACTTTTGCAATATTATTTGCAAACCTAGGTGATGAAGGGTACTGATGCCTCTGGGAGTGCTGGGCCGTCTCAGCCCGTGCCTACTGATGTACCTACTGACGCTCCTACTGACGAGCCACATTTGGAGGGGCCCGTCTGTCGCGTGATCACGTATCAGGAGAGCCCCGGTGGGCCAGTCCAGCGGTGGTCCCCAGGGTGCAAGATCCGACGCTGCGACTACTGGAAGACCTACTCCTACCCTGATCGGGTAGTGCTCGCAGTGGACGACGAGAGGAGACGATTGGGTAACACCAATCGTAGGTGCTATTCAGAGATAGAGCGTCTCCAGGCTACTCTTTGAGACCAGGGAGCCCGGATCCGAGAGCTGGAGGCCTCGATTTTGGAGGAGCAGCAGCGGACTGATGCTTTCCGCGAGCAGGTTCAGGCGGCGACTGGACGCCTCATACGAGTGGTTGAGGACATCAGAGATCGGACCGGCCATATCCTGATCGAGTGCGAGACACTGATAGATGATGTGATACAGGACTTGGCCGAGGAGGGTCAAGCACCTGTAGCCGCTGAGGTTCCTGGTGCTCCTGAGGAGGATCCTAAGGAGGACCCAGAGGAGGAGCCGAGTGCATCCTCGGAGTCGGTTGGGTCGGCGTCTAGTCAGACGACTTGTTAGGATCGGGGATTGAGGAGATTTTTGTGGGGTAGTTAGGAACATAATTGGACGACACGTTTTCTTTTGTTTTGATTTTGACGTGTCATGGTACATGTAGATGGGGTTTCCTTTGTTCTATGTTCCTTGGGTAGTATAGCCTTTGACTTGCCTAGGTTGGCATGTATATGTGACTTGTTTGCTATGTATATAAAGTACTTATTTATCATGCGTTTTATTACCTCTATTTATCCTTTTGTAACGTGTGATACGAGCCATACCTTACTTTGTTTATATGTCCATAGTTGGTTAAATCCAAAACATGGAGGGTAGAAGAAATCAAGTCAGGGAAACTAACCGAGGACGCGGTCCTAGTCGCGGCCTTAGGGGTAGACAAGCACAAGAACCGATGTAAGAACCAAGGGAGGAGAGAGAGGCAACGTTTGAGCCACAACCTGAACCCCAGGCTGTAGGGGGAGATCAAGTGGCAACTGCCATCCAGCAAATGACCAATATTCTGGCCCGTTTAGTGGAACAATAGGGTCAAGCCCCTGTAAATCAACCTAGAGACCCCGATATGGGACAAGATAGGGTCTTGGAGAGATTTCAGAAGTTCTCTCCACCTAAGTTCTTGGGAGGACCAGACCCGGAAGGAGCCGAGAAATGGTTAGAGGCCATGATCAACATCTTTGCCGCTTTAAACTATACGGAGGAGAGGCAAGTACAATTCAATGTTTTCTAGTTCGAAGGTCCAGCCAGGGCCTGGTGGAATGTAATCAGGGTCAAATGGGAGAGAAAGAGAACTGTATGGACCTGATTAAACTTTGTACGGGAGTTCAATGAGAAATACCTTCCTCCTATCGTCCAGGAGAAGAGGGAGGACGATTTTATTAAGCTCCGACCGGGAACTTCTAGTGTAGTTGAGTATGAAACTCAATTTACGAAATTGTCAAAATGTGCTCCTGAACTGATAGCTACGGAGCAAAGAAGAGTACAGAGATTTGTGCAAGGGCTCAATGTGGAGATACAAGAGGCCTTGGCGGCGGCCCAAATTAATACGTTTACGGAGATTTTGGAGAAGGCTCAAAGGATAG
Source organism: Coffea arabica (assembly GCF_036785885.1). Classification (NCBI taxonomy): domain Eukaryota; kingdom Viridiplantae; phylum Streptophyta; class Magnoliopsida; order Gentianales; family Rubiaceae; genus Coffea; species Coffea arabica. Next base: position 20,173,670 of record NC_092318.1, on the reverse strand, counting down.
AGACTGTCAGGGCACAAGTGAGAAGTTTCCACCCAAAACGGAAAGGAGTACCTAGTGGAACCCAAGGGTCAGTGCGGAGTGATCAGAACATGCCACCCGTTAAATTCGGTCGTGGTGCTGGAGGTGGACGATTTTCGAGTGCATCTAGAGGAGGTGCCCAGAGGAGAGGCCGAAGTGGTAGGGACAAGGTAGAGGCAATCCGCAGGGAGGCCAAACCTCCACTCCTCAAGTAACGTGCAGATATTGTGGAAAACCGAACCATACAGAGGATGAATGCTGGAGAAAGGCTCGGAAGTGCCTAAGGTGTGGAAGTACGGAGCACTAGATAGTCAACTGCCCGTTGATCAGTGATACTCAGTCGACTGCCAGGTCAAACCCAAAGCCGACCAATGTCGGAGGGACCAGGTCGAGGGTACCGGCCAGAGTGTATTCGCTGGACCAACAATCCGTGCCTGAACCAACGGAGGTAGTGGAAGGTACGATTCCTGTTTTTCACCGGTTAGCCAAAATTTTGATAGACCCCGGTGCCACTCATTCTTTTGTTAACCCTACATTTATGCTTGGAATTGACATGAAAGTTGAAAGTCTCCCTTATGACTTAGAAGTAAGAACACCTACGGGTAATCAAATTTTACTTGCAAATGAGGTGTACAGAAATTATGATATTTGGGTTCGCAAACGAAAATTAGTAGTCGACCTCATTAGTCTAGCCATTAAGGGGTACGATGTCATTCTAGGCATGGATTGGCTATCTCATTACCATGCTCGGGTAGATTGTGGGATGAAGGTGGTAGAGTTTTGCATACTGGGTGAGGCAACTTTGAAGTTAGATGTGAGGGGTATGTTAGCCTCGTCTGCGCTTATTTCGGGAATAAGGGCTAGGAAATTGCTTAGTCGTAGAGCATGCGGTTATCTAGCTTTTCTAATTAACACTCCGGGAGAAATGATTAAGTTGGAAGACATGCCGGTGATCAGTGAATACCCGGACGTATTTCCGGAGGAGTTGGGGTCACTGCCACCCGAAAGGGAGATTGAATTTAAGATTGATCTAGTACTCGGAACTACTCCCATCTCTAAAACCCCTTATCGAATGGCACCTGCTGAGGTTAAGGAATTAAAGGTGCAATTACAGGATTTGCTAGAACGGGAGTTCATACATGAGAGCGAGTCACCATGGGGAGCTCCGGTGCTATTTGTTAAAAAGAAAGACGGGAGTTTAAGGTTATGCATTAATTATCAAGGACTGAATGCAGTAATTGTTAAGAATAAATATCCTTTGCGCCACATCGATGAATTGTTTGATCAGTTACAAGGGGCGGTGGTGTTTTCTAAATTGGATCTGCGACAAGGGTACTATCAATTGAGAATTAGAAAGGAGGATGTGCCAAAAATGGCGTTTAACACTCGATATGGGCATTTTGAGTTTGCGGTAATGCCTTTTGGCTTAACCAATGCTCCAGCAGCGTTCATGGATTTAATGCATCGAGTATTTAAACCTTACTTGGATAGATTTGTAGTGGTGTTTATTGATGATATCGTAGTATATTTGAAGTCAAGGGAGGAGCATGAACAACACTTGCGAATAGTGTTGTAAACCCTAAGAGAGCACCAATTGTTCGCTAAGTTCAGCAAGTGTGAATTTGGACTGAAAAAAGTGACGTTCCTAGGTCATATAATTTCAAAAGATGGGCTTGTTGTAGACCCGGCAAAAGTGGAAGCTGTAGCCAAATGAAAGCGACCAGAGAATCCCACAGAGGTGCAAAATTTTCTAGGTTTAGCAGGGTACTACCGCCGATTTATAAAGAACTTCTCGAGAATTGCGGGACCCTTAACTAACTTGACCAAGAAACAGGAAAAGTACATTTGGGATGTTAAGTGTGAGAATAGTTTCCAAGAACTTAAGATGCAATTGACTATGGCTCCAGTGTTAGCTTTGCCCAATGGGAACGATAGTTACACTGTTTATACCGATGCTTCAAAAGAGGGGCTAGGGTGCGTGTTGATGCAAAATAGGAATGTGGTTGCCTATGCATCTTGGAAGTTAAAATCTCATGAGCAAATGTGACGGCCCCATCTTCCCCTAAGGTGAACCAAAGGGTTCAGCGGACCGCCTGCCCAACTCTCGCCGGGACTACGGATTCGGAACGAGCGTAAACCCTACTAACCGCTCAAAAGAACTTCGAGAAGATAACATTCACTGTCCGAAACCCAAACAAGCACAACAACTTTAGATAACCCTAGAAAGGAATATTTCCAAACCAAATCAACTTAGGAACATGGTTAAACACTTTTATATACACATGGTTGCAAATTTACAATTCAAAAGGGAATTGTTTGGTTAAAATACATTTAAGGTTTTCCAACAATCGAGGAGCTATACAAAAGAATACTAAAACTAGCTGAACTCATGCTTCAAACATCATAGTCTTCAAAAAGTGATTTCCTGTAAGGAAAAAAAGGATAACGAAATGGGGTGAGCTAGAAGCTCAATGAGGTACCAAAAATATAACAGTAGAAATCATGAAAAAATATTTATAGGACACATATCCGCATCAAGTAAAAGAAATGAACGAACATCACAATTTAAAGGATACAGGTGGTTCTTAGGAGCCAAATCCCCGTTGCAGTACTTGATCCGACTACGTTGACCCTCCGTCAACTTTCAAATAAGGAAACCAGTGCAGTAGAACACCACTTTAATGCCAAATCCCGTTCACCAATCATACCCCCTTACCGGGCCCGAACGCCAAACAAGAATGAAAGTGGTAATACTCGAGTATACCGGAATCAAGAATCTCAATACTCAAAGATTCCTTAGAAACAGGCACTCATGGATTGTCAAATACCTCGACCAAGCCCTTGCTGGCTCGATTTAATTAACTCCCCATGAGATTGAGCTCAGGTTTAACAAGAAGGTCATTGGACACACTTCCAAACGCCCTTATAACAAGTGCAAGTAACAGGTTCAAGTTCATAACAAGTACAAGTAATAGATTTCAGTTTATACAACACAGGCAAGAGAACGAGTGTGATAAAGTACACTCTCGTCTCATTCAAAATAACAGAGTTCATAGTATCCATGTCACACATTTCAAGTATAAATGGACCAATTAAGCAACAAGGCAGGGGAGTGGGACACTCACCTGATCAAACAAGGATAATTTCAAAAGTTTCCTTCCCAAGTATAGTTTTACTCGCCGGCACCTCCTAGAACAATCAAGGCAAACACTTAAAACTGGACTCCAAGACCTAATAAGTGAAATTCGCAAGTAAAACTCGATTACAAGACAGGTGCCTATCCAAATGAACCATTAATGTAAAGTGAAGAGGTGACTTTGGAGTGAAAAGATAACGATTAGTCCTAAAGGCATAAACAACCTCAAAACCCTACCTACAATGACTGACCAACTCCAAATTTGAAGTAGAAAACGAAAGTAAGATCGATACTAGGAAAACAGGATTTTCCAGTTTCGCGCAACCCTATATGAAAAATCATATCTCAAGTTTTATAAGTCCAAAATTAGTAAAATTATATCGTTGGAAAATACATTCACAGGGCTATAACTTTCCAGAGAACACCCTCATAAGATTCAGAATGCAAGTCAGTCAAATTCAAGCTTCAAGTTGCTGCTTTATCCAGTGAAAGACAGAACAGGTACAATATTTCAGTCAACTTTGAAAAATCACCATAAATGATACAGACATAAACAGGGTCTGAAATTTACACGGTCTATAGCCCTATGAATCTAGTTTAAAACTCAATAAACCGAACTCAATTCCAACATTCCTACATCAAGATATAGCAAATTTCCCGAGACTGTATAGAAACTCCGCGAAAATTTTGACAGCATTTCCCTTGTCTTTCTTTACTTTCCAACCAAACCTCAACACCCACAAATCACAAGCTATCAAACACCTTTAATTAGAGCCACAATAAGGCTCGAATACGAGTCATAAACCGAATTCACATATCACTAGAGCAAAATCATATGGAACGTATAAGTGCAAAATTCAAACTAAGACATATGCGGAAACGAAGTTTGGGTTGGGAAACAAAAGGCAGAACTACAATGTTGAAGAAGGTCACTCAGTCCAGTTTGCAGTTCAACTAGGTCAAAAGTTCGATGTATCACACCAGCACCGCATAAACAGGTTAGCAAACCGCATTCTGGTTAAATACCCATAATTCAGGCTACCAAAGTCCAATTCAAGTGATTCTAAAGCCATTCAAAAGCTAAGATACCAGGCTATATTTCTTAAGAAAACATTAACAACCAAATCAGTAGTATTCCTGGTCAAACTAACCAATTACAGAAGCGGATTATCAGGTTCGGACAGAAACAGGGCAGCAGGGGTATTTCAGTATTTTCACAGGCTACATTTCTCCGATTGAGATGAAATTTTGCAGGAAGATATAAAACATCATTATCTACAACTTTCATGTTTTGTACTAAGCCTAATTCGGCTTCCATCATGGTCAATCAGAACCGGGCAGAACAGGGCAGTAACAAAACTCAAATCTGGAATTTGAACTTTTCCTCTAGAATTTCATATCCAACAAGTGTTCTATCATCAACCCCACCAATTGTTAACTCGATAGCATCAATTAAGAGGTAGATAACCATAATCAAGGCTGAGAATATAAACCCTGGCTCCATATTCCAACATATCATTCCAAGCTAACAAATTTACCGTCATAAAGCAAGATTAAGAGTTTCTAACTAAACTTTAACAAGATTAAATGCAAGAAAAGGATAGAAAACCATAATAACTCACCAAAGCTGCTAGAAAGAGAGAACCACAACCTTTCCCTCCAAAGTGTCACCACACAAAGCCTCTTAGGTACTAAAGGAAAGGTTTAATCGGTTTTCTTTTTGGATTTTCACTCAAATTAAGCTAAAAATCAAGATGGAAATTGAATGGTTTCTTCGCTCTTTTCTCTCTCACTCTCACGGCTGGAATGTTCAGAAATGGTGGCTGAAATGAAGCTTGAAGAAGGTTAAGATGATAGGAATTCATTTGGGTTAAAATTGGACAAGTGTCACCTTGTTCTTTTTCTTGATTTTCTGGTCAAGAATTTCGGCCCTTTGAAGAAGATATTTAGGGCCAATTTTACTGAAATAAAAGTGAGAAGATTAAGGTCATAAAGTAGTGTTCAAGTGGTGCACTCATTCGGTAACAAACGGTACCTGTCGGTTCAATCCATTTTTCCTTATTTCGCGCGTACTAGGGTTTTCACTTATAATTCACTAACTTGTTATTATCACTTCTAATCACACACTTAATATCATCTAAAACTCACTCTTAATCACCAAATTTGATCCACTCTCTGTACCGGATAGTCACACTATGGATAGGCGTAAAAATCTTAGTTTACCCTAACGATGAACGCAAAAGGGAAAACTCTTAATTTTATTCTTTATTCTAAACATTGGAGATGTAAATGAGTAGTATAGCTATTATAAGGGAATAAATGCCAAATAAAAAGGAATTTTAAGAAAATATGAGGGATTTTACAATTCTAGTGATTATAATTAGGGTTTTGATTCAAAATGAGAGATTTAAGAAAACCGGTTTGTCACAAGTAAATTAGGATTTTTGTTTAGACTTTAGGGTTTCTAGAATTTAGGGTTTTCTCTCTTTTTTTTTAAACAAAACAATGTCTTAAATAATGAAATCGTAATATCCTCTTGGAGACTAACAACAATAGTATCCTAAAAGTTAGGGTATCACAGCAAAACTATCCAACCCATGACTTGGAGCTTGCCGCTGTTGTGTTTGCTTTGAAAAAATGGCGACATTATCTATACGGTGTGACTTTCGAGGTATATACGGATCACAAGAGCCTTAAGTATCTGTTTTCTCAGAAGGAGCTAAATCTAAGACAACGTCAGTGGGTGGAGTTCTTAGAGGATTATAACTGCACGATTAACTATCATCCCGGAAAGGCCAACGTTGTAGCAGATGCTTTAAGTCAAAAGGCTCACCTAGCAAGTTCCATGGTGAGAGAGTGGAGCTTGTTAGAAGATGTATGTGAGTGAAAACCTCGTCTGGAACCGAAGAAGGTGATTTTTGAAAATATTGAGGTAAAGTCGACACTGTTAGATCGAATTAAAGAGGGCCAAGTAAAGGACCCAATGGTGCAAAAGTGGGTGAAAAAGGTGAAGAAAGAGGAGTTGCCTAACTTTAACCTAGGTTCTGATGAAATCTTAAAGTTTCGAAATCGTGTCGTTATACCTAGGGATGAGGAGTTAAAGAGGGAGGTCTTAGAGGAATCTCACCGCTCTAGGTATACGGTGCACCCAGGGAGCAATAAGATGTACCAAAATCTCAAAAGTCTCTATTGGTGGGAGAATATGAAGGCGGAAGTTGTCCAGTTTGTACAAAGGTGTCTTACGTGCCAACAAGTGAAAACTGAGCATAAAAAATCGTCAGGTCTGTTACAGCCTTTAGAGATCCCTGAACGGAAATGGGAGCACATAACGATGGCTTTTGTATCAGGGTTGCCACGAACACAAAAGGGGCATGATGCGATTTGGGTAATAGTGGATCGATTAACTAAGACCGCACATTTCCTGCCAGTAAATATGAAATATTCTTTGAAGAAACTTGCCAAACTTTATATGGATGAAGTTGTGAGACTACATGGGGTACCAGTGAGCATTGTATCCGATAGAGACCCTAGGTTTGTATCCCGATTTTGGCAGAAATTGCAAGAGGCTCTAGGAACTAAGTTGAATTATAGTACAGCATATTACCCGCAAACTGATGGACAATCTGAGAGAACCATTCAAACTCTTGAGGATATGCTGAAAGCCTATTTTGTGGACTTTGGAGGAAGTTGGAGTCGATACTTAACCTTGGTTGAATTTGCATATAACAATAGTTATCATTCCTCTATTCAAATGGCCCCATATGAAGCCTTGTATGGACGACGATGTCGATCCCCAATCCATTGGGATGAAGTAGGAGAGAGAAAGATTATAGATCCGGCTACAATATCATGGGTTGAGGAAGCCTACGAACGAGTAAAGGTGATCCGCCAAAGACTTCAAACAACCCAAAGCTGACAGAAAAGTTATGTGTGACAGCCCCACCTCCCCCTAAGGCGAACCAGAGGGTTCGGCGGGCCGCCTGCCCAGCTCTCGCCGGGACTCAGTCGTTCACTACAATCCTCAAATGAATTACAAGAATAAACCTCAAATATTACAATATAAATCTCCAATATACATCAAATTCTCCAAAAATTACATGTCATAAGCGAAGCGGAAACAATTCCCAACTATACATAAAATGATTCAAAATCCAAACTGTACAAGATATAGGCCATCCAGACATGTGAATAAGCACAACAAGTCCTTCCTTCGCTTTGAGCCCTGTGGAGGGGAATAAAATATTTTTGGGGTGAGCTAGAAGCTCAGCGAGTAACCAGTAAAATCATTAAACAAATATATTTCACAATGTTGCATTTCGATCATTTCGATGATGTCATGATTCAGAGATCAAATGTTCGTTTAGTGCTCTCGTGAGCCAGGGAAATCATAGCACTTGAACACCCAACGCTCAAATAGATCATTTAACATTAACATTAACATTAAGAGGGAGCCCCTTCTTGAGCTCTAGATAAACATGAACATGAACCATAAACAGAGTGGAGACGTTGGTGTCCAGCACAAGACTTTTCCAGAACTCATTGAAGCCAAATCATGTCATGAACTCACATGCAAGCACGCATGATATGCAATCGAGTACATAATGCAAAAAAACATTTCACAAGTACTTTGGCAATAGTTTAGGGTCACTCACCTCCATGGCTCAGAAATCATCCATCATATTGCATTACTTCACTCAAGTCCAAGCCCTAAAGCACAAACGCAAAGCAATCAAGCCCATTCAAAATTCGGACAGCATTTCCCCTGAATTTGCTAACTTTTCCAGCCATCATGGCTTCATTATTTCCTCATTCCAACCCAAGGGTACACACACAACAAAAGTTCATCCAATAGCCATTGAGCAAGCTCCAAGTAGCTAGTACAAGTCAAGCTAGGGAAAAGTCCGGAAATGAAAGTTAAGCTCAAAACCAGAAAAACAGTTTTGACGTCATTTTGCGGTAATGGTACCAAAGGCACTACGATTGTCGGATGAAGGTGCAAGACCCACCGTTTCGAAGCTAAGAGACAGGGCTACAATATTACAGAAGGTCACTCAACCCAGTTTCGAGTGTAACCAGTTCAAAAATGCAAGATACTATACCAGAATCACAAAAACAGATTCACAAAACGCATTCTAGCGGAAACTTCATAAAACAGGCTATCCAAGTCCAAATCTAGAAATTCCAAAACCAGCTGAAAGCTAAGAAACAGGGATAAATTTCATCAGAAGGCCTCAACAACCAATTCGGAAGCAATTCCAGCCAAAACAACCAATTACAGGCGCAATTCTTACATTCGGGTAAAACCAGAACAGCAATAGTAAATTCGGCTTATCTCATTCGACGCTACTCCAATTGACCTGAAATTTTACAGGCACCCTTAAAACATCAATACCTACAACTTTTATGTTTTGAGAAAAGGCCAATTCGGCCTATATCTAGGACCTAAAAATTCGGACAGAATGCTCCTTCAAGAACCCTAGTTTTCTGAAATTTCTTCCAAACCAGAAATTGATTGCAATTGTCCACTTTTTCCACCTTCTAGAGTCATTATACATCATTTCCAATCATTATACATGACCCCATAATCATATCCATATGAAAACAGAAAAATCCCCAATAATTATAAAACTTCACCAATTCAACCAAAATCAAGATATAATCCATAAAAGTGCATCTTATACCACCACCAATCATGAATTGAACATCAAATAAGGGAGGAGAGTGGTATAAGATGCACTTTTATGGATTATATCTTGATTTTGGTTGAATTGGTGAAGTTTTATAATTATTGGGGATTTTTCTGTTTTCATATGGATATGATTATGGGGTCATGTATAATGATTGGAAATGATGTATAATGACTCTAGAAGGTGGAAAAAGTGGACAATTGCAATCAATTTCTGGTTTGGAAGAAATTTCAGAAAACTAGGGTTCTTGAAGGAGCATTCTGTCCGAATTTTTAGGTCCTAGATATAGGCCGAATTGGCCTTTTCTCAAAACATGAAAGTTGTAGGTATTGATGTTTTAAGGGTGCCTGTAAAATTTCAGATCAATTGGAGTAGCGTCGAATGAGATAAGCCGAATTTACTATTGCTGTTCTGGTTTTACCCGAATGTAAGAATTGCGCCTGTAATTGGTTGTTTTGGCTGGAATTGCTTCCGAATTGGTTGTTGAGACCTTCTGATGAAATTTATCCCTGTTTATTAGCTTTCAGCTGGTTTTGGAATTTCTAGATTTGGACTTGGATAGCCTGTTTTATGAAGTTTCCGTTAGAATGCGTTTTGTGAATCTGTTTTTGTGATTCTGGTATAGTATCTTGCATTTTTGAACTGGTTACACTCGAAACTGGGTTGAGTGACCTTCTGTAATATTGTAGCCCTGTCTCTTAGCTTCGAAACGGTGGGTCTTGCACCTTCATCCGACAATCGTAGTGCCTTTGGTACCATTACCGCAAAATGACGTCAAAACTGTTTTTCTGGTTTTGAGCTTAACTTTCATTTCCGGACTTTTCCCTAGCTTGACTTGTACTAGCTACTTGGAGCTTGCTCAATGGCTATTGGATGAACTTTTGTTGTGTGTGTACCCTTGGGTTGGAATGAGGAAATAATGAAGCCATGATGGCTGGAAAAGTTAGCAAATTCAGGGGAAATGCTGTCCGAATTTTGAATGGGCTTGATTGCTTTGCGTTTGTGCTTTAGGGCTTGGACTTGAGTGAAGTAATGCAATATGATGGATGATTTCTGAGCCATGGAGGTGAGTGACCCTAAACTATTGCCAAAGTACTTGTGAAATGTTTTTTTGCATTATGTACTCGATTGCATATCATGCGTGCTTGCATGTGAGTTCATGACATGATTTGGCTTCAATGAGTTCTGGAAAAGTCTTGTGCTGGACACCAACGTCTCCACTCTGTTTATGGTTCATGTTCATGTTTATCTAGAGCTCAAGAAGGGGCTCCCTCTTAATGTTAATGTTAATGTTAAATGATCTATTTGAGCGTTGGGTGTTCAAGTGCTATGATTTCCCTGGCTCACGAGAGCACTAAACGAACATTTGATCTCTGAATCATGACATCATCGAAATGATCGAAATGCAACATTGTGAAATATATTTGTTTAATGATTTTACTGGTTACTCGCTGAGCTTCTAGCTCACCCCAAAAATATTTTATTCCCCTCCACAGGGCTCAAAGCGAAGGAAGGACTTGTTGTGCTTATTCACATGTCTGGATGGCCTATATCTTGTACAGTTTGGATTTTGAATCATTTTATGTATAGTTGGGAATTGTTTCCGCTTCGCTTATGACATGTAATTTTTGGAGAATTTGATGTATATTGGAGATTTATATTGTAATATTTGAGGTTTATTCTTGTAATTCATTTGAGGATTGTAGTGAACGACTGAGTCCCGGCGAGAGCTGGGCAGGCGGCCCGCCGAACCCTCTGGTTCGCCTTAGGGGGAGGTGGGGCTGTCACAGTTGGTATCAGAGCCATATGCCGACGGTTGGGACTCTACGTCCTTTTACTGGAAAAGCCCCGAGCCTCTCGTTCGTGAAGAGTCACGAAGAGAAACTCTCCGTAGGGGATGCCCGCGTGCGGGTGGCAAGCTGATAGGTACCCTGTAATGTGACCCTGAGAACTGTCACATTATGCTGATCATCGGAGAAAGGATTTGGAGTTCGAAATAGGGGATAAGGTGTTTCTTCGAATTACCCTATTGAAAGGAAATATTAGAGCAGGAAAAGGGAAAAAGTTGCAACCACGATACATAGGACCTTTCAATATACTCCAACGAATAGGGAAGGTGGCTTATCGACTTGAGTTATCAGCTAGCTTGTCTCGGATCCATGACATTTTCCATGTTTCTTTACTTAAGAAATACCACCCGGATTCGACTCACATTTTGCCACCCGAAGATGTTAAACTCGACGAGTCTTTAACTTATGAAAAATGACCCATTCAAATATTGGATCGGAAGGTGAAGAACCTGAGAAACAAGCAGATTCCTTTAGTAAAGGTTCTATGGAAGCATCACGAAGTGGAAGAAGCAACCTGGGAGCTAGAAAAAGACATGCAAGAGAAATATCCCGACCTGTTCATGACGAAAGGTATGAATTTCGAGGTCGAAATTCTTTTAAGGGGGAGAGAGTGTGAGGACTTGCAAATTTCTTATATTTTTCTCAAAAATGCCCTTTTATTTGGAAAATTATTCATTTATTATAACCCTACTACCCAATCATCCCACAATAAGTGCAAATGAAGCTAGAAAATAGGGTTTCACTTTTCGTTTTCAAGTTGGAGCAAGTTAGGGTTTTCACGTATATCCGTAGTGTAATTATCCGGTACAAAGCGATGAGCAAATTTGGTGCTTAAGAGTGACTTTTAGGTGAGAAATAATACGTTATTAGAAGCAATGATAAAAAGTTAGTGAATACAAAGTAAAAACCCTAGTACGTGTGATTTAAGGAAAAAACGGTGCGAAACCAACGTGTACCATGCACTACCGATTGAACACCCCACTTGACTACCATTTCCTTACCAGCACATAACCTTGATATTGGTGAAAAATTCCCCCCCATAGCTATCCTCTTGGCCGAAATATTGGACTCAAAATGCAAGGAAAGAAAAAAAAAATTTCGATGGTTTTGGTAGTGCCAAGTGTTGGCAATTTGTGGCTTTGACTAAACTTAATTTTCTTACCTTCTTATCTTGCAAATTAGCTCATTCTTCCTTATTTTTTTTTCTGGTTTGGCCGAGGCAAGAGAGAGAGAAAGAGAGAGCAAGAGAAACAACCTTCTTTCATCTTGATTTGCACCATTTGAGTGAAGGAAACAAGATTCTAAACCGATTAACTTGTGAGTTGTGAACTTGGTAAGCTAAGGGAACCAAAAATTTCAAGAGGAGGTGAAGTATTACTCTTGCAAGCCCTTTGGTTGAGGTATAAGGTCTGACCCATGGCTTTGGTTCTTTTATTTTTGTTTAAGATCTTATATAACTCATGTTTTGGTTAGATTAGTAGCTATACAAGTTATTGTGATGATTTTGGGGTGATGTATATAAGTTAGGGCTTGACTGATTTCCTTCTTATACTTGTTGTAGGAGTGGTATATGATGTATATAGGCTTGTATAAGAGGTTGTGGTAGTGATTGAATCAAGAAAATGAAGAGATTGCCCTTGAAATCCCAAAATTCCAGATTTCGGGAAAATTTGACTTTAGTTTTGTCTGGTTCTAGTTCATGATGTTAGAGGCCGAATTAGACTTAGCATAAAACATGAAAGTTGTATAGAAAATTTCAGCACAATCAGAGCAACGTAGCCTGTGAAAAGACCAAAATAACCTCACTGCCCTAGGATGCATCCAGTGATCCGTTTTAGACAGTTCATCTAGTTGACCGTGTCTATTCACTATGATCCGTGCTGATTTAGCCATTTGTCAAAACATGAAAGTTTTAGTACTCTGCCTTATCTTTTCAACGCCTCCAAGAACCCCTTAAACGGACTTTGGTAGCCTGAGATATGGCCATTTAAATGTAGTATGGTTAACTAGCCGGTTAGTTGGAAGTTGGTTCTGTGAATTGGGAATTTGATTGGGTTACACTGGAAATTTGACTAAGTGATCTTCATGAAAGTTGTAGGCCCTCATCTTAGCTTCGAAATGGTATAAGTTGCACCCCAATCCGATAAGCGTAGCTTAGGTTGTGTCCGTTACGTAAAACTCTATCAAATCTGTCTCTTGTTAAACTTTATTTCCGCACTTGCTGTTAGCTTGATTTTGTTCTTGTATTGTCTTGAGTCTATCGAATGGCTAGTGTGATGAATTTATATTGTGTATAACTTTGGGATTGGCTGAGAAAAATAATGAAGCCAAAAATGGCTGAAAAATTAGGTAAATACAAAGGGCATGCTGCCCAAATTTACGCTCGAGGACTAGAGAAATATACTTGTGACTTGGGTAAAGTTGATCAATAAATGTCACCTGAACCATCTAGGACATTTGCTACTTTGTTTATCGTGGGTTATACGTTAGAACCTAGCCGAACTTGTACCCTTAGGAAAAGCGGTAATAATCACTATAAATCCGTTTTCCTTACACTTTCGACTCAAAAGTTATTTCCAAGTATACATGTTACAAAATTTTTCAGTTTGAAAAGCGAGCAACTGTTTCACGACTATTCTCCAAGTGAATTTCAATTTCTTGATTCTTATTGAATGAAACGTCTAAGTTTCGAACTTTAGTCAACTTTCAAAGTTCTTAAATCACGTTTTATCGCAGATTTGGACTCCAAACTCGGGGTACCACCCAGACGCGAACACTAGAAGCACTACTTTGGTGAGTGCTTCCAAATATCTGATTGAATTTGATATTTGTGATTTACATTTGACCAATGTGATTGCATGATATATAAGTGATTTGATCGGGCAAGGGTGTACTTTATCGCACTTGTCCTAACGAGAATTGTTCTTGTTTATCACTTTCACTTGACTTGCTCTACATGCATATGAATTGTATCTTGTCTGGAATTCCAAAAACCCTGTGGGTAGTTAATCGAGTCGAGCCGGCAAGGGCCTTGGAGATTAGATAACAAACCCTGGGTAACTAGTAATGTCGAGTGGAGTGTTATCTTCTCGACTAATCGGTATACTCGAGTATTACCACCCGTGTTTCGTGTGGCGTGCGGGCCCGGAAAAGGGGGTTGGTCGGTGAATGGAGACTGGCGTGAAGTGGGGTTTTCTTTTTGGACTAGTTATTACTTGAAAGTTGACGGAGTGTCAACTACCAATCGATCAAGCTGGAATGGAGCCGAGACATGAGCCACTGTATCCTTACATGTGAATATGAGTCATATATTCTTGACTACCTGAAGTACTATCTCTTTGATTGGACTTGTTTGCTCGCTATTTTACTATTACACTGTTATTACTTTGTTTGATGGCCAATTTGATATTTGGAGCTTCACTGAACTTTGGCTCACTCCGTTAGTTTTATTTTCTTTACAGGGGTACGAACGAGGCGTGAGACGTGTAAAGACTAGCGTAGTTTAGTTGTTTTGACTTTTGACTTGTATTCGCGCTATTACCTGAATAGAATGTTTTGTATCTGGATTGTGTACACTTTGAACCAGTTTGGATATATTGAGGTGTTGTATCTTGATTGTGCATCAATGTAAATTATAAACTTGAATTATGATGTTATTTATGGTCCACGGATGTATGCACGTGATACGAGTGAGTGAGTCCTGGCGAGAATTTGGCAGGCGGTCTGTCGAACCCTTTGGTACGCCTTAGGGGAAGGTGGGGTCGTCACAATTCAATACAAAGTTATGAATTCAGCATTCAGGACAGGAGCCTTAAAGACATTACAAAAAGGAGAAACAGTCCTATTCCAAACAGATTTGGCCAGATCTAGGATTACAGTCCCAAGATCTATCACCTGGAACCAGATCTCACTACCAGAAAGCTGGGTTCTTCCTGAAGTAGCTCCAGCAGATCCAATACAAAATACATCTGTTTCAAGCATTCAACAATTTGCTTCTGGAGCTGTTCAAATCAAATTCAATAGATCCATGAGTTTCAGGGCATCATCTTCATCAACAACTGGTATAGATATGCCTAGATACTCAACTGGAAGAAGGTCAGTTTCAGACAGACCACTGAATCCTTCCATTTCAACTAGACTACAAGATCTAGATCTTTCTTCTAAGATTCCACAGGCAAGGTATGCATCCAGCAGACCTACTCCTTTAGAGGCCCAAGATGAATCCTCTGATGATACGGAGCAAGAAGGACTTCCTAGATCTCCTACATATTCTTCAATAACAGAGAATCGTCCTCAACTTGATGAGTTAAGGGTGATTTCTTTGGATAAACAAAATATCAGGACAAAATTTTATGCTGACAACAATTATTCAAAAAGAATGTGGTTCTTTGACAAATACAAGGGACAACATCGACAAAAAATACAAGAAGAATTCTATGGGTTTCTCAGAAGAACAAAATAACATATTCAGTTCTTCGACTAGTTTGAAGTATATTCACAAAGAAAAGGGATTGATTATCCTTTTTCGCAAACAACAAATGTGGTAACAAGGTGCCAAACAGCTGAAGTAGAAATCCAAGCACAACTTCCACCATCCAAGTCAATCACCTTCACATACAAGTCAACGGAAATTAATGCCAAACTATTCAAGCTCAAAAATATCCAGGATGAAGGAGCAATTAATAGCAAGGACATCCAGGAAATTTATGAGCAAAACAACTACACCAACAAGTATCTCCAAACACTTGGAGAATATCTTTTAACCCGACCTATTCCCAAAAATCCTTCTATAACCACTTCTTCATCAAACCCAATTTTCAAGCCTAATGAAATACCAACTAAATTTCAGAAAGAACTTCAAAACAAACCCTCAACCCAGTTAGAAAAATGAATAACCAACATAGAACAATCCTTTTCTACCCCACCATCCAAACAAGGGTCAAATAACCAAGGTTCTGCAAGTGTTAGTCAAACAGCTTGCACTATTACCAAAGGAGAACCTCAAGAGCCTTTGACCTTAAACAAATTACATCAGCCTTCTTCTCCAAACCAGATTACCAACTGAAAAAACCCACAAAAACTATACTATTCCAGAGCTACTTATCCAGATATTCTTCTCGAAAAAAAACCCAATATCTTGCAAAATTCATATAATACCAACAACATATATGAATGGAGTATAGATGGGATTTCTGAATATAACATTCTCACAATCCTTCAACAAATGACGATGGTGGCAACAGCCTACAGGACATCACATGGCTGCACTGACCAATTAGCTGCTCATATCCTAATAACAGGATTTACTGGGCAATTAAAAAGTTAGTGGGATGAACACCTCACTACAGAAGACAAAGACAACATTCTCAATGCCGTCAAGGTGGATACTAATGGGAGCCAATTCTTCGAGATGGAGACACTATCTCAGATGCGGTAGCGACTTTAATATTCACTATTGCAAAGACATTCGTAGGTGATCCAGGGATATTCAGGGAAAAATCATCGGAGTTGCTAAACAATCTCAAATGTAAAAGCCTCTCAGACTTTCGATGGTATAAGGATACATTCCTAACCAGGATATATTCCAGAACAGATGGCAATAAGGCCTATTGGAAAGAAAAATTCTTTGATGGTCTTCCAAAATCTTTACGAGACCTTGTTCGAGAAGAACTAAGGACTCAATACAATGAAACTGTACCATGGGAAGAAATAACCTATGGTCAGTTAACCAGTCACATTTAACAAGTTGCACTCAAAGTGTGCAGGCAAGACAAGATGCTCAGACAACTAGCAAAGGATCGGGCCCAAAGGAGAAAAGACCTTGGATCCTTTTGTGAACAGTTTGGGTTGCCCAGTTGTTACAAAAAACCACACAAACGGCCCAAACCCACAAAACATCTTGAAAAACTACCCATACACAAAAAGAAATATCAACCCAAACAACCTTTACCCATATAGTCTCCTCAAACTCCAAACTCTTCTCCAGTTTGCTACAAATGCCATAAACCTGGGCATATAGCTCGTTACTGTAAACTCAAGCAAAGGATTAGTACCTTGGATTTAGATGACCAGGTCAAAATTCAAATTTCAAACCTTCTAATCGATTCAGAAACTGATTTTGAAAGAGAAGAAGAAGATTATCTCAACCATTTGGAAGATGATATTTCAGCATCTTCTTCCTCACAATCCACCAGTGATAAAGAAGAAGGAGGTCACACCATCAATGTTTTGACAAAAGATCAAAACCTTCTTCTTGACATCATTGAAGATACTCCTGAAATAGAGAAGAGACAACTCTATTTAGACAAATTCAAAGAATCCTTGAATCAAGCCACAAATTCTTCAAATCCTTTAGCCAGAGATCCTAGAATTCTCAAAACCTACAATCTCACAAAAATTCTTGATAGGTTTCCCTCCAAACCTATAAAACCTTTAACTCTTCAACACCTCCAAACAGAGATTGATCTAATTAAGGAAGAAATTAGGTCAATCAAAGCCAAACAAGACCTTGACAACCTTGTTCTTCAAAACCAAACCCCAAAAGAACCTATCAACCAAGAAGATTCTGAATTCCTAGAACAACTCTCTAAGAAACCAAAGGAAGACAAGGATTATTTGGTCCAGATTCGATTACTAATTAGCAATAATTATGTAATCGAAATTGAAGCTCTATTTGATACTGGGACAGACCAAAATTGTATTCTTGAAAGCCTTATTCCGCCTCAATTCTTTGAACAAAATAATGAAATTCTTAGAGGAGCTGATGGATCTAAACTTGAAATTAATTTCAAGTTAACTAATGTCCAAATCCAGTTTTCCTCCTTATCTATTCCAAATTCCTTTTTCCTAGCCAAAAAATTATCCAACAATGTTATTCTTGGAATGCCTTTCATTCATAAACTTGTTCCTTACCTTACCACAAACGAGGGCATAATACCCCAACTTCTTGATCCAAATGCCCTCCTATCTTTTTCTAAAAAACTAACAAATTCTTCTGTTTTGCAAGAAAAATGACAAACTTAGCATCAATCAACGAATGGATACCTTCTTATCTTTCCAATAATTCTCTTGCAAAAGAATATTATTCTCACAAACAACAATGCAGAGAAGATAGGATCAGATTCTTCAATGTTGAATTTTACAACCTTGAGACTGGACAAAGCATCCCTCCATATCTTCGATATCAACACAATAATATCGTAGAAAGACCAACAAACTATACAATCCGCAGCCTGAAGGATCAAAGTTTCATGAAGCGAAGAAAAATTCAGAGACTAATCCTTCATAAACTATGGATCAAATGTGAGGACTTGCAAATTCCTTATATATTTCTTGAAAATTTCCTTTTATTTGAAAATTATTTGGAAAATACTATTCTATACCATCTTACTACTCAATCACCCTAGAAAAAGTGCCAATGATCATAGGAAATTAGGGTTTTCCTTTCCGATTTCAATTCGAAGTGAAATAGGATTTTTCGTGTACCTATAATGTAATTATCCGGTATGGAGTAAGGATCAAATTTGGTGCTTAAGAGTGAATTTAGGGTGAGAAATAATATGTGATTAGAAGCTATGATATAAAGTTAGTGAACAGGAAGTAAAAACCCTAGTACGCGTAATTTAAGGAAAACGGTTAGAACTGACGTGTACCGTTTGTTACCGAGTGAGTGCACCGATTAAACCCTACTTTATTTCTTTAATCTCCTCATTCTATTTTGACTAATTAACCCTCAAAATATCTTATACATGAGTCACCATGGTGGGCCAAAGGAAGAAGGAAGAAAACTCTAGAAAGGACACATGTCAAGCCCTTATTGGAAGGAGCTTTGACTAATTTGTATCAACCATCATAAAACAAGAATTTAACCAAATCTTCTCCATTTCTTCACCACCTTGGCAGAAAATAGAGAGAGAAAAAGGGGAGAGAAACTTCATCTTCATCAACTAAATTTCTTGCCTAATCTTAAACTCCAACCATAAATCTTGGGAATCACTTCATCAAAACTACTCTTTAGGGAAGATTAGAGCTTTGTATGGCAAGATTTTGAAGGAAAGGTTGTGGTCTTCTCCTACAAGCATCCTAGGAAGGTATCTTGGCTTTTCACCCATTTCTTTTTCCCAATTTTGGTTAAATATGGCTAGAAGCTTTTAATTTTGAGTTACAACGTTTAATTAGTGAATTTTGTTGGAGTTGGGGGGATGATTAGCTAGGGTTTCATTTTCAGCTTTGATTATGATCATATATCCTTTAATTGATGTTATGAAGTTGCTAGTTGCAGGGTTTGATGATTTAAACCTAACAAACATGAAATTCTAGCAACAAAGTTCTAATTCCAGGTTTAAATTCTCACAAAACACCATTCTGCCTGTTTTTGTTTCATCATGATAGAGGCCAAATTAGACTTCACATAAAACATCAAAGTTGTATAAAATGATGATTTATAGGTGCCTGCAAAATTTCAACTCAATCGGAGCAACGTAGCCTATAAAAAGACTGAAATACCCCTGCTGCCCTGTTTCTGTCCGAAAATGAAAATGAGCCTCTGTAAGTGGTTAGTTTGACCAGGAATATTACCGAATTGGTTGATGATACCTTCTTAAGAATTATATCCTTATATCTTAGCTTTCAAATGGATTTGGAATTACCTGAATTGGAGTTGTGTGTGCTGAGATATGAGTGAATAAAGCAGGACTGCTAGTTGATTTCCGCAGTGAATTTCGAACTGGAAAATCTGGAGTTGTTTTGGTAAATTTGACCTAGTTAGGGTGAGAACTGGACTAAGTAGTCTTCATCAAAATTGTAGCCCTCTATCTTAGATTTGAAACGGTATAAATTTGAAACTGGACTAATGTATGTGTTATTATCGCTTTCCATTGTAAATGTTTCCTGAATTATTGATTATCGATGGTTAATGTATTGGCTTTGTTGTTGAATATGTGTTCGGAACCTCACTGAGCTTTTAGCTCACCCCTTTAGTTTTGTTTTCCTTAACAGGGGGATGCGAGCAAGGACGAGAGCCCAGTTTAGGTTAGCCTAGTCTAGTTTTGTGTTTTGTAATGGTTCTCGTCCTAGTGCTTGGCACGGACTGGATGTATGACGAATTGAGAACCTTTGTATATTTGATATTTGTACTTCCTTTTGAGATAGAAATGTATATAAGTTTCGCTTTAAGTTTTGGATTGTTATTTCATTTGATCTTGTGGTTTTATTTCGGATTTGATTGAGGTTCGACCGAGTCCCGGCGAGAGCTGGGCAGGCGGTCCGCCGAACCCTCTGGTTCGCCTTAGGGGGAGGTGGGGCTGTCACAGGTGGTATCAGAGCCTGTTTCGCGTGGTCTCTGGGCGGAGTGAACCTGGACTGAGTGGTGAATAGGTATGAAGGACTAAGTGCTCGTTCGAGCATAAGCTATGAACCCTGAAGTGTTATAGGTCTTAAATCTTTCTCATGGTATCTAAGGATCATAGATAGGTATGTAGGGTAGGAATTTCGATTTGTAGATGGTTTACTCTTGGGACTGGCCAGCTCGAGAGGTGAATTATCTTATTTCGGATTCTTGTGCCTGAGTACTGTCGCGCCCCACTTTTTGAAGGTGTGAAAGTAGTGTGTATGTGATCGTGTGTGAAGATGAAAATAAAAGGCCGTGGGATTATGAAATGCGACGTTTTGGCCAAATAAAGTTCAAAAAAGGGTTTTTGAATGGAAATGGAGTCGCCACTTGGTATAGAGTTAGGGTGTACCAAGTCACCCAAAAAGTGATTTTTTGGAAAGAAAAGTAAACAAACCCTTTTTAAAGAACTTTTAGGTCTACGTAACCAAAGAAAGGGATCGGGGGTCACATTTGATAAGGGAGAAGGCAAAGGCAAAGCCTAAGGCACTCCCTTACCCTAGCCAAAGCTAGTTGCGTGACTTAGCCCCACTTTTCCTAATTCTTCTACCCAAAATATGTGTTGCATGTTGGATGTGACTAATGGATATGGAAAAAATGCAATCCTAAATCTAAAATGTCTCTTATGAGGCTTTTTGGTCCCAATCACATGAGTTGTGATGGCCAATAAGGAAAACTCTCATAGAGGTCACGGGTAATGCAAATGAAGACCCAAACATGAATGCAAGTGTGAAAATGTAAGAGGAATGCAAAATAAAATAAAATAAAAATAGAAATACAAATGTAAGTGCAAGTGTGCAAATGTAATAAAAGTGCATGTGTGCAAATTTAATAAAAGTGCATGTGTGCAAATGTAAGAAAAGTGCATGTGTGCCAATTGAGAAAATAAAGGTGTTTGTGTGCAAGTGGATGAAAATATGGTATAATAGTAGTGAATGCATCTAAGTGCGATTGGGTGCAATTTGTGAGGTAGAAAATAAATAAGTGATAGGGAAAGAAGAGAAATGTGTGATCATGGCATGTGGAGTGAGAAAAAAATATAAGTAGTGAGAAAATGTGGATAAAGAAAGTGAGGAAGTGATATGATAAAAATGAGAGTGTATGAACCTAGAGGAATGCATCAAGTCGGGTACGGGAATGACTCCTAACTTTGCGATTTTAATTTTCCCTTTGATTAGAAGGAAGAACTAGCGTGCTAAGGCTATTTTATAGCCACACTCGCTCGTTCCCCTTACCGAAAGGGGACTCTCAAGCAAATGTACCCTATAACTAGCATGAAGATGAAAAAACCTAAAATGAAGGGGAAAGGATTGGAGGAGCATGCCAAATGCTAGAAAACTAAGAAAAATGTATGAAATGTAGTGAAACATGCAAGTATGTACTAACGAGAGGGGACGGCCTATTGGGTCTAGCATTGGACTAGCCCTTTCCTAAAATTCTCTCACAAGCATGGGACTTGTGAGAGGCCAAGGGGACAGACCATGACCAGCGTTGGACTAGCCACGGTGACGTCACGCATTCATCACAAACCAAATAAATCATGTAAAGGCTAATAAAGCAAACAAACACATAAATCACATATTGCACGTAACACATAAGCATGGTATCTAGATGCAAGACCCTAAGAAAGCAAGTAACATGTAGCACACAAGCATGCAAATCACACTAATGCACCTATTACATTGGCTAACTAAAACAAATGGGGAAGGGGAAAAGTGAATAAAAATGCTCTCCAAGCCCTATCTATTACAAGCCAAGAGGTGTACACATACCCCATAAGTAAATAAAGGAATGACTTAATAAAAGCAAAAGTAAGTGAAATAAATAAAATGAATTAAGGAAAAGCAAGGAAAGCAAAGTAGACATGCAATTCTCACTTAGCACGTTGGATCACATAGGGGAGAGACAAAAAAGATAAAAGAAGTTCTACCTCCCTTGAGTTGATGCCCTAAATGGAGTGAAATCACTTATTTATCCTCCAAAACAAAAGAAGAGGTCAAGGTACCAATTTATTTGGGAAAATTAAAGAGAATAGGTAAACACAAGCTCACTTGGACACAAAGTTCTTAAACTCATGCATTAAGTGCAATCTAAACAAAGCATGATAATTAATTGAAGCAAACAAGCAATAAAGTTGTAAAATTAAAAGCTACCAAGGACCAAATTGAGAAAATCATTCAATTGATTGGGTCATAATAGAACAAAGGAGGACTTGGGGGGCCAAAGGGAATTTTTAGAAATTATTTCATGCAATCTTCATGCAAGCTACGTAGACACAAAGCTTCTGCAACTACTTTCTATTAAGCTTCAATCAACCGAGAATGAAAACTGCTGCACTTTGCTTTCAAACTAACTCAGATTTTCCGATTCAAATACACAACTTTGATTAGATATTTTCCAACCCAACATCACAACTTTAGATTAAGCAACAAACTACATAGCCACCACAATCTAAACAAGCAAAATCTTAGAAAAACATCATGCGAAATTCTGGACAAAACATTCATACAAATGACTCAAACGCATCCCCACTCATTCAAACACAAAACGCGAGAACTTGAAACACAAGTAGGGGAAGATCTAACAGGCCTTCGAACTCAAACAAATGCAACAAAATGATCTGGAAAGCATGTTAACTTTGAAGAACAAGAGTTTCTGCAGCTTTCTCATGCGAACAGAAATATGATCATGCGAAGTGATGGGAATGAAGCTTATTGATTTATCCATCAAACCCCAATGTTATAGCTTCATCCCATTGCCATTAACATCACCCAAAACAATCATCTATCCCTAAAAGAACTAATCACAGCAGCTAGACATAAAATGCAGCAAAGTGACTCTATGGCTGCAACGAATGGGCTTGCCATATTGCAGCCTGCTGTGACACCGCATCTTGCTGCTTTAAATTGCAGCAAGCATATACACAGCATCACTAACACATAGCAAACAGACCCAAATGAAGCTCAAGCCAAACAGAACCTCAATCACACAAAAAAAACAGTTTTGTCTAATCGCTGCATCAAACCAGCAGCCTCGAGCTTGTTGCTTGTTGCAGCAGATTTTCGTGCACAACCCCCAGCCGAATCATGCAGTCGATGCTTTTTACTTCAAAAATCATGCCCAAGATATATAGAACAGGAGGAAAAGAAAATAAAGGCAAGAGAGACAGCAAGGAGTAAACATGGTAAGGCTATGGAACAAACTCAATAAACCAGCGGCAAAAAGGTTTGACAACTCATGCATCTTCTTAGCAGAAACCTGGTTTCCTACACTGCAATTACTGGGTTTCATGCCAAAAATCCAAACAAGTACCAAATTTCCAACCCAAGACAACAATCAAGATTGAATCTTGTAGTTTGTAATCCCAAGAATTCTCAGGCCCAACTTGTACACACAGAGATGGACCAAAGGTGCAACCTTTAGTTCATTGGATTACATGTATAGAAAAAAATCTATTCATGGATTCTCGATTGCATTTCTTTGGTTCAGATTCACTTTAAATGAACAAAGGGGGGCGCTACCAGGTTTATCAACAACACCACAACATCAACAAGCAGATTCACAATCATCGCTATCAAGCATTGACAAACACAGAAACTCTAAAGAAAAACATCTTAGTGCATACGAGACTCAAAACTCTATAAAAGCTGTATTGAACCAAGAGGTTACAATCACCTGATAATGATTTTGACGAGGCTGAGGCCAAAGGAGATGAGCCGGAGTCGACTTCTATGGAATTTCTGGAAAAGAAGCCTCCTGGTTTCTTCCTTGCTTCGGTCCTCCTCCTGTAACTTATCTTGCTTCCACGAAACCCTCTCTCTCTGTTTCACTCTCGGTTCTCTCTTTCTTAGCCGCTATCTCCTCTCTCTCGGTCCCCAGATTTTTCCTTTCTCCCAGCTCTCCCCGATGAAATCCCGTAGCTTTCTGCTTTTCCTCCGCCGTCCACCAAAAACCCTCGTAGCCTTTTGTTTCTTTCTACAGCCGTCAACTTTCAGCTCTCTCTCTTGCTCTAGATTTTTCCGCCGTCACTCTGCTCTCCCTTTTGTTGCATCAGCCGTCCCCCCTTTCTTGGCTGCCTTTCATTCTTTTTATATCTATAAAATCCCCCCATAACCTAGAATTAAAGGAGGAGATTGGAGCTGCATTTTTCTTCCAATTTTCTGAGCCATCCGATGGCCTCTGCATGAAGCTTGAGTCCTTTTTTCCCTTTTTCTTCTTTTTCCTTTTTTTTTCATTTAATTAACAATAAACAAAATATGAAGAAAAATAACTAATTAAGTAAGATCGAATAAAAATGAGCGAAACTAGGCATAAAAAGATAAAATCAAAATGCTAATTTTTCTTTCTCTTTTCCTTCTTTTCTTTTTCTCTTTTTTTTTTCTTTTTTTTTTAAATTAACAATGAATTTGAATCTAAAATAACTAAAACATATTTTTTGTGAATACTTTTCTTTTTTTTCGAGAAATTCTACACTAAAATAGCTTAAAATAAAAAACTAAAAAGTAAATAAAAACTAACACGACAAATAAAAAAAAAATAAATAGTAAATGAAATTACACTAAAAATTTGGTATCTACAGTTTGCCCCTCTTTGTCTGAGTTTTGAAAAAACTTGAGACAAAGAAGTAGACACCAAATACTCACCTGTGTTATTCGATCACAAAATGATTCCAACGGACAGGAATTTAAAACGGGACCGACCTGAACAAGAAATTTAAAACGGGATTGACCCGAACAGGAATTTAAAATGGGACTGACCCGAACAAGAATTTTAAAAACGGGACTGACCCGAACAGGAAATTTAAAACGGGAATGACCCGAACAAGAAATTTAAAACATTGACCCGAACAGAAAATTAAAACGGGACTGACCCAAACAGGAATGCGCACTAGTGGGACTGACCCAACGGCTAGCGGCAAAATAAAAGAAATGCGCACTAGTTGGACTGACCCAACGGCTAGCGGCAGTGCAAATGAAAGGAACGCTAGTGGGGCTGACCCAACGGCTAGCGGCAGTGTAAATGAAAGGCACGCTAGTGGGTCTGACCCAACGGCTAGCGGCGGAGTAAAAGAAATGCGCACTAATGGGACTGACCCAACGGCTAGTGGCAGTACAAATGACAGGCACGCTAGTGGGACTGACCCAACGGCTAGCGGCAAAATAGAAGAAATGCGCACTAGTGGGACTGACCCAACGGCTAGTGGCAGTGCAAAATCCAAACCCAACGTGATGTTTGCGAAGTTGGCGGCACAAAATCCAGGCCCAACGTGACATTTGTGAGGTTGGCGGCACGAAATCCAGGCCCAACGTTTGTGAAGTTGGCGGCACAAAATCCAGGCCCAACGTGACGTTTGTGAAGTTGGCGGCACAAAATCCAGGCCCAACGTGATAAAGTGATGTTGGCGGCACCAAATCCAGGCCCAACGTGATCTTTGTGAAGTTGGCGGCACTAAATCCAGGCCCAACTTGATAAAGTGATGTTGGCGGCACCAAGTCTAGGCCCAACGTGATCTTTGTGAAGTTGGCGGCACTAAATCCAGGCCCAACGTGATAAAGTGATGTTGGCGGCACCAAGTCCAGACCCAACGTGATAAAGTGATGTTGGCGGCACCAAATCCAGGCCCAACGTGACATTTGCGGTCAGCGGGATTGAACCCGGTCCTGCCGAGGTTGGCGGGATAGAACCCGATCCCAACGTAATATAAATGGTCAGCGGGATAAAATCCGGTCCTGCCGAGGTTGGCGGGATAGAACCCGGTCCCAACGTGATATAAACGGTCAGCGGGATAAAACCCGGTCCTGCCGTGGTTGGCGGGATAGAACCCGGTCGCAACGAGGTATGAACGGTCAGCGGGATAAAACCCGGTCCTGCCGAGGTTGGCGGGATAAAATACGGTCCCAACGTGATATAAACGGTCAGCGGGATAAAACCCGGTCCTGCCGAGGTTGGCGGGATAGAACCCGGTCCCAACGAGGTATGAACGGTCAGCGGGATAAAACCCGGTCCTGCCGAGGTTGGCGGGATAAAACCCGGTCGCAACGTGATATAAACGGTCAGCGGGATCAAACCCGGTCCTGCCGAGGTTGGCGGGATAAAACCCAGTTCCAACATGATGTTTGTGAAGTTTGTGAATGGTCAGTGGGATAAGACCCAGTCCTGCCATCCAATTGGTCAAGAAATTGAATTTGATTTGTCAAAAAACCAGAAATTAAATTTGATTTTCCAAGAAACAAGAATTTGAACTTGATTTTTGATTTTTGACTTTTTTTTTCTGATTTTTCGAGAGAATCTTTTCAACAATAATTTGCCCCAATTTCCACCAATTATTGCGCAACCGATCAATTGATTTGCATTACGGCATGGTTGCTCCTCCTTGAGGCCTTGATTCGTAAGATTCTGACTTACGCTCCTTCGTCGATTTCAGCCATGGATACCTGCACAGGGGCCTTGCCAAAGTACAACATGCACTTTATTTTAAAACACTGCAACTATTACTCATGGAAAGAGCAGTGTGATTGATTTGAAAGTCTTGCTTGACTCTTTGACGAAATCCTCAAGTGGACTATAAAATTTTGCCCCAGTGTGGGCCCATTTGATTGCAAAAATTGATTTGGATGACTTTCCATTTATTTGAACACTGTAAGAAACTATGTTTCCAAAAAGAAAATTTCATGATGAATTTCTTAAAGTAATACCAAATTACAGAAGATTTCTTCCTCACTTTTAGCATCTGTGTTTTGGGTAATGGGTCACCATTTCCAGTTCGTTCATCTTCAGGACCAATCAAGTGACTTTATTTCTGATTTGAGGTGGCCAAGGAAAATGAGAGGTCAAGATTTGTTTGGTTCTTGTGCCCAAAATCGTAATGCATTCAACATCACATCTTAGTGAAAGCAAAGAGTTTGTCACCCTTATTTCTTAAGAAAACGTAGTCCACATATGAGCTTTATAGGCTTGCAACAATATGGATAGAAACTATAGCTAAACATGCGAAACTGGTTATACCCTTATGATCACAAATGATTGATGGATTTCTTATGAGCATAATCCTTACTTTGGGTTGTCATGAAGGAATAAGTCAACGATGGACTTTATGAGCTTGTAATGTGGCTTGAAAACGATAGTTAAAGAGTAAGACTTTCAGGGACATTACACCGAAGATCGCATTTTTCCAAAATTGCCCCTACGTTGGAACTCAAAGATCTCAGACTTTGTTTGCATTTTTCTCCCCATTCACCAGGGACTTCAGCGTCGAATTTTCTTGCATTTACTTTTCTTGCTTTGCTTTTGCTTCCTTTTCTTTTCCTCGACCTAGTAGGTTTTCTCATGGTAAGTAGCGTCAACCCCATACCCAAGCAATTCAGAAATACAGCTAAAATTTTCGGCATCAGAAATTTCCTTGATAGGGCCATTGTAAAGAACAGAAGTCAGGACTTTCGGCTTTTGTAATGGGGTCAGGTGGGGTGCTTAGAAAAGTTAAGGCTTGAAAGAGGATTTCAAAAACGGTTTGAAGAATCCGAGATCGCATTGTTGTGCCAACCCTATTTTAGGGTTAAATCAAAGCTTGCCACAGTTTATTCTCAATTGAGGCTCTTTTCTTTCATTTTCTTTTTTCTTTGATTTTTCGGCCTTCTGCCATTTTTTGAACTTTCACAAAATTTGCCCCAGTTATTTTTGAACTGAGGTTCTTTTTTCTTCTTTTGTCTCTTGATTTTGTTGCATTATCACTTTTCACTTCTTGAAACTTTTCCTTTTTTCAACTCAAACTTGCCCCAGTGTGGGGTTTGCGATTCTCAGGGGTTGCCAAACGAAATAATTTATTCTGAAAGCTCAAAAGGGATAACTAGGGATAGAATGTTTGATTGGAAAAGAAGAGGGCCTGACTTTTATTCCGTTCCTTACATTGACTCTGAAAGGAAACTTTTCATTAATGCGAAATTTCTTGCATGTATCTGAATTAATTGGCTGAGGGAAGACCCTTGTTCATCCATATCTGTGAAACATAGGCGATCCGCGCGGAGAAAACTCTTCCTTTTTCTTTTCTCTTTCTCTCCTTTTTCCTTTTTCAAAATTGAAACCCAGGTAGAATCAAATTTCCCCAATTCGCGGTTCCCTTTCCCCTTTTCTTTTTTTCTTTTTCAAAATTCCCCAATCTCCTTCCCCAATGTGGGGTGCGATCATATGTGCACTCGAAAAGAACCACCAATTTTTAGCTCAAATGAGGATGCAAGGGATAAATGGTGTTTAGGTTGTAGAAGCGATGGCCAAAGCATCATTCTTACAGTTCATGACAACCAAAGTAACAAAATGCTCATTGAGAATCCATTCCCCTTTCGATATTTGAAAATCATTCCAATGTAGGGTAGTGATCATCAAGGCACTTATTTGAAACGAAATTATTCTTGTAAAGGCTCAAATGGGAGGGCAAATGATAAAATCTGTATAGGTAGAGAAACGAACACTCGAAGTATCATTCCAAATTTTCAAAACAAACAAGAATAATGCACATTTTTGCTTTCACTTAGATGTGAATTGAACCGGATTAGACAAAGCGGACACTTTTAAACAAAGATTGCCCCAATTTGTGATTTATCAATCAATGTGACTGATTTATTAGGGGGCCAATAGAAGTAGGCAAAATATGAATTGTACAGTGAAGGTGAAAAAGGTATCGTATTGGGTCCTTTGAGTGATCTCTTTTAATTCTGAGCACTCTTATTGCACAGCTCGGATCACCAATCCAGTGTATATATTTGCAAGTTTTCAGGCAAGATGTTGAAAAAATCTCAATTTAGTCTTATTTCTTAAAATTCATCATGAAATCTCCAATTGGCAAAATAAAGAATGAAATATACATGAATATATACAAAACGACAATTGTCCAAATGAAAAACTTTATTGCTGAAAAATCTCTAAAGAGCTTCATATATACACTTTTGTCTTCTTTTCTTTTGGAACAACAATGTATTAACAAATCAAATAAACATAACTTTCTTTTCTTTGAAGAACAATTACGAAGTCTCTTAGAGGCTTTAGCCTAGCGCTTCCAGATAGATCCTTCATGTTTTCATTGCAGGGTCTGCCCAAGAATCAAGTATTACCTTTTAAACTTCATCGGATCAAAATTGTTATCAGATATAGAAAAAATATTTCCACCTTATTGAAACATTTTTATGAATGCAGGGGAAGGGGAAAAACAAAAGAAAAATACCCTGAGTTAGTAATCAAGACTATAAAATCGGTATGCATGTCCTATGGGAGAGCCCTTTTATGCCAAGGGTAGGCCTAGCATGAAAATGGAATCCTCTAGGGTAGGCACCATACAATACCTGATGAATCCGATCAATTGACTGAGTGAAAAGTGATTTGAAAAATTTGGCCAATTTGGAGTGAGAAGAAACATTCGTCCTAAAAAATGAGGACAATACATGATATGTGAAAGAGAGCTTACTCTTGAAAGGATTGCAATGCCTCGACTAATTTATTCAGTGAATTTTTAGACTTAAATCCTAAAAAGGAATAAGCAGATCAAGAGGATAGGATGAAATTGATAAATTATTCAAATTGACTAGATTACCTTAAAAAGGGTAAAAGGGTCAAATGTATTGCATGAAATTTGATTATTTATTCAAAAATGAATGGATAACCCTAAAAATGAATCAAATGAATTGAATGAGATCAATTGATCAAACAGATCGAGTGAAATGATGATTTATTCAAAAACCGACCAAATTGCCCTAAAACTAGGCAAATCGGTCAAATGGATCGGATGATTTATTCAAAATTGACTAGATCACCCGAAAAAGGGTAAACTGGTCAAATGAAATTGAACGGAACTGACGATTTATTCAAAATCGACTATATTGTCTTAAAATGAATGAATTGGCAAAATGGATTGATTGAATTGTCGGGCCATTGGTGATTTCAAAATTATTGAGATGCATTAGTCTATGAGCCTCCTAAAATCAAATTTTGGCCTCAATTTGTTTATTGTCTCAGCAATGAAGAATTATTTGCGAATTTCTTCAAGTTAATGTCCTTTAAGCAAGGGATTTTTACCAACTATGTTAAAAATGGCCAAAGAATGATTGTTAGATGCTCATATTCTAATTACCAAAGATCGCCCCAGGGTCAGGATCGGATCCTACCTTACCTTGTGCACTACCCCTTTGGATGGTACAAAAATATAAACGTGCAAGTCTCCTTGGATTAAGTATCCGAAACACAAGGCGGCTTATTCCTAACACGGGATCCCCTAAATGGCATTCCCTTTCTAAGGTTTGTGCATGATGCCATTTATTAAAGCGATGTAAATATGTGACAAATATGGCCTAAAGGACATAAATAATGCATCGGGGGGAAAAGGTCTAAAATGAAATGTACTTATTGAAAATTAAGTGCAATGACTGAAATTTAAACATGTGAGTTATCTAGTGGGTAAGTCACTAAAAGAGTGCCAAAGAGGCCTCTTATTGCTAAAGCACATGAATGCAGGCCAAGAAAACAAAGAAATGGTTAGTGCAATTGATAGTACACGTAACATATTGGGAGCAATTAAGAAAAGAAATACAATAAAAGCAAGTAAAAGGGGTGGGACCCCTTCCCTCGTGCCTAATGTGCTTAAAAAAGAGTGAGGCTGACTCTAACCTAGGAAAAACTCTAACATTGATGCATGAGGCTGGGGTTCACTAATGCAACTAGACTCGATAAGGTTTAAAAAAGGTCCCCAAGCCTTCAGACCTAAGGGAATGGGTCATCAATCCCAAGACCCTCGGTCGGTGGCTCGGGCGATCCCCTAGGTACTGCTATGGGCGCAAAGCACATGTGACAGCCCCACCTCCCCCTAAGGCGAACCAGAGGGTTCGGCGGACCGCCTGCCCAGCTCTCGCCTATACCTGAATTGGAGTTGTGTGTGTTGAGATATGAGTGAATAAAGCAGGACTGCTAGTTGATTTCCGCAGTGAATTTCGAACTGGAAAATCTGGAATTGTTTTGTTAAATTTGACCTAGTTAGGGTGAGAACTGGACTAAGTAGTCTTCATAAAAATTGTAGCCCTATGTCTTAGATTTGAAATGGTATAAATTACATCCCAATCCGATAAGCGTAGCTTCAGATGTGTCCGTTACGCAAAACCCTATCAAATCTGTCTTTTACTAAAGCTCATTTCCGCACATGTTGTTAACTTGATTTTGTACTCATATGACTTTGAGCCTATTGAATGGTTATTGTGATGAATTTATATTGTGTATAACTTTGGGATTGGCTGAGGAAAATAATGAAGCCATAAATGGCTGGAAAATTAGGTAAACACAAAGGGCGTGCTGTCCAAATTTATGCTCGAGAACTAGAGAACTATACTTGCAACTTGAGTAAGGGTTAAGAGTGAATATCACTTGAACCATTTAGGATGTTTGCATCTTCTTTTACCGAGGTATATAAGTAAGGACTTGGCCGAACTTATACCCTTGAGGAAAAAAAATCATGACTGCTTGGAGTACGTTTTCTTTGTCACTTCGACTTAAATGGAGATTTCAAAGTTTTACGAGCAAGTATAAGTTTTACAAATATTTTACTCATAACCTTTGGTTTAAATGTACTCTTTTCACTTCCAAAACTATACTTATATTATGTACTAGTAGTTATTCAGATTTTCTTGGGTTCCCTTAAACTTTAGAGGGGTTTAACTGTAATATTTTCTTTTGGCTATTATTAGGGTTTCTTGGCGATTGAGAGTGTTATCCAGGAGGATACTTTGGACATTATTTTGCTTAAATAGGTGACTATTCCTTGTTTGCTACATTTTTCTTGACTTCATGACTTGTGTTATTGTTTGATAACGTGTTAAGTGCTTTTAATGATTATCAAAACGAGTTTTCTAGGCGCGTGTGTACTTTATCGCACTCGACCTAAATGAATGTGAAATTTTCAATGATTTAATGATTGAAACGTTAGTTGTGCATGATGTAAGCCTTTTGGCTGAATTGGGCCCTGCCCTTCGTTACAGATCGACTCGAGCCAGAAGCGGATTCGGTCGGGCGATATGGTGATCCTGGGTGTGAACGTTTGGTATACTCGAGTATTACCTTGTAGGTTGGTGGAGTCGAGCCAACGTCCAGGAGGGGGTGAATGAAATGAACGATCGAACGAGGGGTTTACTTACAAAAATATATTTTCAAATGATTGGAGGAATAAGGGGAATGGCTGGAGAATGAACGAACGAACAAATGGCTCCCTGTGAGCCCGTATCCTTTTAATGTATGTGTTATTATCGCTTTCCATTGTAAATGTTTCCTGAATTATTGATTATCGATGGTTAATGTATTGGCTTTGTTGTTGAATATGGGTTCGGAATCTCACTAAGCTTTTAACTCACCCTTTTAGTTTTGTTTTCCTTAACAGGGGGATGCGAGCAAGGACGAGAGCCTAGTGTAGGTTAGCCTAGTCTAGTTTCGTGTTTTGTAATGGTTCTCGTTCTAGTGCTTGGCACGGGCTGGATGTATGACGAATTGAGAACCTTTGTATATTCGATATTTGTACTTCCTTTTGAGATAGAAATGTATATAGGTTTCGCTTTAAGTTTTGGATTGTTATTTCATTTGATCTTGTGGTTTTATTTTGGATTTGATTGAGGTTCGACCGAGTCCCGGCGAGTGTTGGGCAGGCGGTCCGCCGAACCCTCTGGTTCGCCTTCGGGGGAGGTGGGGCTGTCACAGGTGGTATCAGAGCCTGTTTCGCGTGGTCTCTGCGCGGAGTAAGCCTGGACTGAGTGGTAAATAGGTATGAAGGACTAAGTGCTCGTTCGAGCATAAGCTATGAACCCTGAAGTGTTATAGGTCTTAAATCTTTCTCATGGTATCTAAGGATCATAGATAGGTATGTCGGGTAGGAATTTCGATTTGTAGATGGTTTACTCTTGGGACTGGCCAGCTCGAGAGGTGAATTATCTTATTTCGGATTCTTGTGCCTGAGTACTCCAGAGTTGAGACGGTACTAAGTACTTGAGATTTGCATTTTCGGAATATGAACAGGCTTTGTCTGGCTAGAATAAGTATAAGAGGTTAATGGACATCGAGTCGGATAGAAAGTGACGTGCGAGACCGGACGGGGTTATTCTAACTGGGTGTGGGATGATATATCCCTTTTCTTTTGATTCGCCCGTATATTGTCACTACATAGCCGTCAGTTGTGTATTTGTGTATATGAATATCTGCCTGACTTGAGACGTATTTGTATATTTGATTATTTGTTTCCTTGATATGTTTATGTGGTGTGTTATGTGTGTAAAGGTTTATTTGGGTATTTGGCACCCTAAATTTTAGTTACTTTAGTCACCTTATTGCGTTTATTCATTAAATTACTTTTTTTAAAAAAAAAAAAGAGAAAAGAGAGGGAAAAATATATATGGAGGGAAGACGTAGTCGAGGACGAGGTCGTGGCCGTGGGACTAAGCGAGCCCAGGAGCCAAGAGAAGAAAGGGAAATCAGAGTTGAACAAGAGCAAGGACCAAGGGTCGAAGCCGGAGACCAAATGGCGACGGCGATGCAACAGATGACGAATATTTTGGCACGACTGGTGGATCAACAAGGCCAAATGGCCGTGAATCAACCGCAGAACCCTGAAATCGGAGAAGACAAGGCTCTTGAAAGGTTCCAGAAGTTTGCTCCTCCAAAATTCCTTGGAGGGCCCGATCCGGACGTAGCTGAACAATGGGTAGAAACCATGGTTAACATCTTCACAGCTCTAAACTACACTGAGCAAAGGCAAGTGAACTTTGCAATGTTCCAATTTGAAGGACCGGCCCGAGCATGGTGGAACGTGATTAGAGCAAAGTGGGAAAGAGAACAGACCGTATGGACATGGGCGAATTTCATAAGGGAATTTAACGAGAAGTACCTCCCTCCTTTAGTCCAAGAGAGGAGAGAGGAGGAGTTTATTGTGTTAAGCCAGGGAACGCTAAGTGTGGCCGAATATGAAACGAAATTTACAAGACTATCCAAGTTTGCTTCTGAATTGGTGGCCACAGAGCGGCGAAGAGTAAGACGGTTCATACAGGGATTAAATTTGGAAATCCAAGAAGCATTAGCGGCGGTACAAGTGAATACGTTTACGGAGGCTCTTGAGAAAACTCAAAGAATCGAGACTGCAAAGGCACAGATAAAAGCCTCCCAGACCTGGAAAAGGGGTGCATCGGGTAGTGTAGTGGAGGAATTAAGTGAAACAATAACACCTCCTAAAGTGCAGAAAGTGAATTTTTTGTCCCACCCACCATGAACAATAGGGGCATTAAATGAACGATCTACAAAAGGAAGTCAAGTAGGCCATGGGGAGATTTTTCAAAAAAGCCAACAAGTGGCTTCTTCCTTGACTTGTGGCTACTGTGGAAAGGCCAATCACACTGAGAGTGATTGTTGGAGGAAAGGCCGGAAGTGTTTGATTTGCGAAAATGGTGACCACCAGGTTAGCAACTGTCCGAGGAAACGGTCACGTGAAAGTAGTA
Organism: Coffea arabica; assembly: GCF_036785885.1. NCBI lineage: Eukaryota > Viridiplantae > Streptophyta > Magnoliopsida > Gentianales > Rubiaceae > Coffea > Coffea arabica. Next base: position 20,139,093 of record NC_092318.1, on the reverse strand, counting down.
CTCAGCAACTGGAAGGCACTAAACCAAAATCAGCGAATGAAAAAGGAAACCGAACAAAAGTACCGGCAAGGGTATATGCCTTAGACGACCAACAAGCTCCTGAGCCATCTGAAGGTAAAAATTTCGAGGACGAAATTTCTTAAGGGGGAGAGAGTGTGAGAACTTGCAAATTCCTTATATATTTCTTGAAAATTTCCTTTTATTTGAAAATTATTTGGAAAATACTATTCTATACCATCTTACTACTCAATCACCCTAGAAAAAGTGCCAATGATCATAGGAAATTAGGGTTTTCCTTTCCGATTTCAATTCGAAGTGAAATAGGATTTTTCGTGTACCCGTAATGTAATTATCCGGTATGGAGTAAGGATCAAATTTGGTGCTTAAGAGTGACTTTTAGGTGAGAAATAATATGTGATTAGAAGCTATGATATAAAGTTAGTGAATAGGAAGTAAAAACCCTAGTACGTGTAATTTAAGGAAAACGGTTAGAACTGACGTGTACCGTTCGTTACCGAGTGAGTGCATCGATTAAACCCTACTTTATTTCTTTAATCTCCTCATTCTATTTTGGCTAATTAACCCTCAAAATATCTTATACATGAGTCACCATGGTGGGCCAAAGGAAGAAGGAAAAAAACTCTAGAAAGGACACATGTCAAGCCCTTATTGGAAGGAGCTTTGACTAATTTGTATCAACCATCATAAAACAAGAATTTAACCAAATCTTCTCCATTTCTTCAGCACCTTGGCAGAAAATAGAAAGAGAAAAAGGGGAGAGAAACTTCATCTTCATCAACTAAATTTCTTGCCTAATCTTAAACTCCAACCATAAATCTTGGGAATCACTTCACCAAAACTACTCTTTAGGAAAGATTAGAGCTTTGTATGGCAAGATTTTGAAGGAAAGGTTGTGGTCTTCTCCTACAAGTATCCTTGGAAGGTATCATGGCTTTTCACCCTTTTCTTTTTCCCAATTTTGGTTAAATATGGCTAGAAGCTTTTAATTTTGAGTTACAACGGTTAATTAGTGAATTTTGTTGGAGTTAGGGGGATGATTAGCTAGGGTTTCATTTTCAGCTTTGATTATGATCATATATCCTTTAATTCATGTTATGAAGTTGCTAGTTGGAGGGTTTGATGATTTAAACCTAACAAACATGAAATTCTAGCAACAAAGTTCTAATTCCAGGTTTAAATTCTCACAAAACACCATTCTGCCTGTTTTTGTTTCATCATGATAGAGGCCAAATTAGACTTCACATAAAACATGAAAGTTGTAGTAAAATGATGATTTATAGGTGCCTGCAAAATTTCAACTCAATCGGAGCAACGTAGCCTATAAAAAGACCGAAATACCCCTGCTACCCTGTTTCTATCCGAAAATGAAAATCAGCCTCTGTAAGTGGTTAGTTTGACCAGGAATATTACCGAATTGGTTGATGATGTCTTCTTAAGAATTATAGCCTTATATCTTAGCTTTCAAATGGCTTTGGAATAACCTGAATTGGAGTTGTGTCTGCTGAGTATGAGTGAATAAAGCAGGACTGCTAGTTGATTTCGGCAGTGAATTTCGAACTGGAAAATCTGGAGTTGTTTTGGTAAATTTGACCTAGTTAGGGTGAGAACTGGACTAAATGGTCTTCATCAAAATTGTATCCCTCTATCTTAGATTTGAAATGGTATAAGTTACATCCCAATCCGATAAGCGTAGCTTCAGATGTGTCCGTTACGCAAAACCCTATCAAATCTGTCTTTTACTAAAGCTCATTTCCGCACATGTTGTTAACTTGATTTTGTACTGATATGACTTTGAGCCTATTGAATGGCTATTGTGATGAATTTATATTGTGTATAACTTTGGGATTGGCTGAGGAAAATAATGAAGCCATAAATGGCTGGAAAATTAGGTAAACACAAAGGGCGTACTGCCCAAATTTATGCTCGAGAACTAGAGAACTATACTTGCAACTTGAGTAAGGGTTAAGAGTGAATATCACTTGAACCATCTAGGATGTTTGCATCTTCTTTTACCGAGGTATATAAGTAAGGACTTGGCCGAACTTATACCCTTGAGGAAAAAAAATCATGACTGCTTGGAGTACGTTTTCTTTGTCACTTCGACTTAAATGGAGATTTCAAAGTTTTACGAGCAAGTATAAGTTTTACAAATATTTTACTCTTAGCCTTTGGTTTAAATGTACTCTTTTCACTTCCAAAACTATACTTATATTATGTACAAGTAGTTATTCAGATTTTCTTGGGTTCCCTTAAACTTTAGAGGGGTTTAACTGTAATATTTTCTCTTGGCTATTATTAGGGTTTCTTGGCGATTGAGAGTGTTATCCGGAAGGATACTTTGGACATTATTTTGCTTAAATCGGTGACTGTTCCTTGTTTGCTATATTTTTCTTGACTTCATGACTTGTGTTATTGTTTGATAACGTGTTAAGTGCTTTTAATGATTATCAAAACGAGTTTTCTAGGCGCGTGTGTACTTTATCGCACTCTACCTAAATGAATGTGAAATTTTCAATGATTTAATGATTGAAATGTTAGTTGTGCATGATGTAAGCCTTTTGGCTGAATTGGGCCCTGCCCTTCGTTACCGATTGACTCGAGCCAGAAACGGACTCGGTCGGGCGATATGGTGACCCTGGGTATGAACGTTTGGTATACTCGAGTATTACCTTGTAGGTTGGTGGAGCATGGCCAACGTCCAGGAGGGGGTGAATGAAATGAACGATCGAACGAGGGGTTTACTTACAAAAATACATTTTCAAATGATTGGAGGAATAAGGGGAATGGCAGGAGAATGAACGAATGAAAAAATGGCTCCCTTTGAGCCCGTATCCTTTTAATGTATGTGTTATTATCGCTTTCCATTGTAAATGTTTCTTGAATTATTGATTATCGATGGTTAATGTATTGGCTTTGTTGTTGAATATGTGTTCGGAACCTCACTGAGCTTTTAACTCACCCCTTTAGTTTTGTTTTCCTTAACAGGGGGATGCGAGCAAGGACGAGAGCCCAGTGTAGGTTAGCCTAGTCTAGTTTTGTGTTTTGTAATGGTTCTTGTCCTAGTGCTTGGCACGGGCTGGATGTATGACGAATTGAGAACCTTTGTATATTCGATATTTGTACTTCCTTTTGAGATAGAAATGTATATAAGTTTCGCTTTAAGTTTTGGATTGTTATTTCATTTGATCTTGTGGTTTTATTTCGGATTTGATTGAGGTTCGACGGAGTCCTGGTGAGAGTTGGGCAGGCGATCCGCCGAACCCTCTGGTTCGCCTTAGGGGGAGGTGGGGCTATCACATCAAACATCAAAGAGAAACACCAACACCTGAATTAGACAAAATGATTCAGGAAACAAAACAAGAACTATCAGCAATTATCTACTAAAAACAAGGCATTCTAGTTGGCTCAACTAGAGTAAAAATTCAGAGAAAATCATTTTTACTGTACCACCGGAAGTACTTTTGCGGTCCGGCCAGTTATTGTGCATGCACGGCAACAAAAGACAAACAAAGCACTGTAGCAGTACTGTAGAAAAAACACTGTAGCTGGGGTACTGTAGCAATATGGAAAATTTTGTTATAAATACCCCTCAAACCCAACACATTCCACACACCATTCTTACGCCATTTCTTCAAGACTACTTCTCTCTCTAGCTTGAAGAAACTCTCCTCACTCTCTCTACAAACTAGTTTTTAGATTTTTAGTTTTTAGTTTTCATCAAACAAAGAGCAAGCCTTGTGAGAGCTTCATATCCTTGTAAGTTCTCTTATTTATATTCTGTAATTCATATTCAATCAAATGGTCGGCTGTGCCGCCTTATATCCATTTAATTCTTGTTTTTATTTTCTATTTTTACATTCCATTTTATTAACAATCTATGGTCAGTTATACCGCCTAAGCTAACTTACTAACCTTTACATTCTGTTATTTACATTCTATTTATACATAGCTGGTTCAACCGCTTATACTAACTAGTGGCAGTCCGGCTGCGACCCACTTCCTAACTTTCATGCTTTCCTCCTCTATTCTTTTATTATTCCTGGTTTAAGGGGCTAACCCCTCGCCATTCTTCTATTCAAACAAGAAATAAATAGCAAGCTATCAGACACACCCGGTGGAAAAATAGACGCATTGGGGAAAAAACTCAGACAAGATCTTATCTGAACAAATCAGTCACCAACAAGAGATTCAGGCAGAATCTGCTTCAACAAAATTGGTCATTCATGAAATTGAAATCAGGATTGACCAAGAAGCAGCCTATACCCATGCCAAGAAGATTCTTACAATCTATCCAGAAAAATACCTTTCAATCTTTTTACCCAATTCATCCCAAAAACTTCTCTTCCAAAAACCTATTTCTCAAACTTACTTTTCAAACCTTTAGAAGACCAAAAGCTTTGGATTGAACAATACTTTACAACAAGAGTTTGAAATTCAAAGAACTTCCTTGATCAATACCATACGAAACTTCCAAGGTCTTCTACCCTAAATAAATCATATTCAAACCCTTTTATACAAAATTATATTCCCAACCAAGAAAACACCCAAAATCTATACCATCCTCAAATGATTCATTCTGATATTTTTAGAATAAAACCCAATACCTTTCAATACTCATACAATAAGGAAGACATCTATGAATGGAGCATAGATGAAATGTTCAGACACAATCTTCCTATGGCATCTCAACAGATGACAACCACAGCTATGTTTAAACAAACATTACATGGCTGCAATCAACTGATTGCTCATATCCTACTCATAGGATTTATTGGGCAATTCAAAGGATGGTGGGAAGAACATCTCATCATTGAAGACAGAAATATTATTCTAGTCACGACCAACAGGGATGAATCTGATCTACAAGATGAGAACATCCTGCCAGAAACAATGTTATTCAATATCACATCTGATGATGATTCTGGAGTCGTCCAAGGGGATTCATCAAAACTATTCCCAAGCTCCAGAAGATATCAATACATATTCCTGATGAAATCAGACAGAAACAAAGTTCACAACAAAGATTTCTTCAAAGGCCTTCTTGAATCCCAATACAAGAAGACTAAGTCTTGGAAAGAAACAACTTGTGAACAGAACCAACAAGCTGACTGGCTGCCCAATCCGACGGAAGATCAACCCCAAGGAAGAAATCTTGGATCATTTTACAAACAGTTTGGGTCATTAAGCTACCATACAAGGCCCAATAAACAACCAAAACCTATGAGTTTCAAAACCCTTTTTCCTTCTAGAAAACAGCTAGCCTTATCCATTTTCAAAATCCATCTACTCAGATACACAATCCAACATTTCCAATACAACAAAAAATTCAATATTTTAAGACTAGTAGCCCAATTGTCAAATCCTCTAATCGAATCAGATATTTTCAAATCTGAACGAAAGGAAGGTTATGACAAATAAATTTCAATATCTTCTTTCCCAAACATCAGTGATGAAGATGAAAAAGAAGGACATATGATAACCAAAAATTATAACCTTCTTTTCAGCATCATTGAAGATATTCTTGAAATAAGACAACCATACTCGAACCAAATTTCGAAACCTTTAGATGATCTTTTCTTTGACATTCCAGAAAAAATTCCTAGACAAAATTTTTGTAAACCAAAAACTTATGGTTTCCGGGAAATTCTTGACAGATTCCTTATTCAACCTATATCCTTACAAAAAACATTTAACCCTAGGAACCTGAATAACAATTCTCAGTTATTTTAGGAAAACTTGATTCATATACGATTACTAATTATTGATAATTATGTAATCGAAACAAAAGCCCTAGTTGATACAGGGTCAGACCAAAACTCTATTTCTGAAAACCTTATTCCAATCCAACTTTTAGAATTCCTTAGAATAACCAATAATCCTAAACTTGATATCAAATTCAAATTTCCAAATATTCAAAACCAATTCTCAGATACCTTCTTTTTGATTGAGAATTTGACCAACAATATCATCTTAGGAGCATCATTTCTCAACCAATTGGCTCCTTTCCAAATTATATATAAAGGGATAATATCCCAACTTTTTAAACTAACTAATTCTTTTTGCAAAAACATGGCAGGAGAAGGAAATTCATCATCATACAATCCAGAAGAGAAAAACAGTCTCTTCAATGGATACTCTACTTGGCAACAAACCTCTCACGGAGAAATATCCGGCAATCAAACTAATGAGTACCAAACATTATCCAATCAGAATCAAGCTAATTGGGAGTGGATCCCTGAGGAATCCTCCTCAAACTGGATACCTGCGGAATCTACTTCAAATTGGATGCCCAATGAAACAATCTCAAATCAATTCCAAGCAATTGATGAGACTTCAACAATAAACTGGATTCAGGAAACTGAAGAAGAAGAAAAGCCATTCCTAATTTCTGAAGATCCTGCTACTCAATCCTTCCAAGTCAAACTCAGAGACGATGCATTCTCACGCCTTTGGACAGAATATCACTACTTGGAAAACGAGCACAAAGAATCCAGAATCAGAAACTTTGATAGTATATTCTTTAACCAAGACACCGGTGAAAGAATTCCTATCTACCATATACACAAATACAATCACGTTGGAGTGAAAGAATCAAATTACTCCATACAAACTTTGAAGGAACAATGCTTCATGCAAAGAAGATACATACAGAGAATGGTTCTCAACAAGTATTTACTTGAGAAACGAGGAGTAAATACACGACATTACAAACAATGGATCAAAGAAGCATTAGAAGAATTATCAGCAATGATTTGTTGAACAAATGCTTCGAGGAACATTCAAGCTGGCTCAATCGGAACAAAATTCAGAAAAAATCATTTTTACTGTAGCACCGGAAGCACTGTAGCAATCCGGCAAGTTACTGTGCAAACACGGCAACAAAAGACAAATGTTGCACTGTAGCAAATCACTGTAGCGGGTACTGTAGCACTACGGAAATTTTTGCTATAAATACCCCTTAAACCCAACACATTCCACACACCATTTCTACACCATTCTAACACCAATTCTTCAAAGCTACTTCTCTCTCTAGCTTGAAGAATCCTCCTCCCTCTCTCTACAAACAAGTTTCTTAGTTTTTATATTTTAGTTTTTAGATCAAACAAAGGAGCAAGCCCTTGTCCAAGCTTCATATCTGTAAGCTCTCTTTTATTTTCTTGTATTCATATATTCAATCAAATGGTCGGTTGAGCCACCTTATATCCATTTGCTTATTCTTGTTTTATTTGTTTTGTTTATACTAATCATACATGGCCGGTTATACCGCCTGAGGTAACACTAACTTGTTTTTACATTCCTTTATTTATATTCTGTTTATACATGGTTGGTTCAACCGCCTATACTAACTAGTGGCAATCCGACTGCGACCCACTTCCTAACTTTCATGCTTTCCTCCTCTATTCTTTTATTGTTCCTGGTTTAAGGGACTAACCCCTTGTCCCATTCTGGTATTAGAGCCAGAGGGGGAAGTTGAGAGATGGCTATCTTTCTTTACTTATTATGATGTTGGTAGTGTAGATCTACAAGATTAAATCTTCCTGATGAGATTTATTAACTTCGTGATTATCATCTTTCTTATTTATGCTACTGATAGTGTAGATCTACAAGTTTAGATCTGATTAGATGAGACTGGTTAACTTCGTGATTACTATCTAATGTATTCAAGTTTATTATAATTTTGATAGTCTTGATTTCATGACTTTGGATCTGATTGAATGACATGGATCCAGTAAGTGCCAACGTCCGGTCCAGGTAAGACCATGGGATTTGGCTCTGTAGGGGCGTTGAGGTTCTTGGGACGTACTTCAAGACGGGGAAGTGTCACAAGATCAGATCCAGGGAAAATGAGTTTTTTACTATCAATCTTATGATTTTGTTTGGAAAAATAGTCGTCATGCATAGTTAATCTTTCTCAAAAGATTTAGATCTATTCTCATAGGTTTATTTTACTATCTTTATTATGATGGAAATATGGTCATCATGTATAGTTAATTCTTCTCAAAAGGTTAGATCTTTTCTTGTAAATTTTCACACTATCCTTTATAATCTGTTTAGAAAAATGGTTTATCCTCCATGGATCCCGAAGGATTCTGTGCCAAAGGGAAGAGGATTATAAGGTTTTTAATCATCTTAGTGTTTGTTTATTTTATGTATTTTCTTGTTTATTTATTAGTTTACAATGACTTCTCCAATTAAAGCTTACTTCATAAATTCTAGTTTTTCTTCAAACAACAAACCTTTGGATAAATTTCAAACTAGAATTGCTCGGATTGAGCAGTCAATTCTTATTCAAAGAAAACTAGAAAACAAATCTTTTGAATTCCAGATTAATGAACAACACATTAGATCTGAATTCTTTGTAAACCACAATCATTTTAAAAGAAAACAATTTTTTGACAAACATCAGGGAGAAGCCCGGAAAAATATACAAGAAAACTTTTATGACTTTTTGACAAAAACAAAACAAAACATTCATTTCTTTGACTGGTATGAGTCCCAAACATCTCAGGAGTCATCCTCACCAGAACTCTTAAGTCCAGTCCAAACGACCATATCAAAACCTGCATCCTCTATGTGAAAAACCATAAAAACACAAGTTCCTACACCAGATCTCATAGATCAGGTCCACTGTCACGACCCCACCTCCCCCTAAGGCGAACCAGAGGGTTCGGCGGGCCGCCTGCCCGGCTCTCGCCGGGACTCAGTCGTTCACTACAATCCTCAATGGAATTTCAAGATATATATATCAAATATACATCAAAGGTTCCCAAACTTTACATATCAAAAGCGAAGCGTCCACGCTTCCACTGCGCCCCTCTGATCCTTAATACCAACTATTCTACAGGAGGAAGTCCAAAACTAGACTATTACACATCCAATCAATTCTAAACGTTCAATACAATCCCAATATGAACGATTACACAAAAGGAATTCTAAGTTCAAACCATACATGACATAATCCATGAATAAACACTACAAGCCCTTCCTTTGCCTTGAGCCTTGTGGAGGGGAATAAAACATTTTGGGGTGAGCTAGAAGCTCAGCGAGTAACCAATAAAATCAGTAATCAAATCTGTTTAACAATAGTTCATTTCAATGATGTCGTAAATCAAATGATAAGTCTAGAAACAATTACAACTTTTACAAAACATTAAATATGGAGTATCAATAATTCAAGAAACAGGTACAATGGAAAGCGATAGTAACATTCATGAAAAGATACGTTCGTTCTCCTGTCATTTCATTGCATTTTTGGTTTCATTCGTGCATTCATTCACCCCGTCCCTGGCTTTTGGCCAGGCTCCACCAACCTACAAGGTAATACTCGAGTATACCGAAACGTTCACCCAAGTTCCTAGTCGCCCGACCGAGTCCGCTTCTGGCTCGAGACGACCGGTAACAAGGGGCAATGGCCAGTTCAGCCCAAAAGGCTTACATTCATGCGCAAGTAGCATTTAATCATTAATCATTGAAAATTTCATATTCATTTAGGTCGAGTGCGATAAAGTACACACTCGCCTAGAAAACTCGTTTTAACAATCATTGAAAGCAAAATCAATAATAACAAGACACTGATATGCAAGCACGCATGATATGTAAGAAAACAGATCCAAAATTAACTTTGAAAACAGTTCAAAAGTAAATAATGCGGGAAAGCGGTTCAAAAGTAAATTTGGAAACAGTTCAAAAGTAAATAATGCAAGAAACGGTTCATAATAATTTTAGAAATAGTTTGTGGTCACTCACCTCCACGGCTCTGAAACCATCCATCATATAGCATTGCCTTGCTCAATCCAAGTCTTAAATCACAAACTCAATGCAAACAAGTTCCTTCAAAGTTTGGACAGCACTTCCCCTGAATTTGCTAACATTTCCAGCCATCATGGCTTCATTATTTCCTCATCCAGTCCCAAAGGTACACACACAACAACAAGTTCATCCAATAGCCATTCAGTAAGCTCCAAGTAGTACTAGTACAAGTCAAGCTAGGGAAAAGTCCGGAAATGAAAGTTAAGCTCAAAACCAGAAAAACAGTTTTGACGTCCTTTTGCGGTAATGGCACCAAAGGTACTACGAGTATCGGATGGAGGTCCAAGACCCACCGTTTCGAAGCTAAGAACCAGGGCTACAACAATGTCGAAGGTCACTCAGTCCAAATCCCAGCACAACTAAGTCAAATATGCCAAATAACAAACCAGAACCGTACTTGCAGGTTTACAAATTACACTATGCTGTAATCAGTACAACTCAGTCTAAACAGGTCCAAATGCAGAAATTCCAAAGGCATATGGTAGCTAGGACATCAAGATACATTTCATCAGAAGACCTCAACACCCAAATCCAAAACAATTCCAGTCAAAACAACCCATTTCAGACACAGTTCTAACATCCTGATGAACCCAGAACAGCAATAGTAATTTCGACTTTTCTCATTCCACACTACTCCGATTGACCTGAAATTTTGCAGGCACCTCCAAAATTTCATTCCCTACAACTTTCATGTTTTAATCCAAGACCAATTCGGCCTCTAAAGAGGAGCTAAAAATTCAGGCAGAATGTTCCTTCACAAAACCTAATTTTCTGAAATTTCTTCCAAAACAGAAATTGATTGTAATTAATCACTTTTTCCACCTCCTAGAGTCATTAAACATCATTTCCAATCATCATACATGACCCCATAATCATATCCATATGAAAACAGAAAAATCCCCAAAAATTATAAAACTTCACCAATTCAACCAAAATCAAGATATAATCCATAAAAGTGCATCTTATACCACCACCAATCATGAATTGAACATCAATTAAGGGAGGAGAGTGGTTCTTCACAACTCACCTTAGCCATACAAGAGATAGAGCAACAAATCACCTTAGCTTTCCAAACAACTCCACAAAACACCTCAAGACCACTTAGCAAAGAGATTTTATGGAATGATTTGGAGTTTTATTGGTTGGATTTGAAGATTGAGCAAGAAATAGAAGGAAGAAATTGAGAGCTTTTCTTTCTTTCTTGAGCAAGAACATTCAGCCAAGAAGCTTGCAAAATGAAGCTTATTTTGATCAATTTTTTGTATTTATTTGGTAAAGGTAAAGGTAAAGTCAAAGAGTCAAAGTCCAAGATTAAATCACAAGGTGACACTTGTCACCTTTTGGTTCAAAACTTATCCTTTTGTCTCTCCAATACAAATATCTTAACACCTTGTAAAATAATATCACTTAATACAAAAATCCAACAAGTTGTCAAAAATATATTGCGTTTACCGCACTTGCGGGTCCCACGTCCAAAATACGCTTTTAATTTCTCAAAAACTAACCGATACTAGAAAAATCATTTTAAAACTATCTTTGCTCATAATCTTTATCTGGGGAATTTTTCTAATCAAGAAAATGTAGAAAAGGCGGGCGATTAAAAAAAATAAACCCTAGAAAATTAGAAAATTTCCGGTTCTCAAATTCATTTTTTTTCGGGGCGTCACAATCTCCCCTCCTTAAAAGAATGTCGTCCTCGACGTTCCCTCTTGTACCAATCAAGTCGAGATATCCCGCAAGAATCACTAAAAACCAAACCCACAGTCCGGCATCCTAAACTTCAAGCCTAGGATACACTACAGAGATCTGAAGCCTAAGCTCTGATACCAACTGTCACGACCCCACCTCCCCCTAAGGCGAACCAGAGGGTTCGCCGGGCCGCCTGCCCGGCTCTCGCCGGGACTCAGTCGTTCACTACAATCCTCAATGGAATTTCAAGATATATATATCAAATATACATCAAAGGTTCCCAAACTTTACATATCAAAAGCGAAGCGTCCACGCTTCCACTGCACCCCCCTGATCCTTGATACCAACTATTCTACAGGAGGAAGTCCAAAACTAGACTATTACACATCCAATCAATTCTAAACGTTCAATACAATCCCAATATGAACGATTACACAAAAGGAATTCTAAGTTCAAACCATACATGAGATAATCCATGAATAAACACTACAAGCCCTTCCTTCGCCTTGAGCCCTGTGGAGGGGAATAAAACATTTTGGGGTGAGCTAGAAGCTCAGCGAGTAACCAATAAAATCAGTAATCAAATCTGTTTAACAATAGTTCATTTCAATGATGTCGTAAATCAAATGATAAGTCTAGAAACAATTACAACGTTTACAAAACATTAAATATGGAGTATCAATAATTCAAGAAACAGGTACAATGGAAAGCGATAGTAACATTCATGAAAAGATACGTTCGTTCTCCTGTCATTTCATTGCATTTTTGGTTTCATTCGTGCATTCATTCACCCCGTCCCTGGCTTTTGGCCAGGCTCCACCAACCTACAAGGTAATACTCGAGTGTACCGAAACGTTCACCCAAGTTCCTAGTCGCCCGACCGAGTCCGCTTCTGGCTCGAGACGACCGGTAACAAGTGGCAATGGCCAGTTCAGCCCAAAAGGCTTACATTCATGCGCAAGTAGCATTTAATCATTAATCATTGAAAATTTCATATTTATTTAGGTCGAGTGCGATAAAGTACACACTCGCCTAGAAAACTCGTTTTAACAATCATTGAAAGCAAAATCAATAATAACAAGACACTGATATGCAAGCACGCATGATATGTAAGAAAACAGATCCAAAATTAACTTTGAAAACAGTTCAAAAGTAAATAATGCGGGAAAGCGGTTCAAAAGTAAATTTGGAAACAGTTCAAAAGTAAATAATGCAAGAAACGGTTCATAATAATTTTAGAAATAGTTTGAGGTCACTCACCTCCACGGCTCTGAAACCATCCATCATATAGCATTGCCTTGCTCAAATCCAAGTCTTAAATCACAAACTCAATGCAAATAAGTTCCTTCAAAGTTTGGACAGCACTTCCCCTGAATTTGCTAACTTTTCCAGCCATCATGGCTTCATTATTTCCTCATCCAGTCCCAAAGGTACACACACAACAACAAGTTCATCCAATAGCCATTCAGCAAGCTCCAAGAAGTACTAGTACAAGTCAAGCTAGGGAAAAGTCTGGAAATGAAAGTTAAGCTCAAAACCAGAAAAACAGTTTTGACGTCCTTTTGCGGTAATGGCACCAAAGGTACTACGAGTATCGGATGGAGGTCCAAGACCCACCGTTTCGAAACTAAGAACCAGGGCTACAACAATGTCGAAGGTCACTCAGTCCAAATCCCAGCACAACTAAGTCAAATATGCCAAATAACAAACCAGAACCGTACTTGCAGGTTTACAAATTACACTATGCTGTAATCAGTACAACTCAGTCTAAACAGGTCCAAATGCAGAAATTCCAAAGGCATATGGTAGCTAGGACATCAAGATACATTTCATCAGAAGACCTCAACACCCAAATCCAAAACAATTCCAGTCAAAACAACCCATTTCAGACACAGTTCTAACATCCTGATGAACCCAGAACAGCAATAGTAATTTCGACTTTTCTCATTCCACGCTACTCCGATTGACCTGAAATTTTGTAGGCACCTCCAAAATTTCATTCCCTACAACTTTTATGTTTTAAGCCAAGGCCAATTCGGCCTCTAACGAGGAGCTAAAAATTCAGGCAGAATGTTCCTTCACAAAACCTAATTTTCTGAAATTTCTTCCAAAACAGAAATTGATTGTAATTAATCACTTTTTCCACCTCCTAGAGTCATTAAACATCATTTCCAATCATCATACATGACCCCATAATCATATCCATATGAAAACAGAAAAATCCCCAAAAATTATAAAACTTCACCAATTCAACCAAAATCAAGATATAATCCATAAAAGTGCATCTTATACCACCACCAATCATGAATTGAACATCAATTAAGGGAGGAGAGTGGTTCTTCACAACTCACCTTAGCCATACAAGAGATAGAGCAACAAATCACCTTAGCTTTCCAAACAACTCCACAAAACACCTCAAGACCACTTAGCAAAGAGATTTTATGGAATGATTTGGAGTTTTATTGGTTGGATTTGAAGATTGAGCAAGAAATAGAAGGAAGAAATTGAGAGCTTTTCTTTCTTTCTTGAGCAAGAACATTCAGCCAAGAAGCTTGCAAAATGAAGCTTATTTTGATCAATTTTTTGTATTTATTTGGTAAAGGTAAAGGTAAAGTCAAAGAGTCAAAGTCCAAGATTAAATCACAAGGTGACACTTGTCACCTTTTGGTTCAAAACTTATCCTTTTGTCTCTCCAATACAAATATCTTAACACCTTGTAAAATAATATCACTTAATACAAAAATCCAACAAGTTGTCAAAAATATATTGCGTTTACCGCACTTGCGGGTCCCACGTCCAAAATACGCTTTTAATTTCTCAAAAACTAACCGATACTAGAAAAATCATTTTAAAACTATCTTTGCTCATAATCTTTATCTGGGGAATTTTTCTAATCAAGAAAATGTAGAAAAGGCGGGCGATTAAAAAAAATAAACCCTAGAAAATTAGAAAATTTCCGGTTCTCAAATTCATTTTTTTTCGGGGCGTCACAATCTCCCCTCCTTAAAAGAATGTCGTCCTCGACGTTCCCTCTTGTACCAATCAAGTCGAGATATCCCGCAAGAATCACTAAAAACCAAACCCACAGTCCGGCATCCTAAACTTCAAGCCTAGGATACACTACAGAGATCTGAAGCCTAAGCTCTGATACCAACTGTCACGACCCCACCTCCCCCTAAGGCGAACCAGAGGGTTCGCCGGGCCGCCTGCCCGGCTCTCGCCGGGACTCAGTCGTTCACTACAATCCTCAATGGAATTTCAAGATATATATATCAAATATACATCAAAGGTTCCCGAACTTTACATATCAAAAGCGAAGCGTCCACGCTTCCACTGCACCCCCCTGATCCTTGATACCAACTATTCTACAGGAGGAAGTCCAAAACTAGACTATTACACATCCAATCAATTCTAAACGTTCAATACAATCCCAATATGAACGATTACACAAAAGGAATTCTAAGTTCAAACCATACATGAGATAATCCATGAATAAACACTACAAGCCCTTCCTTCGCCTTGAGCCCTGTGGAGGGGAATAAAACATTTTGGGGTGAGCTAGAAGCTCAGCGAGTAACCAATAAAATCAGTAATCAAATCTGTTTAACAATAGTTCATTTCAATGATGTCGTAAATCAAATGATAAGTCTAGAAACAATTACAACGTTTACAAAACATTAAATATGGAGTATCAATAATTCAAGAAACAGGTACAATGGAAAGCGATAGTAACATTCATGAAAAGATACGTTCGTTCTCCTGTCATTTCATTGCATTTTTTGTTTCATTCGTGCATTCATTCACCCCGTCCCTGGCTTTTGGCCAGGCTCCACCAACCTACAAGGTAATACTCGAGTATACCGAAACGTTCACCCAAGTTCCTAGTCGCCCGACCGAGTCCGCTTCTGGCTCGAGACGACCGGTAACAAGTGGCAATGGCCAGTTCAGCCCAAAAGGCTTACATTCATGCGCAAGTAGCATTTAATCATTAATCATTGAAAATTTCATATTTATTTAGGTCGAGTGCGATAAAGTACACACTCGCCTAGAAAACTCGTTTTAACAATCATTGAAAGCAAAATCAATAATAACAAGACACTGATATGCAAGCACGCATGATATGTAAGAAAACAGATCCAAAATTAACTTTGAAAACAGTTCAAAAGTAAATAATGCGGGAAAGCGGTTCAAAAGTAAATTTGGAAACAGTTCAAAAGTAAATAATGCAAGAAACGGTTCATAATAATTTTAGAAATAGTTTGAGGTCACTCACCTCCACGGCTCTGAAACCATCCATCATATAGCATTGCCTTGCTCAAATCCAAGTCTTAAATCACAAACTCAATGCAAATAAGTTCCTTCAAAGTTTGGACAGCACTTCCCCTGAATTTGCTAACTTTTCCAGCCATCATGGCTTCATTATTTCCTCATCCAGTCCCAAAGGTACACACACAACAACAAGTTCATCCAATAGCCATTCAGCAAGCTCCAAGAAGTACTAGTACAAGTCAAGCTAGGGAAAAGTCTGGAAATGAAAGTTAAGCTCAAAACCAGAAAAACAGTTTTGACGTCCTTTTGCGGTAATGGCACCAAAGGTACTACGAGTATCGGATGGAGGTCCAAGACCCACCGTTTCGAAACTAAGAACCAGGGCTACAACAATGTCGAAGGTCACTCAGTCCAAATCCCAGCACAACTAAGTCAAATATGCCAAATAACAAACCAGAACCGTACTTGCAGGTTTACAAATTACACTATGCTGTAATCAGTACAACTCAGTCTAAACAGGTCCAAATGCAGAAATTCCAAAGGCATATGGTAGCTAGGACATCAAGATACATTTCATCAGAAGACCTCAACACCCAAATCCAAAACAATTCCAGTCAAAACAACCCATTTCAGACACAGTTCTAACATCCTGATGAACCCAGAACAGCAATAGTAATTTCGACTTTTCTCATTCCACGCTACTCCGATTGACCTGAAATTTTGTAGGAACCTCCAAAATTTCATTCCCTACAACTTTTATGTTTTAAGCCAAGGCCAATTCGGCCTCTAACGAGGAGCTAAAAATTCAGGCAGAATGTTCCTTCACAAAACCTAATTTTCTGAAATTTCTTCCAAAACAGAAATTGATTGTAATTAATCACTTTTTCCACCTCCTAGAGTCATTAAACATCATTTCCAATCATCATACATGACCCCATAATCATATCCATATGAAAACAGAAAAATCCCCAAAAATTATAAAACTTCACCAATTCAACCAAAATCAAGATATAATCCATAAAAGTGCATCTTATACCACCACCAATCATGAATTGAACATCAATTAAGGGAGGAGAGTGGTTCTTCACAACTCACCTTAGCCATACAAGAGATAGAGCAACAAATCACCTTAGCTTTCCAAACAACTCCACAAAACACCTCAAGACCACTTAGCAAAGAGATTTTATGGAATGATTTGGAGTTTTATTGGTTGGATTTGAAGATTGAGCAAGAAATAGAAGGAAGAAATTGAGAGCTTTTCTTTCTTTCTTGAGCAAGAACATTCAGCCAAGAAGCTTGCAAAATGAAGCTTATTTTGATCAATTTTTTGTATTTATTTGGTAAAGGTAAAGGTAAAGTCAAAGAGTCAAAGTCCAAGATTAAATCACAAGGTGACACTTGTCACCTTTTGGTTCAAAACTTATCCTTTTGTCTCTCCAATACAAATATCTTAACACCTTGTAAAATAATATCACTTAATACAAAAATCCAACAAGTTGTCAAAAATATATTGCGTTTACCGCACTTGCGGGTCCCACGTCCAAAATACGCTTTTAATTTCTCAAAAACTAACCGATACTAGAAAAATCATTTTAAAACTATCTTTGCTCATAATCTTTATCTGGGGAATTTTTCTAATCAAGAAAATGTAGAAAAGGCGGGCGATTAAAAAAAATAAACCCTAGAAAATTAGAAAATTTCCGGTTCTCAAATTCATTTTTTTTCGGGGCGTCACAATCTCCCCTCCTTAAAAGAATGTCGTCCTCGACGTTCCCTCTTGTACCAATCAAGTCGAGATATCCCGCAAGAATCACTAAAAACCAAACCCACAGTCCGGCATCCTAAACTTCAAGCCTAGGATACACTACAGAGATCTGAAGCCTAAGCTCTGATACCAACTGTCACGACCCCACCTCCCCCTAAGGCGAACCAGAGGGTTCGCCGGGCCGCCTGCCCGGCTCTCGCCGGGACTCAGTCGTTCACTACAATCCTCAATGGAATTTCAAGATATATATATCAAATATACATCAAAGGTTCCCGAACTTTACATATCAAAAGCGAAGCGTCCACGCTTCCACTGCACCCCCCTGATCCTTGATACCAACTATTCTACAGGAGGAAGTCCAAAACTAGACTATTACACATCCAATCAATTCTAAACGTTCAATACAATCCCAATATGAACGATTACACAAAAGGAATTCTAAGTTCAAACCATACATGAGATAATCCATGAATAAACACTACAAGCCCTTCCTTCGCCTTGAGCCCTGTGGAGGGGAATAAAACATTTTGGGGTGAGCTAGAAGCTCAGCGAGTAACCAATAAAATCAGTAATCAAATCTGTTTAACAATAGTTCATTTCAATGATGTCGTAAATCAAATGATAAGTCTAGAAACAATTACAACGTTTACAAAACATTAAATATGGAGTATCAATAATTCAAGAAACAGGTACAATGGAAAGCGATAGTAACATTCATGAAAAGATACGTTCGTTCTCCTGTCATTTCATTGCATTTTTGGTTTCATTCGTGCATTCATTCACCCCGTCCCTGGCTTTTGGCCAGGCTCCACCAACCTACAAGGTAATACTCGAGTATACCGAAACGTTCACCCAAGTTCCTAGTCGCCCGACCGAGTCCGCTTCTGGCTCGAGACGACCGGTAACAAGTGGCAATGGCCAGTTCAGCCCAAAAGGCTTACATTCATGCGCAAGTAGCATTTAATCATTAATCATTGAAAATTTCATATTTATTTAGGTCGAGTGCGATAAAGTACACACTCGCCTAGAAAACTCGTTTTAACAATCATTGAAAGCAAAATCAATAATAACAAGACACTGATATGCAAGCACGCATGATATGTAAGAAAACAGATCCAAAATTAACTTTGAAAACAGTTCAAAAGTAAATAATGCGGGAAAGCGGTTCAAAAGTAAATTTGGAAACAGTTCAAAAGTAAATAATGCAAGAAACGGTTCATAATAATTTTAGAAATAGTTTGAGGTCACTCACCTCCACGGCTCTGAAACCATCCATCATATAGCATTGCCTTGCTCAAATCCAAGTCTTAAATCACAAACTCAATGCAAATAAGTTCCTTCAAAGTTTGGACAGCACTTCCCCTGAATTTGCTAACTTTTCCAGCCATCATGGCTTCATTATTTCCTCATCCAGTCCCAAAGGTACACACACAACAACAAGTTCATCCAATAGCCATTCAGCAAGCTCCAAGAAGTACTAGTACAAGTCAAGCTAGGGAAAAGTCTGGAAATGAAAGTTAAGCTCAAAACCAGAAAAACAGTTTTGACGTCCTTTTGCGGTAATGGCACCAAAGGTACTACGAGTATCGGATGGAGGTCCAAGACCCACCGTTTCGAAACTAAGAACCAGGGCTACAACAATGTCGAAGGTCACTCAGTCCAAATCCCAGCACAACTAAGTCAAATATGCCAAATAACAAACCAGAACCGTACTTGCAGGTTTACAAATTACACTATGCTGTAATCAGTACAACTCAGTCTAAACAGGTCCAAATGCAGAAATTCCAAAGGCATATGGTAGCTAGGACATCAAGATACATTTCATCAGAAGACCTCAACACCCAAATCCAAAACAATTCCAGTCAAAACAACCCATTTCAGACACAGTTCTAACATCCTGATGAACCCAGAACAGCAATAGTAATTTCGACTTTTCTCATTCCACGCTACTCCGATTGACCTGAAATTTTGTAGGCACCTCCAAAATTTCATTCCCTACAACTTTTATGTTTTAAGCCAAGGCCAATTCGGCCTCTAACGAGGAGCTAAAAATTCAGGCAGAATGTTCCTTCACAAAACCTAATTTTCTGAAATTTCTTCCAAAACAGAAATTGATTGTAATTAATCACTTTTTCCACCTCCTAGAGTCATTAAACATCATTTCCAATCATCATACATGACCCCATAATCATATCCATATGAAAACAGAAAAATCCCCAAAAATTATAAAACTTCACCAATTCAACCAAAATCAAGATATAATCCATAAAAGTGCATCTTATACCACCACCAATCATGAATTGAACATCAATTAAGGGAGGAGAGTGGTTCTTCACAACTCACCTTAGCCATACAAGAGATAGAGCAACAAATCACCTTAGCTTTCCAAACAACTCCACAAAACACCTCAAGACCACTTAGCAAAGAGATTTTATGGAATGATTTGGAGTTTTATTGGTTGGATTTGAAGATTGAGCAAGAAATAGAAGGAAGAAATTGAGAGCTTTTCTTTCTTTCTTGAGCAAGAACATTCAGCCAAGAAGCTTGCAAAATGAAGCTTATTTTGATCAATTTTTTGTATTTATTTGGTAAAGGTAAAGGTAAAGTCAAAGAGTCAAAGTCCAAGATTAAATCACAAGGTGACACTTGTCACCTTTTGGTTCAAAACTTATCCTTTTGTCTCTCCAATACAAATATCTTAACACCTTGTAAAATAATATCACTTAATACAAAAATCCAACAAGTTGTCAAAAATATATTGCGTTTACCGCACTTGCGGGTCCCACGTCCAAAATACGCTTTTAATTTCTCAAAAACTAACCGATACTAGAAAAATCATTTTAAAACTATCTTTGCTCATAATCTTTATCTGGGGAATTTTTCTAATCAAGAAAATGTAGAAAAGGCGGGCGATTAAAAAAAATAAACCCTAGAAAATTAGAAAATTTCCGGTTCTCAAATTCATTTTTTTTCGGGGCGTCACAATCTCCCCTCCTTAAAAGAATGTCGTCCTCGACGTTCCCTCTTGTACCAATCAAGTCGAGATATCCCGCAAGAATCACTAAAAACCAAACCCACAGTCCGGCATCCTAAACTTCAAGCCTAGGATACACTACAGAGATCTGAAGCCTAAGCTCTGATACCAACTGTCACGACCCCACCTCCCCCTAAGGCGAACCAGAGGGTTCGCCGGGCCGCCTGCCCGGCTCTCGCCGGGACTCAGTCGTTCACTACAATCCTCAATGGAATTTCAAGATATATATATCAAATATACATCAAAGGTTCCCGAACTTTACATATCAAAAGCGAAGCGTCCACGCTTCCACTGCACCCCCCTGATCCTTGATACCAACTATTCTACAGGAGGAAGTCCAAAACTAGACTATTACACATCCAATCAATTCTAAACGTTCAATACAATCCCAATATGAACGATTACACAAAAGGAATTCTAAGTTCAAACCATACATGAGATAATCCATGAATAAACACTACAAGCCCTTCCTTCGCCTTGAGCCCTGTGGAGGGGAATAAAACATTTTGGGGTGAGCTAGAAGCTCAGCGAGTAACCAATAAAATCAGTAATCAAATCTGTTTAACAATAGTTCATTTCAATGATGTCGTAAATCAAATGATAAGTCTAGAAACAATTACAACGTTTACAAAACATTAAATATGGAGTATCAATAATTCAAGAAACAGGTACAATGGAAAGCGATAGTAACATTCATGAAAAGATACGTTCGTTCTCCTGTCATTTCATTGCATTTTTGGTTTCATTCGTGCATTCATTCACCCCGTCCCTGGCTTTTGGCCAGGCTCCACCAACCTACAAGGTAATACTCGAGTATACCGAAACGTTCACCCAAGTTCCTAGTCGCCCGACCGAGTCCGCTTCTGGCTCGAGACGACCGGTAACAAGTGGCAATGGCCAGTTCAGCCCAAAAGGCTTACATTCATGCGCAAGTAGCATTTAATCATTAATCATTGAAAATTTCATATTTATTTAGGTCGAGTGCGATAAAGTACACACTCGCCTAGAAAACTCGTTTTAACAATCATTGAAAGCAAAATCAATAATAACAAGACACTGATATGCAAGCACGCATGATATGTAAGAAAACAGATCCAAAATTAACTTTGAAAACAGTTCAAAAGTAAATAATGCGGGAAAGCGGTTCAAAAGTAAATTTGGAAACAGTTCAAAAGTAAATAATGCAAGAAACGGTTCATAATAATTTTAGAAATAGTTTGAGGTCACTCACCTCCACGGCTCTGAAACCATCCATCATATAGCATTGCCTTGCTCAAATCCAAGTCTTAAATCACAAACTCAATGCAAATAAGTTCCTTCAAAGTTTGGACAGCACTTCCCCTGAATTTGCTAACTTTTCCAGCCATCATGGCTTCATTATTTCCTCATCCAGTCCCAAAGGTACACACACAACAACAAGTTCATCCAATAGCCATTCAGCAAGCTCCAAGAAGTACTAGTACAAGTCAAGCTAGGGAAAAGTCTGGAAATGAAAGTTAAGCTCAAAACCAGAAAAACAGTTTTGACGTCCTTTTGCGGTAATGGCACCAAAGGTACTACGAGTATCGGATGGAGGTCCAAGACCCACCGTTTCGAAACTAAGAACCAGGGCTACAACAATGTCGAAGGTCACTCAGTCCAAATCCCAGCACAACTAAGTCAAATATGCCAAATAACAAACCAGAACCGTACTTGCAGGTTTACAAATTACACTATGCTGTAATCAGTACAACTCAGTCTAAACAGGTCCAAATGCAGAAATTCCAAAGGCATATGGTAGCTAGGACATCAAGATACATTTCATCAGAAGACCTCAACACCCAAATCCAAAACAATTCCAGTCAAAACAACCCATTTCAGACACAGTTCTAACATCCTGATGAACCCAGAACAGCAATAGTAATTTCGACTTTTCTCATTCCACGCTACTCCGATTGACCTGAAATTTTGTAGGCACCTCCAAAATTTCATTCCCTACAACTTTTATGTTTTAAGCCAAGGCCAATTCGGCCTCTAACGAGGAGCTAAAAATTCAGGCAGAATGTTCCTTCACAAAACCTAATTTTCTGAAATTTCTTCCAAAACAGAAATTGATTGTAATTAATCACTTTTTCCACCTCCTAGAGTCATTAAACATCATTTCCAATCATCATACATGACCCCATAATCATATCCATATGAAAACAGAAAAATCCCCAAAAATTATAAAACTTCACCAATTCAACCAAAATCAAGATATAATCCATAAAAGTGCATCTTATACCACCACCAATCATGAATTGAACATCAATTAAGGGAGGAGAGTGGTTCTTCACAACTCACCTTAGCCATACAAGAGATAGAGCAACAAATCACCTTAGCTTTCCAAACAACTCCACAAAACACCTCAAGACCACTTAGCAAAGAGATTTTATGGAATGATTTGGAGTTTTATTGGTTGGATTTGAAGATTGAGCAAGAAATAGAAGGAAGAAATTGAGAGCTTTTCTTTCTTTCTTGAGCAAGAACATTCAGCCAAGAAGCTTGCAAAATGAAGCTTATTTTGATCAATTTTTTGTATTTATTTGGTAAAGGTAAAGGTAAAGTCAAAGAGTCAAAGTCCAAGATTAAATCACAAGGTGACACTTGTCACCTTTTGGTTCAAAACTTATCCTTTTGTCTCTCCAATACAAATATCTTAACACCTTGTAAAATAATATCACTTAATACAAAAATCCAACAAGTTGTCAAAAATATATTGCGTTTACCGCACTTGCGGGTCCCACGTCCAAAATACGCTTTTAATTTCTCAAAAACTAACCGATACTAGAAAAATCATTTTAAAACTATCTTTGCTCATAATCTTTATCTGGGGAATTTTTCTAATCAAGAAAATGTAGAAAAGGCGGGCGATTAAAAAAAATAAACCCTAGAAAATTAGAAAATTTCCGGTTCTCAAATTCATTTTTTTTCGGGGCGTCACAATCTCCCCTCCTTAAAAGAATGTCGTCCTCGACGTTCCCTCTTGTACCAATCAAGTCGAGATATCCCGCAAGAATCACTAAAAACCAAACCCACAGTCCGGCATCCTAAACTTCAAGCCTAGGATACAGTACAGAGATCTGAAGCCTAAGCTCTGATACCAACTGTCACGACCCCACCTCCCCCTAAGGCGAACCAGAGGGTTCGCCGGGCCGCCTGCCCGGCTCTCGCCGGGACTCAGTCGTTCACTACAATCCTCAATGGAATTTCAAGATATATATATCAAATATACATCAAAGGTTCCCGAACTTTACATATCAAAAGCGAAGCGTCCACGCTTCCACTGCACCCCCCTGATCCTTGATACCAACTATTCTACAGGAGGAAGTCCAAAACTAGACTATTACACATCCAATCAATTCTAAACGTTCAATACAATCCCAATATGAACGATTACACAAAAGGAATTCTAAGTTCAAACCATACATGAGATAATCCATGAATAAACACTACAAGCCCTTCCTTCGCCTTGAGCCCTGTGGAGGGGAATAAAACATTTTGGGGTGAGCTAGAAGCTCAGCGAGTAACCAATAAAATCAGTAATCAAATCTGTTTAACAATAGTTCATTTCAATGATGTCGTAAATCAAATGATAAGTCTAGAAACAATTACAACGTTTACAAAACATTAAATATGGAGTATCAATAATTCAAGAAACAGGTACAATGGAAAGCGATAGTAACATTCATGAAAAGATACGTTCGTTCTCCTGTCATTTCATTGCATTTTTGGTTTCATTCGTGCATTCATTCACCCCGTCCCTGGCTTTTGGCCAGGCTCCACCAACCTACAAGGTAATACTCGAGTATACCGAAACGTTCACCCAAGTTCCTAGTCGCCCGACCGAGTCCGCTTCTGGCTCGAGACGACCGGTAACAAGTGGCAATGGCCAGTTCAGCCCAAAAGGCTTACATTCATGCGCAAGTAGCATTTAATCATTAATCATTGAAAATTTCATATTTATTTAGGTCGAGTGCGATAAAGTACACACTCGCCTAGAAAACTCGTTTTAACAATCATTGAAAGCAAAATCAATAATAACAAGACACTGATATGCAAGCACGCATGATATGTAAGAAAACAGATCCAAAATTAACTTTGAAAACAGTTCAAAAGTAAATAATGCGGGAAAGCGGTTCAAAAGTAAATTTGGAAACAGTTCAAAAGTAAATAATGCAAGAAACGGTTCATAATAATTTTAGAAATAGTTTGAGGTCACTCACCTCCACGGCTCTGAAACCATCCATCATATAGCATTGCCTTGCTCAAATCCAAGTCTTAAATCACAAACTCAATGCAAATAAGTTCCTTCAAAGTTTGGACAGCACTTCCCCTGAATTTGCTAACTTTTCCAGCCATCATGGCTTCATTATTTCCTCATCCAGTCCCAAAGGTACACACACAACAACAAGTTCATCCAATAGCCATTCAGCAAGCTCCAAGAAGTACTAGTACAAGTCAAGCTAGGGAAAAGTCTGGAAATGAAAGTTAAGCTCAAAACCAGAAAAACAGTTTTGACGTCCTTTTGCGGTAATGGCACCAAAGGTACTACGAGTATCGGATGGAGGTCCAAGACCCACCGTTTCGAAACTAAGAACCAGGGCTACAACAATGTCGAAGGTCACTCAGTCCAAATCCCAGCACAACTAAGTCAAATATGCCAAATAACAAACCAGAACCGTACTTGCAGGTTTACAAATTACACTATGCTGTAATCAGTACAACTCAGTCTAAACAGGTCCAAATGCAGAAATTCCAAAGGCATATGGTAGCTAGGACATCAAGATACATTTCATCAGAAGACCTCAACACCCAAATCCAAAACAATTCCAGTCAAAACAACCCATTTCAGACACAGTTCTAACATCCTGATGAACCCAGAACAGCAATAGTAATTTCGACTTTTCTCATTCCACGCTACTCCGATTGACCTGAAATTTTGTAGGCACCTCCAAAATTTCATTCCCTACAACTTTTATGTTTTAAGCCAAGGCCAATTCGGCCTCTAACGAGGAGCTAAAAATTCAGGCAGAATGTTCCTTCACAAAACCTAATTTTCTGAAATTTCTTCCAAAACAGAAATTGATTGTAATTAATCACTTTTTCCACCTCCTAGAGTCATTAAACATCATTTCCAATCATCATACATGACCCCATAATCATATCCATATGAAAACAGAAAAATCCCCAAAAATTATAAAACTTCACCAATTCAACCAAAATCAAGATATAATCCATAAAAGTGCATCTTATACCACCACCAATCATGAATTGAACATCAATTAAGGGAGGAGAGTGGTTCTTCACAACTCACCTTAGCCATACAAGAGATAGAGCAACAAATCACCTTAGCTTTCCAAACAACTCCACAAAACACCTCAAGACCACTTAGCAAAGAGATTTTATGGAATGATTTGGAGTTTTATTGGTTGGATTTGAAGATTGAGCAAGAAATAGAAGGAAGAAATTGAGAGCTTTTCTTTCTTTCTTGAGCAAGAACATTCAGCCAAGAAGCTTGCAAAATGAAGCTTATTTTGATCAATTTTTTGTATTTATTTGGTAAAGGTAAAGGTAAAGTCAAAGAGTCAAAGTCCAAGATTAAATCACAAGGTGACACTTGTCACCTTTTGGTTCAAAACTTATCCTTTTGTCTCTCCAATACAAATATCTTAACACCTTGTAAAATAATATCACTTAATACAAAAATCCAACAAGTTGTCAAAAATATATTGCGTTTACCGCACTTGCGGGTCCCACGTCCAAAATACGCTTTTAATTTCTCAAAAACTAACCGATACTAGAAAAATCATTTTAAAACTATCTTTGCTCATAATCTTTATCTGGGGAATTTTTCTAATCAAGAAAATGTAGAAAAGGCGGGCGATTAAAAAAAATAAACCCTAGAAAATTAGAAAATTTCCGGTTCTCAAATTCATTTTTTTTCGGGGCGTCACAATCTCCCCTCCTTAAAAGAATGTCGTCCTCGACGTTCCCTCTTGTACCAATCAAGTCGAGATATCCCGCAAGAATCACTAAAAACCAAACCCACAGTCCGGCATCCTAAACTTCAAGCCTAGGATACACTACAGAGATCTGAAGCCTAAGCTCTGATACCAACTGTCACGACCCCACCTCCCCCTAAGGCGAACCAGAGGGTTCGCCGGGCCGCCTGCCCGGCTCTCGCCGGGACTCAGTCGTTCACTACAATCCTCAATGGAATTTCAAGATATATATATCAAATATACATCAAAGGTTCCCGAACTTTACATATCAAAAGCGAAGCGTCCACGCTTCCACTGCACCCCCCTGATCCTTGATACCAACTATTCTACAGGAGGAAGTCCAAAACTAGACTATTACACATCCAATCAATTCTAAACGTTCAATACAATCCCAATATGAACGATTACACAAAAGGAATTCTAAGTTCAAACCATACATGAGATAATCCATGAATAAACACTACAAGCCCTTCCTTCGCCTTGAGCCCTGTGGAGGGGAATAAAACATTTTGGGGTGAGCTAGAAGCTCAGCGAGTAACCAATAAAATCAGTAATCAAATCTGTTTAACAATAGTTCATTTCAATGATGTCGTAAATCAAATGATAAGTCTAGAAACAATTACAACGTTTACAAAACATTAAATATGGAGTATCAATAATTCAAGAAACAGGTACAATGGAAAGCGATAGTAACATTCATGAAAAGATACGTTCGTTCTCCTGTCATTTCATTGCATTTTTGGTTTCATTCGTGCATTCATTCACCCCGTCCCTGGCTTTTGGCCAGGCTCCACCAACCTACAAGGTAATACTCGAGTATACCGAAACGTTCACCCAAGTTCCTAGTCGCCCGACCGAGTCCGCTTCTGGCTCGAGACGACCGGTAACAAGTGGCAATGGCCAGTTCAGCCCAAAAGGCTTACATTCATGCGCAAGTAGCATTTAATCATTAATCATTGAAAATTTCATATTTATTTAGGTCGAGTGCGATAAAGTACACACTCGCCTAGAAAACTCGTTTTAACAATCATTGAAAGCAAAATCAATAATAACAAGACACTGATATGCAAGCACGCATGATATGTAAGAAAACAGATCCAAAATTAACTTTGAAAACAGTTCAAAAGTAAATAATGCGGGAAAGCGGTTCAAAAGTAAATTTGGAAACAGTTCAAAAGTAAATAATGCAAGAAACGGTTCATAATAATTTTAGAAATAGTTTGAGGTCACTCACCTCCACGGCTCTGAAACCATCCATCATATAGCATTGCCTTGCTCAAATCCAAGTCTTAAATCACAAACTCAATGCAAATAAGTTCCTTCAAAGTTTGGACAGCACTTCCCCTGAATTTGCTAACTTTTCCAGCCATCATGGCTTCATTATTTCCTCATCCAGTCCCAAAGGTACACACACAACAACAAGTTCATCCAATAGCCATTCAGCAAGCTCCAAGAAGTACTAGTACAAGTCAAGCTAGGGAAAAGTCTGGAAATGAAAGTTAAGCTCAAAACCAGAAAAACAGTTTTGACGTCCTTTTGCGGTAATGGCACCAAAGGTACTACGAGTATCGGATGGAGGTCCAAGACCCACCGTTTCGAAACTAAGAACCAGGGCTACAACAATGTCGAAGGTCACTCAGTCCAAATCCCAGCACAACTAAGTCAAATATGCCAAATAACAAACCAGAACCGTACTTGCAGGTTTACAAATTACACTATGCTGTAATCAGTACAACTCAGTCTAAACAGGTCCAAATGCAGAAATTCCAAAGGCATATGGTAGCTAGGACATCAAGATACATTTCATCAGAAGACCTCAACACCCAAATCCAAAACAATTCCAGTCAAAACAACCCATTTCAGACACAGTTCTAACATCCTGATGAACCCAGAACAGCAATAGTAATTTCGACTTTTCTCATTCCACGCTACTCCGATTGACCTGAAATTTTGTAGGCACCTCCAAAATTTCATTCCCTACAACTTTTATGTTTTAAGCCAAGGCCAATTCGGCCTCTAACGAGGAGCTAAAAATTCAGGCAGAATGTTCCTTCACAAAACCTAATTTTCTGAAATTTCTTCCAAAACAGAAATTGATTGTAATTAATCACTTTTTCCACCTCCTAGAGTCATTAAACATCATTTCCAATCATCATACATGACCCCATAATCATATCCATATGAAAACAGAAAAATCCCCAAAAATTATAAAACTTCACCAATTCAACCAAAATCAAGATATAATCCATAAAAGTGCATCTTATACCACCACCAATCATGAATTGAACATCAATTAAGGGAGGAGAGTGGTTCTTCACAACTCACCTTAGCCATACAAGAGATAGAGCAACAAATCACCTTAGCTTTCCAAACAACTCCACAAAACACCTCAAGACCACTTAGCAAAGAGATTTTATGGAATGATTTGGAGTTTTATTGGTTGGATTTGAAGATTGAGCAAGAAATAGAAGGAAGAAATTGAGAGCTTTTCTTTCTTTCTTGAGCAAGAACATTCAGCCAAGAAGCTTGCAAAATGAAGCTTATTTTGATCAATTTTTTGTATTTATTTGGTAAAGGTAAAGGTAAAGTCAAAGAGTCAAAGTCCAAGATTAAATCACAAGGTGACACTTGTCACCTTTTGGTTCAAAACTTATCCTTTTGTCTCTCCAATACAAATATCTTAACACCTTGTAAAATAATATCACTTAATACAAAAATCCAACAAGTTGTCAAAAATATATTGCGTTTACCGCACTTGCGGGTCCCACGTCCAAAATACGCTTTTAATTTCTCAAAAACTAACCGATACTAGAAAAATCATTTTAAAACTATCTTTGCTCATAATCTTTATCTGGGGAATTTTTCTAATCAAGAAAATGTAGAAAAGGCGGGCGATTAAAAAAAATAAACCCTAGAAAATTAGAAAATTTCCGGTTCTCAAATTCATTTTTTTTCGGGGCGTCACAATCTCCCCTCCTTAAAAGAATGTCGTCCTCGACGTTCCCTCTTGTACCAATCAAGTCGAGATATCCCGCAAGAATCACTAAAAACCAAACCCACAGTCCGGCATCCTAAACTTCAAGCCTAGGATACACTACAGAGATCTGAAGCCTAAGCTCTGATACCAACTGTCACGACCCCACCTCCCCCTAAGGCGAACCAGAGGGTTCGCCGGGCCGCCTGCCCGGCTCTCGCCGGGACTCAGTCGTTCACTACAATCCTCAATGGAATTTCAAGATATATATATCAAATATACATCAAAGGTTCCCGAACTTTACATATCAAAAGCGAAGCGTCCACGCTTCCACTGCACCCCCCTGATCCTTGATACCAACTATTCTACAGGAGGAAGTCCAAAACTAGACTATTACACATCCAATCAATTCTAAACGTTCAATACAATCCCAATATGAACGATTACACAAAAGGAATTCTAAGTTCAAACCATACATGAGATAATCCATGAATAAACACTACAAGCCCTTCCTTCGCCTTGAGCCCTGTGGAGGGGAATAAAACATTTTGGGGTGAGCTAGAAGCTCAGCGAGTAACCAATAAAATCAGTAATCAAATCTGTTTAACAATAGTTCATTTCAATGATGTCGTAAATCAAATGATAAGTCTAGAAACAATTACAACGTTTACAAAACATTAAATATGGAGTATCAATAATTCAAGAAACAGGTACAATGGAAAGCGATAGTAACATTCATGAAAAGATACGTTCGTTCTCCTGTCATTTCATTGCATTTTTGGTTTCATTCGTGCATTCATTCACCCCGTCCCTGGCTTTTGGCCAGGCTCCACCAACCTACAAGGTAATACTCGAGTATACCGAAACGTTCACCCAAGTTCCTAGTCGCCCGACCGAGTCCGCTTCTGGCTCGAGACGACCGGTAACAAGTGGCAATGGCCAGTTCAGCCCAAAAGGCTTACATTCATGCGCAAGTAGCATTTAATCATTAATCATTGAAAATTTCATATTTATTTAGGTCGAGTGCGATAAAGTACACACTCGCCTAGAAAACTCGTTTTAACAATCATTGAAAGCAAAATCAATAATAACAAGACACTGATATGCAAGCACGCATGATATGTAAGAAAACAGATCCAAAATTAACTTTGAAAACAGTTCAAAAGTAAATAATGCGGGAAAGCGGTTCAAAAGTAAATTTGGAAACAGTTCAAAAGTAAATAATGCAAGAAACGGTTCATAATAATTTTAGAAATAGTTTGAGGTCACTCACCTCCACGGCTCTGAAACCATCCATCATATAGCATTGCCTTGCTCAAATCCAAGTCTTAAATCACAAACTCAATGCAAATAAGTTCCTTCAAAGTTTGGACAGCACTTCCCCTGAATTTGCTAACTTTTCCAGCCATCATGGCTTCATTATTTCCTCATCCAGTCCCAAAGGTACACACACAACAACAAGTTCATCCAATAGCCATTCAGCAAGCTCCAAGAAGTACTAGTACAAGTCAAGCTAGGGAAAAGTCTGGAAATGAAAGTTAAGCTCAAAACCAGAAAAACAGTTTTGACGTCCTTTTGCGGTAATGGCACCAAAGGTACTACGAGTATCGGATGGAGGTCCAAGACCCACCGTTTCGAAACTAAGAACCAGGGCTACAACAATGTCGAAGGTCACTCAGTCCAAATCCCAGCACAACTAAGTCAAATATGCCAAATAACAAACCAGAACCGTACTTGCAGGTTTACAAATTACACTATGCTGTAATCAGTACAACTCAGTCTAAACAGGTCCAAATGCAGAAATTCCAAAGGCATATGGTAGCTAGGACATCAAGATACATTTCATCAGAAGACCTCAACACCCAAATCCAAAACAATTCCAGTCAAAACAACCCATTTCAGACACAGTTCTAACATCCTGATGAACCCAGAACAGCAATAGTAATTTCGACTTTTCTCATTCCACGCTACTCCGATTGACCTGAAATTTTGTAGGCACCTCCAAAATTTCATTCCCTACAACTTTTATGTTTTAAGCCAAGGCCAATTCGGCCTCTAACGAGGAGCTAAAAATTCAGGCAGAATGTTCCTTCACAAAACCTAATTTTCTGAAATTTCTTCCAAAACAGAAATTGATTGTAATTAATCACTTTTTCCACCTCCTAGAGTCATTAAACATCATTTCCAATCATCATACATGACCCCATAATCATATCCATATGAAAACAGAAAAATCCCCAAAAATTATAAAACTTCACCAATTCAACCAAAATCAAGATATAATCCATAAAAGTGCATCTTATACCACCACCAATCATGAATTGAACATCAATTAAGGGAGGAGAGTGGTTCTTCACAACTCACCTTAGCCATACAAGAGATAGAGCAACAAATCACCTTAGCTTTCCAAACAACTCCACAAAACACCTCAAGACCACTTAGCAAAGAGATTTTATGGAATGATTTGGAGTTTTATTGGTTGGATTTGAAGATTGAGCAAGAAATAGAAGGAAGAAATTGAGAGCTTTTCTTTCTTTCTTGAGCAAGAACATTCAGCCAAGAAGCTTGCAAAATGAAGCTTATTTTGATCAATTTTTTGTATTTATTTGGTAAAGGTAAAGGTAAAGTCAAAGAGTCAAAGTCCAAGATTAAATCACAAGGTGACACTTGTCACCTTTTGGTTCAAAACTTATCCTTTTGTCTCTCCAATACAAATATCTTAACACCTTGTAAAATAATATCACTTAATACAAAAATCCAACAAGTTGTCAAAAATATATTGCGTTTACCGCACTTGCGGGTCCCACGTCCAAAATACGCTTTTAATTTCTCAAAAACTAACCGATACTAGAAAAATCATTTTAAAACTATCTTTGCTCATAATCTTTATCTGGGGAATTTTTCTAATCAAGAAAATGTAGAAAAGGCGGGCGATTAAAAAAAATAAACCCTAGAAAATTAGAAAATTTCCGGTTCTCAAATTCATTTTTTTTCGGGGCGTCACAATCTCCCCTCCTTAAAAGAATGTCGTCCTCGACGTTCCCTCTTGTACCAATCAAGTCGAGATATCCCGCAAGAATCACTAAAAACCAAACCCACAGTCCGGCATCCTAAACTTCAAGCCTAGGATACACTACAGAGATCTGAAGCCTAAGCTCTGATACCAACTGTCACGACCCCACCTCCCCCTAAGGCGAACCAGAGGGTTCGCCGGGCCGCCTGCCCGGCTCTCGCCGGGACTCAGTCGTTCACTACAATCCTCAATGGAATTTCAAGATATATATATCAAATATACATCAAAGGTTCCCGAACTTTACATATCAAAAGCGAAGCGTCCACGCTTCCACTGCACCCCCCTGATCCTTGATACCAACTATTCTACAGGAGGAAGTCCAAAACTAGACTATTACACATCCAATCAATTCTAAACGTTCAATACAATCCCAATATGAACGATTACACAAAAGGAATTCTAAGTTCAAACCATACATGAGATAATCCATGAATAAACACTACAAGCCCTTCCTTCGCCTTGAGCCCTGTGGAGGGGAATAAAACATTTTGGGGTGAGCTAGAAGCTCAGCGAGTAACCAATAAAATCAGTAATCAAATCTGTTTAACAATAGTTCATTTCAATGATGTCGTAAATCAAATGATAAGTCTAGAAACAATTACAACGTTTACAAAACATTAAATATGGAGTATCAATAATTCAAGAAACAGGTACAATGGAAAGCGATAGTAACATTCATGAAAAGATACGTTCGTTCTCCTGTCATTTCATTGCATTTTTGGTTTCATTCGTGCATTCATTCACCCCGTCCCTGGCTTTTGGCCAGGCTCCACCAACCTACAAGGTAATACTCGAGTATACCGAAACGTTCACCCAAGTTCCTAGTCGCCCGACCGAGTCCGCTTCTGGCTCGAGACGACCGGTAACAAGTGGCAATGGCCAGTTCAGCCCAAAAGGCTTACATTCATGCGCAAGTAGCATTTAATCATTAATCATTGAAAATTTCATATTTATTTAGGTCGAGTGCGATAAAGTACACACTCGCCTAGAAAACTCGTTTTAACAATCATTGAAAGCAAAATCAATAATAACAAGACACTGATATGCAAGCACGCATGATATGTAAGAAAACAGATCCAAAATTAACTTTGAAAACAGTTCAAAAGTAAATAATGCGGGAAAGCGGTTCAAAAGTAAATTTGGAAACAGTTCAAAAGTAAATAATGCAAGAAACGGTTCATAATAATTTTAGAAATAGTTTGAGGTCACTCACCTCCACGGCTCTGAAACCATCCATCATATAGCATTGCCTTGCTCAAATCCAAGTCTTAAATCACAAACTCAATGCAAATAAGTTCCTTCAAAGTTTGGACAGCACTTCCCCTGAATTTGCTAACTTTTCCAGCCATCATGGCTTCATTATTTCCTCATCCAGTCCCAAAGGTACACACACAACAACAAGTTCATCCAATAGCCATTCAGCAAGCTCCAAGAAGTACTAGTACAAGTCAAGCTAGGGAAAAGTCTGGAAATGAAAGTTAAGCTCAAAACCAGAAAAACAGTTTTGACGTCCTTTTGCGGTAATGGCACCAAAGGTACTACGAGTATCGGATGGAGGTCCAAGACCCACCGTTTCGAAACTAAGAACCAGGGCTACAACAATGTCGAAGGTCACTCAGTCCAAATCCCAGCACAACTAAGTCAAATATGCCAAATAACAAACCAGAACCGTACTTGCAGGTTTACAAATTACACTATGCTGTAATCAGTACAACTCAGTCTAAACAGGTCCAAATGCAGAAATTCCAAAGGCATATGGTAGCTAGGACATCAAGATACATTTCATCAGAAGACCTCAACACCCAAATCCAAAACAATTCCAGTCAAAACAACCCATTTCAGACACAGTTCTAACATCCTGATGAACCCAGAACAGCAATAGTAATTTCGACTTTTCTCATTCCACGCTACTCCGATTGACCTGAAATTTTGTAGGCACCTCCAAAATTTCATTCCCTACAACTTTTATGTTTTAAGCCAAGGCCAATTCGGCCTCTAACGAGGAGCTAAAAATTCAGGCAGAATGTTCCTTCACAAAACCTAATTTTCTGAAATTTCTTCCAAAACAGAAATTGATTGTAATTAATCACTTTTTCCACCTCCTAGAGTCATTAAACATCATTTCCAATCATCATACATGACCCCATAATCATATCCATATGAAAACAGAAAAATCCCCAAAAATTATAAAACTTCACCAATTCAACCAAAATCAAGATATAATCCATAAAAGTGCATCTTATACCACCACCAATCATGAATTGAACATCAATTAAGGGAGGAGAGTGGTTCTTCACAACTCACCTTAGCCATACAAGAGATAGAGCAACAAATCACCTTAGCTTTCCAAACAACTCCACAAAACACCTCAAGACCACTTAGCAAAGAGATTTTATGGAATGATTTGGAGTTTTATTGGTTGGATTTGAAGATTGAGCAAGAAATAGAAGGAAGAAATTGAGAGCTTTTCTTTCTTTCTTGAGCAAGAACATTCAGCCAAGAAGCTTGCAAAATGAAGCTTATTTTGATCAATTTTTTGTATTTATTTGGTAAAGGTAAAGGTAAAGTCAAAGAGTCAAAGTCCAAGATTAAATCACAAGGTGACACTTGTCACCTTTTGGTTCAAAACTTATCCTTTTGTCTCTCCAATACAAATATCTTAACACCTTGTAAAATAATATCACTTAATACAAAAATCCAACAAGTTGTCAAAAATATATTGCGTTTACCGCACTTGCGGGTCCCACGTCCAAAATACGCTTTTAATTTCTCAAAAACTAACCGATACTAGAAAAATCATTTTAAAACTATCTTTGCTCATAATCTTTATCTGGGGAATTTTTCTAATCAAGAAAATGTAGAAAAGGCGGGCGATTAAAAAAAATAAACCCTAGAAAATTAGAAAATTTCCGGTTCTCAAATTCATTTTTTTTCGGGGCGTCACAATCTCCCCTCATTAAAAGAATGTCGTCCTCGACGTTCCCTCTTGTACCAATCAAGTCGAGATATCCCGCAAGAATCACTAAAAACCAAACCCACAGTCCGGCATCCTAAACTTCAAGCCTAGGATACACTACAGAGATCTGAAGCCTAAGCTCTGATACCAACTGTCACGACCCCACCTCCCCCTAAGGCGAACCAGAGGGTTCGCCGGGCCGCCTGCCCGGCTCTCGCCGGGACTCAGTCGTTCACTACAATCCTCAATGGAATTTCAAGATATATATATCAAATATACATCAAAGGTTCCCGAACTTTACATATCAAAAGCGAAGCGTCCACGCTTCCACTGCACCCCCCTGATCCTTGATACCAACTATTCTACAGGAGGAAGTCCAAAACTAGACTATTACACATCCAATCAATTCTAAACGTTCAATACAATCCCAATATGAACGATTACACAAAAGGAATTCTAAGTTCAAACCATACATGAGATAATCCATGAATAAACACTACAAGCCCTTCCTTCGCCTTGAGCCCTGTGGAGGGGAATAAAACATTTTGGGGTGAGCTAGAAGCTCAGCGAGTAACCAATAAAATCAGTAATCAAATCTGTTTAACAATAGTTCATTTCAATGATGTCGTAAATCAAATGATAAGTCTAGAAACAATTACAACGTTTACAAAACATTAAATATGGAGTATCAATAATTCAAGAAACAGGTACAATGGAAAGCGATAGTAACATTCATGAAAAGATACGTTCGTTCTCCTGTCATTTCATTGCATTTTTTGTTTCATTCGTGCATTCATTCACCCCGTCCCTGGCTTTTGGCCAGGCTCCACCAACCTACAAGGTAATACTCGAGTATACCGAAACGTTCACCCAAGTTCCTAGTCGCCCGACCGAGTCCGCTTCTGGCTCGAGACGACCGGTAACAAGTGGCAATGGCCAGTTCAGCCCAAAAGGCTTACATTCATGCGCAAGTAGCATTTAATCATTAATCATTGAAAATTTCATATTTATTTAGGTCGAGTGCGATAAAGTACACACTCGCCTAGAAAACTCGTTTTAACAATCATTGAAAGCAAAATCAATAATAACAAGACACTGATATGCAAGCACGCATGATATGTAAGAAAACAGATCCAAAATTAACTTTGAAAACAGTTCAAAAGTAAATAATGCGGGAAAGCGGTTCAAAAGTAAATTTGGAAACAGTTCAAAAGTAAATAATGCAAGAAACGGTTCATAATAATTTTAGAAATAGTTTGAGGTCACTCACCTCCACGGCTCTGAAACCATCCATCATATAGCATTGCCTTGCTCAAATCCAAGTCTTAAATCACAAACTCAATGCAAATAAGTTCCTTCAAAGTTTGGACAGCACTTCCCCTGAATTTGCTAACTTTTCCAGCCATCATGGCTTCATTATTTCCTCATCCAGTCCCAAAGGTACACACACAACAACAAGTTCATCCAATAGCCATTCAGCAAGCTCCAAGAAGTACTAGTACAAGTCAAGCTAGGGAAAAGTCTGGAAATGAAAGTTAAGCTCAAAACCAGAAAAACAGTTTTGACGTCCTTTTGCGGTAATGGCACCAAAGGTACTACGAGTATCGGATGGAGGTCCAAGACCCACCGTTTCGAAACTAAGAACCAGGGCTACAACAATGTCGAAGGTCACTCAGTCCAAATCCCAGCACAACTAAGTCAAATATGCCAAATAACAAACCAGAACCGTACTTGCAGGTTTACAAATTACACTATGCTGTAATCAGTACAACTCAGTCTAAACAGGTCCAAATGCAGAAATTCCAAAGGCATATGGTAGCTAGGACATCAAGATACATTTCATCAGAAGACCTCAACACCCAAATCCAAAACAATTCCAGTCAAAACAACCCATTTCAGACACAGTTCTAACATCCTGATGAACCCAGAACAGCAATAGTAATTTCGACTTTTCTCATTCCACGCTACTCCGATTGACCTGAAATTTTGTAGGCACCTCCAAAATTTCATTCCCTACAACTTTTATGTTTTAAGCCAAGGCCAATTCGGCCTCTAACGAGGAGCTAAAAATTCAGGCAGAATGTTCCTTCACAAAACCTAATTTTCTGAAATTTCTTCCAAAACAGAAATTGATTGTAATTAATCACTTTTTCCACCTCCTAGAGTCATT
Source organism: Coffea arabica (assembly GCF_036785885.1). Classification (NCBI taxonomy): domain Eukaryota; kingdom Viridiplantae; phylum Streptophyta; class Magnoliopsida; order Gentianales; family Rubiaceae; genus Coffea; species Coffea arabica. Next base: position 20,101,309 of record NC_092318.1, on the reverse strand, counting down.
AAACATCATTTCCAATCATCATACATGACCCCATAATCATATCCATATGAAAACAGAAAAATCCCCAAAAATTATAAAACTTCACCAATTCAACCAAAATCAAGATATAATCCATAAAAGTGCATCTTATACCACCACCAATCATGAATTGAACATCAATTAAGGGAGGAGAGTGGTTCTTCACAACTCACCTTAGCCATACAAGAGATAGAGCAACAAATCACCTTAGCTTTCCAAACAACTCCACAAAACACCTCAAGACCACTTAGCAAAGAGATTTTATGGAATGATTTGGAGTTTTATTGGTTGGATTTGAAGATTGAGCAAGAAATAGAAGGAAGAAATTGAGAGCTTTTCTTTCTTTCTTGAGCAAGAACATTCAGCCAAGAAGCTTGCAAAATGAAGCTTATTTTGATCAATTTTTTGTATTTATTTGGTAAAGGTAAAGGTAAAGTCAAAGAGTCAAAGTCCAAGATTAAATCACAAGGTGACACTTGTCACCTTTTGGTTCAAAACTTATCCTTTTGTCTCTCCAATACAAATATCTTAACACCTTGTAAAATAATATCACTTAATACAAAAATCCAACAAGTTGTCAAAAATATATTGCGTTTACCGCACTTGCGGGTCCCACGTCCAAAATACGCTTTTAATTTCTCAAAAACTAACCGATACTAGAAAAATCATTTTAAAACTATCTTTGCTCATAATCTTTATCTGGGGAATTTTTCTAATCAAGAAAATGTAGAAAAGGCGGGCGATTAAAAAAAATAAACCCTAGAAAATTAGAAAATTTCCGGTTCTCAAATTCATTTTTTTTCGGGGCGTCACAATCTCCCCTCATTAAAAGAATGTCGTCCTCGACGTTCCCTCTTGTACCAATCAAGTCGAGATATCCCGCAAGAATCACTAAAAACCAAACCCACAGTCCGGCATCCTAAACTTCAAGCCTAGGATACACTACAGAGATCTGAAGCCTAAGCTCTGATACCAACTGTCACGACCCCACCTCCCCCTAAGGCGAACCAGAGGGTTCGCCGGGCCGCCTGCCCGGCTCTCGCCGGGACTCAGTCGTTCACTACAATCCTCAATGGAATTTCAAGATATATATATCAAATATACATCAAAGGTTCCCGAACTTTACATATCAAAAGCGAAGCGTCCACGCTTCCACTGCACCCCCCTGATCCTTGATACCAACTATTCTACAGGAGGAAGTCCAAAACTAGACTATTACACATCCAATCAATTCTAAACGTTCAATACAATCCCAATATGAACGATTACACAAAAGGAATTCTAAGTTCAAACCATACATGAGATAATCCATGAATAAACACTACAAGCCCTTCCTTCGCCTTGAGCCCTGTGGAGGGGAATAAAACATTTTGGGGTGAGCTAGAAGCTCAGCGAGTAACCAATAAAATCAGTAATCAAATCTGTTTAACAATAGTTCATTTCAATGATGTCGTAAATCAAATGATAAGTCTAGAAACAATTACAACGTTTACAAAACATTAAATATGGAGTATCAATAATTCAAGAAACAGGTACAATGGAAAGCGATAGTAACATTCATGAAAAGATACGTTCGTTCTCCTGTCATTTCATTGCATTTTTTGTTTCATTCGTGCATTCATTCACCCCGTCCCTGGCTTTTGGCCAGGCTCCACCAACCTACAAGGTAATACTCGAGTATACCGAAACGTTCACCCAAGTTCCTAGTCGCCCGACCGAGTCCGCTTCTGGCTCGAGACGACCGGTAACAAGTGGCAATGGCCAGTTCAGCCCAAAAGGCTTACATTCATGCGCAAGTAGCATTTAATCATTAATCATTGAAAATTTCATATTTATTTAGGTCGAGTGCGATAAAGTACACACTCGCCTAGAAAACTCGTTTTAACAATCATTGAAAGCAAAATCAATAATAACAAGACACTGATATGCAAGCACGCATGATATGTAAGAAAACAGATCCAAAATTAACTTTGAAAACAGTTCAAAAGTAAATAATGCGGGAAAGCGGTTCAAAAGTAAATTTGGAAACAGTTCAAAAGTAAATAATGCAAGAAACGGTTCATAATAATTTTAGAAATAGTTTGAGGTCACTCACCTCCACGGCTCTGAAACCATCCATCATATAGCATTGCCTTGCTCAAATCCAAGTCTTAAATCACAAACTCAATGCAAATAAGTTCCTTCAAAGTTTGGACAGCACTTCCCCTGAATTTGCTAACTTTTCCAGCCATCATGGCTTCATTATTTCCTCATCCAGTCCCAAAGGTACACACACAACAACAAGTTCATCCAATAGCCATTCAGCAAGCTCCAAGAAGTACTAGTACAAGTCAAGCTAGGGAAAAGTCTGGAAATGAAAGTTAAGCTCAAAACCAGAAAAACAGTTTTGACGTCCTTTTGCGGTAATGGCACCAAAGGTACTACGAGTATCGGATGGAGGTCCAAGACCCACCGTTTCGAAACTAAGAACCAGGGCTACAACAATGTCGAAGGTCACTCAGTCCAAATCCCAGCACAACTAAGTCAAATATGCCAAATAACAAACCAGAACCGTACTTGCAGGTTTACAAATTACACTATGCTGTAATCAGTACAACTCAGTCTAAACAGGTCCAAATGCAGAAATTCCAAAGGCATATGGTAGCTAGGACATCAAGATACATTTCATCAGAAGACCTCAACACCCAAATCCAAAACAATTCCAGTCAAAACAACCCATTTCAGACACAGTTCTAACATCCTGATGAACCCAGAACAGCAATAGTAATTTCGACTTTTCTCATTCCACGCTACTCCGATTGACCTGAAATTTTGTAGGCACCTCCAAAATTTCATTACCTACAACTTTTATGTTTTAAGCCAAGGCCAATTCGGCCTCTAACGAGGAGCTAAAAATTCAGGCAGAATGTTCCTTCACAAAACCTAATTTTCTGAAATTTCTTCCAAAACAGAAATTGATTGTAATTAATCACTTTTTCCACCTCCTAGAGTCATTAAACATCATTTCCAATCATCATACATGACCCCATAATCATATCCATATGAAAACAGAAAAATCCCCAAAAATTATAAAACTTCACCAATTCAACCAAAATCAAGATATAATCCATAAAAGTGCATCTTATACCACCACCAATCATGAATTGAACATCAATTAAGGGAGGAGAGTGGTTCTTCACAACTCACCTTAGCCATACAAGAGATAGAGCAACAAATCACCTTAGCTTTCCAAACAACTCCACAAAACACCTCAAGACCACTTAGCAAAGAGATTTTATGGAATGATTTGGAGTTTTATTGGTTGGATTTGAAGATTGAGCAAGAAATAGAAGGAAGAAATTGAGAGCTTTTCTTTCTTTCTTGAGCAAGAACATTCAGCCAAGAAGCTTGCAAAATGAAGCTTATTTTGATCAATTTTTTGTATTTATTTGGTAAAGGTAAAGGTAAAGTCAAAGAGTCAAAGTCCAAGATTAAATCACAAGGTGACACTTGTCACCTTTTGGTTCAAAACTTATCCTTTTGTCTCTCCAATACAAATATCTTAACACCTTGTAAAATAATATCACTTAATACAAAAATCCAACAAGTTGTCAAAAATATATTGCGTTTACCGCACTTGCGGGTCCCACGTCCAAAATACGCTTTTAATTTCTCAAAAACTAACCGATACTAGAAAAATCATTTTAAAACTATCTTTGCTCATAATCTTTATCTGGGGAATTTTTCTAATCAAGAAAATGTAGAAAAGGCGGGCGATTAAAAAAAATAAACCCTAGAAAATTAGAAAATTTCCGGTTCTCAAATTCATTTTTTTTCGGGGCGTCACAATCTCCCCTCATTAAAAGAATGTCGTCCTCGACGTTCCCTCTTGTACCAATCAAGTCGAGATATCCCGCAAGAATCACTAAAAACCAAACCCACAGTCCGGCATCCTAAACTTCAAGCCTAGGATACACTACAGAGATCTGAAGCCTAAGCTCTGATACCAACTGTCACGACCCCACCTCCCCCTAAGGCGAACCAGAGGGTTCGCCGGGCCGCCTGCCCGGCTCTCGCCGGGACTCAGTCGTTCACTACAATCCTCAATGGAATTTCAAGATATATATATCAAATATACATCAAAGGTTCCCGAACTTTACATATCAAAAGCGAAGCGTCCACGCTTCCACTGCACCCCCCTGATCCTTGATACCAACTATTCTACAGGAGGAAGTCCAAAACTAGACTATTACACATCCAATCAATTCTAAACGTTCAATACAATCCCAATATGAACGATTACACAAAAGGAATTCTAAGTTCAAACCATACATGAGATAATCCATGAATAAACACTACAAGCCCTTCCTTCGCCTTGAGCCCTGTGGAGGGGAATAAAACATTTTGGGGTGAGCTAGAAGCTCAGCGAGTAACCAATAAAATCAGTAATCAAATCTGTTTAACAATAGTTCATTTCAATGATGTCGTAAATCAAATGATAAGTCTAGAAACAATTACAACGTTTACAAAACATTAAATATGGAGTATCAATAATTCAAGAAACAGGTACAATGGAAAGCGATAGTAACATTCATGAAAAGATACGTTCGTTCTCCTGTCATTTCATTGCATTTTTTGTTTCATTCGTGCATTCATTCACCCCGTCCCTGGCTTTTGGCCAGGCTCCACCAACCTACAAGGTAATACTCGAGTATACCGAAACGTTCACCCAAGTTCCTAGTCGCCCGACCGAGTCCGCTTCTGGCTCGAGACGACCGGTAACAAGTGGCAATGGCCAGTTCAGCCCAAAAGGCTTACATTCATGCGCAAGTAGCATTTAATCATTAATCATTGAAAATTTCATATTTATTTAGGTCGAGTGCGATAAAGTACACACTCGCCTAGAAAACTCGTTTTAACAATCATTGAAAGCAAAATCAATAATAACAAGACACTGATATGCAAGCACGCATGATATGTAAGAAAACAGATCCAAAATTAACTTTGAAAACAGTTCAAAAGTAAATAATGCGGGAAAGCGGTTCAAAAGTAAATTTGGAAACAGTTCAAAAGTAAATAATGCAAGAAACGGTTCATAATAATTTTAGAAATAGTTTGAGGTCACTCACCTCCACGGCTCTGAAACCATCCATCATATAGCATTGCCTTGCTCAAATCCAAGTCTTAAATCACAAACTCAATGCAAATAAGTTCCTTCAAAGTTTGGACAGCACTTCCCCTGAATTTGCTAACTTTTCCAGCCATCATGGCTTCATTATTTCCTCATCCAGTCCCAAAGGTACACACACAACAACAAGTTCATCCAATAGCCATTCAGCAAGCTCCAAGAAGTACTAGTACAAGTCAAGCTAGGGAAAAGTCTGGAAATGAAAGTTAAGCTCAAAACCAGAAAAACAGTTTTGACGTCCTTTTGCGGTAATGGCACCAAAGGTACTACGAGTATCGGATGGAGGTCCAAGACCCACCGTTTCGAAACTAAGAACCAGGGCTACAACAATGTCGAAGGTCACTCAGTCCAAATCCCAGCACAACTAAGTCAAATATGCCAAATAACAAACCAGAACCGTACTTGCAGGTTTACAAATTACACTATGCTGTAATCAGTACAACTCAGTCTAAACAGGTCCAAATGCAGAAATTCCAAAGGCATATGGTAGCTAGGACATCAAGATACATTTCATCAGAAGACCTCAACACCCAAATCCAAAACAATTCCAGTCAAAACAACCCATTTCAGACACAGTTCTAACATCCTGATGAACCCAGAACAGCAATAGTAATTTCGACTTTTCTCATTCCACGCTACTCCGATTGACCTGAAATTTTGTAGGCACCTCCAAAATTTCATTCCCTACAACTTTTATGTTTTAAGCCAAGGCCAATTCGGCCTCTAACGAGGAGCTAAAAATTCAGGCAGAATGTTCCTTCACAAAACCTAATTTTCTGAAATTTCTTCCAAAACAGAAATTGATTGTAATTAATCACTTTTTCCACCTCCTAGAGTCATTAAACATCATTTCCAATCATCATACATGACCCCATAATCATATCCATATGAAAACAGAAAAATCCCCAAAAATTATAAAACTTCACCAATTCAACTTATACCACCACCAATCATGAATTGAACATCAATTAAGGGAGGAGAGTGGTTCTTCACAACTCACCTTAGCCATACAAGAGATAGAGCAACAAATCACCTTAGCTTTCCAAACAACTCCACAAAACACCTCAAGACCACTTAGCAAAGAGATTTTATGGAATGATTTGGAGTTTTATTGGTTGGATTTGAAGATTGAGCAAGAAATTGAAGGAAGAAATTGAGAGCTTTTCTTTCTTTCTTGAGCAAGAACATTCAGCCAAGAAGCTTGCAAAATGAAGCTTATTTTGATCAATTTTTTGTATTTATTTGGTAAAGGTAAAGGTAAAGTCAAAGAGTCAAAGTCCAAGATTAAATCACAAGGTGACACTTGTCACCTTTTGGTTCAAAACTTATCCTTTTGTCTCTCCAATACAAATATCTTAACACCTTGTAAAATAATATCACTTAATACAAAAATCCAACAAGTTGTCAAAAATATATTGCGTTTACCGCACTTGCGGGTCCCACGTCCAAAATACGCTTTTAATTTCTCAAAAACTAACCGATACTAGAAAAATCATTTTAAAACTATCTTTGCTCATAATCTTTATCTGGGGAATTTTTCTAATCAAGAAAATGTAGAAAAGGCGGGCGATTAAAAAAAATAAACCCTAGAAAATTAGAAAATTTCCGGTTCTCAAACTCATTTTTTTTCGGGGCGTCACATCCAAACGAAGCTAAAAGTCATAGATCTATCTCAAACAGATTTTATACAAGAACCTTTAGATCCATTCATAGATCTGTCTCAAATAACTCATAATAAACATTCGGAATCCACAGATCCATCAAAATAAATCCATATAAACCCAGCAGATATATCAGATTCTCCCACAGATCTATTAAATTCCATAGACTTACCAAACCAAGAGTCTATTAAAACTTCAAAACTCCTAATTTTCTGACAATCAATTGATAATTCTACTAGTTTTGATATTGGAAAAGATATAGGAAATTCCTTAAACATAGGATATTCCTCAATAAATGTCTTAAATCAACCTAGTATCAAACCTATAACTAATAAAAATGTTCAAACAAAAATTGATTCTTTCAAATCAATTATTAAACAAGAAACTACTGAAATTCCCTATCAACCTTTTTCCAAACTAATTGTTATTAAAAATTCACCAACAAATATTATTCCTTTTAAACAAGAGAACCAGTTAGTTGAAACCCAGTCAACTAAGGATATAATTCAAAATTCTTTACAAATATTTATTTCAAACTTATTCCGTGATTTTAATATTCCTTCCAATAATAAACATATTTCTCGGAAAAATTCAAAGGAAATTCCTGCAAACAATAATCAGGAAGAAATTCCTAAATTATTTATATATTCTTTTATAACTAACAAACATTGTGAGTGGTTTTACTTGATACCAGAATGGGACGAGGGGTTAGCCCCTTAAACTAGGAACAATAAAAGAATAGAGCAGGAAAGCATGAAAGTTAGGAAGTGGGTCGCAGCTGGACTGCCACTAGTTAGTATAGGCGGTTGAATCAGTCATGTATAAACAGAATGTAAATAACAGAATGTAAAGGTTAGTAAGTTAGCTTAGGCGGTATAACCGACCATAGATTGTTAATAAAATGGAATGTAAAAACAGAAAGTACAAACAAGAATTAAATGGATATAAGGCGGCTCAGCCGACCATTTGATTGAATATGAATTACAGAATATAAATAAGAGAACTTACAAGGATATGAAGCTCGCACAAGGCTTGCTCCTTTGTTTGATGAAAACTAAAAACTAAAAATCTAAAAACTAGTTTGTAGAGAGAGGGAGGAGAGTTTCTTCAAGCTAGAGAGAGAAGTAGTCTTGAAGAAATGGTGTAAAAATGGTGTTGGGTTTGAGGGGTATTTATAGCAAAATTTCCGTAGTGCTACAGTACCCGCTACAGTGTTTGCTACAGTACCGCTATAGTGCGCGCTACAGTGCATTGTTTATTTTTTTGTTGCCGTGCATGCATAGTAGCCTGCCGGACCGCTTCAGTACTTCCCGTGCTACAGTAAAACCGATTTTTTTTTAATTTTGTTCCGATTGAGCCAGCTTAAATATTTCTGAAAGCGTTTGTTCAGCAAATCATTGCTGATAATTCTTCTGATGCTTCTTTGATCCATTGTTTGTAATATCGTGCATTGATTCCTTGTTTTTCAAGTAGATATTTGTTGAGAATCATTCTTTGAATGTTTCTCCTTTGTATGATGTAACAGCCCCACCTTCCCCTAAGGCGAACCAAAGGGGTTAGCGGACTGCCTGCCCAGCTCTCGCCAGGACTACGGATCCGTTTACGTCAATCTAATACGTTCCGGAACTTACCAACGCGCGCAACCAAGTCAAAATGGCAACATAACCCACAATAAGAAAAAAATGAAATCCGGAGTCGGCCATGATAGTAACCGACCCGTCAGAACCCAACCGAAAGAGCACGCAAACATTCACATCTGAACTTTAGCGATTACAATCCAAAATGACATACAAAAGTTTTCAAAAGTTATTACATATACACGGTTTGCCCAATCAAAAGAGAAACGCCCCAAAAGTACACTTAGGGTTTTAATACATGAGCTATACAAAAGATATGTTCAACTAGCTCAATTTGGCAGCCATTTGTCAAATCCAGACCAAAAGGGTTTATTTTCCTGTAAGGAAAACAAAAGGAACAGAAAGGGGTGAGCTTGCGCTCAATGAGGTACCAAACATATAGCAGAAAAATCATGGCATTTCATATTTAACAAATCAGATACACATGCCAGATGTAAAGTAAAGCAACTAATGATTCACATAGGAAGGATACAGGTGGCTCTCAGGAGCCAAATTTCCAGCGCAGTACTTGATCCAAACCGGTTGACTCTCCGTCAACGTATATAGAACCAACGCGTCCGTAGACCCACTTCGCACCGAATTCCATCCACCAAACACCCCTTTACCGGGCCCGCTCACCTCAAACAAACAAAATGGTAATACTCGAGTATACCCGTAATCAAGGGTCTCAATACCCAAAATCCCCGAACAGACTACCGTGGTTCGTTATCTAATCGTCCAGGCCCTTGCCGGCCCGACTCGAATAACTTAGCCACAGGACTGAGCTCATAGGTCATAGAAATCCGAACAGATGCAGACACAGATAACAGATTCAAATTTTGCATAGTAAATTGGCATATGAACAGACAAGAGAACGAGTGTGATAAAGTACACCCTCGTCTCAAACAAATAAACAGATTGCAGAGCAGAAATCAAGTTAAACAGCAATGGAGGGGAGTGGTACACTCACCGGCTCAACTTCAAAAGTTTTCACTTCAGATTGGCCTTAATCGCCAAGAAACCCTAAAATAATCAAAGTAAACTAATTGAAGGTTTCATATCCAAAATCGAGTAAACAGAATGCACAAGTGAGGCTCGACTACACGTCGTACGCCTTGCCAAATAAATACTAATGCAAGGGTGGAAAACATGATTTTCTTGGAAACGAAAAGGTAACATGGAGACCTAGGCGCAAATAACCCAAAAGCCCTTTGCTCAAATCACAAGTAAATCCAACTAGCCTTCGAGTAAAATTTCGGCAGCATATCCCTTGTTTTTACCTATTTTCTAGCCATCATGGCTTCATTATTTCCTCAAATCAGTCCCAACATCTCACACAAAATTCATCTCATTTCCCAAAAGCCGTTCACTAGGCTCAAAGTAGTACAAGTACAAAAGTTAGCTAGGAAATGACCGGAATAAGAGTAAGCCTTAAAACATGTAAACAAGTACAATGAGACTCGATAACTAATCATAAATCAATGCCAAATATGACCCCAATAGGGTTCCATAAGCATATACAATCATTAGAGAAAACCAGAAAATTCGGAAATGCAATTAGCTTTGGCCCTGAAAAAAACAGTTTTTGACTTCTTTTTGCGGTAATGGCACCAAATGCCCTATGATTATCGGATGAAGGTGTAAGACCCACCATTTCGAAGCTAAAATACAGGGCTACAACATCACAGAAGGTCACTCAACCCAGTTTTGAGTGAAAACAGGTCAAAAACGCAAGATACTAAATCAAAACGTAAAACAGATTCACCAAAATGCATTCTAGCGGAAATATCATAACTCAGGCTCTAAAATTCCAAATCCAGAAATTTCAAAACCATTTGAAAGCTAAGAAACAGGGCTAAATTTCACTAGAAGGCCTCAATGACTCATTCGGAAGCAATCCAGACCAAAACAACCAATTACAGAAGCAAATCCCAATTTCGGGTAAAACCAGAACAGCAATAGTAATTTCGACTTATCTCATTCTACACTACTCCGATTGACCTGAAAATTTGTAGGCACCTATAAAATGTCATTCCCTACAACTTTCATGTTTTGAGATAAGGCCAATTCGGCCTCTATCTAGGACCTAAAATTTCGGACAGAATGAAGAACCAAAGAACCCTAATTTTCCAGATTTCTTCCAAAACAGAAATTTCTTGCAATTAATCACTTTTTCCACCTCCTAGCTTCCTCAAATATCATTTCCAAACATCATACATAACCACATAGTAATAATCATATGAAAACAGAAAAATCCTATTTAAATAGAAAGTGTCATCAATCTCAACCAAAATCATGAAATAACACCAAAGATCATCACTTTAACTCACTTAGGTTGCTCATTAAGCATTATTGGAAAGAGAAAAGGAGTTTCTTCACTACTCACCTTGATACCCAAAGGAATGGAGCAACCTTGCACTTAAATCTTCCAAATTACTTCACAAAACAACTCACTATCACTCCCTTAAGGGTTTCTATGGAACAAAAACAAGATTAAACGGTTGATTGGTTGAATTTGAGCAAGATTGAAGCAAGAGTTTGGAGAGTTTTCTTTCCCTTTTGTTGCTTGAAGAGAATCGGCCAAGGAGAGAAGAAAATAAGGAAATTTTTGGTCAATTTTGATATTAATTTGGTAAAGATATGAATAGTGGTCATACAAGTCAATCCAACCAAATGGTGACACTTGTCACCTAATTAATGAATCTCTATCTCTTTGTTCCCTCTCACACCAATCCAAATAACATCCTCTACTTATCCCTTAACACCTGGTAGATTAAATCCAGTATCCAAAACTTAACCTAGTTGGCCGAAAATTGCCGAACTTTTCGCACTAGTGGGTCCCACGTCCGGTATTCACTCTTAATTTCTCAAAACCTAGTCAATACTAGAAAAATCATCTAAAAATTATATTTACTCATAAAATTCACCAGAAAAATTTCCTAAGCCAAAAAATGCAGAAAACATGCCATTAAAGGGGATAAACCCTAGGAAAATTATTAAGAGGAATTTACGGGTTCTCACATATGAAGCATTGTTCTTTCAATGTTTGTACTGAATAGTTTGAGTTTACTGATCCAATGTGATTATACCTGTGGATGTTTTAGCAAGGGATTCTTTCACCAGTATCCCTGTTGAAGTATATGACATCAAAGTTTTTGATTCTGGATTCTCTTCTCTCATTTTCGAGATAATGATATTCCATCCAGAGATGTGAGAAGGCATCATCCCTGAGTTTGATTTGAAAAGGTTGAGTTGGATCTCCAAGAATTAGGAATGGATTTTCTTCCTCTTCAGTTTGCTGAATCCAATTTATTGTTGAAGTCTCATCAATTGCTTGGAATTGATTTGAGACTGTTTCATTAGGTACCCAATTTGAAGTAGATTCTGCAGGCATCCAGTTTGAAGATGATTCCGCAGGGATCCGCTCCCAACTAGCTTGATTTTGATTTGACGATGTTTGGTACTCATTAGTTTGAATGTTGGATATTTCTTCGTGGGATGTTTGTTCCCAAGTAGAGTATCCTTCGAAGAGATAGTTTTTCTCTTCTCGATTGTATGATGATGAACTTCCTTCTCCTGCTATGTTTCTGTAAAAAGAATTAGTTAGTTTAAAAAGTTGGGATATTATCCCTTTATAGATAATTTGGAAAGGAGCCAATTGATTGAGAAATGATGCTCCTAAGATGATATGGTTTGTCAAATACTCAGTCAAGAAGAAGGTATCTGAGGATTGGTTTTGTATGTTTGAAAATTTGAATTCAGTATCAAGTATAGTTTTATTGGTTATTCTGAGGAGTTCTAAAAGTTGGATTGGAATAAGGTTTTCAGGAATATAGTTTTGGATTGACCCTGTATCAACTAGGGCTTCTGCATAATTACCAATAATTAGTAATCGTATTTGGATCAAATATTCCTAATGTGACAGCCCCACCTTCTCCTAAGGCGAACCAAAGGGGTTAGCGGACTGCCTGCCCAACTCTCGCCAGGACTAACGGTTCAGTTTAGAGTGATCTAATACGTTCTGAAACATACAAACGCGCGTAAACAAGTCAAAATCTCAAAATAAAAAAAAAATGAAATCGGAGCCGGTCATGAATAGTAACCGACCCGTCAGAACCCAACCAAATATCAAGCAAACATTCACATCTTGAAATTTAGCATTTACAATCCAAAATGGCATACAAAAGTATTCAAAAGTGGATACATGTATGGTTTGCCAAATCAAAAGAGAAACGGTCCCAAAAGTTCATTTAGGGTTTCCATCAATGAGCTATACAAAAGATATATCCATCTAGCTCAATTCGGCAACCAACTATCAATTGCAGTCCAAAAATATTTATTTTCCTGTAAGGAAAACAAAAGGAATAGGGTGAGCTTACGCCCAGTGAGATAATACCACTCAAGCAGCAAAGTTCACATAAACATACAGGTTTTCATTCCAATTGATCAAAAGTAAGCAAAGGCACACATCAAAAGTGGTGATAAAAGGATACGGGCGGCTCTCAAGAGCCCTTTTCCTCGTTTGCATTCTTGATCGAACCTCATTGACTCTCCGTCAATGTTTCAAAGTATCCAACCGTAGACTCCACTTTACTTCCATTCCTTCCACCCAACATACCCCTATCGGGCCCGAACTCCAAACACTTGCAATGTGGTATTACTCGAGTATACCGGAATCAAGAGTCTCTCATACTACAAGATTCCATAAAACAGTCCCCAAGGTTCATTAATTGGCACGACCAAGCCCTCGCCAGCTCGATTCAATCAACTACCAATGGGGTTGAGCTCAATGGCAACAATCATGGTCGTTGGATACTCGTCCAAACGATACCAAGTCAAGTACTTTCATTTCATGTAACATTCCATGTAACATTCCAATTAAGTGAGAGTGATCAAGTACACCCTCACTTAAATCAATATCGAAGGTGCAATAAACATTCAACACATCCAGTTCAAATATCAAAGCCATAGAGTAACACACAAGTGAGTAGTACACTTACCAAACTTGAAAATGATATTTCATGCACCTCCGTCAAAGGAGCGTCGTGAACCACCGTCACGCCCTAAAACATGCAAACAAGTACAATGAGACTCGATAACGAGTCATAAAACAATGCCAAATACTCCCAAAATAGGGTTCCATAAGCATACATAAGCATGAGAGGAAACCAGAAAAATCCGGAAATGGGGTTAAGCGTTAACCCAAAAAAATAGTTTTTGCTATCATTTTACGATTTTAGCACCAAAGGCACTACGATTATCGAATGAAGGTGGAAGATACACCGTTTCGAAGCTAAGATATAGGGCTACAATGTTGAAGAAGGTAACTCTGTCCATTTTCCAGTGTAACCAGGTCAAAAATGCAAGATACTACACCGGAACCGTAAAAATAGATTCACAAACTGCATTCTGGTTCAAACATCATAAGTCAGCCTACCTAAGTTCAAATCAAGTGATTCCAAAGCCATCCGAAAGCTAAGATACAAGGCTACATTTCATCAGAAGATCTCAACAACCAATTCCGAAGTATTCCCAACCAAAATTACAAATTACAGATGCAACTATCAAATTCGGGTAAAACCAGGGCAGCAAGGGTAATTCCATCTTTGCTCAAGCTAAGCTACTCTGATTGACCTGAAATTTTACAAGAATCTCTAAAATATCATTCCCTACAACTTTCATGTTTTAATCCAAAGCCAATTCGGTCTCTAACTATGTGCTACAGTGCCAGGCAGAATGAAGAACAATGAAACCCTAACTTTTCAATTTTCTTTCCAAAACAGAAATTGCTTGCAATTAACCACTTTTTCCACCTTCTAGCTTCCTTAAATATCATTTCCAATCATCATACATGACCACATAATCATATTCATATGAAAACAGAAAAATCCCCAATAATTATAAAACTTCACCAATTCAACCAAAAATCAAGATATAATCCATAAAATTGCATCTTATACCACCACCAATCATGAATTTAACATCATTAGAGGGAGGAGAGAGGTCCTTCACTACTCACCTTAGTAATACAAGAGAGAGAGCAATTAGACACCTTAGCTTTCCAAACAACTTCACCAATCACCTCACCAACCCTAAGTGAAGAGGTTTTATGGAACAAAAGTAAGTTTAAGTGGTTGTTTTGATAGATTTGAGCTAAATGAAAGCAAGAACTTGGAGAGTTTTCTTTCTTTCTTTCTTGAAGTTGGCCGGCCAAGGAGAAGAAGAAAATGGTGAAATTTTGGTTTTTTTTTTTATTTATTTGGTCAATTGGTAAGAAAATGAATAGTAGTCATAAAGTACAACCAACCAAATGGTGACACTTGTCACCCTATTTAATGCATACATATCCTTTTGTTCCCTCTCACACCAATCCAAATAGTAACCTCTAATAATCTCTTAGCACCCGATAATTTAAACCCAGTATCCAAAACTTAACCTAATTGGCCGAATTTTTCCGAACTTTTCGCCCTAGTGGGTCCCACGTCCGGTATACGCTCTTAATTTCTTAAAAACTATGCGATACTAGAAAAATCATTTAAAAACTATATCTGTTCCTTAAACGTATCTAGAAATTTTCCTAATCACGAAAATGTAGAAAACAAGCCATTGAATATAATAAAACCTAGAAAATGGGAAAAAAAAATACGGGTTCTCACACCTAAAATAACTGAGAATTGTTATTCAGGTTCTCAAGGTTAATGGATTTTTGTAAGGTGATAGGTTGAATAAGATATCTGTCAAGATTTTCCTGGATACCATGAGTTTTTGGTATACAAGAATTTTGTCTAGGGATTTTTCCTAGAATGTCAAAGAGATGACCTTTTGAGGGATCCGAAATTTGGTATGGTTGTTTTGTTTCAAGAATATCTTCAATGATGTTGAAAAGAAGGTTTTGATTTTTGGTTATCATATGTCCTTCTTTTTCATCTTCATCACTGATGTTTGGGAATGTTGAAATGTATTTGTCATAATCGTCCTTTCGTTCAGATTTGAAAATATCTGATTCGATTAGAGGATTTGACAATTGGGCTGCTAGTCTCAAAATATTAGAATTTTGATTGTATTGGAAATGTTGGGTTGGGTTTCTGGGTGGATGAGTTTTGGGAATAGATAAGGTTTGCTGTTTTGTCGAAGAAGAAAGGGTTTTAAGACTCAAAGGTTTGGACTTTTTATTGGGCCTGGTATGGTAGCTTGGTAGCCCAATCTGTTTGTAAAAGAGTCCAAGATTTCTTTCTTGGGACTGTTTTTCTGCAGGTTGTCTGGGAAACCAGTCTGTTTGTTGGTCCTGTTCACAAGTTGTTTCTTCCCAAGACTTAATCTTCTTGTATTGGGATTCAAGAAGGCCTTTGAAGAAATCTTTGTTGTGAACTTTGTTTCTGTCTGATTTCATCAGGAATATGTATTGATATCTTCTGGAGCTTGGGAATAGTTTTGATGAATTCCCTTGGATGACTCCAGAATCATCATCAGATGTGATATTGAATAACATTGTTTCTGGCAGGATGTTCCCATCTTGTAGATCAGATTCATCCCTGTTGGTTGTGACTAGAATATCGTGAATAATATTTCTGTCTTCAATGATGAGATGTTCTTCCCACCATCCTTTGAATTGCCCAATAAATCCTATGAATAGGATATGAGCAATCAGTTGATTGCAGCCATGTAATGTTTGATTAAACATAGCTGTGGTTGTCATCTGTTGAGATGCCATAGGAAGATTGTGTCTGAACATTTCATCTATGCTCCATTCATAGATGTCTTCCTTATTGTATGGGTGTTGAAGGATATTGGATTTTATTCTGAAAATATCAGAATGAATCATTTGAGGGTGGTATAGATTTTGGATGTTTTCTTGGTTGGGAATATAATTTTGTAAAAAAGGGTTTGAATATGATTTATTTAGGGTAGAAGACCCTTGGAAGTTTTGTATGGTATTGATCAAGGAAGTTCTTTGAATTTCGAACTCTTGTTTGGGTAAAGGAATTGGAAAGTATTGTTCAATCCAAAGCTTTTGGTCTTCTAAAGGTTTGAAAAGTAATTTTGAAAAATGGGTTTTTGGAATAGGAGTTTTTGGGATGAATTGGGTAAAAAGTTTGAAAAGGTATTTTTCTAGATAGATTGTAAGAATCTTCTTGGCATGGATATAGGCTGCCTCTTGGTCAATCTTGATTTCAATTTCAAAAATGACTAATTTTGTTGAAGCAGACTCTGCCTGAATCTCTTGTTTGGTGACAGATTTGTTTAGAGAAGATATTGTCTGAGTTTTTTCCCCAATGCGTCTATTTTTCCACCGGATGTTTCTGATAGCTTGCCATTTATTTCTTGTTTGAATAGAAGAACGATCGTTTCTATTCTTCCAAGAATATAAATGCTGGATGTATTTGAATTTCTGGATTTTCTGACTCCCTTTGCTGGGTCTGATGGATCTTGGAATATTGATTCGAGATCTAGCCAGATTTGTCAGATCTGATTTTTCAGATATTCCTTGTATTTGAGACTGTCTCTATAATTTGTTGAAGATCCATGTCTCCTCAGTTTGTCCCTTGTATTTGCGGGGTAACCATGTTTTCTCTGTATAAAATTCCACCTTGAGGCTTGGGTACTCAATATTAAGTACCTCCAACTCATCAGGCTGAAACTGTTTGTTAGTTATAAAAGAATACATAAATAATTTAGGAATTTCTTCCTAATTATTGTTTGCAGGAATTTCTTTTGAATTTTTTTGAGGAATATGTTTATTATTGGAAGGGATATTAAAATCACGGAATAAGTTTGAAATAAATATTTGTAAAGAATTTTGTATTATACCTTTAGTTGACTGGGTTTCAACTAACTGATTTTTTTGTTTAAAAGAAATAATATTTGTTGGTAAATTTCTAATAACCATTGTTTTGGGAAAAGATTGAGAGGGAATTTCAACAGTTTCTTGTTTAACAATTGATTTGAAGGAATCAATTTTTGTTTGAACATTTTTATCAGTTACAGGTTTGATACTAGGTTGAGTTTTAGTTAAGACATTTATTATGGAATATCCTATGTCTAAGGAATTTCCTATGTCTTTTCTAATCTCAATGCTAGTAGTATTATCAGAATTATTCATGGATAAAAGTCTTGAAATTCCAACAGACTCTTGTCTTGGTAGATCTATTGGGTTTGATAGATTCACGGGAGAATCTGGTAGATCTTTGTCTACTGGGTTTATATAAATTGATTGGGGTAAATCTACTAATAGATCTAAAGAATCCTGAGAATCTGAAGGGTTTGAAACATTTATTGATTCTAGTAAGGATTTATGAGAGGATTCTAAAATATGGGTTGTTTGAGACAGATCTATGGATAGATCTACTGATTTTGACTTAGTTTGTATTGAATCCACGGGATCTAATGTGGAATCCTGAGTATTTATGATTTTTTACATAGTTTGGACCTGATTTATGAAATCTGGTGTAGGAACTTGTGTTTTTATGGTTTTTGACATAGAGGATGCAGGTTTTGGTATAGTTGTTTGGACTGGACTTATGAGTTCTGGTGAGGATGACTTCTTAGATGTTTGGGACTCATACCAGTCAAAGAAATGAATATTTTGTTTTGTTTTTGTCAAAAAGTCATAAATGTTTTCTTGAATATTTTTCCGGGCTTCTCCCTTATATTTGTCAAAAAATTGTTTTCTTTTATAATGATTGTGGTTTGCAAAGAATTCAGATTTAATGTGTTGTTCATTAATCTAGAATTTAGAAGGTTTGTTTTCTAGTTTTCTTTGAATAAGAATTGACTGCTCAATCCGAGCAATTCTAGTTTGAAGTTTATCCAAAGGTTTGTTGTTTGAAGAAGAACTAGAATTTATGAAATATGTTTTAACTGGAGAAGTCATTGTAAAATAATAAACAAGAAAATAAATAAAATAAACAAACACTTAGGGTCTGTTTGGTTGGAAGTAAAATGTTTTCTTTGGGAAAATATTTTCCGTGGAAGTAATTTTCCATGAAAATCATTTCCCTTTGATCATTTTCAGGTGTTTGGTTAGTTTATTGAAAATATTTTCTTACTTCATTTTTCTGGTGTTTGTTTAACTTTTGAAATATTTTCACATTTATCTCTATCTTTACTTTCTACACATTATAACTACATACTTCTTCCCATGCAAAATAAGAAAATTTATCTCATTGTTTAACTTTAAAAAATCTTGGAGAAATGTATATATGAATAAAATATATCTCCTTAAGCAATAAACAAATTGCTGGTCATTTAGTGTCAAATATCAATCACATGTAATGCTTATTGTGACATATATCTTGCACTCTCACCGCTGAAAGTTTCTCTAGAAAAGAATGTATCTATTATACATAATTAATTACTAGCATAGGATGAGTAGGATGAGGTTTTTTTTTTATTTTGAATATACTAGGGGAAGGGTTGGGTTGGGTTGGGTTGGGTGGTACGGGGGAGGGAGTGTAAGGAAGAGGTCTTGGGTCCGAGTCCTCCTGTTTACACTAAAAAAAAAAAGAACATACTACAAGATGTTTTCAGTAAGTTTGGAACATACTACAGGCGGGATACATGCATTTCGGAAAACAACTTCAGTAAGTTTGGAAGGGAAGTTGTTTTCCATAAGATGAGTGAAAATATTTTACATAGGAAAATGTTTTCAGTAACTTTTGTGCAACCAAACAGGGGAAATTAGGAAAATATTTTCCTGGAAAACATTTTCACCCGAAACAAACGGACCCTTAAATGATTAAAAACCTTATAATCCTCTTCCTTTTGGCACAGAATCCTTCGGGATCCATGGAGGATAAACCATTTTTCTTAATCAGATTATAAAGGATAGTGTGAAAATTTACAAGAAAAGATCTAATCTTTTGAGAAGAATTAACTATACATGATGACCATATTTCCATCATAATAAAGATAGTAAAATAAACCTACGAGAATAGATCTAAATCTTTTGAGAAAGATTAACTATGCATGACGACTATTTTTCCAAACAAAATCATAAGATTGATAGTAAAAAATCCATTTTCCCTGGATCTGATCTGGTGACACTTCCCCGTCTTGGAGTACGTCCCAAGAATCTCAACGCCCCTACAGAGCCAAATCCCATGGTCTTACCTGGACCGGACGTTAGCACTTACTGGATCCATGTCATTCAATCAGATCCAAAGTCATGAAATCAAGACTATCAAAATTATAATAAGCTTGAATACATTAGATAGTAATCACGAAGTTAACCAGTCTCATCTAATCAGATCTAAACTTGTAGATCTACACTATCAGTAGCATAAATAAGAAAGATGGTAATCATGAAGTTAATAAATCTCATCAGGAAGATTTAATCTTATAGATCTACACTGCCAACATCATAATAAGTAAAGAAAGATAGCCATCTCCCCACTTCCCCCTCTGGCTCTGATACCTCTGCTGTCCCACTCACAACCATTTTAAAAGAAAACAATTTTTTGACAAATATAAGGGAGAATCCCGAAAAAATATTCAAGAAAACTTTTATGACTTTTTGACAAGAACAAAACAAAATATTCATTTCTTTGACTGGTATGAGTCCCAAACATCTCAGGAGTCATCCTCACCATAACTCATAAGTCCAGTCCAAACGGCCATATCTAAACCTGCATCCTCTATGTCAAAAACCATAAAAACACAAGTTCCTACACCAGATTCTGTAAGGCCCGAAAATAACCTCTTTTTTAGGCAACCACACAATGAAGTAATTGATGAGAAAGCACAAGTGCTTGTGAGTAGAAGAGATAATCAATTTAAAGAACACAAACGTAACAATAAGTAAATAAAAAGGAAAGAATAGCAAACCAATTAACTACCCAACTCCTCTTGAGTTTGTAGGTTAATTCAAACAAGCTACTTCAAGTTGATAAATTACAATCACTCTTGTGTACAAAGGAAGGTTCACCTCCTCCTTACCCCGAACTCCACTCGGTCAAGTCAGGACATTTTACTATCCCTCAGGATAACCCTCACAGAGCTACACTCATGAAATAATCACTCACAAATGAAAAACTTACAATGAACCTCACACCACTAAGACTACAAATCTTCTTTGAATAGTATTTTCTCACTAAAATCACTCTAGATCTTTTGTATCTTCAGTGTGCAAAAATTGTTTGAAATATCTGACCAATCACTATTTATATAGGATCAAGAAAGTGCCTCATTAATGCTTTCAACGGATAGAAAGTAGTTGAAAAGTCAACTAGCCGTTGGAGTGTCGGACGTTCGGTACTCCTGTTTTTGCGTCCGACAGCAGGCAGTGAGCTTAAGAGATTTTCATCAATTATTTCGGATGTCCGGTAGGTTGGTTTTCTGCGTCCGAAGGTATGATGTAAAACTGGGAATTTTTCTTCAATTCTTTCGGACGTCCGGTAGTCTGGTTTTCTGCGTCCGAAGTGTCGCAACGATTATCGGACGTCCGATCCTGACTTCTTGAGCGTCCGACATCTTCAGCATATTTTGTCCCTTTCAAATGTGATTAATCTTTGAATCTGATTTGTATCATAGCTGAAAGTATATCTTAGAGAAATATTAGTATTATCCATTGTTTTGTAAACATCAAAAGCAAGGGACCAAGGCCAACATTCTCCCCCTTTTTGATGATGACAAAACAATGGATGGAAGAAAGAAAAAATAGAACATATGAGCATAAGCTCCCCCTCACTCATAGCATTCAAACTTATAATTTCAGAAAAACTCCCCCTTACACATAGCATCCATCTCTCCCCCTTTTTGTCATCATAAGATCAGAGTAAAAAACCAACTATCATAATCCAGCAACAATAACAGAGTATAAAAATAGAAAAATGACAGCAATCACCAACATATCACAGAGAATTTGATATCAAAAGAAGTATCAACATATGACAGAGATTTTTGACAAAGCAAATCATCATTAAATCAGAATCGTTCTTTTCTCTCCCCCCTTTTTGACATCATACAAATTCAGTAATATCCAAGAACATCAAAGAAAACTCAGTTCAAAGTATCAGAAAAAATCAAAAGAGAAATACAACAAAAAACATTATGAACAAGAATCTCATCAATCTTACTAATATCTCCTACTTGTTAGAGTTAGTATCATGTCTAACTATCCACATGCATTTCATGCCTTTTCTCATATTCTTTCTCACATAGCAATCACTTTTCATGTGACCTTTTTGACAACAGAAATTACACATAATCAAGGATTTATTTACATGAACAGGTTTAATAAATCTTACTTGTCTTCTCTTATAAATAGCAAATTCATTTGCATTCTGATTCAGCCTTATCTGATGAGTACCAAAATTTATCTTCTTCTCATAAGTACCAAAATAAGGTTTTGTTCCATTTTCTTGAAAGCAGTTTTGTTTCTTATATTGTAGTAACTCATTTAAATCATCCATTCTTCTTTTCAAATCACTTTGTTCCTTTTTGAACAATTCAAAACACTTGTTTTTTCTGTTTAGCTCAAAATTTAAGACAGTCTAATTTTTTTTGAAGTAGTCATTTTCAGTTCTCAATTTTTTATTTTCTTGAAAGAGACGTGCATTATCCTGAAGAACAAAGCTAATTTTATGTTTTAATTCCTTGTTTCTAGCATAAGACTCTTTCAAACTATCATGCAATTTTATAATGAAAGATTCAAGATCATCATCAGTTTCATCATCACTTTCAAATTGAGAGTTAGAAGATGTTACCTCATCATCTCCAATGGCCATAAAAGCCAATTGAGCAGATTCTTCTTCCTCTTCAACTTCACCTTCTGAGTTGCAGTCATTCCAAGAGATCTGGAAGTTGTTAAACTTTGGTTTTCGTTCAATTTTTCCTTCTTTCTTTTTCTTCATTGGACACTCACTCGCACAGTGTCCAGGTTGGTCACACTCGAAGCATTTGTTCGTTTGCTTCTTATTGAACTCTTGCTTCATTTTGTTTTTTGAGTTGTTGAACTGATTTGGGAATGAATTGCTAGGTCATTCTTTTCTGAATCTCCTCTTGTTGAGAATTCTCTTGAAACTTTTCGTGATGAGTGCAATATCACTGTCATCACCTTTCATGTCATCTTCGTCTAAGGAGGCTGAATCATCTTTATCATGAGATGTCTTTAGAGCAATGTTCCTTCTTACTATCGCATCCTCTTCCTCTTGCATTTTGGACTTAAGTTTCAGCTCATAAAATGTTAGAAAATTAATAAGAGATTCAATAGGTAAGTGTAGACACCAAATTTTTAAGGTATTTTTGTTTACTTTTATTTTTATTTTTTTATGTTTTATGTTAGTTTTTATTTACTTTTAGTCTTTTATTTTTATTTTTTAAGTCATTTTAGCATAGAATTTATCGAAAAAAGAAAAATCATTCACAAAAAAAATATATGTTTTATTTCTTTTAGATTTGAGTGTACTGTTATTTACTCAAAAAAAAAAGGAAGGAAAATTATCACTCAAAAAGAGAAAAATCTTAGTTTTTTTTTATCTTTTATTCCTTGTTTTGTTCATTTCATTTGATTTTTACTTAAATTGTTATTTTTGGTTATTTTTGTTTATTATTAATTAAATAATTCTTTGAAAAAAAAAGGGAGAAAACAAGCTCACGCATGTGTGAGCTACACACGATCCAAGCCCTTCCTCAGTTTCATATCAGAAACCAGATATGTGCAGTACAAAAAAATTGCAGCTGGCTTTTTCTTCCCATTTGATTCGTTACTCCAAAGGGTTCCCAGTACCAGCGGGATCAAAGGGGCAAGAGCATGCCACATAAACCCATTTCTGGGGTTTGACATCTCAGCCTTCCATCGTAGGTTTAGGTTTTGGGGTTCCTTTAAATGCTGGAGCCGCAGCCACGAAGTGGGGATCGGATAACAGCGGAGTAACGGCTGGGGGTTGAGAGAATAGAGTGAACAGCGGAGGAGGAAGAACAACCGAGAGAGAGAGCTGGGGTTGACGGGCTTGAAGAGAGAAAAAGGGAAGAGAAAAAGGGAAAAGAAAAAGGGAGCAAAAGGTCTTAGGCAGTAGAGAGCTGGAAAGGAACGAAGCAAGGAAAGGGGTTTCTGGGCAAAAAGGGTGAAAGGAAAAGGAGGTGACGGCTAGAGTTTGGGGGTTGGAAGCAGAGCAATAAGGGGGAGAGGTAGAAAAGGACGGCGGCGGAGGCTAGGTAGAAGGGGACCGAAGAGAGAAAAGAAAACGCCTGGAGAGAAACCGAGAGGAGTAAGGATCTGGGGGAGCGAAATAAGAGAAAAGAAAGCAGCTTCGGGGGTTTGAGAGAGAGGACAACCAGTAAAGAGAGTAGAGAGTGACAGATGAGAAGCTAAGGAAGAAACAGAGAGGGAGTCTTCGGCAAGAGCCGAGGGAAAAATCTGAAAATTAGGGGGAAGTTCTTCGGGTAGAGAAACTGAGGAAAAGTTACGGGCTTTGGAGAAACTAGAAAGCAAGAGGCAAGGGTTCCAGAGCTGGGCGAGAGGAAGGAGGAACTGAACCAGAAACTAAGCTAACTCCACCACCATTACCACCACTGCAGCCTCAAGTCACGAAGTCCCTGCTGCACCCCCATTGTGACACATTCAAAGGAGCATCTTACGTTGTCAAATTTCATAGACATTTCCAGGTATTCATAACCCTTATTTCTGCTATTGTAAAGCATTTCATTTGTAAAGGTTGGAGTCCCTCCTGTGTGTGACTGCCGAACCATTGCTGGGTTATGACTTGGCCGGGGGTTATTATAGGACCTTGCTTTCAAATGATGATGTAGTCTGGGGCTTGATGAATTTGATTTATTCAGTGTTGCGATGCCATGAGGAAACATAAGATGCACTAATAAATCTGATTAGGATCCTGGGGTTATGCGTGTTTATTTCTTCCTTCATCTCGTTACTTTGTTTGCTACTGTCGTGCATATTCTTTGCCTGGAAATTTTGTTATCAGAATTGAAGTAGTCGATGTTCTTGCCAGAAGTTTTTTTTTTTTTTGTTAAATAACATGCCATAGTTTCCCTTCCTTCTTTGTGTTGATCGTGCAATAAATATGGACGATGTTTGCTGTCCGTAGCAGTCATAGCTGAAAGTTGCAGCCCTTTTGTCTTTTCCAGATTTGCATGTTTCTCTTGAATCTGTATGACGTTTTGACTCTAGTTGTGTGGTTGAGTGAGTTAGGATTCATTTGAATCACTAAGCATGTTTCATCCAAATAAAAAGAAACGAAATTGCAGCGGCTTCGCCGAATGTGATGCTCGATCGCATGAGTTTTGATTTGTTTGATTGTTTTTTTGTGTTTGCTGGCTGCAATGCATTCGGCAGGTCCGTTTTCTGCTGTTTCCCCAGTTGCTACCCCCTCCCTTTTTTTTGTGTATTGTTAATGCTGTTTTTTAGCGGTAATAAGTATAAGTTGTGCATTTTTGATGGCTTGGGACTGATCTGCATCATGTGCAAGTTTGATAATGAATTTCGAAAGAGAGAAATGAAGACATAAATTGTAAAAAAAAAAAAACAGATTTGCACGCTCTTCTGTTCTGATTTTTTCTTCTCCTCTGTTTAAACCCGAGAGTTCTTGTTGTTTGATTCAAATTTGGTTTGATTGAAGTAGTAGTTGTGCGCTTCAAATTGTGTCTAAGAGCTGCATGTGAAAACTCAGAAATGAAAAAGCTTGCGGATGTGAAGGTTGTAGAAGAATAGCTCCGGTTTGTAGAATTGTTTCTACGTAGCATGCATGGAAATAATTCTAAAAAGTTACACTTTAAACCCCAATTTTTCAAACTAATTCTTCTAAGGCCCAGAAACTTTGGAAAATCAATCGATTTGGGACCTTTTAAATGTGAATTTCCTTTGATATGCTCTAATAAGATTTTTGGACAGGTTGTTTAGGAATATTGGGATGGAATTTGAATGTTTAATGTGTTTTTGATATATTTTAGTTGTGATTTGGATCTTAAGTGGAATTTTGGGTATTTCGTGATTTGAATGTAACAAATTGACTTTCATTTATTCTTGTGGACTTTATGATTGATTTTACTATTTAATTGGTGCCTTGACCTTTTTATTGTTTTGAAGCTATTTTTCCTTCATTTGATTACCATTGCAAGGGAGGTACACTCTATCCCTTATTTACCTTTCTTTGACCCTCTGTGTTTATGTGATTTATGTGCTCAATTGCATGCCCTTTGAATGTTTTTTCATTTTGTTTATTTATTTATTTATTTATCCATTTTATTTGTTTTAGTTATTTTCAATTTCGATCATTTGAGAGGCACTTGAATGCCAAAGTTGTAATAGCTAGGTTATCTATTTCATTTGTTTTATTTCATTTCCCCCTTTAGATTGTAGTAGGCCCCCCTCAAATGTAATAGTTAGGGTTTATATTCGCTTTATTGCTTGCTTGTGTGTTTTGCATGTCTATGTGCTATGTGTTACCGCTTTCTTAGGGTCTTGCATCTAGATATCATGCTTATGTGTTATGTGCTATATATGATTTATGTGTTTACATGCTTTTATTAGGTCTTACATGATTTATTTGATTGTAACCGATGTGTGACGTCACCACACTAGTCCAATGCTAGTTGTGGTCAATTTCTCGAATCCACACTAGTCCAACGCTAGTTGTGGCCCTTTGTTCCGAATTTTCTCACTAGTCCAATGCTAGTGGAAAATTGTAGACATGTGCTAGTCCAACGCTAGGCCCTTAGGAGCCCCTCGAGCGTTAGATCATGGTTGTGTGATGCAATCACTTCATCTCATGCATGTTTTCATTTTTTAGGGCTTTGCCATGTTGCATGACACTTTCTTATATATGTACATCCTTTTCCCTTCTACTTATATCCCTTATTCCGTATTTTCCCTTATATGTATATTACTTACCCCTTTGTATGAAACATGACATTAGACCTGCATTTCATCTAAGCATTAGACCTAGGTTAGTACATTTGCTTGATTAGACTAGGAAAAACCCCTTGAATATGGGATATGGACGAGTTTGGCTTTCTAGCCTTAGCACGCTCGTATTCCCTCTATAAAAGGGAAAATTGAGTCACGAACATTAGTCCCCCGCACCCGTTATGATGCATCCCTTTAGGTCATGTATATTTGTACATACTTTCATTTTCGTATTTTTTTTCTTTGAGTTTCATATTTTTGCACAATTTGTGACTTCTTCAAAATAATCACTTTGGGCATCGCAAGTAATGCGATTTGCATCAATTAAAATTCGAAGAGATATTTTGACCCCTCGATACCCTCTTAGGTCTAGGGTTTGCATCCATATAGTACATCCAAATGTGATAAATTTTTTAGGTTAAATTAAGAAAATCTTTGACTAAATCACGCAACTAGCCTTGGCTAGGTTGAAAGGGTGTCTTGGATTTTTATCCTTGCCTTCCCTTTCTTCAAATATGACTCCCGAATCTTTTTCTCTGATTTTCGTAGATTTGGAGTCGTTTAAAAAGAGTTTTTCTATTTTTTCCTTTAAAATTCATTTTTAGGTGACTTGGTACACCTTAACTCAATACTAAGTGGCGACTCCGATTTTTATTTCAAAAACCCTTTTTAAAACTATTATTTTGGCCAAAACGTCGCATTTTCAAGTCCCATGGGCTTTTTCTTTGCCACACATATCACCAATTTTCAAACCTTACTTCACTTCTTTTATTATTTCAAAAATGGGGCGCGACAGTAAGGAATTTAGATCTTTAGCTTCTTCAATGGCAGTAACTTTACTCTCCCAATTCTTGGATAAAGCATTTAGAATTTTTCTATTTTTCTCACCTAGAGAGTATTCCTTTTCCAGCACCTCTAAATCCTTAATAAGATCGTTGAATCTACAATACATCTCATCAATATTTTCATGAGGTTCCATCTTGAACGATTCATACTTGGTAACCAGAATAGATTTTTTTTGTTCTCTAACATTCTCACTTCATTCATGAATTTCTCACAGTTTGTCCCAAATTTCTTTAGCCGACTTACATCCCTTGACTCTAATAGATTCATTTGAGTCTAAAGCACAAAATAATACATTCATGGCCTTTGCATTTAAGGTGAGATGAATTCTATCTGCAGCAGTCAGTTCACTTCTTATTTTTGGTCTAGATCTATGAGTATTTTCATCTATAACAGAGGTATCATATGGACCTTCACTAATAATAAACCACAATTCAATATCAATTGATTGCAAAAATATAATCATTCTTTCTTTCCAACTCACATAATTTGACCCATTAAACATAGGTGGTCTAATCACAGAATGTCCTTCAAAAAACATGGCATTATTGGTTGTCATTTTTACTCCAAAGCTGATTGAGCTTAATCTCAAGGAGACCAAGCTCTGATACCAATTGTAAGGCCCGAAAACAACCTCTTTTCTAGGCGACCACACAATGAAGCAATTGATGAGAAATCACAAGTGCTTGTGAGTAGAAGAGATAATCAATTTAAAGAACACAAACGTAACAATAAGTAAATAAAAAGGAAAGAATAGCAAACCAATTAACTACCCAACTCCTCTTGAGCTTGTAGGTTAATTCAAACAAGCTACTTCAAGTTGATGAATTACAATCACTCTTGTGTACAAAGATTGTGACACCCCGAATATTAGGAGGTTGTTTGTAAAAAAAAAAAAAAGATACTAAAGTGTATTTCTTTGGGTTTGATTTAAAACCTTATTTTGTTTTAAAAGATTAGAAACCCTAATAATTTAATCAAAAACCCTAGTTACTTGTGACTAACTGGTTTTCTTAAATCTCTCATATTTTAATTGAAACCCTAATTTTAATCACTGGAATTGTAAAATCCCTCACGTTTTTCTTAAAAATTTCATTTTATTTGGAAATTATTCATTTATTAAAGCCCTACCACCCAGTCATTCCATAATAAGTGCAAATAAACCTAGAAAGTAGGGTTTTATTTTTCGGTTTCAAGATTGGAGCGAATTAGGGATTTCGCCGGATGATTTTTCGGTACGGAGCAAGGATCAAATTTGGTGATTAAAAGTGACTTTTAAGTAAGAAATAATATGTGATTAGGAGCAATGATATAAGGTTAGTGAATGGGAAGTAAAAACCCTAGTACGTGTGTTTTGAAGAAAAACGGCGCGACTAGTCTATAATAACCACATGCTGGACGCCACGTCGCTGGGTGAATCCCTCGACTAGTCTATAATAACCTCATGCTGGACGTAACGTCGTTGGGTGAATCCCTCGACTAGTCTATAATAAAAAATAATAATAATAGTGAATCTACATGGACTTTAGATGGTGAAAGTTGATGGAGGGTCAACTGCGGGTAGTTTTGATCAAGCGCAGGGAAAATGGCTCCTGAGAGCCCATGTATCCTACCCGTGCTGTTACACGCTTTCCTACTTGCTGAATTTAAGTTGAAATTACTATTTGCTAAGTAATTGATTTGATTGCATGTTTCGGGCACCACTGAGCTTTAGCTCACCACACGATATTTGTTTTTCCTTAACATGTCTTGGAAATCGAGAGACTTGAAGCTTATCTGTTCATTTGTGTAGATTTTATTTCGGATTGTCCTTGTGTCTTTGTTTGGGTTGTCACTTGAAGCTGGAAAAGTGCAAATTCTATGTTTTGACTTGTACGGAAGTGTTCTATATTTTATGATTTCACTTCTGGGTTTGTAATGTATAAAGGTATCTATGCGTTAAAGTAGTTTGAGTTGTATCTTAAGAGTGAAGGTTCGGATGTTATTGGCCCTGTTATCTCTGGAGTTAATGTGTGTTAACATTCCAGCCGTTTAAAGTTGGGCATGTCCAATGGCGAATTGTATTTTAGTTTAGGCTATACCGGATTATTTGATCGGTTTGCTTGCGTGAGTCCTGGCGAGAGCTGGGCAGGCGACTCGCCAACCCTCTGGTTCACCTTAGGGGAAAGTGGGGTTGCCACAGGTGGTATCAGAGCTTAGGCTCTAGATCTTTGTAGTGTATCTTAGGCTTTAAGCATAAGATGCCGGACTGTGGAGTTTGATTGTTTAGTAAGTGGAATGTGATCTTAATACTTGATGATTGATTGAGTAATATTGAAGTGGTTGTTTTTAAGTGGGTTTGCACACTAGGGTTTCTTATATCGTAAGGAACTGAAGAGAATTGTGTGAGAATTGATTTGAAATATGATAGTTGAGTTTCCTGAACATTGGTACTAGCTGATATCTATAAGATCGAATTTGACTGGATAAATCGTAAGATTCGAGGTATCCTCTAGGCTTGTAATCTTCGTGAGTATATGTATGAAATCGAATGTGAATCTTGGATCGATTGCTTGAGTGAGACATTTTGTGAAATTTTCTTTGAGGAATGGTGGTGATTGAGTTGATTTGCATCTGGAGATGGCCAGTCCTAGTGCGAATTGACTTGGTTTCCACTTGACGTTTAAGTGAGCCAGTTGTACATATTCTCTGAGTTTGAAAATGGTACTTGAGGCTTTAACTAGAAATCCCAAAGTTGGTTATTCTTGGAGATGAATGCACTTTAGTTATTGGCTGGCTTGCTAAAGATTTTTAAACTTTGGATAAATGACCTTTGATTTCAACTTGTATTATGACTTGATTAGCTCTAATTTTGAATGGCATGCAACTTAATTGAGACTAGTTTAAATTCTATGTTAACTGTTAATGTGCTATTTGTGAAAATGTTATCTGTGGATATAGTTTTATTGCTCATTTTGAAAATTGTTAAATATACGTGTGCATAGATAATTTTTAGTTTAGTGAGCCGTTTGCACATATTTGTATAGATTAGTTGTGAGAATTTTGAGGACAAAATTCATTTTAAGGAGAGGAGGATGTGAGAATCCTGAATATATATATATATAAATATCAGTGCATATTTCATTTGCATTTTTAATTCTTTAATAAATTTTAGCATTAAATCTAATTGTTTTAAATAAGTGCGTAGAAATAAATTTTATGTGCAAAATAAAAGAATTGTGCTAAACTATTAAATTTCCTAGTTTTGTTACATTAAATTCATATTTCGAAGGTAAATTATTTCATTGATTTAACAATTAAATTTCTTTGAATTCCGATAGCTAATCTTAAGCGTTAATAATGATTAAGTTAATAAGTTTTGATATAAAAGGATAAACGAATATTAAGAATGTTAAATTTATATATTAAGGTCAAACTTGATTTTAATAATTTAAATAATAAAATAAGAATGTTAAGTGTTAATAGGAACCTTAGAATTACGATGAATCGATATATTTTTGATAAACCGTTACAAGTACATTGGGTACACTTAGGAGGTTAAAATCTTGATAATCGAATCTTTGCGAGATTAGTATATTATTAGGCATTCAAATTATATTTGGGGGTAATTTTGGAATTAAGTTAGAGTTAAGGACTTGAGTGAAGATTAGGAAGAGATGTGAAATGACTAAACTACCCTCCACTACCTCACAAAACTACCATGCAAACCAAAACCAATGGCCGACCAACTCCACTCAAAGCCTCACCTTATATACCTTACACTACCACACACACCACTATATCACTCTCACTACATCACAATATCACAACTTCAATTTCCTTTCTGCCGTGAGAGTGAGGGAGCAGCATAGGAAGTATCGACTGGGTGAGAGAGTGAGAAAAAAAAAAAAAGAGGGGCCGAGCTTCTTGTTTCTTTTCTTTTCTGTCCGTAAACCAGAGAGGGAAGAGAGGGACTTGTGATTCGGTCTGTCCTCCATCCGTGAGCTGGTGCAGAGCTTGAGACCAGAGTTCCTTCATCCAGCCGCAAGCCAGAGCAAGGGAGAGAAAAAGAGAGAGCTAGCGGTCTGCATTTTTTTTTCTGGACAGCCGAGAGTGAGAATTGTTGCAGCTGCTAGTTGTGTGTTTTAGGCTTCAATGTAACGGCCCCACTTCCCCCTAAGGCGAACCAAAGGGTTCGGCGGACCGCCTGCCCAGCTCTCGCCGGGAAGAAAAGACCATAAAACCCACAAAACAATCGAAATAACAATATTCCCAAACTTAAACGTAAACTTATATACATAGCCATCCCAAAAGCAATACAACTTATGTACAAAGGTTCTCCATTCTCCATACAACCAGCCCACCAAACATTGGGGCGAGAACCATAACAAAAGAATCAAAAGTACTAGATCGGCTAGTCTATACGTAGCTTCCGTCCTTGCACGTCTTCCCCTGCTAAGGAAAACAAAAAAAAAACTAAAGGAATGAGCTGGAAAGCTCAGTGAGGTTCCGTACACATAGGTAACAAGAGAATCAATGCATTCAATACATATAAACAACAATTCAAGATACAAGTACAAATAAAGCGATAAACACATTCATGAAAAGGATACGGGCTCACAAGGAGCCATTCGTTCATTCGTTCGTTCATTCATTCTCCTTTCGTTCCCCTACCTTCAATCATTTAAAATGCATTTTTGTATAAGTAAAACCCCTCATTCATTCATTCGTTCATTCATTTCATTCACCCCGTCCCTGGCTTTTGGCCAGGCTCCACCAACCTACAAGGTAATACTCGAGTATACCGAAACGTTCACCCAAGTCCCTAATCGCCCGACCGAGTCCGCTTCTGGCTCGAGACGACCGGTAACAAGGGGCAATGGCCAGTTCAGCCCAAAAGGCTTACATTCATGCACAATTAACATTTCAATCGCTCAATCATTAAAATTTCACAATCATTGAGGCTAAGTGCGATAAAGTACACACTCGCCTCGAAAACTCATTTAGCAATCATTGAAAGCATTTAACATGTTATCAATCATTCAAACAAGCCATATAATCATGAAACGTAACAAACAAGGAACACTCACGTAGTTATGCCAAACAACGTTCAAAATACCCCACCGGGTATTCCCCTCAGTCACCAATGAAACCTAATATTACACAAGAGAAAAGATATTACCATTCATCTCATATAGAAGAATCTCATCCAAAAGCCATTCACTAGGCTTACAAGTCATATCAATACAAAATAAATACGAAAAGCAAGCTAGAAACATTTTCGGATAAAAACAGTTTTGTCCTCAGTTTGCGGTAATGGCACAAATTGCGCTACGCTTATCGGATGAGGGTAGAAGACCCACCATCTCGAAGCTAAAAGACAGGGCTACAACAATGTAGAAGGCCACTCAGTCCAAATCCTAGCACAACTAAGTCAAATATGCCAAATAACAAACCAGAACCGTAATTACAGGTTTACAAATTACACTATGCTGTAATCAGTACAACTCAGTCTAAACAGGTCCAAATGCAGAAATTCCAAAGGCATATGGTATCTAGGACATCAAGATACATTTCATCAGAAGACCTCAACCACCAAATCCAAAGCAATTCCAGTCAAAACAGCCAATTACAAACGCAGTTCGGCCATCTTGAAGAACCCAGAACAGCAACAGTAAAAACAACATTTCTCACTCTACACTACTCCAAATGACCTGAAATTTACAACCACTTCAAACACATCAATACCTACACCTTTCATGTTTTAAGCCAAGGCCAATTCGGCCTCTAGCCATATGATACAAAACCGGCCAGAATTGGGGATATAAAACCCTAACTTTTCACATTTCCTTCCAAATCCAAAATTGATTGCAATTATCTATCATATACACCTACTAGAGTCATTACCCTACATTTCCAACCATCATAGATAGCCACAACATCATGATCACATTAAACCAGAAAATTCCTAATTAAATATAAAACTTCACCATAAATCAACCCAAATCAAGATATAACTCACTAAGAGACATATCCAACCCTTACAATTCACAATTTAACCATTATCAATGCAAGAGAGAACTTTCTTAATCAACTTACCTCACAACTCAAGAAGACTAGCAATTCAAAGCTTCCCTTTCAAAATCACTCCACCCAAAAGCTTTAACCTTCCAAGAAGCTCACTTGTACGGAGTGGTTTCAAAATCTATCGGTGAAATTCCAAGATTGAAGCAAAAATCAAAGATGAAGATTGAAGAGTTTTTTCTCTCTTTGCTCTCAAAGCTCACGGTTGGACAGGGAAGAAATGAGATATTTTGGACCAAAAAGATGATAAGAAGGAAGAAAAAACGCTGGTCAAACCAGCTGTCCTGTCACAATCCGGCCGGATTCCTGGCCGGATATGAGGCAGAGACGAATCAAATTTTTTCAAAACTGCACCACAATCCGGCCAACAATCCGGCCAAGAAATGGCCGGATTTCCGGCCGGATTCGGTCCTTCAGCATTTTCGTAAAATTTTTCCTCTTTTCCAAGTTTGAATGCCATGCTCAAACGTAGTTCTAACACATACACATACATACATATCTCATACATAATTGCACATAACAAAAAGGCCTTCCCGTTTTTAAAACGATTAGTGGACAAAACTTCAATTAAACGGGAAACGGGAATAAACCAAAACACTTAGAAAGTATGAAAGGTTTAGGGTTCTCACATTCAAGCTAAGGTAAATTCTGGACTTAGATGAATTGTTTACGGGTTGACGAAGCTGTCTATACGCATGCATGTGGGTCTGTGAGGTTAGATGAGAAATTGAGACTTAAGAAATCTGGTTTGGAAAGAATTGAAGTTGCCGAGAGCTTAATCTAGAAATGCAGCTTTAAATTTGTTCATCTGAGGTAATCTGAGATTAGAAATGTGTTTAATTAACTGAAAAAAAGATGTTTAAACCATGCATGAAGCTAATTAGCCGGATTATGCTAGAAGATAAAAATGAAACAGGAATTTGCTGCATGCAAGCTCATCCGAGAGTAGTGAACAAAATTCTGGATTTGTGGTTGAATGCTGTTGATGTCTGAACCTAATTTGAACTAGGACTGATAGTAAATACATTGATTAGTCATGCATGTTAGTTTTGAGTAAAAAGAAAAAAAATATATATATAAAGTTCTAGCTGGAAAAAAATATCCAGATTTGCGTCTAACTAAGCTGCTGGAAATTTTCTGGAATAGCCGAGAGACTTCATGTTTGTTTGCATCCGTAATTGCTGTCAAATGGAAAATTTTGTTATGAATTGCATGTAGATTGTTAGCTTTAAGTATTAAGTGAAGTTTAATGGAAGAAAACCTGAGGAAAAGTTGAATTGTGGATTGAAACCGAGAGAAATTTTCTGCTGCAAAATATTCCAGCTTGGTCGAGAGAAGGAAGTTGAGCATTTAATTAGTTTTGTTTTCGAATTTTAATTAAGATTTTCATATTGGATGTTTAAGATTTGCTTGAAGCTTGCTAATCACCTTTTGCATGTTGAGCTGAGGTAAGAATTGAAGAAAACTAGGAACAAAAGCTATATAAATAAACTATCAATTGCTGGAAAATTTTATCTTAGCTGATGACAGATTTATGGGAACTTTTTGGTGGAATAATTTGCTGGAATTAAGCATTATTTGCTTTGGTATATGCTGGTATGAATGTCATACTTAAATGTATGGATGGTTTGAATAAAAGTCTTATGGTTTTAAAAGAGAAAAAGGAGTTTTTCACAAGTGAAAAATGAGTTTCCAGATTTTCGGATTTCACTGACCAGTCTCAGTAAAATGCTTATATCTTGGTGTAGGAAAATCCGATTGAGGTGCCGTCAGTGGCATTTGAAACTAGAATCATGGGCCTTTGTTTTGTAGAAATTTCATATTTTTCCTCCATGTGTACTGCTGTCCGTGACTCCTCAAAGTAGGTTGTCCTGCTTGAATGTCCTGTTTCTTCAGGAAACTGAATTCTTGACTTGGATCGAATATTTGGCCTATTTGTGATTTGAATCCCTGAAAAGTGTCTTCTGGGATGTGATAGTATTAAAAATCTATTTTACAACAGTATAATTTTCATAATTGTTTGATTTGTGGAACATGAACTAAAGCAATTTTTGAAAGAAAATATTTTCCAGCATGACCGAACTGGTTGGGATTTTTGGTGGATTTATTTGCTGGATTTGTGCATTATTTATTTTAGCTTGGTTTGGACAGCTTATATGCTATACGTTTGGTGTTTCTAGAAAGTAAAAGTTGGACATCTTGGATTGAAATTTACTGGAATTTTCTTGACTATCGAAACAAGAAAAGAAAATCTGAGTTCCTAAGTGTATTTGTGAGTAAGCTAACCGTGACTTTCTTCTATGCTTGAGTTAAACTTTTAGTTGACTTGTTGTAAGAAATATTTGTTTGATACCAAGAGCTAATGATTGATGAAGCTCTTGGCCATTTGAGTAGTTTCTGCAAAATTTAATTTTAATAAAGTGTTCAAGTAGCTGACTAAAATGTGCTTGGAAGTTCCCTGGTTTGCGTTTTGGATTGTCTTGATACCTTGGACTTCCTTTATCGAGTTTTATTTGGAACTGAATCTGTTGAGACCTAGGGCTAATGATTGATGAAGCCCTAGTGAAATTTATGTTTAAATTGTGCTTTAGACATATTGGCAACTTGGAATACTATGTGCAAATAAAAGGGACTTGTGAAGACCGTTCTAGTCTTTTGAATTCAAGTAATTTTAAATCAAACCTTATGAGAATATTTTGCCCTAACATTAAGTTATATATATTGAGTTTAGCACGTTAATATAAAAACTTAGATATTGGGACTTTTAAAACCTTGCCGACTAGTTATGTTTTTCTTTGCTTAAACCAGTTTTATTACCTTTAGGGAGTAATTGCAATAACTACTAAACTTTAAGTT
This sequence comes from Coffea arabica, assembly GCF_036785885.1. Lineage (NCBI taxonomy): Eukaryota > Viridiplantae > Streptophyta > Magnoliopsida > Gentianales > Rubiaceae > Coffea > Coffea arabica. Next base: position 20,065,225 of record NC_092318.1, on the reverse strand, counting down.
TTTCGTAAAATTACCCTTGACTAGTTGTTTTAGAGAAAATTTGTTAAAAACAATAGATTCGAATAATTTCAAATAAAAGATGTAGAAAACTTGTTCGGCAAGAAAAACTTTTACAAATTGATTTGGCTCTAGTTTGCCCTATAGAAGAAAATTGTTATAAAGAAAGCCATATGAAACAACTTACTACTTTTACTAAGCTTAATCCTAAGCGGATTGTCGAATTATTTCGAGGAAATAAACTAGTAATATACAGATAACCTTTTATATTTATACATCTAGAATTTGAACAGAAAACTTATAGTGCTTAAAAAACTTGGTTTTCTAGGATTTAGCGAGGACGCGGATTTCGATTCCCAGCGTGAGTTGTGACTTCACCCTTGGTGAGTGTCCCTGCTTGTTCTATGCCTACTTGATTAAAGTGCTTTCTTGATTTGATATGTGATAATTGGAAAAATGGTTTTCTGATCCATCGAAGTGGGCAGTGTGTACTTTATCGCACTAGCTCTTTCGAGTGGTGACTTGCTTGAAATATTTTCGTGAATATCCTGCTTGCACTATCTACATGCTGGACGCAAAGTCGCTGGGTGAATCCCTCGACTAGTCTATAATAACCTCATGCTGGACGCAACGTCGCTGGGTGAATCCCTCGACTAGTCTATAATGAATCCCTCGACTAGTCTATAATAACCTCATGTTGGACGCAAAGTCGCTGGGTGAATCCCTCGACTAGTCTATAATAACCTCTAGTCTATAATAACCACATGCTGGACGCAACGTCGTTGGGTGAATTCCTCGACTAGTCTATAATAACCTCATGCTGGACGCCACGTCGTTGGGTGAATCCCTCGACTAGTCTATAATAACCACATGCTGGACGCCACATCGCTGGGTGAATCCCTCGACTAGTCTATAATAACCACATGCTGGACGCCACGTCGCTGGGTGAATCCCTCGACTAGTCTATAATAAAAAAAAATAATAATAGTGAATCTACATGGACTTTAGATGGTGAAAGTTGATGGAGGGTCAACTGCGGGTAGTTTTGATCAAGCGCAGGGAAAATGGCTCCTGAGAGCCCATGTATCCTACCCGTGCTGTTACACGCTTTCCTACTTGCTGAATTTAAGTTGAAATTACTATTTGCTAAGTAATTGATTTGATTGCATGTTTCGGGCACCACTGAGCTTTAGCTCACCACACGATATTTGTTTTTCCTTAACAGGTCTTGGAAATCGAGAGACTTGAAGCTTATCTGTTCATTTGTGTAGATTTTATTTCGGATTGTCCTTGTGTCTTTGTTTGGGTTGTCACTTGAAGCTGGAAAAGTGCAAATTCTATGTTTTGACTTGTACGGAAGTGTTCTATATTTTATGATTTCACTTCTGGGTTTGTAATGTATAAAGGTATCTATGCGTTAAAGTAGTTTGAGTTGTATCTTAAGAGTGAAGGTTCGGATGTTATTGGCCCTGTTATCTCTGGAGTTAATGTGTGTTAACATTCCAGCCGTTTAAAGTTGGGCATGTCCGATGGCGAATTGTATTTTAGTTTAGGCTATACCGGATTATTTGATCGGTTTGCTTGCATGAGTCCTGGCGAGAGCTGGGCAGGCGACTTGCCAACCCTCTGGTTCACCTTAGGGGAAAGTGGGGTTGCCACAAATGCTTCCAACGGATAGAAAGTAGTTGAAAAGTCAACTAGCCGTTGGAGTGTCGGACGTCCGGTACTCCTGTTTTTGCGTCCGACAGCAGGCAGTGAGCTTAAGAGATTTTCTTCAATTCTTTCAGACGTCCGATAGGTTGGTTTTTTGCGTCCGAAGGTATGATGTAAAACTGGAAATTTTTCTTCAATTCTTTCGGACGTCCGGTAGTCTGGTTTTCTGCGTCCGAAGTGTCACAACGATTATCGGACGTCCGATCCTGACTTCTTGAGCGTCCGACAGCTTCAACATACTTTGTCCCTTTCAAATGTGATTAATCTTTGAATCTGATTTGCATCATAGCTGAAAGTATATCTTGGAGAAATATTAGTATTATCCATTATTTTGTAAACATCAAAAGCAAGGGACCAAGGCCAACAGATTCTCCCGTGGATCTATTAAACCCAGTAGATCTACCAAACCAAAAGTTTATTAAACCTCCAAAACTTTTGGTTTCTGGTCAATTATTACAAAATAATACTACTAGTCTTGATACTAGAAAAGACATAGGAAATTCCTTAGACGTAGGATATTCCACAATAAATGTCTTAAATAAAGATCAACCTAGTACCAAACCTATCACTGTTAAAGATCTTCAAACAAAAATTGCTATTCTCAATAAGAAAATTAAAACAATTTAAAAAAACAACCACTGAAAAGGAAATCATTAATAAACCCTCTCAGTCAAACATAATATTCTACAAAAAACATTTTGTTCTTATAAAACTAGTTATCAATGATAATTATATTGCAGAAACAGAAGCTTTATTTGACACAGGAGCTGATCTCAGCTGTATCCAAGAAGGTCTTATCCCGACAAGGTTTTTTGAAAAAACAAAAGAAAGCCTCCGAGGAGCCAATGGTTCCCAATTAAACATCCAATTCAAACTCTCAAATATCCAAGTTCAATTCTCTTCTGTATCCATCAAAGAAACATTCCTCTTAGCAAAAGATCTAACCAACAATGTTATTCTTGGGACAACTTTTGTTACCAAACTAATCCCTTATCTGACCACTGATGAAGGGATCATATCCCAAAAATATGGGCAAAATGCTCTCTTACCCTTTTCCAGAAAACCAATCCAAAAAACATTAAATTATCGATCCCTCAAAAACAGTCAAATCAATTTCTTAAAAGAAGAAATCGTCTACAAAAGGATAGATGAGCAACTAAAGAAACCAAAAATTCAACAAAGAATCCAGAGTTTCCAAACAAGAATCCAGAAGATGGTTTGTGCAAAAGTTCCAAATGCATTCTGGACAATAAAACAGCATACTGTTCATCTTCCTTATGAACCTGGCTTTGAGGAGAAAAATATTCTGACAAAAGCCAGACCTATACAGATGAACCAAGAACTACTACAATATTGCCAAAAAGAGATTAATGATCTCCTATCAAAAGGCATTATTAGCCCTAGCCAATCTCCATGGAGCTGTCCAGCATTCTATGTCAACAAACCATCAGAGATTGAAAGAGGAGTTCCAAGGCTTGTAATCAATTACAAAGAATTGAAATAAGAATTGAAATATATAAGAATTCTTCCAAAATAAGAATTGAAATAAATATATTTATATATAAATATATTTTAAACAAAATATTTATATTTATATATAAATAGATAATATTTATTTTAATAGATATAATATATATAATAAACATATAAATATACATAATTGAAATATACATATTAATATTATTATAATTTATCTATATAATATAATATGCGTAATTGAAATATACATATTAATATATATTAATATACATATTATAAACAAAATTGAAATAAATATATTTATAAATTTATATAAATATATAAAAATAAATATATTTACATTTTACATAAGTATATATAAGTATATTTATAAATATATATAGAAATATATTTTAAACAAAATATTTATATTTAAATATATACATTTTTGTATATATATTTAATTAATTTTATTTTTTGAAATTTTATTTTTTGTATATATATTTTTTTAATTTTATTTTTTGTATATATAATTTATTAATTTATTTATACATTTTTATTAATTTTTTTTGAAATATATATATAAATTTATATAAATAAATATATTTATATATTTAAGTAAATATGTATGTAAATATAATTATAAATATATAAATATATTTTAAACAAAATATTAAAATTTATATATAAATATATATATTTATTTTTTTGTATATGTATTTTATTAATTTTATAAGTATATATATTTATTTTAAACAAAATATAAATATTAATTTTTGTATTAATATTTATATATAAATATATATTTATTAAAAAAAATATATTTATTTGTATATAATATTTATATATAAATATATATTTTTATCACAATATAAATATATATATTAATATATTTTTTGTATATTTGAAGTTATTTTTGATATATTGTTTGGATATGGTGTTTTTGGAGTTGTTTTTGTTTGTATATTACTGTAGCGTTGTAAATGAAAAAAAAATATTTCAAAAACTCTCAAATCCAAACGGAGCCTATAGTTGTTGGAAAACTTTTGTGTAGTTTTTTTGATAGTTTGTGCTTGCTGTTGTGGTTGGTGGCAAACATTTGGGCATGTTTTTGAGGCAGTTTATGTTTGGTTGGATGCTTTTGTCTGCTTCACTTGGAATTCTTCTTTAATGTATTTATTGACTATTTTAATGGAGAATTCTGATTAAGGGCTGGAAATGTATTTCTCAATTGCTAGAAACATTATAGCTATTGGAAAACTTTTGTAGTTTTTTAGATAGTTTGTGCTTCCTGCTATGGTTGGTGGAAAACATTTGTACATGTTTTTGAGGTAGTTTATGTTTGGTGGAAAGGTTTTGTCTGCTTCACTTGGAATTCTTGTCAACTAATGGAAACTTTAATGTACTTACTGACTGTTTTAATGAAGAATTCTGTTTAAGGGCTAGAAGTGTATTTCTCAATTGCTAGAAAATGTTATAGCTGTTGGAAACTTTTGTGTACTTATTTACTATTTTAATGGACAAATCTGATTAATGGCTAGAAGTGTATTTCATAGTTGCTTGTTTTTTTGGCAAGACATTTTCCAAAAAATCATAAGAATAAGGTGCATGTTTTCATGAACAAAACAAACAAATTTCTGAATTTTCATTCATAAAAAAATCATTGTCTTATTTTATAGGCATCATTATCAACATAAGCAAAAGTGAAAAAATAGATACCATTAGACAATAGCTAACTAATGCTTTCAAGTTCTTCACTTTATCATTCAATTTCAAGCTTGGAAAATGTTCTTCAACTGTTGGCCTCCCAAAAAAGTTTTCCATCGTGGGTTCATCTCTATAGATGGGGTTAACACAATGACCAAAATCTACATTCATCCTTTTCACACACGAAGTACAACATCGCTTTTGATGGTTTCTCGGACTCGACAATCCCTAACTCTGCTACCCCATCGAGAGCTTGATGAAGACATGAAGAAACAAAGGTCAAGTGCAATTGAAAGAAACAAATCAGATTCAAAGAAACAAATCTGCTACCCCATCAAGAAAAACTTTCAATTATAAAGCAAATCAGATTCAAAGATCAAGTGCAATTGAAAGAAGCAAAGGTTGTTGAAAGCTGTCGGACGCTTGTGAAGATAGGATTGGACGTCCGATAATCATTGTGCAACTTCGGATGCATGATGAACTCCACCACCGGACGTCTGAAGGAATTAAGACATTTTCTCTAACTCATGGACTTCAATTGGACGCAAAACATTAGAGCACCGGATGTCCGATAAATAATGCGGCACTTCAGATCCAAAGCATTTGAGGTACCGGACGTCCGAAAGAATTGAAGAAGATTTGTCATATTTATCATCTGCTTTCGGACGCAAGCATCAGAGACACCGGATGTCCGAAAGAATTAAAGAAATTTCCTCAAGCTCACTGCCTGCTGTCGGACGCAAGTATCGGAAGAATCGGACGTCCAACACTCCCAACGGCTAGTTGACTCTTCAACTGTCTTCTATCGTTGGAAGCATTAATAGAGAAATTTTTGGTCTCATATAAATAGTGCATGGTCAACTATTTTTTAGACAACTTTTGCAAATTGAGATTACAAAAGATCAAGAGTGATTTTAGTGAGAAAATACTTTACAAAGAAGATTTGTACTCTTAGTTATATGAATTTCATGTAAGTTTTTCTTGTGTGAGAAAAATACTTCAATAGTGTAGCTTTGTGAGGGTTATCTGGAGTAATAGTAAAACTTCCTAAGTTGACAAAGTGTAGCTTGGGGCAAAGAGGAAGTGGTCATTTCTTTGTACACAAAGATTGGTTATATTTGATCAACTTGAAGAAACTTGTTCTATAAAGAGATATTCAAGCTCAAGTGGAGCTTGCAAGTGATATTGGTTTGCTATTCTTTCCTTATTACTTCCTATCTCTTGAATCTTAATTGCTTATCTTTTCTACTCTCAAACTTTCTTGCTTTCTCACTAATTGATTAATTGAGTGGTCATCTAGAAAAAAGGGTAAATTTCATATTGAGCAAAAAAGTGTCTCATAACTTGATTAGTTTTTAAATAACCTAATTCACCTCCCTCTTAGATTGTCTTCGATCCCTATAATTAGTGTCAAAATTTGGTCTCCTAGAGATTAAGCTCAAGCGGTTTTGGAATAAAATGACAACCAACAATACCATATTTTTTGAAGAACAATCTGTCACTAGACCTCCAATATTTAATAGATCTAATTATGTGAGTTGGAAAGAAAGTGATTATTTTCTTGCAATCTATTGATATTGAACTGTAGTTTATTGTTAATGAAGATCCATATGATGCATCTATAATAGATGAATCCACTCACAAACCAAAATAAAAAATCAAAAATGAATTCACTTGTGATGATAGAACCCACCCCACCTTGAATGCCAAGACTATGAATGTGTTGTATAGTGCTTTAGATTCAAATGAATCCATTAGGGTCAAAGGGTGTAGTTCTGCTAAAGAGATTTGGGACAAACTGAGAGAAATTCATGAAAGGAGTAAAAATGTGAGTGAACAAAAGAAATCCATATTAGTTACCAAATATGAATTATTTAAGATGGAACCTCATGAAAATATTGACAAAATATATTGTAGATTCAATGATCTCATTAAGAACTTAGAGATACTAGAAAAAGAATATTCTTTAGAAGAGAAAAACAGAAAAATCTTGAATGCCTTGTCCAAGAATTGGGAAAGTAAGGTGACTGCCATTGAGGAAGCTAAAGATTTGAACTCTTTGCCTATTGAATCTCTTATCAATTTTTTAACCTCTTATGAGTTGAACCTCAAGACTAAGGTACAAGAGGAAGAGCATTGCTCTAAAAATATCTCAAAATAAAGATGACTCGGCTTCTTGGATGGAGAAGATGTGGAGTTGATGACAATGATCTTGCTCTCATCACAAGAAGTTTCAAGAGAATCCTCAACAAAAGAAGATTTAAAAAAAGAGGACCTACCAATTCATTTCCAAATCAGTTCAACAATGCAAGAAACAAAGGAAAATAAAAGGTCAATAAAAAGCAAGCTGACAAATGCTTTGAATGCGGCCAACTCGGACACTACATGAGTGAGTGCCCAATGAAGAAGAAGAAAGAGGAAAAAGTTCAACAAAAGTCAAAGTTCTTTCAAATAAAATGGAATGATTGCAACTCAGATGGTGATGTTGAAGAGGAAGAAGAATCTGCTTAAATGGCTTTCATGGCCATTGGTGATGATGAGGTAACCATTTACAACTCTTAACTTGATAGTGATGATGAATCTGATGATGATGTTAATTCTTTCATTGAAATATTGCATGATAACTTGAAAGAATCCTATGCTAGAAACAAGAAATTAAAACAGAAAATCAATTTTCTTATTCAAGACAATACAAACCTTTTTCGACAGAATACAAATCTGAAAGATAAAAATGATAACTTCAAAAAGGTTGAGACTGATTTACATGTTGAGTTTGACAGAAAAATAAAACTTTGTGAAATGTTCAAAAGGGAACAAGGTGATTTGAAAAGAAGAATGGATAATTTAAATGAGTTGCTCCAATACAAGAAACAAAACTATTTTCAAAGGAATGAATCAAAATCTCATCGTGGCTTTCATGAGAGGAACTTATATTCTAATGCAAATGAGTTTACTATTTACAAGAGAAGACATGTAAGGTTTGTTAAACCTGTCCATACAAGCAACTTTTTGACTGTGTAGTTTCTGTTGTCAAATAGGTCACATGAAAGTAATTGCTATGTAAGAAAGAATATGAGAAATGACATGAAATGCATGTGAATAGTTAAATATAATGCTATCTCTCAAGGACCGAAATAGTAAAGGGTACCATATGTTATCTTGTGAAATTTTGTGTAGGTGAACTTGGTGAATATCATTAAGGAATCAAAATGGTTCATAGATAGTGGATGCTCAAGGCACATGATCGGTGATCCATCTCAATTCATCAAGCTCAAGCCTAAATCAAGTGGAAAAGTGACATTTGGAAATGACAACAAAGCCAAAACAATTGGAGTTGGAGATGTTGGTAAGAATGGTCAAACCTTTGTTCATAATGTTCTTTTAGTTGATAATTTGAGTTATAACTTGCTAAATGTTAGTCAATTTTGTGATAGAAATCTGTTTGTATTGCTTAAAAAGCATGAATGTCTTGTTCTTGAATCAAAATTTAATATTATCTTCAAAGAAAAAAGAATAAATGATATCTATGTGGTTATTCTTGAAAATGTTGACTCCTCTAGTTTTAAATGCCTTAAAGTTTCAAATAAAGACCCTTGGTTGCGGTATAAAAGACTTTGTCATTTCAACATGAATTTGTTAAAAGAAATTTTCAAAAAGAAACTTGTTAGAAACTTGCTAAAAATTAAGTTTGAAAAAAACAAAATCTATTGTGCTTGTCAATTTGGAAAACAAGTCAAAATTTCCTTTAAACCCAAAAAATGTGTTTCTATTTCAAAACCTTTGGAACTTTTACATCTTGATTTGTTTGGTCCTACACAAATTGCTAGTTTGGGTGGTAAAAGATATTATTTAGTCATTGTTGATGATTATTTTAGATACACATGGGTGATGTTTCTTACTCATAAGGATCAAAATTTTGTTTCCCTATTTGCAAAAGTTTAAAATCTGATTGGATTGAAAATTGTTAAGATTAGAAATGATAATGGTTCAAAATTTAAATTTTGTGATTTTCTAGAATTTTGTGATCATAATGGTATTACACATGAATTTTCAATTGCAAGAACTTCTCAACAAAATGGTATTGTTGAAAGAAAGAATAGAACCCTTCAAGAAGCTGCAAGAACTATGTTAAATGACTGTAACTTTTCAAAATATTTTTGAATCGAATTCGTAAATACGGCTTGTTATGCAATGAATAGAGTTCTTTTGAACAAAAGCTCTTATGAGTTGATTTTTGATAAAAAAATCAATTGTTGGATATTTCAAAGTTTTTTGTTGCAAATATTTTATTTTAAACATTAAGGAACATCTTGAAAAATTTGATAAGAAATTCGATGAAGGCATTTTCTTGGGTTATTGTAAAAACAAAAGAGCATTTAGAGTCTATAATTGAAGAACCCTTGTTATTGAAGAAGCAATACATGTTACATTTGATGAATCTAATGATGATATTTTCAAAAGTTGTTATGAGGATGATGATGTAGGTGTTCTAAAAGGACTTAAGAACCTCACAATTCATGATCAAGACAATGCTCCACTAGAAGAAATTTCAAAGGAAGATGATTCTCAAGAGAATCAAGCATTCGAAGAAAATGACAAGGATGTTGGTACACCTAAGGATCTTTCAAGAGCTTGGAAGTTCGTTCAAAATCCTTTTAAGGAACTCATTATTGGTGATCCATCCGAAAAGGTTAGAATTTGTTCGTCCTCTAAACAATTGATGGATAATTTTACCTTAGTCTCATATTTTGAACCTAAAAATGTTGTTGATATTTTGAAAGATGAAAACTGGATTTTAGCCATAGAAGAGGAACTAAATCAATTTGAAAGAAACAAGATTCGGACAGCAGTTGAAAGGCCTCAAAATCATCCTATTATTGGCACAAAATGTGTCTTTAGAAATAAAATGAATGACAAAGGTAAAGTTGTGAGAAATAAGGCTAGACTTGTAGTTAAGGAGTATGCTCAAGAAGAAAGAATAGATTTTGATGAAACATTTGCTCCCGTAACTAGGCTAGAATCAATTAGAATGTTCTTAACTTTTGCATGTTTCAAGGATTTTAAATTATTTTAAATGGATGTTAAAAGTGCCTTTTTAAATGGTTTTATTGATCAAGAGGTCTATGTTGACCAACCTTCCGGTTTTAAAAATGAGACATATTCAAATCATGTATTTAAACTTTCAAAAAATTTGTATGGATTAAAACAAATTCCAAAAGTATGGTATGAACGTTTAACTAATTTTTTGGTTGAAAATGATTTTAAAAGGGATATTATGGATACTACTCTTTTCACTGAACAAAGTTCAAATGATCTTTTGATTGTGCAAATATATGTGAATGATATTATTTTTGGCGCTATTAATGAGTGTTTTTACAAGGATTTTTCCACTATTATGTAAAATGAGTTTGAAATGAGCATGATGGGAGAGTTGAACTTCTTTCTTGAGCTCCAAGTGATTCAAAATCGAGATGGGATATTCATTAATTAAGCTAAATATACGAAGAAACCCATCAAAAGATTTGGAATGGAGGATTCAAACTAAGGTGAAACACCTATGTGCACATCTACCAAGTTTGACAAGGATGAAGAATGTATAAAAGTTGATGAGAAGAAGTATAGAGATATGATTGATAGTTTACTTTATTTAACCGCAAGTAGACCTGATATTATTTTTGTCATTTGCTTGTGTGCTCGATTCTAATCTTGTCTAAAGGAATCTCATTTGATTGCTGTGAAAAGAATTTTTAGATATTTAAAAGGAATCTTGAATTATAGTCGTTGGTATCCAAAATGTCATGAATTTTCTTTATATGATTTTTTGGATGCTGATTTTCGTGGATGTAGGATAGATAAAAAAAAGTACAAGTGGTACATGTCACTTTCTTGATAATTACTTAGTATCATGGTTTAGTAAGAAACAAAATGCTATCTCCTTGTCTACGGCCGAAGCGAAATATGTTGCAGCCAGTGCATGTTGTGCTCAATTGTTTTGGATGAAAAGTACCTTGAATGATTTTGGATTAGTGTATGACTGTATGCCTATATTTTGTGATAATACAAATGCCATGAAATTGACAAAAAATCTCATCAACATTCTAGGACAAATCATATAGACATAAATGATCATTTCATTCACGATCTTGTCTAAAAAGGTGAAATTTGTGCACAATATGTTTGCTTAAAATATCAAATTGCTGATATTCTTACAAAAGCCTTAACATTAGATCAGTTTGTATTTTTTAAAACAAAATTGAGCGTTTTGGAAAAGAATTTCTAAAAAAATCTCTGGTCACACTTTATCGGACGTTCGATACCATATGAACGGACGTCCGGCAGTGTTCTAAGCCATTTTTCAGAAAATTTTTGGATTGGATGGTAGTGTCGGACGCTTCTCTTCATTCGCCCGTCCGACACTCAAAAGTGACCTATTATAAAGAAACTTTCTCCTTCATTTATTTCAAACCTAACTGTTGTCTCGGACGCATCCTTCACCTTCTTACAATTTCAAAATTCAAATTCATCTCTTTTTTGATCAATTTCCAAGAAATTGACTTTACCAATACAGGTACAACTCCTTTGTACATTGATTGGCACTTACAACCTTTTCTAACTGCCAACCACTTTACCGATCCTAATTTTTATCCAAAATCCTAGACACTCAAAATTCACCCATTTTGAAACATTCAAACATACATTGTAGTCTAAATTGCTATCTTAGTCCATTTGATATACAATTTCATCAATCTCTGCATCAAAATCATCCTGCATATCACCATGGTACGATTGAGAGGAGACCCTGCTGGTATCGTACGCACTATCAGGCTTAGAGATGAAGAAAATGTTGAGCATTCCATCAGGAAATCACCTAGAAAAAGGACTGATGTGCCAACTGATGCTCAACGTGGTGGAAAAAGGAAACGTCCTGCCGGAATACAACCTGCTACTCAAACTGAGGAAGAGCCAACTCCATTGCCCAAGTTTATTGATGATGAGGCCAGAGAGAGGTTTGAATGGATTTCACAGAAGGATTTCATCAGTCAAAGAACCATTCTCCCCTCTGAATTCCGTAAGCTCGATCTTGAACCAATCCATAAATTTTTTGAATTCCAAAAATGGTCTCACATTCTGACCTTATCCAACACCTATTACCCTGATATGCTTCATTAGTTCTTTACTAACCTTAAGAAGGGTAATTCTCACACTAACCTTGTCTCTCGTGTCAATTCAGTAGATATTGCATTTAATCCTGATATTGTTAATGCGATTTTAAAGACCAAAATTGAAGATGGTTTTGAAGGAAAAATTGTAAACTTCTTCTCTTATGAAGAGTTTCCTTTTGCCTATCACCATTTTCACATTGAAAAACTGATGACTTATTTCCGACAACATTTTAACACACCTGCTGAAGCAAAATTTAAGGATTTCAGTCCTCAAAATCTGATCATCTTTATAATAATTTCAAACTTGTTGGTTCCTACTGATGGTCATAGGATTGATGTCGACAAAATGTGTGACGCCCCGAAAGGATGAGTGTGAAGACTCGCAAATTCCTTATATATTTCTTGAAAATTTTCTTTTATTTAAAAATTATTTGGAAAATACTATTCTATACCATCTTACTACTCAATCACCCTAGAAAAAGTGCCAATAATCATAGGAAATTAGGGTTTTCCTTTCCGATTTCAATTCGAAGTGAAATAGGGTTTTTCGTGTATCCGTCGTGTAATCATCTGGTACGGAGCGAGGATCAAATTTGGTTCTTAAGAGTGACTTTTGGGTGAGAAATAATATGTGATTAGAAGAAATGATAAAAAGTTAGTGAATAGGAAGTAAAAAACCCTAGTACGTGTGATTTAAGGAAAAACGGTGCAAACCGACGTGTACCGTGTACTACCGATTGAACCCACCACTTGACTACCACTTTCTTACCACCACATACCCTTGATATTTTGAGCAAAATATCCTCTTATTTCCAGCTGGCTTTGGCCAAAATTTGTGGCAAAAAATGCAAGGGAAAGCAAGAGAAATTTGCATGGCTTTGGTGGTGACAAGTATCACCACCCTATGGCTCTTTGATTAATTTTTTTCCTTGTTCTTTTATCCTTCATTTTAGCTCATTTTCCTTCATTTCTTTCTATTTTGGTCGAGCTTAAGAGAGAGAGAAAGAGAGAGCAAGAGTTTCACCATTTCATCTTGAAATTGAACCATCCAAGTGAGGAACCAAAATTCTAAACCGATTAAAGTGTGAGTTGTGAACTTGGGAAGCTAAGGGAACCAAAAATTCCAAGAGGAGGTGAAGTATTACTCTTACAAGCTTCATTTGTTGAGGTATAAGGCTAAACCATGGCTTTGGTTCTTTTATTTTGGTTTAAGTTGTTATATAATACTTGTTTTGGTTGGATTAGTGGTGATACAAGTTGTTATGATGATTTAAAGGTGATTTGTGTGAGTTAGGGTTTGAGGTATTTTCTGCCTATCCTTGCTATATGGATGATATATGTTGTATTTAAGCTTATATAAGTGGTTGTGGTGATGATGGGAGCAAGAAATCAAGAAAGGTTGCATTGAATCTCAAAATTCCAGATTTCTGGAAAATTTCAGCTCTATTCTGTCTGGTTTTATTGCACCATGTTAGAAGCCGAATTAGGCTTGGCATAAAATATGAAAGTTGTAGAGAACGGTATTTTTACCTACAAAATTTCAGCTCAATCGGAGCAACGTAGCCTGTGAAAAGACCACAATACCCTCACTGTTTTAGGATGTTTCCAGTGTTCCGTTTTAGTCAGTTCATCCAGTATATCATGTTTATTCACTATGATCCATGCAGATTTAGCCATTTTCCAAAACATGAAAGTTCTAGTACTCTGTCTTAGCTTTTCAACGCCTCTAAGAACGCCTTAAACGGACTTTGGTAGCCTAAGATATGACCATTTAAATGTAGTATGGTTAATTAGCCATATAGTTGGAAGTTGGCTCTGTAAATTGGGAATTTGACCAGGTTACACTGGAAATTTGACCAAGTGATCTTCATGAAAGTTGTAGGACTTCGTCTTAGCTTCGAAATGGTATAAGTTTCACACCAATCCGATAAGCGTAGCCTTGGATGTGTCCTTTCCGCGAAACCCTATCAAATCTGTCTCTTGTTAAACTTGATTTCCGCACTTATTATTAACTTGAATTTTGTCCTTGTATTGTCTTGAGCCTATTGGATAGCTATTGAAGTTAGATTGTTGTGTGTGTACCTTTGGGTTTGAATGAGAAAAATAATGAAGCCAATATGGCTGGAAATTAGGTAAACACAAAGGGCGTGCTGGCCAAATTTACGCTTGAGGGAATGGATTTCGGTTTCTAGGGTTTAATTGGGGGTTTTTCTAATGGTGGCTCTTAAGCTTCTAATTAGCTTTGATTGAGGGATATTGTGGCCTGATTGGATATATTTTATTGCTTATTAACCGTATGTGTGATTGGTAATATATTGTAGGTTGGAAATGAAGTATTTATGGGGAAATGCTGTCCGAACTTTGAGACTGTATGATTGCTTTGAGTTTGTGATTTAGGGCTTGGACTCGGGCAAGGTAATGATATATGATGGATGGTTTCTGAGCCGTGGAGGTGAGTGACCCTAAACTGTTTCCAAAGTTACTTACGAAGTGTTTCTTGCATTATTTACTCGTTTGCATATCATGTGTGCCGGCATGTGAGTCCACGAAATGATTTGGCTTAAATGAGTTCTTGGGAAGTCTTGTGCTGAACACCAACGTCTCCACCATTTTTGTGAGTTCGTGACATGATCTGGAGCACCAACGTTGCTCCCCCTTATTGTTTAACGTTAAAAGATCTATTTGAGCGTTGGGTGTTTAAGTGCAATGATTTCACTAACTCACGAGAGCGATAAACGTACATTTGATCCTTGATTCATGACATCATTGAAGTGCATTATCTTGAAATATATTTGCTTACTGATTTTGCTGGTTACTCACTGAGCTTTTAGCTCACCCCAAAACTATTTTATTCCCCTCCACAGGGCTCGTGGCGAAGAAAGGACTTGTTGTGACGCCCCCACTTCTCCCAAGGGCGAACCCAAGGGTATCCGCGGAACGCCTGCCTAGCTCTCGCCAGGACTCGAGACAAATCAATTCAAACTTAACAATATATAACAATTTATACCAGTCTAATAAGGAAAAATCGCTTCCATAATCGAATATCCAAGTCTTGTACCACGTGTTCAAAATACATCCGTTATCCAATTCTTACGTCAGGATCCAAAAGATACATCAATTCCCAAATATATACAATAGCCAAAATGTCTAGTCAATTACAATTGAAACCCTAATACAAAAGTACATCCAAAGGGTTCCAACGAGTTTTACTCCATCCATTCCTGTTAAGGAAAACAAATCTACGGGGTGAGCGAAACGCTCGTGAGGCCAAGAAAACACACATGCAAGCACGTTGTCCAAATAACAATCCCAATATTCAAGTAATTTACAATTCGAGCGAGAAAAATAAACAGAAACAATTCAAGGATATAGGAGCTCTCAGGAACTATTTTCCTCTTGCTTCGCCACGGCTCGATCCGATACCCCCTCGTGATGACACTCCGTTATCCTGGTGGGTATTTTATCCGTAGAAACTTCACTTATTACTTCCTCCGACCAACATTCCACCCTCTCGGATCCGAAACCAAACACGCACGAAAAAGGCGATACTCGTCGAGTATGCCACACGAGATCTCAAGAGATCAAGTTTTGATTTTTGAACACGCACGGAAAGGGCGATACTCCACGAGTATGCCGAACAAGATCTCAAAAGATCAAGTTGTGTTTTGTTACTCTCTTGGTTTATCAAACTTCTCGACCAAGCCCATGCCGGCTCGAGTTGTAAGATTGGTTAAGAGAATTGGGCGTCCCCATAAGTCGAGGAGGTTCACTCCACCCGACAACATGACACGCACGACATACACGACATGCATGGCAACACGACACGCACACGAAAACGGGTATATTTTAGTCGACGAGATTCACTCAATCGACTTTGAAAACCAAGTTAATACAAGTAAAGGAGAGCAAGTGCGATAAAGTACACACTCGTCTCATCAAGTGATATTCACGTATATAAGCAGGTAAATCAAGTAAACACGACAAGTCAGGCACTTGACACTCACCAATTCAAAAGTAATTGAGCGAGAAAATCTTTAGTTGTCCCCTCCGGGATTCTTTTCAAGACTCGCTTGAGCACCTGAAGCAATTAACAAGTATTTTTCACTCACAATCACGTATTAATCAAGAAAGGAGTTACGCTTATTTGGACTAGTCAATACCTCAAACCAAGAACCTTAGCCACTCAAAATAAAGGTTCAAAAGTGAGGTTTTATTAACACAAGAAAAACTGATTTCCTTCATGAAATCAAGTTTAAAGCGATCAATTATCATCAAGAAGGAGTAACAAGTTTTCAAATTTTCATTTTCTAAGAAATCAACAAATTTCAACTTTGCGCGTCAAATTTTGAAAAATCAGATCTTGCACTCAGTAGGTCCAAATTTATAAAACTTGGTACCGTTGGAAACCTCTTAGAAAGTACTAAAAGTTCTTAAAAGACACTTTTCCATGAATCTAAGTGGAAGGTATTCAAAAATGAGCTTGAAGGTACAGGTTCGGCGTACAAGGCAGAATTAAGTTGGATTTCGGTCAATTTTGGAAATTCGGCACGATTCACATGTTGCAAACCGGCCTCTGAAATTTACAGCTCAATTAGTGTTACAAGTGAGGTTTATAACAAAACAAGCGGATCAAGAATCGGAGTTTCGAGTACCGAGATACGGTAGCTCAAAGTTGAGGAAGATTCAAGACTGAAGAAGAATTTCCAGTTTTGAACCTCCAACACTAGCAATTTAATTCGGTATCGAAACGAACTTGAATTGGTGCCAAAATTGGCAGTATTTTACTCCTATATGTAAGCTATTCCTCTATCAAATTTCAGGGAAAAATACCCTCGGGAAGGTAGTTAATTAGTCAACCAAAGTTCAGGAAAAATTCTAAGGCAATCTGCCTTGTGACTTTCATTTCACAATTTCAAATCGTTTAACCAAGAAAACTATCCGAACATGGTTCATTTGTGAAACAAAGGTCTAAGACACATCCATGATACCTTTGGTAAGTGATGAGCATCAAGAACTTCAATTAATAAAATCATTCCCAAGTTTTGCCCCAAATCAGTCCAAATACTATGTTTTTCCAAAACAGGGCAGTCCTCTTGTTTTAGTCACAACTCAATCAATTTAACTCGGAATGAGGCATGGTTTATGGCGTTAGAAAATACATTCACGGGACTAAAAGTTCACAGAAGGAAATTTTCTGAAATTTGGCAAGTAACCAGCTCAAAATTGAGCCTCAAGTTGCTGCCTCAACAAGCCATTCCAGCAAATCCGAGAGACAGGACAGCTAACTTAAAACGTTTAGTTCGGATCACTCACAAATAATCAGAACGTGAATTTTATCTCAAATTAAAGCTAGGAATGTCTAGTTTCAAACGCCACCAACGGTACTTGATTTCGACACCCGAGGACAGAGTTATGGCCAAAATACAACCACTGGACAGTTTTACCCGAAAATAATTTTCCAGCATGCCTAGTTCATGAATAAATTCATTTGCCCATCCAATCGTTAATGTTTTCCAACGAAAATTTCTACACACATAATATAAAATATACACATCAGGATTATGCCAATAAATCACCAAAAAGGGCCTTATCATGGCCGAACAAAACAGGGGCAAATTCGGCAATTTCTGGTCATGACCTCTACTTGAGTTCCCAACAATAACACTCCATAAATTCATCATTATAACCATTAAACTACCATTAAATCCAACATTGATCCTCAAATCAGCAACAACAACCCAAGTGTGGGAATACAAAGAGCCCACTATCACATTTTACATCCATATCAAGCTAACCAAATGCATGCATGAACTTAACAAGGTAAGATAGCTTCCAAACTTCAAGTTTCCAAGAGTGGATCATCACTTACTTTGGGTTGATGTTCAGCAGAATTTTCGGCCCTCTATTACCCCAGAAAAACCGTGATTTCCAGCCCTTGTTTGCAGCTCAAAATGCTCCTCAAGTGTCAAGCTAGGTGTGGTGCAAGTTTGGTTGAATTTGGAGATGATTTGGGGTGGTTTTGAGTGAGATTAGTGAGCTGAAATTTTGAAGCAAGGGAGTTAGAGAGAGGAGGGTGTTTGGTCGGCTATGAGGAGAGAGAAGATGGAGAGAAATCTGATTTCCTTTAGCTTCCAAGAGAAGGTGAAATAAGTGGTGGAAATTCACCCAAAAGTCAACTCTCATTAGGGGCCGTTTGGTGCGATTACGGCTCGATTTTCTCGCGCGTTTGGTTCACTAATGCACTAAACCTCCAATGCATATATATTCATGTAAATATTATTCACTCTTAATTGTCCCGAAATAAGGGTCTAAAGTCCCTCAAATAAAGTCGCGCGTGTGAAAACGCGTACCGTCAATTTTAACGATATAACGCGAAACTTCCGCGAAATTCTTATAACGATTGTACTACTAACTATCACTTGAGTATTTATTCATAAGATTACCTATTTTAGGACCATAGTACAAGTCTTCAATATTCCAAGCTTATTGTGCTACTACGCGGATAAAATCTCCAAGTACTATTCACTATTTTTACTAAACGTACTCCAGGAAATTAATTTTCAGAACGAGTCACTTTAAAAATATAACGAAGTTATATTTTCATGTATTTAGGTCTAATAAGGCTAGAAAATATTCCTCGCGGCAAAAATCCAATTAAATAATTTATTAAGCCATAAATTAGGCATAAAATAATAGTTTTTACGAGTCCTCACATCCTCTCCCCCTTAAGAGAATTTCGTCCTCGAAATTCACACTTAGGATAACAGTCATACCCCTTAATAGTCACACTTATCAGGTCAAACAATAACTTACACTCTGCAACCCATTTCACAATTTCTACTGACCCAATTAGTAGTCAAACTTTGATTCTATCTCATGAATCTAGGATTTTGTAAAAGTGTGCGTCGTACTATAGTCACTTAGAACCTTAACTAAACAATAGAAAGCAAAAATCATACCTTCAATGACCTTAACGGGATTGGAAACCTGTTGATAGCCTAATGCATAAACCCTAGCTGGTGCTTTAGATCGACTTCCTCCAGCACTAGGCTGCTTTGCAGTTGACTTTTCAAGCCTTTGAGTACTACCTCCTTCATTCGGTATACTTGGACAGTTCGCGATCTGATGCTCAGTGCTGCCACAATACAAACACTTTCCCGATTTCTTCCAGCACTCATTCTCTGTATGGTTAGGCTTGCGACAATAACCACAAATAACTTGAGGAGCCACAGGCTGACCACTTGGAGGAGTCTCCCTCGGTTGATCCCTTCCATTGTGGCCTCCTCTTGATTGAGTCTTTTTTTGTGTACCAGATGTCTCTACTCCTCCCGTTCCTTTTTCCTTTTTAGAAGGTGGGGTACCCTTATCTGCTTGTCCAAAAGGATGACTAGAAGTGCCCCTTTTCTTGGCATGAAAATCCTTAACTTGCAGCCTTGCACTTTCGACTCTCTGCGCCTTCTCTAGGGCTTCAGTGAAAGTAGAGATTTGGGCCGCTGCTAACCCCTCTTGAATCTCCACGTTAAGTCCTTGTACAAATCGCCTTATCCTTCTCCTCTCAG
Organism: Coffea arabica; assembly: GCF_036785885.1. NCBI lineage: Eukaryota > Viridiplantae > Streptophyta > Magnoliopsida > Gentianales > Rubiaceae > Coffea > Coffea arabica. Next base: position 20,045,628 of record NC_092318.1, on the reverse strand, counting down.
TGGCTACCAATTCTGGGGCGTATCTAGAAAGTCTAGTAAATTTTCCTTCATACTCAGCCACACTAGACGCCCCCTGCTTCACTTTTATGAATTCGTCCTCCCGTTTCTCTTGAACTAAGGGCGGGAGAAACTTCTCATTAAATTCTCTTAAAAGATTTTCCCAAGTCCAAGGGGTTTGTGCTCTTTCCCATTTTCCCCTTATCATATCCCACCAAGCACGTGCTGCACCCTCAAACTGAAAGACAGCAAAAGTTACTCGTCTCTCCTCCGCATAATCTAGGGCTGCGAAAATATTAGTCATTCTTTCTAGCCAATTCTCCGCTACCTCAGGATCAGGCTCACCAATGAACTTAGGCGGGTTGAACTTTAAGAATCTCTCTAAGGCTCTATCTTCCCCTCTATCCTGGCCCCCAGGTTGGTTAACTGGCACTGGTTCCTGTCTCTCAGCTAATCGTTCTAGGATGTCAGTCATCCTATTAATGGCAGTAGCCATTTGGTTAACCTCCATATTTTCTTGTCCTTGGGTCGGTCTAGTGGCCGATCCTTGTTCATCCCCTTGAGGTTGGGTTTGTCCAGTCCCTCGCCCACGGCCTCGACCACGGCCTCGACCCCTTCTTAGCCCTTCCATAACCTAAGTATGCCTAGTGCAAGAAATAAATCAATTACGCGAGAAAATACTTGAAACAAGGGCCAATTGCGAAAACATTGAAAATAATAATAATTTACATTCATTAACATGTCAAAATCCATACAATTAGCAAGTCAGGGAAGATCACAAAAATATAGTACACAGGTGCCACAAAAGTACTTTTACTCACAGAAGACTAAAGTCAAACAAGTGCCCCAAAAGTAGGCCATACAGTCATGCAAAATACAATGGCCTCAACACTTAGCATCACCCCTGACAATTCTAACTATATCAGTCAAAAGGGTCTAGTTTTTTTTTCTCGTTCATTTCCCATAATGGAGATCTCAAGTCCAATACAAGAATCCTCCGGGTTCTGACCTTTGCCATCAGAATTTATCTCAAAACCACTTATGATTTTTATTCACACTATAATATACGAGACTATATCCCTTTCGAAGTCACAAGTATTCTCTCAGAAAAAGTATTTAGTACTCAAGTACAAGAATCCAGAACTAAGAGAATTTACAACTCAGGCCGTACGCTCCCAAGTGCAAATTAACAAAGTTTAAGATCCCTACCTGACGTACATATCTATCTACCTCAAATAGCATGATAAAGGTTTTACACTTACCACTTTCATAGTTCACAACTTACGCACAAGAAGAGTACTTAGTCATTTATACATATTCACATAATTGGGACCATATCACGTCTTGGCCCAAACTCACTCCGTGCAGAGGCCACGCGAAGTTACTCTGATTTGATTTTTTCCCTACAAGTAGTCACTTAACTTTCAAACCAGTCCCACAGTCCGGTATCCTAAACTTTTAAGCCTAGGATACACTACAAAGATTTAAAGCCTAAGCTCTGATACCAACTGTGACGCCCCCACTTCTCCCAAGGGCGAACCCAAGGGTATCCGCGGAACGCCTGCCTAGCTCTCGCCAGGACTCGAGACAAATCAATTCAAACTTAACAATATATAACAATTTATACCAGTCTAATAAGGAAAAATCGCTTCCATAATCGAATATCCAAGTCTTGTACCACGTGTTCAAAATACATCCGTTATCCAATTCTTACGTCAGGATCCAAAAGATACATCAATTCCCAAATATATACAATAGCCAAAATGTCTAGTCAATTACAATTGAAACCCTAATACAAAAGTACATCCAAAGGGTTCCAACGAGTTTTACTCCATCCATTCCTGTTAAGGAAAACAAATCTACGGGGTGAGCGAAACGCTCGTGAGGCCAAGAAAACACACATGCAAGCACGTTGTCCAAATAACAATCCCAATATTCAAGTAATTTACAATTCGAGCGAGAAAAATAAACAGAAACAATTCAAGGATATAGGAGCTCTCAGGAGCTATTTTCCTCTTGCTTCGCCACGGCTCGATCCGATACCCCCTCGTGATGACACTCCGTTATCCTGGTGGGTATTTTATCCGTAGAAACTTCACTTATTACTTCCTCCGACCAACATTCCACCCTCTCGGATCCGAAACCAAACACGCACGAAAAAGGCGATACTCGTCGAGTATGCCACACGAGATCTCAAGAGATCAAGTTTTGATTTTTGAACACGCACGGAAAGGGCGATACTCCACGAGTATGCCGAACAAGATCTCAAAAGATCAAGTTGTGTTTTGTTACTCTCTTGGTTTATCAAACTTCTCGACCAAGCCCATGCCGGCTCGAGTTGTAAGATTGGTTAAGAGAATTGGGCGTCCCCATAAGTCGAGGAGGTTCACTCCACCCGACAACATGACACGCACGACATACACGACATGCATGGCAACACGACACGCACACGAAAACGGGTATATTTTAGTCGACGAGATTCACTCAATCGACTTTGAAAACCAAGTTAATACAAGTAAAGGAGAGCAAGTGCGATAAAGTACACACTCGTCTCATCAAGTGATATTCACGTATATAAGCAGGTAAATCAAGTAAACACGACAAGTCAGGCACTTGACACTCACCAATTCAAAAGTAATTGAGCGAGAAAATCTTTAGTTGTCCCCTCCGGGATTCTTTTCAAGACTCGCTTGAGCACCTGAAGCAATTAACAAGTATTTTTCACTCACAATCACGTATTAATCAAGAAAGGAGTTACGCTTATTTGGACTAGTCAATACCTCAAACCAAGAACCTTAGCCACTCAAAATAAAGGTTCAAAAGTGAGGTTTTATTAACACAAGAAAAACTGATTTCCTTCATGAAATCAAGTTTAAAGCGATCAATTATCATCAAGAAGGAGTAACAAGTTTTCAAATTTTCATTTTCTAAGAAATCAGCAAATTTCAGCTTTGCGCGTCAAATTTAGAAAAATCAGATCTTGCACTCAGTAGGTCCAAATTTATAAAACTTGGTACCGTTGGAAACCTCTTAGAAAGTACTAAAAGTTCTTAAAAGACACTTTTCCATGAATCTAAGTGGAAGGTATTCAAAAATGAGCTTGAAGGTACAGGTTCGGCGTACAAGGCAGAATTAAGTTGGATTTCGGTCAATTTTGGAAATTCGGCACGATTCACATGTTGCAAACCGGCCTCTGAAATTTACAGCTCAATTAGTGTTACAAGTGAGGTTTATAACAAAACAAGCGGATCAAGAATCGGAGTTTCGAGTACCGAGATACGGTAGCTCAAAGTTGAGGAAGATTCAAGACTGAAGAAGAATTTCCAGTTTTGAACCTCCAACACTAGCAATTTAATTCGGTATCGAAACGAACTTGAATTGGTGCCAAAATTGGCAGTATTTTACTCCTATATGTAAGGTATTCCTCTATCAAATTTCAGGGAAAAATACCCTCGGGAAGGTAGTTAATTAGTCAACCAAAGTTCAGGAAAAATTCTAAGGCAATCTGCCTTGTGACTTTCATTTCACAATTTCAAATCGTTTAACCAAGAAAACTATCCGAACATGGTTCATTTGTGAAACAAAGGTCTAAGACACATCCATGATACCTTTGGTAAGTGATGAGCATCAAGAACTTCAATTAATAAAATCATTCCCAAGTTTTGCCCCAAATCAGTCCAAATACTACGTTTTTCCAAAACAGGGCAGTCCTCTTGTTTTAGTCACAACTCAATCAATTTAACTCGGAATGAGGCATGGTTTATGGCGTTAGAAAATACATTCACGGGACTAAAAGTTCACAGAAGGAAATTTTCTGAAATTTGGCAAGCAACCAGCTCAAAATTGAGCCTCAAGTTGCTGCCTCAACAAGCCATTCCAGCAAATCCGAGAGACAGGACAGCTAACTTAAAACGTTTGGTTCGGATCACTCACAAAGAATCAGAACGTGAATTTTATCTCAAATTAAAGCTAGGAATGTCTAGTTTCAAACGCCACCAACGGTACTTGATTTCGACACCCGAGGACAGAGTTATGGCCAAAATACAACCACTGGACAGTTTTACCCGAAAATAATTTTCCAGCATGCCTAGTTCATGAATAAATTCATTTGCCCATCCAATCGTTAATGTTTTCCAACGAAAATTTCTACACACATAATATAACATATACACATCAGGATTATGCCAATAAATCACCAAAAATGGGCCTTATCATGGCCGAACAAAACAGGGGCAGATTCGGCAATTTCTGGTCATGACCTCTACTTGAGTTCCCAACAATAACACTCCATAAATTCATCATTATAACCATTAAACTACCATTAAATCCAACATTGATCCTCAAATCAGCAACAACAACCCAAGTGTGGGAATACAAAGAGCCCACTATCACATTTTACATCCATATCAAGCTAACCAAATGCATGCATGAACTTAACAAGGTAAGATAGCTTCCAAACTTCAAGTTTCCAAGAGTGGATCATCACTTACTTTGGGTTGATGTTCAGCAGAATTTTCGGCCCTCTATTACCCCAGAAAAACCGTGATTTCCAGCCCTTGTTTGCAGCTCAAAATGCTCCTCAAGTGTCAAGCTAGGTGTGGTGCAAGTTTGGTTGAATTTGGAGATGATTTGGGGTGGTTTTGAGTGAGATTAGTGAGCTGAAATTTTGAAGCAAGGGAGTTAGAGAGAGGAGGGTGTTTGGTCGGCTATGAGGAGAGAGAAGATGGAGAGAAATCTGATTTCCTTTAGCTTCCAAGAGAAGGTGAAATAAGTGGTGGAAATTCACCCAAAAGTCAACTCTCATTAGGGGCCGTTTGGTGCGATTACGGCTCGATTTTCTCGCGTGTTTGGTTCACTAATGCACTAAACCTCCAATGCATATATATTCATGTAAATATTATTCACTCTTAATTGTCCCGAAATAAGGGTCTAAAGTCCCTCAAATAAAGTCGCGCGTGTGAAAACGCGTACCGTCAATTTTAACGATATAACGCGAAACTTCCGCGAAATTCTTATAACGATTGTACTACTAACTATCACTTGAGTATTTATTCATAAGATTACCTATTTTAGGACCATAGTACAAGTCTTCAATATTCCAAGCTTATTGTGCTACTACGCGGATAAAATCTCCAAGTACTATTCACTATTTTTACTAAACGTACTCCAGGAAATTAATTTTCAGAACAAGTCACTTTAAAAATATAACGAAGTTATATTTTCATGTATTTAGGTCTAATAAGGCTAGAAAATATTCCTCGCGGCAAAAATCCAATTAAATAATTTATTAAGCCATAAATTAGGCATAAAATAATAGTTTTTACGAGTCCTCACACTTGTAATACTTATTCACGTGACTGGATGGCCTATATTTTGTACAGTTTAGATTTGGAATTCCTCCTGTATAATAGCTGGTATCAAGGATCAGAGTGGCGCAGCGGAAGCGTGGACACTTCGCTTATGATATGTAATTCTTGGAGAATTTGATGTAAAATTTGAGATTTATATTGCATTTTGTTTGAGGTTTGTAGTGAGTGAGTCCCAGCGAGAGCTGGGCAGGCGGTCCACCGAACCCTTTTGGTTCGCCTTAGGGAGAGGTGGGGCCGTCACAAAATGGAGTTTTACTTGTTTTATTGCTTTGTTGAAAAAGTCCAAATTGATTTTGGCTTTGTTATGTGCAAGTTTTTGCTCAAAATCAGCATTGATAGTCGTAGAAAACTCTCCTATGGAAAGTTTTTAACTCCAATTTTTGTTCAGTTCAAAATACCTTTCGCTGGAGTGTCTCCAAAAGAGAGTGCATCTATTATCTTTTCCAAAGCTTATTTTGAAAGAAAAAATCTTAGATTCTTTGATGGTCATTGGTGCTATAAGGAGTCTGTTTTGGAGTCTAGAACAAAGAGTCATCATGAAACTCTTGTCACCCCTAGACCTCCCAGAGATCAGTCTCAATTTCTTTCACCCTTTACCATCCATCCTAGGAGATCATCCATTTAGCCTTCCTCATCCAATCATAAAGTCATTTCCTTATTTGAGGAACTCAAACAACACATTCTCCTTCTTGAAGGTGGTCTGACAATGACCATATCACCTGAGCAATAAGCCACTTTTATAGATAAAAGAAACCTGCTTGTGCCTCCTGTCTCTCAAGAAGATGAAAATGTGCTTCAAAAGGAGTCTCGGATTGAGTTAGCTCCTATTTCACAAGATAAAGGACCACAACCTGAGTCCACCCCTGAAGTCCATGACTCAAGTTCTCAGCCACAAAATAAGGGCAAAGCTCCAGCAACTGAAGCTAGTGATGATGATGATGAGGAAACCGAAGAAGAAGTGGATCCTGCTCAATTTCGTCTTGCAAGAGAAAGACCTGGATAATCCAAAATTACTATTTACGCACTCTTAGGCACTTGCACTTCATTTTAGGATGGCACTTCATATTATGCATTTGCTTCTTCTATAATTCTCTCTTTTGATGTTTCAAGTATTCTGTACTAATGGATATTGGTTAACCTTAATGGTACCTAGTTAATTTGCTTTTATGTTTGGTACTTCTTCTGATTTCTGGTATTAATTTTCTGTGTTTGAGTTTGGATTGCATTTCTAGTATGTTTTGGTATATTGGATTGGATATCGGTAGTATATTGGATTGGATTGGATATTGGATTGGGTTTCTGTTATTGATTGTATGATTGCAGTGCTGATATTGTATTGCTGATATTGGTTGTTAAAATCATCTTATGATGATAAAAAAGGGGAGAAATGGATGTTGGGATGTTTAGGAAGTGTAAATTGGTTAATGTGTATGTAAATTGGTAAGGGGGAGTTATTCTAATCTTAAAAATCTTAGCACTTAAAAACTTCTTTGATGCATTGAGTGAGGGAAAATTTATCTCAATTATTTTTTTTCTCCATCCATTGTTTTGTCATCATCAAAAAGAGGGAGATTGTTAATCTTAATCCCTAACTTTTGATATTTATAAAAATAAATGGATGATACTAATATCTCTCTTCAAGAAAATTTTTCAGGTATGAAGCAAATCAGATTCAAAGATGAAGTACAATTGAAAGAAACAAAGGTTGCTAAAAGTTGTCGAATGCTTGTGAAGACAGGATCGGACGTCTAATAATCATTGCGCAACTTCGGACGCATGATAAACTCCACCACTGAACGTCCGCAGGAATTAAGACATTTTCTCTAACTCACTGATTTCGATCGAACGCAAAATATTAGAGCATTGGACATCCGATAAACAATTCGGACTTCGGACGCAAAGCATTGGAGGTACGGGATATCCGAAAGAACTGAAGAAGATTTCTCATATATATCATTTGCTTTCGGACGCAAGCATCAGAGACATCAGACGTCCAAAAGAATTAAAGAAATTTCCTCAAACTCACTGCCTGCTGTCAGACGCAAGTATTGGAAGGACCGGATGTCCGACACACCCAATGGCTAGTTGACTCTTCAGCTACCATCATAGATGAATTTTTTGGTCTCATATAAATAGTGCATGGTGAACTACTTTTAGACAATTTTTGCACATTGAAACTACAAAAGATCAAAAGTGATTTTAGTGAGAAAATACTCTACAAAGAATATTTGTACTCTTAGTTGTGTGAATTTCGTGTAAGCTTTTTTGGTTTGAGAAAAATACTTCAATAGTGTAGTTATGTTAGGGTTATCCGGAGTGATAGTAAAACTTTCTAATTTGACCAAGTGTAGTTTGGGGCAAGGAGGAAGTGATCCTTCCTTTATACACAAAGATTGGTTGTATTTGATGAACTTGAAAAATCTTGTTCTATATAGTGATATTCAAGCTCAAGTAGAGGTTGCAAGTGAAATTAGTTTGCTATTCTTTCCTTATTACTTACTATCTCTTGAATCTTAATTGCTTATCTCTTCTACTCTCAAGTTTTCTTGCTTCTCACTAATTGATTAATTGAGTGGTCACCTAGAAAAGAGGGTAAATTTCATATTGAGCAAAAAAGTGTCTCATAATATGATTAGTTTTTAAATAACCTAATTCACCTCTCCTCTTAGGTTGTCTTCGATCCTGACAGTAATTTGAAAGACAGTTTTGGTAGAGTATTGTTGGCTGCTATTGGATTGGATGCTAATAACAACATATTTCCTATTGCATTTGTTATTGCTAAGGTCAAAAACAAAAAGACATGGAGTTGGTTCTTTCATTATTTTAAAGAATTCTTTGGACCATCTCATAAAAATATTCCCTTAACTTTCATGAGTGATAGACAAAAAGTATTAAATCCTTTATCTTATTAGTTAAAATTTCTACAACCTGTTATGTGCCTTGGTATCCTCTGACTAGTTTTCTCTTCATTTAAGGGCTGAACCGCGCATATGAACAACTACTGCCATTTGTGACTAGAAGATACAATTGCAGACACATTTGTAGTAACTTCAAGGCTCAGTTTCCTGGAATGTTACTGACCAACTTCTTTTAGCAGGTTATTAAGAGTTATGATGCAATTGGCCACAATGAAGCAATGCAAAGTATCAAGAACATCAATATAGAAGTAGGGGTGGGCACGGCCCGAGTAGCCGCCCTGAACGTGATTTGGCTGACTTGATTCTAACTTATCGGATCACTACTTTTTTGACCCTAATCTGCTCTGCTTGTCTACGGATACCTAAAAAAAAGGTGGGCATATGGTACCCATCCCTATTTCTTGTTTACCAGTCCAGTCCAAGGAAAAACTATTTTATTAATAGTACACATATTAAGAAGGACAAAAACAACTTACACCTTTAGAAGCTATGATCCTGAAAATGCTTCAACAAGCTCAAAAAGATTTCAACAAGAAAATCATTTAACACTGGATAGAGAAAGAAGAAAACTTAAACAACTACACAGCTTCTAAGCATTTAATGTATCTGGAATATGTGCAAGATATTCCTTTCAAGACCAGAATAAAGGAAGAAAATTAAATTAAAAATATCAGCCAAAAAAAAGCGACAGAAAATGAACGGAAATGAATTTGAAAAAAAAATGCCGATTCCTCAGGCATGGAATCAAGTATCTGAAGTTGAAAATTTTAATGGCCCATCCTGGACAAGACATGAATTTGCTACTACTTGAAATCTAGGCAGAGTATCCACAACCCAAAATCTAGGAGGCAAAACTGCGATGTCCACCACCACAATCTCCAACCCACTGCTACCAACTATACACACTTTTCTACCGCCTGTGGCCACGTATTGTGCCCCTTAGAGCATCTTAATTTCCACTATTTGTACCCATGCATCCTTCACTGGATCATACATTCTCAGTACATCTTTGGACCCGTTCATCATATATATAATTTCTTCATCCGACGCTGCTTCAACTTCTGCTTAAGGTGAAAATTGAAGAGAATAAGAGGAGATATTGAGTGTCGACTAAAGAGTGAATTGTGAAGACAGAGAGAAACTTGGAAAGTGAAAGTTAGATGGATTTAGGCCTTTAGGGTTAATAATTTAAGAAAATTATAAAATTTTCCCTATATTTTTAATATTTGTGTAATATACCTCAAGGTTGGGTATCTGTGGGGGTTTTATTTTATTTTTATGACCCGTATCCGTATCTGAATTTTACCGGTACCCGACCCTTATTTGCTCCACTGATAGAAACCGGATTGGATATCCTAATTTTTGGTGCGGGATGGATCGGATTGCTCGAGTTTTTGGGTTGACGGATTTTTTTGCCCATCCCTATGTGGAAGCACAGAGATACTTATCCAAGGTTCTAGTCTCTACTTGGGCTAGGCATCCATTCTCAACAGAGATGAAATACGACCATGTCACAAACAACTTCATGGAATCCTTCAATGCATGGATTGGAGACTTAAGGGGCCAACCAATACTGACCCTTGCTAATGGCTTAAGGAAAAAATTTATGAAAAAGTTGCACAAAAGGTACCAGAAGGCCTGCAAATGGACCTCTACTTTCGCTCCAAACATTACCTCAAAGCTAAAGGAAATTACTCAGACTTCTATGAGATGTTCACTACAAATGGCAGGTGAGGATTTGTTTGAAGTTGGTGATGATGGCAGAGCATTTATAGTGAATTTGAACCTAAAGACATGTGACTATGGTGCTTTTCAATTGTCAAGACTCCCTTGCAAACATAGTGCACTAGGAATTATATACACAAGACAAAAATTAGAGAAATACTGTGATCCATGCTTCTCAACAGAAATGTATCTCAAGGCATAAAGTGGCATGATCCATTTAATTCCTCGTGAGAAGAGATGGCCTCCATTACCTGATGTGACCCAAAAACTATCCTTCTACCACTATTGAGAAGAGCTCCAGGTCGTCCAAGAGTTAATAGAAGAAGAGAACTTGATGAACTAGCTCCATCTCAAGAAAAAATCTCAACCACTTTGAGATGTGGAACCAGCTCCACTACTTTGAGATGTGGAAACTACAAAGCTTTTGGTCATAATACTAGAACATGCCAAAGAGCACTTGTGAGACAAAAGAGTACAAGCAGCAGTGGCACTCTAAAGGTTCAGTCTAGTGGTTTAATTGACAAAAATGATTTTGTTGATGTAGCTTGTAATTTGGAATCAATTCTCATGGCAAGTTAGTCAAAAAGAGCAAAGCCATGAACAGGAATTGCAAATACAGGCCTTGCAAGATTTGTTCTATGGGTTGGAATTCTTTTACTTTGACATAGCATTTGATGTAATGATGACAAAGCACATTGGTACTAATGCATGGGTTATTTCTGTAGGATCATGTCGATGGCAGTGTGCCTATTGCAATTTCCAGTTAGGGTGACAACCCAAGTCCCCCAACTCAATCTACTGCCCTTAATGTTGATTTAAATTTGCAAACAACAACCAATGCTGCTAATAGAAAGGTATTTGTCCCTTAATCCCTTTTACTGCATATCTCCACTAATTCAATACTATACATGCATGTATATTAATATATGCTTCAACCAAAAATTCAGAGGAAAAGGCCCTCAAACAAATCTGCACTGTTTGCCACATCTAATCTCAGTAGGAAAACTTCAAAAGTAGTAGCTTAACCAATTGCAGTTCAGCCTACTGTTGCACTACATCTTGGTGGAAGTTCCCAAGTAGAAACATTTGTCAACATTAATGCTTCAACTACTCATGACTCTCACAATATTAGTAGCAGCTTCAGCTTGAGGTTTTAAGTGATTAATAGTCTTTTGTCATTTGGATGATAGAGATACATGATATCTAATATTTTGGTAGTAACATTGGAGAAATGTGATATCTGATCTTTTGGTATTAACTTTGGTATCTGATTTTTTGGAGAAATGTATCTTTTGGTATCAACTGGACACCTGAGTGATGCCATTTGACTGTTGCAGACACAAATTTGTTACCCATTCAAAACTTTTGTATTGCTGCAACCATGTAGCATCAAATGGTTATTGAATAGAAACTAAAATTTAATGTACAGTATTACTTCTTCACTGTGTTTTTGTGTAATCAATGCTTGTGGTATTCAATAACTACTTTGGAAGCTTATGTGTAGAATCTAGTTCTTACTATTATAAATAAGTTCTCATTTAATCTCTTTTACAATCAACATAAAAACATAAATAGTTAAAAATACAAGGTTCATTATAAGCAGCCATTTGACTATGGAGTTCGACTAATCAACTTTGCCAATTTGCACTTGATCTTCTCTTTACACGGTTGAATGTCTTTTGCTATTTGGCTGCTCACTTCACTATCTTTAGGTCCCTTCAAACCGCTGAAAGAATATAGAATTTGAATAGTAGAAATAAAGCGTCTTTGGATTCCTTTGGCTCTCAGAAATTTTAATGGTCGCCTTCTGATGATAATGGCAATATCATCAGAAGAATCCATGTGCTTCTGTAAACACCTGGTTCAGCTTATACTTCTTTGTTTGCTTTTGCTTTGCCTTAGCAACCACCCAACTAGATGCATTGTCATCTGTTGCAGCTCCACTTTGCAATTATATAGAGAAGCAGGCAAGATTACTGTTTCTTTTTGCCGTTAAAATCTGCTGGACAAAGAGTCGTTGGTAAGATGTAGTCCAAATTGTAATAGTAACCTTGCATTTTCCTATCAATTTCATATACACCCCCTGAAATTTGGTTCTTTTTAGAAGCCTTTGTGTGACGACCCCACCTTCCCCTAGGGCGTACCCCAGGGTTTAGTGGACCGCTTGTCCAACTCTCACCAGGAATCACTCACTCACTTCAAATAAAATAGATTACAACCTCAAGAGTAAAGGAAATAACAGTTCCCAAATATATCACAAGATGTAAGTTCTCAATACATTCAACCCTAATTGAGCGATTAGTGTGAGTACAATTGCAAAATATCCAAAAACTAGCTATGCTAGCTTGTACCAGTCTCATGCCTCGCTCGTATCCCCTGTAAGGAAAACAAATGGCGTGGAATGAGCTAAAAATCCAGTGAGGTTCCAAATAGCAAGTTGACCATTATTTAAAAGTACAAATATCACCGTAGCAAAATAGCAAGTATAACAAGTTCATAAAAGTGAGTAATAACACTTCAAATAGCAAATCTCAAAATGAGCGAGTATAAAGTTTTTCAATAGAAAAAATAATCCGATAAGTAATAATCATGTCAGAGTATAAGGATATGGATGGCTCTCAAGAGCCAAGCTCCCATTGCTTCACCAGAGCTTGATCAAGTAGTAGTTGACACTCTGTCAACTTTCAAGTAAAGTAACCAGTCCAGTAGAGCACCACTTAGCTACAATCTCCATCCACCATCCAAACCCCCTATTGGTGTGAGACCCCGGTTAGTCATTAATTTCGAGATTATGTGATATCATAACCCTACTTTGGATTATTTATAAAACCTTAGTTTTTGTATTAATTACAAATTCGAGTTGTAGTTAAAAATTCGATATACTAGTGTGTGTTTTGGTACAGGTAAGTATAGGTTTTGATTTATTTTTTTTAAAAGGTTAAGTGGGTTTTAAAAGGTTAGAAGACCCTAAACTAGCAAAACCTCTAGTGTTATGATTTATTAGAAGCCTAAGTTGAGTTTAAACCCTTAATATTACACTAGAAATCTATGAAGTACATGTCTAATGAGGTTTTCTTAAAGTTAAATGTGTCAAATCAATGCAAGAAAAATTTTCCCGCAAATACAAATGAGGTTAGGAATTTATACATGATATTATAAAAATTTTAGGCCTTAGAGAGTAATTAAACTAAAACTAAAAGACCAAACTAACCTTAAAATTCTAGACTAATTACCATGAAGCCATAGCTTGAGCTATCAGAATTTCACAAAAACAATTGGAACCGAATGGAGGCCTAACAACTAGAAATTTCTTTAAGCGGTGGAAGGATTGCAAACTTAGAGTTGGGGCAAAGGGTAACCTTCCTAGGATAGCTGTCAGAAAGGGATTATACTATCAAATGTGCTGAGTAAGCACTGACCGAGTGAGAGAGCAGCTGAAAGGCGTGAAACTAGCGGGCTGAGAGCAAAGAAAACTTCCATTTCTCTTCCTACCAAGCTAATACTGAGAGTAGGCTAACACTGAGAGTAAACAAAGACCCGAGAAAGTGTGAGCTGGAGCGAATAATTCTAACCAAGGCTAAGAAGATTACTGCAGGGAATCAGGATCAGAAGTTCTAGCAGTTTGCGACAAGAAACCTTAGGGAAGAAAGGTAACCTTCTTCACTATAACTCACTGTTTAGCTAGTTTAGTTAACTAAGCTTGAGCTGCAAATAGAGCTAGCTAAGAACTTCATTCTGGTGTGAGAAACGTATGCAGAAATGATGAAATTTCAGATGTTTTACCTGCCATAACTTCCTGCTTATACGGTAGAAAATGAATGAATGAATAAGCTGTAGGTTAAGTTCAGTAGGAAAGGATTCTGTTATGTAAATGAAGTAACCAAGTGACTAACCTCGGTAGGAGCTATAGAAACCTGTAAAAGTTGGTTTAATTAGTTAAACCCAAGCTTTATACAATGAGTTTAGTTACAAAATCAGTTCTGGTTCAAGAAACATTATACATCAGAAATTGTAACTAAGAGCAGAAATGAGCTATGGTTCTGTTTAGATCTTGAAATTAGTCTCACGGTTTGTTTAGTTCTTGAGTCATACCTTACATGATAGCTGGAACCTGAGATCGAAGGGAATCCTAAGGAACTAACCAATAAAATTTTGTTGCTAGATGTATGCGAAAGCATGCAAATCTGATGCATGCACGGCTGCACCAGATTTGCAGATGCACCAGATTTGCAACTAGCTGCCGAAACGAAACCGAACTCAGTTGTTTTCTTTTCCTTTGAATCCTGGTCATGAACAACCTTGTGTAGCTAAGAATAACCTACAACAAACAAGGTTAAATCAAGTAGAAAACTTGCATGAGAACCATATCAACGGACCATGCGTTTCCGATGTGCGAAACCGGTTAAACTGGAAAACAAGGCAGCCCAGAATCTGAACTTTGTCTACATTTTTCTTTGTGCTACATACTGATTTAGAGTTTTCCCAAAACATGAAAGTTTTAGTTTCTTAATTGCTTGTTGTGTCTACAAAATTTCAGGGCAAACAGATCTGTGTAGCCTAAGTTATGGCCAAAACCCTCACTTTTATTCTAAACTCTGAATTCTGCTACGTTTCTTGATTTTGCTTCTGCCCGTGCTCAGTTCACATTGATAACGAAGGAACTGGGTGTTGAGGTCTTCATAAGACTTGTAGATCTTTGTCTCAGCTTCAAAAAGGTATAAAGTGCGTCCAAATCTGAGTTCCGTAGCTCTGGTTATACCCAAAACAAGATCGGGTGTCAGAACTGCCTTTGAAGTTGGACAGTTCTGATAGGAAATTTGGACCCGTTTTCCCCTATACTCTGTACTGATTCAGCTTTTGGTCAAAACAAAAAAGTTATAGTCTTATAAATTAGATTTCCAATGCCTCTGGAATTTCTTGATTCTGATCTCTGAGTTATGAGTTATAGTCGTTCAAACTGGGCCTACTCGGTAACCTGAATTGAAACGACCGGGACTGTCTTGTGCATTTTTGTCCTAGTTCCATTGAGATCTGACTTGAGATGTCTTCATGAAAGTTGTAGCCTTTCTTCTTATCTTCACAAGGTACCTCATGCACTTCGATCTGATAACTGTAGCCTGAAATTTGATCAAAATGGTTCTAGGTGCCAAATCTACCCGTTTCCGTTTGCCGGCCGTTTCCATTTTCGTTTGCCGTTTCCGCCCGTGCATATACCCATTGTGCCGTTTTGCTTGATTTATGCATTTTAGTAGTCGTTTGTGTAGTAATGTAGTGCAATCTTTTATTTCAGACGGTGACGGGCTAGACGCTGCCAGTGGGGCCTACTAGCTGTTACGTGACGTGATCTTCGCACTTTTGCTATACTTGCTCTCTGTGTAAGTATTCAGGCCATTTTTGTGTATAACTTGCTTATGTGCTTTGGTGTGGATGAGAGGGTACTTAGGCGAAGGTGTACTTGATCACACTCGACCTAAACCCTACTTTGCACCTGTGCTTCTTTATGAGATGTGTATATATGAATTATTTTGGTGTTGAACCCTTGAGCTTGTAGTTCGGGGTGACTTTTGTGGGGCCCGATCTCAAGATTTAGATGGACTATTCGAGCCAGCCGGGGTTTGGTCGAAGCCAGTCTAACCTAGTCTTAAGGTCACCAAGTTTTTGGTTTTGTGAACCAAGTTAGTGAACCGAGCTTGTGAGTCAAGTTCAATTTTGTTTCGTTTGCTCGAGCCATTTCGTGAGGTGACTGGCCAGTAACGGTGATAAAATATTAGGTAGGAGTACAAGTGGATTTCTACGGACCCTTACCGGTGGTCGACAGAGTGTCGACAGGAGGTCGCCCATGGCACATGACGTGGCTTTGGAGCCAACTTGTATCCTTAACTTGTGTTGTTACTTTTATATTTTCGATTGGACATCTTTGTGACGTAATTATTCGTCTTAATGTAAAATTTATGTTTTTACCCCTGTTAACAGGGGCCGATGCGGGGAACTTTTGGCACTAACACTAGAATAGTTAGGCATGGTTTGTAATAGCCAGACAACTAAGATGTTTCTTCCTGTTTTTGTGATCTGTATAAGGACCCCTCTTTGGGTCTACTTTCTACTTTTGAATACTAGCATTGGATAGTCTAGATAACTCCTTTTGAGGATGTAAATAGAACTCTTTTGGGGTTGTATATATTGTGAATAGTATGCTTTTGGTTTATCTAGTTTTTATTGCTTTGTGTTTTTGAGTCCTGACGCGAGTTAGGTAGGCGTCCCGCCAATACCCTCGGGTTCGCCCTTGGGAGAAGTGGGGGTATCACAATTGGTCCTAAAATCCTCAATAAATACTGGTGGTAATATTCGAGTATCTCGATTAGTCGAGAAAATAACACTCCACTCGACAACACTAGATACCCATGGTTTGTTATCTAATCGACCAAACTTTTATCGGCTTGACTCGATTAACTAACCAGTGGGGTTTAGATCCCCAAGAAGTCAATTAGATAACATCTCCAATTAATTAAATCAAGATAAAAGTACGGAGACGGGAATGAGAGATACCTCCCACTCGGATTGAGTGTGGTACATGCTGCTGCTCAACACTTACAAGTTAAGCACAAGTATATCAAGTCAATTATAATAATAAACAAGTATATGTCACATTCACATTAGGGCAAGTGCGATAAAGTACACCCTTGCCCGACCAAACCAATCCAATATCAAGTACTTAACTCAAGTATCATGTTCAATCATGTATTTGGAAGCACTCACCAAAGATTTAGTGCTTGTCAAAATCACGTTCAGGTGTAATTCCTTGGTTGGAGTCCAAATCTGCGATACAATATCATTTAAAAGTTTAAAATCAACTAGAGTTCGAAACTTAAGAGTTTTGCTTTAAGAAGATCAAGTAAATGAAACTCATTTAGATAGGGTTCATATTACGTATCAAATTCTAGAAAATTCATGCTCGCTCGTTTAGTGTTGCTAAAGAAGCAACTAAAACTTTGGAACTCACATTTGAGTCTAAAAGATGAGAAAAGTATATTTCGAGTGGTTACTACTTTCATTTTTTCAAGGGTACGAGTTTCTGTCAAATTTCGACTTATATATCTCTACGAAAGAAGACTCGAACACCCTAGACAATTTATATTCAATTCGTCCTCAAACCTTCGTTCAAGTCGCGAGTACACCCGTCTAGCCTTCAATTGAACATTTGGGCAGCATGCCCTTTGTATTTAGCTATTTTTCAGCCATTTATGGTTTCATTATTTTCCTCAACTCAGCCCAAATTCACACATGAACAATCTTAACACAATAGCCCTTCAATAGGCTCAATGTCATCCCAATACAAGGCAATTTTAGCAATGCAACCGAAAACTAATTTTAAAGACAAATAACGAAACAGCAGGTTTGACATCTCTTGGTGTTTCGGTCACAACCGAAGCTACGCTTATCAAATTGGGGTACACTTTATGCCGTTTCGAAGCCAAGATAGAGAAATATATTTCCTATGAAGACATCAACACCCAATTCATTCATTTTCAAGGTCAAAATGTGCAATTTCAGAGAAAACAAAAAACTATCCGCGAAACAGTGCATTTTGTAATCAGGGTAATTTTGTCATTTCATATGCTACAGTGCTCTGATTGAGTTGAAATTTTACAATCTGCTATATAATTGTATTCCCTACAACTTTCATGTTTTGACCTAGACCTGATTTGGCCTCTAACATGGACGAATCATACAGGTCAAAAACAGGGTAGATTCCACTATTAATGCTGGAAATTTCTCTACTAAAGCTGGAATTTTAGAACTAAAGCTGGAAATTTCAACCAAAGCTAGAAAACGATATGCCAAACTTTAAAAGTTTACATCAAAGTTAAACCAACTCATATCAAAACTATCAAGTTCATCTCATGGCTGGAAAATGCACAACAAGGCTGGAAATTACATGCTACCCTAGCCAAAACCCTAAAATCTTTCATAACCATGCTTCTTTTAGCTTCAATCATAACTTATCTTGAATGAATCTTAAGAGACAAATAAAAGAAATTGTGACAGCCCCACCTTACCCTAAGGTGAACCAAAGGGTTCAGCGGACCGCCTGCCCAACTCTCGCCGGGACTCAGTCATACCTTAATCAAAATCGGAATAAAACCACAAGAATTTGTGTAACAAAATCCAAAACTTAAAATGAAACTTATTTACACTTCTATCTCAAAAGGGAGTTCAACCATTGAATATACAAAGGTTCTCAATTCCTCATACATCCAGCCCATGCCAAGCGCTAGGGCGAGAACCATTACAAAAGAAATGAAAGAACTAGACCAAGCTAGTCTGTACCGAACTCTCGTCCTTGCCCGCCTTCTCCTGTTAAGGAAAACAAAACTAAAGGGATGAGTTAAAAGCTCAGTGAGGTTCCGAATACATAACCAAACAATCAATCCAATACGTTAAACATAGAGTATCAATAATTCAAAAAACATTTACAATGGAAAGCGATAATAACACATTCATTAAAAGGATACGGGCTCACAGGGAGCCATGCTTTCGTTCGTTCATTCGTTCTCCTGACATTTCCCCTTATTTCTCCAATCGTTTGAAAATGCATTTTTTATAAATAAAACCCTCGTTAATTCGTTCGTTTCATTTCATTCACCCCCTCCTGGACGTTGGCCAGGCTCTACCTGTGACGGCCCCACCTCCCCCTAAGGCGAACCAAAGGGTTCGGCGGGCCGCCTGCCCAGCTCTCGCCGGGACTCAGTCGTTCACTACAGTCCTCAAATGAATTACAATATAAATCTCAAATATTACAACATGTTCTTCAATAATTACATGTCATAAGCGAAGCAGAAACTGTGACACCCCGCGGCAGAAGAAAGGGGAAAAATTTCTGGTGAATAGAGTTTTGTGGAGAATCCGGCCAGAAGCCGTGCAAATTCCTTATATTTTTCTTAAAAATTCCATTTTCTTTGACAAATATCACTTTATAATGGCCCTACTACTCAATCACCCCAGAATAAGTGCCAATGAACTTAGAAAGTAGGGTTTCACTTTTGGTTTCAAGATTGGAGCAAAATTAGGGTTTTCGCGATTTTCGCCGGATGAATTTTCGGTACGAAGCAAGGGTCAAATTTGGTGATTAAAAATGAATTTTAAGTGAGAAATAATTTGTGATTAGAAGCAATGATACAAGATTAGTGAATAAGAAGTGAAAACCCTAGTACATGTGTTTTTAAGAAAAACGGCGCGAACCGGCGGGTACCGCGCACTAGCGATTGAACGCACCACTTGACCACTACTTTCTTACCATACAAGCTCATTACTAATTGAGCAAAATATCTTCCCCCTCATAGCTATCTCTTGACCGAAATATGTGGCCAAAATGCAAGGAGAAGAAAGAGAAAATTTTGTGGTGGAGGGTGAGCCAAGTGTTGGCAAAGCTTGTGGTCAAGATTCATCCTAATCTCTTGCCTTAATTAACACCATGAGCAGCCTTTCTTCTTCATTTTTTTTCTGTTCCTTGGCCGAGAATAGAGAGAGAGAAAGGGAGAGCAAGAGTTGCACCATTTTCTTCTTGATTTACATCAGCCAAGTGAAGAATCAAAATTCTAAACCGATTAAAGTACGGGTTGTGAGTTGGGAAGCTTGGGGAACTAAGAAATTCCAAAGGAGGTGAAGTATCACTCTTTCAAGCTTTGTTTTTGAGGTATAAAGTCTGATTTATGGCATTGATTCTTTTATTTTGGTTTAAGATGCTATCTAGTTCATGTTTTGACTTGATTACAAGATATGCAAGTTGTTGTGATGAACTTTGGATGATTTAAGCAAGTTAGGGTTTGATTAATTTCTGCCTAAACTTGTTGTATGGTTGATAGATGTTATATATAAGATTATATAAGGGGCTTTGGTAGAGTTTGGAACAAGGAATTGAAGAGAGTTTCATTGGAAACCAAAAATTTCAGATTTCTGGAATTTCCTAATTCAGTTCTGCCCGGTTTTGGAACCCATATTTAGAGGCCAAATTAGGCTTGTCCTAAAACATGAAAGTTGTATATAATGGTATTTTATAGGTTCCTACAAAATTTTAGCTCAATCGGAGCTATGTAACTTGTGAAAAGATGAAAATACCCTCGCTGTTCTAGGGTACATTCCAGAGTTCCGCGTGGACAGTTTAGTCTATTTGGTTGTGTTTATTCACTATAATCCGTTGGGATTTAGCCTTTTTACAAAACATGAAAGTTTTAGTATTCTGTCTTAGCTTTTAAATGCCTCCATGAACACCTTAATCGGACCTTGGTAACCTGAGATATGACCATTCCAGTACAGTGCAGTTAATTAGCCGACTAGTTGGATTTTGGTTCTGTAAATTGGGAATTTGACTAGGTTGCATTGGAAACTGGACTAAGTGATCTTCATAAAAATTGTATCCCTGTGTCTTAGCTTCGAAACGGTATAAGTTACGCTTCAATCCGATAAGCGTAGCCTCGGATGTGTTCCTTCCGCAACCACACGTCAAATCTTTCTTTTGCTAGGTTACATTTCCACACTTGTTATCACTTTGATTTTTGTTCTTATGTTATTATGAGCCTATGGAACGGCTATTTACTTGAATCTATGATATGTATGACTTTGGGATTGGCTGAGGAAAAATAATGAGGCCATAAATGGCTGGAAAATTAGGTAAACACAAGGGGCATGCCGCCAAATTTTCACGAGAAAGATAAACTAGCCTTTGGAGTTCTAGTTCTATATTTGGCAAATTTGACTTGGATATACTAAAAACTAGGTTGAGGTGTCTTCATGAAAGTTGTAACTCTTTGTCTAAGCTTCGAGACACTGCCTAGTACATTTTGATCTGATAATCACAGCTCCAGTTATGGGAAAAATCGTGTAAATCATTTTGTACCATTTTCATTTCCGCGCACGCCCGATGCATTCCTTTACTGTTTTTCAGCTTTGATCGTTTTAGTCCTTATTTCCATTTGTGATCTAGGGATTGGACTTGAGCAAGACAATAATAAATGATGGATGAGGTTCGTGAGTCGTGATTGGTGAGTGATCCCTCAACTATTTCCAAAGTTACTTTTGAACTAATTCTTGCATTTATTACTCCATTGCATATCATTTGGGTTTGGGTGTGTGCCATGACATAATTTGGCTCCAATGAGATCCTGGAAAGTCTTGTGCTTAGAACCAATGTCTCCACTACTGTTTACACATTCTTTGGAGCACGATGGCTCCTTACCTCTGCTTCCCGGTTACTTGATCTAAACGAGCGTTGGATATTTAAACACAAGAACTTCACTGGCTCACATGAGCAATAAATGAACATTTGATTACTGCATCATGACATCATATCAATGCTTTATTGTGAAATATACTTGGATGTTGATTTTACTGGTCACTCACTGAGCTTCTAGCTCACCCCCTATTATTTTCTTCTCCCCACAGGGATCGAAGTAAAGGAAGAACTTGTATTTGGATCTTTGTGTGGCTGGATGGCGTACATCTTGAATAGTTTAGATTTGGTTTTGGTTTATGTACTTTTGGACCTGTATAAATATTTGGAATTGAATCGGATGTATATCTACATTCGACGCTTAGACCTAGTTTCCGCTTCGCTTACGATATGTAAATTTTGGAGAATTGGATGTATTATTCGAGTTGTACCTTGTAATTTACTTGAGGAATGTAGTAGTGAGTGAGTCCCGGCGAGAGCTGGGCAGGCGGTCCGCTAAACCCTTTGGTTCGCCTTAGGGGGAGGTGGGGCCGTCACAGAAACTAAATTTTCAACTATACATCAAATGATTCCAAATCCAAACTGTACAAGATATATGGCATCCAGCCACATGAATAAGTACTACTCGCCCTTCCTTCGCCTTGAGCCCTGTGGAGGGGAATAAAATCATTTTGGGGTGAGCTAGAAGCTCAGCGAGTAACTAGTAAAAGCAGTCATCAAATATATTTCACAATAATGCATTTCAATGATGTCATGATTCCAAGATCAAATGTACATTTATTTCTCTCGTGAGCCAGTGAAATCATTACATTTGAACACCCAACGCTCAAATAGATCATTTAACATTAACAGTGAGAGGGAGCCCCTTTTTGAGCTCCAGATAACATGAACATGAACCATAAACAGGGTGGAGATGTTGGTGTCCAGCACAAGATTTTCCCAGAACTCATTGAAGCCAAAATCATATCATGAATTCACATGCAAGCACGCATGAGATGCTGTCGAGTAAATAATGCAAGAAACATTTCAATAATAACTTTGGAAACAGTTTAGGGTCACTCGCCTCCATGGCTCAGAAACCATCCATCAAATATCATTGCCTTACTCAAATCCAAGCCTTAGATCACAAACGCAAACCAATCAAGCCCTTTAAAAGTTCGGACAGCACTTCCCCTAAATTTGCTTACTTTTCCAGCCGTCATGGCTTCATTATATTTCTCATTCAAACCCAAAGGTACACACACAACAAGTTCATTCAATAGCCATTCAGCAAGCTCTCAGAAGTACAAATACAAGTCAAGCTAGGGAAAAGTCCAGAAATGAAAGTTAAGCTCAAACATATTTCACAATAATGCATTTCAATGATGTCATGATTCCAAGATCAAATGTACGTTAATTGCTCACGTGAGCCAGTGAAATCATTGCACTTGAACACCCAACGCTCAAATAGATCATTTAACATTAACAGTGAGAGGGAGCCCCTTTTTGAGCTCCAGATAACATGAACATGAACCATAAACAGGGTGGAGACGTTGGTGTCCAGCACAAGACTTTCCCAGAACTCATTGAAGGCAAAATCATATCATGAATTCACATGCAAGCACGCATGAGATGCCGTCGAGTAAATAATGCAAGAAACATTTCAATAATAACTTTGGAAACAGTTTAGGGTCACTCACCTCCATGGCTCAGAAACCATCTATCAAATATCATCGCCTTACTCAAATCCAAGCCTTAGATCACAAACGCAAAGCAATCAAGCCCTTTAAAAGTTCGGACAGCACTTCCCCTAAATTTGCTTACTTTTCCAGCCGTCATGGCTTCATTATATTTCTCAATCAAATCCAAAGGTACACACACAACAAGTTCATCCAATAGCCATTCAGCAAGCTCCCAGAAGTACAAATACAAGTCAAGCTAGGGAAAAGTCCGGAAATGAAAGTTAAGCTCAAACCCAGAAAAATAGTTTTTGACATCATTTTGCGGTAATGGCACCAAAGGCACTACGATTATCGGATGAAGGTCCAAGACCCACCGTTTCGAAGCTAAGAGATCGGGCTACAATGTTGAAGAAGGCAACTCTGTCCAGTATCGAGTGTAACCAGGTCAAAAATGCAAGATACTACACCAGAACCGCAAAAATAGGTTCACCAATCGCATTCTGGTACAAACATCATAAATCAACCTACCTAAGTCCAAATCCAGAAATTCCAAAGCCATCCGAAAGCTAAGAAACAGGGCTAAATTTCATCAGAAGACCTCAACAACCAATTCGGATGCATTCCCAACCAAAATAACCAATTACAGACGCAATTCTCACATTCGGGTAAAACCAGGGCAGCAAGGGTAATTCCGTCTTTTCACAAGATATGCTGCTCGGATTGACCTGAAAATTAGAAAATTTTCGGGTTCTCACACTCATTCTTTCGGGGCGTCACAAACTCCCCTCCTTAAAAGAATGTCGTCCTCGACATTCCATCTTGTACCAATCAAGTCGAGACATCCCGCAAGAATCACTAATATTTCAGACCAAACCCACAGTCCGGCATCATAAACTTCAAGCCTAGGATACACTACAAGAATCTGAAGTCTAAGCTCTGATACCAACTGTGACGGCCCCACCTCC
Source organism: Coffea arabica (assembly GCF_036785885.1). Taxonomy (NCBI): domain Eukaryota; kingdom Viridiplantae; phylum Streptophyta; class Magnoliopsida; order Gentianales; family Rubiaceae; genus Coffea; species Coffea arabica. The sequence continues at coordinate 20,021,766 of NC_092318.1, read as the reverse complement.
CCCTAAGGCGAACCAAAGGGTTCGGCGGGCCGCCTGCCCAGCTCTCGCCGGGATTCAGTCGTTCACTACAGTCCTCAAATGAATTACAATATAAATCTCAAATATTACAACATGTTCTTCAATAATTACATGTCATAAGCGAAGCGGAAACTAAATTTTCAACTATACATCAAATGATTCCAATTCCAAACTGTACAAGATATATGCCATCCAGCCACATGAATAAGTACTACTCGCCCTTCCTTCGCCTTGAGCCCTGTGGAGGGGAATAAAATCATTTTGGGGTGAGTTAGAAGCTCAGCGACTAACTAGTAAAAGCAGTCATCAAATATATTTCACAATAATGCATTTCAATGATGTCATAATTCCAAGATCAAATGTACGTTTATTGCTCTCGTGAGCCAGTGAAATCATTGCATTTGAACACCCAACACTCAAATAGATCATTTAACATTAACAGTGAGAGGGAGCCCCTTTTTGAGCTCCAGATAACATGAACATGAACCATAAACAGGGTGGAGACGTTGGTGTCCAACACAAGACTTTCCCAGAACACATTGAAGCCAAAATCATATCATGAATTCACATGCAAGCACGCATGAGATGCCGTCGAGTAAATAATGCAAGAAACATTTCAATAATAACTTTGGAAACAGTTTAGGGTCACTCGCCTCCATGGCTCAGAAACCATCCATCAAATATCATTGCCTTACTCAAATCCAAGCCTTAGATCACAAACGCAAACCAATCAAGCCCTTTAAAAGTTCGGACAGCACTTCCCCTAAATTTGCTTACTTTTCCAGCCGTCATGGCTTCATTATATTTCTCATTCAAACCCAAAGGTACACACACAACAAGTTCATTCAATAGCCATTCAGCAAGCTCCCAGAAGTACAAATACAAGTCAAGCTAGGGAAAAGTCCAGCAATGAAAGTTAAGCTCAAACATATTTCACAATAATGCATTTCAATGATGTCATGATTCCAAGATCAAATGTACGTTAATTGCTCTCGTGAGCCAGTGAAATCATTGCACTTGAACACCCAACGCTCAAATAGATCATTTAACATTAACAGTGAGAGGGAGCCCCTTTTTGAGCTCCAGATAACATGAACATGAACCATAAACAGGGTGGAGACGTTGGTGTCCAGCAAAAGACTTTCCCAGAACTCATTGAAGGCAAAATCATATCATGAATTCACATGCAAGCACGCATGAGATGCCGTCGAGTAAATAATGCAAGAAACATTTCAATAATAACTTTGGAAACAGTTTAGGGTCACTCACCTCCATGGCTCAGAAACCATCCATCAAATATCATAGCCTTACTCAAATCCAAGCCTTAGATCACAAACGCAAAGCAATCAAGCCCTTTAAAAGTTCGGACAGCACTTCCCCTAAATTTGCTTACTTTTCCAGCCGTCATGGCTTCATTATATTTCTCAATCAAATCCAAAGGTACACACACAACAAGTTCATCCAATAGCCATTCAGCAAGCTCCCAGAAGTACAAATACAAGTCAAGCTAGGGAAAAGTCCGGAAATGAAAGTTAAGCTCAAACATATTTCACAATAATGCATTTCAATGATGTCATGATTCCAAGATCAAATGTACGTTAATTGCTCTCGTGAGCCAGTGAAATCATTGCACTTGAACACCCAACGCTCAAATAGATCATTTAACATTAACAGTGAGAGGGAGCCCCTTTTTGAGCTCCAGATAACATGAACATGAACCATAAACAGGGTGGAGACGTTGGTGTCCAGCACAAAACTTTCCCAGAACTCGTTGAAGGCAAAATCATATCATGAATTCACATGCAAGCACGCATGAGATGCCGTCGAGTAAATAATGCAAGAAACATTTCAATAATAACTTTGGAAACAGTTTAGGGTCACTCACCTCCATGGCTCAGAAACCATCCATCAAATATCATAGCCTTACTCAAATCCAAGCCTTAGATCACAAACGCAAAGCAATCAAGCCCTTTAAAAGTTCGGACAGCACTTCCCCTAAATTTGCTTACTTTTCCAGCCGTCATGGCTTCATTATATTTCTCAATCAAATCCAAAGGTACACACACAACAAGTTCATCCAATAGCCATTCAGCAAGCTCCCAGAAGTACAAATACAAGTCAAGCTAGGGAAAAGTCCGGAAATGAAAGTTAAGCTCAAACATATTTCACAATAATGCATTTCAATGATGTCATGATTCCAAGATCAAATGTACGTTAATTGCTCTCGTGAGCCAGTGAAATCATTGCACTTGAACACCCAACGCTCAAATAGATCATTTAACATTAACAGTGAGAGGGAGCCCCTTTTTGAGCTCCAGATAACATGAACATGAACCATAAACAGGGTGGAGACGTTGGTGTCCAGCACAAAACTTTCCCAGAACTCGTTGAAGGCAAAATCATATCATGAATTCACATGCAAGCACGCATGAGATGCCGTCGAGTAAATAATGCAAGAAACATTTCAATAATAACTTTGGAAACAGTTTAGGGTCACTCACCTCCATGGCTCAGAAACCATCTATCAAATATCATCGCCTTACTCAAATCCAAGCCTTAGATCACAAACGCAAAGCAATCAAGCCCTTTAAAAGTTCGGACAGCACTTCCCCTAAATTTGCTTACTTTTCCAGCCGTCATGGCTTCATTATATTTCTCAATCAAATCCAAAGGTACACACACAACAAGTTCATCCAATAGCCATTCAGCAAGCTCCCAGAAGTACAAATACAAGTCAAGCTAGGGAAAAGTCCGGAAATGAAAGTTAAGCTCAAACCCAGAAAAATAGTTTTTGACATCATTTTGCGGTAATGGCACCAAAGGCACTACGATTATCGGATGAAGGTCCAAGACCCACCGTTTCGAAGCTAAGAGATCGGGCTACAATGTTGAAGAAGGCAACTCTGTCCAGTATCGAGTGTAACCAGGTCAAAAATGCAAGATACTACACCAGAACCGCAAAAACAGGTTCACCAATCGCATTCTGGTACAAACATCATAAATCAACCTACCTATGTCCAAATCCCGAAATTCCAAAGCCATCCGAAAGCTAAGTAACAGGGCTAAATTTCATCAGAAGACCTCAACAACCAATTCGGATGCATTCCCAACCAAAATAACCAATTACAGACGCAATTCTCACATTCGGGTAAAACCAGGGCAGCAAGGGTAATTCCGTCTTTTCACAAGATATGCTGCTCGGATTGACCTGAAAATTAGAAAATTTTCGGGTTCTCACACTCATTCTTTCGGGGCGTCACAAACTCCCCTCCTTAAAAGAATGTCGTCCTCGACATTCCATCTTGTACCAATCAAGTCGAGACATCCCGCAAGAATCACTAATATTTCAGACCAAACCCACAGTCCAGCATCCTAAACTTCAAGCCTAGGATACACTACAAGAATCTGAAGTCTAAGCTCTGATACCAACTGTGACGGCCCCACCTCCCCCTAAGGCGAACCAAAGGGTTCGGCGGGCCGCCTGCCCAGCTCTCGCCGGGACTCAGTCGTTCACTACAGTCCTCAAATGAATTACAATATAAATCTCAAATATTACAACATGTTCTTCAATAATTACATGTCATAAGCGAAGCGGAAACTAAATTTTCAACTATACATCAAATGATTCCAATTCCAAACTGTACAAGATATATGCCATCCAGCCACATGAATAAGTACTACTCGCCCTTCCTTCGCCTTGAGCCCTGTGGAGGGGAATAAAATCATTTTGGGGTGAGCTAGAAGCTCAGCGACTAACTAGTAAAAGCAGTCATCAAATATATTTCACAATAATGCATTTCAATGATGTCATAATTCCAAGATCAAATGTACGTTTATTGCTCTCGTGAGCCAGTGAAATCATTGCATTTGAACACCCAACACTCAAATAGATCATTTAACATTAACAGTGAGAGGGAGCCCCTTTTTGAGCTCCAGATAACATGAACATGAACCATAAACAGGGTGGAGACGTTGGTGTCCAACACAAGACTTTCCCAGAACACATTGAAGCCAAAATCATATCATGAATTCACATGCAAGCACGCATGAGATGCCGTCGAGTAAATAATGCAAGAAACATTTCAATAATAACTTTCGAAACAGTTTAGGGTCACTCGCCTCCATGGCTCAGAAACCATCCATCAAATATCATTGCCTTACTCAAATCCAAGCCTTAGATCACAAACGCAAACCAATCAAGCCCTTTAAAAGTTCGGACAGCACTTCCCCTAAATTTGCTTACTTTTCCAGCCGTCATGGCTTCATTATATTTCTCATTCAAACCCAAAGGTACACACACAACAAGTTCATTCAATAGCCATTCAGCAAGCTCCCAGAAGTACAAATACAAGTCAAGCTAGGGAAAAGTCCAGCAATGAAAGTTAAGCTCAAACATATTTCACAATAATGCATTTCAATGATGTCATGATTCCAAGATCAAATGTACGTTAATTGCTCTCGTGAGCCAGTGAAATCATTGCACTTGAACACCCAATGCTCAAATAGATCATTTAACATTAACAGTGAGAGGGAGCCCCTTTTTGAGCTCCAGATAACATGAACATGAACCATAAACAGGGTGGAGACGTTGGTGTCCAGCACAAGACTTTCCCAGAACTCATTGAAGGCAAAATCATATCATGAATTCACATGCAAGCACGCATGAGATGCCGTCGAGTAAATAATGCAAGAAACATTTCAATAATAACTTTGGAAACAGTTTAGGGTCACTCACCTCCATGGCTCAGAAACCATCCATCAAATATCATAGCCTTACTCAAATCCAAGCCTTAGATCACAAACGCAAAGCAATCAAGCCCTTTAAAAGTTCGGACAGCACTTCCCCTAAATTTGCTTACTTTTCCAGCCGTCATGGCTTCATTATATTTCTCAATCAAATCCAAAGGTACACACACAACAAGTTCATCCAATAGCCATTCAGCAAGCTCCCAGAAGTACAAATACAAGTCAAGCTAGGGAAAAGTCCGGAAATGAAAGTTAAGCTCAAACATATTTCACAATAATGCATTTCAATGATGTCATGATTCCAAGATAAAATGTACGTTAATTGCTCTCGTGAGCCAGTGAAATCATTGCACTTAAACACCCAACGCTCAAATAGATCATTTAACATTAACAGTGAGAGGGAGCCCCTTTTTGAGCTCCAGATAACATGAACATGAACCATAAACAGGGTGGAGACGTTGGTGTCCAGCACAAAACTTTCCCAGAACTCGTTGAAGGCAAAATCATATCATGAATTCACATGCAATCACGCATGAGATGCCGTCGAGTAAATAATGCAAGAAACATTTCAATAATAACTTTGGAAACAGTTTAGGGTCACTCACCTCCATGGCTCAGAAACCATCTATCAAATATCATCGCCTTACTCAAATCCAAGCCTTAGATCACAAACGCAAAGCAATCAAGCCCTTTAAAAGTTCAGACAGCACTTCCCCTAAATTTGCTTACTTTTCCAGCCGTCATGGCTTCATTATATTTCTCAATCAAATCCAAAGGTACACACACAACAAGTTCATTCAATAGCCATTCAGCAAGCTCCCAGAAGTACAAATACAAGTCAAGCTAGGGAAAAGTCCGGAAATGAAAGTTAAGCTCAAACCCAGAAAAATAGTTTTTGACATCATTTTGCGGTAATGGCACCAAAGGCACTACGATTATCGGATGAAGGTCCAAGACCCACCGTTTCGAAGCTAAGAGATCGGGCTACAATGTTGAAGAAGGCAACTCTGTCCAGTATCGAGTGTAACCAGGTCAAAAATGCAAGATACTACACCAGAACCGCAAAAACAGGTTCACCAATCGCATTCTGGTACAAACATCATAAATCAACCTACCTATGTCCAAATCCAGAAATTCCAAAGCCATCCGAAAGCTAAGTAACAGGGCTACATTTCATCAGAAGACCTCAACAACCAATTCGGATGCATTCCCAACCAAAATAACCAATTACAGACGCAATTCTCACATTCGGGTAAAACCAGGGCAGCAAGGGTAATTCCGTCTTTTCACAAGATACGCTGCTCGGATTGACCTGAAAATTAGAAAATTTTTGGGTTCTCACACTCATTCTTTCGGGGCGTCACAAATTCCCCTCCTTAAAAGAATGTCGTCCTCGACATTCCATCTTGTACCAATCAAGTCGAGACATCCCGCAAGAATCACTAATATTTCAGACCAAACCCACAGTCCGGCATCCTAAACTTCAAGCCTAGGATACACTACAAGAATCTGAAGTCTAAGCTCTGATACCAACTGTGACGGCCCCACCTCCCCCTAAGGCGAACCAAAGGGTTCAGCGGGCCGCCTGTCCAGCTCTCGCCGGGACTCAGTCGTTCGCTACAGTCCTCAAATGAATTACAATATAAATCTCAAATATTACAACATGTTCTTCAATAATTACATGTCATAAGCGAAGCGGAAACTAAATTTTTAACTATACATCAAATGATTCCAATTCCAAACTGTACAAGATATATGCCATCCAGCCACATGAATAAGTACTACTCGCCCATCCTTCGCCTTGAGCCCTGTGGAGGGGAATAAAATCATTTTGGGGTGAGCTGGAAGCTCAGCGAGTAACTAGTAAAAGCAGTCATCAAATATATTTCACAATAATGCATTTCAATGATGTCATGATTCCAAGATCAAATGTACGTTTATTGCTCTCGTGAGCCAGTGAAATCATTGCATTTGAACACCCAACGCTCAAATAGATCATTTAACATTAACAGTGAGAGGGAGCCCCTTTTTGAGCTCCAGATAACATGAACATGAGCCAAAAACAGGGTGGAGACATTGGTGTCCAGCACAAGACTTTCCCAGAACTCATTGAAGCCAAAATCATATCATGAATTCACATGCAAGCACGCATGAGATGCCGTCGAGTAAATAATGCAAGAAACATTTCAATAATAACTTTGGAAACAGTTTAGGGTCACTCGCCTCCATGGCTCAGAAACCATCCATCAAATATCATTGCCTTACTCAAATCCAAGCCTTAGATCACAAACGCAAACCAATCAAACCCTTTAAAAGTTCGGACAGCACTTCCCCCAAATTTGATTACTTTTCCAGCCGTCATGGCTTCATTATATTTCTCATTCAAACCCAAAGGTACACACACAACAAGTTCATTCAATAGCCATTCAGCAAGCTCCCAGAAGTACAAATACAAGTCAAGCTAGGGAAAAGTCCAGAAATGAAAGTTAAGCTCAAACATATTTCACAATAATGCATTTCAATGATGTCATGATTCCAAGATCATATGTACGTTAATTGCTCTCGTGAGCCAGTGAAATCATTGCACTTGAACACCCAACGCTCAAATAGATCATTTAACATTAACAGTGAGAGGGAGCCCCTTTTTGAGCTCCAGATAACATGAACATGAACCATAAACAGGGTGGAGACGTTGGTGTCCAGCACAAGACTTTCCCAGAACTCATTGAAGCCAAAATCATATCATGAATTCACATGCAAGCACGCATGAGATGCCGTCGAGTAAATAATGCAAGAAACATTTCAATAATAACTTTGGAAACAGTTTAGGGTCACTCACCTCCATGGCTCAGAAACCATCCATCAAATATCATCGCCTTACTCAAATCCAAGCCTTAGATCACAAACGCAAAGCAATCAAGCCCTTTAAAAGTTCGGACAGCACTTCCCCTAAATTTGCTTACTTTTCCAGCCGTCACGGCTTCATTATATTTCTCAATCAAATCCAAAGGTACACACACAACAAGTTCATTCAATAGCCATTCAGCAAGCTCCCAGAAGTACAAATACAAGTCAAGCTAGGGAAAAGTCCGGAAATGAAAGTTAAGCTCAAACCCAGAAAAATAGTTTTTGACATCATTTTACGGTAATGGCACCAAAGGCACTACGATTATCGGATGAAGGTCCAAGACCCACCGTTTCGAAGCTAAGAGATCGGGCTATAATGTTGAAGAAGGCAACTCTGTCCAGTATCGAGTGTAACCAGGTCCAAAATGCAAGATACTACACCAGAACCGCAAAAACAGGTTCACCAATCGCATTCCGGTACAAACATCATAAATCAACCTACCTATGTCCAAATCCAGAAATTCCAAAGCCATCCGAAAGCTAAGAAACAGGGCTACATTTCATCAGAAGACCTCAACAACCAATTCGGATGCATTCCCAACCAAAATAACCAATTACAGACGCAATTCTCACATTCGGGTAAAACCAGGGCAGCAAGGGTAATTCCGTCTTTTCACAAGATACGCTGCTCGGATTGACCTGAAAATTAGAAAATTTTCGGGTTCTCACACTCATTCTTTCGGGGCGTCACAAACTCCCCTCCTTAAAAGAATGTCGTCCTCGACATTCCATCTTGTACCAATCAAGTCGAGACATCCCGCAAGAATCACTAATATTTCAGACCAAACCCACAGTCCGGCATCCTAAACTTCAAGCCTAGGATACACTACAAGAATCTGAAGTCTAAGCTCTGATACCAACTGTGACGGCCCCACCTCCCCCTAAGGCGAACCAAAGGGTTCGGCGGGCCGCCTGCCCAGCTCTCGCCGGGACTCAGTCGTTCACTACAGTCCTCAAATGAATTACAATATAAATCTAAAATATTACAACATGTTCTTCAATAATTACATGTCATAAGCGAAGCGGAAACTAAATTTTCAACTATACATCAAATGATTCCAATTCCAAACTGTACAAGATATATGCCATCCAGCCACATGAATAAGTACTACTCGCCCTTCCTTCGCCTTGAGCCCTGTGGAGGGGAATAAAATCATTTTGGGGTGAGCTAGAAGCTCAGCGACTAACTAGTAAAAGCAGTCATCAAATATATTTCACAATAATGCATTTCAATGATGTCATGATTCCAAGATCAAATGTACGTTTATTGCTCTCGTGAGCCAGTGAAATCATTGCATTTGAACACCCAACGCTCAAATAGATCATTTAACATTAACAGTGAGAGGGAGCCCCTTTTTGAGCTCCAGATAACATGAACATGAGCCAAAAATAGGGTGGAGACGTTGGTGTCCAGCACAAGACTTTCCCAGAACTCATTGAAGCCAAAATCATATCATGAATTCACATGCAAGCACGCATGAGATGCCGTCGAGTAAATAATGCAAGAAACATTTCAATAATAACTTTGGAAACAGTTTAGGGTCACTCGCCTCCATGGCTCAGAAACCATCCATCAAATATCATTGCCTTACTCAAATCCAAGCCTTAGATCACAAACGCAAACCAATCAAGCCCTTTAAAAGTTCGGACAGCACTTCCCCTAAATTTGCTTACTTTTCCAGCCGTCATGGCTTCATTATATTTCTCATTCAAACCCAAAGGTACACACACAACAAGTTCATTCAATAGCCATTCAGCAAGCTCCCAGAAGTACAAATACAAGTCAAGCTAGGGAAAAGTCCAGAAATGAAAGTTAAGCTCAAACATATTTCACAATAATGCATTTCAATGATGTCATGATTCCAAGATCAAATGTACGTTAATTGCTCTCGTGAGCCAGTGAAATCATTGCACTTGAACACCCAACGCTCAAATAGATCATTTAACATTAACAGTGAGAGGGAGCCCCTTTTTGAGCTCCAGATAACATGAACATGAACCATAAACAGGGTGGAGACGTTGGTGTCCAGCACAAGACTTTCCCAGAACTCATTGAAGGCAAAATCATATCATGAATTCACATGCAAGCACGCATGAGATGCCGTCGAGTAAATAATGCAAGAAACATTTCAATAATAACTTTGGAAACAGTTTAGGGTCACTCACCTCCATGTCTCAGAAACCATCCATCAAATATCATCGCCTTACTCAAATCCAAGCCTTAGATCACAAACGCAAAGCAATCAAGCCCTTTAAAAGTTCGGACAGCACTTCCCCTAAATTTGCTTACTTTTCCAGCCGTCATGGCTTCATTATATTTCTCAATCAAATCCAAAGGTACACACACAACAAGTTCATTCAATAGCCATTCAGCAAGCTCCCAGAAGTACAAATACAAGTCAAGCTAGGGAAAAGTCCGGAAATGAAAGTTAAGCTCAAACCCAGAAAAATAGTTTTTGACATCATTTTGCGGTAATGGCACCAAAGGCACTACGATTATCGGATGAAGGTCCAAGACCCACCGTTTCGAAGCTAAGAGATCGGGCTATAATGTTGAAGAAGGCAACTCTGTCCAGTATCGAGTGTAACCAGGTCAAAAATGCAAGATACTACACCAGAACCGCAAAAATAGGTTCACCAATCGCATTCTGGTACAAACATCATAAATCAACCTACCTATGTCGAAATCCAGAAATTCCAAAGCCATCCGAAAGCTAAGAAACAGGGCTACATTTCATCAGAAGACCTCAACAACCAATTCGGATGCATTCCCAACCAAAATAACCAATTACAGACGCAATTCTCACATTCGGGTAAAACCAGGGCAGCAAGGGTAATTCCGTCTTTTCACAAGATACGCTGCTCGGATTGACCTGAAAATTAGAAAATTTTTGGGTTCTCACACTCATTCTTTCGGGGCGTCACAAATTCCCCTCCTTAAAAGAATGTCGTCCTCGACATTCCATCTTGTACCAATCAAGTCGAGACATCCCGCAAGAATCACTAATATTTCAGACCAAACCCACAGTACGGCATCCTAAACTTCAAGCCTAGGATACACTACAAGAATCTGAAGTCTAAGCTCTGATACCAACTGTGACGGCCCCACCTCCCCCTAAGGCGAACCAAAGGGTTCGGCGGGCCGCCTGTCCAGCTCTCGCCGGGACTCAGTCGTTCACTACAGTCCTCAAATGAATTACAATATAAATCTCAAATATTACAACATGTTCTTCAATAATTACATGTCATAAGCGAAGCGGAAACTAAATTTTCAACTATACATCAAATGATTCCAATTCCAAACTGTACAAGATATATACCATCCAGCCACATGAATAAGTACTACTCGCCCTTCCTTCGCCTTGAGCCCTGTGGAGGGGAATAAAACCATTTTGGGGTGAGCTAGAAGCTCAGCGAGTAACTAGCAAAAGCAGTCATCAAATATATTTCACAATAATGCATTTCAATGATGTCATGATTCCAAGATCAAATGTACGTTTATTGCTCTCGTGAGCCAGTGAAATCATTGCATTTGAACACCCAACGCTCAAATAGATCATTTAACATTAACAGTGAGAGGGAGCCCCTTTTTGAGCTCCAGATAACATGAACATGAGCCAAAAATAGGGTGGAGACGTTGGTGTCCAGCACAAGACTTTCCCAGAACTCATTGAAGCCAAAATCATATCATGAATTCACATGCAAGTACGCATGAGATGCCGTCGAGTAAATAATGCAAGAAACATTTCAATAATAACTTTGGAAACAGTTTAGGGTCACTCGCCTCCATGGCTCAAAAACCATCCATCAAATATCATTGCCTTACTCAAATCCAAGCCTTAGATCACAAACGCAAACCAATCAAGCCCTTTAAAAGTTCGGACAGCACTTCCCCTAAATTTGCTTACTTTTCCAGCCGTCATGGCTTCATTATATTTCTCATTCAAACCCAAAGGTACACATACAACAAGTTCATTCAATAGCCATTCAGCAAGCTCCCAGAAGTACAAATACAAGTCAAGCTAGGGAAAAGTCCAGAAATGAAAGTTAAGCTCAAACATATTTCACAATAATGCATTTCAATGATGTCATGATTCCAAGATCAAATGTACGTTAATTGCTCTCGTGAGCCAGTGAAATCATTGCACTTGAACACCCAACGATCAAATAGATCATTTAACAATAACAGTGAGAGGGAGCCCCTTTTTGAGCTCCAGATAACATGAACATGAACCATAAACAGGGTGGAGACGTTGGTGTCCAGCACAAGACTTTCCCAGAACTCATTGAAGGCAAAATCATATCATGAATTCACATGCAAGCACGCATGAGATGCCGTCGAGTAAATAATGCAAGAAACATTTCAATAATAACTTTGGAAACAGTTTAGGGTCACTCACCTCCATGGCTCAGAAACCATCCATAAAATATCATTGCCTTACTCAAATCCAAGCCTTAGATCACAAACGCAAAGCAATCAAGCCCTTTAAAAGTTCGGACAGCACTTCCCCTAAATTTGCTTACTTTTCCAGCCGTCATGGCTTCATTATATTTCTCAATCAAATCCAAAGGTACACACACAACAAGTTCATTCAATAGCCATTCAGCAAGCTCCCAGAAGTACAAATACAAGTCAAGCTAGTGAAAAGTCCGGAAATGAAAGTTAAGCTCAAACCCAGAAAAATAGTTTTTGACATCATTTTGCGGTAATGGCACCAAAGGCACTACGATTATCGGATGAAGGTCCAAGACCCACCGTTTCGAAGCTAAGAGATCGGGCTATAATGTTGAAGAAGGCAACTCTGTCCAGTATCGAGTGTAACCAGGTCAAAAATGCAAGATACTACACCAGAACCGCAAAAACAGGTTCACCAATCGCATTCTGGTACAAACATCATAAATCAACCTACCTATGTCCAAATCCAGAAATTCCAAAGCCATCCGAAAGCTAAGTAACAGGGCTACATTTCATCAGAAGACCTCAACAACCAATTCGGATGAATTCCCAACCAAAATAACCAATTACAGACGCAATTCTCACATTCGGGTAAAACCAGGGCAGCAAGGGTAATTCCGTCTTTTCACAAGATACGCTGCTCGGATTGACCTGAAAATTAGAAAATTTTTGGGTTCTCACACTCATTCTTTCGGGGCGTCACAAATTCCCCTCCTTAAAAGAATGTCGTCCTCGACATTCCATCTTGTACCAATCAAGTCGAGACATCCCGCAAGAATCACTAATATTTCAGACCAAACCCACAGTCCGGCATCCTAAACTTCAAGCCTAGGATACACTACAAGAATCTGAAGTCTAAGCTCTGATACCAACTGTGACGGCCCCACCTCCCCCTAAGGCGAACCAAAGGGTTCGGCGGGCCGCCTGTCCAGCTCTCGCCGGGACTCAGTCGTTCACTACAGTCCTCAAATGAATTACAATATAAATCTCAAATATTACAACATGTTCTTCAATAATTACATGTCATAAGCGAAGCGGAAACTAAATTTTCAACTATACATCAAATGATTCCAATTCCAAACTGTACAAGATATATGCCATCCAGCCACATGAATAAGTACTACTCGCCCTTCCTTCGCCTTGAGACCTGTGGAGGGGAATAAAACCATTTTGGGGTGAGCTAGAAGCTCAGCGAGTAACTAGTAAAAGCAGTCATCAAATATATTTCACAATAATGCATTTCAATGATGTCATGATTCCAAGATCAAATGTACGTTTATTGCTCTCGTGAGCCAGTGAAATCATTGCATTTGAACACCCATCGCTCAAATAGATCATTTAACATTAACAGTGAGAGGGAGCCCCTTTTTGAGCTCTAGATAACATGAACATGAACCATAAACAGGGTGGAGACGTTGGTGTCCAGCACAAGACTTTCCCAGAACTCATTGAAGCCAAAATCATATCATGAATTCACATGCAAGTACGCATGAGATGCCGTCGAGTAAATAATGCAAGAAACATTTCAATAATAACTTTGGAAACAGTTTAGGGTCACTCGCCTCCATGGCTCAAAAACCATCCATCAAATATCATTGCCTTACTCAAATCCAAGCCTTAGATCACAAACGCAAACCAATCAAGCCCTTTAAAAGTTCGGACAGCACTTCCCCTAAATTTGCTTACTTTTCCAGCCGTCATGGCTTCATTATATTTCTCAATCAAATCCAAAGGTACACACACAACAAGTTCATTCAATAGCCATTCAGCAAGCTCCCAGAAGTACAAATACAAGTCAAGCTAGGGAAAAGTCCGGAAATGAAAGTTAAGCTCAAACCCAGAAAAATAGTTTTTGACATCATTTTGCGGTAATGGCACCAAAGGCACTACGATTATCGGATGAAGGTCCAAGACCCACCGTTTCGAAGCTAACAGATCGGGCTATAATGTTGAAGAAGGCAACTCTGTCCAGTATCGAGTGTACCCAGGTCAAAAATGCAAGATACTACACCAGAACCGCAAAAATAGGTTCACCAATCGCATTCTGGTACAAACATCATAAATCAACCTACCTATGTCGAAATCCAGAAATTCCAAAGCCATCCGAAAGCTAAGAAACAGGGCTACATTTCATCAGAAGACCTCAACAACCAATTCGGATGCATTCCCAACCAAAATAACCAATTACAGACGCAATTCTCACATTCGGGTAAAACCAGGGCAGCAAGGGTAATTCCGTCTTTTCACAAGATACGCTGCTCGGATTGACCTGAAAAGTAGAAAATTTTTGGGTTCTCACACTCATTCTTTCGGGGCGTCACAAATTCCCCTCCTTAAAAGAATGTCGTCCTCGACATTCCATCTTGTACCAATCAAGTCGAGACATCCCGCAAGAATCACTAATATTTCAGACCAAACCCACAGTACGGCATCCTAAACTTCAAGCCTAGGATACACTACAAGAATCTGAAGTCTAAGCTCTGATACCAACTGTGACGGCCCCACCTCCCCCTAAGGCGAACCAAAGGGTTCGGCGGGCCGCCTGTCCAGCTCTCGCCGGGACTCAGTCGTTCACTACAGTCCTCAAATGAATTACAATATAAATCTCAAATATTACAACATGTTCTTCAATAATTACATGTCATAAGCGAAGCGGAAACTAAATTTTCAACTATACATCAAATGATTCCAATTCCAAACTGTACAAGATATATACCATCCAGCCACATGAATAAGTACTACTCGCCCTTCCTTCGCCTTGAGCCCTGTGGAGGGGAATAAAACCATTTTGGGGTGAGCTAGAAGCTCAGCGAGTAACTAGCAAAAGCAGTCATCAAATATATTTCACAATAATGCATTTCAATGATGTCATGATTCCAAGATCAAATGTACGTTTATTGCTCTCGTGAGCCAGTGAAATCATTGCATTTGAACACCCAACGCTCAAATAGATCATTTAACATTAACAGTGAGAGGGAGCCCCTTTTTGAGCTCCAGATAACATGAACATGAGCCAAAAATAGGGTGGAGACGTTGGTGTCCAGCACAAGACTTTCCCAGAACTCATTGAAGCCAAAATCATATCATGAATTCACATGCAAGTACGCATGAGATGCCGTCGAGTAAATAATGCAAGAAACATTTCAATAATAACTTTGGAAACAGTTTAGGGTCACTCGCCTCCATGGCTCAAAAACCATCCATCAAATATCATTGCCTTACTCAAATCCAAGCCTTAGATCACAAACGCAAACCAATCAAGCCCTTTAAAAGTTCGGACAGCACTTCCCCTAAATTTGCTTACTTTTCCAGCCGTCATGGCTTCATTATATTTCTCATTCAAACCCAAAGGTACACATACAACAAGTTCATTCAATAGCCATTCAGCAAGCTCCCAGAAGTACAAATACAAGTCAAGCTAGGGAAAAGTCCAGAAATGAAAGTTAAGCTCAAACATATTTCACAATAATGCATTTCAATGATGTCATGATTCCAAGATCAAATGTACGTTAATTGCTCTCGTGAGCCAGTGAAATCATTGCACTTGAACACCCAACGATCAAATAGATCATTTAACAATAACAGTGAGAGGGAGCCCCTTTTTGAGCTCCAGATAACATGAACATGAACCATAAACAGGGTGGAGACGTTGGTGTCCAGCACAAGACTTTCCCAGAACTCATTGAAGGCAAAATCATATCATGAATTCACATGCAAGCACGCATGAGATGCCGTCGAGTAAATAATGCAAGAAACATTTCAATAATAACTTTGGAAACAGTTTAGGGTCACTCACCTCCATGGCTCAGAAACCATCCATAAAATATCATTGCCTTACTCAAATCCAAGCCTTAGATCACAAACGCAAAGCAATCAAGCCCTTTAAAAGTTCGGACAGCACTTCCCCTAAATTTGCTTACTTTTCCAGCCGTCATGGCTTCATTATATTTCTCAATCAAATCCAAAGGTACACACACAACAAGTTCATTCAATAGCCATTCAGCAAGCTCCCAGAAGTACAAATACAAGTCAAGCTAGTGAAAAGTCCGGAAATGAAAGTTAAGCTCAAACCCAGAAAAATAGTTTTTGACATCATTTTGCGGTAATGGCACCAAAGGCACTACGATTATCGGATGAAGGTCCAAGACCCACCGTTTCGAAGCTAAGAGATCGGGCTATAATGTTGAAGAAGGCAACTCTGTCCAGTATCGAGTGTAACCAGGTCAAAAATGCAAGATACTACACCAGAACCGCAAAAACAGGTTCACCAATCGCATTCTGGTACAAACATCATAAATCAACCTACCTATGTCCAAATCCAGAAATTCCAAAGCCATCCGAAAGCTAAGAAACAGGGCTACATTTCATCAGAAGACCTCAACAACCAATTCGGATGCATTCCCAACCAAAATAACCAATTACAGACGCAATTCTCACATTCGGGTAAAACCAGGGCAGCAAGGGTAATTCCGTCTTTTCACAAGATACGCTGCTCGGATTGACCTGAAAATTAGAAAATTTTCGGGTTCTCACACTCATTCTTTCGGGGCGTCACAAACTCCCCTCCTTAAAAGAATGTCGTCCTCGACATTCCATCTTGTACCAATCAAGTCGAGACATCCCGCAAGAATCACTAATATTTCAGACCAAACCCACAGTCCGGCATCCTAAACTTCAAGCCTAGGATACACTACAAGAATCTGAAGTCTAAGCTCTGATACCAACTGTGACGGCCCCACCTCCCCCTAAGGCGAACCAAAGGGTTCGGCGGGCCGCCTGCCCAGCTCTCGCCGGGACTCAGTCGTTCACTACAGTCCTCAAATGAATTACAATATAAATCTAAAATATTACAACATGTTCTTCAATAATTACATGTCATAAGCGAAGCGGAAACTAAATTTTCAACTATACATCAAATGATTCCAATTCCAAACTGTACAAGATATATGCCATCCAGCCACATGAATAAGTACTACTCGCCCTTCCTTCGCCTTGAGCCCTGTGGAGGGGAATAAAATCATTTTGGGGTGAGCTAGAAGCTCAGCGACTAACTAGTAAAAGCAGTCATCAAATATATTTCACAATAATGCATTTCAATGATGTCATGATTCCAAGATCAAATGTACGTTTATTGCTCTCGTGAGCCAGTGAAATCATTGCATTTGAACACCCAACGCTCAAATAGATCATTTAACATTAACAGTGAGAGGGAGCCCCTTTTTGAGCTCCAGATAACATGAACATGAGCCAAAAATAGGGTGGAGACGTTGGTGTCCAGCACAAGACTTTCCCAGAACTCATTGAAGCCAAAATCATATCATGAATTCACATGCAAGCACGCATGAGATGCCGTCGAGTAAATAATGCAAGAAACATTTCAATAATAACTTTGGAAACAGTTTAGGGTCACTCGCCTCCATGGCTCAGAAACCATCCATCAAATATCATTGCCTTACTCAAATCCAAGCCTTAGATCACAAACGCAAACCAATCAAGCCCTTTAAAAGTTCGGACAGCACTTCCCCTAAATTTGCTTACTTTTCCAGCCGTCATGGCTTCATTATATTTCTCATTCAAACCCAAAGGTACACACACAACAAGTTCATTCAATAGCCATTCAGCAAGCTCCCAGAAGTACAAATACAAGTCAAGCTAGGGAAAAGTCCAGAAATGAAAGTTAAGCTCAAACATATTTCACAATAATGCATTTCAATGATGTCATGATTCCAAGATCAAATGTACGTTAATTGCTCTCGTGAGCCAGTGAAATCATTGCACTTGAACACCCAACGCTCAAATAGATCATTTAACATTAACAGTGAGAGGGAGCCCCTTTTTGAGCTCCAGATAACATGAACATGAACCATAAACAGGGTGGAGACGTTGGTGTCCAGCACAAGACTTTCCCAGAACTCATTGAAGGCAAAATCATATCATGAATTCACATGCAAGCACGCATGAGATGCCGTCGAGTAAATAATGCAAGAAACATTTCAATAATAACTTTGGAAACAGTTTAGGGTCACTCACCTCCATGTCTCAGAAACCATCCATCAAATATCATCGCCTTACTCAAATCCAAGCCTTAGATCACAAACGCAAAGCAATCAAGCCCTTTAAAAGTTCGGACAGCACTTCCCCTAAATTTGCTTACTTTTCCAGCCGTCATGGCTTCATTATATTTCTCAATCAAATCCAAAGGTACACACACAACAAGTTCATTCAATAGCCATTCAGCAAGCTCCCAGAAGTACAAATACAAGTCAAGCTAGGGAAAAGTCCGGAAATGAAAGTTAAGCTCAAACCCAGAAAAATAGTTTTTGACATCATTTTGCGGTAATGGCACCAAAGGCACTACGATTATCGGATGAAGGTCCAAGACCCACCGTTTCGAAGCTAAGAGATCGGGCTATAATGTTGAAGAAGGCAACTCTGTCCAGTATCGAGTGTAACCAGGTCAAAAATGCAAGATACTACACCAGAACCGCAAAAATAGGTTCACCAATCGCATTCTGGTACAAACATCATAAATCTACCTACCTATGTCGAAATCCAGAAATTCCAAAGCCATCCGAAAGCTAAGAAACAGGGCTACATTTCATCAGAAGACCTCAACAACCAATTCGGATGCATTCCCAACCAAAATAACCAATTACAGACGCAATTCTCACATTCGGGTAAAACCAGGGCAGCAAGGGTAATTCCGTCTTTTCACAAGATACGCTGCTCGGATTGACCTGAAAATTAGAAAATTTTTGGGTTCTCACACTCATTCTTTCGGGGCGTCACAAATTCCCCTCCTTAAAAGAATGTCGTCCTCGACATTCCATCTTGTACCAATCAAGTCGAGACATCCCGCAAGAATCACTAATATTTCAGACCAAACCCACAGTACGGCATCCTAAACTTCAAGCCTAGGATACACTACAAGAATCTGAAGTCTAAGCTCTGATACCAACTGTGACGGCCCCACCTCCCCCTAAGGCGAACCAAAGGGTTCGGCGGGCCGCCTGTCCAGCTCTCGCCGGGACTCAGTCGTTCACTACAGTCCTCAAATGAATTACAATATAAATCTCAAATATTACAACATGTTCTTCAATAATTACATGTCATAAGCGAAGCGGAAACTAAATTTTCAACTATACATCAAATGATTCCAATTCCAAACTGTACAAGATATATACCATCCAGCCACATGAATAAGTACTACTCGCCCTTCCTTCGCCTTGAGCCCTGTGGAGGGGAATAAAACCATTTTGGGGTGAGCTAGAAGCTCAGCGAGTAACTAGCAAAAGCAGTCATCAAATATATTTCACAATAATGCATTTCAATGATGTCATGATTCCAAGATCAAATGTACGTTTATTGCTCTCGTGAGCCAGTGAAATCATTGCATTTGAACACCCAACGCTCAAATAGATCATTTAACATTAACAGTGAGAGGGAGCCCCTTTTTGAGCTCCAGATAACATGAACATGAGCCAAAAATAGGGTGGAGACGTTGGTGTCCAGCACAAGACTTTCCCAGAACTCATTGAAGCCAAAATCATATCATGAATTCACATGCAAGTACGCATGAGATGCCGTCGAGTAAATAATGCAAGAAACATTTCAATAATAACTTTGGAAACAGTTTAGGGTCACTCGCCTCCATGGCTCAAAAACCATCCATCAAATATCATTGCCTTACTCAAATCCAAGCCTTAGATCACAAACGCAAACCAATCAAGCCCTTTAAAAGTTCGGACAGCACTTCCCCTAAATTTGCTTACTTTTCCAGCCGTCATGGCTTCATTATATTTCTCAATCAAATCCAAAGGTACACACACAACAAGTTCATCCAATAGCCATTCAGCAAGCTCCCAGAAGTACAAATACAAGTCAAGCTAGGGAAAAGTCCGGAAATGAAAGTTAAGCTCAAACATATTTCACAATAATGCATTTCAATGATGTCATGATTCCAAGATCAAATGTACGTTAATTGCTCTCGTGAGCCAGTGAAATCATTGCACTTGAACACCCAACGATCAAATAGATCATTTAACAATAACAGTGAGAGGGAGCCCCTTTTTGAGCTCCAGATAACATGAACATGAACCATAAACAGGGTGGAGACGTTGGTGTCCAGCACAAGACTTTCCCAGAACTCATTGAAGGCAAAATCATATCATGAATTCACATGCAAGCACGCATGAGATGCCGTCGAGTAAATAATGCAAGAAACATTTCAATAATAACTTTGGAAACAGTTTAGGGTCACTCACCTCCATGGCTCAGAAACCATCCATAAAATATCATTGCCTTACTCAAATCCAAGCCTTAGATCACAAACGCAAAGCAATCAAGCCCTTTAAAAGTTCGGACAGCACTTCCCCTAAATTTGCTTACTTTTCCAGCCGTCATGGCTTCATTATATTTCTCAATCAAATCCAAAGGTACACACACAACAAGTTCATTCAATAGCCATTCAGCAAGCTCCCAGAAGTACAAATACAAGTCAAGCTAGTGAAAAGTCCGGAAATGAAAGTTAAGCTCAAACCCAGAAAAATAGTTTTTGACATCATTTTGCGGTAATGGCACCAAAGGCACTACGATTATCGGATGAAGGTCCAAGACCCACCGTTTCGAAGCTAAGAGATCGGGCTATAATGTTGAAGAAGGCAACTCTGTCCAGTATCGAGTGTAACCAGGTCAAAAATGCAAGATACTACACCAGAACCGCAAAAACAGGTTCACCAATCGCATTCTGGTACAAACATCATAAATCAACCTACCTATGTCCAAATCCAGAAATTCCAAAGCCATCCGAAAGCTAAGTAACAGGGCTACATTTCATCAGAAGACCTCAACAACCAATTCGGATGCATTCCCAACCAAAATAACCAATTACAGACGCAATTCTCACATTCGGGTAAAACCAGGGCAGCAAGGGTAATTCCGTCTTTTCACAAGATACGCTGCTCGGATTGACCTGAAAATTAGAAAATTTTTGGGTTCTCACACTCATTCTTTCGGGGCGTCACAAACTCCCCTCCTTAAAAGAATGTCGTCCTCGACATTCCATCTTGTACCAATCAAGTCGAGACATCCCGCAAGAATCACTAATATTTCAGACCAAACCCACAGTCCGGCATCCTAAACTTCAAGCCTAGGATACACTACAAGAATCTGAAGTCTAAGCTCTGATACCAACTGTGACGGCCCCACCTCCCCCTAAGGCGAACCAAAGGGTTCGGCGGGCCGCCTGCCCAGCTCTCGCCGGGACTCAGTCGTTCACTACAGTCCTCAAATGAATTACAATATAAATCTCAAATATTACAACATGTTCTTCAATAATTACATGTCATAAGCGAAGCGGAAACTAAATTTTCAACTATACATCAAATAATTCCAATTCCAAACTGTACAAGATATATGCCATCCAGCCACATGAATAAGTACTACTCGCCCATCCTTCGCCTTGAGCCCTGTGGAGGGGAATAAAATCATTTTGGGGTGAGCCAGAAGCTCAGCGAGTAACTAGTAAAAGCAGTCATCAAATATATTTCACAATAATGCATTTCAATGATGTCATGATTCCAAGATCAAATGTACGTTTATTGCTCTCGTGAGCCAGTGAAATCATTGCATTTGAACACCCAACGCTCAAATAGATCATTTAACATTAACAGTGAGAGGGAGCCCCTTTTTGAGCTCCAGATAACATGAACATGAGCCAAAAATAGGGTGGAGACGTTGGTGTCCAGCACAAGACTTTCCCAGAACTCATTGAAGCCAAAATCATATCATGAATTCACATGCAAGCACGCATGAGATGCCGTCGAGTAAATAATGCAAGAAACATTTCAATAATAACTTTGGAAACAGTTTAGGGTCACTCACCTCCATGGCTCAGAAACCATCCATCAAATATCATCGCCTTACTCAAATCCAAGCCTTAGATCACAAACGCAAAGCAATCAAGCCCTTTAAAAGTTCGGACAGCACTTCCCCTAAATTTGCTTACTTTTCCAGCCGTCACGGCTTCATTATATTTCTCAATCAAATCCAAAGGTACACACACAACAAGTTCATTCAATAGCCATTCAGCAAGCTCCCAGAAGTACAAATACAAGTCAAGCTAGGGAAAAGTCCGGAAATGAAAGTTAAGCTCAAACCCAGAAAAATAGTTTTTGACATCATTTTGCGGTAATGGCACCAAAGGCACTACGATTATCGGATGAAGGTCCAAGACCCACCGTTTCGAAGCTAAGAGATCGGGCTATAATGTTGAAGAAGGCAACTCTGTCCAGTATCGAGTGTACCCAGGTCAAAAATGCAAGATACTACACCAGAACCGCAAAAATAGGTTCACCAATCGCATTCTGGTACAAACATCATAAATCAACCTACCTATGTCGAAATCCAGAAATTCCAAAGCCATCCGAAAGCTAAGAAACAGGGCTACATTTCATCAGAAGACCTCAACAACCAATTCGGATGCATTCCCAACCAAAATAACCAATTACAGACGCAATTCTCACATTCGGGTAAAACCAGGGCAGCAAGGGTAATTCCGTCTTTTCACAAGATACGCTGCTCGGATTGACCTGAAAATTAGAAAATTTTTGGGTTCTCACACTCATTCTTTCGGGGCGTCACAAATTCCCCTCCTTAAAAGAATGTCGTCCTCGACATTCCATCTTGTACCAATCAAGTCGAGACATCCCGCAAGAATCACTAATATTTCAGACCAAACCCACAGTACGGCATCCTAAACTTCAAGCCTAGGATACACTACAAGAATCTGAAGTCTAAGCTCTGATACCAACTGTGACGGCCCCACCTCCCCCTAAGGCGAACCAAAGGGTTCGGCGGGCCGCCTGTCCAGCTCTCGCCGGGACTCAGTCGTTCACTACAGTCCTCAAATGAATTACAATATAAATCTCAAATATTACAACATGTTCTTCAATAATTACATGTCATAAGCGAAGCGGAAACTAAATTTTCAACTATACATCAAATGATTCCAATTCCAAACTGTACAAGATATATACCATCCAGCCACATGAATAAGTACTACTCGCCCTTCCTTCGCCTTGAGCCCTGTGGAGGGGAATAAAACCATTTTGGGGTGAGCTAGAAGCTCAGCGAGTAACTAGCAAAAGCAGTCATCAAATATATTTCACAATAATGCATTTCAATGATGTCATGATTCCAAGATCAAATGTACGTTTATTGCTCTCGTGAGCCAGTGAAATCATTGCATTTGAACACCCAACGCTCAAATAGATCATTTAACATTAACAGTGAGAGGGAGCCCCTTTTTGAGCTCCAGATAACATGAACATGAGCCAAAAATAGGGTGGAGACGTTGGTGTCCAGCACAAGACTTTCCCAGAACTCATTGAAGCCAAAATCATATCATGAATTCACATGCAAGTACGCATGAGATGCCGTCGAGTAAATAATGCAAGAAACATTTCAATAATAACTTTGGAAACAGTTTAGGGTCACTCGCCTCCATGGCTCAAAAACCATCCATCAAATATCATTGCCTTACTCAAATCCAAGCCTTAGATCACAAACGCAAACCAATCAAGCCCTTTAAAAGTTCGGACAGCACTTCCCCTAAATTTGCTTACTTTTCCAGCCGTCATGGCTTCATTATATTTCTCATTCAAACCCAAAGGTACACATACAACAAGTTCATTCAATAGCCATTCAGCAAGCTCCCAGAAGTACAAATACAAGTCAAGCTAGGGAAAAGTCCAGAAATGAAAGTTAAGCTCAAACATATTTCACAATAATGCATTTCAATGATGTCATGATTCCAAGATCAAATGTACGTTAATTGCTCTCGTGAGCCAGTGAAATCATTGCACTTGAACACCCAACGATCAAATAGATCATTTAACAATAACAGTGAGAGGGAGCCCCTTTTTGAGCTCCAGATAACATGAACATGAACCATAAACAGGGTGGAGACGTTGGTGTCCAGCACAAGACTTTCCCAGAACTCATTGAAGGCAAAATCATATCATGAATTCACATGCAAGCACGCATGAGATGCCGTCGAGTAAATAATGCAAGAAACATTTCAATAATAACTTTGGAAACAGTTTAGGGTCACTCACCTCCATGGCTCAGAAACCATCCATAAAATATCATTGCCTTACTCAAATCCAAGCCTTAGATCACAAACGCAAAGCAATCAAGCCCTTTAAAAGTTCGGACAGCACTTCCCCTAAATTTGCTTACTTTTCCAGCCGTCATGGCTTCATTATATTTCTCAATCAAATCCAAAGGTACACACACAACAAGTTCATTCAATAGCCATTCAGCAAGCTCCCAGAAGTACAAATACAAGTCAAGCTAGTGAAAAGTCCGGAAATGAAAGTTAAGCTCAAACCCAGAAAAATAGTTTTTGACATCATTTTGCGGTAATGGCACCAAAGGCACTACGATTATCGGATGAAGGTCCAAGACACACCGTTTCGAAGCTAAGAGATCAGGCTATAATGTTGAAGAAGGCAACTCTGTCCAGTATCGAGTGTAACCAGGTCAAAAATGCAAGATACTACACCAGAACCGCAAAAACAGGTTCACCAATCGCATTCTGGTACAAACATCATAAATCAACCTACCTATGTCCAAATCCAGAAATTCCAAAGCCATCCGAAAGCTAAGTAACAGGGCTACATTTCATCAGAAGACCTCAACAACCAATTCGGATGCATTCCCAACCAAAATAACCAATTACAGACGCAATTCTCACATTCGGGTAAAACCAGGGCAGCAAGGGTAATTCCGTCTTTTCACAAGATACGCTGCTCGGATTGACCTGAAAATTAGAAAATTTTTGGGTTCTCACACTCATTCTTTCGGGGCGTCACAAATTCCCCTCCTTAAAAGAATGTCGTCCTCGACATTCCATCTTGTACCAATCAAGTCGAGACATCCCGCAAGAATCACTAATATTTCAGACCAAACCCACAGTCCGGCATCCTAAACTTCAAGCCTAGGATACACTACAAGAATCTGAAGTCTAAGCTCTGATACCAACTGTGACGGCCCCACCTCCCCCTAAGGCGAACCAAAGGGTTCGGCGGGCCGCCTGTCCAGCTCTCGCCGGGACTCAGTCGTTCACTACAGTCCTCAAATGAATTACAATATAAATCTCAAATATTACAACATGTTCTTCAATAATTACATGTCATAAGCGAAGCGGAAACTAAATTTTCAACTATACATCAAATGATTCCAATTCCAAACTGTACAAGATATATGCCATCCAGCCACATGAATAAGTACTACTCGCCCTTCCTTCGCCTTGAGCCCTGTGGAGGGGAATAAAACCATTTTGGGGTGAGCTAGAAGCTCAGCGAGTAACTAGTAAAAGCAGTCATCAAATATATTTCACAACAATGCATTTCAATGATGTCATGATTCCAAGATCAAATGTACGTTTATTGCTCTCGTGAGCCAGTGAAATCATTGCATTTGAACACCCATCGCTCAAATAGATCATTTAACATTAACAGTGAGAGGGAGCCCCTTTTTGAGCTCTAGATAACATGAACATGAACCATAAACAGGGTGGAGACGTTGGTGTCCAGCACAAGACTTTCCCAGAACTCATTGAAGCCAAAATCATATCATGAATTCACATGCAAGTACGCATGAGATGCCGTCGAGTAAATAATGCAAGAAACATTTCAATAATAACTTTGGAAACAGTTTAGGGTCACTCGCCTCCATGGCTCAAAAACCATCCATCAAATATCATTGCCTTACTCAAATCCAAGCCTTAGATCACAAACGCAAACCAATCAAGCCCTTTAAAAGTTCGGACAGCACTTCCCCTAAATTTGCTTACTTTTCCAGCCGTCATGGCTTCATTATATTTCTCAATCAAATCCAAAGGTACACACACAACAAGTTCATTCAATAGCCATTCAGCAAGCTCCCAGAAGTACAAATACAAGTCAAGCTAGGGAAAAGTCCAGAAATGAAAGTTAAGCTCAAACATATTTCACAATAATGCATTTCAATGATGTCATGATTCCAAGATCAAATGTACGTTAATTGCTCTCGTGAGCCAGTGAAATCATTGCACTTGAACACCCAACGATCAAATAGATCATTTAACAATAACAGTGAGAGGGAGCCCCTTTTTGAGCTCCAGATAACATGAACATGAACCATAAACAGGGTGGAGACGTTGGTGTCCAGCACAAGACTTTCCCAGAACTCATTGAAGGCAAAATCATATCATGAATTCACATGCAAGCACGCATGAGATGCCGTCGAGTAAATAATGCAAGAAACATTTCAATAATAACTTTGGAAACAGTTTAGGGTCACTCACCTCCATGGCTCAGAAACCATCCATAAAATATCATCGCCTTACTCAAATCCAAGCCTTAGATCACAAACGCAAAGCAATCAAGCCCTTTAAAAGTTCGGACAGCACTTCCCCTAAATTTGCTTACTTTTCCAGCCGTCATGGCTTCATTATATTTCTCAATCAAATCCAAAGGTACACACACAACAAGTTCATTCAATAGCCATTCAGCAAGCTCCCAGAAGTACAAATACAAGTCAAGCTAGGGAAAAGTCCGGAAATGAAAGTTAAGCTCAAACCCAGAAAAATAGTTTTTGACATCATTTTGCGGTAATGGCACCAAAGGCACTACGATTATCGGATGAAGGTCCAAGACCCACCGTTTCGAAGCTAAGAGATCGGGCTATAATGTTGAAGAAGGCAACTCTGTCCAGTATCGAGTGTAACCAGGTCAAAAATGCAAGATACTACACCAGAATCGCAAAAACAGGTTCACCAATCGCATTCTGGTACAAACATCATAAATCAACCTACCTATGTCCAAATCCAGAAATTCCAAAGCCATCCGAAAGCTAAGAAACAGGGCTACATTTCATCAGAAGACCTCAACAACCAATTCGGATGCATTCCCAACCAAAATAACCAATTACAGACGCAATTCTCACATTCGGGTAAAACCAGTGCAGCAAGGGTAATTCCGTCTTTTCACAAGATACGCTGCTCGGATTGACCTGAAAATTAGAAAATTTTTGGGTTCTCACACTCATTCTTTCGGGGCGTCACAAACTCCCCTCCTTAAAAGAATGTCGTCCTCGACATTCCATCTTGTACCAATCAAGTCGAGACATCCCGCAAGAATCACTAATATTTCAGACCAAACCCACAGTCCGGCATCCTAAACTTCAAGCCTAGGATACACTACAAGAATCTGAAGTCTAAGCTCTGATACCAACTGTGACGGCCCCACCTCCCCCTAAGGCGAACCAAAGGGTTCGGCGGGCCGCCTGCCCAGCTCTCGCCGGGACTCAGTCGTTCACTACAGTCCTCAAATGAATTACAATATAAATCTCAAATATTACAACATGTTCTTCAATAATTACATGTCATAAGCGAAGCGGAAACTAAATTTTCAACTATACATCAAATAATTCCAATTCCAAACTGTACAAGATATATGCCATCCAGCCACATGAATAAGTACTACTCGCCCATCCTTCGCCTTGAGCCCTGTGGAGGGGAATAAAATCATTTTGGGGTGAGCCAGAAGCTCAGCGAGTAACTAGTAAAAGCAGTCATCAAATATATTTCACAATAATGCATTTCAATGATGTCATGATTCCATGATCAAATGTACGTTTATTGCTCTCGTGAGCCAGTGAAATCATTGCATTTGAACACCCAACGCTCAAATAGATCATTTAACATTAACAGTGAGAGGGAGCCCCTTTTTGAGCTCCAGATAACATGAACATGAGCCAAAAATAGGGTGGAGACGTTGGTGTCCAGCACAAGACTTTCCCAGAACTCATTGAAGCCAAAATCATATCATGAATTCACATGCAAGCACGCATGAGATGCCGTCGAGTAAATAATGCAAGAAACATTTCAATAATAACTTTGGAAACAGTTTAGGGTCACTCGCCTCCATGGCTCAGAAACCATCCATCAAATATCATTGCCTTACTCAAATCCAAGCCTTAGATCACAAACGCAAACCAATCAAGCCCTTTAAAAGTTCGGACAGCACTTCCCCTAAATTTGATTACTTTTCCAGCCGTCATGGCTTCATTATATTTCTCATTCAAACCCAAAGGTACACACACAACAAGTTCATTCAATAGCCATTCAGCAAGCTCCCAGAAGTACAAATACAAGTCAAGCTAGGGAAAAGTCCAGAAATGAAAGTTAAGCTCAAACATATTTCACAATAATGCATTTCAATGATGTCATGATTCCAAGATCAAATGTACGTTAATTGCTCTCGTGAGCCAGTGAAATCATTGCACTTGAACACCCAACGCTCAAATAGATCATTTAACATTAACAGTGAGAGGGAGCCCCTTTTTGAGCTCCAGATAACATGAACATGAACCATAAACAGGGTGGAGACGTTGGTGTCCAGCACAAGACTTTCCCAGAACTCATTGAAGGCAAAATCATATCATGAATTCACATGCAAGCACGCATGAGATGCCGTCGAGTAAATAATGCAAGAAACATTTCAATAATAACTTTGGAAACAGTTTAGGGTCACTCACCTCCATGGCTCAGAAACCATCCATAAAATATCATCGCCTTACTCAAATCCAAGCCTTAGATCACAAACGCAAAGCAATCAAGCCCTTTAAAAGTTCGGACAGCACTTCCCCTAAATTTGCTTACTTTTCCAGCCGTCATGGCTTCATTATATTTCTCAATCAAATCCAAAGGTACACACACAACAAGTTCATTCAATAGCCATTCAGCAAGCTCCCAGAAGTACAAATACAAGTCAAGCTAGGGAAAAGTCCGGAAATGAAAGTTAAGCTCAAACCCAGAAAAATAGTTTTTGACATCATTTTGCGGTAATGGCACCAAAGGCACTACGATTATCGGATGAAGGTCCAAGACCCACCGTTTCGAAGCTAAGAGATCGGGCTATAATGTTGAAGAAGGCAACTCTGTCCAGTATCGAGTGTAACCAGGTCAAAAATGCAAGATACTACACCAGAACCGCAAAAACAGGTTCACCAATCGCATTCTGGTACAAACATCATAAATCAACCTACCTATGTCCAAATCCAGAAATTCCAAAGCCATCCGAAAGCTAAGAAACAGGGCTACATTTCATCAGAAGACCTCAACAACCAATTCGGATGCATTCCCAACCAAAATAACCAATTACAGACGCAATTCTCACATTCGGGTAAAACCAGGGCAGCAAGGGTAATTCCGTCTTTTCACAAGATACGCTGCTCGGATTGACCTGAAAATTAGAAAATTTTTGGGTTCTCACACTCATTCTTTCGGGGCGTCACAAATTCCCCTCCTTAAAAGAATGTCGTCCTCGACATTCCATCTTGTACCAATCAAGTCGAGACATCCCGCAAGAATCACTAATATTTCAGACCAAACCCACAGTCCGGCATCCTAAACTTCAAGCCTAGGATACACTACAAGAATCTGAAGTCTAAGCTCTGATACCAACTGTGACGGCCCCACCTCCCCCTAAGGCGAACCAAAGGGTTCGGCGGGCCGCCTGCCCAGCTCTCGCCGGGACTCAGTCGTTCACTACAGTCCTCAAATGAATTACAATATAAATCTCAAATATTACAACATGTTCTTCAATAATTACATGTCATAAGCGAAGCGGAAACTAAATTTTCAACTATACATCAAATGATTCCAATTCCAAACTGTACAAGATATATGCCATCCAGCCACATGAATAAGTACTACTCGCCCTTCCTTCGCCTTGAGCCCTGTGGAGGGGAATAAAACCATTTTGGGGTGAGCTAGAAGCTCAGCGAGTAACTAGTAAAAGCAGTCATCAAATATATTTCACAATAATGCATTTCAATGATGTCATGATTCCAAGATCAAATGTATGTTTATTGCTCTCGTGAGCCAGTGAAATCATTGCATTTGAACACCCAATGCTCAAATAGATCATTTCACATTAACAGTGAGAGGGAGCCCCTTTTTGAGCTCCAGATAACATGAACATGAACCATAAACAGGGTGGAGACGTTGGTGTCCAGCACAAGACTTTCCCAGAACTCATTGAAGCCAAAATCATATCATGAATTCACATGCAAGTACGCATGAGATGCCGTCGAGTAAATAATGCAAGAAACATTTCAATAATAACTTTGGAAACAGTTTAGGGTCACTCGCCTCCATGGCTCAAAAACCATCCATCAAATATCATTGCCTTACTCAAATCCAAGCCTTAGATCACAAACGCAAACCAATCAAGCCCTTTAAAAGTTCGGACAGCATTTCCCCTAAATTTGCTTACTTTTCCAACCGTCATGGCTTCATTATATTTCTCATTCAAACCCAAAGGTACACATACAACAAGTTCATTCAATAGCCATTCAGCAAGCTCCCAGAAGTACAAATACAAGTCAAGCTAGGGAAAAGTCCAGAAATGAAAGTTAAGCTCAAACATATTTCACAATAATGCATTTCAATGATGTCATGATTCCAAGATCAAATGTACGTTAATTGCTCTCGTGAGCCAGTGAAATCATTGCACTTGAACACCCAACGATCAAATAGATCATTTAACAATAACAGTGAGAGGGAGCCCCTTTTTGAGCTCCAGATAACATGAACATGAACCATAAACAGGGTGGAGACGTTGGTGTCCAGCACAAGACTTTCCCAGAACTCATTGAAGGCAAAATCATATCATGAATTCACATGCAAGCACGCATGAGATGCCGTCGAGTAAATAATGCAAGAAACATTTCAATAATAACTTTGGAAACAGTTTAGGGTCACTCACCTCCATGGCTCAGAAACCATCCATCAAATATCATCGCCTTACTCAAATCCAAGCCTTAGATCACAAACGCAAAGCAATCAAGCCCTTTAAAAGTTCGGACAGAACTTCCCCTAAATTTGCTTACTTTTCCAGCCGTCATGGCTTCATTATATTTCTCAATCAAATCCAAAGGTACACACACAACAAGTTCATTCAATAGCCATTCAACAAGCTCCCAGAAGTACAAATACAAGTCAAGCTAGGGAAAAGTCCGGAAATGAAAGTTAAGCTCAAACCCAGAAAAATAGTTTTTGACATCATTTTGCGGTAATGGCACCAAAGGCACTACGATTATCGGATGAAGGTCCAAGACCCACCGTTTCGAAGCTAAGAGATCGGGCTACAATGTTGAAGAAGGCAACTCTGTCCAGTATCGAGTGTAACCAGTTCAAAAATACAAGATACTACACCAGAACCGCAAAAACAGGTTCACCAATCGCATTCTGGTACAAACATCATAAATCAACCTACCTAAGTCCAAATCCAGAAATTCCAAATCCATCCGAAAGCTAAGAAACAGGGCTACATTTCATCAGAAGACCTCAACAACCAATTCGGATGCATTCCCAACCAAAATAACCAATTACAGACGTAATTCTCACATTCGGGTAAAACCAGGGCAGCAAGGGTAATTCCGTCTTTTCACAAGATACGCTGCTCGGATTGACCTGAAAATTAGAAAATTTTCGGGTTCTCACACTCATTCTTTCGGGGCGTCACAAACTCCCCTCCTTAAAAGAATGTCGTCCTCGACATTCCATCTTGTACAAATCAAGTCGAGACATCCCGCAAGAATCACTAATATTTCAGACCAAATCCACAGTCCGGCATCCTAAACTTCAAGCCTAGGATACACTACAAGAATCTGAAGTCTAAGCTCTGATACCAACTGTGACGGCCCCACCTCCCCCTAAGGCGAACCAAAGGGTTCGGCGGGCCGCCTGCCCAGCTCTCGCCGGGACTCAGTCGTTCACTACAGTCCTCAAATGAATTACAATATAAATCTCAAATATTACAACATGTTCTTCAATAATTACATGTCATAAGCGAAGCGGAAACTAAATTTTCAACTATACATCAAATGATTCCAAATCCAAACTGTACAAGATATATGCCATCCAGCCACATGAATAAGTACTACTCGCCCTTCCTTCGCCTTGAGCCCTGTGGAGGGGAATAAAATCATTTTGGGGTGAGCTAGAAGCTCAGCGAGTAACTAGTAAAAGCAGTCATCAAATATATTTCACAATAATGCATTTCAATGATGTCATGATTCCAAGATCAAATGTACGTTTATTGCTCTCGTGAGCCAGTGAAATCATTGCATTTGAACACCCAACGCTCAAATAGATCATTTAACATTAACAGTGAGAGGGAGCCCCTTTTTGAGCTCCAGATAACATGAACATGAACCATAAACAGGGTGGAGACGTTGGTGTCCAGCACAAGACTTTCCCAGAACTCATTGAAGCCAAAATCATATCATGAATTCACATGCAAGCACGCATGAGATGCCGTCGAGTAAATAATGCAAGAAACATTTCAATAATAACTTTGGAAACAGTTTAGGGTCACTCGCCTCCATGGCTCAGAAACCATCCATCAAATATCATTGCCTTACTCAAATCCAAGCCTTAGATCACAAACGCAAACCAATCAAGCCCTTTAAAAGTTCGGACAGCACTTCCCCTAAATTTGCTTACTTTTCCAGCCGTCATGGCTTCATTATATTTCTCATTCAAACCCAAAGGTACACACACAACAAGTTCATTCAATAGCCATTCAGCAAGCTCCCAGAAGTACAAATACAAGTCAAGCTAGGGAAAAGTCCAGAAATGAAAGTTAAGCTCAAACATATTTCACAATAATGCATTTCAATGATGTCATGATTCCAAGATCAAATGTACGTTAATTGCTCTCGTGAGCCAGTGAAATCATTGCACTTGAACACCCAACGCTCAAATAGATCATTTAACAATAACAGTGAGAGGGAGCCCCTTTTTGAGCTCCAGATAACATGAACATGAACCATAAACAGGGTGGAGACGTTGGTGTCCAGCACAAGACTTTCCCAGAACTCATTGAAGGCAAAATCATATCATGAATTCACATGCAAGCACGCATGAGATGCCGTCGAGTAAATAATGCAAGAAACATTTCAATAATAACTTTGGAAACAGTTTAGGGTCACTCACCTCCATGGCTCAGAAACCATCCATCAAATATCATCGCCTTACTCAAATCCAAGCCTTAGATCACAAACGCAAAGCAATCAAGCCCTTTAAAAGTTCGGACAGAACTTCCCCTAAATTTGCTTACTTTTCCAGCCGTCATGGCTTCATTATATTTCTCAATCAAATCCAAAGGTACACACACAACAAGTTCATTCAATAGCCATTCAACAAGCTCCCAGAAGTACAAATACAAGTCAAGCTAGGGAAAAGTCCGGAAATGAAAGTTAAGCTCAAACCCAGAAAAATAGTTTTTGACATCATTTTGCGGTAATGGCACCAAAGGCACTACGATTATCGGATGAAGGTCCAAGACCCACCGTTTCGAAGCTAAGAGATCGGGCTACAATGTTGAAGAAGGCAACTCTGTCCAGTATCGAGTGTAACCAGTTCAAAAATACAAGATACTACACCAGAACCGCAAAAACAGGTTCACCAATCGCATTCTGGTACAAACATCATAAATCAACCTACCTAAGTCCAAATCCAGAAATTCCAAATCCATCCGAAAGCTAAGAAACAGGGCTACATTTCATCAGAAGACCTCAACAACCAATTCGGATGCATTCCCAACCAAAATAACCAATTACAGACGTAATTCTCACATTCGGGTAAAACCAGGGCAGCAAGGGTAATTCCGTCTTTTCACAAGATACGCTGCTCGGATTGACCTGAAAATTAGAAAATTTTCGGGTTCTCACACTCATTCTTTCGGGGCGTCACAAACTCCCCTCCTTAAAAGAATGTCGTCCTCGACATTCCATCTTGTACAAATCAAGTCGAGACATCCCGCAAGAATCACTAATATTTCAGACCAAATCCACAGTCCGGCATCCTAAACTTCAAGCCTAGGATACACTACAAGAATCTGAAGTCTAAGCTCTGATACCAACTGTGACGGCCCCACCTCCCCCTAAGGCGAACCAAAGGGTTCGGCGGGCCGCCTGCCCAGCTCTCGCCGGGACTCAGTCGTTCACTACAGTCCTCAAATGAATTACAATATAAATCTCAAATATTACAACATGTTCTTCAATAATTACATGTCATAAGCGAAGCGGAAACTAAATTTTCAACTATACATCAAATGATTCCAAATCCAAACTGTACAAGATATATGCCATCCAGCCACATGAATAAGTACTACTCGCCCTTCCTTCGCCTTGAGCCCTGTGGAGGGGAATAAAATCATTTTGGGGTGAGCTAGAAGCTCAGCGAGTAACTAGTAAAAGCAGTCATCAAATATATTTCACAATAATGCATTTCAATGATGTCATGATTCCAAGATCAAATGTACGTTTATTGCTCTCGTGAGCCAGTGAAATCATTGCATTTGAACACCCAACGCTCAAATAGATCATTTAACATTAACAGTGAGAGGGAGCCCCTTTTTGAGCTCCAGATAACATGAACATGAACCATAAACAGGGTGGAGACGTTGGTGTCCAGCACAAGACTTTCCCAGAACTCATTGAAGCCAAAATCATATCATGAATTCACATGCAAGCACGCATGAGATGCCGTCGAGTAAATAATGCAAGAAACATTTCAATAATAACTTTGGAAACAGTTTAGGGTCACTCGCCTCCATGGCTCAGAAACCATCCATCAAATATCATTGCCTTACTCAAATCCAAGCCTTAGATCACAAACGCAAACCAATCAAGCCCTTTAAAAGTTCGGACAGCACTTCCCCTAAATTTGATTACTTTTCCAGCCGTCATGGCTTCATTATATTTCTCATTCAAACCCAAAGGTACACACACAACAAGTTCATTCAATAGCCATTCAGCAACCTCCCAGAAGTACAAATACAAGTCAAGCTAGGGAAAAGTCCAGAAATGAAAGTTAAGCTCAAACATATTTCACAATAATGCATTTCAATGATGTCATGATTCCAAGATCAAATGTACGTTAATTGCTCTCGTGAGCCAGTGAAATCATTGCACTTGAACACCCAACGCTCAAATAGATCATTTAACATTAACAGTGAGAGGGAGCCCCTTTTTGAGCTCCAGATAACATGAACATGAACCATAAACAGGGTGGAGACGTTGGTGTCCAGCACAAGACTTTCCCAGAACTCATTGAAGGCAAAATCATATCATGAATTCACATGCAAGCACGCATGAGATGCCGTCGAGTAAATAATGCAAGAAACATTTGAATAATAACTTTGGAAACAGTTTAGGGTCACTCACCTCCATGGCTCAGAAACCATCCATCAAATATCATCGCCTTACTCAAATCCAAGCCTTAGATCACAAACGCAAACCAATCAAGCCCTTTAAAAGTTCGGACAGCACTTCCCCTAAATTTGCTTACTTTTACAGCCGTCATGGCTTCATTATATTTCTCATTCAAACCCAAAGGTACACACACAACAAGTTCATTCAATAGCCATTCAGCAAGCTCCCAGAAGTACAAATACAAGTCAAACTAGGGAAAAGTCCAGAAATGAAAGTTAAGCTCAAACATATTTCACAATAATGCATTTCAATGATGTCATGATTCCAAGATCAAATGTACGTTAATTGCTCTAGTGAGCCAGTGAAATCATTGCACTTGAACACCCAACGCTCAAATAGATCATTTAACAATAACAGTGAGAGGGAGCCCCTTTTTGAGCTCCAGATAACATGAACATGAACCATAAACAGGGTGGAGACGTTGGTGTCCAGCACAAGACTTTCCCAGAACTCATTGAAGGCAAAATCATATCATGAATTCACATGCAAGCACGCATGAGATGCCGTCGAGTAAATAATGCAAGAAACATTTCAATAATAACTTTGGAAACAGTTTAGGGTCACTCACCTCCATGGCTCAGAAACCATCCATCAAATATCATCGCCTTACTCAAATCCAAGCCTTAGATCACAAACGCAAACCAATCAAGCCCTTTAAAAGTTCGGACAGCACTTCCCCTAAATTTGATTACTTTTCCAGCCGTCATGGCTTCATTATATTTCTCAATCAAATCCAAAGGTACACACACAACAAGTTCATTCAATAGCCATTCAGCAAGCTCCCAGAAGTACAAATACAAGTCAAGCTAGGGAAAAGTCCGGAAATGAAAGTTAAGCTCAAACCCAGAAAAATAGTTTTTGACATCATTTTACGGTAGTGGCACTAAAGGCACTACGATTATCGGATGAAGGTCCAAGACCCACCGTTTCGAAGCTAAGAGATCGGGCTACAATGTTGAAGAAGGCAACTCTGTCCAGTATCGAGTGTAACCAGGTCACAAATGCAAGATACTACACCAGAACCGCAAAAATAGGTTCACCAATCGCATTCTGGTACAAACATCATAAATCAACCTATCTAAATCCAAATCCAGAAATTACAAAGCCATCCGAAAGCTAAGAAACAGGGCTAAATTTCATCAGAAGACCTCAACAACCAATTCGGATGCATTCCCAACCAAAATAACCAATTACAGACGCAATTCTCACATTCGGGTAAAACCAGGGCAGCAAGGGTAATTCCGTCTTTTCACAAGATACGCTGCTCGGATTGACCTGAAAATTAGAAAATTTTCGGGTTCTCACACTCATTCTTTCGGGGCGTCACAAACTTCCCTCCTTAAAAGAATGTCGTCCTCGACATTCCATCTTGTACCAATCAAGTCGAGACATCCCGCAAGAATCACTAATATTTCAGACCAAACCCACAGTCCGGCATCCTAAACTTCAAGCCTAGGATTCACTACAAGAATCTGAAGTCTAAGCTCTGATACCAACTGTGACGGCCCCACCTCCTCCTAAGGCGAACCAAAGGATTCGGCGGGCCGCCTGCCCAACTCTCGCCGGGACTCAGTCGTTCACTACAGTCCTCAAATGAATTACAATATAAATCTCAAATATTACAACATGTTCTTCAATAATTACATGTCATAAGCGAAGCGGAAACTAAATTTTCAACTATACATCAAATGATTCCAATTCCAAACTGTACAAGATATATGCCATCCAGCCACATGAATAAGTACTACTCGCCCATCCTTCGCCTTGAGCCCTGTGGAGGGGAATAAAATCATTTTGGGGTGAACTAGAAGCTCAGCGAGTAACTAGTAAAAGCAGTCATCAAATATATTTCACAATAATGCATTTCAATGATGTCATGATTCCAAGATCAAATGTACGTTTATTGCTCTCGTGAGCCAGTGAAATCATTGCATTTGAACACCCAACGCTCAAATAGATCATTTAACATTAACAGTGAGAGGGAACCCCTTTTTGAGCTCCAGATAACATGAACAAGAGCCAAAAACAGGGTGGAGACGTTGGTGTCCAGCACAAGACTTTCCCAGAACTCATTGAAGCCAAAATCATATCATGAATTCACATGCAAGCACGCATGAGATGCCGTCGAGTAAATAATGCAAGAAACATTTCAATAATAACTTTGGAAACAGTTTAGGGTCACTCGCCTCCATGGCTCAGAAACCATCCATCAAATATCATTGCCTTACTCAAATCCAAGCCTTAGATCACAAACGCAAACCAATCAAACCCTTTAAAAGTTCGGACAGCACTTCCCCCAAATTTGATTACTTTTCCAGCCGTCATGGCTTCATTATATTTCTCATTCAAACCCAAAGGTACAAACACAACAAGTTCATTCAATAGCCATTCAGCAAGCTCCCAGAAGTACAAATACAAGTCAAGTTAGGGAAAAGTCCAGAAATGAAAGTTAAGCTCAAACATATTTCACAATAATGCATTTCAATGATGTCATGATTCCAAGATCAAATGTACGTTAATTGCTCTCGTGAGCCAGTGAAATCATTGCACTTGAACACCCAACGATCAAATAGATCATTTAACAATAACAGTGAGAGGGAGCCCCTTTTTGAGCTCCAGATAACATGAACATGAACCATAAACAGGGTGGAGACGTTGGTGTCCAGCACAAGACTTTCCCAGAACTCATTGAAGGCAAAATCATATCATGAATTCACATGCAAGCACGCATGAGATGCCGTCGAGTAAATAATGCAAGAAACATTTCAATAATAACTTTGGAAACAGTTTAGGGTCACTCACCTCCATGGCTCAGAAACCATCCATCAAATATCATCGCCTTACTCAAATCCAAGCCTTAGATCACAAACGCAAAGCAATCAAGCCCTTTAAAAGTTCGGACAGAACTTCCCCTAAATTTGCTTACTTTTCCAGCCGTCATGGCTTCATTATATTTCTCAATCAAATCCAAAGGTACACACACAACAAGTTCATTCAATAGCCATTCAACAAGCTCCCAGAAGTACAAATACAAGTCAAGCTAGGGAAAAGTCCGGAAATGAAAGTTAAGCTCAAACCCAGAAAAATAGTTTTTGACATCATTTTGCGGTAATGGCACCAAAGGCACTACGATTATCGGATGAAGGTCCAAGACCCACCGTTTCGAAACTAAGAGATCGGGCTACAATGTTGAAGAAGGCAACTCTGTCCAGTATCGAGTGTAACCAGTTCAAAAATGCAAGATACTACACCAGAACCGCAAAAACAGGTTCACCAATCGCATTCTGGTACAAACATCATAAATCAACCTACCTAAGTCCAAATCCAGAAATTCCAAAGCCATCCGAAAGCTAAGAAACAGGGCTACATTTCATCAGAAGACCTCAACAACCAATTCGGATGCATTCCCAACCAAAATAACCAATTACAGACGTAATTCTCACATTCGGGTAAAACCAGGGCAGCAAGGGTAATTCCGTCTTTTCACAAGATACGCTGCTCGGATTGACCTGAAAATTAGAAAATTTTCGGGTTCTCACACTCATTCTTTCGGGGCGTCACAAACTCCCCTCCTTAAAAGAATGTCGTCCTCGACATTCCATCTTGTACAAATCAAGTCGAGACATCCCGCAAGAATCACTAATATTTCAGACCAAATCCACAGTCCGGCATCCTAAACTTCAAGCCTAGGATACACTACAAGAATCTGAAGTCTAAGCTCTGATACCAACTGTGACGGCCCCACCTCCCCCTAAGGCGAACCAAAGGGTTCGGCGGGCCGCCTGCCCAGCTCTCGCCGGGACTCAGTCGTTCACTACAGTCCTCAAATGAATTACAATATAAATCTCAAATATTACAACATGTTCTTCAATAATTACATGTCATAAGCGAAGCGGAAACTAAATTTTCAACTATACATCAAATGATTCCAAATCCAAACTGTACAAGATATATGCCATCCAGCCACATGAATAAGTACTACTCGCCCTTCCTTCGCCTTGAGCCCTGTGGAGGGGAATAAAATCATTTTGGGGTGAGCTAGAAGCTCAGCGAGTAACTAGTAAAAGCAGTCATCAAATATATTTCACAATAATGCATTTCAATGATGTCATGATTCCAAGATCAAATGTACGTTTATTGCTCTCGTGAGCCAGTGAAATCATTGCATTTGAACACCCAACGCTCAAATAGATCATTTAACATTAACAGTGAGAGGGAGCCCCTTTTTGAGCTCCAGATAACATGAACATGAACCATAAACAGGGTGGAGACGTTGGTGTCCAGCACAAGACTTTCCCAGAACTCATTGAAGCCAAAATCATATCATGAATTCACATGCAAGCACGCATGAGATGCCGTCGAGTAAATAATGCAAGAAACATTTCAATAATAACTTTGGAAACAGTTTAGGGTCACTCGCCTCCATGGCTCAGAAACCATCCATCAAATATCATTGCCTTACTCAAATCCAAGCCTTAGATCACAAACGCAAACCAATCAAGCCCTTTAAAAGTTCGGACAGCACTTCCCCTAAATTTGATTACTTTTCCAGCCGTCATGGCTTCATTATATTTCTCATTCAAACCCAAAGGTACACACACAACAAGTTCATTCAATAGCCATTCAGCAACCTCCCAGAAGTACAAATACAAGTCAAGCTAGGGAAAAGTCCAGAAATGAAAGTTAAGCTCAAACATATTTCACAATAATGCATTTCAATGATGTCATGATTCCAAGATCAAATGTACGTTAATTGCTCTCGTGAGCCAGTGAAATCATTGCACTTGAACACCCAACGCTCAAATAGATCATTTAACATTAACAGTGAGAGGGAGCCCCTTTTTGAGCTCCAGATAACATGAACATGAACCATAAACAGGGTGGAGACGTTGGTGTCCAGCACAAGACTTTCCCAGAACTCATTGAAGGCAAAATCATATCATGAATTCACATGCAAGCACGCATGAGATGCCGTCGAGTAAATAATGCAAGAAACATTTGAATAATAACTTTGGAAACAGTTTAGGGTCACTCACCTCCATGGCTCAGAAACCATCCATCAAATATCATCGCCTTACTCAAATCCAAGCCTTAGATCACAAACGCAAACCAATCAAGCCCTTTAAAAGTTCGGACAGCACTTCCCCTAAATTTGCTTACTTTTACAGCCGTCATGGCTTCATTATATTTCTCATTCAAACCCAAAGGTACACACACAACAAGTTCATTCAATAGCCATTCAGCAAGCTCCCAGAAGTACAAATACAAGTCAAACTAGGGAAAAGTCCAGAAATGAAAGTTAAGCTCAAACATATTTCACAATAATGCATTTCAATGATGTCATGATTCCAAGATCAAATGTACGTTAATTGCTCTAGTGAGCCAGTGAAATCATTGCACTTGAACACCCAACGCTCAAATAGATCATTTAACAATAACAGTGAGAGGGAGCCCCTTTTTGAGCTCCAGATAACATGAACATGAACCATAAACAGGGTGGAGACGTTGGTGTCCAGCACAAGACTTTCCCAGAACTCATTGAAGGCAAAATCATATCATGAATTCACATGCAAGCACGCATGAGATGCCGTCGAGTAAATAATGCAAGAAACATTTCAATAATAACTTTGGAAACAGTTTAGGGTCACTCACCTCCATGGCTCAGAAACCATCCATCAAATATCATCGCCTTACTCAAATCCAAGCCTTAGATCACAAACGCAAACCAATCAAGCCCTTTAAAAGTTCGGACAGCACTTCCCCTAAATTTGATTACTTTTCCAGCCGTCATGGCTTCATTATATTTCTCAATCAAATCCAAAGGTACACACACAACAAGTTCATTCAATAGCCATTCAGCAAGCTCCCAGAAGTACAAATACAAGTCAAGCTAGGGAAAAGTCCGGAAATGAAAGTTAAGCTCAAACCCAGAAAAATAGTTTTTGACATCATTTTACGGTAGTGGCACTAAAGGCACTACGATTATCGGATGAAGGTCCAAGACCCACCGTTTCGAAGCTAAGAGATCGGGCTACAATGTTGAAGAAGGCAACTCTGTCCAGTATCGAGTGTAACCAGGTCACAAATGCAAGATACTACACCAGAACCGCAAAAATAGGTTCACCAATCGCATTCTGGTACAAACATCATAAATCAACCTACCTAAATCCAAATCCAGAAATTACAAAGCCATCCGAAAGCTAAGAAACAGGGCTAAATTTCATCAGAAGACCTCAACAACCAATTCGGATGCATTCCCAACCAAAATAACCAATTACAGACGCAATTCTCACATTCGGGTAAAACCAGGGCAGCAAGGGTAATTCCGTCTTTTCACAAGATACGCTGCTCGGATTGACCTGAAAATTAGAAAATTTTCGGGTTCTCACACTCATTCTTTCGGGGCGTCACAAACTTCCCTCCTTAAAAGAATGTCGTCCTCGACATTCCATCTTGTACCAATCAAGTCGAGACATCCCGCAAGAATCACTAATATTTCAGACCAAACCCACAGTCCGGCATCCTAAACTTCAAGCCTAGGATACACTACAAGAATCTGAAGTCTAAGCTCTGATACCAACTGTGACGGCCCCACCTCCTCCTAAGGCGAACCAAAGGATTCGGCGGGCCGCCTGCCCAACTCTCGCCGGGACTCAGTCGTTCACTACAGTCCTCAAATGAATTACAATATAAATCTCAAATATTACAACATGTTCTTCAATAATTACATGTCATAAGCGAAGCGGAAACTAAATTTTCAACTATACATCAAATGATTCCAATTCCAAACTGTACAAGATATATGCCATCCAGCCACATGAATAAGTACTACTCGCCCATCCTTCGCCTTGAGCCCTGTGGAGGGGAATAAAATCATTTTGGGGTGAACTAGAAGCTCAGCGAGTAACTAGTAAAAGCAGTCATCAAATATATTTCACAATAATGCATTTCAATGATGTCA
The DNA here is from genome assembly GCF_036785885.1 of Coffea arabica. NCBI lineage: Eukaryota > Viridiplantae > Streptophyta > Magnoliopsida > Gentianales > Rubiaceae > Coffea > Coffea arabica. Next base: position 19,979,344 of record NC_092318.1, on the reverse strand, counting down.
TGATTCCAAGATCAAATGTACGTTTATTGCTCTCGTGAGCCAGTGAAATCATTGCATTTGAACACCCAACGCTCAAATAGATCATTTAACATTAACAGTGAGAGGGAACCCCTTTTTGAGCTCCAGATAACATGAACAAGAGCCAAAAACAGGGTGGAGACGTTGGTGTCCAGCACAAGACTTTCCCAGAACTCATTGAAGCCAAAATCATATCATGAATTCACATGCAAGCACGCATGAGATGCCGTCGAGTAAATAATGCAAGAAACATTTCAATAATAACTTTGGAAACAGTTTAGGGTCACTCGCCTCCATGGCTCAGAAACCATCCATCAAATATCATTGCCTTACTCAAATCCAAGCCTTAGATCACAAACGCAAACCAATCAAACCCTTTAAAAGTTCGGACAGCACTTCCCCCAAATTTGATTACTTTTCCAGCCGTCATGGCTTCATTATATTTCTCATTCAAACCCAAAGGTACAAACACAACAAGTTCATTCAATAGCCATTCAGCAAGCTCCCAGAAGTACAAATACAAGTCAAGCTAGGGAAAAGTCCAGAAATGAAAGTTAAGCTCAAACATATTTCACAATAATGCATTTCAATGATGTCATGATTCCAAGATCAAATGTACGTTAATTGCTGTCGTGAGCCAGTGAAATCATTGCACTTGAACACCCAACGCTCAAATATATCATTTAACATTAACAGTGAGAGGGAGCCCATTTTTGAGCTCCAGATAACATGAACATGAACCATAAACAGGGTGGAGACGTTGGTGTCCAACACAAGACTTTCCCAGAACTCATTGAAGGCAAAATCATATCATGAATTCACATGCAAGCACGCATGAGATGCCGTCGAGTAAATAATGCAAGAAACATTTCAATAATAACTTTGGAAACAGTTTGGGGTCACTCACCTCTATGGCTCAGAAACCATCCATAAAATATCATCGCCTTACTCAAATCCAAGCCGTAGATTACAAACGCAAAGCAATCAAGCCCTTTAAAAGTTCGGACAGCACTTCCCCTAAATTTGCTTACTTTTCCAGCCGTCATGGCTTCATTATATTTCTCAATCAAATCCAAAGGTACACACACAACAAGTTCATTCAATAGCCATTCAGCAAGCTCCCAGAAGTACAAATACAAGTCAAGCTAGGGAAAAGTCCGGAAATGAAAGTTAAGCTCAAACCCAGAAAAATAGTTTTTGACATCATTTTACGGTAGTGGCACTAAAGGCACTACGATTATCGGATGAAGGTCCAAGACCCACCGTTTCGAAGCTAAGAGATCGGGCTACAATGTTGAAGAAGGCAACTCTGTCCAGTATTGAGTGTAACCAGGTCAAAAATGCAAGATACTACACCAGAACCGCAAAAACAGGTTCACCAATCGCATTCTGGTACAAACATCATAAATCAACCTACCTAAGTCCAAAGCCAGAAATTCCAAATCCATCCGAAAGCTAAGAAACAGGGCTACATTTCATCAGAAGACCTCAACAACCAATTCGGATGCATTCCCAACCAAAATAACCAATTACAGACGCAATTCTCACCTTCGGGTAAAACCAGGGCAGCAAGGGTAATTCCGTCTTTTCACAAGATACGCTGCTCGGATAGACCTGAAAATTAGAAAATTTTCGGGTTCTCACACTCATTCTTTCGGGGCGTCACAAACTCCCCTCCTTAAAAGAATGTCGTCCTCGACATTCCATCTTGTACCAATCAAGTCGAGACATCCCGCAAGAATCACTAATATTTCAGACCAAACCCACAGTCCGACATCCTAAACTTCAAGACTAGGATACACTACAAGAATCTGAAGTCTAAGCTCTGATACCAACTGTGACGGTCCCACCTCTCCCTAAGGTGAACCAAAGGGTTCGGCGGTCCGCCTTCCCAGCTCTCGCCGGGACTCAGTCGTTCACTACAGTCCTCAAATGAATTACAATATAAATCTCAAATATTACAACATGTTCTTCAATAATTACATGTCATAAGCGAAGCGGAAACTAAATTTTCAACTATACATCAAATGATTCCAATTCCAAACTGTACAAGATATATGCCATCCAGCCACATGAATAAGTACTACTCGCCCTTCCTTCGCCTTGAGCCCTGTGGAGGGGAATAAAATCATTTTGGGGTGAGCTAGAAGCTCAGCGTGTAACTAGTAAAAGCAGTCATCAAATATATTTCACAATAATGCATTTCAATGATGTCATGATTCCAAGATCAAATGTACGTTTATTGCTCTCGTGAGCCAGTGAAATCATTGCATTTGAACACCCAACGCTCAAATAGATCATTTAACATTAACAGTGAGAGGGAGCCCCTTTTTGAGCTCCAGATAACATGAACATGAACCATAAACAGGGTGGAGACGTTGGTGTCCAGCACAAGACTTTCCCAGAACACATTGAAGCCAAAATCATATCATGAATTCACATGCAAGCACGCATGAGATGCCGTCGAGTAAATAATGCAAGAAACATTTCAATAATAACTTTGGAAACAGTTTAGGGTCACTCGCCTCCATGGCTCAGAAATCATCTATCAAATATCATTGCCTTACTCAAATCCAAGCCTTAGATCACAAACGCAAACCAATGAAGCCCTTTAAAAGTTCGGACAACACTTCCCCCAAATTTGATTACTTTTCCAGCCGTCATGGCTTCATTATATTTCTCATTCAAACCCAAAGGTACACACACAACAAGTTCATTCAATAGCCATTCAGCAAGCTCCCAGAAGTACAAATACAAGTCAAGCTAGGGAAAAGTCCAGAAATGAAAGTTAAGCTCAAACATATTTCACAATAATGCATTTCAATGATGTCATGATTCCAAGATCAAATGTACGTTAATTGCTCTCGTGAGCCAGTGAAATCATTGCACTTGAACACCCAACGCTCAAATAGATCATTTAACATTAACAGTGAGAGGGAGCCCCTTTTTGAGCTCCAGATAACATGAACATGAACCATAAACAGGGTGGAGACGTTGGTGTCCAGCACAAGACTTTCCCAGAACTCATTGAAGGCAAAATCATATCATGAATTCACATGCAAGCACGCATGAGATGCCGTCGAGTAAATAATGCAAGAAACATTTCAATAATAACTTTGGAAACAGTTTAGGGTCACTCACCTCCATGGCTCAGAAACCATCCATCAAATATCATCGCCTTACTCAAATCCAAGCCTTAGATCACAAACGCAAAGCAATCAAGCCCTTTAAAAGTTCGGACAGCACTTCCCCTAAATTTGCTTACTTTTCCAGCCGTCATGGCTTCATTATATTTCTCAATCAAATCCAAAGGTACACACACAACAAGTTCATTCAATAGCCATTCAGCAAGCTCCCAGAAGTACAAATACAAGTCAAGCTAGGGAAAAGTCCGGAAATGAAAGTTAAGCTCAAACCCTGAAAAATAGTTTTTGACATCATTTTGCGGTAATGGCACCAAAGGCACTACGATTATCGGATGAAGGTCCAAGACCCACCGTTTCGAAGCTAAGAGATCGGGCTACAATGTTGAAGAAGGCAACTCTGTCCAGTATCGAGTGTAACCAGTTCAAAAATGCAAGATACTACACCAGAACCGCAAAAACAGGTTCACCAATCGCATTCTGGTACAAACATCATAAATCAACCTACCTAAGTCCAAATCCAGAAATTCCAAAGCCATCCGAAAGCTAAGAAACAGGGCTACATTTCATCAGAAGACCTCAACAACCAATTCGGATGCATTCCCAACCAAAATAACCAATTACAGACGTAATTCTCACATTCGGGTAAAACCAGGGCAGCAAGGGTAATTCCGTCTTTTCACAAGATACGCTGCTCGGATTGACCTGAAAATTAGAAAATTTTCGGGTTCTCACACTCATTCTTTCGGGGCGTCACAAACTCCCCTCCTTAAAAGAATGTCGTCCTCGACATTCCATCTTGTACAAATCAAGTCGAGACATCCCGCAAGAATCACTAATATTTCAGACCAAATCCACAGTCCGGCATCCTAAACTTCAAGCCTAGGATACACTACAAGAATCTGAAGTCTAAGCTCTGATACCAACTGTGACGGCCCCACCTCCCCCTAAGGCGAACCAAAGGGTTCGGCGGGCCGCCTGCCCAGCTCTCGCCGGGACTCAGTCGTTCACTACAGTCCTCAAATGAATTACAATATAAATCTCAAATATTACAACATGTTCTTCAATAATTACATGTCATAAGCGAAGCGGAAACTAAATTTTCAACTATACATCAAATGATTCCAAATCCAAACTGTACAAGATATATGCCATCCAGCCACATGAATAAGTACTACTCGCCCTTCCTTCGCCTTGAGCCCTGTGGAGGGGAATAAAATCATTTTGGGGTGAGCTAGAAGCTCAGCGAGTAACTAGTAAAAGCAGTCATCAAATATATTTCACAATAATGCATTTCAATGATGTCATGATTCCAAGATCAAATGTACGTTTATTGCTCTCGTGAGCCAGTGAAATCATTGCATTTGAACACCCAACGCTCAAATAGATCATTTAACATTAACAGTGAGAGGGAGCCCCTTTTTGAGCTCCAGATAACATGAACATGAAACATAAACAGGGTGGAGACGTTGGTGTCCAGCACAAGACTTTCCCAGAACTCATTGAAGCCAAAATCATATCATGAATTCACATGCAAGCACGCATGAGATGCCGTCGAGTAAATAATGCAAGAAACATTTCAATAATAACTTTGGAAACAGTTTAGGGTCACTCGCCTCCATGGCTCAGAAACCATCCATCAAATATCATTGCCTTACTCAAATCCAAGCCTTAGATCACAAACGTAAACCAATCAAGCCCTTTAAAAGTTCGGACAGCACTTCCCCTAAATTTGATTACTTTTCCAGCCGTCATGGCTTCATTATATTTCTCATTCAAACCCAAAGGTACACACACAACAAGTTCATTCAATAGCCATTCAGCAAGCTCCCAGAAGTACAAATACAAGTCAAGCTAGGGAAAAGTCCAGAAATGAAAGTTAAGCTCAAACATATTTCACAATAATGCATTTCAATGATGTCATGATTCCAAGATCAAATGTACGTTAATTGCTCTCGTGAGCCAGTGAAATCATTGCACTTGAACACCCAACGCTCAAATAGATCATTTAACATTAACAGTGAGAGGGAGCCCCTTTTTGAGCTCCAGATAACACGAACATGAACCATAAACAGGGTGGAGACGTTGGTGTCCAGCACAAGACTTTCCCAGAACTCATTGAAGGCAAAATCATATCATGAATTCACATGCAAGCACGCATGAGATGCCGTCGAGTAAATAATGCAAGAAACATTTGAATAATAACTTTGGAAACAGTTTAGGGTCACTCACCTCCATGGCTCAGAAACCATCCATCAAATATCATCGCCTTACTCAAATCCAAGCCTTAGATCACAAACGCAAACCAATCAAGCCCTTTAAAAGTTCGGACAGCACTTCCCCTAAATTTGCTTACTTTTACAGCCGTCATGGCTTCATTATATTTCTCATTCAAACCCAAAGGTACACACACAACAAGTTCATTCAATAGCCATTCAGCAAGCTCCCAGAAGTACAAATACAAGTCAAACTAGGGAAAAGTCCAGAAATGAAAGTTAAGCTCAAACATATTTCACAATAATGCATTTCAATGATGTCATGATTCCAAGATCAAATGTACGTTAATTGCTCTAGTGAGCCAGTGAAATCATTGCACTTGAACACCCAACGCTCAAATAGATCATTTAACAATAACAGTGAGAGGGAGCCCCTTTTTGAGCTCCAGATAACATGAACATGAACCATAAACAGGGTGGAGACGTTGGTGTCCAGCACAAGACTTTCCCAGAACTCATTGAAGGCAAAATCATATCATGAATTCACATGCAAGCACGCATGAGATGCCGTCGAGTAAATAATGCAAGAAACATTTCAATAATAACTTTGGAAACAGTTTAGGGTCACTCACCTCCATGGCTCAGAAACCATCCATCAAATATCATCGCCTTACTCAAATCCAAGCCTTAGATCACAAACGCAAACCAATCAAGCCCTTTAAAAGTTCGGACAGCACTTCCCCTAAATTTGATTACTTTTCCAGCCGTCATGGCTTCATTATATTTCTCAATCAAATCCAAAGGTACACACACAACAAGTTCATTCAATAGCCATTCAGCAAGCTCCCAGAAGTACAAATACAAGTCAAGCTAGGGAAAAGTCCGGAAATGAAAGTTAAGCTCAAACCCAGAAAAATAGTTTTTGACATCATTTTACGGTAGTGGCACTAAAGGCACTACGATTATCGGATGAAGGTCCAAGACCCACCGTTTCGAAGCTAAGAGATCGGGCTACAATGTTGAAGAAGGCAACTCTGTCCAGTATCGAGTGTAACCAGGTCACAAATGCAAGATACTACACCAGAACCGCAAAAATAGGTTCACCAATCGCATTCTGGTACAAACATCATAAATCAACCTACCTAAATCCAAATCCAGAAATTACAAAGCCATCCGAAAGCTAAGAAACAGGGCTAAATTTCATCAGAAGACCTCAACAACCAATTCGGATGCATTCCCAACCAAAATAACCAATTACAGACGCAATTCTCACATTCGGGTAAAACCAGGGCAGCAAGGGTAATTCCGTCTTTTCACAAGATACGCTGCTCGGATTGACCTGAAAATTAGAAAATTTTCGGGTTCTCACACTCATTCTTTCGGGGCGTCACAAACTTCCCTCCTTAAAAGAATGTCGTCCTCGACATTCCATCTTGTACCAATCAAGTCGAGACATCCCGCAAGAATCACTAATATTTCAGACCAAACCCACAGTCCGGCATCCTAAACTTCAAGCCTAGGATACACTACAAGAATCTGAAGTCTAAGCTCTGATACCAACTGTGACGGCCCCACCTCCTCCTAAGGCGAACCAAAGGATTCGGCGGGCCGCCTGCCCAACTCTCGCCGGGACTCAGTCGTTCACTACAGTCCTCAAATGAATTACAATATAAATCTCAAATATTACAACATGTTCTTCAATAATTACATGTCATAAGCGAAGCGGAAACTAAATTTTCAACTATACATCAAATGATTCCAATTCCAAACTGTACAAGATATATGCCATCCAGCCACATGAATAAGTACTACTCGCCCATCCTTCGCCTTGAGCCCTGTGGAGGGGAATAAAATCATTTTGGGGTGAACTAGAAGCTCAGCGAGTAACTAGTAAAAGCAGTCATCAAATATATTTCACAATAATGCATTTCAATGATATCATGATTCCAAGATCAAATGTACGTTTATTGCTCTCGTGAGCCAGTGAAATCATTGCATTTGAACACCCAACGCTCAAATAGATCATTTAACATTAACAGTGAGAGGGAACCCCTTTTTGAGCTCCAGATAACATGAACAAGAGCCAAAAACAGGGTGGAGACGTTGGTGTCCAGCACAAGACTTACCCAGAACTCATTGAAGCCAAAATCATATCATGAATTCACATGCAAGCACGCATGAGATGCCGTCGAGTAAATAATGCAAGAAACATTTCAATAATAACTTTGGAAACAGTTTAGGGTCACTCGCCTCCATGGCTCAGAAACCATCCATCAAATATCATTGCCTTACTCAAATCCAAGCCTTAGATCACAAACGCAAACCAATCAAACCCTTTAAAAGTTCGGACAGCACTTCCCCCAAATTTGATTACTTTTCCAGCCGTCATGGCTTCATTATATTTCTCATTCAAACCCAAAGGTACAAACACAACAAGTTCATTCAATAGCCATTCAGCAAGCTCCCAGAAGTACAAATACAAGTCAAGCTAGGGAAAAGTCCAGAAATGAAAGTTAAGCTCAAACATATTTCACAATAATGCATTTCAATGATGTCATGATTCCAAGATCAAATGTACGTTAATTGCTGTCGTGAGCCAGTGAAATCATTGCACTTGAACACCCAACGCTCAAATATATCATTTAACATTAACAGTGAGAGGGAGCCCATTTTTGAGCTCCAGATAACATGAACATGAACCATAAACAGGGTGGAGACGTTGGTGTCCAACACAAGACTTTCCCAGAACTCATTGAAGGCAAAATCATATCATGAATTCACATGCAAGCACGCATGAGATGCCGTCGAGTAAATAATGCAAGAAACATTTCAATAATAACTTTGGAAACAGTTTGGGGTCACTCACCTCTATGGCTCAGAAACCATCCATAAAATATCATCGCCTTACTCAAATCCAAGCCGTAGATTACAAACGCAAAGCAATCAAGCCCTTTAAAAGTTCGGACAGCACTTCCCCTAAATTTGCTTACTTTTCCAGCCGTCATGGCTTCATTATATTTCTCAATCAAATCCAAAGGTACACACACAACAAGTTCATTCAATAGCCATTCAGCAAGCTCCCAGAAGTACAAATACAAGTCAAGCTAGGGAAAAGTCCGGAAATGAAAGTTAAGCTCAAACCCAGAAAAATAGTTTTTGACATCATTTTACGGTAGTGGCACTAAAGGTACTACGATTATCGGATGAAGGTCCAAGACCCACCGTTTCGAAGCTAAGAGATCGGGCTACAATGTTGAAGAAGGCAACTCTGTCCAGTATTGAGTGTAACCAGGTCAAAAATGCAAGATACTACACCAGAACCGCAAAAACAGGTTCACCAATCGCATTCTGGTACAAACATCATAAATCAACCTACCTAAGTCCAAAGCCAGAAATTCCAAATCCATCCGAAAGCTAAGAAACAGGGCTACATTTCATCAGAAGACCTCAACAACCAATTCGGATGCATTCCCAACCAAAATAACCAATTACAGACGCAATTCTCACCTTCGGGTAAAACCAGGGCAGCAAGGGTAATTCCGTCTTTTCACAAGATACGCTGCTCGGATAGACCTGAAAATTAGAAAATTTTCGGGTTCTCACACTCATTCTTTCGGGGCGTCACAAACTCCCCTCCTTAAAAGAATGTCGTCCTCGACATTCCATCTTGTACCAATCAAGTCGAGACATCCCGCAAGAATCACTAATATTTCAGACCAAACCCACAGTCCGACATCCTAAACTTCAAGACTAGGATACACTACAAGAATCTGAAGTCTAAGCTCTGATACCAACTGTGACGGTCCCACCTCTCCCTTAGGTGAACCAAAGGGTTCGGCGGTCCGCCTTCCCAGCTCTCGCCGGGACTCAGTCGTTCACTACAGTCCTCAAATGAATTACAATATAAATCTCAAATATTACAACATGTTCTTCAATAATTACATGTCATAAGCGAAGCGGAAACTAAATTTTCAACTATACATCAAATGATTCCAATTCCAAACTGTACAAGATATATGCCATCCAGCCACATGAATAAGTACTACTCGCCCTTCCTTCGCCTTGAGCCCTGTGGAGGGGAATAAAATCATTTTGGGGTGAGCTAGAAGCTCAGCGTGTAACTAGTAAAAGCAGTCATCAAATATATTTCACAATAATGCATTTCAATGATGTCATGATTCCAAGATCAAATGTACGTTTATTGCTCTCGTGAGCCAGTGAAATCATTGCATTTGAACACCCAACGCTCAAATAGATCATTTAACATTAACAGTGAGAGGGAGCCCCTTTTTGAGCTCCAGATAACATGAACATGAACCATAAACAGGGTGGAGACGTTGGTGTCCAGCACAAGACTTTCCCAGAACACATTGAAGCCAAAATCATATCATGAATTCACATGCAAGCACGCATGAGATGCCGTCGAGTAAATAATGCAAGAAACATTTCAATAATAACTTTGGAAACAGTTTAGGGTCACTCGCCTCCATGGCTCAGAAATCATCTATCAAATATCATTGCCTTACTCAAATCCAAGCCTTAGATCACAAACGCAAACCAATGAAGCCCTTTAAAAGTTCGGACAACACTTCCCCCAAATTTGATTACTTTTCCAGCCGTCATGGCTTCATTATATTTCTCATTCAAACCCAAAGGTACACACACAACAAGTTCATTCAATAGCCATTCAGCAAGCTCCCAGAAGTACAAATACAAGTCAAGCTAGGGAAAAGTCCAGAAATGAAAGTTAAGCTCAAACATATTTCACAATAATGCATTTCAATGATGTCATGATTCCAAGATCAAATGTACGTTAATTGCTCTCGTGAGCCAGTGAAATCATTGCACTTGAACACCCAACGCTCAAATAGATCATTTAACATTAACAGTGAGAGGGAGCCCCTTTTTGAGCTCCAGATAACACGAACATGAACCATAAACAGGGTGGAGACGTTGGTGTCCAGCACAAGACTTTCCCAGAACACATTGAAGCCAAAATCATATCATGAATTCACATGCAAGCACGCATGAGATGCCGTCGAGTAAATAATGCAAGAAACATTTCAATAATAACTTTGGAAACAGTTTAGGGTCACTCGCCTCCATGGCTCAGAAATCATCTATCAAATATCATTGCCTTACTCAAATCCAAGCCTTAGATCACAAACGCAAACCAATGAAGCCCTTTAAAAGTTCGGACAACACTTCCCCCAAATTTGATTACTTTTCCAGCCGTCATGGCTTCATTATATTTCTCATTCAAACCCAAAGGTACACACACAACAAGTTCATTCAATAGCCATTCAGCAAGCTCCCAGAAGTACAAATACAAGTCAAGCTAGGGAAAAGTCCAGAAATGAAAGTTAAGCTCAAACATATTTCACAATAATGCATTTCAATGATGTCATGATTCCAAGATCAAATGTACGTTAATTGCTCTCGTGAGCCAGTGAAATCATTGCACTTGAACACCCAACGCTCAAATAGATCATTTAACATTAACAGTGAGAGGGAGCCCCTTTTTGAGCTCCAGATAACATGAACATGAACCATAAACAGGGTGGAGACGTTGGTGTCCAGCACAAGACTTTCCCAGAACACATTGAAGCCAAAATCATATCATGAATTCACATGCAAGCACGCATGAGATGCCGTCGAGTAAATAATGCAAGAAACATTTCAATAATAACTTTGGAAACAGTTTAGGGTCACTCGCCTCCATGGCTCAGAAATCATCTATCAAATATCATTGCCTTACTCAAATCCAAGCCTTAGATCACAAACGCAAACCAATGAAGCCCTTTAAAAGTTCGGACAACACTTCCCCCAAATTTGATTACTTTTCCAGCCGTCATGGCTTCATTATATTTCTCATTCAAACCCAAAGGTACACACACAACAAGTTCATTCAATAGCCATTCAGCAAGCTCCCAGAAGTACAAATACAAGTCAAGCTAGGGAAAAGTCCAGAAATGAAAGTTAAGCTCAAACATATTTCACAATAATGCATTTCAATGATGTCATGATTCCAAGATCAAATGTACGTTAATTGCTCTCGTGAGCCAGTGAAATCATTGCACTTGAACACCCAACGCTCAAATAGATCATTTAACATTAACAGTGAGAGGGAGCCCCTTTTTGAGCTCCAGATAACACGAACATGAACCATAAACAGGGTGGAGACGTTGGTGTCCAGCACAAGACTTTCCCAGAACACATTGAAGCCAAAATCATATCATGAATTCACATGCAAGCACGCATGAGATGCCGTCGAGTAAATAATGCAAGAAACATTTCAATAATAACTTTGGAAACAGTTTAGGGTCACTCGCCTCCATGGCTCAGAAATCATCTATCAAATATCATTGCCTTACTCAAATCCAAGCCTTAGATCACAAACGCAAACCAATGAAGCCCTTTAAAAGTTCGGACAACACTTCCCCCAAATTTGATTACTTTTCCAGCCGTCATGGCTTCATTATATTTCTCATTCAAACCCAAAGGTACACACACAACAAGTTCATTCAATAGCCATTCAGCAAGCTCCCAGAAGTACAAATACAAGTCAAGCTAGGGAAAAGTCCAGAAATGAAAGTTAAGCTCAAACATATTTCACAATAATGCATTTCAATGATGTCATGATTCCAAGATCAAATGTACGTTAATTGCTCTCGTGAGCCAGTGAAATCATTGCACTTGAACACCCAACGCTCAAATAGATCATTTAACATTAACAGTGAGAGGGAGCCCCTTTTTGAGCTCCAGATAACATGAACATGAACCATAAACAGGGTGGAGACGTTGGTGTCCAGCACAAGACTTTCCCAGAACACATTGAAGCCAAAATCATATCATGAATTCACATGCAAGCACGCATGAGATGCCGTCGAGTAAATAATGCAAGAAACATTTCAATAATAACTTTGGAAACAGTTTAGGGTCACTCGCCTCCATGGCTCAGAAATCATCTATCAAATATCATTGCCTTACTCAAATCCAAGCCTTAGATCACAAACGCAAACCAATGAAGCCCTTTAAAAGTTCGGACAACACTTCCCCCAAATTTGATTACTTTTCCAGCCGTCATGGCTTCATTATATTTCTCATTCAAACCCAAAGGTACACACACAACAAGTTCATTCAATAGCCATTCAGCAAGCTCCCAGAAGTACAAATACAAGTCAAGCTAGGGAAAAGTCCAGAAATGAAAGTTAAGCTCAAACATATTTCACAATAATGCATTTCAATGATGTCATGATTCCAAGATCAAATGTACGTTAATTGCTCTCGTGAGCCAGTGAAATCATTGCACTTGAACACCCAACGCTCAAATAGATCATTTAACATTAACAGTGAGAGGGAGCCCCTTTTTGAGCTCCAGATAACATGAACATGAACCATAAACAGGGTGGAGACGTTGGTGTCCAGCACAAGACTTTCCCAGAACTCATTGAAGGCAAAATCATATCATGAATTCACATGCAAGCACGCATGAGATGCCGTCGAGTAAATAATGCAAGAAACATTTCAATAATAACTTTGGAAACAGTTTAGGGTCACTCACCTCCATGGCTCAGAAACCATCCATCAAATATCATCGCCTTACTCAAATCCAAGCCTTAGATCACAAACGCAAAGCAATCAAGCCCTTTAAAAGTTCGGACAGCACTTCCCCTAAATTTGCTTACTTTTCCAGCCGTCATGGCTTCATTATATTTCTCAATCAAATCCAAAGGTACACACACAACAAGTTCATTCAATAGCCATTCAGCAAGCTCCCAGAAGTACAAATACAAGTCAAGCTAGGGAAAAGTCCGGAAATGAAAGTTAAGCTCAAACCCTGAAAAATAGTTTTTGACATCATTTTGCGGTAATGGAACCAAAGGCACTACGATTATCGGATGAAGGTCCAAGACCCACCGTTTCGAAGCTAAGAGATCGGGCTATAATGTTGAAGAAGGCAACTCTGTCCAGTATCGAGTGTAACCAGGTCAAAAATGCAAGATATTACACCAGAACCGCAAAAACAGGTTCACCAATCGCATTCTGGTACAAACATCATAAATCAACCTACCTATGTCCAAATCCAGAAATTCCAAAGCCATCCGAAAGCTAAGAAACAGGGCTACATTTCATCAGAAGACCTCAACAACCAATTCGGATGCATTCCCAACCAAAATAACCAATTACAGATGCAATTCTCACATTCGGGTAAAACCAGGGCAGCAAGGGTAATTCTGTCTTTTCACAAGATACGCTGCTCGGATTGACCTGAAAATTAGAAAATTTCCGAGTTCTCACACTCATTCTTTCGGGGCGTCACAAACTCCCCTCCTTAAAAGAACGTCGTCCTCGACATTCCATCTTATACCAATCAAGACGAGACATCCCGCAAGAATCACTAATATTTCAGACCAAACCCACTGTCCGGCATCCTAAACTTCAAGCCTAGGATACACTACAAGAATCTGAAGTCTAAGCTCTGATACCAACTGTGACGGCCCCACCTCCCCCTAAGGCGAACCAAAGGGTTCGGCGGGCCGCCTGTCCAGCTCTCGCCGGGACTCAGTTGTTCACTACAGTCCTCAAATGAATTACAATATAAATCTCAAATACTACAACATGTTCTTCAATAATTACATGTCATAAGCGAAGCGGAAACAAAATTTTCAACTATACATCAAATGATTCCAATTCCAAACTGTACAAGATATATGCCATCCAGCCACATGAATAAGTACTACTCGCCCTTCCTTCGCCTTGAGCCCTGTGGAGGGGAATAAAACCATTTTGGGGTGAGCTAGAAGCTCAGCGAGTAACTAGTAAAAGCAGTCATCAAATATATTTCACAATAATGCATTTCAATGATGTCATGATTCCAAGATCAAATGTATGTTTATTGCTCTCGTGAACCAGTGAAATCATTGCATTTGAACACCCAACGCTCAAATAGATCATTTCACATTAACAGTGAGAGGGAGCCCCTTTTTGAGCTCCAGATAACATGAACATGAACCATAAACAGGGTGGAGACGTTGGTGTCCAGCACAAGACTTTCCCAGAACTCATTGAAGCCAAAATCATATCATGAATTCACATGCAAGTACGCATGAGATGCCGTCGAGTAAATAATGCAAGAAACATTTCAATAATAACTTTGGAAACAGTTTAGGGTCACTCGCCTCCATGGCTCAAAAACCATCCATCAAATATCATTGCCTTACTCAAATCCAAGCCTTAGATCACAAACGCAAACCAATCAAGCCCTTTAAAAGTTCGGACAGCATTTCCCCTAAATTTGCTTACTTTTCCAGCCGTCATGGCTTCATTATATTTCTCATTCAAACCCAAAGGTACACATACAACAAGTTCATTCAATAGCCATTCAGCAAGCTCCCAGAAGTACAAATACAAGTCAAGCTAGGGAAAAGTCCAGAAATGAAAGTTAAGCTCAAACATATTTCACAATAATGCATTTCAATGATGTCATGATTCCAAGATCAAATGTACGTTAATTGCTCTCGTGAGCCAGTGAAATCATTGCACTTGAACACCCAACGATCAAATAGATCATTTAACAATAACAGTGAGAGGGAGCCCCTTTTTGAGCTCCAGATAACATGAACATGAACCATAAACAGGGTGGAGACGTTGGTGTCCAGCACAAGACTTTCCCAGAACTCATTGAAGGCAAAATCATATCATGAATTCACATGCAAGCACGCATGAGATGCCGTCGAGTAAATAATGCAAGAAACATTTCAATAATAACTTTGGAAACAGTTTAGGGTCACTCACCTCCATGGCTCAGAAACCATCCATCAAATATCATCGCCTTACTCAAATCCAAGCCTTAGATCACAAACGCAAAGCAATCAAGCCCTTTAAAAGTTCGGACAGAACTTCCCCTAAATTTGCTTACTTTTCCAGCCGTCATGGCTTCATTATATTTCTCAATCAAATCCAAAGGTACACACACAACAAGTTCATTCAATAGCCATTCAACAAGCTCCCAGAAGTACAAATACAAGTCAAGCTAGGGAAAAGTCCGGAAATGAAAGTTAAGCTCAAACCCAGAAAAATAGTTTTTGACATCATTTTCCGGTAATGGCACCAAAGGCACTACGATTATCGGATGAAGGTCCAAGACCCACCGTTTCGAAGCTAAGAGATCGGGCTACAATGTTGAAGAAGGCAACTCTGTCCAGTATCGAGTGTAACCAGGTCAAAAATGCAAGATACTACACCAGAACCGCAAAAACAGGTTCACCAATCGCATTCTGGTACAAACATCATAAATCAACCTACCTAAGTCCAAATCCAGAAATTCCAAAGCCATCCGAAAGCTAAGAAACAGGGCTACATTTCATCAGAAGACCTCAACAACCAATTCGGATGCATTCCCAACCAAAATAACCAATTACAGACGTAATTCTCACATTCGGGTAAAACCAGGGCAGGAAGGGTAATTCCGTCTTTTCACAAGATACGCTGCTCGGATTGACCTGAAAATTAGAAAATTTTCGGGTTCTCACACTCATTCTTTCGGGGCGTCACAAACTCCCCTCCTTAAAAGAATGTCGTCCTCGACATTCCATCTTGTACAAATCAAGTCGAGACATCCCGCAAGAATCACTAATATTTCAGACCAAATCCACAGTCCGGCATCCTAAACTTCAAGCCTAGGATACACTACAAGAATCTGAAGTCTAAGCTCTGATACCAACTGTGACGGCCCCACCTCCCCCTAAGGCGAACCAAAGGGTTCGGCGGGCCGCCTGCCCAGCTCTCGCCGGGACTCAGTCGTTCACTACAGTCCTCAAATGAATTACAATATAAATCTCAAATATTACAACATGTTCTTCAATAATTACATGTCATAAGCGAAGCGGAAACTAAATTTTCAACTATACATCAAATGATTCCAAATCCAAACTGTACAAGATATATGCCATCCAGCCACATGAATAAGTACTACTCGCCCTTCCTTCGCCTTGAGCCCTGTGGAGGGGAATAAAATCATTTTGGGGTGAGCTAGAAGCTCAGCGAGTAACTAGTAAAAGCAGTCATCAAATATATTTCACAATAATGCATTTCAATGATGTCATGATTCCAAGATCAAATGTACGTTTATTGCTCTCGTGAGCCAATGAAATCATTGCATTTGAACACCCAACGCTCAAATAGATCATTTAACATTAACAGTGAGAGGGAGCCCCTTTTTGAGCTCCAGATAACATGAACATGAACCATAAACAGGGTGGAGACGTTGGTGTCCAGCACAAGACTTTCCCAGAACTCATTGAAGCCAAAATCATATCATGAATTCACATGCAAGCACGCATGAGATGCCGTCGAGTAAATTATGCAAGAAACATTTCAATAATAACTTTGGAAACAGTTTAGGGTCACTCGCCTCCATGGCTCAGAAACCATCCATCAAATATCATTGCCTTACTCAAATCCAAGCCTTAGATCACAAACGCAAACCAATCAAGCCCTTTAAAAGTTCGGACAGCACTTCCCCTAAATTTGATTACTTTTCCAGCCGTCATGGCTTCATTATATTTCTCATTCAAACCCAAAGGTACACACACAACAAGTTCATTCAATAGCCATTCAGCAAGCTCCCAGAAGTACAAATACAAGTCAAGCTAGGGAAAAGTCCAGAAATGAAAGTTAAGCTCAAACATATTTCACAATAATGCATTTCAATGATGTCATGATTCCAAGATCAAATGTACGTTAATTGCTCTCGTGAGCCAGTGAAATCATTGCACTTGAACACCCAACGCTCAAATAGATCATTTAACATTAACAGTGAGAGGGAGCCCCTTTTTGAGCTCCAGATAACATGAACATGAACCATAAATAGGGTGGAGACGTTGGTGTCCAACACAAGACTTTCCCAGAACTCATTGAAGGCAAAATCATATCATGAATTCACATGCAAGCACGCATGAGATGCCGTCGAGTAAATAATGCAAGAAACATTTCAATAATAACTTTGGAAACAGTTTAGGGTCACTCACCTCTATGGCTCAGAAACCATCCATAAAATATCATCGCCTTACTCAAATCCAAGCCGTAGATTACAAACGCAAAGCAATCAAGCCCTTTAAAAGTTCGGACAGCACTTCCCCTAAATTTGCTTACTTTTCCAGCCGTCATGGCTTCATTATATTTCTCAATCAAATCCAAAGGTACACACACAACAAGTTCATTCAATAGCCATTCAGCAAGCTCCCAGAAGTACAAATACAAGTCAAGCTAGGGAAAAGTCCGGAAATGAAAGTTAAGCTCAAACCCAGAAAAATAGTTTTTGACATCATTTTACGGTAGTGGCACTAAAGGCACTACGATTATCGGATGAAGGTCCAAGACCCACCGTTTCGAAGCTAAGAGATCGGGCTACAATGTTGAAGAAGGCAACTCTGTCCAGTATTGAGTGTAACCAGGTCAAAAATGCAAGATACTACACCAGAACCGCAAAAACAGGTTCACCAATCGCATTCTGGTACAAACATCATAAATCAACCTACCTAAGTCCAAAGCCAGAAATTCCAAAGCCATCCGAAAGCTAAGAAACAGGGCTACATTTCATCAGAAGACCTCAACAACCAATTCGGATGCATTCCCAACCAAAATAACCAATTACAGACGCAATTCTCACCTTCGGGTAAAACCAGGGCAGCAAGGGTAATTCCGTCTTTTCACAAGATACGCTGCTCGGATAGACCTGAAAATTAGAAAATTTTCGGGTCTCACACTCATTCTTTCGGGGCGTCACAAACTCCCCTCCTTAAAAGAATGTCGTCCTCGACATTCCATCTTGTACCAATCAAGTCGAGACATCCCGCAAGAATCACTAATATTTCAGACCAAACCCACAGTCCGACATCCTAAACTTCAAGACTAGGATACACTACAAGAATCTGAAGTCTAAGCTCTGATACCAACTGTGACGGTCCCACCTCTCCCTAAGGTGAACCAAAGGGTTCGGCGGTCCGCCTTCCCAGCTCTCGCCGGGACTCAGTCGTTCACTACAGTCCTCAAATGAATTACCTTTTAAATCTCAAATATTACAACATGTTCTTCAATAATTACATGTCATAAGCGAAGCGGAAACTAAATTTTCAACTATAGATCAAATGATTCCAATTCCAAACTGTACAAGATATATGCCATCCAGGCACATGAATAAGTACTACTCGCCCTTCCTTCGCCTTGAGCCCTGTGGAGGGGAATAAAATCATTTTGGGGTGAGCTAGAAGCTCAGCGTGTAACTAGTAAAAGCAGTCATCAAATATATTTCACAATAATGCATTTCAATGATGTCATGATTCCAAGATCAAATGTACGTTTATTGCTCTTGTGAGCCAGTGAAATCATTGCATTTGAACACCCAACGCTCAAATAGATCATTTAACATTAACAGTGAGAGGGAGCCCCTTTTTGAGCTCCAGATAACATGAACATGAACCATAAACAGGGTGGAGACGTTGGTGTCCAGCACAAGACTTTCCCAGAACACATTGAAGCCAAAATCATATCATGAATTCACATGCAAGCACGCATGAGATGCCGTCGAGTAAATAATGCAAGAAACATTTCAATAATAACTTTGGAAACAGTTTAGGGTCACTCGCCTCCATGGCTCAGAAATCATCTATCAAATATCATTGCCTTACTCAAATCCAAGCCTTAGATCACAAACGCAAACCAATGAAGCCCTTTAAAAGTTCGGACAACACTTCCCCCAAATTTGATTACTTTTCCAGCCGTCATGGCTTCATTATATTTCTCATTCAAACCCAAAGGTACACACACAACAAGTTCATTCAATAGCCATTCAGCAAGCTCCCAGAAGTACAAATACAAGTCAAGCTAGGGAAAAGTCCAGAAATGAAAGTTAAGCTCAAACATATTTCACAATAATGCATTTCAATGATGTCATGATTCCAAGATCAAATGTACGTTAATTGCTCTCGTGAGCCAGTGAAATCATTGCACTTGAACACCCAACGCTCAAATAGATCATTTAACATTAACAGTGAGAGGGAGCCCCTTTTTGAGCTCCAGATAACATGAACATGAACCATAAACAGGGTGGAGACGTTGGTGTCCAGCACAAGACTTTCCCAGAACTCATTGAAGGCAAAATCATATCATGAATTCACATGCAAGCACGCATGAGATGCCGTCGAGTAAATAATGCAAGAAACATTTCAATAATAACTTTGGAAACAGTTTAGGGTCACTCACCTCCATGGCTCAGAAACCATCCATCAAATATCATCGCCTTACTCAAATCCAAGCCTTAGATCACAAACGCAAAGCAATCAAGCCCTTTAAAAGTTCGGACAGCACTTCCCCTAAATTTGCTTACTTTTGCAGCCGTCATGGCTTCATTATATTTCTCATTCAAACCCAAAGGTACACACACAACAACAAGTTCGTTCAATAGCCATTCAGCAAGCTCCCAGAAGTACAAATACAAGTCAAGCTAGGGAAAAGTCCGGAAATGAAAGATAAGCTCAAACCCAGAAAAACAGTTTTTGACATCATTTAACGGTAATGGCACCAAAGGCACTACGATTATCGGATGAAGGTCCAAGACCCACCGTTTCGAAGCTAAGAGATCAGGCTACAATGCTGAAGAAGGAAACTCTGTCCAGTATCGAGTGTAACCAGGTCAAAAATGCAAGATACTACACCAGAACTGCAAAAACAGGTTCACCAATCGCATTCTGGTGCAAACATCATAAATCAACCTACCTAAGTCCAAATTCAGAAATTCCAAAGCCATCCGAAATATAAGAAACAGCGTTACATTTCATCAGAAGACCTCAACAACCAATTCGGAAGCATTCCCAACCAAAATAACCAATTACAGACGCAATTCTCACATTCGGGTAAAACCAGGGCAGCAACGGTAATTCCGTCTTTTCACAAGATACGCTGCTCGGATTGACCTGAAAATTAGAAAATTTCCGGGTTCTCACACTCATTCTTTCGGGGCGTCACAAACTCCCCTCCTTAAAAGAACGTCGTCCTCGACATTCCATCTTATACCAATCAAGACGAGACATCCCGCAAGAATCACTAATATTTCAGACCAAACCCACAGTCCGACATCCTAAACTTCAAGACTAGGATACACTACAAGAATCTGAAGTCTAAGCTCTGATACCAACTGTGACGGTCCCACCTCTCCCTAAGGTGAACCAAAGGGTTCGGCGGTCCGCCTTCCCAGCTCTCGCCGGGACTCAGTCGTTCACTACAGTCCTCAAATGAATTACCTTTTAAATCTCAAATATTACAACATGTTCTTCAATAATTACATGTCATAAGCGAAGCGGAAACTAAATTTTCAACTATAGATCAAATGATTCCAATTCCAAAGTGTACAAGATATATGCCATCCAGGCACATGAATAAGTACTACTCGCCCTTCCTTCGCCTTGAGCCCTGTGGAGGGGAATAAAATCATTTTGGGGTGAGCTAGAAGCTCAGCGTGTAACTAGTAAAAGCAGTCATCAAATATATTTCACAATAATGCATTTCAATGATGTCATGATTCCAAGATCAAATGTACGTTTATTGCTCTTGTGAGCCAGTGAAATCATTGCATTTGAACACCCAACGCTCAAATAGATCATTTAACATTAACAGTGAGAGGGAGCCCCTTTTTGAGCTCCAGATAACATGAACATGAACCATAAACAGGGTGGAGACGTTGGTGTCCAGCACAAGACTTTCCCAGAACACATTGAAGCCAAAATCATATCATGAATTCACATGCAAGCACGCATGAGATGCCGTCGAGTAAATAATGCAAGAAACATTTCAATAATAACTTTGGAAACAGTTTAGGGTCACTCGCCTCCATGGCTCAGAAATCATCTATCAAATATCATTGCCTTACTCAAATCCAAGCCTTAGATCACAAACGCAAACCAATGAAGCCCTTTAAAAGTTCGGACAACACTTCCCCCAAATTTGATTACTTTTCCAGCCGTCATGGCTTCATTATATTTCTCATTCAAACCCAAAGGTACACACACAACAAGTTCATTCAATAGCCATTCAGCAAGCTCCCAGAAGTACAAATACAAGTCAAGCTAGGGAAAAGTCCAGAAATGAAAGTTAAGCTCAAACATATTTCACAATAATGCATTTCAATGATGTCATGATTCCAAGATCAAATGTACGTTAATTGCTCTCGTGAGCCAGTGAAATCATTGCACTTGAACACCCAACGCTCAAATAGATCATTTAACATTAACAGTGAGAGGGAGCCCCTTTTTGAGCTCCAGATAACATGAACATGAACCATAAACAGGGTGGAGACGTTGGTGTCCAGCACAAGACTTTCCCAGAACTCATTGAAGGCAAAATCATATCATGAATTCACATGCAAGCACGCATGAGATGCCGTCGAGTAAATAATGCAAGAAACATTTCAATAATAACTTTGGAAACAGTTTAGGGTCACTCACCTCCATGGCTCAGAAACCATCCATCAAATATCATCGCCTTACTCAAATCCAAGCCTTAGATCACAAACGCAAAGCAATCAAGCCCTTTAAAAGTTCGGACAGCACTTCCCCTAAATTTGCTTACTTTTGCAGCCGTCATGGCTTCATTATATTTCTCATTCAAACCCAAAGGTACACACACAACAACAAGTTCGTTCAATAGCCATTCAGCAAGCTCCCAGAAGTACAAATACAAGTCAAGCTAGGGAAAAGTCCGGAAATGAAAGATAAGCTCAAACCCAGAAAAACAGTTTTTGACATCATTTAACGGTAATGGCACCAAAGGCACTACGATTATCGGATGAAGGTCCAAGACCCACCGTTTCGAAGCTAAGAGATCAGGCTACAATGCTGAAGAAGGAAACTCTGTCCAGTATCGAGTGTAACCAGGTCAAAAATGCAAGATACTACACCAGAACTGCAAAAACAGGTTCACCAATCGCATTCTGGTGCAAACATCATAAATCAACCTACCTAAGTCCAAATTCAGAAATTCCAAAGCCATCCGAAATATAAGAAACAGCGTTACATTTCATCAGAAGACCTCAACAACCAATTCGGAAGCATTCCCAACCAAAATAACCAATTACAGACGCAATTCTCACATTCGGGTAAAACCAGGGCAGCAACGGTAATTCCGTCTTTTCACAAGATACGCTGCTCGGATTGACCTGAAAATTAGAAAATTTCCGGGTTCTCACACTCATTCTTTCGGGGCGTCACAAACTCCCCTCCTTAAAAGAATGTCGTCCTCGACATTCCATTTTATACCAATCAAGTCGAGACATCCCGCAAGAATCACTAATATTTCAGACCAAACCCACTGTCCGGCATCCTAAACTTCAAGCCTAGGATACACTACAAGAATCTGAAACCTAAGCTCTGATACCAACTGTGACGGCCCCACCTCCCCCTAAGGCGAACCAAAGGGTTCGGCGGGCCGCCTGCCCGGCTCTCGCCGGGAATCAGTCGTTCACTACAGTCCTCAAATGAATTACAATATAAATCTCAAATATTACAACATGTTCTTCAATAATTACATGTCATAAGCGAAGCGGAAACTAAATTTTCAACTATACATCAAATGATTCCAAATCCAAACTGTACAAGATATATGCCATCCAGCCACATGAATATGTACTACTCGCCCTTCCTTCGCCTTGAGCCCTGTGGAGGGGAATAAAATCCTTTTAGGGTGAGCTAGAAGCTCAGCGAGTAAACAGTAAAAGCAGTCAACAAATATATTTCACAATAATGCATTTCAATGATGTCATGATTCCAAGATCAAATGTACGTTTATTGCTCTCGTGAGCCAGTGAAATCATTGCACTTGAACATCCAACGCTCAAATAGATCATTTAACATTAACAGTGAGAGGGAGCCCCTTTTTGAGCTCCAGATTACATGAACATGAACCATAAACAGGGTGGAGACATTGGTGTCCAGCACAAGACTTTCCCAGAACTTATTGAAGCCAAAATCATATCATGAATTCACATGCAAGCACGCATGAGTTGCCGTCGAATAAATAATGCAAGAAACATTTCAATAATAACTTTGGAAACAATTTAGGGTCACTCACCTCCATGGCTCAGAAACCATCCATTAAATATCATCGCCTTACTCAAATCCAAGCCTTAGATCACAAACGTAAAGCAATCAAGTCCTTTAAAAGTTCGGACAGCACTTCCCCTAAATTTACTTACTTTTCCAGCCGTCATGGCTTCATTATATTTCTCATTCAAACCCAAAGGTACACACACAATAACAAGTTCATTCAATAGCCATTCAGCAAGCTCCCAGAAGTACAAATACAAGTCAAGCTAGGGAAAAGTCAGGAAATGAAAGTTAAGCTCAAACCCAGAAAAATAGTTTTTGACATCATTTTGCGGTAATGGCACCAAAGGCACTACGATTATCGGATGAAGGTCCAAGTCCCACCGTTTCGAAGCTAAGAGATCGGGTTACAATGCTGAAGAAGGCAACTTTGTCTAGTATCGAGTGTAACAAGGTCAAAAATGCAAGATACTACACCAGAACCGCAAAAACAGGTTCACCAATCGCATTCTGGTGCAAACATCATAAATCAACCTACCTATGTCCAAATTCAGAAATTCGAAAGCCATCCGAAAGATAAGAAACAGGGCTACATTTCATCAGAAGACCTCAATAACCAATTCGGAAGCATTCCCAACCAAAATAACCAATTACAGACGCAATTCTCACATTCGGGTAAAACCATGGGTGCAAGGGTAATTCCATCTTTTCACAAGATACGCTGCTCGGATTGACCTGAAAATTAGAAAATTTCCGGGTTCTCACACTCATTCTTTCGGGGCGTCACAAACTCCCCTCCTTAAAAGAATGTCGTCCTCGACATTCCATCTTGTACCAATCAAGTCGAGACATCCCGCAAGAATCACTAATATTTCAGATCAAACCCACTGTCCGGCATCCTAAACTTCAAGCCTAGGATACACTACAAGAATCTGAAACCTAAGCTCTGATACCAACTGTGACGGCCCCACCTCCCCCTAAGGCGAACCAAAGGGTTCGGCGGGCCGCCTGCCCGGCTCTCGCCGGGACTCAGTCGTTCACTACAGTCCTCAAATGAATTACAATATAAATCTCAAATATTACAACATGTTCTTCAATAATTACATGTCATAAGCGAAGCGGAAACTAAATTTTCAACTATACATCAAATGATTCCAAATCCAAACTGTACAAGATATATGCCATCCAGCCACATGAATATGTACTACTCCCCCTTCCTTCGCCTTGAGCCCTGTGGAGGGGAATAAAATCGTTTTAGGGTGAGCTAGAAGCTCAGCGAGTAAACAGTAAAAGCAGTCATCAAATATATTTCACAATAATGCATTTCAATGATGTCATGATTCCAAGATCAAATGTACGTTTATTGCTCTCGTGAGCCAGTGAAATCATTGCACTTGAACATCCAACGCTCAAATAGATCATTTAACATTAACAGTGAGAGGGAGCCCCTTTTTTAGCTCCAGATTACATGAACATGAACCATAAACAGGGTGGATGTCACGGCCCCACCTCCCCCTGAGGCGAACCAGAGGGTTCGGCGGGCCGCCTGCCCAGCTCTCGCCGGGACTCAGTCGTTCACTACATTCCTCAAACAGATTACAAGATAAATCTCAAATATTACATCACATTCTCCAATAATTACATGTCAAAAGCGAAGCGGAAACAATTCCCAACTATACATAAAATGATTCCAAATCCAAACTGTACAACATAAAGGCCATCCAATCACGCGCACAAGTACTACAAGCCTTCCTTCGCTTTGAGCCCTGTGGAGGGGAATAAAATATTTTTGGGGTGAGCTAGAAGCTCAGCGAGTAACCAGAAAATCAGTAATCAAATCGGTTTAACAATATTTCTTTTCAACGATGTCATAAATCAAATGATAAGTCCAGAAACAATTACAACATTTACAAAACATTAAATATGGAGTATCAATAATTCAAGAAACATGTACAATGGAAAGCGATAGTAACATTCATGAAAAGATACGTTCGTTCTCCTGTCATTTCCTTTTTTTTTTCCATTTGAAATTGCATCATTTTCCACCAACCTCCACCAACCTACAAAGGTAATACTCGAGTATACCAAACGTTCACCCAGGTCCCTAATCGCCCGACCGAGTCCGTTTCTGGCTCGAGACGACCGGTAACAAGGGGCAATGGCCAGTTCAGCCCAAAAGGCTTACATTCATGCGCAAGTAGCATTTAATCATTTATCATGAAAATTTCACATTGATTTAGGTCGAGTGCGATAAAATACACACTCGCCTAGAAAGCTCGTTTTGGAAATCATTCAAAGCACGTAACACGTTATCAATCAATAATACAAGTCATGAAGTCAAGGAAATATATCAAACAAGGAACACTTTCATATAAGCACGCATGATATGCAAGAAAACAGTTCAAAAGTAGCTTTGGAAACAGTTCAAAAGTAAATAATGTAAGAAACATTTCACAAGTACTTTGGAAATAGTTTAGGGTCACTCACCTCCATGGCTCAGAAATCATCCATCAAATATCATTGCCTTGCTCAAATCCAAGTCTTAAATCACAAACTCAATGCAAACAAGTTCCTTCAAAGTTCGGACACCACTTCCCCTGAATTTGCTAACTTTTCCGGCCATCACGGCTTCATTATTTCCTCAGCCAGTCCCAAAGGTACACACACAACAACAAGTTCATCTAATAGTCATTCAGCAAGCTCCAAGTAGTACTAGTACAAGTCAAACTAGGGAAAAGTCCGGAAATGAAAGTTAAGCTCAAAACCAGAAAAATAGTTTTGACGTCATTTTGTGGTAATGGTACCAAAGGCGCTACGATTGTCGGATGTAGGTACAAGACCCACCGTTTCGAAGCTAAAAGACGGGGTTACAACATTTCAGAAGGTAACTCAACCCAGTTTCGAGTGTAACCAGGTCAAAAATGCAAGATATCATACCAGAATCACAAAAACAGATTCACAGAACGCATTCTAGCGGAAACATCATAACTCAGGCTCTCCAAGTCCAAATCCAGAAATTCCAAAACCAACGGAAAGATAAGAAATAGGGATAAATTTCATCAGAAGGTCTCAACAACCAATTCGGAAGCAATTCCAGCCAAAATAACCAATTACAGGCGCAGTTCTCAATTTCGGGTAAAACCAGAACAGCAATAGTAATTTCGACTTATCTCATTCTACACTACTCCAATTGACCTGAAATTTTGTAGGCACCTCTAAAATGTCATTCCCTACAACTTTCATGTTTTGAGCTAAGTCCAATTAGGCCTTTATCTATGAGCTAAAAATTCAGACAGAATGAAGAACATTGAAACCTAGTTTTCCACTTTTCCTTCCAAAACAGAAATTGATTGTAATTAATCACTTTTCCCACCTCCTTAAGTCATTAAACATCATTTCCAATCATCATACATGACCCCATAATCATATCCATATGAAAACAGAAAAATCCCCAAAAATTATAAAACTTCACCAATTCAACCAAAATCAAGATATAATCCATAAAAGTGCATCTTATACCACCACCAATCATGAATTGAACATCAATTAAGGAAGGAGAGTGGTTCTTCACAACTTACCTTGAACACAAGAGAGAGAGAGCTATTGGTCACCTTAACTTTCCAAACAACTCCACCAAACAACTCACAAACACTAAGTGAAGAGGTTTATGGAGTAAAACTAAAATTAAACGGTTAAAAGTGAAGATTAAGCAAGCTTGGAGCAAAGAAATTGGAGAGCTTTTCTTCCCTTATTGCTTGAAGGTGGTCGGCCATATGAAGCTTAGAAATGAAGATATTTTGGGTCATTTTTGGTTATTTAAGTCAATGGTAAGAAAGGTCTTAAGGTAAGCCCAATCAAATGGTGACACTTGTCACCTTTAGGTTTAAAACTTATCTTTTTGTCTCTCCAATACAAATATCTTAACACTTTGTAAAATAATATCACTTAATACAAAAATCCAACAAGTTGTCAAAAATATATTGCGTTTACCACACTTGCGGGTCCCACGTTCAAAATACGCTCTTAATTTCTCAAAAACTAACCGATACCAGAAAAATCATTTTAAAACTATCTTTGCTCATAAACTTTATCTGGAGAATTTTTCTAATAAAGAAAATGTAGAAAAGGCGGGCGATTAAATAAAATAAACCCTAGAAAATTAGAAAATTTTCGGGTTCTCACACTCATTTTTTTTCGGGGCGTCACAGTGGAGACATTGGTGTCCAGCACAAGACTTTCCCAGAACTCATTGAAGCCAAAATCATATCATGAATTCACATGCAAGCACGCATGAGATGCCGTCGAATAAATAATGCAAGAAACATTTCAATAATAACTTTGGAAACAGTTTAGGGTCACTCACCTCCATGGCTCAGAAACCATCCATCAAATATCATCGCCTTACTCAAATCCAAGCCTTAGATCACAAACGCAAAGCAATCAATTCCTTTAAAAGTTCGGACAGCACTTCCCCTAAATTTGCTTACTTTTCCAGCCGTCATGGCTTCATTATATTTCTCATTCAAACCCAAAGGTACACACACAACAACAAGTTCATTCAATAGCCATTCAGCAAGCTCCCAGAAGTACAAATACAAGTCAAGCTAGGGAAAAGTCAGCAAATGAAAGTTAAGCTCAAACCCAGAAAAATAGTTTTTGACATCATTTTGCGGTAATGGTACCAAAGGCACTACGATTATCGGATGAAGGTCCAAGACCCACCGTTTCGAAGCTAAGAGATCGGGTTACAATGCTGAAGAAGGCAACTTTGTCCAGTATCGAGTGTAACCAGGTAAAAAATGCAAGATACTACACCAGAACCGCAAAAACAGGTTCACCAATCGCATTCTGGTGCAAACATCATAAATCAACCTACCTAAGTCCAAATTCAGAAATTCCAAAGCCATCCGAAAGGTAAGAAACAGGGCTACATTTCATCAGAAGACCTCAACAACCAATTCGGAAGCATTCCCAACCAAAATAACCAATTACAGACGCAATTCTCACATTCGGGTAAAACCAGGGGTGCAAGGGTAATTCCATCTTTTCACAAGATACGCTGCTCGGATTGACCTGAAAATTAGAAAATTTCCGGGTTCTCACACTCATTCTTTCGGGGCGTCACAAACTCCCCTCCTTAAAAGAATGTCGTCCTCGACATTCCATCTTATACCAATCAAGTCGAGACATCCCGCAAGAATCACTAATATTTCAGACCAAACCCACTGTCCGGCATCCTAAACTTCAAGCCTAGGATATACTACAAGAATCTGAAGCCTAAGCTCTGATACCAACTGTGACGGCCCCACCTCCCCCTAAGGCGAACCAAAGGGTTTGGCGGGCCGCCTGCCCAGCTCTCGCCGGGACTGTAGACACCAAATTTTTGGTGTTTTATTATTTATTTATTTATTTGCTATTCGTTTTATTTGTTCTATTTTATTTGTCTCATTAGTTTTATTCACTTTTAGTGTTAGTTATTTTAGCCATTTTAGCATAGAATTAAAAGAAAAATCATGAAAAAGGAAAAGTAGAAATTTTGTTTTGGCTTTATTTATCTATTTTAGTCATTTCTACTTAATTTATCTTCTATTTGGTTTATTTGGAGAAAAGAGAAAATGTGAAAAATGAAAAAAAATGAAAAAAGGAAAATGAGAAAAGTTGCATTTTTGTTTATTTATTTTTATTTTTATCCCACGTTAATTAAGTTGTTTTTGTTATTATTATTATTATTATTCTTAATTAATTAGTTGTCAAGTCAAAAAAAAAAAATTAATAATAATAATATTTTGTCGCGGCATGCACGCTGCAATTTTTTGCAGCGTGCAAAGGACATTCACAAGAGACGATCGGAGGGCTGGATTTCACAGGGGTAACAAGCCCCTCATCCTCATCGTTGAGATGAGGGTTTAGGAGGTTGGGGGGATGATATAAAAGGGAAAAGAAAAGCAGCAGCAAAAGGGGGGAGGTTTTAGAAGAGGACGGCTGGAAAATCTGGAGGGAGCAAGAGAGAGGAAGAGCGTGAGAGATAGAAAAATAGCAAGGTTCTGGAACCAAAAAAAAAAAATCAGAGAGAGTGACGGCTAAGAATCCGTTGAAAGATTGAGGGAAGAGAGAGTAGCGTAGAAAGGGTGGAGCTGCCGACCAAGAGGAAAAGAAACCTGCGCGCAAGAAGAGAAAAGGCTAGGAAAAGCTGTAAGCTTGATAGAAAAAAAAATGAAAGGAAGATTGCTGGGAAAGGCTGCAGATTGCTGAAGAAAGCAAAACAAGAAGGGTTTTCAACCGTAAGAACAAAAAGGGATTTGGGATTGGAAGAAGACAACCGCATCATCATCGCTTTTCCGTGGAGTGTTTGCCGAATCGTTCAAGCTCTTTCTCCATTTCAGGTATCGATTTCTTCTTTTAAAGGTTAAAGCTCTTTTCTTTAGTTATTTGTTTGCATCTCTGTGTCCTTGTTGACTCTGGTCTGGCTTCAATATGATTAAGGTTTCTTGTTTTGGGTTGGTTAAAATCTGGAGTGGGTAAAGAGTTGACAGCTTGCATATTGGTGTTTTTGGCCGAGAGGAAATTGCATAAAGTTTCCAACTTTGGTTGGTAGTTTGCTTTAGGTTGAGTTTTGGGATGCAAGTCTGGATTTTTCTTGCAAGCTAATGTCATAAATTCTTGTTTGAGTATTACTTCTGTCCATGTGAGGAATAAGAAACGCATGAATCATGTTTAAATGTTTGCTGAAAATAAACCAGTCAGGATTGCCGAACCTTCTGCTCAGAATTTTCCAGTTTTTGCATAGCTTTTCTTCTATGTTTTAGTTAGTTCGGATGTTGAAATGGATGTTATGACACTTAGATTGGTTTTGGGTGTTTGTGTTTAAACATACTTGAGTTGGAAAAGAGATTTCAGATTGCCAAACCATTCTGCATGAATGCCTTGTCCAGAATTTCTGTGATGCATTAGCTCCTTTATTGTTCTAGCTTGTTGGGAGTTTAAAGTTAAGTTGTTTGTTGATTAGTTGGAGTTATGATGTTGGTTTGAGAGATATCTAATCAAAGCTTTGTATTTGAACCAAAATCTGGTCTGCACCATGAAAAGGAAAGAAAGGCCGTTGGCTGGAAAATTTTTCAGAATGTTATTCCGATGTTTGCATTCCTTTTTCTCTAATTTTTGTGTTTGAAATCCAGAATTTTTTATGATGCAAAGTGAGAAGTGCAGGCTCTGGTTTAGATTGATGTTTGATGCTGGGTTCGCATGTTTGGGGGCTAGAGTTCCTGATTTAGGATCTAATGCTTGCTGGAAAATAAATGATTCAGGTTGTCAAACCAGTTTTGCGCGTATGTTTTCCAGAATTTATGCATGATGTTTTGCTGAGTTTTGTTTGTTTGGTCTGGGTTGGTTACATGGTTAGTTCCTTAATCTGAGTTTGGAAATGAAATGCAGCTGGTTTCTTTCTTAGTTAGTTGCAGAAACCTGCGCACAAAGTCTGCTGCAACGAGCTCAAAGCTCTTGGTCATGTTGCAGCAGCTTGCGCAGGTTTTACTTTTCCTTTGCTGCATTTTGTTTTGTTTTATCTTTGTTTACCTGTTTTGAGGTCTATCTGAGGAGTTCATCAAAGCCGAACAAACCAAGACTGGTTGAACCAGTTTCATATGTTTTCCAGATCTTCCAACTTGCCGAATGTACTTCATTTTTTGCACTGGAATCTTGCTAAGTTTCTTTTTGTTTTGTTTGTTTGGATGATGATTTGCTGCCTAGTTGAAAGCCTTGTGTTTAGGTTTGAAATCTTAAAAAACAAGTTGTGTGTTTGGGTTCTGTTTAATTGCTGATGACTGAATAAGAAAATTGCAGAAGTTTTTCTCACGTTATTTTGCTGCATTAGTGTCATGTTTTATTCGGCAAGAGCTTATAAGTAGGTTTCATCACCTTGTTTGCACATTTAAATTTTGTGTTTGATTCAGTTGACAATTGATAGTTAAAATCTTGGTTTGGTGAATTAGTCTGCATGTTGAAATGGATGAAAGGTTGTGGCTGAATTTTGCAGAAACTAGCAATGAGAAAAGAAGCCTTCTGCGTGTTGTTGCATGAATCTGCATGAAAAATGTTTCCAAAAATTGCACTCCAACCCCTTAGCTTTTATCTAATGCTTCCATGGCCCAATTAATTGGAAACTTAATTAATTTTGTCCTCCTAATATGCCATTAGATTTGTAGTCAATTTGATTTTGCTTGGCTTCTTTGACATTTTGTTGCCTCGATACTAGCAAACTGTTCCTCGTTTACCTTTTTGTGAATTTTCTAGTTTGATTTGATAAGTTTCACCTTAGATTCTTAATTTTATTTTATGTTTTTAGTCCCTTAGTGTTTATAATAATAATAAATTGGCCCTTTAGACCTTTTTAATTCTTTCAATGGGGTCTTTGTTTGTCTTAATTGGTTAAGTACGAGTAGTTTACTTTCCTTGGAATGCTTCGAGTAATTCAATTTGACGTTGGTTTCCATTTTCTTTGATTTATTTGATAATTTAAGTGATACCTTGACCTTTTTATTATTTTGGAGGGTAAATTAGTAACTTCACCTCATTAGGGCGTCAATTCAAGGGAGGTACACTCTATCCCTCATTTGCACTTCATGTTTTCCTACGTGCTCCAACGTGCTAAGTGTGAATTGCATGTCTACGTTGCTTTCCTTGCCTTTCTTTAATTCCTTTCATTTATTTCATTTACTTTTGCCTTTTATTTAAGTTATTCATTATGGGGTATGTGTACACCTCTTGGATTGTAATAGATAGGGTTTTTTTTATTTAAGTTATTCATTATGGGGTATGTGTACGCCTCTTGGCTTGTAATAGATAGGGCTTGGCGAGCAGTTTGGTCCATTTCCCCTTCCCCTTTTGTTTTAGTTAGTGAATGTAATAGGTTCATTAGCTTGGTTGCATGCCTACGTGTTAAGTGTTACTTGCTTTATTAGGTTCTTGCATCTAGTCGAGCATGCTAATTGTTATGTGCTATGTGTTTATAAGTGTTGGACATGTCTACTCGCTTTCCATAGCTATGAATGAATGTGATGGATGAATGTACGTTTCCACTAGTCCAACGCTAGTAGGAATTTATAGAAAGGGCTAGTCCAACGCTAGATCCAATAGGATTTTTCCTTTGTTTTTCATTAATGCATTATTTGCCTGTTCACCACATATCATGCATTTTTCCTTAGTTTTATCATCTGGCATGCTCCTCGATTCCCCTTTCCCCTCACTTTAGGTCTTGCATCTCATGCTAGTTAGGGTACATTTGCCTGAAGAGTCTCCTTCTGATAAGGGAAACGAGCGAGTGTGGCTACTCGATAGCCTTAGCACGCTAGTTTTGCTTTCTAGTCAAAGGGAAAATCGAAGTCGAAAAAGTTAGGAGTCATTCCCATACCCGACCTGATGCATTCCTTTAGGCTCATTCATTCTCATTTATCACTTACTCATTTTTTCCAATTCACATTTCCTCATCACTTTTCCTTTCCTTATTGTTCATTTTGATTTCTACTTCACAAAATTGCACTTAATTACACCTATATGCACTCATCACTATATTCCATACACTTGCACACAAACACTTGGATTTTTCATACAATTTCACACATGCACCTTTTCATACACTTGCACACAAACACTTGGATTTTTCATACAATTTCACACGTGCACCTTTTTATACACTTGCACACTTGCACTTTAGCCATCATTTGCATTAATCGACCTCTATAAGGTTTTCCTTTATTGGCCACCACAACTCATGTGGTTGGGACCAAAAACCTTACAAGAGACATTTTAGAATTTAGGTTTGCATTTTTTCTTTCTTTTGCATTCATCTAGTCAAATCCCAAACATGCAATACATATTTTTGGTAGAAAAATTGGGAAAGGTGGGGCTAAATCACGCAACTAGCCTTGGCTAGGTCGGAGGGGTGCCTTGGATTTTTATCCTTACCTTCCCCTTCGTCAAATGTGACTCCCGAACCTTTTTCGTTGGTTTACGTGGACTAGGAGTCGTTCAAAAAGGGGTTTCTTTCTATCTTTCCTTTAGAAAATTTCTTTTTGGGTGACTTGGTACACCCTAACTCCATACCAAGTGGCGACTCCGTTTTTCATTCAAAAAAACCCCTTTTGAACTTTATTTGGCCAAATCGTCGCATTCTCAAAGTCCCATGGCCTTTTACTTTTCATTTACACACATTCACATTCCACTACTCACACACCACACACCATCACCAACACATCATTCAAAAAGTGGGGCACGACAGTTGGCGACTCCACTGGGGACTTCCTAAGTGGGTCCAAGCATTTGATTTAGCCATTCTTTTCCCTTTTCTACCCTTGTTATGCATTGCATTTGGATTTTAGGATTGCATTTTTCATTTTTAGGACCTTTTGTCTTATGAACGTAATCAAACCAATTCCTCGACTCACGAATGTATGTTTGAATGAATGTTTACTTGTTATCTCGCGCTTGCATTGCATTTTGGGAGGTATGGGTCACCCTAGAGCCTCGCGTTGGTTCTTGACCCTTCCCCTCCAAACGAGCACTAGCATACGAGCATACGCTTTACTTCTTTTATCCCTTTTATTTTTCTTTAGTGGCTTGTCACGCCACTCCACCCTATTAGGATTAGGTGACTCACCTGGACATGTGATCACGACACGATGTGTGTGTAGCATGTTCCAATGGGTCACTCAATCTTCCGCGTAAAGCTATTGGTTGATAGCCTTTAGCTTTTGGTCGAAGATTGAGGTTTTGATAGATTCACTCAAACACGTAGCCGTGACACGATGTGTGCGTAGCGGTGTTTGGGGAATCGCTCGAGCCACCGACAAAGAATCTTGGGATTGATGACCCTTGGTTTCTAAGTCTGAAGGCTTGGGGACCTGAGCTTATCGAGTCTAGATGCATTAGCGAACCCCAACCTCATGCATCCATATTAGAATTGCCTAAGGTAGAGTCTGTCTTACCCTATTAGGGACACGATTCACGAGGGGAGGGGTCCAACCCCTTTCTCCTTTTTATTGCTTTATTTCTTTATATTTATTTCGTTGCTGCAATGTGTTATGTGCATTTATCTGGCTGAACTAACTTTTCTTGGTTTTGTGTCCCCATTGCATTCACAAACTCTAGCAAATAAGAGGTCTGGTACGACCTCGTTTTAGAACCTACCCTTATAGATAGGCTATTGCACGTTTAAATATTTTGGTATATTGCATTCATAGATTAGTAATTGCATATCATTCTAGGCCTACCTTGGCATATAAAAGGTCCTTCTAGATCATGATTTCATTTCAAATTGCATGTTTTACTGCTTTAATAAAATGGCATCATGCATAAACCCTAGAAAGGGAATGCCACATAGGGAATCCCGTGTTTAGGAATAAGCCACCTTGTGTCTCGGATATTTAATCCAGTGAGACTTGCACGTTTACATTTTATACCATCCAAAGGGGTAGTGCACAAGGTAAGGTAGGATCCGATTATTTTCATAGAGTGATTTTTGGAATATGAGCATCTAATAATCACTTTTTGGCCATTTTATCAAAAATTGGTAAGAATCCCTTGCGTGAAGGACATTAATTTGAAGAAATTCACAAATGATTCCTCCTATTGAGACGATAAATAAATTGAGGCCAAAATTTGATTTTTAGAAGCTCATAGACTAATGCACCTCAATAATTTTGAAATAACCAATGGCCGGACAATTCAACCAATCCATTTTGCCAAATCATTTATCAATTCATTTGACCAATCTACCCTTTTTAGGGTCACTTGGTCGATTTTTGAATCATTCATCAATTCATTTGACCAATTTACCCTTTTTAGGGTCATTCGGCCGATTTTTGAATAAATCACTAATTCAATTTCATTTGACCAATTTACCCATTTTTAGGGCAACCGAGCCGAGTTTGAACAAATCAAGTTTCGTTCAATCTATTTGATCAATTTACCCTTCTTAGGGTGATCTGATTAATTTTGGATAAATTAAATTTCATTCAATTCATTTGACCCGTTTCCCTTTTTAGGGTAATGCGGTCGATTTTAAATAAATTTCATTCAAACCGTTTGACCAATTAGAGTTTCAATGTCGAATTCCAAATTGGGAAATCTAGTCGATTTTTTTTTGAAAAAACCATCCATTGCATCCAGCCATTTGATCAATTGGGGTTTTTACCCGTGTTACACTGAGAAAAATTTTGTCAACGAATTCCAATCTTTTCGATAGGAAGTTCGTCAAGGTCAAACCCGTGCGTTTTTGCAAATTCTTGTATCGATCAAAAGTGATCAATCCATTCGGACGTTGACCTCATTTTGACAAATCTCTCGTCACTCCAATTGACCAAATTCTTTCAAAATTATTTCTCACTCAATGAGTTTGATCAGATCCATCAGGTATGGTATGGTGCCTACCCTAGAGGATTGCATTTTCATGCTAGACCTACCCTTGGCACAAAAAGGGTTCCCCTATAGGACATGCATCCGAATTTCCTGGATGTCTACTAACTCTTGCCTTTTTCTCTTTCTTTTCTTTATTTTCTTTGAAATAAATTAAGCGAGGGTTGAATCTAAAGGCAATTCCTTTTAAAATTCTCAGGTAATATTTAAACATAGCTTCTCGTCGAAGCCCCATCATAACGCGATCCCGTAGTCGAGCCCAGAGGAGTCGTGTAAACATGAGTTCACAACCGGAACCATCGGATAGGTCTGCTACTACTGTCCAACCTGAGACTGCAAGTTTGGGGGTCCAACTGACCGAGATGCTTACGAAGTTTGGTGAGATGGCAACTGAAATGGCCGCCCAAAAGAAATTAATCGATGAGCTTATCAGTAGCGGAGTCCAACCTGAGCCTGTACTCATCAGTCAATCGGGGCCAGAGTCATTGGTCATGCCCACGACCCAAACTACTTTTACTCCACCCTTCATCATTCCACCCGAAGGAACTTTCACCTATCCCACCATAAATTTGCCATACACTTGCCCTCCTGATCCTTCATTCTTCCCTACTTACATGCAAGGCCCACAACCCCAAATCACTTCGAACATACCTCCTAAGCCGCATACCTTTTATCACGATACAGCTGAGCCTTTCTTACCAGACCATACCATTCAAACCAAGCCAGCAATTGGGGAATCTTCCGCTCCCGTGGATGTAAAGCTTCTCAAGCGCCTGGACCGTTTCGATGAGTTTATAAAGAAAAGTCAGGGGTTGAACAAACAAGGAGTCTTGGATTACGATGAGCTTTGCCTTTTCCCGAATGTGCAATTGCCTGAGGGGTTCAAAACTCCGAAGTTTAACAAGTATGATGGGACGGGCAATCCCAAGACACATCTCAGATTGTTCGCCAACAAGTTGGGTAGGCCGACAGATGATGAAAATCTGCCTTTGAGGCTATTCCCAGAAAGTCTGGAGGGAGATGCACTCGACTGGTATTCCAAGCTGAAACCCGAAGAAGTGAAGACCTGGTTTGACTTGGCCAACGCTTTTGTAAGGCAGTACGAGTATAATTGCGAGCTGGCTCCGACGCGAACCGCGTTGGAAGGAACAAAAAGAAAACCCTCTGAGGACCACAAGACATATGCCAAAAGGTGGAGGAAAATAGCTGCAAAGGTCGAGCCACCAATGACTGAAGACGAAATCATACGCGCTTTCATTAAGGCACATGATCCGCCGTACTTTGAAGAAATTTTCCGCATGACTGGATGCTCATTTGCCGCAATTGTTAATAAGCTTGAGGAATTTGATGATTTCGTGAAAGCTGGAAAGATTGTAAATGTGTCTGCCCTCAAATCACAGTTGGATGCTTTGCAAAGCCAAGGTAGTAATGGGAAGAAGCAACAATTCCAAAAGAAAGAAGGGGAAACTGCTTTTGTCTGGAATCGAAACCCTGTTCCAATACCCAGACCTCGACAATACCCTACCTACTCAAACCCTTACCCTTGCTATTCAAACCCTCATCCTGTTTATCACATTAATATCCCTCATCCTCGACCTCGACCAAGTTACCTAAACACATCTACAACTCCATTCCATATTTCTCCACATAACTTTCAAACTAGACCTCGCTCTCCTTATCATCCAAGACCCACCTTACCCGCCAACCATAATTACAACTATCAACAGACCGCTGGCATCCGAGACCCGGCCCGATATAGAACTTTTACCAATTTAGGTCGGCCCTTGGATCAACTGTATGAGCAGCTCAAGGCCGCGGGGAAAATTGGTACAATACCTCCTAAAGTCTATACTAAAGGAGTTCCCCCTGGTTATAATCCTCAATCTTTTTGTGCCTACCATTCTGGAGCTCCTGGACATTCTACTGTCAATTGTTGGGTACTTAAACACAAAATCCAAGACATGATTGAGGCCGGAGACATAATTTTGAAAGGGAGGGAAGAACAAGGACCAAATATAAGTATAAATCCTTTTCCTGAACACAAGGACACCTTTGAGGCATCCACCTCCAATGACGAAATTTGAAGGTCTTGAAAGAGCTCTTCACAATTTGGATGGCTGACTATCTTCCCTCTCGAAGGGAATTTTGATAAATCTAGGGGTTGTCATTTGCTAAAATTCATGAAAACTTTTTCTTGCATATGTACATAGCTTAATGAAAGCATCTTTTGCAATTTGATTATTTGTTTATTTGATTATTGTTTTGATTTTTTGTTAATTCTTTGAGATGGCCAAAGGTGAAGTTATTTGACTCTTTTTTTTTTTTTTTTTTTTTGACAAAAGGGGGAAACCCCCGATATTTTATTAATAACAACGGATAAACTCAAGAAGGTGGAAAAATTCCCAACCTTCAATACATGCCGGATAACTAGGAGCTATACCTACACAGGAAACCTGCGAATGTATGGAAAACCTATCGCATCCAAATTAATCAGCGACCGAACTCTACTTGGAAGCTGCTGAACAGATTGAAAAGTAACATATGGACCCTCCCGAGATAACGCTGCTAAGCTGTCTGCCACGGCATTCGCCTCACGATGAATATGTGTAATAGACCCCTTCACCTTGCCTAGTAACAAGCGAAGCTGACTTAAGACGCTACACAACGGCCACTTACCAACCGATCGATTCTGGACCAACCTTACCAACACTAAAGAATCCACCTCTACCAAAATATCTGACAACCCTGCCCCCATACACCACTGCAGCCCAGAACACAATGCCAATCCCTCCGCATATATCACTTCATATTCCCCAAATTCCTTATAAAAAGCACCGATCATCTTCCCTTCAAAATCACGTACCACCCCACCACCTTTAGCTAAACCATTGATCACACTTGCATCTGTGTTGAGTTTGTACGTCCCTCTAGGCGGCTTCATCCATGATATAGCCTTCAGACAGAATGATTTGGCTGGCTTGACCCGAAAAAACCGTGCAAAATACGTATCCATATCCCCCTCCAACTGCACTTTGTTTAACATACAAGCCGCCCCCTTAGCAACCAACCACCCATTGGCTTCGAAGATAACTTTGGAATGGACAGGTTGAAGATTTCCAAACCGAGCATCATTTCTACTACACCATAGAAACCATAACACCACTACCGGTATTACACACCGAACATGATCCAATCGGCCATTGCTAGAAGATTGAAACCACACCACTAGCAGTGAAGAAACACATGAGAATGAACGCCACTGAATTCCGCAAGCTAGAAAGAAATGCTGCCAAACAGCACTTGCTAACCTGCCATGTAAGAAAATATGATTCAAGGATTCCACCGCATTACCACAGCAATCACATTTAGAAACCATGGCCATTCCTCTAGACCGGAGCTTGTCGTCCAGAGGGAGAAAATCAGACAAAACCCTCCAAGCTAAGTACGACATTTTTAGCGGGAGTAACGGACACCAAATTCCACGGCAAACCAAAGACGTGTTACGCCGCTGCCGAACCAGATCCCAGGCTGACGACACAGAAAATGCGCCATCAGCGGAAGGAGCCCAAATTAACTCGTCCTTAAGCTTCGGATCAACAAGTGTTTGGGAAATAATATTAACAATAGATTGTGGGAGAACCTGGAGGAGACGATCAGTATTCCACCCCGTAGAGGTGTAAAACTCAGCTACCAAAAAGTGAGGATGCGCACCAGTAACCTGGTTGCTAAGTGGTTCATTGAAAAGCCATCGATCATACCAGAAATCGATGAAGCCTTCACCTAGCCGCCAACGAATGTTATCTTCAGTGATAGCCCGCACCAAACAGACCCTCTTCCAAGTTGCCGACCCCACAGCAGCCGAAGCCAAACCTGGATGTTGCTCGCCAATGTACTTACGGTGCATGAATCTGGCCCAAGGAGAGCTCTTCTGACGTATTGTCCACCATAATTTCATTACAAAAGCCCTCTCCAAATCCAAAAGAGACCGAAACCCCAATCTCCCTTCTTCAACTGGAAAACAGACTTTTTCCCAAGAGGACCAATGAATCCTCCTACCATCATTGCCATCCCACAGAAAGGCATTAAACAGCTTGCCCAATCTAATAAAGACCCCCTTAGGCGGTTTAGTAACCTGCAGGAGGTAAAGAGGCATAGAACTCAACACATGACGAATCAATATGAGCTTCCCCCCAGCAGACAGAAACCGGGAACTCCAATGATGAAGCTTTGCTCTCACAGAGGCAATTACTCCATCAAATAAGACAGTTTTGTTACGGCCAAGAGAAAGTGGGACTCCCAAATATTTGACAGGCCAAGGCTGCCCTTGAAACCCCGTTTCCTGCTGAATTAATTGGATAACCTCCGAAGAGAGCTTCGACGAACACAGAAAGCGACTCTTAGAGAGATTAATTTTTTGGCCAGAGAGAGCTTGATAGTCGTGTAAAAAGGACGATACCGCCTGTAAGCATTCAGACGATGCCCGGGTGAAAATAATCACGTCATCGGCAAACGCAAGAAACGGGACCATCCCTCCCTTAGACAAAAATCTAAACGCTGGATTGCTAGTAAAAAGCCGCTGAAGACCCCTTCCCAGAAATTCCGAGACAAAAAGGAAAAGAGTGGACGATAACGGATCCCCCTGGCGAACCCCTCTAGTCGACTTGAAAAAGCCGGTGAGCTCCCCATTAACCAGGACAGAAAACCAGACGTTGGATACTAACCGAAAAACCAGATCCACTACTCCTTCTTTAAAACCGAATTCTCGCAGCATATATAACAAAAACCCCCAGTCCACCCTGTCATACGCCTTCTCCATATCCAACTTCAAGATTACATTAGGGTGACGCAGCTTTTTGTCCAAATCCAGAATCAATTCCTGAGCTAGCAAAACATTATCTTGTATGCCGCTGCCCGGAATAAAACCAGTCTGAAACTCTAAAACCAACCTAGGAAGGAGCTGATTGATACGGGTGGACAAAACCTTAGAAATGATCTTGGCACTAACATTAGCTAAACTTATTGGTCGGAAATCTTTCCACTCACATGCGCCTTCCCTCTTGGGGAGTAAAATGATCGTCGTATTGGAAAATCCGCGTGGCATTGTGGCACCAGCAAAAAA
Organism: Coffea arabica; assembly: GCF_036785885.1. Classification (NCBI taxonomy): domain Eukaryota; kingdom Viridiplantae; phylum Streptophyta; class Magnoliopsida; order Gentianales; family Rubiaceae; genus Coffea; species Coffea arabica. The sequence goes on along the minus strand of NC_092318.1, from coordinate 19,938,342 downwards.
ATCCTGCACCCCGTCCATGAAGTCATCTCTTATACACTCCCAACAACTTTGATAAAAACCCCCGCCAAACCCATCAGGCCCCGCAGCACTCTGAGGGTCCATTGAGCACACCACAGTATAAACCTCATCCACCGATGGAGATTTCAGCAGCATGTCATTCTCTTCTGGCGTAAGCTTAGGCAGCTCAAGTGAAGGCCTGCTCCCTGAACTAACATCGCGGTCTGCTGTGAACAAAGAGGAGAAAAATCAGACGCTGACAGTTTAATATCCTCGATATTATCAAGCCAACTGTCCCCGGTGCCCCTAATCCGTGCAATAAAATTAGAGCTGCGTTTCTGCTTAACTGTTGCATGGAAAAAAGAGGTATTCGCGTCGCCCTCTTTGATCCATTTGATCGCTGCCTTCTGTCTCCAGAATTCACATTCTAAGGCTAGCTCCCGAGAATGGAGTGCCCGTGCCTCATGTACTGCCGACCTAGACAACACATCCCTATTTTGATCATACAACAATTCCTTGGCCAATAAATTATCCGCTGCCACTTCGACCCGTTGAGAGACATTCCCAAAAACATCCACATTCCATCCAGCTAAAACTCGCTTAACCACCTTCAACTTATTAAAAAATTTCTGCATTCCAATTCCAGGAACAGGCTGAGCCCAAGCAGACGCAACTGTTTGTTGAAAAGTAGGATGACTCCGCCAAACATTAAGAAAGCGAAAGGACGACCGCCGCCTTGCCATGCTGCCCCCCTTAACCAGCAACGGACAATGATCAGATCGCCCTCGCTGAAGATGAGCAACTCGAGTCAGCTCAATAGAAGACAGCCAACCAGCATTAACGACCGCTCGATCAAGCCGCTGCCACATACGCCCATTAGTCCATGTGTAGGCAGACCCATCAAACTGTACCGGAAATAGTCCACTCCGATTTAATGCAGAGTTAAATTCTTCCAGGTCACGAATATTCGGGGCTGAACCTCCAATCCTTTCCTCCACAGAAGAAATAACATTGTAATCCCCTACGGCCATCCATGGGAGTGTAACAGACGTTGAAAAATGCTCCAGAGCCTCCTATAACTGTCGCCTACCAATTCTGTTACACCTCGCGTAAACAGCCGAAATAAAAATGGAAGAACCAGAGGGGAAAGACACATGTATATGGACCACCTGATCCGCAGCTTCTACAAAAGAATATCGTGCATCTGAACACCAGAAAATCCAAATTTTGTTGTGCAAGAAGGACTGTGCAAAATCAAACCCCAAGAACAGCTGCACACTATCCAAATGGGAGACATTAGCTAATGGCTCCAATAGGATCAGTAAACGAATATCGTTTGATCTACAAGCGCTACGAATGTGCCTCAACGACTCCTTATTCGCAGCACCCCGAATGTTCCACACTATAAACTTAATCGGATCTAACATTATGAGACCGAAGGTTATAAGGAGCAGATGAAGGCTTACCGTCTCTTTTTCTGATCTGCCTACCACGAGTCTTGTGACCTTGAACCAAATTTTGCAGCAATTGTGCGTCTGTATCATCCAGAAGAGCTCCAGGGACAACCGGGTCATCGCTTAACTTAGATGCTGTAATTTTGCTGGCCAGCCGATCCCTAAAATTTTTTAACTCATCCAAAGCGATACCTTTCAATCCTAACTGTCTCTCAGAGTTATAACGCACTAGACGAGCATGACCTTCATGCCATCGAGGAGAAAGGGAACAAGCCCGCTCGCGCTGCGGCATTGAAGGCACAGATTTAGTCAACAGAAACTCATCTCGGCCGAAAGAAGGAATTGTGTCCGATAAAGCTTTAACCGGAGAAGAAGAAACCGGGGGAAAACAAGTCAGTACTGAGAGATCATTCTGTGCATTCACAGCACCCCCCCGATATGAAGCAGGGAGAACGGGATCCTGAGCATGAACAGTAGTCTGTGTAGGGTTACCCCTAACAGGGTTAGACGAAGATGATGGGATAACAGTAATAGAGACATCTGCGGTGGGATTACTGCTTTCGCGCACGTGTACCCTTGGGGCTGTCACGACTCCCGAATCCACCACAGGAGGAGATTCATCGACAGGCGGTCCTCCCTTCGGTTGAAAGACGTGCTTGCCTTGAGACGGAACTGATGGTCTAGCGCGTCGCACAGGCCGCAATTCCGGATGCTTCTGATGACAGGTACTTTCGACATGACCAATGGACGAGCAAAAAACGTAGTACGAAGGATATTCTTCATACTCAATCTTCTGCCAAAAACCCCACTGATCATCCCCTATCCAAATCCTGGATCTTGGAGAATTCAATACATCAACTTCCAACAATAATCGCGCTACAGACGGACGCTTCAGCGCAGCCGTAGCTTCATCCACCTTTAATGGTCGGCCCAGTAAGTTACCCAGCTTAAGCAGAAACTGCTTTTCGAAAAACGGCAATGGAAGACCGGGGAAATTGACCCAAACTGGTGCGATGGACGACTCTGCTCCCGGCTTAAAATCGATTGTCCATTTCGACAGGGACATATGGAATTTGCCGATGTACCAAGACTTTCGACACCAGAGTCTGGTGTAATCCTCCTCCACGGAAGGCCGTAAGAGAATATGCTTGGAATCTAATAACCCTATCGGACACTCACCCTTCAGCCCCAAAGAAACAATAAATTTGCGAATAATCTCCATGGAAGGGCGACCAACTGCAAACCTGCCAACCAGTGCATTAGAATAAGGTGCCGCTATCTGTAACATGTCTTGACGGGAGATCACCAACGAAGGCTCCCCCTTGTAAGTACTGAGATGACCAATGCCAGAGGACGAAGAAGACGGAGATTGAGCCAGAATGGAGGCAAACGTCTTCGAATGACGAACAAGAAACGGCGCCTCCCCATGCTGGGGAGCCGCCATGAAACCCTACTTACCTTGCAAAGCCCGAAAATGGTGAGAAAGCCCGATTCTAGAGAGAAAGCCCGAAAAGACTCTAATTTCAACCAAATTAAATAATTAGTTGTTTTATTTGACTCTTTGAATATCACTGTTTTGGAATTTGATGAAACCCTTTATTGAAAATCCCTCCATTAAAAAACCCTCATTGAGAAAGCCTTCATTAAGAAAATCCTTCATTGAGAAAGTTTTCATTGAGAAAAACCATTGAAAAATCCCTTCATTAAAAATCACTTCACTGGAAAAATCCCTTCAATAAGGAATCCCTTCACTGGAAAAATTCTTTCATTTGAAAATTCCTTCATTGATAAATCCCTTCATTTGAGAAAATCTCTTTCCGGCCAGGTTGGAAGTTGATTGGTTAAAACAGTGTCATTAACGATTGATTCTGATTGATGAAAAGGAGTTGAATGCTATGTGCCATGACCAATATTGTCAAAATGCATGGCCTATGTTCATAACAAAAGGGTCCGCCACCGATATCCTGAAGAAGGGAACAAAGTGCTAATGTGATTCAAATTGACAAAGCTTATTGGATGTTCAAGAGGTATTGCCTGGAGGAGTACTCATTTTGGGCAGAGATGGAAGGACAGACATTCCCTCGACCTATCAACTCAGACATGTGTAAGAAATTCTTTATTTGATTATGCAAATTCCTTCTAGGAAATCATGCAAGAGACGAGGCAAAAGTCAGGCCATCTTCCTTTCCAATCAAAACATTTCATCCCTAGTCGTCCCTTTTGAGCTATCAGAACAATAATTTTTTTCGTTTGGCAGCCCCTGAAGATTGCAAACCCCACACTGGGGCAAATTCATTTTGAAAAGAGATGATTAGAAGGGGAAAGCCCTACACTGGGGCAAATTTATTTTTGAAAATGCAAAAAAAAAAGAGAAAGGAAAAGAAAAGGAAGAAAGAACCCCACACTGGGGCAAATTTAGTTTTGAAGAAAAAATGCAAAAAGTAAGAAGAATGCAATGAAGAAAATGCAAAGAAAGAAAATCCAATCAAACTGGGGCAAAATTTTCCTCAGTTTCGTTCAAAATGGGAAATAATTTCAAAATGATGCAATCTCAGGCTATTTCACACCCCTCTCATCAAAATTTGCTTTCAAGCCTCAATTTTTCTTGAAAAACACCTCACCTGACTTCATTTCAAAAGCCCAAAGTCCTGGCTTTCGTCATTTGCCGTATTTTCTATTGGGAAGTTTGCTAATCAACTGGCAAGTGATGTCCATAATGCCTTCGCCTAATCTTACAAGGGAAGCGCATTTTACTGATGTCAGCAATCTTCAGTTCATGCTCCTGAGTCGATTATGGTTGAGTTTTTCCATTGTTCCTTAGGTGAAAACCCGAAGGGGCACCTCAAAAGAAAAGGAACAAAACAAAAGAAAAAGAGAAAAACAAAAACAAAAACAAAGCAAAAGAAAAGGAGTGGGGGCAACCTTGGTGAAAACCCGAAAGGGCGCCAAGGTAGGATTTCTGCAATGAGCAAGCACAAGGAGGAACAACTGATGGTTTGATCCATTTGGATTTCTCCTCATTTTTGTCATACCCCTGCCAATATTGAATTCCAGAACAAGGATATTCAGAGATTCGAATACGCATCCTTTGGCCAAAGCTGTGTCATTTTGTAAAACATTCTTTGGCAAATACATTCTTAGGAAACTCATTTTTACCAAATTTCTTGCATTCATGGCATTTTTGTAGAATTTAAGCACAAATAGTTGTGAGTGCATTTTTGTGCATATTCATTTTTACATGACATGTGAATTTTTCTTGCATTGAATTGTGGTAAATGACAACCCCCGTGGTTTACTCGAAGCATACTTGGGTTCAGTCATCTCTTAAAAAGGGCTAAGGCGCAATCAAGCCAATTACGAAGGCTTCGCAATATGGCAAAATGCTTACCCGGTCAGTCTGGAAAAGCAGAGACATTTGAAATGATAAATGCAACCAAGTCAGATGCCGCGGCCAACTTTGACGAAGGCATCAAAAGGCTTATGTTTACACGATTCTCAAAAGGCAAGCGGATCAAATGATGGTGGCAATTTCTTTTGTTTTTTCTCTTTTATAGAAAATTGCATGCACAGATGAAAGTAATCACATCTTGTACCGGTGTCGGAAAGAGTCCTCTGGTGAACAAAGGCAAATCGAAAATGTTGCAAGTAAATTTGATCAAAAGGTGCAACAGCATGGCGATACAGAATCAACTATGGACTCAAGTTACAAAAATCCATCATACTGGAGCAAATTAATTTTTTTGGAAAGGTTCTCAAAAGTCGAAAAAGAAAAGCGAAGAGAAAAGAAAATCATCAATCAAAAATTAAAAATCAAATCAAGTTTCATCTCGGCAGGACCGGGCCGCTTTTTATCAAATTGGGACCGGGTTTCATCCCGCCAATCTCGGCAGGACCGGGTATAATCCCGCTGACCATTTTTATCAAATTGGGACCGGGTTTCATCCTGCCAATCTCGGCAGGACCGGGTATAATCCCGCTGACCGTTTTTTATCAAAAATCTCGGCAGGACCGGGTATAATCCCGCTGACCATTTTTATCAAATTGGGACCGGGTTTCATCCCGCCAATCTCGGCAGGACCGGGTATGATCCCGCTGACCGCTTTTATCAAATTGGGACCGGGTTTCATCCCGCCAATCTCGGCAGGACCGGGTATGATCCCGCTGACCGCTTTTTATCAAATTGGGATCGGGTTTCATCCCGCCAATCTCGGCAGGACCGGGTATAATCCCGCTGACCATTTTTATCAAATTGGGACCGGGTTTCATCCTGCCAATCTCGGCAGGACCGGGTATGATCCCGCTGACCATTTTCATCCCGCCAACCTTGGCAGGCTCGGGTTTAATCCCACTGTCCATTTGTCAGAACATTTCATTTTCAGCCACTGGAGCAGAGGTTAGTCCCGCCAGTGAGCATTTCTTTTACTTTGCCACTAGCCGTGGGTCAGTCCCACTAGTGCGCATTTCATTTTCATTCGCCACTGGCCGTGGGTCAGTCCCGCTAGTGTGCACCATGATTTTCATTTTCATTCGGGTGAGTCCCATGATCTTCATTTTATTCGGGTCTATCCCGTGGGTCTATCCCATTTACATTTCTGTTCGGGTCAGTCCCGTTTAAATTCTTGTTCGGGTCAGTCCCGTTTAAATTTCTGTCTCGGGTCAGTCCCGATTTTAAAATTTCCTGTCAGGGGTCAGTCCCCATCGTTTGAGTAATTCGCAGCCGAATAACACAGGTAAGTATTCGGTGTCTACTTCTTTGTCTCAAGTTTTTTCAAAACTCAGACAAAGAGGGGCAAACTGTAGACACCAAATTTTTGGTGTTTTATTATTTATTTATTTATTTGCTATTCGTTTTATTTGTTCTATTTTATTTGTCACATTAGTTTTATTCACTTTTAGTGTTAGTTATTTTAGCCATTTTAGCATAGAATTAAAAGAAAAATCATGAAAAAGGAAAAGTAGAAATTTTGTTTTGGCTTTATTTATCTATTTTAGTCATTTCTACTTAATTTATCTTCTATTTGGTTTATTTGGAGAAAAGAGAAAATGTGAAAAATGAAAAAAAATGAAAAAAGGAAAATGAGAAAAGTTGCATTTTTGTTTATTTATTTTTATTTTTATCCCACGTTAATTAAGTTGTTTTTGTTATTATTATTATTATTATTCTTAATTAATTAGTTGTCAAGTCAAAAAAAAAAATTAATAATAATATTTTGTCGCGGCATGCACGCTGCAATTTTTTGCAGCGTGCAAAGGACATTCACAAGAGACGATCGGAGGGCTGGATTTCACAGGGGTAACAAGCCCCTCATCCTCATCGTTGAGATGAGGGTTTAGGAGGTTGGGGGGATGATATAAAAGGGAAAAGAAAAGCAGCAGCAAAAGGGGAGAGGTTTTAGAAGAGGACGGCTGGAAAATCTGGAGGGAGCAAGAGAGAGGAAGAGCGTGAGAGATAGAAAAATAGCAAGGTTCTGGAACAAAAAAAAAATCAGAGAGAGTGACGGCTAAGAATCCGTTGAAAGATTGAGGGAAGAGAGAGTAGCGTAGAAAGGGTGGAGCTGCCGACCAAGAGGAAAAGAAACCTGCGCGCAAGAAGAGAAAAGGCTAGGAAAAGCTGTAAGCTTGATAGAAAAAAAAACGAAAGGAAGATTGCTGGGAAAGGCTGCAGATTGCTGAAGAAAGCAAAACAAGAAGGGTTTTCAACCGTAAGAACAAAAAGGGATTTGGGATTGGAAGAAGACAACCGCATCATCATCGCTTTTCCGTGGAGTGTTTGCCGAATCGTTCAAGCTCTTTCTCCATTTCAGGTATCGATTTCTTCTTTTAAAGGTTAAAGCTCTTTTCTTTAGTTATTTGTTTGCATCTCTGTGTCCTTGTTGACTCTGGTCTGGCTTCAATATGATTAAGGTTTCTTGTTTTGGGTTGGTTAAAATCTGGAGTGGGTAAAGAGTTGACAGCTTGCATATTGGTGTTTTTGGCCGAGAGGAAATTGCATAAAGTTTCCAACTTTGGTTGGTAGTTTGCTTTAGGTTGAGTTTTGGGATGCAAGTCTGGATTTTTCTTGCAAGCTAATGTCATAAATTCTTGTTTGAGTATTACTTCTGTCCATGTGAGGAATAAGAAACGCATGAATCATGTTTAAATGTTTGCTGAAAATAAACCAGTCAGGATTGCCGAACCTTCTGCTCAGAATTTTCCAGTTTTTGCATAGCTTTTCTTCTATGTTTTAGTTAGTTCGGATGTTGAAATGGATGTTATGACACTTAGATTGGTTTTGGGTGTTTGTGTTCAAACATACTTGAGTTGGAAAAGAGATTTCAGATTGCCAAACCATTCTGCATGAATGCCTTGTCCAGAATTTCTGTGATGCATTAGCTCCTTTATTGTTCTAGCTTGTTGGGAGTTTAAAGTTAAGTTGTTTGTTGATTAGTTGGAGTTATGATGTTGGTTTGAGAGATATCTAATCAAAGCTTTGTATTTGAACCAAAATCTGGTCTGCACCATGAAAAGGAAAGAAAGGCCGTTGGCTGGAAAATTTTTCAGAATGTTATTCCGATGTTTGCATTCCTTTTTCTCTAATTTTTGTGTTTGAAATCCAGAATTTTTTATGATGCAAAGTGAGAAGTGCAGGCTCTGGTTTAGATTGAAGTTTGATGCTGGGTTCGCATGTTTGGGGGCTAGAGTTCCTGATTTAGGATCTAATGCTTGCTGGAAAATAAATGATTCAGGTTGTCAAACCAGTTTTGCGCGTATGTTTTCCAGAATTTATGCATGATGTTTTGCTGAGTTTTGTTTGTTTGGTCTGGGTTGGTTACATGGTTAGTTCCTTAATCTGAGTTTGGAAATGAAATGCAGCTGGTTTCTTTCTTAGTTAGTTGCAGAAACCTGCGCACAAAGTCTGCTGCAACGAGCTCAAAGCTCTTGGTCATGTTGCAGCAGCTTGCGCAGGTTTTACTTTTCCTTTGCTGCATTTTGTTTTGTTTTATCTTTGTTTACCTGTTTTGAGGTCTATCTGAGGAGTTCATCAAAGCCGAACAAACCAAGACTGGTTGAACCAGTTTCATATGTTTTCCAGATCTTCCAACTTGCCGAATGTACTTCATTTTTTGCACTGGAATCTTGCTAAGTTTCTTTTTGTTTTGTTTGTTTGGATGATGATTTGCTGCCTAGTTGAAAGCCTTGTGTTTAGGTTTGAAATCTTAAAAAACAAGTTGTGTGTTTGGGTTCTGTTTAATTGCTGATGACTGAATAAGAAAATTGCAGAAGTTTTTCTCACGTTATTTTGCTGCATTAGTGTCATGTTTTATTCGGCAAGAGCTTATAAGTAGGTTTCATCACCTTGTTTGCACATTTAAATTTTGTGTTTGATTCAGTTGACAATTGATAGTTAAAATCTTGGTTTGGTGAATTAGTCTGCATGTTGAAATGGATGAAAGGTTGTGGCTGAATTTTGCAGAAACTAGCAATGAGAAAAGAAGCCTTCTGCGTGTTGTTGCATGAATCTGCATGAAAAATGTTTCCAAAAATTGCACTCCAACCCCTTAGCTTTTATCTAATGCTTCCATGGCCCAATTAATTGGAAACTTAATTAATTTTGTCCTCCTAATATGCCATTAGATTTGTAGTCAATTTGATTTTGCTTGGCTTCTTTGACATTTTGTTGCCTCGATACTAGCAAACTGTTCCTCGTTTACCTTTTTGTGAATTTTCTAGTTTGATTTGATAAGTTTCACCTTAGATTCTTAATTTTATTTTATGTTTTTAGTCCCTTAGTGTTTATAATAATAATAAATTGGCCCTTTAGACCTTTTTAATTCTTTCAATGGGGTCTTTGTTTGTCTTAATTGGTTAAGTACGAGTAGTTTACTTTCCTTGGAATGCTTCGAGTAATTCAATTTGACGTTGGTTTCCATTTTCTTTGATTTATTTGATAATTTAAGTGATACCTTGACCTTTTTATTATTTTGGAGGGTAAATTAGTAACTTCACCTCATTAGGGCGTCAATTCAAGGGAGGTACACTCTATCCCTCATTTGCACTTCATGTTTTCCTACGTGCTCCAACGTGCTAAGTGTGAATTGCATGTCTACGTTGCTTTCCTTGCCTTTCTTTAATTCCTTTCATTTATTTCATTTACTTTTGCCTTTTATTTAAGTTATTCATTATGGGGTATGTGTACACCTCTTGGCTTGTAATAGATAGGGTTTTTTTTATTTAAGTTATTCATTATGGGGTATGTGTACGCCTCTTGGCTTGTAATAGATAGGGCTTGGCGAGCAGTTTGGTCCATTTCCCCTTCCCCTTTTGTTTTAGTTAGTGAATGTAATAGGTTTATTAGCTTGGTTGCATGCCTACGTGTTAAGTGTTACTTGCTTTATTAGGTTCTTGCATCTAGTCGAGCATGCTAATTGTTATGTGCTATGTGTTTATAAGTGTTGGACATGTCTACTCGCTTTCCATAGCTATGAATGAATGTGATGGATGAATGTACGTTTCCACTAGTCCAACGCTAGTAGGAATTTATAGAAAGGGCTAGTCCAACGCTAGATCCAATAGGATTTTTCCTTTGTTTTTCATTAATGCATTATTTGCCTGTTCACCACATATCATGCATTTTTCCTTAGTTTTATCATCTGGCATGCTCCTCGATTCCCCTTTCCCCTCACTTTAGGTCTTGCATCTCATGCTAGTTAGGGTACATTTGCCTGAAGAGTCTCCTTCTGATAAGGGAAACGAGCGAGTGTGGCTACTCGATAGCCTTAGCACGCTAGTTTTGCTTTCTAGTCAAAGGGAAAATCGAAGTCGAAAAAGTTAGGAGTCATTCCCATACCCGACCTGATGCATTCCTTTAGGCTCATTCATTCTCATTTATCACTTACTCATTTTTTCCAATTCACATTTCCTCATCACTTTTCCTTTCCTTATTGTTCATTTTGATTTCTACTTCACAAAATTGCACTTAATTACACCTATATGCACTCATCACTATATTCCATACACTTGCACACAAACACTTGGATTTTTCATACAATTTCACACATGCACCTTTTCATACACTTGCACACAAACACTTGGATTTTTCATACAATTTCACACGTGCACCTTTTTATACACTTGCACACTTGCACTTTAGCCATCATTTGCATTAATCGACCTCTATAAGGTTTTCCTTTATTGGCCACCACAACTCATGTGGTTGGGACCAAAAACCTTACAAGAGACATTTTAGAATTTAGGTTTGCATTTTTTCTTTCTTTTGCATTCATCTAGTCAAATCCCAAACATGCAATACATATTTTTGGTAGAAAAATTGGGAAAGGTGGGGCTAAATCACGCAACTAGCCTTGGCTAGGTCGGAGGGGTGCCTTGGATTTTTATCCTTGCCTTCCCCTTCGTCAAATGTGACTCCCGAACCTTTTTCGTTGGTTTACGTGGACTAGGAGTCGTTCAAAAAGGGGTTTCTTTCTATCTTTCCTTTAGAAAATTTCTTTTTGGGTGACTTGGTACACCCTAACTCCATACCAAGTGGCGACTCCGTTTTTCATTCAAAAAAACCCCTTTTGAACTTTATTTGGCCAAATCGTCGCATTCTCAAAGTCCCATGGCCTTTTACTTTTCATTTACACACATTCACATTCCACTACTCACACACCACACACCATCACCACCACATCATTCAAAAAGTGGGGCGCGACAGGGACTCAGCCGTTCACTACAGTCCTCAAATGAATTACAATATAAATCTCAAATATTACAACAAGTTCTTCAATAATTACATGTCATAAGCGAAGCGGAAACTAAATTTTCAACTATACATCAAATGATTCCAAATCCAAACTGTACAAGATATATGCCATCCAGCCACATGAATATGTACTACTCGCCCTTCCTTCGCCTTGAGCCCTGTGGAGGGGAATAAAATCATTTTGGGGTGAGCTAGAAGCTCAGCGTGTAACTAGTAAAAGCAGTCATCAAATATATTTCACAATAATGCATTTCAATGATGTCATGATTCCAAGATCAAATGTACGTTTATTGCTCTCGTGAGCCAGTGAAATCATTGCATTTGAACACCCAACGCTCAAATAGATCATTTAACATTAACAGTGAGAGGGAGCCCCTTTTTGAGCTCCAGATAACATGAACATGAACCATAAACAGGGTGGAGACGTTGGTGTCCAGCACAAGACTTACCCAGAACTCATTGAAGCCAAAATCATATCATGAATTCACATGCAAGCACGCATGAGATGCCGTCGAGTAAATAATGCAAGAAACATTTCAATAATAACTTCGGAAACAGTTTAGGGTCACTCGCCTCCATGGCTCAGAAACCATCCATCAAATATCATTGCCTTACTCAAATCCAAGCCTTAGATCACAAACGCAAACCAATCAAGCCCTTTAAAAGTTCGGACAGCACTTCCCCCAAATTTGATTACTTTTCCAGCCGTCATGGCTTCATTATATTTCTCATTCAAACCCAAAGGTACACACACAACAAGTTCATTCAATAGCCATTCAGCAAGCTCCCAGAAGTACAAATACAAGTCAAGCTAGGGAAAAGTCCAGAAATGAAAGTTAAGCTCAAACATATTTCACAATAATGCATTTCAATGATGTCATGATTCCAAGATCAAATGTACGTTAATTGCTCTCGTGAGCCAGTGAAATCATTGCACTTGAACACCCAACGCTCAAATAGATCATTTAACATTAACAGTGAGAGGGAGCCCCTTTTTGAGCTCCAGATAACATGAATATGAACCATAAACAGGGTGGAGACGTTGGTGTCCAGCACAAGACTTTCCCAGAACTCATTGAAGGCAAAATCATATCATGAATTCACATGCAAGCACGCATGAGATGCCGTCGAGTAAATAATGCAAGAAACATTTCAATAATAACTTTGGAAATAGTTTAGGGTCACTCACCTCCATGGCTCAGAAACCATCCATCAAATATCATCGCCTTACTCAAATCCAAGCCTTAGATCACAAACGCAAAGCAATCAAGCCCTTTAAAAGTTCGGACAGCACTTCCCCTAAATTTGCTTACTTTTGCAGCCGTCATGGCTTCATTATATTTCTCATTCAAACCCAAAGGTACACACACAACAACAAGTTTGTTCAATAGCCATTCAGCAAGCTCCCAGAAGTACAAATACAAGTCAAGCTAGGGAAAAGTCCGGAAATGAAAGATAAGCTCAAACCCAGAAAAACAGTTTTTGACATCATTTAACGGTAATGGCACCAAAGGCACTACGATTATCGGATGAAGGTCCAAGACCCACCGTTTCGAAGCTAAGAGATCAGGCTACAATGCTGAAGAAGCCAACTCTGTCCAGTATCGAGTGTAACCAGGTCAAAAATGCAAGATACTACACCAGAACCGCAAAAACAGGTTCACCAATCGCATTCTGGTGCAAACATCATAAATCAACCTACCTAAGTCCAAATTCAGAAATTCCAAAGCCATCCGAAATATAAGAAACAGGGTTACATTTCATCAGAAGACCTCAACAACCAATTCGGAAGCATTCCCAACCAAAATAACCAATTACAGACACAATTCTCACATTCGGGTAAAACCACGGCAGCAAGGGTAATTCCGTCTTTTCACAAGATACGCTGCTCGGATTGACCTGAAAATTAAAAGATTTCCGGGTTCTCACACTCATTCTTTCGGGGCATCACAAACTCCCCTCCTTAAAAGAACGTCGTCCTCGACATTCCATCTTATACCAATCAAGTCGAGACATCCCGCAAGAATCACTAATATTTCAGACCAAACCCACTGTCCGGCATCCTAAACTTCAAGCCTAGGATACACTACAAGAATCTGAAACCTAAGCTCTGATACTAACTGTGACGGCCCCACCTCCCCCTAAGGCGAACCAAAGGGTTCGGCGGGCCGCCTGCCCGGCTCTCGCCGGGACTCAGTCGTTCACTACAGTCCTCAAATGAATTACAATATAAATCTCAAATATTACAACATGTTCTTCAATAATTACATGTCATAAGCGAAGCGGAAACTAAATTTTCAACTATACATCAAATGATTCCAAATCCAAACTGTACAAGATATATGCCATCCAGCCACATGAATATGTACTACTCGCCCTTCCTTCGCCTTGAGCCCTGTGGAGGGGAATAAAATCCTTTTAGGGTGAGCTAGAAGCTCAGCGAGTAAACAGTAAAAGCAGTCAACAAATATATTTCACAATAATGCATTTCAATGATGTCATGATTCCAAGATCAAATGTACGTTTATTGCTCTCGTGAGCCAGTGAAATCATTGCACTTGAACATCCAACGCTCAAATAGATCATTTAACATTAACAGTGAGAGGGAGCCCCTTTTTGAGCTCCAGATTACATGAACATGAACCATAAACAGGGTGGAGACATTGGTGTCCAGCACAAGACTTTCCCAGAACTCATTGAAGCCAAAATCATATCATGAATTCACATGCAAGCACGCATGAGATGCCGTCGAATAAATAATGCAAGAAACATTTCAATAATAACTTTGGAAACAGTTTAGGGTCACTCACCTGCATGGCTCAGAAACCATCCATCAAATATCATCGCCTTACTCAAATCCAAGCCTTAGATCACAAACGCAAAGCAATCAAGTCCTTTAAAAGTTCGGACAGCACTTCCCCTAAATTTACTTACTTTTCCAGCCGTCATGGCTTCAATATATTTCTCATTCAAACCCAAAGGTACACACACAATAACAAGTTCATTCAATAGCCATTCAGCAAGCTCCCAGAAGTACAAATACAAGTCAAGCTAGGAAAAAGTCCGGAAATGAAAGTTAAGCTCAAACCCAGAAAAACAGTTTTTGACATCATTTTGCGGTAATGGCACCAAAGGCACTACGATTATAGGATGAAGGTCCAAGACCCATCGTTTCGAAGCTAAGAGATCAGGCTACAATGCTGAAGAAGCCAACTCTGTCCAGTATCGAGTGTAACCAGGTCAAAACTGCAAGATACTACACCAGAACCGCAAAAACAGGTTCACCAATCGCATTCTGGTGCAAACATCATAAATCAACCTACCTAAGTCCAAATTCAGAAATTCCAAAGCCATCCGAAAGATAAGAAACAGGGCTAAATTTCATCAGAAGACCTCAACAATCAATTCGGAAGCATTCCCAACCAAAATAACCAATTCCAGACGCAATTCTCACATTCGGGTAAAACCAGGGCAGCAAGGGTAATTCCGTCTTTTCACAAGATACGCTGCTCGGATTGACCTGAAAATTAGAAAATTTCTGGGTTCTCACACTCATTCTTTCGGGGCGTCACAAACTCCCCTCCTTAAAAGAACGTCGTCCTCGACATTCCATCTTATACCAATCAAGTCGAGACATCCCGCAAGAATCACTAATATTTCAGACCAAACCCACTGTCCGGCATCCTAAACTTCAAGCCTAGGATACACTACAAGAATCTGAAACCTAAGCTCTGATACTAACTGTGACGGCCCCACCTCCCCCTAAGGCGAACCAAAGGGTTCGGCGGGCCGCCTGCCCGGCTCTCGCCGGGACTCAGTCGTTCACTACAGTCCTCAAATGAATTACAATATAAATCTCAAATATTACAACATGTTCTTCAATAATTACATGTCATAAGCGAAGCGGAAACTAAATTTTCAACTATACATCAAATGATTCCAAATCCAAACTGTACAAGATATATGCCATCCAGCCACATGAATATGTACTACTCGCCCTTCCTTCGCCTTGAGCCCTGTGGAGGGGAATAAAATCCTTTTAGGGTGAGCTAGAAGCTCAGCGAGTAAACAGTAAAAGCAGTCAACAAATATATTTCACAATAATGCATTTCAATGATGTCATGATTCCAAGATCAAATGTACGTTTATTGCTCTCGTGAGCCAGTGAAATCATTGCACTTGAACATCCAACGCTCAAATAGATCATTTAACATTAACAGTGAGAGGGAGCCCCTTTTTGAGCTCCAGATTACATGAACATGAACCATAAACAGGGTGGAGACATTGGTGTCCAGCACAAGACTTTCCCAGAACTCATTGAAGCCAAAATCATATCATGAATTCACATGCAAGCACGCATGAGATGCCGTCGAATAAATAATGCAAGAAACATTTCAATAATAACTTTGGAAACAGTTTAGGGTCACTCACCTCCATGGCTCAGAAACCATCCATCAAATATCATCGCCTTACTCAAATCCAAGCCTTACATCACAAACGCAAAGCAATCAAGTCCTTTAAAAGTTCGGACAGCACTTCCCCTAAATTTACTTACTTTTCCAGCCGTCATGGCTTCAATATATTTCTCATTCAAACCCAAAGGTACACACACAATAACAAGTTCATTCAATAGCCATTCAGCAAGCTCCCAGAAGTACAAATACAAGTCAAGCTAGGGAAAAGTCCGGAAATGAAAGTTAAGCTCAAACCCAGAAAAATAGTTTTTGACATCATTTTGCGGTAATGGCACCAAAGGCACTACGATTATAGGATGAAGGTCCAAGACCCATCGTTTCGAAACTAAGAGATCAGGCTACAATGCTGAAGAAGCCAACTCTGTCCAGTATCGAGTGTAACCAGGTCAAAACTGCAAGATACTACACCAGAACCGCAAAAACAGGTTCACCAATCGCATTCTGGTGCAAACATCATAAATCAACCTACCTAAGTCCAAATTCAGAAATTCCAAAGCCATCCGAAAGATAAGAAACAGGGCTAAATTTCATCAGAAGACCTCAACAATCAATTCGGAAGCATTCCCAACCAAAATAACCAATTCCAGACGCAATTCTCACATTCGGGTAAAACCAGGGCAGCAAGGGCAATTCCGTCTTTTCACAAGATACGCTGCTCGGATTGACCTGAAAATTAGAAAATTTCTGGGTTCTCACACTCATTCTTTCGGGGCGTCACAAACTCCCCTCCTTAAAAGAACGTCGTCCTCGACATTCCATCTTATACCAATCAAGTCGAGACATCCCGCAAGAATCACTAATATTTCAGACCAAACCCACTGTCCGACATCCTAAACTTCAAGCCTAGGATATACTACAAGAATCTGAAGCCTAAGCTCTGATACCAACTGTGACGGCCCCACCTCCCCCTAAGGCGAACCAAAGGGTTCGGCGGGCCGCCTGTCCAGCTCTCGCCGGGACTCAGCCGTTCACTACAGTCCTCAAATGAATTACAATATAAATCTCAAATATTACAACAAGTTCTTCAATAATTACATGTCATAAGCGAAGCGGAAACTAAATTTTCAACTATACATCAAATGATTCCAAATCCAAACTGTACAAGATATATGCCATCCAGCCACATGAATATCTACTACTCGCCCTTCCTTCGCCTTGAGCCCTGTGGAGGGGAATAAAATCGTTATGGGGTGAGCTAGAAGCTCAGCGAGTAACCAGTAAAAGCAGTCATCAAATATATTTCCCAATAATGCTTTTCAATGATGTCATGATTCCAAGATCAAATGTACATTTATTGCTCTCGTAAGCCAGTGAAATCATTGCACTTGAACACCCAACGCTCAAATAGATCATTTAACATTAACAGTGAGAGGGAGCCCCTTTTTGGGCTCCAGATAACATGAACATGAACCATAAACAGGGTGGAGACGTTGGTGTCCAGCACAAGACTTTCCCAGAACTCATTGAAGCCAAAATCATATCATGAATTCACATGCAAGCACGCATGAGATGCCGTCGAGTAAATAATGCAAGAAACATTTCAATAATAACTTTGGAAACAGTTTAGGGTCACTCACCTCCATGGTTCAGAAACCATCCATCAAATATCATCGCCTTACTCAAATCCAAGCCTTAGATCACAAACGCAAAGCAATCAAGCCCTTTAAAAGTTCGGACAACACTTCCCCTAAATTTGCTTACTTTTGCAGCCGTCATGGCTTCATTATATTTCTCATTCAAATCCAAAGGTACACACACAACAACAAGTTCATTCAATAGCCATTCAGCAAGCTCCCAGAAGTACAAATACAAGTCAAGCTAGGGAAAAGTCCGGAAATAAAAGTTAAGCTCAAACCCAGAAAAATAGTTTTTGACATCATTTTGCGGTAATGGCACCAAAGGCACTACGATTATCGGATGAAGGTCCAAGACCCACCGTTTCGAAGCTAAGAGATCAGGCTACAATGTTGAAGAAGCCAACTCTGTCCAGTATCGAGTGTAACCAGGTCAAAAATGCAAGATACTACTCCAGAACCGCAAAAACAGGTTCACCAATCGTATTCTGGTGCAAACATCATAAATCAACCTACCTAAGTCCAAATTTAGAAATTCCAAAGCCATCCGAAAGGTAAGAAACAGGGCTACATTTCATCAGAAGACCTCAACAACCAATTCGGAAGCATTCCCAACCAAAATAACCAATTACAGACGCAATTCTCACATTCGGGTAAAACCAGGGCAGCAAGGGTAATTCCGTCTTTTCACAAGATACGCTGCTCGGATTGACCTGAAAATTAGAAAATTTCCGAGTTCTCACACTCATTCTTTCGGGGCGTCACAAACTCCCCTCCTTAAAAGAACGTCGTCCTCGACATTCCATCTTATACCAATCAAGACGAGACATCCCGCAAGAATCACTAATATTTCAGACCAAACCCACTGTCCGGCATCCTAAACTTCAAGCCTAGGATACACTACAAGAATCTGAAGCCTAAGCTCTGATAGCAACTGTGACGGCCCCACCTCCCCCTAAGGCGAACCAAAGGGTTCGGCGGGCCACCTGCCCAGCTCTCGCCGGGACTCAGCCGTTCACTACAGTCCTCAAATGAATTACAATATAAATCTCAAATATTACAACAAGTTCTTCAATAATTACATGTCATAAGCGAAGCGGAAACTAAATTTTCAACTATACATCAAATGATTCCAAATCCAAACTGTACAAGATATATGCCATCCAGCCACATGAATATGTACTACTCGCCCTTCCTTCGCCTTGAACCCTGTGGAGGGGAATAAAATCGTTTTGGGGTGAGCTAGAAGCTCAGCGAGTAACCAGTAAAAGCAGTCATCAAATATATTTTCCAATAATGCATTTCAATGATGTCATGATTCCAAGATCAAATGTACATTTATTGCTCTCGTGAGCCAGTGAAATCATTGCACTTGAACACCCAATGCTCAAATAGATCATTTAACATTAACAGTGAGAGGGAGCCCCTTTTTGAGCTCCAGATAACATGAACATGAACCATAAACAGGGTGGAGACGTTGGTGTCCAGCACAAGACTTTCCCAGAACTCATTGAAGCCAAAATCATATCATGAATTCCCATGCAAGCACGCATGAGATGCCGTCGAGTAAATAATGCAAGAAACATTTCAATAATAACTTTGGAAACAGTTTAGGGTCACTCACCTCCATGGTTCAGAAACCATCCATCAAATATCATCGCCTTACTCAAATCCAAGCCTTAGATCACAAACGCAAAGCAATCAAGCCCTTTAAAAGTTCGGACAACACTTCACCTAAATTTGCTTACTTTTGCAGCCGTCATGGCTTCATTATATTTCTCATTCAAACCCAAAGGTACGCACACAACAACAAGTTCATTCAATAGCCATTCAGCAAGCTCCCAGAAGTACAAATACAAGTCAAGCTAGGGAAAAGTCCGGAAATGAAAGTTAAGCTCAAACCCAGAAAAATAGTTTTTGACATCATTTTACGGTAATGGCACCAAAGGCACTACGATTATCGGATGAAGGTCCAAGACCCACCGTTTCGAAGCTAAGAGATCAGGCTACAATGCAGAAGAAGCCAACTCTGTCCAGTATCGAGTGTAACCAGGTCAAAAATGCAAGGTACTACACCAGAACCGTAAAAACAGGTTCGCCAATCGCATTCTGGTGCAAACATCATAAATCAACCTACCTAAGTCCAAATTCAGAAATTCCAAAGCCATCCGAAAGATAAGAAACAGGGCTACATTTCATCAGAAGACCTCAACAACCAATTCGGAAGCATTCCCAACCAAAATAACCAATTACAGACGCAATTCTCACATTCGGGTAAAACCAGGGCAGCAAGGGTAATTCCGTCTTTTCACAAGATACGCTGCTCGGATTGACCTGAAAATTAGAAAATTTCCGGGTTCTCACACTCATTCTTTCGGGGCGTCACAAACTCCCCTCCTTAAAAGAACGTCGTCCTCGACATTCCATCTTATACCAATCAAGACGAGACATCCCGCAAGAATCACTAATATTTCAGACCAAACCCACTGTCCGGCATCCTAAACTTCAAGCCTAGGATACACTACAAGAATCTGAAGCCTAAGCTCTGATAGCAACTGTGACGGCCCCACCTCCCCTAAGGCGAACCAAAGGGTTCGGCGGGCCGCCTGCCCAACTCTCGCCGGGACTCAGCCGTTCACTACAGTCCTCAAATGAATTACAATATAAATCTCAAATATTACAACAAGTTCTTCAATAATTACATGTCATAAGCGAAGCGGAAACTAAATTTTCAACTATACATCAAATGATTCCAAATCCAAACTGTACAAGATATATGCCATCCAGCCACATGAATATGTACTACTCGCCCTTCCTTCGCCTTGAGCCCTGTGGGGGGGAATAAAATCGTTTTGGGGTGAGCTAGAAGCTCAGCGAGTAACCAGTAAAAGCAGTCATCAAATATATTTCCCAATAATGCATTTCAATGATGTCATGATTCCAAGATCAAATGTACATTTATTGCTCTCGTGAGCCAGTGAAATCATTGCACTTGAACACCCAACGCTCAAATAGATAATTTAACATTAACAGTGAGAGGGAGCCCCTTTTTGAGCTCCAGATAACATGAACATGAACCATAAACAGGGTGGAGACGTTGGTGTCCAGCACAAGACTTTCCCAGAACTCATTGAAGCCAAAATCATATCATGAATTCCCATGCAAGCACGCATGAGATGCCGTCGAGTAAATAATGCAAGAAACATTTCAATAATAACTTTGGAAACAGTTTAGGGTCACTCGCCTCCATGGCTCAGAAACCATCCATCAAATATCATTGCCTTACTCAAATCCAAGCCTTAGATCACAAACGCAAACCAATCAAGCCCTTTAAAAGTTCGGACAGCACTTCCCCCAAATTTGATTACTTTTCCAGCCGTCATGGCTTCATTATATTTCTCATTCAAACCCAAAGGTACACACACAACAAGTTCATTCAATAGCCATTCAGCAAGCTCCCAGAAGTACAAATACAAGTCAAGCTAGGGAAAAGTCCGGAAATGAAAGTTAAGCTCAAACCCAGAAAAATAGTTTTTGAACTTTATTTGGCCAAATCGTCGCATTCTCAAAGTCCCATGGCCTTTTACTTTTCATTTACACACATTCACATTCCACTACTCACACACCACACAC
The DNA here is from genome assembly GCF_036785885.1 of Coffea arabica. Taxonomy (NCBI): domain Eukaryota; kingdom Viridiplantae; phylum Streptophyta; class Magnoliopsida; order Gentianales; family Rubiaceae; genus Coffea; species Coffea arabica. The sequence continues at coordinate 19,917,467 of NC_092318.1, read as the reverse complement.
CATCACCACCACATCATTCAAAAAGTGGGGCGCGACAGGGACTCAGCCGTTCACTACAGTCCTCAAATGAATTACAATATAAATCTCAAATATTACAACAAGTTCTTCAATAATTACATGTCATAAGCGAAGCGGAAACTAAATTTTCAACTATACATCAAATGATTCCAAATCCAAACTGTACAAGATATATGCCATCCAGCCACATGAATATGTACTACTCGCCCTTCCTTCGCCTTGAGCCCTGTGGAGGGGAATAAAATCATTTTGGGGTGAGCTAGAAGCTCAGCGTGTAACGAGTAAAAGCAGTCATCAAATATATTTCACAATAATGCATTTCAATGATGTCATGATTCCAAGATCAAATGTACGTTTATTGCTCTCGTGAGCCAGTGAAATCATTGCACTTGAACACCCAACGCTCAAATAGATCATTTAACATTAACAGTGAGAGGGAGCCCTTTTTTGAGCTCCAGATAACATGAACATGAACCATAAACAGGGTGGAGACGTTGGTGTCCAGCACAAGACTTTCCCAGAACTCATTGAAGCCAAAATCATATCATGAATTCCCATGCAAGCACGCATGAGATGCCGTCGAGTAAATAATGCAAGAAACATTTCAATAATAACTTTGGAAACAGTTTAGGGTCACTCACCTCCATGGTTCAGAAACCATCCATCAAATATCATCGCCTTACTCAAATCCAAGCCTTAGATCACAAACGCAAAGCAATCAAGCCCTTTAAAAGTTCGGACAACACTTCACCTAAATTTGCTTACTTTTGCAGCCGTCATGGCTTCATTATATTTCTCATTCAAACCCAAAGGTACGCACACAACAACAATTTCATTCAATAGCCATTCAGCAAGCTCCCAGAAGTACAAATACAAGTCAAGCTAGGGAAAAGTCCGGAAATGAAAGTTAAGCTCAAACCCAGAAAAATAGTTTTTGACATCATTTTACGGTAATGGCACCAAAGGCACTACGATTATCGGATGAAGGTCCAAGACCCACCGTTTCGAAGCTAAGAGATCAGGCTACAATGCAGAAGAAGCCAACTCTGTCCAGTATCGAGTGTAACCAGGTCAAAAATGCAAGATACTACACCAGAACCGTAAAAACAGGTTCGCCAATCGCATTCTGGTGCAAACATCATAAATCAACCTACCTAAGTCCAAATTCAGAAATTCCAAAGCCATCCGAAAGATAAGAAACAGGGCTACATTTCATCAGAAGACCTCAACAACCAATTCGGAAGCATTCCCAACCAAAATAACCAATTACAGACGCAATTCTCACATTCGGGTAAAACCAGGGCAGCAAGGGTAATTCCGTCTTTTCACAAGATACGCTGCTCGGATTGACCTGAAAATTAGAAAATTTCCGGGTTCTCACACTCATTCTTTCGGGGCGTCACAAACTCCCCTCCTTAAAAGAACGTCGTCCTCGACATTCCATCTTATACCAATCAAGACGAGACATCCCGCAAGAATCACTAATATTTCAGACCAAACCCACTGTCCGGCATCCTAAACTTCAAGCCTAGGATACACTACAAGAATCTGAAGCCTAAGCTCTGATAGCAACTGTGACGGCCCCACCTCCCCTAAGGCGAACCAAAGGGTTCGGCGGGCCGCCTGCCCAGCTCTCGCCGGGACTCAGCCGTTCACTACAGTCCTCAAATGAATTACAATATAAATCTCAAATATTACAACAAGTTCTTCAATAATTACATGTCATAAGCGAAGCGGAAACTAAATTTTCAACTATACATCAAATGATTCCAAATCCAAACTGTACAAGATATATGCCATCCAGCCACATGAATATGTACTACTCGCCCTTCCTTCGCCTTGAGCCCTGTGGGGGGGAATAAAATCGTTTTGGGGTGAGCTAGAAGCTCAGCGAGTAACCAGTAAAAGCAGTCATCAAATATATTTCCCAATAATGCATTTCAATGATGTCATGATTCCAAGATCAAATGTACATTTATTGCTCTCGTGAGCCAGTGAAATCATTGCACTTGAACACCCAACGCTCAAATAGATAATTTAACATTAACAGTGAGAGGGAGCCCCTTTTTGAGCTCCAGATAACATGAACATGAACCATAAACAGGGTGGAGACGTTGGTGTCCAGCACAAGACTTTCCCAGAACTCATTGAAGCCAAAATCATATCATGAATTCCCATGCAAGCACGCATGAGATGCCGTCGAGTAAATAATGCAAGAAACATTTCAATAATAACTTTGGAAACAGTTTAGGGTCACTCGCCTCCATGGCTCAGAAACCATCCATCAAATATCATTGCCTTACTCAAATCCAAGCCTTAGATCACAAACGCAAACCAATCAAGCCCTTTAAAAGTTCGGACAGCACTTCCCCCAAATTTGATTACTTTTCCAGCCGTCATGGCTTCATTATATTTCTCATTCAAACCCAAAGGTACACACACAACAAGTTCATTCAATAGCCATTCAGCAAGCTCCCAGAAGTACAAATACAAGTCAAGCTAGGGAAAAGTCCGGAAATGAAAGTTAAGCTCAAACCCAGAAAAATAGTTTTTGAACTTTATTTGGCCAAATCGTCGCATTCTCAAAGTCCCATGGCCTTTTACTTTTCATTTACACACATTCACATTCCACTACTCACACACCACACACCATCACCACCACATCATTCAAAAAGTGGGGCGCGACAGGGACTCAGCCGTTCACTACAGTCCTCAAATGAATTACAATATAAATCTCAAATATTACAACAAGTTCTTCAATAATTACATGTCATAAGCGAAGCGGAAACTAAATTTTCAACTATACATCAAATGATTCCAAATCCAAACTGTACAAGATATATGCCATCCAGCCACATGAATATGTACTACTCGCCCTTCCTTCGCCTTGAGCCCTGTGGAGGGGAATAAAATCATTTTGGGGTGAGCTAGAAGCTCAGCGTGTAACGAGTAAAAGCAGTCATCAAATATATTTCACAATAATGCATTTCAATGATGTCATGATTCCAAGATCAAATGTACGTTTATTGCTCTCGTGAGCCAGTGAAATCATTGCACTTGAACACCCAACGCTCAAATAGATCATTTAACATTAACAGTGAGAGGGAGCCCTTTTTTGAGCTCCAGATAACATGAACATGAACCATAAACAGGGTGGAGACGTTGGTGTCCAGCACAAGACTTTCCCAGAACTCATTGAAGCCAAAATCATATCATGAATTCCCATGCAAGCACGCATGAGATGCCGTCGAGTAAATAATGCAAGAAACATTTCAATAATAACTTTGGAAACAGTTTAGGGTCACTCACCTCCATGGTTCAGAAACCATCCATCAAATATCATCGCCTTACTCAAATCCAAGCCTTAGATCACAAACGCAAAGCAATCAAGCCCTTTAAAAGTTCGGACAACACTTCACCTAAATTTGCTTACTTTTGCAGCCGTCATGGCTTCATTATATTTCTCATTCAAACCCAAAGGTACGCACACAACAACAATTTCATTCAATAGCCATTCAGCAAGCTCCCAGAAGTACAAATACAAGTCAAGCTAGGGAAAAGTCCGGAAAAGAAAGTTAAGCTCAAACCCAGAAAAATAGTTTTTGACATCATTTTACGGTAATGGCACCAAAGGCACTACGATTATCGGATGAAGGTCCAAGACCCACCGTTTCGAAGCTAAGAGATCAGGCTACAATGCAGAAGAAGCCAACTCTGTCCAGTATCGAGTGTAACCAGGTCAAAAATGCAAGATACTACACCAGAACCGTAAAAACAGGTTCGCCAATCGCATTCTGGTGCAAACATCATAAATCAACCTACCTAAGTCCAAATTCAGAAATTCCAAAGCCATCCGAAAGATAAGAAACAGGGCTACATTTCATCAGAAGACCTCAACAACCAATTCGGAAGCATTCCCAACCAAAATAACCAATTACAGACGCAATTCTCACATTCGGGTAAAACCAGGGCAGCAAGGGTAATTCCGTCTTTTCACAAGATACGCTGCTCGGATTGACCTGAAAATTAGAAAATTTCCGGGTTCTCACACTCATTCTTTCGGGGCGTCACAAACTCCCCTCCTTAAAAGAACGTCGTCCTCGACATTCCATCTTATACCAATCAAGACGAGACATCTCGCAAGAATCACTAATATTTCAGACCAAACCCACTGTCTGGCATCCTAAACTTCAAGCCTAGGATACACAACAAGAATCTGAAGCCTAAGCTCTGATAGCAACTGTGACGGCCCCACCTCCCCCTAAGGCGAACCAAAGGGTTCGGCGGGCCGCCTGCCCAGCTCTCGCCGGGACTCAGCCGTTCACTACAGTCCTCAAATGAATTACAATATAAATCTCAAATATTACAACAAGTTCTTCAATAATTACATGTCATAAGCGAAGCGGAAACTAAATTTTCAACTATACATCAAATGATTCCAAATCCAAACTGTACAAGATATATGCCATCCAGCCACATGAATATGTACTACTCGCCCTTCCTTCGCCTTGAGCCCTGTGGAGGGGAATAAAATCGTTTTGGGGTGAGGTAGAAGCTCAGCGAGTAACCAGTAAAAGCAGTCATCAAATATATTTCCCAATAATGCATTTCAATGATGTCATGATTCCAAGATCAAATGTACATTTATTGCTCTCGTGAGCCAGTGAAATCATTGCACTTGAACACCCAACGCTCAAATAGATCATTTAACATTAACAGTGAGAGGGAGCCCTTTTTTGAGCTCCAGATAACATGAACATGAACCATAAACAGGGTGGAGACGTTGGTGTCCAGCACAAGACTTTCCCAGAACTCATTGAAGCCAAAATCATATCATGAATTCCCATGCAAGCACGCATGAGATGCCGTCGAGTAAATAATGCAAGAAACATTTCAATAATAACTTTGGAAACAGTTTAGGGTCACTCACCTCCATGGTTCAGAAACCATCCATCAAATATCATCGCCTTACTCAAATCCAAGCCTTAGATCACAAACGCAAAGCAATCAAGCCCTTTAAAAGTTCGGACAACACTTCACCTAAATTTGCTTACTTTTGCAGCCGTCATGGCTTCATTATATTTCTCATTCAAACCCAAAGGTACGCACACAACAACAAGTTCATTCAATAGCCATTCAGCAAGCTCCCAGAAGTACAAATACAAGTCAAGCTAGGGAAAAGTCCGGAAATGAAAGTTAAGCTCAAACCCAAAAAAATAGTTTTTGACATCATTTTACGGTAATGGTACCAAAGGCAATACGATTATCGGATGAAGGTCCAAGACCCACCGTTTCGAAGCTAAGAGATCAGGCTACAATGCAGAAGAAGCCAACTCTGTCCAGTATCGAGTGTAACCAGGTCAAAAATGCAAGATACTACACCAGAACCGTAAAAACAGGTTCGCCAATCGCATTCTGGTGCAAACATCATAAATCAACCTACCTAAGTCCAAATTCAGAAATTCCAAAGCCATCCGAAAGATAAGAAACAGGGCTACATTTCATCAGAAGACCTCAACAACCAATTCGGAAGCATTCCCAACCAAAATAACCAATTACAGACGCAATTCTCACATTCGGGTAAAACCAGGGCAGCAAGGGTAATTCCGTCTTTTCACAAGATACGCTGCTCGGATTGACCTGAAAATTAGAAAATTTCCGAGTTCTCACACTCATTCTTTCGGGGCGTCACAAACTCCCCTCCTTAAAAGAACGTCGTCCTCGACATTCCATCTTATACCAATCAAGACGAGACATCCCGCAAGAATCACTAATATTTCAGACCAAACCCACTGTCCGGCATCCTAAACTTCAAGCCTAGGATACACTACAAGAATCTGAAGCCTAAGCTCTGATAGCAACTGTGACGGCCCCACCTCCCCCTAAGGCGAACCAAAGGGTTCGGCGGGCCGCCTGCCCAGCTCTCGCCGGGACTCAGCCGTTCACTACAGTCCTCAAATGAATTACAATATAAATCTCAAATATTACAACAAGTTCTTCAATAATTACATGTCATAAGCGAAGCGGAAACTAAATTTTCAACTATACATCAAATGATTCCAAATCCAAACTGTACAAGATATATGCCATCCAGCCACATGAATATGTACTACTCGCCCTTCCTTCGCCTTGAGCCCTGTGGAGGGGAATAAAATCGTTTTGGGGTGAGCTAGAAGCTCAGCGAGTAACCAGTAAAAGCAGTCATCAAATATATTTCCCAATAATGCATTTCAATGATGTCATGATTCCAAGATCAAATGTACGTTTATTGCTCTCGTGAGCCAGTGAAATCATTGCACTTGAACACCCAACGCTCAAATGGATCATTTCACATTAACAGTGAGAGGGAGCCCCTTTTTGAGCTCCAGATAACATGAACATGAACCATAAACAGGGTGGAGACGTTGGTGTCCAGCACAAGACTTTCCCAGAACTCATTGAAGCCAAAATCATATCATGAATTCCCATGCAAGCACGCATGAGACGCCGTCGAGTAAATAATGCAAGAAACATTTCAATAATAACTTTGGAAACAGTTTAGGGTCACTCACCTCCATGGTTCAGAAACCATCCATCAAATATCATCGCCTTACTCAAATCCAAGCCTTAGATCACAAACGCAAAGCAATCAAGCCCTTTAAAAGTTCGGACAACACTTCACCTAAATTTGCTTACTTTTGCAGCCGTCATGGCTTCATTATATTTCTCATTCAAACCCAAAGGTACGCACACAACAACAAGTTCATTCAATAGCCATTCAGCAAGCTCCCAGAAGTACAAATACAAGTCAAGCTAGGGAAAAGTCCGGAAATGAAAGTTAAGCTCAAACCCAGAAAAATAGTTTTTGACATCATTTTACGGTAATGGCACCAAAGGCACTACGATTATCGGATGAAGGTCCAAGACCCACCGTTTCGAAGCTAAGAGATCAGGCTACAATGCAGAAGAAGCCAACTCTGTCCAGTATCGAGTGTAACCAGGTCAAAAATGCAAGGTACTACACCAGAACCGTAAAAACAGGTTCGCCAATCGCATTCTGGTGCAAACATCATAAATCAACCTACCTAAGTCCAAATTCAGAAATTCCAAAGCCATCCGAAAGATAAGAAACAGGGCTACATTTCATCAGAAGACCTCAACAACCAATTCGGAAGCATTCCCAACCAAAATAACCAATTACAGACGCAATTCTCACATTCGGGTAAAACCAGGGCAGCAAGGGTAATTCCGTCTTTTCACAAGATACGCTGCTCGGATTGACCTGAAAATTAGAAAATTTCCGGGTTCTCACACTCATTCTTTCGGGGCGTCACAAACTCCCCTCCTTAAAAGAACGTCGTCCTCGACATTCCATCTTATACCAATCAAGACGAGACATCCCGCAAGAATCACTAATATTTCAGACCAAACCCACTGTCCGGCATCCTAAACTTCAAGCCTAGGATACACTACAAGAATCTGAAGCCTAAGCTCAGATAGCAACTGTGACGGCCCCACCTCCCCCTAAGGCGAACCAAAGGGTTCGGCGGGCCGCCTGCCCAGCTCTCGCCGGGACTCAGCCGTTCACTACAGTCCTCAAATGAATTACAATATAAATCTCAAATATTACAACAAGTTCTTCAATAATTACATGTCATAAGCGAAGCGGAAACTAAATTTTCAACTATACATCAAATGATTCCAAATCCAAACTGTACAAGATATATGCCATCCAGCCACATGAATATGTACTACTCGCCCTTCCTTCGCCTTGAGCCCTGTGGGGGGGAATAAAATCGTTTTGGGGTGAGTTAGAAGCTCAGCGAGTAACCAGTAAAAGCAGTCATCAAATATATTTCCCAATAATGCATTTCAATGATGTCATGATTCCAAGATCAAATGTACATTTATTGCTCTCGTGAGCCAGTGAAATCATTGCACTTGAACACCCAACGCTCAAATAGATAATTTAACATTAACAGTGAGAGGGAGCCCCTTTTTGAGCTCCAGATAACATGAACATGAACCATAAACAGGGTGGAGACGTTGGTGTCCAGCACAAGACTTTCCCAGAACTCATTGAAGCCAAAATCATATCATGAATTCCCATGCAAGCACGCATGAGATGCCGTCGAGTAAATAATGCAAGAAACATTTCAATAATAACTTTGGAAACAGTTTAGGGTCACTCGCCTCCATGGCTCAGAAACCATCCATCAAATATCATTGCCTTACTCAAATCCAAGCCTTAGATCACAAACGCAAACCAATCAAGCCCTTTAAAAGTTCGGACAGCACTTCCCCCAAATTTGATTACTTTTCCAGCCGTCATGGCTTCATTATATTTCTCATTCAAACCCAAAGGTACACACACAACAAGTTCATTCAATAGCCATTCAGCAAGCTCCCAGAAGTACAAATACAAGTCAAGCTAGGGAAAAGTCCGGAAATGAAAGTTAAGCTCAAACCCAGAAAAATAGTTTTTGAACTTTATTTGGCCAAATCGTCGCATTCTCAAAGTCCCATGGCCTTTTACTTTTCATTTACACACATTCACATTCCACTACTCACACACCACACACCATCACCACCACATCATTCAAAAAGTGGGGCGCGACAGGGACTCAGCCGTTCACTACAGTCCTCAAATGAATTACAATATAAATCTCAAATATTACAACAAGTTCTTCAATAATTACATGTCATAAGCGAAGCGGAAACTAAATTTTCAACTATACATCAAATGATTCCAAATCCAAACTGTACAAGATATATGCCATCCAGCCACATGAATATGTACTACTCGCCCTTCCTTCGCCTTGAGCCCTGTGGAGGGGAATAAAATCATTTTGGGGTGAGCTAGAAGCTCAGCGTGTAACGAGTAAAAGCAGTCATCAAATATATTTCACAATAATGCATTTCAATGATGTCATGATTCCAAGATCAAATGTACGTTTATTGCTCTCGTGAGCCAGTGAAATCATTGCACTTGAACACCCAACGCTCAAATAGATCATTTAACATTAACAGTGAGAGGGAGCCCTTTTTTGAGCTCCAGATAACATGAACATGAACCATAAACAGGGTGGAGACGTTGGTGTCCAGCACAAGACTTTCCCAGAACTCATTGAAGCCAAAATCATATCATGAATTCCCATGCAAGCACGCATGAGATGCCGTCGAGTAAATAATGCAAGAAACATTTCAATAATAACTTTGGAAACAGTTTAGGGTCACTCACCTCCATGATTCAGAAACCATCCATCAAATATCATCGCCTTACTCAAATCCAAGCCTTAGATCACAAACGCAAAGCAATCAAGCCCTTTAAAAGTTCGGACAACACTTCACCTAAATTTGCTTACTTTTGCAGCCGTCATGGCTTCATTATATTTCTCATTCAAACCCAAAGGTACGCACACAACAACAATTTCATTCAATAGCCATTCAGCAAGCTCCCAGAAGTACAAATACAAGTCAAGCTAGGGAAAAGTCCGGAAAAGAAAGTTAAGCTCAAACCCAGAAAAATAGTTTTTGACATCATTTTACGGTAATGGCACCAAAGGCACTACGATTATCGGATGAAGGTCCAAGACCCACCGTTTCGAAGCTAAGAGATCAGGCTACAATGCAGAAGAAGCCAACTCTGTCCAGTATCGAGTGTAACCAGGTCAAAAATGCAAGATACTACACCAGAACCGTAAAAACAGGTTCGCCAATCGCATTCTGGTGCAAACATCATAAATCAACCTACCTAAGTCCAAATTCAGAAATTCCAAAGCCATCCGAAAGATAAGAAACAGGGCTACATTTCATCAGAAGACCTCAACAACCAATTCGGAAGCATTCCCAACCAAAATAACCAATTACAGACGCAATTCTCACATTCGGGTAAAACCAGGGCAGCAAGGGTAATTCCGTCTTTTCACAAGATACGCTGCTCGGATTGACCTGAAAATTAGAAAATTTCCGGGTTCTCACACTCATTCTTTCGGGGCGTCACAAACTCCCCTCCTTAAAAGAACGTCGTCCTCGACATTCCATCTTATACCAATCAAGACGAGACATCCCGCAAGAATCACTAATATTTCAGACCAAACCCACTGTCCGGCATCCTAAACTTCAAGCCTAGGATACACTACAAGAATCTGAAGCCTAAGCTCTGATAGCAACTGTGACGGCCCCACCTCCCCCTAAGGCGAACCAAAGGGTTCGGCGGGCCGCCTGCCCAGCTCTCGCCGGGACTCAGCCGTTCACTACAGTCCTCAAATGAATTACAATATAAATCTCAAATATTACAACAAGTTCTTCAATAATTACATGTCATAAGCGAAGCGGAAACTAAATTTTCAACTATACATCAAATGATTCCAAATCCAAACTGTACAAGATATATGCCATCCAGCCACATGAATATGTACTACTCGCCCTTCCTTCGCCTTGAGCCCTGTGGAGGGGAATAAAATCGTTTTGGGGTGAGCTAGAAGCTCAGCGAGTAACCAGTAAAAGCAGTCATCAAATATATTTCCCAATAATGCATTTCAATGATGTCATGTTTTCAAGATCAAATGTACATTTATTGCTCTCGTGAGCCAGTGAAATCATTGCACTTGAACACCCAACGCTCAAATAGATCATTTAACATTAACAGTGAGAGGGAGCCCCTTTTTGAGCTCCAGATAACATGAACATGAACCATAAACAGGGTGGAGACGTTGGTGTCCAGCACAAGACTTTCCCAGAACTCATTGAAGCCAAAATCATATCATGAATTCCCATGCAAGCACGCATGAGATGCCGTCGAGTAAATAATGCAAGAAACATTTCAATAATAACTTTGGAAACAGTTTAGGGTCACTCACCTCCATGGTTCAGAAACCATCCATCAAATATCATCGCCTTACTCAAATCCAAGCCTTAGATCACAAACGCAAAGCAATCAAGCCCTTTAAAAGTTCGGACAACACTTCACCTAAATTTGCTTACTTTTGCAGCCGTCATGGCTTCATTATATTTCTCATTCAAACCCAAAGGTACGCACACAACAACAAGTTCATTCAATAGCCATTCAGCAAGCTCCCAGAAGTACAAATACAAGTCAAGCTAGGGAAAAGTCCGGAAATGAAAGTTAAGCTCAAACCCAGAAAAATAGTTTTTGACATCATTTTACGGTAATGGCACCAAAGGCACTACGATTATCGGATGAAGGTCCAAGACCCACCGTTTCGAAGCTAAGAGATCAGGCTACAATGCAGAAGAAGCCAACTCTGTCCAGTATCGAGTGTAACCAGGTCAAAAATGCAAGGTACTACACCAGAACCGTAAAAACAGGTTCGCCAATCGCATTCTGGTGCAAACATCATAAATCAACCTACCTAAGTCCAAATTCAGAAATTCCAAAGCCATCCGAAAGATAAGAAACAGGGCTACATTTCATCAGAAGACCTCAACAACCAATTCGGAAGCATTCCCAACCAAAATAACCAATTACAGACGCAATTCTCACATTCGGGTAAAACCAGGGCAGCAAGGGTAATTCCGTCTTTTCACAAGATACGCTGCTCGGATTGACCTGAAAATTAGAAAATTTCCGGGTTCTCACACTCATTCTTTCGGGGCGTCACAAACTCCCCTCCTTAAAAGAACGTCGTCCTCGACATTCCATCTTATACCAATCAAGACGAGACATCCCGCAAGAATCACTAATATTTCAGACCAAACCCACTGTCCGGCATCCTAAACTTCAAGCCTAGGATACACTACAAGAATCTGAAGCCTAAGCTCTGATAGCAACTGTGACGGCCCCACCTCCCCCTAAGGCGAACCAAAGGGTTCGGCGGGCCGCCTGCCCAGCTCTCGCCGGGACTCAGCCGTTCACTACAGTCCTCAAATGAATTACAATATAAATCTCAAATATTACAACAAGTTCTTCAATAATTACATGTCATAAGCGAAGCGGAAACTAAATTTTCAACTATACATCAAATGATTCCAAATCCAAACTGTACAAGATATATGCCATCCAGCCACATGAATATGTACTACTCGCCCTTCCTTCGCCTTGAGCCCTGTGGAGGGGAATAAAATCGTTTTGGGGTGAGCTAGAAGCTCAGCGAGTAACCAGTAAAAGCAGTCATCAAATATATTTCCCAATAATGCATTTCAATGATGTCATGTTTTCAAGATCAAATGTACATTTATTGCTCTCGTGAGCCAGTGAAATCATTGCACTTGAACACCCAACGCTCAAATAGATCATTTAACATTAACAGTGAGAGGGAGCCCCTTTTTGAGCTCCAGATAACATGAACATGAACCATAAACAGGGTGGAGACGTTGGTGTCCAGCACAAGACTTTCCCAGAACTCATTGAAGCCAAAATCATATCATGAATTCCCATGCAAGCACGCATGAGATGCCGTCGAGTAAATAATGCAAGAAACATTTCAATAATAACTTTGGAAACAGTTTAGGGTCACTCACCTCCATGGTTCAGAAACCATCCATCAAATATCATCGCCTTACTCAAATCCAAGCCTTAGATCACAAACGCAAAGCAATCAAGCCCTTTAAAAGTTCGGACAACACTTCACCTAAATTTGCTTACTTTTGCAGCCGTCATGGCTTCATTATATTTCTCATTCAAACCCAAAGGTACGCACACAACAACAAGTTCATTCAATAGCCATTCAGCAAGCTCCCAGAAGTACAAATACAAGTCAAGCTAGGGAAAAGTCCGGAAATGAAAGTTAAGCTCAAACCCAGAAAAATAGTTTTTGACATCATTTTACGGTAATGGCACCAAAGGCACTACGATTATCGGATGAAGGTCCAAGACCCACCGTTTCGAAGCTAAGAGATCAGGCTACAATGCAGAAGAAGCCAACTCTGTCCAGTATCGAGTGTAACCAGGTCAAAAATGCAAGGTACTACACCAGAACCGTAAAAACAGGTTCGCCAATCGCATTCTGGTGCAAACATCATAAATCAACCTACCTAAGTCCAAATTCAGAAATTCCAAAGCCATCCGAAAGATAAGAAACAGGGCTACATTTCATCAGAAGACCTCAACAACCAATTCGGAAGCATTCCCAACCAAAATAACCAATTACAGACGCAATTCTCACATTCGGGTAAAACCAGGGCAGCAAGGGTAATTCCGTCTTTTCACAAGATACGCTGCTCGGATTGACCTGAAAATTAGAAAATTTCCGGGTTCTCACACTCATTCTTTCGGGGCGTCACAAACTCCCCTCCTTAAAAGAACGTCGTCCTCGACATTCCATCTTATACCAATCAAGACGAGACATCCCGCAAGAATCACTAATATTTCAGACCAAACCCACTGTCCGGCATCCTAAACTTCAAGCCTAGGATACACTACAAGAATCTGAAGCCTAAGCTCTGATAGCAACTGTGACGGCCCCACCTCCCCCTAAGGCGAACCAAAGGGTTCGGCGGGCCGCCTGCCCAGCTCTCGCCGGGACTCAGCCGTTCACTACAGTCCTCAAATGAATTACAATATAAATCTCAAATATTACAACAAGTTCTTCAATAATTACATGTCATAAGCGAAGCGGAAACTAAATTTTCAACTATACATCAAATGATTCCAAATCCAAACTGTACAAGATATATGCCATCCAGCCACATGAATATGTACTACTCGCCCTTCCTTCGCCTTGAGCCCTGTGGAGGGGAATAAAATCGTTTTGGGGTGAGCTAGAAGCTCAGCGAGTAACCAGTAAAAGCAGTCATCAAATATATTTCCCAATAATGCATTTCAATGATGTCATGATTCCAAGATCAAATGTACATTTATTGCTCTCGTGAGCCAGTGAAATCATTGCACTTGAACACCCAACGCTCAAATAGATCATTTAACATTAACAGTGAGAGGGAACCCTTTTTTGAGCTCCAGATAACATGAACATGAACCATAAACAGGGTGGAGACGTTGGTGTCCAGCACAAGACTTTCCCAGAACTCATTGAAGCCAAAATCATATCATGAATTCCCATGCAAGCACGCATGAGATGCCGTCGAGTAAATAATGCAAGAAACATTTCAATAATAACTTTGGAAACAGTTTAGGGTCACTCACCTCCATGGTTCAGAAACCATCCATCAAATATCATCGCCTTACTCAAATCCAAGCCTTAGATCACAAACGCAAAGCAATCAAACCCTTTAAAAGTTCGGACAACACTTCACCTAAATTTGCTTACTTTTGCAGCCGTCATGGCTTCATTATATTTCTCATTCAAACCCAAAGGTACGCACACAACAACAAGTTCATTCAATAGCCATTCAGCAAGCTCCCAGAAGTACAAATACAAGTCAAGATAGGGAAAAGTCCGGAAATGAAAGTTAAGCTCAAACCCAGAAAAATAGTTTTTGACATCATTTTACGGTAATGGCACCAAAGGCACTACGATTATCGGATGAAGGTCCAAGACCCACCGTTTCGAAGCTAAGAGATCAGGCTACAATGCAGAAGAAGCCAACTCTGTCCAGTATCGAGTGTAACCAGGTCAAAAATGCAAGGTACTACACCAGAACCGTAAAAACAGGTTCGCCAATCGCATTCTGGTGCAAACATCATAAATCAACCTACCTAAGTCCAAATTCAGAAATTCCAAAGCCATCCGAAAGATAAGAAACAGGGCTACATTTCATCAGAAGACCTCAACAACCAATTCGGAAGCATTCCCAACCAAAATAACCAATTACAGACGCAATTCTCACATTCGGGTAAAACCAGGGCAGCAAGGGTAATTCCGTCTTTTCACAAGATACGCTGCTCGGATTGACCTGAAAATTAGAAAATTTCCGGGTTCTCACACTCATTCTTTCGGGGCGTCACAAACTCCCCTCCTTAAAAGAACGTCGTCCTCGACATTCCATCTTATACCAATCAAGACGAGACATCCCGCAAGAATCACTAATATTTCAGACCAAACCCACTGTCCGGCATCCTAAACTTCAAGCCTAGGATACACTACAAGAATCTGAAGCCTAAGCTCTGATAGCAACTGTGACGGCCCCACCTCCCCCTAAGGCGAACCAAAGGGTTCGGCGGGCCGCCTGCCCAGCTCTCGCCGGGACTCAGCCGTTCACTACAGTCCTCAAATGAATTACAATATAAATCTCAAATATTACAACAAGTTCTTCAATAATTACATGTCATAAGCGAAGCGGAAACTAAATTTTCAACTATACATCAAATGATTCCAAATCCAAACTGTACAAGATATATGCCATCCAGCCACATGAATATGTACTACTCGCCCTTCCTTCGCCTTGAGCCCTGTGGAGGGGAATAAAATCGTTTTGGGGTGAGCTAGAAGCTCAGCGAGTAACCAGTAAAAGCAGTCATCAAATATATTTCCCAATAATGCATTTCAATGATGTCATGATTCCAAGATCAAATGTACATTTATTGCTCTCGTGAGCCAGTGAAATCATTGCACTTGAACACCCAACGCTCAAATAGATCATTTAACATTAACAGTGAGAGGGAACCCTTTTTTGAGCTCCAGATAACATGAACATGAACCATAAACAGGGTGGAGACGTTGGTGTCCAGCACAAGACTTTCCCAGAACTCATTGAAGCCAAAATCATATCATGAATTCCCATGCAAGCACGCATGAGATGCCGTCGAGTAAATAATGCAAGAAACATTTCAATAATAACTTTGGAAACAGTTTAGGGTCACTCACCTCCATGGTTCAGAAACCATCCATCAAATATCATCGCCTTACTCAAATCCAAGCCTTAGATCACAAACGCAAAGCAATCAAACCCTTTAAAAGTTCGGACAACACTTCACCTAAATTTGCTTACTTTTGCAGCCGTCATGGCTTCATTATATTTCTCATTCAAACCCAAAGGTACGCACACAACAACAAGTTCATTCAATAGCCATTCAGCAAGCTCCCAGAAGTACAAATACAAGTCAAGATAGGGAAAAGTCCGGAAATGAAAGTTAAGCTCAAACCCAGAAAAATAGTTTTTGACATCATTTTACGGTAATGGCACCAAAGGCACTACGATTATCGGATGAAGGTCCAAGACCCACCGTTTCGAAGCTAAGAGATCAGGCTACAATGCAGAAGAAGCCAACTCTGTCCAGTATCGAGTGTAACCAGGTCAAAAATGCAAGGTACTACACCAGAACCGTAAAAACAGGTTCGCCAATCGCATTCTGGTGCAAACATCATAAATCAACCTACCTAAGTCCAAATTCAGAAATTCCAAAGCCATCCGAAAGATAAGAAACAGGGCTACATTTCATCAGAAGACCTCAACAACCAATTCGGAAGCATTCCCAACCAAAATAACCAATTACAGACGCAATTCTCACATTCGGGTAAAACCAGGGCAGCAAGGGTAATTCCGTCTTTTCACAAGATACGCTGCTCGGATTGACCTGAAAATTAGAAAATTTCCGGGTTCTCACACTCATTCTTTCGGGGCGTCACAAACTCCCCTCCTTAAAAGAACGTCGTCCTCGACATTCCATCTTATACCAATCAAGACGAGACATCCCGCAAGAATCACTAATATTTCAGACCAAACCCACTGTCCGGCATCCTAAACTTCAAGCCTAGGATACACTACAAGAATCTGAAGCCTAAGCTCTGATAGCAACTGTGACGGCCCCACCTCCCCCTAAGGCGAACCAAAGGGTTCGGCGGGCCGCCTGCCCAGCTCTCGCCGGGACTCAGCCGTTCACTACAGTCCTCAAATGAATTACAATATAAATCTCAAATATTACAACAAGTTCTTCAATAATTACATGTCATAAGCGAAGCGGAAACTAAATTTTCAACTATACATCAAATGATTCCAAATCCAAACTGTACAAGATATATGCCATCCAGCCACATGAATATGTACTACTCGCCCTTCCTTCGCCTTGAGCCCTGTGGAGGGGAATAAAATCGTTTTGGGGTGAGCTAGAAGCTCAGCGAGTAACCAGTAAAAGCAGTCATCAAATATATTTCCCAATAATGCATTTCAATGATGTCATGATTCCAAGATCAAATGTACATTTATTGCTCTCGTGAGCCAGTGAAATCATTGCACTTGAACACCCAACGCTCAAATAGATCATTTAACATTAACAGTGAGAGGGAACCCTTTTTTGAGCTCCAGATAACATGAACATGAACCATAAACAGGGTGGAGACGTTGGTGTCCAGCACAAGACTTTCCCAGAACTCATTGAAGCCAAAATCATATCATGAATTCCCATGCAAGCACGCATGAGATGCCGTCGAGTAAATAATGCAAGAAACATTTCAATAATAACTTTGGAAACAGTTTAGGGTCACTCACCTCCATGGTTCAGAAACCATCCATCAAATATCATCGCCTTACTCAAATCCAAGCCTTAGATCACAAACGCAAAGCAATCAAGCCCTTTAAAAGTTCGGACAACACTTCACCTAAATTTGCTTACTTTTGCAGCCGTCATGGCTTCATTATATTTCTCATTCAAACCCAAAGGTACGCACACAACAACAAGTTCATTCAATAGCCATTCAGCAAGCTCCCAGAAGTACAAATACAAGTCAAGCTAGGGAAAAGTCCGGAAATTAAAGTTAAGCTCAAACCCAGAAAAATAGTTTTTGACATCATTTTACGGTAATGGCACCAAAGGCACTACGATTATCGGATGAATGTCCAAGACCCACCGTTTCGAAGCTAAGAGATCAGGCTACAATGCAGAAGAAGCCAACTCTGTCCAGTATCGAGTGTAACCAGGTCAAAAATGCAAGATACTACACCAGAACCGTAAAAACAGGTTCGCCAATCGCATTCTGGTGCAAACATCATAAATCAACCTACCTAAGTCCAAATTCAGAAATTCCAAAGCCATCCGAAAGATAAGAAACAGGGCTACATTTCATCAGAAGACCTCAACAACCAATTCGGAAGCATTCCCAACCAAAATAACCAATTACAGACGCAATTCTCACATTCGGGTAAAACCAGGGCAGCAAGGGTAATTCCGTCTTTTCACAAGATACGCTGCTCGGATTGACCTGAAAATTAGAAAATTTCCGAGTTCTCACACTCATTCTTTCGGGGCGTCACAAACTCCCCTCCTTAAAAGAACGTCGTCCTCGACATTCCATCTTATACCAATCAAGACGAGACATCCCGCAAGAATCACTAATATTTCAGACCAAACCCACTGTCCGGCATCCTAAACTTCAAGCCTAGGATACACTACAAGAATCTGAAGCCTAAGCTCTGATAGCAACTGTGACGGCCCCACCTCCCCCTAAGGCGAACCAAAGGGTTCGGCGGGCCGCCTGCCCAGCTCTCGCCGGGACTCAGCCGTTCACTACAGTCCTCAAATGAATTACAATATAAATCTCAAATATTACAACAAGTTCTTCAATAATTACATGTCATAAGCGAAGCGGAAACTAAATTTTCAACTATACATCAAATGATTCCAAATCCAAACTGTACAAGATATATGCCATCCAGCCACATGAATATGTACTACTCGCCCTTCCTTCGCCTTGAGCCCTGTGGAGGGGAATAAAATCGTTTTGGGGTGAGGTAGAAGCTCAGCGAGTAACCAGTAAAAGCAGTCATCAAATATATTTCCCAATAATGCATTTCAATGATGTCATGATTCCAAGATCAAATGTACATTTATTGCTCTCGTGAGCCAGTGAAATCATTGCACTTGAACACCCAACGCTCAAATAGATCATTTAACATTAACAGTGAGAGGGAGCCCTTTTTTGAGCTCCAGATAACATGAACATGAACCATAAACAGGGTGGAGACGTTGGTGTCCAGCACAAGACTTTCCCAGAACTCATTGAAGCCAAAATCATATCATGAATTCCCATGCAAGCACGCATGAGATGCCGTCGAGTAAATAATGCAAGAAACATTTCAATAATAACTTTGGAAACAGTTTAGGGTCACTCACCTCCATGGTTCAGAAACCATCCATCAAATATCATCGCCTTACTCAAATCCAAGCCTTAGATCACAAACGCAAAGCAATCAAGCCCTTTAAAAGTTCGGACAACACTTCACCTAAATTTGCTTACTTTTGCAGCCGTCATGGCTTCATTATATTTCTCATTCAAACCCAAAGGTACGCACACAACAACAAGTTCATTCAATAGCCATTCAGCAAGCTCCCAGAAGTACAAATACAAGTCAAGCTAGGGAAAAGTCCGGAAATGAAAGTTAAGCTCAAACCCAGAAAAATAGTTTTTGACATCATTTTACGGTAATGGTACCAAAGGCAATACGATTATCGGATGAAGGTCCAAGACCCACCGTTTCGAAGCTAAGAGATCAGGCTACAATGCAGAAGAAGCCAACTCTGTCCAGTATCGAGTGTAACCAGGTCAAAAATGCAAGATACTACACCAGAACCGTAAAAACAGGTTCGCCAATCGCATTCTGGTGCAAACATCATAAATCAACCTACCTAAGTCCAAATTCAGAAATTCCAAAGCCATCCGAAAGATAAGAAACAGGGCTACATTTCATCAGAAGACCTCAACAACCAATTCGGAAGCATTCCCAACCAAAATAACCAATTACAGACGCAATTCTCACATTCGGGTAAAACCAGGGCAGCAAGGGTAATTCCGTCTTTTCACAAGATACGCTGCTCGGATTGACCTGAAAATTAGAAAATTTCCGAGTTCTCACACTCATTCTTTCGGGGCGTCACAAACTCCCCTCCTTAAAAGAACGTCGTCCTCGACATTCCATCTTATACCAATCAAGACGAGACATCCCGCAAGAATCACTAATATTTCAGACCAAACCCACTGTCCGGCATCCTAAACTTCAAGCCTAGTATACACTACAAGAATCTGAAGCCTAAGCTCTGATAGCAACTGTGACGGCCCCACCTCCCCCTAAGGCGAACCAAAGGGTTCGGCGGGCCGCCTGCCCAGCTCTCGCCGGGACTCAGCCGTTCACTACAGTCCTCAAATGAATTACAATATAAATCTCAAATATTACAACAAGTTCTTCAATAATTACATGTCATAAGCGAAGCGGAAACTAAATTTTCAACTATACATCAAATGATTCCAAATCCAAACTGTACAAGATATATGCCATCCAGCCACATGAATATGTACTACTCGCCCTTCCTTCGCCTTGAGCCCTGTGGAGGGGAATAAAATCGTTTTGGGGTGAGATAGAAGCTCAGCGAGTAACCAGTAAAAGTAGTCATCAAATATATTTCCCAATAATGCATTTCAATGATGTCATGATTCCAAGATCAAATGTACATTTATTGCTCTCGTGAGCCAGTGAAATCATTGCACTTGAACACCCAACGCTCAAATAGATCATTTAACATTAACAGTGAGAGGGAGCCCCTTTTTGAGCTCCAGATAACATGAACATGAACCATAAACAGGGTGGAGACGTTGGTGTCCAGCACAAGACTTTCCCAGAACTCATTGAAGCCAAAATCATATCATGAATTCCCATGCAAGCACGCATGAGATGCCGTCGAGTAAATAATGCAAGAAACATTTCAATAATAACTTTGGAAACAGTTTAGGGTCACTCACCTCCATGGTTCAGAAACCATCCATCAAATATCATCGCCTTACTCAAATCCAAGCCTTAGATCACAAACGCAAAGCAATCAAGCCCTTTAAAAGTTCGGACAACACTTCACCTAAATTTGCTTACTTTTGCAGCCGTCATGGCTTCATTATATTTCTCATTCAAACCCAAAGGTACGCACACAACAACAAGTTCATTCAATAGCCATTCAGCAAGCTCCCAGAAGTACAAATACAAGTCAAGCTAGGGAAAAGTCCGGAAATGAAAGTTAAGCTCAAACCCAGAAAAATAGTTTTTGACATCATTTTACGGTAATGGCACCAAAGGCACTACGATTATCGGATGAAGGTCCAAGACCCACCGTTTCGAGGCTAAGAGATCAGGCTACAATGCAGAAGAAGCCAACTCTGTCCAGTATCGAGTGTAACCAGGTCAAAAATGCAAGGTACTACACCAGAACCGTAAAAACAGGTTCGCCAATCGCATTCTGGTGTAAACATCATAAATCAACCTACCTAAGTCCAAATTCAGAAATTCCAAAGCCATCCGAAAGATAAGAAACAGGGCTACATTTCATCAGAAGACCTCAACAACCAATTCGGAAGCATTCCCAACCAAAATAACCAATTACAGACGCAATTCTCACATTCGGGTAAAACCAGGGCAGCAAGGGTAATTCCGTCTTTTCACAAGATACGCTGCTCGGATTGACCTGAAAATTAGAAAATTTCCGGGTTCTCACACTCATTCTTTCGGGGCGTCACAAACTCCCCTCCTTAAAAGAACGTCGTCCTCGACATTCCATCTTATACCAATCAAGACGAGACATCTCGCAAGAATCACTAATATTTCAGACCAAACCCACTGTCCGGCATCCTAAACTTCAAGCCTAGGATACACAACAAGAATCTGAAGCCTAAGCTCTGATAGCAACTGTGACGGCCCCACCTCCCCCTAAGGCGAACCAAAGGGTTCGGCGGGCCGCCTGCCCAACTCTCGCCGGGACTCAGCCGTTCACTACAGTCCTCAAATGAATTACAATATAAATCTCAAATATTACAACAAGTTCTTCAATAATTACATGTCATAAGCGAAGCGGAAACTAAATTTTCAACTATACATCAAATGATTCCAAATCCAAACTGTACAAGATATATGCCATCCAGCCACATGAATATGTACTACTCGCCCTTCCTTCGCCTTGAGCCCTGTGGAGGGGAATAAAATCGTTTTGGGGTGAGTTAGAAGCTCAGCGAGTAACCAGTAAAAGCAGTCATCAAATATATTTCCCAATAATGCATTTCAATGATGTCATGATTCCAAGATCAAATGTACGTTTATTGCTCTCGTGAGCCAGTGAAATCATTGCACTTGAACACCCAACGCTCAAATGGATCATTTCACATTAACAGTGAGAGGGAGCCCCTTTTTGAGCTCCAGATAACATGAACATGAACCATAAACAGGGTGGAGACGTTGGTGTCCAGCACAAGACTTTCCCAGAACTCATTGAAGCCAAAATCATATCATGAATTCCCATGCAAGCACGCATGAGACGCCGTCGAGTAAATAATGCAAGAAACATTTCAATAATAACTTTGGAAACAGTTTAGGGTCACTCACCTCCATGGTTCAGAAACCATCCATCAAATATCATCGCCTTACTCAAATCCAAGCCTTAGATCACAAACGCAAAGCAATCAAGCCCTTTAAAAGTTCGGACAACACTTCACCTAAATTTGCTTACTTTTGCAGCCGTCATGGCTTCATTATATTTCTCATTCAAACCCAAAGGTACGCACACAACAACAAGTTCATTCAATAGCCATTCAGCAAGCTCCCAGAAGTACAAATACAAGTCAAGCTAGGGAAAAGTCCGGAAATGAAAGTTAAGCTCAAACCCAGAAAAATAGTTTTTGACATCATTTTACGGTAATGGCACCAAAGGCACTACGATTATCGGATGAAGGTCCAAGACCCACCGTTTCGAAGCTAAGAGATCAGGCTACAATGCAGAAGAAGCCAACTCTGTCCAGTATCGAGTGTAACCAGGTCAAAAATGCAAGGTACTACACCAGAACCGTAAAAACAGGTTCGCCAATCGCATTCTGGTGCAAACATCATAAATCAACCTACCTAAGTCCAAATTCAGAAATTCCAAAGCCATCCGAAAGATAAGAAACAGGGCTACATTTCATCAGAAGACCTCAACAACCAATTCGGAAGCATTCCCAACCAAAATAACCAATTACAGACGCAATTCTCACATTCGGGTAAAACCAGGGCAGCAAGGGTAATTCCGTCTTTTCACAAGATACGCTGCTCGGATTGACCTGAAAATTAGAAAATTTCCGGGTTCTCACACTCATTCTTTCGGGGCGTCACAAACTCCCCTCCTTAAAAGAACGTCGTCCTCGACATTCCATCTTATACCAATCAAGACGAGACATCCCGCAAGAATCACTAATATTTCAGACCAAACCCACTGTCCGGCATCCTAAACTTCAAGCCTAGGATACACTACAAGAATCTGAAGCCTAAGCTCAGATAGCAACTGTGACGGCCCCACCTCCCCCTAAGGCGAACCAAAGGGTTCGGCGGGCCGCCTGCCCAGCTCTCGCCGGGACTCAGCCGTTCACTACAGTCCTCAAATGAATTACAATATAAATCTCAAATATTACAACAAGTTCTTCAATAATTACATGTCATAAGCGAAGCGGAAACTAAATTTTCAACTATACATCAAATGATTCCAAATCCAAACTGTACAAGATATATGCCATCCAGCCACATGAATATGTACTACTCGCCCTTCCTTCGCCTTGAGCCTTGTGGAGGGGAATAAAATCGTTTTGGGGTGAGCTAGAAGCTCAGCGAGTAACCAGTAAAAGCAGTCATCAAATATATTTCACAATAATGCATTTCAACGATGTCATGATTCCAAGATCAAATGTACGTTTATTGCTCTCGTGAGCCAGTGAAATCATTGCACTTGAACACCCAACGCTCAAATAGATCATTTCACATTAACAGTGAGAGGGAGCCCCTTTTTGAGCTCCAGATAACATGAACATGAACCAAAAACAGGGTGGAGACGTTGGTGTCCAGCACAAGACTTTCCCAGAACTCATTGAAGCCAAAATCATATCATGAATTCACATGCAAGCACGCATGAGATGCCGTCGAGTAAATAATGCAAGAAACATTTCAATAATAACTTTGGAAACAGTTTAGGGTCACTCACCTCCATGGTTCAGAAACCATCCATCAAATATCATCGCCTTACTCAAATCCAAGCCTTAGATCACAAACGCAAAGCAATCAAGCCCTTTAAAAGTTCGGACAACACTTCACCTAAATTTGCTTACTTTTGCAGCCGTCATGGCTTCATTATATTTCTCATTCAAACCCAAAGGTACGCACACAACAACAAGTTCATTCAACAGCCATTCAGCAAGTTCCCAGAAGTACAAATACAAGTCAAGCTAGGGAAAAGTCCGGAAATGAAAGTTAAGCTCAAACCCTGAAAAACAGTTTTTGACATCATTTTGCGGTAATGGCACCAAAGGCACTACGATTATCGGATGAAGGTCCAAGACCCACCGTTTCGAAGCTAAGAGATCAGGCTACAATGCAGAAGAAGGCAACTCTGTCCAGTATCGAGTGTAACCAGGTCAAAAATGCAAGATACTACACCAGAACCGCAAAAACAGGTTCGCCAATCGGATTCTGGTGCAAACATCATAAATCAACCTACCTAAGTCCAAATTCAGAAATTCCAAAGCCATCTGAAAGATAAGAAACAGGGCTACATTTCATCAGAAGACCTCAACAACCAATTCGGAAGCATTCCCAACCAAAATAACCAATTACAGACGCAATTCTCACATTCGGGTAAAACCAGGGCAGCAAGGGTATTTCCGTCTTTTCACAAGATACGCTGCTCGGATTGACCTGAAAATTAGAAAATTTCTGGGTTCTCACACTCATTCTTTCGGGGCGTCACAAACTCCCCTCCTTAAAAGAACGTCGTCCTCGACATTCCATCTTATACCAACCAAGTCGAGACATCCCGCAAGAATCACTAATATTTCAGACCAAACCCATTGTCCGGCATCCTAAACCTCAAGCCTAGGATACACTACAAGAATCTGAAGCCTAAGCTCTGATACCAACTGTGACGGCCCCACCTCCCCCTAAGGCGAACCAAAGGGTTCGGCGGGCCGCCTGCCCAGCTCTCGCCGGGACTCAGCCGTTCACTACAGTCCTCAAATGAATTACAATATAAATCTAAAATATTACAACAAGTTCTTCAATAATTACATGTCATAAGCGAAGCGGAAACTAAATTTTCAACTATACATCAAATGATTCCAAATCCAAACTGTACAAGATATATGCCATCCAGCCACATGAATATGTACTACTCGCCCTTCCTTCGCCTTGAGCCTTGTGGAGGGGAATAAAATCGTTTTGGGGTGAGCTAGAAGCTCAGCGAGTAACCAGTAAAAGCAGTCATCAAATATATTTCACAATAATGCATTTCAACGATGTCATGATTCCAAGATCAAATGTACGTTTATTGCTCTCGTGAGCCAGTGAAATCATTGCACTTGAACACCCAACGCTCAAATAGATCATTTCACATTAACAGTGAGAGGGAGCCCCTTTTTGAGCTCCAGATAACATGAACATGAACCAAAAACAGGGTGGAGACGTTGGTGTCCAGCACAAGACTTTCCCAGAACTCATTGAAGCCAAAATCATATCATGAATTCACATGCAAGCACGCATGAGATGCCGTCGAGTAAATAATGCAAGAAACATTTCAATAATAACTTTGGAAACAGTTTAGGGTCACTCACCTCCATGGTTCAGAAACCATCCATCAAATATCATCGCCTTACTCAAATCCAAGCCTTAGATCACAAACGCAAAGCAATCAAGCCCTTTAAAAGTTCGGACAACACTTCACCTAAATTTGCTTACTTTTGCAGCCGTCATGGCTTCATTATATTTCTCATTCAAACCCAAAGGTACGCACACAACAACAAGTTCATTCAACAGCCATTCAGCAAGTTCCCAGAAGTACAAATACAAGTCAAGCTAGGGAAAAGTCCGGAAATGAAAGTTAAGCTCAAACCCAGAAAAACAGTTTTTGACATCATTTTTCGGTAATGGCACCAAAGGCACTACGATTATCGGATGAAGGTCCAAGACCCACCGTTTCGAAGCTAAGAGATCAGGCTACAATGCAGAAGAAGGCAACTCTATCCAGTATCGAGTGTAACCAGGTCAAAAATGCAAGATACTACACCAGAACCGCAAAAACAGGTTCGCCAATCGCATTCTGGTGCAAACATCATAAATCAACCTACCTAAGTCCAAATTCAGAAATTCCAAAGCCATCTGAAAGATAAGAAACAGGGCTACATTTCATCAGAAGACCTCAACAACCAATTCGGAAGCATTCCCAACCAAAATAACCAATTACAGACGCAATTCTCACATTCGGGTAAAACCAGGGCAGCAAGGGTAATTCCGTCTTTTCACAAGATACGCTGCTCGGATTGACCTGAAAATTAGAAAATTTCCGGGTTCTCACACTCATTCTTTCGGAGCGTCACAAACTCCCCTCCTTAAAAGAACGTCGTCCTCGACATTCCATCTTATACCAATCAAGACGAGACATCCCGCAAGAATCACTAATATTTCAGACCAAACCCACTGTCCGGCATCCTAAACTTCAAGCCTAGGATACATTACAAGAATCTGAAGCCTAAGCTCTGATAGCAACTGTGACGGCCCCACCTCCCCTAAGGCGAACCAAAGGGTTCGGCGGGCCGCCTGCCCAGCTCTCGCCGGGACTCAGCCGTTCACTACAGTCCTCAAATGAATTACAATATAAATCTCAAATATTACAACAAGTTCTTCAATAATTACATGTCATAAGCGAAGCGGAAACTAAATTTTCAACTATACATCAAATGATTCCAAATCCAAACTGTACAAGATATATGCCATCCAGCCACATGAATATGTACTACTCGCCCTTCCTTCGCCTTGAGCCCTGTGGAGGGGAATAAAATCGTTTTGGGGTGAGCTAGAAGCTCAGCGAGTAACCAGTAAAAGCAGTCATCAAATATATTTCCCAATAATGCATTTCAATGATGTCATGATTCCAAGATCAAATGTACATTTATTGCTCTCGTGAGCCAGTGAAATCATTGCACTTGAACACCCAACGCTCAAATAGATAATTTAACATTAACAGTGAGAGGGAGCCCCTTTTTGAGCTCCAGATAACATGAACATGAACCATAAACAGGGTGGAGACGTTGGTGTCCAGCACAAGACTTTCCCAGAACTCATTGAAGCCAAAATCATATCATGAATTCCCATGCAAGCACGCATGAGATGCCGTCGAGTAAATAATGCAAGAAACATTTCAATAATAACTTTGGAAACAGTTTAGGGTCACTCACCTCCATGGTTCAGAAACCATCCATCAAATATCATCGCCTTACTCAAATCCAAGCCTTAGATCACAAACGCAAAGCAATCAAGCCCTTTAAAAGTTCGGACAACACTTCACCTAAATTTGCTTACTTTTGCAGCCGTCATGGCTTCATTATATTTCTCATTCAAACCCAAAGGTACGCACACAACAACAAGTTCATTCAATAGCCATTCAGCAAGCTCCCAGAAGTACAAATACAAGTCAAGCTAGGGAAAAGTCTGGAAATGAAAGTTAAGCTCAAACCCAGAAAAATAGTTTTTGACATCATTTTACGGTAATGGCACCAAAGGCACTACGATTATCGGATGAAGGTCCAAGACCCACCGTTTCGAAGCTAAGAGATCAGGCTACAATGCAGAAGAAGCCAACTCTGTCCAGTATCGAGTGTAACCAGGTCAAAAATGCAAGATACTACACCAGAACCGTAAAAACAGGTTCGCCAATCGCATTCTGGTGCAAACATCATAAATCAACCTACCTAAGTCCAAATTCAGAAATTGCAAAGCCATCCGAAAGATAAGAAACAGGGCTACATTTCATCAGAAGACCTCAACAACCAATTCGGAAGCATTCCCAACCAAAATAACCAATTACAGACGCAATTCTCACATTCGGGTAAAACCAGGGCAGCAAGGGTAATTCCGTCTTTTCACAAGATACGCTGCTCGGATTGACCTGAAAATTAGAAAATTTCCGGGTTCTCACACTCATTCTTTCGGGGCGTCACAAACTCCCCTCCTTAAAAGAACGTCGTCCTCGACATTCCATCTTATACCAATCAAGACGAGACATCCCGCAAGAATCACTAATATTTCAGACCAAACCCACTGTCCGGCATCCTAAACTTCAAGCCTAGGATACACTACAAGAATCTGAAGCCTAAGCTCTGATAGTAACTGTGACGGCCCCACCTCCCCCTAAGGCGAACCAAAGGGTTCGGCGGGCCGCCTGCCCAGCTCTCTCCGGGACTCAGCCGTTCACTACAGTCCTCAAATGAATTACAATATAAATCTCAAATATTACAACAAGTTCTTCAATAATTACATGTCATAAGCGAAGCGGAAACTAAATTTTCAACTATACATCAAATGATTCCAAATCCAAACTGTACAAGATATATGCCATCCAGCCACATGAATATGTACTACTCGCCCTTCCTTCGCCTTGAGCCCTGTGGAGGGGAATAAAATCGTTTTGGGGTGAGCTAGAAGCTCAGCGAGTAACCAGTAAAAGCAGTCATCAAATATATTTCCCAATAATGCATTTCAATGATGTCATGATTCCAAGATCAAATGTACATTTATTGCTCTCGTGAGCCAGTGAAATCATTGCACTTGAACACCCAACGCTCAAATAGATCATTTAACATTAACAGTGAGAGGGAGCCCTTTTTTGAGCTCCAGATAACATGAACATGAACCATAAACAGGGTGGAGACGTTGGTGTCCAGCACAAGACTTTCCCAGAACTCATTGAAGCCAAAATCATATCATGAATTCCCATGCAAGCACGCATGAGATGCCGTCGAGTAAATAATGCAAGAAACATTTCAATAATAACTTTGGAAACAGTTTAGGGTCACTCACCTCCATGGTTCAGAAACCATCCATCAAATATCATCGCCTTACTCAAATCCAAGCCTTAGATCACAAACGCAAAGCAATCAAGCCCTTTAAAAGTTCGGACAACACTTCACCTAAATTTGCTTACTTTTGCAGCCGTCATGGCTTCATTATATTTCTCATTCAAACCCAAAGGTACGCACACAACAACAAGTTCATTCAATAGCCATTCAGCAAGCTCCCAGAAGTACAAATACAAGTCAAGCTAGGGAAAAGTCTGGAAATGAAAGTTAAGCTCAAACCCAGAAAAATAGTTTTTGACATCATTTTACGGTAATGGCACCAAAGGCACTACGATTATCGGATGAAGGTCCAAGACCCACCGTTTCGAAGCTAAGAGATCAGGCTACAATGCAGAAGAAGCCAACTCTGTCCAGTATCGAGTGTAACCAGGTCAAAAATGCAAGATACTACACCAGAACCGTAAAAACAGGTTCGCCAATCGCATTCTGGTGCAAACATCATAAATCAACCTACCTAAGTCCAAATTCAGAAATTGCAAAGCCATCCGAAAGATAAGAAACAGGGCTACATTTCATCAGAAGACCTCAACAACCAATTCGGAAGCATTCCCAACCAAAATAACCAATTACAGACGCAATTCTCACATTCGGGTAAAACCAGGGCAGCAAGGGTAATTCCGTCTTTTCACAAGATACGCTGCTCGGATTGACCTGAAAATTAGAAAATTTCCGGGTTCTCACACTCATTCTTTCGGGGCGTCACAAACTCCCCTCCTTAAAAGAACGTCGTCCTCGACATTCCATCTTATACCAATCAAGACGAGACATCCCGCAAGAATCACTAATATTTCAGACCAAACCCACTGTCCGGCATCCTAAACTTCAAGCCTAGGATACACTACAAGAATCTGAAGCCTAAGCTCTGATAGTAACTGTGACGGCCCCACCTCCCCCTAAGGCGAACCAAAGGGTTCGGCGGGCCGCCTGCCCAGCTCTCTCCGGGACTCAGCCGTTCACTACAGTCCTCAAATGAATTACAATATAAATCTCAAATATTACAACAAGTTCTTCAATAATTACATGTCATAAGCGAAGCGGAAACTAAATTTTCAACTATACATCAAATGATTCCAAATCCAAACTGTACAAGATATATGCCATCCAGCCACATGAATATGTACTACTCGCCCTTCCTTCGCCTTGAGCCCTGTGGAGGGGAATAAAATCGTTTTGGGGTGAGCTAGAAGCTCAGCGAGTAACCAGTAAAAGCAGTCATCAAATATATTTCCCAATAATGCATTTCAATGATGTCATGATTCCAAGATCAAATGTACATTTATTGCTCTCGTGAGCCAGTGAAATCATTGCACTTGAACACCCAACGCTCAAATAGATCATTTAACATTAACAGTGAGAGGGAGCCCTTTTTTGAGCTCCAGATAACATGAACATGAACCATAAACAGGGTGGAGACGTTGGTGTCCAGCACAAGACTTTCCCAGAACTCATTGAAGCCAAAATCATATCATGAATTCCCATGCAAGCACGCATGAGATGCCGTCGAGTAAATAATGCAAGAAACATTTCAATAATAACTTTGGAAACAGTTTAGGGTCACTCACCTCCATGGTTCAGAAACCATCCATCAAATATCATCGCCTTACTCAAATCCAAGCCTTAGATCACAAACGCAAAGCAATCAAGCCCTTTAAAAGTTCGGACAACACTTCACCTAAATTTGCTTACTTTTGCAGCCGTCATGGCTTCATTATATTTCTCATTCAAACCCAAAGGTACGCACACAACAACAAGTTCATTCAATAGCCATTCAGCAAGCTCCCAGAAGTACAAATACAAGTCAAGCTAGGGAAAAGTCTGGAAATGAAAGTTAAGCTCAAACCCAGAAAAATAGTTTTTGACATCATTTTACGGTAATGGCACCAAAGGCACTACGATTATCGGATGAAGGTCCAAGACCCACCGTTTCGAAGCTAAGAGATCAGGCTACAATGCAGAAGAAGCCAACTCTGTCCAGTATCGAGTGTAACCAGGTCAAAAATGCAAGATACTACACCAGAACCGTAAAAACAGGTTCGCCAATCGCATTCTGGTGCAAACATCATAAATCAACCTACCTAAGTCCAAATTCAGAAATTGCAAAGCCATCCGAAAGATAAGAAACAGGGCTACATTTCATCAGAAGACCTCAACAACCAATTCGGAAGCATTCCCAACCAAAATAACCAATTACAGACGCAATTCTCACATTCGGGTAAAACCAGGGCAGCAAGGGTAATTCCGTCTTTTCACAAGATACGCTGCTCGGATTGACCTGAAAATTAGAAAATTTCCGGGTTCTCACACTCATTCTTTCGGGGCGTCACAAACTCCCCTCCTTAAAAGAACGTCGTCCTCGACATTCCATCTTATACCAATCAAGACGAGACATCCCGCAAGAATCACTAATATTTCAGACCAAACCCACTGTCCGGCATCCTAAACTTCAAGCCTAGGATACACTACAAGAATCTGAAGCCTAAGCTCTGATAGCAACTGTGACGGCCCCACCTCCCCCTAAGGCGAACCAAAGGGTTCGGCGGGCCGCCTGCCCAGCTCTCGCCGGGACTCAGCCGTTCACTACAGTCCTCAAATGAATTACAATATAAATCTCAAATATTACAACAAGTTCTTCAATAATTACATGTCATAAGCGAAGCGGAAACTAAATTTTCAACTATACATCAAATGATTCCAAATCCAAACTGTACAAGATATATGCCATCCAGCCACATGAATATGTACTACTCGCCTTTCCTTCGCCTTGAGCCCTGTGGAGGGGAATAAAATCGTTTTGGGGTGAGCTAGAAGCTCAGCGAGTAACCAGTAAAAGCAGTCATCAAATATATTTCCCAATAATGCATTTCAATGATGTCATGATTCCAAGATCAAATGTACATTTATTGCTCTCGTGAGCCAGTGAAATCATTGCACTTGAACACCCAACGCTCAAATAGATCATTTAACATTAACAGTGAGAGGGAGCCCTTTTTTGAGCTCCAGATAACATGAACATGAACCATAAACAGGGTGGAGACGTTGGTGTCCAGCACAAGACTTTCCCAGAACTCATTGAAGCCAAAATCATATCATGAATTCCCATGCAAGCACGCATGAGATGCCGTCGAGTAAATAATGCAAGAAACATTTCAATAATAACTTTGGAAACAGTTTAGGGTCACTCACCTCCATGGTTCAGAAACCATCCATCAAATATCATCGCCTTACTCAAATCCAAGCCTTAGATCACAAACGCAAAGCAATCAAGCCCTTTAAAAGTTCGGACAACACTTCACCTAAATTTGCTTACTTTTGCAGCCGTCATGGCTTCATTATATTTCTCATTCAAACCCAAAGGTACGCACACAACAACAAGTTCATTCAACAGCCATTCAGCAAGTTCCCAGAAGTACAAATACAAGTCAAGCTAGGGAAAAGTCCGGAAATGAAAGTTAAGCTCAAACCCAGAAAAACAGTTTTTGACATCATTTTTCGGTAATGGCACCAAAGGCACTACGATTATCGGATGAAGGTCCAAGACCCACCGTTTCGAAGCTAAGAGATCAGGCTACAATGCAGAAGAAGCCAACTCTATCCAGTATCGAGTGTAACCAGGTCAAAAATGCAAGATACTACACCAGAACCGCAAAAACAGGTTCGCCAATCGCATTCTGGTGCAAACATCATAAATCAACCTACCTAAGTCCAAATTCAGAAATTCCAAAGCCATCCGAAAGATAAGAAACAGGGCTACATTTCATCAGAAGACCTCAACAACCAATTCGGAAGCATTCCCAACCAAAATAACCAATTACAGACGCAATTCTCACATTCGGGTAAAACCAGGGCAGCAAGGGTAATTCCGTCTTTTCACAAGATACGCTGCTCGGATTGACCTGAAAATTAGAAAATTTCCGGGTTCTCACACTCATTCTTTCGGGGCGTCACAAACTCCCCTCCTTAAAAGAACGTCGTCCTCGACATTCCATCTTATACCAATCAAGACGAGACATCCCGCAAGAATCACTAATATTTCAGACCAAACCCACTGTCCGGCATCCTAAACTTCAAGCCTAGGATACACTACAAGAATCTGAAGCCTAAGCTCAGATAGCAACTGTGACGGCCCCACCTCCCCCTAAGGCGAACCAAAGGGTTCGGCGGGCCGCCTGCCCAGCTCTCGCCGGGACTCAGCCGTTCACTACAGTCCTCAAATGAATTACAATATAAATCTCAAATATTACAACAAGTTCTTCAATAATTACATGTCATAAGCGAAGCGGAAACTAAATTTTCAACTATACATCAAATGATTCCAAATCCAAACTGTACAAGATATATGCCATCCAGCCACATGAATATGTACTACTCGCCCTTCCTTCGCCTTGAGCCTTGTGGAGGGGAATAAAATCGTTTTGGGGTGAGCTAGAAGCTCAGCGAGTAACCAGTAAAAGCAGTCATCAAATATATTTCACAATAATGCATTTCAACGATGTCATGATTCCAAGATCAAATGTACGTTTATTGCTCTCGTGAGCCAGTGAAATCATTGCACTTGAACACCCAACGCTCAAATAGATCATTTAACATTAACAGTGAGAGGGAGCCTCTTTTTGAGCTCCAGATAACATGAACATGAACCATAAACAGGGTGGAGACGTTGGTGTCCAGCATAAGACTTTCCCAGAACTCATTGAAGCCAAAATCATATCATGAATTCACATGCAAGCACGCATGTGATGCCGTCGAGTAAATAATGCAAGAAACATTTCAATAATAACTTTGGAAACAGTTTAGGGTCACTCACCTCCATGGTTCAGAAACCATCCATCAAATATCATCGCCTTACTCAAATCCAAGCCTTAGATCACAAACGCAAAGCAATCAAGCCCTTTAAAAGTTCGGACAACACTTCACCTAAATTTGCTTACTTTTGCAGCCGTCATGGCTTCATTATATTTCTCATTCAAACCCAAAGGTACGCACACAACAACAAGTTCATTCAACAGCCATTCAGCAAGTTCCCAGAAGTACAAATACAAGTCAAGCTAGGGAAAAGTCCGGAAATGAAAGTTAAGCTCAAACCCTGAAAAACAGTTTTTGACATCATTTTGCGGTAATGGCACCAAAGGCACTACGATTATCGGATGAAGGTCCAAGACCCACCGTTTCGAAGCTAAGAGATCAGGCTACAATGCAGAAGAAGGCAACTCTGTCCAGTATCGAGTGTAACCAGGTCAAAAATGCAAGATACTACACCAGAACCGCAAAAACAGGTTCGCCAATCGGATTCTGGTGCAAACATCATAAATCAACCTACCTAAGTCCAAATTCAGAAATTCCAAAGCCATCTGAAAGATAAGAAACAGGGCTACATTTCATCAGAAGACCTCAACAACCAATTCGGAAGCATTCCCAACCAAAATAACCAATTACAGTCGCAATTCTCACATTCGGGTAAAACCAGGGCAGCAAGGGTATTTCCGTCTTTTCACAAGATACGCTGCTCGGATTGACCTGAAAATTAGAAAATTTCTGGGTTCTCACACTCATTCTTTCGGGGCGTCACAAACTCCCCTCCTTAAAAGAACGTCGTCCTCGACATTCCATCTTATACCAACCAAGTCGAGACATCCCGCAAGAATCACTAATATTTCAGACCAAACCCATTGTCCGGCATCCTAAACCTCAAGCCTAGGATACACTACAAGAATCTGAAGCCTAAGCTCTGATACCAACTGTGACGGCCCCACCTCCCCCTAAGGCGAACCAAAGGGTTCGGCGGGCCGCCTGCCCAGCTCTCGCCGGGACTCAGCCGTTCACTACAGTCCTCAAATGAATTACAATATAAATCTCAAATATTACAACAAGTTCTTCAATAATTACATGTCATAAGCGAAGCGGAAACTAAATTTTCAACTATACATCAAATGATTCCAAATCCAAACTGTACAAGATATATGCCATCCAGCCACATGAATATGTACTACTCGCCCTTCCTTCGCCTTGAGCCCTGTGGAGGGGAATAAAATCGTTTTGGGGTGAGCTAGAAGCTCAGCGAGTAACCAGTAAAAGCAGTCATCAAATATATTTCCCAATAATGCATTTCAATGATGTCATGATTCCAAGATCAAATGTACATTTATTGCTCTCGTGAGCCAGTGAAATCATTGCACTTGAACACCCAACGCTCAAATAGATCATTTAACATTAACAGTGAGAGGGAGCCCTTTTTTGAGCTCCAGATAACATGAACATGAACCATAAACAGGGTGGAGACGTTGGTGTCCAGCACAAGACTTTCCCAGAACTCATTGAAGCCAAAATCATATCATGAATTCCCATGCAAGCACGCATGAGATGCCGTCGAGTAAATAATGCAAGAAACATTTCAATAATAACTTTGGAAACAGTTTAGGGTCACTCACCTCCATGGTTCAGAAACCATCCATCAAATATCATCGCCTTACTCAAATCCAAGCCTTAGATCACAAACGCAAAGCAATCAAGCCCTTTAAAAGTTCGGACAACACTTCACCTAAATTTGCTTACTTTTGCAGCCGTCATGGCTTCATTATATTTCTCATTCAAACCCAAAGGTACGCACACAACAACAAGTTCATTCAATAGCCATTCAGCAAGCTCCCAGAAGTACAAATACAAGTCAAGCTAGGGAAAAGTCCGGAAATGAAAGTTAAGCTCAAACCCAGAAAAATAGTTTTTGACATCATTTTACGGTAATGGTACCAAAGGCAATACGATTATCGGATGAAGGTCCAAGACCCACCGTTTCGAAGCTAAGAGATCAGGCTACAATGCAGAAGAAGCCAACTCTGTCCAGTATCGAGTGTAACCAGGTCAAAAATGCAAGATACTACACCAGAACCGTAAAAACAGGTTCGCCAATCGCATTCTGGTGCAAACATCATAAATCAACCTACCTAAGTCCAAATTCAGAAATTCCAAAGCCATCCGAAAGATAAGAAACAGGGCTACATTTCATCAGAAGACCTCAACAACCAATTCGGAAGCATTCCCAACCAAAATAACCAATTACAGACGCAATTCTCACATTCGGGTAAAACCAGGGCAGCAAGGGTAATTCCGTCTTTTCACAAGATACGCTGCTCGGATTGACCTGAAAATTAGAAAATTTCCGAGTTCTCACACTCATTCTTTCGGGGCGTCACAAACTCCCCTCCTTAAAAGAACGTCGTCCTCGACATTCCATCTTATACCAATCAAGACGAGACATCCCGCAAGAATCACTAATATTTCAGACCAAACCCACTGTCCGGCATCCTAAACTTCAAGCCTAGGATACACTACAAGAATCTGAAGCCTAAGCTCTGATACCAACTGTGACGGCCCCACCTCCCCCTAAGGCGAACCAAAGGGTTCGGCGGGCCGCCTGCCCAGCTCTCGCCGGGACTCAGCCGTTCACTACAGTCTTCAAATGAATTACAATATAAATCTCAAATATTACAACAAGTTCTTCAATAATTACATGTCATAAGCGAAGCGGAAACTAAATTTTCAACTATACATCAAATGATTCCAAATCCAAACTGTACAAGATATATGCCATCCAGCCACATGAATATGTACTACTCGCCCTTCCTTCGCCTTGAGCCCTGTGGAGGGGAATAAAATCGTTTTGGGGTGAGCTAGAAGCTCAGCGAGTAACCAGTAAAAGCAGTCATCAAATATATTTCCCAATAATGCATTTCAATGATGTCATGATTCCAAGATCAAATGTACGTTTATTGCTCTCGTGAGCCAGTGAAATCATTGCACTTGAACACCCAATGCTCAAATGGATCATTTCACATTAACAGTGAGAGAGAGCCCCTTTTTGAGCTCCAGATAACATGAACATGAACCATAAACAGGGTGGAGACGTTGGTGTCCAGCACAAGACTTTCCCAGAACTCATTGAAGCCAATAATGCAAGAAACATTTCAATAATGCAAGAAACATTTCAATAATAACTTTGGAAACAGTTTAGGGTCACTCACCTCCATGGTTCAGAAACCATCCATCAAATATCATCGCCTTACTCAAATCCAAGCCTTAGATCACAAACGCAAAGCAATCAAGCCCTTTAAAAGTTCGGACAACACTTCACCTAAATTTGCTTACTTTTGCAGCCGTCATGGCTTCATCATATTTCTCATTCAAACCCAAAGGTACGCACACAACAACAAGTTCATTCAATAGCCATTCAGCAAGCTCCCAAAAGTACAAATACAAGTCAAGCTAGGGAAAAGTCCGGAAATGAAAGTTAAGCTCAAACCCAGAAAAATAGTTTTTGACATCATTTTACGGTAATGGTACCAAAGGCAATACGATTATCGGATGAAGGTCCAAGACCCACCGTTTCGAAGCTAAGAGATCAGGCTACAATGCAGAAGAAGCCAACTCTGTCCAGTATCGAGTGTAACCAGGTCAAAAATGCAAGATACTACACCAGAATCGTAAAAACAGGTTCGCCAATCGCATTCTGGTGCAAACATCATAAATCAACCTACCTAAGTCCAAATTCAGAAATTCCAAAGCCATCCGAAAGATAAGAAACAGGGCTACATTTCATCAGAAGACCTCAACAACCAATTCGGAAGCATTCCCAACCAAAATAACCAATTACAGACGCAATTCTCACATTCGGGTAAAACCAGGGCAGCAAGGGTAATTCCGTCTTTTCACAAGATACGCTGCTCGGATTGACCTGAAAATTAGAAAATTTCCGGGTTCTCACACTCATTCTTTCGGGGCGTCACAAACTCCCCTCCTTAAAAGAACGTCGTCCTCGACATTCCATCTTATACCAATCAAGACGAGACATCCCGCAAGAATCACTAATATTTCAGACCAAACCCACTGTCCGGCATCCTAAACTTCAAGCCTAGGATACACTACAAGAATCTAAAGCCTAAGCTCAGATAGCAACTGTGACGGCCCCACCTCCCCCTAAGGCGAACCAAAGGGTTCGGCGGGCCGCCTGCCCAGCTCTCGCCGGGACTCAGCCGTTCACTACAGTCCTCAAATGAATTACAATATAAATCTCAAATATTACAACAAGTTCTTCAATAATTACATGTCATAAGCGAAGCGGAAACTAAATTTTCAACTATACATCAAATGATTCCAAATCCAAACTGTACAAGATATATGCCATCCAGCCACATGAATATGTACTACTCGCCCCTCCTTCGCCTTGAGCCCTGTGGAGGGGAATAAAATCGTTTTGGGGTGAGCTAGAAGCTCAGCGAGTAACCAGTAAAAGCAGTCATCAAATATATTTCCCAATAATGCATTTCAATGATGTCATGATTCCAAGATCAAATGTACATTTATTGCTCTCGTGAGCCAGTGAAATCATTGCACTTGAACACCCAACGCTCAAATAGATCATTTAACATTAACAGTGAGAGGGAGCCTCTTTTTGAGCTCCAGATAACATGAACATGAACCATAAACAGGGTGGAGACGTTGGTGTCCAGCATAAGACTTTCCCAGAACTCATTGAAGCCAAAATCATATCATGAATTCATATGCAAGCACGCATGAGATGCCGTCGAGTAAATAATGCAAGAAACATTTCAATAATAACTTTGGAAACAGTTTAGGGTCACTCACCTCCATGGTTCAGAAACCATCCATCAAATATCATCGCCTTACTCAAATCCAAGCCTTAGATCACAAACGCAAAGCAATCAAGCCCTTTAAAAGTTCGGACAACACTTCCCCTAAATTTGCTTACTTTTGCAGCCGTCATGGCTTCATTATATTTCTCATTCAAATCCAAAGGTACACACACAACAACAAGTTCATTCAATAGCCATTCAGCAAGCTCCCAGAAGTACAAATACAAGTCAAGCTAGGGAAAAGTCCGGAAATGAAAGTTAAGCTCAAACCCAGAAAAACAGTTTTTGACATCATTTTGCGGTAATGGCACCAAAGGCACTACGATTATCGGATGAAGGTCCAAGACCCACTGTTTCGAAGCTAAGAGATCAGGCTACAATGCAGAAGAAGGCAACTCTGTCCAGTATCGAGTGTAACCAGGTCAAAAATGCAAGATACTACACCAGAACCGCAAAAAAAAGGTTCGCCAATCGCATTCTGGTGCAAACATCATAAATCAACCTACCGAAGTCCAAATTCAGAAATTCCAAAGCCATCCGAAAGAAAAGAAACAGGGCTACATTTCATCAGAAGACCTCAACAACCAATTCGGAATCATTCCCAACCAAAATAACCAACTACAGACGCAATTCTCACATTCGGGTAAAACCAGGGCAGCAAGGGTATTTCCGTCTTTTCACAAGATACGCTGCTCGGATTGACCTGAAAATTAGAAAATTTCTGGGTTCTCACACTCATTCTTTCGGGGCGTCACAAACTCCCCTCCTTAAAAGAACGTCGTCCTCGACATTCCATCTTACACCAATCAAGTCGAGCCATCCCGCAAGAATCACTAATATTTCAGACCAAACCCACTGTCCGGCATCCTAAACTTCAAGCCTAGGATACACTATAAGAATCTGAAGCCTAAGCTCTGATACCAACTGTGACGGCCCCACCTCCCCCTAAGGCGAACCAAAGGGTTCGGCGGGCCGCCTGCCCAGCTCTCGCCGGGACTCAGCCGTTCACTACAGTCCTCAAATGAATTGCAATATAAATCTCAAATATTACAACAAGTTCTTCAATAATTACATGTCATAAGCGAAGCGGAAACTAAATTTTCAACTATACATCAAATGATTCCAAATCCAAACTGTACAAGATATATGCCATCCAGCCACATGAATATGTACTACTCGCCCTTCCTTCGCCTTGAGCCTTGTGGAGGGGAATAAAATCGTTTTGGGGTGAGCTAGAAGCTCAGCGAGTAACCAGTAAAAGCAGTCATCAAATATATTTCACAATAATGCATTTCAACGATGTCATGATTCCAAGATCAAATGTACGTTTATTGCTCTCGTGAGCCAGTGAAATCATTGCACTTGAACACCCAACGCTCAAATAGATCATTTCACATTAACAGTGAGAGGGAGCCCCTTTTTGAGCTCCAGATAACATGAACATGAACCATAAACAGGGTGGAGACGTTGGTGTCCCGCACAAGACTTTCCCAGAACTCATTGAAGCCAAAATCATATCATGAATTCACATGCAAGCACGCATGAGATGCCGTCGAGTAAATAATGCAAGAAACATTTCAATAATAACTTTGGAAACAGTTTAGGGTCACTCACCTCCATGGTTCAGAAACCATCCATCAAATATCATCGCCTTACTCAAATCCAAGCCTTAGATCACAAACGCAAAGCAATCAAGCCCTTTAAAAGTTCGGACAACACTTCACCTAAATTTGCTTACTTTTGCAGCCGTCATGGCTTCATTATATTTCTCATTCAAACCCAAAGGTACGCACACAACAACAAGTTCATTCAACAGCCATTCAGCAAGTTCCCAGAAGTACAAATACAAGTCAAGCTAGGGAAAAGTCCGGAAATGAAAGTTAAGCTCAAACCCAGAAAAACAGTTTTTGACATCATTTTGCGGTAATGGCACCAAAGGCACTACGATTATCGGATGAAGGTCCAAGACCCACCGTTTCGAAGCTAAGAGATCAGGCTACAATGCAGAAGAAGGCAACTCTGTCCAGTATCGAGTGTAACCAGGTCAAAAATGCAAGATACTACACCAGAACCGCAAAAACAGGTTCGCCAATCGGATTCTGGTGCAAACATCATAAATCAACCTACCTAAGTCCAAATTCAGAAATTCCAAAGCCATCTGAAAGATAAGAAACAGGGCTACATTTCATCAGAAGACCTCAACAACCAATTCGGAAGCATTCCCAACCAAAATAACCAATTACAGACGCAATTCTCACATTCGGGTAAAACCAGGGCAGCAAGGGTATTTTCGTCTTTTCACAAGATACGCTGCTCGGATTGACCTGAAAATTAGAAAATTTCTGGGTTCTCACACTCATTCTTTCGGGGCGTCACAAACTCCCCTCCTTAAAAGAACGTCGTCCTCGACATTCCATCTTATACCAACCAAGTCGAGACATCCCGCAAGAATCACTAATATTTCAGACCAAACCCATTGTCCGGCATCCTAAAC
The DNA here is from genome assembly GCF_036785885.1 of Coffea arabica. Classification (NCBI taxonomy): domain Eukaryota; kingdom Viridiplantae; phylum Streptophyta; class Magnoliopsida; order Gentianales; family Rubiaceae; genus Coffea; species Coffea arabica. The sequence goes on along the minus strand of NC_092318.1, from coordinate 19,876,581 downwards.
CTCAAGCCTAGGATACACTACAAGAATCTGAAGCCTAAGCTCTGATACCAACTGTGACGGCCCCACCTCCCCCTAAGGCGAACCAAAGGGTTCGGCGGGCCGCCTGCCCAGCTCTCGCCGGGACTCAGCCGTTCACTACAGTCCTCCAATGAATTACAATATAAATCTCAAATATTACAACAAGTTCTTCAATAATTACATGTCATAAGCGAAGCGGAAACTAAATTTTCAACTATACATCAAATGATTCCAAATCCAAACTGTACAAGATATATGCCATCCAGCCACATGAATATGTACTACTCGCCCCTCCTTCGCCTTGAGCCCTGTGGAGGGGAATAAAATCGTTTTGGGGTGAGCTAGAAGCTCAGCGAGTAACCAGTAAAAGCAGTCATCAAATATATTTCCCAATAATGCATTTCAATGATGTCATGATTCCAAGATCAAATGTACATTTATTGCTCTCGTGAGCCAGTGAAATCATTGCACTTGAACACCCAACGCTCAAATAGATCATTTAACATTAACAGTGAGAGGGAGCCTCTTTTTGAGCTCCAGATAACATGAACATGAACCATAAACAGGGTGGAGACGTTGGTGTCCAGCATAAGACTTTCCCAGAACTCATTGAAGCCAAAATCATATCATGAATTCACATGCAAGCACGCATGAGATGCCGTCGAGTAAATAATGCAAGAAACATTTCAATAATAACTTTGGAAACAGTTTAGGGTCACTCACCTCCATGGTTCAGAAACCATCCATCAAATATCATCGCCTTACTCAAATCCAAGCCTTAGATCACAAACGCAAAGCAATCAAGCCCTTTAAAAGTTCGGACAACACTTCCCCTAAATTTGCTTACTTTTGCAGCCGTCATGGCTTCATTATATTTCTCATTCAAATCCAAAGGTACACACACAACAACAAGTTCATTCAATAGCCATTCAGCAAGCTCCCAGAAGTACAAATACAAGTCAAGCTAGGGAAAAGTCCGGAAATGAAAGTTAAGCTCAAACCCAGAAAAACAGTTTTTGACATCATTTTGCGGTAATGGCACCAAAGGCACTACGATTATCGGATGAAGGTCCAAGACCCACTGTTTCGAAGCTAAGAGATCAGGCTACAATGCAGAAGAAGGCAACTCTGTCCAGTATCGAGTGTAACCAGGTCAAAAATGCAAGATACTACACCAGAACCGCAAAAAAAAGGTTCGCCAATCGCATTCTGGTGCAAACATCATAAATCAACCTACCGAAGTCCAAATTCAGAAATTCCAAAGCCATCCGAAAGAAAAGAAACAGGGCTACATTTCATCAGAAGACCTCAACAACCAATTCGGAATCATTCCCAACCAAAATAACCAACTACAGACGCAATTCTCACATTCGGGTAAAACCAGGGCAGCAAGGGTATTTCCGTCTTTTCACAAGATACGCTGCTCGGATTGACCTGAAAATTAGAAAATTTCTGGGTTCTCACACTCATTCTTTCGGGGCGTCACAAACTCCCCTCCTTAAAAGAACGTCGTCCTCGACATTCCATCTTACACCAATCAAGTCGAGCCATCCCGCAAGAATCACTAATATTTCAGACCAAACCCACTGTCCGGCATCCTAAACTTCAAGCCTAGGATACACTACAAGAATCTGAAGCCTAAGCTCTGATACCAACTGTGACGGCCCCACCTCCCCCTAAGGCGAACCAAAGGGTTCGGCGGGCCGCCTGCCCAGCTCTCGCCGGGACTCAGCCGTTCACTACAGTCCTCAAATGAATTGCAATATAAATCTCAAATATTACAACAAGTTCTTCAATAATTACATGTCATAAGCGAAGCGGAAACTAAATTTTCAACTATACATCAAATGATTCCAAATCCAAACTGTACAAGATATATGCCATCCAGCCACATGAATATGTACTACTCGCCCTTCCTTCGCCTTGAGCCTTGTGGAGGGGAATAAAATCGTTTTGGGGTGAGCTAGAAGCTCAGCGAGTAACCAGTAAAAGCAGTCATCAAATATATTTCACAATAATGCATTTCAACGATGTCATGATTCCAAGATCAAATGTACGTTTATTGCTCTCGTGAGCCAGTGAAATCATTGCACTTGAACACCCAACGCTCAAATAGATCATTTCACATTAACAGTGAGAGGGAGCCCCTTTTTGAGCTCCAGATAACATGAACATGAACCATAAACAGGGTGGAGACGTTGGTGTCCAGCACAAGACTTTCCCAGAACTCATTGAAGCCAAAATCATATCATGAATTCACATGCAAGCACGCATGAGATGCCGTCGAGTAAATAATGCAAGAAACATTTCAATAATAACTTTGGAAACAGTTTAGGGTCACTCACCTCCATGGTTCAGAAACCATCCATCAAATATCATCGCCTTACTCAAATCCAAGCCTTAGATCACAAACGCAAAGCAATCAAGCCCTTTAAAAGTTCGGACAACACTTCACCTAAATTTGCTTACTTTTGCAGCCGTCATGGCTTCATTATATTTCTCATTCAAACCCAAAGGTACGCACACAACAACAAGTTCATTCAACAGCCATTCAGCAAGTTCCCAGAAGTACAAATACAAGTCAAGCTAGGGAAAAGTCCGGAAATGAAAGTTAAGCTCAAACCCAGAAAAACAGTTTTTGACATCATTTTGCGGTAATGGCACCAAAGGCACTACGATTATCGGATGAAGGTCCAAGACCCACCGTTTCGAAGCTAAGAGATCAGGCTACAATGCAGAAGAAGGCAACTCTGTCCAGTATCGAGTGTAACCAGGTCAAAAATGCAAGATACTACACCAGAACCGCAAAAACAGGTTCGCCAATCGGATTCTGGTGCAAACATCATAAATCAACCTACCTAAGTCCAAATTCAGAAATTTCAAAGCCATCTGAAAGATAAGAAACAGGGCTACATTTCATCAGAAGACCTCAACAACCAATTCGGAAGCATTCCCAACCAAAATAACCAATTACAGACGCAATTCTCACATTCGGGTAAAACCAGGGCAGCAAGGGTATTTCCGTCTTTTCACAAGATACGCTGCTCGGATTGACCTGAAAATTAGAAAATTTCTGGGTTCTCACACTCATTCTTTCGGGGCGTCACAAACTCCCCTCCTTAAAAGAACGTCGTCCTCGACATTCCATCTTATACCAACCAAGTCGAGACATCCCGCAAGAATCACTAATATTTCAGACCAAACCCATTGTCCGGCATCCTAAACCTCAAGCCTAGGATACACTACAAGAATCTGAAGCTTAAGCTCTGATACCAACTGTGACGGCCCCACCTCCCCCTAAGGCGAACCAAAGGGTTCGGCGGGCCGCCTGCCCAGCTCTCGCCGGGACTCAGCCGTTCACTACAGTCCTCAAATGAATTACAATATAAATCTCAAATATTACAACAAGTTCTTCAATAATTACATGTCATAAGCGAAGCGGAAACTAAATTTTCAACTATACATCAAATGATTCCAAATCCAAACTGTACAAGATATATGCCATCCAGCCACATGAATATGTACTACTCGCCCTTCCTTCGCCTTAAGCCCTGTGGAGGGGAATAAAATCGTTTTGGGGTGAGCTAGAAGCTCAGCGAGTAACCAGTAAAAGCAGTCATCAAATATATTTCCCAATAATGCATTTCAATGATGTCATGATTCCAAGATCAAATGTACATTTATTGCTCTCGTGAGCCAGTGAAATCATTGCACTTGAACACCCAACGCTCAAATAGATCATTTAACATTAACAGTGAGAGGGAGCCTCTTTTTGAGCTCCAGATAACATGAACATGAACCATAAACAGGGTGGAGACGTTGGTGTCCAGCATAAGACTTTCCCAGAACTGATTGAAGCCAAAATCATATCATGAATTCACATGCAAGCACGCATGAGATGCCGTCGAGTAAATAATGCAAGAAACATTTCAATAATAACTTTGGAAACAGTTTAGGGTCACTCACCTCCATGGTTCAGAAACCATCCATCAAATATCATCGCCTTACTCAAATCCAAGCCTTAGATCACAAACGCAAAGCAATCAAGCCCTTTAAAAGTTCGGACAACACTTCCCCTAAATTTGCTTACTTTTGCAGCCGTCATGGCTTCATTATATTTCTCATTCAAATCCAAAGGTACACACACAACAACAAGTTCATTCAATAGCCATTCAGCAAGCTCCCAGAAGTACAAATACAAGTCAAGCTAGGGAAAAGTCCGGAAATGAAAGTTAAGCTCAAACCCAGAAAAACAGTTTTTGACATCATTTTGCGGTAATGGCACCAAAGGCACTACGATTATCGGATGAAGGTCCAAGACCCACTGTTTCGAAGCTAAGAGATCAGGCTACAATGCAGAAGAAGGCAACTCTGTCCAGTATCGAGTGTAACCAGGTCAAAAATGCAAGATACTACACCAGAACCGCAAAAACAGGTTCGCCAATCGCATTCTGGTGCAAACATCATAAATCAACCTACCGAAGTCCAAATTCAGAAATTCGAAAGCCATCCGAAAGATAAGAAACAGGGCTACATTTCATCAGAAGACCTCAACAACTAATTCGGAAGCATTCCCAACCAAAATAACCAATTACAGACGCAATTCTCACATTCGGGTAAAACTAGGGCAGCAAGGGTATTTCCATCTTTTCACAAGATACGCTGCTCGGATTGACCTGAAAATTAGAAAATTTCTGGGTTCTCACACTCATTCTTTCGGGGCGTCACAAACTCCCCTCCTTAAAAGAACGTCGTCCTCGACATTCCATCTTATACCAATCAAGTCGAGACATCCCGCAAGAATCACTAATATTTCAGACCAAACCCACTGTCCGGCATCCTAAACTTCAAGCCTAGCATACACTACAAGAATCTGAAGCCAAAGCTCTGATACCAACTGTGACGGCCCCACCTCCCCCTAAGGCGAACCAAAGGGTTCGGCGGGCCGCCTGCCCAGCTCTCGCCGGGACTCAGCCGTTCACTACAGTCCTCAAATGAATTGCAATATAAATCTCAAATATTACAACAAGTTCTTCAATAATTACATGTCATAAGCGAAGCGGAAACTAAATTTTCAACTATACATCAAATGATTCCAAATCCAAACTGTACAAGATATATGCCATCCAGCCACATGAATATGTACTACTCGCCCTTCCTTCGCCTTGAGCCTTGTGGAGGGGAATAAAATCATTTTGGGGTGAGCTAGAAGCTCAGCGAGTAACCAGTAAAAGCAGTCATCAAATATATTTCACAATAATGCATTTCAACGATGTCATGATTCCAAGATCAAATGTACGTTTATTGCTCTCGTGAGCCAGTGAAATCATTGCACTTGAACACCAAACGCTCAAATAGATCATTTCACATTAACAGTGAGAGGGAGCCCCTTTTTGAGCTCCAGATAACATGAACATGAACCATAAACAGGGTGGAGACGTTGGTGTCCAGCACAAGACTTTCCCAGAACTCATTGAAGCCAAAATCATATCATGAATTCACATGCAAGCACGCATGAGATGCCGTCGAGTAAATAATGCAAGAAACATTTCAATAATAACTTTGGAAACAGTTTAGGGTCACTCACCTCCATGGTTCAGAAACCATCCATCAAATATCATCGCCTTACTCAAATCCAAGCCTTAGATCACAAACGCAAAGCAATCAAGCCCTTTAAAAGTTCGGACAACACTTCCCCTAAATTTGCTTACTTTTGCAGCCGTCATGGCTTCATTATATTTCTCATTCAAACCCAAAGGTACACACACAACAACAAGTTCATTCAATAGCCATTCAGCAAGCTCCCAGAAGTACAAATACAAGTCAAGCTAGGGAAAAGTCCGGAAATGAAAGTTAAGCTCAAACCCAGAAAAACAGTTTATGACATCATTTTGCGGTAATGGCACCAAAGGCACTACGATTATCGGATGAAGGTCCAAGACCCACCGTTTCGAAGCTAAGAGATCAGGCTACAATGCAGAAGAAGGCAACTCTGTCCATTATCGAGTGTAACCAGGTCAAAAATGCAAGATACTACACCAGAACCGCAAAAACAGGTTCGCCAATCGCATTCTGGTGCAAACATCATAAATCAACCTACCGAAGTCCAAATTCAGAAATTCGAAAGCCATCCGAAAGATAAGAAACAGGGCTACATTTCATCAGAAGACCTCAACAACTAATTCGGAAGCATTCCCAACCAAAATAACCAATTACAGACGCAATTCTCACATTCGGGTAAAACTAGGGCAGCAAGGGTATTTCCATCTTTTCACAAGATACGCTGCTCGGATTGACCTGAAAATTAGAAAATTTCTGGGTTCTCACACTCATTCTTTCGGGGCGTCACAAACTCCCCTCCTTAAAAGAACGTCGTCCTCGACATTCCATCTTATACCAATCAAGTCGAGACATCCCGCAAGAATCACTAATATTTCAGACCAAACCCACTGTCCGGCATCCTAAACTTCAAGCCTAGGATACACTACAAGAATCTGAAGCCTAAGCTCTGATACCAACTGTGACGGCCCCACCTCCCCCTAAGGCGAACCAAAGGGTTCGGCGGGCCGCCTGCCCAGCTCTCGCCGGGACTCAGCCGTTCACTACAGTCCTCAAATGAATTGCAATATAAATCTCAAATATTACAACAAGTTCTTCAATAATTACATGTCATAAGCGAAGCGGAAACTAAATTTTCAACTATACATCAAATGATTCCAAATCCAAACTGTACAAGATATATGCCATCCAGCCACATGAATATGTACTACTCGCCCTTCCTTCGCCTTGAGCCTTGTGGAGGGGAATAAAATCGTTTTGGGGTGAGCTAGAAGCTCAGCGAGTAACCAGTAAAAGCAGTCATCAAATATATTTCACAATAATGCATTTCAACGATGTGATGATTCCAAGATCAAATGTACGTTTATTGCTCTCGTGAGCCAGTGAAATCATTGCACTTGAACACCCAACGCTCAAATAGATCATTTCACATTAACAGTGAGAGGGAGCCCCTTTTTGAGCTCCAGATAACATGAACATGAACCATAAACAGGGTGGAGACGTTGGTGTCCAGCACAAGACTTTCCCAGAACTCATTGAAGCCAAAATCATATCATGAATTCACATGCAAGCACGCATGAGATGCCGTCGAGTAAATAATGCAAGAAACATTTCAATAATAACTTTGGAAACAGTTTAGGGTCACTCACCTCCATGGTTCAGAAACCATCCATCAAATATCATCGCCTTACTCAAATCCAAGCCTTAGATCACAAACGCAAAGCAATCAAGCCCTTTAAAAGTTCGGACAACACTTCCCCTAAATTTGCTTACTTTTGCAGCCGTCATGGCTTCATTATATTTCTCATTCAAACCCAAAGGTACACACACAACAACAAGTTCATTCAATAGCCATTCAGCAAGCTCCCAGAAGTACAAATACAAGTCAAGCTAGGGAAAAGTCCGGAAATGAAAGTTAAGCTCAAACCCAGAAAAACAGTTTATGACATCATTTTGCGGTAATGGCACCAAAGGCACTACGATTATCGGATGAAGGTCCAAGACCCACCGTTTCGAAGCTAAGAGATCAGGCTACAATGCAGAAGAAGGCAACTCTGTCCATTATCGAGTGTAACCAGGTCAAAAATGCAAGATACTACACCAGAACCGCAAAAACAGGTTCGCCAATCGCATTCTGGTGCAAACATCATAAATCAACCTACCGAAGTCCAAATTCAGAAATTCGAAAGCCATCCGAAAGATAAGAAACAGGGCTACATTTCATCAGAAGACCTCAACAACTAATTCGGAAGCATTCCCAACCAAAATAACCAATTACAGACGCAATTCTCACATTCGGGTAAAACTAGGGCAGCAAGGGTATTTCCATCTTTTCACAAGATACGCTGCTCGGATTGACCTGAAAATTAGAAAATTTCTGGGTTCTCACACTCATTCTTTCGGGGCGTCACAAACTCCCCTCCTTAAAAGAACGTCGTCCTCGACATTCCATCTTATACCAATCAAGTCGAGACATCCCGCAAGAATCACTAATATTTCAGACCAAACCCACTGTCCGGCATCCTAAACTTCAAGCCTAGGATACACTACAAGAATCTGAAGCCTAAGCTCTGATACCAACTGTGACGGCCCCACCTCCCCCTAAGGCGAACCAAAGGGTTCGGCGGGCCGCCTGCCCAGCTCTCGCCGGGACTCAGCCGTTCACTACAGTCCTCAAATGAATTGCAATATAAATCTCAAATATTACAACAAGTTCTTCAATAATTACATGTCATAAGCGAAGCGGAAACTAAATTTTCAACTATACATCAAATGATTCCAAATCCAAACTGTACAAGATATATGCCATCCAGCCACATGAATATGTACTACTCGCCCTTCCTTCGCCTTGAGCCTTGTGGAGGGGAATAAAATCGTTTTGGGGTGAGCTAGAAGCTCAGCGAGTAACCAGTAAAAGCAGTCATCAAATATATTTCACAATAATGCATTTCAACGATGTGATGATTCCAAGATCAAATGTACGTTTATTGCTCTCGTGAGCCAGTGAAATCATTGCACTTGAACACCCAACGCTCAAATAGATCATTTCACATTAACAGTGAGAGGGAGCCCCTTTTTGAGCTCCAGATAACATGAACATGAACCATAAACAGGGTGGAGACGTTGGTGTCCAGCACAAGACTTTCCCAGAACTCATTGAAGCCAAAATCATATCATGAATTCACATGCAAGCACGCATGAGATGCCGTCGAGTAAATAATGCAAGAAACATTTCAATAATAACTTTGGAAACAGTTTAGGGTCACTCACCTCCATGGTTCAGAAACCATCCATCAAATATCATCGCCTTACTCAAATCCAAGCCTTAGATCACAAACGCAAAGCAATCAAGCCCTTTAAAAGTTCGGACAACACTTCCCCTAAATTTGCTTACTTTTGCAGCCGTCATGGCTTCATTATATTTCTCATTCAAACCCAAAGGTACACACACAACAACAAGTTCATTCAATAGCCATTCAGCAAGCTCCCAGAAGTACAAATACAAGTCAAGCTAGGGAAAAGTCCGGAAATGAAAGTTAAGCTCAAACCCAGAAAAACAGTTTATGACATCATTTTGCGGTAATGGCACCAAAGGCACTACGATTATCGGATGAAGGTCCAAGACCCACCGTTTCGAAGCTAAGAGATCAGGCTACAATGCTGAAGAAGCCAACTCTGTCCAGTATCGAGTGTAACCAGGTCAAAAATGCAAGATACTACACCAGAACCGCAAAAACAGGTTCGCCAATCGCATTCTGGTGCAAACATCATAAATCAACCTACCTAAGTCCAAATTCAGAAATTCCAAAGCCATCCGAAAGATAAGAAACAGGGCTACATTTCATCAGAAGACCTCAACAACCAATTCGGAAGCATTCCCAACCAAAATAACCAATTACAGACGCAATTCTCACATTCGGGTAAAACCAGGGCAGCAAGGGTAATTCCGTCTTTTCACAAGATACGCTGCTCGGATTGACCTGAAAATTAGAAAATTTCTGGGTTCTCACACTCATTCTTTCGGGGCGTCACAAACTCCCCTCCTTAAAAGAACGTCGTCCTCGACATTCCATCTTATACCAATCAAGTCGAGACATCCCGCAAGAATCACTAATATTTCAGACCAAACCCACTGTCCGGCATCCTAAACTTCAAGCCTAGGATACACTACAAGAATCTGAAGCCTAAGCTCTGATACCAACTGTGACGGCCCCACCTCCCCCTAAGGCGAACCAAAGGGTTCGGCGGGCCGCCTGCCCAGCTCTCGCCGGGACTCAGCCGTTCACTACAGTCCTCAAATGAATTGCAATATAAATCTCAAATATTACAACAAGTTCTTCAATAATTACATGTCATAAGCGAAGCGGAAACTAAATTTTCAACTATACATCAAATGATTCCAAATCCAAACTGTACAAGATATATGCCATCCAGCCACATGAATATGTACTACTCGCCCTTCCTTCGCCTTGAGCCTTGTGGAGGGGAATAAAATCGTTTTGGGGTGAGCTAGAAGCTCAGCGAGTAACCAGTAAAAGCAGTCATCAAATATATTTCACAATAATGCATTTCAACGATGTGATGATTCCAAGATCAAATGTACGTTTATTGCTCTCGTGAGCCAGTGAAATCATTGCACTTGAACACCCAACGCTCAAATAGATCATTTCACATTAACAGTGAGAGGGAGCCCCTTTTTGAGCTCCAGATAACATGAACATGAACCATAAACAGGGTGGAGACGTTGGTGTCCAGCACAAGACTTTCCCAGAACTCATTGAAGCCAAAATCATATCATGAATTCACATGCAAGCACGCATGAGATGCCGTCGAGTAAATAATGCAAGAAACATTTCAATAATAACTTTGGAAACAGTTTAGGGTCACTCACCTCCATGGTTCAGAAACCATCCATCAAATATCATCGCCTTACTCAAATCCAAGCCTTAGATCACAAACGCAAAGCAATCAAGCCCTTTAAAAGTTCGGACAACACTTCCCCTAAATTTGCTTACTTTTGCAGCCGTCATGGCTTCATTATATTTCTCATTCAAACCCAAAGGTACACACACAACAACAAGTTCATTCAATAGCCATTCAGCAAGCTCCCAGAAGTACAAATACAAGTCAAGCTAGGGAAAAGTCCGGAAATGAAAGTTAAGCTCAAACCCAGAAAAACAGTTTATGACATCATTTTGCGGTAATGGCACCAAAGGCACTACGATTATCGGATGAAGGTCCAAGACCCACCGTTTCGAAGCTAAGAGATCAGGCTACAATGCAGAAGAAGGCAACTCTGTCCATTATCGAGTGTAACCAGGTCAAAAATGCAAGATACTACACCAGAACCGCAAAAACAGGTTCGCCAATCGCATTCTGGTGCAAACATCATAAATCAACCTACCGAAGTCCAAATTCAGAAATTCGAAAGCCATCCGAAAGATAAGAAACAGGGCTACATTTCATCAGAAGACCTCAACAACTAATTCGGAAGCATTCCCAACCAAAATAACCAATTACAGACGCAATTCTCACATTCGGGTAAAACTAGGGCAGCAAGGGTATTTCCATCTTTTCACAAGATACGCTGCTCGGATTGACCTGAAAATTAGAAAATTTCTGGGTTCTCACACTCATTCTTTCGGGGCGTCACAAACTCCCCTCCTTAAAAGAACGTCGTCCTCGACATTCCATCTTATACCAATCAAGTCGAGACATCCCGCAAGAATCACTAATATTTCAGACCAAACCCACTGTCCGGCATCCTAAACTTCAAGCCTAGGATACACTACAAGAATCTGAAGCCTAAGCTCTGATACCAACTGTGACGGCCCCACCTCCCCCTAAGGCGAACCAAAGGGTTCGGCGGGCCGCCTGCCCAGCTCTCGCCGGGACTCAGCCGTTCACTACAGTCCTCAAATGAATTGCAATATAAATCTCAAATATTACAACAAGTTCTTCAATAATTACATGTCATAAGCGAAGCGGAAACTAAATTTTCAACTATACATCAAATGATTCCAAATCCAAACTGTACAAGATATATGCCATCCAGCCACATGAATATGTACTACTCGCCCTTCCTTCGCCTTGAGCCTTGTGGAGGGGAATAAAATCGTTTTGGGGTGAGCTAGAAGCTCAGCGAGTAACCAGTAAAAGCAGTCATCAAATATATTTCACAATAATGCATTTCAACGATGTGATGATTCCAAGATCAAATGTACGTTTATTGCTCTCGTGAGCCAGTGAAATCATTGCACTTGAACACCCAACGCTCAAATAGATCATTTCACATTAACAGTGAGAGGGAGCCCCTTTTTGAGCTCCAGATAACATGAACATGAACCATAAACAGGGTGGAGACGTTGGTGTCCAGCACAAGACTTTCCCAGAACTCATTGAAGCCAAAATCATATCATGAATTCACATGCAAGCACGCATGAGATGCCGTCGAGTAAATAATGCAAGAAACATTTCAATAATAACTTTGGAAACAGTTTAGGGTCACTCACCTCCATGGTTCAGAAACCATCCATCAAATATCATCGCCTTACTCAAATCCAAGCCTTAGATCACAAACGCAAAGCAATCAAGCCCTTTAAAAGTTCGGACAACACTTCCCCTAAATTTGCTTACTTTTGCAGCCGTCATGGCTTCATTATATTTCTCATTCAAACCCAAAGGTACACACACAACAACAAGTTCATTCAATAGCCATTCAGCAAGCTCCCAGAAGTACAAATACAAGTCAAGCTAGGGAAAAGTCCGGAAATGAAAGTTAAGCTCAAACCCAGAAAAACAGTTTATGACATCATTTTGCGGTAATGGCACCAAAGGCACTACGATTATCGGATGAAGGTCCAAGACCCACCGTTTCGAAGCTAAGAGATCAGGCTACAATGCTGAAGAAGCCAACTCTGTCCAGTATCGAGTGTAACCAGGTCAAAAATGCAAGATACTACACCAGAACCGCAAAAACAGGTTCGCCAATCGCATTCTGGTGCAAACATCATAAATCAACCTACCTAAGTCCAAATTCAGAAATTCCAAAGCCATCCGAAAGATAAGAAACAGGGCTACATTTCATCAGAAGACCTCAACAACCAATTCGGAAGCATTCCCAACCAAAATAACCAATTACAGACGCAATTCTCACATTCGGGTAAAACCAGGGCAGCAAGGGTAATTCCGTCTTTTCACAAGATACGCTGCTCGGATTGACCTGAAAATTAGAAAATTTCTGGGTTCTCACACTCATTCTTTCGGGGCGTCACAAACTCCCCTCCTTAAAAGAACGTCGTCCTCGACATTCCATCTTATACCAATCAAGTCGAGACATCCCGCAAGAATCACTAATATTTCAGACCAAACCCACTGTCCGGCATCCTAAACTTCAAGCCTAGGATACACTACAAGAATCTGAAGCCTAAGCTCTGATACCAACTGTGACGGCCCCACCTCCCCCTAAGGCGAACCAAAGGGTTCGGCGGGCCGCCTGCCCAGCTCTCGCCGGGACTCAGCCGTTCACTACAGTCCTCAAATGAATTACAATATAAATCTCAAATATTACAACAAGTTCTTCAATAATTACATGTCATAAGCGAAGCGGAAACTAAATTTTCAACTATACATCAAATGATTTCAAATCCAAACTGTACAAGATATATGCCATCCAGCCACATGAATATGTACTACTCGCCCTTCCTTCGCCTTGAGCCCTGTGGAGGGGAATAAAATCGTTTTGGGGGGAGCTAGAAGCTCAGCGAGTAACCAGTAAAAGCAGTCATCAAATATATTTCACAATAATGCATTTCAATGATGTCATGATTCCAAGATCAAATGTACATTTATTGCTCTCGTGAGCCAGTGAAATCATTACACTTGAACACCCGACGCTCAAATAGATCATTTTACATTAACAGTGAGAGGGAGCCCCTTTTTGAGCTCCAGATAACATCAACATGAACCATAAACAGGGTGGAGACGTTGGTGTCCAGCACAAGACTTTCCCAGAACTCAATGAAGCCAAAATCATATCATGAATTCACATGCAAGCACGCATGAGATGCCGTCCAGTAAATAATGCAAGAAACATTTCAATAAAAACTTTGGAAACAGTTTAGGGTCACTCACCTCCCTGGTTCAGAAACCATCCATCAAATATCATCGCCTTACTCAAATCCAAGCCTTAGATCACAAACGCAAAGCAATCAAGCCCTTTAAAAGTTCGGACAACACTTTCCCTAAATTTGCTTACTTTTGCTGCCGTCATGGCTTCATTATATTTCTCATTCAAACCCAAAGGTACACACACAACAACAAGTTCATTCAATAGCCATTCAGCAAGCTCCCAGAAGTACAAATACAAGTCAAGCTAGGGAAAAGTCCGGAAATGAAAGTTAAGCTCAAACCCAGAAAAACAGTTTTTGACATCATTTTGCGGTAATGGCACCAAAGGCACTACGATTATCGGATGAAGGTCCAAGACCCACCGTTTCGAAGCTAAGAGATCAGGCTACAATGCTGAAGAAGCCAACTCTGTCCAGTATCGAGTGTAACCAGGTAAAAAATGCAAGATACTACACCAGAACCGCAAAAACAGGTTCGCCAATCGCATTCTGGTGCAAACATCATAAATCAACCTACCTAAGTCCAAATTCAGAAATTCCAAAGCCATCCGAAAGATAAGAAACAGGGCTACATTTCATCAGAAGACCTCAACAACCAATTCGGAAGCATTCCCAACCAAAATAACCAATTACAGACGCAATTCTCACATTCGGGTAAAACCAGGGCAGCAAGGGTAATTCCGTCTTTTCACAAGATACGCTGCTCGGATTGACCTGAAAATTAGAAAATTTCTGGGTTCTCACACTCATTCTTTCGGGGCGTCACAAACTCCCCTCCTTAAAAGAACGTCGTCCTCGACATTCCATCTTATACCAATCAAGTCGAGACATCCCGCAAGAATCGCTAATATTTCAGACCAAACCCACTGTCCGGCATCCTAAACTTCAAGCCTAGGATACACTACAAGAATCTGAAGTCTAAGCTCTGATACCAACTGTGACGGCCCCACCTCCCCCTAAGGCGAACCAAAGGGTTCGGCGGGCCGCCTGCCCAACTCTCGCCGGGACTCAGCCGTTCACTACAGTCCTCAAATGAATTACAATATAAATCTCAAATATTACAACAAGTTCTTCAATAATTACATGTCATAAGCGAAGCGGAAACTAAATTTTCAACTATACATCAAATGATTCCTAATCCAAACTGTACAAGATATATTCCACCCTGCCACATGAATATGTACTACTCGCCCTTCCTTCGCCTTGAGCCCTGTGGAGGGGAATAAAATCGTTTTGGGGGGAGCTAGAAGCTCAGCGAGTAACCAGTAAAAGCAGTCATCAAATATATTTCACAATAATGCATTTCAATGATTTCATGATTCCAAGATCAAATGTACATTTATTGCTCTCGTGAGCCAGTGAAATCATTGCACTTGAACACCCAACGCTCAAATAGATCATTTTACATTAACAGTGAGAGGGAGCCCCTTTTTGAGCTCCAGATAACATCAACATGAACCATAAACAAGGTGGAGACGTTGGTGTCCAGCACAAGACTTTCCCAGAACTCATTGAAGCCAAAATCATATCATGAATTCACATGCAAGCACGCATGAGATGCCGTCGAGTAAATAATGCAAGAAACATTTCAATAAAAACTTTGGAAACAGTTTAGGGTCACTCACCTCCATGGTTCAGAAACCATCCATCAAATATCATCGCCTTACTCAAATCCAAGCCTTAGATCACAAACGCAAAGCAATCAAGCCCTTTAAAAGTTCGGACAACACTTCCCCTAAATTTGCTTACTTTTGCTGCCGTCATGGCTTCATTATATTTCTCATTCAAACCCAAAGGTACACACACAACAACAAGTTCATTCAATAGCCATTCAGCAAGCTCCCAGAAGTACAAATACAAGTCAAGCTAGGGAAAAGTCCGGAAATGAAAGTTAAGCTCAAACCCAGAAAAACAGTTTATGACATCATTTTGCGGTAATGGCACCAAAGGCACTACGATTATCGGATGAAGGTCCAAGACCCACCGTTTCGAAGCTAAGAGATCAGGCTACAATGCAGAAGAAGGCAACTCTGTCCATTATCGAGTGTAACCAGGTCAAAAATGCAAGATACTACACCAGAACCGCAAAAACAGGTTCGCCAATCGCATTCTGGTGCAAACATCATAAATCAACCTACCGAAGTCCAAATTCAGAAATTCGAAAGCCATCCGAAAGATAAGAAACAGGGCTACATTTCATCAGAAGACCTCAACAACTAATTCGGAAGCATTCCCAACCAAAATAACCAATTACAGACGCAATTCTCACATTCGGGTAAAACTAGGGCAGCAAGGGTATTTCCATCTTTTCACAAGATACGCTGCTCGGATTGACCTGAAAATTAGAAAATTTCTGGGTTCTCACACTCATTCTTTCGGGGCGTCACAAACTCCCCTCCTTAAAAGAACGTCGTCCTCGACATTCCATCTTATACCAATCAAGTCGAGACATCCCGCAAGAATCACTAATATTTCAGACCAAACCCACTGTCCGGCATCCTAAACTTCAAGCCTAGGATACACTACAAGAATCTGAAGCCTAAGCTCTGATACCAACTGTGACGGCCCCACCCCCCCCTAAGGCGAACCAAAGGGTTCGGCGGGCCGCCTGCCCAGCTCTCGCCGGGACTCAGCCGTTCACTACAGTCCTCAAATGAATTGCAATATAAATCTCAAATATTACAACAAGTTCTTCAATAATTACATGTCATAAGCGAAGCGGAAACTAAATTTTCAACTATACATCAAATGATTCCAAATCCAAACTGTACAAGATATATGCCATCCAGCCACATGAATATGTACTACTCGCCCTTCCTTCGCCTTGAGCCTTGTGGAGGGGAATAAAATCGTTTTGGGGTGAGCTAGAAGCTCAGCGAGTAACCAGTAAAAGCAGTCATCAAATATATTTCACAATAATGCATTTCAACGATGTGATGATTCCAAGATCAAATGTACGTTTATTGCTCTCGTGAGCCAGTGAAATCATTGCACTTGAACACCCAACGCTCAAATAGATCATTTCACATTAACAGTGAGAGGGAGCCCCTTTTTGAGCTCCAGATAACATGAACATGAACCATAAACAGGGTGGAGACGTTGGTGTCCAGCACAAGACTTTCCCAGAACTCATTGAAGCCAAAATCATATCATGAATTCACATGCAAGCACGCATGAGATGCCGTCGAGTAAATAATGCAAGAAACATTTCAATAATAACTTTGGAAACAGTTTAGGGTCACTCACCTCCATGGTTCAGAAACCATCCATCAAATATCATCGCCTTACTCAAATCCAAGCCTTAGATCACAAACGCAAAGCAATCAAGCCCTTTAAAAGTTCGGACAACACTTCCCCTAAATTTGCTTACTTTTGCAGCCGTTATGGCTTCATTATATTTCTCATTCAAACCCAAAGGTACACACACAACAACAAGTTCATTCAATAGCCATTCAGCAAGCTCCCAGAAGTACAAATACAAGTCAAGCTAGGGAAAAGTCCGGAAATGAAAGTTAAGCTCAAACCCAGAAAAACAGTTTATGACATCATTTTGCGGTAATGGCACCAAAGGCACTACGATTATCGGATGAAGGTCCAAGACCCACCGTTTCGAAGCTAAGAGATCAGGCTACAATGCTGAAGAAGCCAACTCTGTCCAGTATCGAGTGTAACCAGGTCAAAAAATGCAAGATACTACACCAGAACCGTAAAAACAGGTTCGCCAATCGCATTCTGGTGCAAACATCATAAATCAACCTACCTAATTCCAAATTCAGAAATTCCAATGCCATCCGAAAGATAAGAAACAGGGCTACATTTCATCAGAAGACCTCAACAACCAATTCGGAAGCATTCCCAACCAAAATAACCAATTACAGACGCAATTCTCACATTCGGGTAAAACCAGGGCAGCAAGGGTAATTCCGTCTTTGCACAAGATACGCTGCTCGGATTGACCTGAAAATTAGAAAATTTCTGGGTTCTCACACTCATTCTTTCGGGGCGTCACAAACTCCCCTCCTTAAAAGAACGTCGTCCTCGACATTCCATCTTATACCAATCAAGTCGAGACATCCCGCAAGAATCACTAATATTTCAGACCAAACCCACTGTCCGGCATCCTAAATTTCAAGCCTAGGATACACTACAAGAATCTGAAGCCTAAGCTCTGATACCAACTGTGACGGCCCCACCTCCCCCTAAGGCGAACCAAAGGGTTCGGCGGGCCGCCTGCCCAGCTCTCGCCGGGACTCAGCCGTTCACTACAGTCCTCAAATGAATTACAATATAAATCTCAAATATTACAACAAGTTCTTCAATAATTACATGTCATAAGCGAAGCGGAAACTAAATTTTCAACTATACATCAAATGATTTCAAATCCAAACTGTACAAGATATATGCCATCCAGCCACATGAATATGTACTACTCGCCCTTCCTTCGCCTTGAGCCCTGTGGAGGGGAATAAAATCGTTTTGGGGGGAGCTAGAAGCTCAGCGAGTAACCAGTAAAAGCAGTCATCAAATATATTTCACAATAATGCATTTCAATGATGTCATGATTCCAAGATCAAATGTACATTTATTGCTCTCGTGAGCCAGTGAAATCATTACACTTAAACACCCGACGCTCAAATAGATCATTTTACATTAACAGTGAGAGGGAGCCCCTTTTTGAGCTCCAGATAACATCAACATGAACCATAAACAGGGTGGAGACGTTGGTGTCCAGCACAAGACTTTCCCAGAACTCATTGAAGCCAAAATCATATCATGAATTCACATGCAAGCACGCATGAGATGCCGTCCAGTAAATAATGCAAGAAACATTTCAATAAAAACTTTGGAAACAGTTTAGGGTCACTCACCTCCATGGTTCAGAAACCATCCATCAAATATCATCGCCTTACTCAAATCCAAGCCTTAGATCACAAACGCAAAGCAATCAAGCCCTTTAAAAGTTCGGACAACACTTTCCCTAAATTTGCTTACTTTTGCTGCCGTCATGGCTTCATTATATTTCTCATTCAAACCCAAAGGTACACACACAACAACAAGTTCATTCAATAGCCATTCAGCAAGCTCCCAGAAGTACAAATACAAGTCAAGCTAGGGAAAAGTCCGGAAATGAAAGTTAAGCTCAAACCCAGAAAAACAGTTTTTGACATCATTTTGCGGTAATGGCACCAAAGGCACTACGATTATCGGATGAAGGTCCAAGACCCACCGTTTCGAAGCTAAGAGATCAGGCTACAATGCTGAAGAAGCCAACTCTGTCCAGTATCGAGTGTAACCAGGTAAAAAATGCAAGATACTACACCAGAACCGCAAAAACAGGTTCGCCAATCGCATTCTGGTGCAAACATCATAAATCAACCTACCTAAGTCCAAATTCAGAAATTCCAAAGCCATCCGAAAGATAAGAAACAGGGCTACATTTCATCAGAAGACCTCAACAACCAATTCGGAAGCATTCCCAACCAAAATAACCAATTACAGACGCAATTCTCACATTCGGGTAAAACCAGGGCAGCAAGGGTAATTCCGTCTTTTCACAAGATACGCTGCTCGGATTGACCTGAAAATTAGAAAATTTCTGGGTTCTCACACTCATTCTTTCGGGGCGTCACAAACTCCCCTCCTTAAAAGAACGTCGTCCTCGACATTCCATCTTATACCAATCAAGTCGAGACATCCCGCAAGAATCGCTAATATTTCAGACCAAACCCACTGTCCGGCATCCTAAACTTCAAGCCTAGGATACACTACAAGAATCTGAAGCCTAAGCTCTGATACCAACTGTGACGGCCCCACCTCCCCCTAAGGCGAACCAAAGGGTTCGGCGGGCCGCCTGCCCAGCTCTCGCCGGGACTCAGCCGTTCACTACAGTCCTCAAATGAATTACAATATAAATCTCAAATATTACAACAAGTTCTTCAATAATTACATGTCATAAGCGAAGCGGAAACTAAATTTTCAACTATACATCAAATGATTCCAAATCCAAACTGTACAAGATATATTCCACCCTGCCACATGAATATGTACTACTCGCCCTTCCTTCGCCTTGAGCCCTGTGGAGGGGAATAAAATCGTTTTGGGGGGAGCTAGAAGCTCAGCGAGTAACCAGTAAAAGCAGTCATCAAATATATTTCACAATAATGCATTTCAATGATGTCATGATTCCAAGATCAAATGTACATTTATTGCTCTCGTGAGCCAGTGAAATCATTGCACTTGAACACCCAACGCTCAAATAGATCATTTTACATTAACAGTGAGAGGGAGCCCCTTTTTGAGCTCCAGATAACATCAACATGAACCATAAACAGGGTGGAGACGTTGGTGCCCAGCACAAGACTTTCCCAGAACTCATTGAAGCCAAAATCATATCATGAATTCACATGCAAGCACGCATGAGATGCCGTCGAGTAAATAATGCAAGAAACATTTCAATAAAAACTTTGGAAACAGTTTAGGGTCACTCACCTCCATGGTTCAGAAACCATCCATCAAATATCATCGCCTTACTCAAATCCAAGCCTTAGATCACAAACGCAAAGCAATCAAGCCCTTTAAAAGTTCGGACAACACTTTACCCTAAATTTGCTTACTTTTGCTGCCGTCATGGCTTCATTATATTTCTCATTCAAACCCAAAGGTACACACACAACAACAAGTTCATTCAATAGCCATTCAGCAAGCTCCCAGAAGTACAAATACAAGTCAAGCTAGGGAAAAGTCCGGAAATGAAAGTTAAGCTCAAACCCAGAAAAACAGTTTTTGACATCATTTTGCGGTAATGGCACCAAAGGCACTACGATTATCGGATGAAGGTCCAAGACCCACCGTTTCGAAGCTAAGAGATCAGGCTACAATGCTGAAGAAGCCAACTCTGTCCAGTATCGAGTGTAACCAGGTAAAAAATGCAAGATACTACACCAGAACCGCAAAAACAGGTTCGCCAATCGCATTCTGGTGCAAACATCATAAATCAACCTACCTAAGTCCAAATTCAGAAATTCCAAAGCCATCCGAAAGATAAGAAACAGGGCTACATTTCATCAGAAGACCTCAACAACCAAATCGGAAGCATTCCCAACCAAAATAACCAATTATAGACGCAATTCTCACATTCGGGTAAAACCAGGGCAGCACGGGTAATTCCGTCTTTTCACAAGATACGCTGCTCGGATTGACCTGAAAATTAGAAAATTTCTGGGTTCTCACACTCATTCTTTCGTGGCGTCACAAACTCCCCTCCTTAAAAGAACGTCGTCCTCGACATTCCATCTTGTACCAATCAAGTCGAGACATCCCGCAAGAATCGCTAATATTTCAGACCAAACCCACTGTCCGGCATCCTAAACTTCACGCCTAGGATACACTACAAGAATCTGAAGCCTAAGCTCTGATACCAACTGTGACGGCCCCACCTCCCCCTAAGGCGAACCAAAGGGTTCGGCGGGCCGCCTGCCCAGCTCTCGCCGGGACTCAGCCGTTCACTACAGTCCTCAAATGAATTACAATATAAATCTCAAATATTACAACAAGTTCTTCAATAATTACATGTCATAAGCGAAGCGGAAACTAAATTTTCAACTATACATCAAATGATTCCAAATCCAAACTGTACAAGATATATGCCATCCAGCCACATGAATATGTACTACTCGCCCTTCCTTCGCCTTGAGCCCTGTGGAGGGGAATAAAATCGTTTTGGGGTGAGCTAGAAGCTCAGCGAGTAACCAGTAAAAGCAGTCATCAAATATATTTCACAATAATGCATTTCAACGATGTGATGATTCCAAGATCAAATGTACGTTTATTGCTCTCGTGAGCCAGTGAAATCATTGCACTTGAACACCCAACGCTCAAATAGATCATTTCACATTAACAGTGAGAGGGAGCCCCTTTTTGAGCTCCAGATAACATGAACATGAACCATAAACAGGGTGGAGACGTTGGTGTCCAGCACAAGACTTTCCCAGAACTCATTGAAGCCAAAATCATATCATGAATTCACATGCAAGCACGCATGAGATGCCGTCGAGTAAATAATGCAAGAAACATTTCAATAATAACTTTGGAAACAGTTTAGGGTCACTCACCTCCATGGTTCAGAAACCATCCATCAAATATCATCGCCTTACTCAAATCCAAGCCTTAGATCACAAACGCAAAGCAATCAAGCCCTTTAAAAGTTCGGACAACACTTCCCCTAAATTTGCTTACTTTTGCAGCCGTCATGGCTTCATTATATTTCTCATTCAAACCCAAAGGTACACACACAACAACAAGTTCATTCAATAGCCATTCAGCAAGCTCCCAGAAGTACAAATACAAGTCAAGCTAGGGAAAAGTCCGGAAATGAAAGTTAAGCTCAAACCCAGAAAAACAGTTTATGACATCATTTTGCGGTAATGGCACCAAAGGCACTACGATTATCGGATGAAGGTCCAAGACCCACCGTTTCGAAGCTAAGAGATCAGGCTACAATGCTGAAGAAGCCAACTCTGTCCAGTATCGAGTGTAACCAGGTCAAAAAATGCAAGATACTACACCAGAACCGTAAAAACAGGTTCGCCAATCGCATTCTGGTGCAAACATCATAAATCAACCTACCTAATTCCAAATTCAGAAATTCCAATGCCATCCGAAAGATAAGAAACAGGGCTACATTTCATCAGAAGACCTCAACAACCAATTCGGAAGCATTCCCAACCAAAATAACCAATTACAGACGCAATTCTCACATTCGGGTAAAACCAGGGCAGCAAGGGTAATTCCGTCTTTGCACAAGATACGCTGCTCGGATTGACCTGAAAATTAGAAAATTTCTGGGTTCTCACACTCATTCTTTCGGGGCGTCACAAACTCCCCTCCTTAAAAGAACGTCGTCCTCGACATTCCATCTTATACCAATCAAGTCGAGACATCCCGCAAGAATCACTAATATTTCAGACCAAACCCACTGTCCGGCATCCTAAATTTCAAGCCTAGGATACACTACAAGAATCTGAAGCCTAAGCTCTGATACCAACTGTGACGGCCCCACCTCCCCCTAAGGCGAACCAAAGGGTTCGGCGGGCCGCCTGCCCAGCTCTCGCCGGGACTCAGCCGTTCACTACAGTCCTCAAATGAATTACAATATAAATCTCAAATATTACAACAAGTTCTTCAATAATTACATGTCATAAGCGAAGCGGAAACTAAATTTTCAACTATACATCAAATGATTCCAAATCCAAACTGTACAAGATATATGCCATCCAGCCACATGAATATGTACTACTCGCCCTTCCTTCGCCTTGAGCCCTGTGGAGGGGAATAAAATCGTTTTGGGGGGAGTTAGAAGCTCAGCGAGTAACCAGTAAAAGCAGTCATCAAATATATTTCACAATAATGCATTTCAATCATGTCATGATTCCAAGATCAAATGTACATTTATTGCTCTCGTGAGCCAGTGAAATCATTGCACTTGAACACCCAACGCTCAAATAGATCATTTTACATTAACAGTGAGAGGGAGCCCCTTTTTGAGCTCCAGATAACATCAACATGAACCATAAACAGGGTGGAGACGTTGGTGCCCAGCACAAGACTTTCCCAGAACTCATTGAAGCCAAAATCATATCATGAATTCACATGCAAGCACGCATGAGATGCCGTCGAGTAAATAATGCAAGAAACATTTCAATAAAAACTTTGGAAACAGTTTAGGGTCACTCACCTCCATGGTTCAGAAACCATCCATCAAATATCATCGCCTTACTCAAATCCAAGCCTTAGATCACAAACGCAAAGCAATCAAGCCCTTTAAAAGTTCGGACAACACTTTACCCTAAATTTGCTTACTTTTGCTGCCGTCATGGCTTCATTATATTTCTCATTCAAACCCAAAGGTACACACACAACAACAAGTTCATTCAATAGCCATTCAGCAAGCTCCCAGAAGTACAAATACAAGTCAAGCTAGGGAAAAGTCCGGAAATGAAAGTTAAGCTCAAACCCAGAAAAACAGTTTTTGACATCATTTTGCGGTAATGGCACCAAAGGCACTACGATTATCGGATGAAGGTCCAAGACCCACCGTTTCGAAGCTAAGAGATCAGGCTACAATGCTGAAGAAGCCAACTCTGTCCAGTATCGAGTGTAACCAGGTCAAAAAATGCAAGATACTACACCAGAACCGTAAAAACAGGTTCGCCAATCGCATTCTGGTGCAAACATCATAAATCAACCTACCTAATTCCAAATTCAGAAATTCCAATGCCATCCGAAAGATAAGAAACAGGGCTACATTTCATCAGAAGACCTCAACAACCAATTCGGAAGCATTCCCAACCAAAATAACCAATTACAGACGCAATTCTCACATTCGGGTAAAACCAGGGCAGCAAGGGTAATTCCGTCTTTGCACAAGATACGCTGCTCGGATTGACCTGAAAATTAGAAAATTTCTGGGTTCTCACACTCATTCTTTCGGGGCGTCACAAACTCCCCTCCTTAAAAGAACGTCGTCCTCGACATTCCATCTTATACCAATCAAGTCGAGACATCCCGCAAGAATCACTAATATTTCAGACCAAACCCACTGTCCGGCATCCTAAATTTCAAGCCTAGGATACACTACAAGAATCTGAAGCCTAAGCTCTGATACCAACTGTGACGGCCCCACCTCCCCCTAAGGCGAACCAAAGGGTTCGGCGGGCCGCCTGCCCAGCTCTCGCCGGGACTCAGCCGTTCACTACAGTCCTCAAATGAATTACAATATAAATCTCAAATATTACAACAAGTTCTTCAATAATTACATGTCATAAGCGAAGCGGAAACTAAATTTTCAACTATACATCAAATGATTTCAAATCCAAACTGTACAAGATATATGCCATCCAGCCACATGAATATGTACTACTCGCCCTTCCTTCGCCTTGAGCCCTGTGGAGGGGAATAAAATCGTTTTGGGGGGAGCTAGAAGCTCAGCGAGTAACCAGTAAAAGCAGTCATCAAATATATTTCACAATAATGCATTTCAATGATGTCATGATTCCAAGATCAAATGTACATTTATTGCTCTCGTGAGCCAGTGAAATCATTACACTTAAACACCCGACGCTCAAATAGATCATTTTACATTAACAGTGAGAGGGAGCCCCTTTTTGAGCTCCAGATAACATCAACATGAACCATAAACAGGGTGGAGACGTTGGTGTCCAGCACAAGACTTTCCCAGAACTCATTGAAGCCAAAATCATATCATGAATTCACATGCAAGCACGCATGAGATGCCGTCCAGTAAATAATGCAAGAAACATTTCAATAAAAACTTTGGAAACAGTTTAGGGTCACTCACCTCCATGGTTCAGAAACCATCCATCAAATATCATCGCCTTACTCAAATCCAAGCCTTAGATCACAAACGCAAAGCAATCAAGCCCTTTAAAAGTTCGGACAACACTTTCCCTAAATTTGCTTACTTTTGCTGCCGTCATGGCTTCATTATATTTCTCATTCAAACCCAAAGGTACACACACAACAACAAGTTCATTCAATAGCCATTCAGCAAGCTCCCAGAAGTACAAATACAAGTCAAGCTAGGGAAAAGTCCGGAAATGAAAGTTAAGCTCAAACCCAGAAAAACAGTTTTTGACATCATTTTGCGGTAATGGCACCAAAGGCACTACGATTATCGGATGAAGGTCCAAGACCCACCGTTTCGAAGCTAAGAGATCAGGCTACAATGCTGAAGAAGCCAACTCTGTCCAGTATCGAGTGTAACCAGGTAAAAAATGCAAGATACTACACCAGAACCGCAAAAACAGGTTCGCCAATCGCATTCTGGTGCAAACATCATAAATCAACCTACCTAAGTCCAAATTCAGAAATTCCAAAGCCATCCGAAAGATAAGAAACAGGGCTACATTTCATCAGAAGACCTCAACAACCAATTCGGAAGCATTCCCAACCAAAATAACCAATTACAGACGCAATTCTCACATTCGGGTAAAACCAGGGCAGCAAGGGTAATTCCGTCTTTTCACAAGATACGCTGCTCGGATTGACCTGAAAATTAGAAAATTTCTGGGTTCTCACACTCATTCTTTCGGGGCGTCACAAACTCCCCTCCTTAAAAGAACGTCGTCCTCGACATTCCATCTTATACCAATCAAGTCGAGACATCCCGCAAGAATCGCTAATATTTCAGACCAAACCCACTGTCCGGCATCCTAAACTTCAAGCCTAGGATACACTACAAGAATCTGAAGCCTAAGCTCTGATACCAACTGTGACGGCCCCACCTCCCCCTAAGGCGAACCAAAGGGTTCGGCGGGCCGCCTGCCCAGCTCTCGCCGGGACTCAGCCGTTCACTACAGTCCTCAAATGAATTACAATATAAATCTCAAATATTACAACAAGTTCTTCAATAATTACATGTCATAAGCGAAGCGGAAACTAAATTTTCAACTATACATCAAATGATTCCAAATCCAAACTGTACAAGATATATTCCACCCTGCCACATGAATATGTACTACTCGCCCTTCCTTCGCCTTGAGCCCTGTGGAGGGGAATAAAATCGTTTTGGGGGGAGCTAGAAGCTCAGCGAGTAACCAGTAAAAGCAGTCATCAAATATATTTCACAATAATGCATTTCAATGATGTCATGATTCCAAGATCAAATGTACATTTATTGCTCTCGTGAGCCAGTGAAATCATTGCACTTGAACACCCAACGCTCAAATAGATCATTTTACATTAACAGTGAGAGGGAGCCCCTTTTTGAGCTCCAGATAACATCAACATGAACCATAAACAGGGTGGAGACGTTGGTGCCCAGCACAAGACTTTCCCAGAACTCATTGAAGCCAAAATCATATCATGAATTCACATGCAAGCACGCATGAGATGCCGTCGAGTAAATAATGCAAGAAACATTTCAATAAAAACTTTGGAAACAGTTTAGGGTCACTCACCTCCATGGTTCAGAAACCATCCATCAAATATCATCGCCTTACTCAAATCCAAGCCTTAGATCACAAACGCAAAGCAATCAAGCCCTTTAAAAGTTCGGACAACACTTTACCCTAAATTTGCTTACTTTTGCTGCCGTCATGGCTTCATTATATTTCTCATTCAAACCCAAAGGTACACACACAACAACAAGTTCATTCAATAGCCATTCAGCAAGCTCCCAGAAGTACAAATACAAGTCAAGCTAGGGAAAAGTCCGGAAATGAAAGTTAAGCTCAAACCCAGAAAAACAGTTTTTGACATCATTTTGCGGTAATGGCACCAAAGGCACTACGATTATCGGATGAAGGTCCAAGACCCACCGTTTCGAAGCTAAGAGATCAGGCTACAATGCTGAAGAAGCCAACTCTGTCCAGTATCGAGTGTAACCAGGTAAAAAATGCAAGATACTACACCAGAACCGCAAAAACAGGTTCGCCAATCGCATTCTGGTGCAAACATCATAAATCAACCTACCTAAGTCCAAATTCAGAAATTCCAAAGCCATCCGAAAGATAAGAAACAGGGCTACATTTCATCAGAAGACCTCAACAACCAAATCGGAAGCATTCCCAACCAAAATAACCAATTATAGACGCAATTCTCACATTCGGGTAAAACCAGGGCAGCACGGGTAATTCCGTCTTTTCACAAGATACGCTGCTCGGATTGACCTGAAAATTAGAAAATTTCTGGGTTCTCACACTCATTCTTTCGTGGCGTCACAAACTCCCCTCCTTAAAAGAACGTCGTCCTCGACATTCCATCTTGTACCAATCAAGTCGAGACATCCCGCAAGAATCGCTAATATTTCAGACCAAACCCACTGTCCGGCATCCTAAACTTCACGCCTAGGATACACTACAAGAATCTGAAGCCTAAGCTCTGATACCAACTGTGACGGCCCCACCTCCCCCTAAGGCGAACCAAAGGGTTCGGCGGGCCGCCTGCCCAGCTCTCGCCGGGACTCAGCCGTTCACTACAGTCCTCAAATGAATTACAATATAAATCTCAAATATTACAACAAGTTCTTCAATAATTACATGTCATAAGCGAAGCGGAAACTAAATTTTCAACTATACATCAAATGATTCCAAATCCAAACTGTACAAGATATATGCCATCCAGCCACATGAATATGTACTACTCGCCCTTCCTTCGCCTTGAGCCCTGTGGAGGGGAATAAAATCGTTTTGGGGTGAGCTAGAAGCTCAGCGAGTAACCAGTAAAAGCAGTCATCAAATATATTTCACAATAATGCATTTCAACGATGTGATGATTCCAAGATCAAATGTACGTTTATTGCTCTCGTGAGCCAGTGAAATCATTGCACTTGAACACCCAACGCTCAAATAGATCATTTCACATTAACAGTGAGAGGGAGCCCCTTTTTGAGCTCCAGATAACATGAACATGAACCATAAACAGGGTGGAGACGTTGGTGTCCAGCACAAGACTTTCCCAGAACTCATTGAAGCCAAAATCATATCATGAATTCACATGCAAGCACGCATGAGATGCCGTCGAGTAAATAATGCAAGAAACATTTCAATAATAACTTTGGAAACAGTTTAGGGTCACTCACCTCCATGGTTCAGAAACCATCCATCAAATATCATCGCCTTACTCAAATCCAAGCCTTAGATCACAAACGCAAAGCAATCAAGCCCTTTAAAAGTTCGGACAACACTTCCCCTAAATTTGCTTACTTTTGCAGCCGTCATGGCTTCATTATATTTCTCATTCAAACCCAAAGGTACACACACAACAACAAGTTCATTCAATAGCCATTCAGCAAGCTCCCAGAAGTACAAATACAAGTCAAGCTAGGGAAAAGTCCGGAAATGAAAGTTAAGCTCAAACCCAGAAAAACAGTTTATGACATCATTTTGCGGTAATGGCACCAAAGGCACTACGATTATCGGATGAAGGTCCAAGACCCACCGTTTCGAAGCTAAGAGATCAGGCTACAATGCTGAAGAAGCCAACTCTGTCCAGTATCGAGTGTAACCAGGTCAAAAAATGCAAGATACTACACCAGAACCGTAAAAACAGGTTCGCCAATCGCATTCTGGTGCAAACATCATAAATCAACCTACCTAATTCCAAATTCAGAAATTCCAATGCCATCCGAAAGATAAGAAACAGGGCTACATTTCATCAGAAGACCTCAACAACCAATTCGGAAGCATTCCCAACCAAAATAACCAATTACAGACGCAATTCTCACATTCGGGTAAAACCAGGGCAGCAAGGGTAATTCCGTCTTTGCACAAGATACGCTGCTCGGATTGACCTGAAAATTAGAAAATTTCTGGGTTCTCACACTCATTCTTTCGGGGCGTCACAAACTCCCCTCCTTAAAAGAACGTCGTCCTCGACATTCCATCTTATACCAATCAAGTCGAGACATCCCGCAAGAATCACTAATATTTCAGACCAAACCCACTGTCCGGCATCCTAAATTTCAAGCCTAGGATACACTACAAGAATCTGAAGCCTAAGCTCTGATACCAACTGTGACGGCCCCACCTCCCCCTAAGGCGAACCAAAGGGTTCGGCGGGCCGCCTGCCCAGCTCTCGCCGGGACTCAGCCGTTCACTACAGTCCTCAAATGAATTACAATATAAATCTCAAATATTACAACAAGTTCTTCAATAATTACATGTCATAAGCGAAGCGGAAACTAAATTTTCAACTATACATCAAATGATTCCAAATCCAAACTGTACAAGATATATGCCATCCAGCCACATGAATATGTACTACTCGCCCTTCCTTCGCCTTGAGCCCTGTGGAGGGGAATAAAATCGTTTTGGGGGGAGTTAGAAGCTCAGCGAGTAACCAGTAAAAGCAGTCATCAAATATATTTCACAATAATGCATTTCAATCATGTCATGATTCCAAGATCAAATGTACATTTATTGCTCTCGTGAGCCAGTGAAATCATTGCACTTGAACACCCAACGCTCAAATAGATCATTTTACATTAACAGTGAGAGGGAGCCCCTTTTTGAGCTCCAGATAACATCAACATGAACCATAAACAGGGTGGAGACGTTGGTGCCCAGCACAAGACTTTCCCAGAACTCATTGAAGCCAAAATCATATCATGAATTCACATGCAAGCACGCATGAGATGCCGTCGAGTAAATAATGCAAGAAACATTTCAATAAAAACTTTGGAAACAGTTTAGGGTCACTCACCTCCATGGTTCAGAAACCATCCATCAAATATCATCGCCTTACTCAAATCCAAGCCTTAGATCACAAACGCAAAGCAATCAAGCCCTTTAAAAGTTCGGACAACACTTTACCCTAAATTTGCTTACTTTTGCTGCCGTCATGGCTTCATTATATTTCTCATTCAAACCCAAAGGTACACACACAACAACAAGTTCATTCAATAGCCATTCAGCAAGCTCCCAGAAGTACAAATACAAGTCAAGCTAGGGAAAAGTCCGGAAATGAAAGTTAAGCTCAAACCCAGAAAAACAGTTTTTGACATCATTTTGCGGTAATGGCACCAAAGGCACTACGATTATCGGATGAAGGTCCAAGACCCACCGTTTCGAAGCTAAGAGATCAGGCTACAATGCTGAAGAAGCCAACTCTGTCCAGTATCGAGTGTAACCAGGTAAAAAATGCAAGATACTACACCAGAACCGCAAAAACAGGTTCGCCAATCGCATTCTGGTGCAAACATCATAAATCAACCTACCTAAGTCCAAATTCAGAAATTCCAAAGCCATCCGAAAGATAAGAAACAGGGCTACATTTCATCAGAAGACCTCAACAACCAAATCGGAAGCATTCCCAACCAAAATAACCAATTATAGACGCAATTCTCACATTCGGGTAAAACCAGGGCAGCACGGGTAATTCCGTCTTTTCACAAGATACGCTGCTCGGATTGACCTGAAAATTAGAAAATTTCTGGGTTCTCACACTCATTCTTTCGTGGCGTCACAAACTCCCCTCCTTAAAAGAACGTCGTCCTCGACATTCCATCTTGTACCAATCAAGTCGAGACATCCCGCAAGAATCGCTAATATTTCAGACCAAACCCACTGTCCGGCATCCTAAACTTCACGCCTAGGATACACTACAAGAATCTGAAGCCTAAGCTCTGATACCAACTGTGACGGCCCCACCTCCCCCTAAGGCGAACCAAAGGGTTCGGCGGGCCGCCTGCCCAGCTCTCGCCGGGACTCAGCCGTTCACTACAGTCCTCAAATGAATTACAATATAAATCTCAAATATTACAACAAGTTCTTCAATAATTACATGTCATAAGCGAAGCGGAAACTAAATTTTCAACTATACATCAAATGATTCCAAATCCAAACTGTACAAGATATATGCCATCCAGCCACATGAATATGTACTACTCGCCCTTCCTTCGCCTTGAGCCCTGTGGAGGGGAATAAAATCGTTTTGGGGGGAGCTAGAAGCTCAGCGAGTAACCAGTAAAAGCAGTCATCAAATATATTTCACAATAATGCATTTCAATGATTTCATGATTCCAAGATCAAATGTACATTTATTGCTCTCGTGAGCCAGTGAAATCATTGCACTTGAACACCCAACGCTCAAATAGATAATTTTACATTAACAGTGAGAGGGAGCCCCTTTTTGAGCTCCAGATAACATCAACATGAACCATAAACAGGGTGGAGACGTTGGTGTCCAGCATAAGACTTTCCCAGAAGTCATTGAAGCCAAAATCATATCATGAATTCACATGCAAGCACGCATGAGATGCCGTCGAGTAAATAATGCAAGAAACATTTCAATAAAAACTTTGGAAACAGTTTAGGGTCACTCACCTCCATGGTTCAGAAACCATCCATCAAATATCATCGCCTTACTCAAATCCAAGCCTTAGATCACAAACGCAAAGCAATCAAGCCCTTTAAAAGTTCGGACAACACTTCCCCTAAATTTGCTTACTTTTGCTGCCGTCATGGCTTCATTATATTTCTCATTCAAACCCAAAGGTACACACACAACAACAAGTTCATTCAATAGCCATTCAGCAAGCTCCCAGAAGTACAAATACAAGTCAAGCTAGGGAAAAGTCCGGAAATGAAAGTTAAGCTCAAACCCAGAAAAACAGTTTTTGACATCATTTTGCGGTAATGGCACCAAAGGCACTACGATTATCGGATGAAGGTCCAAGACCCACCGTTTCGAAGCTAAGAGATCAGGCTACAATGCTGAAGAAGCCAACTCTGTCCAGTATCGAGTGTAACCAGGT
This sequence comes from Coffea arabica, assembly GCF_036785885.1. NCBI lineage: Eukaryota > Viridiplantae > Streptophyta > Magnoliopsida > Gentianales > Rubiaceae > Coffea > Coffea arabica. Next base: position 19,844,601 of record NC_092318.1, on the reverse strand, counting down.
AAAAAATGCAAGATACTACACCAGAACCGCAAAAACAGGTTCGCCAATCGCATTCTGGTGAAAACATCATAAATCAACCTACCTAAGTCCAAATTCAGAAATTCCAAAGCCATCCGAAAGATAAGAAACAGGGCTACATTTCATCAGAAGACCTCAACAACCAATTCGGAAGCATTCCCAACCAAAATAACCAATTACAGACGCAATTCTCACATTCGGGTAAAACCAGGGCAGCAAGGGTAATTCCGTCTTTGCACAAGATACGCTGCTCGGATTGACCTGAAAATTAGAAAATTTCTGGGTTCTCACACTCATTCTTTCGGGGCGTCACAAACTCCCCTCCTTAAAAGAACGTCGTCCTCGACATTCCATCTTATACCAATCAAGTCGAGACATCCCGCAAGAATCACTAATATTTCAGACCAAACCCACTGTCCGGCATCCTAAACTTCAAGCCTAGGATACACTACAAGAATCTGAAGCCTAAGCTCTGATACCAACTGTGACGGCCCCACCTCCCCCTAAGGCGAACCAAAGGGTTCGGCGGGCCGCCTGCCCAGCTCTCGCCGGGACTCAGCCGTTCACTACAGTCCTCAAATGAATTACAATATAAATCTCAAATATTACAACAAGTTCTTCAATAATTACATGTCATAAGCGAAGCGGAAACTAAATTTTCAACTATACATCAAATGATTCCAAATCCAAACTGTACAAGATATATGCCATCCAGCCACATGAATATGTACTACTCGCCCTTCCTTCGCCTTGAGCCCTGTTGAGGGGAATAAAATCGTTTTGGGGGGAGCTAGAAGCTCAGCGAGTAACCAGTAAAAGCAGTCATCAAATATATTTCACAATAATGCATTTCAATGATGTCATGATTCCAAGATCAAATGTACATTTATTGCTCTCGTGAGCCAGTGAAATCATTACACTTGAACACCCAACGCTCAAATAGATCATTTTACATTAACAGTGAGAGGGAGCCCCTTTTTGAGCTCCAGATAACATCAACATGAACCATAAACAGGGTGGAGATGTTGGTGCCCAGCACAAGACTTTCCCAGAACTCATTGAAGCCAAAATCATATCATGAATTCACATGCAAGCACGCATGAGATGCCGTCGAGTAAATAATGCAAGAAACATTTCAATAAAAACTTTGGAAACAGTTTAGGGTCACTCACCTCCATGGTTCAGAAACCATCCATCAAATATCATCGCCTTACTCAAATCCAAGCCTTAGATCACAAACGCAAAGCAATCAAGCCCTTTAAAAGTTCGGACAACACTTTACCCTAAATTTGCTTACTTTTGCTGCCGTCATGGCTTCATTATATTTCTCATTCAAACCCAAAGGTACACACACAACAACAAGTTCATTCAATAGCCATTCAGCAAGCTCCCAGAAGTACAAATACAAGTCAAGCTAGGGAAAAGTCCGGAAATGAAAGTTAAGCTCAAACCCAGAAAAACAGTTTTTGACATCATTTTGCGGTAATGGCACCAAAGGCACTACGATTATCGGATGAAGGTCCAAGACCCACCGTTTCGAAGCTAAGAGATCAGGCTACAATGCTGAAGAAGCCAACTCTGTCCAGTATCGAGTGTAACCAGGTAAAAAATGCAAGATACTACACCAGAACCGCAAAAACAGGTTCGCCAATCGCATTCTGGTGCAAACATCATAAATCAACCTACCTAAGTCCAAATTCAGAAATTCCAAAGCCATCCGAAAGATAAGAAACAGGGCTACATTTCATCAGAAGACCTCAACAACCAATTCGGAAGCATTCCCAACCAAAATAACCAATTACAGACGCAATTCTCACATTCGGGTAAAACCAGGGCAGCAAGGGTAATTCCGTCTTTTCACAAGATACGCTGCTCGGATTGACCTGAAAATTAGAAAATTTTTGGGTTCTCACACTCATTCTTTCGGGGCGTCACAAACTCCCCTCCTTAAAAGAACGTCGTCCTCGACATTCCATCTTGTACCAATCAAGTCGAGACATCCCGCAAGAATCACTAATATTTCAGACCAAACCCACTGTCCGGCATCCTAAACTTCAAGCCTAGGATACACTACAAGAATCTGAAGCCTAAGCTCTGATACCAACTGTGACGGCCCCACCTCCCCCTAAGGCGAACCAAAGGGTTCGGCGGGCCGCCTGCCCAGCTCTCGCCGGGGCTCAGCCGTTCACTACAGTCCTCAAATGAATTACAATATAAATCTCAAATATTACAACAAGTTCTTCAATAATTACATGTCATAAGCGAAGCGGAAACTAAATTTTCAACTATACATCAAATGATTCCAAATCCAAACTGTACAAGATATATGCCATCCAGTCACATGAATATGTACTACTCGCCCTTCCTTCGCCTTGAGCCCTGTGGAGGGGAATAAAATCGTTTTGGGGGGAGCTAGAAGCTCAGCGAGTAACCAGTAAAAGCAGTCATCAAATATATTTCACAATAATGCATTTCAATGATTTCATGATTCCAAGATCAAATGTACATTTATTGCTCGTGAGCCAGTGAAATCATTGCACTTGAACACCCAACGCTCAAATAGATAATTTTACATTAACAGTGAGAGGGAGCCCCTTTTTGAGCTCCAGATAACATCAACATGAACCATAAACAGGGTGGAGACGTTGGTGTCCAGCACAAGACTTTCCCAGAACTCATTGAAGCCAAAATCATATCATGAATTCACATGCAAGCACGCATGAGATGCCGTCGAGTAAATAATGCAAGAAACATTTCAATAAAAACTTTGGAAACAGTTTAGGGTCACTCACCTCCATGGTTCAGAAACCATCCATCAAATATCATCGCCTTACTCAAATCCAAGCCTTAGATCACAAACGCAAAGCAATCAAGCCCTTTAAAAGTTCGGACAACACTTCCCCTAAATTTGCTTACTTTTGCTGCCGTCATGGCTTCATTATATTTCTCATTCAAACCCAAAGGTACACACACAACAACAAGTTCATTCAATAGCCATTCAGCAAGCTCCCAGAAGTACAAATACAAGTCAAGCTAGGGAAAAGTCCGGAAATGAAAGTTAAGCTCAAACCCAGAAAAACAGTTTTTGACATCATTTTGCGGTAATGGCACCAAAGGCACTACGATTATCGGATGAAGGTCCAAGACCCACCGTTTCGAAGCTAAGAGATCAGGCTACAATGCTGAAGAAGCCAACTCTGTCCAGTATCGAGTGTAACCAGGTAAAAAATGCAAGATACTACACCAGAACCGCAAAAACAGGTTCGCCAATCGCATTCTGGTGAAAACATCATAAATCAACCTACCTAAGTCCAAATTCAGAAATTCCAAAGCCATCCGAAAGATAAGAAACAGGGCTACATTTCATCAGAAGACCTCAACAACCAATTCGGAAGCATTCCCAACCAAAATAACCAATTACAGACGCAATTCTCACATTCGGGTAAAACCAGGGCAGCAAGGGTAATTCCGTCTTTGCACAAGATACGCTGCTCGGATTGACCTGAAAATTAGAAAATTTCTGGGTTCTCACACTCATTCTTTCGGGGCGTCACAAACTCCCCTCCTTAAAAGAACGTCGTCCTCGACATTCCATCTTATACCAATCAAGTCGAGACATCCCGCAAGAATCACTAATATTTCAGACCAAACCCACTGTCCGACATCCTAAACTTCAAGCCTAGGATACACTACAAGAATCTGAAGCCTAAGCTCTGATACCAACTGTGACGGCCCCACCTCCCCCTAAGGCGAACCAAAGGGTTCGGCGGGCCGCCTGCCCAGCTCTCGCCGGGACTCAGCCGTTCACTACAGTCCTCAAATGAATTACAATATAAATCTCAAATATTACAACAAGTTCTTCAATAATTACATGTCATAAGCGAAGCGGAAACTAAATTTTCAACTATACATCAAATGATTCCAAATCCAAACTGTACAAGATATATGCCATCCAGCCACATGAATATGTACTACTCGCCCTTCCTTCGCCTTGAGCCCTGTGGAGGGGAATAAAATCGTTTTGGGGGGAGCTAGAAGCTCAGCGAGTAACCAGTAAAAGCAGTCATCAAATATATTTCACAATAATGCATTTCAATGATGTCATGATTCCAAGATCAAATGTACATTTATTGCTCTCGTGAGCCAGTGAAATCATTACACTTGAACACCCGACGCTCAAATAGATCATTTTACATTAACAGTGAGAGGGAGCCCCTTTTTGAGCTCCAGATAACATCAACATGAACCATAAACAGGGTGGAGACGTTGGTGCCCAGCACAAGACTTTCCCAGAACTCATTGAAGCCAAAATCATATCATGAATTCACATGCAAGCACGCATGAGATGCCGTCGAGTAAATAATGCAAGAAACATTTCAATAAAAACTTTGGAAACAGTTTAGGGTCACTCACCTCCATGGTTCAGAAACCATCCATCAAATATCATCGCCTTACTCAAATCCAAGCCTTAGATCACAAACGCAAAGCAATCAAGCCCTTTAAAAGTTCGGACAACACTTCCCCTAAATTTGCTTACTTTTGCAGCCGTCATGGCTTCATTATATTTCTCATTCAAACCCAAAGGTACACACACAACAACAAGTTCATTCAATAGCCATTCAGCAAGCTCCCAGAAGTACAAATACAAGTCAAGCTAGGGAAAAGTCCGGAAATGAAAGTTAAGCTCAAACCCAGAAAAACAGTTTTTGACATCATTTTACGGTAATGGCACCAAAGGCACTACGATTATCGGATGAAGGTCCAAGACCCACCGTTTCGAAGCTAAGAGATCAGGCTACAATGCTGAAGAAGCCAACTCTGTCCAGTATCGAGTGTAACCAGGTAAAAAATGCAAGATACTACACCAGAACCGCAAAAACAGGTTCGCCAATCGCATTCTGGTGAAAACATCATAAATCAACCTACCTAAGTCCAAATTCAGAAATTCCAAAGCCATCCGAAAGATAAGAAACAGGGCTACATTTCATCAGAAGACCTCAACAACCAATTCGGAAGCATTCCCAACTAAAATAACCAATTACAGACGCAATTCTCACATTCGGGTAAAACCAGGGCAGCAAGGGTAATTCCGTCTTTGCACAAGATACGCTGCTCGGATTGACCTGAAAATTAGAAAATTTCTGGGTTCTCACACTCATTCTTTCGGGGCGTCACAAACTCCCCTCCTTAAAAGAACGTCGTCCTCGACATTCCATCTTATACCAATCAAGTCGAGACATCCCGCAAGAATCACTAATATTTCAGACCAAACCCACTGTCCGGCATCCTAAACTTCAAGCCTAGGATACACTACAAGAATCTGAAGCCTAAGCTCTGATACCAACTGTGACGGCCCCACCTCCCCCTAAGGCGAACCAAAGGGTTCGGCGGGCCGCCTGCCCAGCTCTCGCCGGGACTCAGCCGTTCACTACAGTCCTCAAATGAATTACAATATAAATCTCAAATATTACAACAAGTTCTTCAATAATTACATGTCATAAGCGAAGCGGAAACTAAATTTTCAACTATACATCAAATGATTCCAAATCCAAACTGTACAAGATATATGCCATCCAGCCACATGAATATGTACTACTCGCCCTTCCTTCGCCTTGAGCCCTGTGGAGGGGAATAAAATCGTTTTGGGGGGAGCTAGAAGCTCAGCGAGTAACCAGTAAAAGCAGTCATCAAATATATTTCACAATAATGCATTTCAATGATGTCATGATTCCAAGATCAAATGTACATTTATTGCTCTCGTGAGCCAGTGAAATCATTCCACTTGAACACCCGACGCTCAAATAGATCATTTTACATTAACAGTGAGAGGGAGCCCCTTTTTGAGCTCCAGATAACATCAACATGAACCATAAACAGGGTGGAGACGTTGGTGCCCAGCACAAGACTTTCCCAGAACTCATTGAAGCCAAAATCATATCATGAATTCACATGCAAGCACGCATGAGATGCCGTCGAGTAAATAATGCAAGAAACATTTCAATAAAAACTTTGGAAACAGTTTAGGGTCACTCACCTCCATGGTTCAGAAACCATCCATCAAATATCATCGCCTTACTCAAATCCAAGCCTTAGATCACAAACGCAAAGCAATCAAGCCCTTTAAAAGTTCGGACAACACTTCCCCTAAATTTGCTTACTTTTGCTGCCGTCATGGCTTCATTATATTTCTCATTCAAACCCAAAGGTACACACACAACAACAAGTTCATTCAATAGCCATTCAGCAAGCTCCCAGAAGTACAAATACAAGTCAAGCTAGGGAAAAGTCCGGAAATGAAAGTTAAGCTCAAACCCAGAAAAACAGTTTTTGACATCATTTTGCGGTAATGGCACCAAAGGCACTACGATTATCGGATGAAGGTCCAAGACCCACCGTTTCGAAGCTAAGAGATCAGGCTACAATGCTGAAGAAGCCAACTCTGTCCAGTATCGAGTGTAACCAGGTAAAAAATGCAAGATACTACACCAGAACCGCAAAAACAGGTTCGCCAATCGCATTCTGGTGAAAACATCATAAATCAACCTACCTAAGTCCAAATTCAGAAATTCCAAAGCCATCCGAAAGATAAGAAACAGGGCTACATTTCATCAGAAGACCTCAACAACCAATTCGGAAGCATTCCCAACCAAAATAACCAATTACAGACGCAATTCTCACATTCGGGTAAAACCAGGGCAGCAAGGGTAATTCCGTCTTTGCACAAGATACGCTGCTCGGATTGACCTGAAAATTAGAAAATTTCTGGGTTCTCACACTCATTCTTTCGGGGCGTCACAAACTCCCCTCCTTAAAAGAACGTCGTCCTCGACATTCCATCTTGTACCAATCAAGTCGAGACATCCCGCAAGAATCACTAATATTTCAGACCAAACCCACTGTCCGGCATCCTAAACTTCAAGCCTAGGATACACTACAAGAATCTGAAGCCTAAGCTCTGATACCAACTGTGACGGCCCCACCTCCCCCTAAGGCGAACCAAAGGGTTCGGCGGGCCGCCTGCCCAGCTCTCGCCGGGATTCAGCCGTTCACTACAGTCCTCAAATGAATTACAATATAAATCTCAAATATTGCAACAAGTTCTTCAATAATTACATGTCATAAGCGAAGCGGAAACTAAATTTTCAACTATACATCAAATGATTCCAAATCCAAACTGTACAAGATATATGCCATCCAGCCACATGAATATGTACTACTCGCCCTTCCTTCGCCTTGAGCCCTGTGGAGGGGAATAAAATCGTTTTGGGGGGAGCTAGAAGCTCAGCGAGTAACCAGTAAAAGCAGTCATCAAATATATTTCACAATAATGCATTTCAATGATGTCATGATTCCAAGATCAAATGTACATTTATTGCTCTCGTGAGCCAGTGAAATCATTACACTTGAACACCCGACGCTCAAATAGATCATTTTACATTAACAGTGAGAGGGAGCCCCTTTTTGAGCTCCAGATAACATCAACATGAACCATAAACAGGGTGGAGACGTTGGTGCCCAGCACAAGACTTTCCCAGAACTCATTGAAGCCAAAATCATATCATGAATTCACATGCAAGCACGCATGAGATGCCGTCGAGTAAATAATGCAAGAAACATTTCAATAAAACTTTGGAAACAGTTTAGGGTCACTCACCTCCATGGTTCAGAAACCATCCATCAAATATCATCGCCTTACTCAAATCCAAGCCTTAGATCACAAACGCAAAGCAATCAAGCCCTTTAAAAGTTCGGACAACACTTCCCCTAAATTTGCTTACTTTTGCTGCCGTCATGGCTTCATTATATTTCTCATTCAAACCCAAAGGTACACACACAACAACAAGTTCATTCAATAGCCATTCAGCAAGCTCCCAGAAGTACAAATACAAGTCAAGCTAGGGAAAAGTCCGGAAATGAAAGTTAAGCTCAAACCCAGAAAAACAGTTTTTGACATCATTTTGCGGTAATGGCACCAAAGGCACTACGATTATCGGATGAAGGTCCAAGACCCACCGTTTCGAAGCTAAGAGATCAGGCTACAATGCTGAAGAAGCCAACTCTGTCCAGTATCGAGTGTAACCAGGTAAAAAATGCAAGATACTACACCAGAACCGCAAAAACAGGTTCGCCAATCGCATTCTGGTGAAAACATCATAAATCAACCTACCTAAGTCCAAATTCAGAAATTCCAAAGCCATCCGAAAGATAAGAAACAGGGCTACATTTCATCAGAAGACCTCAACAACCAATTCGGAAGCATTCCCAACCAAAATAACCAATTACAGACGCAATTCTCACATTCGGGTAAAACCAGGGCAGCAAGGGTAATTCCGTCTTTGCACAAGATACGCTGCTCGGATTGACCTGAAAATTAGAAAATTTCTGGGTTCTCACACTCATTCTTTCGGGGCGTCACAAACTCCCCTCCTTAAAAGAACGTCGTCCTCGACATTCCATCTTATACCAATCAAGTCGAGACATCCCGCAAGAATCACTAATATTTCAGACCAAACCCACTGTCCGGCATCCTAAACTTCAAGCCTAGGATACACTACAAGAATCTGAACCCTAAGCTCTGATACCAACTGTGACGGCCCCACCTCCCCCTAAGGCGAACCAAAGGGTTCGGCGGGCCGCCTGCCCAGCTCTCGCCGGGACTCAGCCGTTCACTACAGTCCTCAAATGAATTACAATATAAATCTCAAATATTACAACAAGTTCTTCAATAATTACATGTCATAAGCGAAGCGGAAACTAAATTTTCAACTATACATCAAATGATTCCAAATCCAAACTGTACAAGATATATGCCATCCAGCCACATGAATATGTACTACTCGCCCTTCCTTCGCCTTGAGCCCTGTGGAGGGGAATAAAATCGTTTTGGGGGGAGCTAGAAGCTCAGCGAGTAACCAGTAAAAGCAGTCATCAAATATATTTCACAATAATGCATTTCAATGATGTCATGATTCCAAGATCAAATGTACATTTATTGCTCTCGTGAGCCAGTGAAATCATTGCACTTGAACACCCAACGCTCAAATAGATCATTTTACATTAACAGTGAGAGGGAGCCCCTTTTTGAGCTCCAGATAACATCAACATGAACCATAAACAGGGTGGAGACGTTGGTGCCCAGCACAAGACTTTTCCAGAACTCATTGAAGCCAAAATCATATCATGAATTCACATGCAAGCACGCATGAGATGCCGTCGAGTAAATAATGCAAGAAACATTTCAATAAAAACTTTGGAAACAGTTTAGGGTCACTCACCTCCATGGTTCAGAAACCATCCATCAAATATCATCGCCTTACTCAAATCCAAGCCTTAGATCACAAACGCAAAGCAATCAAGCCCTTTAAAAGTTCGGACAACACTTTACCCTAAATTTGCTTACTTTTGCTGCCGTCATGGCTTCATTATATTTCTCATTCAAACCCAAAGGTACACACACAACAACAAGTTCATTCAATAGCCATTCAGCAAGCTCCCAGAAGTACAAATACAAGTCAAGCTAGGGAAAAGTCCGGAAATGAAAGTTAAGCTCAAACCCAGAAAAACAGTTTTTGACATCATTTTGCGGTAATGGCACCAAAGGCACTACGATTATCGGATGAAGGTCCAAGACCCACCGTTTCGAAGCTAAGAGATCAGGCTACAATGCTGAAGAAGCCAACTCTGTCCAGTATCGAGTGTAACCAGGTAAAAAATGCAAGATACTACACCAGAACCGCAAAAACAGGTTCGCCAATCGCATTCTGGTGCAAACATCATAAATCAACCTACCTAAGTCCAAATTCAGAAATTCCAAAGCCATCCGAAAGATAAGAAACAGGGCTACATTTCATCAGAAGACCTCAACAACCAATTCGGAAGCATTCCCAACCAAAATAACCAATTACAGACGCAGTTCTCACATTCGGGTAAAACCAGGGCAGCAAGGGTAATTCCGTCTTTTCACAAGATACGCTGCTCGGATTGACCTGAAAATTAGAAAATTTCTGGGTTCTCACACTCATTCTTTCGGGGCGTCACAAACTCCCCTCCTTAAAAGAACGTCGTCCTCGACATTCCATCTTGTACCAATCAAGTCGAGACATCCCGCAAGAATCACTAATATTTCAGACCAAACCCACTGTCCGGCATCCTAAACTTCAAGCCTAGGATACACTACAAGAATCTGAAGCCTAAGCTCTGATACCAACTGTGACGGCCCCACCTCCCCCTAAGGCGAACCAAAGGGTTCGGCGGGCCGCCTGCCCAGCTCTCGCCGGGACTCAGCCGTTCACTACAGTCCTCAAATGAATTACAATATAAATCTCAAATATTACAACAAGTTCTTCAATAATTACATGTCATAAGCGAAGCGGAAACTAAATTTTCAACTATACATCAAATGATTCCAAATCCAAACTGTACAAGATATATGCCATCCAGCCACATGAATATGTACTACTCGCCCTTCCTTCGCCTTGAGCCCTGTGGAGGGGAATAAAATCGTTTTGGGGGGAGCTAGAAGCTCAGCGAGTAACCAGTAAAAGCAGTCATCAAATATATTTCACAATAATGCATTTCAATGATGTCATGATTCCAAGATCAAATGTACATTTATTGCTCTCGTGAGCCAGTGAAATCATTACACTTGAACACCCGACGCTCAAATAGATCATTTTACATTAACAGTGAGAGGGAGCCCCTTTTTGAGCTCCAGATAACATCAACATGAACCATAAACAGGGTGGAGACGTTGGTGCCCAGCACAAGACTTTTCCAGAACTCATTGAAGCCAAAATCATATCATGAATTCACATGCAAGCACGCATGAGATGCCGTCGAGTAAATAATGCAAGAAACATTTCAATAAAAACTTTGGAAACAGTTTAGGGTCACTCACCTCCATGGTTCAGAAACCATCCATCAAATATCATCGCCTTACTCAAATCCAAGCCTTAGATCACAAACGCAAAGCAATCAAGCCCTTTAAAAGTTCGGACAACACTTTACCCTAAATTTGCTTACTTTTGCTGCCGTCATGGCTTCATTATATTTCTCATTCAAACCCAAAGGTACACACACAACAACAAGTTCATTCAATAGCCATTCAGCAAGCTCCCAGAAGTACAAATACAAGTCAAGCTAGGGAAAAGTCCGGAAATGAAAGTTAAGCTCAAACCCAGAAAAACAGTTTTTGACATCATTTTGCGGTAATGGCACCAAAGGCACTACGATTATCGGATGAAGGTCCAAGACCCACCGTTTCGAAGCTAAGAGATCAGGCTACAATGCTGAAGAAGCCAACTCTGTCCAGTATCGAGTGTAACCAGGTAAAAAATGCAAGATACTACACCAGAACCGCAAAAACAGGTTCGCCAATCGCATTCTGGTGAAAACATCATAAATCAACCTACCTAAGTCCAAATTCAGAAATTCCAAAGCCATCCGAAAGATAAGAAACAGGGCTACATTTCATCAGAAGACCTCAACAACCAATTCGGAAGCATTCCCAACCAAAATAACCAATTACAGACGCAATTCTCACATTCGGGTAAAACCAGGGCAGCAAGGGTAATTCCGTCTTTGCACAAGATACGCTGCTCGGATTGACCTGAAAATTAGAAAATTTCTGGGTTCTCACACTCATTCTTTCGGGGCGTCACAAACTCCCCTCCTTAAAAGAACGTCGTCCTCGACATTCCATCTTATACCAATCAAGTCGAGACATCCCGCAAGAATCACTAATATTTCAGACCAAACCCACTGTCCGGCATCCTAAACTTCAAGCCTAGGATACACTACAAGAATCTGAAGCCTAAGCTCTGATACCAACTGTGACGGCCCCACCTCCCCCTAAGGCGAACCAAAGGGTTCGGCGGGCCGCCTGCCCAGCTCTCGCCGGGACTCAGCCGTTCACTACAGTCCTCAAATGAATTACAATATAAATCTCAAATATTACAACAAGTTCTTCAATAATTACATGTCATAAGCGAAGCGGAAACTAAATTTTCAACTATACATCAAATGATTCCAAATCCAAACTGTACAAGATATATGCCATCCAGCCACATGAATATGTACTACTCGCCCTTCCTTCGCCTTGAGCCCTGTTGAGGGGAATAAAATCGTTTTGGGGGGAGCTAGAAGCTCAGCGAGTAACCAGTAAAAGCAGTCATCAAATATATTTCACAATAATGCATTTCAATGATGTCATGATTCCAAGATCAAATGTACATTTATTGCTCTCGTGAGCCAGTGAAATCATTACACTTGAACACCCAACGCTCAAATAGATCATTTTACATTAACAGTGAGAGGGAGCCCCTTTTTGAGCTCCAGATAACATCAACATGAACCATAAACAGGGTGGAGACGTTGGTGCCCAGCACAAGACTTTCCCAGAACTCATTGAAGCCAAAATCATATCATGAATTCACATGCAAGCACGCATGAGATGCCGTCGAGTAAATAATGCAAGAAACATTTCAATAAAAACTTTGGAAACAGTTTAGGGTCACTCACCTCCATGGTTCAGAAACCATCCATCAAATATCATCGCCTTACTCAAATCCAAGCCTTAGATCACAAACGCAAAGCAATCAAGCCCTTTAAAAGTTCGGACAACACTTTACCCTAAATTTGCTTACTTTTGCTGCCGTCATGGCTTCATTATATTTCTCATTCAAACCCAAAGGTACACACACAACAACAAGTTCATTCAATAGCCATTCAGCAAGCTCCCAGAAGTACAAATACAAGTCAAGCTAGGGAAAAGTCCGGAAATGAAAGTTAAGCTCAAACCCAGAAAAACAGTTTTTGACATCATTTTGCGGTAATGGCACCAAAGGCACTACGATTATCGGATGAAGGTCCAAGACCCACCGTTTCGAAGCTAAGAGATCAGGCTACAATGCTGAAGAAGCCAACTCTGTCCAGTATCGAGTGTAACCAGGTAAAAAATGCAAGATACTACACCAGAACCGCAAAAACAGGTTCGCCAATCGCATTCTGGTGCAAACATCATAAATCAACCTACCTAAGTCCAAATTCAGAAATTCCAAAGCCATCCGAAAGATAAGAAACAGGGCTACATTTCATCAGAAGACCTCAACAACCAATTCGGAAGCATTCCCAACCAAAATAACCAATTACAGACGCAATTCTCACATTCGGGTAAAACCAGGGCAGCAAGGGTAATTCCGTCTTTGCACAAGATACGCTGCTCGGATTGACCTGAAAATTAGAAAATTTTTGGGTTCTCACACTCATTCTTTCGGGGCGTCACAAACTCCCCTCCTTAAAAGAACGTCGTCCTCGACATTCCATCTTGTACCAATCAAGTCGAGACATCCCGCAAGAATCACTAATATTTCAGACCAAACCCACTGTCCGGCATCCTAAACTTCAAGCCTAGGATACACTACAAGAATCTGAAGCCTAAGCTCTGATACCAACTGTGACGGCCCCACCTCCCCCTAAGACGAACCAAAGGGTTCGGCGGGCCGCCTGCCCAGCTCTCGCCGGGGCTCAGCCGTTCACTACAGTCCTCAAATGAATTACAATATAAATCTCAAATATTACAACAAGTTCTTCAATAATTACATGTCATAAGCGAAGCGGAAACTAAATTTTCAACTATACATCAAATGATTCCAAATCCAAACTGTACAAGATATATGCCATCCAGTCACATGAATATGTACTACTCGCCCTTCCTTCGCCTTGAGCCCTGTGGAGGGGAATAAAATCGTTTTGGGGGGAGCTAGAAGCTCAGCGAGTAACCAGTAAAAGCAGTCATCAAATATATTTCACAATAATGCATTTCAATGATTTCATGATTCCAAGATCAAATGTACATTTATTGCTCTCGTGAGCCAGTGAAATCATTGCACTTGAACACCCAACGCTCAAATAGATAATTTTACATTAACAGTGAGAGGGAGCCCCTTTTTGAGCTCCAGATAACATCAACATGAACCATAAACAGGGTGGAGACGTTGGTGTCCAGCACAAGACTTTCCCAGAACTCATTGAAGCCAAAATCATATCATGAATTCACATGCAAGCACGCATGAGATGCCGTCGAGTAAATAATGCAAGAAACATTTCAATAAAAACTTTGGAAACAGTTTAGGGTCACTCACCTCCATGGTTCAGAAACCATCCATCAAATATCATCGCCTTACTCAAATCCAAGCCTTAGATCACAAACGCAAAGCAATCAAGCCCTTTAAAAGTTCGGACAACACTTCCCCTAAATTTGCTTACTTTTGCTGCCGTCATGGCTTCATTATATTTCTCATTCAAACCCAAAGGTACACACACAACAACAAGTTCATTCAATAGCCATTCAGCAAGCTCCCAGAAGTACAAATACAAGTCAAGCTAGGGAAAAGTCCGGAAATGAAAGTTAAGCTCAAACCCAGAAAAACAGTTTTTGACATCATTTTGCGGTAATGGCACCAAAGGCACTACGATTATCGGATGAAGGTCCAAGACCCACCGTTTCGAAGCTAAGAGATCAGGCTACAATGCTGAAGAAGCCAACTCTGTCCAGTATCGAGTGTAACCAGGTAAAAAATGCAAGATACTACACCAGAACCGCAAAAACAGGTTCGCCAATCGCATTCTGGTGAAAACATCATAAATCAACCTACCTAAGTCCAAATTCAGAAATTCCAAAGCCATCCGAAAGATAAGAAACAGGGCTACATTTCATCAGAAGACCTCAACAACCAATTCGGAAGCATTCCCAACCAAAATAACCAATTACAGACGCAATTCTCACATTCGGGTAAAACCAGGGCAGCAAGGGTAATTCCGTCTTTGCACAAGATACGCTGCTCGGATTGACCTGAAAATTAGAAAATTTCTGGGTTCTCACACTCATTCTTTCGGGGCGTCACAAACTCCCCTCCTTAAAAGAACGTCGTCCTCGACATTCCATCTTATACCAATCAAGTCGAGACATCCCGCAAGAATCACTAATATTTCAGACCAAACCCACTGTCCGGCATCCTAAACTTCAAGCCTAGGATACACTACAAGAATCTGAAGCCTAAGCTCTGATACCAACTGTGACGGCCCCACCTCCCCCTAAGGCGAACCAAAGGGTTCGGCGGGCCGCCTGCCCAGCTCTCGCCGGGACTCAGCCGTTCACTACAGTCCTCAAATGAATTACAATATAAATCTCAAATATTACAACAAGTTCTTCAATAATTACATGTCATAAGCGAAGCGGAAACTAAATTTTCAACTATACATCAAATGATTCCAAATCCAAACTGTACAAGATATATGCCATCCAGCCACATGAATATGTACTACTCGCCCTTCCTTCGCCTTGAGCCCTGTGGAGGGGAATAAAATCGTTTTGGGGGGAGCTAGAAGCTCAGCGAGTAACCAGTAAAAGCAGTCATCAAATATATTTCACAATAATGCATTTCAATGATGTCATGATTCCAAGATCAAATGTACATTTATTGCTCTCGTGAGCCAGTGAAATCATTCCACTTGAACACCCGACGCTCAAATAGATCATTTTACATTAACAGTGAGAGGGAGCCCCTTTTTGAGCTCCAGATAACATCAACATGAACCATAAACAGGGTGGAGACGTTGGTGCCCAGCACAAGACTTTCCCAGAACTCATTGAAGCCAAAATCATATCATGAATTCACATGCAAGCACGCATGAGATGCCGTCGAGTAAATAATGCAAGAAACATTTCAATAAAAACTTTGGAAACAGTTTAGGGTCACTCACCTCCATGGTTCAGAAACCATCCATCAAATATCATCGCCTTACTCAAATCCAAGCCTTAGATCACAAACGCAAAGCAATCAAGCCCTTTAAAAGTTCGGACAACACTTCCCCTAAATTTGCTTACTTTTGCAGCCGTCATGGCTTCATTATATTTCTCATTCAAACCCAAAGGTACACACACAACAACAAGTTCATTCAATAGCCATTCAGCAAGCTCCCAGAAGTACAAATACAAGTCAAGCTAGGGAAAAGTCCGGAAATGAAAGTTAAGCTCAAACCCAGAAAAACAGTTTTTGACATCATTTTACGGTAATGGCACCAAAGGCACTACGATTATCGGATGAAGGTCCAAGACCCACCGTTTCGAAGCTAAGAGATCAGGCTACAATGCTGAAGAAGCCAACTCTGTCCAGTATCGAGTGTAACCAGGTAAAAAATGCAAGATACTACACCAGAACCGCAAAAACAGGTTCGCCAATCGCATTCTGGTGAAAACATCATAAATCAACCTACCTAAGTCCAAATTCAGAAATTCCAAAGCCATCCGAAAGATAAGAAACAGGGCTACATTTCATCAGAAGACCTCAACAACCAATTCGGAAGCATTCCCAACCAAAATAACCAATTACAGACGCAATTCTCACATTCGGGTAAAACCAGGGCAGCAAGGGTAATTCCGTCTTTGCACAAGATACGCTGCTCGGATTGACCTGAAAATTAGAAAATTTCTGGGTTCTCACACTCATTCTTTCGGGGCGTCACAAACTCCCCTCCTTAAAAGAACGTCGTCCTCGACATTCCATCTTATACCAATCAAGTCGAGACATCCCGCAAGAATCACTAATATTTCAGACCAAACCCACTGTCCGGCATCCTAAACTTCAAGCCTAGGATACACTACAAGAATCTGAAGCCTAAGCTCTGATACCAACTGTGACGGCCCCACCTCCCCCTAAGGCGAACCAAAGGGTTCGGCGGGCCGCCTGCCCAGCTCTCGCCGGGACTCAGCCGTTCACTACAGTCCTCAAATGAATTACAATATAAATCTCAAATATTACAACAAGTTCTTCAATAATTACATGTCATAAGCGAAGCGGAAACTAAATTTTCAACTATACATCAAATGATTCCAAATCCAAACTGTACAAGATATATGCCATCCAGCCACATGAATATGTACTACTCGCCCTTCCTTCGCCTTGAGCCCTGTGGAGGGGAATAAAATCGTTTTGGGGGGAGCTAGAAGCTCAGCGAGTAACCAGTAAAAGCAGTCATCAAATATATTTCACAATAATGCATTTCAATGATGTCATGATTCCAAGATCAAATGTACATTTATTGCTCTCGTGAGCCAGTGAAATCATTCCACTTGAACACCCGACGCTCAAATAGATCATTTTACATTAACAGTGAGAGGGAGCCCCTTTTTGAGCTCCAGATAACATCAACATGAACCATAAACAGGGTGGAGACGTTGGTGCCCAGCACAAGACTTTCCCAGAACTCATTGAAGCCAAAATCATATCATGAATTCACATGCAAGCACGCATGAGATGCCGTCGAGTAAATAATGCAAGAAACATTTCAATAAAAACTTTGGAAACAGTTTAGGGTCACTCACCTCCATGGTTCAGAAACCATCCATCAAATATCATCGCCTTACTCAAATCCAAGCCTTAGATCACAAACGCAAAGCAATCAAGCCCTTTAAAAGTTCGGACAACACTTCCCCTAAATTTGCTTACTTTTGCTGCCGTCATGGCTTCATTATATTTCTCATTCAAACCCAAAGGTACACACACAACAACAAGTTCATTCAATAGCCATTCAGCAAGCTCCCAGAAGTACAAATACAAGTCAAGCTAGGGAAAAGTCCGGAAATGAAAGTTAAGCTCAAACCCAGAAAAACAGTTTTTGACATCATTTTGCGGTAATGGCACCAAAGGCACTACGATTATCGGATGAAGGTCCAAGACCCACCGTTTCGAAGCTAAGAGATCAGGCTACAATGCTGAAGAAGCCAACTCTGTCCAGTATCGAGTGTAACCAGGTAAAAAATGCAAGATACTACACCAGAACCGCAAAAACAGGTTCGCCAATCGCATTCTGGTGAAAACATCATAAATCAACCTACCTAAGTCCAAATTCAGAAATTCCAAAGCCATCCGAAAGATAAGAAACAGGGCTACATTTCATCAGAAGACCTCAACAACCAATTCGGAAGCATTCCCAACCAAAATAACCAATTACAGACGCAATTCTCACATTCGGGTAAAACCAGGGCAGCAAGGGTAATTCCGTCTTTGCACAAGATACGCTGCTCGGATTGACCTGAAAATTAGAAAATTTCTGGGTTCTCACACTCATTCTTTCGGGGCGTCACAAACTCCCCTCCTTAAAAGAACGTCGTCCTCGACATTCCATCTTGTACCAATCAAGTCGAGACATCCCGCAAGAATCACTAATATTTCAGACCAAACCCACTGTCCGGCATCCTAAACTTCAAGCCTAGGATACACTACAAGAATCTGAAGCCTAAGCTCTGATACCAACTGTGACGGCCCCACCTCCCCCTAAGGCGAACCAAAGGGTTCGGCGGGCCGCCTGCCCAGCTCTCGCCGGGATTCAGCCGTTCACTACAGTCCTCAAATGAATTACAATATAAATCTCAAATATTGCAACAAGTTCTTCAATAATTACATGTCATAAGCGAAGCGGAAACTAAATTTTCAACTATACATCAAATGATTCCAAATCCAAACTGTACAAGATATATGCCATCCAGCCACATGAATATGTACTACTCGCCCTTCCTTCGCCTTGAGCCCTGTGGAGGGGAATAAAATCGTTTTGGGGGGAGCTAGAAGCTCAGCGAGTAACCAGTAAAAGCAGTCATCAAATATATTTCACAATAATGCATTTCAATGATGTCATGATTCCAAGATCAAATGTACATTTATTGCTCTCGTGAGCCAGTGAAATCATTACACTTGAACACCCGACGCTCAAATAGATCATTTTACATTAACAGTGAGAGGGAGCCCCTTTTTGAGCTCCAGATAACATCAACATGAACCATAAACAGGGTGGAGACGTTGGTGCCCAGCACAAGACTTTCCCAGAACTCATTGAAGCCAAAATCATATCATGAATTCACATGCAAGCACGCATGAGATGCCGTCGAGTAAATAATGCAAGAAACATTTCAATAAAACTTTGGAAACAGTTTAGGGTCACTCACCTCCATGGTTCAGAAACCATCCATCAAATATCATCGCCTTACTCAAATCCAAGCCTTAGATCACAAACGCAAAGCAATCAAGCCCTTTAAAAGTTCGGACAACACTTCCCCTAAATTTGCTTACTTTTGCTGCCGTCATGGCTTCATTATATTTCTCATTCAAACCCAAAGGTACACACACAACAACAAGTTCATTCAATAGCCATTCAGCAAGCTCCCAGAAGTACAAATACAAGTCAAGCTAGGGAAAAGTCCGGAAATGAAAGTTAAGCTCAAACCCAGAAAAACAGTTTTTGACATCATTTTGCGGTAATGGCACCAAAGGCACTACGATTATCGGATGAAGGTCCAAGACCCACCGTTTCGAAGCTAAGAGATCAGGCTACAATGCTGAAGAAGCCAACTCTGTCCAGTATCGAGTGTAACCAGGTAAAAAATGCAAGATACTACACCAGAACCGCAAAAACAGGTTCGCCAATCGCATTCTGGTGAAAACATCATAAATCAACCTACCTAAGTCCAAATTCAGAAATTCCAAAGCCATCCGAAAGATAAGAAACAGGGCTACATTTCATCAGAAGACCTCAACAACCAATTCGGAAGCATTCCCAACCAAAATAACCAATTACAGACGCAATTCTCACATTCGGGTAAAACCAGGGCAGCAAGGGTAATTCCGTCTTTGCACAAGATACGCTGCTCGGATTGACCTGAAAATTAGAAAATTTCTGGGTTCTCACACTCATTCTTTCGGGGCGTCACAAACTCCCCTCCTTAAAAGAACGTCGTCCTCGACATTCCATCTTATACCAATCAAGTCGAGACATCCCGCAAGAATCACTAATATTTCAGACCAAACCCACTGTCCGGCATCCTAAACTTCAAGCCTAGGATACACTACAAGAATCTGAACCCTAAGCTCTGATACCAACTGTGACGGCCCCACCTCCCCCTAAGGCGAACCAAAGGGTTCGGCGGGCCGCCTGCCCAGCTCTCGCCGGGACTCAGCCGTTCACTACAGTCCTCAAATGAATTACAATATAAATCTCAAATATTACAACAAGTTCTTCAATAATTACATGTCATAAGCGAAGCGGAAACTAAATTTTCAACTATACATCAAATGATTCCAAATCCAAACTGTACAAGATATATGCCATCCAGCCACATGAATATGTACTACTCGCCCTTCCTTCGCCTTGAGCCCTGTGGAGGGGAATAAAATCGTTTTGGGGGGAGCTAGAAGCTCAGCGAGTAACCAGTAAAAGCAGTCATCAAATATATTTCACAATAATGCATTTCAATGATGTCATGATTCCAAGATCAAATGTACATTTATTGCTCTCGTGAGCCAGTGAAATCATTGCACTTGAACACCCAACGCTCAAATAGATCATTTTACATTAACAGTGAGAGGGAGCCCCTTTTTGAGCTCCAGATAACATCAACATGAACCATAAACAGGGTGGAGACGTTGGTGCCCAGCACAAGACTTTTCCAGAACTCATTGAAGCCAAAATCATATCATGAATTCACATGCAAGCACGCATGAGATGCCGTCGAGTAAATAATGCAAGAAACATTTCAATAAAAACTTTGGAAACAGTTTAGGGTCACTCACCTCCATGGTTCAGAAACCATCCATCAAATATCATCGCCTTACTCAAATCCAAGCCTTAGATCACAAACGCAAAGCAATCAAGCCCTTTAAAAGTTCGGACAACACTTTACCCTAAATTTGCTTACTTTTGCTGCCGTCATGGCTTCATTATATTTCTCATTCAAACCCAAAGGTACACACACAACAACAAGTTCATTCAATAGCCATTCAGCAAGCTCCCAGAAGTACAAATACAAGTCAAGCTAGGGAAAAGTCCGGAAATGAAAGTTAAGCTCAAACCCAGAAAAACAGTTTTTGACATCATTTTGCGGTAATGGCACCAAAGGCACTACGATTATCGGATGAAGGTCCAAGACCCACCGTTTCGAAGCTAAGAGATCAGGCTACAATGCTGAAGAAGCCAACTCTGTCCAGTATCGAGTGTAACCAGGTAAAAAATGCAAGATACTACACCAGAACCGCAAAAACAGGTTCGCCAATCGCATTCTGGTGCAAACATCATAAATCAACCTACCTAAGTCCAAATTCAGAAATTCCAAAGCCATCCGAAAGATAAGAAACAGGGCTACATTTCATCAGAAGACCTCAACAACCAATTCGGAAGCATTCCCAACCAAAATAACCAATTACAGACGCAGTTCTCACATTCGGGTAAAACCAGGGCAGCAAGGGTAATTCCGTCTTTTCACAAGATACGCTGCTCGGATTGACCTGAAAATTAGAAAATTTCTGGGTTCTCACACTCATTCTTTCGGGGCGTCACAAACTCCCCTCCTTAAAAGAACGTCGTCCTCGACATTCCATCTTGTACCAATCAAGTCGAGACATCCCGCAAGAATCACTAATATTTCAGACCAAACCCACTGTCCGGCATCCTAAACTTCAAGCCTAGGATACACTACAAGAATCTGAAGCCTAAGCTCTGATACCAACTGTGACGGCCCCACCTCCCCCTAAGGCGAACCAAAGGGTTCGGCGGGCCGCCTGCCCAGCTCTCGCCGGGACTCAGCCGTTCACTACAGTCCTCAAATGAATTACAATATAAATCTCAAATATTACAACAAGTTCTTCAATAATTACATGTCATAAGCGAAGCGGAAACTAAATTTTCAACTATACATCAAATGATTCCAAATCCAAACTGTACAAGATATATGCCATCCAGCCACATGAATATGTACTACTCGCCCTTCCTTCGCCTTGAGCCCTGTGGAGGGGAATAAAATCGTTTTGGGGGGAGCTAGAAGCTCAGCGAGTAACCAGTAAAAGCAGTCATCAAATATATTTCACAATAATGCATTTCAATGATGTCATGATTCCAAGATCAAATGTACATTTATTGCTCTCGTGAGCCAGTGAAATCATTACACTTGAACACCCGACGCTCAAATAGATCATTTTACATTAACAGTGAGAGGGAGCCCCTTTTTGAGCTCCAGATAACATCAACATGAACCATAAACAGGGTGGAGACGTTGGTGCCCAGCACAAGACTTTCCCAGAACTCATTGAAGCCAAAATCATATCATGAATTCACATGCAAGCACGCATGAGATGCCGTCGAGTAAATAATGCAAGAAACATTTCAATAAAAACTTTGGAAACAGTTTAGGGTCACTCACCTCCATGGTTCAGAAACCATCCATCAAATATCATCGCCTTACTCAAATCCAAGCCTTAGATCACAAACGCAAAGCAATCAAGCCCTTTAAAAGTTCGGACAACACTTCCCCTAAATTTGCTTACTTTTGCTGCCGTCATGGCTTCATTATATTTCTCATTCAAACCCAAAGGTACACACACAACAACAAGTTCATTCAATAGCCATTCAGCAAGCTCCCAGAAGTACAAATACAAGTCAAGCTAGGGAAAAGTCCGGAAATGAAAGTTAAGCTCAAACCCAGAAAAACAGTTTTTGACATCATTTTGCGGTAATGGCACCAAAGGCACTACGATTATCGGATGAAGGTCCAAGACCCACCGTTTCGAAGCTAAGAGATCAGGCTACAATGCTGAAGAAGCCAACTCTGTCCAGTATCGAGTGTAACCAGGTAAAAAATGCAAGATACTACACCAGAACCGCAAAAACAGTTTCGCCAATCGCATTCTGGTGCAAACATCATAAATCAACCTACCTAAGTCCAAATTCAGAAATTCCAAAGCCATCCGAAAGATAAGAAACAGGGCTACATTTCATCAGAAGACCTCAACAACCAATTCGGAAGCATTCCCAACCAAAATAACCAATTACAGACGCAATTCTCACATTCGGGTAAAACCAGGGCAGCAAGGGTAATTCCGTCTTTTCACAAGATACGCTGCTCGGATTGACCTGAAAATTAGAAAATTTCTGGGTTCTCACACTCATTCTTTCGGGGCGTCACAAACTCCCCTCCTTAAAAGAACGTCGTCCTCGACATTCCATCTTATACCAATCAAGTCGAGACATCCCGCAAGAATCACTAATATTTCAGACCAAACCCACTGTCCGGCATCCTAAACTTCAAGCCTAGGATACACTACAAGAATCTGAAGCCTAAGCTCTGATACCAACTGTGACGGCCCCACCTCCCCCTAAGGCGAACCAAAGGGTTCGGCGGGCCGCCTGCCCAGCTCTCGCCGGGACTCAGCCGTTCACTACAGTCCTCAAATGAATTACAATATAAATCTCAAATATTACAACAAGTTCTTCAATAATTACATGTCATAAGCGAAGCGGAAACTAAATTTTCAACTATACATCAAATGATTCCAAATCCAAACTGTACAAGATATATGCCATCCAGCCACATGAATATGTACTACTCGCCCTTCCTTCGCCTTGAGCCCTGTGGAGGGGAATAAAATCGTTTTGGGGGGAGCTAGAAGCTCAGCGAGTAACCAGTAAAAGCAGTCATCAAATATATTTCACAATAATGCATTTCAATGATGTCATGATTCCAAGATCAAATGTACATTTATTGCTCTCGTGAGCCAGTGAAATCATTCCACTTGAACACCCGACGCTCAAATAGATCATTTTACATTAACAGTGAGAGGGAGCCCCTTTTTGAGCTCCAGATAACATCAACATGAACCATAAACAGGGTGGAGACGTTGGTGCCCAGCACAAGACTTTCCCAGAACTCATTGAAGCCAAAATCATATCATGAATTCACATGCAAGCACGCATGAGATGCCGTCGAGTAAATAATGCAAGAAACATTTCAATAAAAACTTTGGAAACAGTTTAGGGTCACTCACCTCCATGGTTCAGAAACCATCCATCAAATATCATCGCCTTACTCAAATCCAAGCCTTAGATCACAAACGCAAAGCAATCAAGCCCTTTAAAAGTTCGGACAACACTTCCCCTAAATTTGCTTACTTTTGCTGCCGTCATGGCTTCATTATATTTCTCATTCAAACCCAAAGGTACACACACAACAACAAGTTCATTCAATAGCCATTCAGCAAGCTCCCAGAAGTACAAATACAAGTCAAGCTAGGGAAAAGTCCGGAAATGAAAGTTAAGCTCAAACCCAGAAAAACAGTTTTTGACATCATTTTGCGGTAATGGCACCAAAGGCACTACGATTATCGGATGAAGGTCCAAGACCCACCGTTTCGAAGCTAAGAGATCAGGCTACAATGCTGAAGAAGCCAACTCTGTCCAGTATCGAGTGTAACCAGGTAAAAAATGCAAGATACTACACCAGAACCGCAAAAACAGGTTCGCCAATCGCATTCTGGTGAAAACATCATAAATCAACCTACCTAAGTCCAAATTCAGAAATTCCAAAGCCATCCGAAAGATAAGAAACAGGGCTACATTTCATCAGAAGACCTCAACAACCAATTCGGAAGCATTCCCAACCAAAATAACCAATTACAGACGCAATTCTCACATTCGGGTAAAACCAGGGCAGCAAGGGTAATTCCGTCTTTGCACAAGATACGCTGCTCGGATTGACCTGAAAATTAGAAAATTTCTGGGTTCTCACACTCATTCTTTCGGGGCGTCACAAACTCCCCTCCTTAAAAGAACGTCGTCCTCGACATTCCATCTTGTACCAATCAAGTCGAGACATCCCGCAAGAATCACTAATATTTCAGACCAAACCCACTGTCCGGCATCCTAAACTTCAAGCCTAGGATACACTACAAGAATCTGAAGCATAAGCTCTGATACCAACTGTGACGGCCCCACCTCCCCCTAAGGCGAACCAAAGGGTTCGGCGGGCCGCCTGCCCAGCTCTCGCCGGGATTCAGCCGTTCACTACAGTCCTCAAATGAATTACAATATAAATCTCAAATATTGCAACAAGTTCTTCAATAATTACATGTCATAAGCGAAGCGGAAACTAAATTTTCAACTATACATCAAATGATTCCAAATCCAAACTGTACAAGATATATGCCATCCAGCCACATGAATATGTACTACTCGCCCTTCCTTCGCCTTGAGCCCTGTGGAGGGGAATAAAATCGTTTTGGGGGGAGCTAGAAGCTCAGCGAGTAACCAGTAAAAGCAGTCATCAAATATATTTCACAATAATGCATTTCAATGATGTCATGATTCCAAGATCAAATGTACATTTATTGCTCTCGTGAGCCAGTGAAATCATTACACTTGAACACCCGACGCTCAAATAGATCATTTTACATTAACAGTGAGAGGGAGCCCCTTTTTGAGCTCCAGATAACATCAACATGAACCATAAACAGGGTGGAGACGTTGGTGCCCAGCACAAGACTTTCCCAGAACTCATTGAAGCCAAAATCATATCATGAATTCACATGCAAGCACGCATGAGATGCCGTCGAGTAAATAATGCAAGAAACATTTCAATAAAAACTTTGGAAACAGTTTAGGGTCACTCACCTCCATGGTTCAGAAACCATCCATCAAATATCATCGCCTTACTCAAATCCAAGCCTTAGATCACAAACGCAAAGCAATCAAGCCCTTTAAAAGTTCGGACAACACTTCCCCTAAATTTGCTTACTTTTGCTGCCGTCATGGCTTCATTATATTTCTCATTCAAACCCAAAGGTACACACACAACAAGTTCATTCAATAGCCATTCAGCAAGCTCCCAGAAGTACAAATACAAGTCAAGCTAGGGAAAAGTCCGGAAATGAAAGTTAAGCTCAAACCCAGAAAAACAGTTTTTGACATCATTTTGCGGTAATGGCACCAAAGGCACTACGATTATCGGATGAAGGTCCAAGACCCACCGTTTCGAAGCTAAGAGATCAGGCTACAATGCTGAAGAAGCCAACTCTGTCCAGTATCGAGTGTAACCAGGTAAAAAATGCAAGATACTACACCAGAACCGCAAAAACAGGTTCGCCAATCGCATTCTGGTGAAAACATCATAAATCAACCTACCTAAGTCCAAATTCAGAAATTCCAAAGCCATCCGAAAGATAAGAAACAGGGCTACATTTCATCAGAAGACCTCAACAACCAATTCGGAAGCATTCCCAACCAAAATAACCAATTACAGACGCAATTCTCACATTCGGGTAAAACCAGGGCAGCAAGGGTAATTCCGTCTTTGCACAAGATACGCTGCTCGGATTGACCTGAAAATTAGAAAATTTCTGGGTTCTCACACTCATTCTTTCGGGGCGTCACAAACTCCCCTCCTTAAAAGAACGTCGTCCTCGACATTCCATCTTATACCAATCAAGTCGAGACATCCCGCAAGAATCACTAATATTTCAGACCAAACCCACTGTCCGGCATCCTAAACTTCAAGCCTAGGATACACTACAAGAATCTGAAGCCTAAGCTCTGATACCAACTGTGACGGCCCCACCTCCCCCTAAGGCGAACCAAAGGGTTCGGCGGGCCGCCTGCCCAGCTCTCGCCGGGACTCAGCCGTTCACTACAGTCCTCAAATGAATTACAATATAAATCTCAAATATTACAACAAGTTCTTCAATAATTACATGTCATAAGCGAAGCGGAAACTAAATTTTCAACTATACATCAAATGATTCCAAATCCAAACTGTACAAGATATATGCCATCCAGCCACATGAATATGTACTACTCGCCCTTCCTTCGCCTTGAGCCCTGTGGAGGGGAATAAAATCGTTTTGGGGGGAGCTAGAAGCTCAGCGAGTAACCAGTAAAAGCAGTCATCAAATATATTTCACAATAATGCATTTCAATGATGTCATGATTCCAAGATCAAATGTACATTTATTGCTCTCGTGAGCCAGTGAAATCATTGCACTTGAACACCCAACGCTCAAATAGATCATTTTACATTAACAGTGAGAGGGAGCCCCTTTTTGAGCTCCAGATAACATCAACATGAACCATAAACAGGGTGGAGACGTTGGTGCCCAGCACAAGACTTTTCCAGAACTCATTGAAGCCAAAATCATATCATGAATTCACATGCAAGCACGCATGAGATGCCGTCGAGTAAATAATGCAAGAAACATTTCAATAAAAACTTTGGAAACAGTTTAGGGTCACTCACCTCCATGGTTCAGAAACCATCCATCAAATATCATCGCCTTACTCAAATCCAAGCCTTAGATCACAAACGCAAAGCAATCAAGCCCTTTAAAAGTTCGGACAACACTTTACCCTAAATTTGCTTACTTTTGCTGCCGTCATGGCTTCATTATATTTCTCATTCAAACCCAAAGGTACACACACAACAACAAGTTCATTCAATAGCCATTCAGCAAGCTCCCAGAAGTACAAATACAAGTCAAGCTAGGGAAAAGTCCGGAAATGAAAGTTAAGCTCAAACCCAGAAAAACAGTTTTTGACATCATTTTGCGGTAATGGCACCAAAGGCACTACGATTATCGGATGAAGGTCCAAGACCCACCGTTTCGAAGCTAAGAGATCAGGCTACAATGCTGAAGAAGCCAACTCTGTCCAGTATCGAGTGTAACCAGGTAAAAAATGCAAGATACTACACCAGAACCGCAAAAACAGGTTCGCCAATCGCATTCTGGTGCAAACATCATAAATCAACCTACCTAAGTCCAAATTCAGAAATTCCAAAGCCATCCGAAAGATAAGAAACAGGGCTACATTTCATCAGAAGACCTCAACAACCAATTCGGAAGCATTCCCAACCAAAATAACCAATTACAGACGCAGTTCTCACATTCGGGTAAAACCAGGGCAGCAAGGGTAATTCCGTCTTTTCACAAGATACGCTGCTCGGATTGACCTGAAAATTAGAAAATTTCTGGGTTCTCACACTCATTCTTTCGGGGCGTCACAAACTCCCCTCCTTAAAAGAACGTCGTCCTCGACATTCCATCTTGTACCAATCAAGTCGAGACATCCCGCAAGAATCACTAATATTTCAGACCAAACCCACTGTCCGGCATCCTAAACTTCAAGCCTAGGATACACTACAAGAATCTGAAGCCTAAGCTCTGATACCAACTGTGACGGCCCCACCTCCCCCTAAGGCGAACCAAAGGGTTCGGCGGGCCGCCTGCCCAGCTCTCGCCGGGACTCAGCCGTTCACTACAGTCCTCAAATGAATTACAATATAAATCTCAAATATTACAACAAGTTCTTCAATAATTACATGTCATAAGCGAAGCGGAAACTAAATTTTCAACTATACATCAAATGATTCCAAATCCAAACTGTACAAGATATATGCCATCCAGCCACATGAATATGTACTACTCGCCCTTCCTTCGCCTTGAGCCCTGTGGAGGGGAATAAAATCGTTTTGGGGGGAGCTAGAAGCTCAGCGAGTAACCAGTAAAAGCAGTCATCAAATATATTTCACAATAATGCATTTCAATGATGTCATGATTCCAAGATCAAATGTACATTTATTGCTCTCGTGAGCCAGTGAAATCATTGCACTTGAACACCCAACGCTCAAATAGATCATTTTACATTAACAGTGAGAGGGAGCCCCTTTTTGAGCTCCAGATAACATCAACATGAACCATAAACAGGGTGGAGACGTTGGTGCCCAGCACAAGACTTTTCCAGAACTCATTGAAGCCAAAATCATATCATGAATTCACATGCAAGCACGCATGAGATGCCGTCGAGTAAATAATGCAAGAAACATTTCAATAAAAACTTTGGAAACAGTTTAGGGTCACTCACCTCCATGGTTCAGAAACCATCCATCAAATATCATCGCCTTACTCAAATCCAAGCCTTAGATCACAAACGCAAAGCAATCAAGCCCTTTAAAAGTTCGGACAACACTTTACCCTAAATTTGCTTACTTTTGCTGCCGTCATGGCTTCATTATATTTCTCATTCAAACCCAAAGGTACACACACAACAACAAGTTCATTCAATAGCCATTCAGCAAGCTCCCAGAAGTACAAATACAAGTCAAGCTAGGGAAAAGTCCGGAAATGAAAGTTAAGCTCAAACCCAGAAAAACAGTTTTTGACATCATTTTGCGGTAATGGCACCAAAGGCACTACGATTATCGGATGAAGGTCCAAGACCCACCGTTTCGAAGCTAAGAGATCAGGCTACAATGCTGAAGAAGCCAACTCTGTCCAGTATCGAGTGTAACCAGGTAAAAAATGCAAGATACTACACCAGAACCGCAAAAACAGGTTCGCCAATCGCATTCTGGTGCAAACATCATAAATCAACCTACCTAAGTCCAAATTCAGAAATTCCAAAGCCATCCGAAAGATAAGAAACAGGGCTACATTTCATCAGAAGACCTCAACAACCAATTCGGAAGCATTCCCAACCAAAATAACCAATTACAGACGCAGTTCTCACATTCGGGTAAAACCAGGGCAGCAAGGGTAATTCCGTCTTTTCACAAGATACGCTGCTCGGATTGACCTGAAAATTAGAAAATTTCTGGGTTCTCACACTCATTCTTTCGGGGCGTCACAAACTCCCCTCCTTAAAAGAACGTCGTCCTCGACATTCCATCTTGTACCAATCAAGTCGAGACATCCCGCAAGAATCACTAATATTTCAGACCAAACCCACTGTCCGGCATCCTAAACTTCAAGCCTAGGATACACTACAAGAATCTGAAGCCTAAGCTCTGATACCAACTGTGACGGCCCCACCTCCCCCTAAGGCGAACCAAAGGGTTCGGTGGGCCGCCTGCCCAGCTCTCGCCGGGACTCAGCCGTTCACTACAGTCCTCAAATGAATTACAATATAAATCTCAAATATTACAACAAGTTCTTCAATAATTACATGTCATAAGCGAAGCGGAAACTAAATTTTCAACTATACATCAAATGATTCCAAATCCAAACTGTACAAGATATATGCCATCCAGCCACATGAATATGTACTACTCGCCCTTCCTTCGCCTTGAGCCCTGTGGAGGGGAATAAAATCGTTTTGGGGGGAGCTAGAAGCTCAGCGAGTAACCAGTAAAAGCAGTCATCAAATATATTTCACAATAATGCATTTCAATGATGTCATGATTCCAAGATCAAATGTACATTTATTGCTCTCGTGAGCCAGTGAAATCATTACACTTGAACACCCGACGCTCAAATAGATCATTTTACATTAACAGTGAGAGGGAGCCCCTTTTTGAGCTCCAGATAACATCAACATGAACCATAAACAGGGTGGAGACGTTGGTGCCCAGCACAACACTTTCCCAGAACTCATTGAAGCCAAAATCATATCATGAATTCACATGCAAGCACGCATGAGATGCCGTCGAGTAAATAATGCAAGAAACATTTCAATAAAAACTTTGGAAACAGTTTAGGGTCACTCACCTCCATGGTTCAGAAACCATCCATCAAATATCATCGCCTTACTCAAATCCAAGCCTTAGATCACAAACGCAAAGCAATCAAGCCCTTTAAAAGTTCGGACAACACTTCCCCTAAATTTGCTTACTTTTGCTGCCGTCATGGCTTCATTATATTTCTCATTCAAACCCAAAGGTACACACACAACAACAAGTTCATTCAATAGCCATTCAGCAAGCTCCCAGAAGTACAAATACAAGTCAAGCTAGGGAAAAGTCCGGAAATGAAAGTTAAGCTCAAACCCAGAAAAACAGTTTTTGACATCATTTTGCGGTAATGGCACCAAAGGCACTACGATTATCGGATGAAGGTCCAAGACCCACCGTTTCGAAGCTAAGAGATCAGGCTACAATGCTGAAGAAGCCAACTCTGTCCAGTATCGAGTGTAACCAGGTAAAAAATGCAAGATACTACACCAGAACCGCAAAAACAGTTTCGCCAATCGCATTCTGGTGCAAACATCATAAATCAACCTACCTAAGTCCAAATTCAGAAATTCCAAAGCCATCCGAAAGATAAGAAACAGGGCTACATTTCATCAGAAGACCTCAACAACCAATTCGGAAGCATTCCCAACCAAAATAACCAATTACAGACGCAATTCTCACATTCGGGTAAAACCAGGGCAGCAAGGGTAATTCCGTCTTTTCACAAGATACGCTGCTCGGATTGACCTGAAAATTAGAAAATTTCTGGGTTCTCACACTCATTCTTTCGGGGCGTCACAAACTCCCCTCCTTAAAAGAACGTCGTCCTCGACATTCCATCTTATACCAATCAAGTCGAGACATCCCGCAAGAATCACTAATATTTCAGACCAAACCCACTGTCCGGCATCCTAAACTTCAAGCCTAGGATACACTACAAGAATCTGAAGCCTAAGCTCTGATACCAACTGTGACGGCCCCACCTCCCCCTAAGGCGAACCAAAGGGTTCGGCGGGCCGCCTGCCCAGCTCTCGCCGGGACTCAGCCGTTCACTACAGTCCTCAAATGAATTACAATATAAATCTCAAATATTACAACAAGTTCTTCAATAATTACATGTCATAAGCGAAGCGGAAACTAAATTTTCAACTATACATCAAATGATTCCAAATCCAAACTGTACAAGATATATGCCATCCAGCCACATGAATATGTACTACTCGCCCTTCCTTCGCCTTGAGCCCTGTGGAGGGGAATAAAATCGTTTTGGGGGGAGCTAGAAGCTCAGCGAGTAACCAGTAAAAGCAGTCATCAAATATATTTCACAATAATGCATTTCAATGATGTCATGATTCCAAGATCAAATGTACATTTATTGCTCTCGTGAGCCAGTGAAATCATTACACTTGAACACCCGACGCTCAAATAGATCATTTTACATTAACAGTGAGAGGGAGCCCCTTTTTGAGCTCCAGATAACATCAACATGAACCATAAACAGGGTGGAGACGTTGGTGCCCAGCACAAGACTTTCCCAGAACTCATTGAAGCCAAAATCATATCATGAATTCACATGCAAGCACGCATGAGATGCCGTCGAGTAAATAATGCAAGAAACATTTCAATAAAAACTTTGGAAACAGTTTAGGGTCACTCACCTCCATGGTTCAGAAACCATCCATCAAATATCATCGCCTTACTCAAATCCAAGCCTTAGATCACAAACGCAAAGCAATCAAGCCCTTTAAAAGTTCGGACAACACTTCCCCTAAATTTGCTTACTTTTGCTGCCGTCATGGCTTCATTATATTTCTCATTCAAACCCAAAGGTACACACACAACAACAAGTTCATTCAATAGCCATTCAGCAAGCTCCCAGAAGTACAAATACAAGTCAAGCTAGGGAAAAGTCCGGAAATGAAAGTTAAGCTCAAACCCAGAAAAACAGTTTTTGACATCATTTTGCGGTAATGGCACCAAAGGCACTACGATTATCGGATGAAGGTCCAAGACCCACCGTTTCGAAGCTAAGAGATCAGGCTACAATGCTGAAGAAGCCAACTCTGTCCAGTATCGAGTGTAACCAGGTAAAAAATGCAAGATACTACACCAGAACCGCAAAAACAGGTTCGCCAATCGCATTCTGGTGCAAACATCATAAATCAACCTACCTAAGTCCAAATTCAGAAATTCCAAAGCCATCCGAAAGATAAGAAACAGGGCTACATTTCATCAGAAGACCTCAACAACCAATTCGGAAGCATTCCCAACCAAAATAACCAATTACAGACGCAATTCTCACATTCGGGTAAAACCAGGGCAGCAAGGGTAATTCCGTCTTTTCACAAGATACGCTGCTCGGATTGACCTGAAAATTAGAAAATTTCTGGGTTCTCACACTCATTCTTTCGGGGCGTCACAAACTCCCCTCCTTAAAAGAACGTCGTCCTCGACATTCCATCTTATACCAATCAAGTCGAGACATCCCGCAAGAATCGCTAATATTTCAGACCAAACCCACTGTCCGGCATCCTAAACTTCAAGCCTAGGATACACTACAAGAATCTGAAGCCTAAGCTCTGATACCAACTGTGACGGCCCCACCTCCCCCTAAGGCGAACCAAAGGGTTCGGCGGGCCGCCTGCCCAGCTCTCGCCGGGACTCAGCCGTTCACTACAGTCCTCAAATGAATTACAATATAAATCTCAAATATTACAACAAGTTCTTCAATAATTACATGTCATAAGCGAAGCGGAAACTAAATTTTCAACTATACATCAAATGATTCCAAATCCAAACTGTACAAGATATATGCCATCCAGCCACATGAATATGTACTACTCGCCCTTCCTTCGCCTTGAGCCCTGTGGAGGGGAATAAAATCGTTTTGGGGGGAGCTAGAAGCTCAGCGAGTAACCAGTAAAAGCAGTCATCAAATATATTTCACAATAATGCATTTCAATGATTTCATGATTCCAAGATCAAATGTACATTTATTGCTCTCGTGAGCCAGTGAAATCATTGCACTTGAACACCCAACGCTCAAATAGATCATTTTACATTAACAGTGAGAGGGAGCCCCTTTTTGAGCTCCAGATAACATCAACATGAACCATAAACAGGGTGGAGACGTTGGTGTCCAGCACAAGACTTTGCCAGAACTCATTGAAGCCAAAATCATATCATGAATTCACATGCAAGCACGCATGAGATGCCGTCGAGTAAATAATGCAAGAAACATTTCAATAAAAACTTTGGAAACAGTTTAGGGTCACTCACCTCCATGGTTCAGAAACCATCCATCAAATATCATCGCCTTACTCAAATCCAAGCCTTAGATCACAAACGCAAAGCAATCAAGCCCTTTAAAAGTTCGGACAACACTTCCCCTAAATTTGCTTACTTTTGCTGCCGTCATGGCTTCATTATATTTCTCATTCAAACCCAAAGGTACACACACAACAACAAGTTCATTCAATAGCCATTCAGCAAGCTCCCAGAAGTACAAATACAAGTCAAGCTAGGGAAAAGTCCGGAAATGAAAGTTAAGCTCAAACCCAGAAAAACAGTTTTTGACATCATTTTGCGGTAATGGCACCAAAGGCACTACGATTATCGGATGAAGGTCCAAGACCCACCGTTTCGAAGCTAAGAGATCAGGCTACAATGCTGAAGAAGCCAACTCTGTCCAGTATCGAGTGTAACCAGGTAAAAAATGCAAGATACTACACCAGAACCGCAAAAACAGGTTCGCCAATCGCATTCTGGTGCAAACATCATAAATCAACCTACCTAAGTCCAAATTCAGAAATTCCAAAGCCATCCGAAAGATAAGAAACAGGGCTACATTTCATCAGAAGACCTCAACAACCAATTCGGAAGCATTCCCAACCAAAATAACCAATTACAGACGCAATTCTCACATTCGGGTAAAACCAGGGCAGCAAGGGTAATTCCGTCTTTGCACAAGATACGCTGCTCGGATTGACCTGAAAATTAGAAAATTTCTGGGTTCTCACACTCATTCTTTCGGGGCGTCACAAACTACCCTCCTTAAAAGAACGTCGTCCTCGACATTCCATCTTATACCAATCAAGTCGAGACATCCCGCAAGAATCACTAATATTTCAGACCAAACCCACTGTCCGGCATCCTAAACTTCAAGCCTAGGATACACTACAAGAATCTGAAGCCTAAGCTCTGATACCAACTGTGACGGCCCCACCTCCCCCTAAGGCGAACCAAAGGGTTCGGCGGGCCGCCTGCCCAGCTCTCGCCGGGATTCAGCCGTTCACTACAGTCCTCAAATGAATTACAATATAAATCTCAAATATTGCAACAAGTTCTTCAATAATTACATGTCATAAGCGAAGCGGAAACTAAATTTTCAACTATACATCAAATGATTCCAAATCCAAACTGTACAAGATATATGCCATCCAGCCACATGAATATGTACTACTCGCCCTTCCTTCGCCTTGAGCCCTGTGGAGGGGAATAAAATCGTTTTGGGGGGAGCTAGAAGCTCAGCGAGTAACCAGTAAAAGCAGTCATCAAATATATTTCACAATAATGCATTTCAATGATGTCATGATTCCAAGATCAAATGTACATTTATTGCTCTCGTGAGCCAGTGAAATCATTACACTTGAACACCCGACGCTCAAATAGATCATTTTACATTAACAGTGAGAGGGAGCCCCTTTTTGAGCTCCAGATAACATCAACATGAACCATAAACAGGGTGGAGACGTTGGTGTCCAGCACAAGACTTTCCCAGAACTCATTGAAGCCAAAATCATATCATGAATTCACATGCAAGCACGCATGAGATGCCGTCGAGTAAATAATGCAAGAAACATTTCAATAAAAACTTTGGAAACAGTTTAGGGTCACTCACCTCCATGGTTCAGAAACCATCCATCAAATATCATCGCCTTACTCAAATCCAAGCCTTAGATCACAAACGCAAAGCAATCAAGCCCTTTAAAAGTTCGGACAACACTTCCCCTAAATTTGCTTACTTTTGCTGCCGTCATGGCTTCATTATATTTCTCATTCAAACCCAAAGGTACACACACAACAACAAGTTCATTCAATAGCCATTCAGCAAGCTCCCAGAAGTACAAATACAAGTCAAGCTAGGGAAAAGTCCGGAAATGAAAGTTAAGCTCAAACCCAGAAAAACAGTTTTTGACATCATTTTGCGGTAATGGCACCAAAGGCACTACGATTATCGGATGAAGGTCCAAGACCCACCGTTTCGAAGCTAAGAGATCAGGCTACAATGCTGAAGAAGCCAACTCTGTCCAGTATCGAGTGTAACCAGGTAAAAAATGCAAGATACTACACCAGAACCGCAAAAACAGGTTCGCTAATCGCATTCTGGTGCAAACATCATAAATCAACCTACCTAAGTCCAAATTCAGAAATTCCAAAGCCATCCGAAAGATAAGAAACAGGGCTACATTTCATCAGAAGACCTCAACAACCAATTCGGAAGCATTCCCAACCAAAATAACCAATTACAGACGCAATTCTCACATTCGGGTAAAACCAGGGCAGCAAGGGTAATTCCGTCTTTTCACAAGATACGCTGCTCGGATTGACCTGAAAATTAGAAAATTTCTGGGTTCTCACACTCATTCTTTCGGGGCGTCACAAACTCCCCTCCTTAAAAGAACGTCGTCCTCGACATTCCATCTTATACCAATCAAGTCGAGACATCCCGCAAGAATCACTAATATTTCAGACCAAACCCACTGTCCGGCATCCTAAACTTCAAGCCTAGGATACACTACAAGAATCTGAAGCCTAAGCTCTGATACCAACTGTGACGGCCCCACCTCCCCCTAAGGCGAACCAAAGGGTTCGGCGGGCCGCCTGCCCAGCTCTTGCCGGGACTCAGCCGTTCACTACAGTCCTCAAATGAATTACAATATAAATCTCAAATATTACAACAAGTTCTTCAATAATTACATGTCATAAGCGAAGCGGAAACTAAATTTTCAACTATACATCAAATGATTCCAAATCCAAACTGTACAAGATATATGCCATCCAGCCACATGAATATGTACTACTCGCCCTTCCTTCGCCTTGAGCCCTGTGGAGGGGAATAAAATCGTTTTGGGGGGAGCTAGAAGCTCAGCGAGTAACCAGTAAAAGCAGTCATCAAATATATTTCACAATAATGCATTTCAATGATGTCATGATTCCAAGATCAAATGTACATTTATTGCTCTCGTGAGCCAGTGAAATCATTACACTTGAACACCCGACGCTCAAATAGATCATTTTACATTAACAGTGAGAGGGAGCCCCTTTTTGAGCTCCAGATAACATCAACATGAACCATAAACAGGGTGGAGACGTTGGTGCCCAGCACAAGACTTTCCCAGAACTCATTGAAGCCAAAATCATATCATGAATTCACATGCAAGCACGCATGAGATGCCGTCGAGTAAATAATGCAAGAAACATTTCAATAAAAACTTTGGAAACAGTTTAGGGTCACTCACCTCCATGGTTCAAAAACCATCCATCAAATATCATCGCCTTACTCAAATCCAAGCCTTAGATCACAAACGCAAAGCAATCAAGCCCTTTAAAAGTTCGGACAACACTTCCCCTAAATTTGCTTACTTTTGCTGCCGTCATGGCTTCATTATATTTCTCATTCAAACCCAAAGGTACACACACAACAACAAGTTCATTCAATAGCCATTCAGCAAGCTCCCAGAAGTACAAATACAAGTCAAGCTAGGGAAAAGTCCGGAAATGAAAGTTAAGCTCAAACCCAGAAAAACAGTTTTTGACATCATTTTGCGGTAATGGCACCAAAGGCACTACGATTATCGGATGAAGGTCCAAGACCCACCGTTTCGAAGCTAAGAGATCAGGCTACAATGCTGAAGAAGCCAACTCTGTCCAGTATCGAGTGTAACCAGGTAAAAAATGCAAGATACTACACCAGAACCGCAAAAACAGGTTCGCCAATCGCATTCTGGTGCAAACATCATAAATCAACCTACCTAAGTCCAAATTCAGAAATTCCAAAGCCATCCGAAAGATAAGAAACAGGGCTACATTTCATCAGAAGACCTCAACAACCAATTCGGAAGCATTCCCAACCAAAATAACCAATTACAGACGCAATTCTCACATTCGGGTAAAACCAGGGCAGCAAGGGTAATTCCGTCTTTGCACAAGATACGCTGCTCGGATTGACCTGAAAATTAGAAAATTTCTGGGTTCTCACACTCATTCTTTCGGGGCGTCACAAACTCCCCTCCTTAAAAGAACGTCGTCCTCGACATTCCATCTTATACCAATCAAGTCGAGACATCCCGCAAGAATCACTAATATTTCAGACCAAACCCACTGTCCGGCATCCTAAACTTCAAGCCTAGGATACACTACAAGAATCTGAAGCCTAAGCTCTGATACCAACTGTGACGGCCCCACCTCCCCCTAAGGCGAACCAAAGGGTTCGGCGGGCCGCCTGCCCAGCTCTCGCCGGGACTCAGCCGTTCACTACAGTCCTCAAATGAATTACAATATAAATCTCAAATATTACAACAAGTTCTTCAATAATTACATGTCATAAGCGAAGCGGAAACTAAATTTTCAACTATACATCAAATGATTCCAAATCCAAACTGTACAAGATATATGCCATCCAGCCACATGAATATGTACTACTCGCCCTTCCTTCGCCTTGAGCCCTGTGGAGGGGAATAAAATCGTTTTGGGGGGAGCTAGAAGCTCAGCGAGTAACCAGTAAAAGCAGTCATCAAATATATTTCACAATAATGCATTTCAATGATGTCATGATTCCAAGATCAAATGTACATTTATTGCTCTCGTGAGCCAGTGAAATCATTACACTTGAACACCCGACGCTCAAATAGATCATTTTACATTAACAGTGAGAGGGAGCCCCTTTTTGAGCTCCAGATAACATCAACATGAACCATAAACAGGGTGGAGACGTTGGTGTCCAGCACAAGACTTTCCCAGAACTCATTGAAGCCAAAATCATATCATGAATTCACATGCAAGCACGCATGAGATGCCGTCCAGTAAATAATGCAAGAAACATTTCAATAAAAACTTTGGAAACAGTTTAGGGTCACTCACCTCCATGGTTCAGAAACCATCCATCAAATATCATCGCCTTACTCAAATCCAAGCCTTAGATCACAAACGCAAAGCAATCAAGCCCTTTAAAAGTTCGGACAACACTTTCCCTAAATTTGCTTACTTTTGCTGCCGTCATGGCTTCATTATATTTCTCATTCGAACCCAAAGGTACACACACAACAACAAGTTCATTCAATAGCCATTCAGCAAGCTCCCAGAAGTACAAATACAAGTCAAGCTAGGGAAAAGTCCGGAAATGAAAGTTAAGCTCAAACCCAGAAAAACAGTTTTTGACATCATTTTGCGGTAATGGCACCAAAGTCACTACGATTATCGAATGAAGGTCCAAGACCCACCGTTTCGAAGCTAAGAGATCAGGCTACAATGCTGAAGAAGCCAACTCTATCCAGTATCGAGTGTAACCAGGTAAAAAATGCAAGATACTACACCAGAACCGCAAAAACAGGTTCGCCAATCGCATTCTGGTTTAAACATCATAAATCAACCTACCTAAGTCCAAATTCAGAAATTCCAAAGCCATCCGAAAGATAAGAAACAGGGCTACATTTCATCAGAAGACCTCAACAACCAATTCGGAAGCATTCCCAACCAAAATAACCAATTACAGACGCAATTCTCACATTCGGGTAAAACCAGGGCAGCAAGGGTAATTCCGTCTTTTCACAAGATACGCTGCTCGGATTGACCTGAAAATTAGAAAATTTCTGGGTTCTCACACTCATTCTTTCGGGGCGTCACAAACTCCCCTCCTTAAAAGAACGTCGTCCTCGACATTCCATCTTATACCAATCAAGTCGAGACATCCCGCAAGAATCACTAATATTTCAGACCAAACCCACTGTCCGGCATCCTAAACTTCAAGCCTAGGATACACTACAAGAATCTGAAGCCTAAGCTCTGATACCAACTGTGACGGCCCCACCTCCCCCTAAGGCGAACCAAAGGGTTCGGCGGGCCGCCTGCCCAGCTCTCGCCGGGACTCAGCCGTTCACTACAGTCCTCAAATGAATTACAATATAAATCTCAAATATTACAACAAGTTCTTCAATAATTACATGTCATAAGCGAAGCGGAAACTAAATTTTCAACTATACATCAAATGATTCCAAATCCAAACTGTACAAGATATATGCCATCCAGCCACATGAATATGTACTACTCGCCCTTCCTTCGCCTTGAGCCCTGTGGAGGGGAATAAAATCGTTTTGGGGGGAGCTAGAAGCTCAGCGAGTAACCAGTAAAAGCAGTCATCAAATATATTTCACAATAATGCATTTCAATGATGTCATGATTCCAAGATCAAATGTACATTTATTGCTCTCGTGAGCCAGTGAAATCATTGCACTTGAACACCCAACGCTCAAATAGATCATTTTACATTAACAGTGAGAGGGAGCCCCTTTTTGAGCTCCAGATAACATCAACATGAACCATAAACAGGGTGGAGACGTTGGTGCCCAGCACAAGACTTTCCCAGAACTCATTGAAGCCAAAATCATATCATGAATTCACATGCAAGCACGCATGAGATGCCGTCGAGTAAATAATGCAAGAAACATTTCAATAAAAACTTTGGAAACAGTTTAGGGTCACTCACCTCCATGGTTCAGAAACCATCCATCAAATATCATCGCCTTACTCAAATCCAAGCCTTAGATCACAAACGCAAAGCAATCAAGCCCTTTAAAAGTTCGGACAACACTTCCCCTAAATTTGCTTACTTTTGCTGCCGTCATGGCTTCATTATATTTCTCATTCAAACCCAAAGGTACACACACAACATCACGTTCATTCAATAGCCATTCAGCAAGCTCCCAGAAGTACAAATACAAGTCAAGCTAGGGAAAAGTCCGGAAATGAAAGTTAAGCTCAAACCCAGAAAAATAGTTTTTGACATCGTTTTGCGGTAATGGCACCAAAGGCACTACGATTATCGGATGAAGGTCCAAGACCCACCGTTTCGAAGCTAAGAGATCAGGCTACAATGCTGAAGAAGCCAACTCTGTCCAGTATCGAGTGTAACCAGGTAAAAAATGCAAGATACTACACCAGAACCGCAAAAACAGGTTCGCCAATCGCATTCTGGTGCAAACATCATAAATCAACCTACCTAAGTCCAAATTCAGAAATTCCAAAGCCATCCGAAAGATAAGAAACAGGGCTACATTTCATCAGAAGACCTCAACAACCAATTCGGAAGCATTCCCAACCAAAATAACCAATTACAGACGCAATTCTCACATTCGGGTAAAACCAGGGCAGCAAGGGTAATTCCGTCTTTTCACAAGATACGCTGCTCGGATTGACCTGAAAATTAGAAAATTTCTGGGTTCTCACACTCATTCTTTCGGGGCGTCACAAACTCCCCTCCTTAAAAGAACGTCGTCCTCGACATTCCATCTTATACCAATCAAGTCGAGACATCCCGCAAGAATCACTAATATTTCAGACCAAACCCACTGTCCGGCATCCTAAACTTCAAGCCTAGGATACACTACAAGAATCTGAAG
This sequence comes from Coffea arabica, assembly GCF_036785885.1. Lineage (NCBI taxonomy): Eukaryota > Viridiplantae > Streptophyta > Magnoliopsida > Gentianales > Rubiaceae > Coffea > Coffea arabica. The sequence goes on along the minus strand of NC_092318.1, from coordinate 19,803,594 downwards.
CCTAAGCTCTGATACCAACTGTGACGGCCCCACCTCCCCCTAAGGCGAACCAAAGGGTTCGGCGGGCCGCCTGCCCAGCTCTTGCCGGGACTCAGCCGTTCACTACAGTCCTCAAATGAATTACAATATAAATCTCAAATATTACAACAAGTTCTTCAATAATTACATGTCATAAGCGAAGCGGAAACTAAATTTTCAACTATACATCAAATGATTCCAAATCCAAACTGTACAAGATATATGCCATCCAGCCACATGAATATGTACTACTCGCCCTTCCTTCGCCTTGAGCCCTGTGGAGGGGAATAAAATCGTTTTGGGGGGAGCTAGAAGCTCAGCGAGTAACCAGTAAAAGCAGTCATCAAATATATTTCACAATAATGCATTTCAATGATGTCATGATTCCAAGATCAAATGTACATTTATTGCTCTCGTGAGCCAGTGAAATCATTACACTTGAACACCCGACGCTCAAATAGATCATTTTACATTAACAGTGAGAGGGAGCCCCTTTTTGAGCTCCAGATAACATCAACATGAACCATAAACAGGGTGGAGACGTTGGTGCCCAGCACAAGACTTTCCCAGAACTCATTGAAGCCAAAATCATATCATGAATTCACATGCAAGCACGCATGAGATGCCGTCGAGTAAATAATGCAAGAAACATTTCAATAAAAACTTTGGAAACAGTTTAGGGTCACTCACCTCCATGGTTCAAAAACCATCCATCAAATATCATCGCCTTACTCAAATCCAAGCCTTAGATCACAAACGCAAAGCAATCAAGCCCTTTAAAAGTTCGGACAACACTTCCCCTAAATTTGCTTACTTTTGCTGCCGTCATGGCTTCATTATATTTCTCATTCAAACCCAAAGGTACACACACAACAACAAGTTCATTCAATAGCCATTCAGCAAGCTCCCAGAAGTACAAATACAAGTCAAGCTAGGGAAAAGTCCGGAAATGAAAGTTAAGCTCAAACCCAGAAAAACAGTTTTTGACATCATTTTGCGGTAATGGCACCAAAGGCACTACGATTATCGGATGAAGGTCCAAGACCCACCGTTTCGAAGCTAAGAGATCAGGCTACAATGCTGAAGAAGCCAACTCTGTCCAGTATCGAGTGTAACCAGGTAAAAAATGCAAGATACTACACCAGAACCGCAAAAACAGGTTCGCCAATCGCATTCTGGTGCAAACATCATAAATCAACCTACCTAAGTCCAAATTCAGAAATTCCAAAGCCATCCGAAAGATAAGAAACAGGGCTACATTTCATCAGAAGACCTCAACAACCAATTCGGAAGCATTCCCAACCAAAATAACCAATTACAGACGCAATTCTCACATTCGGGTAAAACCAGGGCAGCAAGGGTAATTCCGTCTTTGCACAAGATACGCTGCTCGGATTGACCTGAAAATTAGAAAATTTCTGGGTTCTCACACTCATTCTTTCGGGGCGTCACAAACTCCCCTCCTTAAAAGAACGTCGTCCTCGACATTCCATCTTATACCAATCAAGTCGAGACATCCCGCAAGAATCACTAATATTTCAGACCAAACCCACTGTCCGGCATCCTAAACTTCAAGCCTAGGATACACTACAAGAATCTGAAGCCTAAGCTCTGATACCAACTGTGACGGCCCCACCTCCCCCTAAGGCGAACCAAAGGGTTCGGCGGGCCGCCTGCCCAGCTCTCGCCGGGACTCAGCCGTTCACTACAGTCCTCAAATGAATTACAATATAAATCTCAAATATTACAACAAGTTCTTCAATAATTACATGTCATAAGCGAAGCGGAAACTAAATTTTCAACTATACATCAAATGATTCCAAATCCAAACTGTACAAGATATATGCCATCCAGCCACATGAATATGTACTACTCGCCCTTCCTTCGCCTTGAGCCCTGTGGAGGGGAATAAAATCGTTTTGGGGGGAGCTAGAAGCTCAGCGAGTAACCAGTAAAAGCAGTCATCAAATATATTTCACAATAATGCATTTCAATGATGTCATGATTCCAAGATCAAATGTACATTTATTGCTCTCGTGAGCCAGTGAAATCATTACACTTGAACACCCGACGCTCAAATAGATCATTTTACATTAACAGTGAGAGGGAGCCCCTTTTTGAGCTCCAGATAACATCAACATGAACCATAAACAGGGTGGAGACGTTGGTGTCCAGCACAAGACTTTCCCAGAACTCATTGAAGCCAAAATCATATCATGAATTCACATGCAAGCACGCATGAGATGCCGTCCAGTAAATAATGCAAGAAACATTTCAATAAAAACTTTGGAAACAGTTTAGGGTCACTCACCTCCATGGTTCAGAAACCATCCATCAAATATCATCGCCTTACTCAAATCCAAGCCTTAGATCACAAACGCAAAGCAATCAAGCCCTTTAAAAGTTCGGACAACACTTTCCCTAAATTTGCTTACTTTTGCTGCCGTCATGGCTTCATTATATTTCTCATTCGAACCCAAAGGTACACACACAACAACAAGTTCATTCAATAGCCATTCAGCAAGCTCCCAGAAGTACAAATACAAGTCAAGCTAGGGAAAAGTCCGGAAATGAAAGTTAAGCTCAAACCCAGAAAAACAGTTTTTGACATCATTTTGCGGTAATGGCACCAAAGTCACTACGATTATCGAATGAAGGTCCAAGACCCACCGTTTCGAAGCTAAGAGATCAGGCTACAATGCTGAAGAAGCCAACTCTATCCAGTATCGAGTGTAACCAGGTAAAAAATGCAAGATACTACACCAGAACCGCAAAAACAGGTTCGCCAATCGCATTCTGGTTTAAACATCATAAATCAACCTACCTAAGTCCAAATTCAGAAATTCCAAAGCCATCCGAAAGATAAGAAACAGGGCTACATTTCATCAGAAGACCTCAACAACCAATTCGGAAGCATTCCCAACCAAAATAACCAATTACAGACGCAATTCTCACATTCGGGTAAAACCAGGGCAGCAAGGGTAATTCCGTCTTTTCACAAGATACGCTGCTCGGATTGACCTGAAAATTAGAAAATTTCTGGGTTCTCACACTCATTCTTTCGGGGCGTCACAAACTCCCCTCCTTAAAAGAACGTCGTCCTCGACATTCCATCTTATACCAATCAAGTCGAGACATCCCGCAAGAATCACTAATATTTCAGACCAAACCCACTGTCCGGCATCCTAAACTTCAAGCCTAGGATACACTACAAGAATCTGAAGCCTAAGCTCTGATACCAACTGTGACGGCCCCACCTCCCCCTAAGGCGAACCAAAGGGTTCGGCGGGCCGCCTGCCCAGCTCTCGCCGGGACTCAGCCGTTCACTACAGTCCTCAAATGAATTACAATATAAATCTCAAATATTACAACAAGTTCTTCAATAATTACATGTCATAAGCGAAGCGGAAACTAAATTTTCAACTATACATCAAATGATTCCAAATCCAAACTGTACAAGATATATGCCATCCAGCCACATGAATATGTACTACTCGCCCTTCCTTCGCCTTGAGCCCTGTGGAGGGGAATAAAATCGTTTTGGGGGGAGCTAGAAGCTCAGCGAGTAACCAGTAAAAGCAGTCATCAAATATATTTCACAATAATGCATTTCAATGATGTCATGATTCCAAGATCAAATGTACATTTATTGCTCTCGTGAGCCAGTGAAATCATTGCACTTGAACACCCAACGCTCAAATAGATCATTTTACATTAACAGTGAGAGGGAGCCCCTTTTTGAGCTCCAGATAACATCAACATGAACCATAAACAGGGTGGAGACGTTGGTGCCCAGCACAAGACTTTCCCAGAACTCATTGAAGCCAAAATCATATCATGAATTCACATGCAAGCACGCATGAGATGCCGTCGAGTAAATAATGCAAGAAACATTTCAATAAAAACTTTGGAAACAGTTTAGGGTCACTCACCTCCATGGTTCAGAAACCATCCATCAAATATCATCGCCTTACTCAAATCCAAGCCTTAGATCACAAACGCAAAGCAATCAAGCCCTTTAAAAGTTCGGACAACACTTCCCCTAAATTTGCTTACTTTTGCTGCCGTCATGGCTTCATTATATTTCTCATTCAAACCCAAAGGTACACACACAACATCAAGTTCATTCAATAGCCATTCAGCAAGCTCCCAGAAGTACAAATACAAGTCAAGCTAGGGAAAAGTCCGGAAATGAAAGTTAAGCTCAAACCCAGAAAAATAGTTTTTGACATCGTTTTGCGGTAATGGCACCAAAGGCACTACGATTATCGGATGAAGGTCCAAGACCCACCGTTTCGAAGCTAAGAGATCAGGCTACAATGCTGAAGAAGCCAACTCTGTCCAGTATCGAGTGTAACCAGGTAAAAAATGCAAGATACTACACCAGAACCGCAAAAACAGGTTCGCCAATCGCATTCTGGTGCAAACATCATAAATCAACCTACCTAAGTCCAAATTCAGAAATTCCAAAGCCATCCGAAAGATAAGAAACAGGGCTACATTTCATCAGAAGACCTCAACAACCAATTCGGAAGCATTCCCAACCAAAATAACCAATTACAGACGCAATTCTCACATTCGGGTAAAACCAGGGCAGCAAGGGTAATTCCGTCTTTGCACAAGATACGCTGCTCGGATTGACCTGAAAATTAGAAAATTTCTGGGTTCTCACACTCATTCTTTCGGGGCGTCACAAACTACCCTCCTTAAAAGAACGTCGTCCTCGACATTCCATCTTATACCAATCAAGTCGAGACATCCCGCAAGAATCGCTAATATTTCAGACCAAACCCACTGTCCGGCATCCTAAACTTCAAGCCTAGGATACACTACAAGAATCTGAAGCCTAAGCTCTGATACCAACTGTGACGGCCCCACCTCCCCCTAAGGCGAACCAAAGGGTTCGGCGGGCCGCCTGCCCAGCTCTTGCCGGGACTCAGCCGTTCACTACAGTCCTCAAATGAATTACAATATAAATCTCAAATATTACAACAAGTTCTTCAATAATTACATGTCATAAGCGAAGCGGAAACTAAATTTTCAACTATACATCAAATGATTCCAAATCCAAACTGTACAAGATATATGCCATCCAGCCACATGAATATGTACTACTCGCCCTTCCTTCGCCTTGAGCCCTGTGGAGGGGAATAAAATCGTTTTGGGGGGAGCTAGAAGCTCAGCGAGTAACCAGTAAAAGCAGTCATCAAATATATTTCACAATAATGCATTTCAATGATGTCATGATTCCAAGATCAAATGTACATTTATTGCTCTCGTGAGCCAGTGAAATCATTGCACTTGAACACCCAACGCTCAAATAGATCATTTTACATTAACAGTGAGAGGGAGCCCCTTTTTGAGCTCCAGATCACATCAACATGAACCATAAACAGGGTGGAGACGTTGGTGCCCAGCACAAGACTTTCCCAGAACTCATTGAAGCCAAAATCATATCATGAATTCACATGCAAGCACGCATGAGATGCCGTCGAGTAAATAATGCAAGAAACATTTCAATAAAAACTTTGGAAACAGTTTAGGGTCACTCACCTCCATGGTTCAGAAACCATCCATCAAATATCATCGCCTTACTCAAATCCAAGCCTTAGATCACAAACGCAAAGCAATCAAGCCCTTTAAAAGTTCGGACAACACTTCCCCTAAATTTGCTTACTTTTGCTGCCGTCATGGCTTCATTATATTTCTCATTCAAACCCAAAGGTACACACACAACAACAAGTTCATTCAATAGCCATTCAGCAAGCTCCCAGAAGTACAAATACAAGTCAAGCTAGGGAAAAGTCCGGAAATGAAAGTTAAGCTCAAACCCAGAAAAATAGTTTTTGACATCGTTTTGCGGTAATGGCACCAAAGGCACTACGATTATCGGATGAAGGTCCAAGACCCACCGTTTCGAAGCTAAGAGATCAGGCTACAATGCTGAAGAAGCCAACTCTGTCCAGTATCGAGTGTAACCAGGTAAAAAATGCAAGATACTACACCAGAACCGCAAAAACAGGTTCGCCAATCGCATTCTGGTGCAAACATCATAAATCAACCTACCTAAGTCCAAATTCAGAAATTCCAAAGCCATCCGAAAGATAAGAAACAGGGCTACATTTCATCAGAAGACCTCAACAACCAATTCGGAAGCATTCCCAACCAAAATAACCAATTACAGACGCAATTCTCACATTCGGGTAAAACCAGGGCAGCAAGGGTAATTCCGTCTTTGCACAAGATACGCTGCTCGGATTGACCTGAAAATTAGAAAATTTCTGGGTTCTCACACTCATTCTTTCGGGGCGTCACAAACTACCCTCCTTAAAAGAACGTCGTCCTCGACATTCCATCTTATACCAATCAAGTCGAGACATCCCGCAAGAATCACTAATATTTCAGACCAAACCCACTGTCCGGCATCCTAAACTTCAAGCCTAGGATACACTACAAGAATCTGAAGCCTAAGCTCTGATACCAACTGTGACGGCCCCACCTCCCCCTAAGGCGAACCAAAGGGTTCGGCGGGCCGCCTGCCCAGCTCTCGCCGGGATTCAGCCGTTCACTACAGTCCTCAAATGAATTACAATATAAATCTCAAATATTGCAACAAGTTCTTCAATAATTACATGTCATAAGCGAAGCGGAAACTAAATTTTCAACTATACATCAAATGATTCCAAATCCAAACTGTACAAGATATATGCCATCCAGCCACATGAATATGTACTACTCGCCCTTCCTTCGCCTTGAGCCCTGTGGAGGGAAATAAAATCGTTTTGGGGGGAGCTAGAAGCTCAGCGAGTAACCAGTAAAAGCAGTCATCAAATATATTTCACAATAATGCATTTCAATGATGTCATGATTCCAAGATCAAATGTACATTTATTGCTCTCGTGAGCCAGTGAAATCATTACACTTGAACACCCGACGCTCAAATAGATCATTTTACATTAACAGTGAGAGGGAGCCCCTTTTTGAGCTCCAGATAACATCAACATGAACCATAAACAGGGTGGAGACGTTGGTGTCCAGCACAAGACTTTCCCAGAACTCATTGAAGCCAAAATCATATCATGAATTCACATGCAAGCACGCATGAGATGCCGTCGAGTAAATAATGCAAGAAACATTTCAATAAAAACTTTGGAAACAGTTTAGGGTCACTCACCTCCATGGTTCAGAAACCATCCATCAAATATCATCGCCTTACTCAAATCCAAGCCTTAGATCACAAACGCAAAGCAATCAAGCCCTTTAAAAGTTCGGACAACACTTCCCCTAAATTTGCTTACTTTTGCTGCCGTCATGGCTTCATTATATTTCTCATTCAAACCCAAAGGTACACACACAACAACAAGTTCATTCAATAGCCATTCAGCAAGCTCCCAGAAGTACAAATACAAGTCAAGCTAGGGAAAAGTCCGGAAATGAAAGTTAAGCTCAAACCCAGAAAAACAGTTTTTGACATCATTTTGCGGTAATGGCACCAAAGGCACTACGATTATCGGATGAAGGTCCAAGACCCACCGTTTCGAAGCTAAGAGATCAGGCTACAATGCTGAAGAAGCCAACTCTGTCCAGTATCAAGTGTAACCAGGTAAAAAATGCAAGATACTACACCAGAACCGCAAAAACAGGTTCGCCAATCGCATTCTGGTGCAAACATCATAAATCAACCTACCTAAGTCCAAATTCAGAAATTCCAAAGCCATCCGAAAGATAAGAAACAGGGCTACATTTCATCAGAAGACCTCAACAACCAATTCGGAAGCATTCCCAACCAAAATAACCAATTACAGACGCAATTCTCACATTCGGGTAAAACCAGGGCAGCAAGGGTAATTCCGTCTTTGCACAAGATACGCTGCTCGGATTGACCTGAAAATTAGAAAATTTCTGGGTTCTCACACTCATTCTTTCGGGGCGTCACAAACTCCCCTCCTTAAAAGAACGTCGTCCTCGACATTCCATCTTATACCAATCAAGTCGAGACATCCCGCAAGAATCACTAATATTTCAGACCAAACCCACTGTCCGGCATCCTAAACTTCAAGCCTAGGATACACTACAAGAATCTGAAGCCTAAGCTCTGATACCAACTGTGACGGCCCCACCTCCCCCTAAGGCGAACCAAAGGGTTCGGCGGGCCGCCTGCCCAGCTCTCGCCGGGACTCAGCCGTTCACTACAGTCCTCAAATGAATTACAATATAAATCTCAAATATTGCAACAAGTTCTTCAATAATTACATGTCATAAGCGAAGTGGAAACTAAATTTTCAACTATACATCAAATGATTCCAAATCCAAACTGTACAAGATATATGCCATCCAGCCACATGAATATGTACTACTCGCCCTTCCTTCGCCTTGAGCCCTGTGGAGGGGAATAAAATCGTTTTGGGGGGAGCTAGAAGCTCAGCGAGTAACCAGTAAAAGCAGTCATCAAATATATTTCACAATAATGCATTTCAATGATGTCATGATTCCAAGATCAAATGTACATTTATTGCTCTCGTGAGCCAGTGAAATCATTACACTTGAACACCCGACGCTCAAATAGATCATTTTACATTAACAGTGAGAGGGAGCCCCTTTTTGAGCTCCAGATAACATCAACATGAACCATAAACAGGGTGGAGACGTTGGTGTCCAGCACAAGACTTTCCCAGAACTCATTGAAGCCAAAATCATATCATGAATTCACATGCAAGCACGCATGAGATGCCGTCGAGTAAATAATGCAAGAAACATTTCAATAAAAACTTTGGAAACAGTTTAGGGTCACTCACCTCCATGGTTCAGAAACCATCCATCAAATATCATCGCCTTACTCAAATCCAAGCCTTAGATCACAAACGCAAAGCAATCAAGCCCTTTAAAAGTTCGGACAACACTTCCCCTAAATTTGCTTACTTTTGCTGCCGTCATGGCTTCATTATATTTCTCATTCAAACCCAAAGGTACACACACAACAACAAGTTCATTCAATAGCCATTCAGCAAGCTCCCAGAAGTACAAATACAAGTCAAGCTAGGGAAAAGTCCGGAAATGAAAGTTAAGCTCAAACCCAGAAAAACAGTTTTTGACATCATTTTGCGGTAATGGCACCAAAGGCACTACGATTATCGGATGAAGGTCCAAGACCCACCGTTTCGAAGCTAAGAGATCAGGCTACAATGCTGAAGAAGCCAACTCTGTCCAGTATCGAGTGTAACCAGGTAAAAAATGCAAGATACTACACCAGAACCGCAAAAACAGGTTCGCCAATCGCATTCTGGTGCAAACATCATAAATCAACCTACCTAAGTCCAAATTCAGAAATTCCAAAGCCATCCGAAAGATAAGAAACAGGGCTACATTTCATCAGAAGACCTCAACAACCAATTCGGAAGCATTCCCAACCAAAATAACCAATTACAGACGCAATTCTCACATTCGGGTAAAACCAGGGCAGCAAGGGTAATTCCGTCTTTGCACAAGATACGCTGCTCGGATTGACCTGAAAATTAGAAAATTTCTGGGTTCTCACACTCATTCTTTCGGGGCGTCACAAACTCCCCTCCTTAAAAGAACGTCGTCCTCGACATTCCATCTTATACCAATCAAGTCGAGACATCCCGCAAGAATCACTAATATTTCAGACCAAACCCACTGTCCGGCATCCTAAACTTCAAGCCTAGGATACACTACAAGAATCTGAAGCCTAAGCTCTGATACCAACTGTGACGGCCCCACCTCCCCCTAAGGCGAACCAAAGGGTTCGGCGGGCCGCCTGCCCAGCTCTCGCCGGGACTCAGCCGTTCACTACAGTCCTCAAATGAATTACAATATAAATCTCAAATATTACAACAAGTTCTTCAATAATTACATGTCATAAGCGAAGCGGAAACTAAATTTTCAACTATACATCAAATGATTCCAAATCCAAACTGTACAAGATATATGCCATCCAGCCACATGAATATGTACTACTCGCCCTTCCTTCGCCTTGAGCCCTGTGGAGGGGAATAAAATCGTTTTGGGGGGAGCTAGAAGCTCAGCGAGTAACCAGTAAAAGCAGTCATCAAATATATTTCACAATAATGCATTTCAATGATGTCATGATTCCAAGATCAAATGTACATTTATTGCTCTCGTGAGCCAGTGAAATCATTACACTTGAACACCCGACGCTCAAATAGATCATTTTACATTAACAGTGAGAGGGAGCCCCTTTTTGAGCTCCAGATAACATCAACATGAACCATAAACAGGGTGGAGACGTTGGTGTCCAGCACAAGACTTTCCCAGAACTCATTGAAGCCAAAATCATATCATGAATTCACATGCAAGCACGCATGAGATGCCGTCCAGTAAATAATGCAAGAAACATTTCAATAAAAACTTTGGAAACAGTTTAGGGTCACTCACCTCCATGGTTCAGAAACCATCCATCAAATATCATCGCCTTACTCAAATCCAAGCCTTAGATCACAAACGCAAAGCAATCAAGCCCTTTAAAAGTTCGGACAACACTTTCCCTAAATTTGCTTACTTTTGCTGCCGTCATGGCTTCATTATATTTCTCATTCGAACCCAAAGGTACACACACAACAACAAGTTCATTCAATAGCCATTCAGCAAGCTCCCAGAAGTACAAATACAAGTCAAGCTAGGGAAAAGTCCGGAAATGAAAGTTAAGCTCAAACCCAGAAAAACAGTTTTTGACATCATTTTGCGGTAATGGCACCAAAGTCACTACGATTATCGAATGAAGGTCCAAGACCCACCGTTTCGAAGCTAAGAGATCAGGCTACAATGCTGAAGAAGCCAACTCTATCCAGTATCGAGTGTAACCAGGTAAAAAATGCAAGATACTACACCAGAACCGCAAAAACAGGTTCGCCAATCGCATTCTGGTTTAAACATCATAAATCAACCTACCTAAGTCCAAATTCAGAAATTCCAAAGCCATCCGAAAGATAAGAAACAGGGCTACATTTCATCAGAATACCTCAACAACCAATTCGGAAGCATTCCCAACCAAAATAACCAATTACAGACGCAATTCTCACATTCGGGTAAAACCAGGGCAGCAAGGGTAATTCCGTCTTTTCACAAGATACGCTGCTCGGATTGACCTGAAAATTAGAAAATTTCTGGGTTCTCACACTCATTCTTTCGGGGCGTCACAAACTCCCCTCCTTAAAAGAACGTCGTCCTCGACATTCCATCTTATACCAATCAAGTCGAGACATCCCGCAAGAATCACTAATATTTCAGACCAAACCCACTGTCCGGCATCCTAAACTTCAAGCCTAGGATACACTACAAGAATCTGAAGCCTAAGCTCTGATACCAACTGTGACGGCCCCACATCCCCCTAAGGCGAACCAAAGGGTTCGGCGGGCCGCCTGCCCAGCTCTCGCCGGGACTCAGCCGTTCACTACAGTTCTCAAATGAATTACAATATAAATCTCAAATATTACAACAAGTTCTTCAATAATTACATGTCATAAGCGAAGCGGAAACTAAATTTTCAACTATACATCAAATGATTCCAAATCCAAACTGTACAAGATATATGCCATCCAGCCACATGAATATGTACTACTCGCCCTTCCTTCGCCTTGAGCCCTGTGGAGGGGAATAAAATCGTTTTGGGGGGAGCTAGAAGCTCAGCGAGTAACCAGTAAAAGCAGTCATCAAATATATTTCACAATAATGCATTTCAATGATGTCATGATTCCAAGATCAAATGTACATTTATTGCTCTCGTGAGCCAGTGAAATCATTGCACTTGAACACCCAACGCTCAAATAGATCATTTTACATTAACAGTGAGAGGGAGCCCCTTTTTGAGCTCCAGATAACATCAACATGAACCATAAACAGGGTGGAGACGTTGGTGCCCAGCACAAGACTTTCCCAGAACTCATTGAAGCCAAAATCATATCATGAATTCACATGCAAGCACGCATGAGATGCCGTCGAGTAAATAATGCAAGAAACATTTCAATAAAAACTTTGGAAACAGTTTAGGGTCACTCACCTCCATGGTTCAGAAACCATCCATCAAATATCATCGCCTTACTCAAATCCAAGCCTTAGATCACAAACGCAAAGCAATCAAGCCCTTTAAAAGTTCGGACAACACTTCCCCTAAATTTGCTTACTTTTGCTGCCGTCATGGCTTCATTATATTTCTCATTCAAACCCAAAGGTACACACACAACAACAAGTTCATTCAATAGCCATTCAGCAAGCTCCCAGAAGTACAAATACAAGTCAAGCTAGGGAAAAGTCCGGAAATGAAAGTTAAGCTCAAACCCAGAAAAACAGTTTTTGACATCATTTTGCGGTAATGGCACCAAAGGCACTACGATTGTCGGATGAAGGTCCAAGACCCACCGTTTCGAAGCTAAGAGATCAGGCTACAATGCTGAAGAAGCCAACTCTGTCCAGTATCGAGTGTAACCAGGTAAAAAATGCAAGATACTACACCAGAACCGCAAAAACAGGTTCGCCAATCGCATTCTGGTGCAAACATCATAAATCAACCTACCTAAGTCCAAATTCAGAAATTCCAAAGCCATCCGAAAGATAAGAAACAGGGCTACATTTCATCAGAAGACCTCAACAACCAATTCGGAAGCATTCCCAACCAAAATAACCAATTACAGACGCAATTCTCACATTCGGGTAAAACCAGGGCAGCAAGGGTAATTCCGTCTTTTCACAAGATACGCTGCTCGGATTGACCTGAAAATTAGAAAATTTCTGGGTTCTCACACTCATTCTTTCGGGGCGTCACAAACTCCCCTCCTTAAAAGAACGTCGTCCTCGACATTCCATCTTATACCAATCAAGTCGAGACATCCCGCAAGAATCGCTAATATTTCAGACCAAACCCACTGTCCGGCATCCTAAACTTCAAGCCTAGGATACACTACAAGAATCTGAAGCCTAAGCTCTGATACCAACTGTGACGGCCCCACCTCCCCCTAAGGCGAACCAAAGGGTTCGGCGGGCCGCCTGCCCAGCTCTCGCCGGGACTCAGCCGTTCACTACAGTCCTCAAATGAATTACAATATAAATCTCAAATATTACAACAAGTTCTTCAATAATTACATGTCATAAGCGAAGCGGAAACTAAATTTTCAACTATACATCAAATGATTCCAAATCCAAACTGTACAAGATATATGCCATCCAGCCACATGAATATGTACTACTCGCCCTTCCTTCGCCTTGAGCCCTGTGGAGGGGAATAAAATCGTTTTGGGGGGAGCTAGAAGCTCAGCGAGTAACCAGTAAAAGCAGTCATCAAATATATTTCACAATAATGCATTTCAATGATGTCATGATTCCAAGATCAAATGTACATTTATTGCTCTCGTGAGCCAGTGAAATCATTGCACTTGAACACCCAACGCTCAAATAGATCATTTTACATTAACAGTGAGAGGGAGCCCCTTTTTGAGCTCCAGATCACATCAACATGAACCATAAACAGGGTGGAGACGTTGGTGTCCAGCACAAGACTTTCCCAGAACTCATTGAAGCCAAAATCATATCATGAATTCACATGCAAGCACGCATGAGATGCCGTCCAGTAAATAATGCAAGAAACATTTCAATAAAAACTTTGGAAACAGTTTAGGGTCACTCACCTCCATGGTTCAGAAACCATCCATCAAATATCATCGCCTTACTCAAATCCAAGCCTTAGATCACAAACGCAAAGCAATCAAGCCCTTTAAAAGTTCGGACAACACTTTCCCTAAATTTGCTTACTTTTGCTGCCGTCATGGCTTCATTATATTTCTCATTCAAACCCAAAGGTACACACACAACAACAAGTTCATTCAATAGCCATTCAGCAAGCTCCCAGAAGTACAAATACAAGTCAAGCTAGGGAAAAGTCCGGAAATGAAAGTTAAGCTCAAACCCAGAAAAACAGTTTTTGACATCATTTTGCGGTAATGGCACCAAAGTCACTACGATTATCGAATGAAGGTCCAAGACCCACCGTTTCGAAGCTAAGAGATCAGGCTACAATGCTGAAGAAGCCAACTCTATCCAGTATCGAGTGTAACCAGGTAAAAAATGCAAGATACTACACCAGAACCGCAAAAACAGGTTCGCCAATCGCATTCTGGTTTAAACATCATAAATCAACCTACCTAAGTCGAAATTCAGAAATTCCAAAGCCATCCGAAAGATAAGAAACAGGGCTACATTTCATCAGAAGACCTCAACAACCAATTCGGAAGCATTCCCAACCAAAATAACCAATTACAGACGCAATTCTCACATTCGGGTAAAACCAGGGCAGCAAGGGTAATTCCGTCTTTTCACAAGATACGCTGCTCGGATTGACCTGAAAATTAGAAAATTTCTGGGTTCTCACACTCATTCTTTCGGGGCGTCACAAACTCCCCTCCTTAAAAGAACGTCGTCCTCGACATTCCATCTTATACCAATCAAGTCGAGACATCCCGCAAGAATCACTAATATTTCAGACCAAACCCACTGTCCGGCATCCTAAACTTCAAGCCTAGGATACACTACAAGAATCTGAAGCCTAAGCTCTGATACCAACTGTGACGGCCCCACCTCCCCCTAAGGCGAACCAAAGGGTTCGGCGGGCCGCCTGCCCAGCTCTCGCCGGGATTCAGCCGTTCACTACAGTCCTCAAATGAATTACAATATAAATCTCAAATATTACAACAAGTTCTTCAATAATTACATGTCATAAGCGAAGCGGAAACTAAATTTTCAACTATACAACAAATGATTCCAAATCCAAACAGTACAAGATATATGCCATCCAGCCACATGAATATGTACTACTCGCCCTTCTTTCGCCTTGAGCCCTGTGGAGGGGAATAAAATCGTTTTGGGGGGAGCTAGAAGCTCAGCGAGTAACCAGTAAAAGCAGTCATCAAATATATTTCACAATAATGCATTTCAATGATGTCATGATTCCAAGATCAAATGTACATTTATTGCTCTCGTGAGCCAGTGAAATCATTACACTTGAACACCCGACGCTCAAATAGATCATTTTACATTAACAGTGAGAGGGAGCCCCTTTTTGAGCTCCAGATAACATCAACATGAACCATAAACAGGGTGGAGACGTTGGTGTCCAGCACAAGACTTTCCCAGAACTCATTGAAGCCAAAATCATATCATGAATTCACATGCAAGCACGCATGAGATGCCGTCCAGTAAATAATGCAAGAAACATTTCAATAAAAACTTTGGAAACAGTTTAGGGTCACTCACCTCCATGGTTCAGAAACCATCCATCAAATATCATCGCCTTACTCAAATCCAAGCCTTAGATCACAAACGCAAAGCAATCAAGCCCTTTAAAAGTTCGGACAACACTTCCCCTAAATTTGCTTACTTTTGCTGCCGTCATGGCTTCATTATATTTCTCATTCAAACCCAAAGGTACACACACAACAACGAGTTCATTCAATAGCCATTCAGCAAGCTCCCAGAAGTACAAATACAAGTCAAGCTAGGGAAAAGTCCGGAAATGAAAGTTAAGCTCAAACCCAGAAAAACAGTTTTTGACATCATTTTGCGGTAATGGCACCAAAGGCACTACGATTGTCGGATGAAGGTCCAAGACCCACCGTTTCGAAGCTAAGAGATCAGGCTACAATGCTGAAGAAGCCAACTCTGTCCAGTATCGAGTGTAACCAGGTAAAAAATGCAAGATACTACACCAGAACCGCAAAAACAGGTTCGCCAATCGCATTCTGGTGCAAACATCATAAATCAACCTACCTAAGTCCAAATTCAGAAATTCCAAAGCCATCCGAAAGATAAGAAACAGGGCTACATTTCATCAGAAGACCTCAACAACCAATTCGGAAGCATTCCCAACCAAAATAACCAATTACAGACGCAATTCTCACATTCGGGTAAAACCAGGGCAGCAAGGGTAATTCCGTCTTTTCACAAGATACGCTGCTCGGATTGACCTGAAAATTAGAAAATTTCTGGGTTCTCACACTCATTCTTTCGGGGCGTCACAAACTCCCCTCCTTAAAAGAACGTCGTCCTCGACATTCCATCTTATACCAATCAAGTCGAGACATCCCGCAAGAATCGCTAATATTTCAGACCAAACCCACTGTCCGGCATCCTAAACTTCAAGCCTAGGATACACTACAAGAATCTGAAGCCTAAGCTCTGATACCAACTGTGACGGCCCCACCTCCCCCTAAGGCGAACCAAAGGGTTCGGCGGGCCGCCTGCCCAGCTCTCGCCGGGACTCAGCCGTTCACTACAGTCCTCAAATGAATTACAATATAAATCTCAAATATTACAACAAGTTCTTCAATAATTACATGTCATAAGCGAAGCGGAAACTAAATTTTCAACTATACATCAAATGATTCCAAATCCAAACTGTACAAGATATATGCCATCCAGCCACATGAATATGTACTACTCGCCCTTCCTTCGCCTTGAGCCCTGTGGAGGGGAATAAAATCGTTTTGGGGGGAGCTAGAAGCTCAGCGAGTAACCAGTAAAAGCAGTCATCAAATATATTTCACAATAATGCATTTCAATGATGTCATGATTCCAAGATCAAATGTACATTTATTGCTCTCGTGAGCCAGTGAAATCATTGCACTTGAACACCCAACGCTCAAATAGATCATTTAACATTAACAGTGAGAGGGAGCCCCTTTTTGAGCTCCAGATAACATGAACATGAACCATAAACAGGGTGGAGACGTTGGTGTCCAGCACAAGACTTACCCAGAACTCATTGAAGCCAAAATCATATCATGAATTCACATGCAAGCACGCATGAGATGCCGTCGAGTAAATAATGCAAGAAACATTTCAATAATAACTTCGGAAACAGTTTAGGGTCACTCGCCTCCATGGTTCAGAAACCATCCATCAAATATCATCGCCTTACTCAAATCCAAGCCTTAGATCACAAACGCAAAGCAATCAAGCCCTTTAAAAGTTCGGACAACACTTTCCCTAAATTTGCTTACTTTTGCTGCCGTCATGGCTTCATTATATTTCTCATTCAAACCCAAAGGTACACACACAACAACAAGTTCATTCAATAGCCATTCAGCAAGCTCCCAGAAGTACAAATACAAGTCAAGCTTGGGAAAAGTCCGGAAATGAAAGTTAAGCTCAAACCCAGAAAAACAGTTTTTGACATCATTTTGCGGTAATGGCACCAAAGTCACTACGATTATCGAATGAAGGTCCAAGACCCACCGTTTCGAAGCTAAGAGATCAGGCTACAATGCTGAAGAAGCCAACTCTATCCAGTATCGAGTGTAACCAGGTAAAAAATGCAAGATACTACACCAGAACCGTAAAAATAGGTTCGCCAATCGGATTCTGGTGCAAACATCATAAATCAACCTACCTAATTCCAATTTCAGAAATTCCAAAGCCATCCGAAAGATAAGAAACAGGGCTACATTTCATCAGAAGACCTCAACAACCAATTCGGAAGCATTCCCAACCAAAATAACCAATTACAGACGCAATTCTCACATTCGGGTAAAACCAGGGCAGCAAGGGTAATTCCGTCTTTTCACAAGATACGCTGCTCGGATTGACCTGAAAATTAGAAAATTTCTGGGTTCTCACACTCATTCTTTCGGGGCGTCACAAACTCCCCTCCTTAAAAGAACGTCGTCCTCGACATTCCATTTTATACCAATCAAGTCGAGACATCCCGCAAGAATCACTAATATTTCAGACCAAACCCACTGTCCGGCATCCTAAACTTCAAGCCTAGGATACACTACAAGAATCTGAAGCCTAAGCTCTGATACCAACTGTGACGGCCCCACATCCCCCTAAGGCGAACCAAAGGGTTCGGCGGGCCGCCTGCCCAGCTCTCGCCGGGACTCAGCCGTTCACTACAGTCCTCAAATGAATTACAATATAAATCTCAAATATTACAACAAGTTCTTCAATAATTACATGTCATAAGCGAAGCGGAAACTAAATTTTCAACTATACATCAAATGATTCCAAATCCAAACTGTACAAGATATATGCCATCCAGCCACATGAATATGTACTACTCGCCCTTCCTTCGCCTTGAGCCCTGTGGAGGGGAATAAAATCGTTTTGGGGGGAGCTAGAAGCTCAGCGAGTAACCAGTAAAAGCAGTCATCAAATATATTTCACAATAATGCATTTCAATGATGTCATGATTCCAAGATCAAATGTACATTTATTGCTCTCGTGAGCTAGTGAAATCATTGCACTTGAACACCCAACGCTCAAATAGATCATTTTACATTAACAGTGAGAGGGAGCCCCTTTTTGAGCTCCAGATAACATCAACATGAACCATAAACAGGGTGGAGACGTTGGTGCCCAGCACAAGACTTTCCCAGAACTCATTGAAGCCAAAATCATATCATGAATTCACATGCAAGCA
Source organism: Coffea arabica (assembly GCF_036785885.1). Taxonomy (NCBI): domain Eukaryota; kingdom Viridiplantae; phylum Streptophyta; class Magnoliopsida; order Gentianales; family Rubiaceae; genus Coffea; species Coffea arabica. The sequence continues at coordinate 19,785,131 of NC_092318.1, read as the reverse complement.
CGCATGAGATGCCGTCGAGTAAATAATGCAAGAAACATTTCAATAAAAACTTTGGAAACAGTTTAGGGTCACTCACCTCCATGGTTCAGAAACCATCCATCAAATATCATCGCCTTACTCAAATCCAAGCCTTAGATCACAAACGCAAAGCAATCAAGCCCTTTAAAAGTTCGGACAACACTTCCCCTAAATTTGCTTACTTTTGCTGCCGTCATGGCTTCATTATATTTCTCATTCAAACCCAAAGGTACACACACAACAACAAGTTCATTCAATAGCCATTCAGCAAGCTCCCAGAAGTACAAATACAAGTCAAGCTAGGGAAAAGTCCGGAAATGAAAGTTAAGCTCAAACCCAGAAAAATAGTTTTTGACATCGTTTTGCTGTAATGGCACCAAAGGCACTACGATTATCGGATGAAGGTCCAAGACCCACCGTTTCGAAGCTAAGAGATCAGGCTACAATGCTGAAGAAGCCAACTCTGTCCAGTATCGAGTGTAACCAGGTAAAAAATGCAAGATACTACACCAGAACCGTAAAAATAGGTTCGCCAATCGGATTCTGGTGCAAACATCATAAATCAACCTACCTAATTCCAATTTCAGAAATTCCAAAGCCATCCGAAAGATAAGAAACAGGGCTACATTTCATCAGAAGACCTCAACAACCAATTCGGAAGCATTCCCAACCAAAATAACCAATTACAGACGCAATTCTCACATTCGGGTAAAACCCGGGCAGCAAGGGTAATTCCGTCTTTTCACAAGATACGCTGCTCGGATTGACCAGAAAATTAGAAAATTTCTGGGTTCTCACACTCATTCTTTCGGGGCGTCACAAACTCCCCTCCTTAAAAGAACGTCGTCCTCGACATTCCATCTTATACCAATCAAGTCGAGACATCCCGCAAGAATCGCTAATATTTCAGACCAAACCCACTGTCCGGCATCCTAAACTTCAAGCCTAGGATACACTACAAGAATCTGAAGCCTAAGCTCTGATACCAACTGTGACGGCCCCACCTCCCCCTAAGGCGAACCAAAGGGTTCGGCGGGCCGCCTGCCCAGCTCTCGCCGGGACTCAGCCGTTCACTACAGTCCTCAAATGAATTACAATATAAATCTCAAATATTACAACAAGTTCTTCAATAATTACATGTCATAAGCGAAGCGGAAACTAAATTTTCAACTATACATCAAATGATTCCAAATCCAAACTGTACAAGATATATGCCATCCAGCCACATGAATATGTACTACTCGCCCTTCCTTCGCCTTGAGCCCTGTGGAGGGGAATAAAATCGTTTTGGGGGGAGCTAGAAGCTCAGCGAGTAACCAGTAAAAGCAGTCATCAAATATATTTCACAATAATGCATTTCAATGATGTCATGATTCCAAGATCAAATGTACATTTATTGCTCTCGTGAGCCAGTGAAATCATTGCACTTGAACACCCAACGCTCAAATAGATCATTTTACATTAACAGTGAGAGGGAGCCCCTTTTTGAGCTCCAGATCACATCAACATGAACCATAAACAGGGTGGAGACGTTGGTGCCCAGCACAAGACTTTCCCAGAACTCATTGAAGCCAAAATCATATCATGAATTCACATGCAATCACGCATGAGATGCCGTCGAGTAAATAATGCAAGAAACATTTCAATAAAAACTTTGGAAACAGTTTAGGGTCACTCACCTCCATGGTTCAGAAACCATCCATCAAATATCATCGCCTTACTCAAATCCAAGACTTAGATCACAAACGCAAAGCAATCAAGCCCTTTAAAAGTTCGGACAACACTTCCCCTAAATTTGCTTACTTTTGCTGCCGTCATGGCTTCATTATATTTCGCATTCAAACCCAAAGGTACACACACAACAACAAGTTCATTCAATAGCCATTCAGCAAGCTCCCAGAAGTACAAATACAAGTCAAGCTAGGGAAAAGTCCGGAAATGAAAGTTAAGCTCAAACCCAGAAAAACAGTTTTTGACATCATTCTGCGGTAATGGCACCAAAGGCACTACGATTATCGGATGAAGGTCCAAGACCCACCGTTTCGAAGCTAAGAGATCAGGCTACAATGCTGAAGAAGCCAACTCTGTCCAGTATCGAGTGTAACCAGGTAAAAAATGCAAGATACTACACCAGAACCGCAAAAACAGGTTCGCCAATCGCATTCTGGTGCAAACATCATAAATCAACCTACCTAAGTCCAAATTCAGAAATTCCAAAGCCATCCGAAAGATAAGAAACAGGGCTACATTTCATCAGAAGACCTCAACAACCAATTCGGAAGCATTCCCAACCAAAATAACCAATTACAGACGCAATTCTCACATTCGGGTAAAACCCGGGCAGCAAGGGTAATTCCGTCTTTTCACAAGATACGCTGCTCGGATTGACCAGAAAATTAGAAAATTTCTGGGTTCTCACACTCATTCTTTCGGGGCGTCACAAACTCCCCTCCTTAAAAGAACGTCGTCCTCGACATTCCATCTTATACCAATCAAGTCGAGACATCCCGCAAGAATCGCTAATATTTCAGACCAAACCCACTGTCCGGCATCCTAAACTTCAAGCCTAGGATACACTACAAGAATCTGAAGCCTAAGCTCTGATACCAACTGTGACGGCCCCACCTCCCCCTAAGGCGAACCAAAGGGTTCGGCGGGCCGCCTGCCCAGCTCTCGCCGGGACTCAGCCGTTCACTACAGTCCTCAAATGAATTACAATATAAATCTCAAATATTACAACAAGTTCTTCAATAATTACATGTCATAAGCGAAGCGGAAACTAAATTTTCAACTATACATCAAATGATTCCAAATCCAAACTGTACAAGATATATGCCATCCAGCCACATGAATATGTACTACTCGCCCTTCCTTCGCCTTGAGCCCTGTGGAGGGGAATAAAATCGTTTTGGGGGGAGCTAGAAGCTCAGCGAGTAACCAGTAAAAGCAGTCATCAAATATATTTCACAATAATGCATTTCAATGATGTCATGATTCCAAGATCAAATGTACATTTATTGCTCTCGTGAGCCAGTGAAATCATTGCACTTGAACACCCAACGCTCAAATAGATCATTTTACATTAACAGTGAGAGGGAGCCCCTTTTTGAGCTCCAGATCACATCAACATGAACCATAAACAGGGTGGAGACGTTGGTGCCCAGCACAAGACTTTCCCAGAACTCATTGAAGCCAAAATCATATCATGAATTCACATGCAATCACGCATGAGATGCCGTCGAGTAAATAATGCAAGAAACATTTCAATAAAAACTTTGGAAACAGTTTAGGGTCACTCACCTCCATGGTTCAGAAACCATCCATCAAATATCATCGCCTTACTCAAATCCAAGACTTAGATCACAAACGCAAAGCAATCAAGCCCTTTAAAAGTTCGGACAACACTTCCCCTAAATTTGCTTACTTTTGCTGCCGTCATGGCTTCATTATATTTCGCATTCAAACCCAAAGGTACACACACAACAACAAGTTCATTCAATAGCCATTCAGCAAGCTCCCAGAAGTACAAATACAAGTCAAGCTAGGGAAAAGTCCGGAAATGAAAGTTAAGCTCAAACCCAGAAAAACAGTTTTTGACATCATTTTGCGGTAATGGCACCAAAGGCACTACGATTATCGGATGAAGGTCCAAGACCCACCGTTTCGAAGCTAAGAGATCAGGCTACAATGCTGAAGAAGCCAACTCTGTCCAGTATCGAGTGTAACCAGGTAAAAAATGCAAGATACTACACCAGAACCGCAAAAACAGGTTCGCCAATCGCATTCTGGTACAAACATCATAAATCAACCTACCTAAGTCCAAATTCAGAAATTCCAAAGCCATCCGAAAGATAAGAAACAGGGCTACATTTCATCAGAAGACCTCAACAACCAATTCGGAAGCATTCCCAACCAAAATAACCAATTACAGACGCAATTCTCACATTCGGGTAAAACCAGGGCAGCAAGGGTAATTCCGTCTTTTCACAAGATACGCTGCTCGGATTGACCTGAAAATTAGAAAATTTCTGGGTTCTCACACTCATTCTTTCGGGGCGTCACAAACTCCCCTCCTTAAAAGAACGTCGTCCTCGACATTCCATCTTATACCAATCAAGTCGAGACATCCCGCAAGAATCGCTAATATTTCAGACCAAACCCACTGTCCGGCATCCTAAACTTCAAGCCTAGGATACACTACAAGAATCTGAAGCCTAAACTCTGATACCAACTGTGACGGCCCCACCTCCCCCTAATGCGAACCAAAGGGTTCGGCGGGCCGCCTTCCCAGCTCTCGCCGGGACTCAGCCGTTCACTACAGTCCTCAAATGAATTACAATATAAATCTCAAATATTACAACAAGTTCTTCAATAATTACATGTCATAAGCGAAGCGGAAACTAAATTTTCAACTATACATCAAATGATTCCAAATCCAAACTGTACAAGATATATGCCATCCAGCCACATGAATATGTACTACTCGCCCTTCCTTCGCCTTGAGCCCTGTGGAGGGGAATAAAATCGTTTTGGGGGGAGCTAGAAGCTCATCGAGTAACCAGTAAAAGCAGTCATCAAATATATTTCACAATAATGCATTTCAATGATGTCATGATTCCAAGATCAAATGTACATTTATTGCTCTCGTGAGCCAGTGAAATCATTGCACTTGAACACCCAACGCTCAAATAGATCATTTTACATTAACAGTGAGAGGGAGCCCCTTTTTGAGCTCCAGATAACATCAACATGAACCATAAACAGGGTGGAGACGTTGGTGTCCAGCACAAGACTTTCCCAGAACTCATTGAAGCCAAAATCATATCAATAATTCACATGCAAGCACGCATGAGATGCCGTCGAGTAAATAATGCAAGAAACATTTCAATAAAAACTTTGGAAACAGTTTAGGGTCACTCACCTCCATGGTTCAGAAACCATCCATCAAATATCATCGCCTTACTCAAATCCAAGCCTTAGATCACAAACGCAAAGCAATCAAGCCCTTTAAAAGTTCGGACAACACTTCCCCTAAATTTGCTTACTTTTGCTGCCTTCATGGCTTCATTATATTTCTCATTCAAACCCAAAGGTACACACACAACAACAAGTTCATTCAATAGCCATTCAGCAAGCTCCCAGAAGTACAAATACAAGTCAAGCTAGGGAAAAGTCCGGAAATGAAAGTTAAGCTCAAACCCAGAAAAATAGTTTTTGACATCATTTTGCGGTAATGGCACCAAAGGCACTACGATTATCAGATGAAGGTTCAAGACCCACCGTTTCGAAGCTAAGAGATCAGGCTACAATGCTGAAGAAGCCAACTCTGTCCAGTATCGAGTGTAACCAGGTCAAAAATGCAAGATACTACACCAGAACCGTAAAAACAGGTTCGCCAATTGCATTCTGGTGCAAACATCATAAATCAACCTACCTAATTCCAAATTCAGATATTCCAATGCCATCCGAAAGATAAGAAACAGGGCTACATTTCATCAGAAGAGCTCAACAACCAATTCGGAAGCATTCCCAACCAAAATAACCAATTACAGACGCAATTCTCACATTCGGGTAAAACCAGGGCAGCAAGGGTAATTCCGTCTTTGCACAAGATACGCTGCTCGGATTGACCTGAAAATTAGAAAATTTCTGGGTTGTCACACTCATTCTTTCGGGGCGTCACAAACTCCCCTCCTTAAAAGAACGTCGTCCTCGACATTCCATCTTATACCAATCAAGTCGAGACATCCCGCAAGAATCACTAATATTTCAGACCAAACCCACTGTCCGGCATCCAAAACTTCAAGCCTAGGATACACTACAAGAATCTGAAGCCTAAGCTCTGATACCAACTGTGACGGCCCCACCTCCCCCTAAGGCGAACCAAAGGGTTCGGCGGGCCGCCTGCCCAGCTCTCGCCGGGACTCAGCCGTTCACTACAGTCCTCAAATGAATTACAATATAAATCTCAAATATTACAACAAGTTCTTCAATAATTACATGTCATAAGCGAAGCGGAAACTAAATTTTCAACTATACATCAAATGATTCCAAATCCAAACTGTACAAGATATATGCCATCCAGCCACATGAATATGTACTACTCGCCCTTCCTTCGCCTTGAGCCCTGTGGAGGGGAATAAAATCGTTTTGGGGGGAGCTAGAAGCTCAACGAGTAACCAGTAAAAGTAGTCATCAAATATATTTCACAATAATGCATTTCAATGATGTCATGATTCCAAGATCAAATGTACATTTATTTCTCTCGTGAGCCAGTGAAATCATTGCACTTGAACACCCAACGCTCAAATAGATCATTTTACATTAACAGTGAGAGGGAGCCCCTTTTTGAGCTCCAGATAACATCAACATGAACCATAAACAGGGTGGAGACGTTGGTGTCCAGCACAAGACTTTCCCAGAACTCATTGAAGCCAAAATCATATCATGAATTCACATGCAAGCACGCATGAGATGCCGTCGAGTAAATAATGCAAGAAACATTTCAATAAAAACTTTGGAAACAGTTTAGGGTCACTCACCTCCATGGTTCAGAAACCATCCATCAAATATCATCGCCTTACTCAAATCCAAGCCTTAGATCACAAACGCAAAGCAATCAAGCCCTTTAAAAGTTCGGACAACACTTCCCCTAAATTTGCTTACTTTTGCTGCCGTCATGGCTTCATTATATTTCTCATTCAAACCCAAAGGTACACACACAACAACAAGTTCATTCAATAGCCATTCAGCAAGCTCCCAGAAGTACAAATACAAGTCAAGCTAGGGAAAAGTCCGGAAATGAAAGTTAAACTCAAACCCAGAAAAATAGTTTTTGACATCGTTTTGCGGTAATGGCACCAAAGGCACTACGATTATCGGATGAAGGTCCAAGACCCACCGTTTCGAAGCTAAGAGATCAGGCTACAATGCTGAAGAAGCCAACTCTGTCCAGTATCGAGTGTAACCAGGTAAAAAATGCAAGATACTACACCAGAACCGCAAAAATAGGTTCGCCAATCGGATTCTGGTGCAAACATCATAAATCAACCTAGCTAATTCCAAATTCAGAAATTCCAAAGCCATCCGAAAGATAAGAAACAGGGCTACATTTCATCAGAAGACCTCAACAACCAATTCGGAAGCATTCCCAACCAAAATAACCAATTACAGACGCAATTCTCACATTCGGGTAAAACCCGGGCAGCAAGGGTAATTCCGTCTTTTCACAAGATACGCTGCTCGGATTGACCTGAAAATTAGAAAATTTCTGGGTTCTCACACTCATTCTTTCGGGGCGTCACAAACTCCCCTCCTTAAAAGAACGTCGTCCTCGACATTCCATCTTATACCAATCAAGTCGAGACATCCCGCAAGAATCGCTAATATTTCAGACCAAACCCACTGTCCGGCATCCTAAACTTCAAGCCTAGGATACACTACAAGAATCTGAAGCCTAAGCTCTGATACCAACTGTGACGGCCCCACCTCCCCCTAAGGCGAACCAAAGGGTTCGGCGGGCCGCCTGCCCAGCTCTCGCCGGGACTCAGCCGTTCACTACAGTTCTCAAATGAATTACAATATAAATCTCAAATATTACAACAAGTTCTTCAATAATTACATGTCATAAGCGAAGCGGAAACTAAATTTTCAACTATACATCAAATGATTCCAAATCCAAACTGTACAAGATATATGCCATCCAGCCACATGAATATGTACTACTCGCCCTTCCTTCGCCTTGAGCCCTGTGGAGGGGAATAAAATCGTTTTGGGGGGAGCTAGAAGCTCAGCGAGTAACCAGTAAAAGCAGTCATCAAATATATTTCACAATAATGCATTTCAATGATGTCATGATTCCAAGATCAAATGTACATTTATTGCTTTCGTGAGCCAGTGAAATCATTGCACTTGAACACCCAACGCTCAAATAGATCATTTTACATTAACAGTGAGAGGGAGCCCCTTTTTGAGCTCCAGATCACATCAACATGAACCATAAACAGGGTGGAGACGTTGGTGCCCAGCACAAGACTTTCCCAGAACTCATTGAAGCCAAAATCATATCATGAATTCACATGCAAGCACGCATGAGATGCCGTCGAGTAAATAATGCAAGAAACATTTCAATAAAAACTTTGGAAACAGTTTAGGGTCACTCACCTCCATGGTTCAGAAACCATCCATCAAATATCATCGCCTTACTCAAATCCAAGCCTTAGATCACAAACGCAAAGCAATCAAGCCCTTTAAAAGTTCGGACAACACTTCCCCTAAATTTGCTTACTTTTGCTGCCGTCATGGCTTCATTATATTTCTCATTCAAACCCAAAGGTACACACACAACAACAAGTTCATTCAATAGCCATTCAGCAAGCTCCCAGAAGTACAAATACAAGTCAAGCTAGGGAAAAGTCCCGAAATGAAAGTTAAGCTCAAACCCAGAAAAACAGTTTTTGACATCATTTTGCGGTAATGGCACCAAAGTCACTACGATTATCGAATGAAGGTCCAAGACCCACCGTTTCGAAGCTAAGAGATCAGGCTACAATGCTGAAGAAGCCAACTCTATCCAGTATCGAGTGTAACCAGGTAAAAAATGCAAGATACTACACCAGAACCGCAAAAACAGGTTCGCCAATCGCATTCTGGTTTAAACATCATAAATCAACCTACCTAAGTCCAAATTCAGAAATTCCAAAGCCTTCCGAAAGATAAGAAACAGGGCTACATTTCATCAGAAGACCTCAACAACCAATTCGGAAGCATTCCCAACCAAAATAACCAATTACAGACGCAATTCTCACATTCGGGTAAAACCAGGGCAGCAAGGGTAATTCCGTCTTTTCACAAGATACGCTACTCGGATTGACCTGAAAATTAGAAAATTTCTGGGTTCTCACACTCATTCTTTCGGGGCGTCACAAACTCCCCTCCTTAAAAGAACGTCGTCCTCGACATTCCATCTTATACCAATCAAGTCGAGACATCCCGCAAGAATCGCTAATATTTCAGACCAAACCCACTGTCCGGCATCCTAAACTTCAAGCCTAGGATACACTACAAGAATCTGAAGCCTAAACTCTGATACCAACTGTGACGGCCCCACCTCCCCCTAATGCGAACCAAAGGGTTCGGCGGGCCGCCTGCCCAGCTCTCGCCGGGACTCAGCCGTTCACTACAGTCCTCAAATGAATTACAATATAAATCTCAAATATTACAACAAGTTCTTCAATAATTACATGTCATAAGCGAAGCGGAAACTAAATTTTCAACTATACATCAAATGATTCCAAATCCAAACTGTACAAGATATATGCCATCCAGCCACATGAATATGTACTACTCGCCCTTCCTTCGCCTTGAGCCCTGTGGAGGGGAATAAAATCGTTTTGGGGGGAGCTAGAAGCTCATCGAGTAACCAGTAAAAGCAGTCATCAAATATATTTCACAATAATGCATTTCAATGATGTCATGATTCCAAGATCAAATGTACATTTATTGCTCTCGTGAGCCAGTGAAATCATTGCACTTGAACACCCAACGCTCAAATAGATCATTTTACATTAACAGTGAGAGGGAGCCCCTTTTTGAGCTCCAGATAACATCAACATGAACCATAAACAGGGTGGAGACGTTGGTGTCCAGCACAAGACTTTCCCAGAACTCATTGAAGCCAAAATCATATCAATAATTCACATGCAAGCACGCATGAGATGCCGTCGAGTAAATAATGCAAGAAACATTTCAATAAAAACTTTGGAAACAGTTTAGGGTCACTCACCTCCATGGTTCAGAAACCATCCATCAAATATCATCGCCTTACTCAAATCCAAGCCTTAGATCACAAACGCAAAGCAATCAAGCCCTTTAAAAGTTCGGACAACACTTCCCCTAAATTTGCTTACTTTTGCTGCCGTCATGGCTTCATTATATTTCTCATTCAAACCCAAAGGTACACACACAACAACAAGTTCATTCAATAGCCATTCAGCAAGCTCCCAGAAGTACAAATACAAGTCAAGCTAGGGAAAAGTCCGGAAATGAAAGTTAAGCTCAAACCCAGAAAAACAGTTTTTGACATCATTTTGCGGTAATGGCACCAAAGGCACTACGATTATCAGATGAAGGTTCAAGACCCACCGTTTCGAAGCTAAGAGATCAGGCTACAATACTGAAGAAGCCAACTCTGTCCAGTATCGAGTGTAACCAGGTCAAAAATGCAAGATACTACACCAGAACCGTAAAAACAGGTTCGCCAATTGCATTCTGGTGCAAACATCATAAATCAACCTACCTAATTCCAAATTCAGATATTCCAATGCCATCCGAAAGATAAGAAACAGGGCTACATTTCATCAGAAGAGCTCAACAACCAATTCGGAAGCATTCCCAACCAAAATAACCAATTACAGACGCAATTCTCACATTCGGGTAAAACCAGGGCAGCAAGGGTAATTCCGTCTTTGCACAAGATACGCTGCTCGGATTGACCTGAAAATTAGAAAATTTCTGGGTTGTCACACTCATTCTTTCGGGGCGTCACAAACTCCCCTCCTTAAAAGAACGTCGTCCTCGACATTCCATCTTATACCAATCAAGTCGAGACATCCCGCAAGAATCACTAATATTTCAGACCAAACCCACTGTCCGGCATCCTAAACTTCAAGCCTAGGATACACTACAAGAATCTGAAGCCTAAGCTCTGATACCAACTGTGACGGCCCCACCTCCCCCTAAGGCGAACCAAAGGGTTCGGCGGGCCGCCTGCCCAGCTCTCGCCGGGACTCAGCCGTTCACTACAGTCCTCAAATGAATTACAATATAAATCTCAAATATTACAACAAGTTCTTCAATAATTACATGTCATAAGCGAAGCGGAAACTAAATTTTCAACTATACATCAAATGATTCCAAATCCAAACTGTACAAGATATATGCCATCCAGCCACATGAATATGTACTACTCGCCCTTCCTTCGCCTTGAGCCCTGTGGAGGGGAATAAAATCGTTTTGGGGGGAGCTAGAAGCTCATCGAGTAACCAGTAAAAGCAGTCATCAAATATATTTCACAATAATGCATTTCAATGATGTCATGATTCCAAGATCAAATGTACATTTATTGCTCTCGTGAGCCAGTGAAATCATTGCACTTGAACACCCAACGCTCAAATAGATCATTTTACATTAACAGTGAGAGGGAGCCCCTTTTTGAGCTCCAGATCACATCAACATGAACCATAAACAGGGTGGAGACGTTGGTGTCCAGCACAAGACTTTCCCAGAACTCATTGAAGCCAAAATCATATCAATAATTCACATGCAAGCACGCATGAGATGCCGTCGAGTAAATAATGCAAGAAACATTTCAATAAAAACTTTGGAAACAGTTTAGGGTCACTCACCTCCATGGTTCAGAAACCATCCATCAAATATCATCGCCTTACTCAAATCCAAGCCTTAGATCACAAACGCAAAGCAATCAAGCCCTTTAAAAGTTCGGACAACACTTCCCCTAAATTTGCTTACTTTTGCTGCCGTCATGGCTTCATTATATTTCTCATTCAAACCCAAAGGTACACACACAACAACAAGTTCATTCAATAGCCATTCAGCAAGCTCCCAGAAGTACAAATACAAGTCAAGCTAGGGAAAAGTCCGGAAATGAAAGTTAAGCTCAAACCCAGAAAAACAGTTTTTGACATCATTTTGCGGTAATGGCACCAAAGGCACTACGATTATCAGATGAAGGTTCAAGACCCACCGTTTCGAAGCTAAGAGATCAGGCTACAATGCTGAAGAAGCCAACTCTGTCCAGTATCGAGTGTAACCAGGTCAAAAATGCAAGATACTACACCAGAACCGTAAAAACAGGTTCGCCAATTGCATTCTGGTGCAAACATCATAAATCAACCTACCTAATTCCAAATTCAGATATTCCAATGCCATCCGAAAGATAAGAAACAGGGCTACATTTCATCAGAAGAGCTCAACAACCAATTCGGAAGCATTCCCAACCAAAATAACCAATTACAGACGCAATTCTCACATTCGGGTAAAACCAGGGCAGCAAGGGTAATTCCGTCTTTGCACAAGATACGCTGCTCGGATTGACCTGAAAATTAGAAAATTTCTGGGTTGTCACACTCATTCTTTCGGGGCGTCACAAACTCCCCTCCTTAAAAGAACGTCGTCCTCGACATTCCATCTTATACCAATCAAGTCGAGACATCCCGCAAGAATCACTAATATTTCAGACCAAACCCACTGTCCGGCATCCTAAACTTCAAGCCTAGGATACACTACAAGAATCTGAAGCCTAAGCTCTGATACCAACTGTGACGGCCCCACCTCCCCCTAAGGCGAACCAAAGGGTTCGGCGGGCCGCCTGCCCAGCTCTCGCCGGGACTCAGCCGTTCACTACAGTCCTCAAATGAATTACAATATAAATCTCAAATATTACAACAAGTTCTTCAATAATTACATGTCATAAGCGAAGCGGAAACTAAATTTTCAACTATACATCAAATGATTCCAAATCCAAACTGTACAAGATATATGCCATCCAGCCACATGAATATGTACTACTCGCCCTTCCTTCGCCTTGAGCCCTGTGGAGGGGAATAAAATCGTTTTGGGGGGAGCTAGAAGCTCAGCGAGTAACCAGTAAAAGTAGTCATCAAATATATTTCACAATAATGCATTTCAATGATGTCATGATTCCAAGATCAAATGTACATTTATTTCTCTCGTGAGCCAGTGAAATCATTGCACTTGAACACCCAACGCTCAAATAGATCATTTTACATTAACAGTGAGAGGGAGCCCCTTTTTGAGCTCCAGATAACATCAACATGAACCATAAACAGGGTGGAGACGTTGGTGTCCAGCACAAGACTTTCCCAGAACTCATTGAAGCCAAAATCATATCATGAATTCACATGCAAGCACGCATGAGATGCCGTCGAGTAAATAATGCAAGAAACATTTCAATAAAAACTTTGGAAACAGTTTAGGGTCACTCACCTCCATGGTTCAGAAACCATCCATCAAATATCATCGCCTTACTCAAATCCAAGCCTTAGATCACAAACGCAAAGCAATCAAGCCCTTTAAAAGTTCGGACAACACTTCCCCTAAATTTGCTTACTTTTGCTGCCGTCATGGCTTCATTATATTTCTCATTCAAACCCAAAGGTACACACACAACAACAAGTTCATTCAATAGCCATTCAGCAAGCTCCCAGAAGTACAAATACAAGTCAAGCTAGGGAAAAGTCCGGAAATGAAAGTTAAGATCAAACCCAGAAAAATAGTTTTTGACATCGTTTTGCGGTAATGGCACCAAAGGCACTACGATTATCGGATGAAGGTCCAAGACCCACCGTTTCGAAGCTAAGAGATCAGGCTACAATGCTGAAGAAGCCAACTCTGTCCAGTATCGAGTGTAACCAGGTAAAAAATGCAAGATACTACACCAGAACCGCAAAAATAGGTTCGCCAATCGGATTCTGGTGCAAACATCATAAATCAACCTAGCTAATTCCAAATTCAGAAATTCCAAAGCCATCCGAAAGATAAGAAACAGGGCTACATTTCATCAGAAGACCTCAACAACCAATTCGGAAGCATTCCCAACCAAAATAACCAATTACAGACGCAATTCTCACATTCGGGTAAAACCCGGGCAGCAAGGGTAATTCCGTCTTTTCACAAGATACGCTGCTCGGATTGACCTGAAAATTAGAAAATTTCTGGGTTCTCACACTCATTCTTTCGGGGCGTCACAAACTCCCCTCCTTAAAAGAACGTCGTCCTCGACATTCCATCTTATACCAATCAAGTCGAGACATCCCGCAAGAATCGCTAATATTTCAGACCAAACCCACTGTCCGGCATCCTAAACTTCAAGCCTAGGATACACTACAAGAATCTGAAGCCTAAGCTCTGATACCAACTGTGACGGCCCCACCTCCCCCTAAGGCGAACCAAAGGGTTCGGCGGGCCGCCTGCCCATCTCTCGCCGGGACTCAGCCGTTCACTACAGTCCTCAAATGAATTACAATATAAATCTCAAATATTACAACAAGTTCTTCAATAATTACATGTCATAAGCGAAGCGGAAACTAAATTTTCAACTATACATCAAATGATTCCAAATCCAAACTGTACAAGATATATGCCATCCAGCCACATGAATATGTACTACTCGCCCTTCCTTCGCCTTGAGCCCTGTGGAGGGGAATAAAATCGTTTTGGGGGGAGCTAGAAGCTCAGCGAGTAACCAGTAAAAGCAGTCATCAAATATATTTCACAATAATGCATTTCAATGATGTCATGATTCCAAGATCAAATGTACATTTATTGCTCTCGTGAGCCAGTGAAATCATTGCACTTGAACACCCAACGCTCAAATAGATCATTTTACATTAACAGTGAGAGGGAGCCCCTTTTTGAGCTCCAGATCACATCAACATGAACCATAAACAGGGTGGAGACGTTGGTGCCCAGCACAAGACTTTCCCAGAACTCATTGAAGCCAAAATCATATCATGAATTCACATGCAAGCACGCATGAGATGCCGTCGAGTAAATAATGCAAGAAACATTTCAATAAAAACTTTGGAAACAGTTTAGGGTCACTCACCTCCATGGTTCAGAAACCATCCATCAAATATCATCGCCTTACTCAAATCCAAGCCTTAGATCACAAACGCAAAGCAATCAAGCCCTTTAAAAGTTCGGACAACACTTCCCCTAAATTTGCTTACTTTTGCTGCCGTCATGGCTTCATTATATTTCTCATTCAAACCCAAAGGTACACACACAACAACAAGTTCATTCAATAGCCATTCAGCAAGCTCCCAGAAGTACAAATACAAGTCAAGCTAGGGAAAAGTCCGGAAATGAAAGTTAAGCTCAAACCCAGAAAAACAGTTTTTGACATCATTTTGCGGTAATGGCACCAAAGTCACTACGATTATCGAATGAAGGTCCAAGACCCACCGTTTCGAAGCTAAGAGATCAGGCTACAATGCTGAAGAAGCCAACTCTATCCAGTATCGAGTGTAACCAGGTAAAAAATGCAAGATACTACACCAGAACCGCAAAAACAGGTTCGCCAATCGCATTCTGGTTTAAACATCATAAATCAACCTACCTAAGTCCAAATTCAGAAATTCCAAAGCCATCCGAAAGATAAGAAACAGGGCTACATTTCATCAGAAGACCTCAACAACCAATTCGGAAGCATTCCCAACCAAAATAACCAATTACAGACGCAATTCTCACATTCGGGTAAAACCAGGGCAGCAAGGGTAATTCCGTCTTTTCACAAGATACGCTGCTCGGATTGACCTGAAAATTAGAAAATTTCTGGGTTCTCACACTCATTCTTTCGGGGCGTCACAAACTCCCCTCCTTAAAAGAACGTCGTCCTCGACATTCCATCTTATACCAATCAAGTCGAGACATCCCGCAAGAATCGCTAATATTTCAGACCAAACCCACTGTCCGGCATCCTAAACTTCAAGCCTAGGATACACTACAAGAATCTGAAGCCTAAGCTCTGATACCAACTGTGACGGCCCCACCTCCCCCTAAGGCGAACCAAAGGGTTCGGCGGGCCGCCTGCCCAGCTCTCGCCGGGACTCAGCCGTTCACTACAGTCCTCAAATGAATTACAATATAAATCTCAAATATTACAACAAGTTCTTCAATAATTACATGTCATAAGCGAAGCGGAAACTAAATTTTCAACTATACATCAAATGATTCCAAATCCAAACTGTACAAGATATATGCCATCCAGCCACATGAATATGTACTACTCGCCCTTCCTTCGCCTTGAGCCCTGTGGAGGGGAATAAAATCGTTTTGGGGGGAGCTAGAAGCTCAGCGAGTAACCAGTAAAAGCAGTCATCAAATATATTTCACAATAATGCATTTCAATGATGTCATGATTCCAAGATCAAATGTACATTTATTGCTCTCGTGAGCCAGTGAAATCATTGCACTTGAACACCCAACGCTCAAATAGATCATTTTACATTAACAGTGAGAGGGAGCCCCTTTTTGAGCTCCAGATCACATCAACATGAACCATAAACAGGGTGGAGACGTTGGTGCCCAGCACAAGACTTTCCCAGAACTCATTGAAGCCAAAATCATATCATGAATTCACATGCAAGCACGCATGAGATGCCGTCCAGTAAATAATGCAAGAAACATTTCAATAAAAACTTTGGAAACAGTTTAGGGTCACTCACCTCCATGGTTCAGAAACCATCCATCAAATATCATCGCCTTACTCAAATCCAAGCCTTAGATCACAAACGCAAAGCAATCAAGCCCTTTAAAAGTTCGGACAACACTTCCCCTAAATTTGCTTACTTTTGCTGCCGTCATGGCTTCATTATATTTCTCATTCAAACCCAAAGGTACACACACAACAACAAGTTCATTCAATAGCCATTCAGCAAGCTCCCAGAAGTACAAATACAAGTCAAGCTAGGGAAAAGTCCGGAAATGAAAGTTAAGCTCAAACCCAGAAAAACAGTTTTTGACATCATTTTGCGGTAATGGCACCAAAGTCACTACGATTATCGAATGAAGGTCCAAGACCCACCGTTTCGAAGCTAAGAGATCAGGCTACAATGCTGAAGAAGCCAACTCTATCCAGTATCGAGTGTAACCAGGTAAAAAATGCAAGATACTACACCAGAACCGCAAAAACAGGTTCGCCAATCGCATTCTGGTTTAAACATCATAAATCAACCTACCTAAGTCCAAATTCAGAAATTCCAAAGCCATCCGAAAGATAAGAAACAGGGCTACATTTCATCAGAAGACCTCAACAACCAATTCGGAAGCATTCCCAACCAAAATAACCAATTACAGACGCAATTCTCACATTCGGGTAAAACCAGGGCAGCAAGGGTAATTCCGTCTTTTCACAAGATACGCTGCTCGGATTGACCTGAAAATTAGAAAATTTCTGGGTTCTCACACTCATTCTTTCGGGGCGTCACAAACTCCCCTCCTTAAAAGAACGTCGTCCTCGACATTCCATCTTATACCAATCAAGTCGAGACATCCCGCAAGAATCGCTAATATTTCAGACCAAACCCACTGTCCGGCATCCTAAACTTCAAGTCTAGGATACACTACAAGAATCTGAAGCCTAAGCTCTGATACCAACTGTGACGGCCCCACCTCCCCCTAAGGCGAACCAAAGGGTTCGGCGGGCCGCCTGCCCAGCTCTCGCCGGGACTCAGCCGTTCACTACAGTCCTCAAATGAATTACAATATAAATCTCAAATATTACAACAAGTTCTTCAATAATTACATGTCATAAGCGAAGCGGAAACTAAATTTTCAACTATACATCAAATGATTCCAAATCCAAACTGTACAAGATATATGCCATCCAGCCACATGAATATGTACTACTCGCCCTTCCTTCGCCTTGAGCCCTGTGGAGGGGAATAAAATCGTTTTGGGGGGAGCTAGAAGCTCAGCGAGTAACCAGTAAAAGCAGTCATCAAATATATTTCACAATAATGCATTTCAATGATGTCATGATTCCAAGATCAAATGTACATTTATTGCTCTCGTGAGCCAGTGAAATCATTGCACTTGAACACCCAACGCTCAAATAGATCATTTTACATTAACAATGAGAGGGAGCCCCTTTTTGAGCTCCAGATAACATCAACATGAACCATAAACAGGGTGGAGACGTTGGTGTCCAGCACAAGACTTTCCCAGAACTCATTGAAGCCAAAATCATATCATGAATTCACATGCAAGCACGCATGAGATGCCGTCCAGTAAATAATGCAAGAAACATTTCAATAAAAACTTTGGAAACAGTTTAGGGTCACTCACCTCCATGGTTCAGAAACCATCCATCAAATATCATCGCCTTACTCAAATCCAAGCCTTAGATCACAAACGCAAAGCAATCAAGCCCTTTAAAAGTTCGGACAACACTTCCCCTAAATTTGCTTACTTTTGCTGCCGTCATGGCTTCATTATATTTCTCATTCAAACCCAAAGGTAGACACACAACAACAAGTTCATTCAATAGCCATTCAGCAAGCTCCCAGAAGTACAAATACAAGTCAAGCTAGGGAAAAGTCCGGAAATGAAAGTTAAGCTCAAACCCAGAAAAACAGTTTTTGACATCGTTTTGCGGTAATGGCACCAAAGGCACTACGATTATCGGATGAAGGTCCAAGACCCACCGTTTCGAAGCTAAGAGATCAGGTTACAATGCTGAAGAAGCCAACTCTGTCCAGTATCGAGTGTAACCAGGTAAAAAATGCAAGATACTACACCAGAACCGCAAAAACAGGTTTGCCAATCGCATTCTGGTGCAAACATCATAAATCAACCTACCTAAGTCCAAATTCAGAAATTCCAAAGCCAACCGAAAGATAAGAAACAGGGCTACATTTCATCAGAAGACCTCAACAACCAATTCGGAAGCATTCCCAACCAAAATAACCAATTACAGACGCAATTCTCACATTCGGGTAAAACCAGGGCAGCAAGGGTAATTCCGTCTTTTCACAAGATACGCTGCTCGGATTGACCTGAAAATTAGAAAATTTCTGGGTTCTCACACTCATTCTTTCGGGGCGTCACAAACTCCCCTCCTTAAAAGAACGTCGTCCTCGACATTCCATCTTATACCAATCAAGTCGAGACATCCCGCAAGAATCGCTAATATTTCAGACCAAACCCACTGTCCGGCATCCTAAACTTCAAGCCTAGGATACACTACAAGAATCTGAAGCCTAAGCTCTGATACCAACTGTGACGGCCCCACCTCCCCCTAAGGCGAACCAAAGGGTTCGGCGGGCCGCCTGCCCAGCTCTCGCCGGGACTCAGCCGTTCACTACAGTCCTCAAATGAATTACAATATAAATCTCAAATATTACAACAAGTTCTTCAATAATTACATGTCATAAGCGAAGCGGAAACTAAATTTTCAACTATACATCAAATGATTCCAAATCCAAACTGTACAAGATATATGCCATCCAGCCACATGAATATGTACTACTCGCCCTTCCTTCGCCTTGAGCCCTGTGGAGGGGAATAAAATCGTTTTGGGGGGAGCTAGAAGCTCAGCGAGTAACCAGTAAAAGCAGTCATCAAATATATTTCACAATAATGCATTTCAATGATGTCATGATTCCAAGATCAAATGTACATTTATTGCTCTCGTGAGCCAGTGAAATCATTGCACTTGAACACCCAACGCTCAAATAGATCATTTTACATTAACAGTGAGAGGGAGCCCCTTTTTGAGCTCCAGATAACATCAACATGAACCATAAACAGGGTGGAGACGTTGGTGTCCAGCACAAGACTTTCCCAGAACTCATTGAAGCCAAAATCATATCATGAATTCACATGCAAGCACGCATGAGATGCCGTCGAGTAAATAATGCAAGAAACATTTCAATAAAAACTTTGGAAACAGTTTAGGGTCACTCACCTCCATGATTCAGAAACCATCCATCAAATATCATCGCCTTACTCAAATCCAAGCCTTAGATCACAAACGCAAAGCAATCAAGCCCTTTAAAAGTTCGGACAACACTTCCCCTAAATTTGCTTACTTTTGCTGCCGTCATGGCTTCATTATATTTCTCATTCAAACCCAAAGGTACACACACAACAACAAGTTCATTCAATAGCCATTCAGCAAGCTCCCAGAAGTACAAATACAAGTCAAGCTAGGGAAAAGTCCGGAAATGAAAGTTAAGCTCAAACCCAGAAAAACAGTTTTTGACATCGTTTTGCGGTAATGGCACCAAAGGCACTACGATTATCGGATAAAGGTCCAATACCCACCGTTTCGAAGCTAAGAGATCAGGCTACAATGCTGAAGAAGCCAACTCTGTCCAGTATCGAGTGTAACCAGGTAAAAAATGCAAGATACTACACCAGAACCGCAAAAACAGGTTCGCCAATCGCATTCTGGTGCAAACATCATAAATCAACCTACCTAAGTCCAAATTCAGAAATTCCAAAGCCATCCGAAAGATAAGAAACAGGGCTACATTTCATCAGAAGACCTCAACAACCAATTCGGAAGCATTCCCAACCAAAATAACCAATTACAGACGCAATTCTCACATTCGGGTAAAACCAGGGCAGCAAGGGTAATTCCGTCTTTTCACAAGATACGCTGCTCGGATTGACCTGAAAATTAGAAAATTTCTGGGTTCTCACACTCATTCTTTCGGGGCGTCACAAACTCCCCTCCTTAAAAGAACGTCGTCCTCGACATTCCATCTTATACCAATCAAGTCGAGACATCCCGCAAGAATCACTAATATTTCAGACCAAACCCACAGTCCGGCATCCTAAACTTCAAGCCTAGGATACACTACAAGAATCTGAAGCCTAAGCTCTGATACCAACTGTGACGGCCCCACCTCCCCCTAAGGCGAACCAAAGGGTTCGGCGGGCCGCCTGCCCAGCTCTCGCCGGGACTCAGCCGTTCACTACAGTCCTCAAATGAATTACAATATAAATCTCAAATATTACAACAAGTTCTACAATAATTACATGTCATAAGCGAAGCGGAAACTAAATTTTCAACTATACATCAAATGATTCCAAATCCAAACTGTACAAGATATATGCCATCCAGCCACATGAATATGTACTACTCGCCCTTCCTTCGCCTTGAGCCCTGTGGAGGGGAATAAAATCATTTTGGGGGGAGCTAGAAGCTCAGCAAGTAACCAGTAAAAGCAGTCATCAAATATATTTCACAATAATGCATTTCAATGATGTCATGATTCCAAGATCAAATGTACATTTATTGCTCTCGTGAGCCAGTGAAATCATTGCACTTGAACACCCAACGCTCAAATAGATCATTTTACATTAACAGTGAGAGGGAGCCCCTTTTTGAGCTCCAGATAACATCAACATGAACCATAAACAGGGTGGAGACGTTGGTGTCCAGCACAAGACTTTCCCAGAACTCATTGAAGCTAAAATCATATCATGAATTCACATGCAAGCACGCATGAGATGCCGTCGAGTAAATAATGCAAGAAACATTTCAATAAAAACTTTGGAAACAGTTTAGGGTCACTCACCTCCATGGTTCAGAAACCATCCATCAAATATCATCGCCTTACTCAAATCCAAGCCTTAGATCACAAACGCAAAGCAATCAAGCCCTTTAAAAGTTCGGACAACACTTCCCCTAAATTTGCTTACTTTTGCTGCCGTCATGGCTTCATTATATTTCTCATTCAAACCCAAAGGTACACACACAACAACAAGTTCATTCAATAGCCATTCAGCAAGCTCCCAGAAGTACAAATACAAGTCAAGCTAGGGAAAAGTCCGGAAATGAAAGTTAAGCTCAAACCCAGAAAAACAGTTTTTGACATCATTTTATGGTAATGACACCAAAGGCACTACGATTATCGGATGAAGGTCCAAGACCCACCGTTTCGAAGCTAAGAGATCAGGCTACAATGCTGAAGAAGCCAACTCTGTCCAGTATCGAGTGTAACCAGGTCAAAAATGCAAGATACTACACCAGAACCGCAAAAACAGGTTTGCCAATCGCATTCTGGTGCAAACATCATAAATCAACCTACCTAAGTCCAAATTCAGAAATTCCAAAGCCATCCGAAAGATAAGAAACAGGGCTACATTTCATCAGAAGACCTCAACAACCAATTCGGAAGCATTCCCAACCAAAATAACCAATTACAGACGCAATTCTCACATTCGGGTAAAACCAGGGCAGCAAGGGTAATTCCGTCTTTTCACAAGATACGCTGCTCGGATTGACCTGAAAATTAGAAAATTTCTGGGTTCTCACACTCATTCTTTCGGGGCGTCACAAACTCCCCTCCTTAAAAGAACGTCGTCCTCGACATTCCATCTTATACCAATCAAGTCGAGACATCCCGCAAGAATCGCTAATATTTCAGACCAAACCCACTGTCCGGCATCCTAAACTTCAAGCCTAGGATACACTACAAGAATCTGAAGCCTAAGCTCTGATACCAACTGTGACGGCCCCACCTCCCCCTAAGGCGAACCAAAGGGTTCGGCGGGCCGCCTGCCCAGCTCTCGCCGGGACTCAGCCGTTCACTACAGTCCTCAAATGAATTACAATATAAATCTCAAATATTACAACAAGTTCTTCAATAATTACATGTCATAAGCGAAGCGGAAACTAAATTTTCAACTATACATCAAATGATTCCAAATCCAAACTGTACAAGATATATGCCATCCAGCCACATGAATATGTACTACTCGCCCTTCCTTCGCCTTGAGCCCTGTGGAGGGGAATAAAATCGTTTTGGGGGGAGCTAGAAGCTCAGCGAGTAACCAGTAAAAGCAGTCATCAAATATATTTCACAATAATGCATTTCAATGATGTCATGATTCCAAGATCAAATGTACATTTATTGCTCTCGTGAGCCAGTGAAATCATTGCACTTGAACACCCAACGCTCAAATAGATCATTTTACATTAACAGTGAGAGGGAGCCCCTTTTTGAGCTCCAGATAACATCAACATGAACCATAAACAGGGTGGAGACGTTGGTGTCCAGCACAAGACTTTCCCAGAACTCATTGAAGCCAAAATCATATCATGAATTCACATGCAAGCACGCATGAGATGCCGTCGAGTAAATAATGCAAGAAACATTTCAATAAAAACTTTGGAAACAGTTTAGGGTCCTTCACCTCCATGATTCAGAAACCATCCATCAAATATCATCGCCTTACTCAAATCCAAGCCTTAGATCACAAACGCAAAGCAATCAAGCCCTTTAAAAGTTCGGACAACACTTCCCCTAAATTTGCTTACTTTTGCTGCCGTCATGGCTTCATTATATTTCTCATTCAAACCCAAAGGTACACACACAACAACAAGTTCATTCAATAGCCATTCAGCAAGCTCCCAGAAGTACAAATACAAGTCAAGCTAGGGAAAAGTCCGGAAATGAAAGTTAAGCTCAAACCCAGAAAAACAGTTTTTGACATCGTTTTGCGGTAATGGCACCAAAGGCACTACGATTATCGGATAAAGGTCCAATACCCACCGTTTCGAAGCTAAGAGATCAGGCTACAATGCTGAAGAAGCCAACTCTGTCCAGTATCGAGTGTAACCAGGTAAAAAATGCAAGATACTACACCAGAACCGCAAAAACAGGTTCGCCAATCGCATTCTGGTGCAAACATCATAAATCAACCTACCTAAGTCCAAATTCAGAAATTCCAAAGCCATCCGAAAGATAAGAAACAGGGCTACATTTCATCAGAAGACCTCAACAACCAATTCGGAAGCATTCCCAACCAAAATAACCAATTACAGACGCAATTCTCACATTCGGGTAAAACCAGGGCAGCAAGGGTAATTCCGTCTTTTCACAAGATACGCTGCTCGGATTGACCTGAAAATTAGAAAATTTCTGGGTTCTCACACTCATTCTTTCGGGGCGTCACAAACTCCCCTCCTTAAAAGAACGTCGTCCTCGACATTCCATCTTATACCAATCAAGTCGAGACATCCCGCAAGAATCACTAATATTTCAGACCAAACCCACTGTCCGGCATCCTAAACTTCAAGCCTAGGATACACTACAAGAATCTGAAGCCTAAGCTCTGATACCAACTGTGACGGCCCCACCTCCCCCTAAGGCGAACCAAAGGGTTCGGCGGGCCGCCTGCCCAGCTCTCGCCGGGACTCAGCCGTTCACTACAGTCCTCAAATGAATTACAATATAAATCTCAAATATTACAACAAGTTCTACAATAATTACATGTCATAAGCGAAGCGGAAACTAAATTTTCAACTATACATCAAATGATTCCAAATCCAAACTGTACAAGATATATGCCATCCAGCCACATGAATATGTACTACTCGCCCTTCCTTCGCCTTGAGCCCTGTGGAGGGGAATAAAATCATTTTGGGGGGAGCTAGAAGCTCAGCAAGTAACCAGTAAAAGCAGTCATCAAATATATTTCACAATAATGCATTTCAATGATGTCATGATTCCAAGATCAAATGTACATTTATTGCTCTCGTGAGCCAGTGAAATCATTGCACTTGAACACCCAACGCTCAAATAGATCATTTTACATTAACAGTGAGAGGGAGCCCCTTTTTGAGCTCCAGATAACATCAACATGAACCATAAACAGGGTGGAGACGTTGGTGTCCAGCACAAGACTTTCCCAGAACTCATTGAAGCTAAAATCATATCATGAATTCACATGCAAGCACGCATGAGATGCCGTCGAGTAAATAATGCAAGAAACATTTCAATAAAAACTTTGGAAACAGTTTAGGGTCACTCACCTCCATGGTTCAGAAACCATCCATCAAATATCATCGCCTTACTCAAATCCAAGCCTTAGATCACAAACGCAAAGCAATCAAGCCCTTTAAAAGTTCGGACAACACTTCCCCTAAATTTGCTTACTTTTGCTGCCGTCATGGCTTCATTATATTTCTCATTCAAACCCAAAGGTACACACACAACAACAAGTTCATTCAATAGCCATTCAGCAAGCTCCCAGAAGTACAAATACAAGTCAAGCTAGGGAAAAGTCCGGAAATGAAAGTTAAGCTCAAACCCAGAAAAACAGTTTTTGACATCATTTTACGGTAATGACACCAAAGGCACTACGATTATCGGATGAAGGTCCAAGACCCACCGTTTCGAAGCTAAGAGATCAGGCTACAATGCTGAAGAAGCCAACTCTGTCCAGTATCGAGTGTAACCAGGTCAAAAATGCAAGATACTACACCAGAACCGTAAAAACAGGTTCGCCAATTGCATTCTGGTGCAAACATCATAAATCAACCTACCTAATTCCAAATTCTGAAATTCCAATGCCATCCGAAAGATAAGAAACAGGGCTACATTTCATCAGAAGACCTCAACAACCAATTCGGAAGCATTCCCAACCAAAATAACCAATTACAGACGCAATTCTCACATTCGGGTAAAACCAGGGCAGCAAGCGTAATTCCGTCTTTGCACAAGATACGCTGCTCGGATTGACCTGAAAATTAGAAAATTTCTGGGTTCTCACACTCATTCTTTCGGGGCGTCACAAACTCCCCTCCTTAAAAGAACGTCGTCCTCGACATTCCATCTTATACCAATCAAGTCGAGACATCCCGCAAGAATCACTAATATTTCAGACCAAACCCACTGTCCGGCATCCTAAACTTCAAGCCTAGGATACACTACAAGAATCTGAAGCCTAAGCTCTGATACCAACTGTGACGGCCCCACCTCCCCCTAAGGCGAACCAAAGGGTTCGGCGGGCCGCCTGCCCAGCTCTCGCCGGGACTCAGTCGTTCACTACAGTTCTCAAATGAATTACAATATAAATCTCAAATATTACAACAAGTTCTTCAATAATTACATGTCATAAGCGAAGCGGAAACTAAATTTTTAACTATACATCAAATGATTCCAAATCCAAACTGTACAAGATATATGCCATCCAGCCACATGAATATGTACTACTCGCCCTTCCTTCGCCTTGAGCCCTGTGGAGGGGAATAAAATAGTTTTGGGGGGAGCTAGAAGCTCAGCGAGTAACCAGTAAAAGCAGTCATCAAATATATTTCACAATAATGCATTTCAATGATGTCATGATTCCAAGATCAAATGTACATTTATTGCTCTCGTGAGCCAGTGAAATCATTGCACTTGAACACCCAACGCTCAAATAGATCATTTTACATTAACAGTGAGAGGGAGCCCCTTTTTGAGCTCCAGATAACATCAACATGAACCATAAACAGGGTGGAGACGTTGGTGTCCAGCACAAGACTTTCCCAGAACTCATTGAAGCCAAAATCATATCATGAATTCACATGCAAGCACGCATGAGATGCCGTCGAGTAAATAATGCAAGAAACATTTCAATAAAAACTTTGGAAACAGTTTAGGGTCACTCACCTCCATGGTTCAGAAACCATCCATCAAATATCATCGCCTTACTCAAATCCAAGCCTTAGATCACAAACGCAAAGCAATCAAGCCCTTTAAAAGTTCGGACAACACTTCCCCTAAATTTGCTTACTTTTGCTGCCGTCATGGCTTCATTATATTTCTCATTCAAACCCAAAGGTACACACACAACAACAAGTTCATTCAATAGCCATTCAGCAAGCTCCCAGAAGTACAAATACAAGTCAAGCTAGGGAAAAGTCCGGAAATGAAAGTTAAGCTCAAACCCAGAAAAACAGTTTTTGACATCATTTTGCGGTAATGGCACCAAAGGCACTACGATTATCGGATGAAGGTCCAAGACCCACCGTTTCGAAGCTAAGAGATCAGGCTACAATGCTGAAGAAGCCAACTCTGTCCAGTATCGAGTGTAACCAGGTAAAAAATGCAAGATACTACACCAGAACCGCAAAAACAGGTTCGCCAATCGTATTCTGGTGCAAACATCATAAATCAACCTACCTAAGTCCAAATTCAGAAATTCCAAAGCCATCCGAAAGATAAGAAACAGGGCTACATTTCATCAGAAGACCTCAACAACCAATTCGGAAGCATTCCCAACCAAAATAACCAATTACAGACGCAATTCTCACATTCGGGTAAAACCAGGGCAGCAAGGGTAATTCCGTCTTTTCACAAGATACGCTGCTCGGATTGACCTGAAAATTAGAAAATTTCTGGGTTCTCACACTCATTCTTTCGGGGCGTCACAAACTCCCCTCCTTAAAAGAACGTCGTCCTCGACATTCCATCTTATACCAATCAAGTCGAGACATCCCGCAAGAATCGCTAATATTTCAGACCAAACCCACTGTCCGGCATCCTAAACTTTAAGCTTAGGATACACTACAAGAATCTGAAGCCTAAGCTCTGATACCAACTGTGACGGCCCCACCTCCCCCTAAGGCGAACCAAAGGGTTCGGCGGGCCGCCTGCCCATCTCTCGCCGGGACTCAGCCGTTCACTACAGTCCTCAAATGAATTACAATATAAATCTCAAATATTACAACAAGTTCTTCAATAATTACATGTCATAAGCGAAGCGGAAACTAAATTTTCAACTATACATCAAATGATTCCAAATCCAAACTGTACAAGATATATGCCATCCAGCCACATGAATATGTACTACTCGCCCTTCCTTCGCCTTGAGCCCTGTGGAGGGGAATAAAATCGTTTTGGGGGGAGCTAGAAGCTCAGCGAGTAACTAGTAAAAGCAGTCATCAAATATATTTCACAATAATGCATTTCAATGATGTCATGGTTCCAAGATCAAATGTACATTTATTGCTCTCGTGAGCCAGTGAAATCATTGCACTTGAACACCCAACGCTCAAATAGATCATTTTACATTAACAGTGAGAGGGAGCCCCTTTTTGAGCTCCAGATAACATCAACATGAACCATAAACAGGGTGGAGACGTTGGTGTCCAGCACAAGACTTTCCCAGAACTCATTGAAGCCAAAATCATATCATGAATTCACATGCAAGCACGCATGAGATGCCGTCGAGTAAATAATGCAAGAAACATTTCAATAAAAACTTTGGAAACAGTTTAGGGTCACTCACCTCCATGGTTCAGAAACCATCCATCAAATATCATCGCCTTACTCAAATCCAAGCCTTAGATCACAAACGCAAAGCAATCAAGCCCTTTAAAAGTTCGGACAACACTTCCCCTAAATTTGCTTACTTTTGCTGCCGTCATGGCTTCATTATATTTCTCATTCAAACCCAAAGGTACACACACAACAACAAGTTCATTCAATAGCCATTCAGCAAGCTCCCAGAAGTACAAATACAAGTCAAGCTAGGGAAAAGTCCGGAAATGAAAGTTAAACTCAAACCCAGAAAAACAGTTTTTGACATTATTTTGCGGTAATGGCACCAAAGGCACTACGATTATCGGATGAATGTCCAAGACCCACCGTTTCGAAGCTAAGAGATCAGGCTACAATACTGAAGAAGCCAACTCTGTCCAGTATCGAGTGTAACCAGGTAAAAAATGCAAGATACTACACCAGAACCGCAAAAACAGGTTCGCCAATCGCATTCTGGTGCAAACATCATAAATCAACCTACCTAAGTCCAAATTCAGAAATTCCAAAGCCATCCGAAAGATAAGAAACAGGGCTACATTTCATCAGAAGACCTCAACAACCAATTCGGAAGCATTCCCAACCAAAATAACCAATTACAGACGCAATTCTCACATTCGGGTAAAACCAGGGCAGCAAGGGTAATTCCGTCTTTTCACAAGATACGCTGCTCGGATTGACCTGAAAATTAGAAAATTTCTGGGTTCTCACACTCATTCTTTCGGGGCGTCACAAACTCCCCTCCTTAAAAGAACGTCGTCCTCGACATTCCATCTTATACCAATCAAGTCGAGACATCCCGCAAGAATCACTAATATTTCAGACCAAACCCACTGTCCGGCATCCTAAACTTCAAGCCTAGGATACACTACAAGAATCTGAAGCCTAAGCTCTGATACCAACTGTGACGGCCCCACCTCCCCCTAAGGCGAACCAAAGGGTTCGGCGGGCCGCCTGCCCAGCTCTCGCCGGGACTCAGCCGTTCACTACAGTCCTCAAATGAATTACAATATAAATCTCAAATATTACAACAAGTTCTACAATAATTACATGTCATAAGCGAAGCGGAAACTAAATTTTCAACTATACATCAAATGATTCCAAATCCAAACTGTACAAGATATATGCCATCCAGCCACATGAATATGTACTACTCGCCCTTCCTTCGCCTTGAGCCCTGTGGAGGGGAATAAAATCATTTTGGGGGGAGCTAGAAGCTCAGCAAGTAACCAGTAAAAGCAGTCATCAAATATATTTCACAATAATGCATTTCAATGATGTCATGATTCCAAGATCAAATGTACATTTATTGCTCTCGTGAGCCAGTGAAATCATTGCACTTGAACACCCAACGCTCAAATAGATCATTTTACATTAACAGTGAGAGGGAGCCCCTTTTTGAGCTCCAGATAACATCAACATGAACCATAAACAGGGTGGAGACGTTGGTGTCCAGCACAAGACTTTCCCAGAACTCATTGAAGCTAAAATCATATCATGAATTCACATGCAAGCACGCATGAGATGCCGTCGAGTAAATAATGCAAGAAACATTTCAATAAAAACTTTGGAAACAGTTTAGGGTCACTCACCTCCATGGTTCAGAAACCATCCATCAAATATCATCGCCTTACTCAAATCCAAGCCTTAGATCACAAACGCAAAGCAATCAAGCCCTTTAAAAGTTCGGACAACACTTCCCCTAAATTTGCTTACTTTTGCTGCCGTCATGGCTTCATTATATTTCTCATTCAAACCCAAAGGTACACACACAACAACAAGTTCATTCAATAGCCATTCAGCAAGCTCCCAGAAGTACAAATACAAGTCAAGCTAGGGAAAAGTCCGGAAATGAAAGTTAAGCTCAAACCCAGAAAAACAGTTTTTGATATCATTTTACGGTAATGACACCAAAGGCACTACGATTATCGGATGAAGGTCCAAGACCCACCGTTTCGAAGCTAAGAGATCAGGCTACAATGCTGAAGAAGCCAACTCTGTCCAGTATCGAGTGTAACCAGGTCAAAAATGCAAGATACTACACCAGAACCGTAAAAACAGGTTCGCCAATTGCATTCTGGTGCAAACATCATAAATCAACCTACCTAATTCCAAATTCTGAAATTCCAATGCCATCCGAAAGATAAGAAACAGGGCTACATTTCATCAGAAGACCTCAACAACCAATTCGGAAGCATTCCCAACCAAAATAACCAATTACAGACGCAATTCTCACATTCGGGTAAAACCAGGGCAGCAAGGGTAATTCCGTCTTTGCACAAGATACGCTGCTCGGATTGACCTGAAAATTAGAAAATTTCTGGGTTCTCACACTCATTCTTTCGGGGCGTCACAAACTCCCCTCCTTAAAAGAACGTCGTCCTCGACATTCCATCTTATACCAATCAAGTCGAGACATCCCGCAAGAATCACTAATATTTCAGACCAAACCCACTGTCCGGCATCCTAAACTTCAAGCCTAGGATACACTACAAGAATCTGAAGCCTAAGCTCTGATACCAACTGTGACGGCCCCACCTCCCCCTAAGGCGAACCAAAGGGTTCGGCGGGCCGCCTGCCCAGCTCTCGCCGGGACTCAGTCGTTCACTACAGTTCTCAAATGAATTACAATATAAATCTCAAATATTACAACAAGTTCTTCAATAATTACATGTCATAAGCGAAGCGGAAACTAAATTTTTAACTATACATCAAATGATTCCAAATCCAAACTGTACAAGATATATGCCATCCAGCCACATGAATATGTACTACTCGCCCTTCCTTCGCCTTGAGCCCTGTGGAGGGGAATAAAATAGTTTTGGGGGGAGCTAGAAGCTCAGCGAGTAACCAGTAAAAGCAGTCATCAAATATATTTCACAATAATGCATTTCAATGATGTCATGATTCCAAGATCAAATGTACATTTATTGCTCTCGTGAGCCAGTGAAATCATTGCACTTGAACACCCAACGCTCAAATAGATCATTTTACATTAACAGTGAGAGGGAGCCCCTTTTTGAGCTCCAGATAACATCAACATGAACCATAAACAGGGTGGAGACGTTGGTGTCCAGCACAAGACTTTCCCAGAACTCATTGAAGCCAAAATCATATCATGAATTCACATGCAAGCACGCATGAGATGCCG
Source organism: Coffea arabica (assembly GCF_036785885.1). NCBI lineage: Eukaryota > Viridiplantae > Streptophyta > Magnoliopsida > Gentianales > Rubiaceae > Coffea > Coffea arabica. The sequence continues at coordinate 19,754,318 of NC_092318.1, read as the reverse complement.
TCGAGTAAATAATGCAAGAAACATTTCAATAAAAACTTTGGAAACAGTTTAGGGTCACTCACCTCCATGGTTCAGAAACCATCCATCAAATATCATCGCCTTACTCAAATCCAAGCCTTAGATCACAAACGCAAAGCAATCAAGCCCTTTAAAAGTTCGGACAACACTTCCCCTAAATTTGCTTACTTTTGCTGCCGTCATGGCTTCATTATATTTCTCATTCAAACCCAAAGGTACACACACAACAACAAGTTCATTCAATAGCCATTCAGCAAGCTCCCAGAAGTACAAATACAAGTCAAGCTAGGGAAAAGTCCGGAAATGAAAGTTAAGCTCAAACCCAGAAAAACAGTTTTTGACATCATTTTGCGGTAATGGCACCAAAGGCACTACGATTATCGGATGAAGGTCCAAGACCCACCGTTTCGAAGCTAAGAGATCAGGCTACAATGCTGAAGAAGCCAACTCTGTCCAGTATCGAGTGTAACCAGGTAAAAAATGCAAGATACTACACCAGAACCGCAAAAACAGGTTCGCCAATCGTATTCTGGTGCAAACATCATAAATCAACCTACCTAAGTCCAAATTCAGAAATTCCAAAGCCATCCGAAAGATAAGAAACAGGGCTACATTTCATCAGAAGACCTCAACAACCAATTCGGAAGCATTCCCAACCAAAATAACCAATTACAGACGCAATTCTCACATTCGGGTAAAACCAGGGCAGCAAGGGTAATTCCGTCTTTTCACAAGATACGCTGCTCGGATTGACCTGAAAATTAGAAAATTTCTGGGTTCTCACACTCATTCTTTCGGGGCGTCACAAACTCCCCTCCTTAAAAGAACGTCGTCCTCGACATTCCATCTTATACCAATCAAGTCGAGACATCCCGCAAGAATCGCTAATATTTCAGACCAAACCCACTGTCCGGCATCCTAAACTTTAAGCCTAGGATACACTACAAGAATCTGAAGCCTAAGCTCTGATACCAACTGTGACGGCCCCACCTCCCCCTAAGGCGAACCAAAGGGTTCGGCGGGCCGCCTGCCCAGCTCTCGCCGGGACTCAGCCGTTCACTACAGTCCTCAAATGAATTACAATATAAATCTCAAATATTACAACAAGTTCTTCAATAATTACATGTCATAAGCGAAGCGGAAACTAAATTTTCAACTATACATCAAATGATTCCAAATCCAAACTGTACAAGATATATGCCATCCAGCCACATGAATATGTACTACTCGCCCTTCCTTCGCCTTGAGCCCTGTGGAGGGGAATAAAATCGTTTTGGTGGGAGCTAGAAGCTCAGCGAGTAACCAGTAAAAGCAGTCATCAAATATATTTCACAATAATGCATTTCAATGATGTCATGATTCCAAGATCAAATGTACATTTATTGCTCTCGTGAGCCAGTGAAATCATTGCACTTGAACACCCAACGCTCAAATAGATCATTTTACATTAACAGTGAGAGGGAGCCCCTTTTTGAGCTCCAGATAACATCAACATGAACCATAAACAGGGTGGAGACGTTGGTGTCCAGCACAAGACTTTCCCAGAACTCATTGAAGCCAAAATCATATCATGAATTCACATGCAAGCACGCATGAGATGCCGTCGAGTAAATAATGCAAGAAACATTTCAATAAAAACTTTGGAAACAGTTTAGGGTCACTCACCTCCATGGTTCAGAAACCATCCATCAAATATCATCGCCTTACTCAAATCCAAGCCTTAGATCACAAACGCAAAGCAATCAAGCCCTTTAAAAGTTCGGACAACACTTCCCCTAAATTTGCTTACTTTTGCTGCCGTCATGGCTTCATTATATTTCTCATTCAAACCCAAAGGTACACACACAACAACAAGTTCATTCAATAGCCATTCAGCAAGCTCCCAGAAGTACAAATACAAGTCAAGCTAGGGAAAAGTCCGGAAATGAAAGTTAAGCTCAAACCCAGAAAAACAGTTTTTGACATCGTTTTGCGGTAATGGCACCAAAGGCACTACGATTATCGGATGAAGGTCCAAGACCCACCGTTTCGAAGCTAAGAGATCAGGCTACAATGCTGAAGAAGCCAACTCTGTCCAGTATCGAGTGTAACCAGGTAAAAAATGCAAGATACTACACCAGAACCGCAAAAACAGGTTCGCCAATCGCATTCTGGTGCAAACATCATAAATCAACCTACCTAAGTCCAAATTCAGAAATTCCAAAGCCATCCGAAAGATAAGAAACAGGGCTACATTTCATCAGAAGACCTCAACAACCAATTCGGAAGCATTCCCAACCAAAATAACCAATTACAGACGCAATTCTCACATTCGGGTAAAACCAGGGCAGCAAGGGTAATTCCGTCTTTTCACAAGATACGCTGCTCGGATTGACCTGAAAATTAGAAAATTTCTAGGTTCTCACACTCATTCTTTCGGGGCGTCACAAACTCCCCTCCTTAAAAGAACGTCGTCCTCGACATTCCATCTTATACCAATCAAGTCGAGACATCCCGCAAGAATCACTAATATTTCAGACCAAACCCACTGTCCGGCATCCTAAATTTCAAGCCTAGGATACACTACAAGAATCTGAAGCCTAAGCTCTGATACCAACTGTGACGGCCCCACCTCTCCCTAAGGCGAACCAAAGGGTTCGGCGGGCCGCCTGCCCAACTCTCGCCGGGACTCAGCCGTTCACTACAGTCCTCAAATGAATTACAATATAAATCTCAAATATTACAACAAGTTCTTCAATAATTACATGTCATAAGCGAAGCGGAAACTAAATTTTCAACTATACATCAAATGATTCCAAATCCAAACTGTACAAGATATATGCCATCCAGCCACATGAATATGTACTACTCGCCCTTCCTTCGCCTTGAGCCCTGTGGAGGGGAATAAAATCGTTTTGGGGGGAGCTAGAAGCTCAGCGAGTAACTAGTAAAAGCAGTCATCAAATATATTTCACAATAATGCATTTCAATGATGTCATGGTTCCAAGATCAAATGTACATTTATTGCTCTCGTGAGCCAGTGAAATCATTGCACTTGAACACCCAACGCTCAAATAGATCATTTTACATTAACAGTGAAAGGGAGCCCCTTTTTGAGCTCCAGATAACATCAACATGAACCATAAACAGGGTGGAGACGTTGGTGTCCAGCACAAGACTTTCCCAGAACTCATTGAAGCCAAAATCATATCATGAATTCACATGCAAGCACGCATGAGATGCCGTCGAGTAAATAATGCAAGAAACATTTCAATAAAAACTTTGGAAACAGTTTAGGGTCACTCACCTCCATGGTTCAGAAACCATCCATCAAATATCATCGCCTTACTCAAATCCAAGCCTTAGATCACAAACGCAAAGCAATCAAGCCCTTTAAAAGTTCGGACAACACTTCCCCTAAATTTGCTTACTTTTGCTGCCGTCATGGCTTCATTATATTTCTCATTCAAACCCAAAGGTACACACACAACAACAAGTTCATTCAATAGCCATTTAGCAAGCTCCCAGAAGTACAAATACAAGTCAAGCTAGGGAAAAGTCCGGAAATGAAAGTTAAACTCAAACCCAGAAAAACAGTTTTTGACATTATTTTGCAGTAATGGCACCAAAGGCACTACGATTATCGGATGAATGTCCAAGACCCACCGTTTCGAAGCTAAGAGATCAGGCTACAATGCTGAAGAAGCCAACTCTGTCCAGTATCGAGTGTAACCAGGTAAAAAATGCAAGATACTACACCAGAACCGCAAAAACAGGTTCGCCAATCGCATTCTGGTGCAAACATCATAAATCAACCTACCTAAGTCCAAATTCAGAAATTCCAAAGCCATCCGAAAGATAAGAAACAGGGCTACATTTCATCAGAAGACCTCAACAACCAATTCGGAAGCATTCCCAACCAAAATAACCAATTACAGACGCAATTCTCACATTCGGGTAAAACCAGGGCAGCAAGGGTAATTCCGTCTTTTCACAAGATACGCTGCTCGGATTGACCTGAAAATTAGAAAATTTCTGGGTTCTCACACTCATTCTTTCGGGGCGTCACAAACTCCCCTCCTTAAAAGAACGTCGTCCTCGACATTCCATCTTATACCAATCAAGTCGAGACATCCCGCAAGAATCACTAATATTTCAGACCAAACCCACTGTCCGGCATCCTAAACTTCAAGCCTAGGATACACTACAAGAATCTGAAGCCTAAGCTCTGATACCAACTGTGACGGCCCCACCTCTCCCTAAGGCGAACCAAAGGGTTCGGCGGGCCGCCTGCCCAGCTCTCGCCGGGACTCAGCCGTTCACTACAGTCCTCAAATGAATTACAATATAAATCTCAAATATTACAACAAGTTCTTCAATAATTACATGTCATAAGCGAAGCGGAAACTAAATTTTCAACTATACATCAAATGATTCCAAATCCAAACTGTACAAGATATATGCCATCCAGCCACATGAATATGTACTACTCGCCCTTCCTTCGCCTTGAGCCCTGTGGAGGGGAATAAAATCATTTTGGGGGGAGCTAGAAGCTCAGCGAGTAACCAGTAAAAGCAGTCATCAAATATATTTCACAATAATGCATTTCAATGATGTCATGATTCCAAGATCAAATGTACATTTATTGCTCTCGTGAGCCAGTGAAATCATTGCACTTGAACACCCAACGCTCAAATAGATCATTTTACATTAACAGTGAGAGGGAGCCCCTTTTTGAGCTCCAGATAACATCAACATGAACCATAAACAGGGTGGAGACGTTGGTGTCCAGCACAAGACTTTCCCAGAACTCATTGAAGCCAAAATCATATCATGAATTCACATGCAAGCACGCATGAGATGCCGTCGAGTAAATAATGCAAGAAACATTTCAATAAAAACTTTGGAAACAGTTTAGGGTCACTCACCTCCATGGTTCAGAAACCATCCATCAAATATCATCGCCTTACTCAAATCCAAGCCTTAGATCACAAACGCAAAGCAATCAAGCCCTTTAAAAGTTCGGACAACACTTCCCCTAAATTTGCTTACTTTTGCTGCCGTCATGGCTTCATTATATTTCTCATTCAAACCCAAAGGTACACACACAACAACAAGTTCATTCAATAGCCATTCAGCAAGCTCCCAGAAGTACAAATACAAGTCAAGCTAGGGAAAAGTCCGGAAATGAAAGTTAAGCTCAAACCCAGAAAAACAGTTTTTGACATCGTTTTGCGGTAATGGCACCAAAGGCACTACGATTATCGGATGAAGGTCCAAGACCCACCGTTTCGAAGCTAAGAGATCAGGCTACAATGCTGAAGAAGCCAACTCTGTCCAGTATCGAGTGTAACCAGGTAAAAAATGCAAGATACTACACCAGAACCGCAAAAACAGGTTCGCCAATCGCATTCTGGTGCAAACATCATAAATCAACCTACCTAAGTCCAAATTCAGAAATTCCAAAGCCATCCGAAAGATAAGAAACAGGGCTACATTTCATCAGAAGACCTCAACAACCAATTCGGAAGCATTCCCAACCAAAATAACCAATTACAGACGCAATTCTCACATTCGGGTAAAACCAGGGCAGCAAGGGTAATTCCGTCTTTTCACAAGATACGCTGCTCGGATTGACCTGAAAATTAGAAAATTTCTAGGTTCTCACACTCATTCTTTCGGGGCGTCACAAACTCCCCTCCTTAAAAGAACGTCGTCCTCGACATTCCATCTTATACCAATCAAGTCGAGACATCCCGCAAGAATCACTAATATTTCAGACCAAACCCACTGTCCGGCATCCTAAATTTCAAGCCTAGGATACACTACAAGAATCTGAAGCCTAAGCTCTGATACCAACTGTGACGGCCCCACCTCTCCCTAAGGCGAACCAAAGGGTTCGGCGGGCCGCCTGCCCAACTCTCGCCGGGACTCAGCCGTTCACTACAGTCCTCAAATGAATTACAATATAAATCTCAAATATTACAACAAGTTCTTCAATAATTACATGTCATAAGCGAAGCGGAAACTAAATTTTCAACTATACATCAAATGATTCCAAATCCAAACTGTACAAGATATATGCCATCCAGCCACATGAATATGTACTACTCGCCCTTCCTTCGCCTTGAGCCCTGTGGAGGGGAATAAAATCGTTTTGGGGGGAGCTAGAAGCTCAGCGAGTAACTAGTAAAAGCAGTCATCAAATATATTTCACAATAATGCATTTCAATGATGTCATGGTTCCAAGATCAAATGTACATTTATTGCTCTCGTGAGCCAGTGAAATCATTGCACTTGAACACCCAACGCTCAAATAGATCATTTTACATTAACAGTGAGAGGGAGCCCCTTTTTGAGCTCCAGATAACATCAACATGAACCATAAACAGGGTGGAGACGTTGGTGTCCAGCACAAGACTTTCCCAGAACTCATTGAAGCCAAAATCATATCATGAATTCACATGCAAGCACGCATGAGATGCCGTCGAGTAAATAATGCAAGAAACATTTCAATAAAAACTTTGGAAACAGTTTAGGGTCACTCACCTCCATGGTTCAGAAACCATCCATCAAATATCATCGCCTTACTCAAATCCAAGCCTTAGATCACAAACGCAAAGCAATCAAGCCCTTTAAAAGTTCGGACAACACTTCCCCTAAATTTGCTTACTTTTGCTGCCGTCATGGCTTCATTATATTTCTCATTCAAACCCAAAGGTACACACACAACAACAAGTTCATTCAATAGCCATTTAGCAAGCTCCCAGAAGTACAAATACAAGTCAAGCTAGGGAAAAGTCCGGAAATGAAAGTTAAACTCAAACCCAGAAAAACAGTTTTTGACATTATTTTGCGGTAATGGCACCAAAGGCACTACGATTATCGGATGAATGTCCAAGACCCACCGTTTCGAAGCTAAGAGATCAGGCTACAATGCTGAAGAAGCCAACTCTGTCCAGTATCGAGTGTAACCAGGTAAAAAATGCAAGATACTACACCAGAACCGCAAAAACAGGTTCGCCAATCGCATTCTGGTGCAAACATCATAAATCAACCTACCTAAGTCCAAATTCAGAAATTCCAAAGCCATCCGAAAGATAAGAAACAGGGCTACATTTCATCAGAAGACCTCAACAACCAATTCGGAAGCATTCCCAACCAAAATAACCAATTACAGACGCAATTCTCACATTCGGGTAAAACCAGGGCAGCAAGGGTAATTCCGTCTTTTCACAAGATACGCTGCTCGGATTGACCTGAAAATTAGAAAATTTCTGGGTTCTCACACTCATTCTTTCGGGGCGTCACAAACTCCCCTCCTTAAAAGAACGTCGTCCTCGACATTCCATCTTATACCAATCAAGTCGAGACATCCCGCAAGAATCACTAATATTTCAGACCAAACCCACTGTCCGGCATCCTAAACTTCAAGCCTAGGATACACTACAAGAATCTGAAGCCTAAGCTCTGATACCAACTGTGACGGCCCCACCTCTCCCTAAGGCGAACCAAAGGGTTCGGCGGGCCGCCTGCCCAGCTCTCGCCGGGACTCAGCCGTTCACTACAGTCCTCAAATGAATTACAATATAAATCTCAAATATTACAACAAGTTCTTCAATAATTACATGTCATAAGCGAAGCGGAAACTAAATTTTCAACTATACATCAAATGATTCCAAATCCAAACTGTACAAGATATATGCCATCCAGCCACATGAATATGTACTACTCGCCCTTCCTTCGCCTTGAGCCCTGTGGAGGGGAATAAAATCATTTTGGGGGGAGCTAGAAGCTCAGCGAGTAACCAGTAAAAGCAGTCATCAAATATATTTCACAATAATGCATTTCAATGATGTCATGATTCCAAGATCAAATGTACATTTATTGCTCTCGTGAGCCAGTGAAATCATTGCACTTGAACACCCAACGCTCAAATAGATCATTTTACATTAACAGTGAGAGGGAGCCCCTTTTTGAGCTCCAGATAACATCAACATGAACCATAAACAGGGTGGAGACGTTGGTGTCCAGCACAAGACTTTCCCAGAACTCATTGAAGCCAAAATCATATCATGAATTCACATGCAAGCACGCATGAGATGCCGTCGAGTAAATAATGCAAGAAACATTTCAATAAAAACTTTGGAAACAGTTTAGGGTCACTCACCTCCATGGTTCAGAAACCATCCATCAAATATCATCGCCTTACTCAAATCCAAGCCTTACATCACAAACGCAAAGCAATCAAGCCCTTTAAAAGTTCGGACAACACTTCCCCTAAATTTGCTTACTTTTGCTGCCGTCATGGCTTCATTATATTTCTCATTCAAACCCAAAGGTACACACACAACAACAAGTTCATTCAATAGCCATTCAGCAAGCTCCCAGAAGTACAAATACAAGTCAAGCTAGGGAAAAGTCCGGAAATGAAAGTTAAGCTCAAACCCAGAAAAATAGTTTTTGACATCATTTTGCGGTAATGGCACCAAAGGCACTACGATTATCGGATGAAGGTCCAAGACCCACCGTTTCGAAGCTAAGAGATCAGGCTACAATGCTGAAGAAGCCAACTCTGTCCAGTATCGAGTGTAACCAGGTAAAAAATGCATGATACTACACCAGAACCGCAAAAACAGGTTCGCCAATCGCATTCTGGTGCAAACATCATAAATCAACCTACCTAAGTCCAAATTCAGAAATTCCAAAGCCATCCGAAAGATAAGAAACAGGGCTACATTTCATCAGAAGACCTCAACAACCAATTCGGAAGCATTCCCAACCAAAATAACCAATTATAGACGCAATTCTCACATTCGGGTAAAACTAGGGCAGCAAGGGTAATTCCGTCTTTTCACAAGATACGCTGCTCGGATTGACCTGAAAATTAGAAAATTTCTGGGTTCTCACACTCATTCTTTCGGGGTGTCACAAACTCCTCTCTTTAAAAGAACGTCGTCCTCGACATTCCATCTTACACCAATCAAGTCGAGACATCCCGCAAGAATCACTAATATTTCAGACCAAACCCACTGTCCGGCATCCTAAACTTCAAGCCTAGGATACACTACAAGAATCTGAAGCCTAAGCTCTGATACCAACTGTGACGGCCCCACCTCCCCCTAAGGCGAACCAAAGGGTTCGGCGGGCCGCCTGCCCAGCTCTCGCCGGGACTCAGCCGTTCACTACAGTGCTCAAATGAATTACAATATAAATCTCAAATATTACAACAAGTTCTTCAATAATTACATGTCATAAGCGAAGCGGAAACTAAATTTTTAACTATACATCAAATGATTCCAAATCCAAACTGTACAAGATATATGCCATCCAGCCACATGAATATGTACTACTCGCCCTTCCTTCGCCTTGAGCCCTGTGGAGGGGAATAAAATAGTTTTGGGGGGAGCTAGAAGCTCAGCGAGTAACCAGTAAAAGCAGTTATCAAATATATTTCACAATAATGCATTTCAATGATGTCATGATTCCAAGATCAAATGTACATTTATTGCTCTCGTGAGCCAGTGAAATCATTGCACTTGAACACCCAACGCTCAAATAGATCATTTTACATTAACAGTGAGAGGGAGCCCCTTTTTGAGCTCCAGATAACATCAACATGAACCATAAACAGGGTGGAGACGTTGGTGTCCAGCACAAGACTTTCCCAGAACTCATTGAAGCCAAAATCATATCATGAATTCACATGCAAGCACGCATGAGATGCCGTCGAGTAAATAATGCAAGAAACATTTCAATAAAAACTTTGGAAACAGTTTAGGGTCACTCACCTCCATGGTTCAGAAACCATCCATCAAATATCATCGCCTTACTCAAATCCAAGCCTTAGATCACAAACGCAAAGCAATCAAGCCCTTTAAAAGTTCGGACAACACTTCCCCTAAATTTGCTTACTTTTGCTGCCGTCATGGCTTCATTATATTTCTCATTCAAACCCAAAGGTACACACACAACAACAAGTTCATTCAATAGCCATTCAGCAAGCTCCCAGAAGTACAAATACAAGTCAAGCTAGGGAAAAGTCCGGAAATGAAAGTTAAGCTCAAACCCAGAAAAACAGTTTTTGACATCATTTTGCGGTAATGGCACCAAAGGCACTACGATTATCGGATGAAGGTCCAAGACCCACCGTTTCGAAGCTAAGAGATCAGGCTACAATGCTGAAGAAGCCAACTCTGTCCAGTATCGAGTGTAACCAGGTAAAAAATGCAAGATACTACACCAGAACCGCAAAAACAGGTTCGCCAATCGTATTCTGGTGCAAACATCATAAATCAACCTACCTAAGTCCAAATTCAGAAATTCCAAAGCCATCCGAAAGATAAGAAACAGGGCTACATTTCATCAGAAGACCTCAACAACCAATTCGGAAGCATTCCCAACCAAAATAACCAATTACAGACGCAATTCTCACATTCGGGTAAAACCAGGGCAGCAAGGGTAATTCCGTCTTTTCACAAGATACGCTGCTCGGATTGACCTGAAAATTAGAAAATTTCTGGGTTCTCACACTCATTCTTTCGGGGCGTCACAAACTCCCCTCCTTAAAAGAACGTCGTCCTCGACATTCCATCTTATACCAATCAAGTCGAGACATCCCGCAAGAATCGCTAATATTTCAGACCAAACCCACTGTCCGGCATCCTAAACTTTAAGCCTAGGATACACTACAAGAATCTGAAGCCTAAGCTCTGATACCAACTGTGACGGCCCCACCTCCCCCTAAGGCGAACCAAAGGGTTCGGCGGGCCGCCTGCCCAGCTCTCGCCGGGACTCAGCCGTTCACTACAGTCCTCAAATGAATTACAATATAAATCTCAAATATTACAACAAGTTCTTCAATAATTACATGTCATAAGCGAAGCGGAAACTAAATTTTCAACTATACATCAAATGATTCCAAATCCAAACTGTACAAGATATATGCCATCCAGCCACATGAATATGTACTACTCGCCCTTCCTTCGCCTTGAGCCCTGTGGAGGGGAATAAAATCGTTTTGGTGGGAGCTAGAAGCTCAGCGAGTAACCAGTAAAAGCAGTCATCAAATATATTTCACAATAATGCATTTCAATGATGTCATGATTCCAAGATCAAATGTACATTTATTGCTCTCGTGAGCCAGTGAAATCATTGCACTTGAACACCCAACGCTCAAATAGATCATTTTACATTAACAGTGAGAGGGAGCCCCTTTTTGAGCTCCAGATAACATCAACATGAACCATAAACAGGGTGGAGACGTTGGTGTCCAGCACAAGACTTTCCCAGAACTCATTGAAGCCAAAATCATATCATGAATTCACATGCAAGCACGCATGAGATGCCGTCGAGTAAATAATGCAAGAAACATTTCAATAAAAACTTTGGAAACAGTTTAGGGTCACTCACCTCCATGGTTCAGAAACCATCCATCAAATATCATCGCCTTACTCAAATCCAAGCCTTAGATCACAAACGCAAAGCAATCAAGCCCTTTAAAAGTTCGGACAACACTTCCCCTAAATTTGCTTACTTTTGCTGCCGTCATGGCTTCATTATATTTCTCATTCAAACCCAAAGGTACACACACAACAACAAGTTCATTCAATAGCCATTCAGCAAGCTCCCAGAAGTACAAATACAAGTCAAGCTAGGGAAAAGTCCGGAAATGAAAGTTAAGCTCAAACCCAGAAAAATAGTTTTTGACATCATTTTGCGGTAATGGCACCAAAGGCACTACGATTATCGGATGAAGGTCCAAGACCCACCGTTTCGAAGCTAAGAGATCAGGCTACAATGCTGAAGAAGCCAACTCTGTCCAGTATCGAGTGTAACCAGGTAAAAAATGCAAGATACTACACCAGAACCGCAAAAACAGGTTCGCCAATCGTATTCTGGTGCAAACATCATAAATCAACCTACCTAAGTCCAAATTCAGAAATTCCAAAGCCATCCGAAAGATAAGAAACAGGGCTACATTTCATCAGAAGACCTCAACAACCAATTCGGAAGCATTCCCAACCAAAATAACCAATTACAGACGCAATTCTCACATTCGGGTAAAACCAGGGCAGCAAGGGTAATTCCGTCTTTTCACAAGATACGCTGCTCGGATTGACCTGAAAATTAGAAAATTTCTGGGTTCTCACACTCATTCTTTCGGGGCGTCACAAACTCCCCTCCTTAAAAGAACGTCGTCCTCGACATTCCATCTTATACCAATCAAGTCGAGACATCCCGCAAGAATCGCTAATATTTCAGACCAAACCCACTGTCCGGCATCCTAAACTTTAAGCCTAGGATACACTACAAGAATCTGAAGCCTAAGCTCTGATACCAACTGTGACGGCCCCACCTCCCCCTAAGGCGAACCAAAGGGTTCGGCGGGCCGCCTGCCCAGCTCTCGCCGGGACTCAGCCGTTCACTACAGTCCTCAAATGAATTACAATATAAATCTCAAATATTACAACAAGTTCTTCAATAATTACATGTCATAAGCGAAGCGGAAACTAAATTTTCAACTATACATCAAATGATTCCAAATCCAAACTGTACAAGATATATGCCATCCAGCCACATGAATATGTACTACTCGCCCTTCCTTCGCCTTGAGCCCTGTGGAGGGGAATAAAATCGTTTTGGTGGGAGCTAGAAGCTCAGCGAGTAACCAGTAAAAGCAGTCATCAAATATATTTCACAATAATGCATTTCAATGATGTCATGATTCCAAGATCAAATGTACATTTATTGCTCTCGTGAGCCAGTGAAATCATTGCACTTGAACACCCAACGCTCAAATAGATCATTTTACATTAACAGTGAGAGGGAGCCCCTTTTTGAGCTCCAGATAACATCAACATGAACCATAAACAGGGTGGAGACGTTGGTGTCCAGCACAAGACTTTCCCAGAACTCATTGAAGCCAAAATCATATCATGAATTCACATGCAAGCACGCATGAGATGCCGTCGAGTAAATAATGCAAGAAACATTTCAATAAAAACTTTGGAAACAGTTTAGGGTCACTCACCTCCATGGTTCAGAAACCATCCATCAAATATCATCGCCTTACTCAAATCCAAGCCTTAGATCACAAACGCAAAGCAATCAAGCCCTTTAAAAGTTCGGACAACACTTCCCCTAAATTTGCTTACTTTTGCTGCCGTCATGGCTTCATTATATTTCTCATTCAAACCCAAAGGTACACACACAACAACAAGTTCATTCAATAGCCATTCAGCAAGCTCCCAGAAGTACAAATACAAGTCAAGCTAGGGAAAAGTCCGGAAATGAAAGTTAAGCTCAAACCCAGAAAAACAGTTTTTGACATCGTTTTGCGGTAATGGCACCAAAGGCACTACGATTATCGGATGAAGGTCCAAGACCCACCGTTTCGAAGCTAAGAGATCAGGCTACAATGCTGAAGAAGCCAACTCTGTCCAGTATCGAGTGTAACCAGGTAAAAAATGCAAGATACTACACCAGAACCGCAAAAACAGGTTCGCCAATCGCATTCTGGTGCAAACATCATAAATCAACCTACCTAAGTCCAAATTCAGAAATTCCAAAGCCATCCGAAAGATAAGAAACAGGGCTACATTTCATCAGAAGACCTCAACAACCAATTCGGAAGCATTCCCAACCAAAATAACCAATTACAGACGCAATTCTCACATTCGGGTAAAACCAGGGCAGCAAGGGTAATTCCGTCTTTTCACAAGATACGCTGCTCGGATTGACCTGAAAATTAGAAAATTTCTAGGTTCTCACACTCATTCTTTCGGGGCGTCACAAACTCCCCTCCTTAAAAGAACGTCGTCCTCGACATTCCATCTTATACCAATCAAGTCGAGACATCCCGCAAGAATCACTAATATTTCAGACCAAACCCACTGTCCGGCATCCTAAATTTCAAGCCTAGGATACACTACAAGAATCTGAAGCCTAAGCTCTGATACCAACTGTGACGGCCCCACCTCTCCCTAAGGCGAACCAAAGGGTTCGGCGGGCCGCCTGCCCAACTCTCGCCGGGACTCAGCCGTTCACTACAGTCCTCAAATGAATTACAATATAAATCTCAAATATTACAACAAGTTCTTCAATAATTACATGTCATAAGCGAAGCGGAAACTAAATTTTCAACTATACATCAAATGATTCCAAATCCAAACTGTACAAGATATATGCCATCCAGCCACATGAATATGTACTACTCGCCCTTCCTTCGCCTTGAGCCCTGTGGAGGGGAATAAAATCGTTTTGGGGGGAGCTAGAAGCTCAGCGAGTAACTAGTAAAAGAAGTCATCAAATATATTTCACAATAATGCATTTCAATGATGTCATGGTTCCAAGATCAAATGTACATTTATTGCTCTCGTGAGCCAGTGAAATCATTGCACTTGAACACCCAACGCTCAAATAGATCATTTTACATTAACAGTGAGAGGGAGCCCCTTTTTGAGCTCCAGATAACATCAACATGAACCATAAACAGGGTGGAGACGTTGGTGTCCAGCACAAGACTTTCCCAAAACTCATTGAAGCCAAAATCATATCATGAATTCACATGCAAGCACGCATGAGATGCCGTCGAGTAAATAATGCAAGAAACATTTCAATAAAAACTTTGGAAACAGTTTAGGGTCACTCACCTCCATGGTTCAGAAACCATCCATCAAATATCATCGCCTTACTCAAATCCAAGCCTTAGATCACAAACGCAAAGCAATCAAGCCCTTTAAAAGTTCGGACAACACTTCCCCTAAATTTGCTTACTTTTGCTGCCGTCATGGCTTCATTATATTTCTCATTCAAACCCAAAGGTACACACACAACAACAAGTTCATTCAATAGCCATTTAGCAAGCTCCCAGAAGTACAAATACAAGTCAAGCTAGGGAAAAGTCCGGAAATGAAAGTTAAACTCAAACCCAGAAAAACAGTTTTTGACATTATTTTGCGGTAATGGCACCAAAGGCACTACGATTATCGGATGAATGTCCAAGACCCACCGTTTCGAAGCTAAGAGATCAGGCTACAATGCTGAAGAAGCCAACTCTGTCCAGTATCGAGTGTAACCAGGTAAAAAATGCAAGATACTACACCAGAACCGCAAAAACAGGTTCGCCAATCGCATTCTGGTGCAAACATCATAAATCAACCTACCTAAGTCCAAATTCAGAAATTCCAAAGCCATCCGAAAGATAAGAAACAGGGCTACATTTCATCAGAAGACCTCAACAACCAATTCGGAAGCATTCCCAACCAAAATAACCAATTACAGACGCAATTCTCACATTCGGGTAAAACCAGGGCAGCAAGGGTAATTCCGTCTTTTCACAAGATACGCTGCTCGGATTGACCTGAAAATTAGAAAATTTCTGGGTTCTCACACTCATTCTTTCGGGGCGTCACAAACTCCCCTCCTTAAAAGAACGTCGTCCTCGACATTCCATCTTATACCAATCAAGTCGAGACATCCCGCAAGAATCACTAATATTTCAGACCAAACCCACTGTCCGGCATCCTAAACTTCAAGCCTAGGATACACTACAAGAATCTGAAGCCTAAGCTCTGATACCAACTGTGACGGCCCCACCTCTCCCTAAGGCGAACCAAAGGGTTCGGCGGGCCGCCTGCCCAGCTCTCGCCGGGACTCAGCCGTTCACTACAGTCCTCAAATGAATTACAATATAAATCTCAAATATTACAACAAGTTCTTCAATAATTACATGTCATAAGCGAAGCGGAAACTAAATTTTCAACTATACATCAAATGATTCCAAATCCAAACTGTACAAGATATATGCCATCCAGCCACATGAATATGTACTACTCGCCCTTCCTTCGCCTTGAGCCCTGTGGAGGGGAATAAAATCATTTTGGGGGGAGCTAGAAGCTCAGCGAGTAACCAGTAAAAGCAGTCATCAAATATATTTCACAATAATGCATTTCAATGATGTCATGATTCCAAGATCAAATGTACATTTATTGCTCTCGTGAGCCAGTGAAATCATTGCACTTGAACACCCAACGCTCAAATAGATCATTTTACATTAACAGTGAGAGGGAGCCCCTTTTTGAGCTCCAGATAACATCAACATGAACCATAAACAGGGTGGAGACGTTGGTGTCCAGCACAAGACTTTCCCAGAACTCATTGAAGCCAAAATCATATCATGAATTCACATGCAAGCACGCATGAGATGCCGTCGAGTAAATAATGCAAGAAACATTTCAATAAAAACTTTGGAAACAGTTTAGGGTCACTCACCTCCATGGTTCAGAAACCATCCATCAAATATCATCGCCTTACTCAAATCCAAGCCTTACATCACAAACGCAAAGCAATCAAGCCCTTTAAAAGTTCGGACAACACTTCCCCTAAATTTGCTTACTTTTGCTGCCGTCATGGCTTCATTATATTTCTCATTCAAACCCAAAGGTACACACACAACAACAAGTTCATTCAATAGCCATTCAGCAAGCTCCCAGAAGTACAAATACAAGTCAAGCTAGGGAAAAGTCCGGAAATGAAAGTTAAGCTCAAACCCAGAAAAATAGTTTTTGACATCATTTTGCGGTAATGGCACCAAAGGCACTACGATTATCGGATGAAGGTCCAAGACCCACCGTTTCGAAGCTAAGAGATCAGGCTACAATGCTGAAGAAGCCAACTCTGTCCAGTATCGAGTGTAACCAGGTAAAAAATGCATGATACTACACCAGAACCGCAAAAACAGGTTCGCCAATCGCATTCTGGTGCAAACATCATAAATCAACCTACCTAAGTCCAAATTCAGAAATTCCAAAGCCATCCGAAAGATAAGAAACAGGGCTACATTTCATCAGAAGACCTCAACAACCAATTCGGAAGCATTCCCAACCAAAATAACCAATTATAGACGCAATTCTCACATTCGGGTAAAACCAGGGCAGCAAGGGTAATTCCGTCTTTTCACAAGATACGCTGCTCGGATTGACCTGAAAATTAGAAAATTTCTGGGTTCTCACACTCATTCTTTCGGGGTGTCACAAACTCCTCTCTTTAAAAGAACGTCGTCCTCGACATTCCATCTTACACCAATCAAGTCGAGACATCCCGCAAGAATCACTAATATTTCAGACCAAACCCACTGTCCGGCATCCTAAACTTCAAGCCTAGGATACACTACAAGAATCTGAAGCCTAAGCTCTGATACCAACTGTGACGGCCCCACCTCCCCCTAAGGCGAACCAAAGGGTTCGGCGGGCCGCCTGCCCAGCTCTCGCCGGGACTCAGCCGTTCACTACAGTGCTCAAATGAATTACAATATAAATCTCAAATATTACAACAAGTTCTTCAATAATTACATGTCATAAGCGAAGCGGAAACTAAATTTTCAACTATACATCAAATGATTCCAAATCCAAACTGTACAAGATATATGCCATCCAGCCACATGAATATGTACTACTCGCCCTTCCTTCGCCTTGAGCCCTGTGGAGGGGAATAAAATAGTTTTGGGGGGAGCTAGAAGCTCAGCGAGTAACCAGTAAAAGCAGTCATCAAATATATTTCACAATAATGCATTTCAATGATGTCATGATTCCAAGATCAAATGTACATTTATTGCTCTCGTGAGCCAGTGAAATCATTGCACTTGAACACCCAACGCTCAAATAGATCATTTTACATTAACAGTGAGAGGGAGCCCCTTTTTGAGCTCCAGATAACATCAACATGAACCATAAACAGGGTGGAGACGTTGGTGTCCAGCACAAGACTTTCCCAGAACTCATTGAAGCCAAAATCATATCATGAATTCACATGCAAGCACGCATGAGATGCCGTCGAGTAAATAATGCAAGAAACATTTCAATAAAAACTTTGGAAACAGTTTAGGGTCACTCACCTCCATGGTTCAGAAAGCATCCATCAAATATCATCGCCTTACTCAAATCCAAGCCTTAGATCACAAACGCAAAGCAATCAAGCCCTTTAAAAGTTCGGACAACACTTCCCCTAAATTTGCTTACTTTTGCTGCCGTCATGGCTTCATTATATTTCTCATTCAAACCCAAAGGTACACACACAACAACAAGTTCATTAAATAGCCATTCAGCAAGCTTCCAGAAGTACAAATACAAGTCAAGCTAGGGAAAAGTCCGGAAATGAAAGTTAAGCTCAAACCCAGAAAAACAGTTTTTGACATCATTTTGCGGTAATGGCACCAAAGGCACTATGATTATCGAATGAAGGTCCAAGACCCACCGTTTCGAAGCTAAGAGATCAGGCTACAATGCTAAAGAAGCCAACTCTGTCCAGTATCGAGTGTAACCAGGTAAAAAATGCAAGATACTACACCAGAACCGCAAAAACAGGTTCGCCAATCGTATTCTGGTGCAAACATCATAAATCAACCTACCTAAGTCCAAATTCAGAAATTCCAAAGCCATCCGAAAGGTAAGAAACAGGGCTACATTTCATCAGAAGACCTCAACAACCAATTCGGAAGCATTCCCAACCAAAATAACCAATTACAGACGCAATTCTCACATTCGGGTAAAACCAGGGCAGCAAGGGTAATTCCGTCTTTTCACAAGATACGCTGCTCGGATTGACATGAAAATTAGAAAATTTCTGGGTTCTCACACTCATTCTTTCGGGGCGTCACAAACTCCCCTCCTTAAAAGAACGTCGTCCTCGACATTCCATCTTACACCAATCAAGTCGAGACATCCCGCAAGAATCACTAATATTTCAGACCAAACCCACTGTCCGGCATCCTAAACTTCAAGCCTAGGATACACTACAAGAATCTAAAGCCTAAACTCTGATACCAACTGTGACGGCCCCACCTCCCCCTAAGGCGAACCAAAGGGTTCGGCGGGCCGCCTGCCCAGCTCTCGCCGGGATTCAGCCGTTCACTACAGTCCTCAAATGAATTACAATATAAATCTCAAATATTACAACAAGTTCTTCAATAATTACATGTCATAAGCGAAGCGGAAACTAAATTTTCAACTATACATCAAATGATTCCAAATCCAAACTGTACAAGATATATGCCATCCAGCCACATGAATATGTACTACTCGCCCTTCCTTCGCCTTGAGCCCTGTGGAGGGGAATAAAATCATTTTGGGGGGAGCTAGAAGCTCAGCGAGTAACCAGTAAAAGCAGTCATCAAATATATTTCACAATAATGCATTTCAATGATGTCATGATTCCAAGATCAAATGTACATTTATTGCTCTCGTGAGCCAGTGAAATCATTGCACTTCAACACCCAACGCTCAAATAGATCATTTTACATTAACAGTGAGAGGGAGCCCCTTTTTGAGCTCCAGATAACATCAACATGAACCATAAACAGGGTGGAGACGTTGGTGTCCAGCACAAGACTTTCCTAGAACTCATTGAAGCCAAAATCATATCATGAATTCACATGCAAGCACGCATGAGATGCCGTCGAGTAAATAATGCAAGAAACATTTCAATAAAAACTTTGGAAACAGTTTAGGGTCACTCACCTCCATGGTTCAGAAACCATCCATCAAATATCATCGCCTTACTCAAATCCAAGCCTTACATCACAAACGCAAAGCAATCAAGCCCTTTAAAAGTTCGGACAACACTTCCCCTAAATTTGCTTACTTTTGCTGCCGTCATGGCTTCATTATATTTCTCATTCAAACCCAAAGGTACACACACAACAACAAGTTCATTCAATAGCCATTCAGCAAGCTCCCAGAAGTACAAATACAAGTCAAGCTAGGGAAAAGTCCGGAAATGAAAGTTAAGCTCAAACCCAGAAAAATAGTTTTTGACATCATTTTACGGTAATGGCACCAAAGGCACTACGATTATCGGATGAAGGTCCAAGACCCACCGTTTCGAAGCTAAGAGATCAGGCTACAATGCTGAAGAAGCCAACTCTGTCCAGTATCGAGTGTAACCAGGTAAAAAATGCAAGATACTACACCAGAACCGCAAAAACAGGTTCGCCAATCGCATTCTGGTGCAAACATCATAAATCAACCTACCTAAGTCCAAATTCAGAAATTCCAAAGCCATCCGAAAGATAAGAAACAGGGATACATTTCATCAGAAGACCTCAACAACCAATTCGGAAGCATTCCCAACCAAAATAACCAATTATAGACGCAATTCTCACATTCGGGTAAAACCAGGGCAGCAAGGGTAATTCCGTCTTTTCACAAGATACGCTGCTCGGATTGACCTGAAAATTAGAAAATTTCTGGGTTCTCACACTCATTCTTTCGGGGTGTCACAAACTCCTCTCCTTAAAAGAACGTCGTCCTCGACATTCTATCTTACACCAATCAAGTCGAGACATCCCGCAAGAATCACTAATATTTCAGACCAAACCCACTGTCCGGCATCCTAAACTTCAAGCCTAGGATACACTACAAGAATCTGAAGCCTAAGCTCTGATACCAACTGTGACGGCCCCACCTCCCCCTAAGGCGAACCAAAGGGTTCGGCGGGCCGCCTGCCCAACTCTCGCCGGGACTCAGCCGTTCACTACAGTCCTCAAATGAATTACAATATAAATCTCAAATATTACAACAAGTTCTTCAATAATTACATGTCATAAGCGAAGCGGAAACTAAATTTTCAACTATACATCAAATGATTCCAAATCCAAACTGTACAAGATATATGCCATCCAGCCACATGAATATGTACTACTCGCCCTTCCTTCGCCTTGAGCCCTGTGGAGGGGAATAAAATCGTTTTGGGGGGAGTTAGAAGCTCAGCGAGTAACCAGTAAAAGCAGTCATCAAATATATTTCACAATAATGCATTTCAATGATGTCATGATTCCAAGATCAAATGTACATTTATTGCTCTCGTGAGCCAGTGAAATCATTGCACTTGAACACCCAACGCTCAAATAGATCATTTTACATTAACAGTGAGAGGGAGCCCCTTTTTGAGCTCCAGATAACATCAACATGAACCATAAACAGGGTGGAGACGTTGGTGTCCAGCACAAGACTTTCCCAGAACTCATTGAAGCCAAAATCATATCATGAATTCACATGCAAGCACGCATGAGATGCCGTCGAATAAATAATGCAAGAAACATTTCAATAAAAACTTTAGAAACAGTTTAGGGTCACTCACCTCCATGGTTCAGAAACCATCCATCAAATATCATCGCCTTACTCAAATCCAAGCCTTAGATCACAAACGCAAAGCAATCAAGCCCTTTAAAAGTTCGGACAACACTTCCCCTAAATTTGCTTACTTTTGCTGCCGTCATGGCTTCATTATATTTCTCATTCAAACCCAAAGGTACACACACAACAACAAGTTCATTAAATAGCCATTCAGCAAGCTTCCAGAAGTACAAATACAAGTCAAGCTAGGGAAAAGTCCGGAAATGAAAGTTAAGCTCAAACCCAGAAAAACAGTTTTTGACATCATTTTGCGGTAATGGCACCAAAGGCACTATGATTATCGAATGAAGGTCCAAGACCCACCGTTTCGAAGCTAAGAGATCAGGCTACAATGCTAAAGAAGCCAACTCTGTCCAGTATCGAGTGTAACCAGGTAAAAAATGCAAGATACTACACCAGAACCGCAAAAACAGGTTCGCCAATCGTATTCTGGTGCAAACATCATAAATCAACCTACCTAAGTCCAAATTCAGAAATTCCAAAGCCATCCGAAAGGTAAGAAACCGGGCTACATTTCATCAGAAGACCTCAACAACCAATTCGGAAGCATTCCCAACCAAAATAACCAATTACAGACGCAATTCTCACATTCGGGTAAAACCAGGGCAGCAAGGGTAATTCCGTCTTTTCACAAGATACGCTGCTCGGATTGACATGAAAATTAGAAAATTTCTGGGTTCTCACACTCATTCTTTCGGGGCGTCACAAACTCCCCTCCTTAAAAGAACGTCGTCCTCGACATTCCATCTTACACCAATCAAGTCGAGACATCCCGCAAGAATCACTAATATTTCAGACCAAACCCACTGTCCGGCATCCTAAAGTTCAAGCCTAGGATACACTACAAGAATCTAAAGCCTAAACTCTGATACCAACTGTGACGGCCCCACCTCTCCCTAAGGCGAACCAAAGGGTTCGGCGGGCCGCCTGCCCATCTCTTGCCGGGATTCAGCCGTTCACTACAGTCCTCAAATGAATTACAATATAAATCTCAAATATTACAACAAGTTCTTCAATAATTACATGTCATAAGCGAAGCGGAAACTAAATTTTCAACTATACATCAAATGATTCCAAATCCAAACTGTACAAGATATATGCCATCCAGCCACATGAATATGTACTACTCGCCCTTCCTTCGCCTTGAGCCCTGTGGAGGGGAATAAAATCATTTTGGGGGGAGCTAGAAGCTCAGCGAGTAACCAGTAAAAGCAGTCATCAAATATATTTCACAATAATGCATTTCAATGATGTCATGATTCCAAGATCAAATGTACATTTATTGCTCTCGTGAGCCAGTGAAATCATTGCACTTCAACACCCAACGCTCAAATAGATCATTTTACATTAACAGTGAGAGGGAGCCCCTTTTTGAGCTCCAGATAACATCAACATGAACCATAAACAGGGTGGAGACGTTGGTGTCCAGCACAAGACTTTCCCAGAACTCATTGAAGCCAAAATCATATCATGAATTCACATGCAAGCACGCATGAGATGCCGTCGAGTAAATAATGCAAGAAACATTTCAATAAAAACTTTGGAAACAGTTTAGGGTCACTCACCTCCATGGTTCAGAAACCATCCATCAAATATCATCGCCTTACTCAAATCCAAGCCTTAGATCACAAACGCAAAGCAATCAAGCCCTTTAAAAGTTCGGACAACACTTCCCCTAAATTTGCTTACTTTTGCTGCCGTCATGGCTTCATTATATTTCTCATTCAAACCCAAAGGTACACACACAACAACAAGTTCATTCAATAGCCATTCAGCAAGCTCCCAGAAGTACAAATACAAGTCAAGCTAGGGAAAAGTCCGGAAATGAAAGTTAAGCTCAAACCCAGAAAAACAGTTTTTGACATTATTTTGCGGTAATGGCACCAAAGGCACTACGATTATCGGATGAATGTCCAAGACCCACCGTTTCGAAGCTAAGAGATCAGGCTACAATGCTGAAGAAGCCAACTCTGTCCAGTATCGAGTGTAACCAGGTAAAAAATGCAAGATACTACACCAGAACCGCAAAAACAGGTTCGCCAATCGCATTCTGGTGCAAACATCATAAATCAACCTACCTAAGTCCAAATTCAGAAATTCCAAAGCCATCCGAAAGATAAGAAACAGGGCTACATTTCATCAGAAGACCTCAACAACCAATTCGGAAGCATTCCCAACCAAAATAACCAATTACAGACGCAATTCTCACATTCGGGTAAAACCAGGGCAGCAAGGGTAATTCCGTCTTTTCACAAGATACGCTGCTCGGATTGACCTGAAAATTAGAAAATTTCTGGGTTCTCACACTCATTCTTTCGGGGCGTCACAAACTCCCCTCCTTAAAAGAACGTCGTCCTCGACATTCCATCTTATACCAATCAAGTCGAGACATCCCGCAAGAATCACTAATATTTCAGACCAAACCCACTGTCCGGCATCCTAAACTTCAAGCCTAGGATACACTACAAGAATCTGAAGCCTAAGCTCTGATACCAACTGTGACGGCCCCACCTCCCCCTAAGGCGAACCAAAGGGTTCGGCGGGCCGCCTGCCCAGCTCTCGCCGGGACTCAGCCGTTCACTACAGTCCTCAAATGAATTACAATATAAATCTCAAATATTACAACAAGTTCTTCAATAATTACATGTCATAAGCGAAGCGGAAACTAAATTTTCAACTATACATCAAATGATTCCGAATCCAAACTGTACAAGATATATGCCATCCAGCCACATGAATATGTACTACTCGCCCTTCCTTCGCCTTGAGCCCTGTGGAGGGGAATAAAATCGTTTTGGGGGGAGCTAGAAGCTCAGCGAATAACCAGTAAAAGCAGTCATCAAATATATTTCACAATAATGCATTTCAATGATGTCATGATTCCAAGATCAAATGTACATTTATTGCTCTCGTGAGCCAGTGAAATCATTGCACTTGAACACCCAACGCTCAAATAGATCATTTTACATTAACAGTGAGAGGGAGCCCCTTTTTGAGCTCCAGATAACATCAACATGAACCATAAACAGGGTGGAGACGTTGGTGTCCAGCACAAGACTTTCCCAGAACTCATTGAAGCCAAAATCATATCATGAATTCACATGCAAGCACGCATGAGATGCCGTCGAGTAAATAATGCAAGAAACATTTCAATAAAAACTTTGGAAACAGTTTAGGGTCACTCACCTCCATGGTTCAGAAACCATCCATCAAATATCATCGCCTTACTCAAATCCAAGCCTTAGATCACAAACGCAAAGCAATCAAGCCCTTTAAAAGTTCGGACAACACTTCCCCTAAATTTGCTTACTTTTGCTGCCGTCATGGCTTCATTATATTTCTCATTCAAACCCAAAGGTACACACACAACAACAAGTTCATTCAATAGCCATTCAGCAAGCTCCCAGAAGTACAAATACAAGTCAAGCTAGGGAAAAGTCCGGAAATGAAAGTTAAGCTCAAACCCAGAAAAACAGTTTTTGACATTATTTTGCGGTAATGGCACCAAAGGCACTACGATTATCGGATGAATGTCCAAGACCCACCGTTTCGAAGCTAAGAGATCAGGCTACAATGCTGAAGAAGCCAACTCTGTCCAGTATCGAGTGTAACCAGGTAAAAAATGCAAGATACTACACCAGAACCGCAAAAACAGGTTCGCCAATCGCATTCTGGTGCAAACATCATAAATCAACCTACCTAAGTCCAAATTCAGAAATTCCAAAGCCATCCGAAAGATAAGAAACAGGGCTACATTTCATCAGAAGACCTCAACAACCAATTCGGAAGCATTCCCAACCAAAATAACCAATTACAGACGCAATTCTCACATTCGGGTAAAACCAGGGCAGCAAGGGTAATTCCGTCTTTTCACAAGATACGCTGCTCGGATTGACCTGAAAATTAGAAAATTTCTGGGTTCTCACACTCATTCTTTCGGGGCGTCACAAACTCCCCTCCTTAAAAGAACGTCGTCCTCGACATTCCATCTTATACCAATCAAGTCGAGACATCCCGCAAGAATCACTAATATTTCAGACCAAACCCACTGTCCGGCATCCTAAACTTCAAGCCTAGGATACACTACAAGAATCTGAAGCCTAAGCTCTGATACCAACTGTGACGGCCCCACCTCCCCCTAAGGCGAACCAAAGGGTTCGGCGGGCCGCCTGCCCAGCTCTCGCCGGGACTCAGCCGTTCACTACAGTCCTCAAATGAATTACAATATAAATCTCAAATATTACAACAAGTTCTTCAATAATTACATGTCATAAGCGAAGCGGAAACTAAATTTTCAACTATACATCAAATGATTCCGAATCCAAACTGTACAAGATATATGCCATCCAGCCACATGAATATGTACTACTCGCCCTTCCTTCGCCTTGAGCCCTGTGGAGGGGAATAAAATCGTTTTGGGGGGAGCTAGAAGCTCAGCGAATAACCAGTAAAAGCAGTCATCAAATATATTTCACAATAATGCATTTCAATGATGTCATGATTCCAAGATCAAATGTACATTTATTGCTCTCGTGAGCCAGTGAAATCATTGCACTTGAACACCCAACGCTCAAATAGATCATTTTACATTAACAGTGAGAGGGAGCCCCTTTTTGAGCTCCAGATAACATCAACATGAACCATAAACAGGGTGGAGACGTTGGTGTCCAGCACAAGACTTTCCCAGAACTCATTGAAGCCAAAATCATATCATGAATTCACATGCAAGCACGCATGAGATGCCGTCGAGTAAATAATGCAAGAAACATTTCAATAAAAACTTTGGAAACAGTTTAGGGTCACTCACCTCCATGGTTCAGAAACCATCCATCAAATATCATCGCCTTACTCAAATCCAAGCCTTAGATCACAAACGCAAAGCAATCAAGCCCTTTAAAAGTTCGGACAACACTTCCCCTAAATTTGCTTACTTTTGCTGCCGTCATGGCTTCATTATATTTCTCATTCAAACCCAAAGGTACACACACAACAACAAGTTCATTAAATAGCCATTCAGCAAGCTTCCAGAAGTACAAATACAAGTCAAGCTAGGGAAAAGTCCGGAAATGAAAGTTAAGCTCAAACCCAGAAAAACAGTTTTTGACATCATTTTGCGGTAATGGCACCAAAGGCACTATGATTATCGAATGAAGGTCCAAGACCCACCGTTTCGAAGCTAAGAGATCAGGCTACAATGCTAAAGAAGCCAACTCTGTCCAGTATCGAGTGTAACCAGGTAAAAAATGCAAGATACTACACCAGAACCGCAAAAACAGGTTCGCCAATCGTATTCTGGTGCAAACATCATAAATCAACCTACCTAAGTCCAAATTCAGAAATTCCAAAGCCATCCGAAAGGTAAGAAACAGGGCTACATTTCATCAGAAGACCTCAACAACCAATTCGGAAGCATTCCCAACCAAAATAACCAATTACAGACGCAATTCTCACATTCGGGTAAAACCAGGGCAGCAAGGGTAATTCCGTCTTTTCACAAGATACGCTGCTCGGATTGACATGAAAATTAGAAAATTTCTGGGTTCTCACACTCATTCTTTCGGGGCGTCACAAACTCCCCTCCTTAAAAGAACGTCGTCCTCGACATTCCATCTTACACCAATCAAGTCGAGACATCCCGCAAGAATCACTAATATTTCAGACCAAACCCACTGTCCGGCATCCTAAACTTCAAGCCTAGGATACACTACAAGAATCTAAAGCCTAAACTCTGATACCAACTGTGACGGCCCCACCTCCCCCTAAGGCGAACCAAAGGGTTCGGCGGGCCGCCTGCCCAGCTCTCGCCGGGATTCAGCCGTTCACTACAGTCCTCAAATGAATTACAATATAAATCTCAAATATTACAACAAGTTCTTCAATAATTACATGTCATAAGCGAAGCGGAAACTAAATTTTCAACTATACATCAAATGATTCCAAATCCAAACTGTACAAGATATATGCCATCCAGCCACATGAATATGTACTACTCGCCCTTCCTTCGCCTTGAGCCCTGTGGAGGGGAATAAAATCATTTTGGGGGGAGCTAGAAGCTCAGCGAGTAACCAGTAAAAGCAGTCATCAAATATATTTCACAATAATGCATTTCAATGATGTCATGATTCCAAGATCAAATGTACATTTATTGCTCTCGTGAGCCAGTGAAATCATTGCACTTCAACACCCAACGCTCAAATAGATCATTTTACATTAACAGTGAGAGGGAGCCCCTTTTTGAGCTCCAGATAACATCAACATGAACCATAAACAGGGTGGAGACGTTGGTGTCCAGCACAAGACTTTCCCAGAACTCATTGAAGCCAAAATCATATCATGAATTCACATGCAAGCACGCATGAGATGCCGTCGAGTAAATAATGCAAGAAACATTTCAATAAAAACTTTGGAAACAGTTTAGGGTCACTCACCTCCATGGTTCAGAAACCATCCATCAAATATCATCGCCTTACTCAAATCCAAGCCTTAGATCACAAACGCAAAGCAATCAAGCCCTTTAAAAGTTCGGACAACACTTCCCCTAAATTTGCTTACTTTTGCTGCCGTCATGGCTTCATTATATTTCTCATTCAAACCCAAAGGTACACACACAACAACAAGTTCATTCAATAGCCATTCAGCAAGCTCCCAGAAGTACAAATACAAGTCAAGCTAGGGAAAAGTCCGGAAATGAAAGTTAAGCTCAAACCCAGAAAAACAGTTTTTGACATTATTTTGCGGTAATGGCACCAAAGGCACTACGATTATCGGATGAATGTCCAAGACCCACCGTTTCGAAGCTAAGAGATCAGGCTACAATGCTGAAGAAGCCAACTCTGTCCAGTATCGAGTGTAACCAGGTAAAAAATGCAAGATACTACACCAGAACCGCAAAAACAGGTTCGCCAATCGCATTCTGGTGCAAACATCATAAATCAACCTACCTAAGTCCAAATTCAGAAATTCCAAAGCCATCCGAAAGATAAGAAACAGGGCTACATTTCATCAGAAGACCTCAACAACCAATTCGGAAGCATTCCCAACCAAAATAACCAATTACAGACGCAATTCTCACATTCGGGTAAAACCAGGGCAGCAAGGGTAATTCCGTCTTTTCACAAGATACGCTGCTCGGATTGACCTGAAAATTAGAAAATTTCTGGGTTCTCACACTCATTCTTTCGGGGCGTCACAAACTCCCCTCCTTAAAAGAACGTCGTCCTCGACATTCCATCTTATACCAATCAAGTCGAGACATCCCGCAAGAATCACTAATATTTCAGACCAAACCCACTGTCCGGCATCCTAAACTTCAAGCCTAGGATACACTACAAGAATCTGAAGCCTAAGCTCTGATACCAACTGTGACGGCCCCACCTCCCCCTAAGGCGAACCAAAGGGTTCGGCGGGCCGCCTGCCCAGCTCTCGCCGGGACTCAGCCGTTCACTACAGTCCTCAAATGAATTACAATATAAATCTCAAATATTACAACAAGTTCTTCAATAATTACATGTCATAAGCGAAGCGGAAACTAAATTTTCAACTATACATCAAATGATTCCGAATCCAAACTGTACAAGATATATGCCATCCAGCCACATGAATATGTACTACTCGCCCTTCCTTCGCCTTGAGCCCTGTGGAGGGGAATAAAATCGTTTTGGGGGGAGCTAGAAGCTCAGCGAATAACCAGTAAAAGCAGTCATCAAATATATTTCACAATAATGCATTTCAATGATGTCATGATTCCAAGATCAAATGTACATTTATTGCTCTCGTGAGCCAGTGAAATCATTGCACTTGAACACCCAACGCTCAAATAGATCATTTTACATTAACAGTGAGAGGGAGCCCCTTTTTGAGCTCCAGATAACATCAACATGAACCATAAACAGGGTGGAGACGTTGGTGTCCAGCACAAGACTTTCCCAGAACTCATTGAAGCCAAAATCATATCATGAATTCACATGCAAGCACGCATGAGATGCCGTCGAGTAAATAATGCAAGAAACATTTCAATAAAAACTTTGGAAACAGTTTAGGGTCACTCACCTCCATGGTTCAGAAACCATCCATCAAATATCATCGCCTTACTCAAATCCAAGCCTTAGATCACAAACGCAAAGCAATCAAGCCCTTTAAAAGTTCGGACAACACTTCCCCTAAATTTGCTTACTTTTGCTGCCGTCATGGCTTCATTATATTTCTCATTCAAACCCAAAGGTACACACACAACAACAAGTTCATTCAATAGCCATTCAGCAAGCTCCCAGAAGTACAAATACAAGTCAAGCTAGGGAAAAGTCCGGAAATGAAAGTTAAGCTCAAACCCAGAAAAACAGTTTTTGACATTATTTTGCGGTAATGGCACCAAAGGCACTACGATTATCGGATGAATGTCCAAGACCCACCGTTTCGAAGCTAAGAGATCAGGCTACAATGCTGAAGAAGCCAACTCTGTCCAGTATCGAGTGTAACCAGGTAAAAAATGCAAGATACTACACCAGAACCGCAAAAACAGGTTCGCCAATCGCATTCTGGTGCAAACATCATAAATCAACCTACCTAAGTCCAAATTCAGAAATTCCAAAGCCATCCGAAAGATAAGAAACAGGGCTACATTTCATCAGAAGACCTCAACAACCAATTCGGAAGCATTCCCAACCAAAATAACCAATTACAGACGCAATTCTCACATTCGGGTAAAACCAGGGCAGCAAGGGTAATTCCGTCTTTTCACAAGATACGCTGCTCGGATTGACCTGAAAATTAGAAAATTTCTGGGTTCTCACACTCATTCTTTCGGGGCGTCACAAACTCCCCTCCTTAAAAGAACGTCGTCCTCGACATTCCATCTTATACCAATCAAGTCGAGACATCCCGCAAGAATCACTAATATTTCAGACCAAACCCACTGTCCGGCATCCTAAACTTCAAGCCTAGGATACACTACAAGAATCTGAAGCCTAAGCTCTGATACCAACTGTGACGGCCCCACCTCCCCCTAAGGCGAACCAAAGGGTTCGGCGGGCCGCCTGCCCAGCTCTCGCCGGGACTCAGCCGTTCACTACAGTCCTCAAATGAATTACAATATAAATCTCAAATATTACAACAAGTTCTTCAATAATTACATGTCATAAGCGAAGCGGAAACTAAATTTTCAACTATACATCAAATGATTCCGAATCCAAACTGTACAAGATATATGCCATCCAGCCACATGAATATGTACTACTCGCCCTTCCTTCGCCTTGAGCCCTGTGGAGGGGAATAAAATCGTTTTGGGGGGAGCTAGAAGCTCAGCGAATAACCAGTAAAAGCAGTCATCAAATATATTTCACAATAATGCATTTCAATGATGTCATGATTCCAAGATCAAATGTACATTTATTGCTCTCGTGAGCCAGTGAAATCATTGCACTTGAACACCCAACGCTCAAATAGATCATTTTACATTAACAGTGAGAGGGAGCCCCTTTTTGAGCTCCAGATAACATCAACATGAACCATAAACAGGGTGGAGACGTTGGTGTCCAGCACAAGACTTTCCCAGAACTCATTGAAGCCAAAATCATATCATGAATTCACATGCAAGCACGCATGAGATGCCGTCGAGTAAATAATGCAAGAAACATTTCAATAAAAACTTTGGAAACAGTTTAGGGTCACTCACCTCCATGGTTCAGAAACCATCCATCAAATATCATCGCCTTACTCAAATCCAAGCCTTAGATCACAAACGCAAAGCAATCAAGCCCTTTAAAAGTTCGGACAACACTTCCCCTAAATTTGCTTACTTTTGCTGCCGTCATGGCTTCATTATATTTCTCATTCAAACCCAAAGGTACACACACAACAACAAGTTCATTCAATAGCCATTCAGCAAGCTCCCAGAAGTACAAATACAAGTCAAGCTAGGGAAAAGTCCGGAAATGAAAGTTAAGCTCAAACCCAGAAAAACAGTTTTTGACATTATTTTGCGGTAATGGCACCAAAGGCACTACGATTATCGGATGAATGTCCAAGACCCACCGTTTCGAAGCTAAGAGATCAGGCTACAATGCTGAAGAAGCCAACTCTGTCCAGTATCGAGTGTAACCAGGTAAAAAATGCAAGATACTACACCAGAACCGCAAAAACAGGTTCGCCAATCGCATTCTGGTGCAAACATCATAAATCAACCTACCTAAGTCCAAATTCAGAAATTCCAAAGCCATCCGAAAGATAAGAAACAGGGCTACATTTCATCAGAAGACCTCAACAACCAATTCGGAAGCATTCCCAACCAAAATAACCAATTACAGACGCAATTCTCACATTCGGGTAAAACCAGGGCAGCAAGGGTAATTCCGTCTTTTCACAAGATACGCTGCTCGGATTGACCTGAAAATTAGAAAATTTCTGGGTTCTCACACTCATTCTTTCGGGGCGTCACAAACTCCCCTCCTTAAAAGAACGTCGTCCTCGACATTCCATCTTACACCAATCAAGTCGAGACATCCCGCAAGAATCACTAATATTTCAGACCAAACCCACTGTCCGGCATCCTAAACTTCAAGCCTAGGATACACTACAAGAATCTAAAGCCTAAACTCTGATACCAACTGTGACGGCCCCACCTCCCCCTAAGGCGAACCAAAGGGTTCGGCGGGCCGCCTGCCCAGCTCTCGCCGGGATTCAGCCGTTCACTACAGTCCTCAAATGAATTACAATATAAATCTCAAATATTACAACAAGTTCTTCAATAATTACATGTCATAAGCGAAGCGGAAACTAAATTTTCAACTATACATCAAATGATTCCAAATCCAAACTGTACAAGATATATGCCATCCAGCCACATGAATATGTACTACTCGCCCTTCCTTCGCCTTGAGCCCTGTGGAGGGGAATAAAATCATTTTGGGGGGAGATAGAAGCTCAGCGAGTAACCAGTAAAAGCAGTCATCAAATATATTTCACAATAATGCATTTCAATGATGTCATGATTCCAAGATCAAATGTACATTTATTGCTCTCGTGAGCCAGTGAAATCATTGCACTTCAACACCCAACGCTCAAATAGATCATTTTACATTAACAGTGAGAGGGAGCCCCTTTTTGAGCTCCAGATAACATCAACATGAACCATAAACAGGGTGGAGACGTTGGTGTCCAGCACAAGACTTTCCTAGAACTCATTGAAGCCAAAATCATATCATGAATTCACATGCAAGCACGCATGAGATGCCGTCGAGTAAATAATGCAAGAAACATTTCAATAAAAACTTTGGAAACAGTTTAGGGTCACTCACCTCCATGGTTCAGAAACCATCCATCAAATATCATCGCCTTACTCAAATCCAAGCCTTACATCACAAACGCAAAGCAATCAAGCCCTTTAAAAGTTCGGACAACACTTCCCCTAAATTTGCTTACTTTTGCTGCCGGCATGGCTTCATTATATTTCTCATTCAAACCCAAAGGTACACACACAACAACAAGTTCATTCAATAGCCATTCAGCAAGCTCCCAGAAGTACAAATACAAGTCAAGCTAGGGAAAAGTCCGGAAATGAAAGTTAAGCTCAAACCCAGAAAAATAGTTTTTGACATCATTTTGCGGTAATGGCACCAAAGCCACTACGATTATCGGATGAAGGTCCAAGACCCACCGTTTCGAAGCTAAGAGATCAGGCTACAATGCTGAAGAAGCCAACTCTGTCCAGTATCGAGTGTAACCAGGTAAAAAATGCAAGATACTACACCAGAACCGCAAAAACAGGTTCGCCAATCGCATTCTGGTGCAAACATCATAAATCAACCTACCTAAGTCCAAATTCAGAAATTCCAAAGCCATCCGAAAGATAAGAAACAGGGATACATTTCATCAGAAGACCTCAACAACCAATTCGGAAGCATTCCCAACCAAAATAACCAATTACAGATGCAATTCTCACATTCGGGTAAAACCAGGGCAGCAAGGGTAATTCCGTCTTTTCACAAGATACGCTGCTCGGATTGACCTGAAAATTAGAAAATTTCTGGGTTCTCACACTCATTCTTTCGGGGCGTCACAAACTCCCCTCCTTAAAAGAACGTCGTCCTCGACATTCCATCTTATACCAATCAAGTCGAGACATCCCGCAAGAATCACTAATATTTCAGACCAAACCCACTGTCCGGCATCCTAAACTTCAAGCCTAGGATACACTACAAGAATCTGAAGCCTAAGCTCTGATACCAACTGTGACGGCCCCACCTCCCCCTAAGGCGAACCAAAGGGTTCGGCGGGCCGCCTGCCCAGCTCTCGCCGGGACTCAGCCGTTCACTACAGTCCTCAAATGAATTACAATATAAATCTCAAATATTACAACAAGTTCTTCAATAATTACATGTCATAAGCGAAGCGGAAACTAAATTTTCAACTATACATCAAATGATTCCAAATCCAAACTGTACAAGATATATGCCATCCAGCCACATGAATATGTACTACTCGCCCTTCCTTCGCCTTGAGCCCTGTGGAGGGGAATAAAATCGTTTTGGGGGGAGCTAGAAGCTCAGCGAGTAACCAGTAAAAGCAGTCATCAAATATATTTCACAATAATGCATTTCAATGATGTCATGATTCCAAGATCAAATGTACATTTATTGCTCTCGTGAGCCAGTGAAATCATTGCACTTGAACACCCAACGCTCAAATAGATCATTTTACATTAACAGTGAGAGGGAGCCCCTTTTTGAGCTCCAGATAACATCAACATGAACCATAAACAGGGTGGAGACGTTGGTGTCCAGCACAAGACTTTCCCAGAACTCATTGAAGCCAAAATCATATCATGAATTCACATGCAAGCACGCATGAGATGCCGTCGAGTAAATAATGCAAGAAACATTTCAATAAAAACTTTGGAAACAGTTTAGGGTCACTCACCTCCATGGTTCAGAAACCATCCATCAAATATCATCGCCTTACTCAAATCCAAGCCTTAGATCACAAACGCAAAGCAATCAAGCCCTTTAAAAGTTCGGACAACACTTCCCCTAAATTTGCTTACTTTTGCTGCCGTCATGGCTTCATTATATTTCTCATTCAAACCCAAAGGTACACACACAACAACAAGTTCATTCAATAGCCATTCAGCAAGCTCCCAGAAGTACAAATACAAGTCAAGCTAGGGAAAAGTCCGGAAATGAAAGTTAAGCTCAAACCCAGAAAAACAGTTTTTGACATTATTTTGCGGTAATGGCACCAAAGGCACTACGATTATCGGATGAATGTCCAAGACCCACCGTTTCGAAGCTAAGAGATCAGGCTACAATGCTGAAGAAGCCAACTCTGTCCAGTATCGAGTGTAACCAGGTAAAAAATGCAAGATACTACACCAGAACCGCAAAAACAGGTTCGCCAATCGCATTCTGGTGCAAACATCATAAATCAACCTACCTAAGTCCAAATTCAGAAATTCCAAAGCCATCCGAAAGATAAGAAACAGGGCTACATTTCATCAGAAGACCTCAACAACCAATTCGGAAGCATTCCCAACCAAAATAACCAATTACAGACGCAATTCTCACATTCGGGTAAAACCAGGGCAGCAAGGGTAATTCCGTCTTTTCACAAGATACGCTGCTCGGATTGACCTGAAAATTAGAAAATTTCTGGGTTCTCACACTCATTCTTTCGGGGCGTCACAAACTCCCCTCCTTAAAAGAACGTCGTCCTCGACATTCCATCTTATACCAATCAGGTCGAGACATCCCGCAAGAATCACTAATATTTCAGACCAAACCCACTGTCCGGCATCCTAAACTTCAAGACTAGGATACACTACAAGAATCTGAAGCCTAAGCTCTGATACCAACTGTGACGGCCCCACCTCCCCCTAAGGCGAACCAAAGGGTTCGGCGGGCCGCCTGCCCAGCTCTCGCCGGGACTCAGCCGTTCACTACAGTCCTCAAATGAATTACAATATAAATCTCAAATATTACAACAAGTTCTTCAATAATTACATGTCATAAGCGAAGCGGAAACTAAATTTTCAACTATACATCAAATGATTCCGAATCCAAACTGTACAAGATATATGCCATCCAGCCACATGAATATGTACTACTCGCCCTTCCTTCGCCTTGAGCCCTGTGGAGGGGAATAAAATCGTTTTGGGGGGAGCTAGAAGCTCAGCGAATAACCAGTAAAAGCAGTCATCAAATATATTTCACAATAATGCATTTCAATGATGTCATGATTCCAAGATCAAATGTACATTTATTGCTCTCGTGAGCCAGTGAAATCATTGCACTTGAACACCCAACGCTCAAATAGATCATTTTACATTAACAGTGAGAGGGAGCCCCTTTTTGAGCTCCAGATAACATCAACATGAACCATAAACAGGGTGGAGACGTTGGTGTCCAGCACAAGACTTTCCCAGAACTCATTGAAGCCAAAATCATATCATGAATTCACATGCAAGCACGCATGAGATGCCGTCGAGTAAATAATGCAAGAAACATTTCAATAAAAACTTTGGAAACAGTTTAGGGTCACTCACCTCCATGGTTCAGAAACCATCCATCAAATATCATCGCCTTACTCAAATCCAAGCCTTAGATCACAAACGCAAAGCAATCAAGCCCTTTAAAAGTTCGGACAACACTTCCCCTAAATTTGCTTACTTTTGCTGCCGTCATGGCTTCATTATATTTCTCATTCAAACCCAAAGGTACACACACAACAACAAGTTCATTCAATAGCCATTCAGCAAGCTCCCAGAAGTACAAATACAAGTCAAGCTAGGGAAAAGTCCGGAAATGAAAGTTAAGCTCAAACCCAGAAAAATAGTTTTTGACATCATTTTGCGGTAATGGCACCAAAGGCACTACGATTATCGGATGAAGGTTCAAGACCCACCGTTTCGAAGCTAAGAGATCAGGCTACAATGCTGAAGAAGCCAACTCTGTCCAGTATCGAGTGTAACCAGGTAAAAAATGCAAGATACTACACCAGAACCGCAAAAACAGGTTCGCCAATCGCATTCTGGTGCAAACATCATAAATCAACCTACCTAAGTCCAAATTCAGAAATTCCAAAGCCATCCGAAAGATAAGAAACAGGGCTACATTTCATCAGAAGACCTCAACAACCAATTCGGAAGCATTCCCAACCAAAATAACCAATTATAGACGCAATTCTCACATTCGGGTAAAACCAGGGCAGCAAGGGTAATTCCGTCTTTTCACAAGATACGCTGCTCGGATTGACCTGAAAATTAGAAAATTTCTGGGTTCTCACACTCATTCTTTCGGGGTGTCACAAACTCCTCTCCTTAAAAGAACGTCGTCCTCGACATTCCATCTTACACCAATCAAGTCGAGACATCCCGCAAGAATCACTAATATTTCAGACCAAACCCACTGTCCGGCATCCTAAACTTCAAGCCTAGGATACACTACAAGAATCTGAAGCCTAAGCTCTGATACCAACTGTGACGGCCCCACCTCCCCCTAAGGCGAACCAAAGGGTTCGGCGGGCCGCCTGCCCAGCTCTCGCCGGGACTCAGCCGTTCACTACAGTCCTCAAATGAATTACAATATAAATCTCAAATATTACAACAAGTTCTTCAATAATTACATGTCATAAGCGAAGCGGAAACTAAATTTTCAACTATACATCAAATGATTCCAAATCCAAACTGTACAAGATATATGCCATCCAGCCACATGAATATGTACTACTCGCCCTTCCTTCGCCTTGAGCCCTGTGGAGGGGAATAAAATCGTTTTGGGGGGAGCTAGAAGCTCAGCGAGTAACCAGTAAAAGCAGTCATCAAATATATTTCACAATAATGCATTTCAATGATGTCATGATTCCAAGATCAAATGTACATTTATTGCTCTCGTGAGCCAGTGAAATCATTGCACTTGAACACCCAACGCTCAAATAGATCATTTTACATTAACAGTGAGAGGGAGCCCCTTTTTGAGCTCCAGATAACATCAACATGAACCATAAACAGGGTGGAGACGTTGGTGTCCAGCACAAGACTTTCCCAGAACTCATTGAAGCCAAAATCATATCATGAATTCACATGCAAGCACGCATGAGATGCCGTCGAGTAAATAATGCAAGAAACATTTCAATAAAAACTTTGGAAACAGTTTAGGGTCACTCACCTCCATGGTTCAGAAACCATCCATCAAATATCATCGCCTTACTCAAATCCAAGCCTTAGATCACAAACGCAAAGCAATCAAGCCCTTTAAAAGTTCGGACAACACTTCCCCTAAATTTGCTTACTTTTGCTGCCGTCATGGCTTCATTATATTTCTCATTCAAACCCAAAGGTACACACACAACAACAAGTTCATTCAATAGCCATTCAGCAAGCTCCCAGAAGTACAAATACAAGTCAAGCTAGGGAAAAGTCCGGAAATGAAAGTTAAGCTCAAACCCAGAAAAATAGTTTTTGACATTATTTTACGGTAATGGCACCAAAGGCACTACGATTATCGGATGAATGTCCAAGACCCACCGTTTCGAAGCTAAGAGATCAGGCTACAATGCTGAAGAAGCCAACTCTGTCCAGTATCGAGTGTAACCAGGTAAAAAATGCAAGATACTACACCAGAACCGCAAAAACAGGTTCGCCAATCGCATTCTGGTGCAAACATCATAAATCAACCTACCTAAGTCCAAATTCAGAAATTCCAAAGCCATCCGAAAGATAAGAAACAGGGCTACATTTCATCAGAAGACCTCAACAACCAATTCGGAAGCATTCCCAACCAAAATAACCAATTACAGACGCAATTCTCACATTCGGGTAAAACCAGGGCAGCAAGGGTAATTCCGTCTTTTCACAAGATACGCTGCTCGGATTGACCTGAAAATTAGAAAATTTCTGGGTTCTCACACTCATTCTTTCGGGGCGTCACAAACTCCCCTCCTTAAAAGAACGTCGTCCTCGACATTCCATCTTATACCAATCAAGTCGAGACATCCCGCAAGAATCACTAATATTTCAGACCAAACCCACTGTCCGGCATCCTAAACTTCAAGCCTAGGATACACTACAAGAATCTGAAGCCTAAGCTCTGATACCAACTGTGACGGCCCCACCTCCCCCTAAGGCGAACCAAAGGGTTCGGCGGGCCGCCTGCCCAGCTCTCGCCGGGACTCAGCCGTTCACTACAGTCCTCAAATGAATTACAATATAAATCTCAAATATTACAACAAGTTCTTCAATAATTACATGTCATAAGCGAAGCGGAAACTAAATTTTCAACTATACATCAAATGATTCCAAATCCAAACTGTACAAGATATATGCCATCCAGCCACATGAATATGTACTACTCGCCCTTCCTTCGCCTTGAGCCCTGTGGAGGGGAATAAAATCGTTTTGGGGGGAGCTAGAAGCTCAGCGAGTAACCAGTAAAAGCAGTCATCAAATATATTTCACAATAATGCATTTCAATGATGTCATGATTCCAAGATCAAATGTACATTTATTGCTCTCGTGAGCCAGTGAAATCATTGCACTTGAACACCCAACGCTCAAATAGATCATTTTACATTAACAGTGAGAGGGAGCCCCTTTTTGAGCTCCAGATAACATCAACATGAACCATAAACAGGGTGGAGACGTTGGTGTCCAGCACAAGACTTTCCCAGAACTCATTGAAGCCAAAATCATATCATGAATTCACATGCAAGCACGCATGAGATGCCGTCGAGTAAATAATGCAAGAAACATTTCAATAAAAACTTTGGAAACAGTTTAGGGTCACTCACCTCCATGGTTCAGAAACCATCCATCAAATATCATCGCCTTACTCAAATCCAAGCCTTACATCACAAACGCAAAGCAATCAAGCCCTTTAAAAGTTCGGACAACACTTCCCCTAAATTTGCTTACTTTTGCTGCCGTCATGGCTTCATTATATTTCTCATTCAAACCCAAAGGTACACACACAACAACAAGTTCATTCAATAGCCATTCAGCAAGCTCCCAGAAGTACAAATACAAGTCAAGCTAGGGAAAAGTCCGGAAATGAAAGTTAAGCTCAAACCCAGAAAAATAGTTTTTGACATCATTTTGCGGTAATGGCACCAAAGGCACTA
This sequence comes from Coffea arabica, assembly GCF_036785885.1. Lineage (NCBI taxonomy): Eukaryota > Viridiplantae > Streptophyta > Magnoliopsida > Gentianales > Rubiaceae > Coffea > Coffea arabica. Next base: position 19,715,022 of record NC_092318.1, on the reverse strand, counting down.
CGATTATCGGATGAAGGTCCAAGACCCACCGTTTCGAAGCTAAGAGATCAGGCTACAATGCTGAAGAAGCCAACTCTGTCCAGTATCGAGTGTAACCAGGTAAAAAATGCAAGATACTACACCAGAACCGTAAAAACAGGTTCGCCAATCGCATTCTGGTGCAAACATCATAAATCAACCTACCTAAGTCCAAATTCATAAATTCCAAAGCCATCCGAAAGATAAGAAACAGGGCTACATTTCATCAGAAGACCTCAACAACCAATTCGGAAGCATTCCCAACCAAAATAACCAATTATAAACGCAATTCTCACATTCGGGTAAAACCAGGGCAGCAAGGGTAATTCCGTCTTTTCACAAGATACGCTGCTCGGATTGACCTGAAAATTAGAAAATTTCTGGGTTCTCACACTCATTCTTTCGGGGTGTCACAAACTCCTCTCCTTAAAAGAACGTCGTCCTCGACATTCCATCTTACACCAATCAAGTCGAGACATCCCGCAAGAATCACTAATATTTCAGACCAAACCCACTGTCCGGCATCCTAAACTTCAAGCCTAGGATACACTACAAGAATCTGAAGCCTAAGCTCTGATACCAACTGTGACGGCCCCACCTCCCCCTAAGGCGAACCAAAGGGTTCGGCGGGCCGCCTGCCCAGCTCTCGCCGGGACTCAGCCGTTCACTACAGTCCTCAAATGAATTACAATATAAATCTCAAATATTACAACAAGTTCTTCAATAATTACATGTCATAAGCGAATCGGAAACTAAATTTTCAACTATACATCAAATGATTCCAAATCCAAACTGTACAAGATATATGCCATCCAGCCACATGAATATGTACTACTCGCCCTTCCTTCGCCTTGAGCCCTGTGGAGGGGAATAAAATCGTTTTGGGGGGAGCTAGAAGCTCAGCGAGTAACCAGTAAAAGCAGTCATCAAATATATTTCACAATAATGCATTTCAATGATGTCATGATTCCAAGATCAAATGTACATTTATTGCTCTCGTGAGCCAGTGAAATCATTGCACTTGAACACCCAACGCTCAAATAGATCATTTTACATTAACAGTGAGAGGGAGCCCCTTTTTGAGCTCCAGATAACATCAACATGAACCATAAACAGGGTGGAGACGTTGGTGTCCAGCACAAGACTTTCCCAGAACTCATTGAAGCCAAAATCATATCATGAATTCACATGCAAGCACGCATGAGATGCCGTCGAGTAAATAATGCAAGAAACATTTCAATAAAAACTTTGGAAACAGTTTAGGGTCACTCACCTCCATGGTTCAGAAACCATCCATCAAATATCATCGCCTTACTCAAATCCAAGCCTTAGATCACAAACGCAAAGCAATCAAGCCCTTTAAAAGTTCGGACAACACTTCCCCTAAATTTGCTTACTTTTGCTGCCGTCATGGCTTCATTATATTTCTCATTCAAACCCAAAGGTACACACACAACAACAAGTTCATTCAATAGCCATTCAGCAAGCTCCCAGAAGTACAAATACAAGTCAAGCTAGGGAAAAGTCCGGAAATGAAAGTTAAGCTCAAACCCAGAAAAACAGTTTTTGACATTATTTTGCGGTAATGGCACCAAAGGCACTACGATTATCGGATGAATGTCCAAGACCCACCGTTTCGAAGCTAAGAGATCAGGCTACAATGCTGAAGAAGCCAACTCTGTCCAGTATCGAGTGTAACCAGGTAAAAAATGCAAGATACTACACCAGAACCGCAAAAACAGGTTCGCCAATCGCATTCTGGTGCAAACATCATAAATCAACCTACCTAAGTCCAAATTCATAAATTCCAAAGCCATCCGAAAGATAAGAAACAGGGCTACATTTCATCAGAAGACCTCAACAACCAATTCGGAAGCATTCCCAACCAAAATAACCAATTACAGACGCAATTCTCACATTCGGGTAAAACCAGGGCAGCAAGGGTAATTCCGTCTTTTCACAAGATACGCTGCTCGGATTGACCTGAAAATTAGAAAATTTCTGGGTTCTCACACTCATTCTTTCGGGGCGTCACAAACTCCCCTCCTTAAAAGAACGTCGTCCTCGACATTCCATCTTATACCAATCAAGTCGAGACATCCCGCAAGAATCACTAATATTTCAGACCAAACCCACTGTCCGGCATCCTAAACTTCAAGCCTAGGATACACTACAAGAATCTGAAGCCTAAGCTCTGATACCAACTGTGACGGCCCCACCTCCCCCTAAGGCGAACCAAAGGGTTCGGCGGGCCGCCTGCCCAGCTCTCGCCGGGACTCAGCCGTTCACTACAGTCCTCAAATGAATTACAATATAAATCTCAAATATTACAACAAGTTCTTCAATAATTACATGTCATAAGCGAAGCGGAAACTAAATTTTCAACTATACATCAAATGATTCCGAATCCAAACTGTACAAGATATATGCCATCCAGCCACATGAATATGTACTACTCGCCCTTCCTTCGCCTTGAGCCCTGTGGAGGGGAATAAAATCGTTTTGGGGGGAGCTAGAAGCTCAGCGAGTAACCAGTAAAAGCAGTCATCAAATATATTTCACAATAATGCATTTCAATGATGTCATGATTCCAAGATCAAATGTACATTTATTGCTCTCGTGAGCCAGTGAAATCATTGCACTTCAACACCTAACGCTCAAATAGATCATTTTACATTAACAGTGAGAGGGAGCCCCTTTTTGAGCTCCAGATAACATCAACATGAACCATAAACAGGGTGGAGACGTTGGTGTCCAGCACAAGACTTTCCCAGAACTCATTGAAGCCAAAATCATATCATGAATTCACATGCAAGCACGCATGAGATGCCGTCGAGTAAATAATGCAAGAAACATTTCAATAAAAACTTTGGAAACAGTTTAGGGTCACTCACCTCCATGGTTCAGAAACCATCCATCAAATATCATCGCCTTACTCAAATCCAAGCCTTAGATCACAAACGCAAAGCAATCAAGCCCTTTAAAAGTTCGGACAACACTTCCCCTAAATTTGCTTACTTTTGCTGCCGTCATGGCTTCATTATATTTCTCATTCAAACCCAAAGGTACACACACAACAACAAGTTCATTCAATAGCCATTCAGCAAGCTCCCAGAAGTACAAATACAAGTCAAGCTAGGGAAAAGTCCGGAAATGAAAGTTAAGCTCAAACCCAGAAAAATAGTTTTTGACATCATTTTGCGGTAATGGCACCAAAGGCACTACGATTATCGGATGAAGGTCCAAGACCCACCGTTTCGAAGCTAAGAGATCAGGCTACAATGCTGAAGAAGCCAACTCTGTCCAGTATCGAGTGTAACCAGGTAAAAAATGCAAGATACTACACCAGAACCGCAAAAACAGGTTCGCCAATCGCATTCTGGTGCAAACATCATAAATCAACCTACCTAAGTCCAAATTCAGAAATTCCAAAGCCATCCGAAAGATAAGAAACAGGGCTACATTTCATCAGAAGACCTCAACAACCTATTCGGAAGCATTCCCAACCAAAATAACCAATTATAGACGCAATTCTCACATTCGGGTAAAACCAGGGCAGCAAGGGTAATTCCGTCTTTTCACAAGATACGCTGCTCGGATTGACCTGAAAATTAGAAAATTTCTGGGTTCTCACACTCATTCTTTCGGGGTGTCACAAACTCCTCTCCTTAAAAGAACGTCGTCCTCGACATTCCATCTTACACCAATCAAGTCGAGACATCCCGCAAGAATCACTAATATTTCAGACCAAACCCACTGTCCGGCATCCTAAACTTCAAGCCTAGGATACACTACAAGAATCTGAAGCCTAAGCTCTGATACCAACTGTGACGGCCCCACCTCCCCCTAAGGCGAACCAAAGGGTTCGGCGGGCCGCCTGCCCAGCTCTCGCCGGGACTCAGCCGTTCACTACAGTCCTCAAATGAATTACAATATAAATCTCAAATATTACAACAAGTTCTTCAATAATTACATGTCATAAGCGAAGCGGAAACTAAATTTTCAACTATACATCAAATGATTCCAAATCCAAACTGTACAAGATATATGCCATCCAGCCACATGAATATGTACTACTCGCCCTTCCTTCGCCTTGAGCCCTGTGGAGGGGAATAAAATCGTTTTGGGGGGAGCTAGAAGCTCAGCGAGTAACCAGTAAAAGCAGTCATCAAATATATTTCACAATAATGCATTTCAATGATGTCATGATTCCAAGATCAAATGTACATTTATTGCTCTCGTGAGCCAGTGAAATCATTGCACTTGAACACCCAACGCTCAAATAGATCATTTTACATTAACAGTGAGAGGGAGCCCCTTTTTGAGCTCCAGATAACATCAACATGAACCATAAACAGGGTGGAGACGTTGGTGTCCAGCACAAGACTTTCCCAGAACTCATTGAAGCCAAAATCATATCATGAATTCACATGCAAGCACGCATGAGATGCCGTCGAGTAAATAATGCAAGAAACATTTCAATAAAAACTTTGGAAACAGTTTAGGGTCACTCACCTCCATGGTTCAGAAACCATCCATCAAATATCATCGCCTTACTCAAATCCAAGCCTTACATCACAAACGCAAAGCAATCAAACCCTTTAAAAGTTCGGACAACACTTCCCCTAAATTTGCTTACTTTTGCTGCCGTCATGGCTTCATTATATTTCTCATTCAAACCCAAAGGTACACACACAACAACAAGTTCATTCAATAGCCATTCAGCAAGCTCCCAGAAGTACAAATACAAGTCAAGCTAGGGAAAAGTCCGGAAATGAAAGTTAAGCTCAAACCCAGAAAAATAGTTTTTGACATCATTTTGCGGTAATGGCACCAAAGGCACTACGATTATCGGATGAAGGTCCAAGACCCACCGTTTCGAAGCTAAGAGATCAGGCTACAATGCTGAAGAAGCCAACTCTGTCCAGTATCGAGTGTAACCAGGTAAAAAATGCAAGATACTACACCAGAACCGCAAAAACAGGTTCGCCAATCGCATTCTGGTGCAAACATCATAAATCAACCTACCTAAGTCCAAATTCAGAAATTCCAAAGCCATCCGAAAGATAAGAAACAGGGCTACATTTCATCAGAAGACCTCAACAACCTATTCGGAAGCATTCCCAACCAAAATAACCAATTATAGACGCAATTCTCACATTCGGGTAAAACCAGGGCAGCAAGGGTAATTCCGTCTTTTCACAAGATACGCTGCTCGGATTGACCTGAAAATTAGAAAATTTCTGGGTTCTCACACTCATTCTTTCGGGGTGTCACAAACTCCTCTCCTTAAAAGAACGTCGTCCTCGACATTCCATCTTACACCAATCAAGTCGAGACATCCCGCAAGAATCACTAATATTTCAGACCAAACCCACTGTCCGGCATCCTAAACTTCAAGCCTAGGATACACTACAAGAATCTGAAGCCTAAGCTCTGATACCAACTGTGACGGCCCCACCTCCCCCTAAGGCGAACCAAAGGGTTCGGCGGGCCGCCTGCCCAGCTCTCGCCGGGACTCAGCCGTTCACTACAGTCCTCAAATGAATTACAATATAAATCTCAAATATTACAACAAGTTCTTCAATAATTACATGTCATAAGCGAAGCGGAAACTAAATTTTCAACTATACATCAAATGATTCCAAATCCAAACTGTACAAGATATATGCCATCCAGCCACATGAATATGTACTACTCGCCCTTCCTTCGCCTTGAGCCCTGTGGAGGGGAATAAAATCGTTTTGGGGGGAGCTAGAAGCTCAGCGAGTAACCAGTAAAAGCAGTCATCAAATATATTTCACAATAATGCATTTCAATGATGTCATGATTCCAAGATCAAATGTACATTTATTGCTCTCGTGAGCCAGTGAAATCATTGCACTTGAACACCCAACGCTCAAATAGATCATTTTACATTAACAGTGAGAGGGAGCCCCTTTTTGAGCTCCAGATAACATCAGCATGAACCATAAACAGGGTGGAGACGTTGGTGTCCAACACAAGACTTTCCCAGAACTCATTGAAGCCAAAATCATATCATGAATTCACATGCAAGCACGCATGAGATGCCGTCGAGTAAATAATGCAAGAAACATTTCAATAAAAACTTTGGAAACAGTTTAGGGTCACTCACCTCCATGGTTCAGAAACCATCCATCAAATATCATCGCCTTACTCAAATCCAAGCCTTAGATCACAAACGCAAAGCAATCAAGCCCTTTAAAAGTTCGGACAACACTTCCCCTAAATTTGCTTACTTTTGCTGCCGTCATGGCTTCATTATATTTCTCATTCAAACCCAAAGGTACACACACAACAACAAGTTCATTCAATAGCCATTCAGCAAGCTCCCAGAAGTACAAATACAAGTCAAGCTAGGGAAAAGTCCGGAAATGAAAGTTAAGCTCAAACCCAGAAAAACAGTTTTTGACATTATTTTGCGGTAATGGCACCAAAGGCACTACGATTATCGGATGAATGTCCAAGACCCACCGTTTCGAAGCTAAGAGATCAGGCTACAATGCTGAAGAAGCCAACTCTGTCCAGTATCGAGTGTAACCAGGTAAAAAATGCAAGATACTACACCAGAACCGCAAAAACAGGTTCGCCAATCGCATTCTGGTGCAAACATCATAAATCAACCTACCTAAGTCCAAATTCAGAAATTCCAAAGCCATCCGAAAGATAAGAAACAGGGCTACATTTCATCAGAAGACCTCAACAACCAATTCGGAAGCATTCCCAACCAAAATAACCAATTACAGACGCAATTCTCACATTCGAGTAAAACCAGGGCAGCAAGGGTAATTCCGTCTTTTCACAAGATACGCTGCTCGGATTGACCTGAAAATTAGAAAATTTCTGGGTTCTCACACTCATTCTTTCGGGGCGTCACAAACTCCCCTCCTTAAAAGAACGTCGTCCTCGACATTCCATCTTATACCAATCAAGTCGAGATATCCCGCAAGAATCACTAATATTTCAGACCAAACCCACTGTCCGGCATCCTAAACTTCAAGCCTAGGATACACTACAAGAATCTGAAGCCTAAGCTCTGATACCAACTGTGACGGCCCCACCTCCCCCTAAGGCGAACCAAAGGGTTCGGCGGGCCGCCTGCCCATCTCTCGCCGGGACTCAGCCGTTCACTACAGTCCTCAAATGAATTACAATATAAATCTCAAATATTACAACAAGTTCTTCAATAATTACATGTCATAAGCGAAGCGGAAACTAAATTTTCAACTATACATCAAATGATTCCAAATCCAAACTGTACAAGATATATGCCATCCAGCCACATGAATATGTACTACTCGCCCTTCCTTCGCCTTGAGCCCTGTGGAGGGGAATAAAATCGTTTTGGGGGGAGCTAGAAGCTCAGCGAGTAACCAGTAAAAGCAGTCATCAAATATATTTCACAATAATGCATTTCAATGATGTCATGATTCCAAGATCAAATGTACATTTATTGCTCTCGTGAGCCAGTGAAATCATTGCACTTGAACACCCAACGCTCAAATAGATCATTTTACATTAACAGTGAGAGGGAGCCCCTTTTTGAGCTCCAGATAACATCAGCATGAACCATAAACAGGGTGGAGACGTTGGTGTCCAGCACAAGACTTTCCCAGAACTCATTGAAGCCAAAATCATATCATGAATTCACATGCAAGCACGCATGAGATGCCGTCGAGTAAATAATGCAAGAAACATTTCAATAAAAACTTTGGAAACAGTTTAGGGTCACTCACCTCCATGGTTCAGAAACCATCCATCAAATATCATCGCCTTACTCAAATCCAAGCCTTAGATCACAAACGCAAAGCAATCAAGCCCTTTAAAAGTTCGGACAACACTTCCCCTAAATTTGCTTACTTTTGCTGCCGTCATGGCTTCATTATATTTCTCATTCAAACCCAAAGGTACACACACAACAACAAGTTCATTAAATAGCCATTCAGCAAGCTTCCAGAAGTACAAATACAAGTCAAGCTAGGGAAAAGTCCGGAAATGAAAGTTAATCTCAAACCCAGAAAAACAGTTTTTGACATCATTTTGCGGTAATGGCACCAAAGGCACTATGATTATCGAATGAAGGTCCAAGACCCACCGTTTCGAAGCTAAGAGATCAGGCTACAATGCTAAAGAAGCCAACTCTGTCCAGTATCGAGTGTAACCAGGTAAAAAATGCAAGATACTACACCAGAACCGCAAAAACAGGTTCGCCAATCGTATTCTGGTACAAACATCATAAATCAACCTACCTAAGTCCAAATTCAGAAATTCCAAAGCCATCCGAAAGGTAAGAAACAGGGCTACATTTCATCAGAAGACCTCAACAACCAATTCGGAAGCATTCCCAACCAAAATAACCAATTACAGACGCAATTCTCACATTCGGGTAAAACCAGGGCAGCAAGGGTAATTCCGTCTTTTCACAAGATACGCTGCTCGGATTGACATGAAAATTAGAAAATTTCTGGGTTCTCACACTCATTCTTTCGGGGCGTCACAAACTCCCCTCCTTAAAAGAACGTCGTCCTCGACATTCCATCTTACACCAATCAAGTCGAGACATCCCGCAAGAATCACTAATATTTCAGACCAAACCCACTGTCCGGCATCCTAAACTTCAAGCCTAGGATACACTACAAGAATCTGAAGCCTAAGCTCTGATACCAACTGTGACGGCCCCACCTCCCCCTAAGGCGAACCAAAGGGTTCGGCGGGCCGCCTGCCCAGCTCTCGCCGGGACTCAGCCGTTCACTACAGTCCTCAAATGAATTACAATATAAATCTCAAATATTACAACAAGTTCTTCAATAATTACATGTCATAAGCGAAGCGGAAACTAAATTTTCAACTATACATCAAATGATTCCAAATCCAAACTGTACAAGATATATGCCATCCAGCCACATGAATATGTACTACTCGCCCTTCCTTCGCCTTGAGCCCTGTGGAGGGGAATAAAATCGTTTTGGGGGGAGCTAGAAGCTCAGCGAGTAACCAGTAAAAGCAGTCATCAAATATATTTCACAATAATGCATTTCAATGATGTCATGATTCCAAGATCAAATGTACATTTATTGCTCTCGTGAGCCAGTGAAATCATTGCACTTGAACACCCAACGCTCAAATAGATCATTTTACATTAACAGTGAGAGGGAGCCCCTTTTTGAGCTCCAGATAACATCAACATGAACCATAAACAGGGTGGAGACGTTGGTGTCCAGCACAAGACTTTTCCAGAACTCATTGAAGCCAAAATCATATCATGAATTCACATGCAAGCACGCATGAGATGCCGTCGATTAAATAATGCAAGAAACATTTCAATAAAAACTTTGGAAACAGTTTAGGGTCACTCACCTCCATGGTTCAGAAACCATCCATCAAATATCATCGCCTTACTCAAATCCAAGCCTTACATCACAAACGCAAAGCAATCAAGCCCTTTAAAAGTTCGGACAACACTTCCCCTAAATTTGCTTACTTTTGCTGCCGTCATGGCTTCATTATATTTCTCATTCAAACCCAAAGGTACACACACAACAACAAGTTCATTCAATAGCCATTCAGCAAGCTCCCAGAAGTACAAATACAAGTCAAGCTAGGGAAAAGTCCGGAAATGAAAGTTAAGCTCAAACCCAGAAAAATAGTTTTTGACATCATTTTGCGGTAATGGCACCAAAGGCACTACGATTATCGGATGAAGGTCCAAGACCCACCGTTTCGAAGCTAAGAGATCAGGCTACAATGCTGAAGAAGCCAACTCTGTCCAGTATCGAGTGTAACCAGGTAAAAAATGCAAGATACTACACCAGAACCGCAAAAACAGGTTCGCCAATCGCATTCTGGTGCAAACATCATAAATCAACCTACCTAAGTCCAAATTCAGAAATTCCAAAGCCATCCGAAAGATAAGAAACAGGGCTACATTTCATCAGAAGACCTCAACAACCTATTCGGAAGCATTCCCAACCAAAATAACCAATTATAGACGCAATTCTCACATTCGGGTAAAACCAGGGCAGCAAGGGTAATTCCGTCTTTTCACAAGATACGCTGCTCGGATTGACCTGAAAATTAGAAAATTTCTGGGTTCTCACACTCATTCTTTCGGGGTGTCACAAACTCCTCTCCTTAAAAGAACGTCGTCCTCGACATTCCATCTTACACCAATCAAGTCGAGACATCCCGCAAGAATCACTAATATTTCAGACCAAACCCACTGTCCGGCATCCTAAACTTCAAGCCTTGGATACACTACAAGAATCTGAAGCCTAAGCTCTGATACCAACTGTGACGGCCCCACCTCCCCCTAAGGCGAACCAAAGGGTTCGGCGGGCCGCCTGCCCAGCTCTCGCCGGGACTCAGCCGTTCACTACAGTCCTCAAATGAATTACAATATAAATCTCAAATATTACAACAAGTTCTTCAATAATTACATGTCATAAGCGAAGCGGAAACTAAATTTTCAACTATACATCAAATGATTCCAAATCCAAACTGTACAAGATATATGCCATCCAGCCACATGAATATGTACTACTCGCCCTTCCTTCGCCTTGAGCCCTGTGGAGGGGAATAAAATCGTTTTGGGGGGAGCTAGAAGCTCAGCGAGTAACCAGTAAAAGCAGTCATCAAATATATTTCACAATAATGCATTTCAATGATGTCATGATTCCAAGATCAAATGTACATTTATTGCTCTCGTGAGCCAGTGAAATCATTGCACTTGAACACCCAACGCTCAAATAGATCATTTTACATTAACAGTGAGAGGGAGCCCCTTTTTGAGCTCCAGATAACATCAGCATGAACCATAAACAGGGTGGAGACGTTGGTGTCCAGCACAAGACTTTCCCAGAACTCATTGAAGCCAAAATCATATCATGAATTCACATGCAAGCACGCATGAGATGCCGTCGAGTAAATAATGCAAGAAACATTTCAATAAAAACTTTGGAAACAGTTTAGGGTCACTCACCTCCATGGTTCAGAAACCATCCATCAAATATCATCGCCTTACTCAAATCCAAGCCTTAGATCACAAACGCAAAGCAATCAAGCCCTTTAAAAGTTCGGACAACACTTCCCCTAAATTTGCTTACTTTTGCTGCCGTCATGGCTTCATTATATTTCTCATTCAAACCCAAAGGTACACACACAACAACAAGTTCATTAAATAGCCATTCAGCAAGCTTCCAGAAGTACAAATACAAGTCAAGCTAGGGAAAAGTCCGGAAATGAAAGTTAAGCTCAAACCCAGAAAAACAGTTTTTGACATCATTTTGCGGTAATGGCACCAAAGGCACTATGATTATCGAATGAAGGTCCAAGACCCACCGTTTCGAAGCTAAGAGATCAGGCTACAATGCTAAAGAAGCCAACTCTGTCCAGTATCGAGTGTAACCAGGTAAAAAATGCAAGATACTACACCAGAACCGCAAAAACAGGTTCGCCAATCGTATTCTGGTACAAACATCATAAATCAACCTACCTAAGTCCAAATTCAGATATTCCAAAGCCATCCGAAAGGTAAGAAACAGGGCTACATTTCATCAGAAGACCTCAACAACCAATTCGGAAGCATTCCCAACCAAAATAACCAATTACAGACGCAATTCTCACATTCGGGTAAAACCAGGGCAGCAAGGGTAATTCCGTCTTTTCACAAGATACGCTGCTCGGATTGACATGAAAATTAGAAAATTTCTGGGTTCTCACACTCATTCTTTCGGGGCGTCACAAACTCCCCTCCTTAAAAGAACGTCGTCCTCGACATTCCATCTTACACCAATCAAGTCGAGACATCCCGCAAGAATCACTAATATTTCAGACCAAACCCACTGTCCGGCATCCTAAACTTCAAGCCTAGGATACACTACAAGAATCTGAAGCCTAAGCTCTGATACCAACTGTGACGGCCCCACCTCCCCCTAAGGCGAACCAAAGGGTTCGGCGGGCCGCCTGCCCAGCTCTCGCCGGGACTCAGCCGTTCACTACAGTCCTCAAATGAATTACAATATAAATCTCAAATATTACAACAAGTTCTTCAATAATTACATGTCATAAGCGAAGCGGAAACTAAATTTTCAACTATACATCAAATGATTCCAAATCCAAACTGTACAAGATATATGCCATCCAGCCACATGAATATGTACTACTCGCCCTTCCTTCGCCTTGAGCCCTGTGGAGGGGAATAAAATCGTTTTGGGGGGAGCTAGAAGCTCAGCGAGTAACCAGTAAAAGCAGTCATCAAATATATTTCACAATAATGCATTTCAATGATGTCATGATTCCAAGATCAAATGTACATTTATTGCTCTCGTGAGCCAGTGAAATCATTGCACTTGAACACCCAACGCTCAAATAGATCATTTTACATTAACAGTGAGAGGGAGCCCCTTTTTGAGCTCCAGATAACATCAACATGAACCATAAACAGGGTGGAGACGTTGGTGTCCAGCACAAGACTTTCCCAGAACTCATTGAAGCCAAAATCATATCATGAATTCACATGCAAGCACGCATGAGATGCCGTCGAGTAAATAATGCAAGAAACATTTCAATAAAAACTTTGGAAACAGTTTAGGGTCACTCACCTCCATGGTTCAGAAACCATCCATCAAATATCATCGCCTTACTCAAATCCAAGCCTTACATCACTAACGCAAAGCAATCAAGCCCTTTAAAAGTTCGGACAACACTTCCCCTAAATTTGCTTACTTTTGCTGCCGTCATGGCTTCATTATATTTCTCATTCAAACCCAAAGGTACACACACAACAACAAGTTCATTCAATAGCCATTCAGCAAGCTCCCAGAAGTACAAATACAAGTCAAGCTAGGGAAAAGTCCGGAAATGAAAGTTAAGCTCAAACCCAGAAAAATAGTTTTTGACATCATTTTGCGGTAATGGCACCAAAGGCACTACGATTATCGGATGAAGGTCCAAGACCCACCGTTTCGAAGCTAAGAGATCAGGCTACAATGCTGAAGAAGCCAACTCTGTCCAGTATCGAGTGTAACCAGGTAAAAAATGCAAGATACTACACCAGAACCGCAAAAACAGGTTCGCCAATCGCATTCTGGTGCAAACATCATAAATCAACCTACCTAAGTCCAAATTCAGAAATTCCAAAGCCATCCGAAAGATAAGAAACAGGGCTACATTTCATCAGAAGACCTCAACAACCTATTCGGAAGCATTCCCAACCAAAATAACCAATTATAGACGCAATTCTCACATTCGGGTAAAACCAGGGCAGCAAGGGTAATTCCGTCTTTTCACAAGATACGCTGCTCGGATTGACCTGAAAATTAGAAAATTTCTGGGTTCTCACACTCATTCTTTCGGGGTGTCACAAACTCCTCTCCTTAAAAGAACGTCGTCCTCGACATTCCATCTTACACCAATCAAGTCGAGACATCCCGCAAGAATCACTAATATTTCAGACCAAACCCACTGTCCGGCATCCTAAACTTCAAGCCTTGGATACACTACAAGAATCTGAAGCCTAAGCTCTGATACCAACTGTGACGGCCCCACCTCCCCCTAAGGCGAACCAAAGGGTTCGGCGGGCCGCCTGCCCAGCTCTCGCCGGGACTCAGCCGTTCACTACAGTCCTCAAATGAATTACAATATAAATCTCAAATATTACAACAAGTTCTTCAATAATTACATGTCATAAGCGAAGCGGAAACTAAATTTTCAACTATACATCAAATGATTCCAAATCCAAACTGTACAAGATATATGCCATCCAGCCACATGAATATGTACTACTCGCCCTTCCTTCGCCTTGAGCCCTGTGGAGGGGAATAAAATCGTTTTGGGGGGAGCTAGAAGCTCAGCGAGTAACCAGTAAAAGCAGTCATCAAATATATTTCACAATAATGCATTTCAATGATGTCATGATTCCAAGATCAAATGTACATTTATTGCTCTCGTGAGCCAGTGAAATCATTGCACTTGAACACCCAACGCTCAAATAGATCATTTTACATTAACAGTGAGAGGGAGCCCCTTTTTGAGCTCCAGATAACATCAGCATGAACCATAAACAGGGTGGAGACGTTGGTGTCCAGCACAAGACTTTCCCAGAACTCATTGAAGCCAAAATCATATCATGAATTCACATGCAAGCACGCATGAGATGCCGTCGAGTAAATAATGCAAGAAACATTTCAATAAAAACTTTGGAAACAGTTTAGGGTCACTCACCTCCATGGTTCAGAAACCATCCATCAAATATCATCGCCTTACTCAAATCCAAGCCTTAGATCACAAACGCAAAGCAATCAAGCCCTTTAAAAGTTCGGACAACACTTCCCCTAAATTTGCTTACTTTTGCTGCCGTCATGGCTTCATTATATTTCTCATTCAAACCCAAAGGTACACACACAACAACAAGTTCATTAAATAGCCATTCAGCAAGCTTCCAGAAGTACAAATACAAGTCAAGCTAGGGAAAAGTCCGGAAATGAAAGTTAATCTCAAACCCAGAAAAACAGTTTTTGACATCATTTTGCGGTAATGGCACCAAAGGCACTATGATTATCGAATGAAGGTCCAAGACCCACCGTTTCGAAGCTAAGAGATCAGGCTACAATGCTAAAGAAGCCAACTCTGTCCAGTATCGAGTGTAACCAGGTAAAAAATGCAAGATACTACACCAGAACCGCAAAAACAGGTTCGCCAATCGTATTCTGGTACAAACATCATAAATCAACCTACCTAAGTCCAAATTCAGAAATTCCAAAGCCATCCGAAAGGTAAGAAACAGGGCTACATTTCATCAGAAGACCTCAACAACCAATTCGGAAGCATTCCCAACCAAAATAACCAATTACAGACGCAATTCTCACATTCGGGTAAAACCAGGGCAGCAAGGGTAATTCCGTCTTTTCACAAGATACGCTGCTCGGATTGACATGAAAATTAGAAAATTTCTGGGTTCTCACACTCATTCTTTCGGGGCGTCACAAACTCCCCTCCTTAAAAGAACGTCGTCCTCGACATTCCATCTTACACCAATCAAGTCGAGACATCCCGCAAGAATCACTAATATTTCAGACCAAACCCACTGTCCGGCATCCTAAACTTCAAGCCTAGGATACACTACAAGAATCTGAAGCCTAAGCTCTGATACCAACTGTGACGGCCCCACCTCCCCCTAAGGCGAACCAAAGGGTTCGGCGGGCCGCCTGCCCAGCTCTCGCCGGGACTCAGCCGTTCACTACAGTCCTCAAATGAATTACAATATAAATCTCAAATATTACAACAAGTTCTTCAATAATTACATGTCATAAGCGAAGCGGAAACTAAATTTTCAACTATACATCAAATGATTCCAAATCCAAACTGTACAAGATATATGCCATCCAGCCACATGAATATGTACTACTCGCCCTTCCTTCGCCTTGAGCCCTGTGGAGGGGAATAAAATCGTTTTGGGGGGAGCTAGAAGCTCAGCGAGTAACCAGTAAAAGCAGTCATCAAATATATTTCACAATAATGCATTTCAATGATGTCATGATTCCAAGATCAAATGTACATTTATTGCTCTCGTGAGCCAGTGAAATCATTGCACTTGAACACCCAACGCTCAAATAGATCATTTTACATTAACAGTGAGAGGGAGCCCCTTTTTGAGCTCCAGATAACATCAACATGAACCATAAACAGGGTGGAGACGTTGGTGTCCAGCACAAGACTTTCCCAGAACTCATTGAAGCCAAAATCATATCATGAATTCACATGCAAGCACGCATGAGATGCCGTCGAGTAAATAATGCAAGAAACATTTCAATAAAAACTTTGGAAACAGTTTAGGGTCACTCACCTCCATGGTTCAGAAACCATCCATCAAATATCATCGCCTTACTCAAATCCAAGCCTTAGATCACAAACGCAAAGCAATCAAGCCCTTTAAAAGTTCGGACAACACTTCCCCTAAATTTGCTTACTTTTGCTGCCGTCATGGCTTCATTATATTTCTCATTCAAACCCAAAGGTACACACACAACAACAAGTTCATTCAATAGCCATTCAGCAAGCTCCCAGAAGTACAAATACAAGTCAAGCTAGGGAAAAGTCCGGAAATGAAAGTTAAGCTCAAACCCAGAAAAATAGTTTTTGACATCATTTTGCGGTAATGGCACCAAAGGCACTACGATTATCGGATGAAGGTCCAAGACCCACCGTTTCGAAGCTAAGAGATCAGGCTACAATGCTGAAGAAGCCAACTCTGTCCAGTATCGAGTGTAACCAGGTAAAAAATGCAAGATACTACACCAGAACCGCAAAAACAGGTTCGCCAATCGCATTCTGGTGCAAACATCATAAATCAACCTACCTAAGTCCAAATTCAGAAATTCCAAAGCCATCCGAAAGATAAGAAACAGGGCTACATTTCATCAGAAGACCTCAACAACCTATTCGGAAGCATTCCCAACCAAAATAACCAATTATAGACGCAATTCTCACATTCGGGTAAAACCAGGGCAGCAAGGGTAATTCCGTCTTTTCACAAGATACGCTGCTCGGATTGACCTGAAAATTAGAAAATTTCTGGGTTCTCACACTCATTCTTTCGGGGTGTCACAAACTCCTCTCCTTAAAAGAACGTCGTCCTCGACATTCCATCTTACACCAATCAAGTCGAGACATCCCGCAAGAATCACTAATATTTCAGACCAAACCCACTGTCCGGCATCCTAAACTTCAAGCCTTGGATACACTACAAGAATCTGAAGCCTAAGCTCTGATACCAACTGTGACGGCCCCACCTCCCCCTAAGGCGAACCAAAGGGTTCGGCGGGCCGCCTGCCCAGCTCTCGCCGGGACTCAGCCGTTCACTACAGTCCTCAAATGAATTACAATATAAATCTCAAATATTACAACAAGTTCTTCAATAATTACATGTCATAAGCGAAGCGGAAACTAAATTTTCAACTATACATCAAATGATTCCAAATCCAAACTGTACAAGATATATGCCATCCAGCCACATGAATATGTACTACTCGCCCTTCCTTCGCCTTGAGCCCTGTGGAGGGGAATAAAATCGTTTTGGGGGGAGCTAGAAGCTCAGCGAGTAACCAGTAAAAGCAGTCATCAAATATATTTCACAATAATGCATTTCAATGATGTCATGATTCCAAGATCAAATGTACATTTATTGCTCTCGTGAGCCAGTGAAATCATTGCACTTGAACACCCAACGCTCAAATAGATCATTTTACATTAACAGTGAGAGGGAGCCCCTTTTTGAGCTCCAGATAACATCAGCATGAACCATAAACAGGGTGGAGACGTTGGTGTCCAGCACAAGACTTTCCCAGAACTCATTGAAGCCAAAATCATATCATGAATTCACATGCAAGCACGCATGAGATGCCGTCGAGTAAATAATGCAAGAAACATTTCAATAAAAACTTTGGAAACAGTTTAGGGTCACTCACCTCCATGGTTCAGAAACCATCCATCAAATATCATCGCCTTACTCAAATCCAAGCCTTAGATCACAAACGCAAAGCAATCAAGCCCTTTAAAAGTTCGGACAACACTTCCCCTAAATTTGCTTACTTTTGCTGCCGTCATGGCTTCATTATATTTCTCATTCAAACCCAAAGGTACACACACAACAACAAGTTCATTAAATAGCCATTCAGCAAGCTTCCAGAAGTACAAATACAAGTCAAGCTAGGGAAAAGTCCGGAAATGAAAGTTAAGCTCAAACCCAGAAAAACAGTTTTTGACATCATTTTGCGGTAATGGCACCAAAGGCACTATGATTATCGAATGAAGGTCCAAGACCCACCGTTTCGAAGCTAAGAGATCAGGCTACAATGCTAAAGAAGCCAACTCTGTCCAGTATTGAGTGTAACCAGGTAAAAAATGCAAGATACTACACCAGAACCGCAAAAACAGGTTCGCCAATCGTATTCTGGTACAAACATCATAAATCAACCTACCTAAGTCCAAATTCAGAAATTCCAAAGCCATCCGAAAGGTAAGAAACAGGGCTACATTTCATCAGAAGACCTCAACAACCAATTCGGAAGCATTCCCAACCAAAATAACCAATTACAGACGCAATTCTCACATTCGGGTAAAACCAGGGCAGCAAGGGTAATTCCGTCTTTTCACAAGATACGCTGCTCGGATTGACATGAAAATTAGAAAATTTCTGGGTTCTCACACTCATTCTTTCGGGGCGTCACAAACTCCCCTCCTTAAAAGAACGTCGTCCTCGACATTCCATCTTACACCAATCAAGTCGAGACATCCCGCAAGAATCACTAATATTTCAGACCAAACCCACTGTCCGGCATCCTAAACTTCAAGCCTAGGATACACTACAAGAATCTGAAGCCTAAGCTCTGATACCAACTGTGACGGCCCCACCTCCCCCTAAGGTGAACCAAAGGGTTCGGCGGGCCGCCTGCCCAGCTCTCGCCGGGACTCAGCCGTTCACTACAGTCCTCAAATGAATTACAATATAAATCTCAAATATTACAACAAGTTCTTCAATAATTACATGTCATAAGCGAAGCGGAAACTAAATTTTCAACTATACATCAAATGATTCCAAATCCAAACTGTACAAGATATATGCCATCCAGCCACATGAATATGTACTACTCGCCCTTCCTTCGCCTTGAGCCCTGTGGAGGGGAATAAAATCATTTTGGGGGGAGCTAGAAGCTCAGCGAGTAACCAGTAAAAGCAGTCATCAAATATATTTCACAATAATGCATTTCAATGATGTCATGATTCCAAGATCAAATGTACATTTATTGCTCTCGTGAGCCAGTGAAATCATTGCACTTGAACACCCAACGCTCAAATAGATCATTTTACATTAACAGTGAGAGGGAGCCCCTTTTTGAGCTCCAGATAACATCAACATGAACCATAAACAGGGTGGAGACGTTGGTGTCCAGCACAAGACTTTCCCAGAACTCATTGAAGCCAAAATCATATCATGAATTCACATGCAAGCACGCATGAGATGCCGTCGAGTAAATAATGCAAGAAACATTTCAATAAAAACTTTGGAAACAGTTTAGGGTCACTCACCTCCATGGTTCAGAAACCATCCATCAAATATCATCGCCTTACTCAAATCCAAGCCTTACATCACAAACGCAAAGCAATCAAGCCCTTTAAAAGTTCGGACAACACTTCCCCTAAATTTGCTTACTTTTGCTGCCGTCATGGCTTCATTATATTTCTCATTCAAACCCAAAGGTACACACACAACAACAAGTTCATTCAATAGCCATTCAGCAAGCTCCCAGAAGTACAAATACAAGTCAAGCTAGGGAAAAGTCCGGAAATGAAAGTTAAGCTCAAACCCAGAAAAATAGTTTTTGACATCATTTTGCGGTAATGGCACCAAAGGCACTACGATTATCGGATGAAGGTCCAAGACCCACCGTTTCGAAGCTAAGAGATCAGGCTACAATGCTGAAGAAGCCAACTCTGTCCAGTATCGAGTGTAACCAGGTAAAAAATGCAAGATACTACACCAGAACCGCAAAAACAGGTTCGCCAATCGCATTCTGGTGCAAACATCATAAATCAACCTACCTAAGTCCAAATTCAGAAATTCCAAAGCCATCCGAAAGATAAGAAACAGGGCTACATTTCATCAGAAGACCTCAACAACCTATTCGGAAGCATTCCCAACCAAAATAACCAATTATAGACGCAATTCTCACATTCGGGTAAAACCAGGGCAGCAAGGGTAATTCCGTCTTTTCACAAGATACGCTGCTCGGATTGACCTGAAAATTAGAAAATTTCTGGGTTCTCACACTCATTCTTTCGGGGTGTCACAAACTCCTCTCCTTAAAAGAACGTCGTCCTCGACATTCCATCTTACACCAATCAAGTCGAGACATCCCGCAAGAATCACTAATATTTCAGACCAAACCCACTGTCCGGCATCCTAAACTTCAAGCCTTGGATACACTACAAGAATCTGAAGCCTAAGCTCTGATACCAACTGTGACGGCCCCACCTCCCCCTAAGGCGAACCAAAGGGTTCGGCGGGCCGCCTGCCCAGCTCTCGCCGGGACTCAGCCGTTCACTACAGTCCTCAAATGAATTACAATATAAATCTCAAATATTACAACAAGTTCTTCAATAATTACATGTCATAAGCGAAGCGGAAACTAAATTTTCAACTATACATCAAATGATTCCAAATCCAAACTGTACAAGATATATGCCATCCAGCCACATGAATATGTACTACTCGCCCTTCCTTCGCCTTGAGCCCTGTGGAGGGGAATAAAATCGTTTTGGGGGGAGCTAGAAGCTCAGCGAGTAACCAGTAAAAGCAGTCATCAAATATATTTCACAATAATGCATTTCAATGATGTCATGATTCCAAGATCAAATGTACATTTATTGCTCTCGTGAGCCAGTGAAATCATTGCACTTGAACACCCAACGCTCAAATAGATCATTTTACATTAACAGTGAGAGGGAGCCCCTTTTTGAGCTCCAGATAACATCAACATGAACCATAAACAGGGTGGAGACGTTGGTGTCCAGCACAAGACTTTTCCAGAACTCATTGAAGCCAAAATCATATCATGAATTCACATGCAAGCACGCATGAGATGCCGTCGATTAAATAATGCAAGAAACATTTCAATAAAAACTTTGGAAACAGTTTAGGGTCACTCACCTCCATGGTTCAGAAACCATCCATCAAATATCATCGCCTTACTCAAATCCAAGCCTTACATCACAAACGCAAAGCAATCAAGCCCTTTAAAAGTTCGGACAACACTTCCCCTAAATTTGCTTACTTTTGCTGCCGTCATGGCTTCATTATATTTCTCATTCAAACCCAAAGGTACACACACAACAACAAGTTCATTCAATAGCCATTCAGCAAGCTCCCAGAAGTACAAATACAAGTCAAGCTAGGGAAAAGTCCGGAAATGAAAGTTAAGCTCAAACCCAGAAAAATAGTTTTTGACATCATTTTGCGGTAATGGCACCAAAGGCACTACGATTATCGGATGAAGGTCCAAGACCCACCGTTTCGAAGCTAAGAGATCAGGCTACAATGCTGAAGAAGCCAACTCTGTCCAGTATCGAGTGTAACCAGGTAAAAAATGCAAGATACTACACCAGAACCGCAAAAACAGGTTCGCCAATCGCATTCTGGTGCAAACATCATAAATCAACCTACCTAAGTCCAAATTCAGAAATTCCAAAGCCATCCGAAAGATAAGAAACAGGGCTACATTTCATCAGAAGACCTCAACAACCTATTCGGAAGCATTCCCAACCAAAATAACCAATTATAGACGCAATTCTCACATTCGGGTAAAACCAGGGCAGCAAGGGTAATTCCGTCTTTTCACAAGATACGCTGCTCGGATTGACCTGAAAATTAGAAAATTTTTGGGTTCTCACACTCATTCTTTCGGGGTGTCACAAACTCCTCTCCTTAAAAGAACGTCGTCCTCGACATTCCATCTTACACCAATCAAGTCGAGACATCCCGCAAGAATCACTAATATTTCAGACCAAACCCACTGTTCGGCATCCTAAACTTCAAGCCTTGGATACACTACAAGAATCTGAAGCCTAAGCTCTGATACCAACTGTGACGGCCCCACCTCCCCCTAAGGCGAACCAAAGGGTTCGGCGGGCCGCCTGCCCAGCTCTCGCCGGGACTCAGCCGTTCACTACAGTCCTCAAATGAATTACAATATAAATCTCAAATATTACAACAAGTTCTTCAATAATTACATGTCATAAGCGAAGCGGAAACTAAATTTTCAACTATACATCAAATGATTCCAAATCCAAACTGTACAAGATATATGCCATCCAGCCACATGAATATGTACTACTCGCCCTTCCTTCGCCTTGAGCCCTGTGGAGGGGAATAAAATCGTTTTGGGGGGAGCTAGAAGCTCAGCGAGTAACCAGTAAAAGCAGTCATCAAATATATTTCACAATAATGCATTTCAATGATGTCATGATTCCAAGATCAAATGTACATTTATTGCTCTCGTGAGCCAGTGAAATCATTGCACTTGAACACCCAACGCTCAAATAGATCATTTTACATTAACAGTGAGAGGGAGCCCCTTTTTGAGCTCCAGATAACATCAGCATGAACCATAAACAGGGTGGAGACGTTGGTGTCCAGCACAAGACTTTCCCAGAACTCATTGAAGCCAAAATCATATCATGAATTCACATGCAAGCACGCATGAGATGCCGTCGAGTAAATAATGCAAGAAACATTTCAATAAAAACTTTGGAAACAGTTTAGGGTCACTCACCTCCATGGTTCAGAAACCATCCATCAAATATCATCGCCTTACTCAAATCCAAGCCTTAGATCACAAACGCAAAGCAATCAAGCCCTTTAAAAGTTCGGACAACACTTCCCCTAAATTTGCTTACTTTTGCTGCCGTCATGGCTTCATTATATTTCTCATTCAAACCCAAAGGTACACACACAACAACAAGTTCATTCAATAGCCATTCAGCAAGCTTCCAGAAGTACAAATACAAGTCAAGCTAGGGAAAAGTCCGGAAATGAAAGTTAAGCTCAAACCCAGAAAAACAGTTTTTGACATCATTTTGCGGTAATGGCACCAAAGGCACTACGATTATCGAATGAAGGTCCAAGACCCACCGTTTCGAAGCTAAGAGATCAGGCTACAATGCTAAAGAAGCCAACTCTGTCCAGTATCGAGTGTAACCAGGTAAAAAATGCAAGATACTACACCAGAACCGCAAAAACAGGTTCGCCAATCGTATTCTGGTGCAAACATCATAAATCAACCTACCTAAGTCCAAATTCAGAAATTCCAAAGCCATCCGAAAGATAAGAAACAGGGCTACATTTCATCAGAAGACCTCAACAACCAATTCGGAAGCATTCCCAACCAAAATAACCAATTACAGACGCAATTCTCACATTCGGGTAAAACCAGGGCAGCAAGGGTAATTCCGTCTTTTCACAAGATACGCTGCTCGGATTGACCTGAAAATTAGAAAATTTCTGGGTTCTCACACTCATTCTTTCGGGGCGTCACAAACTCCCCTCCTTAAAAGAACGTCGTCCTCGACATTCCATCTTACACCAATCAAGTCGAGACATCTCGCAAGAATCATTAATATTTCAGACCAAACCCACTGTCCGGCATTCTAAACTTCAAGCCTAGGATACACTACAAGAATCTAAAGCCTAAGCTCTGATACCAACTGTGACGGCCCCACCTCCCCCTAAGGCGAACCAAAGGGTTCGGCGGGCCGCCTGCCCAGCTCTCGCCGGGACTCAGCCGTTCACTACAGTCCTCAAATGAATTACAATATAAATCTCAAATATTACAACAAGTTCTTCAATAATTACATGTCATAAGCGAAGCGGAAACTAAATTTTCAACTATACATCAAATGATTCCAAATCCAAACTGTACAAGATATATGCCATCCAGCCACATGAATATGTACTACTCGCCCTTCCTTCGCCTGGAGCCCTGTGGAGGGGAATAAAATCGTTTTGGGGGGAGCTAGAAGCTCAGCGAGTAACCAGTAAAAGCAGTCATCAAATATATTTCACAATAATGCAGTTCAATGATGTCATGATTCCAAGATCAAATGTACATTTATTGCTCTCGTGAGCCAGTGAAATCATTGCACTTGAACACCCAACGCTCAAATAGATCATTTTACATTAACAGTGAGAGGGAGCCCCTTTTTGAGCTCCAGATAACATCAACATGAACCATAAACAGGGTGGAGACGTTGGTGTCCAGCACAAGACTTTCCCAGAACTCATTGAAGCCAAAATCATATCATGAATTCACATGCAAGCACGCATGAGATGCCGTCGAGTAAATAATGCAAGAAACATTTCAATAAAAACTTTGGAAACAGTTTAGGGTCACTCACCTCCATGGTTCAGAAACCATCCATCAAATATCATCGCCTTACTCAAATCCAAGCCTTAGATCACAAACGCAAAGCAATCAAGCCCTTTAAAAGTTCGGACAACACTTCCCCTAAATTTGCTTACTTTTGCTGCCGTCATGGCTTCATTATATTTCTCATTCAAACCCAAAGGTACACACACAACAACAAGTTCATTCAATAGCCATTCAGCAAGCTCCCAGAAGTACAAATACAAGTCAAGCTAGGGAAAAGTCCGGAAATGAAAGTTAAGCTCAAACCCAGAAAAATAGTTTTTGACATCATTTTGCGGTAATGGCACCAAAGGCACTACGATTATCGGATGAAGGTCCAAGACCCACCGTTTCGAAGCTAAGAGATCAGGCTACAATGCTGAAGAAGCCAACTCTGTCCAGTATCGAGTGTAACCAGGTAAAAAATGCAAGATACTACACCAGAACCGCAAAAACAGGTTCGCCAATCGCATTCTGGTGCAAACATCATAAATCAACCTACCTAAGTCCAAATTCAGAAATTCCAAAGCCATCCGAAAGATAAGAAACAGGGCTACATTTCATCAGAAGACCTCAACAACCAATTCGGAAGCATTCCCAACCAAAATAACCAATTACAGATGCAATTCTCACATTCGGGTAAAACCAGGGCAGCAAGGGTAATTCCGTCTTTTCACAAGATACGCTGCTCGGATTGACCTGAAAATTAGAAAATTTCTGGGTTCTCACACTCATTCTTTCGGGGCGTCACAAACTCCCCTCCTTAAAAGAACGTCGTCCTCGACATTCCATCTTACACCAATCAAGTCGAGACATCCCGCAAGAATCACTAATATTTCAGACCAAACCCACTGTCCGGCATCCTAAACTTCAAGCCTAGGATACACTACAAGAATCTAAAGCCTAAGCTCTGATACCAACTGTGACGGCCCCACCTCCCCCTAAGGCGAACCAAAGGGTTCGGCGGGCCGCCTGCCCAGCTCTCGCCGGGACTCAGCCGTTCACTACAGTCCTCAAATGAATTACAATATAAATCTCAAATATTACAACAAGTTCTTCAATAATTACATGTCATAAGCGAAGCGGAAACTAAATTTTCAACTATACATTAAATGATTCCAAATCCAAACTGTACAAGATATATGCCATCCAGCCACATGAATATGTACTACTCGCCCTTCCTTCGCCTGGAGCCCTGTGGAGGGGAATAAAATCGTTTTGGGGGGAGCTAGAAGCTCAGCGAGTAACCAGTAAAAGCAGTCATCAAATATATTTCACAATAATGCAGTTCAATGATGTCATGATTCCAAGATCAAATGTACATTTATTGCTCTCGTGAGCCAGTGAAATCATTGCACTTGAACACCCAACGCTCAAATAGATCATTTTACATTAACAGTGAGAGGGAGCCCCTTTTTGAGCTCCAGATAACATCAACATGAACCATAAACAGGGTGGAGACGTTGGTGTCCAGCACAAGACTTTCCCAGAAGTCATTGAAGCCAAAATCATATCATGAATTCACATGCAAGCACGCATGAGATGCCGTCGAGTAAATAATGCAAGAAACATTTCAATAAAAACTTTGGAAACAGTTTAGGGTCACTCACCTCCATGGTTCAGAAACCATCCATCAAATATCATCGCCTTACTGAAATCCAAGCCTTAGATCACAAACGCAAAGCAATCAAGCCCTTTAAAAGTTCGGACAACACTTCCCCTAAATTTGCTTACTTTTGCTGCCGTCATGGCTTCATTATATTTCTCATTCAAACCCAAAGGTACAAACACAACAACAAGTTCATTAAATAGCCATTCAGCAAGCTTCCAGAAGTACAAATACAAGTCAAGCTAGGGAAAAGTCCGGAAATGAAATTTAAGCTCAAACCCAGAAAAACAGTTTTTGACATCATTTTGCGGTAATGGCACCAAAGGCACTATGATTATCGAATGAAGGTCCAAGACCCACCGTTTCGAAGCTAAGAGATCAGGCTACAATGCTAAAGAAGCCAACTCTGTCCAGTATCGAGTGTAACCAGGTAAAAAATGCAAGATACTACACCAGAACCGCAAAAACAGGTTCGCCAATCGTATTCTGGTACAAACATCATAAATCAACCTACCTAAGTCCAAATTCAGAAATTCCAAAGCCATCCGAAAGGTAAGAAACAGGGCTACATTTCATCAGAAGACCTCAACAACCAATTCGGAAGCATTCCCAACCAAAATAACCAATTACAGACGCAATTCTCACATTCGGGTAAAACCAGGGCAGCAAGGGTAATTCCGTCTTTTCACAAGATACGCTGCTCGGATTGACATGAAAATTAGAAAATTTCTGGGTTCTCACACTCATTCTTTCGGGGCGTCACAAACTCCCCTCCTTAAAAGAACGTCGTCCTCGACATTCCATCTTACACCAATCAAGTCGAGACATCCCGCAAGAATCACTAATATTTCAGACCAAACCCACTGTCCGGCATCCTAAACTTCAAGCCTAGGATACACTACAAGAATCTCAAGCCTAGGCTCTGATACCAACTGTGACGGCCCCACCTCCCCCTAAGGCGAACCAAAGGGTTCGGCGGGACGCCTGCCCAGCTCTCGCCGGGATTCAGCCGTTCACTACAGTCCTCAAATGAATTACAATATAAATCTCAAATATTACAACAAGTTCTTCAATAATTACATGTCATAAGCGAAGCGGAAACTAAATTTTCAACTATACATCAAATGATTCCAAATCCAAACTGTACAAGATATATGCCATCCAGCCACATGAATATGTACTACTCGCCCTTCCTTCGCCTTGAGCCCTGTGGAGGGGAATAAAATCATTTTGGGGGGAGCTAGAAGCTCAGCGAGTAACCAGTAAAAGCAGTCATCAAATATATTTCACAATAATGCATTTCAATGATGTCATGATTCCAAGATCAAATGTACATTTATTGCTCTCGTGAGCCAGTGAAATCATTGCAGTTCAACACCCAACGCTCAAATAGATCATTTTACATTAACAGTGAGAGGGAGCCCCTTTTTGAGCTCCAGATAACATCAACATGAACCATAAACAGGGTGGAGACGTTGGTGTCCAGCACAAGACTTTCCCAGAACTCATTGAAGCCAAAATCATATCATGAATTCACATGCAAGCACGCATGAGATGCCGTCGAGTAAATAATGCAAGAAACATTTCAATAAAAACTTTGGAAATAGTTTAGGGTCACTCACCTCCATGGTTCAGAAACCATCCATCAAATATCATCGCCTTACTCAAATCCAAGCCTTACATCACAAACGCAAAGCAATCAAGCCCTTTAAAAGTTCGGACAACACTTCCCCTAAATTTGCTTACTTTTGCTGCCGTCATGGCTTCATTATATTTCTCATTCAAACCCAAAGGTACACACACAACAACAAGTTCATTAAATAGCCATTCAGCAAGCTTCCAGAAGTACAAATACAAGTCAAGCTAGGGAAAAGTCCGGAAATGAAAGTTAAGCTCAAACCCAGAAAAACAGTTTTTGACATCATTTTGCGGTAATGGCACCAAAGGCACTACGATTATCGAATGAAGGTCCAAGACCCACCGTTTCGAAGCTAAGAGATCAGGCTACAATGCTAAAGAAGCCAACTCTGTCCAGTATCGAGTGTAACCAGGTAAAAAATGCAAGATACTACACCAGAACCGCAAAAACAGGTTCGCCAATCGTATTCTGGTGCAAACATCATAAATCAACCTACCTAAGTCCAAATTCAGAAATTCCAAAGCCATCCGAAAGATAAGAAACAGGGCTACATTTCATCAGAAGACCTCAACAACCAATTCGGAAGCATTCCCAACCAAAATAACCAATTACAGACGCAATTCTCACATTCGGGTAAAACCAGGGCAGCAAGGGTAATTCCGTCTTTTCACAAGATACGCTGCTCGGATTGACCTGAAAATTAGAAAATTTCTGGGTTCTCACACTCATTCTTTCGGGGCGTCACAAACTCCCCTCCTTAAAAGAACGTCGTCCTCGACATTCCATCTTACACCAATCAAGTCGAGACATCCCGCAAGAATCACTAATATTTCAGACCAAACCCACTGTCCGGCATCCTAAACTTCAAGCCTAGGATACACTACAAGAATCTAAAGCCTAAGCTCTGACACCATCTGTGACGGCCCCACCTCCCCCTAAGGCGAACCAAAGGGTTCGGCGGGCCGCCTGCCCAGCTCTCGCCGGGACTCAGCCGTTCACTACAGTCCTCAAATGAATTACAATATAAATCTCAAATATTACAACAAGTTCTTCAATAATTACATGTCATAAGCGAAGCGGAAACTAAATTTTCAACTATACATCAAATGATTCCAAATCCAAACTGTACAAGATATATGCCATCCAGCCACATGAATATGTACTACTCGCCCTTCCTTCGCCTTGAGCCCTGTGGAGGGGAATAAAATCGTTTTGGGGGGAGCTAGAAGCTCAGCGAGTAACCAGTAAAAGCAGTCATCAAATATATTTCACAATAATGCATTTCAATGATGTCATGATTCCAAGATCAAATGTACATTTATTGCTCTCGTGAGCCAGTGAAATCATTGCACTTGAACACCCAACGCTCAAATAGATCATTTTACATTAACAGTGAGAGGGAGCCCCTTTTTGAGCTCCAGATAACATCAGCATGAACCATAAACAGGGTGGAGACGTTGGTGTCCAGCACAAGACTTTCCCAGAACTCATTGAAGCCAAAATCATATCATGAATTCACATGCAAGCACGCATGAGATGCCGTCGAGTAAATAATGCAAGAAACATTTCAATAAAAACTTTGGAAACAGTTTAGGGTCACTCACCTCCATGGTTCAGAAACCATCCATCAAATATCATCGCCTTACTCAAATCCAAGCCTTAGATCACAAACGCAAAGCAATCAAGCCCTTTAAAAGTTCGGACAACACTTCCCCTAAATTTGCTTACTTTTGCTGCCGTCATGGCTTCATTATATTTCTCATTCAAACCCAAAGGTACACACACAACAACAAGTTCATTAAATAGCCATTCAGCAAGCTTCCAGAAGTACAAATACAAGTCAAGCTAGGGAAAAGTCCGGAAATGAAAGTTAAGCTCAAACCCAGAAAAACAGTTTTTGACATCATTTTGCGGTAATGGCACCAAAGGCACTATGATTATCGAATGAAGGTCCAAGACCCACCGTTTCGAAGCTAAGAGATCAGGCTACAATGCTAAAGAAGCCAACTCTGTCCAGTATTGAGTGTAACCAGGTAAAAAATGCAAGATACTACACCAGAACCGCAAAAACAGGTTCGCCAATCGTATTCTGGTACAAACATCATAAATCAACCTACCTAAGTCCAAATTCAGAAATTCCAAAGCCATCCGAAAGGTAAGAAACAGGGCTACATTTCATCAGAAGACCTCAACAACCAATTCGGAAGCATTCCCAACCAAAATAACCAATTACAGACGCAATTCTCACATTCGGGTAAAACCAGGGCAGCAAGGGTAATTCCGTCTTTTCACAAGATACGCTGCTCGGATTGACATGAAAATTAGAAAATTTCTGGGTTCTCACACTCATTCTTTCGGGGCGTCACAAACTCCCCTCCTTAAAAGAACGTCGTCCTCGACATTCCATCTTACACCAATCAAGTCGAGACATCCCGCAAGAATCACTAATATTTCAGACCAAACCCACTGTCCGGCATCCTAAACTTCAAGCCTAGGATACACTACAAGAATCTGAAGCCTAAGCTCTGATACCAACTGTGACGGCCCCACCTCCCCCTAAGGTGAACCAAAGGGTTCGGCGGGCCGCCTGCCCAGCTCTCGCCGGGACTCAGCCGTTCACTACAGTCCTCAAATGAATTACAATATAAATCTCAAGTATTACAACAAGTTCTTCAATAATTACATGTCATAAGCGAAGCGGAAACTAAATTTTCAACTATACATCAAATGATTCCAAATCCAAACTGTACAAGATATATGCCATCCAGCCACATGAATATGTACTACTCGCCCTTCCTTCGCCTTGAGCCCTGTGGAGGGGAATAAAATCATTTTGGGGGGAGCTAGAAGCTCAGCGAGTAACCAGTAAAAGCAGTCATCAAATATATTTCACAATAATGCATTTCAATGATGTCATGATTCCAAGATCAAATGTACATTTATTGCTCTCGTGAGCCAGTGAAATCATTGCACTTGAACACCCAACGCTCAAATAGATCATTTTACATTAACAGTGAGAGGGAGCCCCTTTTTGAGCTCCAGATAACATCAACATGAACCATAAACAGGGTGGAGACGTTGGTGTCCAGCACAAGACTTTCCCAGAACTCATTGAAGCCAAAATCATATCATGAATTCACATGCAAGCACGCATGAGATGCCGTCGAGTAAATAATGCAAGAAACATTTCAATAAAAACTTTGGAAACAGTTTAGGGTCACTCACCTCCATGGTTCAGAAACCATCCATCAAATATCATCGCCTTACTCAAATCCAAGCCTTACATCACAAACGCAAAGCAATCAAGCCCTTTAAAAGTTCGGACAACACTTCCCCTAAATTTGCTTACTTTTGCTGCCGTCATGGCTTCATTATATTTCTCATTCAAACCCAAAGGTACACACACAACAACAAGTTCATTCAATAGCCATTCAGCAAGCTCCCAGAAGTACAAATACAAGTCAAGCTAGGGAAAAGTCCGGAAATGAAAGTTAAGCTCAAACCCAGAAAAATAGTTTTTGACATCATTTTGCGGTAATGGCACCAAAGGCACTACGATTATCGGATGAAGGTCCAAGACCCACCGTTTCGAAGCTAAGAGATCAGGCTACAATGCTGAAGAAGCCAACTCTGTCCAGTATCGAGTGTAACCAGGTAAAAAATGCAAGATACTACACCAGAACCGCAAAAACAGGTTCGCCAATCGCATTCTGGTGCAAACATCATAAATCAACCTACCTAAGTCCAAATTCAGAAATTCCAAAGCCATCCGAAAGATAAGAAACAGGGCTACATTTCATCAGAAGACCTCAACAACCTATTCGGAAGCATTCCCAACCAAAATAACCAATTATAGACGCAATTCTCACATTCGGGTAAAACCAGGGCAGCAAGGGTAATTCCGTCTTTTCACAAGATACGCTGCTCGGATTGACCTGAAAATTAGAAAATTTTTGGGTTCTCACACTCATTCTTTCGGGGTGTCACAAACTCCTCTCCTTAAAAGAACGTCGTCCTCGACATTCCATCTTACACCAATCAAGTCGAGACATCCCGCAAGAATCACTAATATTTCAGACCAAACCCACTGTCCGGCATCCTAAACTTCAAGCCTTGGATACACTACAAGAATCTGAAGCCTAAGCTCTGATACCAACTGTGACGGCCCCACCTCCCCCTAAGGCGAACCAAAGGGTTCGGCGGGCCGCCTGCCCAGCTCTCGCCGGGACTCAGCCGTTCACTACAGTCCTCAAATGAATTACAATATAAATCTCAAATATTACAACAAGTTCTTCAATAATTACATGTCATAAGCGAAGCGGAAACTAAATTTTCAACTATACATCAAATGATTCCAAATCCAAACTGTACAAGATATATGCCATCCAGCCACATGAATATGTACTACTCGCCCTTCCTTCGCCTTGAGCCCTGTGGAGGGGAATAAAATCGTTTTGGGGGGAGCTAGAAGCTCAGCGAGTAACCAGTAAAAGCAGTCATCAAATATATTTCACAATAATGCATTTCAATGATGTCATGATTCCAAGATCAAATGTACATTTATTGCTCTCGTGAGCCAGTGAAATCATTGCACTTGAACACCCAACGCTCAAATAGATCATTTTACATTAACAGTGAGAGGGAGCCCCTTTTTGAGCTCCAGATAACATCAGCATGAACCATAAACAGGGTGGAGACGTTGGTGTCCAGCACAAGACTTTCCCAGAACTCATTGAAGCCAAAATCATATCATGAATTCACATGCAAGCACGCATGAGATGCCGTCGAGTAAATAATGCAAGAAACATTTCAATAAAAACTTTGGAAACAGTTTAGGGTCACTCACCTCCATGGTTCAGAAACCATCCATCAAATATCATCGCCTTACTCAAATCCAAGCCTTAGATCACAAACGCAAAGCAATCAAGCCCTTTAAAAGTTCGGACAACACTTCCCCTAAATTTGCTTACTTTTGCTGCCGTCATGGCTTCATTATATTTCTCATTCAAACCCAAAGGTACACACACAACAACAAGTTCATTCAATAGCCATTCAGCAAGCTTCCAGAAGTACAAATACAAGTCAAGCTAGGGAAAAGTCCGGAAATGAAAGTTAAGCTCAAACCCAGAAAAACAGTTTTTGACATCATTTTGCGGTAATGGCACCAAAGGCACTACGATTATCGAATGAAGGTCCAAGACCCACCGTTTCGAAGCTAAGAGATCAGGCTACAATGCTAAAGAAGCCAACTCTGTCCAGTATCGAGTGTAACCAGGTAAAAAATGCAAGATACTACACCAGAACCGCAAAAACAGGTTCGCCAATCGTATTCTGGTGCAAACATCATAAATCAACCTACCTAAGTCCAAATTCAGAAATTCCAAAGCCATCCGAAAGATAAGAAACAGGGCTACATTTCATCAGAAGACCTCAACAACCAATTCGGAAGCATTCCCAACCAAAATAACCAATTACAGACGCAATTCTCACATTCGGGTAAAACCAGGGCAGCAAGGGTAATTCCGTCTTTTCACAAGATACGCTGCTCGGATTGACCTGAAAATTAGAAAATTTCTGGGTTCTCACACTCATTCTTTCGGGGCGTCACAAACTCCCCTCCTTAAAAGAACGTCGTCCTCGACATTCCATCTTACACCAATCAAGTCGAGACATCTCGCAAGAATCATTAATATTTCAGACCAAACCCACTGTCCGGCATTCTAAACTTCAAGCCTAGGATACACTACAAGAATCTAAAGCCTAAGCTCTGATACCAACTGTGACGGCCCCACCTCCCCCTAAGGCGAACCAAAGGGTTCGGCGGGCCGCCTGCCCAGCTCTCGCCGGGACTCAGCCGTTCACTACAGTCCTCAAATGAATTACAATATAAATCTCAAATATTACAACAAGTTCTTCAATAATTACATGTCATAAGCGAAGCGGAAACTAAATTTTCAACTATACATCAAATGATTCCAAATCCAAACTGTACAAGATATATGCCATCCAGCCACATGAATATGTACTACTCGCCCTTCCTTCGCCTGGAGCCCTGTGGAGGGGAATAAAATCGTTTTGGGGGGAGCTAGAAGCTCAGCGAGTAACCAGTAAAAGCAGTCATCAAATATATTTCACAATAATGCAGTTCAATGATGTCATGATTCCAAGATCAAATGTACATTTATTGCTCTCGTGAGCCAGTGAAATCATTGCACTTGAACACCCAACGCTCAAATAGATCATTTTACATTAACAGTGAGAGGGAGCCCCTTTTTGAGCTCCAGATAACATCAACATGAACCATAAACAGGGTGGAGACGTTGGTGTCCAGCACAAGACTTTCCCAGAAGTCATTGAAGCCAAAATCATATCATGAATTCACATGCAAGCACGCATGAGATGCCGTCGAGTAAATAATGCAAGAAACATTTCAATAAAAACTTTGGAAACAGTTTAGGGTCACTCACCTCCATGGTTCAGAAACCATCCATCAAATATCATCGCCTTACTCAAATCCAAGCCTTAGATCACAAACGCAAAGCAATCAAGCCCTTTAAAAGTTCGGACAACACTTCCCCTAAATTTGCTTACTTTTGCTGCCGTCATGGCTTCATTATATTTCTCATTCAAACCCAAAGGTACACACACAACAACAAGTTCATTCAATAGCCATTCAGCAAGCTCCCAGAAGTACAAATACAAGTCAAGCTAGGGAAAAGTCCGGAAATGAAAGTTAAGCTCAAACCCAGAAAAACAGTTTTTGACATCATTTTGCGGTAATGGCACCAAAGGCACTACGATTATCGGATGAAGGTCCAAGACCCACCGTTTCGAAGCTAAGAGATCAGGCTACAATGCTGAAGAAGCCAACTCTGTCCAGTATCGAGTGTAACCAGGTAAAAAATGCAAGATACTACACCAGAACCGCAAAAACAGGTTCGCCAATCGTATTCTGGTGCAAACATCATAAATCAACCTACCTAAGTCCAAATTCAGAAATTCCAAAGCCATCCGAAAGATAAGAAACAGGGCTACATTTCATCAGAAGACCTCAACAACCAATTCGGAAGCATTCCCAACCAAAATAACCAATTACAGATGCAATTCTCACATTCGGGTAAAACCAGGGCAGCAAGGGTAATTCCGTCTTTTCACAAGATACGCTGCTCGGATTGACCTGAAAATTAGAAAATTTCTGGGTTCTCACACTCATTCTTTCGGGGCGTCACAAACTCCCCTCCTTAAAAGAACGTCGTCCTCGACATTCCATCTTACACCAATCAAGTCGAGACATCCCGCAAGAATCACTAATATTTCAGACCAAACCCACTGTCCGGCATCCTAAACTTCAAGCCTAGGATACACTACAAGAATCTAAAGCCTAAGCTCTGATACCAACTGTGACGGCCCCACCTCCCCCTAAGGCGAACCAAAGGGTTCGGCGGGCCGCCTGCCCAGCTCTCGCCGGGACTCAGCCGTTCACTACAGTCCTCAAATGAATTACAATATAAATCTCAAATATTACAACAAGTTCTTCAATAATTACATGTCATAAGCGAAGCGGAAACTAAATTTTCAACTATACATTAAATGATTCCAAATCCAAACTGTACAAGATATATGCCATCCAGCCACATGAATATGTACTACTCGCCCTTCCTTCGCCTGGAGCCCTGTGGAGGGGAATAAAATCGTTTTGGGGGGAGCTAGAAGCTCAGCGAGTAACCAGTAAAAGCAGTCATCAAATATATTTCACAATAATGCAGTTCAATGATGTCATGATTCCAAGATCAAATGTACATTTATTGCTCTCGTGAGCCAGTGAAATCATTGCACTTGAACACCCAACGCTCAAATAGATCATTTTACATTAACAGTGAGAGGGAGCCCCTTTTTGAGCTCCAGATAACATCAACATGAACCATAAACAGGGTGGAGACGTTGGTGTCCAGCACAAGACTTTCCCAGAAGTCATTGAAGCCAAAATCATATCATGAATTCACATGCAAGCACGCATGAGATGCCGTCGAGTAAATAATGCAAGAAACATTTCAATAAAAACTTTGGAAACAGTTTAGGGTCACTCACCTCCATGGTTCAGAAACCATCCATCAAATATCATCGCCTTACTCAAATCCAAGCCTTAGATCACAAACGCAAAGCAATCAAGCCCTTTAAAAGTTCGGACAACACTTCCCCTAAATTTGCTTACTTTTGCTGCCGTCATGGCTTCATTATATTTCTCATTCAAACCCAAAGGTACAAACACAACAACAAGTTCATTAAATAGCCATTCAGCAAGCTTCCAGAAGTACAAATACAAGTCAAGCTTGGGAAAAGTCCGGAAATGAAATTTAAGCTCAAACCCAGAAAAACAGTTTTTGACATCATTTTGCGGTAATGGCACCAAAGGCACTATGATTATCGAATGAAGGTCCAAGACCCACCGTTTCGAAGCTAAGAGATCAGGCTACAATGCTAAAGAAGCCAACTCTGTCCAGTATCGAGTGTAACCAGGTAAAAAATGCAAGATACTACACCAGAACCGCAAAAACAGGTTCGCCAATCGTATTCTGGTACAAACATCATAAATCAACCTACCTAAGTCCAAATTCAGAAATTCCAAAGCCATCCGAAAGGTAAGAAACAGGGCTACATTTCATCAGAAGACCTCAACAACCAATTCGGAAGCATTCCCAACCAAAATAACCAATTACAGACGCAATTCTCACATTCGGGTAAAACCAGGGCAGCAAGGGTAATTCCGTCTTTTCACAAGATACGCTGCTCGGATTGACATGAAAATTAGAAAATTTCTGGGTTCTCACACTCATTCTTTCGGGGCGTCACAAACTCCCCTCCTTAAAAGAACGTCGTCCTCGACATTCCATCTTACACCAATCAAGTCGAGACATCCCGCAAGAATCACTAATATTTCAGACCAAACCCACTGTCCGGCATCCTAAACTTCAAGCCTAGGATACACTACAAGAATCTAAAGCCTAAGCTCTGATACCAACTGTGACGGCCCCACCTCCCCCTAAGGCGAACCAAAGGGTTCGGCGGGACGCCTGCCCAGCTCTCGCCGGGATTCAGCCGTTCACTACAGTCCTCAAATGAATTACAATATAAATCTCAAATATTACAACAAGTTCTTCAATAATTACATGTCATAAGCGAAGCGGAAACTAAATTTTCAACTATACATCAAATGATTCCAAATCCAAACTGTACAAGATATATGCCATCCAGCCACATGAATATGTACTACTCGCCCTTCCTTCGCCTTGAGCCCTGTGGAGGGGAATAAAATCATTTTGGGGGGAGCTAGATGCTCAGCGAGTAACCAGTAAAAGCAGTCATCAAATATATTTCACAATAATGCATTTCAATGATGTCATGATTCCAAGATCAAATGTACATTTATTGCTCTCGTGAGCCAGTGAAATCATTGCACTTCAACACCCAACGCTCAAATAGATCATTTTACATTAACAGTGAGAGGGAGCCCCTTTTTGAGCTCCAGATAACATCAACATGAACCATAAACAGGGTGGAGACGTTGGTGTCCAGCACAAGACTTTCCCAGAACTCATTGAAGCCAAAATCATATCATGAATTCACATGCAAGCACGCATGAGATGCCGTCGAGTAAATAATGCAAGAAACATTTCAATAAAAACTTTGGAAATAGTTTAGGGTCACTCACCTCCATGGTTCAGAAACCATCCATCAAATATCATCGCCTTACTCAAATCCAAGCCTTACATCACAAACGCAAAGCAATCAAGCCCTTTAAAAGTTCGGACAACACTTCCCCTAAATTTGCTTACTTTTGCTGCCGTCATGGCTTCATTATATTTCTCATTCAAACCCAAAGGTACACACACAACAACAAGTTCATTCAATAGCCATTCAGCAAGCTCCCAGAAGTACAAATACAAGTCAAGCTAGGGAAAAGTCCGGAAATGAAAGTTAAGCTCAAACCCAGAAAAACAGTTTTTGACATCATTTTGCGGTAATGGCACCAAAGGCACTATGATTATCGAATGAAGGTCCAAGACCCACCGTTTCGAAGCTAAGAGATCAGGCTACAATGCTAAAGAAGCCAACTCTGTCCAGTATCGAGTGTAACCAGGTAAAAAATGCAAGATACTACACCGGAACCGTAAAAACAGGTTCGCCAATCGCATTCTGGTGCAAACTTCATAAATCAACCTACCTAAGTCCAAATTCAGAAATTCCAAAGCCATCCGAAAGATAAGAAACAGGGCTACATTTCATCAGAAGACCTCAACAACCAATTCGGAAGCATTCCCAACCAAAATAACCAATTACAGACGCAATTCTCACATTCGGGTAAAACCAGGGCAGCAAGGGTAATTCCGTCTTTTCACAAGATACGCTGCTCGGATTGACCTGAAAATTAGAAAATTTCTGGGTTCTCACACTCATTCTTTCGGGGCGTCACAAACTCCCCTCCTTAAAAGAACGTCGTCCTCGACATTCCATCTTACACCAATCAAGTCGAGACATCCCGCAAGAATCACTAATATTTCAGACCAAACCCACTGTCCGGCATCCTAAACTTCAAGCCTAGGATACACTACAAGAATCTGAAGCCTAAGCTCTGATACCAACTGTGACGGCCCCACCTCCCCCTAAGGCGAACCAAAGGGTTCGGCGGGCCGCCTGCCCAGCTCTCGCCGGGACTCAGCCGTTCACTACAGTCCTCAAATGAATTACAATATAAATCTCAAATATTACAACAAGTTCTTCAATAATTACATGTCATAAGCGAAGCGGAAACTAAATTTTCAACTATACATCAAATGATTCCAAATCCAAACTGTACAAGATATATGCCATCCAGCCACATGAATATGTACTACTCGCCCTTCCTTCGCCTTGAGCCCTGTGGAGGGGAATAAAATCGTTTTGGGGGGAGCTAGAAGCTCAGCGAGTAACCAGTAAAAGCAGTCATCAAATATATTTCACAATAATGCATTTCAATGATGTCATGATTCCAAGATCAAATGTACATTTATTGCTCTCGTGAGCCAGTGAAATCATTGCACTTGAACACCCAACGCTCAAATAGATCATTTTACATTAACAGTGAGAGGGAGCCCCTTTTTGAGCTCCAGATAACATCAGCATGAACCATAAACAGGGTGGAGACGTTGGTGTCCAGCACAAGACTTTCCCAGAACTCATTGAAGCCAAAATCATATCATGAATTCACATGCAAGCACGCATGAGATGCCGTCGAGTAAATAATGCAAGAAACATTTCAATAAAAACTTTGGAAACAGTTTAGGGTCACTCACCTCCATGGTTCAGAAACCATCCATCAAATATCATCGCCTTACTCAAATCCAAGCCTTAGATCACAAACGCAAAGCAATCAAGCCCTTTAAAAGTTCGGACAACACTTCCCCTAAATTTGCTTACTTTTGCTGCCGTCATGGCTTCATTATATTTCTCATTCAAACCCAAAGGTACACACACAACAACAAGTTCATTAAATAGCCATTCAGCAAGCTTCCAGAAGTACAAATACAAGTCAAGCTAGGGAAAAGTCCGGAAATGAAAGTTAAGCTCAAACCCAGAAAAACAGTTTTTGACATCATTTTGCGGTAATGGCACCAAAGGCACTACGATTATCGAATGAAGGTCCAAGACCCACCGTTTCGAAGCTAAGAGATCAGGCTACAATGCTAAAGAAGCCAACTCTGTCCAGTATCGAGTGTAACCAGGTAAAAAATGCAAGATACTACACCAGAACCGCAAAAACAGGTTCGCCAATCGTATTCTGGTGCAAACATCATAAATCAACCTACCTAAGTCCAAATTCAGAAATTCCAAAGCCATCCGAAAGATAAGAAACAGGGCTACATTTCATCAGAAGACCTCAACAACCAATTCGGAAGCATTCCCAACCAAAATAACCAATTACAGACGCAATTCTCACATTCGGGTAAAACCAGGGCAGCAAGGGTAATTCCGTCTTTTCACAAGATACGCTGCTCGGATTGACCTGAAAATTAGAAAATTTCTGGGTTCTCACACTCATTCTTTCGGGGCGTCACAAACTCCCCTCCTTAAAAGAACGTCGTCCTCGACATTCCATCTTACACCAATCAAGTCGAGACATCCCGCAAGAATCACTAATATTTCAGACCAAACCCACTGTCCGGCATCCTAAACTTCAAGCCTAGGATACACTACAAGAATCTAAAGCCTAAGCTCTGACACCATCTGTGACGGCCCCACCTCCCCCTAAGGCGAACCAAAGGGTTCGGCGGGCCGCCTGCCCAGCTCTCGCCGGGACTCAGCCGTTCACTACAGTCCTCAAATGAATTACAATATAAATCTCAAATATTACAACAAGTTCTTCAATAATTACATGTCATAAGCGAAGCGGAAACTAAATTTTCAACTATACATCAAATGATTCCAAATCCAAACTGTACAAGATATATGCCATCCAGCCACATGAATATGTACTACTCGCCCTTCCTTCGCCTGGAGCCCTGTGGAGGGGAATAAAATCGTTTTGGGGGGAGCTAGAAGCTCAGCGAGTAACCAGTAAAAGCAGTCATCAAATATATTTCACAATAATGCATTTCAATGATGTCATGATTCCAAGATCAAATGTACATTTATTGCTCTCGTGAGCCAGTGAAATCATTGCACTTGAACACCTAACGCTCAAATAGATCATTTTACATTAACAGTGAGAGGGAGCCCCTTTTTGAGCTCCAGATAACATCAACATGAACCATAAACAGGGTGGAGACGTTGGTGTCCAGCACAAGACTTTCCCAGAACTCATTGAAACCAAAATCATATCATGAATTCACATGCAAGCACGCATGAGATGCCGTCGAGTAAATAATGCAAGAAACATTTCAATAAAAACTTTGGAAACAGTTTAGGGTCACTCACCTCCATGGTTCAGAAACCATCCATCAAATATCATCGCCTTACTCAAATCCAAGCCTTAGATCACAAACGCAAAGCAATCAAGCCCTTTAAAAGTTCGGACAACACTTCCCCTAAATTTGCTTACTTTTGCTGCCGTCATGGCTTCATTATATTTCTCATTCAAACCCAAAGGTACACACACAACAACAAGTTCATTCAATAGCCATTCAGCAAGCTCCCAGAAGTACAAATACAAGTCAAGCTAGGGAAAAGTCCGGAAATGAAAGTTAAGCTCAAACCCAGAAAAACAGTTTTTGACATCATTTTGCGGTAATGGCACCAAAGGCACTACGATTATCGGATGAAGGTCCAAGACCCACCGTTTCGAAGCTAAGAGATCAGGCTACAATGCTGAAGAAGCCAACTCTGTCCAGTATCGAGTGTAACCAGGTAAAAAATGCAAGATACTACACCAGAACCGTAAAAACAGGTTCGCCAATCGTATTCTGGTGCAAACATCATAAATCAACCTACCTAAGTCCAAATTCAGAAATTCCAAAGCCATCCGAAAGATAAGAAACAGGGCTACATTTCATCAGAAGACCTCAACAACCAATTCGGAAGCATTCCCAACCAAAATAACCAATTACAGATGCAATTCTCACATTCGGGTAAAACCAGGGCAGCAAGGGTAATTCCGTCTTTTCACAAGATACGCTGCTCGGATTGACCTGAAAATTAGAAAATTTCTGGGTTCTCACACTCATTCTTTCGGGGCGTCACAAACTCCCCTCCTTAAAAGAACGTCGTCCTCGACATTCCATCTTACACCAATCAAGTCGAGACATCCCGTAAGAATCACTAATATTTCAGACCAAACCCACTGTCCGGCATCCTAAACTTCAAGTCTAGGATACACTACAAGAATCTAAAGCCTAAGCTCTGATACCAACTGTGACGGCCCCACCTCCCCCTAAGGCGAACCAAAGGGTTCGGCGGGCCGCCTGCCCAGCTCTCGCCGGGACTCAGCCGTTCACTACAGTCCTCAAATGAATTACAATATAAATCTCAAATATTACAACAAGTTCTTCAATAATTACATGTCATAAGCGAAGCGGAAACTAAATTTTCAACTATACATCAAATGATTCCCAATCCAAACTGTACAAGATATATGCCATCCAGCCACATGAATATGTACTACTCGCCCTTCCTTCGCCTGGAGCCCTGTGGAGGGGAATAAAATCGTTTTGGGGGGAGCTAGAAGCTCAGCGAGTAACCAGTAAAAGCAGTCATCAAATATATTTCACAATAATGCAGTTCAATGATGTCATGATTCCAAGATCAAATGTACATTTATTGCTCTCGTGAGCCAGTGAAATCATTGCACTTGAACACCCAACGCTCAAATAGATCATTTTACATTAACAGTGAGAGGGAGCCCCTTTTTGAGCTCCAGATAACATCAACATGAACCATAAACAGGGTGGAGACGTTGGTGTCCAGCACAAGACTTTCCCAGAACTCATTGAAGCCAAAATCATATCATGAATTCACATGCAAGCACGCATGAGATGCCGTCGAGTAAATAATGCAAGAAACATTTCAATAAAAACTTTGGAAACAGTTTAGGGTCACTCACCTCCATGGTTCAGAAACCATCCATCAAATATCATCGCCTTACTCAAATCCAAGCCTTAGATCACAAACGCAAAGCAATCAAGCCCTTTAAAAGTTCGGACAACACTTCCCCTAAATTTGCTTACTTTTGCTGCCGTCATGGCTTCATTATATTTCTCATTCAAACCCAAAGGTACACACACAACAACAAGTTCATTCAATAGCCATTCAGCAAGCTTCCAGAAGTACAAATACAAGTCAAGCTAGGGAAAAGTCCGGAAATGAAAGTTAAGCTCAAACCCAGAAAAACAGTTTTTGACATCATTTTGCGGTAATGGCACCAAAGGCACTACGATTATCGAATGAAGGTCCAAGACCCACCGTTTCGAAGCTAAGAGATCAGGCTACAATGCTAAAGAAGCCAACTCTGTCCAGTATCGAGTGTAACCAGGTAAAAAATGCAAGATACTACACCAGAACCGCAAAAACAGGTTCGCCAATCGTATTCTGGTGCAAACATCATAAATCAACCTACCTAAGTCCAAATTCAGAAATTCCAAAGCCATCCGAAAGATAAGAAACAGGGCTACATTTCATCAGAAGACCTCAACAACCAATTCGGAAGCATTCCCAACCAAAATAACCAATTACAGACGCAATTCTCACATTCGGGTAAAACCAGAGCAGCAAGGGTAATTCCGTCTTTTCACAAGATACGCTGCTCGGATTGACCTGAAAATTAGAAAATTTCTGGGTTCTCACACTCATTCTTTCGGGGCGTCACAAACTCCCCTCCTTAAAAGAACGTCGTCCTCGACATTCCATCTTACACCAATCAAGTCGAGACATCCCGCAAGAATCACTAATATTTCAGACCAAACCCACTGTCCGGCATTCTAAACTTCAAGCCTAGGATACACTACAAGAATCTAAAGCCTAAGCTCTGATACCAACTGTGACGGCCCCACCTCCCCCTAAGGCGAACCAAAGGGTTCGGCGGGCCGCCTGCCCAGCTCTCGCCGGGACTCAGCCGTTCACTACAGTCCTCAAATGAATTACAATATAAATCTCAAATATTACAACAAGTTCTTCAATAATTACATGTCATAAGCGAAGCGGAAACTAAATTTTCAACTATACATCAAATGATTCCAAATCCAAACTGTACAAGATATATGCCATCCAGCCACATGAATATGTACTACTCGCCCTTCCTTCGCCTGGAGCCCTGTGGAGGGGAATAAAATCGTTTTGGGGGGAGCTAGAAGCTCAGCGAGTAACCAGTAAAAGCAGTCATCAAATATATTTCACAATAATGCATTTCAATGATGTCATGATTCCAAGATCAAATGTACATTTATTGCTCTCGTGAGCCAGTGAAATCATTGCACTTGAACACCTAACGCTCAAATAGATCATTTTACATTAACAGTGAGAGGGAGCCCCTTTTTGAGCTCCAGATAACATCAACATGAACCATAAACAGGGTGGAGACGTTGGTGTCCAGCACAAGACTTTCCCAGAACTCATTGAAACCAAAATCATATCATGAATTCACATGCAAGCACGCATGAGATGCCGTCGAGTAAATAATGCAAGAAACATTTCAATAAA
The DNA here is from genome assembly GCF_036785885.1 of Coffea arabica. Lineage (NCBI taxonomy): Eukaryota > Viridiplantae > Streptophyta > Magnoliopsida > Gentianales > Rubiaceae > Coffea > Coffea arabica. Next base: position 19,671,614 of record NC_092318.1, on the reverse strand, counting down.
AACTTTGGAAACAGTTTAGGGTCACTCACCTCCATGGTTCAGAAACCATCCATCAAATATCATCGCCTTACTCAAAACCAAGCCTTAGATCACAAACGCAAAGCAATCAAGCCCTTTAAAAGTTCGGACAACACTTCCCCTAAATTTGCTTACTTTTGCTGCCGTCATGGCTTCATTATATTTCTCATTCAAACCCAAAGGTACACACACAACAACAAGTTCATTCAATAGCCATTCAGCAAGCTCCCAGAAGTACAAATACAAGTCAAGCTAGGGAAAAGTCCGGAAATGAAAGTTAAGCTCAAACCCAGAAAAACAGTTTTTGACATCATTTTGCGGTAATGGCACCAAAGGCACTACGATTATCGGATGAAGGTCCAAGACCCACCGTTTCGAAGCTAAGAGATCAGGCTACAATGCTGAAGAAGCCAACTCTGTCCAGTATCGAGTGTAACCAGGTAAAAAATGCAAGATACTACACCAGAACCGCAAAAACAGGTTCGCCAATCGTATTCTGGTGCAAACATCATAAATCAACCTACCTAAGTCCAAATTCAGAAATTCCAAAGTCATCCGAAAGATAAGAAACAGGGCTACATTTCATCAGAAGACCTCAACAACCAATTCGGAAGCATTCCCAACCAAAATAACCAATTACAGACGCAATTCTCACATTCGGGTAAAACCAGGGCAGCAAGGGTAATTCCGTCTTTTCACAAGATACGCTGCTCGGATTGACCTGAAAATTAGAAAATTTCTGGGTTCTCACACTCATTCTTTCGGGGCGTCACAAACTCCCCTCCTTAAAAGAACGTCGTCCTCGACATTCCATCTTACACCAATCAAGTCGAGACATCCCGCAAGAATCACTAATATTTCAGACCAAACCCACTGTCCGGCATCCTAAACTTCAAGCCTAGGATACACTACAAGAATCTAAAGCCTAAGCTCTGATACCAACTGTGACGGCCCCACCTCCCCCTAAGGCGAACCAAAGGGTTCGGCGGGCCGCCTGCCCAGCTCTCGCCGGGACTCAGCCGTTCACTACAGTCCTCAAATGAATTACAATATAAATCTCAAATATTACAACAAGTTCTTCAATAATTACATGTCATAAGCGAAGCGGAAACTAAATTTTCAACTATACATCAAATGATTCCAAATCCAAACTGTACAAGATATATGCCATCCAGCCACATGAATATGTACTACTCGCCCTTCCTTCGCCTGGAGCCCTGTGGAGGGGAATAAAATCGTTTTGGGGGGAGCTAGAAGCTCAGCGAGTAACCAGTAAAAGCAGTCATCAAATATATTTCACAATAATGTATTTCAATGATGTCATGATTCCAAGATCAAATGTACATTTATTGCTCTCGTGAGCCAGTGAAATCATTGCACTTGAACACCCAACGCTCAAATAGATCATTTTACATTAACAGTGAGAGGGAGCCCCTTTTTGAGCTCCAGATAACATCAACATGAACCATAAACAGGGTGGAGACGTTGGTGTCCAGCACAAGACTTTCCCAGAACTCATTGAAGCCAAAATCATATCATGAATTCACATGCAAGCACGCATGAGATGCCGTCGAGTAAATAATGCAAGAAACATTTCAATAAAAACTTTGGAAACAGTTTAGGGTCACTCACCTCCATGGTTCAGAAACCATCCATCAAATATCATCGCCTTACTCAAAACCAAGCCTTAGATCACAAACGCAAAGCAATCAAGCCCTTTAAAAGTTCGGACAACACTTCCCCTAAATTTGCTTACTTTTGCTGCCGTCATGGCTTCATTATATTTCTTATTCAAACCCAAAGGTACACACACAACAACAAGTTCATTCAATAGCCATTCAGCAAGCTCCCAGAAGTACAAATACAAGTCAAGCTAGGGAAAAGTCCGGAAATGAAAGTTAAGCTCAAACCCAGAAAAACAGTTTTTGACATCATTTTGCGGTAATGGTACCAAAGGCACTACGATTATCGGATGAAGGTCCAAGACCCACCGTTTCGAAGCTAAGAGATCAGGCTACAATGCTGAAGAAGCCAACTCTGTCCAGTATCGAGTGTAACCAGGTAAAAAATGCAAGATACTACACCAGAACCGTAAAAACAGGTTCGCCAATCGTATTCTGGTGCAAACATCATAAATCAACCTACCTAAGTCCAAATTCAGAAATTCCAAAGCCATCCGAAAGATAAGAAACAGGGCTACATTTCATCAGAAGACCTCAACAACCAATTCGGAAGCATTCCCAACCAAAATAACCAATTACAGACGCAATTCTCACATTCGGGTAAAACCAGGGCAGCAAGGGTAATTCCGTCTTTTCACAAGATACGCTGCTCGGATTGACCTGAAAATTAGAAAATTTCTGGGTTCTCACACTCATTCTTTCGGGGCGTCACAAACTCCCCTCCTTAAAAGAACGTCGTCCTCGACATTCCATCTTACACCAATCAAGTCGAGACATCCCGCAAGAATCACTAATATTTCAGACCAAACCCACTGTCCGGCATCCTAAACTTCAAGCCTAGGATACACTACAAGAATCTAAAGCCTAAGCTCTGATACCAACTGTGACGGCCCCACCTCCCCCTAAGGCGAACCAAAGGGTTCGGCGGGCCGCCTGCCCAGCTCTCGCCGGGACTCAGCCGTTCACTACAGTCCTCAAATGAATTACAATATAAATCTCAAATATTACAACAAGTTCTTCAATAATTACATGTCATAAGCGAAGCGGAAACTAAATTTTCAACTATACATCAAATGATTCCAAATCCAAACTGTACAAGATATATGCCATCCAGCCACATGAATATGTACTACTCGCCCTTCCTTCGCCTGGAGCCCTGTGGAGGGGAATAAAATCGTTTTGGGGGGAGCTAGAAGCTCAGCGAGTAACCAGTAAAAGCAGTCATCAAATATATTTCACAATAATGCATTTCAATGATGTCATGATTCCAAGATCAAATGTACATTTATTGCTCTCGTGAGCCAGTGAAATCATTGCACTTGAACACCCAACGCTCAAATAGATCATTTTACAATAACAGTGAGAGGGAGCCCCTTTTTGAGCTCCAGATAACATCAACATGAACCATAAACAGGGTGGAGACGTTGGTGTCCAGCACAAGACTTTCCCAGAACTCATTGAAACCAAAATCATATCATGAATTCACATGCAAGCACGCATGAGATGCCGTCGAGTAAATAATGCAAGAAACATTTCAATAAAAACTTTGGAAACAGTTTAGGGTCACTCACCTCCATGGTTCAGAAACCATCCATCAAATATCATCGCCTTACTCAAATCCAAGCCTTAGATCACAAACGCAAAGCAATCAAGCCCTTTAAAAGTTCGGACAACACTTCCCCTAAATTTGCTTACTTTTGCTGCCGTCATGGCTTCATTATATTTCTCATTCAAACCCAAAGGTACACACACAACAACAAGTTCATTCAATAGCCATTCAGCAAGCTCCCAGAAGTACAAATACAAGTCAAGCTAGGGAAAAGTCCGGAAATGAAAGTTAAGCTCAAACCCAGAAAAACAGTTTTTGACATCATTTTGCGGTAATGGCACCAAAGGCACTACGATTATCGGATGAAGGTCCAAGACCCACCGTTTCGAAGCTAAGAGATCAGGCTACAATGCTGAAGAAGCCAACTCTGTCCAGTATCGAGTGTAACCAGGTAAAAAATGCAAGATACTACACCAGAACCGCAAAAACAGGTTCGCCAATCGTATTCTGGTGCAAACATCATAAATCAACCTACCTAAGTCCAAATTCAGAAATTCCAAAGCCATCCGAAATATAAGAAACAGGGCTACATTTCATCAGAAGACCTCAACAACCAATTCGGAAGCATTCCCAACCAAAATAACCAATTACAGACGCAATTCTCACATTCGGGTAAAACCAGGGCAGCAAGGGTAATTCCGTCTTTTCACAAGATACGCTGCTCGGATTGACCTGAAAATTAGAAAATTTCTGGGTTCTCACACTCATTCTTTCGGGGCGTCACAAACTCCCCTCCTTAAAAGAACGTCGTCCTCGACATTCCATCTTACACCAATCAAGTCGAGACATCCCGCAAGAATCACTAATATTTCAGACCAAACCCACTGTCCGGCATCCTAAACTTCAAGCCTAGGATACACTACAAGAATCTAAAGCCTAAGCTCTGATACCAACTGTGACGGCCCCACCTCCCCCTAAGGCGAACCAAAGGGTTCGGCGGGCCGCCTGCCCAGCTCTCGCCGGGACTCAGCCGTTCACTACAGTCCTCAAATGAATTACAATATAAATCTCAAATATTACAACAAGTTCTTCAATAATTACATGTCATAAGCGAAGCGGAAACTAAATTTTCAACTATACATCAAATGATTCCAAATCCAAACTGTACAAGATATATGCCATCCAGCCACATGAATATGTACTACTCGCCCTTCCTTCGCCTTGAGCCCTGTGGAGGGGAATAAAATCATTTTGGGGGGAGCTAGAAGCTCAGCGAGTAACCAGTAAAAGCAGTCATCAAATATATTTCACAATAATGCATTTCAATGATGTCATGATTCCAAGATCAAATGTACATTTATTGCTCTCGTGAGCCAGTGAAAGCATTGCACTTGAACACCCAACGCTCAAATAGATCATTTTACATTAACAGTGAGAGGGAGCCCCTTTTTGAGCTCCAGATAACATCAACATGAACCATAAACAGGGTGGAGACGTTGGTGTCCAGCACAAGACTTTCCCAGAACTCATTGAAGCCAAAATCATATCATGAATTCACATGCAAGCACGCATGAGATGCCGTCCAGTAAATAATGCAAGAAACATTTCAATAAAAACTTTGGAAACAGTTTAGGGTCACTCACCTCCATGGTTCAGAAACCATCCATCAAATATCATCGCCTTACTCAAATCCAAGCCTTAGATCACAAACGCAAAGCAATCAAGCCCTTTAAAAGTTCGGACAACACTTCCCCTAAATTTGCTTACTTTTGCTGCCGTCATGGCTTCATTATATTTCTCATTCAAACCCAAAGGTACACACACAACAACAAGTTCATTCAATAGCCATTCAGCAAGCTCCCAGAAGTACAAATACAAGTCAAGCTAGGGAAAAGTCCGGAAATGAAAGTTAAGCTCAAACCCAGAAAAACAGTTTTTGACATCATTTTGCGGTAATGGCACCAAAGGCACTACGATTATCGGATGAAGGTCCAAGACCCACCGTTTCGAAGCTAAGAGATCAGGCTACAATGCTGAAGAAGCCAACTCTGTCCAGTATCGAGTGTAACCAGGTAAAAAATGCAAGATACTACACCAGAACCGCAAAAACAGGTTCGCCAATCGTATTCTGGTGCAAACATCATAAATCAACCTACCTAAGTCCAAATTCAGAAATTCCAAAGCCATCCGAAAGATAAGAAACAGGGCTACATTTCATCAGAAGACCTCAACAACCAATTCGGAAGCATTCCCAACCAAAATAACCAATTACAGACGCAATTCTCACATTCGGGTAAAACCAGGGCAGCAAGGGTAATTCCGTCTTTTCACAAGATACGCTGCTCGGATTGACCTGAAAATTAGAAAATTTCTGGGTTCTCACACTCATTCTTTCGGGGCGTCACAAACTCCCCTCCTTAAAAGAACGTCGTCCTCGACATTCCATCTTACACCAATCAAGTCGAGACATCCCGCAAGAATCACTAATATTTCAGACCAAACCCACTGTCCGGCATCCTAAACTTCAAGCCTAGGATACACTACAAGAATCTAAAGCCTAAGCTCTGATACCAACTGTGACGGCCCCACCTCCCCCTAAGGCGAACCAAAGGGTTCGGCGGGCCGCCTGCCCAGCTCTCGCCGGGACTCAGCCGTTCACTACAGTCCTCAAATGAATTACAATATAAATCTCAAATATTACAACAAGTTCTTCAATAATTACATGTCATAAGCGAAGCGGAAACTAAATTTTCAACTATACATCAAATGATTCCAAATCCAAACTGTACAAGATATATGCCATCCAGCCACATGAATATGTACTACTCGCCCTTCCTTCGCCTGGAGCCCTGTGGAGGGGAATAAAATCGTTTTGGGGGGAGCTAGAAGCTCAGCGAGTAACCAGTAAAAGCAGTCATCAAATATATTTCACAATAATGCAGTTCAATGATGTCATGATTCCAAGATCAAATGTACATTTATTGCTCTCGTGAGCCAGTGAAATCATTGCACTTGAACACCCAACGCTCAAATAGATCATTTTACATTAACAGTGAGAGGGAGCCCCTTTTTGAGCTCCAGATAACATCAACATGAACCATAAACAGGGTGGAGACGTTGGTGTCCAGCACAAGACTTTCCCAGAACTCATTGAAGCCAAAATCATATCATGAATTCACATGCAAGCACGCATGAGATGCCGTCGAGTAAATAATGCAAGAAACATTTCAATAAAAACTTTGGAAACAGTTTAAGGTCACTCACCTCCATGGTTCAGAAACCATCCATCAAATATCATCGCCTTACTCAAATCCAAGCCTTAGATCACAAACGCAAAGCAATCAAGCCCTTTAAAAGTTCGGACAACACTTCCCCTAAATTTGCTTACTTTTGCTGCCGTCATGGCTTCATTATATTTCTCATTCAAACCCAAAGGTACACACACAACAACAAGTTCATTCAATAGCCATTCAGCAAGCTCCCAGAAGTACAAATACAAGTCAAGCTAGGGAAAAGTCCGGAAATGAAAGTTAAGCTCAAACCCAGAAAAACAGTTTTTGACATCATTTTGCGGTAATGGCACCAAAGGCACTACGATTATCGGATGAAGGTCCAAGACCCACCGTTTCGAAGCTAAGAGATCAGGCTACAATGCTGAAGAAGCCAACTCTGTCCAGTATCGAGTGTAACCAGGTAAAAAATGCAAGATACTACACCAGAACCGCAAAAACAGGTTCGCCAATCGTATTCTGGTGCAAACATCATAAATCAACCTACCTAAGTCCAAATTCAGAAATTCCAAAGCCATCCGAAAGATAAGAAACAGGGCTACATTTCATCAGAAGACCTCAACAACCAATTCGGAAGCATTCCCAACCAAAATAACCAATTACAGACGCAATTCTCACATTCGGGTAAAACCAGGGCAGCAAGGGTAATTCCGTCTTTTCACAAGATACGCTGCTCGGATTGACCTGAAAATTAGAAAATTTCTGGGTTCTCACACTCATTCTTTCGGGGCGTCACAAACTCCCCTCCTTAAAAGAACGTCGTCCTCGACATTCCATCTTATACCAATCAAGTCGAGACATCCCGCAAGAATCGCTAATATTTCAGACCAAACCCACTGTCCGGCATCCTAAACTTCAAGCCTAGGATACACTACAAGAATCTGAAGCCTAAGCTCTGATACCAACTGTGACGGCCCCACCTCCCCCTAAGGCGAACCAAAGGGTTCGGCGGGCCGCCTGCCCAGCTCTCGCCGGGACTCAGCCGTTCACTACAGTCCTCAAATGAATTACAATATAAATCTCAAATATTACAACAAGTTCTTCAATAATTACATGTCATAAGCGAAGCGGAAACTAAATTTTCAACTATACATCAAATGATTCCAAATCCAAACTGTACAAGATATATGCCATCCAGCCACATGAATATGTACTACTCGCCCTTCCTTCGCCTTGAGCCTTGTGGAGGGGAATAAAATCGTTTTGGGGGGAGCTAGAAGCTCAGCGAGTAACCAGTAAAAGCAGTCATCAAATATATTTCACAATAATGCATTTCAATGATGTCATGATTCCAAGATCAAATGTACATTTATTGCTCTCGTGAGCCAGTGAAATCATTGCACTTGAACACCCAACGCTCAAATAGATCATTTTACATTAACAGTGAGAGGGAGCCCCTTTTTGAGCTCCAGATAACATCAACATGAACCATAAACAGGGTGGAGACGTTGGTGTCCAGCACAAGACTTTCCCAGAACTCATTGAAGCCAAAATCATATCATGAATTCACATGCAAGCACGCATGAGATGCCGTCGAGTAAATAATGCAAGAAACATTTCAATAAAAACTTTGGAAACAGTTTAGGGTCACTCACCTCCATGGTTCAGAAACCATCCATCAAATATCATCGCCTTACTCAAATCCAAGCCTTAGATCACAAACGCAAAGCAATCAAGCCCTTTAAAAGTTCGGACAACACTTCCCCTAAATTTGCTTACTTTTGCTGCCGTCATGGCTTCATTATATTTCTCATTCAAACCCAAAGGTACACACACAACAACAAGTTCATTCAATAGCCATTCAGCAAGCTCTCGAAGTACAAATACAAGTCAAGCTAGGGAAAAGTCCGGAAATGAAAGTTAAGCTCAAACCCAGAAAAACAGTTTTTGATATCATTTTCCGGTAATGGCACCAAAGGCACTACGATTATCGGATGAAGGTCCAAGACCCACCGTTTCGAAGCTAAGAGATCAGGCTACAATGCTGAAGAAGCCAACTCTGTCCAGTATCGAGTGTAACCAGGTAAAAAATGCAAGATACTACACCAGAACCGCAAAAACAGGTTCGCCAATCGTATTCTGGTGCAAACATCATAAATCAACCTACCTAAGTCCAAATTCAGAAATTCCAAAGCCATCCGAAAGATAAGAAACAGGGCTACATTTCATCAGAAGACCTCAACAACCAATTCGGAAGCATTCCCAACCAAAATAACCAATTACAGACGCAATTCTCACATTCGGGTAAAACCAGGGCAGCAAGGGTAATTCCGTCTTTTCACAAGATACGTTGCTCGGATTGACCTGAAAATTAGAAAATTTCTGGGTTCTCACACTCATTCTTTCGGGACGTCACAAACTCCCCTCCTTAAAAGAACGTCGTCCTCGACATTCCATCTTATACCAATCAAGTCGAGACATCCCGCAAGAATCGCTAATATTTCAGACCAAACCCACTGTCCGGCATCCTAAACTTCAAGCCTAGGATACACTACAAGAATCTGAAGCCTAAGCTCTGATACCAACTGTGACGGCCCCACCTCCCCCTAAGGCGAACCAAAGGGTTCGGCGGGCCGCCTGCCCAGCTCTCGCCGGGACTCAGCCGTTCACTACAGTCCTCAAATGAATTACAATATAAATCTCAAATATTACAACAAGTTCTTCAATAATTACATGTCATAAGCGAAGCGGAAACTAAATTTTCAACTATACATCAAATGATTCCAAATCCAAACTGTACAAGATATATGCCATCCAGCCACATGAATATGTACTACTCGCCCTTCCTTCGCCTGGAGCCCTGTGGAGGGGAATAAAATCGTTTTGGGGGGAGCTAGAAGCTCAGCGAGTAACCAGTAAAAGCAGTCATCAAATATATTTCACAATAATGCATTTCAATGATGTCATGATTCCAAGATCAAATGTACATTTATTGCTCTCGTGAGCCAGTGAAATCATTGCACTTGAACACCCAACGCTCAAATAGATCATTTTACATTAACAGTGAGAGGGAGCCCCTTTTTGAGCTCCAGATAACATCAACATGAACCATAAACAGGGTGGAGACGTTGGTGTCCAGCACAAGACTTTCCCAGAACTCATTGAAACCAAAATCATATCATGAATTCATATGCAAGCACGCATGAGATGCCGTCGAGTAAATAATGCAAGAAACATTTCAATAAAAACTTTGGAAACAGTTTAGGGTCACTCACCTCCATGGTTCAGAAACCATCCATCAAATATCATCGCCTTACTCAAATCCAAGCCTTAGATCACAAACGCAAAGCAATCAAGCCCTTTAAAAGTTCGGACAAGACTTCCCCTAAATTTGCTTACTTTTGCTGCCGTCATGGCTTCATTATATTTCTCATTCAAACCCAAAGGTACACACACAACAACAAGTTCATTCAATAGCCATTCAGCAAGCTCCCAGAAGTACAAATACAAGTCAAGCTAGGGAAAAGTCCGGAAATGAAAGTTAAGCTCAAACCCAGAAAAACAGTTTTTGACATCATTTTGCGGTAATGGCACCAAAGGCACTACGATTATCGGATGAAGGTCCAAGACCCACCGTTTCGAAGCTAAGAGATCAGGCTACAATGCTGAAGAAGCCAACTCTGTCCAGTATCGAGTGTAACCAGGTAAAAAATGCAAGATACTACACCAGAACCGCAAAAACAGGTTCGCCAATCGTATTCTGGTGCAAACATCATAAATCAACCTACCTAAGTCCAAATTCAGAAATTCCAAAGCCATCCGAAAGATAAGAAACAGGGCTACATTTCATCAGAAGACCTCAACAACCAATTCGGAAGCATTCCCAACCAAAATAACCAATTACAGACGCAATTCTCACATTCGGGTAAAACCAGGGCAGCAAGGGTAATTCCGTCTTTTCACAAGATACGCTGCTCGGATTGACCTGAAAATTAGAAAATTTCTGGGTTCTCACACTCATTCTTTCGGGGCGCCACAAACTCCCCTCCTTAAAAGAACGTCGTCCTCGACATTCCATCTTACACCAATCAAGTCGAGACATCCCGCAAGAATCACTAATATTTCAGACCAAACCCACTGTCCGGCATCCTAAACTTCAAGCCTAGGATACACTACAAGAATCTAAAGCCTAAGCTCTGATACCAACTGTGACGGCCCCACCTCCCCCTAAGGCGAACCAAAGGGTTCGGCGGGCCGCCTGCCCAGCTCTCGCCGGGACTCAGCCGTTCACTACAGTCCTCAAATGAATTACAATATAAATCTCAAATATTACAACAAGTTCTTCAATAATTACATGTCATAAGCGAAGCGGAAACTAAATTTTCAACTATACATCAAATGATTCCAAATCCAAACTGTACAAGATATATGCCATCCAGCCACATGAATATGTACTACTCGCCCTTCCTTCGCCTGGAGCCCTGTGGAGGGGAATAAAATCGTTTTGGGGGGAGCTAGAAGCTCAGCGAGTAACCAGTAAAAGCAGTCATCAAATATATTTCACAATAATGCATTTCAATGATGTCATGATTCCAAGATCAAATGTACATTTATTGCTCTCGTGAGCCAGTGAAATCATTGCACTTGAACACCCAACGCTCAAATAGATCATTTTACATTAACAGTGAGAGGGAGCCCCTTTTTGAGCTCCAGATAACATCAACATGAACCATAAACAGGGTGGAGACGTTGGTGTCCAGCACAAGACTTTCCCAGAACTCATTGAAACCAAAATCATATCATGAATTCACATGCAAGCACGCATGAGATGCCGTCGAGTAAATAATGCAAGAAACATTTCAATAAAAACTTTGGAAACAGTTTAGGGTCACTCACCTCCATGGTTCAGAAACCATCCATCAAATATCATCGCCTTACTCAAATCCAAGCCTTAGATCACAAACGCAAAGCAATCAAGCCCTTTAAAAGTTCGGACAACACTTCCCCTAAATTTGCTTACTTTTGCTGCCGTCATGGCTTCATTATATTTCTCATTCAAACCCAAAGGTACACACACAACAACAAGTTCATTCAATAGCCATTCAGCAAGCTCCCAGAAGTACAAATACAAGTCAAGCTAGGGAAAAGTCCGGAAATGAAAGTTAAGCTCAAACCCAGAAAAACAGTTTTTGACATCATTTTGCGGTAATGGCACCAAAGGCACTACGATTATCGGATGAAGGTCCAAGACCCACCGTTTCGAAGCTAAGAGATCAGGCTACAATGCTGAAGAAGCCAACTCTGTCCAGTATCGAGTGTAACCAGGTAAAAAATGCAAGATACTACACCAGAACCGCAAAAACAGGTTCGCCAATCGTATTCTGGTGCAAACATCATAAATCAACCTACCTAAGTCCAAATTCAGAAATTCCAAAGCCATCCGAAAGATAAGAAACAGGGCTACATTTCATCAGAAGACCTCAACAACCAATTCGGAAGCATTCCCAACCAAAATAACCAATTACAGACGCAATTCTCACATTCGGGTAAAACCAGGGCAGCAAGGGTAATTCCGTCTTTTCACAAGATACGCTGCTCGGATTGACCTGAAAATTAGAAAATTTCTGGGTTCTCACACTCATTCTTTCGGGGCGCCACAAACTCCCCTCCTTAAAAGAACGTCGTCCTCGACATTCCATCTTACACCAATCAAGTCGAGACATCCCGCAAGAATCACTAATATTTCAGACCAAACCCACTGTCCGGCATCCTAAACTTCAAGCCTAGGATACACTACAAGAATCTAAAGCCTAAGCTCTGATACCAACTGTGACGGCCCCACCTCCCCCTAAGGCGAACCAAAGGGTTCGGCGGGCCGCCTGCCCAGCTCTCGCCGGGACTCAGCCGTTCACTACAGTCCTCAAATGAATTACAATATAAATCTCAAATATTACAACAAGTTCTTCAATAATTACATGTCATAAGCGAAGCGGAAACTAAATTTTCAACTATACATCAAATGATTCCAAATCCAAACTGTACAAGATATATGCCATCCAGCCACATGAATATGTACTACTCGCCCTTCCTTCGCCTGGAGCCCTGTGGAGGGGAATAAAATCGTTTTGGGGGGAGCTAGAAGCTCAGCGAGTAACCAGTAAAAGCAGTCATCAAATATATTTCACAATAATGCATTTCAATGATGTCATGATTCCAAGATCAAATGTACATTTATTGCTCTCGTGAGCCAGTGAAATCATTGCACTTGAACACCCAACGCTCAAATAGATCATTTTACATTAACAGTGAGAGGGAGCCCCTTTTTGAGCTCCAGATAACATCAACATGAACCATAAACAGGGTGGAGACGTTGGTGTCCAGCACAAGACTTTCCCAGAACTCATTGAAACCAAAATCATATCATGAATTCACATGCAAGCACGCATGAGATGCCGTCGAGTAAATAATGCAAGAAACATTTCAATAAAAACTTTGGAAACAGTTTAGGGTCACTCACCTCCATGGTTCAGAAACCATCCATCAAATATCATCGCCTTACTCAAATCCAAGCCTTAGATCACAAACGCAAAGCAATCAAGCCCTTTAAAAGTTCGGACAACACTTCCCCTAAATTTGCTTACTTTTGCTGCCGTCATGGCTTCATTATATTTCTCATTCAAACCCAAAGGTACACACACAACAACAAGTTCATTCAATAGCCATTCAGCAAGCTCCCAGAAGTACAAATACAAGTCAAGCTAGGGAAAAGTCCGGAAATGAAAGTTAAGGTCAAACCCAGAAAAACAGTTTTTGACATCATTTTGCGGTAATGGCACCAAAGGCACTACGATTATCGGATGAAGGTCCAAGACCCACCGTTTCGAAGCTAAGAGATCAGGCTACAATGCTGAAGAAGCCAACTCTGTCCAGTATCGAGTGTAACCAGGTAAAAAATGCAAGATACTACACCAGAACCGCAAAAACAGGTTCGCCAATCGTATTCTGGTGCAAACATCATAAATCAACCTACCTAAGTCCAAATTCAGAAATTCCAAAGCCATCCGAAAGATAAGAAACAGGGCTACATTTCATCAGAAGACCTCAACAACCAATTCGGAAGCATTCCCAACCAAAATAACCAATTACAGACGCAATTCTCACATTCGGGTAAAACCAGGGCAGCAAGGGTAATTCCGTCTTTTCACAAGATACGCTGCTCGGATTGACCTGAAAATTAGAAAATTTCTGGGTTCTCACACTCATTCTTTCGGGGCGTCACAAACTCCCCTCCTTAAAAGAACGTCGTCCTCGACATTCCATCTTACACCAATCAAGTCGAGACATCCCGCAAGAATCACTAATATTTCAGACCAAACCCACTGTCCGGCATCCTAAACTTCAAGCTTAGGATACACTACAAGAATCTAAAGCCTAAGCTCTGATACCAACTGTGACGGCCCCACCTCCCCCTAAGGCGAACCAAAGGGTTCGGCGGGCCGCCTGCCCAGCTCTCGCCGGGACTCAGCCGTTCACTACAGTCCTCAAATGAATTACAATATAAATCTCAAATATTACAACAAGTTCTTCAATAATTACATGTCATAAGCGAAGCGGAAACTAAATTTTCAACTATACATCAAATGATTCCAAATCCAAACTGTACAAGATATATGCCATCCAGCCACATGAATATGTACTACTCGCCCTTCCTTCGCCTGGAGCCCTGTGGAGGGGAATAAAATCGTTTTGGGGGGAGCTAGAAGCTCAGCGAGTAACCAGTAAAAGCAGTCATCAAATATATTTCACAATAATGCATTTCAATGATGTCATGATTCCAAGATCAAATGTACATTTATTGCTCTCGTGAGCCAGTGAAATCATTGCACTTGAACACCCAACGCTCAAATAGATCATTTTACATTAACAGTGAGAGGGAGCCCCTTTTTGAGCTCCAGATAACATCAACATGAACCATAAACAGGGTGGAGACGTTGGTGTCCAGCACAAGACTTTCCCAGAACTCATTGAAACCAAAATCATATCATGAATTCACATGCAAGCACGCATGAGATGCCGTCGAGTAAATAATGCAAGAAACATTTCAATAAAAACTTTGGAAACAGTTTAGGGTCACTCACCTCCATGGTTCAGAAACCATCCATCAAATATCATCGCCTTACTCAAATCCAAGCCTTAGATCACAAACGCAAAGCAATCAAGCCCTTTAAAAGTTCGGACAACACTTCCCCTAAATTTGCTTACTTTTGCTGCCGTCATGGCTTCATTATATTTCTCATTCAAACCCAAAGGTACACACACAACAACAAGTTCATTCAATAGCCATTCAGCAAGCTCCCAGAAGTACAAATACAAGTCAAGCTAGGGAAAAGTCCGGAAATGAAAGTTAAGCTCAAACCCAGAAAAACAGTTTTTGACATCATTTTGCGGTAATGGCACCAAAGGCACTACGATTATCGGATGAAGGTCCAAGACCCACCGTTTCGAAGCTAAGAGATCAGGCTACAATGCTGAAGAAGCCAACTCTGTCCAGTATCGAGTGTAACCAGGTAAAAAATGCAAGATACTACACCAGAACCGCAAAAACAGGTTCGCCAATCGTATTCTGGTGCAAACATCATAAATCAACCTACCTAAGTCCAAATTCAGAAATTCCAAAGCCATCCGAAAGATAAGAAACAGGGCTACATTTCATCAGAAGACCTCAACAACCAATTCGGAAGCATTCCCAACCAAAATAACCAATTACAGACGCAATTCTCACATTCGGGTAAAACCAGGGCAGCAAGGGTAATTCCGTCTTTTCACAAGATACGCTGCTCGGATTGACCTGAAAATTAGAAAATTTCTGGGTTCTCACACTCATTCTTTCGGGGCGTCACAAACTCCCCTCCTTAAAAGAACGTCGTCCTCGACATTCCATCTTACACCAATCAAGTCGAGACATCCCGCAAGAATCACTAATATTTCAGACCAAACCCACTGTCCGGCATCCTAAACTTCAAACCTAGGATACACTACAAGAATCTAAAGCCTAAGCTCTGATACCAACTGTGACGGCCCCACCTCCCCCTAAGGCGAACCAAAGGGTTCGGCGGGCCGCCTGCCCAGCTCTCGCCGGGACTCAGCCGTTCACTACAGTCCTCAAATGAATTACAATATAAATCTCAAATATTACAACAAGTTCTTCAATAATTACATGTCATAAGCGAAGCGGAAACTAAATTTTCAACTATACATCAAATGATTCCAAATCCAAACTGTACAAGATATATGCCATCCAGCCACATGAATATGTACTACTCGCCCTTCCTTCGCCTGGAGCCCTGTGGAGGGGAATAAAATCGTTTTGGGGGGAGCTAGAAGCTCAGCGAGTAACCAGTAAAAGCAGTCATCAAATATATTTCACAATAATGCATTTCAATGATGTCATGATTCCAAGATCAAATGTACATTTATTGCTCTCGTGAGCCAGTGAAATCATTGCACTTGAACACCCAACGCTCAAATAGATCATTTTACATTAACAGTGAGAGGGAGCCCCTTTTTGAGCTCCAGATAACATCAACATGAACCATAAACAGGGTGGAGACGTTGGTGTCCAGCACAAGACTTTCCCAGAACTCATTGAAACCAAAATCATATCATGAATTCACATGCAAGCACGCATGAGATGCCGTCGAGTAAATAATGCAAGAAACATTTCAATAAAAACTTTGGAAACAGTTTAGGGTCACTCACCTCCATGGTTCAGAAACCATCCATCAAATATCATCGCCTTACTCAAATCCAAGCCTTAGATCACAAACGCAAAGCAATCAAGCCCTTTAAAAGTTCGGACAACACTTCCCCTAAATTTGCTTACTTTTGCTGCCGTCATGGCTTCATTATATTTCTCATTCAAACCCAAAGGTACACACACAACAACAAGTTCATTCAATAGCCATTCAGCAAGCTCCCAGAAGTACAAATACAAGTCAAGCTAGGGAAAAGTCCGGAAATGAAAGTTAAGCTCAAACCCAGAAAAACAGTTTTTGACATCATTTTGCGGTAATGGCACCAAAGGCACTACGATTATCGGATGAAGGTCCAAGACCCACCGTTTCGAAGCTAAGAGATCAGGCTACAATGCTGAAGAAGCCAACTCTGTCCAGTATCGAGTGTAACCAGGTAAAAAATGCAAGATACTACACCAGAACCGCAAAAACAGGTTCGCCAATCGTATTCTGGTGCAAACATCATAAATCAACCTACCTAAGTCCAAATTCAGAAATTCCAAAGCCATCCGAAAGATAAGAAACAGGGCTACATTTCATCAGAAGACCTCAACAACCAATTCGGAAGCATTCCCAACCAAAATAACCAATTACAGACGCAATTCTCACATTCGGGTAAAACCAGGGCAGCAAGGGTAATTCCGTCTTTTCACAAGATACGCTGCTCGGATTGACCTGAAAATTAGAAAATTTCTGGGTTCTCACACTCATTCTTTCGGGGCGTCACAAACTCCCCTTCTTAAAAGAACGTCGTCCTCGACATTCCATCTTATACCAATCAAGTCGAGACATCCCGCAAGAATCGCTAATATTTCAGACCAAACCCACTGTCCGGCATCCTAAACTTCAAGCCTAGGATACACTACAAGAATCTGAAGCCTAAGCTCTGATACCAACTGTGACGGCCCCACCTCCCCCTAAGGCGAACCAAAGGGTTCGGCGGGCCGCCTGCCCAGCTCTCGCCGGGACTCAGCCGTTCACTACAGTCCTCAAATGAATTACAATATAAATCTCAAATATTACAACAAGTTCTTCAATAATTACATGTCATAAGCGAAGCGGAAACTAAATTTTCAACTATACATCAAATGATTCCAAATCCAAACTGTACAAGATATATGCCATCCAGCCACATGAATATGTACTACTCGCCCTTCCTTCGCCTGGAGCCCTGTGGAGGGGAATAAAATCGTTTTGGGGGGAGCTAGAAGCTCAGCGAGTAACCAGTAAAAGCAGTCATCAAATATATTTCACAATAATGCATTTCAATGATGTCATGATTCCAAGATCAAATGTACATTTATTGCTCTCGTGAGCCAGTGAAATCATTGCACTTGAACACCCAACGCTCAAATAGATCATTTTACATTAACAGTGAGAGGGAGCCCCTTTTTGAGCTCCAGATAACATCAACATGAACCATAAACAGGGTGGAGACGTTGGTGTCCAGCACAAGACTTTCCCAGAACTCATTGAAACCAAAATCATATCATGAATTCACATGCAAGCACGCATGAGATGCCGTCGAGTAAATAATGCAAGAAACATTTCAATAAAAACTTTGGAAACAGTTTAGGGTCACTCACCTCCATGGTTCAGAAACCATCCATCAAATATCATCGCCTTACTCAAATCCAAGCCTTAGATCACAAACGCAAAGCAATCAAGCCCTTTAAAAGTTCGGACAACACTTCCCCTAAATTTGCTTACTTTTGCTGCCGTCATGGCTTCATTATATTTCTCATTCAAACCCAAAGGTACACACACAACAACAAGTTCATTCAATAGCCATTCAGCAAGCTCCCAGAAGTACAAATACAAGTCAAGCTAGGGAAAAGTCCGGAAATGAAAGTTAAGCTCAAACCCAGAAAAACAGTTTTTGACATCATTTTGCGGTAATGGCACCAAAGGCACTACGATTATCGGATGAAGGTCCAAGACCCACCGTTTCGAAGCTAAGAGATCAGGCTACAATGCTGAAGAAGCCAACTCTGTCCAGTATCGAGTGTAACCAGGTAAAAAATGCAAGATACTACACCAGAACCGCAAAAACAGGTTCGCCAATCGTATTCTGGTGCAAACATCATAAATCAACCTACCTAAGTCCAAATTCAGAAATTCCAAAGCCATCCGAAAGATAAGAAACAGGGCTACATTTCATCAGAAGACCTCAACAACCAATTCGGAAGCATTCCCAACCAAAATAACCAATTACAGACGCAATTCTCACATTCGGGTAAAACCAGGGCAGCAAGGGTAATTCCGTCTTTTCACAAGATACGCTGCTCGGATTGACCTGAAAATTAGAAAATTTCTGGGTTCTCACACTCATTCTTTCGGGGCGTCACAAACTCCCCTTCTTAAAAGAACGTCGTCCTCGACATTCCATCTTATACCAATCAAGTCGAGACATCCCGCAAGAATCGCTAATATTTCAGACCAAACCCACTGTCCGGCATCCTAAACTTCAAGCCTAGGATACACTACAAGAATCTGAAGCCTAAGCTCTGATACCAACTGTGACGGCCCCACCTCCCCCTAAGGCGAACCAAAGGGTTCGGCGGGCCGCCTGCCCAGCTCTCGCCGGGACTCAGCCGTTCACTACAGTCCTCAAATGAATTACAATATAAATCTCAAATATTACAACAAGTTCTTCATTAATTACATGTCATAAGCGAAGCGGAAACTAAATTTTCAACTATACATCAAATGATTCCAAATCCAAACTGTACAAGATATATGCCATCCAGCCACATGAATATGTACTACTCGCCCTTCCTTCGGCTTGAGCCCTGTGGAGGGGAATAAAATCGTTTTGGGGGGAGCTAGAAGCTCAGCGAGTAACCAGTAAAAGCAGTCATCAAATATATTTCACAATAATGCATTTCAATGATGTCATGATTCCAAGATCAAATGTACATTTATTGCTCTCGTGAGCCAGTGAAATCATTGCACTTGAACACCCAACGCTCAAATAGATCATTTTACATTAACAGTGAGAGGGAGCCCCTTTTTGAGCTCCAGATAACATCAACATGAACCATAAACAGGGTGGAGACGTTGCTGTCCAGCACAAGACTTTCCCAGAACTCATTGAAGCCAAAATCATATCATGAATTCACATGCAAGCACGCATGAGATGCCGTCGAGTAAATAATGCAAGAAACATTTCAATAAAAACTTTGGAAACAGTTTAGGGTCACTCACCTCCATGGTTCAGAAACCATCCATCAAATATCATCGCCTTACTCAAATCCAAGCCTTAGATCACAAACGCAAAGCAATCAAGCCCTTTAAAAGTTCGGACAACACTTCCCCTAAATTTGCTTACTTTTGCTGCCGTCATGGCTTCATTATATTTCTCATTCAAACCCAAAGGTACACACACAACAACAAGTTCATTCAATAGCCATTCAGCAAGCTCCCGAAGTACAAATACAAGTCAAGCTAGGGAAAAGTCCGGAAATGAAAGTTAAGCTCAAACCCAGAAAAACAGTTTTTGACATCATTTTCCGGTAATGGCACCAAAGGCACTACGATTATCGGATGAAGGTCCAAGACCCACCGTTTCGAAGCTAAGAGATCAGGCTACAATGCTGAAGAAGCCAACTCTGTCCAGTATCGAGTGTAACCAGGTAAAAAATGCAAGATACTACACCAGAACCGCAAAAACAGGTTCGCCAATCGTATTCTGGTGCAAACATCATAAATCAACCTACCTAAGTCCAAATTCAGAAATTCCAAAGCCATCCGAAAGATAAGAAACAGGGCTACATTTCATCAGAAGACCTCAACAACCAATTCGGAAGCATTCCCAACCAAAATAACCAATTACAGACGCAATTCTCACATTCGGGTAAAACCAGGGCAGCAAGGGTAATTCCGTCTTTTCACAAGATACGTTGCTCGGATTGACCTGAAAATTAGAAAATTTCTGGGTTCTCACACTCATTCTTTCGGGGCGTCACAAACTCCCCTCCTTAAAAGAACGTCGTCTTCGACATTCCATCTTATACCAATCAAGTCGAGACATCCCGCAAGAATCGCTAATATTTCAGACCAAACCCACTGTCCGGCATCCTAAACTTCAAGCCTAGGATACACTACAAGAATCTGAAGCCTAAGCTCTGATACCAACTGTGACGGCCCCACCTCCCCTAAGGCGAACCAAAGGGTTCGGCGTGCCGCCTGCCCAGCTCTCGCCGGGACTCAGCCGTTCACTACAGTCCTCAAATGAATTACAATATAAATCTCAAATATTACAACAAGTTCTTCAATAATTACATGTCATAAGCGAAGCGGAAACTAAATTTTCAACTATACATCAAATGATTCCAAATCCAAACTGTACAAGATATATACCATCCAGCCACATGAATATGTACTACTCGCCCTTCCTTCGCCTTGAGCCCTGTGGAGGGGAATAAAATCGTTTTGGGGGGAGCTAGAAGCTCAGCGAGTAACCAGTAAAAGCAGTCATCAAATATATTTCACAATAATGCATTTCAATGATGTCATGATTCCAAGATCAAATGTACATTTATTGCTCTCGTGAGCCAGTGAAATCATTGCACTTGAACACCCAACGCTCAAATAGATCATTTTACATTAACAGTGAGAGGGAGCCCCTTTTTGAGCTCCAGATAACATCAACATGAACCATAAACAGGGTGGAGACGTTGGTGTCCAGCACAAGACTTTCCCAGAACTCATTGAAGCCAAAATCATATCATGAATTCACATGCAAGCACGCATGAGATGCCGTCGAGTAAATAATGCAAGAAACATTTCAATAAAAACTTTGGAAACAGTTTAGGGTCACTCACCTCCATGGTTCAGAAACCATCCATCAAATATCATCGCCTTACTCAAATCCAAGCCTTAGATCACAAACGCAAAGCAATCAAGCCCTTTAAAAGTTCGGACAACACTTCCCCTAAATTTGCTTACTTTTGCTGCCGTCATGGCTTCATTATATTTCTCATTCAAACCCAAAGGTACACACACAACAACAAGTTCATTCAATAGCCATTCAGCAAGCTCCCAGAAGTACAAATACAAGTCAAGCTAGGGAAAAGTCCGGAAATGAAAGTTAAGCTCAAACCCAGAAAAATAGTTTTTGACATCATTTTGCGGTAATGGCACCAAAGGCACTACGATTATCGGATGAAGGTCCAAGACCCACCGTTTCGAAGCTAAGAGATCAGGCTACAATGCTGAAGAAGCCAACTCTGTCCAGTATCGAGTGTAACCAGGTAAAAAATGCAAGATACTACACCAGAACCGCAAAAACAGGTTCGCCAATCGTATTCTGGTGCAAACATCATAAATCAACCTACCTAAGTCCAAATTCAGAAATTCCAAAGCCATCCGAAAGATAAGAAACAGGGCTACATTTCATCAGAAGACCTCAACAACCAATTCGGAAGCATTCCCAACCAAAATAACCAATTACAGACGCAATTCTCACATTCGGGTAAAACCAGGGCAGCAAGGGTAATTCCGTCTTTTCACAAGATACGTTGCTCGGATTGACCTGAAAATTAGAAAATTTCTGGGTTCTCACACTCATTCTTTCGGGGCGTCACAAACTCCCCTCCTTAAAAGAACGTCGTCCTCGACATTCCATCTTATACCAATCAAGTCGAGACATCCCGCAAGAATCGCTAATATTTCAGACCAAACCCACTGTCCGGCATCCTAAACTTCAAGCCTAGGATACACTACAAGAATCTGAAGCCTAAGCTCTGATACCAACTGTGACGGCCCCACCTCCCCCTAAGGCGAACCAAAGGGTTCGGCGGGCCGCCTGCCCAGCTCTCGCCGGGACTCAGCCGTTCACTACAGTCCTCAAATGAATTACAATATAAATCTCAAATATTACAACAAGTTCTTCAATAATTACATGTCATAAGCGAAGCGGAAACTAAATTTTCAACTATACATCAAATGATTCCAAATCCAAACTGTACAAGATATATACCATCCAGCCACATGAATATGTACTACTCGCCCTTCCTTCGCCTTGAGCCCTGTGGAGGGGAATAAAATCGTTTTGGGGGGAGCTAGAAGCTCAGCGAGTAACCAGTAAAAGCAGTCATCAAATATATTTCACAATAATGCATTTCAATGATGTCATGATTCCAAGATCAAATGTACATTTATTGCTCTCGTGAGCCAATGAAATCATTGCACTTGAACACCCAACGCTCAAATAGATCATTTTACATTAACAGTGAGAGGGAGCCCCTTTTTGAGCTCCAGATAACATCAACATGAACCATAAACAGGGTGGAGACGTTGGTGTCCAGCACAAGACTTTCCCAGAACTCATTGAAGCCAAAATCATATCATGAATTCACATGCAAGCACGCATGAGATGCCGTCGAGTAAATAATGCAAGAAACATTTCAATAAAAACTTTGGAAACAGTTTAGGGTCACTCACCTCCATGGTTCAGAAACCATCCATCAAATATCATCGCCTTACTCAAATCCAAGCCTTAGATCACAAACGCAAAGCAATCAAGCCCTTTAAAAGTTCGGACAACACTTCCCCTAAATTTGCTTACTTTTGCTGCCGTCATGGCTTCATTATATTTCTCATTCAAACCCAAAGGTACACACACAACAACAAGTTCATTCAATAGCCATTCAGCAAGCTCCCAGAAGTACAAATACAAGTCAACCTAGGGAAAAGTCCGGAAATGAAAGTTAAGCTCAAACCCAGAAAAATAGTTTTTGACATCATTTTGCGGTAATGGCACCAAAGGCACTACGATTATCGGATGAAGGTCCAAGACCCACCGTTTCGAAGCTAAGAGATCAGGCTACAATGCTGAAGAAGCCAACTCTGTCCAGTATCGAGTGTAACCAGGTAAAAAATGCAAGATACTACACCAGAACCGCAAAAACAGGTTCGCCAATCGTATTCTGGTGCAAACATCATAAATCAACCTACCTAAGTCCAAATTCAGAAATTCCAAAGCCATCCGAAAGATAAGAAACAGGGCTACATTTCATCAGAAGACCTCAACAACCAATTCGGAAGCATTCCCAACCAAAATAACCAATTACAGACGCAATTCTCACATTCGGGTAAAACCAGGGCAGCAAGGGTAATTCCGTCTTTTCACAAGATACGCTGCTCGGATTGACCTGAAAATTAGAAAATTTCTGGGTTCTCACACTCATTCTTTCGGGGCGTCACAAACTCCCCTTCTTAAAAGAACGTCGTCCTCGACATTCCATCTTATACCAATCAAGTCGAGACATCCCGCAAGAATCGCTAATATTTCAGACCAAACCCACTGTCCGGCATCCTAAACTTCAAGCCTAGGATACACTACAAGAATCTGAAGCCTAAGCTCTGATACCAACTGTGACGGCCCCACCTCCCCCTAAGGCGAACCAAAGGGTTCGGCGGGCCGCCTGCCCAGCTCTCGCCGGGACTCAGCCGTTCACTACAGTCCTCAAATGAATTACAATATAAATCTCAAATATTACAACAAGTTCTTCAATAATTACATGTCATAAGCGAAGCGGAAACTAAATTTTCAACTATACATCAAATGATTCCAAATCCAAACTGTACAAGATATATGCCATCCAGCCACATGAATATGTACTACTCGCCCTTCCTTCGCCTTGAGCCCTGTGGAGGGGAATAAAATCGTTTTGGGGGGAGCTAGAAGCTCAGCGAGTAACCAGTAAAAGCAGTCATCAAATATATTTCACAATAATGCATTTCAATGATGTCATGATTCCAAGATCAAATGTACATTTATTGCTCTCGTGAGCCAGTGAAATCATTGCACTTGAACACCCAACGCTCAAATAGATCATTTTACATTAACAGTGAGAGGGAGCCCCTTTTTGAGCTCCAGATAACATCAACATGAACCATAAACAGGGTGGAGACGTTGGTGTCCAGCACAAGACTTTCCCAGAACTCATTGAAGCCAAAATCATATCATGAATTCACATGCAAGCACGCATGAGATGCCGTCGAGTAAATAATGCAAGAAACATTTCAATAAAAACTTTGGAAACAGTTTAGGGTCACTCACCTCCATGGTTCAGAAACCATCCATCAAATATCATCGCCTTACTCAAATCCAAGCCTTAGATCACAAACGCAAAGCAATCAAGCCCTTTAAAAGTTCGGACAACACTTCCCCTAAATTTGCTTACTTTTGCTGCCGTCATGGCTTCATTATATTTCTCATTCAAACCCAAAGGTACACACACAACAACAAGTTCATTCAATAGCCATTCAGCAAGCTCCCGAAGTACAAATACAAGTCAAGCTAGGGAAAAGTCCGGAAATGAAAGTTAAGCTCAAACCCAGAAAAACAGTTTTTGACATCATTTTCCGGTAATGGCACCAAAGGCACTACGATTATCGGATGAAGGTCCAAGACCCACCGTTTCGAAGCTAAGAGATCAGGCTACAATGCTGAAGAAGCCAACTCTGTCCAGTATCGAGTGTAACCAGGTAAAAAATGCAAGATACTACACCAGAACCGCAAAAACAGGTTCGCCAATCGTATTCTGGTGCAAACATCATAAATCAACCTACCTAAGTCCAAATTCAGAAATTCCAAAGCCATCCGAAAGATAAGAAACAGGGTTACATTTCATCAGAAGACCTCAACAACCAATTCGGAAGCATTCCCAACCAAAATAACCAATTACAGACGCAATTCTCACATTCGGGTAAAACCAGGGCAGCAAGGGTAATTCCGTCTTTTCACAAGATACGCTGCTCGGATTGACCTGAAAATTAGAAAATTTCTGGGTTCTCACACTCATTCTTTCGGGGCGTCACAAACTCCCCTCCTTAAAAGAACGTCGTCCTCGACATTCCATCTTATACCAATCAAGTCGAGACATCCCGCAAGAATCGCTAATATTTCAGACCAAACCCACTGTCCGGCATCCTAAACTTCAAGCCTAGGATACACTACAAGAATCTGAAGCCTAAGCTCTGATACCAACTGTGACGGCCCCACCTCCCCCTAAGGCGAACCAAAGGGTTCGGCGGGCCGCCTGCCCAGCTCTCGCCGGGACTCAGCCGTTCACTACAGTCCTCAAATGAATTACAATATAAATCTCAAATATTACAACAAGTTCTTCAATAATTACATGTCATAAGCGAAGCGGAAACTAAATTTTCAACTATACATCAAATGATTCCAAATCCAAACTGTACAAGATATATGCCATCCAGCCACATGAATATGTACTACTCGCCCTTCCTTCGCCTTGAGCCCTGTGGAGGGGAATAAAATCGTTTTGGGGGGAGCTAGAAGCTCAGCGAGTAACCAGTAAAAGCAGTCATCAAATATATTTCACAATAATGCATTTCAATGATGTCATGATTCCAAGATCAAATGTACATTTATTGCTCTCGTGAGCCAGTGAAATCATTGCACTTGAACACCCAACGCTCAAATAGATCATTTTACATTAACAGTGAGAGGGAGCCCCTTTTTGAGCTCCAGATAACATCAACATGAACCATAAACAGGGTGGAGACGTTGGTGTCCAGCACAAGACTTTCCCAAAACTCATTGAAGCCAAAATCATATCATGAATTCACATGCAAGCACGCATGAGATGCCGTCGAGTAAATAATGCAAGAAACATTTCAATAAAAACTTTGGAAACAGTTTAGGGTCACTCACCTCCATGGTTCAGAAACCATCCATCAAATATCATCGCCTTACTCAAATCCAAGCCTTAGATCACAAACGCAAAGCAATCAAGCCCTTTAAAAGTTCGGACAACACTTCCCCTAAATTTGCTTACTTTTGCTGCCGTCATGGCTTCATTATATTTCTCATTCAAACCCAAAGGTACACACACAACAACAAGTTCATTCAATAGCCATTCAGCAAGCTCCCAGAAGTACAAATACAAGTCAAGCTAGGGAAAAGTCCGGAAATGAAAGTTAAGCTCAAACCCAGAAAAATAGTTTTTGACATCATTTTGCGGTAATGGCACCAAAAGCACTACGATTATCGGATGAAGGTCCAAGACCCACCGTTTCGAAGCTAAGAGATCAGGCTACAATGCTGAAGAAGCCAACTCTGTCCAGTATCGAGTGTAACCAGGTAAAAAATGCAAGATACTACACCAGAACCGCAAAAACAGGTTCGCCAATCGTATTCTGGTGCAAACATCATAAATCAACCTACCTAAGTCCAAATTCAGAAATTCCAAAGCCATCCGAAAGATAAGAAACAGGGCTACATTTCATCAGAAGACCTCAACAACCAATTCGGAAGCATTCCCAACCAAAATAACCAATTACAGACGCAATTCTCACATTCGGGTAAAACCAGGGCAGCAAGGGTAATTCCGTCTTTTCACAAGATACGTTGCTCGGATTGACCTGAAAATTAGAAAATTTCTGGGTTCTCACACTCATTCTTTCGGGGCGTCACAAACTCCCCTCCTTAAAAGAACGTCGTCCTCGACATTCCATCTTATACCAATCAAGTCGAGACATCCCGCAAGAATCGCTAATATTTCAGACCAAACCCACTGTCCGGCATCCTAAACTTCAAGCCTAGGATACACTACAAGAATCTGAAGCCTAAGCTCTGATACCAACTGTGACGGCCCCACCTCCCCCTAAGGCGAACCAAAGGGTTCGGCGGGCCGCCTGCCCAGCTCTCGCCGGGACTCAGCCGTTCACTACAGTCCTCAAATGAATTACAATATAAATCTCAAATATTACAACAAGTTCTTCAATAATTACATGTCATAAGCGAAGCGGAAACTAAATTTTCAACTATACATCAAATGATTCCAAATCCAAACTGTACAAGATATATACCATCCAGCCACATGAATATGTACTACTCGCCCTTCCTTCGCCTTGAGCCCTGTGGAGGGGAATAAAATCGTTTTGGGGGGAGCTAGAAGCTCAGCGAGTAACCAGTAAAAGCAGTCATCAAATATATTTCACAATAATGCATTTCAATGATGTCATGATTCCAAGATCAAATGTACATTTATTGCTCTCGTGAGCCAGTGAAATCATTGCACTTGAACACCCAACGCTCAAATAGATCATTTTACATTAACAGTGAGAGGGAGCCTCTTTTTGAGCTCCAGATAACATCAACATGAACCATAAACAGGGTGGAGACGTTGGTGTCCAGCACAAGACTTTCCCAGAACTCATTGAAGCCAAAATCATATCATGAATTCACATGCAAGCACGCATGAGATGCCGTCGAGTAAATAATGCAAGAAACATTTCAATAAAAACTTTGGAAACAGTTTAGGGTCACTCACCTCCATGGTTCAGAAACCATCCATCAAATATCATCGCCTTACTCAAATCCAAGCCTTAGATCACAAACGCAAAGCAATCAAGCCCTTTAAAAGTTCGGACAACACTTCCCCTAAATTTGCTTACTTTTGCTGCCGTCATGGCTTCATTATATTTCTCATTCAAACCCAAAGGTACACACACAACAACAAGTTCATTTAATAGCCAATCAGCAAGCTCCCAGAAGTACAAATACAAGTCAAGCTAGGGAAAAGTCCGGAAATGAAAGTTAAGCTCAAACCTAGAAAAACAGTTTTTGACATCATTTTGCGGTAATGGCACCAAAGGCACTACGATTATCGGATGAAGGTCCAAGACCCACCGTTTCGAAGCTAAGAGATCAGGCTACAATGCTGAAGAAGCCAACTCTGTCCAGTATCGAGTGTAACCAGGTAAAAAATGCAAGATACTACACCAGAACCGCAAAAACAGGTTCGCCAATCGTATTCTGGTGCAAACATCATAAATCAACCTACCTAAGTCCAAATTCAGAAATTCCAAAGCCATCCGAAAGATAAGAAACAGGGCTACATTTCATCAGAAGACCTCAACAACCAATTCGGAAGCATTCCCAACCAAAATAACCAATTACAGACGCAATTCTCAAATTCGGGTAAAACCAGGGCAGCAAGGGTAATTCCGTCTTTTCACAAGATACGTTGCTCGGATTGACCTGAAAATTAGAAAATTTCTGGGTTCTCACACTCATTCTTTCGGGGCGTCACAAACTCCCCTCCTTAAAAGAACGTCGTCCTCGACATTCCATCTTATACCAATCAAGTCGAGACATCCCGCAAGAATCGCTAATATTTCAGACCAAACCCACTGTCCGGCATCCTAAACTTCAAGCCTAGGATACACTACAAGAATCTGAAGCCTAAGCTCTGATACCAACTGTGACGGCCCCACCTCCCCCTAAGGCGAACCAAAGGGTTCGGCGGGCCGCCTGCCCAGCTCTCGCCGGGACTCAGCCGTTCACTACAGTCCTCAAATGAATTACAATATAAATCTCAAATATTACAACAAGTTCTTCAATAATTACATGTCATAAGCGAAGCGGAAACTAAATTTTCAACTATACATCAAATGATTCCAAATCCAAACTGTACAAGATATATGCCATCCAGCCACATGAATATGTACTACTCGCCCTTCCTTCGCCTGGAGCCCTGTGGAGGGGAATAAAATCGTTTTGGGGGGAGCTAGAAGCTCAGCGAGTAACCAGTAAAAGCAGTCATCAAATATATTTCACAATAATGCAGTTCAATGATGTCATGATTCCAAGATCAAATGTACATTTATTGCTCTCGTGAGCCAGTGAAATCATTGCACTTGAACACCCAACGCTCAAATAGATCATTTTACATTAACAGTGAGAGGGAGCCCCTTTTTGAGCTCCAGATAACATCAACATGAACCATAAACAGGGTGGAGACGTTGGTGTCCAGCACAAGACTTTCCCAGAACTCATTGAAGCCAAAATCATATCATGAATTCACATGCAAGCACGCATGAGATGCCGTCGAGTAAATAATGCAAGAAACATTTCAATAAAAACTTTGGAAACAGTTTAGGGTCACTCACCTCCATGGTTCAGAAACCATCCATCAAATATCATCGCCTTACTCAAATCCAAGCCTTAGATCACAAACGCAAAGCAATCAAGCCCTTTAAAAGTTCGGACAACACTTCCCCTAAATTTGCTTACTTTTGCTGCCGTCATGGCTTCATTATATTTCTCATTCAAACCCAAAGGTACACACACAACAACAAGTTCATTCAATAGCCATTCAGCAAGCTCCCAGAAGTACAAATACAAGTCAAGCTAGGGAAAAGTCCGAAAATGAAAGTTAAGCTCAAACCCAGAAAAACAGTTTTTGACATCATTTTGCGGTAATGGCACCAAAGGCACTACGATTATCGGATGAAGGTCCAAGACCCACCGTTTCGAAGCTAAGAGATCAGGCTACAATGCTGAAGAAGCCAACTCTGTCCAGTATCGAGTGTAACCAGGTAAAAAATGCAAGATACTACACCAGAACCGCAAAAACAGGTTCGCCAATCGTATTCTGGTGCAAACATCATAAATCAACCTACCTAAGTCCAAATTCAGAAATTCCAAAGCCATCCGAAAGATAAGAAACAGGGCTACATTTCATCAGAAGACCTCAACAACCAATTCGGAAGCATTCCCAACCAAAATAACCAATTACAGACGCAATTCTCACATTCGGGTAAAACCAGGGCAGCAAGGGTAATTCCGTCTTTTCACAAGATACGCTGCTCGGATTGACCTGAAAATTAGAAAATTTCTGGGTTCTCACACTCATTCTTTCGGGGCGTCACAAACTCCCCTCCTTAAAAGAACGTCGTCCTCGACATTCCATCTTACACCAATCAAGTCGAGACATCCCGCAAGAATCACTAATATTTCAGACCAAACCCACTGTCCGGCATCCTAAACTTCAAGCCTAGGATACACTACAAGAATCTAAAGCCTAAGCTCTGATACCAACTGTGACGGCCCCACCTCCCCCTAAGGCGAACCAAAGGGTTCGGCGGGCCGCCTGCCCAGCTCTCGCCGGGACTCAGCCGTTCACTACAGTCCTCAAATGAATTACAATATAAATCTCAAATATTACAACAAGTTCTTCAATAATTACATGTCATAAGCGAAGCGGAAACTAAATTTTCAACTATACATCAAATGATTCCAAATCCAAACTGTACAAGATATATGCCATCCAGCCACATGAATATGTACTACTCGCCCTTCCTTCGCCTTGAGCCCTGTGGAGGGGAATAAAATCGTTTTGGGGGGAGCTAGAAGCTCAGCGAGTAACCAGTAAAAGCAGTCATCAAATATATTTCACAATAATGCATTTCAATGATGTCATGATTCCAAGATCAAATGTACATTTATTGCTCTCGTGAGCCAGTGAAATCATTGCACTTGAACACCCAACGCTCAAATAGATCATTTTACATTAACAGTGAGAGGGAGCCCCTTTTTGAGCTCCAGATAACATCAACATGAACCATAAACAGGGTGGAGACGTTGGTGTCCAGCACAAGACTTTCCCAGAACTCATTGAAGCCAAAATCATATCATGAATTCACATGCAAGCACGCATGAGATGCCGTCGAGTAAATAATGCAAGAAACATTTCAATAAAAACTTTGGAAACAGTTTAGGGTCACTCACCTCCATGATTCAGAAACCATCCTTCAAATATCATCGCCTTACTCAAATCCAAGCCTTAGATCACAAACGCAAAGCAATCAAGCCCTTTAAAAGTTCGGACAACACTTCCCCTAAATTTGCTTACTTTTGCTGCCGTCATGGCTTCATTATATTTCTCATTCAAACCCAAAGGTACACACACAACAACAAGTTCATTCAATAGCCATTCAGCAAGCTCCTAGAAGTACAAATACAAGTCAAGCTAGGGAAAAGTCCGGAAATGAAAGTTAAGCTCAAACCCAGAAAAACAGTTTTTGACATCGTTTTGCGGTAATGGCACCAAAGGCACTACGATTATCGGATGAAGGTCCAAGACCCACCGTTTCGAAGCTAAGAGATCAGGCTACAATGATGAAGAAGCCAACTCTGTCCAGTATCGAGTGTAACCAGGTAAAAAATGCAAGATACTACACCAGAACCGCAAAAACAGGTTCGCCAATCGTATTCTGGTGCAAACATCATAAATCAACCTACCTAAGTCCAAATTCAGAAATTCCAAAGCCATCCGAAAGATAAGAAACAGGGCTACATTTCATCAGAAGACCTCAACAACCAATTCGGAAGCATTCCCAACCAAAATAACCAATTACAGACGCAATTCTCACATTCGGGTAAAACCAGGGCAGCAAGGGTAATTCCGTCTTTTCACAAGATACGCTGCTCGGATTGACCTGAAAATTAGAAAATTTCTGGGTTCTCACACTCATTCTTTCGGGGCGTCACAAACTCCCCTCCTTAAAAGAACGTCGTCCTCGACATTCCATCTTACACCAATCAAGTCGAGACATCCCGCAAGAATCACTAATATTTCAGACCAAACCCACTGTCCGGCATCCTAAACTTCAAGCCTAGGATACACTACAAGAATCTAAAGCCTAAGCTCTGATACCAACTGTGACGGCCCCACCTCCCCCTAAGGCGAACCAAAGGGTTCGGCGGGCCGCCTGCCCAGCTCTCGCCGGGACTCAGCCGTTCACTACAGTCCTCAAATGAATTACAATATAAATCTCAAATATTACAACAAGTTCTTCAATAATTACATGTCATAAGCGAAGCGGAAACTAAATTTTCAACTATACATCAAATGATTCCAAATCCAAACTGTACAAGATATATGCCATCCAGCCACATGAATATGTACTACTCGCCCTTCCTTCGCCTTGAGCCCTGTGGAGGGGAATAAAATCATTTTGGGGGGAGCTAGAAGCTCAGCGAGTAACCAGTAAAAGTAGTCATCAAATATATTTCACAATAATGCATTTCAATGATGTCATGATTCCAAGATCAAATGTACATTTATTGCTCTCGTGAGCCAGTGAAAGCATTGCACTTGAACACCCAACGCTCAAATAGATCATTTTACATTAACAGTGAGAGGGAGCCCCTTTTTGAGCTCCAGATAACATCAACATGAACCATAAATAGGGTGGAGACGTTGGTGTCCAGCACAAGACTTTCCCAGAACTCATTGAAGCCAAAATCATATCATGAATTCACATGCAAGCACGCATGAGATGCCGTCCAGTAAATAATGCAAGAAACATTTCAATAAAAACTTTGGAAACAGTTTAGGGTCACTCACCTCCATGGTTCAGAAACCATCCATCAAATATCATCGCCTTACTCAAATCCAAGCCTTAGATCACAAACGCAAAGCAATCAAGCCCTTTAAAAGTTCGGACAACACTTCCCCTAAATTTGCTTACTTTTGCTGCCGTCATGGCTTCATTATATTTCTCATTCAAACCCAAAGGTACACACACAACAACAAGTTCATTCAATAGCCATTGAGCAAGCTCCCAGAAGTACAAATACAAGTCAAGCTAGGGAAAAGTCTGGAAATGAAAGTTAAGCTCAAACCCAGAAAAACAGTTTTTGACATCGTTTTGCGGTAATGGCACCAAAGGCACTACGATTATCGGATGAAGGTCCAAGACCCACCGTTTCGAAGCTAAGAGATCAGGCTACAATGCTGAAGAAGCCAACTCTGTCCAGTATCGAGTGTAACCAGGTAAAAAATGCAAGATACTACACCAGAACCGCAAAAACAGGTTCGCCAATCGCATTCTGGTGCAAACATCATAAATCAACGTACCTAAGTCCAAATTCAGAAATTCCAAAGCCATCCGAAAGATAAGAAACAGGGCTACATTTCATCAGAAGACCTCAACAACCAATTCGGAAGCATTCCCAACCAAAATAACCAATTACAGACGCAATTCTCACATTCGGGTAAAACCAGGGCAGCAAGGGTAATTCCGTCTTTTCACAAGATACGTTGCTCGGATTGACCTGAAAATTAGAAAATTTCTGGGTTCTCACACTCATTCTTTCGGGGCGTCACAAACTCCCCTCCTTAAAAGAACGTCGTCCTCGACATTCCATCTTATACCAATCAAGTCGAGACATCCCGCAAGAATCGCTAATATTTCAGACCAAACCCACTGTCCGGCATCCTAAACTTCAAGCCTAGGATACACTACAAGAATCTGAAGCCTAAGCTCTGATACCAACTGTGACGGCCCCACCTCCCCCTAAGGCGAACCAAAGGGTTCGGCGGGCCGCCTGCCCAGCTCTCGCCGGGACTCAGCCGTTCACTACAGTCCTCAAATGAATTACAATATAAATCTCAAATATTACAACAAGTTCTTCAATAATTACATGTCATAAGCGAAGCGGAAACTAAATTTTCAACTATACATCAAATGATTCCAAATCCAAACTGTACAAGATATATGCCATCCAGCCACATGAATATGTACTACTCGCCCTTCCTTCGCCTGGAGCCCTGTGGAGGGGAATAAAATCGTTTTGGGGGGAGCTAGAAGCTCAGCGAGTAACCAGTAAAAGCAGTCATCAAATATATTTCACAATAATGCAGTTCAATGATGTCATGATTCCAAGATCAAATGTACATTTATTGCTCTCGTGAGCCAGTGAAATCATTGCACTTGAACACCCAACGCTCAAATAGATCATTTTACATTAACAGTGAGAGGGAGCCCCTTTTTGAGCTCCAGATAACATCAACATGAACCATAAACAGGGTGGAGACGTTGGTGTCCAGCACAAGACTTTCCCAGAACTCATTGAAGCCAAAATCATATCATGAATTCACATGCAAGCACGCATGAGATGCCGTCGAGTAAATAATGCAAGAAACATTTCAATAAAAACTTTGGAAACAGTTTAGGGTCACTCACCTCCATGGTTCAGAAACTATCCATCAAATATCATCGCCTTACTCAAATCCAAGCCTTAGATCACAAACGCAAAGCAATCAAGCCCTTTAAAAGTTCGGACAACACTTCCCCTAAATTTGCTTACTTTTGCTGCCGTCATGGCTTCATTATATTTCTCATTCAAACCCAAAGGTACACACACAACAACAAGTTCATTCAATAGCCAATCAGCAAGCTCCCAGAAGTACAAATACAAGTCAAGCTAGGGAAAAGTCCGGAAATGAAAGTTAAGCTCAAACCTAGAAAAACAGTTTTTGACATCATTTTGCGGTAATGGCACCAAAGGCACTACGATTATCGGATGAAGGTCCAAGACCCACCGTTTCGAAGCTAAGAGATCAGGCTACAATGCTGAAGAAGCCAACTCTGTCCAGTATCGAGTGTAACCAGGTAAAAAATGCAAGATACTACACCAGAACCGCAAAAACAGGTTCGCCAATCGTATTCTGGTGCAAACATCATAAATCAACCTACCTAAGTCCAAATTCAGAAATTCCAAAGCCATCCGAAAGATAAGAAACAGGGCTACATTTCATCAGAAGACCTCAACAACCAATTCGGAAGCATTCCCAACCAAAATAACCAATTACAGACGCAATTCTCAAATTCGGGTAAAACCAGGGCAGCAAGGGTAATTCCGTCTTTTCACAAGATACGTTGCTCGGATTGACCTGAAAATTAGAAAATTTCTGGGTTCTCACACTCATTCTTTCGGGGCGTCACAAACTCCCCTCCTTAAAAGAACGTCGTCCTCGACATTCCATCTTATACCAATCAAGTCGAGACATCCCGCAAGAATCGCTAATATTTCAGACCAAACCCACTGTCCGGCATCCTAAACTTCAAGCCTAGGATACACTACAAGAATCTGAAGCCTAAGCTCTGATACCAACTGTGACGGCCCCACCTCCCCCTAAGGCGAACCAAAGGGTTCGGCGGGCCGCCTGCCCAGCTCTCGCCGGGACTCAGCCGTTCACTACAGTCCTCAAATGAATTACAATATAAATCTCAAATATTACAACAAGTTCTTCAATAATTACATGTCATAAGCGAAGCGGAAACTAAATTTTCAACTATACATCAAATGATTCCAAATCCAAACTGTACAAGATATATGCCATCCAGCCACATGAATATGTACTACTCGCCCTTCCTTCGCCTGGAGCCCTGTGGAGGGGAATAAAATCGTTTTGGGGGGAGCTAGAAGCTCAGCGAGTAACCAGTAAAAGCAGTCATCAAATATATTTCACAATAATGCAGTTCAATGATGTCATGATTCCAAGATCAAATGTACATTTATTGCTCTCGTGAGCCAGTGAAATCATTGCACTTGAACACCCAACGCTCAAATAGATCATTTTACATTAACAGTGAGAGGGAGCCCCTTTTTGAGCTCCAGATAACATCAACATGAACCATAAACAGGGTGGAGACGTTGGTGTCCAGCACAAGACTTTCCCAGAACTCATTGAAGCCAAAATCATATCATGAATTCACATGCAACCACGCATGAGATGCCGTCGAGTAAATAATGCAAGAAACATTTCAATAAAAACTTTGGAAACAGTTTAGGGTCACTCACCTCCATGGTTCAGAAACCATCCATCAAATATCATCGCCTTACTCAAATCCAAGCCTTAGATCACAAACGCAAAGCAATCAAGCCCTTTAAAAGTTCGGACAACACTTCCCCTAAATTTGCTTACTTTTGCTGCCGTCATGGCTTCATTATATTTCTCATTCAAACCCAAAGGTACACACACAACAACAAGTTCATTCAATAGCCATTCAGCAAGCTCCCAGAAGTACAAATACAAGTCAAGCTAGGGAAAAGTCCGAAAATGAAAGTTAAGCTCAAACCCAGAAAAACAGTTTTTGACATCATTTTGCGGTAATGGCACCAAAGGCACTACGATTATCGGATGAAGGTCCAAGACCCACCGTTTCGAAGCTAAGAGATCAGGCTACAATGCTGAAGAAGCCAACTCTGTCCAGTATCGAGTGTAACCAGGTAAAAAATGCAAGATACTACACCAGAACCGCAAAAACAGTTTCGCCAATCGTATTCTGGTGCAAACATCATAAATCAACCTACCTAAGTCCAAATTCAGAAATTCCAAAGCCATCCGAAAGATAAGAAACAGGGCTACATTTCATCAGAAGACCTCAACAACCAATTCGGAAGCATTCCCAACCAAAATAACCAATTACAGACGCAATTCTCACATTCGGGTAAAACCAGGGCAGCAAGGGTAATTCCGTCTTTTCACAAGATACGCTGCTCGGATTGACCTGAAAATTAGAAAATTTCTGGGTTCTCACACTCATTCTTTCGGGGCGTCACAAACTCCCCTCCTTAAAAGAACGTCGTCCTCGACATTCCATCTTACACCAATCAAGTCGAGACATCCCGCAAGAATCACTAATATTTCAGACCAAACCCACTGTCCGGCATCCTAAACTTCAAGCCTAGGATACACTACAAGAATCTAAAGCCTAAGCTCTGATACCAACTGTGACGGCCCCACCTCCCCCTAAGGCGAACCAAAGGGTTCGGCGGGCCGCCTGCCCAGCTCTCGCCGGGACTCAGCCGTTCACTACAGTCCTCAAATGAATTACAATATAAATCTCAAATATTACAACAAGTTCTTCAATAATTACATGTCATAAGCGAAGCGGAAACTAAATTTTCAACTATACATCAAATGATTCCAAATCCAAACTGTACAAGATATATGCCATCCAGCCACATGAATATGTACTACTCGCCCTTCCTTCACCTTGAGCCCTGTGGAGGGGAATAAAATCGTTTTGGGGGGAGCTAGAAGCTCAGCGAGTAACCAGTAAAAGCAGTCATCAAATATATTTCACAATAATGCATTTCAATGATGTCATGATTCCAAGATCAAATGTACATTTATTGCTCTCGTGAGCCAGTGAAATCATTGCACTTGAACACCCAACGCTCAAATAGATCATTTTACATTAACAGTGAGAGGGAGCCCCTTTTTGAGCTCCAGATAACATCAACATGAACCATAAACAGGGTGGAGACGTTGGTGTCCAGCACAAGACTTTCCCAGAACTCATTGAAGCCAAAATCATATCATGAATTCACATGCAAGCACGCATGAGATGCCGTCGAGTAAATAATGCAAGAAACATTTCAATAAAAACTTTGGAAACAGTTTAGGGTCACTCACCTCCATGATTCAGAAACCATCCTTCAAATATCATCGCCTTACTCAAATCCAAGCCTTAGATCACAAACGCAAAGCAATCAAGCCCTTTAAAAGTTCGGACAACACTTCCCCTAAATTTGCTTACTTTTGCTGCCGTCATGGCTTCATTATATTTCTCATTCAAACCCAAAGGTACACACACAACAACAAGTTCATTCAATAGCCATTCAGCAAGCTCCCAGAAGTACAAATACAAGTCAAGCTAGGGAAAAGTCCGGAAATGAAAGTTAAGCTCAAACCCAGAAAAACAGTTTTTGACATCGTTTTGCGGTAATGGCACCAAAGGCACTACGATTATCGGATGAAGGTCCAAGACCCACCGTTTCGAAGCTAAGAGATCAGGCTACAATGATGAAGAAGCCAACTCTGTCCAGTATCGAGTGTAACCAGGTAAAAAATGCAAGATACTACACCAGAACCGCAAAAACAGGTTCGCCAATCGTATTCTGGTGCAAACATCATAAATCAACCTACCTAAGTCCAAATTCAGAAATTCCAAAGCCATCCGAAAGATAAGAAACAGGGCTACATTTCATCAGAAGACCTCAACAACCAATTCGGAAGCATTCCCAACCAAAATAACCAATTACAGACGCAATTCTCACATTCGGGTAAAACCAGGGCAGCAAGGGTAATTCCGTCTTTTCACAAGATACGCTGCTCGGATTGACCTGAAAATTAGAAAATTTCTGGGTTCTCACACTCATTCTTTCGGGGCGTCACAAACTCCCCTCCTTAAAAGAACGTCGTCCTCGACATGCCATCTTATACCAATCAAGTCGAGACATCCCGCAAGAATCACTAATATTTCAGACCAAACCCACTGTCCGGCATCCTAAACTTCAAGCCTAGGATACACTACAAGAATCTGAAGCCTAAGCTCTGATACCAACTGTGACGGCCCCACCTCCCCATAAGGCGAACCAAAGGGTTCGGCGGGCCGCCTGCCCAGCTCTCGCCGGGACTCAGCCGTTCACTACAGTCCTCAAATGAATTACAATATAAATCTCAAATATTACAACAAGTTCTTCAATAATTACATGTCATAAGCGAAGCGGAAACTAAATTTTCAACTATACATCAAATGATTCCAAATCCAAACTGTACAAGATATATGCCATCCAGCCACATGAATATGTACTACTCGCCCTTCCTTCGCCTTGAGCCCTGTGGAGGGGAATAAAATCATTTTGGGGGGAGCTAGAAGCTCAGCGAGTAACCAGTAAAAGCAGTCATCAAATATATTTCACAATAATGCATTTCAATGATGTCATGATTCCAAGATCAAATGTACATTTATTGCTCTCGTGAGCCAGTGAAAGCATTGCACTTGAACACCCAACGCTCAAATAGATCATTTTACATTAACAGTGAGAGGGAGCCCCTTTTTGAGCTCCAGATAACATCAACATGAACCATAAACAGGGTGGAGACGTTGGTGTCCAGCACAAGACTTTCCCAGAACTCATTGAAGCCAAAATCATATCATGAATTCACATGCAAGCACGCATGAGATGCCGTCCAGTAAATAATGCAAGAAACATTTCAATAAAAACTTTGGAAACAGTTTAGGGTCACTCACCTCCATGGTTCAGAAACCATCCATCAAATATCATCGCCTTACTCAAATCCAAGCCTTAGATCACAAACGCAAAGCAATCAAGCCCTTTAAAAGTTCGGACAACTCTTCCCCTAAATTTGCTTACTTTTGCTGCCGTCATGGCTTCATTATATTTCTCATTCAAACCCAAAGGTACACACACAACAACAAGTTCATTCAATAGCCATTGAGCAAGCTCCCAGAAGTACAAATACAAGTCAAGCTAGGGAAAAGTCTGGAAATGAAAGTTAAGCTCAAACCCAGAAAAACAGTTTTTGACATCGTTTTGCGGTAATGGCACCAAAGGCACTACGATTATCGGATGAAGGTCCAAGACCCACCGTTTCGAAGCTAAGAGATCAGGCTACAATGCTGAAGAAGCCAACTCTGTCCAGTATCGAGTGTAACCAGGTAAAAAATGCAAGATACTACACCAGAACCGCAAAAACAGGTTCGCCAATCGCATTCTGGTGCAAACATCATAAATCAACCTACCTAAGTCCAAATTCAGAAATTCCAAAGCCATCCGAAAGATAAGAAACAGGGCTACATTTCATCAGAAGACCTCAACAACCAATTCGGAAGCATTCCCAACCAAAATAACCAATTACAGACGCAATTCTCACATTCGGGTAAAACCAGGGCAGCAAGGGTAATTCCGTCTTTTCACAAGATACGTTGCTCGGATTGACCTGAAAATTAGAAAATTTCTGGGTTCTCACACTCATTCTTTCGGGGCGTCACAAACTCCCCTCCTTAAAAGAACGTCGTTCTCGACATTCCATCTTATACCAATCAAGTCGAGACATCCCGCAAGAATCGCTAATATTTCAGACCAAACCCACTGTCCGGCATCCTAAACTTCAAGCCTAGGATACACTACAAGAATCTGAAGCCTAAGCTCTGATACCAACTGTGACGGCCCCACCTCCCCCTAAGGCGAACCAAAGGGTTCGGCGGGCCGCCTGCCCAGCTCTCGCCGGGACTCAGCCGTTCACTACAGTCCTCAAATGAATTACAATATAAATCTCAAATATTACAACAAGTTCTTCAATAATTACATGTCATAAGCGAAGCGGAAACTAAATTTTCAACTATACATCAAATGATTCCAAATCCAAACTGTACAAGATATATGCCATCCAGCCACATGAATATGTACTACTCGCCCTTCCTTCGCCTTGAGCCCTGTGGAGGGGAATAAAATCGTTTTGGGGGGAGCTAGAAGCTCAGCGAGTAACCAGTAAAAGCAGTCATCAAATATATTTCACAATAATGCATTTCAATGATGTCATGATTCCAAGATCAAATGTACATTTATTGCTCTCGTGAGCCAGTGAAATCATTGCACTTGAACACCCAACGCTCAAATAGATCATTTTACATTAACAGTGAGAGGGAGCCCCTTTTTGAGCTCCAGATAACATCAACATGAACCATAAACAGGGTGGAGACGTTGGTGTCCAGCACAAGACTTTCCCAGAACTCATTGAAGCCAAAATCATATCATGAATTCACATGCAAGCACGCATGAGATGCCGTCGAGTAAATAATGCAAGAAACATTTCAATAAAAACTTTGGAAACAGTTTAGGGTCACTCACCTCCATGGTTCAGAAACCATCCATCAAATATCATCGCCTTACTCAAATCCAAGCCTTAGATCACAAACGCAAAGCAATCAAGCCCTTTAAAAGTTCGGACAACACTTCCCCTAAATTTGCTTACTTTTGCTGCCGTCATGGCTTCATTATATTTCTCATTCAAACCCAAAGGTACACACACAACAACAAGTTCATTCAATAGCCATTCAGCAAGCTCCCAGAAGTACAAATACAAGTCAAGCTAGGGAAAAGTCCGGAAATGAAAGTTAAGCTCAAACCCAGAAAAACAGTTTTTGACATCATTTTGCGGTAATGGCACCAAAGGCACTACGATTATCGGATGAAGGTCCAAGACCCACCGTTTCGAAGCTAAGAGATCAGGCTACAATGCTGAAGAAGCCAACTCTGTCCAGTATCGAGTGTAACCAGGTAAAAAATGCAAGATACTACACCAGAACCGCAAAAACAGGTTCGCCAACCGTATTCTGGTGCAAACATCATAAATCAACCTACCTAAGTCCAAATTCAGAAATTCCAAAGCCATCCGAAAGATAAGAAACAGGGCTACATTTCATCAGAAGACCTCAACAACCAATTCGGAAGCATTCCCAACCAAAATAACCAATTACAGACGCAATTCTCAAATTCGGGTAAAACCAGGGCAGCAAGGGTAATTCCGTCTTTTCACAAGATACGTTGCTCGGATTGACCTGAAAATTAGAAAATTTCTGGGTTCTCACACTCATTCTTTCGGGGCGTCACAAACTCCCCTCCTTAAAAGAACGTCGTCCTCGACATGCCATCTTATACCAATCAAGTCGAGACATCCCGCAAGAATCACTAATATTTCAGACCAAACCCACTGTCCGGCATCCTAAACTTCAAGCCTAGGATACACTACAAGAATCTGAAGCCTAAGCTCTGATACCAACTGTGACGGCCCCACCTCCCCATAAGGCGAACCAAAGGGTTCGGCGGGCCGCCTGCCCAGCTCTCGCCGGGACTCAGCCGTTCACTACAGTCCTCAAATGAATTACAATATAAATCTCAAATATTACAACAAGTTCTTCAATAATTACATGTCATAAGCGAAGCGGAAACTAAATTTTCAACT
Source organism: Coffea arabica (assembly GCF_036785885.1). Taxonomy (NCBI): domain Eukaryota; kingdom Viridiplantae; phylum Streptophyta; class Magnoliopsida; order Gentianales; family Rubiaceae; genus Coffea; species Coffea arabica. Next base: position 19,629,950 of record NC_092318.1, on the reverse strand, counting down.
ATACATCAAATGATTCCAAATCCAAACTGTACAAGATATATGCCATCCAGCCACATGAATATGTACTACTCGCCCTTCCTTCGCCTTGAGCCCTGTGGAGGGGAATAAAATCATTTTGGGGGGAGCTAGAAGCTCAGCGAGTAACCAGTAAAAGCAGTCATCAAATATATTTCACAATAATGCATTTCAATGATGTCATGATTCCAAGATCAAATGTACATTTATTGCTCTCGTGAGCCAGTGAAAGCATTGCACTTGAACACCCAACGCTCAAATAGATCATTTTACATTAACAGTGAGAGGGAGCCCCTTTTTGAGCTCCAGATAACATCAACATGAACCATAAACAGGGTGGAGACGTTGGTGTCCAGCACAAGACTTTCCCAGAACTCATTGAAGCCAAAATCATATCATGAATTCACATGCAAGCACGCATGAGATGCCGTCCAGTAAATAATGCAAGAAACATTTCAATAAAAACTTTGGAAACAGTTTAGGGTCACTCACCTCCATGGTTCAGAAACCATCCATCAAATATCATCGCCTTACTCAAATCCAAGCCTTAGATCACAAACGCAAAGCAATCAAGCCCTTTAAAAGTTCGGACAACTCTTCCCCTAAATTTGCTTACTTTTGCTGCCGTCATGGCTTCATTATATTTCTCATTCAAACCCAAAGGTACACACACAACAACAAGTTCATTCAATAGCCATTGAGCAAGCTCCCAGAAGTACAAATACAAGTCAAGCTAGGGAAAAGTCTGGAAATGAAAGTTAAGCTCAAACCCAGAAAAACAGTTTTTGACATCGTTTTGCGGTAATGGCACCAAAGGCACTACGATTATCGGATGAAGGTCCAAGACCCACCGTTTCGAAGCTAAGAGATCAGGCTACAATGCTGAAGAAGCCAACTCTGTCCAGTATCGAGTGTAACCAGGTAAAAAATGCAAGATACTACACCAGAACCGCAAAAACAGGTTCGCCAATCGCATTCTGGTGCAAACATCATAAATCAACCTACCTAAGTCCAAATTCAGAAATTCCAAAGCCATCCGAAAGATAAGAAACAGGGCTACATTTCATCAGAAGACCTCAACAACCAATTCGGAAGCATTCCCAACCAAAATAACCAATTACAGACGCAATTCTCACATTCGGGTAAAACCAGGGCAGCAAGGGTAATTCCGTCTTTTCACAAGATACGTTGCTCGGATTGACCTGAAAATTAGAAAATTTCTGGGTTCTCACACTCATTCTTTCGGGGCGTCACAAACTCCCCTCCTTAAAAGAACGTCGTTCTCGACATTCCATCTTATACCAATCAAGTCGAGACATCCCGCAAGAATCGCTAATATTTCAGACCAAACCCACTGTCCGGCATCCTAAACTTCAAGCCTAGGATACACTACAAGAATCTGAAGCCTAAGCTCTGATACCAACTGTGACGGCCCCACCTCCCCCTAAGGCGAACCAAAGGGTTCGGCGGGCCGCCTGCCCAGCTCTCGCCGGGACTCAGCCGTTCACTACAGTCCTCAAATGAATTACAATATAAATCTCAAATATTACAACAAGTTCTTCAATAATTACATGTCATAAGCGAAGCGGAAACTAAATTTTCAACTATACATCAAATGATTCCAAATCCAAACTGTACAAGATATATGCCATCCAGCCACATGAATATGTACTACTCGCCCTTCCTTCGCCTTGAGCCCTGTGGAGGGGAATAAAATCGTTTTGGGGGGAGCTAGAAGCTCAGCGAGTAACCAGTAAAAGCAGTCATCAAATATATTTCACAATAATGCATTTCAATGATGTCATGATTCCAAGATCAAATGTACATTTATTGCTCTCGTGAGCCAGTGAAATCATTGCACTTGAACACCCAACGCTCAAATAGATCATTTTACATTAACAGTGAGAGGGAGCCCCTTTTTGAGCTCCAGATAACATCAACATGAACCATAAACAGGGTGGAGACGTTGGTGTCCAGCACAAGACTTTCCCAGAACTCATTGAAGCCAAAATCATATCATGAATTCACATGCAAGCACGCATGAGATGCCGTCGAGTAAATAATGCAAGAAACATTTCAATAAAAACTTTGGAAACAGTTTAGGGTCACTCACCTCCATGGTTCAGAAACCATCCATCAAATATCATCGCCTTACTCAAATCCAAGCCTTAGATCACAAACGCAAAGCAATCAAGCCCTTTAAAAGTTCGGACAACACTTCCCCTAAATTTGCTTACTTTTGCTGCCGTCATGGCTTCATTATATTTCTCATTCAAACCCAAAGGTACACACACAACAACAAGTTCATTCAATAGCCATTCAGCAAGCTCCCAGAAGTACAAATACAAGTCAAGCTAGGGAAAAGTCCGGAAATGAAAGTTAAGCTCAAACCCAGAAAAACAGTTTTTGACATCATTTTGCGGTAATGGCACCAAAGGCACTACGATTATCGGATGAAGGTCCAAGACCCACCGTTTCGAAGCTAAGAGATCAGGCTACAATGCTGAAGAAGCCAACTCTGTCCAGTATCGAGTGTAACCAGGTAAAAAATGCAAGATACTACACCAGAACCGCAAAAACAGGTTCGCCAACCGTATTCTGGTGCAAACATCATAAATCAACCTACCTAAGTCCAAATTCAGAAATTCCAAAGCCATCCGAAAGATAAGAAACAGGGCTACATTTCATCAGAAGACCTCAACAACCAATTCGGAAGCATTCCCAACCAAAATAACCAATTACAGACGCAATTCTCACATTCGGGTAAAACCAGGGCAGCAAGGGTAATTCCGTCTTTTCACAAGATACGCTGCTCGGATTGACCTGAAAATTAGAAAATTTCTGGGTTCTCACACTCATTCTTTCGGGGCGTCACAAACTCCCCTCCTTAAAAGAACGTCGTCCTCGACATGCCATCTTATACCAATCAAGTCGAGACATCCCGCAAGAATCACTAATATTTCAGACCAAACCCACTGTCCGGCATCCTAAACTTCAAGCCTAGGATACACTACAAGAATCTGAAGCCTAAGCTCTGATACCAACTGTGACGGCCCCACCTCCCCATAAGGCGAACCAAAGGGTTCGGCGGGCCGCCTGCCCAGCTCTCGCCGGGACTCAGCCGTTCACTACAGTCCTCAAATGAATTACAATATAAATCTCAAATATTACAACAAGTTCTTCAATAATTACATGTCATAAGCGAAGCGGAAACTAAATTTTCAACTATACATCAAATGATTCCAAATCCAAACTGTACAAGATATATGCCATCCAGCCACATGAATATGTACTACTCGCCCTTCCTTCGCCTTGAGCCCTGTGGAGGGGAATAAAATCATTTTGGGGGGAGCTAGAAGCTCAGCGAGTAACCAGTAAAAGCAGTCATCAAATATATTTCACAATAATGCATTTCAATGATGTCATGATTCCAAGATCAAATGTACATTTATTGCTCTCGTGAGCCAGTGAAAGCATTGCACTTGAACACCCAACGCTCAAATAGATCATTTTACATTAACAGTGAGAGGGAGCCCCTTTTTGAGCTCCAGATAACATCAACATGAACCATAAACAGGGTGGAGACGTTGGTGTCCAGCACAAGACTTTCCCAGAACTCATTGAAGCCAAAATCATATCATGAATTCACATGCAAGCACGCATGAGATGCCGTCCAGTAAATAATGCAAGAAACATTTCAATAAAAACTTTGGAAACAGTTTAGGGTCACTCACCTCCATGGTTCAGAAACCATCCATCAAATATCATCGCCTTACTCAAATCCAAGCCTTAGATCACAAACGCAAAGCAATCAAGCCCTTTAAAAGTTCGGACAACTCTTCCCCTAAATTTGCTTACTTTTGCTGCCGTCATGGCTTCATTATATTTCTCATTCAAACCCAAAGGTACACACACAACAACAAGTTCATTCAATAGCCATTGAGCAAGCTCCCAGAAGTACAAATACAAGTCAAGCTAGGGAAAAGTCTGGAAATGAAAGTTAAGCTCAAACCCAGAAAAACAGTTTTTGACATCGTTTTGCGGTAATGGCACCAAAGGCACTACGATTATCGGATGAAGGTCCAAGACCCACCGTTTCGAAGCTAAGAGATCAGGCTACAATGCTGAAGAAGCCAACTCTGTCCAGTATCGAGTGTAACCAGGTAAAAAATGCAAGATACTACACCAGAACCGCAAAAACAGGTTCGCCAATCGCATTCTGGTGCAAACATCATAAATCAACCTACCTAAGTCCAAATTCAGAAATTCCAAAGCCATCCGAAAGATAAGAAACAGGGCTACATTTCATCAGAAGACCTCAACAACCAATTCGGAAGCATTCCCAACCAAAATAACCAATTACAGACGCAATTCTCACATTCGGGTAAAACCAGGGCAGCAAGGGTAATTCCGTCTTTTCACAAGATACGTTGCTCGGATTGACCTGAAAATTAGAAAATTTCTGGGTTCTCACACTCATTCTTTCGGGGCGTCACAAACTCCCCTCCTTAAAAGAACGTCGTTCTCGACATTCCATCTTATACCAATCAAGTCGAGACATCCCGCAAGAATCGCTAATATTTCAGACCAAACCCACTGTCCGGCATCCTAAACTTCAAGCCTAGGATACACTACAAGAATCTGAAGCCTAAGCTCTGATACCAACTGTGACGGCCCCACCTCCCCCTAAGGCGAACCAAAGGGTTCGGCGGGCCGCCTGCCCAGCTCTCGCCGGGACTCAGCCGTTCACTACAGTCCTCAAATGAATTACAATATAAATCTCAAATATTACAACAAGTTCTTCAATAATTACATGTCATAAGCGAAGCGGAAACTAAATTTTCAACTATACATCAAATGATTCCAAATCCAAACTGTACAAGATATATGCCATCCAGCCACATGAATATGTACTACTCGCCCTTCCTTCGCCTTGAGCCCTGTGGAGGGGAATAAAATCGTTTTGGGGGGAGCTAGAAGCTCAGCGAGTAACCAGTAAAAGCAGTCATCAAATATATTTCACAATAATGCATTTCAATGATGTCATGATTCCAAGATCAAATGTACATTTATTGCTCTCGTGAGCCAGTGAAATCATTGCACTTGAACACCCAACGCTCAAATAGATCATTTTACATTAACAGTGAGAGGGAGCCCCTTTTTGAGCTCCAGATAACATCAACATGAACCATAAACAGGGTGGAGACGTTGGTGTCCAGCACAAGACTTTCCCAGAACTCATTGAAGCCAAAATCATATCATGAATTCACATGCAAGCACGCATGAGATGCCGTCGAGTAAATAATGCAAGAAACATTTCAATAAAAACTTTGGAAACAGTTTAGGGTCACTCACCTCCATGGTTCAGAAACCATCCATCAAATATCATCGCCTTACTCAAATCCAAGCCTTAGATCACAAACGCAAAGCAATCAAGCCCTTTAAAAGTTCGGACAACACTTCCCCTAAATTTGCTTACTTTTGCTGCCGTCATGGCTTCATTATATTTCTCATTCAAACCCAAAGGTACACACACAACAACAAGTTCATTCAATAGCCATTCAGCAAGCTCCCAGAAGTACAAATACAAGTCAAGCTAGGGAAAAGTCCGGAAATGAAAGTTAAGCTCAAACCCAGAAAAACAGTTTTTGACATCATTTTGCGGTAATGGCACCAAAGGCACTACGATTATCGGATGAAGGTCCAAGACCCACCGTTTCGAAGCTAAGAGATCAGGCTACAATGCTGAAGAAGCCAACTCTGTCCAGTATCGAGTGTAACCAGGTAAAAAATGCAAGATACTACACCAGAACCGCAAAAACAGGTTCGCCAACCGTATTCTGGTGCAAACATCATAAATCAACCTACCTAAGTCCAAATTCAGAAATTCCAAAGCCATCCGAAAGATAAGAAACAGGGCTACATTTCATCAGAAGACCTCAACAACCAATTCGGAAGCATTCCCAACCAAAATAACCAATTACAGACGCAATTCTCACATTCGGGTAAAACCAGGGCAGCAAGGGTAATTCCGTCTTTTCACAAGATACGCTGCTCGGATTGACCTGAAAATTAGAAAATTTCTGGGTTCTCACACTCATTCTTTCGGGGCGTCACAAACTCCCCTCCTTAAAAGAACGTCGTCCTCGACATGCCATCTTATACCAATCAAGTCGAGACATCCCGCAAGAATCACTAATATTTCAGACCAAACCCACTGTCCGGCATCCTAAACTTCAAGCCTAGGATACACTACAAGAATCTGAAGCCTAAGCTCTGATACCAACTGTGACGGCCCCACCTCCCCATAAGGCGAACCAAAGGGTTCGGCGGGCCGCCTGCCCAGCTCTCGCCGGGACTCAGCCGTTCACTACAGTCCTCAAATGAATTACAATATAAATCTCAAATATTACAACAAGTTCTTCAATAATTACATGTCATAAGCGAAGCGGAAACTAAATTTTCAACTATACATCAAATGATTCCAAATCCAAACTGTACAAGATATATGCCATCCAGCCACATGAATATGTACTACTCGCCCTTCCTTCGCCTTGAGCCCTGTGGAGGGGAATAAAATCATTTTGGGGGGAGCTAGAAGCTCAGCGAGTAACCAGTAAAAGCAGTCATCAAATATATTTCACAATAATGCATTTCAATGATGTCATGATTCCAAGATCAAATGTACATTTATTGCTCTCGTGAGCCAGTGAAAGCATTGCACTTGAACACCCAACGCTCAAATAGATCATTTTACATTAACAGTGAGAGGGAGCCCCTTTTTGAGCTCCAGATAACATCAACATGAACCATAAATAGGGTGGAGACGTTGGTGTCCAGCACAAGACTTTCCCAGAACTCATTGAAGCCAAAATCATATCATGAATTCACATGCAAGCACGCATGAGATGCCGTCCAGTAAATAATGCAAGAAACATTTCAATAAAAACTTTGGAAACAGTTTAGGGTCCCTCACCTCCATGGTTCAGAAACCATCCATCAAATATCATCGCCTTACTCAAATCCAAGCCTTAGATCACAAACGCAAAGCAATCAAGCCCTTTAAAAGTTCGGACAACACTTCCCCTAAATTTGCTTACTTTTGCTGCCGTCATGGCTTCATTATATTTCTCATTCAAACCCAAAGGTACACACACAACAACAAGTTCATTCAATAGCCATTCAGCAAGCTCCCAGAAGTACAAATACAAGTCAAGCTAGGGAAAAGTCCGGAAATGAAAGTTAAGCTCAAACCCAGAAAAACAGTTTTTGACATCATTTTGCGGTAATGGCACCAAAGGCACTACGATTATCGGATGAAGGTCCAAGACCCACCGTTTCGAAGCTAAGAGATCAGGCTACAATGCTGAAGAAGCCAACTCTGTCCAGTATCGAGTGTAACCAGGTAAAAAATGCAAGATACTACACCAGAACCGCAAAAACAGGTTCGCCAACCGTATTCTGGTGCAAACATCATAAATCAACCTACCTAAGTCCAAATTCAGAAATTCCAAAGCCATCCGAAAGATAAGAAACAGGGCTACATTTCATCAGAAGACCTCAACAACCAATTCGGAAGCATTCCCAACCAAAATAACCAATTACAGACGCAATTCTCAAATTCGGGTAAAACCAGGGCAGCAAGGGTAATTCCGTCTTTTCACAAGATACGTTGCTCGGATTGACCTGAAAATTAGAAAATTTCTGGGTTCTCACACTCATTCTTTCGGGGCGTCACAAACTCCCCTCCTTAAAAGAACGTCGTCCTCGACATTCCATCTTATACCAATCAAGTCGAGACATCCCGCAAGAATCGCTAATATTTCAGACCAAACCCACTGTCCGGCATCCTAAACTTCAAGCCTAGGATACACTACAAGAATCTGAAGCCTAAGCTCTGATACCAACTGTGACGGCCCCACCTCCCCCTAAGGCGAACCAAAGGGTTCGGCGGGCCGCCTGCCCAGCTCTCGCCGGGACTCAGCCGTTCACTACAGTCCTCAAATGAATTACAATATAAATCTCAAATATTACAACAAGTTCTTCAATAATTACATGTCATAAGCGAAGCGGAAACTAAATTTTCAACTATACATCAAATGATTCCAAATCCAAACTGTACAAGATATATGCCATCCAGCCACATGAATATGTACTACTCGCCCTTCCTTCGCCTTGAGCCCTGTGGAGGGGAATAAAATCGTTTTGGGGGGAGCTAGAAGCTCAGCGAGTAACCAGTAAAAGCAGTCATCAAATATATTTCACAATAATGCATTTCAATGATGTCATGATTCCAAGATCAAATGTACATTTATTGCTCTCGTGAGCCAGTGAAATCATTGCACTTGAACACCCAACGCTCAAATAGATCATTTTACATTAACAGTGAGAGGGAGCCCCTTTTTGAGCTCCAGATAACATCAACATGAACCATAAACAGGGTGGAGACGTTGGTGTCCAGCACAAGACTTTCCCAGAACTCATTGAAGCCAAAATCATATCATGAATTCACATGCAAGCACGCATGAGATGCCGTCGAGTAAATAATGCAAGAAACATTTCAATAAAAACTTTGGAAACAGTTTAGGGTCACTCACCTCCATGGTTCAGAAACCATCCATCAAATATCATCGCCTTACTCAAATCCAAGCCTTAGATCACAAACGCAAAGCAATCAAGCCCTTTAAAAGTTCGGACAACACTTCCCCTAAATTTGCTTACTTTTGCTGCCGTCATGGCTTCATTATATTTCTCATTCAAACCCAAAGGTACACACACAACAACAAGTTCATTCAATAGCCATTCAGCAAGCTCCCAGAAGTACAAATACAAGTCAAGCTAGGGAAAAGTCCGGAAATGAAAGTTAAGCTCAAACCCAGAAAAACAGTTTTTGACATCATTTTGCGGTAATGGCACCAAAGGCACTACGATTATCGGATGAAGGTCCAAGACCCACCGTTTCGAAGCTAAGAGATCAGGCTACAATGCTGAAGAAGCCAACTCTGTCCAGTATCGAGTGTAACCAGGTAAAAAATGCAAGATACTACACCAGAACCGCAAAAACAGGTTCGCCAACCGTATTCTGGTGCAAACATCATAAATCAACCTACCTAAGTCCAAATTCAGAAATTCCAAAGCCATCCGAAAGATAAGAAACAGGGCTACATTTCATCAGAAGACCTCAACAACCAATTCGGAAGCATTCCCAACCAAAATAACCAATTACAGACGCAATTCTCAAATTCGGGTAAAACCAGGGCAGCAAGGGTAATTCCGTCTTTTCACAAGATACGTTGCTCGGATTGACCTGAAAATTAGAAAATTTCTGGGTTCTCACACTCATTCTTTCGGGGCGTCACAAACTCCCCTCCTTAAAAGAACGTCGTCCTCGACATTCCATCTTATACCAATCAAGTCGAGACATCCCGCAAGAATCGCTAATATTTCAGACCAAACCCACTGTCCGGCATCCTAAACTTCAAGCCTAGGATACACTACAAGAATCTGAAGCCTAAGCTCTGATACCAACTGTGACGGCCCCACCTCCCCCTAAGGCGAACCAAAGGGTTCGGCGGGCCGCCTGCCCAGCTCTCGCCGGGACTCAGCCGTTCACTACAGTCCTCAAATGAATTACAATATAAATCTCAAATATTACAACAAGTTCTTCAATAATTACATGTCATAAGCGAAGCGGAAACTAAATTTTCAACTATACATCAAATGATTCCAAATCCAAACTGTACAAGATATATGCCATCCAGCCACATGAATATGTACTACTCGCCCTTCCTTCGCCTTGAGCCCTGTGGAGGGGAATAAAATCGTTTTGGGGGGAGCTAGAAGCTCAGCGAGTAACCAGTAAAAGCAGTCATCAAATATATTTCACAATAATGCATTTCAATGATGTCATGATTCCAAGATCAAATGTACATTTATTGCTCTCGTGAGCCAGTGAAATCATTGCACTTGAACACCCAACGCTCAAATAGATCATTTTACATTAACAGTGAGAGGGAGCCCCTTTTTGAGCTCCAGATAACATCAACATGAACCATAAACAGGGTGGAGACGTTGGTGTCCAGCACAAGACTTTCCCAGAACTCATTGAAGCCAAAATCATATCATGAATTCACATGCAAGCACGCATGAGATGCCGTCGAGTAAATAATGCAAGAAACATTTCAATAAAAACTTTGGAAACAGTTTAGGGTCACTCACCTCCATGGTTCAGAAACCATCCATCAAATATCATCGCCTTACTCAAATCCAAGCCTTAGATCACAAACGCAAAGCAATCAAGCCCTTTAAAAGTTCGGACAACACTTCCCCTAAATTTGCTTACTTTTGCTGCCGTCATGGCTTCATTATATTTCTCATTCAAACCCAAAGGTACACACACAACAACAAGTTCATTCAATAGCCATTGAGCAAGCTCCCAGAAGTACAAATACAAGTCAAGCTAGGGAAAAGTCTGGAAATGAAAGTTAAGCTCAAACCCAGAAAAATAGTTTTTGACATCGTTTTGCGGTAATGGCACCAAAGGCACTACGATTATCGGATGAAGGTCCAAGACCCACCGTTTCGAAGCTAAGAGATCAGGCTACAATGCTGAAGAAGCCAACTCTGTCCAGTATCGAGTGTAACCAGGTAAAAAATGCAAGATACTACACCAGAACCGCAAAAACAGGTTCGCCAATCGCATTCTGGTGCAAACATCATAAATCAACCTACCTAAGTCCAAATTCAGAAATTCCAAAGCCATCCGAAAGATAAGAAACAGGGCTACATTTTATCAGAAGACCTCAACAACCAATTCGGAAGCATTCCCAACCAAAATAACCAATTACAGACGCAATTCTCACATTCGGGTAAAACCAGGGCAGCAAGGGTAATTCCGTCTTTTCACAAGATACGCTGCTCGGATTGACCTGAAAATTAGAAAATTTCTGGGTTCTCACACTCATTCTTTCGGGGCGTCACAAACTCCCCTCCTTAAAAGAACGTCGTCCTCGACATTCCATCTTATACCAATCAAGTCGAGACATCCCGCAAGAATTGCTAATATTTCAGACCAAACCCACTGTCCGGCATCCTAAACTTCAAGCCTAGGATACACTACAAGAATCTGAAGCCTAAGCTCTGATACCAACTGTGACGGCCCCACCTCCCCCTAAGGCGAACCAAAGGGTTCGGCGGGCCGCCTGCCCAGCTCTCGCCGGGACTCAGCCGTTCACTACAGTCCTCAAATGAATTACAATATAAATCTCAAATATTACAACAAGTTCTTCAATAATTACATGTCATAAGCGAAGCGGAAACTAAATTTTCAACTATAAATCAAATGATTCCAAATCCAAACTGTACAAGATATATGCCATCCAGCCACATGAATATGTACTACTCGCCCTTCCTTCGCCTTGAGCCCTGTGGAGGGGAATAAAATCGTTTTGGGGGGAGCTAGAAGCTCAGCGAGTAACCAGTAAAAGCAGTCATCAAATATATTTCACAATAATGCATTTCAATGATGTCATGATTCCAAGATCAAATGTACATTTATTGCTCTCGTGAGCCAGTGAAATCATTGCACTTGAACACCCAACGCTCAAATAGATCATTTTACATTAACAGTGAGAGGGAGCCCCTTTTTGAGCTCCAGATAACATCAACATGAACCATAAACAGGGTGGAGACGTTGGTGTCCAGCACAAGACTTTCCCAGAACTCATTGAAGCCAAAATCATATCAATAATTCACATGCAAGCACGCATGAGATGCCGTCGAGTAAATAATGCAAGAAACATTTCAATAAAAACTTTGGAAACAGTTTAGGGTCACTCACCTCCATGGTTCAGAAACCATCCATCAAATATCATCGCCTTACTCAAATCCAAGCCTTAGATCACAAACGCAAAGCAATCAAGCCCTTTAAAAGTTCGGACAACACTTCCCCTAAATTTGCTTACTTTTGCTGCCGTCATGGCTTCATTATATTTCTCATTCAAACCCAAAGGTACACACACAACAACAAGTTCATTCAATAGCCATTCAGCAAGCTCCCAGAAGTACAAATACAAGTCAAGCTAGGGAAAAGTCCGGAAATGAAAGTTAAGCTCAAACCCAGAAAAACAGTTTTTGACATCATTTTGCGGTAATGGCACCAAATGCACTACGATTATCGGATGAAGGTCCAAGACCCACCGTTTCGAAGCTAAGAGATCAGGCTACAATGCTGAAGAAGCCAACTCTGTCCAGTATCGAGTGTAACCAGGTCAAAAATGCAAGATACTACACCAGAACCGTAAAAACAGGTTCGCCAATTGCATTCTGGTGCAAACATCATAAATCAACCTACCTAATTCCACATTCAGAAATTCCAATGCCATCCGAAAGATAAGAAACAGGGCTACATTTCATCAGAAGACCTCAACAACCAATTCGGAAGTATTCCCAACCAAAATAACCAATTACAGACGCAATTCTCACATTCGGGTAAAACCAGGGCAGCAAGGGTAATTCCGTCTTTGCACAAGATACGCTGCTCGGATTGACCTGAAAATTAGAAAATTTCTGGGTTCTCACACTCATTCTTTCGGGGCGTCACAAACTCCCCTCCTTAAAAGAACGTCGTCCTCGACATTCCATCTTATACCAATCAAGTCGAGACATCCCGCAAGAATCACTAATATTTCAGACCAAACCCACTGTCCGGCATCCTAAACTTCAAGCCTAGGATACACTACAAGAATCTGAAGCCTAAGCTCTGATACCAACTGTGACGGCCCCACCTCCCCCTAAGGCGAACCAAAGGGTTCGGCGGGCCGCCTGCCCAGCTCTCGCCGGGACTCAGCCGTTCACTACAGTCCTCAAATGAATTACAATATAAATCTCAAATATTACAACAAGTTCTTCAATAATTACATGTCATAAGCGAAGCGGAAACTAAATTTTCAACTATACATCAAATGATTCCAAATCCAAACTGTACAAGATATATGCCATCCAGCCACATGAATATGTACTACTCGCCCTTCCTTCGCCTTGTGCCCTGTGGAGGGGAATAAAATCGTTTTGGGGGGAGCTAGAAGCTCAGCGAGTAACCAGTAAAAGCAGTCATCAAATATATTTCACAATAATGCATTTCAATGATGTCATGATTCCAAGATCAAATGTACATTTATTGCTGTCGTGAGCCAGTGAAATCATTGCACTTGAACACCCAACGCTCAAATAGATCATTTTACATTAACAGTGAGAGGGAGCCCCTTTTTGAGCTCCAGATAACATCAACATGAACCATAAACAGGGTGGAGACGTTGGTGTCCAGCACAAGACTTTCCCAGAACTCATTGAAGCCAAAATCATATCATGAATTCACATGCAAGCACGCATGAGATGCCGTCGAGTAAATAATGCAAGAAACATTTCAATAAAAACTTTGGAAACAGTTTAGGGTCACTCACCTCCATGATTCAGAAACCATCCATCAAATATCATCGCCTTACTCAAATCCAAGCCTTAGATCACAAACGCAAAGCAATCAAGCCCTTTAAAAGTTCGGACAACACTTCCCCTAAATTTGCTTACTTTTGCTGCCGTCATGGCTTCATTATATTTCTCATTCAAACCCAAAGGTACACACACAACAACAAGTTCATTCAATAGCCATTCAGCAAGCTCCCAGAAGTACAAATACAAGTCAAGCTAGGGAAAAGTCCGGAAATGAAAGTTAAGCTCAAACCCAGAAAAACAGTTTTTGACATCGTTTTGCGGTAATGGCACCAAAGGCACTACGATTATCGGATGAAGGTCCAAGACCCACCGTTTCGAAGCTAAGAGATCAGGCTACAATGATGAAGAAGCCAACTCTGTCCAGTATCGAGTGTAACCAGGTAAAAAATGCAAGATACTACACCAGAACCGCAAAAACAGGTTCGCCAATCGTATTCTGGTGCAAACATCATAAATCAACCTACCTAAGTCCAAATTCAGAAATTCCAAAGCCATCCGAAAGATAAGAAACAGGGCTACATTTCATCAGAAGACCTCAACAACCAATTCGGAAGCATTCCCAACCAAAATAACCAATTACAGACGCAATTCTCACATTCGGGTAAAACCAGGGCAGCAAGGGTAATTCCGTCTTTTCACAAGATACGCTGCTCGGATTGACCTGAAAATTAGAAAATTTCTGGGTTCTCACACTCATTCTTTCGGGGCGTCACAAACTCCCCTCCTTAAAAGAACGTCGTCCTCGACATTCCATCTTATACCAATCAAGTCGAGACATCCCGCAAGAATCACTAATATTTCAGACCAAACCCACTGTCCGGCATCCTAAACTTCAAGCCTAGGATACACTACAAGAATCTGAAGCCTAAGCTCTGATACCAACTGTGACGGCCCCACCTCCCCATAAGGCGAACCAAAGGGTTCGGCGGGCCGCCTGCCCAGCTCTCGCCGGGACTCAGCCGTTCACTACAGTCCTCAAATGAATTACAATATAAATCTCAAATATTACAACAAGTTCTTCAATAATTACATGTCATAAGCGAAGCGGAAACTAAATTTTCAACTATACATCAAATGATTCCAAATCCAAACTGTACAAGATATATGCCATCCATCCACATGAATATGTACTACTCGCCCTTCCTTCGCCTTGAGCCCTGTGGAGGGGAATAAAATCATTTTGGGGGGAGCTAGAAGCTCAGCGAGTAACCAGTAAAAGCAGTCATCAAATATATTTCACAATAATGCATTTCAATGATGTCATGATTCCAAGATCAAATGTACATTTATTGCTCTCGTGAGCCAGTGAAAGCATTGCACTTGAACACCCAACGCTCAAATAGATCATTTTACATTAACAGTGAGAGGGAGCCCCTTTTTGAGCTCCAGATAACATCAACATGAACCATAAATAGGGTGGAGACGTTGGTGTCCAGCACAAGACTTTCCCAGAACTCATTGAAGCCAAAATCATATCATGAATTCACATGCAAGCACGCATGAGATGCCGTCCAGTAAATAATGCAAGAAACATTTCAATAAAAACTTTGGAAACAGTTTAGGGTCACTCACCTCCATGGTTCAGAAACCATCCATCAAATATCATCGCCTTACTCAAATCCAAGCCTTAGATCACAAACGCAAAGCAATCAAGCCCTTTAAAAGTTCGGACAACACTTCCCCTAAATTTGCTTACTTTTGCTGCCGTCATGGCTTCATTATATTTCTCATTCAAACCCAAAGGTACACACACAACAACAAGTTCATTCAATAGCCATTGAGCAAGCTCCCAGAAGTACAAATACAAGTCAAGCTAGGGAAAAGTCTGGAAATGAAAGTTAAGCTCAAACCCAGAAAAATAGTTTTTGACATCGTTTTGCGGTAATGGCACCAAAGGCACTACGATTATCGGATGAAGGTCCAAGACCCACCGTTTCGAAGCTAAGAGATCAGGCTACAATGCTGAAGAAGCCAACTCTGTCCAGTATCGAGTGTAACCAGGTAAAAAATGCAAGATACTACACCAGAACCGCAAAAACAGGTTCGCCAATCGCATTCTGGTGCAAACATCATAAATCAACCTACCTAAGTCCAAATTCAGAAATTCCAAAGCCATCCGAAAGATAAGAAACAGGGCTACATTTTATCAGAAGACCTCAACAACCAATTCGGAAGCATTCCCAACCAAAATAACCAATTACAGACGCAATTCTCACATTCGGGTAAAACCAGGGCAGCAAGGGTAATTCCGTCTTTTCACAAGATACGCTGCTCGGATTGACCTGAAAATTAGAAAATTTCTGGGTTCTCACACTCATTCTTTCGGGGCGTCACAAACTCCCCTCCTTAAAAGAACGTCGTCCTCGACATTCCATCTTATACCAATCAAGTCGAGACATCCCGCAAGAATTGCTAATATTTCAGACCAAACCCACTGTCCGGCATCCTAAACTTCAAGCCTAGGATACACTACAAGAATCTGAAGCCTAAGCTCTGATACCAACTGTGACGGCCCCACCTCCCCCTAAGGCGAACCAAAGGGTTCGGCGGGCCGCCTGCCCAGCTCTCGCCGGGACTCAGCCGTTCACTACAGTCCTCAAATGAATTACAATATAAATCTCAAATATTACAACAAGTTCTTCAATAATTACATGTCATAAGCGAAGCGGAAACTAAATTTTCAACTATAAATCAAATGATTCCAAATCCAAACTGTACAAGATATATGCCATCCAGCCACATGAATATGTACTACTCGCCCTTCCTTCGCCTTGAGCCCTGTGGAGGGGAATAAAATCGTTTTGGGGGGAGCTAGAAGCTCAGCGAGTAACCAGTAAAAGCAGTCATCAAATATATTTCACAATAATGCATTTCAATGATGTCATGATTCCAAGATCAAATGTACATTTATTGCTCTCGTGAGCCAGTGAAATCATTGCACTTGAACACCCAACGCTCAAATAGATCATTTTACATTAACAGTGAGAGGGAGCCCCTTTTTGAGCTCCAGATAACATCAACATGAACCATAAACAGGGTGGAGACGTTGGTGTCCAGCACAAGACTTTCCCAGAACTCATTGAAGCCAAAATCATATCAATAATTCACATGCAAGCACGCATGAGATGCCGTCGAGTAAATAATGCAAGAAACATTTCAATAAAAACTTTGGAAACAGTTTAGGGTCACTCACCTCCATGGTTCAGAAACCATCCATCAAATATCATCGCCTTACTCAAATCCAAGCCTTAGATCACAAACGCAAAGCAATCAAGCCCTTTAAAAGTTCGGACAACACTTCCCCTAAATTTGCTTACTTTTGCTGCCGTCATGGCTTCATTATATTTCTCATTCAAACCCAAAGGTACACACACAACAACAAGTTCATTCAATAGCCATTCAGCAAGCTCCCAGAAGTACAAATACAAGTCAAGCTAGGGAAAAGTCCGGAAATGAAAGTTAAGCTCAAACCCAGAAAAACAGTTTTTGACATCATTTTGCGGTAATGGCACCAAATGCACTACGATTATCGGATGAAGGTCCAAGACCCACCGTTTCGAAGCTAAGAGATCAGGCTACAATGCTGAAGAAGCCAACTCTGTCCAGTATCGAGTGTAACCAGGTCAAAAATGCAAGATACTACACCAGAACCGTAAAAACAGGTTCGCCAATTGCATTCTGGTGCAAACATCATAAATCAACCTACCTAATTCCACATTCAGAAATTCCAATGCCATCCGAAAGATAAGAAACAGGGCTACATTTCATCAGAAGACCTCAACAACCAATTCGGAAGTATTCCCAACCAAAATAACCAATTACAGACGCAATTCTCACATTCGGGTAAAACCAGGGCAGCAAGGGTAATTCCGTCTTTGCACAAGATACGCTGCTCGGATTGACCTGAAAATTAGAAAATTTCTGGGTTCTCACACTCATTCTTTCGGGGCGTCACAAACTCCCCTCCTTAAAAGAACGTCGTCCTCGACATTCCATCTTATACCAATCAAGTCGAGACATCCCGCAAGAATCACTAATATTTCAGACCAAACCCACTGTCCGGCATCCTAAACTTCAAGCCTAGGATACACTACAAGAATCTGAAGCCTAAGCTCTGATACCAACTGTGACGGCCCCACCTCCCCCTAAGGCGAACCAAAGGGTTCGGCGGGCCGCCTGCCCAGCTCTCGCCGGGACTCAGCCGTTCACTACAGTCCTCAAATGAATTACAATATAAATCTCAAATATTACAACAAGTTCTTCAATAATTACATGTCATAAGCGAAGCGGAAACTAAATTTTCAACTATACATCAAATGATTCCAAATCCAAACTGTACAAGATATATGCCATCCAGCCACATGAATATGTACTACTCGCCCTTCCTTCGCCTTGTGCCCTGTGGAGGGGATTAAAATCGTTTTGGGGGGAGCTAGAAGCTCAGCGAGTAACCAGTAAAAGCAGTCATCAAATATATTTCACAATAATGCATTTCAATGATGTCATGATTCCAAGATCAAATGTACATTTATTGCTCTCGTGAGCCAGTGAAATCATTGCACTTGAACACCCAACGCTCAAATAGATCATTTTACATTAACAGTGAGAGGGAGCCCCTTTTTGAGCTCCAGATAACATCAACATGAACCATAAACAGGGTGGAGACGTTGGTGTCCAGCACAAGACTTTCCCAGAACTCATTGAAGCCAAAATCATATCAATAATTCACATGCAAGCACGCATGAGATGCCGTCGAGTAAATAATGCAAGAAACAATTCAATAAAAACTTTGGAAACAGTTTAGGGTCACTCACCTCCATGGTTCAGAAACCATCCATCAAATATCATCGCCTTACTCAAATCCAAGCCTTAGATCACAAACGCAAAGCAATCAAGCCCTTTAAAAGTTCGGACAACACTTCCCCTAAATTTGCTTACTTTTGCTGCCGTCATGGCTTCATTATATTTCTCATTCAAACCCAAAGGTACACACACAACAACAAGTTCATTCAATAGCCATTCAGCAAGCTCCCAGAAGTACAAATACAAGTCAAGCTAGGGAAAAGTCCGGAAATGAAAGTTAAGCTCAAACCCAGAAAAACAGTTTTTGACATCGTTTTGCGGTAATGGCACCAAAGGCACTACGATTATCGGATGAAGGTCCAAGACCCACCGTTTCGAAGCTAAGAGATCAGGCTACAATACTGAAGAAGCCAACTCTGTCCAGTATCGAGTGTAACCAGGTAAAAAATGCAAGATACTACACCAGAACCGCAAAAACAGGTTCGCCAATCGCATTCTGGTGCAAACATCATAAATCAACCTACCTAAGTCCAAATTCAGAAATTCCAAAGCCATCCGAAAGATAAGAAACAGGGCTACATTTTATCAGAAGACCTCAACAACCAATTCGGAAGCATTCCCAACCAAAATAACCAATTACAGACGCAATTCTCACATTCGGGTAAAACCAGGGCAGCAAGGGTAATTCCGTCTTTTCACAAGATACGCTGCTCGGATTGACCTGAAAATTAGAAAATTTCTGGGTTCTCACACTCATTCTTTCGGGGCGTCACAAACTCCCCTCCTTAAAAGAACGTCGTCCTCGACATTCCATCTTATACCAATCAAGTCGAGACATCCCGCAAGAATCGCTAATATTTCAGACCAAACCCACTGTCCGGCATCCTAAACTTCAAGCCTAGGATACACTACAAGAATCTGAAGCCTAAGCTCTGATACCAACTGTGACGGCCCCACCTCCCCCTAAGGCGAACCAAAGGGTTCGGCGGGCCGCCTGCCCAGCTCTCGCCGGGACTCAGCCGTTCACTACAGTCCTCAAATGAATTACAATATAAATCTCAATTATTACAACAAGTTCTTCAATAATTACATGTCATAAGCGAAGCGGAAACTAAATTTTCAACTATACATCAAATGATTCCAAATCCAAACTGTACAAGATATATGCCATCCAGCCACATGAATATGTACTACTCGCCCTTCCTTCGCCTTGAGCCCTGTGGAGGGGAATAAAATCGTTTTGGGGGGAGCTAGAAGCTCAGCGAGTAACCAGTAAAAGCAGTCATCAAATATATTTCACAATAATGCATTTCAATGATGTCATGATTCCAAGATCAAATGTACATTTATTGCTCTCGTGAGCCAGTGAAATCATTGCACTTGAACACCCAACGCTCAAATAGATCATTTTACATTAACAGTGAGAGGGAGCCCCTTTTTGAGCTCCAGATAACATCAACATGAACCATAAACAGGGTGGAGACGTTGGTGTCCAGCACAAGACTTTCCCAGAACTCATTGAAGCCAAAATCATATCAATAATTCACACGCAAGCACGCATGAGATGCCGTCGAGTAAATAATGCAAGAAACATTTCAATAAAAACTTTGGAAACAGTTTAGGGTCACTCACCTCCATGGTTCAGAAACCATCCATCAAATATCATCGCCTTACTCAAATCCAAGCCTTAGATCACAAACGCAAAGCAATCAAGCCCTTTAAAAGTTCGGACAACACTTCCCCTAAATTTGCTTACTTTTACTGCCGTCATGGCTTCATTATATTTCTCATTCAAACCCAAAGGTACACACACAACAACAAGTTCATTCAATAGCCATTCAGCAAGCTCCCAGAAGTACAAATACAAGTCAAGGTAGGGAAAAGTCCGGAAATGAAAGTTAAGCTCAAACCCAGAAAAACAGTTTTTGACATCATTTTGCGGTAATGGCACCAAAGGCACTACGATTATCGGATGAAGGTCCAAGACCCACCGTTTCGAAGCTAAGAGATCAGGCTACAATGCTGAAGAAGCCAACTCTGTCCAGTATCGAGTGTAACCAGGTCAAAAATGCAAGATACTACACCAGAACCGTAAAAACAGGTTCGCCAATTGCATTCTGGTGCAAACATCATAAATCAACCTACCTAATTCCAAATTCAGAAATTCCAATGCCATCCGAAAGATAAGAAACAGGGCTACATTTCATCAGAAGACCTCAACAACCAATTCGGAAGCATTCCCAACCAAAATAACCAATTACAGACGCAATTCTCACATTCGGGTAAAACCAGGGCAGCAAGGGTAATTCCGTCTTTGCACAAGATACGCTGCTCGGATTGACCTGAAAATTAGAAAATTTCTGGGTTCTCACACTCATTCTTTCGGGGCGTCACAAACTCCCCTCCTTAAAAGAACGTCGTCCTCGACATTCCATCTTATACCAATCAAGTCGAGACATCCCGCAAGAATCACTAATATTTCAGACCAAACCCACTGTCCGGCATCCTAAACTTCAAGCCTAGGATACACTACAAGAATCTGAAGCTTAAGCTCTGATACCAACTGTGACGGCCCCACCTCCCCCTAAGGCGAACCAAAGGGTTCGGCGGGCCGCCTGCCCAGCTCTCGCCGGGACTCAGCCGTTCACTACAGTCCTCAAATGAATTACAATATAAATCTCAAATATTACAACAAGTTCTTCAATAATTACATGTCATAAGCGAAGCGGAAACTAAATTTTCAACTATACATCAAATGATTCCAAATCCAAACTGTACAAGATATATGCCATCCAGCCACATGAATATGTACTACTTGCCCTTCCTTCGCCTTGAGCCCTGTGGAGGGGAATAAAATCGTTTTGGGGGGAGCTAGAAGCTCAGCGAGTAACCAGTAAAAGCAGTCATCAAATATATTTCACAATAATGCATTTCAATGATGTCATGATTCCAAGATCAAATGTACATTTATTGCTCTCGTCAGCCAGTGAAATCATTGCACTTGAACACCCAACGCTCAAATAGATCATTTTACATTAACAGTGAGAGGGAGCCCCTTTTTGAGCTCCAGATAACATCAACATGAACCATAAACAGGGTGGAGACGTTGGTGTCCAACACAAGACTTTCCCAGAACTCATTGAAGCCAAAATCATATCAATAATTCACATGCAAGCACGCATGAGATGCCGTCGAGTAAATAATGCAAGAAACATTTCAATAAAAACTTTGGAAACAGTTTAGGGTCACTCACCTCCATGGTTCAGAAACCATCCATCAAATATCATCGCCTTACTCAAATCCAAGCCTTAGATCACAAACGCAAAGCAATCAAGCCCTTTAAAAGTTCGGACAACACTTCCCCTAAATTTGCTTACTTTTGCTGCCGTCATGGCTTCATTATATTTCTCATTCAAATCCAAAGGTACACACACAACAACAAGTTCATTCAATAGCCATTCAGCAAGCTCCCAGAAGTACAAATACAAGTCAAGCTAGGGAAAAGTCCGGAAATGAAAGTTAAGCTCAAACCCAGAAAAACAGTTTTTGACATCATTTTGCGGTAATGGCACCAAAGGCACTACGATTATCGGATGAAGGTCCAAGACCCACCGTTTCGAAGCTAAGAGATCAGGCTACAATGCTGAAGAAGCCAACTCTGTCCAGTATCGAGTGTAACCAGGTAAAAAATGCAAGATACTACACCAGAACCGCAAAAACAGGTTCGCCAATCGTATTCTGGTGCAAACATCAAAAATCAACCTACCTAAGTCCAAATTCAGAAATTCCAAAGCCATCCGAAAGATAAGAAACAGGGCTACATTTCATCAGAAGACCTCAACAACCAATTCGGAAGCATTCCCAACCAAAATAACCAATTACAGACGCAATTCTCACATTCGGGTAAAACCAGGGCAGCAAGGGTAATTTCGTCTTTTCACAAGATACGCTGCTCGGATTGACCTGAAAATTAGAAAATTTCTGGGTTCTCACACTCATTTTTTCGGGGCGTCACAAACTCCCCTCCTTAAAAGAACGTCGTCCTCGACATTCCATCTTATACCAATCAAGTCGAGACATCCCGCAAGAATCGCTAATATTTCAGACCAAACCCACTGTCCGGCATCCTAAACTTCAAGCCTAGGATACACTACAAGAATCTGAAGCCTAAGCTCTGATACCAACTGTGACGGCCCCACCTCCCCCTAAGGCGAACCAAAGGGTTCGGCGGGCCGCCTGCCCAGCTCTCGCCGGGACTCAGCCGTTCACTACAGTCCTCAAATGAATTACAATATAAATCTCAAATATTACAACAAGTTCTTCAATAATTACATGTCATAAGCGAAGCGGAAACTAAATTTTCAACTATACATCAAATGATTCCAAATCCAAACTGTACAAGATATATGCCATCCAGCCACATGAATATGTACTACTCGCCCTTCCTTCGCCTTGAGCCCTGTGGAGGGGAATAAAATCGTTTTGGGGGGAGCTAGAAGCTCAGCGAGTAACCAGTAAAAGCAGTCATCAAATATATTTCACAATAATGCATTTCAATGATGTCATGATTCCAAGATCAAATGTACATTTATTGCTCTCGTGAGCCAGTGAAATCATTGCACTTGAACACCCAACGCTCAAATAGATCATTTTACATTAACAGTGAGAGGGAGCCCCTTTTTGAGCTCCAGATAACATCAACATGAACCATAAACAGGGTGGAGACGTTGGTGTCCAGCACAAGACTTTCCCAGAACTCATTGAAGCCAAAATCATATCAATAATTCACATGCAAGCACGCATGAGATGCCGTCGAGTAAATAATGCAAGAAACATTTCAATAAAAACTTTGGAAACAGTTTAGGGTCACTCACCTCCATGGTTCAGAAACCATCCATCAAATATCATCGCCTTACTCAAATCCAAGCCTTAGATCACAAACGCAAAGCAATCAAGCCCTTTAAAAGTTCGGACAACACTTCCCCTAAATTTGCTTACTTTTGCTGCCGTCATGGCTTCATTATATTTCTCATTCAAACCCAAAGGTACACACACAACAACAAGTTCATTCAATAGCCATTCAGCAAGCTCCCAGAAGTACAAATACAAGTCAAGCTAGGGAAAAGTCCGGAAATGAAAGTTAAGCTCAAACCCAGAAAAACAGTTTTTGACATCATTTTGCGGTAATGGCACCAAAGGCACTACGATTATCGGATGAAGGTCCAAGACCCACCGTTTCGAAGCTAAGAGATCAAGCTACAATGCTGAAGAAGCCAACTCTGTCCAGTATCGAGTATAACCAGGTCAAAAATGCAAGATACTACACCAGAACCGTAAAAACAGGTTCGCCAATTGCATTCTGGTGCAAACATCATAAATCAACCTACCTAATTCCAAATTCAGAAATTCCAATGCCATCCGAAAGATAAGAAACAGGGCTACATTTCATCAGAAGACCTCAACAACCAATTCGGAAGCATTCCCAACCAAAATAACCAATTACAGACGCAATTCTCACATTCGGGTAAAACCAGGGCAGCAAGGGTAATTCCGTCTTTGCACAAGATACGCTGCTCGGATTGACCTGAAAATTAGAAAATTTCTGGGTTCTCACACTCATTCTTTCGGGGCGTCACAAACTCCCCTCCTTAAAAGAACGTCGTCCTCGACATTCCATCTTATACCAATCAAGTCGAGACATCCCGCAAGAATCACTAATATTTCAGACCAAACCCACTGTCCGGCATCCTAAACTTCAAGCCTAGGATACACTACAAGAATCTGAAGCTTAAGCTCTGATACCAACTGTGACGGCCCCACCTCCCCCTAAGGCGAACCAAAGGGTTCGGCGGGCCGCCTGCCCAGCTCTCGCCGGGACTCAGCCGTTCACTACAGTCCTCAAATGAATTACAATATAAATCTCAAATATTACAACAAGTTCTTCAATAATTACATGTCATAAGCGAAGCGGAAACTAAATTTTTAACTATACATCAAATGATTCCAAATCCAAACTGTACAAGATATATGCCATCCAGCCACATGAATATGTACTACTTGCCCTTCCTTCGCCTTGAGCCCTGTGGAGGGGAATAAAATCGTTTTGGGGGGAGCTAGAAGCTCAGCGAGTAACCAGTAAAAGCAGTCATCAAATATATTTCACAATAATGCATTTCAATGATGTCATGATTCCAAGATCAAATGTACATTTATTGCTCTCGTCAGCCAGTGAAATCATTGCACTTGAACACCCAACGCTCAAATAGATCATTTTACATTAACAGTGAGAGGGAGCCCCTTTTTGAGCTCCAGATAACATCAACATGAACCATAAACAGGGTGGAGACGTTGGTGTCCAACACAAGACTTTCCCAGAACTCATTGAAGCCAAAATCATATCAATAATTCACATGCAAGCACGCATGAGATGCCGTCGAGTAAATAATGCAAGAAACATTTCAATAAAAACTTTGGAAACAGTTTAGGGTCACTCACCTCCATGGTTCAGAAACCATCCATCAAATATCATCGCCTTACTCAAATCCAAGCCTTAGATCACAAATGCAAAGCAATCAAGCCCTTTAAAAGTTCGGACAACACTTCCCCTAAATTTGCTTACTTTTGCTGCCGTCATGGCTTCATTATATTTCTCATTCAAATCCAAAGGTACACACACAACAACAAGTTCATTCAATAGCCATTCAGCAAGCTCCCAGAAGTACAAATACAAGTCAAGCTAGGGAAAAGTCCGGAAATGAAAGTTAAGCTCAAACCCAGAAAAA
The DNA here is from genome assembly GCF_036785885.1 of Coffea arabica. Classification (NCBI taxonomy): domain Eukaryota; kingdom Viridiplantae; phylum Streptophyta; class Magnoliopsida; order Gentianales; family Rubiaceae; genus Coffea; species Coffea arabica. The sequence continues at coordinate 19,604,841 of NC_092318.1, read as the reverse complement.
CAGTTTTTGACATCATTTTGCGGTAATGGCACCAAAGGCACTACGATTATCGGATGAAGGTCCAAGACCCACCGTTTCGAAGCTAAGAGATCAGGCTACAATGCTGAAGAAGCCAACTCTGTCCAGTATCGAGTGTAACCAGGTCAAAAATGCAAGATACTACACCAGAACCGTAAAAACAGGTTCGCCAATTGCATTCTGGTGCAAACATCATAAATCAACCTACCTAATTCCAAATTCAGAAATTCCAATGCCATCCGAAAGATAAGAAACAGGGCTACATTTCATCAGAAGACCTCAACAACCAATTCGGAAGCATTCCCAACCAAAATAACCAATTACAGACGCAATTCTCACATTCGGGTAAAACCAGGGCAGCAAGGGTAATTCCGTCTTTGCACAAGATACGCTGCTCGGATTGACCTGAAAATTAGAAAATTTCTGGGTTCTCACACTCATTCTTTCGGGGCGTCACAAACTCCCCTCCTTAAAAGAACGTCGTCCTCGACATTCCATCTTATACCAATCAAGTCGAGACATCCCGCAAGAATCACTAATATTTCAGACCAAACCCACTGTCCGGCATCCTAAACTTCAAGCCTAGGATACACTACAAGAATCTGAAGCCTAAGCTCTGATACCAACTGTGACGGCCCCACCTCCCCCTAAGGCGAACCAAAGGGTTCGGCGGGCCGCCTGCCCAACTCTCGCCGGGACTCAGCCGTTCACTACAGTCCTCAAATGAATTACAATATAAATCTCAAATATTACAACAAGTTCTTCAATAATTACATGTCATAAGCGAAGCGGAAACTAAATTTTCAACTATACATCAAATGATTCCAAATCCAAACTGTACAAGATATATGCCATCCAGCCACATGAATATGTACTACTCGCCCTTCCTTCGCCTTGAGCCCTGTGGAGGGGAATAAAATCGTTTTGGGGGGAGCTAGAAGCTCAGCGAGTAACCAGTAAAAGCAGTCATCAAATATATTTCACAATAATGCATTTCAATGATGTCATGATTCCAAGATCAAATGTACATTTATTGCTCTCGTGAGCCAGTGAAATCATTGCACTTGAACACCCAACGCTCAAATAGATCATTTTACATTAACAGTGAGAGGGAGCCCCTTTTTGAGCTCCAGATAACATCAACATGAACCATAAACAGGGTGGAGACGTTGGTGTCCAGCACAAGACTTTCCCAGAACTCATTGAAGCCAAAATCATATCAATAATTCACATGCAAGCACGCATGAGATGCCGTCGAGTAAATAATGCAAGAAACATTTCAATAAAAACTTTGGAAACAGTTTAGGGTCACTCACCTCCATGGTTCAGAAACCATCCATCAAATATCATCGCCTTACTCAAATCCAAGCCTTAGATCACAAACGCAAAGCAATCAAGCCCTTTAAAAGTTCGGACAACACTTCCCTTAAATTTGCTTACTTTTGCTGCCGTCATGGCTTCATTATATTTCTCATTCAAACCCAAAGGTACACACACAACAACAAGTTCATTCAATAGCCATTCAGCAAGCTCCCAGAAGTACAAATACAAGTCAAGCTAGGGAAAAGTCCGGAAATGAAAGTTAAGCTCAAACCCAGAAAAACAGTTTTTGACATCATTTTGCGGTAATGGCACCAAAGGCACTACGATTATCGGATGAAGGTCCAAGACCCACCGTTTCGAAGCTAAGAGATCAAGCTACAATGCTGAAGAAGCCAACTCTGTCCAGTATCGAGTATAACCAGGTCAAAAATGCAAGATACTACACCAGAACCGTAAAAACAGGTTCGCCAATTGCATTCTGGTGCAAACATCATAAATCAACCTACCTAATTCCAAATTCAGAAATTCCAATGCCATCCGAAAGATAAGAAACAGGGCTACATTTCATCAGAAGACCTCAACAACCAATTCGGAAGCATTCCCAACCAAAATAACCAATTACAGACGCAATTCTCACATTCGGGTAAAACCAGGGCAGCAAGGGTAATTCCGTCTTTGCACAAGATACGCTGCTCGGATTGACCTGAAAATTAGAAAATTTCTGGGTTCTCACACTCATTCTTTCGGGGCGTCACAAACTCCCCTCCTTAAAAGAACGTCGTCCTCGACATTCCATCTTATACCAATCAAGTCGAGACATCCCGCAAGAATCACTAATATTTCAGACCAAACCCACTGTCCGGCATCCTAAACTTCAAGCCTAGGATACACTACAAGAATCTGAAGCTTAAGCTCTGATACCAACTGTGACGGCCCCACCTCCCCCTAAGGCGAACCAAAGGGTTCGGCGGGCCGCCTGCCCAGCTCTCGCCGGGACTCAGCCGTTCACTACAGTCCTCAAATGAATTACAATATAAATCTCAAATATTACAACAAGTTCTTCAATAATTACATGTCATAAGCGAAGCGGAAACTAAATTTTCAACTATACATCAAATGATTCCAAATCCAAACTGTACAAGATATATGCCATCCAGCCACATGAATATGTACTACTTGCCCTTCCTTCGCCTTGAGCCCTGTGGAGGGGAATAAAATCGTTTTGGGGGGAGCTAGAAGCTCAGCGAGTAACCAGTAAAAGCAGTCATCAAATATATTTCACAATAATGCATTTCAATGATGTCATGATTCCAAGATCAAATGTACATTTATTGCTCTCGTCAGCCAGTGAAATCATTGCACTTGAACACCCAACGCTCAAATAGATCATTTTACATTAACAGTGAGAGGGAGCCCCTTTTTGAGCTCCAGATAACATCAACATGAACCATAAACAGGGTGGAGACGTTGGTGTCCAACACAAGACTTTCCCAGAACTCATTGAAGCCAAAATCATATCAATAATTCACATGCAAGCACGCATGAGATGCCGTCGAGTAAATAATGCAAGAAACATTTCAATAAAAACTTTGGAAACAGTTTAGGGTCACTCACCTCCATGGTTCAGAAACCATCCATCAAATATCATCGCCTTACTCAAATCCAAGCCTTAGATCACAAACGCAAAGCAATCAAGCCCTTTAAAAGTTCGGACAACACTTCCCCTAAATTTGCTTACTTTTGCTGCCGTCATGGCTTCATTATATTTCTCATTCAAATCCAAAGGTACACACACAACAACAAGTTCATTCAATAGCCATTCAGCAAGCTCCCAGAAGTACAAATACAAGTCAAGCTAGGGAAAAGTCCGGAAATGAAAGTTAAGCTCAAACCCAGAAAAACAGTTTTTGACATCATTTTGCGGTAATGGCACCAAAGGCACTACGATTATCGGATGAAGGTCCAAGACCCACCGTTTCGAAGCTAAGAGATCAGGCTACAATGCTGAAGAAGCCAACTCTGTCCAGTATCGAGTGTAACCAGGTAAAAAATGCAAGATACTACACCAGAACCGCAAAAACAGGTTCGCCAATCGTATTCTGGTGCAAACATCATAAATCAACCTACCTAATTCCAAATTCAGAAATTCCAAAGCCATCCGAAAGATAAGAAACAGGGCTACATTTCATCAGAAGACCTCAACAACCAATTCGGAAGCATTCCCAACCAAAATAACCAATTACAGACGCAATTCTCACATTCGGGTAAAACCAGGGCAGCAAGGGTAATTTCGTCTTTTCACAAGATACGCTGCTCGGATTGACCTGAAAATTAGAAAATTTCTGGGTTCTCACACTCATTTTTTCGGGGCGTCACAAACTCCCCTCCTTAAAAGAACGTCGTCCTCGACATTCCATCTTATACCAATCAAGTCGAGACATCCCGCAAGAATCGCTAATATTTCAGACCAAACCCACTGTCCGGCATCCTAAACTTCAAGCCTAGGATACACTACAAGAATCTGAAGCCTAAGCTCTGATACCAACTGTGACGGCCCCACCTCCCCCTAAGGCGAACCAAAGGGTTCGGCGGGCCGCCTGCCCAGCTCTCGCCGGGACTCAGCCGTTCACTACAGTCCTCAAATGAATTACAATATAAATCTCAAATATTACAACAAGTTCTTCAATAATTACATGTCATAAGCGAAGCGGAAACTAAATTTTCAACTATACATCAAATGATTCCAAATCCAAACTGTACAAGATATATGCCATCCAGCCACATGAATATGTACTACTCGCCCTTCCTTCGCCTTGAGCCCTGTGGAGGGGAATAAAATCGTTTTGGGGGGAGCTAGAAGCTCAGCGAGTAACCAGTAAAAGCAGTCATCAAATATATTTCACAATAATGCATTTCAATGATGTCATGATTCCAAGATCAAATGTACATTTATTGCTCTCGTGAGCCAGTGAAATCATTGCACTTGAACACCCAACGCTCAAATAGATCATTTTACATTAACAGTGAGAGGGAGCCCCTTTTTGAGCTCCAGATAACATCAACATGAACCATAAACAGGGTGGAGACGTTGGTGTCCAGCACAAGACTTTCCCAGAACTCATTGAAGCCAAAATCATATCATGAATTCACATGCAAGCACGCATGAGATGCCGTCGAGTAAATAATGCAAGAAACATTTCAATAAAAACTTTGGAAACAGTTTAGGGTCACTCACCTCCATGGTTCAGAAACCATCCATCAAATATCATCGCCTTACTCAAATCCAAGGCTTAGATCACAAACGCAAAGCAATCAAGCCCTTTAAAAGTTCGGACAACACTTCCCCTAAATTTGCTTACTTTTGCTGCCGTCATGGCTTCATTATATTTCTCATTCAAACCCAAAGGTACACACACAACAACAAGTTCATTCAATAGCCATTCAGCAAGCTCCCAGAAGTACAAATACAAGTCAAGCTAGGGAAAAGTCCGGAAATGAAAGTTAAGCTCAAACCCAGAAAAACAGTTTTTGACATCGTTTTGCGGTAATGGCACCAAAGGCACTACGATTATCGGATGAAGGTCCAAGACCCACCGTTTCGAAGCTAAGAGATCAGGCTACAATGCTGAAGAAGCCAACTCTGTCCAGTATCGAGTGTAACCAGGTAAAAAATGCAAGATACTACACTAGAACCGCAAAAACAGGTTCGCCAATCGCATTCTGGTGCAAACATCATAAATCAACCTACCTAAGTCCAAATTCAGAAATTCCAAAGCCATCCGAAAGATAAGAAACAGGGCTACATTTTATCAGAAGACCTCAACAACCAATTCGGAAGCATTCCCAACCAAAATAACCAATTACAGACGCAATTCTCACATTCGGGTAAAACCAGGGCAGCAAGGGTAATTCCGTCTTTTCACAAGATACGCTGCTCGGATTGACCTGAAAATTAGAAAATTTCTGGGTTCTCACACTCATTCTTTCGGGGCGTCACAAACTCCCCTCCTTAAAAGAACGTCGTCCTCGACATTCCATCTTATACCAATCAAGTCGAGACATCCCGCAAGAATCGCTAATATTTCAGACCAAACCCACTGTCCGGCATCCTAAACTTCAAGCCTAGGATACACTACAAGAATCTGAAGCCTAAGCTCTGATACCAACTGTGACGGCCCCACCTCCCCCTAAGGCGAACCAAAGGGTTCGGCGGGCCGCCTGCCCATCTCTCGCCGGGACTCAGCCGTTCACTACAGTCCTCAAATGAATTACAATATAAATCTCAATTATTACAACAAGTTCTTCAATAATTACATGTCATAAGCGAAGCGGAAACTAAATTTTCAACTATACATCAAATGATTCCAAATCCAAACTGTACAAGATATATGCCATCCAGCCACATGAATATGTACTACTCGCCCTTCCTTCGCCTTGAGCCCTGTGGAGGGGAATAAAATCGTTTTGGGGGGAGCTAGAAGCTCAGCGAGTAACCAGTAAAAGCAGTCATCAAATATATTTCACAATAATGCATTTCAATGATGTCATGATTCCAAGATCAAATGTACATTTATTGCTCTCGTGAGCCAGTGAAATCATTGCACTTGAACACCCAACGCTCAAATAGATCATTTTACATTAACAGTGAGAGGGAGCCCCTTTTTGAGCTCCAGATAACATCAACATGAACCATAAACAGGGTGGAGACGTTGGTGTCCAGCACAAGACTTTCCCAGAACTCATTGAAGCCAAAATCATATCAATAATTCACATGCAAGCACGCATGAGATGCCGTCGAGTAAATAATGCAAGAAACATTTCAATAAAAACTTTGGAAACAGTTTAGGGTCACTCACCTCCATGGTTCAGAAACCATCCATCAAATATCATCGCCTTACTCAAATCCAAGCCTTAGATCACAAACGCAAAGCAATCAAGCCCTTTAAAAGTTCGGACAACACTTCCCCTAAATTTGCTTACTTTTACTGCCGTCATGGCTTCATTATATTTCTCATTCAAACCCAAAGGTACACACACAACAACAAGTTCATTCAATAGCCATTCAGCAAGCTCCCAGAAGTACAAATACAAGTCAAGCTAGGGAAAAGTCCGGAAATGAAAGTTAAGCTCAAACCCAGAAAAACAGTTTTTGACATCATTTTGCGGTAATGGCACCAAAGGCACTACGATTATCGGATGAAGGTCCAAGACCCACCGTTTCGAAGCTAAGAGATCAGGCTACAATGCTGAAGAAGCCAACTCTGTCCAGTATCGAGTGTAACCAGGTCAAAAATGCAAGATACTACACCAGAACCGTAAAAACAGGTTCGCCAATTGCATTCTGGTGCAAACATCATAAATCAACCTACCTAATTCCAAATTCAGAAATTCCAATGCCATCCGAAAGATAAGAAACAGGGCTACATTTCATCAGAAGACCTCAACAACCAATTCGGAAGCATTCCCAACCAAAATAACCAATTACAGACGCAATTCTCACATTCGGGTAAAACCAGGGCAGCAAGGGTAATTCCGTCTTTGCACAAGATACGCTGCTCGGATTGACCTGAAAATTAGAAAATTTCTGGGTTCTCACACTCATTCTTTCGGGGCGTCACAAACTCCCCTCCTTAAAAGAACGTCGTCCTCGACATTCCATCTTATACCAATCAAGTCGAGACATCCCGCAAGAATCACTAATATTTCAGACCAAACCCACTGTCCGGCATCCTAAACTTCAAGCCTAGGATACACTACAAGAATCTGAAGCCTAAGCTCTGATACCAACTGTGACGGCCCCACCTCCCCCTAAGGCGAACCAAAGGGTTCGGCGGGCCGCCTGCCCAGCTCTCGCCGGGACTCAGCCGTTCACTACAGTCCTCAAATGAATTACAATATAAATCTCAAATATTACAACAAGTTCTTCAATAATTACATGTCATAAGCGAAGCGGAAACTAAATTTTCAACTATACATCAAATGATTCCAAATCCAAACTGTACAAGATATATGCCATCCAGCCACATGAATATGTACTACTCGCCCTTCCTTCGCCTTGAGCCCTGTGGAGGGGAATAAAATCGTTTTGGGGGGAGCTAGAAGCTCAGCGAGTAACCAGTAAAAGCAGTCATCAAATATATTTCACAATAATGCATTTCAATGATGTCATGATTCCAAGATCAAATGTACATTTATTGCTCTCGTGAGCCAGTGAAATCATTGCACTTGAACACCCAACGCTCAAATAGATCATTTTACATTAACAGTGAGAGGGAGCCCCTTTTTGAGCTCCAGATAACATCAACATGAACCATAAACAGGGTGGAGACGTTGGTGTCCAGCACAAGACTTTCCCAGAACTCATTGAAGCCAAAATCATATCAATAATTCACATGCAAGCACGCATGAGATGCCGTCGAGTAAATAATGCAAGAAACATTTCAATAAAAACTTTGGAAACAGTTTAGGGTCACTCACCTCCATGGTTCAGAAACCATCCATCAAATATCATCGCCTTACTCAAATCCAAGCCTTAGATCACAAACGCAAAGCAATCAAGCCCTTTAAAAGTTCGGACAACACTTCCCCTAAATTTGCTTACTTTTACTGCCGTCATGGCTTCATTATATTTCTCATTCAAACCCAAAGGTACACACACAACAACAAGTTCATTCAATAGCCATTCAGCAAGCTCCCAGAAGTACAAATACAAGTCAAGCTAGGGAAAAGTCCGGAAATGAAAGTTAAGCTCAAACCCAGAAAAACAGTTTTTGACATCATTTTGCGGTAATGGCACCAAAGGCACTACGATTATCGGATGAAGGTCCAAGACCCACCGTTTCGAAGCTAAGAGATCAGGCTACAATGCTGAAGAAGCCAACTCTGTCCAGTATCGAGTGTAACCAGGTCAAAAATGCAAGATACTACACCAGAACCGTAAAAACAGGTTCGCCAATTGCATTCTGGTGCAAACATCATAAATCAACCTACCTAATTCCAAATTCAGAAATTCCAATGCCATCCGAAAGATAAGAAACAGGGCTACATTTCATCAGAAGACCTCAACAACCAATTCGGAAGCATTCCCAACCAAAATAACCAATTACAGACGCAATTCTCACATTCGGGTAAAACCAGGGCAGCAAGGGTAATTCCGTCTTTGCACAAGATACGCTGCTCGGATTGACCTGAAAATTAGAAAATTTCTGGGTTCTCACACTCATTCTTTCGGGGCGTCACAAACTCCCCTCCTTAAAAGAACGTCGTCCTCGACATTCCATCTTATACCAATCAAGTCGAGACATCCCGCAAGAATCACTAATATTTCAGACCAAACCCACTGTCCGGCATCCTAAACTTCAAGCCTAGGATACACTACAAGAATCTGAAGCCTAAGCTCTGATACCAACTGTGACGGCCCCACCTCCCCCTAAGGCGAACCAAAGGGTTCGGCGGGCCGCCTGCCCAGCTCTCGCCGGGACTCAGCCGTTCACTACAGTCCTCAAATGAATTACAATATAAATCTCAAATATTACAACAAGTTCTTCAATAATTACATGTCATAAGCGAAGCGGAAACTAAATTTTCAACTATACATCAAATGATTCCAAATCCAAACTGTACAAGATATATGCCATCCAGCCACATGAATATGTACTACTCGCCCTTCCTTCGCCTTGAGCCCTGTGGAGGGGAATAAAATCGTTTTGGGGGGAGCTAGAAGCTCAGCGAGTAACCAGTAAAAGCAGTCATCAAATATATTTCACAATAATGCATTTCAATGATGTCATGATTCCAAGATCAAATGTACATTTATTGCTCTCGTGAGCCAGTGAAATCATTGCACTTGAACACCCAACGCTCAAATAGATCATTTTACATTAACAGTGAGAGGGAGCCCCTTTTTGAGCTCCAGATAACATCAACATGAACCATAAACAGGGTGGAGACGTTGGTGTCCAGCACAAGACTTTTCCAGAACTCATTGAAGCCAAAATCATATCAATAATTCACATGCAAGCACGCATGAGATGCCGTCGAGTAAATAATGCAAGAAACATTTCAATAAAAACTTTGGAAACAGTTTAGGGTCACTCACCTCCATGGTTCAGAAACCATCCATCAAATATCATCGCCTTACTCAAATCCAAGCCTTAGATCACAAACGCAAAGCAATCAAGCCCTTTAAAAGTTCGGACAACACTTCCCCTAAATTTGCTTACTTTTGCTGCCGTCATGGCTTCATTATATTTCTCATTCAAACCCAAAGGTACACACACAACAACAAGTTCATTCAATAGCCATTCAGCAAGCTCCCAGAAGTACAAATACAAGTCAAGCTAGGGAAAAGTCCGGAAATTAAAGTTAAGCTCAAACCCAGAAAAACAGTTTTTGACATCATTTTGCGGTAATGGCACCAAAGGCACTACGATTATCGGATGAAGGTCCAAGACCCACCGTTTCGAAGCTAAGAGATCAGGCTACAATGCTGAAGAAGCCAACTCTGTCCAGTATCGAGTGTAACCAGGTCAAAAATGCAAGATACTACACCAGAACCGTAAAAACAGGTTCGCCAATTGCATTCTGGTGCAAACATCATAAATCAACCTACCTAATTCCAAATTCAGAAATTCCAATGCCATCCGAAAGATAAGAAACAGGGCTACATTTCATCAGAAGACCTCAACAACCAATTCGGAAGCATTCCCAACCAAAATAACCAATTACAGACGCAATTCTCACATTCGGGTAAAACCAGGGCAGCAAGGGTAATTCCGTCTTTGCACAAGATACGCTGCTCGGATTGACCTGAAAATTAGAAAATTTCTGGGTTCTCACACTCATTCTTTCGGGGCGTCACAAACTCCCCTCCTTAAAAGAACGTCGTCCTCGACATTCCATCTTATACCAATCAAGTCGAGACATCCCGCAAGAATCACTAATATTTCAGACCAAACCCACTGTCCGGCATCCTAAACTTCAAGCCTAGGATACACTACAAGAATCTGAAGCCTAAGCTCTGATACCAACTGTGACGGCCCCACCTCCCCCTAAGGCGAACCAAAGGGTTCGGCGGGCCGCCTGCCCAGCTCTCGCCGGGACTCAGCCGTTCACTACAGTCCTCAAATGAATTACAATATAAATCTCAAATATTACAACAAGTTCTTCAATAATTACATGTCATAAGCGAAGCGGAAACTAAATTTTCAACTATACATCAAATGATTCCAAATCCAAACTGTACAAGATATATGCCATCCAGCCACATGAATATGTACTACTCGCCCTTCCTTCGCCTTGAGCCCTGTGGAGGGGAATAAAATCGTTTTGGGGGGAGCTAGAAGCTCAGCGAGTAACCAGTAAAAGCAGTCATCAAATATATTTCACAATAATGCATTTCAATGATGTCATGATTCCAAGATCAAATGTACATTTATTACTCTCGTGAGCCAGTGAAATCATTGCACTTGAACACCCAACGCTCAAATAGATCATTTTACATTAACAGTGAGAGGGAGCCCCTTTTTGAGCTCCAGATAACATCAACATGAACCATAAACAGGGTGGAGACGTTGGTGTCCAGCACAAGACTTTCCCAGAACTCATTGAAGCCAAAATCATATCAATAATTCACATGCAAGCACGCATGAGATGCCGTCGAGTAAATAATGCAAGAAACATTTCAATAAAAACTTTGGAAACAGTTTAGGGTCACTCACCTCCATGGTTCAGAAACCATCCATCAAATATCATCGCCTTACTCAAATCCAAGCCTTAGATCACAAACGCAAAGCAATCAAGCCCTTTAAAAGTTCGGACAACACTTCCCCTAAATTTGCTTACTTTTGCTGCCGTCATGGCTTCATTATATTTCTCATTCAAACCCAAAGGTACACACACAACAACAAGTTCATTCAATAGCCATTCAGCAAGCTCCCAGAAGTACAAATACAAGTCAAGCTAGGGAAAAGTCCGGAAATGAAAGTTAAGCTCAAACCCAGAAAAACAGTTTTTGACATCATTTTGCGGTAATGGCACCAAAGGCACTACGATTATCGGATGAAGGTCCAAGACCCACCGTTTCGAAACTAAGAGATCAGGCTACAATGCTGAAGAAGCCAACTCTGTCCAGTATCGAGTGTAACCAGGTAAAAAATGCAAGATACTACACCAGAACCGCAAAAACAGGTTCGCCAATCGTATTCTGGTGCAAACATCATAAATCAACCTACCTAAGTCCAAATTCAGAAATTCCAAAGCCATCCGAAAGATAAGAAACAGGGCTACATTTCATCAGAAGACCTCAACAACCAATTCGGAAGCATTCCCAACCAAAATAACCAATTACAGACGCAATTCTCACATTCGGGTAAAACCAGGGCAGCAAGGGTAATTTCGTCTTTTCACAAGATACGCTGCTCGGATTGACCTGAAAATTAGAAAATTTCTGGGTTCTCACACTCATTTTTTCGGGGCGTCACAAACTCCCCTCCTTAAAAGAACGTCGTCCTCGACATTCCATCTTATACCAATCAAGTCGAGACATCCCGCAAGAATCGCTAATATTTCAGACCAAACCCACTGTCCGGCATCCTAAACTTCAAGCCTAGGATACACTACAAGAATCTGAAGCCTAAGCTCTGATACCAACTGTGACGGCCCCACCTCCCCCTAAGGCGAACCAAAGGGTTCGGCGGGCCACCTGCCCAGCTCTCGCCGGGACTCAGCCGTTCACTACAGTCCTCAAATGAATTACAATATAAATCTCAAATATTACAACAAGTTCTTCAATAATTACATGTCATAAGCGAAGCGGAAACTAAATTTTCAACTATACATCAAATGATTCCAAATCCAAACTGTACAAGATATATGCCATCCAGCCACATGAATATGTACTACTCGCCCTTCCTTCGCCTTGAGCCCTGTGGAGGGGAATAAAATCGTTTTGGGGGGAGCTAGAAGCTCAGCGAGTAACCAGTAAAAGCAGTCATCAAATATATTTCACAATAATGCATTTCAATGATGTCATGATTCCAAGATCAAATGTACATTTATTGCTCTCGTGAGCCAGTGAAATCATTGCACTTGAACACCCAACGCTCAAATAGATCATTTTACATTAACAGTGAGAGGGAGCCCCTTTTTGAGCTCCAGATAACATCAACATGAACCATAAACAGGGTGGAGACGTTGGTGTCCAGCACAAGACTTTCCCAGAACTCATTGAAGCCAAAATCATATCATGAATTCACATGCAAGCACGCATGAGATGCCGTCGAGTAAATAATGCAAGAAACATTTCAATAAAAACTTTGGAAACAGTTTAGGGTCACTCACCTCCATGGTTCAGAAACCATCCATCAAATATCATCGCCTTACTCAAATCCAAGCCTTAGATCACAAACGCAAAGCAATCAAGCCCTTTAAAAGTTCGGACAACACTTCCCCTAAATTTGCTTACTTTTGCTGCCGTCATGGCTTCATTATATTTCTCATTCAAACCCAAAGGTACACACACAACAACAAGTTCATTCAATAGCCATTCAGCAAGCTCCCAGAAGTACAAATACAAGTCAAGCTAGGGAAAAGTCCGGAAATGAAAGTTAAGCTCAAACCCAGAAAAACAGTTTTTGACATCATTTTGCGGTAATGGCACCAAAGGCACTACGATTATCGGATGAAGGTCCAAGACCCACCGTTTCGAAGCTAAGAGATCAGGCTACAATGCTGAAGAAGCCAACTCTGTCCAGTATCGAGTGTAACCAGGTAAAAAATGCAAGATACTACACCAGAACCGTAAAAACAGGTTCGCCAATTGCATTCTGGTGCAAACATCATAAATCAACCTACCTAATTCCAAATTCAGAAATTCCAATGCCATCCGAATGATAAGAAACAGGGCTACATTTCATCAGAAGACCTCAACAACCAATTCGGAAGCATTCCCAACCAAAATAACCAATTACAGACGCAATTCTCACATTCGGGTAAAACCAGGGCAGCAAGGGTAATTCCGTCTTTGCACAAGATACGCTGCTCGGATTGACCTGAAAATTAGAAAATTTCTGGGTTCTCACACTCATTCTTTCGGGGCGTCACAAACTCCCCTCCTTAAAAGAACGTCGTCCTCGACATTCCATCTTATACCAATCAAGTCGAGACATCCCGCAAGAATCACTAATATTTCAGACCAAACCCACTGTCCGGCATCCTAAACTTCAAGCCTAGGATACACTACAAGAATCTGAAGCCTAAGCTCTGATACCAACTGTGACGGCCCCACCTCCCCCTAAGGCGAACCAAAGGGTTCGGCGGGCCGCCTGCCCAACTCTCGCCGGGACTCAGCCGTTCACTACAGTCCTCAAATGAATTACAATATAAATCTCAAATATTACAACAAGTTCTTCAATAATTACATGTCATAAGCGAAGCGGAAACTAAATTTTCAACTATACATCAAATGATTCCAAATCCAAACTGTACAAGATATATGCCATCCAGCCACATGAATATGTACTACTCGCCCTTCCTTCGCCTTGAGCCCTGTGGAGGGGAATAAAATAGTTTTGGGGGGAGCTAGAAGCTCAGCGAGTAACCAGTAAAAGCAGTCATCAAATATATTTCACAATAATGCATTTCAATGATGTCATGATTCCAAGATCAAATGTACATTTATTGCTCTCGTGAGCCAGTGAAATCATTGCACTTGAACACCCAACGCTCAAATAGATCATTTTACATTAACAGTGAGAGGGAGCCCCTTTTTGAGCTCCAGATAACATCAACATGAACCATAAACAGGGTGGAGACGTTGGTGTCCAGCACAAGACTTTCCCAGAACTCATTGAAGCCAAAATCATATCATGAATTCACATGCAAGCACGCATGAGATGCCGTCGAGTAAATAATGCAAGAAACATTTCAATAAAAACTTTGGAAACAGTTTAGGGTCACTCACCTCCATGGTTCAGAAACCATCCATCAAATATCATCGCCTTACTCAAATCCAAGCCTTAGATCACAAACGCAAAGCAATCAAGCCCTTTAAAAGTTCGGACAACACTTCCCCTAAATTTGCTTACTTTTGCTGCCGTCATGGCTTCATTATATTTCTCATTCAAACCCAAAGGTACACACACAACAACAAGTTCATTCAATAGCCATTCAGCAAGCTCCCAGAAGTACAAATACAAGTCAAGCTAGGGAAAAGTCCGGAAATGAAAGTTAAGCTCAAACCCAGAAAAACAGTTTTTGACATCATTTTGCGGTAATGGCACCAAAGGCACTACGATTATCGGATGAAGGTCCAAGACCCACCGTTTCGAAGCTAAGAGATCAGGCTACAATGCTGAAGAAGCCAACTCTGTCCAGTATCGAGTGTAACCAGGTAAAAAATGCAAGATACTACACCAGAACCGTAAAAACAGGTTCGCCAATTGCATTCTGGTGCAAACATCATAAATCAACCTACCTAATTCCAAATTCAGAAATTCCAATGCCATCCGAATGATAAGAAACAGGGCTACATTTCATCAGAAGACCTCAACAACCAATTCGGAAGCATTCCCAACCAAAATAACCAATTACAGACGCAATTCTCACATTCGGGTAAAACCAGGGCAGCAAGGGTAATTCCGTCTTTGCACAAGATACGCTGCTCGGATTGACCTGAAAATTAGAAAATTTCTGGGTTCTCACACTCATTCTTTCGGGGCGTCACAAACTCCCCTCCTTAAAAGAACGTCGTCCTCGACATTCCATCTTATACCAATCAAGTCGAGACATCCCGCAAGAATCACTAATATTTCAGACCAAACCCACTGTCCGGCATCCTAAACTTCAAGCCTAGGATACACTACAAGAATCTGAAGCCTAAGCTCTGATACCAACTGTGACGGCCCCACCTCCCCCTAAGGCGAACCAAAGGGTTCGGCGGGCCGCCTGCCCAACTCTCGCCGGGACTCAGCCGTTCACTACAGTCCTCAAATGAATTACAATATAAATCTCAAATATTACAACAAGTTCTTCAATAATTACATGTCATAAGCGAAGCGGAAACTAAATTTTCAACTATACATCAAATGATTCCAAATCCAAACTGTACAAGATATATGCCATCCAGCCACATGAATATGTACTACTCGCCCTTCCTTCGCCTTGAGCCCTGTGGAGGGGAATAAAATAGTTTTGGGGGGAGCTAGAAGCTCAGCGAGTAACCAGTAAAAGCAGTCATCAAATATATTTCACAATAATGCATTTCAATGATGTCATGATTCCAAGATCAAATGTACATTTATTGCTCTCGTGAGCCAGTGAAATCATTGCACTTGAACACCCAACGCTCAAATAGATCATTTTACATTAACAGTGAGAGGGAGCCCCTTTTTGAGCTCCAGATAACATCAACATGAACCATAAACAGGGTGGAGACGTTGGTGTCCAGCACAAGACTTTCCCAGAACTCATTGAAGCCAAAATCATATCATGAATTCACATGCAAGCACGCATGAGATGCCGTCGAGTAAATAATGCAAGAAACATTTCAATAAAAACTTTGGAAACAGTTTAGGGTCACTCACCTCCATGGTTCAGAAACCATCCATCAAATATCATCGCCTTACTCAAATCCAAGCCTTAGATCACAAACGCAAAGCAATCAAGCCCTTTAAAAGTTCGGACAACACTTCCCCTAAATTTGCTTACTTTTGCTGCCGTCATGGCTTCATTATATTTCTCATTCAAACCCAAAGGTACACACACAACAACAAGTTCATTCAATAGCCATTCAGCAAGCTCCCAGAAGTACAAATACAAGTCAAGCTAGGGAAAAGTTCGGAAATGAAAGTTAAGCTCAAACCCAGAAAAACAGTTTTTGACATCATTTTGCGGTAATGGCACCAAAGGCACTACGATTATCGGATGAAGGTCCAAGACCCACCGTTTCGAAGCTAAGAGATCAGGCTACAATGCTGAAGAAGCCAACTCTGTCCAGTATCGAGTGTAACCAGGTAAAAAATGCAAGATACTACACCAGAACCGCAAAAACAGGTTCGCCAATCGTATTCTGGTACAAACATCATAAATCAACCTACCTAAGTCCAAATTCAGAAATTCCAAAGCCATCCGAAAGATAAGAAACAGGGCTACATTTCATCAGAAGACCTCAACAACCAATTCGGAAGCATTCCCAACCAAAATAACCAATTACAGACGCAATTCTCACATTCGGGTAAAACCAGGGCAGCAAGGGTAATTTCGTCTTTTCACAAGATACGCTGCTCGGATTGACCTGAAAATTAGAAAATTTCTGGGTTCTCACACTCATTCTTTCGGGGCGTCACAAACTCCCCTCCTTAAAAGAACGTCGTCCTCGACATTCCATCTTATACCAATCAAGTCGAGACATCCCGCAAGAATCGCTAATATTTCAGACCAAACCCACTGTCCGGCATCCTAAACTTCAAGCCTAGGATACACTACAAGAATCTGAAGCCTAAGCTCTGATACCAACTGTGACGGCCCCACCTCCCCCTAAGGCGAACCAAAGGGTTCGGCGGGCCGCCTGCCCAGCTCTCGCCGGGACTCAGCCGTTCACTACAGTCCTCAAATGAATTACAATATAAATCTCAAATATTACAACAAGTTCTTCATTAATTACATGTCATAAGCGAAGCGGAAACTAAATTTTCAACTATACATCAAATGATTCCAAATCCAAACTGTACAAGATATATGCCATCCAGCCACATGAATATGTACTACTCGCCCTTCCTTCGCCTTGAGCCCTGTGGAGGGGAATAAAATCGTTTTGGGGGGAGCTAGAAGCTCAGCGAGTAACCAGTAAAAGCAGTCATCAAATATATTTCACAATAATGCATTTCAATGATGTCATGATTCCAAGATCAAATGTACATTTATTGCTCTCGTGAGCCAGTGAAATCATTGCACTTGAACACCCAACGCTCAAATAGATCATTTTACATTAACAGTGAGAGGGAGCCCCTTTTTGAGCTCCAGATAACATCAACATGAACCATAAACAGGGTGGAGACGTTGGTGTCCAGCACAAGACTTTCCCAGAACTCATTGAAGCCAAAATCATATCATGAATTCACATGCAAGCACGCATGAGATGCCGTCGAGTAAATAATGCAAGAAACATTTCAATAAAAACTTTGGAAACAGTTTAGGGTCACTCACCTCCATGGTTCAGAAACCATCCATCAAATATCATCGCCTTACTCAAATCCAAGCCTTAGATCACAAACGCAAAGCAATCAAGCCCTTTAAAAGTTCGGACAACACTTCCCCTAAATTTGCTTACTTTTGCTGCCGTCATGGCTTCATTATATTTCTCATTCAAACCCAAAGGTTCACACACAACAACAAGTTCATTCAATAGCCATTCAGCAAGCTCCCAGAAGTACAAATACAAGTCAAGCTAGGGAAAAGTCCGGAAATGAAAGTTAAGCTCAAACCCAGAAAAACAGTTTTTGACATCGTTTTGCGGTAATGGCACCAAAGGCACTACGATTATCGGATGAAGGTCCAAGACCCACCGTTTCGAAGCTAAGAGATCAGGCTACAATGCTGAAGAAGCCAACTCTGTCCAGTATCGAGTGTAACCAGGTAAAAAATGCAAGATACTACACCAGAACCGCAAAAACAGGTTCGCCAATCGCATTCTGGTGCAAACATCATAAATCAACCTACCTAAGTCCAAATTCAGAAATTCCAAAGCCATCCGAAAGATAAGAAACAGGGCTACATTTCATCAGAAGACCTCAACAACCAATTCGGAAGCATTCCCAACCAAAATAACCAATTACAGACGCAATTCTCACATTCGGGTAAAACCAGGGCAGCAAGGGTAATTCCGTCTTTTCACAAGATACGCTGCTCGGATTGACCTGAAAATTAGAAAATTTCTGGGTTCTCACACTCATTTTTCGGGGCGTCACAAACTCCCCTCCTTAAAAGAACGTCGTCCTCGACATTCCATCTTATACCAATCAAGTCGAGACATCCCGCAAGAATCACTAATATTTCAGACCAAACCCACTGTCCGGCATCCTAAACTTCAAGCCTAGGATACACTACAAGAATCTGAAGCCTAAGCTCTGATACCAACTGTGACGGCCCCACCTCCCCATAAGGCGAACCAAAGGGTTCGGCGGGCCGCCTGCCCAGCTCTCGCCGGGACTCAGCTGTTCACTACAGTCCTCAAATGAATTACAATATAAATCTCAAGTATTACAACAAGTTCTTCAATAATTACATGTCATAAGCGAAGCGGAAACTAAATTTTTAACCATACATCAAATGATTCCAAATCCAAACTGTACAAGATATATGCCATCCAGCCACATGAATATGTACTACTCGCCCTTCCTTCGCCTTGAGCCCTGTGGAGGGGAATAAAATCATTTTGGGGGGAGCTAGAAGCTCAGCGAGTAACCAGTAAAAGCAGTCATCAAATATATTTCACAATAATGCATTTCAATGATGTCATGATTCCAAGATCAAATGTACATTTATTGCTCTCGTGAGCCAGTGAAATCATTGCACTTGAACACCCAACGCTCAAATAGATCATTTTACATTAACAGTGAGAGGGAGCCCCTTTTTGAGCTCCAGATAACATCAACATGAACCATAAACAGGGTGGAGACGTTGGTGTCCAGCACAAGACTTTCCCAGAACTCATTGAAGCCAAAATCATATCATGAATTCACATGCAAGCACGCATGAGATGCCGTCGAGTAAATAATGCAAGAAACATTTCAATAAAAACTTTGGAAACAGTTTAGGGTCACTCACCTCCATGGTTCAGAAACCATCCATCAAATATCATCGCCTTACTCAAATCCAAGCCTTAGATCACAAACGCAAAGCAATCAAGCCCTTTAAAAGTTCGGACAACACTTCCCCTAAATTTGCTTACTTTTGCTGCCGTCATGGCTTCATTATATTTCTCATTCAAACCCAAAGGTACACACACAACAACAAGTTCATTCAATAGCCATTCAGCAAGCTCCCAGAAGTACAAATACAAGTCAAGCTAGGGAAAAGTCCGGAAATGAAAGTTAAGCTCAAACCCAGAAAAACAGTTTTTGACATCGTTTTGCGGTAATGGCACCAAAGGCACTACGATTATCGGATGAAGGTCCAAGACCCACCGTTTCGAAGCTAAGAGATCAGGCTACAATGCTGAAGAAGCCAACTCTGTCCAGTATCGAGTGTAACCAGGTAAAAAATGCAAGATACTACACCAGAACCGCAAAAACAGGTTCGCCAATCGCATTCTGGTGCAAACATCATAAATCAACCTACCTAAGTCCAAATTCAGAAATTCCAAAGCCATCCGAAAGATAAGAAACAGGGCTACATTTCATCAGAAGACCTCAACAATCAATTCGGAAGCATTCCCTACCAAAATAACCAATTACAGACGCAATTCTCACATTCGGGTAAAACCAGGGCAGCAAGGGTAATACCGTCTTTTCACAAGATACGCTGCTCGGATTGACCTGAAAATTAGAAAATTTCTGGGTTCTCACACTCATTCTTTCGGGGCGTCACAAACTCCCCTCCTTAAAAGAACGTCGTCCTCGACATTCCATCTTATACCAATCAAGTGGAGACATCCCGCAAGAATCACTAATATTTCAGACCAAACCCACTGTCCGGCATCCTAAACTTCAAGCCTAGGATACACTACAAGAATCTGAAGCCTAAGCTCTGATACCAACTGTGACGGCCCCACCTCCCCCTAAGGCGAACCAAAGGGTTCGGCGGGCCGCCTGCCCAACTCTCGCCGGGACTCAGCCGTTCACTACAGTCCTCAAATGAATTACAATATAAATCTCAAGTATTACAACAAGTTCTTCAATAATTACATGTCATAAGCGAAGCGGAAACTAAATTTTTAACCATACATCAAATGATTCCAAATCCAAACTGTACAAGATATATGCCATCCAGCCACATGAATATGTACTACTCGCCCTTCCTTCGCCTTGAGCCCTGTGGAGGGGAATAAAATCATTTTGGGGGGAGCTAGAAGCTCAGCGAGTAACCAGTAAAAGCAGTCATCAAATATATTTCACAATAATGCATTTCAATGATGTCATGATTCCAAGATCAAATGTACATTTATTGCTCTCGTGAGCCAGTGAAATCATTGCACTTGAACACCCAACGCTCAAATAGATCATTTTACATTAACAGTGAGAGGGAGCCCCTTTTTGAGCTCCAGATAACATCAACATGAACCATAAACAGGGTGGAGACGTTGGTGTCCAGCACAAGACTTTCCCAGAACTCATTGAAGCCAAAATCATATCATGAATTCACATGCAAGCACGCATGAGATGCCGTCGAGTAAATAATGCAAGAAACATTTCAATAAAAACTTTGGAAACAGTTTAGGGTCACTCACCTCCATGGTTCAGAAACCATCCATCAAATATCATCGCCTTACTCAAATCCAAGCCTTAGATCACAAACGCAAAGCAATCAAGCCCTTTAAAAGTTCGGACAACACTTCCCCTAAATTTGCTTACTTTTGCTGCCGTCATGGCTTCATTATATTTCTCATTCAAACCCAAAGGTACACACACAACAACAAGTTCATTCAATAGCCATTCAGCAAGCTCCCAGAAGTACAAATACAAGTCAAGCTAGGGAAAAGTCCGGAAATGAAAGTTAAGCTCAAACCCAGAAAAACAGTTTTTGACATCGTTTTGCGGTAATGGCACCAAAGGCACTACGATTATCGGATGAAGGTCCAAGATCCACCGTTTCGAAGCTAAGAGATCAGGCTACAATGCTGAAGAAGCCAACTCTGTCCAGTATCGAGTGTAACCAGGTAAAAAATGCAAGATACTACACCAGAACCGCAAAAACAGGTTCGCCAATCGCATTCTGGTGCAAACATCATAAATCAACCTACCTAAGTCCAAATTCAGAAATTCCAAAGCCATCCGAAAGATAAGAAACAGGGCTACATTTCATCAGAAGACCTCAACAACCAATTCGGAAGCATTCCCAACCAAAATAACCAATTACAGACGCAA
Organism: Coffea arabica; assembly: GCF_036785885.1. Taxonomy (NCBI): domain Eukaryota; kingdom Viridiplantae; phylum Streptophyta; class Magnoliopsida; order Gentianales; family Rubiaceae; genus Coffea; species Coffea arabica. The sequence continues at coordinate 19,583,419 of NC_092318.1, read as the reverse complement.
TTCTCACATTCGGGTAAAACCAGGGCAGCAAGGGTAATACCGTCTTTTCACAAGATACGCTGCTCGGATTGACCTGAAAATTAGAAAATTTCTGGGTTCTCACACTCATTCTTTCGGGGCGTCACAAACTCCCCTCCTTAAAAGAACGTCGTCCTCGACATTCCATCTTATACCAATCAAGTGGAGACATCCCGCAAGAATCACTAATATTTCAGACCAAACCCACTGTCCGGCATCCTAAACTTCAAGCCTAGGATACACTACAAGAATCTGAAGCCTAAGCTCTGATACCAACTGTGACGGCCCCACCTCCCCCTAAGGCGAACCAAAGGGTTCGGCGGGCCGCCTGCCCAGCTCTCGCCGGGACTCAGCCGTTCACTACAGTCCTCAAATGAATTACAATATAAATCTCAAATATTACAACAAGTTCTTCAATAATTACATGTCATAAGCGAAGCGGAAACTAAATTTTCAACTATACATCAAATGATTCCAAATCCAAACTGTACAAGATATATGCCATCCAGCCACATGAATATGTACTACTCGCCCTTCCTTCGCCTTGAGCCCTGTGGAGGGGAATAAAATCGTTTTGGGGGGAGCTAGAAGCTCAGCGAGTAACTAGTAAAAGCAGTCATCAAATATATTTCACAATAATGCATTTCAATGATGTCATGGTTCCAAGATCAAATGTACATTTATTGCTCTCGTGAGCCAGTGAAATCATTGCACTTGAACACCCAACGCTCAAATAGATCATTTTACATTAACAGTGAGAGGGAGCCCCTTTTTGAGCTCCAGATAACATCAACATGAACCATAAACAGGGTGGAGACGTTGGTGTCCAGCACAAGACTTTCCCAGAACTCATTGAAGCCAAAATCATATCATGAATTCACATGCAAGCACGCATGAGATGCCGTCGAGTAAATAATGCAAGAAACATTTCAATAAAAACTTTGGAAACAGTTTAGGGTCACTCACCTCCATGGTTCAGAAACCATCCATCAAATATCATCGCCTTACTCAAATCCAAGCCTTAGATCACAAACGCAAAGCAATCAAGCCCTTTAAAAGTTCGGACAACACTTCCCCTAAATTTGCTTACTTTTGCTGCCGTCATGGCTTCATTATATTTCTCATTCAAACCCAAAGGTACACACACAACAACAAGTTCATTCAATAGCCATTCAGCAAGCTCCCAGAAGTACAAATACAAGTCAAGCTAGGGAAAAGTCGGGAAATGAAAGTTAAGCTCAAACCCAGAAAAACAGTTTTTGACATTATTTTGCGGTAATGGCACCAAAGGCACTACGATTATCGGATGAAGGTCCAAGACCCACCGTTTCGAAGCTAAGAGATCAGGCTACAATGCTGAAGAAGCCAACTCTGTCCAGTATCGAGTGTAACCAGGTAAAAAATGCAAGATACTACACCAGAACCGTAAAAACAGGTTCGCCAATCGCATTCTGGTGCAAACATCATAAATCAACCTACCTAAGTCCAAATTCAGAAATTCCAAAGCCATCCGAAAGATAAGAAACAGGGCTACATTTCATCAGAAGACCTCAACAACCAATTCGGAAGCATTCCCAACCAAAATAACCAATTACAGACGCAATTCTCACATTCGGGTAAAACCAGGGCAGCAAGGGTAATTTCGTCTTTTCACAAGATACGCTGCTCGGATTGACCTGAAAATTAGAAAATTTCTGGGTTCTCACACTCATTCTTTCGGGGCGTCACAAACTCCCCTCCTTAAAAGAACGTCGTCCTCGACATTCCATCTTATACCAATCAAGTCGAGACATCCCGCAAGAATCGCTAATATTTCAGACCAAACCCACTGTCCGGCATCCTAAACTTCAAGCCTAGGATACACTACAAGAATCTGAAGCCTAAGCTCTGATACCAACTGTGACGGCCCCACCTCCCCCTAAGGCGAACCAAAGGGTTCGGCGGGCCGCCTGCCCAGCTCTCGCCGGGACTCAGCCGTTCACTACAGTCCTCAAATGAATTACAATATAAATCTCAAATATTACAACAAGTTCTTCAATAATTACATGTCATAAGCGAAGCGGAAACTAAATTTTCAACTATACATCAAATGATTCCAAATCCAAACTGTACAAGATATATGCCATCCAGCCACATGAATATGTACTACTCGCCCTTCCTTCGCCTTGAGCCCTGTGGAGGGGAATAAAATCGTTTTGGGGGGAGCTAGAAGCTCAGCGAGTAACCAGTAAAAGCAGTCATCAAATATATTTCACAATAATGCATTTCAATGATGTCATGATTCCAAGATCAAATGTACATTTATTGCTCTCGTGAGCCAGTGAAATCATTGCACTTGAACACCCAACGCTCAAATAGATCATTTTACATTAACAGTGAGAGGGAGCCCCTTTTTGAGCTCCAGATAACATCAACATGAACCATAAACAGGGTGGAGACGTTGGTGTCCAGCACAAGACTTTCCCAGAACTCATTGAAGCCAAAATCATATCATGAATTCACATGCAAGCACGCATGAGATGCCGTCGAGTAAATAATGCAAGAAACATTTCAATAAAAACTTTGGAAACAGTTTAGGGTCACTCACCTCCATGGTTCAGAAACCATCCATCAAATATCATCGCCTTACTCAAATCCAAGCCTTAGATCACAAACGCAAAGCAATCAAGCCCTTTAAAAGTTCGGACAACACTTCCCCTAAATTTGCTTACTTTTGCTGCCGTCATGGCTTCATTATATTTCTCATTCAAACCCAAAGGTACACACACAACAACAAGTTCATTCAATAGCCATTCAGCAAGCTCCCAGAAGTACAAATACAAGTCAAGCTAGGGAAAAGTCCGGAAATGAAAGTTAAGCTCAAACCCAGAAAAACAGTTTTTGACATCGTTTTGCGGTAATGGCACCAAAGGCACTACGATTATCGGATGAAGGTCCAAGACCCACCGTTTCGAAGCTAAGAGATCAGGCTACAATGCTGAAGAAGCCAACTCTGTCCAGTATCGAGTGTAACCAGGTAAAAAATGCAAGATACTACACCAGAACCGCAAAAACAGGTTTGCCAATCGCATTCTGGTGCAAACATCATAAATCAACCTACCTAAGTCCAAATTCAGAAATTCCAAAGCCATCCGAAAGATAAGAAACAGGGCTACATTTCATCAGAAGACCTCAACAACCAATTCGGAAGCATTCCCAACCAAAATAACCAATTACAGACGCAATTCTCACATTCGGGTAAAACCAGGGCAGCAAGGGTAATTCCGTCTTTTCACAAGATACGCTGCTCGGATTGACCTGAAAATTAGAAAATTTCTGGGTTCTCACACTCATTTTTCGGGGCGTCACAAACTCCCCTCCTTAAAAGAACGTCGTCCTCGACATTCCATCTTATACCAATCAAGTCGAGACATCCCGCAAGAATCACTAATATTTCAGACCAAACCCACTGTCCGGCATCCTAAACTTCAAGCCTAGGATACACTACAAGAATCTGAAGCCTAAGCTCTGATACCAACTGTGACGGCCCCACCTCCCCATAAGGCGAACCAAAGGGTTCGGCGGGCCGCCTGCCCAGCTCTCGCCGGGACTCAGCCGTTCACTACAGTCCTCAAATGAATTACAATATAAATCTCAAGTATTACAACAAGTTCTTCAATAATTACATGTCATAAGCGAAGCGGAAACTAAATTTTTAACCATACATCAAATGATTCCAAATCCAAACTGTACAAGATATATGCCATCCAGCCACATGAATATGTACTACTCGCCCTTCCTTCGCCTTGAGCCCTGTGGAGGGGAATAAAATCGTTTTGGGGGGAGCTAGAAGCTCAGCGAGTAACCAGTAAAAGCAGTCATCAAATATATTTCACAATAATGCATTTCAATGATGTCATGATTCCAAGATCAAATGTACATTTATTGCTCTCGTGAGCCAGTGAAATCATTGCACTTGAACACCCCACGCTCAAATAGATCATTTTACATTAACAGTGAGAGGGAGCCCCTTTTTGAGCTCCAGATAACATCAACATGAACCATAAACAGGGTGGAGACGTTGGTGTCCAGCACAAGACTTTCCCAGAACTCATTGAAGCCAAAATCATATCATGAATTCACATGCAAGCACGCATGAGATGCCGTCGAGTAAATAATGCAAGAAACATTTCAATAAAAACTTTGGAAACAGTTTAGGGTCACTCACCTCCATGGTTCAGAAACCATCCATCAAATATCATCGCCTTACTCAAATCCAAGCCTTAGATCACAAACGCAAAGCAATCAAGCCCTTTAAAAGTTCGGACAACACTTCCCCTAAATTTGCTTACTTTTGCTGCCGTCATGGCTTCATTATATTTCTCATTCAAACCCAAAGGTTCACACACAACAACAAGTTCATTCAATAGCCATTCAGCAAGCTCCCAGAAGTACAAATACAAGTCAAGCTAGGGAAAAGTCCGGAAATGAAAGTTAAGCTCAAACCCAGAAAAACAGTTTTTGACATCGTTTTGCGGTAATGGCACCAAAGGCACTACGATTATCGGATGAAGGTCCAAGACCCACCGTTTCGAAGCTAAGAGATCAGGCTACAATGCTGAAGAAGCCAACTCTGTCCAGTATCGAGTGTAACCAGGTAAAAAATGCAAGATACTACACCAGAACCGCAAAAACAGGTTCGCCAATCGCATTCTGGTGCAAACATCATAAATCAACCTACCTAAGTCCAAATTCAGAAATTCCAAAGCCATCCGAAAGATAAGAAACAGGGCTACATTTCATCAGAAGACCTCAACAACCAATTCGGAAGCATTCCCAACCAAAATAACCAATTACAGACGCAATTCTCACATTCGGGTAAAACCAGGGCAGCAAGGGTAATACCGTCTTTTCACAAGATACGCTGCTCGGATTGACCTGAAAATTAGAAAATTTCTGGGTTCTCACACTCATTCTTTCGGGGCGTCACAAACTCCCCTCCTTAAAAGAACGTCGTCCTCGACATTCCATCTTATACCAATCAAGTGGAGACATCCCGCAAGAATCACTAATATTTCAGACCAAACCCACTGTCCGGCATCCTAAACTTCAAGCCTAGGATACACTACAAGAATCTGAAGCCTAAGCTCTGATACCAACTGTGACGGCCCCACCTCCCCCTAAGGCGAACCAAAGGGTTCGGCGGGCCGCCTGCCCAGCTCTCGCCGGGACTCAGCCGTTCACTACAGTCCTCAAATGAATTACAATATAAATCTCAAGTATTACAACAAGTTCTTCAATAATTACATGTCATAAGCGAAGCGGAAACTAAATTTTTAACCATACATCAAATGATTCCAAATCCAAACTGTACAAGATATATGCCATCCAGCCACATGAATATGTACTACTCGCCCTTCCTTCGCCTTGAGCCCTGTGGAGGGGAATAAAATCATTTTGGGGGGAGCTAGAAGCTCAGCGAGTAACCAGTAAAAGCAGTCATCAAATATATTTCACAATAATGCATTTCAATGATGTCATGATTCCAAGATCAAATGTACATTTATTGCTCTCGTGAGCCAGTGAAATCATTGCACTTGAACACCCAACGCTCAAATAGATCATTTTACATTAACAGTGAGAGGGAGCCCCTTTTTGAGCTCCAGATAACATCAACATGAACCATAAACAGGGTGGAGACGTTGGTGTCCAGCACAAGACTTTCCCAGAACTCATTGAAGCCAAAATCATATCATGAATTCACATGCAAGCACGCATGAGATGCCGTCGAGTAAATAATGCAAGAAACATTTCAATAAAAACTTTGGAAACAGTTTAGGGTCACTCACCTCCATGGTTCAGAAACCATCCATCAAATATCATCGCCTTACTCAAATCCAAGCCTTAGATCACAAACACAAAGCAATCAAGCCCTTTAAAAGTTCGGACAACACTTCCCCTAAATTTGCTTACTTTTGCTGCCGTCATGGCTTCATTATATTTCTCATTCAAACCCAAAGGTACACACACAACAACAAGTTCATTCAATAGCCATTCAGCAAGCTCCCAGAAGTACAAATACAAGTCAAGCTAGGGAAAAGTCCGGAAATGAAAGTTAAGCTCAAACCCAGAAAAACAGTTTTTGACATCGTTTTGCGGTAATGGCACCAAAGGCACTACGATTATCGGATGAAGGTCCAAGATCCACCGTTTCGAAGCTAAGAGATCAGGCTACAATGCTGAAGAAGCCAACTCTGTCCAGTATCGAGTGTAACCAGGTAAAAAATGCAAGATACTACACCAGAACCGCAAAAACAGGTTCGCCAATCGCATTCTGGTGCAAACATCATAAATCAACCTACCTAAGTCCAAATTCAGAAATTCCAAAGCCATCCGAAAGATAAGAAACAGGGCTACATTTCATCAGAAGACCTCAACAACCAATTCGGAAGCATTCCCAACCAAAATAACCAATTACAGACGCAATTCTCACATTCGGGTAAAACCAGGGCAGCAAGGGTAATACCGTCTTTTCACAAGATACGCTGCTCGGATTGACCTGAAAATTAGAAAATTTCTGGGTTCTCACACTCATTCTTTCGGGGCGTCACAAACTCCCCTCCTTAAAAGAACGTCGTCCTCGACATTCCATCTTATACCAATCAAGTGGAGACATCCCGCAAGAATCACTAATATTTCAGACCAAACCCACTGTCCGGCATCCTAAACTTCAAGCCTAGGATACACTACAAGAATCTGAAGCCTAAGCTCTGATACCAACTGTGACGGCCCCACCTCCCCCTAAGGCGAACCAAAGGGTTCGGCGGGCCGCCTGCCCAGCTCTCGCCGGGACTCAGCCGTTCACTACAGTCCTCAAATGAATTACAATATAAATCTCAAATATTACAACAAGTTCTTCAATAATTACATGTCATAAGCGAAGCGGAAACTAAATTTTCAACTATACATCAAATGATTCCAAATCCAAACTGTACAAGATATATGCCATCCAGCCACATGAATATGTACTACTCGCCCTTCCTTCGCCTTGAGCCCTGTGGAGGGGAATAAAATCGTTTTGGGGGGAGCTAGAAGCTCAGCGAGTAACTAGTAAAAGCAGTCATCAAATATATTTCACAATAATGCATTTCAATGATGTCATGGTTCCAAGATCAAATGTACATTTATTGCTCTCGTGAGCCAGTGAAATCATTGCACTTGAACACCCAACGCTCAAATAGATCATTTTACATTAACAGTGAGAGGGAGCCCCTTTTTGAGCTCCAGATAACATCAACATGAACCATAAACAGGGTGGAGACGTTGGTGTCCAGCACAAGACTTTCCCAGAACTCATTGAAGCCAAAATCATATCATGAATTCACATGCAAGCACGCATGAGATGCCGTCGAGTAAATAATGCAAGAAACATTTCAATAAAAACTTTGGAAACAGTTTAGGGTCACTCACCTCCATGGTTCAGAAACCATCCATCAAATATCATCGCCTTACTCAAATCCAAGCCTTAGATCACAAACGCAAAGCAATCAAGCCCTTTAAAAGTTCGGACAACACTTCCCCTAAATTTGCTTACTTTTGCTGCCGTCATGGCTTCATTATATTTCTCATTCAAACCCAAAGGTACACACACAACAACAAGTTCATTCAATAGCCATTCAGCAAGCTCCCAGAAGTACAAATACAAGTCAAGCTAGGGAAAAGTCGGGAAATGAAAGTTAAGCTCAAACCCAGAAAAACAGTTTTTGACATTATTTTGCGGTAATGGCACCAAAGGCACTACGATTATCGGATGAAGGTCCAAGACCCACCGTTTCGAAGCTAAGAGATCAGGCTACAATGCTGAAGAAGCCAACTCTGTCCAGTATCGAGTGTAACCAGGTAAAAAATGCAAGATACTACACCAGAACCGTAAAAACAGGTTCGCCAATCGCATTCTGGTGCAAACATCATAAATCAACCTACCTAAGTCCAAATTCAGAAATTCCAAAGCCATCCGAAAGATAAGAAACAGGGCTACATTTCATCAGAAGACCTCAACAACCAATTCGGAAGCATTCCCAACCAAAATAACCAATTACAGACGCAATTCTCACATTCGGGTAAAACCAGGGCAGCAAGGGTAATTTCGTCTTTTCACAAGATACGCTGCTCGGATTGACCTGAAAATTAGAAAATTTCTGGGTTCTCACACTCATTCTTTCGGGGCGTCACAAACTCCCCTCCTTAAAAGAACGTCGTCCTCGACATTCCATCTTATACCAATCAAGTCGAGACATCCCGCAAGAATCGCTAATATTTCAGACCAAACCCACTGTCCGGCATCCTAAACTTCAAGCCTAGGATACACTACAAGAATCTGAAGCCTAAGCTCTGATACCAACTGTGACGGCCCCACCTCCCCCTAAGGCGAACCAAAGGGTTCGGCGGGCCGCCTGCCCAGCTCTCGCCGGGACTCAGCCGTTCACTACAGTCCTCAAATGAATTACAATATAAATCTCAAATATTACAACAAGTTCTTCAATAATTACATGTCATAAGCGAAGCGGAAACTAAATTTTCAACTATACATCAAATGATTCCAAATCCAAACTGTACAAGATATATGCCATCCAGCCACATGAATATGTACTACTCGCCCTTCCTTCGCCTTGAGCCCTGTGGAGGGGAATAAAATCGTTTTGGGGGGAGCTAGAAGCTCAGCGAGTAACCAGTAAAAGCAGTCATCAAATATATTTCACAATAATGCATTTCAATGATGTCATGATTCCAAGATCAAATGTACATTTATTGCTCTCGTGAGCCAGTGAAATCATTGCACTTGAACACCCAACGCTCAAATAGATCATTTTACATTAACAGTGAGAGGGAGCCCCTTTTTGAGCTCCAGATAACATCAACATGAACCATAAACAGGGTGGAGACGTTGGTGTCCAGCACAAGACTTTCCCAGAACTCATTGAAGCCAAAATCATATCATGAATTCACATGCAAGCACGCATGAGATGCCGTCGAGTAAATAATGCAAGAAACATTTCAATAAAAACTTTGGAAACAGTTTAGGGTCACTCACCTCCATGGTTCAGAAACCATCCATCAAATATCATCGCCTTACTCAAATCCAAGCCTTAGATCACAAACGCAAAGCAATCAAGCCCTTTAAAAGTTCGGACAACACTTCCCCTAAATTTGCTTACTTTTGCTGCCGTCATGGCTTCATTATATTTCTCATTCAAACCCAAAGGTACACACACAACAACAAGTTCATTCAATAGCCATTCAGCAAGCTCCCAGAAGTACAAATACAAGTCAAGCTAGGGAAAAGTCGGGAAATGAAAGTTAAGCTCAAACCCAGAAAAACAGTTTTTGACATTATTTTGCGGTAATGGCACCAAAGGCACTACGATTATCGGATGAAGGTCCAAGACCCACCGTTTCGAAGCTAAGAGATCAGGCTACAATGCTGAAGAAGCCAACTCTGTCCAGTATCGAGTGTAACCAGGTAAAAAATGCAAGATACTACACCAGAACCGTAAAAACAGGTTCGCCAATCGCATTCTGGTGCAAACATCATAAATCAACCTACCTAAGTCCAAATTCAGAAATTCCAAAGCCATCCGAAAGATAAGAAACAGGGCTACATTTCATCAGAAGACCTCAACAACCAATTCGGAAGCATTCCCAACCAAAATAACCAATTACAGACGCAATTCTCACATTCGGGTAAAACCAGGGCAGCAAGGGTAATTCCGTCTTTTCACAAGATACGCTGCTCGGATTGACCTGAAAATTAGAAAATTTCTGGGTTCTCACACTCATTCTTTCGGGGCGTCACAAACTCCCCTCCTTAAAAGAACGTCGTCCTCGACATTCCATCTTATACCAATCAAGTCGAGACATCCCGCAAGAATCACTAATATTTCAGACCAAACCCACTGTCCGGCATCCTAAACTTCAAGCCTAGGATACACTACAAGAATCTGAAGCCTAAGCTCTGATACCAACTGTGACGGCCCCACCTCCCCCTAAGGCGAACCAAAGGGTTCGGCGGGCCGCCTGCCCAGCTCTCGCCGGGACTCAGCCGTTCACTACAGTCCTCAAATGAATTACAATATAAATCTCAAATATTACAACAAGTTCTTCAATAATTACATGTCATAAGCGAAGCGGAAACTAAATTTTCAACTATACATCAAATGATTCCAAATCCAAACTGTACAAGATATATGCCATCCAGCCACATGAATATGTACTACTCGCCCTTCCTTCGCCTTGAGCCCTGTGGAGGGGAATAAAATCGTTTTGGGGGGAGCTAGAAGCTCAGCGAGTAACCAGTAAAAGCAGTCATCAAATATATTTCACAATAATGCATTTCAATGATGTCATGATTCCAAGATCAAATGTACATTTATTGCTCTCGTGAGCCAGTGAAATCATTGCACTTGAACACCCAACGCTCAAATAGATCATTTTACATTAACAGTGAGAGGGAGCCCCTTTTTGAGCTCCAGATAACATCAACATGAACCATAAACAGGGTGGAGACGTTGGTGTCCAGCACAAGACTTTCCCAGAACTCATTGAAGCCAAAATCATATCATGAATTCACATGCAAGCACGCATGAGATGCCGTCGAGTAAATAATGCAAGAAACATTTCAATAAAAACTTTGGAAACAGTTTAGGGTCACTCACCTCCATGGTTCAGAAACCATCCATCAAATATCATCGCCTTACTCAAATCCAAGCCTTAGATCACAAACGCAAAGCAATCAAGCCCTTTAAAAGTTCGGACAACACTTCCCCTAAATTTGCTTACTTTTGCTGCCGTCATGGCTTCATTATATTTCTCATTCAAACCCAAAGGTACACACACAACAACAAGTTCATTCAATAGCCATTCAGCAAGCTCCCAGAAGTACAAATACAAGTCAAGCTAGGGAAAAGTCCGGAAATGAAAGTTAAGCTCAAACCCAGAAAAACAGTTTTTGACATCATTTTGCGGTAATGGCACCAAAGGCACTACGATTATCGGATGAAGGTCCAAGACCCACCGTTTCGAAGCTAAGAGATCAGGCTACAATGCTGAAGAAGCCAACTCTGTCCAGTATCGAGTGTAACCAGGTAAAAAATGCAAGATACTACACCAGAACCGCAAAAACAGGTTCGCCAACCGTATTCTGGTGCAAACATCATAAATCAACCTACCTAAGTCCAAATTCAGAAATTCCAAAGCCATCCGAAAGATAAGAAACAGGGCTACATTTCATCAGAAGACCTCAACAACCAATTCGGAAGCATTCCCAACCAAAATAACCAATTACAGACGCAATTCTCACATTCGGGTAAAACCAGGGCAGCAAGGGTAATTCCGTCTTTTCACAAGATACGCTGCTCGGATTGACCTGAAAATTAGAAAATTTCTGGGTTCTCACACTCATTCTTTCGGGGCGTCACAAACTCCCCTCCTTAAAAGAACGTCGTCCTCGACATTCCATCTTATACCAATCAAGTCGAGACATCCCGCAAGAATCACTAATATTTCAGACCAAACCCACTGTCCGGCATCCTAAACTTCAAGCCTAGGATACACTACAAGAATCTGAAGCCTAAGCTCTGATACCAACTGTGACGGCCCCACCTCCCCCTAAGGTGAACCAAAGGGTTCGGCGGGCCGCCTGCCCAACTCTCGCCGGGACTCAGCCGTTCACTACAGTCCTCAAATGAATTACAATATAAATCTCAAATATTACAACAAGTTCTTCAATAATTACATGTCATAAGCGAAGCGGAAACTAAATTTTCAACTATACATCAAATGATTCCAAATCCAAACTGTACAAGATATATGCCATCCAGCCACATGAATATGTACTACTCGCCCTTCCTTCGCCTTGAGCCCTGTGGAGGGGAATAAAATCGTTTTGGGGGGAGCTAGAAGCTCAGCGAGTAACTAGTAAAAGCAGTCATCAAATATATTTCACAATAATGCATTTCAATGATGTCATGGTTCCAAGATCAAATGTACATTTATTGCTCTCGTGAGCCAGTGAAATCATTGCATTTGAACACCCAACGCTCAAATAGATCATTTTACATTAACAGTGAGAGGGAGCCCCTTTTTGAGCTCCAGATAACATCAACATGAACCATAAACAGGGTGGAGACGTTGGTGTCCAGCACAAGACTTTCCCAGAACTCATTGAAGCCAAAATCATATCATGAATTCACATGCAAGCACGCATGAGATGCCGTCGAGTAAATAATGCAAGAAACATTTCAATAAAAACTTTGGAAACAGTTTAGGGTCACTCACCTCCATGGTTCAGAAACCATCCATCAAATATCATCGCCTTACTCAAATCCAAGCCTTAGATCACAAACGCAAAGCAATCAAGCCCTTTAAAAGTTCGGACAACACTTCCCCTAAATTTGCTTACTTTTGCTGCCGTCATGGCTTCATTATATTTCTCATTCAAACCCAAAGGTACACACACAACAACAAGTTCATTCAATAGCCATTCAGCAAGCTCCCAGAAGTACAAATACAAGTCAAGCTAGGGAAAAGTCCGGAAATGAAAGTTAAGCTCAAACCCAGAAAAACAGTTTTTGACATTATTTTTCGGTAATGGCACCAAAGGCACTGCGATTATCGGATGAAGGTCCAAGACCCACCGTTTCGAAGCTAAGAGATCAGGCTACAATGCTGAAGAAGCCAACTCTGTCCAGTATCGAGTGTAACCAGGTAAAAAATGCAAGATACTACACCAGAACCGCAAAAACAGGTTCGCCAATCACATTCTGGTGCAAACATCATAAATCAACCTACCTAAGTCCAAATTCAGAAATTCCAAAGCCATCCGAAAGATAAGAAACAGGGCTACATTTCATCAGAAGACCTCAACAACCAATTCGGAAGCATTCCCAACCAAAATAACCAATTACAGACGCAATTCTCACATTCGGGTAAAACCAGGGCAGCAAGGGTAATTCCGTCTTTTCACAAGATACGCTGCTCGGATTGACCTGAAAATTAGAAAATTTCTGGGTTCTCACACTCATTCTTTCGGGGCGTCACAAACTCCCCTCCTTAAAAGAACGTCGTCCTCGACATTCCATCTTATACCAATCAAGTCGAGACATCCCGCAAGAATCACTAATATTTCAGACCAAACCCACTGTCCGGCATCCTAAACTTCAAGCTTAGGATACACTACAAGAATCTGAAGCCTAAGCTCTGATACCAACTGTGACGGCCCCACCTCCCCATAAGGCGAACCAAAGGGTTCGGCGGGCCGCCTGCCCAGCTCTCGCCGGGACTCAGCCGTTCACTACAGTCCTCAAATGAATTACAATATAAATCTCAAGTATTACAACAAGTTCTTCAATAATTACATGTCATAAGCGAAGCGGAAACTAAATTTTTAACTATATATCAAATGATTTCAAATCCAAACTGTACAAGATATATGCCATCCAGCCACATGAATATGTACTACTCGCCCTTCCTTCGCGTTGAGCCCTGTGGAGGGGAATAAAATCATTTTGGGGGGAGCTAGAAGCTCAGCGAGTAACCAGTAAAAGCAGTCATCAAATATATTTCACAATAATGCATTTCAATGATGTCATGATTCCAAGATCAAATGTACATTTATTGCTCTCGTGAGCCAGTGAAATCATTGCACTTGAACACCCAACGCTCAAATAGATCATTTTACATTAACAGTGAGAGGGAGCCCCTTTTTGAGCTCCAGATAACATCAACATGAACCATAAACAGGGTGGAGACGTTGGTGTCCAGCACAAGACTTTCCCAGAACTCATTGAAGGCAAAATCATATCATGAATTCACATGCAAGCACGCATGAGATGCCGTCGAGTAAATAATGCAAGAAACATTTCAATAAAAACTTTGGAAACAGTTTAGGGTCACTCACCTCCATGGTTCAGAAACCATCCATCAAATATCATCGCCTTACTCAAATCCAAGCCTTAGATCACAAACGCAAAGCAATCAAGCCCTTTAAAAGTTCGGACAACACTTCCCCTAAATTTGCTTACTTTTGCTGCCGTCATGGCTTCATTATATTTCTCATTCAAACCCAAAGGTACACACACAACAACAAGTTCATTCAATAGCCATTCAGCAAGCTCCCAGAAGTACAAATACAAGTCAAGCTAGGGAAAAGTCCGGAAATGAAAGTTAAGCTCAAACCCAGAAAAACAGTTTTTGACATTATTTTGCGGTAATGGCACCAAAGGCACTACGATTATCGGATGAAGGTCCAAGACCCACCGTTTCGAAGCTAAGAGATCAGGCTACAATGCTGAAGAAGCCAACTCTGTCCAGTATCGAGTGTAACCAGGTAAAAAATGCAAGATACTACACCAGAACCGCAAAAACAGGTTCGCCAATCGTATTCTGGTGCAAACATCATAAATCAACCTACCTAAGTCCAAATTCAGAAATTCCAAAGCCATCCGAAAGATAAGAAACAGGGCTACATTTCATCAGAAGACCTCAACAACCAATTCGGAAGCATTCCCAACCAAAATAACCAATTACAGACGCAATTCTCACATTCGGGTAAAACCAGGGCAGCAAGGGTAATTCCGTCTTTTCACAAGATACGCTGCTCGGATTGACCTGAAAATTAGAAAATTTCTGGGTTCTCACACTCATTCTTTCGGGGCGTCACAAACTCCCCTCCTTAAAAGAACGTCGTCCTCGACATTCCATCTTATACCAATCAAGTCGAGACATCCCGCAAGAATCACTAATATTTCAGACCAAACCCACTGTCCGGCATCCTAAACTTCAAGCCTAGGATACACTACAAGAATCTGAAGCCTAAGCTCTGATACCAACTGTGACGGCCCCACCTCCCCCTAAGGCGAACCAAAGGGTTCGGCGGGCCGCCTGCCCAGCTCTCGCCGGGACTCAGCCGTTCACTACAATTCTCAAATGAATTACAATATAAATCTCAAATATTACAACAAGTTCTTCAATAATTACATGTCATAAGCGAAGCGGAAACTAAATTTTCAACTATACATCAAATGATTCCAAATCCAAACTGTACAAGATATATGCCATCCAGCCACATGAATATGTACTACTCGCCCTTCCTTCGCCTTGAGCCCTGTGGAGGGGAATAAAATCGTTTTGGGGGGAGCTAGAAGCTCAGCGAGTAACCAGTAAAAGCAGTCATCAAATATATTTCACAATAATGCATTTCAATGATGTCATGATTCCAAGATCAAATGTACATTTATTGCTCTCGTGAGCCAGTGAAATCATTGCACTTGAACACCCAACGCTCAAATAGATCATTTTACATTAACAGTGAGAGGGAGCCCCTTTTTGAGCTCCAGATAACATCAACATGAACCATAAACAGGGTGGAGACGTTGGTGTCCAGCACAAGACTTTCCCAGAACTCATTGAAGCCAAAATCATATCATGAATTCACATGCAAGCACGCATGAGATGCCGTCGAGTAAATAATGCAAGAAACATTTCAATAAAAACTTTGGAAACAGTTTAGGGTCACTCACCTCCATGGTTCAGAAACCATCCATCAAATATCATCGCCTTACTCAAATCCAAGCCTTAGATCACAAACGCAAAGCAATCAAGCCCTTTAAAAGTTCGGACAACACTTCCCCTAAATTTGCTTACTTTTGCTGCCGTCATGGCTTCATTATATTTCTCATTCAAACCCAAAGGTACACACACAACAACAAGTTCATTCAATAGCCATTCAGCAAGCTCCCAGAAGTACAAATACAAGTCAAGCTAGGGAAAAGTCCGGAAATGAAAGTTAAGCTCAAACCCAGAAAAACAGTTTTTGACATTATTTTTCGGTAATGGCACCAAAGGCACTGCGATTATCGGATGAAGGTCCAAGACCCACCGTTTCGAAGCTAAGAGATCAGGCTACAATGCTGAAGAAGCCAACTCTGTCCAGTATCGAGTGTAACCAGGTAAAAAATGCAAGATACTACACCAGAACCGCAAAAACAGGTTCGCCAATCACATTCTGGTGCAAACATCATAAATCAACCTACCTAAGTCCAAATTCAGAAATTCCAAAGCCATCCGAAAGATAAGAAACAGGGCTACATTTCATCAGAAGACCTCAACAACCAATTCGGAAGCATTCCCAACCAAAATAACCAATTACAGACGCAATTCTCACATTCGGGTAAAACCAGGGCAGCAAGGGTAATTCCGTCTTTTCACAAGATACGCTGCTCGGATTGACCTGAAAATTAGAAAATTTCTGGGTTCTCACACTCATTCTTTCGGGGCGTCACAAACTCCCCTCCTTAAAAGAACGTCGTCCTCGACATTCCATCTTATACCAATCAAGTCGAGACATCCCGCAAGAATCACTAATATTTCAGACCAAACCCACTGTCCGGCATCCTAAACTTCAAGCTTAGGATACACTACAAGAATCTGAAGCCTAAGCTCTGATACCAACTGTGACGGCCCCACCTCCCCATAAGGCGAACCAAAGGGTTCGGCGGGCCGCCTGCCCAGCTCTCGCCGGGACTCAGCCGTTCACTACAGTCCTCAAATGAATTACAATATAAATCTCAAGTATTACAACAAGTTCTTCAATAATTACATGTCATAAGCGAAGCGGAAACTAAATTTTTAACTATATATCAAATGATTTCAAATCCAAACTGTACAAGATATATGCCATCCAGCCACATGAATATGTACTACTCGCCCTTCCTTCGCGTTGAGCCCTGTGGAGGGGAATAAAATCATTTTGGGGGGAGCTAGAAGCTCAGCGAGTAACCAGTAAAAGCAGTCATCAAATATATTTCACAATAATGCATTTCAATGATGTCATGATTCCAAGATCAAATGTACATTTATTGCTCTCGTGAGCCAGTGAAATCATTGCACTTGAACACCCAACGCTCAAATAGATCATTTTACATTAACAGTGAGAGGGAGCCCCTTTTTGAGCTCCAGATAACATCAACATGAACCATAAACAGGGTGGAGACGTTGGTGTCCAGCACAAGACTTTCCCAGAACTCATTGAAGCCAAAATCATATCATGAATTCACATGCAAGCACGCATGAGATGCCGTCGAGTAAATAATGCAAGAAACATTTCAATAAAAACTTTGGAAACAGTTTAGGGTCACTCACCTCCATGGTTCAGAAACCATCCATCAAATATCATCGCCTTACTCAAATCCAAGCCTTAGATCACAAACGCAAAGCAATCAAGCCCTTTAAAAGTTCGGACAACACTTCCCCTAAATTTGCTTACTTTTGCTGCCGTCATGGCTTCATTATATTTCTCATTCAAACCCAAAGGTACACACACAACAACAAGTTCATTCAATAGCCATTCAGCAAACTCCCAGAAGTACAAATACAAGTCAAGCTAGGGAAAAGTCCGGAAATGAAAGTTAAGCTCAAACCCAGAAAAACAGTTTTTGACATCGTTTTACGGTAATGGCACCAAAGGCACTACGATTATCGGATGAAGGTCCAAGACCCACCGTTTCGAAGCTAAGAGATCAGGCTACAATGCTGAAGAAGCCAACTCTGTCCAGTATCGAGTGTAACCAGGTAAAAAATGCAAGATACTACACCAGAACCGCAAAAACAGGTTCGCCAATCGCATTCTGGTGCAAACATCATAAATCAACCTACCTAAGTCCAAATTCAGAAATTCCAAAGCCATCCGAAAGATAAGAAACAGGGCTACATTTCATCAGAAGACCTCAACAACCAATTCGGAAGCATTCCCAACCAAAATAACCAATTACAGACGCAATTCTCACATTCGGGTAAAACCAGGGCAGCAAGGGTAATTCCGTCTTTTCACAAGATACGCTGCTCGGATTGACCTGAAAATTAGAAAATTTCTGGGTTCTCACACTCATTCTTTCGGGGCGTCACAAACTCCCCTCCTTAAAAGAACGTCGTCCTCGACATTCCATCTTATACCAATCAAGTCGAGACATCCCGCAAGAATCACTAATATTTCAGACCAAACCCACTGTCCGGCATCCTAAACTTCAAGCCTAGGATACACTACAAGAATCTGAAGCCTAAGCTCTGATACCAACTGTGACGGCCCCACCTCCCCCTAAGGCGAACCAAAGGGTTCGGCGGGCCGCCTGCCCAGCTCTCGCCGGGACTCAGCCGTTCACTGCAGTTCTCAAATGAATTACAATATAAATCTCAAATATTACAACAAGTTCTTCAATAATTACATGTCATAAGCGAAGCGGAAACTAAATTTTCAACTATACATCAAATGATTCCAAATCCAAACTGTACAAGATATATGCCATCCAGCCACATGAATATGTACTACTCGCCCTTCCTTCGCCTTGAGCCCTGTGGAGGGGAATAAAATCGTTTTGGGGGGAGCTAGAAGCTCAGCGAGTAACCAGTAAAAGCAGTCATCAAATATATTTCACAATAATGCATTTCAATGATGTCATGGTTCCAAGATCAAATGTACATTTATTGCTCTCGTGAGCCAGTGAAATCATTGCACTTGAACACCCAACGCTCAAATAGATCATTTTACATTAACAGTGAGAGGGAGCCCCTTTTTGAGCTCCAGATAACATCAACATGAACCATAAACAGGGTGGAGACGTTGGTGTCCAGCACAAGACTTTCCCAGAACTCATTGAAGCCAAAATCATATCATGAATTCACATGCAAGCACGCATGAGATGCCGTCGAGTAAATAATGCAAGAAACATTTCAATAAAAACTTTGGAAACAGTTTAGGGTCACTCACCTCCATGGTTCAGAAACCATCCATCAAATATCATCGCCTTACTCAAATCCAAGCCTTAGATCACAAACGCAAAGCAATCAAGCCCTTTAAAAGTTCGGACAACACTTCCCCTAAATTTGCTTACTTTTGCTGCCGTCATGGCTTCATTATATTTCTCATTCAAACCCAAAGGTACACACACAACAACAAGTTCATTCAATAGCCATTCAGCAAGCTCCCAGAAGTACAAATACAAGTCAAGCTAGGGAAAAGTCCGGAAATGAAAGTTAAGCTCAAACCCAGAAAAACAGTTTTTGACATTATTTTTCGGTAATGGCACCAAAGGCACTGCGATTATCGGATGAAGGTCCAAGACCCACCGTTTCGAAGCTAAGAGATCAGGCTACAATGCTGAAGAAGCCAACTCTGTCCAGTATCGAGTGTAACCAGGTAAAAAATGCAAGATACTACACCAGAACCGCAAAAACAGGTTCGCCAATCACATTCTGGTGCAAACATCATAAATCAACCTACCTAAGTCCAAATTCAGAAATTCCAAAGCCATCCGAAAGATAAGAAACAGGGCTACATTTCATCAGAAGACCTCAACAACCAATTCGGAAGCATTCCCAACCAAAATAACCAATTACAGACGCAATTCTCACATTCGGGTAAAACCAGGGCAGCAAGGGTAATTCCGTCTTTTCACAAGATACGCTGCTCGGATTGACCTGAAAATTAGAAAATTTCTGAGTTCTCACACTCATTCTTTCGGGGCGTCACAAACTCCCCTGCTTAAAAGAACGTCGTCCTCGACATTCCATCTTACACCAATCAAGTCGAGACATCCCGCAAGAATCACTAATATTTCAGACCAAACCCACTGTCCGGCATCCTAAACTTCAAGCCTAGGATACACTACAAGAATCTGAAGCCTAAGCTCTGATACCGACTGTGACGGCCCCACCTCCCCCTAAGGCGAACCAAAGGGTTCGGCGGGCCGCCTGCCCAGCTCTCGCCGGGACTCAGCCGTTCACTACAGTCCTCAAATGAATTACAATATAAATCTCAAATATTACAACAAGTTCTTCAATAATTACATGTCATAAGCGAAGCGGAAACTAAATTTTCAACTATACATCAAATGATTCCAAATCCAAACTGTACAAGATATATGCCATCCAGCCACATGAATATGTACTACTCGCCCTTCCTTCGCCTTGAGCCCTGTGGAGGGGAATAAAATCATTTTGGGGGGAGCTAGAAGCTCAGCGAGTAACCAGTAAAAGCAGTCATCAAATATATTTCACAATAATGCATTTCAATGATGTCATGATTCCAAGATCAAATGTACATTTATTGCTCTCGTGAGCCAGTGAAATCATTGCACTTGAACACCCAACGCTCAAATAGATCATTTTACATTAACAGTGAGAGGGAGCCCCTTTTTGAGCTCCAGATAACATCAACATGAACCATAAACAGGGTGGAGACGTTGGTGTCCAGC
Organism: Coffea arabica; assembly: GCF_036785885.1. Lineage (NCBI taxonomy): Eukaryota > Viridiplantae > Streptophyta > Magnoliopsida > Gentianales > Rubiaceae > Coffea > Coffea arabica. The sequence continues at coordinate 19,563,119 of NC_092318.1, read as the reverse complement.
ACAAGACTTTCCCAGAACTCATTGAAGCCAAAATCATATCATGAATTCACATGCAAGCACGCATGAGATGCCGTCGAGTAAATAATGCAAGAAACATTTCAATAAAAACTTTGGAAACAGTTTAGGGTCACTCACCTCCATGGTTCAGAAACCATCCATCAAATATCATCGCCTTACTCAAATCCAAGCCTTAGATCACAAACGCAAAGCAATCAAGCCCTTTAAAAGTTCGGACAACACTTCCCCTAAATTTGCTTACTTTTGCTGCCGTCATGGCTTCATTATATTTCTCATTCAAACCCAAAGGTACACACACAACAACAAGTTCATTCAATAGCCATTCAGCAAGCTCCCAGAAGTACAAATACAAGTCAAGCTAGGGAAAATTCCGGAAATGAAAGTTAAGCTCAAACCCAGAAAAACAGTTTTTGACATCATTTTGCGGTAATGGCACCAAAGGCACTACGATTATCGGATGAAGGTCCAAGACCCACCGTTTCGAAGCTAAGAGATCAGGCTACAATGCTCAAGAAGCCAACTCTGTCCAGTATCGAGTGTAACCAGGTAAAAAATGCAAGATACTACACCAGAACCGTAAAAACAGGTTCGCCAATCGTATTCTGGTGCAAACATCATAAATCAACCTACCTAAGTCCAAATTCAGAAATTCCAAAGCCATCCGAAAGGTAAGAAACAGGGCTACATTTCATCAGAAGACCTCAACAACCAATTCGGAAGCATTCCCAACCAAAATAACCAATTACAGACGCAATTCTCACATTCGGGTAAAACCAGGGCAGCAAGGGTAATTCCGTCTTTTCACAAGATACGCTGCTCGGATTGACCTGAAAATTAGAAAATTTCTGGGTTCTCACACTCATTCTTTCGGGGCGTCACAAACTCCCCTCCTTAAAAGAACGTCGTCCTCGACATTCCATCTTACACCAATCAAGTCGAGACATCCCGCAAGAATCACTAATATTTCAGACCAAACCCACTGTCCGGCATCCTAAACTTCAAGCCTAGGATACACTACAAGAATCTGAAGCCTAAGCTCTGATACCAACTGTGACGGCCCCACCTCCCCCTAAGGCGAACCAAAGGGTTCGGCGGGCCGCCTGCCCAGCTCTCGCCGGGACTCAGCCGTTCACTACAGTCCTCAAATGAATTACAATATAAATCTCAAGTATTACAACAAGTTCTTCAATAATTACATGTCATAAGCGAAGCGGAAACTAAATTTTTAACTATACATCAAATGATTTCAAATCCAAACTGTACAAGATATATGCCATCCAGCCACATGAATATGTACTACTCGCCCTTCCTTCGCGTTGAGCCCTGTAGAGGGGAATAAAATCATTTTGGGGGGAGCTAGAAGCTCAGCGAGTAACCAGTAAAAGCAGTCATCAAATATATTTCACAATAATGCATTTCAATGATGTCATGATTCCAAGATCAAATGTACATTTATTGCTCTCGTGAGCCAGTGAAATCATTGCACTTGAACACCCAACGCTCAAATAGATCATTTTACATTAACAGTGAGAGGGAGCCCCTTTTTGAGCTCCAGATAACATCAACATGAACCATAAACAGGGTGGAGACGTTGGTGTCCAGCACAAGACTTTCCCAGAACTCATTGAAGCCAAAATCATATCATGAATTCACATGCAAGCACGCATGAGATGCCGTCGAGTAAATAATGCAAGAAACATTTCAATAAAAACTTTGGAAACAGTTTAGGGTCACTCACCTCCATGGTTCAGAAACCATCCATCAAATATCATCGCCTTACTCAAATCCAAGCCTTAGATCACAAACGCAAAGCAATCAAGCCCTTTAAAAGTTCGGACAACACTTCCCCTAAATTTGCTTACTTTTGCTGCCGTCATGGCTTCATTATATTTCTCATTCAAACCCAAAGGTACACACACAACAACAAGTTCATTCAATAGCCATTCAGCAAGCTCCCAGAAGTACAAATACAAGTCAAGCTAGGGAAAAGTCCGGAAATGAAAGTTAAGCTCAAACCCAGAAAAACAGTTTTTGACATCATTTTGCGGTAATGGCACCAAAGGCACTACGATTATCGGATGAAGGTCCAAGACCCACCGTTTCGAAGCTAAGAGATCAGGCTACAATGCTGAAGAAGCCAACTCTGTCCAGTATCGAGTGTAACCAGGTAAAAAATGCAAGATACTACACCAGAACCACAAAAACAGGTTCGCCAATCGCATTCTGGTGCAAACATCATAAATCAACCTACCTAAGTCCAAATTCAGAAATTCCAAAGCCATCCGAAAGATAAGAAACAGGGCTACATTTCATCAGAAGACCTCAACAACCAATTCGGAAGCATTCCCAACCAAAATAACCAATTACAGACGCAATTCTCACATTCGGGTAAAACCAGGGCAGCAAGGGTAATTCCGTCTTTTCACAAGATACGCTGCTCGGATTGACCTGAAAATTAGAAAATTTCTGAGTTCTCACACTCATTCTTTCGGGGCGTCACAAACTCCCCTGCTTAAAAGAACGTCGTCCTCGACATTCCATCTTACACCAATCAAGTCGAGACATCCCGCAAGAATCACTAATATTTCAGACCAAACCCACTGTCCGGCATCCTAAACTTCAAGCCTAGGATACACTACAAGAATCTGAAGCCTAAGCTCTGATACCGACTGTGACGGCCCCACCTCCCCCTAAGGCGAACCAAAGGGTTCGGCGGGCCGCCTGCCCAGCTCTCGCCGGGACTCAGCCGTTCACTACAGTCCTCAAATGAATTACAATATAAATCTCAAATATTACAACAAGTTCTTCAATAATTACATGTCATAAGCGAAGCGGAAACTAAATTTTCAACTATACATCAAATGATTCCAAATCCAAACTGTACAAGATATATGCCATCCAGCCACATGAATATGTACTACTCGCCCTTCCTTCGCCTTGAGCCCTGTGGAGGGGAATAAAATCATTTTGGGGGGAGCTAGAAGCTCAGCGAGTAACCAGTAAAAGCAGTCATCAAATATATTTCACAATAATGCATTTCAATGATGTCATGATTCCAAGATCAAATGTACATTTATTGCTCTCGTGAGCCAGTGAAATCATTGCACTTGAACACCCAACGCTCAAATAGATCATTTTACATTAACAGTGAGAGGGAGCCCCTTTTTGAGCTCCAGATAACATCAACATGAACCATAAACAGGGTGGAGACGTTGGTGTCCAGCACAAGACTTTCCCAGAACTCATTGAAGCCAAAATCATATCATGAATTCACATGCAAGCACGCATGAGATGCCGTCGAGTAAATAATGCAAGAAACATTTCAATAAAAACTTTGGAAACAGTTTAGGGTCACTCACCTCCATGGTTCAGAAACCATCCATCAAATATCATCGCCTTACTCAAATCCAAGCCTTAGATCACAAACGCAAAGCAATCAAGCCCTTTAAAAGTTCGGACAACACTTCCCCTAAATTTGCTTACTTTTGCTGCCGTCATGGCTTCATTATATTTCTCATTCAAACCCAAAGGTACACACACAACAACAAGTTCATTCAATAGCCATTCAGCAAGCTCCCAGAAGTACAAATACAAGTCAAGCTAGGGAAAATTCCGGAAATGAAAGTTAAGCTCAAACCCAGAAAAACAGTTTTTGACATCATTTTGCGGTAATGGCACCAAAGGCACTACGATTATCGGATGAAGGTCCAAGACCCACCGTTTCGAAGCTAAGAGATCAGGCTACAATGCTCAAGAAGCCAACTCTGTCCAGTATCGAGTGTAACCAGGTAAAAAATGCAAGATACTACACCAGAACCGTAAAAACAGGTTCGCCAATCGTATTCTGGTGCAAACATCATAAATCAACCTACCTAAGTCCAAATTCAGAAATTCCAAAGCCATCCGAAAGGTAAGAAACAGGGCTACATTTCATCAGAAGACCTCAACAACCAATTCGGAAGCATTCCCAACCAAAATAACCAATTACAGACGCAATTCTCACATTCGGGTAAAACCAGGGCAGCAAGGGTAATTCCGTCTTTTCACAAGATACGCTGCTCGGATTGACCTGAAAATTAGAAAATTTCTGGGTTCTCACACTCATTCTTTCGGGGCGTCACAAACTCCCCTCCTTAAAAGAACGTCGTCCTCGACATTCCATCTTACACCAATCAAGTCGAGACATCCCGCAAGAATCACTAATATTTCAGACCAAACCCACTGTCCGGCATCCTAAACTTCAAGCCTAGGATACACTACAAGAATCTGAAGCCTAAGCTCTGATACCAACTGTGACGGCCCCACCTCCCCCTAAGGCGAACCAAAGGGTTCGGCGGGCCGCCTGCCCAGCTCTCGCCGGGACTCAGCCGTTCACTACAGTCCTCAAATGAATTACAATATAAATCTCAAGTATTACAACAAGTTCTTCAATAATTACATGTCATAAGCGAAGCGGAAACTAAATTTTTAACTATACATCAAATGATTTCAAATCCAAACTGTACAAGATATATGCCATCCAGCCACATGAATATGTACTACTCGCCCTTCCTTCGCGTTGAGCCCTGTAGAGGGGAATAAAATCATTTTGGGGGGAGCTAGAAGCTCAGCGAGTAACCAGTAAAAGCAGTCATCAAATATATTTCACAATAATGCATTTCAATGATGTCATGATTCCAAGATCAAATGTACATTTATTGCTCTCGTGAGCCAGTGAAATCATTGCACTTGAACACCCAACGCTCAAATAGATCATTTTACATTAACAGTGAGAGGGAGCCCCTTTTTGAGCTCCAGATAACATCAACATGAACCATAAACAGGGTGGAGACGTTGGTGTCCAGCACAAGACTTTCCCAGAACTCATTGAAGCCAAAATCATATCATGAATTCACATGCAAGCACGCATGAGATGCCGTCGAGTAAATAATGCAAGAAACATTTCAATAAAAACTTTGGAAACAGTTTAGGGTCACTCACCTCCATGGTTCAGAAACCATCCATCAAATATCATCGCCTTACTCAAATCCAAGCCTTAGATCACAAACGCAAAGCAATCAAGCCCTTTAAAAGTTCGGACAACACTTCCCCTAAATTTGCTTACTTTTGCTGCCGTCATGGCTTCATTATATTTCTCATTCAAACCCAAAGGTACACACACAACAACAAGTTCATTCAATAGCCATTCAGCAAGCTCCCAGAAGTACAAATACAAGTCAAGCTAGGGAAAAGTCCGGAAATGAAAGTTAAGCTCAAACCCAGAAAAACAGTTTTTGACATCATTTTGCGGTAATGGCACCAAAGGCACTACGATTATCGGATGAAGGTCCAAGACCCACCGTTTCGAAGCTAAGAGATCAGGCTACAATGCTGAAGAAGCCAACTCTGTCCAGTATCGAGTGTAACCAGGTAAAAAATGCAAGATACTACACCAGAACCACAAAAACAGGTTCGCCAATCGCATTCTGGTGCAAACATCATAAATCAACCTACCTAAGTCCAAATTCAGAAATTCCAAAGCCATCCGAAAGATAAGAAACAGGGCTACATTTCATCAGAAGACCTCAACAACCAATTCGGAAGCATTCCCAACAAAAATAACCAATTACAGACGCAATTCTCACATTCGGGTAAAACCAGGGCAGCAAGGGTAATTCCGTCTTTTCACAAGATACGCTGCTCGGATTGACCTGAAAATTAGAAAATTTCTGGGTTCTCACACTCATTCTTTCGGGGCGTCACAAACTCCCCTCCTTAAAAGAACGTCGTCCTCGACATTCCATCTTACACCAATCAAGTCGAGACATCCCGCAAGAATCACTAATATTTCAGACCAAACCCACTGTCCGGCATCCTAAACTTCAAGCCTAGGATACACTACAAGAATCTGAAGCCTAAGCTCTGATACCGACTGTGACGGCCCCACCTCCCCCTAAGGCGAACCAAAGGGTTCGGCGGGCCGCCTGCCCAGCTCTCGCCGGGACTCAGCCGTTCACTACAGTCCTCAAATGAATTACAATATAAATCTCAAATATTATAACAAGTTCTTCAATAATTACATGTCATAAGCGAAGCGGAAACTAAATTTTCAACTATACATCAAATGATTCCAAATCCAAACTGTACAAGATATATGCCATCCAGCCACATGAATATGTACTACTCGCCCTTCCTTCGCCTTGTGCCCTGTGGAGGGGAATAAAATCGTTTTGGGGGGAGCTAGAAGCTCAGCGAGTAACCAGTAAAAGCAGTCATCAAATATATTTCACAATAATGCATTTCAATGATGTCATGATTCCAAGATCAAATGTACATTTATTGCTCTCGTGAGCCAGTGAAATCATTGCACTTGAACACCCAACGCTCAAATAGATCATTTTACATTAACAGTGAGAGGGAGCCCCTTTTTGAGCTCCAGATAACATCAACATGAACCATAAACAGGGTGGAGACGTTGGTGTCCAGCACAAGACTTTCCAAGAACTCATTGAAGCCAAAATCATATCATGAATTCACATGCAAGCACGCATGAGATGCCGTCAAGTAAATAATGCAAGAAACATTTCAATAAAAACTTTGGAAACAGTTTAGGGTCACTCACCTCCATGGTTCAGAAACCATCCATCAAATATCATCGCCTTACTCAAATCCAAGCCTTAGATCACAAACGCAAAGCAATCAAGCCCTTTAAAAGTTCGGACAACACTTCCCCTAAATTTGCTTACTTTTGCTGCCGTCATGGCTTCATTATATTTCTCATTCAAACCCAAAGGTACACACACAACAACAAGTTCATTCAATAGCCATTCAGCAAGCTCCCAGAAGTACAAATACAAGTCAAGCTAGGGAAAAGTCCGGAAATGAAAGTTAAGCTCAAACCCAGAAAAACAGTTTATGACATCATTTTGCGGTAATGGCACCAAAGGCACTACGATTATCGGATGAAGGTCCAAGACCCACCGTTTCGAAGCTAAGAGATCAGGCTACAATGCTGAAGAAGCCAACTCTGTCCTGTATCGAGTGTAACCAGGTCAAAAATGCAAGATACTACACCAGAACCGTAAAAACAGGTTCGCCAATCGCATTCTGGTGCAAACATCATAAATCAACCTACCTAATTCCAAATTCAGAAATTCCAATGCCATCCGAAAGATAAGAAACAGGGCTACATTTCATCAGAAGACCTCAACAACCAATTCGGAAGCATTCCCAACAAAAATAACCAATTACAGACGCAATTCTCACATTCGGGTAAAACCAGGGCAGCAAGGGTAATTCCGTCTTTTCACAAGATACGCTGCTCGGATTGACCTGAAAATTAGAAAATTTCTGGGTTCTCACACTCATTCTTTCGGGGCGTCACAAACTCCCCTCCTTAAAAGAACGTCGTCCTCGACATTCCATCTTACACCAATCAAGTCGAGACATCCCGCAAGAATCACTAATATTTCAGACCAAACCCACTGTCCGGCATCCTAAACTTCAAGCCTAGGATACACTACAAGAATCTGAAGCCTAAGCTCTGATACCGACTGTGACGGCCCCACCTCCCCCTAAGGCGAACCAAAGGGTTCGGCGGGCCGCCTGCCCAGCTCTCGCCGGGACTCAGCCGTTCACTACAGTCCTCAAATGAATTACAATATAAATCTCAAATATTATAACAAGTTCTTCAATAATTACATGTCATAAGCGAAGCGGAAACTAAATTTTCAACTATACATCAAATGATTCCAAATCCAAACTGTACAAGATATATGCCATCCAGCCACATGAATATGTACTACTCGCCCTTCCTTCGCCTTGTGCCCTGTGGAGGGGAATAAAATCGTTTTGGGGGGAGCTAGAAGCTCAGCGAGTAACCAGTAAAAGCAGTCATCAAATATATTTCACAATAATGCATTTCAATGATGTCATGATTCCAAGATCAAATGTACATTTATTGCTCTCGTGAGCCAGTGAAATCATTGCACTTGAACACCCAACGCTCAAATAGATCATTTTACATTAACAGTGAGAGGGAGCCCCTTTTTGAGCTCCAGATAACATCAACATGAACCATAAACAGGGTGGAGACGTTGGTGTCCAGCACAAGACTTTCCAAGAACTCATTGAAGCCAAAATCATATCATGAATTCACATGCAAGCACGCATGAGATGCCGTCGAGTAAATAATGCAAGAAACATTTCAATAAAAACTTTGGAAACAGTTTAGGGTCACTCACCTCCATGGTTCAGAAACCATCCATCAAATATCATCGCCTTACTCAAATCCAAGCCTTAGATCACAAACGCAAAGCAATCAAGCCCTTTAAAAGTTCGGACAACACTTCCCCTAAATTTGCTTACTTTTGCTGCCGTCATGGCTTCATTATATTTCTCATTCAAACCCAAAGGTACACACACAACAACAAGTTCATTCAATAGCCATTCAGCAAGCTCCCAGAAGTACAAATACAAGTCAAGCTAGTGAAAAGTCCGGAAATGAAAGTTAAGCTCAAACCCAGAAAAACAGTTTATGACATCATTTTGCGGTAATGGCACCAAAGGCACTACGATTATCGGATGAAGGTCCAAGACCCACCGTTTCGAAGCTAAGAGATCAGGCTACAATGCTGAAGAAGCCAACTCTGTCCAGTATCGAGTGTAACCAGGTCAAAAATGCAAGATACTACACCAGAACCGCAAAAACAGGTTCGCCAATCGCATTCTGGTGCAAACATCATAAATCAACCTACCTAAGTCCAAATTCAGAAATTCCAAAGCCATCCGAAAGATAAGAAACAGGGTTACATTTCATCAGAAGACCTCAACAATCAATTCGGAAGCATTCCCAACCAAAATAACCAATTACAGACGCAATTCTCACATTCGGGTAAAACCAGGGCAGCAAGGGTAATTCCGTCTTTTCACAAGATACGCTGCTCGGATTGACCTGAAAATTAGAAAATTTCTGGGTTCTCACACTCATTCTTTCGGGGCGTCACAAACTCCCCTCCTTAAAAGAACGTCGTCCTCGACATTCCATCTTACACCAATCAAGTCGAGACATCCCGCAAGAATCACTAATATTTCAGACCAAACCCACTGTCCGGCATCCTAAACTTCAAGCCTAGGATACACTACAAGAATCTGAAGCCTAAGGTCTGATACCAACTGTGACGGCCCCACCTCCCCCTAAGGCGAACCAAAGGGTTCGGCGGGCCGCCTGCCCAGCTCTCGCCGGGACTCAGCCGTTCACTACAGTCCTCAAATGAATTACAATATAAATCTCAAATATTACAACAAGTTCTTCAATAATTACATGTCATAAGCGAAGCGGAAACTAAATTTTCAACTATACATCAAATGATTCCAAATCCAAACTGTACAAGATATATGCCATCCAGCCACATGAATATGTACTACTCGCCCTTCCTTCGCCTTGAGCCCTGTGGAGGGGAATAAAATCGTTTTGGGGGGAGCTAGAAGCTCAGCGAGTAACCAGTAAAAGCAGTCATCAAATATATTTCACAATAATGCATTTCAATGATGTCATGATTCCAAGATCAAATGTACATTTATTGCTCTCGTGAGCCAGTGAAATCATTGCACTTGAACACCCAACGCTCAAATAGATCATTTTACATTAACAGTGAGAGGGAGCCCCTTTTTGAGCTCCAGATAACATCAACATGAACCATAAACAGGGTGGAGACGTTGGTGTCCAGCACAAGAATTTCCCAGAACTCATTGAAGCCAAAATCATATCATGAATTCACATGCAAGCACGCATGAGATGCCGTCGAGTAAATAATGCAAGAAACATTTCAATAAAAACTTTGGAAACAGTTTAGGGTCACTCACCTCCATGGTTCAGAAACCATCCATCAAATATCATCGCCTTACTCAAATCCAAGCCTTAGATCACAAACGCAAAGCAATCAAGCCCTTTAAAAGTTCGGACAACACTTCCCCTAAATTTGCTTACTTTTGCTGCCGTCATGGCTTCATTATATTTCTCATTCAAACCCAAAGGTACACACACAACAACAAGTTCATTCAATAGCCATTCAGCAAGCTCCCAGAAGTACAAATACAAGTCAAGCTAGGGAAAAGTCCGGAAATGAAAGTTAAGCTCAAACCCAGAAAAACAGTTTTTGACATCATTTTGCGGTAATGGCACCAAAGGCACTACGATTATCGGATGAAGGTCCAAGACCCACCGTTTCGAAGCTAAGAGATCAGGCTACAATGCTGAAGAAGCCAACTCTGTCCAGTATCGAGTGTAACCAGGTAAAAAATGCAAGATACTACACCAGAACCGCAAAAACAGGTTCGCCAATCGCATTCTGGTGCAAACATCATAAATCAACCTACCTAAGTCCAAATTCAGAAATTCCAAAGCCATCCGAAAGATAAGAAACAGGGCTACATTTCATCAGAAGACCTCAACAACCAATTCGGAAGCATTCCCAACCAAAATAACCAATTACAGACGCAATTCTCACATTCGGGTAAAACCAGGGCAGCAAGGGTAATTCCGTCTTTTCACAAGATACGCTGCTCGGATTGACCTGAAAATTAGAAAATTTCTGGGTTCTCACACTCATTCTTTCGGGGCGTCACAAACTCCCCTCCTTAAAAGAACGTCGTCCTCGACATTCCATCTTACACCAATCAAGTCGAGACATCCCGCAAGAATCACTAATATTTCAGACCAAACCCACTGTCCGGCATCCTAAACTTCAAGCCTAGGATACACTACAAGAATCTGAAGCCTAAGCTCTGATACCGACTGTGACGGCCCCACCTCCCCCTAAGGCGAACCAAAGGGTTCGGCGGGCCGCCTGCCCAGCTCTCGCCGGGACTCAGCCGTTCACTACAGTCCTCAAATGAATTACAATATAAATCTCAAATATTACAACAAGTTCTTCAATAATTACATGTCATAAGCGAAGCGGAAACTAAATTTTCAACTATACATCAAATGATTCCAAATCCAAACTGTACAAGATATATGCCATCCAGCCACATGAATATGTACTACTCGCCCTTCCTTCGCCTTGAGCCCTGTGGAGGGGAATAAAATCGTTTTGGGGGGAGCTAGAAGCTCAGCGAGTAACCAGTAAAAGCAGTCATCAAATATATTTCACAATAATGCATTTCAATGATGTCATGATTCCAAGATCAAATGTACATTTATTGCTCTCGTGAGCCAGTGAAATCATTGCACTTGAACACCCAACGCTCAAATAGATCATTTTACATTAACAGTGAGAGGGAGCCCCTTTTTGAGCTCCAGATAACATCAACATGAACCATAAACAGGGTGGAGACGTTGGTGTCCAGCACAAGACTTTCCCAGAACTCATTGAAGCCAAAATCATATCATGAATTCACATGCAAGCACGCATGAGATGCCGTCGAGTAAATAATGCAAGAAACATTTCAATAAAAACTTTGGAAACAGTTTAGGGTCACTCACCTCCATGGTTCAGAAACCATCCATCAAATATCATCGCCTTACTCAAATCCAAGCCTTAGATCACAAACGCAAAGCAATCAAGCCCTTTAAAAGTTCGGACAACACTTCCCCTAAATTTGCTTACTTTTGCTGCCGTCATGGCTTCATTATATTTCTCATTCAAACCCAAAGGTACACACACAACAACAAGTTCATTCAATAGCCATTCAGCAAGCTTCCAGAAGTACAAATACAAGTCAAGCTAGGGAAAAGTCCGGAAATGAAAGTTAAGCTCAAACCCAGAAAAACAGTTTTTGACATCATTTTGCGGTAATGGCACCAAAGGCACTACGATTATCGGATAAAGGTCCAAGACCCACCGTTTCGAAGCTAAGAGATCAGGCTACAATGCTGAAGAAGCCAACTCTGTCCAGTATCGAGTGTAACCAGGTAAAAAATGCAAGATACTACACCAGAACCGCAAAAACAGGTTCGCCAATCGCATTCTGGTGCAAACATCATAAATCAACCTACCTAAGTCCAAATTCAGAAATTCCAAAGCCATCCGAAAGATAAGAAACAGGGCTACATTTCATCAGAAGACCTCAACAACCAATTCGGAAGCATTCCCAACCAAAATAACCAATTACAGACGCAATTCTCACATTCGGGTAAAACCAGGGCAGCAAGGGTAATTCCATCTTTTCACAAGATACGCTGCTCGGATTGACCTGAAAATTAGAAAATTTCTGGGTTCTCACACTCATTCTTTCGGGGCGTCACAAACTCCCCTCCTTAAAAGAACGTCGTCCTCGACATTCCATCTTACACCAATCAAGTCGAGACATCCCGCAAGAATCACTAATATTTCAGACCAAACCCACTGTCCGGCATCCTAAACTTCAAGCCTAGGATACACTACAAGAATCTAAAGCCTAAGCTCTGATACCGACTGTGACGGCCCCACCTCCCCCTAAGGCGAACCAAAGGGTTCGGCGGGCCGCCTGCCCAGCTCTCGCCGGGACTCAGCCGTTCACTACAGTCCTCAAATGAATTACAATATAAATCTCAAATATTACAACAAGTTCTTCAATAATTACATGTCATAAGCGAAGCGGAAACTAAATTTTCAACTATACATCAAATGATTCCAAATCCAAACTGTACAAGATATATGCCATCCAGCCACATGAATATGTACTACTCGCCCTTCCTTCGCCTTGAGCCCTGTGGAGGGGAATAAAATCATTTTGGGGGGAGCTAGAAGCTCAGCGAGTAACCAGTAAAAGCAGTCATCAAATATATTTCACAATAATGCATTTCAATGATGTCATGATTCCAAGATCAAATGTACATTTATTGCTCTCGTGAGCCAGTGAAATCATTGCACTTGAACATCCAACGCTCAAATAGATCATTTTACATTAACAGTGAGAGGGAGCCCCTTTTTGAGCTCCAGATAACATCAACATGAACCATAAACAGGGTGGAGACGTTGGTGTCCAGCACAAGACTTTCCCAGAACTCATTGAAGCCAAAATCATATCATGAATTCACATGCAAGCACGCATGAGATGCCGTCGAGTAAATAATGCAAGAAACATTTCAATAAAAACTTTGGAAACAGTTTAGGGTCACTCACCTCCATGGTTCAGAAACCATCCATCAAATATCATCGCCTTACTCAAATCCAAGCCTTAGATCACAAACGCAAAGCAATCAAGCCCTTTAAAAGTTCGGACAACACTTCCCCTAAATTTGCTTACTTTTGCTGCCGTCATGGCTTCATTATATTTCTCATTCAAACCCAAAGGTACACACACAACAACAAGTTCATTCAATAGCCATTCAGCAAGCTCCCAGAAGTACAAATACAAGTCAAGCTAGGGAAAATTCCGGAAATGAAAGTTAAGCTCAAACCCAGAAAAACAGTTTTTGACATCATTTTGCGGTAATGGCACCAAAGGCACTACGATTATCGGATGAAGGTCCAAGACCCACCGTTTCGAAGCTAAGAGATCAGGCTACAATGCTGAAGAAGCCAACTCTGTCCAGTATCGAGTGTAACCAGGTAAAAAATGCAAGATACTACACCAGAACCGCAAAAATAGGTTCGCCAATCGTATTCTGGTGCAAACATCATAAATCAACCTACCTAAGTCCAAATTCAGAAATTCCAAAGCCATCCGAAGGGTAAGAAACAGGGCTACATTTCATCAGAAGACCTCAACAACCAATTCGGAAGCATTCCCAACCAAAATAACCAATTACAGACGCAATTCTCACATTCGGGTAAAACCAGGGCAGCAAGGGTAATTCCGTCTTTTCACAAGATACGCTGCTCGGATTGACCTGAAAATTAGAAAATTTCTGGGTTCTCACACTCATTCTTTCGGGGCGTCACAAACTCCCCTCCTTAAAAGAACGTCGTCCTCGACATTCCATCTTACACCAATCAAGTCGAGACATCCCGCAAGAATCACTAATATTTCAGACCAAACCCACTGTCCGGCATCCTAAACTTCAAGCCTAGGATACACTACAAGAATCTGAAGCCTAAGCTCTGATACCAACTGTGACGGCCCCACCTCCCCCTAAGGCGAACCAAAGGGTTCGGCGGGCCGCCTGCCCAGCTCTCGCCGGGACTCAGCCGTTCACTACAGTCCTCAAATGAATTACAATATAAATCTCAAATATTACACAAGTTCTTCAATAATTACATGTCATAAGCGAAGCGGAAACTAAATTTTCAACTATACATCAAATGATTCCAAATCCAAACTGTACAAGATATATGCCATCCAGCCACATGAATATGTACTACTCGCCCTTCTTTCGCCTTGAGCCCTGTGGAGGGGAATAAAATCGTTTTGGGGGGAGCTAGAAGCTCAGCGAGTAACCAGTAAAAGCAGTCATCAAATATATTTCACAATAATGCATTTCAATGATGTCATGATTCCAAGATCAAATGTACATTTATTGCTCTCGTGAGCCTGTGAAATCATTGCACTTGAACACCCAACGCTCAAATAGATCATTTTACATTAACAGTGAGAGGGAGCCCCTTTTTGAGCTCCAGATAACATCAACATGAACCATAAACAGGGTGGAGACGTTGGTGTCCAGCACAAGACTTTCCCAGAACTCATTGAAGCCAAAATCATATCATGAATTCACATGCAAGCACGCATGAGATGCCGTCGAGTAAATAATGCAAGAAACATTTCAATAAAAACTTTGGAAACAGTTTAGGGTCACTCACCTCCATGGTTCAGAAACCATCCATCAAATATCATCGCCTTACTCAAATCCAAGCCTTAGATCACAAACGCAAAGCAATCAAGCCCTTTACAAGTTCGGACAACACTTCCCCTAAATTTGCTTACTTTTGCTGCCGTCATGGCTTCATTATATTTCTCATTCAAACCCAAAGGTACACACACAACAACAAGTTCATTCAATAGCCATTCAGCAAGCTTCCAGAAGTACAAATACAAGTCAAGCTAGGGAAAAGTCCGGAAATGAAAGTTAAGCTCAAACCCAGAAAAACAGTTTTTGACATCATTTTGCGGTAATGGCACCAAAGGCACTACGATTATCGGATAAAGGTCCAAGACCCACCGTTTCGAAGCTAAGAGATCAGGCTACAATGCTGAAGAAGCCAACTCTGTCCAGTATCGAGTGTAACCAGGTAAAAAATGCAAGATACTACACCAGAACCGCAAAAACAGGTTCGCCAATCGCATTCTGGTGCAAACATCATAAATCAACCTACCTAAGTCCAAATTCAGAAATTCCAAAGCCATCCGAAAGATAAGAAACAGGGCTACATTTCATCAGAAGACCTCAACAACCAATTCGGAAGCATTCCCAACCAAAATAACCAATTACAGACGCAATTCTCACATTCGGGTAAAACCAGGGCAGCAAGGGTAATTCCGTCTTTTCACAAGATACGCTGCTCGGATTGACCTGAAAATTAGAAAATTTCTGGGTTCTCACACTCATTCTTTCGGGGCGTCACAAACTCCCCTCCTTAAAAGAACGTCGTCCTCGACATTCCATCTTACACCAATCAAGTCGAGACATCCCGCAAGAATCACTAATATTTCAGACCAAACCCACTGTCCGGCATCCTAAACTTCAAGCCTAGGATACACTACAAGAATCTGAAGCCTAAGCTCTGATACCAACAGTGACGGCCCCACCTCCCCCTAAGGCGAACCAAAGGGTTCGGCGGGCCGCCTGCCCAACTCTCGCCGGGACTCAGCCGTTCACTACAGTCCTCAAATGAATTACAATATAAATCTCAAATATTACAACAAGTTCTCCAATAATTACATGTCATAAGCGAAGCGGAAACTAAATTTTCAACTATACATCAAATGATTCCAAATCCAAACTGTACAAGATATATGCCATCCAGCCACATGAATATGTACTACTCGCCCTTCCTTCGCCTTGAGCCCTGTGGAGGGGAATAAAATCGTTTTGGGGGGAGCTAGAAGCTCAGCGAGTAACCAGTAAAAGCAGTCATCAAATATATTTCACAATAATGCATTTCAATGATGTCATGATTCCAAGATCAAATGTACATTTATTGCTCTCGTGAGCCAGTGAAATCATTGCACTTGAACACCCAACGCTCAAATAGATCATTTTACATTAACAGTGAGAGGGAGCCCCTTTTTGAGCTCCAGATAACATCAACATGAACCATAAACAGGGTGGAGACGTTGGTGTCCAGCACAAGACTTTCCCAGAACTCATTGAAGCCAAAATCATATCATGAATTCACATGCAAGCACGCATGAGATGCCGTCGAGTAAATAATGCAAGAAACATTTCAATAAAAACTTTGGAAACAGTTTAGGGTCACTCACCTCCATGGTTCAGAAACCATCCATCAAATATCATCGCCTTACTCAAATCCAAGCCTTACATCACAAACGCAAAGCAATCAAGCCCTTTAAAAGTTCGGACAACACTTCCCCTAAATTTGCTTACTTTTGCTGCCGTCATGGCTTCATTATATTTCTCATTCAAACCCAAAGGTACACACACAACAACAAGTTCATTCAATAGCCATTCAGCAAGCTCCCAGAAGTACAAATACAAGTCAAGCTAGGGAAAAGTCCGGAAATGAAAGTTAAGCTCAAACCCAAAAAAATAGTTTTTGACATCATTTTGCGGTAATGGCACCAAAGGCACTACGATTATCGGATAAAGGTCCAAGACCCACCGTTTCGAAGCTAAGAGATCAGGCTACAATGCTGAAGAAGCCAACTCTATCCAGTATCGAGTGTAACCAGGTAAAAAATGCAAGATACTACACCAGAACCGCAAAAACAGGTTCGCCAATCGCATTCTGGTGCAAACATCATAAATCAACCTACCTAAGTCCAAATTCAGAAATTCCAAAGCCATCCGAAAGATAAGAAACAGGGCTACATTTCATCAGAAGACCTCAACAACCAATTCGGAAGCATTCCCAACCAAAATAACCAATTATAGACGCAATTCTCACATTCGGGTAAAACCAGGGCAGCAAGGGTAATTCCGTCTTTTCACAAGATACGCTGCTCGGATTGACCTGAAAATTAGAAAATTTCTGGGTTCTCACACTCATTCTTTCGGGGTGTCACAAACTCCTCTCCTTAAAAGAACGTCGTCCTCGACATTCCATCTTACACCAATCAAGTCGAGACATCCCGCAAGAATCACTAATATTTCAGACCAAACCCACTGTCCGGCATCCTAAACTTCAAGCCTAGGATACACTACAAGAATCTGAAGCCTAATCTCTGATACCAACTGTGACGGCCCCACCTCCCCCTAAGGCGAACCAAAGGGTTCGGCGGGCCGCCTGCCCAGCTCTCGCCGGGACTCAGCCGTTCACTACAGTCCTCAAATGAATTACAATATAAATCTCAAATATTACAACAAGTTCTTCAATAATTACATGTCATAAGCGAAGCGGAAACTAAATTTTCAACTATACATCAAATGATTCCAAATCCAAACTGTACAAGATATATGCCATCCAGCCACATGAATATGTACTACTCGCCCTTCCTTCGCCTTGAGCCCTGTGGAGGGGAATAAAATCGTTTTGGGGGGAGCTAGAAGCTCAGCGAGTAACCAGTAAAAGCAGTCATCAAATATATTTCACAATAATGCATTTCAATGATGTCATGATTCCAAGATCAAATGTACATTTATTGCTCTCGTGAGCCAGTGAAATCATTGCACTTGAACACCCAACGCTCAAATAGATCATTTTACATTAACAGTGAGAGGGAGCCCCTTTTTGAGCTCCAGATAACATCAACATGAACCATAAACAGGGTGGAGACGTTGGTGTCCAGCACAAGACTTTCCCAGAACTCATTGAAGCCAAAATCATATCATGAATTCACATGCAAGCACGCATGAGATGCCGTCGAGTAAATAATGCGAGAAACATTTCAACAAAAACTTTGGAAACAGTTTAGGGTCACTCACCTCCATGGTTCAGAAACCATCCATCAAATATCATCGCCTTACTCAAATCCAAGCCTTAGATCACAAACGCAAAGCAATCAAGCCCTTTAAAAGTTCGGACAACACTTCCCCTAAATTTGCTTACTTTTGCTGCCGTCATGGCTTCATTATATTTCTCATTCAAACCCAAAGGTACACACACAACAACAAGTTCATTAAATAGCC
Organism: Coffea arabica; assembly: GCF_036785885.1. Lineage (NCBI taxonomy): Eukaryota > Viridiplantae > Streptophyta > Magnoliopsida > Gentianales > Rubiaceae > Coffea > Coffea arabica. The sequence continues at coordinate 19,544,950 of NC_092318.1, read as the reverse complement.
ATTCAGCAAGCTTCCAGAAGTACAAATACAAGTCAAGCTAGGGAAAAGTCCGGAAATGAAAGTTAAGCTCAAACCCAGAAAAACAGTTTTTGACATCATTTTGCGGTAATGGCACCAAAGGCACTACGATTATCGGATGAAGGTCCAAGACCCACCGTTTCGAAGCTAAGAGATCAGGCTACAATGCTGAAGAAGCCAACTCTGTCCAGTATTGAGTGTAACCAGGTAAAAAATGCAAGATACTACACCAGAACCGCAAAAACAGGTTCGCCAATCGCATTCTGGTGCAAACATCATAAATCAACCTACCTAAGTCCAAATTCAGAAATTCCAAAGCCATCCGAAAGATAAGAAACAGGGCTACATTTCATCAGAAGACCTCAACAACCAATTCGGAAGCATTCCCAACCAAAATAACCAATTACAGACGCAATTCTCACATTCGGGTAAAACCAGGGCAGCAAGGGTAATTCCGTCTTTTCACAAGATACGCTGCTCGGATTGACCTGAAAATTAGAAAATTTCTGGGTTCTCACACTCATTCTTTCGGGGCGTCACAAACTCCCCTCCTTAAAAGAACGTCGTCCTCGACATTCCATCTTACACCAATCAAGTCGAGACATCCCGCAAGAATCACTAATATTTCAGACCAAACCCACTGTCCGGCATCCTAAACTTCAAGCCTAGGATACACTACAAGAATCTGAAGCCTAAGCTCTGATACCAACAGTGACGGCCCCACCTCCCCCTAAGGCGAACCAAAGGGTTCGGCGGGCCGCCTGCCCAACTCTCGCCGGGACTCAGCCGTTCACTACAGTCCTCAAATGAATTACAATATAAATCTCAAATATTACAACAAGTTCTCCAATAATTACATGTCATAAGCGAAGCGGAAACTAAATTTTCAACTATACATCAAATGATTCCAAATCCAAACTGTACAAGATATATGCCATCCAGCCACATGAATATGTACTACTCGCCCTTCCTTCGCCTTGAGCCCTGTGGAGGGGAATAAAATCGTTTTGGGGGGAGCTAGAAGCTCAGCGAGTAACCAGTAAAAGCAGTCATCAAATATATTTCACAATAATGCATTTCAATGATGTCATGATTCCAAGATCAAATGTACATTTATTGCTCTCGTGAGCCAGTGAAATCATTGCACTTGAACACCCAACGCTCAAATAGATCATTTTACATTAACAGTGAGAGGGAGCCCCTTTTTGAGCTCCAGATAACATCAACATGAACCATAAACAGGGTGGAGACGTTGGTGTCCAGCACAAGACTTTCCCAGAACTCATTGAAGCCAAAATCATATCATCAATTCACATGCAAGCACGCATGAGATGCCGTCGAGTAAATAATGCAAGAAACATTTCAATAAAAACTTTGGAAACAGTTTAGGGTCACTCACCTCCATGGTTCAGAAACCATCCATCAAATATCATCGCCTTACTCAAATCCAAGCCTTAGATCACAAACGCAAAGCAATCAAGCCCTTTAAAAGTTCGGACAACACTTCCCCTAAATTTGCTTACTTTTGCTGCCGTCATGGCTTCATTATATTTCTCATTCAAACCCAAAGGTACACACACAACAACAAGTTCATTCAATAGCCATTCAGCAAGCTCCCAGAAGTACAAATACAAGTCAAGCTAGGGAAAAGTCCGGAAATGAAAGTTAAGCTCAAACCCAGAAAAACAGTTTTTGACATCATTTTGCGGTAATGGTACCAAAGGCACTACGATTATCGGATGAAGGTCCAAGACCCACCGTTTCGAAGCTAAGAGATCAGGCTACAATGCTGAAGAAGCCAACTCTGTCCAGTATTGAGTGTAACCAGGTAAAAAATGCAAGATACTACACCAGAACCGCAAAAACAGGTTCGCCAATCGCATTCTGGTGCAAACATCATAAATCAACCTACCTAAGTCCAAATTCAGAAATTCCAAAGCCATCCGAAAGATAAGAAACAGGGCTACATTTCATCAGAAGACCTCAACAACCAATTCGGAAGCATTCCCAACCAAAATAACCAATTACAGACGCAATTCTCACATTCGGGTAAAACCAGGGCAGCAAGGGTAATTCCGTCTTTTCACAAGATACGCTGCTCGGATTGACCTGAAAATTAGAAAATTTCTGGGTTCTCACACTCATTCTTTCGGGGCGTCACAAACTCCCCTCCTTAAAAGAACGTCGTCCTCGACATTCCATCTTACACCAATCAAGTCGAGACATCCCGCAAGAATCACTAATATTTCAGACCAAACCCACTGTCCGGCATCCTAAACTTCAAGCCTAGGATACACTACAAGAATCTGAAGCCTAAGCTCTGATACCAACAGTGACGGCCCCACCTCCCCCTAAGGCGAACCAAAGGGTTCGGCGGGCCGCCTGCCCAGCTCTCGCCGGGACTCAGCCGTTCACTACAGTCCTCAAATGAATTACAATATAAATCTCAAATATTACACAAGTTCTTCAATAATTACATGTCATAAGCGAAGCGGAAACTAAATTTTCAACTATACATCAAATGATTCCAAATCCAAACTGTACAAGATATATGCCATCCAGCCACATGAATATGTACTACTCGCCCTTCCTTCGCCTTGAGCCCTGTGGAGGGGAATAAAATCGTTTTGGGGGGAGCTAGAAGCTCAGCGAGTAACCAGTAAAAGCAGTCATCAAATATATTTCACAATAATGCATTTCAATGATGTCATGATTCCAAGATCAAATGTACATTTATTGCTCTCGTGAGCCAGTGAAATCATTGCACTTGAACACCCAACGCTCAAATAGATCATTTTACATTAACAGTGAGAGGGAGCCCCTTTTTGAGCTCCAGATAACATCAACATGAACCATAAACAGGGTGGAGACGTTGGTGTCCAGCACAAGACTTTCCCAGAACTCATTGAAGCCAAAATCATATCATGAATTCACATGCAAGCACGCATGAGATGCCGTCGAGTAAATAATGCAAGAAACATTTCAATAAAAACTTTGGAAACAGTTTAGGGTCACTCACCTCCATGGTTCAGAAACCATCCATCAAATATCATCGCCTTACTCAAATCCAAGCCTTAGATCACAAACGCAAAGCAATCAAGCCCTTTAAAAGTTCGGACAACACTTCCCCTAAATTTGCTTACTTTTGCTGCCGTCATGGCTTCATTATATTTCTCATTCAAACCCAAAGGTACACACACAACAACAAGTTCATTAAATAGCCATTCAGCAAGCTTCCAGAAGTACAAAAACAAGTCAAGCTAGGGAAAAGTCCGGAAATGAAAGTTAAGCTCAAACCCAGAAAAACAGTTTTTGACATCATTTTGCGGTAATGGCACCAAAGGCACTACGATTATCGGATGAAGGTCCAAGACCCACCGTTTCGAAGCTAAGAGATCAGGCTACAATGCTGAAGAAGCCAACTCTGTCCAGTATCGAGTGTAACCAGGTAAAAAATGCAAGATACTACACCAGAACCGCAAAAATAGGTTCGCCAATCGCATTCTGGTGCAAACATCATAAATCAACCTACCTAAGTCCAAATTCAGAAATTCCAAAGCCATCCGAAAGGTAAGAAACAGGGCTACATTTCATCAGAAGACCTCAACAACCAATTCGGAAGCATTCCCAACCAAAATAACCAATTACAGACGCAATTCTCACATTCGGGTAAAACCAGGGCAGCAAGGGTAATTCCGTCTTTTCACAAGATACGCTGCTCGGATTGACCTGAAAATTAGAAAATTTCTGGGTTCTCACACTCATTCTTTCGGGGCGTCACAAACTCCCCTCCTTAAAAGAACGTCGTCCTCGACATTCCATCTTACACCAATCAAGTCGAGACATCCCGCAAGAATCACTAATATTTCAGACCAAACCCACTGTCCGGCATCCTAAACTTCAAGCCTAGGATACACTACAAGAATCTGAAGCCTAAGCTCTGATACCAACTGTGACGGCCCCACCTCCCCCTAAGGCGAACCAAAGGGTTCGGCGGGCCGCCTGCCCAGCTCTCGCCGGGACTCAGCCGTTCACTACAGTCCTCAAATGAATTACAATATAAATCTCAAATATTACACAAGTTCTTCAATAATTACATGTCATAAGCGAAGCGGAAACTAAATTTTCAACTATACATCAAATGATTCCAAATCCAAACTGTACAAGATATATGCCATCCAGCCACATGAATATGTACTACTCGCCCTTCCTTCGCCTTGAGCCCTGTGGAGGGGAATAAAATCGTTTTGGGGGGAGCTAGAAGCTCAGCGAGTAACCAGTAAAAGCAGTCATCAAATATATTTCACAATAATGCATTTCAATGATGTCATGATTCCAAGATCAAATGTACATTTATTGCTCTCGTGAGCCTGTGAAATCATTGCACTTGAACACCCAACGCTCAAATAGATCATTTTACATTAACAGTGAGAGGGAGCCCCTTTTTGAGCTCCAGATAACATCAACATGAACCATAAACAGGGTGGAGACGTTGGTGTCCAGCACAAGACTTTCCCAGAACTCATTGAAGCCAAAATCATATCATGAATTCACATGCAAGCACGCATGAGATGCCGTCGAGTAAATAATGCAAGAAACATTTCAATAAAAACTTTGGAAACAGTTTAGGGTCACTCACCTCCATGGTTCAGAAACCATCCATCAAATATCATCGCCTTACTCAAATCCAAGCCTTAGATCACAAACGCAAAGCAATCAAGCCCTTTAAAAGTTCGGACAACACTTCCCCTAAATTTGCTTACTTTTGCTGCCGTCATGGCTTCATTATATTTCTCATTCAAACCCAAAGGTACACACACAACAACAAGTTCATTCAATAGCCATTCAGCAAGCTTCCAGAAGTACAAATACAAGTCAAGCTAGGGAAAAGTCCGGAAATGAAAGTTAAGCTCAAACCCAGAAAAACAGTTTTTGACATCATTTTGCGGTAATGGCACCAAAGGCACTACGATTATCGGATAAAGGTCCAAGACCCACCGTTTCGAAGCTAAGAGATCAGGCTACAATGCTGAAGAAGCCAACTCTGTCCAGTATCGAGTGTAACCAGGTAAAAAATGCAAGATACTACACCAGAACCGCAAAAACAGGTTCGCCAATCGCATTCTGGTGCAAACATCATAAATCAACCTACCTAAGTCCAAATTCAGAAATTCCAAAGCCATCCGAAAGATAAGAAACAGGGCTACATTTCATCAGAAGACCTCAACAACCAATTCGGAAGCATTCCCAACCAAAATAACCAATTACAGACGCAATTCTCACATTCGGGTAAAACCAGGGCAGCAAGGGTAATTCCATCTTTTCACAAGATACGCTGCTCGGATTGACCTGAAAATTAGAAAATTTCTGGGTTCTCACACTCATTCTTTCGGGGCGTCACAAACTCCCCTCCTTAAAAGAACGTCGTCCTCGACATTCCATCTTACACCAATCAAGTCGAGACATCCCGCAAGAATCACTAATATTTCAGACCAAACCCACTGTCCGGCATCCTAAACTTCAAGCCTAGGATACACTACAAGAATCTGAAGCCTAAGCTCTGATACCGACTGTGACGGCCCCACCTCCCCCTAAGGCGAACCAAAGGGTTCGGCGGGCCGCCTGCCCAGCTCTCGCCGGGACTCAGCCGTTCACTACAGTCCTCAAATGAATTACAATATAAATCTCAAATATTACACAAGTTCTTCAATAATTACATGTCATAAGCGAAGCGGAAACTAAATTTTCAACTATACATCAAATGATTCCAAATCCAAACTGTACAAGATATATGCCATCCAGCCACATGAATATGTACTACTCGCCCTTCCTTCGCCTTGAGCCCTGTGGAGGGGAATAAAATCGTTTTGGGGGGAGCTAGAAGCTCAGCGAGTAACCAGTAAAAGCAGTCATCAAATATATTTCACAATAATGCATTTCAATGATGTCATGATTCCAAGATCAAATGTACATTTATTGCTCTCGTGAGCCTGTGAAATCATTGCACTTGAACACCCAACGCTCAAATAGATCATTTTACATTAACAGTGAGAGGGAGCCCCTTTTTGAGCTCCAGATAACATCAACATGAACCATAAACAGGGTGGAGACGTTGGTGTCCAGCACAAGACTTTCCCAGAACTCATTGAAGCCAAAATCATATCATGAATTCACATGCAAGCACGCATGAGATGCCGTCGAGTAAATAATGCAAGAAACATTTCAATAAAAACTTTGGAAACAGTTTAGGGTCACTCACCTCCATGGTTCAGAAACCATCCATCAAATATCATCGCCTTACTCAAATCCAAGCCTTAGATCACAAACGCAAAGCAATCAAGCCCTTTAAAAGTTCGGACAACACTTCCCCTAAATTTGCTTACTTTTGCTGCCGTCATGGCTTCATTATATTTCTCATTCAAACCCAAAGGTACACACACAACAACAAGTTCATTCAATAGCCATTCAGCAAGCTTCCAGAAGTACAAATACAAGTCAAGCTAGGGAAAAGTCCGGAAATGAAAGTTAAGCTCAAACCCAGAAAAACAGTTTTTGACATCATTTTGCGGTAATGGCACCAAAGGCACTACGATTATCGGATAAAGGTCCAAGACCCACCGTTTCGAAGCTAAGAGATCAGGCTACAATGCTGAAGAAGCCAACTCTGTCCAGTTTCGAGTGTAACCAGGTAAAAAATGCAAGATACTACACCAGAACCGCAAAAACAGGTTCGCCAATCGCATTCTGGTGCAAACATCATAAATCAACCTACCTAAGTCCAAATTCAGAAATTCCAAAGCCATCCGAAAGATAAGAAACAGGGCTACATTTCATCAGAAGACCTCAACAACCAATTCGGAAGCATTCCCAACCAAAATAACCAATTACAGACGCAATTCTCACATTCGGGTAAAACCAGGGCAGCAAGGGTAATTCCATCTTTTCACAAGATACGCTGCTCGGATTGACCTGAAAATTAGAAAATTTCTGGGTTCTCACACTCATTCTTTCGGGGCGTCACAAACTCCCCTCCTTAAAAGAACGTCGTCCTCGACATTCCATCTTACACCAATCAAGTCGAGACATCCCGCAAGAATCACTAATATTTCAGACCAAACCCACTGTCCGGCATCCTAAACTTCAAGCCTAGGATACACTACAAGAATCTGAAGCCTAAGCTCTGATACCAACTGTGACGGCCCCACCTCCCCCTAAGGCGAACCAAAGGGTTCGGCGGGCCGCCTGCCCAGCTCTCGCCGGGACTCAGCCGTTCACTACAGTCCTCAAATGAATTACAATATAAATCTCAAATATTACACAAGTTCTTCAATAATTACATGTCATAAGCGAAGCGGAAACTAAATTTTCAACTATACATCAAATGATTCCAAATCCAAACTGTACAAGATATATGCCATCCAGCCACATGAATATGTACTACTCGCCCTTCCTTCGCCTTGAGCCCTGTGGAGGGGAATAAAATCGTTTTGGGGGGAGCTAGAAGCTCAGCGAGTAACCAGTAAAAGCAGTCATCAAATATATTTCACAATAATGCATTTCAATGATGTCATGATTCCAAGATCAAATGTACATTTATTGCTCTCGTGAGCCAGTGAAATCATTGCACTTGAACACCCAACGCTCAAATAGATCATTTTACATTAACAGTGAGAGGGAGCCCCTTTTTGAGCTCCAGATAACATCAACATGAACCATAAACAGGGTGGAGACGTTGGTGTCCAGCACAAGACTTTCCCAGAACTCATTGAAGCCAAAATCATATCATGAATTCACATGCAAGCACGCATGAGATGCCGTCGAGTAAATAATGCAAGAAACATTTCAATAAAAACTTTGGAAACAGTTTAGGGTCACTCACCTCCATGGTTCAGAAACCATCCATCAAATATCATCGCCTTACTCAAATCCAAGCCTTAGATCACAAACGCAAAGCAATCAAGCCCTTTAAAAGTTCGGACAACACTTCCCCTAAATTTGCTTACTTTTGCTGCCGTCATGGCTTCATTATATTTCTCATTCAAACCCAAAGGTACACACACAACAACAAGTTCATTCAATAGCCATTCAGCAAGCTCCCAGAAGTACAAATACAAGTCAAGCTAGGGAAAAGTCCGGAAATGAAAGTTAAGCTCAAACCCAGAAAAACAGTTTTTGACATCATTTTGCGGTAATGGCACCAAAGGCACTACGATTATCGGATGAAGGTCCAAGACCCACCGTTTCGAAGCTAAGAGATCAGGCTACAATGCTGAAGAAGCCAACTCTGTCCAGTATCGAGTGTAACCAGGTAAAAAATGCAAGATACTACACCAGAACCGCAAAAATAGGTTCGCCAATCGTATTCTGGTGCAAACATCATAAATCAACCTACCTAAGTCCAAATTCAGAAATTCCAAAGCCATCCGAAAGGTAAGAAACAGGGCTACATTTCATCAGAAGACCTCAACAACCAATTCGGAAGCATTTCCAACCAAAATAACCAATTACAGACGCAATTCTCACATTCGGGTAAAACCAGGGCAGCAAGGGTAATTCCGTCTTTTCACAAGATACGCTGCTCGGATTGACCTGAAAATTAGAAAATTTCTGGGTTCTCACACTCATTCTTTCGGGGCGTCACAAACTCCCCTCCTTAAAAGAACGTCGTCCTCGACATTCCATCTTACACCAATCAAGTCGAGACATCCCGCAAGAATCACTAATATTTCAGACCAAACCCACTGTCCGGCATCCTAAACTTCAAGCCTAGGATACACTACAAGAATCTAAAGCCTAAGCTCTGATACCAACTGTGACGGCCCCACCTCCCCCTAAGGCGAACCAAAGGGTTCGGCGGGCCGCCTGCCCAGCTCTCGCCGGGACTCAGCCGTTCACTACAGTCCTCAAATGAATTACAATATAAATCTCAAATATTACAACAAGTTCTTCAATAATTACATGTCATAAGCGAAGCGGAAACTAAATTTTCAACTATACATCAAATGATTCCAAATCCAAACTGTACAAGATATATGCCATCCAGCCACATGAATATGTACTATTCGCCCTTCCTTCGCCTTGAGCCCTGTGGAGGGGAATAAAATCATTTTGGGGGGAGCTAGAAGCTCAGCGAGTAACCAGTAAAAGCAGTCATCAAATATATTTCACAATAATGCATTTCAATGATGTCATGATTCCAAGATCAAATGTACATTTATTGCTCTCGTGAGCCAGTGAAATCATTGCACTTGAACACCCAACGCTCAAATAGATCATTTTACATTAACAGTGAGAGGGAGCCCCTTTTTGAGCTCCAGATAACATCAACATGAACCATAAACAGGGTGGAGACGTTGGTGTCCAGCACAAGACTTTCCCAGAACTCATTGAAGCCAAAATCATATCATGAATTCACATGCAAGCACGCATGAGATGCCGTCGAGTAAATAATGCAAGAAACATTTCAATAAAAACTTTGGAAACAGTTTAGGGTCACTCACCTCCATGGTTCAGAAACCATCCATCAAATATCATCGCCTTACTCAAATCCAAGCCTTAGATCACAAACGCAAAGCAATCAAGCCCTTTAAAAGTTCGGACAACACTTCCCCTAAATTTGCTTACTTTTGCTGCCGTCATGGCTTCATTATATTTCTCATTCAAACCCAAAGGTACACACACAACAACAAGTTCATTCAATAGCCATTCAGCAAGCTTCCAGAAGTACAAATACAAGTCAAGCTAGGGAAAAGTCCGGAAATGAAAGTTAAGCTCAAACCCAGAAAAACAGTTTTTGACATCATTTTGCGGTAATGGCACCAAAGGCACTACGATTATCGGATAAAGGTCCAAGACCCACCGTTTCGAAGCTAAGAGATCAGGCTACAATGCTGAAGAAGCCAACTCTGTCCAGTATCGAGTGTAACCAGGTAAAAAATGCAAGATACTACACCAGAACCGCAAAAACAGGTTCGCCAATCGCATTCTGGTGCAAACATCATAAATCAACCTACCTAAGTCCAAATTCAGAAATTCCAAAGCCATCCGAAAGATAAGAAACAGGGCTACATTTCATCAGAAGACCTCAACAACCAATTCGGAAGCATTCCCAACCAAAATAACCAATTACAGACGCAATTCTCACATTCGGGTAAAACCAGGGCAGCAAGGGTAATTCCATCTTTTCACAAGATACGCTGCTCGGATTGACCTGAAAATTAGAAAATTTCTGGGTTCTCACACTCATTCTTTCGGGGCGTCACAAACTCCCCTCCTTAAAAGAACGTCGTCCTCGACATTCCATCTTACACCAATCAAGTCGAGACATCCCGCAAGAATCACTAATATTTCAGACCAAACCCACTGTCCGGCATCCTAAACTTCAAGCCTAGGATACACTACAAGAATCTGAAGCCTAAGCTCTGATACCGACTGTGACGGCCCCACCTCCCCCTAAGGCGAACCAAAGGGTTCGGCGGGCCGCCTGCCCATCTCTCGCCGGGACTCAGCCGTTCACTACAGTCCTCAAATGAATTACAATATAAATCTCAAATATTACACAAGTTCTTCAATAATTACATGTCATAAGCGAAGCGGAAACTAAATTTTCAACTATACATCAAATGATTCCAAATCCAAACTGTACAAGATATATGCCATCCAGCCACATGAATATGTACTACTCGCCCTTCCTTCGCCTTGAGCCCTGTGGAGGGGAATAAAATCGTTTTGGGGGGAGCTAGAAGCTCAGCGAGTAACCAGTAAAAGCAGTCATCAAATATATTTCACAATAATGCATTTCAATGATGTCATGATTCCAAGATCAAATGTACATTTATTGCTCTCGTGAGCCTGTGAAATCATTGCACTTGAACACCCAACGCTCAAATAGATCATTTTACATTAACAGTGAGAGGGAGCCCCTTTTTGAGCTCCAGATAACATCAACATGAACCATAAACAGGGTGGAGACGTTGGTGTCCAGCACAAGACTTTCCCAGAACTCATTGAAGCCAAAATCATATCATGAATTCACATGCAAGCACGCATGAGATGCCGTCGAGTAAATAATGCAAGAAACATTTCAATAAAAACTTTGGAAACAGTTTAGGGTCACTCACCTCCATGGTTCAGAAACCATCCATCAAATATCATCGCCTTACTCAAATCCAAGCCTTAGATCACAAACGCAAAGCAATCAAGCCCTTTAAAAGTTCGGACAACACTTCCCCTAAATTTGCTTACTTTTGCTGCCGTCATGGCTTCATTATATTTCTCATTCAAACCCAAAGGTACACACACAACAACAAGTTCATTCAATAGCCATTCAGCAAGCTTCCAGAAGTACAAATACAAGTCAAGCTAGGGAAAAGTCCGGAAATGAAAGTTAAGCTCAAACCCAGAAAAACAGTTTTTGACATCATTTTGCGGTAATGGCACCAAAGGCACTACGATTATCGGATAAAGGTCCAAGACCCACCGTTTCGAAGCTAAGAGATCAGGCTACAATGCTGAAGAAGCCAACTCTGTCCAGTTTCGAGTGTAACCAGGTAAAAAATGCAAGATACTACACCAGAACCGCAAAAACAGGTTCGCCAATCGCATTCTGGTGCAAACATCATAAATCAACCTACCTAAGTCCAAATTCAGAAATTCCAAAGCCATCCGAAAGATAAGAAACAGGGCTACATTTCATCAGAAGACCTCAACAACCAATTCGGAAGCATTCCCAACCAAAATAACCAATTACAGACGCAATTCTCACATTCGGGTAAAACCAGGGCAGCAAGGGTAATTCCATCTTTTCACAAGATACGCTGCTCGGATTGACCTGAAAATTAGAAAATTTCTGGGTTCTCACACTCATTCTTTCGGGGCGTCACAAACTCCCCTCCTTAAAAGAACGTCGTCCTCGACATTCCATCTTACACCAATCAAGTCGAGACATCCCGCAAGAATCACTAATATTTCAGACCAAACCCACTGTCCGGCATCCTAAACTTCAAGCCTAGGATACACTACAAGAATCTGAAGCCTAAGCTCTGATACCAACTGTGACGGCCCCACCTCCCCCTAAGGCGAACCAAAGGGTTCGGCGGGCCGCCTGCCCAGCTCTCGCCGGGACTCAGCCGTTCACTACAGTCCTCAAATGAATTACAATATAAATCTCAAATATTACACAAGTTCTTCAATAATTACATGTCATAAGCGAAGCGGAAACTAAATTTTCAACTATACATCAAATGATTCCAAATCCAAACTGTACAAGATATATGCCATCCAGCCACATGAATATGTACTACTCGCCCTTCCTTCGCCTTGAGCCCTGTGGAGGGGAATAAAATCGTTTTGGGGGGAGCTAGAAGCTCAGCGAGTAACCAGTAAAAGCAGTCATCAAATATATTTCACAATAATGCATTTCAATGATGTCATGATTCCAAGATCAAATGTACATTTATTGCTCTCGTGAGCCAGTGAAATCATTGCACTTGAACACCCAACGCTCAAATAGATCATTTTACATTAACAGTGAGAGGGAGCCCCTTTTTGAGCTCCAGATAACATCAACATGAACCATAAACAGGGTGGAGACGTTGGTGTCCAGCACAAGACTTTCCCAGAACTCATTGAAGCCAAAATCATATCATGAATTCACATGCAAGCACGCATGAGATGCCGTCGAGTAAATAATGCAAGAAACATTTCAATAAAAACTTTGGAAACAGTTTAGGGTCACTCACCTCCATGGTTCAGAAACCATCCATCAAATATCATCGCCTTACTCAAATCCAAGCCTTAGATCACAAACGCAAAGCAATCAAGCCCTTTAAAAGTTCGGACAACACTTCCCCTAAATTTGCTTACTTTTGCTGCCGTCATGGCTTCATTATATTTCTCATTCAAACCCAAAGGTACACACACAACAACAAGTTCATTCAATAGCCATTCAGCAAGCTCCCAGAAGTACAAATACAAGTCAAGCTAGGGAAAAGTCCGGAAATGAAAGTTAAGCTCAAACCCAGAAAAACAGTTTTTGACATCATTTTGCGGTAATGGCACCAAAGGCACTACGATTATCGGATGAAGGTCCAAGACCCACCGTTTCGAAGCTAAGAGATCAGGCTACAATGCTGAAGAAGCCAACTCTGTCCAGTATCGAGTGTAACCAGGTAAAAAATGCAAGATACTACACCAGAACCGCAAAAATAGGTTCGCCAATCGTATTCTGGTGCAAACATCATAAATCAACCTACCTAAGTCCAAATTCAGAAATTCCAAAGCCATCCGAAAGGTAAGAAACAGGGCTACATTTCATCAGAAGACCTCAACAACCAATTCGGAAGCATTTCCAACCAAAATAACCAATTACAGACGCAATTCTCACATTCGGGTAAAACCAGGGCAGCAAGGGTAATTCCGTCTTTTCACAAGATACGCTGCTCGGATTGACCTGAAAATTAGAAAATTTCTGGGTTCTCACACTCATTCTTTCGGGGCGTCACAAACTCCCCTCCTTAAAAGAACGTCGTCCTCGACATTCCATCTTACACCAATCAAGTCGAGACATCCCGCAAGAATCACTAATATTTCAGACCAAACCCACTGTCCGGCATCCTAAACTTCAAGCCTAGGATACACTACAAGAATCTAAAGCCTAAGCTCTGATACCAACTGTGACGGCCCCACCTCCCCCTAAGGCGAACCAAAGGGTTCGGCGGGCCGCCTGCCCAGCTCTCGCCGGGACTCAGCCGTTCACTACAGTCCTCAAATGAATTACAATATAAATCTCAAATATTACAACAAGTTCTTCAATAATTACATGTCATAAGCGAAGCGGAAACTAAATTTTCAACTATACATCAAATGATTCCAAATCCAAACTGTACAAGATATATGCCATCCAGCCACATGAATATGTACTATTCGCCCTTCCTTCGCCTTGAGCCCTGTGGAGGGGAATAAAATCATTTTGGGGGGAGCTAGAAGCTCAGCGAGTAACCAGTAAAAGCAGTCATCAAATATATTTCACAATAATGCATTTCAATGATGTCATGATTCCAAGATCAAATGTACATTTATTGCTCTCGTGAGCCAGTGAAATCATTGCACTTGAACACCCAACGCTCAAATAGATCATTTTACATTAACAGTGAGAGGGAGCCCCTTTTTGAGCTCCAGATAACATCAACATGAACCATAAACAGGGTGGAGACGTTGGTGTCCAGCACAAGACTTTCCCAGAACTCATTGAAGCCAAAATCATATCATGAATTCACATGCAAGCACGCATGAGATGCCGTCGAGTAAATAATGCAAGAAACATTTCAATAAAAACTTTGGAAACAGTTTAGGGTCACTCACCTCCATGGTTCAGAAACCATCCATCAAATATCATCGCCTTACTCAAATCCAAGCCTTAGATCACAAACGCAAAGCAATCAAGCCCTTTAAAAGTTCGGACAACACTTCCCCTAAATTTGCTTACTTTTGCTGCCGTCATGGCTTCATTATATTTCTCATTCAAACCCAAAGGTACACACACAACAACAAGTTCATTCAATAGCCATTCAGCAAGCTTCCAGAAGTACAAATACAAGTCAAGCTAGGGAAAAGTCCGGAAATGAAAGTTAAGCTCAAACCCAGAAAAATAGTTTTTGACATCGTTTTACGGTAATGGCACCAAAGGCACTACGATTATCGAATGAAGGTCCAAGACCCACCGTTTCGAAGCTAAGAGATCAGGCTACAATGCTAAAGAAGCCAACTCTGTCCAGTATCGAGTGTAACCAGGTAAAAAATGCAAGATACTACACCAGAACCGCAAAAATAGGTTCGCCAATCGTATTCTGGTGCAAACATCATAAATCAACCTACCTAAGTCCAAATTCAGAAATTCCAAAGCCATCCGAAAGGTAAGAAACAGGGCTACATTTCATCAGAAGAACTCAACAACCAATTCGGAAGCATTCCCAACCAAAATAACCAATTATAGACGCAATTCTCACATTCGGGTAAAACCAGGGCAGCAAGGGTAATTCCGTCTTTTCACAAGATACGCTGCTCGGATTGACCTGAAAATTAGAAAATTTCTGGGTTCTCACACTCATTCTTTCGGGGCGTCACAAACTCCCCTCCTTAAAAGAACGTCGTCCTCGACATTCCATCTTACACCAATCAAGTCGAGACATCCCGCAAGAATCACTAATATTTCAGACCAAACCCACTGTCCGGCATCCTAAACTTCAAGCCTAGGATACACTACAAGAATCTAAAGCCTAAGCTCTGATACTAACAGTGACGGCCCCACCTCCCCCTAAGGCGAACCAAAGGGTTCGGCGGGCCGCCTGCCCAGCTCTCGCCGGGACTCAGCCGTTCACTACAGTCCTCAAATGAATTACAATATAAATCTCAAATATTACAACAAGTTCTTCAATAATTACATGTCATAAGCGAAGCGGAAACTAAATTTTCAACTATACATCAAATGATTCCAAATCCAAACTGTACAAGATATATGCCATCCAGCCACATGAATATGTACTACTCGCCCTTCCTTCGCCTTGAGCCCTGTGGAGGGGAATAAAATCGTTTTGGGGGGAGCTAGAAGCTCAGCGAGTAACCAGTAAAAGCAGTCATCAAATATATTTCACAATAATGCATTTCAATGATGTCATGATTCCAAGATCAAATGTACATTTATTGCTCTCGTGAGCCAGTGAAATCATTGCACTTGAACACCCAACGCTCAAATAGATCATTTTACATTAACAGTGAGAGGGAGCCCCTTTTTGAGCTCCAGATAACATCAACATGAACCATAAACAGGGTGGAGACGTTGGTGTCCAGCACAAGACTTTCCCAGAAGTCATTGAAGCCAAAATCATATCATGAATTCACATGCAAGCACGCATGAGATGCCGTCGAGTAAATAATGCAAGAAACATTTCAATAAAAACTTTGGAAACAGTTTAGGGTCACTCACCTCCGTGGTTCAGAAACCATCCATCAAATATCATCGCCTTACTCAAATCCAAGCCTTAGATCACAAACGCAAATCAATCAAGCCCTTTAAAAGTTCGGACAACACTTCCCCTAAATTTGCTTACTTTTGCTGCCGTCATGGCTTCATTATATTTCTCATTCAAACCCAAAGGTACACACACAACAACAAGTTCATTCAATAGCCATTCAGCAAGCTTCCAGAAGTACAAATACAAGTCAAGCTAGGGAAAAGTCCGGAAATGAAAGTTAAGCTCAAACCCAGAAAAACAGTTTTTGACATCATTTTGCGGTAATGGCACCAAAGGCACTACGATTATCGAATGAAGGTCCAAGACCCACCGTTTCGAAGCTAAGAGATCAGGCTACAATGCTGAAGAAGCCAACTCTGTCCAGTATCGAGTGTAACCAGGTAAAAAATGCAAGATACTACACCAGAACCGCAAAAACAGGTTCGCCAATCGTATTCTGGTGCAAACATCATAAATCAACCTACCTAAGTCCAAATTCAGAAATTCCAAAGCCATCCGAAAGGTAAGAAACAGGGCTACATTTCATCAGAAGACCTCAACAACCAATTCGGAAGCATTCCCAACCAAAATAACCAATTACAGACGCAATTCTCACATTCGGGTAAAACCAGGGCAGCAAGGGTAATTCCGTCTTTTCACAAGATACGCTGCTCGGATTGACCTGAAAATTAGAAAATTTCTGGGTTCTCACACTCATTCTTTCGGGGCGTCACAAACTCCCCTCCTTAAAAGAACGTCGTCCTCGACATTCCATCTTACACCAATCAAGTCGAGACATCCCGCAAGAATCACTAATATTTCAGACCAAACCCACTGTCCGGCATCCTAAACTTCAAGCCTAGGATACACTACAAGAATCTAAAGCCTAAGCTCTGATACCAACTGTGACGGCCCCACCTCCCCCTAAGGCGAACCAAAGGGTTCGGCGGGCCGCCTGCCCAGCTCTCGCCGGGACTCAGCCGTTCACTACAGTCCTCAAATGAATTACAATATAAATCTCAAATATTACAACAAGTTCTCCAATAATTACATGTCATAAGCGAAGCGGAAACTAAATTTTCAACTATACATCAAATGATTCCAAATCCAAACTGTACAAGATATATGCCATCCAGCCACATGAATATGTACTACTCGCCCTTCCTTCGCCTTGAGCCCTGTGGAGGGGAATAAAATCGTTTTGGGGGGAGCTAGAAGCTCAGCGAGTAACCAGTAAAAGCAGTCATCAAATATATTTCACAATAATGCATTTCAATGATGTCATGATTCCAAGATCAAATGTACATTTATTGCTCTCGTGAGCCAGTGAAATCATTGCACTTGAACACCCAACGCTCAAATAGATCATTTTACATTAACAGTGAGAGGGAGCCCCTTTTTGAGCTCCAGATAACATCAACATGAACCATAAACAGGGTGGAGACGTTGGTGTCCAGCACAAGACTTTCCCAGAACTCATTGAAGCCAAAATCATATCATGAATTCACATGCAAGCACGCATGAGATGCCGTCGAGTAAATAATGCAAGAAACATTTCAATAAAAACTTTGGAAACAGTTTAGGGTCACTCACCTCCATGGTTCAGAAACCATCCATCAAATATCATCGCCTTACTCAAATCCAAGCCTTAGATCACAAACGCAAAGCAATCAAGCCCTTTAAAAGTTCGGACAACACTTCCCCTAAATTTGCTTACTTTTGCTGCCGTCATGGCTTCATTATATTTCTCATTCAAACCCAAAGGTACACACACAACAACAAGTTCATTCAATAGCCATTCAGCAAGCTTCCAGAAGTACAAATACAAGTCAAGCTAGGGAAAAGTCCGGAAATGAAAGTTAAGCTCAAACCCAGAAAAACAGTTTTTGACATCATTTTGCGGTAATGGCACCAAAGGCACTACGATTATCGGATGAAGGTCCAAGACCCACCGTTTCGAAGCTAAGAGATCAGGCTATAATGCTGAAGAAGCCAACTCTGTCCAGTATCGAGTGTAACCAGGTAAAAAATGCAAGATACTACACCAGAACCGCAAAAATAGGTTCGCCAATCGCATTCTGGTGCAAACATCATAAATCAACCTACCTAAGTCCAAATTCAGAAATTCCAAAGCCATCCGAAAGGTAAGAAACAGGGCTACATTTCATCAGAAGACCTCAACAACCAATTCGGAAGCATTCCCAACCAAAATAACCAATTACAGACGCAATTCTCACATTCGGGTAAAACCAGGGCAGCAAGGGTAATTCCGTCTTTTCACAAGATACGCTGCTCGGATTGACCTGAAAATTAGAAAATTTCTGGGTTCTCACACTCATTCTTTCGGGGCGTCACAAACTCCCCTCCTTAAAAGAACGTCGTCCTCGACATTCCATCTTACACCAATCAAGTCGAGACATCCCGCAAGAATCACTAATATTTCAGACCAAACCCACTGTCCGGCATCCTAAACTTCAAGCCTAGGATACACTACAAGAATCTGAAGCCTAAGCTCTGATACCAACTGTGACGGCCCCACCTCCCCCTAAGGCGAACCAAAGGGTTCGGCGGGCCGCCTGCCCAGCTCTCGCCGGGACTCAGCCGTTCACTACAGTCCTCAAATGAATTACAATATAAATCTCAAATATTACAACAAGTTCTCCAATAATTACATGTCATAAGCGAAGCGGAAACTAAATTTTCAACTATACATCAAATGATTCCAAATCCAAACTGTACAAGATATATGCCATCCAGCCACATGAATATGTACTACTCGCCCTTCCTTCGCCTTGAGCCCTGTGGAGGGGAATAAAATCGTTTTGGGGGGAGCTAGAAGCTCAGCGAGTAACCAGTAAAAGCAGTCATCAAATATATTTCACAATAATGCATTTCAATGATGTCATGATTCCAAGATCAAATGTACATTTATTGCTCTCGTGAGCCAGTGAAATCATTGCACTTGAACACCCAACGCTCAAATAGATCATTTTACATTAACAGTGAGAGGGAGCCCCTTTTTGAGCTCCAGATAACATCAACATGAACCATAAACAGGGTGGAGACGTTGGTGTCCAGCACAAGACTTTCCCAGAACTCATTGAAGCCAAAATCATATCATGAATTCACATGCAAGCACGCATGAGATGCCGTCGAGTAAATAATGCAAGAAACATTTCAATAAAAACTTTGGAAACAGTTTAGGGTCACTCACCTCCATGGTTCAGAAACCATCCATCAAATATCATCGCCTTACTCAAATCCAAGGCTTAGATCACAAACGCAAAGCAATCAAGCCCTTTAAAAGTTCGGACAACACTTCCCCTAAATTTGCTTACTTTTGCTGCCGTCATGGCTTCATTATATTTCTCATTCAAACCCAAAGGTACACACACAACAACAAGTTCATTCAATAGCCATTCAGCAAGCTTCCAGAAGTACAAATACAAGTCAAGCTAGGGAAAAGTCCGGAAATGAAAGTTAAGCTCAAACCCAGAAAAACAGTTTTTGACATCATTTTACGGTAATGGCACCAAAGGCACTACGATTATCGAATGAAGGTCCAAGACCCACCGTTTCGAAGCTAAGAGATCAGGCTACAATGCTAAAGAAGCCAACTCTGTCCAGTATCGAGTGTAACCAGGTAAAAAATGCAAGATACTACACCAGAACCGCAAAAACAGGTTCGCCAATCGTATTCTGGTGCAAACATCATAAATCAACCTACCTAAGTCCAAATTCAGAAATTCCAAAGCCATCCGAAAGATAAGAAACAGGGCTACATTTCATCAGAAGACCTCAACAACCAATTCGGAAGCATTCCCAACCAAAATAACCAATTACAGACGCAATTCTCACATTCGGGTAAAACCAGGGCAGCAAGGGTAATTCCGTCTTTTCACAAGATACGCTGCTCGGATTGACCTGAAAATTAGAAAATTTCTGGGTTCTCACACTCATTCTTTCGGGGCGTCACAAACTCCCCTCCTTAAAAGAACGTCGTCCTCGACATTCCATCTTACACCAATCAAGTCGAGACATCCCGCAAGAATCACTAATATTTCAGACCAAACCCACTGTCCGGCATCCTAAACTTCAAGCCTAGGATACACTACAAGAATCTAAAGCCTAAGCTCTGATACCAACTGTGACGGCCCCACCTCCCCCTAAGGCGAACCAAAGGGTTCGGCGGGCCGCCTGCCCAGCTCTCGCCGGGACTCAGCCGTTCACTACAGTCCTCAAATGAATTACAATATAAATCTCAAATATTACAACAAGTTCTTCAATAATTACATGTCATAAGCGAAGCGGAAACTAAATTTTCAACTATACATCAAATGATTCCAAATCCAAACTGTACAAGATATATGCCATCCAGCCACATGAATATGTACTACTCGCCCTTCCTTCGCCTTGAGCCCTGTGGAGGGGAATAAAATCGTTTTGGGGGGAGCTAGAAGCTCAGCGAGTAACCAGTAAAAGCAGTCATCAAATATATTTCACAATAATGCATTTCAATGATGTCATGATTCCAAGATCAAATGTACATTTATTGCTCTCGTGAGCCAGTGAAATCATTGCACTTGAACACCCAACGCTCAAATAGATCATTTTACATTAACAGTGAGAGGGAGCCCCTTTTTGAGCTCCAGATAACATCAACATGAACCATAAACAGGGTGGAGACGTTGGTGTCCAGCACAAGACTTTCCCAGAACTCATTGAAGCCAAAATCATATCATGAATTCACATGCAAGCACGCATGAGATGCCGTCGAGTAAATAATGCAAGAAACATTTCAATAAAAACTTTGGAAACAGTTTAGGGTCACTCACCTCCATGGTTCAGAAACCATCCATCAAATATCATCGCCTTACTCAAATCCAAGCCTTAGATCACAAACGCAAATCAATCAAGCCCTTTAAAAGTTCGGACAACACTTCCCCTAAATTTGCTTACTTTTGCTGCCGTCATGGCTTCATTATATTTCTCATTCAAACCCAAAGGTACACACACAACAACAAGTTCATTCAATAGCCATTCAGCAAGCTTCCAGAAGTACAAATACAAGTCAAGCTAGGGAAAAGTCCGGAAATGAAAGTTAAGCTCAAACCCAGAAAAACAGTTTTTGACATCATTTTGCGGTAATGGCACCAAAGGCACTACGATTATCGAATGAAGGTCCAAGACCCACCGTTTCGAAGCTAAGAGATCAGGCTACAATGCTAAAGAAGCCAACTCTGTCCAGTATCGAGTGTAACCAGGTAAAAAATGCAAGATACTACACCAGAACCGCAAAAATAGGTTCGCCAATCGTATTCTGGTGCAAACATCATAAATCAACCTACCTAAGTCCAAATTCAGAAATTCCAAAGCCATCCGAAAGGTAAGAAACAGGGCTACATTTCATCAGAAGACCTCAACAACCAATTCGGAAGCATTCCCAACCAAAATAACCAATTACAGACGCAATTCTCACATTCGGGTAAAACCAGGGCAGCAAGGGTAATTCCGTCTTTTCACAAGATACGCTGCTCGGATTGACCTGAAAATTAGAAAATTTCTGGGTTCTCACACTCATTCTTTCGGGGCGTCACAAACTCCCCTCCTTAAAAGAACGTCGTCCTCGACATTCCATCTTACACCAATCAAGTCGAGACATCCCGCAAGAATCACTAATATTTCAGACCAAACCCACTGTCCGGCATCCTAAACTTCAAGCCTAGGATACACTACAAGAATCTAAAGCCTAAGCTCTGATACCAACTGTGACGGCCCCACCTCCCCCTAAGGCGAACCAAAGGGTTCGGCGGGCCGCCTGCCCAGCTCTCGCCGGGACTCAGCCGTTCACTACAGTCCTCAAATGAATTACAATATAAATCTCAAATATTACAACAAGTTCTCCAATAATTACATGTCATAAGCGAAGCGGAAACTAAATTTTCAACTATACATCAAATGATTCCAAATCCAAACTGTACAAGATATATGCCATCCAGCCACATGAATATGTACTACTCGCCCTTCCTTCGCCTTGAGCCCTGTGGAGGGGAATAAAATCGTTTTGGGGGGAGCTAGAAGTTCAGCGAGTAACCAGTAAAAGCAGTCATCAAATATATTTCACAATAATGCATTTCAATGATGTCATGATTCCAAGATCAAATGTACATTTATTGCTCTCGTGAGCCAGTGAAATCATTGCACTTGAACACCCAACGCTCAAATAGATCATTTTACATTAACAGTGAGAGGGAGCCCTTTTTGAGCTCCAGATAACATCAACATGAACCATAAACAGGGTGGAGACGTTGGTGTCCAGCACAAGACTTTCCCAGAACTCATTGAAGCCAAAATCATATCATGAATTCACATGCAAGCACGCATGAGATGCCGTCGAGTAAATAATGCAAGAAACATTTCAATAAAAACTTTGGAAACAGTTTAGGGTCACTCACCTCCATGGTTCAGAAACCATCCATCAAATATCATCGCCTTACTCAAATCCAAGCCTTACATCACAAACGCAAAGCAATCAAGCCCTTTAACAGTTCGGACAACACTTCCCCTAAATTTGCTTACTTTTGCTGCCGTCATGGCTTCATTATATTTCTCATTCAAACCCAAAGGTACACACACAACAACAAGTTCATTCAATAGCCATTCAGCAAGCTCCCAGAAGTACAAATACAAGTCAAGCTAGGGAAAAGTCCGGAAATGAAAGTTAAGCTCAAACCCAGAAAAATAGTTTTTGACATCATTTTGCGGTAATGGCACCAAAGGCACTACGATTATCGGATAAAGGTCCAAGACCCACCGTTTCGAAGCTAAGAGATCAGGCTACAATGCTGAAGAAGCCAACTCTATCCAGTATCGAGTGTAACCAGGTAAAAAATGCAAGATACTACACCAGAACCGCAAAAACAGGTTCGCCAATCGCATTCTGGTGCAAACATCATAAATCAACCTACCTAAGTCCAAATTCAGAAATTCCAAAGCCATCCGAAAGATAAGAAACAGGGCTACATTTCATCAGAAGACCTCAACAACCAATTCGGAAGCATTCCCAACCAAAATAACCAATTATAGACGCAATTCTCACATTCGGGTAAAACCAGGGCAGCAAGGGTAATTCCGTCTTTTCACAAGATACGCTGCTCGGATTGACCTGAAAATTAGAAAATTTCTGGGTTCTCACACTCATTCTTTCGGGGTGTCACAAATTCCTCTCCTTAAAAGAACGTCGTCCTCGACATTCCATCTTACACCAATCAAGTCGAGACATCCCGCAAGAATCACTAATATTTCAGACCAAACCCACTGTCCGGCATCCTAAACTTCAAGCCTAGGATACACTACAAGAATCTGAAGCCTAAGCTCTGATACCAACTGTGACGGCCCCACCTCCCCCTAAGGCGAACCAAAGGGTTCGGCGGGCCGCCTGCCCAGCTCTCGCCGGGACTCAGCCGTTCACTACAGTCCTCAAATGAATTACAATATAAATCTCAAATATTACAACAAGTTCTTCAATAATTACATGTCATAAGCGAAGCGGAAACTAAATTTTCAACTATACATCAAATGATTCCAAATCCAAACTGTACAAGATATATGCCATCCAGCCACATGAATATGTACTACTCGCCCTTCCTTCGCCTTGAGCCCTGTGGAGGGGAATAAAATCGTTTTGGGGGGAGCTAGAAGCTCAGCGAGTAACCAGTAAAAGCAGTCATCAAATATATTTCACAATAATGCATTTCAATGATGTCATGATTCCAAGATCAAATGTACATTTATTGCTCTCGTGAGCCAGTGAAATCATTGCACTTGAACACCCAACGCTCAAATAGATCATTTTACATTAACAGTGAGAGGGAGCCCCTTTTTGAGCTCCAGATAACATCAACATGAACCATAAACAGGGTGGAGACGTTGGTGTCCAGCACAAGACTTTCCCAGAACTCATTGAAGCCAAAATCATATCATGAATTCACATGCAAGCACGCATGAGATGCCGTCGAGTAAATAATGCGAGAAACATTTCAACAAAAACTTTGGAAACAGTTTAGGGTCACTCACCTCCATGGTTCAGAAACCATCCATCAAATATCATCGCCTTACTCAAATCCAAGCCTTACATCACAAACGCAAAGCAATCAAGCCCTTTAAAAGTTCGGACAACACTTCCCCTAAATTTGCTTACTTTTGCTGCCGTCATGGCTTCATTATATTTCTCATTCAAACCCAAAGGTACACACACAACAACAAGTTCATTCAATAGCCATTCAGCAAGCTCCCAGAAGTACAAATACAAGTCAAGCTAGGGAAAAGTCCGGAAATGAAAGTTAAGCTCAAACCCAGAAAAATAGTTTTTGACATCATTTTGCGGTAATGGCACCAAAGGCACTACGATTATCGGATAAAGGTCCAAGACCCACCGTTTCGAAGCTAAGAGATCAGGCTACAATGCTGAAGAAGCCAACTCTGTCCAGTATCGAGTGTAACCAGGTAAAAAATGCAAGATACTACACCAGAACCGCAAAAATAGGTTCGCCAATCGTATTCTGGTGCAAACATCATAAATCAACCTACCTAAGTCCAAATTCAGAAATTCCAAAGCCATCCGAAAGGTAAGAAACAGGGCTACATTTCATCAGAAGACCTCAACAACCAATTCGGAAGCATTCCCAACCAAAATAACCAATTACAGACGCAATTCTCACATTCGGGTAAAACCAGGGCAGCAAGGGTAATTCCGTCTTTTCACAAGATACGCTGCTCGGATTGACCTGAAAATTAGAAAATTTCTGGGTTCTCACACTCATTCTTTCGGGGTGTCACAAACTCCTCTCCTTAAAAGAACGTCGTCCTCGACATTCCATCTTACACCAATCAAGTCGAGACATCCCGCAAGAATCACTAATATTTCAGACCAAACCCACTGTCCGGCATCCTAAACTTCAATCCTAGGATACACTACAAGAATCTGAAGCATAAGCTCTGATACCAACTGTGACGGCCCCACCTCCCCCTAAGGCGAACCAAAGGGTTCGACGGGCCGCCTGCCCAGCTCTCGCCGGGACTCAGCCGTTCACTACAGTCCTCAAATGAATTACAATATAAATCTCAAATATTACAACAAGTTCTTCAATAATTACATGTCATAAGCGAAGCGGAAACTAAATTTTCAACTATACATCAAATGATTCCAAATCCAAACTGTACAAGATATATGCCATCCAGCCACATGAATATGTACTACTCGCCCTTCCTTCGCCTTGAGCCCTGTGGAGGGGAATAAAATCGTTTTGGGGGGAGCTAGAAGCTCAGCGAGTAACCAGTAAAAGCAGTCATCAAATATATTTCACAATAATGCATTTCAATGATGTCATGATTCCAAGATCAAATGTACATTTATTGCTCTCGTGAGCCAGTGAAATCATTGCACTTGAACACCCAACGCTCAAATAGATCATTTTACATTAACAGTGAGAGGGAGCCCCTTTTTGAGCTCCAGATAACATCAACATGAACCATAAACAGGGTGGAGACGTTGGTGTCCAGCACAAGACTTTCCCAGAACTCATTGAAGCCAAAATCATATCATGAATTCACATGCAAGCACGCATGAGATGCCGTCGAGTAAATAATGCGAGAAACATTTCAACAAAAACTTTGGAAACAGTTTAGGGTCACTCACCTCCATGGTTCAGAAACCATCCATCAAATATCATCGCCTTACTCAAATCCAAGCCTTAGATCACAAACGCAAAGCAATCAAGCCCTTTAAAAGTTCGGACAACACTTCCCCTAAATTTGCTTACTTTTGCTGCCGTCATGGCTTCATTATATTTCTCATTCAAACCCAAAGGTACACACACAACAACAAGTTCATTAAATAGCCATTCAGCAAGCTTCCAGAAGTACAAATACAAGTCAAGCTAGGGAAAAGTCCGGAAATGAAAGTTAAGCTCAAACCCAGAAAAACAGTTTTTGACATCATTTTGCGGTAATGGCACCAAAGGCACTATGATTATCGAATGAAGGTCCAAGACCCACCGTTTCGAAGCTAAGAGATCAGGCTACAATGCTAAAGAAGCCAACTCTGTCCAGTATCGAGTGTAACCAGGTAAAAAATGCAAGATACTACACCAGAACCGCAAAAACATGTTCGCCAATCGTATTCTGGTGCAAACATCATAAATCAACCTACCTAAGTCCAAATTCAGAAATTCCAAAGCCATCCGAAAGGTAAGAAACAAGGCTACATTTCATTAGAAGACCTCAACAACCAATTCGGAAGCATTCCCAACCAAAATAACCAATTACAGACGCAATTCTCACATTCGGGTAAAACCAGGGCAGCAAGGGTAATTCCGTCTTTTCACAAGATACGCTGCTCGGATTGACCTGAAAATTAGAAAATTTCTGGGTTCTCACACTCATTCTTTCGGGGCGTCACAAACTCCCCTCCTTAAAAGAACGTCGTCCTCGACATTCCATCTTACACCAATCAAGTCGAGACATCCCGCAAGAATCACTAATATTTCAGACCAAACCCACTGTCCGGCATCCTAAAATTCAAGCCTAGGATACACTACAAGAATCTAAAGCCTATGCTCTGATACCAACTGTGACGGCCCCACCTCCCCCTAAGGCGAACCAAAGGGTTCGGCGGGCCGCCTGCCCAGCTCTCGCCGGGATTCAGCCGTTCACTACAGTCCTCAAATGAATTACAATATAAATCTCAAATATTACAACAAGTTCTTCAATAATTACATGTCATAAGCGAAGCGGAAAATAAATTTTCAACTATACATCAAATGATTCCAAATCCAAACTGTACAAGATATATGCCATCCAGCCACATGAATATGTACTACTCGCCCTTCCTTCGCCTTGAGCCCTGTGGAGGGGAATAAAATCATTTTGGGGGGAGCTAGAATCTCAGCGAGTAACCAGTAAAAGCAGTCATCAAATATATTTCACAATAATGCATTTCAATGATGTCATGATTCCAAGATCAAATGTACATTTATTGCTCTCGTGAGCCAGTGAAATCATTGCACTTGAACACCCAACGCTCAAATAGATCATTTTACATTAACAGTGAGAGGGAGCCCCTTTTTGAGCTCCAGATAACATCAACATGAACCATAAACAGGGTGGAGACGTTGGTGTCCAGCACAAGACTTTCCCAGAACTCATTGAAGCCAAAATCATATCATGAATTCACATGCAAGCACGCATGAGATGCCGTCGAGTAAATAATGCAAGAAACATTTCAATAAAAACTTTGGAAACAGTTTAGGGTCACTCACCTCCATGGTTCAGAAACCATCCATCAAATATCATCGCCTTACTCAAATCCAAGCCTTAGATCACAAACGCAAAGCAATCAAGCCCTTTAAAAGTTCGGACAACACTTCCCCTAAATTTGCTTACTTTTGCTGCCGTCATGGCTTCATTATATTTCTCATTCAAACCCAAAGGTACACACACAACAACAAGTTCATTCAATAGCCATTCAGCAAGCTCCCAGAAGTACAAATACAAGTCAAGCTAGGGAAAAGTCCGGAAATGAAAGTTAAGCTCAAACCCAGAAAAATAGTTTTTGACATCATTTTGCGGTAATGGCACCAAAGGCACTACGATTATCGGATAAAGGTCCAAGACCCACCGTTTCGAAGCTAAGAGATCAGGCTACAATGCTGAAGAAGCCAACTCTGTCCAGTATCGAGTGTAACCAGGTAAAAAATGCAAGATACTACACCAGAACCGCAAAAACAGGTTCGCCAATCGCATTCTGGTGCAAACATCATAAATCAACCTACCTAAGTCCAAATTCAGAAATTCCAAAGCCATCCGAAAGGTAAGAAACAAGGCTACATTTCATCAGAAGACCTCAACAACCAATTCGGAAGCATTCCCAACCAAAATAACCAATTACAGACGCAATTCTCACATTCGGGTAAAACCAGGGCAGCAAGGGTAATTCCGTCTTTTCACAAGATACGCTGCTCGGATTGACCTGAAAATTAGAAAATTTCTGGGTTCTCACACTCATTCTTTCGGGGCGTCACAAACTCCCCTCCTTAAAAGAACGTCGTCCTCGACATTCCATCTTACACCAATCAAGTCGAGACATCCCGCAAGAATCACTAATATTTCAGACCAAACCCACTGTCCGGCATCCTAAACTTCAAGCCTAGGATACACTACAAGAATCTAAAGCCTATGCTCTGATACCAACTGTGACGGCCCCACCTCCCCCTAAGGCGAACCAAAGGGTTCGGCGGGCCGCCTGCCCAGCTCTCGCCGGGATTCAGCCGTTCACTACAGTCCTCAAATGAATTACAATATAAATCTCAAATATTACAACAAGTTCTTCAATAATTACATGTCATAAGCGAAGCGGAAAATAAATTTTCAACTATACATCAAATGATTCCAAATCCAAACTGTACAAGATATATGCCATCCAGCCACATGAATATGTACTACTCGCCCTTCCTTCGCCTTGAGCCCTGTGGAGGGGAATAAAATCATTTTGGGGGGAGCTAGAAGCTCAGCGAGTAACCAGTAAAAGCAGTCATCAAATATATTTCACAATAATGCATTTCAATGATGTCATGATTCCAAGATCAAATGTACATTTATTGCTCTCGTGAGCCAGTGAAATCATTGCACTTGAACACCCAACGCTCAAATAGATCATTTTACATTAACAGTGAGAGGGAGCCCCTTTTTGAGCTCCAGATAACATCAACATGAACCATAAACAGGGTGGAGACGTTGGTGTCCAGCACAAGACTTTCCCAGAACTCATTGAAGCCAAAATCATATCATGAATTCACATGCAAGCACGCATGAGATGCCGTCGAGTAAATAATGCAAGAAACATTTCAATAAAAACTTTGGAAACAGTTTAGGGTCACTCACCTCCATGGTTCAGAAACCATCCATCAAATATCATCGCCTTACTCAAATCCAAGCCTTAGATCACAAACGCAAAGCAATCAAGCCCTTTAAAAGTTCGGACAACACTTCCCCTAAATTTGCTTACTTTTGCTGCCGTCATGGCTTCATTATATTTCTCATTCAAACCCAAAGGTACACACACAACAACAAGTTCATTCAATAGCCATTCAGCAAGCTCCCAGAAGTACAAATACAAGTCAAGCTAGGGAAAAGTCCGGAAATGAAAGTTAAGCTCAAACCCAGAAAAACAGTTTTTGACATCATTTTGCGGTAATGGCACCAAAGGCACTACGATTATCGAATGAAGGTCCAAGACCCACCGTTTCGAAGCTAAGAGATCAGGCTACAATGCTAAAGAAGCCAACTCTATCCAGTATCGAGTGTAACCAGGTAAAAAATGCAAGATACTACACCAGAACCGCAAAAACATGTTCGCCAATCGTATTCTGGTGCAAACATCATAAATCAACCTACCTAAGTCCAAATTTAGAAATTCCAAAGCCATCCGAAAGGTAAGAAACAAGGCTACATTTCATCAGAAGATCTCAACAACCAATTCGGAAGCATTCCCAACCAAAATAACCAATTACAGACGCAATTCTCACATTCGGGTAAAACCAGGGCAGCAAGGGTAATTCCGTCTTTTCACAAGATACGCTGCTCGGATTGACCTGAAAATTAGAAAATTTCTGGGTTCTCACACTCATTCTTTCGGGGCGTCACAAACTCCCCTCCTTAAAAGAACGTCGTCCTCGACATTCCATCTTACACCAATCAAGTCGAGACATCCCGCAAGAATCACTAATATTTCAGACCAAACCCACTGTCCGGCATCCTAAACTTCAAGCCTAGGATACACTACAAGAATCTAAAGCCTAAGCTCTGATACCGACTGTGACGGCCCCACCTCCCCCTAAGGCGAACCAAAGGGTTCGGCGGGCCGCCTGCCCAACTCTCGCCGGGACTCAGCCGTTCACTACAGTCCTCAAATGAATTACAATATAAATCTCAAATATTACAACAAGTTCTTCAATAATTACATGTCATAAGCGAAGCGGAAACTAAATTTTCAACTATACATCAAATGATTCCAAATCCAAACTGTACAAGATATATGCCATCCAGCCACATGAATATGTACTACTCGCCCTTCCTTCGCCTTGAGCCCTGTGGAGGGGAATAAAATCATTTTGGGGGGAGCTAGAAGCTCAGCGAGTAACCAGTAAAAGCAGTCATCAAATATATTTCACAATAATGCATTTCAATGATGTCATGATTCCAAGATCAAATGTACATTTATTGCTCTCGTGAGCCAGTGAAATCATTGCACTTGAACACCCAACGCTCAAATAGATCATTTTACATTAACAGTGAGAGGGAGCCCCTTTTTGAGCTCCAGATAACATCAACATGAACCATAAACAGGGTGGAGACGTTGGTGTCCAGCACAAGACTTTCCCAGAACTCATTGAAGCCAAAATCATATCATGAATTCACATGCAAGCACGCATGAGATGCCGTCGAGTAAATAATGCAAGAAACATTTCAATAAAAACTTTGGAAACAGTTTAGGGTCACTCACCTCCATGGTTCAGAAACCATCCATCAAATATCATCGCCTTACTCAAATCCAAGCCTTAGATCACAAACGCAAAGCAATCAAGCCCTTTAAAAGTTCGGACAACACTTCCCCTAAATTTGCTTACTTTTGCTGCCGTCATGGCTTCATTATATTTCTCATTCAAACCCAAAGGTACACACACAACAACAAGTTCATTCAATAGCCATTCAGCAAGCTCCCAGAAGTACAAATACAAGTCAAGCTAGGGAAAATTCCGGAAATGAAAGTTAAGCTCAAACCCAGAAAAACAGTTTTTGACATCATTTTGCGGTAATGGCACCAAAGGCACTACGATTATCGGATGAAGGTCCAAGACCCACCGTTTCGAAGCTAAGAGATCAGGCTACAATGCTGAAGAAGCCAACTCTGTCCAGTATCGAGTGTAACCAGGTAAAAAATGCAAGATACTACACCAGAACCGCAAAAATAGGTTCGCCAATCGTATTCTGGTGCAAACATCATAAATCAACCTACCTAAGTCCAAATTCAGAAATTCCAAAGCCATCCGAAAGGTAAGAAACAGGGCTACATTTCATCAGAAGACCTCAACAACCAATTCGGAAGCATTCCCAACCAAAATAACCAATTACAGACGCAATTCTCACATTCGGGTAAAACCAGGGCAGCAAGGGTAATTCCGTCTTTTCACAAGATACGCTGCTCGGATTGACCTGAAAATTAGAAAATTTCTGGGTTCTCACACTCATTCTTTCGGGGCGTCACAAACTCCCCTCCTTAAAAGAACGTCGTCCTCGACATTCCATCTTACACCAATCAAGTCGAGACATCCCGCAAGAATCACTAATATTTCAGACCAAACCCACTGTCCGGCATCCTAAACTTCAAGCCTAGGATACACTACAAGAATCTGAAGCCTAAGCTCTGATACCAACTGTGACGGCCCCACCTCCCCCTAAGGCGAACCAAAGGGTTCGGCGGGCCGCCTGCCCAGCTCTCGCCGGGACTCAGCCGTTCACTACAGTCCTCAAATGAATTACAATATAAATCTCAAATATTACACAAGTTCTTCAATAATTACATGTCATAAGCGAAGCGGAAACTAAATTTTCAACTGTACATCAAATGATTCCAAATCCAAACTGTACAAGATATATGCCATCCAGCCACATGAATATGTACTACTCGCCCTTCCTTCGCCTTGAGCCCTGTGGAGGGGAATAAAATCGTTTTGGGGGGAGCTAGAAGCTCAGCGAGTAACCAGTAAAAGCAGTCATCAAATATATTTCACAATAATGCATTTCAATGATGTCATGATTCCAAGATCAAATGTACATTTATTGCTCTCGTGAGCCAGTGAAATCATTGCACTTGAACACCCAACGCTCAAATAGATCATTTTACATTAACAGTGAGAGGGAGCCCCTTTTTGAGCTCCAGATAACATCAACATGAACCATAAACAGGGTGGAGACGTTGGTGTCCAGCACAAGACTTTCCCAGAACTCATTGAAGCCAAAATCATATCATGAATTCACATGCAAGCACGCATGAGATGCCGTCGAGTAAATAATGCAAGAAACATTTCAATAAAAACTTTGGAAACAGTTTAGGGTCACTCACCTCCATGGTTCAGAAACCATCCATCAAATATCATCGCCTTACTCAAATCCAAGGCTTAGATCACAAACGCAAAGCAATCAAGCCCTTTAAAAGTTCGGACAACACTTCCCCTAAATTTGCTTACTTTTGCTGCCGTCATGGCTTCATTATATTTCTCATTCAAACCCAAAGGTACACACACAACAACAAGTTCATTCAATAGCCATTCAGCAAGCTTCCAGAAGTACAAATACAAGTCAAGCTAGGGAAAAGTCCGGAAATGAAAGTTAAGCTCAAACCCAGAAAAACAGTTTTTGACATCATTTTACGGTAATGGCACCAAAGGCACTACGATTATCGAATGAAGTTCCAAGACCCACCGTTTCGAAGCTAAGAGATCAGGCTACAATGCTAAAGAAGCCAACTCTGTCCAGTATCGAGTGTAACCAGGTAAAAAATGCAAGATACTACACCAGAACCGCAAAAATAGGTTCGCCAATCGTATTCTGGTGCAAACATCATAAATCAACCTACCTAAGTCCAAATTCAGAAATTCCAAAGCCATCCGAAAGGTAAGAAACAGGGCTACATTTCATCAGAAGACCTCAACAACCAATTCGGAAGCATTCCCAACCAAAATAACCAATTACAGACGCAATTCTCACATTCGGGTAAAACCAGGGCAGCAAGGGTAATTCCGTCTTTTCACAAGATACGCTGCTCGGATTGACCTGAAAATTAGAAAATTTCTGGGTTCTCACACTCATTCTTTCGGGGCGTCACAAACTCCCCTCCTTAAAAGAACGTCGTCCTCGACATTCCATCTTACACCAATCAAGTCGAGACATCCCGCAAGAATCACTAATATTTCAGACCAAACCCACTGTCCGGCATCCTAAACTTCAAGCCTAGGATACACTACAAGAATCTGAAGCCTAAGCTCTGATACCAACTGTGACGGCCCCACCTCCCCCTAAGGCGAACCAAAGGGTTCGGCGGGCCGCCTGCCCAGCTCTCGCCGGGACTCAGCCGTTCACTACAGTCCTCAAATGAATTACAATATAAATCTCAAATATTACACAAGTTCTTCAATAATTACATGTCATAAGCGAAGCGGAAACTAAATTTTCAACTATACATCAAATGATTCCAAATCCAAACTGTACAAGATATATGCCATCCAGCCACATGAATATGTACTACTCGCCCTTCCTTCGCCTTGAGCCCTGTGGAGGGGAATAAAATCGTTTTGGGGGGAGCTAGAAGCTCAGCGAGTAACCAGTAAAAGCAGTCATCAAATATATTTCACAATAATGCATTTCAATGATGTCATGATTCCAAGATCAAATGTACATTTATTGCTCTCGTGAGCCAGTGAAATCATTGCACTTGAACACCCAACGCTCAAATAGATCATTTTACATTAACAGTGAGAGGGAGCCCCTTTTTGAGCTCCAGATAACATCAACATGAACCATAAACAGGGTGGAGACGTTGGTGTCCAGCACAAGACTTTCCCAGAACTCATTGAAGCCAAAATCATATCATGAATTCACATGCAAGCACGCATGAGATGCCGTCGAGTAAATAATGCAAGAAACATTTCAATAAAAACTTTGGAAACAGTTTAGGGTCACTCACCTCCATGGTTCAGAAACCATCCATCAAATATCATCGCCTTACTCAAATCCAAGCCTTAGATCACAAACGCAAAGCAATCAAGCCCTTTAAAAGTTCGGACAACACTTCCCCTAAATTTGCTTACTTTTGCTGCCGTCATGGCTTCATTATATTTCTCATTCAAACCCAAAGGTACACACACAACAACAAGTTCATTCAATAGCCATTCAGCAAGCTTCCAGAAGTACAAATACAAGTCAAGCTAGGGAAAAGTCCGGAAATGAAAGTTAAGCTCAAACCCAGAAAAACAGTTTTTGACATCATTTTACGGTAATGGCACCAAAGGCACTACGATTATCGAATGAAGGTCCAAGACCCACCGTTTCGAAGCTAAGAGATCAGGCTACAATGCTAAAGAAGCCAACTCTGTCCAGTATCGAGTGTAACCAGGTAAAAAATGCAAGATACTACACCAGAACCGCAAAAACAGGTTCGCCAATCGTATTCTGGTGCAAACATCATAAATCAACCTACCTAAGTCCAAATTCAGAAATTCCAAAGCCATCCGAAAGATAAGAAACAGGGCTACATTTCATCAGAAGACCTCAACAACCAATTCGGAAGCATTCCCAACCAAAATAACCAATTACAGACGCAATTCTCACATTCGGGTAAAACCAGGGCAGCAAGGGTAATTCCGTCTTTTCACAAGATACGCTGCTCGGATTGACCTGAAAATTAGAAAATTTCTGGGTTCTCACACTCATTCTTTCGGGGCGTCACAAACTCCCCTCCTTAAAAGAACGTCGTCCTCGACATTCCATCTTACACCAATCAAG
Organism: Coffea arabica; assembly: GCF_036785885.1. NCBI lineage: Eukaryota > Viridiplantae > Streptophyta > Magnoliopsida > Gentianales > Rubiaceae > Coffea > Coffea arabica. Next base: position 19,510,304 of record NC_092318.1, on the reverse strand, counting down.
TCGAGACATCCCGCAAGAATCACTAATATTTCAGACCAAACCCACTGTCCGGCATCCTAAACTTCAAGCCTAGGATACACTACAAGAATCTAAAGCCTAAGCTCTGATACCGACTGTGACGGCCCCACCTCCCCCTAAGGCGAACCAAAGGGTTCGGCGGGCCGCCTGCCCCGCTCTCGCCGGGACTCAGCCGTTCACTACAGTCCTCAAATGAATTACAATATAAATCTCAAATATTACAACAAGTTCTTCAATAATTACATGTCATAAGCGAAGCGGAAACTAAATTTTCAACTATACATCAAATGATTCCAAATCCAAACTGTACAAGATATATGCCATCCAGCCACATGAATATGTACTACTCGCCCTTCCTTCGCCTTGATCCCTGTGGAGGGGAATAAAATCGTTTTGGGGGGAGCTAGAAGCTCAGCGAGTAACCAGTAAAAGCAGTCATCAAATATATTTCACAATAATGCATTTCAATGATGTCATGATTCCAAGATCAAATGTACATTTATTGCTCTCGTGAGCCAGTGAAATCATTGCACTTGAACACCCAACGCTCAAATAGATCATTTTACATTAACAGTGAGAGGGAGCCCCTTTTTGAGCTCCAGATAACATCAACATGAACCATAAACAGGGTGGAGACGTTGGTGTCCAGCACAAGACTTTCCCAGAACTCATTGAAGCCAAAATCATATCATGAATTCACATGCAAGCACGCATGAGATGCCGTCGAGTAAATAATGCAAGAAACATTTCAATAAAAACTTTGGAAACAGTTTAGGGTCACTCACCTCCATGGTTCAAAAACCATCCATCAAATATCATCGCCTTACTCAAATCCAAGCCTTAGATCACAAACGCAAAGCAATCAAGCCCTTTAAAAGTTCGGACAACACTTCCCCTAAATTTGCTTACTTTTGCTGCCGTCATGGCTTCATTATATTTCTCATTCAAACCCAAAGGTACACACACAACAACAAGTTCATTCAATAGCCATTCAGCAAGCTCCCAGAAGTACAAATACAAGTCAAGCTAGGGAAAAGTCCGGAAATGAAAGTTAAGCTCAAACCCAGAAAAACAGTTTTTCACATCATTTTGCGGTAATGGCACCAAAGGCACTACGATTATCGGATGAAGGTCCAAGACCCACCGTTTCGAAGCTAAGAGATCAGGCTACAATGCTGAAGAAGCCAACTCTGTCCAGTATCGAGTGTAACCAGGTAAAAAATGCAAGATACTACCCCAGAACCGCAAAAACAGGTTCGCCAATCGTATTCTGGTGCAAACATCATAAATCAACCTACCTAAGTCCAAATTCAGAAATTCCAAAGCCATCCGAAAGATAAGAAACAGGGCTACATTTCATCAGAAGACCTCAACAACCAATTCGGAAGCATTCCCAACCAAAATAACCAATTACAGACGCAATTCTCACATTCGGGTAAAACCAGGGCAGCAAGGGTAATTCCGTCTTTTCACAAGATACGCTGCTCGGATTGACCTGAAAATTAGAAAATTTCTGGGTTCTCACACTCATTCTTTCGGGGCGTCACAAACTCCCCTCCTTAAAAGAACGTCGTCCTCGACATTCCATCTTACACCAATCAAGTCGAGACATCCCGCAAGAATCACTAATATTTCAGACCAAACCCACTGTCCGGCATCCTAAACTTCAAGCCTAGGATACACTACAAGAATCTAAAGCCTAAGCTCTGATACCGACTGTGACGGCCCCACCTCCCCCTAAGGCGAACCAAAGGGTTCGGCGGGCCGCCTGCCCAGCTCTCGCCGGGACTCAGCCGTTCACTACAGTCCTCAAATGAATTACAATATAAATCTCAAATATTACAACAAGTTCTTCAATAATTACATGTCATAAGCGAAGCGGAAACTAAATTTTCAACTATACATCAAATGATTCCAAATCCAAACTGTACAAGATATATGCCATCCAGCCACATGAATATGTACTACTCGCCCTTCCTTCGCCTTGAGCCCTGTGGAGGGGAATAAAATCGTTTTGGGGGGAGCTAGAAGCTCAGCGAGTAACCAGTAAAAGCAGTCATCAAATATATTTCACAATAATGCATTTCAATGATGTCATGATTCCAAGATCAAATGTACATTTATTGCTCTCGTGAGCCAGTGAAATCATTGCACTTGAACACCCAACGCTCAAATAGATCATTTTACATTAACAGTGAGAGGGAGCCCCTTTTTGAGCTCCAGATAACATCAACATGAACCATAAACAGGGTGGAGACGTTGGTGTCCAGCACAAGACTTTCCCAGAACTCATTGAAGCCAAAATCATATCATGAATTCACATGCAAGCACGCATGAGATGCCGTCGAGTAAATAATGCAAGAAACATTTCAATAAAAACTTTGGAAACAGTTTAGGGTCACTCACCTCCATGGTTCAGAAACCATCCATCAAATATCATCGCCTTACTCAAATCCAAGCCTTAGATCACAAACGCAAAGCAATCAAGCCCTTTAAAAGTTCGGACAACACTTCCCCTAAATTTGCTTACTTTTGCTGCCGTCATGGCTTCATTATATTTCTCATTCAAACCCAAAGGTACACACACAACAACAAGTTCATTCAATAGCCATTCAGCAAGCTTCCAGAAGTACAAATACAAGTCAAGCTAGGGAAAAGTCCGGAAATGAAAGTTAAGCTCAAACCCAGAAAAACAGTTTTTGACATCATTTTACGGTAATGGCACCAAAGGCACTACGATTATCGAATGAAGGTCCAAGACCCACCGTTTCGAAGCTAAGAGATCAGGCTACAATGCTAAAGAAGCCAACTCTGTCCAGTATCGAGTGTAACCAGGTAAAAAATGCAAGATACTACACCAGAACCGCAAAAACAGGTTCGCCAATCGTATTCTGGTGCAAACATCATAAATCAACCTACCTAAGTCCAAATTCAGAAATTCCAAAGCCATCCGAAAGATAAGAAACAGGGCTACATTTCATCAGAAGACCTCAACAACCAATTCGGAAGCATTCCCAACCAAAATAACCAATTACAGACGCAATTCTCACATTCGGGTAAAACCAGGGCAGCAAGGGTAATTCCGTCTTTTCACAAGATACGCTGCTCGGATTGACCTGAAAATTAGAAAATTTCTGGGTTCTCACACTCATTCTTTCGGGGCGTCACAAACTCCCCTCCTTAAAAGAACGTCGTCCTCGACATTCCATCTTACACCAATCAAGTCGAGACATCCCGCAAGAATCACTAATATTTCAGACCAAACCCACTGTCCGGCATCCTAAACTTCAAGCCTAGGATACACTACAAGAATCTAAAGCCTAAGCTCTGATACCGACTGTGACGGCCCCACCTCCCCCTAAGGCGAACCAAAGGGTTCGGCGGGCCGCCTGCCCCGCTCTCGCCGGGACTCAGCCGTTCACTACAGTCCTCAAATGAATTACAATATAAATCTCAAATATTACAACAAGTTCTTCAATAATTACATGTCATAAGCGAAGCGGAAACTAAATTTTCAACTATACATCAAATGATTCCAAATCCAAACTGTACAAGATATATGCCATCCAGCCACATGAATATGTACTACTCGCCCTTCCTTCGCCTTGATCCCTGTGGAGGGGAATAAAATCGTTTTGGGGGGAGCTAGAAGCTCAGCGAGTAACCAGTAAAAGCAGTCATCAAATATATTTCACAATAATGCATTTCAATGATGTCATGATTCCAAGATCAAATGTACATTTATTGCTCTCGTGAGCCAGTGAAATCATTGCACTTGAACACCCAACGCTCAAATAGATCATTTTACATTAACAGTGAGAGGGAGCCCCTTTTTGAGCTCCAGATAACATCAACATGAACCATAAACAGGGTGGAGACGTTGGTGTCCAGCACAAGACTTTCCCAGAACTCATTGAAGCCAAAATCATATCATGAATTCACATGCAAGCACGCATGAGATGCCGTCGAGTAAATAATGCAAGAAACATTTCAATAAAAACTTTGGAAACAGTTTAGGGTCACTCACCTCCATGGTTCAAAAACCATCCATCAAATATCATCGCCTTACTCAAATCCAAGCCTTAGATCACAAACGCAAAGCAATCAAGCCCTTTAAAAGTTCGGACAACACTTCCCCTAAATTTGCTTACTTTTGCTGCCGTCATGGCTTCATTATATTTCTCATTCAAACCCAAAGGTACACACACAACAACAAGTTCATTCAATAGCCATTCAGCAAGCTCCCAGAAGTACAAATACAAGTCAAGCTAGGGAAAAGTCCGGAAATGAAAGTTAAGCTCAAACCCAGAAAAACAGTTTTTCACATCATTTTGCGGTAATGGCACCAAAGGCACTACGATTATCGGATGAAGGTCCAAGACCCACCGTTTCGAAGCTAAGAGATCAGGCTACAATGCTGAAGAAGCCAACTCTGTCCAGTATCGAGTGTAACCAGGTAAAAAATGCAAGATACTACCCCAGAACCGCAAAAACAGGTTCGCCAATCGTATTCTGGTGCAAACATCATAAATCAACCTACCTAAGTCCAAATTCAGAAATTCCAAAGCCATCCGAAAGATAAGAAACAGGGCTACATTTCATCAGAAGACCTCAACAACCAATTCGGAAGCATTCCCAACCAAAATAACCAATTACAGACGCAATTCTCACATTCGGGTAAAACCAGGGCAGCAAGGGTAATTCCGTCTTTTCACAAGATACGCTGCTCGGATTGACCTGAAAATTAGAAAATTTCTGGGTTCTCACACTCATTCTTTCGGGGCGTCACAAACTCCCCTCCTTAAAAGAACGTCGTCCTCGACATTCCATCTTACACCAATCAAGTCGAGACATCCCGCAAGAATCACTAATATTTCAGACCAAACCCACTGTCCGGCATCCTAAACTTCAAGCCTAGGATACACTACAAGAATCTAAAGCCTAAGCTCTGATACCGACTGTGACGGCCCCACCTCCCCCTAAGGCGAACCAAAGGGTTCGGCGGGCCGCCTGCCCAGCTCTCGCCGGGACTCAGCCGTTCACTACAGTCCTCAAATGAATTACAATATAAATCTCAAATATTACAACAAGTTCTTCAATAATTACATGTCATAAGCGAAGCGGAAACTAAATTTTCAACTATACATCAAATGATTCCAAATCCAAACTGTACAAGATATATGCCATCCAGCCACATGAATATGTACTACTCGCCCTTCCTTCGCCTTGAGCCCTGTGGAGGGGAATAAAATCGTTTTGGGGGGAGCTAGAAGCTCAGCGAGTAACCAGTAAAAGCAGTCATCAAATATATTTCACAATAATGCATTTCAATGATGTCATGATTCCAAGATCAAATGTACATTTATTGCTCTCGTGAGCCAGTGAAATCATTGCACTTGAACACCCAACGCTCAAATAGATCATTTTACATTAACAGTGAGAGGGAGCCCCTTTTTGAGCTCCAGATAACATCAACATGAACCATAAACAGGGTGGAGACGTTGGTGTCCAGCACAAGACTTTCCCAGAACTCATTGAAGCCAAAATCATATCATGAATTCACATGAAAGCACGCATGAGATGCCGTCGAGTAAATAATGCAAGAAACATTTCAATAAAAACTTTGGAAACAGTTTAGGGTCACTCACCTCCATGGTTCAGAAACCATCCATCAAATATCATCGCCTTACTCAAATCCAAGCCTTAGATCACAAACGCAAAGCAATCAAGCCCTTTAAAAGTTCGGACAACACTTCCCCTAAATTTGCTTACTTTTGCTGCCGTCATGGCTTCATTATATTTCTCATTCAAACCCAAAGGTACACACACAACAACAAGTTCATTCAATAGCCATTCAGCAAGCTCCCAGAAGTACAAATACAAGTCAAGCTAGGGAAAAGTCCGGAAATGAAAGTTAAGCTCAAACCCAGAAAAACAGTTTTTCACATCATTTTGCGGTAATGGCACCAAAGGCACTACGATTATCGGATGAAGGTCCAAGACCCACCGTTTCGAAGCTAAGAGATCAGGCTACAATGCTGAAGAAGCCAACTCTGTCCAGTATCGAGTGTAACCAGGTAAAAAATGCAAGATACTACCCCAGAACCGCAAAAACAGGTTCGCCAATCGTATTCTGGTGCAAACATCATAAATCAACCTACCTAAGTCCAAATTCAGAAATTCCAAAGCCATCCGAAAGATAAGAAACAGGGCTACATTTCATCAGAAGACCTCAACAACCAATTCGGAAGCATTCCCAACCAAAATAACCAATTACAGACGCAATTCTCACATTCGGGTAAAACCAGGGCAGCAAGGGTAATTCCGTCTTTTCACAAGATACGCTGCTCGGATTGACCTGAAAATTAGAAAATTTCTGGGTTCTCACACTCATTCTTTCGGGGCGTCACAAACTCCCCTCCTTAAAAGAACGTCGTCCTCGACATTCCATCTTACACCAATCAAGTCGAGACATCCCGCAAGAATCACTAATATTTCAGACCAAACCCACTGTCCGGCATCCTAAACTTCAAGCCTAGGATACACTACAAGAATCTAAAGCCTAAGCTCTGATACCAACTGTGACGGCCCCACCTCCCCCTAAGGCGAACCAAAGGGTTCGGCGGGCCGCCTGCCCCGCTCTCGCCGGGACTCAGCCGTTCACTACAGTCCTCAAATGAATTACAATATAAATCTCAAATATTACAACAAGTTCTTCAATAATTACATGTCATAAGCGAAGCGGAAACTAAATTTTCAACTATACATCAAATGATTCCAAATCCAAACTGTACAAGATATATGCCATCCAGCCACATGAATATGTACTACTCGCCCTTCCTTCGCCTTGAGCCCTGTGGAGGGGAATAAAATCGTTTTGGGGGGAGCTAGAAGCTCAGCGAGTAACCAGTAAAAGCAGTCATCAAATATATTTCACAATAATGCATTTCAATGATGTCATGATTCCAAGATCAAATGTACATTTATTGCTCTCGTGAGCCAGTGAAATCATTGCACTTGAACACCCAACGCTCAAATAGATCATTTTACATTAACAGTGAGAGGGAGCCCCTTTTTGAGCTCCAGATAACATCAACATGAACCATAAACAGGGTGGAGACGTTGGTGTCCAGCACAAGACTTTCCCAGAACTCATTGAAGCCAAAATCATATCATGAATTCACATGCAAGCACGCATGAGATGCCGTCGAGTAAATAATGCAAGAAACATTTCAATAAAAACTTTGGAAACAGTTTAGGGTCACTCACCTCCATGGTTCAGAAACCATCCATCAAATATCATCGCCTTACTCAAATCCAAGCCTTAGATCACAAACGCAAAGCAATCAAGCCCTTTAAAAGTTCGGACAACACTTCCCCTAAATTTGCTTACTTTTGCTGCCGTCATGGCTTCATTATATTTCTCATTCAAACCCAAAGGTACACACACAACAACAAGTTCATTCAATAGCCATTCAGCAAGCTCCCAGAAGTACAAATACAAGTCAAGCTAGGGAAAAGTCCGGAAATGAAAGTTAAGCTCAAACCCAGAAAAATAGTTTTTGACATCATTTTGCGGTAATGGCACCAAAGGCACTACGATTATCGGATAAAGGTCCAAGACCCACCGTTTCGAAGCTAAGAGATCAGGCTACAATGCTGAAGAAGCCAACTCTGTCCAGTATCGAGTGTAACCAGGTAAAAAATGCAAGATACTACACCAGAACCGCAAAAACAGGTTCGCCAATCGCATTCTGGTGCAAACATCATAAATCAACCTACCTAAGTCCAAATTTAGAAATTCCAAAGCCATCCGAAAGATAAGAAACAGGGCTACATTTCATCAGAAGACCTCAACAACCAATTCGGAAGCATTCCCAACCAAAATAACCAATTACAGACGCAATTCTCACATTCGGGTAAAACCAGGGCAGCAAGGGTAATTCCATCTTTTCACAAGATACGCTGCTCGGATTGACCTGAAAATTAGAAAATTTCTGGGTTCTCACACTCATTCTTTCGGGGCGTCACAAACTCCCCTCCTTAAAAGAACGTCGTCCTCGACATTCCATCTTACACCAATCAAGTCGAGACATCCCGCAAGAATCACTAATATTTCAGACCAAACCCACTGTCCGGCATCCTAAACTTCAAGCCTAGGATACACTACAAGAATCTAAAGCCTAAGCTCTGATACCGACTGTGACGGCCCCACCTCCCCCTAAGGCGAACCAAAGGGTTCGGCGGGCCGCCTGCCCAGCTCTCGCCGGGACTCAGCCGTTCACTACAGTCCTCAAATGAATTACAATATAAATCTCAAATATTACAACAAGTTCTTCAATAATTACATGTCATAAGCGAAGCGGAAACTAAATTTTCAACTATACATCAAATGATTCCAAATCCAAACTGTACAAGATATATGCCATCCAGCCACATGAATATGTACTACTCGCCCTTCCTTCGCCTTGAGCCCTGTGGAGGGGAATAAAATCGTTTTGGGGGGAGCTAGAAGCTCAGCGAGTAACCAGTAAAAGCAGTCATCAAATATATTTCACAATAATGCATTTCAATGATGTCATGATTCCAAGATCAAATGTACATTTATTGCTCTCGTGAGCCAGTGAAATCATTGCACTTGAACACCCAACGCTCAAATAGATCATTTTACATTAACAGTGAGAGGGAGCCCCTTTTTGAGCTCCAGATAACATCAACATGAACCATAAACAGGGTGGAGACGTTGGTGTCCAGCACAAGACTTTCCCAGAACTCATTGAAGCCAAAATCATATCATGAATTCACATGCAAGCACGCATGAGATGCCGTCGAGTAAATAATGCAAGAAACATTTCAATAAAAACTTTGGAAACAGTTTAGGGTCACTCACCTCCATGGTTCAAAAACCATCCATCAAATATCATCGCCTTACTCAAATCCAAGCCTTAGATCACAAACGCAAAGCAATCAAGCCCTTTAAAAGTTCGGACAACACTTCCCCTAAATTTGCTTACTTTTGCTGCCGTCATGGCTTCATTATATTTCTCATTCAAACCCAAAGGTACACACACAACAACAAGTTCATTCAATAGCCATTCAGCAAGCTCCCAGAAGTACAAATACAAGTCAAGCTAGGGAAAAGTCCGGAAATGAAAGTTAAGCTCAAACCCAGAAAAACAGTTTTTCACATCATTTTGCGGTAATGGCACCAAAGGCACTACGATTATCGGATGAAGGTCCAAGACCCACCGTTTCGAAGCTAAGAGATCAGGCTACAATGCTGAAGAAGCCAACTCTGTCCAGTATCGAGTGTAACCAGGTAAAAAATGCAAGATACTACCCCAGAACCGCAAAAACAGGTTCGCCAATCGTATTCTGGTGCAAACATCATAAATCAACCTACCTAAGTCCAAATTCAGAAATTCCAAAGCCATCCGAAAGATAAGAAACAGGGCTACATTTCATCAGAAGACCTCAACAACCAATTCGGAAGCATTCCCAACCAAAATAACCAATTACAGACGCAATTCTCACATTCGGGTAAAACCAGGGCAGCAAGGGTAATTCCGTCTTTTCACAAGATACGCTGCTCGGATTGACCTGAAAATTAGAAAATTTCTGGGTTCTCACACTCATTCTTTCGGGGCGTCACAAACTCCCCTCCTTAAAAGAACGTCGTCCTCGACATTCCATCTTACACCAATCAAGTCGAGACATCCCGCAAGAATCACTAATATTTCAGACCAAACCCACTGTCCGGCATCCTAAACTTCAAGCCTAGGATACACTACAAGAATCTAAAGCCTAAGTTCTGATACCAACTGTGACGGCCCCACCTCCCCCTAAGGCGAACCAAAGGGTTCGGCGGGCCGCCTGCCCAGCTCTCGCCGGGACTCAGCCGTTCACTACAGTCCTCAAATGAATTACAATATAAATCTCAAATATTACAACAAGTTCTTCAATAATTACATGTCATAAGCGAAGCGGAAACTAAATTTTCAACTATACATCAAATGATTCCAAATCCAAACTGTACAAGATATATGCCATCCAGCCACATGAATATGTACTACTCGCCCTTCCTTCGCCTTGAGCCCTGTGGAGGGGAATAAAATCATTTTGGGGGGAGCTAGAAGCTCAGCGAGTAACCAGTAAAAGCAGTCATCAAATATATTTCACAATAATGCATTTCAATGATGTCATGATTCCAAGATCAAATGTACATTTATTGCTCTCGTGAGCCAGTGAAATCATTGCACTTGAACACCCAACGCTCAAATAGATCATTTTACATTAACAGTGAGAGGGAGCCCCTTTTTGAGCTCCAGATAACATCAACATGAACCATAAACAGGGTGGAGACGTTGGTGTCCAGCACAAGACTTTCCCAGAACTCATTGAAGCCAAAATCATATCATGAATTCACATGCAAGCACGCATGAGATGCCGTCGAGTAAATAATGCAAGAAACATTTCAATAAAAACTTTGGAAACAGTTTAGGGTCACTCACCTCCATGGTTCAGAAACCATCCATCAAATATCATCGCCTTACTCAAATCCAAGCCTTAGATCACAAACGCAAAGCAATCAAGCCCTTTAAAAGTTCGGACAACACTTCCCCTAAATTTGCTTACTTTTGCTGCCGTCATGGCTTCATTATATTTCTCATTCAAACCCAAAGGTACACACACAACAACAAGTTCATTCAATAGCCATTCAGCAAGCTCCCAGAAGTACAAATACAAGTCAAGCTAGGGAAAAGTCCGGAAATGAAAGTTAAGCTCAAACCCAGAAAAATAGTTTTTGACATCATTTTGCGGTAATGGCACCAAAGGCACTACGATTATCGGATAAAGGTCCAAGACCCACCGTTTCGAAGCTAAGAGATCAGGCTACAATGCTGAAGAAGCCAACTCTGTCCAGTATCGAGTGTAACCAGGTAAAAAATGCAAGATACTACACCAGAACCGCAAAAACAGGTTCGCCAATCGCATTCTGGTGCAAACATCATAAATCAACCTACCTAAGTCCAAATTTAGAAATTCCAAAGCCATCCGAAAGATAAGAAACAGGGCTACATTTCATCAGAAGACCTCAACAACCAATTCGGAAGCATTCCCAACCAAAATAACCAATTACAGACGCAATTCTCACATTCGGGTAAAACCAGGGCAGCAAGGGTAATTCCATCTTTTCACAAGATACGCTGCTCGGATTGACCTGAAAATTAGAAAATTTCTGGGTTCTCACACTCATTCTTTCGGGGCGTCACAAACTCCCCTCCTTAAAAGAACGTCGTCCTCGACATTCCATCTTACACCAATCAAGTCGAGACATCCCGCAAGAATCACTAATATTTCAGACCAAACCCACTGTCCGGCATCCTAAACTTCAAGCCTAGGATACACTACAAGAATCTAAAGCCTAAGCTCTGATACCGACTGTGACGGCCCCACCTCCCCCTAAGGCGAACCAAAGGGTTCGGCGGGCCGCCTGCCCAGCTCTCGCCGGGACTCAGCCGTTCACTACAGTCCTCAAATGAATTACAATATAAATCTCAAATATTACAACAAGTTCTTCAATAATTACATGTCATAAGCGAAGCGGAAACTAAATTTTCAACTATACATCAAATGATTCCAAATCCAAACTGTACAAGATATATGCCATCCAGCCACATGAATATGTACTACTCGCCCTTCCTTCGCCTTGAGCCCTGTGGAGGGGAATAAAATCATTTTGGGGGGAGCTAGAAGCTCAGCGAGTAACCAGTAAAAGCAGTCATCAAATATATTTCACAATAATGCATTTCAATGATGTCATGATTCCAAGATCAAATGTACATTTATTGCTCTCGTGAGCCAATGAAATCATTGCACTTGAACACCCAACGCTCAAATAGATCATTTTACATTAACAGTGAGAGGGAGCCCTTTTTGAGCTCCAGATAACATCAACATGAACCATAAACAGGGTGGAGACGTTGGTGTCCAGCACAAGACTTTCCCAGAACTCATTGAAGCCAAAATCATATCATGAATTCACATGCAAGCACGCATGAGATGCCGTCGAGTAAATAATGCAAGAAACATTTCAATAAAAACTTTGGAAACAGTTTAGGGTCACTCACCTCCATGGTTCAGAAACCATCCATCAAATATCATCGCCTTACTCAAATCCAAGCCTTAGATCACAAACGCAAAGCAATCAAGCCCTTTAAAAGTTCGGACAACACTTCCCCTAAATTTGCTTACTTTTGCTGCCGTCATGGCTTCATTATATTTCTCATTCAAACCCAAAGGTACACACACAACAACAAGTTCATTCAATAGCCATTCAGCAAGCTCCCAGAAGTACAAATACAAGTCAAGCTAGGGAAAATTCCGGAAATGAAAGTTAAGCTCAAACCCAGAAAAACAGTTTTTGACATCATTTTGCGGTAATGGCACCAAAGGCACTACGATTATCGGATGAAGGTCCAAGACCCACCGTTTCGAAGCTAAGAGATCAGGCTACAATGCTGAAGAAGCCAACTCTGTCCAGTATCGAGTGTAACCAGGTAAAAAATGCAAGATACTACACCAGAACCGCAAAAATAGGTTCGCCAATCGTATTCTGGTGCAAACATCATAAATCAACCTACCTAAGTCCAAATTCAGAAATTCCAAAGCCATCCGAAAGGTAAGAAACAGGGCTACATTTCATCAGAAGACCTCAACAACCAATTCGGAAGCATTCCCAACCAAAATAACCAATTACAGACGCAATTCTCACATTCGGGTAAAACCAGGGCAGCAAGGGTAATTCCGTCTTTTCACAAGATACGCTGCTCGGATTGACCTGAAAATTAGAAAATTTCTGGGTTCTCACACTCATTCTTTCGGGGCGTCACAAACTCCCCTCCTTAAAAGAACGTCGTCCTCGACATTCCATCTTACACCAATCAAGTCGAGACATCCCGCAAGAATCACTAATATTTCAGACCAAACCCACTGTCCGGCATCCTAAACTTCAAGCCTAGGATACACTACAAGAATCTGAAGCCTAAGCTCTGATACCAACTGTGACGGCCCCACCTCCCCCTAAGGCGAACCAAAGGGTTCGGCGGGCCGCCTGCCCAGCTCTCGCCGGGACTCAGCCGTTCACTACAGTCCTCAAATGAATTACAATATAAATCTCAAATATTACAACAAGTTCTTCAATAATTACATGTCATAAGCGAAGCGGAAACTAAATTTTCAACTATACATCAAATGATTCCAAATCCAAACTGTACAAGATATATGCCATCCAGCCACATGAATATGTACTACTCGCCCTTCCTTCGCCTTGAGCCCTGTGGAGGGGAATAAAATCGTTTTGGGGGGAGCTAGAAGCTCAGCGAGTAACCAGTAAAAGCAGTCATCAAATATATTTCACAATAATGCATTTCAATGATGTCATGATTCCAAGATCAAATGTACATTTATTGCTCTCGTGAGCCAGTGAAATCATTGCACTTGAACACCCAACGCTCAAATAGATCATTTTACATTAACAGTGAGAGGGAGTCCCTTTTTGAGCTCCAGATAACATCAACATGAACCATAAACAGGGTGGAGACGTTGGTGTCCAGCACAAGACTTTCCCAGAACTCATTGAAGCCAAAATCATATCATGAATTCACATGCAAGCACGCATGAGATGCCGTCGAGTAAATAATGCAAGAAACATTTCAATAAAAACTTTGGAAACAGTTTAGGGTCACTCACCTCCATGGTTCAGAAACCATCCATCAAATATCATCGCCTTACTCAAATCCAAGCCTTAGATCACAAACGCAAAGCAATCAAGCCCTTTAAAAGTTCGGACAACACTTCCCCTAAATTTGCTTACTTTTGCTGCCGTCATGGCTTCATTATATTTCTCATTCAAACCCAAAGGTACACACACAACAACAAGTTCATTCAATAGCCATTCAGCAAGCTTCCAGAAGTACAAATACAAGTCAAGCTAGGGAAAAGTCCGGAAATGAAAGTTAAGCTCAAACCCAGAAAAACAGTTTTTGACATCATTTTACGGTAATGGCACCAAAGGCACTACGATTATCGAATGAAGGTCCAAGACCCACCGTTTCGAAGCTAAGAGATCAGGCTACAATGCTAAAGAAGCCAACTCTGTCCAGTATCGAGTGTAACCAGGTAAAAAATGCAAGATACTACACCAGAACCGCAAAAACAGGTTCGCCAATCGTATTCTGGTGCAAACATCATAAATCAACCTACCTAAGTCTAAATTCAGAAATTCCAAAGCCATCCGAAAGATAAGAAACAGGGCTACATTTCATCAGAAGACCTCAACAACCAATTCGGAAGCATTCCCAACCAAAATAACCAATTACAGACGCAATTCTCACATTCGGGTAAAACCAGGGCAGCAAGGGTAATTCCGTCTTTTCACAAGATACGCTGCTCGGATTGACCTGAAAATTAGAAAATTTCTGGGTTCTCACACTCATTCTTTCGGGGCGTCACAAACTCCCCTCCTTAAAAGAACGTCGTCCTCGACATTCCATCTTACACCAATCAAGTCGAGACATCCCGCAAGAATCACTAATATTTCAGACCAAACCCACTGTCCGGCATCCTAAACTTCAAGCCTAGGATACACTACAAGAATCTGAAGCCTAAGCTCTGATACCGACTGTGACGGCCCCACCTCCCCCTAAGGCGAACCAAAGGGTTCGGCGGGCCGCCTGCCCAGCTCTCGCCGGGACTCAGCCGTTCACTACAGTCCTCAAATGAATTACAATATAAATCTCAAATATTACAACAAGTTCTTCAATAATTACATGTCATAAGCGAAGCGGAAACTAAATTTTCAACTATACATCAAATGATTCCAAATCCAAACTGTAGAAGATATATGCCATCCAGCCACATGAATATGTACTACTCGCCCTTCCTTCGCCTTGAGCCCTGTGGAGGGGAATAAAATCGTTTTGGGGGGAGCTAGAAGCTCAGCGAGTAACCAGTAAAAGCAGTCATCAAATATATTTCACAATAATGCATTTCAATGATGTCATGATTCCAAGATCAAATGTACATTTATTGCTCTCGTGAGCCAGTGAAATCATTGCACTTGAACACCCAACGCTCAAATAGATCATTTTACATTAACAGTGAGAGGGAGCCCCTTTTTGAGCTCCAGATAACATCAACATGAACCATAAACAGGGTGGAGACGTTGGTGTCCAGCACAAGACTTTCCCAGAACTCATTGAAGCCAAAATCATATCATGAATTCACATGCAAGCACGCATGAGATGCCGTCGAGTAAATAATGCAAGAAACATTTCAATAAAAACTTTGGAAACAGTTTAGGGTCACTCACCTCCATGGTTCAGAAACCATCCATCAAATATCATCGCCTTACTCAAATCCAAGCCTTAGATCACAAACGCAAAGCAATCAAGCCCTTTAAAAGTTCGGACAACACTTCCCCTAAATTTGCTTACTTTTGCTGCCGTCATGGCTTCATTATATTTCTCATTCAAACCCAAAGGTACACACACAACAACAAGTTCATTCAATAGCCATTCAGCAAGCTCCCAGAAGTACAAATACAAGTCAAGCTAGGGAAAAGTCCGGAAATGAAAGTTAAGCTCAAACGCAGAAAAACAGTTTTTCACATCATTTTGCGGTAATGGCACCAAAGGCACTACGATTATCGGATGAAGGTCCAAGACCCACCGTTTCGAAGCTAAGAGATCAGGCTACAATGCTGAAGAAGCCAACTCTGTCCAGTATCGAGTGTAACCAGGTAAAAAATGCAAGATACTACACCAGAACCGCAAAAACAGGTTCGCCAATCGCATTCTGGTGCAAACATCATAAATCAACCTACCTAAGTCCAAATTCAGAAATTCCAAAGCCATCCGAAAGATAAGAAACATGGCTACATTTCATCAGAAGACCTCAACAACCAATTCGGAAGCATTCCCAACCAAAATAACCAATTACAGACGCAATTCTCACATTCGGGTAAAACCAGGGCAGCAAGGGTAATTCCGTCTTTTCACAAGATACGCTGCTCGGATTGACCTGAAAATTAGAAAATTTCTGGGTTCTCACACTCATTCTTTCGGGGCGTCACAAACTCCCCTCCTTAAAAGAACGTCGTCCTCGACATTCCATCTTACACCAATCAAGTCGAGACATCCCGCAAGAATCACTAATATTTCAGACCAAACCCACTGTCCGGCATCCTAAACTTCAAGCCTAGGATACACTACAAGAATCTGAAGCCTAAGCTCTGATACCGACTGTGACGGCCCCACCTCCCCCTAAGGCGAACCAAAGGGTTCGGCGGGCCGCCTGCCCAGCTCTCGCCGGGACTCAGCCGTTCACTACAGTCCTCAAATGAATTACAATATAAATCTCAAATATTACAACAAGTTCTTCAATAATTACATGTCATAAGCGAAGCGGAAACTAAATTTTCAACTATACATCAAATGATTCCAAATCCAAACTGTACAAGATATATGCCATCCAGCCACATGAATATGTACTACTCGCCATTCCTTCGCCTTGAGCCCTGTGGAGGGGAATAAAATCGTTTTGGGGGGAGCTAGAAGCTCAGCGAGTAACCAGTAAAAGCAGTCATCAAATATATTTCACAATAATGCATTTCAATGATGTCATGATTCCAAGATCAAATGTACATTTATTGCTCTCGTGAGCCAGTGAAATCATTGCACTTGAACACCCAACGCTCAAATAGATCATTTTACATTAACAGTGAGAGGGAGCCCCTTTTTGAGCTCCAGATAACATCAACATGAACCATAAACAGGGTGGAGACGTTGGTGTCCAGCACAAGACTTTCCCAGAACTCATTGAAGCCAAAATCATATCATGAATTCACATGCAAGCACGCATGAGATGCCGTCGAGTAAATAATGCAAGAAACATTTCAATAAAAACTTTGGAAACAGTTTAGGGTCACTCACCTCCATGGTTCAGAAACCATCCATCAAATATCATCGCCTTACTCAAATCCAAGCCTTAGATCACAAACGCAAAGCAATCAAGCCCTTTAAAATTTCGGACAACACTTCCCCTAAATTTGCTTACTTTTGCTGCCGTCATGGCTTCATTATATTTCTCATTCAAACCCAAAGGTACACACACAACAACAAGTTCATTCAATAGCCATTCAGCAAGCTCCCAGAAGTACAAATACAAGTCAAGCTAGGGAAAAGTCCGGAAATGAAAGTTAAGCTCAAACCCAGAAAAACAGTTTTTGACATTATTTTGCGGTAATGGCACCAAAGGCACTACGATTATCGGATGAATGTCCAGGACCCACCGTTTCGAAGCTAAGAGATCAGGCTACAATGCTGAAGAAGCCAACTCTGTCCAGTATCGAGTGTAACCAGGTAAAAAATGCAAGATACTACACCAGAACCGCAAAAACAGGTTCGCCAATCGCATTCTGGTGCAAACATCATAAATCAACCTACCTAAGTCCAAATTCATAAATTCCAAAGCCATCCGAAAGATAAGAAACAGGGCTACATTTCATCAGAAGACCTCAACAACCAATTCGGAAGCATTCCCAACCAAAATAACCAATTACAGACGCAATTCTCACATTCGGGTAAAACCAGGGCAGCAAGGGTAATTCCGTCTTTTCACAAGATACGCTGCTCGGATTGACCTGAAAATTAGAAAATTTCTGGGTTCTCACACTCATTCTTTCGGGGCGTCACAAACTCCCCTCCTTAAAAGAACGTCGTCCTCGACATTCCATCTTATACCAATCAAGTCGAGACATCCCGCAAGAATCACTAATATTTCAGACCAAACCCACTGTCCGGCATCCTAAACTTCAAGCCTAGGATACACTACAAGAATCTGAAGCCTAAGCTCTGATACCAACTGTGACGGCCCCACCTCCCCCTAAGGCGAACCAAAGGGTTCGGCGGGCCGCCTGCCCAGCTCTCGCCGGGACTCAGCCGTTCACTACAGTCCTCAAATGAATTACAATATAAATCTCAAATATTACAACAAGTTCTTCAATAATTACATGTCATAAGCGAAGCGGAAACTAAATTTTCAACTATACATCAAATGATTCCGAATCCAAACTGTACAAGATATATGCCATCCAGCCACATGAATATGTACTACTCGCCCTTCCTTCGCCTTGAGCCCTGTGGAGGGGAATAAAATCGTTTTGGGGGGAGCTAGAAGCTCAGCGAGTAACCAGTAAAAGCAGTCATCAAATATATTTCACAATAATGCATTTCAATGATGTCATGATTCCAAGATCAAATGTACATTTATTGCTCTCGTGAGCCAGTGAAATCATTGCACTTGAACACCCAACGCTCAAATAGATCATTTTACATTAACAGTGAGAGGGAGCCCCTTTTTGAGCTCCAGATAACATCAACATGAACCATAAACAGGGTGGAGACGTTGGTGTCCAGCACAAGACTTTCCCAGAACTCATTGAAGCCAAAATCATATCATGAATTCACATGCAAGCACGCATGAGATGCCGTCGAGTAAATAATGCAAGAAACATTTCAATAAAAACTTTGGAAACAGTTTAGGGTCACTCACCTCCATGGTTCAGAAACCATCCATCAAATATCATCGCCTTACTCAAATCCAAGCCTTAGATCACAAACGCAAAGCAATCAAGCCCTTTAAAAGTTCGGACAACACTTCCCCTAAATTTGCTTACTTTTGCTGCCGTCATGGCTTCATTATATTTCTCATTCAAACCCAAAGGTACACACACAACAACAAGTTCATTCAATAGCCATTCAGCAAGCTCCCAGAAGTACAAATACAAGTCAAGTTAGGGAAAAGTCCGGAAATGAAAGTTAAGCTCAAACCCAGAAAAACAGTTTTTCACATCATTTTGCGGTAATGGCACCAAAGGCACTACGATTATCGAATGAAGGTCCAAGACCCACCGTTTCGAAGCTAAGATATCAGGCTACAATGCTGAAGAAGCCAACTCTGTCCAGTATCGAGTGTAACCAGGTAAAAAATGCAAGATACTACACCAGAACCGCAAAAATAGGTTCGCCAATCGTATTCTGGTGCAAACATCATAAATCAACCTACCTAAGTCCAAATTCAGAAATTCCAAAGCCATCCGAAAGGTAAGAAACAGGGCTACATTTCATCAGAAGACCTCAACAACCAATTCGGAAGCATTCCCAACCAAAATAACCAATTACAGACGCAATTCTCACATTCGGGTAAAACCAGGGCAGCAAGGGTAATTCCGTCTTTTCACAAGATACATTGCTCGGATTGACCTGAAAATTAGAAAATTTCTGGGTTCTCACACTCATTCTTTCGGGGCGTCACAAACTCCCCTCCTTAAAAGAACGTCGTCCTCGACATTCCATCTTACACCAATCAAGTCGAGACATCCCGCAAGAATCACTAATATTTCAGACCAAACCCACTGTCCGGCATCCTAAACTTCAAGCCTAGGATACACTACAAGAATCTGAAGCCTAAGGTCTGATACCAACTGTGACGGCCCCACCTCCCCCTAAGGCGAACCAAAGGGTTCGGCGGGCCGCCTGCCCAGCTCTCGCCGGGACTCAGCCGTTCACTACAGTCCTCAAATGAATTACAATATAAATCTCAAATATTACAACAATTTCTTCAATAATTACATGTCATAAGCGAAGCGGAAACTAAATTTTCAACTATACATCAAATGATTCCAAATCCAAACTGTACAAGATATATGCCATCCAGCCACATGAATATGTACTACTCGCCCTTCCTTCGCCTTGAGCCCTGTGGAGGGGAATAAAATCGTTTTGGGGGGAGCTAGAATCTCAGCGAGTAACCAGTAAAAGCAGTCATCAAATATATTTCACAATAATGCATTTCAATGATGTCATGATTCCAAGATCAAATGTACATTTATTGCTCTCGTGAGCCAGTGAAATCATTGCACTTGAACACCCAACGCTCAAATAGATCATTTTACATTAACAGTGAGAGGGAGCCCCTTTTTGAGCTCCAGATAACATCAACATGAACCATAAACAGGGTGGAGACGTTGGTGTCCAGCACAAGACTTTCCCAGAACTCATTGAAGCCAAAATCATATCATGAATTCACATGCAAGCACGCATGAGATGCCGTCGAGTAAATAATGCAAGAAACATTTCAATAAAAACTTTGGAAACAGTTTAGGGTCACTCACCTCCATGGTTCAGAAACCATCCATCAAATATCATCGCCTTACTCAAATCCAAGCCTTAGATCACAAACGCAAAGCAATCAAGCCCTTTAAAAGTTCGGACAACACTTCCCCTAAATTTGCTTACTTTTGCTGCCGTCATGGCTTCATTATATTTCTCATTCAAACCCAAAGGTACACACACAACAACAAGTTCATTCAATAGCCATTCAGCAAGCTCCCAGAAGTACAAATACAAGTCAAGCTAGGGAAAAGTCCGGAAATGAAAGTTAAGCTCAAACGCAGAAAAACAGTTTTTCACATCATTTTGCGGTAATGGCACCAAAGGCACTACGATTATCGGATGAAGGTCCAAGACCCACCGTTTCGAAGCTAAGAGATCAGGCTACAATGCTGAAGAAGCCAACTCTGTCCAGTATCGAGTGTAACCAGGTAAAAAATGCAAGATACTACACCAGAACCGCAAAAACAGGTTCGCCAATCGCATTCTGGTGCAAACATCATAAATCAACCTACCTAAGTCCAAATTCAGAAATTCCAAAGCCATCCGAAAGATAAGAAACATGGCTACATTTCATCAGAAGACCTCAACAACCAATTCGGAAGCATTCCCAACCAAAATAACCAATTACAGACGCAATTCTCACATTCGGGTAAAACCAGGGCAGCAAGGGTAATTCCGTCTTTTCACAAGATACGCTGCTCGGATTGACCTGAAAATTAGAAAATTTCTGGGTTCTCACACTCATTCTTTCGGGGCGTCACAAACTCCCCTCCTTAAAAGAACGTCGTCCTCGACATTCCATCTTACACCAATCAAGTCGAGACATCCCGCAAGAATCACTAATATTTCAGACCAAACCCACTGTCCGGCATCCTAAACTTCAAGCCTAGGATACACTACAAGAATCTGAAGCCTAAGGTCTGATACCAACTGTGACGGCCCCACCTCCCCCTAAGGCGAACCAAAGGGTTCGGCGGGCCGCCTGCCCAGCTCTCGCCGGGACTCAGCCGTTCACTACAGTCCTCAAATGAATTACAATATAAATCTCAAATATTACAACAAGTTCTTCAATAATTACATGTCATAAGCGAAGCGGAAACTAAATTTTCAACTATACATCAAATGATTCCAAATCCAAACTGTACAAGATATATGCCATCCACCCACATGAATATGTACTACTCGCCCTTCCTTTGCCTTGAGCCCTGTGGAGGGGAATAAAATCGTTTTGGGGGGAGCTAGAAGCTCAGCGAGTAACCAGTAAAAGCAGTCATCAAATATATTTCACAATAATACATTTCAATGATGTCATGATTCCAAGATCAAATGTACATTTATTGCTCTCGTGAGCCAGTGAAATCATTGCACTTGAACACCCAACGCTCAAATAGATCATTTAACATTAACAGTGAGAGGGAGCCCCTTTTTGAGCTCCAGATAACATCAACATGAACCATAAACAGGGTGGAGACGTTGGTGTCCAGCACAAGACTTTCCCAGAACTCATTGAAGCCAAAATCATATCATGAATTCACATGCAAGCACGCATGAGATGCCGTCGAGTAAATAATGCAAGAAACATTTCAATAAAAACTTTAGAAACAGTTTAGGGTCACTCACCTCCATGGTTCAGAAACCATCCATCAAATATCATCGCCTTACTCAAATCCAAGCCTTAGATCACAAACGCAAAGCAATCAAGCCCTTTAAAAGTTCGGACAACACTTCCCCTAAATTTGCTTACTTTTGCTGCCGTCATGGCTTCATTATATTTCTCATTCAAACCCAAAGGTACACACACAACAACAAGTTCATTCAATAGCCATTCAGCAAGCTTCCAGAAGTACAAATACAAGTCAAGCTAGGGAAAAGTCCGGAAATGAAAGTTAAGCTCAAACCCAGAAAAACAGTTTTTGACATCATTTTGCGGTAATGGCACCAAAGGCACTACGATTATCGAATGAAGGTCCAAGACCCACCGTTTCGAAGCTAAGAGATCAGGCTACAATGCTGAAGAAGCCAACTCTGTCCAGTATCGAGTGTAACCAGGTAAAAAATGCAAGATACTACACCAGAACCGCAAAAACAGGTTCGCCAATCGTATTCTGGTGCAAACATCATAAATCAACCTACCTAAGTCCAAATTCAGAAATTCCAAAGCCATCCGAAAGATAAGAAACAGGGCTACATTTCATCAGAAGACCTCAACAACCAATTCGGAAGCATTCCCAACCAAAATAACCAATTACAGACGCAATTCTCACATTCGGGTAAAACCAGGGCAGCAAGGGTAATTCCGTCTTTTCACAAGATACGCTGCTCGGATTGACCTGAAAATTAGAAAATTTCTGGGTTCTCACACTCATTCTTTCGGGGCGTCACAAACTCCCCTCCTTAAAAGAACGTCGTCCTCGACATTCCATCTTACACCAATCAAGTCGAGACATCCCGCAAGAATCACTAATATTTCAGACCAAACCCACTGTCCGGCATCCTAAACTTCAAGCCTAGGATACACTACAAGAATCTGAAGCCTAAGGTCTGATACCAACTGTGACGGCCCCACCTCCCCCTAAGGCGAACCAAAGGGTTCGGCGGGCCGCCTGCCCAGCTCTCGCCGGGACTCAGCCGTTCACTACAGTCCTCAAATGAATTACAATATAAATCTCAAATATTACAACAAGTTCTTCAATAATTACATGTCATAAGCGAAGCGGAAACTAAATTTTCAACTATACATCAAATGATTCCAAATCCAAACTGTACAAGATATATGCCATCCAGCCACATGAATATGTACTACTCGCCCTTCCTTCGCCTTGAGCCCTGTGGAGGGGAATAAAATCGTTTTGGGGGGAGCTAGAAGCTCAGCGAGTAACCAGTAAAAGCAGTCATCAAATATATTTCACAATAATGCATTTCAATGATGTCATGATTCCAAGATCAAATGTACATTTATTGCTCTCGTGAGCCAGTGAAATCATTGCACTTGAACACCCAACGCTCAAATAGATCATTTTACATTAACAGTGAGAGGGAGCCCCTTTTTGAGCTCCAGATAACATCAACATGAACCATAAACAGGGTGGAGACGTTGGTGTCCAGCACAAGACTTTCCCAGAACTCATTGAAGCCAAAATCATATCATGAATTCACATGCAAGCACGCATGAGATGCCGTCGAGTAAATAATGCAAGAAACATTTCAATAAAAACTTTGGAAACAGTTTAGGGTCACTCACCTCCATGGTTCAGAAACCATCCATCAAATATCATCGCCTTACTCAAATCCAAGCCTTAGATCACAAACGCAAAGCAATCAAGCCCTTTAAAAGTTCGGACAACACTTCCCCTAAATTTGCTTACTTTTGCTGCCGTCATGGCTTCATTATATTTCTCATTCAAACCCAAAGGTACACACACAACAACAAGTTCATTCAATAGCCATTCAGCAAGCTTCCAGAAGTACAAATACAAGTCAAGCTAGGGAAAAGTCCGGAAATGAAAGTTAAGCTCAAACCCAGAAAAACAGTTTTTGACATCATTTTGCGGTAATGGCACCAAAGGCACTACGATTATCGGATGAAGGTCCAAGACCCACCGTTTCGAAGCTAAGAGATCAGGCTACAATGCTGAAGAAGCCAACTCTGTCCAGTATCGAGTGTAACCAGGTAAAAAATGCAAGATACTACACCAGAACCGCAAAAACAGGTTCGCCAATCGCATTCTGGTGCAAACATCATAAATCAACCTACCTAAGTCCAAATTCAGAAATTCCAAAGCCATCCGAAAGATAAGAAACATGGCTACATTTCATCAGAAGACCTCAACAACCAATTCGGAAGCATTCCCAACCAAAATAACCAATTACAGACGCAATTCTCACATTCGGGTAAAACCAGGGCAGCAAGGGTAATTCCGTCTTTTCACAAGATACGCTGCTCGGATTGACCTGAAAATTTGAAAATTTCTGGGTTCTCACACTCATTCTTTCGGGGCGTCACAAACTCCCCTCCTTAAAAGAACGTCGTCCTCGACATTCCATCTTACACCAATCAAGTCGAGACATCCCGCAAGAATCACTAATATTTCAGACCAAACCCACTGTCCGGCATCCTAAACTTCAAGCCTAGGATACACTACAAGAATCTGAAGCCTAAGGTCTGATACCAACTGTGACGGCCCCACCTCCCCCTAAGGCGAACCAAAGGGTTCGGCGGGCCGCCTGCCCAGCTCTCGCCGGGACTCAGCCGTTCACTACAGTCCTCAAATGAATTACAATATAAATCTCAAATATTACAACAAGTTCTTCAATAATTACATGTCATAAGCGAAGCGGAAACTAAATTTTCAACTATACATCAAATGATTCCAAATCCAAACTGTACAAGATATATGCCATCCAGCCACATGAATATGTACTACTCGCCCTTCCTTCGCCTTGAGCCCTGTGGAGGGGAATAAAATCGTTTTGGGGGGAGCTAGAAGCTCAGCGAGTAACCAGTAAAAGCAGTCATCAAATATATTTCACAATAATGCATTTCAATGATGTCATGATTCCAAGATCAAATGTACATTTATTGCTCTCGTGAGCCAGTGAAATCATTGCACTTGAACACCCAACGCTCAAATAGATCATTTTACATTAACAGTGAGAGGGAGCCCCTTTTTGAGCTCCAGATAACATCAACATGAACCATAAACAGGGTGGAGACGTTGGTGTCCAGCACAAGACTTTCCCAGAACTCATTGAAGCCAAAATCATATCATGAATTCACATGCAAGCACGCATGAGATGCCGTCGAGTAAATAATGCAAGAAACATTTCAATAAAAACTTTGGAAACAGTTTAGGGTCACTCACCTCCATGGTTCAGAAACCATCCATCAAATATCATCGCCTTACTCAAATCCAAGCCTTAGATCACAAACGCAAAGCAATCAAGCCCTTTAAAAGTTCGGACAACACTTCCCCTAAATTTGCTTACTTTTGCTGCCGTCATGGCTTCATTATATTTCTCATTCAAACCCAAAGGTACACACACAACAACAAGTTCATTCAATAGCCATTCAGCAAGCTCCCAGAAGTACAAATACAAGTCAAGCTAGGGAAAAGTCCGGAAATGAAAGTTAAGCTCAAACGCAGAAAAACAGTTTTTCACATCATTTTGCGGTAATGGCACCAAAGGCACTACGATTATCGGATGAAGGTCCAAGACCCACCGTTTCGAAGCTAAGAGATCAGGCTACAATGCTGAAGAAGCCAACTCTGTCCAGTATCGAGTGTAACCAGGTAAAAAATGCAAGATACTACACCAGAACCGCAAAAACAGGTTCGCCAATCGCATTCTGGTGCAAACATCATAAATCAACCTACCTAAGTCCAAATTCAGAAATTCCAAAGCCATCCGAAAGATAAGAAACATGGCTACATTTCATCAGAAGACCTCAACAACCAATTCGGAAGCATTCCCAACCAAAATAACCAATTACAGACGCAATTCTCACATTCGGGTAAAACCAGGGCAGCAAGGGTAATTCCGTCTTTTCACAAGATACGCTGCTCGGATTGACCTGAAAATTAGAAAATTTCTGGGTTCTCACACTCATTCTTTCGGGGCGTCACAAACTCCCCTCCTTAAAAGAACGTCGTCCTCGACATTCCATCTTACACCAATCAAGTCGAGACATCCCGCAAGAATCACTAATATTTCAGACCAAACCCACTGTCCGGCATCCTAAACTTCAAGCCTAGGATACACTACAAGAATCTGAAGCCTAAGGTCTGATACCAACTGTGACGGCCCCACCTCCCCCTAAGGCGAACCAAAGGGTTCGGCGGGCCGCCTGCCCAGCTCTCGCCGGGACTCAGCCGTTCACTACAGTCCTCAAATGAATTACAATATAAATCTCAAATATTACAACAAGTTCTTCAATAATTACATGTCATAAGCGAAGCGGAAACTAAATTTTCAACTATACATCAAATGATTCCAAATCCAAACTGTACAAGATATATGCCATCCACCCACATGAATATGTACTACTCGCCCTTCCTTTGCCTTGAGCCCTGTGGAGGGGAATAAAATCGTTTTGGGGGGAGCTAGAAGCTCAGCGAGTAACCAGTAAAAGCAGTCATCAAATATATTTCACAATAATACATTTCAATGATGTCATGATTCCAAGATCAAATGTACATTTATTGCTCTCGTGAGCCAGTGAAATCATTGCACTTGAACACCCAACGCTCAAATAGATCATTTAACATTAACAGTGAGAGGGAGCCCCTTTTTGAGCTCCAGATAACATCAACATGAACCATAAACAGGGTGGAGACGTTGGTGTCCAGCACAAGACTTTCCCAGAACTCATTGAAGCCAAAATCATATCATGAATTCACATGCAAGCACGCATGAGATGCCGTCGAGTAAATAATGCAAGAAACATTTCAATAAAAACTTTAGAAACAGTTTAGGGTCACTCACCTCCATGGTTCAGAAACCATCCATCAAATATCATCGCCTTACTCAAATCCAAGCCTTAGATCACAAACGCAAAGCAATCAAGCCCTTTAAAAGTTCGGACAACACTTCCCCTAAATTTGCTTACTTTTGCTGCCGTCATGGCTTCATTATATTTCTCATTCAAACCCAAAGGTACACACACAACAACAAGTTCATTCAATAGCCATTCAGCAAGCTTCCAGAAGTACAAATACAAGTCAAGCTAGGGAAAAGTCCGGAAATGAAAGTTAAGCTCAAACCCAGAAAAACAGTTTTTGACATCATTTTGCGGTAATGGCACCAAAGGCACTACGATTATCGAATGAAGGTCCAAGACCCACCGTTTCGAAGCTAAGAGATCAGGCTACAATGCTGAAGAAGCCAACTCTGTCCAGTATCGAGTGTAACCAGGTAAAAAATGCAAGATACTACACCAGAACCGCAAAAACAGGTTCGCCAATCGTATTCTGGTGCAAACATCATAAATCAACCTACCTAAGTCCAAATTCAGAAATTCCAAAGCCATCCGAAAGATAAGAAACAGGGCTACATTTCATCAGAAGACCTCAACAACCAATTCGGAAGCATTCCCAACCAAAATAACCAATTACAGACGCAATTCTCACATTCGGGTAAAACCAGGGCAGCAAGGGTAATTCCGTCTTTTCACAAGATACGCTGCTCGGATTGACCTGAAAATTAGAAAATTTCTGGGTTCTCACACTCATTCTTTCGGGGCGTCACAAACTCCCCTCCTTAAAAGAACGTCGTCCTCGACATTCCATCTTACACCAATCAAGTCGAGACATCCCGCAAGAATCACTAATATTTCAGACCAAACCCACTGTCCGGCATCCTAAACTTCAAGCCTAGGATACACTACAAGAATCTGAAGCCTAAGGTCTGATACCAACTGTGACGGCCCCACCTCCCCCTAAGGCGAACCAAAGGGTTCGGCGGGCCGCCTGCCCAGCTCTCGCCGGGACTCAGCCGTTCACTACAGTCCTCAAATGAATTACAATATAAATCTCAAATATTACAACAAGTTCTTCAATAATTACATGTCATAAGCGAAGCGGAAACTAAATTTTCAACTATACATCAAATGATTCCAAATCCAAACTGTACAAGATATATGCCATCCAGCCACATGAATATGTACTACTCGCCCTTCCTTCGCCTTGAGCCCTGTGGAGGGGAATAAAATCGTTTTGGGGGGAGCTAGAAGCTCAGCGAGTAACCAGTAAAAGCAGTCATCAAATATATTTCACAATAATGCATTTCAATGATGTCATGATTCCAAGATCAAATGTACATTTATTGCTCTCGTGAGCCAGTGAAATCATTGCACTTGAACACCCAACGCTCAAATAGATCATTTTACATTAACAGTGAGAGGGAGCCCCTTTTTGAGCTCCAGATAACATCAACATGAACCATAAACAGGGTGGAGACGTTGGTGTCCAGCACAAGACTTTCCCAGAACTCATTGAAGCCAAAATCATATCATGAATTCACATGCAAGCACGCATGAGATGCCGTCGAGTAAATAATGCAAGAAACATTTCAATAAAAACTTTGGAAACAGTTTAGGGTCACT
The DNA here is from genome assembly GCF_036785885.1 of Coffea arabica. NCBI lineage: Eukaryota > Viridiplantae > Streptophyta > Magnoliopsida > Gentianales > Rubiaceae > Coffea > Coffea arabica. The sequence goes on along the minus strand of NC_092318.1, from coordinate 19,481,948 downwards.
CACCTCCATGGTTCAGAAACCATCCATCAAATATCATCGCCTTACTCAAATCCAAGCCTTAGATCACAAACGCAAAGCAATCAAGCCCTTTAAAAGTTCGGACAACACTTCCCCTAAATTTGCTTACTTTTGCTGCCGTCATGGCTTCATTATATTTCTCATTCAAACCCAAAGGTACACACACAACAACAAGTTCATTCAATAGCCATTCAGCAAGCTTCCAGAAGTACAAATACAAGTCAAGCTAGGGAAAAGTCCGGAAATGAAAGTTAAGCTCAAACCCAGAAAAACAGTTTTTGACATCATTTTGCGGTAATGGCACCAAAGGCACTACGATTATCGGATGAAGGTCCAAGACCCACCGTTTCGAAGCTAAGAGATCAGGCTACAATGCTGAAGAAGCCAACTCTGTCCAGTATCGAGTGTAACCAGGTAAAAAATGCAAGATACTACACCAGAACCGCAAAAACAGGTTCGCCAATCGCATTCTGGTGCAAACATCATAAATCAACCTACCTAAGTCCAAATTCAGAAATTCCAAAGCCATCCGAAAGATAAGAAACATGGCTACATTTCATCAGAAGACCTCAACAACCAATTCGGAAGCATTCCCAACCAAAATAACCAATTACAGACGCAATTCTCACATTCGGGTAAAACCAGGGCAGCAAGGGTAATTCCGTCTTTTCACAAGATACGCTGCTCGGATTGACCTGAAAATTTGAAAATTTCTGGGTTCTCACACTCATTCTTTCGGGGCGTCACAAACTCCCCTCCTTAAAAGAACGTCGTCCTCGACATTCCATCTTACACCAATCAAGTCGAGACATCCCGCAAGAATCACTAATATTTCAGACCAAACCCACTGTCCGGCATCCTAAACTTCAAGCCTAGGATACACTACAAGAATCTGAAGCCTAAGGTCTGATACCAACTGTGACGGCCCCACCTCCCCCTAAGGCGAACCAAAGGGTTCGGCGGGCCGCCTGCCCAGCTCTCGCCGGGACTCAGCCGTTCACTACAGTCCTCAAATGAATTACAATATAAATCTCAAATATTACAACAAGTTCTTCAATAATTACATGTCATAAGCGAAGCGGAAACTAAATTTTCAACTATACATCAAATGATTCCAAATCCAAACTGTACAAGATATATGCCATCCAGCCACATGAATATGTACTACTCGCCCTTCCTTCGCCTTGAGCCCTGTGGAGGGGAATAAAATCGTTTTGGGGGGAGCTAGAAGCTCAGCGAGTAACCAGTAAAAGCAGTCATCAAATATATTTCACAATAATGCATTTCAATGATGTCATGATTCCAAGATCAAATGTACATTTATTGCTCTCGTGAGCCAGTGAAATCATTGCACTTGAACACCCAACGCTCAAATAGATCATTTTACATTAACAGTGAGAGGGAGCCCCTTTTTGAGCTCCAGATAACATCAACATGAACCATAAACAGGGTGGAGACGTTGGTGTCCAGCACAAGACTTTCCCAGAACTCATTGAAGCCAAAATCATATCATGAATTCACATGCAAGCACGCATGAGATGCCGTCGAGTAAATAATGCAAGAAACATTTCAATAAAAACTTTGGAAACAGTTTAGGGTCACTCACCTCCATGGTTCAGAAACCATCCATCAAATATCATCGCCTTACTCAAATCCAAGCCTTAGATCACAAACGCAAAGCAATCAAGCCCTTTAAAAGTTCGGACAACACTTCCCCTAAATTTGCTTACTTTTGCTGCCGTCATGGCTTCATTATATTTCTCATTCAAACCCAAAGGTACACACACAACAACAAGTTCATTCAATAGCCATTCAGCAAGCTCCCAGAAGTACAAATACAAGTCAAGCTAGGGAAAAGTCCGGAAATGAAAGTTAAGCTCAAACCCAGAAAAACAGTTTTTGACATCATTTTGCGGTAATGGCACCAAAGGCACTACGATTATCGAATGAAGGTCCAAGACCCACCGTTTCGAAGCTAAGAGATCAGGCTACAATGCTGAAGAAGCCAACTCTGTCCAGTATCGAGTGTAACCAGGTAAAAAATGCAAGATACTACACCAGAACCGCAAAAACAGGTTCGCCAATCGTATTCTGGTGCAAACATCATAAATCAACCTACCTAAGTCCAAATTCAGAAATTCTAAAGCCATCCGAAAGATAAGAAACAGGGCTACATTTCATCAGAAGACCTCAACAACCAATTCGGAAGCATTCCCAACCAAAATAACCAATTACAGACGCAATTCTCATATTCGGGTAAAACCAGGGCAGCAAGGGTAATTCCGTCTTTTCACAAGATACGCTGCTCGGATTGACCTGAAAATTTGAAAATTTCTGGGTTCTCACACTCATTCTTTCGGGGCGTCACAAACTCCCCTCCTTAAAAGAACGTCGTCCTCGACATTCCATCTTACACCAATCAAGTCGAGACATCCCGCAAGAATCACTAATATTTCAGACCAAACCCACTGTCCGGCATCCTAAACTTCAAGCCTAGGATACACTACAAGAATCTGAAGCCTAAGGTCTGATACCAACTGTGACGGCCCCACCTCCCCCTAAGGCGAACCAAAGGGTTCGGCGGGCCGCCTGCCCAACTCTCGCCGGGACTCAGCCGTTCACTACAGTCCTCAAATGAATTACAATATAAATCTCAAATATTACAACAAGTTCTTCAATAATTACATGTCATAAGCGAAGCGGAAACTAAATTTTCAACTATACATCAAATGATTCCAAATCCAAACTGTACAAGATATATGCCATCCAGCCACATGAATATGTACTACTCGCCCTTCCTTCGCCTTGAGCCCTGTGGAGGGGAATAAAATCGTTTTGGGGGGAGCTAGAAGCTCAGCGAGTAACCAGTAAAAGCAGTCATCAAATATATTTCACAATAATGCATTTCAATGATGTCATGATTCCAAGATCAAATGTACATTTATTGCTCTCGTGAGCCAGTGAAATCATTGCACTTGAACACCCAACGCTCAAATAGATCATTTTACATTAACAGTGAGAGGGAGCCCCTTTTTGAGCTCCAGATAACATCAACATGAACCATAAACAGGGTGGAGACGTTGGTGTCCAGCACAAGACTTTCCCAGAACTCATTGAAGCCAAAATCATATCATGAATTCACATGCAAGCACGCATGAGATGCCGTCGAGTAAATAATGCAAGAAACATTTCAATAAAAACTTTGGAAACAGTTTAGGGTCACTCACCTCCATGGTTCAGAAACCATCCATCAAATATCATCGCCTTACTCAAATCCAAGCCTTAGATCACAAACGCAAAGCAATCAAGCCCTTTAAAAGTTCGGACAACACTTCCCCTAAATTTGCTTACTTTTGCTGCCGTCATGGCTTCATTATATTTCTCATTCAAACCCAAAGGTACACACACAACAACAAGTTCATTCAATAGCCATTCAGCAAGCTCCCAGAAGTACAAATACAAGTCAAGCTAGGGAAAAGTCCGGAAATGAAAGTTAAGCTCAAACCCAGAAAAACAGTTTTTGACATCATTTTGCGGTAATGGCACCAAAGGCACTACGATTATCGGATGAAGGTCCAAGACCCACCGTTTCGAAGCTAAGAGATCAGGCTACAATGCTGAAGAAGCCAACTCTGTCCAGTATCGAGTGTAACCAGGTAAAAAATGCAAGATACTACACCAGAACCGCAAAAACAGGTTCGCCAATCGTATTCTGGTGCAAACATCATAAATCAACCTACCTAAGTCCAAATTCAGAAATTCTAAAGCCATCCGAAAGATAAGAAACAGGGCTACATTTCATCAGAAGACCTCAACAACCAATTCGGAAGCATTCCCAACCAAAATAACCAATTACAGACGCAATTCTCATATTCGGGTAAAACCAGGGCAGCAAGGGTAATTCCGTCTTTTCACAAGATACGCTGCTCGGATTGACCTGAAAATTTGAAAATTTCTGGGTTCTCACACTCATTCTTTCGGGGCGTCACAAACTCCCCTCCTTAAAAGAACGTCGTCCTCGACATTCCATCTTACACCAATCAAGTCGAGACATCCCGCAAGAATCACTAATATTTCAGACCAAACCCACTGTCCGGCATCCTAAACTTCAAGCCTAGGATACACTACAAGAATCTGAAGCCTAAGGTCTGATACCAACTGTGACGGCCCCACCTCCCCCTAAGGCGAACCAAAGGGTTCGGCGGGCCGCCTGCCCAACTCTCGCCGGGACTCAGCCGTTCACTACAGTCCTCAAATGAATTACAATATAAATCTCAAATATTACAACAAGTTCTTCAATAATTACATGTCATAAGCGAAGCGGAAACTAAATTTTCAACTATACATCAAATGATTCCAAATCCAAACTGTACAAGATATATGCCATCCAGCCACATGAATATGTACTACTCGCCCTTCCTTCGCCTTGAGCCCTGTGGAGGGGAATAAAATCGTTTTGGGGGGAGCTAGAAGCTCAGCGAGTAACCAGTAAAAGCAGTCATCAAATATATTTCACAATAATGCATTTCAATGATGTCATGATTCCAAGATCAAATGTACATTTATTGCTCTCGTGAGCCAGTGAAATCATTGCACTTGAACACCCAACGCTCAAATAGATCATTTTACATTAACAGTGAGAGGGAGCCCCTTTTTGAGCTCCAGATAACATCAACATGAACCATAAACAGGGTGGAGACGTTGGTGTCCAGCACAAGACTTTCCCAGAACTCATTGAAGCCAAAATCATATCATGAATTCACATGCAAGCACGCATGAGATGCCGTCGAGTAAATAATGCAAGAAACATTTCAATAAAAACTTTGGAAACAGTTTAGGGTCACTCACCTCCATGGTTCAGAAACCATCCATCAAATATCATCGCCTTACTCAAATCCAAGCCTTAGATCACAAACGCAAAGCAATCAAGCCCTTTAAAAGTTCGGACAACACTTCCCCTAAATTTGCTTACTTTTGCTGCCGTCATGGCTTCATTATATTTCTCATTCAAACCCAAAGGTACACACACAACAACAAGTTCATTCAATAGCCATTCAGCAAGCTCCCAGAAGTACAAATACAAGTCAAGCTAGGGAAAAGTCCGGAAATGAAAGTTAAGCTCAAACCCAGAAAAACAGTTTTTGACATCATTTTGCGGTAATGGCACCAAAGGCACTACGATTATCGGATGAAGGTCCAAGACCCACCGTTTCGAAGCTAAGAGATCAGGCTACAATGCTGAAGAAGCCAACTCTGTCCAGTATCGAGTGTAACCAGGTAAAAAATGCAAGATACTACACCAGAACCGCAAAAACAGGTTCGCCAATCGCATTCTGGTGCAAACATCATAAATCAACCTACCTAAGTCCAAATTCAGAAATTCCAAAGCCATCCGAAAGATAAGAAACATGGCTACATTTCATCAGAAGACCTCAACAACCAATTCGGAAGCATTCCCAACCAAAATAACCAATTACAGACGCAATTCTCACATTCGGGTAAAACCAGGGCAGCAAGGGTAATTCCGTCTTTTCACAAGATACGCTGCTCGGATTGACCTGAAAATTAGAAAATTTCTGGGTTCTCACACTCATTCTTTCGGGGCGTCACAAACTCCCCTCCTTAAAAGAACGTCGTCCTCGACATTCCATCTTACACCAATCAAGTCGAGACATCCCGCAAGAATCACTAATATTTCAGACCAAACCCACTGTCCGGCATCCTAAACTTCAAGCCTAGGATACACTACAAGAATCTGAAGCCTAAGGTCTGATACCAACTGTGACGGCCCCACCTCCCCCTAAGGCGAACCAAAGGGTTCGGCGGGCCGCCTGCCCAGCTCTCGCCGGGACTCAGCCGTTCACTACAGTCCTCAAATGAATTACAATATAAATCTCAAATATTACAACAAGTTCTTCAATAATTACATGTCATAAGCGAAGCGGAAACTAAATTTTCAACTATACATCAAATGATTCCAAATCCAAACTGTACAAGATATATGCCATCCAGCCACATGAATATGTACTACTCGCCCTTCCTTCGCCTTGAGCCCTGTGGAGGGGAATAAAATCGTTTTGGGGGGAGCTAGAAGCTCAGCGAGTAACCAGTAAAAGCAGTCATCAAATATATTTCACAATAATGCATTTCAATGATGTCATGATTCCAAGATCAAATGTACATTTATTGCTCTCGTGAGCCAGTGAAATCATTGCACTTGAACACCCAACGCTCAAATAGATCATTTTACATTAACAGTGAGAGGGAGCCCCTTTTTGAGCTCCAGATAACATCAACATGAACCATAAACAGGGTGGAGACGTTGGTGTCCAGCACAAGACTTTCCCAGAACTCATTGAAGCCAAAATCATATCATGAATTCACATGCAAGCACGCATGAGATGCCGTCGAGTAAATAATGCAAGAAACATTTCAATAAAAACTTTGGAAACAGTTTAGGGTCACTCACCTCCATGGTTCAGAAACCATCCATCAAATATCATCGCCTTACTCAAATCCAAGCCTTAGATCACAAACGCAAAGCAATCAAGCCCTTTAAAAGTTCGGACAACACTTCCCCTAAATTTGCTTACTTTTGCTGCCGTCATGGCTTCATTATATTTCTCATTCAAACCCAAAGGTACACACACAACAACAAGTTCATTCAATAGCTATTCAGCAAGCTCCCAGAAGTACAAATACAAGTCAAGCTAGGGAAAAGTCCGGAAATGAAAGTTAAGCTCAAACCCAGAAAAACAGTTTTTGACATCATTTTGCGGTAATGGCACCAAAGGCACTACGATTATCGGATGAAGGTCCAAGACCCACCGTTTCGAAGCTAAGAGATCAGGCTACAATGCTGAAGAAGCCAACTCTGTCCAGTATCGAGTGTAACCAGGTAAAAAATGCAAGATACTACACCAGAACCGCAAAAACAGGTTCGCCAATCGCATTCTGGTGCAAACATCATAAATCAACCTACCTAAGTCCAAATTCAGAAATTCCAAAGCCATCCGAAAGATAAGAAACATGGCTACATTTCATCAGAAGACCTCAACAACCAATTCGGAAGCATTCCCAACCAAAATAACCAATTACAGACGCAATTCTCACATTCGGGTAAAACCAGGGCAGCAAGGGTAATTCCGTCTTTTCACAAGATACGCTGCTCGGATTGACCTGAAAATTAGAAAATTTCTGGGTTCTCACACTCATTCTTTCGGGGCGTCACAAACTCCCCTCCTTAAAAGAACGTCGTCCTCGACATTCCATCTTACACCAATCAAGTCGAGACATCCCGCAAGAATCACTAATATTTCAGACCAAACCCACTGTCCGGCATCCTAAACTTCAAGCCTAGGATACACTACAAGAATCTGAAGCCTAAGGTCTGATACCAACTGTGACGGCCCCACCTCCCCCTAAGGCGAACCAAAGGGTTCGGCGGGCCGCCTGCCCAACTCTCGCCGGGACTCAGCCGTTCACTACAGTCCTCAAATGAATTACAATATAAATCTCAAATATTACAACAAGTTCTTCAATAATTACATGTCATAAGCGAAGCGGAAACTAAATTTTCAACTATACATCAAATGATTCCAAATCCAAACTGTACAAGATATATGCCATCCAGCCACATGAATATGTACTACTCGCCCTTCCTTCGCCTTGAGCCCTGTGGAGGGGAATAAAATCGTTTTGGGGGGAGCTAGAAGCTCAGCGAGTAACCAGTAAAAGCAGTCATCAAATATATTTCACAATAATGCATTTCAATGATGTCATGATTCCAAGATCAAATGTACATTTATTGCTCTCGTGAGCCAGTGAAATCATTGCACTTGAACACCCAACGCTCAAATAGATCATTTTACATTAACAGTGAGAGGGAGCCCCTTTTTGAGCTCCAGATAACATCAACATGAACCATAAACAGGGTGGAGACGTTGGTGTCCAGCACAAGACTTTCCCAGAACTCATTGAAGCCAAAATCATATCATGAATTCACATGCAAGCACGCATGAGATGCCGTCGAGTAAATAATGCAAGAAACATTTCAATAAAAACTTTGGAAACAGTTTAGGGTCACTCACCTCCATGGTTCAGAAACCATCCATCAAATATCATCGCCTTACTCAAATCCAAGCCTTAGATCACAAACGCAAAGCAATCAAGCCCTTTAAAAGTTCGGACAACACTTCCCCTAAATTTGCTTACTTTTGCTGCCGTCATGGCTTCATTATATTTCTCATTCAAACCCAAAGGTACACACACAACAACAAGTTCATTCAATAGCCATTCAGCAAGCTCCCAGAAGTACAAATACAAGTCAAGCTAGGGAAAAGTCCGGAAATGAAAGTTAAGCTCAAACCCAGAAAAACAGTTTTTGACATCATTTTGCGGTAATGGCACCAAAGGCACTACGATTATCGGATGAAGGTCCAAGACCCACCGTTTCGAAGCTAAGAGATCAGGCTACAATGCTGAAGAAGCCAACTCTGTCCAGTATCGAGTGTAACCAGGTAAAAAATGCAAGATACTACACCAGAACCGCAAAAACAGGTTCGCCAATCGCATTCTGGTGCAAACATCATAAATCAACCTACCTAAGTCCAAATTCAGAAATTCCAAAGCCATCCGAAAGATAAGAAACATGGCTACATTTCATCAGAAGACCTCAACAACCAATTCGGAAGCATTCCCAACCAAAATAACCAATTACAGACGCAATTCTCACATTCGGGTAAAACCAGGGCAGCAAGGGTAATTCCGTCTTTTCACAAGATACGCTGCTCGGATTGACCTGAAAATTAGAAAATTTCTGGGTTCTCACACTCATTCTTTCGGGGCGTCACAAACTCCCCTCCTTAAAAGAACGTCGTCCTCGACATTCCATCTTACACCAATCAAGTCGAGACATCCCGCAAGAATCACTAATATTTCAGACCAAACCCACTGTCCGGCATCCTAAACTTCAAGCCTAGGATACACTACAAGAATCTGAAGCCTAAGGTCTGATACCAACTGTGACGGCCCCACCTCCCCCTAAGGCGAACCAAAGGGTTCGGCGGGCCGCCTGCCCAGCTCTCGCCGGGACTCAGCCGTTCACTACAGTCCTCAAATGAATTACAATATAAATCTCAAATATTACAACAAGTTCTTCAATAATTACATGTCATAAGCGAAGCGGAAACTAAATTTTCAACTATACATCAAATGATTCCAAATCCAAACTGTACAAGATATATGCCATCCAGCCACATGAATATGTACTACTCGCCCTTCCTTCGCCTTGAGCCCTGTGGAGGGGAATAAAATCGTTTTGGGGGGAGCTAGAAGCTCAGCGAGTAACCAGTAAAAGCAGTCATCAAATATATTTCACAATAATGCATTTCAATGATGTCATGATTCCAAGATCAAATGTACATTTATTGCTCTCGTGAGCCAGTGAAATCATTGCACTTGAACACCCAACGCTCAAATAGATCATTTTACATTAACAGTGAGAGGGAGCCCCTTTTTGAGCTCCAGATAACATCAACATGAACCATAAACAGGGTGGAGACGTTGGTGTCCAGCACAAGACTTTCCCAGAACTCATTGAAGCCAAAATCATATCATGAATTCACATGCAAGCACGCATGAGATGCCGTCGAGTAAATAATGCAAGAAACATTTCAATAAAAACTTTGGAAACAGTTTAGGGTCACTCACCTCCATGGTTCAGAAACCATCCATCAAATATCATCGCCTTACTCAAATCCAAGCCTTAGATCACAAACGCAAAGCAATCAAGCCCTTTAAAAGTTCGGACAACACTTCCCCTAAATTTGCTTACTTTTGCTGCCGTCATGGCTTCATTATATTTCTCATTCAAACCCAAAGGTACACACACAACAACAAGTTCATTCAATAGCCATTCAGCAAGCTCCCAGAAGTACAAATACAAGTCAAGCTAGGGAAAAGTCCGGAAATGAAAGTTAAGCTCAAACCCAGAAAAACAGTTTTTGACATCATTTTGCGGTAATGGCACCAAAGGCACTACGATTATCGGATGAAGGTCCAAGACCCACCGTTTCGAAGCTAAGAGATCAGGCTACAATGCTGAAGAAGCCAACTCTGTCCAGTATCGAGTGTAACCAGGTAAAAAATGCAAGATACTACACCAGAACCGCAAAAACAGGTTCGCCAATCGCATTCTGGTGCAAACATCATAAATCAACCTACCTAAGTCCAAATTCAGAAATTCCAAAGCCATCCGAAAGATAAGAAACATGGCTACATTTCATCAGAAGACCTCAACAACCAATTCGGAAGCATTCCCAACCAAAATAACCAATTACAGACGCAATTCTCACATTCGGGTAAAACCAGGGCAGCAAGGGTAATTCCGTCTTTTCACAAGATACGCTGCTCGGATTGACCTGAAAATTAGAAAATTTCTGGGTTCTCACACTCATTCTTTCGGGGCGTCACAAACTCCCCTCCTTAAAAGAACGTCGTCCTCGACATTCCATCTTACACCAATCAAGTCGAGACATCCCGCAAGAATCACTAATATTTCAGACCAAACCCACTGTCCGGCATCCTAAACTTCAAGCCTAGGATACACTACAAGAATCTGAAGCCTAAGGTCTGATACCAACTGTGACGGCCCCACCTCCCCCTAAGGCGAACCAAAGGGTTCGGCGGGCCGCCTGCCCAGCTCTCGCCGGGACTCAGCCGTTCACTACAGTCCTCAAATGAATTACAATATAAATCTCAAATATTACAACAAGTTCTTCAATAATTACATGTCATAAGCGAAGCGGAAACTAAATTTTCAACTATACATCAAATGATTCCAAATCCAAACTGTACAAGATATATGCCATCCAGCCACATGAATATGTACTACTCGCCCTTCCTTCGCCTTGAGCCCTGTGGAGGGGAATAAAATCGTTTTGGGGGGAGCTAGAAGCTCAGCGAGTAACCAGTAAAAGCAGTCATCAAATATATTTCACAATAATGCATTTCAATGATGTCATGATTCCAAGATCAAATGTACATTTATTGCTCTCGTGAGCCAGTGAAATCATTGCACTTGAACACCCAACGCTCAAATAGATCATTTTACATTAACAGTGAGAGGGAGCCCCTTTTTGAGCTCCAGATAACATCAACATGAACCATAAACAGGGTGGAGACGTTGGTGTCCAGCACAAGACTTTCCCAGAACTCATTGAAGCCAAAATCATATCATGAATTCACATGCAAGCACGCATGAGATGCCGTCGAGTAAATAATGCAAGAAACATTTCAATAAAAACTTTGGAAACAGTTTAGGGTCACTCACCTCCATGGTTCAGAAACCATCCATCAAATATCATCGCCTTACTCAAATCCAAGCCTTAGATCACAAACGCAAAGCAATCAAGCCCTTTAAAAGTTCGGACAACACTTCCCCTAAATTTGCTTACTTTTGCTGCCGTCATGGCTTCATTATATTTCTCATTCAAACCCAAAGGTACACACACAACAACAAGTTCATTCAATAGCCATTCAGCAAGCTCCCAGAAGTACAAATACAAGTCAAGCTAGGGAAAAGTCCGGAAATGAAAGTTAAGCTCAAACCCAGAAAAACAGTTTTTGACATCATTTTGCGGTAATGGCACCAAAGGCACTACGATTATCGGATGAAGGTCCAAGACCCACCGTTTCGAAGCTAAGAGATCAGGCTACAATGCTGAAGAAGCCAACTCTGTCCAGTATCGAGTGTAACCAGGTAAAAAATGCAAGATACTACACCAGAACCGCAAAAACAGGTTCGCCAATCGCATTCTGGTGCAAACATCATAAATCAACCTACCTAAGTCCAAATTCAGAAATTCCAAAGCCATCCGAAAGATAAGAAACATGGCTACATTTCATCAGAAGACCTCAACAACCAATTCGGAAGCATTCCCAACCAAAATAACCAATTACAGACGCAATTCTCACATTCGGGTAAAACCAGGGCAGCAAGGGTAATTCCGTCTTTTCACAAGATACGCTGCTCGGATTGACCTGAAAATTAGAAAATTTCTGGGTTCTCACACTCATTCTTTCGGGGCGTCACAAACTCCCCTCCTTAAAAGAACGTCGTCCTCGACATTCCATCTTACACCAATCAAGTCGAGACATCCCGCAAGAATCACTAATATTTCAGACCAAACCCACTGTCCGGCATCCTAAACTTCAAGCCTAGGATACACTACAAGAATCTGAAGCCTAAGGTCTGATACCAACTGTGACGGCCCCACCTCCCCCTAAGGCGAACCAAAGGGTTCGGCGGGCCGCCTGCCCAGCTCTCGCCGGGACTCAGCCGTTCACTACAGTCCTCAAATGAATTACAATATAAATCTCAAATATTACAACAAGTTCTTCAATAATTACATGTCATAAGCGAAGCGGAAACTAAATTTTCAACTATACATCAAATGATTCCAAATCCAAACTGTACAAGATATATGCCATCCAGCCACATGAATATGTACTACTCGCCCTTCCTTCGCCTTGAGCCCTGTGGAGGGGAATAAAATCGTTTTGGGGGGAGCTAGAAGCTCAGCGAGTAACCAGTAAAAGCAGTCATCAAATATATTTCACAATAATGCATTTCAATGATGTCATGATTCCAAGATCAAATGTACATTTATTGCTCTCGTGAGCCAGTGAAATCATTGCACTTGAACACCCAACGCTCAAATAGATCATTTTACATTAACAGTGAGAGGGAGCCCCTTTTTGAGCTCCAGATAACATCAACATGAACCATAAACAGGGTGGAGACGTTGGTGTCCAGCACAAGACTTTCCCAGAACTCATTGAAGCCAAAATCATATCATGAATTCACATGCAAGCACGCATGAGATGCCGTCGAGTAAATAATGCAAGAAACATTTCAATAAAAACTTTGGAAACAGTTTAGGGTCACTCACCTCCATGGTTCAGAAACCATCCATCAAATATCATCGCCTTACTCAAATCCAAGCCTTAGATCACAAACGCAAAGCAATCAAGCCCTTTAAAAGTTCGGACAACACTTCCCCTAAATTTGCTTACTTTTGCTGCCGTCATGGCTTCATTATATTTCTCATTCAAACCCAAAGGTACACACACAACAACAAGTTCATTCAATAGCCATTCAGCAAGCTCCCAGAAGTACAAATACAAGTCAAGCTAGGGAAAAGTCCGGAAATGAAAGTTAAGCTCAAACCCAGAAAAACAGTTTTTGACATCATTTTGCGGTAATGGCACCAAAGGCACTACGATTATCGGATGAAGGTCCAAGACCCACCGTTTCGAAGCTAAGAGATCAGGCTACAATGCTGAAGAAGCCAACTCTGTCCAGTATCGAGTGTAACCAGGTAAAAAATGCAAGATACTACACCAGAACCGCAAAAACAGGTTCGCCAATCGCATTCTGGTGCAAACATCATAAATCAACCTACCTAAGTCCAAATTCAGAAATTCCAAAGCCATCCGAAAGATAAGAAACATGGCTACATTTCATCAGAAGACCTCAACAACCAATTCGGAAGCATTCCCAACCAAAATAACCAATTACAGACGCAATTCTCACATTCGGGTAAAACCAGGGCAGCAAGGGTAATTCCGTCTTTTCACAAGATACGCTGCTCGGATTGACCTGAAAATTAGAAAATTTCTGGGTTCTCACACTCATTCTTTCGGGGCGTCACAAACTCCCCTCCTTAAAAGAACGTCGTCCTCGACATTCCATCTTACACCAATCAAGTCGAGACATCCCGCAAGAATCACTAATATTTCAGACCAAACCCACTGTCCGGCATCCTAAACTTCAAGCCTAGGATACACTACAAGAATCTGAAGCCTAAGGTCTGATACCAACTGTGACGGCCCCACCTCCCCCTAAGGCGAACCAAAGGGTTCGGCGGGCCGCCTGCCCAGCTCTCGCCGGGACTCAGCCGTTCACTACAGTCCTCAAATGAATTACAATATAAATCTCAAATATTACAACAAGTTCTTCAATAATTACATGTCATAAGCGAAGCGGAAACTAAATTTTCAACTATACATCAAATGATTCCAAATCCAAACTGTACAAGATATATGCCATCCAGCCACATGAATATGTACTACTCGCCCTTCCTTCGCCTTGAGCCCTGTGGAGGGGAATAAAATCGTTTTGGGGGGAGCTAGAAGCTCAGCGAGTAACCAGTAAAAGCAGTCATCAAATATATTTCACAATAATGCATTTCAATGATGTCATGATTCCAAGATCAAATGTACATTTATTGCTCTCGTGAGCCAGTGAAATCATTGCACTTGAACACCCAACGCTCAAATAGATCATTTTACATTAACAGTGAGAGGGAGCCCCTTTTTGAGCTCCAGATAACATCAACATGAACCATAAACAGGGTGGAGACGTTGGTGTCCAGCACAAGACTTTCCCAGAACTCATTGAAGCCAAAATCATATCATGAATTCACATGCAAGCACGCATGAGATGCCGTCGAGTAAATAATGCAAGAAACATTTCAATAAAAACTTTGGAAACAGTTTAGGGTCACTCACCTCCATGGTTCAGAAACCATCCATCAAATATCATCGCCTTACTCAAATCCAAGCCTTAGATCACAAACGCAAAGCAATCAAGCCCTTTAAAAGTTCGGACAACACTTCCCCTAAATTTGCTTACTTTTGCTGCCGTCATGGCTTCATTATATTTCTCATTCAAACCCAAAGGTACACACACAACAACAAGTTCATTCAATAGCCATTCAGCAAGCTTCCAGAAGTACAAATACAAGTCAAGCTAGGGAAAAGTCCGGAAATGAAAGTTAAGCTCAAACCCAGAAAAACAGTTTTTGACATCATTTTGCGGTAATGGCACCAAAGGCACTACGATTATCGAATGAAGGTCCAAGACCCACCGTTTCGAAGCTAAGAGATCAGGCTACAATGCTGAAGAAGCCAACTCTGTCCAGTATCGAGTGTAACCAGGTAAAAAATGCAAGATACTACACCAGAACCGCAAAAACAGGTTCGCCAATCGTATTCTGGTGCAAACATCATAAATCAACCTACCTAAGTCCAAATTCAGAAATTCCAAAGCCATCCGAAAGATAAGAAACAGGGCTACATTTCATCAGAAGACCTCAATAACCAATTCGGAAGCATTCCCAACCAAAATAACCAATTACAGACGCAATTCTCACATTCGGGTAAAACCAGGGCAGCAAGGGTAATTCCGTCTTTTCACAAGATACGCTGCTCGGATTGACCTGAAAATTAGAAAATTTCTGGGTTCTCACACTCATTCTTTCGGGGCGTCACAAACTCCCCTCCTTAAAAGAACGTCGTCCTCGACATTCCATCTTACACCAATCAAGTCGAGACATCCCGCAAGAATCACTAATATTTCAGACCAAACCCACTGTCCGGCATCCTAAACTTCAAGCCTAGGATACACTACAAGAATCTGAAGCCTAAGGTCTGATACCAACTGTGACGGCCCCACCTCCCCCTAAGGCGAACCAAAGGGTTCGGCGGGCCGCCTGCCCAGCTCTCGCCGGGACTCAGCCGTTCACTACAGTCCTCAAATGAATTACAATATAAATCTCAAATATTACAACAAGTTCTTCAATAATTACATGTCATAAGCGAAGCGGAAACTAAATTTTCAACTATACATCAAATGATTCCAAATCCAAACTGTACAAGATATATGCCATCCAGCCACATGAATATGTACTACTCGCCCTTCCTTCGCCTTGAGCCCTGTGGAGGGGAATAAAATCGTTTTGGGGGGAGCTAGAAGCTCAGCGAGTAACCAGTAAAAGCAGTCATCAAATATATTTCACAATAATGCATTTCAATGATGTCATGATTCCAAGATCAAATGTACATTTATTGCTCTCGTGAGCCAGTGAAATCATTGCACTTGAACACCCAACGCTCAAATAGATCATTTTACATTAACAGTGAGAGGGAGCCCCTTTTTGAGCTCCAGATAACATCAACATGAACCATAAACAGGGTGGAGACGTTGGTGTCCAGCACAAGACTTTCCCAGAACTCATTGAAGCCAAAATCATATCATGAATTCACATGCAAGCACGCATGAGATGCCGTCGAGTAAATAATGCAAGAAACATTTCAATAAAAACTTTGGAAACAGTTTAGGGTCACTCACCTCCATGGTTCAGAAACCATCCATCAAATATCATCGCCTTACTCAAATCCAAGCCTTAGATCACAAACGCAAAGCAATCAAGCCCTTTAAAAGTTCGGACAACACTTCCCCTAAATTTGCTTACTTTTGCTGCCGTCATGGCTTCATTATATTTCTCATTCAAACCCAAAGGTACACACACAACAACAAGTTCATTCAATAGCCATTCAGCAAGCTCCCAGAAGTACAAATACAAGTCAAGCTAGGGAAAAGTCCGGAAATGAAAGTTAAGCTCAAACCCAGAAAAACAGTTTTTGACATCATTTTGCGGTAATGGCACCAAAGGCACTACGATTATCGGATGAAGGTCCAAGACCCACCGTTTCGAAGCTAAGAGATCAGGCTACAATGCTGAAGAAGCCAACTCTGTCCAGTATCGAGTGTAACCAGGTAAAAAATGCAAGATACTACACCAGAACCGCAAAAACAGGTTCGCCAATCGCATTCTGGTGCAAACATCATAAATCAACCTACCTAAGTCCAAATTCAGAAATTCCAAAGCCATCCGAAAGATAAGAAACATGGCTACATTTCATCAGAAGACCTCAACAACCAATTCGGAAGCATTCCCAACCAAAATAACCAATTACAGACGCAATTCTCACATTCGGGTAAAACCAGGGCAGCAAGGGTAATTCCGTCTTTTCACAAGATACGCTGCTCGGATTGACCTGAAAATTAGAAAATTTCTGGGTTCTCACACTCATTCTTTCGGGGCGTCACAAACTCCCCTCCTTAAAAGAACGTCGTCCTCGACATTCCATCTTACACCAATCAAGTCGAGACATCCCGCAAGAATCACTAATATTTCAGACCAAACCCACTGTCCGGCATCCTAAACTTCAAGCCTAGGATACACTACAAGAATCTGAAGCCTAAGGTCTGATACCAACTGTGACGGCCCCACCTCCCCCTAAGGCGAACCAAAGGGTTCGGCGGGCCGCCTGCCCAGCTCTCGCCGGGACTCAGCCGTTCACTACAGTCCTCAAATGAATTACAATATAAATCTCAAATATTACAACAAGTTCTTCAATAATTACATGTCATAAGCGAAGCGGAAACTAAATTTTCAACTATACATCAAATGATTCCAAATCCAAACTGTACAAGATATATGCCATCCAGCCACATGAATATGTACTACTCGCCCTTCCTTCGCCTTGAGCCCTGTGGAGGGGAATAAAATCGTTTTGGGGGGAGCTAGAAGCTCAGCGAGTAACCAGTAAAAGCAGTCATCAAATATATTTCACAATAATGCATTTCAATGATGTCATGATTCCAAGATCAAATGTACATTTATTGCTCTCGTGAGCCAGTGAAATCATTGCACTTGAACACCCAACGCTCAAATAGATCATTTTACATTAACAGTGAGAGGGAGCCCCTTTTTGAGCTCCAGATAACATCAACATGAACCATAAACAGGGTGGAGACGTTGGTGTCCAGCACAAGACTTTCCCAGAACTCATTGAAGCCAAAATCATATCATGAATTCACATGCAAGCACGCATGAGATGCCGTCGAGTAAATAATGCAAGAAACATTTCAATAAAAACTTTGGAAACAGTTTAGGGTCACTCACCTCCATGGTTCAGAAACCATCCATCAAATATCATCGCCTTACTCAAATCCAAGCCTTAGATCACAAACGCAAAGCAATCAAGCCCTTTAAAAGTTCGGACAACACTTCCCCTAAATTTGCTTACTTTTGCTGCCGTCATGGCTTCATTATATTTCTCATTCAAACCCAAAGGTACACACACAACAACAAGTTCATTCAATAGCCATTCAGCAAGCTTCCAGAAGTACAAATACAAGTCAAGCTAGGGAAAAGTCCGGAAATGAAAGTTAAGCTCAAACCCAGAAAAACAGTTTTTGACATCATTTTGCGGTAATGGCACCAAAGGCACTACGATTATCGAATGAAGGTCCAAGACCCACCGTTTCGAAGCTAAGAGATCAGGCTACAATGCTGAAGAAGCCAACTCTGTCCAGTATCGAGTGTAACCAGGTAAAAAATGCAAGATACTACACCAGAACCGCAAAAACAGGTTCGCCAATCGTATTCTGGTGCAAACATCATAAATCAACCTACCTAAGTCCAAATTCAGAAATTCCAAAGCCATCCGAAAGATAAGAAACAGGGCTACATTTCATCAGAAGACCTCAATAACCAATTCGGAAGCATTCCCAACCAAAATAACCAATTACAGACGCAATTCTCACATTCGGGTAAAACCAGGGCAGCAAGGGTAATTCCGTCTTTTCACAAGATACGCTGCTCGGATTGACCTGAAAATTAGAAAATTTCTGGGTTCTCACACTCATTCTTTCGGGGCGTCACAAACTCCCCTCCTTAAAAGAACGTCGTCCTCGACATTCCATCTTACACCAATCAAGTCGAGACATCCCGCAAGAATCACTAATATTTCAGACCAAACCCACTGTCCGGCATCCTAAACTTCAAGCCTAGGATACACTACAAGAATCTGAAGCCTAAGGTCTGATACCAACTGTGACGGCCCCACCTCCCCCTAAGGCGAACCAAAGGGTTCGGCGGGCCGCCTGCCCAGCTCTCGCCGGGACTCAGCCGTTCACTACAGTCCTCAAATGAATTACAATATAAATCTCAAATATTACAACAAGTTCTTCAATAATTACATGTCATAAGCGAAGCGGAAACTAAATTTTCAACTATACATCAAATGATTCCAAATCCAAACTGTACAAGATATATGCCATCCAGCCACATGAATATGTACTACTCGCCCTTCCTTCGCCTTGAGCCCTGTGGAGGGGAATAAAATCGTTTTGGGGGGAGCTAGAAGCTCAGCGAGTAACCAGTAAAAGCAGTCATCAAATATATTTCACAATAATGCATTTCAATGATGTCATGATTCCAAGATCAAATGTACATTTATTGCTCTCGTGAGCCAGTGAAATCATTGCACTTGAACACCCAACGCTCAAATAGATCATTTTACATTAACAGTGAGAGGGAGCCCCTTTTTGAGCTCCAGATAACATCAACATGAACCATAAACAGGGTGGAGACGTTGGTGTCCAGCACAAGACTTTCCCAGAACTCATTGAAGCCAAAATCATATCATGAATTCACATGCAAGCACGCATGAGATGCCGTCGAGTAAATAATGCAAGAAACATTTCAATAAAAACTTTGGAAACAGTTTAGGGTCACTCACCTCCATGGTTCAGAAACCATCCATCAAATATCATCGCCTTACTCAAATCCAAGCCTTAGATCACAAACGCAAAGCAATCAAGCCCTTTAAAAGTTCGGACAACACTTCCCCTAAATTTGCTTACTTTTGCTGCCGTCATGGCTTCATTATATTTCTCATTCAAACCCAAAGGTACACACACAACAACAAGTTCATTCAATAGCCATTCAGCAAGCTCCCAGAAGTACAAATACAAGTCAAGCTAGGGAAAAGTCCGGAAATGAAAGTTAAGCTCAAACCCAGAAAAACAGTTTTTGACATCATTTTGCGGTAATGGCACCAAAGGCACTACGATTATCGGATGAAGGTCCAAGACCCACCGTTTCGAAGCTAAGAGATCAGGCTACAATGCTGAAGAAGCCAACTCTGTCCAGTATCGAGTGTAACCAGGTAAAAAATGCAAGATACTACACCAGAACCGCAAAAACAGGTTCGCCAATCGCATTCTGGTGCAAACATCATAAATCAACCTACCTAAGTCCAAATTCAGAAATTCCAAAGCCATCCGAAAGATAAGAAACATGGCTACATTTCATCAGAAGACCTCAACAACCAATTCGGAAGCATTCCCAACCAAAATAACCAATTACAGACGCAATTCTCACATTCGGGTAAAACCAGGGCAGCAAGGGTAATTCCGTCTTTTCACAAGATACGCTGCTCGGATTGACCTGAAAATTAGAAAATTTCTGGGTTCTCACACTCATTCTTTCGGGGCGTCACAAACTCCCCTCCTTAAAAGAACGTCGTCCTCGACATTCCATCTTACACCAATCAAGTCGAGACATCCCGCAAGAATCACTAATATTTCAGACCAAACCCACTGTCCGGCATCCTAAACTTCAAGCCTAGGATACACTACAAGAATCTGAAGCCTAAGGTCTGATACCAACTGTGACGGCCCCACCTCCCCCTAAGGCGAACCAAAGGGTTCGGCGGGCCGCCTGCCCAGCTCTCGCCGGGACTCAGCCGTTCACTACAGTCCTCAAATGAATTACAATATAAATCTCAAATATTACAACAAGTTCTTCAATAATTACATGTCATAAGCGAAGCGGAAACTAAATTTTCAACTATACATCAAATGATTCCAAATCCAAACTGTACAAGATATATGCCATCCAGCCACATGAATATGTACTACTCGCCCTTCCTTCGCCTTGAGCCCTGTGGAGGGGAATAAAATCGTTTTGGGGGGAGCTAGAAGCTCAGCGAGTAACCAGTAAAAGCAGTCATCAAATATATTTCACAATAATGCATTTCAATGATGTCATGATTCCAAGATCAAATGTACATTTATTGCTCTCGTGAGCCAGTGAAATCATTGCACTTGAACACCCAACGCTCAAATAGATCATTTTACATTAACAGTGAGAGGGAGCCCCTTTTTGAGCTCCAGATAACATCAACATGAACCATAAACAGGGTGGAGACGTTGGTGTCCAGCACAAGACTTTCCCAGAACTCATTGAAGCCAAAATCATATCATGAATTCACATGCAAGCACGCATGAGATGCCGTCGAGTAAATAATGCAAGAAACATTTCAATAAAAACTTTGGAAACAGTTTAGGGTCACTCACCTCCATGGTTCAGAAACCATCCATCAAATATCATCGCCTTACTCAAATCCAAGCCTTAGATCACAAACGCAAAGCAATCAAGCCCTTTAAAAGTTCGGACAACACTTCCCCTAAATTTGCTTACTTTTGCTGCCGTCATGGCTTCATTATATTTCTCATTCAAACCCAAAGGTACACACACAACAACAAGTTCATTCAATAGCCATTCAGCAAGCTTCCAGAAGTACAAATACAAGTCAAGCTAGGGAAAAGTCCGGAAATGAAAGTTAAGCTCAAACCCAGAAAAACAGTTTTTGACATCATTTTGCGGTAATGGCACCAAAGGCACTACGATTATCGAATGAAGGTCCAAGACCCACCGTTTCGAAGCTAAGAGATCAGGCTACAATGCTGAAGAAGCCAACTCTGTCCAGTATCGAGTGTAACCAGGTAAAAAATGCAAGATACTACACCAGAACCGCAAAAACAGGTTCGCCAATCGTATTCTGGTGCAAACATCATAAATCAACCTACCTAAGTCCAAATTCAGAAATTCCAAAGCCATCCGAAAGATAAGAAACAGGGCTACATTTCATCAGAAGACCTCAATAACCAATTCGGAAGCATTCCCAACCAAAATAACCAATTACAGACGCAATTCTCACATTCGGGTAAAACCAGGGCAGCAAGGGTAATTCCGTCTTTTCACAAGATACGCTGCTCGGATTGACCTGAAAATTAGAAAATTTCTGGGTTCTCACACTCATTCTTTCGGGGCGTCACAAACTCCCCTCCTTAAAAGAACGTCGTCCTCGACATTCCATCTTACACCAATCAAGTCGAGACATCCCGCAAGAATCACTAATATTTCAGACCAAACCCACTGTCCGGCATCCTAAACTTCAAGCCTAGGATACACTACAAGAATCTGAAGCCTAAGGTCTGATACCAACTGTGACGGCCCCACCTCCCCCTAAGGCGAACCAAAGGGTTCGGCGGGCCGCCTGCCCAGCTCTCGCCGGGACTCAGCCGTTCACTACAGTCCTCAAATGAATTACAATATAAATCTCAAATATTACAACAAGTTCTTCAATAATTACATGTCATAAGCGAAGCGGAAACTAAATTTTCAACTATACATCAAATGATTCCAAATCCAAACTGTACAAGATATATGCCATCCAGCCACATGAATATGTACTACTCGCCCTTCCTTCGCCTTGAGCCCTGTGGAGGGGAATAAAATCGTTTTGGGGGGAGCTAGAAGCTCAGCGAGTAACCAGTAAAAGCAGTCATCAAATATATTTCACAATAATGCATTTCAATGATGTCATGATTCCAAGATCAAATGTACATTTATTGCTCTCGTGAGCCAGTGAAATCATTGCACTTGAACACCCAACGCTCAAATAGATCATTTTACATTAACAGTGAGAGGGAGCCCCTTTTTGAGCTCCAGATAACATCAACATGAACCATAAACAGGGTGGAGACGTTGGTGTCCAGCACAAGACTTTCCCAGAACTCATTGAAGCCAAAATCATATCATGAATTCACATGCAAGCACGCATGAGATGCCGTCGAGTAAATAATGCAAGAAACATTTCAATAAAAACTTTGGAAACAGTTTAGGGTCACTCACCTCCATGGTTCAGAAACCATCCATCAAATATCATCGCCTTACTCAAATCCAAGCCTTAGATCACAAACGCAAAGCAATCAAGCCCTTTAAAAGTTCGGACAACACTTCCCCTAAATTTGCTTACTTTTGCTGCCGTCATGGCTTCATTATATTTCTCATTCAAACCCAAAGGTACACACACAACAACAAGTTCATTCAATAGCCATTCAGCAAGCTCCCAGAAGTACAAATACAAGTCAAGCTAGGGAAAAGTCCGGAAATGAAAGTTAAGCTCAAACCCAGAAAAACAGTTTTTGACATCATTTTGCGGTAATGGCACCAAAGGCACTACGATTATCGGATGAAGGTCCAAGACCCACCGTTTCGAAGCTAAGAGATCAGGCTACAATGCTGAAGAAGCCAACTCTGTCCAGTATCGAGTGTAACCAGGTAAAAAATGCAAGATACTACACCAGAACCGCAAAAACAGGTTCGCCAATCGCATTCTGGTGCAAACATCATAAATCAACCTACCTAAGTCCAAATTCAGAAATTCCAAAGCCATCCGAAAGATAAGAAACATGGCTACATTTCATCAGAAGACCTCAACAACCAATTCGGAAGCATTCCCAACCAAAATAACCAATTACAGACGCAATTCTCACATTCGGGTAAAACCAGGGCAGCAAGGGTAATTCCGTCTTTTCACAAGATACGCTGCTCGGATTGACCTGAAAATTAGAAAATTTCTGGGTTCTCACACTCATTCTTTCGGGGCGTCACAAACTCCCCTCCTTAAAAGAACGTCGTCCTCGACATTCCATCTTACACCAATCAAGTCGAGACATCCCGCAAGAATCACTAATATTTCAGACCAAACCCACTGTCCGGCATCCTAAACTTCAAGCCTAGGATACACTACAAGAATCTGAAGCCTAAGGTCTGATACCAACTGTGACGGCCCCACCTCCCCCTAAGGCGAACCAAAGGGTTCGGCGGGCCGCCTGCCCAGCTCTCGCCGGGACTCAGCCGTTCACTACAGTCCTCAAATGAATTACAATATAAATCTCAAATATTACAACAAGTTCTTCAATAATTACATGTCATAAGCGAAGCGGAAACTAAATTTTCAACTATACATCAAATGATTCCAAATCCAAACTGTACAAGATATATGCCATCCAGCCACATGAATATGTACTACTCGCCCTTCCTTCGCCTTGAGCCCTGTGGAGGGGAATAAAATCGTTTTGGGGGGAGCTAGAAGCTCAGCGAGTAACCAGTAAAAGCAGTCATCAAATATATTTCACAATAATGCATTTCAATGATGTCATGATTCCAAGATCAAATGTACATTTATTGCTCTCGTGAGCCAGTGAAATCATTGCACTTGAACACCCAACGCTCAAATAGATCATTTTACATTAACAGTGAGAGGGAGCCCCTTTTTGAGCTCCAGATAACATCAACATGAACTATAAACAGGGTGGAGACGTTGGTGTCCAGCACAAGACTTTCCCAGAACTCATTGAAGCCAAAATCATATCATGAATTCACATGCAAGCACGCATGAGATGCCGTCGAGTAAATAATGCAAGAAACATTTCAATAAAAACTTTGGAAACAGTTTAGGGTCACTCACCTCCATGGTTCAGAAACCATCCATCAAATATCATCGCCTTACTCAAATCCAAGCCTTAGATCACAAACGCAAAGCAATCAAGCCCTTTAAAAGTTCGGACAACACTTCCCCTAAATTTGCTTACTTTTGCTGCCGTCATGGCTTCATTATATTTCTCATTCAAACCCAAAGGTACACACACAACAACAAGTTCATTCAATAGCCATTCAGCAAGCTCCCAGAAGTACAAATACAAGTCAAGCTAGGGAAAAGTCCGGAAATGAAAGTTAAGCTCAAACCCAGAAAAACAGTTTTTGACATCATTTTGCGGTAATGGCACCAAAGGCACTACGATTATCGAATGAAGGTCCAAGACCCACCGTTTCGAAGCTAAGAGATCAGGCTACAATGCTGAAGAAGCCAACTCTGTCCAGTATCGAGTGTAACCAGGTAAAAAATGCAAGATACTACACCAGAACCGCAAAAATAGGTTCGCCAATCGTATTCTGGTGCAAACATCATAAATCAACCTACCTAAGTCCAAATTCAGAAATTCCAAAGCCATCCGAAAGGTAAGAAACAGGGCTACATTTCATCAGAAGACCTCAACAACCAATTCGGAAGCATTCCCAACCAAAATAACCAATTACAGACGCAATTCTCACATTCGGGTAAAACCAGGGCAGCAAGGGTAATTCCGTCTTTTCACAAGATACGCTGCTCGGATTGACCTGAAAATTAGAAAATTTCTGGGTTCTCACACTCATTCTTTCGGGGCGTCACAAACTCCCCTCCTTAAAAGAACGTCGTCCTCGACATTCCATCTTACACCAATCAAGTCGAGACATCCCGCAAGAATCACTAATATTTCAGACCAAACCCACTGTCCGGCATCCTAAACTTCAAGCCTAGGATACACTACAAGAATCTGAAGCCTAAGGTCTGATACCAACTGTGACGGCCCCACCTCCCCCTAAGGCGAACCAAAGGGTTCGGCGGGCCGCCTGCCCAGCTCTCGCCGGGACTCAGCCGTTCACTACAGTCCTCAAATGAATTACAATATAAATCTCAAATATTACAACAAGTTCTTCAATAATTACATGTCATAAGCGAAGCGGAAACTAAATTTTCAACTATACATCAAATGATTCCAAATCCAAACTGTACAAGATATATGCCATCCAGCCACATGAATATGTACTACTCGCCCTTCCTTCGCCTTGAGCCCTGTGGAGGGGAATAAAATCGTTTTGGGGGGAGCTAGAAGCTCAGCGAGTAACCAGTAAAAGCAGTCATCAAATATATTTCACAATAATGCATTTCAATGATGTCATGATTCCAAGATCAAATGTACATTTATTGCTCTCGTGAGCCAGTGAAATCATTGCACTTGAACACCCAACGCTCAAATAGATCATTTTACATTAACAGTGAGAGGGAGCCCCTTTTTGAGCTCCAGATAACATCAACATGAACCATAAACAGGGTGGAGACGTTGGTGTCCAGCACAAGACTTTCCCAGAACTCATTGAAGCCAAAATCATATCATGAATTCACATGCAAGCACGCATGAGATGCCGTCGAGTAAATAATGCAAGAAACATTTCAATAAAAACTTTGGAAACAGTTTAGGGTCACTCACCTCCATGGTTCAGAAACCATCCATCAAATATCATCGCCTTACTCAAATCCAAGCCTTAGATCACAAACGCAAAGCAATCAAGCCCTTTAAAAGTTCGGACAACACTTCCCCTAAATTTGCTTACTTTTGCTGCCGTCATGGCTTCATTATATTTCTCATTCAAACCCAAAGGTACACACACAACAACAAGTTCATTCAATAGCCATTCAGCAAGCTTCCAGAAGTACAAATACAAGTCAAGCTAGGGAAAAGTCCGGAAATGAAAGTTAAGCTCAAACCCAGAAAAACAGTTTTTGACATCATTTTGCGGTAATGGCACCAAAGGCACTACGATTATCGAATGAAGGTCCAAGACCCACCGTTTCGAAGCTAAGAGATCAGGCTACAATGCTGAAGAAGCCAACTCTGTCCAGTATCGAGTGTAACCAGGTAAAAAATGCAAGATACTACACCAGAACCGCAAAAACAGGTTCGCCAATCGTATTCTGGTGCAAACATCATAAATCAACCTACCTAAGTCCAAATTCAGAAATTCCAAAGCCATCCGAAAGATAAGAAACAGGGCTACATTTCATCAGAAGACCTCAATAACCAATTCGGAAGCATTCCCAACCAAAATAACCAATTACAGACGCAATTCTCACATTCGGGTAAAACCAGGGCAGCAAGGGTAATTCCGTCTTTTCACAAGATACGCTGCTCGGATTGACCTGAAAATTAGAAAATTTCTGGGTTCTCACACTCATTCTTTCGGGGCGTCACAAACTCCCCTCCTTAAAAGAACGTCGTCCTCGACATTCCATCTTACACCAATCAAGTCGAGACATCCCGCAAGAATCACTAATATTTCAGACCAAACCCACTGTCCGGCATCCTAAACTTCAAGCCTAGGATACACTACAAGAATCTGAAGCCTAAGGTCTGATACCAACTGTGACGGCCCCACCTCCCCCTAAGGCGAACCAAAGGGTTCGGCGGGCCGCCTGCCCAGCTCTCGCCGGGACTCAGCCGTTCACTACAGTCCTCAAATGAATTACAATATAAATCTCAAATATTACAACAAGTTCTTCAATAATTACATGTCATAAGCGAAGCGGAAACTAAATTTTCAACTATACATCAAATGATTCCAAATCCAAACTGTACAAGATATATGCCATCCAGCCACATGAATATGTACTACTCGCCCTTCCTTCGCCTTGAGCCCTGTGGAGGGGAATAAAATCGTTTTGGGGGGAGCTAGAAGCTCAGCGAGTAACCAGTAAAAGCAGTCATCAAATATATTTCACAATAATGCATTTCAATGATGTCATGATTCCAAGATCAAATGTACATTTATTGCTCTCGTGAGCCAGTGAAATCATTGCACTTGAACACCCAACGCTCAAATAGATCATTTTACTTTAACAGTGAGAGGGAGCCCCTTTTTGAGCTCCAGATAACATCAACATGAACCATAAACAGGGTGGAGACGTTGGTGTCCAGCACAAGACTTTCCCAGAACTCATTGAAGCCAAAATCATATCATGAATTCACATGCAAGCACGCATGAGATGCCGTCGAGTAAATAATGCAAGAAACATTTCAATAAAAACTTTGGAAACAGTTTAGGGTCACTCACCTCCATGGTTCAGAAACCATCCATCAAATATCATCGCCTTACTCAAATCCAAGCCTTAGATCACAAACGCAAAGCAATCAAGCCCTTTAAAAGTTCGGACAACACTTCCCCTAAATTTGCTTACTTTTGCTGCCGTCATGGCTTCATTATATTTCTCATTCAAACCCAAAGGTACACACACAACAACAAGTTCATTCAATAGCCATTCAGCAAGCTCCCAGAAGTACAAATACAAGTCAAGCTAGGGAAAAGTCCGGAAATGAAAGTTAAGCTCAAACCCAGAAAAACAGTTTTTGACATCATTTTGCGGTAATGGCACCAAAGGCACTACGATTATCGGATGAAGGTCCAAGACCCACCGTTTCGAAGCTAAGAGATCAGGCTACAATGCTGAAGAAGCCAACTCTGTCCAGTATCGAGTGTAACCAGGTAAAAAATGCAAGATACTACACCATAACCGCAAAAACAGGTTCGCCAATCGCATTCTGGTGCAAACATCATAAATCAACCTACCTAAGTCCAAATTCAGAAATTCCAAAGCCATCCGAAAGATAAGAAACATGGCTACATTTCATCAGAAGACCTCAACAACCAATTCGGAAGCATTCCCAACCAAAATAACCAATTACAGACGCAATTCTCACATTCGGGTAAAACCAGGGCAGCAAGGGTAATTCCGCCTTTTCACAAGATACGCTGCTCGGATTGACCTGAAAATTAGAAAATTTCTGGGTTCTCACACTCATTCTTTCGGGGCGTCACAAACTCCCCTCCTTAAAAGAACGTCGTCCTCGACATTCCATCTTACACCAATCAAGTCGAGACATCCCGCAAGAATCACTAATATTTCAGACCAAACCCACTGTCCGGCATCCTAAACTTCAAGCCTAGGATACACTACAAGAATCTGAAGCCTAAGGTCTGATACCAACTGTGACGGCCCCACCTCCCCCTAAGGCGAACCAAAGGGTTCGGCGGGCCGCCTGCCCAGCTCTCGCCGGGACTCAGCCGTTCACTACAGTCCTCAAATGAATTACAATATAAATCTCAAATATTACAACAAGTTCTTCAATAATTACATGTCATAAGCGAAGCGGAAACTAAATTTTCAACTATACATCAAATGATTCCAAATCCAAACTGTACAAGATATATGCCATCCAGCCACATGAATATGTACTACTCGCCCTTCCTTCGCCTTGAGCCCTGTGGAGGGGAATAAAATCGTTTTGGGGGGAGCTAGAAGCTCAGCGAGTAACCAGTAAAAGCAGTCATCAAATATATTTCACAATAATGCATTTCAATGATGTCATGATTCCAAGATCAAATGTACATTTATTGCTCTCGTGAGCCAGTGAAATCATTGCACTTGAACACCCAACGCTCAAATAGATCATTTTACATTAACAGTGAGAGGGAGCCCCTTTTTGAGCTCCAGATAACATCAACATGAACCATAAACAGGGTGGAGACGTTGGTGTCCAGCACAAGACTTTCCCAGAACTCATTGAAGCCAAAATCATATCATGAATTCACATGCAAGCACGCATGAGATGCCGTCGAGTAAATAATGCAAGAAACATTTCAATAAAAACTTTGGAAACAGTTTAGGGTCACTCACCTCCATGGTTCAGAAACCATCCATCAAATATCATCGCCTTACTCAAATCCAAGCCTTAGATCACAAACGCAAAGCAATCAAGCCCTTTAAAAGTTCGGACAACACTTCCCCTAAATTTGCTTACTTTTGCTGCCGTCATGGCTTCATTATATTTCTCATTCAAACCCAAAGGTACACACACAACAACAAGTTCATTCAATAGCCATTCAGCAAGCTCCCAGAAGTACAAATACAAGTCAAGCTAGGGAAAAGTCCGGAAATGAAAGTTAAGCTCAAACCCAGAAAAACAGTTTTTGACATCATTTTGCGGTAATGGCACCAAACGCACTACGATTATCGGATGAAGGTCCAAGACCCACCGTTTCGAAGCTAAGAGATCAGGCTACAATGCTGAAGAAGCCAACTCTGTCCAGTATCGAGTGTAACCAGGTAAAAAATGCAAGATACTACACCATAACCGCAAAAACAGGTTCGCCAATCGCATTCTGGTGCAAACATCATAAATCAACCTACCTAAGTCCAAATTCAGAAATTCCAAAGCCATCCGAAAGATAAGAAACATGGCTACATTTCATCAGAAGACCTCAACAACCAATTCGGAAGCATTCCCAACCAAAATAACCAATTACAGACGCAATTCTCACATTCGGGTAAAACCAGGGCAGCAAGGGTAATTCCGCCTTTTCACAAGATACGCTGCTCGGATTGACCTGAAAATTAGAAAATTTCTGGGTTCTCACACTCATTCTTTCGGGGCGTCACAAACTCCCCTCCTTAAAAGAACGTCGTCCTCGACATTCCATCTTACACCAATCAAGTCGAGACATCCCGCAAGAATCACTAATATTTCAGACCAAACCCACTGTCCGGCATCCTAAACTTCAAGCCTAGGATACACTACAAGAATCTGAAGCCTAAGGTCTGATACCAACTGTGACGGCCCCACCTCCCCCTAAGGCGAACCAAAGGGTTCGGCGGGCCGCCTGCCCAGCTCTCGCCGGGACTCAGCCGTTCACTACAGTTCTCAAATGAATTACAATATAAATCTCAAATATTACAACAAGTTCTTCAATAATTACATGTCATAAGCGAAGCGGAAACTAAATTTTCAACTATACATCAAATGATTCCAAATCCAAACTGTACAAGATATATGCCATCCAGCCACATGAATATGTACTACTCGCCCTTCCTTCGCCTTGAGCCCTGTGGAGGGGAATAAAATCATTTTGGGGGGAGCTAGAAGCTCAGCGAGTAACCAGTAAAAGCAGTCATCAAATATATTTCACAATAATGCATTTCAATGATGTCATGATTCCAAGATCAAATGTACATTTATTGCTCTCGTGAGCCAGTGAAATCATTGCACTTGAACACCCAACGCTCAAATAGATCATTTTACATTAACAGTGAGAGGGAGCCCCTTTTTGAGCTCCAGATAACATCAACATGAACCATAAACAGGGTGGAGACGTTGGTGTCCAGCACAAGACTTTCCCAGAACTCATTGAAGCCAAAATCATATCATGAATTCACATGCAAGCACGCATGAGATGCCGTCGAGTAAATAATGCAAGAAACATTTCAATAAAAACTTTGGAAACAGTTTAGGGTCACTCACCTCCATGGTTCAGAAACCATCCATCAAATATCATCGCCTTACTCAAATCCAAGCCTTAGATCACAAACGCAAAGCAATCAAGCCCTTTAAAAGTTCGGACAACACTTCCCCTAAATTTGCTTACTTTTGCTGCCGTCATGGCTTCATTATATTTCTCATTCAAACCCAAAGGTACACACACAACAACAAGTTCATTCAATAGCCATTCAGCAAGCTCCCAGAAGTACAAATACAAGTCAAGCTAGGGAAAAGTCCGGAAATGAAAGTTAAGCTCAAACCCAGAAAAACAGTTTTTGACATCATTTTGCGGTAATGGCACCAAAGGCACTACGATTATCGGATGAAGGTCCAAGACCCACCGTTTCGAAGCTAAGAGATCAGGCTACAATGCTGAAGAAGCCAACTCTGTCCAGTATCGAGTGTAACCAGGTAAAAAATGCAAGATACTACACCATAACCGCAAAAACAGGTTCGCCAATCGCATTCTGGTGCAAACATCATAAATCAAACTACCTAAGTCCAAATTCAGAAATTCCAAAGCCATCCGAAAGATAAGAAACATGGCTACATTTCATCAGAAGACCTCAACAACCAATTCGGAAGCATTCCCAACCAAAATAACCAATTACAGACGCAATTCTCACATTCGGGTAAAACCAGGGCAGCAAGGGTAATTCCGCCTTTTCACAAGATACGCTGCTCGGATTGACCTGAAAATTAGAAAATTTCTGGGTTCTCACACTCATTCTTTCGGGGCGTCACAAACTCCCCTCCTTAAAAGAACGTCGTCCTCGACATTCCATCTTACACCAATCAAGTCGAGACATCCCGCAAGAATCACTAATATTTCAGACCAAACCCACTGTCCGGCATCCTAAACTTCAAGCCTAGGATACACTACAAGAATCTGAAGCCTAAGGTCTGATACCAACTGTGACGGCCCCACCTCCCCCTAAGGCGAACCAAAGGGTTCGGCGGGCCGCCTGCCCAGCTCTCGCCGGGACTCAGCCGTTCACTACAGTCCTCAAATGAATTACAATATAAATCTCAAATATTACAACAAGTTCTTCAATAATTACATGTCATAAGCGAAGCGGAAACTAAATTTTCAACTATACATCAAATGATTCCAAATCCAAACTGTACAAGATATATGCCATCCAGCCACATGAATATGTACTACTCGCCCTTCCTTCGCCTTGAGCCCTGTGGAGGGGAATAAAATCGTTTTGGGGGGAGCTAGAAGCTCAGCGAGTAACCAGTAAAAGCAGTCATCAAATATATTTCACAATAATGCATTTCAATGATGTCATGATTCCAAGATCAAATGTACATTTATTGCTCTCGTGAGCCAGTGAAATCATTGCACTTGAACACCCAACGCTCAAATAGATCATTTTACATTAACAGTGAGAGGGAGCCCCTTTTTGAGCTCCAGATAACATCAACATGAACCATAAACAGGGTGGAGACGTTGGTGTCCAGCACAAGACTTTCCCAGAACTCATTGAAGCCAAAATCATATCATGAATTCACATGCAAGCACGCATGAGATGCCGTCGAGTAAATAATGCAAGAAACATTTCAATAAAAACTTTGGAAACAGTTTAGGGTCACTCACCACCATGGTTCAGAAACCATCCATCAAATATCATCGCCTTACTCAAATCCAAGCCTTAGATCACAAACGCAAAGCAATCAAGCCCTTTAAAAGTTCGGACAACACTTCCCCTAAATTTGCTTACTTTTGCTGCCGTCATGGCTTCATTATATTTCTCATTCAAACCCAAAGGTACACACACAACAACAAGTTCATTCAATAGCCATTCAGCAAGCTTCCAGAAGTACAAATACAAGTCAAGCTAGGGAAAAGTCCGGAAATGAAAGTTAAGCTCAAACCCAGAAAAACAGTTTTTGACATCATTTTGCGGTAATGGCACCAAAGGCACTACGATTATCGAATGAAGGTCCAAGACCCACCGTTTCGAAGCTAAGAGATCAGGCTACAATGCTGAAGAAGCCAACTCTGTCCAGTATCGAGTGTAACCAGGTAAAAAATGCAAGATACTACACCAGAACCGCAAAAACAGGTTCGCCAATCGTATTCTGGTGCAAACATCATAAATCAACCTACCTAAGTCCAAATTCAGAAATTCCAAAGCCATCCGAAAGATAAGAAACAGGGCTACATTTCATCAGAAGACCTCAATAACCAATTCGGAAGCATTCCCAACCAAAATAACCAATTACAGACGCAATTCTCACATTCGGGTAAAACCAGGGCAGCAAGGGTAATTCCGTCTTTTCACAAGATACGCTGCTCGGATTGACCTGAAAATTAGAAAATTTCTGGGTTCTCACACTCATTCTTTCGGGGCGTCACAAACTCCCCTCCTTAAAAGAACGTCGTCCTCGACATTCCATCTTACACCAATCAAGTCGAGACATCCCGCAAGAATCACTAATATTTCAGACCAAACCCACTGTCCGGCATCCTAAACTTCAAGCCTAGGATACACTACAAGAATCTGAAGCCTAAGGTCTGATACCAACTGTGACGGCCCCACCTCCCCCTAAGGCGAACCAAAGGGTTCGGCGGGCCGCCTGCCCAGCTCTCGCCGGGACTCAGCCGTTCACTACAGTCCTCAAATGAATTACAATATAAATCTCAAATATTACAACAAGTTCTTCAATAATTACATGTCATAAGCGAAGCGGAAACTAAATTTTCAACTATACATCAAATGATTCCAAATCCAAACTGTACAAGATATATGCCATCCAGCCACATGAATATGTACTACTCGCCCTTCCTTCGCCTTGAGCCCTGTGGAGGGGAATAAAATCATTTTGGGGGGAGCTAGAAGCTCAGCGAGTAACCAGTAAAAGCAGTCATCAAATATATTTCACAATAATGCATTTCAATGATGTCATGATTCCAAGATCAAATGTACATTTATTGCTCTCGTGAGCCAGTGAAATCATTGCACTTGAACACCCAACGCTCAAATAGATCATTTTACATTAACAGTGAGAGGGAGCCCCTTTTTGAGCTCCAGATAACATCAACATGAACCATAAACAGGGTGGAGACGTTGGTGTCCAGCACAAGACTTTCCCAGAACTCATTGAAGCCAAAATCATATCATGAATTCACATGCAAGCACGCATGAGATGCCGTCGAGTAAATAATGCAAGAAACATTTCAATAAAAACTTTGGAAACAGTTTAGGGTCACTCACCTCCATGGTTCAGAAACCATCCATCAAATATCATCGCCTTACTCAAATCCAAGCCTTAGATCACAAACGCAAAGCAATCAAGCCCTTTAAAAGTTCGGACAACACTTCCCCTAAATTTGCTTACTTTTGCTGCCGTCATGGCTTCATTATATTTCTCATTCAAACCCAAAGGTACACACACAACAACAAGTTCATTCAATAGCCATTCAGCAAGCTTCCAGAAGTACAAATACAAGTCAAGCTAGGGAAAAGTCCGGAAATGAAAGTTAAGCTCAAACCCAGAAAAACAGTTTTTGACATCATTTTGCGGTAATGGCACCAAAGGCACTACGATTATCGAATGAAGGTCCAAGACCCACCGTTTCGAAGCTAAGAGATCAGGCTACAATGCTAAAGAAGCCAACTCTGTCCAGTATCGAGTGTAACCAGGTAAAAAATGCAAGATACTACACCAGAACCGCAAAAACAGGTTCGCCAATCGTATTCTGGTGCAAACATCATAAATCAACCTACCTAAGTCCAAATTCAGAAATTCCAAAGCCATCCGAAAGATAAGAAACAGGGCTACATTTCATCAGAAGACCTCAACAACCAATTCGGAAGCATTCCCAACCAAAATAACCAATTACAGACGCAATTCTCACATTCGGGTAAAACCAGGGCAGCAAGGGTAATTCCGTCTTTTCACAAGATACGCTGCTCGGATTGACCTGAAAATTAGAAAATTTCTGGGTTCTCACACTCATTCTTTCGGGGCGTCACAAACTCCCCTCCTTAAAAGAACGTCGTCCTCGACATTCCATCTTACACCAATCAAGTCGAGACATCCCGCAAGAATCACTAATATTTCAGACCAAACCCACTGTCCGGCATCCTAAACTTCAAGCCTAGGATACACTACAAGAATCTAAAGCCTAAGGTCTGATACCAACTGTGACGGCCCCACCTCCCCCTAAGGCGAACCAAAGGGTTCGGCGGGCCGCCTGCCCAGCTCTCGCCGGGACTCAGCCGTTCACTACAGTCCTCAAATGAATTACAATATAAATCTCAAATATTACAACAAATTCTTCAATAATTACATGTCATAAGCGAAGCGGAAACTAAATTTTCAACTATACATCAAATGATTCCAAATCCAAACTGTACAAGATATATGCCATCCAGCCACATGAATATGTACTACTCGCCCTTCCTTCGCCTTGAGCCCTGTGGAGGGGAATAAAATCGTTTTGGGGGGAGCTAGAAGCTCAGCGAGTAACCAGTAAAAGCAGTCATCAAATATATTTCACAATAATGCATTTCAATGATGTCATGATTCCAAGATCAAATGTACATTTATTGCTCTCGTGAGCCAGTGAAATCATTGCACTTGAACACCCAACGCTCAAATAGATCATTTTACTTTAACAGTGAGAGGGAGCCCCTTTTTGAGCTCCAGATAACATCAACATGAACCATAAACAGGGTGGAGACGTTGGTGTCCAGCACAAGACTTTCCCAGAACTCATTGAACCCAAAATCATATCATGAATTCACATGCAAGCACGCATGAGATGCCGTCGAGTAAATAATGCAAGAAACATTTCAATAAAAACTTTGGAAACAGTTTAGGGTCACTCACCTCCATGGTTCAGAAACCATCCATCAAATATCATCGCCTTACTCAAATCCAAGCCTTAGATCACAAACGCAAAGCAATCAAGCCCTTTAAAAGTTCGGACAACACTTCCCCTAAATTTGCTTACTTTTGCTGCCGTCATGGCTTCATTATATTTCTCATTCAAACCCAAAGGTACACACACAACAACAAGTTCATTCAATAGCCATTCAGTAAGCTCCCAGAAGTACAAATACAAGTCAAGCTAGGGAAAAGTCCGGAAATGAAAGTTAAGCTCAAACCCAGAAAAACAGTTTTTGACATCATTTTGCGGTAATGGCACCAAAGGCACTACGATTATCGGATGAAGGTCCAAGACCCACCGTTTCGAAGCTAAGAGATCAGGCTACAATGCTGAAGAAGCCAACTCTGTCCAGTATCGAGTGTAACCAGGTAAAAAATGCAAGATACTACACCATAACCGCAAAAACAGGTTCGCCAATCGCATTCTGGTGCAAACATCATAAATCAACCTACCTAAGTCCAAATTCAGAAATTCCAAAGCCATCCGAAAGATAAGAAACATGGCTACATTTCATCAGAAGACCTCAACAACCAATTCGGAAGCATTCCCAACCAAAATAACCAATTACAGACGCAATTCTCACATTCGGGTAAACCCAGGGCAGCAAGGGTAATTCCGTCTTTTCACAAGATACGCTGCTCGGATTGACCTGAAAATTAGAAAATTTCTGGGTTCTCACACTCATTCTTTCGGGGCGTCACAAACTCCCCTCCTTAAAAGAACGTCGTCCTCGACATTCCATCTTACACCAATCAAGTCGAGACATCCCGCAAGAATCACTAATATTTCAGACCAAACCCACTGTCCGGCATCCTAAACTTCAAGCCTAGGATACACTACAAGAATCTAAAGCCTAAGGTCTGATACCAACTGTGACGGCCCCACCTCCCCCTAAGGCGAACCAAAGGGTTCGGCGGGCCGCCTGCCCAGCTCTCGCCGGGACTCAGCCGTTCACTACAGTCCTCAAATGAATTACAATATAAATCTCAAATATTACAACAAGTTCTTCAATAATTACATGTCATAAGCGAAGCGGAAACTAAATTTTCAACTATACATCAAATGATTCCAAATCCAAACTGTACAAGATATATGCCATCCAGCCACATGAATATGTACTACTCGCCCTTCCTTCGCCTTGAGCCCTGTGGAGGGGAATAAAATCATTTTGGGGGGAGCTAGAAGCTCAGCGAGTAACCAGTAAAAGCAGTCATCAAATATATTTCACAATAATGCATTTTAATGATGTCATGATTCCAAGATCAAATGTACATTTATTGCTCTCGTGAGCCAGTGAAATCATTGCACTTGAACACCCAACGCTCAAATAGATCATTTTACTTTAACAGTGAGAGGGAGCCCCTTTTTGAGCTCCAGATAACATCAACATGAACCATAAACAGGGTGGAGACGTTGGTGTCCAGCACAAGACTTTCCCAGAACTCATTGAAGCCAAAATCATATCATGAATTCACATGCAAGCACGCATGAGATGCCGTCGAGTAAATAATGCAAGAAACATTTCAATAAAAACTTTGGAAACAGTTTAGGGTCACTCACCTCCATGGTTCAGAAACCATCCATCAAATATCATCGCCTTACTCAAATCCAAGCCTTAGATCACAAACGCAAAGCAATCAAGCCCTTTAAAAGTTCGGACAACACTTCCCCTAAATTTGCTTACTTTTGCTGCCGTCATGGCTTCATTATATTTCTCATTCAAACCCAAAGGTACACACACAACAACAAGTTCATTCAATAGCCATTCAGCAAGCTCCCAGAAGTACAAATACAAGTCAAGTTAGGGAAAAGTCCGGAAATGAAAGTTAAGCTCAAACCCAGAAAAACAGTTTTTGACATCATTTTGCGGTAATGGCACCAAAGGCACTACGATTATCGGATGAAGGTCCAAGACCCACCGTTTCGAAGCTAAGAGATCAGGCTACAATGCTGAAGAAGCCAACTCTGTCCAGTATCGAGTGTAACCAGGTAAAAAATGCAAGATACTACACCATAACCGCAAAAACAGGTTCGCCAATCGCATTCTGGTGCAAACATCATAAATCAACCTACCTAAGTCCAAATTCAGAAATTCCAAAGCCATCCGAAAGATAAGAAACATGGCTACATTTCATCAGAAGACCTCAACAACCAATTCGGAAGCATTCCCAACCAAAATAACCAATTACAGACGCAATTCTCACATTCGGGTAAAACCAGGGCAGCAAGGGTAATTCCGCCTTTTCACAAGATACGCTGCTCGGATTGACCTGAAAATTAGAAAATTTCTGGGTTCTCACACTCATTCTTTCGGGGCGTCACAAACTCCCCTCCTTAAAAGAACGTCGTCCTCGACATTCCATCTTACACCAATCAAGTCGAGACATCCCGCAAGAATCACTAATATTTCAGACCAAACCCACTGTCCGGCATCCTAAACTTCAAGCCTAGGATACACTACAAGAATCTGAAGCCTAAGGTCTGATACCAACTGTGACGGCCCCACCTCCCCCTAAGGCGAACCAAAGGGTTCGGCGGGCCGCCTGCCCAGCTCTCGCCGGGACTCAGCCGTTCACTACAGTCCTCAAATGAATTACAATATAAATCTCAAATATTACAACAAGTTCTTCAATAATTACATGTCATAAGCGAAGCGGAAACTAAATTTTCAACTAT
The DNA here is from genome assembly GCF_036785885.1 of Coffea arabica. Taxonomy (NCBI): domain Eukaryota; kingdom Viridiplantae; phylum Streptophyta; class Magnoliopsida; order Gentianales; family Rubiaceae; genus Coffea; species Coffea arabica. Next base: position 19,443,546 of record NC_092318.1, on the reverse strand, counting down.
ACATCAAATGATTCCAAATCCAAACTGTACAAGATATATGCCATCCAGCCACATGAATATGTACTACTCGCCCTTCCTTCGCCTTGAGCCCTGTGGAGGGGAATAAAATCATTTTGGGGGGAGCTAGAAGCTCAGCGAGTAACCAGTAAAAGCAGTCATCAAATATATTTCACAATAATGCATTTCAATGATGTCATGATTCCAAGATCAAATGTACATTTATTGCTCTCGTGAGCCAGTGAAATCATTGCACTTGAACACCCAACGCTCAAATAGATCATTTTACATTAACAGTGAGAGGGAGCCCCTTTTTGAGCTCCAGATAACATCAACATGAACCATAAACAGGGTGGAGACGTTGGTGTCCAGCACAAGACTTTCCCAGAACTCATTGAAGCCAAAATCATATCATGAATTCACATGCAAGCACGCATGAGATGCCGTCGAGTAAATAATGCAAGAAACATTTCAATAAAAACTTTGGAAACAGTTTAGGGTCACTCACCTCCATGGTTCAGAAACCATCCATCAAATATCATCGCCTTACTCAAATCCAAGCCTTAGATCACAAACGCAAAGCAATCAAGCCCTTTAAAAGTTCGGACAACACTTCCCCTAAATTTGCTTACTTTTGCTGCCGTCATGGCTTCATTATATTTCTCATTCAAACCCAAAGGTACACACACAACAACAAGTTCATTCAATAGCCATTCAGCAAGCTCCCAGAAGTACAAATACAAGTCAAGCTAGGGAAAAGTCCGGAAATGAAAGTTAAGCTCAAACCCAGAAAAATAGTTTTTGACATCATTTTGCGGTAATGGCACCAAAGGCACTACGATTATCGGATGAAGGTCCAAGACCCACCGTTTCGAAGCTAAGAGATCAGGCTACAATGCTGAAGAAGCCAACTCTGTCCAGTATCGAGTGTAACCAGGTAAAAAATGCAAGATACTACACCATAACCGCAAAAACAGGTTCGCCAATCGCATTCTGGTGCAAACATCATAAATCAAACTACCTAAGTCCAAATTCAGAAATTCCAAAGCCATCCGAAAGATAAGAAACATGGCTACATTTCATCAGAAGACCTCAACAACCAATTCGGAAGCATTCCCAACCAAAATAACCAATTACAGACGCAATTCTCACATTCGGGTAAAACCAGGGCAGCAAGGGTAATTCCGCCTTTTCACAAGATACGCTGCTCGGATTGACCTGAAAATTAGAAAATTTCTGGGTTCTCACACTCATTCTTTCGGGGCGTCACAAACTCCCCTCCTTAAAAGAACGTCGTCCTCGACATTCCATCTTACACCAATCAAGTCGAGACATCCCGCAAGAATCACTAATATTTCAGACCAAACCCACTGTCCGGCATCCTAAACTTCAAGCCTAGGATACACTACAAGAATCTGAAGCCTAAGGTCTGATACCAACTGTGACGGCCCCACCTCCCCCTAAGGCGAACCAAAGGGTTCGGCGGGCCGCCTGCCCAGCTCTCGCCGGGACTCAGCCGTTCACTACAGTCCTCAAATGAATTACAATATAAATCTCAAATATTACAACAAGTTCTTCAATAATTACATGTCATAAGCGAAGCGGAAACTAAATTTTCAACTATACATCAAATGATTCCAAATCCAAACTGTACAAGATATATGCCATCCAGCCACATGAATATGTACTACTCGCCCTTCCTTCGCCTTGAGCCCTGTGGAGGGGAATAAAATCGTTTTGGGGGGAGCTAGAAGCTCAGCGAGTAACCAGTAAAAGCAGTCATCAAATATATTTCACAATAATGCATTTCAATGATGTCATGATTCCAAGATCAAATGTACATTTATTGCTCTCGTGAGCCAGTGAAATCATTGCACTTGAACACCCAACGCTCAAATAGATCATTTTACATTAACAGTGAGAGGGAGCCCCTTTTTGAGCTCCAGATAACATCAACATGAACCATAAACAGGGTGGAGACGTTGGTGTCCAGCACAAGACTTTCCCAGAACTCATTGAAGCCAAAATCATATCATGAATTCACATGCAAGCACGCATGAGATGCCGTCGAGTAAATAATGCAAGAAACATTTCAATAAAAACTTTGGAAACAGTTTAGGGTCACTCACCACCATGGTTCAGAAACCATCCATCAAATATCATCGCCTTACTCAAATCCAAGCCTTAGATCACAAACGCAAAGCAATCAAGCCCTTTAAAAGTTCGGACAACACTTCCCCTAAATTTGCTTACTTTTGCTGCCGTCATGGCTTCATTATATTTCTCATTCAAACCCAAAGGTACACACACAACAACAAGTTCATTCAATAGCCATTCAGCAAGCTTCCAGAAGTACAAATACAAGTCAAGCTAGGGAAAAGTCCGGAAATGAAAGTTAAGCTCAAACCCAGAAAAACAGTTTTTGACATCATTTTGCGGTAATGGCACCAAAGGCACTACGATTATCGAATGAAGGTCCAAGACCCACCGTTTCGAAGCTAAGAGATCAGGCTACAATGCTGAAGAAGCCAACTCTGTCCAGTATCGAGTGTAACCAGGTAAAAAATGCAAGATACTACACCAGAGCCGCAAAAACAGGTTCGCCAATCGTATTCTGGTGCAAACATCATAAATCAACCTACCTAAGTCCAAATTCAGAAATTCCAAAGCCATCCGAAAGATAAGAAACAGGGCTACATTTCATCAGAAGACCTCAATAACCAATTCGGAAGCATTCCCAACCAAAATAACCAATTACAGACGCAATTCTCACATTCGGGTAAAACCAGGGCAGCAAGGGTAATTCCGTCTTTTCACAAGATACGCTGCTCGGATTGACCTGAAAATTAGAAAATTTCTGGGTTCTCACACTCATTCTTTCGGGGCGTCACAAACTCCCCTCCTTAAAAGAACGTCGTCCTCGACATTCCATCTTACACCAATCAAGTCGAGACATCCCGCAAGAATCACTAATATTTCAGACCAAACCCACTGTCCGGCATCCTAAACTTCAAGCCTAGGATACACTACAAGAATCTGAAGCCTAAGGTCTGATACCAACTGTGACGGCCCCACCTCCCCCTAAGGCGAACCAAAGGGTTCGGCGGGCCGCCTGCCCAGCTCTCGCCGGGACTCAGCCGTTCACTACAGTCCTCAAATGAATTACAATATAAATCTCAAATATTACAACAAGTTCTTCAATAATTACATGTCATAAGCGAAGCGGAAACTAAATTTTCAACTATACATCAAATGATTCCAAATCCAAACTGTACAAGATATATGCCATCCAGCCACATGAATATGTACTACTCGCCCTTCCTTCGCCTTGAGCCCTGTGGAGGGGAATAAAATCATTTTGGGGGGAGCTAGAAGCTCAGCGAGTAACCAGTAAAAGCAGTCATCAAATATATTTCACAATAATGCATTTCAATGATGTCATGATTCCAAGATCAAATGTACATTTATTGCTCTCGTGAGCCAGTGAAATCATTGCACTTGAACACCCAACGCTCAAATAGATCATTTTACATTAACAGTGAGAGGGAGCCCCTTTTTGAGCTCCAGATAACATCAACATGAACCATAAACAGGGTGGAGACGTTGGTGTCCAGCACAAGACTTTCCCAGAACTCATTGAAGCCAAAATCATATCATGAATTCACATGCAAGCACGCATGAGATGCCGTCGAGTAAATAATGCAAGAAACATTTCAATAAAAACTTTGGAAACAGTTTAGGGTCACTCACCTCCATGGTTCAGAAACCATCCATCAAATATCATCGCCTTACTCAAATCCAAGCCTTAGATCACAAACGCAAAGCAATCAAGCCCTTTAAAAGTTCGGACAACACTTCCCCTAAATTTGCTTACTTTTGCTGCCGTCATGGCTTCATTATATTTCTCATTCAAACCCAAAGGTACACACACAACAACAAGTTCATTCAATAGCCATTCAGCAAGCTTCCAGAAGTACAAATACAAGTCAAGCTAGGGAAAAGTCCGGAAATGAAAGTTAAGCTCAAACCCAGAAAAACAGTTTTTGACATCATTTTGCGGTAATGGCACCAAAGGCACTACGATTATCGAATGAAGGTCCAAGACCCACCGTTTCGAAGCTAAGAGATCAGGCTACAATGCTAAAGAAGCCAACTCTGTCCAGTATCGAGTGTAACCAGGTAAAAAATGCAAGATACTACACCAGAACCGCAAAAACAGGTTCGCCAATCGTATTCTGGTGCAAACATCATAAATCAACCTACCTAAGTCCAAATTCAGAAATTCCAAAGCCATCCGAAAGATAAGAAACAGGGCTACATTTCATCAGAAGACCTCAACAACCAATTCGGAAGCATTCCCTACCAAAATAACCAATTACAGACGCAATTCTCACATTCGGGTAAAACCAGGGCAGCAAGGGTAATTCCGTCTTTTCACAAGATACGCTGCTCAGATTGACCTGAAAATTAGAAAATTTCTGGGTTCTCACACTCATTCTTTCGGGGCGTCACAAACTCCCCTCCTTAAAAAAACGTTGTCCTCGACATTCCATCTTACACCAATCAAGTCGAGACATCCCGCAAGAATCACTAATATTTCAGACCAAACCCACTGTCCGGCATCCTAAACTTCAAGCCTAGGATACACTACAAGAATCTAAATCCTAAGCTCTGATACCAACTGTGACGGCCCCACCTCCCCCTAAGGCGAACCAAAGGGTTCGGCGGGCCGCCTGCCCAGCTCTCGCCGGGACTCAGCCGTTCACTACAGTCCTCAAATGAATTACAATATAAATCTCAAATATTACAACAAGTTCTTCAATAATTACATGTCATAAGCGAAGCGGAAACTAAATTTTCAACTATACATCAAATGATTCCAAATCCAAACTGTACAAGATATATGCCATCCAGCCACATGAATATGTACTACTCGCCCTTCCTTCGCCTTGAGCCCTGTGGAGGGGAATAAAATCATTTTGGGGGGAGCTAGAAGCTCAGCGAGTAACCAGTAAAAGCAGTCATCAAATATATTTCACAATAATGCATTTCAATGATGTCATGATTCCAAGATCAAATGTACATTTATTGCTCTCGTGAGCCAGTGAAATCATTGCACTTGAACACCCAACGCTCAAATAGATCATTTTACATTAACAGTGAGAGGGAGCCCCTTTTTGAGCTCCAGATAACATCAACATGAACCATAAACAGGGTGGAGACGTTGGTGTCCAGCACAAGACTTTCCCAGAACTCATTGAAGCCAAAATCATATCATGAATTCACATGCAAGCACGCATGAGATGCCGTCGAGTAAATAATGCAAGAAACATTTCAATAAAAACTTTGGAAACAGTTTAGGGTCACTCACCTCCATGGTTCAGAAACCATCCATCAAATATCATCGCCTTACTCAAATCCAAGCCTTAGATCACAAACGCAAAGCAATCAAGCCCTTTAAAAGTTCGGACAACACTTCCCCTAAATTTGCTTACTTTTGCTGCCGTCATGGCTTCATTATATTTCTCATTCAAACCCAAAGGTACACACACAACAACAAGTTCATTCAATAGCCATTCAGCAAGCTCCCAGAAGTACAAATACAAGTCAAGCTAGGGAAAAGTCCGGAAATGAAAGTTAAGCTCAAACCCAGAAAAACAGTTTTTGACATCATTTTGCGGTAATGGCACCAAAGGCACTACGATTATCGGATGAAGGCCCAAGACCCACCGTTTCGAAGCTAAGAGATCAGGCTACAATGCTGAAGAAGCCAACTCTGTCCAGTATCGAGTGTAACCAGGTAAAAAATGCAAGATACTACACCAGAACCGCAAAAACAGGTTCGCCAATCGCATTCTGGTGCAAACATCATAAATCAAACTACCTAAGTCCAGATTCAGAAATTCCAAAGCCATCCGAAAGATAAGAAACATGGCTACATTTCATCAGAAGACCTCAACAACCAATTCGGAAGCATTCCCAACCAAAATAACCAATTACAGACGCAATTCTCACATTCGGGTAAAACCAGGGCAGCAAGGGTAATTCCGCCTTTTCACAAGATACGCTGCTCGGATTGACCTGAAAATTAGAAAATTTCTGGGTTCTCACACTCATTCTTTCGGGGCGTCACAAACTCCCCTCCTTAAAAGAACGTCGTCCTCGACATTCCATCTTACACCAATCAAGTCGAGACATCCCGCAAGAATCACTAATATTTCAGACCAAACCCACTGTCCGGCATCCTAAACTTCAAGCCTAGGATACACTACAAGAATCTGAAGCCTAAGGTCTGATACCAACTGTGACGGCCCCATCTCCCCCTAAGGCGAACCAAAGGGTTCGGCGGGCCGCCTGCCCAGCTCTCGCCGGGACTCAGCCGTTCACTACAGTCCTCAAATGAATTACAATATAAATCTCAAATATTACAACAAGTTCTTCAATAATTACATGTCATAAGCGAAGCGGAAACTAAATTTTCAACTATACATCAAATGATTCCAAATCCAAACTGTACAAGATATATGCCATCCAGCCACATGAATATGTACTCTTCGCCCTTCCTTCGCCTTGAGCCCTGTGGAGGGGAATAAAATCGTTTTGGGGGGAGCTAGAAGCTCAGCGAGTAACCAGTAAAAGCAGTCATCAAATATATTTCACAATAATGCATTTCAATGATGTCATGATTCCAAGATCAAATGTACATTTATTGCTCTCGTGAGCCAGTGAAATCATTGCACTTGAACACCCAACGCTCAAATAGATCATTTTACATTAACAGTGAGAGGGAGCCCCTTTTTGAGCTCCAGATAACATCAACATGAACCATAAACAGGGTGGAGACGTTGGTGTCCAGCACAAGACTTTCCCAGAACTCATTGAAGCCAAAATCATATCATGAATTCACATGCAAGCACGCATGAGATGCCGTCGAGTAAATAATGCAAGAAACATTTCAATAAAAACTTTGGAAACAGTTTAGGGTCACTCACCTCCATGGTTCAGAAACCATCCATCAAATATCATCGCCTTACTCAAATCCAAGCCTTAGATCACAAACGCAAAGCAATCAAGCCCTTTAAAAGTTCGGACAACACTTCCCCTAAATTTGCTTACTTTTGCTGCCGTCATGGCTTCATTATATTTCTCATTCAAACCCAAAGGTACACACACAACAACAAGTTCATTCAATAGCCATTCAGCAAGCTCCCAGAAGTACAAATACAAGTCAAGCTAGGGAAAAGTCCGGAAATGAAAGTTAAGCTCAAACCCAGAAAAACAGTTTTTGACATCATTTTGCGGTAATGGCACCAAAGGCACTACGATTATCGGATGAAGGTCCAAGACCCACCGTTTCGAAGCTAAGAGATCAGGCTACAATGCTGAAGAAGCCAACTCTGTCCAGTATCGAGTGTAACCAGGTAAAAAATGCAAGATACTACACCAGAACCGCAAAAACAGGTTCGCCAATCGCATTCTGGTGCAAACATCATAAATCAAACTACCTAAGTCCAAATTCAGAAATTCCAAAGCCATCCGAAAGATAAGAAACATGGCTACATTTCATCAGAAGACCTCAACAACCAATTCGGAAGCATTCCCAACCAAAATAACCAATTACAGACGCAATTCTCACATTCGGGTAAAACCAGGGCAGCAAGGGTAATTCCGCCTTTTCACAAGATACGCTGCTCGGATTGACCTGAAAATTAGAAAATTTCTGGGTTCTCACACTCATTCTTTCGGGGCGTCACAAACTCCCCTCCTTAAAAGAACGTCGTCCTCGACATTCCATCTTACACCAATCAAGTCGAGACATCCCGCAAGAATCACTAATATTTCAGACCAAACCCACTGTCCGGCATCCTAAACTTCAAGCCTAGGATACACTACAAGAATCTGAAGCCTAAGGTCTGATACCAACTGTGACGGCCCCACCTCCCCCTAAGGCGAACCAAAGGGTTCGGCGGGCCGCCTGCCCAGCTCTCGCCGGGACTCAGCCGTTCACTACAGTCCTCAAATGAATTACAATATAAATCTCAAATATTACAACAAGTTCTTCAATAATTACATGTCATAAGCGAAGCGGAAACTAAATTTTCAACTATACATCAAATGATTCCAAATCCAAACTGTACAAGATATATGCCATCCAGCCACATGAATATGTACTACTCGCCCTTCCTTCGCCTTGAGCCCTGTGGAGGGGAATAAAATCGTTTTGGGGGGAGCTAGAAGCTCAGCGAGTAACCAGTAAAAGCAGTCATCAAATATATTTCACAATAATGCATTTCAATGATGTCATGATTCCAAGATCAAATGTACATTTATTGCTCTCGTGAGCCAGTGAAATCATTGCACTTGAACACCCAACGCTCAAATAGATCATTTTACATTAACAGTGAGAGGGAGCCCCTTTTTGAGCTCCAGATAACATCAACATGAACCATAAACAGGGTGGAGACGTTGGTGTCCAGCACAAGACTTTCCCAGAACTCATTGAAGCCAAAATCATATCATGAATTCACATGCAAGCACGCATGAGATGCCGTCGAGTAAATAATGCAAGAAACATTTCAATAAAAACTTTGGAAACAGTTTAGGGTCACTCACCTCCATGGTTCAGAAACCATCCATCAAATATCATCGCCTTACTCAAATCCAAGCCTTAGATCACAAACGCAAAGCAATCAAGCCCTTTAAAAGTTCGGACAACACTTCCCCTAAATTTGCTTACTTTTGCTGCCGTCATGGCTTCATTATATTTCTCATTCAAACCCAAAGGTACACACACAACAACAAGTTCATTCAATAGCCATTCAACAAGCTCCCAGAAGTACAAATACAAGTCAAGCTAGGGAAAAGTCCGGAAATGAAAGTTAAGCTCAAACCCAGAAAAACAGTTTTTGACATCATTTTGCGGTAATGGCACCAAAGGCACTACGATTATCGGATGAAGGTCCAAGACCCACCGTTTCGAAGCTAAGAGATCAGGCTACAATGCTGAAGAAGCCAACTCTATCCAGTATCGAGTGTAACCAGGTAAAAAATGCAAGATACTACACCAGAACCGCAAAAACAGGTTCGCCAATCGCATTCTGGTGCAAACATCATAAATCAAACTACCTAAGTCCAAATTCAGAAATTCCAAAGCCATCCGAAAGATAAGAAACATGGCTACATTTCATCAGAAGACCTCAACAACCAATTCGGAAGCATTCCCAACCAAAATAACCAATTACAGACGCAATTCTCACATTCGGGTAAAACCAGGGCAGCAAGGGTAATTCCGCCTTTTCACAAGATACGCTGCTCGGATTGACCTGAAAATTAGAAAATTTCTGGGTTCTCACACTCATTCTTTCGGGGCGTCACAAACTCCCCTCCTTAAAAGAACGTCGTCCTCGACATTCCATCTTACACCAATCAAGTCGAGACATCCCGCAAGAATCACTAATATTTCAGACCAAACCCACTGTCCGGCATCCTAAACTTCAAGCCTAGGATACACTACAAGAATCTGAAGCCTAAGGTCTGATACCAACTGTGACGGCCCCATCTCCCCCTAAGGCGAACCAAAGGGTTCGGCGGGCCGCCTGCCCAGCTCTCGCCGGGACTCAGCCGTTCACTACAGTCCTCAAATGAATTACAATATAAATCTCAAATATTACAACAAGTTCTTCAATAATTACATGTCATAAGCGAATCGGAAACTAAATTTTCAACTATACATCAAATGATTCCAAATCCAAACTGTACAAGATATATGCCATCCAGCCACATGAATATGTACTACTCGCCCTTCCTTCGCCTTGAGCCCTGTGGAGGGGAATAAAATCGTTTTGGGGGGAGCTAGAAGCTCAGCGAGTAACCAGTAAAAGCAGTCATCAAATATATTTCACAATAATGCATTTCAATGATGTCATGATTCCAAGATCAAATGTACATTTATTGCTCTCGTGAGCCAGTGAAATCATTGCACTTGAACACCCAACGCTCAAATAGATCATTTTACATTAACAGTGAGAGGGAGCCCCTTTTTGAGCTCCAGATAACATCAACATGAACCATAAACAGGGTGGAGACGTTGGTGTCCAGCACAAGACTTTCCCAGAACTCATTGAAGCCAAAATCATATCATGAATTCACATGCAAGCACGCATGAGATGCCGTCGAGTAAATAATGCAAGAAACATTTCAATAAAAACTTTGGAAACAGTTTAGGGTCACTCACCTCCATGGTTCAGAAACCATCCATCAAATATCATCGCCTTACTCAAATCCAAGCCTTAGATCACAAACGCAAAGCAATCAAGCCCTTTAAAAGTTCGGACAACACTTCCCCTAAATTTGCTTACTTTTGCTGCCGTCATGGCTTCATTATATTTCTCATTCAAACCCAAAGGTACACACACAACAACAAGTTCATTCAATAGCCATTCAGCAAGCTTCCAGAAGTACAAATACAAGTCAAGCTAGGGAAAAGTCCGGAAATGAAAGTTAAGCTCAAACCCAGAAAAACAGTTTTTGACATCATTTTGCGGTAATGGCACCAAAGGCACTACGATTATCGAATGAAGGTCCAAGACCCACCGTTTCGAAGCTAAGAGATCAGGCTACAATGATGAAGAAGCCAACTCTGTCCAGTATCGAGTGTAATCAGGTAAAAAATGCAAGATACTACACCAGAACCGCAAAAACAGGTTCGCCAATCGCATTCTGGTGCAAACATCATAAATCAACCTACCTAAGTCCAAATTCAGAAATTCCAAAGCCATCCGAAAGATAAGAAACAGGGCTACATTTCATCAGAAGACCTCAACAACCAATTCGGAAGCATTCCCAACCAAAATAACCAATTACAGACGCAATTCTCACATTCGGGTAAAACCAGGGCAGCAAGGGTAATTCCGTCTTTTCACAAGATACGCTGCTCGGATTGACCTGAAAATTAGAAAATTTCTGGGTTCTCACACTCATTCTTTCGGGGCGTCACAAACTCCCCTCCTTAAAAGAACGTCGTCCTCGACATTCCATCTTACACCAATCAAGTCGAGACATCCCGCAAGAATCACTAATATTTCAGACCAAACCCACTGTCCGGCATCCTAAACTTCAAGCCTAGGATACACTACAAGAATCTAAAGCCTAAGCTCTGATACCAACTGTGACGGCCCCACCTCCCCCTAAGGCGAACCAAAGGGTTCGGCGGGCCGCCTGCCCAGCTCTCGCCGGGACTCAGCCGTTCACTACAGTCCTCAAATGAATTACAATATAAATCTCAAATATTACAACAAGTTCTTCAATAATTACATGTCATAAGCGAAGCGGAAACTAAATTTTCAACTATACATCAAATGATTCCAAATCCAAACTGTACAAGATATATGCCATCCAGCCACATGAATATGTACTACTCGCCCTTCCTTCGCCTGGAGCCCTGTGGAGGGGAATAAAATCGTTTTGGGGGGAGCTAGAAGCTCAGCGAGTAACCAGTAAAAGCAGTCATCAAATATATTTCACAATAATGCATTTCAATGATGTCATGATTCCAAGATCAAATGTACATTTATTGCTCTCGTGAGCCAGTGAAATCATTGCACTTGAACACCCAACGCTCAAATAGATCATTTTACATTAACAGTGAGAGGGAGCCCCTTTTTGAGCTCCAGATAACATCAACATGAACCATAAACAGGGTGGAGACGTTGGTGTCCAGCACAAGACTTTCCCAGAACTCATTGAAGCCAAAATCATATCATGAATTCACATGCAAGCACGCATGAGATGCCGTCGAGTAAATAATGCAAGAAACATTTCAATAAAAACTTTGGAAACAGTTTAGGGTCACTCACCTCCATGGTTCAGAAACCATCCATCAAATATCATCGCCTTACTCAAATCCAAGCCTTAGATCACAAACGCAAAGCAATCAAGCCCTTTAAAAGTTCGGACAACACTTCCCCTAAATTTGCTTACTTTTGCTGCCGTCATGGCTTCATTATATTTCTCATTCAAACCCAAAGGTACACACACAACAACAAGTTCATTCAATAGCCATTCAGCAAGCTCCCAGAAGTACAAATACAAGTCAAGCTAGGGAAAAGTCCGGAAATGAAAGTTAAGCTCAAACCCAGAAAAACAGTTTTTGACATCATTTTGCGGTAATGGCACCAAAGGCACTACGATTATCGGATGAAGGTCCAAGACCCACCGTTTCGAAGCTAAGAGATCAGGCTACAATGCTGAAGAAGCCAACTCTGTCCAGTATCGAGTGTAACCAGGTAAAAAATGCAAGATACTACACCAGAACCGCAAAAACAGGTTCGCCAATCGCATTCTGGTGCAAACATCATAAATCAAACTACCTAAGTCCAAATTCAGAAATTCCAAAGCCATCCGAAAGATAAGAAACATGGCTACATTTCATCAGAAGACCTCAACAACCAATTCGGAAGCATTCCCAACCAAAATAACCAATTACAGACGCAATTCTCACATTCGGGTAAAACCAGGGCAGCAAGGGTAATTCCGCCTTTTCACAAGATACGCTGCTCGGATTGACCTGAAAATTAGAAAATTTCTGGGTTCTCACACTCATTCTTTCGGGGCGTCACAAACTCCCCTCCTTAAAAGAACGTCGTCCTCGACATTCCATCTTACACCAATCAAGTCGAGACATCCCGCAAGAATCACTAATATTTCAGACCAAACCCACTGTCCGGCATCCTAAACTTCAAGCCTAGGATACACTACAAGAATCTGAAGCCTAAGGTCTGATACCAACTGTGACGGCCCCACCTCCCCCTAAGGCGAACCAAAGGGTTCGGCGGGCCGCCTGCCCAGCTCTCGCCGGGACTCAGCCGTTCACTACAGTCCTCAAATGAATTACAATATAAATCTCAAATATTACAACAAGTTCTTCAATAATTACATGTCATAAGCGAAGCGGAAACTAAATTTTCAACTATACATCAAATGATTCCAAATCCAAACTGTACAAGATATATGCCATCCAGCCACATGAATATGTACTACTCGCCCTTCCTTCGCCTTGAGCCCTGTGGAGGGGAATAAAATCGTTTTGGGGGGAGCTAGAAGCTCAGCGAGTAACCAGTAAAAGCAGTCATCAAATATATTTCACAATAATGCATTTCAATGATGTCATGATTCCAAGATCAAATGTACATTTATTGCTCTCGTGAGCCAGTGAAATCATTGCACTTGAACACCCAACGCTCAAATAGATCATTTTACATTAACAGTGAGAGGGAGCCCCTTTTTGAGCTCCAGATAACATCAACATGAACCATAAACAGGGTGGAGACGTTGGTGTCCAGCACAAGACTTTCCCAGAACTCATTGAAGCCAAAATCATATCATGAATTCACATGCAAGCACGCATGAGATGCCGTCGAGTAAATAATGCAAGAAACATTTCAATAAAAACTTTGGAAACAGTTTAGGGTCACTCACCACCATGGTTCAGAAACCATCCATCAAATATCATCGCCTTACTCAAATCCAAGCCTTAGATCACAAACGCAAAGCAATCAAGCCCTTTAAAAGTTCGGACAACACTTCCCCTAAATTTGCTTACTTTTGCTGCCGTCATGGCTTCATTATATTTCTCATTCAAACCCAAAGGTACACACACAACAACAAGTTCATTCAATAGCCATTCAGCAAGCTCCCAGAAGTACAAATACAAGTCAAGCTAGGGAAAAGTCCGGAAATGAAAGTTAAGCTCAAACCCAGAAAAACAGTTTTTGACATCATTTTGCGGTAATGGCACCAAAGGCACTACGATTATCGGATGAAGGTCCAAGACCCACCGTTTCGAAGCTAAGAGATCAGGCTACAATGCTGAAGAAGCCAACTCTGTCCAGTATCGAGTGTAACCAGGTAAAAAATGCAAGATACTACACCAGAACCGCAAAAACAGGTTCGCCAATCGTATTCTGGTGCAAACATCATAAATCAACCTACCTAAGTCCAAATTCAGAAATTCCAAAGCCATCCGAAAGATAAGAAACAGGGCTACATTTCATCAAAAGACCTCAACAACCAATTCGGAAGCATTCCCAACCAAAATAACCAATTACAGACGTAATTCTCACATTCGGGTAAAACCAGTGCAGCAAGGGTAATTCCGTCTTTTCACAAGATACGCTGCTCGGATTGACCTGAAAATTAGAAAATTTCTGGGTTCTCACACTCATTCTTTCGGGGCGTCACAAACTCCCCTCCTTAAAAGAACGTCGTCCTCGACATTCCATCTTACACCAATCAAGTCGAGACATCCCGCAAGAATCACTAATATTTCAGACCAAACCCACTGTCCGGCATCCTAAACTTCAAGCCTAGGATACACTACAAGAATCTAAAGCCTAAGCTCTGATACCAACTGTGACGGCCCCACCTCCCCCTAAGGCGAACCAAAGGGTTCGGCGGGCCGCCTGCCCAACTCTCGCCGGGACTCAGCCGTTCACTACAGTCCTCAAATGAATTACAATATAAATCTCAAATATTACAACAAGTTCTTCAATAATTACATGTCATAAGCGAAGCGGAAACTAAATTTTCAACTATACATCAAATGATTCCAAATCCAAACTGTACAAGATATATGCCATCCAGCCACATGAATATGTACTACTCGCCCTTCCTTCGCCTTGAGCCCTGTGGAGGGGAATAAAATCATTTTGGGGGGAGCTAGAAGCTCAGCGAGTAACCAGTAAAAGCAGTCATCAAATATATTTCACAATAATGCATTTCAATGATGTCATGATTCCAAGATCAAATGTACATTTATTGCTCCCGTGAGCCAGTGAAATCATTGCACTTGAACACCCAATGCTCAAATAGATCATTTTACATTAACAGTGAGAGGGAGCCCCTTTTTGAGCTCCAGATAACATCAACATGAACCATAAACAGGGTGGAGACGTTGGTGTCCAGCACAAGACTTTCCCAGAACTCATTGAAGCCAAAATCATATCATGAATTCACATGCAAGCACGCATGAGATGCCGTCGAGTAAATAATGCAAGAAACATTTCAATAAAAACTTTGGAAACAGTTTAGGGTCACTCACCACCATGGTTCAGAAACCATCCATCAAATATCATCGCCTTACTCAAATCCAAGCCTTAGATCACAAACGCAAAGCAATCAAGCCCTTTAAAAGTTCGGACAACACTTCCCCTAAATTTGCTTACTTTTGCTGCCGTCATGGCTTCATTATATTTCTCATTCAAACCCAAAGGTACACACACAACAACAAGTTCATTCAATAGCCATTCAGCAAGCTCCCAGAAGTACAAATACAAGTCAAGCTAGGGAAAAGTCCGGAAATGAAAGTTAAGCTCAAACCCAGAAAAACAGTTTTTGACATCATTTTGCGGTAATGGCACCAAAGGCACTACGATTATCGGATGAAGGTCCAAGACCCACCGTTTCGAAGCTAAGAGATCAGGCTACAATGCTGAAGAAGCCAACTCTGTCCAGTATCGAGTGTAACCAGGTAAAAAATGCAAGATACTACACCAGAACCGCAAAAACAGGTTCGCCAATCGTATTCTGGTGCAAACATCATAAATCAACCTACCTAAGTCCAAATTCAGAAATTCCAAAGCCATCCGAAAGATAAGAAACAGGGCTACATTTCATCAAAAGACCTCAACAACCAATTCGGAAGCATTCCCAACCAAAATAACCAATTACAGACGCAATTCTCACATTCGGGTAAAACCAGGGCAGCAAGGGTAATTCCGTCTTTTCACAAGATACGCTGCTCGGATTGACCTGAAAATTAGAAAATTTCTGGGTTCTCACACTCATTCATTCGGGGCGTCACAAACTCCCCTCCTTAAAAGAACGTCGTCCTCGACATTCCATCTTACACCAATCAAGTCGAGACATCCCGCAAGAATCACTAATATTTCAGACCAAACCCACTGTCCGGCATCCTAAACTTCAAGCCTAGGATACACTACAAGAATCTAAAGCCTAAGCTCTGATACCAACTGTGACGGCCCCACCTCCCCCTAAGGCGAACCAAAGGGTTCGGCGGGCCGCCTGCCCAGCTCTCGCCGGGACTCAGCCGTTCACTACAGTCCTCAAATGAATTACAATATAAATCTCAAATATTACAACAAGTTCTTCAATAATTACATGTCATAAGCGAAGCGGAAACTAAATTTTCAACTATACATCAAATGATTCCAAATCCAAACTGTACAAGATATATGCCATCCAGCCACATGAATATGTACTACTCGCCCTTCCTTCGCCTTGAGCCCTGTGGAGGGGAATAAAATCATTTTGGGGGGAGCTAGAAGCTCAGCGAGTAACCAGTAAAAGCAGTCATCAAATATATTTCACAATAATGCATTTCAATGATGTCATGATTCCAAGATCAAATGTACATTTATTGCTCTCGTGAGCCAGTGAAATCATTGCACTTGAACACCCAACGCTCAAATAGATCATTTTACATTAACAGTGAGAGGGAGCCCCTTTTTGAGCTCCAGATAACATCAACATGAACCATAAACAGGGTGGAGACGTTGGTGTCCAGCACAAGACTTTCCCAGAACTCATTGAAGCCAAAATCATATCATGAATTCACATGCAAGCACGCATGAGATGCCGTCGAGTAAATAATGCAAGAAACATTTCAATAAAAACTTTGGAAACAGTTTAGGGTCACTCACCTCCATGGTTCAGAAACCATCCATCAAATATCATCGCCTTACTCAAATCCAAGCCTTAGATCACAAACGCAAAGCAATCAAGCCCTTTAAAAGTTCGGACAACACTTCCCCTAAATTTGCTTACTTTTGCTGCCGTCATGGCTTCATTATATTTCTCATTCAAACCCAAAGGTACACACACAACAACAAGTTCATTCAATAGCCATTCAGCAAGCTCCCAGAAGTACAAATACAAGTCAAGCTAGGGAAAAGTCCGGAAATGAAAGTTAAGCTCAAACCCAGAAAAACAGTTTTTGACATCATTTTGCGGTAATGGCACCAAAGGCACTACGATTATCGGATGAAGGTCCAAGACCCACCGTTTCGAAGCTAAGAGATCAGGCTACAATGCTGAAGAAGCCAACTCTGTCCAGTATCGAGTGTAACCAGGTAAAAAATGCAAGATACTACACCAGAACCGCAAAAACAGGTTCGCCAATCGCATTCTGGTGCAAACATCATAAATCAAACTACCTAAGTCCAAATTCAGAAATTCCAAAGCCATCCGAAAGATAAGAAACATGGCTACATTTCATCAGAAGACCTCAACAACCAATTCGGAAGCATTCCCAACCAAAATAACCAATTACAGACGCAATTCTCACATTCGGGTAAAACCAGGGCAGCAAGGGTAATTCCGCCTTTTCACAAGATACGCTGCTCGGATTGACCTGAAAATTAGAAAATTTCTGGGTTCTCACACTCATTCTTTCGGGGCGTCACAAACTCCCCTCCTTAAAAGAACGTCGTCCTCGACATTCCATCTTACACCAATCAAGTCGAGACATCCCGCAAGAATCACTAATATTTCAGACCAAACCCACTGTCCGGCATCCTAAACTTCAAACCTAGGATACACTACAAGAATCTGAAGCCTAAGGTCTGATACCAACTGTGACGGCCCCACCTCCCCCTAAGGCGAACCAAAGGGTTCGGCGGGCCGCCTGCCCAGCTCTCGCCGGGACTCAGCCGTTCACTACAGTCCTCAAATGAATTACAATATAAATCTCAAATATTACAACAAGTTCTTCAATAATTACATGTCATAAGCGAAGCGGAAACTAAATTTTCAACTATACATCAAATGATTCCAAATCCAAACTGTACAAGATATATGCCATCCAGCCACATGAATATGTACTACTCGCCCTTCCTTCGCCTTGAGCCCTGTGGAGGGGAATAAAATCGTTTTGGGGGGAGGTAGAAGCTCAGCGAGTAACCAGTAAAAGCAGTCATCAAATATATTTCACAATAATGCATTTCAATGATGTCATGATTCCAAGATCAAATGTACATTTATTGCTCTCGTGAGCCAGTGAAATCATTGCACTTGAACACCCAACGCTCAAATAGATCATTTTACATTAACAGTGAGAGGGAGCCCCTTTTTGAGCTCCAGATAACATCAACATGAACCATAAACAGGGTGGAGACGTTGGTGTCCAGCACAAGACTTTCCCAGAACTCATTGAAGCCAAAATCATATCATGAATTCACATGCAAGCACGCATGAGATGCCGTCGAGTAAATAATGCAAGAAACATTTCAATAAAAACTTTGGAAACAGTTTAGGGTCACTCACCACCATGGTTCAGAAACCATCCATCAAATATCATCGCCTTACTCAAATCCAAGCCTTAGATCACAAACGCAAAGCAATCAAGCCCTTTAAAAGTTCGGACAACACTTCCCCTAAATTTGCTTACTTTTGCTGCCGTCATGGCTTCATTATATTTCTCATTCAAACCCAAAGGTACACACACAACAACAAGTTCATTCAATAGCCATTCAGCAAGCTCCCAGAAGTACAAATACAAGTCAAGCTAGGGAAAAGTCCGGAAATGAAAGTTAAGCTCAAACCCAGAAAAACAGTTTTTGACATCATTTTGCGGTAATGGCACCAAAGGCACTACGATTATCGGATGAAGGTCCAAGACCCACCGTTTCGAAGCTAAGAGATCAGGCTACAATGCTGAAGAAGCCAACTCTGTCCAGTATCGAGTGTAACCAGGTAAAAAATGCAAGATACTACACCAGAACCGCAAAAACAGGTTCGCCAATCGTATTCTGGTGCAAACATCATAAATCAACCTACCTAAGTCCAAATTCAGAAATTCCAAAGCCATCCGAAAGATAAGAAATAGGGCTACATTTCATCAAAAGACCTCAACAACCAATTCGGAAGCATTCCCAACCAAAATAACCAATTACAGACGCAATTCTCACATTCGGGTAAAACCAGTGCAGCAAGGGTAATTCCGTCTTTTCACAAGATACGCTGCTCGGATTGACCTGAAAATTAGAAAATTTCTGGGTTCTCACACTCATTCTTTCGGGGCGTCACAAACTCCCCTCCTTAAAAGAACGTCGTCCTCGACATTCCATCTTACACCAATCAAGTCGAGACATCCCGCAAGAATCACTAATATTTCAGACCAAACCCACTGTCCGGCATCCTAAACTTCAAGCCTAGGATACACTACAAGAATCTAAAGCCTAAGCTCTGATACCAACTGTGACGGCCCCACCTCCCCCTAAGGCGAACCAAAGGGTTCGGCGGGCCGCCTGCCCAGCTCTCGCCGGGACTCAGCCGTTCACTACAGTCCTCAAATGAATTACAATATAAATCTCAAATATTACAACAAGTTCTTCAATAATTACATGTCATAAGCGAAGCGGAAACTAAATTTTCAACTATACATCAAATGATTCCAAATCCAAACTGTACAAGATATATGCCATCCAGCCACATGAATATGTACTACTCGCCCTTCCTTCGCCTTGAGCCCTGTGGAGGGGAATAAAATCATTTTGGGGGGAGCTAGAAGCTCAGCGAGTAACCAGTAAAAGCAGTCATCAAATATATTTCACAATAATGCATTTCAATGATGTCATGATTCCAAGATCAAATGTACATTTATTGCTCCCGTGAGCCAGTGAAATCATTGCACTTGAACACCCAATGCTCAAATAGATCATTTTACATTAACAGTGAGAGGGAGCCCCTTTTTGAGCTCCAGATAACATCAACATGAACCATAAACAGGGTGGAGACGTTGGTGTCCAGCACAAGACTTTCCCAGAACTCATTGAAGCCAAAATCATATCATGAATTCACATGCAAGCACGCATGAGATGCCGTCGAGTAAATAATGCAAGAAACATTTCAATAAAAACTTTGGAAACAGTTTAGGGTCACTCACCACCATGGTTCAGAAACCATCCATCAAATATCATCGCCTTACTCAAATCCAAGCCTTAGATCACAAACGCAAAGCAATCAAGCCCTTTAAAAGTTCGGACAACACTTCCCCTAAATTTGCTTACTTTTGCTGCCGTCATGGCTTCATTATATTTCTCATTCAAACCCAAAGGTACACACACAACAACAAGTTCATTCAATAGCCATTCAGCAAGCTCCCAGAAGTACAAATACAAGTCAAGCTAGGGAAAAGTCCGGAAATGAAAGTTAAGCTCAAACCCAGAAAAACAGTTTTTGACATCATTTTGCGGTAATGGCACCAAAGGCACTACGATTATCGGATGAAGGTCCAAGACCCACCGTTTCGAAGCTAAGAGATCAGGCTACAATGCTGAAGAAGCCAACTCTGTCCAGTATCGAGTGTAACCAGGTAAAAAATGCAAGATACTACACCAGAACCGCAAAAACAGGTTCGCCAATCGTATTCTGGTGCAAACATCATAAATCAACCTACCTAAGTCCAAATTCAGAAATTCCAAAGCCATCCGAAAGATAAGAAACAGGGCTACATTTCATCAAAAGACCTCAACAACCAATTCGGAAGCATTCCCAACCAAAATAACCAATTACAGACGCAATTCTCACATTCGGGTAAAACCAGGGCAGCAAGGGTAATTCCGTCTTTTCACAAGATACGCTGCTCGGATTGACCTGAAAATTAGAAAATTTCTGGGTTCTCACACTCATTCATTCGGGGCGTCACAAACTCCCCTCCTTAAAAGAACGTCGTCCTCGACATTCCATCTTACACCAATCAAGTCGAGACATCCCGCAAGAATCACTAATATTTCAGACCAAACCCACTGTCCGGCATCCTAAACTTCAAGCCTAGGATACACTACAAGAATCTAAAGCCTAAGCTCTGATACCAACTGTGACGGCCCCACCTCCCCCTAAGGCGAACCAAAGGGTTCGGCGGGCCGCCTGCCCAGCTCTCGCCGGGACTCAGCCGTTCACTACAGTCCTCAAATGAATTACAATATAAATCTCAAATATTACAACAAGTTCTTCAATAATTACATGTCATAAGCGAAGCGGAAACTAAATTTTCAACTATACATCAAATGATTCCAAATCCAAACTGTACAAGATATATGCCATCCAGCCACATGAATATGTACTACTCGCCCTTCCTTCGCCTTGAGCCCTGTGGAGGGGAATAAAATCATTTTGGGGGGAGCTAGAAGCTCAGCGAGTAACCAGTAAAAGCAGTCATCAAATATATTTCACAATAATGCATTTCAATGATGTCATGATTCCAAGATCAAATGTACATTTATTGCTCTCGTGAGCCAGTGAAATCATTGCACTTGAACACCCAACGCTCAAATAGATCATTTTACATTAACAGTGAGAGGGAGCCCCTTTTTGAGCTCCAGATAACATCAACATGAACCATAAACAGGGTGGAGACGTTGGTGTCCAGCACAAGACTTTCCCAGAACTCATTGAAGCCAAAATCATATCATGAATTCACATGCAAGCACGCATGAGATGCCGTCGAGTAAATAATGCAAGAAACATTTCAATAAAAACTTTGGAAACAGTTTAGGGTCACTCACCTCCATGGTTCAGAAACCATCCATCAAATATCATCGCCTTACTCAAATCCAAGCCTTAGATCACAAACGTAAAGCAATCAAGCCCTTTAAAAGTTCGGACAACACTTCCCCTAAATTTGCTTACTTTTGCTGCCGTCATGGCTTCATTATATTTCTCATTCAAACCCAAAGGTACACACACAACAACAAGTTCATTCAATAGCCATTCAGCAAGCTCCCAGAAGTACAAATACAAGTCAAGCTAGGGAAAAGTCCGGAAATGAAAGTTAAGCTCAAACCCAGAAAAACAGTTTTTGACATCATTTTGCGGTAATGGCACCAAAGGCACTACGATTATCGGATGAAGGTCCAAGACCCACCGTTTCGAAGCTAAGAGATCAGGCTACAATGCTGAAGAAGCCAACTCTGTCCAGTATCGAGTGTAACCAGGTAAAAAATGCAAGATACTACACCAGAACCGCAAAAACAGGTTCGCCAATCGCATTCTGGTGCAAACATCATAAATCAACCTACCTAAGTCCAAATTCAGAAATTCCAAAGCCATCCGAAAGATAAGAAACATGGCTACATTTCATCAGAAGACCTCAACAACCAATTCGGAAGCATTCCCAACCAAAATAACCAATTACAGACGCAATTCTCACATTCGGGTAAAACCAGGGCAGCAAGGGTAATTCCGTCTTTTCACAAGATACGCTGCTCGGATTGACCTGAAAATTAGAAAATTTCTGGGTTCTCACACTCATTCTTTCGGGGCGTCACAAACTCCCCTCCTTAAAAGAACGTCGTCCTCGACATTCCATCTTACACCAATCAAGTCGAGACATCCCGCAAGAATCACTAATATTTCAGACCAAACCCACTGTCCGGCATCCTAAACTTCAAGCCTAGGATACACTACAAGAATCTGAAGCCTAAGGTCTGATACCAACTGTGACGGCCCCACCTCCCCCTAAGGCGAACCAAAGGGTTCGGCGGGCCGCCTGCCCAGCTCTCGCCGGGACTCAGCCGTTCACTACAGTCCTCAAATGAATTACAATATAAATCTCAAATATTACAACAAGTTCTTCAATAATTACATGTCATAAGCGAAGCGGAAACTAAATTTTCAACTATACATCAAATGATTCCAAATCCAAACTGTACAAGATATATGCCATCCAGCCACATGAATATGTACTACTCGCCCTTCCTTCGCCTTGAGCCCTGTGGAGGGGAATAAAATCATTTTGGGGGGAGCTAGAAGCTCAGCGAGTAACCAGTAAAAGCAGTCATCAAATATATTTCACAATAATGCATTTCAATGATGTCATGATTCCAAGATCAAATGTACATTTATTGCTCTCGTGAGCCAGTGAAATCATTGCACTTGAACACCCAACGCTCAAATAGATCATTTTACATTAACAGTGAGAGGGAGCCCCTTTTTGAGCTCCAGATAACATCAACATGAACCATAAACAGGGTGGAGACGTTGGTGTCCAGCACAAGACTTTCCCAGAACTCATTGAAGCCAAAATCATATCATGAATTCACATGCAAGCACGCATGAGATGCCGTCGAGTAAATAATGCAAGAAACATTTCAATAAAAACTTTGGAAACAGTTTAGGGTCACTCACCTCCATGGTTCAGAAACCATCCATCAAATATCATCGCCTTACTCAAATCCAAGCCTTAGATCACAAACGCAAAGCAATCAAGCCCTTTAAAAGTTCGGACAACACTTCCCCTAAATTTGCTTACTTTTGCTGCCGTCATGGCTTCATTATATTTCTCATTCAAACCCAAAGGTACACACACAACAACAAGTTCATTCAATAGCCATTCAGCAAGCTCCCAGAAGTACAAATACAAGTCAAGCTAGGGAAAAGTCCGGAAATGAAAGTTAAGCTCAAACCCAGAAAAACAGTTTTTGACATCATTTTGCGGTAATGGCACCAAAGGCACTACGATTATCGGATGAAGGCCCAAGACCCACCGTTTCGAAGCTAAGAGATCAGGCTACAATGCTGAAGAAGCCAACTCTGTCCAGTATCGAGTGTAACCAGGTAAAAAATGCAAGATACTACACCAGAACCGCAAAAACAGGTTCGCCAATCGCATTCTGGTGCAAACATCATAAATCAAACTACCTAAGTCCAGATTCAGAAATTCCAAAGCCATCCGAAAGATAAGAAACATGGCTACATTTCATCAGAAGACCTCAACAACCAATTCGGAAGCATTCCCAACCAAAATAACCAATTACAGACGCAATTCTCACATTCGGGTAAAACCAGGGCAGCAAGGGTAATTCCGCCTTTTCACAAGATACGCTGCTCGGATTGACCTGAAAATTAGAAAATTTCTGGGTTCTCACACTCATTCTTTCGGGGCGTCACAAACTCCCCTCCTTAAAAGAACGTCGTCCTCGACATTCCATCTTACACCAATCAAGTCGAGACATCCCGCAAGAATCACTAATATTTCAGACCAAACCCACTGTCCGGCATCCTAAACTTCAAGCCTAGGATACACTACAAGAATCTGAAGCCTAAGGTCTGATACCAACTGTGACGGCCCCATCTCCCCCTAAGGCGAACCAAAGGGTTCGGCGGGCCGCCTGCCCAGCTCTCGCCGGGACTCAGCCGTTCACTACAGTCCTCAAATGAATTACAATATAAATCTCAAATATTACAACAAGTTCTTCAATAATTACATGTCATAAGCGAAGCGGAAACTAAATTTTCAACTATACATCAAATGATTCCAAATCCAAACTGTACAAGATATATGCCATCCAGCCACATGAATATGTACTCTTCGCCCTTCCTTCGCCTTGAGCCCTGTGGAGGGGAATAAAATCGTTTTGGGGGGAGCTAGAAGCTCAGCGAGTAACCAGTAAAAGCAGTCATCAAATATATTTCACAATAATGCATTTCAATGATGTCATGATTCCAAGATCAAATGTACATTTATTGCTCTCGTGAGCCAGTGAAATCATTGCACTTGAACACCCAACGCTCAAATAGATCATTTTACATTAACAGTGAGAGGGAGCCCCTTTTTGAGCTCCAGATAACATCAACATGAACCATAAACAGGGTGGAGACGTTGGTGTCCAGCACAAGACTTTCCCAGAACTCATTGAAGCCAAAATCATATCATGAATTCACATGCAAGCACGCATGAGATGCCGTCGAGTAAATAATGCAAGAAACATTTCAATAAAAACTTTGGAAACAGTTTAGGGTCACTCACCTCCATGGTTCAGAAACCATCCATCAAATATCATCGCCTTACTCAAATCCAAGCCTTAGATCACAAACGCAAAGCAATCAAGCCCTTTAAAAGTTCGGACAACACTTCCCCTAAATTTGCTTACTTTTGCTGCCGTCATGGCTTCATTATATTTCTCATTCAAACCCAAAGGTACACACACAACAACAAGTTCATTCAATAGCCATTCAGCAAGCTCCCAGAAGTACAAATACAAGTCAAGCTAGGGAAAAGTCCGGAAATGAAAGTTAAGCTCAAACCCAGAAAAACAGTTTTTGACATCATTTTGCGGTAATGGCACCAAAGGCACTACGATTATCGGATGAAGGTCCAAGACCCACCGTTTCGAAGCTAAGAGATCAGGCTACAATGCTGAAGAAGCCAACTCTGTCCAGTATCGAGTGTAACCAGGTAAAAAATGCAAGATACTACACCAGAACCGCAAAAACAGGTTCGCCAATCGCATTCTGGTGCAAACATCATAAATCAAACTACCTAAGTCCAAATTCAGAAATTCCAAAGCCATCCGAAAGATAAGAAACATGGCTACATTTCATCAGAAGACCTCAACAACCAATTCGGAAGCATTCCCAACCAAAATAACCAATTACAGACGCAATTCTCACATTCGGGTAAAACCAGGGCAGCAAGGGTAATTCCGCCTTTTCACAAGATACGCTGCTCGGATTGACCTGAAAATTAGAAAATTTCTGGGTTCTCACACTCATTCTTTCGGGGCGTCACAAACTCCCCTCCTTAAAAGAACGTCGTCCTCGACATTCCATCTTACACCAATCAAGTCGAGACATCCCGCAAGAATCACTAATATTTCAGACCAAACCCACTGTCCGGCATCCTAAACTTCAAGCCTAGGATACACTACAAGAATCTGAAGCCTAAGGTCTGATACCAACTGTGACGGCCCCACCTCCCCCTAAGGCGAACCAAAGGGTTCGGCGGGCCGCCTGCCCAGCTCTCGCCGGGACTCAGCCGTTCACTACAGTCCTCAAATGAATTACAATATAAATCTCAAATATTACAACAAGTTCTTCAATAATTACATGTCATAAGCGAAGCGGAAACTAAATTTTCAACTATACATCAAATGATTCCAAATCCAAACTGTACAAGATATATGCCATCCAGCCACATGAATATGTACTACTCGCCCTTCCTTCGCCTTGAGCCCTGTGGAGGGGAATAAAATCGTTTTGGGGGGAGCTAGAAGCTCAGCGAGTAACCAGTAAAAGCAGTCATCAAATATATTTCACAATAATGCATTTCAATGATGTCATGATTCCAAGATCAAATGTACATTTATTGCTCTCGTGAGCCAGTGAAATCATTGCACTTGAACACCCAACGCTCAAATAGATCATTTTACATTAACAGTGAGAGGGAGCCCCTTTTTGAGCTCCAGATAACATCAACATGAACCATAAACAGGGTGGAGACGTTGGTGTCCAGCACAAGACTTTCCCAGAACTCATTGAAGCCAAAATCATATCATGAATTCACATGCAAGCACGCATGAGATGCCGTCGAGTAAATAATGCAAGAAACATTTCAATAAAAACTTTGGAAACAGTTTAGGGTCACTCACCTCCATGGTTCAGAAACCATCCATCAAATATCATCGCCTTACTCAAATCCAAGCCTTAGATCACAAACGCAAAGCAATCAAGCCCTTTAAAAGTTCGGACAACACTTCCCCTAAATTTGCTTACTTTTGCTGCCGTCATGGCTTCATTATATTTCTCATTCAAACCCAAAGGTACACACACAACAACAAGTTCATTCAATAGCCATTCAACAAGCTCCCAGAAGTACAAATACAAGTCAAGCTAGGGAAAAGTCCGGAAATGAAAGTTAAGCTCAAACCCAGAAAAACAGTTTTTGACATCATTTTGCGGTAATGGCACCAAAGGCACTACGATTATCGGATGAAGGTCCAAGACCCACCGTTTCGAAGCTAAGAGATCAGGCTACAATGCTGAAGAAGCCAACTCTATCCAGTATCGAGTGTAACCAGGTAAAAAATGCAAGATACTACACCAGAACCGCAAAAACAGGTTCGCCAATCGCATTCTGGTGCAAACATCATAAATCAAACTACCTAAGTCCAAATTCAGAAATTCCAAAGCCATCCGAAAGATAAGAAACATGGCTACATTTCATCAGAAGACCTCAACAACCAATTCGGAAGCATTCCCAACCAAAATAACCAATTACAGACGCAATTCTCACATTCGGGTAAAACCAGGGCAGCAAGGGTAATTCCGCCTTTTCACAAGATACGCTGCTCGGATTGACCTGAAAATTAGAAAATTTCTGGGTTCTCACACTCATTCTTTCGGGGCGTCACAAACTCCCCTCCTTAAAAGAACGTCGTCCTCGACATTCCATCTTACACCAATCAAGTCGAGACATCCCGCAAGAATCACTAATATTTCAGACCAAACCCACTGTCCGGCATCCTAAACTTCAAGCCTAGGATACACTACAAGAATCTGAAGCCTAAGGTCTGATACCAACTGTGACGGCCCCACCTCCCCCTAAGGCGAACCAAAGGGTTCGGCGGGCCGCCTGCCCAGCTCTCGCCGGGACTCAGCCGTTCACTACAGTCCTCAAATGAATTACAATATAAATCTCAAATATTACAACAAGTTCTTCAATAATTACATGTCATAAGCGAAGCGGAAACTAAATTTTCAACTATACATCAAATGATTCCAAATCCAAACTGTACAAGATATATGCCATCCAGCCACATGAATATGTACTACTCGCCCTTCCTTCGCCTTGAGCCCTGTGGAGGGGAATAAAATCGTTTTGGGGGGAGCTAGAAGCTCAGCGAGTAACCAGTAAAAGCAGTCATCAAATATATTTCACAATAATGCATTTCAATGATGTCATGATTCCAAGATCAAATGTACATTTATTGCTCTCGTGAGCCAGTGAAATCATTGCACTTGAACACCCAACGCTCAAATAGATCATTTTACATTAACAGTGAGAGGGAGCCCCTTTTTGAGCTCCAGATAACATCAACATGAACCATAAACAGGGTGGAGACGTTGGTGTCCAGCACAAGACTTTCCCAGAACTCATTGAAGCCAAAATCATATCATGAATTCACATGCAAGCACGCATGAGATGCCGTCGAGTAAATAATGCAAGAAACATTTCAATAAAAACTTTGGAAACAGTTTAGGGTCACTCACCTCCATGGTTCAGAAACCATCCATCAAATATCATCGCCTTACTCAAATCCAAGCCTTAGATCACAAACGCAAAGCAATCAAGCCCTTTAAAAGTTCGGACAACACTTCCCCTAAATTTGCTTACTTTTGCTGCCGTCATGGCTTCATTATATTTCTCATTCAAACCCAAAGGTACACACACAACAACAAGTTCATTCAATAGCCATTCAGCAAGCTCCCAGAAGTACAAATACAAGTCAAGCTAGGGAAAAGTCCGGAAATGAAAGTTAAGCTCAAACCCAGAAAAACAGTTTTTGACATCATTTTGCGGTAATGGCACCAAAGGCACTACGATTATCGGATGAAGGTCCAAGACCCACCGTTTCGAAGCTAAGAGATCAGGCTACAATGCTGAAGAAGCCAACTCTGTCCAGTATCGAGTGTAACCAGGTAAAAAATGCAAGATACTACACCAGAACCGCAAAAACAGGTTCGCCAATCGCATTCTGGTGCAAACATCATAAATCAACCTACCTAAGTCCAAATTCAGAAATTCCAAAGCCATCCGAAAGATAAGAAACATGGCTACATTTCATCAGAAGACCTCAACAACCAATTCGGAAGCATTCCCAACCAAAATAACCAATTACAGACGCAATTCTCACATTCGGGTAAAACCAGGGCAGCAAGGGTAATTCCGTCTTTTCACAAGATACGCTGCTCGGATTGACCTGAAAATTAGAAAATTTCTGGGTTCTCACACTCATTCTTTCGGGGCGTCACAAACTCCCCTCCTTAAAAGAACGTCGTCCTCGACATTCCATCTTACACCAATCAAGTCGAGACATCCCGCAAGAATCACTAATATTTCAGACCAAACCCACTGTCCGGCATCCTAAACTTCAAGCCTAGGATACACTACAAGAATCTGAAGCCTAAGGTCTGATACCAACTGTGACGGCCCCACCTCCCCCTAAGGCGAACCAAAGGGTTCGGCGGGCCGCCTGCCCAGCTCTCGCCGGGACTCAGCCGTTCACTACAGTCCTCAAATGAATTACAATATAAATCTCAAATATTACAACAAGTTCTTCAATAATTACATGTCATAAGCGAAGCGGAAACTAAATTTTCAACTATACATCAAATGATTCCAAATCCAAACTGTACAAGATATATGCCATCCAGCCACATGAATATGTACTACTCGCCCTTCCTTCGCCTTGAGCCCTGTGGAGGGGAATAAAATCGTTTTGGGGGGAGCTAGAAGCTCAGCGAGTAACCAGTAAAAGCAGTCATCAAATATATTTCACAATAATGCATTTCAATGATGTCATGATTCCAAGATCAAATGTACATTTATTGCTCTCGTGAGCCAGTGAAATCATTGCACTTGAACACCCAACGCTCAAATAGATCATTTTACATTAACAGTGAGAGGGAGCCCCTTTTTGAGCTCCAGATAACATCAACATGAACCATAAACAGGGTGGAGACGTTGGTGTCCAGCACAAGACTTTCCCAGAACTCATTGAAGCCAAAATCATATCATGAATTCACATGCAAGCACGCATGAGATGCCGTCGAGTAAATAATGCAAGAAACATTTCAATAAAAACTTTGGAAACAGTTTAGGGTCACTCACCTCCATGGTTCAGAAACCATCCATCAAATATCATCGCCTTACTCAAATCCAAGCCTTAGATCACAAACGCAAAGCAATCAAGCCCTTTAAAAGTTCGGACAACACTTCCCCTAAATTTGCTTACTTTTGCTGCCGTCATGGCTTCATTATATTTCTCATTCAAACCCAAAGGTACACACACAACAACAAGTTCATTCAATAGCCATTCAGCAAGCTTCCAGAAGTACAAATACAAGTCAAGCTAGGGAAAAGTCCGGAAATGAAAGTTAAGCTCAAACCCAGAAAAACAGTTTTTGACATCATTTTGCGGTAATGGCACCAAAGGCACTACGATTATCGGATGAAGGTCCAAGACCCACCGTTTCGAAGCTAAGAGATCAGGCTACAATGCTGAAGAAGCCAACTCTGTCCAGTATCGAGTGTAACCAGGTAAAAAATGCAAGATACTACACCAGAACCGCAAAAACAGGTTCGCCAATCGCATTCTGGTGCAAACATCATAAATCAACCTACCTAAGTCCAAATTCAGAAATTCCAAAGCCATCCGAAAGATAAGAAACATGGCTACATTTCATCAGAAGACCTCAACAACCAATTCGGAAGCATTCCCAACCAAAATAACCAATTACAGACGCAATTCTCACATTCGGGTAAAACCAGGGCAGCAAGGGTAATTCCGTCTTTTCACAAGATACGCTGCTCGGATTGACCTGAAAATTAGAAAATTTCTGGGTTCTCACACTCATTCTTTCGGGGCGTCACAAACTCCCCTCCTTAAAAGAACGTCGTCCTCGACATTCCATCTTACACCAATCAAGTCGAGACATCCCGCAAGAATCACTAATATTTCAGACCAAACCCACTGTCCGGCATCCTAAACTTCAAGCCTAGGATACACTACAAGAATCTGAAGCCTAAGGTCTGATACCAACTGTGACGGCCCCACCTCCCCCTAAGGCGAACCAAAGGGTTCGGCGGGCCGCCTGCCCAGCTCTCGCCGGGACTCAGCCGTTCACTACAGTCCTCAAATGAATTACAATATAAATCTCAAATATTACAACAAGTTCTTCAATAATTACATGTCATAAGCGAAGCGGAAACTAAATTTTCAACTATACATCAAATGATTCCAAATCCAAACTGTACAAGATATATGCCATCCAGCCACATGAATATGTACTACTCGCCCTTCCTTCGCCTTGAGCCCTGTGGAGGGGAATAAAATCGTTTTGGGGGGAGCTAGAAGCTCAGCGAGTAACCAGTAAAAGCAGTCATCAAATATATTTCACAATAATGCATTTCAATGATGTCATGATTCCAAGATCAAATGTACATTTATTGCTCTCGTGAGCCAGTGAAATCATTGCACTTGAACACCCAACGCTCAAATAGATCATTTTACATTAACAGTGAGAGGGAGCCCCTTTTTGAGCTCCAGATAACATCAACATGAACCATAAACAGGGTGGAGACGTTGGTGTCCAGCACAAGACTTTCCCAGAACTCATTGAAGCCAAAATCATATCATGAATTCACATGCAAGCACGCATGAGATGCCGTCGAGTAAATAATGCAAGAAACATTTCAATAAAAACTTTGGAAACAGTTTAGGGTCACTCACCTCCATGGTTCAGAAACCATCCATCAAATATCATCGCCTTACTCAAATCCAAGCCTTAGATCACAAACGCAAAGCAATCAAGCCCTTTAAAAGTTCGGACAACACTTCCCCTAAATTTGCTTACTTTTGCTGCCGTCATGGCTTCATTATATTTCTCATTCAAACCCAAAGGTACACACACAACAACAAGTTCATTCAATAGCCATTCAGCAAGCTTCCAGAAGTACAAATACAAGTCAAGCTAGGAAAAAGTCCGGAAATGAAAGTTAAGCTCAAACCCAGAAAAACAGTTTTTGACATCATTTTGCGGTAATGGCACCAAAGGCACTACGATTATCGGATGAAGGTCCAAGACCCACCGTTTCGAAGCTAAGAGATCAGGCTACAATGCTGAAGAAGCCAACTCTGTCCAGTATCGAGTGTAACCAGGTAAAAAATGCAAGATACTACACCAGAACCGCAAAAACAGGTTCGCCAATCGCATTCTGGTGCAAACATCATAAATCAACCTACCTAAGTCCAAATTCAGAAATTCCAAAGCCATCCGAAAGATAAGAAACATGGCTACATTTCATCAGAAGACCTCAACAACCAATTCGGAAGCATTCCCAACCAAAATAACCAATTACAGACGCAATTCTCACATTCGGGTAAAACCAGGGCAGCAAGGGTAATTCCGTCTTTTCACAAGATACGCTGCTCGGATTGACCTGAAAATTAGAAAATTTCTGGGTTCTCACACTCATTCTTTCGGGGCGTCACAAACTCCCCTCCTTAAAAGAACGTCGTCCTCGACATTCCATCTTACACCAATCAAGTCGAGACATCCCGCAAGAATCACTAATATTTCAGACCAAACCCACTGTCCGGCATCCTAAACTTCAAGCCTAGGATACACTACAAGAATCTGAAGCCTAAGGTCTGATACCAACTGTGACGGCCCCACCTCCCCCTAAGGCGAACCAAAGGGTTCGGCGGGCCGCCTGCCCAGCTCTCGCCGGGACTCAGCCGTTCACTACAGTCCTCAAATGAATTACAATATAAATCTCAAATATTACAACAAGTTCTTCAATAATTACATGTCATAAGCGAAGCGGAAACTAAATTTTCAACTATACATCAAATGATTCCAAATCCAAACTGTACAAGATATATGCCATCCAGCCACATGAATATGTACTACTCGCCCTTCCTTCGCCTTGAGCCCTGTGGAGGGGAATAAAATCGTTTTGGGGGGAGCTAGAAGCTCAGCGAGTAACCAGTAAAAGCAGTCATCAAATATATTTCACAATAATGCATTTCAATGATGTCATGATTCCAAGATCAAATGTACATTTATTGCTCTCGTGAGCCAGTGAAATCATTGCACTTGAACACCCAACGCTCAAATAGATCATTTTACATTAACAGTGAGAGGGAGCCCCTTTTTGAGCTCCAGATAACATCAACATGAACCATAAACAGGGTGGAGACGTTGGTGTCCAGCACAAGACTTTCCCAGAACTCATTGAAGCCAAAATCATATCATGAATTCACATGCAAGCACGCATGAGATGCCGTCGAGTAAATAATGCAAGAAACATTTCAATAAAAACTTTGGAAACAGTTTAGGGTCACTCACCTCCATGGTTCAGAAACCATCCATCAAATATCATCGCCTTACTCAAATCCAAGCCTTAGATCACAAACGCAAAGCAATCAAGCCCTTTAAAAGTTCGGACAACACTTCCCCTAAATTTGCTTACTTTTGCTGCCGTCATGGCTTCATTATATTTCTCATTCAAACCCAAAGGTACACACACAACAACAAGTTCATTCAATAGCCATTCAGCAAGCTTCCAGAAGTACAAATACAAGTCAAGCTAGGAAAAAGTCCGGAAATGAAAGTTAAGCTCAAACCCAGAAAAACAGTTTTTGACATCATTTTGCGGTAATGGCACCAAAGGCACTACGATTATCGGATGAAGGTCCAAGACCCACCGTTTCGAAGCTAAGAGATCAGGCTACAATGCTGAAGAAGCCAACTCTGTCCAGTATCGAGTGTAACCAGGTAAAAAATGCAAGATACTACACCAGAACCGCAAAAACAGGTTCGCCAATCGCATTCTGGTGCAAACATCATAAATCAACCTACCTAAGTCCAAATTCAGAAATTCCAAAGCCATCCGAAAGATAAGAAACATGGCTACATTTCATCAGAAGACCTCAACAACCAATTCGGAAGCATTCCCAACCAAAATAACCAATTACAGACGCAATTCTCACATTCGGGTAAAACCAGGGCAGCAAGGGTAATTCCGTCTTTTCACAAGATACGCTGCTCGGATTGACCTGAAAATTAGAAAATTTCTGGGTTCTCACACTCATTCTTTCGGGGCGTCACAAACTCCCGTCCTTAAAAGAACGTCGTCCTCGACATTCCATCTTACACCAATCAAGTCGAGACATCCCGCAAGAATCACTAATATTTCAGACCAAACCCACTGTCCGGCATCCTAAACTTCAAGCCTAGGATACACTACAAGAATCTGAAGCCTAAGCTCTGATACCAACTGTGACGGCCCCACCTCCCCCTAAGGCGAACCAAAGGGTTCGGCGGGCCGCCTGCCCAGCTCTCGCCGGGACTCAGCCGTTCACTACAGTCCTCAAATGAATTACAATATAAATCTCAAATATTACAACAAGTTCTTCAATAATTACATGTCATAAGCGAAGCGGAAACTAAATTTTCAACTATACATCAAATGATTCCAAATCCAAACTGTACAAGATATATGCCATCCAGCCACATGAATATGTACTACTCGCCCTTCCTTCGCCTTGAGCCCTGTGGAGGGGAATAAAATCGTTTTGGGGGGAGCTAGAAGCTCAGCGAGTAACCAGTAAAAGCAGTCATCAAATATATTTCACAATAATGCATTTCAATGATGTCATGATTCCAAGATCAAATGTACATTTATTGCTCTCGTGAGCCAGTGAAATCATTGCACTTGAACACCCAACGCTCAAATAGATCATTTTACATTAACAGTGAGAGGGAGCCCCTTTTTGAGCTCCAGATAACATCAACATGAACCATAAACAGGGTGGAGACGTTGGTGTCCAGCACAAGACTTTCCCAGAACTCATTGAAGCCAAAATCATATCATGAATTCACATGCAAGCACGCATGAGATGCCGTCGAGTAAATAATGCAAGAAACATTTCAATAAAAACTTTGGAAACAGTTTAGGGTCACTCACCTCCATGGTTCAGAAACCATCCATCAAATATCATCGCCTTACTCAAATCCAAGCCTTAGATCACAAACGCAAAGCAATCAAGCCCTTTAAAAGTTCGGACAACACTTCCCCTAAATTTGCTTACTTTTGCTGCCGTCATGGCTTCATTATATTTCTCATTCAAACCCCAAGGTACACACACAACAACAAGTTCATTCAATAGCCATTCAGCAAGCTTCCAGAAGTACAAATACAAGTCAAGCTAGGGAAAAGTCCGGAAATGAAAGTTAACCTCAAACCCAGAAAAACAGTTTTTGACATCATTTTGCGGTAATGGCACCAAAGGCACTACGATTATCGAATGAAGGTCCAAGACCCACCGTTTCGAAGCTAAGAGATCAGGCTACAATGCTGAAGAAGCCAACTCTGTCCAGTATCGAGTGTAACCAGGTAAAAAATGCAAGATACTACACCAGAACCGCAAAAACAGGTTCGCCAATCGTATTCTGGTGCAAACATCATAAATCAACCTACCTAAGTCCAAATTCAGAAATTCCAAAGCCATCCGAAAGATAAGAAACAGGGCTACATTTCATCAGAAGACCTCAACAACCAATTCGGAAGCATTCCCAACCAAAATAACCAATTACAGACGCAATTCTCACATTCGGGTAAAACCAGGGCAGCAAGGGTAATTCCGTCTTTTCACAAGATACGCTGCTCGGATTGACCTGAAAATTAGAAAATTTCTGGGTTCTCACACTCATTCTTTCGGGGCGTCACAAACTCCCCTCCTTAAAAGAACGTCGTCCTCGACATTCCATCTTACACCAATCAAGTCGAGACATCCCGCAAGAATCACTAATATTTCAAACCAAACCCACTGTCCGGCATCCTAAACTTCAAGCCTAGGATACACTACAAGAATCTAAAGCCTAAGCTCTGATACCAACTGTGACGGCCCCACCTCCCCCTAAGGCGAACCAAAGGGTTCGGCGGGCCGCCTGCCCAGCTCTCGCCGGGACTCAGCCGTTCACTACAGTCCTCAAATGAATTACAATATAAATCTCAAATATTACAACAAGTTCTTCAATAATTACATGTCATAAGCGAAGCGGAAACTAAATTTTCAACTATACATCAAATGATTCCAAATCCAAACTGTACAAGATATATGCCATCCAGCCACATGAATATGTACTACTCGCCCTTCCTTCGCCTTGAGCCCTGTGGAGGGGAATAAAATCATTTTGGGGGGAGCTAGAAGCTCAGCGAGTAACCAGTAAAAGCAGTCATCAAATATATTTCACAATAATGCATTTCAATGATGTCATGATTCCAAGATCAAATGTACATTTATTGCTCTCGTGAGCCAGTGAAATCATTGCACTTGAACACCCAACGCTCAAATAGATCATTTTACATTAACAGTGAGAGGGAGCCCTTTTTGAGCTCCAGATAACATCAACATGAACCATAAACAGGGTGGAGACGTTGGTGTCCAGCACAAGACTTTCCCAGAACTCATTGAAGCCAAAATCATATCATGAATTCACATGCAAGCACGCATGAGATGCCGTCGAGTAAATAATGCAAGAAACATTTCAATAAAAACTTTGGAAACAGTTTAGGGTCACTCACCTCTATGGTTCAGAAACCATCCATCAAATATCATCGCCTTACTCAAATCCAAGCCTTAGATCACAAACGCAAAGCAATCAAGCCCTTTAAAAGTTCGGACAACACTTCCCCTAAATTTGCTTACTTTTGCTGCCGTCATGGCTTCATTATATTTCTCATTCAAACCCAAAGGTACACACACAACAACAAGTTCATTCAATAGCCATTCAGCAAGCTCCCAGAAGTACAAATACAAGTCAAGCTAGGGAAAAGTCCGGAAATGAAAGTTAAGCTCAAACCCAGAAAAACAGTTTTTGACATCATTTTACGATAATGGCACCAAAGGCACTACGATTATCGGTTGAAGGTCCAAGACCCACCGTTTCGAAGCTAAGAGATCAGGCTACAATGCTGAAGAAGCCAACTCTGTCCAGTATCGAGTGTAACCAGGTAAAAAATGCAAGATACTACACCAGAACCGCAAAAACAGGTTCGCCAATCGTATTCTGGTGCAAACATCATAAATCAACCTACCTAAGTCCAAATTCAGAAATTCCAAAGCCATCCGAAAGATAAGAAACAGGGCTACATTTCATCAGAAGAACTCAACAACCAATTCGGAAGCATTCCCAACCAAAATAACCAATTACAGACGCAATTCTCACATTCGGGTAAAACCAGGGCAGCAAGGGTAATTCCGTCTTTTCACAAGATACGCTGCTCGGATTGACCTGAAAATTAGAAAATTTCTGGGTTCTCACACTCATTCTTTCGGGGCGTCACAAACTCCCCTCCTTAAAAGAACGTCGTCCTCGACATTCCATCTTACACCAATCAAGTCGAGACATCCCGCAAGAATCACTAATATTTAAGACCAAACCCACTGTCCGGCATCCTAAACTTCAAGCCTAGGATACACTACAAGAATCTGAAGCCTAAGGTCTGATACCAACTGTGACGGCCCCACCTCCCCCTAAGGCGAACCAAAGGGTTCGGCGGGCCGCCTGCCCAGCTCTCGCCGGGACTCAGCCGTTCACTACAGTCCTCAAATGAATTACAATATAAATCTCAAATATTACAACAAGTTCTTCAATAATTACATGTCATAAGCGAAGCGGAAACTAAATTTTCAACTATACATCAAATGATTCCAAATCCAAACTGTACAAGATATATGCCATCCAGCCACATGAATATGTACTACTCGCCCTTCCTTCGCCTTGAGCCCTGTGGAGGGGAATAAAATCGTTTTGGGGGGAGCTAGAAGCTCAGCGAGTAACCAGTAAAAGCAGTCATCAAATATATTTCACAATAATGCATTTCAATGATGTCATGATTCCAAGATCAAATGTACATTTATTGCTCTCGTGAGCCAGTGAAATCATTGCACTTGAACACCCAACGCTCAAATAGATCATTTTACATTAACAGTGAGAGGGAGCCCCTTTTTGAGCTCCAGATAACATCAACATGAACCATAAACAGGGTGGAGACGTTGGTGTCCAGCACAAGACTTTCCCAGAACTCATTGAAGCCAAAATCATATCATGAATTCACATGCAAGCACGCATGAGATGCCGTCGAGTAAATAATGCAAGAAACATTTCAATAAAAACTTTGGAAACAGTTTAGGGTCACTCACCTCCATGGTTCAGAAACCATCCATCAAATATCATCGCCTTACTCAAATCCAAGCCTTAGATCACAAACGCAAAGCAATCAAGCCCTTTAAAAGTTCGGACAACACTTCCCCTAAATTTGCTTACTTTTGCTGCCGTCATGGCTTCATTATATTTCTCATTCAAACCCAAAGGTACACACACAACAACAAGTTCATTCAATAGCCATTCAGCAAGCTCCCAGAAGTACAAATACAAGTCAAGCTAGGGAAAAGTCCGGAAATGAAAGTTAAGCTCAAACCCAGAAAAACAGTTTTTGACATCATTTTGCGGTAATGGCACCAAAGGCACTACGATTATCGGATGAAGGTCCAAGACCCACCGTTTCGAAGCTAAGAGATCAGGCTACAATGCTGAAGAAGCCAACTCTGTCCAGTATCGAGTGTAACCAGGTAAAAAATGCAAGAAACTACACCAGAACCGCAAAAACAGTTTCGCCAATCGCATTCTGGTGCAAACATCATAAATCAACCTACCTAAGTCCAAATTCAGAAATTCCAAAGCCATCCGAAAGATAAGAAACAGGGCTACATTTCATCAGAAGACCTCAACAACCAATTCGGAAGCATTCCCAACCAAAATAACCAATTACAGACGCAATTCTCACATTCGGGTAAAACCAGGGCAGCAAGGGTAATTCCGTCTTTTCACAAGATACGCTGCTCGGATTGACCTGAAAATTAGAAAATTTCTGGGTTCTCACACTCATTCTTTCGGGGCGTCACAAACTCCCCTCCTTAAAAGAACGTCGTCCTCGACATTCCATCTTACACCAATCAAGTCGAGACATCCCGCAAGAATCACTAATATTTAAGACCAAACCCACTGTCCGGCATCCTAAACTTCAAGCCTAGGATACACTACAAGAATCTGAAGCCTAAGGTCTGATACCAACTGTGACGGCCCCACCTCCCCCTAAGGCGAACCAAAGGGTTCGGCGGGCCGCCTGCCCAGCTCTCGCCGGGACTCAGCCGTTCACTACAGTCCTCAAATGAATTACAATATAAATCTCAAATATTACAACAAGTTCTTCAATAATTACATGTCATAAGCGAAGCGGAAACTAAATTTTCAACTATACATCAAATGATTCCAAATCCAAACTGTACAAGATATATGCCATCCAGCCACATGAATATGTACTACTCGCCCTTCCTTCGCCTTGAGCCCTGTGGAGGGGAATAAAATCGTTTTGGGGGGAGCTAGAAGCTCAGCGAGTAACCAGTAAAAGCAGTCATCAAATATATTTCACAATAATGCATTTCAATGATGTCATGATTCCAAGATCAAATGTACATTTATTGCTCTCGTGAGCCAGTGAAATCATTGCACTTGAACACCCAACGCTCAAATAGATCATTTTACATTAACAGTGAGAGGGAGCCCCTTTTTGAGCTCCAGATAACATCAACATGAACCATAAACAGGGTGGAGACGTTGGTGTCCAGCACAAGACTTTCCCAGAACTCATTGAAGCCAAAATCATATCATGAATTCACATGCAAGCACGCATGAGATGCCGTCGAGTAAATAATGCAAGAAACATTTCAATAAAAACTTTGGAAACAGTTTAGGGTCACTCACCTCCATGGTTCAGAAACCATCCATCAAATATCATCGCCTTACTCAAATCCAAGCCTTAGATCACAAACGCAAAGCAATCAAGCCCTTTAAAAGTTCGGACAACACTTCCCCTAAATTTGCTTACTTTTGCTGCCGTCATGGCTTCATTATATTTCTCATTCAAACCCAAAGGTACACACACAACAACAAGTTCATTCAATAGCCATTCAGCAAGCTCCCAGAAGTACAAATACAAGTCAAGCTAGGGAAAAGTCCGGAAATGAAAGTTAAGCTCAAACCCAGAAAAACAGTTTTTGACATCATTTTGCGGTAATGGCACCAAAGGCACTACGATTATCGGATGAAGGTCCAAGACCCACCGTTTCGAAGCTAAGAGATCAGGCTACAATGCTGAAGAAGCCAACTCTGTCCAGTATCGAGTGTAACCAGGTAAAAAATGCAAGAAACTACACCAGAACCGCAAAAACAGTTTCGCCAATCGCATTCTGGTGCAAACATCATAAATCAACCTACCTAAGTCCAAATTCAGAAATTCCAAAGCCATCCGAAAGATAAGAAACAGGGCTACATTTCATCAGAAGACCTCAACAACCAATTCGGAAGCATTCCCAACCAAAATAACCAATTACAGACGCAATTCTCACATTCGGGTAAAACCAGGGCAGCAAGGGTAATTCCGTCTTTTCACAAGATACGCTGCTCGGATTGACCTGAAAATTAGAAAATTTCTGGGTTCTCACACTCATTCTTTCGGGGCGTCACAAACTCCCCTCCTTAAAAGAACGTCGTCCTCGACATTCCATCTTACACCAATCAAGTCGAGACATCCCGCAAGAATCACTAATATTTAAGACCAAACCCACTGTCCGGCATCCTAAACTTCAAGCCTAGGATACACTACAAGAATCTGAAGCCTAAGGTCTGATACCAACTGTGACGGCCCCACCTCCCCCTAAGGCGAACCAAAGGGTTCGGCGGGCCGCCTGCCCAGCTCTCGCCGGGACTCAGCCGTTCACTACAGTCCTCAAATGAATTACAATATAAATCTCAAATATTACAACAAGTTCTTCAATAATTACATGTCATAAGCGAAGCGGAAACTAAATTTTCAACTATACATCAAATGATTCCAAATCCAAACTGTACAAGATATATGCCATCCAGCCACATGAATATGTACTACTCGCCCTTCCTTCGCCTTGAGCCCTGTGGAGGGGAATAAAATCGTTTTGGGGGGAGCTAGAAGCTCAGCGAGTAACCAGTAAAAGCAGTCATCAAATATATTTCACAATAATGCATTTCAATGATGTCATGATTCCAAGATCAAATGTACATTTATTGCTCTCGTGAGCCAGTGAAATCATTGCACTTGAACACCCAACGCTCAAATAGATCATTTTACATTAACAGTGAGAGGGAGCCCCTTTTTGAGCTCCAGATAACATCAACATGAACCATAAACAGGGTGGAGACGTTGGTGTCCAGCACAAGACTTTCCCAGAACTCATTGAAGCCAAAATCATATCATGAATTCACATGCAAGCACGCATGAGATGCCGTCGAGTAAATAATGCAAGAAACATTTCAATAAAAACTTTGGAAACAGTTTAGGGTCACTCACCTCCATGGTTCAGAAACCATCCATCAAATATCATCGCCTTACTCAAATCCAAGCCTTAGATCACAAACGCAAAGCAATCAAGCCCTTTAAAAGTTCGGACAACACTTCCCCTAAATTTGCTTACTTTTGCTGCCGTCATGGCTTCATTATATTTCTCATTCAAACCCAAAGGTACACACACAACAACAAGTTCATTCAATAGCCATTCAGCAAGCTCCCAGAAGTACAAATACAAGTCAAGCTAGGGAAAAGTCCGGAAATGAAAGTTAAGCTCAAACCCAGAAAAACAGTTTTTGACATCATTTTGCGGTAATGGCACCAAAGGCACTACGATTATCGGATGAAGGTCCAAGACCCACCGTTTCGAAGCTAAGAGATCAGGCTACAATGCTGAAGAAGCCAACTCTGTCCAGTATCGAGTGTAACCAGGTAAAAAATGCAAGAAACTACACCAGAACCGCAAAAACAGTTTCGCCAATCGCATTCTGGTGCAAACATCATAAATCAACCTACCTAAGTCCAAATTCAGAAATTCCAAAGCCATCCGAAAGATAAGAAACAGGGCTACATTTCATCAGAAGACCTCAACAACCAATTCGGAAGCATTCCCAACCAAAATAACCAATTACAGACGCAATTCTCACATTCGGGTAAAACCAGGGCAGCAAGGGTAATTCCGTCTTTTCACAAGATACGCTGCTCGGATTGACCTGAAAATTAGAAAATTTCTGGGATCTCACACTCATTCTTTCGGGGCGTCACAAACTCCCCTCCTTAAAAGAACGTCGTCCTCGACATTCCATCTTACACCAATCAAGTCGAGACATCCCGCAAGAATCACTAATATTTCAGACCAAACCCACTGTCCGGCATCCTAAACTTCAAGCCTAGGATACACTACAAGAATCTAAAGCCTAAGCTCTGATACCAACTGTGACGGCCCCACCTCCCCCTAAGGCGAACCAAAGGGTTCGGCGGGCCGCCTGCCCAGCTCTCGCCGGGACTAAGCCGTTCACTACAGTCCTCAAATGAATTACAATATAAATCTCAAATATTACAACAAGTTCTTCAATAATTACATGTCATAAGCGAAGCGGAAACTAAATTTTCAACTATACATCAAATGATTCCAAATCCAAACTGTACAAGATATATGCCATCCAGCCACATGAATATGTACTACTCGCCCTTCCTTCGCCTTGAGCCCTGTGGAGGGGAATAAAATCGTTTTGGGGGGAGCTAGAAGCTCAGCGAGTAACCAGTAAAAGCAGTCATCAAATATATTTCACAATAATGCATTTCAATGATGTCATGATTCCAAGATCAAATGTACATTTATTGCTCTCGGGAGCCAGTGAAATCATTGCACTTGAACACCCAACGCTCAAATAGATCATTTTACATTAACAGTGAGAGGGAGCCCCTTTTTGAGCTCCAGATAACATCAACATGAACCATAAACAGGGTGGAGACGTTGGTGCCCAGCACAAGACTTTCCCAGAACTCATTGAAGCCAAAATCATATCATGAATTCACATGCAAGCACGCATGAGATGCCGTCGAGTAAATAATGCAAGAAACATTTCAATAAAAACTTTGGAAACAGTTTAGGGTCACTCACCTCCATGGTTCAGAAACCATCCATCAAATATCATCGCCTTACTCAAATCCAAGCCTTAGATCACAAACGCAAAGCAATCAAGCCCTTTAAAAGTTCGGACAACACTTCCCCTAAATTTGCTTACTTTTGCTGCCGTCATGGCTTCATTATATTTCTCATTCAAACCCAAAGGTACACACACAACAACAAGTTCATTCAATAGCCATTCAGCAAGCTCCCAGAAGTACAAATACAAGTCAAGCTAGGGAAAAGT
Organism: Coffea arabica; assembly: GCF_036785885.1. NCBI lineage: Eukaryota > Viridiplantae > Streptophyta > Magnoliopsida > Gentianales > Rubiaceae > Coffea > Coffea arabica. Next base: position 19,400,643 of record NC_092318.1, on the reverse strand, counting down.
CCGGAAATGAAAGTTAAGCTCAAACCCAGAAAAACAGTTTTTGACATCATTTTGCGGTAATGGCACCAAAGGCACTACGATTATCGGATGAAGGTCCAAGACCCACCGTTTCGAAGCTAAGAGATCAGGCTACAATGCTGAAGAAGCCAACTCTGTCCAGTATCGAGTGTAACCAGGTAAAAAATGCAAGAAACTACACCAGAACCGCAAAAACAGTTTCGCCAATCGCATTCTGGTGCAAACATCATAAATCAACCTACCTAAGTCCAAATTCAGAAATTCCAAAGCCATCCGAAAGATAAGAAACAGGGCTACATTTCATCAGAAGACCTCAACAACCAATTCGGAAGCATTCCCAACCAAAATAACCAATTACAGACGCAATTCTCACATTCGGGTAAAACCAGGGCAGCAAGGGTAATTCCGTCTTTTCACAAGATACGCTGCTCGGATTGACCTGAAAATTAGAAAATTTCTGGGATCTCACACTCATTCTTTCGGGGCGTCACAAACTCCCCTCCTTAAAAGAACGTCGTCCTCGACATTCCATCTTACACCAATCAAGTCGAGACATCCCGCAAGAATCACTAATATTTCAGACCAAACCCACTGTCCGGCATCCTAAACTTCAAGCCTAGGATACACTACAAGAATCTAAAGCCTAAGCTCTGATACCAACTGTGACGGCCCCACCTCCCCCTAAGGCGAACCAAAGGGTTCGGCGGGCCGCCTGCCCAGCTCTCGCCGGGACTAAGCCGTTCACTACAGTCCTCAAATGAATTACAATATAAATCTCAAATATTACAACAAGTTCTTCAATAATTACATGTCATAAGCGAAGCGGAAACTAAATTTTCAACTATACATCAAATGATTCCAAATCCAAACTGTACAAGATATATGCCATCCAGCCACATGAATATGTACTACTCGCCCTTCCTTCGCCTTGAGCCCTGTGGAGGGGAATAAAATCGTTTTGGGGGGAGCTAGAAGCTCAGCGAGTAACCAGTAAAAGCAGTCATCAAATATATTTCACAATAATGCATTTCAATGATGTCATGATTCCAAGATCAAATGTACATTTATTGCTCTCGGGAGCCAGTGAAATCATTGCACTTGAACACCCAACGCTCAAATAGATCATTTTACATTAACAGTGAGAGGGAGCCCCTTTTTGAGCTCCAGATAACATCAACATGAACCATAAACAGGGTGGAGACGTTGGTGCCCAGCACAAGACTTTCCCAGAACTCATTGAAGCCAAAATCATATCATGAATTCACATGCAAGCACGCATGAGATGCCGTCGAGTAAATAATGCAAGAAACATTTCAAAAATAACTTTGGAAACAGTTTAGGGTCACTCACCTCCATGGTTCAGAAACCATCCATCAAATATCATCGCCTTACTCAAATCCAAGCCTTAGATCACAAACGCAAAGCAATCAAGCCCTTTAAAAGTTCGGACAACATTTCCCCTAAATTTGCTTACTTTTGCTGCCGTCATGGCTTCATTATATTTCTCATTCAAACCCAAAGGTACACACACAACAACAAGTTCATTCAATAGCCATTCAGCAAGCTCCCAGAAGTACAAATACAAGTCAAGCTAGGGAAAAGTCCGGAAATGAAAGTTAAGCTCAAACCCAGAAAAACAGTTTTTGACATCATTTTGCGGTAATGGCACCAAAGGCACTACGATTATCGGATGAAGGTCCAAGACCCACCGTTTCGAAGCTAAGAGATCAGGCTACAATGCTGAAGAAGCCAACTCTGTCCAGTATCTAGTGTAACCAGGTAAAAAATGCAAGATACTACACCAGAACCGCAAAAACAGGTTCGCCAATCGCATTCTGGTGCAAACATCATAAATCAACCTACCTAAGTCCAAATTCAGAAATTCCAAAGCCATCCGAAAGATAAGAAACAGGGCTACATTTCATCAGAAGACCTCAACAACCAATTCGGAAGCATTCCCAACCAAAATAACCAATTACAGACGCAATTCTCACATTCGGGTAAAACCAGGGCAGCAAGGGTAATTCCGTCTTTTCACAAGATACGCTGCTCGGATTGACCTGAAAATTAGAAAATTTCTGGGTTCTCACACTCATTCTTTCGGGGCGTCACAAACTCCCGTCCTTAAAAGAACGTCGTCCTCGACATTCCATCTTACACCAATCAAGTCGAGACATCCCGCAAGAATCACTAATATTTCAGACCAAACCCACTGTCCGGCATCCTAAACTTCAAGCCTAGGATACACTACAAGAATCTGAAGCCTAAGCTCTGATACCAACTGTGACGGCCCCACCTCCCCCTAAGGCGAACCAAAGGGTTCGGCGGGCCGCCTGCCCAGCTCTCGCCGGGACTCAGCCGTTCACTACAGTCCTCAAATGAATTACAATATAAATCTCAAATATTACAACAAGTTCTTCAATAATTACATGTCATAAGCGAAGCGGAAACTAAATTTTCAACTATACATCAAATGATTCCAAATCCAAACTGTACAAGATATATGCCATCCAGCCACATGAATATGTACTACTCGCCCTTCCTTCGCCTTGAGCCCTGTGGAGGGGAATAAAATCGTTTTGGGGGGAGCTAGAAGCTCAGCGAGTAACCAGTAAAAGCAGTCATCAAATATATTTCACAATAATGCATTTCAATGATGTCATGATTCCAAGATCAAATGTACATTTATTGCTCTCGGGAGCCAGTGAAATCATTGCACTTGAACACCCAACGCTCAAATAGATCATTTTACATTAACAGTGAGAGGGAGCCCCTTTTTGAGCTCCAGATAACATCAACATGAACCATAAACAGGGTGGAGACGTTGGTGCCCAGCACAAGACTTTCCCAGAACTCATTGAAGCCAAAATCATATCATGAATTCACATGCAAGCACGCATGAGATGCCGTCGAGTAAATAATGCAAGAAACATTTCAAAAATAACTTTGGAAACAGTTTAGGGTCACTCACCTCCATGGTTCAGAAACCATCCATCAAATATCATCGCCTTACTCAAATCCAAGCCTTAGATCACAAACGCAAAGCAATCAAGCCCTTTAAAAGTTCGGACAACACTTCCCCTAAATTTGCTTACTTTTGCTGCCGTCATGGCTTCATTATATTTCTCATTCAAACCCAAAGGTACACACACAACAACAAGTTCATTCAATAGCCATTCAGCAAGCTCCCAGAAGTACAAATACAAGTCAAGCTAGGGAAAAGTCCGGAAATGAAAGTTAAGCTCAAACCCAGAAAAACAGTTTTTGACATCATTTTGCGGTAATGGCACCAAAGGCACTACGATTATCGGATGAAGGTCCAAGACCCACCGTTTCGAAGCTAAGAGATCAGGCTACAATGCTGAAGAAGCCAACTCTGTCCAGTATCTAGTGTAACCAGGTAAAAAATGCAAGATACTACACCAGAACCGCAAAAACAGGTTCGCCAATCGTATTCTGGTGCAAACATCATAAATCAACCTACCTAAGTCCAAATTCAGAAATTCCAAAGCCATCCGAAAGATAAGAAACAGGGCTACATTTCATCAGAAGACCTCAACAACCAATTCGGAAGCATTCCCAACCAAAATAACCAATTACAGACGCAATTCTCACATTCGGGTAAAACCAGGGCAGCAAGGGTAATTCCGTCTTTTCACAAGATACGCTGCTCGGATTGACCTGAAAATTAGAAAATTTCTGGGTTCTCACACTCATTCTTTCGGGGCGTCACAAACTCCCGTCCTTAAAAGAACGTCGTCCTCGACATTCCATCTTACACCAATCAAGTCGAGACATCCCGCAAGAATCACTAATATTTCAGACCAAACCCACTGTCCGGCATCCTAAACTTCAAGCCTAGGATACACTACAAGAATCTGAAGCCTAAGCTCTGATACCAACTGTGACGGCCCCACCTCCCCCTAAGGCGAACCAAAGGGTTCGGCGGGCCGCCTGCCCAGCTCTCGCCGGGACTCAGCCGTTCACTACAGTCCTCAAATGAATTACAATATAAATCTCAAATATTACAACAAGTTCTTCAATAATTACATGTCATAAGCGAAGCGGAAACTAAATTTTCAACTATACATCAAATGATTCCAAATCCAAACTGTACAAGATATATGCCATCCAGCCACATGAATATGTACTACTCGCCCTTCCTTCGCCTTGAGCCCTGTGGAGGGGAATAAAATCGTTTTGGGGGGAGCTAGAAGCTCAGCGAGTAACCAGTAAAAGCAGTCATCAAATATATTTCACAATAATGCATTTCAATGATGTCATGATTCCAAGATCAAATGTACATTTATTGCTCTCGTGAGCCAGTGAAATCATTGCACTTGAACACCCAACGCTCAAATAGATCATTTTACATTAACAGTGAGAGGGAGCCCCTTTTTGAGCTCCAGATAACATCAACATGAACCATAAACAGGGTGGAGACGTTGGTGTCCAGCACAAGACTTTCCCAGAACTCATTGAAGCCAAAATCATATCATGAATTCACATGCAAGCACGCATGAGATGCCGTCGAGTAAATAATGCAAGAAACATTTCAATAAAAACTTTGGAAACAGTTTAGGGTCACTCACCTCCATGGTTCAGAAACCATCCATCAAATATCATCGCCTTACTCAAATCCAAGCCTTAGATCACAAACGCAAAGCAATCAAGCCCTTTAAAAGTTCGGACAACACTTCCCCTAAATTTGCTTACTTTTGCTGCCGTCATGGCTTCATTATATTTCTCATTCAAACCCAAAGGTACACACACAACAACAAGTTCATTCAATAGCCATTCAGCAAGCTCCCAGAAGTACAAATACAAGTCAAGCTAGGGAAAAGTCCGGAAATGAAAGTTAAGCTCAAACCCAGAAAAACAGTTTTTGACATCATTTTGCGGTAATGGCACCAAAGGCACTACGATTATCGGATGAAGGTCCAAGACCCACCGTTTCGAAGCTAAGAGATCAGGCTACAATGCTGAAGAAGCCAACTCTGTCCAGTATCGAGTGTAACCAGGTAAAAAATGCAAGATACTACACCAGAACCGCAAAAACAGGTTCGCCAATCGCATTCTGGTGCAAACATCATAAATCAACCTACCTAAGTCCAAATTCAGAAATTCCAAAGCCATCCGAAAGATAAGAAACAGGGCTACATTTCATCAGAAGACCTCAACAACCAATTCGGAAGCATTCCCAACCAAAATAACCAATTACAGACGCAATTCTCACATTCGGGTAAAACCAGGGCAGCAAGGGTAATTCCGTTTTTTCACAAGATACGCTGCTCGGATTGACCTGAAAATTAGAAAATTTCTGGGTTCTCACACTCATTCTTTCGGGGCGTCACAAACTCCCCTCCTTAAAAGAACGTCGTCCTCGACATTCCATCTTACACCAATCAAGTCGAGACATCCCGCAAGAATCACTAATATTTCAGACCAAACCCACTGTCCGGCATCCTAAACTTCAAGCCTAGGATACACTACAAGAATCTGAAGCCTAAGCTCTGATACCAACTGTGACGGCCCCACCTCCCCCTAAGGCGAACCAAAGGGTTCGGCGGGCCGCCTGCCCAGCTCTCGCCGGGACTCAGCCGTTCACTACAGTCCTCAAATGAATTACAATATAAATCTCAAATATTACAACAAGTTCTTCAATAATTACATGTCATAAGCGAAGCGGAAACTAAATTTTCAACTATACATCAAATGATTCCAAATCCAAACTGTACAAGATATATGCCATCCAGCCACATGAATATGTACTACTCGCCCTTCCTTCGCCTTGAGCCCTGTGGAGGGGAATAAAATCGTTTTGGGGGGAGCTAGAAGCTCAGCGAGTAACCAGTAAAAGCAGTCATCAAATATATTTCACAATAATGCATTTCAATGATGTCATGATTCCAAGATCAAATGTACATTTATTGCTCTCGTGAGCCAGTGAAATCATTGCACTTGAACACCCAACGCTCAAATAGATCATTTTACATTAACAGTGAGAGGGAGCCCCTTTTTGAGCTCCAGATAACATCAACATGAACCATAAACAGGGTGGAGACGTTGGTGTCCAGCACAAGACTTTCCCAGAACTCATTGAAGCCAAAATCATATCATGAATTCACATGCAAGCACGCATGAGATGCCGTCGAGTAAATAATGCAAGAAACATTTCAATAAAAACTTTGGAAACAGTTTAGGGTCACTCACCTCCATGGTTCAGAAACCATCCATCAAATATCATCGCCTTACTCAAATCCAAGCCTTAGATCACAAACGCAAAGCAATCAAGCCCTTTAAAAGTTCGGACAACACTTCCCCTAAATTTGCTTACTTTTGCTGCCGTCATGGCTTCATTATATTTCTCATTCAAACCCAAAGGTACACACACAACAACAAGTTCATTCAATAGCCATTCAGCAAGCTCCCAGAAGTACAAATACAAGTCAAGCTAGGGAAAAGTCCGGAAATGAAAGTTAAGCTCAAACCCAGAAAAACAGTTTTTGACATCATTTTACGGTAATGGCACCAAAGGCACTACGATTATCGGATGAAGGTCCAAGACCCACCGTTTCGAAGCTAAGAGATCAGGCTACAATGCTGAAGAAGCCAACTCTGTCCAGTATCTAGTGTAACCAGGTAAAAAATGCAAGATACTACACCAGAACCGCAAAAACAGGTTCGCCAATCGCATTCTGGTGCAAACATCATAAATCAACCTACCTAAGTCCAAATTCAGAAATTCCAAAGCCATCCGAAAGATAAGAAACAGGGCTACATTTCATCAGAAGACCTCAACAACCAATTCGGAAGCATTCCCAACCAAAATAACCAATTACAGACGCAATTCTCACATTCGGGTAAAACCAGGGCAGCAAGGGTAATTCCGTCTTTTCACAAGATACGCTGCTCGGATTGACCTGAAAATTAGAAAATTTCTGGGTTCTCACACTCATTCTTTCGGGGCGTCACAAACTCCCGTCCTTAAAAGAACGTCGTCCTCGACATTCCATCTTACACCAATCAAGTCGAGACATCCCGCAAGAATCACTAATATTTCAGACCAAACCCACTGTCCGGCATCCTAAACTTCAAGCCTAGGATACACTACAAGAATCTGAAGCCTAAGCTCTGATACCAACTGTGACGGCCCCACCTCCCCCTAAGGCGAACCAAAGGGTTCGGCGGGCCGCCTGCCCAGCTCTCGCCGGGACTCAGCCGTTCACTACAGTCCTCAAATGAATTACAATATAAATCTCAAATATTACAACAAGTTCTTCAATAATTACATGTCATAAGCGAAGCGGAAACTAAATTTTCAACTATACATCAAATGATTCCAAATCCAAACTGTACAAGATATATGCCATCCAGCCACATGAATATGTACTACTCGCCCTTCCTTCGCCTTGAGCCCTGTGGAGGGGAATAAAATCGTTTTGGGGGGAGCTAGAAGCTCAGCGAGTAACCAGTAAAAGCAGTCATCAAATATATTTCACAATAATGCATTTCAATGATGTCATGATTCCAAGATCAAATGTACATTTATTGCTCTCGTGAGCCAGTGAAATCATTGCACTTGAACACCCAACGCTCAAATAGATCATTTTACATTAACAGTGAGAGGGAGCCCCTTTTTGAGCTCCAGATAACATCAACATGAACCATAAACAGGGTGGAGACGTTGGTGTCCAGCACAAGACTTTCCCAGAACTCATTGAAGCCAAAATCATATCATGAATTCACATGCAAGCACGCATGAGATGCCGTCGAGTAAATAATGCAAGAAACATTTCAATAAAAACTTTGGAAACAGTTTAGGGTCACTCACCTCCATGGTTCAGAAACCATCCATCAAATATCATCGCCTTACTCAAATCCAAGCCTTAGATCACAAACGCAAAGCAATCAAGCCCTTTAAAAGTTCGGACAACACTTCCCCTAAATTTGCTTACTTTTGCTGCCGTCATGGCTTCATTATATTTCTCATTCAAACCCAAAGGTACACACACAACAACAAGTTCATTCAATAGCCATTCAGCAAGCTCCCAGAAGTACAAATACAAGTCAAGCTAGGGAAAAGTCCGGAAATGAAAGTTAAGCTCAAACCCAGAAAAACAGTTTTTGACATCATTTTGCGGTAATGGCACCAAAGGCACTACGATTATCGGATGAAGGTCCAAAACCCACCGTTTCGAAGCTAAGAGATCAGGCTACAATGCTGAAGAAGCCAACTCTGTCCAGTATCGAGTGTAACCAGGTAAAAAATGCAAGATACTACACCAGAACCGCAAAAACAGGTTCGCCAATCGTATTCTGGTGCAAACATCATAAATCAACCTACCTAAGTCCAAATTCAGAAATTCCAAAGCCATCCGAAAGATAAGAAACAGGGCTACATTTCATCAGAAGACCTCAACAACCAATTCGGAAGCATTCCCAACCAAAATAACCAATTACAGACGCAATTCTCACATTCGGGTAAAACCAGGGCAGCAAGGGTAATTCCGTCTTTTCACAAGATACGCTGCTCGGATTGACCTGAAAATTAGAAAATTTCTGGGTTCTCACACTCATTCTTTCGGGGCGTCACAAACTCCCATCCTTAAAAGAACGTCGTCCTCGACATTCCATCTTACACCAATCAAGTCGAGACATCCCGCAAGAATCACTAATATTTCAGACCAAACCCACTGTCCGGCATCCTAAACTTCAAGCCTAGGATACACTACAAGAATCTGAAGCCTAAGCTCTGATACCAACTGTGACGGCCCCACCTCCCCCTAAGGCGAACCAAAGGGTTCGGCGGGCCGCCTGCCCAGCTCTCGCCGGGACTCAGCCGTTCACTACAGTCCTCAAATGAATTACAATATAAATCTCAAATATTACAACAAGTTCTTCAATAATTACATGTCATAAGCGAAGCGGAAACTAAATTTTCAACTATACATCAAATGATTCCAAATCCAAACTGTACAAGATATATGCCATCCAACCACATGAATATGTACTACTCGCCCTTCCTTCGCCTTGAGCCCTGTGGAGGGGAATAAAATCGTTTTGGGGGGAGCTAGAAGCTCAGCGAGTAACCAGTAAAAGCAGTCATCAAATATATTTCACAATAATGCATTTCAATGATGTCATGATTCCAAGATCAAATGTACATTTATTGCTCTCGTGAGCCAGTGAAATCATTGCACTTGAACACCCAACGCTCAAATAGATCATTTTACATTAACAGTGAGAGGGAGCCCCTTTTTGAGCTCCAGATAACATCAACATGAACCATAAACAGGGTGGAGACGTTGGTGTCCAGCACAAGACTTTCCCAGAACTCATTGAAGCCAAAATCATATCATGAATTCACATGCAAGCACGCATGAGATGCCGTCGAGTAAATAATGCAAGAAACATTTCAATAAAAACTTTGGAAACAGTTTAGGGTCACTCACCTCCATGGTTCAGAAACCATCCATCAAATATCATCGCCTTACTCAAATCCAAGCCTTAGATCACAAACGCAAAGCAATCAAGCCCTTTAAAAGTTCGGACAACACTTCCCCTAAATTTGCTTACTTTTGCTGCCGTCATGGCTTCATTATATTTCTCATTCAAACCCAAAGGTACACACACAACAACAAGTTCATTCAATAGCCATTCAGCAAGCTCCCAGAAGTACAAATACAAGTCAAGCTAGGGAAAAGTCCGGAAATGAAAGTTAAGCTCAAACCCAGAAAAACAGTTTTTGACATCATTTTGCGGTAATGGCACCAAAGGCACTACGATTATCGGATGAAGGTCCAAGACCCACCGTTTCGAAGCTAAGAGATCAGGCTACAATGCTGAAGAAGCCAACTCTGTCCAGTATCGAGTGTAACCAGGTAAAAAATGCAAGATACTACACCAGAACCGCAAAAACAGGTTCGCCAATCGTATTCTGGTGCAAACATCATAAATCAACCTACCTAAGTCCAAATTCAGAAATTCCAAAGCCATCCGAAAGATAAGAAACAGGGCTACATTTCATCAGAAGACCTCAACAACCAATTCGGAAGCATTCCCAACCAAAATAACCAATTACAGACGCAATTCTCACATTCGGGTAAAACCAGGGCAGCAAGGGTAATTCCGTCTTTTCACAAGATACGCTGCTCGGATTGACCTGAAAATTAGAAAATTTCTGGGTTCTCACACTCATTCTTTCGGGGCGTCACAAACTCCCATCCTTAAAAGAACGTCGTCCTCGACATTCCATCTTACACCAATCAAGTCGAGACATCCCGCAAGAATCACTAATATTTCAGACCAAACCCACTGTCCGGCATCCTAAACTTCAAGCCTAGGATACACTACAAGAATCTGAAGCCTAAGCTCTGATACCAACTGTGACGGCCCCACCTCCCCCTAAGGCGAACCAAAGGGTTCGGCGGGCCGCCTGCCCAGCTCTCGCCGGGACTCAGCCGTTCACTACAGTCCTCAAATGAATTACAATATAAATCTCAAATATTACAACAAGTTCTTCAATAATTACATGTCATAAGCGAAGCGGAAACTAAATTTTCAACTATACATCAAATGATTCCAAATCCAAACTGTACAAGATATATGCCATCCAGCCACATGAATATGTACTACTCGCCCTTCCTTCGCCTTGAGCCCTGTGGAGGGGAATAAAATCGTTTTGGGGGGAGCTAGAAGCTCAGCGAGTAACCAGTAAAAGCAGTCATCAAATATATTTCACAATAATGCATTTCAATGATGTCATGATTCCAAGATCAAATGTACATTTATTGCTCTCGTGAGCCAGTGAAATCATTGCACTTGAACACCCAACGCTCAAATAGATCATTTTACATTAACAGTGAGAGGGAGCCCCTTTTTGAGCTCCAGATAACATCAACATGAACCATAAACAGGGTGGAGACGTTGGTGTCCAGCACAAGACTTTCCCAGAACTCATTGAAGCCAAAATCATATCATGAATTCACATGCAAGCACGCATGAGATGCCGTCGAGTAAATAATGCAAGAAACATTTCAATAAAAACTTTGGAAACAGTTTAGGGTCACTCACCTCCATGGTTCAGAAACCATCCATCAAATATCATCGCCTTACTCAAATCCAAGCCTTAGATCACAAACGCAAAGCAATCAAGCCCTTTAAAAGTTCGGACAACACTTCCCCTAAATTTGCTTACTTTTGCTGCCGTCATGGCTTCATTATATTTCTCATTCAAACCCAAAGGTACACACACAACAACAAGTTCATTCAATAGCCATTCAGCAAGCTCCCAGAAGTACAAATACAAGTCAAGCTAGGGAAAAGTCCGGAAATGAAAGTTAAGCTCAAACCCAGAAAAACAGTTTTTGACATCATTTTGCGGTAATGGCACCAAAGGCACTACGATTATCGGATGAAGGTCCAAGACCCACCGTTTCGAAGCTAAGAGATCAGGCTACAATGCTGAAGAAGCCAACTCTGTCCAGTATCTAGTGTAACCAGGTAAAAAATGCAAGATACTACACCAGAACCGCAAAAACAGGTTCGCCAATCGTATTCTGGTGCAAACATCATAAATCAACCTACCTAAGTCCAAATTCAGAAATTCCAAAGCCATCCGAAAGATAAGAAACAGGGCTACATTTCATCAGAAGACCTCAACAACCAATTCGGAAGCATTCCCAACCAAAATAACCAATTACAGACGCAATTCTCACATTCGGGTAAAACCAGGGCAGCAAGGGTAATTCCGTCTTTTCACAAGATACGCTGCTCGGATTGACCTGAAAATTAGAAAATTTCTGGGTTCTCACACTCATTCTTTCGGGGCGTCACAAACTCCCGTCCTTAAAAGAACGTCGTCCTCGACATTCCATCTTACACCAATCAAGTCGAGACATCCCGCAAGAATCACTAATATTTCAGACCAAACCCACTGTCCGGCATCCTAAACTTCAAGCCTAGGATACACTACAAGAATCTGAAGCCTAAGCTCTGATACCAACTGTGACGGCCCCACCTCCCCCTAAGGCGAACCAAAGGGTTCGGCGGGCCGCCTGCCCAGCTCTCGCCGGGACTCAGCCGTTCACTACAGTCCTCAAATGAATTACAATATAAATCTCAAATATTACAACAAGTTCTTCAATAATTACATGTCATAAGCGAAGCGGAAACTAAATTTTCAACTATACATCAAATGATTCCAAATCCAAACTGTACAAGATATATGCCATCCAGCCACATGAATATGTACTACTCGCCCTTCCTTCGCCTTGAGCCCTGTGGAGGGGAATAAAATCGTTTTGGGGGGAGCTAGAAGCTCAGCGAGTAACCAGTAAAAGCAGTCATCAAATATATTTCACAATAATGCATTTCAATGATGTCATGATTCCAAGATCAAATGTACATTTATTGCTCTCGTGAGCCAGTGAAATCATTGCACTTGAACACCCAACGCTCAAATAGATCATTTTACATTAACAGTGAGAGGGAGCCCCTTTTTGAGCTCCAGATAACATCAACATGAACCATAAACAGGGTGGAGACGTTGGTGTCCAGCACAAGACTTTCCCAGAACTCATTGAAGCCAAAATCATATCATGAATTCACATGCAAGCACGCATGAGATGCCGTCGAGTAAATAATGCAAGAAACATTTCAATAAAAACTTTGGAAACAGTTTAGGGTCACTCACCTCCATGGTTCAGAAACCATCCATCAAATATCATCGCCTTACTCAAATCCAAGCCTTAGATCACAAACGCAAAGCAATCAAGCCCTTTAAAAGTTCGGACAACACTTCCCCTAAATTTGCTTACTTTTGCTGCCGTCATGGCTTCATTATATTTCTCATTCAAACCCAAAGGTACACACACAACAACAAGTTCATTCAATAGCCATTCAGCAAGCTCCCAGAAGTACAAATACAAGTCAAGCTAGGGAAAAGTCCGGAAATGAAAGTTAAGCTCAAACCCAGAAAAACAGTTTTTGACATCATTTTGCGGTAATGGCACCAAAGGCACTACGATTATCGGATGAAGGTCCAAGACCCACCGTTTCGAAGCTAAGAGATCAGGCTACAATGCTGAAGAAGCCAACTCTGTCCAGTATCTAGTGTAACCAGGTAAAAAATGCAAGATACTACACCAGAACCGCAAAAACAGGTTCGCCAATCGTATTCTGGTGCAAACATCATAAATCAACCTACCTAAGTCCAAATTCAGAAATTCCAAAGCCATCCGAAAGATAAGAAACAGGGCTACATTTCATCAGAAGACCTCAACAACCAATTCGGAAGCATTCCCAACCAAAATAACCAATTACAGACGCAATTCTCACATTCGGGTAAAACCAGGGCAGCAAGGGTAATTCCGTCTTTTCACAAGATACGCTGCTCGGATTGACCTGAAAATTAGAAAATTTCTGGGTTCTCACACTCATTCTTTCGGGGCGTCACAAACTCCCGTCCTTAAAAGAACGTCGTCCTCGACATTCCATCTTACACCAATCAAGTCGAGACATCCCGCAAGAATCACTAATATTTCAGACCAAACCCACTGTCCGGCATCCTAAACTTCAAGCCTAGGATACACTACAAGAATCTGAAGCCTAAGCTCTGATACCAACTGTGACGGCCCCACCTCCCCCTAAGGCGAACCAAAGGGTTCGGCGGGCCGCCTGCCCAGCTCTCGCCGGGACTCAGCCGTTCACTACAGTCCTCAAATGAATTACAATATAAATCTCAAATATTACAACAAGTTCTTCAATAATTACATGTCATAAGCGAAGCGGAAACTAAATTTTCAACTATACATCAAATGATTCCAAATCCAAACTGTACAAGATATATGCCATCCAGCCACATGAATATGTACTACTCGCCCTTCCTTCGCCTTGAGCCCTGTGGAGGGGAATAAAATCGTTTTGGGGGGAGCTAGAAGCTCAGCGAGTAACCAGTAAAAGCAGTCATCAAATATATTTCACAATAATGCATTTCAATGATGTCATGATTCCAAGATCAAATGTACATTTATTGCTCTCGTGAGCCAGTGAAATCATTGCACTTGAACACCCAACGCTCAAATAGATCATTTTACATTAACAGTGAGAGGGAGCCCCTTTTTGAGCTCCAGATAACATCAACATGAACCATAAACAGGGTGGAGACGTTGGTGTCCAGCACAAGACTTTCCCAGAACTCATTGAAGCCAAAATCATATCATGAATTCACATGCAAGCACGCATGAGATGCCGTCGAGTAAATAATGCAAGAAACATTTCAATAAAAACTTTGGAAACAGTTTAGGGTCACTCACCTCCATGGTTCAGAAACCATCCATCAAATATCATCGCCTTACTCAAATCCAAGCCTTAGATCACAAACGCAAAGCAATCAAGCCCTTTAAAAGTTCGGACAACACTTCCCCTAAATTTGCTTACTTTTGCTGCCGTCATGGCTTCATTATATTTCTCATTCAAACCCAAAGGTACACACACAACAACAAGTTCATTCAATAGCCATTCAGCAAGCTCCCAGAAGTACAAATACAAGTCAAGCTAGGGAAAAGTCCGGAAATGAAAGTTAAGCTCAAACCCAGAAAAACAGTTTTTGACATCATTTTGCGGTAATGGCACCAAAGGCACTACGATTATCGGATGAAGGTCCAAGACCCACCGTTTCGAAGCTAAGAGATCAGGCTACAATGCTGAAGAAGCCAACTCTGTCCAGTATCTAGTGTAACCAGGTAAAAAATGCAAGATACTACACCAGAACCGCAAAAACAGGTTCGCCAATCGTATTCTGGTGCAAACATCATAAATCAACCTACCTAAGTCCAAATTCAGAAATTCCAAAGCCATCCGAAAGATAAGAAACAGGGCTACATTTCATCAGAAGACCTCAACAACCAATTCGGAAGCATTCCCAACCAAAATAACCAATTACAGACGCAATTCTCACATTCGGGTAAAACCAGGGCAGCAAGGGTAATTCCGTCTTTTCACAAGATACGCTGCTCGGATTGACCTGAAAATTAGAAAATTTCTGGGTTCTCACACTCATTCTTTCGGGGCGTCACAAACTCCCGTCCTTAAAAGAACGTCGTCCTCGACATTCCATCTTACACCAATCAAGTCGAGACATCCCGCAAGAATCACTAATATTTCAGACCAAACCCACTGTCCGGCATCCTAAACTTCAAGCCTAGGATACACTACAAGAATCTGAAGCCTAAGCTCTGATACCAACTGTGACGGCCCCACCTCCCCCTAAGGCGAACCAAAGGGTTCGGCGGGCCGCCTGCCCAGCTCTCGCCGGGACTCAGCCGTTCACTACAGTCCTCAAATGAATTACAATATAAATCTCAAATATTACAACAAGTTCTTCAATAATTACATGTCATAAGCGAAGCGGAAACTAAATTTTCAACTATACATCAAATGATTCCAAATCCAAACTGTACAAGATATATGCCATCCAGCCACATGAATATGTACTACTCGCCCTTCCTTCGCCTTGAGCCCTGTGGAGGGGAATAAAATCGTTTTGGGGGGAGCTAGAAGCTCAGCGAGTAACCAGTAAAAGCAGTCATCAAATATATTTCACAATAATGCATTTCAATGATGTCATGATTCCAAGATCAAATGTACATTTATTGCTCTCGTGAGCCAGTGAAATCATTGCACTTGAACACCCAACGCTCAAATAGATCATTTTACATTAACAGTGAGAGGGAGCCCCTTTTTGAGCTCCAGATAACATCAACATGAACCATAAACAGGGTGGAGACGTTGGTGTCCAGCACAAGACTTTCCCAGAACTCATTGAAGCCAAAATCATATCATGAATTCACATGCAAGCACGCATGAGATGCCGTCGAGTAAATAATGCAAGAAACATTTCAATAAAAACTTTGGAAACAGTTTAGGGTCACTCACCTCCATGGTTCAGAAACCATCCATCAAATATCATCGCCTTACTCAAATCCAAGCCTTAGATCACAAACGCAAAGCAATCAAGCCCTTTAAAAGTTCGGACAACACTTCCCCTAAATTTGCTTACTTTTGCTGCCGTCATGGCTTCATTATATTTCTCATTCAAACCCAAAGGTACACACACAACAACAAGTTCATTCAATAGCCATTCAGCAAGCTCCCAGAAGTACAAATACAAGTCAAGCTAGGGAAAAGTCCGGAAATGAAAGTTAAGCTCAAACCCAGAAAAACAGTTTTTGACATCATTTTGCGGTAATGGCACCAAAGGCACTACGATTATCGGATGAAGGTCCAAGACCCACCGTTTCGAAGCTAAGAGATCAGGCTACAATGCTGAAGAAGCCAACTCTGTCCAGTATCTAGTGTAACCAGGTAAAAAATGCAAGATACTACACCAGAACCGCAAAAACAGGTTCGCCAATCGTATTCTGGTGCAAACATCATAAATCAACCTACCTAAGTCCAAATTCAGAAATTCCAAAGCCATCCGAAAGATAAGAAACAGGGCTACATTTCATCAGAAGACCTCAACAACCAATTCGGAAGCATTCCCAACCAAAATAACCAATTACAGACGCAATTCTCACATTCGGGTAAAACCAGGGCAGCAAGGGTAATTCCGTCTTTTCACAAGATACGCTGCTCGGATTGACCTGAAAATTAGAAAATTTCTGGGTTCTCACACTCATTCTTTCGGGGCGTCACAAACTCCCGTCCTTAAAAGAACGTCGTCCTCGACATTCCATCTTACACCAATCAAGTCGAGACATCCCGCAAGAATCACTAATATTTCAGACCAAACCCACTGTCCGGCATCCTAAACTTCAAGCCTAGGATACACTACAAGAATCTGAAGCCTAAGCTCTGATACCAACTGTGACGGCCCCACCTCCCCCTAAGGCGAACCAAAGGGTTCGGCGGGCCGCCTGCCCAGCTCTCGCCGGGACTCAGCCGTTCACTACAGTCCTCAAATGAATTACAATATAAATCTCAAATATTACAACAAGTTCTTCAATAATTACATGTCATAAGCGAAGCGGAAACTAAATTTTCAACTATACATCAAATGATTCCAAATCCAAACTGTACAAGATATATGCCATCCAGCCACATGAATATGTACTACTCGCCCTTCCTTCGCCTTGAGCCCTGTGGAGGGGAATAAAATCGTTTTGGGGGGAGCTAGAAGCTCAGCGAGTAACCAGTAAAAGCAGTCATCAAATATATTTCACAATAATGCATTTCAATGATGTCATGATTCCAAGATCAAATGTACATTTATTGCTCTCGTGAGCCAGTGAAATCATTGCACTTGAACACCCAACGCTCAAATAGATCATTTTACATTAACAGTGAGAGGGAGCCCCTTTTTGAGCTCCAGATAACATCAACATGAACCATAAACAGGGTGGAGACGTTGGTGTCCAGCACAAGACTTTCCCAGAACTCATTGAAGCCAAAATCATATCATGAATTCACATGCAAGCACGCATGAGATGCCGTCGAGTAAATAATGCAAGAAACATTTCAATAAAAACTTTGGAAACAGTTTAGGGTCACTCACCTCCATGGTTCAGAAACCATCCATCAAATATCATCGCCTTACTCAAATCCAAGCCTTAGATCACAAACGCAAAGCAATCAAGCCCTTTAAAAGTTCGGACAACACTTCCCCTAAATTTGCTTACTTTTGCTGCCGTCATGGCTTCATTATATTTCTCATTCAAACCCAAAGGTACACACACAACAACAAGTTCATTCAATAGCCATTCAGCAAGCTCCCAGAAGTACAAATACAAGTCAAGCTAGGGAAAAGTCCGGAAATGAAAGTTAAGCTCAAACCCAGAAAAACAGTTTTTGACATCATTTTGCGGTAATGGCACCAAAGGCACTACGATTATCGGATGAAGGTCCAAGACCCACCGTTTCGAAGCTAAGAGATCAGGCTACAATGCTGAAGAAGCCAACTCTGTCCAGTATCTAGTGTAACCAGGTAAAAAATGCAAGATACTACACCAGAACCGCAAAAACAGGTTCGCCAATCGTATTCTGGTGCAAACATCATAAATCAACCTACCTAAGTCCAAATTCAGAAATTCCAAAGCCATCCGAAAGATAAGAAACAGGGCTACATTTCATCAGAAGACCTCAACAACCAATTCGGAAGCATTCCCAACCAAAATAACCAATTACAGACGCAATTCTCACATTCGGGTAAAACCAGGGCAGCAAGGGTAATTCCGTCTTTTCACAAGATACGCTGCTCGGATTGACCTGAAAATTAGAAAATTTCTGGGTTCTCACACTCATTCTTTCGGGGCGTCACAAACTCCCGTCCTTAAAAGAACGTCGTCCTCGACATTCCATCTTACACCAATCAAGTCGAGACATCCCGCAAGAATCACTAATATTTCAGACCAAACCCACTGTCCGGCATCCTAAACTTCAAGCCTAGGATACACTACAAGAATCTGAAGCCTAAGCTCTGATACCAACTGTGACGGCCCCACCTCCCCCTAAGGCGAACCAAAGGGTTCGGCGGGCCGCCTGCCCAGCTCTCGCCGGGACTCAGCCGTTCACTACAGTCCTCAAATGAATTACAATATAAATCTCAAATATTACAACAAGTTCTTCAATAATTACATGTCATAAGCGAAGCGGAAACTAAATTTTCAACTATACATCAAATGATTCCAAATCCAAACTGTACAAGATATATGCCATCCAGCCACATGAATATGTACTACTCGCCCTTCCTTCGCCTTGAGCCCTGTGGAGGGGAATAAAATCGTTTTGGGGGGAGCTAGAAGCTCAGCGAGTAACCAGTAAAAGCAGTCATCAAATATATTTCACAATAATGCATTTCAATGATGTCATGATTCCAAGATCAAATGTACATTTATTGCTCTCGTGAGCCAGTGAAATCATTGCACTTGAACACCCAACGCTCAAATAGATCATTTTACATTAACAGTGAGAGGGAGCCCCTTTTTGAGCTCCAGATAACATCAACATGAACCATAAACAGGGTGGAGACGTTGGTGTCCAGCACAAGACTTTCCCAGAACTCATTGAAGCCAAAATCATATCATGAATTCACATGCAAGCACGCATGAGATGCCGTCGAGTAAATAATGCAAGAAACATTTCAATAAAAACTTTGGAAACAGTTTAGGGTCACTCACCTCCATGGTTCAGAAACCATCCATCAAATATCATCGCCTTACTCAAATCCAAGCCTTAGATCACAAACGCAAAGCAATCAAGCCCTTTAAAAGTTCGGACAACACTTCCCCTAAATTTGCTTACTTTTGCTGCCGTCATGGCTTCATTATATTTCTCATTCAAACCCAAAGGTACACACACAACAACAAGTTCATTCAATAGCCATTCAGCAAGCTCCCAGAAGTACAAATACAAGTCAAGCTAGGGAAAAGTCCGGAAATGAAAGTTAAGCTCAAACCCAGAAAAACAGTTTTTGACATCATTTTGCGGTAATGGCACCAAAGGCACTACGATTATCGGATGAAGGTCCAAGACCCACCGTTTCGAAGCTAAGAGATCAGGCTACAATGCTGAAGAAGCCAACTCTGTCCAGTATCTAGTGTAACCAGGTAAAAAATGCAAGATACTACACCAGAACCGCAAAAACAGGTTCGCCAATCGTATTCTGGTGCAAACATCATAAATCAACCTACCTAAGTCCAAATTCAGAAATTCCAAAGCCATCCGAAAGATAAGAAACAGGGCTACATTTCATCAGAAGACCTCAACAACCAATTCGGAAGCATTCCCAACCAAAATAACCAATTACAGACGCAATTCTCACATTCGGGTAAAACCAGGGCAGCAAGGGTAATTCCGTCTTTTCACAAGATACGCTGCTCGGATTGACCTGAAAATTAGAAAATTTCTGGGTTCTCACACTCATTCTTTCGGGGCGTCACAAACTCCCGTCCTTAAAAGAACGTCGTCCTCGACATTCCATCTTACACCAATCAAGTCGAGACATCCCGCAAGAATCACTAATATTTCAGACCAAACCCACTGTCCGGCATCCTAAACTTCAAGCCTAGGATACACTACAAGAATCTGAAGCCTAAGCTCTGATACCAACTGTGACGGCCCCACCTCCCCCTAAGGCGAACCAAAGGGTTCGGCGGGCCGCCTGCCCAGCTCTCGCCGGGACTCAGCCGTTCACTACAGTCCTCAAATGAATTACAATATAAATCTCAAATATTACAACAAGTTCTTCAATAATTACATGTCATAAGCGAAGCGGAAACTAAATTTTCAACTATACATCAAATGATTCCAAATCCAAACTGTACAAGATATATGCCATCCAGCCACATGAATATGTACTACTCGCCCTTCCTTCGCCTTGAGCCCTGTGGAGGGGAATAAAATCGTTTTGGGGGGAGCTAGAAGCTCAGCGAGTAACCAGTAAAAGCAGTCATCAAATATATTTCACAATAATGCATTTCAATGATGTCATGATTCCAAGATCAAATGTACATTTATTGCTCTCGTGAGCCAGTGAAATCATTGCACTTGAACACCCAACGCTCAAATAGATCATTTTACATTAACAGTGAGAGGGAGCCCCTTTTTGAGCTCCAGATAACATCAACATGAACCATAAACAGGGTGGAGACGTTGGTGTCCAGCACAAGACTTTCCCAGAACTCATTGAAGCCAAAATCATATCATGAATTCACATGCAAGCACGCATGAGATGCCGTCGAGTAAATAATGCAAGAAACATTTCAATAAAAACTTTGGAAACAGTTTAGGGTCACTCACCTCCATGGTTCAGAAACCATCCATCAAATATCATCGCCTTACTCAAATCCAAGCCTTAGATCACAAACGCAAAGCAATCAAGCCCTTTAAAAGTTCGGACAACACTTCCCCTAAATTTGCTTACTTTTGCTGCCGTCATGGCTTCATTATATTTCTCATTCAAACCCAAAGGTACACACACAACAACAAGTTCATTCAATAGCCATTCAGCAAGCTCCCAGAAGTACAAATACAAGTCAAGCTAGGGAAAAGTCCGGAAATGAAAGTTAAGCTCAAACCCAGAAAAACAGTTTTTGACATCATTTTGCGGTAATGGCACCAAAGGCACTACGATTATCGGATGAAGGTCCAAGACCCACCGTTTCGAAGCTAAGAGATCAGGCTACAATGCTGAAGAAGCCAACTCTGTCCAGTATCTAGTGTAACCAGGTAAAAAATGCAAGATACTACACCAGAACCGCAAAAACAGGTTCGCCAATCGCATTCTGGTGCAAACATCATAAATCAACCTACCTAAGTCCAAATTCAGAAATTCCAAAGCCATCCGAAAGATAAGAAACAGGGCTACATTTCATCAGAAGACCTCAACAACCAATTCGGAAGCATTCCCAACCAAAATAACCAATTACAGACGCAATTCTCACATTCGGGTAAAACCAGGGCAGCAAGGGTAATTCCGTCTTTTCACAAGATACGCTGCTCGGATTGACCTGAAAATTAGAAAATTTCTGGGTTCTCACACTCATTCTTTCGGGGCGTCACAAACTCCCGTCCTTAAAAGAACGTCGTCCTCGACATTCCATCTTACACCAATCAAGTCGAGACATCCCGCAAGAATCACTAATATTTCAGACCAAACCCACTGTCCGGCATCCTAAACTTCAAGCCTAGGATACACTACAAGAATCTGAAGCCTAAGCTCTGATACCAACTGTGACGGCCCCACCTCCCCCTAAGGCGAACCAAAGGGTTCGGCGGGCCGCCTGCCCAGCTCTCGCCGGGACTCAGCCGTTCACTACAGTCCTCAAATGAATTACAATATAAATCTCAAATATTACAACAAGTTCTTCAATAATTACATGTCATAAGCGAAGCGGAAACTAAATTTTCAACTATACATCAAATGATTCCAAATCCAAACTGTACAAGATATATGCCATCCAGCCACATGAATATGTACTACTCGCCCTTCCTTCGCCTTGAGCCCTGTGGAGGGGAATAAAATCGTTTTGGGGGGAGCTAGAAGCTCAGCGAGTAACCAGTAAAAGCAGTCATCAAATATATTTCACAATAATGCATTTCAATGATGTCATGATTCCAAGATCAAATGTACATTTATTGCTCTCGTGAGCCAGTGAAATCATTGCACTTGAACACCCAACGCTCAAATAGATCATTTTACATTAACAGTGAGAGGGAGCCCCTTTTTGAGCTCCAGATAACATCAACATGAACCATAAACAGGGTGGAGACGTTGGTGTCCAGCACAAGACTTTCCCAGAACTCATTGAAGCCAAAATCATATCATGAATTCACATGCAAGCACGCATGAGATGCCGTCGAGTAAATAATGCAAGAAACATTTCAATAAAAACTTTGGAAACAGTTTAGGGTCACTCACCTCCATGGTTCAGAAACCATCCATCAAATATCATCGCCTTACTCAAATCCAAGCCTTAGATCACAAACGCAAAGCAATCAAGCCCTTTAAAAGTTCGGACAACACTTCCCCTAAATTTGCTTACTTTTGCTGCCGTCATGGCTTCATTATATTTCTCATTCAAACCCAAAGGTACACACACAACAACAAGTTCATTCAATAGCCATTCAGCAAGCTCCCAGAAGTACAAATACAAGTCAAGCTAGGGAAAAGTCCGGAAATGAAAGTTAAGCTCAAACCCAGAAAAACAGTTTTTGACATCATTTTGCGGTAATGGCACCAAAGGCACTACGATTATCGGATGAAGGTCCAAGACCCACCGTTTCGAAGCTAAGAGATCAGGCTACAATGCTGAAGAAGCCAACTCTGTCCAGTATCTAGTGTAACCAGGTAAAAAATGCAAGATACTACACCAGAACCGCAAAAACAGGTTCGCCAATCGTATTCTGGTGCAAACATCATAAATCAACCTACCTAAGTCCAAATTCAGAAATTCCAAAGCCATCCGAAAGATAAGAAACAGGGCTACATTTCATCAGAAGACCTCAACAACCAATTCGGAAGCATTCCCAACCAAAATAACCAATTACAGACGCAATTCTCACATTCGGGTAAAACCAGGGCAGCAAGGGTAATTCCGTCTTTTCACAAGATACGCTGCTCGGATTGACCTGAAAATTAGAAAATTTCTGGGTTCTCACACTCATTCTTTCGGGGCGTCACAAACTCCCGTCCTTAAAAGAACGTCGTCCTCGACATTCCATCTTACACCAATCAAGTCGAGACATCCCGCAAGAATCACTAATATTTCAGACCAAACCCACTGTCCGGCATCCTAAACTTCAAGCCTAGGATACACTACAAGAATCTGAAGCCTAAGCTCTGATACCAACTGTGACGGCCCCACCTCCCCCTAAGGCGAACCAAAGGGTTCGGCGGGCCGCCTGCCCAGCTCTCGCCGGGACTCAGCCGTTCACTACAGTCCTCAAATGAATTACAATATAAATCTCAAATATTACAACAAGTTCTTCAATAATTACATGTCATAAGCGAAGCGGAAACTAAATTTTCAACTATACATCAAATGATTCCAAATCCAAACTGTACAAGATATATGCCATCCAGCCACATGAATATGTACTACTCGCCCTTCCTTCGCCTTGAGCCCTGTGGAGGGGAATAAAATCGTTTTGGGGGGAGCTAGAAGCTCAGCGAGTAACCAGTAAAAGCAGTCATCAAATATATTTCACAATAATGCATTTCAATGATGTCATGATTCCAAGATCAAATGTACATTTATTGCTCTCGTGAGCCAGTGAAATCATTGCACTTGAACACCCAACGCTCAAATAGATCATTTTACATTAACAGTGAGAGGGAGCCCCTTTTTGAGCTCCAGATAACATCAACATGAACCATAAACAGGGTGGAGACGTTGGTGTCCAGCACAAGACTTTCCCAGAACTCATTGAAGCCAAAATCATATCATGAATTCACATGCAAGCACGCATGAGATGCCGTCGAGTAAATAATGCAAGAAACATTTCAATAAAAACTTTGGAAACAGTTTAGGGTCACTCACCTCCATGGTTCAGAAACCATCCATCAAATATCATCGCCTTACTCAAATCCAAGCCTTAGATCACAAACGCAAAGCAATCAAGCCCTTTAAAAGTTCGGACAACACTTCCCCTAAATTTGCTTACTTTTGCTGCCGTCATGGCTTCATTATATTTCTCATTCAAACCCAAAGGTACACACACAACAACAAGTTCATTCAATAGCCATTCAGCAAGCTCCCAGAAGTACAAATACAAGTCAAGCTAGGGAAAAGTCCGGAAATGAAAGTTAAGCTCAAACCCAGAAAAACAGTTTTTGACATCATTTTGCGGTAATGGCACCAAAGGCACTACGATTATCGGATGAAGGTCCAAGACCCACCGTTTCGAAGCTAAGAGATCAGGCTACAATGCTGAAGAAGCCAACTCTGTCCAGTATCTAGTGTAACCAGGTAAAAAATGCAAGATACTACACCAGAACCGCAAAAACAGGTTCGCCAATCGCATTCTGGTGCAAACATCATAAATCAACCTACCTAAGTCCAAATTCAGAAATTCCAAAGCCATCCGAAAGATAAGAAACAGGGCTACATTTCATCAGAAGACCTCAACAACCAATTCGGAAGCATTCCCAACCAAAATAACCAATTACAGACGCAATTCTCACATTCGGGTAAAACCAGGGCAGCAAGGGTAATTCCGTCTTTTCACAAGATACGCTGCTCGGATTGACCTGAAAATTAGAAAATTTCTGGGTTCTCACACTCATTCTTTCGGGGCGTCACAAACTCCCGTCCTTAAAAGAACGTCGTCCTCGACATTCCATCTTACACCAATCAAGTCGAGACATCCCGCAAGAATCACTAATATTTCAGACCAAACCCACTGTCCGGCATCCTAAACTTCAAGCCTAGGATACACTACAAGAATCTGAAGCCTAAGCTCTGATACCAACTGTGACGGCCCCACCTCCCCCTAAGGCGAACCAAAGGGTTCGGCGGGCCGCCTGCCCAGCTCTCGCCGGGACTCAGCCGTTCACTACAGTCCTCAAATGAATTACAATATAAATCTCAAATATTACAACAAGTTCTTCAATAATTACATGTCATAAGCGAAGCGGAAACTAAATTTTCAACTATACATCAAATGATTCCAAATCCAAACTGTACAAGATATATGCCATCCAGCCACATGAATATGTACTACTCGCCCTTCCTTCGCCTTGAGCCCTGTGGAGGGGAATAAAATCGTTTTGGGGGGAGCTAGAAGCTCAGCGAGTAACCAGTAAAAGCAGTCATCAAATATATTTCACAATAATGCATTTCAATGATGTCATGATTCCAAGATCAAATGTACATTTATTGCTCTCGTGAGCCAGTGAAATCATTGCACTTGAACACCCAACGCTCAAATAGATCATTTTACATTAACAGTGAGAGGGAGCCCCTTTTTGAGCTCCAGATAACATCAACATGAACCATAAACAGGGTGGAGACGTTGGTGTCCAGCACAAGACTTTCCCAGAACTCATTGAAGCCAAAATCATATCATGAATTCACATGCAAGCACGCATGAGATGCCGTCGAGTAAATAATGCAAGAAACATTTCAATAAAAACTTTGGAAACAGTTTAGGGTCACTCACCTCCATGGTTCAGAAACCATCCATCAAATATCATCGCCTTACTCAAATCCAAGCCTTAGATCACAAACGCAAAGCAATCAAGCCCTTTAAAAGTTCGGACAACACTTCCCCTAAATTTGCTTACTTTTGCTGCCGTCATGGCTTCATTATATTTCTCATTCAAACCCAAAGGTACACACACAACAACAAGTTCATTCAATAGCCATTCAGCAAGCTCCCAGAAGTACAAATACAAGTCAAGCTAGGGAAAAGTCCGGAAATGAAAGTTAAGCTCAAACCCAGAAAAACAGTTTTTGACATCATTTTGCGGTAATGGCACCAAAGGCACTACGATTATCGGATGAAGGTCCAAGACCCACCGTTTCGAAGCTAAGAGATCAGGCTACAATGCTGAAGAAGCCAACTCTGTCCAGTATCGAGTGTAACCAGGTAAAAAATGCAAGATACTACACCAGAACCGCAAAAACAGGTTCGCCAATCGCATTCTGGTGCAAACATCATAAATCAACCTACCTAAGTCCAAATTCAGAAATTCCAAAGCCATCCGAAAGATAAGAAACAGGGCTACATTTCATCAGAAGACCTCAACAACCAATTCGGAAGCATTCCCAACCAAAATAACCAATTACAGACGCAATTCTCACATTCGGGTAAAACCAGGGCAGCAAGGGTAATTCCGTCTTTTCACAAGATACGCTGCTCGGATTGACCTGAAAATTAGAAAATTTCCGGGTTCTCACACTCATTCTTTCGGGGCGTCACAAACTCCCCTCCTTAAAAGAACGTCGTCCTCGACATTCCATCTTATACCAATCAAGTCGAGACATCCCGCAAGAATCACTAATATTTTAGACCAAACCCACTGTCCGGCATCCTAAACTTCAAGCCTAGGATACACTACAAGAATCTGAAGCCTAAGCTCTGATACCAACTGTGACGGCCCCACCTCCCCCTAAGGCGAACCAAAGGGTTCGGCGGGCCGCCTGCCCAGCTCTCGCCGGGACTCAGCCGTTCACTACAGTCCTCAAATGAATTACAATATAAATCTCAAATATTACAACAAGTTCTTCAATAATTACATGTCATAAGCGAAGCGGAAACTAAATTTTCAACTATACATCAAATGATTCCAAATCCAAACTGTACAAGATATATGCCATCCAGCCACATGAATATGTACTACTCGCCCTTCCTTCGCCTTGAGCCCTGTGGAGGGGAATAAAATCGTTTTGGGGGGAGCTAGAAGCTCAGCGAGTAACCAGTAAAAGCAGTCATCAAATATATTTCACAATAATGCATTTCAATGATGTCATGATTCCAAGATCAAATGTACATTTATTGCTCTCGTGAGCCAGTGAAATCATTGCACTTGAACACCCAACGCTCAAATAGATCATTTTACATTAACAGTGAGAGGGAGCCCCTTTTTGAGCTCCAGATAACATCAACATGAACCATAAACAGGGTGGAGACGTTGGTGTCCAGCACAAGACTTTCCCAGAACTCATTGAAGCCAAAATCATATCATGAATTCACATGCAAGCACGCATGAGATGCCGTCGAGTAAATAATGCAAGAAACATTTCAATAAAAACTTTGGAAACAGTTTAGGGTCACTCACCTCCATGGTTCAGAAACCATCCATCAAATATCATCGCCTTACTCAAATCCAAGCCTTAGATCACAAACGCAAAGCAATCAAGCCCTTTAAAAGTTCGGACAACACTTCCCCTAAATTTGCTTACTTTTGCTGCCGTCATGGCTTCATTATATTTCTCATTCAAACCCAAAGGTACACACACAACAACAAGTTCATTCAATAGCCATTCAGCAAGCTCCCAGAAGTACAAATACAAGTCAAGCTAGGGAAAAGTCCGGAAATGAAAGTTAAGCTCAAACCCAGAAAAACAGTTTTTGACATCATTTTGCGGTAATGGCACCAAAGGCACTACGATTATCGGATGAAGGTCCAAGACCCACCGTTTCGAAGCTAAGAGATCAGGCTACAATGCTGAAGAAGCCAACTCTGTCCAGTATCGAGTGTAACCAGGTAAAAAATGCAAGATACTACACCAGAACCGCAAAAACAGGTTCGCCAATCGCATTCTGGTGCAAACATCATAAATCAACCTACCTAAGTCCAAATTCAGAAATTCCAAAGCCATCCGAAAGATAAGAAACAGGGCTACATTTCATCAGAAGACCTCAACAACCAATTCGGAAGCATTCCCAACCAAAATAACCAATTACAGACGCAATTCTCACATTCGGGTAAAACCAGGGCAGCAAGGGTAATTCCGTCTTTTCACAAGATACGCTGCTCGGATTGACCTGAAAATTAGAAAATTTCCGGGTTCTCACACTCATTCTTTCGGGGCGTCACAAACTCCCCTCCTTAAAAGAACGTCGTCCTCGACATTCCATCTTATACCAATCAAGTCGAGACATCCCGCAAGAATCACTAATATTTCAGACCAAACCCACTGTCCGGCATCCTAAACTTCAAGCCTAGGATACACTACAAGAATCTGAAGCCTAAGCTCTGATACCAACTGTGACGGCCCCACCTCCCCCTAAGGCGAACCAAAGGGTTCGGCGGGCCGCCTGCCCAGCTCTCGCCGGGACTCAGCCGTTCACTACAGTCCTCAAATGAATTACAATATAAATCTCAAATATTACAACAAATTCTTCAATAATTACATGTCATAAGCGAAGCGGAAACTAAATTTTCAACTATACATCAAATGATTCCAAATCCAAACTGTACAAGATATATGCCATCCAGCCACATGAATATGTACTACTCGCCCTTCCTTCGCCTTGAGCCCTGTGGAGGGGAATAAAATCGTTTTGGGGGGAGCTAGAAGCTCAGCGAGTAACCAGTAAAAGCAGTCATCAAATATATTTCACAATAATGCATTTCAATGATGTCATGATTCCAAGATCAAATGTACATTTATTGCTCTCGTGAGCCAGTGAAATCATTGCACTTGAACACCCAACGCTCAAATAGATCATTTTACATTAACAGTGAGAGGGAGCCCCTTTTTGAGCTCCAGATAACATCAACATGAACCATAAACAGGGTGGAGACGTTGGTGTCCAGCACAAGACTTTCCCAGAACTCATTGAAGCCAAAATCATATCATGAATTCACATGCAAGCACGCATGAGATGCCGTCGAGTAAATAATGCAAGAAACATTTCAATAAAAACTTTGGAAACAATTTAGGGTCACTCACCTCCATGGTTCAGAAACCATCCATCAAATATCATCGCCTTACTCAAATCCAAGCCTTAGATCACAAACGCAAAGCAATCAAGCCCTTTAAAAGTTCGGACAACACTTCCCCAAAATTTGCTTACTTTTGCTGCCGTCATGGCTTCATTATATTTCTCATTCAAACCCAAAGGTACACACACAACAACAAGTTCATTCGATAGCCATTCAGCAAGCTCCCAGAAGTACAAATACAAGTCAAGCTAGGAAAAAGTCCGGAAATGAAAGTTAAGCTCAAACCCAGAAAAACAGTTTTTGACATCATTTTTAGGTAATGGCACCAAAAGCACTACGATTATCGGATGAAGGTCCAAGACCCACCGTTTCGAAGCTAAGAGATCAGGCTACAATGCTGAAGAAGCCAACTCTGTCCAGTATCGAGTGTAACTAGGTAAAAAATGCAAGATACTACACCAGAACCGCAAAAACAGGTTCGCCAATCGTATTCTGGTGCAAACATCATAAATCAACCTACCTAAGTCCAAATTCAGAAATTCCAAAGCCATCCGAAAGATAAGAAACAGGGCTACATTTCATCAGAAGACCTCAACAACCAATTCGGAAGCATTCCCAACCAAAATAACCAATTACAGACGCAATTCTCACATTCGGGTAAAACCAGGGCAGCAAGGGTAATTCCGTCTTTTCACAAGATACGCTGCTCGGATTGACCTGAAAATTAGAAAATTTCCGGGTTCTCACACTCATTCTTTCGGGGCGTCACAAACTCACCTCTTTAAAAGAACGTCATCCTCGACATTCCATCTTATACCAATCAAGTCGAGACATCCCGCAAGAATCACTAATATTTCAGACCAAACCCACTGTCCGGCATCCTAAACTTCAAGCCTAGGATACACTACAAGAATCTGAAGCCTAAGCTCTGATACCAACTGTGACGGCCCCACCTCCCCCTAAGGCGAACCAAAGGGTTCGGCGGGCCGCCTGCCCAGCTCTCGCCGGGACTCAGCCGTTCACTACAGTCCTCAAATGAATTACAATATAAATCTCAAATATTACAACAAGTTCTTCAATAATTACATGTCATAAGCGAAGCGGAAACTAAATTTTCAACTATACATCAAATGATTCCAAATCCAAACTGTACAAGATAGATGCCATCCAGCCACATGAATATGTACTACTCGCCCTTCCTTCGCCTTGAGCCCTGTGGCGGGGAATAAAATCGTTTTGGGGGGAGCTAGAAGCTCAGCGAGTAACCAGTAAAAGCAGTCATCAAATATATTTCACAATAATGCATTTCAATGATGTCATGATTCCAAGATCAAATGTACATTTATTGCTCTCGTGAGCCAGTGAAATCATTGCACTTGAACACCCAACGCTCAAATAGATCATTTTACATTAACAGTGAGAGGGAGCCCCTTTTTGAGCTCCAGATAACATCAACATGAACCATAAACAGGGTGGAGACGTTGGTGTCCAGCACAAGACTTTCCCAGAATTCATTGAAGCCAAAATCATATCATGAATTCACATGCAAGCACGCATGAGATGCCGTCGAATAAATAATGCAAGAAACATTTCAATAATAACTTTGGAAACAGTTTAGGGTCACTCACCTCCATGGTTCAGAAACCATCCATCAAATATCATCGCCTTACTCAAATCCAAGCCTTAGATCACAAACGCAAAGCAATCAAGCCCTTTAAAAGTTCGGACAACACTTCCCCTAAATTTGCTTACTTTTGCAGCCGTCATGGCTTCATTATATTTCTCATTCAAACCCAAAGGTACACACACAACAACAAGTTCATTCAATAGCCATTCAGCAAGCTTCCAGAAGTACAAATACAAGTCAAGCTAGGGAAAAGTCCGGAAATGAAAGTTAAGCTCAAACCCAGAAAAACAATTTTTGACATCATTTTGCGGTAATGGCACCAAAGGCACTACGATTATCGGATGAAGGTCTAAGACCCACCGTTTCGAAGCTAAGAGATCAGGCTACAATGCTAAAGAAGCCAACTCTGTCCAGTATCGAGTGTAACCAGGTAAAAAATGCAAGATACTACACCAGAACCGCAAAAACAGGTTCGCCAATCGCATTCTAGTGCAAACATCATAAATCAACCTACCTAAGTCCAAATTCAGAAATTCCAAAGCCATCCGAAAGATAAGAAACAGGGCTACATTTCATCAGAAGACCTCAACAACCAATTCGGAAGCATTCCCAACCAAAATAACCAATTACAGACGCAATTCTCACATTCGGGTAAAACCAGGGCAGCAAGGGTAATTCCGTCTTTTCACAAGATACGCTGCTCGGATTGACCTGAAAATTAGAAAATTTCTGGGTTCTCACACTCATTCTTTCGGGGCGTCACAAACTCCCCTCCTTAAAAGAACGTCGTCCTCGACATTCCATCTTATACCAATCAAGTCGAGACATCCTGCAAGAATCACTAATATTTCAGACCAAACCCACTGTCCGGCATCCTAAACTTCAAGCCTAGGATACACTACAAGAATCTGAAGCCTAAGCTCTGATACCAACTGTGACGGCCCCACCTCCCCCTAAGGCGAACCAAAGGGTTCGGCGGGCCGCCTGCCCAGCTCTCGCCGGGACTCAGCCGTTCACTACAGTCCTCAAATGAATTACAATATAAATCTCAAATATTACAACAAGTTCTTCAATAATTACATGTCATAAGCGAAGCGGAAACTAAATTTTCAACTATACATCAAATGATTCCAAATCCAAACTGTACAAGATATATGCCATCCAGCCACATGAATATGTACTACTCGCCCTTCCTTCGCCTTGAGCCCTGTGGAGGGGAATAAAATCGTTTTGGGAGGAGCTAGAAGCTCAGCGAGTAACCAGTAAAAGCAGTCATCAAATATATTTCACAATAATGCATTTCAATGATGTCATGATTCCAAGATCAAATGTACATTTATTGCTCTCGTGAGCCAGTGAAATCATTGCACTTGAACACCCAACGCTCAAATAGATCATTTTACATTAACAGTGAGAGGGAGCCCCTTTTTGAGCTCCAGATAACATCAACATGAACCATAAACAGGGTGGAGACGTTGGTGTCCAGCACAAGACTTTCCCAGAACTCATTGAAGCCAAAATCATATCATGAATTCACATGCAAGCACGCATGAGATGCCGTCGAGTAAATAATGCAAGAAACATTTCAAAAATAACTTTGGAAACAGTTTAGGGTCACTCACCTCCATGGTTCAGAAACCATCCATCAAATATCATCGCCTTACTCAAATCCAAGCCTTAGATCACAAACGCAAAGCAATCAAGCCCTTTAAAAGTTCGGACAACACTTCCCCTAAATTTGCTTACTTTTGCTGCCGTCATGGCTTCATTATATTTCTCATTCAAACCCAAAGGTACACACACAACAACAAGTTCATTCAATAGCCATTCAGCAAGCTCCCAGAAGTACAAATACAAGTCAAGCTAGGGAAAAGTCCGGAAATGAAAGTTAAGCTCAAACCCAGAAAAACAGTTTTTGACATCATTTTGCGGTAATGGCACCAAAGGCACTACGATTATCGGATGAAGGTCCAAGACCCACCGTTTCGAAGCTAAGAGATCAGGCTACAATGCTGAAGAAGCCAACTCTGTCCAGTATCGAGTGTAACCAGGTAAAAAATGCAAGATACTACACCAGAACCGCAAAAACAGGTTCGCCAATCGCATTCTGGTGCAAACATCATAAATCAACCTACCTAAGTCCAAATTCAGAAATTCCAAAGCCATCCGAAAGATAAGAAACAGGGCTACATTTCATCAGAAGACCTCAACAACCAATTCGGAAGCATTCCCAACCAAAATAACCAATTACAGACGCAATTCTCACATTCGGGTAAAACCAGGGCAGCAAGGGTAATTCCGTCTTTTCACAAGATACGCTGCTCGGATTGACCTGAAAATTAGAAAATTTCCGGGTTCTCACACTCATTCTTTCGGGGCGTCACAAACTCCCCTCCTTAAAAGAACGTCGTCCTCGACATTCCATCTTATACCAATCAAGTCGAGACATCCCGCAAGAATCACTAATATTTCAGACCAAACCCACTGTCCGGCATCCTAAACTTCAAGCCTAGGATACACTACAAGAATCTGAAGCCTAAGCTCTGATACCAACTGTGACGGCCCCACCTCCCCCTAAGGCGAACCAAAGGGTTCGGCGGGCCGCCTGCCCAGCTCTCGCCGGGACTCAGCCGTTCACTACAGTCCTCAAATGAATTACAATATAAATCTCAAATATTACAACAAATTCTTCAATAATTACATGTCATAAGCGAAGCGGAAACTAAATTTTCAACTATACATCAAATGATTCCAAATCCAAACTGTACAAGATATATGCCATCCAGCCACATGAATATGTACTACTCGCCCTTCCTTCGCCTTGAGCCCTGTGGAGGGGAATAAAATCGTTTTGGGGGGAGCTAGAAGCTCAGCGAGTAACCAGTAAAAGCAGTCATCAAATATATTTCACAATAATGCATTTCAATGATGTCATGATTCCAAGATCAAATGTACATTTATTGCTCTCGTGAGCCAGTGAAATCATTGCACTTGAACACCCAACGCTCAAATAGATCATTTTACATTAACAGTGAGAGGGAGCCCCTTTTTGAGCTCCAGATAACATCAACATGAACCATAAACAGGGTGGAGACGTTGGTGTCCAGCACAAGACTTTCCCAGAACTCATTGAAGCCAAAATCATATCATGAATTCACATGCAAGCACGCATGAGATGCCGTCGAGTAAATAATGCAAGAAACATTTCAATAAAAACTTTGGAAACAATTTAGGGTCACTCACCTCCATGGTTCAGAAACCATCCATCAAATATCATCGCCTTACTCAAATCCAAGCCTTAGATCACAAACGCAAAGCAATCAAGCCCTTTAAAAGTTCGGACAACACTTCCCCAAAATTTGCTTACTTTTGCTGCCGTCATGGCTTCATTATATTTCTCATTCAAACCCAAAGGTACACACACAACAACAAGTTCATTCGATAGCCATTCAGCAAGCTCCCAGAAGTACAAATACAAGTCAAGCTAGGAAAAAGTCCGGAAATGAAAGTTAAGCTCAAACCCAGAAAAACAGTTTTTGACATCATTTTTAGGTAATGGCACCAAAAGCACTACGATTATCGGATGAAGGTCCAAGACCCACCGTTTCGAAGCTAAGAGATCAGGCTACAATGCTGAAGAAGCCAACTCTGTCCAGTATCGAGTGTAACTAGGTAAAAAATGCAAGATACTACACCAGAACCGCAAAAACAGGTTCGCCAATCGTATTCTGGTGCAAACATCATAAATCAACCTACCTAAGTCCAAATTCAGAAATTCCAAAGCCATCCGAAAGATAAGAAACAGGGCTACATTTCATCAGAAGACCTCAACAACCAATTCGGAAGCATTCCCAACCAAAATAACCAATTACAGACGCAATTCTCACATTCGGGTAAAACCAGGGCAGCAAGGGTAATTCCGTCTTTTCACAAGATACGCTGCTCGGATTGACCTGAAAATTAGAAAATTTCCGGGTTCTCACACTCATTCTTTCGGGGCGTCACAAACTCACCTCTTTAAAAGAACGTCATCCTCGACATTCCATCTTATACCAATCAAGTCGAGACATCCCGCAAGAATCACTAATATTTCAGACCAAACCCACTGTCCGGCATCCTAAACTTCAAGCCTAGGATACACTACAAGAATCTGAAGCCTAAGCTCTGATACCAACTGTGACGGCCCCACCTCCCCCTAAGGCGAACCAAAGGGTTCGGCGGGCCGCCTGCCCAGCTCTCGCCGGGACTCAGCCGTTCACTACAGTCCTCAAATGAATTACAATATAAATCTCAAATATTACAACAAGTTCTTCAATAATTACATGTCATAAGCGAAGCGGAAACTAAATTTTCAACTATACATCAAATGATTCCAAATCCAAACTGTACAAGATAGATGCCATCCAGCCACATGAATATGTACTACTCGCCCTTCCTTCGCCTTGAGCCCTGTGGCGGGGAATAAAATCGTTTTGGGGGGAGCTAGAAGCTCAGCGAGTAACCAGTAAAAGCAGTCATCAAATATATTTCACAATAATGCATTTCAATGATGTCATGATTCCAAGATCAAATGTACATTTATTGCTCTCGTGAGCCAGTGAAATCATTGCACTTGAACACCCAACGCTCAAATAGATCATTTTACATTAACAGTGAGAGGGAGCCCCTTTTTGAGCTCCAGATAACATCAACATGAACCATAAACAGGGTGGAGACGTTGGTGTCCAGCACAAGACTTTCCCAGAATTCATTGAAGCCAAAATCATATCATGAATTCACATGCAAGCACGCATGAGATGCCGTCGAATAAATAATGCAAGAAACATTTCAATAATAACTTTGGAAACAGTTTAGGGTCACTCACCTCCATGGTTCAGAAACCATCCATCAAATATCATCGCCTTACTCAAATCCAAGCCTTAGATCACAAACGCAAAGCAATCAAGCCCTTTAAAAGTTCGGACAACACTTCCCCTAAATTTGCTTACTTTTGCAGCCGTCATGGCTTCATTATATTTCTCATTCAAACCCAAAGGTACACACACAACAACAAGTTCATTCAATAGCCATTCAGCAAGCTTCCAGAAGTACAAATACAA
Organism: Coffea arabica; assembly: GCF_036785885.1. Classification (NCBI taxonomy): domain Eukaryota; kingdom Viridiplantae; phylum Streptophyta; class Magnoliopsida; order Gentianales; family Rubiaceae; genus Coffea; species Coffea arabica. The sequence continues at coordinate 19,364,999 of NC_092318.1, read as the reverse complement.
GTCAAGCTAGGGAAAAGTCCGGAAATGAAAGTTAAGCTCAAACCCAGAAAAACAATTTTTGACATCATTTTGCGGTAATGGCACCAAAGGCACTACGATTATCGGATGAAGGTCTAAGACCCACCGTTTCGAAGCTAAGAGATCAGGCTACAATGCTAAAGAAGCCAACTCTGTCCAGTATCGAGTGTAACCAGGTAAAAAATGCAAGATACTACACCAGAACCGCAAAAACAGGTTCGCCAATCGCATTCTAGTGCAAACATCATAAATCAACCTACCTAAGTCCAAATTCAGAAATTCCAAAGCCATCCGAAAGATAAGAAACAGGGCTACATTTCATCAGAAGACCTCAACAACCAATTCGGAAGCATTCCCAACCAAAATAACCAATTACAGACGCAATTCTCACATTCGGGTAAAACCAGGGCAGCAAGGGTAATTCCGTCTTTTCACAAGATACGCTGCTCGGATTGACCTGAAAATTAGAAAATTTCTGGGTTCTCACACTCATTCTTTCGGGGCGTCACAAACTCCCCTCCTTAAAAGAACGTCGTCCTCGACATTCCATCTTATACCAATCAAGTCGAGACATCCTGCAAGAATCACTAATATTTCAGACCAAACCCACTGTCCGGCATCCTAAACTTCAAGCCTAGGATACACTACAAGAATCTGAAGCCTAAGCTCTGATACCAACTGTGACGGCCCCACCTCCCCCTAAGGCGAACCAAAGGGTTCGGCGGGCCGCCTGCCCAGCTCTCGCCGGGACTCAGCCGTTCACTACAGTCCTCAAATGAATTACAATATAAATCTCAAATATTACAACAAGTTCTTCAATAATTACATGTCATAAGCGAAGCGGAAACTAAATTTTCAACTATACATCAAATGATTCCAAATCCAAACTGTACAAGATATATGCCATCCAGCCACATGAATATGTACTACTCGCCCTTCCTTCGCCTTGAGCCCTGTGGAGGGGAATAAAATCGTTTTGGGAGGAGCTAGAAGCTCAGCGAGTAACCAGTAAAAGCAGTCATCAAATATATTTCACAATAATGCATTTCAATGATGTCATGATTCCAAGATCAAATGTACATTTATTGCTCTCGTGAGCCAGTGAAATCATTGCACTTGAACACCCAACGCTCAAATAGATCATTTTACATTAACAGTGAGAGGGAGCCCCTTTTTGAGCTCCAGATAACATCAACATGAACCATAAACAGGGTGGAGACGTTGGTGTCCAGCACAAGACTTTCCCAGAACTCATTGAAGCCAAAATCATATCATGAATTCACATGCAAGCACGCATGAGATGCCGTCGAGTAAATAATGCAAGAAACATTTCAAAAATAACTTTGGAAACAGTTTAGGGTCACTCACCTCCATGGTTCAGAAACCATCCATCAAATATCATCGCCTTACTCAAATCCAAGCCTTAGATCACAAACGCAAAGCAATCAAGCCCTTTAAAAGTTCGGACAACACTTCCCCTAAATTTGCTTACTTTTGCTGCCGTCATGGCTTCATTATATTTCTCATTCAAACCCAAAGGTACACACACAACAACAAGTTCATTCAATAGCCATTCAGCAAGCTCCCAGAAGTACAAATACAAGTCAAGCTAGGGAAAAGTCCGGAAATGAAAGTTAAGCTCAAACCCAGAAAAACAGTTTTTGACATCATTTTGCGGTAATGGCACCAAAGGCACTACGATTATCGGATGAAGGTCCAAGACCCACCGTTTCGAAGCTAAGAGATCAGGCTACAATGCTGAAGAAGCCAACTCTGTCCAGTATCGAGTGTAACCAGGTAAAAAATGCAAGATACTACACCAGAACCGCAAAAACAGGTTCGCCAATCGCATTCTGGTGCAAACATCATAAATCAACCTACCTAAGTCCAAATTCAGAAATTCCAAAGCCATCCGAAAGATAAGAAACAGGGCTACATTTCATCAGAAGACCTCAACAACCAATTCGGAAGCATTCCCAACCAAAATAACCAATTACAGACGCAATTCTCACATTCGGGTAAAACCAGGGCAGCAAGGGTAATTCCGTCTTTTCACAAGATACGCTGCTCGGATTGACCTGAAAATTAGAAAATTTCCGGGTTCTCACACTCATTCTTTCGGGGCGTCACAAACTCCCCTCCTTAAAAGAACGTCGTCCTCGACATTCCATCTTATACCAATCAAGTCGAGACATCCCGCAAGAATCACTAATATTTCAGACCAAACCCACTGTCCGGCATCCTAAACTTCAAGCCTAGGATACACTACAAGAATCTGAAGCCTAAGCTCTGATACCAACTGTGACGGCCCCACCTCCCCCTAAGGCGAACCAAAGGGTTCGGCGGGCCGCCTGCCCAGCTCTCGCCGGGACTCAGCCGTTCACTACAGTCCTCAAATGAATTACAATATAAATCTCAAATATTACAACAAATTCTTCAATAATTACATGTCATAAGCGAAGCGGAAACTAAATTTTCAACTATACATCAAATGATTCCAAATCCAAACTGTACAAGATATATGCCATCCAGCCACATGAATATGTACTACTCGCCCTTCCTTCGCCTTGAGCCCTGTGGAGGGGAATAAAATCGTTTTGGGGGGAGCTAGAAGCTCAGCGAGTAACCAGTAAAAGCAGTCATCAAATATATTTCACAATAATGCATTTCAATGATGTCATGATTCCAAGATCAAATGTACATTTATTGCTCTCGTGAGCCAGTGAAATCATTGCACTTGAACACCCAACGCTCAAATAGATCATTTTACATTAACAGTGAGAGGGAGCCCCTTTTTGAGCTCCAGATAACATCAACATGAACCATAAACAGGGTGGAGACGTTGGTGTCCAGCACAAGACTTTCCCAGAACTCATTGAAGCCAAAATCATATCATGAATTCACATGCAAGCACGCATGAGATGCCGTCGAGTAAATAATGCAAGAAACATTTCAATAAAAACTTTGGAAACAATTTAGGGTCACTCACCTCCATGGTTCAGAAACCATCCATCAAATATCATCGCCTTACTCAAATCCAAGCCTTAGATCACAAACGCAAAGCAATCAAGCCCTTTAAAAGTTCGGACAACACTTCCCCAAAATTTGCTTACTTTTGCTGCCGTCATGGCTTCATTATATTTCTCATTCAAACCCAAAGGTACACACACAACAACAAGTTCATTCGATAGCCATTCAGCAAGCTCCCAGAAGTACAAATACAAGTCAAGCTAGGGAAAAGTCCGGAAATGAAAGTTAAGCTCAAACCCAGAAAAACAGTTTTTGACATCATTTTTAGGTAATGGCACCAAAAGCACTACGATTATCGGATGAAGGTCCAAGACCCACCGTTTCGAAGCTAAGAGATCAGGCTACAATGCTGAAGAAGCCAACTCTGTCCAGTATCGAGTGTAACTAGGTAAAAAATGCAAGATACTACACCAGAACCGCAAAAACAGGTTCGCCAATCGTATTCTGGTGCAAACATCATAAATCAACCTACCTAAGTCCAAATTCAGAAATTCCAAAGCCATCCGAAAGATAAGAAACAGGGCTACATTTCATCAGAAGACCTCAACAACCAATTCGGAAGCATTCCCAACCAAAATAACCAATTACAGACGCAATTCTCACATTCGGGTAAAACCAGGGCAGCAAGGGTAATTCCGTCTTTTCACAAGATACGCTGCTCGGATTGACCTGAAAATTAGAAAATTTCCGGGTTCTCACACTCATTCTTTCGGGGCGTCACAAACTCCCCTCTTTAAAAGAACGTCATCCTCGACATTCCATCTTATACCAATCAAGTCGAGACATCCCGCAAGAATCACTAATATTTCAGACCAAACCCACTGTCCGGCATCCTAAACTTCAAGCCTAGGATACACTACAAGAATCTGAAGCCTAAGCTCTGATACCAACTGTGACGGCCCCACCTCCCCCTAAGGCGAACCAAAGGGTTCGGCGGGCCGCCTGCCCAGCTCTCGCCGGGACTCAGCCGTTCACTACAGTCCTCAAATGAATTACAATATAAATCTCAAATATTACAACAAGTTCTTCAATAATTACATGTCATAAGCGAAGCGGAAACTAAATTTTCAACTATACATCAAATGATTCCAAATCCAAACTGTACAAGATAGATGCCATCCAGCCACATGAATATGTACTACTCGCCCTTCCTTCGCCTTGAGCCCTGTGGCGGGGAATAAAATCGTTTTGGGGGGAGCTAGAAGCTCAGCGAGTAACCAGTAAAAGCAGTCATCAAATATATTTCACAATAATGCATTTCAATGATGTCATGATTCCAAGATCAAATGTACATTTATTGCTCTCGTGAGCCAGTGAAATCATTGCACTTGAACACCCAACGCTCAAATAGATCATTTTACATTAACAGTGAGAGGGAGCCCCTTTTTGAGCTCCAGATAACATCAACATGAACCATAAACAGGGTGGAGACGTTGGTGTCCAGCACAAGACTTTCCCAGAATTCATTGAAGCCAAAATCATATCATGAATTCACATGCAAGCACGCATGAGATGCCGTCGAATAAATAATGCAAGAAACATTTCAATAATAACTTTGGAAACAGTTTAGGGTCACTCACCTCCATGGTTCAGAAACCATCCATCAAATATCATCGCCTTACTCAAATCCAAGCCTTAGATCACAAACGCAAAGCAATCAAGCCCTTTAAAAGTTCGGACAACACTTCCCCTAAATTTGCTTACTTTTGCAGCCGTCATGGCTTCATTATATTTCTCATTCAAACCCAAAGGTACACACACAACAACAAGTTCATTCAATAGCCATTCAGCAAGCTTCCAGAAGTACAAATACAAGTCAAGCTAGGGAAAAGTCCGGAAATGAAAGTTAAGCTCAAACCCAGAAAAACAATTTTTGACATCATTTTGCGGTAATGGCACCAAAGGCACTACGATTATCGGATGAAGGTCTAAGACCCACCGTTTCGAAGCTAAGAGATCAGGCTACAATGCTAAAGAAGCCAACTCTGTCCAGTATCGAGTGTAACCAGGTAAAAAATGCAAGATACTACACCAGAACCGCAAAAACAGGTTCGCCAATCGCATTCTAGTGCAAACATCATAAATCAACCTACCTAAGTCCAAATTCAGAAATTCCAAAGCCATCCGAAAGATAAGAAACAGGGCTACATTTCATCAGAAGACCTCAACAACCAATTCGGAAGCATTCCCAACCAAAATAACCAATTACAGACGCAATTCTCACATTCGGGTAAAACCAGGGCAGCAAGGGTAATTCCGTCTTTTCACAAGATACGCTGCTCGGATTGACCTGAAAATTAGAAAATTTCTGGGTTCTCACACTCATTCTTTCGGGGCGTCACAAACTCCCCTCCTTAAAAGAACGTCGTCCTCGACATTCCATCTTATACCAATCAAGTCGAGACATCCTGCAAGAATCACTAATATTTCAGACCAAACCCACTGTCCGGCATCCTAAACTTCAAGCCTAGGATACACTACAAGAATCTGAAGCCTAAGCTCTGATACCAACTGTGACGGCCCCACCTCCCCCTAAGGCGAACCAAAGGGTTCGGCGGGCCGCCTGCCCAGCTCTCGCCGGGACTCAGCCGTTCACTACAGTCCTCAAATGAATTACAATATAAATCTCAAATATTACAACAAGTTCTTCAATAATTACATGTCATAAGCGAAGCGGAAACTAAATTTTCAACTATACATCAAATGATTCCAAATCCAAACTGTACAAGATATATGCCATCCAGCCACATGAATATGTACTACTCGCCCTTCCTTCGCCTTGAGCCCTGTGGAGGGGAATAAAATCGTTTTGGGAGGAGCTAGAAGCTCAGCGAGTAACCAGTAAAAGCAGTCATCAAATATATTTCACAATAATGCATTTCAATGATGTCATGATTCCAAGATCAAATGTACATTTATTGCTCTCGTGAGCCAGTGAAATCATTGCACTTGAACACCCAACGCTCAAATAGATCATTTTACATTAACAGTGAGAGGGAGCCCCTTTTTGAGCTCCAGATAACATCAACATGAACCATAAACAGGGTGGAGACGTTGGTGTCCGGCACAAGACTTTCCCAGAACTCATTGAAGCCAAAATCATATCATGAATTCACATGCAAGCACGCATGAGATGCCGTCGAGTAAATAATGCAAGAAACATTTCAAAAATAACTTTGGAAACAGTTTAGGGTCACTCACCTCCATGGTTCAGAAACCATCCATCAAATATCATCGCCTTACTCAAATCCAAGCCTTAGATCACAAACGCAAAGCAATCAAGCCCTTTAAAAGTTCGGACAACACTTCCCCTAAATTTGCTTACTTTTGCTGCCGTCATGGCTTCATTATATTTCTCATTCAAACCCAAAGGTACACACACAACAACAAGTTCATTCAATAGCCATTCAGCAAGCTCCCAGAAGTACAAATACAAGTCAAGCTAGGGAAAAGTCCGGAAATGAAAGTTAAGCTCAAACCCAGAAAAACAATTTTTGACATCATTTTTAGGTAATGGCACCAAAGGCACTACGATTATCGGATGGAGCTCCAAGACCCACCGTTTCGAAGCTAAGAGATCAGGCTACAATGCTGAAGAAGCCAACTCTGTCCAGTATCGAGTGTAACCAGGTAAAAAATGCAAGATACTACACCAGAACCGCAAAAACAGGTTCGCCAATCGCATTCTGGTGCAAACATCATAAATCAACCTACCTAAGTCCAAATTCAGAAATTCCAAAGCCATCCGAAAGATAAGAAACAGGGCTACATTTCATCAGAAGACCTCAACAACCAATTCGGAAGCATTCCCAACCAAAATAACCAATTACAGACGCAATTCTCACATTCGGGTAAAACCAGGGCAGCAAGGGTAATTCCGTCTTTTCACAAGATACGCTGCTCGGATTGACCTGAAAATTAGAAAATTTCTGGGTTCTCACACTCATTCTTTCGGGGCGTCACAAACTCCCCTCCTTAAAAGAACGTCGTCCTCGACATTCCATCTTATACCAATCAAGTCGAGACATCCTGCAAGAATCACTAATATTTCAGACCAAACCCACTGTCCGGCATCCTAAACTTCAAGCCTAGGATACACTACAAGAATCTGAAGCCTAAGCTCTGATACCAACTGTGACGGCCCCACCTCCCCCTAAGGCGAACCAAAGGGTTCGGCGGGCCGCCTGCCCAGCTCTCGCCGGGACTCAGCCGTTCACTACAGTCCTCAAATGAATTACAATATAAATCTCAAATATTACAACAAGTTCTTCAATAATTACATGTCATAAGCGAAGCGGAAACTAAATTTTCAACTATACATCAAATGATTCCAAATCCAAACTGTACAAGATATATGCCATCCAGCCACATGAATATGTACTACTCGCCCTTCCTTCGCCTTGAGCCCTGTGGAGGGGAATAAAATCGTTTTGGGAGGAGCTAGAAGCTCAGCGAGTAACCAGTAAAAGCAGTCATCAAATATATTTCACAATAATGCATTTCAATGATGTCATGATTCCAAGATCAAATGTACATTTATTGCTCTCGTGAGCCAGTGAAATCATTGCACTTGAACACCCAACGCTCAAATAGATCATTTTACATTAACAGTGAGAGGGAGCCCCTTTTTGAGCTCCAGATAACATCAACATGAACCATAAACAGGGTGGAGACGTTGGTGTCCAGCACAAGACTTTCCCAGAACTCATTGAAGCCAAAATCATATCATGAATTCACATGCAAGCACGCATGAGATGCCGTCGAGTAAATAATGCAAGAAACATTTCAAAAATAACTTTGGAAACAGTTTAGGGTCACTCACCTCCATGGTTCAGAAACCATCCATCAAATATCATCGCCTTACTCAAATCCAAGCCTTAGATCACAAACGCAAAGCAATCAAGCCCTTTAAAAGTTCGGACAACACTTCCCCTAAATTTGCTTACTTTTGCTGCCGTCATGGCTTCATTATATTTCTCATTCAAACCCAAAGGTACACACACAACAACAAGTTCATTCAATAGCCATTCAGCAAGCTCCCAGAAGTACAAATACAAGTCAAGCTAGGGAAAAGTCCGGAAATGAAAGTTAAGCTCAAACCCAGAAAAACAATTTTTGACATCATTTTTAGGTAATGGCACCAAAGGCACTACGATTATCGGATGGAGCTCCAAGACCCACCGTTTCGAAGCTAAGAGATCAGGCTACAATGCTGAAGAAGCCAACTCTGTCCAGTATCGAGTGTAACCAGGTAAAAAATGCAAGATACTACACCAGAACCGCAAAAACAGGTTCGCCAATCGCATTCTGGTGCAAACATCATAAATCAACCTACCTAAGTCCAAATTCAGAAATTCCAAAGCCATCCGAAAGATAAGAAACAGGGCTACATTTCATCAGAAGACCTCAACAACCAATTCGGAAGCATTCCCAACCAAAATAACCAATTACAGACGCAATTCTCACATTCGGGTAAAACCAGGGCAGCAAGGGTAATTCCGTCTTTTCACAAGATACGCTGCTCGGATTGACCTGAAAATTAGAAAATTTCTGGGTTCTCACACTCATTCTTTCGGGGCGTCACAAACTCCCCTCCTTAAAAGAACGTCGTCCTCGACATTCCATCTTATACCAATCAAGTCGAGACATCCCGCAAGAATCACTAATATTTCAGACCAAACCCACTGTCCGGCATCCTAAACTTCAAGCCTAGGATACACTACAAGAATCTGAAGCCTAAGCTCTGATACCAACTGTGACGGCCCCACCTCCCCCTAAGGCGAACCAAAGGGTTCGGCGGGCCGCCTGCCCAGCTCTCGCCGGGACTCAGCCGTTCACTACAGTTCTCAAATGAATTACAATATAAATCTCAAATATTACAACAAGTTCTTCAATAATTACATGTCATAAGCGAAGCGGAAACTAAATTTTCAACTATACATCAAATGATTCCAAATCCAAACTGTACAAGATATATGCCATCCAGCCACATGAATATGTACTACTCGCCCTTCCTTCGCCTTGAGCCCTGTGGAGGGGAATAAAATCGTTTTGGGGGGAGCTAGAAGCTCAGCGAGTAACCAGTAAAAGCAGTCATCAAATATATTTCACAATAATGCATTTCAATGATGTCATGATTCCAAGATCAAATGTACATTTATTGCTCTCGTGAGCCAGTGAAATCATTGCACTTGAACACCCAACGCTCAAATAGATCATTTTACATTAACAGTGAGAGGGAGCCCCTTTTTGAGCTCCAGATAACATCAACATGAACCATAAACAGGGTGGAGACGTTGGTGTCCAGCACAAGACTTTCCCAGAACTCATTGAAGCCAAAATCATATCATGAATTCACATGCAAGCACGCATGAGATGCCGTCGAGTAAATAATGCAAGAAACATTTCAAAAAAAACTTTGGAAACAGTTTAGGGTCACTCACCTCCATGGTTCAGAAACCATCCATCAAATATCATCGCCTTACTCAAATCCAAGCCTTAGATCACAAACGCAAAGCAATCAAGCCCTTTAAAAGTTCGGACAACACTTCCCCTAAATTTGCTTACTTTTGCTGCCGTCATGGCTTCATTATATTTCTCATTCAAACCCAAAGGTACACACACAACAACAAGTTCATTCAATAGCCATTCAGCAAGCTCCCAGAAGTACAAATACAAGTCAAGCTAGGGAAAAGTCCGGAAATGAAAGTTAAGCTCAAACCCAGAAAAACAGTTTTTGACATCATTTTGCGGTAATGGCACCAAAGGCACTACGATTATCGGATGAAGGTCCAAGACCCACCGTTTCGAAGCTAAGAGATCAGGTTACAATGCTGAAGAAGCCAACTCTGTCTAGTATCGAGTGTAACCAGGTAAAAAATGCAAGATACTACACCAGAACCGCAAAAACAGGTTCGCCAATCGCATTCTGGTGCAAACATCATAAATCAACCTACCTAAGTCCAAATTCAGAAATTCCAAAGCCATCCGAAAGATAAGAAACAGGGCTACATTTCATCAGAAGACCTCAACAACCAATTCGGAAGCATTCCCAACCAAAATAACCAATTACAGACGCAATTCTCACATTCGGGTAAAACCAGGGCAGCAAGGGTAATTCCGTCTTTTCACAAGATACGCTGCTCGGATTGACCTGAAAATTAGAAAATTTCCGGGTTCTCACACTCATTCTTTCGGGGCGTCACAAACTCCCCTCCTTAAAAGAACGTCGTCCTCGACATTCCATCTTATACCAATCAAGTCGAGACATCCCGCAAGAATCACTAATATTTCAGACCAAACCCACTGTCCGGCATCCTAAACTTCAAGCCTAGGATACACTACAAGAATCTGAAGCCTAAGCTCTGATACCAACTGTGACGGCCCCACCTCCCCCTAAGGCGAACCAAAGGGTTCGGCGGGCCGCCTGCCCAGCTCTCGCCGGGACTCAGCCGTTCACTACAGTCCTCAAATGAATTACAATATAAATCTCAAATATTACAACAAGTTCTTCAATAATTACATGTCATAAGCGAAGCGGAAACTAAATTTTCAACTATACATCAAATGATTCCAAATCCAAACTGTACAAGATATATGCCATCCAGCCACATGAATATGTACTACTCGCCCTTCCTTCGCCTTGAGCCCTGTGGAGGGGAATAAAATCGTTTTGGGGGGAGCTAGAAGCTCAGCGAGTAACCAGTAAAAGCAGTCATCAAATATATTTCACAATAATGCATTTCAATGATGTCATGATTCCAAGATCAAATGTACATTTATTGCTCTCGTGAGCCAGTGAAATCATTGCACTTGAACACCCAACGCTCAAATAGATCATTTTACATTAACAGTGAGAGGGAGCCCCTTTTTGAGCTCCAGATAACATCAACATGAACCATAAACAGGGTGGAGACGTTGGTGTCCAGCACAAGACTTTCCCAGAACTCATTGAAGCCAAAATCATATCATGAATTCACATGCAAGCACGCATGAGATGCCGTCGAGTAAATAATGCAAGAAACATTTCAATAAAAACTTTGGAAACAGTTTAGGGTCACTCACCTCCATGGTTCAGAAACCATCCATCAAATATCATCGCCTTACTCAAATCCAAGCCTTAGATCACAAACGCAAAGCAATCAAGCCCTTTAAAAGTTCGGACAACACTTCCCCTAAATTTGCTTACTTTTGCTGCCGTCATGGCTTCATTATATTTCTCATTCAAACCCAAAGGTACACACACAACAACAAGTTCATTCAATAGCCATTCAGCAAGCTCCCAGAAGTACAAATACAAGTCAAGCTAGGGAAAAGTCCGGAAATGAAAGTTAAGCTCAAACCCAGAAAAACAGTTTTTGACATCATTTTGCGGTAATGGCACCAAAGGCACTACGATTATCGGATGAAGGTCCAAGACCCACCGTTTCGAAGCTAAGAGATCAGGCTACAATGCTGAAGAAGCCAACTATGTCCAGTATCGAGTGTAACCAGGTAAAAAATGCAAGATACTACACCAGAACCGCAAAAACAGGTTCGCCAATCGCATTCTGGTGCAAACATCATAAATCAACCTACCTAAGTCCAAATTCAGAAATTCCAAAGCCATCCGAAAGATAAGAAACAGGGCTACATTTCATCAGAAGACCTCAACAACCAATTCGGAAGCATTCCCAACCAAAATAACCAATTACAGACGCAATTCTCACATTCGGGTAAAACCAGGGCAGCAAGGGTAATTTCGTCTTTTCACAAGATACGCTGCTCGGATTGACCTGAAAATTAGAAAATTTTCGGGTTCTCACACTCATTCTTTCGGGGCGTCACAAACTCCCCTCCTTAAAAGAACGTCGTCCTCGACATTCCATCTTATACCAATCAAGTCGAGACATCCCGCAAGAATCACTAATATTTCAGACCAAACCCACTGTCCGGCATCCTAAACTTCAAGCCTAGGATACACTACAAGAATCTGAAGCCTAAGCTCTGATACCAACTGTGACGGCCCCACCTCCCCCTAAGGCGAACCAAAGGGTTCGGCGGGCCGCCTGCCCAGCTCTCGCCGGGACTCAGCCGTTCACTACAGTCCTCAAATGAATTACAATATAAATCTCAAATATTACAACAAGTTCTTCAATAATTACATGTCATAAGCGAAGCGGAAACTAAATTTTCAACTATACATCAAATGATTCCAAATCCAAACTGTACAAGATATATGCCATCCAGCCACATGAATATGTACTACTCGCCCTTCCTTCGCCTTGAGCCCTGTGGAGGGGAATAAAATCGTTTTGGGGGGAGCTAGAAGCTCAGCGAGTAACCAGTAAAAGCAGTCATCAAATATATTTCACAATAATGCATTTCAATGATGTCATGATTCCAAGATCAAATGTACATTTATTGCTCTCGTGAGCCAGTGAAATCATTGCACTTGAACACCCAACGCTCAAATAGATCATTTTACATTAACAGTGAGAGGGAGCCCCTTTTTGAGCTCCAGATAACATCAACATGAACCATAAACAGGGTGGAGACGTTGGTGTCCAGCACAAGACTTTCCCAGAACTCATTGAAGCCAAAATCATATCATGAATTCACATGCAAGCACGCATGAGATGCCGTCGAGTAAATAATGCAAGAAACATTTCAATAAAAACTTTGGAAACAGTTTAGGGTCACTCACCTCCATGGTTCAGAAACCATCCATCAAATATCATCGCCTTACTCAAATCCAAGCCTTAGATCACAAACGCAAAGCAATCAAGCCCTTTAAAAGTTCGGACAACACTTCCCCTAAATTTGCTTACTTTTGCTGCCGTCATGGCTTCATTATATTTCTCATTCAAACCCAAAGGTACACACACAACAACAAGTTCATTCAATAGCCATTCAGCAAGCTCCCAGAAGTACAAATACAAGTCAAGCTAGGGAAAAGTCCGGAAATGAAAGTTAAGCTCAAACCCAGAAAAACAGTTTTTGACATCATTTTGCGGTAATGGCACCAAAGGCACTACGATTATCGGATGAAGGTCCAAGACCCACCGTTTCGAAGCTAAGAGATCAGGCTACAATGCTGAAGAAGCCAACTCTGTCCAGTATCGAGTGTAACCAGGTAAAAAATGCAAGATACTACACCAGAACCGCAAAAACAGGTTCGCCAATCGCATTCTGGTGCAAACATCATAAATCAACCTACCTAAGTCCAAATTCAGAAATTCCAAAGCCATCCGAAAGATAAGAAACAGGGCTACATTTCATCAGAAGACCTCAACAACCAATTCGGAAGCATTCCCAACCAAAATAACCAATTACAGACGCAATTCTCACATTCGGGTAAAACCAGGGCAGCAAGGGTAATTCCGTCTTTTCACAAGATACGCTGCTCGGATTGACCTGAAAATTAGAAAATTTCCGGGTTCTCACACTCATTCTTTCGGGGCGTCACAAACTCCCCTCCTTAAAAGAACGTCGTCCTCGACATTCCATCTTATACCAATCAAGTCGAGACATCCCGCAAGAATCACTAATATTTCAGACCAAACCCACTGTCCGGCATCCTAAACTTCAAGCCTAGGATACACTACAAGAATCTGAAGCCTAAGCTCTGATACCAACTGTGACGGCCCCACCTCCCCCTAAGGCGAACCAAAGGGTTCGGCGGGCCGCCTGCCCAGCTCTCGCCGGGACTCAGCCGTTCACTACAGTCCTCAAATGAATTACAATATAAATCTCAAATATTACAACAAGTTCTTCAATAATTACATGTCATAAGCGAAGCGGAAACTAAATTTTCAACTATACATCAAATGATTCCAAATCCAAACTGTACAAGATATATGCCATCCAGCCACATGAATATGTACTACTCGCCCTTCCTTCGCCTTGAGCCCTGTGGAGGGGAATAAAATCGTTTTGGGGGGAGCTAGAAGCTCAGCGAGTAACCAGTAAAAGCAGTCATCAAATATATTTCACAATAATGCATTTCAATGATGTCATGATTCCAAGATCAAATGTACATTTATTGCTCTCGTGAGCCAGTGAAATCATTGCACTTGAACACCCAACGCTCAAATAGATCATTTTACATTAACAGTGAGAGGGAGCCCCTTTTTGAGCTCCAGATAACATCAACATGAACCATAAACAGGGTGGAGACGTTGGTGTCCAGCACAAGACTTTCCCAGAACTCATTGAAGCCAAAATCATATCATGAATTCACATGCAAGCACGCATGAGATGCCGTCGAGTAAATAATGCAAGAAACATTTCAATAAAAACTTTGGAAACAGTTTAGGGTCACTCACCTCCATGGTTCAGAAACCATCCATCAAATATCATCGCCTTACTCAAATCCAAGCCTTAGATCACAAACGCAAAGCAATCAAGCCCTTTAAAAGTTCGGACAACACTTCCCCTAAATTTGCTTACTTTTGCTGCCGTCATGGCTTCATTATATTTCTCATTCAAACCGAAAGGTACACACACAACAACAAGTTCATTCAATAGCCATTCAGCAAGCTCCCAGAAGTACAAATACAAGTCAAGCTAGGGAAAAGTCCGGAAATGAAAGTTAAGCTCAAACCCAGAAAAACAGTTTTTGACATCATTTTGCGGTAATGGCACCAAAGGCACTACGATTATCGGATGAAGGTCCAAGACCCACCGTTTCGAAGCTAAGAGATCAGGCTACAATGCTGAAGAAGCCAACTCTGTCCAGTATCGAGTGTAACCAGGTAAAAAATGCAAGATACTACACCAGAACCGCAAAAACAGGTTCGCCAATCGCATTCTGGTGCAAACATCATAAATCAACCTACCTAAGTCCAAATTCAGAAATTCCAAAGCCATCCGAAAGATAAGAAACAGGGCTACATTTCATCAGAAGACCTCAACAACCAATTCGGAAGCATTCCCAACCAAAATAACCAATTACAGACGCAATTCTCACATTCGGGTAAAACCAGGGCAGCAAGGGTAATTCCGTCTTTTCACAAGATACGCTGCTCGGATTGACCTGAAAATTAGAAAATTTCCGGGTTCTCACACTCATTCTTTCGGGGCGTCACAAACTCCCCTCCTTAAAAGAACGTCGTCCTCGACATTCCATCTTATACCAATCAAGTCGAGACATCCCGCAAGAATCACTAATATTTCAGACCAAACCCACTGTCCGGCATCCTAAACTTCAAGCCTAGGATACACTACAAGAATCTGAAGCCTAAGCTCTGATACCAACTGTGACGGCCCCACCTCCCCCTAAGGCGAACCAAAGGGTTCGGCGGGTCGCCTGCCCAGCTCTCGCCGGGACTCAGCCGTTCACTACAGTCCTCAAATGAATTACAATATAAATCTCAAATATTACAACAAGTTCTTCAATAATTACATGTCATAAGCGAAGCGAAAACTAAATTTTCAACTATACATCAAATGATTCCAAATCCAAACTGTACAAGATATATGCCATCCAGCCACATGAATATGTACTACTCGCCCTTCCTTCGCCTTGAGCCCTGTGGAGGGGAATAAAATCGTTTTGGGGGGAGCTAGAAGCTCAGCGAGTAACCAGTAAAAGCAGTCATCAAATATATTTCACAATAATGCATTTCAATGATGTCATGATTCCAAGATCAAATGTACATTTATTGCTCTCGTGAGCCAGTGAAATCATTGCACTTGAACACCCAACGCTCAAATAGATCATTTTACATTAACAGTGAGAGGGAGCCCCTTTTTGAGCTCCAGATAACATCAACATGAACCATAAACAGGGTGGAGACGTTGGTGTCCAGCACAAGACTTTCCCAGAACTCATTGAAGCCAAAATCATATCATGAATTCACATGCAAGCACGCATGAGATGCCGTCGAGTAAATAATGCAAGAAACATTTCAATAAAAACTTTGGAAACAGTTTAGGGTCACTCACCTCCATGGTTCAGAAACCATCCATCAAATATCATCGCCTTACTCAAATCCAAGCCTTAGATCACAAACGCAAAGCAATCAAGCCCTTTAAAAGTTCGGACAACACTTCCCCTAAATTTGCTTACTTTTGCTGCCGTCATGGCTTCATTATATTTCTCATTCAAACCGAAAGGTACACACACAACAACAAGTTCATTCAATAGCCATTCAGCAAGCTCCCAGAAGTACAAATACAAGTCAAGCTAGGGAAAAGTCCGGAAATGAAAGTTAAGCTCAAACCCAGAAAAACAGTTTTTGACATCATTTTGCGGTAATGGCACCAAAGGCACTACGATTATCGGATGAAGGTCCAAGACCCACCGTTTCGAAGCTAAGAGATCAGGCTACAATGCTGAAGAAGCCAACTCTGTCCAGTATCGAGTGTAACCAGGTAAAAAATGCAAGATACTACACCAGAACCGCAAAAACAGGTTCGCCAATCGCATTCTGGTGCAAACATCATAAATCAACCTACCTAAGTCCAAATTCAGAAATTCCAAAGCCATCCGAAAGATAAGAAACAGGGCTACATTTCATCAGAAGACCTCAACAACCAATTCGGAAGCATTCCCAACCAAAATAACCAATTACAGACGCAATTCTCACATTCGGGTAAAACCAGGGCAGCAAGGGTAATTCCGTCTTTTCACAAGATACGCTGCTCGGATTGACCTGAAAATTAGAAAATTTCCGGGTTCTCACACTCATTCTTTCGGGGCGTCACAAACTCCCCTCCTTAAAAGAACGTCGTCCTCGACATTCCATCTTATACCAATCAAGTCGAGACATCCCGCAAGAATCACTAATATTTCAGACCAAACCCACTGTCCGGCATCCTAAACTTCAAGCCTAGGATACACTACAAGAATCTGAAGCCTAAGCTCTGATACCAACTGTGACGGCCCCACCTCCCCCTAAGGCGAACCAAAGGGTTCGGCGGGTCGCCTGCCCAGCTCTCGCCGGGACTCAGCCGTTCACTACAGTCCTCAAATGAATTACAATATAAATCTCAAATATTACAACAAGTTCTTCAATAATTACATGTCATAAGCGAAGCGAAAACTAAATTTTCAACTATACATCAAATGATTCCAAATCCAAACTGTACAAGATATATGCCATCCAGCCACATGAATATGTACTACTCGCCCTTCCTTCGCCTTGAGCCCTGTGGAGGGGAATAAAATCGTTTTGGGGGGAGCTAGAAGCTCAGCGAGTAACCAGTAAAAGCAGTCATCAAATATATTTCACAATAATGCATTTCAATGATGTCATGATTCCAAGATCAAATGTACATTTATTGCTCTCGTGAGCCAGTGAAATCATTGCACTTGAACACCCAACGCTCAAATAGATCATTTTACATTAACAGTGAGAGGGAGCCCCTTTTTGAGCTCCAGATAACATCAACATGAACCATAAACAGGGTGGAGACGTTGGTGTCCAGCACAAGACTTTCCCAGAACTCATTGAAGCCAAAATCATATCATGAATTCACATGCAAGCACGCATGAGATGCCGTCGAGTAAATAATGCAAGAAACATTTCAATAAAAACTTTGGAAACAGTTTAGGGTCACTCACCTCCATGGTTCAGAAACCATCCATCAAATATCATCGCCTTACTCAAATCCAAGCCTTAGATCACAAACGCAAAGCAATCAAGCCCTTTAAAAGTTCGGACAACACTTCCCCTAAATTTGCTTACTTTTGCTGCCGTCATGGCTTCATTATATTTCTCATTCAAACCCAAAGGTACACACACAACAACAAGTTCATTCAATAGCCATTCAGCAAGCTCCCAGAAGTACAAATACAAGTCAAGCTAGGGAAAAGTCCGGAAATGAAAGTTAAGCTCAAACCCAGAAAAACAGTTTTTGACATCATTTTGCGGTAATGGCACCAAAGGCACTACGATTATCGGATGAAGGTCCAAGACCCACCGTTTCGAAGCTAAGAGATCAGGCTACAATGCTGAAGAAGCCAACTCTGTCCAGTATCGAGTGTAACCAGGTAAAAAATGCAAGATACTACACCAGAACCGCAAAAACAGGTTCGCCAATCGCATTCTGGTGCAAACATCATAAATCAACCTACCTAAGTCCAAATTCAGAAATTCCAAAGCCATCCGAAAGATAAGAAACAGGGCTACATTTCATCAGAAGACCTCAACAACCAATTCGGAAGCATTCCCAACCAAAATAACCAATTACAGACGCAATTCTCACATTCGGGTAAAACCAGGGCAGCAAGGGTAATTCCGTCTTTTCACAAGATACGCTGCTCGGATTGACCTGAAAATTAGAAAATTTCCGGGTTCTCACACTCATTCTTTCGGGGCGTCACAAACTCCCCTCCTTAAAAGAACGTCGTCCTCGACATTCCATCTTATACCAATCAAGTCGAGACATCCCGCAAGAATCACTAATATTTCAGACCAAACCCACTGTCCGGCATCCTAAACTTCAAGCCTAGGATACACTACAAGAATCTGAAGCCTAAGCTCTGATACCAACTGTGACGGCCCCACCTCCCCCTAAGGCGAACCAAAGGGTTCGGCGGGCCGCCTGCCCAGCTCTCGCCGGGACTCAGCCGTTCACTACAGTCCTCAAATGAATTACAATATAAATCTCAAATATTACAACAAGTTCTTCAATAATTACATGTCATAAGCGAAGCGGAAACTAAATTTTCAACTATACATCAAATGATTCCAAATCCAAACTGTACAAGATATATGCCATCCAGCCACATGAATATGTACTACTCGCCCTTCCTTCGCCTTGAGCCCTGTGGAGGGGAATAAAATCGTTTTGGGGGGAGCTAGAAGCTCAGCGAGTAACCAGTAAAAGCAGTCATCAAATATATTTCACAATAATGCATTTCAATGATGTCATGATTCCAAGATCAAATGTACATTTATTGCTCTCGTGAGCCAGTGAAATCATTGCACTTGAACACCCAACGCTCAAATAGATCATTTTACATTAACAGTGAGAGGGAGCCCCTTTTTGAGCTCCAGATAACATCAACATGAACCATAAACAGGGTGGAGACGTTGGTGTCCAGCACAAGACTTTCCCAGAACTCATTGAAGCCAAAATCATATCATGAATTCACATGCAAGCACGCATGAGATGCCGTCGAGTAAATAATGCAAGAAACATTTCAATAAAAACATTGGAAACAGTTTAGGGTCACTCACCTCCATGGTTCAGAAACCATCCATCAAATATCATCGCCTTACTCAAATCCAAGCCTTAGATCACAAACGCAAAGCAATCAAGCCCTTTAAAAGTTCGGACAACACTTCCCCTAAATTTGCTTACTTTTGCTGCCGTCATGGCTTCATTATATTTCTCATTCAAACCCAAAGGTACACACACAACAACAAGTTCATTCAATAGCCATTCAGCAAGCTCCCAGAAGTACAAATACAAGTCAAGCTAGGGAAAAGTCCGGAAATGAAAGTTAAGCTCAAACCCAGAAAAACAGTTTTTGACATCATTTTACGGTAATGGCACCAAAGGCACTACGATTATCGGATGAAGGTCCAAGACCCACCGTTTCGAAGCTAAGAGATCAGGCTACAATGCTGAAGAAGCCAACTCTGTCCAGTATCGAGTGTAACCAGGTAAAAAATGCAAGATACTACACCAGAACCGCAAAAACAGGTTCGCCAATCGCATTCTGGTGCAAACATCATAAATCAACCTACCTAAGTCCAAATTCAGAAATTCCAAAGCCATCCGAAAGATAAGAAACAGGGCTACATTTCATCAGAAGACCTCAACAACCAATTCGGAAGCATTCCCAACCAAAATAACCAATTACAGACGCAATTCTCACATTCGGGTAAAACCAGGGCAGCAAGGGTAATTCCGTCTTTTCACAAGATACGCTGCTCGGATTGACCTGAAAATTAGAAAATTTCCGGGTTCTCACACTCATTCTTTCGGGGCGTCACAAACTCCCCTCCTTAAAAGAACGTCGTCCTCGACATTCCATCTTATACCAATCAAGTCGAGACATCCCGCAAGAATCACTAATATTTCAGACCAAACCCACTGTCCGGCATCCTAAACTTCAAGCCTAGGATACACTACAAGAATCTGAAGCCTAAGCTCTGATACCAACTGTGACGGCCCCACCTCCCCCTAAGGCGAACCAAAGGGTTCGGCGGGCCGCCTGCCCAGCTCTCGCCGGGACTCAGCCGTTCACTACAGTCCTCAAATGAATTACAATATAAATCTCAAATATTACAACAAGTTCTTCAATAATTACATGTCATAAGCGAAGCGGAAACTAAATTTTCAACTATACATCAAATGATTCCAAATCCAAACTGTACAAGATATATGCCATCCAGCCACATGAATATGTACTACTCGCCCTTCCTTCGCCTTGAGCCCTGTGGAGGGGAATAAAATCGTTTTGGGGGGAGCTAGAAGCTCAGCGAGTAACCAGTAAAAGCAGTCATCAAATATATTTCACAATAATGCATTTCAATGATGTCATGATTCCAAGATCAAATGTACATTTATTGCTCTCGTGAGCCAGTGAAATCATTGCACTTGAACACCCAACGCTCAAATAGATCATTTTACATTAACAGTGAGAGGGAGCCCCTTTTTGAGCTCCAGATAACATCAACATGAACCATAAACAGGGTGGAGACGTTGGTGTCCAGCACAAGACTTTCCCAGAACTCATTGAAGCCAAAATCATATCATGAATTCACATGCAAGCACGCATGAGATGCCGTCGAGTAAATAATGCAAGAAACATTTCAATAAAAACTTTGGAAACAGTTTAGGGTCACTCACCTCCATGGTTCAGAAACCATCCATCAAATATCATCGCCTTACTCAAATCCAAGCCTTAGATCACAAACGCAAAGCAATCAAGCCCTTTAAAAGTTCGGACAACACTTCCCCTAAATTTGCTTACTTTTGCTGCCGTCATGGCTTCATTATATTTCTCATTCAAACCCAAAGGTACACACACAACAACAAGTTCATTCAATAGCCATTCAGCAAGCTCCCAGAAGTACAAATACAAGTCAAGCTAGGGAAAAGTCCGGAAATGAAAGTTAAGCTCAAACCCAGAAAAACAGTTTTTGACATCATTTTACGGTAATGGCACCAAAGGCACTACGATTATCGGATGAAGGTCCAAGACCCACCGTTTCGAAGCTAAGAGATCAGGCTACAATGCTGAAGAAGCCAACTCTGTCCAGTATCGAGTGTAACCAGGTAAAAAATGCAAGATACTACACCAGAACCGCAAAAACAGGTTCGCCAATCGCATTCTGGTGCAAACATCATAAATCAACCTACCTAAGTCCAAATTCAGAAATTCCAAAGCCATCCGAAAGATAAGAAACAGGGCTACATTTCATCAGAAGACCTCAACAACCAATTCGGAAGCATTCCCAACCAAAATAACCAATTACAGACGCAATTCTCACATTCGGGTAAAACCAGGGCAGCAAGGGTAATTCCGTCTTTTCACAAGATACGCTGCTCGGATTGACCTGAAAATTAGAAAATTTCCGGGTTCTCACACTCATTCTTTCGGGGCGTCACAAACTCCCCTCCTTAAAAGAACGTCGTCCTCGACATTCCATCTTATACCAATCAAGTCGAGACATCCCGCAAGAATCACTAATATTTCAGACCAAACCCACTGTCCGGCATCCTAAACTTCAAGCCTAGGATACACTACAAGAATCTGAAGCCTAAGCTCTGATACCAACTGTGACGGCCCCACCTCCCCCTAAGGCGAACCAAAGGGTTCGGCGGGCCGCCTGCCCAGCTCTCGCCGGGACTCAGCCGTTCACTACAGTCCTCAAATGAATTACAATATAAATCTCAAATATTACAACAAGTTCTTCAATAATTACATGTCATAAGCGAAGCGGAAACTAAATTTTCAACTATACATCAAATGATTCCAAATCCAAACTGTACAAGATATATGCCATCCAGCCACATGAATATGTACTACTCGCCCTTCCTTCGCCTTGAGCCCTGTGGAGGGGAATAAAATCGTTTTGGGGGGAGCTAGAAGCTCAGCGAGTAACCAGTAAAAGCAGTCATCAAATATATTTCACAATAATGCATTTCAATGATGTCATGATTCCAAGATCAAATGTACATTTATTGCTCTCGTGAGCCAGTGAAATCATTGCACTTGAACACCCAACGCTCAAATAGATCATTTTACATTAACAGTGAGAGGGAGCCCCTTTTTGAGCTCCAGATAACATCAACATGAACCATAAACAGGGTGGAGACGTTGGTGTCCAGCACAAGACTTTCCCAGAACTCATTGAAGCCAAAATCATATCATGAATTCACATGCAAGCACGCATGAGATGCCGTCGAGTAAATAATGCAAGAAACATTTCAATAAAAACTTTGGAAACAGTTTAGGGTCACTCACCTCCATGGTTCAGAAACCATCCATCAAATATCATCGCCTTACTCAAATCCAAGCCTTAGATCACAAACGCAAAGCAATCAAGCCCTTTAAAAGTTCGGACAACACTTCCCCTAAATTTGCTTACTTTTGCTGCCGTCATGGCTTCATTATATTTCTCATTCAAACCCAAAGGTACACACACAACAACAAGTTCATTCAATAGCCATTCAGCAAGCTCCCAGAAGTACAAATACAAGTCAAGCTAGGGAAAAGTCCGGAAATGAAAGTTAAGCTCAAACCCAGAAAAACAGTTTTTGACATCATTTTTAGGTAATGGCACCAAAGGCACTACGATTATCGGATGAAGGTCCAAGACCCACCGTTTCGAAGCTAAGAGATCAGGCTACAATGCTGAAGAAGCCAACTCTGTCCAGTATCGAGTGTAACTAGGTAAAAAATGCAAGATACTACACCAGAACCGCAAAAACAGGTTCGCCAATCGTATTCTGGTGCAAACATCATAAATCAACCTACCTAAGTCCAAATTCAGAAATTCCAAAGCCATCCGAAAGATAAGAAACAGGGCTACATTTCATCAGAAGACCTCAACAACCAATTCGGAAGCATTCCCAACCAAAATAACCAATTACAGACGCAATTCTCACATTCGGGTAAAACCAGGGCAGCAAGGGTAATTCCGTCTTTTCACAAGATACGCTGCTCGGATTGACCTGAAAATTAGAAAATTTCCGGGTTCTCACACTCATTCTTTCGGGGCGTCACAAACTCCCCTCTTTAAAAGAACGTCATCCTCGACATTCCATCTTATACCAATCAAGTCGAGACATCCCGCAAGAATCACTAATATTTCAGACCAAACCCACTGTCCGGCATCCTAAACTTCAAGCCTAGGATACACTACAAGAATCTGAAGCCTAAGCTCTGATACCAACTGTGACGGCCCCACCTCCCCCTAAGGCGAACCAAAGGGTTCGGCGGGCCGCCTGCCCAGCTCTCGCCGGGACTCAGCCGTTCACTACAGTCCTCAAATGAATTACAATATAAATCTCAAATATTACAACAAGTTCTTCAATAATTACATGTCATAAGCGAAGCGGAAACTAAATTTTCAACTATACATCAAATGATTCCAAATCCAAACTGTACAAGATATATGCCATCCAGCCACATGAATATGTACTACTCGCCCTTCCTTCGCCTTGAGCCCTGTGGCGGGGAATAAAATCGTTTTGGGGGGAGCTAGAAGCTCAGCGAGTAACCAGTAAAAGCAGTCATCAAATATATTTCACAATAATGCATTTCAATGATGTCATGATTCCAAGATCAAATGTACATTTATTGCTCTCGTGAGCCAGTGAAATCATTGCACTTGAACACCCAACGCTCAAATAGATCATTTTACATTAACAGTGAGAGGGAGCCCCTTTTTCAGCTCCAGATAACATCAACATGAACCATAAACAGGGTGGAGACGTTGGTGTCCAGCACAAGACTTTCCCAGAATTCATTGAAGCCAAAATCATATCATGAATTCACATGCAAGCACGCATGAGATGCCGTCGAGTAAATAATGCAAGAAACATTTCAATAATAACTTTGGAAACAGTTTAGGGTCACTCACCTCCATGGTTCAGAAACCATCCATCAAATATCATCGCCTTACTCAAATCCAAGCCTTAGATCACAAACGCAAAGCAATCAAGCCCTTTAAAAGTTCGGACAACACTTCCCCTAAATTTGCTTACTTTTGCAGCCGTCATGGCTTCATTATATTTCTCATTCAAACCCAAAGGTACACACACAACAACAAGTTCATTCAATAGCCATTCAGCAAGCTCCCAGAAGTACAAATACAAGTCAAGCTAGGGAAAAGTCCGGAAATGAAAGTTAAGCTCAAACCCAGAAAAACAGTTTTTGACATCATTTTGCGGTAATGGCACCAAAGGCACTACGATTATCGGATGAAGGTCCAAGACCCACCGTTTCGAAGCTAAGAGATCAGGCTACAATGCTGAAGAAGCCAACTCTGTCCAGTATCGAGTGTAACCAGGTAAAAAATGCAAGATACTACACCAGAACCGCAAAAACAGGTTCGCCAATCGCATTCTGGTGCAAACATCATAAATCAACCTACCTAAGTCCAAATTCAGAAATTCCAAAGCCATCCGAAAGATAAGAAACAGGGCTACATTTCATCAGAAGACCTCAACAACCAATTCGGAAGCATTCCCAACCAAAATAACCAATTACAGACGCAATTCTCACATTCGGGTAAAACCAGGGCAGCAAGGGTAATTCCGTCTTTTCACAAGATACGCTGCTCGGATTGACCTGAAAATTAGAAAATTTCCGGGTTCTCACACTCATTCTTTCGGGGCGTCACAAACTCCCCTCCTTAAAAGAACGTCGTCCTCGACATTCCATCTTATACCAATCAAGTCGAGACATCCCGCAAGAATCACTAATATTTCAGACCAAACCCACTGTCCGGCATCCTAAACTTCAAGCCTAGGATACACTACAAGAATCTGAAGCCTAAGCTCTGATACCAACTGTGACGGCCCCACCTCCCCCTAAGGCGAACCAAAGGGTTCGGCGGGCCGCCTGCCCAGCTCTCGCCGGGACTCAGCCGTTCACTACAGTCCTCAAATGAATTACAATATAAATCTCAAATATTACAACAAGTTCTTCAATAATTACATGTCATAAGCGAAGCGGAAACTAAATTTTCAACTATACATCAAATGATTCCAAATCCAAACTGTACAAGATATATGCCATCCAGCCACATGAATATGTACTACTCGCCCTTCCTTCGCCTTGAGCCCTGTGGAGGGGAATAAAATCGTTTTGGGGGGAGCTAGAAGCTCAGCGAGTAACCAGTAAAAGCAGTCATCAAATATATTTCACAATAATGCATTTCAATGATGTCATGATTCCAAGATCAAATGTACATTTATTGCTCTCGTGAGCCAGTGAAATCATTGCACTTGAACACCCAACGCTCAAATAGATCATTTTACATTAACAGTGAGAGGGAGCCCCTTTTTGAGCTCCAGATAACATCAACATGAACCATAAACAGGGTGGAGACGTTGGTGTCCAGCACAAGACTTTCCCAGAACTCATTGAAGCCAAAATCATATCATGAATTCACATGCAAGCACGCATGAGATGCCGTCGAGTAAATAATGCAAGAAACATTTCAATAAAAACTTTGGAAACAGTTTAGGGTCACTCACCTCCATGGTTCAGAAACCATCCATCAAATATCATCGCCTTACTCAAATCCAAGCCTTAGATCACAAACGCAAAGCAATCAAGCCCTTTAAAAGTTCGGACAACACTTCCCCTAAATTTGCTTACTTTTGCTGCCGTCATGGCTTCATTATATTTCTCATTCAAACCCAAAGGTACACACACAACAACAAGTTCATTCGATAGCCATTCAGCAAGCTCCCAGAAGTACAAATACAAGTCAAGCTAGGGAAAAGTCCGGAAATGAAAGTTAAGCTCAAACCCAGAAAAACAGTTTTTGACATCATTTTTAGGTAATGGCACCAAAGGCACTACGATTATCGGATGAAGGTCCAAGACCCACCGTTTCGAAGCTAAGAGATCAGGCTACAATGCTGAAGAAGCCAACTCTGTCCAGTATCGAGTGTAACTAGGTAAAAAATGCAAGATACTACACCAGAACCGCAAAAACAGGTTCGCCAATCGTATTCTGGTGCAAACATCATAAATCAACCTACCTAAGTCCAAATTCAGAAATTCCAAAGCCATCCGAAAGATAAGAAACAGGGCTACATTTCATCAGAAGACCTCAACAACCAATTCGGAAGCATTCCCAACCAAAATAACCAATTACAGACGCAATTCTCACATTCGGGTAAAACCAGGGCAGCAAGGGTAATTCCGTCTTTTCACAAGATACGCTGCTCGGATTGACCTGAAAATTAGAAAATTTCCGGGTTCTCACACTCATTCTTTCGGGGCGTCACAAACTCCCCTCTTTAAAAGAACGTCATCCTCGACATTCCATCTTATACCAATCAAGTCGAGACATCCCGCAAGAATCACTAATATTTCAGACCAAACCCACTGTCCGGCATCCTAAACTTCAAGCCTAGGATACACTACAAGAATCTGAAGCCTAAGCTCTGATACCAACTGTGACGGCCCCACCTCCCCCTAAGGCGAACCAAAGGGTTCGGCGGGCCGCCTGCCCAGCTCTCGCCGGGACTCAGCCGTTCACTACAGTCCTCAAATGAATTACAATATAAATCTCAAATATTACAACAAGTTCTTCAATAATTACATGTCATAAGCGAAGCGGAAACTAAATTTTCAACTATACATCAAATGATTCCAAATCCAAACTGTACAAGATATATGCCATCCAGCCACATGAATATGTACTACTCGCCCTTCCTTCGCCTTGAGCCCTGTGGCGGGGAATAAAATCGTTTTGGGGGGAGCTAGAAGCTCAGCGAGTAACCAGTAAAAGCAGTCATCAAATATATTTCACAATAATGCATTTCAATGATGTCATGATTCCAAGATCAAATGTACATTTATTGCTCTCGTGAGCCAGTGAAATCATTGCACTTGAACACCCAACGCTCAAATAGATCATTTTACATTAACAGTGAGAGGGAGCCCCTTTTTCAGCTCCAGATAACATCAACATGAACCATAAACAGGGTGGAGACGTTGGTGTCCAGCACAAGACTTTCCCAGAATTCATTGAAGCCAAAATCATATCATGAATTCACATGCAAGCACGCATGAGATGCCGTCGAATAAATAATGCAAGAAACATTTCAATAATAACTTTGGAAACAGTTTAGGGTCACTCACCTCCATGGTTCAGAAACCATCCATCAAATATCATCGCCTTACTCAAATCCAAGCCTTAGATCACAAACGCAAAGCAATCAAGCCCTTTAAAAGTTCGGACAACACTTCCCCTAAATTTGCTTACTTTTGCAGCCGTCATGGCTTCATTATATTTCTCATTCAAACCCAAAGGTACACACACAACAACAAGTTCATTCAATAGCCATTCAGCAAGCTTCCAGAAGTACAAATACAAGTCAAGCTAGGGAAAAGTCCGGAAATGAAAGTTAAGCTCAAACCCAGAAAAACAGTTTTTGACATCATTTTGCGGTAATGGCACCAAAGGCACTACGATTATCGGATGAAGGTCTAAGACCCACCGTTTCGAAGCTAAGAGATCAGGCTACAATGCTAAAGAAGCCAACTCTGTCCAGTATCGAGTGTAACCAGGTAAAAAATGCAAGATACTACACCAGAACCGCAAAAACAGGTTCGCCAATCGCATTCTGGTGCAAACATCATAAATCAACCTACCTAAGTCCAAATTCAGAAATTCCAAAGCCATCCGAAAGATAAGAAACAGGGCTACATTTCATCAGAAGACCTCAACAACCAATTCGGAAGCATTCCCAACCAAAATAACCAATTACAGACGCAATTCTCACATTCGGGTAAAACCAGGGCAGCAAGGGTAATTCCGTCTTTTCACAAGATACGCTGCTCGGATTGACCTGAAAATTAGAAAATTTCCGGGTTCTCACACTCATTCTTTCGGGGCGTCACAAACTCCCCTCCTTAAAAGAACGTCGTCCTCGACATTCCATCTTATACCAATCAAGTCGAGACATCCCGCAAGAATCACTAATATTTCAGACCAAACCCACTGTCCGGCATCCTAAACTTCAAGCCTAGGATACACTACAAGAATCTGAAGCCTAAGCTCTGATACCAACTGTGACGGCCCCACCTCCCCCTAAGGCGAACCAAAGGGTTCGGCGGGCCGCCTGCCCAGCTCTCGCCGGGACTCAGCCGTTCACTACAGTCCTCAAATGAATTACAATATAAATCTCAAATATTACAACAAGTTCTTCAATAATTACATGTCATAAGCGAAGCGGAAACTAAATTTTCAACTATACATCAAATGATTCCAAATCCAAACTGTACAAGATATATGCCATCCAGCCACATGAATATGTACTACTCGCCCTTCCTTCGCCTTGAGCCCTGTGGAGGGGAATAAAATCGTTTTGGGGGGAGCTAGAAGCTCAGCGAGTAACCAGTAAAAGCAGTCATCAAATATATTTCACAATAATGCATTTCAATGATGTCATGATTCCAAGATCAAATGTACATTTATTGCTCTCGTGAGCCAGTGAAATCATTGCACTTGAACACCCAACGCTCAAATAGATCATTTTACATTAACAGTGAGAGGGAGCCCCTTTTTGAGCTCCAGATAACATCAACATGAACCATAAACAGGGTGGAGACGTTGGTGTCCAGCACAAGACTTTCCCAGAACTCATTGAAGCCAAAATCATATCATGAATTCACATGCAAGCACGCATGAGATGCCGTCGAGTAAATAATGCAAGAAACATTTCAATAAAAACTTTGGAAACAGTTTAGGGTCACTCACCTCCATGGTTCAGAAACCATCCATCAAATATCATCGCCTTACTCAAATCCAAGCCTTAGATCACAAACGCAAAGCAATCAAGCCCTTTAAAAGTTCGGACAACACTTCCCCTAAATTTGCTTACTTTTGCTGCCGTCATGGCTTCATTATATTTCTCATTCAAACCCAAAGGTACACACACAACAACAAGTTCATTCGATAGCCATTCAGCAAGCTCCCAGAAGTACAAATACAAGTCAAGCTAGGGAAAAGTCCGGAAATGAAAGTTAAGCTCAAACCCAGAAAAACAGTTTTTGACATCATTTTTAGGTAATGGCACCAAAGGCACTACGATTATCGGATGAAGGTCCAAGACCCACCGTTTCGAAGCTAAGAGATCAGGCTACAATGCTGAAGAAGCCAACTCTGTCCAGTATCGAGTGTAACTAGGTAAAAAATGCAAGATACTACACCAGAACCGCAAAAACAGGTTCGCCAATCGTATTCTGGTGCAAACATCATAAATCAACCTACCTAAGTCCAAATTCAGAAATTCCAAAGCCATCCGAAAGATAAGAAACAGGGCTACATTTCATCAGAAGACCTCAACAACCAATTCGGAAGCATTCCCAACCAAAATAACCAATTACAGACGCAATTCTCACATTCGGGTAAAACCAGGGCAGCAAGGGTAATTCCGTCTTTTCACAAGATACGCTGCTCGGATTGACCTGAAAATTAGAAAATTTCCGGGTTCTCACACTCATTCTTTCGGGGCGTCACAAACTCCCCTCTTTAAAAGAACGTCATCCTCGACATTCCATCTTATACCAATCAAGTCGAGACATCCCGCAAGAATCACTAATATTTCAGACCAAACCCACTGTCCGGCATCCTAAACTTCAAGCCTAGGATACACTACAAGAATCTGAAGCCTAAGCTCTGATACCAACTGTGACGGCCCCACCTCCCCCTAAGGCGAACCAAAGGGTTCGGCGGGCCGCCTGCCCAGCTCTCGCCGGGACTCAGCCGTTCACTACAGTCCTCAAATGAATTACAATATAAATCTCAAATATTACAACAAGTTCTTCAATAATTACATGTCATAAGCGAAGCGGAAACTAAATTTTCAACTATACATCAAATGATTCCAAATCCAAACTGTACAAGATATATGCCATCCAGCCACATGAATATGTACTACTCGCCCTTCCTTCGCCTTGAGCCCTGTGGCGGGGAATAAAATCGTTTTGGGGGGAGCTAGAAGCTCAGCGAGTAACCAGTAAAAGCAGTCATCAAATATATTTCACAATAATGCATTTCAATGATGTCATGATTCCAAGATCAAATGTACATTTATTGCTCTCGTGAGCCAGTGAAATCATTGCACTTGAACACCCAACGCTCAAATAGATCATTTTACATTAACAGTGAGAGGGAGCCCCTTTTTCAGCTCCAGATAACATCAACATGAACCATAAACAGGGTGGAGACGTTGGTGTCCAGCACAAGACTTTCCCAGAATTCATTGAAGCCAAAATCATATCATGAATTCACATGCAAGCACGCATGAGATGCCGTCGAATAAATAATGCAAGAAACATTTCAATAATAACTTTGGAAACAGTTTAGGGTCACTCACCTCCATGGTTCAGAAACCATCCATCAAATATCATCGCCTTACTCAAATCCAAGCCTTAGATCACAAACGCAAAGCAATCAAGCCCTTTAAAAGTTCGGACAACACTTCCCCTAAATTTGCTTACTTTTGCAGCCGTCATGGCTTCATTATATTTCTCATTCAAACCCAAAGGTACACACACAACAACAAGTTCATTCAATAGCCATTCAGCAAGCTTCCAGAAGTACAAATACAAGTCAAGCTAGGGAAAAGTCCGGAAATGAAAGTTAAGCTCAAACCCAGAAAAACAATTTTTGACATCATTTTGCGGTAATGGCACCAAAGGCACTACGATTATCGGATGAAGGTCTAAGACCCACCGTTTCGAAGCTAAGAGATCAGGCTACAATGCTAAAGAAGCCAACTCTGTCCAGTATCGAGTGTAACCAGGTAAAAAATGCAAGATACTACACCAGAACCGCAAAAACAGGTTCGCCAATCGCATTCTAGTGCAAACATCATAAATCAACCTACCTAAGTCCAAATTCAGAAATTCCAAAGCCATCCGAAAGATAAGAAACAGGGCTACATTTCATCAGAAGACCTCAACAACCAATTCGGAAGCATTCCCAACCAAAATAACCAATTACAGACGCAATTCTCACATTCGGGTAAAACCAGGGCAGCAAGGGTAATTCCGTCTTTTCACAAGATACGCTGCTCGGATTGACCTGAAAATTAGAAAATTTCTGGGTTCTCACACTCATTCTTTCGGGGCGTCACAAACTCCCCTCCTTAAAAGAACGTCGTCCTCGACATTCCATCTTATACCAATCAAGTCGAGACATCCTGCAAGAATCACTAATATTTCAGACCAAACCCACTGTCCGGCATCCTAAACTTCAAGCCTAGGATACACTACAAGAATCTGAAGCCTAAGCTCTGATACCAACTGTGACGGCCCCACCTCCCCCTAAGGCGAACCAAAGGGTTCGGCGGGCCGCCTGCCCAGCTCTCGCCGGGACTCAGCCGTTCACTACAGTCCTCAAATGAATTACAATATAAATCTCAAATATTACAACAAGTTCTTCAATAATTACATGTCATAAGCGAAGCGGAAACTAAATTTTCAACTATACATCAAATGATTCCAAATCCAAACTGTACAAGATATATGCCATCCAGCCACATGAATATGTACTACTCGCCCTTCCTTCGCCTTGAGCCCTGTGGAGGGGAATAAAATCGTTTTGGGAGGAGCTAGAAGCTCAGCGAGTAACCAGTAAAAGCAGTCATCAAATATATTTCACAATAATGCATTTCAATGATGTCATGATTCCAAGATCAAATGTACATTTATTGCTCTCGTGAGCCAGTGAAATCATTGCACTTGAACACCCAACGCTCAAATAGATCATTTTACATTAACAGTGAGAGGGAGCCCCTTTTTGAGCTCCAGATAACATCAACATGAACCATAAACAGGGTGGAGACGTTGGTGTCCAGCACAAGACTTTCCCAGAACTCATTGAAGCCAAAATCATATCATGAATTCACATGCAAGCACGCATGAGATGCCGTCGAGTAAATAATGCAAGAAACATTTCAAAAAAAACTTTGGAAACAGTTTAGGGTCACTCACCTCCATGGTTCAGAAACCATCCATCAAATATCATCGCCTTACTCAAATCCAAGCCTTAGATCACAAACGCAAAGCAATCAAGCCCTTTAAAAGTTCGGACAACACTTCCCCTAAATTTGCTTACTTTTGCTGCCGTCATGGCTTCATTATATTTCTCATTCAAACCCAAAGGTACACACACAACAACAAGTTCATTCAATAGCCATTCAGCAAGCTCCCAGAAGTACAAATACAAGTCAAGCTAGGGAAAAGTCCGGAAATGAAAGTTAAGCTCAAACCCAGAAAAATAGTTTTTGACATCATTTTTAGGTAATGGCACCAAAGGCACTACGATTATCGGATGGAGCTCCAAGACCCACCGTTTCGAAGCTAAGAGATCAGGCTACAATGCTGAAGAAGCCAACTCTGTCCAGTATCGAGTGTAACCAGGTAAAAAATGCAAGATACTACACCAGAACCGCAAAAACAGGTTCGCCAATCGCATTCTGGTGCAAACATCATAAATCAACCTACCTAAGTCCAAAATCAGAAATTCCAAAGCCATCCGAAAGATAAGAAACAGGGCTACATTTCATCAGAAGACCTCAACAACCAATTCGGAAGCATTCCCAACCAAAATAACCAATTACAGACGCAATTCTCACATTCGGGTAAAACCAGGGCAGCAAGGGTAATTCCGTCTTTTCACAAGATACGCTGCTCGGATTGACCTGAAAATTAGAAAATTTCCGGGTTCTCACACTCATTCTTTCGGGGCGTCACAAACTCCCCTCCTTAAAAGAACGTCGTCCTCGACATTCCATCTTATACCAATCAAGTCGAGACATCCCGCAAGAATCACTAATATTTCAGACCAAACCCACTGTCCGGCATCCTAAACTTCAAGCCTAGGATACACTACAAGAATCTGAAGCCTAAGCTCTGATACCAACTGTGACGGCCCCACCTCCCCCTAAGGCGAACCAAAGGGTTCGGCGGGCCGCCTGCCCAGCTCTCGCCGGGACTCAGCCGTTCACTACAGTCCTCAAATGAATTACAATATAAATCTCAAATATTACAACAAGTTCTTCAATAATTACATGTCATAAGCGAAGCGGAAACTAAATTTTCAACTATACATCAAATGATTCCAAATCCAAACTGTACAAGATATATGCCATCCAGCCACATGAATATGTACTACTCGCCCTTCCTTCGCCTTGAGCCCTGTGGAGGGGAATAAAATCGTTTTGGGGGGAGCTAGAAGCTCAGCGAGTAACCAGTAAAAGCAGTCATCAAATATATTTCACAATAATGCATTTCAATGATGTCATGATTCCAAGATCAAATGTACATTTATTGCTCTCGTGAGCCAGTGAAATCATTGCACTTGAACACCCAACGCTCAAATAGATCATTTTACATTAACAGTGAGAGGGAGCCCCTTTTTGAGCTCCAGATAACATCAACATGAACCATAAACAGGGTGGAGACGTTGGTGTCCAGCACAAGACTTTCCCAGAACTCATTGAAGCCAAAATCATATCATGAATTCACATGCAAGCACGCATGAGATGCCGTCGAGTAAATAATGCAAGAAACATTTCAATAAAAACTTTGGAAACAGTTTAGGGTCACTCACCTCCATGGTTCAGAAACCATCCATCAAATATCATCGCCTTACTCAAATCCAAGCCTTAGATCACAAACGCAAAGCAATCAAGCCCTTTAAAAGTTCGGACAACACTTCCCCTAAATTTGCTTACTTTTGCTGCCGTCATGGCTTCATTATATTTCTCATTCAAACCCAAAGGTACACACACAACAACAAGTTCATTCAATAGCCATTCAGCAAGCTCCCAGAAGTACAAATACAAGTCAAGCTAGGGAAAAGTCCGGAAATGAAAGTTAAGCTCAAACCCAGAAAAACAGTTTTTGACATCATTTTGCGGTAATGGCACCAAAGGCACTACGATTATCGGATGAAGGTCCAAGACCCACCGTTTCGAAGCTAAGAGATCAGGCTACAATGCTGAAGAAGCCAACTCTGTCCAGTATCGAGTGTAACCAGGTAAAAAATGCAAGATACTACACCAGAACCGCAAAAACAGGTTCGCCAATCGCATTCTGGTGCAAACATCATAAATCAACCTACCTAAGTCCAAATTCAGAAATTCCAAAGCCATCCGAAAGATAAGAAACAGGGCTACATTTCATCAGAAGACCTCAACAACCAATTCGGAAGCATTCCCAACCAAAATAACCAATTACAGACGCAATTCTCACATTCGGGTAAAACCAGGGCAGCAAGGGTAATTCCGTCTTTTCACAAGATACGCTGCTCGGATTGACCTGAAAATTAGAAAATTTCCGGGTTCTCACACTCATTCTTTCGGGGCGTCACAAACTCCCCTCCTTAAAAGAACGTCGTCCTCGACATTCCATCTTATACCAATCAAGTCGAGACATCCCGCAAGAATCACTAATATTTCAGACCAAACCCACTGTCCGGCATCCTAAACTTCAAGCCTAGGATACACTACAAGAATCTGAAGCCTAAGCTCTGATACCAACTGTGACGGCCCCACCTCCCCCTAAGGCGAACCAAAGGGTTCGGCGGGCCGCCTGCCCAGCTCTCGCCGGGACTCAGCCGTTCACTACAGTCCTCAAATGAATTACAATATAAATCTCAAATATTACAACAAGTTCTTCAATAATTACATGTCATAAGCGAAGCGGAAACTAAATTTTCAACTATACATCAAATGATTCCAAATCCAAACTGTACAAGATATATGCCATCCAGCCACATGAATATGTACTACTCGCCCTTCCTTCGCCTTGAGCCCTGTGGAGGGGAATAAAATCGTTTTGGGGGGAGCTAGAAGCTCAGCGAGTAACCAGTAAAAGCAGTCATCAAATATATTTCACAATAATGCATTTCAATGATGTCATGATTCCAAGATCAAATGTACATTTATTGCTCTCGTGAGCCAGTGAAATCATTGCACTTGAACACCCAACGCTCAAATAGATCATTTTACATTAACAGTGAGAGGGAGCCCCTTTTTGAGCTCCAGATAACATCAACATGAACCATAAACAGGGTGGAGACGTTGGTGTCCAGCACAAGACTTTCCCAGAACTCATTGAAGCCAAAATCATATCATGAATTCACATGCAAGCACGCATGAGATGCCGTCGAGTAAATAATGCAAGAAACATTTCAATAAAAACTTTGGAAACAGTTTAGGGTCACTCACCTCCATGGTTCAGAAACCATCCATCAAATATCATCGCCTTACTCAAATCCAAGCCTTAGATCACAAACGCAAAGCAATCAAGCCCTTTAAAAGTTCGGACAACACTTCCCCTAAATTTGCTTACTTTTGCTGCCGTCATGGCTTCATTATATTTCTCATTCAAACCCAAAGGTACACACACAACAACAAGTTCATTCGATAGCCATTCAGCAAGCTCCCAGAAGTACAAATACAAGTCAAGCTAGGGAAAAGTCCGGAAATGAAAGTTAAGCTCAAACCCAGAAAAACAGTTTTTGACATCATTTTTAGGTAATGGCACCAAAGGCACTACGATTATCGGATGAAGGTCCAAGACCCACCGTTTCGAAGCTAAGAGATCAGGCTACAATGCTGAAGAAGCCAACTCTGTCCAGTATCGAGTGTAACTAGGTAAAAAATGCAAGATACTACACCAGAACCGCAAAAACAGGTTCGCCAATCGTATTCTGGTGCAAACATCATAAATCAACCTACCTAAGTCCAAATTCAGAAATTCCAAAGCCATCCGAAAGATAAGAAACAGGGCTACATTTCATCAGAAGACCTCAACAACCAATTCGGAAGCATTCCCAACCAAAATAACCAATTACAGACGCAATTCTCACATTCGGGTAAAACCAGGGCAGCAAGGGTAATTCCGTCTTTTCACAAGATACGCTGCTCGGATTGACCTGAAAATTAGAAAATTTCCGGGTTCTCACACTCATTCTTTCGGGGCGTCACAAACTCCCCTCTTTAAAAGAACGTCATCCTCGACATTCCATCTTATACCAATCAAGTCGAGACATCCCGCAAGAATCACTAATATTTCAGACCAAACCCACTGTCCGGCATCCTAAACTTCAAGCCTAGGATACACTACAAGAATCTGAAGCCTAAGCTCTGATACCAACTGTGACGGCCCCACCTCCCCCTAAGGCGAACCAAAGGGTTCGGCGGGCCGCCTGCCCAGCTCTCGCCGGGACTCAGCCGTTCACTACAGTCCTCAAATGAATTACAATATAAATCTCAAATATTACAACAAGTTCTTCAATAATTACATGTCATAAGCGAAGCGGAAACTAAATTTTCAACTATACATCAAATGATTCCAAATCCAAACTGTACAAGATATATGCCATCCAGCCACATGAATATGTACTACTCGCCCTTCCTTCGCCTTGAGCCCTGTGGCGGGGAATAAAATCGTTTTGGGGGGAGCTAGAAGCTCAGCGAGTAACCAGTAAAAGCAGTCATCAAATATATTTCACAATAATGCATTTCAATGATGTCATGATTCCAAGATCAAATGTACATTTATTGCTCTCGTGAGCCAGTGAAATCATTGCACTTGAACACCCAACGCTCAAATAGATCATTTTACATTAACAGTGAGAGGGAGCCCCTTTTTCAGCTCCAGATAACATCAACATGAACCATAAACAGGGTGGAGACGTTGGTGTCCAGCACAAGACTTTCCCAGAATTCATTGAAGCCAAAATCATATCATGAATTCACATGCAAGCACGCATGAGATGCCGTCGAGTAAATAATGCAAGAAACATTTCAATAATAACTTTGGAAACAGTTTAGGGTCACTCACCTCCATGGTTCAGAAACCATCCATCAAATATCATCGCCTTACTCAAATCCAAGCCTTAGATCACAAACGCAAAGCAATCAAGCCCTTTAAAAGTTCGGACAACACTTCCCCTAAATTTGCTTACTTTTGCAGCCGTCATGGCTTCATTATATTTCTCATTCAAACCCAAAGGTACACACACAACAACAAGTTCATTCAATAGCCATTCAGCAAGCTCCCAGAAGTACAAATACAAGTCAAGCTAGGGAAAAGTCCGGAAATGAAAGTTAAGCTCAAACCCAGAAAAACAGTTTTTGACATCATTTTGCGGTAATGGCACCAAAGGCACTACGATTATCGGATGAAGGTCCAAGACCCACCGTTTCGAAGCTAAGAGATCAGGCTACAATGCTGAAGAAGCCAACTCTGTCCAGTATCGAGTGTAACCAGGTAAAAAATGCAAGATACTACACCAGAACCGCAAAAACAGGTTCGCCAATCGCATTCTGGTGCAAACATCATAAATCAACCTACCTAAGTCCAAATTCAGAAATTCCAAAGCCATCCGAAAGATAAGAAACAGGGCTACATTTCATCAGAAGACCTCAACAACCAATTCGGAAGCATTCCCAACCAAAATAACCAATTACAGACGCAATTCTCACATTCGGGTAAAACCAGGGCAGCAAGGGTAATTCCGTCTTTTCACAAGATACGCTGCTCGGATTGACCTGAAAATTAGAAAATTTCCGGGTTCTCACACTCATTCTTTCGGGGCGTCACAAACTCCCCTCCTTAAAAGAACGTCGTCCTCGACATTCCATCTTATACCAATCAAGTCGAGACATCCCGCAAGAATCACTAATATTTCAGACCAAACCCACTGTCCGGCATCCTAAACTTCAAGCCTAGGATACACTACAAGAATCTGAAGCCTAAGCTCTGATACCAACTGTGACGGCCCCACCTCCCCCTAAGGCGAACCAAAGGGTTCGGCGGGCCGCCTGCCCAGCTCTCGCCGGGACTCAGCCGTTCACTACAGTCCTCAAATGAATTACAATATAAATCTCAAATATTACAACAAGTTCTTCAATAATTACATGTCATAAGCGAAGCGGAAACTAAATTTTCAACTATACATCAAATGATTCCAAATCCAAACTGTACAAGATATATGCCATCCAGCCACATGAATATGTACTACTCGCCCTTCCTTCGCCTTGAGCCCTGTGGAGGGGAATAAAATCGTTTTGGGGGGAGCTAGAAGCTCAGCGAGTAACCAGTAAAAGCAGTCATCAAATATATTTCACAATAATGCATTTCAATGATGTCATGATTCCAAGATCAAATGTACATTTATTGCTCTCGTGAGCCAGTGAAATCATTGCACTTGAACACCCAACGCTCAAATAGATCATTTTACATTAACAGTGAGAGGGAGCCCCTTTTTGAGCTCCAGATAACATCAACATGAACCATAAACAGGGTGGAGACGTTGGTGTCCAGCACAAGACTTTCCCAGAACTCATTGAAGCCAAAATCATATCATGAATTCACATGCAAGCACGCATGAGATGCCGTCGAGTAAATAATGCAAGAAACATTTCAATAAAAACTTTGGAAACAGTTTAGGGTCACTCACCTCCATGGTTCAGAAACCATCCATCAAATATCATCGCCTTACTCAAATCCAAGCCTTAGATCACAAACGCAAAGCAATCAAGCCCTTTAAAAGTTCGGACAACACTTCCCCTAAATTTGCTTACTTTTGCTGCCGTCATGGCTTCATTATATTTCTCATTCAAACCCAAAGGTACACACACAACAACAAGTTCATTCGATAGCCATTCAGCAAGCTCCCAGAAGTACAAATACAAGTCAAGCTAGGGAAAAGTCCGGAAATGAAAGTTAAGCTCAAACCCAGAAAAACAGTTTTTGACATCATTTTTAGGTAATGGCACCAAAGGCACTACGATTATCGGATGAAGGTCCAAGACCCACCGTTTCGAAGCTAAGAGATCAGGCTACAATGCTGAAGAAGCCAACTCTGTCCAGTATCGAGTGTAACTAGGTAAAAAATGCAAGATACTACACCAGAACCGCAAAAACAGGTTCGCCAATCGTATTCTGGTGCAAACATCATAAATCAACCTACCTAAGTCCAAATTCAGAAATTCCAAAGCCATCCGAAAGATAAGAAACAGGGCTACATTTCATCAGAAGACCTCAACAACCAATTCGGAAGCATTCCCAACCAAAATAACCAATTACAGACGCAATTCTCACATTCGGGTAAAACCAGGGCAGCAAGGGTAATTCCGTCTTTTCACAAGATACGCTGCTCGGATTGACCTGAAAATTAGAAAATTTCCGGGTTCTCACACTCATTCTTTCGGGGCGTCACAAACTCCCCTCTTTAAAAGAACGTCATCCTCGACATTCCATCTTATACCAATCAAGTCGAGACATCCCGCAAGAATCACTAATATTTCAGACCAAACCCACTGTCCGGCATCCTAAACTTCAAGCCTAGGATACACTACAAGAATCTGAAGCCTAAGCTCTGATACCAACTGTGACGGCCCCACCTCCCCCTAAGGCGAACCAAAGGGTTCGGCGGGCCGCCTGCCCAGCTCTCGCCGGGACTCAGCCGTTCACTACAGTCCTCAAATGAATTACAATATAAATCTCAAATATTACAACAAGTTCTTCAATAATTACATGTCATAAGCGAAGCGGAAACTAAATTTTCAACTATACATCAAATGATTCCAAATCCAAACTGTACAAGATATATGCCATCCAGCCACATGAATATGTACTACTCGCCCTTCCTTCGCCTTGAGCCCTGTGGCGGGGAATAAAATCGTTTTGGGGGGAGCTAGAAGCTCAGCGAGTAACCAGTAAAAGCAGTCATCAAATATATTTCACAATAATGCATTTCAATGATGTCATGATTCCAAGATCAAATGTACATTTATTGCTCTCGTGAGCCAGTGAAATCATTGCACTTGAACACCCAACGCTCAAATAGATCATTTTACATTAACAGTGAGAGGGAGCCCCTTTTTCAGCTCCAGATAACATCAACATGAACCATAAACAGGGTGGAGACGTTGGTGTCCAGCACAAGACTTTCCCAGAATTCATTGAAGCCAAAATCATATCATGAATTCACATGCAAGCACGCATGAGATGCCGTCGAATAAATAATGCAAGAAACATTTCAATAATAACTTTGGAAACAGTTTAGGGTCACTCACCTCCATGGTTCAGAAACCATCCATCAAATATCATCGCCTTACTCAAATCCAAGCCTTAGATCACAAACGCAAAGCAATCAAGCCCTTTAAAAGTTCGGACAACACTTCCCCTAAATTTGCTTACTTTTGCAGCCGTCATGGCTTCATTATATTTCTCATTCAAACCCAAAGGTACACACACAACAACAAGTTCATTCAATAGCCATTCAGCAAGCTTCCAGAAGTACAAATACAAGTCAAGCTAGGGAAAAGTCCGGAAATGAAAGTTAAGCTCAAACCCAGAAAAACAGTTTTTGACATCATTTTGCGGTAATGGCACCAAAGGCACTACGATTATCGGATGAAGGTCTAAGACCCACCGTTTCGAAGCTAAGAGATCAGGCTACAATGCTAAAGAAGCCAACTCTGTCCAGTATCGAGTGTAACCAGGTAAAAAATGCAAGATACTACACCAGAACCGCAAAAACAGGTTCGCCAATCGCATTCTGGTGCAAACATCATAAATCAACCTACCTAAGTCCAAATTCAGAAATTCCAAAGCCATCCGAAAGATAAGAAACAGGGCTACATTTCATCAGAAGACCTCAACAACCAATTCGGAAGCATTCCCAACCAAAATAACCAATTACAGACGCAATTCTCACATTCGGGTAAAACCAGGGCAGCAAGGGTAATTCCGTCTTTTCACAAGATACGCTGCTCGGATTGACCTGAAAATTAGAAAATTTCCGGGTTCTCACACTCATTCTTTCGGGGCGTCACAAACTCCCCTCCTTAAAAGAACGTCGTCCTCGACATTCCATCTTATACCAATCAAGTCGAGACATCCCGCAAGAATCACTAATATTTCAGACCAAACCCACTGTCCGGCATCCTAAACTTCAAGCCTAGGATACACTACAAGAATCTGAAGCCTAAGCTCTGATACCAACTGTGACGGCCCCACCTCCCCCTAAGGCGAACCAAAGGGTTCGGCGGGCCGCCTGCCCAGCTCTCGCCGGGACTCAGCCGTTCACTACAGTCCTCAAATGAATTACAATATAAATCTCAAATATTACAACAAGTTCTTCAATAATTACATGTCATAAGCGAAGCGGAAACTAAATTTTCAACTATACATCAAATGATTCCAAATCCAAACTGTACAAGATATATGCCATCCAGCCACATGAATATGTACTACTCGCCCTTCCTTCGCCTTGAGCCCTGTGGAGGGGAATAAAATCGTTTTGGGGGGAGCTAGAAGCTCAGCGAGTAACCAGTAAAAGCAGTCATCAAATATATTTCACAATAATGCATTTCAATGATGTCATGATTCCAAGATCAAATGTACATTTATTGCTCTCGTGAGCCAGTGAAATCATTGCACTTGAACACCCAACGCTCAAATAGATCATTTTACATTAACAGTGAGAGGGAGCCCCTTTTTGAGCTCCAGATAACATCAACATGAACCATAAACAGGGTGGAGACGTTGGTGTCCAGCACAAGACTTTCCCAGAACTCATTGAAGCCAAAATCATATCATGAATTCACATGCAAGCACGCATGAGATGCCGTCGAGTAAATAATGCAAGAAACATTTCAATAAAAACTTTGGAAACAGTTTAGGGTCACTCACCTCCATGGTTCAGAAACCATCCATCAAATATCATCGCCTTACTCAAATCCAAGCCTTAGATCACAAACGCAAAGCAATCAAGCCCTTTAAAAGTTCGGACAACACTTCCCCTAAATTTGCTTACTTTTGCTGCCGTCATGGCTTCATTATATTTCTCATTCAAACCCAAAGGTACACACACAACAACAAGTTCATTCGATAGCCATTCAGCAAGCTCCCAGAAGTACAAATACAAGTCAAGCTAGGGAAAAGTCCGGAAATGAAAGTTAAGCTCAAACCCAGAAAAACAGTTTTTGACATCATTTTTAGGTAATGGCACCAAAGGCACTACGATTATCGGATGAAGGTCCAAGACCCACCGTTTCGAAGCTAAGAGATCAGGCTACAATGCTGAAGAAGCCAACTCTGTCCAGTATCGAGTGTAACTAGGTAAAAAATGCAAGATACTACACCAGAACCGCAAAAACAGGTTCGCCAATCGTATTCTGGTGCAAACATCATAAATCAACCTACCTAAGTCCAAATTCAGAAATTCCAAAGCCATCCGAAAGATAAGAAACAGGGCTACATTTCATCAGAAGACCTCAACAACCAATTCGGAAGCATTCCCAACCAAAATAACCAATTACAGACGCAATTCTCACATTCGGGTAAAACCAGGGCAGCAAGGGTAATTCCGTCTTTTCACAAGATACGCTGCTCGGATTGACCTGAAAATTAGAAAATTTCCGGGTTCTCACACTCATTCTTTCGGGGCGTCACAAACTCCCCTCTTTAAAAGAACGTCATCCTCGACATTCCATCTTATACCAATCAAGTCGAGACATCCCGCAAGAATCACTAATATTTCAGACCAAACCCACTGTCCGGCATCCTAAACTTCAAGCCTAGGATACACTACAAGAATCTGAAGCCTAAGCTCTGATA
Source organism: Coffea arabica (assembly GCF_036785885.1). NCBI lineage: Eukaryota > Viridiplantae > Streptophyta > Magnoliopsida > Gentianales > Rubiaceae > Coffea > Coffea arabica. Next base: position 19,322,161 of record NC_092318.1, on the reverse strand, counting down.
CCAACTGTGACGGCCCCACCTCCCCCTAAGGCGAACCAAAGGGTTCGGCGGGCCGCCTGCCCAGCTCTCGCCGGGACTCAGCCGTTCACTACAGTCCTCAAATGAATTACAATATAAATCTCAAATATTACAACAAGTTCTTCAATAATTACATGTCATAAGCGAAGCGGAAACTAAATTTTCAACTATACATCAAATGATTCCAAATCCAAACTGTACAAGATATATGCCATCCAGCCACATGAATATGTACTACTCGCCCTTCCTTCGCCTTGAGCCCTGTGGCGGGGAATAAAATCGTTTTGGGGGGAGCTAGAAGCTCAGCGAGTAACCAGTAAAAGCAGTCATCAAATATATTTCACAATAATGCATTTCAATGATGTCATGATTCCAAGATCAAATGTACATTTATTGCTCTCGTGAGCCAGTGAAATCATTGCACTTGAACACCCAACGCTCAAATAGATCATTTTACATTAACAGTGAGAGGGAGCCCCTTTTTCAGCTCCAGATAACATCAACATGAACCATAAACAGGGTGGAGACGTTGGTGTCCAGCACAAGACTTTCCCAGAATTCATTGAAGCCAAAATCATATCATGAATTCACATGCAAGCACGCATGAGATGCCGTCGAATAAATAATGCAAGAAACATTTCAATAATAACTTTGGAAACAGTTTAGGGTCACTCACCTCCATGGTTCAGAAACCATCCATCAAATATCATCGCCTTACTCAAATCCAAGCCTTAGATCACAAACGCAAAGCAATCAAGCCCTTTAAAAGTTCGGACAACACTTCCCCTAAATTTGCTTACTTTTGCAGCCGTCATGGCTTCATTATATTTCTCATTCAAACCCAAAGGTACACACACAACAACAAGTTCATTCAATAGCCATTCAGCAAGCTTCCAGAAGTACAAATACAAGTCAAGCTAGGGAAAAGTCCGGAAATGAAAGTTAAGCTCAAACCCAGAAAAACAATTTTTGACATCATTTTGCGGTAATGGCACCAAAGGCACTACGATTATCGGATGAAGGTCTAAGACCCACCGTTTCGAAGCTAAGAGATCAGGCTACAATGCTAAAGAAGCCAACTCTGTCCAGTATCGAGTGTAACCAGGTAAAAAATGCAAGATACTACACCAGAACCGCAAAAACAGGTTCGCCAATCGCATTCTAGTGCAAACATCATAAATCAACCTACCTAAGTCCAAATTCAGAAATTCCAAAGCCATCCGAAAGATAAGAAACAGGGCTACATTTCATCAGAAGACCTCAACAACCAATTCGGAAGCATTCCCAACCAAAATAACCAATTACAGACGCAATTCTCACATTCGGGTAAAACCAGGGCAGCAAGGGTAATTCCGTCTTTTCACAAGATACGCTGCTCGGATTGACCTGAAAATTAGAAAATTTCTGGGTTCTCACACTCATTCTTTCGGGGCGTCACAAACTCCCCTCCTTAAAAGAACGTCGTCCTCGACATTCCATCTTATACCAATCAAGTCGAGACATCCTGCAAGAATCACTAATATTTCAGACCAAACCCACTGTCCGGCATCCTAAACTTCAAGCCTAGGATACACTACAAGAATCTGAAGCCTAAGCTCTGATACCAACTGTGACGGCCCCACCTCCCCCTAAGGCGAACCAAAGGGTTCGGCGGGCCGCCTGCCCAGCTCTCGCCGGGACTCAGCCGTTCACTACAGTCCTCAAATGAATTACAATATAAATCTCAAATATTACAACAAGTTCTTCAATAATTACATGTCATAAGCGAAGCGGAAACTAAATTTTCAACTATACATCAAATGATTCCAAATCCAAACTGTACAAGATATATGCCATCCAGCCACATGAATATGTACTACTCGCCCTTCCTTCGCCTTGAGCCCTGTGGAGGGGAATAAAATCGTTTTGGGAGGAGCTAGAAGCTCAGCGAGTAACCAGTAAAAGCAGTCATCAAATATATTTCACAATAATGCATTTCAATGATGTCATGATTCCAAGATCAAATGTACATTTATTGCTCTCGTGAGCCAGTGAAATCATTGCACTTGAACACCCAACGCTCAAATAGATCATTTTACATTAACAGTGAGAGGGAGCCCCTTTTTGAGCTCCAGATAACATCAACATGAACCATAAACAGGGTGGAGACGTTGGTGTCCAGCACAAGACTTTCCCAGAACTCATTGAAGCCAAAATCATATCATGAATTCACATGCAAGCACGCATGAGATGCCGTCGAGTAAATAATGCAAGAAACATTTCAAAAAAAACTTTGGAAACAGTTTAGGGTCACTCACCTCCATGGTTCAGAAACCATCCATCAAATATCATCGCCTTACTCAAATCCAAGCCTTAGATCACAAACGCAAAGCAATCAAGCCCTTTAAAAGTTCGGACAACACTTCCCCTAAATTTGCTTACTTTTGCTGCCGTCATGGCTTCATTATATTTCTCATTCAAACCCAAAGGTACACACACAACAACAAGTTCATTCAATAGCCATTCAGCAAGCTCCCAGAAGTACAAATACAAGTCAAGCTAGGGAAAAGTCCGGAAATGAAAGTTAAGCTCAAACCCAGAAAAATAGTTTTTGACATCATTTTTAGGTAATGGCACCAAAGGCACTACGATTATCGGATGGAGCTCCAAGACCCACCGTTTCGAAGCTAAGAGATCAGGCTACAATGCTGAAGAAGCCAACTCTGTCCAGTATCGAGTGTAACCAGGTAAAAAATGCAAGATACTACACCAGAACCGCAAAAACAGGTTCGCCAATCGCATTCTGGTGCAAACATCATAAATCAACCTACCTAAGTCCAAATCAGAAATTCCAAAGCCATCCGAAAGATAAGAAACAGGGCTACATTTCATCAGAAGACCTCAACAACCAATTCGGAAGCATTCCCAACCAAAATAACCAATTACAGACGCAATTCTCACATTCGGGTAAAACCAGGGCAGCAAGGGTAATTCCGTCTTTTCACAAGATACGCTGCTCGGATTGACCTGAAAATTAGAAAATTTCCGGGTTCTCACACTCATTCTTTCGGGGCGTCACAAACTCCCCTCCTTAAAAGAACGTCGTCCTCGACATTCCATCTTATACCAATCAAGTCGAGACATCCCGCAAGAATCACTAATATTTCAGACCAAACCCACTGTCCGGCATCCTAAACTTCAAGCCTAGGATACACTACAAGAATCTGAAGCCTAAGCTCTGATACCAACTGTGACGGCCCCACCTCCCCCTAAGGCGAACCAAAGGGTTCGGCGGGCCGCCTGCCCAGCTCTCGCCGGGACTCAGCCGTTCACTACAGTCCTCAAATGAATTACAATATAAATCTCAAATATTACAACAAGTTCTTCAATAATTACATGTCATAAGCGAAGCGGAAACTAAATTTTCAACTATACATCAAATGATTCCAAATCCAAACTGTACAAGATATATGCCATCCAGCCACATGAATATGTACTACTCGCCCTTCCTTCGCCTTGAGCCCTGTGGAGGGGAATAAAATCGTTTTGGGGGGAGCTAGAAGCTCAGCGAGTAACCAGTAAAAGCAGTCATCAAATATATTTCACAATAATGCATTTCAATGATGTCATGATTCCAAGATCAAATGTACATTTATTGCTCTCGTGAGCCAGTGAAATCATTGCACTTGAACACCCAACGCTCAAATAGATCATTTTACATTAACAGTGAGAGGGAGCCCCTTTTTGAGCTCCAGATAACATCAACATGAACCATAAACAGGGTGGAGACGTTGGTGTCCAGCACAAGACTTTCCCAGAACTCATTGAAGCCAAAATCATATCATGAATTCACATGCAAGCACGCATGAGATGCCGTCGAGTAAATAATGCAAGAAACATTTCAATAAAAACTTTGGAAACAGTTTAGGGTCACTCACCTCCATGGTTCAGAAACCATCCATCAAATATCATCGCCTTACTCAAATCCAAGCCTTAGATCACAAACGCAAAGCAATCAAGCCCTTTAAAAGTTCGGACAACACTTCCCCTAAATTTGCTTACTTTTGCTGCCGTCATGGCTTCATTATATTTCTCATTCAAACCCAAAGGTACACACACAACAACAAGTTCATTCGATAGCCATTCAGCAAGCTCCCAGAAGTACAAATACAAGTCAAGCTAGGGAAAAGTCCGGAAATGAAAGTTAAGCTCAAACCCAGAAAAACAGTTTTTGACATCATTTTTAGGTAATGGCACCAAAGGCACTACGATTATCGGATGAAGGTCCAAGACCCACCGTTTCGAAGCTAAGAGATCAGGCTACAATGCTGAAGAAGCCAACTCTGTCCAGTATCGAGTGTAACTAGGTAAAAAATGCAAGATACTACACCAGAACCGCAAAAACAGGTTCGCCAATCGTATTCTGGTGCAAACATCATAAATCAACCTACCTAAGTCCAAATTCAGAAATTCCAAAGCCATCCGAAAGATAAGAAACAGGGCTACATTTCATCAGAAGACCTCAACAACCAATTCGGAAGCATTCCCAACCAAAATAACCAATTACAGACGCAATTCTCACATTCGGGTAAAACCAGGGCAGCAAGGGTAATTCCGTCTTTTCACAAGATACGCTGCTCGGATTGACCTGAAAATTAGAAAATTTCCGGGTTCTCACACTCATTCTTTCGGGGCGTCACAAACTCCCCTCTTTAAAAGAACGTCATCCTCGACATTCCATCTTATACCAATCAAGTCGAGACATCCCGCAAGAATCACTAATATTTCAGACCAAACCCACTGTCCGGCATCCTAAACTTCAAGCCTAGGATACACTACAAGAATCTGAAGCCTAAGCTCTGATACCAACTGTGACGGCCCCACCTCCCCCTAAGGCGAACCAAAGGGTTCGGCGGGCCGCCTGCCCAGCTCTCGCCGGGACTCAGCCGTTCACTACAGTCCTCAAATGAATTACAATATAAATCTCAAATATTACAACAAGTTCTTCAATAATTACATGTCATAAGCGAAGCGGAAACTAAATTTTCAACTATACATCAAATGATTCCAAATCCAAACTGTACAAGATATATGCCATCCAGCCACATGAATATGTACTACTCGCCCTTCCTTCGCCTTGAGCCCTGTGGCGGGGAATAAAATCGTTTTGGGGGGAGCTAGAAGCTCAGCGAGTAACCAGTAAAAGCAGTCATCAAATATATTTCACAATAATGCATTTCAATGATGTCATGATTCCAAGATCAAATGTACATTTATTGCTCTCGTGAGCCAGTGAAATCATTGCACTTGAACACCCAACGCTCAAATAGATCATTTTACATTAACAGTGAGAGGGAGCCCCTTTTTCAGCTCCAGATAACATCAACATGAACCATAAACAGGGTGGAGACGTTGGTGTCCAGCACAAGACTTTCCCAGAATTCATTGAAGCCAAAATCATATCATGAATTCACATGCAAGCACGCATGAGATGCCGTCGAATAAATAATGCAAGAAACATTTCAATAATAACTTTGGAAACAGTTTAGGGTCACTCACCTCCATGGTTCAGAAACCATCCATCAAATATCATCGCCTTACTCAAATCCAAGCCTTAGATCACAAACGCAAAGCAATCAAGCCCTTTAAAAGTTCGGACAACACTTCCCCTAAATTTGCTTACTTTTGCAGCCGTCATGGCTTCATTATATTTCTCATTCAAACCCAAAGGTACACACACAACAACAAGTTCATTCAATAGCCATTCAGCAAGCTTCCAGAAGTACAAATACAAGTCAAGCTAGGGAAAAGTCCGGAAATGAAAGTTAAGCTCAAACCCAGAAAAACAATTTTTGACATCATTTTGCGGTAATGGCACCAAAGGCACTACGATTATCGGATGAAGGTCTAAGACCCACCGTTTCGAAGCTAAGAGATCAGGCTACAATGCTAAAGAAGCCAACTCTGTCCAGTATCGAGTGTAACCAGGTAAAAAATGCAAGATACTACACCAGAACCGCAAAAACAGGTTCGCCAATCGCATTCTAGTGCAAACATCATAAATCAACCTACCTAAGTCCAAATTCAGAAATTCCAAAGCCATCCGAAAGATAAGAAACAGGGCTACATTTCATCAGAAGACCTCAACAACCAATTCGGAAGCATTCCCAACCAAAATAACCAATTACAGACGCAATTCTCACATTCGGGTAAAACCAGGGCAGCAAGGGTAATTCCGTCTTTTCACAAGATACGCTGCTCGGATTGACCTGAAAATTAGAAAATTTCTGGGTTCTCACACTCATTCTTTCGGGGCGTCACAAACTCCCCTCCTTAAAAGAACGTCGTCCTCGACATTCCATCTTATACCAATCAAGTCGAGACATCCTGCAAGAATCACTAATATTTCAGACCAAACCCACTGTCCGGCATCCTAAACTTCAAGCCTAGGATACACTACAAGAATCTGAAGCCTAAGCTCTGATACCAACTGTGACGGCCCCACCTCCCCCTAAGGCGAACCAAAGGGTTCGGCGGGCCGCCTGCCCAGCTCTCGCCGGGACTCAGCCGTTCACTACAGTCCTCAAATGAATTACAATATAAATCTCAAATATTACAACAAGTTCTTCAATAATTACATGTCATAAGCGAAGCGGAAACTAAATTTTCAACTATACATCAAATGATTCCAAATCCAAACTGTACAAGATATATGCCATCCAGCCACATGAATATGTACTACTCGCCCTTCCTTCGCCTTGAGCCCTGTGGAGGGGAATAAAATCGTTTTGGGAGGAGCTAGAAGCTCAGCGAGTAACCAGTAAAAGCAGTCATCAAATATATTTCACAATAATGCATTTCAATGATGTCATGATTCCAAGATCAAATGTACATTTATTGCTCTCGTGAGCCAGTGAAATCATTGCACTTGAACACCCAACGCTCAAATAGATCATTTTACATTAACAGTGAGAGGGAGCCCCTTTTTGAGCTCCAGATAACATCAACATGAACCATAAACAGGGTGGAGACGTTGGTGTCCAGCACAAGACTTTCCCAGAACTCATTGAAGCCAAAATCATATCATGAATTCACATGCAAGCACGCATGAGATGCCGTCGAGTAAATAATGCAAGAAACATTTCAAAAAAAACTTTGGAAACAGTTTAGGGTCACTCACCTCCATGGTTCAGAAACCATCCATCAAATATCATCGCCTTACTCAAATCCAAGCCTTAGATCACAAACGCAAAGCAATCAAGCCCTTTAAAAGTTCGGACAACACTTCCCCTAAATTTGCTTACTTTTGCTGCCGTCATGGCTTCATTATATTTCTCATTCAAACCCAAAGGTACACACACAACAACAAGTTCATTCAATAGCCATTCAGCAAGCTCCCAGAAGTACAAATACAAGTCAAGCTAGGGAAAAGTCCGGAAATGAAAGTTAAGCTCAAACCCAGAAAAATAGTTTTTGACATCATTTTTAGGTAATGGCACCAAAGGCACTACGATTATCGGATGGAGCTCCAAGACCCACCGTTTCGAAGCTAAGAGATCAGGCTACAATGCTGAAGAAGCCAACTCTGTCCAGTATCGAGTGTAACCAGGTAAAAAATGCAAGATACTACACCAGAACCGCAAAAACAGGTTCGCCAATCGCATTCTGGTGCAAACATCATAAATCAACCTACCTAAGTCCAAAATCAGAAATTCCAAAGCCATCCGAAAGATAAGAAACAGGGCTACATTTCATCAGAAGACCTCAACAACCAATTCGGAAGCATTCCCAACCAAAATAACCAATTACAGACGCAATTCTCACATTCGGGTAAAACCAGGGCAGCAAGGGTAATTCCGTCTTTTCACAAGATACGCTGCTCGGATTGACCTGAAAATTAGAAAATTTCCGGGTTCTCACACTCATTCTTTCGGGGCGTCACAAACTCCCCTCCTTAAAAGAACGTCGTCCTCGACATTCCATCTTATACCAATCAAGTCGAGACATCCCGCAAGAATCACTAATATTTCAGACCAAACCCACTGTCCGGCATCCTAAACTTCAAGCCTAGGATACACTACAAGAATCTGAAGCCTAAGCTCTGATACCAACTGTGACGGCCCCACCTCCCCCTAAGGCGAACCAAAGGGTTCGGCGGGCCGCCTGCCCAGCTCTCGCCGGGACTCAGCCGTTCACTACAGTCCTCAAATGAATTACAATATAAATCTCAAATATTACAACAAGTTCTTCAATAATTACATGTCATAAGCGAAGCGGAAACTAAATTTTCAACTATACATCAAATGATTCCAAATCCAAACTGTACAAGATATATGCCATCCAGCCACATGAATATGTACTACTCGCCCTTCCTTCGCCTTGAGCCCTGTGGAGGGGAATAAAATCGTTTTGGGGGGAGCTAGAAGCTCAGCGAGTAACCAGTAAAAGCAGTCATCAAATATATTTCACAATAATGCATTTCAATGATGTCATGATTCCAAGATCAAATGTACATTTATTGCTCTCGTGAGCCAGTGAAATCATTGCACTTGAACACCCAACGCTCAAATAGATCATTTTACATTAACAGTGAGAGGGAGCCCCTTTTTGAGCTCCAGATAACATCAACATGAACCATAAACAGGGTGGAGACGTTGGTGTCCAGCACAAGACTTTCCCAGAACTCATTGAAGCCAAAATCATATCATGAATTCACATGCAAGCACGCATGAGATGCCGTCGAGTAAATAATGCAAGAAACATTTCAATAAAAACTTTGGAAACAGTTTAGGGTCACTCACCTCCATGGTTCAGAAACCATCCATCAAATATCATCGCCTTACTCAAATCCAAGCCTTAGATCACAAACGCAAAGCAATCAAGCCCTTTAAAAGTTCGGACAACACTTCCCCTAAATTTGCTTACTTTTGCTGCCGTCATGGCTTCATTATATTTCTCATTCAAACCCAAAGGTACACACACAACAACAAGTTCATTCGATAGCCATTCAGCAAGCTCCCAGAAGTACAAATACAAGTCAAGCTAGGGAAAAGTCCGGAAATGAAAGTTAAGCTCAAACCCAGAAAAATAGTTTTTGACATCATTTTTAGGTAATGGCACCAAAGGCACTACGATTATCGGATGGAGCTCCAAGACCCACCGTTTCGAAGCTAAGAGATCAGGCTACAATGCTGAAGAAGCCAACTCTGTCCAGTATCGAGTGTAACCAGGTAAAAAATGCAAGATACTACACCAGAACCGCAAAAACAGGTTCGCCAATCGCATTCTGGTGCAAACATCATAAATCAACCTACCTAAGTCCAAAATCAGAAATTCCAAAGCCATCCGAAAGATAAGAAACAGGGCTACATTTCATCAGAAGACCTCAACAACCAATTCGGAAGCATTCCCAACCAAAATAACCAATTACAGACGCAATTCTCACATTCGGGTAAAACCAGGGCAGCAAGGGTAATTCCGTCTTTTCACAAGATACGCTGCTCGGATTGACCTGAAAATTAGAAAATTTCCGGGTTCTCACACTCATTCTTTCGGGGCGTCACAAACTCCCCTCCTTAAAAGAACGTCGTCCTCGACATTCCATCTTATACCAATCAAGTCGAGACATCCCGCAAGAATCACTAATATTTCAGACCAAACCCACTGTCCGGCATCCTAAACTTCAAGCCTAGGATACACTACAAGAATCTGAAGCCTAAGCTCTGATACCAACTGTGACGGCCCCACCTCCCCCTAAGGCGAACCAAAGGGTTCGGCGGGCCGCCTGCCCAGCTCTCGCCGGGACTCAGCCGTTCACTACAGTCCTCAAATGAATTACAATATAAATCTCAAATATTACAACAAGTTCTTCAATAATTACATGTCACAAGCGAAGCGGAAACTAAATTTTCAACTATACATCAAATGATTCCAAATCCAAACTGTACAAGATATATGCCATCCAGCCACATGAATATGTACTACTCGCCCTTCCTTCGCCTTGAGCCCTGTGGAGGGGAATAAAATCGTTTTGGGGGGAGCTAGAAGCTCAGCGAGTAACCAGTAAAAGCAGTCATCAAATATATTTCACAATAATGCATTTCAATGATGTCATGATTCCAAGATCAAATGTACATTTATTGCTCTCGTGAGCCAGTGAAATCATTGCACTTGAACACCCAACGCTCAAATAGATCATTTTACATTAACAGTGAGAGGGAGCCCCTTTTTGAGCTCCAGATAACATCAACATGAACCATAAACAGGGTGGAGACGTTGGTGTCCAGCACAAGACTTTCCCAGAACTCATTGAAGCCAAAATCATATCATGAATTCACATGCAAGCACGCATGAGATGCCGTCGAGTAAATAATGCAAGAAACATTTCAATAAAAACTTTGGAAACAGTTTAGGGTCACTCACCTCCATGGTTCAGAAACCATCCATCAAATATCATCGCCTTACTCAAATCCAAGCCTTAGATCACAAACGCAAAGCAATCAAGCCCTTTAAAAGTTCGGACAACACTTCCCCTAAATTTGCTTACTTTTGCTGCCGTCATGGCTTCATTATATTTCTCATTCAAACCCAAAGGTACACACACAACAACAAGTTCATTCGATAGCCATTCAGCAAGCTCCCAGAAGTACAAATACAAGTCAAGCTAGGGAAAAGTCCGGAAATGAAAGTTAAGCTCAAACCCAGAAAAACAGTTTTTGACATCATTTTTAGGTAATGGCACCAAAGGCACTACGATTATCGGATGAAGGTCCAAGACCCACCGTTTCGAAGCTAAGAGATCAGGCTACAATGCTGAAGAAGCCAACTCTGTCCAGTATCGAGTGTAACTAGGTAAAAAATGCAAGATACTACACCAGAACCGCAAAAACAGGTTCGCCAATCGTATTCTGGTGCAAACATCATAAATCAACCTACCTAAGTCCAAATTCAGAAATTCCAAAGCCATCCGAAAGATAAGAAACAGGGCTACATTTCATCAGAAGACCTCAACAACCAATTCGGAAGCATTCCCAACCAAAATAACCAATTACAGACGCAATTCTCACATTCGGGTAAAACCAGGGCAGCAAGGGTAATTCCGTCTTTTCACAAGATACGCTGCTCGGATTGACCTGAAAATTAGAAAATTTCCGGGTTCTCACACTCATTCTTTCGGGGCGTCACAAACTCCCCTCTTTAAAAGAACGTCATCCTCGACATTCCATCTTATACCAATCAAGTCGAGACATCCCGCAAGAATCACTAATATTTCAGACCAAACCCACTGTCCGGCATCCTAAACTTCAAGCCTAGGATACACTACAAGAATCTGAAGCCTAAGCTCTGATACCAACTGTGACGGCCCCACCTCCCCCTAAGGCGAACCAAAGGGTTCGGCGGGCCGCCTGCCCAGCTCTCGCCGGGACTCAGCCGTTCACTACAGTCCTCAAATGAATTACAATATAAATCTCAAATATTACAACAAGTTCTTCAATAATTACATGTCATAAGCGAAGCGGAAACTAAATTTTCAACTATACATCAAATGATTCCAAATCCAAACTGTACAAGATATATGCCATCCAGCCACATGAATATGTACTACTCGCCCTTCCTTCGCCTTGAGCCCTGTGGCGGGGAATAAAATCGTTTTGGGGGGAGCTAGAAGCTCAGCGAGTAACCAGTAAAAGCAGTCATCAAATATATTTCACAATAATGCATTTCAATGATGTCATGATTCCAAGATCAAATGTACATTTATTGCTCTCGTGAGCCAGTGAAATCATTGCACTTGAACACCCAACGCTCAAATAGATCATTTTACATTAACAGTGAGAGGGAGCCCCTTTTTCAGCTCCAGATAACATCAACATGAACCATAAACAGGGTGGAGACGTTGGTGTCCAGCACAAGACTTTCCCAGAATTCATTGAAGCCAAAATCATATCATGAATTCACATGCAAGCACGCATGAGATGCCGTCGAATAAATAATGCAAGAAACATTTCAATAATAACTTTGGAAACAGTTTAGGGTCACTCACCTCCATGGTTCAGAAACCATCCATCAAATATCATCGCCTTACTCAAATCCAAGCCTTAGATCACAAACGCAAAGCAATCAAGCCCTTTAAAAGTTCGGACAACACTTCCCCTAAATTTGCTTACTTTTGCAGCCGTCATGGCTTCATTATATTTCTCATTCAAACCCAAAGGTACACACACAACAACAAGTTCATTCAATAGCCATTCAGCAAGCTTCCAGAAGTACAAATACAAGTCAAGCTAGGGAAAAGTCCGGAAATGAAAGTTAAGCTCAAACCCAGAAAAACAATTTTTGACATCATTTTGCGGTAATGGCACCAAAGGCACTACGATTATCGGATGAAGGTCTAAGACCCACCGTTTCGAAGCTAAGAGATCAGGCTACAATGCTAAAGAAGCCAACTCTGTCCAGTATCGAGTGTAACCAGGTAAAAAATGCAAGATACTACACCAGAACCGCAAAAACAGGTTCGCCAATCGCATTCTAGTGCAAACATCATAAATCAACCTACCTAAGTCCAAATTCAGAAATTCCAAAGCCATCCGAAAGATAAGAAACAGGGCTACATTTCATCAGAAGACCTCAACAACCAATTCGGAAGCATTCCCAACCAAAATAACCAATTACAGACGCAATTCTCACATTCGGGTAAAACCAGGGCAGCAAGGGTAATTCCGTCTTTTCACAAGATACGCTGCTCGGATTGACCTGAAAATTAGAAAATTTCTGGGTTCTCACACTCATTCTTTCGGGGCGTCACAAACTCCCCTCCTTAAAAGAACGTCGTCCTCGACATTCCATCTTATACCAATCAAGTCGAGACATCCTGCAAGAATCACTAATATTTCAGACCAAACCCACTGTCCGGCATCCTAAACTTCAAGCCTAGGATACACTACAAGAATCTGAAGCCTAAGCTCTGATACCAACTGTGACGGCCCCACCTCCCCCTAAGGCGAACCAAAGGGTTCGGCGGGCCGCCTGCCCAGCTCTCGCCGGGACTCAGCCGTTCACTACAGTCCTCAAATGAATTACAATATAAATCTCAAATATTACAACAAGTTCTTCAATAATTACATGTCATAAGCGAAGCGGAAACTAAATTTTCAACTATACATCAAATGATTCCAAATCCAAACTGTACAAGATATATGCCATCCAGCCACATGAATATGTACTACTCGCCCTTCCTTCGCCTTGAGCCCTGTGGAGGGGAATAAAATCGTTTTGGGAGGAGCTAGAAGCTCAGCGAGTAACCAGTAAAAGCAGTCATCAAATATATTTCACAATAATGCATTTCAATGATGTCATGATTCCAAGATCAAATGTACATTTATTGCTCTCGTGAGCCAGTGAAATCATTGCACTTGAACACCCAACGCTCAAATAGATCATTTTACATTAACAGTGAGAGGGAGCCCCTTTTTGAGCTCCAGATAACATCAACATGAACCATAAACAGGGTGGAGACGTTGGTGTCCAGCACAAGACTTTCCCAGAACTCATTGAAGCCAAAATCATATCATGAATTCACATGCAAGCACGCATGAGATGCCGTCGAGTAAATAATGCAAGAAACATTTCAAAAAAAACTTTGGAAACAGTTTAGGGTCACTCACCTCCATGGTTCAGAAACCATCCATCAAATATCATCGCCTTACTCAAATCCAAGCCTTAGATCACAAACGCAAAGCAATCAAGCCCTTTAAAAGTTCGGACAACACTTCCCCTAAATTTGCTTACTTTTGCTGCCGTCATGGCTTCATTATATTTCTCATTCAAACCCAAAGGTACACACACAACAACAAGTTCATTCAATAGCCATTCAGCAAGCTCCCAGAAGTACAAATACAAGTCAAGCTAGGGAAAAGTCCGGAAATGAAAGTTAAGCTCAAACCCAGAAAAATAGTTTTTGACATCATTTTTAGGTAATGGCACCAAAGGCACTACGATTATCGGATGGAGCTCCAAGACCCACCGTTTCGAAGCTAAGAGATCAGGCTACAATGCTGAAGAAGCCAACTCTGTCCAGTATCGAGTGTAACCAGGTAAAAAATGCAAGATACTACACCAGAACCGCAAAAACAGGTTCGCCAATCGCATTCTGGTGCAAACATCATAAATCAACCTACCTAAGTCCAAAATCAGAAATTCCAAAGCCATCCGAAAGATAAGAAACAGGGCTACATTTCATCAGAAGACCTCAACAACCAATTCGGAAGCATTCCCAACCAAAATAACCAATTACAGACGCAATTCTCACATTCGGGTAAAACCAGGGCAGCAAGGGTAATTCCGTCTTTTCACAAGATACGCTGCTCGGATTGACCTGAAAATTAGAAAATTTCCGGGTTCTCACACTCATTCTTTCGGGGCGTCACAAACTCCCCTCCTTAAAAGAACGTCGTCCTCGACATTCCATCTTATACCAATCAAGTCGAGACATCCCGCAAGAATCACTAATATTTCAGACCAAACCCACTGTCCGGCATCCTAAACTTCAAGCCTAGGATACACTACAAGAATCTGAAGCCTAAGCTCTGATACCAACTGTGACGGCCCCACCTCCCCCTAAGGCGAACCAAAGGGTTCGGCGGGCCGCCTGCCCAGCTCTCGCCGGGACTCAGCCGTTCACTACAGTCCTCAAATGAATTACAATATAAATCTCAAATATTACAACAAGTTCTTCAATAATTACATGTCATAAGCGAAGCGGAAACTAAATTTTCAACTATACATCAAATGATTCCAAATCCAAACTGTACAAGATATATGCCATCCAGCCACATGAATATGTACTACTCGCCCTTCCTTCGCCTTGAGCCCTGTGGAGGGGAATAAAATCGTTTTGGGGGGAGCTAGAAGCTCAGCGAGTAACCAGTAAAAGCAGTCATCAAATATATTTCACAATAATGCATTTCAATGATGTCATGATTCCAAGATCAAATGTACATTTATTGCTCTCGTGAGCCAGTGAAATCATTGCACTTGAACACCCAACGCTCAAATAGATCATTTTACATTAACAGTGAGAGGGAGCCCCTTTTTGAGCTCCAGATAACATCAACATGAACCATAAACAGGGTGGAGACGTTGGTGTCCAGCACAAGACTTTCCCAGAACTCATTGAAGCCAAAATCATATCATGAATTCACATGCAAGCACGCATGAGATGCCGTCGAGTAAATAATGCAAGAAACATTTCAATAAAAACTTTGAAAACAGTTTAGGGTCACTCACCTCCATGGTTCAGAAACCATCCATCAAATATCATCGCCTTACTCAAATCCAAGCCTTAGATCACAAACGCAAAGCAATCAAGCCCTTTAAAAGTTCGGACAACACTTCCCCTAAATTTGCTTACTTTTGCTGCCGTCATGGCTTCATTATATTTCTCATTCAAACCCAAAGGTACACACACAACAACAAGTTCATTCAATAGCCATTCAGCAAGCTCCCAGAAGTACAAATACAAGTCAAGCTAGGGAAAAGTCCGGAAATGAAAGTTAAGCTCAAACCCAGAAAAACAGTTTTTGACATCATTTTTAGGTAATGGCACCAAAGGCACTACGATTATCGGATGAAGGTCCAAGACCCACCGTTTCGAAGCTAAGAGATCAGGCTACAATGCTGAAGAAGCCAACTCTGTCCAGTATCGAGTGTAACTAGGTAAAAAATGCAAGATACTACACCAGAACCGCAAAAACAGGTTCGCCAATCGTATTCTGGTGCAAACATCATAAATCAACCTACCTAAGTCCAAATTCAGAAATTCCAAAGCCATCCGAAAGATAAGAAACAGGGCTACATTTCATCAGAAGACCTCAACAACCAATTCGGAAGCATTCCCAACCAAAATAACCAATTACAGACGCAATTCTCACATTCGGGTAAAACCAGGGCAGCAAGGGTAATTCCGTCTTTTCACAAGATACGCTGCTCGGATTGACCTGAAAATTAGAAAATTTCCGGGTTCTCACACTCATTCTTTCGGGGCGTCACAAACTCCCCTCTTTAAAAGAACGTCATCCTCGACATTCCATCTTATACCAATCAAGTCGAGACATCCCGCAAGAATCACTAATATTTCAGACCAAACCCACTGTCCGGCATCCTAAACTTCAAGCCTAGGATACACTACAAGAATCTGAAGCCTAAGCTCAGATAGCAACTGTGACGGCCCCACCTCCCCCTAAGGCGAACCAAAGGGTTCGGCGGGCCGCCTGCCCAGCTCTCGCCGGGACTCAGCCGTTCACTACAGTCCTCAAATGAATTACAATATAAATCTCAAATATTACAACAAGTTCTTCAATAATTACATGTCATAAGCGAAGCGGAAACTAAATTTTCAACTATACATCAAATGATTCCAAATCCAAACTGTACAAGATATATGCCATCCAGCCACATGAATATGTACTACTCGCCCTTCCTTCGCCTTGAGCCCTGTGGCGGGGAATAAAATCGTTTTGGGGGGAGCTAGAAGCTCAGCGAGTAACCAGTAAAAGCAGTCATCAAATATATTTCACAATAATGCATTTCAATGATGTCATGATTCCAAGATCAAATGTACATTTATTGCTCTCGTGAGCCAGTGAAATCATTGCACTTGAACACCCAACGCTCAAATAGATCATTTTACATTAACAGTGAGAGGGAGCCCCTTTTTGAGCTCCAGATAACATCAACATGAACCATAAACAGGGTGGAGACGTTGGTGTCCAGCACAAGACTTTCCCAGAATTCATTGAAGCCAAAATCATATCATGAATTCACATGCAAGCACGCATGAGATGCCGTCGAGTAAATAATGCAAGAAACATTTCAATAATAACTTTGGAAACAGTTTAGGGTCACTCACCTCCATGGTTCAGAAACCATCCATCAAATATCATCGCCTTACTCAAATCCAAGCCTTAGATCACAAACGCAAAGCAATCAAGCCCTTTAAAAGTTCGGACAACACTTCCCCTAAATTTGCTTACTTTTGCTGCCGTCATGGCTTCATTATATTTCTCATTCAAACCCAAAGGTACACACACAACAACAAGTTCATTCAATAGCCATTCAGCAAGCTCCCAGAAGTACAAATACAAGTCAAGCTAGGGAAAAGTCCGGAAATGAAAGTTAAGCTCAAACCCAGAAAAATAGTTTTTGACATCATTTTTAGGTAATGGCACCAAAGGCACTACGATTATCGGATGGAGGTCCAAGACCCACCGTTTCGAAGCTAAGAGATCAGGCTACAATGCTGAAGAAGCCAACTCTGTCCAGTATCAAGTGTAACCAGGTAAAAAATGCAAGATACTACACCAGAACCGCAAAAACAGGTTCGCCAATCGCATTCTGGTGCAAACATCATAAATCAACCTACCTAAGTCCAAATTCAGAAATTCCAAAGCCATCCGAAAGATAAGAAACAGGGCTACATTTCATCAGAAGACCTCAACAACCAATTCGGAAGCATTCCCAACCAAAATAACCAATTACAGACGCAATTCTCACATTCGGGTAAAACCAGGGCAGCAAGGGTAATTCCGTCTTTTCACAAGATACGCTGCTCGGATTGACCTGAAAATTAGAAAATTTCCGGGTTCTCACACTCATTCTTTCGGGGCGTCACAAACTCCCCTCCTTAAAAGAACGTCGTCCTCGACATTCCATCTTATACCAATCAAGTCGAGACATCCCGCAAGAATCACTAATATTTCAGACCAAACCCACTGTCCGGCATCCTAAACTTCAAGCCTAGGATACACTACAAGAATCTGAAGCCTAAGCTCTGATACCAACTGTGACGGCCCCACCTCCCCCTAAGGCGAACCAAAGGGTTCGGCGGGCCGCCTGCCCAGCTCTCGCCGGGACTCAGCCGTTCACTACAGTCCTCAAATGAATTACAATATAAATCTCAAATATTACAACAAGTTCTTCAATAATTACATGTCATAAGCTAAGCGGAAACTAAATTTTCAACTATACATCAAATGATTCCAAATCCAAACTGTACAAGATATATGCCATCCAGCCACATGAATATGTACTACTCGCCCTTCCTTCGCCTTGAGCCCTGTGGAGGGGAATAAAATCGTTTTGGGGGGAGCTAGAAGCTCAGCGAGTAACCAGTAAAAGCAGTCATCAAATATATTTCACAATAATGCATTTCAATGATGTCATGATTCCAAGATCAAATGTACATTTATTGCTCTCGTGAGCCAGTGAAATCATTGCACTTGAACACCCAACGCTCAAATAGATCATTTTACATTAACAGTGAGAGGGAGCCCCTTTTTGAGCTCCAGATAACATCAACATGAACCATAAACAGGGTGGAGACGTTGGTGTCCAGCACAAGACTTTCCCAGAACTCATTGAAGCCAAAATCATATCATGAATTCACATGCAAGCACGCATGAGATGCCGTCGAGTAAATAATACAAGAAACATTTCAATAAAAACTTTGGAAACAGTTTAGGGTCACTCACCTCCATGGTTCAGAAACCATCCATCAAATATCATCGCCTTACTCAAATCCAAGCCTTAGATCACAAACGCAAAGCAATCAAGCCCTTTAAAAGTTCGGACAACACTTCCCCTAAATTTGCTTACTTTTGCTGCCGTCATGGCTTCATTATATTTCTCATTCAAACCCAAAGGTACACACACAACAACAAGTTCATTCAATAGCCATTCAGCAAGCTCCCAGAAGTACAAATACAAGTCAAGCTAGGGAAAAGTCCGGAAATGAAAGTTAAGCTCAAACCCAGAAAAACAGTTTTTGACATCATTTTGCGGTAATGGCACCAAAGGCACTACGATTATCGGATGAAGGTCCAAGACCCACCGTTTCGAAGCTAAGAGATCAGGCTACAATGCTGAAGAAGCCAACTCTGTCCAGTATCGAGTGTAACCAGGTAAAAAATGCAAGATACTACACCAGAACCGCAAAAACAGGTTCGCCAATCGCATTCTGGTGCAAACATCATAAATCAACCTACCTAAGTCCAAATTCAGAAATTCCAAAGCCATCCGAAAGATAAGAAACAGGGCTACATTTCATCAGAAGACCTCAACAACCAATTCGGAAGCATTCCCAACCAAAATAACCAATTACAGACGCAATTCTCACATTCGGGTAAAACCAGGGCAGCAAGGGTAATTCCGTCTTTTCACAAGATACGCTGCTCGGATTGACCTGAAAATTAGAAAATTTCCGGGTTCTCACACTCATTCTTTCGGGGCGTCACAAACTCCCCTCCTTAAAAGAACGTCGTCCTCGACATTCCATCTTATACCAATCAAGTCGAGACATCCCGCAAGAATCACTAATATTTCAGACCAAACCCACTGTCCGGCATCCTAAACTTCAAGCCTAGGATACACTACAAGAATCTGAAGCCTAAGCTCTGATACCAACTGTGACGGCCCCACCTCCCCCTAAGGCGAACCAAAGGGTTCGGCGGGCCGCCTGCCCAGCTCTCGCCGGGACTCAGCCGTTCACTACAGTCCTCAAATGAATTACAATATAAATCTCAAATATTACAACAAGTTCTTCAATAATTACATGTCATAAGCGAAGCGGAAACTAAATTTTCAACTATACATCAAATGATTCCAAATCCAAACTGTACAAGATATATGCCATCCAGCCACATGAATATGTACTACTCGCCCTTCCTTCGCCTTGAGCCCTGTGGAGGGGAATAAAATCGTTTTGGGGGGAGCTAGAAGCTCAGCGAGTAACCAGTAAAAGCAGTCATCAAATATATTTCACAATAATGCATTTCAATGATGTCATGATTCCAAGATCAAATGTACATTTATTGCTCTCGTGAGCCAGTGAAATCATTGCACTTGAACACCCAACGCTCAAATAGATCATTTTACATTAACAGTGAGAGGGAGCCCCTTTTTGAGCTCCAGATAACATCAACATGAACCATAAACAGGGTGGAGACGTTGGTGTCCAGCACAAGACTTTCCCAGAACTCATTGAAGCCAAAATCATATCATGAATTCACATGCAAGCACGCATGAGATGCCGTCGAGTAAATAATGCAAGAAACATTTCAATAAAAACTTTGAAAACAGTTTAGGGTCACTCACCTCCATGGTTCAGAAACCATCCATCAAATATCATCGCCTTACTCAAATCCAAGCCTTAGATCACAAACGCAAAGCAATCAAGCCCTTTAAAAGTTCGGACAACACTTCCCCTAAATTTGCTTACTTTTGCTGCCGTCATGGCTTCATTATATTTCTCATTCAAACCCAAAGGTACACACACAACAACAAGTTCATTCAATAGCCATTCAGCAAGCTCCCAGAAGTACAAATACAAGTCAAGCTAGGGAAAAGTCCGGAAATGAAAGTTAAGCTCAAACCCAGAAAAACAGTTTTTGACATCATTTTTAGGTAATGGCACCAAAGGCACTACGATTATCGGATGAAGGTCCAAGACCCACCGTTTCGAAGCTAAGAGATCAGGCTACAATGCTGAAGAAGCCAACTCTGTCCAGTATCGAGTGTAACCAGGTAAAAAATGCAAGATACTACACCAGAACCGCAAAAACAGGTTCGCCAATCGTATTCTGGTGCAAACATCATAAATCAACCTACCTAAGTCCAAATTCAGAAATTCCAAAGCCATCCAAAAGATAAGAAACAGGGCTACATTTCATCAGAAGACCTCAACAACCAATTCGGAAGCATTCCCAACCAAAATAACCAATTACAGACGCAATTCTCACATTCGGGTAAAACCAGGGCAGCAAGGGTAATTCCGTCTTTTCACAAGATACGCTGCTCGGATTGACCTGAAAATTAGAAAATTTCTGGGTTCTCACACTCATTCTTTCGGGGCGTCACAAACTCCCCTCCTTAAAAGAACGTCGTCCTCGACATTCCATCTTATACCAATCAAGTCGAGACATCCTGCAAGAATCACTAATATTTCAGACCAAACCCACTGTCCGGCATCCTAAACTTCAAGCCTAGGACACACTACAAGAATCTGAAGTCTAAGCTCTGATACCAACTGTGACGGCCCCACCTCCCCCTAAGGCGAACCAAAGGGTTCGGCGGGCCGCCTGCCCAGCTCTCGCCGGGACTCAGCCGTTCACTACAGTCCTCAAATGAATTACAATATAAATCTCAAATATTACAACAAGTTCTTCAATAATTACATGTCATAAGCGAAGCGGAAACTAAATTTTCAACTATACATCAAATGATTCCAAATCCAAACTGTACAAGATATATGCCATCCAGCCACATGAATATGTACTACTCGCCCTTCCTTCGCCTTGAGCCCTGTGGAGGGGAATAAAATCGTTTTGGGAGGAGCTAGAAACTCAGCGAGTAACCAGTAAAAGCAGTCATCAAATATATTTCACAATAATGCATTTCAATGATGTCATGATTCCAAGATCAAATGTACATTTATTGCTCTCGTGAGCCAGTGAAATCATTGCACTTGAACACCCAACGCTCAAATAGATCATTTTACATTAACAGTGAGAGGGAGCCCCTTTTTGAGCTCCAGATAACATCAACATGAACCATAAACAGGGTGGAGACGTTGGTGTCCAGCACAAGACTTTCCCAGAACTCATTGAAGCCAAAATCATATCATGAATTCACATGCAAGCACGCATGAGATGCCGTCGAGTAAATAATGCAAGAAACATTTCAAAAAAAACTTTGGAAACAGTTTAGGGTCACTCACCTCCATGGTTCAGAAACCATCCATCAAATATCATCGCCTTACTCAAATCCAAGCCTTAGATCACAAACGCAAAGCAATCAAGCCCTTTAAAAGTTCGGACAACACTTCCCCTAAATTTGCTTACTTTTGCTGCCGTCATGGCTTCATTATATTTCTCATTCAAACCCAAAGGTACACACACAACAACAAGTTCATTCAATAGCCATTCAGCAAGCTCCCAGAAGTACAAATACAAGTCAAGCTAGGGAAAAGTCCGGAAATGAAAGTTAAACTCAAACCCAGAAAAATAGTTTTTGACATCATTTTTAGGTAATGGCACCAAATGCACTACGATTATCGGATGGAGGTCCAAGACCCACCGTTTCGAAGCTAAGAGATCAGGCTACAATGCTGAAGAAGCCAACTCTGTCCAGTATCGAGTGTAACCAGGTAAAAAATGCAAGATACTACACCAGAACCGCAAAAACAGGTTCGCCAATCGCATTCTGGTGCAAACATCATAAATCAACCTACCTAAGTCCAAATTCAGAAATTCCAAAGCCATCCGAAAGACAAGAAACAGGGCTACATTTCATCAGAAGACCTCAACAACCAATTCGGAAGCATTCCCAACCAAAATAACCAATTACAGACGCAATTCTCACATTCGGGTAAAACCAGGGCAGCAAGGGTAATTCCGTCTTTTCACAAGATACGCTTCTCGGATTGACCTGAAAATTAGAAAATTTCTGGGTTCTCACACTCATTCTTTCGGGGCGTCACAAACTCCCCTCCTTAAAAGAACGTCGTCCTCGACATTCCATCTTATACCAATCAAGTCGAGACATCCCGCAAGAATCACTAATATTTCAGACCAAACCCACTGTCCGGCATCCTAAACTTCAAGCCTAGGATACACTACAAGAATCTGAAGCCTAAGCTCTGATACCAACTGTGACGGCCCCACCTCCCCCTAAGGCGAACCAAAGGGTTCGGCGGGCCGCCTGCCCAGCTCTCGCCGGGACTCAGCCGTTCACTACAGTCCTCAAATGAATTACAATATAAATCTCAAATATTACAACAAGTTCTTCAATAATTACATGTCATAAGCGAAGCGGAAACTAAATTTTCAACTATACATCAAATGATTCCAAATCCAAACTGTACAAGATATATGCCATCCAGCCACATGAATATGTACTACTCGCCCTTCCTTCGCCTTGAGCCCTGTGGAGGGGAATAAAATCGTTTTGGGGGGAGCTAGAAGCTCAGCGAGTAACCAGTAAAAGCAGTCATCAAATATATTTCACAATAATGCATTTCAATGATGTCATGATTCCAAGATCAAATGTACATTTATTGCTCTCGTGAGCCAGTGAAATCATTGCACTTGAACACCCAACGCTCAAATAGATCATTTTACATTAACAGTGAGAGGGAGCCCCTTTTTGAGCTCCAGATAACATCAACATGAACCATAAACAGGGTGGAGACGTTGGTGTCCAGCACAAGACTTTCCCAGAACTCATTGAAGCCAAAATCATATCATGAATTCACATGCAAGCACGCATGAGATGCCGTCGAGTAAATAATGCAAGAAACATTTCAATAAAAACTTTGGAAACAGTTTAGGGTCACTCACCTCCATGGTTCAGAAACCATCCATCAAATATCATCGCCTTACTCAAATCCAAGCCTTAGATCACAAACGCAAAGCAATCAAGCCCTTTAAAAGTTCGGACAACACTTCCCCTAAATTTGCTTACTTTTGCTGCCGTCATGGCTTCATTATATTTCTCATTCAAACCCAAAGGTACACACACAACAACAAGTTCATTCAATAGCCATTCAGCAAGCTCCCAGAAGTACAAATACAAGTCAAGCTAGGGAAAAGTCCGGAAATGAAAGTTAAGCTCAAACCCAGAAAAACAGTTTTTGACATCATTTTTAGGTAATGGCACCAAAGGCACTACGATTATCGGATGAAGGTCCAAGACCCACCGTTTCGAAGCTAAGAGATCAGGCTACAATGCTGAAGAAGCCAACTCTGTCCAGTATCGAGTGTAACCAGGTAAAAAATGCAAGATACTACACCAGAACCGCAAAAACAGGTTCGCCAATCGTATTCTGGTGCAAACATCATAAATCAACCTACCTAAGTCCAAATTCAGAAATTCCAAAGCCATCCGAAAGATAAGAAACAGGGCTACATTTCATCAGAAGACCTCAACAACCAATTCGGAAGCATTCCCAACCAAAATAACCAATTACAGACGCAATTCTCACATTCGGGTAAAACCAGGGCAGCAAGGGTAATTCCGTCTTTTCACAAGATACGCTGCTCGGATTGACCTGAAAATTAGAAAATTTCTGGGTTCTCACACTCATTCTTTCGGGGCGTCACAAACTCCCCTCCTTAAAAGAACGTCGTCCTCGACATTCCATCTTATACCAATCAAGTCGAGACATCCTGCAAGAATCACTAATATTTCAGACCAAACCCACTGTCCGGCATCCTAAACTTCAAGCCTAGGACACACTACAAGAATCTGAAGTCTAAGCTCTGATACCAACTGTGACGGCCCCACCTCCCCCTAAGGCGAACCAAAGGGTTCGGCGGGCCGCCTGCCCAGCTCTCGCCGGGACTCAGCCGTTCACTACAGTCCTCAAATGAATTACAATATAAATCTCAAATATTACAACAAGTTCTTCAATAATTACATGTCATAAGCGAAGCGGAAACTAAATTTTCAACTATACATCAAATGATTCCAAATCCAAACTGTACAAGATATATGCCATCCAGCCACATGAATATGTACTACTCGCCCTTCCTTCGCCTTGAGCCCTGTGGAGGGGAATAAAATCGTTTTGGGGGGAGCTAGAAGCTCAGCGAGTAACCAGTAAAAGCAGTCATCAAATATATTTCACAATAATGCATTTCAATGATGTCATGATTCCAAGATCAAATGTACATTTATTGCTCTCGTGAGCCAGTGAAATCATTGCACTTGAACACCCAACGCTCAAATAGATCATTTTACATTAACAGTGAGAGGGAGCCCCTTTTTGAGCTCCAGATAACATCAACATGAACCATAAACAGGGTGGAGACGTTGGTGTCCAGCACAAGACTTTCCCAGAACTCATTGAAGCCAAAATCATATCATGAATTCACATGCAAGCACGCATGAGATGCCGTCGAGTAAATAATGCAAGAAACATTTCAAAAAAAACTTTGGAAACAGTTTAGGGTCACTCACCTCCATGGTTCAGAAACCATCCATCAAATATCATCGCCTTACTCAAATCCAAGCCTTAGATCACAAACGCAAAGCAATCAAGCCCTTTAAAAGTTCGGACAACACTTCCCCTAAATTTGCTTACTTTTGCTGCCGTCATGGCTTCATTATATTTCTCATTCAAACCCAAAGGTACACACACAACAACAAGTTCATTCAATAGCCATTCAGCAAGCTCCCAGAAGTACAAATACAAGTCAAGCTAGGGAAAAGTCCGGAAATGAAAGTTAAACTCAAACCCAGAAAAATAGTTTTTGACATCATTTTTAGGTAATGGCACCAAATGCACTACGATTATCGGATGGAGGTCCAAGACCCACCGTTTCGAAGCTAAGAGATCAGGCTACAATGCTGAAGAAGCCAACTCTGTCCAGTATCGAGTGTAACCAGGTAAAAAATGCAAGATACTACACCAGAACCGCAAAAACAGGTTCGCCAATCGCATTCTGGTGCAAACATCATAAATCAACCTACCTAAGTCCAAATTCAGAAATTCCAAAGCCATCCGAAAGACAAGAAACAGGGCTACATTTCATCAGAAGACCTCAACAACCAATTCGGAAGCATTCCCAACCAAAATAACCAATTACAGACGCAATTCTCACATTCGGGTAAAACCAGGGCAGCAAGGGTAATTCCGTCTTTTCACAAGATACGCTTCTCGGATTGACCTGAAAATTAGAAAATTTCTGGGTTCTCACACTCATTCTTTCGGGGCGTCACAAACTCCCCTCCTTAAAAGAACGTCGTCCTCGACATTCCATCTTATACCAATCAAGTCGAGACATCCCGCAAGAATCACTAATATTTCAGACCAAACCCACTGTCCGGCATCCTAAACTTCAAGCCTAGGATACACTACAAGAATCTGAAGCCTAAGCTCTGATACCAACTGTGACGGCCCCACCTCCCCCTAAGGCGAACCAAAGGGTTCGGCGGGCCGCCTGCCCAGCTCTCGCCGGGACTCAGCCGTTCACTACAGTCCTCAAATGAATTACAATATAAATTTCAAATATTACAACAAGTTCTTCAATAATTACATGTCATAAGCGAAGCGGAAACTAAATTTTCAACTATACATCAAATGATTCCAAATCCAAACTGTACAAGATATATGCCATCCAGCCACATGAATATGTACTACTCGCCCTTCCTTCGCCTTGAGCCCTGTGGAGGGGAATAAAATCGTTTTGGGGGGAGCTAGAAGCTCAGCGAGTAACCAGTAAAAGCAGTCATCAAATATATTTCACAATAATGCATTTCAATGATGTCATGATTCCAAGATCAAATGTACATTTATTGCTCTCGTGAGCCAGTGAAATCATTGCACTTGAACACCCAACGCTCAAATAGATCATTTTACATTAACAGTGAGAGGGAGCCCCTTTTTGAGCTCCAGATAACATCAACATGAACCATAAACAGGGTGGAGACGTTGGTGTCCAGCACAAGACTTTCCCAGAACTCATTGAAGCCAAAATCATATCATGAATTCACATGCAAGCACGCATGAGATGCCGTCGAGTAAATAATGCAAGAAACATTTCAATAAAAACTTTGGAAACAGTTTAGGGTCACTCACCTCCATGGTTCAGAAACCATCCATCAAATATCATCGCCTTACTCAAATCCAAGCCTTAGATCACAAACGCAAAGCAATCAAGCCCTTTAAAAGTTCGGACAACACTTCCCCTAAATTTGCTTACTTTTGCTGCCGTCATGGCTTCATTATATTTCTCATTCAAACCCAAAGGTACACACACAACAACAAGTTCATTCAATAGCCATTCAGCAAGCTCCCAGAAGTACAAATACAAGTCAAGCTAGGGAAAAGTCCGGAAATGAAAGTTAAGCTCAAACCCAGAAAAACAGTTTTTGACATCATTTTTAGGTAATGGCACCAAAGGCACTACGATTATCGGATGAAGGTCCAAGACCCACCGTTTCGAAGCTAAGAGATCAGGCTACAATGCTGAAGAAGCCAACTCTGTCCAGTATCGAGTGTAACCAGGTAAAAAATGCAAGATACTACACCAGAACCGCAAAAACAGGTTCGCCAATCGTATTCTGGTGCAAACATCATAAATCAACCTACCTAAGTCCAAATTCAGAAATTCCAAAGCCATCCGAAAGATAAGAAACAGGGCTACATTTCATCAGAAGACCTCAACAACCAATTCGGAAGCATTCCCAACCAAAATAACCAATTACAGACGCAATTCTCACATTCGGGTAAAACCAGGGCAGCAAGGGTAATTCCGTCTTTTCACAAGATACGCTGCTCGGATTGACCTGAAAATTAGAAAATTTCTGGGTTCTCACACTCATTCTTTCGGGGCGTCACAAACTCCCCTCCTTAAAAGAACGTCGTCCTCGACATTCCATCTTATACCAATCAAGTCGAGACATCCTGCAAGAATCACTAATATTTCAGACCAAACCCACTGTCCGGCATCCTAAACTTCAAGCCTAGGACACACTACAAGAATCTGAAGTCTAAGCTCTGATACCAACTGTGACGGCCCCACCTCCCCCTAAGGCGAACCAAAGGGTTCGGCGGGCCGCCTGCCCAGCTCTCGCCGGGACTCAGCCGTTCACTACAGTCCTCAAATGAATTACAATATAAATCTCAAATATTACAACAAGTTCTTCAATAATTACATGTCATAAGCGAAGCGGAAACTAAATTTTCAACTATACATCAAATGATTCCAAATCCAAACTGTACAAGATATATGCCATCCAGCCACATGAATATGTACTACTCGCCCTTCCTTCGCCTTGAGCCCTGTGGAGGGGAATAAAATCGTTTTGGGGGGAGCTAGAAGCTCAGCGAGTAACCAGTAAAAGCAGTCATCAAATATATTTCACAATAATGCATTTCAATGATGTCATGATTCCAAGATCAAATGTACATTTATTGCTCTCGTGAGCCAGTGAAATCATTGCACTTGAACACCCAACGCTCAAATAGATCATTTTACATTAACAGTGAGAGGGAGCCCCTTTTTGAGCTCCAGATAACATCAACATGAACCATAAACAGGGTGGAGACGTTGGTGTCCAGCACAAGACTTTCCCAGAACTCATTGAAGCCAAAATCATATCATGAATTCACATGCAAGCACGCATGAGATGCCGTCGAGTAAATAATGCAAGAAACATTTCAATAAAAACTTTGGAAACAGTTTAGGGTCACTCACCTCCATGGTTCAGAAACCATCCATCAAATATCATCGCCTTACTCAAATCCAAGCCTTAGATCACAAACGCAAAGCAATCAAGCCCTTTAAAAGTTCGGACAACACTTCCCCAAAATTTGCTTACTTTTGCTGCCGTCATGGCTTCATTATATTTCTCATTCAAACCCAAAGGTACACACACAACAACAAGTTCATTCAATAGCCATTCAGCAAGCTTCCAGAAGTACAAATACAAGTCAAGCTAGGGAAAAGTCCGGAAATGAAAGTTAAGCTCAAACCCAGAAAAACAGTTTTTGACATCATTTTGCGGTAATGGCACCAAAGGCACTACGATTATCGGATGAAGGTCTAAGACCCACCGTTTCGAAGCTAAGAGATCAGGCTACAATGCTAAAGAAGCCAACTCTGTCCAGTATCGAGTGTAACCAGGTAAAAAATACAAGATACTACACCAGAACCGCAAAAACAGGTTCGCCAATCGCATTCTGGTGCAAACATCATAAATCAACCTACGTAAGTCCAAATTCAGAAATTCCAAAGCCATCCGAAAGATAAGAAACAGGGCTACATTTCATCAGAAGACCTCAACAACCAATTCGGAAGCATTCCCAACCAAAATAACCAATTACAGACGCAATTCTCACATTCGGGTAAAACCAGGGCAGCAAGGGTAATTCCGTCTTTTCACAAGATACGCTGCTCGGATTGACCTGAAAATTAGAAAATTTCTGGGTTCTCACACTCATTCTTTCGGGGCGTCACAAACTCCCCTCCTTAAAAGAACGTCGTCCTCGACATTCCATCTTACACCAATCAAGTCGAGACACTAATATTTCACTAATATTTCCCGCAAGGATCACTAATATTTCAGACCAAACCCACTGTCCGGCATCCTAAACTTCAAGCCTAGGATACACTACAAGAATATGAAGCCTAAGCTCTGATACCAACTGTGACGGCCCCACTTCCCCCTAAGGCGAACCAAAGGGTTCGGCGGGCCGCCTGCCCAGCTCTCGCCGGGACTCAGCCGTTCACTACAGTCCTCAAATGAATTACAATATAAATCTCAAATATTACAACAAGTTCTTCAATAATTACATGTCATAAGCGAAGCGGAAACTAAATTTTCAACTATACATCAAATGATTCCAAATCCAAACTATACAAGATATATGCCATCCAGCCACATGAATATGTACTACTCGCCCTTCCTTCGCCTTGAGCCCTGTGGAGGGGAATAAAATCGTTTTGGGGGGAGCTAGAAGCTCAGCGAGTAACCAGTAAAAGCAGTCATCAAATATATTTCACAATAATGCATTTCAATGATGTCATGATTCCAAGATCAAATGTACATTTATTGCTCTCGTGAGCCAGTGAAATCATTGCACTTGAACACCCAACGCTCAAATAGATCATTTTACATTAACAGTGAGAGGGAGCCCCTTTTTGAGCTCCAGATAACATCAACATGAACCATAAACAGGGTGGAGACGTTGGTGTCCAGCACAAGACTTTCCCAGAACTCATTGAAGCCAAAATCATATCATGAATTCACATGCAAGCACGCATGAGATGCCGTCGAGTAAATAATGCAAGAAACATTTCAATAAAAACTTTGGAAACAGTTTAGGGTCACTCACCTCCATGGTTCAGAAACCATCCATCAAATATCATCGCCTTACTCAAATCCAAGCCTTAGATCACAAACGCAAAGCAATCAAGCCCTTTAAAAGTTCGGACAACACTTCCCCTAAATTTGCTTACTTTTGCTGCCGTCATGGCTTCATTATATTTCTCATTCAAACCCAAAGGTACACACACAACAACAAGTTCATTCAATAGCCATTCAGCAAGCTCCCAGAAGTACAAATACAAGTCAATCTAGGGAAAAGTCCGGAAATGAAAGTTAAGCTCAAACCCAGAAAAACAGTTTTTGACATCATTTTTAGGTAATGGCACCAAAGGCACTACGATTATCGGATGAAGGTCCAAGACCCACCGTTTCGAAGCTAAGAGATCAGGCTACAATGCTGAAGAAGCCAACTCTGTCCAGTATCGAGTGTAACCAGGTAAAAAATGCAAGATACTACACCAGAACCGCAAAAACAGGTTCGCCAATCGCATTCTGGTGCAAACATCATAAATCAACCTACCTAAGTCCAAATTCAGAAATTCCAAAGCCATCCGAAAGATAAGAAACAGGGCTACATTTCATCAGAAGACCTCAACAACCAATTCGGAAGCATTCCCAACCAAAATAACCAATTACAGACGCAATTCTCACATTCGGGTAAAACCAGGGCAGCAAGGGTAATTCCGTCTTTTCACAAGATACGCTGCTCGGATTGACCTGAAAATTAGAAAATTTCTGGGTTCTCACACTCATTCTTTCGGGGCGTCACAAACTCCCCTCCTTAAAAGAACGTCGTCCTCGACATTCCATCTTACACCAATCAAGTCGAGACATCCCGCAAGGATCACTAATATTTCAGACCAAACCCACTGTCCGGCATCCTAAACTTCAAGCCTAGGATACACTACAAGAATCTGAAGCCTAAGCTCTGATACCAACTGTGACGGCCCCACCTCCCCCTAAGGCGAACCAAAGGGTTCGGCGGGCCGCCTGCCCAGCTCTCGCCGGGACTCAGCCGTTCACTACAGTCCTCAAATGAATTACAATATAAATCTCAAATATTACAACAAGTTCTTCAATAATTACATGTCATAAGCGAAGCGGAAACTAAATTTTCAACTATACATCAAATGATTCCAAATCCAAACTATACAAGATATATGCCATCCAGCCACATGAATATGTACTACTCGCCCTTCCTTCGCCTTGAGCCCTGTGGAGGGGAATAAAATCGTTTTGGGGGGAGCTAGAAGCTCAGCGAGTAACCAGTAAAAGCAGTCATCAAATATATTTCACAATAATGCATTTCAATGATGTCATGATTCCAAGATCAAATGTACATTTATTGCTCTCGTGAGCCAGTGAAATCATTGCACTTGAACACCCAACGCTCAAATAGATCATTTTACATTAACAGTGAGAGGGAGCCCCTTTTTGAGCTCCAGATAACATCAACATGAACCATAAACAGGGTGGAGACGTTGGTGTCCAGCACAAGACTTTCCCAGAACTCATTGAAGCCAAAATCATATCATGAATTCACATGCAAGCACGCATGAGATGCCGTCGAGTAAATAATGCAAGAAACATTTCAATAAAAACTTTGGAAACAGTTTAGGGTCACTCACCTCCATGGTTCAGAAACCATCCATCAAATATCATCGCCTTACTCAAATCCAAGCCTTAGATCACAAACGCAAAGCAATCAAGCCCTTTAAAAGTTCGGACAACACTTCCCCTAAATTTGCTTACTTTTGCTGCCGTCATGGCTTCATTATATTTCTCATTCAAACCCAAAGGTACACACACAACAACAAGTTCATTCAATAGCCATTCAGCAAGCTCCCAGAAGTACAAATACAAGTCAATCTAGGGAAAAGTCCGGAAATGAAAGTTAAGCTCAAACCCAGAAAAACAGTTTTTGACATCATTTTTAGGTAATGGCACCAAAGGCACTACGATTATCGGATGAAGGTCCAAGACCCACCGTTTCGAAGCTAAGAGATCAGGCTACAATGCTGAAGAAGCCAACTCTGTCCAGTATCGAGTGTAACCAGGTAAAAAATGCAAGATACTACACCAGAACCGCAAAAACAGGTTCGCCAATCGCATTCTGGTGCAAACATCATAAATCAACCTACCTAAGTCCAAATTCAGAAATTCCAAAGCCATCCGAAAGATAAGAAACAGGGCTACATTTCATCAGAAGACCTCAACAACCAATTCGGAAGCATTCCCAACCAAAATAACCAATTACAGACGCAATTCTCACATTCGGGTAAAACCAGGGCAGCAAGGGTAATTCCGTCTTTTCACAAGATACGCTGCTCGGATTGACCTGAAAATTAGAAAATTTCCGGGTTCTCACACTCATTCTTTCGGGGCGTCACAAACTCCCCTCCTTAAAAGAACGTCGTCCTCGACATTCCATCTTATACCAATCAAGTCGAGACATCCCGCAAGAATCACTAATATTTCAGACCAAACCCACTGTCCGGCATCCTAAACTTCAAGCCTAGGATACACTACAAGAATCTGAAGCCTAAGCTCTGATACCAACTGTGACGGCCCCACCTCCCCCTAAGGCGAACCAAAGGGTTCTGCGGGCCGCCTGCCCAGCTCCCGCCGGGACTCAGCCGTTCACTACAGTCCTCAAATGAATTACAATATAAATCTCAAATATTACAACAAGTTCTTCAATAATTACATGTCATAAGCGAAGCGGAAACTAAATTTTCAACTATACATCAAATGATTCCAAATCCAAACTGTACAAGATATATGCCATCCAGCCACATGAATATGTACTACTCGCCCTTCCTTCGCCTTGAGCCCTGTGGAGGGGAATAAAATCGTTTTGGGGGGAGCTAGAAGCTCAGCGAGTAACCAGTAAAAGCAGTCATCAAATATATTTCACAATAATGCATTTCAATGATGTCATGATTCCAAGATCAAATGTACATTTATTGCTCTCGTGAGCCAGTGAAATCATTGCACTTGAACACCCAACGCTCAAATAGATCATTTTACATTAACAGTGAGAGGGAGCCCCTTTTTGAGCTCCAGATAACATCAACATGAACCATAAACAGGGTGGAGACGTTGGTGTCCAGCACAAGACTTTCCCAGAACTCATTGAAGCCAAAATCATATCATGAATTCACATGCAAGCACGCATGAGATGCCGTCGAGTAAATAATGCAAGAAACATTTCAATAAAAACTTTGGAAACAGTTTAGGGTCACTCACCTCCATGGTTCAGAAACCATCCATCAAATATCATCGCCTTACTCAAATCCAAGCCTTAGATCACAAACGCAAAGCAATCAAGCCCTTTAAAAGTTCGGACAACACTTCCCCAAAATTTGCTTACTTTTGCTGCCGTCATGGCTTCATTATATTTCTCATTCAAACCCAAAGGTACACACACAACAACAAGTTCATTCAATAGCCATTCAGCAAGCTTCCAGAAGTACAAATACAAGTCAAGCTAGGGAAAAGTCCGGAAATGAAAGTTAAGCTCAAACCCAGAAAAACAGTTTTTGACATCATTTTGCGGTAATGGCACCAAAGGCACTACGATTATCGGATGAAGGTCTAAGACCCACCGTTTCGAAGCTAAGAGATCAGGCTACAATGCTAAAGAAGCCAACTCTGTCCAGTATCGAGTGTAACCAGGTAAAAAATACAAGATACTACACCAGAACCGCAAAAACAGGTTCGCCAATCGCATTCTGGTGCAAACATCATAAATCAACCTACGTAAGTCTAAATTCAGAAATTCCAAAGCCATCCGAAAGATAAGAAACAGGGCTACATTTCATCAGAAGACCTCAACAACCAATTCGGAAGCATTCCCAACCAAAATAACCAATTACAGACGCAATTCTCACATTCGGGTAAAACCAGGGCAGCAAGGGTAATTCCGTCTTTTCACAAGATACGCTGCTCGGATTGACCTGAAAATTAGAAAATTTCTGGGTTCTCACACTCATTCTTTCGGGGCGTCACAAACTCCCCTCCTTAAAAGAACGTCGTCCTCGACATTCCATCTTACACCAATCAAGTCGAGACACTAATATTTCACTAATATTTCCCGCAAGGATCACTAATATTTCAGACCAAACCCACTGTCCGGCATCCTAAACTTCAAGCCTAGGATACACTACAAGAATATGAAGCCTAAGCTCTGATACCAACTGTGACGGCCCCACTTCCCCCTAAGGCGAACCAAAGGGTTCGGCGGGCCGCCTGCCCAGCTCTCGCCGGGACTCAGCCGTTCACTACAGTCCTCAAATGAATTACAATATAAATCTCAAATATTACAACAAGTTCTTCAATAATTACATGTCATAAGCGAAGCGGAAACTAAATTTTCAACTATACATCAAATGATTCCAAATCCAAACTATACAAGATATATGCCATCCAGCCACATGAATATGTACTACTCGCCCTTCCTTCGCCTTGAGCCCTGTGGAGGGGAATAAAATCGTTTTGGGGGGAGCTAGAAGCTCAGCGAGTAACCAGTAAAAGCAGTCATCAAATATATTTCACAATAATGCATTTCAATGATGTCATGATTCCAAGATCAAATGTACATTTATTGCTCTCGTGAGCCAGTGAAATCATTGCACTTGAACACCCAACGCTCAAATAGATCATTTTACATTAACAGTGAGAGGGAGCCCCTTTTTGAGCTCCAGATAACATCAACATGAACCATAAACAGGGTGGAGACGTTGGTGTCCAGCACAAGACTTTCCCAGAACTCATTGAAGCCAAAATCATATCATGAATTCACATGCAAGCACGCATGAGATGCCGTCGAGTAAATAATGCAAGAAACATTTCAATAAAAACTTTGGAAACAGTTTAGGGTCACTCACCTCCATGGTTCAGAAACCATCCATCAAATATCATCGCCTTACTCAAATCCAAGCCTTAGATCACAAACGCAAAGCAATCAAGCCCTTTAAAAGTTCGGACAACACTTCCCCTAAATTTGCTTACTTTTGCTGCCGTCATGGCTTCATTATATTTCTCATTCAAACCCAAAGGTACACACACAACAACAAGTTCATTCAATAGCCATTCAGCAAGCTCCCAGAAGTACAAATACAAGTCAATCTAGGGAAAAGTCCGGAAATGAAAGTTAAGCTCAAACCCAGAAAAACAGTTTTTGACATCATTTTTAGGTAATGGCACCAAAGGCACTACGATTATCGGATGAAGGTCCAAGACCCACCGTTTCGAAGCTAAGAGATCAGGCTACAATGCTGAAGAAGCCAACTCTGTCCAGTATCGAGTGTAACCAGGTAAAAAATGCAAGATACTACACCAGAACCGCAAAAACAGGTTCGCCAATCGCATTCTGGTGCAAACATCATAAATCAACCTACCTAAGTCCAAATTCAGAAATTCCAAAGCCATCCGAAAGATAAGAAACAGGGCTACATTTCATCAGAAGACCTCAACAACCAATTCGGAAGCATTCCCAACCAAAATAACCAATTACAGACGCAATTCTCACATTCGGGTAAAACCAGGGCAGCAAGGGTAATTCCGTCTTTTCACAAGATACGCTGCTCGGATTGACCTGAAAATTAGAAAATTTCTGGGTTCTCACACTCATTCTTTCGGGGCGTCACAAACTCCCCTCCTTAAAAGAACGTCGTCCTCGACATTCCATCTTACACCAATCAAGTCGAGACATCCCGCAAGGATCACTAATATTTCAGACCAAACCCACTGTCCGGCATCCTAAACTTCAAGCCTAGGATACACTACAAGAATCTGAAGCCTAAGCTCTGATACCAACTGTGACGGCCCCACCTCCCCCTAAGGCGAACCAAAGGGTTCGGCGGGCCGCCTGCCCAACTCTCGCCGGGACTCAGCCGTTCACTACAGTCCTCAAATGAATTACAATATAAATCTCAAATATTACAACAAGTTCTTCAATAATTACATGTCATAAGCGAAGCGGAAACTAAATTTTCAACTATACATCAAATGATTCCAAATCCAAACTATACAAGATATATGCCATCCAGCCACATGAATATGTACTACTCGCCCTTCCTTCGCCTTGAGCCCTGTGGAGGGGAATAAAATCGTTTTGGGGGGAGCTAGAAGCTCAGCGAGTAACCAGTAAAAGCAGTCATCAAATATATTTCACAATAATGCATTTCAATGATGTCATGATTCCAAGATCAAATGTACATTTATTGCTCTCGTGAGCCAGTGAAATCATTGCACTTGAACACCCAACGCTCAAATAGATCATTTTACATTAACAGTGAGAGGGAGCCCCTTTTTGAGCTCCAGATAACATCAACATGAACCATAAACAGGGTGGAGACGTTGGTGTCCAGCACAAGACTTTCCCAGAACTCATTGAAGCCAAAATCATATCATGAATTCACATGCAAGCACGCATGAGATGCCGTCGAGTAAATAATGCAAGAAACATTTCAATAAAAACTTTGGAAACAGTTTAGGGTCACTCACCTCCATGGTTCAGAAACCATCCATCAAATATCATCGCCTTACTCAAATCCAAGCCTTAGATCACAAACGCAAAGCAATCAAGCCCTTTAAAAGTTCGGACAACACTTCCCCTAAATTTGCTTACTTTTGCTGCCGTCATGGCTTCATTATATTTCTCATTCAAACCCAAAGGTACACACACAACAACAAGTTCATTCAATAGCCATTCAGCAAGCTCCCAGAAGTACAAATACAAGTCAATCTAGGGAAAAGTCCGGAAATGAAAGTTAAGCTCAAACCCAGAAAAACAGTTTTTGACATCATTTTTAGGTAATGGCACCAAAGGCACTACGATTATCGGATGAAGGTCCAAGACCCACCGTTTCGAAGCTAAGAGATCAGGCTACAATGCTGAAGAAGCCAACTCTGTCCAGTATCGAGTGTAACCAGGTAAAAAATGCAAGATACTACACCAGAACCGCAAAAACAGGTTCGCCAATCGCATTCTGGTGCAAACATCATAAATCAACCTACCTAAGTCCAAATTCAGAAATTCCAAAGCCATCCGAAAGATAAGAAACAGGGCTACATTTCATCAGAAGACCTCAACAACCAATTCGGAAGCATTCCCAACCAAAATAACCAATTACAGACGCAATTCTCACATTCGGGTAAAACCAGGGCAGCAAGGGTAATTCCGTCTTTTCACAAGATACGCTGCTCGGATTGACCTGAAAATTAGAAAATTTCTGGGTTCTCACACTCATTCTTTCGGGGCGTCACAAACTCCCCTCCTTAAAAGAACGTCGTCCTCGACATTCCATCTTACACCAATCAAATCGAGACATCCCGCAAGGATCACTAATATTTCAGACCAAACCCACTGTCCGGCATCCTAAACTTCAAGCCTAGGATACACTACAAGAATCTGAAGCCTAAGCTCTGATACCAACTGTGACGGCCCCACCTCCCCCTAAGGCGAACCAAAGGGTTCGGCGGGCCGCCTGCCCAGCTCTCGCCGGGACTCAGCCGTTCACTACAGTCCTCAAATGAATTACAATATAAATCTCAAATATTACAACAAGTTCTTCAATAATTACATGTCATAAGCGAAGCGGAAACTAAATTTTCAACTATACATCAAATGATTCCAAATCCAAACTATACAAGATATATGCCATCCAGCCACATGAATATGTACTACTCGCCCTTCCTTCGCCTTGAGCCCTGTGGAGGGGAATAAAATCGTTTTGGGGGGAGCTAGAAGCTCAGCGAGTAACCAGTAAAAGCAGTCATCAAATATATTTCACAATAATGCATTTCAATGATGTCATGATTCCAAGATCAAATGTACATTTATTGCTCTCGTGAGCCAGTGAAATCATTGCACTTGAACACCCAACGCTCAAATAGATCATTTTACATTAACAGTGAGAGGGAGCCCCTTTTTGAGCTCCAGATAACATCAACATGAACCATAAACAGGGTGGAGACGTTGGTGTCCAGCACAAGACTTTCCCAGAACTCATTGAAGCCAAAATCATATCATGAATTCACATGCAAGCACGCATGAGATGCCGTCGAGTAAATAATGCAAGAAACATTTCAAAAAAAACTTTGGAAACAGTTTAGGGTCACTCACCTCCATGGTTCAGAAACCATCCATCAAATATCATCGCCTTACTCAAATCCAAGCCTTAGATCACAAACGCAAAGCAATCAAGCCCTTTAAAAGTTCGGACAACACTTCCCCTAAATTTGCTTACTTTTGCTGCCGTCATGGCTTCATTATATTTCTCATTCAAACCCAAAGGTACACACACAACAACAAGTTCATTCAATAGCCATTCAGCAAGCTCCCAGAAGTACAAATACAAGTCAAGCTAGGGAAAAGTCCGGAAATGAAAGTTAAGCTCAAACCCAGAAAAATAGTTTTTGACATCATTTTTAGGTAATGGCACCAAAGGCACTACGATTATCGGATGGAGGTCCAAGACCCACCGTTTCGAAGCTAAGAGATCAGGCTACAATGCTGAAGAAGCCAACTCTGTCCAGTATCAAGTGTAACCAGGTAAAAAATGCAAGATACTACACCAGAACCGCAAAAACAGGTTCGCCAATCGCATTCTGGTGCAAACATCATAAATGAACCTACCTAAGTCCAAATTCAGAAATTCCAAAGCCATCCGAAAGATAAGAAACAGGGCTACATTTCATCAGAAGACCTCAACAACCAATTCGGAAGCATTCCCAACCAAAATAACCAATTACAGACGCAATTCTCACATTCGGGTAAAACCAGGGCAGCAAGGGTAATTCCGTCTTTTCACAAGATACGCTGCTCGGATTGACCTGAAAATTAGAAAATTTCCGGGTTCTCACACTCATTCTTTCGGGGCGTCACAAACTCCCCTCCTTAAAAGAACGTCGTCCTCGACATTCCATCTTATACCAATCAAGTCGAGACATCCCGCAAGAATCACTAATATTTCAGACCAAACCCACTGTCCGGCATCCTAAACTTCAAGCCTAGGATACACTACAAGAATCTGAAGCCTAAGCTCTGATACCAACTGTGACGGCCCCACCTCCCCCTAAGGCGAACCAAAGGGTTCTGCGGGCCGCCTGCCCAGCTCCCGCCGGGACTCAGCCGTTCACTACAGTCCTCAAATGAATTACAATATAAATCTCAAATATTACAACAAGTTCTTCAATAATTACATGTCATAAGCGAAGCGGAAACTAAATTTTCAACTATACATCAAATGATTCCAAATCCAAACTGTACAAGATATATGCCATCCAGCCACATGAATATGTACTACTCGCCCTTCCTTCGCCTTGAACCCTGTGGAGGGGAATAAAATCGTTTTGGGGGGAGCTAGAAGCTGAGCGAGTAACCAGTAATAGTAGTAATCAAATATATTTCACAATAATGCATTTCAATGATGTCATGATTCCAAGATCAAATGTACATTTATTGCTCTCGTGAGCCAGTGAAATCATTGCACTTGAACACCCAACGCTCAAATAGATCATTTTACATTAACAGTGAGAGGGAGCCCCTTTTTGAGCTCCAGATAACATCAACATGAACCATAAACAGGGTGGAGACGTTGGTGTCCAGCACAAGACTTTCCCAGAACTCATTGAAGCCAAAATCATATCATGAATTCACATGCAAGCACGCATGAGATGCCGTCGAGTAAATAATGCAAGAAACATTTCAATAAAAACTTTGGAAACAGTTTAGGGTCACTCACCTCCATGGTTCAGAAACCATCCATCAAATATCATCGCCTTACTCAAATCCAAGCCTTAGATCACAAACGCAAAGCAATCAAGCCCTTTAAAAGTTCGGACAACACTTCCCCAAAATTTGCTTACTTTTGCTGCCGTCATGGCTTCATTATATTTCTCATTCAAACCCAAAGGTACACACACAACAACAAGTTCATTCAATAGCCATTCAGCAAGCTTCCAGAAGTACAAATACAAGTCAAGCTAGGGAAAAGTCCGGAAATGAAAGTTAAGCTCAAACCCAGAAAAACAGTTTTTGACATCATTTTGCGGTAACGGCACCAAAGGCACTACGATTATCGGATGAAGGTCTAAGACCCACCGTTTCGAAGCTAAGAGATCAGGCTACAATGCTAAAGAAGCCAACTCTGTCCAGTATCGAGTGTAACCAGGTAAAAAATACAAGATACTACACCAGAACCGCAAAAACAGGTTCGCCAATCGCATTCTGGTGCAAACATCATAAATCAACCTACGTAAGTCCAAATTCAGAAATTCCAAAGCCATCCGAAAGATAAGAAACAGGGCTACATTTCATCAGAAGACCTCAACAACCAATTCGGAAGCATTCCCAACCAAAATAACCAATTACAGACGCAATTCTCACATTCGGGTAAAACCAGGGCAGCAAGGGTAATTCCGTCTTTTCACAAGATACGCTGCTCGGATTGACCTGAAAATTAGAAAATTTCTGGGTTCTCACACTCATTCTTTCGGGGCGTCACAAACTCCCCTCCTTAAAAGAACGTCGTCCTCGACATTCCATCTTACACCAATCAAGTCGAGACACTAATATTTCACTAATATTTCCCGCAAGGATCACTAATATTTCAGACCAAACCCACTGTCCGGCATCCTAAACTTCAAGCCTAGGATACACTACAAGAATATGAAGCCTAAGCTCTGATACCAACTGTGACGGCCCCACTTCCCCCTAAGGCGAACCAAAGGGTTCGGCGGGCCGCCTGCCCAGCTCTCGCCGGGACTCAGCCGTTCACTACAGTCCTCAAATGAATTACAATATAAATCTCAAATATTACAACAAGTTCTTCAATAATTACATGTCATAAGCGAAGCGGAAACTAAATTTTCAACTATACATCAAATGATTCCAAATCCAAACTATACAAGATATATGCCATCCAGCCACATGAATATGTACTACTCGCCCTTCCTTCGCCTTGAGCCCTGTGGAGGGGAATAAAATCGTTTTGGGGGGAGCTAGAAGCTCAGCGAGTAACCAGTAAAAGCAGTCATCAAATATATTTCACAATAATGCATTTCAATGATGTCATGATTCCAAGATCAAATGTACATTTATTGCTCTCGTGAGCCAGTGAAATCATTGCACTTGAACACCCAACGCTCAAATAGATCATTTTACATTAACAGTGAGAGGGAGCCCCTTTTTGAGCTCCAGATAACATCAACATGAACCATAAACAGGGTGGAGACGTTGGTGTCCAGCACAAGACTTTCCCAGAACTCATTGAAGCCAAAATCATATCATGAATTCACATGCAAGCACGCATGAGATGCCGTCGAGTAAATAATGCAAGAAACATTTCAATAAAAACTTTGGAAACAGTTTAGGGTCACTCACCTCCATGGTTCAGAAACCATCCATCAAATATCATCGCCTTACTCAAATCCAAGCCTTAGATCACAAACGCAAAGCAATCAAGCCCTTTAAAAGTTCGGACAACACTTCCCCTAAATTTGCTTACTTTTGCTGCCGTCATGGCTTCATTATATTTCTCATTCAAACCCAAAGGTACACACACAACAACAAGTTCATTCAATAGCCATTCAGCAAGCTCCCAGAAGTACAAATACAAGTCAATCTAGGGAAAAGTCCGGAAATGAAAGTTAAGCTCAAACCCAGAAAAACAGTTTTTGACATCATTTTTAGGTAATGGCACCAAAGGCACTACGATTATCGGATGAAGGTCCAAGACCCACCGTTTCGAAGCTAAGAGATCAGGCTACAATGCTGAAGAAGCCAACTCTGTCCAGTATCGAGTGTAACCAGGTAAAAAATGCAAGATACTACACCAGAACCGCAAAAACAGGTTCGCCAATCGCATTCTGGTGCAAACATCATAAATCAACCTACCTAAGTCCAAATTCAGAAATTCCAAAGCCATCCGAAAGATAAGAAACAGGGCTACATTTCATCAGAAGACCTCAACAACCAATTCGGAAGCATTCCCAACCAAAATAACCAATTACAGACGCAATTCTCACATTCGGGTAAAACCAGGGCAGCAAGGGTAATTCCGTCTTTTCACAAGATACGCTGCTCGGATTGACCTGAAAATTAGAAAATTTCTGGGTTCTCACACTCATTCTTTCGGGGCGTCACAAACTCCCCTCCTTAAAAGAACGTCGTCCTCGACATTCCATCTTACACCAATCAAATCGAGACATCCCGCAAGGATCACTAATATTTCAGACCAAACCCACTGTCCGGCATCCTAAACTTCAAGCCTAGGATACACTACAAGAATCTGAACCCTAAGCTCTGATACCAACTGTGACGGCCCCACCTCCCCCTAAGGCGAACCAAAGGGTTCGGCGGGCCGCCTGCCCAGCTCTCGCCGGGACTCAGCCGTTCACTACAGTCCTCAAATGAATTACAATATAAATCTCAAATATTACAACAAGTTCTTCAATAATTACATGTCATAAGCGAAGCGGAAACTAAATTTTCAACTATACATCAAATGATTCCAAATCCAAACTATACAAGATATATGCCATCCAGCCACATGAATATGTACTACTCGCCCTTCCTTCGCCTTGAGCCCTGTGGAGGGGAATAAAATCGTTTTGGGGGGAGCTAGAAGCTCAGCGAGTAACCAGTAAAAGCAGTCATCAAATATATTTCACAATAATGCATTTCAATGATGTCATGATTCCAAGATCAAATGTACATTTATTGCTCTCGTGAGCCAGTGAAATCATTGCACTTGAACACCCAACGCTCAAATAGATCATTTTACATTAACAGTGAGAGGGAGCCCCTTTTTGAGCTCCAGATAACATCAACATGAACCATAAACAGGGTGGAGACGTTGGTGTCCAGCACAAGACTTTCCCAGAACTCATTGAAGCCAAAATCATATCATGAATTCACATGCAAGCACGCATGAGATGCCGTCGAGTAAATAATGCAAGAAACATTTCAATAAAAACTTTGGAAACAGTTTAGGGTCACTCACCTCCATGGTTCAGAAACCATCCATCAAATATCATC
Organism: Coffea arabica; assembly: GCF_036785885.1. Taxonomy (NCBI): domain Eukaryota; kingdom Viridiplantae; phylum Streptophyta; class Magnoliopsida; order Gentianales; family Rubiaceae; genus Coffea; species Coffea arabica. The sequence continues at coordinate 19,279,230 of NC_092318.1, read as the reverse complement.
GCCTTACTCAAATCCAAGCCTTAGATCACAAACGCAAAGCAATCAAGCCCTTTAAAAGTTCGGACAACACTTCCCCTAAATTTGCTTACTTTTGCTGCCGTCATGGCTTCATTATATTTCTCATTCAAACCCAAAGGTACACACACAACAACAAGTTCATTCAATAGCCATTCAGCAAGCTCCCAGAAGTACAAATACAAGTCAAGCTAGGGAAAAGTCCGGAAATGAAAGTTAAGCTCAAACCCAGAAAAACAGTTTTTGACATCATTTTTAGGTAATGGCACCAAAGGCACTACGATTATCGGATGAAGGTCCAAGACCCACCGTTTCGAAGCTAAGAGATCAGGCTACAATGCTGAAGAAGCCAACTCTGTCCAGTATCGAGTGTAACCAGGTAAAAAATGCAAGATACTACACCAGAACCGCAAAAACAGGTTCGCCAATCGTATTCTGGTGCAAACATCATAAATCAACCTACCTAAGTCCAAATTCAGAAATTCCAAAGCCATCCGAAAGATAAGAAACAGGGCTACATTTCATCAGAAGACCTCAACAACCAATTCGGAAGCATTCCCAACCAAAATAACCAATTACAGACGCAATTCTCACATTCGGGTAAAACCAGGGCAGCAAGGGTAATTCCGTCTTTTCACAAGATACGCTGCTCGGATTGACCTGAAAATTAGAAAATTTCCGGGTTCTCACACTCATTCTTTCGGGGCGTCACAAACTCCCCTACTTAAAAGAACGTCATCCTCGACATTCCATCTTATACCAATCAAGTCGAGACATCCCGCAAGAATCACTAATATTTCAGACCAAACCCACTGTCCGGCATCCTAAACTTCAAGCCTAGGATACACTACAAGAATCTGAAGCCTAAGCTCTGATACCAACTGTGACGGCCCCACCTCCCCCTAAGGCGAACCAAAGGGTTCGGCGGGCCGCCTGCCCAGCTCTCGCCGGGACTCAGCCGTTCACTACAGTCCTCAAATGAATTACAATATAAATCTCAAATATTACAACAAGTTCTTCAATAATTACATGTCATAAGCGAAGCGGAAACTAAATTTTCAACTATACATCAAATGATTCCAAATCCAAACTATACAAGATATATGCCATCCAGCCACATGAATATGTACTACTCGCCCTTCCTTCGCCTTGAGCCCTGTGGAGGGGAATAAAATCGTTTTGGGGGGAGCTAGAAGCTCAGCGAGTAACCAGTAAAAGCAGTCATCAAATATATTTCACAATAATGCATTTCAATGATGTCATGATTCCAAGATCAAATGTACATTTATTGCTCTCGTGAGCCAGTGAAATCATTGCACTTGAACACCCAACGCTCAAATAGATCATTTTACATTAACAGTGAGAGGGAGCCCCTTTTTGAGCTCCAGATAACATCAACATGAACCATAAACAGGGTGGAGACGTTGGTGTCCAGCACAAGACTTTCCCAGAATTCATTGAAGCCAAAATCATATCATGAATTCACATGCAAGCACGCATGAGATGCCGTCGAGTAAATAATGCAAGAAACATTTCAATAATAACTTTGGAAACAGTTTAGGGTCACTCACCTCCATGGTTCAGAAACCATCCATCAAATATCATCGCCTTACTCAAATCCAAGCCTTAGATCACAAACGCAAAGCAATCAAGCCCTTTAAAAGTTCGGACAACACTTCCCCTAAATTTGCTTACTTTTGCAGCCGTCATGGCTTCATTATATTTCTCATTCAAACCCAAAGGTACACACACAACAACAAGTTCATTCAATAGCCATTCAGCAAGCTCTCAGAAGTACAAATACAAGTCAAGCTAGGGAAAAGTCAGGAAATGAAAGTTAAGCTCAAACCCAGAAAAACAGTTTTTGACATCATTTTGCGGTAATGGCACCAAAGGCACTACGATTATCGGATGAAGGTCCAAGACCCACCGTTTCGAAGCTAAGAGATCAAGCTACAATGCTGAAGAAGCCAACTCTGTCCAGTATCGAGTGTAACCAGGTCAAAAACGCAAGATACTACACCAGAACCGCAAAAACAGGTTCCCCAATCGCATTCTGGTGCAAACATCATAAATGAACCTACCTAAGTCCAAATTCAGAAATTCCAAAGCTATCCGAAAGATAAGAAACAGGGCTACATTTCATCAGAAGACCTCAACAACCAATTCGGAAGCATTTCCAACCAAAATAACCAATTACAGACGCAATTCTCACATTCGGGTAAAACCAGGGCAGCAAGGGTAATTCCGTCTTTTCACAAGATACGCTGCTCGGATTGACCTGAAAATTAGAAAATTTCTGGGTTCTCACACTCATTCTTTCGGGGCGTCACAAACTCCCCTCCTTAAAAGAACGTCGTCCTCGACATTCCATCTTATACCAATCAAGTCGAGACATCCTGCAAGAATCACTAATATTTCAGACCAAACCCACTGTCCGGCATCCTAAACTTCAAGCCTAGGATACACTACAAGAATCTGAAGCCTAAGCTCTGATACCAACTGTGACGGCCCCACCTCCCCCTAAGGCGAACCAAAGGGTTCGGCGGGCCGCCTGCCCAGCTCTCGCCGGGACTCAGCCGTTCACTACAGTCCTCAAATGAATTACAATATAAATCTCAAATATTACAACAAGTTCTTCAATAATTACATGTCATAAGCGAAGCGGAAACTAAATTTTCAAGTATACATCAAATGATTCCAAATCCAAACTGTACAAGATATATGCCATCCAGCCACATGAATATGTACTACTCGCCCTTCCTTCGCCTTGAGCCCTGTGGAGGGGAATAAAATCGTTTTGGGGGGAGCTAGAAGCTCAGCGAGTAACCAGTAAAAGCAGTCATCAAATATATTTCACAATAATGCATTTCAATGATGTCATGATTCCAAGATCAAATGTACATTTATTGCTCTCGTGAGCCAGTGAAATCATTGCACTTGAACACCCAACGCTCAAATAGATCATTTTACATTAACAGTGAGAGGGAGCCCCTTTTTGAGCTCCAGATAACATCAACATGAACCATAAACAGGGTGGAGACGTTGGTGTCCAGCACAAGACTTTCCCAGAACTCATTGAAGCCAAAATCATATCATGAATTCACATGCAAGCACGCATGAGATGCCGTCGAGTAAATAATGCAAGAAACATTTCAATAAAAACTTTGGAAACAGTTTAGGGTCACTCACCTCCATGGTTCAGAAACCATCCATCAAATATCATCGCCTTACTCAAATCCAAGCCTTAGATCACAAACGCAAAGCAATCAAGCCCTTTAAAAGTTCGGACAACACTTCCCCTAAATTTGCTTACTTTTGCTGCCGTCATGGCTTCATTATATTTCTCATTCAAACCCAAAGGTACACACACAACAACAAGTTCATTCAATAGCCATTCAGCAAGCTCCCAGAAGTACAAATACAAGTCAAGCTAGGGAAAAGTCCGGAAATGAAAGTTAAGCTCAAACCCAGAAAAATAGTTTTTGACATCATTTTGCGGTAATGGCACCAAAGGCACTACGATTATCGGATGAAGGTCCAAGACCCACCGTTTCGAAGCTAAGAGATCAGGCTACAATGCTGAAGAAGCCAACTCTGTCCAGTATCTAGTGTAACCAGGTAAAAAATGCAAGATACTACACCAGAACCGCAAAAACAGGTTCGCCAATCGCATTCTGGTGCAAACATCATAAATGAACCTACCTAAGTCCAAATTCAGAAATTCCAAAGCTATCCGAAAGATAAGAAACAGGGCTACATTTCATCAGAAGACCTCAACAACCAATTCGGAAGCATTCCCAACCAAAATAACCAATTACAGACGCAATTCTCACATTCGGGTAAAACCAGGGCAGCAAGGGTAATTCCGTCTTTTCACAAGATACGCTGCTCGGATTGACCTGAAAATTAGAAAATTTCTGGGTTCTCACACTCATTCTTTCGGGGCGTCACAAACTCCCCTCCTTAAAAGAACGTCGTCCTCGACATTCCATCTTATACCAATCAAGTCGAGACATCCTGCAAGAATCACTAATATTTCAGACCAAACCCACTGTCCGGCATCCTAAACTTCAAGCCTAGGATACACTACAAGAATCTGAAGCCTAAGCTCTGATACCAACTGTGACGGCCCCACCTCCCCCTAAGGCGAACCAAAGGGTTCGGCGGGCCGCCTGCCCAGCTCTCGCCGGGACTCAGCCGTTCACTACAGTCCTCAAATGAATTACAATATAAATCTCAAATATTACAACAAGTTCTTCAATAATTACATGTCATAAGCGAAGCGGAAACTAAATTTTCAAGTATACATCAAATGATTCCAAATCCAAACTGTACAAGATATATGCCATCCAGCCACATGAATATGTACTACTCGCCCTTCCTTCGCCTTGAGCCCTGTGGAGGGGAATAAAATCGTTTTGGGGGGAGCTAGAAGCTCAGCGAGTAACCAGTAAAAGCAGTCATCAAATATATTTCACAATAATGCATTTCAATGATGTCATGATTCCAAGATCAAATGTACATTTATTGCTCTCGTGAGCCAGTGAAATCATTGCACTTGAACACCCAACGCTCAAATAGATCATTTTACATTAACAGTGAGAGGGAGCCCCTTTTTGAGCTCCAGATAACATCAACATGAACCATAAACAGGGTGGAGACGTTGGTGTCCAGCACAAGACTTTCCCAGAACTCATTGAAGCCAAAATCATATCATGAATTCACATGCAAGCACGCATGAGATGCCGTCGAGTAAATAATGCAAGAAACATTTCAATAAAAACTTTGGAAACAGTTTAGGGTCACTCACCTCCATGGTTCAGAAACCATCCATCAAATATCATCGCCTTACTCAAATCCAAGCCTTAGATCACAAACGCAAAGCAATCAAGCCCTTTAAAAGTTCGGACAACACTTCCCCTAAATTTGCTTACTTTTGCTGCCGTCATGGCTTCATTATATTTCTCATTCAAACCCAAAGGTACACACACAACAACAAGTTCATTCAATAGCCATTCAGCAAGCTCCCAGAAGTACAAATACAAGTCAAGCTAGGGAAAAGTCCGGAAATGAAAGTTAAGCTCAAACCCAGAAAAACAGTTTTTGACATCATTTTGCGGTAATGGCACCAAAGGCACTACGATTATCGGATGAAGGTCCAAGACCCACCGTTTCGAAGCTAAGAGATCAGGCTACAATGCTGAAGAAGCCAACTCTGTCCAGTATCTAGTGTAACCAGGTAAAAAATGCAAGATACTACACCAGAACCGCAAAAACAGGTTCGCCAATCGCATTCTGGTGCAAACATCATAAATGAACCTACCTAAGTCCAAATTCAGAAATTCCAAAGCTATCCGAAAGATAAGAAACAGGGCTACATTTCATCAGAAGACCTCAACAACCAATTCGGAAGCATTCCCAACCAAAATAACCAATTACAGACGCAATTCTCACATTCGGGTAAAACCAGGGCAGCAAGGGTAATTCCGTCTTTTCACAAGATACGCTGCTCGGATTGACCTGAAAATTAGAAAAATTTCTGGGTTCTCATACTCATTCTTTCGGGGCGTCACAAACTCCCCTCCTTAAAAGAATGTCGTCCTCGACATTCCATCTTATACCAATCAAGTCGAGACATCCTGCAAGAATCACTAATATTTCAGACCAAACCCACTGTTCGGCATCCTAAACTTCAAGCCTAGGATACACTACAAGAATCTGAAGCCTAAGCTCTGATACCAACTGTGACGGCCCCACCTCCCCCTAAGGCGAACCAAAGGGTTCGGCGGGCCGCCTGCCCAGCTCTCGCCGGGACTCAGCCGTTCACTACAGTCCTCAAATGAATTACAATATAAATCTCAAATATTACAACAAGTTCTTCAATAATTACATGTCATAAGCGAAGCGGAAACTAAATTTTCAACTATACATCAAATGATTCCAAATCCAAACTGTACAAGATATTTGCTATCCAGCCACATGAATATGTACTACTCGCCCTTCCTTCGCCTTGAGCCCTGTGGAGGGGAATAAAATCGTTTTGGGGGGAGCTAGAAGCTGAGCGAGTAACCAGTAAAAGCAGTCATCAAATATATTTCACAATAATGCATTTCAATGATGTCATGATTCCAAGATCAAATGTACATTTATTGCTCTCGTGAGCCAGTGAAATCATTGCACTTGAACACCCAACGCTCAAATAGATCATTTTACATTAACAGTGAGAGGGAGCCCCTTTTTGAGCTCCAGATAACATCAACATGAACCATAAACAGGGTGGAGACGTTGGTATCCAGCACAAGACTTTCCCAGAACTCATTGAAGCCAAAATCATATCATGAATTCACATGCAAGCACGCATGAGATGCCGTCGAGTAAATAATGCAAGAAACATTTCAATAAAAACTTTGGAAACAGTTTAGGGTCACTCACCTCCATGGTTCAGAAACCATCCATCAAATATCATCGCCTTACTCAAATCCAAGCCTTAGATCACAAACGCAAAGCAATCAAGCCCTTTAAAAGTTCGGACAACACTTCCCCTAAATTTGCTTACTTTTGCTGCCGTCATGGCTTCATTATATTTCTCATTCAAACCCAAAGGTACACACACAACAACAAGTTCATTCAATAGCCATTCAGCAAGCTCCCAGAAGTACAAATACAAGTCAAGCTAGGGAAAAGTCCGGAAATGAAAGTTAAGCTCAAACCCAGAAAAACAGTTTTTGACATCATTTTGCGGTAATGGCACCAAAGGCACTACGATTATCGGATGAAGGTCCAAGACCCACCGTTTCGAAGCTAAGAGATCAGGCTACAATGCTGAAGAAGCCAACTCTGTCCAGTATCGAGTGTAACCAGGTAAAAAATGCAAGATACTACACCAGAACCGTAAAAACAGGTTCGCCAATCGCATTCTGGTGCAAACATCATAAATCAACCTACCTAAGTCCAAATTCAGAAATTCCAAAGCCATCCGAAAGATAAGAAACAGGGCTACATTTCATCAGAAGACCTCAACAACCAATTCAGAAGCATTCCCAACCAAAATAACCAATTACAGACGCAATTCTCACATTCGGGTAAAACCAGGGCAGCAAGGGTAATTCCGTCTTTTCACAAGATACGCTGCTCGGATTGACCTGAAAATTAGAAAATTTCCGGGTTCTCACACTCATTCTTTCGGGGCGTCACAAACTCCCCTCCTTAAAAGAACGTCGTCCTCGACATTCCATCTTATACCAATCAAGTCGAGACATCCCGCAAGAATCACTAATATTTCAAACCAAACCCACTGTCCGGCATCCTAAACTTCAAGCCTAGGATACACTACAAGAATTTAAAGCCTAAGCTCTGATACCAACTGTGACGGCCCCACCTCCCCCTAAGGCGAACCAAAGGGTTCGGCGGGCCGCCTGCCCAGCTCTCGCCGGGACTCAGCCGTTCACTACAGTCCTCAAATGAATTACAATATAAATCTCAAATATTACAACAAGTTCTTCAATAATTACATGTCATAAGCGAAGCGGAAACTAAATTTTCAACTATACATCAAATGATTCCAAATCCAAACTGTACAAGATATATGCCATCCAGCCACATGAATATGTACTACTCGCCCTTCCTTCGCCTTGAGCCCTGTGGCGGGGAATAAAATCGTTTTGGGGGGAGCTAGAAGCTCAGCGAGTAACCAGTAAAAGCAGTCATCAAATATATTTCACAATAATGCATTTCAATGATGTCATGATTCCAAGATCAAATGTACATTTATTGCTCTCGTGAGCCAGTGAAATCATTGCACTTGAACACCCAACGCTCAAATAGATCATTTTACATTAACAGTGAGAGGGAGCCCATTTTTGAGCTCCAGATAACATGAACATGAACCATAAACAGGGTGGAGACGTTGGTGTCCAGCACAAGACTTTCCCAGAATTCATTGAAGCCAAAATCATATCATGAATTCACATGCAAGCACGCATGAGATGCCGTCGAGTAAATAATGCAAGAAACATTTCAATAATAACTTTGGAAACAGTTTAGGGTCACTCACCTCCATGGTTCAGAAACCATCCATCAAATATCATCGCCTTACTCAAATCCAAGCCTTAGATCACAAACGCAAAGCAATCAAGCCCTTTAAAAGTTCGGACAACACTTCCCCTAAATTTGCTTACTTTTGCAGCCGTCATGGCTTCATTATATTTCTCATTCAAACCCAAAGGTACACACACAACAACAAGTTCATTCAATAGCCATTCAGCAAGCTCCCAGAAGTACAAATACAAGTCAAGCTAGGGAAAAGTCCGGAAATGAAAGTTAAGCTCAAACCCAGAAAAACAGTTTTTGACATCATTTTGCGGTAATGGAACCAAAGGCACTACGATTATCGGATGAAGGTCCAAGACCCACCGTTTCGAAGCTAAGAGATCAAGCTACAATGCTGAAGAAGCCAACTCTGTCCAGTATCCAGTGTAACCAGGTAAAAAATGCAAGATACTACACCAGAACCGCAAAAACAGGTTCCCCAATCGCATTCTGGTGCAAACATCGTAAATGAACCTACCTAAGTCCAAATTCAGAAATTCCAAAGCTATCCGAAAGATAAGAAACAGGGCTACATTTCATCAGAAGACCTCAACAACCAATTCGGAAGCATTCCCAACCAAAATAACCAATTACAGACGCAATTCTCACATTCGGGTAAAACCAGGGCAGCAAGGGTAATTCCGTCTTTTCACAAGATACGCTGCTCGGATTGACCTGAAAATTAGAAAATTTCTGGGTTCTCACACTCATTCTTTCGGGGCGTCACAAACTCCCCTCCTTAAAAGAACGTCGTCCTCGACATTCCATCTTATACCAATCAAGTCGAGACATCCTGCAAGAATCACTAATATTTCAGACCAAACCCACTGTCCGGCATCCTAAACTTCAAGCCTAGGATACACTACAAGAATCTGAAGCCTAAGCTCTGATACCAACTGTGACGGCCCCACCTCCCCCTAAGGCGAACCAAAGGGTTCGGCGGGCCGCCTGCCCAGCTCTCGCCGGGACTCAGCCGTTCACTACAGTCCTCAAATGAATTACAATATAAATCTCAAATATTACAACAAGTTCTTCAATAATTACATGTCATAAGCGAAGCGGAAACTAAATTTTCAACTATACATCAAATGATTCCAAATCCAAACTGTACAAGATATATGCCATCTAGCCCCATGAATATGTACTACTCGCCCTTCCTTCGCCTTGAGCCCTGTGGCGGGGAATAAAATCGTTTTGGGGGGAGCTAGAAGCTCAGCGAGTAACCAGTAAAAGCAGTCATCAAATATATTTCACAATAATGCATTTCAATGATGTCATGATTCCAAGATCAAATGTACATTTATTGCTCTCGTGAGCCAGTGAAATCATTGCACTTGAACACCCAACGCTCAAATAGATCATTTTACATTAACAGTGAGAGGGAGCCCATTTTTGAGCTCCAGATAACATGAACATGAACCATAAACAGGGTGGAGACGTTGGTGTCCAGCACAAGACTTTCCCAGAATTCATTGAAGCCAAAATCATATCATGAATTCACATGCAAGCACGCATGAGATGCCGTCGAGTAAATAATGCAAGAAACATTTCAATAATAACTTTGGAAACAGTTTAGGGTCACTCACCTCCATGGTTCAGAAACCATCCATCAAATATCATCGCCTTACTCAAATCCAAGCCTTAGATCACAAACGCAAAGCAATCAAGCCCTTTAAAAGTTCGGACAACACTTCCCCTAAATTTGCTTACTTTTGCAGCCGTCATGGCTTCATTATATTTCTCATTCAAACCCAAAGGTACACACACAACAACAAGTTCATTCAATAGCCATTCAGCAAGCTCCCAGAAGTACAAATACAAGTCAAGCTAGGGAAAAGTCCGGAAATGAAAGTTAAGCTCAAACCCAGAAAAACAGTTTTTGACATCATTTTGCGGTAATGGAACCAAAGGCACTACGATTATCGGATGAAGGTCCAAGACCCACCGTTTCGAAGCTAAGAGATCAAGCTACAATGCTGAAGAAGCCAACTCTGTCCAGTATCCAGTGTAACCAGGTAAAAAATGCAAGATACTACACCAGAACCGCAAAAACAGGTTCCCCAATCGCATTCTGGTGCAAACATCGTAAATGAACCTACCTAAGTCCAAATTCAGAAATTCCAAAGCTATCCGAAAGATAAGAAACAGGGCTACATTTCATCAGAAGACCTCAACAACCAATTCGGAAGCATTCCCAACCAAAATAACCAATTACAGACGCAATTCTCACATTCGGGTAAAACCAGGGCAGCAAGGGTAATTCCGTCTTTTCACAAGATACGCTGCTCGGATTGACCTGAAAATTAGAAAATTTCTGGGTTCTCACACTCATTCTTTCGGGGCGTCACAAACTCCCCTCCTTAAAAGAACGTCGTCCTCGACATTCCATCTTATACCAATCAAGTCGAGACATCCTGCAAGAATCACTAATATTTCAGACCAAACCCACTGTCCGGCATCCTAAACTTCAAGCCTAGGATACACTTCAAGAATCTGAAGCCTAAGCTCTGATACCAACTGTGACGGCCCCACCTCCCCCTAAGGGGAACCAAAGGGTTCGGCGGGCCGCCTGCCCAGCTCTCGCCGGGACTCAGCCGTTCACTACAGTCCTCAAATGAATTACAATATAAATCTCAAATATTACAACAAGTTCTTCAATAATTACATGTCATAAGCGAAGCGGAAACTAAATTTTCAACTATACATCAAATGATTCCAAATCCAAACTGTACAAGATATATGCCATCCAGCCACATGAATATGTACTACTCGCCCTTCCTTCGCCTTGAGCCCTGTGGAGGGGAATAAAATCGTTTTGGGGGGAGCTAGAAGCTCAGCGAGTAACCAGTAAATGCAGTCATCAAATATATTTCACAATAATGCATTTCAATGATGTCATGATTCCAAGATCAAATGTACATTTATTGCTCTCGTGAGCCAGTGAAATCATTGCACTTGAACACCCAACGCTCAAATAGATCATTTTACATTAACAGTGAGAGGGAGCCCCTTTTTGAGCTCCAGATAACATCAACATGAACCATAAACAGGGTGGAGACGTTGGTGTCCAGCACAAGACTTTCCCAGAACTAATTGAAGCCAAAATCATATCATGAATTCACATGCAAGCACGCATGAGATGCCGTCGAGTAAATAATGCAAGAAACATTTCAATAAAAACTTTGGAAACAGTTTAGGGTCACTCACCTCCATGGTTCAGAAACCATCCATCAGATATCATCGCCTTACTCAAATCCAAGCCTTAGATCACAAACGCAAAGCAATCAAGCCCTTTAAAAGTTCGGACAACACTTCCCCTAAATTTGCTTACATTTGCTGCCGTCATGGCTTCATTATATTTCTCATTCAAACCCAAAGGTACACACACAACAACAAGTTCATTCAATAGCCATTCAGCAAGCTCCCAGAAGTACAAATACAAGTCAAGCTAGGGAAAAGTCCGGAAATGAAAGTTAAGCTCAAACCCAGAAAAACAGTTTTTGACATCATTTTGCGGTAATGGCACCAAAGGCACTACGATTATCGGATGAAGGTCCAAGACCCACCGTTTCGAAGCTAAGAGATCAGGCTACAATGCTGAAGAAGCCAACTCTATCCAGTATCTAGTGTAACCAGGTAAAAAATGCAAGATACTACACCAGAACCGCAAAAACAGGTTCGCCAATCGCATTCTGGTGCAAACATCATAAATCAACCTACCTAAGTCCAAATTCAGAAATTCCAAAGCCATCCGAAAGATAAGAAACAGGGCTACATTTCATCAGAAGACCTCAACAACCAATTCGGAAGCATTCCCAACCAAAATAACCAATTACAGACGCAATTCTCACATTCGGGTAAAACCAGGGCAGCAAGGGTAATTCCGTCTTTTCACAAGATACGCTGCTCGGATTGAGCTGAAAATTAGAAAATTTCCGGGTTCTCACACTCATTCTTTCGGGGCGTCACAAACTCCCCTCCTTAAAAGAACGTCGTCCTCGACATTCCATCTTACACCAATCAAGTCGAGACATCCCGCAAGAATCACTAATATTTCAGACCAAACCCACTGTCCGGCATCCTAAACTTCAAGCCTAGGATACACTACAAGAATCTGAATCCTAAGCTCTGATACCAACTGTGACGGCCCCACCTCCCCCTAAGGCGAACCAAAGGGTTCGGCGGGCCGCCTGCCCAGCTCTCGCCGGGACTCAGCCGTTCACTACAGTCCTCAAATGAATTACAATATAAATCTCAAATATTACAACAAGTTCTTCAATAATTACATGTCATAAGCGAAGCGGAAACTAAATTTTCAACTATACATCAAATGATTCCAAATCCAAACTGTACAAGATATATGCCATCCAGCCACATGAATATGTACTACTCGCCCTTCCTTCGCCTTGAGCCCTGTGGAGGGGAATAAAATCGTTTTGGGGGGAGCTAGAAGCTCAGCGAGTAACCAGTAAAAGCAGTCATCAAATATATTTCACAATAATGCATTTCAATGATGTCATGATTCCAAGATCAAATGTACATTTATTGCTCTCGTGAGCCAGTGAAATCATTGCACTTGAACACCCAACGCTCAAATAGATCATTTTACATTAACAGTGAGAGGGAGCCCCTTTTTGAGCTCCAGATAACATCAACATGAACCATAAACAGGGTGGAGACGTTGGTGTCCAGCACAAGACTTTCCCAGAACTAATTGAAGCCAAAATCATATCATGAATTCACATGCAAGCACGCATGAGATGCCGTCGAGTAAATAATGCAAGAAACATTTCAATAAAAACTTTGGAAACAGTTTAGGGTCACTCACCTCCATGGTTCAGAAACCATCCATCAGATATCATCGCCTTACTCAAATCCAAGCCTTAGATCACAAACGCAAAGCAATCAAGCCCTTTAAAAGTTCGGACAACACTTCCCCTAAATTTGCTTACTTTTGCTGCCGTCATGGCTTCATTATATTTCTCATTCAAACCCAAAGGTACACACACAACAACAAGTTCATTCAATAGCCATTCAGCAAGCTCCCAGAAGTACAAATACAAGTCAAGCTAGGGAAAAGTCCGGAAATGAAAGTTAAGCTCAAACCCAGAAAAATAGTTTTTGACATCATTTTGCGGTAATGGCACCAAAGGCACTACGATTATCGGATGAAGGTCCAAGACCCACCGTTTCGAAGCTAAGAGATCAGGCTACAATGCTGAAGAAGCCAACTCTGTCCAGTATCGAGTGTAACCAGGTAAAAAATGCAAGATACTACACCAGAACCGTAAAAACAGGTTCGCCAATCGCATTCTGGTGCAAACATCATAAATCAACCTACCTAAGTCCAAATTCAGAAATTCCAAAGCCATCCGAAAGATAAGAAACAGGGCTACATTTCATCAGAAGACCTCAACAACCAATTCGGAAGCATTCCCAACCAAAATAACCAATTACAGACGCAATTCTCACATTCGGGTAAAACCAGGGCAGCAAGGGTAATTCCGTCTTTTCACAAGATACGCTGCTCGGATTGACCTGAAAATTAGAAAATTTCCGGGTTCTCACACTCATTCTTTCGGGGCGTCACAAACTCCCCTCCTTAAAAGAACGTCGTCCTCGACATTCCATCTTATACCAATCAAGTCGAGACATCCCGCAAGAATCACTAATATTTCAGACCAAACCCACTGTCCGGCATCCTAAACTTCAAGCCTAGGATACACTACAAGAATCTGAAGCCTAAGCTCTGATACCAACTGTGACGGCCCCACCTCCCCCTAAGGCGAACCAAAGGGTTCGGCGGGCCGCCTGCCCAGCTCTCGCCGGGACTCAGCCGTTCACTACAGTCCTCAAATGAATTACAATATAAATCTCAAATATTACAACAAGTTCTTCAATAATTACATGTCATAAGCGAAGCGGAAACTAAATTTTCAACTATACATCAAATGATTCCAAATCCAAACTGTACAAGATATATGCCATCTAGCCCCATGAATATGTACTACTCGCCCTTCCTTCGCCTTGAGCCCTGTGGCGGGGAATAAAATCGTTTTGGGGGGAGCTAGAAGCTCAGCGAGTAACCAGTAAAAGCAGTCATCAAATATATTTCACAATAATGCATTTCAATGATGTCATGATTCCAAGATCAAATGTACATTTATTGCTCTCGTGAGCCAGTGAAATCATTGCACTTGAACACCCAACGCTCAAATAGATCATTTTACATTAACAGTGAGAGGGAGCCCATTTTTGAGCTCCAGATAACATGAACATGAACCATAAACAGGGTGGAGACGTTGGTGTCCAGCACAAGACTTTCCCAGAATTCATTGAAGCCAAAATCATATCATGAATTCACATGCAAGCACGCATGAGATGCCGTCGAGTAAATAATGCAAGAAACATTTCAATAATAACTTTGGAAACAGTTTAGGGTCACTCACCTCCATGGTTCAGAAACCATCCATCAAATATCATCGCCTTACTCAAATCCAAGCCTTAGATCACAAACGCAAAGCAATCAAGCCCTTTAAAAGTTCGGACAACACTTCCCCTAAATTTGCTTACTTTTGCAGCCGTCATGGCTTCATTATATTTCTCATTCAAACCCAAAGGTACACACACAACAACAAGTTCATTCAATAGCCATTCAGCAAGCTCCCAGAAGTACAAATACAAGTCAAGCTAGGGAAAAGTCCGGAAATGAAAGTTAAGCTCAAACCCAGAAAAACAATTTTTGACATCATTTTGCGGTAATGGCACCAAAGGCACTACGATTATCGGATGAAGGTCCAAGACGCACCGTTTCGAAGCTAAGAGATCAAGCTACAATGCTGAAGAAGCCAACTCAGTCCAGTATCGAGTGTAACCAGGTCAAAAATGCAAGATACTACACCAGAACCGCAAAAACAGGTTCCCCAATCGCATTCTGGTGCAAACATCATAAATCAACCTACCTAAGTCCAAATTCAGAAATTCCAAAGCTATCCGAAAGATAAGAAACAGGGCTACATTTCATCAGAAGACCTCAACAACCAATTCGGAAGCATTCCCAACCAAAATAACCAATTACAGACGCAATTCTCACATTCGGGTAAAACCAGGGCAGCAAGGGTAATTCCGTCTTTTCACAAGATACGCTGCTCGGATTGACCTGAAAATTAGAAAATTTCCGGGTTCTCACACTCATTCTTTCGGGGCGTCACAAACTCCCCTCCTTAAAAGAACGTCGTCCTCGACATTCCATCTTATACCAATCAAGTCGAGACATCCCGCAAGAATCACTAATATTTCAGACCAAACCCACTGTCCGGCATCCTAAACTTCAAGCCTAGGATACCCTACAAGAATCTGAAGCCGAAGCTCTGATACCAACTGTGACGGCCCCACCTCCCCCTAAGGCGAACCAAAGGGTTCGGCGGGCCGCCTGCCCACCTCTCGCCGGGACTCAGCCGTTCACTACAGTCCTCAAATGAATTACAATATAAATCTCAAATATTACAACAAGTTATTCAATAATTACATGTCATAAGCGAAGCGGAAACTAAATTTTCAACTATACATCAAATGATTCCAAATCCAAACTATACAAGATATATGCCATCCAGCCACATGAATATGTACTACTCGCCCTTCCTTCGCCTTGAGCCCTGTGGAGGGGAATAAAATCGTTTTGGGGGGAGCTAGAAGCTCAGCGAGTAACCAGTAAAAGCAGTCATCAAATATATTTCACAATAATGCATTTCAATGATGTCATGATTCCAAGATCAAATGTACATTTATTGCTCTCGTGAGCCAGTGAAATCATTGCACTTGAACACCCAACGCTCAAATAGATCATTTTACATTAACAGTGAGAGGGAGCCCCTTTTTGAGCTCCAGATAACATCAACATGAACCATAAACAGGGTGGAGACGTTGGTGTCCAGCACAAGACTTTCCCAGAACTCATTGAAGCCAAAATCATATCATGAATTCACATGCAAGCACGCATGAGATGCCGTCGAGTAAATAATGCAAGAAACATTTCAATAAAAACTTTGGAAACAGTTTAGGGTCACTCACCTCCATGGTTCAGAAACCATCCATCAAATATCATCGCCTTACTCAAATCCAAGCCTTAGATCACAAACGCAAAGCAATCAAGCCCTTTAAAAGTTCGGACAACACTTCCCCTAAATTTGCTTACTTTTGCTGCCGTCATGGCTTCATTATATTTCTCATTCAAACCCAAAGGTACACACACAACAACAAGTTCATTCAATAGCCATTCAGCAAGCTCCCAGAAGTACAAATACAAGTCAAGCTAGGGAAAAGTCCGGAAATGAAAGTTAAGCTTAAACCCAGAAAAACAGTTTTTGACATCATTTTGCGGTAATGCCACCAAAGGCACTACGATTATCGGATGAAGGTCCAAGACCCACCGTTTCGAAGCTAAGAGATCAGGCTACAATGCTGAAGAAGCCAACTCTGTCCAGTATCGAGTGTAACCAGGTAAAAAATGCAAGATACTACACCAGAACCGCAAAAACAGGTTCGCCAATCGCATTCTGGTGCAAACATCATAAATCAACCTACCTAAGTCCAAATTCAGAAATTCCAAAGCCATCCGAAAGATAAGAAACAGGGCTACATTTCATCAGAAGACCTCAACAACCAATTCGGAAGCATTCCCAACCAAAATAACCAATTACAGACGCAATTCTCACATTCGGGTAAAACCAGGGCAGCAAGGGTAATTCCGTCTTTTCACAAGATACGCTGCTCGGATTGACCTGAAAATTAGAAAATTTCTGGGTTCTCACACTCATTCTTTCGGGGCGTCACAAACTCCCCTCCTTAAAAGAACGTCGTCCTCGACATTCCATCTTATACCAATCAAGTCGAGACATCCTGCAAGAATCACTAATATTTCAGACCAAACCCACTGTCCGGCATCCTAAACTTCAAGCCTAGGATACCCTACAAGAATCTGAAGCCGAAGCTCTGATACCAACTGTGACGGCCCCACCTCCCCCTAAGGCGAACCAAAGGGTTCGGCGGGCCGCCTGCCCAGCTCTCGCCGGGACTCAGCCGTTCACTACAGTCCTCAAATGAATTACAATATAAATCTCAAATATTACAACAAGTTATTCAATAATTACATGTCATAAGCGAAGCGGAAACTAAATTTTCAACTATACATCAAATGATTCCAAATCCAAACTTTACAAGATATATGCCATCTAGCCACATGAATATGTACTACTCGCCCTTCCTTCGCCTTGAGCCCTGTGGAGGGGAATAAAATCGTTTTGGGGGGAGCTAGAAGCTCAGCGAGTAACCAGTAAAAGCAGTCATCAAATATATTTCACAATAATGCATTTCAATGATGTCATGATTCCAAGATCAAATGTACATTTATTGCTCTCGTGAGCCAGTGAAATCATTGCACTTGAACACCCAACGCTCAAATAGATCATTTTACATTAACAGTGAGAGGGAGCCCCTTTTTGAGCTCCAGATAACATCAACATGAACCATAAACAGGGTGGAGACGTTGGTGTCCAGCACAAGACTTTCCCAGAACTCATTGAAGCCAAAATCATATCATGAATTCACATGCAAGCACGCATGAGATGCCGTCGAGTAAATAATGCAAGAAACATTTCAATAAAAACTTTGGAAACAGTTTAGGGTCACTCACCTCCATGGTTCAGAAACCATCCATCAAATATCATCGCCTTACTCAAATCCAAGCCTTAGATCACAAACGCAAAGCAATCAAGCCCTTTAAAAGTTCGGACAACACTTCCCCTAAATTTGCTTACTTTTGCTGCCGTCATGGCTTCATTATATTTCTCATTCAAACCCAAAGGTACACACACAACAACAAGTTCATTCAATAGCCATTCAGCAAGCTCCCAGAAGTACAAATACAAGTCAAGCTAGGGAAAAGTCCGGAAATGAAAGTTAAGCTCAAACCCAGAAAAACAGTTTTTGACATCATTTTGCGGTAATGGCACCAAAGGCACTACGATTATCGGATGAAGGTCCAAGACCCACCGTTTCGAAGCTAAGAGATCAGGCTACAATTCTGAAGAAGCCAACTCTATCCAGTATCGAGTTTAACCAGGTAAAAAATGCAAGATACTACACCAGAACCGCAAAAACAGGTTCGCCAATCGCATTCTGGTGCAAACATCATAAATCAACCTACCTAAGTCCAAATTCAGAAATTCCAAAGCCATCCGAAAGATAAGAAACAGGGCTACATTTCATCAGAAGACCTCAACAACCAATTCGGAAGCATTCCCAACCAAAATAACCAATTACAGACGCAATTCTCACATTCGGGTAAAACCAGGGCAGCAAGGGTAATTCCGTCTTTTCACAAGATACGCTGCTCGGATTGACCTGAAAATTAGAAAATTTCCGGGTTCTCACACTCATTCTTTCGGGGCGTCACAAACTCCCCTCCTTAAAAGAACGTCGTCCTCGACATTCCATCTTATACCAATCAAGTCGAGACATCCCGCAAGAATCACTAATATTTCAGACCAAACCCACTGTCCGGCATCCTAAAATTCAAGCCTAGGATACACTACAAGAATCTGAAGCCTAAGCTCTGATACCAACTGTGACGGCCCCACCTCCCCCTAAGGCGAACCAAAGGGTTCGGCGGGCCGCCTGCCCAGCTCTCGCCGGGACTCAGCCGTTCACTACAGTCCTCAAATGAATTACAATATAAATCTCAAATATTACAACAAGTTCTTCAATAATTACATGTCATAAGCGAAGCGGAAACTAAATTTTCAACTATACATCAAATGATTCCAAATCCAAACTGTACAAGATATATGCCATCCAGCCACATGAATATGTACTACTCGCCCTTCCTTCGCCTTGAGCCCTGTGGAGGGGAATAAAATCGTTTTGGGGGGAGCTAGAAGCTCAGCGAGTAACCAGTAAAAGCAGTCATCAAATATATTTCACAATAATGCATTTCAATGATGTCATGATTCCAAGATCAAATGTACATTTATTGCTCTCGTGAGCCAGTGAAATCATTGCACTTGAACACCCAACGCTCAAATAGATCATTTTACATTAACAGTGAGAGGGAGCCCCTTTTTGAGCTCCAGATAACATCAACATGAACCATAAACAGGGTGGAGACGTTGGTGTCCAGCACAAGACTTTCCCAGAACTCATTGAAGCCAAAATCATATCATGAATTCACATGCAAGCACGCATGAGATGCCGTCGAGTAAATAATGCAAGAAACATTTCAATAAAAACTTTGGAAACAGTTTAGGGTCACTCACCTCCATGGTTCAGAAACCATCCATCAAATATCATCGCCTTACTCAAATCCAAGCCTTAGATCACAAACGCAAAGCAATCAAGCCCTTTAAAAGTTCGGACAACACTTCCCCTAAATTTGCTTACTTTTGCTGCCGTCATGGCTTCATTATATTTCTCATTCAAACCCAAAGGTACACACACAACAACAAGTTCATTCAATAGCCATTCAGCAAGCTCCCAGAAGTACAAATACAAGTCAAGCTAGGGAAAAGTCCGGAAATGAAAGTTAAGCTCAAACCCAGAAAAACAGTTTTTGACATCATTTTGCGGTAATGGCACCAAAGGCACTACGATTATCGGATGAAGGTCCAAGACCCACCGTTTCGAAGCTAAGAGATCAGGCTACAATTCTGAAGAAGCCAACTCTATCCAGTATCGAGTGTAACCAGGTAAAAAATGCAAGATACTACACCAGAACCGCAAAAACAGGTTCGCCAATCGCATTCTGGTGCAAACATCATAAATCAACCTACCTAAGTCCAAATTCAGAAATTCCAAAGCCATCCGAAAGATAAGAAACAGGGCTACATTTCATCAGAAGACCTCAACAACCAATTCGGAAGCATTCCCAACCAAAATAACCAATTACAGACGCAATTCTCACATTCGGGTAAAACCAGGGCAGCAAGGGTAATTCCGTCTTTTCACAAGATACGCTGCTCGGATTGACCTGAAAATTAGAAAATTTCCGGGTTCTCACACTCATTCTTTCGGGGCGTCACAAACTCCCCTCCTTAAAAGAACGTCGTCCTCGACATTCCATCTTATACCAATCAAGTCGAGACATCCCGCAAGAATCACTAATATTTCAGACCAAACCCACTGTCCGGCATCCTAAAATTCAAGCCTAGGATACACTACAAGAATCTGAAGCCTAAGCTCTGATACCAACTGTGACGGCCCCACCTCCCCCTAAGGCGAACCAAAGGGTTCGGCGGGCCGCCTGCCCAGCTCTCGCCGGGACTCAGCCGTTCACTACAGTCCTCAAATGAATTACAATATAAATCTCAAATATTACAACAAGTTCTTCAATAATTACATGTCATAAGCGAAGCGGAAACTAAATTTTCAACTATACATCAAATGATTCCAAATCCAAACTGTACAAGATATATGCCATCCAGCCACATGAATATGTACTACTCGCCCTTCCTTCGCCTTGAGCCCTGTGGAGGGGAATAAAATCGTTTTGGGGGGAGCTAGAAGCTCAGCGAGTAACCAGTAAAAGCAGTCATCAAATATATTTCACAATAATGCATTTCAATGATGTCATGATTCCAAGATCAAATGTACATTTATTGCTCTCGTGAGCCAGTGAAATCATTGCACTTGAACACCCAACGCTCAAATAGATCATTTTACATTAACAGTGAGAGGGAGCCCCTTTTTGAGCTCCAGATAACATCAACATGAACCATAAACAGGGTGGAGACGTTGGTGTCCAGCACAAGACTTTCCCAGAACTCATTGAAGCCAAAATCATATCATGAATTCACATGCAAGCACGCATGAGATGCCGTCGAGTAAATAATGCAAGAAACATTTCAATAAAAACTTTGGAAACAGTTTAGGGTCACTCACCTCCATGGTTCAGAAACCATCCATCAAATATCATCGCCTTACTCAAATCCAAGCCTTAGATCACAAACGCAAAGCAATCAAGCCCTTTAAAAGTTCGGACAACACTTCCCCTAAATTTGCTTACTTTTGCTGCCGTCATGGCTTCATTATATTTCTCATTCAAACCCAAAGGTACACACACAACAACAAGTTCATTCAATAGCCATTCAGCAATCTCCCAGAAGTACAAATACAAGTCAAGCTAGGGAAAAGTCCGGAAATGAAAGTTAAGCTCAAACCCAGAAAAACAGTTTTTGACATCATTTTGCGGTAATGGCACCAAAGGCACTACGATTATCGGATGAAGGTCCAAGACCCACCGTTTCGAAGCTAAGAGATCAGGCTACAATGCTGAAGAAGCCAACTCTGTCCAGTATCGAGTGTAACCAGGTAAAAAATGCAAGATACTACACCAGAACCGCAAAAACAGGTTCGCCAATCGCATTCTGGTGCAAACATCATAAATCAACCTACCTAAGTCCAAATTCAGAAATTCCAAAGCCATCCGAAAGATAAGAAACAGGGCTACATTTCATCAGAAGACCTCAACAACCAATTCGGAAGCATTCCCAACCAAAATAACCAATTACAGACGCAATTCTCACATTCGGGTAAAACCAGGGCAGCAAGGGTAATTCCGTCTTTTCACAAGATACGCTGCTCGGATTGACCTGAAAATTAGAAAATTTCCGGGATCTCACACTCATTCTTTCGGGGCGTCACAAACTCCCCTCCTTAAAAGAACGTCGTCCTCGACATTCCATCTTATACCAATCAAGTCGAGACATCCCGCAAGAATCACTAATATTTCAGACCAAACCCACTGTCCGGCATCCTAAACTTCAAGCCTAGGATACACTACAAGAATCTGAAGCCTAAGCTCTGATACCAACTGTGACGGCCCCACCTCCCCCTAAGGCGAACCAAAGGGTTCGGCGGGCCGCCTGCCCAGCTCTCGCCGGGACTCAGCCGTTCACTACAGTCCTCAAATGAATTACAATATAAATCTCAAATATTACAACAAGTTCTTCAATAATTACATGTCATAAGCGAAGCGGAAACTAAATTTTCAACTATACATCAAATGATTCCAAATCCAAACTGTACAAGATATATGCCATCCAGCCACATGAATATGTACTACTCGCCCTTCCTTCGCCTTGAGCCCTGTGGAGGGGAATAAAATCGTTTTGGGGGGAGCTAGAAGCTCAGCGAGTAACCAGTAAAAGCAGTCATCAAATATATTTCACAATAATGCATTTCAATGATGTCATGATTCCAAGATCAAATGTACATTTATTGCTCTCGTGAGCCAGTGAAATCATTGCACTTGAACACCCAACGCTCAAATAGATCATTTTACATTAACAGTGAGAGGGAGCCCCTTTTTGAGCTCCAGATAACATCAACATGAACCATAAACAGGGTGGAGACGTTGGTGTCCAGCACAAGACTTTCCCAGAACTCATTGAAGCCAAAATCATATCATGAATTCACATGCAAGCACGCATGAGATGCCGTCGAGTAAATAATGCAAGAAACATTTCAATAAAAACTTTGGAAACAGTTTAGGGTCACTCACCTCCATGGTTCAGAAACCATCCATCAAATATCATCGCCTTACTCAAATCCAAGCCTTAGATCACAAACGCAAAGCAATCAAGCCCTTTAAAAGTTCGGACAACACTTCCCCTAAATTTGCTTACTTTTGCTGCCGTCATGGCTTCATTATATTTCTCATTCAAACCCAAAGGTACACACACAACAACAAGTTCATTCAATAGCCATTCAGCAATCTCCCAGAAGTACAAATACAAGTCAAGGTAGGGAAAAGTCCGGAAATGAAAGTTAAGCTCAAACCCAGAAAAACAGTTTTTGACATCATTTTGCGGTAATGGCACCAAAGGCACTACGATTATCGGATGAAGGTCCAAGACCCACCGTTTCGAAGCTAAGAGATCAGGCTACAATGCTGAAGAAGCCAACTCTGTCCAGTATCGAGTGTAACCAGGTAAAAAATGCAAGATACTACACCAGAACCGCAAAAACAGGTTCGCCAATCGCATTCTGGTGCAAACATCATAAATCAACCTACCTAAGTCCAAATTCAGAAATTCCAAAGCCATCCGAAAGATAAGAAACAGGGCTACATTTCATCAGAAGACCTCAACAACCAATTCGGAAGCATTCCCAACCAAAATAACCAATTACAGACGCAATTCTCACATTCGGGTAAAACCAGGGCAGCAAGGGTAATTCCGTCTTTTCACAAGATACGCTGCTCGGATTGACCTGAAAATTAGAAAATTTCCGGGTTCTCACACTCATTCTTTCGGGGCGTCACAAACTCCCCTCCTTAAAAGAACGTCGTCCTCGACATTCCATCTTATACCAATCAAGTCGAGACATCCCGCAAGAATCACTAATATTTCAGACCAAACCCACTGTCCGGCATCCTAAAATTCAAGCCTAGGATACACTACAAGAATCTGAAGCCTAAGCTCTGATACCAACTGTGACGGCCCCACCTCCCCCTAAGGCGAACCAAAGGGTTCGGCGGGCCGCCTGCCCAGCTCTCGCCGGGACTCAGCCGTTCACTACAGTCCTCAAATGAATTACAATATAAATCTCAAATATTACAACAAGTTCTTCAATAATTACATGTCATAAGCGAAGCGGAAACTAAATTTTCAACTATACATCAAATGATTCCAAATCCAAACTGTACAAGATATATGCCATCCAGCCACATGAATATGTACTACTCGCCCTTCCTTCGCCTTGAGCCCTGTGGAGGGGAATAAAATCGTTTTGGGGGGAGCTAGAAGCTCAGCGATTAACCAGTAAAAGCAGTCATCAAATATATTTCACAATAATGCATTTCAATGATGTCATGATTCCAAGATCAAATGTACATTTATTGCTCTCGTGAGCCAGTGAAATCATTGCACTTGAACACCCAACGCTCAAATAGATCATTTTACATTAACAGTGAGAGGGAGCCCCTTTTTGAGCTCCAGATAACATCAACATGAACCATAAACAGGGTGGAGACGTTGGTGTCCAGCACAAGACTTTCCCAGAACTCATTGAAGCCAAAATCATATCATGAATTCACATGCAAGCACGCATGAGATGCCGTCGAGTAAATAATGCAAGAAACATTTCAATAAAAACTTTGGAAACAGTTTAGGGTCACTCACCTCCATGGTTCAGAAACCATCCATCAAATATCATCGCCTTACTCAAATCCAAGCCTTAGATCACAAACGCAAAGCAATCAAGCCCTTTAAAAGTTCGGACAACACTTCCCCTAAATTTGCTTACTTTTGCTGCCGTCATGGCTTCATTATATTTCTCATTCAAACCCAAAGGTACACACACAACAACAAGTTCATTCAATAGCCATTCAGCAGTCTCCCAGAAGTACAAATACAAGTCAAGCTAGGGAAAAGTCCGGAAATGAAAGTTAAGCTCAAACCCAGAAAAACAGTTTTTGACATCATTTTGCGGTAATGGCACCAAAGGCACTACGATTATCGGATGAAGGTCCAAGACCCACCGTTTCGAAGCTAAGAGATCAGGCTACAATGCTGAAGAAGCCAACTCTGTCCAGTATCGAGTGTAACCAGGTAAAAAATGCAAGATACTACACCAGAACCGCAAAAACAGGTTCGCCAATCGCATTCTGGTGCAAACATCATAAATCAACCTACCTAAGTCCAAATTCAGAAATTCCAAAGCCATCCGAAAGATAAGAAACAGGGCTACATTTCATCAGAAGACCTCAACAACCAATTCGGAAGCATTCCCAACCAAAATAACCAATTACAGACGCAATTCTCACATTCGGGTAAAACCAGGGCAGCAAGGGTAATTCCGTCTTTTCACAAGATACGCTGCTCGGATTGACCTGAAAATTAGAAAATTTCCGGGATCTCACACTCATTCTTTCGGGGCGTCACAAACTCCCCTCCTTAAAAGAACGTCGTCCTCGACATTCCATCTTATACCAATCAAGTCGAGACATCCCGCAAGAATCACTAATATTTCAGACCAAACCCACTGTCCGGCATCCTAAACTTCAAGCCTAGGATACACTACAAGAATCTGAAGCCTAAGCTCTGATACCAACTGTGACGGCCCCACCTCCCCCTAAGGCGAACCAAAGGGTTCGGCGGGCCGCGTGCCCAGCTCTCGCCGGGACTCAGCCGTTCACTACAGTCCTCAAATGAATTACAATATAAATCTCAAATATTACAACAAGTTCTTCAATAATTACATGTCATAAGCGAAGCGGAAACTAAATTTTCAACTATACATCAAATGATTCCAAATCCAAACTGTACAAGATATATGCCATCCAGCCACATGAATATGTACTACTCGCCCTTCCTTCGCCTTGAGCCCTGTGGAGGGGAATAAAATCGTTTTGGGGGGAGCTAGAAGCTCAGCGAGTAACCAGTAAAAGCAGTCATCAAATATATTTCACAATAATGCATTTCAATGATGTCATGATTCCAAGATCAAATGTACATTTATTGCTCTCGTGAGCCAGTGAAATCATTGCACTTGAACACCCAACGCTCAAATAGATCATTTTACATTAACAGTGAGAGGGAGCCCCTTTTTGAGCTCCAGATAACATCAACATGAACCATAAACAGGGTGGAGACGTTGGTGTCCAGCACAAGACTTTCCCAGAACTCATTGAAGCCAAAATCATATCATGAATTCACATGCAAGCACGCATGAGATGCCGTCGAGTAAATAATGCAAGAAACATTTCAATAAAAACTTTGGAAACAGTTTAGGGTCACTCACCTCCATGGTTCAGAAACCATCCATCAAATATCATCGCCTTACTCAAATCCAAGCCTTAGATCACAAACGCAAAGCAATCAAGCCCTTTAAAAGTTCAGACAACACTTCCCCTAAATTTGCTTACTTTTGCTGCCGTCATGGCTTCATTATATTTCTCATTCAAACCCAAAGGTACACACACAACAACAAGTTCATTCAATAGCCATTCAGCAAGCTCCCAGAAGTACAAATACAAGTCAAGCTAGGGAAAAGTCCGGAAATGAAAGTTAAGCTCAAACCCAGAAAAACAGTTTTTGACATCATTTTGCGGTAATGGCACCAAAGGCACTACGATTATCGGATGAAGGTCCAAGACCCACCGTTTCGAAGCTAAGAGATCAGGCTACAATGCTGAAGAAGCCAACTCTGTCCAGTATCGAGTGTAACCAGGTAAAAAATGCAAGATACTACACCAGAACCGCAAAAACAGGTTCGCCAATCGCATTCTGGTGCAAACATCATAAATCAACCTACCTAAGTCCAAATTCAGAAATTCCAAAGCCATCCGAAAGATAAGAAACAGGGCTACATTTCATCAGAAGACCTCAACAACCAATTCGGAAGCATTCCCAACCAAAATAACCAATTACAGACGCAATTCTCACATTCGGGTAAAACCAGGGCAGCAAGGGTAATTCCGTCTTTTCACAAGATACGCTGCTCGGATTGACCTGAAAATTAGAAAATTTCCGGGATCTCACACTCATTCTTTCGGGGCGTCACAAACTCCCCTCCTTAAAAGAACGTCGTCCTCGACATTCCATCTTATACCAATCAAGTCGAGACATCCCGCAAGAATCACTAATATTTCAGACCAAACCCACTGTCCGGCATCCTAAACTTCAAGCCTAGGATACACTACAAGAATCTGAATCCTAAGCTCTGATACCAACTGTGACGGCCCCACCTCCCCCTAAGGCGAACCAAAGGGTTCGGCGGGCCGCCTGCCCAGCTCTCGCCGGGACTCAGCCGTTCACTACAGTCCTCAAATGAATTACAATATAAATCTCAAATATTACAACAAGTTCTTCAATAATTACATGTCATAAGCGAAGCGGAAACTAAATTTTCAACTATACATCAAATGATTCCAAATCCAAACTGTACAAGATATATGCCATCCAGCCACATGAATATGTACTACTCGCCCTTCCTTCGCCTTGAGCCCTGTGGAGGGGAATAAAATCGTTTTGGGGGGAGCTAGAAGCTCAGCGAGTAACCAGTAAAAGCAGTCATCAAATATATTTCACAATAATGCATTTCAATGATGTCATGATTCCAAGATCAAATGTACATTTATTGCTCTCGTGAGCCAGTGAAATCATTGCACTTGAACACCCAACGCTCAAATAGATCATTTTACATTAACTGTGAGAGGGAGCCCTTTTTGAGCTCCAGATAACATCAACATGAACCATAAACAGGGTGGAGACGTTGGTGTCCAGCACAAGACTTTCCCAGTACTCATTGAAGCCAAAATCATATCATGAATTCACATGCAAGCACGCATGAGATGCCGTCGAGTAAATAATGCAAGAAACATTTCAATAAAAACTTTGGAAACAGTTTAGGGTCACTCACCTCCATGGTTTAGAAACCATCCATCAAATATCATCGCCTTACTCAAATCCAAGCCTTAGATCACAAACGCAAAGCAATCAAGCCCTTTAAAAGTTCGGACAACACTTCTCCTAAATTTGCTTACTTTTGCTGCCGTCATGGCTTCATTATATTTCTCATTCAAACCCAAAGGTACACACACAACAACAAGTTCATTCAATAGCCATTCAGCAAGCTCCCAGAAGTACAAATACAAGTCAAGCTAGGGAAAAGTCCGGAAATGAAAGTTAAGCTCAAACCCAGAAAAACAGTTTTTGACATCATTTTGCGGTAATGGCACCAAAGGCACTACGATTATCGGATGAAGGTCCAAGACCCACCGTTTCGAAGCTAAGAGATCAAGCTACAATGCTGAAGAAGCCAACTCTGTCCAGTATCGAGTGTAACCAGGTAAAAAATGCAAGATACTACACCAGAACCACAAAAACAGGTTCGCCAATCGTATTCTGGTGCAAACATCATAAATGAACCTACCTAAGTCCAAATTCAGAAATTCCAAAGCTATCCGAAAGATAAGAAACAGGGCTACATTTCATCAGAAGACCTCAACAACCAATTCGGAAGCATTCCCAACCAAAATAACAAATTACAGACGCAATTCTCACATTCGGGTAAAACCAGGGCAGCAAGGGTAATTCCGTCTTTTCACAAGATACGCTGCTCGGATTGACCTGAAAAATAGAAAATTTCCGGGTTCTCACACTCATTCTTTCGGGGCGTCACAAACTCCCCTCCTTAAAAGAACGTCGTCCTCGACATTCCATCTTATACCAATCAAGTCGAGACATCCTGCAAGAATCACTAATATTTCAGACCAAACCCACTGTCCGGCATCCTAAACTTCAAGCCTAGGATACACTACAAGAATCTGAAGCCTAAGCTCTAATACCAACTGTGACGGCCCCACCTCCCTCTAAGGCGAACCAAAGGGTTCGGCGGGCCGCCTGCCCAGCTCTCGCCGGGACTCAGCCGTTCACTACAGTACTCAAATGAATTACAATATAAATCTCAACTATTACAACAAGTTCTTCAATAATTACATGTCATAAGCGAAGCGGAAACTAAATTTTCAACTATACATCAAATGATTCCAAATCCAAACTGTACAAGATATATGCCATCCAGCCACATGAATATGTACTACTCGCCATTCCTTCGCCTTGAGCCCTGTGGAGGGGAATAAAATCGTTTTGGGGGGAGCTAGAAGCTCAGCGAGTAACCAGTAAAAGCAGTCATCAAATATATTTCACAATAATGCATTTCAATGATGTCATGATTCCAAGATCAAATGTACATTTATTGCTCTCGTGAGCCAGTGAAATCATTGCACTTGAACACCCAACGCTCAAATAGATCATTTTACATTAACAGTGAGAGGGAGCCCCTTTTTGAGCTCTAGATAACATCAACATGAACCATAAACAGGGTGGAGACGTTGGTGTCCAGCACAAGACTTTCCCAGAACTCATTGAAGCCAAAATCATATCATGAATTCACATGCAAGCACGCATGAGATGCCGTCGAGTAAATAATGCAAGAAACATTTCAATAAAAACTTTGGAAACAGTTTAGGGTCACTCACCTCCATGGTTTAGAAACCATCCATCAAATATCATCGCCTTACTCAAATCCAAGCCTTAGATCACAAACGCAAAGCAATCAAGCCCTTTAAAAGTTCGGACAACACTTCTCCTAAATTTGCTTACTTTTGCTGCCGTCATGGCTTCATTATATTTCTCATTCAAACCCAAAGGTACACACACAACAACAAGTTCATTCAATAGCCATTCAGCAAGCTCCCAGAAGTACAAATACAAGTCAAGCTAGGGAAAAGTCCGGAAATGAAAGTTAAGCTCAAACCCAGAAAAACAGTTTTTGACATCATTTTGCGGTAATGGCACCAAAGGCACTACGATTATCGGATGAAGGTCCAAGACCCACCGTTTCGAAGCTAAGAGATCAAGCTACAATGCTGAAGAAGCCAACTCTGTCCAGTATCAAGTGTAACCAGGTAAAAAATGCAAGATACTACACCAGAACCACAAAAACAGGTTCGCCAATCGTATTCTGGTGCAAACATCATAAATGAACCTACCTAAGTCCAAATTCAGAAATTCCAAAGCTATCCGAAAGATAAGAAACAGGGCTACATTTCATCAGAAGACCTCAACAACCAATTCGGAAGCATTCCCAACCAAAATAACCAATTACAGACGCAATTCTCACATTCGGGTAAAACCAGGGCAGCAAGGGTAATTCCGTCTTTTCACAAGATACGCTGCTCGGATTGACCTGAAAAATTAGAAAATTTCCGGGTTCTCACACTCATTCTTTCGGGGCGTCACAAACTCCCCTCCTTAAAAGAACGTCGTCCTCGACATTCCATCTTATACCAATCAAGTCGAGACATCCCGCAAGAATCACTAATATTTCAGACCAAACCCACTGTCCGGCATCCTAAACTTCAAGCCTAGGATACACTACAAGAATCTGAAGCCTAAGCTCTGATACCAACTGTGACGGCCCCACCTCCCCCTAAGGCGAACCAAAGGGTTCGGCGGGCCGCCTGCCCAGCTCTCGCCGGGACTCAGCCGTTCACTACAGTCCTCAAATGAATTACAATATAAATCTCAAATATTACAACAAGTTCTTCAATAATTACATGTCATAAGCGAAGCGGAAACTAAATTTTCAACTATACATCAAATGATTCCAAATCCAAACTGTACAAGATATATGCCATCCAGCCACATGAATATGTACTACTCGCCATTCCTTCGCCTTGAGCCCTGTGGAGGGGAATAAAATCGTTTTGGGGGGAGCTAGAAGTTCAGCGAGTAACCAGTAAAAGCAGTCATCAAATATATTTCACAATAATGCATTTCAATGATGTCATGATTCCAAGATCAAATGTACATTTATTGCTCTCGTGAGCCAGTGAAATCATTGCACTTGAACACCCAACGCTCAAATAGATCATTTTACATTAACAGTGAGAGGGAGCCCCTTTTTGAGCTCCAGATAACATGAACATGAACCATAAACAGGGTGGAGACGTTGGTGTCCAGCACAAGAGTTTCCCAGAATTCATTGAAGCCAAAATCATATCATGAATTCACATGCAAGCACGCATGAGATGCCGTCGAGTAAATAATGCAAGAAACATTTCAATAATAACTTTGGAAACAGTTTAGGGTCACTCACCTCCATGGTTCAGAAACCATCCATCAAATATCATCGCCTTACTCAAATCCAAGCCTTAGATCACAAACGCAAAGCAATCAAGCCCTTTAAAAGTTCGGACAACACTTCCCCTAAATTTGCTTACTTTTGCTGCCGTCATGGCTTCATTATATTTCTCATTCAAACCCAAAGGTACACACACAACAACAAGTTCATTCAATAGCCATTCAACAAGCTCCCAGAAGTACAAATACAAGTCAAGCTAGGGAAAAGTCCGGAAATGAAAGTTAAGCTCAAACCCAGAAAAACAGTTTTTGACATCATTTTGCGGTAATGGCACCAAAGGCACTACGATTATCGGATGAAGGTCCAAGACCCACCGTTTCGAAGCTAAGAGATCAGGCTACAATGCTGAAGAAGCCAACTCTGTCCAGTATCGAGTGTAACCAGGTAAAAAATGCAAGATACTACACCAGAACCGCAAAAACAGGTTCGCCAATCGCATTCTGGTGCAAACATCATAAATCAACCTACCTAAGTCCAAATTCAGAAATTCCAAAGCCATCCGAAAGATAAGAAACAGGGCTACATTTCATCAGAAGACCTCAACAACCAATTCGGAAGCATTCCCAACCAAAATAACCAATTACAGACGCAATTCTCACATTCGGGTAAAACCAGGGCTGCAAGGGTAATTCCGTCTTTTCACAAGATACGCTGCTCGGATTGACCTGAAAAATTAGAAAATTTCCGGGTTCTCACACTCATTCTTTCGGGGCGTCACAAACTCCCCTCCTTAAAAGAACGTCGTCCTCGACATTCCATCTTATACCAATCAAGTCGAGACATCCCGCAAGAATCACTAATATTTCAGACCAAACCCACTGTCCGGCATCCTAAACTTCAAGCCTAGGATACACTACAAGAATCTGAAGCCTAAGCTCTGATACCAACTGTGACGGCCCCACCTCCCCCTAAGGCGAACCAAAGGGTTCGGCGGGCCGCCTGCCCAGCTCTCGCCGGGACTCAGCCGTTCACTACAGTCCTCAAATGAATTACAATATAAATCTCAAATATTACAACAAGTTCTTCAATAATTACATGTCATAAGCGAAGCGGAAACTAAATTTTCAACTATACATCAAATGATTCCAAATCCAAACTGTACAAGATATATGCCATCCAGCCACATGAATATGTACTACTCGCCATTCCTTCGCCTTGAGCCCTGTGGAGGGGAATAAAATCGTTTTGGGGGGAGCTAGAAGTTCAGCGAGTAACCAGTAAAAGCAGTCATCAAATATATTTCACAATAATGCATTTCAATGATGTCATGATTCCAAGATCAAATGTACATTTATTGCTCTCGTGAGCCAGTGAAATCATTGCACTTGAACACCCAACGCTCAAATAGATCATTTTACATTAACAGTGAGAGGGAGCCCCTTTTTGAGCTCCAGATAACATGAACATGAACCATAAACAGGGTGGAGACGTTGGTGTCCAGCACAAGACTTTCCCAGAATTCATTGAAGCCAAAATCATATCATGAATTCACATGCAAGCACGCATGAGATGCCGTCGAGTAAATAATGCAAGAAACATTTCAATAATAACTTTGGAAACAGTTTAGGGTCACTCACCTCCATGGTTCAGAAACCATCCATCAAATATCATCGCCTTACTCAAATCCAAGCCTTAGATCACAAACGCAAAGCAATCAAGCCCTTTAAAAGTTCGGACAACACTTCCCCTAAATTTGCTTACTTTTGCAGCCGTCATGGCTTCATTATATTTCTCATTCAAACCCAAAGGTAAACACACAACAACAAGTTCATTCAATAGCCATTCAGCAAGCTCCCAGAAGTACAAATACACGTCAAGCTAGGGAAAAGTCCGGAAATGAAAGTTAAGCTCAAACCCAGAAAAATAGTTTTTGACATCATTTTGCGGTAATGGCACCAAAGGCACTACGATTATCAGATGAAGGTCCAAGACCCACCGTTTCGAAGCTAAGAGATCAAGCTACAATGCTGAAGAAGCCAACTCTGTCCAGTATCGAGTGTAACCAGGTCAAAAATGCAAGATACTACACCAGAACCGCAAAAACAGGTTCCCCAATCGCATTCTGGTGCAAACATCATAAATGAACCTACCTAAGTCCAAATTCAGAAATTCCAAAGCTATCCGAAAGATAAGAAACAGGGCTACATTTCATCAGAAGACCTCAACAACCAATTCGGAAGCATTCCCAACCAAAATAACAAATTACAGACGCAATTCTCACATTCGGGTAAAACCAGGGCAGCAAGGGTAATTCCGTCTTTTCACAAGATACGCTGCTCGGATTGACCTGAAAAATAGAAAATTTCCGGGTTCTCACACTCATTCTTTCGGGGCGTCACAAACTCCCCTCCTTAAAAGAACGTCGTCCTCGACATTCCATCTTATACCAATCAAGTCGAGACATCCTGCAAGAATCACTAATATTTCAGACCAAACCCACTGTCCGGCATCCTAAACTTCAAGCCTAGGATACACTACAAGAATCTGAAGCCTAAGCTCTAATACCAACTGTGACGGCCCCACCTCCCCCTAAGGCGAACCAAAGGGTTCGGCGGGCCGCCTGCCCAGCTCTCGCCGGGACTCAGCCGTTCACTACAGTCCTCAAATAAATTACAATATAAATCTCAAATATTACAACAAGTTCTTCAATAATTACATGTCATAAGCGAAGCGGAAACTAAATTTTCAACTATACATCAAATGATTCCAAATCCAAACTGTACAAGATATATGCCATCCAGCCACATGAATATGTACTACTCGCCCTTCCTTCGCCTTGAGCCCTGTGGAGGGGAATAAAATCGTTTTGGGGGGAGCTAGAAGCTCAGCGAGTAACCAGTAAAAGCAGTCATCAAATATATTTCACAATAATGCATTTCAATGATGTCATGATTCCAAGATCAAATGTACATTTATTGCTCTCGTGAGCCAGTGAAATCATTGCACTTGAACACCCAACGCTCAAATAGATCATTTAACATTAACAGTGAGAGGGAGCCCCTTTTTGAGCTCCAGATAACATCAACATGAACCATAAACAGGGTGGAGACGTTGGTGTCCAGCACAAGACTTTCCCAGAACTCATTGAAGCCAAAATCATATCATGAATTCACATGCAAGCACGCATGAGATGCCGTCGAGTAAATAATGCAAGAAACATTTCAATAAAAACTTTGGAAACAGTTTAGGGTCACTCACCTCCATGGTTCAGAAACCATCCATCAAATATCATCGCCTTACTCAAATCCAAGCCTTAGATCACAAACGCAAAGCAATCAAGCCCTTTAAAAGTTCGGACAACACTTCCCCTAAATTTGCTTACTTTTGCAGCCGTCATGGCTTCATTATATTTCTCATTCAAACCCAAAGGTACACACACAACAAAAAGTTCATTCAATAGCCATTCAGCAAGCTCCCAGAAGTACAAATACAAGTCAAGCTAGGGAAAAGTCCGGAAATGAAAGTTAAGCTCAAACCCAGAAAAACAGTTTTTGACATCATTTTGCGGTAATGGCACCAAAGGAACTACGATTATCGGATGAAGGTCCAAGACCCACCGTTTCGAAGCTAAGAGATCAAGCTACAATGCTGAAGAAGCCAACTCTGTCCAGTATCGAGTGTAACCAGGTAAAAAATGCAAGATACTACACCAGAACCACAAAAACAGGTTCGCCAATCGTATTCTGGTGCAAACATCATAAATGAACCTACCTAAGTCCAAATTCAGAAATTCCAAAGCTATCCGAAAGATAAGAAACAGGGCTACATTTCATCAGAAGACCTCAACAACCAATTCGGAAGCATTCCCAACCAAAATAACCAATTACAGACGCAATTCTCACATTCGGGTAAAACCAGGGCAGCAAGGGTAATTCCGTCTTTTCACAAGATACGCTGCTCGGATTGACCTGAAAAATAGAAAATTTCCGGGTTCTCACACTCATTCTTTCGGGGCGTCACAAACTCCCCTCCTTAAAAGAACGTCGTCCTCGACATTCCATCTTATACCAATCAAGTCGAGACATCCCGCAAGAATCACTAATATTTCAGACCAAACCCACTGTCCGGCATCCTAAACTTCAAGCCTAGGATACACTACAAGAATCTGAAGCCTAAGCTCTGATACCAACTGTGACGGCCCCACCTCCCCCTAAGGCGAACCAAAGGGTTCGGCGGGTCGCCTGCCCAGCTCTCGCCGGGACTCAGCCGTTCACTACAGTCCTCAAATAAATTACAATATAAATCTCAACTATTACAACAAGTTCTTCAATAATTACATGTCATAAGCGAAGCGGAAACTAAATTTTCAACTATACATCAAATGATTCCAAATCCAAACTGTACAAGATATATGCCATCCAGCCACATGAATATGTACTACTCGCCATTCCTTCGCCTTGAGCCCTGTGGAGGGGAATAAAATCGTTTTGGGGGGAGCTAGAAGCTCAGCGAGTAACCAGTAAAAGCAGTCATCAAATATATTTCACAATAATGCATTTCAATGATGTCATGATTCCAAGATCAAATGTACATTTATTGCTCTCGTGAGCCAGTGAAATCATTGCACTTGAACACCCAACGCTCAAATAGATCATTTAACATTAACAGTGAGAGGGAGCCCCTTTTTGAGCTCCAGATAACATCAACATGAACCATAAACAGGGTGGAGACGTTGGTGTCCAGCACAAGACTTTCCCAGAACTCATTGAAGCCAAAATCATATCATGAATTCACATGCAAGCACGCATGAGATGCCGTCGAGTAAATAATGCAAGAAACATTTCAATAAAAACTTTGGAAACAGTTTAGGGTCACTCACCTCCATGGTTCAGAAACCATCCATCAAATATCATCGCCTTACTCAAATCCAAGCCTTAGATCACAAACGCAAAGCAATCAAGCCCTTTAAAAGTTCGGACAACACTTCCCCTAAATTTGCTTACTTTTGCAGCCGTCATGGCTTCATTATATTTCTCATTCAAACCCAAAGGTACACACACAACAAAAAGTTCATTCAATAGCCATTCAGCAAGCTCCCAGAAGTACAAATACAAGTCAAGATAGGGAAAAGTCCGGAAATGAAAGTTAAGCTCAAACCCAGAAAAACAGTTTTTGACATCATTTTGCGGTAATGGCACCAAAGGCACTACGATTATCGGATGAAGGTCCAAGACACACCGTTTCGAAGCTAAGAGATCAAGCTACAATGCTGAAGAAGCCAACTCTGTCCAGTATCGAGTGTAACCAGGTCAAAAATGCAAGATACTACACCAGAACCGCAAAAACAGGTTCCCCAATCGCATTCTGGTGCAAACATCATAAATGAACCTACCTAAGTCCAAATTCAGAAATTCCAAAGCTATCCGAAAGATAAGAAACAGGGCTACATTTCATCAGAAGACCTCAACAACCAATTCGGAAGCATTCCCAACCAAAATAACCAATTACAGACGCAATTCTCACATTCGGGTAAAACCAGGGCAGCAAGGGTAATTCCGTCTTTTCACAAGATACGCTGCTCGGATTGACCTGAAAAATAGAAAATTTCCGGGTTCTCACACTCATTCTTTCGGGGCGTCACAAACTCCCCTCCTTAAAAGAACGTCGTCCTCGATATTCCATCTTATACCAATCAAGTCGAGACATCCTGCAAGAATCACTAATATTTCAGACCAAACCCACTGTCCGGCATCCTAAACTTCAAGCCTAGGATACACTACAAGAATCTGAAGCCTAAGCTCTAATACCAACTGTGACGGCCCCACCTCCCCCTAAGGCGAACCAAAGGGTTCGGCGGGCCGCCTGCCCAGCTCTCGCCGGGACTCAGCCGTTCACTACAGTCCTCAAATGAATTACTATATAAATCTCAACTATTACAACAAGTTCTTCAATAATTACATGTCATAAGCGAAGCGGAAACTAAATTTTCAACTATACATCAAATGATTCCAAATCCAAACTGTACAAGATATATGCCATCCAGCCACATGAATATGTACTACTCGCCATTCCTTCGCCTTGAGCCCTGTGGAGGGGAATAAAATCGTTTTGGGGGGAGCTAGAAGCTCAGCGAGTAACCAGTAAAAGCAGTCATCAAATATATTTCACAATAATGCATTTCAATGATGTCATGATTCCAAGATCAAATGTACATTTATTGCTCTCGTGAGCCAGTGAAATCATTGCACTTGAACACCCAACGCTCAAATAGATCATTTAACATTAACAGTGAGAGGGAGCCCCTTTTTGAGCTCCAGATAACATCAACATGAACCATAAACAGGGTGGAGACGTTGGTGTCCAGCACAAGACTTTCCCAGAACTCATTGAAGCAAAAATCATATCATGAATTCACATGCAAGCACGCATGAGATGCCGTCGAGTAAATAATGCAAGAAACATTTCAATAAAAACTTTGGAAACAGTTTAGGGTCACTCACCTCCATGGTTCAGAAACCATCCATCAAATATCATCGCCTTACTCAAATCCAAGCCTTAGATCACAAACGCAAAGCAATCAAGCCCTTTAAAAGTTCGGACAACACTTCCCCTAAATTTGCTTACTTTTGCTGCCGTCATGGCTTCATTATATTTCTCATTCAAACCCAAAGGTACACACACAACAACAAGTTCATTCAATAGCCATTCAGCAAGCTCCCAGAAGTACAAATACAAGTCAAGCTAGGGAAAAGTCCGGAAATGAAAGTTAAGCTCAAACCCAGAAAAACAGTTTTTGACATCATTTTGCGGTAATGGCACCAAAGGAACTACGATTATCGGATGAAGGTCCAAGACCCACCGTTTCGAAGCTAAGAGATCAGGCTACAATGCTGAAGAAGCCAACTCTGTCCAGTATCGAGTGTAACCAGGTCAAAAATGCAAGATACTACACCAGAACCGCAAAAACAGGTTCCCCAATCGCATTCTGGTGCAAACATCATAAATGAACCTACCTAAGTCCAAATTCAGAAATTCCAAAGCTATCCGAAAGATAAGAAACAGGGCTACATTTCATCAGAAGACCTCAACAACCAATTCGGAAGCATTCCCAACCAAAATAACAAATTACAGATGCAATTCTCACATTCGGGTAAAACCAGGGCAGCAAGGGTAATTCCGTCTTTTCACAAGATACGCTGCTCGGATTGACCTGAAAAATAGAAAATTTCCGGGTTCTCACACTCATTCTTTCGGGGCGTCACAAACTCCCCTCCTTAAAAGAACGTCGTCCTCGACATCCCTTCTTATACCAATCAAGTCGAGACATCCTGCAAGAATCACTAATATTTCAGACCAAACCCACTGTCCGGCATCCTAAACTTCAAGCCTAGGATACACTACAAGAATCTGAAGCCTAAGCTCTGATACCAACTGTGACGGCCCCACCTCCCCCTAAGGCGAACCAAAGGGTTCGGCGGGCCGCCTGCCCAGCTCTCGCCGGGACTCAGCCGTTCACTACAGTCCTCAAATGAATTACAATATAAATCTCAAATATTACAACAAGTTTTTCAATAATTACATGTCATAAGCGAAGCGGAAACTAAATTTTCAACTATACATCAAATGATTCCAAATCCAAACTGTACAAGATATATGCCATCCAGCCACATGAATATGTACTACTCGCCATTCCTTCGCCTTGAGCCCTGTGGAGGGGAATAAAATCGTTTTGGGGGGAGCTAGAAGCTCAGCGAGTAACCAGTAAAAGCAGTCATCAAATATATTTCACAATAATGCATTTCAATGATGTCATGATTCCAAGATCAAATGTACATTTATTGCTCTCGTGAGCCAGTGAAATCATTGCACTTGAACACCCAACGCTCAAATAGATCATTTAACATTAACAGTGAGAGGGAGCCCTTTTTGAGCTCCAGATAACATCAACATGAACCATAAACAGGGTGGAGACGTTGGTGTCCAGCACAAGACTTTCCCAGAACTCATTGAAGCCAAAATCATATCATGAATTCACATGCAAGCACGCATGAGATGCCGTCGAGTAAATAATGCAAGAAACATTTCAATAAAAACTTTGGAAACAGTTTAGGGTCACTCACCTCCATGGTTCAGAAACCATCCATCAAATATCATCGCCTTACTCAAATCCAAGCCTTAGATCACAAACGCAAAGCAATCAAGCCCTTTAAAAGTTCGGACAACACTTCCCCTAAATTTGCTTACTTTTGCAGCCGTCATGGCTTCATTATATTTCTCATTCAAACCCAAAGGTACACACACAACAAAAAGTTCATTCAATAGCCATTCAGCAAGCTCCCAGAAGTACAAATACAAGTCAAGCTAGGGAAAAGTCCGGAAATGAAAGTTAAGCTCAAACCCAGAAAAACAGTTTTTGACATCATTTTGCGGTAATGGCACCAAAGGAACTACGATTATCGGATGAAGGTCCAAGACCCACCGTTTCGAAGCTAAGAGATCAAGCTACAATGCTGAAGAAGCCAACTCTGTCCAGTATCGAGTGTAACCAGGTAAAAAATGCAAGATACTACACCAGAACCACAAAAACAGGTTCGCCAATCGTATTCTGGTGCAAACATCATAAATGAACCTACCTAAGTCCAAATTCAGAAATTCCAAAGCTATCCGAAAGATAAGAAACAGGGCTACATTTCATCAGAAGACCTCAACAACCAATTCGGAAGCATTCCCAACCAAAATAACCAATTACAGACGCAATTCTCACATTCGGGTAAAACCAGGGCAGCAAGGGTAATTCCGTCTTTTCACAAGATACGCTGCTCGGATTGACCTGAAAAATAGAAAATTTCCGGGTTCTCACACTCATTCTTTCGGGGCGTCACAAACTCCCCTCCTTAAAAGAACGTCGTCCTCGACATTCCATCTTATACCAATCAAGTCGAGACATCCCGCAAGAATCACTAATATTTCAGACCAAACCCACTGTCCGGCATCCTAAACTTCAAGCCTAGGATACACTACAAGAATCTGAAGCCTAAGCTCTGATACCAACTGTGACGGCCCCACCTCCCCCTAAGGCGAACCAAAGGGTTCGGCGGGTCGCCTGCCCAGCTCTCGCCGGGACTCAGCCGTTCACTACAGTCCTCAAATAAATTACAATATAAATCTCAACTATTACAACAAGTTCTTCAATAATTACATGTCATAAGCGAAGCGGAAACTAAATTTTCAACTATACATCAAATGATTCCAAATCCAAACTGTACAAGATATATGCCATCCAGCCACATGAATATGTACTACTCGCCATTCCTTCGCCTTGAGCCCTGTGGAGGGGAATAAAATCGTTTTGGGGGGAGCTAGAAGCTCAGCGAGTAACCAGTAAAAGCAGTCATCAAATATATTTCACAATAATGCATTTCAATGA
Organism: Coffea arabica; assembly: GCF_036785885.1. Taxonomy (NCBI): domain Eukaryota; kingdom Viridiplantae; phylum Streptophyta; class Magnoliopsida; order Gentianales; family Rubiaceae; genus Coffea; species Coffea arabica. Next base: position 19,239,053 of record NC_092318.1, on the reverse strand, counting down.
TGTCATGATTCCAAGATCAAATGTACATTTATTGCTCTCGTGAGCCAGTGAAATCATTGCACTTGAACACCCAACGCTCAAATAGATCATTTAACATTAACAGTGAGAGGGAGCCCCTTTTTGAGCTCCAGATAACATCAACATGAACCATAAACAGGGTGGAGACGTTGGTGTCCAGCACAAGACTTTCCCAGAACTCATTGAAGCCAAAATCATATCATGAATTCACATGCAAGCACGCATGAGATGCCGTCGAGTAAATAATGCAAGAAACATTTCAATAAAAACTTTGGAAACAGTTTAGGGTCACTCACCTCCATGGTTCAGAAACCATCCATCAAATATCATCGCCTTACTCAAATCCAAGCCTTAGATCACAAACGCAAAGCAATCAAGCCCTTTAAAAGTTCGGACAACACTTCCCCTAAATTTGCTTACTTTTGCAGCCGTCATGGCTTCATTATATTTCTCATTCAAACCCAAAGGTACACACACAACAAAAAGTTCATTCAATAGCCATTCAGCAAGCTCCCAGAAGTACAAATACAAGTCAAGATAGGGAAAAGTCCGGAAATGAAAGTTAAGCTCAAACCCAGAAAAACAGTTTTTGACATCATTTTGCGGTAATGGCACCAAAGGCACTACGATTATCGGATGAAGGTCCAAGACACACCGTTTCGAAGCTAAGAGATCAAGCTACAATGCTGAAGAAGCCAACTCTGTCCAGTATCGAGTGTAACCAGGTCAAAAATGCAAGATACTACACCAGAACCGCAAAAACAGGTTCCCCAATCGCATTCTGGTGCAAACATCATAAATGAACCTACCTAAGTCCAAATTCAGAAATTCCAAAGCTATCCGAAAGATAAGAAACAGGGCTACATTTCATCAGAAGACCTCAACAACCAATTCGGAAGCATTCCCAACCAAAATAACCAATTACAGACGCAATTCTCACATTCGGGTAAAACCAGGGCAGCAAGGGTAATTCCGTCTTTTCACAAGATACGCTGCTCGGATTGACCTGAAAAATAGAAAATTTCCGGGTTCTCACACTCATTCTTTCGGGGCGTCACAAACTCCCCTCCTTAAAAGAACGTCGTCCTCGATATTCCATCTTATACCAATCAAGTCGAGACATCCTGCAAGAATCACTAATATTTCAGACCAAACCCACTGTCCGGCATCCTAAACTTCAAGCCTAGGATACACTACAAGAATCTGAAGCCTAAGCTCTAATACCAACTGTGACGGCCCCACCTCCCCCTAAGGCGAACCAAAGGGTTCGGCGGGCCGCCTGCCCAGCTCTCGCCGGGACTCAGCCGTTCACTACAGTCCTCAAATGAATTACTATATAAATCTCAACTATTACAACAAGTTCTTCAATAATTACATGTCATAAGCGAAGCGGAAACTAAATTTTCAACTATACATCAAATGATTCCAAATCCAAACTGTACAAGATATATGCCATCCAGCCACATGAATATGTACTACTCGCCATTCCTTCGCCTTGAGCCCTGTGGAGGGGAATAAAATCGTTTTGGGGGGAGCTAGAAGCTCAGCGAGTAACCAGTAAAAGCAGTCATCAAATATATTTCACAATAATGCATTTCAATGATGTCATGATTCCAAGATCAAATGTACATTTATTGCTCTCGTGAGCCAGTGAAATCATTGCACTTGAACACCCAACGCTCAAATAGATCATTTAACATTAACAGTGAGAGGGAGCCCCTTTTTGAGCTCCAGATAACATCAACATGAACCATAAACAGGGTGGAGACGTTGGTGTCCAGCACAAAACTTTCCCAGAACTCATTGAAGCCAAAATCATATCATGAATTCACATGCAAGCACGCATGAGATGCCGTCGAGTAAATAATGCAAGAAACATTTCAATAAAAACTTTGGAAACAGTTTAGGGTCACTCACCTCCATGGTTCAGAAACCATCCATCAAATATCATCGCCTTACTCAAATCCAAGCCTTAGATCACAAACGCAAAGCAATCAAGCCCTTTAAAAGTTCGGACAACACTTCCCCTAAATTTGCTTACTTTTGCAGCCGTCATGGCTTCATTATATTTCTCATTCAAACCCAAAGGTACACACACAACAAAAAGTTCATTCAATAGCCATTCAGCAAGCTCCCAGAAGTACAAATACAAGTCAAGATAGGGAAAAGTCCGGAAATGAAAGTTCAGCTCAAACCCAGAAAAACAGTTTTTGACATCATTTTGCGGTAATGGCACCAAAAGGCACTACGATTATCGGATGAAGGTCCAAGACCCACCGTTTCGAAGCTAAGAGATCAAGCTACAATGCTGAAGAAGCCAACTCTGTCCAGTATCGAGTGTAACCAGGTCAAAAATGCAAGATACTACACCAGAACCGCAAAAACAGGTTCCCCAATCGCATTCTGGTGCAAACATCATAAATGAACCTACCTAAGTCCAAATTCAGAAATTCCAAAGCTATCCGAAAGATAAGAAACAGGGCTACATTTCATCAGAAGACCTCAACAACCAATTCGGAAGCATTCCCAACCAAAATAACCAATTACAGACGCAATTCTCACATTCGGGTAAAACCAGGGCAGCAAGGGTAATTCCGTCTTTTCACAAGATACGCTGCTCGGATTGACCTGAAAAATAGAAAATTTCCGGGTTCTCACACTCATTCTTTCGGGGCGTCACAAACTCCCCTCCTTAAAAGAACGTCGTCCTCGACATTCCATCTTATACCAATCAAGTCGAGACATCCCGCAAGAATCACTAATATTTCAGACCAAACCCACTGTCCGGCATCCTAAACTTCAAGCCTAGGATACACTACAAGAATCTGAAGCCTAAGCTCTGATACCAACTGTGACGGCCCCACCTCCCCCTAAGGCGAACCAAAGGGTTCGGCGGGCCGCCTGCCCAGCTCTCGCCGGGACTCAGCCGTTCACTACAGTCCTCAAATGAATTACAATATAAATCTCAAATATTACAACAAGTTCTTCAATAATTACATGTCATAAGCGAAGCGGAAACTAAATTTTCAACTATACATCAAATGATTCCAAATCCAAACTGTACAAGATATATGCCATCCAGCCACATGAATATGTACTACTCGCCCTTCCTTCGCCTTGAGCCCTGTGGAGGGGAATAAAATCGTTTTGGGGGGAGCTAGAAGCTCAGCGAGTAACCAGTAAAAGCAGTCATCAAATATATTTCACAATAATGCATTTCAATGATGTCATGATTCCAAGATCAAATGTACATTTATTGCTCTCGTGAGCCAGTGAAATCATTGCACTTGAACACCCAACGCTCAAATAGATCATTTAACATTAACAGTGAGAGGGAGCCCCTTTTTGAGCTCCAGATAACATCAACATGAACCATAAACAGGGTGGAGACGTTGGTGTCCAGCACAAGACTTTCCCAGAACTCATTGAAGCCAAAATCATATCATGAATTCACATGCAAGCACGCATGAGATGCCGTCGAGTAAATAATGCAAGAAACATTTCAATAAAAACTTTGGAAACAGTTTAGGGTCACTCACCTCCATGGTTCAGAAACCATCCATCAAATATCATCGCCTTACTCAAATCCAAGCCTTAGATCACAAACGCAAAGCAATCAAGCCCTTTAAAAGTTCGGACAACACTTCCCCTAAATTTGCTTACTTTTGCTGCCGTCATGGCTTCATTATATTTCTCATTCAAACCCAAAGGTACACACACAACAACAAGTTCATTCAATAGCCATTCAGCAAGCTCCCAGAAGTACAAATACAAGTCAAGCTAGGGAAAAGTCCGGAAATGAAAGTTAAGCTCAAACCCAGAAAAACAGTTTTTGACATCATTTGGCGGTAATGGCACCAAAGGAACTACGATTATCGGATGAAGGTCCAAGACCCACCGTTTCGAAGCTAAGAGATCAGGCTACAATGCTGAAGAAGCCAACTCTGTCCAGTATCGAGTGTAACCAGGTAAAAAATGCAAGATACTACACCAGAACCGTAAAAACAGGTTCGCCAATCGCATTCTGGTGCAAACATCATAAATCAACCTACCTAAGTCCAAATTCAGAAATTCCAAAGCCATCCGAAAGATAAGAAACAGGGCTACATTTCATCAGAAGACCTCAACAACCAATTCGGAAGCATTCCCAACCAAAATAACCAATTACAGACGCAATTCTCACATTCGGGTAAAACCAGGGCAGCAAGGGTAATTCCGTCTTTTCACAAGATACGCTGCTCGGATTGACCTGAAAATTAGAAAATTTCCGGGTTCTCACACTCATTCTTTCGGGGCGTCACAAACTCCCCTCCTTAAAATAACGTCGTCCTCGACATTCCATCTTATACCAATCAAGTCGAGACATCCCGCAAGAATCACTAATATTTCAGACCAAACCCACTGTCCGGCATCCTAAACTTCAAGCCTAGGATACACTACAAGAATCTGAAGCCTAAGCTCTGATACCAACTGTGACGGCCCCACCTCCCCCTAAGGCGAACCAAAGGGTTCGGCGGGCCGCCTGCCCAGCTCTCGCCGGGACTCAGCCGTTCACTACAGTCCTCAAATGAATTACAATATAAATCTCAAATATTACAACAAGTTCTTCAATAATTACATGTCATAAGCGAAGCGGAAACTAAATTTTCAACTATACATCAAATGATTCCAAATCCAAACTGTACAAGATATATGCCATCCAGCCACATGAATATGTACTACTCGCCATTCCTTCGCCTTGAGCCCTGTGGAGGGGAATAAAATCGTTTTGGGGGGAGCTAGAAGCTCAGCGAGTAACCAGTAAAAGCAGTCATCAAATATATTTCACAATAATGCATTTCAATGATGTCATGATTCCAAGATCAAATGTACATTTATTGCTCTCGTGAGCCAGTGAAATCATTGCACTTGAACACCCAACGCTCAAATAGATCATTTAACATTAACAGTGAGAGGGAGCCCCTTTTTGAGCTCCAGATAACATCAACATGAACCATAAACAGGGTGGAGACGTTGGTGTCCAGCACAAGACTTTCCCAGAACTCATTGAAGCCAAAATCATATCATGAATTCACATGCAAGCACGCATGAGATGCCGTCGAGTAAATAATGCAAGAAACATTTCAATAAAAACTTTGGAAACAGTTTAGGGTCACTCACCTCCATGGTTCAGAAACCATCCATCAAATATCATCGCCTTACTCAAATCCAAGCCTTAGATCACAAACGCAAAGCAATCAAGCCCTTTAAAAGTTCGGACAACACTTCCCCTAAATTTGCTTACTTTTGCAGCCGTCATGGCTTCATTATATTTCTCATTCAAACCCAAAGGTACACACACAACAAAAAGTTCATTCAATAGCCATTCAGCAAGCTCCCAGAAGTACAAATACAAGTCAAGCTAGGGAAAAGTCCGGAAATGAAAGTTAAGCTCAAACCCAGAAAAACAGTTTTTGACATCATTTTGCGGTAATGGCACCAAAGGAACTACGATTATCGGATGAAGGTCCAAGACCCACCGTTTCGAAGCTAAGAGATCAGGCTACAATGCTGAAGAAGCCAACTCTGTCCAGTATCGAGTGTAACCAGGTAAAAAATGCAAGATACTACACCAGAACCGTAAAAACAGGTTCGCCAATCGCATTCTGGTGCAAACATCATAAATCAACCTACCTAAGTCCAAATTCAGAAATTCCAAAGCCATCCGAAAGATAAGAAACAGGGCTACATTTCATCAGAAGACCTCAACAACCAATTCGGAAGCATTCCCAACCAAAATAACCAATTACAGACGCAATTCTCACATTCGGGTAAAACCAGGGCAGCAAGGGTAATTCCGTCTTTTCACAAGATACGCTGCTCGGATTGACCTGAAAATTAGAAAATTTCCGGGTTCTCACACTCATTCTTTCGGGGCGTCACAAACTCCCCTCCTTAAAATAACGTCGTCCTCGACATTCCATCTTATACCAATCAAGTCGAGACATCCCGCAAGAATCACTAATATTTCAGACCAAACCCACTGTCCGGCATCCTAAACTTCAAGCCTAGGATACACTACAAGAATCTGAAGCCTAAGCTCTGATACCAACTGTGACGGCCCCACCTCCCCCTAAGGCGAACCAAAGGGTTCGGCGGGCCGCCTGCCCAGCTCTCGCCGGGACTCAGCCGTTCACTACAGTCCTCAAATGAATTACAATATAAATCTCAAATATTACAACAAGTTCTTCAATAATTACATGTCATAAGCGAAGCGGAAACTAAATTTTCAACTATACATCAAATGATTCCAAATCCAAACTGTACAAGATATATGCCATCCAGCCACATGAATATGTACTACTCGCCATTCCTTCGCCTTGAGCCCTGTGGAGGGGAATAAAATCGTTTTGGGGGGAGCTAGAAGCTCAGCGAGTAACCAGTAAAAGCAGTCATCAAATATATTTCACAATAATGCATTTCAATGATGTCATGATTCCAAGATCAAATGTACATTTATTGCTCTCGTGAGCCAGTGAAATCATTGCACTTGAACACCCAACGCTCAAATAGATCATTTAACATTAACAGTGAGAGGGAGCCCCTTTTTGAGCTCCAGATAACATCAACATGAACCATAAACAGGGTGGAGACGTTGGTGTCCAGCACAAGACTTTCCCAGAACTCATTGAAGCCAAAATCATATCATGAATTCACATGCAAGCACGCATGAGATGCCGTCGAGTAAATAATGCAAGAAACATTTCAATAAAAACTTTGGAAACAGTTTAGGGTCACTCACCTCCATGGTTCAGAAACCATCCATCAAATATCATCGCCTTACTCAAATCCAAGCCTTAGATCACAAACGCAAAGCAATCAAGCCCTTTAAAAGTTCGGACAACACTTCCCCTAAATTTGCTTACTTTTGCTGCCGTCATGGCTTCATTATATTTCTCATTCAAACCCAAAGGTACACACACAACAACAAGTTCATTCAATAGCCATTCAGCAAGCTCCCAGAAGTACAAATACAAGTCAAGCTAGGGAAAAGTCCGGAAATGAAAGTTAAGCTCAAACCCAGAAAAACAGTTTTTGACATCATTTTGCGGTAATGGCACCAAAGGAACTACGATTATCGGATGAAGGTCCAAGACCCACCGTTTCGAAGCTAAGAGATCAGGCTACAATGCTGAAGAAGCCAACTCTGTCCAGTATCGAGTGTAACCAGGTAAAAAATGCAAGATACTACACCAGAACCGTAAAAACAGGTTCGCCAATCGCATTCTGGTGCAAACATCATAAATCAACCTACCTAAGTCCAAATTCAGAAATTCCAAAGCCATCCGAAAGATAAGAAACAGGGCTACATTTCATCAGAAGACCTCAACAACCAATTCGGAAGCATTCCCAACCAAAATAACCAATTACAGACGCAATTCTCACATTCGGGTAAAACCAGGGCAGCAAGGGTAATTCCGTCTTTTCACAAGATACGCTGCTCGGATTGACCTGAAAATTAGAAAATTTCCGGGTTCTCACACTCATTCTTTCGGGGCGTCACAAACTCCCCTCCTTAAAATAACGTCGTCCTCGACATTCCATCTTATACCAATCAAGTCGAGACATCCCGCAAGAATCACTAATATTTCAGACCAAACCCACTGTCCGGCATCCTAAACTTCAAGCCTAGGATACACTACAAGAATCTGAAGCCTAAGCTCTGATACCAACTGTGACGGCCCCACCTCCCCCTAAGGCGAACCAAAGGGTTCGGCGGGCCGCCTGCCCAGCTCTCGCCGGGACTCAGCCGTTCACTACAGTCCTCAAATGAATTACAATATAAATCTCAAATATTACAACAAGTTCTTCAATAATTACATGTCATAAGCGAAGCGGAAACTAAATTTTCAACTATACATCAAATGATTCCAAATCCAAACTGTACAAGATATATGCCATCCAGCCACATGAATATGTACTACTCGCCATTCCTTCGCCTTGAGCCCTGTGGAGGGGAATAAAATCGTTTTGGGGGGAGCTAGAAGCTCAGCGAGTAACCAGTAAAAGCAGTCATCAAATATATTTCACAATAATGCATTTCAATGATGTCATGATTCCAAGATCAAATGTACATTTATTGCTCTCGTGAGCCAGTGAAATCATTGCACTTGAACACCCAACGCTCAAATAGATCATTTAACATTAACAGTGAGAGGGAGCCCCTTTTTGAGCTCCAGATAACATCAACATGAACCATAAACAGGGTGGAGACGTTGGTGTCCAGCACAAGACTTTCCCAGAACTCATTGAAGCCAAAATCATATCATGAATTCACATGCAAGCACGCATGAGATGCCGTCGAGTAAATAATGCAAGAAACATTTCAATAAAAACTTTGGAAACAGTTTAGGGTCACTCACCTCCATGGTTCAGAAACCATCCATCAAATATCATCGCCTTACTCAAATCCAAGCCTTAGATCACAAACGCAAAGCAATCAAGCCCTTTAAAAGTTCGGACAACACTTCCCCTAAATTTGCTTACTTTTGCTGCCGTCATGGCTTCATTATATTTCTCATTCAAACCCAAAGGTACACACACAACAACAAGTTCATTCAATAGCCATTCAGCAAGCTCCCAGAAGTACAAATACAAGTCAAGCTAGGGAAAAGTCCGGAAATGAAAGTTAAGTTCAAACCCAGAAAAACAGTTTTTGACATCATTTTGCGGTAATGGCACCAAAGGAACTACGATTATCGGATGAAGGTCCAAGACCCACCGTTTCGAAGCTAAGAGATCAGGCTACAATGCTGAAGAAGCCAACTCTGTCCAGTATCGAGTGTAACCAGGTAAAAAATGCAAGATACTACACCAGAACCGTAAAAACAGGTTCGCCAATCGCATTCTGGTGCAAACATCATAAATCAACCTACCTAAGTCCAAATTCAGAAATTCCAAAGCCATCCGAAAGATAAGAAACAGGGCTATATTTCATCAGAAGACCTCAACAACCAATTCGGAAGCATTCCCAACCAAAATAACCAATTACAGACGCAATTCTCACATTCGGGTAAAACCAGGGCAGCAAGGGTAATTCCGTCTTTTCACAAGATACGCTGCTCGGATTGACCTGAAAATTAGAAAATTTCCGGGTTCTCACACTCATTCTTTCGGGGCGTCACAAACTCCCCTCCTTAAAATAACGTCGTCCTCGACATTCCATCTTATACCAATCAAGTCGAGACATCCCGCAAGAATCACTAATATTTCAGACCAAACCCACTGTCCGGCATCCTAAACTTCAAGCCTAGGATACACTACAAGAATCTGAAGCCTAAGCTCTGATACCAACTGTGACGGCCCCACCTCCCCCTAAGGCGAACCAAAGGGTTCGGCGGGCCGCCTGCCCAGCTCTCGCCGGGACTCAGCCGTTCACTACAGTCCTCAAATGAATTACAATATAAATCTCAAATATTACAACAAGTTCTTCAATAATTACATGTCATAAGCGAAGCGGAAACTAAATTTTCAACTATACATCAAATGATTCCAAATCCAAACTGTACAAGATATATGCCATCCAGCCACATGAATATGTACTACTCGCCATTCCTTCGCCTTGAGCCCTGTGGAGGGGAATAAAATCGTTTTGGGGGGAGCTAGAAGCTCAGCGAGTAACCAGTAAAAGCAGTCATCAAATATATTTCACAATAATGCATTTCAATGATGTCATGATTCCAAGATCAAATGTACATTTATTGCTCTCGTGAGCCAGTGAAATCATTGCACTTGAACACCCAACGCTCAAATAGATCATTTAACATTAACAGTGAGAGGGAGCCCCTTTTTGAGCTCCAGATAACATCAACATGAACCATAAACAGGGTGGAGACGTTGGTGTCCAGCACAAGACTTTCCCAGAACTCATTGAAGCCAAAATCATATCATGAATTCACATGCAAGCACGCATGAGATGCCGTCGAGTAAATAATGCAAGAAACATTTCAATAAAAACTTTGGAAACAGTTTAGGGTCACTCACCTCCATGGTTCAGAAACCATCCATCAAATATCATCGCCTTACTCAAATCCAAGCCTTAGATCACAAACGCAAAGCAATCAAGCCCTTTAAAAGTTCGGACAACACTTCCCCTAAATTTGCTTACTTTTGCTGCCGTCATGGCTTCATTATATTTCTCATTCAAACCCAAAGGTACACACACAACAACAAGTTCATTCAATAGCCATTCAGCAATCTCCCAGAAGTACAAATACAAGTCAAGCTAGGGAAAAGTCCGGAAATGAAAGTTAAGCTCAAACCCAGAAAAACAGTTTTTGACATCATTTTGCGGTAATGGCACCAAAGGAACTACGATTATCGGATGAAGGTCCAAGACCCACCGTTTCGAAGCTAAGAGATCAGGCTACAATGCTGAAGAAGCCAACTCTGTCCAGTATCGAGTGTAACCAGGTAAAAAATGCAAGATACTACACCAGAACCGTAAAAACAGGTTCGCCAATCGCATTCTGGTGCAAACATCATAAATCAACCTACCTAAGTCCAAATTCAGAAATTCCAAAGCCATCCGAAAGATAAGAAACAGGGCTATATTTCATCAGAAGACCTCAACAACCAATTCGGAAGCATTCCCAACCAAAATAACCAATTACAGACGCAATTCTCACATTCGGGTAAAACCAGGGCAGCAAGGGTAATTCCGTCTTTTCACAAGATACGCTGCTCGGATTGACCTGAAAATTAGAAAATTTCCGGGTTCTCACACTCATTCTTTCGGGGCGTCACAAACTCCCCTCCTTAAAATAACGTCGTCCTCGACATTCCATCTTATACCAATCAAGTCGAGACATCCCGCAAGAATCACTAATATTTCAGACCAAACCCACTGTCCGGCATCCTAAACTTCAAGCCTAGGATACACTACAAGAATCTGAAGCCTAAGCTCTGATACCAACTGTGACGGCCCCACCTCCCCCTAAGGCGAACCAAAGGGTTCGGCGGGCCGCCTGCCCAGCTCTCGCCGGGACTCAGCCGTTCACTACAGTCCTCAAATGAATTACAATATAAATCTCAAATATTACAACAAGTTCTTCAATAATTACATGTCATAAGCGAAGCGGAAACTAAATTTTCAACTATACATCAAATGATTCCAAATCCAAACTGTACAAGATATATGCCATCCAGCCACATGAATATGTACTACTCGCCATTCCTTCGCCTTGAGCCCTGTGGAGGGGAATAAAATCGTTTTGGGGGGAGCTAGAAGCTCAGCGAGTAACCAGTAAAAGCAGTCATCAAATATATTTCACAATAATGCATTTCAATGATGTCATGATTCCAAGATCAAATGTACATTTATTGCTCTCGTGAGCCAGTGAAATCATTGCACTTGAACACCCAACGCTCAAATAGATCATTTAACATTAACAGTGAGAGGGAGCCCCTTTTTGAGCTCCAGATAACATCAACATGAACCATAAACAGGGTGGAGACGTTGGTGTCCAGCACAAGACTTTCCCAGAACTCATTGAAGCCAAAATCATATCATGAATTCACATGCAAGCACGCATGAGATGCCGTCGAGTAAATAATGCAAGAAACATTTCAATAAAAACTTTGGAAACAGTTTAGGGTCACTCACCTCCATGGTTCAGAAACCATCCATCAAATATCATCGCCTTACTCAAATCCAAGCCTTAGATCACAAACGCAAAGCAATCAAGCCCTTTAAAAGTTCGGACAACACTTCCCCTAAATTTGCTTACTTTTGCAGCCGTCATGGCTTCATTATATTTCTCATTCAAACCCAAAGGTACACACACAACAACAAGTTCATTCAATAGCCATTCAGCAAGCTCCCAGAAGTACAAATACAAGTCAAGCTAGGGAAAAGTCCGGAAATGAAAGTTAAGCTCAAACCCAGAAAAACAGTTTTTGACATCATTTTGCGGTAATGGCACCAAAGGAACTACGATTATCGGATGAAGGTCCAAGACCCACCGTTTCGAAGCTAAGAGATCAAGCTACAATGCTGAAGAAGCCAACTCTGTCCAGTATCGAGTGTAACCAGGTAAAAAATGCAAGATACTACACCAGAACCACAAAAACAGGTTCGCCAATCGTATTCTGGTGCAAACATCATAAATGAACCTACCTAAGTCCAAATTCAGAAATTCCAAAGCTATCCGAAAGATAAGAAACAGGGCTACATTTCATCAGAAGACCTCAACAACCAATTCGGAAGCATTCCCAACCAAAATAACCAATTACAGACGCAATTCTCACATTCGGGTAAAACCAGGGCAGCAAGGGTAATTCCGTCTTTTCACAAGATACGCTGCTCGGATTGACCTGAAAAATAGAAAATTTCCGGGTTCTCACACTCATTCTTTCGGGGCGTCACAAACTCCCCTCCTTAAAAGAACGTCGTCCTCGACATTCCATCTTATACCAATCAAGTCGAGACATCCTGCAAGAATCACTAATATTTCAGACCAAACCCACTGTCCGGCATCCTAAACTTCAAGCCTAGGATACACTACAAGAATCTGAAGCCTAAGCTCTGATACCAACTGTGACGGCCCCACCTCCCCCTAAGGCGAACCAAAGGGTTCGGCGGGCCGCCTGCCCAGCTCTCGCCGGGACTCAGCCGTTCACTACAGTCCTCAAATAAATTACAATATAAATCTCAAATATTACAACAAGTTCTTCAATAATTACATGTCATAAGCGAAGCGGAAACTAAATTTTCAACTATACATCAAATGATTCCAAATCCAAACTGTACAAGATATATGCCATCCAGCCACATGAATATGTACTACTCGCCCTTCCTTCGCCTTGAGCCCTGTGGAGGGGAATAAAATCATTTTGGGGGGAGCTAGAAGCTCAGCGAGTAACCAGTAAAAGCAGTCATCAAATATATTTCACAATAATGCATTTCAATGATGTCATGATTCCAAGATCAAATGTACATTTATTGCTCTCGTGAGCCAGTGAAATCATTGCACTTGAACACCCAACGCTCAAATAGATCATTTAACATTAACAGTGAGAGGGAGCCCCTTTTTGAGCTCCAGATAACATCAACATGAACCATAAACAGGGTGGAGACGTTGGTGTCCAGCACAAGACTTTCCCAGAACTCATTGAAGCCAAAATCATATCATGAATTCACATGCAAGCACGCATGAGATGCCGTCGAGTAAATAATGCAAGAAACATTTCAATAAAAACTTTGGAAACAGTTTAGGGTCACTCACCTCCATGGTTCAGAAACCATCCATCAAATATCATCGCCTTACTCAAATCCAAGCCTTAGATCACAAACGCAAAGCAATCAAGCCCTTTAAAAGTTCGGACAACACTTCCCCTAAATTTGCTTACTTTTGCTGCCGTCATGGCTTCATTATATTTCTCATTCAAACCCAAAGGTACACACACAACAACAAGTTCATTCAATAGCCATTCAGCAAGCTCCCAGAAGTACAAATACAAGTCAAGCTAGGGAAAAGTCCGGAAATGAAAGTTAAGCTCAAACCCAGAAAAACAGTTTTTGACATCATTTTGCGGTAATGGCACCAAAGGAACTACGATTATCGGATGAAGGTCCAAGACCCACCGTTTCGAAGCTAAGAGATCAGGCTACAATGCTGAAGAAGCCAACTCTGTCCAGTATCGAGTGTAACCAGGTAAAAAATGCAAGATACTACACCAGAACCGTAAAAACAGGTTCGCCAATCGCATTCTGGTGCAAACATCATAAATCAACCTACCTAAGTCCAAATTCAGAAATTCCAAAGCCATCCGAAAGATAAGAAACAGGGCTATATTTCATCAGAAGACCTCAACAACCAATTCGGAAGCATTCCCAACCAAAATAACCAATTACAGACGCAATTCTCACATTCGGGTAAAACCAGGGCAGCAAGGGTAATTCCGTCTTTTCACAAGATACGCTGCTCGGATTGACCTGAAAATTAGAAAATTTCCGGGTTCTCACACTCATTCTTTCGGGGCGTCACAAACTCCCCTCCTTAAAATAACGTCGTCCTCGACATTCCATCTTATACCAATCAAGTCGAGACATCCCGCAAGAATCACTAATATTTCAGACCAAACCCACTGTCCGGCATCCTAAACTTCAAGCCTAGGATACACTACAAGAATCTGAAGCCTAAGCTCTGATACCAACTGTGACGGCCCCACCTCCCCCTAAGGCGAACCAAAGGGTTCGGCGGGCCGCCTGCCCAGCTCTCGCCGGGACTCAGCCGTTCACTACAGTCCTCAAATGAATTACAATATAAATCTCAACTATTACAACAAGTTCTTCAATAATTACATGTCATAAGCGAAGCGGAAACTAAATTTTCAACTATACATCAAATGATTCCAACTCCAAACTGTACAAGATATATGCCATCCAGCCACATGAATATGTACTACTCGCCATTCCTTCGCCTTGAGCCCTGTGGAGGGGAATAAAATCGTTTTGGGGGGAGCTAGAAGCTCAGCGAGTAACCAGTAAAAGCAGTCATCAAATATATTTCACAATAATGCATTTCAATGATGTCATGATTCCAAGATCAAATGTACATTTATTGCTCTCGTGAGCCAGTGAAATCATTGCACTTGAACACCCAACGCTCAAATAGATCATTTAACATTAACAGTGAGAGGGAGCCCCTTTTTGAGCTCCAGATAACATCAACATAAACCATAAACAGGGTGGAGACGTTGGTGTCCAGCACAAGACTTTCCCAGAACTCATTGAAGCCAAAATCATATCATGAATTCACATGCAAGCACGCATGAGATGCCGTCGAGTAAATAATGCAAGAAACATTTCAATAAAAACTTTGGAAACAGTTTAGGGTCACTCACCTCCATGGTTCAGAAACCATCCATCAAATATCATCGCCTTACTCAAATCCAAGCCTTAGATCACAAACGCAAAGCAATCAAGCCCTTTAAAAGTTCGGACAACACTTCCCCTAAATTTGCTTACTTTTGCAGCCGTCATGGCTTCATTATATTTCTCATTCAAACCCAAAGGTACACACACAACAAAAAGTTCATTCAATAGCCATTCAGCAAGCTCCCAGAAGTACAAATACAAGTCAAGATAGGGAAAAGTCCGGAAATGAAAGTTAAGCTCAAACCCAGAAAAACAGTTTTTGACATCATTTTGCGGTAATGGCACCAAAGGCACTACGATTATCGGATGAAGGTCCAAGACCCACCGTTTCGAAGCTAAGAGATCAAGCTACAATGCTGAAGAAGCCAACTCTGTCCAGTATCGAGTGTAACCAGGTCAAAAATGCAAGATACTACACCAGAACCGCAAAAACAGGTTCCCCAATCGCATTCTGGTGCAAACATCATAAATGAACCTACCTAAGTCCAAATTCAGAAATTCCAAAGCTATCCGAAAGATAAGAAACAGGGCTACATTTCATCAGAAGACCTCAACAACCAATTCGGAAGCATTCCCAACCAAAATAACCAATTACAGACGCAATTCTCACATTCGGGTAAAACCAGGGCAGCAAGGGTAATTCCGTCTTTTCACAAGATACGCTGCTCGGATTGACCTGAAAAATAGAAAATTTCCGGGTTCTCACACTCATTCTTTCGGGGCGTCACAAACTCCCCTCCTTAAAAGAACGTCGTCCTCGACATTCCATCTTATACCAATCAAGTCGAGACATCCCGCAAGAATCACTAATATTTCAGACCAAACCCACTGTCCGGCATCCTAAACTTCAAGCCTAGGATACACTACAAGAATCTGAAGCCTAAGCTCTGATACCAACTGTGACGGCCCCACCTCCCCCTAAGGCGAACCAAAGGGTTCGGCGGGCCGCCTGCCCAGCTCTCGCCGGGACTCAGCCGTTCACTACAGTCCTCAAATGAATTACAATATAAATCTCAAATATTACAACAAGTTCTTCAATAATTACATGTCATAAGCGAAGCGGAAACTAAATTTTCAACTATACATCAAATGATTCCAAATCCAAACTGTACAAGATATATGCCATCCAGCCACATGAATATGTACTACTCGCCATTCCTTCGCCTTGAGCCCTGTGGAGGGGAATAAAATCGTTTTGGGGGGAGCTAGAAGCTCAGCGAGTAACCAGTAAAAGCAGTCATCAAATATATTTCACAATAATGCATTTCAATGATGTCATGATTCCAAGATCAAATGTACATTTATTGCTCTCGTGAGCCAGTGAAATCATTGCACTTGAACACCCAACGCTCAAATAGATCATTTAACATTAACAGTGAGAGGGAGCCCCTTTTTGAGCTCCAGATAACATCAACATGAACCATAAACAGGGTGGAGACGTTGGTGTCCAGCACAAGACTTTCCCAGAACTCATTGAAGCCAAAATCATATCATGAATTCACATGCAAGCACGCATGAGATGCCGTCGAGTAAATAATGCAAGAAACATTTCAATAAAAACTTTGGAAACAGTTTAGGGTCACTCACCTCCATGGTTCAGAAACCATCCATCAAATATCATCGCCTTACTCAAATCCAAGCCTTAGATCACAAACGCAAAGCAATCAAACCCTTTAAAAGTTCGGACAACACTTCCCCTAAATTTGCTTACTTTTGCAGCCGTCATGGCTTCATTATATTTCTCATTCAAACCCAAAGGTACACACACAACAAAAAGTTCATTCAATAGCCATTCAGCAAGCTCCCAGAAGTACAAATACAAGTCAAGCTAGGGAAAAGTCCGGAAATGAAAGTTAAGCTCAAACCCAGAAAAACAGTTTTTGACATCATTTTGCGGTAATGGCACCAAAGGAACTACGATTATCGGATGAAGGTCCAAGACCCACCGTTTCGAAGCTAAGAGATCAAGCTAAAATGCTGAAGAAGCCAACTCTGTCCAGTATCGAGTGTAACCAGGTAAAAAATGCAAGATACTACACCAGAACCACAAAAACAGGTTCGCCAATCGTATTCTGGTGCAAACATCATAAATGAACCTACCTAAGTCCAAATTCAGAAATTCCAAAGCTATCCGAAAGATAAGAAACAGGGCTACATTTCATCAGAAGACCTCAACAACCAATTCGGAAGCATTCCCAACCAAAATAACCAATTACAGACGCAATTCTCACATTCGGGTAAAACCAGGGCAGCAAGGGTAATTCCGTCTTTTCACAAGATACGCTGCTCGGATTGACCTGAAAAATAGAAAATTTCCGGGTTCTCACACTCATTCTTTCGGGGCATCACAAACTCCCCTCCTTAAAAGAACGTCGTCCTCGACATTCCATCTTATACCAATCAAGTCGAGACATCCTGCAAGAATCACTAATATTTCAGACCAAACCCACTGTCCGGCATCCTAAACTTCAAGCCTAGGATACACTACAAGAATCTGAAGCCTAAGCTCTGATACCAACTGTGACGGCCCCACCTCCCCCTAAGGCGAACCAAAGGGTTCGGCGGGCCGCCTGCCCAGCTCTCGCCGGGACTCAGCCGTTCACTACAGTCCTCAAATAAATTACAATATAAATCTCAAATATTACAACAAGTTCTTCAATAATTACATGTCATAAGCGAAGCGGAAACTAAATTTTCAACTATACATCAAATGATTCCAAATCCAAACTGTACAAGATATATGCCATCCAGCCACATGAATATGTACTACTCGCCCTTCCTTCGCCTTGAGCCCTGTGGAGGGGAATAAAATCATTTTGGGGGGAGCTAGAAGCTCAGCGAGTAACCAGTAAAAGCAGTCATCAAATATATTTCACAATAATGCATTTCAATGATGTCATGATTCCAAGATCAAATGTACATTTATTGCTCTCGTGAGCCAGTGAAATCATTGCACTTGAACACCCAACGCTCAAATAGATCATTTAACATTAACAGTGAGAGGGAGCCCCTTTTTGAGCTCCAGATAACATCAACATGAACCATAAACAGGGTGGAGACGTTGGTGTCCAGCACAAGACTTTCCCAGAACTCATTGAAGCCAAAATCATATCATGAATTCACATGCAAGCACGCATGAGATGCCGTCGAGTAAATAATGCAAGAAACATTTCAATAAAAACTTTGGAAACAGTTTAGGGTCACTCACCTCCATGGTTCAGAAACCATCCATCAAATATCATCGCCTTACTCAAATCCAAGCCTTAGATCACAAACGCAAAGCAATCAAGCCCTTTAAAAGTTCGGACAACACTTCCCCTAAATTTGCTTACTTTTGCTGCCGTCATGGCTTCATTATATTTCTCATTCAAACCCAAAGGTACACACACAACAACAAGTTCATTCAATAGCCATTCAGCAAGCTCCCAGAAGTACAAATACAAGTCAAGGTAGGGAAAAGTCCGGAAATGAAAGTTAAGCTCAAACCCAGAAAAACAGTTTTTGACATCATTTTGCGGTAATGGCACCAAAGGAACTACGATTATCGGATGAAGGTCCAAGACCCACCGTTTCGAAGCTAAGAGATCAGGCTACAATGCTGAAGAAGCCAACTCTGTCCAGTATCGAGTGTAACCAGGTAAAAAATGCAAGATACTACACCAGAACCGTAAAAACAGGTTCGCCAATCGCATTCTGGTGCAAACATCATAAATCAACCTACCTAAGTCCAAATTCAGAAATTCCAAAGCCATCCGAAAGATAAGAAACAGGGCTATATTTCATCAGAAGACCTCAACAACCAATTCGGAAGCATTCCCAACCAAAATAACCAATTACAGACGCAATTCTCACATTCGGGTAAAACCAGGGCAGCAAGGGTAATTCCGTCTTTTCACAAGATACGCTGCTCGGATTGACCTGAAAATTAGAAAATTTCCGAGTTCTCACACTCATTCTTTCGGGGCGTCACAAACTCCCCTCCTTAAAATAACGTCGTCCTCGACATTCCATCTTATACCAATCAAATCGAGACATCCCGCAAGAATCACTAATATTTCAGACCAAACCCACTGTCCGGCATCCTAAACTTCAAGCCTAGGATACACTACAAGAATCTGAAGCCTAAGCTCTGATACCAACTGTGACGGCCCCACCTCCCCCTAAGGCGAACCAAAGGGTTCGGCGGGCCGCCTGCCCAGCTCTCGCCGGGACTCAGCCGTTCACTACAGTCCTCAAATGAATTACAATATAAATCTCAAATATTACAACAAGTTCTTCAATAATTACATGTCATAAGCGAAGCGGAAACTAAATTTTCAACTATACATCAAATGATTCCAAATCCAAACTGTACAAGATATATGCCATCCAGCCACATGAATATGTACTACTCGCCATTCTTTCGCCTTGAGCCCTGTGGAGGGGAATAAAATCGTTTTGGGGGGAGCTAGAAGCTCAGCGAGTAACCAGTAAAAGCAGTCATCAAATATATTTCACAATAATGCATTTCAATGATGTCATGATTCCAAGATCAAATGTACATTTATTGCTCTCGTGAGCCAGTGAAATCATTGCACTTGAACACCCAACGCTCAAATAGATCATTTAACATTAACAGTGAGAGGGAGCCCCTTTTTGAGCTCCAGATAACATCAACATGAACCATAAACAGGGTGGAGACGTTGGTGTCCAACACAAGACTTTCCCAGAACTCATTGAAGCCAAAATCATATCATGAATTCACATGCAAGCACGCATGAGATGCCGTCGAGTAAATAATGCAAGAAACATTTCAATAAAAACTTTGGAAACAGTTTAGGGTCACTCACCTCCATGGTTCAGAAACCATCCATCAAATATCATCGCCTTACTCAAATCCAAGCCTTAGATCACAAACGCAAAGCAATCAAGCCCTTTAAAAGTTCGGACAACACTTCCCCTAAATTTGCTTACTTTTGCAGCCGTCATGGCTTCATTATATTTCTCATTCAAACCCAAAGGTACACACACAACAAAAAGTTCATTCAATAGCCATTCAGCAAGCTCCCAGAAGTACAAATACAAGTCAAGCTAGGGAAAAGTCCGGAAATGAAAGTTAAGCTCAAACCCAGAAAAACAGTTTTTGACATCATTTTGCGGTAATGGCACCAAAGGAACTACGATTATCGGATGAAGGTCCAAGACCCACCGTTTCGAAGCTAAGAGATCAAGCTAAAATGCTGAAGAAGCCAACTCTGTCCAGTATCGAGTGTAACCAGGTAAAAAATGCAAGATACTACACCAGAACCACAAAAACAGGTTCGCCAATCGTATTCTGGTGCAAACATCATAAATGAACCTACCTAAGTCCAAATTCAGAAATTCCAAAGCTATCCGAAAGATAAGAAACAGGGCTACATTTCATCAGAAGACCTCAACAACCAATTCGGAAGCATTCCCAACCAAAATAACCAATTACAGACGCAATTCTCACATTCGGGTAAAACCAGGGCAGCAAGGGTAATTCCGTCTTTTCACAAGATACGCTGCTCGGATTGACCTGAAAAATAGAAAATTTCCGGGTTCTCACACTCATTCTTTCGGGGCATCACAAACTCCCCTCCTTAAAAGAACGTCGTCCTCGACATTCCATCTTATACCAATCAAGTCGAGACATCCTGCAAGAATCACTAATATTTCAGACCAAACCCACTGTCCGGCATCCTAAACTTCAAGCCTAGGATACACTACAAGAATCTGAAGCCTAAGCTCTGATACCAACTGTGACGGCCCCACCTCCCCCTAAGGCGAACCAAAGGGTTCGGCGGGCCGCCTGCCCAGCTCTCGCCGGGACTCAGCCGTTCACTACAGTCCTCAAATAAATTACAATATAAATCTCAAATATTACAACAAGTTCTTCAATAATTACATGTCATAAGCGAAGCGGAAACTAAATTTTCAACTATACATCAAATGATTCCAAATCCAAACTGTACAAGATATATGCCATCCAGCCACATGAATATGTACTACTCGCCCTTCCTTCGCCTTGAGCCCTGTGGAGGGGAATAAAATCATTTTGAGGGGAGCTAGAAGCTCAGCGAGTAACCAGTAAAAGCAGTCATCAAATATATTTCACAATAATGCATTTCAATGATGTCATGATTCCAAGATCAAATGTACATTTATTGCTCTCGTGAGCCAGTGAAATCATTGCACTTGAACACCCAACGCTCAAATAGATCATTTAACATTAACAGTGAGAGGGAGCCCCTTTTTGAGCTCCAGATAACATCAACATGAACCATAAACAGGGTGGAGACGTTGGTGTCCAGCACAAGACTTTCCCAGAACTCATTGAAGCCAAAATCATATCATGAATTCACATGCAAGCACGCATGAGATGCCGTCGAGTAAATAATGCAAGAAACATTTCAATAAAAACTTTGGAAACAGTTTAGGGTCACTCACCTCCATGGTTCAGAAACCATCCATCAAATATCATCGCCTTACTCAAATCCAAGCCTTAGATCACAAACGCAAAGCAATCAAGCCCTTTAAAAGTTCGGACAACACTTCCCCTAAATTTGCTTACTTTTGCTGCCGTCATGGCTTCATTATATTTCTCATTCAAACCCAAAGGTACACACACAACAACAAGTTCATTCAATAGCCATTCAGCAAGCTCCCAGAAGTACAAATACAAGTCAAGCTAGGGAAAAGTCCGGAAATGAAAGTTAAGCTCAAACCCAGAAAAACAGTTTTTGACATCATTTTGCGGTAATGGCACCAAAGGAACTACGATTATCGGATGAAGGTCCAAGACCCACCGTTTCGAAGCTAAGAGATCAGGCTACAATGCTGAAGAAGCCAACTCTGTCCAGTATCGAGTGTAACCAGGTAAAAAATGCAAGATACTACACCAGAACCGTAAAAACAGGTTCGCCAATCGCATTCTGGTGCAAACATCATAAATCAACCTACCTAAGTCCAAATTCAGAAATTCCAAAGCCATCCGAAAGATAAGAAACAGGGCTATATTTCATCAGAAGACCTCAACAACCAATTCGGAAGCATTCCCAACCAAAATAACCAATTACAGACGCAATTCTCACATTCGGGTAAAACCAGGGCAGCAAGGGTAATTCCGTCTTTTCACAAGATACGCTGCTCGGATTGACCTGAAAATTAGAAAATTTCCGGGTTCTCACATTCATTCTTTCGGGGCGTCACAAACTCCCCTCCTTAAAATAACGTCGTCCTCGACATTCCATCTTATACCAATCAAGTCGAGACATCCCGCAAGAATCACTAATATTTCAGACCAAACCCACTGTCCGGCATCCTAAACTTCAAGCCTAGGATACACTACAAGAATCTGAAGCCTAAGCTCTGATACCAACTGTGACGGCCCCACCTCCCCCTAAGGCGAACCAAAGGGTTCGGCGGGCCGCCTGCCCAGCTCTCGCCGGGACTCAGCCGTTCACTACAGTCCTCAAATGAATTACAATATAAATCTCAAATATTACAACAAGTTCTTCAATAATTACATGTCATAAGCGAAGCGGAAACTAAATTTTCAACTATACATCAAATGATTCCAAATCCAAACTGTACAAGATATATGCCATCCAGCCACATGAATATGTACTACTCGCCATTCCTTCGCCTTGAGCCCTGTGGAGGGGAATAAAATCGTTTTGGGGGGAGCTAGAAGCTCAGCGAGTAACCAGTAAAAGCAGTCATCAAATATATTTCACAATAATGCATTTCAATGATGTCATGATTCCAAGATCAAATGTACATTTATTGCTCTCGTGAGCCAGTGAAATCATTGCACTTGAACACCCAACGCTCAAATAGATCATTTAACATTAACAGTGAGAGGGAGCCCCTTTTTGAGCTCCAGATAACATCAACATGAACCATAAACAGGGTGGAGACGTTGGTGTCCAGCACAAGACTTTCCCAGAACTCATTGAAGCCAAAATCATATCATGAATTCACATGCAAGCACGCATGAGATGCCGTCGAGTAAATAATGCAAGAAACATTTCAATAAAAACTTTGGAAACAGTTTAGGGTCACTCACCTCCATGGTTCAGAAACCATCCATCAAATATCATCGCCTTACTCAAATCCAAGCCTTAGATCACAAACGCAAAGCAATCAAGCCCTTTAAAAGTTCGGACAACACTTCCCCTAAATTTGCTTACTTTTGCAGCCGTCATGGCTTCATTATATTTCTCATTCAAACCCAAAGGTACACACACAACAAAAAGTTCATTCAATAGCCATTCTGCAAGCTCCCAGAAGTACAAATACAAGTCAAGCTAGGGAAAATTCCAGAAATGAAAGTTAAGCTCAAACCCAGAAAAA
Organism: Coffea arabica; assembly: GCF_036785885.1. Lineage (NCBI taxonomy): Eukaryota > Viridiplantae > Streptophyta > Magnoliopsida > Gentianales > Rubiaceae > Coffea > Coffea arabica. The sequence continues at coordinate 19,215,757 of NC_092318.1, read as the reverse complement.
CAGTTTTTGACATCATTTTGCGGTAATGGCACCAAAGGAACTACGATTATCGGATGAAGGTCCAAGACCCACCGTTTCGAAGCTAAGAGATCAGGCTACAATGCTGAAGAAGCCAACTCTGTCCAGTATCGAGTGTAACCAGGTAAAAAATGCAAGATACTACACCAGAACTGTAAAAACAGGTTCGCCAATCGCATTCTGGTGCAAACATCATAAATCAACCTACCTAAGTCCAAATTCAGAAATTCCAAAGCTATCCGAAAGATAAGAAACAGGGCTACATTTCATCAGAAGACCTCAACAACCAATTCGGAAGCATTCCCAACCAAAATAACCAATTACAGACGCAATTCTCACATTCGGGTAAAACCAGGGCAGCAAGGGTAATTCCGTCTTTTCACAAGATACGCTGCTCGGATTGACCTGAAAATTAGAAAATTTCCGGGTTCTCACACTCATTCTTTCGGGGCGTCACAAACTCCCCTCCTTAAAATAACGTCGTCCTCGACATTCCATCTTATACCAATCAAGTCGAGACATCCCGCAAGAATCACTAATATTTCAGACCAAACCCACTGTCCGGCATCCTAAACTTCAAGCCTAGGATACACTACAAGAATCTGAAGCCTAAGCTCTGATACCAACTGTGACGGCCCCACCTCCCCCTAAGGCGAACCAAAGGGTTCGGCGGGCCGCCTGCCCAGCTCTCGCCGGGACTCAGCCGTTCACTACAGTCCTCAAATGAATTACAATATAAATCTCAAATATTACAACAAGTTCTTCAATAATTACATGTCATAAGCGAAGCGGAAACTAAATTTTCAACTATACATCAAATGATTCCAAATCCAAACTGTACAAGATATATGCCATCCAGCCACATGAATATGTACTACTCGCCATTCCTTCGCCTTGAGCCCTGTGGAGGGGAATAAAATCGTTTTGGGGGGAGCTAGAAGCTCAGCGAGTAACCAGTAAAAGCAGTCATCAAATATATTTCACAATAATGCATTTCAATGATGTCATGATTCCAAGATCAAATGTACATTTATTGCTCTCGTGAGCCAGTGAAATCATTGCACTTGAACACCCAACGCTCAAATAGATCATTTAACATTAACAGTGAGAGGGAGCCCCTTTTTGAGCTCCAGATAACATCAACATGAACCATAAACAGGGTGGAGACGTTGGTGTCCAGCACAAGACTTTCCCAGAACTCATTGAAGCCAAAATCATATCATGAATTCACATGCAAGCACGCATGAGATGCCGTCGAGTAAATAATGCAAGAAACATTTCAATAAAAACTTTGGAAACAGTTTAGGGTCACTCACCTCCATGGTTCAGAAACCATCCATCAAATATCATCGCCTTACTCAAATCCAAGCCTTAGATCACAAACGCAAAGCAATCAAGCCCTTTAAAAGTTCGGACAACACTTCCCCTAAATTTGCTTACTTTTGCAGCCGTCATGGCTTCATTATATTTCTCATTCAAACCCAAAGGTACACACACAACAAAAAGTTCATTCAATAGCCATTCAGCAAGCTCCCAGAAGTACAAATACAAGTCAAGCTAGGGAAAAGTCCGGAAATGAAAGTTAAGCTCAAACCCAGAAAAACAGTTTTTGACATCATTTTGCGGTAATGGCACCAAAGGAACTACGATTATCGGATGAAGGTCCAAGACCCACCGTTTCGAAGCTAAGAGATCAGGCTACAATGCTGAAGAAGCCAACTCTGTCCAGTATCGAGTGTAACCAGGTAAAAAATGCAAGATACTACACCAGAACCGTAAAAACAGGTTCGCCAATCGCATTCTGGTGCAAACATCATAAATCAACCTACCTAAGTCCAAATTCAGAAATTCCAAAGCCATCCGAAAGATAAGAAACAGGGCTATATTTCATCAGAAGACCTCAACAACCAATTCGGAAGCATTCCCAACCAAAATAACCAATTACAGACGCAATTCTCACATTCGGGTAAAACCAGGGCAGCAAGGGTAATTCCGTCTTTTCACAAGATACGCTGCTCGGATTGACCTGAAAATTAGAAAATTTCCGGGTTCTCACACTCATTCTTTCGGGGCGTCACAAACTCCCCTCCTTAAAATAACGTCGTCCTCGACATTCCATCTTATACCAATCAAGTCGAGACATCCCGCAAGAATCACTAATATTTCAGACCAAACCCACTGTCCGGCATCCTAAACTTCAAGCCTAGGATACACTACAAGAATCTGAAGCCTAAGCTCTGATACCAACTGTGACGGCCCCACCTCCCCCTAAGGCGAACCAAAGGGTTCGGCGGGCCGCCTGCCCAGCTCTCGCCGGGACTCAGCCGTTCACTACAGTCCTCAAATGAATTACAATATAAATCTCAAATATTACAACAAGTTCTTCAATAATTACATGTCATAAGCGAAGCGGAAACTAAATTTTCAACTATACATCAAATGATTCCAAATCCAAACTGTACAAGATATATGCCATCCAGCCACATGAATATGTACTACTCGCCATTCCTTCGCCTTGAGCCCTGTGGAGGGGAATAAAATCGTTTTGGGGGGAGCTAGAAGCTCAGCGAGTAACCAGTAAAAGCAGTCATCAAATATATTTCACAATAATGCATTTCAATGATGTCATGATTCCAAGATCAAATGTACATTTATTGCTCTCGTGAGCCAGTGAAATCATTGCACTTGAACACCCAACGCTCAAATAGATCATTTAACATTAACAGTGAGAGGGAGCCCCTTTTTGAGCTCCAGATAACATCAACATGAACCATAAACAGGGTGGAGACGTTGGTGTCCAGCACAAGACTTTCCCAGAACTCATTGAAGCCAAAATCATATCATGAATTCACATGCAAGCACGCATGAGATGCCGTCGAGTAAATAATGCAAGAAACATTTCAATAAAAACTTTGGAAACAGTTTAGGGTCACTCACCTCCATGGTTCAGAAACCATCCATCAAATATCATCGCCTTACTCAAATCCAAGCCTTAGATCACAAACGCAAAGCAATCAAGCCCTTTAAAAGTTCGGACAACACTTCCCCTAAATTTGCTTACTTTTGCAGCCGTCATGGCTTCATTATATTTCTCATTCAAACCCAAAGGTACACACACAACAAAAAGTTCATTCAATAGCCATTCAGCAAGCTCCCAGAAGTACAAATACAAGTCAAGCTAGGGAAAAGTCCGGAAATGAAAGTTAAGCTCAAACCCAGAAAAACAGTTTTTGACATCATTTTGCGGTAATGGCACCAAAGGAACTACGATTATCGGATGAAGGTCCAAGACCCACCGTTTCGAAGCTAAGAGATCAGGCTACAATGCTGAAGAAGCCGACTCTGTCCAGTATCGAGTGTAACCAGGTAAAAAATGCAAGATACTACACCAGAACCGTAAAAACAGGTTCGCCAATCGCATTCTGGTGCAAACATCATAAATCAACCTACCTAAGTCCAAATTCAGAAATTCCAAAGCCATCCGAAAGATAAGAAACAGGGCTATATTTCATCAGAAGACCTCAACAACCAATTCGGAAGCATTCCCAACCAAAATAACCAATTACAGACGCAATTCTCACATTCGGGTAAAACCAGGGCAGCAAGGGTAATTCCGTCTTTTCACAAGATACGCTGCTCGGATTGACCTGAAAATTAGAAAATTTCCGGGTTCTCACACTCATTCTTTCGGGGCGTCACAAACTCCCCTCCTTAAAATAACGTCGTCCTCGACATTCCATCTTATACCAATCAAGTCGAGACATCCCGCAAGAATCACTAATATTTCAGACCAAACCCACTGTCCGGCATCCTAAACTTCAAGCCTAGGATACACTACAAGAATCTGAAGCCTAAGCTCTGATACCAACTGTGACGGCCCCACCTCCCCCTAAGGCGAACCAAAGGGTTCGGCGGGCCGCCTGCCCAGCTCTCGCCGGGACTCAGCCGTTCACTACAGTCCTCAAATGAATTACAATATAAATCTCAAATATTACAACAAGTTCTTCAATAATTACATGTCATAAGCGAAGCGGAAACTAAATTTTCAACTATACATCAAATGATTCCAAATCCAAACTGTACAAGATATATGCCATCCAGCCACATGAATATGTACTACTCGCCATTCCTTCGCCTTGAGCCCTGTGGAGGGGAATAAAATCGTTTTGGGGGGAGCTAGAAGCTCAGCGAGTAACCAGTAAAAGCAGTCATCAAATATATTTCACAATAATGCATTTCAATGATGTCATGATTCCAAGATCAAATGTACATTTATTGCTCTCGTGAGCCAGTGAAATCATTGCACTTGAACACCCAACGCTCAAATAGATCATTTAACATTAACAGTGAGAGGGAGCCCCTTTTTGAGCTCCAGATAACATCAACATGAACCATAAACAGGGTGGAGACGTTGGTGTCCAGCACAAGACTTTCCCAGAACTCATTGAAGCCAAAATCATATCATGAATTCACATGCAAGCACGCATGAGATGCCGTCGAGTAAATAATGCAAGAAACATTTCAATAAAAACTTTGGAAACAGTTTAGGGTCACTCACCTCCATGGTTCAGAAACCATCCATCAAATATCATCGCCTTACTCAAATCCAAGCCTTAGATCACAAACGCAAAGCAATCAAGCCCTTTAAAAGTTCGGACAACACTTCCCCTAAATTTGCTTACTTTTGCAGCCGTCATGGCTTCATTATATTTCTCATTCAAACCCAAAGGTACACACACAACAAAAAGTTCATTCAATAGCCATTCAGCAAGCTCCCAGAAGTACAAATACAAGTCAAGCTAGGGAAAAGTCCGGAAATGAAAGTTAAGCTCAAACCCAGAAAAACAGTTTTTGACATCATTTTGCGGTAATGGCACCAAAGGAACTACGATTATCGGATGAAGGTCCAAGACCCACCGTTTCGAAGCTAAGAGATCAGGCTACAATGCTGAAGAAGCCAACTCTGTCCAGTATCGAGTGTAACCAGGTAAAAAATGCAAGATACTACACCAGAACCGTAAAAACAGGTTCGCCAATCGCATTCTGGTGCAAACATCATAAATCAACCTACCTAAGTCCAAATTCAGAAATTCCAAAGCCATCCGAAAGATAAGAAACAGGGCTATATTTCATCAGAAGACCTCAACAACCAATTCGGAAGCATTCCCAACCAAAATAACCAATTACAGACGCAATTCTCACATTCGGGTAAAACCAGGGCAGCAAGGGTAATTCCGTCTTTTCACAAGATACGCTGCTCGGATTGACCTGAAAATTAGAAAATTTCCGGGTTCTCACACTCATTCTTTCGGGGCGTCACAAACTCCCCTCCTTAAAATAACGTCGTCCTCGACATTCCATCTTATACCAATCAAGTCGAGACATCCCGCAAGAATCACTAATATTTCAGACCAAACCCACTGTCCGGCATCCTAAACTTCAAGCCTAGGATACACTACAAGAATCTGAAGCCTAAGCTCTGATACCAACTGTGACGGCCCCACCTCCCCCTAAGGCGAACCAAAGGGTTCGGCGGGCCGCCTGCCCAGCTCTCGCCGGGACTCAGCCGTTCACTACAGTCCTCAAATGAATTACAATATAAATCTCAAATATTACAACAAGTTCTTCAATAATTACATGTCATAAGCGAAGCGGAAACTAAATTTTCAACTATACATCAAATGATTCCAAATCCAAACTGTACAAGATATATGCCATCCAGCCACATGAATATGTACTACTCGCCATTCCTTCGCCTTGAGCCCTGTGGAGGGGAATAAAATCGTTTTGGGGGGAGCTAGAAGCTCAGCGAGTAACCAGTAAAAGCAGTCATCAAATATATTTCACAATAATGCATTTCAATGATGTCATGATTCCAAGATCAAATGTACATTTATTGCTCTCGTGAGCCAGTGAAATCATTGCACTTGAACACCCAACGCTCAAATAGATCATTTAACATTAACAGTGAGAGGGAGCCCCTTTTTGAGCTCCAGATAACATCAACATGAACCATAAACAGGGTGGAGACGTTGGTGTCCAGCACAAGACTTTCCCAGAACTCATTGAAGCCAAAATCATATCATGAATTCACATGCAAGCACGCATGAGATGCCGTCGAGTAAATAATGCAAGAAACATTTCAATAAAAACTTTGGAAACAGTTTAGGGTCACTCACCTCCATGGTTCAGAAACCATCCATCAAATATCATCGCCTTACTCAAATCCAAGCCTTAGATCACAAACGCAAAGCAATCAAGCCCTTTAAAAGTTCGGACAACACTTCCCCTAAATTTGCTTACTTTTGCAGCCGTCATGGCTTCATTATATTTCTCATTCAAACCCAAAGGTACACACACAACAAAAAGTTCATTCAATAGCCATTCAGCAAGCTCCCAGAAGTACAAATACAAGTCAAGCTAGGGAAAAGTCCGGAAATGAAAGTTAAGCTCAAACCCAGAAAAACAGTTTTTGACATCATTTTGCGGTAATGGCACCAAAGGAACTACGATTATCGGATGAAGGTCCAAGACCCACCGTTTCGAAGCTAAGAGATCAGGCTACAATGCTGAAGAAGCCAACTCTGTCCAGTATCGAGTGTAACCAGGTAAAAAATGCAAGATACTACACCAGAACCGTAAAAACAGGTTCGCCAATCGCATTCTGGTGCAAACATCATAAATCAACCTACCTAAGTCCAAATTCAGAAATTCCAAAGCCATCCGAAAGATAAGAAACAGGGCTATATTTCATCAGAAGACCTCAACAACCAATTCGGAAGCATTCCCAACCAAAATAACCAATTACAGACGCAATTCTCACATTCGGGTAAAACCAGGGCAGCAAGGGTAATTCCGTCTTTTCACAAGATACGCTGCTCGGATTGACCTGAAAATTAGAAAATTTCCGGGTTCTCACACTCATTCTTTCGGGGCGTCACAAACTCCCCTCCTTAAAATAACGTCGTCCTCGACATTCCATCTTATACCAATCAAGTCGAGACATCCCGCAAGAATCACTAATATTTCAGACCAAACCCACTGTCCGGCATCCTAAACTTCAAGCCTAGGATACACTACAAGAATCTGAAGCCTAAGCTCTGATACCAACTGTGACGGCCCCACCTCCCCCTAAGGCGAACCAAAGGGTTCGGCGGGCCGCCTGCCCAGCTCTCGCCGGGACTCAGCCGTTCACTACAGTCCTCAAATGAATTACAATATAAATCTCAAATATTACAACAAGTTCTTCAATAATTACATGTCATAAGCGAAGCGGAAACTAAATTTTCAACTATACATCAAATGATTCCAAATCCAAACTGTACAAGATATATGCCATCCAGCCACATGAATATGTACTACTCGCCATTCCTTCGCCTTGAGCCCTGTGGAGGGGAATAAAATCGTTTTGGGGGGAGCTAGAAGCTCAGCGAGTAACCAGTAAAAGCAGTCATCAAATATATTTCACAATAATGCATTTCAATGATGTCATGATTCCAAGATCAAATGTACATTTATTGCTCTCGTGAGCCAGTGAAATCATTGCACTTGAACACCCAACGCTCAAATAGATCATTTAACATTAACAGTGAGAGGGAGCCCCTTTTTGAGCTCCAGATAACATCAACATGAACCATAAACAGGGTGGAGACGTTGGTGTCCAGCACAAGACTTTCCCAGAACTCATTGAAGCCAAAATCATATCATGAATTCACATGCAAGCACGCATGAGATGCCGTCGAGTAAATAATGCAAGAAACATTTCAATAAAAACTTTGGAAACAGTTTAGGGTCACTCACCTCCATGGTTCAGAAACCATCCATCAAATATCATCGCCTTACTCAAATCCAAGCCTTAGATCACAAACGCAAAGCAATCAAGCCCTTTAAAAGTTCGGACAACACTTCCCCTAAATTTGCTTACTTTTGCTGCCGTCATGGCTTCATTATATTTCTCATTCAAACCCAAAGGTACACACACAACAACAAGTTCATTCAATAGCCATTCAGCAAGCTCCCAGAAGTACAAATACAAGTCAAGCTAGGGAAAAGTCCGGAAATGAAAGTTAAGCTCAAACCCAGAAAAACAGTTTTTGACATCATTTTGCGGTAATGGCACCAAAGGAACTACGATTATCGGATGAAGGTCCAAGACCCACCGTTTCGAAGCTAAGAGATCAGGCTACAATGCTGAAGAAGCCAACTCTGTCCAGTATCGAGTGTAACCAGGTAAAAAATGCAAGATACTACACCAGAACCGTAAAAACAGGTTCGCCAATCGCATTCTGGTGCAAACATCATAAATCAACCTACCTAAGTCCAAATTCAGAAATTCCAAAGCCATCCGAAAGATAAGAAACAGGGCTATATTTCATCAGAAGACCTCAACAACCAATTCGGAAGCATTCCCAACCAAAATAACCAATTACAGACGCAATTCTCACATTCGGGTAAAACCAGGGCAGCAAGGGTAATTCCGTCTTTTCACAAGATACGCTGCTCGGATTGACCTGAAAATTAGAAAATTTCCGGGTTCTCACACTCATTCTTTCGGGGCGTCACAAACTCCCCTCCTTAAAATAACGTCGTCCTCGACATTCCATCTTATACCAATCAAGTCGAGACATCCCGCAAGAATCACTAATATTTCAGACCAAACCCACTGTCCGGCATCCTAAACTTCAAGCCTAGGATACACTACAAGAATCTGAAGCCTAAGCTCTGATACCAACTGTGACGGCCCCACCTCCCCCTAAGGCGAACCAAAGGGTTCGGCGGGCCGCCTGCCCAGCTCTCGCCGGGACTCAGCCGTTCACTACAGTCCTCAAATGAATTACAATATAAATCTCAAATATTACAACAAGTTCTTCAATAATTACATGTCATAAGCGAAGCGGAAACTAAATTTTCAACTATACATCAAATGATTCCAAATCCAAACTGTACAAGATATATGCCATCCAGCCACATGAATATGTACTACTCGCCATTCCTTCGCCTTGAGCCCTGTGGAGGGGAATAAAATCGTTTTGGGGGGAGCTAGAAGCTCAGCGAGTAACCAGTAAAAGCAGTCATCAAATATATTTCACAATAATGCATTTCAATGATGTCATGATTCCAAGATCAAATGTACATTTATTGCTCTCGTGAGCCAGTGAAATCATTGCACTTGAACACCCAACGCTCAAATAGATCATTTAACATTAACAGTGAGAGGGAGCCCCTTTTTGAGCTCCAGATAACATCAACATGAACCATAAACAGGGTGGAGACGTTGGTGTCCAGCACAAGACTTTCCCAGAACTCATTGAAGCCAAAATCATATCATGAATTCACATGCAAGCACGCATGAGATGCCGTCGAGTAAATAATGCAAGAAACATTTCAATAAAAACTTTGGAAACAGTTTAGGGTCACTCACCTCCATGGTTCAGAAACCATCCATCAAATATCATCGCCTTACTCAAATCCAAGCCTTAGATCACAAACGCAAAGCAATCAAGCCCTTTAAAAGTTCGGACAACACTTCCCCTAAATTTGCTTACTTTTGCAGCCGTCATGGCTTCATTATATTTCTCATTCAAACCCAAAGGTACACACACAACAAAAAGTTCATTCAATAGCCATTCAGCAAGCTCCCAGAAGTACAAATACAAGTCAAGCTAGGGAAAAGTCCGGAAATGAAAGTTAAGCTCAAACCCAGAAAAACAGTTTTTGACATCATTTTGCGGTAATGGCACCAAAGGAACTACGATTATCGGATGAAGGTCCAAGACCCACCGTTTCGAAGCTAAGAGATCAGGCTACAATGCTGAAGAAGCCAACTCTGTCCAGTATCGAGTGTAACCAGGTAAAAAATGCAAGATACTACACCAGAACCGTAAAAACAGGTTCGCCAATCGCATTCTGGTGCAAACATCATAAATCAACCTACCTAAGTCCAAATTCAGAAATTCCAAAGCCATCCGAAAGATAAGAAACAGGGCTATATTTCATCAGAAGACCTCAACAACCAATTCGGAAGCATTCCCAACCAAAATAACCAATTACAGACGCAATTCTCACATTCGGGTAAAACCAGGGCAGCAAGGGTAATTCCGTCTTTTCACAAGATACGCTGCTCGGATTGACCTGAAAATTAGAAAATTTCCGGGTTCTCACACTCATTCTTTCGGGGCGTCACAAACTCCCCTCCTTAAAATAACGTCGTCCTCGACATTCCATCTTATACCAATCAAGTCGAGACATCCCGCAAGAATCACTAATATTTCAGACCAAACCCACTGTCCGGCATCCTAAACTTCAAGCCTAGGATACACTACAAGAATCTGAAGCCTAAGCTCTGATACCAACTGTGACGGCCCCACCTCCCCCTAAGGCGAACCAAAGGGTTCGGCGGGCCGCCTGCCCAGCTCTCGCCGGGACTCAGCCGTTCACTACAGTCCTCAAATGAATTACAATATAAATCTCAAATATTACAACAAGTTCTTCAATAATTACATGTCATAAGCGAAGCGGAAACTAAATTTTCAACTATACATCAAATGATTCCAAATCCAAACTGTACAAGATATATGCCATCCAGCCACATGAATATGTACTACTCGCCATTCCTTCGCCTTGAGCCCTGTGGAGGGGAATAAAATCGTTTTGGGGGGAGCTAGAAGCTCAGCGAGTAACCAGTAAAAGCAGTCATCAAATATATTTCACAATAATGCATTTCAATGATGTCATGATTCCAAGATCAAATGTACATTTATTGCTCTCGTGAGCCAGTGAAATCATTGCACTTGAACACCCAACGCTCAAATAGATCATTTAACATTAACAGTGAGAGGGAGCCCCTTTTTGAGCTCCAGATAACATCAACATGAACCATAAACAGGGTGGAGACGTTGGTGTCCAGCACAAGACTTTCCCAGAACTCATTGAAGCCAAAATCATATCATGAATTCACATGCAAGCACGCATGAGATGCCGTCGAGTAAATAATGCAAGAAACATTTCAATAAAAACTTTGGAAACAGTTTAGGGTCACTCACCTCCATGGTTCAGAAACCATCCATCAAATATCATCGCCTTACTCAAATCCAAGCCTTAGATCACAAACGCAAAGCAATCAAGCCCTTTAAAAGTTCGGACAACACTTCCCCTAAATTTGCTTACTTTTGCTGCCGTCATGGCTTCATTATATTTCTCATTCAAACCCAAAGGTACACACACAACAACAAGTTCATTCAATAGCCATTCAGCAAGCTCCCAGAAGTACAAATACAAGTCAAGCTAGGGAAAAGTCCGGAAATGAAAGTTAAGCTCAAACCCAGAAAAACAGTTTTTGACATCATTTTGCGGTAATGGCACCAAAGGAACTACGATTATCGGATGAAGGTCCAAGACCCACCGTTTCGAAGCTAAGAGATCAGGCTACAATGCTGAAGAAGCCAACTCTGTCCAGTATCGAGTGTAACCAGGTAAAAAATGCAAGATACTACACCAGAACCGTAAAAACAGGTTCGCCAATCGCATTCTGGTGCAAACATCATAAATCAACCTACCTAAGTCCAAATTCAGAAATTCCAAAGCCATCCGAAAGATAAGAAACAGGGCTATATTTCATCAGAAGACCTCAACAACCAATTCGGAAGCATTCCCAACCAAAATAACCAATTACAGACGCAATTCTCACATTCGGGTAAAACCAGGGCAGCAAGGGTAATTCCGTCTTTTCACAAGATACGCTGCTCGGATTGACCTGAAAATTAGAAAATTTCCGGGTTCTCACACTCATTCTTTCGGGGCGTCACAAACTCCCCTCCTTAAAATAACGTCGTCCTCGACATTCCATCTTATACCAATCAAGTCGAGACATCCCGCAAGAATCACTAATATTTCAGACCAAACCCACTGTCCGGCATCCTAAACTTCAAGCCTAGGATACACTACAAGAATCTGAAGCCTAAGCTCTGATACCAACTGTGACGGCCCCACCTCCCCCTAAGGCGAACCAAAGGGTTCGGCGGGCCGCCTGCCCAGCTCTCGCCGGGACTCAGCCGTTCACTACAGTCCTCAAATGAATTACAATATAAATCTCAAATATTACAACAAGTTCTTCAATAATTACATGTCATAAGCGAAGCGGAAACTAAATTTTCAACTATACATCAAATGATTCCAAATCCAAACTGTACAAGATATATGCCATCCAGCCACATGAATATGTACTACTCGCCATTCCTTCGCCTTGAGCCCTGTGGAGGGGAATAAAATCGTTTTGGGGGGAGCTAGAAGCTCAGCGAGTAACCAGTAAAAGCAGTCATCAAATATATTTCACAATAATGCATTTCAATGATGTCATGATTCCAAGATCAAATGTACATTTATTGCTCTCGTGAGCCAGTGAAATCATTGCACTTGAACACCCAACGCTCAAATAGATCATTTAACATTAACAGTGAGAGGGAGCCCCTTTTTGAGCTCCAGATAACATCAACATGAACCATAAACAGGGTGGAGACGTTGGTGTCCAGCACAAGACTTTCCCAGAACTCATTGAAGCCAAAATCATATCATGAATTCACATGCAAGCACGCATGAGATGCCGTCGAGTAAATAATGCAAGAAACATTTCAATAAAAACTTTGGAAACAGTTTAGGGTCACTCACCTCCATGGTTCAGAAACCATCTATCAAATATCATCGCCTTACTCAAATCCAAGCCTTAGATCACAAACGCAAAGCAATCAAGCCCTTTAAAAGTTCGGACAACACTTCCCCTAAATTTGCTTACTTTTGCAGCCGTCATGGCTTCATTATATTTCTCATTCAAACCCAAAGGTACACACACAACAAAAAGTTCATTCAATAGCCATTCAGCAAGCTCCCAGAAGTACAAATACAAGTCAAGCTAGGGAAAAGTCCGGAAATGAAAGTTAAGCTCAAACCCAGAAAAACAGTTTTTGACATCATTTTGCGGTAATGGCACCAAAGGAACTACGATTATCGGATGAAGGTCCAAGACCCACCGTTTCGAAGCTAAGAGATCAGGCTACAATGCTGAAGAAGCCAACTCTGTCCAGTATCGAGTGTAACCAGGTAAAAAATGCAAGATACTACACCAGAACTGTAAAAACAGGTTCGCCAATCGCATTCTGGTGCAAACATCATAAATCAACCTACCTAAGTCCAAATTCAGAAATTCCAAAGCTATCCGAAAGATAAGAAACAGGGCTACATTTCATCAGAAGACCTCAACAACCAATTCGGAAGCATTCCCAACCAAAATAACCAATTACAGACGCAATTCTCACATTCGGGTAAAACCAGGGCAGCAAGGGTAATTCCGTCTTTTCACAAGATACGCTGCTCGGATTGACCTGAAAATTAGAAAATTTCCGGGTTCTCACACTCATTCTTTCGGGGCGTCACAAACTCCCCTCCTTAAAATAACGTCGTCCTCGACATTCCATCTTATACCAATCAAGTCGAGACATCCCGCAAGAATCACTAATATTTCAGACCAAACCCACTGTCCGGCATCCTAAACTTCAAGCCTAGGATACACTACAAGAATCTGAAGCCTAAGCTCTGATACCAACTGTGACGGCCCCACCTCCCCCTAAGGCGAACCAAAGGGTTCGGCGGGCCGCCTGCCCAGCTCTCGCCGGGACTCAGCCGTTCACTACAGTCCTCAAATGAATTACAATATAAATCTCAAATATTACAACAAGTTCTTCAATAATTACATGTCATAAGCGAAGCGGAAACTAAATTTTCAACTATACATCAAATGATTCCAAATCCAAACTGTACAAGATATATGCCATCCAGCCACATGAATATGTACTACTCGCCATTCCTTCGCCTTGAGCCCTGTGGAGGGGAATAAAATCGTTTTGGGGGGAGCTAGAAGCTCAGCGAGTAACCAGTAAAAGCAGTCATCAAATATATTTCACAATAATGCATTTCAATGATGTCATGATTCCAAGATCAAATGTACATTTATTGCTCTCGTGAGCCAGTGAAATCATTGCACTTGAACACCCAACGCTCAAATAGATCATTTAACATTAACAGTGAGAGGGAGCCCCTTTTTGAGCTCCAGATAACATCAACATGAACCATAAACAGGGTGGAGACGTTGGTGTCCAGCACAAGACTTTCCCAGAACTCATTGAAGCCAAAATCATATCATGAATTCACATGCAAGCACGCATGAGATGCCGTCGAGTAAATAATGCAAGAAACATTTCAATAAAAACTTTGGAAACAGTTTAGGGTCACTCACCTCCATGGTTCAGAAACCATCCATCAAATATCATCGCCTTACTCAAATCCAAGCCTTAGATCACAAACGCAAAGCAATCAAGCCCTTTAAAAGTTCGGACAACACTTCCCCTAAATTTGCTTACTTTTGCTGCCGTCATGGCTTCATTATATTTCTCATTCAAACCCAAAGGTACACACACAACAAAAAGTTCATTCAATAGCCATTCAGCAAGCTCCCAGAAGTACAAATACAAGTCAAGCTAGGGAAAAGTCCGGAAATGAAAGTTAAGCTCAAACCCAGAAAAACAGTTTTTGACATCATTTTGCGGTAATGGCACCAAAGGAACTACGATTATCGGATGAAGGTCCAAGACCCACCGTTTCGAAGCTAAGAGATCAGGCTACAATGCTGAAGAAGCCAACTCTGTCCAGTATCGAGTGTAACCAGGTAAAAAATGCAAGATACTACACCAGAACCGTAAAAACAGGTTCGCCAATCGCATTCTGGTGCAAACATCATAAATCAACCTACCTAAGTCCAAATTCAGAAATTCCAAAGCCATCCGAAAGATAAGAAACAGGGCTATATTTCATCAGAAGACCTCAACAACCAATTCGGAAGCATTCCCAACCAAAATAACCAATTACAGACGCAATTCTCACATTCGGGTAAAACCAGGGCAGCAAGGGTAATTCCGTCTTTTCACAAGATACGCTGCTCGGATTGACCTGAAAATTAGAAAATTTCCGGGTTCTCACACTCATTCTTTCGGGGCGTCACAAACTCCCCTCCTTAAAAGAACGTCGTCCTCGACATTCCATCTTATACCAATCAAGTCGAGACATCCTGCAAGAATCACTAATATTTCAGACCAAACCCACTGTCCGGCAT
Source organism: Coffea arabica (assembly GCF_036785885.1). NCBI lineage: Eukaryota > Viridiplantae > Streptophyta > Magnoliopsida > Gentianales > Rubiaceae > Coffea > Coffea arabica. The sequence continues at coordinate 19,200,582 of NC_092318.1, read as the reverse complement.
CCTAAACTTCAAGCCTAGGATACACTACAAGAATCTGAAGCCTAAGCTCTGATACCAACTGTGACGGCCCCACCTCCCCCTAAGGCGAACCAAAGGGTTCGGCGGGCCGCCTGCCCAGCTCTCGCCGGGATTCAGCCGTTCACTACAGTCCTCAAATAAATTACAATATAAATCTCAAATATTACAACAAGTTCTTCAATAATTACATGTCATAAGCGAAGCGGAAACTAAATTTTCAACTATACATCAAATGATTCCAAATCCAAACTGTACAAGATATATGCCATCCAGCCACATGAATATGTACTACTCGCCCTTCCTTCGCCTTGAGCCCTGTGGAGGGGAATAAAATCATTTTGGGGGGAGCTAGAAGCTCAGCGAGTAACCAGTAAAAGCAGTCATCAAATATATTTCACAATAATGCATTTCAATGATGTCATGATTCCAAGATCAAATGTACATTTATTGCTCTCGTGAGCCAGTGAAATCATTGCACTTGAACACCCAACGCTCAAATATATCATTTAACATTAACAGTGAGAGGGAGCCCCTTTTTGAGCTCCAGATAACATCAACATGAACCATAAACAGGGTGGAGACGTTGGTGTCCAGCACAAGACTTTCCCAGAACTCATTGAAGCCAAAATCATATCATGAATTCACATGCAAGCACGCATGAGATGCCGTCGAGTAAATAATGCAAGAAACATTTCAATAAAAACTTTGGAAACAGTTTAGGGTCACTCACCTCCATGGTTCAGAAACCATCCATCAAATATCATCGCCTTACTCAAATCCAAGCCTTAGATCACAAACGCAAAGCAATCAAGCCCTTTAAAAGTTCGGACAACACTTCCCCTAAATTTGCTTACTTTTGCTGCCGTCATGGCTTCATTATATTTCTCATTCAAACCCAAAGGTACACACACAACAACAAGTTCATTCAATAGCCATTCAGCAAGCTCCCAGAAGTACAAATACAAGTCAAGCTAGGGAAAAGTCCGGAAATGAAAGTTAAGCTCAAACCCAGAAAAACAGTTTTTGACATCATTTTGCGGTAATGGCACCAAAGGAACTACGATTATCGGATGAAGGTCCAAGACCCACCGTTTCGAAACTAAGAGATCAGGCTACAATGCTGAAGAAGCCAACTCTGTCCAGTATCGAGTGTAACCAGGTAAAAAATGCAAGATACTACACCAGAACCGTAAAAACAGGTTCGCCAATCGCATTCTGGTGCAAACATCATAAATCAACCTACCTAAGTCCAAATTCAGAAATTCCAAAGCCATCCGAAAGATAAGAAACAGGGCTATATTTCATCAGAAGACCTCAACAACCAATTCGGAAGCATTCCCAACCAAAATAACCAATTACAGACGCAATTCTCACATTCGGGTAAAACCAGGGCAGCAAGGGTAATTCCGTCTTTTCACAAGATACGCTGCTCGGATTGACCTGAAAATTAGAAAATTTCCGGGTTCTCACACTCATTCTTTCGGGGCGTCACAAACTCCCCTCCTTAAAATAACGTCGTCCTCGACATTCCATCTTATACCAATCAAGTCGAGACATCCCGCAAGAATCACTAATATTTCAGACCAAACCCACTGTCCGGCATCCTAAACTTCAAGCCTAGGATACACTACAAGAATCTGAAGCCTAAGCTCTGATACCAACTGTGACGGCCCCACCTCCCCCTAAGGCGAACCAAAGGGTTCGGCGGGCCGCCTGCCCAGCTCTCGCCGGGACTCAGCCGTTCACTACAGTCCTCAAATGAATTACAATATAAATCTCAAATATTACAACAAGTTCTTCAATAATTACATGTCATAAGCGAAGCGGAAACTAAATTTTCAACTATACATCAAATGATTCCAAATCCAAACTGTACAAGATATATGCCATCCAGCCACATGAATATGTACTACTCGCCATTCCTTCGCCTTGAGCCCTGTGGAGGGGAATAAAATCGTTTTGGGGGGAGCTAGAAGCTCAGCGAGTAACCAGTAAAAGCAGTCATCAAATATATTTCACAATAATGCATTTCAATGATGTCATGATTCCAAGATCAAATGTACATTTATTGCTCTCGTGAGCCAGTGAAATCATTGCACTTGAACACCCAACGCTCAAATAGATCATTTAACATTAACAGTGAGAGGGAGCCCCTTTTTGAGCTCCAGATAACATCAACATGAACCATAAACAGGGTGGAGACGTTGGTGTCCAGCACAAGACTTTCCCAGAACTCATTGAAGCCAAAATCATATCATGAATTCACATGCAAGCACGCATGAGATGCCGTCGAGTAAATAATGCAAGAAACATTTCAATAAAAACTTTGGAAACAGTTTAGGGTCACTCACCTCCATGGTTCAGAAACCATCCATCAAATATCATCGCCTTACTCAAATCCAAGCCTTAGATCACAAACGCAAAGCAATCAAGCCCTTTAAAAGTTCGGACAACACTTCCCCTAAATTTGCTTACTTTTGCAGCCGTCATGGCTTCATTATATTTCTCATTCAAACCCAAAGGTACACACACAACAAAAAGTTCATTCAATAGCCATTCAGCAAGCTCCCAGAAGTACAAATACAAGTCAAGCTAGGGAAAAGTCCGGAAATGAAAGTTAAGCTCAAACCCAGAAAAACAGTTTTTGACATCATTTTGCGGTAATGGCACCAAAGGAACTACGATTATCGGATGAAGGTCCAAGACCCACCGTTTCGAAGCTAAGAGATCAGGCTACAATGCTGAAGAAGCCAACTCTGTCCAGTATCGAGTGTAACCAGGTAAAAAATGCAAGATACTACACCAGAACCGTAAAAACAGGTTCGCCAATCGCATTCTGGTGCAAACATCATAAATCAACCTACCTAAGTCCAAATTCAGAAATTCCAAAGCCATCCGAAAGATAAGAAACAGGGCTATATTTCATCAGAAGACCTCAACAACCAATTCGGAAGCATTCCCAACCAAAATAACCAATTACAGACGCAATTCTCACATTCGGGTAAAACCAGGGCAGCAAGGGTAATTCCGTCTTTTCACAAGATACGCTGCTCGGATTGACCTGAAAATTAGAAAATTTCCGGGTTCTCACACTCATTCTTTCGGGGCGTCACAAACTCCCCTCCTTAAAATAACGTCGTCCTCGACATTCCATCTTATACCAATCAAGTCGAGACATCCCGCAAGAATCACTAATATTTCAGACCAAACCCACTGTCCGGCATCCTAAACTTCAAGCCTAGGATACACTACAAGAATCTGAAGCCTAAGCTCTGATACCAACTGTGACGGCCCCACCTCCCCCTAAGGCGAACCAAAGGGTTCGGCGGGCCGCCTGCCCAACTCTCGCCGGGACTCAGCCGTTCACTACAGTCCTCAAATGAATTACAATATAAATCTCAAATATTACAACAAGTTCTTCAATAATTACATGTCATAAGCGAAGCGGAAACTAAATTTTCAACTATACATCAAATGATTCCAAATCCAAACTGTACAAGATATATGCCATCCAGCCACATGAATATGTACTACTCGCCATTCCTTCGCCTTGAGCCCTGTGGAGGGGAATAAAATCGTTTTGGGGGGAGCTAGAAGCTCAGCGAGTAACCAGTAAAAGCAGTCATCAAATATATTTCACAATAATGCATTTCAATGATGTCATGATTCCAAGATCAAATGTACATTTATTGCTCTCGTGAGCCAGTGAAATCATTGCACTTGAACACCCAACGCTCAAATAGATCATTTAACATTAACAGTGAGAGGGAGCCCCTTTTTGAGCTCCAGATAACATCAACATGAACCATAAACAGGGTGGAGACGTTGGTGTCCAGCACAAGACTTTCCCAGAACTCATTGAAGCCAAAATCATATCATGAATTCACATGCAAGCACGCATGAGATGCCGTCGAGTAAATAATGCAAGAAACATTTCAATAAAAACTTTGGAAACAGTTTAGGGTCACTCACCTCCATGGTTCAGAAACCATCCATCAAATATCATCGCCTTACTCAAATCCAAGCCTTAGATCACAAACGCAAAGCAATCAAGCCCTTTAAAAGTTCGGACAACACTTCCCCTAAATTTGCTTACTTTTGCAGCCGTCATGGCTTCATTATATTTCTCATTCAAACCCAAAGGTACACACACAACAAAAAGTTCATTCAATAGCCATTCAGCAAGCTCCCAGAAGTACAAATACAAGTCAAGCTAGGGAAAAGTCCGGAAATGAAAGTTAAGCTCAAACCCAGAAAAACAGTTTTTGACATCATTTTGCGGTAATGGCACCAAAGGAACTACGATTATCGGATGAAGGTCCAAGACCCACCGTTTCGAAGCTAAGAGATCAGGCTACAATGCTGAAGAAGGCAACTCTGTCCAGTATCGAGTGTAACCAGGTAAAAAATGCAAGATACTACACCAGAACCGTAAAAACAGGTTCGCCAATCGCATTCTGGTGCAAACATCATAAATCAACCTACCTAAGTCCAAATTCAGAAATTCCAAAGCCATCCGAAAGATAAGAAACAGGGCTATATTTCATCAGAAGACCTCAACAACCAATTCGGAAGCATTCCCAACCAAAATAACCAATTACAGACGCAATTCTCACATTCGGGTAAAACCAGGGCAGCAAGGGTAATTCCGTCTTTTCACAAGATACGCTGCTCGGATTGACCTGAAAATTAGAAAATTTCCGGGTTCTCACACTCATTCTTTCGGGGCGTCACAAACTCCCCTCCTTAAAAGAACGTCGTCCTCGACATTCCATGTTATACCAATCAAGTCGAGACATCCTGCAAGAATCACTAATATTTCAGACCAAACCCACTGTCCGGCATCCTAAACTTCAAGCCTAGGATACACTACAAGAATCTGAAGCCTAAGCTCTGATACCAACTGTGACGGCCCCACCTCCCCCTAAGGCGAACCAAAGGGTTCGGCGGGCCGCCTGCCCAGCTCTCGCCGGGATTCAGCCGTTCACTACAGTCCTCAAATAAATTACAATATAAATCTCAAATATTACAACAAGTTCTTCAATAATTACATGTCATAAGCGAAGCGGAAACTAAATTTTCAACTATACATCAAATGATTCCAAATCCAAACTGTACAAGATATATGCCATCCAGCCACATGAATATGTACTACTCGCCCTTCCTTCGCCTTGAGCCCTGTGGAGGGGAATAAAATCATTTTGGGGGGAGCTAGAAGCTCAGCGAGTAACCAATAAAAGCAGTCATCAAATATATTTCACAATAATGCATTTCAATGATGTCATGATTCCAAGATCAAATGTACATTTATTGCTCTCGTGAGCCAGTGAAATCATTGCACTTGAACACCCAACGCTCAAATAGATCATTTAACATTAACAGTGAGAGGGAGCCCCTTTTTGAGCTCCAGATAACATCAACATGAACCATAAACAGGGTGGAGACGTTGGTGTCCAGCACAAGACTTTCCCAGAACTCATTGAAGCCAAAATCATATCATGAATTCACATGCAAGCACGCATGAGATGCCGTCGAGTAAATAATGCAAGAAACATTTCAATAAAAACTTTGGAAACAGTTTAGGGTCACTCACCTCCATGGTTCAGAAACCATCCATCAAATATCATCGCCTTACTCAAATCCAAGCCTTAGATCACAAACGCAAAGCAATCAAGCCCTTTAAAAGTTCGGACAACACTTCCCCTAAATTTGCTTACTTTTGCTGCCGTCATGGCTTCATTATATTTCTCATTCAAACCCAAAGGTACACACACAACAACAAGTTCATTCAATAGCCATTCAGCAAGCTCCCAGAAGTACAAATACAAGTCAAGCTAGGGAAAAGTCCGGAAATGAAAGTTAAGCTCAAACCCAGAAAAACAGTTTTTGACATCATTTTGCGGTAATGGCACCAAAGGAACTACGATTATCGGATGAAGGTCCAAGACCCACCGTTTCGAAGCTAAGAGATCAGGCTACAATGCTGAAGAAGCCAACTCTGTCCAGTATCGAGTGTAACCAGGTAAAAAATGCAAGATACTACACCAGAACCGTAAAAACAGGTTCGCCAATCGCATTCTGGTGCAAACATCATAAATCAACCTACCTAAGTCCAAATTCAGAAATTCCAAAGCCATCCGAAAGATAAGAAACAGGGCTATATTTCATCAGAAGACCTCAACAACCAATTCGGAAGCATTCCCAACCAAAATAACCAATTACAGACGCAATTCTCACATTCGGGTAAAACCAGGGCAGCAAGGGTAATTCCGTCTTTTCACAAGATACGCTGCTCGGATTGACCTGAAAATTAGAAAATTTCCGGGTTCTCACACTCATTCTTTCGGGGCGTCACAAACTCCCCTCCTTAAAAGAACGTCGTCCTCGACATTCCATCTTATACCAATCAAGTCGAGACATCCCGCAAGAATCACTAATATTTCAGACCAAACCCACTGTCCGGCATCCTAAACTTCAATCCTAGGATACACTACAAGAATCTGAAGCCTAAGCTCTGATACCAACTGTGACGGCCCCACCTCCCCCTAAGGCGAACCAAAGGGTTCGGCGGGCCGCCTGCCCAGCTCTCGCCGGGACTCAGCCGTTCACTACAGTCCTCAAATGAATTACAATATAAATCTCAAATATTACAACAAGTTCTTCAATAATTACATGTCATAAGCGAAGCGGAAACTAAATTTTCAACTATACATCAAATGATTCCAAATCCAAACTGTACAAGATATATGCCATCCAGCCACATGAATATGTACTACTCGCCATTCCTTCGCCTTGAGCCCTGTGGAGGGGAATAAAATCGTTTTGGGGGGAGCTAGAAGCTCAGCGAGTAACCAGTAAAAGCAGTCATCAAATATATTTCACAATAATGCATTTCAATGATGTCATGATTCCAAGATCAAATGTACATTTATTGCTCTCGTGAGCCAGTGAAATCATTGCACTTGAACACCCAACGCTCAAATAGATCATTTAACATTAACAGTGAGAGGGAGCCCCTTTTTGAGCTCCAGATAACATCAACATGAACCATAAACAGGGTGGAGACGTTGGTGTCCAGCACAAGACTTTCCCAGAACTCATTGAAGCCAAAATCATATCATGAATTCACATGCAAGCACGCATGAGATGCCGTCGAGTAAATAATGCAAGAAACATTTCAATAAAAACTTTGGAAACAGTTTAGGGTCACTCACCTCCATGGTTCAGAAACCATCCATCAAATATCATCGCCTTACTCAAATCCAAGCCTTCGATCACAAACGCAAAGCAATCAAGCCCTTTAAAAGTTCGGACAACACTTCCCCTAAATTTGCTTACTTTTGCAGCCGTCATGGCTTCATTATATTTCTCATTCAAACCCAAAGGTACACACACAACAAAAAGTTCATTCAATAGCCATTCAGCAAGCTCCCAGAAGTACAAATACAAGTCAAGCTAGGGAAAAGTCCGGAAATGAAAGTTAAGCTCAAACCCAGAAAAACAGTTTTTGACATCATTTTGCGGTAATGGCACCAAAGGAACTACGATTATCGGATGAAGGTCCAAGACCCACCGTTTCGAAGCTAAGAGATCAGGCTACAATGCTGAAGAAGCCAACTCTGTCCAGTATCGAGTGTAACCAGGTAAAAAATGCAAGATACTACACCAGAACTGTAAAAACAGGTTCGCCAATCGCATTCTGGTGCAAACATCATAAATCAACCTACCTAAGTCCAAATTCAGAAATTCCAAAGCTATCCGAAAGATAAGAAACAGGGCTACATTTCATCAGAAGACCTCAACAACCAATTCGGAAGCATTCCCAACCAAAATAACCAATTACAGACGCAATTCTCACATTCGGGTAAAACCAGGGCAGCAAGGGTAATTCTGTCTTTTCACAAGATACGCTGCTCGGATTGACCTGAAAATTAGAAAATTTCCGGGTTCTCACACTCATTCTTTCGGGGCGTCACAAACTCCCCTCCTTAAAATAACGTCGTCCTCGACATTCCATCTTATACCAATCAAGTCGAGACATCCCGCAAGAATCACTAATATTTCAGACCAAACCCACTGTCCGGCATCCTAAACTTCAAGCCTAGGATACACTACAAGAATCTGAAGCCTAAGCTCTGATACCAACTGTGACGGCCCCACCTCCCCCTAAGGCGAACCAAAGGGTTCGGCGGGCCGCCTGCCCAGCTCTCGCCGGGACTCAGCCGTTCACTACAGTCCTCAAATGAATTACAATATAAATCTCAAATATTACAACAAGTTCTTCAATAATTACATGTCATAAGCGAAGCGGAAACTAAATTTTCAACTATACATCAAATGATTCCAAATCCAAACTGTACAAGATATATGCCATCCAGCCACATGAATATGTACTACTCGCCATTCCTTCGCCTTGAGCCCTGTGGAGGGGAATAAAATCGTTTTGGGGGGAGCTAGAAGCTCAGCGAGTAACCAGTAAAAGCAGTCATCAAATATATTTCACAATAATGCATTTCAATGATGTCATGATTCCAAGATCAAATGTACATTTATTGCTCTCGTGAGCCAGTGAAATCATTGCACTTGAACACCCAACGCTCAAATAGATCATTTAACATTAACAGTGAGAGGGAGCCCCTTTTTGAGCTCCAGATAACATCAACATGAACCATAAACAGGGTGGAGACGTTGGTGTCCAGCACAAGACTTTCCCAGAACTCATTGAAGCCAAAATCATATCATGAATTCACATGCAAGCACGCATGAGATGCCGTCGAGTAAATAATGCAAGAAACATTTCAATAAAAACTTTGGAAACAGTTTAGGGTCACTCACCTCCATGGTTCAGAAACCATCCATCAAATATCATCGCCTTACTCAAATCCAAGCCTTAGATCACAAACGCAAAGCAATCAAGCCCTTTAAAAGTTCGGACAACACTTCCCCTAAATTTGCTTACTTTTGCAGCCGTCATGGCTTCATTATATTTCTCATTCAAACCCAAAGGTACACACACAACAAAAAGTTCATTCAATAGCCATTCAGCAAGCTCCCAGAAGTACAAATACAAGTCAAGCTAGGGAAAAGTCCGGAAATGAAAGTTAAGCTCAAACCCAGAAAAACAGTTTTTGACATCATTTTGCGGTAATGGCACCAAAGGAACTACGATTATCGGATGAAGGTCCAAGACCCACCGTTTCGAAGCTAAGAGATCAGGCTACAATGCTGAAGAAGCCAACTCTGTCCAGTATCGAGTGTAACCAGGTAAAAAATGCAAGATACTACACCAGAACCGTAAAAACAGGTTCGCCAATCGCATTCTGGTGCAAACATCATAAATCAACCTACCTAAGTCCAAATTCAGAAATTCCAAAGCTATCCGAAAGATAAGAAACAGGGCTACATTTCATCAGAAGACCTCAACAACCAATTCGGAAGCATTCCCAACCAAAATAACCAATTACAGACGCAATTCTCACATTCGGGTAAAACCAGGGCAGCAAGGGTAATTCCGTCTTTTCACAAGATACGCTGCTCGGATTGACCTGAAAATTAGAAAATTTCCGGGTTCTCACACTCATTCTTTCGGGGCGTCACAAACTCCCCTCCTTAAAAGAACGTCGTCCTCGACATTCCATCTTATACCAATCAAGTCGAGACATCCCGCAAGAATCACTAATATTTCAGACCAAACCCACTGTCCGGCATCCTAAACTTCAAGCCTAGGATACACTACAAGAATCTGAAGCCTAAGCTCTGATACCAACTGTGACGGCCCCACCTCCCCCTAAGGCGAACCAAAGGGTTCGGCGGGCCGCCTGCCCAGCTCTCGCCGGGACTCAGCCGTTCACTACAGTCCTCAAATGAATTACAATATAAATCTCAAATATTACAACAAGTTCTTCAATAATTACATGTCATAAGCGAAGCGGAAACTAAATTTTCAACTATACATCAAATGATTCCAAATTCAAACTGTACAAGATATATGCCATCCAGCCACATGAATATCTACTACTCGCCCTTCCTTCGCCTTGAGCCCTGTGGAGAGGAATAAAATCGTTTTGGGGTGAGTTAGAAGCTCAGCGAGTAACCAGTAAAAGCAGTCATCAAATATATTTCACAATAATGCATTTCAATGATGTCATGATTCCAAGATCAAATGTACATTTATTGCTCTCGTGAGCCAGTGAAATCATTGCACTTGAACATCCAACGCTCAAATAGATCATTTAACATTAACAGTGAGAGGGAGCCCCTTTTTGAGCTCCAGATAACATGAACATGAACCATAAACAGGGTGGAGAGGTTGGTGTCCAGCACAAGACTTTCTCAGAACTCATTGAAGCCAAAATCATATCATGAATTCACATGCAAGCACGCATGAGATGCCGTCGAGTAAATAATGCAAGAAACATTTCAATAAAAACTTTGGAAACAGTTTAGGGTCACTCACCTCCATGGTTCAGAAACCATCCATCAAATATCATCGCCTTACTCAAATCCAAGCCTTAGATCACAAACGCAAAGCAATCAAGCCCTTTAAAAGTTCGGACAACACTTCCCCTAAATTTGCTTACTTTTGCAGCCGTCATGGCTTCATTATATTTCTCATTCAAACCCAAAGGTACACACACAACAAAAAGTTCATTCAATAGCCATTCAGCAAGCTCCCAGAAGTACAAATACAAGTCAAGCTAGGGAAAAGTCCGGAAATGAAAGTTAAGCTCAAACCCAGAAAAACAGTTTTTGACATCATTTTGCGGTAATGGCACCAAAGGCACTACGATTATCGGATGAAGGTCCAAGACCCACCGTTTTGAAGCTAAGAGATCAAGCTACAATGCTGAAGAAGCCAACTCTGTCCAGTATCGAGTGTAACCAGGTCAAAAATGCAAGATACTACACCAGAACCGCAAAAATAGGTTCCCCAATCGCATTCTGGTGCAAACATCATAAATGAACCTACCTAAGTCCAAATTCAGAAATTCCAAAGCTATCCGAAAGATAAGAAACAGGGCTACATTTCATCAGAAGACCTCAACAACCAATTCGGAAGCATTCCCAACCAAAATAACCAATTACAGACGCAATTCTCACATTCGGGTAAAACCAGGGCAGCAAGGGTAATTCCGTCTTTTCACAAGATACGCTGCTCGGATTGACCTGAAAATTAGAAAATTTCCGGGTTCTCACACTCATTCTTTCGGGGCGTCACAAACTCCCCTCCTTAAAATAACGTCGTCCTCGACATTCCATCTTATACCAATCAAGTCGAGACATCCCGCAAGAATCACTAATATTTCAGACCAAACCCACTGTCCGGCATCCTAAACTTCAAGCCTAGGATACACTACAAGAATCTGAAGCCTAAGCTCTGATACCAACTGTGACGGCCCCACCTCCCCCTAAGGCGAACCAAAGGGTTCGGCGGGCCGCCTGCCCAGCTCTCGCCGGGACTCAGCCGTTCACTACAGTCCTCAAATGAATTACAATATAAATCTCAAATATTACAACAAGTTCTTCAATAATTACATGTCATAAGCGAAGCGGAAACTAAATTTTCAACTATACATCAAATGATTCCAAATCCAAACTGTACAAGATATATGCCATCCAGCCACATGAATATGTACTACTCGCCATTCCTTCGCCTTGAGCCCTGTGGAGGGGAATAAAATCGTTTTGGGGGGAGCTAGAAGCTCAGCGAGTAACCAGTAAAAGCAGTCATCAAATATATTTCACAATAATGCATTTCAATGATGTCATGATTCCAAGATCAAATGTACATTTATTGCTCTCGTGAGCCAGTGAAATCATTGCACTTGAACACCCAACGCTCAAATAGATCATTTAACATTAACAGTGAGAGGGAGCCCCTTTTTGAGCTCCAGATAACATCAACATGAACCATAAACAGGGTGGAGACGTTGGTGTCCAGCACAAGACTTTCCCAGAACTCATTGAAGCCAAAATCATATCATGAATTCACATGCAAGCACGCATGAGATGCCGTCGAGTAAATAATGCAAGAAACATTTCAATAAAAACTTTGGAAACAGTTTAGGGTCACTCACCTCCATTGTTCAGAAACCATCCATCAAATATCATCGCCTTACTCAAATCCAAGCCTTAGATCACAAACGCAAAGCAATCAAGCCCTTTAAAAGTTCGGACAACACTTCCCCTAAATTTGCTTACTTTTGCAGCCGTCATGGCTTCATTATATTTCTCATTCAAACCCAAAGGTACACACACAACAAAAAGTTCATTCAATAGCCATTCAGCAAGCTCCCAGAAGTACAAATACAAGTCAAGCTAGGGAAAAGTCCGGAAATGAAAGTTAAGCTCAAACCCAGAAAAATAGTTTTTGACATCATTTTGCGGTAATGGCACCAAAGGAACTACGATTATCGGATGAAGGTCCAAGACCCACCGTTTCGAAGCTAAGAGATCAGGCTACAATGCTGAAGAAGCCAACTCTGTCCAGTATCGAGTGTAACCAGGTAAAAAATTAAAGATACTACACCAGAACCGTAAAAACAGGTTCGCCAATCGCATTCTGGTGCAAACATCATAAATCAACCTACCTAAGTCCAAATTCAGAAATTCCAAAGCCATCCGAAAGATAAGAAACAGGGCTATATTTCATCAGAAGACCTCAACAACCAATTCGGAAGCATTCCCAACCAAAATAACCAATTACAGACGCAATTCTCACATTCGGGTAAAACCAGGGCAGCAAGGGTAATTCCGTCTTTTCACAAGATACGCTGCTCGGATTGACCTGAAAATTAGAAAATTTCCGGGTTCTCACACTCATTCTTTCGGGGCGTCACAAACTCCCCTCCTTAAAATAACGTCGTCCTCGACATTCCATCTTATACCAATCAAGTCGAGACATCCCGCAAGAATCACTAATATTTCAGACCAAACCCACTGTCCGGCATCCTAAACTTCAAGCCTAGGATACACTACAAGAATCTGAAGCCTAAGCTCTGATACCAACTGTGACGGCCCCACCTCCCCCTAAGGCGAACCAAAGGGTTCGGCGGGCCGCCTGCCCATCTCTCGCCGGGACTCAGCCGTTCACTACAGTCCTCAAATGAATTACAATATAAATCTCAAATATTACAACAAGTTCTTCAATAATTACATGTCATAAGCGAAGCGGAAACAAAATTTTCAACTATACATCAAATGATTCCAAATCCAAACTGTACAAGATATATGCCATCCAGCCACATGAATATGTACTACTCGCCCTTCCTTCGCCTTGAGCCCTGTGGAGGGGAATAAAATCGTTTTGGGGGGAGCTAGAAGCTCAGCGAGTAACCAGTAAAAGCAGTCATCAAATATATTTCACAATAATGCATTTCAATGATGTCATGATTCCAAGATCAAATGTACATTTATTGCTCTCGTGAGCCAGTGAAATCATTGCACTTGAACACCCAACGCTCAAATAGATCATTTTACATTAACAGTGAGAGGGAGCCCCTTTTTGAGCTCCAGATAACATCAACATGAACCATAAACAGGGTGGAGACGTTGGTGTCCAGCACAAGACTTTCCCAGAACTCATTGAAGCCAAAATCATATCATGAATTCACATGCAAGCACGCATGAGATGCCGTCGAGTAAATAATGCAAGAAACATTTCAATAAAAACTTTGGAAACAGTTTAGGGTCACTCACCTCCATGGTTCAGAAACCATCCATCAAATATCATCGCCTTACTCAAATCCAAGCCTTAGATCACAAACGCAAAGCAATCAAGCCCTTTAAAAGTTCGGACAACACTTCCCCTAAATTTGCTTACTTTTGCTGCCGTCATGGCTTCATTATATTTCTCATTCAAACCCAAAGGTACACACACAACAACAAGTTCATTCAATAGCCATTCAGCAAGCTCCCAGAAGTACAAATACAAGTCAAGCTAGGGAAAAGTCCGGAAATGAAAGTTAAGCTCAAACCCAGAAAAACAGTTTTTGACATCATTTTGCGGTAATGGCACCAAAGGAACTACGATTATCGGATGAAGGTCCAAGACCCACCGTTTCGAAGCTAAGAGATCAGGCTACAATGTTGAAGAAGCAAACTCTGTCCAGTATCGAGTGTAACCAGGTAAAAAATGCAAGATACTACACCAGAACCGTAAAAACAGGTTCGCCAATCGCATTCTGGTGCAAACATCATAAATCAACCTACCTAAGTCCAAATTCAGAAATTCCAAAGCTATCCGAAAGATAAGAAACAGGGCTACATTTCATCAGAAGACCTCAACAACCAATTCGGAAGCATTCCCAACCAAAATAACCAATTACAGACGCAATTCTCACATTCGGGTAAAACCAGGGCAGCAAGGGTAATTCCGTCTTTTCACAAGATACGCTGCTCGGATTGACCTGAAAATTAGAAAATTTCCGGGTTCTCACACTCATTCTTTCGGGGCGTCACAAACTCCCCTCCTTAAAATAACGTCGTCCTCGACATTCCATCTTATACCAATCAAGTCGAGACATCCCGCAAGAATCACTAATATTTCAGATCAAACCCACTGTCCGGCATCCTAAACTTGAAGCCTACGATACACTACAAGAATCTGAAGCCTAAGCTCTGATACCAACTGTGACGGCCCCACCTCCCCCTAAGGCGAACCAAAGGGTTCGGCGGGCCGCCTGCCCAGCTCTCGCCGGGACTCAGCCGTTCACTACAGTCCTCAAATGAATTACAATATAAATCTCAAATATTACAACAAGTTCTTCAATAATTACATGTCATAAGCGAAGCGGAAACTAAATTTTCAACTATACATCAAATGATTCCAAATCCAAACTGTACAAGATATATGCCATCCAGCCACATGAATATGTACTACTCGCCCTTCCTTCGCCTTGAGCCCTGTGGAGGGGAATAAAATCGTTTTGGGGGGAGCTAGAAGCTCAGCGAGTAACCAGTAAAAGCAGTCATCGAATATATTTCACAATAATGCATTTCAATGATGTCATGATTCCAAGATCAAATGTACATTTATTGCTCTCGTGAGCCAGTGAAATCATTGCACTTGAACACCCAACGCTCAAATAGATCATTTTACATTAACAGTGAGAGGGAGCCCCTTTTTGAGCTCCAGATAACATCAACATGAACCATAAACAGGGTGGAGACGTTGGTGTCCAGCACAAGACTTTCCCAGAACTCATTGAAGCCAAAATCATATCATGAATTCACATGCAAGCACGCATGAGATGCCGTCGAGTAAATAATGCAAGAAACATTTCAATAAAAACTTTGGAAACAGTTTAGGGTCACTCACCTCCATGGTTCAGAAACCATCCATCAAATATCATCGCCTTACTCAAATCCAAGCCTTAGATCACAAACGCAAAGCAATCAAGCCCTTTAAAAGTTCGGACAACACTTCCCCTAAATTTGCTTACTTTTGCTGCCGTCATGGCTTCATTATATTTCTCATTCAAACCCAAAGGTACACACACAACAACAAGTTCATTCAATAGCCATTCAGCAAGCTCCCAGAAGTACAAATACAAGTCAAGCTAGGGAAAAGTCCGGAAATGAAAGTTAAGCTCAAACCCAGAAAAACAGTTTTTGACATCATTTTGCGGTAATGGCACCAAAGGAACTACGATTATCGGATGAAGGTCCAAGACCCACCGTTTCGAAGCTAAGAGATCAGGCTACAATGTTGAAGAAGCCATCTCTGTCCAGTATCGAGTGTAACCAGGTAAAAAATGCAAGATACTACACCAGAACCGTAAAAACAGGTTCGCCAATCGCATTCTGGTGCAAACATCATAAATCAACCTACCTAAGTCCAAATTCAGAAATTCCAAAGCTATCCGAAAGATAAGAAACAGGGCTATATTTCATCAGAAGACCTCAACAACCAATTCGGAAGCATTCCCAACCAAAATAACCAATTACAGACGCAATTCTCACATTCGGGTAAAACCAGGGCAGCAAGGGTAATTCCGTCTTTTCACAAGATACGCTGCTCGGATTGACCTGAAAATTAGAAAATTTCCGGGTTCTCACACTCATTCTTTCGGGGCGTCACAAACTCCCCTCCTTAAAATAACGTCGTCCTCGACATTCCATCTTATACCAATCAAGTCGAGACATCCCGCAAGAATCACTAATATTTCAGACCAAACCCACTGTCCGGCATCCTAAACTTCAAGCCTAGGATACACTACAAGAATCTGAAGCCTAAGCTCTGATACCAACTGTGACGGCCCCACCTCCCCCTAAGGCGAACCAAAGGGTTCGGCGGGCCGCCTGCCCAGCTCTCGCCGGGACTCAGCCGTTCACTACAGTCCTCAAATGAATTACAATATAAATCTCAAATATTACAACAAGTTCTTCAATAATTACATGTCATAAGCGAAGCGGAAACTAAATTTTCAACTATACATCAAATGATTCCAAATCCAAACTGTACAAGATATATGCCATCCAGCCACATGAATATGTACTACTCGCCCTTCCTTCGCCTTGAGCCCTGTGGAGGGGAATAAAATCGTTTTGGGGGGAGCTAGAAGCTCAGCGAGTAACCAGTAAAAGCAGTCATCGAATATATTTCACAATAATGCATTTCAATGATGTCATGATTCCAAGATCAAATGTACATTTATTGCTCTCGTGAGCCAGTGAAATCATTGCACTTGAACACCCAACGCTTAAATAGATCATTTTACATTAACAGTGAGAGGGAGCCCCTTTTTGAGCTCCAGATAACATCAACATGAACCATAAACAGGGTGGAGACGTTGGTGTCCAGCACAAGACTTTCCCAGAACTCATTGAAGCCAAAATCATATCATGAATTCACATGCAAGCACGCATGAGATGCCGTCGAGTAAATAATGCAAGAAACATTTCAATAAAAACTTTGGAAACAGTTTAGGGTCACTCACCTCCATGGTTCAGAAACCATCCATCAAATATCATCGCCTTACTCAAATCCAAGCCTTAGATCACAAACGCAAAGCAATCAAGCCCTTTAAAAGTTCGGACAACACTTCCCCTAAATTTGCTTACTTTTGCTGCCGTCATGGCTTCATTATATTTCTCATTCAAACCCAAAGGTACACACACAACAACAAGTTCATTCAATAGCCATTCAGCAAGCTCCCAGAAGTACAAATACAAGTCAAGCTAGGGAAAAGTCCGGAAATGAAAGTTAAGCTCAAACCCAGAAAAACAGTTTTTGACATCATTTTGCGGTAATGGCACCAAAGGAACTACGATTATCGGATGAAGGTCCAAGACCCACCGTTTCGAAGCTAAGAGATCAGGCTACAATGTTGAAGAAGCCAACTCTGTCCAGTATCGAGTGTAACCAGGTAAAAAATGCAAGATACTACACCAGAACCGTAAAAACAGGTTCGCCAATCGCATTCTGGTGCAAACATCATAAATCAACCTACCTAAGTCCAAATTCAGAAATTCCAAAGCTATCCGAAAGATAAGAAACAGGGCTATATTTCATCAGAAGACCTCAACAACCAATTCGGAAGCATTCCCAACCAAAATAACCAATTACAGACGCAATTCTCACATTCGGGTAAAACCAGGGCAGCAAGGGTAATTCCGTCTTTTCACAAGATACGCTGCTCGGATTGACCTGAAAATTAGAAAATTTCCGGGTTCTCACACTCATTCTTTCGGGGCGTCACAAACTCCCCTCCTTAAAATAACGTCGTCCTCGACATTCCATCTTATACCAATCAAGTCGAGACATCCCGCAAGAATCACTAATATTTCAGACCAAACCCACTGTCCGGCATCCTAAACTTCAAGTCTAGGATACACTACAAGAATCTGAAGCCTAAGCTCTGATACCAACTGTGACGGCCCCACCTCCCCCTAAGGCGAACCAAAGGGTTCGGCGGGCCGCCTGCCCAGCTCTCGCCGGGACTCAGCCGTTCACTACAGTGCTCAAATGAATTACAATATAAATCTCAAATATTACAACAAGTTCTTCAATAATTACATGTCATAAGCGAAGCGGAAACTAAATTTTCAACTATACATCAAATGATTCCAAATCCAAACTGTACAAGATATATGCCATCCAGCCACATGAATATGTACTACTCGCCATTCCTTCGCCTTGAGCCCTGTGGAGGGGAATAAAATCGTTTTGGGGGGAGCTAGAAGCTCAGCGAGTAACCAGTAAAAGCAGTCATCAAATATATTTCACAATAATGCATTTCAATGATGTCATGATTCCAAGATCAAATGTACATTTATTGCTCTCGTGAGCCAGTGAAATCATTGCACTTGAACACCCAACGCTCAAATAGATCATTTAACATTAACAGTGAGAGGGAGCCCCTTTTTGAGCTCCAGATAACATCAACATGAACCATAAACTGGGTGGAGACGTTGGTGTCCAGCACAAGACTTTCCCAGAACTCATTGAAGCCAAAATCATATCATGAATTCACATGCAAGCACGCATGAGATGCCGTCGAGTAAATAATGCAAGAAACATTTCAATAAAAACTTTGGAAACAGTTTAGGGTCACTCACCTCCATGGTTCAGAAACCATCCATCAAATATCATCGCCTTACTCAAATCCAAGCCTTAGATCACAAACGCAAAGCAATCAAGCCCTTTAAAAGTTCGGACAACACTTCCCCTAAATTTGCTTACTTTTGCAGCCGTCATGGCTTCATTATATTTCTCATTCAAACCCAAAGGTACACACACAACAAAAAGTTCATTCAATAGCCATTCAGCAAGCTCCCAGAAGTACAAATACAAGTCAAGCTAGGGAAAAGTCCGGAAATGAAAGTTAAGCTCAAACCCAGAAAAACAGTTTTTGACATCATTTTGCGGTAATGGCACCAAAGGAACTACGATTATCGGATGAAGGTCCAAGACCCACCGTTTCGAAGCTAAGAGATCAGGCTACAATGCTGAAGAAGCCAACTCTGTCCAGTATCGAGTGTAACCAGGTAAAAAATGCAAGATACTACACCAGAACCGTAAAAACAGGTTCGCCAATCGCATTCTGGTGCAAACATCATAAATCAACCTACCTAAGTCCAAATTCAGAAATTCCAAAGCTATCCGAAAGATAAGAAACAGGGCTACATTTCATCAGAAGACCTCAACAACCAATTCGGAAGCATTCCCAACCAAAATAACCAATTACAGACGCAATTCTCACATTCGGGTAAAACCAGGGCAGCAAGGGTAATTCCGTCTTTTCACAAGATACGCTGCTCGGATTGACCTGAAAATTAGAAAATTTCCGGGTTCTCACACTCATTCTTTCGGGGCGTCACAAACTCCCCTCCTTAAAATAACGTCGTCCTCGACATTCCATCTTATACCAATCAAGTCGAGACATCCCGCAAGAATCACTAATATTTCAGACCAAACCCACTGTCCGGCATCCTAAACTTCAAGCCTAGGATACACTACAAGAATCTGAAGCCTAAGCTCTGATACCAACTGTGACGGCCCCACCTCCCCCTAAGGCGAACCAAAGGGTTCGGCGGGCCGCCTGCCCAGCTCTCGCCGGGACTCAGCCGTTCACTACAGTCCTCAAATGAATTACAATATAAATCTCAAATATTACAACAAGTTCTTCAATAATTACATGTCATAAGCGAAGCGGAAACTAAATTTTCAACTATACATCAAATGATTCCAAATCCAAACTGTACAAGATATATGCCATCCAGCCACATGAATATGTACTACTCGCCCTTCCTTCGCCTTGAGCCCTGTGGAGGGGAATAAAATCGTTTTGGGGGGAGCTAGAAGCTCAGCGAGTAACCAGTAAAAGCAGTCATCGAATATATTTCACAATAATGCATTTCAATGATGTCATGATTCCAAGATCAAATGTACATTTATTGCTCTCGTGAGCCAGTGAAATCATTGCACTTGAACACCCAACGCTTAAATAGATCATTTTACATTAACAGTGAGAGGGAGCCCCTTTTTGAGCTCCAGATAACATCAACATGAACCATAAACAGGGTGGAGACGTTGGTGTCCAGCACAAGACTTTCCCAGAACTCATTGAAGCCAAAATCATATCATGAATTCACATGCAAGCACGCATGAGATGCCGTCGAGTAAATAATGCAAGAAACATTTCAATAAAAACTTTGGAAACAGTTTAGGGTCACTCACCTCCATGGTTCAGAAACCATCCATCAAATATCATCGCCTTACTCAAATCCAAGCCTTAGATCACAAACGCAAAGCAATCAAGCCCTTTAAAAGTTCGGACAACACTTCCCCTAAATTTGCTTACTTTTGCTGCCGTCATGGCTTCATTATATTTCTCATTCAAACCCAAAGGTACACACACAACAACAAGTTCATTCAATAGCCATTCAGCAAGCTCCCAGAAGTACAAATACAAGTCAAGCTAGGGAAAAGTCCGGAAATGAAAGTTAAGCTCAAACCCAGAAAAACAGTTTTTGACATCATTTTGCGGTAATGGCACCAAAGGAACTACGATTATCGGATGAAGGTCCAAGACCCACCGTTTCGAAGCTAAGAGAACAGGCTACAATGTTGAAGAAGCCAACTCTGTCCAGTATCGAGTGTAACCAGGTAAAAAATGCAAGATACTACACCAGAACCGTAAAAACAGGTTCGCCAATCGCATTCTGGTGCAAACATCATAAATCAACCTACCTAAGTCCAAATTCAGAAATTCCAAAGCTATCCGAAAGATAAGAAACAGGGCTATATTTCATCAGAAGACCTCAACAACCAATTCGGAAGCATTCCCAACCAAAATAACCAATTACAGACGCAATTCTCACATTCGGGTAAAACCAGGGCAGCAAGGGTAATTCCGTCTTTTCACAAGATACGCTGCTCGGATTGACCTGAAAATTAGAAAATTTCCGGGTTCTCACACTCATTCTTTCGGGGCGTCACAAACTCCCCTCCTTAAAATAACGTCGTCCTCGACATTCCATCTTATACCAATCAAGTCGAGACATCCCGCAAGAATCACTAATATTTCAGACCAAACCCACTGTCCGGCATCCTAAACTTCAAGTCTAGGATACACTACAAGAATCTGAAGCCTAAGCTCTGATACCAACTGTGACGGCCCCACCTCCCCCTAAGGCGAACCAAAGGGTTCGGCGGGCCGCCTGCCCAGCTCTCGCTGGGACTCAGCCGTTCACTACAGTCCTCAAATGAATTACAATATAAATCTCAAATATTACAACAAGTTCTTCAATAATTACATGTCATAAGCGAAGCGGAAACTAAATTTTCAACTATACATCAAATGATTCCAAATCCAAACTGTACAAGATATATGCCATCCAGCCACATGAATATGTACTACTCGCCATTCCTTCGCCTTGAGCCCTGTGGAGGGGAATAAAATCGTTTTGGGGGGAGCTAGAAGCTCAGCGAGTAACCAGTAAAAGCAGTCATCAAATATATTTCACAATAATGCATTTCAATGATGTCATGATTCCAAGATCAAATGTACATTTATTGCTCTCGTGAGCCAGTGAAATCATTGCACTTGAACACCCAACGCTCAAATAGATCATTTAACATTAACAGTGAGAGGGAGCCCCTTTTTGAGCTCCAGATAACATCAACATGAACCATAAACAGGGTGGAGACGTTGGTGTCCAGCACAAGACTTTCCCAGAACTCATTGAAGCCAAAATCATATCATGAATTCACATGCAAGCACGCATGAGATGCCGTCGAGTAAATAATGCAAGAAACATTTCAATAAAAACTTTGGAAACAGTTTAGGGTCACTCACCTCCATGGTTCAGAAACCATCCATCAAATATCATCGCCTTACTCAAATCCAAGCCTTAGATCACAAACGCAAAGCAATCAAGCCCTTTAAAAGTTCGGACAACACTTCCCCTAAATTTGCTTACTTTTGCAGCCGTCATGGCTTCATTATATTTCTCATTCAAACCCAAAGGTACACACACAACAAAAAGTTCATTCAATAGCCATTCAGCAAGCTCCCAGAAGTACAAATACAAGTCAAGCTAGGGAAAAGTCCGGAAATGAAAGTTAAGCTCAAACCCAGAAAAACAGTTTTTGACATCATTTTGCGGTAATGGCACCAAAGGAACTACGATTATCGGATGAAGGTCCAAGACCCACCGTTTCGAAGCTAAGAGATCAGGCTACAATGCTGAAGAAGCCAACTCTGTCCAGTATCGAGTGTAACCAGGTAAAAAATGCAAGATACTACACCAGAACCGTAAAAACAGGTTCGCCAATCGCATTCTGGTGCAAACATCATAAATCAACCTACCTAAGTCCAAATTCAGAAATTCCAAAGCTATCCGAAAGATAAGAAACAGGGCTACATTTCATCAGAAGACCTCAACAACCAATTCGGAAGCATTCCCAACCAAAATAACCAATTACAGACGCAATTCTCACATTCGGGTAAAACCAGGGCAGCAAGGGTAATTCCGTCTTTTCACAAGATACGCTGCTCGGATTGACCTGAAAATTAGAAAATTTCCGGGTTCTCACACTCATTCTTTCGGGGCGTCACAAACTCCCCTCCTTAAAAGAACGTCGTCCTCGACATTCCATCTTATACCAATCAAGTCGAGACATCCCGCAAGAATCACTAATATTTCAGACCAAACCCACTGTCCGGCATCCTAAACTTCAAGTCTTGGATACACTACAAGAATCTGAAGCCTAAGCTCTGATACCAACTGTGACGGCCCCACTTCCCCCTAAGGCGAACCAAAGGGTTCGGCGGGCCGCCTGCCCAGCTCTCGCCGGGACTCAGCCGTTCACTACAGTCCTCAAATGAATTACAATATAAATCTCAAATATTACAACAAGTTCTTCAATAATTACATGTCATAAGCGAAGCGGAAACTAAATTTTCAACTATACATCAAATGATTCCAAATTCAAACTGTACAAGATATATGCCATCCAGCCACATGAATATCTACTACTCGCCCTTCCTTCGCCTTGAGCCCTGTGGAGAGGAATAAAATCGTTTTGGGGTGAGTTAGAAGCTCAGCGAGTAACCAGTAAAAGCAGTCATCAAATATATTTCACAATAATGCATTTCAATGATGTCATGATTCCAAGATCAAATGTACATTTATTGCTCTCGTGAGCCAGTGAAATCATTGCACTTGAACATCCAACGCCCAAATAGATCATTTAACATTAACAGTGAGAGGGAGCCCCTTTTTGAGCTCCAGATAACATGAACATGAACCATAAACAGGGTGGAGACGTTGGTGTCCAGCACAAGACTTTCTCAGAACTCATTGAAGCCAAAATCATATCATGAATTCACATGCAAGCACGCATGAGATGCCGTCGAGTAAATAATGCAAGAAACATTTCAATAAAAACTTTGGAAACAGTTTAGGGTCACTCACCTCCATGGTTCAGAAACCATCCATCAAATATCATCGCCTTACTCAAATCCAAGCCTTAGATCACAAACGCAAAGCAATCAAGCCCTTTAAAAGTTCGGACAACACTTCCCCTAAATTTACTTACTTTTGCAGCCGTCATGGCTTCATTATATTTCTCATTCAAACCCAAAGGTACACACACAACAAAAAGTTCATTCAATAGCCATTCAGCAAGCTCCCAGAAGTACAAATACAAGTCAAGCTAGGGAAAAGTCCGGAAATGAAAGTTAAGCTCAAACCCAGAAAAACAGTTTTTGACATCATTTTGCGGTAATGGCACCAAAGGCACTACGATTATCGGATGAAGGTCCAAGACCCACCGTTTTGAAGCTAAGAGATCAAGCTACAATGCTGAAGAAGCCAACTCTGTCCAGTATCGAGTGTAACCAGGTCAAAAATGCAAAATACTACACCAGAACCGCAAAAATAGGTTCCCCAATCGCATTCTGGTGCAAACATCATAAATGAACCTACCTAAGTCCAAATTCAGAAATTCCAAAGCTATCCGAAAGATAAGAAACAGGGCTACATTTCATCAGAAGACCTCAACAACCAATTCGGAAGCATTCCCAACCAAAATAACCAATTACAGACGCAATTCTCACATTCGGGTAAAACCAGGGCAGCAAGGGTAATTCCGTCTTTTCACAAGATACGCTGCTCGGATTGACCTGAAAATTAGAAAATTTCCGGGTTCTCACACTCATTCTTTCGGGGCGTCACAAACTCCCCTCCTTAAAAGAACGTCGTCTTCGACATTCCATCTTATACCAATCAAGTCGAGACATCCCGCAAGAATCACTAATATTTCAGACCAAACCCACTGTCCGGCATCCTAAACTTCAAGTCTAGGATACACTACAAGAATCTGAAGCCTAAGCTCTGATACCAACTGTGACGGCCCCACTTCCCCCTAAGGCGAACCAAAGGGTTCGGCGGGCCGCCTGCCCAGCTCTCGCCGGGACTCAGCCGTTCACTACAGTCCTCAAATGAATTACAATATAAATCTCAAATATTACAACAAGTTCTTCAATAATTACATGTCATAAGCGAAGCGGAAACTAAATTTTCAACTATACATCAAATGATTCCAAATTCAAACTGTACAAGATATATGCCATCCAGCCACATGAATATCTACTACTCGCCCTTCCTTCGCCTTGAGCCCTGTGGAGAGGAATAAAATCGTTTCGGGGTGAGTTAGAAGCTCAGCGAGTAACCAGTAAAAGCAGTCATCAAATATATTTCACAATAATGCATTTCAATGATGTCATGATTCCAAGATCAAATGTACATTTATTGCTCTCGTGAGCCAGTGAAATCATTGCACTTGAACATCCAACGCTCAAATAGATCATTTAACATTAACAGTGAGAGGGAGCCCCTTTTTGAGCTCCAGATAACATGAACATGAACCATAAACAGGGTGGAGACGTTGGTGTCCAGCACAAGACTTTCCCAGAACTCATTGAAGCCAAAATCATATCATGAATTCACATGCAAGCACGCATGAGATGCCGTCGAGTAAATAATGCAAGAAACATTTCAATAAAAACTTTGGAAACAGTTTAGGGTCACTCACCTCCATGGTTCAAAAACCATCCATCAAATATCATCGCCTTACTCAAATCCAAGCCTTAGATCACAAACGCAAAGCAATCAAGCCCTTTAAAAGTTCGGACAATACTTCCCCTAAATTGGCTTACTTTTGCAGCCGTCATGGCTTCATTATATTTCTCATTCAAACGCAAAGGTACACACACAACAAAAAGTTCATTCAATAGCCATTCAGCAAGCTCCCAGAAGTACAAATACAAGTCAAGCTAGGGAAAAGTCCGGAAATGAAAGTTAAGCTCAAACCCAGAAAAACAGTTTTTGACATCATTTTGCGGTAATGGCACCAAAGGCACTACGATTATCGGATGAAGGTCCAAGACCCACCGTTTCGAAGCTAAGAGATCAAGCTACAATGCAGAAGAAGGAAACTCTGTCCAGTATCGAGTGTAACCAGGTCAAAAATGCAAGATACTACACCAGAACCGCAAAAACAGGTTCGCCAATCGCATTCTGGTGCAAACATCATAAATCAACCTACCTAACTCCAAATTCAGAAATTCCAAAGCCATCCGAAAGATAAGAAACAGGGCTACATTTCATCAGAAGACCTCAATAACCAATTCGGAAGCATTCCCAACCAAAATAACCAATTACAGACGCAATTCTCACATTCGGGTAAAATCAGGGCAGCAAGGGTAATTCCGTCTTTTCACAAGATACGCTGCTCGGATTGACCTGAAAATTAGAAAATTTCTGGATTCTCACAGTCATTCTTTCGGGGTGTCACAAACTCCCCTCCTTAAAAGAACGTCGTCCTCGACATTCCATCTTATACCAATCAAGTCGAGACATCCCGCAAGAATCACTAATATTTCAGACCAAACCCACTGTCCGGCGTCCTAAACTTCAAGTCTAGGATACACTACAAGAATCTGAAGCCTAAGCTCTGATACCAACTGTGACGGCCCCACTTCCCCTTAAGGCGAACCAAAGGGTTCGGCGGGCCGCCTGCCCAGCTCTCGCCGGGACTCAGCCGTTCACTACAGTCCTCAAATGAATTACAATATAAATCTCAAATATTACAACAAGTTCTTCAATAATTACATGTCATAAGCGAAGCGGAAACTAAATTTTCAACTATACATCAAATGATTCCAAATTCAAACTGTACAAGATATATGCCATCCAGCCACATGAATATCTACTACTCGCCCTTCCTTCGCCTTGAGCCCTGTGGAGGGGAATAAAATCGTTTTGGGGTGAGCTAGAAGCTCAGCGAGTAACCAGTAAAAGCAGTCATCAAATATATTTCACAATAATGCATTTCAATGATGTCATGATTCCAAGATCAAATGTACATTTATTGCTCTCGTGAGCCAGTGAAATCATTGCACTTGAACACCCAACGCTCAAATAGATCATTTAACATTAACAGTGAGAGGGAGCCCCTTTTTGAGCTCCAGATAACATCAACATGAACCATAAACAGGGTGGAGACGTTGGTGTCCAGCACAAGACTTTCCCAGAACTCATTGAAGCCAAAATCATATCATGAATTCACATGCAAGCACGCATGAGATGCCGTCGAGTAAATAATGCAAGAAACATTTCAATAATAACTTTGGAAACAGTTTAGGGTCACTCACCTCCATGCTTCAGAAACCATCCATCAAATATCATCGCCTTACTCAAATCCAAGCCTTAGATCACAAACGCAAAGCAATCAAGCCCTTTAAAAGTTCGGACAACACTTCCCCTAAATTTGCTTACTTTTGCAGCCGTCATGGCTTCATTATATTTCTCATTCAAACCCAAATGGTACACACACAACAACAAGTTCATTCAATAGCCATTCAGCAAGCTCCCAGAAGTACAAATACAAGTCAAGCTAGGGAAAAGTCCGGAAATGAAAGTTAAGCTCAAACCCAGAAAAACAGTTTTTGACATCATTTTGCGGTAATGGCACCAAAGGCACTACGATTATCGGATGAAGGTCCAAGACCCACCGTTTCGAAGCTAAGAGATCAGGCTACAATGCTGAAGAAGCCAACTCTGTCCAGTATCGAGTGTAACCAGGTAAAAAATGCAAGATACTACACCAGAACCGTAAAAACAGGTTCGCCAATCGCATTCTGGTACAAACATCATAAATCAACCTACCTAAGTCCAAATTCAGAAATTCCAAAGCTATCCGAAAGATAAGAAACAGGGCTACATTTCATCAGAAGACCTCAACAACCAATTCGGAAGCATTCCCAACCAAAATAACCAATTACAGACGCAATTCTCACATTCGGGTAAAACCAGGGCAGCAAGGGTAATTCCGTCTTTTCACAAGATACGCTGCTCGGATTGACCTGAAAATTAGAAAATTTCCGGGTTCTCACACTCATTCTTTCGGGGCGTCACAAACTCCCCTCCTTAAAAGAACGTCGTCCTCGACATTCCATCTTATACCAATCAAGTCGAGACATCCCGCAAGAATCACTAATATTTCAGACCAAACCCACTGTCCGGCATCCTAAACTTCAAGTCTTGGATACACTACAAGAATCTGAAGCCTAAGCTCTGATACCAACTGTGACGGCCCCACTTCCCCCTAAGGCGAACCAAAGGGTTCGGCGGGCCGCCTGCCCAGCTCTCGCCGGGACTCAGCCGTTCACTACAGTCCTCAAATGAATTACAATATAAATCTCAAATATTACAACAAGTTCTTCAATAATTACATGTCATAAGCGAAGCGGAAACTAAATTTTCAACTATACATCAAATGATTCCAAATTCAAACTGTACAAGATATATGCCATCCAGCCACATGAATATCTACTACTCGCCCTTCCTTCGCCTTGAGCCCTGTGGAGAGGAATAAAATCGTTTTGGGGTGAGTTAGAAGCTCAGCGAGTAACCAGTAAAAGCAGTCATCAAATATATTTCACAATAATGCATTTCAATGATGTCATGATTCCAAGATCAAATGTACATTTATTGCTCTCGTGAGCCAGTGAAATCATTGCACTTGAACATCCAACGCCCAAATAGATCATTTAACATTAACAGTGAGAGGGAGCCCCTTTTTGAGCTCCAGATAACATCAACATGAACCATAAACAGGGTGGAGACGTTGGTGTCCATCACAAGACTTTCGCAGAACTCATTGAAGCCAAAATCATATCATGAATTCACATGCAAGCACGCATGAGATGCGGTCGAGTAAATAATGCAAGAAACATTTCAATAAAAACTTTGGAAACAGTTTAGGGTCACTCACCTCCATGGTTCAGAAACCATCCATCAAATATCATCGCCTTACTCAAATCCAAGCCTTAGATCACAAACGCAAAGCAATCAAACCGTTTAAAAGTTCGGACAACACTTCCCCTAAATTTGCTTACTTTTGCAGCCGTCATGGCTTCATTATATTTCTCATTCAAACCCAAAGGTACACACACAACAACAAGTTCATTCAATAGCCATTCAGCAAGCTCCCAGAAGTACAAATACAAGTCAAGCTAGGGAAAAGTCCGGAAATGAAAGTTAAGCTCAAACCCAGAAAAATAGATTTTGACATCATTTTACGGTAATGGCACCAAAGGCACTACGATTATGGGATGAAGGTCCAAGACCCACCGTTTCGAAGCTAAGAGATCAGGCTACAATGCTGAAGAAGCCAACTCTGTCCAGTATCGAGTGTAACCAGGTCAAAAATGCAAGATACTACACCAGAACCGCAAAAATAGGTTCGCCAATCGCATTCTGGTGCAAACATCATAAATCAACCTACCTAAGTCCAAATTCAGAAATTCCAAAGCCATCCGAAAGATAAGAAACAGGGCTACATTTCATCAGAAGACCTCAACAACCAATTCGGAAGCATTCCCAACCAAAATAACCAATTACAGACGCAATTCTCATATTCGGGTAAAACCAGGGCAGCAAGGGTAATTCCGTCTTTTCACAAGATACGCTGCTCGGATTGACCTGAAAATTAGAAAATTTCTGGGTTCTCACACTCATTCTTTCGGGGCGTCACAAACTCCCCTCCTTAAAAGAACGTCGTCCTCGACATTCCATCTTATACCAATCAAGTCGAGACATCCCGCAAGAATCACTAATATTTCAGACCAAACCCACTGTCCGGCATCCTAAACTTCAAGCCTAGGATACACTACAAGAATCTGAAGCCTAAGTTCTGATACCAACTGTGACGGCCCTACCTCCCCCTAAGGCGAACCAAAGGGTTCGGCGGGCCGCCTGCCCAGCTCTCGCCGGGACTCAGCCGTTCACTACAGTCCTCAAATGAATTACAATATAAATCTCAAATATTACAACAAGTTCTTCAATAATTACATGTCATAAGCGAATCGGAAACTAAATTTTCAACTATACATCAAATGATTCCAAATCCAAACTGTACAAGATATATGCCATCCAGCCACATGAATATGTGCCCTTCCTTCGCCTTGAGCCCTGTGGAGGGGAATAAAATCATTTTGGGGGGAGCTAGAAGCTGAGCGAGTAACCAGTAAAAGCAGTCATCAAATATATTTCACAATAATGCATTTCAATGATGTCATGATTCCAAGATCAAATGTACATTTATTGCTCTCGTGAGCCAGTGAAATCATTGCACTTGAACACCCAACGCTCAAATAGATCATTTAACATTAACAGTGAGAGGGAGCCCCTTTTTGAGCTCCAGATAACATCAACATGAACCATAAACAGGGTGGAGACGTTGGTGTCCATCACAAGACTTTCGCAGAACTCATTGAAGCCAAAATCATATCATGAATTCACATGCAAGCACGCATGAGATGCCGTCGAGTAAATAATGCAAGAAACATTTCAATAAAAACTTTGGAAACAGTTTAGGGTCACTCACCTCCATGGTTCAGAAACCATCCATCAAATATCATCGCCTTACTCAAATCCAAGCCTTAGATCACAAACGCAAAGCAATCAAGCCGTTTAAAAGTTCGGACAACACTTCCCCTAAATTTGCTTACTTTTGCAGCCGTCATGGCTTCATTATATTTCTCATTCAAACCCAAAGGTACACACACAACAACAAGTTCATTCAATAGCCATTCAGCAAGCTCCCAGAAGTACAAATACAAGTCAAGCTAGGGAAAAGTCCGGAAATGAAAGTTAAGCTCAAACCCAGAAAAATAGTTTTTGACATCATTTTACGGTAATGGCACCAAAGGCACTACGATTATCGGATGAAGGTCCAAGACCCACCGTTTCGAAGCTAAGAGATCAGGCTACAATGCTGAAGAAGCCAACTCTGTCCAGTATCGAGTGTAACCAGGTCAAAAATGCAAGATACTACACCAGAACCGCAAAAACAGGTTCACCAATCGCATTCTGGTGCAAACATCATAAATGAACCTACCTAAGTCCAAATTCAGAAATTCCAAAGCCATCCGAAAGATAAGAAACAGGGCTACATTTCATCAGAAGACCTCAACAACGAATTCGGAAGCATTCCCAACCAAAATAACCAATTACAGACGCAATTCTCACATTCGGGTAAAACCAGGGCAGCAAGGGTAATTCCGTCTTTTCACAAGATACGCTGCTCGGATTGACCTGAAAATTAGAAAATTTCTGGATTCTCACAGTCATTCTTTCGGGGTGTCACAAACTCCCCTCCTTAAAAGAACGTCGTCCTCGACATTCCATCTTATACCAATCAAGTCGAGACATCCCGCAAGAATCACTAATATTTCAGACCAAACCCACTGTCCGGCGTCCTAAACTTCAAGTCTAGGATACACTACAAGAATCTGAAGCCTAAGCTCTGATACCAACTGTGACGGCCCCACTTCCCCCTAAGGCGAACCAAAGGGTTCGGCGGGCCGCCTGCCCAACTCTCGCCGGGACTCAGCCGTTCACTACAGTCCTCAAATGAATTACAATATAAATCTCAAATATTACAACAAGTTCTTCAATAATTACATGTCATAAGCGAAGCGGAAACTAAATTTTCAACTATACATCAAATGATTCCAAATTCAAACTGTACAAGATATATGCCATCCAGCCACATGAATATCTACTACTCGCCCTTCCTTCGCCTTGAGCCCTGTGGAGAGGAATAAAATCGTTTTGGGGTGAGTTAGAAGCTCAGCGAGTAACCAGTAAAAGCAGTCATCAAATATATTTCACAATAATGCATTTCAATGATGTCATGATTCCAAGATCAAATGTACATTTATTGCTCTCGTGAGCCAGTGAAATCATTGCACTTGAACATCCAACGCCCAAATAGATCATTTAACATTAACAGTGAGAGGGAGCCCCTTTTTGAGCTCCAGATAACATGAACATGAACCATAAACAGGGTGGAGACGTTGGTGTCCAGCACAAGACTTTCTCAGAACTCATTGAAGCCAAAATCATATCATGAATTCACATGCAAGCACGCATGAGATGCCGTCGAGTAAATAATGCAAGAAACATTTCAATAAAAACTTTGGAAACAGTTTAGGGTCACTCACCTCCATGGTTCAGAAACCATCCATCAAATATCATCGCCTTACTCAAATCCAAGCCTTAGATCACAAACGCAAAGCAATCAAGCCCTTTAAAAGTTCGGACAACACTTCCCCTAAATTTACTTACTTTTGCAGCCGTCATGGCTTCATTATATTTCTCATTCAAACCCAAAGGTACACACACAACAAAAAGTTCATTCAATAGCCATTCAGCAAGCTCCCAGAAGTACAAATACAAGTCAAGCTAGGGAAAAGTCCGGAAATGAAAGTTAAGCTCAAACCCAGAAAAACAGTTTTTGACATCATTTTGCGGTAATGGCACCAAAGGCACTACGATTATCGGATGAAGGTCCAAGACCCACCGTTTTGAAGCTAAGAGATCAAGCTACAATGCTGAAGAAGCCAACTCTGTCCAGTATCGAGTGTAACCAGGTCAAAAATGCAAGATACTACACCAGAACCGCAAAAATAGGTTCCCCAATCGCATTCTGGTGCAAACATCATAAATGAACCTACCTAAGTCCAAATTCAGAAATTCCAAAGCTATCCGAAAGATAAGAAACAGGGCTACATTTCATCAGAAGACCTCAACAACCAATTCAGAAGCATTCCCAACCAAAATAACCAATTACAGACGCAATTCTCACATTCGGGTAAAACCAGGGCAGCAAGGGTAATTCCGTCTTTTCACAAGATACGCTGCTCGGATTGACCTGAAAATTAGAAAATTTCCGGGTTCTCACACTCATTCTTTCGGGGCGTCACAAACTCCCCTCCTTAAAAGAACGTCGTCTTCGACATTCCATCTTATACCAATCAAGTCGAGACATCCCGCAAGAATCACTAATATTTCAGACCAAACCCACTGTCCGGCATCCTAAACTTCAAGTCTAGGATACACTACAAGAATCTGAAGCCTAAGCTCTGATACCAACTGTGACGGCCCCACTTCCCCCTAAGGCGAACCAAAGGGTTCGGCGGGCCGCCTGCCCAGCTCTCGCCGGGACTCAGCCGTTCACTACAGTCCTCAAATGAATTACAATATAAATCTCAAATATTACAACAAGTTCTTCAATAATTACATGTCATAAGCGAAGCGGAAACTAAATTTTCAACTATACATCAAATGATTCCAAATTCAAACTGTACAAGATATATGCCATCCAGCCACATGAATATCTACTACTCGCCCTTCCTTCGCCTTGAGCCCTGTGGAGAGGAATAAAATCGTTTTGGGGTGAGTTAGAAGCTCAGCGAGTAACCAGTAAAAGCAGTCATCAAATATATTTCACAATAATGCATTTCAATGATGTCATGATTCCAAGATCAAATGTACATTTATTGCTCTCGTGAGCCAGTGAAATCATTGCACTTGAACATCCAACGCTCAAATAGATCATTTAACATTAACAGTGAGAGGGAGCCCCTTTTTGAGCTCCAGATAACATGAACATGAACCATAAACAGGGTGGAGACGTTGGTGTCCAGCACAAGACTTTCCCAGAACTCATTGAAGCCAAAATCATATCATGAATTCACATGCAAGCACGCATGAGATGCCGTCGAGTAAATAATGCAAGAAACATTTCAATAAAAACTTTGGAAACAGTTTAGGGTCACTCACCTCCATGGTTCAAAAACCATCCATCAAATATCATCGCCTTACTCAAATCCAAGCCTTAGATCACAAACGCAAAGCAATCAAGCCCTTTAAAAGTTCGGACAATACTTCCCCTAAATTGGCTTACTTTTGCAGCCGTCATGGCTTCATTATATTTCTCATTCAAACCCAAAGGTACACACACAACAAAAAGTTCATTCAATAGCCATTCAGCAAGCTCCCAGAAGTACAAATACAAGTCAAGCTAGGGAAAAGTCCGGAAATGAAAGTTAAGCTCAAACCCAGAAAAATAGTTTTTGACATCATTTTGCGGTAATGGCACCAAAGGCACTACGATTATCGGATGAAGGTCCAAGACCCACCGTTTCGAAGCTAAGAGATCAAGCTACAATGCAGAAGAAGGAAACTCTGTCCAGTATCGAGTGTAACCAGGTCAAAAATGCAAGATACTACACCAGAACCGCAAAAACAGGTTCGCCAATCGCATTCTGGTGCAAACATCATAAATCAACCTACCTAACTCCAAATTCAGAAATTCCAAAGCCATCCGAAAGATAAGAAACAGGGCTACATTTCATCAGAAGACCTCAATAACCAATTCGGAAGCATTCCCAACCAAAATAACCAATTACAGACGCAATTCTCACATTCGGGTAAAATCAGGGCAGCAAGGGTAATTCCGTCTTTTCACAAGATACGCTGCTCGGATTGACCTGAAAATTAGAAAATTTCTGGATTCTCACAGTCATTCTTTCGGGGTGTCACAAACTCCCCTCCTTAAAAGAACGTCGTCCTCGACATTCCATCTTATACCAATCAAGTCGAGACATCTCGCAAGAATCACTAATATTTCAGACCAAACCCACTGTCCGGCATCCTAAACTTCAAGCCTAGGATACACTACAAGAATCTGAAGCCTAAGCTCTGATACCAACTGTGACGGCCCCACCTCCCCCTAAGGCGAACCAAAGGGTTCGGCGGGCCGCCTGCCCATCTCTCGCCGGGACTCAGCCGTTCACTACAGTCCTCAAATGAATTACAATATAAATCTCAAATATTACAACAAGTTCTTCAATAATTACATGTCATAAGCGAAGCGGAAACTAAATTTTCAACTATACATCAAATGATTCCAAATCCAAACTGTACAAGATATATGCCATCCAGCCACATGAATATGTACTACTCGCCCTTCCTTCGCCTTGAGCCCTGTGGAGGGGAATAAAATCGTTTTGGGGGGAGCTAGAAGCTCAGCGAGTAACCAGTAAAAGCAGTCATCAAATATATTTCACAATAATGCATTTCAATGATGTCATGATTCCAAGATCAAATGTACATTTATTGCTCTCGTGAGCCAGTGAAATCATTGCACTTGAACACCCAACGCTCAAATAGATCATTTAACATTAACAGTGAGAGGGAGCCCCTTTTTGAGCTCCAGATAACATCAACATGAACCATAAACAGGGTGGAGACGTTGGTGTCCAGCACAAGACTTTCCCAGAACTCATTGAAGCCAAAATCATATCATGAATTCACATGCAAGCACGCATGAGATGCCGTCGAGTAAATAATGCAAGAAACATTTCAATAATAACTTTGGAAACAGTTTAGGGTCACTCACCTCCATGCTTCAGAAACCATCCATCAAATATCATCGCCTTACTCAAATCCAAGCCTTAGATCACAAACGCAAATCAATCAACCCCTTTAAAAGTTCGGACAACACTTCCCCTAAATTTGCTTACTTTTGCAGCCGTCATGGCTTCATTATATTTCTCATTCAAACCCAAATGGTACACACACAACAACAAGTTCATTCAATAGCCATTCAGCAAGCTCCCAGAAGTACAAATACAAGTCAAGCTAGGGAAAAGTCCGGAAATGAAAGTTAAGCTCAAACCCAGAAAAACAGTTTTTGACATCATTTTGCGGTAATGGCACCAAAGGCACTACGATTATCGGATGAAGGTCCAAGACCCACCGTTTCGAAGCTAAGAGATCAGGCTACAATACAGAAGAAGGCAACTCTGTCCAGTATCGAGTGTAACCAGGTCAAAAATGCAAGATACTACACCAGAACCGGAAAAACAGGTTCGCCAATCGCATTCTGGTGCAAACATCATAAATCAACCTATCTAACTCCAAATTCAGAAATTCCAAAGCCATCCGAAAGATAAGAAACAGGGCTACATTTCATCAGAAGACCTCAACAACCAATTCGGAAGCATTCCCAACCAAAATAACCAATTACAGACGCAATTCTCACATTCGGGTAAAACCAGGGCAGCAAGGGTAATTCCGTCTTTTCACAAGATACGCTGCTCGGATTGACCTGAAAATTAGAAAATTTCCGGGTTCTCACACTCATTCTTTCGGGGCGTCACGAACTCCCCTCCTTAAAAGAACGTCGTCCTCGACATTCCATCTTATACCAATCAAGTCGAGACATCCCGCAAGAATCACTAATATTTCAGACCAAACCCACTGTCCGGCATCCTAAACTTCAAGCCTAGGATACACTACAAGAATCTGAAGCCTAAGTTCTGATACCAACTGTGACGGCCCTACCTCCCCCTAAGGCGAACCAAAGGGTTCGGCGGGCCGCCTGCCCAGCTCTCGCCGGGACTCAGCCGTTCACTACAGTCCTCAAATGAATTACAATATAAATCTCAAATATTACAACAAGTTCTTCAATAATTACATGTCATAAGCGAATCGGAAACTAAATTTTCAACTATACATCAAATGATTCCAAATCCAAACTGTACAAGATATATGCCATCCAGCCACATGAATATGTACTACTCGCCCTTCCTTCGCCTTGAGCCCTGTGGAGGGGAATAAAATCATTTTGGGGGGAGCTGGAAGCTGAGCGAGTAACCAGTAAAAGCAGTCATCAAATATATTTCACAATAATGCATTTCAATGATGTCATGATTCCAAGATCAAATGTACATTTATTGCTCTCGTGAGCCAGTGAAATCATTGCACTTGAACACCCAACGCTCAAATAGATCATTTAACATTAACAGTGAGAGGGAGCCCCTTTTTGAGCTCCAGATAACATCAACATGAACCATAAACAGGGTGGAGACGTTGGTGTCCATCACAAGACTTTCGCAGAACTCATTGAAGCCAAAATCATATCATGAATTCACATGCAAGCACGCATGAGATGCCGTCGAGTAAATAATGCAAGAAACATTTCAATAAAAACTTTGGAAACAGTTTAGGGTCACTCACCTCCATGGTTCAGAAACCATCCATCAAATATCATCGCCTTACTCAAATCCAAGCCTTAGATCACAAACGCAAAGCAATCAAGCCGTTTAAAAGTTCGGACAACACTTCCCCTAAATTTGCTTACTTTTGCAGCCGTCATGGCTTCATTATATTTCTCATTCAAACCCAAAGGTACACACACAACAACAAGTTCATTATACTGCTTTCAACATTTTAAAATTTCGTTATAGTTAATTCGCCTTTGTGTAGCACCATCAATAAAACTAATAAAAAACATTGACCTTGACACCTCAGGAATTCTATTCTTTTTTTTTTTTGACCTCATAGTTGAGATGTCCACAAATTGAGAATGCATTTGGCTTTGTTTCAGATGGTAATTATATGTATTTATGTATGTGTGTGTGTTTGTATATGTGTGTACACATATATGTACATACTAGCTTGTAGTCCCACGTATAAGCATTGGGAAATTAGTTATTTTCATAGTGAAGGACTATAATAAAAAAATTTATTTGATTTATTCAAACTCTCTTTGAAAGGTGCTTGATGTTAGGTCTTTTTTGGATAACTTGTAAATTATTAGAAATGCAAATGCAATAATGAGATAAAAATTTGAAATAAAATAAAAGGGTAAAACTCTAGATTGCAACCTCACGCTAATGCACTGAACAACGTTAATTTTAGTAGTGAATAAAATTAAAGGACAAAACTTCCGAAAACAAAGATCTTTAATCAACCAAAAGGAAATGTAACTAATCTAAAGTTAACTACCTAACTACCATCAATTCAAAAGCAGTACCCCTCTCCCCAAGTTCTGAGAAAGTATATATTTGCCTACAACATTTTATAAAATTTGGTTTTAAATTGTTATTTTGCCCTCCCAAAAGAATGTTGTTAAATTTTCTTGTCCCTCTCTGCTGACTTTTTCCTCAAAAATATTATGATCATTTCTTTGCTTTGAATATGTTTGATAGATCTTTATGGTTTCTCATATTGTAAATTTGTCAATAGAGAATTAATTTCTTCTTTCAATCATATTAGCATTGTACCTTACGTATAATTTGTGTGGTTCCTTCGTAGCATTGTACCACAGAAGCAATTTTTGGATTTTTCGCTTTGTTTTTAGAAAAACTCCATGTTTTATTCAATAAATTTATGTTTGCAACTATCGCTTTTCAATTTTTCGCTCATGCTCAGCAACATTTTGCTGTTAGTTTGGTTTCCCAATTGGATTAATGCTATTTTTTCCTCACCTTCTGCTCAATAACTACATGATTTTTTTTTGGTCAATTTTAAATAATTTTAGGATGCTTAGTTGAAGACTTAGCATATGGTAGTCATTGGATGTTGTTTTTGTTCGTGCTGATTTTGGTAGCCGATGAACCGATGCCGATGTAAAAAATGTCCACCTTGGTGAACAGGAATTTATGGGTGTGCCCTACATTTGTGCTAATTTTTGGCAACCGATGGACCGATGCCAATATGGACGATGTCCACTTTAGTGGTTTGGAAATTGCAAGCGTACCACGTGACTTATGTTAAGAAAAAGAAAACTAATGAAGAATGCGCTAATGACATTTGACTCGTAGATGACTGCTGTTCGTTAACTTTGAGCGATCTCATGGACTTAAAATTTGTATCAAAGTAATCGACAAGGAAAGCAATAAGAAAGAAGGCTGATAAGAGCATTTCATCATGAATGTAAAGATTTTTGGAAATTAAGAAGATTGCTTGAAATAGTAAATGATTTCATAACAACTAAAAGATTTATAGAACCTAACTTGATTGCTTGGGAGCATGAGATGTGACGACCCCACCTCCCCCTAAGGTGTACCAAAGGGTTTGGCGGACCGCCTGCCCAACTCTCGCGAGGACTCACTCACTCGTATCACATGCATACATCCATAGATCATAAATAACATCGCAATTCAAGCTTATAATTTACATTGATGCACAATCAAGATACAAAACCTCAATATACCCAAACTGGTTCAAAATGTATACAATCCAGATACAAAACATTCTATTCGAGTAATAGCACGAGTACAAGTCAAAAGTCAAAAACAACTAGTCTATGCTAGTCTTTACATATCTCACACCTCGCTCGTACCCCTGGAAGGAAAACAAATAGAGTGGAATGAGCTAAAAGCCCAGTGAGGTTCCAAATAGCAAATTGACCATTATTTATAAGTACAGGTTTTCGATATAGCAAAGTAACGAGCATGAAGAGTTCATAAAAGTGAGCAATAACACGTCAAGTGGCAATCTCAAAAATGAGCGAGTATAAAAGTTTTTCAGAAGAGTCAATAATCCAATAAGCAATAATCATTCCAAAGTATAAGGATACGGATGGCTCTCAGGAGCCAAATTCCCATTGCATTACCAGAAGCTTGATCACGTAATAGTTGACACTCCGTCAACTTTCAAGTAAAGGAACCAATCCAGTAGAGCACCACTTACGCTACTCTCCGTCCACCATTCAAACCCCCTACTGGGCCCAAAATTCTCAAGAAACACGGGTGGTAATACTCGAGTATACCGATTAGTCGAGGAGATATCACTCCACTCGACAAAACAAGAGACCCAGGGTTCGTTACCCAATCGACCAAGCCCTTGCCGGCTCGACTCGAGTAACTTGCCGCAGGATTTTTGGAATTCCAGGAAGTGCGCACAACATGAACAAGTATATCAATTCAATTTCAACAATAAACAAGTATATATCAAATAAGGGCAAGTGCGATAAAGTACACTCTTGCCCGATCAAGCCAATCATATATCATTTAATCATATTGATCAAGTATTGGAAACAAGTGTCCAGTTCAATCAGGTATTTGGAAGCACTCACCAAAATGAAGTGCCCCTAGTAATCACGTTTGGGTTATACTCCAGGTTCGGAGTCCAAATCTGCGATAAAACTTTGTTTCAGGACTTTAAAAATCAACTAAGGTTCGAAACGTAGACGTTTCGTTCAATAAGAATCAAGACATAGAAATTCACTTGGAGAATATTCGTGAAACACTCGCTTGCTTTTCAAACTATATAACTTTGTAACATTTATACTTGGAAATGCCATTTGAGTCGAAAGTACAAGGAAAACGTATTTCTAGTAGTCATAGTTGTATTTCTCAAGGGTACAAGTTCAGCCAAATCCTTACTTATATACCTCGGTAAATGAAGACGCAAATATCCTAGATGGTTCAAGTAGTAATCACTCTTAACCCTTACTCAAGTCGCAAGTATATTTCTCTAGTTCTCGAGCGTAAATTTGGGCAGCATGCCCTTTGTGTTTACTTAATTTTCCAGCCATTTTGGCTTCATTATTTTTCTCATTCAAGCCCAAGTTTATACACAACACAAATGCATTTCAATAGCCATTCCATAGGCTCAAGACAATACAAGGACATAAATCAACTAATAACAAATGCGGAAATGAAGTTTACAAAAGACAGATTTGATGGGTTTTTGCGGAAAGAACACATCTGAGGCTACGCTTATTGGATTGGTGTGAAACCTATACCATTTCGAAGCTAAGACAAAGTCCTACAACTTTCATGAAGATCACTTGGTTAAATTTCCAGTGTAACCTAATCAAATTCCCAGTTCACCGAACCAGGTCCCAACTAATCAGCTAATTAACCGTACTACATTTAAAATGGTCATATCTCAGGCTACCAAAGTCCGTTTAAGGCGTTCTTTGAGGCTTTTAAAAGCTAAGACAGAGTACTAAAACTTTTATGTTTTGGAAAATAGCTAAATCTGCACGGATCATAGTGAATAAA
Source organism: Coffea arabica (assembly GCF_036785885.1). Taxonomy (NCBI): domain Eukaryota; kingdom Viridiplantae; phylum Streptophyta; class Magnoliopsida; order Gentianales; family Rubiaceae; genus Coffea; species Coffea arabica. The sequence goes on along the minus strand of NC_092318.1, from coordinate 19,160,398 downwards.
CACAGTCAATTGGATGAACTGTCCAAAACGGATCACTGGAAATATCCTAGGGCAGCGAGGGTATTTTGGTCTTTTCACAGGCTACGTTACTCCGATTGAGTTGAAATTTTGTAGGTACCTATAAAATATCATTATCTACAACTTTCATGTTTTATTATAAGCCTAATTTGGCTTCTAACATGGTGCACTGAAACCGGACAGAACTGAAGTCAAATTTTCCAGAAATCTGGAAATTTTGGGATTCAATGAAACTTTCTTCATTTCTTGCCTCAATTCACCACCACAACCTCCTATATAAGCTTGGATACAACATATATCATCCATATAGCAAGTATAGGTAGAAATCATCAAACCCTAACTTACATATATCACCTTAAAAATCATCACAACAACTTGTATCACAACTAATCTAACCAAAACATGAATTATATAACATCTTAATCAAAAATAAAAGAACCAAAGCTATGGGTTAGACCTTATACCTCAACAAAAGAAGCTTGCAAGAGTAATACTTCACCTCCTCTTGGAATTTTTGGTTCCCTTAGCTTCCCAAGTTCACAACTCACACTTTAATCGGTTTAGAATTTTGGTTCCTCACTTGGATGGTGCAAATCAAGATGAAATGGTGAAACTCTTGCTCTCTCTTTCCCCCTCTCTTGTCTCGGCCAACCAGCAGAAAAATGGAGTGAAAATGAAGCGAACAAGATGATAAGAAGGTTGGACTTGGCTTGGTCAAGGAGCCATAGGGGTGTGACACTTGTCACCACCAAAGCCAACGAAAATTTCTTTTTCTTTCCTTGCATATTTAGCCCTAAATTTCGGTCAAAGCCAGCTGGAAATAAGGAGATATTTTGCTCAAATATTAATGAACTTGTATGGTAAGAAAGTGGTGATCAAGTGGTGCGTTCAATCGATAGTGATCGATATCCGTCGGTTCGAGCCGTTTTTCCTCAAATCACGTATACTAGGGTTTTTACCGTCTAATCACTAACTTATTATTATCACTTCAAATCATATAATATTTCCTCATCCAAAAGTCACTCGTACCTACCAAATTTGATCCTTACTCCGTACCGAATAGTCACACTACGGAAAAACGTGAAAACCCTAACTCGCTCCAACTTGAAAACGAAAAGTGAAAACCTTTACTTTCATGTTCATTTGCACTTATTGTGGAATGATTTGGGTAGGGGCTATAATAAAATCATAATTTCCCGAACCCTCTGGTTCGCCTTAGGGGGAGGTGGGGCCGTGACAATTGGTATCAGAGCTTAGGCTTCAGATCTCTATAGTGTATCCTAGGCTTGAAGTTTAGGATGCCGGACTGTGGGTTTGGTTTGAAGTATTAGTGATTCTTGCGGGATGTCTTGACTTGATTAGTACAAGAGGGAATGTCGAGGACGACATTCTTTTAAGGAGGGGAGATTGTGACGCCCCGAAAAGTATAAGTGTGAGAACCCGGAAATTTTCTACTTTTCTAGGGTTTATTTTTTAAACGCCCGCCTTTTCTACATTTTCTTGATTAGAAAAATTCCCCAGATAAAGTTTATGAGCAAAAATAGTTTTAAAATGATTTTTCTAGTATCGGTTAGTTTTTGAGAAATTAAAAGCGTATTTTGGACGTGGGACCCGCAAGTGCGGTAAATGCATTATATTTTTGACAACTTGTTGGAATTTTGTATTAAGTGATATTATTTTACAATGTGTTAAGATATTTGTGTAAGAGAGACAAAAAGTTAGGCAAGCAATTAATGAAGAGGACATGTGTCACTTGAGGATTTATTCTTACCTTTTTGACCTTTTGACCACTATTCATGCCTTTACCATTTAAACCAAAATTGACCCAAAATTCTTCTTATTTTGAAGCTCTTGTGATGTCCTAGCTACCATATGCCTTTGTAATTTCTGCATTTGGACCTGTTTAGACTGAGTTGTACTGATTACAGCATAGTGTAATTTGTAAACCTGCAATTACGGTTCTGGTTTGGTATTTGGCATATATGACTTAGTTGTGCTGGGATTTGGACTGAGTGACCTTCTACATTGTTGTAGCCCTGGTTCTTAGCTTCGAAACGGTGGGTCTTGCACCTTCATCCGACCATCGTAGTGCTTTTGGCACCATTACCGCAAAATGACGTCAAAACTGTTTTTCTGGTTTTGAGCTTAACTTTCATTTCCGGACTTTTCCCTAGCTTGACTTGTCTTTGTACTACTTGGAGCTTGCTGAATGGCTATTGGATGAACTTTTGTTGTGTGTGTACCCTTGGGTTGGAATGAGGAAATAATGAAGCCATGATGGCTGGAAAAGTTAGCAAATTCAGGGTAAATGCTGTCCGAATTTTGAATGGGCTTGATTGCTTTGCGTTTGTGCTTTAGGGCTTGGACTTGAGTGAAGTAATGCAATATGATGGATGGTTTCTGAGCCATGGAGGTGAGTGACCTCAAACTATTTCTAAAATTATTTATGAACCGTTTCTTGCATTATTTACTTTTGAACTGTTTCTGAATTTACTTTTGAACCGTTTCTTGCATTATTTACTTTTGAACTGTTTCCGAATTTACTTTTGAACCGCTTTCCCGCATTATTTACTTTTGAACTGTTTTCAAAGTTTATTTTGGAACTGTTTTCTTACATATCATGCGTGCTTGCATATCAGTTTCTTGTTATTATCGATTTTGCTTTCAATGATTGTTAAAACGAGTTTTCTAGGCGAGTGTGTACTTTATCGCACTCGACCTAAATAAATATGAAATTTTCAATGATTAATGATTAAATGCTACTTGCGCATGAATGTAAGCCTTTTGGGCTGAACTGGCCATTGCCCCTTGTTACCGGTCGTCTCGAGCCAGAAGCGGACTCGGTCGGGCGACTAGGAACTTGGGTGAACGTTTCGGTATACTCGAGTATTACCTGGTAGGTTGGTGGAGCCTGGCCAAAAGCCAGGGACGGGATGAATGAATGCACGAATGAAACCAAAATGCAATGAAATGACAGGAGAACGAACGTATCCTTTTCATGAATGTTACTATCGCTTTCCATTGTAAATGTTTCTTGAATTATTGATACTCCATATTGAAATGACATTATTGAAATGAACGATTGTGAAACTGATTTGATAACTGATTTTACTGGTTACTCGCTGAGCTTCTAGCTCACCCCAAAATGTTTTATTCCCCTCCACAGGGCTCAAGGCGAAGGAAGGGCTTGTAGTGTTTATTCATGGATTATCTCACGTATGGATTGAACTTAGAATTCCTTTTGTGTAATCGTTCATATTGGGATTGTATTGAACGTTTAGAATTGATTGGATGTGTAATAGTCTAGTTTTGGACTTCCTCCTGTAGAATAGTTGGTATCAAGGATCAGAGGGGCGCAGTGGAAGCGTGGACGCTTCGCTTTTGATATGTAAAGTTTGGGAACCTTTGATGTATATTTGATATAAATATCTTGAAATTCCATTGAGGATTGTAGTGAACGACTGAGTCCCGGCGAGAGCTGGGCAGGCGGCCCGCCGAACCCTCTGGTTCGCCTTAGGGGGAGGTGGGGCCGTGACAATTGGTATCAGAGCTTAGGCTTCAGATCTCTATAGTGTATCCTAGGCTTGAAGTTTAGGATGCCGGACTGTGGGTTTGGTTTGAAGTATTAGTGATTCTTGCGGGATGTCTTGACTTGATTAGTACAAGAGGGAATGTCGAGGACGACATTCTTTTAAGGAGGGGAGATTGTGACGCCCCGAAAAGTATAAGTGTGAGAACCCGGAAATTTTCTACTTTTCTAGGGTTTATTTTTTAAACGCCCGCCTTTTCTACATTTTCTTGATTAGAAAAATTCCCCAGATAAAGTTTATGAGCAAAAATAGTTTTAAAATGATTTTTCTAGTATCGGTTAGTTTTTGAGAAATTAAAAGCGTATTTTGGACGTGGGACCCGCAAGTGCGGTAAATGCATTATATTTTTGACAACTTGTTGGAATTTTGTATTAAGTGATATTATTTTACAATGTGTTAAGATATTTGTGTAAGAGAGACAAAAAGTTAGGCAAGCAATTAATGAAGAGGACATGTGTCACTTGAGGATTTATTCTTACCTTTTTGACCTTTTGACCACTATTCATGCCTTTACCATTTAAACCAAAATTGACCCAAAATTCTTCTTATTTTGAAGCTCTTGGCCGAATTTCTTGCTAGGAACAAAGGAAAGAAAACTCTCTCAATTTTCAAGCTCCAATCTTGCCCAATCTTTCAATTCAACCGTTTAATCTTCAAATTTTTCCATAGAACTTCTTAGTTTGGTGATATTGAGGTTGGTTGTGGAGTTGTTTGGAAGAAATTGGTGCTACATTGCTTACTTTCTTGAGCTTGCAAGGTGAGTAACTAGGGAATTCTTCCTTTGATCTTGATAATGTTCAATTAGTGATTGGTGGTGGTTGAATAAGTGATTTTATGGATGATTTCATGATTTTGGTTGAAATTAGTGAAGTTTTATATTTAATTAGGATTTTTCTGTTCTCATATGATTGTTATTATGTGGTTATGTATGATGATTGGAAATGATAGTTGAGGAAGCTAGGAGGTGGAAAAAGTGATTAATTGCAAGTAAATTCTGTTTTGGAAGAAATCTGGAAAATTAGGGTTCTTGGTTCTTCATTCTGTCCGAAATTTTTGGTCCTAGATAGAGGCCGAATTGGCCTTATCTCAAAACATGAAAGTTGTAGGTATTGATGTTTTAAGGGTGCCTGTAAAATTTCAGGTCAATTGGAGTAGTGTCGAATGAGATAAGCCGAATTTACTGTTGCTGTTCTGGGTTCATCAGGATGTAAGAACTGCGTCTGAAATGGGTTGTTTTGACTGGAATTGTTTTGGATTTGGGTGTTCAGGTCTTCTGATGAAATGTAACTTGATGTCCTAGCTACCATATGCCTTTGTAATTTCTGCATTTGGACCTGTTTAGACTGAGTTGTACTGATTACAGCATAGTGTAATTTGTAAACCTGCAATTACGGTTCTGGTTTGGTATTTGGCATATATGACTTAGTTGTGCTGGGATTTGGACTGAGTGACCTTCTACATTGTTGTAGCCCTGGTTCTTAGCTTCGAAACGGTGGGTCTTGCACCTTCATCCGACCATCGTAGTGCTTTTGGCACCATTACCGCAAAATGACGTCAAAACTGTTTTTCTGGTTTTGAGCTTAACTTTCATTTCCGGACTTTTCCCTAGCTTGACTTGTCTTTGTACTACTTGGAGCTTGCTGAATGGCTATTGGATGAACTTTTGTTGTGTGTGTACCCTTGGGTTGGAATGAGGAAATAATGAAGCCATGATGGCTGGAAAAGTTAGCAAATTCAGGGTAAATGCTGTCCGAATTTTGAATGGGCTTGATTGCTTTGCGTTTGTGCTTTAGGGCTTGGACTTGAGTGAAGTAATGCAATATGATGGATGGTTTCTGAGCCATGGAGGTGAGTGACCTCAAACTATTTCTAAAATTATTTATGAACCGTTTCTTGCATTATTTACTTTTGAACTGTTTCTGAATTTACTTTTGAACCGTTTCTTGCATTATTTACTTTTGAACTGTTTCCGAATTTACTTTTGAACCGCTTTCCCGCATTATTTACTTTTGAACTGTTTTCAAAGTTTATTTTGGAACTGTTTTCTTACATATCATGCGTGCTTGCATATCAGTTTCTTGTTATTATCGATTTTGCTTTCAATGATTGTTAAAACGAGTTTTCTAGGCGAGTGTGTACTTTATCGCACTCGACCTAAATAAATATGAAATTTTCAATGATTAATGATTAAATGCTACTTGCGCATGAATGTAAGCCTTTTGGGCTGAACTGGCCATTGCCCCTTGTTACCGGTCGTCTCGAGCCAGAAGCGGACTCGGTCGGGCGACTAGGAACTTGGGTGAACGTTTCGGTATACTCGAGTATTACCTGGTAGGTTGGTGGAGCCTGGCCAAAAGCCAGGGACGGGATGAATGAATGCACGAATGAAACCAAAATGCAATGAAATGACAGGAGAACGAACGTATCCTTTTCATGAATGTTACTATCGCTTTCCATTGTAAATGTTTCTTGAATTATTGATACTCCATATTGAAATGACATTATTGAAATGAACGATTGTGAAACTGATTTGATAACTGATTTTACTGGTTACTCGCTGAGCTTCTAGCTCACCCCAAAATGTTTTATTCCCCTCCACAGGGCTCAAGGCGAAGGAAGGGCTTGTAGTGTTTATTCATGGATTATCTCACGTATGGATTGAACTTAGAATTCCTTTTGTGTAATCGTTCATATTGGGATTGTATTGAACGTTTAGAATTGATTGGATGTGTAATAGTCTAGTTTTGGACTTCCTCCTGTAGAATAGTTGGTATCAAGGATCAGAGGGGCGCAGTGGAAGCGTGGACGCTTCGCTTTTGATATGTAAAGTTTGGGAACCTTTGATGTATATTTGATATAAATATCTTGAAATTCCATTGAGGATTGTAGTGAACGACTGAGTCCCGGCGAGAGCTGGGCAGGCGGCCCGCCGAACCCTCTGGTTCGCCTTAGGGGGAGGTGGGGCCGTGACAATTGGTATCAGAGCTTAGGCTTCAGATCTCTATAGTGTATCCTAGGCTTGAAGTTTAGGATGCCGGACTGTGGGTTTGGTTTGAAGTATTAGTGATTCTTGCGGGATGTCTTGACTTGATTAGTACAAGAGGGAATGTCGAGGACGACATTCTTTTAAGGAGGGGAGATTGTGACGCCCCGAAAAGTATAAGTGTGAGAACCCGGAAATTTTCTACTTTTCTAGGGTTTATTTTTTAAACGCCCGCCTTTTCTACATTTTCTTGATTAGAAAAATTCCCCAGATAAAGTTTATGAGCAAAAATAGTTTTAAAATGATTTTTCTAGTATCGGTTAGTTTTTGAGAAATTAAAAGCGTATTTTGGACGTGGGACCCGCAAGTGCGGTAAATGCATTATATTTTTGACAACTTGTTGGAATTTTGTATTAAGTGATATTATTTTACAATGTGTTAAGATATTTGTGTAAGAGAGACAAAAAGTTAGGCAAGCAATTAATGAAGAGGACATGTGTCACTTGAGGATTTATTCTTACCTTTTTGACCTTTTGACCACTATTCATGCCTTTACCATTTAAACCAAAATTGACCCAAAATTCTTCTTATTTTGAAGCTCTTGGCCGAATTTCTTGCTAGGAACAAAGGAAAGAAAACTCTCTCAATTTTCAAGCTCCAATCTTGCCCAATCTTTCAATTCAACCGTTTAATCTTCAAATTTTTCCATAGAACTTCTTAGTTTGGTGATATTGAGGTTGGTTGTGGAGTTGTTTGGAAGAAATTGGTGCTACATTGCTTACTTTCTTGAGCTTGCAAGGTGAGTAACTAGGGAATTCTTCCTTTGATCTTGATAATGTTCAATTAGTGATTGGTGGTGGTTGAATAAGTGATTTTATGGATGATTTCATGATTTTGGTTGAAATTAGTGAAGTTTTATATTTAATTAGGATTTTTCTGTTCTCATATGATTGTTATTATGTGGTTATGTATGATGATTGGAAATGATAGTTGAGGAAGCTAGGAGGTGGAAAAAGTGATTAATTGCAAGTAAATTCTGTTTTGGAAGAAATCTGGAAAATTAGGGTTCTTGGTTCTTCATTCTGTCCGAAATTTTTGGTCCTAGATAGAGGCCGAATTGGCCTTATCTCAAAACATGAAAGTTGTAGGTATTGATGTTTTAAGGGTGCCTGTAAAATTTCAGGTCAATTGGAGTAGTGTCGAATGAGATAAGCCGAATTTACTGTTGCTGTTCTGGGTTCATCAGGATGTAAGAACTGCGTCTGAAATGGGTTGTTTTGACTGGAATTGTTTTGGATTTGGGTGTTCAGGTCTTCTGATGAAATGTAACTTGATGTCCTAGCTACCATATGCCTTTGTAATTTCTGCATTTGGACCTGTTTAGACTGAGTTGTACTGATTACAGCATAGTGTAATTTGTAAACCTGCAATTACGGTTCTGGTTTGGTATTTGGCATATATGACTTAGTTGTGCTGGGATTTGGACTGAGTGACCTTCTACATTGTTGTAGCCCTGGTTCTTAGCTTCGAAACGGTGGGTCTTGCACCTTCATCCGACCATCGTAGTGCTTTTGGCACCATTACCGCAAAATGACGTCAAAACTGTTTTTCTGGTTTTGAGCTTAACTTTCATTTCCGGACTTTTCCCTAGCTTGACTTGTCTTTGTACTACTTGGAGCTTGCTGAATGGCTATTGGATGAACTTTTGTTGTGTGTGTACCCTTGGGTTGGAATGAGGAAATAATGAAGCCATGATGGCTGGAAAAGTTAGCAAATTCAGGGTAAATGCTGTCCGAATTTTGAATGGGCTTGATTGCTTTGCGTTTGTGCTTTAGGGCTTGGACTTGAGTGAAGTAATGCAATATGATGGATGGTTTCTGAGCCATGGAGGTGAGTGACCTCAAACTATTTCTAAAATTATTTATGAACCGTTTCTTGCATTATTTACTTTTGAACTGTTTCTGAATTTACTTTTGAACCGTTTCTTGCATTATTTACTTTTGAACTGTTTCCGAATTTACTTTTGAACCGCTTTCCCGCATTATTTACTTTTGAACTGTTTTCAAAGTTTATTTTGGAACTGTTTTCTTACATATCATGCGTGCTTGCATATCAGTTTCTTGTTATTATCGATTTTGCTTTCAATGATTGTTAAAACGAGTTTTCTAGGCGAGTGTGTACTTTATCGCACTCGACCTAAATAAATATGAAATTTTCAATGATTAATGATTAAATGCTACTTGCGCATGAATGTAAGCCTTTTGGGCTGAACTGGCCATTGCCCCTTGTTACCGGTCGTCTCGAGCCAGAAGCGGACTCGGTCGGGCGACTAGGAACTTGGGTGAACGTTTCGGTATACTCGAGTATTACCTGGTAGGTTGGTGGAGCCTGGCCAAAAGCCAGGGACGGGATGAATGAATGCACGAATGAAACCAAAATGCAATGAAATGACAGGAGAACGAACGTATCCTTTTCATGAATGTTACTATCGCTTTCCATTGTAAATGTTTCTTGAATTATTGATACTCCATATTGAAATGACATTATTGAAATGAACGATTGTGAAACTGATTTGATAACTGATTTTACTGGTTACTCGCTGAGCTTCTAGCTCACCCCAAAATGTTTTATTCCCCTCCACAGGGCTCAAGGCGAAGGAAGGGCTTGTAGTGTTTATTCATGGATTATCTCACGTATGGATTGAACTTAGAATTCCTTTTGTGTAATCGTTCATATTGGGATTGTATTGAACGTTTAGAATTGATTGGATGTGTAATAGTCTAGTTTTGGACTTCCTCCTGTAGAATAGTTGGTATCAAGGATCAGAGGGGCGCAGTGGAAGCGTGGACGCTTCGCTTTTGATATGTAAAGTTTGGGAACCTTTGATGTATATTTGATATAAATATCTTGAAATTCCATTGAGGATTGTAGTGAACGACTGAGTCCCGGCGAGAGCTGGGCAGGCGGCCCGCCGAACCCTCTGGTTCGCCTTAGGGGGAGGTGGGGCCGTGACAATTGGTATCAGAGCTTAGGCTTCAGATCTCTATAGTGTATCCTAGGCTTGAAGTTTAGGATGCCGGACTGTGGGTTTGGTTTGAAGTATTAGTGATTCTTGCGGGATGTCTTGACTTGATTAGTACAAGAGGGAATGTCGAGGACGACATTCTTTTAAGGAGGGGAGATTGTGACGCCCCGAAAAGTATAAGTGTGAGAACCCGGAAATTTTCTACTTTTCTAGGGTTTATTTTTTAAACGCCCGCCTTTTCTACATTTTCTTGATTAGAAAAATTCCCCAGATAAAGTTTATGAGCAAAAATAGTTTTAAAATGATTTTTCTAGTATCGGTTAGTTTTTGAGAAATTAAAAGCGTATTTTGGACGTGGGACCCGCAAGTGCGGTAAATGCATTATATTTTTGACAACTTGTTGGAATTTTGTATTAAGTGATATTATTTTACAATGTGTTAAGATATTTGTGTAAGAGAGACAAAAAGTTAGGCAAGCAATTAATGAAGAGGACATGTGTCACTTGAGGATTTATTCTTACCTTTTTGACCTTTTGACCACTATTCATGCCTTTACCATTTAAACCAAAATTGACCCAAAATTCTTCTTATTTTGAAGCTCTTGGCCGAATTTCTTGCTAGGAACAAAGGAAAGAAAACTCTCTCAATTTTCAAGCTCCAATCTTGCCCAATCTTTCAATTCAACCGTTTAATCTTCAAATTTTTCCATAGAACTTCTTAGTTTGGTGATATTGAGGTTGGTTGTGGAGTTGTTTGGAAGAAATTGGTGCTACATTGCTTACTTTCTTGAGCTTGCAAGGTGAGTAACTAGGGAATTCTTCCTTTGATCTTGATAATGTTCAATTAGTGATTGGTGGTGGTTGAATAAGTGATTTTATGGATGATTTCATGATTTTGGTTGAAATTAGTGAAGTTTTATATTTAATTAGGATTTTTCTGTTCTCATATGATTGTTATTATGTGGTTATGTATGATGATTGGAAATGATAGTTGAGGAAGCTAGGAGGTGGAAAAAGTGATTAATTGCAAGTAAATTCTGTTTTGGAAGAAATCTGGAAAATTAGGGTTCTTGGTTCTTCATTCTGTCCGAAATTTTTGGTCCTAGATAGAGGCCGAATTGGCCTTATCTCAAAACATGAAAGTTGTAGGTATTGATGTTTTAAGGGTGCCTGTAAAATTTCAGGTCAATTGGAGTAGTGTCGAATGAGATAAGCCGAATTTACTGTTGCTGTTCTGGGTTCATCAGGATGTAAGAACTGCGTCTGAAATGGGTTGTTTTGACTGGAATTGTTTTGGATTTGGGTGTTCAGGTCTTCTGATGAAATGTAACTTGATGTCCTAGCTACCATATGCCTTTGTAATTTCTGCATTTGGACCTGTTTAGACTGAGTTGTACTGATTACAGCATAGTGTAATTTGTAAACCTGCAATTACGGTTCTGGTTTGGTATTTGGCATATATGACTTAGTTGTGCTGGGATTTGGACTGAGTGACCTTCTACATTGTTGTAGCCCTGGTTCTTAGCTTCGAAACGGTGGGTCTTGCACCTTCATCCGACCATCGTAGTGCTTTTGGCACCATTACCGCAAAATGACGTCAAAACTGTTTTTCTGGTTTTGAGCTTAACTTTCATTTCCGGACTTTTCCCTAGCTTGACTTGTCTTTGTACTACTTGGAGCTTGCTGAATGGCTATTGGATGAACTTTTGTTGTGTGTGTACCCTTGGGTTGGAATGAGGAAATAATGAAGCCATGATGGCTGGAAAAGTTAGCAAATTCAGGGTAAATGCTGTCCGAATTTTGAATGGGCTTGATTGCTTTGCGTTTGTGCTTTAGGGCTTGGACTTGAGTGAAGTAATGCAATATGATGGATGGTTTCTGAGCCATGGAGGTGAGTGACCTCAAACTATTTCTAAAATTATTTATGAACCGTTTCTTGCATTATTTACTTTTGAACTGTTTCTGAATTTACTTTTGAACCGTTTCTTGCATTATTTACTTTTGAACTGTTTCCGAATTTACTTTTGAACCGCTTTCCCGCATTATTTACTTTTGAACTGTTTTCAAAGTTTATTTTGGAACTGTTTTCTTACATATCATGCGTGCTTGCATATCAGTTTCTTGTTATTATCGATTTTGCTTTCAATGATTGTTAAAACGAGTTTTCTAGGCGAGTGTGTACTTTATCGCACTCGACCTAAATAAATATGAAATTTTCAATGATTAATGATTAAATGCTACTTGCGCATGAATGTAAGCCTTTTGGGCTGAACTGGCCATTGCCCCTTGTTACCGGTCGTCTCGAGCCAGAAGCGGACTCGGTCGGGCGACTAGGAACTTGGGTGAACGTTTCGGTATACTCGAGTATTACCTGGTAGGTTGGTGGAGCCTGGCCAAAAGCCAGGGACGGGATGAATGAATGCACGAATGAAACCAAAATGCAATGAAATGACAGGAGAACGAACGTATCCTTTTCATGAATGTTACTATCGCTTTCCATTGTAAATGTTTCTTGAATTATTGATACTCCATATTGAAATGACATTATTGAAATGAACGATTGTGAAACTGATTTGATAACTGATTTTACTGGTTACTCGCTGAGCTTCTAGCTCACCCCAAAATGTTTTATTCCCCTCCACAGGGCTCAAGGCGAAGGAAGGGCTTGTAGTGTTTATTCATGGATTATCTCACGTATGGATTGAACTTAGAATTCCTTTTGTGTAATCGTTCATATTGGGATTGTATTGAACGTTTAGAATTGATTGGATGTGTAATAGTCTAGTTTTGGACTTCCTCCTGTAGAATAGTTGGTATCAAGGATCAGAGGGGCGCAGTGGAAGCGTGGACGCTTCGCTTTTGATATGTAAAGTTTGGGAACCTTTGATGTATATTTGATATAAATATCTTGAAATTCCATTGAGGATTGTAGTGAACGACTGAGTCCCGGCGAGAGCTGGGCAGGCGGCCCGCCGAACCCTCTGGTTCGCCTTAGGGGGAGGTGGGGCCGTGACAATTGGTATCAGAGCTTAGGCTTCAGATCTCTATAGTGTATCCTAGGCTTGAAGTTTAGGATGCCGGACTGTGGGTTTGGTTTGAAGTATTAGTGATTCTTGCGGGATGTCTTGACTTGATTAGTACAAGAGGGAATGTCGAGGACGACATTCTTTTAAGGAGGGGAGATTGTGACGCCCCGAAAAGTATAAGTGTGAGAACCCGGAAATTTTCTACTTTTCTAGGGTTTATTTTTTAAACGCCCGCCTTTTCTACATTTTCTTGATTAGAAAAATTCCCCAGATAAAGTTTATGAGCAAAAATAGTTTTAAAATGATTTTTCTAGTATCGGTTAGTTTTTGAGAAATTAAAAGCGTATTTTGGACGTGGGACCCGCAAGTGCGGTAAATGCATTATATTTTTGACAACTTGTTGGAATTTTGTATTAAGTGATATTATTTTACAATGTGTTAAGATATTTGTGTAAGAGAGACAAAAAGTTAGGCAAGCAATTAATGAAGAGGACATGTGTCACTTGAGGATTTATTCTTACCTTTTTGACCTTTTGACCACTATTCATGCCTTTACCATTTAAACCAAAATTGACCCAAAATTCTTCTTATTTTGAAGCTCTTGGCCGAATTTCTTGCTAGGAACAAAGGAAAGAAAACTCTCTCAATTTTCAAGCTCCAATCTTGCCCAATCTTTCAATTCAACCGTTTAATCTTCAAATTTTTCCATAGAACTTCTTAGTTTGGTGATATTGAGGTTGGTTGTGGAGTTGTTTGGAAGAAATTGGTGCTACATTGCTTACTTTCTTGAGCTTGCAAGGTGAGTAACTAGGGAATTCTTCCTTTGATCTTGATAATGTTCAATTAGTGATTGGTGGTGGTTGAATAAGTGATTTTATGGATGATTTCATGATTTTGGTTGAAATTAGTGAAGTTTTATATTTAATTAGGATTTTTCTGTTCTCATATGATTGTTATTATGTGGTTATGTATGATGATTGGAAATGATAGTTGAGGAAGCTAGGAGGTGGAAAAAGTGATTAATTGCAAGTAAATTCTGTTTTGGAAGAAATCTGGAAAATTAGGGTTCTTGGTTCTTCATTCTGTCCGAAATTTTTGGTCCTAGATAGAGGCCGAATTGGCCTTATCTCAAAACATGAAAGTTGTAGGTATTGATGTTTTAAGGGTGCCTGTAAAATTTCAGGTCAATTGGAGTAGTGTCGAATGAGATAAGCCGAATTTACTGTTGCTGTTCTGGGTTCATCAGGATGTAAGAACTGCGTCTGAAATGGGTTGTTTTGACTGGAATTGTTTTGGATTTGGGTGTTCAGGTCTTCTGATGAAATGTAACTTGATGTCCTAGCTACCATATGCCTTTGTAATTTCTGCATTTGGACCTGTTTAGACTGAGTTGTACTGATTACAGCATAGTGTAATTTGTAAACCTGCAATTACGGTTCTGGTTTGGTATTTGGCATATATGACTTAGTTGTGCTGGGATTTGGACTGAGTGACCTTCTACATTGTTGTAGCCCTGGTTCTTAGCTTCGAAACGGTGGGTCTTGCACCTTCATCCGACCATCGTAGTGCTTTTGGCACCATTACCGCAAAATGACGTCAAAACTGTTTTTCTGGTTTTGAGCTTAACTTTCATTTCCGGACTTTTCCCTAGCTTGACTTGTCTTTGTACTACTTGGAGCTTGCTGAATGGCTATTGGATGAACTTTTGTTGTGTGTGTACCCTTGGGTTGGAATGAGGAAATAATGAAGCCATGATGGCTGGAAAAGTTAGCAAATTCAGGGTAAATGCTGTCCGAATTTTGAATGGGCTTGATTGCTTTGCGTTTGTGCTTTAGGGCTTGGACTTGAGTGAAGTAATGCAATATGATGGATGGTTTCTGAGCCATGGAGGTGAGTGACCTCAAACTATTTCTAAAATTATTTATGAACCGTTTCTTGCATTATTTACTTTTGAACTGTTTCTGAATTTACTTTTGAACCGTTTCTTGCATTATTTACTTTTGAACTGTTTCCGAATTTACTTTTGAACCGCTTTCCCGCATTATTTACTTTTGAACTGTTTTCAAAGTTTATTTTGGAACTGTTTTCTTACATATCATGCGTGCTTGCATATCAGTTTCTTGTTATTATCGATTTTGCTTTCAATGATTGTTAAAACGAGTTTTCTAGGCGAGTGTGTACTTTATCGCACTCGACCTAAATAAATATGAAATTTTCAATGATTAATGATTAAATGCTACTTGCGCATGAATGTAAGCCTTTTGGGCTGAACTGGCCATTGCCCCTTGTTACCGGTCGTCTCGAGCCAGAAGCGGACTCGGTCGGGCGACTAGGAACTTGGGTGAACGTTTCGGTATACTCGAGTATTACCTGGTAGGTTGGTGGAGCCTGGCCAAAAGCCAGGGACGGGATGAATGAATGCACGAATGAAACCAAAATGCAATGAAATGACAGGAGAACGAACGTATCCTTTTCATGAATGTTACTATCGCTTTCCATTGTAAATGTTTCTTGAATTATTGATACTCCATATTGAAATGACATTATTGAAATGAACGATTGTGAAACTGATTTGATAACTGATTTTACTGGTTACTCGCTGAGCTTCTAGCTCACCCCAAAATGTTTTATTCCCCTCCACAGGGCTCAAGGCGAAGGAAGGGCTTGTAGTGTTTATTCATGGATTATCTCACGTATGGATTGAACTTAGAATTCCTTTTGTGTAATCGTTCATATTGGGATTGTATTGAACGTTTAGAATTGATTGGATGTGTAATAGTCTAGTTTTGGACTTCCTCCTGTAGAATAGTTGGTATCAAGGATCAGAGGGGCGCAGTGGAAGCGTGGACGCTTCGCTTTTGATATGTAAAGTTTGGGAACCTTTGATGTATATTTGATATAAATATCTTGAAATTCCATTGAGGATTGTAGTGAACGACTGAGTCCCGGCGAGAGCTGGGCAGGCGGCCCGCCGAACCCTCTGGTTCGCCTTAGGGGGAGGTGGGGCCGTGACAATTGGTATCAGAGCTTAGGCTTCAGATCTCTATAGTGTATCCTAGGCTTGAAGTTTAGGATGCCGGACTGTGGGTTTGGTTTGAAGTATTAGTGATTCTTGCGGGATGTCTTGACTTGATTAGTACAAGAGGGAATGTCGAGGACGACATTCTTTTAAGGAGGGGAGATTGTGACGCCCCGAAAAGTATAAGTGTGAGAACCCGGAAATTTTCTACTTTTCTAGGGTTTATTTTTTAAACGCCCGCCTTTTCTACATTTTCTTGATTAGAAAAATTCCCCAGATAAAGTTTATGAGCAAAAATAGTTTTAAAATGATTTTTCTAGTATCGGTTAGTTTTTGAGAAATTAAAAGCGTATTTTGGACGTAGGACCCGCAAGTGCGGTAAATGCATTATATTTTTGACAACTTGTTGGAATTTTGTATTAAGTGATATTATTTTACAATGTGTTAAGATATTTGTGTAAGAGAGACAAAAAGTTAGGCAAGCAATTAATGAAGAGGACATGTGTCACTTGAGGATTTATTCTTACCTTTTTGACCTTTTGACCACTATTCATGCCTTTACCATTTAAACCAAAATTGACCCAAAATTCTTCTTATTTTGAAGCTCTTGGCCGAATTTCTTGCTAGGAACAAAGGAAAGAAAACTCTCTCAATTTTCAAGCTCCAATCTTGCCCAATCTTTCAATTCAACCGTTTAATCTTCAAATTTTTCCATAGAACTTCTTAGTTTGGTGATATTGAGGTTGGTTGTGGAGTTGTTTGGAAGAAATTGGTGCTAAGTTGCTTACTTTCTTGAGCTTGCAAGGTGAGTAACTAGGGAATTCTTCCTTTGATCTTGATAATGTTCAATTAGTGATTGGTGGTGGTTGAATAAGTGATTTTATGGATGATTTCATGATTTTGGTTGAAATTAGTGAAGTTTTACATTTAATTAGGATTTTTCTGTTCTCATATGATTGTTATTATGTGGTTATGTATGATGATTGGAAATGATAGTTGAGGAAGCTAGGAGGTGGAAAAAGTGATTAATTGCAAGTAAATTCTGTTTTGGAAGAAATCTGGAAAATTAGGGTTCTTGGTTCTTCATTCTGTCCGAAATTTTTGGTCCTAGATAGAGGCCGAATTGGCCTTGGCGCAAAACATGAAAGTTGTAGGTATTGATGTTTTAAGGGTGCCTGTAAAATTTCAGGTCAATTGGAGTAGTGTCAAATGAGATAAGCCGAATTTACTGTTGCTGTTCTGGGTTCATCAGGATGTAAGAACTGCGTCTGAAATGGGTTGTTTTGACTGGAATTGTTTTGGATTTGGGTGTTCAGGTCTTCTGATGAAATGTAACTTGATGTCCTAGCTACCATATGCCTTTGGAATTTCTGCATTTGGACCTGTTTAGACTGAGTTGTACTGATTACAGCATAGTGTAATTTGTAAACCTGCAATTACGGTTCTGGTTTGGTATTTGGCATATATGACTTAGTTGTGCTGGGATTTGGACTGAGTGACCTTCTACATTGTTGTAGCCCTGGTTCTTATCTTCGAAACGGTGGGTCTTGCACCTTCATCCGACCATCGTAGTGCTTTTGGCACCATTACCGCAAAATGACGTCAAAACTGTTTTTCTGGTTTTGAGCTTAACTTTCATTTCCGGACTTTTCCCTAGCTTGACTTGTCTTTGTACTACTTGGAGCTTGCTGAATGGCTATTGGATGAACTTTTGTTGTGTGTGTACCCTTGGGTTGGAATGAGGAAATAATGAAGCCACGATGGCTGGAAAAGTTAGCAAATTCAGGGGAAATGCTGTCCGAATTTTGAATGGGCTTGATTGCTTCGCGTTTGTGCTTTAGGGCTTGGACTTGAGTGAAGTAATGCAATATGATGGATGGTTTCTGAGCCATGGAGGTGAGTGACCTCAAACTATTTCTAAAATTATTTATGAACCGTTTCTTGCATTATTTACTTTTGAACTGTTTCCGAATTTACTTTTGAACCGTTTCTTGCATTATTTACTTTTGAACTGTTTCCGAATTTACTTTTGAACCGCTTTCCCGCATTATTTACTTTTGAACTGTTTTCAAAGTTAATTTTGGAACTGTTTTCTTACATATCATGCGTGCTTGCATATCAGTGTCTTGTTATTATCGATTTTGCTTTCAATGATTGTTAAAACGAGTTTTCTAGGCGAGTGTGTACTTTATCGCACTCGACCTAAATAAATATGAAATTTTCAATGATTAATGATTAAATGCTACTTGCGCATGAATGTAAGCCTTTTGGGCTGAACTGGCCATTGCCCCTTGTTACCGGTCGTCTCGAGCCAGAAGCGGACTCGGTCGGGCGACTAGGAACTTGGGTGAACGTTTCGGTATACTCGAGTATTACCTTGTAGGTTGGTGGAGCCTGGCCAAAAGCCAGGGACGGGGTGAATGAATGCACGAATGAAACCAAAATGCAATGAAATGACAGGAGAATGAACGTATCCTTTTCATGAATGTTACTATCGCTTTCCATTGTAAATGTTTCTTGAATTATTGATACTCCATATTGAAATGAACGATTGTGAAACTGATTTGATAACTGATTTTACTGGTTACTCGCTGAGCTTCTAGCTCACCCCAAAATGTTTTATTCCCCTCCACAGGGCTCAAGGCGAAGGAAGGGCTTGTAGTGTTTATTCATGGATTATCTCACGTATGGATTGAACTTAGAATTCCTATTGTGTAATCGCTCATATTGGGATTGTATTGAACGTTTAGAATTGATTGGATGTGTAATAGTCTAGTTTTGGACTTCCTCCTGTAGAATAGTTGGTATCAAGGATCAGAGGGGCGCAGTGGAAGCGTGGACGCTTCGCTTTTGATATGTAAAGTTTGGGAACCTTTGATGTATATTTGATATAAATATCTTGAAATTCCATTGAGGATTGTAGTGAACGACTGAGTCCCGGCGAGAGCTGGGCAGGCGGCCCGCCGAACCCTCTGGTTCGCCTTAGGGGGAGGTGGGGCCGTGACAATTGGTATCAGAGCTTAGGCTTCAGATCTCTATAGTGTATCCTAGGCTTGAAGTTTAGGATGCCGGACTGTGGGTTTGGTTTGAAGTATTAGTGATTCTTGCGGGATGTCTTGACTTGATTAGTACAAGAGGGAATGTCGAGGACGACATTCTTTTAAGGAGGGGAGATTGTGACGCCCCGAAAAGTATAAGTGTGAGAACCCGGAAATTTTCTACTTTTCTAGGGTTTATTTTTTAAACGCCCGCCTTTTCTACATTTTCTTGATTAGAAAAATTCCCCAGATAAAGTTTATGAGCAAAAATAGTTTTAAAATGATTTTTCTAGTATCGGTTAGTTTTTGAGAAATTAAAAGCGTATTTTGGACGTGGGACCCGCAAGTGCGGTAAATGCATTATATTTTTGACAACTTGTTGGAATTTTGTATTAAGTGATATTATTTTACAATGTGTTAAGATATTTGTGTAAGAGAGACAAAAAGTTAGGCAAGCAATTAATGAAGAGGACATGTGTCACTTGAGGATTTATTCTTACCTTTTTGACCTTTTGACCACTATTCATGCCTTTACCATTTAAACCAAAATTGACCCAAAATTCTTCTTATTTTGAAGCTCTTGGCCGAATTTCTTGCTAGGAACAAAGGAAAGAAAACTCTCTCAATTTTCAAGCTCCAATCTTGCCCAATCTTTCAATTCAACCGTTTAATCTTCAAATTTTTCCATAGAACTTCTTAGTTTGGTGATATTGAGGTTGGTTGTGGAGTTGTTTGGAAGAAATTGGTGCTAAGTTGCTTACTTTCTTGAGCTTGCAAGGTGAGTAACTAGGGAATTCTTCCTTTGATCTTGATAATGTTCAATTAGTGATTGGTGGTGGTTGAATAAGTGATTTTATGGATGATTTCATGATTTTGGTTGAAATTAGTGAAGTTTTATATTTAATTAGGATTTTTCTGTTCTCATATGATTGTTATTATGTGGTTATGTATGATGATTGGAAATGATAGTTGAGGAAGCTAGGAGGTGGAAAAAGTGATTAATTGCAAGTAAATTCTGTTTTGGAAGAAATCTGGAAAATTAGGGTTCTTGGTTCTTCATTCTGTCCGAAATTTTTGGTCCTAGATAGAGGCCGAATTGGCCTTGGCTCAAAACATGAAAGTTGTAGGTATTGATGTTTTAAGGGTGCCTGTAAAATTTCAGGTCAATTGGAGTAGTGTCGAATGAGATAAGCCGAATTTACTGTTGCTGTTCTGGGTTCATCAGGATGTAAGAACTGCGTCTGAAATGGGTTGTTTTGACTGGAATTGTTTTGGATTTGGGTGTTCAGGTCTTCTGATGAAATGTAACTTGATGTCCTAGCTACCATATGCCTTTGGAATTTCTGCATTTGGACCTGTTTAGACTGAGTTGTACTGATTACAGCATAGTGTAATTTGTAAACCTGCAATTACGGTTCTGGTTTGGTATTTGGCATATATGACTTAGTTGTGCTGGGATTTGGACTGAGTGACCTTCTACATTGTTGTAGCCCTGGTTCTTATCTTCGAAACGGTGGGTCTTGCACCTTCATCCGACCATCGTAGTGCTTTTGGCACCATTACCGCAAAATGACGTCAAAACTGTTTTTCTGGTTTTGAGCTTAACTTTCATTTCCGGACTTTTCCCTAGCTTGACTTGTCTTTGTACTACTTGGAGCTTGCTGAATGGCTATTGGATGAACTTTTGTTGTGTGTGTACCCTTGGGTTGGAATGAGGAAATAATGAAGCCATGATGGCTGGAAAAGTTAGCAAATTCAGGGGAAATGCTGTCCGAATTTTGAATGGGCTTGATTGCTTCGCGTTTGTGCTTTAGGGCTTGGACTTGAGTGAAGTAATGCAATATGATGGATGGTTTCTGAGCCATGGAGGTGAGTGACCTCAAACTATTTCTAAAATTATTTATGAACCGTTTCTTGCATTATTTACTTTTGAACTGTTTCCGAATTTACTTTTGAACCGTTTCTTGCATTATTTACTTTTGAACTGTTTCCGAATTTACTTTTGAACCGCTTTCCCGCATTATTTACTTTTGAACTGTTTTCAAAGTTAATTTTGGAACTGTTTTCTTACATATCATGCGTGCTTGCATATCAGTGTCTTGTTATTATCGATTTTGCTTTCAATGATTGTTAAAACGAGTTTTCTAGGCGAGTGTGTACTTTATCGCACTCGACCTAAATAAATATGAAATTTTCAATGATTAATGATTAAATGCTACTTGCGCATGAATGTAAGCCTTTTGGGCTGAACTGGCCATTGCCCCTTGTTACCGGTCGTCTCGAGCCAGAAGCGGACTCGGTCGGGCGACTAGGAACTTGGGTGAACGTTTCGGTATACTCGAGTATTACCTTGTAGGTTGGTGGAGCCTGGCCAAAAGCCAGGGACGGGGTGAATGAATGCACGAATGAAACCAAAATGCAATGAAATGACAGGAGAACGAACGTATCCTTTTCATGAATGTTACTATCGCTTTCCATTGTAAATGTTTCTTGAATTATTGATACTCCATATTGAAATGACATTATTGAAATGAACGATTGTGAAACTGATTTGATAACTGATTTTACTGGTTACTCGCTGAGCTTCTAGCTCACCCCAAAATGTTTTATTCCCCTCCACAGGGCTCAAGGCGAAGGAAGGGCTTGTAGTGTTTATTCATGGATTATCTCACGTATGGATTGAACTTAGAATTCCTTTTGTGTAATCGTTCATATTGGGATTGTATTGAACGTTTAGAATTGATTGGATGTGTAATAGTCTAGTTTTGGACTTCCTCCTGTAGAATAGTTGGTATCAAGGATCAGAGGGGCGCAGTGGAAGCGTGGACGCTTCGATTTTGATATGTAAAGTTTGGGAACCTTTGATGTATATTTGATATAAATATCTTGAAATTCCATTGAGGATTGTAGTGAACGACTGAGTCCCGGCGAGAGCTGGGCAGGCGGCCCGCCGAACCCTCTGGTTCGCCTTAGGGGGAGGTGGGGCCGTGACAATTGGTATCAGAGCTTAGGCTTCAGATCTCTATAGTGTATCCTAGGCTTGAA
This sequence comes from Coffea arabica, assembly GCF_036785885.1. Lineage (NCBI taxonomy): Eukaryota > Viridiplantae > Streptophyta > Magnoliopsida > Gentianales > Rubiaceae > Coffea > Coffea arabica. The sequence continues at coordinate 19,138,655 of NC_092318.1, read as the reverse complement.
GTTTAGGATGCCGGACTGTGGGTTTGGTTTGAAGTATTAGTGATTCTTGCGGGATGTCTTGACTTGATTAGTACAAGAGGGAATGTCGAGGACGACATTCTTTTAAGGAGGGGAGATTGTGACGCCCCGAAAAGTATAAGTGTGAGAACCCGGAAATTTTCTACTTTTCTAGGGTTTATTTTTTAAACGCCCGCCTTTTCTACATTTTCTTGATTAGAAAAATTCCCCAGATAAAGTTTATGAGCAAAAATAGTTTTAAAATGATTTTTCTAGTATCGGTTAGTTTTTGAGAAATTAAAAGCGTATTTTGGACGTGGGACCCGCAAGTGCGGTAAATGCATTATATTTTTGACAACTTGTTGGAATTTTGTATTAAGTGATATTATTTTACAATGTGTTAAGATATTTGTGTAAGAGAGACAAAAAGTTAGGCAAGCAATTAATGAAGAGGACATGTGTCACTTGAGGATTTATTCTTACCTTTTTGACCTTTTGACCACTATTCATGCCTTTACCATTTAAACCAAAATTGACCCAAAATTCTTCTTATTTTGAAGCTCTTGGCCGAATTTCTTGCTAGGAACAAAGGAAAGAAAACTCTCTCAATTTTCAAGCTCCAATCTTGCCCAATCTTTCAATTCAACCGTTTAATCTTCAAATTTTTCCATAGAACTTCTTAGTTTGGTGATATTGAGGTTGGTTGTGGAGTTGTTTGGAAGAAATTGGTGCTAAGTTGCTTACTTTCTTGAGCTTGCAAGGTGAGTAACTAGGGAATTCTTCCTTTGATCTTGATAATGTTCAATTAGTGATTGGTGGTGGTTGAATAAGTGATTTTATGGATGATTTCATGATTTTGGTTGAAATTAGTGAAGTTTTATATTTAATTAGGATTTTTCTGTTCTCATATGATTGTTATTATGTGGTTATGTATGATGATTGGAAATGATAGTTGAGGAAGCTAGGAGGTGGAAAAAGTGATTAATTGCAAGTAAATTCTGTTTTGGAAGAAATCTGGAAAATTAGGGTTCTTGGTTCTTCATTCTGTCCGAAATTTTTGGTCCTAGATAGAGGCCGAATTGGCCTTGGCTCAAAACATGAAAGTTGTAGGTATTGATGTTTTAAGGGTGCCTGTAAAATTTCAGGTCAATTGGAGTAGTGTCGAATGAGATAAGCCGAATTTACTGTTGCTGTTCTGGGTTCATCAGGATGTAAGAACTGCGTCTGAAATGGGTTGTTTTGACTGGAATTGTTTTGGATTTGGGTGTTCAGGTCTTCTGATGAAATGTAACTTGATGTCCTAGCTACCATATGCCTTTGGAATTTCTGCATTTGGACCTGTTTAGACTGAGTTGTACTGATTACAGCATAGTGTAATTTGTAAACCTGCAATTACGGTTCTGGTTTGGTATTTGGCATATATGACTTAGTTGTGCTGGGATTTGGACTGAGTGACCTTCTACATTGTTGTAGCCCTGGTTCTTAGCTTCGAAACGGTGGGTCTTGCACCTTCATCCGACCATCGTAGTGCTTTTGGCACCATTACCGCAAAATGACGTCAAAACTGTTTTTCTGGTTTTGAGCTTAACTTTCATTTCCGGACTTTTCCCTAGCTTGACTTGTCTTTGTACTACTTGGAGCTTGCTGAATGGCTATTGGATGAACTTTTGTTGTGTGTGTACCCTTGGGTTGGAATGAGGAAATAATGAAGCCATGATGGCTGGAAAAGTTAGCAAATTCAGGGGAAATGCTGTCCGAATTTTGAATGGGCTTGATTGCTTCGCGTTTGTGCTTTAGGGCTTGGACTTGAGTGAAGTAATGCAATATGATGGATGGTTTCTGAGCCATGGAGGTGAGTGACCTCAAACTATTTCTAAAATTATTTATGAACCGTTTCTTGCATTATTTACTTTTGAACTGTTTCCGAATTTACTTTTGAACCGTTTCTTGCATTATTTACTTTTGAACTGTTTCCGAATTTACTTTTGAACCGCTTTCCCGCATTATTTACTTTTGAACTGTTTTCAAAGTTAATTTTGGAACTGTTTTCTTACATATCATGCGTGCTTGCATATCAGTGTCTTGTTATTATCGATTTTGCTTTCAATGATTGTTAAAACGAGTTTTCTAGGCGAGTGTGTACTTTATCGCACTCGACCTAAATAAATATGAAATTTTCAATGATTAATGATTAAATGCTACTTGCGCATGAATGTAAGCCTTTTGGGCTGAACTGGCCATTGCCCCTTGTTACCGGTCGTCTCGAGCCAGAAGCGGACTCGGTCGGGCGACTAGGAACTTGGGTGAACGTTTCGGTATACTCGAGTATTACCTTGTAGGTTGGTGGAGCCTGGCCAAAAGCCAGGGACGGGGTGAATGAATGCACGAATGAAACCAAAATGCAATGAAATGACAGGAGAACGAACGTATCCTTTTCATGAATGTTACTATCGCTTTCCATTGTAAATGTTTCTTGAATTATTGATACTCCATATTGAAATGACATTATTGAAATGAACGATTGTGAAACTGATTTGATAACTGATTTTACTGGTTACTCGCTGAGCTTCTAGCTCACCCCAAAATGTTTTATTCCCCTCCACAGGGCTCAAGGCGAAGGAAGGGCTTGTAGTGTTTATTCATGGATTATCTCACGTATGGATTGAACTTAGAATTCCTTTTGTGTAATCGTTCATATTGGGATTGTATTGAACGTTTAGAATTGATTGGATGTGTAATAGTCTAGTTTTGGACTTCCTCCTGTAGAATAGTTGGTATCAAGGATCAGAGGGGCGCAGTGGAAGCGTGGACGCTTCGCTTTTGATATGTAAAGTTTGGGAACCTTTGATGTATATTTGATATAAATATCTTGAAATTCCATTGAGGATTGTAGTGAACGACTGAGTCCCGGCGAGAGCTGGGCAGGCGGCCCGCCGAACCCTCTGGTTCGCCTTAGGGGGAGGTGGGGCCGTGACAATTGGTATCAGAGCTTAGGCTTCAGATCTCTATAGTGTATCCTAGGCTTGAAGTTTAGGATGCCGGACTGTGGGTTTGGTTTGAAGTATTAGTGATTCTTGCGGGATGTCTTGACTTGATTAGTACAAGAGGGAATGTCGAGGACGACATTCTTTTAAGGAGGGGAGATTGTGACGCCCCGAAAAGTATAAGTGTGAGAACCCGGAAATTTTCTACTTTTCTAGGGTTTATTTTTTAAACGCCCGCCTTTTCTACATTTTCTTGATTAGAAAAATTCCCCAGATAAAGTTTATGAGCAAAAATAGTTTTAAAATGATTTTTCTAGTATCGGTTAGTTTTTGAGAAATTAAAAGCGTATTTTGGACGTGGGACCCGCAAGTGCGGTAAATGCATTATATTTTTGACAACTTGTTGGAATTTTGTATTAAGTGATATTATTTTACAATGTGTTAAGATATTTGTGTAAGAGAGACAAAAAGTTAGGCAAGCAATTAATGAAGAGGACATGTGTCACTTGAGGATTTATTCTTACCTTTTTGACCTTTTGACCACTATTCATGCCTTTACCATTTAAACCAAAATTGACCCAAAATTCTTCTTATTTTGAAGCTCTTGGCCGAATTTCTTGCTAGGAACAAAGGAAAGAAAACTCTCTCAATTTTCAAGCTCCAATCTTGCCCAATCTTTCAATTCAACCGTTTAATCTTCAAATTTTTCCATAGAACTTCTTAGTTTGGTGATATTGAGGTTGGTTGTGGAGTTGTTTGGAAGAAATTGGTGCTAAGTTGCTTACTTTCTTGAGCTTGCAAGGTGAGTAACTAGGGAATTCTTCCTTTGATCTTGATAATGTTCAATTAGTGATTGGTGGTGGTTGAATAAGTGATTTTATGGATGATTTCATGATTTTGGTTGAAATTAGTGAAGTTTTATATTTAATTAGGATTTTTCTGTTCTCATATGATTGTTATTATGTGGTTATGTATGATGATTGGAAATGATAGTTGAGGAAGCTAGGAGGTGGAAAAAGTGATTAATTGCAAGTAAATTCTGTTTTGGAAGAAATCTGGAAAATTAGGGTTCTTGGTTCTTCATTCTGTCCGAAATTTTTGGTCCTAGATAGAGGCCGAATTGGCCTTGGCTCAAAACATGAAAGTTGTAGGTATTGATGTTTTAAGGGTGCCTGTAAAATTTCAGGTCAATTGGAGTAGTGTCGAATGAGATAAGCCGAATTTACTGTTGCTGTTCTGGGTTCATCAGGATGTAAGAACTGCGTCTGAAATGGGTTGTTTTGACTGGAATTGTTTTGGATTTGGGTGTTCAGGTCTTCTGATGAAATGTAACTTGATGTCCTAGCTACCATATGCCTTTGGAATTTCTGCATTTGGACCTGTTTAGACTGAGTTGTACTGATTACAGCATAGTGTAATTTGTAAACCTGCAATTACGGTTCTGGTTTGGTATTTGGCATATATGACTTAGTTGTGCTGGGATTTGGACTGAGTGACCTTCTACATTGTTGTAGCCCTGGTTCTTAGCTTCGAAACCGTGGGTCTTGCACCTTCATCCGACCATCGTAGTGCTTTTGGCACCATTACCGCAAAATGACGTCAAAACTGTTTTTCTGGTTTTGAGCTTAACTTTCATTTCCGGACTTTTCCCTAGCTTGACTTGTCTTTGTACTACTTGGAGCTTGCTGAATGGCTATTGGATGAACTTTTGTTGTGTGTGTACCCTTGGGTTGGAATGAGGAAATAATGAAGCCATGATGGCTGGAAAAGTTAGCAAATTCAGGGGAAATGCTGTCCGAATTTTGAATGGGCTTGATTGCTTCGCGTTTGTGCTTTAGGGCTTGGACTTGAGTGAAGTAATGCAATATGATGGATGGTTTCTGAGCCATGGAGGTGAGTGACCTCAAACTATTTCTAAAATTATTTATGAACCGTTTCTTGCATTATTTACTTTTGAACTGTTTCCGAATTTACTTTTGAACCGTTTCTTGCATTATTTACTTTTGAACTGTTTCCGAATTTACTTTTGAACCGCTTTCCCGCATTATTTACTTTTGAACTGTTTTCAAAGTTAATTTTGGAACTGTTTTCTTACATATCATGCGTGCTTGCATATCAGTGTCTTGTTATTATCGATTTTGCTTTCAATGATTGTTAAAACGAGTTTTCTAGGCGAGTGTGTACTTTATCGCACTCGACCTAAATAAATATGAAATTTTCAATGATTAATGATTAAATGCTACTTGCGCATGAATGTAAGCCTTTTGGGCTGAACTGGCCATTGCCCCTTGTTACCGGTCGTCTCGAGCCAGAAGCGGACTCGGTCGGGCGACTAGGAACTTGGGTGAACGTTTCGGTATACTCGAGTATTACCTTGTAGGTTGGTGGAGCCTGGCCAAAAGCCAGGGACGGGGTGAATGAATGCACGAATGAAACCAAAATGCAATGAAATGACAGGAGAACGAACGTATCCTTTTCATGAATGTTACTATCGCTTTCCATTGTAAATGTTTCTTGAATTATTGATACTCCATATTGAAATGACATTATTGAAATGAACGATTGTGAAACTGATTTGATAACTGATTTTACTGGTTACTCGCTGAGCTTCTAGCTCACCCCAAAATGTTTTATTCCCCTCCACAGGGCTCAAGGCGAAGGAAGGGCTTGTAGTGTTTATTCATGGATTATCTCACGTATGGATTGAACTTAGAATTCCTTTTGTGTAATCGTTCATATTGGGATTGTATTGAACGTTTAGAATTGATTGGATGTGTAATAGTCTAGTTTTGGACTTCCTCCTGTAGAATAGTTGGTATCAAGGATCAGAGGGGCGCAGTGGAAGCGTGGACGCTTCGCTTTTGATATGTAAAGTTTGGGAACCTTTGATGTATATTTGATATAAATATCTTGAAATTCCATTGAGGATTGTAGTGAACGACTGAGTCCCGGCGAGAGCTGGGCAGGCGGCCCGCCGAACCCTCTGGTTCGCCTTAGGGGGAGGTGGGGCCGTGACAATTGGTATCAGAGCTTAGGCTTCAGATCTCTATAGTGTATCCTAGGCTTGAAGTTTAGGATGCCGGACTGTGGGTTTGGTTTGAAGTATTAGTGATTCTTGCGGGATGTCTTGACTTGATTAGTACAAGAGGGAATGTCGAGGACGACATTCTTTTAAGGAGGGGAGATTGTGACGCCCCGAAAAGTATAAGTGTGAGAACCCGGAAATTTTCTACTTTTCTAGGGTTTATTTTTTAAACGCCCGCCTTTTCTACATTTTCTTGATTAGAAAAATTCCCCAGATAAAGTTTATGAGCAAAAATAGTTTTAAAATGATTTTTCTAGTATCGGTTAGTTTTTGAGAAATTAAAAGCGTATTTTGGACGTGGGACCCGCAAGTGCGGTAAATGCATTATATTTTTGACAACTTGTTGGAATTTTGTATTAAGTGATATTATTTTACAATGTGTTAAGATATTTGTGTAAGAGAGACAAAAAGTTAGGCAAGCAATTAATGAAGAGGACATGTGTCACTTGAGGATTTATTCTTACCTTTTTGACCTTTTGACCACTATTCATGCCTTTACCATTTAAACCAAAATTGACCCAAAATTCTTCTTATTTTGAAGCTCTTGGCCGAATTTCTTGCTAGGAACAAAGGAAAGAAAACTCTCTCAATTTTCAAGCTCCAATCTTGCCCAATCTTTCAATTCAACCGTTTAATCTTCAAATTTTTCCATAGAACTTCTTAGTTTGGTGATATTGAGGTTGGTTGTGGAGTTGTTTGGAAGAAATTGGTGCTAAGTTGCTTACTTTCTTGAGCTTGCAAGGTGAGTAACTAGGGAATTCTTCCTTTGATCTTGATAATGTTCAATTAGTGATTGGTGGTGGTTGAATAAGTGATTTTATGGATGATTTCATGATTTTGGTTGAAATTAGTGAAGTTTTATATTTAATTAGGATTTTTCTGTTCTCATATGATTGTTATTATGTGGTTATGTATGATGATTGGAAATGATAGTTGAGGAAGCTAGGAGGTGGAAAAAGTGATTAATTGCAAGTAAATTCTGTTTTGGAAGAAATCTGGAAAATTAGGGTTCTTGGTTCTTCATTCTGTCCGAAATTTTTGGTCCTATATAGAGGCCGAATTGGCCTTGGCTCAAAACATGAAAGTTGTAGGTATTGATGTTTTAAGGGTGCCTGTAAAATTTCAGGTCAATTGGAGTAGTGTCGAATGAGATAAGCCGAATTTACTGTTGCTGTTCTGGGTTCATCAGGATGTAAGAACTGCGTCTGAAATGGGTTGTTTTGACTGGAATTGTTTTGGATTTGGGTGTTCAGGTCTTCTGATGAAATGTAACTTGATGTCCTAGCTACCATATTCCTTTGGAATTTCTGCATTTGGACCTGTTTAGACTGAGTTGTACTGATTACAGCATAGTGTAATTTGTAAACCTGCAATTACGGTTCTGGTTTGGTATTTGGCATATATGACTTAGTTGTGCTGGGATTTGGACTGAGTGACCTTCTACATTGTTGTAGCCCTGGTTCTTAGCTTCGAAACCGTGGGTCTTGCACCTTCATCCGACCATCGTAGTGCTTTTGGCACCATTACCGCAAAATGACGTCAAAACTGTTTTTCTGGTTTTGAGCTTAACTTTCATTTCCGGACTTTTCCCTAGCTTGACTTGTCTTTGTACTACTTGGAGCTTGCTGAATGGCTATTGGATGAACTTTTGTTGTGTGTGTACCCTTGGGTTGGAATGAGGAAATAATGAAGCCATGATGGCTGGAAAAGTTAGCAAATTCAGGGGAAATGCTGTCCGAATTTTGAATGGGCTTGATTGCTTCGCGTTTGTGCTTTAGGGCTTGGACTTGAGTGAAGTAATGCAATATGATGGATGGTTTCTGAGCCATGGAGGTGAGTGACCTCAAACTATTTCTAAAATTATTTATGAACCGTTTCTTGCATTATTTACTTTTGAACTGTTTCCGAATTTACTTTTGAACCGTTTCTTGCATTATTTACTTTTGAACTGTTTCCGAATTTACTTTTGAACCGCTTTCCCGCATTATTTACTTTTGAACTGTTTTCAAAGTTAATTTTGGAACTGTTTTCTTACATATCATGCGTGCTTGCATATCAGTGTCTTGTTATTATCGATTTTGCTTTCAATGATTGTTAAAACGAGTTTTCTAGGCGAGTGTGTACTTTATCGCACTCGACCTAAATAAATATGAAATTTTCAATGATTAATGATTAAATGCTACTTGCGCATGAATGTAAGCCTTTTGGGCTGAACTGGCCATTGCCCCTTGTTACCGGTCGTCTCGAGCCAGAAGCGGACTCGGTCGGGCGACTAGGAACTTGGGTGAACGTTTCGGTATACTCGAGTATTACCTTGTAGGTTGGTGGAGCCTGGCCAAAAGCCAGGGACGGGGTGAATGAATGCACGAATGAAACCAAAATGCAATGAAATGACAGGAGAACGAACGTATCCTTTTCATGAATGTTACTATCGCTTTCCATTGTAAATGTTTCTTGAATTATTGATACTCCATATTGAAATGACATTATTGAAATGAACGATTGTGAAACTGATTTGATAACTGATTTTACTGGTTACTCGCTGAGCTTCTAGCTCACCCCAAAATGTTTTATTCCCCTCCACAGGGCTCAAGGCGAAGGAAGGGCTTGTAGTGTTTATTCATGGATTATCTCACGTATGGATTGAACTTAGAATTCCTTTTGTGTAATCGTTCATATTGGGATTGTATTGAACGTTTAGAATTGATTGGATGTGTAATAGTCTAGTTTTGGACTTCCTCCTGTAGAATAGTTGGTATCAAGGATCAGAGGGGCGCAGTGGAAGCGTGGACGCTTCGATTTTGATATGTAAAGTTTGGGAACCTTTGATGTATATTTGATATAAATATCTTGAAATTCCATTGAGGATTGTAGTGAACGACTGAGTCCCGGCGAGAGCTGGGCAGGCGGCCCGCCGAACCCTCTGGTTCGCCTTAGGGGGAGGTGGGGCCGTGACAATTGGTATCAGAGCTTAGGCTTCAGATCTCTATAGTGTATCCTAGGCTTGAAGTTTAGGATGCCGGACTGTGGGTTTGGTTTGAAGTATTAGTGATTCTTGCGGGATGTCTTGACTTGATTAGTACAAGAGGGAATGTCGAGGACGACATTCTTTTAAGGAGGGGAGATTGTGACGCCCCGAAAAGTATAAGTGTGAGAACCCGGAAATTTTCTACTTTTCTAGGGTTTATTTTTTAAACGCCCGCCTTTTCTACATTTTCTTGATTAGAAAAATTCCCCAGATAAAGTTTATGAGCAAAAATAGTTTTAAAATGATTTTTCTAGTATCGGTTAGTTTTTGAGAAATTAAAAGCGTATTTTGGACGTGGGACCCGCAAGTGCGGTAAATGCATTATATTTTTGACAACTTGTTGGAATTTTGTATTAAGTGATATTATTTTACAATGTGTTAAGATATTTGTGTAAGAGAGACAAAAAGTTAGGCAAGCAATTAATGAAGAGGACATGTGTCACTTGAGGATTTATTCTTACCTTTTTGACCTTTTGACCACTATTCATGCCTTTACCATTTAAACCAAAATTGACCCAAAATTCTTCTTATTTTGAAGCTCTTGGCCGAATTTCTTGCTAGGAACAAAGGAAAGAAAACTCTCTCAATTTTCAAGCTCCAATCTTGCCCAATCTTTCAATTCAACCGTTTAATCTTCAAATTTTTCCATAGAACTTCTTAGTTTGGTGATATTGAGGTTGGTTGTGGAGTTGTTTGGAAGAAATTGGTGCTAAGTTGCTTACTTTCTTGAGCTTGCAAGGTGAGTAACTAGGGAATTCTTCCTTTGATCTTGATAATGTTCAATTAGTGATTGGTGGTGGTTGAATAAGTGATTTTATGGATGATTTCATGATTTTGGTTGAAATTAGTGAAGTTTTATATTTAATTAGGATTTTTCTGTTCTCATATGATTGTTATTATGTGGTTATGTATGATGATTGGAAATGATAGTTGAGGAAGCTAGGAGGTGGAAAAAGTGATTAATTGCAAGTAAATTCTGTTTTGGAAGAAATCTGGAAAATTAGGGTTCTTGGTTCTTCATTCTGTCCGAAATTTTTGGTCCTATATAGAGGCCGAATTGGCCTTGGCTCAAAACATGAAAGTTGTAGGTATTGATGTTTTAAGGGTGCCTGTAAAATTTCAGGTCAATTGGAGTAGTGTCGAATGAGATAAGCCGAATTTACTGTTGCTGTTCTGGGTTCATCAGGATGTAAGAACTGCGTCTGAAATGGGTTGTTTTGACTGGAATTGTTTTGGATTTGGGTGTTCAGGTCTTCTGATGAAATGTAACTTGATGTCCTAGCTACCATATTCCTTTGGAATTTCTGCATTTGGACCTGTTTAGACTGAGTTGTACTGATTACAGCATAGTGTAATTTGTAAACCTGCAATTACGGTTCTGGTTTGGTATTTGGCATATATGACTTAGTTGTGCTGGGATTTGGACTGAGTGACCTTCTACATTGTTGTAGCCCTGGTTCTTAGCTTCGAAACCGTGGGTCTTGCACCTTCATCCGACCATCGTAGTGCTTTTGGCACCATTACCGCAAAATGACGTCAAAACTGTTTTTCTGGTTTTGAGCTTAACTTTCATTTCCGGACTTTTCCCTAGCTTGACTTGTCTTTGTACTACTTGGAGCTTGCTGAATGGCTATTGGATGAACTTTTGTTGTGTGTGTACCCTTGGGTTGGAATGAGGAAATAATGAAGCCATGATGGCTGGAAAAGTTAGCAAATTCAGGGGAAATGCTGTCCGAATTTTGAATGGGCTTGATTGCTTCGCGTTTGTGCTTTAGGGCTTGGACTTGAGTGAAGTAATGCAATATGATGGATGGTTTCTGAGCCATGGAGGTGAGTGACCTCAAACTATTTCTAAAATTATTTATGAACCGTTTCTTGCATTATTTACTTTTGAACTGTTTCCGAATTTACTTTTGAACCGTTTCTTGCATTATTTACTTTTGAACTGTTTCCGAATTTACTTTTGAACCGCTTTCCCGCATTATTTACTTTTGAACTGTTTTCAAAGTTAATTTTGGAACTGTTTTCTTACATATCATGCGTGCTTGCATATCAGTGTCTTGTTATTATCGATTTTGCTTTCAATGATTGTTAAAACGAGTTTTCTAGGCGAGTGTGTACTTTATCGCACTCGACCTAAATAAATATGAAATTTTCAATGATTAATGATTAAATGCTACTTGCGCATGAATGTAAGCCTTTTGGGCTGAACTGGCCATTGCCCCTTGTTACCGGTCGTCTCGAGCCAGAAGCGGACTCGGTCGGGCGACTAGGAACTTGGGTGAACGTTTCGGTATACTCGAGTATTACCTTGTAGGTTGGTGGAGCCTGGCCAAAAGCCAGGGACGGGGTGAATGAATGCACGAATGAAACCAAAATGCAATGAAATGACAGGAGAACGAACGTATCCTTTTCATGAATGTTACTATCGCTTTCCATTGTAAATGTTTCTTGAATTATTGATACTCCATATTGAAATGACATTATTGAAATGAACGATTGTGAAACTGATTTGATAACTGATTTTACTGGTTACTCGCTGAGCTTCTAGCTCACCCCAAAATGTTTTATTCCCCTCCACAGGGCTCAAGGCGAAGGAAGGGCTTGTAGTGTTTATTCATGGATTATCTCACGTATGGATTGAACTTAGAATTCCTTTTGTGTAATCGTTCATATTGGGATTGTATTGAACGTTTAGAATTGATTGGATGTGTAATAGTCTAGTTTTGGACTTCCTCCTGTAGAATAGTTGGTATCAAGGATCAGAGGGGCGCAGTGGAAGCGTGGACGCTTCGATTTTGATATGTAAAGTTTGGGAACCTTTGATGTATATTTGATATAAATATCTTGAAATTCCATTGAGGATTGTAGTGAACGACTGAGTCCCGGCGAGAGCTGGGCAGGCGGCCCGCCGAACCCTCTGGTTCGCCTTAGGGGGAGGTGGGGCCGTGACAATTGGTATCAGAGCTTAGGCTTCAGATCTCTATAGTGTATCCTAGGCTTGAAGTTTAGGATGCCGGACTGTGGGTTTGGTTTGAAGTATTAGTGATTCTTGCGGGATGTCTTGACTTGATTAGTACAAGAGGGAATGTCGAGGACGACATTCTTTTAAGGAGGGGAGATTGTGACGCCCCGAAAAGTATAAGTGTGAGAACCCGGAAATTTTCTACTTTTCTAGGGTTTATTTTTTAAACGCCCGCCTTTTCTACATTTTCTTGATTAGAAAAATTCCCCAGATAAAGTTTATGAGCAAAAATAGTTTTAAAATGATTTTTCTAGTATCGGTTAGTTTTTGAGAAATTAAAAGCGTATTTTGGACGTGGGACCCGCAAGTGCGGTAAATGCATTATATTTTTGACAACTTGTTGGAATTTTGTATTAAGTGATATTATTTTACAATGTGTTAAGATATTTGTGTAAGAGAGACAAAAAGTTAGGCAAGCAATTAATGAAGAGGACATGTGTCACTTGAGGATTTATTCTTACCTTTTTGACCTTTTGACCACTATTCATGCCTTTACCATTTAAACCAAAATTGACCCAAAATTCTTCTTATTTTGAAGCTCTTGGCCGAATTTCTTGCTAGGAACAAAGGAAAGAAAACTCTCTCAATTTTCAAGCTCCAATCTTGCCCAATCTTTCAATTCAACCGTTTAATCTTCAAATTTTTCCATAGAACTTCTTAGTTTGGTGATATTGAGGTTGGTTGTGGAGTTGTTTGGAAGAAATTGGTGCTAAGTTGCTTACTTTCTTGAGCTTGCAAGGTGAGTAACTAGGGAATTCTTCCTTTGATCTTGATAATGTTCAATTAGTGATTGGTGGTGGTTGAATAAGTGATTTTATGGATGATTTCATGATTTTGGTTGAAATTAGTGAAGTTTTATATTTAATTAGGATTTTTCTGTTCTCATATGATTGTTATTATGTGGTTATGTATGATGATTGGAAATGATAGTTGAGGAAGCTAGGAGGTGGAAAAAGTGATTAATTGCAAGTAAATTCTGTTTTGGAAGAAATCTGGAAAATTAGGGTTCTTGGTTCTTCATTCTGTCCGAAATTTTTGGTCCTATATAGAGGCCGAATTGGCCTTGGCTCAAAACATGAAAGTTGTAGGTATTGATGTTTTAAGGGTGCCTGTAAAATTTCAGGTCAATTGGAGTAGTGTCGAATGAGATAAGCCGAATTTACTGTTGCTGTTCTGGGTTCATCAGGATGTAAGAACTGCGTCTGAAATGGGTTGTTTTGACTGGAATTGTTTTGGATTTGGGTGTTCAGGTCTTCTGATGAAATGTAACTTGATGTCCTAGCTACCATATTCCTTTGGAATTTCTGCATTTGGACCTGTTTAGACTGAGTTGTACTGATTACAGCATAGTGTAATTTGTAAACCTGCAATTACGGTTCTGGTTTGGTTTTTGGCATATATGACTTAGTTGTGCTGGGATTTGGACTGAGTGACCTTCTACATTGTTGTAGCCCTGGTTCTTAGCTTCGAAACCGTGGGTCTTACACCTTCATCCGACCATCGTAGTGCTTTTGGCACCATTACCGCAAAATGACGTCAAAACTGTTTTTCTGGTTTTGAGCTTAACTTTCATTTCCGGACTTTTCCCTAGCTTGACTTGTCTTTGTACTACTTGGAGCTTGCTGAATGGCTATTGGATGAACTTTTGTTGTGTGTGTACCCTTGGGTTGGAATGAGGAAATAATGAAGCCATGATGGCTGGAAAAGTTAGCAAATTCAGGGGAAATGCTGTCCGAATTTTGAATGGGCTTGATTGCTTCGCGTTTGTGCTTTAGGGCTTGGACTTGAGTGAAGTAATGCAATATGATGGATGGTTTCTGAGCCATGGAGGTGAGTGACCTCAAACTATTTCTAAAATTATTTATGAACCGTTTCTTGCATTATTTACTTTTGAACTGTTTCCGAATTTACTTTTGAACCGTTTCTTGCATTATTTACTTTTGAACTGTTTCCGAATTTACTTTTGAACCGCTTTCCCGCATTATTTACTTTTGAACTGTTTTCAAAGTTAATTTTGGAACTGTTTTCTTACATATCATGCGTGCTTGCATATCAGTGTCTTGTTATTATCGATTTTGCTTTCAATGATTGTTAAAACGAGTTTTCTAGGCGAGTGTGTACTTTATCGCACTCGACCTAAATAAATATGAAATTTTCAATGATTAATGATTAAATGCTACTTGCGCATGAATGTAAGCCTTTTGGGCTGAACTGGCCATTGCCCCTTGTTACCGGTCGTCTCGAGCCAGAAGCGGACTCGGTCGGGCGACTAGGAACTTGGGTGAACGTTTCGGTATACTCGAGTATTACCTTGTAGGTTGGTGGAGCCTGGCCAAAAGCCAGGGACGGGGTGAATGAATGCACGAATGAAACCAAAATGCAATGAAATGACAGGAGAACGAACGTATCCTTTTCATGAATGTTACTATCGCTTTCCATTGTAAATGTTTCTTGAATTATTGATACTCCATATTGAAATGACATTATTGAAATGAACGATTGTGAAACTGATTTGATAACTGATTTTACTGGTTACTCGCTGAGCTTCTAGCTCACCCCAAAATGTTTTATTCCCCTCCACAGGGCTCAAGGCGAAGGAAGGGCTTGTAGTGTTTATTCATGGATTATCTCACGTATGGATTGAACTTAGAATTCCTTTTGTGTAATCGTTCATATTGGGATTGTATTGAACGTTTAGAATTGATTGGATGTGTAATAGTCTAGTTTTGGACTTCCTCCTGTAGAATAGTTGGTATCAAGGATCAGAGGGGCGCAGTGGAAGCGTGGACGCTTCGCTTTTGATATGTAAAGTTTGGGAACCTTTGATGTATATTTGATATAAATATCTTGAAATTCCATTGAGGATTGTAGTGAACGACTGAGTCCCGGCGAGAGCTGGGCAGGCGGCCCGCCGAACCCTCTGGTTCGCCTTAGGGGGAGGTGGGGCCGTGACAATTGGTATCAGAGCTTAGGCTTCAGATCTCTATAGTGTATCCTAGGCTTGAAGTTTAGGATGCCGGACTGTGGGTTTGGTTTGAAGTATTAGTGATTCTTGCGGGATGTCTTGACTTGATTAGTACAAGAGGGAATGTCGAGGACGACATTCTTTTAAGGAGGGGAGATTGTGACGCCCCGAAAAGTATAAGTGTGAGAACCCGGAAATTTTCTACTTTTCTAGGGTTTATTTTTTAAACGCCCGCCTTTTCTACATTTTCTTGATTAGAAAAATTCCCCAGATAAAGTTTATGAGCAAAAATAGTTTTAAAATGATTTTTCTAGTATCGGTTAGTTTTTGAGAAATTAAAAGCGTATTTTGGACGTGGGACCCGCAAGTGCGGTAAATGCATTATATTTTTGACAACTTGTTGGAATTTTGTATTAAGTGATATTATTTTACAATGTGTTAAGATATTTGTGTAAGAGAGACAAAAAGTTAGGCAAGCAATTAATGAAGAGGACATGTGTCACTTGAGGATTTATTCTTACCTTTTTGACCTTTTGACCACTATTCATGCCTTTACCATTTAAACCAAAATTGACCCAAAATTCTTCTTATTTTGAAGCTCTTGGCCGAATTTCTTGCTAGGAACAAAGGAAAGAAAACTCTCTCAATTTTCAAGCTCC
The DNA here is from genome assembly GCF_036785885.1 of Coffea arabica. Lineage (NCBI taxonomy): Eukaryota > Viridiplantae > Streptophyta > Magnoliopsida > Gentianales > Rubiaceae > Coffea > Coffea arabica. Next base: position 19,122,912 of record NC_092318.1, on the reverse strand, counting down.
AATCTTGCCCAATCTTTCAATTCAACCGTTTAATCTTCAAATTTTTCCATAGAACTTCTTAGTTTGGTGATATTGAGGTTGGTTGTGGAGTTGTTTGGAAGAAATTGGTGCTAAGTTGCTTACTTTCTTGAGCTTGCAAGGTGAGTAACTAGGGAATTCTTCCTTTGATCTTGATAATGTTCAATTAGTGATTGGTGGTGGTTGAATAAGTGATTTTATGGATGATTTCATGATTTTGGTTGAAATTAGTGAAGTTTTATATTTAATTAGGATTTTTCTGTTCTCATATGATTGTTATTATGTGGTTATGTATGATGATTGGAAATGATAGTTGAGGAAGCTAGGAGGTGGAAAAAGTGATTAATTGCAAGTAAATTCTGTTTTGGAAGAAATCTGGAAAATTAGGGTTCTTGGTTCTTCATTCTGTCCGAAATTTTTGGTCCTATATAGAGGCCGAATTGGCCTTGGCTCAAAACATGAAAGTTGTAGGTATTGATGTTTTAAGGGTGCCTGTAAAATTTCAGGTCAATTGGAGTAGTGTCGAATGAGATAAGCCGAATTTACTGTTGCTGTTCTGGGTTCATCAGGATGTAAGAACTGCGTCTGAAATGGGTTGTTTTGACTGGAATTGTTTTGGATTTGGGTGTTCAGGTCTTCTGATGAAATGTAACTTGATGTCCTAGCTACCATATTCCTTTGGAATTTCTGCATTTGGACCTGTTTAGACTGAGTTGTACTGATTACAGCATAGTGTAATTTGTAAACCTGCAATTACGGTTCTGGTTTGGTATTTGGCATATATGACTTAGTTGTGCTGGGATTTGGACTGAGTGACCTTCTACATTGTTGTAGCCCTGGTTCTTAGCTTCGAAACCGTGGGTCTTACACCTTCATCCGACCATCGTAGTGCTTTTGGCACCATTACCGCAAAATGACGTCAAAACTGTTTTTCTGGTTTTGAGCTTAACTTTCATTTCCGGACTTTTCCCTAGCTTGACTTGTCTTTGTACTACTTGGAGCTTGCTGAATGGCTATTGGATGAACTTTTGTTGTGTGTGTACCCTTGGGTTGGAATGAGGAAATAATGAAGCCATGATGGCTGGAAAAGTTAGCAAATTCAGGGGAAATGCTGTCCGAATTTTGAATGGGCTTGATTGCTTCGCGTTTGTGCTTTAGGGCTTGGACTTGAGTGAAGTAATGCAATATGATGGATGGTTTCTGAGCCATGGAGGTGAGTGACCTCAAACTATTTCTAAAATTATTTATGAACCGTTTCTTGCATTATTTACTTTTGAACTGTTTCCGAATTTACTTTTGAACCGTTTCTTGCATTATTTACTTTTGAACTGTTTCCGAATTTACTTTTGAACCGCTTTCCCGCATTATTTACTTTTGAACTGTTTTCAAAGTTAATTTTGGAACTGTTTTCTTACATATCATGCGTGCTTGCATATCAGTGTCTTGTTATTATCGATTTTGCTTTCAATGATTGTTAAAACGAGTTTTCTAGGCGAGTGTGTACTTTATCGCACTCGACCTAAATAAATATGAAATTTTCAATGATTAATGATTAAATGCTACTTGCGCATGAATGTAAGCCTTTTGGGCTGAACTGGCCATTGCCCCTTGTTACCGGTCGTCTCGAGCCAGAAGCGGACTCGGTCGGGCGACTAGGAACTTGGGTGAACGTTTCGGTATACTCGAGTATTACCTTGTAGGTTGGTGGAGCCTGGCCAAAAGCCAGGGACGGGGTGAATGAATGCACGAATGAAACCAAAATGCAATGAAATGACAGGAGAACGAACGTATCCTTTTCATGAATGTTACTATCGCTTTCCATTGTAAATGTTTCTTGAATTATTGATACTCCATATTGAAATGACATTATTGAAATGAACGATTGTGAAACTGATTTGATAACTGATTTTACTGGTTACTCGCTGAGCTTCTAGCTCACCCCAAAATGTTTTATTCCCCTCCACAGGGCTCAAGGCGAAGGAAGGGCTTGTAGTGTTTATTCATGGATTATCTCACGTATGGATTGAACTTAGAATTCCTTTTGTGTAATCGTTCATATTGGGATTGTATTGAACGTTTAGAATTGATTGGATGTGTAATAGTCTAGTTTTGGACTTCCTCCTGTAGAATAGTTGGTATCAAGGATCAGAGGGGCGCAGTGGAAGCGTGGACGCTTCGATTTTGATATGTAAAGTTTGGGAACCTTTGATGTATATTTGATATAAATATCTTGAAATTCCATTGAGGATTGTAGTGAACGACTGAGTCCCGGCGAGAGCTGGGCAGGCGGCCCGCCGAACCCTCTGGTTCGCCTTAGGGGGAGGTGGGGCCGTGACAATTGGTATCAGAGCTTAGGCTTCAGATCTCTATAGTGTATCCTAGGCTTGAAGTTTAGGATGCCGGACTGTGGGTTTGGTTTGAAGTATTAGTGATTCTTGCGGGATGTCTTGACTTGATTAGTACAAGAGGGAATGTCGAGGACGACATTCTTTTAAGGAGGGGAGATTGTGACGCCCCGAAAAGTATAAGTGTGAGAACCCGGAAATTTTCTACTTTTCTAGGGTTTATTTTTTAAACGCCCGCCTTTTCTACATTTTCTTGATTAGAAAAATTCCCCAGATAAAGTTTATGAGCAAAAATAGTTTTAAAATGATTTTTCTAGTATCGGTTAGTTTTTGAGAAATTAAAAGCGTATTTTGGACGTGGGACCCGCAAGTGCGGTAAATGCATTATATTTTTGACAACTTGTTGGAATTTTGTATTAAGTGATATTATTTTACAATGTGTTAAGATATTTGTGTAAGAGAGACAAAAAGTTAGGCAAGCAATTAATGAAGAGGACATGTGTCACTTGAGGATTTATTCTTACCTTTTTGACCTTTTGACCACTATTCATGCCTTTACCATTTAAACCAAAATTGACCCAAAATTCTTCTTATTTTGAAGCTCTTGGCCGAATTTCTTGCTAGGAACAAAGGAAAGAAAACTCTCTCAATTTTCAAGCTCCAATCTTGCCCAATCTTTCAATTCAACCGTTTAATCTTCAAATTTTTCCATAGAACTTCTTAGTTTGGTGATATTGAGGTTGGTTGTGGAGTTGTTTGGAAGAAATTGGTGCTAAGTTGCTTACTTTCTTGAGCTTGCAAGGTGAGTAACTAGGGAATTCTTCCTTTGATCTTGATAATGTTCAATTAGTGATTGGTGGTGGTTGAATAAGTGATTTTATGGATGATTTCATGATTTTGGTTGAAATTAGTGAAGTTTTATATTTAATTAGGATTTTTCTGTTCTCATATGATTGTTATTATGTGGTTATGTATGATGATTGGAAATGATAGTTGAGGAAGCTAGGAGGTGGAAAAAGTGATTAATTGCAAGTAAATTCTGTTTTGGAAGAAATCTGGAAAATTAGGGTTCTTGGTTCTTCATTCTGTCCGAAATTTTTGGTCCTATATAGAGGCCGAATTGGCCTTGGCTCAAAACATGAAAGTTGTAGGTATTGATGTTCTAATGGTGCCTGTAAAATTTCAGGTCAATTGGAGTAGTGTCGAATGAGATAAGTCGAATTTACTGTTGCTGTTCTGGGTTCATCAGGATGTAAGAACTGCGTCTGAAATGGGTTGTTTTGACTGGAATTGTTTTGGATTTGGGTGTTCAGGTCTTCTGATGAAATGTAACTTGATGTCCTAGCTACCATATTCCTTTGGAATTTCTGCATTTGGACCTGTTTAGACTGAGTTGTACTGATTACAGCATAGTGTAATTTGTAAACCTGCAATTACGGTTCTGGTTTGGTATTTGGCATATATGACTTAGTTGTGCTGGGATTTGGACTGAGTGACCTTCTACATTGTTGTAGCCCTGGTTCTTAGCTTCGAAACCGTGGGTCTTGCACCTTCATCCGACCATCGTAGTGCTTTTGGCACCATTACCGCAAAATGACGTCAAAACTATTTTTCTGGTTTTGAGCTTAACTTTCATTTCCGGACTTTTCCCTAGCTTGACTTGTCTTTGTACTACTTGGAGCTTGCTGAATGGCTATTGGATGAACTTTTGTTGTGTGTGTACCCTTGGGTTGGAATGAGGAAATAATGAAGCCATGATGGCTGGAAAAGTTAGCAAATTCAGGGGAAATGCTGTCCGAATTTTGAATGGGCTTGATTGCTTCGCGTTTGTGCTTTAGGGCTTGGACTTGAGTGAAGTAATGCAATATGATGGATGGTTTCTGAGCCATGGAGGTGAGTGACCTCAAACTATTTCTAAAATTATTTATGAACCGTTTCTTGCATTATTTACTTTTGAACTGTTTCCGAATTTACTTTTGAACCGTTTCTTGCATTATTTACTTTTGAACTGTTTCCGAATTTACTTTTGAACCGCTTTCCCGCATTATTTACTTTTGAACTGTTTTCAAAGTTAATTTTGGAACTGTTTTCTTACATATCATGCGTGCTTGCATATCAGTGTCTTGTTATTATCGATTTTGCTTTCAATGATTGTTAAAACGAGTTTTCTAGGCGAGTGTGTACTTTATCGCACTCGACCTAAATAAATATGAAATTTTCAATGATTAATGATTAAATGCTACTTGCGCATGAATGTAAGCCTTTTGGGCTGAACTGGCCATTGCCCCTTGTTACCGGTCGTCTCGAGCCAGAAGCGGACTCGGTCGGGCGACTAGGAACTTGGGTGAACGTTTCGGTATACTCGAGTATTACCTTGTAGGTTGGTGGAGCCTGGCCAAAAGCCAGGGACGGGGTGAATGAATGCACGAATGAAACCAAAATGCAATGAAATGACAGGAGAACGAACGTATCCTTTTCATGAATGTTACTATCGCTTTCCATTGTAAATGTTTCTTGAATTATTGATACTCCATATTGAAATGACATTATTGAAATGAACGATTGTGAAACTGATTTGATAACTGATTTTACTGGTTACTCGCTGAGCTTCTAGCTCACCCCAAAATGTTTTATTCCCCTCCACAGGGCTCAAGGCGAAGGAAGGGCTTGTAGTGTTTATTCATGGATTATCTCACGTATGGATTGAACTTAGAATTCCTTTTGTGTAATCGTTCATATTGGGATTGTATTGAACGTTTAGAATTGATTGGATGTGTAATAGTCTAGTTTTGGACTTCCTCCTGTAGAATAGTTGGTATCAAGGATCAGAGGGGCGCAGTGGAAGCGTGGACGCTTCGATTTTGATATGTAAAGTTTGGGAACCTTTGATGTATATTTGATATAAATATCTTGAAATTCCATTGAGGATTGTAGTGAACGACTGAGTCCCGGCGAGAGCTGGGCAGGCGGCCCGCCGAACCCTCTGGTTCGCCTTAGGGGGAGGTGGGGCCGTGACAATTGGTATCAGAGCTTAGGCTTCAGATCTCTATAGTGTATCCTAGGCTTGAAGTTTAGGATGCCGGACTGTGGGTTTGGTTTGAAGTATTAGTGATTCTTGCGGGATGTCTTGACTTGATTAGTACAAGAGGGAATGTCGAGGACGACATTCTTTTAAGGAGGGGAGATTGTGACGCCCCGAAAAGTATAAGTGTGAGAACCCGGAAATTTTCTACTTTTCTAGGGTTTATTTTTTAAACGCCCGCCTTTTCTACATTTTCTTGATTAGAAAAATTCCCCAGATAAAGTTTATGAGCAAAAATAGTTTTAAAATGATTTTTCTAGTATCGGTTAGTTTTTGAGAAATTAAAAGCGTATTTTGGACGTGGGACCCGCAAGTGCGGTAAATGCATTATATTTTTGACAACTTGTTGGAATTTTGTATTAAGTGATATTATTTTACAATGTGTTAAGATATTTGTGTAAGAGAGACAAAAAGTTAGGCAAGCAATTAATGAAGAGGACATGTGTCACTTGAGGATTTATTCTTACCTTTTTGACCTTTTGACCACTATTCATGCCTTTACCATTTAAACCAAAATTGACCCAAAATTCTTCTTATTTTGAAGCTCTTGGCCGAATTTCTTGCTAGGAACAAAGGAAAGAAAACTCTCTCAATTTTCAAGCTCCAATCTTGCCCAATCTTTCAATTCAACCGTTTAATCTTCAAATTTTTCCATAGAACTTCTTAGTTTGGTGATATTGAGGTTGGTTGTGGAGTTGTTTGGAAGAAATTGGTGCTAAGTTGCTTACTTTCTTGAGCTTGCAAGGTGAGTAACTAGGGAATTCTTCCTTTGATCTTGATAATGTTCAATTAGTGATTGGTGGTGGTTGAATAAGTGATTTTATGGATGATTTCATGATTTTGGTTGAAATTAGTGAAGTTTTATATTTAATTAGGATTTTTCTGTTCTCATATGATTGTTATTATGTGGTTATGTATGATGATTGGAAATGATAGTTGAGGAAGCTAGGAGGTGGAAAAAGTGATTAATTGCAAGTAAATTCTGTTTTGGAAGAAATCTGGAAAATTAGGGTTCTTGGTTCTTCATTCTGTCCGAAATTTTTGGTCCTATATAGAGGCCGAATTGGCCTTGGCTCAAAACATGAAAGTTGTAGGTATTGATGTTTTAAGGGTGCCTGTAAAATTTCAGATCAATTGGAGTAGTGTCGAATGAGATAAGCCAAATTTACTGTTGCTGTTCTGGGTTCATCAGGATGTAAGAACTGCGTCTGAAATGGGTTGTTTTGACTGGAATTGTTTTGGATTTGGGTGTTCAGGTCTTCTGATGAAATGTAACTTGATGTCCTAGCTACCATATTCCTTTGGAATTTCTGCATTTGGACCTGTTTAGACTGAGTTGTACTGATTACAGCATAGTGTAATTTGTAAACCTGCAATTACGGTTCTGGTTTGGTTTTTGGCATATATGACTTAGTTGTGCTGCGATTTGGACTGAGTGACCTTCTACATTGTTGTAGCCCTGGTTCTTAGCTTCGAAACCGTGGGTCTTACACCTTCATCCGACCATCGTAGTGCTTTTGGCACCATTACCGCAAAATGACGTCAAAACTGTTTTTCTGGTTTTGAGCTTAACTTTCATTTCCGGACTTTTCCCTAGCTTGACTTGTCTTTGTACTACTTGGAGCTTGCTGAATGGCTATTGGATGAACTTTTGTTGTGTGTGTACCCTTGGGTTGGAATGAGGAAATAATGAAGCCATGATGGCTGGAAAAGTTAGCAAATTCAGGGGAAATGCTGTCCGAATTTTGAATGGGCTTGATTGCTTCGCGTTTGTGCTTTAGGGCTTGGACTTGAGTGAAGTAATGCAATATGATGGATGGTTTCTGAGCCATGGAGGTGAGTGACCTCAAACTATTTCTAAAATTATTTATGAACCGTTTCTTGCATTATTTACTTTTGAACTGTTTCCGAATTTACTTTTGAACCGTTTCTTGCATTATTTACTTTTGAACTGTTTCCGAATTTACTTTTGAACCGCTTTCCCGCATTATTTACTTTTGAACTGTTTTCAAAGTTAATTTTGGAACTGTTTTCTTACATATCATGCGTGCTTGCATATCAGTGTCTTGTTATTATCGATTTTGCTTTCAATGATTGTTAAAACGAGTTTTCTAGGCGAGTGTGTACTTTATCGCACTCGACCTAAATAAATATGAAATTTTCAATGATTAATGATTAAATGCTACTTGCGCATGAATGTAAGCCTTTTGGGCTGAACTGGCCATTGCCCCTTGTTACCGGTCGTCTCGAGCCAGAAGCGGACTCGGTCGGGCGACTAGGAACTTGGGTGAACGTTTCGGTATACTCGAGTATTACCTTGTAGGTTGGTGGAGCCTGGCCAAAAGCCAGGGACGGGGTGAATGAATGCACGAATGAAACCAAAATGCAATGAAATGACAGGAGAACGAACGTATCCTTTTCATGAATGTTACTATCGCTTTCCATTGTAAATGTTTCTTGAATTATTGATACTCCATATTGAAATGACATTATTGAAATGAACGATTGTGAAACTGATTTGATAACTGATTTTACTGGTTACTCGCTGAGCTTCTAGCTCACCCCAAAATGTTTTATTCCCCTCCACAGGGCTCAAGGCGAAGGAAGGGCTTGTAGTGTTTATTCATGGATTATCTCACGTATGGATTGAACTTAGAATTCCTTTTGTGTAATCGTTCATATTGGGATTGTATTGAACGTTTAGAATTGATTGGATGTGTAATAGTCTAGTTTTGGACTTCCTCCTGTAGAATAGTTGGTATCAAGGATCAGAGGGGCGCAGTGGAAGCGTGGACGCTTCGATTTTGATATGTAAAGTTTGGGAACCTTTGATGTATATTTGATATAAATATCTTGAAATTCCATTGAGGATTGTAGTGAACGACTGAGTCCCGGCGAGAGCTGGGCAGGCGGCCCGCCGAACCCTCTGGTTCGCCTTAGGGGGAGGTGGGGCCGTGACAATTGGTATCAGAGCTTAGGCTTCAGATCTCTATAGTGTATCCTAGGCTTGAAGTTTAGGATGCCGGACTGTGGGTTTGGTTTGAAGTATTAGTGATTCTTGCGGGATGTCTTGACTTGATTAGTACAAGAGGGAATGTCGAGGACGACATTCTTTTAAGGAGGGGAGATTGTGACGCCCCGAAAAGTATAAGTGTGAGAACCCGGAAATTTTCTACTTTTCTAGGGTTTATTTTTTAAACGCCCGCCTTTTCTACATTTTCTTGATTAGAAAAATTCCCCAGATAAAGTTTATGAGCAAAAATAGTTTTAAAATGATTTTTCTAGTATCGGTTAGTTTTTGAGAAATTAAAAGCGTATTTTGGACGTGGGACCCGCAAGTGCGGTAAATGCATTATATTTTTGACAACTTGTTGGAATTTTGTATTAAGTGATATTATTTTACAATGTGTTAAGATATTTGTGTAAGAGAGACAAAAAGTTAGGCAAGCAATTAATGAAGAGGACATGTGTCACTTGAGGATTTATTCTTACCTTTTTGACCTTTTGACCACTATTCATGCCTTTACCATTTAAACCAAAATTGACCCAAAATTCTTCTTATTTTGAAGCTCTTGGCCGAATTTCTTGCTAGGAACAAAGGAAAGAAAACTCTCTCAATTTTCAAGCTCCAATCTTGCCCAATCTTTCAATTCAACCGTTTAATCTTCAAATTTTTCCATAGAACTTCTTAGTTTGGTGATATTGAGGTTGGTTGTGGAGTTGTTTGGAAGAAATTGGTGCTAAGTTGCTTACTTTCTTGAGCTTGCAAGGTGAGTAACTAGGGAATTCTTCCTTTGATCTTGATAATGTTCAATTAGTGATTGGTGGTGGTTGAATAAGTGATTTTATGGATGATTTCATGATTTTGGTTGAAATTAGTGAAGTTTTATATTTAATTAGGATTTTTCTGTTCTCATATGATTGTTATTATGTGGTTATGTATGATGATTGGAAATGATAGTTGAGGAAGCTAGGAGGTGGAAAAAGTGATTAATTGCAAGTAAATTCTGTTTTGGAAGAAATCTGGAAAATTAGGGTTCTTGGTTCTTCATTCTGTCCGAAATTTTTGGTCCTATATAGAGGCCGAATTGGCCTTGGCTCAAAACATGAAAGTTGTAGGTATTGATGTTTTAAGGGTGCCTGTAAAATTTCAGATCAATTGGAGTAGTGTCGAATGAGATAAGCCAAATTTACTGTTGCTGTTCTGGGTTCATCAGGATGTAAGAACTGCGTCTGAAATGGGTTGTTTTGACTGGAATTGTTTTGGATTTGGGTGTTCAGGTCTTCTGATGAAATGTAACTTGATGTCCTAGCTACCATATTCCTTTGGAATTTCTGCATTTGGACCTGTTTAGACTGAGTTGTACTGATTACAGCATAGTGTAATTTGTAAACCTGCAATTACGGTTCTGGTTTGGTTTTTGGCATATATGACTTAGTTGTGCTGCGATTTGGACTGAGTGACCTTCTACATTGTTGTAGCCCTGGTTCTTAGCTTCGAAACCGTGGGTCTTACACCTTCATCCGACCATCGTAGTGCTTTTGGCACCATTACCGCAAAATGACGTCAAAACTGTTTTTCTGGTTTTGAGCTTAACTTTCATTTCCGGACTTTTCCCTAGCTTGACTTGTCTTTGTACTACTTGGAGCTTGCTGAATGGCTATTGGATGAACTTTTGTTGTGTGTGTACCCTTGGGTTGGAATGAGGAAATAATGAAGCCATGATGGCTGGAAAAGTTAGCAAATTCAGGGGAAATGCTGTCCGAATTTTGAATGGGCTTGATTGCTTCGCGTTTGTGCTTTAGGGCTTGGACTTGAGTGAAGTAATGCAATATGATGGATGGTTTCTGAGCCATGGAGGTGAGTGACCTCAAACTATTTCTAAAATTATTTATGAACCGTTTCTTGCATTATTTACTTTTGAACTGTTTCCGAATTTACTTTTGAACCGTTTCTTGCATTATTTACTTTTGAACTGTTTCCGAATTTACTTTTGAACCGCTTTCCCGCATTATTTACTTTTGAACTGTTTTCAAAGTTAATTTTGGAACTGTTTTCTTACATATCATGCGTGCTTGCATATCAGTGTCTTGTTATTATCGATTTTGCTTTCAATGATTGTTAAAACGAGTTTTCTAGGCGAGTGTGTACTTTATCGCACTCGACCTAAATAAATATGAAATTTTCAATGATTAATGATTAAATGCTACTTGCGCATGAATGTAAGCCTTTTGGGCTGAACTGGCCATTGCCCCTTGTTACCGGTCGTCTCGAGCCAGAAGCGGACTCGGTCGGGCGACTAGGAACTTGGGTGAACGTTTCGGTATACTCGAGTATTACCTTGTAGGTTGGTGGAGCCTGGCCAAAAGCCAGGGACGGGGTGAATGAATGCACGAATGAAACCAAAATGCAATGAAATGACAGGAGAACGAACGTATCCTTTTCATGAATGTTACTATCGCTTTCCATTGTAAATGTTTCTTGAATTATTGATACTCCATATTGAAATGACATTATTGAAATGAACGATTGTGAAACTGATTTGATAACTGATTTTACTGGTTACTCGCTGAGCTTCTAGCTCACCCCAAAATGTTTTATTCCCCTCCACAGGGCTCAAGGCGAAGGAAGGGCTTGTAGTGTTTATTCATGGATTATCTCACGTATGGATTGAACTTAGAATTCCTTTTGTGTAATCGTTCATATTGGGATTGTATTGAACGTTTAGAATTGATTGGATGTGTAATAGTCTAGTTTTGGACTTCCTCCTGTAGAATAGTTGGTATCAAGGATCAGAGGGGCGCAGTGGAAGCGTGGACGCTTCGCTTTTGATATGTAAAGTTTGGGAACCTTTGATGTATATTTGATATAAATATCTTGAAATTCCATTGAGGATTGTAGTGAACGACTGAGTCCCGGCGAGAGCTGGGCAGGCGGCCCGCCGAACCCTCTGGTTCGCCTTAGGGGGAGGTGGGGCCGTGACAATTGGTATCAGAGCTTAGGCTTCAGATCTCTATAGTGTATCCTAGGCTTGAAGTTTAGGATGCCGGACTGTGGGTTTGGTTTGAAGTATTAGTGATTCTTGCGGGATGTCTTGACTTGATTTGTACAAGAGGGAATGTCGAGGACGACATTCTTTTAAGGAGGGGAGATTGTGACGCCCCGAAAAGTATAAGTGTGAGAACCCGGAAATTTTCTACTTTTCTAGGGTTTATTTTTTAAACGCCCGCCTTTTCTACATTTTCTTGATTAGAAAAATTCCCCAGATAAAGTTTATGAGCAAAAATAGTTTTAAAATGATTTTTCTAGTATCGGTTAGTTTTTGAGAAATTAAAAGCGTATTTTGGACGTGGGACCCGCAAGTGCGGTAAATGCATTATATTTTTGACAACTTGTTGGAATTTTGTATTAAGTGATATTATTTTACAATGTGTTAAGATATTTGTGTAAGAGAGACAAAAAGTTAGGCAAGCAATTAATGAAGAGGACATGTGTCACTTGAGGATTTATTCTTACCTTTTTGACCTTTTGACCACTATTCATGCCTTTACCATTTAAACCAAAATTGACCCAAAATTCTTCTTATTTTGAAGCTCTTGGCCGAATTTCTTGCTAGGAACAAAGGAAAGAAAACTCTCTCAATTTTCAAGCTCCAATCTTGCCCAATCTTTCAATTCAACCGTTTAATCTTCAAATTTTTCCATAGAACTTCTTAGTTTGGTGATATTGAGGTTGGTTGTGGAGTTGTTTGGAAGAAATTGGTGCTAAGTTGCTTACTTTCTTGAGCTTGCAAGGTGAGTAACTAGGGAATTCTTCCTTTGATCTTGATAATGTTCAATTAGTGATTGGTGGTGGTTGAATAAGTGATTTTATGGATGATTTCATGATTTTGGTTGAAATTAGTGAAGTTTTATATTTAATTAGGATTTTTCTGTTCTCATATGATTGTTATTATGTGGTTATGTATGATGATTGGAAATGATAGTTGAGGAAGCTAGGAGGTGGAAAAAGTGATTAATTGCAAGTAAATTCTGTTTTGGAAGAAATCTGGAAAATTAGGGTTCTTGGTTCTTCATTCTGTCCGAAATTTTTGGTCCTATATAGAGGCCGAATTGGCCTTGGCTCAAAACATGAAAGTTGTAGGTATTGATGTTCTAATGGTGCCTGTAAAATTTCAGGTCAATTGGAGTAGTGTCGAATGAGATAAGTCGAATTTACTGTTGCTGTTCTGGGTTCATCAGGATGTAAGAACTGCGTCTGAAATGGGTTGTTTTGACTGGAATTGTTTTGGATTTGGGTGTTCAGGTCTTCTGATGAAATGTAACTTGATGTCCTAGCTACCATATTCCTTTGGAATTTCTGCATTTGGACCTGTTTAGACTGAGTTGTACTGATTACAGCATAGTGTAATTTGTAAACCTGCAATTACGGTTCTGGTTTGGTATTTGGCATATATGACTTAGTTGTGCTGGGATTTGGACTGAGTGACCTTCTACATTGTTGTAGCCCTGGTTCTTAGCTTCGAAACCGTGGGTCTTGCACCTTCATCCGACCATCGTAGTACTTTTGGCACCATTACCGCAAAATGACGTCAAAACTATTTTTCTGGTTTTGAGCTTAACTTTCATTTCCGGACTTTTCCCTAGCTTGACTTGTCTTTGTACTACTTGGAGCTTGCTGAATGGCTATTGGATGAACTTTTGTTGTGTGTGTACCCTTGGGTTGGAATGAGGAAATAATGAAGCCATGATGGCTGGAAAAGTTAGCAAATTCAGGGGAAACGCTGTCCGAATTTTGAATGGGCTTGATTGCTTCGCGTTTGTGCTTTAGGGCTTGGACTTGAGTGAAGTAATGCAATATGATGGATGGTTTCTGAGCCATGGAGGTGAGTGACCTCAAACTATTTCTAAAATTATTTATGAACCGTTTCTTGCATTATTTACTTTTGAACTGTTTCCGAATTTACTTTTGAACCGTTTCTTGTATTATTTACTTTTGAACTGTTTCCGAATTTACTTTTGAACCGCTTTCCCGCATTATTTACTTTTGAACTATTTTCAAAGTTAATTTTGGAACTATTTTCTTACATATCATGCGTGCTTGCATATCAGTGTCTTGTTATTATCGATTTTGCTTTCAATGATTGTTAAAACGAGTTTTCTAGGCGAGTGTGTACTTTATCGCACTCGACCTAAATAAATATGAAATTTTCAATGATTAATGATTAAATGCTACTTGCGCATGAATGTAAGCTTTTTGGGCTGAACTGGCCATTGCCCCTTGTTACCGGTCGTCTCGAGCCAGAAGCGGACTCGGTCGGGCGACTAGGAACTTGGGTGAACGTTTCGGTATACTCGAGTATTACCTTGTAGGGTGGTGGAGCCTGGCCAAAAGCCAGGGACGGGGTGAATGAATGCACGAATGAAACCAAAATGCAATGAAATGACAGGAGAACGAACGTATCCTTTTCATGAATGTTACTATCGCTTTCCATTGTAAATGTTTCTTGAATTATTGATACTCCATATTGAAATGACATTATTGAAATGAACGATTGTGAAACTGATTTGATAACTGATTTTACTGGTTACTCGCTGAGCTTCTAGCTCACCCCAAAATATTTTATTCCCCTCCACAGGGCTCAAGGCGAAGGAAGGGCTTGTAGTGTTTATTCATGGATTATCTCATGTATGGATTGAACTTAGAATTCCTTTTGTGTAATCGTTCATATTGGGATTGTATTGAACGTTTAGAATTGATTGGATGTGTAATAGTCTAGTTTTGGACTTCCTCCTGTAGAATAGTTGGTATCAAGGATCAGAGGGGCGCAGTGGAAGCGTGGATGCTTCGCTTTTTATATGTAAAGTTTGGGAACCTTTGATGTATATTTGATATAAATATCTTGAAATTCCATTGAGGATTGTAGTGAACGACTGAGTCCTGGCGAGAGCTGGGCAGGCGGCCCGCCGAACCCTCTGGTTCGCCTTAGGGGGAGGTGGGGCCGTGACATTAACCTTACCACAATATCCACAATTTCCATGAAAAGTGGCGGCCTGGCTCGTTCGAGGGTTTTCTTTATTTTCCTTCTCCAGTTCTACATTTTGGCGTAACAGCTCGGTTTTTTTCTGTATATTCTTGTTTCCATCGTCCTTCCCAGTAGTCAGCCAATTTCCTTTGAAATTCTACCTCATTTTGGAGGATGTCCATTTCCTTACTCATGTTTTCCAAAGTTGTCATCTTACTAGTTGGCTTAAATCAAATAGCTGGCCTGCCAGACAAATCATAGGATCAAAATAAGCAACTATTCATACTGGAAGCTTGAGCCGTAATACTCTTTCATCCTTTTACTAATGGTTACTCCAAAATATAAACCTTAACTACTTTTTACTTAACCCAGCAAGTTCTTAAATGTCACTGAGATTACCATCGTTAATCACTATCACGACAGAATAAGGAAGTCTTTTCCCAAAGAAAATTTCATGTCTTAGTGCACTGTTCAATACTTACCTTCAAAGTTGTTTAAAACAACTGTCATAATTCTTATTCGTTTGAGAAAAGCTTTTTCACGTACCTTTCATAACCAAACTAATAACAGAATATCAAATTCACATTTGGAAAAATTGTGGTCTATGTACATATAAATAAAATGGCTATTCGAATGGAAGACAAGAAGAAAAGAAATTGGTTCTGATCTTGATAGTCAAAATTTCTAAATGCATTCGACTTTTGATAAGAAGTTCAACATTTGTTATTTGAACGTTTGATCAAGAAAAATCATTTAACCCCACAAATCACTTTTTGAGAATAAAATGCTTTTAAGAAAATAGGCAGACATGCAGGTTCGTATATACTTAAACTTTGGTCCAAAGCCTCTACTCTTCACACCTAATCTGAGAATTAGCTTTTATGCCACATAAAACTTAACTATTTACTCTCCCATTTCGCGACCAATATTCATTCTTATTTATAAAAGAAGTTCAAATATTCGTAAAAGTTTAAAACATGCCTATAGGGCCAATCACAAGATATATGTAACATAATCATTAAGTTCACAAGGAAGAACCTCACTAGTTACTCAACCAGGTCAATTCATCATAATACCAGTAGATCTCATCTCCTCATTCAGTTTCAACTTAGATCAAGTGCTAGGATCCCATTGGATTGTACAAGACTGTCTATCAATCTTTCCTTCTATTATCTGTACAACTCTTCTAACGGTTTCAAACCATTAATATCCTTTAACGAGTTAATCTTAACTTTTTCTCGTGTCTCTTTTCAAGTTCACATCGGATCAATATTTTCAAATTTAAGACCATAAAGTTTAAAAGGACACTTTTAATTCAAACTAAACTTGTTTGTATTTTTAAGTTCCATAAATCCAAAAAGCACCAGTCCTATACCACTCAAAAGTTCTACATTTGTCCCAAAAGGCATTCTTTCAAGATGAAATTTGTAAATAAATGGATCTTGACCTTAAATTACAGCTTTATCAAATAGGAAAAACAAGAATGGATTTGACATTTTGTGACGCCCCGAAAGAATGAGTGTGAGAGCCCGGAAATTTTCTAATTTTCTAGGGTTTATTTTATTTAATCGCCCGCCTTTTCTGCAGTTTCTTTATTAGAAAAAAATTCCCCAGATAAAGTTTATGAGCAAAGATAGTTTTAAAATGATTTTTCTAGTATCGGTTAGTTTTTGAGAAATTAAGAGCGTATTTTGAACGTGGGACCCGCAAGTGCGGTAAATGCATTATATTTTTGACAACTTGTTGGAAATTTGTATTAAGTGATATTATTTTACAAAGTGTTAAGATATTTGTATTGGAGAGACAAAAAGATAAGTTTTAAACCTAAAGGTGACAAGTGTCACCATAAGATTTAGTCTTGAGTTTGACTACTATTCATAACTTTACCATTTAAGTAAAATTGGCCAAAAATCTCTTCATTTTGCAAGCTTCTTGGCCGAATTCTCTTGCTCAAAAAAGGGAAGAAAAGCTCTCAATTTTCTAGTCTCCAATTTTGCCCAATCTTTCAATTAAACCGATTAATCTTCCAATTACTCCATAAAACCTCTTAGTTTGGTGGAGTTGAGCTTGGTTGTGAAGTTGTTTGGAAAGCTAAGGTGACTAGTTGCTCTCTTTCTTGTGTTGCTAAAGTGAGTTGTGAAGAACCACCCTCCTCCCTTAATTGATGCTTAAATCATGATTAGTGGTAGTATGAGATGCAAGTTTATGGATTATATCTTGGTTTTGGTTGAATTGGTGAAGTTTTATAATTATTGGGGATTTTTCTGTTTTCATATGGATATGATTGTGTGGTTATATATGATGATTGGAAATTATATTTAAGGACTCTATGAGGTGGAAAAAGTGGTAAATTGCAAACAATTTCTGTTTTGGAAGAAATTTTGGAAAGTTAGGGTTATGATGAATACATTCTGCCCGAATTTATAGGTCCTAGTTAGAGGCCGAATTGGCCTTGGCTTAAAACATAAAAGTTTTAGGTAATGATATTTTAGAGGTTCCTACAAAATTTCAGGTCAATCAGAGTAGCGTAGAATGAGAAAAGTTGAAATTACTATTGCTGTCCTGGTTTTACCCGAATGTAAGAATTGCGCCTGTAATTGGTTGTTTTGGCTGGAATTGCTTCCAAATTGGTTGTTGAGGTCTTCTGATGAAATTTATCCCTGTCTCTTAGCTTCGAAACGGTGGGTCTTGCACCTTCATCCGACAATCGTAGCGCCTTTGGTACCATTACCGTAAAATGACGTCCAAAACTGTTTTTCTGGTTTTGAGCTTAACTTTCATTTCCGGACTTTTCCCCAGCTTGACTTGTACTAGTACTACTTGGAGCTTGCTGAATGGCTATTGGATGAACTTGTTGTTGTGTGTGTACCTTTGGGACTGGCTGAGGAAATTATGAAGCCATGATGGCTGGAAAAGTTAACAAATTCAGGGGAAGTGCTGTCCGAACTTTGAAGGGATTTGTTTGCATTGAGTTTGTGATCTAAGACTTGGATTTGAGCAAGGCAATGTTATATGATGGATGATTTCTAAGCCAAGGAGGTGAGTGACCCCAAACTATTTCCAAAGTACTTGTGAAATGTTTCTTGCATTATGTACTCGATTGCATATCATGCGTGCTTGCATGTGAGTTCATGATATGATTTGGCTTCAATGAGTTCTGGCAAAGTCTTGTGCTGGACACCAACGTCTCCACTCTTTTTATGGTTCATGTTCATGTTTATCTGGAGCTCAAGAAGGGGCTCCCTCTTAATGTTAATGTTAATGTTAAATGATCTATTTGAGCGTTGGGTGTTCAAGTGTTATGATTTCCCTGGCTCACGAGAGCACTAAACGAACATTTGATCTCTGAATCATGACATCATCGAAATGATCGAAATGCAACATTGTGAAATATATTTGTTTAAGGATTTTACTGGTTACTCGCTGAGCTTCTAGCTTACCCCAAAAATATTTTATTCCCCTCCACAGGGCTCAAGGCGAAGGAAGGACTTGTAGTACTTGTGCACGTGACTGGATGGCCTATGTTTTGTACAATTTGGATTTGGAAATCATTTTATGTATAGTTGGGAATTGTTTTCGCTTCGCTTCTGACATGTAATTATTGGAGAATTTGATGTCTATTGGAGATTTATATTGTAATATTTGAGGTTTATTCTTGTAATTCATTTGAGGATTGTAGTGAACGACTGAGTCCCGGCGAGAGCTGGGCAGGCGGCCCGCCGAACCCTCTGGTTCGCCTTAGGGGGAGGTGGGGCTGTCACACATTTCATTTATCTTAGAAAAATTTCCGATGCTCATAGAATTTAAGAAAATTTGGAAATTTTTACACGGTGAAAAGGGCCATTGTCAACTCTTAAATCTAATAAATGAAACTAATTTTTTTTTTTTTTGGAACAAAATTTTGGCAAAACCAGGTTTAAAAATTATTTCCTTTCAACTTCAAATTTCATTTTCAAGAATCAACGTTTAAAATATTAAGCAAAATTTTGCCAATGATTTGTAAGAAAACAGGGCTAAAGGTAACTAAACATGTTCGGCCAGTAGCGATACTACCAAAAATTTTCACCGATCCTATCATCACTTCCCTATTATAATTCATTAATCTCATAGTTTCTTTACACTACTTTGGTTATCAAATTTTACTCAAGTTAGGAATTATTTAATCCCAAGGACTAATGTATTTTACAACATTATAGCAAAATAGACGCGTAATCATCAAATTTCATACTCGCAATATAAATCACATTGCACACCAACTTCATACAACTTCAAGAGCCAAACAATTCACGAATACATTCAATATTTTTATACATAACTCAAACTTCAATCTTTATAAGCATGAAAGGAAACAATACAACAATACACAAATTATTATAACCACATAGCTAGTAGCTCAACCCTTAGTTTAGATTCAACTTAACCTTCATTAGGTTAGTCCTGGACAATCCCACTAGACCCCCTCGTAGTAACACTAATCAAATTTCCTTAGTAAATTGTAGATCTACTACGTCTAATATCGAATCAAATAATATGATCATTACTTAAGTACATCTATGGCTCTTAAGTATTCTAAATGATCTCAACATTTCATACGTTGGCTTTTTAAATAACCTATCAACTAGTTATCTTTATTCTATTGGACATTCACCCCAAATAATTCTCCAACAAAATTTAAGGAGCCACAATGCCGTCGAAAGTTCACCTTACATGGCAAATTCGTCAAACTCATCTCACCTCAATTTTAAAATCTCTCCTCAAGGTTTAGAGCTATTCACGACTGCATAGTTCTTACTTAAACTACGATTTCGCTCAATCTCTATGTCTAAACCAATATTTTGGGTAAAAGATGGCATATATTCCACTTACCATGTGAATGACTAGCAAAATTATTCATCTTAAGTACAGAATTGGCACTAATCTTCAAGATCTCACTATTGGCTCTTCACTTTTATCTTTCAAAAGCTAAACTTGATACTTTCGGTTCTACTTTTCTGGATTTGATCTCTAGTCACATCATAATGCAATATACTAAATTCTTCCAAATTTGTAAATACACCATTGAATGAAATATCTGGTATTCGGGTACAAGAATTCGACAATAGGATAATTCACATCTCAGGCTGGCCAGTCCCAAGAGTAACTTACCTATATTTGAGATTCCTACCCAACATTCATATCTAATATCCCCAACTATAGACTTTTGTTTCACACTTAACAAGCCAATCCCCACAGTCCGAGAACCTTTTCCCGGTTTGAGCTCGATAAGAGCTCTGATACCACCTGTGGCGACCCCACTTCCCCCAAAGGCGAACCAAAGGGTTGGCGGGCCGTCTGCCCAACTCTCGCCAGGACTCACGCAAGCATTCTAACCCAAAACCTTTCGAAGAATAACCTAATCTATTACAAAACAATTCCTCCGAAGAAGACCGTCACTAAAACCACATTAACTTCAGAGATAGCAGTGATTTAAAATAGCCAAACGACGGCTCCTAAACATTTCACGCGTTGCGAACTGCGGAATAGAATCGTACCGTCCCAACTAAGAAAAAAAATTCATACAACAAAATACAACAATCAAGCCAAGCATCCTAATTAAGTTTTACACATTTTCCAGCTTCAAGTGGCAATCCAAAATAAAAGTACATTATCCAAATTTAACACACTGCAGCCCACACAAATAGTCATAGTATACAAATACATCCCAAAACGAATCATGGATAAGTTTCAAAGCTTTCAATTTCCAGAACCTGTCAAGGAAAACAAATAAACGTGGGGTGAGCTAAAGCTCAGTGGTGCCCCAAAACATGCAGTTACGTAAATCAAACAGCGAGAAATAACTTAACCAAATTGAACAGTTAGGAAAGCGTATAACGGCACAAGGTAGGATACAGGGGCTCTCAGGAGCCATTTTCCTCGCTTGATCACCATTCATCGTAGTTGACCCTCCGTCGACTCTCACTACTTATAGTCCATGTAGATCCACTCATTTTAATCCTAACCCGTCACCGTTCTTACCCCTGTCCCGGGCCCGAACACCGACTAAGGACGCAGTATACTCGAGATATACCCGTAGATGATTGGTCGAGGGATTCACCCAACGACGTTATTGTAGTTAGATTCATGCGTCGAGGGATTCACCCAACGACGTAACTACATTTAGATTCATGGTAGTTGGATTCAGAAGTCGAGGGATTCACCCAACGACGCAACTACATTTAGATTCATGGATTCACGAGAAAATGATTCACGCAAGTCACCACTCGAATGGCTAGTGCGATAAAGTACACACTGCTCACTTCGATGGATCAAAAACTAGTTTTACAAATTATCACATATTGAGTCAAGAAAGCACTTTAACCAAGTAAGCATAGAACAAGCAGGAACACTCACCAAGAGTGAAGTTACTGATCAAGCTGGGAATCAAAGTCTGCGTCCTCGCTAAACCCTAAAATACCAAATTTTAAAACTATAAGTTGGCTATACTAGTTCTTAGGATTATGTAGGAAAATTATTTGCAGTATAGCTAGTTTATTTGTTTGTAATAAGTCACAAACCATGTAGTAGTAGAACTAGTAAAATACTTGGT
Organism: Coffea arabica; assembly: GCF_036785885.1. Taxonomy (NCBI): domain Eukaryota; kingdom Viridiplantae; phylum Streptophyta; class Magnoliopsida; order Gentianales; family Rubiaceae; genus Coffea; species Coffea arabica. The sequence continues at coordinate 19,101,855 of NC_092318.1, read as the reverse complement.
AAAGTTTCTGTAATATTCCTTTTCTTGTAAAAGTGTTACTAACACTAATTTTTACGTGGAATAATGTTTCTTGCCGAACAAGTTTTCTACGCTTTTAGCTAAAGTCACCAAAGTCTCGTATTTTAGAAATTTCCTCTAGAAAACTAGTCAAGGACAAATTTTTAACAAAAGAAAAGGAATTAAAGCGAGACTTGAGTTTTTGAACCAGGTGAAATCATTTCCTAAAAATAGTAAGGCTAATTTAAGCTCAAGTAGAAAGCGTCGAGTCGGCAAGATTTAGAAAATCCCCACACCAGAATTTCTAATTTAAACGTTCAATACTAAGTTTTATCGATTAATGTTAAGCGCTAAAGTTTTTGAATAGATTGCTTAAGCCTTCGCGAATTCGCAGGGTCGAAACGAATTCACAAATTCGATCCCATCTCGAAATACCATTTTGGTTCAAATTTGCCAGCAAATCAAAATCACATTTTAATAGAAAATCCCTAGGGCTTCGTCAATCATTAACCCTGGGTTTTCAATAGATTCACTTCTGATCAAGATGGAATAAATGACCAAGGCTTCGTCAATCATTAGCTCTTGGTTTTGGCAATTTCATATCACCTCACAGTTGAAGCAAAATAAATATAAAGACTTCAAGTAATTCTAGCAATTGATTTCATCACGCTTTATCATTTGTATAAAATCATTCAAATGGCCAAGGGCTTCATCAATCATTAGCCCTTAGCATCCAACAATTATTTCTCACAGTAATTAAAGCTAGCCTTTCAAGCGCTTAAGATCACTAACCGGTATGTGGACGTAAGGCAGGATTGGTGACAATATTTTCATCCAAGACCTCAACAAAATCTCATTACACATAATCGAATGCAGATTAAACATTTCACCAAAGTTATTTTCCAAAATTTTCCATTCCAATACCGATCACTTTATCACAACATTACAGTCATAGTAAAATCAAATTGTCACTCCAAAATGCACCAGTAAGACCCTCTTAATATAGTTTCAAGTGGAATCAATGGACATAAGATATTTTACAGCTCAAAGCAGCATTTTTAGAACTAAAATCCGCCACAAGAAATCTGGAATATTCCTTTACTACTTCTATCCATTCACTTGGAAATTTTCCAGGTCTACACTTCCACATTCTTAGTTCAAAGTTCCATCATATCAAATGATTCATAGTTAAACAACTTATGCAGCTTAAAACACATATTTCTGATGCATTTCAAAACCATGACACTCTAAGGAAAAATCCAGAAACAGATTAAAATTCCAAAAAAAAAAAAAACTGAAATTTCTGCTCAAGCCTCTCGGCTATCAAGAATTTTTCCAGCACTTAGGTGTTTATAAATCCAACTTTTCCTCGGTTAAAACGTGGTTTTTAGGTTCTCAAATTTTCCATGCATCAACTTATCTAACCAATTAACATTTCCAGTTCAGAATCGAGTTCAAACAACAGTCATAAACCTCAAAATTTCCAGGTTCAAACCTTGCGGCAGTTCACAAAATTTTCCAGCAATAAGTTGTTCTTAATCCAGCTTTTTCCTTGGCTAAAGCAGAGTGTTAAGGGCTCAAATTCATCCTGCCATCACTTAGCTAGTTAATTAACATACCTAGCACAGAAATTAAGTTCGATTAACGATAAAAGTCCTCCAAAATTTCCAGAAATTTCTGGCTAGCCTCGGTTTCAGCTGCATGAAACTGATTGCATTTTTGTTTTTATTTTCTGTACTAACTCAACTAATTAACTTCATGCAAAGCCCCATTATCTTGTTATTAACTAGTTAGTTATGGTTATAAGCTCAAAGCAACAAAATTAAACCAAATGAAGCTGCATAATTCAAGACAAGCTCTCGGCAGGAACAATTCCTCAAAACAGAGTTTCTTGTGCTTCTTAATACATCATCCGAATGCATAAAGTTATCATGCAAAGCTCTAACCATATTAATCATCCAAGCTTTAGTTAGCTAAACATAATAACAGTTCCGGATTATCACACGAAAGTAGGTTTAATCCAACATTTCTTAATCAACTCTCAGCCAGGTCATTTTCTTCCCAAGACAGGTTTTCCTCATGCTTCAAATTCATCATCCGGATGCATAAATTGACATGCATGGTCTTAAACATCATGTCTTAAGTTAAGTAATCGCATATATAAGCTCAGGTTACCTCAGGGAAACAAAATTAAAGCTGCATTTCCAATTCAGCTTCTCGGCAGAACCATTTTCTTCCAAGACAGATTTCTTATTCATTTTTTTTTATCATCTGACTACATAAACAACACCAGCATGCTCTGATATAACTTCATCTACTAATACTTAACTTAAATTTAGCCCAGAAATTACCTCAGAAACCAGCTAAGCCTACGCACAAGAAATTTGAAATTTCTTTCTTCCTCTCGGCTCTCACGCGCAGGTTTGGTTCTGGGTTTGGTAGCTGCAAGGTTGCTGCTGGAACTGATGAGATGCAGCTTGGTTGAAGTTGAAAATGGTCACAGCTAGAAGAGGGTAGGGTGTAGGTCGATGGTTCTCACGCGGAGGTCTCCTGATTTCTTCCCTCAGCTTGCGGACAGAGCAGTAATAGAATTGCAGCTCTCGGTTTCTTTCCTTGCTCTCGGCTATATGGTGCAGCTCAGTCTCTCACTTTCTCTCAGTCGATACTCACGAGGTGAAGTTTGGAGAAGGAGTGTTTGTGGTTGTGGTCTGAGACGAAGTGGTGCTGAGGAGATGGAATTGGTGGTGCTCGGTTGAGTGTTGGTGAGGTTTGAGTGTTGGATTGGAGAAGATTTTCACTGGCCGAATGAAGAGGTTGGCTATTATGATGTCCGGAAGTTTGTTTTGTGGCTGCATGATGATTTTGTGAGGTTGTGAAGGGTAGTTTAGACATTTCACATTGCCCTACTAATCCTTACTTGAGTCCTTGATTTTTAACTTAACACCAAAAATTTATTCCAACGCAAATTAAACTCCTAATGATACACTAATCTCACAAGGTTCAATTATCGAAATTTTTACGTCCTACACGTATTTAGTATACTTATATCGTTTTTACCTAGAATTCATCGGCCTCATCCAATCTTGAGAATTTTTGGTAGTATTTAATGTTATTCACCGGTTAGGATTAATTATTGGACTTCAGGTGATTTATTTTAAGATAGTAAAATTAATCCACTCAGGTGACATTAATTTAGCAAAATAAGGCTAAGTACTTTAGTATTTTATGTTGAGGTGCTAAAATTTTTTCTAACTCTAAAAGTATTGATTTAGTCTATCGAAACATAAAAAAAATTCATAGTTTAGTAAAATTATATTATTTTCACATAAAATTGTTTTTACGTACTCATCTGCAAACAAGTGAAAGTAATGCTAAAATTTATTAAAGAATTAAAAGAAATGCAAATGAAATATGTGCAGGCTTATATATATTTTTGGGGTTCTCACAAATTCATGATTTGATTTTGGCTTCAATGAGTTCGGGGAAAGTCTTGTGCTGGACACCAACGTCTCCACCTTGTTTATGGTTCATGTTCATGTTATCTGGAGCTCAAAAAGGGGCTCCCTCTCACTGTTAATGTTAAATGATCTATTTGAGTGTTGGGTGTTCAAGTGCAATGATTTCACTGGCTCACGAGAGCAATAAACGTACATTTGATCTTGGAATCATGACATCATTGAAATGCATTATTGTGAAATATATTTGATGACTGCTTTTACTGGTTACTCGCTGAGTTTCTAGCTCACCCCAAAACGATTTTATTCCCCTCCACAGGGCTCAAGGCGAAGGAAGGGCGAGTAGTACTTATTCATGTTGCTGGATGGCATATATCTTGTACAGTTTGGATTTGGAATCATTTGATGTATAGTTGAAAATTTAGTTTCCGCTTCGCTTATGACATGTAATTATTGAAGAACATGTTGTAATATTTGAGATTTATATTGTAATTCATTTGAGGACTGTAGTGAACGACTGAGTCCCGACGAGAGCTGGGCAGGCGGCCCGCCGAACCCTTTGGTTCGCCTTAGGGGGAGGTGGGGCCGTCACAGTTGGTATCAGAGCTTAGGCTTCAGATTCTTGTAGTGTATCCTAGGCTTGAAGTTTAGGATGCCGGACAGTGGATTTGGTCTGAAATATTAGTGATTCTTGCGGGATGTCTCGACTTGATTGGTATAAGATGGAATGTCGAGGACGACGTTCTTTTAAGGAGGAGAGTTTGTGACGCCCCGAAAGAATGAGTGTGAGAACCCAGAAATTTTCTAATTTTCAGGTCAATCCGAGCAGCGTATCTTGTGAAAAGACGGAATTACCCTTGCTGCCCTGGTTTTACCCGAATGTGAGAATTGCGTCTGTAATTGGTTATTTTGGTTAGGAATGCTTCCGAATTGGTTGTTGAGGTTTTCTGATGAAATGTAGCCCTGTTTCTTATCTTTCGGATGGCTTTGGAATTTCTGAATTTGGACTTAGGTAGGTTCATTTATGATGTTTGTACCAGAATGTGATTGGTGAACCTATTTTTGCGGTTCTGGTGTAGTATCTTGCATTTTTGACCTGGTTACACTCGATACTGGACAGAGTTGGCTTCTTCAGCATTGTAGCCTGATCTCTTAGCTTCGAAACGGTGGGTCTTGGACCTTCATCCGATAATCGTAGTGCCTTTGGTGCCATTACCGCAAAATGATGTCAAAAACTATTTTTCTGGGTTTGAGCTTAACTTTCATTTCCGGACTTTTCCCTAGCTTGACTTGTATTTGTACTTCTGGGAGCTTGCTGAATGGCTATTGAATGAACTTGTTGTTGTGTGTGTACCTTTGGGTTTGAATGAGAAATATAATGAAGCCATGACGGCTGCAAAAGTAAGCAAATTTAGGGGAAGTGTTGTCCGAACTTTTAAAGGGCTTGATTGCTTTGCGTTTGTGATCTAAGGCATGGATTTGAGTAAGGCGATGATATTTGATGGATGCTTTCCGAACCATGGAGGTGAGTGACCTTAAACTGTTTCCAAAGTTATTATTGAAATGTTTCTTGCATTATTTACTCGACGGCATCTCATGCGTGCTTGCATGTGAATTCATGATAAGATTTTGACTTCAATGAGTTCTGGGAAAGTCTTGCGCTGGACACCAACGTCTCCACCCTGTTTATGGTTCACGTTCATGTTATCTGGAGCTCAAAAAGGGGCTCCCTCTCACTGTTAATGTTAAATGATCTATTTGAGCGTTGGGTGTTCAAGTTCAATGATTTCACTGGCTCACGAGAGCAATAAATGTACATTTGATCTTGGAATCATGACATCATTGAAATGCATTATTGTGAAATATATTTGATGACTGCTTTTACTGGTTACTCGCTGAGCTTCTAGCTCCCCCCAAAATGATTTTATTCCCCTCCACAGGGCTCAAGGCGAAGGAAGGGCGAGTAGTACATATTCATGTGGTTGGATGGCATATATCTTGTACAGTTTGGATTAGGAATCATTTGATGTATAGTTGAAAATTTAGTTTCCGCTTCGCTTATGACATGTAATTATTGAAGAACTTGTTGTAATATTTGAGATTTATATTGTAATTCATTTGAGGACTGTAGTGAACGGGTAAGTCCCGGCGAGAGCTGGGCAGGCGGCCCGCCGAACCCTTTGGTTCGCCTTAGGGGGAGGTGGGGCTGTCACAGTTGGTATCAGAGCTTAGGCTTCAGATTCTTGTAGTATATCCTAGGCTTGAAGTTTAGGATGCCGGACAGTGGGTTTGGTCGGAAATATTAGTGATTCTTGCGGGATGTCTCTACTTGATTGGTATAAGATGGAATGTCGAGGACGGGGTTCTTTTAAGGAGGGGAGTTTGTGACGCCCCGAAAGAATGAGTGTGAGAACCCAGAAATTTTCTAATTTTCAGGTCAATCCGAGCAGCGTATCTTGTGAAAAGACGGAATTAACCTTGCTGCCCTGGTTTTACCCGAATGTGAGAATTGCGTCTGTAATTGGTTATTTTGGTTAGGAATGCTTCCGAATTGGTTGTTGAGGTCTTCTGATGAAATGTAGCCCTGTTTCTTATCTTTCGGATGGCTTTGGAATTTCTGAATTTGGACTTAGGTAGGTTGATTTATGATGTTTGCACCAGAATGCGATTGGTGAACCTGTTTTTGCGGTTCTGGTGTAGTATCTTGCATTTTTGACCTGGTTACACTCGATACTGGACAGAGTTGGCTTCTTCAGCATTGTAGCCTGATCTCTTAGCTTCGAAACGGTGGGTCTTGGACCTTCATCTGATAATCGTAGTGCCTTTGGTGCCATTACCGCAAAATGATGTCAAAAACTGTTTTTCTGGGTTTGAGCGTAACTTTCATTTCTGGACTTTTCCCTAGCTTGACTTGTATTTGTACTTCTGGGAGCTTGCTGAATGGCTATTGAATGAACTTGTTGTTGTGTGTGTACCTTTGGATTTGAATGAGAAATATAATGAAGCCATGACGGCTGCAAAAGTAAGCAAATTTAGGGGAAGTGTTGTCCGAACTTTTATAGGGCTTGATTGCTTTACGTTTGTGATCTAAGGCTTGGATTTGAGTAAGGCGATGATATTTGACGGATGGTTTCTGAACCATGGAGGTGAGTGACCCTAAACTGTTTCCAAAGTTATTATTGAAATGTTTCTTGCATTATTTACTCGACGGCATCTCATGCGTGCTTGCATGTGAATTCATGATATGATTTTGGCTTCAATGAGTTCTGGGAAAGTCTTGTGCTGGACACCAACGTCTCCACCCTGTTTATGGTTCATGTTCATGTTATCTGGAGCTCAAAAAGGGGCTCCCTCTCACTGTTAATGTTAAATGATCTATTTGAGCGTTGGGTGTTCAAGTGCAATGATTTCACTGGCTCACGAGAGCAATAAATGTACATTTGATTTGGAATCATGACATCATTGAAATGCATTATTGTGAAATATATTTGATGACTGCTTTTACTGGTTACTCGCTGAGCTTCTAGCTCACCCCAAAATGATTTTATTCCCCTCCACAGGGCTCAAGGCGAAGGAAGGGCGAGTAGTACATATTCATGTGGCTGGATGGCATATATCTTGTACAGTTTGGATTTGGAATCATTTGATGTATAGTTGAAAATTTAGTTTCCGCTTCGCTTATGACATGTAATTATTGAAGAACTTGTTGTAATATTTGAGATTTATATTGTAATTCATTTGAGGACTGTAGTGAACGGCTGAGTCCCGGCGAGAGCTGGGCAGGCGGCCCGCCGAACCCTTTGGTTCGCCTTAGGGGGAGGTGGGGCCGTCACAGTTGGTATCAGAGCTTAGGCTTCACATTCTTGTAGTATATCCTAGGCTTGAAGTTTAGGATGCCGGACAGTGGGTTTGGTCTGAAATATTAGTGATTCTTGCGGGATGTCTCGACTTGATTGGTATAAGATGGAATGTCGAGGACGACGTTCTTTTAAGGAGGGGAGTTTGTGACGCCCCGAAAGAATGAGTGTGAGAACCCAGAAATTTTCTAATTTTCAGGTCAATCCAAGCAGCGTATCTTGTGAAAAGACGGAATTACCCTTGCTGCCCTGGTTTTACCCGAATGTGAGAATTGCGTCTGTAATTGGTTATTTTGTTTGGGAATGCTTCCGAATTGGTTGTTGAGGTCTTCTGATGAAATGTAGCCCTGTTTCTTTTCTTTCGGATGCCTTTGGAATTTCTGAATTTGGACTTAGGTAGGTTGATTTATGATGTTTGAACCAGAATGCGATTGGTGAACCTATTTTTACGGTTCTGGTGTAGTATCTTGCATTTTTGACCTGGTTACACTCGATACTGGACAGAGTTGGCTTCTTCAGCATTGTAGCCTGATCTCTTAGCTTCGAAACGGTGGGTCTTGGACCTTCATCCGATAATCATAGTGCCTTTGGTGCCATTACCGCAAAATGATGTCAAAAACTGTTTTTCTGGGTTTGAGCTTAACTTTCATTTCCGGACTTTTCCCTAGCTTGACTTGTATTTGTACTTCTGGGAGCTTGCTGAATGGCTATTGAATGAACTTCTTGTTGTGTGTGTACCTTTGGATTTGAATGAGAAATATAATGAAGCCATGACGGCTGCAAAAGTAAGCAAATTTAGGGGAAGTGTTGTCCGAACTTTTAAAGGGCTTGATTGCTTTGCGTTTGTGATCTAAGGCTTGGATTTGAGTAAGGCGATGATATTTGATGGATGGTTTCTGAACCATGGAGGTGAGTGACCCTAAACTGTTTCTAAAGTTATTATTGAAATGTTTCTTGCATTATTTACTCGACGGCATCTCATGCGTGCTTGCATGTGAATTCATGATATGATTTTGGCTTCAATGAGTTCTGGGAAAGTCTTGTGCTGGACACCAACGTCTCCACCCTGTTTATGGTTCATGTTCATGTTATCTGGAGCTCAAAAAGGGGCTCCCTCTCACTGTTAATGTTAAATGATCTATTTGAGCGTTGGGTGTTCAAGTGCAATGATTTCACTGGCTCACGAGAGCAATAAATGTACATTTGATCTTGGAATCATGACATCATTGAAACGTATTATTGTGAAATATATTTGATGACTGCTTTTACTGGTTACTCGCTGAGCTTCTTGCTCACCCCAAAACGATTTTATTCCCCTCCACAGGGCTCAAGGCGAAGGAATGGCGAGTAGTACATATTCATGTGGCTGGATGGCATATATCTTGTACAGTTTGGATTTGGAATCATTTGATGTATAGTTGAAAATTTAGTTTCCGCTTCGCTTATGACATGTAATTATTGAAGAACTTGTTGTAATATTTGAGATTTATATTGTAATTCATTTGAAGACTGTAGTGAACGGCTGAGTCCCGGTGAGAGCTGGGCAGGCGGCCCGCCGAACCCTTTGGTTCGCCTTAGGGGGAGGTGGGGCCGTCACAGTTCATATCAGAGCTTAGGCTTCAGATTCTTGTAGTGTATCCTAGGCTTGAAGTTTAGGATGCCGGACAGTGGGTTTGGTCTGAAATATTAGTGATTCTTGCGGGATGTCTCGACTTGATTGGTATAAGATGGAATGTCGAGGACGACGTTCTTTTAAGGAGGGGAGTTTGTGACGCCCCGAAAGAATGAGTGTAAGAACCCAGAAATTTTCTAATTTTCAGGTCAATCCGAGCAGCGTATCTTGTGAAAAGACGGAATTAACCTTGCTGCCCTGGTTTTACCCGAATGTGAGAATTGCGTCTGTAATTGGTTATTTTGGTTGGGAATGCTTCCGAATTGGTTGTTGAGGTCGTCTGATGAAATGTAGCCCTGTTTCTTATCTTTCAGATGGCTTTGGAATTTCTGAATTTGGACTTAGGTAGGTTGATTTATGATGTTTACACCAGAATGCGATTGGTGAACCTGTTTTTGCGGTTCTGGTGTATTATCTTGCATTTTTGACCGGGTTCCACTCGATACTGGACAGAGTTGGCTTCTTCAGCATTGTAGCCTGATCTCTTAGCTTCGAAACGGTGGGTCTTGGACATTCATCCGATAATCGTAGTGCCTTTGGTGCCATTACCGCAAAATGATGTCAAAAACTATTTTTCTGGGTTTGAGCTTAATTTTCATTTCCGGAATTTTCCCTAGCTTGACTTGTATTTGTACTTCTGGGAGCTTGCTGAATGGCTATTGAATGAACTTGTTGTTGTGTGTGTACCTTTGGGTTTGAATGAGAAATATAATGAAGCCATGACGGCTGCAAAAGTAAGCAAATTTAGGGGAAGTGTTGTCCAAACTTTTAAAGGGCTTGATTGCTTTGCGTTTGTGATCTAAGGCTTGGATTTGAGTAAGGCGATGATATTTGATGGATGGTTTCTGAACCATGGAGATGAGTGACCCTAAACTGTTTCCAAAGTTATTATTGAAATGTTTCTTGCATTATTTACTCGACGGCATCTCATGCATGCTTGCATGTGAATTCATGATATGATTTTGGCTTCAATGAGTTCTGGGAAAGTCTTGTGCTAGACACCAACGTCTCCACCCTGTTTATGGTTCACGTTCATGTTATCTGGAACTCAAAAAGGGGCTCCCTCTCACTGTTAATGTTAAATGATCTATTTGAGCGTTGGGTGTTCAAGTGCAATGATTTCACTGGCTCACGAGAGCAATAAATGTACATTTGATCTTGGAATCATGACATCATTGAAATGCATTATTGTGAAATATATTTGATGACTGCTTTTACTGGTTACTCGCTGAGATTCTTGCTCACCCCAAAACGATTTTATTCCCCTCCACAGGGCTCAAGACGAAGGAAGGGCGAGTAGTACATATTCATGTGGCTGGATGGCATGTATCTTGTACAGTTTGGATTTGGAATCATTTGATGTATAGTTGAAAATTTAGTTTCCGCTTCGCTTATGACATGTAATTATTGAAGAACTTGTTGTAATATTTGAGATTTATATTGTAATTCATTTGAGGACTGTAGTGAACGGCTGAGTCCCGGCGAGAGCTGGGCAGGCGGCCTGCCGAACCCTTTGGTTCGCCTTAGGGGGAGGTGGGGCCGTCACAGTTGGTATCAGAGCTTAGTCTTCAGATTCTTGTAGTATATCCTAGGCTTGAAGTTTAGGATGCCGGACAGTGGGTTTGGTCTGAAATATTAGTGATTCTTGCGGGATGTCTCGACTTGATTGGAATAAGATGGAATGTCGAGGACGACGTTCTTTTAAGGAGGGGAGTTTGTGACGCCCCGAAAGAATGAGTGTGAGAACTCAGAAATTTTCTAATTTTCAGGTCAATCCGAGCAGCGTATCTTGTGAAAAGACGGAATTACCCTTGCTGCCCTGGTTTTACCCGAATGTGAGAATTGCGTCTGTAATTGGTTATTTTGGTTGGGAATGCTTCCGAATTGGTTGTTGAGGTCTTCTGATGAAATGTAGCCCTGTTTCTTTTATTTCGGATGGCTTTGGAATTTCTGAATTTGGACTTAGGTAGGTTGATTTATGATGTTTGCACCAGAATGCGATTGGTGAACCTGTTTTTGCGGTTCTGGTGTAGTATCTTGCATTTTTGACCTGGTTACACTCGATACTGGACAGATTTGGCTTCTTCAGCATTGTAGCCTGATCTCTTAGCTTCGAAACGGTGGGTCTTGGACCTTCATCCGATAATCGTAGTGCCTTTGGTGCCATTACCGCAAAATGATGTCAAAAACTGTTTTTCTGGGTTTAAGCTTAACTTTCATTTCCGGACTTTTCCCTAGCTTGACTTGTATTTGTACTTCTGGGAGCTTGCTGAATGGCTATTGAATGAACTTGTTGTTGTGTGTGTACCTTTGGGTTTGAATGAGAAATATAATGAAGCCATGACGGCTGCAAAAGTAAGCAAATTTAGGGGAAGTGTTGTCCGAACTTTTAAAGGGCTTGATTGCTTTGCGTTTGTGATCTAAGGCTTGGATTTGAGTAAGGCGATGATATTTGATGGATGGTTTCTGAACCATAGAGATGAGTGACCCTAAACTGTTTCCAAAGTTATTATTGAAATGTTTCTTGCATTATTTACTCGACGGCATCTCATGCGTGCTTGCATGTGAATTCATGATATGATTTTGGCTTCAATGAGTTCTGGGAAAGTCTTGTGCTAGACACCAACGTCTCCACCCTGTTTATGGTTCACGTTCATGTTATCTGGAGCTCAAAAAGGGGCTCCCTCTCACTGTTAATGTTAAATGATCTATTTGAGCGTTGGGTGTTCAAGTGCAATGATTTCACTGGCTCACGAGAGCAATAAATGTACATTTGATCTTGGAATCATGACATCATTGAAATGCATTATTGTGAAATATATTTGATGACTGCTTTTACTGGTTACTCGCTGAGCTTCTAGCTCACCCCAAAACGATTTTATTCCCCTCCACAGGGCTCAAGACGAAGGAAGGGCGAGTAGTACATAGTCATGTGGCTGGATGGCATGTATCTTGTACAGTTTGGATTTGGAATCATTTGATGTATAGTTGAAAATTTAGTTTCCGCTTCGCTTATGACATGTAATTATTGAAGAACTTGTTGTAATATTTGAGATTTATATTGTAATTCATTTGAGGACTATAGTGAACGGCTGAGTCCCAGCGAGAGCTGGGCAGGCGGCCGGCCGAACCCTTTGGTTCGCCTTAGGGGGAGGTGGGGCCGTCACAGTTGGTATCAGAGCTTAGGCTTCAGATTCTTGTAGTATATCCTAGGCTTGAAGTTTAGGATGCCGGACAGTGGGTTTGGTCTGAAATATTAGTGATTCTTGCGGGATGTCTCGACTTGATTGGAATAAGATGGAATGTCGAGGACGACGTTCTTTTAAGGAGGGGAGTTTGTGACGCCCCGAAAGAATGAGTGTGAGAACCCAGAAATTTTCTAATTTTCAGGTCAATCCGAGCAGCGTATCTTGTGAAAAGATGGAATTACCCTTGCTGCCCTGGTTTTTCCCGAATGTGAGAATTGCGTCTGTAATTGGTTATTTTGGTTGGGAATGCTTCCGAATTGATTGTTGAGGTCTTCTGATGAAATGTAGCCCTGTTTCTTATCTTTCGGATGGCTTTGGAATTTCTGAATTTGGACTTAGGTAGGTTGATTTATGATGTTTGCACCAGAATGCGATTGGTGAACCTGTTTTTACGGTTCTGGTGTAGTATCTTGCATTTTTGACCTAGTTACACTCGATACAGGACAGAGTTGGCTTCTTCAGCATTGTAGCCTGATCTCTTAGCTTCGAAACGGTGGGTCTTGGACCTTCATCCGATAATCGTAGTGCCTTTGGTGCCATTACCGCAAAATGATGTCAAAAACTGTTTTTCTGGGTTTGAGCTTAACTTTCATTTCCGGACTTTTCCCTAGCTTGACTTGTATTTGTACTTCTGGGAGCTTGCTGAATGGCTATTGAATGAACTTGTTGTTGTGTGTGTACCTTTGGATTTGAATGAGAAATATAATGAAGCCATGACGGCTGCAAAAGTAAGCAAATTTAGGGGAAGTGTTGTCCGAACTTTTAAAGGGCTTGATTGCTTTGCGTTTGTGATCTAAGGCTTGGATTTGAGTAAGGCGATGATATTTGATGGATGGTTTCTGAATCATGGAGGTGAGTGACCCTAAACTGTTTCTAAAGTTATTATTGAAATGTTTCTTGCATTATTTACTCGACGGCATCTCATGCGTGCTTGCATGTGAATTCATGATATGATTTTGGCTTCAATGAGTTCTGGGAAAGTCTTGTGCTGGACACCAACGTCTCCACCCTGTTTATGGTTCATGTTCATGTTATCTGGAGCTCAAAAAGGGGCTCCCTCTCACTGTTAATGTTAAATGATCTATTTGAGCGTTGGGTGTTCAAGTGCAATGATTTCACTGGCTCACGAGAGCAATAAATGTACATTTGATCTTGGAATCATGACATCATTGAAATGCATTATTGTGAAATATATTTGATGACTGCTTTTACTGGTTACTCGCTGAGCTTCTTGTTCACCCCAAAACGATTTTATTCCCCTCCACAGGGCTCAAGGCGAAGGAAGGGCGAGTAGTACATATTCATGTGGCTGGATGGCATATATCTTGTACAGTTTGGATTTGGAATCATTTGATGTATAGTTGAAAATTTAGTTTCCGCTTCGCTTATGACATGTAATTATTGAAGAACTTGTTGTAATATTTGAGATTTATATTGTAATTCATTTGAGGACTGTAGTGAACGGCTGAGTCCCGGCGAGAGCTGGGCAGGCGGCCCGCCGAACCCTTTGGTTCGCCTTAGGGGGAGGTGGGGCCGTCACAGTTGGTATCAGAGCTTAGGCTTCAGATTCTTGTAGTATATCCTAGGCTTGAAGTTTAGGATGCCGGACAGTGGGTTTGGTCTGAAATATTAGTGATTCTTGAGGGATGTCTCGACTTGATTGGAATAAGATGGAATGTCGAGGACGACGTTCTTTTAAAGAGGGGAGTTTGTGACGCCCCGAAAGAATGAGTGTGAGAACCCAGAAATTTTCTAATTTTCAGGTCAATCCGAGCAGCGTATCTTGTGAAAAGACGGAATTACCCTTGCTGCCCTGGTTTTACCCGAATGTGAGAATTGCGTCTGTAATTGGTTATTTTGGTTGGGAATGCTTCCGAATTGATTGTTGAGGTCTTCTGATGAAATGTAGCCCTGTTTCTTATCTTTCGGATGGCTTTGGAATTTCTGAATTTGGACTTAGGTAGGTTGATTTATGATGTTTGCACCAGAATGCGATTGGTGAACCTGTTTTTGCGGTTCTGGTGTAGTATCTTGCATTTTTGACCGGGTTCCACTCGATACTGGACAGAGTTGGCTTCTTCAGCATTGTAGCCTGATCTCTTAGCTTCGAAACGGTGGGTCTTGGACATTCATCCGATAATCGTAGTGCCTTTGGTGCCATTACCGCAAAATGATGTCAAAAACTATTTTTCTGGGTTTGAGCTTAACTTTCATTTCCGGAATTTTCCCTAGCTTGACTTGTTTTTGTACTTCTGGGAGCTTGCTGAATGGCTATTGAATGAACTTGTTGTTGTGTGTGTACCTTTGGGTTTGAATAAGAAATATAATGAAGCCATGACGGCTGCAAAAGTAAGCAAATTTAGGGAAAGTGTTGTCCGAACTTTTAAAGGGCTTGATTGCTTTGCGTTTGTGATCTAAGGCTTGGATTTGAGTAAGGCGATGATATTTGATGGATGGTTTCTGAACCATGGAGATGAGTGACCCTAAACTGTTTCCAAAGTTATTATTGAAATGTTTCTTGCATTATTTACTCGACGGCATCTCATGCGTGCTTGCATGTGAATTCATGATATGATTTTGGCTTCAATGAGTTCTGGGAAAGTCTTGTGCTAGACACCAACGTCTCCACCCTGTTTATGGTTCACGTTCATGTTATCTGGAGCTCAAAAAGGGGCTCCCTCTCACTGTTAATGTTAAATGATCTATTTGAGCGTTGGGTGTTCAAGTGCAATGATTTCACTGGCTCACGAGAGCAATAAATGTACATTTGATCTTGGAATCATGACATCATTGAAATGCATTATTGGGAAATATATTTGATGACTGCTTTTACTGGTTACTCGCTGAGCTTCTAGCTCACCCCAAAACGATTTTATTCCCCTCCACAGGGCTCAAGGCGAAGGAATGGCGAGTAGTAGATATTCATGTGGCTGGATGGCATATATCTTGTACAGTTTGGATTTGGAATCATTTGATGTATAGTTGAAAATTTTGTTTCCGCTTCGTTTATGACATGTAATTATTGAAGAACTTGTTGTAATATTTGAGATTTATATTGTAATTCATTTGAGGACTGTAGTGAACGGCTGAGTCCCGGCGAGAGCTGGGCAGGCGGCCCGCCGAACCCTTTGGTTCGCCTTAGGGGGAGGTGGGGCCGTCACAGTTGGTATCAGAGCTTAGGCTTCAGATTCTTGTAGTATATCCTAGGCTTGAAGTTTAGGATGCCGGACAGTGGGTTTGGTCTGAAATATTAGTGATTCTTGAGGGATGTCTCGACTTGATTGGAATAAGATGGAATGTCGAGGACGACGTTCTTTTAAAGAGGGGAGTTTGTGACGCCCCGAAAGAATGAGTGTGAGAACCCAGAAATTTTCTAATTTTCAGGTCAATCCGAGCAGCGTATCTTGTGAAAAGACGGAATTACCCTTGCTGCCCTGGTTTTACCCGAATGTGAGAATTGCGTCTGTAATTGGTTATTTTGGTTGGGAATGCTTCCGAATTGATTGTTGAGGTCTTCTGATGAAATGTAGCCCTGTTTCTTATCTTTCGGATGGCTTTGGAATTTCTGAATTTGGACTTAGGTAGGTTGATTTATGATGTTTGCACCAGAATGCGATTGGTGAACCTGTTTTTGCGGTTCTGGTGTAGTATCTTGCATTTTTGACCGGGTTCCACTCGATACTGGACAGAGTTGGCTTCTTCAGCATTGTAGCCTGATCTCTTAGCTTCGAAACGGTGGGTCTTGGACATTCATCCGATAATCGTAGTGCCTTTGGTGCCATTACCGCAAAATGATGTCAAAAACTATTTTTCTGGGTTTGAGCTTAACTTTCATTTCCGGAATTTTCCCTAGCTTGACTTGTTTTTGTACTTCTGGGAGCTTGCTGAATGGCTATTGAATGAACTTGTTGTTGTGTGTGTACCTTTGGGTTTGAATGAGAAATATAATGAAGCCATGACGGCTGCAAAAGTAAGCAAATTTAGGGGAAGTGTTGTCCGAACTTTTAAAGGGCTTGATTGCTTTGCGTTTGTGATCTAAGGCTTGGATTTGAGGAAGGGGATGATATTTGATGGATGGTTTCTGAACCATGGAGATGAGTGACCCTAAACTGTTTCCAAAGTTATTATTGAAATATTTCTTGCATTATTTACTCGACGGCATCTCATGCGTGCTTGCATGTGAATTCATGATATGATTTTGGCTTCAATGAGTTCTGGGAAAGTCTTGTGCTAGACACCAACGTCTCCACCCTGTTTATGGTTCACGTTCATGTTATCTGGAGCTCAAAAAGGGGCTCCCTCTCACTGTTAATGTTAAATGATCTATTTGAGCGTTGGGTGTTCAAGTGCAATGATTTCACTGGCTCACGAGAGCAATAAATGTACATTTGATCTTGGAATCATGACATCATTGAAATGCATTATTGGGAAATATATTTGATGACTGCTTTTACTGGTTACTCGCTGAGCTTCTAGCTCACCCCAAAACGATTTTATTCCCCTCCACAGGGCTCAAGGCGAAGGAATGGCGAGTAGTAGATATTCATGTGGCTGGATGGCATATATCTTGTACAGTTTGGATTTGGAATCATTTGATGTATAGTTGAAAATTTTGTTTCCGCTTCGTTTATGACATGTAATTATTGAAGAACTTGTTGTAATATTTGAGATTTATATTGTAATTCATTTGAGGACTGTAGTGAACGGCTGAGTCCCGGCGAGAGCTGGGCAGGCGGCCCGCCGAACCCTTTGGTTCGCCTTAGGGGGAGGTGGGGCCGTCACAGTTGGTATCAGAGCTTAGGTTTCAGATTCTTGTAGTGTATCCTAGGCTTGAAGTTTAGGATGCCGGACAGTGGGTTTGGTCTGAAATATTAGTGATTCTTGCGGGATGTCTCGACTTGATTGGTATAAGATGGAATGTCGAGGACGACGTTCTTTTAAGGAGGGGAGTTCGTGACGCCCCGAAAGAATGAGTGTGAGAACCCGGAAATTTTCTAATTTTCAGGTCAATCCGAGCAGCGTATCTTGTGAAAAGACGGAATTACCCTTGCTGCCCTAGTTTTACCCGAATGTGAGAATTGCGTCTGTAATTGGTTATTTTGGTTGGGAATGCTTCCGAATTGGTTGTTGAGGTCTTCTGATGAAATGTAGCCCTGTTTCTTTTATTTCGGATGGCTTTGGAATTTCTGAATTTGGACTTAGGTAGGTTGATTTATGATGTTTGCACCAGAATGCGATTGGTGAACCTGTTTTTGCGGTTCTGGTGTAGTATCTTGCATTTTTGACCTGGTTACACTCGATACTGGACAGATTTGGCTTCTTCAGCATTGTAGCCTGATCTCTTAGCTTCGAAACGGTGGGTCTTGGACCTTCATCCGATAATCGTAGTGCCTTTGGTGCCATTACCGCAAAATGATGTCAAAAACTGTTTTTCTGGGTTTAAGCTTAACTTTCATTTCCGGACTTTTCCCTAGCTTGACTTGTATTTGTACTTCTGGGAGCTTGCTGAATGGCTATTGAATGAACTTGTTGTTGTGTGTGTACCTTTGGGTTTGAATGAGAAATATAATGAAGCCATGACGGCTGCAAAAGTAAGCAAATTTAGGGGAAGTGTTGTCCGAACTTTTAAAGGGCTTGATTGCTTTGCGTTTGTGATCTAAGGCTTGGATTTGAGTAAGGCGATGATATTTGATGGATGGTTTCTGAACCATAGAGATGAGTGACCCTAAACTGTTTCCAAAGTTATTATTGAAATGTTTCTTGCATTATTTACTCGACGGCATCTCATGCGTGCTTGCATGTGAATTCATGATATGATTTTGGCTTCAATGAGTTCTGGGAAAGTCTTGTGCTAGACACCAACGTCTCCACCCTGTTTATGGTTCACGTTCATGTTATCTGGAGCTCAAAAAGGGGCTCCCTCTCACTGTTAATGTTAAATGATCTATTTGAGCGTTGGGTGTTCAAGTGCAATGATTTCACTGGCTCACGAGAGCAATAAATGTACATTTGATCTTGGAATCATGACATCATTGAAATGCATTATTGTGAAATATATTTGATGACTGCTTTTACTGGTTACTCGCTGAGCTTCTAGCTCACCCCAAAACGATTTTATTCCCCTCCACAGGGCTCAAGACGAAGGAAGGGCGAGTAGTACATAGTCATGTGGCTGGATGGCATGTATCTTGTACAGTTTGGATTTGGAATCATTTGATGTATAGTTGAAAATTTAGTTTCCGCTTCGCTTATGACATGTAATTATTGAAGAACTTGTTGTAATATTTGAGATTTATATTGTAATTCATTTGAGGACTATAGTGAACGGCTGAGTCCCAGCGAGAGCTGGGCAGGCGGCCGGCCGAACCCTTTGGTTCGCCTTAGGGGGAGGTGGGGCCGTCACAGTTGGTATCAGAGCTTAGGCTTCAGATTCTTGTAGTATATCCTAGGCTTGAAGTTTAGGATGCCGGACAGTGGGTTTGGTCTGAAATATTAGTGATTCTTGCGGGATGTCTCGACTTGATTGGAATAAGATGGAATGTCGAGGACGACGTTCTTTTAAGGAGGGGAGTTTGTGACGCCCCGAAAGAATGAGTGTGAGAACCCAGAAATTTTCTAATTTTCAGGTCAATCCGAGCAGCGTATCTTGTGAAAAGATGGAATTACCCTTGCTGCCCTGGTTTTTCCCGAATGTGAGAATTGCGTCTGTAATTGGTTATTTTGGTTGGGAATGCTTCCGAATTGATTGTTGAGGTCTTCTGATGAAATGTAGCCCTGTTTCTTATCTTTCGGATGGCTTTGGAATTTCTGAATTTGGACTTAGGTAGGTTGATTTATGATGTTTGCACCAGAATGCGATTGGTGAACCTGTTTTTACGGTTCTGGTGTAGTATCTTGCATTTTTGACCTAGTTACACTCGATACAGGACAGAGTTGGCTTCTTCAGCATTGTAGCCTGATCTCTTAGCTTCGAAACGGTGGGTCTTGGACCTTCATCCGATAATCGTAGTGCCTTTGGTGCCATTACCGCAAAATGATGTCAAAAACTGTTTTTCTGGGTTTGAGCTTAACTTTCATTTCCGGACTTTTCCCTAGCTTGACTTGTATTTGTACTTCTGGGAGCTTGCTGAATGGCTATTGAATGAACTTGTTGTTGTGTGTGTACCTTTGGATTTGAATGAGAAATATAATGAAGCCATGACGGCTGCAAAAGTAAGCAAATTTAGGGGAAGTGTTGTCCGAACTTTTAAAGGGCTTGATTGCTTTGCGTTTGTGATCTAAGGCTTGGATTTGAGTAAGGCGATGATATTTGATGGATGGTTTCTGAATCATGGAGGTGAGTGACCCTAAACTGTTTCTAAAGTTATTATTGAAATGTTTCTTGCATTATTTACTCGACGGCATCTCATGCGTGCTTGCATGTGAATTCATGATATGATTTTGGCTTCAATGAGTTCTGGGAAAGTCTTGTGCTGGACACCAACGTCTCCACCCTGTTTATGGTTCATGTTCATGTTATCTGGAGCTCAAAAAGGGGCTCCCTCTCACTGTTAATGTTAAATGATCTATTTGAGCGTTGGGTGTTCAAGTGCAATGATTTCACTGGCTCACGAGAGCAATAAATGTACATTTGATCTTGGAATCATGACATCATTGAAATGCATTATTGTGAAATATATTTGATGACTGCTTTTACTGGTTACTCGCTGAGCTTCTTGTTCACCCCAAAACGATTTTATTCCCCTCCACAGGGCTCAAGGCGAAGGAAGGGCGAGTAGTACATATTCATGTGGCTGGATGGCATATATCTTGTACAGTTTGGATTTGGAATCATTTGATGTATAGTTGAAAATTTAGTTTCCGCTTCGCTTATGACATGTAATTATTGAAGAACTTGTTGTAATATTTGAGATTTATATTGTAATTCATTTGAGGACTGTAGTGAACGGCTGAGTCCCGGCGAGAGCTGGGCAGGCGGCCCGCCGAACCCTTTGGTTCGCCTTAGGGGGAGGTGGGGCCGTCACAGTTGGTATCAGAGCTTAGGCTTCAGATTCTTGTAGTATATCCTAGGCTTGAAGTTTAGGATGCCGGACAGTGGGTTTGGTCTGAAATATTAGTGATTCTTGAGGGATGTCTCGACTTGATTGGAATAAGATGGAATGTCGAGGACGACGTTCTTTTAAAGAGGGGAGTTTGTGACGCCCCGAAAGAATGAGTGTGAGAACCCAGAAATTTTCTAATTTTCAGGTCAATCCGAGCAGCGTATCTTGTGAAAAGACGGAATTACCCTTGCTGCCCTGGTTTTACCCGAATGTGAGAATTGCGTCTGTAATTGGTTATTTTGGTTGGGAATGCTTCCGAATTGATTGTTGAGGTCTTCTGATGAAATGTAGCCCTGTTTCTTATCTTTCGGATGGCTTTGGAATTTCTGAATTTGGACTTAGGTAGGTTGATTTATGATGTTTGCACCAGAATGCGATTGGTGAACCTGTTTTTGCGGTTCTGGTGTAGTATCTTGCATTTTTGACCGGGTTCCACTCGATACTGGACAGAGTTGGCTTCTTCAGCATTGTAGCCTGATCTCTTAGCTTCGAAACGGTGGGTCTTGGACATTCATCCGATAATCGTAGTGCCTTTGGTGCCATTACCGCAAAATGATGTCAAAAACTATTTTTCTGGGTTTGAGCTTAACTTTCATTTCCGGAATTTTCCCTAGCTTGACTTGTTTTTGTACTTCTGGGAGCTTGCTGAATGGCTATTGAATGAACTTGTTGTTGTGTGTGTACCTTTGGGTTTGAATAAGAAATATAATGAAGCCATGACGGCTGCAAAAGTAAGCAAATTTAGGGAAAGTGTTGTCCGAACTTTTAAAGGGCTTGATTGCTTTGCGTTTGTGATCTAAGGCTTGGATTTGAGTAAGGCGATGATATTTGATGGATGGTTTCTGAACCATGGAGATGAGTGACCCTAAACTGTTTCCAAAGTTATTATTGAAATGTTTCTTGCATTATTTACTCGACGGCATCTCATGCGTGCTTGCATGTGAATTCATGATATGATTTTGGCTTCAATGAGTTCTGGGAAAGTCTTGTGCTAGACACCAACGTCTCCACCCTGTTTATGGTTCACGTTCATGTTATCTGGAGCTCAAAAAGGGGCTCCCTCTCACTGTTAATGTTAAATGATCTATTTGAGCGTTGGGTGTTCAAGTGCAATGATTTCACTGGCTCACGAGAGCAATAAATGTACATTTGATCTTGGAATCATGACATCATTGAAATGCATTATTGGGAAATATATTTGATGACTGCTTTTACTGGTTACTCGCTGAGCTTCTAGCTCACCCCAAAACGATTTTATTCCCCTCCACAGGGCTCAAGGCGAAGGAATGGCGAGTAGTAGATATTCATGTGGCTGGATGGCATATATCTTGTACAGTTTGGATTTGGAATCATTTGATGTATAGTTGAAAATTTTGTTTCCGCTTCGTTTATGACATGTAATTATTGAAGAACTTGTTGTAATATTTGAGATTTATATTGTAATTCATTTGAGGACTGTAGTGAACGGCTGAGTCCCGGCGAGAGCTGGGCAGGCGGCCCGCCGAACCCTTTGGTTCGCCTTAGGGGGAGGTGGGGCCGTCACAGTTGGTATCAGAGCTTAGGTTTCAGATTCTTGTAGTGTATCCTAGGCTTGAAGTTTAGGATGCCGGACAGTGGGTTTGGTCTGAAATATTAGTGATTCTTGCGGGATGTCTCGACTTGATTGGTATAAGATGGAATGTCGAGGACGACGTTCTTTTAAGGAGGGGAGTTCGTGACGCCCCGAAAGAATGAGTGTGAGAACCCGGAAATTTTCTAATTTTCAGGTCAATCCGAGCAGCGTATCTTGTGAAAAGACGGAATTACCCTTGCTGCCCTAGTTTTACCCGAATGTGAGAATTGCGTCTGTAATTGGTTATTTTGGTTGGGAATGCTTCCGAATTGGTTGTTGAGGTCTTCTGATGAAATGTAGCCCTGTTTCTTATCTTTCAGATGGCTTTGGAATTTCTGAATTTGGACTTAGGTAGGTTGATTTATGATGTTTACACCAGAATGCGATTGGTGAACCTGTTTTTGCGGTTCTGGTGTAGTATCTTGCATTTTTGACCGGGTTCCACTCGATACTGGACAGAGTTGGCTTCTTCAGCATTGTAGCCTGATCTCTTAGCTTCGAAACGGTGGGTCTTGGACATTCATCCGATAATCGTAGTGCCTTTGGTGCCATTACCGCAAAATGATGTCAAAAACTATTTTTCTGGGTTTGAGCTTAACTTTCATTTCCGGAATTTTCCCTAGCTTGACTTGTTTTTGTACTTCTGGGAGCTTGCTGAATGGCTATTGAATGAACTTGTTGTTGTGTGTGTACCTTTGGGTTTGAATGAGAAATATAATGAAGCCATGACGGCTGCAAAAGTAAGCAAATTTAGGGGAAGTGTTGTCCGAACTTTTAAAGGGCTTGATTGCTTTGCGTTTGTGATCTAAGGCTTGGATTTGAGGAAGGGGATGATATTTGATGGATGGTTTCTGAACCATGGAGATGAGTGACCCTAAACTGTTTCCAAAGTTATTATTGAAATATTTCTTGCATTATTTACTCGACGGCATCTCATGCGTGCTTGCATGTGAATTCATGATATGATTTTGGCTTCAATGAGTTCTGGGAAAGTCTTGTGCTAGACACCAACGTCTCCACCCTGTTTATGGTTCACGTTCATGTTATCTGGAGCTCAAAAAGGGGCTCCCTCTCACTGTTAATGTTAAATGATCTATTTGAGCGTTGGGTGTTCAAGTGCAATGATTTCACTGGCTCACGAGAGCAATAAATGTACATTTGATCTTGGAATCATGACATCATTGAAATGCATTATTGGGAAATATATTTGATGACTGCTTTTACTGGTTACTCGCTGAGCTTCTAGCTCACCCCAAAACGATTTTATTCCCCTCCACAGGGCTCAAGGCGAAGGAATGGCGAGTAGTAGATATTCATGTGGCTGGATGGCATATATCTTGTACAGTTTGGATTTGGAATCATTTGATGTATAGTTGAAAATTTTGTTTCCGCTTCGTTTATGACATGTAATTATTGAAGAACTTGTTGTAATATTTGAGATTTATATTGTAATTCATTTGAGGACTGTAGTGAACGGCTGAGTCCCGGCGAGAGCTGGGCAGGCGGCCCGCCGAACCCTTTGGTTCGCCTTAGGGGGAGGTGGGGCCGTCACAGTTGGTATCAGAGCTTAGGTTTCAGATTCTTGTAGTGTATCCTAGGCTTGAAGTTTAGGATGCCGGACAGTGGGTTTGGTCTGAAATATTAGTGATTCTTGCGGGATGTCTCGACTTGATTGGTATAAGATGGAATGTCGAGGACGACGTTCTTTTAAGGAGGGGAGTTCGTGACGCCCCGAAAGAATGAGTGTGAGAACCCGGAAATTTTCTAATTTTCAGGTCAATCCGAGCAGCGTATCTTGTGAAAAGACGGAATTACCCTTGCTGCCCTAGTTTTACCCGAATGTGAGAATTGCGTCTGTAATTGGTTATTTTGGTTGGGAATGCTTCCGAATTGGTTGTTGAGGTCTTCTGATGAAATGTAGCCCTGTTTCTTATCTTTCAGATGGCTTTGGAATTTCTGAATTTGGACTTAGGTAGGTTGATTTATGATGTTTACACCAGAATGCGATTGGTGAACCTGTTTTTGCGGTTCTGGTGTAGTATCTTGCATTTTTGACCGTTTCCACTCGATACTGGACAGAGTTGGCTTCTTCAGCATTGTAGCCTGATCTCTTAGCTTCGAAACGGTGGGTCTTGGACATTCATCCGATAATCGTAGTGCCTTTGGTGCCATTACCGCAAAATGATGTCAAAAACTATTTTTCTGGGTTTGAGCTTAACTTTCATTTCCGGAATTTTCCCTAGCTTGACTTGTTTTTGTACTTCTGGGAGCTTGCTGAATGGCTATTGAATGAACTTGTTGTTGTGTGTGTACCTTTGGGTTTGAATGAGAAATATAATGAAGCCATGACGGCTGCAAAAGTAAGCAAATTTAGGGGAAGTGTTGTCCGAACTTTTAAAGGGCTTGATTGCTTTGCGTTTGTGATCTAAGGCTTGGATTTGAGGAAGGGGATGATATTTGATGGATGGTTTCTGAACCATGGAGATGAGTGACCCTAAACTGTTTCCAAAGTTATTATTGAAATATTTCTTGCATTATTTACTCGACGGCATCTCATGCGTGCTTGCATGTGAATTCATGATATGATTTTGGCTTCAATGAGTTCTGGGAAAGTCTTGTGCTAGACACCAACGTCTCCACCCTGTTTATGGTTCACGTTCATGTTATCTGGAGCTCAAAAAGGGGCTCCCTCTCACTGTTAATGTTAAATGATCTATTTGAGCGTTGGGTGTTCAAGTGCAATGATTTCACTGGCTCACGAGAGCAATAAATGTACATTTGATCTTGGAATCATGACATCATTGAAATGCATTATTGGGAAATATATTTGATGACTGCTTTTACTGGTTACTCGCTGAGCTTCTAGCTCACCCCAAAACGATTTTATTCCCCTCCACAGGGCTCAAGGCGAAGGAATGGCGAGTAGTAGATATTCATGTGGCTGGATGGCATATATCTTGTACAGTTTGGATTTGGAATCATTTGATGTATAGTTGAAAATTTTGTTTCCGCTTCGTTTATGACATGTAATTATTGAAGAACTTGTTGTAATATTTGAGATTTATATTGTAATTCATTTGAGGACTGTAGTGAACGGCTGAGTCCCGGCGAGAGCTGGGCAGGCGGCCCGCCGAACCCTTTGGTTCGCCTTAGGGGGAGGTGGGGCCGTCACAGTTGGTATCAGAGCTTAGGTTTCAGATTCTTGTAGTGTATCCTAGGCTTGAAGTTTAGGATGCCGGACAGTGGGTTTGGTCTGAAATATTAGTGATTCTTGCGGGATGTCTCGACTTGATTGGTATAAGATGGAATGTCGAGGACGACGTTCTTTTAAGGAGGGGAGTTCGTGACGCCCCGAAAGAATGAGTGTGAGAACCCGGAAATTTTCTAATTTTCAGGTCAATCCGAGCAGCGTATCTTGTGAAAAGACGGAATTACCCTTGCTGCCCTAGTTTTACCCGAATGTGAGAATTGCGTCTGTAATTGGTTATTTTGGTTGGGAATGCTTCCGAATTGGTTGTTGAGGTCTTCTGATGAAATGTAGCCCTGTTTCTTATCTTTCAGATGGCTTTGGAATTTCTGAATTTGGACTTAGGTAGGTTGATTTATGATGTTTACACCAGAATGCGATTGGTGAACCTGTTTTTGCGGTTCTGGTGTAGTATCTTGCATTTTTGACCGGGTTCCACTCGATACTGGACAGAGTTGGCTTCTTCAGCATTGTAGCCTGATCTCTTAGCTTCGAAACGGTGGGTCTTGGACATTCATCCGATAATCGTAGTGCCTTTGGTGCCATTACCGCAAAATGATGTCAAAAACTATTTTTCTGGGTTTGAGCTTAACTTTCATTTCCGGAATTTTCCCTAGCTTGACTTGTTTTTGTACTTCTGGGAGCTTGCTGAATGGCTATTGAATGAACTTGTTGTTGTGTGTGTACCTTTGGGTTTGAATGAGAAATATAATGAAGCCATGACGGCTGCAAAAGTAAGCAAATTTAGGGGAAGTGTTGTCCGAACTTTTAAAGGGCTTGATTGCTTTGCGTTTGTGATCTAAGGCTTGGATTTGAGGAAGGGGATGATATTTGATGGATGGTTTCTGAACCATGGAGATGAGTGACCCTAAACTGTTTCCAAAGTTATTATTGAAATATTTCTTGCATTATTTACTCGACGGCATCTCATGCGTGCTTGCATGTGAATTCATGATATGATTTTGGCTTCAATGAGTTCTGGGAAAGTCTTGTGCTAGACACCAACGTCTCCACCCTGTTTATGGTTCACGTTCATGTTATCTGGAGCTCAAAAAGGGGCTCCCTCTCACTGTTAATGTTAAATGATCTATTTGAGCGTTGGGTGTTCAAGTGCAATGATTTCACTGGCTCACGAGAGCAATAAATGTACATTTGATCTTGGAATCATGACATCATTGAAATGCATTATTGGGAAATATATTTGATGACTGCTTTTACTGGTTACTCGCTGAGCTTCTAGCTCACCCCAAAACGATTTTATTCCCCTCCACAGGGCTCAAGGCGAAGGAATGGCGAGTAGTAGATATTCATGTGGCTGGATGGCATATATCTTGTACAGTTTGGATTTGGAATCATTTGATGTATAGTTGAAAATTTTGTTTCCGCTTCGTTTATGACATGTAATTATTGAAGAACTTGTTGTAATATTTGAGATTTATATTGTAATTCATTTGAGGACTGTAGTGAACGGCTGAGTCCCGGCGAGAGCTGGGCAGGCGGCCCGCCGAACCCTTTGGTTCGCCTTAGGGGGAGGTGGGGCCGTCACAGTTGGTATCAGAGCTTAGGTTTCAGATTCTTGTAGTGTATCCTAGGCTTGAAGTTTAGGATGCCGGACAGTGGGTTTGGTCTGAAATATTAGTGATTCTTGCGGGATGTCTCGACTTGATTGGTATAAGATGGAATGTCGAGGACGACGTTCTTTTAAGGAGGGGAGTTTGTGACGCCCCGAAAGAATGAGTGTAAGAACCCAGAAATTTTCTAATTTTCAGGTCAATCCGAGCAGCGTATCTTGTGAAAAGACGGAATTACCCTTGCTGCCCTGGTTTTACCCGAATGTGAGAATTGCGTCTGTAATTGGTTATTTTGGTTGGGAATGCTTCCGAATTGGTTGTTGAGGTCTTCTGATGAAATTTAGCCCTGTTTCTTATCTTTCAGATGGCTTTGGAATTTCTGAATTTGGACTTAGGTAGGTTGATTTATGATGTTTACACCAGAATGCGATTGGTGAACCTGTTTTTGCGGTTCTGGTGTAGTATCTTGCATTTTTGACCGGGTTCCACTCGATACTGGACAGAGTTGGCTTCTTCAGCATTGTAGCCTGATCTCTTAGCTTCGAAACGGTGGGTCTTGGACATTCATCCGATAATCGTAGTGCCTTTGGTGCCATTACCGCAAAATGATGTCAAAAACTATTTTTCTGGGTTTGAGCTTAACTTTCATTTCCGGAATTTTCCCTAGCTTGACTTATTTTTGTACTTCTGGGAGCTTGCTGAATGGCTATTGAATGAACTTGTTGTTGTGTGTGTACCTTTGGGTTTGAATAAGAAATATAATGAAGCCATGACGGCTGCAAAAGTAAGCAAATTTAGGGGAAGTGTTGTCCGAACTTTTAAAGGGCTTGATTGCTTTGCGTTTGTGATCTAAGGCTTGGATTTGAGTAAGGCGATGATATTTGATGGATGGTTTCTGAACCATGGAGATGAGTGACCCTAAACTGTTTCCAAAGTTATTATTGAAATGTTTCTTGCATTATTTACTCGACGGCATCTCATGCGTGCTTGCATGTGAATTCATGATATGATTTTGGCTTCAATGAGTTCTGGGAAAGTCTTGTGCTAGACACCAACGTCTCCACCCTGTTTATGGTTCACGTTCATGTTATCTGGAGCTCAAAAAGGGGCTCCCTCTCACTGTTAATGTTAAATGATCTATTTGAGCGTTGGGTGTTCAAGTGCAATGATTTCACTGGCTCACGAGAGCAATAAATGTACATTTGATCTTGGAATCATGACATCATTGAAATGCATTATTGTGAAATATATTTGATGACTGCTTTTACTGGTTACTCACTGAGCTTCTAGCTCACCCCAAAATGATTTTATTCCCCTCCACAGGGCTCAAGACGAAGGAAGGGCGAGTAGTACATATTCATGTGGCTGGATGGCATGTATCTTGTACAGTTTGGATTTGGAATCATTTGATGTATAGTTGAAAATTTAGTTTCCGCTTCGCTTATGACATGTAATTATTGAAGAACTTGTTGTAATATTTGAGATTTATATTGTAATTCATTTGAGGACTGTAGTGAACGGCTGAGTCCCGGCGAGAGATGGGCAGGCGGCCCACCGAACCCTTTGGTTCGCCTTAAGGGGAGGTGGGGCCGTCACAGTTGGTATCAGAGCTTAGGCTTCAGATTCTTGTAGTATATCCTAGGCTTGAAGTTTAGGATGCCGGACAGTGGGTTTGGTCTGAAATATTAGTGATTCTTGCGGGATGTCTCGACTTGATTGGAATAAGATGGAATGTCGAGGACGACGTTCTTTTAAGGAGGGGAGTTTGTGACGCCCCGAAAGAATGAGTGTGAGAACCCAGAAATTTTCTAATTTTCAGGTCAATCCGAGCAGCGTATCTTGTGAAAAGACGGAATTACCCTTGCTGCCCTGGTTTTACCCGAATGTGAGAATTGCGTCTGTAATTGGTTATTTTGGTTGGGAATGCTTCCGAATTGATTGTTGAGGTCTTCTGATGAAATGTAGCCCTGTTTCTTATCTTTCGGATGGCTTTGGAATTTCTGAATTTGGACTTAGGTAGGTTGATTTATGATGTTTGCACCAGAATGCGATTGGTGAACCTGTTTTTGCGGTTCTGGTGTAGTATCTTGCATTTTTGACCTGGTTACACTCGATACAGGACAGAGTTGGCTTCTTCAGCATTGTAGCCTGATCTCTTAGCTTCGAAACGGTGGGTCTTGGACCTTCATCCGATAATCGTAGTGCCTTTGGTGCCATTACCGCAAAATGATGTCAAAAACTGTTTTTCTGGGTTTGAGCTTAACTTTCATTTCCGGACTTTTCCCTAGCTTGACTTGTATTTGTACTTCTGGGAGCTTGCTGAATGGCTATTGAATGAACTTGTTGTTGTGTGTGTATCTTTGGGTTTGAATGAGAAATATAATGAAGCCATGACGGCTGCAAAAGTAAGCAAATTTAGGGGAAGTGTTGTCCGAACTTTTAAAGGGCTTGATTGCTTTGCGTTTGTGATCTAAGGCTTGGATTTGAGGAAGGGGATGATATTTGATGGATGGTTTCTGAACCATGGAGATGAGTGACCCTAAACTGTTTCCAAAGTTATTATTGAAATGTTTCTTGCATTATTTACTCGACGGCATCTCATGCGTGCTTGCATGTGAATTCATGATATGATTTTGGCTTCAATGAGTTCTGGGAAAGTCTTGTGCTAGACACCAACGTCTCCACCCTGTTTATGGTTAACGTTCATGTTATCTGGAGCTCAAAAAGGGGCTCCCTCTCACTGTTAATGTTAAATGATCTATTTGAGCGTTGAGTGTTCAAGTGCAATGATTTCACAGGCTCACGAGACCAATAAATGTACATTTGATCTTGGAATCATGACATCATTGAAATGCATTATTGGGAAATATATTTGATGACTGCTTTTACTGGTTACTCGCTGAGCTTCTAGCTCACCACAAAACGATTTTATTCCCCTCCACAGGGCTCAAGGCGAAGGAATGGCGAGTAGTAGATATTCATGTGGCTGGATGGCATATATCTTGTACAGTTTGGATTTGGAATCATTTGATGTATAGTTGAAAATTTAGTTTCCGCTTCGCTTATGACATGTAATTTTTGAAGAACTTGTTGTAATATTTGAGATTTATATTGTAATTCATTTGAGGACTGTAGTGAACGGCTGAGTCCCGGCGAGAGCTGGGCAGGCGGCCCACCGAACCCTTTGGTTCGCCTTAGGGGGAGGTGGGGCCGTCACAGTTGGTATCAGAGCTTAGGCTTCAGATTCTTGTAGTATATCCTAGGCTTGAAGTTTAGGATGCCGGACAGTGGGTTTGGTCTGAAATATTAGTGATTCTTGCGGGATGTCTCGACTTGATTGGTATAAGATGGAATGTCGAGGACGACGTTCTTTTAAGGAGGGGAGTTTGTGACGCCCCGAAAGAATGAGTGTAAGAACCCAGAAATTTTCTAATTTTCAGGTCAATCCGAGCAGCGTATCTTGTGAAAAGACGGAATTACCCTTGCTGCCCTGGTTTTACCCGAATGTGAGAATTGCGTCTGTAATTGGTTATTTTGGTTGGGAATGCTTCCGAATTGGTTGTTGAGGTCTTCTGATGAAATTTAGCCCTGTTTCTTATCTTTCAGATGGCTTTGGAATTTCTGAATTTGGACTTAGGTAGGTTGATTTATGATGTTTACACCAGAATGCGATTGGTGAACCTGTTTTTGCGGTTCTGGTGTAGTATCTTGCATTTTTGACCGGGTTCCACTCGATACTGGACAGAGTTGGCTTCTTCAGCATTGTAGCCTGATCTCTTAGCTTCGAAACGGTGGGTCTTGGACATTCATCCGATAATCGTAGTGCCTTTGGTGCCATTACCGCAAAATGATGTCAAAAACTATTTTTCTGGGTTTGAGCTTAACTTTCATTTCCGGAATTTTCCCTAGCTTGACTTATTTTTGTACTTCTGGGAGCTTGCTGAATGGCTATTGAATGAACTTGTTGTTGTGTGTGTACCTTTGGGTTTGAATAAGAAATATAATGAAGCCATGACGGCTGCAAAAGTAAGCAAATTTAGGGGAAGTGTTGTCCGAACTTTTAAAGGGCTTGATTGCTTTGCGTTTGTGATCTAAGGCTTGGATTTGAGTAAGGCGATGATATTTGATGGATGGTTTCTGAACCATGGAGATGAGTGACCCTAAACTGTTTCCAAAGTTATTATTGAAATGTTTCTTGCATTATTTACTCGACGGCATCTCATGCGTGCTTGCATGTGAATTCATGATATGATTTTGGCTTCAATGAGTTCTGGGAAAGTCTTGTGCTAGACACCAACGTCTCCACCCTGTTTATGGTTCACGTTCATGTTATCTGGAGCTCAAAAAGGGGCTCCCTCTCACTGTTAATGTTAAATGATCTATTTGAGCGTTGGGTGTTCAAGTGCAATGATTTCACTGGCTCACGAGAGCAATAAATGTACATTTGATCTTGGAATCATGACATCATTGAAATGCATTATTGTGAAATATATTTGATGACTGCTTTTACTGGTTACTCGCTGAGCTTCTAGCTCACCCCAAAATGATTTTATTCCCCTCCACAGGGCTCAAGACGAAGGAAGGGCGAGTAGTACATATTCATGTGGCTGGATGGCATGTATCTTGTACAGTTTGGATTTGGAATCATTTGATGTATAGTTGAAAATTTAGTTTCCGCTTCGCTTATGACATGTAATTATTGAAGAACTTGTTGTAATATTTGAGATTTATATTGTAATTCATTTGGGGACTGTAGTGAACGGCTGAGTCCCGGCGAGATCTGGGCAGGCGGCCCACCGAACCCTTTGGTTCGCCTTAAGGGGAGGTGGGGCCGTCACAGTTGGTATCAGAGCTTAGGCTTCAGATTCTTGTAGTATATCCTAGGCTTGAAGTTTAGGATGCCGGACAGTGGGTTTGGTCTGAAATATTAGTGATTCTTGCGGGATGTCTCGACTTGATTGGAATAAGATGGAATGTTGAGGACGACGTTCTTTTAAGGAGGGGAGTTTGTGACGCCCCGAAAGAATGAGTGTGAGAACCCAGAAATTTTCTAATTTTCAGGTCAATCCGAGCAGCGTATCTTGTGAAAAGACGGAATTACCCTTGCTGCCCTGGTTTTACCCGAATGTGAGAATTGCGTCTGTAATTGGTTATTTTGGTTGGGAATGCTTCCGAATTGATTGTTGAGGTCTTCTGATGAAATGTAGCCCTGTTTCTTATCTTTCGGATGGCTTTGGAATTTCTGAATTTGGACTTAGGTAGGTTGATTTATGATGTTTGCACCAGAATGCGATTGGTGAACCTGTTTTTGCGGTTCTGGTGTAGTATCTTGCATTTTTGACCTGGTTACACTCGATACAGGACAGAGTTGGCTTCTTCAGCATTGTAGCCTGATCTCTTAGCTTCGAAACGGTGGGTCTTGGACCTTCATCCGATAATCGTAGTGCCTTTGGTGCCATTACCGTAAAATGATGTCAAAAACTGTTTTTCTGGGTTTGAGCTTAACTTTCATTTCCGGACTTTTCCCTAGCTTGACTTGTATTTGTACTTCTGGGAGCTTGCTGAATGGCTATTGAATGAACTTGTTGTTGTGTGTGTACCTTTGGGTTTGAATGAGAAATATAATGAAGCCATGACGGCTGCAAAAGTAAGCAAATTTAGGGGAAGTGTTGTCCGAACTTTTAAAGGGCTTGATTGCTTTGCGTTTGTGATCTAAGGCTTGGATTTGAGGAAGGGGATGATATTTGATGGATGGTTTCTGAACCATGGAGATGAGTGACCCTAAACTGTTTCCAAAGTTATTATTGAAATGTTTCTTGCATTATTTACTCGACGGCATCTCATGCGTGCTTGCATGTGAATTCATGATATGATTTTGGCTTCAATGAGTTCTGGGAAAGTCTTGTGCTAGACACCAACGTCTCCACCCTGTTTATGGTTCACGTTCATGTTATCTGGAGCTCAAAAAGGGGCTCCCTCTCACTGTTAATGTTAAATGATCTATTTGAGCGTTGGGTGTTCAAGTGCAATGATTTCACAGGCTCACGAGACCAATAAATGTACATTTGATCTTGGAATCATGACATCATTGAAATGCATTATTGGGAAATATATTTGATGACTGCTTTTACTGGTTACTCGCTGAGCTTCTAGCTCACCCCAAAACGATTTTATTCCCCTCCACAGGGCTCAAGGCGAAGGAATGGCGAGTAGTAGATATTCATGTGGCTGGATGGCATATATCTTGTACAGTTTGGATTTGGAATCATTTGATGTATAGTTGAAAATTTTGTTTCCGCTTCGTTTATGACATGTAATTATTGAAGAACTTGTTGTAATATTTGAGATTTATATTGTAATTCATTTGAGGACTGTAGTGAACGGCTGAGTCCCGGCGAGAGCTGGGCAGGCGGCCCGCCGAACCCTTTGGTTCGCCTTAGGGGGAGGTGGGGCCGTCACAGTTGGTATCAGAGCTTAGGTTTCAGATTCTTGTAGTGTATCCTAGGCTTGAAGTTTAGGATGCCGGACAGTGGGTTTGGTCTGAAATATTAGTGATTCTTGCGGGATGTCTCGACTTGATTGGTATAAGATGGAATGTCGAGGACGACGTTCTTTTAAGGAGGGGAGTTCGTGACGCCCCGAAAGAATGAGTGTGAGAACCCGGAAATTTTCTAATTTTCAGGTCAATCCGAGCAGCGTATCTTGTGAAAAGACGGAATTACCCTTGCTGCCCTAGTTTTACCCGAATGTGAGAATTGCGTCTGTAATTGGTTATTTTGGTTGGGAATGCTTCCGAATTGGTTGTTGAGGTCTTCTGATGAAATGTAGCCCTGTTTCTTATCTTTCAGATGGCTTTGGAATTTCTGAATTTGGACTTAGGTAGGTTGATTTATGATGTTTACACCAGAATGCGATTGGTGAACCTGTTTTTGCGGTTCTGGTGTAGTATCTTGCATTTTTGACCGGGTTCCACTCGATACTGGACAGAGTTGGCTTCTTCAGCATTGTAGCCTGATCTCTTAGCTTCGAAACGGTGGGTCTTGGACATTCATCCGATAATCGTAGTGCCTTTGGTGCCATTACCGCAAAATGATGTCAAAAACTATTTTTCTGGGTTTGAGCTTAACTTTCATTTCCGGAATTTTCCCTAGCTTGACTTGTTTTTGTACTTCTGGGAGCTTGCTGAATGGCTATTGAATGAACTTGTTGTTGTGTGTGTACCTTTGGGTTTGAATGAGAAATATAATGAAGCCATGACGGCTGCAAAAGTAAGCAAATTTAGGGGAAGTGTTGTCCGAACTTTTAAAGGGCTTGATTGCTTTGCGTTTGTGATCTAAGGCTTGGATTTGAGGAAGGGGATGATATTTGATGGATGGTTTCTGAACCATGGAGATGAGTGACCCTAAACTGTTTCCAAAGTTATTATTGAAATATTTCTTGCATTATTTACTCGACGGCATCTCATGCGTGCTTGCATGTGAATTCATGATATGATTTTGGCTTCAATGAGTTCTGGGAAAGTCTTGTGCTAGACACCAACGTCTCCACCCTGTTTATGGTTCACGTTCATGTTATCTGGAGCTCAAAAAGGGGCTCCCTCTCACTGTTAATGTTAAATGATCTATTTGAGCGTTGGGTGTTCAAGTGCAATGATTTCACTGGCTCACGAGAGCAATAAATGTACATTTGATCTTGGAATCATGACATCATTGAAATGCATTATTGGGAAATATATTTGATGACTGCTTTTACTGGTTACTCGCTGAGCTTCTAGCTCACCCCAAAACGATTTTATTCCCCTCCACAGGGCTCAAGGCGAAGGAATGGCGAGTAGTAGATATTCATGTGGCTGGATGGCATATATCTTGTACAGTTTGGATTTGGAATCATTTGATGTATAGTTGAAAATTTTGTTTCCGCTTCGTTTATGACATGTAATTATTGAAGAACTTGTTGTAATATTTGAGATTTATATTGTAATTCATTTGAGGACTGTAGTGAACGGCTGAGTCCCGGCGAGAGCTGGGCAGGCGGCCCGCCGAACCCTTTGGTTCGCCTTAGGGGGAGGTGGGGCCGTCACAGTTGGTATCAGAGCTTAGGTTTCAGATTCTTGTAGTGTATCCTAGGCTTGAAGTTTAGGATGCCGGACAGTGGGTTTGGTCTGAAATATTAGTGATTCTTGCGGGATGTCTCGACTTGATTGGTATAAGATGGAATGTCGAGGACGACGTTCTTTTAAGGAGGGGAGTTCGTGACGCCCCGAAAGAATGAGTGTGAGAACCCGGAAATTTTCTAATTTTCAGGTCAATCCGAGCAGCGTATCTTGTGAAAAGACGGAATTACCCTTGCTGCCCTAGTTTTACCCGAATGTGAGAATTGCGTCTGTAATTGGTTATTTTGGTTGGGAATGCTTCCGAATTGGTTGTTGAGGTCTTCTGATGAAATGTAGCCCTGTTTCTTATCTTTCAGATGGCTTTGGAATTTCTGAATTTGGACTTAGGTAGGTTGATTTATGATGTTTACACCAGAATGCGATTGGTGAACCTGTTTTTGCGGTTCTGGTGTAGTATCTTGCATTTTTGACCGGGTTCCACTCGATACTGGACAGAGTTGGCTTCTTCAGCATTGTAGCCTGATCTCTTAGCTTCGAAACGGTGGGTCTTGGACATTCATCCGATAATCGTAGTGCCTTTGGTGCCATTACCGCAAAATGATGTCAAAAACTATTTTTCTGGGTTTGAGCTTAACTTTCATTTCCGGAATTTTCCCTAGCTTGACTTGTTTTTGTACTTCTGGGAGCTTGCTGAATGGCTATTGAATGAACTTGTTGTTGTGTGTGTACCTTTGGGTTTGAATGAGAAATATAATGAAGCCATGACGGCTGCAAAAGTAAGCAAATTTAGGGGAAGTGTTGTCCGAACTTTTAAAGGGCTTGATTGCTTTGCGTTTGTGATCTAAGGCTTGGATTTGAGGAAGGGGATGATATTTGATGGATGGTTTCTGAACCATGGAGATGAGTGACCCTAAACTGTTTCCAAAGTTATTATTGAAATATTTCTTGCATTATTTACTCGACGGCATCTCATGCGTGCTTGCATGTGAATTCATGATATGATTTTGGCTTCAATGAGTTCTGGGAAAGTCTTGTGCTAGACACCAACGTCTCCACCCTGTTTATGGTTCACGTTCATGTTATCTGGAGCTCAAAAAGGGGCTCCCTCTCACTGTTAATGTTAAATGATCTATTTGAGCGTTGGGTGTTCAAGTGCAATGATTTCACTGGCTCACGAGAGCAATAAATGTACATTTGATCTTGGAATCATGACATCATTGAAATGCATTATTGGGAAATATATTTGATGACTGCTTTTACTGGTTACTCGCTGAGCTTCTAGCTCACCCCAAAACGATTTTATTCCCCTCCACAGGGCTCAAGGCGAAGGAATGGCGAGTAGTAGATATTCATGTGGCTGGATGGCATATATCTTGTACAGTTTGGATTTGGAATCATTTGATGTATAGTTGAAAATTTTGTTTCCGCTTCGTTTATGACATGTAATTATTGAAGAACTTGTTGTAATATTTGAGATTTATATTGTAATTCATTTGAGGACTGTAGTGAACGGCTGAGTCCCGGCGAGAGCTGGGCAGGCGGCCCGCCGAACCCTTTGGTTCGCCTTAGGGGGAGGTGGGGCCGTCACAGTTGGTATCAGAGCTTAGGTTTCAGATTCTTGTAGTGTATCCTAGGCTTGAAGTTTAGGATGCCGGACAGTGGGTTTGGTCTGAAATATTAGTGATTCTTGCGGGATGTCTCGACTTGATTGGTATAAGATGGAATGTCGAGGACGACGTTCTTTTAAGGAGGGGAGTTCGTGACGCCCCGAAAGAATGAGTGTGAGAACCCGGAAATTTTCTAATTTTCAGGTCAATCCGAGCAGCGTATCTTGTGAAAAGACGGAATTACCCTTGCTGCCCTAGTTTTACCCGAATGTGAGAATTGCGTCTGTAATTGGTTATTTTGGTTGGGAATGCTTCCGAATTGGTTGTTGAGGTCTTCTGATGAAATGTAGCCCTGTTTCTTATCTTTCAGATGGCTTTGGAATTTCTGAATTTGGACTTAGGTAGGTTGATTTATGATGTTTACACCAGAATGCGATTGGTGAACCTGTTTTTGCGGTTCTGGTGTAGTATCTTGCATTTTTGACCGGGTTCCACTCGATACTGGACAGAGTTGGCTTCTTCAGCATTGTAGCCTGATCTCTTAGCTTCGAAACGGTGGGTCTTGGACATTCATCCGATAATCGTAGTGCCTTTGGTGCCATTACCGCAAAATGATGTCAAAAACTATTTTTCTGGGTTTGAGCTTAACTTTCATTTCCGGAATTTTCCCTAGCTTGACTTGTTTTTGTACTTCTGGGAGCTTGCTGAATGGCTATTGAATGAACTTGTTGTTGTGTGTGTACCTTTGGGTTTGAATGAGAAATATAATGAAGCCATGACGGCTGCAAAAGTAAGCAAATTTAGGGGAAGTGTTGTCCGAACTTTTAAAGGGCTTGATTGCTTTGCGTTTGTGATCTAAGGCTTGGATTTGAGGAAGGGGATGATATTTGATGGATGGTTTCTGAACCATGGAGATGAGTGACCCTAAACTGTTTCCAAAGTTATTATTGAAATATTTCTTGCATTATTTACTCGACGGCATCTCATGCGTGCTTGCATGTGAATTCATGATATGATTTTGGCTTCAATGAGTTCTGGGAAAGTCTTGTGCTAGACACCAACGTCTCCACCCTGTTTATGGTTCACGTTCATGTTATCTGGAGCTCAAAAAGGGGCTCCCTCTCACTGTTAATGTTAAATGATCTATTTGAGCGTTGGGTGTTCAAGTGCAATGATTTCACTGGCTCACGAGAGCAATAAATGTACATTTGATCTTGGAATCATGACATCATTGAAATGCATTATTGGGAAATATATTTGATGACTGCTTTTACTGGTTACTCGCTGAGCTTCTAGCTCACCCCAAAACGATTTTATTCCCCTCCACAGGGCTCAAGGCGAAGGAATGGCGAGTAGTAGATATTCATGTGGCTGGATGGCATATATCTTGTACAGTTTGGATTTGGAATCATTTGATGTATAGTTGAAAATTTTGTTTCCGCTTCGTTTATGACATGTAATTATTGAAGAACTTGTTGTAATATTTGAGATTTATATTGTAATTCATTTGAGGACTGTAGTGAACGGCTGAGTCCCGGCGAGAGCTGGGCAGGCGGCCCGCCGAACCCTTTGGTTCGCCTTAGGGGGAGGTGGGGCCGTCACAGTTGGTATCAGAGCTTAGGTTTCAGATTCTTGTAGTGTATCCTAGGCTTGAAGTTTAGGATGCCGGACAGTGGGTTTGGTCTGAAATATTAGTGATTCTTGCGGGATGTCTCGACTTGATTGGTATAAGATGGAATGTCGAGGACGACGTTCTTTTAAGGAGGGGAGTTTGTGACGCCCCGAAAGAATGAGTGTAAGAACCCAGAAATTTTCTAATTTTCAGGTCAATCCGAGCAGCGTATCTTGTGAAAAGACGGAATTACCCTTGCTGCCCTGGTTTTACCCGAATGTGAGAATTGCGTCTGTAATTGGTTATTTTGGTTGGGAATGCTTCCGAATTGGTTGTTGAGGTCTTCTGATGAAATTTAGCCCTGTTTCTTATCTTTCAGATGGCTTTGGAATTTCTGAATTTGGACTTAGGTAGGTTGATTTATGATGTTTACACCAGAATGCGATTGGTGAACCTGTTTTTGCGGTTCTGGTGTAGTATCTTGCATTTTTGACCGGGTTCCACTCGATACTGGACAGAGTTGGCTTCTTCAGCATTGTAGCCTGATCTCTTAGCTTCGAAACGGTGGGTCTTGGACATTCATCCGATAATCGTAGTGCCTTTGGTGCCATTACCGCAAAATGATGTCAAAAACTATTTTTCTGGGTTTGAGCTTAACTTTCATTTCCGGAATTTTCCCTAGCTTGACTTATTTTTGTACTTCTGGGAGCTTGCTGAATGGCTATTGAATGAACTTGTTGTTGTGTGTGTACCTTTGGGTTTGAATAAGAAATATAATGAAGCCATGACGGCTGCAAAAGTAAGCAAATTTAGGGGAAGTGTTGTCCGAACTTTTAAAGGGCTTGATTGCTTTGCGTTTGTGATCTAAGGCTTGGATTTGAGTAAGGCGATGATATTTGATGGATGGTTTCTGAACCATGGAGATGAGTGACCCTAAACTGTTTCCAAAGTTATTATTGAAATGTTTCTTGCATTATTTACTCGACGGCATCTCATGCGTGCTTGCATGTGAATTCATGATATGATTTTGGCTTCAATGAGTTCTGGGAAAGTCTTGTGCTAGACACCAACGTCTCCACCCTGTTTATGGTTCACGTTCATGTTATCTGGAGCTCAAAAAGGGGCTCCCTCTCACTGTTAATGTTAAATGATCTATTTGAGCGTTGGGTGTTCAAGTGCAATGATTTCACTGGCTCACGAGAGCAATAAATGTACATTTGATCTTGGAATCATGACATCATTGAAATGCATTATTGTGAAATATATTTGATGACTGCTTTTACTGGTTACTCACTGAGCTTCTAGCTCACCCCAAAATGATTTTATTCCCCTCCACAGGGCTCAAGACGAAGGAAGGGCGAGTAGTACATATTCATGTGGCTGGATGGCATGTATCTTGTACAGTTTGGATTTGGAATCATTTGATGTATAGTTGAAAATTTAGTTTCCGCTTCGCTTATGACATGTAATTATTGAAGAACTTGTTGTAATATTTGAGATTTATATTGTAATTCATTTGAGGACTGTAGTGAACGGCTGAGTCCCGGCGAGAGATGGGCAGGCGGCCCACCGAACCCTTTGGTTCGCCTTAAGGGGAGGTGGGGCCGTCACAGTTGGTATCAGAGCTTAGGCTTCAGATTCTTGTAGTATATCCTAGGCTTGAAGTTTAGGATGCCGGACAGTGGGTTTGGTCTGAAATATTAGTGATTCTTGCGGGATGTCTCGACTTGATTGGAATAAGATGGAATGTCGAGGACGACGTTCTTTTAAGGAGGGGAGTTTGTGACGCCCCGAAAGAATGAGTGTGAGAACCCAGAAATTTTCTAATTTTCAGGTCAATCCGAGCAGCGTATCTTGTGAAAAGACGGAATTACCCTTGCTGCCCTGGTTTTACCCGAATGTGAGAATTGCGTCTGTAATTGGTTATTTTGGTTGGGAATGCTTCCGAATTGATTGTTGAGGTCTTCTGATGAAATGTAGCCCTGTTTCTTATCTTTCGGATGGCTTTGGAATTTCTGAATTTGGACTTAGGTAGGTTGATTTATGATGTTTGCACCAGAATGCGATTGGTGAACCTGTTTTTGCGGTTCTGGTGTAGTATCTTGCATTTTTGACCTGGTTACACTCGATACAGGACAGAGTTGGCTTCTTCAGCATTGTAGCCTGATCTCTTAGCTTCGAAACGGTGGGTCTTGGACCTTCATCCGATAATCGTAGTGCCTTTGGTGCCATTACCGCAAAATGATGTCAAAAACTGTTTTTCTGGGTTTGAGCTTAACTTTCATTTCCGGACTTTTCCCTAGCTTGACTTGTATTTGTACTTCTGGGAGCTTGCTGAATGGCTATTGAATGAACTTGTTGTTGTGTGTGTATCTTTGGGTTTGAATGAGAAATATAATGAAGCCATGACGGCTGCAAAAGTAAGCAAATTTAGGGGAAGTGTTGTCCGAACTTTTAAAGGGCTTGATTGCTTTGCGTTTGTGATCTAAGGCTTGGATTTGAGGAAGGGGATGATATTTGATGGATGGTTTCTGAACCATGGAGATGAGTGACCCTAAACTGTTTCCAAAGTTATTATTGAAATGTTTCTTGCATTATTTACTCGACGGCATCTCATGCGTGCTTGCATGTGAATTCATGATATGATTTTGGCTTCAATGAGTTCTGGGAAAGTCTTGTGCTAGACACCAACGTCTCCACCCTGTTTATGGTTAACGTTCATGTTATCTGGAGCTCAAAAAGGGGCTCCCTCTCACTGTTAATGTTAAATGATCTATTTGAGCGTTGAGTGTTCAAGTGCAATGATTTCACAGGCTCACGAGACCAATAAATGTACATTTGATCTTGGAATCATGACATCATTGAAATGCATTATTGGGAAATATATTTGATGACTGCTTTTACTGGTTACTCGCTGAGCTTCTAGCTCACCACAAAACGATTTTATTCCCCTCCACAGGGCTCAAGGCGAAGGAATGGCGAGTAGTAGATATTCATGTGGCTGGATGGCATATATCTTGTACAGTTTGGATTTGGAATCATTTGATGTATAGTTGAAAATTTAGTTTCCGCTTCGCTTATGACATGTAATTTTTGAAGAACTTGTTGTAATATTTGAGATTTATATTGTAATTCATTTGAGGACTGTAGTGAACGGCTGAGTCCCGGCGAGAGCTGGGCAGGCGGCCCACCGAACCCTTTGGTTCGCCTTAGGGGGAGGTGGGGCCGTCACAGTTGGTATCAGAGCTTAGGCTTCAGATTCTTGTAGTATATCCTAGGCTTGAAGTTTAGGATGCCGGACAGTGGGTTTGGTCTGAAATATTAGTGATTCTTGCGGGATGTCTCGACTTGATTGGTATAAGATGGAATGTCGAGGACGACGTTCTTTTAAGGAGGGGAGTTTGTGACGCCCCGAAAGAATGAGTGTAAGAACCCAGAAATTTTCTAATTTTCAGGTCAATCCGAGCAGCGTATCTTGTGAAAAGACGGAATTACCCTTGCTGCCCTGGTTTTACCCGAATGTGAGAATTGCGTCTGTAATTGGTTATTTTGGTTGGGAATGCTTCCGAATTGGTTGTTGAGGTCTTCTGATGAAATTTAGCCCTGTTTCTTATCTTTCAGATGGCTTTGGAATTTCTGAATTTGGACTTAGGTAGGTTGATTTATGATGTTTACACCAGAATGCGATTGGTGAACCTGTTTTTGCGGTTCTGGTGTAGTATCTTGCATTTTTGACCGGGTTCCACTCGATACTGGACAGAGTTGGCT
Source organism: Coffea arabica (assembly GCF_036785885.1). Taxonomy (NCBI): domain Eukaryota; kingdom Viridiplantae; phylum Streptophyta; class Magnoliopsida; order Gentianales; family Rubiaceae; genus Coffea; species Coffea arabica. The sequence continues at coordinate 19,059,994 of NC_092318.1, read as the reverse complement.
TCTTCAGCATTGTAGCCTGATCTCTTAGCTTCGAAACGGTGGGTCTTGGACATTCATCCGATAATCGTAGTGCCTTTGGTGCCATTACCGCAAAATGATGTCAAAAACTATTTTTCTGGGTTTGAGCTTAACTTTCATTTCCGGAATTTTCCCTAGCTTGACTTATTTTTGTACTTCTGGGAGCTTGCTGAATGGCTATTGAATGAACTTGTTGTTGTGTGTGTACCTTTGGGTTTGAATAAGAAATATAATGAAGCCATGACGGCTGCAAAAGTAAGCAAATTTAGGGGAAGTGTTGTCCGAACTTTTAAAGGGCTTGATTGCTTTGCGTTTGTGATCTAAGGCTTGGATTTGAGTAAGGCGATGATATTTGATGGATGGTTTCTGAACCATGGAGATGAGTGACCCTAAACTGTTTCCAAAGTTATTATTGAAATGTTTCTTGCATTATTTACTCGACGGCATCTCATGCGTGCTTGCATGTGAATTCATGATATGATTTTGGCTTCAATGAGTTCTGGGAAAGTCTTGTGCTAGACACCAACGTCTCCACCCTGTTTATGGTTCACGTTCATGTTATCTGGAGCTCAAAAAGGGGCTCCCTCTCACTGTTAATGTTAAATGATCTATTTGAGCGTTGGGTGTTCAAGTGCAATGATTTCACTGGCTCACGAGAGCAATAAATGTACATTTGATCTTGGAATCATGACATCATTGAAATGCATTATTGTGAAATATATTTGATGACTGCTTTTACTGGTTACTCGCTGAGCTTCTAGCTCACCCCAAAATGATTTTATTCCCCTCCACAGGGCTCAAGACGAAGGAAGGGCGAGTAGTACATATTCATGTGGCTGGATGGCATGTATCTTGTACAGTTTGGATTTGGAATCATTTGATGTATAGTTGAAAATTTAGTTTCCGCTTCGCTTATGACATGTAATTATTGAAGAACTTGTTGTAATATTTGAGATTTATATTGTAATTCATTTGGGGACTGTAGTGAACGGCTGAGTCCCGGCGAGATCTGGGCAGGCGGCCCACCGAACCCTTTGGTTCGCCTTAAGGGGAGGTGGGGCCGTCACAGTTGGTATCAGAGCTTAGGCTTCAGATTCTTGTAGTATATCCTAGGCTTGAAGTTTAGGATGCCGGACAGTGGGTTTGGTCTGAAATATTAGTGATTCTTGCGGGATGTCTCGACTTGATTGGAATAAGATGGAATGTTGAGGACGACGTTCTTTTAAGGAGGGGAGTTTGTGACGCCCCGAAAGAATGAGTGTGAGAACCCAGAAATTTTCTAATTTTCAGGTCAATCCGAGCAGCGTATCTTGTGAAAAGACGGAATTACCCTTGCTGCCCTGGTTTTACCCGAATGTGAGAATTGCGTCTGTAATTGGTTATTTTGGTTGGGAATGCTTCCGAATTGATTGTTGAGGTCTTCTGATGAAATGTAGCCCTGTTTCTTATCTTTCGGATGGCTTTGGAATTTCTGAATTTGGACTTAGGTAGGTTGATTTATGATGTTTGCACCAGAATGCGATTGGTGAACCTGTTTTTGCGGTTCTGGTGTAGTATCTTGCATTTTTGACCTGGTTACACTCGATACAGGACAGAGTTGGCTTCTTCAGCATTGTAGCCTGATCTCTTAGCTTCGAAACGGTGGGTCTTGGACCTTCATCCGATAATCGTAGTGCCTTTGGTGCCATTACCGTAAAATGATGTCAAAAACTGTTTTTCTGGGTTTGAGCTTAACTTTCATTTCCGGACTTTTCCCTAGCTTGACTTGTATTTGTACTTCTGGGAGCTTGCTGAATGGCTATTGAATGAACTTGTTGTTGTGTGTGTACCTTTGGGTTTGAATGAGAAATATAATGAAGCCATGACGGCTGCAAAAGTAAGCAAATTTAGGGGAAGTGTTGTCCGAACTTTTAAAGGGCTTGATTGCTTTGCGTTTGTGATCTAAGGCTTGGATTTGAGGAAGGGGATGATATTTGATGGATGGTTTCTGAACCATGGAGATGAGTGACCCTAAACTGTTTCCAAAGTTATTATTGAAATGTTTCTTGCATTATTTACTCGACGGCATCTCATGCGTGCTTGCATGTGAATTCATGATATGATTTTGGCTTCAATGAGTTCTGGGAAAGTCTTGTGCTAGACACCAACGTCTCCACCCTGTTTATGGTTCACGTTCATGTTATCTGGAGCTCAAAAAGGGGCTCCCTCTCACTGTTAATGTTAAATGATCTATTTGAGCGTTGGGTGTTCAAGTGCAATGATTTCACAGGCTCACGAGACCAATAAATGTACATTTGATCTTGGAATCATGACATCATTGAAATGCATTATTGGGAAATATATTTGATGACTGCTTTTACTGGTTACTCGCTGAGCTTCTAGCTCACCCCAAAACGATTTTATTCCCCTCCACAGGGCTCAAGGCGAAGGAATGGCGAGTAGTAGATATTCATGTGGCTGGATGGCATATATCTTGTACAGTTTGGATTTGGAATCATTTGATGTATAGTTGAAAATTTAGTTTCCGCTTCGCTTATGACATGTAATTATTGAAGAACTTGTTGTAATATTTGAGATTTATATTGTAATTCATTTGAGGACTGTAGTGAACGGCTGAGTCCCGGCGAGAGCTGGGCAGGCGGCCCGCCGAACCCTTTGGTTCGCCTTAGGGGGAGGTGGGGCCGTCACAGTTGGTATCAGAGCTTAGGCTTCAGATTCTTGTAGTGTATCCTAGGCTTGAAGTTTAGGATGCCGGACAGTGGGTTTGGTCTGAAATATTAGTGATTCTTGCGGGATGTCTCGACTTGATTGGTATAAGATGGAATGTCGAGGACGACGTTCTTTTAAGGAGGGGAGTTCGTGACGCCCCGAAAGAATGAGTGTGAGAACCCGGAAATTTTCTAATTTTCAGGTCAATCCGAGCAGCGTATCTTGTGAAAAGACGGAATTACCCTTGCTGCCCTGGTTTTACCCGAATGTGAGAATTGCGTCTGTAATTGGTTATTTTGGTTGGGAATTCTTCCGAATTGGTTGTTGAGGTCTTCTGATGAAATGTAGCCCTGTTTCTTATCTTTCAGATGGCTTTGGAATTTCTGAATTTGGACTTAGGTAGGTTGATTTATGATGTTTACACCAGAATGCGATTGGTGAACCTGTTTTTGCGGTTCTGGTGTAGTATCTTGCATTTTTGACCGGGTTCCACTCGATACTGGACAGAGTTGGCTTCTTCAGCATTGTAGCCTGATCTCTTAGCTTCGAAACGGTGGGTCTTGGACATTCATCCGATAATCGTAGTGCCTTTGGTGCCATTACCGCAAAATGATGTCAAAAACTATTTTTCTGGGTTTGAGCTTAACTTTCATTTCCGGAATTTTCCCTAGCTTGACTTGTTTTTGTACTTCTGGGAGCTTGCTGAATGGCTATTGAATGAACTTGTTGTTGTGTGTGTACCTTTGGGTTTGAATGAGAAATATAATGAAGCCATGACGGCTGCAAAAGTAAGCAAATTTAGGGGAAGTGTTGTCCGAACTTTTAAAGGGCTTGATTGCTTTGCGTTTGTGATCTAAGGCTTGGATTTGAGTAAGGCGATGATATTTGGTGGATGGTTTCTGAACCATGGAGATGAGTGACCCTAAACTGTTTCCAAAGTTATTATTGAAATGTTTCTTGCATTATTTACTCGACGGCATCTCATGCGTGCTTGCATGTGAATTCATGATATGATTTTGGCTTCAATGAGTTCTGGGAAAGTCTTGTGCTAGACACCAACGTCTCCACCCTGTTTATGGTTCACGTTCATGTTATCTGGAGCTCAAAAAGGGGCTCCCTCTCACTGTTAATGTTAAATGATCTATTTGAGCGTTGGGTGTTCAAGTGCAATGATTTCACTGGCTCACGAGAGCAATAAATGTACATTTGATCTTGGAATCATGACATCATTGAAATACATTATTGTGAAATATATTTGATGACTGCTTTTACTGGTTACTCGCTGAGCTTCTAGCTCACCCCAAAACGATTTTATTCCCCTCCACAGGGCTCAAGACGAAGGAAGGGCGAGTAGTACATATTCATGTGGCTGGATGGCATGTATCTTGTACAGTTTGGATTTGGAATCATTTGATGTATAGTTGAAAATTTAGTTTCCGCTTCGCTTATGACATGTAATTATTGAAGAACTTGTTGTAATATTTGAGATTTATATTGTAATTCATTTGAGGACTGTAGTGAACGGCTGAGTCCCGGCGAGAGTTGGGCAGGCGGCCCGCCGAACCCTTTGGTTCGCCTTAGGGGGAGGTGGGGCCGTCACAGTTGGTATCAGAGCTTAGGCTTCAGATTCTTGTAGTGTATCCTAGGCTTGAAGTTTAGGATGCCGGACAGTGGGTTTGGTCTGAAATATTAGTGATTCTTGCGGGATGTCTCGACTTGATTGGTATAAGATGGAATGTCGAGGACGACGTTCTTTTAAGGAGGGGAGTTCGTGACGCCCCGAAAGAATGAGTGTGAGAACCCAGAAATTTTCTAATTTTCAGGTCAATCCGAGCAGCGTATCTTGTGAAAAGACGGAATTACCCTTGCTGCCCTGGTTTTACCCGAATGTGAGAATTGCGTCTGTAATTGGTTATTTTGGTTGGGAATGCTTCCGAATTGATTGTTGAGGTCTTCTGATGAAATGTAGCCCTGTTTCTTATCTTTCGGATGGCTTTGGAATTTCTGAATTTGGACTTAGGTAGGTTGATTTATGATGTTTGCACCAGAATGCGATTGGTGAACCTGTTTTTGCGGTTCTGGTGTAGTATCTTGCATTTTTGACCTGGTTACACTCGATACAGGACAGAGTTGGCTTCTTCAGCATTGTAGCCTGATCTCTTAGCTTCGAAACGGTGGGTCTTGGACCTTCATCCGATAATCGTAGTGCCTTTGGTGCCATTACCGCAAAATGATGTCAAAAACTGTTTTTCTGGGTTTGAGCTTAACTTTCATTTCCGGACTTTTCCCTAGCTTGACTTGTATTTGTACTTCTGGGAGCTTGCTGAATGGCTATTGAATGAACTTGTTGTTGTGTGTGTACCTTTGGGTTTGAATGAGAAATATAATGAAGCCATGACGGCTGCAAAAGTAAGCAAATTTAGGGGAAGTGTTGTCCGAACTTTTAAAGGGCTTGATTGCTTTGCGTTTGTGATCTAAGGCTTGGATTTGAGGAAGGGGATGATATTTGATGGATGGTTTCTGAACCATGGAGATGAGTGACCCTAAACTGTTTCCAAAGTTATTATTGAAATGTTTCTTGCATTATTTACTCGACGGCATCTCATGCGTGCTTGCATGTGAATTCATGATATGATTTTGGCTTCAATGAGTTCTGGGAAAGTCTTGTGCTAGACACCAACGTCTCCACCCTGTTTATGGTTCACGTTCATGTTATCTGGAGCTCAAAAAGGGGCTCCCTCTCACTGTTAATGTTAAATGATCTATTTGAGCGTTGGGTGTTCAAGTGCAATGATTTCACAGGCTCACGAGACCAATAAATGTACATTTGATCTTGGAATCATGACATCATTGAAATGCATTATTGGGAAATATATTTGATGACTGCTTTTACTGGTTACTCGCTGAGCTTCTAGCTCACCCCAAAACGATTTTATTCCCCTCCACAGGGCTCAAGGCGAAGGAATGGCGAGTAGTAGATATTCATGTGGCTGGATGGCATATATCTTGTACAGTTTGGATTTGGAATCATTTGATGTATAGTTGAAAATTTAGTTTCCGCTTCGCTTATGACATGTAATTATTGAAGAACTTGTTGTAATATTTGAGATTTATATTGTAATTCATTTGAGGACTGTAGTGAACGGCTGAGTCCCGGCGAGAGCTGGGCAGGCGGCCCGCCGAACCCTTTGGTTCGCCTTAGGGGGAGGTGGGGCCGTCACAGTTGGTATCAGAGCTTAGGCTTCAGATTCTTGTAGTGTATCCTAGGCTTGAAGTTTAGGATGCCGGACAGTGGGTTTGGTCTGAAATATTAGTGATTCTTGCGGGATGTCTCGACTTGATTGGTATAAGATGGAATGTCGAGGACGACGTTCTTTTAAGGAGGGGAGTTCGTGACGCCCCGAAAGAATGAGTGTGAGAACCCGGAAATTTTCTAATTTTCAGGTCAATCCGAGCAGCGTATCTTGTGAAAAGACGGAATTACCCTTGCTGCCCTGGTTTTACCCGAATGTGAGAATTGCGTCTGTAATTGGTTATTTTGGTTGGGAATTCTTCCGAATTGGTTGTTGAGGTCTTCTGATGAAATGTAGCCCTGTTTCTTATCTTTCAGATGGCTTTGGAATTTCTGAATTTGGACTTAGGTAGGTTGATTTATGATGTTTACACCAGAATGCGATTGGTGAACCTGTTTTTGCGGTTCTGGTGTAGTATCTTGCATTTTTGACCGGGTTCCACTCGATACTGGACAGAGTTGGCTTCTTCAGCATTGTAGCCTGATCTCTTAGCTTCGAAACGGTGGGTCTTGGACATTCATCCGATAATCGTAGTGCCTTTGGTGCCATTACCGCAAAATGATGTCAAAAACTATTTTTCTGGGTTTGAGCTTAACTTTCATTTCCGGAATTTTCCCTAGCTTGACTTGTTTTTGTACTTCTGGGAGCTTGCTGAATGGCTATTGAATGAACTTGTTGTTGTGTGTGTACCTTTGGGTTTGAATGAGAAATATAATGAAGCCATGACGGCTGCAAAAGTAAGCAAATTTAGGGGAAGTGTTGTCCGAACTTTTAAAGGGCTTGATTGCTTTGCGTTTGTGATCTAAGGCTTGGATTTGAGTAAGGCGATGATATTTGGTGGATGGTTTCTGAACCATGGAGATGAGTGACCCTAAACTGTTTCCAAAGTTATTATTGAAATGTTTCTTGCATTATTTACTCGACGGCATCTCATGCGTGCTTGCATGTGAATTCATGATATGATTTTGGCTTCAATGAGTTCTGGGAAAGTCTTGTGCTAGACACCAACGTCTCCACCCTGTTTATGGTTCACGTTCATGTTATCTGGAGCTCAAAAAGGGGCTCCCTCTCACTGTTAATGTTAAATGATCTATTTGAGCGTTGGGTGTTCAAGTGCAATGATTTCACTGGCTCACGAGAGCAATAAATGTACATTTGATCTTGGAATCATGACATCATTGAAATACATTATTGTGAAATATATTTGATGACTGCTTTTACTGGTTACTCGCTGAGCTTCTAGCTCACCCCAAAACGATTTTATTCCCCTCCACAGGGCTCAAGACGAAGGAAGGGCGAGTAGTACATATTCATGTGGCTGGATGGCATGTATCTTGTACAGTTTGGATTTGGAATCATTTGATGTATAGTTGAAAATTTAGTTTCCGCTTCGCTTATGACATGTAATTATTGAAGAACTTGTTGTAATATTTGAGATTTATATTGTAATTCATTTGAGGACTGTAGTGAACGGCTGAGTCCCGGCGAGAGTTGGGCAGGCGGCCCGCCGAACCCTTTGGTTCGCCTTAGGGGGAGGTGGGGCCGTCACAGTTGGTATCAGAGCTTAGGCTTCAGATTCTTGTAGTGTATCCTAGGCTTGAAGTTTAGGATGCCGGACAGTGGGTTTGGTCTGAAATATTAGTGATTCTTGCGGGATGTCTCGACTTGATTGGTATAAGATGGAATGTCGAGGACGACGTTCTTTTAAGGAGGGGAGTTCGTGACGCCCCGAAAGAATGAGTGTGAGAACCCAGAAATTTTCTAATTTTCAGGTCAATCCGAGCAGCGTATCTTGTGAAAAGACGGAATTACCCTTGCTGCCCTGGTTTTACCCGAATGTGAGAATTGCGTCTGTAATTGGTTATTTTGGTTGGGAATGCTTCCGAATTGATTGTTGAGGTCTTCTGATGAAATGTAGCCCTGTTTCTTATCTTTCGGATGGCTTTGGAATTTCTGAATTTGGACTTAGGTAGGTTGATTTATGATGTTTGCACCAGAATGCGATTGGTGAACCTGTTTTTGCGGTTCTGGTGTAGTATCTTGCATTTTTGACCTGGTTACACTCGATACAGGACAGAGTTGGCTTCTTCAGCATTGTAGCCTGATCTCTTAGCTTCGAAACGGTGGGTCTTGGACCTTCATCCGATAATCGTAGTGCCTTTGGTGCCATTACCGCAAAATGATGTCAAAAACTGTTTTTCTGGGTTTGAGCTTAACTTTCATTTCCGGACTTTTCCCTAGCTTGACTTGTATTTGTACTTCTGGGAGCTTGCTGAATGGCTATTGAATGAACTTGTTGTTGTGTGTGTACCTTTGGGTTTGAATGAGAAATATAATGAAGCCATGACGGCTGCAAAAGTAAGCAAATTTAGGGGAAGTGTTGTCCGAACTTTTAAAGGGCTTGATTGCTTTGCGTTTGTGATCTAAGGCTTGGATTTGAGGAAGGGGATGATATTTGATGGATGGTTTCTGAACCATGGAGATGAGTGACCCTAAACTGTTTCCAAAGTTATTATTGAAATGTTTCTTGCATTATTTACTCGACGGCATCTCATGCGTGCTTGCATGTGAATTCATGATATGATTTTGGTTTCAATGAGTTCTGGGAAAGTCTTGTGCTAGACACCAACGTCTCCACCCTGTTTATGGTTCACGTTCATGTTATCTGGAGCTCAAAAAGGGGCTCCCTCTCACTGTTAATGTTAAATGATCTATTTGAGCGTTGGGTGTTCAAGTGCAATGATTTCACAGGCTCACGAGACCAATAAATGTACATTTGATCTTGGAATCATGACATCATTGAAATGCATTATTGGGAAATATATTTGATGACTGCTTTTACTGGTTACTCGCTGAGCTTCTAGCTCACCCCAAAACGATTTTATTCCCCTCCACAGGGCTCAAGGCGAAGGAATGGCGAGTAGTAGATATTCATGTGGCTGGATGGCATATATCTTGTACAGTTTGGATTTGGAATCATTTGATGTATAGTTGAAAATTTAGTTTCCGCTTCGCTTATGACATGTAATTATTGAAGAACTTGTTGTAATATTTGAGATTTATATTGTAATTCATTTGAGGACTGTAGTGAACGGCTGAGTCCCGGCGAGAGCTGGGCAGGCGGCCCGCCGAACCCTTTGGTTCGCCTTAGGGGGAGGTGGGGCCGTCACAGTTGGTATCAGAGCTTAGGCTTCAGATTCTTGTAGTGTATCCTAGGCTTGAAGTTTAGGATGCCGGACAGTGGGTTTGGTCTGAAATATTAGTGATTCTTGCGGGATGTCTCGACTTGATTGGTATAAGATGGAATGTCGAGGACGACGTTCTTTTAAGGAGGGGAGTTCGTGACGCCCCGAAAGAATGAGTGTGAGAACCCGGAAATTTTCTAATTTTCAGGTCAATCCGAGCAGCGTATCTTGTGAAAAGACGGAATTACCCTTGCTGCCCTGGTTTTACCCGAATGTGAGAATTGCGTCTGTAATTGGTTATTTTGGTTGGGAATGCTTCCGAATTGGTTGTTGAGGTCTTCTGATGAAATGTAGCCCTGTTTCTTATCTTTCAGATGGCTTTGGAATTTCTGAATTTGGACTTAGGTAGGTTGATTTATGATGTTTACACCAGAATGCGATTGGTGAACCTGTTTTTGCGGTTCTGGTGTAGTATCTTGCATTTTTGACCGGGTTCCACTCGATACTGGACAGAGTTGGCTTCTTCAGCATTGTAGCCTGATCTCTTAGCTTCGAAACGGTGGGTCTTGGACATTCATCCGATAATCGTAGTGCCTTTGGTGCCATTACCGCAAAATGATGTCAAAAACTATTTTTCTGGGTTTGAGCTTAACTTTCATTTCCGGAATTTTCCCTAGCTTGACTTGTTTTTGTACTTCTGGGAGCTTGCTGAATGGCTATTGAATGAACTTGTTGTTGTGTGTGTACCTTTGGGTTTGAATGAGAAATATAATGAAGCCATGACGGCTGCAAAAGTAAGCAAATTTAGGGGAAGTGTTGTCCGAACTTTTAAAGGGCTTGATTGCTTTGCGTTTGTGATCTAAGGCTTGGATTTGAGTAAGGCGATGATATTTGGTGGATGGTTTCTGAACCATGGAGATGAGTGACCCTAAACTGTTTCCAAAGTTATTATTGAAATGTTTCTTGCATTATTTACTCGACGGCATCTCATGCGTGCTTGCATGTGAATTCATGATATGATTTTGGCTTCAATGAGTTCTGGGAAAGTCTTGTGCTAGACACCAACGTCTCCACCCTGTTTATGGTTCACGTTCATGTTATCTGGAGCTCAAAAAGGGGCTCCCTCTCACTGTTAATGTAAAACGATCTATTTGAGCGTTGGGTGTTCAAGTGCAATGATTTCACTGGCTCACGAGAGCAATAAATGTACATTTGATCTTGGAATCAGGACATTATTGAAATGCATTATTGTGAAATATATTTGATGACTGCTTTTACTGGTTACTCGCTGAGCTTCTAGCTCACCCCAAAACGATTTTATTCCCCTCCACAGGGCTCAAGACGAAGGAAGGGCGAGTAGTACATATTCATGTGGCTGGATGGCATGTATCTTGTACAGTTTGGATTTGGAATCATTTGATGTATAGTTGAAAATTTAGTTTCCGCTTCGCTTATGACATGTAATTATTGAAGAACTTGTTGTAATATTTGAGATTTATATTGTAATTCATTTGAGGACTGTAGTGAACGGCTGAGTCCCGGCGAGAGCTGGGCAAGCGGCCCGCCGAACCCTTTGGTTCGCCTTAGGGGGAGGTGGGGCCGTCACAGTTGTATCAGAGCTTAGGCTTCAGATTCTTGTAGTGTATCCTAGGCTTGAAGTTTAGGATGCCGGACAGTGGGTTTGGTCTGAAATATTAGTGATTCTTGCGGGATGTCTCGACTTGATTGGTATAAGATGGAATGTCGAGGACGACGTTCTTTTAAGGAGGGGAGTTTGTGATGCCCCGAAAGAATGAGTGTGAGAACCCGGAAATTTTCTAATTTTCAGGTCAATCCGAGCAGCGTATCTTGTGAAAAGACGGAATTACCCTTGCTGCCCTGGTTTTACCCGAATGTGAGAATTGCGTATGTAATTGGTTATTTTGATTTGGAATGCTTCCGAATTGGTTGTTGAGGTCTTCTGATGAAATGTAGCCCTGTTTCTTATCTTTCGGATGGCTTTGGAATTTCTGAATTTGGACTTAGGTAGGTTCATTTATGATGTTTGCACCAGAATGCGATTGGTGAACCTGTTTTTGCGGTTCTGGTGTAGTATCTTGCATTTTTGACCTGGTTACACTCGATACTGGACAGAGTTGGCTTCTTCAGCATTGTAGCCTGATCTCTTAGCTTCGAAACGGTGGGTCTTGGACCTTCATCCGATAATCGTAGTGCCTTTGGTGCCATTACCGCAAAATGATGTCAAAAACTGTTTTTCTGGGTTTGAGCTTAACTTTCATTTCCGGACTTTTCCCTAGCTTGACTTGTATTTGTAATTCTGGGAGCTTGCTGAATGGCTATTGAATGAACTTGTTGTTGTGTGTGTACCTTTGGGTTTGAATGAGAAATATAATGAAGCCATGACGGCTGCAAAAGTAAGCAAATTTAGGGGAAGTGTTGTCCGAACTTTTAAAGGGCTTGATTGCTTTGCGTTTGTGATCTAAGGCTTGGATTTGAGTAAGGCGATGATATTTGATGGATGGTTTCTGAACCATGGAGGTGAGTGACCCTAAACTGTTTCCAAAGTTATTATTGAAATGTTTCTTGCATTATTTACTCGACGGCATCTCATGCGTGCTTGCATGTGAATTCATGATATGATTTTGGCTTCAATGAGTTCTGGGAAAGTCTTGTGCTGGACACCAACGTCTCCACCCTGTTTATGGTTCATGTTGATGCTATCTGGAGCTCAAAAAGGGGCTCCCTCTCACTGTTAATGTAAAATGATCTATTTGAGCGTTGGGTGTTCAAGTGCAATGATTTCACTGGCTCACGAGAGCAATAAATGTACATTTGATCTTGGAATCATGACATCATTGAAATGCATTATTGTGAAATATATTTGATGACTGCTTTTACTGGTTACTCGCTGAGCTTCTAGCTCACCCCAAAACGATTTTATTCCCCTCCACAGGGCTCAAGGCGAAGGAATGGCGAGTAGTAGATATTCATGTGGCTGGATGGCATATATCTTGTACAGTTTGGATTTGGAATCATTTGATGTATAGTTGAAAATTTAGTTTCCGCTTCGCTTATGACATGTAATTATTGAAGAACTTGTTGTAATATTTGAGATTTATATTGTAATTCATTTGAGGACTGTAGTGAACGGCTGAGTCCCGGCGAGAGCTGGGCAGGCGGCCCGCCGAACCCTTTGGTTCGCCTTAGGGGGAGGTGGGGCCGTCACAGTTGGTATCAGAGCTTAGGCTTCAGATTCTTGTAGTGTATCCTAGGCTTGAAGTTTAGGATGCCGGACAGTGGGTTTGGTCTGAAATATTAGTGATTCTTGCGGGATGTCTCGACTTGATTGGAATAAGATGGAATGTCGAGGACGACGTTCTTTTAAGGAGGGGAGTTTGTGACGCCCCGAAAGAATGAGTGTGAGAACCCGAAAATTTTCTAATTTTCAGGTCAATCCGAGCAGCGTATCTTGTGAAAAGACGGAATTACCCTTGCTGCCCTGGTTTTACCCGAATGTGAGAATTGCGTCTGTAATTGGTTATTTTGGTTGGGAATGCTTCCGAATTGGTTGTTGAGGTCTTCTGATGAAATGTAGCCCTGTTTCTTATCTTTCAGATGGCTTTGGAATTTCTGAATTTGGACTTAGGTAGGTTGATTTATGATGTTTACACCAGAATGCGATTGGTGAACCTGTTTTTGCGGTTCTGGTGTAGTATCTTGCATTTTTGACCGGGTTCCACTCGATACTGGACAGAGTTGGCTTCTTCAGCATTGTAGCCTGATCTCTTAGCTTCGAAACGGTGGGTCTTGGACATTCATCCGATAATCGTAGTGCCTTTGGTGCCATTACCGCAAAATGATGTCAAAAACTATTTTTCTGGGTTTGAGCTTAACTTTCATTTCCGGAATTTTCCCTAGCTTGACTTGTTTTTGTACTTCTGGGAGCTTGCTGAATGGCTATTGAATGAACTTGTTGTTGTGTGTGTACCTTTGGGTTTGAATGAGAAATATAATGAAGCCATGACGGCTGCAAAAGTAAGCAAATTTAGGGGAAGTGTTGTCCGAACTTTTAAAGGGCTTGATTGCTTTGCGTTTGTGATCTAAGGCTTGGATTTGAGTAAGGCGATGATATTTGGTGGATGGTTTCTGAACCATGGAGATGAGTGACCCTAAACTGTTTCCAAAGTTATTATTGAAATGTTTCTTGCATTATTTACTCGACGGCATCTCATGCGTGCTTGCATGTGAATTCATGATATGATTTTGGCTTCAATGAGTTCTGGGAAAGTCTTGTGCTAGACACCAACGTCTCCACCCTGTTTATGGTTCACGTTCATGTTATCTGGAGCTCAAAAAGGGGCTCCCTCTCACTGTTAATGTAAAACGATCTATTTGAGCGTTGGGTGTTCAAGTGCAATGATTTCACTGGCTCACGAGAGCAATAAATGTACATTTGATCTTGGAATCAGGACATTATTGAAATGCATTATTGTGAAATATATTTGATGACTGCTTTTACTGGTTACTCGCTGAGCTTCTAGCTCACCCCAAAACGATTTTATTCCCCTCCACAGGGCTCAAGACGAAGGAAGGGCGAGTAGTACATATTCATGTGGCTGGATGGCATGTATCTTGTACAGTTTGGATTTGGAATCATTTGATGTATAGTTGAAAATTTAGTTTCCGCTTCGCTTATGACATGTAATTATTGAAGAACTTGTTGTAATATTTGAGATTTATATTGTAATTCATTTGAGGACTGTAGTGAACGGCTGAGTCCCGGCGAGAGCTGGGCAAGCGGCCCGCCGAACCCTTTGGTTCGCCTTAGGGGGAGGTGGGGCCGTCACAGTTGTATCAGAGCTTAGGCTTCAGATTCTTGTAGTGTATCCTAGGCTTGAAGTTTAGGATGCCGGACAGTGGGTTTGGTCTGAAATATTAGTGATTCTTGCGGGATGTCTCGACTTGATTGGTATAAGATGGAATGTCGAGGACGACGTTCTTTTAAGGAGGGGAGTTTGTGATGCCCCGAAAGAATGAGTGTGAGAACCCGGAAATTTTCTAATTTTCAGGTCAATCCGAGCAGCGTATCTTGTGAAAAGACGGAATTACCCTTGCTGCCCTGGTTTTACCCGAATGTGAGAATTGCGTATGTAATTGGTTATTTTGATTTGGAATGCTTCCGAATTGGTTGTTGAGGTCTTCTGATGAAATGTAGCCCTGTTTCTTATCTTTCGGATGGCTTTGGAATTTCTGAATTTGGACTTAGGTAGGTTCATTTATGATGTTTGCACCAGAATGCGATTGGTGAACCTGTTTTTGCGGTTCTGGTGTAGTATCTTGCATTTTTGACCTGGTTACACTCGATACTGGACAGAGTTGGCTTCTTCAGCATTGTAGCCTGATCTCTTAGCTTCGAAACGGTGGGTCTTGGACCTTCATCCGATAATCGTAGTGCCTTTGGTGCCATTACCGCAAAATGATGTCAAAAACTGTTTTTCTGGGTTTGAGCTTAACTTTCATTTCCGGACTTTTCCCTAGCTTGACTTGTATTTGTAATTCTGGGAGCTTGCTGAATGGCTATTGAATGAACTTGTTGTTGTGTGTGTACCTTTGGGTTTGAATGAGAAATATAATGAAGCCATGACGGCTGCAAAAGTAAGCAAATTTAGGGGAAGTGTTGTCCGAACTTTTAAAGGGCTTGATTGCTTTGCGTTTGTGATCTAAGGCTTGGATTTGAGTAAGGCGATGATATTTGATGGATGGTTTCTGAACCATGGAGGTGAGTGACCCTAAACTGTTTCCAAAGTTATTATTGAAATGTTTCTTGCATTATTTACTCGACGGCATCTCATGCGTGCTTGCATGTGAATTCATGATATGATTTTGGCTTCAATGAGTTCTGGGAAAGTCTTGTGCTGGACACCAACGTCTCCACCCTGTTTATGGTTCATGTTGATGCTATCTGGAGCTCAAAAAGGGGCTCCCTCTCACTGTTAATGTAAAATGATCTATTTGAGCGTTGGGTGTTCAAGTGCAATGATTTCACTGGCTCACGAGAGCAATAAATGTACATTTGATCTTGGAATCATGACATCATTGAAATGCATTATTGTGAAATATATTTGATGACTGCTTTTACTGGTTACTCGCTGAGCTTCTAGCTCACCCCAAAACGATTTTATTCCCCTCCACAGGGCTCAAGGCGAAGGAATGGCGAGTAGTAGATATTCATGTGGCTGGATGGCATATATCTTGTACAGTTTGGATTTGGAATCATTTGATGTATAGTTGAAAATTTAGTTTCCGCTTCGCTTATGACATGTAATTATTGAAGAACTTGTTGTAATATTTGAGATTTATATTGTAATTCATTTGAGGACTGTAGTGAACGGCTGAGTCCCGGCGAGAGCTGGGCAGGCGGCCCGCCGAACCCTTTGGTTCGCCTTAGGGGGAGGTGGGGCCGTCACAGTTGGTATCAGAGCTTAGGCTTCAGATTCTTCTAGTGTATCCTAGGCTTGAAGTTTAGGATGCCGGACAGTGGGTTTGGTCTGAAATATTAGTGATTCTTGCGGGATGTCTCGACTTGATTGGTATAAGATGGAATGTCGAGGACGACGTTCTTTTAAGGAGGGGAGTTCGTGACGCCCCGAAAGAATGAGTGTGAGAACCCGGAAATTTTCTAATTTTCAGGTCAATCCGAGCAGCGTATCTTGTGAAAAGACGAAATTACCATTGCTGCCCTGGTTTTACCCGAATGTGAGAATTACGTCTGTAATTGGTTATTTTGGTTGGGAATGCTTCCGAATTGATTGTTGAGGTCTTCTGATGAAATGTAGCCCTGTTTCTTATCTTTCGGATGGCTTTGGAATTTCTGAATTTGGACTTAGGTAGGTTGATTTATGATGTTTGCACCAGAATGCGATTGGTGAACCTGTTTTTACGGTTCTGGTGTAGTATCTTGCATTTTTGACCTGGTTACACTCGATACAGGACAGAGTTGGCTTCTTCAGCATTGTAGCCTGATCTCTTAGCTTCGAAACGGTGGGTCTTGGACCTTCATCCGATAATCGTAGTGCCTTTGGTGCCATTACCGCAAAATGATGTCAAAAACTGTTTTTCTGGGTTTGAGCTTAACTTTCATTTCCGGAATTTTCCCTAGCTTGACTTGTATTTGTACTTCTGGGAGCTTGCTGAATGGCTATTGAATGAACTTGTTGTTGTGTGTGTACCTTTGGGTTTGAATGAGAAATATAATGAAGCCATGACGGCTGCAAAAGTAAGCAAATTTAGGGGAAGTGTTGTCCGAACTTTTAAAGGGCTTGATTGCTTTGCGTTTGTGATCTAAGGCTTGGATTTGAGTAAGGCGATGATATTTGGTGGATGGTTTCTGAACCATGGAGATGAGTGACCCTAAACTGTTTCCAAAGTTATTATTGAAATGTTTCTTGCATTATTTACTCGACGGCATCTCATGCGTGCTTGCATGTGAATTCATGATATGATTTTGGCTTCAATGAGTTCTGGGAAAGTCTTGTGCTAGACACCAACGTCTCCACCCTGTTTATGGTTCACGTTCATGTTATCTGGAGCTCAAAAAGGGGCTCCCTCTCACTGTTAATGTTAAATGATCTATTTGAGCGTTGGGTGTTCAAGTGCAATGATTTCACTGGCTCACGAGAGCAATAAATGTACATTTGATCTTGGAATCATGACATCATTGAAATGCATTATTGTGAAATATATTTGATGACTGCTTTTACTGGTTACTCGCTGAGCTTCTAGCTCACCCCAAAACGATTTTATTCCCCTCCACAGGGCTCAAGACGAAGGAAGGGCGAGTAGTACATATTCATATGGCTGGATGGCATGTATCTTGTACAGTTTGGATTTGGAATCATTTGATGTATAGTTGAAAATTTAGTTTCCGCTTCGCTTATGACATGTAATTATTGAAGAACTTGTTGTAATATTTGAGATTTATATTGTAATTCATTTGAGGACTGTAGTGAACGGCTGAGTCCCGGCGAGAGCTGGGCAGGCGGCCCGCCGAACCCTTTGGTTCGCCTTAGGGGGAGGTGGGGCCGTCACAGTTGGTATCAGAGCTTAGGCTTCAGATTCTTGTAGTATATCCTATGCTTGAAGTTTAGGATGCCGGACAGTGGGTTTGGTCTGAAAAATTAGTGATTCTTGCGGGATGTCTCGACTTGATTGGAATAAGATGGATGTCGAGGACGACGTTCTTTTAAGGAGGGGAGTTTGTGACGCCCCGAAAGAATGAGTGTGAGAACCCAGAAATTTTCTAATTTTCAGGTCAATCCGAGCAGCGTATCTTGTGAAAAGACGGAATTACCCTTGCTGCCCTGGTTTTACCCGAATGCGAGAATTGCGTCTGTAATTGGTTATTTTGGTTGGGAATGCTTCCGAATTGATTGTTGAGGTCTTCTGATGAAATGTAGCCCTGTTTCTTATCTTTCGGATGGCTTTGGAATTTCTGAATTTGGACTTAGGTAGGTTGATTTATGATGTTTGCACCAGAATGCGATTGGTGAACCTGTTTTTCCGGTTCTGGTGTAGTATCTTGCATTTTTGACCTGGTTACACTCGATACTGGACAGAGTTGGCTTCTTCAGCATTGTAGCCTGATCTCTTAGCTTCGAAACGGTGGGTCTTGGACCTTCATCCGATAATCGTAGTGCCTTTGGTGCCATTACCGCAAAATGATGTCAAAAACTATTTTTCTGAGTTTGAGCTTAACTTTCATTTCCGGAGTTTTCCCTAGCTTGACTTGTATTTGTACTTCTGGGAGCTTGCTGAATGGCTATTCAATGAACTTGTTGTTGTGTGTGTACCTTTGGGTTTGAATGAGAAATATAATGAAGCCATGACGGCTGCAAAAGTAAGCAAATTTAGGGGAAGTGTTGTCCGAACTTTTAAAGGGCTTGATTGCTTTGCGTTTGTGATCTAAGGCTTGGATTTGAGTAAGGCGATGATATTTGATGGATGGTTTCTGAACCATGGAGGTGAGTGACCCTAAACTGTTTCCAAAGTTAATATTGAAATGTTTCTTGCATTATTTACTCGACGGCATCTCATGCGTGCTTGCATGTGAATTCATGATATGATTTTGGCTTCAATGAGTTCTGGGAAAGTCTTGTGCTGGACACCAACGTCTCCACCCTGTTTATGGTTCATGTTCATGTTATCTGGAGCTCAAAAAGGGGCTCCCTATCGCTGTTAATGTTAAATGATCTATTTGAGCGTTGGGTGTTCAAGTGCAATGATTTCACTGGCTCACGAGAGCAATAAATGTACATTTGATCTTGGAATCATGACATCATTGAAATGCATTATTGGGAAATATATTTGATGACTGCTTTTACTGGTTACTCGCTGAGCTTCTAGCTCACCCCAAAACGATTTTATTCCCCTCCACAGGGCTCAAGGCGAAGGAATGGCGAGTAGTAGATATTCATGTGGCTGGATGGCATATATCTTGTACAGTTTGGATTTGGAATCATTTGATGTATAGTTGAAAATTTAGTTTCCGCTTCGCTTATGACATGTAATTATTGAAGAACTTGTTGTAATATTTGAGATTTATATTGTAATTCATTTGAGGACTGTAGTGAACGGCTGAGTCCCGGCGAGAGCTGGGCAGGCGGCCCGCCGAACCCTTTGGTTCGCCTTAGGGGGAGGTGGGGCCGTCACAGTTGGTATCAGAGCTTAGGCTTCTGATTCTTCTAGTGTATCCTAGGCTTGAAGTTTAGGATGCCGGACAGTGGGTTTGGTCTGAAATATTTGTGATTCTTGCGGGATGTCTCGACTTGATTGGTATAAGATGGAATGTCGAGGACGACGTTCTTTTAAGGAGGGGAGTTCGTGACGCCCCGAAAGAATGAGTGTGAGAACCCGGAAATTTTCTAATTTTCAGGTCAATCCGAGCAGCGTATCTTGTGAAAAGACGAAATTACCCTTGCTGCCCTGGTTTTACCCGAATGTGAGAATTGCGTCTGTAATTGGTTATTTTGGTTGGGAATGCTTCCGAATTGGTTGTTGAGGTCTTCTGATGAAATGTAGCCCTGTTTCTTATCTTTCGGATGGCTTTGGAATTTCTGAATTTGGACTTAGGTAGGTTGATTTATGATGTTTACACCAGAATGCGATTGGTGAACCTGTTTTTGCGGTTCTGGTGTAGTATCTTGCATTTTTGACCGGGTTCCACTCGATACTGGACAGAGTTGGCTTCTTCAGCATTGTAGCCTGATCTCTTAGCTTCGAAACGGTGGGTCTTGGACCTTCATCCGATAATCGTAGTGCCTTTGGTGCCATTACCGCAAAATGATGTCAAAAACTATTTTTCTGAGTTTGAGCTTAACTTTCATTTCCGGAGTTTTCCCTAGCTTGACTTGTATTTGTACTTCTGGGAGCTTGCTGAATGGCTATTCAATGAACTTGTTGTTGTGTGTGTACCTTTGGGTTTGAATGAGAAATATAATGAAGCCATGACGGCTGCAAAAGTAAGCAAATTTAGGGGAAGTGTTGTCCGAACTTTTAAAGGGCTTGATTGCTTTGCGTTTGTGATCTAAGGCTTGGATTTGAGTAAGGCGATGATATTTGATGGATGGTTTCTGAACCATGGAGGTGAGTGACCCTAAACTGTTTCCAAAGTTATTATTGAAATGTTTCTTGCATTATTTACTCGACGGCATCTCATGCGTGCTTGCATGTGAATTCATGATATGATTTTGGCTTCAATGAGTTCTGGGAAAGTCTTGTGCTGGACACCAACGTCTCCACCCTGTTTATGGTTCATGTTGATGCTATCTGGAGCTCAAAAAGGGGCTCCCTCTCACTGTTAATGTAAAATGATCTATTTGAGCGTTGGGTGTTCAAGTGCAATGATTTCACTGGCTCACGAGAGCAATAAATGTACATTTGATCTTGGAATCATGACATCATTGAAATGCATTATTGTGAAATATATTTGATGACTGCTTTTACTGGTTACTCGCTGAGCTTCTAGCTCACCCCAAAACGATTTTATTCCCCTCCACAGGGCTCAAGACGAAGGAAGGGCGGGTAGTACATATTCATGTGGCTGGATGGCATGTATCTTGTACAGTTTGGATTTGGAATCATTTGATGTATAGTTGAAAATTTAGTTTCCGCTTCGCTTATGACATGTAATTATTGAAGAACTTGTTGTAATATTTGAGATTTATATTGTAATTCATTTGAGGACTGTAGTGAACGGCTGAGTCCCGGCGAGAGCTGGGCAGGCGGCCCGCCGAACCCTTTGGTTCGCCTTAGGGGGAGGTGGGGCCGTCACAGTTGGTATCAGAGCTTAGGCTTCAGATTCTTGTAGTGTATCCTAGGCTTGAAGTTTAGGATGCCGGACAGTGGGTTTGGTCTGAAATATTAGTGATTCTTGCGGGATGTCTCGACTTGATTGGTATAAGATGGAATGTCGAGGATGACGTTCTTTTAAGGAGGGGAGTTTGTGATGCCCCGAAAGAATGAGTGTGAGAACCCGGAAATTTTCTAATTTTCAGGTCAATCCGAGCAGCGTATCTGGTGAAAAGACAGAATTACCCTTGCTGCCCTGGTTTTACCCGAATGTGAGAATTGCGTCTGTAATTGGTTATTTTGGTTGGGAATGCTTCCGAATTGGTTGTTGAGGTCTTCTGATGAAATGTAGCCCTGTTTCTTATCTTTCGGATGGCTTTGGAATTTCTGAATTTGGACTTAGGTAGGTTCATTTATGATGTTTGCACCAGAATGCGATTGGTGAACCTGTTTTTGCGGTTCTGGTGTAGTATCTTGCATTTTTGACCTGGTTACACTCGATACTGGACAGAGTTGGCTTCTTCAGCATTGTAGCCTGATCTCTTAGCTTCAAAACAGTGGGTCTTGGACCTTCATCCGATAATCGTAGTGCCTTTGGTGCCATTACCGCAAAATGATGTCAAAAACTGTTTTTCTGGGTTTGAGTTTAACTTTCATTTCCGGACTTTTCCCTAGCTTGACTTGTATTTGTACTTCTGGGAGCTTGCTAAATGGCTATTGCATGAACTTGTTGTTGTGTGTGTACCTTTGGGTTTGAATGAGAAATATAATGAAGCCATGACGGCTGCAAAAGTAAGCAAATTTAGGGGAAGTGTTGTCCGAACTTTTAAAGGGCTTGATTGCTTTGCGTTTGTGATCTAAGGCTTGGATTTGAGTAAGGCGATGATATTTGATGGATGGTTTCTGAACCATGGAGGTGAGTGACCCTAAACTGTTTCCAAAGTTATTATTGAAATGTTTCTTGCATTATTTACTCGACGGCATCTCATGCGTGCTTGCATGTGAATTCATGATATGATTTTGGCTTCAATGAGTTCTGGGAAAGTCTTGTGCTGGACACCAACGTCTCCACCATGTTTATGGTTCATGTTGATGCTATCTGGAGCTCAAAAAGGGGCTCCCTCTCACTGTTAATGTAAAATGATCTATTTGAGCGTTGGGTGTTCAAGTGCAATGATTTCACTGGCTCACGAGAGCAATAAATGTACATTTGATCTTGGAATCATGACATCATTGAAATGCATTATTGTGAAATATATTTGATGACTGCTTTTACTGGTTACTCGCTGAGCTTCTAGCTCACCCCAAAACGATTTTATTCCCCTCCACAGGGCTCAAGACGAAGGAAGGGCGGGTAGTACATATTCATGTGGCTGGATGGCATGTATCTTGTACAGTTTGGATTTGGAATCATTTGATGTATAGTTGAAAATTTAGTTTCCGCTTCGCTTATGACATGTAATTATTGAAGAACTTGTTGTAATATTTGAGATTTATATTGTAATTCATTTGAGGACTGTAGTGAACGGCTGAGTCCCGGCGAGAGCTGGGCAGGCGGCCCGCCGAACCCTTTGGTTCGCCTTAGGGGGAGGTGGGGCCGTCACAGTTGGTATCAGAGCTTAGGCTTCAGATTCTTGTAGTGTATCCTAGGCTTGAAGTTTAGGATGCCGGACAGTGGGTTTGGTCTGAAATATTAGTGATTCTTGCGGGATGTCTCGACTTGATTGGTATAAGATGGAATGTCGAGGATGACGTTCTTTTAAGGAGGGGAGTTTGTGATGCCCCGAAAGAATGAGTGTGAGAACCCGGAAATTTTCTAATTTTCAGGTCAATCCGAGCAGCGTATCTGGTGAAAAGACAGAATTACCCTTGCTGCCCTGGTTTTACCCGAATGTGAGAATTGCGTCTGTAATTGGTTATTTTGGTTGGGAATGCTTCCGAATTGGTTGTTGAGGTCTTCTGATGAAATGTAGCCCTGTTTCTTATCTTTCGGATGGCTTTGGAATTTCTGAATTTGGACTTAGGTAGGTTCATTTATGATGTTTGCACCAGAATGCGATTGGTGAACCTGTTTTTGCGGTTCTGGTGTAGTATCTTGCATTTTTGACCTGGTTACACTCGATACTGGACAGAGTTGGCTTCTTCAGCATTGTAGCCTGATCTCTTAGCTTCGAAACGGTGGGTCTTGGACATTCATCCGATAATCGTAGTGCCTTTGGTGCCATTACCGCAAAATGATGTCAAAAACTATTTTTCTGGGTTTGAGCTTAACTTTCATTTCCGGAATTTTCCCTAGCTTGACTTGTTTTTGTACTTCTGGGAGCTTGCTGAATGGCTATTGAATGAACTTGTTGTTGTGTGTGTACCTTTGGGTTTGAATGAGAAATATAATGAAGCCATGACGGCTGCAAAAGTAAGCAAATTTAGGGGAAGTGTTGTCCGAACTTTTAAAGGGCTTGATTGCTTTGCGTTTGTGATCTAAGGCTTGGATTTGAGTAAGGCGATGATATTTGGTGGATGGTTTCTGAACCATGGAGATGAGTGACCCTAAACTGTTTCCAAAGTTATTATTGAAATGTTTCTTGCATTATTTACTCGACGGCATCTCATGCGTGCTTGCATGTGAATTCATGATATGATTTTGGCTTCAATGAGTTCTGGGAAAGTCTTGTGCTAGACACCAACGTCTCCACCCTGTTTATGGTTCACGTTCATGTTATCTGGAGCTCAAAAAGGGGCTCCCTCTCACTGTTAATGTAAAACGATCTATTTGAGCGTTGGGTGTTCAAGTGCAATGATTTCACTGGCTCACGAGAGCAATAAATGTACATTTGATCTTGGAATCAGGACATTATTGAAATGCATTATTGTGAAATATATTTGATGACTGCTTTTACTGGTTACTCGCTGAGCTTCTAGCTCACCCCAAAACGATTTTATTCCCCTCCACAGGGCTCAAGACGAAGGAAGGGCGAGTAGTACATATTCATGTGGCTGGATGGCATGTATCTTGTACAGTTTGGATTTGGAATCATTTGATGTATAGTTGAAAATTTAGTTTCCGCTTCGCTTATGACATGTAATTATTGAAGAACTTGTTGTAATATTTGAGATTTATATTGTAATTCATTTGAGGACTGTAGTGAACGGCTGAGTCCCGGCGAGAGCTGGGCAAGCGGCCCGCCGAACCCTTTGGTTCGCCTTAGGGGGAGGTGGGGCCGTCACAGTTGTATCAGAGCTTAGGCTTCAGATTCTTGTAGTGTATCCTAGGCTTGAAGTTTAGGATGCCGGACAGTGGGTTTGGTCTGAAATATTAGTGATTCTTGCGGGATGTCTCGACTTGATTGGTATAAGATGGAATGTCGAGGACGACGTTCTTTTAAGGAGGGGAGTTTGTGATGCCCCGAAAGAATGAGTGTGAGAACCCGGAAATTTTCTAATTTTCAGGTCAATCCGAGCAGCGTATCTTGTGAAAAGACGGAATTACCCTTGCTGCCCTGGTTTTACCCGAATGTGAGAATTGCGTATGTAATTGGTTATTTTGATTTGGAATGCTTCCGAATTGGTTGTTGAGGTCTTCTGATGAAATGTAGCCCTGTTTCTTATCTTTCGGATGGCTTTGGAATTTCTGAATTTGGACTTAGGTAGGTTCATTTATGATGTTTGCACCAGAATGCGATTGGTGAACCTGTTTTTGCGGTTCTGGTGTAGTATCTTGCATTTTTGACCTGGTTACACTCGATACTGGACAGAGTTGGCTTCTTCAGCATTGTAGCCTGATCTCTTAGCTTCGAAACGGTGGGTCTTGGACCTTCATCCGATAATCGTAGTGCCTTTGGTGCCATTACCGCAAAATGATGTCAAAAACTGTTTTTCTGGGTTTGAGCTTAACTTTCATTTCCGGACTTTTCCCTAGCTTGACTTGTATTTGTAATTCTGGGAGCTTGCTGAATGGCTATTGAATGAACTTGTTGTTGTGTGTGTACCTTTGGGTTTGAATGAGAAATATAATGAAGCCATGACGGCTGCAAAAGTAAGCAAATTTAGGGGAAGTGTTGTCCGAACTTTTAAAGGGCTTGATTGCTTTGCGTTTGTGATCTAAGGCTTGGATTTGAGTAAGGCGATGATATTTGATGGATGGTTTCTGAACCATGGAGGTGAGTGACCCTAAACTGTTTCCAAAGTTATTATTGAAATGTTTCTTGCATTATTTACTCGACGGCATCTCATGCGTGCTTGCATGTGAATTCATGATATGATTTTGGCTTCAATGAGTTCTGGGAAAGTCTTGTGCTGGACACCAACGTCTCCACCCTGTTTATGGTTCATGTTGATGCTATCTGGAGCTCAAAAAGGGGCTCCCTCTCACTGTTAATGTAAAATGATCTATTTGAGCGTTGGGTGTTCAAGTGCAATGATTTCACTGGCTCACGAGAGCAATAAATGTACATTTGATCTTGGAATCATGACATCATTGAAATGCATTATTGTGAAATATATTTGATGACTGCTTTTACTGGTTACTCGCTGAGCTTCTAGCTCACCCCAAAACGATTTTATTCCCCTCCACAGGGCTCAAGGCGAAGGAATGGCGAGTAGTAGATATTCATGTGGCTGGATGGCATATATCTTGTACAGTTTGGATTTGGAATCATTTGATGTATAGTTGAAAATTTAGTTTCCGCTTCGCTTATGACATGTAATTATTGAAGAACTTGTTGTAATATTTGAGATTTATATTGTAATTCATTTGAGGACTGTAGTGAACGGCTGAGTCCCGGCGAGAGCTGGGCAGGCGGCCCGCCGAACCCTTTGGTTCGCCTTAGGGGGAGGTGGGGCCGTCACAGTTGGTATCAGAGCTTAGGCTTCAGATTCTTCTAGTGTATCCTAGGCTTGAAGTTTAGGATGCCGGACAGTGGGTTTGGTCTGAAATATTAGTGATTCTTGCGGGATGTCTCGACTTGATTGGTATAAGATGGAATGTCGAGGACGACGTTCTTTTAAGGAGGGGAGTTCGTGACGCCCCGAAAGAATGAGTGTGAGAACCCGGAAATTTTCTAATTTTCAGGTCAATCCGAGCAGCGTATCTTGTGAAAAGACGAAATTACCATTGCTGCCCTGGTTTTACCCGAATGTGAGAATTACGTCTGTAATTGGTTATTTTGGTTGGGAATGCTTCCGAATTGATTGTTGAGGTCTTCTGATGAAATGTAGCCCTGTTTCTTATCTTTCGGATGGCTTTGGAATTTCTGAATTTGGACTTAGGTAGGTTGATTTATGATGTTTGCACCAGAATGCGATTGGTGAACCTGTTTTTACGGTTCTGGTGTAGTATCTTGCATTTTTGACCTGGTTACACTCGATACAGGACAGAGTTGGCTTCTTCAGCATTGTAGCCTGATCTCTTAGCTTCGAAACGGTGGGTCTTGGACCTTCATCCGATAATCGTAGTGCCTTTGGTGCCATTACCGCAAAATGATGTCAAAAACTGTTTTTCTGGGTTTGAGCTTAACTTTCATTTCCGGAATTTTCCCTAGCTTGACTTGTATTTGTACTTCTGGGAGCTTGCTGAATGGCTATTGAATGAACTTGTTGTTGTGTGTGTACCTTTGGGTTTGAATGAGAAATATAATGAAGCCATGACGGCTGCAAAAGTAAGCAAATTTAGGGGAAGTGTTGTCCGAACTTTTAAAGGGCTTGATTGCTTTGCGTTTGTGATCTAAGGCTTGGATTTGAGTAAGGCGATGATATTTGGTGGATGGTTTCTGAACCATGGAGATGAGTGACCCTAAACTGTTTCCAAAGTTATTATTGAAATGTTTCTTGCATTATTTACTCGACGGCATCTCATGCGTGCTTGCATGTGAATTCATGATATGATTTTGGCTTCAATGAGTTCTGGGAAAGTCTTGTGCTAGACACCAACGTCTCCACCCTGTTTATGGTTCACGTTCATGTTATCTGGAGCTCAAAAAGGGGCTCCCTCTCACTGTTAATGTTAAATGATCTATTTGAGCGTTGGGTGTTCAAGTGCAATGATTTCACTGGCTCACGAGAGCAATAAATGTACATTTGATCTTGGAATCATGACATCATTGAAATACATTATTGTGAAATATATTTGATGACTGCTTTTACTGGTTACTCGCTGAGCTTCTAGCTCACCCCAAAACGATTTTATTCCCCTCCACAGGGCTCAAGACGAAGGAAGGGCGGGTAGTACATATTCATGTGGCTGGATGGCATGTATCTTGTACAGTTTGGATTTGGAATCATTTGATGTATAGTTGAAAATTTAGTTTCCGCTTCGCTTATGACATGTAATTATTGAAGAACTTGTTGTAATATTTGAGATTTATATTGTAATTCATTTGAGGACTGTAGTGAACGGCTGAGTCCCGGCGAGAGCTGGGCAGGCGGCCCGCCGAACCCTTTGGTTCGCCTTAGGGGGAGGTGGGGCCGTCACAGTTGGTATCAGAGCTTAGGCTTCAGATTCTTGTAGTGTATCCTAGGCTTGAGGTTTAGGATGCCGGACAATGGGTTTGGTCTGAAATATTAGTGATTCTTGCGGGATGTCTCGACTTGGTTGGTATAAGATGGAATGTCGAGGACGACGTTCTTTTAAGGAGGGGAGTTTGTGACGCCCCGAAAGAATGAGTGTGAGAACCCAGAAATTTTCTAATTTTCAGGTCAATCCGAGCAGCGTATCTTGTGAAAAGACGGAAATACCCTTGCTGCCCTGGTTTTACCCGAATGTGAGAATTGCGTCTGTAATTGGTTATTTTGGTTGGGAATGCTTCCGAATTGGTTGTTGAGGTCTTCTGATGAAATGTAGCCCTGTTTCTTATCTTTCGGATGGCTTTGGAATTTCTGAATTTGGACTTAGGTAGGTTGATTTATGATGTTTACACCAGAATGCGATTGGTGAACCTGTTTTTGCGGTTCTGGTGTAGTATCTTGCATTTTTGACCGGGTTCCACTCGATACTGGACAGAGTTGGCTTCTTCAGCATTGTAGCCTGATCTCTTAGCTTCGAAACGGTGGGTCTTGGACCTTCATCCGATAATCGTAGTGCCTTTGGTGCCATTACCGCAAAATGATGTCAAAAACTATTTTTCTGAGTTTGAGCTTAACTTTCATTTCCGGAGTTTTCCCTAGCTTGACTTGTATTTGTACTTCTGGGAGCTTGCTGAATGGCTATTCAATGAACTTGTTGTTGTGTGTGTACCTTTGGGTTTGAATGAGAAATATAATGAAGCCATGACGGCTGCAAAAGTAAGCAAATTTAGGGGAAGTGTTGTCCGAACTTTTAAAGGGCTTGATTGCTTTGCGTTTGTGATCTAAGGCTTGGATTTGAGTAAGGCGATGATATTTGATGGATGGTTTCTGAACCATGGAGGTGAGTGACCCTAAACTGTTTCCAAAGTTATTATTGAAATGTTTCTTGCATTATTTACTCGACGGCATCTCATGCGTGCTTGCATGTGAATTCATGATATGATTTTGGCTTCAATGAGTTCTGGGAAAGTCTTGTGCTGGACACCAACGTCTCCACCCTGTTTATGGTTCATGTTGATGCTATCTGGAGCTCAAAAAGGGGCTCCCTCTCACTGTTAATGTAAAATGATCTATTTGAGCGTTGGGTGTTCAAGTGCAATGATTTCACTGGCTCACGAGAGCAATAAATGTACATTTGATCTTGGAATCATGACATCATTGAAATGCATTATTGTGAAATATATTTGATGACTGCTTTTACTGGTTACTCGCTGAGCTTCTAGCTCACCCCAAAACGATTTTATTCCCCTCCACAGGGCTCAAGACGAAGGAAGGGCGGGTAGTACATATTCATGTGGCTGGATGGCATGTATCTTGTACAGTTTGGATTTGGAATCATTTGATGTATAGTTGAAAATTTAGTTTCCGCTTCGCTTATGACATGTAATTATTGAAGAACTTGTTGTAATATTTGAGATTTATATTGTAATTCATTTGAGGACTGTAGTGAACGGCTGAGTCCCGGCGAGAGCTGGGCAGGCGGCCCGCCGAACCCTTTGGTTCGCCTTAGGGGGAGGTGGGGCCGTCACAGTTGGTATCAGAGCTTAGGCTTCAGATTCTTGTAGTGTATCCTAGGCTTGAAGTTTAGGATGCCGGACAGTGGGTTTGGTCTGAAATATTAGTGATTCTTGCGGGATGTCTCGACTTGATTGGTATAAGATGGAATGTCGAGGATGACGTTCTTTTAAGGAGGGGAGTTTGTGATGCCCCGAAAGAATGAGTGTGAGAACCCGGAAATTTTCTAATTTTCAGGTCAATCCGAGCAGCGTATCTGGTGAAAAGACAGAATTACCCTTGCTGCCCTGGTTTTACCCGAATGTGAGAATTGCGTCTGTAATTGGTTATTTTGGTTGGGAATGCTTCCGAATTGGTTGTTGAGGTCTTCTGATGAAATGTAGCCCTGTTTCTTATCTTTCGGATGGCTTTGGAATTTCTGAATTTGGACTTAGGTAGGTTCATTTATGATGTTTGCACCAGAATGCGATTGGTGAACCTGTTTTTGCGGTTCTGGTGTAGTATCTTGCATTTTTGACCTGGTTACACTCGATACTGGACAGAGTTGGCTTCTTCAGCATTGTAGCCTGATCTCTTAGCTTCAAAACAGTGGGTCTTGGACCTTCATCCGATAATCGTAGTGCCTTTGGTGCCATTACCGCAAAATGATGTCAAAAACTGTTTTTCTGGGTTTGAGTTTAACTTTCATTTCCGGACTTTTCCCTAGCTTGACTTGTATTTGTACTTCTGGGAGCTTGCTAAATGGCTATTGCATGAACTTGTTGTTGTGTGTGTACCTTTGGGTTTGAATGAGAAATATAATGAAGCCATGACGGCTGCAAAAGTAAGCAAATTTAGGGGAAGTGTTGTCCGAACTTTTAAAGGGCTTGATTGCTTTGCGTTTGTGATCTAAGGCTTGGATTTGAGTAAGGCGATGATATTTGATGGATGGTTTCTGAACCATGGAGGTGAGTGACCCTAAACTGTTTCCAAAGTTATTATTGAAATGTTTCTTGCATTATTTACTCGACGGCATCTCATGCGTGCTTGCATGTGAATTCATGATATGATTTTGGCTTCAATGAGTTCTGGGAAAGTCTTGTGCTGGACACCAACGTCTCCACCCTGTTTATGGTTCATGTTGATGCTATCTGGAGCTCAAAAAGGGGCTCCCTCTCACTGTTAATGTAAAATGATCTATTTGAGCGTTGGGTGTTCAAGTGCAATGATTTCACTGGCTCACGAGAGCAATAAATGTACATTTGATCTTGGAATCATGACATCATTGAAATGCATTATTGTGAAATATATTTGATGACTGCTTTTACTGGTTACTCGCTGAGCTTCTAGCTCACCCCAAAACGATTTTATTCCCCTCCACAGGGCTCAAGACGAAGGAAGGGCGGGTAGTACATATTCATGTGGCTGGATGGCATGTATCTTGTACAGTTTGGATTTGGAATCATTTGATGTATAGTTGAAAATTTAGTTTCCGCTTCGCTTATGACATGTAATTATTGAAGAACTTGTTGTAATATTTGAGATTTATATTGTAATTCATTTGAGGACTGTAGTGAACGGCTGAGTCCCGGCGAGAGCTGGGCAGGCGGCCCGCCGAACCCTTTGGTTCGCCTTAGGGGGAGGTGGGGCCGTCACAGTTGGTATCAGAGCTTAGGCTTCAGATTCTTGTAGTGTATCCTAGGCTTGAAGTTTAGGATGCCGGACAGTGGGTTTGGTCTGAAATATTAGTGATTCTTGCGGGATGTCTCGACTTGATTGGTATAAGATGGAATGTCGAGGATGACGTTCTTTTAAGGAGGGGAGTTTGTGATGCCCCGAAAGAATGAGTGTGAGAACCCGGAAATTTTCTAATTTTCAGGTCAATCCGAGCAGCGTATCTGGTGAAAAGACAGAATTACCCTTGCTGCCCTGGTTTTACCCGAATGTGAGAATTGCGTCTGTAATTGGTTATTTTGGTTGGGAATGCTTCCGAATTGGTTGTTGAGGTCTTCTGATGAAATGTAGCCCTGTTTCTTATCTTTCGGATGGCTTTGGAATTTCTGAATTTGGACTTAGGTAGGTTCATTTATGATGTTTGCACCAGAATGCGATTGGTGAACCTGTTTTTGCGGTTCTGGTGTAGTATCTTGCATTTTTGACCTGGTTACACTCGATACTGGACAGAGTTGGCTTCTTCAGCATTGTAGCCTGATCTCTTAGCTTCAAAACAGTGGGTCTTGGACCTTCATCCGATAATCGTAGTGCCTTTGGTGCCATTACCGCAAAATGATGTCAAAAACTGTTTTTCTGGGTTTGAGTTTAACTTTCATTTCCGGACTTTTCCCTAGCTTGACTTGTATTTGTACTTCTGGGAGCTTGCTGAATGGCTATTGCATGAACTTGTTGTTGTGTGTGTACCTTTGGGTTTGAATGAGAAATATAATGAAGCCATGACGGCTGCAAAAGTAAGCAAATTTAGGGGAAGTGTTGTCCGAACTTTTAAAGGGCTTGATTGCTTTGCGTTTGTGATCTAAGGCTTGGATTTGAGTAAGGCGATGATATTTGATGGATGGTTTCTGAACCATGGAGGTGAGTGACCCTAAACTGTTTCCAAAGTTATTATTGAAATGTTTCTTGCATTATTTACTCGACGGCATCTCATGCGTGCTTGCATGTGAATTCATGATATGATTTTGGCTTCAATGAGTTCTGGGAAAGTCTTGTGCTGGACACCAACGTGTCCACCCTGTTTATGGTTCATGTTGATGCTATCTGGAGCTCAAAAAGGGGCTCCCTCTCACTGTTAATGTAAAATGATCTATTTGAGCGTTGGGTGTTCAAGTGCAATGATTTCACTGGCTCACGAGAGCAATAAATGTACATTTGATCTTGGAATCAGGACA
Organism: Coffea arabica; assembly: GCF_036785885.1. Lineage (NCBI taxonomy): Eukaryota > Viridiplantae > Streptophyta > Magnoliopsida > Gentianales > Rubiaceae > Coffea > Coffea arabica. Next base: position 19,028,488 of record NC_092318.1, on the reverse strand, counting down.
TTATTGAAATGCATTATTGTGAAATATATTTGATGACTGCTTTTACTGGTTACTCGCTGAGCTTCTAGCTCACCCCAAAACGATTTTATTCCCCTCCACAGGGCTCAAGACGAAGGAAGGGCGAGTAGTACATATTCATGTGGCTGGATGGCATGTATCTTGTACAGTTTGGATTTGGAATCATTTGATGTATAGTTGAAAATTTAGTTTCCGCTTCGCTTATGACATGTAATTATTGAAGAACTTGTTGTAATATTTGAGATTTATATTGTAATTCATTTGAGGACTGTAGTGAACGGCTGAGTCCCGGCGAGAGCTGGGCAAGCGGCCCGCCGAACCCTTTGGTTCGCCTTAGGGGGAGGTGGGGCCGTCACAGTTGTATCAGAGCTTAGGCTTCAGATTCTTGTAGTGTATCCTAGGCTTGAAGTTTAGGATGCCGGACAGTGGGTTTGGTCTGAAATATTAGTGATTCTTGCGGGATGTCTCGACTTGATTGGTATAAGATGGAATGTCGAGGACGACGTTCTTTTAAGGAGGGGAGTTCGTGACGCCCCGAAAGAATGAGTGTGAGAACCCAGAAATTTTCTAATTTTCAGGTCAATCCGAGCAGCGTATCTTGTGAAAAGACGGAATTACCCTTGCTGCCCTGGTTTTACCCGAATGTGAGAATTGCGTCTGTAATTGGTTATTTTGGTTGGGAATGCTTCCGAATTGATTGTTGAGGTCTTCTGATGAAATGTAGCCCTGTTTCTTATCTTTCGGATGGCTTTGGAATTTCTGAATTTGGACTTAGGTAGGTTCATTTATGATGTTTGCACCAGAATGCGATTGGTGAACCTGTTTTTGCGGTTCTGGTGTAGTATCTTGCATTTTTGACCTGGTTACACTCGATACTGGACAGAGTTGGCTTCTTCAGCATTGTAGCCTGATCTCTTAGCTTCGAAACGGTGGGTCTTGGACCTTCATCCGATAATCGTAGTGCCTTTGGTGCCATTACCGCAAAATGATGTCAAAAACTGTTTTTCTGGGTTTGAGCTTAACTTTCATTTCCGGACTTTTCCCTAGCTTGACTTGTATTTGTACTTCTGGGAGCTTGCTGAATGGCTATTGAATGAACTTGTTGTTGTGTGTGTACCTTTGGGTTTGAATGAGAAATATAATGAAGCCATGACGGCTGCAAAAGTAAGCAAATTTAGGGGAAGTGTTGTCCGAACTTTTAAAGGGCTTGATTGCTTTGCGTTTGTGATCTAAGGCTTGGATTTGAGTAAGGCGATGATATTTGATGGATGGTTTCTGAACCATGGAGGTGAGTGACCCTAAACTGTTTCCAAAGTTATTATTGAAATGTTTCTTGCATTATTTACTCGACGGCATCTCATGCGTGCTTGCATGTGAATTCATGATATGATTTTGGCTTCAATGAGTTCTGGGAAAGTCTTGTGCTGGACACCAACGTCTCCACCCTGTTTATGGTTCATGTTGATGCTATCTGGAGCTCAAAAAGGGGCTCCCTCTCACTGTTAATGTAAAACGATCTATTTGAGCGTTGGGTGTTCAAGTGCAATGATTTCACTGGCTCACGAGAGCAATAAATGTACATTTGATCTTGGAATCATGACATCATTGAAATGCATTATTGTGAAATATATTTGATGACTGCTTTTACTGGTTACTCGCTGAGCTTCTAGCTCACCCCAAAACGATTTTATTCCCCTCCACAGGGCTCAAGACGAAGGAAGGGCGAGTAGTACATATTCATGTGGCTGGATGGCATGTATCTTGTACAGTTTGGATTTGGAATCATTTGATGTATAGTTGAAAATTTAGTTTCCGCTTCGCTTATGACATGTAATTATTGAAGAACTTGTTGTAATATTTGAGATTTATATTGTAATTCATTTGAGGACTGTATTGAACGGCTGAGTCCCGGCGAGAGCTGGGCAAGCGGCCCGCCGAACCCTTTGGTTCGCCTTAGGGGGAGGTGGGGCCGTCACAGTTGGTATCAGAGCTTAGGCTTCAGATTCTTGTAGTGTATCCTAGGCTTGAAGTTTAGGATGCCGGACAGTGGGTTTGGTCTGAAATATTAGTGATTCTTGCGGGATGTCTCGACTTGATTGGTATAAGATGGAATGTCGAGGACGACGTTCTTTTAAGGAGGGGAGTTTGTGATGCCCCGAAAGAATGAGTGTGAGAACCCGGAAATTTTCTAATTTTCAGGTCAATCCGAGCAGCGTATCTTGTGAAAAGACGGAATTACCCTTGCTGCCCTGGTTTTACCCGAATGTGAGAATTGCGTCTGTAATTGGTTATTTTGGTTGGGAATGCTTCCGAATTGGTTGTTGAGGTCTTCTGATGAAATGTAGCCCTGTTTCTTATCTTTCGGATGGCTTTGGAATTTCTGAATTTGGACTTAGGTAGGTTCATTTATGATGTTTGCACCAGAATGCGATTGGTGAACCTGTTTTTGCGGTTCTGGTGTAGTATCTTGCATTTTTGACCTGGTTACACTCGATACTGGACAGAGTTGGCTTCTTCAGCATTGTAGCCTGATCTCTTAGCTTCGAAACGGTGGGTCTTGGACCTTCATCCGATAATCGTAGTGCCTTTGGTGCCATTACCGCAAAATGATGTCAAAAACTGTTTTTCTGGGTTTGAGCTTAACTTTCATTTCCGGACTTTTCCCTAGCTTGACTTGTATTTGTACTTCTGGGAGCTTGCTGAATGGCTATTGAATGAACTTGTTGTTGTGTGTGTACCTTTGGGTTTGAATGAGAAATATAATGAAGCCATGACGGCTGCAAAAGTAAGCAAATTTAGGGGAAGTGTTGTCCGAACTTTCAAAGGGCTTGATTGCTTTGCGTTTGTGATCTAAGGCTTGGATTTGAGTAAGGCGATGATATTTGATGGATGGTTTCTGAACCATGGAGGTGAGTGACCCTAAACTGTTTCCAAAGTTATTATTGAAATGTTTCTTGCATTATTTACTCGACGGCATCTCATGCGTGCTTGCATGTGAATTCATGATATGATTTTGGCTTCAATGAGTTCTGGGAAAGTCTTGTGCTGGACACCAACGTCTCCACCCTGTTTATGGTTCATGTTGATGCTATCTGGAGCTCAAAAAGGGGCTCCCTCTCACTGTTAATGTAAAATGATCTATTTGAGCGTTGGGTGTTCAAGTGCAATGATTTCACTGGCTCACGAGAGCAATAAATGTACATTTGATCTTGGAATCATGACATCATTGAAATGCATTATTGTGAAATATATTTGATGACTGCTTTTACTGGTTACTCGCTGAGCTTCTAGCTCCCCCCAAAACGATTTTATTCCCCTCCACAGGGCTCAAGACGAAGGAAGGGCGAGTAGTACATATTCATGTGGCTGGATGGCATGTATCTTGTACAGTTTGGATTTGGAATCATTTGATGTATAGTTGAAAATTTAGTTTCCGCTTCGCTTATGACATGTAATTATTGAAGAACTTGTTGTAATATTTGAGATTTATATTGTAATTCATTTGAGGACTGTATTGAACGGCTGAGTCCCGGCGAGAGCTGGGCAAGCGGCCCGCCGAACCCTTTGGTTCGCCTTAGGGGGAGGTGGGGCCGTCACAGTTGGTATCAGAGCTTAGGCTTCAGATTCTTGTAGTATATCCTGGGCTTGAAGTTTAAGATGCCGGACAGTGGGTTTGGTCTGAAATATTAGTGATTCTTGCGGGATGTCTCGACTTGATTGGAATAAGATGGAATGTCGAGGACGACGTTCTTTTAAGGAGGGGAGTTTGTGACGCCCCGAAAGAATGAGTGTGAGAACCCAGAAATTTTCTAATTTTCAGGTCAGTCCGAGCAGCGTATCTTGTGAAAAGACGGAATTACCCTTGCTACCCTGGTTTTACCCGAATGTGAGAATTGCGTCTGTAATTGGTTATTTTGGTTGGGAATGCTTCCGAATTGATTGTTGAGGTCTTCTGATGAAATGTTGCCCTGTTTCTTATCTTTCGGATGGCTTTGGAATTTCTGAATTTGGACTTAGGTAGGTTGATTTATGATGTTTGCACCAGAATGCGATTGGTGAACCAATTTTTGCGGTTCTGGTGTAGTATCTTGCATTTTTGACCTGGTTACACTCGATACTGGACAGAGTTGGCTTCTTCAGCATTCTAGCCTGATCTCTTAGCTTCGAAACGGTGGGTCTTGGACCTTCATCCGATAATCGTAGTGCCTTTGGTGCCATTACCGCAAAATGATGTCAAAAACTGTTTTTCTGGGTTTGAGCTTAACTTTCATTTCCGGACTTTTCCCTAGCTTGACTTGTATTTGTACTTCTGGGAGCTTGCTGAATGGCTATTGAATGAACTTGTTGTTGTGTGTGTACCTTTGGGTTTGAATGAGAAATATAATGAAGCCATGACGGCTGCAAAAGTAAGCAAATTTAGGGGAAGTGTTGTCCGAACTTTTAAAGGGCTTGATTGCTTTGCGTTTGTGATCTAAGGCTTGGATTTGAGTAAGGCGATGATATTTGATGGATGGTTTCTGAACCATGGAGGTGAGTGACCCTAAACTGTTTCCAAAGTTATTATTGAAATGTTTCTTGCATTATTTACTCGACGGCATCTCATGCGTGCTTGCATGTGAATTCATGATATGATTTTGGCTTCAATGAGTTCTGGGAAAGTCTTGTGCTGGACACCAACGTCTCCACCCTGTTTATGGTTCATGTTGATGCTATCTGGAGCTCAAAAAGGGGCTCCCTCTCACCGTTAATGTAAAATGATCTATTTGAGCGTTGGGTGTTCAAGTGCAATGATTTCACTGGCTCACGAGAGCAATAAATGTACATTTGATCTTGGAATCATGACATCATTGAAATGCATTATTGTGAAATATATTTGATGACTGCTTTTACTGGTTACTCGCTGAGCTTCTAGCTCCCCCCAAAACGATTTTATTCCCCTCCACAGGGCTCAAGACGAAGGAAGGGCGAGTAGTACATATTCATGTGGCTGGATGGCATGTATCTTGTACAGTTTGGATTTGGAATCATTTGATGTATAGTTGAAAATTTAGTTTCCGCTTCGCTTATGACATGTAATTATTGAAGAACTTGTTGTAATATTTGAGATTTATATTGTAATTCATTTGAGGACTGTAGTGAACGGCTGAGTCCCGGCGAGAGCTGGGCAGGCGGCCCGCCGAACCCTTTGGTTCGCCTTAGGGGGAGGTGGGGCCGTCACAGTTGGTATCAGAGCTTAGGCTTCAGATTCTTGTAGTATATCCTAGGCTTGAAGTTTAGGATGCCGGACAGTGGGTTTGGTCTGAAATATTAGTGATTCTTGCGGGATGTCTCGACTTGATTGGAATAAGATGGAATGTCGAGGACGACGTTCTTTTAAGGAGGGGAGTTTGTGACGCCCCGAAAGAATGAGTGTGAGAACCCAGAAATTTTCTAATTTTCAGGTCAATCCGAGCAGCGTATCTTGTGAAAAGACGGAATTACCCTTGCTGCCCTGGTTTTACCCGAATGTGAGAATTGCGTCTGTAATTGGTTATTTTGGTTGGGAATGCTTCCGAATTGGTTGTTGAGGTCTTCTGATGAAATGTAGCCCTGTTTCTTATCTTTCGGATGGCTTTAGAATTTCTGAATTTGGACTTAGGTAGGTTCATTTATGATGTTTGCACCAGAATGCGATTGGTGAACCTGTTTTTGCGATTCTGGTGTAGTATCTTGCATTTTTGACCTGGTTACACTCGATACTGGACAGAGTTGGCTTCTTCAGCATTGTAGCCTGATCTCTTAGCTTCGAAACGGTGGGTCTTGGACCTTCATCCGATAATCGTAGTGCCTTTGGTGCCATTACCGCAAAATGATGTCAAAAACTGTTTTTCTGGGTTTGAGCTTAACTTTCATTTCCGGACTTTTCCCTAGCTTGACTTGTATTTGTACTTCTGGGAGCTTGCTGAATGGCTATTGAATGAACTTGTTGTTGTGTGTGTACCTTTGGGTTTGAATGAGAAATATAATGAAGCCATGACGGCTGCAAAAGTAAGCAAATTTAGGGGAAGTGTTGTCCGAACTTTCAAAGGGATTGATTGCTTTGCGTTTGTGATCTAAGGCTTGGATTTGAGTAAGGCGATGATATTTGATGGATGGTTTCTGAACCATGGAGGTGAGTGACCCTAAACTGTTTCCAAAGTTATTATTGAAATGTTTCTTGCATTATTTACTCGACGGCATCTCATGCGTGCTTGCATGTGAATTCATGATATGATTTTGGCTTCAATGAGTTCTGGGAAAGTCTTGTGCTGGACACCAACGTCTCCACCCTGTTTATGGTTCATGTTGATGCTATCTGGAGCTCAAAAAGGGGCTCCCTCTCACTGTTAATGTAAAATGATCTATTTGAGCGTTGGGTGTTCAAGTGCAATGATTTCACTGGCTCACGAGAGCAATAAATGTACATTTGATCTTGGAATCATGACATCATTGAAATGCATTATTGTGAAATATATTTGATGACTGCTTTTACTGGTTACTCGCTGAGCTTCTAGCTCCCCCCAAAACGATTTTATTCCCCTCCACAGGGCTCAAGACGAAGGAAGGGCGAGTAGTACATATTCATGTGGCTGGATGGCATGTATCTTGTACAGTTTGGATTTGGAATCATTTGATGTATAGTTGAAAATTTAGTTTCCGCTTCGCTTATGACATGTAATTATTGAAGAACTTGTTGTAATATTTGAGATTTATATTGTAATTCATTTGAGATCTGTAGTGAACGGCTGAGTCCCGGCGAGAGCTGGGCAGGCGGCCCGCCGAACCCTTTGGTTCGCCTTAGGGGGAGGTGGGGCCGTCACAGTTGGTATCAGAGCTTAGGCTTCAGATTCTTGTAGTATATCCTAGGCTTGAAGTTTAGGATGCCGGACAGTGGGTTTGGTCTGAAATATTAGTGATTCTTGCGGGATGTCTCGACTTGTTGGAATAAGATGGAATGTCGAGGACGACGTTCTTTTAAGGAGGGGAGTTTGTGACGCCCCGAAAGAATGAGTGTGAGAACCCAGAAATTTTCTAATTTTCAGGTCAATCCGAGCAGCGTATCTTGTGAAAAGACGGAATTACCCTTGCTGCCCTGGTTTTACCCGAATGTGAGAATTGCGTCTGTAATTGGTTATTTTGGTTGGGAATGCTTCCGAATTGTTTGTTGAGGTCTTCTGATGAAATGTAGCTCTGTTTCTTATCTTTCGGATGGCTTTGGAATTTCTGAATTTGGACTTAGGTAGGTTGATTTATGATGTTTGCACCAGAATACGATTGGTGAACCTATTTTGGCGGTTCTGGTGTAGTATCTTGCATTTTTGACCTGGTTACACTCGATACTGGACAGAGTTGGCTTCTTCAGCATTCTAGCCTGATCTCTTAGCTTCGAAACGGTGGGTCTTGGACCTTCATCCGATAATCGTAGTGCCTTTGGTGCCATTACCGTAAAATGATGTCAAAAACTGTTTTTCTGGGTTTGAGCTTAACTTTCATTTCCGGACTTTTCCCTAGCTTGACTTGTATTTGTACTTCTGGGAGCTTGCTGAATGGCTATTGAATGAACTTGTTGTTGTGTGTGTACCTTTGGGTTTGAATGAGAAATATAATGAAGCCATGACGGCTGCAAAAGTAAGCAAATTTAGGGGAAGTGTTGTCCGAACTTTTAAAGGGCTTGATTGCTTTGCGTTTGTGATCTAAGGCTTGGATTTGAGTAAGGCGATGATATTTGATGGATGGTTTCTGAACCATGGAGGTGAGTGACCCTAAACTGTTTCCAAAGTTATTATTGAAATGTTTCTTGCATTATTTACTCGACGGCATCTCATGCGTGCTTGCATGTGAATTCATGATATGATTTTGGCTTCAATGAGTTCTGGGAAAGTCTTGTGCTGGACACCAACGTCTCCACCCTGTTTATGGTTCATGTTGATGCTATCTGGAGCTCAAAAAGGGGCTCCCTCTCACTGTTAATGTTAAATGATCTATTTGAGCGTTGGGTGTTCAAGTGCAATGATTTCACTGGCTCACGAGAGCAATAAATCTACATTTGATCTTGGAATCATGACATCATTGAAATGCATTATTGTGAAATATATTTGATGACTGCTTTTACTGGTTACTCGCTGAGCTTGTAGCTCCCCCCAAAACGATTTTATTCCCCTCCACAGGGCTCAAGGCGAAGGAATGGCGAGTAGTACATATTCATGTGGCTGGATGGCATATATCTTGTACAGTTTGGATTTGGAATCATTTGATGTATAGTTGAAAATTTAGTTTCCGCTTCGCTTATGACATGTAATTATTGAAGAACTTGTTGTAATATTTGAGATTTATATTGTAATTCATTTGAGGACTGTAGTGAACGGCTGAGTCCCGGCGAGAGCTGGGCAGGCGGCCCGCCGAACCCTTTGGTTCGCCTTAGGGGGAGGTGGGGCCGTCACAGTTGGTATCAGAGCTTAGGCTTCAGATTCTTGTAGTGTATCCTAGGCTTGAAGTTTAGGATGCCGGACAGTGGATTTGGTCTGAAATATTAGTGATTCTTGCGGGATGTCTCGACTTGATTGGTATAAGATGGAATGTCGAGGACGACGTTCTTTTAAGGAGGGGAGTTCGTGACGCCCCGAAAGAATGAGTGTGAGAACCCGGAAATTTTCTAATTTTCAGGTCAATCCGAGCAGCGTATCTTGTGAAAAGACGGAATTACCCTTGCTGCCCTGGTTTTACCCGAATGTGAGAATTGCGTCTGTAATTGGTTATTTTGGTTGGGAATGCTTCCGAATTGGTTGTTGAGGTCTTCTGATGAAATGTAGCCCTGTTTCTTATCTTTCGGATGGCTTTGGAATTTCTGAATTTGGACTTAGGTAGGTTCATTTTTTATGTTTGCACCAGAATGCGATTGGTGAACCTGTTTTTGCGGTTCTGGTGTAGTATCTTGAATTTTTGACCTGGTTACACTCGATACTGGACAGAGTTGGCTTCTTCAGCATTGTAGCCTGATCTCTTAGCTTCGAAACGGTGGGTCTTGGACCTTCATCCGATAATCGTAGTGCCTTTGGTGCCATTACCGCAAAATGATGTCAAAAACTGTTTTTCTGGGTTTGAGCTTAACTTTCATTTCCGGACTTTTCCCTAGCTTGACTTGTATTTGTACTTCTGGGAGCTTGCTGAATGGCTATTGAATGAACTTGTTGTTGTGTGTGTACCTTTGGGTTTGAATGAGAAATATAATGAAGCCATGACGGCTGCAAAAGTAAGCAAATTTAGGGGAAGTGTTGTCCGAACTTTTAAAGGGCTTGATTGCTTTGCGTTTGTGATCTAAGGCTTGGATTTGAGTAAGGCGATGATATTTGATGGATGGTTTCTGAAACATGGAGGTGAGTGACCCTAAACTGTTTCCAAAGTTATTATTGAAATGTTTCTTGCATTATTTACTCGACGGCATCTCATGCGTGCTTGCATGTGAATTCATGATATGATTTTGGCTTCAATGAGTTCTGGGAAAGTCTTGTGCTGGACATCAACGTCTCCACCCTGTTTATGGTTCATGTTGATGCTATCTGGAGCTCAAAAAGGGGCTCCCTCTCACTGTTAATGTAAAATGATCTATTTGAGCGTTGGGTGTTCAAGTGCAATGATTTCACTGGCTCACGAGAGCAATAAATGTACATTTGATCTTGGAATCATGACATCATTGAAATGCATTATTGTGAAATATATTTGATGACTGCTTTTACTGGTTACTCGCTGAGCTTCTAGCTCCCCCCAAAACGATTTTATTCCCCTCCACAGGGCTCAAGGCGAAGGAATGGCGAGTAGTACATATTCATGTGGCTGGATGGCATATATCTTGTACAGTTTGGATTTGGAATCATTTGATGTATAGTTGAAAATTTAGTTTCCGCTTCGCTTATGACATGTAATTATTGAAGAACTTGTTGTAATATTTGAGATTTATATTGTAATTCATTTGAGGACTGTAGTGAACGGCTGAGTCCCGGCGAGAGCTGGGCAGGCGGCCCGCCGAACCCTTTGGTTCGCCTTAGGGGGAGGTGGGGCCGTCACAGTTGGTATCAGAGCTTAGGCTTCAGATTCTTGTAGTGTATCCTAGGCTTGAAGTTTAGGATGCCGGACAGTGGGTTTGGTCTGAAATATTAGTGATTCTTGCGGGATGTCTCGACTTGATTGGTATAAGATGGAATGTCGAGGACGACGTTCTTTTAAGGAGGGGAGTTCGTGACGCCCCGAAAGAATGAGTGTGAGAACCCAGAAATTTTCTAATTTTCAGGTCAATCCGAGCAGCGTATCTTGTGAAAAGACGGAATTACCCTTGCTGCCCTGGTTTTACCCGAATGTGAGAATTGCGTCTGTAATTGGTTATTTTGGTTGGGAATGCTTCCGAATTGGTTGTTGAGGTCTTCTGATGAAATGTAGCCCTGTTTCTTATCTTTCGGATGGCTTTGGAATTTCTGAATTTGGACTTAGGTAGGTTGATTTATGATGTTTGCACCAGAATGCGATTGGTGAACCTGTTTTTGCGGTTCTGGTGTAGTATCTTGCATTTTTGACCTGGTTACACTCGATACTGGACAGAGTTGGCTTCTTCAGTATTGTAGCCTGATCTCTTAGCTTCGAAACGGTGGGTCTTGGACCTTCATCCGATAATCGTAGTGCCTTTGGTGCCATTACCGCAAAATGATGTCAAAAACTGTTTTTCTGGGTTTGAGCTTAACTTTCATTTCCGGACTTTTCCCTAGCTTGACTTGTATTTGTACTTCTGGGAGCTTGCTGAATGGCTATTGAATGAACTTGTTGTTGTGTGTGTACCTTTGGGTTTGAATGAGAAATATAATGAAGCCATGACGGCTGCAAAAGTAAGCAAATTTAGGGGAAGTGTTGTCCGAACTTTTAAAGGGCTTGATTGCTTTGCGTTTGTGATCTAAGGCTTGGATTTGAGTAAGGCGATGATATTTGATGGATGGTTTCTGAACCATGGAGGTGAGTGACCCTAAACTGTTTCCAAAGTTATTATTGAAATGTTTCTTGCATTATTTACTCGACGGCATCTCATGCGTGCTTGCATGTGAATTCATGATATGATTTTGGCTTCAATGAGTTCTGGGAAAGTCTTGTGCTGGACACCAACGTCTCCACCCTGTTTATGGTTCATGTTGATGCTATCTGGAGCTCAAAAAGGGGCTCCCTCTCACTGTTAATGTAAAATGATCTATTTGAGCGTTGGGTGTTCAAGTGCAATGATTTCACTGGCTCACGAGAGCAATAAATGTACATTTGATCTTGGAATCATGACATCATTGAAATGCATTATTGTGAAATATATTTGATGACTGCTTTTACTGGTTACTCGCTGAGCTTCTAGCTCCCCCCAAAACGATTTTATTCCCCTCCACAGGGCTCAAGACGAAGGAAGGGCGAGTAGTACATATTCATGTGGCTGGATGGCATGTATCTTGTACAGTTTGGCTTTGGAATCATTTGATATATAGTTGAAAATTTAGTTTCCGCTTCGCTTATGACATGTAATTATTGAAGAACTTGTTGTAATATTTGAGATTTATATTGTAATTCATTTGAGGACTGTAGTGAACGGCTGAGTCCCGGCGAGAGCTGGGCAGGCGGCCCGCCGAACCCTTTGGTTCGCCTTAGGGGGAGGTGGGGCCGTCACAGTTGGTATCAGAGCTTAGGCTTCAGATTCTTGTAGTATATCCTGGGCTTGAAGTTTAAGATGCCGGACAGTGGGTTTGGTCTGAAATATTAGTGATTCTTGCGGGATGTCTCGACTTGATTGGAATAAGATGGAATGTCGAGGACGACGTTCTTTTAAGGAGGGGAGTTTGTGACGCCCCGAAAGAATGAGTGTGAGAACCCAGAAATTTTCTAATTTTCAGGTCAGTCCGAGCAGCGTATCTTGTGAAAAGACGGAATTACCCTTGCTACCCTGGTTTTACCCGAATGTGAGAATTGCGTCTGTAATTGGTTATTTTGGTTGGGAATGCTTCCGAATTGATTGTTGAGGTCTTCTGATGAAATGTTGCCCTGTTTCTTATCTTTCGGATGGCTTTGGAATTTCTGAATTTGGACTTAGGTAGGTTGATTTATGATGTTTGCACCAGAATGCGATTGGTGAACCAATTTTTGCGGTTCTGGTGTAGTATCTTGCATTTTTGACCTGGTTACACTCGATACTGGACAGAGTTGGCTTCTTCAGCATTCTAGCCTGATCTCTTAGCTTCGAAACGGTGGGTCTTGGACCTTCATCCGATAATCGTAGTGCCTTTGGTGCCATTACCGCAAAATGATGTCAAAAACTGTTTTTCTGGGTTTGAGCTTAACTTTCATTTCCGGACTTTTCCCTAGCTTGACTTGTATTTGTACTTCTGGGAGCTTGCTGAATGGCTATTGAATGAACTTGTTGTTGTGTGTGTACCTTTGGGTTTGAATGAGAAATATAATGAAGCCATGACGGCTGCAAAAGTAAGCAAATTTAGGGGAAGTGTTGTCCGAACTTTTAAAGGGCTTGATTGCTTTGCGTTTGTGATCTAAGGCTTGGATTTGAGTAAGGCGATGATATTTGATGGATGGTTTCTGAACCATGGAGGTGAGTGACCCTAAACTGTTTCCAAAGTTATTATTGAAATGTTTCTTGCATTATTTACTCGACGGCATCTCATGCGTGCTTGCATGTGAATTCATGATATGATTTTGGCTTCAATGAGTTCTGGGAAAGTCTTGTGCTGGACACCAACGTCTCCACCCTGTTTATGGTTCATGTTGATGCTATCTGGAGCTCAAAAAGGGGCTCCCTCTCACCGTTAATGTAAAATGATCTATTTGAGCGTTGGGTGTTCAAGTGCAATGATTTCACTGGCTCACGAGAGCAATAAATGTACATTTGATCTTGGAATCATGACATCATTGAAATGCATTATTGTGAAATATATTTGATGACTGCTTTTACTGGTTACTCGCTGAGCTTCTAGCTCCCCCCAAAACGATTTTATTCCCCTCCACAGGGCTCAAGACGAAGGAAGGGCGAGTAGTACATATTCATGTGGCTGGATGGCATGTATCTTGTACAGTTTGGATTTGGAATCATTTGATGTATAGTTGAAAATTTAGTTTCCGCTTCGCTTATGACATGTAATTATTGAAGAACTTGTTGTAATATTTGAGATTTATATTGTAATTCATTTGAGGACTGTAGTGAACGGCTGAGTCCCGGCGAGAGCTGGGCAGGCGGCCCGCCGAACCCTTTGGTTCGCCTTAGGGGGAGGTGGGGCCGTCACAGTTGGTATCAGAGCTTAGGCTTCAGATTCTTGTAGTATATCCTAGGCTTGAAGTTTAGGATGCCGGACAGTGGGTTTGGTCTGAAATATTAGTGATTCTTGCGGGATGTCTCGACTTGATTGGAATAAGATGGAATGTCGAGGACGACGTTCTTTTAAGGAGGGGAGTTTGTGACGCCCCGAAAGAATGAGTGTGAGAACCCAGAAATTTTCTAATTTTCAGGTCAATCCGAGCAGCGTATCTTGTGAAAAGACGGAATTACCCTTGCTGCCCTGGTTTTACCCGAATGTGAGAATTGCGTCTGTAATTGGTTATTTTGGTTGGGAATGCTTCCGAATTGGTTGTTGAGGTCTTCTGATGAAATGTAGCCCTGTTTCTTATCTTTCGGATGGCTTTGGAATTTCTGAATTTGGACTTAGGTAGGTTCATTTATGATGTTTGCACCAGAATGCGATTGGTGAACCTGTTTTTGCGATTCTGGTGTAGTATCTTGCATTTTTGACCTGGTTACACTCGATACTGGACAGAGTTGGCTTCTTCAGCATTGTAGCCTGATCTCTTAGCTTCGAAACGGTGGGTCTTGGACCTTCATCCGATAATCGTAGTGCCTTTGGTGCCATTACCGCAAAATGATGTCAAAAACTGTTTTTCTGGGTTTGAGCTTAACTTTCATTTCCGAACTTTTCCCTAGCTTGACTTGTATTTGTACTTCTGGGAGCTTGCTGAATGGCTATTGAATGAACTTGTTGTTGTGTGTGTACCTTTGGGTTTGAATGAGAAATATAATGAAGCCATGACGGCTGCAAAAGTAAGCAAATTTAGGGGAAGTGTTGTCCGAACTTTCAAAGGGATTGATTGCTTTGCGTTTGTGATCTAAGGCTTGGATTTGAGTAAGGCGATGATATTTGATGGATGGTTTCTGAACCATGGAGGTGAGTGACCCTAAACTGTTTCCAAAGTTATTATTGAAATGTTTCTTGCATTATTTACTCGACGGCATCTCATGCGTGCTTGCATGTGAATTCATGATATGATTTTGGCTTCAATGAGTTCTGGGAAAGTCTTGTGCTGGACACCAACGTCTCCACCCTGTTTATGGTTCATGTTGATGCTATCTGGAGCTCAAAAAGGGGCTCCCTCTCACTGTTAATGTAAAATGATCTATTTGAGCGTTGGGTGTTCAAGTGCAATGATTTCACTGGCTCACGAGAGCAATAAATGTACATTTGATCTTGGAATCATGACATCATTGAAATGCATTATTGTGAAATATATTTGATGACTGCTTTTACTGGTTACTCGCTGAGCTTCTAGCTCCCCCCAAAACGATTTTATTCCCCTCCACAGGGCTCAAGACGAAGGAAGGGCGAGTAGTACATATTCATGTGGCTGGATGGCATGTATCTTGTACAGTTTGGATTTGGAATCATTTGATGTATAGTTGAAAATTTAGTTTCCGCTTCGCTTATGACATGTAATTATTGAAGAACTTGTTGTAATATTTGAGATTTATATTGTAATTCATTTGAGATCTGTAGTGAACGGCTGAGTCCCGGCGAGAGCTGGGCAGGCGGCCCGCCGAACCCTTTGGTTCGCCTTAGGGGGAGGTGGGGCCGTCACAGTTGGTATCAGAGCTTAGGCTTCAGATTCTTGTAGTATATCCTAGGCTTGAAGTTTAGGATGCCGGACAGTGGGTTTGGTCTGAAATATTAGTGATTCTTGCGGGATGTCTCGACTTGTTGGAATAAGATGGAATGTCGAGGACGACGTTCTTTTAAGGAGGGGAGTTTGTGACGCCCCGAAAGAATGAGTGTGAGAACCCAGAAATTTTCTAATTTTCAGGTCAATCCGAGCAGCGTATCTTGTGAAAAGACGGAATTACCCTTGCTGCCCTGGTTTTACCCGAATGTGAGAATTGCGTCTGTAATTGGTTATTTTGGTTGGGAATGCTTCCGAATTGTTTGTTGAGGTCTTCTGATGAAATGTAGCTCTGTTTCTTATCTTTCGGATGGCTTTGGAATTTCTGAATTTGGACTTAGGTAGGTTGATTTATGATGTTTGCACCAGAATACGATTGGTGAACCTATTTTGGCGGTTCTGGTGTAGTATCTTGCATTTTTGACCTGGTTACACTCGATACTGGACAGAGTTGGCTTCTTCAGCATTCTAGCCTGATCTCTTAGCTTCGAAACGGTGGGTCTTGGACCTTCATCCGATAATCGTAGTGCCTTTGGTGCCATTACCGTAAAATGATGTCAAAAACTGTTTTTCTGGGTTTGAGCTTAACTTTCATTTCCGGACTTTTCCCTAGCTTGACTTGTATTTGTACTTCTGGGAGCTTGCTGAATGGCTATTGAATGAACTTGTTGTTGTGTGTGTACCTTTGGGTTTGAATGAGAAATATAATGAAGCCATGACGGCTGCAAAAGTAAGCAAATTTAGGGGAAGTGTTGTCCGAACTTTTAAAGGGCTTGATTGCTTTGCGTTTGTGATCTAAGGCTTGGATTTGAGTAAGGCGATGATATTTGATGGATGGTTTCTGAACCATGGAGGTGAGTGACCCTAAACTGTTTCCAAAGTTATTATTGAAATGTTTCTTGCATTATTTACTCGACGGCATCTCATGCGTGCTTGCATGTGAATCCATGATATGAGTTTGGCTTCAATGAGTTCTGGGAAAGTCTTGTGCTGGACACCAACGTCTCCACCCTGTTTATGGTTCATGTTGATGCTATCTGGAGCTCAAAAAGGGGCTCCCTCTCACTGTTAATGTTAAATGATCTATTTGAGCGTTGGGTGTTCAAGTGCAATGATTTCACTGGCTCACGAGAGCAATAAATCTACATTTGATCTTGGAATCATGACATCATTGAAATGCATTATTGTGAAATATATTTGATGACTGCTTTTACTGGTTACTCGCTGAGCTTGTAGCTCCCCCCAAAACGATTTTATTCCCCTCCACAGGGCTCAAGGCGAAGGAATGGCGAGTAGTACATATTCATGTGGCTGGATGGCATATATCTTGTACAGTTTGGATTTGGAATCATTTGATGTATAGTTGAAAATTTAGTTTCCGCTTCGCTTATGACATGTAATTATTGAAGAACTTGTTGTAATATTTGAGATTTATATTGTAATTCATTTGAGGACTGTAGTGAACGGCTGAGTCCCGGCGAGAGCTGGGCAGGCGGCCCGCCGAACCCTTTGGTTCGCCTTAGGGGGAGGTGGGGCCGTCACAGTTGGTATCAGAGCTTAGGCTTCAGATTCTTGTAGTGTATCCTAGGCTTGAAGTTTAGGATGCCGGACAGTGGATTTGGTCTGAAATATTAGTGATTCTTGCGGGATGTCTCGACTTGATTGGTATAAGATGGAATGTCGAGGACGACGTTCTTTTAAGGAGGGGAGTTCGTGACGCCCCGAAAGAATGAGTGTGAGAACCCGGAAATTTTCTAATTTTCAGGTCAATCCGAGCAGCGTATCTTGTGAAAAGACGGAATTACCCTTGCTGCCCTGGTTTTACCCGAATGTGAGAATTGCGTCTGTAATTGGTTATTTTGGTTGGGAATGCTTCCGAATTGGTTGTTGAGGTCTTCTGATGAAATGTAGCCCTGTTTCTTATCTTTCGGATGGCTTTGGAATTTCTGAATTTGGACTTAGGTAGGTTCATTTTTTATGTTTGCACCAGAATGCGATTGGTGAACCTGTTTTTGCGGTTCTGGTGTAGTATCTTGAATTTTTGACCTGGTTACACTCGATACTGGACAGAGTTGGCTTCTTCAGCATTGTAGCCTGATCTCTTAGCTTCGAAACGGTGGGTCTTGGACCTTCATCCGATAATCGTAGTGCCTTTGGTGCCATTACCGCAAAATGATGTCAAAAACTGTTTTTCTGGGTTTGAGCTTAACTTTCATTTCCGGACTTTTCCCTAGCTTGACTTGTATTTGTACTTCTGGGAGCTTGCTGAATGGCTATTGAATGAACTTGTTGTTGTGTGTGTACCTTTGGGTTTGAATGAGAAATATAATGAAGCCATGACGGCTGCAAAAGTAAGCAAATTTAGGGGAAGTGTTGTCCGAACTTTTAAAGGGCTTGATTGCTTTGCGTTTGTGATCTAAGGCTTGGATTTGAGTAAGGCGATGATATTTGATGGATGGTTTCTGAAACATGGAGGTGAGTGACCCTAAACTGTTTCCAAAGTTATTATTGAAATGTTTCTTGCATTATTTACTCGACGGCATCTCATGCGTGCTTGCATGTGAATTCATGATATGATTTTGGCTTCAATGAGTTCTGGGAAAGTCTTGTGCTGGACACCAACGTCTCCACCCTGTTTATGGTTCATGTTGATGCTATCTGGAGCTCAAAAAGGGGCTCCCTCTCACTGTTAATGTAAAATGATCTATTTGAGCGTTGGGTGTTCAAGTGCAATGATTTCACTGGCTCACGAGAGCAATAAATGTACATTTGATCTTGGAATCATGACATCATTGAAATGCATTATTGTGAAATATATTTGATGACTGCTTTTACTGGTTACTCGCTGAGCTTCTAGCTCCCCCCAAAACGATTTTATTCCCCTCCACAGGGCTCAAGGCGAAGGAATGGCGAGTAGTACATATTCATGTGGCTGGATGGCATATATCTTGTACAGTTTGGATTTGGAATCATTTGATGTATAGTTGAAAATTTAGTTTCCGCTTCGCTTATGACATGTAATTATTGAAGAACTTGTTGTAATATTTGAGATTTATATTGTAATTCATTTGAGGACTGTAGTGAACGGCTGAGTCCCGGCGAGAGCTGGGCAGGCGGCCCGCCGAACCCTTTGGTTCGCCTTAGGGGGAGGTGGGGCCGTCACAGTTGGTATCAGAGCTTAGGCTTCAGATTCTTGTAGTGTATCCTAGGCTTGAAGTTTAGGATGCCGGACAGTGGGTTTGGTCTGAAATATTAGTGATTCTTGCGGGATGTCTCGACTTGATTGGTATAAGATGGAATGTCGAGGACGACGTTCTTTTAAGGAGGGGAGTTCGTGACGCCCCGAAAGAATGAGTGTGAGAACCCGGAAATTTTCTAATTTTCAGGTCAATCCGAGCAGCGTATCTTGTGAAAAGACGGAATTACCCTTGCTGCCCTGGTTTTACCCGAATGTGAGAATTGCGTCTGTAATTGGTTATTTTGGTTGGGAATGCTTCCGAATTGGTTGTTGAGGTCTTCTGATGAAATGTAGCCCTGTTTCTTATCTTTCGGATGGCTTTGGAATTTCTGAATTTGGACTTAGGTAGGTTCATTTATGATGTTTGCACCAGAATGCGATTGGTGAACCTGTTTTTTGCGGTTCTGGTGTAGTATCTTGCATTTTTGACCTGGTTACACTCGATACTGGACAGAGTTGGCTTCTTCAGCATTGTAGCCTGATCTCTTAGCTTCGAAACGGTGGGTCTTGGACCTTCATCCGATAATCGTAGTGCCTTTGGTGCCATTACCGTAAAATGATGTCAAAAACTATTTTTCTGGGTTTGAGCTTAACTTTCATTTCCGGACTTTTCCCTAGCTTGACTTGTATTTGTACTTCTGGGAGCTTGCTGAATGGCTATTGAATGAACTTGTTGTTGTGTGTGTACCTTTGGGTTTGAATGAGAAATATAATGAAGCCATGACGGCTGCAAAAGTAAGCAAATTTAGGGGAAGTGTTGTCCGAACTTTTAAAGGGCTTGATTGCTTTGCGTTTGTGATCTAAGGCTTGGATTTGAGTAAGGCGATGATATTTGATGGATGGTTTCTGAAACATGGAGGTGAGTGACCCTAAACTGTTTCCAAAGTTATTATTGAAATGTTTCTTGCATTATTTACTCGACGGCATCTCATGCGTGCTTGCATGTGAATTCATGATATGATTTTGGCTTCAATGAGTTCTGGGAAAGTCTTGTGCTGGACACCAACGTCTCCACCCTGTTTATGGTTCATGTTGATGCTATCTGGAGCTCAAAAAGGGGCTCCCTCTCACTGTTAATGTTAAATGATCTATTTGAGCGTTGGGTGTTCAAGTGCAATGATTTCACTGGCTCACGAGAGCAATAAATGTACATTTGATCTTGGAATCATGATATCATTGAAATGCATTATTGTGAAATATATTTGATGACTGCTTTTACTGGTTACTCGCTGAGCTTCTAGCTCCCCCCAAAACGATTTTATTCCCCTCCACAGGGCTCAAGGCGAAGGAATGGCGAGTAGTACATATTCATGTGGCTGGATGGCATATATCTTGTACAGTTTGGATTTGGAATCATTTGATGTATAGTTGAAAATTTAGTTTCCGCTTCGCTTATGACATGTAATTATTGAAGAACTTGTTGTAATATTTGAGATTTATATTGTAATTCATTTGAGGACTGTAGTGAACGGCTGAGTCCCGGCGAGAGCTGGGCAGGCGGCCCGCCGAACCCTTTGGTTCGCCTTAGGGGGAGGTGGGGCCGTCACAGTTGGTATCAGAGCTTAGGCTTCAGATTCTTGTAGTGTATCCTAGGCTTGAAGTTTAGGATGCCGGACAGTGGGTTTGGTCTGAAATATTAGTGATTCTTGCGGGATGTCTCGACTTGATTGGTATAAGATGGAATGTCGAGGACGACGTTCTTTTAAGGAGGGGAGTTCGTGACGCCCCGAAAGAATGAGTGTGAGAACCCGGAAATTTTCTAATTTTCAGGTCAATCCGAGCAGCGTATCTTGTGAAAAGACGGAATTACCCTTGCTGCCCTGGTTTTACCCGAATGTGAGAATTGCGTCTGTAATTGGTTATTTTGGTTGGGAATGCTTCCGAATTGGTTGTTGAGATCTTCTGATGAAATGTAGCCCTGTTTCTTATCTTTCGGATGGCTTTGGAATTTCTGAATTTTGACTTAGGTAGGTTCATTTATGATGTTTGCACCAGAATGCGATTGGTGAACCTGTTTTTGCGGTTCTGGTGTAGTATCTTGCATTTTTGACCTGGTTACACTCGATACTGGACAGAGTTGGCTTCTTCAGCATTGTAGCCTGATCTCTTAGCTTCGAAACGGTGGGTCTTGGACCTTCATCCGATAATCGTAGTGCCTTTGGTGCCATTACCGCAAAATGATGTCAAAAACTGTTTTTCTGGGTTTGAGCTTAACTTTCATTTCCGGACTTTTCCCTAGCTTGACTTGTATTTGTACTTCTGGGAGCTTGCTGAATGGCTATTGAATGAACTTGTTGTTGTGTGTGTACCTTTGGGTTTGAATGAGAAATATAATGAAGCCATGACGGCTGCAAAAGTAAGCAAATTTAGGGGAAGTGTTGTCCGAACTTTTAAAGGGCTTGATTGCTTTGCGTTTGTGATCTAAGGCTTGGATTTGAGTAAGGCGATGATATTTGATGGATGGTTTCTGAAACATGGAGGTGAGTGACCCTAAACTGTTTCCAAAGTTATTATTGAAATGTTTCTTGCATTATTTACTCGACGGCATCTCATGCGTGCTTGCATGTGAATTCATGATATGATTTTGGCTTCAATGAGTTCTGGGAAAGTCTTGTGCTGGACACCAACGTCTCCACCCTGTTTATGGTTCATGTTGATGCTATCTGGAGCTCAAAAAGGGGCTCCCTCTCACTGTTAATGTAAAATGATCTATTTGAGCGTTGGGTGTTCAAGTGCAATGATTTCACTGGCTCACGAGAGCAATAAATGTACATTTGATCTTGGAATCATGACATCATTGAAATGCATTATTGTGAAATATATTTGATGACTGCTTTTACTGGTTACTCGCTGAGCTTCTAGCTCCCCCCAAAACGATTTTATTCCCCTCCACAGGGCTCAAGGCGAAGGAATGGCGAGTAGTACATATTCATGTGGCTGGATGGCATATATCTTGTACAGTTTGGATTTGGAATCATTTGATGTATAGTTGAAAATTTAGTTTCCGCTTCGCTTATGACATGTAATTATTGAAGAACTTGTTGTAATATTTGAGATTTATATTGTAATTCATTTGAGGACTGTAGTGAACGGCTGAGTCCCGGCGAGAGCTGGGCAGGCGGCCCGCCGAACCCTTTGGTTCGCCTTAGGGGGAGGTGGGGCCGTCACAGTTGGTATCAGAGCTTAGGCTTCAGATTCTTGTAGTGTATCCTAGGCTTGAAGTTTAGGATGCCGGACAGTGGGTTTGGTCTGAAATATTAGTGATTCTTGCGGGATGTCTCGACTTGATTGGTATAAGATGGAATGTCGAGGACGACGTTCTTTTAAGGAGGGGAGTTCGTGACGCCCCGAAAGAATGAGTGTGAGAACCCGGAAATTTTCTAATTTTCAGGTCAATCCGAGCAGCGTATCTTG
This sequence comes from Coffea arabica, assembly GCF_036785885.1. Taxonomy (NCBI): domain Eukaryota; kingdom Viridiplantae; phylum Streptophyta; class Magnoliopsida; order Gentianales; family Rubiaceae; genus Coffea; species Coffea arabica. The sequence continues at coordinate 19,006,797 of NC_092318.1, read as the reverse complement.
TGAAAAGACGGAATTACCCTTGCTGCCCTGGTTTTACCCGAATGTGAGAATTGCGTCTGTAATTGGTTATTTTGGTTGGGAATGCTTCCGAATTGGTTGTTGAGGTCTTCTGATGAAATGTAGCCCTGTTTCTTATCTTTCGGATGGCTTTGGAATTTCTGAATTTGGACTTAGGTAGGTTCATTTATGATGTTTGCACCAGAATGCGATTGGTGAACCTGTTTTTGCGGTTCTGGTGTAGTATCTTGCATTTTTGACCTGGTTACACTCGATACTGGACAGAGTTGGCTTCTTCAGCATTGTAGCCTGATCTCTTAGCTTCGAAACGGTGGGTCTTGGACCTTCATCCGATAATCGTAGTGCCTTTGGTGCCATTACCGTAAAATGATGTCAAAAACTATTTTTCTGGGTTTGAGCTTAACTTTCATTTCCGGACTTTTCCCTAGCTTGACTTGTATTTGTACTTCTGGGAGCTTGCTGAATGGCTATTGAATGAACTTGTTGTTGTGTGTGTACCTTTGGGTTTGAATGAGAAATATAATGAAGCCATGACGGCTGCAAAAGTAAGCAAATTTAGGGGAAGTGTTGTCCGAACTTTTAAAGGGCTTGATTGCTTTGCGTTTGTGATCTAAGGCTTGGATTTGAGTAAGGCGATGATATTTGATGGATGGTTTCTGAAACATGGAGGTGAGTGACCCTAAACTGTTTCCAAAGTTATTATTGAAATGTTTCTTGCATTATTTACTCGACGGCATCTCATGCGTGCTTGCATGTGAATTCATGATATGATTTTGGCTTCAATGAGTTCTGGGAAAGTCTTGTGCTGGACACCAACGTCTCCACCCTGTTTATGGTTCATGTTGATGCTATCTGGAGCTCAAAAAGGGGCTCCCTCTCACTGTTAATGTTAAATGATCTATTTGAGCGTTGGGTGTTCAAGTGCAATGATTTCACTGGCTCACGAGAGCAATAAATGTACATTTGATCTTGGAATCATGATATCATTGAAATGCATTATTGTGAAATATATTTGATGACTGCTTTTACTGGTTACTCGCTGAGCTTCTAGCTCCCCCCAAAACGATTTTATTCCCCTCCACAGGGCTCAAGGCGAAGGAATGGCGAGTAGTACATATTCATGTGGCTGGATGGCATATATCTTGTACAGTTTGGATTTGGAATCATTTGATGTATAGTTGAAAATTTAGTTTCCGCTTCGCTTATGACATGTAATTATTGAAGAACTTGTTGTAATATTTGAGATTTATATTGTAATTCATTTGAGGACTGTAGTGAACGGCTGAGTCCCGGCGAGAGCTGGGCAGGCGGCCCGCCGAACCCTTTGGTTCGCCTTAGGGGGAGGTGGGGCCGTCACAGTTGGTATCAGAGCTTAGGCTTCAGATTCTTGTAGTGTATCCTAGGCTTGAAGTTTAGGATGCCGGACAGTGGGTTTGGTCTGAAATATTAGTGATTCTTGCGGGATGTCTCGACTTGATTGGTATAAGATGGAATGTCGAGGACGACGTTCTTTTAAGGAGGGGAGTTCGTGACGCCCCGAAAGAATGAGTGTGAGAACCCGGAAATTTTCTAATTTTCAGGTCAATCCGAGCAGCGTATCTTGTGAAAAGACGGAATTACCCTTGCTGCCCTGGTTTTACCCGAATGTGAGAATTGCGTCTGTAATTGGTTATTTTGGTTGGGAATGCTTCCGAATTGGTTGTTGAGGTCTTCTGATGAAATGTAGCCCTGTTTCTTATCTTTCGGATGGCTTTGGAATTTCTGAATTTTGACTTAGGTAGGTTCATTTATGATGTTTGCACCAGAATGCGATTGGTGAACCTGTTTTTGCGGTTCTGGTGTAGTATCTTGCATTTTTGACCTGGTTACACTCGATACTGGACAGAGTTGGCTTCTTCAGCATTGTAGCCTGATCTCTTAGCTTCGAAACGGTGGGTCTTGGACCTTCATCCGATAATCGTAGTGCCTTTGGTGCCATTACCGTAAAATGATGTCAAAAACTATTTTTCTGGGTTTGAGCTTAACTTTCATTTCCGGACTTTTCCCTAGCTTGACTTGTATTTGTACTTCTGGGAGCTTGCTGAATGGCTATTGAATGAACTTGTTGTTGTGTGTGTACCTTTGGGTTTGAATGAGAAATATAATGAAGCCATGACGGCTGCAAAAGTAAGCAAATTTAGGGGAAGTGTTGTCCGAACTTTTAAAGGGCTTGATTGCTTTGCGTTTGTGATCTAAGGCTTGGATTTGAGTAAGGCGATGATATTTGATGGATGGTTTCTGAAACATGGAGGTGAGTGACCCTAAACTGTTTCCAAAGTTATTATTGAAATGTTTCTTGCATTATTTACTCGACGGCATCTCATGCGTGCTTGCATGTGAATTCATGATATGATTTTGGCTTCAATGAGTTCTGGGAAAGTCTTGTGCTGGACACCAACGTCTCCACCCTGTTTATGGTTCATGTTGATGCTATCTGGAGCTCAAAAAGGGGCTCCCTCTCACTGTTAATGTAAAATGATCTATTTGAGCGTTGGGTGTTCAAGTGCAATGATTTCACTGGCTCACGAGAGCAATAAATGTACATTTGATCTTGGAATCATGACATCATTGAAATGCATTATTGTGAAATATATTTGATGACTGCTTTTACTGGTTACTCGCTGAGCTTCTAGCTCCCCCCAAAACGATTTTATTCCCCTCCACAGGGCTCAAGGCGAAGGAATGGCGAGTAGTACATATTCATGTGGCTGGATGGCATATATCTTGTACAGTTTGGATTTGGAATCATTTGATGTATAGTTGAAAATTTAGTTTCCGCTTCGCTTATGACATGTAATTATTGAAGAACTTGTTGTAATATTTGAGATTTATATTGTAATTCATTTGAGGACTGTAGTGAACGGCTGAGTCCCGGCGAGAGCTGGGCAGGCGGCCCGCCGAACCCTTTGGTTCGCCTTAGGGGGAGGTGGGGCCGTCACAGTTGGTATCAGAGCTTAGGCTTCAGATTCTTGTAGTGTATCCTAGGCTTGAAGTTTAGGATGCCGGACAGTGGGTTTGGTCTGAAATATTAGTGATTCTTGCGGGATGTCTCGACTTGATTGGTATAAGATGGAATGTCGAGGACGACGTTCTTTTAAGGAGGGGAGTTCGTGACGCCCCGAAAGAATGAGTGTGAGAACCCGGAAATTTTCTAATTTTCAGGTCAATCCGAGCAGCGTATCTTGTGAAAAGACGGAATTACCCTTGCTGCCCTGGTTTTACCCGAATGTGAGAATTGCGTCTGTAATTGGTTATTTTGGTTGGGAATGCTTCCGAATTGGTTGTTGAGGTCTTCTGATGAAATGTAGCCCTGTTTCTTATCTTTCGGATGGCTTTGGAATTTCTGAATTTGGACTTAGGTAGGTTCATTTATGATGTTTGCACCAGAATGCGATTGGTGAACCTGTTTTTGCGGTTCTGGTGTAGTATCTTGCATTTTTGACCTGGTTACACTCGATACTGGACAGAGTTGGCTTCTTCAGCATTGTAGCCTGATCTCTTAGCTTCGAAACGGTGGGTCTTGGACCTTCATCCGATAATCGTAGTGCCTTTGGTGCCATTACCGTAAAATGATGTCAAAAACTATTTTTCTGGGTTTGAGCTTAACTTTCATTTCCGGACTTTTCCCTAGCTTGACTTGTATTTGTACTTCTGGGAGCTTGCTGAATGGCTATTGAATGAACTTGTTGTTGTGTGTGTACCTTTGGGTTTGAATGAGAAATATAATGAAGCCATGACGGCTGCAAAAGTAAGCAAATTTAGGGGAAGTGTTGTCCGAACTTTTAAAGGGCTTGATTGCTTTGCGTTTGTGATCTAAGGCTTGGATTTGAGTAAGGCGATGATATTTGATGGATGGTTTCTGAAACATGGAGGTGAGTGACCCTAAACTGTTTCCAAAGTTATTATTGAAATGTTTCTTGCATTATTTACTCGACGGCATCTCATGCGTGCTTGCATGTGAATTCATGATATGATTTTGGCTTCAATGAGTTCTGGGAAAGTCTTGTGCTGGACACCAACGTCTCCACCCTGTTTATGGTTCATGTTGATGCTATCTGGAGCTCAAAAAGGGGCTCCCTCTCACTGTTAATGTAAAATGATCTATTTGAGCGTTGGGTGTTCAAGTGCAATGATTTCACTGGCTCACGAGAGCAATAAATGTACATTTGATCTTGGAATCATGACATCATTGAAATGCATTATTGTGAAATATATTTGATGACTGCTTTTACTGGTTACTCGCTGAGCTTCTAGCTCCCCCCAAAACGATTTTATTCCCCTCCACAGGGCTCAAGGCGAAGGAATGGCGAGTAGTACATATTCATGTGGCTGGATGGCATATATCTTGTACAGTTTGGATTTGGAATCATTTGATGTATAGTTGAAAATTTAGTTTCCGCTTCGCTTATGACATGTAATTATTGAAGAACTTGTTGTAATATTTGAGATTTATATTGTAATTCATTTGAGGACTGTAGTGAACGGCTGAGTCCCGGCGAGAGCTGGGCAGGCGGCCCGCCGAACCCTTTGGTTCGCCTTAGGGGGAGGTGGGGCCGTCACAGTTGGTATCAGAGCTTAGGCTTCAGATTCTTGTAGTGTATCCTAGGCTTGAAGTTTAGGATGCCGGACAGTGGGTTTGGTCTGAAATATTAGTGATTCTTGCGGGATGTCTCGACTTGATTGGTATAAGATGGAATGTCGAGGACGACGTTCTTTTAAGGAGGGGAGTTCGTGACGCCCCGAAAGAATGAGTGTGAGAACCCGGAAATTTTCTAATTTTCAGGTCAATCCGAGCAGCGTATCTTGTGAAAAGACGGAATTACCCTTGCTGCCCTGGTTTTACCCGAATGTGAGAATTGCGTCTGTAATTGGTTATTTTGGTTGGGAATGCTTCCGAATTGGTTGTTGAGGTCTTCTGATGAAATGTAGCCCTGTTTCTTATCTTTCGGATGGCTTTGGAATTTCTGAATTTGGACTTAGGTAGGTTCATTTATGATGTTTGCACCAGAATGCGATTGGTGAACCTGTTTTTGCGGTTCTGGTGTAGTATCTTGCATTTTTGACCTGGTTACACTCGATACTGGACAGAGTTGGCTTCTTCAGCATTGTAGCCTGATCTCTTAGCTTCGAAACGGTGCGTCTTGGACCTTCATCCGATAATCGTAGTGCCTTTGGTGCCATTACCGTAAAATGATGTCAAAAACTATTTTTATGGGTTTGAGCTTAACTTTCATTTCCGGACTTTTCCCTAGCTTGACTTGTATTTGTACTTCTGGGAGCTTGCTGAATGGCTATTGAATGAACTTGTTGTTGTGTGTGTACCTTTGGGTTTGAATGAGAAATATAATGAAGCCATGACGGCTGCAAAAGTAAGCAAATTTAGGGGAAGTGTTGTCCGAACTTTTAAAGGGTTTGATTGCTTTGCGTTTGTGATCTAAGGCTTGGATTTGAGTAAGGCGATGATATTTGATGGATGGTTTCTGAAACATGGAGGTGAGTGACCCTAAACTGTTTCCAAAGTTATTATTGAAATGTTTCTTGCATTATTTACTCGACGGCATCTCATGCGTGCTTGCATGTGAATTCATGATATGATTTTGGCTTCAATGAGTTCTGGGAAAGTCTTGTGCTGGACACCAACGTCTCCACCCTGTTTATGGTTCATGTTGATGCTATCTGGAGCTCAAAAAGGGGCTCCCTCTCACTGTTAATGTAAAATGATCTATTTGAGCGTTGGGTGTTCAAGTGCAATGATTTCACTGGCTCACGAGAGCAATAAATGTACATTTGATCTTGGAATCATGACATCATTGAAATGCATTATTGTGAAATATATTTGATGACTGCTTTTACTGGTTACTCGCTGAGCTTCTAGCTCCCCCCAAAACGATTTTATTCCCCTCCACAGGGCTCAAGGCGAAGGAATGGCGAGTAGTACATATTCATGTGGCTGGATGGCATATATCTTGTACAGTTTGGATTTGGAATCATTTGATGTATAGTTGAAAATTTAGTTTCCGCTTCGCTTATGACATGTAATTATTGAAGAACTTGTTGTAATATTTGAGATTTATATTGTAATTCATTTGAGGACTGTAGTGAACGGCTGAGTCCCGGCGAGAGCTGGGCAGGCGGCCCGCCGAACCCTTTGGTTCGCCTTAGGGGGAGGTGGGGCCGTCACAGTTGGTATCAGAGCTTAGGCTTCAGATTCTTGTAGTGTATCCTAGGCTTGAAGTTTAGGATGCCGGACAGTGGGTTTGGTCTGAAATATTAGTGATTCTTGCGGGATGTCTCGACTTGATTGGTATAAGATGGAATGTCGAGGACGACGTTCTTTTAAGGAGGGGAGTTCGTGACGCCCCGAAAGAATGAGTGTGAGAACCCGGAAATTTTCTAATTTTCAGGTCAATCCGAGCAGCGTATCTTGTGAAAAGACGGAATTACCCTTGCTGCCCTGGTTTTACCCGAATGTGAGAATTGCGTCTGTAATTGGTTATTTTGGTTGGGAATGCTTCCGAATTGGTTGTTGAGGTCTTCTGATGAAATGTAGCCCTGTTTCTTATCTTTCGGATGGCTTTGGAATTTCTGAATTTGGACTTAGGTAGGTTCATTTATGATGTTTGCACCAGAATGCGATTGGTGAACCTGTTTTTGCGGTTCTGGTGTAGTATCTTGCATTTTTGACCTGGTTACACTCGATACTGGACAGAGTTGGCTTCTTCAGCATTGTAGCCTGATCTCTTAGCTTCGAAACGGTGCGTCTTGGACCTTCATCCGATAATCGTAGTGCCTTTGGTGCCATTACCGTAAAATGATGTCAAAAACTATTTTTATGGGTTTGAGCTTAACTTTCATTTCCGGACTTTTCCCTAGCTTGACTTGTATTTGTACTTCTGGGAGCTTGCTGAATGGCTATTGAATGAACTTGTTGTTGTGTGTGTACCTTTGGGTTTGAATGAGAAATATAATGAAGCCATGACGGCTGCAAAAGTAAGCAAATTTAGGGGAAGTGTTGTCCGAACTTTTAAAGGGTTTGATTGCTTTGCGTTTGTGATCTAAGGCTTGGATTTGAGTAAGGCGATGATATTTGATGGATGGTTTCTGAAACATGGAGGTGAGTGACCCTAAACTGTTTCCAAAGTTATTATTGAAATGTTTCTTGCATTATTTACTCGACGGCATCTCATGCGTGCTTGCATGTGAATTCATGATATGATTTTGGCTTCAATGAGTTCTGGGAAAGTCTTGTGCTGGACACCAACGTCTCCACCCTGTTTATGGTTCATGTTGATGCTATCTGGAGCTCAAAAAGGGGCTCCCTCTCACTGTTAATGTAAAATGATCTATTTGAGCGTTGGGTGTTCAAGTGCAATGATTTCACTGGCTCACGAGAGCAATAAATGTACATTTGATCTTGGAATCATGACATCATTGAAATGCATTATTGTGAAATATATTTGATGACTGCTTTTACTGGTTACTCGCTGAGCTTCTAGCTCCCCCCAAAACGATTTTATTCCCCTCCACAGGGCTCAAGGCGAAGGAATGGCGAGTAGTACATATTCATGTGGCTGGATGGCATATATCTTGTACAGTTTGGATTTGGAATCATTTGATGTATAGTTGAAAATTTAGTTTCCGCTTCGCTTATGACATGTAATTATTGAAGAACTTGTTGTAATATTTGAGATTTATATTGTAATTCATTTGAGGACTGTAGTGAACGGCTGAGTCCCGGCGAGAGCTGGGCAGGCGGCCCGCCGAACCCTTTGGTTCGCCTTAGGGGGAGGTGGGGCCGTCACAGTTGGTATCAGAGCTTAGGCTTCAGATTCTTGTAGTGTATCCTAGGCTTGAAGTTTAGGATGCCGGACAGTGGGTTTGGTCTGAAATATTAGTGATTCTTGCGGGATGTCTCGACTTGATTGGTATAAGATGGAATGTCGAGGACGACGTTCTTTTAAGGAGGGGAGTTCGTGACGCCCCGAAAGAATGAGTGTGAGAACCCGGAAATTTTCTAATTTTCAGGTCAATCCGAGCAGCGTATCTTGTGAAAAGACGGAATTACCCTTGCTGCCCTGGTTTTACCCGAATGTGAGAATTGCGTCTGTAATTGGTTATTTTGGTTGGGAATGCTTCCGAATTGGTTGTTGAGGTCTTCTGATGAAATGTAGCCCTGTTTCTTATCTTTCGGATGGCTTTGGAATTTCTGAATTTGGACTTAGGTAGGTTCATTTATGATGTTTGCACCAGAATGCGATTGGTGAACCTGTTTTTGCGGTTCTGGTGTAGTATCTTGCATTTTTGACCTGGTTACACTCGATACTGGACAGAGTTGGCTTCTTCAGCATTGTAGCCTGATCTCTTAGCTTCGAAACGGTGCGTCTTGGACCTTCATCCGATAATCGTAGTGCCTTTGGTGCCATTACCGTAAAATGATGTCAAAAACTATTTTTATGGGTTTGAGCTTAACTTTCATTTCCGGACTTTTCCCTAGCTTGACTTGTATTTGTACTTCTGGGAGCTTGCTGAATGGCTATTGAATGAACTTGTTGTTGTGTGTGTACCTTTGGGTTTGAATGAGAAATATAATGAAGCCATGACGGCTGCAAAAGTAAGCAAATTTAGGGGAAGTGTTGTCCGAACTTTTAAAGGGTTTGATTGCTTTGCGTTTGTGATCTAAGGCTTGGATTTGAGTAAGGCGATGATATTTGATGGATGGTTTCTGAAACATGGAGGTGAGTGACCCTAAACTGTTTCCAAAGTTATTATTGAAATGTTTCTTGCATTATTTACTCGACGGCATCTCATGCGTGCTTGCATGTGAATTCATGATATGATTTTGGCTTCAATGAGTTCTGGGAAAGTCTTGTGCTGGACACCAACGTCTCCACCCTGTTTATGGTTCATGTTGATGCTATCTGGAGCTCAAAAAGGGGCTCCCTCTCACTGTTAATGTAAAATGATCTATTTGAGCGTTGGGTGTTCAAGTGCAATGATTTCACTGGCTCACGAGAGCAATAAATGTACATTTGATCTTGGAATCATGACATCATTGAAATGCATTATTGTGAAATATATTTGATGACTGCTTTTACTGGTTACTCGCTGAGCTTCTAGCTCCCCCCAAAACGATTTTATTCCCCTCCACAGGGCTCAAGGCGAAGGAATGGCGAGTAGTACATATTCATGTGGCTGGATGGCATATATCTTGTACAGTTTGGATTTGGAATCATTTGATGTATAGTTGAAAATTTAGTTTCCGTTTCGCTTATGACATGTAATTATTGAAGAACTTGTTGTAATATTTGAGATTTATATTGTAATTCATTTGAGGACTGTAGTGAACGGCTGAGTCCCGGCGAGAGCTGGGCAGGCGGCCCGCCGAACCCTTTGGTTCGCCTTAGGGGGAGGTGGGGCCGTCACAGTTGGTATCAGAGCTTAGGCTTCAGATTCTTGTAGTGTATCCTAGGCTTGAAGTTTAGGATGCCGGACAGTGGGTTTGGTCTGAAATATTAGTGATTCTTGCGGGATGTCTCGACTTGATTGGTATAAGATGGAATGTCGAGGACGACGTTCTTTTAAGGAGGGGAGTTCGTGACGCCCCGAAAGAATGAGTGTGAGAACCCGGAAATTTTCTAATTTTCAGGTCAATCCGAGCAGCGTATCTTGTGAAAAGACGGAATTACCCTTGCTGCCCTGGTTTTACCCGAATGTGAGAATTGCGTCTGTAATTGGTTATTTTGGTTGGGAATGCTTCCGAATTGGTTGTTGAGGTCTTCTGATGAAATGTAGCCCTGTTTCTTATCTTTCGGATGGCTTTGGAATTTCTGAATTTGGACTTAGGTAGGTTCATTTATGATGTTTGCACCAGAATGCGATTGGTGAACCTGTTTTTGCGGTTCTGGTGTAGTATCTTGCATTTTTGACCTGGTTACACTCGATACTGGACAGAGTTGGCTTCTTCAGCATTGTAGCCTGATCTCTTAGCTTCGAAACGGTGCGTCTTGGACCTTCATCCGATAATCGTAGTGCCTTTGGTGCCATTACCGCAAAATGATGTCAAAAACTGTTTTTCTGGGTTTGAGCTTAACTTTCATTTCCGGACTTTTCCCTAGCTTGACTTGTATTTGTACTTCTGGGAGCTTGCTGAATGGCTATTGAATGAACTTGTTGTTGTATGTGTACCTTTGGGTTTGAATGAGAAATATAATGAAGCCATGACGGCTGCAAAAGTAAGCAAATTTAGGGAAAGTGTTGTCCGAACTTTTAAAGGGCTTGATTGCTTTGCGTTTGTGATCTAAGGCTTGGATTTGAGTAAGGCGATGATATTTGATGGATCGTTTCTGAACCATGGAGGTGAGTGACCCTAAACTGTTTCCAAAGTTATTATTGAAATGTTTCTTGCATTATTTACTCGACGGCATCTCATGCGTGCTTGCATGTGAATTCATGATATGATTTTGGCTTCAATGAGTTCTGGGAAAGTCTTGTGCTGGACACCAACGTCTCCACCCTGTTTATGGTTCATGTTGATGCTATCTGGAGCTCAAAAAGGAGCTCCCTCTCACTGTTAATGTAAAATGATCTATTTGAGCGTTGGGTGTTCAAGTGCAATGATTTCACTGGCTCACGAGAGCAATAAATGTACATTTGATCTTGGAATCATGACATCATTGAAATGCATTATTGTGAAATATATTTGATGACTGCTTTTACTGGTTACTCGCTGAGCTTCTAGCTCACCCCAAAATGATTTTATTCCCCTCCACAGGGCTCAAGGCGAAGGAATGGCGAGTAGTAGATATTCATGTGGCTGGATGGCATATATCTTGTACAGTTTGGATTTGGAATCATTTGATGTATAGTTGAAAATTTAGTTTCCGCTTCGCTTATGACATGTAATTATTGAAGAACTTGTTGTAATATTTGAGATTTATATTGTAATTCATTTGAGGACTGTAGTGAACGGCTGAGTCCCGGCGAGAGCTGGGCAGGCGGCCCGCCGAACCCTTTGGTTCGCCTTAGGGGGAGGTGGGGCCGTCACAGTTGGTATCAGAGCTTAGGCTTCAGATTCTTGTAGTGTATCCTAGGCTTGAAGTTTAGGATGCCGGACAGTGGGTTTGGTCTGAAATATTAGTGATTCTTGCGGGATGTCTCGACTTGATTGGTATAAGATGGAATGTCGAGGACGACGTTCTTTTAAGGAGGGGAGTTTGTGATGCCCCGAAAGAATGAGTGTGAGAACCCGGAAATTTTCTAATTTTCAGGTCAATCCGAGCAGCGTATCTTGTGAAAAGACGGAATTACCCTTGCTGCCCTGGTTTTACCCGAATGTGAGAATTGCGTCTGTAATTGGTTATTTTGGTTGGGAATGCTTCCGAATTCGTTGTTGAGGTCTTCTGATGAAATGTAGCCCTGTTTCTTATCTTTTGGATGGCTTTGGAATTTCTGAATTTGGACTTAGGTAGGTTGATTTATGATGTTTGCACCTGAATGCGATTGGTGAACCTATTTTTGCGGTTCTGGTGTAGTATCTTGCATTTTTGACCTGGTTACACTCGATACTGGATAGAGTTGGCTTCTTCAGCATTGTAGCCTGATCTCTTAGCTTCGAAACGGTGGGTCTTGGACCTTCATCCGATAATCGTAGTGCCTTTGGTGCCATTACCGCAAAATGATGTCAAAAACTGTTTTTCTGGGTTTGAGCTTAACTTTCATTTCCAGACTTTTCCCTAGCTTGACTTGTATTTGTACTTCTGGGAGCTTGCTGAATGGCTATTGAATGAACTTGTTGTTGTGTGTGTACCTTTGGGTTTGAATGAGAAATATAATGAAGCCATGACGGCTGCAAAAGTAAGCAAATTTAGGGGAAGTGTTGTCCGAACTTTTAAAGGGCTTGATTGCTTTGCGTTTGTGATCTAAGGCTTGGATTTGAGTAAGGCGATGATATTTGATGGATGGTTTCTGAACCATGGAGGTGAGTGACCCTAAACTGTTTTCAAAGTTATTATTGAAATGTTTCTTGCATTATTTACTCGACGGCATCTCATGCGTGCTTGCATGTGAATTCATGATATGATTTTGGCTTCAATGAGTTCTGGGAAAGTCTTGTGCTGGACACCAACGTCTCCACCCTGTTTATGGTTCATGTTGATGCTATCTGGAGCTCAAAAAGGGGCTCCCTCTCACTGTTAATGTTAAATGATCTATTTGAGCGTTGGGTGTTCAAGTGCAATGATTTCACTGGCTCACGAGAGCAATAAATGTACATTTGATCTTGGAATCATGACATCATTGAAATGCATTATTGTGAAATATATTTGATGACTGCTTTTACTGGTTACTCGCTGAGCTTCTAGCTCCCCCCAAAACGATTTTATTCCCCTCCACAGGGCTCAAGGCGAAGGAATGGCGAGTAGTAGATATTCATGTGGCTGGATGGCATATATCTTGTACAGTTTGGATTTGGAATCATTTGATGTATAGTTGAAAATTTAGTTTCCGCTTCGCTTATGACATGTAATTATTGAAGAACTTGTTGTAATATTTGAGATTTATATTGTAATTCATTTGAGGACTGTAGTGAACGGCTGAGTCCCGGCGAGAGCTGGGCAGGCGGCCCGCCGAACCCTTTGGTTCGCCTTAGGGGGAGGTGGGGCCGTCACAGTTGGTATCAGAGCTTAGGCTTCAGATTGTTGTAGTGTATCCTAGGCTTGAAGTTTAGGATGCCGGACAGTGGGTTTGGTCTGAAATATTAGTGATTCTTGCGGGATGTCTCGACTTGATTGGTATAAGATGGAATGTCGAGGACGACGTTCTTTTAAGGAGGGGAGTTCGTGACGCCCCGAAAGAATGAGTGTGAGAACCCGGAAATTTTCTAATTTTCAGGTCAATCCGAGCAGCGTATCTTGTGAAAAGACGGAATTACCCTTGCTGCCCTGGTTTTACCCGAATGTGAGAATTGCGTCTGTAATTGGTTATTTTGGTCGGGAATGCTTCCGAATTGGTTGTTGAGGTCTTCTGATGAAATGTAGCCCTGTTTCTTATCTTTCGGATGGCTTTGGAATTTCTGAATTTGGACTTAGGTAGGTTCATTTATGATGTTTGCACCAGAATGCGATTGGTGAACCTATTTTTGCGGTTCTGGTGTAGTATCTTGCATTTTTGACCTGGTTACACTCGATACTGGACAGAGTTGGCTTCTTCAGCATTGTAGCCTGATCTCTTAGCTTCGAAACGGTGGGTCTTGGACCTTCATCCGATAATCGTAGTGCCTTTGGTGCCATTACCGTAAAATGATGTCAAAAACTGTTTTTCTGGGTTTGAGCTTAACTTTCATTTCCGGACTTTTCCCTAGCTTGACTTGTATTTGTACTTCTGGGAGCTTGCTGAATGGCTATTGAATGAACTTGTTGTTGTGTGTGTACCTTTGGGTTTGAATGAGAAATATAATGAAGCCATGACGGCTGCAAAAGTAAGCAAATTTAGGGGAAGTGTTGTCCGAACTTTCAAAGGGCTTGATTGCTTTGCGTTTGTGATCTAAGGCTTGGATTTGAGTAAGGCGATGATATTTGATGGATGGTTTCTGAACCATGGAGGTGAGTGACCCTAAACTGTTTCCAAAGTTATTATTGAAATGTTTCTTGCATTATTTACTCGACGGCATCTCATGCGTGCTTGCATGTGAATTCATGATATGATTTTGGCTTCAATGAGTTCTGGGAAAGTCTTGTGCTGGACACCAACGTCTCCACCCTGTTTATGGTTCATGTTGATGCTATCTGGAGCTCAAAAAGGGCTCCCTCTCACTGTTAATGTAAAATGATCTATTTGAGCGTTGGGTGTTCAAGTGCAATGATTTCACTGGCTCACGAGAGCAATAAATGTACATTTGATCTTGGAATCATGACATCATTGAAATGCATTATTGTGAAATATATTTGATGACTGCTTTTACTGGTTACTCGCTGAGCTTCTAGCTCCCCCCAAAACGATTTTATTCCCCTCCACAGGGCTCAAGGCGAAGGAATGGCGAGTAGTACATATTCATGTGGCTGGATGGCATATATCTTGTACAGTTTGGATTTGGAATCATTTGATGTATAGTTGAAAATTTAGTTTCCGCTTCGCTTATGACATGTAATTATTGAAGAACTTGTTGTAATATTTGAGATTTATATTGTAATTCATTTGAGGACTGTAGTGAACGGCTGAGTCCCGGCGAGAGCTGGGCAGGCGGCCCGCCGAACCCTTTGGTTCGCCTTAGGGGGAGGTGGGGCCGTCACAGTTGGTATCAGAGCTTAGGCTTCAGATTCTTGTAGTGTATCCTAGGCTTGAAGTTTAGGATGCCGGACAGTGGGTTTGGTCTGAAATATTAGTGATTCTTGCGGGATGTCTCGACTTGATTGGTATAAGATGGAATGTCGAGGACGACGTTCTTTTAAGGAGGGGAGTTCGTGACGCCCCGAAAGAATGAGTGTGAGAACCCGGAAATTTTCTAATTTTCAGGTCAATCCGAGCAGCGTATCTTGTGAAAAGACGGAATTACCCTTGCTGCCCTGGTTTTACCCGAATGTGAGAATTGCGTCTGTAATTGGTTATTTTGGTTGGGAATGCTTCCGAATTGGTTGTTGAGGTCTTCTGATGAAATGTAGCCCTGTTTCTTATCTTTCGGATGGCTTTGGAATTTCTGAATTTGGACTTAGGTAGGTTCATTTATGATGTTTGCACCAGAATGCGATTGGTGAACCTGTTTTTGCGGTTCTGGTGTAGTATCTTGCATTTTTGACCAGGTTACACTCGATACTGGACAGAGTTGGCTTCTTCAGCATTGTAGCCTGATCTCTTAGCTTCGAAACGGTGGGTCTTGGACCTTCATCCGATAATCGTAGTGCCTTTGGTGCCATTACCGCAAAATGATGTCAAAAACTGTTTTTCTGGGTTTAAGATTAACTTTCATTTCCGGACTTTTCCCTAGCTTGACTTGTATTTGTACTTCTGGGAGCTTGCTGAATGGCTATTGAATGAACTTGTTGTTGTGTGTGTAACTTTGGGTTTGAATGAGAAATATAATGAAGCCATGACGGCTGCAAAAGTAAGCAAATTTAGGGGAAGTGTTGTCCGAACTTTTAAAGGGCTTGATTGCTTTGCGTTTGTGATCTAAGGCTTGGATTTGAGTAAGGCGATGATATTTGATGGATGGTTTCTGAACCATGGAGGTGAGTGACCCTAAACTGTTTCCAAAGTTATTATTGAAATGTTTCTTGCATTATTTACTCGACGGCATCTCATGCGTGCTTGCATGTGAATTCATGATATGATTTTGGCTTCAATGAGTTCTGGGAAAGTCTTGTGCTGGACACCAACGTCTCCACCCTGTTTATGGTTCATGTTGATGCTATCTGGAGCTCAAAAAGGGGCTCCCTCTCACTGTTAATGTAAAATGATCTATTTGAGCGTTGGGTGTTCAAGTGCAATGATTTCACTGGCTCACGAGAGCAATAAATGTACATTTGATCTTGGAATCATGACATCATTGAAATGCATTATTGTGAAATATATTTGATGACTGCTTTTACTGGTTACTCGCTGAGCTTCTAGCTCCCCCCAAAACGATTTTATTCCCCTCCACAGGGCTCAAGGCGAAGGAATGGCGAGTAGTACATATTCATGTGGCTGGATGGCATATATCTTGTACAGTTTGGATTTGGAATCATTTGATGTATAGTTGAAAATTTAGTTTCCGCTTCGCTTATGACATGTAATTATTGAAGAACTTGTTGTAATATTTGAGATTTATATTGTAATTCATTTGAGGACTGTAGTGAACGGCTGAGTCCCGGCGAGAGCTGGGCAGGCGGCCCGCCGAACCCTTTGGTTCGCCTTAGGGGGAGGTGGGGCCGTCACAGTTGGTATCAGAGCTTAGGCTTCAGATTCTTGTAGTGTATCCTAGGCTTGAAGTTTAGGATGCCGGACAGTGGGTTTGGTCTGAAATATTAGTGATTCTTGCGGGATGTCTCGACTTGATTGGTATAAGATGGAATGTCGAGGACGACGTTCTTTTAAGGAGGGGAGTTCGTGACGCCCCGAAAGAATGAGTGTGAGAACCCGGAAATTTTCTAATTTTCAGGTCAATCCGAGCAGCGTATCTTGTGAAAAGACGGAATTACCCTTGCTGCCCTGGTTTTACCCGAATGTGAGAATTGCGTCTGTAATTGGTTATTTTGGTTGGGAATGCTTCCGAATTGGTTGTTGAGGTCTTCTGATGAAATGTAGCCCTGTTTCTTATCTTTCGGATGGCTTTGGAATTTCTGAATTTGGACTTAGGTAGGTTCATTTATGATGTTTGCACCAGAATGCGATTGGTGAACCTGTTTTTGCGGTTCTGGTGTAGTATCTTGCATTTTTGACCAGGTTACACTCGATACTGGACAGAGTTGGCTTCTTCAGCATTGTAGCCTGATCTCTTAGCTTCGAAACGGTGGGTCTTGGACCTTCATCCGATAATCGTAGTGCCTTTGGTGCCATTACCGCAAAATGATGTCAAAAACTGTTTTTCTAGGTTTAAGCTTAACTTTCATTTCCGGACTTTTCCCTAGCTTGACTTGTATTTGTACTTCTGGGAGCTTGCTGAATGGCTATTGAATGAACTTGTTGTTGTGTGTGTACCTTTGGGTTTGAATGAGAAATATAATGAAGCCATGACGGCTGCAAAAGTAAGCAAATTTAGGGGAAGTGTTGTCCGAACTTTTAAAGGGCTTGATTGCTTTGCGTTTGTGATCTAAGGCTTGGATTTGAGTAAGGCGATGATATTTGATGGATGGTTTCTGAACCATGGAGGTGAGTGACCCTAAACTGTTTCCAAAGTTATTATTGAAATGTTTCTTGCATTATTTACTCGACGGCATCTCATGCGTGCTTGCATGTGAATTCATGATATGATTTTGGCTTCAATGAGTTCTGGGAAAGTCTTGTGCTGGACACCAACGTCTCCACCCTGTTTATGGTTCATGTTGATGCTATCTGGAGCTCAAAAAGGGGCTCCCTCTCACTGTTAATGTAAAATGATCTATTTGAGCGTTGGGTGTTCAAGTGCAATGATTTCACCGGCTCACGAGAGCAATAAATGTACATTTGATCTTGGAATCATGACATCATTGAAATGCATTATTGTGAAATATATTTGATGACTGCTTTTACTGGTTACTCGCTGAGCTTCTAGCTCCCCCCAAAACGATTTTATTCCCCTCCACAGGGCTCAAGGCGAAAGAATGGCGAGTAGTACATATTCATGTGGCTGGATGGCATATATCTTGTACAGTTTGGATTTGGAATCATTTGATGTATAGTTGAAAATTTAGTTTCCGCTTCGCTTATGACATGTAATTATTGAAGAACTTGTTGTAATATTTGAGATTTATATTGTAATTCATTTGAGGACTGTAGTGAACGGCTGAGTCCCGGCGAGAGCTGGGCAGGCGGCCCGCCGAACCCTTTGGTTCGCCTTAGGGGGAGGTGGGGCCGTCACAGTTGGTATCAGAGCTTAGGCTTCAGATTCTTGTAGTGTATCCTAGGCTTGAAGTTTAGGATGCCGGACAGTGGGTTTGGTCTGAAATATTAGTGATTCTTGCGGGATGTCTCGACTTGATTGGTATAAGATGGAATGTCGAGAACGACGTTCTTTTAAGGAGGGGAGTTCGTGACGCCCCGAAAGAATGAGTGTGAGAACCCGGAAATTTTCTAATTTTCAGGTCAATCCGAGCAGCGTATCTTGTGAAAAGACGGAATTACCCTTGCTGCCCTGGTTTTACCCGAATGTGAGAATTGCGTCTGTAATTGGTTATTTTGGTTGGGAATGCTTCCGAATTGGTTGTTGAGGTCTTCTGATGAAATGTAGCCCTGTTTCTTATCTTTCGGATGGCTTTGGAATTTCTGAATTTGGACTTAGGTAGGTTCATTTATGATGTTTGCACCAGAATGCGATTGGTGAACCTGTTTTTGCGGTTCTGGTGTAGTATCTTGCATTTTTGACCAGGTTACACTCGATACTGGACAGAGTTGGCTTCTTCAACATTGTAGCCTGATCTCTTAGCTTCGAAACGGTGGGTCTTGGACCTTCATCCGATAATCGTAGTGCCTTTGGTGCCATTACCGCAAAATGATGTCAAAAACTGTTTTTCTAGGTTTAAGCTTAACTTTCATTTCCGGACTTTTCCCTAGCTTGACTTGTATTTGTACTTCTGGGAGCTTGCTGAATGGCTATTGAATGAACTTGTTGTTGTGTGTGTACCTTTGGGTTTGAATGAGAAATATAATGAAGCCATGACGGCTGCAAAAGTAAGCAAATTTAGGGGAAGTGTTGTCCGAACTTTTAAAGGGCTTGATTGCTTTGCGTTTGTGATCTAAGGCTTGGATTTGAGTAAGGCGATGATATTTGATGGATGGTTTCTGAACCATGGAGGTGAGTGACCCTAAACTGTTTCCAAAGTTATTATTGAAATGTTTCTTGCATTATTTACTCGACGGCATCTCATGCGTGCTTGCATGTGAATTCATGATATGATTTTGGCTTCAATGAGTTCTGGGAAAGTCTTGTGCTGGACACCAACGTCTCCACCCTGTTTATGGTTCATGTTGATGCTATCTGGAGCTCAAAAAGGGGCTCCCTCTCACTGTTAATGTAAAATGATCTATTTGAGCGTTGGGTGTTCAAGTGCAATGATTTCACTGGCTCACGAGAGCAATAAATGTACATTTGATCTTGGAATCATGACATCATTGAAATGCATTATTGTGAAATATATTTGATGACTGCTTTTACTGGTTACTCGCTGAGCTTCTAGCTCCCCCCAAAACGATTTTATTCCCCTCCACAGGGCTCAAGGCGAAGGAATGGCGAGTAGTAGATATTCATGTGGCTGGATGGCATATATCTTGTACAGTTTGGATTTGGAATCATTTGATGTATAGTTGAAAATTTAGTTTCCGCTTCGCTTATGACATGTAATTATTGAAGAACTTGTTGTAATATTTGAGATTTATATTGTAATTCATTTGAGGACTGTAGTGAACGGCTGAGTCCCGGCGAGAGCTGGGCAGGCGGCCCGCCGAACCCTTTGGTTCGCCTTAGGGGGAGGTGGGGCCGTCACAGTTGGTATCAGAGCTTAGGCTTCAGATTCTTGTAGTGTATCCTAGGCTTGAAGTTTAGGATGCCGGACAGTGGGTTTGGTCTGAAATATTAGTGATTCTTGCGGGATGTCTCGACTTGATTGGTATAAGATGGAATGTCGAGGACGACGTTCTTTTAAGGAGGGGAGTTCGTGACGCCCCGAAAGAATGAGTGTGAGAACCCGGAAATTTTCTAATTTTCAGGTCAATCCGAGCAGCGTATCTTGTGAAAAGACAGAATTACCCTTGCTGCCCTGGTTTTACCCGAATGTGAGAATTGCGTCTGTAATTGGTTATTTTGGTTGGGAATGCTTCCGAATTGGTTGTTGAGGTCTTCTGATGAAATGTAGCCCTGTTTCTTATCTTTCGGATGGCTTTGGAATTTCTGAATTTGGACTTAGGTAGGTTCATTTATGATGTTTGCACCAGAATGCGATTAGTGAACCTGTTTTTGCGGTTCTGGTGTAGTATCTTGCATTTTTGACCTGGTTACACTCGATACTGGACAGAGTTGGCTTCTTCAGCATTGTAGCCTGATCTCTTAGCTTCGAAACGGTGGGTCTTGGACCTTCATCCGATAATCGTAGTGCCTTTGGTGCCATTACCGCAAAATGATGTCAAAAACTGTTTTTCTGGGTTTAAGCTTAACTTTCATTTCCGGACTTTTCCCTAGCTTGACTTGTATTTGTACTTCTGGGAGCTTGCTGAATGGCTATTGAATGAACTTGTTGTTGTGTGTGTACCTTTGGGTTTGAATGAGAAATATAATGAAGCCATGACGGCTGCAAAAGTAAGCAAATTTAGGGGAAGTGTTGTCCGAACTTTTAAAGGGCTTGATTGCTTTGCGTTTGTGATCTAAGGCTTGGATTTGAGTAAGGTGATGATATTTGATGGATGGTTTCTGAACCATGGAGGTGAGTGACCCTAAACTGTTTCCAAAGTTATTATTGAAATGTTTCTTGCATTATTTACTCGACGGCATCTCATGCGTGCTTGCATATGAATTCATGATATGATTTTGGCTTCAATGAGTTCTGGGAAAGTCTTGTGCTGGACACCAACGTCTCCACCCTGTTTATGGTTCATGTTGATGCTATCTGGAGCTCAAAAAGGGGCTCCCTCTCACTGTTAATGTAAAATGATCTATTTGAGTGTTGGGTGTTCAAGTGCAATGATTTCACTGGCTCACGAGAGCAATAAATGTACATTTGATCTTGGAATCATGACATCATTGAAATGCATTATTATGAAATATATTTGATGACTGCTTTTACTGGTTACTCGCTGAGCTTCTAGCTCCCCCCAAAACGATTTTATTCCCCTCCACAGGGCTCAAGGCGAAGGAATGGCGAGTAGTACATATTCATGTGGCTGGATGGCATATATCTTGTACAGTTTGGATTTGGAATCATTTGATGTATAGTTGAAAATTTAGTTTCCGCTTCGCTTATGACATGTAATTATTGAAGAACTTGTTGTAATATTTGAGATTTATATTGTAATTCATTTGAGGACTGTAGTGAACGGCTGAGTCCCGGCGAGAGCTGGGCAGGCGGCCCGCCGAACCCTTTGGTTCGCCTTAGGGGGAGGTGGGGCCGTCACAGTTGGTATCAGAGTTTAGACTTCAGATTCTTGTAGTGTATCCTAGGCTTGAAGTTTAGGATGCCGGACAGTGGGTTTGGTCTGAAATATTAGTGATTCTTGCGGGATGTCTCGATTTGATTGGTATAAGATGGAATGTCGAGGACGACGTTCTTTTAAGGAGGGGAGTTTGTGATGCCCCGAAAGAATGAGTGTGAGAACCCGGAAATTTTCTAATTTTCAGGTCAATCCGAGCAGCGTATCTTGTGAAAAGACGGAATTACCCTTGCTGCCCTGGTTTTACCCGAATGTGAGAATTGCGTCTGTAATTGGTTATTTTGGTTGGGAATGCTTCCGAATTCGTTGTTGAGGTCTTCTGATGAAATGTAGCCCTGTTTCTTATCTTTCGGATGGCTTTGGAATTTCTGAATTTGGACATAGGTAGGTTGATTTATGATGTTTGCACCTGAATGCGATTGGCAAACCTATTTTTGCGGTTCTGGTGTAGTATCTTGCATTTTTGACCTGGTTACACTCGATACTGGATAGAGTTGGCTTCTTCAGCATTGTAGCCTGATCTCTTAGCTTCGAAACGGTGGGTCTTGGACCTTCATCCGATAATCGTAGTGCCTTTGGTGCCATTACCGCAAAATGATGTCAAAAACTGTTTTTCTGGGTTTGAGCTTAACTTTCATTTCCGGACTTTTCCCTAGCTTGACTTGTATTTGTACTTCTGGGAGCTTGCTGAATGGCTATTGAATGAACTTGTTGTTGTGTGTGTACCTTTGGGTTTGAATGAGAAATATAATGAAGCCATGACGGCTGCAAAAGTAAGCAAATTTAGGGGAAGTGTTGTCCGAACTTTTAAAGGGCTTGATTGCTTTGCGTTTGTGATCTAAGGCTTGGATTTGAGTAAGGCGATGATATTTGATGGATGGTTTCTGAACCATGGAGGTAAGTGACCCTAAACTGTTTCCAAAGTTATTATTGAAATGTTTCTTGCATTATTTACTCGACGGCATCTCATGCGTGCTTGCATGTGAATTCATGATATGATTTTGGCTTCAATGAGTTTTGGGAAAGTCTTGTGCTGGACACCAACGTCTCCACCCTGTTTATGGTTCATGTTGATGCTATCTGGAGCTCAAAAAGGGGCTCCCTCTCACTGTTAATGTAAAATGATCTATTTGAGCGTTGGGTGTTCAAGTGCAATGATTTCACTGGCTCACGAGAGCAATAAATGTACATTTGATCTTGGAATCATGACATCATTGAAATGCATTATTGTGAAATATATTTCATGACTGCTTTTACTGGTTACTCGCTGAGCTTCTAACTCACCCCAAAATGATTTTATTCCCCTCCACAGGGCTCAAGGCGAAGGAATGGCGAGTAGTAGATATTCATGTGGCTGGATGGCATATATCTTGTACAGTTTGGATTTGGAATCATTTGATGTATAGTTGAAAATTTAGTTTCCGCTTCGCTTATGACATGTAATTATTGAAGAACTTGTTGTAATATTTGAGATTTATATTGTAATTCATTTGAGGACTGTAGTGAACGGCTGAGTCCCGGCGAGAGCTGGGCAGGCGGCCCGCCGAACCCTTTGGTTCGCCTTAGGGGGAGGTGGGGCCGTCACAGTTGGTATCAGAGCTTAGGCTTCAGATTCTTGTAGTGTATCCTAGGCTTGAAGTTTAGGATGCCGGACAGTGGGTTTGGTCTGAAATATTAGTGATTCTTGCGGGATGTCTCGACTTGATTGGTATAAGATGGAATGTCGAGGACGACGTTCTTTTAAGGAGGGGAGTTCGTGACGCCCCGAAAGAATGAGTGTGAGAACCCGGAAATTTTCTAATTTTCAGGTCAATCCGAGCAGCGTATCTTGTGAAAAGACGGAATTACCCTTGCTGCCCTGGTTTTACCCGAATGTGAGAATTGCGTCTGTAATTGGTTATTTTGGTTGGGAATGCTTCCGAATTCGTTGTTGAGGTCTTCTGATGAAATGTAGCCCTGTTTCTTATCTTTCGGATGGCTTTGGAATTTCTGAATTTGGACTTAGGTAGGTTCATTTATGATGTTTGTACCAGAATGCGATTGGCGAACCTGTTTTTGCGGTTCTGGTGTAGTATCTTGCATTTTTGACCAGGTTACACTCGATACTGGACAGAGTTGGCTTCTTCAGCATTGTAGCCTGATCTCTTAGCTTCGAAACGGTGGGTCTTGGACCTTCATCCGATAATCGTAGTGCCTTTGGTACCATTACCGCAAAATGATGTCAAAAACTGTTTTTCTGGGTTTGAGCTTAACTTTCATTTCCGGACTTTTCCCTAGCTTGACTTGTATTTGTACTTCTGGGAGCTTGCTGAATGGCTATTGAATGAACTTGTTGTTGTGTGTGTACCTTTGGGTTTGAATGAGAAATATAATGAAGACATGACGGCTGCAAAAGTAAGCAAATTTAGGGGAAGTGTTGTCCGAACTTTTAAAGGGCTTGATTGCTTTGCGTTTGTGATCTAAGGCTTGGATTTGAGTAAGGCGATGATATTTGATGGATGGTTTCTGAACCATGGAGGTGAGTGACCCTAAACTGCTTCCAAAGTTATTATTGAAATGTTTCTTGCATTATTTACTCGACGGCATCTCATGCGTGCTTGCATGTGAATTCATGATATGATTTTGGCTTCAATGAGTTCTGGGAAAGTCTTGTGCTGGACACCAACGTCTCCACCCTGTTTATGGTTCATGTTGATGCTATCTGGAGCTCAAAAAGGGGCTCCCTCTCACTGTTAATGTAAAATGATCTATTTGAGCGTTGGGTGTTCAAGTGCAATGATTTCACTGGCTCACGAGAGCAATAAATGTACATTTGATGTTGGAATCATGACATCATTGAAATGCATTATTGTGAAATATATTTGATGACTGCTTTTACTGGTTACTCGCTGAGCTTCTAGCTCCCCCCAAAACGATTTTATTCCCCTCCACAGGGCTCAAGGCGAAGGAATGGCGAGTAGTACATATTCATGTGGCTGGATGGCATATATCTTGTACAGTTTGGATTTGGAATCATTTGATGTATAGTTGAAAATTTAGTTTCCGCTTCGCTTATGACATGTAATTATTGAAGAACTTGTTGTAATATTTGAGATTTATATTGTAATTCATTTGAGGACTGTAGCGAACGGCTGAGTCCCGGCGAGAGTTGGGCAGGCGGCCCGCCGAACCCTTTGGTTCGCCTTAGGGGGAGGTGGGGCCGTCACAGTTGGTATCAGAGCTTAGGCTTCAGATTCTTGTAGTGTATCCTAGGCTTGAAGTTTAGGATGCCGGACAGTGGGTTTGGTCTGAAATATTAGTGATTCTTGCGGGATGTCTCGACGTGATTGGTATAAGATGGAATGTCGAGGACGACGTTCTTTTAAGGAGGGGAGTTCGTGACGCCCCGAAAGAATGAGTTTGAGAACCCGGAAATTTTCTAATTTTCAGGTCAATCCGAGCAGCGTATCTTGTGAAAAGACGGAATTACCCTTGCTGCCCTGGTTTTACCCGAATGTGAGATTTGCGTCTGTAATTGGTTATTTTGGTTGGGAATGCTTCCGAATTCGTTGTTGAGGTCTTCTGATGAAATGTAGCCCTATTTCTTATCTTTCGGATGGCTTTGGAATTTCTGAATTTGGACTTAGGTAGGTTCATTTATGATGTTTGCACCAGAATGCGATTGGTGAACCTGTTTTTGCGGTTCTGGTGTAGTATCTTGCATTTTTGACCAGGTTACACTCGATACTGGACAGAGTTGGCTTCTTCAGCATTGTAGCCTGATCTCTTAGCTTCGAAACGGTGGGTCTTGGACCTTCATCCGATAATCGTAGTGCCTTTGGTGCCATTACCGCAAAATGATGTCAAAAACTGTTTTTCTGGGTTTGAGCTTAACTTTCATTTCCGGACTTTTCCCTAGCTTGACTTGTATTTGTACTTCTGGGAGCTTGCTGAATGGCTATTGAATGAACATGTTGTTGTGTGTGTACCTTTGGGTTTGAATGAGAAATATAATGAAGCCATGACGGCTGCAAAAGTAAGCAAATTTAGGGGAAGTGTTGTCCGAACTTTTAAAGGGCTTGATTGCTTTGCGTTTGTGATCTAAGGCTTGGATTTGAGTAAGGCGATGATATTTGATGGATGGTTTCTGAACCATGGAGGTGAGTGACCCTAAACTGTTTCCAAAGTTATTATTGAAATGTTTCTTGCATTATTTACTCGACGGCATCTCATGCGTGCTTGCATGTGAATTCATGATATGATTTTGGCTTCAATGAGTTCTGGGAAAGTCTTGTGCTGGACACCAACGTCTCCACCCTGTTTATGGTTCATGTTGATGCTATCTGGAGCTCAAAAAGGGGCTCCCTCTCACTGTTAATGTAAAATGATCTATTTGAGCGTTGGGTGTTCAAGTGCAATGATTTCACTGGCTCACGAGAGCAATAAATGTACATTTGATCTTGGAATCATGACATCATTGAAATGCATTATTGTGAAATATATTTGATGACTGCTTTTACTGGTTACTCGCTGAGCTTCTAGCTCCCCCCAAAACGATTTTATTCCCCTCCACAGGGCTCAAGGCGAAGGAATGGCGAGTAGTACATATTCATGTGGCTGGATGGCATATATCTTGTACAGTTTGGATTTGGAATCATTTGATGTATAGTTGAAAATTTAGTTTCCGCTTCGCTTATGACATGTAATTATTGAAGAACTTGTTGTAATATTTGAGATTTATATTGTAATTCATTTGAGGACTGTAGTGAACGGCTGAGTCCCGGCGAGAGCTGGGCAGGCGGCCCGCCGAACCCTTTGGTTCGCCTTAGGGGGAGGTGGGGCCGTCACAGTTGGTATCAGAGCTTAAGCTTCAGATTCTTGTAGTGTATCCTAGGCTTGAAGTTTAGGATGCCGGACAGTGGGTTTGGTCTGAAATATTAGTGATTCTTGCGGGATGTCTCGACTTGATTGGTATAAGATGGAATGTCGAGGACGACGTTCTTTTAAGGAGGGGAGTTCGTGACGCCCCGAAAGAATGAGTGTGAGAACCCGGAAATTTTCTAATTTTCAGGTCAATCCGAGCAGCGTATCTTGTGAAAAGACGGAATTACCCTTGCTGCCCGGGTTTTACCCGAATGTGAGAATTGCGTCTGTAATTGATTATTTTGGTTGGGAATGCTTCCGAATTGGTTGTTGAGGTCTTCTGATGAAATGTAGCCCTGTTTCTTATCTTTCGGATGGCTTTGGAATTTCTGAATTTGGACTTAGGTAGGTTCATTTATGATGTTTGCACCAGAATGCGATTGGTGAACCTGTTTTTGCGGTTCTGGTGTAGTATCTTGCATTTTTGACCTGGTTACACTCGATACTGGACAGAGTTGGCTTCTTCAGCATTGTAGCCTGATCTCTTAGCTTCGAAACGGTGGGTCTTGGACCTTCATCCGATAATCGTAGTGCCTTTGGTACCATTACCGTAAAATGATGTCAAAAACTGTTTTTCTGGGTTTGAGCTTAACTTTCATTTCCGGACTTTTCCCTAGCTTGACTTGTATTTGTACTTCTGGGAGCTTGCTGAATGGCTATTGAATGAACTTGTTGTTGTGTGTGTACCTTTGGGTTTGAATGAGAAATATAATGAAGCCATGACGGCTGCAAAAGTAAGCAAATTTAGGGGAAGTGTTGTCCGAACTTTTAAAGGGCTTGATTGCTTTGCGTTTGTGATCTAAGGCTTGGATTTGAGTAAGGCGATGATATTTGATGGATGGTTTCTGAACCATGGAGGTGAGTGACCCTAAACTGTTTCCAAAGTTATTATTGAAATGTTTCTTGCATTATTTACTCGACGGCATCTCATGCGTGCTTGCATGTGAATTCATGATATGATTTTGGCTTCAATGAGTTCTGGGAAAGTCTTGTGCTGGACACCAACGTCTCCACCCTGTTTATGGTTCATGTTGATGCTATCTGGAGCTCAAAAAGGGGCTCCCTCTCACTGTTAATGTAAAATGATCTATTTGAGCGTTGGGTGTTCAAGTGCAATGATTTCACTGGCTCACGAGAGCAATAAATGTACATTTGATCTTGGAATCATGACATCATTGAAATGCATTATTGTGAAATATATTTGATGACTGCTTTTACTGGTTACTCGCTGAGATTCTAGCTCCCCCCAAAACGATTTTATTCCCCTCCACAGGGCTCAAGGCGAAGGAATGGCGAGTAGTACATATTCATGTGGCTGGATGGCATATATCTTGTACAGTTTGGATTTGGAATCATTTGATGTATAGTTGAAAATTTAGTTTCCGCTTCGCTTATGACATGTAATTATTGAAGAACTTGTTGTAATATTTGAGATTTATATTGTAATTCATTTGAGGACTGTAGTGAACGGCTGAGTCCCGGCGAGAGCTGGGCAGGCGGCCCGCCGAACCCTTTGGTTCGCCTTAGGGGGAGGTGGGGCCGTCACAGTTGGTATCAGAGCTTAGGCTTCAGATTCTTGTAGTGTATCCTAGGCTTGAAGTTTAGGATGCCGGACAGTGGGTTTGGTCTGAAATATTAGTGATTCTTGCGGGATGTCTCGACGTGATTGGTATAAGATGGAATGTCGAGGACGACGTTCTTTTAAGGAGGGGAGTTCGTGACGCCCCGAAAGAATGAGTGTGAGAACCCGGAAATTTTCTAATTTTCAGGTCAATCCGAGCAGCGTATCTTGTGAAAAGACGGAATTACCCTTGCTGCCCTGGTTTTACCCGAATGTGAGAATTGCGTCTGTAATTGGTTATTTTGGTTGGGAATGCTTCCGAATTGGTTGTTGAGGTCTTCTGATGAAATGTAGCCCTGTTTCTTATCTTTCGGATGGCTTTGGAATTTCTGAATTTGGACTTAGGTAGGTTCATTTATGATGTTTGCACCAGAATGCGATTGGCGAACCTGTTTTTGCGGTTCTGGTGTAGTATCTTGCATTTTTGACCTGGTTACACTCGATACTGGACAGAGTTGGCTTCTTCAGCATTGTAGCCTGATCTCTTAGCTTCGAAACGGTGGGTCTTGGACCTTCATCCGATAATCGTAGTGCCTTTGGTGCCATTACCGTAAAATGATGTCAAAAACTGTTTTTCTGGGTTTAAGCTTCACTTTCATTTCCGGACTTTTCCCTAGCTTGACTTGTATTTGTACTTCTGGGAGCTTGCTGAATGGCTATTGAATGAACTTGTTGTTGTGTGTGTACCTTTGGGTTTGAATGAGAAATATAATGAAGCCATGACGGCTGCAAAAGTAAGCAAATTTAGGGGAAGTGTTGTCCGAACTTTTAAAGGGATTGATTGCTTTGCGTTTGTGATCTAAGGCTTGGATTTGAGTAAGGCGATGATATTTGATGGATGGTTTCTGAACCATGGAGGTGAGTGACCCTAAACTGTTTCCAAAGTTATTATTGAAATGTTTCTTGCATTATTTACTCGACGGCATCTCATGCGTGCTTGCATGTGAATTCATGATATGATTTTGGCTTCAATGAGTTCTGGGAAAGTCTTGTGCTGGACACCAACGTCTCCACCCTGTTTATGGTTCATGTTGATGCTATCTGGAGCTCAAAAAGGGGCTCCCTCTCACTGTTAATGTAAAATGATCTATTTGAGCGTTGGGTGTTCAAGTGCAATGATTTCACTGGCTCACGAGAGCAATAAATGTACATTTGATCTTGGAATCATGACATCATTGAAATGCATTATTGTGAAATATATTTGATGACTGCTTTTACTGGTTACTCGCTGAGCTTCTAGCTCCCCCCAAAACGATTTTATTCCCCTCCACAGGGCTCAAGGCGAAGGAATGGCGAGTAGTACATATTCATGTGGCTGGATGGCATATATCTTGTACAGTTTGGATTTGGAATCATTTGATGTATAGTTGAAAATTTAGTTTCCGCTTCGCTTATGACATGTAATTATTGAAGAACTTGTTGTAATATTTGAGATTTATATTGTAATTCATTTGAGGACTGTAGTGAACGGCTGAGTCCCGGCGAGAGCTGGGCAGGCGGCCCGCCGAACCCTTTGGTTCGCCTTAGGGGGAGGTGGGGCCGTCACAGTTGGTATCAGAGCTTAAGCTTCAGATTCTTGTAGTGTATCCTAGGCTTGAAGTTTAGGATGCCGGACAGTGGGTTTGGTCTGAAATATTAGTGATTCTTGCGGGATGTCTCGACTTGATTGGTATAAGATGGAATGTCGAGGACGACGTTCTTTTAAGGAGGGGAGTTCGTGACGCCCCGAAAGAATGAGTGTGAGAACCCGGAAATTTTCTAATTTTCAGGTCAATCCGAGCAGCGTATCTTGTGAAAAGACGGAATTACCCTTGCTGCCCGGGTTTTACCCGAATGTGAGAATTGCGTCTGTAATTGATTATTTTGGTTGGGAATGCTTCCGAATTGGTTGTTGAGGTCTTCTGATGAAATGTAGCCCTGTTTCTTATCTTTCGGATGGCTTTGGAATTTCTGAATTTGGACTTAGGTAGGTTCATTTATGATGTTTGCACCAGAATGCGATTGGTGAACCTGTTTTTGCGGTTCTGGTGTAGTATCTTGCATTTTTGACCTGGTTACACTCGATACTGGACAGAGTTGGCTTCTTCAGCATTGTAGCCTGATCTCTTAGCTTCGAAACGGTGGGTCTTGGACCTTCATCCGATAATCGTAGTGCCTTTGGTGCCATTACCGTAAAATGATGTCAAAAACTGTTTTTCTGGGTTTAAGCTTCACTTTCATTTCCGGACTTTTCCCTAGCTTGACTTGTATTTGTACTTCTGGGAGCTTGCTGAATGGCTATTGAATGAACTTGTTGTTGTGTGTGTACCTTTGGGTTTGAATGAGAAATATAATGAAGCCATGACGGCTGCAAAAGTAAGCAAATTTAGGGGAAGTGTTGTCCGAACTTTTAAAGGGCTTGATTGCTTTGCGTTTGTGATCTAAGGCTTGGATTTGAGTAAGGCGATGATATTTGATGGATGGTTTCTGAACCATGGAGGTGAGTGACCCTAAACTGTTTCCAAAGTTATTATTGAAATGTTTCTTGCATTATTTACTCGACGGCATCTCATGCGTGCTTGCATGTGAATTCATGATATGATTTTGGCTTCAATGAGTTCTGGGAAAGTCTTGTGCTGGACACCAACGTCTCCACCCTGTTTATGGTTCATGTTGATGCTATCTGGAGCTCAAAAAGGGGCTCCCTCTCACTGTTAATGTAAAATGATCTATTTGAGCGTTGGGTGTTCAAGTGCAATGATTTCACTGGCTCACGAGAGCAATAAATGTACATTTGATCTTGGAATCATGACATCATTGAAATGCATTATTGTGAAATATATTTGATGACTGCTTTTACTGGTTACTCGCTGAGCTTCTAGCTCCCCCCAAAACGATTTTATTCCCCTCCACAGGGCTCAAGGCGAAGGAATGGCGAGTAGTACATATTCATGTGGCTGGATGGCATATATCTTGTACAGTTTGGATTTGGAATCATTTGATGTATAGTTGAAAATTTAGTTTCCGCTTCGCTTATGACATGTAATTATTGAAGAACTTGTTGTAATATTTGAGATTTATATTGTAATTCATTTGAGGACTGTAGTGAACGGCTGAGTCCCGGCGAGAGCTGGGCAGGCGGCCCGCCGAACCCTTTGGTTCGCCTCAGGGGGAGGTGGGGCCGTCACAGTTGGTATCAGAGCTTAGGCTTCAGATTCTTGTAGTGTATCCTAGGCTTGAAGTTTAGGATGCCGGACAGTGGGTTTGGTCTGAAATATTAGTGATTCTTGCGGGATGTCTCGACGTGATTGGTATAAGATGGAATGTCGAGGACGACGTTCTTTTAAGGAGGGGAGTTCGTGACGCCCCGAAAGAATGAGTGTGAGAACCCGGAAATTTTCTAATTTTCAGGTCAATCCGAGCAGCGTATCTTGTGAAAAGACGGAATTACCCTTGCTGCCCTGGTTTTACCCGAATGTGAGAATTGCGTCTGTAATTGGTTATTTTGGTTGGGAATGCTTCCGAATTGGTCGTTGAGGTCTTCTGATGAAATGTAGCCCTGTTTCTTATCTTTCGGATGGCTTTGGAATTTCTGAATTTGGACTTAGGTAGGTTCATTTATGATGTTTGCACCAGAATGCGATTGGCGAACCTGTTTTTGCGGTTCTGGTGTAGTATCTTGCATTTTTGACCTGGTTACACTCGATACTGGACAGAGTTGGCTTCTTCAGCATTGTAGCCTGATCTCTTAGCTTCGAAACGGTGGGTCTTGGACCTTCATCCGATAATCGTAGTGCCTTTGGTGCCATTACCGTAAAATGATGTCAAAAACTGTTTTTCTGGGTTTCAGCTTCACTTTCATTTCCGGACTTTTCCCTAGCTTGACTTGTATTTGTACTTCTGGGAGCTTGCTGAATGGCTATTGAATGAACTTGTTGTTGTGTGTGTACCTTTGGGTTTGAATGAGAAATATAATGAAGCCATGACGGCTGCAAAAGTAAGCAAATTTAGGGGAAGTGTTGTCCGAACTTTTAAAGGGCTTGATTGCTTTGCGTTTGTGATCTAAGGCTTGGATTTGAGTAAGGCGATGATATTTGATGGATGGTTTCTGAACCATGGAGGTGAGTGACCCTAAACTGTTTCCAAAGTTATTATTGAAATGTTTCTTGCATTATTTACTCGACGGCATCTCATGCGTGCTTGCATGTGAATTCATGATATGATTTTGGCTTCAATGAGTTCTGGGAAAGTCTTGTGCTGGACACCAACGTCTCCACCCTGTTTATGGTTCATGTTGATGCTATCTGGAGCTAAAAAAGGGGCTCCCTCTCACTGTTAATGTAAAATGATCTATTTGAGCGTTGGGTGTTCAAGTGCAATGATTTCACTGGCTCACGAGAGCAATAAATGTACATTTGATCTTGGAATCATGACATCATTGAAATGCATTATTGTGAAATATATTTGATGACTGCTTTTACTGGTTACTCGCTGAGCTTCTAGCTCCCCCCAAAACGATTTTATTCCCCTCCACAGGGCTCAAGGCGAAGGAATGGCGAGTAGTACATATTCATGTGGCTGGATGACATATATCTTGTACAGTTTGGATTTGGAATCATTTGATGTATAGTTGAAAATTTAGTTTCCGCTTCGCTTATGACATGTAATTATTGAAGAACTTGTTGTAATATTTGAGATTTATATTGTAATTCATTTGAGGACTGTAGTGAACGGCTGAGTCCCGGCGAGAGCTGGGCAGGCGGCCCGCCGAACCCTTTGGTTCGCCTCAGGGGGAGGTGGGGCCGTCACAGTTGGTATCAGAGCTTAGGCTTCAGATTCTTGTAGTGTATCCTAGGCTTGAAGTTTAGGATGTCGGACAGTGGGTTTGGTCTGAAATATTAGTGATTCTTGCGGGATGTCTCGACTTGATTGGTATAAGATGGAATGTCGAGGACGACGTTCTTTTAAGGAGGGGAGTTCGTGACGCCCCGAAAGAATGAGTGTGAGAACCCGGAAATTTTCTAATTTTCAGGTCAATCCGAGCAGCGTATCTTGTGAAAAGACGGAATTACCCTTGCTGCCCTGGTTTTACCCGAATGTGAGAATTGCGTCTGTAATTGGTTATTTTGGTTGGGAATGCTTCCGAATTGGTTGTTGAGGTCTTCTGATGAAATGTAGCCCTGTTTCTTATCTTTCGGATGGCTTTCGAATTTCTGAATTTGGACTTAGGTAGGTTCGTTTATGATGTTTGCACCAGAATGCGATTGGTGAACCTATTTTTGCGGTTCTGGTGTAGTATCTTGCATTTTTGACCTGGTTACACTCGATACTGGACAGAGTTGGCTTTTCAGCATTGTAGCCTGATCTCTTAGCTTCGAAACGGTGGGTCTTGGACCTTCATCCGATAATCGTAGTGCCTTTGGTGCCATTACCGCAAAATGATGTCAAAAACTGTTTTTCTGGGTTTAAGCTTCACTTTCATTTCCGGACTTTTCCCTAGCTTTACTTGTATTTGTACTTCTGGGAGCTTGCTGAATGGCTATTGAATGAACTTGTTGTTGTGTGTGTACCTTTGGGTTTGAATGAGAAATATAATGAAGCCATGACGGCTGCAAAAGTAAGCAAATTTAGGGGAAGTGTTGTCCGAACTTTTAAAGGGCTTGATTGCTTTGCGTTTGTGATCTAAGGCTTGGATTTGAGTAAGGCGATGATATTTGATGGATGGTTTCTGAACCATGGAGGTGAGTGACCCTAAACTGTTTCCAAAGTTATTATTGAAATGTTTCTTGCATTATTTACTCGACGGCATCTCATGCGTGCTTGCATGTGAATTCATGATATGATTTTGGCTTCAATGAGTTCTGGGAAAGTCTTGTGCTGGACACCAACGTCTCCACCCTGTTTATGGTTCATGTTGATGCTATCTGGAGCTCAAAAAGGGGCTCCCTCTCACTGTTAATGTAAAATGATCTATTTGAGCGTTGGGTGTTCAAGTGCAATGATTTCACTGGCTCACGAGAGCAATAAATGTACATTTGATCTTGGAATCATGACATCATTGAAATGCATTATTGTGAAATATATTTGATGACTGCTTTTACTGGTTACTCGCTGAGCTTCTAGCTCCCCCCAAAACGATTTTATTCCCCTCCACAGGGCTCAAGGCGAAGGAATGGCGAGTAGTACATATTCATGTGGTTGGATGGCATATATCTTGTACAGTTTGGATTTGGAATCATTTGATGTATAGTTGAAAATTTAGTTTCCGCTTCGCTTATGACATGTAATTATTGAAGAACTTGTTGTAATATTTGAGATTTATATTGTAATTCATTTGAGGACTGTAGTGAACGGCTGAGTCCCGGCGAGAGCTGGGCAGGCGGCCCGCCGAACCCTTTGGTTCGCCTCAGGGGGAGGTGGGGCCGTCACAGTTGGTATCAGAGCTTAGGCTTCAGATTCTTGTAGTGTATCCTAGGCTTGAAGTTTAGGATGTCGGACAGTGGGTTTGGTCTGAAATATTAGTGATTCTTGCGGGATGTCTCGACTTGATTGGTATAAGATGGAATGTCGAGGACGACGTTCTTTTAAGGAGGGGAGTTCGTGACGCCCCGAAAGAATGAGTGTGAGAACCCGGAAATTTTCTAATTTTCAGGTCAATCCGAGCAGCGTATCTTGTGAAAAGACGGAATTACCCTTGCTGCCCTGGTTTTACCCGAATGTGAGAATTGCGTCTGTAATTGGTTATTTTGGTTGGGAATGCTTCCGAATTGGTTGTTGAGGTCTTCTGATGAAATGTAGCCCTGTTTCTTATCTTTCGGATGGCTTTCGAATTTCTGAATTTGGACTTAGGTAGGTTCGTTTATGATGTTTGCACCAGAATGCGATTGGTGAACCTATTTTTGCGGTTCTGGTGTAGTATCTTGCATTTTTGACCTGGTTACACTCGATACTGGACAGAGTTGGCTTTTCAGCATTGTAGCCTGATCTCTTAGCTTCGAAACGGTGGGTCTTGGACCTTCATCCGATAATCGTAGTGCCTTTGGTGCCATTACCGCAAAATGATGTCAAAAACTGTTTTTCTGGGTTTAATCTTCACTTTCATTTCCGGACTTTTCCCTAGCTTTACTTGTATTTGTACTTCTGGGAGCTTGCTGAATGGCTATTGAATGAACTTGTTGTTGTGTGTGTACCTTTGGGTTTGAATGAGAAATATAATGAAGCCATGACGGCTGCAAAAGTAAGCAAATTTAGGGGAAGTGTTGTCCGAACTTTTAAAGGGCTTGATTGCTTTGCGTTTGTGATCTAAGGCTTGGATTTGAGTAAGGCGATGATATTTGATGGATGGTTTCTGAACCATGGAGGTGAGTGACCCTAAACTGTTTCCAAAGTTATTATTGAAATGTTTCTTGCATTATTTACTCGACGGCATCTCATGCGTGCTTGCATGTGAATTCATGATATGATTTTGGCTTCAATGAGTTCTGGGAAAGTCTTGTGCTGGACACCAACGTCTCCACCCTGTTTATGGTTCATGTTGATGCTATCTGGAGCTCAAAAAGGGGCTCCCTCTCACTGTTAATGTAAAATGATCTATTTGAGCGTTGGGTGTTCAAGTGCAATGATTTCACTGGCTCACGAGAGCAATAAATGTACATTTGATCTTGGAATCATGACATCATTGAAATGCATTATTGTGAAATATATTTGATGACTGCTTTTACTGGTTACTCGCTGAGCTTCTAGCTCCCCCCAAAACGATTTTATTCCCCTCCACAGGGCTCAAGGCGAAGGAATGGCGAGTAGTACATATTCATGTGGCTGGATGGCATATATCTTGTACAGTTTGGATTTGGAATCATTTGATGTATAGTTGAAAATTTAGTTTCCGCTTCGCTTATGACATGTAATTATTGAAGAACTTGTTGTAATATTTGAGATTTATATTGTAATTCATTTGAGGACTGTAGTGAACGGCTGAGTCCCGGCGAGAGCTGGGCAGGCGGCCCGCCGAACCCTTTGGTTCGCCTCAGGGGGAGGTGGGGCCGTCACAGTTGGTATCAGAGCTTAGGCTTCAGATTCTTGTAGTGTATCCTAGGCTTGAAGTTTAGGATGTCGGACAGTGGGTTTGGTCTGAAATATTAGTGATTCTTGCGGGATGTCTCGACTTGATTGGTATAAGATGGAATGTCGAGGACGACGTTCTTTTAAGGAGGGGAGTTCGTGACGCCCCGAAAGAATGAGTGTGAGAACCCGGAAATTTTCTAATTTTCAGGTCAATCCGAGCAGCGTATCTTGTGAAAAGACGGAATTACCCTTGCTGCCCTGGTTTTACCCGAATGTGAGAATTGCGTCTGTAATTGGTTATTTTGGTTGGGAATGCTTCCGAATTGGTTGTTGAGGTCTTCTGATGAAATGTAGCCCTGTTTCTTATCTTTCGGATGGCTTTCGAATTTCTGAATTTGGACTTAGGTAGGTTCGTTTATGATGTTTGCACCAGAATGCGATTGGCGAACCTGTTTTTGCGGTTCTGGTGTAGTATCTTGCATTTTTGACCTGGTTACACTCGATACTGGACAGAGTTGGCTTCTTCAGCATTGTAGCCTGATCTCTTAGCTTCGAAACGGTGGGTCTTGGACCTTCATCCGATAATCGTAGTGCCTTTGGTGCCATTACCGTAAAATGATGTCAAAAACTGTTTTTCTGGGTTTAAGCTTCACTTTCATTTCCGGACTTTTCCCTAGCTTTACTTGTATTTGTACTTCTGGGAGCTTGCTGAATGGCTATTGAATGAACTTGTTGTTGTGTGTGTACCTTTGGGTTTGAATGAGAAATATAATGAAGCCATGACGGCTGCAAAAGTAAGCAAATTTAGGGGAAGTGTTGTCCGAACTTTTAAAGGGCTTGATTGCTTTGCGTTTGTGATCTAAGGCTTGGATTTGAGTAAGGCGATGATATTTGATGGATGGTTTCTGAACCATGGAGGTGAGTGACCCTAAACTGTTTCCAAAGTTATTATTGAAATGTTTCTTGCATT
Source organism: Coffea arabica (assembly GCF_036785885.1). Classification (NCBI taxonomy): domain Eukaryota; kingdom Viridiplantae; phylum Streptophyta; class Magnoliopsida; order Gentianales; family Rubiaceae; genus Coffea; species Coffea arabica. Next base: position 18,970,399 of record NC_092318.1, on the reverse strand, counting down.
ATTTACTCGACGGCATCTCATGCGTGCTTGCATGTGAATTCATGATATGATTTTGGCTTCAATGAGTTCTGGGAAAGTCTTGTGCTGGACACCAACGTCTCCACCCTGTTTATGGTTCATGTTGATGCTATCTGGAGCTCAAAAAGGGGCTCCCTCTCACTGTTAATGTAAAATGATCTATTTGAGCGTTGGGTGTTCAAGTGCAATGATTTCACTGGCTCACGAGAGCAATAAATGTACATTTGATCTTGGAATCATGACATCATTGAAATGCATTATTGTGAAATATATTTGATGACTGCTTTTACTGGTTACTCGCTGAGCTTCTAGCTCCCCCCAAAACGATTTTATTCCCCTCCACAGGGCTCAAGGCGAAGGAATGGCGAGTAGTACATATTCATGTGGCTGGATGGCATATATCTTGTACAGTTTGGATTTGGAATCATTTGATGTATAGTTGAAAATTTAGTTTCCGCTTCGCTTATGACATGTAATTATTGAAGAACTTGTTGTAATATTTGAGATTTATATTGTAATTCATTTGAGGACTGTAGTGAACGGCTGAGTCCCTGCGAGAGCTGGGCAGGCGGCCCGCCGAACCCTTTGGTTCGCCTTAGGGGGAGGTGGGGCCGTCACAGTTGGTATCAGAGCTTAGGCTTCAGATTCTTGTAGTGTATCCTAGGCTTGAAGTTTAGGATGCCGGACAGTGGGTTTGGTCTGAAATATTAGTGATTCTTGCGGGATGTCTCGACGTGATTGGTATAAGATGGAATGTCGAGGACGACGTTCTTTTAAGGAGGGGAGTTCGTGACGCCCCGAAAGAATGAGTGTGAGAACCCGGAAATTTTCTAATTTTCAGGTCAATCCGAGCAGCGTATCTTGTGAAAAGACGGAATTACCCTTGCTGCCCTGGTTTTACCCGAATGTGAGAATTGCGTCTGTAATTGGTTATTTTGGTTGGGAATGCTTCCGAATTGGTTGTTGAGGTCTTCTGATGAAATGTAGCCCTGTTTCTTATCTTTCGGATGGCTTTGGAATTTCTGAATTTGGACTTAGGTAGGTTCATTTATGATGTTTGCACCAGAATGCGATTGGCGAACCTGTTTTTGCGGTTCTGGTGTAGTATCTTGCATTTTTGACCTGGTTACACTCGATACTGGACAGAGTTGGCTTCTTCAGCATTGTAGCCTGATCTCTTAGCTTCGAAACGGTGGGTCTTGGACCTTCATCCGATAATCGTAGTGCCTTTGGTGCCATTACCGTAAAATGATGTCAAAAACTGTTTTTCTGGGTTTAAACTTCACTTTCATTTCCGGACTTTTCCCTAGCTTGACTTGTATTTGTACTTCAGGGAGCTTGCTGAATGGCTATTGAATGAACTTGTTGTTGTGTGTGTACCTTTGGGTTTGAATGAGAAATATAATGAAGCCATGACGGCTGCAAAAGTAAGCAAATTTAGGGGAAGTGTTGTCCGAACTTTTAAAGGGCTTGATTGCTTTGCGTTTGTGATCTAAGGCTTGGATTTGAGTAAGGCGATGATATTTGATGGATGGTTTCTGAACCATGGAGGTGAGTGACCCTAAACTGTTTCCAAAGTTATTATTGAAATGTTTCTTGCATTATTTACTCGACGGCATCTCATGCGTGCTTGCATGTGAATTCATGATATGATTTTGGCTTCAATGAGTTCTGGGAAAGTCTTGTGCTGGACACCAACGTCTCCACCCTGTTTATGGTTCATGTTGATGCTATCTGGAGCTCAAAAAGGGGCTCCCTCTCACTGTTAATGTAAAATGATCTATTTGAGCGTTGGGTGTTCAAGTGCAATGATTTCACTGGCTCACGAGAGCAATAAATGTACATTTGATCTTGGAATCATGACATCATTGAAATGCATTATTGTGAAATATATTTGATGACTGCTTTTACTGGTTACTCGCTGAGCTTCTAGCTCCCCCCAAAACGATTTTATTCCCCTCCACAGGGCTCAAGGCGAAGGAATGGCGAGTAGTACATATTCATGTGGCTGGATGGCATATATCTTGTACAGTTTGGATTTGGAATCATTTGATGTATAGTTGAAAATTTAGTTTCCGCTTCGCTTATGACATGTAATTATTGAAGAACTTGTTGTAATATTTGAGATTTATATTGTAATTCATTTGAGGACTGTAGTGAACGGCTGAGTCCCGGCGAGAGCTGGGCAGGCGGCCCGCCGAACCCTTTGGTTCGCCTTAGGGGGAGGTGGGGCCGTCACAGTTGGTATCAGAGTTTAGGCTTCAGATTCTTGTAGTGTATCCTAGGCTTGAAGTTTAGGATGCCGGACAGTGGGTTTGGTCTGAAATATTAGTGATTCTTGCGGGATGTCTCGACTTGATTGGTATAAGATGGAATGTCGAGGACGACGTTCTTTTAAGGAGGGGAGTTCGTGACGCCCCGAAAGAATGAGTGTGAGAACCCGGAAATTTTCTAATTTTCAGGTCAATCCGAGCAGCGTATCTTGTGAAAAGACGGAATTACCCTTGCTGCCCGGGTTTTACCCGAATGTGAGAATTGCGTCTGTAATTGGTTATTTTGGTTGGGAATGCTTCCGAATTGGTTGTTGAGGTCTTCTGATGAAATGTAGCCCTGTTTCTTATCTTTCGGATGGCTTTGGAATTTCTGAATTTGGACTTAGGTAGGTTCATTTATGATGTTTGCACCAGAATGCGATTGGCGAACCTGTTTTTGCGGTTCTGGTGTAGTATCTTGCATTTTTGACCTGGTTACACTCGATACTGGACAGAGTTGGCTTCTTCAGCATTGTAGCCTGATCTCTTAGCTTCGAAACGGTGGGTCTTGGACCTTCATCCGATAATCGTAGTGCCTTTGGTGCCATTACCGTAAAATGATGTCAAAAACTGTTTTTCTGGGTTTAAGCTTCACTTTCATTTCCGGACTTTTCCCTAGCTTGACTTGTATTTGTACTTCTGGGAGCTTGCTGAATGGCTATTGAATGAACTTGTTGTTGTGTGTGTACCTTTGGGTTTGAATGAGAAATATAATGAAGCCATGACGGCTGCAAAAGTAAGCAAATTTAGGGGAAGTGTTGTCCGAACTTTTAAAGGGCTTGATTGCTTTGCGTTTGTGATCTAAGGCTTGGATTTGAGTAAGGCGATGATATTTGATGGATGGTTTCTGAACCATGGAGGTGAGTGACCCTAAACTGTTTCCAAAGTTATTATTGAAATGTTTCTTGCATTATTTACTCGACGGCATCTCATGCGTGCTTGCATGTGAATTCATGATATGATTTTGGCTTCAATGAGTTCTGGGAAAGTCTTGTGCTGGACACCAACGTCTCCACCCTGTTTATGGTTCATGTTGATGCTATCTGGAGCTCAAAAAGGGGCTCCCTCTCACTGTTAATGTAAAATGATCTATTTGAGCGTTGGGTGTTCAAGTGCAATGATTTCACTGGCTCACGAGAGCAATAAATGTACATTTGATCTTGGAATCATGACATCATTGAAATGCATTATTGTGAAATATATTTGATGACTGCTTTTACTGGTTACTCGCTGAGCTTCTAGCTCCCCCCAAAACGATTTTATTCCCCTCCACAGGGCTCAAGGCGAAGGAATGGCGAGTAGTACATATTCATGTGGCTGGATGGCATATATCTTGTACAGTTTGGATTTGGAATCATTTGATGTATAGTTGAAAATTTAGTTTCCGCTTCGCTTATGACATTTAATTATTGAAGAACTTGTTGTAATATTTGAGATTTATATTGTAATTCATTTGAAGACTGTAGTGAACGGCTGAGTCCCGGCGAGAGCTGGGCAGGCGGCCCGCCGAACCCTTTGGTTCGCCTTAGGGGGAGGTGGGGCCGTCACAGTTGGTATCAGAGCTTAGGCTTCAGATTCTTGTAGTGTATCCTAGGCTTGAAGTTTAGGATGCCGGACAGTGGGTTTGGTCTGAAATATTAGTGATTCTTGCGGGATGTCTCGACTTGATTGGTATAAGATGGAATGTCGAGGACGACGTTCTTTTAAGGAGGGGAGTTCGTGACGCCCCGAAAGAATGAGTGTGAGAACCCGGAAATTTTCTAATTTTCAGGTCAATCCGAGCAGCGTATCTTGTGAAAAGACGGAATTACCCTTGCTGCCCTGGTTTTACCCGAATGTGAGAATTGCGTCTGTAATTGGTTATTTTGGTTGGGAATGCTTCCGAATTGGTTGTTGAGGTCTTCTGATGAAATGTAGCCCTGTTTCTTATCTTTCGGATGGCTTTCGAATTTCTGAATTTGGACTTAGGTAGGTTCGTTTATGATGTTTGCACCAGAATGCGATTGGCGAACCTGTTTTTGCGGTTCTGGTGTAGTATCTTGCATTTTTGACCTGGTTACACTCGATACTGGACAGAGTTGGCTTCTTCAGCATTGTAGCCTGATCTCTTAGCTTCGAAACGGTGGGTCTTGGACCTTCATCCGATAATCGTAGTGCCTTTGGTGCCATTACCGCAAAATGATGTCAAAAACTGTTTTTCTGGGTTTAAGCTTCACTTTCATTTCCGGACTTTTCCCTAGCTTTACTTGTATTTGTACTTCTGGGAGCTTGCTGAATGGCTATTGAATGAACTTGTTGTTGTGTGTGTACCTTTGGGTTTGAATGAGAAATATAATGAAGCCATGACGGCTGCAAAAGTAAGCAAATTTAGGGGAAGTGTTGTCCGAACTTTTAAAGGGCTTGATTGCTTTGCGTTTGTGATCTAAGGCTTGGATTTGAGTAAGGCGATGATATTTGATGGATGGTTTCTGAACCATGGAGGTGAGTGACCCTAAACTGTTTCCAAAGTTATTATTGAAATGTTTCTTGCATTATTTACTCGACGGCATCTCATGCGTGCTTGCATGTGAATTCATGATATGATTTTGGCTTCAATGAGTTCTGGGAAAGTCTTGTGCTGGACACCAACGTCTCCACCCTGTTTATGGTTCATGTTGATGCTATCTGGAGCTCAAAAAGGGGCTCCCTCTCACTGTTAATGTAAAATGATCTATTTGAGCGTTGGGTGTTCAAGTGCAATGATTTCACTGGCTCACGAGAGCAATAAATGTACATTTGATCTTGGAATCATGACATCATTGAAATGCATTATTGTGAAATATATTTGATGACTGCTTTTACTGGTTACTCGCTGAGCTTCTAGCTCCCCCCAAAACGATTTTATTCCCCTCCACAGGGCTCAAGGCGAAGGAATGGCGAGTAGTACATATTCATGTGGCTGGATGGCATATATCTTGTACAGTTTGGATTTGGAATCATTTGATGTATAGTTGAAAATTTAGTTTCCGCTTCGCTTATGACATGTAATTATTGAAGAACTTGTTGTAATATTTGAGATTTATATTGTAATTCATTTGAGGACTGTAGTGAACGGCTGAGTCCCGGCGAGAGCTGGGCAGGCGGCCCGCCGAACCCTTTGGTTCGCCTTAGGGGGAGGTGGGGCCGTCACAGTTGGTATCAGAGCTTAGGCTTCAGATTCTTGTAGTGTATCCTAGGCTTGAAGTTTAGGATGCCGGACAGTGGGTTTGGTCTGAAATATTAGTGATTCTTGCGGGATGTCTCGACGTGATTGGTATAAGATGGAATGTCGAGGACGACGTTCTTTTAAGGAGGGGAGTTCGTGACGCCCCGAAAGAATGAGTGTGAGAACCCGGAAATTTTCTAATTTTCAGGTCAATCCGAGCAGCGTATCTTGTGAAAAGACGGAATTACCCTTGCTGCCCTGGTTTTACCCGAATGTGAGAATTGCGTCTGTAATTGGTTATTTTGGTTGGGAATGCTTCCGAATTGGTTGTTGAGGTCTTCTGATGAAATGTAGCCCTGTTTCTTATCTTTCGGATGGCTTTGGAATTTCTGAATTTGGACTTAGGTAGGTTCATTTATGATGTTTGCACCAGAATGCGATTGGTGAACCTATTTTTGCGGTTCTGGTGTAGTATCTTGCATTTTTGACCTGGTTACACTCGATACTGGACAGAGTTGGCTTTTCAGCATTGTAGCCTGATCTCTTAGCTTCGAAACGGTGGGTCTTGGACCTTCATCCGATAATCGTAGTGCCTTTGGTGCCATTACCGCAAAATGATGTCAAAAACTATTTTTCTGGGTTTAAGCTTCACTTTCATTTCCGGACTTTTCCCTAGCTTTACTTGTATTTGTACTTCTGGGAGCTTGCTGAATGGCTATTGAATGAACTTGTTGTTGTGTGTGTAACTTTGGGTTTGAATGAGAAATATAATGAAGCCATGACGGCTGCAAAAGTAAGCAAATTTAGGGGAAGTGTTGTCCGAACTTTTAAAGGGCTTGATTGCTTTGCGTTTGTGATCTAAGGCTTGGATTTGAGTAAGGCGATGATATTTGATGGATGGTTTCTGAACCATGGAGGTGAGTGACCCTAAACTGTTTCCAAAGTTATTATTGAAATGTTTGTTGCATTATTTACTCGACGGCATCTCATGCGTGCTTGCATGTGAATTCATGATATGATTTTGGCTTCAATGAGTTCTGGGAAAGTCTTGTGCTGGACACCAACGTCTCCACCCTGTTTATGGTTCATGTTGATGCTATCTGGAGCTCAAAAAGGGGCTCCCTCTCACTGTTAATGTAAAATGATCTATTTGAGCGTTGGGTGTTCAAGTGCAATGATTTCACTGGCTCACGAGAGCAATAAATGTACATTTGATCTTGGAATCATGACATCATTGAAATGCATTATTGTGAAATATATTTGATGACTGCTTTTACTGGTTACTCGCTGAACTTCTAGCTCCCCCCAAAACGATTTTATTCCCCTCCACAGGGCTCAAGGCGAAGGAATGGCGAGTAGTACATATTCATGTGGCTGGATGGCATATATCTTGTACAGTTTGGATTTGGAATCATTTGATGTATAGTTGAAAATTTAGTTTCCGCTTCGCTTATGACATGTAATTATTGAAGAACTTGTTGTAATATTTGAGATTTATATTGTAATTCATTTGAGAACTGTAGTGAACGGCTGAGTCCCGGCGAGAGCTGGGCAGGCGGCCCGCCGAACCCTTTGGTTCGCCTTAGAGGGAGGTGGGGCCGTCACAGTTGGTATCAGAGCTTAGGCTTCAGAGTCTTGTAGTGTATCCTAGGCTTGAAGTTTAGGATGCCGGACAGTGGGTTTGGTCTGAAATATTAGTGATTCTTGCGGGATGTCTCGACTTGATTGGTATAAGATGGAATGTCGAGGACGACGTTCTTTTAAGGAGGGGAGTTCGTGACGCCCCGAAAGAATGAGTGTGAGAACCCGGAAATGTTCTAATTTTCAGGTCAATCCGAGCAGCGTATCTTGTGAAAAGACGGAATTACCCTTGCTGCCCGGGTTTTACCCGAATGTGAGAATTGCGTCTGTAATTGGTTATTTTGGTTGGGAATGCTTCCGAATTGGTTGTTGAGGTCTTCTGATGAAATGTAGCCCTGTTTCTTATCTTTCGGATGGCTTTGGAATTTCTGAATTTGGACTTAGGTAGGTTCATTTATGATGTTTGCACCAGAATGCGATTGGTGAACCTGTTTTTGCGGTTCTGGTGTAGTATCTTGCATTTTTGACCTGGTTACACTCGATACTGGACAGAGTTGGCTTCTTCAGCATTGTAGCCTGATCTCTTAGCTTCGAAACGGTGGGTCTTGGACATTCATCCGATAATCGTAGTGCCTTTGGTGCCATTACCGTAAAATGATGTCAAAAACTGTTTTTCTGGGTTTAAGCTTCACTTTCATTTCCGGACTTTTCCCTAGCTTGACTTGTATTTGTACTTCTGGGAGCTTGCTGAATGGCTATTGAATGAACTTGTTGTTGTGTGTGTACCTTTGGGTTTGAATGAGAAATATAATGAAGCCATGACGGCTGCAAAAGTAAGCAAATTTAGGGGAAGTGTTGTCCGAACTTTTAAAGGGCTTGATTGCTTTGCGTTTGTGATCTAAGGCTTGGATTTGAGTAAGGCGATGATATTTGATGGATGGTTTCTGAACCATGGAGGTGAGTGACCCTAAACTGTTTCCAAAGTTATTATTGAAATGTTTCTTGCATTATTTACTCGACGGCATCTCATGCGTGCTTGCATGTGAATTCATGATATGATTTTGGCTTCAATGAGTTCTGGAAAAGTCTTGTGCTGGACACCAACGTCTCCACCCTGTTTATGGTTCATGTTGATGCTATCTGGAGCTCAAAAAGGGGCTCCCTCTCACTGTTAATGTAAAATGATCTATTTGAGCGTTGGGTGTTCAAGTGCAATGATTTCACTGGCTCACGAGAGCAATAAATGTACATTTGATCTTGGAATCATGACATCATTGAAATGCATTATTGTGAAATATATTTGATGACTGCTTTTACTGGTTACTCGCTGAGCTTCTAGCTCCCCCCAAAACGATTTTATTCCCCTCCACAGGGCTCAAGGCGAAGGAATGGCGAGTAGTACATATTCATGTGGCTGGATGGCATATATCTTGTACAGTTTGGATTTGGAATCATTTGATGTATAGTTGAAAATTTAGTTTCCGCTTCGCTTATGACATGTAATTATTGAAGAACTTGTTGTAATATTTGAGATTTATATTGTAATTCATTTGAGGACTGTAGTGAACGGCTGAGTCCCGGCGAGAGCTGGGCAGGCGGCCCGCCGAACCCTTTGGTTCGCCTTAGGGGGAGGTGGGGCCGTCACAGTTGGTATCAGAGCTTAGGCTTCAGATTCTTGTAGTGTATCCTAGGCTTGAAGTTTAGGATGCCGGACAGTGGGTTTGGTCTGAAATATTAGTGATTCTTGCGGGATGTCTCGACTTGATTGGTATAAGATGGAATGTCGAGGACGACGTTCTTTTAAGGAGGGGAGTTCGTGACGCCCCGAAAGAATGAGTGTGAGAACCCGGAAATTTTCTAATTTTCAGGTCAATCCGAGCAGCGTATCTTGTGAAAAGACGGAATTACCCTTGCTGCCCTGGTTTTACCCGAATGTGAGAATTGCGTCTGTAATTGGTTATTTTGGTTGGGAATGCTTCCGAATTGGTTGTTGAGGTCTTCTGATGAAATGTAGCCCTGTTTCTTATCTTTCGGATGGCTTTGGAATTTCTGAATTTGGACTTAGGTAGGTTCATTTATGATGTTTGCACCAGAATGCGATTGGTGAACCTGTTTTTGCGGTTCTGGTGTAGTATCTTGCATTTTTGACCTGGTTACACTCGATACTGGACAGAGTTGGCTTCTTCAGCATTGTAGCCTGATCTCTTAGCTTCGAAACGGTGGGTCTTGGACCTTCATCCGATAATCGTAGTGCCTTTGGTGCCATTACCGCAAAATGATGGCAAAAACTGTTTTTCTGGGTTTAAGCTTAACTTTCATTTCCAGACTTTTCCCTAGCTTGACTTGTATTTGTACTTCTGGGAGCTTGCTGAATGGCTATTGAATGAACATGTTGTTGTGTGTGTACCTTTGGGTTTGAATGAGAAATATAATGAAGCCATGACGGCTGCAAAAGTAAGCAAATTTAGGGGAAGTGTTGTCCGAACTTTTAAAGGGCTTGATTGCTTTGCGTTTGTGATCTAAGGCTTGGATTTGAGTAAGGCGATGATATTTGATGGATGGTTTCTGAACCATGGAGGTGAGTGACCCTAAACTGTTTCCAAAGTTATTATTGAAATGTTTCTTGCATTATTTACTCGACGGCATCTCATGCGTGCTTGCATGTGAATTCATGATATGATTTTGGCTTCAATGAGTTCTGGGAAAGTCTTGTGCTGGACACCAACGTCTCCACCCTGTTTATGGTTCATGTTGATGCTATCTGGAGCTCAAAAAGGGGCTCCCTCTCACTGTTAATGTAAAATGATCTATTTGAGCGTTGGGTGTTCAAGTGCAATGATTTCACTGGCTCACGAGAGCAATAAATGTACATTTGATCTTGGAATCATGACATCATTGAAATGCATTATTGTGAAATATATTTGATGACTGCTTTTACTGGTTACTCGCTGAGCTTCTATCTCACCCCAAAATGATTTTATTCCCCTCCACAGGGCTCAAGGCGAAGGAATGGCGAGTAGTAGATATTCATGTGGCTGGATGGCATATATCTTGTACAGTTTGGATTTGGAATCATTTGATGTATAGTTGAAAATTTAGTTTCCGCTTCGCTTATGACATGTAATTATTGAAGAACTTGTTGTAATATTTGAGATTTATATTGTAATTCATTTGAGGATTGTAGTGAACGGCTGAGTCCCGGCGAGAGATGGGCAGGCGGCCCGCCGAACCCTTTGGTTCGCCTTAGGGGGAGGTGGGGCCGTCACAGTTGGTATCAGAGCTTAGGCTTCAGATTCTTGTAGTGTATCCTAGGCTTGAAGTTTAGGATGCCGGACAGTGGGTTTGGTCTGAAATATTAGTGATTCTTGCGGGATGTCTCGACTTGATTGGTATAAGATGGAATGTCGAGGACGACGTTCTTTTAAGGAGGGGAGTTTGTGATGCCCCGAAAGAATAAGTGTGAGAACCCGGAAATTTTCTAATTTTCAGGTCAATCCGAGCAGCGTATCTTGTGAAAAGACGGAATTACCCTTGCTGCCCGGGTTTTACCCGAATGTGAGAATTGCGTCTGTAATTGGTTATTTTGGTTGGGAATGCTTCCGAATTCGTTGTTGAGGTCTTCTGATGAAATGTAGCCCTGTTTCTTATCTTTCGGATGGCTTTGGAATTTCTGAATTTGGACTTAGGTAGGTTCATTTATGATGTTTGCACCAGAATGCGATTGGTGAACCTGTTTTTGCGGTTCTGGTGTAGTATCTTGCATTTTTGACCTGGTTACACTCGATACTGGACAGAGTTGGCTCTTCAGCATTGTAGCCTGATCTCTTAGCTTCGAAACGGTGGGTCTTGGACCTTCATCCGATAATCGTAGTGCCTTTGGTGCCATTACCGCAAAATGATGGCAAAAACTGTTTTTCTGGGTTTGAGCTTAACTTTCATTTCCGGACTTTTCCCTAGCTTGACTTGTATTTGTACTTCTGGGAGCTTGCTGAATGGCTATTGAATGAACATGTTGTTGTGTGTGTACCTTTGGGTTTGAATGAGAAATATAATGAAGCCATGACGGCTGCAAAAGTAAGCAAATTTAGGGGAAGTGTTGTCCGAACTTTTAAAGGGCTTGATTGCTTTGCGTTTGTGATCTAAGGCTTGGATTTGAGTAAGGCGATGATATTTGATGGATGGTTTCTGAACCATGGAGGTGAGTGACCCTAAACTGTTTCCAAAGTTATTATTGAAATGTTTGTTGCATTATTTACTCGACGGCATCTCATGCGTGCTTGCATGTGAATTCATGATATGATTTTGGCTTCAATGAGTTCTGGGAAAGTCTTGTGCTGGACACCAACGTCTCCACCCTGTTTATGGTTCATGTTGATGCTATCTGGAGCTCAAAAAGGGGCTCCCTCTCACTGTTAATGTAAAATGATCTATTTGAGCGTTGGGTGTTCAAGTGCAATGATTTCACTGGCTCACGAGAGCAATAAATGTACATTTGATCTTGGAATCATGACATCATTGAAATGCATTATTGTGAAATATATTTGATGACTGCTTTTACTGGTTACTCGCTGAACTTCTAGCTCCCCCCAAAACGATTTTATTCCCCTCCACAGGGCTCAAGGCGAAGGAATGGCGAGTAGTACATATTCATGTGGCTGGATGGCATATATCTTGTACAGTTTGGATTTGGAATCATTTGATGTATAGTTGAAAATTTAGTTTCCGTTTCGCTTATGACATGTAATTATTGAAGAACTTGTTGTAATATTTGAGATTTATATTGTAATTCATTTGAGAACTGTAGTGAACGGCTGAGTCCCGGCGAGAGCTGGGCAGGCGGCCCGCCGAACCCTTTGGTTCGCCTTAGAGGGAGGTGGGGCCGTCACAGTTGGTATCAGAGCTTAGGCTTCAGAGTCTTGTAGTGTATCCTAGGCTTGAAGTTTAGGATGCCGGACAGTGGGTTTGGTCTGAAATATTAGTGATTCTTGCGGGATGTCTCGACTTGATTGGTATAAGATGGAATGTCGAGGACGACGTTCTTTTAAGGAGGGGAGTTCGTGACGCCCCGAAAGAATGAGTGTGAGAACCCGGAAATTTTCTAATTTTCAGGTCAATCCGAGCAGCGTATCTTGTGAAAAGACGGAATTACCCTTGCTGCCCGGGTTTTACCCGAATGTGAGAATTGCGTCTGTAATTGGTTATTTTGGTTGGGAATGCTTCCGAATTGGTTGTTGAGGTCTTCTGATGAAATGTAGCCCTGTTTCTTATCTTTCGGATGGCTTTGGAATTTCTGAATTTGGACTTAGGTAGGTTCATTTATGATGTTTGCACCAGAATGCGATTGGTGAACCTGTTTTTGCGGTTCTGGTGTAGTATCTTGCATTTTTGACCTGGTTACACTCGATACTGGACAGAGTTGGCTTCTTCAGCATTGTAGCCTGATCTCTTAGCTTCGAAACGGTGGGTCTTGGACATTCATCCGATAATCGTAGTGCCTTTGGTGCCATTACCGTAAAATGATGTCAAAAACTATTTTTCTGGGTTTAAGCTTCACTTTCATTTCCGGACTTTTCCCTAGCTTGACTTGTATTTGTACTTCTGGGAGCTTGCTGAATGGCTATTGAATGAACTTGTTGTTGTGTGTGTACCTTTGGGTTTGAATGAGAAATATAATGAAGCCATGACGGCTGCAAAAGTAAGCAAATTTAGGGGAAGTGTTGTCCGAACTTTTAAAGGGCTTGATTGCTTTGCGTTTGTGATCTAAGGCTTGGATTTGAGTAAGGCGATGATATTTGATGGATGGTTTCTGAACCATGGAGGTGAGTGACCCTAAACTGTTTCCAAAGTTATTATTGAAATGTTTCTTGCATTATTTACTCGACGGCATCTCATGCGTGCTTGCATGTGAATTCATGATATGATTTTGGCTTCAATGAGTTCTGGAAAAGTCTTGTGCTGGACACCAACGTCTCCACCCTGTTTATGGTTCATGTTGATGCTATCTGGAGCTCAAAAAGGGGCTCCCTCTCACTGTTAATGTAAAATGATCTATTTGAGCGTTGGGTGTTCAAGTGCAATGATTTCACTGGCTCACGAGAGCAATAAATGTACATTTGATCTTGGAATCATGACATCATTGAAATGCATTATTGTGAAATATATTTGATGACTGCTTTTACTGGTTACTCGCTGAGCTTCTAGCTCCCCCCAAAACGATTTTATTCCCCTCCACAGGGCTCAAGGCGAAGGAATGGCGAGTAGTACATATTCATGTGGCTGGATGGCATATATCTTGTACAGTTTGGATTTGGAATCATTTGATGTATAGTTGAAAATTTAGTTTCCGCTTCGCTTATGACATGTAATTATTGAAGAACTTGTTGTAATATTTGAGATTTATATTGTAATTCATTTGAGGACTGTAGTGAACGGCTGAGTCCCGGCGAGAGCTGGGCAGGCGGCCCGCCGAACCCTTTGGTTCGCCTTAGGGGGAGGTGGGGCCGTCACAGTTGGTATCAGAGCTTAGGCTTCAGATTCTTGTAGTGTATCCTAGGCTTGAAGTTTAGGATGCCGGACAGTGGGTTTGGTCTGAAATATTAGTGATTCTTGCGGGATGTCTCGACTTGATTGGTATAAGATGGAATGTCGAGGACGACGTTCTTTTAAGGAGGGGAGTTCGTGACGCCCCGAAAGAATGAGTGTGAGAACCCGGAAATTTTCTAATTTTCAGGTCAATCCGAGCAGCGTATCTTGTGAAAAGACGGAATTACCCTTGCTGCCCTGGTTTTACCCGAATGTGAGAATTGCGTCTGTAATTGGTTATTTTGGTTGGGAATGCTTCCGAATTGGTTGTTGAGGTCTTCTGATGAAATGTAGCCCTGTTTCTTATCTTTCGGATGGCTTTGGAATTTCTGAATTTGGACTTAGGTAGGTTCATTTATGATGTTTGCACCAGAATGCGATTGGTGAACCTGTTTTTGCGGTTCTGGTGTAGTATCTTGCATTTTTGACCTGGTTACACTCGATACTGGACAGAGTTGGCTTCTTCAGCATTGTAGCCTGATCTCTTAGCTTCGAAACGGTGGGTCTTGGACCTTCATCCGATAATCGTAGTGCCTTTGGTGCCATTACCGCAAAATGATGGCAAAAACTGTTTTTCTGGGTTTAAGCTTAACTTTCATTTCCAGACTTTTCCCTAGCTTGACTTGTATTTGTACTTCTGGGAGCTTGCTGAATGGCTATTGAATGAACATGTTGTTGTGTGTGTACCTTTGGGTTTGAATGAGAAATATAATGAAGCCATGACGGCTGCAAAAGTAAGCAAATTTAGGGGAAGTGTTGTCCGAACTTTTAAAGGGCTTGATTGCTTTGCGTTTGTGATCTAAGGCTTGGATTTGAGTAAGGCGATGATATTTGATGGATGGTTTCTGAACCATGGAGGTGAGTGACCCTAAACTGTTTCCAAAGTTATTATTGAAATGTTTCTTGCATTATTTACTCGACGGCATCTCATGCGTGCTTGCATGTGAATTCATGATATGATTTTGGCTTCAATGAGTTCTGGGAAAGTCTTGTGCTGGACACCAACGTCTCCACCCTGTTTATGGTTCATGTTGATGCTATCTGGAGCTCAAAAAGGGGCTCCCTCTCACTGTTAATGTAAAATGATCTATTTGAGCGTTGGGTGTTCAAGTGCAATGATTTCACTGGCTCACGAGAGCAATAAATGTACATTTGATCTTGGAATCATGACATCATTGAAATGCATTATTGTGAAATATATTTGATGACTGCTTTTACTGGTTACTCGCTGAGCTTCTAACTCACCCCAAAATGATTTTATTCCCCTCCACAGGGCTCAAGGCGAAGGAATGGCGAGTAGTAGATATTCATGTGGCTGGATGGCATATATCTTGTACAGTTTGGATTTGGAATCATTTGATGTATAGTTGAAAATTTAGTTTCCGCTTCGCTTATGACATGTAATTATTGAAGAACTTGTTGTAATATTTGAGATTTATATTGTAATTCATTTGAGGATTGTAGTGAACGGCTGAGTCCCGGCGAGAGCTGGGCAGGCGGCCCGCCGAACCCTTTGGTTCGCCTTAGGGGGAGGTGGGGCCGTCACAGTTGGTATCAGAGCTTAGGCTTCAGATTCTTGTAGTGTATCCTAGGCTTGAAGTTTAGGATGCCGGACAGTGGGTTTGGTCTGAAATATTAGTGATTCTTGCGGGATGTCTCGACTTGATTGGTATAAGATGGAATGTCGAGGACGACGTTCTTTTAAGGAGGGGAGTTTGTGATGCCCCGAAAGAATAAGTGTGAGAACCCGGAAATTTTCTAATTTTCAGGTCAATCCGAGCAGCGTATCTTGTGAAAAGACGGAATTACCCTTGCTGCCCGGGTTTTACCCGAATGTGAGAATTGCGTCTGTAATTGGTTATTTTGGTTGGGAATGCTTCCGAATTCGTTGTTGAGGTCTTCTGATGAAATGTAGCCCTGTTTCTTATCTTTCGGATGGCTTTGGAATTTCTGAATTTGGACTTAGGTAGGTTCATTTATGATGTTTGCACCAGAATGCGATTGGTGAACCTGTTTTTGCGGTTCTGGTGTAGTATCTTGCATTTTTGACCTGGTTACACTCGATACTGGACAGAGTTGGCTCTTCAGCATTGTAGCCTGATCTCTTAGCTTCGAAACGGTGGGTCTTGGACCTTCATCCGATAATCGTAGTGCCTTTGGTGCCATTACCGCAAAATGATGGCAAAAACTGTTTTTCTGGGTTTGAGCTTAACTTTCATTTCCGGACTTTTCCCTAGCTTGACTTGTATTTGTACTTCTGGGAGTTTGCTGAATGGCTATTGAATGAACATGTTGTTGTGTGTGTACCTTTGGGTTTGAATGAGAAATATAATGAAGCCATGACGGCTGCAAAAGTAAGCAAATTTAGGGGAAGTGTTGTCCGAACTTTTAAAGGGCTTGATTGCTTTGCGTTTGTGATCTAAGGCTTGGATTTGAGTAAGGCGATGATATTTGATGGATGGTTTCTGAACCATGGAGGTGAGTGACCCTAAACTGTTTCCAAAGTTATTATTGAAATGTTTCTTGCATTATTTACTCGACGGCATCTCATGCGTGCTTGCATGTGAATTCATGATATGATTTTGGCTTCAATGAGTTCTGGGAAAGTCTTGTGCTGGACACCAACGTCTCCACCCTGTTTATGGTTCATGTTGATGCTATCTGGAGCTCAAAAAGGGGCTCCCTCTCACTGTTAATGTAAAATGATCTATTTGAGCGTTGGGTGTTCAAGTGCAATGATTTCACTGGCTCACGAGAGCAATAAATGTACATTTGATCTTGGAATCATGACATCATTGAAATGCATTATTGTGAAATATATTTGATGACTGCTTTTACTGGTTACTCGCTGAACTTCTAGCTCCCCCCAAAACGATTTTATTCCCCTCCACAGGGCTCAAGGCGAAGGAATGGCGAGTAGTACATATTCATGTGGCTGGATGGCATATATCTTGTACAGTTTGGATTTGGAATCATTTGATGTATAGTTGAAAATTTAGTTTCCGCTTCGCTTATGACATGTAATTATTGAAGAACTTGTTGTAATATTTGAGATTTATATTGTAATTCATTTGAGGACTGTAGTGAACGGCTGAGTCCCGGCGAGAGCTGGGCAGGCGCCCCGCCGAACCCTTTGGTTCGCCTTAGAGGGAGGTGGGGCCGTCACAGTTGGTATCAGAGCTTAGGCTTCAGAGTCTTGTAGTGTATCCTAGGCTTGAAGTTTAGGATGCCGGACAGTGGGTTTGGTCTGAAATATTAGTGATTCTTGCGGGATGTCTCGACTTGATTGGTATAAGATGGAATGTCGAGGACGACGTTCTTTTAAGGAGGGGAGTTCGTGACGCCCCGAAAGAATGAGTGTGAGAACCCGGAAATTTTCTAATTTTCAGGTCAATCCGAGCAGCGTATCTTGTGAAAAGACGGAATTACCCTTGCTGCCCTGGTTTTACCCGAATGTGAGAATTGCGTCTGTAATTGGTTATTTTGGTTGGGAATGCTTCCGAATTGGTTGTTGAGGTCTTCTGATGAAATGTAGCCCTGTTTCTTATCTTTCGGATGGCTTTGGAATTTCTGAATTTGGACTTAGGTAGGTTCATTTATGATGTTTGTACCAGAATGCGATTGGCGAACCTGTTTTTGCGGTTCTGGTGTAGTATCTTGCATTTTTGACCTGGTTACACTCGATACTGGACAGAGTTGGCTTCTTCAGCATTGTAGCCTGATCTCTTAGCTTCGAAACGGTGGGTCTTGGACCTTCATCCGATAATCGTAGTGCCTTTGGTGCCATTACCGCAAAATGATGTCAAAAACTATTTTTCTGGGTTTGAGCTTAACTTTCATTTCCGGACTTTTCCCTAGCTTGACTTGTATTTGTACTTCTGGGAGCTTGCTGAATGGCTATTGAATGAACTTGTTGTTGTGTGTGTACCTTTGGGTTTGAATGAGAAATATAATGAAGCCATGACGGCTGCAAAAGTAAGTAAATTTAGGGGAAGTGTTGTCCGAAATTTTAAACGGCTTGATTGCTTTGCGTTTGTGATCTAAGGCTTGGATTTGAGTAAGGCGATGATATTTGATGGATGGTTTCTGAACCATGGAGGTGAGTGACCCTAAACTGTTTCCAAAGTTTTTATTGAAATGTTTCTTGCATTATTTACTCGACGGCATCTCATGCGTGCTTGCATGTGAATTCATGATATGATTTTGGCTTCAATGAGTTCTGGGAAAGTCTTGTGCTGGACACCAATGTCTCCACCCTGTTTATGGTTCATGTTGATGTTATCTGGAGCTCAAAAAGGGGCTCCCTCTCACTGTTAATGTTAAATGATCTATTTGAGCGTTGGGTGTTCAAGTGCAATGATTTCACTGGCTCACGAGAGCAATAAATGTACATTTGATCTTGGAATCATGACATCATTGAAATGCATTATTGTGAAATATATTTGATGACTGCTTTTACTGGTTACTCGCTGAGCTTCTAGCTCCCCCCAAAACGATTTTATTCCCCTCCACAGGGCTCAAGGCGTAGGAAGGGCGAGTAGTACATATTCATGTGGCTGGATGGCATATATCTTGTACAGTTTGGATTTGGAATCATTTGATGTATAGTTGAAAATTTAGTTTCCGCTTCGCTTATGACATGTAATTATTGAAGAACTTGTTGTAATATTTGAGATTTATATTGTAATTCATTTGAGGACTGTAGTGAACGGCTGAGTCCCGGCGAGAGCTGGGCAGGCGGCCCGCCGAACCCTTTGGTTCGCCTTAGGGGGAGGTGGGGCCGTCACAGTTGGTATCAGAGCTTAGGCTTCAGATTCTTGTAGTGTATCCTAGGCTTGAAGTTTAGGATGCCGGACAGTGGGTTTGGTCTGAAATATTAGTGATTCTTGCGGGATGTCTCGACTTGATTGGTATAAGATGGAATGTCGAGGACGACGTTCTTTTAAGGAGGGGAGTTCGTGACGCCCCGAAAGAATGAGTGTGAGAACCCGGAAATTTTCTAATTTTCAGGTCAATCCGAGCAGCGTATCTTGTGAAAAGACGGAATTACCCTTGCTGCCCTGGTTTTACCCGAATGTGAGAATTGCGTCTGTAATTGGTTATTTTGGTTGGGAATGCTTCCGAATTGGTTGTTGAGGTCTTCTGATGAAATGTAGCCCTGTTTCTTATCTTTCGGATGGCTTTGGAATTTCTGAATTTGGACTTAGGTAGGTTCATTTATGATGTTTGCACCAGAATGCGATTGGTGAACCTGTTTTTGCGGTTCTGGTGTAGTATCTTGCATTTTTGACCTGGTTACACTCGATACTGGACAGAGTTGGCTTCTTCAGCATTGTAGCCTGATCTCTTAGCTTCGAAACGGTGGGTCTTGGACCTTCATCCGATAATCGTAGTGCCTTTGGTGCCATTACCGCAAAATGATGGCAAAAACTGTTTTTCTGGGTTTAAGCTTAACTTTCATTTCCAGACTTTTCCCTAGCTTGACTTGTATTTGTACTTCTGGGAGCTTGCTGAATGGCTATTGAATGAACATGTTGTTGTGTGTGTACCTTTGGGTTTGAATGAGAAATATAATGAAGCCATGACGGCTGCAAAAGTAAGCAAATTTAGGGGAAGTGTTGTCCGAACTTTTAAAGGGCTTGATTGCTTTGCGTTTGTGATCTAAGGCTTGGATTTGAGTAAGGCGATGATATTTGATGGATGGTTTCTGAACCATGGAGGTGAGTGACCCTAAACTGTTTCCAAAGTTATTATTGAAATGTTTCTTGCATTATTTACTCGACGGCATCTCATGCGTGCTTGCATGTGAATTCATGATATGATTTTGGCTTCAATGAGTTCTGGGAAAGTCTTGTGCTGGACACCAACGTCTCCACCCTGTTTATGGTTCATGTTGATGCTATCTGGAGCTCAAAAAGGGGCTCCCTCTCACTGTTAATGTAAAATGATCTATTTGAGCGTTGGGTGTTCAAGTGCAATGATTTCACTGGCTCACGAGAGCAATAAATGTACATTTGATCTTGGAATCATGACATCATTGAAATGCATTATTGTGAAATATATTTGATGACTGCTTTTACTGGTTACTCGCTGAGCTTCTAACTCACCCCAAAATGATTTTATTCCCCTCCACAGGGCTCAAGGCGAAGGAATGGCGAGTAGTAGATATTCATGTGGCTGGATGGCATATATCTTGTACAGTTTGGATTTGGAATCATTTGATGTATAGTTGAAAATTTAGTTTCCGCTTCGCTTATGACATGTAATTATTGAAGAACTTGTTGTAATATTTGAGATTTATATTGTAATTCATTTGAGGATTGTAGTGAACGGCTGAGTCCCGGCGAGAGCTGGGCAGGCGGCCCGCCGAACCCTTTGGTTCGCCTTAGGGGGAGGTGGGGCCGTCACAGTTGGTATCAGAGCTTAGGCTTCAGATTCTTGTAGTGTATCCTAGGCTTGAAGTTTAGGATGCCGGACAGTGGGTTTGGTCTGAAATATTAGTGATTCTTGCGGGATGTCTCGACTTGATTGGTATAAGATGGAATGTCGAGGACGACGTTCTTTTAAGGAGGGGAGTTTGTGATGCCCCGAAAGAATAAGTGTGAGAACCCGGAAATTTTCTAATTTTCAGGTCAATCCGAGCAGCGTATCTTGTGAAAAGACGGAATTACCCTTGCTGCCCGGGTTTTACCCGAATGTGAGAATTGCGTCTGTAATTGGTTATTTTGGTTGGGAATGCTTCCGAATTCGTTGTTGAGGTCTTCTGATGAAATGTAGCCCTGTTTCTTATCTTTCGGATGGCTTTGGAATTTCTGAATTTGGACTTAGGTAGGTTCATTTATGATGTTTGCACCAGAATGCGATTGGTGAACCTGTTTTTGCGGTTCTGGTGTAGTATCTTGCATTTTTGACCTGGTTACACTCGATACTGGACAGAGTTGGCTCTTCAGCATTGTAGCCTGATCTCTTAGCTTCGAAACGGTGGGTCTTGGACCTTCATCCGATAATCGTAGTGCCTTTGGTGCCATTACCGCAAAATGATGGCAAAAACTGTTTTTCTGGGTTTGAGCTTAACTTTCATTTCCGGACTTTTCCCTAGCTTGACTTGTATTTGTACTTCTGGGAGTTTGCTGAATGGCTATTGAATGAACATGTTGTTGTGTGTGTACCTTTGGGTTTGAATGAGAAATATAATGAAGCCATGACGGCTGCAAAAGTAAGCAAATTTAGGGGAAGTGTTGTCCGAACTTTTAAAGGGCTTGATTGCTTTGCGTTTGTGATCTAAGGCTTGGATTTGAGTAAGGCGATGATATTTGATGGATGGTTTCTGAACCATGGAGGTGAGTGACCCTAAACTGTTTCCAAAGTTATTATTGAAATGTTTCTTGCATTATTTACTCGACGGCATCTCATGCGTGCTTGCATGTGAATTCATGATATGATTTTGGCTTCAATGAGTTCTGGGAAAGTCTTGTGCTGGACACCAACGTCTCCACCCTGTTTATGGTTCATGTTGATGCTATCTGGAGCTCAAAAAGGGGCTCCCTCTCACTGTTAATGTAAAATGATCTATTTGAGCGTTGGGTGTTCAAGTGCAATGATTTCACTGGCTCACGAGAGCAATAAATGTACATTTGATCTTGGAATCATGACATCATTGAAATGCATTATTGTGAAATATATTTGATGACTGCTTTTACTGGTTACTCGCTGAACTTCTAGCTCCCCCCAAAACGATTTTATTCCCCTCCACAGGGCTCAAGGCGAAGGAATGGCGAGTAGTACATATTCATGTGGCTGGATGGCATATATCTTGTACAGTTTGGATTTGGAATCATTTGATGTATAGTTGAAAATTTAGTTTCCGCTTCGCTTATGACATGTAATTATTGAAGAACTTGTTGTAATATTTGAGATTTATATTGTAATTCATTTGAGGACTGTAGTGAACGGCTGAGTCCCGGCGAGAGCTGGGCAGGCGCCCCGCCGAACCCTTTGGTTCGCCTTAGAGGGAGGTGGGGCCGTCACAGTTGGTATCAGAGCTTAGGCTTCAGAGTCTTGTAGTGTATCCTAGGCTTGAAGTTTAGGATGCCGGACAGTGGGTTTGGTCTGAAATATTAGTGATTCTTGCGGGATGTCTCGACTTGATTGGTATAAGATGGAATGTCGAGGACGACGTTCTTTTAAGGAGGGGAGTTCGTGACGCCCCGAAAGAATGAGTGTGAGAACCCGGAAATTTTCTAATTTTCAGGTCAATCCGAGCAGCGTATCTTGTGAAAAGACGGAATTACCCTTGCTGCCCTGGTTTTACCCGAATGTGAGAATTGCGTCTGTAATTGGTTATTTTGGTTGGGAATGCTTCCGAATTGGTTGTTGAGGTCTTCTGATGAAATGTAGCCCTGTTTCTTATCTTTCGGATGGCTTTGGAATTTCTGAATTTGGACTTAGGTAGGTTCATTTATGATGTTTGTACCAGAATGCGATTGGCGAACCTGTTTTTGCGGTTCTGGTGTAGTATCTTGCATTTTTGACCTGGTTACACTCGATACTGGACAGAGTTGGCTTCTTCAGCATTGTAGCCTGATCTCTTAGCTTCGAAACGGTGGGTCTTGGACCTTCATCCGATAATCGTAGTGCCTTTGGTGCCATTACCGCAAAATGATGTCAAAAACTGTTTTTCTGGGTTTGAGCTTAACTTTCATTTCCGGACTTTTCCCTAGCTTGACTTGTATTTGTACTTCTGGGAGCTTGCTGAATGGCTATTGAATGAACTTGTTGTTGTGTGTGTACCTTTGGGTTTGAATGAGAAATATAATGAAGCCATGACGGCTGCAAAAGTAAGTAAATTTAGGGGAAGTGTTGTCCGAAATTTTAAACGGCTTGATTGCTTTGCGTTTGTGATCTAAGGCTTGGATTTGAGTAAGGCGATGATATTTGATGGATGGTTTCTGAACCATGGAGGTGAGTGACCCTAAACTGTTTCCAAAGTTTTTATTGAAATGTTTCTTGCATTATTTACTCGACGGCATCTCATGCGTGCTTGCATGTGAATTCATGATATGATTTTGGCTTCAATGAGTTCTGGGAAAGTCTTGTGCTGGACACCAATGTCTCCACCCTGTTTATGGTTCATGTTGATGTTATCTGGAGCTCAAAAAGGGGCTCCCTCTCACTGTTAATGTTAAATGATCTATTTGAGCGTTGGGTGTTCAAGTGCAATGATTTCACTGGCTCACGAGAGCAATAAATGTACATTTGATCTTGGAATCATGACATCATTGAAATGCATTATTGTGAAATATATTTGATGACTGCTTTTACTGGTTACTCGCTGAGCTTCTAGCTCCCCCCAAAACGATTTTATTCCCCTCCACAGGGCTCAAGGCGTAGGAAGGGCGAGTAGTACATATTCATGTGGCTGGATGGCATATATCTTGTACAGTTTGGATTTGGAATCATTTGATGTATAGTTGAAAATTTAGTTTCCGCTTCGCTTATGACATGTAATTATTGAAGAACTTGTTGTAATATTTGAGATTTATATTGTAATTCATTTGAGGACTGTAGTGAACGGCTGAGTCCCGGCGAGAGCTGGGCAGGCGGCCCGCCGAACCCTTTGGTTCGCCTTAGGGGGAGGTGGGGCCGTCACAGTTGGTATCAGAGCTTAGGCTTCAGATTCTTGTAGTGTATCCTAGGCTTGAAGTTTAGGATGCCGGACAGTGGGTTTGGTCTGAAATATTAGTGATTCTTGCGGGATGTCTCGACTTGATTGGTATAAGATGGAATGTCGAGGACGACGTTCTTTTAAGGAGGGGAGTTCGTGACGCCCCGAAAGAATGAGTGTGAGAACCCGGAAATTTTCTAATTTTCAGGTCAATCCGAGCAGCGTATCTTGTGAAAAGACGGAATTACCCTTGCTGCCCTGGTTTTACCCGAATGTGAGAATTGCGTCTGTAATTGGTTATTTTGGTTGGGAATGCTTCCGAATTGGTTGTTGAGGTCTTCTGATGAAATGTAGCCCTGTTTCTTATCTTTCGGATGGCTTTGGAATTTCTGAATTTGGACTTAGGTAGGTTCATTTATGATGTTTGCACCAGAATGCGATTGGTGAACCTGTTTTTGCGGTTCTGGTGTAGTATCTTGCATTTTTGACCTGGTTACACTCGATACTGGACAGAGTTGGCTCTTCAGCATTGTAGCCTGATCTCTTAGCTTCGAAACGGTGGGTCTTGGACCTTCATCCGATAATCGTAGTGCCTTTGGTGCCATTACCGCAAAATGATGGCAAAAACTGTTTTTCTGGGTTTGAGCTTAACTTTCATTTCCGGACTTTTCCCTAGCTTGACTTGTATTTGTACTTCTGGGAGCTTGCTGAATGGCTATTGAATGAACATGTTGTTGTGTGTGTACCTTTGGGTTTGAATGAGAAATATAATGAAGCCATGACGGCTGCAAAAGTAAGCAAATTTAGGGGAAGTGTTGTCCGAACTTTTAAAGGGCTTGATTGCTTTGCGTTTGTGATCTAAGGCTTGGATTTGAGTAAGGCGATGATATTTGATGGATGGTTTCTGAACCATGGAGGTGAGTGACCCTAAACTGTTTCCAAAGTTATTATTGAAATGTTTGTTGCATTATTTACTCGACGGCATCTCATGCGTGCTTGCATGTGAATTCATGATATGATTTTGGCTTCAATGAGTTCTGGGAAAGTCTTGTGCTGGACACCAACGTCTCCACCCTGTTTATGGTTCATGTTGATGCTATCTGGAGCTCAAAAAGGGGCTCCCTCTCACTGTTAATGTAAAATGATCTATTTGAGCGTTGGGTGTTCAAGTGCAATGATTTCACTGGCTCACGAGAGCAATAAATGTACATTTGATCTTGGAATCATGACATCATTGAAATGCATTATTGTGAAATATATTTGATGACTGCTTTTACTGGTTACTCGCTGAACTTCTAGCTCCCCCCAAAACGATTTTATTCCCCTCCACAGGGCTCAAGGCGAAGGAATGGCGAGTAGTACATATTCATGTGGCTGGATGGCATATATCTTGTACAGTTTGGATTTGGAATCATTTGATGTATAGTTGAAAATTTAGTTTCCGTTTCGCTTATGACATGTAATTATTGAAGAACTTGTTGTAATATTTGAGATTTATATTGTAATTCATTTGAGAACTGTAGTGAACGGCTGAGTCCCGGCGAGAGCTGGGCAGGCGGCCCGCCGAACCCTTTGGTTCGCCTTAGAGGGAGGTGGGGCCGTCACAGTTGGTATCAGAGCTTAGGCTTCAGAGTCTTGTAGTGTATCCTAGGCTTGAAGTTTAGGATGCCGGACAGTGGGTTTGGTCTGAAATATTAGTGATTCTTGCGGGATGTCTCGACTTGATTGGTATAAGATGGAATGTCGAGGACGACGTTCTTTTAAGGAGGGGAGTTCGTGACGCCCCGAAAGAATGAGTGTGAGAACCCGGAAATTTTCTAATTTTCAGGTCAATCCGAGCAGCGTATCTTGTGAAAAGACGGAATTACCCTTGCTGCCCGGGTTTTACCCGAATGTGAGAATTGCGTCTGTAATTGGTTATTTTGGTTGGGAATGCTTCCGAATTGGTTGTTGAGGTCTTCTGATGAAATGTAGCCCTGTTTCTTATCTTTCGGATGGCTTTGGAATTTCTGAATTTGGACTTAGGTAGGTTCATTTATGATGTTTGCACCAGAATGCGATTGGTGAACCTGTTTTTGCGGTTCTGGTGTAGTATCTTGCATTTTTGACCTGGTTACACTCGATACTGGACAGAGTTGGCTTCTTCAGCATTGTAGCCTGATCTCTTAGCTTCGAAACGGTGGGTCTTGGACATTCATCCGATAATCGTAGTGCCTTTGGTGCCATTACCGTAAAATGATGTCAAAAACTATTTTTCTGGGTTTAAGCTTCACTTTCATTTCCGGACTTTTCCCTAGCTTGACTTGTATTTGTACTTCTGGGAGCTTGCTGAATGGCTATTGAATGAACTTGTTGTTGTGTGTGTACCTTTGGGTTTGAATGAGAAATATAATGAAGCCATGACGGCTGCAAAAGTAAGCAAATTTAGGGGAAGTGTTGTCCGAACTTTTAAAGGGCTTGATTGCTTTGCGTTTGTGATCTAAGGCTTGGATTTGAGTAAGGCGATGATATTTGATGGATGGTTTCTGAACCATGGAGGTGAGTGACCCTAAACTGTTTCCAAAGTTATTATTGAAATGTTTCTTGCATTATTTACTCGACGGCATCTCATGCGTGCTTGCATGTGAATTCATGATATGATTTTGGCTTCAATGAGTTCTGGAAAAGTCTTGTGCTGGACACCAACGTCTCCACCCTGTTTATGGTTCATGTTGATGCTATCTGGAGCTCAAAAAGGGGCTCCCTCTCACTGTTAATGTAAAATGATCTATTTGAGCGTTGGGTGTTCAAGTGCAATGATTTCACTGGCTCACGAGAGCAATAAATGTACATTTGATCTTGGAATCATGACATCATTGAAATGCATTATTGTGAAATATATTTGATGACTGCTTTTACTGGTTACTCGCTGAGCTTCTAGCTCCCCCCAAAACGATTTTATTCCCCTCCACAGGGCTCAAGGCGAAGGAATGGCGAGTAGTACATATTCATGTGGCTGGATGGCATATATCTTGTACAGTTTGGATTTGGAATCATTTGATGTATAGTTGAAAATTTAGTTTCCGCTTCGCTTATGACATGTAATTATTGAAGAACTTGTTGTAATATTTGAGATTTATATTGTAATTCATTTGAGGACTGTAGTGAACGGCTGAGTCCCGGCGAGAGCTGGGCAGGCGGCCCGCCGAACCCTTTGGTTCGCCTTAGGGGGAGGTGGGGCCGTCACAGTTGGTATCAGAGCTTAGGCTTCAGATTCTTGTAGTGTATCCTAGGCTTGAAGTTTAGGATGCCGGACAGTGGGTTTGGTCTGAAATATTAGTGATTCTTGCGGGATGTCTCGACTTGATTGGTATAAGATGGAATGTCGAGGACGACGTTCTTTTAAGGAGGGGAGTTCGTGACGCCCCGAAAGAATGAGTGTGAGAACCCGGAAATTTTCTAATTTTCAGGTCAATCCGAGCAGCGTATCTTGTGAAAAGACGGAATTACCCTTGCTGCCCTGGTTTTACCCGAATGTGAGAATTGCGTCTGTAATTGGTTATTTTGGTTGGGAATGCTTCCGAATTGGTTGTTGAGGTCTTCTGATGAAATGTAGCCATGTTTCTTATCTTTCGGATGGCTTTGGAATTTCTGAATTTGGACTTAGGTAGGTTCATTTATGATGTTTGTACCAGAATGCGATTGGCGAACCTGTTTTTGCGGTTCTGGTGTAGTATCTTGCATTTTTGACCTGGTTACACTCGATACTGGACAGAGTTGGCTTCTTCAGCATTGTAGCCTGATCTCTTAGCTTCGAAACGGTGGGTCTTGGACCTTCATCCGATAATCGTAGTGCCTTTGGTGCCATTACCGCAAAATGATGTCAAAAACTGTTTTTCTGGGTTTGAGCTTAACTTTCATTTCCGGACTTTTCCCTAGCTTGACTTGTATTTGTACTTCTGGGAGCTTGCTGAATGGCTATTGAATGAACTTGTTGTTGTGTGTGTACCTTTGGGTTTGAATGAGAAATATAATGAAGCCATGACGGCTGCAAAAGTAAGTAAATTTAGGGGAAGTGTTGTCCGAAATTTTAAACGGCTTGATTGCTTTGCGTTTGTGATCTAAGGCTTGGATTTGAGTAAGGCGATGATATTTGATGGATGGTTTCTGAACCATGGAGGTGAGTGACCCTAAACTGTTTCCAAAGTTTTTATTGAAATGTTTCTTGCATTATTTACTCGACGGCATCTCATGCGTGCTTGCATGTGAATTCATGATATGATTTTGGCTTCAATGAGTTCTGGGAAAGTCTTGTGCTGGACACCAATGTCTCCACCCTGTTTATGGTTCATGTTGATGTTATCTGGAGCTCAAAAAGGGGCTCCCTCTCACTGTTAATGTTAAATGATCTATTTGAGCGTTGGGTGTTCAAGTGCAATGATTTCACTGGCTCACGAGAGCAATAAATGTACATTTGATCTTGGAATCATGACATCATTGAAATGCATTATTGTGAAATATATTTGATGACTGCTTTTACTGGTTACTCGCTGAGCTTCTAGCTCCCCCCAAAACGATTTTATTCCCCTCCACAGGGCTCAAGGCGTAGGAAGGGCGAGTAGTACATATTCATGTGGCTGGATGGCATATATCTTGTACAGTTTGGATTTGGAATCATTTGATGTATAGTTGAAAATTTAGTTTCCGCTTCGCTTATGACATGTAATTATTGAAGAACTTGTTGTAATATTTGAGATTTATATTGTAATTCATTTGAGGACTGTAGTGAACGGCTGAGTCCCGGCGAGAGCTGGGCAGGCGGCCCGCCGAACCCTTTGGTTCGCCTTAGGGGGAGGTGGGGCCGTCACAGTTGGTATCAGAGCTTAGGCTTCAGATTCTTGTAGTGTATCCTAGGCTTGAAGTTTAGGATGCCGGACAGTGGGTTTGGTCTGAAATATTAGTGATTCTTGCGGGATGTCTCGACTTGATTGGTATAAGATGGAATGTCGAGGACGACGTTCTTTTAAGGAGGGGAGTTCGTGACGCCCCGAAAGAATGAGTGTGAGAACCCGGAAATTTTCTAATTTTCAGGTCAATCCGAGCAGCGTATCTTGTGAAAAGACGGAATTACCCTTGCTGCCCTGGTTTTACCCGAATGTGAGAATTGCGTCTGTAATTGGTTATTTTGGTTGGGAATGCTTCCGAATTGGTTGTTGAGGTCTTCTGATGAAATGTAGCCCTGTTTCTTATCTTTCGGATGGCTTTGGAATTTCTGAATTTGGACTTAGGTAGGTTCATTTATGATGTTTGCACCAGAATGCGATTGGTGAACCTGTTTTTGCGGTTCTGGTGTAGTATCTTGCATTTTTGACCTGGTTACACTCGATACTGGACAGAGTTGGCTCTTCAGCATTGTAGCCTGATCTCTTAGCTTCGAAACGGTGGGTCTTGGACCTTCATCCGATAATCGTAGTGCCTTTGGTGCCATTACCGCAAAATGATGGCAAAAACTGTTTTTCTGGGTTTGAGCTTAACTTTCATTTCCGGACTTTTCCCTAGCTTGACTTGTATTTGTACTTCTGGGAGCTTGCTGAATGGCTATTGAATGAACATGTTGTTGTGTGTGTACCTTTGGGTTTGAATGAGAAATATAATGAAGCCATGACGGCTGCAAAAGTAAGCAAATTTAGGGGAAGTGTTGTCCGAACTTTTAAAGGGCTTGATTGCTTTGCGTTTGTGATCTAAGGCTTGGATTTGAGTAAGGCGATGATATTTGATGGATGGTTTCTGAACCATGGAGGTGAGTGACCCTAAACTGTTTCCAAAGTTATTATTGAAATGTTTGTTGCATTATTTACTCGACGGCATCTCATGCGTGCTTGCATGTGAATTCATGATATGATTTTGGCTTCAATGAGTTCTGGGAAAGTCTTGTGCTGGACACCAACGTCTCCACCCTGTTTATGGTTCATGTTGATGCTATCTGGAGCTCAAAAAGGGGCTCCCTCTCACTGTTAATGTAAAATGATCTATTTGAGCGTTGGGTGTTCAAGTGCAATGATTTCACTGGCTCACGAGAGCAATAAATGTACATTTGATCTTGGAATCATGACATCATTGAAATGCATTATTGTGAAATATATTTGATGACTGCTTTTACTGGTTACTCGCTGAACTTCTAGCTCCCCCCAAAACGATTTTATTCCCCTCCACAGGGCTCAAGGCGAAGGAATGGCGAGTAGTACATATTCATGTGGCTGGATGGCATATATCTTGTACAGTTTGGATTTGGAATCATTTGATGTATAGTTGAAAATTTAGTTTCCGTTTCGCTTATGACATGTAATTATTGAAGAACTTGTTGTAATATTTGAGATTTATATTGTAATTCATTTGAGAACTGTAGTGAACGGCTGAGTCCCGGCGAGAGCTGGGCAGGCGGCCCGCCGAACCCTTTGGTTCGCCTTAGAGGGAGGTGGGGCCGTCACAGTTGGTATCAGAGCTTAGGCTTCAGAGTCTTGTAGTGTATCCTAGGCTTGAAGTTTAGGATGCCGGACAGTGGGTTTGGTCTGAAATATTAGTGATTCTTGCGGGATGTCTCGACTTGATTGGTATAAGATGGAATGTCGAGGACGACGTTCTTTTAAGGAGGGGAGTTCGTGACGCCCCGAAAGAATGAGTGTGAGAACCCGGAAATTTTCTAATTTTCAGGTCAATCCGAGCAGCGTATCTTGTGAAAAGACGGAATTACCCTTGCTGCCCGGGTTTTACCCGAATGTGAGAATTGCGTCTGTAATTGGTTATTTTGGTTGGGAATGCTTCCGAATTGGTTGTTGAGGTCTTCTGATGAAATGTAGCCCTGTTTCTTATCTTTCGGATGGCTTTGGAATTTCTGAATTTGGACTTAGGTAGGTTCATTTATGATGTTTGCACCAGAATGCGATTGGTGAACCTGTTTTTGCGGTTCTGGTGTAGTATCTTGCATTTTTGACCTGGTTACACTCGATACTGGACAGAGTTGGCTTCTTCAGCATTGTAGCCTGATCTCTTAGCTTCGAAACGGTGGGTCTTGGACATTCATCCGATAATCGTAGTGCCTTTGGTGCCATTACCGTAAAATGATGTCAAAAACTATTTTTCTGGGTTTAAGCTTCACTTTCATTTCCGGACTTTTCCCTAGCTTGACTTGTATTTGTACTTCTGGGAGCTTGCTGAATGGCTATTGAATGAACTTGTTGTTGTGTGTGTACCTTTGGGTTTGAATGAGAAATATAATGAAGCCATGACGGCTGCAAAAGTAAGCAAATTTAGGGGAAGTGTTGTCCGAACTTTTAAAGGGCTTGATTGCTTTGCGTTTGTGATCTAAGGCTTGGATTTGAGTAAGGCGATGATATTTGATGGATGGTTTCTGAACCATGGAGGTGAGTGACCCTAAACTGTTTCCAAAGTTATTATTGAAATGTTTCTTGCATTATTTACTCGACGGCATCTCATGCGTGCTTGCATGTGAATTCATGATATGATTTTGGCTTCAATGAGTTCTGGAAAAGTCTTGTGCTGGACACCAACGTCTCCACCCTGTTTATGGTTCATGTTGATGCTATCTGGAGCTCAAAAAGGGGCTCCCTCTCACTGTTAATGTAAAATGATCTATTTGAGCGTTGGGTGTTCAAGTGCAATGATTTCACTGGCTCACGAGAGCAATAAATGTACATTTGATCTTGGAATCATGACATCATTGAAATGCATTATTGTGAAATATATTTGATGACTGCTTTTACTGGTTACTCGCTGAGCTTCTAGCTCCCCCCAAAACGATTTTATTCCCCTCCACAGGGCTCAAGGCGAAGGAATGGCGAGTAGTACATATTCATGTGGCTGGATGGCATATATCTTGTACAGTTTGGATTTGGAATCATTTGATGTATAGTTGAAAATTTAGTTTCCGCTTCGCTTATGACATGTAATTATTGAAGAACTTGTTGTAATATTTGAGATTTATATTGTAATTCATTTGAGGACTGTAGTGAACGGCTGAGTCCCGGCGAGAGCTGGGCAGGCGGCCCGCCGAACCCTTTGGTTCGCCTTAGGGGGAGGTGGGGCCGTCACAGTTGGTATCAGAGCTTAGGCTTCAGATTCTTGTAGTGTATCCTAGGCTTGAAGTTTAGGATGCCGGACAGTGGGTTTGGTCTGAAATATTAGTGATTCTTGCGGGATGTCTCGACTTGATTGGTATAAGATGGAATGTCGAGGACGACGTTCTTTTAAGGAGGGGAGTTCGTGACGCCCCGAAAGAATGAGTGTGAGAACCCGGAAATTTTCTAATTTTCAGGTCAATCCGAGCAGCGTATCTTGTGAAAAGACGGAATTACCCTTGCTGCCCGGGTTTTACCCGAATGTGAGAATTGCGTCTGTAATTGGTTATTTTGGTTGGGAATGCTTCCGAATTCATTGTTGAGGTCTTCTGATGAAATGTAGCCCTGTTTCTTATCTTTCGGATGGCTTTGGAATTTCTGAATTTGGACTTAGGTAGGTTCATTTATGATGTTTGCACCAGAATGCGATTGGTGAACCTGTTTTTGCGGTTCTGGTGTAGTATCTTGCATTTTTGACCTGGTTACACTCGATACTGGACAGAGTTGGCTCTTCAACATTGTAGCCTGATCTCTTAGCTTCGAAACGGTGGGTCTTGGACCTTCATCCGATAATCGTAGTGCCTTTGGTGCCATTACCGCAAAATGATGGCAAAAACTGTTTTTCTGGGTTTGAGCTTAACTTTCATTTCCGGACTTTTCCCTAGCTTGACTTGTATTTGTACTTCTGGGAGTTTGCTGAATGGCTATTGAATGAACATGTTGTTGTGTGTGTACCTTTGGGTTTGAATGAGAAATATAATGAAGCCATGACGGCTGCAAAAGTAAGCAAATTTAGGGGAAGTGTTGTCCGAACTTTTAAAGGGCTTGATTGCTTTGCGTTTGTGATCTAAGGCTTGGATTTGAGTAAGGCGATGATATTTGATGGATGGTTTCTGAACCATGGAGGTGAGTGACCCTAAACTGTTTCCAAAGTTATTATTGAAATGTTTCTTGCATTATTTACTCGACGGCATCTCATGCGTGCTTGCATGTGAATTCATGATATGATTTTGGCTTCAATGAGTTCTGGGAAAGTCTTGTGCTGGACACCAACGTCTCCACCCTGTTTATGGTTCATGTTGATGCTATCTGGAGCTCAAAAAGGGGCTCCCTCTCACTGTTAATGTAAAATGATCTATTTGAGCGTTGGGTGTTCAAGTGCAATGATTTCACTGGCTCACGAGAGCAATAAATGTACATTTGATCTTGGAATCATGACATCATTGAAATGCATTATTGTGAAATATATTTGATGACTGCTTTTACTGGTTACTCGCTGAACTTCTAACTCCCCCCAAAACGATTTTATTCCCCTCCACAGGGCTCAAGGCGAAGGAATGGCGAGTAGTACATATTCATGTGGCTGGATGGCATATATCTTGTACAGTTTGGATTTGGAATCATTTGATGTATAGTTGAAAATTTAGTTTCCGCTTCGCTTATGACATGTAATTATTGAAGAACTTGTTGTAATATTTGAGATTTATATTGTAATTCATTTGAGGACTGTAGTGAACGGCTGAGTCCCGGCGAGAGCTGGGCAGGCGCCCCGCCGAACCCTTTGGTTCGCCTTAGAGGGAGGTGGGGCCGTCACAGTTGGTATCAGAGCTTAGGCTTCAGAGTCTTGTAGTGTATCCTAGGCTTGAAGTTTAGGATGCCGGACAGTGGGTTTGGTCTGAAATATTAGTGATTCTTGCGGGATGTCTCGACTTGATTGGTATAAGATGGAATGTCGAGGACGACGTTCTTTTAAGGAGGGGAGTTCGTGACGCCCCGAAAGAATGAGTGTGAGAACCCGGAAATTTTCTAATTTTCAGGTCAATCCGAGCAGCGTATCTTGTGAAAAGACGGAATTACCCTTGCTGCCCTGGTTTTACCCGAATGTGAGAATTGCGTCTGTAATTGGTTATTTTGGTTGGGAATGCTTCCGAATTGGTTGTTGAGGTCTTCTGATGAAATGTAGCCCTGTTTCTTATCTTTCGGATGGCTTTGGAATTTCTGAATTTGGACTTAGGTAGGTTCATTTATGATGTTTGTACCAGAATGCGATTGGCGAACCTGTTTTTGCGGTTCTGGTGTAGTATCTTGCATTTTTGACCTGGTTACACTCGATACTGGACAGAGTTGGCTTCTTCAGCATTGTAGCCTGATCTCTTAGCTTCGAAACGGTGGGTCTTGGACCTTCATCCGATAATCGTAGTGCCTTTGGTGCCATTACCGCAAAATGATGTCAAAAACTGTTTTTCTGGGTTTGAGCTTAACTTTCATTTCCGGACTTTTCCCTAGCTTGACTTGTATTTGTACTTCTGGGAGCTTGCTGAATGGCTATTGAATGAACTTGTTGTTGTGTGTGTACCTTTGGGTTTGAATGAGAAATATAATGAAGCCATGACGGCTGCAAAAGTAAGTAAATTTAGGGGAAGTGTTGTCCGAAATTTTAAACGGCTTGATTGCTTTGCGTTTGTGATCTAAGGCTTGGATTTGAGTAAGGCGATGATATTTGATGGATGGTTTCTGAACCATGGAGGTGAGTGACCCTAAACTGTTTCCAAAGTTTTTATTGAAATGTTTCTTGCATTATTTACTCGACGGCATCTCATGCGTGCTTGCATGTGAATTCATGATATGATTTTGGCTTCAATGAGTTCTGGGAAAGTCTTGTGCTGGACACCAATGTCTCCACCCTGTTTATGGTTCATGTTGATGTTATCTGGAGCTCAAAAAGGGGCTCCCTCTCACTGTTAATGTTAAATGATCTATTTGAGCGTTGGGTGTTCAAGTGCAATGATTTCACTGGCTCACGAGAGCAATAAATGTACATTTGATCTTGGAATCATGACATCATTGAAATGCATTATTGTGAAATATATTTGATGACTGCTTTTACTGGTTACTCGCTGAGCTTCTAGCTCCCCCCAAAACGATTTTATTCCCCTCCACAGGGCTCAAGGCGTAGGAAGGGCGAGTAGTACATATTCATGTGGCTGGATGGCATATATCTTGTACAGTTTGGATTTGGAATCATTTGATGTATAGTTGAAAATTTAGTTTCCGCTTCGCTTATGACATGTAATTATTGAAGAACTTGTTGTAATATTTGAGATTTATATTGTAATTCATTTGAGGACTGTAGTGAACGGCTGAGTCCCGGCGAGAGCTGGGCAGGCGGCCCGCCGAACCCTTTGGTTCGCCTTAGGGGGAGGTGGGGCCGTCACAGTTGGTATCAGAGCTTAGGCTTCAGATTCTTGTAGTGTATCCTAGGCTTGAAGTTTAGGATGCCGGACAGTGGGTTTGGTCTGAAATATTAGTGATTCTTGCGGGATGTCTCGACTTGATTGGTATAAGATGGAATGTCGAGGACGACGTTCTTTTAAGGAGGGGAGTTCGTGACGCCCCGAAAGAATGAGTGTGAGAACCCGGAAATTTTCTAATTTTCAGGTCAATCCGAGCAGCGTATCTTGTGAAAAGACGGAATTACCCTTGCTGCCCTGGTTTTACCCGAATGTGAGAATTGCGTCTGTAATTGGTTATTTTGGTTGGGAATGCTTCCGAATTGGTTGTTGAGGTCTTCTGATGAAATGTAGCCCTGTTTCTTATCTTTCGGATGGCTTTGGAATTTCTGAATTTGGACTTAGGTAGGTTCATTTATGATGTTTGCACCAGAATGCGATTGGTGAACCTGTTTTTGCGGTTCTGGTGTAGTATCTTGCATTTTTGACCTGGTTACACTCGATACTGGACAGAGTTGGCTTCTTCAGCATTGTAGCCTGATCTCTTAGCTTCGAAACGGTGGGTCTTGGACCTTCATCCGATAATCGTAGTGCCTTTGGTGCCATTACCGCAAAATGATGGCAAAAACTGTTTTTCTGGGTTTAAGCTTAACTTTCATTTCCAGACTTTTCCCTAGCTTGACTTGTATTTGTACTTCTGGGAGCTTGCTGAATGGCTATTGAATGAACATGTTGTTGTGTGTGTACCTTTGGGTTTGAATGAGAAATATAATGAAGCCATGACGGCTGCAAAAGTAAGCAAATTTAGGGGAAGTGTTGTCCGAACTTTTAAAGGGCTTGATTGCTTTGCGTTTGTGATCTAAGGCTTGGATTTGAGTAAGGCGATGATATTTGATGGATGGTTTCTGAACCATGGAGGTGAGTGACCCTAAACTGTTTCCAAAGTTATTATTGAAATGTTTCTTGCATTATTTACTCGACGGCATCTCATGCGTGCTTGCATGTGAATTCATGATATGATTTTGGTTTCAATGAGTTCTGGGAAAGTCTTGTGCTGGACACCAACGTCTCCACCCTGTTTATGGTTCATGTTGATGCTATCTGGAGCTCAAAAAGGGGCTCCCTCTCACTGTTAATGTAAAATGATCTATTTGAGCGTTGGGTGTTCAAGTGCAATGATTTCACTGGCTCACGAGAGCAATAAATGTACATTTGATCTTGGAATCATGACATCATTGAAATGCATTATTGTGAAATATATTTGATGACTGCTTTTACTGGTTACTCGCTGAGCTTCTAGCTCACCCCAAAATGATTTTATTCCCCTCCACAGGGCTCAAGGCGAAGGAATGGCGAGTAGTAGATATTCATGTGGCTGGATGGCATATATCTTGTACAGTTTGGATTTGGAATCATTTGATGTATAGTTGAAAATTTAGTTTCCGCTTCGCTTATGACATGTAATTATTGAAGAACTTGTTGTAATATTTGAGATTTATATTGTAATTCATTTGAGGATTGTAGTGAACGGCTGAGTCCCGGCGAGAGCTGGGCAGGCGGCCCGCCGAACCTTTTGGTTCGCCTTAGGGGGAGGTGGGGCCGTCACAGTTGGTATCAGAGCTTAGGCTTCAGATTCTTGTAGTGTATCCTAGGCTTGAAGTTTAGGATGCCGGACAGTGGGTTTGATCTGAAATATTAGTGATTCTTGCGGGATGTGTCGACTTGATTGGTATAAGATGGAATGTCGAGGACGACGTTCTTTTAAGGAGGGGAGTTTGTGATGCCCCGAAAGAATGAGTGTGAGAACCCGGAAATTTTCTAATTTTCAGGTCAATCCGAGCAGCGTATCTTGTGAAAAGACGGAATTACCCTTGCTGCCCGGGTTTTACCCGAATGTGAGAATTGCGTCTGTAATTGGTTATTTTGGTTGGGAATGCTTCCGAATTCGTTGTTGAGGTCTTCTGATGAAATGTAGCCCTGTTTCTTATCTTTCGGATGGCTTTGGAATTTCTGAATTTGGACTTAGGTAGGTTCATTTATGATGTTTGCACCAGAATGCGATTGGTGAACCTGTTTTTGCGGTTCTGGTGTAGTATCTTGCATTTTTGACCTGGTTACACTCGATACTGGACAGAGTTGGCTCTTCAGCATTGTAGCCTGATCTCTTAGCTTCGAAACGGTGGGTCTTGGACCTTCATCCGATAATCGTAGTGCCTTTGGTGCCATTACCGCAAAATGATGGCAAAAACTGTTTTTCTGGGTTTGAGCTTAACTTTCATTTCCGGACTTTTCCCTAGCTTGACTTGTATTTGTACTTCTGGGAGCTTGCTGAATGGCTATTGAATGAACATGTTGTTGTGTGTGTACCTTTGGGTTTGAATGAGAAATATAATGAAGCCATGACGGCTGCAAAAGTAAGGAAATTTAGGGGAAGTGTTGTCCGAACTTTTAAAGGGCTTGATTGCTTTGCGTTTGTGATCTAAGGCTTGGATTTGAGTAAGGCGATGATATTTGATGGATGGTTTCTGAACCATGGAGGTGAGTGACCCTAAACTGTTTCCAAAGTTATTATTGAAATGTTTCTTGCATTATTTACTCGACGGCATCTCATGCGTGCTTGCATGTGAATTCATGATATGATTTTGGCTTCAATGAGTTCTGGGAAAGTCTTGTGCTGGACACCAACGTCTCCACCCTGTTTATGGTTCATGTTGATGCTATCTGGAGCTCAAAAAGGGGCTCCCTCTCACTGTTAATGTAAAATGATCTATTTGAGCGTTGGGTGTTCAAGTGCAATGATTTCACTGGCTCACGAGAGCAATAAATGTACATTTGATCTTGGAATCATGACATCATTGAAATGCATTATTGTGAAATATATTTGATGACTGCTTTTACTGGTTACTCGCTGAACTTCTAGCTCCCCCCAAAACGATTTTATTCCCCTCCACAGGGCTCAAGGCGAAGGAATGGCGAGTAGTACATATTCATGTGGCTGGATGGCATATATCTTGTACAGTTTGGATTTGGAATCATTTGATGTATAGTTGAAAATTTAGTTTCCGCTTCGCTTATGACATGTAATTATTGAAGAACTTGTTGTAATATTTGAGATTTATATTGTAATTCATTTGAGGACTGTAGTGAACGGCTGAGTCCCGGCGAGAGCTGGGCAGGCGCCCCGCCGAACCCTTTGGTTCGCCTTAGAGGGAGGTGGGGCCGTCACAGTTGGTATCAGAGCTTAGGCTTCAGAGTCTTGTAGTGTATCCTAGGCTTGAAGTTTAGGATGCCGGACAGTGGGTTTGGTCTGAAATATTAGTGATTCTTGCGGGATGTCTCGACTTGATTGGTATAAGATGGAATGTCGAGGACGACGTTCTTTTAAGGAGGGGAGTTCGTGACGCCCCGAAAGAATGAGTGTGAGAACCCGGAAATTTTCTAATTTTCAGGTCAATCCGAGCAGCGTATCTTGTGAAAAGACGGAATTACCCTTGCTGCCCTGGTTTTACCCGAATGTGAGAATTGCGTCTGTAATTGGTTATTTTGGTTGGGAATGCTTCCGAATTGGTTGTTGAGGTCTTCTGATGAAATGTAGCCCTGTTTCTTATCTTTCGGATGGCTTTGGAATTTCTGAATTTGGACTTAGGTAGGTTCATTTATGATGTTTGCACCAGAATGCGATTGGTGAACCTGTTTTTGCGGTTCTGGTGTAGTATCTTGCATTTTTGACCTGGTTACACTCGATACTGGACAGAGTTGGCTTCTTCAGCATTGTAGCCTGATCTCTTAGCTTCGAAACGGTGGGTCTTGGACCTTCATCCGATAATCGTAGTGCCTTTGGTGCCATTACCGCAAAATGATGGCAAAAACTGTTTTTCTGGGTTTAAGCTTAACTTTCATTTCCAGACTTTTCCCTAGCTTGACTTGTATTTGTACTTCTGGGAGCTTGCTGAATGGCTATTGAATGAACATGTTGTTGTGTGTGTACCTTTGGGTTTGAATGAGAAATATAATGAAGCCATGACGGCTGCAAAAGTAAGCAAATTTAGGGGAAGTGTTGTCCGAACTTTTAAAGGGCTTGATTGCTTTGCGTTTGTGATCTAAGGCTTGGATTTGAGTAAGGCGATGATATTTGATGGATGGTTTCTGAACCATGGAGGTGAGTGACCCTAAACTGTTTCCAAAGTTATTATTGAAATGTTTCTTGCATTATTTACTCGACGGCATCTCATGCGTGCTTGCATGTGAATTCATGATATGATTTTGGTTTCAATGAGTTCTGGGAAAGTCTTGTGCTGGACACCAACGTCTCCACCCTGTTTATGGTTCATGTTGATGCTATCTGGAGCTCAAAAAGGGGCTCCCTCTCACTGTTAATGTAAAATGATCTATTTGAGCGTTGGGTGTTCAAGTGCAATGATTTCACTGGCTCACGAGAGCAATAAATGTACATTTGATCTTGGAATCATGACATCATTGAAATGCATTATTGTGAAATATATTTGATGACTGCTTTTACTGGTTACTCGCTGAGCTTCTAGCTCACCCCAAAATGATTTTATTCCCCTCCACAGGGCTCAAGGCGAAGGAATGGCGAGTAGTAGATATTCATGTGGCTGGATGGCATATATCTTGTACAGTTTGGATTTGGAATCATTTGATGTATAGTTGAAAATTTAGTTTCCGCTTCGCTTATGACATGTAATTATTGAAGAACTTGTTGTAATATTTGAGATTTATATTGTAATTCATTTGAGGATTGTAGTGAACGGCTGAGTCCCGGCGAGAGCTGGGCAGGCGGCCCGCCGAACCTTTTGGTTCGCCTTAGGGGGAGGTGGGGCCGTCACAGTTGGTATCAGAGCTTAGGCTTCAGATTCTTGTAGTGTATCCTAGGCTTGAAGTTTAGGATGCCGGACAGTGGGTTTGATCTGAAATATTAGTGATTCTTGCGGGATGTGTCGACTTGATTGGTATAAGATGGAATGTCGAGGACGACGTTCTTTTAAGGAGGGGAGTTTGTGATGCCCCGAAAGAATGAGTGTGAGAACCCGGAAATTTTCTAATTTTCAGGTCAATCCGAGCAGCGTATCTTGTGAAAAGACGGAATTACCCTTGCTGCCCGGGTTTTACCCGAATGTGAGAATTGCGTCTGTAATTGGTTATTTTGGTTGGGAATGCTTCCGAATTCGTTGTTGAGGTCTTCTGATGAAATGTAGCCCTGTTTCTTATCTTTCGGATGGCTTTGGAATTTCTGAATTTGGACTTAGGTAGGTTCATTTATGATGTTTGCACCAGAATGCGATTGGTGAACCTGTTTTTGCGGTTCTGGTGTAGTATCTTGCATTTTTGACCTGGTTACACTCGATACTGGACAGAGTTGGCTCTTCAGCATTGTAGCCTGATCTCTTAGCTTCGAAACGGTGGGTCTTGGACCTTCATCCGATAATCGTAGTGCCTTTGGTGCCATTACCGCAAAATGATGGCAAAAACTGTTTTTCTGGGTTTGAGCTTAACTTTCATTTCCGGACTTTTCCCTAGCTTGACTTGTATTTGTACTTCTGGGAGCTTGCTGAATGGCTATTGAATGAACATGTTGTTGTGTGTGTACCTTTGGGTTTGAATGAGAAATATAATGAAGCCATGACGGCTGCAAAAGTAAGCAAATTTAGGGGAAGTGTTGTCCGAACTTTTAAAGGGCTTGATTGCTTTGCGTTTGTGATCTAAGGCTTGGATTTGAGTAAGGCGATGATATTTGATGGATGGTTTCTGAACCATGGAGGTGAGTGACCCTAAACTGTTTCCAAAGTTATTATTGAAATGTTTCTTGCATTATTTACTCGACGGCATCTCATGCGTGCTTGCATGTGAATTCATGATATGATTTTGGCTTCAATGAGTTCTGGGAAAGTCTTGTGCTGGACACCAACGTCTCCACCCTGTTTATGGTTCATGTTGATGCTATCTGGAGCTCAAAAAGGGGCTCCCTCTCACTGTTAATGTAAAATGATCTATTTGAGCGTTGGGTGTTCAAGTGCAATGATTTCACTGGCTCACGAGAGCAATAAATGTACATTTGATCTTGGAATCATGACATCATTGAAATGCATTATTGTGAAATATATTTGATGATTGCTTTTACTGGTTACTCGCTGAACTTCTAGCTCCCCCCAAAACGATTTTATTCCCCTCCACAGGGCTCAAGGCGAAGGAATGGCGAGTAGTACATTTTCATGTGGCTGGATGGCATATATCTTGTACAGTTTGGATTTGGAATCATTTGATGTATAGTTGAAAATTTAGTTTCCGCTTCGCTTATGACATGTAATTATTGAAGAACTTGTTGTAATATTTGAGATTTATATTGTAATTCATTTGAGGACTGTAGTGAACGGCTGAGTCCCGGCGAGAGCTGGGCAGGCGCCCCGCCGAACCCTTTGGTTCGCCTTAGAGGGAGGTGGGGCCGTCACAGTTGGTATCAGAGCTTAGGCTTCAGAGTCTTGTAGTGTATCCTAGGCTTGAAGTTTAGGATGCCGGACAGTGGGTTTGGTCTGAAATATTAGTGATTCTTGCGGGATGTCTCGACTTGATTGGTATAAGATGGAATGTCGAGGACGACGTTCTTTTAAGGAGGGGAGTTCGTGACGCCCCGAAAGAATGAGTGTGAGAACCCGGAAATTTTCTAATTTTCAGGTCAATCCGAGCAGCGTATCTTGTGAAAAGACGGAATTACCCTTGCTGCCCTGGTTTTACCCGAATGTGAGAATTGCGTCTGTAATTGGTTATTTTGGTTGGGAATGCTTCCGAATTGGTTGTTGAGGTCTTCTGATGAAATGTAGCCCTGTTTCTTATCTTTCGGATGGCTTTGGAATTTCTGAATTTGGACTTAGGTAGGTTCATTTATGATGTTTGTACCAGAATGCGATTGGCGAACCTGTTTTTGCGGTTCTGGTGTAGTATCTTGCATTTTTGACCTGGTTACACTCGATACTGGACAGAGTTGGCTTCTTCAGCATTGTAGCCTGATCTCTTAGCTTCGAAACGGTGGGTCTTGGACCTTCATCCGATAATCGTAGTGCCTTTGGTGCCATTACCGCAAAATGATGTCAAAAACTGTTTTTCTGGGTTTGAGCTTAACTTTCATTTCCGGACTTTTCCCTAGCTTGACTTGTATTTGTACTTCTGGGAGCTTGCTGAATGGCTATTGAATGAACTTGTTGTTGTGTGTGTACCTTTGGGTTTGAATGAGAAATATAATGAAGCCATGACGGCTGCAAAAGTAAGTAAATTTAGGGGAAGTGTTGTCCGAAATTTTAAAGGGCTTGATTGCTTTGCGTTTGTGATCTAAGGCTTGGATTTGAGTAAGGCGATGATATTTGATGGATGGTTTCTGAACCATGGAGGTGAGTGACCCTAAACTGTTTCCAAAGTTTTTATTGAAATGTTTCTTGCATTATTTACTCGACGGCATCTCATGCGTGCTTGCATGTGAATTCATGATATGATTTTGGCTTCAATGAGTTCTGGGAAAGTCTTGTGCTGGACACCAATGTCTCCACCCTGTTTATGGTTCATGTTGATGTTATCTGGAGCTCAAAAAGGGGCTCCCTCTCACTGTTAATGTTAAATGATCTATTTGAGCGTTGGGTGTTCAAGTGCAATGATTTCACTGGCTCACGAGAGCAATAAATGTACATTTGATCTTGGAATCATGACATCATTGAAATGCATTATTGTGAAATATATTTGATGACTGCTTTTACTGGTTACTCGCTGAGCTTCTAGCTCCCCCCAAAACGATTTTATTCCCCTCCACAGGGCTCAAGGCGTAGGAAGGGCGAGTAGTACATATTCATGTGGCTGGATGGCATATATCTTGTACAGTTTGGATTTGGAATCATTTGATGTATAGTTGAAAATTTAGTTTCCGCTTCGCTTATGACATGTAATTATTGAAGAACTTGTTGTAATATTTGAGATTTATATTGTAATTCATTTGAGGACTGTAGTGAACGGCTGAGTCCCGGCGAGAGCTGGGCAGGCGGCCCGCCGAACCCTTTGGTTCGCCTTAGGGGGAGGTGGGGCCGTCACAGTTGGTATCAGAGCTTAGGCTTCAGATTCTTGTAGTGTATCCTAGGCTTGAAGTTTAGGATGCCGGACAGTGGGTTTGGTCTGAAATATTAGTGATTCTTGCGGGATGTCTCGACTTGATTGGTATAAGATGGAATGTCGAGGACGACGTTCTTTTAAGGAGGGGAGTTCGTGACGCCCCGAAAGAATGAGTGTGAGAACCCGGAAATTTTCTAATTTTCAGGTCAATCCGAGCAGCGTATCTTGTGAAAAGACGGAATTACCCTTGCTGCCCTGGTTTTACCCGAATGTGAGAATTGCGTCTGTAATTGGTTATTTTGGTTGGGAATGCTTCCGAATTGGTTGTTGAGGTCTTCTGATGAAATGTAGCCCTGTTTCTTATCTTTCCGATGGCTTTGGAATTTCTGAATTTGGACTTAGGTAGGTTCATTTATGATGTTTGCACCAGAATGCGATTGGTGAACCTGTTTTTGCGGTTCTGGTGTAGTATCTTGCATTTTTGACCTGGTTACACTCGATACTGGACAGAGTTGGCTTCTTCAGCATTGTAGCCTGATCTCTTAGCTTCGAAACGGTGGGTCTTGGACCTTCATCCGATAATCGTAGTGCCTTTGGTGCCATTACCGCAAAATGATGGCAAAAACTGTTTTTCTGGGTTTAAGCTTAACTTTCATTTCCAGACTTTTCCCTAGCTTGACTTGTATTTGTACTTCTGGGAGCTTGCTGAATGGCTATTGAATGAACAT
Source organism: Coffea arabica (assembly GCF_036785885.1). Taxonomy (NCBI): domain Eukaryota; kingdom Viridiplantae; phylum Streptophyta; class Magnoliopsida; order Gentianales; family Rubiaceae; genus Coffea; species Coffea arabica. Next base: position 18,926,880 of record NC_092318.1, on the reverse strand, counting down.
GTTGTTGTGTGTGTACCTTTGGGTTTGAATGAGAAATATAATGAAGCCATGACGGCTGCAAAAGTAAGCAAATTTAGGGGAAGTGTTGTCCGAACTTTTAAAGGGCTTGATTGCTTTGCGTTTGTGATCTAAGGCTTGGATTTGAGTAAGGCGATGATATTTGATGGATGGTTTCTGAACCATGGAGGTGAGTGACCCTAAACTGTTTCCAAATTTATTATTGAAATGTTTCTTGCATTATTTACTCGACGGCATCTCATGCGTGCTTGCATGTGAATTCATGATATGATTTTGGCTTCAATGAGTTCTGGGAAAGTCTTGTGCTGGACACCAATGTCTCCACCCTGTTTATGGTTCATGTTGATGTTATCTGGAGCTCAAAAAGGGGCTCCCTCTCACTGTTAATGTTAAATGATCTATTTGAGCGTTGGGTGTTCAAGTGCAATGATTTCACTGGCTCACGAGAGCAATAAATGTACATTTGATCTTGGAATCATGACATCATTGAAATGCATTATTGTGAAATATATTTGATGACTGCTTTTACTGGTTACTCGCTGAACTTCTAGCTCCCCCCAAAACGATTTTATTCCCCTCCACAGGGCTCAAGGCGAAGGAATGGCGAGTAGTACATATTCATGTGGCTGGATGGCATATATCTTGTACAGTTTGGATTTGGAATCATTTGATGTATAGTTGAAAATTTAGTTTCCGCTTCGCTTATGACATGTAATTATTGAAGAACTTGTTGTAATATTTGAGATTTATATTGTAATTCATTTGAGGACTGTAGTGAACGGCTGAGTCCCGGCGAGAGCTGGGCAGGCGGCCCGCCGAACCCTTTGGTTCGCCTTAGAGGGAGGTGGGGCCGTCACAGTTGGTATCAGAGCTTAGGCTTCAGAGTCTTGTAGTGTATCCTAGGCTTGAAGTTTAGGATGCCGGACAGTGGGTTTGGTCTGAAATATTAGTGATTCTTGCGGGATGTCTCGACTTGATTGGTATAAGATGGAATGTCGAGGACGACGTTCTTTTAAGGAGGGGAGTTCGTGACGCCCCGAAAGAATGAGTGTGAGAACCCGGAAATTTTCTAATTTTCAGGTCAATCCGAGCAGCGTATCTTGTGAAAAGACGGAATTACCCTTGCTGCACTGGTTTTACCCGAATGTGAGAATTGCGTCTGTAATTGGTTATTTTGGTTGGGAATGCTTCCGAATTGGTTGTTGAGGTCTTCTGATGAAATGTAGCCCTGTTTCTTATCTTTCGGATGGCTTTGGAATTTCTGAATTTGGACTTAGGTAGGTTCATTTATGATGTTTGTACCAGAATGCGATTGGCGAACCTGTTTTTGCGGTTCTGGTGTAGTATCTTGCATTTTTGACCTGGTTACACTCGATACTGGACAGAGTTGGCTTCTTCAGCATTGTAGCCTGATCTCTTAGCTTCGAAACGGTGGGTCTTGGACCTTCATCCGATAATCGTAGTGCCTTTGGTGCCATTACCGCAAAATGATGTCAAAAACTGTTTTTCTGGGTTTGAGCTTAACTTTCATTTCCGGACTTTTCCCTAGCTTGACTTGTATTTGTACTTCTGGGAGCTTGCTGAATGGCTATTGAATGAACTTGTTGTTGTGTGTGTACCTTTGGGTTTGAATGAGAAATATAATGAAGCCATGACGGCTGCAAAAGTAAGTAAATTTAGGGGAAGTGTTGTCCGAAATTTTAAAGGGCTTGATTGCTTTGCGTTTGTGATCTAAGGCTTGGATTTGAGTAAGGCGATGATATTTGATGGATGGTTTCTGAACCATGGAGGTGAGTGACCCTAAACTGTTTCCAAAGTTTTTATTGAAATGTTTCTTGCATTATTTACTCGACGGCATCTCATGCGTGCTTGCATGTGAATTCATGATATGATTTTGGCTTCAATGAGTTCTGGGAATGTCTTGTGCTGGACACCAATGTCTCCACCCTGTTTATGGTTCATGTTGATGTTATCTGGAGCTCAAAAAGGGGCTCCCTCTCACTGTTAATGTTAAATGATCTATTTGAGCGTTGGGTGTTCAAGTGCAATGATTTCACTGGCTCACGAGAGCAATAAATGTACATTTGATCTTGGAATCATGACATCATTGAAATGCATTATTGTGAAATATATTTGATGACTGCTTTTACTGGTTACTCGCTGAGCTTCTAGCTCCCCCCAAAACGATTTTATTCCCCTCCACAGGGCTCAAGTCGTAGGAAGGGCGAGTAGTACATATTCATGTGGCTGGATGGCATATATCTTGTACAGTTTGGATTTGGAATCATTTGATGTATAGTTGAAAATTTAGTTTCCGCTTCGCTTATGACATGTAATTATTGAAGAACTTGTTGTAATATTTGAGATTTATATTGTAATTCATTTGAGGACTGTAGTGAACGGCTGAGTCCCGGCGAGAGCTGGGCAGGCGGCCCGCCGAACCCTTTGGTTCGCCTTAGGGGGAGGTGGGGCCGTCACAGTTGGTATCAGAGCTTAGGCTTCAGATTCTTGTAGTGTATCCTAGGCTTGAAGTTTAGGATGCCGGACAGTGGGTTTGGTCTGAAATATTAGTGATTCTTGCGGGATGTCTCGACTTGATTGGTATAAGATGGAATGTCGAGGACGACGTTCTTTTAAGGAGGGGAGTTCGTGACGCCCCGAAAGAATGAGTGTGAGAACCCGGAAATTTTCTAATTTTCAGGTCAATCCGAGCAGCGTATCTTGTGAAAAGACGGAATTACCCTTGCTGCCCTGGTTTTACCCGAATGTGAGAATTGCGTCTGTAATTGGTTATTTTGGTTGGGAATGCTTCCGAATTGGTTGTTGAGGTCTTCTGATGAAATGTAGCCCTGTTTCTTATCTTTCATATGGCTTTGGAATTTCTGAATTTGGACTTAGGTAGGTTCATTTATGATGTTTGCACCAGAATGCGATTGGTGAACCTGTTTTTGCGGTTCTGGTGTAGTATCTTGCATTTTTGACCTGGTTACACTCGATACTGGACAGAGTTGGCTTCTTCAGCATTGTAGCCTGATCTCTTAGCTTCGAAACGGTGGGTCTTGGACCTTCATCCGATAATCGTAGTGCCTTTGGTGCCATTACCGCAAAATGATGGCAAAAACTGTTTTTCTGGGTTTAAGCTTAACTTTCATTTCCAGACTTTTCCCTAGCTTGACTTGTATTTGTACTTCTGGGAGCTTGCTGAATGGCTATTGAATGAACATGTTGTTGTGTGTGTACCTTTGGGTTTGAATGAGAAATATAATGAAGCCATGACGGCTGCAAAAGTAAGCAAATTTAGGGGAAGTGTTGTCCGAACATTTAAAGGGCTTGATTGCTTTGCGTTTGTGATCTAAGGCTTGGATTTGAGTAAGGCGATGATATTTGATGGATGGTTTCTGAACCATGGAGGTGAGTGACCCTAAACTGTTTCCAAAGTTATTATTGAAATGTTTCTTGCATTATTTACTCGACGGCATCTCATGCGTGCTTGCATGTGAATTCATGATATGATTTTGGCTTCAATGAGTTCTGGGAAAGTCTTGTGCTGGACACCAACGTCTCCACCCTGTTTATGGTTCATGTTGATGCTATCTGGAGCTCAAAAAGGGGCTCCCTCTCACTGTTAATGTAAAATGATCTATTTGAGCGTTGGGTGTTCAAGTGCAATGATTTCACTGTCTCACGAGAGCAATAAATGTACATTTGATCTTGGAATCATGACATCATTGAAATGCATTATTGTGAAATATATTTGATGACTGCTTTTACTGGTTACTCGCTGAGCTTCTAGCTCCCCCCAAAACGATTTTATTCCCCTCCACAGGGCTCAAGGCGAAGGAATGGCGAGTAGTACATATTCATGTGGCTGGATGGCATATATCTTGTACAGTTTGGATTTGGAATCATTTGATGTATAGTTGAAAATTTAGTTTCCGCTTCGCTTATGACATGTAATTATTGAAGAACTTGTTGTAATATTTGAGATTTATATTGTAATTCATTTGAGGACTGTAGTGAACGGCTGAGTCCCGGCGAGAGCTGGGCAGGCGGCCCGCCGAACCCTTTGGTTCGCCTTAGGGGGAGGTGGGGCCGTCACAGTTGGTATCAGAGCTTAGGCTTCAGATTCTTGTAGCGTATCCTAGGCTTGAAGTTTAGGATGCCGGACAGTGGGTTTGGTCTTAAATATTAGTGATTCTTGCGGGATGTCTCGACTTGATTGGTATAAGATGGAATGTCGAGGACGACGTTCTTTTAAGGAGGGGAGTTCGTGACGCCCCGAAAGAATGAGTGTGAGAACCCGGAAATTTTCTAATTTTCAGGTCAATCCGAGCAGCGTATCTTGTGAAAAGACGGAATTACCCTTGCTGCCCTGGTTTTACCCGAATGTGAGAATTACGTCTGTAATTGGTTATTTTGGTTGGGAATGCTTCCGAATTGGTTGTTGAGGTCTTCTGATGAAATGTAGCCCTGTTTCTTATCTTTCGGATGGCTTTGGAATTTCTGAATTTGGACTTAGGTAGGTTCATTTATGATGTTTGCACCAGAATGCGATTGGTGAACCTGTTTTTGCGGTTCTGGTGTAGTATCTTGCATTTTTGACCTGGTTACACTCGATACTGGACAGAGTTGGCTTCTTCAGCATTGTAGCCTGATCTCTTAGCTTCGAAACGGTGGGTCTTGGACCTTCATCCGATAATCGTAGTGCCTTTGGTGCCATTACCGCAAAATGATGGCAAAAACTGTTTTTCTGGGTTTAAGCTTAACTTTCATTTCCAGACTTTTCCCTAGCTTGACTTGTATTTGTACTTCTGGGAGCTTGCTGAATGGCTATTGAATGAACATGTTGTTGTGTGTGTACCTTTGGGTTTGAATGAGAAATATAATGAAGCCATGACGGCTGCAAAAGTAAGCAAATTTAGGGGAAGTGTTGTCCGAACTTTTAAAGGGCTTGATTGCTTTGCGTTTGTGATCTAAGGCTTGGATTTGAGTAAGGCGATGATATTTGATGGATGGTTTCTGAACCATGGAGGTGAGTGACCCTAAACTGTTTCCAAAGTTATTATTGAAATGTTTCTTGCATTATTTACTCGACGGCATCTCATGCGTGCTTGCATGTGAATTCATGATATGATTTTGGCTTCAATGAGTTCTGGGAAAGTCTTGTGCTGGACACCAACGTCTCCACCCTGTTTATGGTTCATGTTGATGCTATCTGGAGCTCAAAAAGGGGCTCCCTCTCACTGTTAATGTAAAATGATCTATTTGAGCGTTGGGTGTTCAAGTGCAATGATTTCACTGGCTCACGAGAGCAATAAATGTACATTTGATCTTGGAATCATGACATCATTGAAATGCATTATTGTGAAATATATTTGATGACTGCTTTTACTGGTTACTCGCTGAGCTTCTAGCTCACCCCAAAATGATTTTATTCCCCTCCACAGGGCTCAAGGCGAAGGAATGGCGAGTAGTAGATATTCATGTGGCTGGATGGCATATATCTTGTACAGTTTGGATTTGGAATCATTTGATGTATAGTTGAAAATTTAGTTTCCGCTTCGCTTATGACATGTAATTATTGAAGAACTTGTTGTAATATTTGAGATTTATATTGTAATTCATTTGAGGATTGTAGTGAACGGCTGAGTCCCGGCGAGAGTTGGGCAGGCGGCCCGCCGAACCCTTTGGTTCGCCTTAGGGGGAGGTGGGGCCGTCACAGTTGGTATCAGAGCTTAGGCTTCAGATTCTTGTAGTGTATCCTAGGCTTGAAGTTTAGGATGCCGGACAGTGGGTTTGGTCTGAAATATTAGTGATTCTTGCGGGATGTCTCGACTTGATTGGTATAAGATGGAATGTCGAGGACGACGTTCTTTTAAGGAGGGGAGTTTGTGATGCCCCGAAAGAATAAGTGTGAGAACCCGGAAATTTTCTAATTTTCAGGTCAATCCGAGCAGCGTATCTTGTGAAAAGACGGAATTACCCTTGCTGCCCTGGTTTTACCCGAATGTGAGAATTGCGTCTGTAATTGGTTATTTTGGTTGGGAATGCTTCCGAATTCGTTGTTGAGGTCTTCTGATGAAATGTAGCCCTGTTTCTTATCTTTCGGATGGCTTTGGAATTTCTGAATTTGGACTTAGGTAGGTTCATTTATGATGTTTGCACCAGAATGCGATTGGTGAACCTGTTTTTGCGGTTCTGGTGTAGTATCTTGCATTTTTGACCTGGTTACACTCGATACTGGACAGAGTTGGCTCTTCAGCATTGTAGCCTGATCTCTTAGCTTCGAAACGGTGGGTCTTGGACCTTCATCCGATAATCGTAGTGCCTTTGGTGCCATTACCGCAAAATGATGGCAAAAACTGTTTTTCTGGGTTTGAGCTTAACTTTCATTTCCGGACTTTTCCCTAGCTTGACTTGTATTTGTACTTCTGGGAGCTTGCTGAATGGCTATTGAATGAACATGTTGTTGTGTGTGTACCTTTGGGTTTGAATGAGAAATATAATGAAGCCATGACGGCTGCAAAAGTAAGCAAATTTAGGGGAAGTGTTGTCCGAACTTTTAAAGGGCTTGATTGCTTTGCGTTTGTGATCTAAGGCTTGGATTTGAGTAAGGCGATGATATTTGATGGATGGTTTCTGAACCATGGAGGTGAGTGACCCTAAACTGTTTCCAAAGTTATTATTGAAATGTTTCTTGCATTATTTACTCGACGGCATCTCATGCGTGCTTGCATGTGAATTCATGATATGATTTTGGTTTCAATGAGTTCTGGGAAAGTCTTGTGCTGGACACCAACGTCTCCACCCTGTTTATGGTTCATGTTGATGCTATCTGGAGCTCAAAAAGGGGCTCCCTCTCACTGTTAATGTAAAATGATCTATTTGAGCGTTGGGTGTTCAAGTGCAATGATTTCACTGGCTCACGAGAGCAATAAATGTACATTTGATCTTGGAATCATGACATCATTGAAATGCATTATTGTGAAATATATTTGATGACTGCTTTTACTGGTTACTCGCTGAACTTCTAACTCCCCCCAAAACGATTTTATTCCCCTCCACAGGGCTCAAGGCGAAGGAATGGCGAGTAGTACATATTCATGTGGCTGGATGGCATATATCTTGTACAGTTTGGATTTGGAATCATTTGATGTATAGTTGAAAATTTAGTTTCCGCTTCGCTTATGACATGTAATTATTGAAGAACTTGTTGTAATATTTGAGATTTATATTGTAATTCATTTGAGGACTGTAGTGAACGGCTGAGTCCCGGCGAGAGCTGGGCAGGCGGCCCGCCGAACCCTTTGGTTCGCCTTAGAGGGAGGTGGGGCCGTCACAGTTGGTATCAGAGCTTAGGCTTCAGAGTCTTGTAGTGTATCCTAGGCTTGAAGTTTAGGATGCCGGACAGTGGGTTTGGTCTGAAATATTAGTGATTCTTGCGGGATGTCTCGACTTGATTGGTATAAGATGGAATGTCGAGGACGACGTTCTTTTAAGGAGGGGAGTTCGTGACGCCCCGAAAGAATGAGTGTGAGAACCCGGAAATTTTCTAATTTTCAGGTCAATCCGAGCAGCGTATCTTGTGAAAAGACGGAATTACCCTTGCTGCCCTGGTTTTACCCGAATGTGAGAATTGCGTCTGTAATTGGTTATTTTGGTTGGGAATGCTTCCGAATTGGTTGTTGAGGTCTTCTGATGAAATGTAGCCCTGTTTCTTATCTTTCGGATGGCTTTGGAATTTCTGAATTTGGACTTAGGTAGGTTCATTTATGATGTTTGTACCAGAATGCGATTGGCGAACCTGTTTTTGCGGTTCTGGTGTAGTATCTTGCATTTTTGACCTGGTTACACTCGATACTGGACAGAGTTGGCTTCTTCAGCATTGTAGCCTGATCTCTTAGCTTCGAAACGGTGGGTCTTGGACCTTCATCCGATAATCGTAGTGCCTTTGGTGTCATTACCGCAAAATGATGTCAAAAACTGTTTTTCTGGGTTTGAGCTTAACTTTCATTTCCGGACTTTTCCCTAGCTTGACTTGTATTTGTACTTCTGGGAGCTTGCTGAATGGCTATTGAATGAACTTGTTGTTGTGTGTGTACCTTTGGGTTTGAATGAGAAATATAATGAAGCCATGACGGCTGCAAAAGTAAGTAAATTTAGGGGAAGTGTTGTCCGAAATTTTAAAGGGCTTGATTGCTTTGCGTTTGTGATCTAAGGCTTGGATTTGAGTAAGGCGATGATATTTGATGGATGGTTTCTGAACCATGGAGGTGAGTGACCCTAAACTGTTTCCAAAGTTTTTATTGAAATGTTTCTTGCATTATTTACTCGACGGCATCTCATGCGTGCTTGCATGTGAATTCATGATATGATTTTGGCTTCAATGAGTTCTGGGAAAGTCTTGTGCTGGACACCAATGTCTCCACCCTGTTTATGGTTCATGTTGATGTTATCTGGAGCTCAAAAAGGGGCTCCCTCTCACTGTTAATGTTAAATGATCTATTTGAGCGTTGGGTGTTCAAGTGCAATGATTTCACTGGCTCACGAGAGCAATAAATGTACATTTGATCTTGGAATCATGACATCATTGAAATGCATTATTGTGAAATATATTTGATGACTGCTTTTACTGGTTTCTCGCTGAGCTTCTAGCTCCCCCCAAAACGATTTTATTCCCCTCCACAGGGCTCAAGGCGTAGGAAGGGCGAGTAGTACATATTCATGTGGCTGGATGGCATATATCTTGTACAGTTTGGATTTGGAATCATTTGATGTATAGTTGAAAATTTAGTTTCCGCTTCGCTTATGACATGTAATTATTGAAGAACTTGTTGTAATATTTGAGATTTATATTGTAATTCATTTGAGGACTGTAGTGAACGGCTGAGTCCCGGCGAGAGCTGGGCAGGCGGCCCGCCGAACCCTTTGGTTCGCCTTAGGGGGAGGTGGGGCCGTCACAGTTGGTATCAGAGCTTAGGCTTCAGATTCTTGTAGTGTATCCTAGGCTTGAAGTTTAGGATGCCGGACAGTGGGTTTGGTCTGAAATATTAGTGATTCTTGCGGGATGTCTCGACTTGATTGGTATAAGATGGAATGTCGAGGACGACGTTCTTTTAAGGAGGGGAGTTCGTGACGCCCCGAAAGAATGAGTGTGAGAACCCGGAAATTTTCTAATTTTCAGGTCAATCCGAGCAGCGTATCTTGTGAAAAGACGGAATTACCCTTGCTGCCCTGGTTTTACCCGAATGTGAGAATTGCGTCTGTAATTGGTTATTTTGGTTGGGAATGCTTCCGAATTGGTTGTTGAGGTCTTCTGATGAAATGTAGCCCTGTTTCTTATCTTTCGGATAGCTTTGGAATTTCTGAATTTGGACTTAGGTAGGTTCATTTATGATGTTTACACCAGAATGCGATTGGTGAACCTGTTTTTGCGGTTCTGGTGTAGTATCTTGCATTTTTGACCTGGTTACACTCGATACTGGACAGAGTTGGCTTCTTCAGCATTGTAGCCTGATCTCTTAGCTTCGAAACGGTGCGTCTTGGACCTTCATCCGATAATCATAGTGCCTTTGGTGCCATTACCGCAAAATGATGTCAAAAACTGTTTTTCTGGGTTTGAGCTTAACTTTCATTTCCGGACTTTTCCCTAGCTTGACTTGTATTTGTACTTCTGGGAGCTTGCTGAATGGCTATTGAATGAACTTGTTGTTGTGTGTGTACCTTTGGGTTTGAATGAGAAATATAATGAAGCCATGACGGCTGCAAAAGTAAGCAAATTTAGGGGAAGTGTTGTCCGAACTTTTAAAGGGCTTGATTGCTTTGCGTTTGTGATCTAAGGCTTGGATTTGAGTAAGGCGATGATATTTGATGGATGGTTTCTGAACCATGGAGGTGAGTGACCCTAAACTGTTTCCAAAGTTTTTATTGAAATGTTTCTTGCATTATTTACTCGACGGCATCTCATGCGTGCTTGCATGTGAATTCATGATATGATTTTGGCTTCAATGAGTTCTGGGAAAGTCTTGTGCTGGACACCAACGTCTCCACCCTGTTTATGGTTCATGTTGATGCTATCTGGAGCTCAAAAAGGGGCTCCCTCTCACTGTTAATGTAAAATGATCTATTTGAGCGTTGGGTGTTCAAGTGCAATGATTTCACTGGCTCACGAGAGCAATAAATGTACATTTGATCTTGGAATCATGACATCATTGAAATGCATTATTGTGAAATATATTTGATGACTGCTTTTACTGGTTACTCGCTGAGCTTCTAGCTCACCCCAAAATGATTTTATTCCCCTCCACAGGGCTCAAGGCGAAGGAATGGCGAGTAGTAGATATTCATGTGGCTGGATGGCATATATCTTGTACAGTTTGGATTTGGAATCATTTGATGTATAGTTGAAAATTTAGTTTCCGCTTCGCTTATGACATGTAATTATTGAAGAACTTGTTGTAATATTTGAGATTTATATTGTAATTCATTTGAGGACTGTAGCGAACGGCTGAGTCCCGGCGAGAGCTGGGCAGGCGGCCCGCCGAACCCTTTGGTTCGCCTTAGAGGGAGGTGGGGCCGTCACAGTTGGTATCAGAGCTTAGGCTTCAGAGTCTTGTAGTGTATCCTAGGCTTAAAGTTTAGGATGCCGGACAGTGGGTTTGGTCTGAAATATTAGTGATTCTTGCGGGATGTCTCGACTTGATTGGTATAAGATGGAATGTCGAGGACGACGTTCTTTTAAGGAGGGGAGTTCGTGACGCCCCGAAAGAATGAGTGTGAGAACCCGGAAATTTTCTAATTTTCAGGTCAATCCGAGCAGCGTATCTTGTGAAAAGACGGAATTACCCTTGCTGCCCTGGTTTTACCCGAATGTGAGAATTGCGTCTGTAATTGGTTATTTTGGTTGGGAATGCTTCCGAATTGGTTGTTGAGGTCTTCTGATGAAATGTAGCCCTGTTTCTTATCTTTCGGATGGCTTTGGAATTTCTGAATTTGGACTTAGGTAGGTTCATTTATGATGTTTGCACCAGAATGCGATTGGCGAACCTGTTTTTGCGGTTCTGGTGTAGTATCTTGCATTTTTGACCTGGTTACACTCGATACTGGACAGAGTTGGCTTCTTCAGCATTGTAGCCTGATCTCTTAGCTTCGAAACGGTGGGTCTTGGACCTTCATCCGATAATCGTAGTGCCTTTGGTGCCATTACCGGAAAATGATGTCAAAAACTGTTTTTCTGGGTTTGAGCTTAACTTTCATTTCCGGACTTTTCCCTAGCTTGACTTGTATTTGTACTTCTGGGAGCTTGCTGAATGGCTATTGAATGAACTTGTTGTTGTGTGTGTACCTTTGGGTTTGAATGAGAAATATAATGAAGCCATGACGGCTGCAAAAGTAAGTAAATTTAGGGGAAGTGTTGTCCGAAATTTTAAAGGGCTTGATTGCTTTGCGTTTGTGATCTAAGGCTTGGATTTGAGTAAGGCGATGATATTTGATGGATGGTTTCTGAACCATGGAGGTGAGTGACCCTAAACTGTTTCCAAAGTTTTTATTGAAATGTTTCTTGCATTATTTACTCGACGGCATCTCATGCGTGCTTGCATGTGAATTCATGATATGATTTTGGCTTCAATGAGTTCTGGGAAAGTCTTGTGCTGGACACCAATGTCTCCACCCTGTTTATGGTTCATGTTGATGTTATCTGGAGCTCAAAAAGGGGCTCCCTCTCACTGTTAATGTTAAATGATCTATTTGAGCGTTGGGTGTTCAAGTGCAATGATTTCACTGGCTCACGAGAGCAATAAATGTACATTTGATCTTGGAATCATGACATCATTGAAATGCATTATTGTGAAATATATTTGATGACTGCTTTTACTGGTTACTCGCTGAACTTCTAGCTCCCCCCAAAACGATTTTATTCCCCTCCACAGGGCTCAAGGCGAAGGAATGGCGAGTAGTACATATTCATGTGGCTGGACGGCATATATCTTGTACAGTTTGGATTTGGAATCATTTGATGTATAGTTGAAAATTTAGTTTCCGCTTCGCTTATGACATGTAATTATTGAAGAACTTGTTGTAATATTTGAGATTTATATTGTAATTCATTTGAGGACTGTAGTGAACGGCTGAGTCCCGGCGAGAGCTGGGCAGGCGGCCCGCCGAACCCTTTGGTTCGCCTTAGAGGGAGGTGGGGCCGTCACAGTTGGTATCAGAGCTTAGGCTTCAGAGTCTTGTAGTGTATCCTAGGCTTGAAGTTTAGGATGCCGGACAGTGGGTTTGGTCTGAAATATTAGTGATTCTTGCGGGATGTCTCGACTTGATTGGTATAAGATGGAATGTCGAGGACGACGTTCTTTTAAGGAGGGGAGTTCGTGACGCCCCGAAAGAATGAGTGTGAGAACCCGGAAATTTTCTAATTTTCAGGTCAATCCGAGCAGCGTATCTTGTGAAAAGACGGAATTACCCTTGCTGCCCTGGTTTTACCCGAATGTGAGAATTGCGTCTGTAATTGGTTATTTTGGTTGGGAATGCTTCCGAATTGGTTGTTGAGGTCTTCTGATGAAATGTAGCCCTGTTTCTTATCTTTCGGATGGCTTTGGAATTTCTGAATTTGGACTTAGGTAGGTTCATTTATGATGTTTGTACCAGAATGCGATTGGCGAACCTGTTTTTGCGGTTCTGGTGTAGTATCTTGCATTTTTGACCTGGTTACACTCGATACTGGACAGAGTTGGCTTCTTCAGCATTGTAGCCTGATCTCTTAGCTTCGAAACGGTGGGTCTTGGACCTTCATCCGATAATCGTAGTGCCTTTGGTGTCATTACCGCAAAATGATGTCAAAAACTGTTTTTCTGGGTTTGAGCTTAACTTTCATTTCCGGACTTTTCCCTAGCTTGACTTGTATTTGTACTTCTGGGAGCTTGCTGAATGGCTATTGAATGAACTTGTTGTTGTGTGTGTACCTTTGGGTTTGAATGAGAAATATAATGAAGCCATGACGGCTGCAAAAGTAAGTAAATTTAGGGGAAGTGTTGTCCGAAATTTTAAAGGGCTTGATTGCTTTGCGTTTGTGATCTAAGGCTTGGATTTGAGTAAGGCGATGATATTTGATGGATGGTTTCTGAACCATGGAGGTGAGTGACCCTAAACTGTTTCCAAAGTTTTTATTGAAATGTTTCTTGCATTATTTACTCGACGGCATCTCATGCGTGCTTGCATGTGAATTCATGATATGATTTTGGCTTCAATGAGTTCTGGGAAAGTCTTGTGCTGGACACCAATGTCTCCACCCTGTTTATGGTTCATGTTGATGTTATCTGGAGCTCAAAAAGGGGCTCCCTCTCACTGTTAATGTTAAATGATCTATTTGAGCGTTGGGTGTTCAAGTGCAATGATTTCACTGGCTCACGAGAGCAATAAATGTACATTTGATCTTGGAATCATGACATCATTGAAATGCATTATTGTGAAATATATTTGATGACTGCTTTTACTGGTTACTCGCTGAGCTTCTAGCTCCCCCCAAAACGATTTTATTCCCCTCCACAGGGCTCAAGGCGTAGGAAGGGCGAGTAGTACATATTCATGTGGCTGGATGGCATATATCTTGTACAGTTTGGATTTGGAATCATTTGATGTATAGTTAAAAATTTAGTTTCCGCTTCGCTTATGACATGTAATTATTGAAGAACTTGTTGTAATATTTGAGATTTATATTGTAATTCATTTGAGGACTGTAGTGAACGGCTGAGTCCCGGCGAGAGCTGGGCAGGCGGCCCGCCGAACCCTTTGGTTCGCCTTAGGGGGAGGTGGGGCCGTCACAGTTGGTATCAGAGCTTAGGCTTCAGATTCTTGTAGTGTATCCTAGGCTTGAAGTTTAGGATGCCGGACAGTGGGTTTGGTCTGAAATATTAGTGATTCTTGCGGGATGTCTCGACTTGATTGGTATAAGATGGAATGTCGAGGACGACGTTCTTTTAAGGAGGGGAGTTCGTGACGCCCCGAAAGAATGAGTGTGAGAACCCGGAAATTTTCTAATTTTCAGGTCAATCCGAGCAGCGTATCTTGTGAAAAGACGGAATTACCCTTGCTGCCCTGGTTTTACCCGAATGTGAGAATTGCGTCTGTAATTGGTTATTTTGGTTGGGAATGCTTCCGAATTGGTTGTTGAGGTCTTCTGATGAAATGTAGCCCTGTTTCTTATCTTTCGGATGGCTTTGGAATTTCTGAATTTGGACTTAGGTAGGTTCATTTATGATGTTTGTACCAGAATGCGATTGGCGAACCTGTTTTTGCGGTTCTGGTGTAGTATCTTGCATTTTTGACCTGGTTACACTCGATACTGGACAGAGTTGGCTTCTTCAGCATTGTAGCCTGATCTCTTAGCTTCGAAACGGTGGGTCTTGGACCTTCATCCGATAATCGTAGTGCCTTTGGTGTCATTACCGCAAAATGATGTCAAAAACTGTTTTTCTGGGTTTGAGCTTAACTTTCATTTCCGGACTTTTCCCTAGCTTGACTTGTATTTGTACTTCTGGGAGCTTGCTGAATGGCTATTGAATGAACTTGTTGTTGTGTGTGTACCTTTGGGTTTGAATGAGAAATATAATGAAGCCATGACGGCTGCAAAAGTAAGTAAATTTAGGGGAAGTGTTGTCCGAAATTTTAAAGGGCTTGATTGCTTTGCGTTTGTGATCTAAGGCTTGGATTTGAGTAAGGCGATGATATTTGATGGATGGTTTCTGAACCATGGAGGTGAGTGACCCTAAACTGTTTCCAAAGTTTTTATTGAAATGTTTCTTGCATTATTTACTCGACGGCATCTCATGCGTGCTTGCATGTGAATTCATGATATGATTTTGGCTTCAATGAGTTCTGGGAAAGTCTTGTGCTGGACACCAATGTCTCCACCCTGTTTATGGTTCATGTTGATGTTATCTGGAGCTCAAAAAGGGGCTCCCTCTCACTGTTAATGTTAAATGATCTATTTGAGCGTTGGGTGTTCAAGTGCAATGATTTCACTGGCTCACGAGAGCAATAAATGTACATTTGATCTTGGAATCATGACATCATTGAAATGCATTATTGTGAAATATATTTGATGACTGCTTTTACTGGTTACTCGCTGAGCTTCTAGCTCCCCCCAAAACGATTTTATTCCCCTCCACAGGGCTCAAGGCGTAGGAAGGGCGAGTAGTACATATTCATGTGGCTGGATGGCATATATCTTGTACAGTTTGGATTTGGAATCATTTGATGTATAGTTAAAAATTTAGTTTCCGCTTCGCTTATGACATGTAATTATTGAAGAACTTGTTGTAATATTTGAGATTTATATTGTAATTCATTTGAGGACTGTAGTGAACGGCTGAGTCCCGGCGAGAGCTGGGCAGGCGGCCCGCCGAACCCTTTGGTTCGCCTTAGGGGGAGGTGGGGCCGTCACAGTTGGTATCAGAGCTTAGGCTTCAGATTCTTGTAGTGTATCCTAGGCTTGAAGTTTAGGATGCCGGACAGTGGGTTTGGTCTGAAATATTAGTGATTCTTGCGGGATGTCTCGACTTGATTGGTATAAGATGGAATGTCGAGGACGACGTTATTTTAAGGAGGGGAGTTCGTGACGCCCCGAAAGAATGAGTGTGAGAACCCGGAAATTTTCTAATTTTCAGGTCAATCCGAGCAGCGTATCTTGTGAAAAGACGGAATTACCCTTGCTGCCCTGGTTTTACCCGAATGTGAGAATTGCGTCTGTAATTGGTTATTTTGGTTGGGAATGCTTCCGAATTGGTTGTTGAGGTCTTATGATGAAATGTAGCCCTGTTTCTTATCTTTCGGATAGCTTTGGAATTTCTGAATTTGGACTTAGGTAGGTTCATTTATGATGTTTACACCAGAATGCGATTGGTGAACCTGTTTTTGCGGTTCTGGTGTAGTATCTTGCATTTTTGACCTGGTTACACTCGATACTGGACAGAGTTGGCTTCTTCAGCATTGTAGCCTGATCTCTTAGCTTCGAAACGGTGCGTCTTGGACCTTCATCCGATAATCATAGTGCCTTTGGTGCCATTACCGCAAAATGATGTCAAAAACTGTTTTTCTGGGTTTGAGCTTAACTTTCATTTCCGGACTTTTCCCTAGCTTGACTTGTATTTGTACTTCTGGGAGCTTGCTGAATGGCTATTGAATGAACTTGTTGTTGTGTGTGTACCTTTGGGTTTGAATGAGAAATATAATGAAGCCATGACGGCTGCAAAAGTAAGCAAATTTAGGGGAAGTGTTGTCCGAACTTTTAAAGGGCTTGATTGCTTTGCGTTTGTGATCTAAGGCTTGGATTTGAGTAAGGCGATGATATTTGATGGATGGTTTCTGAACCATGGAGGTGAGTGACCCTAAACTGTTTCCAAAGTTTTTATTGAAATGTTTCTTGCATTATTTACTCGACGGCATCTCATGCGTGCTTGCATGTGAATTCATGATATGATTTTGGCTTCAATGAGTTCTGGGAAAGTCTTGTGCTGGACACCAACGTCTCCACCCTGTTTATGGTTCATGTTGATGCTATCTGGAGCTCAAAAAGGGGCTCCCTCTCACTGTTAATGTAAAATAATCTATTTGAGCGTTGGGTGTTCAAGTGCAATGATTTCACTGGCTCACGAGAGCAATAAATGTACATTTGATCTTGGAATCATGACATCATTGAAATGCATTATTGTGAAATATATTTGATGACTGCTTTTACTGGTTACTCGCTGAGCTTCTAGCTCACCCCAAAATGATTTTATTCCCCTCCACAGGGCTCAAGGCGAAGGAATGGCGAGTAGTAGATATTCATGTGGCTGGATGGCATATATCTTGTACAGTTTGGATTTGGAATCATTTGATGTATAGTTGAAAATTTAGTTTCCGCTTCGCTTATGACATGTAATTATTGAAGAACTTGTTGTAATATTTGAGATTTATATTGTAATTCATTTGAGGACTGTAGCGAACGGCTGAGTCCCGGCGAGAGCTGGGCAGGCGGCCCGCCGAACCCTTTGGTTCGCCTTAGAGGGAGGTGGGGCCGTCACAGTTGGTATCAGAGCTTAGGCTTCAGAGTCTTGTAGTGTATCCTAGGCTTAAAGTTTAGGATGCCGGACAGTGGGTTTGGTCTGAAATATTAGTGATTCTTGCGGGATGTCTCGACTTGATTGGTATAAGATGGAATGTCGAGGACGACGTTCTTTTAAGGAGGGGAGTTCGTGACGCCCCGAAAGAATGAGTGTGAGAACCCGGAAATTTTCTAATTTTCAGGTCAATCCGAGCAGCGTATCTTGTGAAAAGACGGAATTACCCTTGCTGCCCTGGTTTTACCCGAATGTGAGAATTGCGTCTGTAATTGGTTATTTTGGTTGGGAATGCTTCCGAATTGGTTGTTGAGGTCTTCTGATGAAATGTAGCCCTGTTTCTTATCTTTCGGATGGCTTTGGAATTTCTGAATTTGGACTTAGGTAGGTTCATTTATGATGTTTGCACCAGAATGCGATTGGCGAACCTGTTTTTGCGGTTCTGGTGTAGTATCTTGCATTTTTGACCTGGTTACACTCGATACTGGACAGAGTTGGCTTCTTCAGCATTGTAGCCTGATCTCTTAGCTTCGAAACGGTGGGTCTTGGACCTTCATCCGATAATCGTAGTGCCTTTGGTGCCATTACCGGAAAATGATGTCAAAAACTGTTTTTCTGGGTTTGAGCTTAACTTTCATTTCCGGACTTTTCCCTAGCTTGACTTGTATTTGTACTTCTGGGAGCTTGCTGAATGGCTATTGAATGAACTTGTTGTTGTGTGTGTACCTTTGGGTTTGAATGAGAAATATAATGAAGCCATGACGGCTGCAAAAGTAAGTAAATTTAGGGGAAGTGTTGTCCGAAATTTTAAAGGGCTTGATTGCTTTGCGTTTGTGATCTAAGGCTTGGATTTGAGTAAGGCGATGATATTTGATGGATGGTTTCTGAACCATGGAGGTGAGTGACCCTAAACTGTTTCCAAAGTTTTTATTGAAATGTTTCTTGCATTATTTACTCGACGGCATCTCATGCGTGCTTGCATGTGAATTCATGATATGATTTTGGCTTCAATGAGTTCTGGGAAAGTCTTGTGCTGGACACCAATGTCTCCACCCTGTTTATGGTTCATGTTGATGTTATCTGGAGCTCAAAAAGGGGCTCCCTCTCACTGTTAATGTTAAATGATCTATTTGAGCGTTGGGTGTTCAAGTGCAATGATTTCACTGGCTCACGAGAGCAATAAATGTACATTTGATCTTGGAATCATGACATCATTGAAATGCATTATTGTGAAATATATTTGATGACTGCTTTTACTGGTTACTCGCTGAGCTTCTAGTTCCCTCCAAAACGATTTTATTCCCCTCCACAGGGCTCAAGGCGTAGGAAGGGCGAGTAGTACATATTCATGTGGCTGGATGGCATATATCTTGTACAGTTTGGATTTGGAATCATTTGATGTATAGTTGAAAATTTAGTTTCCGCTTCGCTTATGACATGTAATTATTGAAGAACTTGTTGTAATATTTGAGATTTATATTGTAATTCATTTGAGGACTGTAGTGAACGGCTGAGTCCCGGCGAGAGCTGGGCAGGCGGCCCGCCGAACCCTTTGGTTCGCCTTAGGGGGAGGTGGGGCCGTCACAGTTGGTATCAGAGCTTAGGCTTTAGATTCTTGTAGTGTATCCTAGGCTTGAAGTTTAGGATGCCGGACAGTGGGTTTGGTCTGAAATATTAGTGATTCTTGCGGGATGTCTCGACTTGATTGGTATAAGATGGAATGTCGAGGACGACGTTCTTTTAAGGAGGGGAGTTCGTGACGCCCCGAAAGAATGAGTGTGAGAACCCGGAAATTTTCTAATTTTCAGGTCAATCCGAGCAGCGTATCTTGTGAAAAGACGGAATTACCCTTGCTGCCCTGGTTTTACCCGAATGTGAGAATTGCGTCTGTAATTGGTTATTTTGGTTGGGAATGCTTCCGAATTGGTTGTTGAGGTCTTCTGATGAAATGTAGCCCTGTTTCTTATCTTTCGGATAGCTTTGGAATTTCTGAATTTGGACTTAGGTAGGTTCATTTATGATGTTTGCACCAGAATGCGATTGGTGAACCTGTTTTTGCGGTTCTGGTGTAGTATCTTGCATTTTTGACCTGGTTACACTCGATACTGGACAGAGTTGGCTTCTTCAGCATTGTAGCCTGATCTCTTAGCTTCGAAACGGTGCGTCTTGGACCTTCATCCGATAATCGTAGTGCCTTTGGTGCCATTACCGCAAAATGATGTCAAAAACTATTTTTCTGGGTTTGAGCTTAACTTTCATTTCCGGACTTTTCCCTAGCTTGACTTGTATTTGTACTTCTGGGAGCTTGCTGAATGGCTATTGAATGAACTTGTTGTTGTGTGTGTACCTTTGGGTTTGAATGAGAAATATAATGAAGCCATGACGGCTGCAAAAGTAAGCAAATTTAGGGGAAGTGTTGTCCGAACTTTTAAAGGGCTTGATTGCTTTGCGTTTGTGATCTAAGGCTTGGATTTGAGTAAGGCGATGATATTTGATGGATGGTTTCTGAACCATGGAGGTGAGTGACCCTAAACTGTTTCCAAAGTTTTTATTGAAATGTTTCTTGCATTATTTACTCGACGGCATCTCATGCGTGCTTGCATGTGAATTCATGATATGATTTTGGCTTCAATGAGTTCTGGGAAAGTCTTGTGATGGACACCAACGTCTCCACCCTGTTTATGGTTCATGTTGATGTTATCTGGAGCTCAAAAAGGGGCTCCCTCTCACTGTTAATGTTAAATGATCTATTTGAGCGTTGGGTGTTCAAGTGCAATGATTTCACTGGCTCACGAGAGTAATAAATGTACATTTGATCTTGGAATCATGACATCATTGAAATGCATTATTGTGAAATATATTTGATGACTGCTTTTACTGGTTACTCGCTGAGCTTCTAGCTCACCCAAAAATGATTTTATTCCCCTCCACAGGGCTCAAGGCGAAGGAATGGCGAGTAGTAGATATTCATGTGGCTGGATGGCATATATCTTGTACAGTTTGGATTTGGAATCATTTGATGTATAGTTGAAAATTTAGTTTCCGCTTCGCTTATGACATGTAATTATTGAAGAACTTGTTGTAATATTTGAGATTTATATTGTAATTCATTTGAGGATTGTAGTGAACGGCTGAGTCCCGGCGAGAGATGGGCAGGCGGCCCGCCGAACCCTTTGGTTCGCCTTAGGGGGAGGTGGGGCCGTCACAGTTGGTATCAGAGCTTAGGCTTCAGATTCTTGTAGTGTATCCTAGGCTTGAAGTTTAGGATGCCGGACAGTGGGTTTGGTCTGAAATATTAGTGATTCTTGCGGGATGTCTCGACTTGATTGGTATCAGATGGAATGTCGAGGACGACGTTCTTTTAAGGAGGGGAGTTTGTGATGCCCCGAAAGAATAAGTGTGAGAACCCGGAAATTTTCTAATTTTCAGGTCAATCCGAGCAGCGTATCTTGTGAAAAGACGGAATTACCCTTGCTGCCCTGGTTTTACCCGAATGTGAGAATTGCGTCTGTAATTGGTTATTTTGGTTGGGAATGCTTCCGAATTCGTTGTTGAGGTCTTCTGATGAAATGTAGCCCTGTTTCTTATCTTTCGGATGGCTTTGGAATTTCTGAATTTGGACTTAGGTAGGTTCATTTATGATGTTTGCACCAGAATGCGATTGGTGAACCTGTTTTTGCGGTTCTGGTGTAGTATCTTGCATTTTTGACCTGGTTACACTCGATACTGGACAGAGTTGGCTCTTCAGCATTGTAGCCTGATCTCTTAGCTTCGAAACGGTGGGTCTTGGACCTTCATCCGATAATCGTAGTGCCTTTGGTGCCATTACCGCAAAATGATGGCAAAAACTGTTTTTCTGGGTTTGAGCTTAACTTTCATTTCCGGACTTTTCCCTAGCTTGACTTGTATTTGTACTTCTGGGAGCTTGCTGAATGGCTATTGAATGAACATGTTGTTGTGTGTGTACCTTTGGGTTTGAATGAGAAATATAATGAAGCCATGACGGCTGCAAAAGTAAGCAAATTTAGGGGAAGTGTTGTCCGAACTTTTAAAGGGCTTGATTGCTTTGCGTTTGTGATCTAAGGCTTGGATTTGAGTAAGGCGATGATATTTGATGGATGGTTTCTGAACCATGGAGGTGAGTGACCCTAAACTGTTTCCAAAGTTTTTATTGAAATGTTTCTTGCATTATTTACTCGACGGCATCTCATGCGTGCTTGCATGTGAATTCATGATATGATTTTGGCTTCAATGAGTTCTGGGAAAGTCTTGTGCTGGACACCAACGTCTCCACCCTGTTTATGGTTCATGTTGATGCTATCTGGAGCTCAAAAAGGGGCTCCCTCTCACTGTTAATGTAAAATGATCTATTTGAGCGTTGGGTGTTCAAGTGCAATGATTTCACTGGCTCACGAGAGCAATAAATGTACATTTGATCTTGGAATCATGACATCATTGAAATGCATTATTGTGAAATATATTTGATGACTGCTTTTACTGGTTACTCGCTGAGCTTCTAGCTCACCCCAAAATGATTTTATTCCCCTCCACAGGGCTCAAGGCGAAGGAATGGCGAGTAGTAGATATTCATGTGGCTGGATGGCATATATCTTGTACAGTTTGGATTTGGAATCATTTGATGTATAGTTGAAAATTTAGTTTCCGCTTCGCTTATGACATGTAATTATTGAAGAACTTGTTGTAATATTTGAGATTTATATTGTAATTCATTTGAGGACTGTAGCGAACGGCTGAGTCCCGGCGAGAGCTGGGCAGGCGGCCCGCCGAACCCTTTGGTTCGCCTTAGAGGGAGGTGGGGCCGTCACAGTTGGTATCAGAGCTTAGGCTTCAGAGTCTTGTAGTGTATCCTAGGCTTAAAGTTTAGGATGCCGGACAGTGGGTTTGGTCTGAAATATTAGTGATTCTTGCGGGATGTCTCGACTTGATTGGTATAAGATGGAATGTCGAGGACGACGTTCTTTTAAGGAGGGGAGTTCGTGACGCCCCGAAAGAATGAGTGTGAGAACCCGGAAATTTTCTAATTTTCAGGTCAATCCGAGCAGCGTATCTTGTGAAAAGACGGAATTACCCTTGCTGCCCTGGTTTTACCCGAATGTGAGAATTGCGTCTGTAATTGATTATTTTGGTTGGGAATGCTTCCGAATTGGTTGTTGAGGTCTTCTGATGAAATGTAGCCCTGTTTCTTATCTTTCGGATGGCTTTGGAATTTCTGAATTTGGACTTAGGTAGGTTCATTTATGATGTTTGCACCAGAATGCGATTGGCGAACCTGTTTTTGCGGTTCTGGTGTAGTATCTTGCATTTTTGACCTGGTTACACTCGATACTGGACAGAGTTGGCTTCTTCAGCATTGTAGCCTGATCTCTTAGCTTCGAAACGGTGGGTCTTGGACCTTCATCCGATAATCGTAGTGCCTTTGGTGCCATTACCGGAAAATGATGTCAAAAACTGTTTTTCTGAGTTTGAGCTTAACTTTCATTTCCGGACTTTTCCCTAGCTTGACTTGTATTTGTACTTCTGGGAGCTTGCTGAATGACTATTGAATGAACTTGTTGTTGTGTGTGTACCTTTGGGTTTGAATGAGAAATATAATAAAGCCATGACGGCTGCAAAAGTAAGTAAATTTAGGGGAAGTGTTGTCCGAAATTTTAAAGGGCTTGATTGCTTTGCGTTTGTGATCTAAGGCTTGGATTTGAGTAAGGCGATGATATTTGATGGATGGTTTCTGAACCATGGAGGTGAGTGACCCTAAACTGTTTCCAAAGTTTTTATTGAAATGTTTCTTGCATTATTTACTCGACGGCATCTCATGCGTGCTTGCATGTGAATTCATGATATGATTTTGGCTTCAATGAGTTCTGGGAAAGTCTTGTGCTGGACACCAATGTCTCCACCCTGTTTATGGTTCATGTTGATGTTATCTGGAGCTCAAAAAGGGGCTCCCTCTCACTGTTAATGTTAAATGATCTATTTGAGCGTTGGGTGTTCAAGTGCAATGATTTCACTGGCTCACGAGAGCAATAAATGTACATTTGATCTTGGAATCATGACATCATTGAAATGCATTATTGTGAAATATATTTGACGATTGCTTTTACTGGTTACTCGCTGAGCTTCTAGCTCCCCCCAAAACGATTTTATTCCCCTCCACAGGGCTCAAGGCGTAGGAAGGGCGAGTAGTACATATTCATGTGGCTGGATGGCATATATCTTGTACAGTTTGGATTTGGAATCATTTGATGTATAGTTGAAAATTTAGTTTCCGCTTCGCTTATGACATGTAATTATTGAAGAACTTGTTGTAATATTTGAGATTTATATTGTAATTCATTTGAGGACTGTAGTGAACGGCTGAGTCCCGGCGAGAGCTGGGCAGGCGGCCCGCCGAACCCTTTGGTTCGCCTTAGGGGGAGGTGGGGCCGTCACAGTTGGTATCAGAGCTTAGGCTTCAGATTCTTGTAGTGTATCCTAGGCTTGAAGTTTAGGATGCCGGACAGTGGGTTTGGTCTGAAATATTAGTGATTCTTGCGGGATGTCTCGACTTGATTGGTATAAGATGGAATGTCGAGGACGACGTTCTTTTAAGGAGGGGAGTTCGTGACGCCCCGAAAGAATGAGTGTGAGAACCCGGAAATTTTCTAATTTTCAGGTCAATCCGAGCAGCGTATCTTGTGAAAAGACGGAATTACCCTTGCTGCCCTGGTTTTACCCGAATGTGAGAATTGCGTCTGTAATTGGTTATTTTGGTTGGGAATGCTTCCGAATTGGTTGTTGAGGTCTTCTGATGAAATGTAGCCCTGTTTCTTATCTTTCGGATAGCTTTGGAATTTCTGAATTTGGACTTAGGTAGGTTCATTTATGATGTTTGCACCAGAATGCGATTGGTGAACCTGTTTTTGCGGTTCTGGTGTAGTATCTTGCATTTTTGACCTGGTTACACTCGATACTGGACAGAGTTGGCTTCTTCAGCATTGTAGCCTGATCTCTTAGCTTCGAAACGGTGCGTCTTGGACCTTCATCCGATAATCGTAGTGCCTTTGGTGCCATTACCGCAAAATGATGTCAAAAACTATTTTTCTGGGTTTGAGCTTAACTTTCATTTCCGGACTTTTCCCTAGCTTGACTTGTATTTGTACTTCTGGGAGCTTGCTGAATGGCTATTGAATGAACTTGTTGTTGTGTGTGTACCTTTGGGTTTGAATGAGAAATATAATGAAGCCATGACGGCTGCAAAAGTAAGCAAATTTAGGGGAAGTGTTGTCCGAACTTTTAAAGGGCTTGATTGCTTTGCGTTTGTGATCTAAGGCTTGGATTTGAGTAAGGCGATGATATTTGATGGATGGTTTCTGAACCGTGGAGGTGAGTGACCCTAAACTGTTTCCAAAGTTTTTATTGAAATGTTTCTTGCATTATTTACTCGACGGCATCTCATGCGTGCTTGCATGTGAATTCATGATATGATTTTGGCTTCAATGAGTTCTGGGAAAGTCTTGTGATGGACACCAACGTCTCCACCCTGTTTATGGTTCATGTTGATGTTATCTGGAGCTCAAAAAGGGGCTCCCTCTCACTGTTAATGTTAAATGATCTATTTGAGCGTTGGGTGTTCAAGTGCAATGATTTCACTGGCTCACGAGAGCAATAAATGTACATTTGATCTTGGAATCATGACATCATTGAAATGCATTATTGTGAAATATATTTGATGACTGCTTTTACTGGTTACTCGCTGAGCTTCTAGCTCACCCAAAAATGATTTTATTCCCCTCCACAGGGCTCAAGGCGAAGGAATGGCGAGTAGTAGATATTCATGTGGCTGGATGGCATATATCTTGTACAGTTTGGATTTGGAATCATTTGATGTATAGTTGAAAATTTAGTTTCCGCTTCGCTTATGACATGTAATTATTGAAGAACTTGTTGTAATATTTGAGATTTATATTGTAATTCATTTGAGGATTGTAGTGAACGGCTGAGTCCCGGCGAGAGCTGGGCAGGCGGCCCGCCGAACCCTTTGGTTCGCCTTAGGGGGAGGTGGGGCCGTCACAGTTGGTATCAGAGCTTAGGCTTCAGATTCTTGTAGTGTATCCTAGGCTTGAAGTTTAGGATGCCGGACAGTGGGTTTGGTCTGAAATATTAGTGATTCTTGCGGGATGTCTCGACTTGATTGGTATCAGATGGAATGTCGAGGACGACGTTCTTTTAAGGAGGGGAGTTTGTGATGCCCCGAAAGAATAAGTGTGAGAACCCGAAAATTTTCTAATTTTCAGGTCAATCCGAGCAGCGTATCTTGTGAAAAGACGGAATTACCCTTGCTGCCCTGGTTTTACCCGAATGTGAGAATTGCGTCTGTAATTGGTTATTTTGGTTGGGAATGCTTCCGAATTCGTTGTTGAGGTCTTCTGATGAAATGTAGCCCTGTTTCTTATCTTTCGGATGGCTTTGGAATTTCTGAATTTGGACTTAGGTAGGTTCATTTATGATGTTTGCACCAGAATGCGATTGGTGAACCTGTTTTTGCGGTTCTGGTGTAGTATCTTGCATTTTTGACCTGGTTACACTCGATACTGGACAGAGTTGGCTCTTCAGCATTGTAGCCTGATCTCTTAGCTTCGAAACGGTGGGTCTTGGACCTTCATCCGATAATCGTAGTGCCTTTGGTGCCATTACCGCAAAATGATGGCAAAAACTGTTTTTCTGGGTTTGAGCTTAACTTTCATTTCCGGACTTTTCCCTAGCTTGACTTGTATTTGTACTTCTGGGAGCTTGCTGAATGGCTATTGAATGAACATGTTGTTGTGTGTGTACCTTTGGGTTTGAATGAGAAATATAATGAAGCCATGACGGCTGCAAAAGTAAGCAAATTTAGGGGAAGTGTTGTCCGAACTTTTAAAGGGCTTGATTGCTTTGCGTTTGTGATCTAAGGCTTGGATTTGAGTAAGGCGATGATATTTGATGGATGGTTTCTGAACCATGGAGGTGAGTGACCCTAAGCTGTTTCCAAAGTTATTATTGAAATGTTTTTTGCATTATTTACTCGACGGCATCTCATGCGTGCTTGCATGTGAATTCATGATATGATTTTGGCTTCAATGAGTTCTGGGAAAGTCTTGTGCTGGACACCAACGTCTCCACCCTGTTTATGGTTCATGTTGATGCTATCTGGAGCTCAAAAAGGGGCTCCCTCTCACTGTTAATGTAAAATGATCTATTTGAGCGTTGGGTGTTCAAGTGCAATGATTTCACTGGCTCACGAGAGCAATAAATGTACATTTGATCTTGGAATCATGACATCATTGAAATGCATTATTGTGAAATATATTTGATGACTGCTTTTACTGGTTACTCGCTGAACTTCTAGCTCCCCCCAAAACGATTTTATTCCCCTCCACAGGGCTCAAGGCGAAGGAATGGCGAGTAGTACATATTCATGTGGCTGGACGGCATATATCTTGTACAGTTTGGATTTGGAATCATTTGATGTATAGTTGAAAATTTAGTTTCCGCTTCGCTTATGACATGTAATTATTGAAGAACTTGTTGTAATATTTGAGATTTATATTGTAATTCATTTGAGGACTGTAGTGAACGGCTGAGTCCCGGCGAGAGCTGGGCAGGCGGCCCGCCGAACCCTTTGGTTCGCCTTAGAGGGAGGTGGGGCCGTCACAGTTGGTATCAGAGCTTAGGCTTCAGAGTCTTGTAGTGTATCCTAGGCTTGAAGTTTAGGATGCCGGACAGTGGGTTTGGTCTGAAATATTAGTGATTCTTGCGGGATGTCTCGACTTGATTGGTATAAGATGGAATGTCGAGGACGACGTTCTTTTAAGGAGGGGAGTTCGTGACGCCCCGAAAGAATGAGTGTGAGAACCCGGAAATTTTCTAATTTTCAGGTCAATCCGAGCAGCGTATCTTGTGAAAAGACGGAATTACCCTTGCTGCCCTGGTTTTACCCGAATGTGAGAATTGCGTCTGTAATTGGTTATTTTGGTTGGGAATGCTTCCGAATTGGTTGTTGAGGTCTTCTGATGAAATGTAGCCCTGTTTCTTATCTTTCGGATGGCTTTGGAATTTCTGAATTTGGACTTAGGTAGGTTCATTTATGATGTTTGTACCAGAATGCGATTGGCGAACCTGTTTTTGCGGTTCTGGTGTAGTATCTTGCATTTTTGACCTGGTTACACTCGATACTGGACAGAGTTGGCTTCTTCAGCATTGTAGCCTGATCTCTTAGCTTCGAAACGGTGGGTCTTGGACCTTCATCCGATAATCGTAGTGCCTTTGGTGCCATTACCGCAAAATGATGTCAAATACTGTTTTTCTGGGTTTGAGCTTAACTTTCATTTCCGGACTTTTCCCTAGCTTGACTTGTATTTGTACTTCTGGGAGCTTGCTGAATGGCTATTGAATGAACTTGTTGTTGTGTGTGTACCTTTGGGTTTGAATGAGAAATATAATGAAGCCATGACGGCTGCAAAAGTAAGTAAATTTAGGGGAAGTGTTGTCCGAAATTTTAAAGGGCTTGATTGCTTTGCGTTTGTGATCTAAGGCTTGGATTTGAGTAAGGCGATGATATTTGATGGATGGTTTCTGAACCATGGAGGTGAGTGACCCTAAACTGTTTCCAAAGTTTTTATTGAAATGTTTCTTGCATTATTTACTCGACGGCATCTCATGCGTGCTTGCATGTGAATTCATGATATGATTTTGGCTTCAATGAGTTCTGGGAAAGTCTTGTGCTGGACACCAATGTCTCCACCCTGTTTATGGTTCATGTTGATGTTATCTGGAGCTCAAAAAGGGGCTCCCTCTCACTGTTAATGTTAAATGATCTATTTGAGCGTTGGGTGTTCAAGTGCAATGATTTCACTGGCTCACGAGAGCAATAAATGTACATTTGATCTTGGAATCATGACATCATTGAAATGCATTATTGTGAAATATATTTGATGACTGCTTTTACTGGTTACTCGCTGAGCTTCTAGCTCCCCCCAAAACGATTTTATTCCCCTCCACAGGGCTCAAGGCGTAGGAAGGGCGAGTAGTACATATTCATGTGGCTGGATGGCATATATCTTGTACAGTTTGGATTTGGAATCATTTGATGTATAGTTGAAAATTTAGTTTCCGCTTCGCTTATGACATGTAATTATTGAAGAACTTGTTGTAATATTTGAGATTTATATTGTAATTCATTTGAGGACTGTAGTGAACGGCTGAGTCCCGGCGAGAGTTGGGCAGGCGGCCCGCCGAACCCTTTGGTTCGCCTTAGGGGGAGGTGGGGCCGTCACAGTTGGTATCAGAGCTTAGGCTTCAGATTCTTGTAGTGTATCCTAGGCTTGAAGTTTAGGATGCCGGACAGTGGGTTTGGTCTGAAATATTAGTGATTCTTGCGGGATGTCTCGACTTGATTGGTATAAGATGGAATGTCGAGGACGACGTTCTTTTAAGGAGGGGAGTTCGTGACGCCCTGAAAGAATGAGTGTGAGAACCCGGAAATTTTCTAATTTTCAGGTCAATCCGAGCAGCGTATCTTGTGAAAAGACGGAATTACCCTTGCTGCCCTGGTTTTACCCGAATGTGAGAATTGCGTCTGTAATTGGTTATTTTGGTTGGGAATGCTTCCGAATTGGTTGTTGAGGTCTTCTGATGAAATGTAGCCCTGTTTCTTATCTTTCGGATAGCTTTGGAATTTCTGAATTTGGACTTAGGTAGGTTCATTTATGATGTTTGCACCAGAATGCGATTGGTGAACCTGTTTTTACGGTTCTGGTGTAGTATCTTGCATTTTTGACCTGGTTACACTCGATACTGGACAGAGTTGGCTTCTTCAGCATTGTAGCCTGATCTCTTAGCTTCGAAACGGTGCATCTTGGACCTTCATCCGATAATCGTAGTGCCTTTGGTGCCATTACCGCAAAATGATGTCAAAAACTGTTTTTCTGGGTTTGAGCTTAACTTTCATTTCCGGACTTTTCCCTAGCTTGACTTGTATTTGTACTTCTGGGAGCTTGCTGAATGGCTATTGAATGAACTTGTTGTTGTGTGTGTACCTTTGGGTTTGAATGAGAAATATAATGAAGCCATGACGGCTGCAAAAGTAAGCAAATTTAGGGGAAGTGTTGTCCGAACTTTTAAAGGGCTTGATTGCTTTGCGTTTGTGATCTAAGGCTTGGATTTGAGTAAGGCGATGATATTTGATGGATGGTTTCTGAACCATGGAGGTGAGTGACCCTAAACTGTTTCCAAAGTTTTTATTGAAATGTTTCTTGCATTATTTACTCGACGGCATCTCATGCGTGCTTGCATGTGAATTCATGATATGATTTTGGCTTCAATGAGTTCTGGGAAAGTCTTGTGCTGGACACCAACGTCTCCACCCTGTTTATGGTTCATGTTGATGCTATCTGGAGCTCAAAAAGGGGCTCCCTCTCACTGTTAATGTAAAATGATCTATTTGAGCGTTGGGTGTTCAAGTGCAATGATTTCACTGGCTCACGAGAGCAATAAATGTACATTTGATCTTGGAATCATGACATCATTGAAATGCATTATTGTGAAATATATTTGATGACTGCTTTTACTGGTTACTCGCTGAGCTTCTAGCTCACCCCAAAATGATTTTATTCCCCTCCACAGGGCTCAAGGCGAAGGAATGGCGAGTAGTAGATATTCATGTGGCTGGATGGCATATATCTTGTACAGTTTGGATTTGGAATCATTTGATGTATAGTTGAAAATTTAGTTTCCGCTTCGCTTATGACATGTAATTATTGAAGAACTTGTTGTAATATTTGAGATTTATATTGTAATTCATTTGAGGATTGTAGTGAACGGCTGAGTCCCGGCGAGAGCTGGGCAGGCGGCCCGCCGAACCCTTTGGTTCGCCTTAGGGGGAGGTGGGGCCGTCACAGTTGGTATCAGAGCTTAGGCTTCAGATTCTTGTAGTGTATCCTAGGCTTGAAGTTTAGGATGCCGGACAGTGGGTTTGGTCTGAAATATTAGTGATTCTTGCGGGATGTCTCGACTTGATTGGTATAAGATGGAATGTCGAGGACGACGTTCTTTTAAGGAGGGGAGTTTGTGATGCCCCGAAAGAATGAGTGCGAGAACCCGGAAATTTTCTAATTTTCAGGTCAATCCGAGCAGCGTATCTTGTGAAAAGACGGAATTACCCTTGCTGCCCTGGTTTTACCCGAATGTGAGAATTGCGTCTGTAATTGGTTATTTTGGTTGGGAATGCTTCCGAATTCGTTGTTGAGGTCTTCTGATGAAATGTAGCCCTATTTCTTATCTTTCGGATGGCTTTGGAATTTCTGAATTTGGACTTAGGTAGGTTCATTTATGATGTTTGCACCAAAATGCGATTGGTGAACCTGTTTTTGCGGTTCTGGTGTAGTATCTTGCATTTTTGACCTGGTTACACTCGATACTGGACAGAGTTGGCTTCTTCAGCATTGTAGCCTCATCTCTTAGCTTCGAAACGGTGGGTCTTGGACCTTCATCCGATAATCGTAGTGCCTTTGGTACCATTACCGCAAAATGATGTCAAAAACTGTTTTTCTGGGTTTGAGCTTAACTTTCATTTCCGGACTTTTCCCTAGCTTGACTTGTATTTGTACTTCTGGGAGCTTGCTGAATGGCTATTGAATGAACTTGTTGTTGTGTGTGTACCTTTGGGTTTGAATGAGAAATATAATGAAGCCATGACGGCTGCAAAAGTAAGCAAATTTAGGGGAAGTGTTGTCCGAACTTTTAAAGGGCTTGATTGCTTTGCGTTTGTGATCTAAGGCTTGGATTTGAGTAAGGCGATGATATTTGATGGATGGTTTCTGAACCATGGAGGTGAGTGACCCTAAACTGTTTACAAAGTTATTATTGAAATGTTTCTTGCATTATTTACTCGACGGCATCTCATGCGTGCTTGCATGTGAATTCATGATATGATTTTGGCTTCAATGAGTTCTGGGAAAGTCTTGTGCTGGACACCAACGTCTCCACCCTGTTTATGGTTCATGTTGATGCTATCTGGAGCTCAAAAAGGGGCTCCCTCTCACTGTTAATGTAAAATGATCTATTTGAGCGTTGGGTGTTCAAGTGCAATGATTTCACTGGCTCACGAGAGCAATAAATGTACATTTGATCTTGGAATCATGACATCATTGAAATGCATTATTGTGAAATATATTTGATGACTGCTTTTACTGGTTACTCGCTGAGCTTCTAGCTCCCCCCAAAACGATTTTATTCCCCTCCACAGGGCTCAAGGCGTAGGAAGGGCGAGTAGTACATATTCATGTGGCTGGATGGCATATATCTTGTACAGTTTGGATTTGGAATCATTTGATGTATAGTTGAAAATTTAGTTTCCGCTTCGCTTATGACATGTAATTGTTGAAGAACTTGTTGTAATATTTGAGATTTATATTGTAATTCATTTGAGGACTGTAGTGAACGGCTGAGTCCCGGCGAGAGCTGGGCAGGCGGCCCGCCGAACCCTTTGGTTCGCCTTAGGGGGAGGTGGGGCCGTCACAGTTGGTATCAGAGCTTAGGCTTCAGATTCTTGTAGTGTATCCTAGGCTTGAAGTTTAGGATGCCGGACAGTGGGTTTGGTCTGAAATATTAGTGATTCTTGCGGGATGTCTCGACTTGATTGGTATAAGATGGAATGTCGAGGACGACGTTCTTTTAAGGAGGGGAGTTCGTGACGCCCCGAAAGAATGAGTGTGAGAACCCGGAAATTTTCTAATTTTCAGGTCAATCCGAGCAGCGTATCTTGTGAAAAGACGGAATTACCCTTGCTGCCCTGGTTTTACCCGAATGTGAGAATTGCGTCTGTAATTGGTTATTTTGGTTGGGAATGCTTCCGAATTCGTTGTTGAGGTCTTCTGATGAAATGTAGCCCTATTTCTTATCTTTCGGATGGCTTTGGAATTTCTGAATTTGGACTTAGGTAGGTTCATTTATGATGTTTGCACCAGAATGCGATTGGTGAACCTGTTTTTGCGGTTCTGGTGTAGTATCTTGCATTTTTGACCTGGTTACACTCGATACTGGACAGAGTTGGCTTCTTCAGCATTGTAGCCTGATCTCTTAGCTTCGAAACGGTGGGTCTTGGACCTTCATCCGATAATCGTAGTGCCTTTGGTACCATTACCGCAAAATGATGTCAAAAACTGTTTTTCTGGGTTTGAGCTTAACTTTCATTTCCGGACTTTTCCCTAGCTTGACTTGTATTTGTACTTCTGGGAGCTTGCTGAATGGCTATTGAATGAACTTGTTGTTGTGTGTGTACCTTTGGGTTTGAATGATAAATATAATGAAGCCATGACGGCTGCAAAAGTAAGCAAATTTAGGGGAAGTGTTGTCCGAACTTTTAAAGGGCTTGATTGCTTTGCGTTTGTGATCTAAGGGTTGGATTTGAGTAAGGCGATGATATTTGATGGATGGTTTCTGAACCATGGAGGTGAGTGACCCTAAACTGTTTCCAAAGTTATTATTGAAATGTTTCTTGCATTATTTACTCGACGGCATCTCATGCGTGCTTGCATGTGAATTCATGATATGATTTTGGCTTCAATGAGTTCTGGGAAAGTCTTGTGCTGGACACCAACGTCTCCACCCTGTTTATGGTTCATGTTGATGCTATCTGGAGCTCAAAAAGGGGCTCCCTCTCACTGTTAATGTAAAATGATCTATTTGAGCGTTGGGTGTTCAAGTGCAATGATTTCACTGGCTCACGAGAGCAATAAATGTACATTTGATCTTGGAATCATGACATCATTGAAATGCATTATTGTGAAATATATTTGATGACTGCTTTTACTGGTTACTCGCTGAGCTTCTAGCTCCCCCCAAAACGATTTTATTCCCCTCCACAGGGCTCAAGGCGTAGGAAGGGCGAGTAGTACATATTCATGTGGGTGGATGGCATATATCTTGTACAGTTTGGATTTGGAATCATTTGATGTATAGTTGAAAATTTAGTTTCCGCTTCGCTTATGACATGTAATTATTGAAGAACTTGTTGTAATATTTGAGATTTATATTGTAATTCATTTGAAGACTGTAGTGAACGGCTGAGTCCCGGCGAGAGCTGGGCAGGCGGCCCGCCGAACCCTTTGGTTCGCCTTAGGGGGAGGTGGGGCCGTCACAGTTGGTATCAGAGCTTAGGCTTCAGATTCTTGTAGTGTATCCTAGGCTTGAAGTTTAGGATGCCGGACAGTGGGTTTGGTCTGAAATATTAGTGATTCTTGCGGGATGTCTCGACTTGATTGGTATAAGATGGAATGTCGAGGACGACGTTCTTTTAAGGAGGGGAGTTCGTGACGCCCCGAAAGAATGAGTGTGAGAACCCGGAAATTTTCTAATTTTCAGGTCAATCCGAGCAGCGTATCTTGTGAAAAGACGGAATTACCCTTGCTGCCCTGGTTTTACCCGAATGTGAGAATTGCGTCTGTAATTGGTTATTTTGGTTGGGAATGCTTCCGAATTCGTTGTTGAGGTCTTCTGATGAAATGTAGCCCTATTTCTTATCTTTCGGATGGCTTTGGAATTTCTGAATTTGGACTTAGGTAGGTTCATTTATGATGTTTGCACCAGAATGCGATTGGTGAACCTGTTTTTGCGGTTCTGGTGTAGTATCTTGCATTTTTGACCTGGTTACACTCGATACTGGACAGAGTTGGCTTCTTCAGCATTGTAGCCTGATCTCTTAGCTTCGAAACGGTGGGTCTTGGACCTTCATCCGATAATCGTAGTGCCTTTGGTACCATTACCGCAAAATGATGTCAAAAACTGTTTTTCTGGGTTTGAGCTTAACTTTCATTTCCGGACTTTTCCCTAGCTTGACTTGTATTTGTACTTCTGGGAGCTTGCTGAATGGCTATTGAATGAACTTGTTGTTGTGTGTGTACCTTTGGGTTTGAATGATAAATATAATGAAGCCATGACGGCTGCAAAAGTAAGCAAATTTAGGGGAAGTGTTGTCCGAACTTTTAAAGGGCTTGATTGCTTTGCGTTTGTGATCTAAGGGTTGGATTTGAGTAAGGCGATGATATTTGATGGATGGTTTCTGAACCATGGAGGTGAGTGACCCTAAACTGTTTCCAAAGTTATTATTGAAATGTTTCTTGCATTATTTACTCGACGGCATCTCATGCGTGCTTGCATGTGAATTCATGATATGATTTTGGCTTCAATGAGTTCTGGGAAAGTCTTGTGCTGGACACCAACGTCTCCACCCTGTTTATGGTTCATGTTGATGCTATCTGGAGCTCAAAAAGGGGCTCCCTCTCACTGTTAATGTAAAATGATCTATTTGAGCGTTGGGTGTTCAAGTGCAATGATTTCACTGGCTCACGAGAGCAATAAATGTACATTTGATCTTGGAATCATGACATCATTGAAATGCATTATTGTGAAATATATTTGATGACTGCTTTTACTGGTTACTCGCTGAGCTTCAAGCTCCCCCCAAAACGATTTTATTCCCCTCCACAGGGCTCAAGGCGTAGGAAGGGCGAGTAGTACATATTCATGTGGGTGGATGGCATATATCTTGTACAGTTTGGATTTGGAATCATTTGATGTATAGTTGAAAATTTAGTTTCCGCTTCGCTTATGACATGTAATTATTGAAGAACTTGTTGTAATATTTGAGATTTATATTGTAATTCATTTGAGGACTGTAGTGAACGGCTGAGTCCCGGCGAGAGCTGGGCAGGCGGCCCGCCGAACCCTTTGGTTCGCCTTAGGGGGAGGTGGGGCCGTCACAGTTGGTATCAGAGCTTAGGCTTCAGATTCTTGTAGTGTATCCTAGGCTTGAAGTTTAGGATGCCGGACAGTGGGTTTGGTCTGAAATATTAGTGATTCTTGCGGGATGTCTCGACTTGATTGGTATAAGATGGAATGTCGAGGACGACGTTCTTTTAAGGAGGGGAGTTCGTGACGCCCCGAAAGAATGAGTGTGAGAACCCGGAAATTTTCTAATTTTCAGGTCAATCCGAGCAGCGTATCTTGTGAAAAGACGGAATTACCCTTGCTGCCCTGGTTTTACCCGAATGTGAGAATTGCGTCTGTAATTGGTTATTTTGGTTGGGAATGCTTCCGAATTCGTTGTTGAGGTCTTCTGATGAAATGTAGCCCTATTTCTTATCTTTCGGATGGCTTTGGAATTTCTGAATTTGGACTTAGGTAGGTTCATTTATGATGTTTGCACCAGAATGCGATTGGTGAACCTGTTTTTGCGGTTCTGGTGTAGTATCTTGCATTTTTGACCTGGTTACACTCGATACTGGACAGAGTTGGCTTCTTCAGCATTGTAGCCTGATCTCTTAGCTTCGAAACGGTGGGTCTTGGACCTTCATCCGATAATCGTAGTGCCTTTGGTACCATTACCGCAAAATGATGTCAAAAACTGTTTTTCTGGGTTTGAGCTTAACTTTCATTTCCGGACTTTTCCCTAGCTTGACTTGTATTTGTACTTCTGGGAGCTTGCTGAATGGCTATTGAATGAACTTGTTGTTGTGTGTGTACCTTTGGGTTTGAATGATAAATATAATG
Organism: Coffea arabica; assembly: GCF_036785885.1. Classification (NCBI taxonomy): domain Eukaryota; kingdom Viridiplantae; phylum Streptophyta; class Magnoliopsida; order Gentianales; family Rubiaceae; genus Coffea; species Coffea arabica. Next base: position 18,891,178 of record NC_092318.1, on the reverse strand, counting down.
AAGCCATGACGGCTGCAAAAGTAAGCAAATTTAGGGGAAGTGTTGTCCGAACTTTTAAAGGGCTTGATTGCTTTGCGTTTGTGATCTAAGGGTTGGATTTGAGTAAGGCGATGATATTTGATGGATGGTTTCTGAACCATGGAGGTGAGTGACCCTAAACTGTTTCCAAAGTTATTATTGAAATGTTTCTTGCATTATTTACTCGACGGCATCTCATGCGTGCTTGCATGTGAATTCATGATATGATTTTGGCTTCAATGAGTTCTGGGAAAGTCTTGTGCTGGACACCAACGTCTCCACCCTGTTTATGGTTCATGTTGATGCTATCTGGAGCTCAAAAAGGGGCTCCCTCTCACTGTTAATGTAAAATGATCTATTTGAGCGTTGGGTGTTCAAGTGCAATGATTTCACTGGCTCACGAGAGCAATAAATGTACATTTGATCTTGGAATCATGACATCATTGAAATGCATTATTGTGAAATATATTTGATGACTGCTTTTACTGGTTACTCGCTGAGCTTCTAGCTCCCCCCAAAACGATTTTATTCCCCTCCACAGGGCTCAAGGCGTAGGAAGGGCGAGTAGTACATATTCATGTGGCTGGATGGCATATATCTTGTACAGTTTGGATTTGGAATCATTTGATGTATAGTTGAAAATTTAGTTTCCGCTTCGCTTATGACATGTAATTATTGAAGAACTTGTTGTAATATTTGAGATTTATATTGTAATTCATTTGAGGACTGTAGTGAACGGCTGAGTCCCGGCGAGAGCTGGGCAGGCGGCCCGCCGAACCCTTTGGTTCGCCTTAGGGGGAGGTGGGGCCGTCACAGTTGGTATCAGAGCTTAGGCTTCAGATTCTTGTAGTGTATCCTAGGCTTGAAGTTTAGGATGCCGAACAGTGGGTTTGGTCTGAAATATTAGTGATTCTTGCGGGATGTCTCGACTTGATTGGTATAAGATGGAATGTCGAGGACGACGTTCTTTTAAGGAGGGGAGTTTGTGATGCCCCGAAAGAATGAGTGTGAGAACCCGGAAATTTTCTAATTTTCAGGTCAATCCGAGCAGCGTATCTTGTGAAAAGACGGAATTACCCTTGCTGCCCTGGTTTTACCCGAATGTGAGAATTGCGTCTGTAATTGGTTATTTTGGTTGGGAATGCTTCCGAATTCGTTGTTGAGGTCTTCTGATGAAATGTAGCCCTATTTCTTATCTTTCGGATGGCTTTGGAATTTCTGAATTTGGACTTAGGTAGGTTCATTTATGATGTTTGCACCAGAATGCGATTGGTGAACCTGTTTTTGCGGTTCTGGTGTAGTATCTTGCATTTTTGACCTGGTTACACTCGATACTGGACAGAGTTGGCTTCTTCAGCATTGTAGCCTGATCTCTTAGCTTCGAAACGGTGGGTCTTGGACCTTCATCCGATAATCGTAGTGCCTTTGGTACCATTACCGTAAAATGATGTCAAAAACTGTTTTTCTGGGTTTGAGCTTAACTTTCATTTCCGGACTTTTCCCTAGCTTGACTTGTATTTGTACTTCTGGGAGCTTGCTGAATGGCTATTGAATGAACTTCTTGTTGTGTGTGTACCTTTGGGTTTGAATGAGAAATATAATGAAGCCATGACGGCTGCAAAAGTAAGCAAATTTAGGGGAAGTGTTGTCCGAACTTTTAAAGGGCTTGATTGCTTTGCGTTTGTGATCTAAGGCTTGGATTTGAGTAAGGCGATGATATTTGATGGATGGTTTCTGAACCATGGAGGTGAGTGACCCTAAACTGTTTCCAAAGTTTTTATTGAAATGTTTCTTGCATTATTTACTCGACGGCATCTCATGCGTGCTTGCATGTGAATTCATGATATGATTTTGGCTTCAATGAGTTCTGGGAAAGTCTTGTGCTGGACACCAACGTCTCCACCCTGTTTATGGTTCATGTTGATGCTATCTGGAGCTCAAAAAGGGGCTCCCTCTCACTGTTAATGTAAAATGATCTATTTGAGCGTTGGGTGTTCAAGTGCAATGATTTCACTGGCTCACGAGAGCAATAAATGTACATTTGATCTTGGAATCATGACATCATTGAAATGCATTATTGTGAAATATATTTGATGACTGCTTTTACTGGTTACTCGCTGAGCTTCTAGCTCACCCCAAAATGATTTTATTCCCCTCCACAGGGCTCAAGGCGAAGGAATGGCGAGTAGTAGATATTCATGTGGCTGGATGGCATATATCTTGTACAGTTTGGATTTGGAATCATTTGATGTATAGTTGAAAATTTAGTTTCCGCTTCGCTTATGACATGTAATTATTGAAGAACTTGTTGTAATATTTGAGATTTATATTGTAATTCATTTGAGGACTGTAGTGAACGGCTGAGTCCCGGCGAGAGCTGGGCAGGCGGCCCGCCGAACCCTTTGGTTCGCCTTAGAGGGAGGTGGGGCCGTCACAGTTGGTATCAGAGCTTAGGCTTCAGAGTCTTGTAGTGTATCCTAGGCTTAAAGTTTAGGATGCCGGACAGTGGGTTTGGTCTGAAATATTAGTGATTCTTGCGGGATGTCTCGACTTGATTGGTATAAGATGGAATGTCGAGGACGACGTTCTTTTAAGGAGGGGAGTTCGTGACGCCCCGAAAGAATGAGTTTGAGAACCCGGAAATTTTCTAATTTTCAGGTCAATCCGAGCAGCGTATCTTGTGAAAAGACGGAATTACCCTTGCTGCCCTGGTTTTACCCGAATGTGAGAATTGCGTCTGTAATTGGTTATTTTGGTTGGGAATGCTTCCGAATTGGTTGTTGAGGTCTTCTGATGAAATGTAGCCCTGTTTCTTATCTTTCGGATGGCTTTGGAATTTCTGAATTTGGACTTAGGTAGGTTCATTTATGATGTTTGCACCAGAATGCGATTGGCGAACCTATTTTTGCGGTTCTGGTGTAGTATCTTGCATTTTTGACCTGGTTACACTCGATACTGGACAGAGTTGGCTTCTTCAGCATTGTAGCCTGATCTCTTAGCTTCGAAACGGTGGGTCTTGGACCTTCATCCGATAATCGTAGTGCCTTTGGTGCCATTACCGCAAAATGATGTCAAAAACTGTTTTTCTGGGTTTGAGCTTAACTTTCATTTCCGGACTTTTCCCTAGCTTGACTTGTATTTGTACTTCTGGGAGCTTGCTGAATGGCTATTGAATGAACTTGTTGTTGTGTGTGTACCTTTGGGTTTGAATGAGAAATATAATGAAGCCATGACGGCTGCAAAAGTAAGTAAATTTAGGGGAAGTGTTGTCCGAAATTTTAAAGGGCTTGATTGCTTTGCGTTTGTGATCTAAGGCTTGGATTTGAGTAAGGCGATGATATTTGATGGATGGTTTCTGAACCATGGAGGTGAGTGACCCTAAATTGTTTCCAAAGTTTTTATTGAAATGTTTCTTGCATTATTTACTCGACGGCATCTCATGCGTGCTTGCATGTGAATTCATGATATGATTTTGGCTTCAATGAGTTCTGGGAAAGTCTTGTGCTGGACACCAATGTCTCCACCCTGTTTATGGTTCATGTTGATGTTATCTGGAGCTCAAAAAGGGGCTCCCTCTCACTGTTAATGTTAAATGATCTATTTGAGCGTTGGGTGTTCAAGTGCAATGATTTCACTGGCTCACGAGAGCAATAAATGTACATTTGATCTTGGAATCATGACATCATTGAAATGCATTATTGTGAAATATATTTGATGACTGCTTTTACTGGTTACTCGCTGAGCTTCTAGCTCCCCCCAAAACGATTTTATTCCCCTCCACAGGGCTCAAGGCGTAGGAAGGGCGAGTAGTACATATTCATGTGGCTGGATGGCATATATCTTGTACAGTTTGGATTTGGAATCATTTGATGTATAGTTGAAAATTTAGTTTCCGCTTCGCTTATGACATGTAATTATTGAAGAACTTGTTGTAATATTTGAGATTTATATTGTAATTCATTTGAGGACTGTAGTGAACGGCTGAGTCCCGGCGAGAGATGGGCAGGCGGCCCGCCGAACCCTTTGGTTCGCCTTAGGGGGAGGTGGGGCCGTCACAGTTGGTATCAGAGCTTAGGCTTCAGATTCTTGTAGTGTATCCTAGGCTTGAAGTTTAGGATGGCGGACAGTGGGTTTGGTCTGAAATATTAGTGATTCTTGCGGGATGTCTCGACTTGATTGGTATAAGATGGAATGTCGAGGACGACGTTCTTTTAAGGAGGGGAGTTCGTGACGCCCCGAAAGAATGAGTGTGAGAACCCGGAAATTTTCTAATTTTCAGGTCAATCCGAGCAGCGTATCTTGTGAAAAGACGGAATTACCCTTGCTGCCCTGGTTTTACCCGAATGTGAGAATTGCGTCTGTAATTGGTTATTTTGGTTGGGAATGCTTCCGAATTGGTTGTTGAGGTCTTCTGATGAAATGTAGCCCTGTTTCTTATCTTTCGGATAGCTTTGGAATTTCTGAATTTGGACTTAGGTAGGTTCATTTATGATGTTTGCACCAGAATGCGATTGGTGAACCTGTTTTTGCGGTTCTGGTGTAGTATCTTGCATTTTTGACCTGGTTACACTCGATACTGGACAGAGTTGGCTTCTTCAGCATTGTAGCCTGATCTCTTAGCTTCGAAACGGTGCGTCTTGGACCTTCATCCGATAATCGTAGTGCCTTTGGTGCCATTACCGCAAAATGATGTCAAAAACTATTTTTCTGGGTTTGAGCTTAACTTTCATTTCCGGACTTTTCCCTAGCTTGACTTGTATTTGTACTTCTGGGAGCTTGCTGAATGGCTATTGAATGAACTTGTTGTTGTGTGTGTACCTTTGGGTTTGAATGAGAAAAATAATGAAGCCACGACGGCTGCAAAAGTAAGCAAATTTAGGGGAAGTATTGTCCGAACTTTTAAAGGGCTTGATTGCTTTGCGTTTGTGATCTAAGGCTTTTATTTGAGTAAGGCGATGATATTTGATGGATGGTTTCTGAACCATGGAGGTGAGTGACCCTAAACTGTTTCCAAAGTTTTTATTGAAATGTTTCTTGCATTATTTACTCGACGGCATCTCATGCGTGCTTGCATGTGAATTCATGATATGATTTTGGCTTCAATGAGTTCTGGGAAAGTCTTGTGCTGGACACCAACGTCTCCACCCTGTTTATGGTTCATGTTGATGTTATCTGGAGCTCAAAAAGGGGCTCCCTCTCACTGTTAATGTTAAATGATCTATTTGAGCGTTGGGTGTTCAAGTGCAATGATTTCACTGGCTCACGAGAGCAATAAATGTACATTTGATCTTGGAATCATGACATCATTGAAATGCATTATTGTGAAATATATTTGATGACTGCTTTTACTGGTTACTCGCTCAGCTTCTAGCTCCCCCCAAAATGATTTTATTCCCCTCCACAGGGCTCAAGGCGAAGGAAGGGCGAGTAGTACATATTCATGTGGTTGGATGGCATATATCTTGTACAGTTTGGATTTGGAATCATTTGATGTATAGTTGAAAATTTAGTTTCCGCTTCGCTTATGACATGTAATTATTGAAGAACTTGTTGTAATATTTGAGATTTATATTGTAATTCATTTGAGGACTGTAGTGAACGGCTAAGTCCCGGCGAGAGCTGGGCAGGCGGCCCGCCGAACCCTTTGGTTCGCCTTAGGGGGAGGTGGGGCCGTCACAGTTGGTATCAGAGCTTAGGCTTCAGATTCTTGTAGTGTATCCTAGGCTTGAAGTTTAGGATGCCGGACAGTGGGTTTGGTCTGAAATATTAGTGATTCTTGCGGGATGTCTCGACTTGATTGGTATAAGATGGAATGTCGAGGACGACGTTCTTTTAAGGAGGGGAGTTTGTGATGCCCCGAAAGAATGAGTATGAGAACCCGGAAATTTTCTAATTTTCAGGTCAATCCGAGCAGCGTATCTTGTGAAAAGACGGAATTACCCTTGCTGCCCTGGTTTTACCCGAATGTGAGAATTGCGTCTGTAATTGGTTATTTTGGTTGGGAATGCTTCCGAATTCGTTGTTGAGGTCTTCTGATGAAATGTAGCCCTGTTTCTTATCTTTCGGATAGCTTTGGAATTTCTGAATTTGGACTTAGGTAGGTTCATTTATGATGTTTGCACCAGAATGCGATTGGTGAACCTGTTTTTGCGGTTCTGGTGTAGTATCTTGCATTTTTGACCTGGTTACACTCGATATTGGACAGAGTTGGCTCTTCAGCATTGTAGCCTGATCTCTTAGCTTCGAAACGGTGGGTCTTGGACCTTCATCCGATAATCGTAGTGCCTTTGGTGCCATTACCGCAAAATGATGGCAAAAACTGTTTTTCTGGGTTTGAGCTTAACTTTCATTTCCGGACTTTTCCCTAGCTTGACTTGTATTTGTACTTCTGGGAGCTTGCTGAATGGCTATTGAATGAACTTGTTGTTGTGTGTGTACCTTTGGGTTTGAATGAGAAATATAATGAAGCCACGACGGCTGCAAAAGTAAGCAAATTTAGGGGAAGTGTTGTCCGAACTTTTAAAGGGCTTGATTGCTTTGCGTTTGTGATCTAAGGCTTGGATTTGAGTAAGGCGATGATATTTGATGGATGGTTTCTGAACCATGGAGGTGAGTGACCCTAAACTGTTTCCAAAGTTTTTATTGAAATGTTTCTTGCATTATTTACTCGACGGCATCTCATGCGTGCTTGCATGTGAATTCATGATATGATTTTGGCTTCAATGAGTTCTGGGAAAGTCTTGTGCTGGACACCAACGTCTCCACCCTGTTTATGGTTCATGTTGATGTTATCTGGAGCTCAAAAAGGGGCTCCCTCTCACTGTTAATGTTAAATGATCTATTTGAGCGTTGGGTGTTCAAGTGCAATGATTTCACTGGCTCACGAGAGCAATAAATGTACATTTGATCTTGGAATCATGACATCATTGAAATGCATTATTGTGAAATATATTTGATGACTGCTTTTGCTGGTTACTCGCTCAGCTTCTAGCTCCCCCCAAAATGATTTTATTCCCCTCCACAGGGCTCAAGGCGAAGGAAGGGCGAGTAGTACATATTCATGTGGCTGGATGGCATATATCTTGTACAGTTTGGATTTGGAATCATTTGATGTATAGTTGAAAATTTAGTTTCCGCTTCGCTTATGACATGTAATTATTGAAGAACTTGTTGTAATATTTGAGATTTATATTGTAATTCATTTGAGGACTGTAGTGAACGGCTAAGTCCCGGCGAGAGCTGGGCAGGCGGCCCGCCGAACCCTTTGGTTCGCCTTAGGGGGAGGTGGGGCCGTCACAGTTGGTATCAGAGCTTAGGCTTCAGATTCTTGTAGTGTATCCTAGGCTTGAAGTTTAGGATGCCGGACAGTGGGTTTGGTCTGAAATATTAGTGATTCTTGCGGGATGTCTCGACTTGATTGGTATAAGATGGAATGTCGAGGACGACGTTCTTTTAAGGAGGGGAGTTTGTGACACCCCGAAAGAATGAGTGTGAGAACCCAGAAATTTTCTAATTTTCAGGTCAATCCGAGCAGCGTATCTTGTGAAAAGACGGAATTACCCTTGCTGCCCTGGTTTTACCCGAATGTGAGAATTGCGTCTGTAATTGGTTATTTTGGTTGGGAATGCTTCCGAATTCGTTGTTGAGGTCTTCTGATGAAATGTAGCCCTATTTCTTATCTTTCGGATGGCTTTGGAATTTCTGAATTTGGACTTAGGTAGGTTCATTTATGATGTTTGCACCAGAATGCGATTGGTGAACCTGTTTTTGCGGTTCTGGTGTAGTATCTTGCATTTTTGACCTGGTTACACTCGATACTGGACAGAGTTGGCTTCTTCAGCATTGTAGCCTGATCTCTTAGCTTCGAAACGGTGGGTCTTGGACCTTCATCCGATAATCGTAGTGCCTTTGGTACCATTACCGCAAAATGATGTCAAAAACTGTTTTTCTGGGTTTGAGCTTAACTTTCATTTCCGAACTTTTCCCTAGCTTGACTTGTATTTGTACTTCTGGGAGCTTGCTGAATGGCTATTGAATGAACTTGTTGTTGTGTGTGTACCTTTGGGTTTGAATGAGAAATATAATGAAGCCATGACGGCTGCAAAAGTAAGCAAATTTTGGGGAAGTGTTGTCCGAAATTTTAAAGGGCTTGATTGCTTTGCGTTTGTGATCTAAGGGTTGGATTTGAGTAAGGCGATGATATTTGATGGATGGTTTCTGAACCATGGAGGTGAGTGACCCTAAACTGTTTCCAAAGTTTTTATTGAAATGTTTCTTGCATTATTTACTCGACGGCATCTCATGCGTGCTTGCATGTGAATTCATGATATGATTTTGGCTTCAATGAGTTCTGGGAAAGTCTTGTGATGGACACCAACGTCTCCACCCTGTTTATGGTTCATGTTGATGTTATCTGGAGCTCAAAAAGGGGCTCCCTCTCACTGTTAATGTTAAATGATCTATTTGAGCGTTGGGTGTTCAAGTGCAATGATTTCACTGGCTCACGAGAGCAATAAATGTACATTTGATCTTGGAATCATGACATCATTGAAATGCATTATTGTGAAATATATTTGATGACTGCTTTTACTGGTTACTCGCTGAGCTTCTAGCTCCCCCCAAAATGATTTTATTCCCCTCCACAGGGCTCAAGGCGAAGGAAGGGCGAGTAGTACATATTCATGTGGCTGGATGGCATATATCTTGTACAGTTTGGATTTGGAATCATTTGATGTATAGTTGAAAATTTAGTTTCCGATTCGCTTATGACATGTAATTATTGAAGAACTTGTTGTAATATTTGAGATTTATATTGTAATTCATTTGAGGACTGTAGTGAACGGCTGAGTCCCGGCGAGAGCTGGGCAGGCGGCCCGCCGAACCCTTTGGTTCGCCTTAGGGGGAGGTAGGGCCGTCACAGTTGGTATCAGAATTTAGGCTTCAGATTCTTGTAGTGTATCCTAGGCTTGAAGATTAGGATGCCGGACAGTGGGTTTGGTCTGAAATATTAGTGATTCTTGCGGGATGTCTCGACTTGATTGGTATAAGATGGAATGTCGAGGACGACGTTCTTTTAAGGAGGGGAGTTTGTGACGCCCCGAAAGAATGAGTGTGAGAACCCAGAAATTTTCTAATTTTCAGGTCAATCCGAGCAGCGTATCTTGTGAAAAGACGGAATTACCCTTGCTGCCCTGGTTTTACCCGAATGTGAGAATTGCGTCTGTAATTGGTTATTTTGGTTGGGAATGCTTCCGAATTGGTTGTTGAGGTCTTCTGATGAAATGTAGCCCTGTTTCTTATCTTTCGGATGGCTTTGGAATTTCTGAATTTGGACTTAGGTAGGTTGATTTATGATGTTTGCACCAGAATGCGATTGGCGAACCTATTTTTGCGGTTCTGGTGTAGTATCTTGCATTTTTTACCTGGTTACACTCGATACTGGACAGAGTTGGCTTCTTCAGTATTGTAGCCTGATCTCTTAGCTTCGAAACGGTGGGTCTTGGACCTTCATCCGATAATCGTAGTGCCTTTGGTGCCATTACCCTAAAATGATGTCAAAAACTATTTTTCTGGGTTTGAGCTTAACTTTCATTTCTGGACTTTTCCCTAGCTTGACTTGTATTTGTACTTCTGGGAGCTTGCTGAATGGCTATTGAATGAACTTGTTGTTGTGTGTGTACCTTTGGGTTTGAATGAGAAATATAATGAAGCCATGACGGCTGCAAAAGTAAGCAAATTTAGGGGAAGTGTTGTCCGAACTTTTAAAGGGCTTGATTGCTTTGCGTTTGTGATCTAAGGCTTGGATTTGAGTAAGGCGATGATATTTGATGGATGGTTTCTGAACCATGGAGGTGAGTGACCCTAAACTGTTTCCAAAGTTATTATTGAAATGTTTCTTGCATTATTTACTCGACGGCATCTCATGCGTGCTTGCATGTGAATTCATGATATGATTTTGGCTTCAATGAGTTCTGGAAAAGTCTTGTGCTGGACACCAACGTCTCCACCCTGTTTATGGTTCATGTTGATGCTATCTGGAGCTCAAAAAGGGGCTCCCTCTCACTGTTAATGTAAAATGATCTATTTGAGCGTTGGGTGTTCAAGTGCAATGATTTCACTGGCTCACGAGAGCAATAAATGTACATTTGATCTTGGAATCATGACATCATTGAAATGCATTATTGTGAAATATATTTGATGACTGCTTTTACTGGTTACTCGCTGAGCTTCTAGCTCCCCCCAAAACGATTTTATTCCCCTCCACAGGGCTCAAGGCGAAGGAATGGCGAGTAGTACATATTCATGTGGCTGGATGGCATATATCTTGTACAGTTTGGATTTGGAATCATTTGATGTATAGTTGAAAATTTAGTTTCCGCTTCGCTTATGACATGTAATTATTGAAGAACTTGTTGTAATATTTGAGATTTATATTGTAATTCATTTGAGGACTGTAGTGAACGGCTGAGTCCCGGCGAGAGCTGGGCAGGCGGCCCGCCGAACCCTTTGGTTCGCCTTAGGGGGAGGTGGGGCCGTCACAGTTGGTATCAGAGCTTAGGCTTCAGATTCTTGTAGTGTATCCTAGGCTTGAAGTTTAGGATGCCGGACAGTGGGTTTGGTCTGAAATATTAGTGATTCTTGCGGGATGTCTCGACTTGATTGGTATAAGATGGAATGTCGAGGACGACGTTCTTTTAAGGAGGGGAGTTCGTGACGCCCCGAAAGAATGAGTGTGAGAACCCGGAAATTTTCTAATTTTCAGGTCAATCCGAGCAGCGTATCTTGTGAAAAGACGGAATTACCCTTGCTGCCCTGGTTTTACCCGAATGTGAGAATTGCGTCTGTAATTGGTTATTTTGGTTGGGAATGCTTCCGAATTGGTTGTTGAGGTCTTCTGATGAAATGTAGCCCTGTTTCTTATCTTTCGGATGGCTTTGGAATTTCTGAATTTGGACTTAGGTAGGTTCATTTATGATGTTTGCACCAGAATGCGATTGGTGAACCTGTTTTTGCGGTTCTGGTGTAGTATCTTGCATTTTTGACCTGGTTACACTCGATACTGGACAGAGTTGGCTTCTTCAGCATTGTAGCCTGATCTCTTAGCTTCGAAACGGTGCGTCTTCGACCTTCATCCGATAATCGTAGTGCCTTTGGTGCCATTACCGCAAAATGATGTCAAAAACTGTTTTTCTGGGTTTGAGCTTAACTTTCATTTCCGGACTTTTCCCTAGCTTGACTTGTATTTGTACTTCTGGGAGCTTGCTGAATGGCTATTGAATGAACTTGTTGTTGTGTGTGTACCTTTGGGTTTGAATGAGAAATATAATGAAGCCACGACGGCTGCAAAAGTAAGCAAATTTAGGGGAAGTGTTGTCCGAACTTTTAAAGGGCTTGATTGCTTTGCGTTTGTGATCTAAGGCTTGGATTTGAGTAAGGCGATGATATTTGATGGATGGTTTCTGAACCATGGAGGTGAGTGACCCTAAACTGTTTCCAAAGTTTTTATTGAAATGTTTCTTGCATTATTTACTCGACGGCATCTCATGCGTGCTTGCATGTGAATTCATGATATGATTTTGGCTTCAATGAGTTCTGGGAAAGTCTTGTGCTGGACACCAACGTCTCCACCCTGTTTATGGTTCATGTTGATGTTATCTGGAGCTCAAAAAGGGGCTCCCTCTCACTGTTAATGTTAAATGATCTATTTGAGCGTTGGGTGTTCAAGTGCAATGATTTCACTGGCTCACGAGAGCAATAAATGTACATTTGATCTTGGAATCATGACATCATTGAAATGCATTATTGTGAAATATATTTGATGACTGCTTTTGCTGGTTACTCGCTCAGCTTCTAGCTCCCCCCAAAATGATTTTATTCCCCTCCACAGGGCTCAAGGCGAAGGAAGGGCGAGTAGTACATATTCATGTGGCTGGATGGCATATATCTTGTACAGTTTGGATTTGGAATCATTTGATGTATAGTTGAAAATTTAGTTTCCGCTTCGCTTATGACATGTAATTATTGAAGAACTTGTTGTAATATTTGAGATTTATATTGTAATTCATTTGAGGACTGTAGTGAACGGCTAAGTCCCGGCGAGAGCTGGGCAGGCGGCCCGCCGAACCCTTTGGTTCGCCTTAGGGGGAGGTGGGGCCGTCACAGTTGGTATCAGAGCTTAGGCTTCAGATTCTTGTAGTGTATCCTAGGCTTGAAGTTTAGGATGCCGGACAGTGGGTTTGGTCTGAAATATTAGTGATTCTTGCGGGATGTCTCGACTTGATTGGTATAAGATGGAATGTCGAGGACGACGTTCTTTTAAGGAGGGGAGTTTGTGACACCCCGAAAGAATGAGTGTGAGAACCCAGAAATTTTCTAATTTTCAGGTCAATCCGAGCAGCGTATCTTGTGAAAAGACGGAATTACCCTTGCTGCCCTGGTTTTACCCGAATGTGAGAATTGCGTCTGTAATTGGTTATTTTGGTTGGGAATACTTCCGAATTGGTTGTTGAGGTCTTCTGATGAAATGTAGCCCTGTTTCTTATCTTTCGGATGGCTTTGGAATTTCTGAATTTGGACTTAGGTAGGTTGATTTATGATGTTTGCACCAGAATGCGATTGGCGAACCTATTTTTGCGGTTCTGGTGTAGTATCTTGCATTTTTGACCTGGTTACACTCGATACTGGACAGAGTTGGCTTCTTCAGCATTGTAGCCTGATCTCTTAGCTTCGAAACGGTGGGTCTTGGACCTTCATCCGATAATCGTAGTGCCTTTGGTGCCATTACCGTAAAATGATGTCAAAAACTATTTTTCTGGGTTTGAGCTTAACTTTCATTTCCGGACTTTTCCCTAGCTTGACTTGTATTTGTACTTCTGGGAGCTTGCTAAATGGCTATTGAATGAACTTGTTGTTGTGTGTGTACCTTTGGGTTTGAATGAGAAATATAATGAAGCCATGACGGCTGCAAAAGTAAGCAAATTTAGGGGAAGTGTTGTCCGAACTTTTAAAGGGCTTGATTGCTTTGCGTTTGTGATCTAAGGCTTGGATTTGAGTAAGGCGATGATATTTGATGGATGGTTTCTGAACCATGGAGGTGAGTGACCCTAAACTGTTTCCAAAGTTTTTATTGAAATGTTTCTTGCATTATTTACTCGACGGCATCTCATGCGTGCTTGCATGTGAATTCATGATATGATTTTGGCTTCAATGAGTTCTGGAAAAGTCTTGTGATGGACACCAACATCTCCACCCTGTTTATGGTTCATGTTGATGTTATCTGGAGCTCAAAAAGGGGCTCCCTCTCACTGTTAATGTTAAATGATCTATTTGAGCGTTGGGTGTTCAAGTGCAATGATTTCACTGGCTCACGAGAGCAATAAATGTACATTTGATCTTGGAATCATGACATCATTGAAATGCATTATTGTGAAATATATTTGATGACTGCTTTTACTGGTTACTCGCTGAGCTTCTAGCTCCCCCCAAAATGATTTTATTCCCCTCCACAGGGCTCAAGGCGAAGGAAGGGCGAGTAGTACATATTCATGTGGCTGGATGGCATATATCTTGTACAGTTTGGATTTGGAATCATTTGATGTATAGTTGAAAATTTAGTTTCCGATTCGCTTATGACATGTAATTATTGAAGAACTTGTTGTAATATTTGAGATTTATATTGTAATTCATTTGAGGACTGTAGTGAACGGCTGAGTCCCGGCGAGAGCTGGGCAGGCGGCCCGCCGAACCCTTTGGTTCGCCTTAGGGGGAGGTAGGGCCGTCACAGTTGGTATCAGAATTTAGGCTTCAGATTCTTGTAGTGTATCCTAGGCTTGAAGATTAGGATGCCGGACAGTGGGTTTGGTCTGAAATATTAGTGATTCTTGCGGGATGTCTCGACTTGATTGGTATAAGATGGAATGTCGAGGACGACGTTCTTTTAAGGAGGGGAGTTTGTGACGCCCCGAAAGAATGAGTGTGAGAACCCAGAAATTTTCTAATTTTCAGGTCAATCCGAGCAGCGTATCTTGTGAAAAGACGGAATTACCCTTGCTGCCCTGGTTTTACCCGAATGTGAGAATTGCGTCTGTAATTGGTTATTTTGGTTGGGAATGCTTCCGAATTGGTTGTTGAGGTCTTCTGATGAAATGTAGCCCTGTTTCTTATCTTTCGGATGGCTTTGGAATTTCTGAATTTGGACTTAGGTAGGTTGATTTATGATGTTTGCACCAGAATGCGATTGGCGAACCTATTTTTGCGGTTCTGGTGTAGTATCTTGCATTTTTTACCTGGTTACACTCGATACTGGACAGAGTTGGCTTCTTCAGTATTGTAGCCTGATCTCTTAGCTTCGAAACGGTGGGTCTTGGACCTTCATCCGATAATCGTAGTGCCTTTGGTGCCATTACCCTAAAATGATGTCAAAAACTATTTTTCTGGGTTTGAGCTTAACTTTCATTTCTGGACTTTTCCCTAGCTTGACTTGTATTTGTACTTCTGGGAGCTTGCTGAATGGCTATTGAATGAACTTGTTGTTGTGTGTGTACCTTTGGGTTTGAATGAGAAATATAATGAAGCCATGACGGCTGCAAAAGTAAGCAAATTTAGGGGAAGTGTTGTCCGAACTTTTAAAGGGCTTGATTGCTTTGCGTTTGTGATCTAAGGCTTGGATTTGAGTAAGGCGATGATATTTGATGGATGGTTTCTGAACCATGGAGGTGAGTGACCCTAAACTGTTTCCAAAGTTTTTATTGAAATGTTTCTTGCATTATTTACTCGACGGCATCTCATGCGTGCTTGCATGTGAATTCATGATATGATTTTGGCTTCAATGAGTTCTGGAAAAGTCTTGTGATGGACACCAACATCTCCACCCTGTTTATGGTTCATGTTGATGTTATCTGGAGCTCAAAAAGGGGCTCCCTCTCACTGTTAATGTTAAATGATCTATTTGAGCGTTGGGTGTTCAAGTGCAATGATTTCACTGGCTCACGAGAGCAATAAATGTACATTTGATCTTGGAATCATGACATCATTGAAATGCATTATTGTGAAATATATTTGATGACTGCTTTTACTGGTTACTCGCTGAGCTTCTAGCTCCCCCCAAAATGATTTTATTCCCCTCCACAGGGCTCAAGGCGAAGGAAGGGCGAGTAGTACATATTCATGTGGCTGGATGGCATATATCTTGTACAGTTTGGATTTGGAATCATTTGATGTATAGTTGAAAATTTAGTTTCCGATTCGCTTATGACATGTAATTATTGAAGAACTTGTTGTAATATTTGAGATTTATATTGTAATTCATTTGAGGACTGTAGTGAACGGCTGAGTCCCGGCGAGAGCTGGGCAGGCGGCCCGCCGAACCCTTTGGTTCGCCTTAGGGGGAGGTAGGGCCGTCACAGTTGGTATCAGAATTTAGGCTTCAGATTCTTGTAGTGTATCCTAGGCTTGAAGATTAGGATGCCGGACAGTGGGTTTGGTCTGAAATATTAGTGATTCTTGCGGGATGTCTCGACTTGATTGGTATAAGATGGAATGTCGAGGACGACGTTCTTTTAAGGAGGGGAGTTTGTGACGCCCCGAAAGAATGAGTGTGAGAACCCAGAAATTTTCTAATTTTCAGGTCAATCCGAGCAGCGTATCTTGTGAAAAGACGGAATTACCCTTGCTGCCCTGGTTTTACCCGAATGTGAGAATTGCGTCTGTAATTGGTTATTTTGGTTGGGAATGCTTCCGAATTGGTTGTTGAGGTCTTCTGATGAAATGTAGCCCTGTTTCTTATCTTTCGGATGGCTTTGGAATTTCTGAATTTGGACTTAGGTAGGTTGATTTATGATGTTTGCACCAGAATGCGATTGGCGAACCTATTTTTGCGGTTCTGGTGTAGTATCTTGCATTTTTTACCTGGTTACACTCGATACTGGACAGAGTTGGCTTCTTCAGTATTGTAGCCTGATCTCTTAGCTTCGAAACGGTGGGTCTTGGACCTTCATCCGATAATCGTAGTGCCTTTGGTGCCATTACCGTAAAATGATGTCAAAAACTATTTTTCTGGGTTTGAGCTTAACTTTCATTTCCGGACTTTTCCCTAGCTTGACTTGTATTTGTACTTCTGGGAGCTTGCTAAATGGCTATTGAATGAACTTGTTGTTGTGTGTGTACCTTTGGGTTTGAATGAGAAATATAATGAAGCCATGACGGCTGCAAAAGTAAGCAAATTTAGGGGAAGTGTTGTCCGAACTTTTAAAGGGCTTGATTGCTTTGCGTTTGTGATCTAAGGCTTGGATTTGAGTAAGGCGATGATATTTGATGGATGGTTTCTGAACCATGGAGGTGAGTGACCCTAAACTGTTTCCAAAGTTTTTATTGAAATGTTTCTTGCATTATTTACTCGACGGCATCTCATGCGTGCTTGCATGTGAATTCATGATATGATTTTGGCTTCAATGAGTTCTGGAAAAGTCTTGTGATGGACACCAACATCTCCACCCTGTTTATGGTTCATGTTGATGTTATCTGGAGCTCAAAAAGGGGCTCCCTCTCACTGTTAATGTTAAATGATCTATTTGAGCGTTGGGTGTTCAAGTGCAATGATTTCACTGGCTCACGAGAGCAATAAATGTACATTTGATCTTGGAATCATGACATCATTGAAATGCATTATTGTGAAATATATTTGATGACTGCTTTTACTGGTTACTCGCTGAGCTTCTAGCTCCCCCCAAAATGATTTTATTCCCCTCCACAGGGCTCAAGGCGAAGGAAGGGCGAGTAGTACATATTCATGTGGCTGGATGGCATATATCTTGTACAGTTTGGATTTGGAATCATTTGATGTATAGTTGAAAATTTAGTTTCCGATTCGCTTATGACATGTAATTATTGAAGAACTTGTTGTAATATTTGAGATTTATATTGTAATTCATTTGAGGACTGTAGTGAACGGCTGAGTCCCGGCGAGAGCTGGGCAGGCGGCCCGCCGAACCCTTTGGTTCGCCTTAGGGGGAGGTAGGGCCGTCACAGTTGGTATCAGAATTTAGGCTTCAGATTCTTGTAGTGTATCCTAGGCTTGAAGATTAGGATGCCGGACAGTGGGTTTGGTCTGAAATATTAGTGATTCTTGCGGGATGTCTCGACTTGATTGGTATAAGATGGAATGTCGAGGACGACGTTCTTTTAAGGAGGGGAGTTTGTGACGCCCCGAAAGAATGAGTGTGAGAACCCAGAAATTTTCTAATTTTCAGGTCAATCCGAGCAGCGTATCTTGTGAAAAGACGGAATTACCCTTGCTGCCCTGGTTTTACCCGAATGTGAGAATTGCGTCTGTAATTGGTTATTTTGGTTGGGAATGCTTCCGAATTGGTTGTTGAGGTCTTCTGATGAAATGTAGCCCTGTTTCTTATCTTTCGGATGGCTTTGGAATTTCTGAATTTGGACTTAGGTAGGTTGATTTATGATGTTTGCACCAGAATGCGATTGGCGAACCTATTTTTGCGGTTCTGGTGTAGTATCTTGCATTTTTTACCTGGTTACACTCGATACTGGACAGAGTTGGCTTCTTCAGTATTGTAGCCTGATCTCTTAGCTTCGAAACGGTGGGTCTTGGACCTTCATCCGATAATCGTAGTGCCTTTGGTGCCATTACCCTAAAATGATGTCAAAAACTATTTTTCTGGGTTTGAGCTTAACTTTCATTTCTGGACTTTTCCCTAGCTTGACTTGTATTTGTACTTCTGGGAGCTTGCTGAATGGCTATTGAATGAACTTGTTGTTGTGTGTGTACCTTTGGGTTTGAATGAGAAATATAATGAAGCCATGACGGCTGCAAAAGTAAGCAAATTTAGGGGAAGTGTTGTCCGAACTTTTAAAGGGCTTGATTGCTTTGCGTTTGTGATCTAAGGCTTGGATTTGAGTAAGGCGATGATATTTGATGGATGGTTTCTGAACCATGGAGGTGAGTGACCCTAAACTGTTTCCAAAGTTATTATTGAAATGTTTCTTGCATTATTTACTCGACGGCATCTCATGCGTGCTTGCATGTGAATTCATGATATGATTTTGGCTTCAATGAGTTCTGGAAAAGTCTTGTGCTGGACACCAACGTCTCCACCCTGTTTATGGTTCATGTTGATGCTATCTGGAGCTCAAAAAGGGGCTCCCTCTCACTGTTAATGTAAAATGATCTATTTGAGCGTTGGGTGTTCAAGTGCAATGATTTCACTGGCTCACGAGAGCAATAAATGTACATTTGATCTTGGAATCATGACATCATTGAAATGCATTATTGTGAAATATATTTGATGACTGCTTTTACTGGTTACTCGCTGAGCTTCTAGCTCCCCCCAAAACGATTTTATTCCCCTCCACAGGGCTCAAGGCGAAGGAATGGCGAGTAGTACATATTCATGTGGCTGGATGGCATATATCTTGTACAGTTTGGATTTGGAATCATTTGATGTATAGTTGAAAATTTAGTTTCCGCTTCGCTTATGACATGTAATTATTGAAGAACTTGTTGTAATATTTGAGATTTATATTGTAATTAATTTGAGGACTGTAGTGAACGGCTGAGTCCCGGCGAGAGCTGGGCAGGCGGCCCGCCGAACCCTTTGGTTCGCCTTAGGGGGAGGTGGGGCCGTCACAGTTGGTATCAGAGCTTAGGCTTCAGATTCTTGTAGTGTATCCTAGGCTTGAAGTTTAGGATGCCGGACAGTGGGTTTGGTCTGAAATATTAGTGATTCTTGCGGGATGTCTCGACTTGATTGGTATAAGATGGAATGTCGAGGACGACGTTCTTTTAAGGAGGGGAGTTCGTGACGCCCCGAAAGAATGAGTGTGAGAACCCGGAAATTTTCTAATTTTCAGGTCAATCCGAGCAGCGTATCTTGTGAAAAGACGGAATTACCCTTGCTGCCCTGGTTTTACCCGAATGTGAGAATTGCGTCTGTAATTGGTTATTTTGGTTGGGAATGCTTCCGAATTGGTTGTTGAGGTCTTCTGATGAAATGTAGCCCTGTTTCTTATCTTTCGGATGGCTTTGGAATTTCTGAATTTGGACTTAGGTAGGTTCATTTATGATGTTTGCACCAGAATGCGATTGGTGAACCTGTTTTTGCGGTTCTGGTGTAGTATCTTGCATTTTTGACCTGGTTACACTCGATACTGGACAGAGTTGGCTTCTTCAGCATTGTAGCCTGATCTCTTAGCTTCGAAACGGTGCGTCTTCGACCTTCATCCGATAATCGTAGTGCCTTTGGTGCCATTACCGCAAAATGATGTCAAAAACTGTTTTTCTGGGTTTGAGCTTAACTTTCATTTCCGGACTTTTCCCTAGCTTGACTTGTATTTGTACTTCTGGGAGCTTGCTGAATGGCTATTGAATGAACTTGTTGTTGTGTGTGTACCTTTGGGTTTGAATGAGAAATATAATGAAGCCACGACGGCTGCAAAAGTAAGCAAATTTAGGGGAAGTGTTGTCCGAACTTTTAAAGGGCTTGATTGCTTTGCGTTTGTGATCTAAGGCTTGGATTTGAGTAAGGCGATGATATTTGATGGATGGTTTCTGAACCATGGAGGTGAGTGACCCTAAACTGTTTCCAAAGTTTTTATTGAAATGTTTCTTGCATTATTTACTCGACGGCATCTCATGCGTGCTTGCATGTGAATTCATGATATGATTTTGGCTTCAATGAGTTCTGGGAAATTCTTGTGCTGGACACCAACGTCTCCACCCTGTTTATGGTTCATGTTGATGTTATCTGGAGCTCAAAAAGGGGCTCCCTCTCACTGTTAATGTTAAATGATCTATTTGAGCGTTGGGTGTTCAAGTGCAATGATTTCACTGGCTCACGAGAGCAATAAATGTACATTTGATCTTGGAATCATGACATCATTGAAATGCATTATTGTGAAATATATTTGATGACTGCTTTTGCTGGTTACTCGCTCAGCTTCTAGCTCCCCCCAAAATGATTTTATTCCCCTCCACAGGGCTCAAGGCGAAGGAAGGGCGAGTAGTACATATTCATGTGGCTGGATGGCATATATCTTGTACAGTTTGGATTTGGAATCATTTGATGTATAGTTGAAAATTTAGTTTCCGCTTCGCTTATGACATGTAATTATTGAAGAACTTGTTGTAATATTTGAGATTTATATTGTAATTCATTTGAGGACTGTAGTGAACGGCTAAGTCCCGGCGAGAGCTGGGCAGGCGGCCCGCCGAACCCTTTGGTTCGCCTTAGGGGGAGGTGGGGCCGTCACAGTTGGTATCAGAGCTTAGGCTTCAGATTCTTGTAGTGTATCCTAGGCTTGAAGTTTAGGATGCCGGACAGTGGGTTTGGTCTGAAATATTAGTGATTCTTGCGGGATGTCTCGACTTGATTGGTATAAGATGGAATGTCGAGGACGACGTTCTTTTAAGGAGGGGAGTTTGTGACACCCCGAAAGAATGAGTGTGAGAACCCAGAAATTTTCTAATTTTCAGGTCAATCCGAGCAGCGTATCTTGTGAAAAGACGGAATTACCCTTGCTGCCCTGGTTTTACCCGAATGTGAGAATTGCGTCTGTAATTGGTTATTTTGGTTGGGAATACTTCCGAATTGGTTGTTGAGGTCTTCTGATGAAATGTAGCCCTGTTTCTTATCTTTCGGATGGCTTTGGAATTTCTGAATTTGGACTTAGGTAGGTTGATTTATGATGTTTGCACCAGAATGCGATTGGCGAACCTATTTTTGCGGTTCTGGTGTAGTATCTTGCATTTTTGACCTGGTTACACTCGATACTGGACAGAGTTGGCTTCTTCAGCATTGTAGCCTGATCTCTTAGCTTCGAAACGGTGGGTCTTGGACCTTCATCCGATAATCGTAGTGCCTTTGGTGCCATTACCGTAAAATGATGTCAAAAACTATTTTTCTGGGTTTGAGCTTAACTTTCATTTCCGGACTTTTCCCTAGCTTGACTTGTATTTGTACTTCTGGGAGCTTGCTAAATGGCTATTGAATGAACTTGTTGTTGTGTGTGTACCTTTGGGTTTGAATGAGAAATATAATGAAGCCATGACGGCTGCAAAAGTAAGCAAATTTAGGGGAAGTGTTGTCCGAACTTTTAAAGGGCTTGATTGCTTTGCGTTTGTGATCTAAGGCTTGGATTTGAGTAAGGCGATGATATTTGATGGATGGTTTCTGAACCATGGAGGTGAGTGACCCTAAACTGTTTCCAAAGTTTTTATTGAAATGTTTCTTGCATTATTTACTCGACGGCATCTCATGCGTGCTTGCATGTGAATTCATGATATGATTTTGGCTTCAATGAGTTCTGGGAAAGTCTTGTGATGGACACCAACGTCTCCACCCTGTTTATGGTTCATGTTGATGTTATCTGGAGTTCAAAAAGGGGCTCCCTCTCACTGTTAATGTTAAATGATCTATTTGAGCGTTGGGTGTTCAAGTTCAATGATTTCACTGGCTCACGAGAGCAATAAATGTACATTTGATCTTGGAATCATGACATCATTGAAATGCATTATTGTGAAATATATTTGATGACTGCTTTTACTGGTTACTCGCTGAGCTTCTAGCTCCCCCCAAAATGATTTTATTCCCCTCCACAGGGCTCAAGGCGAAGGAAGGGCGAGTAGTACATATTCATGTGGCTGGATGGCATATATCTTGTACAGTTTGGATTTGGAATCATTTGATGTATAGTTGAAAATTTAGTTTCCGCTTCGCTTATGACATGTAATTATTGAAGAACTTGTTGTAATATTTGAGATTTATATTGTAATTCATTTGAGGACTGTAGTGAACGGCTGAGTCCCGGCGAGAGCTGGGCAGGCGGCCCGCCGAACCCTTTGGTTCGCCTTAGGGGGAGGTGGGGCCGTCACAGTTGGTATCAGAGCTTAGGCTTCAGATTCTTGTAGTGTATCCTAGGCTTGAAGTTTAGGATGCCGGACAGTGGGTTTGGTCTGAAATATTAGTGATTCTTGCGGGATGTCTCGACTTGATTGGTATAAGATGGAATGTCGAGGACGACGTTCTTTTAAGGAGGGGAGTTCGTGACGCCCCGAAAGAATGAGTGTGAGAACCCGGAAATTTTCTAATTTTCAAGTCAATCCGAGCAGCGTATCTTGTGAAAAGACGGAATTACCCTTGCTGCCCTGGTTTTACCCGAATGTGAGAATTGCGTCTGTAATTGGTTATTTTGGTTGGGAATGCTTCCGAATTGGTTGTTGAGGTCTTCTGATGAAATGTAGCCCTGTTTCTTATCTTTCGGATAGCTTTGGAATTTCTGAATTTGGACTTAGGTAGGTTCATTTATGATGTTTGCACCAGAATGCGATTGGTGAACCTGTTTTTGCGGTTCTGGTGTAGTATCTTGCATTTTTGACCTGGTTACACTCGATACTGGACAGAGTTGGCTTCTTCAGCATTGTAGCCTGATCTCTTAGCTTCGAAACGGTGCATCTTCGACCTTCATCCGATAATCGTAGTGCCTTTGGTGCCATTACCGCAAAATGATGTCAAAAACTGTTTTTCTGGGTTTGAGCTTAACTTTCATTTCCGGACTTTTCCCTAGCTTGACTTGTATTTGTACTTCTGGGAGCTTGCTGAATGGCTATTGAATGAACTTGTTGTTGTGTGTGTACCTTTGGGTTTGAATGAGAAATATAATGAAGCCACGACGGCTGCAAAAGTAAGCAAATTTAGGGGAAGTATTGTCCGAACTTTTAAAGGGCTTGATTGCTTTGCGTTTGTGATCTAAGGCTTTTATTTGAGTAAGGCGATGATATTTGATGGATGGTTTCTGAACCATGGAGGTGAGTGACCCTAAACTGTTTCCAAAGTTTTTATTGAAATGTTTCTTGCATTATTTACTCGACGGCATCTCATGCGTGCTTGCATGTGAATTCATGATATGATTTTGGCTTCAATGAGTTCTGGGAAAGTCTTGTGCTGGACACCAACGTCTCCACCCTGTTTATGGTTCATGTTGATGTTATCTGGAGCTCAAAAAGGGGCTCCCTCTCACTGTTAATGTTAAATGATCTATTTGAGCGTTGGGTGTTCAAGTGCAATGATTTCACTGGCTCACGAGAGCAATAAATGTACATTTGATCTTGGAATCATGACATCATTGAAATGCATTATTGTGAAATATATTTGATGACTGCTTTTACTGGTTACTCGCTCAGCTTCTAGCTCCCCCCAAAATGATTTTATTCCCCTCCACAGGGCTCAAGGCGAAGGAAGGGCGAGTAGTACATATTCATGTGGCTGGATGGCATATATCTTGTACAGTTTGGATTTGGAATCATTTGATGTATAGTTGAAAATTTAGTTTCCGCTTCGCTTATGACATGTAATTATTGAAGAACTTGTTGTAATATTTGAGATTTATATTGTAATTCATTTGAGGACTGTAGTGAACGGCTAAGTCCCGGCGAGAGCTGGGCAGGCGGCCCGCCGAACCCTTTGGTTCGCCTTAGGGGGAGGTGGGGCCGTCACAGTTGGTATCAGAGCTTAGGCTTCAGATTCTTGTAGTGTATCCTAGGCTTGAAGTTTAGGATGCCGGACAGTGGGTTTGGTCTGAAATATTAGTGATTCTTGCGGGATGTCTCGACTTGATTGGTATAAGATGGAATGTCGAGGACGACGTTCTTTTAAGGAGGGGAGTTTGTGACACCCCGAAAGAATGAGTGTGAGAACCCGGAAATTTTCTAATTTTCAGGTCAATCCGAGCAGCGTATCTTGTGAAAAGACGGAATTACCCTTGCTGCCCTGGTTTTACCCGAATGTGAGAATTGCTTCTGTAATTGGTTATTTTGGTTGGGAATGCTTCCGAATTGGTTGTTGAGGTCTTCTGATGAAATGTAGCCCTGTTTCTTATCTTTCGGATGGCTTTGGAATTTCTGAATTTGGACTTAGGTAGGTTGATTTATGATGTTTGCACCAGAATGCGATTGGCGAACCTATTTTTGCGGTTCTGGTGTAGTATCTTGCATTTTTGACCTGGTTACACTCGATACTGGACAGAGTTGGCTTCTTCAGCATTGTAGCCTGATCTCTTAGCTTCGAAACGGTGGGTCTTGGACCTTCATCCGATAATCGTAGTGCCTTTGGTGCCATTACCGTAAAATGATGTCAAAAACTATTTTTCTGGGTTTGAGCTTAACTTTCATTTCCGGACTTTTCCCTAGCTTGACTTGTATTTGTACTTCTGGGAGCTTGCTAAATGGCTATTGAATGAACTTGTTGTTGTGTGTGTACCTTTGGGTTTGAATGAGAAATATAATGAAGCCATGACGGCTGCAAAAGTAAGCAAATTTAGGGGAAGTGTTGTCCGAACTTTTAAAGGGCTTGATTGCTTTGCGTTTGTGATCTAAGGCTTGGATTTGAGTAAGGCGATGATATTTGATGGATGGTTTCTGAACCATGGAGGTGAGTGACCCTAAACTGTTTCCAAAGTTTTTATTGAAATGTTTCTTGCATTATTTACTCGACGGCATCTCATGCGTGCTTGCATGTGAATTCATGATATGATTTTGGCTTCAATGAGTTCTGGGAAAGTCTTGTGATGGACACCAACGTCTCCACCCTGTTTATGGTTCATGTTGATGTTATCTGGAGCTCAAAAAGGGGCTCCCTCTCACTGTTAATGTTAAATGATCTATTTGAGCGTTGGGTGTTCAAGTTCAATGATTTCACTGGCTCACGAGAGCAATAAATGTACATTTGATCTTGGAATCATGACATCATTGAAATGCATTATTGTGAAATATATTTGATGACTGCTTTTACTGGTTACTCGCTGAGCTTCTAGCTCCCCCCAAAATGATTTTATTCCCCTCCACAGGGCTCAAGGCGAAGGAAGGGCGAGTAGTACATATTCATGTGGCTGGATGGCATATATCTTGTACAGTTTGGATTTGGAATCATTTGATGTATAGTTGAAAATTTAGTTTCCGCTTCGCTTATGACATGTAATTATTGAAGAACTTGTTGTAATATTTGAGATTTATATTGTAATTCATTTGAGGACTGTAGTGAACGGCTGAGTCCCGGCGAGAGCTGGGCAGGCGGCCCGCCGAACCCTTTGGTTCGCCTTAGGGGGAGGTGGGGCCGTCACAGTTGGTATCAGAGCTTAGGCTTCAGATTCTTGTAGTGTATCCTAGGCTTGAAGTTTAGGATGCCGGACAGTGGGTTTGGTCTGAAATATTAGTGATTCTTGCGGGATGTCTCGACTTGATTGGTATAAGATGGAATGTCGAGGACGACGTTCTTTTAAGGAGGGGAGTTCGTGACGCCCCGAAAGAATGAGTGTGAGAACCCGGAAATTTTCTAATTTTCAAGTCAATCCGAGCAGCGTATCTTGTGAAAAGACGGAATTACCCTTGCTGCCCTGGTTTTACCCGAATGTGAGAATTGCGTC
Source organism: Coffea arabica (assembly GCF_036785885.1). NCBI lineage: Eukaryota > Viridiplantae > Streptophyta > Magnoliopsida > Gentianales > Rubiaceae > Coffea > Coffea arabica. The sequence continues at coordinate 18,865,729 of NC_092318.1, read as the reverse complement.
TGTAATTGGTTATTTTGGTTGGGAATGCTTCCGAATTGGTTGTTGAGGTCTTCTGATGAAATGTAGCCCTGTTTCTTATCTTTCGGATAGCTTTGGAATTTCTGAATTTGGACTTAGGTAGGTTCATTTATGATGTTTGCACCAGAATGCGATTGGTGAACCTGTTTTTGCGGTTCTGGTGTAGTATCTTGCATTTTTGACCTGGTTACACTCGATACTGGACAGAGTTGGCTTCTTCAGCATTGTAGCCTGATCTCTTAGCTTCGAAACGGTGCGTCTTCGACCTTCATCCGATAATCGTAGTGCCTTTGGTGCCATTACCGCAAAATGATGTCAAAAACTGTTTTTCTGGGTTTGAGCTTAACTTTCATTTCCGGACTTTTCCCTAGCTTGACTTGTATTTGTACTTCTGGGAGCTTGCTGAATGGCTATTGAATGAACTTGTTGTTGTGTGTGTACCTTTGGGTTTGAATGAGAAATATAATGAAGCCACGACGGCTGCAAAAGTAAGCAAATTTAGGGGAAGTATTGTCCGAACTTTTAAAGGGCTTGATTGCTTTGCGTTTGTGATCTAAGGCTTTTATTTGAGTAAGGCGATGATATTTGATGGATGGTTTCTGAACCATGGAGGTGAGTGACCCTAAACTGTTTCCAAAGTTTTTATTGAAATGTTTCTTGCATTATTTACTCGACGGCATCTCATGCGTGCTTGCATGTGAATTCATGATATGATTTTGGCTTCAATGAGTTCTGGGAAAGTCTTGTGCTGGACACCAACGTCTCCACCCTGTTTATGGTTCATGTTGATGTTATCTGGAGCTCAAAAAGGGGCTCCCTCTCACTGTTAATGTTAAATGATCTATTTGAGCGTTGGGTGTTCAAGTGCAATGATTTCACTGGCTCACGAGAGCAATAAATGTACATTTGATCTTGGAATCATGACATCATTGAAATGCATTATTGTGAAATATATTTGATGACTGCTTTTACTGGTTACTCGCTCAGCTTCTAGCTCCCCCCAAAATGATTTTATTCCCCTCCACAGGGCTCAAGGCGAAGGAAGGGCGAGTAGTACATATTCATGTGGCTGGATGGCATATATCTTGTACAGTTTGGATTTGGAATCATTTGATGTATAGTTGAAAATTTAGTTTCCGCTTCGCTTATGACATGTAATTATTGAAGAACTTGTTGTAATATTTGAGATTTATATTGTAATTCATTTGAGGACTGTAGTGAACGGCTAAGTCCCGGCGAGAGCTGGGCAGGCGGCCCGCCGAACCCTTTGGTTCGCCTTAGGGGGAGGTGGGGCCGTCACAGTTGGTATCAGAGCTTAGGCTTCAGATTCTTGTAGTGTATCCTAGGCTTGAAGTTTAGGATGCCGGACAGTGGGTTTGGTCTGAAATATTAGTGATTCTTGCGGGATGTCTCGACTTGATTGGTATAAGATGGAATGTCGAGGACGACGTTCTTTTAAGGAGGGGAGTTTGTGACACCCCGAAAGAATGAGTGTGAGAACCCGGAAATTTTCTAATTTTCAGGTCAATCCGAGCAGCGTATCTTGTGAAAAGACGGAATTACCCTTGCTGCCCTGGTTTTACCCGAATGTGAGAATTGCTTCTGTAATTGGTTATTTTGGTTGGGAATGCTTCCGAATTGGTTGTTGAGGTCTTCTGATGAAATGTAGCCCTGTTTCTTATCTTTCGGATGGCTTTGGAATTTCTGAATTTGGACTTAGGTAGGTTGATTTATGATGTTTGCACCAGAATGCGATTGGCGAACCTATTTTTGCGGTTCTGGTGTAGTATCTTGCATTTTTGACCTGGTTACACTCGATACTGGACAGAGTTGGCTTCTTCAGCATTGTAGCCTGATCTCTTAGCTTCGAAACGGTGGGTCTTGGACCTTCATCCGATAATCGTAGTGCCTTTGGTGCCATTACCGTAAAATGATGTCAAAAACTATTTTTCTGGGTTTGAGCTTAACTTTCATTTCCGGACTTTTCCCTAGCTTGACTTGTATTTGTACTTCTGGGAGCTTGCTAAATGGCTATTGAATGAACTTGTTGTTGTGTGTGTACCTTTGGGTTTGAATGAGAAATATAATGAAGCCATGACGGCTGCAAAAGTAAGCAAATTTAGGGGAAGTGTTGTCCGAACTTTTAAAGGGCTTGATTGCTTTGCGTTTGTGATCTAAGGCTTGGATTTGAGTAAGGCGATGATATTTGATGGATGGTTTCTGAACCATGGAGGTGAGTGACCCTAAACTGTTTCCAAAGTTTTTATTGAAATGTTTCTTGCATTATTTACTCGACGGCATCTCATGCGTGCTTGCATGTGAATTCATGATATGATTTTGGCTTCAATGAGTTCTGGGAAAGTCTTGTGATGGACACCAACGTCTCCACCCTGTTTATGGTTCATGTTGATGTTATCTGGAGCTCAAAAAGGGGCTCCCTCTCACTGTTAATGTTAAATGATCTATTTGAGCGTTGGGTGTTCAAGTTCAATGATTTCACTGGCTCACGAGAGCAATAAATGTACATTTGATCTTGGAATCATGACATCATTGAAATGCATTATTGTGAAATATATTTGATGACTGCTTTTACTGGTTACTCGCTGAGCTTCTAGCTCCCCCCAAAATGATTTTATTCCCCTCCACAGGGCTCAAGGCGAAGGAAGGGCGAGTAGTACATATTCATGTGGCTGGATGGCATATATCTTGTACAGTTTGGATTTGGAATCATTTGATGTATAGTTGAAAATTTAGTTTCCGCTTCGCTTATGACATGTAATTATTGAAGAACTTGTTGTAATATTTGAGATTTATATTGTAATTCATTTGAGGACTGTAGTGAACGGCTAAGTCCCGGCGAGAGCTGGGCAGGCGGCCCGCCGAACCCTTTGGTTCGCCTTAGGGGGAGGTGGGGCCGTCACAGTTGGTATCAGAGCTTAGGCTTCAGATTCTTGTAGTGTATCCTAGGCTTGAAGTTTAGGATGCCGGACAGTGGGTTTGGTCTGAAATATTAGTGATTCTTGCGGGATGTCTCGACTTGATTGGTATAAGATGGAATGTCGAGGACGACGTTCTTTTAAGGAGGGGAGTTTGTGACACCCCGAAAGAATGAGTGTGAGAACCCGGAAATTTTCTAATTTTCAGGTCAATCCGAGCAGCGTATCTTGTGAAAAGACGGAATTACCCTTGCTGCCCTGGTTTTACCCGAATGTGAGAATTGCTTCTGTAATTGGTTATTTTGGTTGGGAATGCTTCCGAATTGGTTGTTGAGGTCTTCTGATGAAATGTAGCCCTGTTTCTTATCTTTCGGATGGCTTTGGAATTTCTGAATTTGGACTTAGGTAGGTTGATTTATGATGTTTGCACCAGAATGCGATTGGCGAACCTATTTTTGCGGTTCTGGTGTAGTATCTTGCATTTTTGACCTGGTTACACTCGATACTGGACAGAGTTGGCTTCTTCAGCATTGTAGCCTGATCTCTTAGCTTCGAAACGGTGGGTCTTGGACCTTCATCCGATAATCGTAGTGCCTTTGGTGCCATTACCGTAAAATGATGTCAAAAACTATTTTTCTGGGTTTGAGCTTAATTTTCATTTCCGGACTTTTCCCTAGCTTGACTTGTATTTGTACTTCTGGGAGCTTGCTAAATGGCTATTGAATGAACTTGTTGTTGTGTGTGTACCTTTGGGTTTGAATGAGAAATATAATGAAGCCATGACGGCTGCAAAAGTAAGCAAATTTAGGGGAAGTGTTGTCCGAACTTTTAAAGGGCTTGATTGCTTTGCGTTTGTGATCTAAGGCTTGGATTTGAGTAAGGCGATGATATTTGATGGATGGTTTCTGAACCATGGAGGTGAGTGACCCTAAACTGTTTCCAAAGTTTTTATTGAAATGTTTCTTGCATTATTTACTCGACGGCATCTCATGCGTGCTTGCATGTGAATTCATGATATGATTTTGGCTTCAATGAGTTCTGGGAAAGTCTTGTGATGGACACCAACGTCTCCACCCTATTTATGGTTCATGTTGATGTTATCTGGAGCTCAAAAAGGGGCTCTCTCTCACTGTTAATGTTAAATGATCTATTTGAGCGTTGGGTGTTCAAGTTCAATGATTTCACTGGCTCACGAGAGCAATAAATGTACATTTGATCTTGGAATCATGACATCATTGAAATGCATTATTGTGAAATATATTTGATGACTGCTTTTACTGGTTACTCGCTGAGCTTCTAGCTCCCCCCAAAATGATTTTATTCCCCTCCACAGGGCTCAAGGCGAAGGAAGGGCGAGTAGTACATATTCATGTGGCTGGATGGCATATATCTTGTACAGTTTGGATTTGGAATCATTTGATGTATAGTTGAAAATTTAGTTTCCGCTTCGCTTATGACATGTAATTATTGAAGAACTTGTTGTAATATTTGAGATTTATATTGTAATTCATTTGAGGACTGTAGTGAACGGCTGAGTCCCGGCGAGAGCTGGGCAGGCGGCCCGCCGAACCCTTTGGTTCGCCTTAGGGGGAGGTGGGGCCGTCACAGTTGGTATCAGAGCTTAGGCTTCAGATTCTTGTAGTGTATCCTAGGCTTGAAGTTTAGGATGCCGGACAGTGGGTTTGGTCTGAAATATTAGTGATTCTTGCGGGATGTCTCGACTTGATTGGTATAAGATGGAATGTCGAGGACGACGTTCTTTTAAGGAGGGGAGTTCGTGACGCCCCGAAAGAATGAGTGTGAGAACCCGGAAATTTTCTAATTTTCAAGTCAATCCGAGCAGCGTATCTTGTGAAAAGACGGAATTACCCTTGCTGCCCTGGTTTTACCCGAATGTGAGAATTGCGTCTGTAATTGGTTATTTTGGTTGGGAATGCTTCCGAATTGGTTGTTGAGGTCTTCTGATGAAATGTAGCCCTGTTTCTTATCTTTCGGATAGCTTTGGAATTTCTGAATTTGGACTTAGGTAGGTTCATTTATGATGTTTGCACCAGAATGCGATTGGTGAACCTGTTTTTGCGGTTCTGGTGTAGTATCTTGCATTTTTGACCTGGTTACACTCGATACTGGACAGAGTTGGCTTCTTCAGCATTGTAGCCTGATCTCTTAGCTTCGAAACGGTGCGTCTTGGACCTTCATCCGATAATCGTAGTGCCTTTGGTGCCATTACCGCAAAATGATGTCAAAAACTATTTTTCTGGGTTTGAGCTTAACTTTCATTTCCGGACTTTTCCCTAGCTTGACTTGTATTTGTACTTCTGGGAGCTTGCTGAATGGCTATTGAATGAACTTGTTGTTGTGTGTGTACCTTTGGGTTTGAATGAGAAATATAATGAAGCCATGACGGCTGCAAAAGTAAGCAAATTTAGGGGAAGTGTTGTCCGAACTTTTAAAGGGCTTGATTGCTTTGCGTTTGTGATCTAAGGCTTGGATTTGAGTAAGGCGATGATATTTGATGGATGGTTTCTGAACCATGGAGGTGAGTGACCCTAAACTGTTTCCAAAGTTTTTATTGAAATGTTTCTTGCATTATTTACTCGACGGCATCTCATGCGTGCTTGCATGTGAATTCATGATATGATTTTGGCTTCAATGAGTTCTGGGAAAGTCTTGTGATGGACACCAACGTCTCCACCCTGTTTATGGTTCATGTTGATGTTATCTGGAGTTCAAAAAGGGGCTCCCTCTCACTGTTAATGTTAAATGATCTATTTGAGCGTTGGGTGTTCAAGTTCAATGATTTCACTGGCTCACGAGAGCAATAAATGTACATTTGATCTTGGAATCATGACATCATTGAAATGCATTATTGTGAAATATATTTGATGACTGCTTTTACTGGTTACTCGCTGAGCTTCTAGCTCCCCCCAAAATGATTTTATTCCCCTCCACAGGGCTCAAGGCGAAGGAAGGGCGAGTAGTACATATTCATGTGGCTGGATGGCATATATCTTGTACAGTTTGGATTTGGAATCATTTGATGTATAGTTGAAAATTTAGTTTCCGCTTCGCTTATGACATGTAATTATTGAAGAACTTGTTGTAATATTTGAGATTTATATTGTAATTCATTTGAGGACTGTAGTGAACGGCTGAGTCCCGGCGAGAGCTGGGCAGGCGGCCCGCCGAACCCTTTGGTTCGCCTTAGGGGGAGGTGGGGCCGTCACAGTTGGTATCAGAGCTTAGGCTTCAGATTCTTGTAGTGTATCCTAGGCTTGAAGTTTAGGATGCCGGACAGTGGGTTTGGTCTGAAATATTAGTGATTCTTGCGGGATGTCTCGACTTGATTGGTATAAGATGGAATGTCGAGGACGACGTTCTTTTAAGGAGGGGAGTTCGTGACGCCCCGAAAGAATGAGTGTGAGAACCCGGAAATTTTCTAATTTTCAAGTCAATCCGAGCAGCGTATCTTGTGAAAAGACGGAATTACCCTTGCTGCCCTGGTTTTACCCGAATGTGAGAATTGCGTCTGTAATTGGTTATTTTGGTTGGGAATGCTTCCGAATTGGTTGTTGAGGTCTTCTGATGAAATGTAGCCCTGTTTCTTATCTTTCGGATAGCTTTGGAATTTCTGAATTTGGACTTAGGTAGGTTCATTTATGATGTTTGCACCAGAATGCGATTGGTGAACCTGTTTTTGCGGTTCTGGTGTAGTATCTTGCATTTTTGACCTGGTTACACTCGATACTGGACAGAGTTGGCTTCTTCAGCATTGTAGCCTGATCTCTTAGCTTCGAAACGGTGCGTCTTCGACCTTCATCCGATAATCGTAGTGCCTTTGGTGCCATTACCGCAAAATGATGTCAAAAACTGTTTTTCTGGGTTTGAGCTTAACTTTCATTTCCGGACTTTTCCCTAGCTTGACTTGTATTTGTACTTCTGGGAGCTTGCTGAATGGCTATTGAATGAACTTGTTGTTGTGTGTGTACCTTTGGGTTTGAATGAGAAATATAATGAAGCCACGACGGCTGCAAAAGTAAGCAAATTTAGGGGAAGTATTGTCCGAACTTTTAAAGGGCTTGATTGCTTTGCGTTTGTGATCTAAGGCTTTTATTTGAGTAAGGCGATGATATTTGATGGATGGTTTCTGAACCATGGAGGTGAGTGACCCTAAACTGTTTCCAAAGTTTTTATTGAAATGTTTCTTGCATTATTTACTCGACGGCATCTCATGCGAGCTTGCATGTGAATTCATGATATGATTTTGGCTTCAATGAGTTCTGGGAAAGTCTTGTGCTGGACACCAACGTCTCCACCCTGTTTATGGTTCATGTTGATGTTATCTGGAGCTCAAAAAGGGGCTCCCTCTCACTGTTAATGTTAAATGATCTATTTGAGCGTTGGGTGTTCAAGTGCAATGATTTCACTGGCTCACGAGAGCAATAAATGTACATTTGATCTTGGAATCATGACATCATTGAAATGCATTATTGTGAAATATATTTGATGACTGCTTTTACTGGTTACTCGCTCAGCTTCTAGCTCCCCCCAAAATGATTTTATTCCCCTCCACAGGGCTCAAGGCGAAGGAAGGGCGAGTAGTACATATTCATGTGGCTGGATGGCATATATCTTGTACAGTTTGGATTTGGAATCATTTGATGTATAGTTGAAAATTTAGTTTCCGCTTCGCTTATGACATGTAATTATTGAAGAACTTGTTGTAATATTTGAGATTTATATTGTAATTCATTTGAGGACTGTAGTGAACGGCTAAGTCCCGGCGAGAGCTGGGCAGGCGGCCCGCCGAACCCTTTGGTTCGCCTTAGGGGGAGGTGGGGCCGTCACAGTTGGTATCAGAGCTTAGGCTTCAGATTCTTGTAGTGTATCCTAGGCTTGAAGTTTAGGATGCCGGACAGTGGGTTTGGTCTGAAATATTAGTGATTCTTGCGGGATGTCTCGACTTGATTGGTATAAGATGGAATGTCGAGGACGACGTTCTTTTAAGGAGGGGAGTTTGTGACACCCCGAAAGAATGAGTGTGAGAACCCGGAAATTTTCTAATTTTCAGGTCAATCCGAGCAGCGTATCTTGTGAAAAGACGGAATTACCCTTGCTGCCCTGGTTTTACCCGAATGTGAGAATTGCTTCTGTAATTGGTTATTTTGGTTGGGAATGCTTCCGAATTGGTTGTTGAGGTCTTCTGATGAAATGTAGCCCTGTTTCTTATCTTTCGGATGGCTTTGGAATTTCTGAATTTGGACTTAGGTAGGTTGATTTATGATGTTTGCACCAGAATGCGATTGGCGAACCTATTTTTGCGGTTCTGGTGTAGTATCTTGCATTTTTGACCTGGTTACACTCGATACTGGACAGAGTTGGCTTCTTCAGCATTGTAGCCTGATCTCTTAGCTTCGAAACGGTGGGTCTTGGACCTTCATCCGATAATCGTAGTGCCTTTGGTGCCATTACCGTAAAATGATGTCAAAAACTATTTTTCTGGGTTTGAGCTTAACTTTCATTTCCGGACTTTTCCCTAGCTTGACTTGTATTTGTACTTCTGGGAGCTTGCTAAATGGCTATTGAATGAACTTGTTGTTGTGTGTGTACCTTTGGGTTTGAATGAGAAATATAATGAAGCCATGACGGCTGCAAAAGTAAGCAAATTTAGGGGAAGTGTTGTCCGAACTTTTAAAGGGCTTGATTGCTTTGCGTTTGTGATCTAAGGCTTGGATTTGAGTAAGGCGATGATATTTGATGGATGGTTTCTGAACCATGGAGGTGAGTGACCCTAAACTGTTTCCAAAGTTTTTATTGAAATGTTTCTTGCATTATTTACTCGACGGCATCTCATGCGTGCTTGCATGTGAATTCATGATATGATTTTGGCTTCAATGAGTTCTGGGAAAGTCTTGTGATGGACACCAACGTCTCCACCCTGTTTATGGTTCATGTTGATGTTATCTGGAGCTCAAAAAGGGGCTCCCTCTCACTGTTAATGTTAAATGATCTATTTGAGCGTTGGGTGTTCAAGTTCAATGATTTCACTGGCTCACGAGAGCAATAAATGTACATTTGATCTTGGAATCATGACATCATTGAAATGCATTATTGTGAAATATATTTGATGACTGCTTTTACTGGTTACTCGCTGAGCTTCTAGCTCCCCCCAAAATGATTTTATTCCCCTCCACAGGGCTCAAGGCGAAGGAAGGGCGAGTAGTACATATTCATGTGGCTGGATGGCATATATCTTGTACAGTTTGGATTTGGAATCATTTGATGTATAGTTGAAAATTTAGTTTCCGCTTCGCTTATGACATGTAATTATTGAAGAACTTGTTGTAATATTTGAGATTTATATTGTAATTCATTTGAGGACTGTAGTGAACGGCTGAGTCCCGGCGAGAGCTGGGCAGGCGGCCCGCCGAACCCTTTGGTTCGCCTTAGGGGGAGGTGGGGCCGTCACAGTTGGTATCAGAGCTTAGGTTTCAGATTCTTGTAGTGTATCCTAGGCTTGAAGTTTAGGATGCCGGACAGTGGGTTTGGTCTGAAATATTAGTGATTCTTGCGGGATGTCTCGACTTGATTGGTATAAGATGGAATGTCGAGGACGACGTTCTTTTAAGGAGGGGAGTTTGTGACACCCCGAAAGAATGAGTGTGAGAACCCGGAAATTTTCTAATTTTCAGGTCAATCCGAGCAGCGTATCTTGTGAAAAGACGGAATTACCCTTGCTGCCCTGGTTTTACCCGAATGTGAGAATTGCTTCTGTAATTGGTTATTTTGGTTGGGAATGCTTCCGAATTGGTTGTTGAGGTCTTCTGATGAAATGTAGCCCTGTTTCTTATCTTTCGGATGGCTTTGGAATTTCTGAATTTGGACTTAGGTAGGTTGATTTATGATGTTTGCACCAGAATGCGATTGGCGAACCTATTTTTGCGGTTCTGGTGTAGTATCTTGCATTTTTGACCTGGTTACACTCGATACTGGACAGAGTTGGCTTCTTCAGCATTGTAGCCTGATCTCTTAGCTTCGAAACGGTGGGTCTTGGACCTTCATCCGATAATCGTAGTGCCTTTGGTGCCATTACAGTAAAATGATGTCAAAAACTATTTTTCTGGGTTTGAGCTTAATTTTCATTTCCGGACTTTTCCCTAGCTTGACTTGTATTTGTACTTCTGGGAGCTTGCTAAATGGCTATTGAATGAACTTGTTGTTGTGTGTGTACCTTTGGGTTTGAATGAGAAATATAATGAAGCCATGACGGCTGCAAAAGTAAGCAAATTTAGGGGAAGTGTTGTCCGAACTTTTAAAGGGCTTGATTGCTTTGCGTTTGTGATCTAAGGCTTGGATTTGAGTAAGGCGATGATATTTGATGGATGGTTTCTGAACCATGGAGGTGAGTGACCCTAAACTGTTTCCAAAGTTTTTATTGAAATGTTTCTTGCATTATTTACTCGACGGCATCTCATGCGTGCTTGCATGTGAATTCATGATATGATTTTGGCTTCAATGAGTTCTGGGAAAGTCTTGTGATGGACACCAACGTCTCCACCCTATTTATGGTTCATGTTGATGTTATCTGGAGCTCAAAAAGGGGCTCTCTCTCACTGTTAATGTTAAATGATCTATTTGAGCGTTGGGTGTTCAAGTTCAATGATTTCACTGGCTCACGAGAGCAATAAATGTACATTTGATCTTGGAATCATGACATCATTGAAATGCATTATTGTGAAATATATTTGATGACTGCTTTTACTGGTTACTCGCTGAGCTTCTAGCTCCCCCCAAAATGATTTTATTCCCCTCCACAGGGCTCAAGGCGAAGGAAGGGCGAGTAGTACATATTCATGTGGCTGGATGGCATATATCTTGTACAGTTTGGATTTGGAATCATTTGATGTATAGTTGAAAATTTAGTTTCCGCTTCGCTTATGACATGTAATTATTGAAGAACTTGTTGTAATATTTGAGATTTATATTGTAATTCATTTGAGGACTGTAGTGAACGGCTGAGTCCCGGCGAGAGCTGGGCAGGCGGCCCGCCGAACCCTTTGGTTCGCCTTAGGGGGAGGTGGGGCCGTCACAGTTGGTATCAGAGCTTAGGCTTCAGATTCTTGTAGTGTATCCTAGGCTTGAAGTTTAGGATGCCGGACAGTGGGTTTGGTCTGAAATATTAGTGATTCTTGCGGGATGTCTCGACTTGATTGGTATAAGATGGAATGTCGAGGACGACGTTCTTTTAAGGAGGGGAGTTCGTGACGCCCCGAAAGAATGAGTGTGAGAACCCGGAAATTTTCTAATTTTCAAGTCAATCCGAGCAGCGTATCTTGTGAAAAGACGGAATTACCCTTGCTGCCCTGGTTTTACCCGAATGTGAGAATTGCGTCTGTAATTGGTTATTTTGGTTGGGAATGCTTCCGAATTGGTTGTTGAGGTCTTCTGATGAAATGTAGCCCTGTTTCTTATCTTTCGGATAGCTTTGGAATTTCTGAATTTGGACTTAGGTAGGTTCATTTATGATGTTTGCACCAGAATGCGATTGGTGAACCTGTTTTTGCGGTTCTGGTGTAGTATCTTGCATTTTTGACCTGGTTACACTCGATACTGGACAGAGTTGGCTTCTTCAGCATTGTAGCCTGATCTCTTAGCTTCGAAACGGTGCGTCTTGGACCTTCATCCGATAATCGTAGTGCCTTTGGTGCCATTACCGCAAAATGATGTCAAAAACTATTTTTCTGGGTTTGAGCTTAACTTTCATTTCCGGACTTTTCCCTAGCTTGACTTGTATTTGTACTTCTGGGAGCTTGCTGAATGGCTATTGAATGAACTTGTTGTTGTGTGTGTACCTTTGGGTTTGAATGAGAAATATAATGAAGCCATGACGGCTGCAAAAGTAAGCAAATTTAGGGGAAGTGTTGTCCGAACTTTTAAAGGGCTTGATTGCTTTGCGTTTGTGATCTAAGGCTTGGATTTGAGTAAGGCGATGATATTTGATGGATGGTTTCTGAACCATGGAGGTGAGTGACCCTAAACTGTTTCCAAAGTTTTTATTGAAATGTTTCTTGCATTATTTACTCGACGGCATCTCATGCGTGCTTGCATGTGAATTCATGATATGATTTTGGCTTCAATGAGTTCTGGGAAAGTCTTGTGATGGACACCAACGTCTCCACCATGTTTATGGTTCATGTTGATGTTATCTGGAGCTCAAAAAGGGGCTCCCTCTCACTGTTAATGTTAAATGATCTATTTGAGCGTTGGGTGTTCAAGTTCAATGATTTCACTGGCTCACGAGAGCAATAAATGTACATTTGATCTTGGAATCATGACATCATTGAAATGCATTATTGTGAAATATATTTGATGACTGCTTTTACTGGTTACTCGCTGAGCTTCTAGCTCCCCCCAAAATGATTTTATTCCCCTCCACAGGGCTCAAGGCGAAGGAAGGGCGAGTAGTACATATTCATGTGGCTGGATGGCATATATCTTGTACAGTTTGGATTTGGAATCATTTGATGTATAGTTGAAAATTTAGTTTCCGCTTCGCTTATGACATGTAATTATTGAAGAACTTGTTGTAATATTTGAGATTTATATTGTAATTCATTTGAGGACTGTAGTGAACGGCTGAGTCCCGGCGAGAGCTGGGCAGGCGGCCCGCCGAACCCTTTGGTTCGCCTTAGGGGGAGGTGGGGCCGTCACAGTTGGTATCAGAGCTTAGGCTTCAGATTCTTGTAGTGTATCCTAGGCTTGAAGTTTAGGATGCCGGACAGTGGGTTTGGTCTGAAATATTAGTGATTCTTGCGGGATGTCTCGACTTGATTGGTATAAGATGGAATGTCGAGGACGACGTTCTTTTAAGGAGGGGAGTTCGTGACGCCCCGAAAGAATGAGTGTGAGAACCCGGAAATTTTCTAATTTTCAAGTCAATCCGAGCAGCGTATCTTTTGAAAAGACGGAATTACCCTTGCTGCCCTGGTTTTACCCGAATGTGAGAATTGCGTCTGTAATTGGTTATTTTGGTTGGGAATGCTTCCGAATTGGTTGTTGAGGTCTTCTGATGAAATGTAGCCCTGTTTCTTATCTTTCGGATAGCTTTGGAATTTCTGAATTTGGACTTAGGTAGGTTCATTTATGATGTTTGCACCAGAATGCGATTGGTGAACCTGTTTTTGCGGTTCTGGTGTAGTATCTTGCATTTTTGACCTGGTTACACTCGATACTGGACAGAGTTGGCTTCTTCAGCATTGTAGCCTGATCTCTTAGCTTCGAAACGGTGCGTCTTCGACCTTCATCCGATAATCGTAGTGCCTTTGGTGCCATTACCGCAAAATGATGTCAAAAACTGTTTTTCTGGGTTTGAGCTTAACTTTCATTTCCGGACTTTTCCCTAGCTTGACTTGTATTTGTACTTCTGGGAGCTTGCTGAATGGCTATTGAATGAACTTGTTGTTGTGTGTGTACCTTTGGGTTTGAATGAGAAATATAATGAAGCCACGACGGCTGCAAAAGTAAGCAAATTTAGGGGAAGTGTTGTCCGAACTTTTAAAGGGCTTGATTGCTTTGCGTTTGTGATCTAAGGCTTGGATTTGAGTAAGGCGATGATATTTGATGGATGGTTTCTGAACCATGGAGGTGAGTGACCCTAAACTGTTTCCAAAGTTTTTATTGAAATGTTTCTTGCATTATTTACTCGACGGCATCTCATGCGTGCTTGCATGTGAATTCATGATATGATTTTGGCTTCAATGAGTTCTGGGAAAGTCTTGTGATGGACACCAACGTCTCCACCCTGTTTATGGTTCATGTTGATGTTATCTGGAGCTCAAAAAGGGGCTCCCTCTCACTGTTAATGTTAAATGATCTATTTGAGCGTTGGGTGTTCAAGTTCAATGATTTCACTGGCTCACGAGAGCAATAAATGTACATTTGATCTTGGAATCATGACATCATTGAAATGCATTATTGTGAAATATATTTGATGACTGCTTTTACTGGTTACTCGCTGAGCTTCTAGCTCCCCCCAAAATGATTTTATTCCCCTCCACAGGGCTCAAGGCGAAGGAAGGGCGAGTAGTACATATTCATGTGGCTGGATGGCATATATCTTGTACAGTTTGGATTTGGAATCATTTGATGTATAGTTGAAAATTTAGTTTCCGCTTCGCTTATGACATGTAATTATTGAAGAACTTGTTGTAATATTTGAGATTTATATTGTAATTCATTTGAGGACTGTAGTGAACGGCTGAGTCCCGGCGAGAGCTGGGCAGGCGGCCCGCCGAACCCTTTGGTTCGCCTTAGGGGGAGGTGGGGCCGTCACAGTTGGTATCAGAGCTTAGGCTTCAGATTCTTGTAGTGTATCCTAGGCTTGAAGTTTAGGATGCCGGACAGTGGGTTTGGTCTGAAATATTAGTGATTCTTGCGGGATGTCTCGACTTGATTGGTATAAGATGGAATGTCGAGGACGACGTTCTTTTAAGGAGGGGAGTTCGTGACGCCCCGAAAGAATGAGTGTGAGAACCCGGAAATTTTCTAATTTTCAAGTCAATCCGAGCAGCGTATCTTGTGAAAAGACGGAATTACCCTTGCTGCCCTGGTTTTACCCGAATGTGAGAATTGCGTCTGTAATTGGTTATTTTGGTTGGGAATGCTTCCGAATTGGTTGTTGAGGTCTTCTGATGAAATGTAGCCCTGTTTCTTATCTTTCGGATAGCTTTGGAATTTCTGAATTTGGACTTAGGTAGGTTCATTTATGATGTTTGCACCAGAATGCGATTGGTGAACCTGTTTTTGCGGTTCTGGTGTAGTATCTTGCATTTTTGACCTGGTTACACTCGATACTGGACAGAGTTGGCTTCTTCAGCATTGTAGCCTGATCTCTTAGCTTCGAAACGGTGCGTCTTCGACCTTCATCCGATAATCGTAGTGCCTTTGGTGCCATTACCGCAAAATGATGTCAAAAACTGTTTTTCTGGGTTTGAGCTTAACTTTCATTTCCGAACTTTTCCCTAGCTTGACTTGTATTTGTACTTCTGGGAGCTTGCTGAATGGCTATTGAATGAACTTGTTGTTGTGTGTGTACCTTTGGGTTTGAATGAGAAATATAATGAAGCCACGACGGCTGCAAAAGTAAGCAAATTTAGGGGAAGTGTTGTCCGAACTTTTAAAGGGCTTGATTGCTTTGCGTTTGTGATCTAAGGCTTGGATTTGAGTAAGGCGATGATATTTGATGGATGGTTTCTGAACCATGGAGGTGAGTGACCCTAAACTGTTTCCAAAGTTTTTATTGAAATGTTTCTTGCATTATTTACTCGACGGCATCTCATGCGTGCTTGCATGTGAATTCATGATATGATTTTGGCTTCAATGAGTTCTGGGAAAGTCTTGTGATGGACACCAACGTCTCCACCCTGTTTATGGTTCATGTTGATGTTATCTGGAGCTCAAAAAGGGGCTCCCTCTCACTGTTAATGTTAAATGATCTATTTGAGCGTTGGGTGTTCAAGTTCAATGATTTCACTGGCTCACGAGAGCAATAAATGTACATTTGATCTTGGAATCATGACATCATTGAAATGCATTATTGTGAAATATATTTGATGACTGCTTTTACTGGTTACTCGCTGAGCTTCTAGCTCCCCCCAAAATGATTTTATTCCCCTCCACAGGGCTCAAGGCGAAGGAAGGGCGAGTAGTACATATTCATGTGGCTGGATGGCATATATCTTGTACAGTTTGGATTTGGAATCATTTGATGTATAGTTGAAAATTTAGTTTCCGCTTCGCTTATGACATGTAATTATTGAAGAACTTGTTGTAATATTTGAGATTTATATTGTAATTCATTTGAGGACTGTAGTGAACGGCTGAGTCCCGGCGAGAGCTGGGCAGGCGGCCCGCCGAACCCTTTGGTTCGCCTTAGGGGGAGGTGGGGCCGTCACAGTTGGTATCAGAGCTTAGGCTTCAGATTCTTGTAGTGTATCCTAGGCTTGAAGTTTAGGATGCCGGACAGTGGGTTTGGTCTGAAATATTAGTGATTCTTGCGGGATGTCTCGACTTGATTGGTATAAGATGGAATGTCGAGGACGACGTTCTTTTAAGGAGGGGAGTTCGTGACGCCCCGAAAGAATGAGTGTGAGAACCCGGAAATTTTCTAATTTTCAAGTCAATCCGAGCAGCGTATCTTGTGAAAAGACGGAATTACCCTTGCTGCCCTGGTTTTACCCGAATGTGAGAATTGCGTCTGTAATTGGTTATTTTGGTTGGGAATGCTTCCGAATTGGTTGTTGAGGTCTTCTGATGAAATGTAGCCCTGTTTCTTATCTTTCGGATAGCTTTGGAATTTCTGAATTTGGACTTAGGTAGGTTCATTTATGATGTTTGCACCAGAATGCGATTGGTGAACCTATTTTTGCGGTTCTGGTGTAGTATCTTGCATTTTTGACCTGGTTACACTCGATACTGGACAGAGTTGGCTTCTTCAGCATTGTAGCCTGATCTCTTAGCTTCGAAACGGTGCGTCTTGGACCTTCATCCGATAATCGTAGTGCCTTTGGTGCCATTACCGCAAAATGATGTCAAAAACTGTTTTTCTGGGTTTGAGCTTAACTTTCATTTCCGGACTTTTCCCTAGCTTGACTTGTATTTGTACTTCTGGGAGCTTGCTGAATGGCTATTGAATGAACTTGTTGTTGTGTGTGTACCTTTGGGTTTGAATGAGAAATATAATGAAGCCATGACGGCTGCAAAAGTAAGCAAATTTAGGGGAAGTGTTGTCCGAACTTTTAAAGGGCTTGATTGCTTTGTGTTTGTGATCTAAGGCTTGGATTTGAGTAAGGCGATGATATTTGATGGATGGTTTCTGAACCATGGAGGTGAGTGACCCTAAACTGTTTCCAAAGTTTTTATTGAAATGTTTCTTGCATTATTTACTCGACGGCATCTCATGCGTGCTTGCATGTGAATTCATGATATGATTTTGGCTTCAATGAGTTCTGGGAAAGTCTTGTGCTGGACACCAACGTCTCCACCCTGTTTATGGTTCATGTTGATGTTATCTGGAGCTCAAAAAGGGGCTCCCTCTCACTGTTAATGTTAAATGATCTATTTGAGCGTTGGGTGTTCAAGTGCAATGATTTCACTGGCTCACGAGAGCAATAAATGTACATTTGATCTTGGAATCATGACATCATTGAAATGCATTATTGTGAAATATATTTGATGACTGCTTTTACTGGTTACTCGCTCAGCTTCTAGCTCCCCCCAAAATGATTTTAATCCCCTCCACAGGGCTCAAGGCGAAGGAAGGGCGAGTAGTACATATTCATGTGGCTGGATGGCATATATCTTGTACAGTTTGGATTTGGAATCATTTGATGTATAGTTGAAAATTTAGTTTCCGCTTCGCTTATGACATGTAATTATTGAAGAACTTGTTGTAATATTTGAGATTTATATTGTAATTCATTTGAGGACTGTAGTGAACGGCTGAGTCCCGGCGAGAGCTGGGCAGGCGGCCCGCCGAACCCTTTGGTTCGCCTTAGGGGGAGGTGGGGCCGTCACAGTTGGTATCAGAGCTTAGGCTTCAGATTCTTGTAGTGTATCCTAGGCTTGAAGTTTAGGATGCCGGACAGTGGGTTTGGTCTGAAATATTAGTGATTCTTGCGGGATGTCTCGACTTGATTGGTATAAGATGGAATGTCGAGGACGACGTTCTTTTAAGGAGGGGAGTTCGTGACGCCCCGAAAGAATGAGTGTGAGAACCCGGAAATTTTCTAATTTTCAAGTCAATCCGAGCAGCGTATCTTGTGAAAAGACGGAATTACCCTTGCTGCCCTGGTTTTACCCGAATGTGAGAATTGCGTCTGTAATTGGTTATTTTGGTTGGGAATGCTTCCGAATTGGTTGTTGAGGTCTTCTGATGAAATGTAGCCCTGTTTCTTATCTTTCGGATGGCTTTGGAATTTCTGAATTTGGACTTAGGTAGGTTGATTTATGATGTTTGCACCAGAATGCGATTGGCGAACCTATTTTTGCGGTTCTGGTGTAGTATCTTGCATTTTTGACCTGGTTACACTCGATACTGGACAGAGTTGGCTTCTTCAGCATTGTAGCCTGATCTCTTAGCTTCGAAACGGTGGGTCTTGGACCTTCATCCGATAATCGTAGTGCCTTTGGTGCCATTACCGTAAAATGATGTCAAAAACTATTTTTCTGGGTTTGAGCTTAACTTTCATTTCCGGACTTTTCCCTAGCTTGACTTGTATTTGTACTTCTGGGAGCTTGCTGAATGGCTATTGAATGAACTTGTTGTTGTGTGTGTACCTTTGGGTTTGAATGAGAAATATAATGAAGCCATGACGGCTGCAAAAGTAAGCAAATTTAGGGGAAGTGTTGTCCGAACTTTTAAAGGGCTTGATTGCTTTGTGTTTGTGATCTAAGGCTTGGATTTGAGTAAGGCGATGATATTTGATGGATGGTTTCTGAACCATGGAGGTGAGTGACCCTAAACTGTTTCCAAAGTTCTAGCTCCCCCCAAAATGATTTTATTCCCCTCCACAGGGCTCAAGGCGAAGGAAGGGCGAGTAGTACATATTCATGTGGCTGGATGGCATATATCTTGTACAGTTTGGATTTGGAATCATTTGATGTATAGTTGAAAATTTAGTTTCCGCTTCGCTTATGACATGTAATTATTGAAGAACTTGTTGTAATATTTGAGATTTATATTGTAATTCATTTGAGGACTGTAGTGAACGGCTGAGTCCCGGCGAGAGCTGGGCAGGCGGCCCGCCGAACCCTTTGGTTCGCCTTAGGGGGAGGTGGGGCCGTCACAGTTGGTATCAGAGCTTAGGCTTCAGATTCTTGTAGTGTATCCTAGGCTTGAAGTTTAGGATGCCGGACAGTGGGTTTGGTCTGAAATATTAGTAATTCTTGCGGGATGTCTCGACTTGATTGGTATAAGATGGAATGTCGAGGACGACGTTCTTTTAAGGAGGGGAGTTTGTGACGCCCCGAAAGAATGAGTGTGAGAACCCAGAAATTTTCTAATTTTCAGGTCAATCCGAGCAGCGTATCTTGTGAAAAGACGGAATTACCCTTGCTGCCCTGGTTTTACCCGAATGTGAGAATTGCGTCTGTAATTGGTTATTTTGGTTGGGAATGCTTCCGAATTGGTTGTTGAGGTCTTCTGATGAAATGTAGCCCTGTTTCTTATCTTTCGGATGGCTTTGGAATTTCTGAATTTGGACTTAGGTAGGTTGATTTATGATGTTTGCACCAGAATGCGATTGGCGAACCTATTTTTGCGGTTCTGGTGTAGTATCTTGCATTTTTGACCTGGTTACACTCGATACTGGACAGAGTTGGCTTCTTCAGCATTGTAGCCTGATCTCTTAGCTTCGAAACGGTGGGTCTTGGACCTTCATCCGATAATCGTAGTGCCTTTGGTGCCATTACCGTAAAATGATGTCAAAAACTATTTTTCTGGGTTTGAGCTTAACTTTCATTTCCGGACTTTTCCCTAGCTTGACTTGTATTTGTACTTCTGGGAGCTTGCTGAATGGCTATTGAATGAACTTGTTGTTGTGTGTGTACCTTTGGGTTTGAATGAGAAATATAATGAAGCCATGACGGCTGCAAAAGTAAGCAAATTTAGGGGAAGTGTTGTCCGAACTTTTAAACGGCTTGATTGCTTTGCGTTTGTGATCTAAGGCTTGGATTTGAGTAAGGCGATGATATTTGATGGATGGCTTCTGAACCATGGAGGTGAGTGACCCTAAACTGTTTCCAAAGTTTTTATTGAAATGTTTCTTGCATTATTTACTCGACGGCATCTCATGCGTGCTTGCATGTGAATTCATGATATGATTTTGGCTTCAATGAGTTCTGCGAAAGTCTTGTGATGGACACCAACGTCTCCACCCTGTTTATGGTTCATGTTGATGTTATCTGGAGCTCAAAAAGGGGCTCCCTCTCACTGTTAATGTTAAATGATCTATTTGAGCGTTGGGTGTTCAAGTGCAATGATTTCACTGGCTCACGAGAGCAATAAATGTACATTTGATCTTGGAATCATGACATCATTGAAATGCATTATTGTGAAATATATTTGATGACTGCTTTTACTGGTTACTCGCTCAGCTTCTAGCTCCCCCCAAAATGATTTTATTCCCCTCCACAGGGCTCAAGGCGAAGGAAGGGCGAGTAGTACATATTCATGTGGCTGGATGGCATATATCTTGTACAGTTTGGATTTGGAATCATTTGATGTATAGTTGAAAATTTAGTTTCCGATTCGCTTATGACATGTAATTATTGAAGAACTTGTTGTAATATTTGAGATTTACATTGTAATTCATTTGAGGACTGTTGTGAACGGCTGAGTCCCGGCGAGAGCTGGGCAGGCGGCCCGCCGAACCCTTTGGTTCGCCTTAGGGGGAGGTAGGGCCGTCACAGTTGGTATCAGAACTTAGGCTTCAGATTCTTGTAGTGTATCCTAGGATTGAAGTTTAGGATGCCGGACAGTGGGTTTGGTCTGAAATATTAGTGATTCTTGCGGGATGTCTCGACTTGATTGGTATAAGATGGAATGTCGAGGACGACGTTCTTTTAAGGAGGGGAGTTTGTGACGCCCCGAAAGAATGAGTGTGAGAACCCAGAAATTTTCTAATTTTCAGGTCAATCCGAGCAGCGTATCTTGTGAAAAGACGGAATTACCCTTGCTGCCCTGGTTTTACCCGAATGTGAGAATTGCGTCTGTAATTGGTTATTTTGGTTGGGAATGCTTCCGAATTGGTTGTTGAGGTCTTCTGATGAAATGTAGCTCTGTTTCTTATCTTTCGGATGGCTTTGGAATTTCTGAATTTGGACTTAGGTAGGTTGATTTATGATGTTTGCACCAGAATGCGATTGGCGAACCTATTTTTGCGGTTCTGGTGTAGTATCTTGCATTTTTGACCTGGTTACACTCGATACTGGACAGAGTTGGCTTCTTCAGCATTGTAGCCTGATCTCTTAGCTTCGAAACGGTGGGTCTTGGACCTTCATCCGATAATCGTAGTGCCTTTGGTGCCATTACCGTAAAATGATGTCAAAAACTATTTTTCTGGGTTTGAGCTTAACTTTCATTTCCGGACTTTTCCCTAGCTTGACTTGTATTTGTACTTCTGGGAGCTTGCTGAATGGCTATTGAATGAACTTGTTGTTGTGTGTGTACCTTTGGGTTTGAATGAGAAATATAATGAAGCCATGACGGCTGCAAAAGTAAGCAAATTTAGGGGAAGTGTTGTCCGAACTTTTAAACGGCTTGATTGCTTTGCGTTTGTGATCTAAGGCTTGGATTTGAGTAAGGCGATGATATTTGATGGATGGTTTCTGAACCATGGAGGTGAGTGACCCTAAACTGTTTCCAAAGTTTTTATTGAAATGTTTCTTGCATTATTTACTCGACGGCATCTCATGCGTGCTTGCATGTGAATTCATGATATGATTTTGGCTTCAATGAGTTCTGCGAAAGTCTTGTGATGGACACCAACGTCTCCACCCTGTTTATGGTTCATGTTGATGTTATCTGGAGCTCAAAAAGGGGCTCCCTCTCACTGTTAATGTTAAATGATCTATTTGAGCGTTGGGTGTTCAAGTGCAATGATTTCACTGGCTCACGAGAGCAATAAATGTACATTTGATCTTGGAATCATGACATCATTGAAATGCATTATTGTGAAATATATTTGATGACTGCTTTTACTGGTTACTCGCTCAGCTTCTAGCTCCCCCCAAAATGATTTTATTCCCCTCCACAGGGCTCAAGGCGAAGGAAGGGCGAGTAGTACATATTCATGTGGCTGGATGGCATATATCTTGTACAGTTTGGATTTGGAATCATTTGATGTATAGTTGAAAATTTAGTTTCCGATTCGCTTATGACATGTAATTATTGAAGAACTTGTTGTAATATTTGAGATTTATATTGTAATTCATTTGAGGACTGTAGTGAACGGCTGAGTCCCGACGAGAGCTGGGCAGGCGGCCCGCCGAAACCTTTGGTTCGCCTTAGGGGGAGGTAGGGCCGTCACAGTTGGTATCAGAACTTAGGCTTCAGATTCTTGTAGTGTATCCTAGGCTTGAAGTTTAGGATGCCGGACAGTGGGTTTGGTCTGAAATATTAGTGATTCTTGCGGGATGTCTCGACTTGATTGGTATAAGATGGAATGTCGAGGACGACGTTCTTTTAAGGAGGGGAGTTTGTGACGCCCCGAAAGAATGAGTGTGAGAACCCAGAAATTTTCTAATTTTCAGGTCAATCCGAGCAGCGTATCTTGTGAAAAGACGGAATTACCCTTGCTGCCCTGGTTTTACCCGAATGTGAGAATTGCGTCTGTAATTGGTTATTTTGGTTGGGAATGCTTCCGAATTGGTTGTTGAGGTCTTCTGATGAAATGTAGCCCTGTTTCTTATCTTTCGGATGGCTTTGGAATTTCTGAATTTGGACTTAGGTAGGTTGATTTATGATGTTTGCACCAGAATGCGATTGGCGAACCTATTTTTACGGTTCTGGTGTAGTATCTTGCATTTTTGACCTGGTTACACTCGATACTGGACAGAGTTGGCTTCTTCAGCATTGTAGCCTGATCTCTTAGCTTCGAAACGGTGGGTCTTGGACCTTCATCCGATAATCGTAGTGCCTTTGGTGCCATTACCGTAAAATGATGTCAAAAACTATTTTTCTGGGTTTGAGCTTAACTTTCATTTCCGGACTTTTCCCTAGCTTGACTTGTATTTGTACTTCTGGGAGCTTGCTGAATGGCTATTGAATGAACTTGTTGTTGTGTGTGTACCTTTGGGTTTGAATGAGAAATATAATGAAGCCATGACGGCTGCAAAAGTAAGCAAATTTAGGGGAAGTGTTGTCCGAACTTTTAAACGGCTTGATTGCTTTGCGTTTGTGATCTAAGGCTTGGATTTGAGTAAGGCGATGATATTTGATGGATGGTTTCTGAACCATGGAGGTGAGTGACCCTAAACTGTTTCCAAAGTTTTTATTGAAATGTTTCTTGCATTATTTACTCGACGGCATCTCATGCGTGCTTGCATGTGAATTCATGATATGATTTTGGCTTCAATGAGTTCTGCGAAAGTCTTGTGATGGACACCAACGTCTCCACCCTGTTTATGGTTCATGTTGATGTTATCTGGAGCTCAAAAAGGGGCTCCCTCTCACTGTTAATGTTAAATGATCTATTTGAGCGTTGGGTGTTCAAGTGCAATGATTTCACTGGCTCACGAGAGCAATAAATGTACATTTGATCTTGGAATCATGACATCATTGAAATGCATTATTGTGAAATATATTTGATGACTGCTTTTACTGGTTACTCGCTCAGCTTCTAGCTCCCCCCAAAATGATTTTATTCCCCTCCACAGGGCTCAAGGCGAAGGAAGGGCGAGTAGTACATATTCATGTGGCTGGATGGCATATATCTTGTACAGTTTGGATTTGGAATCATTTGATGTATAGTTGAAAATTTAGTTTCCGATTCGCTTATGACATGTAATTATTGAAGAACTTGTTGTAATATTTGAGATTTATATTGTAATTCATTTGAGGACTGTAGTGAACGGCTGAGTCCCGGCGAGAGCTGGGCAGGCGGCCCGCCGAACCCTTTGGTTCGCCTTAGGGGGAGGTAGGGCCGTCACAGTTGGTATCAGAACTTAGGCTTCAGATTCTTGTAGTGTATCCTAGGCTTGAAGTTTAGGATGCCGGACAGTGGGTTTGGTCTGAAATATTAGTGATTCTTGCGGGATGTCTCGACTTGATTGGTATAAGATGGAATGTCGAGGACGACGTTCTTTTAAGGAGGGGAGTTTGTGACGCCCCGAAAGAATGAGTGTGAGAACCCAGAAATTTTCTAATTTTCAGGTCAATCCGAGCAGCGTATCTTGTGAAAAGACGGAATTACCCTTGCTGCCCTGGTTTTACCCGAATGTGAGAATTGCGTCTGTAATTGGTTATTTTGGTTGGGAATGCTTCCGAATTGGTTGTTGAGGTCTTCTGATGAAATGTAGCCCTGTTTCTTATCTTTCGGATGGCTTTGGAATTTCTAAATTTGGACTTAGGTAGGTTGATTTATGATGTTTGCACCAGAATGCGATTGGCGAACCTATTTTTGCGGTTCTGGTGTAGTATCTTGCATTTTTGACCTGGTTACACTCGATACTGGACAGAGTTGGCTTCTTCAGCATTGTAGCCTGATCTCTTAGCTTCGAAACGGTGGGTCTTGGACCTTCATCCGATAATCGTAGTGCCTTTGGTGCCATTACCGTAAAATGATGTCAAAAACTATTTTTCTGGGTTTGAGCTTAACTTTCATTTCCGGACTTTTCCCTAGCTTGACTTGTATTTGTACTTCTGGGAGCTTGCTGAATGGCTATTGAATGAACTTGTTGTTGTGTGTGTACCTTTGGGTTTGAATGAGAAATATAATGAAGCCATGACGGCTGCAAAAGTAAGCAAATTTAGGGGAAGTGTTGTCCGAACTTTTAAAGGGCTTGATTGCTTTGCGTTTGTGATCTAAGGCTTGATTGCTTTGCGTTTGTGATCTAAGGCTTGGATTTGAGTAAGGCGATGATATTTGATGGATGGTTTCTGAACCA
Source organism: Coffea arabica (assembly GCF_036785885.1). Classification (NCBI taxonomy): domain Eukaryota; kingdom Viridiplantae; phylum Streptophyta; class Magnoliopsida; order Gentianales; family Rubiaceae; genus Coffea; species Coffea arabica. The sequence continues at coordinate 18,841,109 of NC_092318.1, read as the reverse complement.
TGGAGGTGAGTGACCCTAAACTGTTTCCAAAGTTTTTATTGAAATGTTTCTTGCATTATTTACTAGACGGCATCTCATGCGTGCTTGCATGTGAATTCATGATATGATTTTGGCTTCAATGAGTTCTGGGAAAGTCTTGTGATGGACACCAACGTCTCCACCCTGTTTATGGTTCATGTTGATGTTATCTGGAGCTCAAAAAGGGGCTCCCTCTCACTGTTAATGTTAAATGATCTATTTGAGCGTTGGGTGTTCAAGTTCAATGATTTCACTGGCTCACGAGAGCAATAAATGTACATTTGATCTTGGAATCATGACATCATTGAAATGCATTATTGTGAAATATATTTGATGACTGCTTTTACTGGTTACTCGCTCAGCTTCTAGCTCCCCCCAAAATGATTTTATTCCCCTCCACAGGGCTCAAGGCGAAGGAAGGGCGAGTAGTACATATTCATGTGGCTGGATGGCATATATCTTGTACAGTTTGGATTTGGAATCATTTGATGTATAGTTGAAAATTTAGTTTCCGATTCGCTTATGACATGTAATTATTGAAGAACTTGTTGTAATATTTGAGATTTATATTGTAATTCATTTGAGGACTGTAGTGAACGGCTGAGTCCCGGCGAGAGCTGGGCAGGCGGCCCGCCGAACCCTTTGGTTCGCCTTAGGGGGAGGTAGGGCCGTCACAGTTGGTATCAGAACTTAGGCTTCAGATTCTTGTAGTGTATCCTAGGCTTGAAGTTTAGGATGCCGGACAGTGGGTTTGGTCTGAAATATTAGTGATTCTTGCGGGATGTCTCGACTTGATTGGTATAAGATGGAATGTCGAGGACGACGTTCTTTTAAGGAGGGGAGTTTGTGACGCCCCGAAAGAATGAGTGTGAGAACCCAGAAATTTTCTAATTTTCAGGTCAATCCGAGCAGCGTATCTTGTGAAAAGACGGAATTACCCTTGCTGCCCTGGTTTTACCCGAATGTGAGAATTGCGTCTGTAATTGGTTATTTTGGTTGGGAATGCTTCCGAATTGGTTGTTGAGGTCTTCTGATGAAATGTAGCCCTGTTTCTTATCTTTCGGATGGCTTTGGAATTTCTGAATTTGGACTTAGGTAGGTTCATTTATGATGTTTGCACCAGAATGCGATTGGTGAACCTGTTTTTGCGGTTCTGGTGTAGTATCTTGCATTTTTGACCTGGTTACACTCGATACTGGACAGAGTTGGCTTCTTCAGCATTGTAGCCTGATCTCTTAGCTTCGAAACGGTGGGTCTTGGACCTTCATCCGATAATCGTAGTGCCTTTGGTGCCATTACCGCAAAATGATGTCAAAAACTGTTTTTCTGGGTTTGAGCTTAACTTTCATTTCCGGACTTTTCCCTAGCTTGACTTGTATTTGTACTTCTGGGAGCTTGCTGAATGGCTATTGAATGAACTTGTTGTTGTGTGTGTACCTTTGGGTTTGAATGAGAAATATAATGAAGCCATGACGGCTGCAAAAGTAAGCAAATTTAGGGGAAGTGTTGTCCGAACTTTTAAAGGGCTTGATTGCTTTGCGTTTGTGATCTAAGGCTTGGATTTGAGTAAGGCGATGATATTTGATGGATGGTTTCTGAACCATGGAGGTGAGTGACCCTAAACTGTTTCCAAAGTTTTTATTGAAATGTTTCTTGCATTATTTACTCGACGGCATCTCATGCGTGCTTGCATGTGAATTCATGATATGATTTTGGCTTCAATGAGTTCTGGGAAAGTCTTGTGCTGGACACCAACGTCTCCACCCTGTTTATGGTTCATGTTGATGTTATCTGGAGCTCAAAAAGGGGCTCCCTCTCACTGTTAATGTTAAATGATCTATTTGAGCGTTGGGTGTTCAAGTGCAATGATTTCACTGGCTCACGAGAGCAATAAATGTACATTTGATCTTGGAATCATGACATCATTGAAATGCATTATTGTGAAATATATTTGATGACTGCTTTTACTGGTTACTCGCTCAGCTTCTAGCTCCCCCCAAAATGATTTTATTCCCCTCCACAGGGCTCAAGGCGAAGGAAGGGCGAGTAGTACATATTCATGTGGCTGGATGGCATATATCTTGTACAGTTTGGATTTGGAATCATTTGATGTATAGTTGAAAATTTAGTTTCCGATTCGCTTATGACATGTAATTATTGAAGAACTTGTTGTAATATTTGAGATTTATATTGTAATTCATTTGAGGACTGTAGTGAACGGCTGAGTCCCGGCGAGAGCTGGGCAGGCGGCCCGCCGAACCCTTTGGTTCGCCTTAGGGGGAGGTAGGGCCGTCACAGTTGGTATCAGAACTTAGGCTTCAGATTCTTGTAGTGTATCCTAGGCTTGAAGTTTAGGATGCCGGACAGTGGGTTTGGTCTGAAATATTAGTGATTCTTGCGGGATGTCTCGACTTGATTGGTATAAGATGGAATGTCGAGGACGACGTTCTTTTAAGGAGGGGAGTTTGTGACGCCCCGAAAGAATGAGTGTGAGAACCCAGAAATTTTCTAATTTTCAGGTCAATCCGAGCAGCGTATCTTGTGAAAAGACGGAATTACCCTTGCTGCCCTGGTTTTACCCGAATGTGAGAATTGCGTCTGTAATTGGTTATTTTGGTTGGGAATGCTTCCGAATTGGTTGTTGAGGTCTTCTGATGAAATGTAGCCCTGTTTCTTATCTTTCGGATGGCTTTGGAATTTCTGAATTTGGACTTAGGTAGGTTCATTTATGATGTTTGCACCAGAATGCGATTGGTGAACCTGTTTTTGCGGTTCTGGTGTAGTATCTTGCATTTTTGACCTGGTTACACTCGATACTGGACAGAGTTGGCTTCTTCAGCATTGTAGCCTGATCTCTTAGCTTCGAAACGGTGGGTCTTGGACCTTCATCCGATAATCGTAGTGCCTTTGGTGCCATTACCGCAAAATGATGTCAAAAACTGTTTTTCTGGGTTTGAGCTTAACTTTCATTTCCGGACTTTTCCCTAGCTTGACTTGTATTTGTACTTCTGGGAGCTTGCTGAATGGCTATTGAATGAACTTGTTGTTGTGTGTGTACCTTTGGGTTTGAATGAGAAATATAATGAAGCCATGACGGCTGCAAAAGTAAGCAAATTTAGGGGAAGTGTTGTCCGAACTTTTAAAGGGCTTGATTGCTTTGCGTTTGTGATCTAAGGCTTGGATTTGAGTAAGGCGATGATATTTGATGGATGGTTTCTGAACCATGGAGGTGAGTGACCCTAAACTGTTTCCAAAGTTTTTATTGAAATGTTTCTTGCATTATTTACTCGACGGCATCTCATGCGTGCTTGCATGTGAATTCATGATATGATTTTGGCTTCAATGAGTTCTGGGAAAGTCTTGTGCTGGACACCAACGTCTCCACCCTGTTTATGGTTCATGTTGATGTTATCTGGAGCTCAAAAAGGGGCTCCCTCTCACTGTTAATGTTAAATGATCTATTTGAGCGTTGGGTGTTCAAGTGCAATGATTTCACTGGCTCACGAGAGCAATAAATGTACATTTGATCTTGGAATCATGACATCATTGAAATGCATTATTGTGAAATATATTTGATGACTGCTTTTACTGGTTACTCGCTCAGCTTCTATCTCCCCCCAAAATGATTTTATTCCCCTCCACAGGGCTCAAGGCGAAGGAAGGGCGAGTAGTACATATTCATGTGGCTGGATGGCATATATCTTGTACAGTTTGGATTTGGAATCATTTGATGTATAGTTGAAAATTTAGTTTCCGCTTCGCTTATGACATGTAATTATTGAAGAACTTGTTGTAATATTTGAGATTTATATTGTAATTCATTTGAGGACTGTAGTGAACGGCTGAGTCCCGGCGAGAGCTGGGCAGGCGGCCCGCCGAACCCTTTGGTTCGCCTTAGGGGGAGGTGGGGCCGTCACAGTTGGTATCAGAGCTTAGGCTTCAGATTCTTGTAGTGTATCCTAGGCTTGAAGTTTAGGATGCCGGACAGTGGGTTTGGTCTGAAATATTAGTGATTCTTGCGGGATGTCTCGACTTGATTGGTATAAGATGGAATGTCGAGGACGACGTTCTTTTAAGGAGGGGAGTTTGTGACGCCCCGAAAGAATGAGTGTGAGAACCCAGAAATTTTCTAATTTTCAGGTCAATCCGAGCAGCGTATCTTGTGAAAAGACGGAATTACCCTTGCTGCCCTGGTTTTACCCGAATGTGAGAATTGCGTCTGTAATTGGTTATTTTGGTTGGGAATGCTTCCGAATTGGTTGTTGAGGTCTTCTGATGAAATGTAGCCCTGTTTCTTATCTTTCGGATGGCTTTGGAATTTCTGAATTTGGACTTAGGTAGGTTGATTTATGATGTTTGCACCAGAATGCGATTGGCGAACCTATTTTTGCGGTTCTGGTGTAGTATCTTGCATTTTTGACCTGGTTACACTCGATACTGGACAGAGTTGGCTTCTTCAGCATTGTATCCTGATCTCTTAGCTTCGAAACGGTGGGTCTTGGACCTTCATCCGATAATCGTAGTGCCTTTGGTGCCATTACCGTAAAATGATGTCAAAAACTATTTTTCTGGGTTTGAGCTTAACTTTCATTTCCGGACTTTTCCCTAGCTTGACTTGTATTTGTACTTCTGGGAGCTTGCTGAATGGCTATTGAATGAACTTGTTGTTGTGTGTGTACCTTTGGGTTTGAATGAGAAATATAATGAAGCCATGACGGCTGCAAAAGTAAGCAAATTTAGGGGAAGTGTTGTCCGAACTTTTAAACGGCTTGATTGCTTTGCGTTTGTGATCTAAGGCTTGGATTTGAGTAAGGCGATGATATTTGATGGATGGTTTCTGAACCATGGAGGTGAGTGACCCTAAACTGTTTCCAAAGTTTTTATTGAAATGTTTCTTGCATTATTTACTCGACGGCATCTCATGCGTGCTTGCATGTGAATTCATGATATGATTTTGGCTTCAATGAGTTCTGCGAAAGTCTTGTGATGGACACCAACGTCTCCACCCTGTTTATGGTTCATGTTGATGTTATCTGGAGCTCAAAAAGGGGCTCCCTCTCACTGTTAATGTTAAATGATCTATTTGAGCGTTGGGTGTTCAAGTGCAATGATTTCACTGGCTCACGAGAGCAATAAATGTACATTTGATCTTGGAATCATGACATCATTGAAATGCATTATTGTGAAATATATTTGATGACTGCTTTTACTGGTTACTCGCTCAGCTTCTAGCTCCCCCCAAAATGATTTTATTCCCCTCCACAGGGCTCAAGGCGAAGGAAGGGCGAGTAGTACATATTCATGTGGCTGGATGGCATATATCTTGTACAGTTTGGATTTGGAATCATTTGATGTATAGTTGAAAATTTAGTTTCCGCTTCGCTTATGACATGTAATTATTGAAGAACTTGTTGTAATATTTGAGATTTATATTGTAATTCATTTGAGGACTGTAGTGAACGGCTGAGTCCCGGCGAGAGCTGGGCAGGCGGCCCGCCGAACCCTTTGGTTCGCCTTAGGGGGAGGTGGGGCCGTCACAGTTGGTATCAGAGCTTAGGCTTCAGATTCTTGTAGTGTATCCTAGGCTTGAAGTTTAGGATGCCGGACAGTGGGTTTGGTCTGAAATATTAGTGATTCTTGCGGGATGTCTCGACTTGATTGGTATAAGATGGAATGTCGAGGACGACGTTCTTTTAAGGAGGGGAGTTTGTGACGCCCCGAAAGAATGAGTGTGAGAACCCAGAAATTTTCTAATTTTCAGGTCAATCCGAGCAGCGTATCTTGTGAAAAGACGGAATTACCCTTGCTGCCCTGGTTTTACCCGAATGTGAGAATTGCGTCTGTAATTGGTTATTTTGGTTGGGAATGCTTCCGAATTGGTTGTTGAGGTCTTCTGATGAAATGTAGCCCTGTTTCTTATCTTTCGGATGGCTTTGGAATTTCTGAATTTGGACTTAGGTAGGTTGATTTATGATGTTTGCACCAGAATGCGATTGGCGAACCTATTTTTGCGGTTCTGGTGTAGTATCTTGCATTTTTGACCTGGTTACACTCGATACTGGACAGAGTTGGCTTCTTCAGCATTGTATCCTGATCTCTTAGCTTCGAAACGGTGGGTCTTGGACCTTCATCCGATAATCGTAGTGCCTTTGGTGCCATTACCGTAAAATGATGTCAAAAACTATTTTTCTGGGTTTGAGCTTAACTTTCATTTCCGGACTTTTCCCTAGCTTGACTTGTATTTGTACTTCTGGGAGCTTGCTGAATGGCTATTGAATGAACTTGTTGTTGTGTGTGTACCTTTGGGTTTGAATGAGAAATATAATGAAGCCATGACGGCTGCAAAAGTAAGCAAATTTAGGGGAAGTGTTGTCCGAACTTTTAAACGGCTTGATTGCTTTGCGTTTGTGATCTAAGGCTTGGATTTGAGTAAGGCGATGATATTTGATGGATGGTTTCTGAACCATGGAGGTGAGTGACCCTAAACTGTTTCCAAAGTTTTTATTGAAATGTTTCTTGCATTATTTACTCGACGGCATCTCATGCGTGCTTGCATGTGAATTCATGATATGATTTTGGCTTCAATGAGTTCTGCGAAAGTCTTGTGATGGACACCAACGTCTCCACCCTGTTTATGGTTCATGTTGATGTTATCTGGAGCTCAAAAAGGGGCTCCCTCTCACTGTTAATGTTAAATGATCTATTTGAGCGTTGGGTGTTCAAGTGCAATGATTTCACTGGCTCACGAGAGCAATAAATGTACATTTGATCTTGGAATCATGACATCATTGAAATGCATTATTGTGAAATATATTTGATGACTGCTTTTACTGGTTACTCGCTCAGCTTCTAGCTCCCCCCAAAATGATTTTATTCCCCTCCACAGGGCTCAAGGCGAAGGAAGGGCGAGTAGTACATATTCATGTGGTTGGATGGCATATATCTTGTACAGTTTGGATTTGGAATCATTTGATGTATAGTTGAAAATTTAGTTTCCGATTCGCTTATGACATGTAATTATTGAAGAACTTGTTGTAATATTTGAGATTTATATTGTAATTCATTTGAGGACTGTAGTGAACGGCTGAGTCCCGGCGAGAGCTGGGCAGGCGGCCCGCCGAACCCTTTGGTTCGCCTTAGGGGGAGGTAGGGCCGTCACAGTTGGTATCAGAACTTAGGCTTCAGATTCTTGTAGTGTATCCTAGGCTTGAAGTTTAGGATGCCGGACAGTGGGTTTGGTCTGAAATATTAGTGATTCTTGCGGGATGTCTCGACTTGATTGGTATAAGATGGAATGTCGAGGACGACGTTCTTTTAAGTAGGGGAGTTTGTGACGCCCCGAAAGAATGAGTGTGAGAACCCAGAAATTTTCTAATTTTCAGGTCAATCCGAGCAGCGTATCTTGTGAAAAGACGGAATTACCCTTGCTGCCCTGGTTTTACCCGAATGTGAGAATTGCGTCTGTAATTGGTTATTTTGGTTGGGAATGCTTCCGAATTGGTTGTTGAGGTCTTCTGATGAAATGTAGCCCTGTTTCTTATCTTTCGGATGGCTTTGGAATTTCTGAATTTGGACTTAGGTAGGTTGATTTATGATGTTTGCACCAGAATGCGATTGGCGAACCTATTTTTGCGGTTCTGGTGTAGTATCTTGCATTTTTGACCTGGTTACACTCGATACTGGACAGAGTTGGCTTCTTCAGCATTGTAGCCTGATCTCTTAGCTTCGAAACGGTGGGTCTTGGACCTTCATCCGATAATCGTAGTGCCTTTGGTGCCATTACCGTAAAATGATGTCAAAAACTATTTTTCTGGGTTTGAGCTTAACTTTCATTTCCGGACTTTTCCCTAGCTTGACTTGTATTTGTACTTCTGGGAGCTTGCTGAATGGCTATTGAATGAACTTGTTGTTGTGTGTGTACCTTTGGGTTTGAATGAGAAATATAATGAAGCCATGACGGCTGCAAAAGTAAGCAAATTTAGGGGAAGTGTTGTCCGAACTTTTAAACGGCTTGATTGCTTTGCGTTTGTGATCTAAGGCTTGGATTTGAGTAAGGCGATGATATTTGATGGATGGTTTCTGAACCATGGAGGTGAGTGACCCTAAACTGTTTCCAAAGTTTTTATTGAAATGTTTCTTGCATTATTTACTCGACGGCATCTCATGCGTGCTTGCATGTGAATTCATGATATGATTTTGGCTTCAATGAGTTCTGCGAAAGTCTTGTGATGGACACCAACGTCTCCACCCTGTTTATGGTTCATGTTGATGTTATCTGGAGCTCAAAAAGGGGCTCCCTCTCACTGTTAATGTTAAATGATCTATTTGAGCGTTGGGTGTTCAAGTGCAATGATTTCACTGGCTCACGAGAGCAATAAATGTACATTTGATCTTGGAATCATGACATCATTGAAATGCATTATTGTGAAATATATTTGATGACTGCTTTTACTGGTTACTCGCTCAGCTTCTAGCTCCCCCCAAAATGATTTTATTCCCCTCCACAGGGCTCAAGGCGAAGGAAGGGCGAGTAGTACATATTCATGTGGCTGGATGGCATATATCTTGTACAGTTTGGATTTGGAATCATTTGATGTATAGTTGAAAATTTAGTTTCCGATTCGCTTATGACATGTAATTATTGAAGAACTTGTTGTAATATTTGAGATTTATATTGTAATTCATTTGAGGACTGTAGTGAACGGCTGAGTCCCGGCGAGAGCTGGGCAGGCGGCCCGCCGAACCCTTTGGTTCGCCTTAGGGGGAGGTAGGGCCGTCACAGTTGGTATCAGAACTTAGGCTTCAGATTCTTGTAGTGTATCCTAGGCTTGAAATTTAGGATGCCGGACAGTGGGTTTGGTCTGAAATATTAGTGATTCTTGCGGGATGTCTCGACTTGATTGGTATAAGATGGAATGTCGAGGACGACGTTCTTTTAAGGAGGGGAGTTTGTGACGCCCCGAAAGAATGAGTGTGAGAACCCAGAAATTTTCTAATTTTCAGGTCAATCCGAGCAGCGTATCTTGTGAAAAGACGGAATTACTCTTGCTGCCCTGGTTTTACCCGAATGTGAGAATTGCGTCTGTAATTGGTTATTTTGGTTGGGAATGCTTCCGAATTGGTTGTTGAGGTCTTCTGATGAAATGTAGCCCTGTTTCTTATCTTTCGGATGGCTTTGGAATTTCTGAATTTGGATTAGGTAGGTTGATTTATGATGTTTGCACCAGAATGCGATTGGCGAACCTATTTTTGCGGTTCTGGTGTAGTATCTTGCATTTTTGTCCTGGTTACACTCGATACTGGACAGAGTTGGCTTCTTCAGCATTGTAGCCTGATCTCTTAGCTTCGAAACGGTGGGTCTTGGACCTTCATCCGATAATCGTAGTGCCTTTGGTGCCATTACCGTAAAATGATGTCAAAAACTATTTTTCTGGGTTTGAGCTTAACTTTCATTTCCGGACTTTTCCCTAGCTTGACTTGTATTTGTACTTCTGGGAGCTTGCTGAATGGCTATTGAATGAACTTGTTGTTGTGTGTGTACCTTTGGGTTTGAATGAGAAATATAATGAAGCCATGACGGCTGCAAAAGTAAGCAAATTTAGGGGAAGTGTTGTCCGAACTTTTAAACGGCTTGATTGCTTTGCGTTTGTGATCTAAGGCTTGGATTTGAGTAAGGCGATGATATTTGATGGATGGTTTCTGAACCATGGAGGTGAGTGACCCTAAACTGTTTCCAAAGTTTTTATTGAAATGTTTCTTGCATTATTTACTCGACGGCATCTCATGCGTGCTTGCATGTGAATTCATGATATGATTTTGGCTTCAATGAGTTCTGCGAAAGTCTTGTGATGGACACCAACGTCTCCACCCTGTTTATGGTTCATGTTGATGTTATCTGGAGCTCAAAAAGGGGCTCCCTCTCACTGTTAATGTTAAATGATCTATTTGAGCGTTGGGTGTTCAAGTGCAATGATTTCACTGGCTCACGAGAGCAATAAATGTACATTTGATCTTGGAATCATGACATCATTGAAATGCATTATTGTGAAATATATTTGATGACTGCTTTTACTGGTTACTCGCTCAGCTTCTAGCTCCCCCCAAAATGATTTTATTCCCCTCCACAGGGCTCAAGGCGAAGGAAGGGCGAGTAGTACATATTCATGTGGCTGGATGGCATATATCTTGTACAGTTTGGATTTGGAATCATTTGATGTATAGTTGAAAATTTAGTTTCCGATTCGCTTATGACATGTAATTATTGAAGAACTTGTTGTAATATTTGAGATTTATATTGTAATTCATTTGAGGACTGTAGTGAACGGCTGAGTCCCGGCGAGAGCTGGGCAGGCGGCCCGCCGAACCCTTTGGTTCGCCTTAGGGGGAGGTAGGGCCGTCACAGTTGGTATCAGAACTTAGGCTTCAGATTCTTGTAGTGTATCCTAGGCTTGAAGTTTAGGATGCCGGACAGTGGGTTTGGTCTGAAATATTAGTGATTCTTGCGGGATGTCTCGACTTGATTGGTATAAGATGGAATGTCGAGGACGACGTTCTTTTAAGGAGGGGAGTTTGTGACGCCCCGAAAGAATGAGTGTGAGAACCCAGAAATTTTCTAATTTTCAGGTCAATCCGAGCAGCGTATCTTGTGAAAAGACGGAATTACCCTTGCTGCCCTGGTTTTACCCGAATGTGAGAATTGCGTCTGTAATTGGTTATTTTGGTTGGGAATGCTTCCGAATTGGTTGTTGAGGTCTTCTGATGAAATGTAGCCCTGTTTCTTATCTTTCGGATGGCTTTGGAATTTCTGAATTTGGACTTAGGTAGGTTGATTTATGATGTTTGCACCAGAATGCGATTGGCGAACCTATTTTTGCGGTTCTGGTGTAGTATCTTGCATTTTTGACCTGGTTACACTCGATACTGGACAGAGTTGGCTTCTTCAGCATTGTAGCCTGATCTCTTAGCTTCGAAACGGTGGGTCTTGGACCTTCATCCGATAATCGTAGTGCCTTTGGTGCCATTACCGTAAAATGATGTCAAAAACTATTTTTCTGGGTTTGAGCTTAACTTTCATTTCCGGACTTTTCCCTAGCTTGACTTGTATTTGTACTTCTGGGAGCTTGCTGAATGGCTATTGAATGAACTTGTTGTTGTGTGTGTACCTTTGGGTTTGAATGAGAAATATAATGAAGCCATGACGGCTGCAAAAGTAAGCAAATTTAGGGGAAGTGTTGTCCGAACTTTTAAACGGCTTGATTGCTTTGCGTTTGTGATCTAAGGCTTGGATTTGAGTAAGGCGATGATATTTGATGGATGGTTTCTGAACCATGGAGGTGAGTGACCCTAAACTGTTTCCAAAGTTTTTATTGAAATGTTTCTTGCATTATTTACTCGACGGCATCTCATGCGTGCTTGCATGTGAATTCATGATATGATTTTGGCTTCAATGAGTTCTGCGAAAGTCTTGTGATGGACACCAACGTCTCCACCCTGTTTATGGTTCATGTTGATGTTATCTGGAGCTCAAAAAGGGGCTCCCTCTCACTGTTAATGTTAAATGATCTATTTGAGCGTTGGGTGTTCAAGTGCAATGATTTCACTGGCTCACGAGAGCAATAAATGTACATTTGATCTTGGAATCATGACATCATTGAAATGCATTATTGTGAAATATATTTGATGACTGCTTTTACTGGTTACTCGCTCAGCTTCTAGCTCCCCCCAAAATGATTTTATTCCCCTCCACAGGGCTCAAGGCGAAGGAAGGGCGAGTAGTACATATTCATGTGGCTGGATGGCATATATCTTGTACAGTTTGGATTTGGAATCATTTGATGTATAGTTGAAAATTTAGTTTCCGATTCGCTTATGACATGTAATTATTGAAGAACTTGTTGTAATATTTGAGATTTATATTGTAATTCATTTGAGGACTGTAGTGAACGGCTGAGTCCCGGCGAGAGCTGGGCAGGCGGCCCGCCGAACCCTTTGGTTCGCCTTAGGGGGAGGTAGGGCCGTCACAGTTGGTATCAGAACTTAGGCTTCAGATTCTTGTAGTGTATCCTAGGCTTGAAGTTTAGGATGCCGGACAGTGGGTTTGGTCTGAAATATTAGTGATTCTTGCGGGATGTCTCGACTTGATTGGTATAAGATGGAATGTCGAGGACGACGTTCTTTTAAGGAGGGGAGTTTGTGACGCCCCGAAAGAATGAGTGTGAGAACCCAGAAATTTTCTAATTTTCAGGTCAATCCGAGCAGCGTATCTTGTGAAAAGACGGAATTACCCTTGCTGCCCTGGTTTTACCCGAATGTGAGAATTGCGTCTGTAATTGGTTATTTTGGTTGGGAATGCTTCCGAATTGGTTGTTGAGGTCTTCTGATGAAATGTAGCCCTGTTTCTTATCTTTCGGATGGCTTTGGAATTTCTGAATTTGGACTTAGGTAGGTTGATTTATGATGTTTGCACCAGAATGCGATTGGCGAACCTATTTTTGCGGTTCTGGTGTAGTATCTTGCATTTTTGACCTGGTTACACTCGATACTGGACAGAGTTGGCTTCTTCAGCATTGTAGCCTGATCTCTTAGCTTCGAAACGGTGGGTCTTGGACCTTCATCCGATAATCGTAGTGCCTTTGGTGCCATTACCGTAAAATGATGTCAAAAACTATTTTTCTGGGTTTGAGCTTAACTTTCATTTCCGGACTTTTCCCTAGCTTGACTTGTATTTGTACTTCTGGGAGCTTGCTGAATGGCTATTGAATGAACTTGTTGTTGTGTGTGTACCTTTGGGTTTGAATGAGAAATATAATGAAGCCATGACGGCTGCAAAAGTAAGCAAATTTAGGGGAAGTGTTGTCCGAACTTTTAAACGGCTTGATTGCTTTGCGTTTGTGATCTAAGGCTTGGATTTGAGTAAGGCGATGATATTTGATGGATGGTTTCTGAACCATGGAGGTGAGTGACCCTAAACTGTTTCCAAAGTTTTTATTGAAATGTTTCTTGCATTATTTACTCGACGGCATCTCATGCGTGCTTGCATGTGAATTCATGATATGATTTTGGCTTCAATGAGTTCTGCGAAAGTCTTGTGATGGACACCAACGTCTCCACCCTGTTTATGGTTCATGTTGATGTTATCTGGAGCTCAAAAAGGGGCTCCCTCTCACTGTTAATGTTAAATGATCTATTTGAGCGTTGGGTGTTCAAGTGCAATGATTTCACTGGCTCACGAGAGCAATAAATGTACATTTGATCTTGGAATCATGACATCATTGAAATGCATTATTGTGAAATATATTTGATGACTGCTTTTACTGGTTACTCGCTCAGCTTCTAGCTCCCCCCAAAATGATTTTATTCCCCTCCACAGGGCTCAAGGCGAAGGAAGGGCGAGTAGTACATATTCATGTGGCTGGATGGCATATATCTTGTACAGTTTGGATTTGGAATCATTTGATGTATAGTTGAAAATTTAGTTTCCGATTCGCTTATGACATGTAATTATTGAAGAACTTGTTGTAATATTTGAGATTTATATTGTAATTCATTTGAGGACTGTAGTGAACGGCTGAGTCCCGGCGAGAGCTGGGCAGGCGGCCCGCCGAACCCTTTGGTTCGCCTTAGGGGGAGGTAGGGCCGTCACAGTTGGTATCAGAACTTAGGCTTCAGATTCTTGTAGTGTATCCTAGGCTTGAAGTTTAGGATGCCGGACAGTGGGTTTGGTCTGAAATATTAGTGATTCTTGCGGGATGTCTCGACTTGATTGGTATAAGATGGAATGTCGAGGACGACGTTCTTTTAAGGAGGGGAGTTTGTGACGCCCCGAAAGAATGAGTGTGAGAACCCAGAAATTTTCTAATTTTCAGGTCAATCCGAGCAGCGTATCTTGTGAAAAGACGGAATTACCCTTGCTGCCCTGGTTTTACCCGAATGTGAGAATTGCGTCTGTAATTGGTTATTTTGGTTGGGAATGCTTCCGAATTGGTTGTTGAGGTCTTCTGATGAAATGTAGCCCTGTTTCTTATCTTTCGGATGGCTTTGGAATTTCTGAATTTGGACTTAGGTAGGTTGATTTATGATGTTTGCACCAGAATGCGATTGGCGAACCTATTTTTGCGGTTCTGGTGTAGTATCTTGCATTTTTGACCTGGTTACACTCGATACTGGACAGAGTTGGCTTCTTCAGCATTGTAGCCTGATCTCTTAGCTTCGAAACGGTGGGTCTTGGACCTTCATCCGATAATCGTAGTGCCTTTGGTGCCATTACCGTAAAATGATGTCAAAAACTATTTTTCTGGGTTTGAGCTTAACTTTCATTTCCGGACTTTTCCCTAGCTTGACTTGTATTTGTACTTCTGGGAGCTTGCTGAATGGCTATTGAATGAACTTGTTGTTGTGTGTGTACCTTTGGGTTTGAATGAGAAATATAATGAAGCCATGACGGCTGCAAAAGTAAGCAAATTTAGGGGAAGTGTTGTCCGAACTTTTAAACGGCTTGATTGCTTTGCGTTTGTGATCTAAGGCTTGGATTTGAGTAAGGCGATGATATTTGATGGATGGTTTCTGAACCATGGAGGTGAGTGACCCTAAACTGTTTCCAAAGTTTTTATTGAAATGTTTCTTGCATTATTTACTCGACGGCATCTCATGCGTGCTTGCATGTGAATTCATGATATGATTTTGGCTTCAATGAGTTCTGCGAAAGTCTTGTGATGGACACCAACGTCTCCACCCTGTTTATGGTTCATGTTGATGTTATCTGGAGCTCAAAAAGGGGCTCCCTCTCACTGTTAATGTTAAATGATCTATTTGAGCGTTGGGTGTTCAAGTGCAATGATTTCACTGGCTCACGAGAGCAATAAATGTACATTTGATCTTGGAATCATGACATCATTGAAATGCATTATTGTGAAATATATTTGATGACTGCTTTTACTGGTTACTCGCTCAGCTTCTAGCTCCCCCCAAAATGATTTTATTCCCCTCCACAGGGCTCAAGGCGAAGGAAGGGCGAGTAGTACATATTCATGTGGCTGGATGGCATATATCTTGTACAGTTTGGATTTGGAATCATTTGATGTATAGTTGAAAATTTAGTTTCCGATTCGCTTATGACATGTAATTATTGAAGAACTTGTTGTAATATTTGAGATTTATATTGTAATTCATTTGAGGACTGTAGTGAACGGCTGAGTCCCGGCGAGAGCTGGGCAGGCGGCCCGCCGAACCCTTTGGTTCGCCTTAGGGGGAGGTAGGGCCGTCACAGTTGGTATCAGAACTTAGGCTTCAGATTCTTGTAGTGTATCCTAGGCTTGAAGTTTAGGATGCCGGACAGTGGGTTTGGTCTGAAATATTAGTGATTCTTGCGGGATGTCTCGACTTGATTGGTATAAGATGGAATGTCGAGGACGACGTTCTTTTAAGGAGGGGAGTTTGTGACGCCCCGAAAGAATGAGTGTGAGAACCCAGAAATTTTCTAATTTTCAGGTCAATCCGAGCAGCGTATCTTGTGAAAAGACGGAATTACCCTTGCTGCCCTGGTTTTACCCGAATGTGAGAATTGCGTCTGTAATTGGTTATTTTGGTTGGGAATGCTTCCGAATTGGTTGTTGAGGTCTTCTGATGAAATGTAGCCCTGTTTCTTATCTTTCGGATGGCTTTGGAATTTCTGAATTTGGACTTAGGTAGGTTGATTTATGATGTTTGCACCAGAATGCGATTGGCGAACCTATTTTTGCGGTTCTGGTGTAGTATCTTGCATTTTTGACCTGGTTACACTCGATACTGGACAGAGTTGGCTTCTTCAGCATTGTAGCCTGATCTCTTAGCTTCGAAACGGTGGGTCTTGGACCTTCATCCGATAATCGTAGTGCCTTTGGTGCCATTACCGTAAAATGATGTCAAAAACTATTTTTCTGGGTTTGAGCTTAACTTTCATTTCCGGACTTTTCCCTAGCTTGACTTGTATTTGTACTTCTGGGAGCTTGCTGAATGGCTATTGAATGAACTTGTTGTTGTGTGTGTACCTTTGGGTTTGAATGAGAAATATAATGAAGCCATGACGGCTGCAAAAGTAAGCAAATTTAGGGGAAGTGTTGTCCGAACTTTTAAACGGCTTGATTGCTTTGCGTTTGTGATCTAAGGCTTGGATTTGAGTAAGGCGATGATATTTGATGGATGGTTTCTGAACCATGGAGGTGAGTGACCCTAAACTGTTTCCAAAGTTTTTATTGAAATGTTTCTTGCATTATTTACTCGACGGCATCTCATGCGTGCTTGCATGTGAATTCATGATATGATTTTGGCTTCAATGAGTTCTGCGAAAGTCTTGTGATGGACACCAACGTCTCCACCCTGTTTATGGTTCATGTTGATGTTATCTGGAGCTCAAAAAGGGGCTCCCTCTCACTGTTAATGTTAAATGATCTATTTGAGCGTTGGGTGTTCAAGTGCAATGATTTCACTGGCTCACGAGAGCAATAAATGTACATTTGATCTTGGAATCATGACATCATTGAAATGCATTATTGTGAAATATATTTGATGACTGCTTTTACTGGTTACTCGCTCAGCTTCTAGCTCCCCCCAAAATGATTTTATTCCCCTCCACAGGGCTCAAGGCGAAGGAAGGGCGAGTAGTACATATTCATGTGGCTGGATGGCATATATCTTGTACAGTTTGGATTTGGAATCATTTGATGTATAGTTGAAAATTTAGTTTCCGATTCGCTTATGACATGTAATTATTGAAGAACTTGTTGTAATATTTGAGATTTATATTGTAATTCATTTGAGGACTGTAGTGAACGGCTGAGTCCCGGCGAGAGCTGGGCAGGCGGCCCGCCGAACCCTTTGGTTCGCCTTAGGGGGAGGTAGGGCCGTCACAGTTGGTATCAGAACTTAGGCTTCAGATTCTTGTAGTGTATCCTAGGCTTGAAGTTTAGGATGCCGGACAGTGGGTTTGGTCTGAAATATTAGTGATTCTTGCGGGATGTCTCGACTTGATTGGTATAAGATGGAATGTCGAGGACGACGTTCTTTTAAGGAGGGGAGTTTGTGACGCCCCGAAAGAATGAGTGTGAGAACCCAGAAATTTTCTAATTTTCAGGTCAATCCGAGCAGCGTATCTTGTGAAAAGACGGAATTACCCTTGCTGCCCTGGTTTTACCCGAATGTGAGAATTGCGTCTGTAATTGGTTATTTTGGTTGGGAATGCTTCCGAATTGGTTGTTGAGGTCTTCTGATGAAATGTAGCCCTGTTTCTTATCTTTCGGATGGCTTTGGAATTTCTGAATTTGGACTTAGGTAGGTTGATTTATGATGTTTGCACCAGAATGCGATTGGCGAACCTATTTTTGCGGTTCTGGTGTAGTATCTTGCATTTTTGACCTGGTTACACTCGATACTGGACAGAGTTGGCTTCTTCAGCATTGTAGCCTGATCTCTTAGCTTCGAAACGGTGGGTCTTGGACCTTCATCCGATAATCGTAGTGCCTTTGGTGCCATTACCGTAAAATGATGTCAAAAACTATTTTTCTGGGTTTGAGCTTAACTTTCATTTCCGGACTTTTCCCTAGCTTGACTTGTATTTGTACTTCTGGGAGCTTGCTGAATGGCTATTGAATGAACTTGTTGTTGTGTGTGTACCTTTGGGTTTGAATGAGAAATATAATGAAGCCATGACGGCTGCAAAAGTAAGCAAATTTAGGGGAAGTGTTGTCCGAACTTTTAAACGGCTTGATTGCTTTGCGTTTGTGATCTAAGGCTTGGATTTGAGTAAGGCGATGATATTTGATGGATGGTTTCTGAACCATGGAGGTGAGTGACCCTAAACTGTTTCCAAAGTTTTTATTGAAATGTTTCTTGCATTATTTACTCGACGGCATCTCATGCGTGCTTGCATGTGAATTCATGATATGATTTTGGCTTCAATGAGTTCTGCGAAAGTCTTGTGATGGACACCAACGTCTCCACCCTGTTTATGGTTCATGTTGATGTTATCTGGAGCTCAAAAAGGGGCTCCCTCTCACTGTTAATGTTAAATGATCTATTTGAGCGTTGGGTGTTCAAGTGCAATGATTTCACTGGCTCACGAGAGCAATAAATGTACATTTGATCTTGGAATCATGACATCATTGAAATGCATTATTGTGAAATATATTTGATGACTGCTTTTACTGGTTACTCGCTCAGCTTCTAGCTCCCCCCAAAATGATTTTATTCCCCTCCACAGGGCTCAAGGCGAAGGAAGGGCGAGTAGTACATATTCATGTGGCTGGATGGCATATATCTTGTACAGTTTGGATTTGGAATCATTTGATGTATAGTTGAAAATTTAGTTTCCGATTCGCTTATGACATGTAATTATTGAAGAACTTGTTGTAATATTTGAGATTTATATTGTAATTCATTTGAGGACTGTAGTGAACGGCTGAGTCCCGGCGAGAGCTGGGCAGGCGGCCCGCCGAACCCTTTGGTTCGCCTTAGGGGGAGGTAGGGCCGTCACAGT
This sequence comes from Coffea arabica, assembly GCF_036785885.1. NCBI lineage: Eukaryota > Viridiplantae > Streptophyta > Magnoliopsida > Gentianales > Rubiaceae > Coffea > Coffea arabica. Next base: position 18,822,583 of record NC_092318.1, on the reverse strand, counting down.
TGGTATCAGAACTTAGGCTTCAGATTCTTGTAGTGTATCCTAGGCTTGAAGTTTAGGATGCCGGACAGTGGGTTTGGTCTGAAATATTAGTGATTCTTGCGGGATGTCTCGACTTGATTGGTATAAGATGGAATGTCGAGGACGACGTTCTTTTAAGGAGGGGAGTTTGTGACGCCCCGAAAGAATGAGTGTGAGAACCCAGAAATTTTCTAATTTTCAGGTCAATCCGAGCAGCGTATCTTGTGAAAAGACGGAATTACCCTTGCTGCCCTGGTTTTACCCGAATGTGAGAATTGCGTCTGTAATTGGTTATTTTGGTTGGGAATGCTTCCGAATTGGTTGTTGAGGTCTTCTGATGAAATGTAGCCCTGTTTCTTATCTTTCGGATGGCTTTGGAATTTCTGAATTTGGACTTAGGTAGGTTGATTTATGATGTTTGCACCAGAATGCGATTGGCGAACCTATTTTTGCGGTTCTGGTGTAGTATCTTGCATTTTTGACCTGGTTACACTCGATACTGGACAGAGTTGGCTTCTTCAGCATTGTAGCCTGATCTCTTAGCTTCGAAACGGTGGGTCTTGGACCTTCATCCGATAATCGTAGTGCCTTTGGTGCCATTACCGTAAAATGATGTCAAAAACTATTTTTCTGGGTTTGAGCTTAACTTTCATTTCCGGACTTTTCCCTAGCTTGACTTGTATTTGTACTTCTGGGAGCTTGCTGAATGGCTATTGAATGAACTTGTTGTTGTGTGTGTACCTTTGGGTTTGAATGAGAAATATAATGAAGCCATGACGGCTGCAAAAGTAAGCAAATTTAGGGGAAGTGTTGTCCGAACTTTTAAACGGCTTGATTGCTTTGCGTTTGTGATCTAAGGCTTGGATTTGAGTAAGGCGATGATATTTGATGGATGGTTTCTGAACCATGGAGGTGAGTGACCCTAAACTGTTTCCAAAGTTTTTATTGAAATGTTTCTTGCATTATTTACTCGACGGCATCTCATGCGTGCTTGCATGTGAATTCATGATATGATTTTGGCTTCAATGAGTTCTGCGAAAGTCTTGTGATGGACACCAACGTCTCCACCCTGTTTATGGTTCATGTTGATGTTATCTGGAGCTCAAAAAGGGGCTCCCTCTCACTGTTAATGTTAAATGATCTATTTGAGCGTTGGGTGTTCAAGTGCAATGATTTCACTGGCTCACGAGAGCAATAAATGTACATTTGATCTTGGAATCATGACATCATTGAAATGCATTATTGTGAAATATATTTGATGACTGCTTTTACTGGTTACTCGCTCAGCTTCTAGCTCCCCCCAAAATGATTTTATTCCCCTCCACAGGGCTCAAGGCGAAGGAAGGGCGAGTAGTACATATTCATGTGGCTGGATGGCATATATCTTGTACAGTTTGGATTTGGAATCATTTGATGTATAGTTGAAAATTTAGTTTCCGATTCGCTTATGACATGTAATTATTGAAGAACTTGTTGTAATATTTGAGATTTATATTGTAATTCATTTGAGGACTGTAGTGAACGGCTGAGTCCCGGCGAGAGCTGGGCAGGCGGCCCGCCGAACCCTTTGGTTCGCCTTAGGGGGAGGTAGGGCCGTCACAGTTGGTATCAGAACTTAGGCTTCAGATTCTTGTAGTGTATCCTAGGCTTGAAGTTTAGGATGCCGGACAGTGGGTTTGGTCTGAAATATTAGTGATTCTTGCGGGATGTCTCGACTTGATTGGTATAAGATGGAATGTCGAGGACGACGTTCTTTTAAGGAGGGGAGTTTGTGACGCCCCGAAAGAATGAGTGTGAGAACCCAGAAATTTTCTAATTTTCAGGTCAATCCGAGCAGCGTATCTTGTGAAAAGACGGAATTACCCTTGCTGCCCTGGTTTTACCCGAATGTGAGAATTGCGTCTGTAATTGGTTATTTTGGTTGGGAATGCTTCCGAATTGGTTGTTGAGGTCTTCTGATGAAATGTAGCCCTGTTTCTTATCTTTCGGATGGCTTTGGAATTTCTGAATTTGGACTTAGGTAGGTTGATTTATGATGTTTGCACCAGAATGCGATTGGCGAACCTATTTTTGCGGTTCTGGTGTAGTATCTTGCATTTTTGACCTGGTTACACTCGATACTGGACAGAGTTGGCTTCTTCAGCATTGTAGCCTGATCTCTTAGCTTCGAAACGGTGGGTCTTGGACCTTCATCCGATAATCGTAGTGCCTTTGGTGCCATTACCGTAAAATGATGTCAAAAACTATTTTTCTGGGTTTGAGCTTAACTTTCATTTCCGGACTTTTCCCTAGCTTGACTTGTATTTGTACTTCTGGGAGCTTGCTGAATGGCTATTGAATGAACTTGTTGTTGTGTGTGTACCTTTGGGTTTGAATGAGAAATATAATGAAGCCATGACGGCTGCAAAAGTAAGCAAATTTAGGGGAAGTGTTGTCCGAACTTTTAAACGGCTTGATTGCTTTGCGTTTGTGATCTAAGGCTTGGATTTGAGTAAGGCGATGATATTTGATGGATGGTTTCTGAACCATGGAGGTGAGTGACCCTAAACTGTTTCCAAAGTTTTTATTGAAATGTTTCTTGCATTATTTACTCGACGGCATCTCATGCGTGCTTGCATGTGAATTCATGATATGATTTTGGCTTCAATGAGTTCTGCGAAAGTCTTGTGATGGACACCAACGTCTCCACCCTGTTTATGGTTCATGTTGATGTTATCTGGAGCTCAAAAAGGGGCTCCCTCTCACTGTTAATGTTAAATGATCTATTTGAGCGTTGGGTGTTCAAGTGCAATGATTTCACTGGCTCACGAGAGCAATAAATGTACATTTGATCTTGGAATCATGACATCATTGAAATGCATTATTGTGAAATATATTTGATGACTGCTTTTACTGGTTACTCGCTCAGCTTCTAGCTCCCCCCAAAATGATTTTATTCCCCTCCACAGGGCTCAAGGCGAAGGAAGGGCGAGTAGTACATATTCATGTGGCTGGATGGCATATATCTTGTACAGTTTGGATTTGGAATCATTTGATGTATAGTTGAAAATTTAGTTTCCGATTCGCTTATGACATGTAATTATTGAAGAACTTGTTGTAATATTTGAGATTTATATTGTAATTCATTTGAGGACTGTAGTGAACGGCTGAGTCCCGGCGAGAGCTGGGCAGGCGGCCCGCCGAACCCTTTGGTTCGCCTTAGGGGGAGGTAGGGCCGTCACAGTTGGTATCAGAACTTAGGCTTCAGATTCTTGTAGTGTATCCTAGGCTTGAAGTTTAGGATGCCGGACAGTGGGTTTGGTCTGAAATATTAGTGATTCTTGCGGGATGTCTCGACTTGATTGGTATAAGATGGAATGTCGAGGACGACGTTCTTTTAAGGAGGGGAGTTTGTGACGCCCCGAAAGAATGAGTGTGAGAACCCAGAAATTTTCTAATTTTCAGGTCAATCCGAGCAGCGTATCTTGTGAAAAGACGGAATTACCCTTGCTGCCCTGGTTTTACCCGAATGTGAGAATTGCGTCTGTAATTGGTTATTTTGGTTGGGAATGCTTCCGAATTGGTTGTTGAGGTCTTCTGATGAAATGTAGCCCTGTTTCTTATCTTTCGGATGGCTTTGGAATTTCTGAATTTGGACTTAGGTAGGTTGATTTATGATGTTTGCACCAGAATGCGATTGGCGAACCTATTTTTGCGGTTCTGGTGTAGTATCTTGCATTTTTGACCTGGTTACACTCGATACTGGACAGAGTTGGCTTCTTCAGCATTGTAGCCTGATCTCTTAGCTTCGAAACGGTGGGTCTTGGACCTTCATCCGATAATCGTAGTGCCTTTGGTGCCATTACCGTAAAATGATGTCAAAAACTATTTTTCTGGGTTTGAGCTTAACTTTCATTTCCGGACTTTTCCCTAGCTTGACTTGTATTTGTACTTCTGGGAGCTTGCTGAATGGCTATTGAATGAACTTGTTGTTGTGTGTGTACCTTTGGGTTTGAATGAGAAATATAATGAAGCCATGACGGCTGCAAAAGTAAGCAAATTTAGGGGAAGTGTTGTCCGAACTTTTAAACGGCTTGATTGCTTTGCGTTTGTGATCTAAGGCTTGGATTTGAGTAAGGCGATGATATTTGATGGATGGTTTCTGAACCATGGAGGTGAGTGACCCTAAACTGTTTCCAAAGTTTTTATTGAAATGTTTCTTGCATTATTTACTCGACGGCATCTCATGCGTGCTTGCATGTGAATTCATGATATGATTTTGGCTTCAATGAGTTCTGCGAAAGTCTTGTGATGGACACCAACGTCTCCACCCTGTTTATGGTTCATGTTGATGTTATCTGGAGCTCAAAAAGGGGCTCCCTCTCACTGTTAATGTTAAATGATCTATTTGAGCGTTGGGTGTTCAAGTGCAATGATTTCACTGGCTCACGAGAGCAATAAATGTACATTTGATCTTGGAATCATGACATCATTGAAATGCATTATTGTGAAATATATTTGATGACTGCTTTTACTGGTTACTCGCTCAGCTTCTAGCTCCCCCCAAAATGATTTTATTCCCCTCCACAGGGCTCAAGGCGAAGGAAGGGCGAGTAGTACATATTCATGTGGCTGGATGGCATATATCTTGTACAGTTTGGATTTGGAATCATTTGATGTATAGTTGAAAATTTAGTTTCCGATTCGCTTATGACATGTAATTATTGAAGAACTTGTTGTAATATTTGAGATTTATATTGTAATTCATTTGAGGACTGTAGTGAACGGCTGAGTCCCGGCGAGAGCTGGGCAGGCGGCCCGCCGAACCCTTTGGTTCGCCTTAGGGGGAGGTAGGGCCGTCACAGTTGGTATCAGAACTTAGGCTTCAGATTCTTGTAGTGTATCCTAGGCTTGAAGTTTAGGATGCCGGACAGTGGGTTTGGTCTGAAATATTAGTGATTCTTGCGGGATGTCTCGACTTGATTGGTATAAGATGGAATGTCGAGGACGACGTTCTTTTAAGGAGGGGAGTTTGTGACGCCCCGAAAGAATGAGTGTGAGAACCCAGAAATTTTCTAATTTTCAGGTCAATCCGAGCAGCGTATCTTGTGAAAAGACGGAATTACCCTTGCTGCCCTGGTTTTACCCGAATGTGAGAATTGCGTCTGTAATTGGTTATTTTGGTTGGGAATGCTTCCGAATTGGTTGTTGAGGTCTTCTGATGAAATGTAGCCCTGTTTCTTATCTTTCGGATGGCTTTGGAATTTCTGAATTTGGACTTAGGTAGGTTGATTTATGATGTTTGCACCAGAATGCGATTGGCGAACCTATTTTTGCGGTTCTGGTGTAGTATCTTGCATTTTTGACCTGGTTACACTCGATACTGGACAGAGTTGGCTTCTTCAGCATTGTAGCCTGATCTCTTAGCTTCGAAACGGTGGGTCTTGGACCTTCATCCGATAATCGTAGTGCCTTTGGTGCCATTACCGTAAAATGATGTCAAAAACTATTTTTCTGGGTTTGAGCTTAACTTTCATTTCCGGACTTTTCCCTAGCTTGACTTGTATTTGTACTTCTGGGAGCTTGCTGAATGGCTATTGAATGAACTTGTTGTTGTGTGTGTACCTTTGGGTTTGAATGAGAAATATAATGAAGCCATGACGGCTGCAAAAGTAAGCAAATTTAGGGGAAGTGTTGTCCGAACTTTTAAACGGCTTGATTGCTTTGCGTTTGTGATCTAAGGCTTGGATTTGAGTAAGGCGATGATATTTGATGGATGGTTTCTGAACCATGGAGGTGAGTGACCCTAAACTGTTTCCAAAGTTTTTATTGAAATGTTTCTTGCATTATTTACTCGACGGCATCTCATGCGTGCTTGCATGTGAATTCATGATATGATTTTGGCTTCAATGAGTTCTGCGAAAGTCTTGTGATGGACACCAACGTCTCCACCCTGTTTATGGTTCATGTTGATGTTATCTGGAGCTCAAAAAGGGGCTCCCTCTCACTGTTAATGTTAAATGATCTATTTGAGCGTTGGGTGTTCAAGTGCAATGATTTCACTGGCTCACGAGAGCAATAAATGTACATTTGATCTTGGAATCATGACATCATTGAAATGCATTATTGTGAAATATATTTGATGACTGCTTTTACTGGTTACTCGCTCAGCTTCTAGCTCCCCCCAAAATGATTTTATTCCCCTCCACAGGGCTCAAGGCGAAGGAAGGGCGAGTAGTACATATTCATGTGGCTGGATGGCATATATCTTGTACAGTTTGGATTTGGAATCATTTGATGTATAGTTGAAAATTTAGTTTCCGATTCGCTTATGACATGTAATTATTGAAGAACTTGTTGTAATATTTGAGATTTATATTGTAATTCATTTGAGGACTGTAGTGAACGGCTGAGTCCCGGCGAGAGCTGGGCAGGCGGCCCGCCGAACCCTTTGGTTCGCCTTAGGGGGAGGTAGGGCCGTCACAGTTGGTATCAGAACTTAGGCTTCAGATTCTTGTAGTGTATCCTAGGCTTGAAGTTTAGGATGCCGGACAGTGGGTTTGGTCTGAAATATTAGTGATTCTTGCGGGATGTCTCGACTTGATTGGTATAAGATGGAATGTCGAGGACGACGTTCTTTTAAGGAGGGGAGTTTGTGACGCCCCGAAAGAATGAGTGTGAGAACCCAGAAATTTTCTAATTTTCAGGTCAATCCGAGCAGCGTATCTTGTGAAAAGACGGAATTACCCTTGCTGCCCTGGTTTTACCCGAATGTGAGAATTGCGTCTGTAATTGGTTATTTTGGTTGGGAATGCTTCCGAATTGGTTGTTGAGGTCTTCTGATGAAATGTAGCCCTGTTTCTTATCTTTCGGATGGCTTTGGAATTTCTGAATTTGGACTTAGGTAGGTTGATTTATGATGTTTGCACCAGAATGCGATTGGCGAACCTATTTTTGCGGTTCTGGTGTAGTATCTTGCATTTTTGACCTGGTTACACTCGATACTGGACAGAGTTGGCTTCTTCAGCATTGTAGCCTGATCTCTTAGCTTCGAAACGGTGGGTCTTGGACCTTCATCCGATAATCGTAGTGCCTTTGGTGCCATTACCGTAAAATGATGTCAAAAACTATTTTTCTGGGTTTGAGCTTAACTTTCATTTCCGGACTTTTCCCTAGCTTGACTTGTATTTGTACTTCTGGGAGCTTGCTGAATGGCTATTGAATGAACTTGTTGTTGTGTGTGTACCTTTGGGTTTGAATGAGAAATATAATGAAGCCATGACGGCTGCAAAAGTAAGCAAATTTAGGGGAAGTGTTGTCCGAACTTTTAAACGGCTTGATTGCTTTGCGTTTGTGATCTAAGGCTTGGATTTGAGTAAGGCGATGATATTTGATGGATGGTTTCTGAACCATGGAGGTGAGTGACCCTAAACTGTTTCCAAAGTTTTTATTGAAATGTTTCTTGCATTATTTACTCGACGGCATCTCATGCGTGCTTGCATGTGAATTCATGATATGATTTTGGCTTCAATGAGTTCTGCGAAAGTCTTGTGATGGACACCAACGTCTCCACCCTGTTTATGGTTCATGTTGATGTTATCTGGAGCTCAAAAAGGGGCTCCCTCTCACTGTTAATGTTAAATGATCTATTTGAGCGTTGGGTGTTCAAGTGCAATGATTTCACTGGCTCACGAGAGCAATAAATGTACATTTGATCTTGGAATCATGACATCATTGAAATGCATTATTGTGAAATATATTTGATGACTGCTTTTACTGGTTACTCGCTCAGCTTCTAGCTCCCCCCAAAATGATTTTATTCCCCTCCACAGGGCTCAAGGCGAAGGAAGGGCGAGTAGTACATATTCATGTGGCTGGATGGCATATATCTTGTACAGTTTGGATTTGGAATCATTTGATGTATAGTTGAAAATTTAGTTTCCGATTCGCTTATGACATGTAATTATTGAAGAACTTGTTGTAATATTTGAGATTTATATTGTAATTCATTTGAGGACTGTAGTGAACGGCTGAGTCCCGGCGAGAGCTGGGCAGGCGGCCCGCCGAACCCTTTGGTTCGCCTTAGGGGGAGGTAGGGCCGTCACAGTTGGTATCAGAACTTAGGCTTCAGATTCTTGTAGTGTATCCTAGGCTTGAAGTTTAGGATGCCGGACAGTGGGTTTGGTCTGAAATATTAGTGATTCTTGCGGGATGTCTCGACTTGATTGGTATAAGATGGAATGTCGAGGACGACGTTCTTTTAAGGAGGGGAGTTTGTGACGCCCCGAAAGAATGAGTGTGAGAACCCAGAAATTTTCTAATTTTCAGGTCAATCCGAGCAGCGTATCTTGTGAAAAGACGGAATTACCCTTGCTGCCCTGGTTTTACCCGAATGTGAGAATTGCGTCTGTAATTGGTTATTTTGGTTGGGAATGCTTCCGAATTGGTTGTTGAGGTCTTCTGATGAAATGTAGCCCTGTTTCTTATCTTTCGGATGGCTTTGGAATTTCTGAATTTGGACTTAGGTAGGTTGATTTATGATGTTTGCACCAGAATGCGATTGGCGAACCTATTTTTGCGGTTCTGGTGTAGTATCTTGCATTTTTGACCTGGTTACACTCGATACTGGACAGAGTTGGCTTCTTCAGCATTGTAGCCTGATCTCTTAGCTTCGAAACGGTGGGTCTTGGACCTTCATCCGATAATCGTAGTGCCTTTGGTGCCATTACCGTAAAATGATGTCAAAAACTATTTTTCTGGGTTTGAGCTTAACTTTCATTTCCGGACTTTTCCCTAGCTTGACTTGTATTTGTACTTCTGGGAGCTTGCTGAATGGCTATTGAATGAACTTGTTGTTGTGTGTGTACCTTTGGGTTTGAATGAGAAATATAATGAAGCCATGACGGCTGCAAAAGTAAGCAAATTTAGGGGAAGTGTTGTCCGAACTTTTAAACGGCTTGATTGCTTTGCGTTTGTGATCTAAGGCTTGGATTTGAGTAAGGCGATGATATTTGATGGATGGTTTCTGAACCATGGAGGTGAGTGACCCTAAACTGTTTCCAAAGTTTTTATTGAAATGTTTCTTGCATTATTTACTCGACGGCATCTCATGCGTGCTTGCATGTGAATTCATGATATGATTTTGGCTTCAATGAGTTCTGCGAAAGTCTTGTGATGGACACCAACGTCTCCACCCTGTTTATGGTTCATGTTGATGTTATCTGGAGCTCAAAAAGGGGCTCCCTCTCACTGTTAATGTTAAATGATCTATTTGAGCGTTGGGTGTTCAAGTGCAATGATTTCACTGGCTCACGAGAGCAATAAATGTACATTTGATCTTGGAATCATGACATCATTGAAATGCATTATTGTGAAATATATTTGATGACTGCTTTTACTGGTTACTCGCTCAGCTTCTAGCTCCCCCCAAAATGATTTTATTCCCCTCCACAGGGCTCAAGGCGAAGGAAGGGCGAGTAGTACATATTCATGTGGCTGGATGGCATATATCTTGTACAGTTTGGATTTGGAATCATTTGATGTATAGTTGAAAATTTAGTTTCCGATTCGCTTATGACATGTAATTATTGAAGAACTTGTTGTAATATTTGAGATTTATATTGTAATTCATTTGAGGACTGTAGTGAACGGCTGAGTCCCGGCGAGAGCTGGGCAGGCGGCCCGCCGAACCCTTTGGTTCGCCTTAGGGGGAGGTAGGGCCGTCACAGTTGGTATCAGAACTTAGGCTTCAGATTCTTGTAGTGTATCCTAGGCTTGAAGTTTAGGATGCCGGACAGTGGGTTTGGTCTGAAATATTAGTGATTCTTGCGGGATGTCTCGACTTGATTGGTATAAGATGGAATGTCGAGGACGACGTTCTTTTAAGGAGGGGAGTTTGTGACGCCCCGAAAGAATGAGTGTGAGAACCCAGAAATTTTCTAATTTTCAGGTCAATCCGAGCAGCGTATCTTGTGAAAAGACGGAATTACCCTTGCTGCCCTGGTTTTACCCGAATGTGAGAATTGCGTCTGTAATTGGTTATTTTGGTTGGGAATGCTTCCGAATTGGTTGTTGAGGTCTTCTGATGAAATGTAGCCCTGTTTCTTATCTTTCGGATGGCTTTGGAATTTCTGAATTTGGACTTAGGTAGGTTGATTTATGATGTTTGCACCAGAATGCGATTGGCGAACCTATTTTTGCGGTTCTGGTGTAGTATCTTGCATTTTTGACCTGGTTACACTCGATACTGGACAGAGTTGGCTTCTTCAGCATTGTAGCCTGATCTCTTAGCTTCGAAACGGTGGGTCTTGGACCTTCATCCGATAATCGTAGTGCCTTTGGTGCCATTACCGTAAAATGATGTCAAAAACTATTTTTCTGGGTTTGAGCTTAACTTTCATTTCCGGACTTTTCCCTAGCTTGACTTGTATTTGTACTTCTGGGAGCTTCCTGAATGGCTATTGAATGAACTTGTTGTTGTGTGTGTACCTTTGGGTTTGAATGAGAAATATAATGAAGCCATGACGGCTGCAAAAGTAAGCAAATTTAGGGGAAGTGTTGTCCGAACTTTTAAACGGCTTGATTGCTTTGCGTTTGTGATCTAAGGCTTGGATTTGAGTAAGGCGATGATATTTGATGGATGGTTTCTGAACCATGGAGGTGAGTGACCCTAAACTGTTTCCAAAGTTTTTATTGAAATGTTTCTTGCATTATTTACTCGACGGCATCTCATGCGTGCTTGCATGTGAATTCATGATATGATTTTGGCTTCAATGAGTTCTGCGAAAGTCTTGTGATGGACACCAACGTCTCCACCCTGTTTATGGTTCATGTTGATGTTATCTGGAGCTCAAAAAGGGGCTCCCTCTCACTGTTAATGTTAAATGATCTATTTGAGCGTTGGGTGTTCAAGTGCAATGATTTCACTGGCTCACGAGAGCAATAAATGTACATTTGATCTTGGAATCATGACATCATTGAAATGCATTATTGTGAAATATATTTGATGACTGCTTTTACTGGTTACTCGCTCAGCTTCTAGCTCCCCCCAAAATGATTTTATTCCCCTCCACAGGGCTCAAGGCGAAGGAAGGGCGAGTAGTACATATTCATGTGGCTGGATGGCATATATCTTGTACAGTTTGGATTTGGAATCATTTGATGTATAGTTGAAAATTTAGTTTCCGATTCGCTTATGACATGTAATTATTGAAGAACTTGTTGTAATATTTGAGATTTATATTGTAATTCATTTGAGGACTGTAGTGAACGGCTGAGTCCCGGCGAGAGCTGGGCAGGCGGCCCGCCGAACCCTTTGGTTCGCCTTAGGGGGAGGTAGGGCCGTCACAGTTGGTATCAGAACTTAGGCTTCAGATTCTTGTAGTGTATCCTAGGCTTGAAGTTTAGGATGCCGGACAGTGGGTTTGGTCTGAAATATTAGTGATTCTTGCGGGATGTCTCGACTTGATTGGTATAAGATGGAATGTCGAGGACGACGTTCTTTTAAGGAGGGGAGTTTGTGACGCCCCGAAAGAATGAGTGTGAGAACCCAGAAATTTTCTAATTTTCAGGTCAATCCGAGCAGCGTATCTTGTGAAAAGACGGAATTACCCTTGCTGCCCTGGTTTTACCCGAATGTGAGAATTGCGTCTGTAATTGGTTATTTTGGTTGGGAATGCTTCCGAATTGGTTGTTGAGGTCTTCTGATGAAATGTAGCCCTGTTTCTTATCTTTCGGATGGCTTTGGAATTTCTGAATTTGGACTTAGGTAGGTTGATTTATGATGTTTGCACCAGAATGCGATTGGCGAACCTATTTTTGCGGTTCTGGTGTAGTATCTTGCATTTTTGACCTGGTTACACTCGATACTGGACAGAGTTGGCTTCTTCAGCATTGTAGCCTGATCTCTTAGCTTCGAAACGGTGGGTCTTGGACCTTCATCCGATAATCGTAGTGCCTTTGGTGCCATTACCGTAAAATGATGTCAAAAACTATTTTTCTGGGTTTGAGCTTAACTTTCATTTCCGGACTTTTCCCTAGCTTGACTTGTATTTGTACTTCTGGGAGCTTCCTGAATGGCTATTGAATGAACTTGTTGTTGTGTGTGTACCTTTGGGTTTGAATGAGAAATATAATGAAGCCATGACGGCTGCAAAAGTAAGCAAATTTAGGGGAAGTGTTGTCCGAACTTTTAAACGGCTTGATTGCTTTGCGTTTGTGATCTAAGGCTTGGATTTGAGTAAGGCGATGATATTTGATGTATGGTTTCTGAACCATGGAGGTGAGTGACCCTAAACTGTTTCCAAAGTTTTTATTGAAATGTTTCTTGCATTATTTACTCGACGGCATCTCATGCGTGCTTGCATGTGAATTCATGATATGATTTTGGCTTCAATGAGTTCTGCGAAAGTCTTGTGATGGACACCAACGTCTCCACCCTGTTTATGGTTCATGTTGATGTTATCTGGAGCTCAAAAAGGGGCTCCCTCTCACTGTTAATGTTAAATGATCTATTTGAGCGTTGGGTGTTCAAGTGCAATGATTTCACTGGCTCACGAGAGCAATAAATGTACATTTGATCTTGGAATCATGACATCATTGAAATGCATTATTGTGAAATATATTTGATGACTGCTTTTACTGGTTACTCGCTCAGCTTCTAGCTCCCCCCAAAATGATTTTATTCCCCTCCACAGGGCTCAAGGCGAAGGAAGGGCGAGTAGTACATATTCATGTGGCTGGATGGCATATATCTTGTACAGTTTGGATTTGGAATCATTTGATGTATAGTTGAAAATTTAGTTTCCGATTCGCTTATGACATGTAATTATTGAAGAACTTGTTGTAATATTTGAGATTTATATTGTAATTCATTTGAGGACTGTAGTGAACGGCTGAGTCCCGGCGAGAGCTGGGCAGGCGGCCCGCCGAACCCTTTGGTTCGCCTTAGGGGGAGGTAGGGCCGTCACAGTTGGTATCAGAACTTAGGCTTCAGATTCTTGTAGTGTATCCTAGGCTTGAAGTTTAGGATGCCGGACAGTGGGTTTGGTCTGAAATATTAGTGATTCTTGCGGGATGTCTCGACTTGATTGGTATAAGATGGAATGTCGAGGACGACGTTCTTTTAAGGAGGGGAGTTTGTGACGCCCCGAAAGAATGAGTGTGAGAACCCAGAAATTTTCTAATTTTCAGGTCAATCCGAGCAGCGTATCTTGTGAAAAGACGGAATTACCCTTGCTGCCCTGGTTTTACCCGAATGTGAGAATTGCGTCTGTAATTGGTTATTTTGGTTGGGAATGCTTCCGAATTGGTTGTTGAGGTCTTCTGATGAAATGTAGCCCTGTTTCTTATCTTTCGGATGGCTTTGGAATTTCTGAATTTGGACTTAGGTAGGTTGATTTATGATGTTTGCACCAGAATGCGATTGGCGAACCTATTTTTGCGGTTCTGGTGTAGTATCTTGCATTTTTGACCTGGTTACACTCGATACTGGACAGAGTTGGCTTCTTCAGCATTGTAGCCTGATCTCTTAGCTTCGAAACGGTGGGTCTTGGACCTTCATCCGATAATCGTAGTGCCTTTGGTGCCATTACCGTAAAATGATGTCAAAAACTATTTTTCTGGGTTTGAGCTTAACTTTCATTTCCGGACTTTTCCCTAGCTTGACTTGTATTTGTACTTCTGGGAGCTTCCTGAATGGCTATTGAATGAACTTGTTGTTGTGTGTGTACCTTTGGGTTTGAATGAGAAATATAATGAAGCCATGACGGCTGCAAAAGTAAGCAAATTTAGGGGAAGTGTTGTCCGAACTTTTAAACGGCTTGATTGCTTTGCGTTTGTGATCTAAGGCTTGGATTTGAGTAAGGCGATGATATTTGATGGATGGTTTCTGAACCATGGAGGTGAGTGACCCTAAACTGTTTCCAAAGTTTTTATTGAAATGTTTCTTGCATTATTTACTCGACGGCATCTCATGCGTGCTTGCATGTGAATTCATGATATGATTTTGGCTTCAATGAGTTCTGCGAAAGTCTTGTGATGGACACCAACGTCTCCACCCTGTTTATGGTTCATGTTGATGTTATCTGGAGCTCAAAAAGGGGCTCCCTCTCACTGTTAATGTTAAATGATCTATTTGAGCGTTGGGTGTTCAAGTGCAATGATTTCACTGGCTCACGAGAGCAATAAATGTACATTTGATCTTGGAATCATGACATCATTGAAATGCATTATTGTGAAATATATTTGATGACTGCTTTTACTGGTTACTCGCTCAGCTTCTAGCTCCCCCCAAAATGATTTTATTCCCCTCCACAGGGCTCAAGGCGAAGGAAGGGCGAGTAGTACATATTCATGTGGCTGGATGGCATATATCTTGTACAGTTTGGATTTGGAATCATTTGATGTATAGTTGAAAATTTAGTTTCCGATTCGCTTATGACATGTAATTATTGAAGAACTTGTTGTAATATTTGAGATTTATATTGTAATTCATTTGAGGACTGTAGTGAACGGCTGAGTCCCGGCGAGAGCTGGGCAGGCGGCCCGCCGAACCCTTTGGTTCGCCTTAGGGGGAGGTAGGGCCGTCACAGTTGGTATCAGAACTTAGGCTTCAGATTCTTGTAGTGTATCCTAGGCTTGAAGTTTAGGATGCCGGACAGTGGGTTTGGTCTGAAATATTAGTGATTCTTGCGGGATGTCTCGACTTGATTGGTATAAGATGGAATGTCGAGGACGACGTTCTTTTAAGGAGGGGAGTTTGTGACGCCCCGAAAGAATGAGTGTGAGAACCCAGAAATTTTCTAATTTTCAGGTCAATCCGAGCAGCGTATCTTGTGAAAAGACGGAATTACCCTTGCTGCCCTGGTTTTACCCGAATGTGAGAATTGCGTCTGTAATTGGTTATTTTGGTTGGGAATGCTTCCGAATTGGTTGTTGAGGTCTTCTGATGAAATGTAGCCCTGTTTCTTATCTTTCGGATGGCTTTGGAATTTCTGAATTTGGACTTAGGTAGGTTGATTTATGATGTTTGCACCAGAATGCGATTGGCGAACCTATTTTTGCGGTTCTGGTGTAGTATCTTGCATTTTTGACCTGGTTACACTCGATACTGGACAGAGTTGGCTTCTTCAGCATTGTAGCCTGATCTCTTAGCTTCGAAACGGTGGGTCTTGGACCTTCATCCGATAATCGTAGTGCCTTTGGTGCCATTACCGTAAAATGATGTCAAAAACTATTTTTCTGGGTTTGAGCTTAACTTTCATTTCCGGACTTTTCCCTAGCTTGACTTGTATTTGTACTTCTGGGAGCTTCCTGAATGGCTATTGAATGAACTTGTTGTTGTGTGTGTACCTTTGGGTTTGAATGAGAAATATAATGAAGCCATGACGGCTGCAAAAGTAAGCAAATTTAGGGGAAGTGTTGTCCGAACTTTTAAACGGCTTGATTGCTTTGCGTTTGTGATCTAAGGCTTGGATTTGAGTAAGGCGATGATATTTGATGTATGGTTTCTGAACCATGGAGGTGAGTGACCCTAAACTGTTTCCAAAGTTTTTATTGAAATGTTTCTTGCATTATTTACTCGACGGCATCTCATGCGTGCTTGCATGTGAATTCATGATATGATTTTGGCTTCAATGAGTTCTGCGAAAGTCTTGTGATGGACACCAACGTCTCCACCCTGTTTATGGTTCATGTTGATGTTATCTGGAGCTCAAAAAGGGGCTCCCTCTCACTGTTAATGTTAAATGATCTATTTGAGCGTTGGGTGTTCAAGTGCAATGATTTCACTGGCTCACGAGAGCAATAAATGTACATTTGATCTTGGAATCATGACATCATTGAAATGCATTATTGTGAAATATATTTGATGACTGCTTTTACTGGTTACTCGCTCAGCTTCTAGCTCCCCCCAAAATGATTTTATTCCCCTCCACAGGGCTCAAGGCGAAGGAAGGGCGAGTAGTACATATTCATGTGGCTGGATGGCATATATCTTGTACAGTTTGGATTTGGAATCATTTGATGTATAGTTGAAAATTTAGTTTCCGATTCGCTTATGACATGTAATTATTGAAGAACTTGTTGTAATATTTGAGATTTATATTGTAATTCATTTGAGGACTGTAGTGAACGGCTGAGTCCCGGCGAGAGCTGGGCAGGCGGCCCGCCGAACCCTTTGGTTCGCCTTAGGGGGAGGTAGGGCCGTCACAGTTGGTATCAGAACTTAGGCTTCAGATTCTTGTAGTGTATCCTAGGCTTGAAGTTTAGGATGCCGGACAGTGGGTTTGGTCTGAAATATTAGTGATTCTTGCGGGATGTCTCGACTTGATTGGTATAAGATGGAATGTCGAGGACGACGTTCTTTTAAGGAGGGGAGTTTGTGACGCCCCGAAAGAATGAGTGTGAGAACCCAGAAATTTTCTAATTTTCAGGTCAATCCGAGCAGCGTATCTTGTGAAAAGACGGAATTACCCTTGCTGCCCTGGTTTTACCCGAATGTGAGAATTGCGTCTGTAATTGGTTATTTTGGTTGGGAATGCTTCCGAATTGGTTGTTGAGGTCTTCTGATGAAATGTAGCCCTGTTTCTTATCTTTCGGATGGCTTTGGAATTTCTGAATTTGGACTTAGGTAGGTTGATTTATGATGTTTGCACCAGAATGCGATTGGCGAACCTATTTTTGCGGTTCTGGTGTAGTATCTTGCATTTTTGACCTGGTTACACTCGATACTGGACAGAGTTGGCTTCTTCAGCATTGTAGCCTGATCTCTTAGCTTCGAAACGGTGGGTCTTGGACCTTCATCCGATAATCGTAGTGCCTTTGGTGCCATTACCGTAAAATGATGTCAAAAACTATTTTTCTGGGTTTGAGCTTAACTTTCATTTCCGGACTTTTCCCTAGCTTGACTTGTATTTGTACTTCTGGGAGCTTCCTGAATGGCTATTGAATGAACTTGTTGTTGTGTGTGTACCTTTGGGTTTGAATGAGAAATATAATGAAGCCATGACGGCTGCAAAAGTAAGCAAATTTAGGGGAAGTGTTGTCCGAACTTTTAAACGGCTTGATTGCTTTGCGTTTGTGATCTAAGGCTTGGATTTGAGTAAGGCGATGATATTTGATGTATGGTTTCTGAACCATGGAGGTGAGTGACCCTAAACTGTTTCCAAAGTTTTTATTGAAATGTTTCTTGCATTATTTACTCGACGGCATCTCATGCGTGCTTGCATGTGAATTCATGATATGATTTTGGCTTCAATGAGTTCTGCGAAAGTCTTGTGATGGACACCAACGTCTCCACCCTGTTTATGGTTCATGTTGATGTTATCTGGAGCTCAAAAAGGGGCTCCCTCTCACTGTTAATGTTAAATGATCTATTTGAGCGTTGGGTGTTCAAGTGCAATGATTTCACTGGCTCACGAGAGCAATAAATGTACATTTGATCTTGGAATCATGACATCATTGAAATGCATTATTGTGAAATATATTTGATGACTGCTTTTACTGGTTACTCGCTCAGCTTCTAGCTCCCCCCAAAATGATTTTATTCCCCTCCACAGGGCTCAAGGCGAAGGAAGGGCGAGTAGTACATATTCATGTGGCTGGATGGCATATATCTTGTACAGTTTGGATTTGGAATCATTTGATGTATAGTTGAAAATTTAGTTTCCGATTCGCTTATGACATGTAATTATTGAAGAACTTGTTGTAATATTTGAGATTTATATTGTAATTCATTTGAGGACTGTAGTGAACGGCTGAGTCCCGGCGAGAGCTGGGCAGGCGGCCCGCCGAACCCTTTGGTTCGCCTTAGGGGGAGGTAGGGCCGTCACAGTTGGTATCAGAACTTAGGCTTCAGATTCTTGTAGTGTATCCTAGGCTTGAAGTTTAGGATGCCGGACAGTGGGTTTGGTCTGAAATATTAGTGATTCTTGCGGGATGTCTCGACTTGATTGGTATAAGATGGAATGTCGAGGACGACGTTCTTTTAAGGAGGGGAGTTTGTGACGCCCCGAAAGAATGAGTGTGAGAACCCAGAAATTTTCTAATTTTCAGGTCAATCCGAGCAGCGTATCTTGTGAAAAGACGGAATTACCCTTGCTGCCCTGGTTTTACCCGAATGTGAGAATTGCGTCTGTAATTGGTTATTTTGGTTGGGAATGCTTCCGAATTGGTTGTTGAGGTCTTCTGATGAAATGTAGCCCTGTTTCTTATCTTTCGGATGGCTTTGGAATTTCTGAATTTGGACTTAGGTAGGTTGATTTATGATGTTTGCACCAGAATGCGATTGGCGAACCTATTTTTGCGGTTCTGGTGTAGTATCTTGCATTTTTGACCTGGTTACACTCGATACTGGACAGAGTTGGCTTCTTCAGCATTGTAGCCTGATCTCTTAGCTTCGAAACGGTGGGTCTTGGACCTTCATCCGATAATCGTAGTGCCTTTGGTGCCATTACCGTAAAATGATGTCAAAAACTATTTTTCTGGGTTTGAGCTTAACTTTCATTTCCGGACTTTTCCCTAGCTTGACTTGTATTTGTACTTCTGGGAGCTTCCTGAATGGCTATTGAATGAACTTGTTGTTGTGTGTGTACCTTTGGGTTTGAATGAGAAATATAATGAAGCCATGACGGCTGCAAAAGTAAGCAAATTTAGGGGAAGTGTTGTCCGAACTTTTAAACGGCTTGATTGCTTTGCGTTTGTGATCTAAGGCTTGGATTTGAGTAAGGCGATGATATTTGATGTATGGTTTCTGAACCATGGAGGTGAGTGACCCTAAACTGTTTCCAAAGTTTTTATTGAAATGTTTCTTGCATTATTTACTCGACGGCATCTCATGCGTGCTTGCATGTGAATTCATGATATGATTTTGGCTTCAATGAGTTCTGCGAAAGTCTTGTGATGGACACCAACGTCTCCACCCTGTTTATGGTTCATGTTGATGTTATCTGGAGCTCAAAAAGGGGCTCCCTCTCACTGTTAATGTTAAATGATCTATTTGAGCGTTGGGTGTTCAAGTGCAATGATTTCACTGGCTCACGAGAGCAATAAATGTACATTTGATCTTGGAATCATGACATCATTGAAATGCATTATTGTGAAATATATTTGATGACTGCTTTTACTGGTTACTCGCTCAGCTTCTAGCTCCCCCCAAAATGATTTTATTCCCCTCCACAGGGCTCAAGGCGAAGGAAGGGCGAGTAGTACATATTCATGTGGCTGGATGGCATATATCTTGTACAGTTTGGATTTGGAATCATTTGATGTATAGTTGAAAATTTAGTTTCCGATTCGCTTATGACATGTAATTATTGAAGAACTTGTTGTAATATTTGAGATTTATATTGTAATTCATTTGAGGACTGTAGTGAACGGCTGAGTCCCGGCGAGAGCTGGGCAGGCGGCCCGCCGAACCCTTTGGTTCGCCTTAGGGGGAGGTAGGGCCGTCACAGTTGGTATCAGAACTTAGGCTTCAGATTCTTGTAGTGTATCCTAGGCTTGAAGTTTAGGATGCCGGACAGTGGGTTTGGTCTGAAATATTAGTGATTCTTGCGGGATGTCTCGACTTGATTGGTATAAGATGGAATGTCGAGGACGACGTTCTTTTAAGGAGGGGAGTTTGTGACGCCCCGAAAGAATGAGTGTGAGAACCCAGAAATTTTCTAATTTTCAGGTCAATCCGAGCAGCGTATCTTGTGAAAAGACGGAATTACCCTTGCTGCCCTGGTTTTACCCGAATGTGAGAATTGCGTCTGTAATTGGTTATTTTGGTTGGGAATGCTTCCGAATTGGTTGTTGAGGTCTTCTGATGAAATGTAGCCCTGTTTCTTATCTTTCGGATGGCTTTGGAATTTCTGAATTTGGACTTAGGTAGGTTGATTTATGATGTTTGCACCCCTGATCTCTTAGCTTCGAAACGGTGGGTCTTGGACCTTCATCCGATAATCGTAGTGCCTTTGGTGCCATTACCGTAAAATGATGTCAAAAACTATTTTTCTGGGTTTGAGCTTAACTTTCATTTCCGGACTTTTCCCTAGCTTGACTTGTATTTGTACTTCTGGGAGCTTGCTGAATGGCTATTGAATGAACTTGTTGTTGTGTGTGTACCTTTGGGTTTGAATGAGAAATATAATGAAGCCATGACGGCTGCAAAAGTAAGCAAATTTAGGGGAAGTGTTGTCCGAACTTTTAAACGGCTTGATTGCTTTGCGTTTGTGATCTAAGGCTTGGATTTGAGTAAGGCGATGATATTTGATGGATGGTTTCTGAACCATGGAGGTGAGTGACCCTAAACTGTTTCCAAAGTTTTTATTGAAATGTTTCTTGCATTATTTACTCGACGGCATCTCATGCGTGCTTGCATGTGAATTCATGATATGATTTTGGCTTCAATGAGTTCTGCGAAAGTCTTGTGATGGACACCAACGTCTCCACCCTGTTTATGGTTCATGTTGATGTTATCTGGAGCTCAAAAAGGGGCTCCCTCTCACTGTTAATGTTAAATGATCTATTTGAGCGTTGGGTGTTCAAGTGCAATGATTTCACTGGCTCACGAGAGCAATAAATGTACATTTGATCTTGGAATCATGACATCATTGAAATGCATTATTGTGAAATATATTTGATGACTGCTTTTACTGGTTACTCGCTCAGCTTCTAGCTCCCCCCAAAATGATTTTATTCCCCTCCACAGGGCTCAAGGCGAAGGAAGGGCGAGTAGTACATATTCATGTGGCTGGATGGCATATATCTTGTACAGTTTGGATTTGGAATCATTTGATGTATAGTTGAAAATTTAGTTTCCGATTCGCTTATGACATGTAATTATTGAAGAACTTGTTGTAATATTTGAGATTTATATTGTAATTCATTTGAGGACTGTAGTGAACGGCTGAGTCCCGGCGAGAGCTGGGCAGGCGGCCCGCCGAACCCTTTGGTTCGCCTTAGGGGGAGGTAGGGCCGTCACAGTTGGTATCAGAACTTAGGCTTCAGATTCTTGTAGTGTATCCTAGGCTTGAAGTTTAGGATGCCGGACAGTGGGTTTGGTCTGAAATATTAGTGATTCTTGCGGGATGTCTCGACTTGATTGGTATAAGATGGAATGTCGAGGACGACGTTCTTTTAAGGAGGGGAGTTTGTGACGCCCCGAAAGAATGAGTGTGAGAACCCAGAAATTTTCTAATTTTCAGGTCAATCCGAGCAGCGTATCTTGTGAAAAGACGGAATTACCCTTGCTGCCCTGGTTTTACCCGAATGTGAGAATTGCGTCTGTAATTGGTTATTTTGGTTGGGAATGCTTCCGAATTGGTTGTTGAGGTCTTCTGATGAAATGTAGCCCTGTTTCTTATCTTTCGGATGGCTTTGGAATTTCTGAATTTGGACTTAGGTAGGTTGATTTATGATGTTTGCACCAGAATGCGATTGGCGAACCTATTTTTGCGGTTCTGGTGTAGTATCTTGCATTTTTGACCTGGTTACACTCGATACTGGACAGAGTTGGCTTCTTCAGCATTGTAGCCTGATCTCTTAGCTTCGAAACGGTGGGTCTTGGACCTTCATCCGATAATCGTAGTGCCTTTGGTGCCATTACCGTAAAATGATGTCAAAAACTATTTTTCTGGGTTTGAGCTTAACTTTCATTTCCGGACTTTTCCCTAGCTTGACTTGTATTTGTACTTCTGGGAGCTTCCTGAATGGCTATTGAATGAACTTGTTGTTGTGTGTGTACCTTTGGGTTTGAATGAGAAATATAATGAAGCCATGACGGCTGCAAAAGTAAGCAAATTTAGGGGAAGTGTTGTCCGAACTTTTAAACGGCTTGATTGCTTTGCGTTTGTGATCTAAGGCTTGGATTTGAGTAAGGCGATGATATTTGATGGATGGTTTCTGAACCATGGAGGTGAGTGACCCTAAACTGTTTCCAAAGTTTTTATTGAAATGTTTCTTGCATTATTTACTCGACGGCATCTCATGTGTGCTTGCATGTGAATTCATGATATGATTTTGGCTTCAATGAGTTCTGGGAAAGTCTTGTGATGGACACCAACGTCTCCACCCTGTTTATGGTTCATGTTGATGTTATCTGGAGCTCAAAAAGGGGCTCCCTCTCACTGTTAATGTTAAATGATCTATTTGAGCGTTGGGTGTTCAAGTGCAATGATTTCACTGGCTCACGAGAGCAATAAATGTACATTTGATCTTGGAATCATGACATCATTGAAATGCATTATTGTGAAATATATTTGATGACTGCTTTTACTGGTTACTCGCTCAGCTTCTAGCTCCCCCCAAAATGATTTTATTCCCCTCCACAGGGCTCAAGGCGAAGGAAGGGCGAGTAGTACATATTCATGTGGCTGGATGGCATATATCTTGTACAGTTTGGATTTGGAATCATTTGATGTATAGTTGAAAATTTAGTTTCCGATTCGCTTATGACATGTAATTATTGAAGAACTTGTTGTAATATTTGAGATTTATATTGTAATTCATTTGAGGACTGTAGTGAACGGCTGAGTCCCGGCGAGAGCTGGGCAGGCGGCCCGCCGAACCCTTTGGTTCGCCTTAGGGGGAGGTAGGGCCGTCACAGTTGGTATCAGAACTTAGGCTTCAGATTCTTGTAGTGTATCCTAGGCTTGAAGTTTAGGATGCCGGACAGTGGGTTTGGTCTGAAATATTAGTGATTCTTGCGGGATGTCTCGACTTGATTGGTATAAGATGGAATGTCGAGGACGACGTTCTTTTAAGGAGGGGAGTTTGTGACGCCCCGAAAGAATGAGTGTGAGAACCCAGAAATTTTCTAATTTTCAGGTCAATCCGAGCAGCGTATCTTGTGAAAAGACGGAATTACCCTTGCTGCCCTGGTTTTACCCGAATGTGAGAATTGCGTCTGTAATTGGTTATTTTGGTTGGGAATGCTTCCGAATTGGTTGTTGAGGTCTTCTGATGAAATGTAGCCCTGTTTCTTATCTTTCGGATGGCTTTGGAATTTCTGAATTTGGACTTAGGTAGGTTGATTTATGATGTTTGCACCAGAATGCGATTGGCGAACCTATTTTTGCGGTTCTGGTGTAGTATCTTGCATTTTTGACCTGGTTACACTCGATACTGGACAGAGTTGGCTTCTTCAGCATTGTAGCCTGATCTCTTAGCTTCGAAACGGTGGGTCTTGGACCTTCATCCGATAATCGTAGTGCCTTTGGTGCCATTACCGTAAAATGATGTCAAAAACTATTTTTCTGGGTTTGAGCTTAACTTTCATTTCCGGACTTTTCCCTAGCTTGACTTGTATTTGTACTTCTGGGAGCTTCCTGAATGGCTATTGAATGAACTTGTTGTTGTGTGTGTACCTTTGGGTTTGAATGAGAAATATAATGAAGCCATGACGGCTGCAAAAGTAAGCAAATTTAGGGGAAGTGTTGTCCGAACTTTTAAACGGCTTGATTGCTTTGCGTTTGTGATCTAAGGCTTGGATTTGAGTAAGGCGATGATATTTGATGTATGGTTTCTGAACCATGGAGGTGAGTGACCCTAAACTGTTTCCAAAGTTTTTATTGAAATGTTTCTTGCATTATTTACTCGACGGCATCTCATGCGTGCTTGCATGTGAATTCATGATATGATTTTGGCTTCAATGAGTTCTGCGAAAGTCTTGTGATGGACACCAACGTCTCCACCCTGTTTATGGTTCATGTTGATGTTATCTGGAGCTCAAAAAGGGGCTCCCTCCCACTGTTAATGTTAAATGATCTATTTGAGCGTTGGGTGTTCAAGTGCAATGATTTCACTGGCTCACGAGAGCAATAAATGTACATTTGATCTTGGAATCATGACATCATTGAAATGCATTATTGTGAAATATATTTGATGACTGCTTTTACTGGTTACTCGCTCAGCTTCTAGCTCCCCCCAAAATGATTTTATTCCCCTCCACAGGGCTCAAGGCGAAGGAAGGGCGAGTAGTACATATTCATGTGGCTGGATGGCATATATCTTGTACAGTTTGGATTTGGAATCATTTGATGTATAGTTGAAAATTTAGTTTCCGATTCGCTTATGACATGTAATTATTGAAGAACTTGTTGTAATATTTGAGATTTATATTGTAATTCATTTGAGGACTGTAGTGAACGGCTGAGTCCCGGCGAGAGTTGGGCAGGCGGCCCGCCGAACCCTTTGGTTCGCCTTAGGGGGAGGTAGGGCCGTCACAGTTGGTATCAGAACTTAGGCTTCAGATTCTTGTAGTGTATCCTAGGCTTGAAGTTTAGGATGCCGGACAGTGGGTTTGGTCTGAAATATTAGTGATTCTTGCGGGATGTCTCGACTTGATTGGTATAAGATGGAATGTCGAGGACGACGTTCTTTTAAGGAGAGGAGTTTGTGACGCCCCGAAAGAATGAGTGTGAGAACCCAGAAATTTTCTAATTTTCAGGTCAATCCGAGCAGCGTATCTTGTGAAAAGACGGAATTACCCTTGCTGCCCTGGTTTTACCCGAATGTGAGAATTGCGTCTGTAATTGGTTATTTTGGTTGGGAATGCTTCCGAATTGGTTGTTGAGGTCTTCTGATGAAATGTAGCCCTGTTTCTTATCTTTCGGATGGCTTTGGAATTTCTGAATTTGGACTTAGGTAGGTTGATTTATGATGTTTGCACCAGAATGCGATTGGCGAACCTATTTTTGCGGTTCTGGTGTAGTATCTTGCATTTTTGACCTGGTTACACTCGATACTGGACAGAGTTGGCTTCTTCAGCATTGTAGCCTGATCTCTTAGCTTCGAAACGGTGGGTCTTGGACCTTCATCCGATAATCGTAGTGCCTTTGGTACCATTACCGTAAAATGATGTCAAAAACTATTTTTCTGGGTTTGAGCTTAACTTTCATTTCCGGACTTTTCCCTAGCTTGACTTGTATTTGTACTTCTGGGAGCTTGCTGAATGGCTATTGAATGAACTTGTTGCTGTGTGTGTACCTTTGGGTTTGAATGAGAAATATAATGAAGCCATGACGGCTGCAAAAGTAAGCAAATTTAGGGGAAGTGTTGTCCGAACTTTTAAACGGCTTGATTGCTTTGCGTTTGTGATCTAAGGCTTGGATTTGAGTAAGGCGATGATATTTGATGGATGGTTTCTGAACCATGGAGGTGAGTGACCCTAAACTGTTTCCAAAGTTTTTATTGAAATGTTTCTTGCATTATTTACTCGACGGCATCTCATGCGTGCTTGCATGTGAATTCATGATATGATTTTGGCTTCAATGAGTTCTGCGAAAGTCTTGTGATGGACACCAACGTCCCCACCCTGTTTATGGTTCATGTTGATGTTATCTGGAGCTCAAAAAGGGGCTCCCTCTCACTGTTAATGTTAAATGATCTATTTGAGCGTTGGGTGTTCAAGTGCAATGATTTCACTGGCTCACGAGAGCAATAAATGTACATTTGATCTTGGAATCATGACATCATTGAAATGCATTATTGTGAAATATATTTGATGACTGCTTTTACTGGTTACTCGCTCAGCTTCTAGCTCCCCCCAAAATGATTTTATTCCCCTCCACAGGGCTCAAGGCGAAGGAAGGGCGAGTAGTACATATTCATGTGGCTGGATGGCATATATCTTGTACAGTTTGGATTTGGAATCATTTGATGTATAGTTGAAAATTTAGTTTCCGATTCGCTTATGACATGTAATTATTGAAGAACTTGTTGTAATATTTGAGATTTATATTGTAATTCATTTGAGGACTGTAGTGAACGGTTGAGTCCCGGCGAGAGCTGGGCAGGCGGCCCGCCGAACCCTTTGGTTCGCCTTTGGGGGAGGTAGGGCCGTCACAGTTGGTATCAGAACTTAGGATTCAGATTCTTGTAGTGTATCCTAGGCTTGAAGTTTAGGATGCCGGACAGTGGGTTTGGTCTGAAATATTAGTGATTCTTGCGGGATGTCTCGACTTGATTGGTATAAGATGGAATGTCGAGGACGACGTTCTTTTAAGGAGGGGAGTTTGTGACGCCCCGAAAGAATGAATGTGAGAACCCAGAAATTTTCTAATTTTCAGGTCAATCCGAGCAGCGTATCTTGTGAAAAGACGGAATTACCCTTGCTGCCCTGGTTTTACCCGAATGTGAGAATTGCGTCTGTAATTGGTTATTTTGGTTGGGAATGCTTCCGAATTGGTTGTTGAGGTCTTCTGATGAAATGTAGCCCTGTTTCTTATCTTTCGGATGGCTTTGGAATTTCTGAATTTGGACTTAGGTAGGTTGATTTATGATGTTTGCACCAGAATGCGATTGGCGAACCTATTTTTGCGGTTCTGGTGTAATATCTTGCATTTTTGACCTGGTTACACTCGATACTGGACAGAGTTGGCTTCTTCAGCATTGTAGCCTGATCTCTTAGCTTCGAAACGGTGGGTCTTGGACCTTCATCCGATAATCGTAGTGCCTTTGGTGCCATTACCGTAAAATGATGTCAAAAACTATTTTTCTGGGTTTGAGCTTAACTTTCATTTCCGGACTTTTCCCTAGCTTGACTTGTATTTGTACTTCTGGGAGCTTGCTGAATGGCTATTGAATGAACTTGTTGTTGTGTGTGTACCTTTGGGTTTCAATGAGAAATATAATGAAGCCATGACGGCTGCAAAAGTAAGCAAATTTAGGGGAAGTGTTGTCCGAACTTTTAAACGGCTTGATTGCTTTGCGTTTGTGATCTAAGGCTTGGATTTGAGTAAGGCGATGATATTTGATGTATGGTTTCTGAACCATGGAGGTGAGTGACCCTAAACTGTTTCCAAAGTTTTTATTGAAATGTTTCTTGCATTATTTACTCGACGGCATCTCATGCGTGCTTGCATGTGAATTCATGATATGATTTTGGCTTCAATGAGTTCTGCGAAAGTCTTGTGATGGACACCAACGTCTCCACCCTGTTTATGGTTCATGTTGATGTTATCTGGAGCTCAAAAAGGGGCTCCCTCTCACTGTTAATGTTAAATGATCTATTTGAGCGTTGGGTGTTCAAGTGCAATGATTTCACTGGCTCACGAGAGCAATAAATGTACATTTGATCTTGGAATCATGACATCATTGAAATGCATTATTGTGAAATATATTTGATGACTGCTTTTACTGGTTACTCGCTCAGCTTCTAGCTCCCCCGAAAATGATTTTATTCCCCTCCACAGGGCTCAAGGCGAAGGAAGGGCGAGTAGTACATATTCATGTGGCTGGATGGCATATATCTTGTACAGTTTGGATTTGGAATCATTTGATGTATAGTTGAAAATTTAGTTTCCGATTCGCTTATGACATGTAATTATTGAAGAACTTGTTGTAATATTTGAGATTTATATTGTAATTCATTTGAGGACTGTAGTGAACGGCTGAGTCCCGGCGAGAGCTGGGCAGGCGGCCCGCCGAACCCTTTGGTTCGCCTTAGGGGGAGGTAGGGCCGTCACAGTTGGTATCAGAACTTAGGCTTCAGATTCTTGTAGTGTATCCTAGGCTTGAAGTTTAGGATGCCGGACAGTGGGTTTGGTCTGAAATATTAGTGATTCTTGCGGGATGTCTCGACTTGATTGGTATAAGATGGAATGTCGAGGACGACGTTCTTTTAAGGAGGGGAGTTTGTGACGCCCCGAAAGAATGAGTGTGAGAACCCAGAAATTTTCTAATTTTCAGGTCAATCCGAGCAGCGTATCTTGTGAAAAGACGGAATTACCCTTGCTGCCCTGGTTTTACCCGAATGTGAGAATTGCGTCTGTAATTGGTTATTTTGGTTGGGAATGCTTCCGAATTGGTTGTTGAGGTCTTCTGATGAAATGTAGCCCTGTTTCTTATCTTTCGGATGGCTTTGGAATTTCTGAATTTGGACTTAGGTAGGTTGATTTATGATGTTTGCACCAGAATGCGATTGGCGAACCTATTTTTGCGGTTCTGGTGTAGTATCTTGCATTTTTTACCTGGTTACACTCGATACTGGACAGAGTTGGCTTCTTCAGCATTGTAGCCTGATCTCTTAGCT
The DNA here is from genome assembly GCF_036785885.1 of Coffea arabica. NCBI lineage: Eukaryota > Viridiplantae > Streptophyta > Magnoliopsida > Gentianales > Rubiaceae > Coffea > Coffea arabica. The sequence continues at coordinate 18,794,568 of NC_092318.1, read as the reverse complement.
TCGAAACGGTGGGTCTTGGACCTTCATCCGATAATCGTAGTGCCTTTGGTGCCATTACCGTAAAATGATGTCAAAAACTATTTTTCTGGGTTTGAGCTTAACTTTCATTTCCGGACTTTTCCCTAGCTTGACTTGTATTTGTACTTCTGGGAGCTTGCTGAATGGCTATTGAATGAACTTGTTGTTGTGTGTGTACCTTTGGGTTTGAATGTGAAATATAATGAAGCCATGACGGCTGCAAAAGTAAGCAAATTTAGGGGAAGTGTTGTCCGAACTTTTAAACGGCTTGATTGCTTTGCGTTTGTGATCTAAGGCTTGGATTTGAGTAAGGCGATGATATTTGATGGATGGTTTCTGAACCATGGAGGTGAGTGACCCTAAACTGTTTCCAAAGTTTTTATTGAAATGTTTCTTGCATTATTTACTCGACGGCATCTCATGCGTGCTTGCTTATGAATTCATGATATGATTTTGGCTTCAATGAGTTCTGGGAAAGTCTTGTGATGGACACCAACGTCTCCACCCTGTTTATGGTTCATGTTGATGTTATCTGGAGCTCAAAAAGGGGCTCCCTCTCACTGTTAATGTTAAATGATCTATTTGAGCGTTGGGTGTTCAAGTGCAATGATTTCACTGGCTCACGAGAGCAATAAATGTACATTTGATCTTGGAATCATGACATCATTGAAATGCATTATTGTGAAATATATTTGATGACTGCTTTTACTGGTTACTCGCTCAGCTTCTAGATCCCCCCAAAATGATTTTATTCCCCTCCACAGGGCTCAAGGCGAAGGAAGGGCGAGTAGTACATATTCATGTGGCTGGATGGCATATATCTTGTACAGTTTGGATTTGGAATCATTTGATGTATAGTTGAAAATTTAGTTTCCGATTCGCTTATGACATGTAATTATTGAAGAACTTGTTGTAATATTTGAGATTTATATTGTAATTCATTTGAGGACTGTAGTGAACGGCTGAGTCCCGGCGAGAGCTGGGCAGGCGGCCCGCCGAACCCTTTGGTTCGCCTTAGGGGGAGGTAGGGCCGTCACAGTTGGTATCAGAACTTAGGCTTCAGATTCTTGTAGTGTATCCTAGGCTTGAAGTTTAGGATGCCGGACAGTGAGTTTGGTCTGAAATATTAGTGATTCTTGCGGGATGTCTCGACTTGATTGGTATAAGATGGAATGTCGAGGACGACGTTCTTTTAAGGAGGGGAGTTTGTGACGCCCCGAAAGAATGAGTGTGAGAACCCAGAAATTTTCTAATTTTCAGGTCAATCCGAGCAGCGTATCTTGTGAAAAGACGGAATTACCCTTGCTGCCCTGGTTTTACCCGAATGTGAGAATTGCGTCTGTAATTGGTTATTTTGGTTGGGAATGCTTCCGAATTGGTTGTTGAGGTCTTCTGATGAAATGTAGCCCTGTTTCTTATCTTTCGGATGGCTTTGGAATTTCTGAATTTGGACTTAGGTAGGTTGATTTATGATGTTTGCACCAGAATGCGATTGGCGAACCTATTTTTGCGGTTCTGGTGTAGTATCTTGCATTTTTGACCTGGTTACACTCGATACTGGACAGAGTTGGCTTCTTCAGCATTGTAGCCTGATCTCTTAGCTTCGAAACGGTGGGTCTTGGACCTTCATCCGATAATCGTAGTGCCTTTGGTGCCATTACCGTAAAATGATGTCAAAAACTATTTTTCTGGGTTTGAGCTTAACTTTCATTTCCGGACTTTTCCCTAGCTTGACTTGTATTTGTACTTCTGGGAGCTTCCTGAATGGCTATTGAATGAACTTGTTGTTGTGTGTGTACCTTTGGGTTTGAATGAGAAATATAATGAAGCCATGACGGCTGCAAAAGTAAGCAAATTTAGGGGAAGTGTTGTCCGAACTTTTAAACGGCTTGATTGCTTTGCGTTTGTGATCTAAGGCTTGGATTTGAGTAAGGCGATGATATTTGATGGATGGTTTCTGAACCATGGAGGTGAGTGACCCTAAACTGTTTCCAAAGTTTTTATTGAAATGTTTCTTGCATTATTTACTCGACCGCATCTCATGCGTGCTTGCATGTGAATTCATGATATGATTTTGGCTTCAATGAGTTCTGCGAAAGTCTTGTGATGGACACCAACGTCTCCACCCTGTTTATGGTTCATGTTGATGTTATCTGGAGCTCAAAAAGGGGCTCCCTCTCACTGTTAATGTTAAATGATCTATTTGAGCGTTGGGTGTTCAAGTGCAATGATTTCACTGGCTCACGAGAGCAATAAATGTACATTTGATCTTGGAATCATGACATCATTGAAATGCATTATTGTAAAATATATTTGATGACTGCTTTTACTGGTTACTCGCTCAGCTTCTAGATCCCCCCAAAATGATTTTATTCCCCTCCACAGGGCTCAAGGCGAAGGAAGGGCGAGTAGTACATATTCATGTGGCTGGATGGCATATATCTTGTACAGTTTGGATTTGGAATCATTTGATGTATAGTTGAAAATTTAGTTTCCGATTCGCTTATGACATGTAATTATTGAAGAACTTGTTGTAATATTTGAGATTTATATTGTAATTCATTTGAGGACTGTAGTGAACGGCTGAGTCCCGGCGAGAGCTGGGCAGGCGGCCCGCCGAACCCTTTGGTTCGCCTTTGGGGGAGGTAGGGCCGTCACAGTTGGTATCAGAACTTAGGCTTCAGATTCTTGTAGTGTATCCTAGGCTTGAAGTTTAGGATGCCGGACAGTGGGTTTGGTCTGAAATATTAGTGATTCTTGCGGGATGTCTCGACTTGATTGGTATAAGATGGAATGTCGAGGACGACGTTCTTTTAAGGAGGGGAGTTTGTGACGCCCCGAAAGAATGAGTGTGAGAACCCAGAAATTTTCTAATTTTCAGGTCAATCCGAGCAGCGTATCTTGTGAAAAGACGGAATTACCCTTGCTGCCCTGGTTTTACCCGAATGTGAGAATTGCGTCTGTAATTGGTTATTTTGGTTGGGAATGCTTCCGAATTGGTTGTTGAGGTCTTCTGATGAAATGTAGCCCTGTTTCTTATCTTTCGGATGGCTTTGGAATTTCTGAATTTGGACTTAGGTAGGTTGATTTATGATGTTTGCACCAGAATGCGATTGGCGAACCTATTTTTGCGGTTCTGGTGTAGTATCTTGCATTTTTGACCTGGTTACACTCGATACTGGACAGAGTTGGCTTCTTCAGCATTGTAGCCTGATCTCTTAGCTTCGAAACGGTGGGTCTTGGACCTTCATCCGATAATCGTAGTGCCTTTGGTGCCATTACCGTAAAATGATGTCAAAAACTATTTTTCTGGGTTTGAGCTTAACTTTCATTTCCGGACTTTTCCCTAGCTTGACTTGTATTTGTACTTCTGGGAGCTTGCTGAATGGCTATTGAATGAACTTGTTGTTGTGTGTGTACCTTTGGGTTTGAATGAGAAATATAATGAAGCCATGACGGCTGCAAAAGTAAGCAAATTTAGGGGAAGTGTTGTCCGAACTTTTAAACGGCTTGATTGCTTTGCGTTTGTGATCTAAGGCTTGGATTTGAGTAAGGCGATGATATTTGATGGATGGTTTCTGAACCATGGAGGTGAGTGACCCTAAACTGTTTCCAAAGTTTTTATTGAAATGTTTCTTGCATTATTTACTCGACGGCATCTCATGCGTGCTTGCATGTGAATTCATGATATGATTTTGGCTTCAATGAGTTCTGCGAAAGTCTTGTGATGGACACCAACGTCTCCACCCTGTTTATGGTTCATGTTGATGTTATCTGGAGCTCAAAAAGGGGCTCCCTCTCACTGTTAATGTTAAATGATCTATTTGAGCGTTGGGTGTTCAAGTGCAATGATTTCACTGGCTCACGAGAGCAATAAATGTACATTTGATCTTGGAATCATGACATCATTGAAATGCATTATTGTGAAATATATTTGATGACTGCTTTTACTGGTTACTCGCTCAGCTTCTAGCTCCCCCCAAAATGATTTTATTCCCCTCCACAGGGCTCAAGGCGAAGGAAGGGCGAGTAGTACATATTCATGTGGCTGGATGGCATATATCTTGTACAGTTTGGATTTGGAATCATTTGATGTATAGTTGAAAATTTAGTTTCCGATTCGCTTATGACATGTAATTATTGAAGAACTTGTTGTAATATTTGAGATTTATATTGTAATTCATTTGAGGACTGTAGTGAACGGCTGAGTCCCGGCGAGAGCTGGGCAGGCGGCCCGCCGAACCCTTTGGTTCGCCTTAGGGGGAGGTAGGGCCGTCACAGTTGGTATCAGAACTTAGGCTTCAGATTCTTGTAGTGTATCCTAGGCTTGAAGTTTAGGATGCCGGACAGTGGGTTTGGTCTGAAATATTAGTGATTCTTGCGGGATGTCTCGACTTGATTGGTATAAGATGGAATGTCGAGGACGACGTTCTTTTAAGGAGGGGAGTTTGTGACGCCCCGAAAGAATGAGTGTGAGAACCCAGAAATTTTCTAATTTTCAGGTCAATCCGAGCAGCGTATCTTGTGAAAAGACGGAATTACCCTTGCTGCCCTGGTTTTACCCGAATGTGAGAATTGCGTCTGTAATTGGTTATTTTGGTTGGGAATGCTTCCGAATTGGTTGTTGAGGTCTTCTGATGAAATGTAGCCCTGTTTCTTATCTTTCGGATGGCTTTGGAATTTCTGAATTTGGACTTAGGTAGGTTGATTTATGATGTTTGCACCAGAATGCGATTGGCGAACCTATTTTTGCGGTTCTGGTGTAGTATCTTGCATTTTTGACCTGGTTACACTCGATACTGGACAGAGTTGGCTTCTTCAGCATTGTAGCCTGATCTCTTAGCTTCGAAACGGTGGGTCTTGGACCTTCATCCGATAATCGTAGTGCCTTTGGTGCCATTACCGTAAAATGATGTCAAAAACTATTTTTCTGGGTTTGAGCTTAACTTTCATTTCCGGACTTTTCCCTAGCTTGACTTGTATTTGTACTTCTGGGAGCTTGCTGAATGGCTATTGAATGAACTTGTTGTTGTGTGTGTACCTTTGGGTTTGAATGAGAAATATAATGAAGCCATGACGGCTGCAAAAGTAAGCAAATTTAGGGGAAGTGTTGTCCGAACTTTTAAACGGCTTGATTGCTTTGCGTTTGTGATCTAAGGCTTGGATTTGAGTAAGGCGATGATATTTGATGGATGGTTTCTGAACCATGGAGGTGAGTGACCCTAAACTGTTTCCAAAGTTTTTATTGAAATGTTTCTTGCATTATTTACTCGACCGCATCTCATGCGTGCTTGCATGTGAATTCATGATATGATTTTGGCTTCAATGAGTTCTGCGAAAGTCTTGTGATGGACACCAACGTCTCCACCCTGTTTATGGTTCATGTTGATGTTATCTGGAGCTCAAAAAGGGGCTCCCTCTCACTGTTAATGTTAAATGATCTATTTGAGCGTTGGGTGTTCAAGTGCAATGATTTCACTGGCTCACGAGAGCAATAAATGTACATTTGATCTTGGAATCATGACATCATTGAAATGCATTATTGTGAAATATATTTGATGACTGCTTTTACTGGTTACTCGCTGAGCTTCTAGCTCCCCCCAAAACGATTTTATTCCCCTCCACAGGGCTCAAGGCGAAGGAAGGGCGAGTAGTACATATTCATGTGGCTGGATGGCATATATCTTGTACAGTTTGGATTTGGAATCATTTGATGTATAGTTGAAAATTTAGTTTCCGCTTCGCTTATGACATGTAATTATTGAAGAACTTGTTGTAATATTTGAGATTTATATTGTAATTCATTTGAGGACTGTAGTGAACGGCTGAGTCCCGGCGAGAGATGGGCAGGCGGCCCGCCGAACCCTTTGGTTCGCCTTAGGGGGAGGTGGGGCCGTCACAGTTGGTATCAGAGCTTAGGCTTCAGATTCTTGTAGTGTATCCTAGGCTTGAAGTTTAGGATGCCGGACAGTGGGTTTGGTCTGAAATATTAGTGATTCTTGCGGGATGTCTCGACTTGATTGGTATAAGATGGAATGTCGAGGACGACGTTCTTTTAAGGAGGGGAGTTTGTGACGCCCCGAAAGAATGAGTGTGAGAACCCAGAAATTTTCTAATTTTCAGGTCAATCCGAGCAGCGTATCTTGTGAAAAGACGGAATTACCCTTGCTGCCCTGGTTTTACCCGAATGTGAGAATTGCGTCTGTAATTGGTTATTTTGGTTGGGAATGCTTCCGAATTGGTTGTTGAGGTCTTCTGATGAAATGTAGCCCTGTTTCTTATCTTTCGGATGGCTTTGGAATTTCTGAATTTGGACTTAGGTAGGTTGATTTATGATGTTTGCACCAGAATGCGATTGGCGAACCTATTTTTGCGGTTCTGGTGTAGTATCTTGCATTTTTGACCTGGTTACACTCGATACTGGACAGAGTTGGCTTCTTCAGCATTGTAGCCTGATCTCTTAGCTTCGAAACGGTGGGTCTTGGACCTTCATCCGATAATCGTAGTGCCTTTGGTGCCATTACCGTAAAATGATGTCAAAAACTATTTTTCTGGGTTTGAGCTTAACTTTCATTTCCGGACTTTTCCCTAGCTTGACTTGTATTTGTACTTCTGGGAGCTTGCTGAATGGCTATTGAATGAACTTGTTGTTGTGTGTGTACCTTTGGGTTTGAATGAGAAATATAATGAAGCCATGACGGCTGCAAAAGTAAGCAAATTTAGGGGAAGTGTTGTCCGAACTTTTAAACGGCTTGATTGCTTTGCGTTTGTGATCTAAGGCTTGGATTTGAGTAAGGCGATGATATTTGATGGATGGTTTCTGAACCATGGAGGTGAGTGACCCTAAACTGTTTCCAAAGTTTTTATTGAAATGTTTCTTGCATTATTTACTCGACCGCATCTCATGCGTGCTTGCATGTGAATTCATGATATGATTTTGGCTTCAATGAGTTCTGCGAAAGTCTTGTGATGGACACCAACGTCTCCACCCTGTTTATGGTTCATGTTGATGTTATCTGGAGCTCAAAAAGGGGCTCCCTCTCACTGTTAATGTTAAATGATCTATTTGAGCGTTGGGTGTTCAAGTGCAATGATTTCACTGGCTCACGAGAGCAATAAATGTACATTTGATCTTGGAATCATGACATCATTGAAATGCATTATTGTGAAATATATTTGATGACTGCTTTTACTGGTTACTCGCTCAGCTTCTAGCTCCCCCCAAAATGATTTTATTCCCCTCCACAGGGCTCAAGGCGAAGGAAGGGCGAGTAGTACATATTCATGTGGCTGGATGGCATATATCTTGTACAGTTTGGATTTGGAATCATTTGATGTATAGTTGAAAATTTAGTTTCCGATTCGCTTATGACATGTAATTATTGAAGAACTTGTTGTAATATTTGAGATTTATATTGTAATTCATTTGAGGACTGTAGTGAACGGCTGAGTCCCGGCGAGAGCTGGGCAGGCGGCCCGCCGAACCCTTTGGTTCGCCTTAGGGGGAGGTAGGGCCGTCACAGTTGGTATCAGAACTTAGGCTTCAGATTCTTGTAGTGTATCCTAGGCTTGAAGTTTAGGATGCCGGACAGTGGGTTTGGTCTGAAATATTAGTGATTCTTGCGGGATGTCTCGACTTGATTGGTATAAGATGGAATGTCGAGGACGACGTTCTTTTAAGGAGGGGAGTTTGTGACGCCCCGAAAGAATGAGTGTGAGAACCCAGAAATTTTCTAATTTTCAGGTCAATCCGAGCAGCGTATCTTGTGAAAAGACGGAATTACCCTTGCTGCCCTGGTTTTACCCGAATGTGAGAATTGCGTCTGTAATTGGTTATTTTGGTTGGGAATGCTTCCGAATTGGTTGTTGAGGTCTTCTGATGAAATGTAGCCCTGTTTCTTATCTTTCGGATGGCTTTGGAATTTCTGAATTTGGACTTAGGTAGGTTGATTTATGATGTTTGCACCAGAATGCGATTGGCGAACCTATTTTTGCGGTTCTGGTGTAGTATCTTGCATTTTTGACCTGGTTACACTCGATACTGGACAGAGTTGGCTTCTTCAGCATTGTAGCCTGATCTCTTAGCTTCGAAACGGTGGGTCTTGGACCTTCATCCGATAATCGTAGTGCCTTTGGTGCCATTACCGTAAAATGATGTCAAAAACTATTTTTCTGGGTTTGAGCTTAACTTTCATTTCCGGACTTTTCCCTAGCTTGACTTGTATTTGTACTTCTGGGAGCTTGCTGAATGGCTATTGAATGAACTTGTTGTTGTGTGTGTACCTTTGGGTTTGAATGAGAAATATAATGAAGCCATGACGGCTGCAAAAGTAAGCAAATTTAGGGGAAGTGTTGTCCGAACTTTTAAACGGCTTGATTGCTTTGCGTTTGTGATCTAAGGCTTGGATTTGAGTAAGGCGATGATATTTGATGGATGGTTTCTGAACCATGGAGGTGAGTGACCCTAAACTGTTTCCAAAGTTTTTATTGAAATGTTTCTTGCATTATTTACTCGACGGCATCTCATGCGTGCTTGCATGTGAATTCATGATATGATTTTGGCTTCAATGAGTTCTGCGAAAGTCTTGTGATGGACACCAACGTCTCCACCCTGTTTATGGTTCATGTTGATGTTATCTGGAGCTCAAAAAGGGGCTCCCTCTCACTGTTAATGTTAAATGATCTATTTGAGCGTTGGGTGTTCAAGTGCAATGATTTCACTGGCTCACGAGAGCAATAAATGTACATTTGATCTTGGAATCATGACATCATTGAAATGCATTATTGTGAAATATATTTGATGACTGCTTTTACTGGTTACTCGCTGAGCTTCTAGCTCCCCCCAAAACGATTTTATTCCCCTCCACAGGGCTCAAGGCGAAGGAAGGGCGAGTAGTACATATTCATGTGGCTGGATGGCATATATCTTGTACAGTTTGGATTTGGAATCATTTGATGTATAGTTGAAAATTTAGTTTCCGCTTCGCTTATGACATGTAATTATTGAAGAACTTGTTGTAATATTTGAGATTTATATTGTAATTCATTTGAGGACTGTAGTGAACGGCTGAGTCCCGGCGAGAGATGGGCAGGCGGCCCGCCGAACCCTTTGGTTCGCCTTAGGGGGAGGTGGGGCCGTCACAGTTGGTATCAGAGCTTAGGCTTCAGATTCTTGTAGTGTATCCTAGGCTTGAAGTTTAGGATGCCGGACAGTGGGTTTGGTCTGAAATATTAGTGATTCTTGCGGGATGTCTCGACTTGATTGGTATAAGATGGAATGTCGAGGACGACGTTCTTTTAAGGAGGGGAGTTTGTGACGCCCCGAAAGAATGAGTGTGAGAACCCAGAAATTTTCTAATTTTCAGGTCAATCCGAGCAGCGTATCTTGTGAAAAGACGGAATTACCCTTGCTGCCCTGGTTTTACCCGAATGTGAGAATTGCGTCTGTAATTGGTTATTTTGGTTGGGAATGCTTCCGAATTGGTTGTTGAGGTCTTCTGATGAAATGTAGCCCTGTTTCTTATCTTTCGGATGGCTTTGGAATTTCTGAATTTGGACTTAGGTAGGTTGATTTATGATGTTTGCACCAGAATGCGATTGGCGAACCTATTTTTGCGGTTCTGGTGTAGTATCTTGCATTTTTGACCTGGTTACACTCGATACTGGACAGAGTTGGCTTCTTCAGCATTGTAGCCTGATCTCTTAGCTTCGAAACGGTGGGTCTTGGACCTTCATCCGATAATCGTAGTGCCTTTGGTGCCATTACCGTAAAATGATGTCAAAAACTATTTTTCTGGGTTTGAGCTTAACTTTCATTTCCGGACTTTTCCCTAGCTTGACTTGTATTTGTACTTCTGGGAGCTTCCTGAATGGCTATTGAATGAACTTGTTGTTGTGTGTGTACCTTTGGGTTTGAATGAGAAATATAATGAAGCCATGACGGCTGCAAAAGTAAGCAAATTTAGGGGAAGTGTTGTCCGAACTTTTAAACGGCTTGATTGCTTTGCGTTTGTGATCTAAGGCTTGGATTTGAGTAAGGCGATGATATTTGATGGATGGTTTCTGAACCATGGAGGTGAGTGACCCTAAACTGTTTCCAAAGTTTTTATTGAAATGTTTCTTGCATTATTTACTCGACCGCATCTCATGCGTGCTTGCATGTGAATTCATGATATGATTTTGGCTTCAATGAGTTCTGCGAAAGTCTTGTGATGGACACCAACGTCTCCACCCTGTTTATGGTTCATGTTGATGTTATCTGGAGCTCAAAAAGGGGCTCCCTCTCACTGTTAATGTTAAATGATCTATTTGAGCGTTGGGTGTTCAAGTGCAATGATTTCACTGGCTCACGAGAGCAATAAATGTACATTTGATCTTGGAATCATGACATCATTGAAATGCATTATTGTAAAATATATTTGATGACTGCTTTTACTGGTTACTCGCTCAGCTTCTAGATCCCCCCAAAATGATTTTATTCCCCTCCACAGGGCTCAAGGCGAAGGAAGGGCGAGTAGTACATATTCATGTGGCTGGATGGCATATATCTTGTACAGTTTGGATTTGGAATCATTTGATGTATAGTTGAAAATTTAGTTTCCGATTCGCTTATGACATGTAATTATTGAAGAACTTGTTGTAATATTTGAGATTTATATTGTAATTCATTTGAGGACTGTAGTGAACGGCTGAGTCCCGGCGAGAGCTGGGCAGGCGGCCCGCCGAACCCTTTGGTTCGCCTTTGGGGGAGGTAGGGCCGTCACAGTTGGTATCAGAACTTAGGCTTCAGATTCTTGTAGTGTATCCTAGGCTTGAAGTTTAGGATGCCGGACAGTGGGTTTGGTCTGAAATATTAGTGATTCTTGCGGGATGTCTCGACTTGATTGGTATAAGATGGAATGTCGAGGACGACGTTCTTTTAAGGAGGGGAGTTTGTGACGCCCCGAAAGAATGAGTGTGAGAACCCAGAAATTTTCTAATTTTCAGGTCAATCCGAGCAGCGTATCTTGTGAAAAGACGGAATTACCCTTGCTGCCCTGGTTTTACCCGAATGTGAGAATTGCGTCTGTAATTGGTTATTTTGGTTGGGAATGCTTCCGAATTGGTTGTTGAGGTCTTCTGATGAAATGTAGCCCTGTTTCTTATCTTTCGGATGGCTTTGGAATTTCTGAATTTGGACTTAGGTAGGTTGATTTATGATGTTTGCACCAGAATGCGATTGGCGAACCTATTTTTGCGGTTCTGGTGTAGTATCTTGCATTTTTGACCTGGTTACACTCGATACTGGACAGAGTTGGCTTCTTCAGCATTGTAGCCTGATCTCTTAGCTTCGAAACGGTGGGTCTTGGACCTTCATCCGATAATCGTAGTGCCTTTGGTGCCATTACCGTAAAATGATGTCAAAAACTATTTTTCTGGGTTTGAGCTTAACTTTCATTTCCGGACTTTTCCCTAGCTTGACTTGTATTTGTACTTCTGGGAGCTTGCTGAATGGCTATTGAATGAACTTGTTGTTGTGTGTGTACCTTTGGGTTTGAATGTGAAATATAATGAAGCCATGACGGCTGCAAAAGTAAGCAAATTTAGGGGAAGTGTTGTCCGAACTTTTAAACGGCTTGATTGCTTTGCGTTTGTGATCTAAGGCTTGGATTTGAGTAAGGCGATGATATTTGATGGATGGTTTCTGAACCATGGAGGTGAGTGACCCTAAACTGTTTCCAAAGTTTTTATTGAAATGTTTCTTGCATTATTTACTCGACGGCATCTCATGCGTGCTTGCATGTGAATTCATGATATGATTTTGGCTTCAATGAGTTCTGCGAAAGTCTTGTGATGGACACCAACGTCTCCACCCTGTTTATGGTTCATGTTGATGTTATCTGGAGCTCAAAAAGGGGCTCCCTCTCACTGTTAATGTTAAATGATCTATTTGAGCGTTGGGTGTTCAAGTGCAATGATTTCACTGGCTCACGAGAGCAATAAATGTACATTTGATCTTGGAATCATGACATCATTGAAATGCATTATTGTGAAATATATTTGATGACTGCTTTTACTGGTTACTCGCTGAGCTTCTAGCTCCCCCCAAAACGATTTTATTCCCCTCCACAGGGCTCAAGGCGAAGGAAGGGCGAGTAGTACATATTCATGTGGCTGGATGGCATATATCTTGTACAGTTTGGATTTGGAATCATTTGATGTATAGTTGAAAATTTAGTTTCCGCTTCGCTTATGACATGTAATTATTGAAGAACTTGTTGTAATATTTGAGATTTATATTGTAATTCATTTGAGGACTGTAGTGAACGGCTGAGTCCCGGCGAGAGATGGGCAGGCGGCCCGCCGAACCCTTTGGTTCGCCTTAGGGGGAGGTGGGGCCGTCACAGTTGGTATCAGAGCTTAGGCTTCAGATTCTTGTAGTGTATCCTAGGCTTGAAGTTTAGGATGCCGGACAGTGGGTTTGGTCTGAAATATTAGTGATTCTTGCGGGATGTCTCGACTTGATTGGTATAAGATGGAATGTCGAGGACGACGTTCTTTTAAGGAGGGGAGTTTGTGACGCCCCGAAAGAATGAGTGTGAGAACCCAGAAATTTTCTAATTTTCAGGTCAATCCGAGCAGCGTATCTTGTGAAAAGACGGAATTACCCTTGCTGCCCTGGTTTTACCCGAATGTGAGAATTGCGTCTGTAATTGGTTATTTTGGTTGGGAATGCTTCCGAATTGGTTGTTGAGGTCTTCTGATGAAATGTAGCCCTGTTTCTTATCTTTCGGATGGCTTTGGAATTTCTGAATTTGGACTTAGGTAGGTTGATTTATGATGTTTGCACCAGAATGCGATTGGCGAACCTATTTTTGCGGTTCTGGTGTAGTATCTTGCATTTTTGACCTGGTTACACTCGATACTGGACAGAGTTGGCTTCTTCAGCATTGTAGCCTGATCTCTTAGCTTCGAAACGGTGGGTCTTGGACCTTCATCCGATAATCGTAGTGCCTTTGGTGCCATTACCGTAAAATGATGTCAAAAACTATTTTTCTGGGTTTGAGCTTAACTTTCATTTCCGGACTTTTCCCTAGCTTGACTTGTATTTGTACTTCTGGGAGCTTGCTGAATGGCTATTGAATGAACTTGTTGTTGTGTGTGTACCTTTGGGTTTGAATGAGAAATATAATGAAGCCATGACGGCTGCAAAAGTAAGCAAATTTAGGGGAAGTGTTGTCCGAACTTTTAAACGGCTTGATTGCTTTGCGTTTGTGATCTAAGGCTTGGATTTGAGTAAGGCGATGATATTTGATGGATGGTTTCTGAACCATGGAGGTGAGTGACCCTAAACTGTTTCCAAAGTTTTTATTGAAATGTTTCTTGCATTATTTACTCGACCGCATCTCATGCGTGCTTGCATGTGAATTCATGATATGATTTTGGCTTCAATGAGTTCTGCGAAAGTCTTGTGATGGACACCAACGTCTCCACCCTGTTTATGGTTCATGTTGATGTTATCTGGAGCTCAAAAAGGGGCTCCCTCTCACTGTTAATGTTAAATGATCTATTTGAGCGTTGGGTGTTCAAGTGCAATGATTTCACTGGCTCACGAGAGCAATAAATGTACATTTGATCTTGGAATCATGACATCATTGAAATGCATTATTGTGAAATATATTTGATGACTGCTTTTACTGGTTACTCGCTGAGCTTCTAGCTCCCCCCAAAACGATTTTATTCCCCTCCACAGGGCTCAAGGCGAAGGAAGGGCGAGTAGTACATATTCATGTGGCTGGATGGCATATATCTTGTACAGTTTGGATTTGGAATCATTTGATGTATAGTTGAAAATTTAGTTTCCGCTTCGCTTATGACATGTAATTATTGAAGAACTTGTTGTAATATTTGAGATTTATATTGTAATTCATTTGAGGACTGTAGTGAACGGCTGAGTCCCGGCGAGAGATGGGCAGGCGGCCCGCCGAACCCTTTGGTTCGCCTTAGGGGGAGGTGGGGCCGTCACAGTTGGTATCAGAGCTTAGGCTTCAGATTCTTGTAGTGTATCCTAGGCTTGAAGTTTAGGATGCCGGACAGTGGGTTTGGTCTGAAATATTAGTGATTCTTGCGGGATGTCTCGACTTGATTGGTATAAGATGGAATGTCGAGGACGACGTTCTTTTAAGGAGGGGAGTTTGTGACGCCCCGAAAGAATGAGTGTGAGAACCCAGAAATTTTCTAATTTTCAGGTCAATCCGAGCAGCGTATCTTGTGAAAAGACGGAATTACCCTTGCTGCCCTGGTTTTACCCGAATGTGAGAATTGCGTCTGTAATTGGTTATTTTGGTTGGGAATGCTTCCGAATTGGTTGTTGAGGTTTTCTGATGAAATGTAGCCCTGTTTCTTATCTTTCGGATGGCTTTGGAATTTCTGAATTTGGACTTAGGTAGGTTGATTTATGATGTTTGCACCAGAATGCGATTGGCAAACCTATTTTTGCGGTTCTGGTGTAGTATCTTGCATTTTTGACCTGGTTACACTCGATACTGGACAGAGTTGGCTTCTTCAGCATTGTAGCCTGATCTCTTAGCTTCGAAACGGTGGGTCTTGGACCTTCATCCGATAATCGTAGTGCCTTTGGTGCCATTACCGTAAAATGATGTCAAAATCTATTTTTCTGGGTTTGAGCTTAACTTTCATTTCCGGACTTTTCCCTAGCTTGACTTGTATTTGTACTTCTGGGAGCTTGCTGAATGGCTATTGAATGAACTTGTTGTTGTGTGTGTACCTTTGGGTTTGAATGAGAAATATAATGAAGCCATGACGGCTGCAAAAGTAAGCAAATTTAGGGGAAGTGTTGTCCGAACTTTTAAACGGCTTGATTGCTTTGCGTTTGTGATCTAAGGCTTGGATTTGAGTAAGGCGATGATATTTGATGGATGGTTTCTGAACCATGGAGGTGAGTGACCCTAAACTGTTTCCAAAGTTTTTATTGAAATGTTTCTTGCATTATTTACTCGACGGCATCTCATGCGTGCTTGCATGTGAATTCATGATATGATTTTGGCTTCAATGAGTTCTGCGAAAGTCTTGTGATGGACACCAACGTCTCCACCCTGTTTATGGTTCATGTTGATGTTATCTGGAGCTCAAAAAGGGGCTCCCTCCCACTGTTAATGTTAAATGATCTATTTGAGCGTTGGGTGTTCAAGTGCAATGATTTCACTGGCTCACGAGAGCAATAAATGTACATTTGATCTTGGAATCATGACATCATTGAAATGCATTATTGTGAAATATATTTGATGACTGCTTTTACTGGTTACTCGCTCAGCTTCTAGCTCCCCCCAAAATGATTTTATTCCCCTCCACAGGGCTCAAGGCGAAGGAAGGGCGAGTAGTACATATTCATGTGGCTGGATGGCATATATCTTGTACAGTTTGGATTTGGAATCATTTGATGTATAGTTGAAAATTTAGTTTCCGATTCGCTTATGACATGTAATTATTGAAGAACTTGTTGTAATATTTGAGATTTATATTGTAATTCATTTGAGGACTGTAGTGAACGGCTGAGTCCCGGCGAGAGTTGGGCAGGCGGCCCGCCGAACCCTTTGGTTCGCCTTAGGGGGAGGTAGGGCCGTCACAGTTGGTATCAGAACTTAGGCTTCAGATTCTTGTAGTGTATCCTAGGCTTGAAGTTTAGGATGCCGGACAGTGGGTTTGGTCTGAAATATTAGTGATTCTTGCGGGATGTCTCGACTTGATTGGTATAAGATGGAATGTCGAGGACGACGTTCTTTTAAGGAGAGGAGTTTGTGACGCCCCGAAAGAATGAGTGTGAGAACCCAGAAATTTTCTAATTTTCAGGTCAATCCGAGCAGCGTATCTTGTGAAAAGACGGAATTACCCTTGCTGCCCTGGTTTTACCCGAATGTGAGAATTGCGTCTGTAATTGGTTATTTTGGTTGGGAATGCTTCCGAATTGGTTGTTGAGGTCTTCTGATGAAATGTAGCCCTGTTTCTTATCTTTCGGATGGCTTTGGAATTTCTGAATTTGGACTTAGGTAGGTTGATTTATGATGTTTGCACCAGAATGCGATTGGCGAACCTATTTTTGCGGTTCTGGTGTAGTATCTTGCATTTTTGACCTGGTTACACTCGATACTGGACAGAGTTGGCTTCTTCAGCATTGTAGCCTGATCTCTTAGCTTCGAAACGGTGGGTCTTGGACCTTCATCCGATAATCGTAGTGCCTTTGGTGCCATTACCGTAAAATGATGTCAAAAACTATTTTTCTGGGTTTGAGCTTAACTTTCATTTCCGGACTTTTCCCTAGCTTGACTTGTATTTGTACTTCTGGGAGCTTGCTGAATGGCTATTGAATGAACTTGTTGTTGTGTGTGTACCTTTGGGTTTGAATGAGAAATATAATGAAGCCATGACGGCTGCAAAAGTAAGCAAATTTAGGGGAAGTGTTGTCCGAACTTTTAAACGGCTTGATTGCTTTGCGTTTGTGATCTAAGGCTTGGATTTGAGTAAGGCGATGATATTTGATGGATGGTTTCTGAACCATGGAGGTGAGTGACCCTAAACTGTTTCCAAAGTTTTTATTGAAATGTTTCTTGCATTATTTACTCGACCGCATCTCATGCGTGCTTGCATGTGAATTCATGATATGATTTTGGCTTCAATGAGTTCTGCGAAAGTCTTGTGATGGACACCAACGTCTCCACCCTGTTTATGGTTCATGTTGATGTTATCTGGAGCTCAAAAAGGGGCTCCCTCTCACTGTTAATGTTAAATGATCTATTTGAGCGTTGGGTGTTCAAGTGCAATGATTTCACTGGCTCACGAGAGCAATAAATGTACATTTGATCTTGGAATCATGACATCATTGAAATGCATTATTGTGAAATATATTTGATGACTGCTTTTACTGGTTACTCGCTGAGCTTCTAGCTCCCCCCAAAACGATTTTATTCCCCTCCACAGGGCTCAAGGCGAAGGAAGGGCGAGTAGTACATATTCATGTGGCTGGATGGCATATATCTTGTACAGTTTGGATTTGGAATCATTTGATGTATAGTTGAAAATTTAGTTTCCGCTTCGCTTATGACATGTAATTATTGAAGAACTTGTTGTAATATTTGAGATTTATATTGTAATTCATTTGAGGACTGTAGTGAACGGCTGAGTCCCGGCGAGAGATGGGCAGGCGGCCCGCCGAACCCTTTGGTTCGCCTTAGGGGGAGGTGGGGCCGTCACAGTTGGTATCAGAGCTTAGGCTTCAGATTCTTGTAGTGTATCCTAGGCTTGAAGTTTAGGATGCCGGACAGTGGGTTTGGTCTGAAATATTAGTGATTCTTGCGGGATGTCTCGACTTGATTGGTATAAGATGGAATGTCGAGGACGACGTTCTTTTAAGGAGGGGAGTTTGTGACGCCCCGAAAGAATGAGTGTGAGAACCCAGAAATTTTCTAATTTTCAGGTCAATCCGAGCAGCGTATCTTGTGAAAAGACGGAATTACCCTTGCTGCCCTGGTTTTACCCGAATGTGAGAATTGCGTCTGTAATTGGTTATTTTGGTTGGGAATGCTTCCGAATTGGTTGTTGAGGTTTTCTGATGAAATGTAGCCCTGTTTCTTATCTTTCGGATGGCTTTGGAATTTCTGAATTTGGACTTAGGTAGGTTGATTTATGATGTTTGCACCAGAATGCGATTGGCAAACCTATTTTTGCGGTTCTGGTGTAGTATCTTGCATTTTTGACCTGGTTACACTCGATACTGGACAGAGTTGGCTTCTTCAGCATTGTAGCCTGATCTCTTAGCTTCGAAACGGTGGGTCTTGGACCTTCATCCGATAATCGTAGTGCCTTTGGTGCCATTACCGTAAAATGATGTCAAAATCTATTTTTCTGGGTTTGAGCTTAACTTTCATTTCCGGACTTTTCCCTAGCTTGACTTGTATTTGTACTTCTGGGAGCTTGCTTAATGGCTATTGAATGAACTTGTTGTTGTGTGTGTACCTTTGGGTTTGAATGAGAAATATAATGAAGCCATGACGGCTGCAAAAGTAAGCAAATTTAGGGGAAGTGTTGTCCGAACTTTTAAACGGCTTGATTGCTTTGCGTTTGTGATCTAAGGCTTGGATTTGAGTAAGGCGATGATATTTGATGGATGGTTTCTGAACCATGGAGGTGAGTGACCCTAAACTGTTTCCAAAGTTTTTATTGAAATGTTTCTTGCATTATTTACTCGACGGCATCTCATGCGTGCTTGCATGTGAATTCATGATATGATTTTGGCTTCAATGAGTTCTGCGAAAGTCTTGTGATGGACACCAACGTCTCCACCCTGTTTATGGTTCATGTTGATGTTATCTGGAGCTCAAAAAGGGGCTCCCTCTCACTGTTAATGTTAAATGATCTATTTGAGCGTTGGGTGTTCAAGTGCAATGATTTCACTGGCTCACGAGAGCAATAAATGTACATTTGATCTTGGAATCATGACATCATTGAAATGCATTATTGTGAAATATATTTGATGACTGCTTTTACTGGTTACTCGCTCAGCTTCCAGCTCCCCCCAAAATGATTTTATTCCCCTCCACAGGGCTCAAGGCGAAGGAAGGGCGAGTAGTACATATTCATGTGGCTGGATGGCATATATCTTGTACAGTTTGGATTTGGAATCATTTGATGTATAGTTGAAAATTTAGTTTCCGATTCGCTTATGACATGTAATTATTGAAGAACTTGTTGTAATATTTGAGATTTATATTGTAATTCATTTGAGGACTGTAGTGAACGGCTGAGTCCCGGCGAGAGCTGGGCAGGCGGCCCGCCGAACCCTTTGGTTCGCCTTAGGGGGAGGTAGGGCCGTCACAGTTGGTATCAGAACTTAGGCTTCAGATTCTTGTAGTGTATCCTAGGCTTGAAGTTTAGGATGCCGGACAGTGGGTTTGGTCTGAAATATTAGTGATTCTTGCGGGATGTCTCGACTTGATTGGTATAAGATGGAATGTCGAGGACGACGTTCTTTTAAGGAGGGGAGTTCGTGACGCCCCGAAAGAATGAGTGTGAGAACCCGGAAATTTTCTAATTTTCAGGTCAATCCGAGCAGCGTATCTTGTGAAAAGACGGAATTACCCTTGCTGCCCTGGTTTTACCCGAATGTGAGAATTGCGTCTGTAATTGGTTATTTTGGTTGGGAATGCTTCCGAATTGGTTGTTGAGGTCTTCTGATGAAATGTAGCCCTGTTTCTTATCTTTCGGATGGCTTTGGAATTTCTGAATTTGGAGTTAGATAGGTTGATTTATGATGTTTGCACCAGAATGCGATTGGCGAACCTGTTTTTCCGGTTCTGGTGTAGTATCTTGCATTTTTGACCTGGTTACACTCGATACTGGACAGAGTTGCCTTCTTCTGTATTGTAGCCTGATCTCTTAGCTTCGAAACGGTGGGTCTTGGACCTTCATCCGATAATCGTAGTGCCTTTGGTGCCATTACCGCAAAATGATGTCAAAAACTGTTTTTCTGGGTTTGAGCTTAACTTTCATTTCCGGACTTTTCCCTAGCTTGACTTGTATTTGTACTTCTGGGAGCTTGCTGAATGGCTATTGAATGAACTTGTTGTTGTGTGTGTACCATTTGGGTTTGAATGAGAAATATAATGAAGCCATGACGGCTGCAAAAGTAAGCAAATTTAGGGGAAGTGTTGTCCGAACTTTTAAAGGGGTTGATTGCTTTGCGTTTGTGATCTAAGGCTTGGATTTGAGTAAGGCGATGATATTTGATGGATGGTTTCTGAAGCATGGAGGTGAGTGACCCTAAACTGTTTCCAAAGTTATTATTGAAATGTTTCTTGCATTATTTACTCGACGGCATCTCATGCGTGCTTGCATGTGAATTCATGATATGATTTTGGCTTCAATGAGTTCTGGGAAAGTCTTGTGCTGGACACCAACGTCTCCACCCTGTTTATGGTTCATGTTGATGTTATCTGGAGCTCAAAAAGGGGCTCCCTCTCACTGTTAATGTTAAATGATCTATTTGAGCGTTGGGTGTTCAAGTGCAATGATTTCACTGGCTCACGAGAGCAATAAATGTACATTTGATCTTGGAATCATGACATCATTGAAATGCATTATTGTGAAATATATTTGATGACTGCTTTTACTGGTTACTCGCTGAGCTTCTAGCTCCCCCCAAAACGATTTTATTCCCCTCCACAGGGCTCAAGGCGAAGGAAGGGCGAGTAGTACATATTCATGTGGCTGGATGGCATATATCTTGTACAGTTTGGATTTGGAATCATTTGATGTATAGTTGAAAATTTAGTTTCCGCTTCGCTTATGACATGTAATTATTGAAGAACTTGTTGTAATATTTGAGATTTATATTGTAATTCATTTGAGGACTGTAGTGAACGGCTGAGTCCCGGCGAGAGATGGGCAGGCGGCCCGCCGAACCCTTTGGTTCGCCTTAGGGGGAGGTGGGGCCGTCACAGTTGGTATCAGAGCTTAGGCTTCAGATTCTTGTAGTGTATCCTAGGCTTGAAGTTTAGGATGCCGGACAGTGGGTTTGGTCTGAAATATTAGTGATTCTTGCGAGATGTCTCGACTTGATTGGTATAAGATGGAATGTCGAGGACGACGTTCTTTTAAGGAGGGGAGTTTGTGACACCCCGAAAGAATGACTGTGAGAATCCAGAAATTTTCTAATTTTCAGGTCAATCCGAGCAGCGTATCTTGTGAAAAGACGGAATTACCCTTGCTGCCCTGATTTTACCCGAATGTGAGAATTGCGTCTGTAATTGGTTATTTTGGTTGGGAATGCTTCCGAATTGGTTATTGAGGTCTTCTGATGAAATGTAGCCCTGTTTCTTATCTTTCGGATGGCTTTGGAATTTCTGAATTTGGAGTTAGGTAGGTTGATTTATGATGTTTGCACCAGAATGCGATTGGCGAACCTGTTTTTGCGGTTCTGGTGTAGTATCTTGCATTTTTGACCTGGTTACACTCGATACTGGACAGAGTTTCCTTCTTCTGCATTGTAGCTTGATCTCTTAGCTTCGAAACGGTGGGTCTTGGACCTTCATCCGATAATCGTAGTGCCTTTGGTGCCATTACCGCAAAATGATGTCAAAAACTATTTTTCTGGGTTTGAGCTTAACTTTCATTTCCGGACTTTTCCCTAGCTTGACTTGTATTTGTACTTCTGGGAGCTTGCTGAATGGCTATTGAATGAACTTTTTGTTGTGTGTGTACCTTTGGGTTTGAATGAGAAATATAATGAAGCCATGACGGCTGCAAAAGTAAGCCAATTTAGGGGAAGTATTGTCCGAACTTTTAAAGGGCTTGATTGCTTTGCGTTTGTGATCTAAGGCTTGGATTTGAGTAAGGCGATGATATTTGATGGATGGTTTTTGAACCATGGAGGTGAGTGACCCTAAACTGTTTCCAAAGTTTTTATTGAAATGTTTCTTGCATTATTTACTCGACGGCATCTCATGCGTGCTTGCATGTGAATTCATGATATGATTTTGGCTTCAATGAGTTCTGGGAAAGTCTTGTGCTGGACACCAACGTCTCCACCCTGTTTATGGTTCATGTTCATGTTATCTGGAGCTCAAAAAGGGGCTCCCTCTCACTGTTAATGTTAAATGATCTATTTGAGCGTTGGATGTTCAAGTGCAATGATTTCACTGGCTCACGAGAGCAATAAATGTACATTTGATCTTGGAATCATGACATCATTGAAATGCATTATTGTGAAATATATTTGATGACTGCTTTTACTGGTTACTCGCTGAGCTTCTAACTCACCCCAAAACGATTTTATTCCTCTCCACAGGGCTCAAGGCGAAGGAAGGGCGAGTAGTAGATATTCATGTGGCTGGATGGCATATATCTTGTACAGTTTGAATTTGGAATCATTTGATGTATAGTTGAAAATTTAGTTTCCGCTTCGCTTATGACATGTAATTATTGAAGAACTTGTTGTAATATTTGAGATTTATATTGTAATTCATTTGAGGACTGTAGTGAACGGCTGAGTCCCGGCGAGAGCTGGGCAGGCGGCCCGCCGAACCCTTTGGTTCGCCTTAGGGGGAAGTGGGGCCGTCACAGTTGGTATCAGAGCTTAGGCTTCAGATTCTTGTAGTGTATCCTAGACTTGAAGTTTAGGATGCCGGACAGTGGGTTTGGTCTGAAATATTAGTGATTCTTGCGGGATGTCTCGACTTGATTGGTATAAGATGGAATGTCGAAGACGACGTTCTTTTAAGGAGGGGAGTTTGTGACGCCCCGAAAGAATGAGTGTGAGAACCCGGAAATTTTCTAATTTTCAGGTCAATCCGAGCAGCGTATCTTGTGAAAAGACGGAATTACCCTTGCTGCCCTGGTTTTACCCGAATGTGAGAATTGCGTCTGTAATTGGTTATTTTGGTTGGGAATGCTTCTGAATTGGTTGTTGAGGTCTTCTGATGAAATGTAGCCCTGTTTCTTATCTTTCGGATAGCTTTGGAATTTCTGAATTTGGACTTAGGTAGGTTCATTTATGATGTTTGCACCAGAATGCGATTGGGGAACCTATTTTTGCGGTTCTGGTGTAGTATCTTGCATTTTTGACCTGGTTACACTCGATACTGGACAGAGTTGGCTTCTTCAGCATTGTAGCTTGATCTCTTAGCTTCAAAACGGTGGGTCTTGGACCTTCATCCGATAATCGTAGTGCCTTTGGTGCCATTACCGCAAAATGATGTCAAAAACTGTTTTTCTGGGTTTGAGCTTAACTTTCATTTCCGGACTTTTCCCTAGCTTGACTTGTATTTGTACTTCTGGGAGCTTGCTGAATGGCTATTGAATGAACTTTTTGTTGTGTGTGTACCTTTGGGTTTGAATGAGAAATATAATGAAGCCATGACGGCTGCAAAAGTAAGTAAATTTAGGGGAAGTGTTGTCCGAACTTTTAAAGGGCTTGATTGCTTTGCGTTTGTGATCTAAGGCTTGGATTTGAGTAAGGCGATGATATTTGATGGATGGTTTCTGAACCATGGAGGTGAGTGACCCTAAACTGTTTCCAAAGTTTTTATTGAAATGTTTCTTGCATTATTTACTCGACGGCATCTCATGCGTGCTTGCATGTGAATTCATGATATGATTTTGGCTTCAATGAGTTCTGAGAAAGTCTTGTGCTGGACACCAACGTCTCCACCCTGTTTATGGTTCATGTTCATGTTATCTGGAGCTCAAAAAGGGGCTCCCTCTCACTGTTAATGTTAAATGATCTATTTGGGCGTTGGATGTTCAAGTGCAATGATTTCACTGGCTCACGAGAGCAATAAATGTACATTTGATCTTGGAATCATGACATCATTGAAATGCATTATTGTGAAATATATTTGATGACTGCTTTTACTGGTTACTCGCTCAGCTTCCAGCTCCCCCCAAAATGATTTTATTCCCCTCCACAGGGCTCAAGGCGAAGGAAGGGCGAGTAGTACATATTCATGTGGCTGGATGGCATATATCTTGTACAGTTTGGATTTGGAATCATTTGATGTATAGTTGAAAATTTAGTTTCCGATTCGCTTATGACATGTAATTATTGAAGAACTTGTTGTAATATTTGAGATTTATATTGTAATTCATTTGAGGACTGTAGTGAACGGCTGAGTCCCGGCGAGAGATGGGCAGGCGGCCCGCCGAACCCTTTGGTTCGCCTTAGGGGGAGGTGGGGCCGTCACAGTTGGTATCAGAGCTTAGGCTTCAGATTCTTGTAGTGTATCCTAGGCTTGAAGTTTAGGATGCCGGACAGTGGGTTTGGTCTGAAATATTAGTGATTCTTGCGGGATGTCTCGACTTGATTGGTATAAGATGGAATGTCGAGGACGACGTTCTTTTAAGGAGGGGAGTTTGTGACGCCCCGAAAGAATGAGTGTGAGAACCCAGAAATTTTCTAATTTTCAGGTCAATCCGAGCAGCGTATCTTGTGAAAAGACGGAATTACCCTTGCTGCCCTGGTTTTACCCGAATGTGAGAATTGCGTCTGTAATTGGTTATTTTGGTTGGGAATGCTTCCGAATTGGTTGTTGAGGTTTTCTGATGAAATGTAGCCCTGTTTCTTATCTTTCGGATGGCTTTGGAATTTCTGAATTTGGACTTAGGTAGGTTGATTTATGATGTTTGCACCAGAATGCGATTGGCAAACCTATTTTTGCGGTTCTGGTGTAGTATCTTGCATTTTTGACCTGGTTACACTCGATACTGGACAGATTTGGCTTCTTCAGCATTGTAGCCTGATCTCTTAGCTTCGAAACGGTGGGTCTTGGACCTTCATCCGATAATCGTAGTGCCTTTGGTGCCATTACCGTAAAATGATGTCAAAATCTATTTTTCTGGGTTTGAGCTTAACTTTCATTTCCGGACTTTTCCCTAGCTTGACTTGTATTTGTACTTCTGGGAGCTTGCTGAATGGCTATTGAATGAACTTGTTGTTGTGTGTGTACCTTTGGGTTTGAATGAGAAATATAATGAAGCCATGACGGCTGCAAAAGTAAGCAAATTTAGGGGAAGTGTTGTCCGAACTTTTAAACGGCTTGATTGCTTTGCGTTTGTGATCTAAGGCTTGGATTTGAGTAAGGCGATGATATTTGATGGATGGTTTCTGAACCATGGAGGTGAGTGACCCTAAACTGTTTCCAAAGTTTTTATTGAAATGTTTCTTGCATTATTTACTCGACGGCATCTCATGCGTGCTTGCATGTGAATTCATGATATGATTTTGGCTTCAATGAGTTCTGCGAAAGTCTTGTGATGGACACCAACGTCTCCACCCTGTTTATGGTTCATGTTGATGTTATCTGGAGCTCAAAAAGGGGCTCCCTCTCACTGTTAATGTTAAATGATCTATTTGAGCGTTGGGTGTTCAAGTGCAATGATTTCACTGGCTCACGAGAGCAATAAATGTACATTTGATCTTGGAATCATGACATCATTGAAATGCATTATTGTGAAATATATTTGATGACTGCTTTTACTGGTTACTCGCTCAGCTTCCAGCTCCCCCCAAAATGATTTTATTCCCCTCCACAGGGCTCAAGGCGAAGGAAGGGCGAGTAGTACATATTCATGTGGCTGGATGGCATATATCTTGTACAGTTTGGATTTGGAATCATTTGATGTATAGTTGAAAATTTAGTTTCCGATTCGCTTATGACATGTAATTATTGAAGAACTTGTTGTAATATTTGAGATTTATATTGTAATTCATTTGAGGACTGTAGTGAACGGCTGAGTCCCGGCGAGAGCTGGGCAGGCGGCCCGCCGAACCCTTTGGTTCGCCTTAGGGGGAGGTAGGGCCGTCACAGTTGGTATCAGAACTTAGGCTTCAGATTCTTGTAGTGTATCCTAGGCTTGAAGTTTAGGATGCCGGACAGTGGGTTTGGTCTGAAATATTAGTGATTCTTGCGGGATGTCTCGACTTGATTGGTATAAGATGGAATGTCGAGGACGACGTTCTTTTAAGGAGGGGAGTTCGTGACGCCCCGAAAGAATGAGTGTGAGAACCCGGAAATTTTCTAATTTTCAGGTCAATCCGAGCAGCGTATCTTGTGAAAAGACGGAATTACCCTTGCTGCCCTGGTTTTACCCGAATGTGAGAATTGCGTCTGTAATTGGTTATTTTGGTTGGGAATGCTTCCGAATTGGTTGTTGAGGTCTTCTGATGAAATGTAGCCCTGTTTCTTATCTTTCGGATGGCTTTGGAATTTCTGAATTTGGAGTTAGATAGGTTGATTTATGATGTTTGCACCAGAATGCGATTGGCGAACCTGTTTTTCCGGTTCTGGTGTAGTATCTTGCATTTTTGACCTGGTTACACTCGATACTGGACAGAGTTGCCTTCTTCTGTATTGTAGCCTGATCTCTTAGCTTCGAAACGGTGGGTCTTGGACCTTCATCCGATAATCGTAGTGCCTTTGGTGCCATTACCGCAAAATGATGTCAAAAACTGTTTTTCTGGGTTTGAGCTTAACTTTCATTTCCGGACTTTTCCCTAGCTTGACTTGTATTTGTACTTCTGGGAGCTTGCTGAATGGCTATTGAATGAACTTGTTGTTGTGTGTGTACCATTTGGGTTTGAATGAGAAATATAATGAAGCCATGACGGCTGCAAAAGTAAGCAAATTTAGGGGAAGTGTTGTCCGAACTTTTAAAGGGGTTGATTGATTTGCGTTTGTGATCTAAGGCTTGGATTTGAGTAAGGCGATGATATTTGATGGATGGTTTCTGAAGCATGGAGGTGAGTGACCCTAAACTGTTTCCAAAGTTATTATTGAAATGTTTCTTGCATTATTTACTCGACGGCATCTCATGCGTGCTTGCATGTGAATTCATGATATGATTTTGGCTTCAATGAGTTCTGGGAAAGTCTTGTGCTGGACACCAACGTCTCCACCCTGTTTATGGTTCATGTTGATGTTATCTGGAGCTCAAAAAGGGGCTCCCTCTCACTGTTAATGTTAAATGATCTATTTGAGCGTTGGGTGTTCAAGTGCAATGATTTCACTGGCTCACGAGAGCAATAAATGTACATTTGATCTTGGAATCATGACATCATTGAAATGCATTATTGTGAAATATATTTGATGACTGCTTTTACTGGTTACTCGCTGAGCTTCTAGCTCCCCCCAAAACGATTTTATTCCCCTCCACAGGGCTCAAGGCGAAGGAAGGGCGAGTAGTACATATTCATGTGGCTGGATGGCATATATCTTGTACAGTTTGGATTTGGAATCATTTGATGTATAGTTGAAAATTTAGTTTCCGCTTCGCTTATGACATGTAATTATTGAAGAACTTGTTGTAATATTTGAGATTTATATTGTAATTCATTTGAGGACTGTAGTGAACGGCTGAGTCCCGGCGAGAGATGGGCAGGCGGCCCGCCGAACCCTTTGGTTCGCCTTAGGGGGAGGTGGGGCCGTCACAGTTGGTATCAGAGCTTAGGCTTCAGATTCTTGTAGTGTATCCTAGGCTTGAAGTTTAGGATGCCGGACAGTGGGTTTGGTCTGAAATATTAGTGATTCTTGCGAGATGTCTCGACTTGATTGGTATAAGATGGAATGTCGAGGACGACGTTCTTTTAAGGAGGGGAGTTTGTGACACCCCGAAAGAATGACTGTGAGAATCCAGAAATTTTCTAATTTTCAGGTCAATCCGAGCAGCGTATCTTGTGAAAAGACGGAATTACCCTTGCTGCCCTGATTTTACCCGAATGTGAGAATTGCGTCTGTAATTGGTTATTTTGGTTGGGAATGCTTCCGAATTGGTTATTGAGGTCTTCTGATGAAATGTAGCCCTGTTTCTTATCTTTCGGATGGCTTTGGAATTTCTGAATTTGGAGTTAGGTAGGTTGATTTATGATGTTTGCACCAGAATGCGATTGGCGAACCTGTTTTTGCGGTTCTGGTGTAGTATCTTGCATTTTTGACCTGGTTACACTCGATACTGGACAGAGTTTCCTTCTTCTGCATTGTAGCTTGATCTCTTAGCTTCGAAACGGTGGGTCTTGGACCTTCATCCGATAATCGTAGTGCCTTTGGTGCCATTACCGCAAAATGATGTCAAAAACTATTTTTCTGGGTTTGAGCTTAACTTTCATTTCCGGACTTTTCCCTAGCTTGACTTGTATTTGTACTTCTGGGAGCTTGCTGAATGGCTATTGAATGAACTTTTTGTTGTGTGTGTACCTTTGGGTTTGAATGAGAAATATAATGAAGCCATGACGGCTGCAAAAGTAAGCCAATTTAGGGGAAGTATTGTCCGAACTTTTAAAGGGCTTGATTGCTTTGCGTTTGTGATCTAAGGCTTGGATTTGAGTAAGGCGATGATATTTGATGGATGGTTTTTGAACCATGGAGGTGAGTGACCCTAAACTGTTTCCAAAGTTTTTATTGAAATGTTTCTTGCATTATTTACTCGACGGCATCTCATGCGTGCTTGCATGTGAATTCATGATATGATTTTGGCTTCAATGAGTTCTGGGAAAGTCTTGTGCTGGACACCAACGTCTCCACCCTGTTTATGGTTCATGTTCATGTTATCTGGAGCTCAAAAAGGGGCTCCCTCTCACTGTTAATGTTAAATGATCTATTTGAGCGTTGGATGTTCAAGTGCAATGATTTCACTGGCTCACGAGAGCAATAAATGTACATTTGATCTTGGAATCATGACATCATTGAAATGCATTATTGTGAAATATATTTGATGACTGCTTTTACTGGTTACTCGCTGAGCTTCTAACTCACCCCAAAACGATTTTATTCCTCTCCACAGGGCTCAAGGCGAAGGAAGGGCGAGTAGTAGATATTCATGTGGCTGGATGGCATATATCTTGTACAGTTTGAATTTGGAATCATTTGATGTATAGTTGAAAATTTAGTTTCCGCTTCGCTTATGACATGTAATTATTGAAGAACTTGTTGTAATATTTGAGATTTATATTGTAATTCATTTGAGGACTGTAGTGAACGGCTGAGTCCCGGCGAGAGCTGGGCAGGCGGCCCGCCGAACCCTTTGGTTCGCCTTAGGGGGAAGTGGGGCCGTCACAGTTGGTATCAGAGCTTAGGCTTCAGATTCTTGTAGTGTATCCTAGACTTGAAGTTTAGGATGCCGGACAGTGGGTTTGGTCTGAAATATTAGTGATTCTTGCGGGATGTCTCGACTTGATTGGTATAAGATGGAATGTCGAAGACGACGTTCTTTTAAGGAGGGGAGTTTGTGACGCCCCGAAAGAATGAGTGTGAGAACCCGGAAATTTTCTAATTTTCAGGTCAATCCGAGCAGCGTATCTTGTGAAAAGACGGAATTACCCTTGCTGCCCTGGTTTTACCCGAATGTGAGAATTGCGTCTGTAATTGGTTATTTTGGTTGGGAATGCTTCTGAATTGGTTGTTGAGGTCTTCTGATGAAATGTAGCCCTGTTTCTTATCTTTCGGATAGCTTTGGAATTTCTGAATTTGGACTTAGGTAGGTTCATTTATGATGTTTGCACCAGAATGCGATTGGGGAACCTATTTTTGCGGTTCTGGTGTAGTATCTTGCATTTTTGACCTGGTTACACTCGATACTGGACAGAGTTGGCTTCTTCAGCATTGTAGCTTGATCTCTTAGCTTCAAAACGGTGGGTCTTGGACCTTCATCCGATAATCGTAGTGCCTTTGGTGCCATTACCGCAAAATGATGTCAAAAACTGTTTTTCTGGGTTTGAGCTTAACTTTCATTTCCGGACTTTTCCCTAGCTTGACTTGTATTTGTACTTCTGGGAGCTTGCTGAATGGCTATTGAATGAACTTTTTGTTGTGTGTGTACCTTTGGGTTTGAATGAGAAATATAATGAAGCCATGACGGCTGCAAAAGTAAGTAAATTTAGGGGAAGTGTTGTCCGAACTTTTAAAGGGCTTGATTGCTTTGCGTTTGTGATCTAAGGCTTGGATTTGAGTAAGGCGATGATATTTGATGGATGGTTTCTGAACCATGGAGGTGAGTGACCCTAAACTGTTTCCAAAGTTTTTATTGAAATGTTTCTTGCATTATTTACTCGACGGCATCTCATGCGTGCTTGCATGTGAATTCATGATATGATTTTGGCTTCAATGAGTTCTGAGAAAGTCTTGTGCTGGACACCAACGTCTCCACCCTGTTTATGGTTCATGTTCATGTTATCTGGAGCTCAAAAAGGGGCTCCCTCTCACTGTTAATGTTAAATGATCTATTTGGGCGTTGGATGTTCAAGTGCAATGATTTCACTGGCTCACGAGAGCAATAAATGTACATTTGATCTTGGAATCATGACATCATTGAAATGCATTATTGTGAAATATATTTGATGACTGCTTTTACTGGTTACTCGCTGAGCTTCTAACTCACCCCAAAACGATTTTATTCCTCTCCACAGGGCTCAAGGCGAAGGAAGGGCGAGTAGTAGATATTCATGTGGCTGGATGGCATATATCTTGTACAGTTTGAATTTGGAATCATTTGATGTATAGTTGAAAATTTAGTTTCCGCTTCGCTTATGACATGTAATTATTGAAGAACTTGTTGTAATATTTGAGATTTATATTGTAATTCATTTGAGGACTGTAGTGAACGGCTGAGTCCCGGCGAGAGTTGGGCAGGCGGCCCGCCGAACCCTTTGGTTCGCCTTAGGGGGAAGTGGGGCCGTCACAGTTGGTATCAGAGCTTAGGCTTCAGATTCTTGTAGTGTATCCTAGACTTGAAGTTTAGGACGCCGGACAGTGGGTTTGGTCTGAAATATTAGTGATTCTTGCGGGATGTCTCGACTTGATTGGTATAAGATGGAATGTCGAGGACGACGTTCTTTTAAGGAGGGGAGTTTGTGACACCCCGAAAGAATGACTGTGAGAATCCAGAAATTTTCTAATTTTCAGGTCAATCCGAGCAGCGTATCTTGTGAAAAGACGGAATTACCCTTGCTGCCCTGGTTTTACCCGAATGTGAGAATTGCGTCTGTAATTGGTTATTTTGGTTGGGAATGCTTCCGAATTCGTTGTTGAGGTCTTCTGATGAAATGTAGCCCTGTTTCTTATCTTTCGGATGGCTTTGGAATTTCTGAATTTGGACTTAGGTAGGTTCATTTATGATGTTTGCACCAGAATGCGATTGGTGAACCTGTTTTTGCGGTTCTGGTGTAGTATCTTGCATTTTTGACCTGGTTACACTCGATACTGGACAGAGTTGGCTTCTTCAGCATTGTAGCCTGATCTCTTAGCTTCGAAACGGTGGGTCTTGGACCTTCATCCGATAATCGTAGTGCCTTTGGTGCCATTACCGTAAAATGATGTCAAAAACTATTTTTCTGGGTTTGAGCTTAACTTTCATTTCCGGACTTTTCCCTAGCTTGACTTGTATTTGTACTTCTGGGAGCTTGCTGAATGGCTATTGAATGAACTTGTTGTTGTGTGTGTACCTTTGGGTTTGAATGAGAAATATAATGAAGCCATGACGGCTGCAAAAGTAAGCAAATTTAGGGGAAGTGTTGTCCGAACTTTTAAACGGCTTGATTGCTTTGCGTTTGTGATCTAAGGCTTGGATTTGAGTAAGGCGATGATATTTGATGGATGGTTTCTGAACCATGGAGGTGAGTGACCCTAAACTGTTTCCAAAGTTTTTATTGAAATGTTTCTTGCATTATTTACTCGACGGCATCTCATGCGTGCTTGCATGTGAATTCATGATATGATTTTGGCTTCAATGAGTTCTGCGAAAGTCTTGTGATGGACACCAACGTCTCCACCCTGTTTATGGTTCATGTTGATGTTATCTGGAGCTCAAAAAGGGGCTCCCTCTCACTGTTAATGTTAAATGATCTATTTGAGCGTTGGGTGTTCAAGTGCAATGATTTCACTGGCTCACGAGAGCAATAAATGTACATTTGATCTTGGAATCATGACATCATTGAAATGCATTATTGTGAAATATATTTGATGACTGCTTTTACTGGTTACTCGCTCAGCTTCTAGCTCCCCCCAAAATGATTTTATTCCCCTCCACAGGGCTCAAGGCGAAGGAAGGGCACATATTCATGTGGCTGGATGGCATATATCTTGTACAGTTTGGATTTGGAATCATTTGATGTATAGTTGAAAATTTAGTTTCCGATTCGCTTATGACATGTAATTATTGAAGAACTTGTTGTAATATTTGAGATTTATATTGTAATTCATTTGAGGACTGTAGTGAACGGCTGAGTCCCGGCGAGAGCTGGGCAGGCGGCCCGCCGAACCCTTTGGTTCGCCTTAGGGGGAGGTAGGGCCGTCACAGTTGGTATCAGAACTTAGGCTTCAGATTCTTGTAGTGTATCCTAGGCTTGAAGTTTAGGATGCCGGACAGTGGGTTTGGTCTGAAATATTAGTGATTCTTGCGGGATGTCTCGACTTGATTGGTATAAGATGGAATGTCGAGGACGACGTTCTTTTAAGGAGGGGAGTTTGTGACGCCCCGAAAGAATGAGTGTGAGAACCCAGAAATTTTCTAATTTTCAGGTCAATCCGAGCAGCGTATCTTGTGAAAAGACGGAATTACCCTTGCTGCCCTGGTTTTACCCGAATATGAGAATTGCGTCTGTAATTGGTTATTTTGGTTGGGAATGCTTCCGAATTGGTTGTTGAGGTCTTCTGATGAAATGTAGCCCTGTTTCTTATCTTTCGGATGGCTTTGGAATTTCTGAATTTGGACTTAGGTAGGTTGATTTATGATGTTTGCACCAGAATGCGATTGGCGAACCTATTTTTGCGGTTCTGGTGTAGTATCTTGCATTTTTGACCTGGTTACACTCGATACTGGACAGAGTTGGCTTCTTCAGCATTGTAGCCTGATCTCTTAGCTTCGAAACGGTGGGTCTTGGACCTTCATCCCATAATCGTAGTGCCTTTGGTGCCATTACCGTAAAATGATGTCAAAATCTATTTTTCTGGGTTTGAGCTTAACTTTCATTTCCGGACTTTTCCCTAGCTTGACTTGTATTTGTACTTCTGGGAGCTTGCTGAATGGCTATTGAATGAACTTGTTGTTGTGTGTGTACCTTTGGGTTTGAATGAGAAATATAATGAAGCCATGACGGCTGCAAAAGTAAGCAAATTTAGGGGAAGTGTTGTCCGAACTTTTAAACGGTTTGATTGCTTTGCGTTTGTGATCTAAGGCTTGGATTTGAGTAAGGCGATGATATTTGATGGATGGTTTCTGAACCATGGAGGTGAGTGACCCTAAACTGTTTCCAAAGTTTTTATTGAAATGTTTCTTGCATTATTTACTCGACCGCATCTCATGCGTGCTTGCATGTGAATTCATGATATGATTTTGGCTTCAATGAGTTCTGCGAAAGTCTTGTGATGGACACCAACGTCTCCACCCTGTTTATGGTTCATGTTGATGTTATCTGGAGCTCAAAAAGGGGCTCCCTCTCACTGTTAATGTTAAATGATCTATTTGGGCGTTGGATGTTCAAGTGCAATGATTTCACTGGCTCACGAGAGCAATAAATGTACATTTGATCTTGGAATCATGACATCATTGAAATGCATTATTGTGAAATATATTTGATGACTGCTTTTACTGGTTACTCGCTGAGCTTCTAACTCACCCCAAAACGATTTTATTCCTCTCCACAGGGCTCAAGGCGAAGGAAGGGCGAGTAGTAGATATTCATGTGGCTGGATGGCATATATCTTGTACAGTTTGAATTTGGAATCATTTGATGTATAGTTGAAAATTTAGTTTCCGCTTCGCTTATGACATGTAATTATTGAAGAACTTGTTGTAATATTTGAGATTTATATTGTAATTCATTTGAGGACTGTAGTGAACGGCTGAGTCCCGGCGAGAGCTGGGCAGGCGGCCCGCCGAACCCTTTGGTTCGCCTTAGGGGGAAGTGGGGCCGTCACAGTTGGTATCAGAGCTTAGGCTTCAGATTCTTGTAGTGTATCCAAGACTTGAAGTTTAGGATGCCGGACAGTGGGTTTGGTCTGAAATATTAGTGATTCTTGCGGGATGTCTCGACTTGATTGGTATAAGATGGAATGTCGAGGACGACGTTCTTTTAAGGAGGGGAGTTTGTGACGCCCCGAAAGAATGAGTGTGAGAACCCGGAAATTTTCTAATTTTCAGGTCAATCCGAGCAGCGTATCTTGTGAAAAGACGGAATTACCCTTGCTGCCCTGGTTTTACCCGAATGTGAGAATTGCGTCTGTAATTGGTTATTTTGGTTGGGAATGCTTCCGAATTGGTTGTTGAGGTCTTCTGATGAAATGTAGCCCTGTTTCTTATCTTTCGGATAGCTTTGGAATTTCTGAATTTGGACTTAGGTAGGTTGATTTATGATGTTTGTACCAGAATGCGATTGGCGAACCTGTTTTTACGGTTCTGGTGTAGTATCTTGCATTTTTTACCTGGTTACACTCGATACTGGACAGAGTTGGCTTCTTCAGCATTGTAGCCTGATCTCTTAGCTTCGAAACGGTGGGTCTTGGACCTTCATCCGATAATCGTAGTGCCTTTGGTGCCATTACCGCAAAATGATGTCAAAAACTGTTTTTCTGGGTTTGAGCTTAACTTTCATTTCCGGACTTTTCCCTAGCTTGACTTGTATTTGTACTTCTGGGAGCTTGCTGAATGGCTATTGAATGAACTTGTTGTTGTGTGTGTACCATTTGGGTTTGAATGAGAAATATAATGAAGCCATGACGGCTGCAAAAGTAAGCAAATTTAGGGGAAGTGTTGTCCGAACTTTTAAAGGGCTTGATTGCTTTGCGTTTGTGATCTAAGGCTTGGATTTGAGTAAGGCGATGATATTTGATGGATGGTTTCTGAAGCATGGAGGTGAGTGACCCTAAACTGTTTCCAAAGTTATTATTGAAATGTTTCTTGCATTATTTACTCGACGGCATCTCATGCGTGCTTGCATGTGAATTCATGATATGATTTTGGCTTCAATGAGTTCTGGGAAAGTCTTGTGCTGGACACCAACGTCTCCACCCTGTTTATGGTTCATGTTGATGTTATCTGGAGCTCAAAAAGGGGCTCCCTCTCACTGTTAATGTTAAATGATCTATTTGAGCGTTGGGTGTTCAAGTGCAATGATTTCACTGGCTCACGAGAGCAATAAATGTACATTTGATCTTGGAATCATGACATCATTGAAATGCATTATTGTGAAATATATTTGATGACTGCTTTTACTGGTTACTCGCTGAGCTTCTAGCTCACCCCAAAACGATTTTATTCCCCTCCACAGGGCTCAAGGCGAAGGAAGGGCGAGTAGTAGATATTCATGTGGCTGGATGGCATATATCTTGTACAGTTTGAATTTGGAATCATTTGATGTATAGTTGAAAATTTAGTTTCCGCTTCGCTTATGACATGTAATTATTGAAGAACTTGTTGTAATATTTGAGATTTATATTGTAATTCATTTGAGGACTGTAGTGAACGGCTGAGTCCCGGCGAGAGCTGGGCAGGCGGCCCGCCGAACCCTTTGGTTCGCCTTAAGGGGAAGTGGGGCCGTCACAGTTGGTATCAGAGCTTAGGCTTCAGATTCTTGTAGTGTATCCTAGACTTGAAGTTTAGGACGCCGGACAGTGGGTTTGGTCTGAAATATTAGTGATTCTTGCGGGATGTCTCGACTTGATTGGTATAAGATGGAATGTCGAGGACGACGTTCTTTTAAGGAGGGGAGTTTGTGACACCCCGAAAGAATGACTGTGAGAATCCAGAAATTTTCTAATTTTCAGGTCAATCCGAGCAGCGTATCTTGTGAAAAGACGGAATTACCCTTGCTGCCCTGATTTTACCCGAATGTGAGAATTGCGTCTGTAATTGGTTATTTTGGTTGGGAATGCTTCCGAATTGGTTATTGAGGTCTTCTGATGAAATGTAGCCCTGTTTCTTATCTTTCGGATGGCTTTGGAATTTCTGAATTTGGAGTTAGGTAGGTTGATTTATGATGTTTGCACCAGAATGCGATTGGCGAACCTGTTTTTGCGGTTCTGGTGTAGTATCTTGCATTTTTGACCTGGTTACACTCGATACTGGACAGAGTTTCCTTCTTCTGCATTGTAGCTTGATCTCTTAGCTTCGAAACGGTGGGTCTTGGACCTTCATCCGATAATCGTAGTGCCTTTGGTGCCATTACCGCAAAATGATGTCAAAAACTGTTTTTCTGGGTTTGAGCTTAACTTTCATTTCCGGACTTTTCCCTAGCTTGACTTGTATTTGTACTTCTGGGAGCTTGCTGAATGGCTATTGAATGAACTTTTTGTTGTGTGTGTACCTTTGCGTTTGAATGAGAAATATAATGAAGCCATGACGGCTGCAAAAGTAAGCCAATTTAGGGGAAGTATTGTCCGAACTTTTAAAGGGCTTGATTGCTTTGCGTTTGTGATCTAAGGCTTGGATTTGAGTAAGGCGATGATATTTGATGGATGGTTTTTGAACCATGGAGGTGAGTGACCCTAAACTGTTTCCAAAGTTTTTATTGAAATGTTTCTTGCATTATTTACTCGACGGCATCTCATGCGTGCTTGCATGTGAATTCATGATATGATTTTGGCTTCAATGAGTTCTGGGAAAGTCTTGTGCTGGACACCAACGTCTCCACCCTGTTTATGGTTCATGTTCATGTTATCTGGAGCTCAAAAAGGGGCTCCCTCTCACTGTTAATGTTAAATGATCTATTTGAGCGTTGGATGTTCAAGTGCAATGATTTCACTGGCTCACGAGAGCAATAAATGTACATTTGATCTTGGAATCATGACATCATTGAAATGCATTATTGTGAAATATATTTGATGACTGCTTTTACTGGTTACTCGCTGAGCTTCTAACTCACCCCGAAACGATTTTATTCCTCTCCACAGGGCTCAAGGCGAAGGAAGGGCGAGTAGTAGATATTCATGTGGCTGGATGGCATATATCTTGTACAGTTTGAATTTGGAATCATTTGATGTATAGTTGAAAATTTAGTTTCCGCTTCGCTTATGACATGTAATTATTGAAGAACTTGTTGTAATATTTGAGATTTATATTGTAATTCATTTGAGGACTGTAGTGAACGGCTGAGTCCCGGCGAGAGCTGGGCAGGCGGCCCGCCGAACCCTTTGGTTCGCCTTAGGGGGAAGTGGGGCCGTCACAGTTGGTATCAGAGCTTAGGCTTCAGATTCTTGTAGTGTATCCTAGACTTGAAGTTTAGGATGCCGGACAGTGGGTTTGGTCTGAAATATTAGTGATTCTTGCGGGATGTCTCGACTTGATTGGTATAAGATGGAATGTCGAAGACGACGTTCTTTTAAGGAGGGGAGTTTGTGACGCCCCGAAAGAATGAGTGTGAGAACCCGGAAATTTTCTAATTTTCAGGTCAATCCGAGCAGCGTATCTTGTGAAAAGACGGAATTACCCTTGCTGCCCTGGTTTTACCCGAATGTGAGAATTGCGTCTGTAATTGGTTATTTTGGTTGGGAATGCTTCCGAATTGGTTGTTGAGGTCTTCTGATGAAATGTAGCCCTGTTTCTTATCTTTCGGATAGCTTTGGAATTTCTGAATTTGGACTTAGGTAGGTTCATTTATGATGTTTGCACCAGAATGCGATTGGGGAACCTATTTTTGCGGTTCTGGTGTAGTATTTTGCATTTTTGACCTGGTTACACTCGATACTGGACAGAGTTGGCTTCTTCAGCATTGTAGCTTGATCTCTTAGCTTCAAAACGGTGGGTCTTGGACCTTCATCCGATAATCGTAGTGCCTTTGGTGCCATTACCGCAAAATGATGTCAAAAACTGTTTTTCTGGGTTTGAGCTTAACTTTCATTTCCGGACTTTTCCCTAGCTTGACTTGTATTTGTACTTCTGGGAGCTTGCTGAATGGCTATTGAATGAACTTTTTGTTGTGTGTGTACCTTTGGGTTTGAATGAGAAATATAATGAAGCCATGACGGCTGCAAAAGTAAGTAAATTTAGGGGAAGTGTTGTCCGAACTTTTAAAGGGCTTGATTGCTTTGCGTTTGTGATCTAAGGCTTGGATTTGAGTAAGGCGATGATATTTGATGGATGGTTTCTGAACCATGGAGGTGAGTGACCCTAAACTGTTTCCAAAGTTTTTATTGAAATGTTTCTTGCATTATTTACTCGACGGCATCTCATGCGTGCTTGCATGTGAATTCATGATATGATTTTGGCTTCAATGAGTTCTGAGAAAGTCTTGTGCTGGACACCAACGTCTCCACCCTGTTTATGGTTCATGTTCATGTTATCTGGAGCTCAAAAAGGGGCTCCCTCTCACTGTTAATGTTAAATGATCTATTTGGGCGTTGGATGTTCAAGTGCAATGATTTCACTGGCTCACGAGAGCAATAAATGTACATTTGATCTTGGAATCATGACATCATTGAAATGCATTATTGTGAAATATATTTGATGACTGCTTTTACTGGTTACTCGCTGAGCTTCTAACTCACCCCAAAACGATTTTATTCCTCTCCACAGGGCTCAAGGCGAAGGAAGGGCGAGTAGTAGATATTCATGTGGCTGGATGGCATATATCTTGTACAGTTTGAATTTGGAATCATTTGATGTATAGTTGAAAATTTAGTTTCCGCTTCGCTTATGACATGTAATTATTGAAGAACTTGTTGTAATATTTGAGATTTATATTGTAATTCATTTGAGGACTGTAGTGAACGGCTGAGTCCCGGCGAGAGCTGGGCAGGCGGCCCGCCGAACCCTTTGGTTCGCCTTAGGGGGAAGTGGGGCCGTCACAGTTGGTATCAGAGCTTAGGCTTCAGATTCTTGTAGTGTATCCAAGACTTGAAGTTTAGGATGCCGGACAGTGGGTTTGGTCTGAAATATTAGTGATTCTTGCGGGATGTCTCGACTTGATTGGTATAAGATGGAATGTCGAGGACGACGTTCTTTTAAGGAGGGGAGTTTGTGACGCCCCGAAAGAATGAGTGTGAGAACCCGGAAATTTTCTAATTTTCAGGTCAATCCGAGCAGCGTATCTTGTGAAAAGACGGAATTACCCTTGCTGCCCTGGTTTTACCCGAATGTGAGAATTGCGTCTGTAATTGGTTATTTTGGTTGGGAATGCTTCCGAATTGGTTGTTGAGGTCTTCTGATGAAATGTAGCCCTGTTTCTTATCTTTCGGATAGCTTTGGAATTTCTGAATTTGGACTTAGGTAGGTTGATTTATGATGTTTGCACCAGAATGCGATTGGCGAACCTGTTTTTACGGTTCTGGTGTAGTATCTTGCATTTTTTACCTGGTTACACTCGATACTGGACAGAGTTGGCTTCTTCAGCATTGTAGCCTGATCTCTTAGCTTCGAAACGGTGGGTCTTGGACCTTCATCCGATAATCGTAGTTCCTTTGGTGCCATTACCGCAAAATGATGTCAAAAACTGTTTTTCTGGGTTTGAGCTTAACTTTCATTTCCAATAAAATCGTTTTGGGGTGAGCTAGAAGCTCAGCGAGTAACCAGTAAAAGCAGTCATCAAATATATTTCACAATAATGCATTTCAATGATGTCATGATTCCAAGATCAAATGTACGTTTATTGCTCTCGTGAGCCAGTGAAATCATTGCACTTGAACACCCAACGCTCAAATAGATCATTTCACATTAACAGTGAGAGGGAGCCCCTTTTTGAGCTCCAGATAACATGAACATGAACCATAAACAGGGTGGAGACGTTGGTGTCCAGCACAAGACTTTTCCAGAACTCATTGAAGCCAAAATCATATCATGAATTCACATGCAAGCACGCATGAGATGCCGTCGAGTAAATAATGCCAGAAACATTTCAATAATAACTTTGGAAACAGTTTAGGGTCACTCACCTCCATGGCTCAGAAACCATCCATCAAATATCATCGCCTTACTCAAATCCAAGCCTTAGATCACAAACGCAAAGCAATCAAGCCCTTTAAAAGTTCGGACAGCACTTCCCCTAAATTTGCTTACTTTTCCAGCCGTCATGGCTTCATTATATTTCTCATTCAAACCCAAAGGTACAAACACAACAACAAGTTCATTCAATAGCCATTCAGCAAGCTCCCAGAAGTACAAATACAAGTCAAGCTAGGGAAAAGTCCGGAAATGAAAGTTAAGCTCAAACCCAGAAAAATAGTTTTTGACATCATTTTGCGGTAATGGCACCAAAGGCACTACGATTATCGGATGAAGGTCCAAGACCCACCGTTTCGAAGCTAAGAGATCGGGCTACAATGCTGAAGAAGGCAAATCTGTCCAGTATCGAGTGTATCCAGGTCAAAAATGCAAGATACTACACCAGAACCGCAAAAATAGGTCCACCAATCGCATTCTGGTGCAAACATCATAAATCAACCTACTTAAGTCCAAATTCAGAAATTCCAAAGCCATCCGAAAGATAAGAAACAGGGCTACATTTCATCAGAAGACCTCAACAACCAATTCGGAAGCATTCCCAACCAAAATAACTAATTACAGACGCAATTCTCACATTCGGGTAAAACCGGGGCTGCAAGGGTAATTCCGTCTTTTCACAAGATACGCTGCTCGGATTGACCTGAAAATTAGAAAATTTCCGGGTTCTCACACTCATTCTTTCGGGGCGTCACAAACTCCCCTCCTTAAAAGAATGTCGTCCTCGACATTCCATCTTATACCAATCAAGTCGAGACATCCCGCAAGAATCACTAATATTTCAGACCAAACCCACTGTCCGGCAACCTAAACTTCAAGCCTAGGATACGCTACAAGAATCTGAAACCTAAGCTCTGATACCAACTGTGACGGCCCCACCTCCCCCTAAGGCGAACCAAAGGGTTCGGCGGGCCGCCTGCCCAGCTCTCGCCGGGACTCAGTCGTTCACTACAGTCCTCAAATGAATTACAATATAAATCTCAAATATTACAACATGTTCTTCAATAATTACATGTCATAAGCGAAGCGGAAACTAAATTTCCAACTATACATCAAATGATTCCAAATCCAAACTGTACAAGATATATGCCATCCAGCCACATGAATAAGTACTACTCGCCCTTCCTTCGCCTTGAGCCCTGTGGAGGGGAATAAAATCGTTTTGGGGTGAGCTAGAAGCTCAGCGAGTAACCAGTAAAAGCAGTCATCAAATATATTTCACAATAATGCATTTCAATGATGTCATGATTCCAAGATCAAATGTACGTTTATTGCTCTCGTGAGCCAGTGAAATCATTGCACTTGAACACCCAACGCTCAAATAGATCATTTCACATTAACAGTGAGAGGGAGCCCCTTTTTGAGCTCCAGATAACATGAACATGAACCATAAACAGGGTGGAGACGTTGGTGTCCAGCACAAGACTTTTCCAGAACTCATTGAAGCCAAAATCATATCATGAATTCACATGCAAGCACGCATGAGATGCCGTCGAGTAAATAATGCCAGAAACATTTCAATAATAACTTTGGAAACAGTTTAGGGTCACTCACCTCCATGGCTCAGAAACCATCCATCAAATATCATCGCCTTACTCAAATCCAAGCCTTAGATCACAAACGCAAAGCAATCAAGCCCTTTAAAAGTTCGGACAGCACTTCCCCTAAATTTGCTTACTTTTCCAGCCGTCATGGCTTCATTATATTTCTCATTCAAACCCAAAGGTACAAACACAACAACAAGTTCATTCAATAGCCATTCAGCAAGCTCCCAGAAGTACAAATACAAGTCAAGCTAGGGAAAAGTCCGGAAATGAAAGTTAAGCTCAAACCCAGAAAAATAGTTTTTGACATCATTTTGCGGTAATGGCACCAAAGGCACTACGATTATCGGATGAAGGTCCAAGACCCACCGTTTCGAAGCTAAGAGATCGGGCTACAATGCTGAAGAAGGCAAATCTGTCCAGTATCGAGTGTATCCAGGTCAAAAATGCAAGATACTACACCAGAACCGCAAAAATAGGTCCACCAATCGCATTCTGGTGCAAACATCATAAATCAACCTACTTAAGTCCAAATTTAGAAATTCCAAAGCCATCCGAAAGATAAGAAACAGGGCTACATTTCATCAGAAGACCTCAACAACCAATTCGGAAGCATTCCCAACCAAAATAACCAATTACAGACGCAATTCTCACATTCTGGTAAAACCAGGGCAACAAGGGTAATTCCGTCTTTTCACAAGATACGCTGCTCGGATTGACCTGAAAATTAGAAAATTTCCGGGTTCTCACACTCATTCTTTCGGGGCGTCACAAACTCCCCTCCTTAAAAGAATGTCGTCCTCGACATTCCATCTTATACCAATCAAGTCGAGACATCCCGCAAGAATCACTAATATTTCAGACCAAACCCACAGTCCGGCATCCTAAACTTCAAGCCTAGAATACACTACAAGAATCTGAAGCCTAAGCTCTGATACCAACTGTGACGGCCCCACCTCCCCCTAAGGCGAACCAAAGGGTTCGGCGGGCCGCCTGCCCAGCTCTCGCCGGGACTCAGTCGTTCACTACAGTCCTCAAATGAATTACAATATAAATCTCAAATATTACAACATGTCCTTCAATAATTACATGTCATAACCGAAGCGGAAAGTAAATTTTGAACTATACATCAAATGATTCCAAATCCAAACTGTACAAGATATATGCCATCCAGCCACATGAATAAGTACTACTCGCCCTTCCTTCGCCTTGAGCCCTATGGAGGGGAATAAAATCGTTAAAACCAGGGCAGCAAGGGTAATTCCGTCTTTTCACAAGATACGCTGCTCGGATTGACCTGAAAATTAGAAAATTTCCGGGTTCTCACACTCATTCTTTCGGGGCGTCACAAACTCCCCTCCTTAAAAGAATGTCGTCCTCGACATTCCATCTTATACCAATCAAGTCGAGACATCCCGCAAGAATCACTAATATTTCAGACCAAACCCACTGTCCGGCAACCTAAACTTCAAGCCTAGGATACGCTACAAGAATCTGAAACCTAAGCTCTGATACCAACTGTGACGGCCCCACCTCCCCCTAAGGCGAACCAAAGGGTTCGGCGGGCCGCCTGCCCAGCTCTCGCCGGGACTCAGTCGTTCACTACAGTCCTCAAATGAATTACAATATAAATCTCAAATATTACAACATGTTCTTCAATAATTACATGTCATAAGCGAAGCGGAAACTAAATTTTCAACTATACATCAAATGATTCCAAATCCAAACTGTACAAGATATATGTCATCCAGCCACATGAATAAGTACTACTCGCCATTCCTTCGCCTTGAGCCCAATGGAGGGGAATAAAATCGTTTTGGGGTGAGCTAGAAGCTCAGCGAGTAACCAGTAAAAGCAGTCATCAAATATATTTCACAATAATGCATTTCAATGATGTCATGATTCCAAGATCAAATGTACGTTTATTGCTCTCGTGAGCCAGTGAAATCATTGCACTTGAACACCCAACGCTCAAATAGATCATTTCACATTAACAGTGAGAGGGAGCCCTTTTTGAGCTCCAGATAACATGAACATGAACCATAAACAGGGTGGAGACGTTGGTGTCCAGCACAAGACTTTCCCAGAACTCATTGAAGCCAAAATCATATCTTGAATTCACATTCAAGCACGCATGAGATGCCGTCGAGTAAATAATGCAAGAAACATTTCAATAATAACTTTGGAAACAGTTTAGAGTCACTCACCTCCATGGCTCAGAAATCATCCATCAAATATCATCGCCTTACTCAAATCCAAGCCTTAGATCACAAACGCAAAGCAATCAAGCCCTTTAAAAGTTCAGACAGCACTTCCCCTAAATTTGCTTACTTTTCCAGCCGTCATGGCTTCATTATATTTCTCATTCAAACCCAAAGGTACAAACACAACAACAAGTTCATTCAATAGCCATTCAGCAAGCTCCCAGAAGTACAAATACAAGTCAAGCTAGGGAAAAGTCCGGAAATGAAAGTTAAGCTCAAACCCAGAAAAATAGTTTTTGACATCATTTTGCGGTAATGGCACCAAAGGCACTACGATTATCGGATGAAGGTCCAAGACCCACCGTTTCGAAGCTAAGAGATCGGGCTACAATGCTGAAGAATGCAAATATGTCCAGTATCGAGTGTATCCAGGTCAAAAATGCAAGATACTACACCAGAACCGCAAAAATAGGTCCACCAATCGCATTCTGGTGCAAACATCATAAATCAACCTACTTAAGTCCAAATTCAGAAATTCCAAAGTCATCCGAAAGATAAGAAACAGGGCTACATTTCATCAGAAGACCTCAACAACCAATTCGGAAGCATTCCCAACCAAAATAACCAATTACAGACGCAATTCTCACATTCTGGTAAAACCAGGGCAGCAAGGGTAATTCCGTCTTTTCACAAGATACGCTGCTCGGATTGACCTGAAAATTAGAAAATTTCCGGGTTCTCACACTCATTCTTTCGGGGCATCACAAACTCCCCTCCTTAAAAGAATGTCGTCCTCGACATTCCATCTTATACCAATCAAGTCGAGACATCCCGCAAGAATCACTAATATTTCAGACCAAACCCACTGTCCGGCATCCTAAACTTCAAGCCTAGGATACGCTACAAGAATCTGAAACCTAAGCTCTGATACCAACTGTGACGGCGCCACCTCCCCCTAAGGCGAACCAAAGGGTTCGGCGGGCCGCCTGCCCAGCTCTCGCCGGGACTCAGTCGTTCACTACA
Source organism: Coffea arabica (assembly GCF_036785885.1). Classification (NCBI taxonomy): domain Eukaryota; kingdom Viridiplantae; phylum Streptophyta; class Magnoliopsida; order Gentianales; family Rubiaceae; genus Coffea; species Coffea arabica. Next base: position 18,750,314 of record NC_092318.1, on the reverse strand, counting down.
GTCCTCAAATGAATTACAATATAAATCTCAAATATTACAACATGTTCTTCAATAATTACATGTCATAAGCGAAGCGGAAACTAAATTTTCAACTATACATCAAATGATTCCAAATCCAAACTGTACAAGATATATGTCATCCAGCCACATGAATAAGTACTACTCGCCATTCCTTCGCCTTGAGCCCAGTGGAGGGGAATAAAATCGTTTTGGGGTGAGCTAGAAGCTCAGCGAGTAACCAGTAAAAGCAGTCATCAAATATATTTCACAATAATGCATTTCAATGATGTCATGATTCCAAGATCAAATGTACGTTTATTGCTCTCGTGAGCCAGTGAAATCATTGCACTTGAACACCCAACGCTCAAATAGATCATTTCACATTAACAGTGAGAGGGAGCCCCTTTTTGAGCTCCAGATAACATGAACATGAACCATAAACAGGGTGGAGACGTTGGTGTCCAGCACAAGACTTTTCCAGAACTCATTGAAGCCAAAATCATATCATGAATTCACATGCAAGCACGCATGAGATGCCGTCGAGTAAATAATGCCAGAAACATTTCAATAATAACTTTGGAAACAGTTTAGGGTCACTCACCTCCATGGCTCAGAAACCATCCATCAAATATCATCGCCTTACTCAAATCCAAGCCTTAGATCACAAACGCAAAGCAATCAAGCCCTTTAAAAGTTCGGACAGCACTTCCCCTAAATTTGCTTACTTTTCCAGCCGTCATGGCTTCATTATATTTCTCATTCAAACCCAAAGGTACAAACACAACAACAAGTTCATTCAATAGCCATTCAGCAAGCTCCCAGAAGTACAAATACAAGTCAAGCTAGGGAAAAGTCCGGAAATGAAAGTTAAGCTCAAACCCAGAAAAATAGTTTTTGACATCATTTTGCGGTAATGGCACCAAAGGCACTACGATTATCGGATGAAGGTCCAAGACCCACCGTTTCGAAGCTAAGAGATCGGGCTACAATGCTGAAGAATGCAAATATGTCCAGTATCGAGTGTATCCAGGTCAAAAATGCAAGATACTACACCAGAACCGCAAAAATAGGTCCACCAATCGCATTCTGGTGCAAACATCATAAATCAACCTACTTAAGTCCAAATTCAGAAATTCCAAAGTCATCCGAAAGATAAGAAACAGGGCTACATTTCATCAGAAGACCTCAACAACCAATTCGGAAGCATTCCCAACCAAAATAACCAATTACAGACGCAATTCTCACATTCTGGTAAAACCAGGGCAGCAAGGGTAATTCCGTCTTTTCACAAGATACGCTGCTCGGATTGACCTGAAAATTAGAAAATTTCCGGGTTCTCACACTCATTCTTTCGGGGCGTCACAAACTCCCCTCCTTAAAAGAATGTCGTCCTCGACATTCCATCTTATACCAATCAAGTCGAGACATCCCGCAAGAATCACTAATATTTCAGACCAAACCCACTGTCCGGCAACCTAAACTTCAAGCCTAGGATACGCTACAAGAATCTGAAACCTAAGCTCTGATACCAACTGTGACGGCCCCACCTCCCCCTAAGGCGAACCAAAGGGTTCGGCGGGCCGCCTGCCCAGCTCTCGCCGGGACTCAGTCGTTCACTACAGTCCTCAAATGAATTACAATATAAATCTCAAATATTACAACATGTTCTTCAATAATTACATGTCATAAGCGAAGCGGAAACTAAATTTTCAACTATACATCAAATGATTCCAAATCCAAACTGTACAAGATATATGTCATCCAGCCACATGAATAAGTACTACTCGCCATTCCTTCGCCTTGAGCCCAATGGAGGGGAATAAAATCGTTTTGGGGTGAGCTAGAAGCTCAGCGAGTAACCAGTAAAAGCAGTCATCAAATATATTTCACAATAATGCATTTCAATGATGTCATGATTCCAAGATCAAATGTACGTTTATTGCTCTCGTGAGCCAGTGAAATCATTGCACTTGAACACCCAACGCTCAAATAGATCATTTCACATTAACAGTGAGAGGGAGCCCCTTTTTGAGCTCCAGATAACATGAACATGAACCATAAACAGGGTGGAGACGTTGGTGTCCAGCACAAGACTTTCCCAGAACTCATTGAAGCCAAAATCATATCTTGAATTCACATTCAAGCACGCATGAGATTCCGTCGAGTAAATAATGCAAGAAACATTTCAATAATAACTTTGGAAACAGTTTAGAGTCACCCACCTCCATGGCTCAGAAACCATCCATCAAATATCATCGCCTTACTCAAATCCAAGCCTTAGATCACAAACGCAAAGCAATCAAGCCCTTTAAAAGTTCGGACAGCACTTCCCCTAAATTTGCTTACTTTTCCAGCCGTCATGGCTTCATTATATTTCTCATTCAAACCCAAAGGTACAAACACAACAACAAGTTCATTCAATAGCCATTCAGCAAGCTCCCAGAAGTACAAATACAAGTCAAGCTAGGGAAAAGTCCGGAAATGAAAGTTAAGCTCAAACCCAGAAAAACAGTTTTTGACATCATTTTGCGGTAATGGCACCAAAGGCACTACGATTATTGGATGAAGGTCAGAGACCCACCGTTTCGAAGCTAAGAGATCGGGCTACAATGTTGTAGAAGGCAACTCTGTCCAGTATCGAGTGTAACCAGGTCAAAAATGCAAGTTACTACACCAGAACCGCAAAAACAGGTTCACCAATCGCATTGTGGTGCAAACATCATGAATCAACCTAGCTAAGTCCAAATTCAGAAATCCCAAAGCCATCCGAAAGATAAGAAACAGGGCTACATTTCATCAGAAGACCTCAACAACCAATTCAAAAGCATTCCCAACCAAAATAACTAATTACAGACGCAATTCTCACATTCGGGTAAAACCGGGGCTGCAAGGGTAATTCCGTCTTTTCACAAGATACGCTGCTCGGATTGACCTGAAAATTAGAAAATTTCCGGGTTCTCACACTCATTCTTTCGGGGCGTCACAAACTCCCCTCCTTAAAAGAATGTCGTCCTCGACATTCCATCTTATACCAATCAAGTCGAGACATCCCGCAAGAATCACTAATATTTCAGACCAAACCCACTGTCCGGCATCCTAAACTTCAAGCCTAGGATACGCTACAAGAATCTGAAACCTAAGCTCTGATACCAACTGTGACGGCCCCACCTCCCCCTAAGGCGAACCAAAGGGTTCGGCGGGCCGCCTGCCCAGCTCTCGCCGGGACTCAGTCGTTCACTACAGTCCTCAAATGAATTACAATATAAATCTCAAATATTACAACATGTTCTTCAATAATTACATGTCATAAGCGAAGCGGAAACTAAATTTTCAACTATACATCAAATGATTACAAATCCAAACTGTACAAGATATATGCCATCCAGCCACATGAATAAGTACTACTCGCCCTTCCTTCGCCTTGAGCCCTGTGGAGGGGAATAAAATCGTTTTGGGGTGAGTTAGAAGCTCAGCGAGTAACCAGTAAAAGCAGTCATCAAATATATTTCACAATAATGCATTTCAATGATGTCATGATTCCAAGATCAAATGTACGTTTATTGCTCTCGTGAGCCAGTGAAATCATTGCACTTGAACACCCAACGCTCAAATAGATCATTTCACATTAACAGTGAGAGGGAGCCCCTTTTTGAGCTCCAGATAACATGAACATGAACCATAAACAGGGTGGAGACGTTGGTGTCCAGCACAAGACTTTTCCAGAACTCATTGAAGCCAAAATCATATCATGAATTCACATGCAAGCACGCATGAGATGCCGTCGAGTAAATAATGCCAGAAACATTTCAATAATAACTTTGGAAACAGTTTAGGGTCACTCACCTCCATGGCTCAGAAACCATCCATCAAATATCATCGCCTTACTCAAATCCAAGCCTTAGATCACAAACGCAAAGCAATCAAGCCCTTTAAAAGTTCGGACAGCACTTCCCCTAAATTTGCTTACTTTTCCAGCCGTCATGGCTTCATTATATTTCTCATTCAAACCCAAAGGTACAAACACAACAACAAGTTCATTCAATAGCCATTCAGCAAGCTCCCAGAAGTACAAATACAAGTCAAGCTAGGGAAAAGTCCGGAAATGAAAGTTAAGCTCAAACCCAGAAAAATAGTTTTTGACATCATTTTGCGGTAATGGCACCAAAGGCACTACGATTATCGGATGAAGGTCCAAGACCCACCGTTTCGAAGCTAAGAGATCGGGCTACAATGCTGAAGAAGGCAAATCTGTCCAGTATCGAGTGTATCCAGGTCAAAAATGCAAGATACTACACCAGAACCGCAAAAATAGGTCCACCAATCGCATTCTGGTGCAAACATCATAAATCAACCTACTTAAGTCCAAATTCAGAAATTCCAAAGCCATCCGAAAGATAAGAAACAGGGCTACATTTCATCAGAAGACCTCAACAACCAATTCGGAAGCATTCCCAACCAAAATAACCAATTACAGACGCAATTCTCACATTCTGGTAAAACCAGGGCAACAAGGGTAATTCCGTCTTTTCACAAGATACGCTGCTCGGATTGACCTGAAAATTAGAAAATTTCCGGGTTCTCACACTCATTCTTTCGGGGCGTCACAAACTCCCCTCCTTAAAAGAATGTCGTCCTCGACATTCCATCTTATACCAATCAAGTCGAGACATCCCGCAAGAATCACTAATATTTCAGACCAAACCCACAGTCCGGCATCCTAAACTTCAAGCCTAGGATACGCTACAAGAATCTGAAGCCTAAGCTCTGATAGCAACTGTGACGGCCCCACCTCCCCCTAAGGCGAACCAAAGGGTTCGGCGGGCCGCCTGCCCAGCTCTCGCCGGGACTCAGTCGTTCACTACAGTCCTCAAATGAATTACAATATAAATCTCAAATATTACAACATGTCCTTCAATAATTACATGTCATAACCGAAGCGGAAAGTAAATTTTGAACTATACATCAAATGATTCCAAATCCAAACTGTACAAGATATATGCCATCCAGCCACATGAATAAGTACTACTCGCCCTTCCTTCGCCTTGAGCCCTATGGAGGGGAATAAAATCGTTTTGGGGTGAGCTAGAAGCTCAGCGAGTAACCAGTAAAAGCAGTCATCAAATATATTTCACAATAATGCATTTCAATGATGTCATGATTCCAAGATCAAATGTACGTTTATTGCTCTCGTGAGCCAGTGAAATCATTGCACTTGAACACCCAACGCTCAAATAGATCATTTCACATTAACAGTGAGAGGGAGCCCTTTTTGAGCTCCAGATAACATGAACATGAACCATAAACAGGGTGGAGACGTTGGTGTCCAGCACAAGACTTTCCCAGAACTCATTGAAGCCAAAATCATATCTTGAATTCACATTCAAGCACGCATGAGATGCCGTCGAGTAAATAATGCAAGAAACATTTCAATAATAACTTTGGAAACAGTTTAGAGTCACTCACCTCCATGGCTCAGAAACCATCCATCAAATATCATCGCCTTACTCAAATCCAAGCCTTAGATCACAAACGCAAAGCAATCAAGCCCTTTAAAAGTTCGGACAGCACTTCCCCTAAATTTGCTTACTTTTCCAGCCGTCATGGCTTCATTATATTTCTCATTCAAACCCAAAGGTACAAACACAACAACAAGTTCATTCAATAGCCATTCAGCAAGCTCCCAGAAGTACAAATACAAGTCAAGCTAGGGAAAAGTCCGGAAATGAAAGTTAAGCTCAAACCCAGAAAAATAGTTTTTGACATCATTTTGCGGTAATGGCACCAAAGGCACTACGATTATCGGATGAAGGTCCAAGACCCACCGTTTCGAAGCTAAGAGATCGGGCTACAATGCTGAAGAATGCAAATATGTCCAGTATCGAGTGTATCCAGGTCAAAAATGCAAGATACTACACCAGAACCGCAAAAATAGGTCCACCAATCGCATTCTGGTGCAAACATCATAAATCAACCTACTTAAGTCCAAATTCAGAAATTCCAAAGTCATCCGAAAGATAAGAAACAGGGCTACATTTCATCAGAAGACCTCAACAACCAATTCGGAAGCATTCCCAACCAAAATAACCAATTACAGACGCAATTCTCACATTCTGGTAAAACCAGGGCAGCAAGGGTAATTCCGTCTTTTCACAAGATACGCTGCTCGGATTGACCTGAAAATTAGAAAATTTCCGGGTTCTCACACTCATTCTTTCGGGGCATCACAAACTCCCCTCCTTAAAAGAATGTCGTCCTCGACATTCCATCTTATACCAATCAAGTCGAGACATCCCGCAAGAATCACTAATATTTCAGACCAAACCCACTGTCCGGCATCCTAAACTTCAAGCCTAGGATACGCTACAAGAATCTGAAACCTAAGCTCTGATACCAACTGTGACGGCGCCACCTCCCCCTAAGGCGAACCAAAGGGTTCGGCGGGCCGCCTGCCCAGCTCTCGCCGGGACTCAGTCGTTCACTACAGTCCTCAAATGAATTACAATATAAATCTCAAATATTACAACATGTTCTTCAATAATTACATGTCATAAGCGAAGCGGAAACTAAATTTTCAACTATACATCAAATGATTCCAAATCCAAACTGTACAAGATATATGTCATCCAGCCACATGAATAAGTACTACTCGCCATTCCTTCGCCTTGAGCCCAGTGGAGGGGAATAAAATCGTTTTGGGGTGAGCTAGAAGCTCAGCGAGTAACCAGTAAAAGCAGTCATCAAATATATTTCACAATAATGCATTTCAATGATGTCATGATTCCAAGATCAAATGTACGTTTATTGCTCTCGTGAGCCAGTGAAATCATTGCACTTGAACACCCAACGCTCAAATAGATCATTTCACATTAACAGTGAGAGGGAGCCCTTTTTGAGCTCCAGATAACATGAACATGAACCATAAACAGGGTGGAGACGTTGGTGTCCAGCACAAGACTTTCCCAGAACTCATTGAAGCCAAAATCATATCTTGAATTCACATTCAAGCACGCATGAGATGCCGTCGAGTAAATAATGCAAGAAACATTTCAATAATAACTTTGGAAACAGTTTAGAGTCACTCACCTCCATGGCTCAGAAACCATCCATCAAATATCATCGCCTTACTCAAATCCAAGCCTTAGATCACAAACGCAAAGCAATCAAGCCCTTTAAAAGTTCGGACAGCACTTCCCCTAAATTTGCTTACTTTTCCAGCCGTCATGGCTTCATTATATTTCTCATTCAAACCCAAAGGTACAAACACAACAACAAGTTCATTCAATAGCCATTCAGCAAGCTCCCAGAAGTACAAATACAAGTCAAGCTAGGGAAAAGTCCGGAAATGAAAGTTAAGCTCAAACCCAGAAAAATAGTTTTTGACATCATTTTGCGGTAATGGCACCAAAGGCACTACGATTATCGGATGAAGGTCCAAGACCCACCGTTTCGAAGCTAAGAGATCGGGCTACAATGCTGAAGAATGCAAATATGTCCAGTATCGAGTGTATCCAGGTCAAAAATGCAAGATACTACACCAGAACCGCAAAAATAGGTCCACCAATCGCATTCTGGTGCAAACATCATAAATCAACCTACTTAAGTCCAAATTCAGAAATTCCAAAGTCATCCGAAAGATAAGAAACAGGGCTACATTTCATCAGAAGACCTCAACAACCAATTCGGAAGCATTCCCAACCAAAATAACCAATTACAGACGCAATTCTCACATTCTGGTAAAACCAGGGCAGCAAGGGTAATTCCGTCTTTTCACAAGATACGCTGCTCGGATTGACCTGAAAATTAGAAAATTTCCGGGTTCTCACACTCATTCTTTCGGGGCATCACAAACTCCCCTCCTTAAAAGAATGTCGTCCTCGACATTCCATCTTATACCAATCAAGTCGAGACATCCCGCAAGAATCACTAATATTTCAGACCAAACCCACTGTCCGGCATCCTAAACTTCAAGCCTAGGATACGCTACAAGAATCTGAAACCTAAGCTCTGATACCAACTGTGACGGCGCCACCTCCCCCTAAGGCGAACCAAAGGGTTCGGCGGGCCGCCTGCCCAGCTCTCGCCGGGACTCAGTCGTTCACTACAGTCCTCAAATGAATTACAATATAAATCTCAAATATTACAACATGTTCTTCAATAATTACATGTCATAAGCGAAGCGGAAACTAAATTTTCAACTATACATCAAATGATTCCAAATCCAAACTGTACAAGATATATGTCATCCAGCCACATGAATAAGTACTACTCGCCATTCCTTCGCCTTGAGCCCAGTGGAGGGGAATAAAATCGTTTTGGGGTGAGCTAGAAGCTCAGCGAGTAACCAGTAAAAGCAGTCATCAAATATATTTCACAATAATGCATTTCAATGATGTCATGATTCCAAGATCAAATGTACGTTTATTGCTCTCGTGAGCCAGTGAAATCATTGCACTTGAACACCCAACGCTCAAATAGATCATTTCACATTAACAGTGAGAGGGAGCCCTTTTTGAGCTCCAGATAACATGAACATGAACCATAAACAGGGTGGAGACGTTGGTGTCCAGCACAAGACTTTCCCAGAACTCATTGAAGCCAAAATCATATCTTGAATTCACATTCAAGCACGCATGAGATGCCGTCGAGTAAATAATGCAAGAAACATTTCAATAATAACTTTGGAAACAGTTTAGAGTCACTCACCTCCATGGCTCAGAAACCATCCATCAAATATCATCGCCTTACTCAAATCCAAGCCTTAGATCACAAACGCAAAGCAATCAAGCCCTTTAAAAGTTCGGACAGCACTTCCCCTAAATTTGCTTACTTTTCCAGCCGTCATGGCTTCATTATATTTCTCATTCAAACCCAAAGGTACAAACACAACAACAAGTTCATTCAATAGCCATTCAGCAAGCTCCCAGAAGTACAAATACAAGTCAAGCTAGGGAAAAGTCCGGAAATGAAAGTTAAGCTCAAACCCAGAAAAATAGTTTTTGACATCATTTTGCGGTAATGGCACCAAAGGCACTACGATTATCGGATGAAGGTCCAAGACCCACCGTTTCGAAGCTAAGAGATCGGGCTACAATGCTGAAGAATGCAAATATGTCCAGTATCGAGTGTATCCAGGTCAAAAATGCAAGATACTACACCAGAACCGCAAAAATAGGTCCACCAATCGCATTCTGGTGCAAACATCATAAATCAACCTACTTAAGTCCAAATTCAGAAATTCCAAAGTCATCCGAAAGATAAGAAACAGGGCTACATTTCATCAGAAGACCTCAACAACCAATTCGGAAGCATTCCCAACCAAAATAACCAATTACAGACGCAATTCTCACATTCTGGTAAAACCAGGGCAGCAAGGGTAATTCCGTCTTTTCACAAGATACGCTGCTCGGATTGACCTGAAAATTAGAAAATTTCCGGGTTCTCACACTCATTCTTTCGGGGCATCACAAACTCCCCTCCTTAAAAGAATGTCGTCCTCGACATTCCATCTTATACCAATCAAGTCGAGACATCCCGCAAGAATCACTAATATTTCAGACCAAACCCACTGTCCGGCATCCTAAACTTCAAGCCTAGGATACGCTACAAGAATCTGAAACCTAAGCTCTGATACCAACTGTGACGGCGCCACCTCCCCCTAAGGCGAACCAAAGGGTTCGGCGGGCCGCCTGCCCAGCTCTCGCCGGGACTCAGTCGTTCACTACAGTCCTCAAATGAATTACAATATAAATCTCAAATATTACAACATGTTCTTCAATAATTACATGTCATAAGCGAAGCGGAAACTAAATTTTCAACTATACATCAAATGATTCCAAATCCAAACTGTACAAGATATATGTCATCCAGCCACATGAATAAGTACTACTCGCCATTCCTTCGCCTTGAGCCCAGTGGAGGGGAATAAAATCGTTTTGGGGTGAGCTAGAAGCTCAGCGAGTAACCAGTAAAAGCAGTCATCAAATATATTTCACAATAATGCATTTCAATGATGTCATGATTCCAAGATCAAATGTACGTTTATTGCTCTCGTGAGCCAGTGAAATCATTGCACTTGAACACCCAACGCTCAAATAGATCATTTCACATTAACAGTGAGAGGGAGCCCTTTTTGAGCTCCAGATAACATGAACATGAACCATAAACAGGGTGGAGACGTTGGTGTCCAGCACAAGACTTTCCCAGAACTCATTGAAGCCAAAATCATATCTTGAATTCACATTCAAGCACGCATGAGATGCCGTCGAGTAAATAATGCAAGAAACATTTCAATAATAACTTTGGAAACAGTTTAGAGTCACTCACCTCCATGGCTCAGAAATCATCCATCAAATATCATCGCCTTACTCAAATCCAAGCCTTAGATCACAAACGCAAAGCAATCAAGCCCTTTAAAAGTTCGGACAGCACTTCCCCTAAATTTGCTTACTTTTCCAGCCGTCATGGCTTCATTATATTTCTCATTCAAACCCAAAGGTACAAACACAACAACAAGTTCATTCAATAGCCATTCAGCAAGCTCCCAGAAGTACAAATACAAGTCAAGCTAGGGAAAAGTCCGGAAATGAAAGTTAAGCTCAAACCCAGAAAAATAGTTTTTGACATCATTTTGCGGTAATGGCACCAAAGGCACTACGATTATCGGATGAAGGTCCAAGACCCACCGTTTCGAAGCTAAGAGATCGGGCTACAATGCTGAAGAATGCAAATATGTCCAGTATCGAGTGTATCCAGGTCAAAAATGCAAGATACTACACCAGAACCGCAAAAATAGGTCCACCAATCGCATTCTGGTGCAAACATCATAAATCAACCTACTTAAGTCCAAATTCAGAAATTCCAAAGTCATCCGAAAGATAAGAAACAGGGCTACATTTCATCAGAAGACCTCAACAACCAATTCGGAAGCATTCCCAACCAAAATAACCAATTACAGACGCAATTCTCACATTCTGGTAAAACCAGGGCAGCAAGGGTAATTCCGTCTTTTCACAAGATACGCTGCTCGGATTGACCTGAAAATTAGAAAATTTCCGGGTTCTCACACTCATTCTTTCGGGGCATCACAAACTCCCCTCCTTAAAAGAATGTCGTCCTCGACATTCCATCTTATACCAATCAAGTCGAGACATCCCGCAAGAATCACTAATATTTCAGACCAAACCCACTGTCCGGCATCCTAAACTTCAAGCCTAGGATACGCTACAAGAATCTGAAACCTAAGCTCTGATACCAACTGTGACGGCGCCACCTCCCCCTAAGGCGAACCAAAGGGTTCGGCGGGCCGCCTGCCCAGCTCTCGCCGGGACTCAGTCGTTCACTACAGTCCTCAAATGAATTACAATATAAATCTCAAATATTACAACATGTTCTTCAATAATTACATGTCATAAGCGAAGCGGAAACTAAATTTTCAACTATACATCAAATGATTCCAAATCCAAACTGTACAAGATATATGTCATCCAGCCACATGAATAAGTACTACTCGCCATTCCTTCGCCTTGAGCCCAGTGGAGGGGAATAAAATCGTTTTGGGGTGAGCTAGAAGCTCAGCGAGTAACCAGTAAAAGCAGTCATCAAATATATTTCACAATAATGCATTTCAATGATGTCATGATTCCAAGATCAAATGTACGTTTATTGCTCTCGTGAGCCAGTGAAATCATTGCACTTGAACACCCAACGCTCAAATAGATCATTTCACATTAACAGTGAGAGGGAGCCCTTTTTGAGCTCCAGATAACATGAACATGAACCATAAACAGGGTGGAGACGTTGGTGTCCAGCACAAGACTTTCCCAGAACTCATTGAAGCCAAAATCATATCTTGAATTCACATTCAAGCACGCATGAGATGCCGTCGAGTAAATAATGCAAGAAACATTTCAATAATAACTTTGGAAACAGTTTAGAGTCACTCACCTCCATGGCTCAGAAATCATCCATCAAATATCATCGCCTTACTCAAATCCAAGCCTTAGATCACAAACGCAAAGCAATCAAGCCCTTTAAAAGTTCAGACAGCACTTCCCCTAAATTTGCTTACTTTTCCAGCCGTCATGGCTTCATTATATTTCTCATTCAAACCCAAAGGTACAAACACAACAACAAGTTCATTCAATAGCCATTCAGCAAGCTCCCAGAAGTACAAATACAAGTCAAGCTAGGGAAAAGTCCGGAAATGAAAGTTAAGCTCAAACCCAGAAAAATAGTTTTTGACATCATTTTGCGGTAATGGCACCAAAGGCACTACGATTATCGGATGAAGGTCCAAGACCCACCGTTTCGAAGCTAAGAGATCGGGCTACAATGCTGAAGAATGCAAATATGTCCAGTATCGAGTGTATCCAGGTCAAAAATGCAAGATACTACACCAGAACCGCAAAAATAGGTCCACCAATCGCATTCTGGTGCAAACATCATAAATCAACCTACTTAAGTCCAAATTCAGAAATTCCAAAGTCATCCGAAAGATAAGAAACAGGGCTACATTTCATCAGAAGACCTCAACAACCAATTCGGAAGCATTCCCAACCAAAATAACCAATTACAGACGCAATTCTCACATTCTGGTAAAACCAGGGCAGCAAGGGTAATTCCGTCTTTTCACAAGATACGCTGCTCGGATTGACCTGAAAATTAGAAAATTTCCGGGTTCTCACACTCATTCTTTCGGGGCATCACAAACTCCCCTCCTTAAAAGAATGTCGTCCTCGACATTCCATCTTATACCAATCAAGTCGAGACATCCCGCAAGAATCACTAATATTTCAGACCAAACCCACTGTCCGGCATCCTAAACTTCAAGCCTAGGATACGCTACAAGAATCTGAAACCTAAGCTCTGATACCAACTGTGACGGCGCCACCTCCCCCTAAGGCGAACCAAAGGGTTCGGCGGGCCGCCTGCCCAGCTCTCGCCGGGACTCAGTCGTTCACTACAGTCCTCAAATGAATTACAATATAAATCTCAAATATTACAACATGTTCTTCAATAATTACATGTCATAAGCGAAGCGGAAACTAAATTTTCAACTATACATCAAATGATTCCAAATCCAAACTGTACAAGATATATGTCATCCAGCCACATGAATAAGTACTACTCGCCATTCCTTCGCCTTGAGCCCAGTGGAGGGGAATAAAATCGTTTTGGGGTGAGCTAGAAGCTCAGCGAGTAACCAGTAAAAGCAGTCATCAAATATATTTCACAATAATGCATTTCAATGATGTCATGATTCCAAGATCAAATGTACGTTTATTGCTCTCGTGAGCCAGTGAAATCATTGCACTTGAACACCCAACGCTCAAATAGATCATTTCACATTAACAGTGAGAGGGAGCCCTTTTTGAGCTCCAGATAACATGAACATGAACCATAAACAGGGTGGAGACGTTGGTGTCCAGCACAAGACTTTCCCAGAACTCATTGAAGCCAAAATCATATCTTGAATTCACATTCAAGCACGCATGAGATGCCGTCGAGTAAATAATGCAAGAAACATTTCAATAATAACTTTGGAAACAGTTTAGAGTCACTCACCTCCATGGCTCAGAAACCATCCATCAAATATCATCGCCTTACTCAAATCCAAGCCTTAGATCACAAACGCAAAGCAATCAAGCCCTTTAAAAGTTCGGACAGCACTTCCCCTAAATTTGCTTACTTTTCCAGCCGTCATGGCTTCATTATATTTCTCATTCAAACCCAAAGGTACAAACACAACAACAAGTTCATTCAATAGCCATTCAGCAAGCTCCCAGAAGTACAAATACAAGTCAAGCTAGGGAAAAGTCCGGAAATGAAAGTTAAGCTCAAACCCAGAAAAATAGTTTTTGACATCATTTTGCGGTAATGGCACCAAAGGCACTACGATTATCGGATGAAGGTCCAAGACCCACCGTTTCGAAGCTAAGAGATCGGGCTACAATGCTGAAGAATGCAAATATGTCCAGTATCGAGTGTATCCAGGTCAAAAATGCAAGATACTACACCAGAACCGCAAAAATAGGTCCACCAATCGCATTCTGGTGCAAACATCATAAATCAACCTACTTAAGTCCAAATTCAGAAATTCCAAAGTCATCCGAAAGATAAGAAACAGGGCTACATTTCATCAGAAGACCTCAACAACCAATTCGGAAGCATTCCCAACCAAAATAACCAATTACAGACGCAATTCTCACATTCTGGTAAAACCAGGGCAGCAAGGGTAATTCCGTCTTTTCACAAGATACGCTGCTCGGATTGACCTGAAAATTAGAAAATTTCCGGGTTCTCACACTCATTCTTTCGGGGCATCACAAACTCCCCTCCTTAAAAGAATGTCGTCCTCGACATTCCATCTTATACCAATCAAGTCGAGACATCCCGCAAGAATCACTAATATTTCAGACCAAACCCACTGTCCGGCATCCTAAACTTCAAGCCTAGGATACGCTACAAGAATCTGAAACCTAAGCTCTGATACCAACTGTGACGGCGCCACCTCCCCCTAAGGCGAACCAAAGGGTTCGGCGGGCCGCCTGCCCAGCTCTCGCCGGGACTCAGTCGTTCACTACAGTCCTCAAATGAATTACAATATAAATCTCAAATATTACAACATGTTCTTCAATAATTACATGTCATAAGCGAAGCGGAAACTAAATTTTCAACTATACATCAAATGATTCCAAATCCAAACTGTACAAGATATATGTCATCCAGCCACATGAATAAGTACTACTCGCCATTCCTTCGCCTTGAGCCCAGTGGAGGGGAATAAAATCGTTTTGGGGTGAGCTAGAAGCTCAGCGAGTAACCAGTAAAAGCAGTCATCAAATATATTTCACAATAATGCATTTCAATGATGTCATGATTCCAAGATCAAATGTACGTTTATTGCTCTCGTGAGCCAGTGAAATCATTGCACTTGAACACCCAACGCTCAAATAGATCATTTCACATTAACAGTGAGAGGGAGCCCCTTTTTGAGCTCCAGATAACATGAACATGAACCATAAACAGGGTGGAGACGTTGGTGTCCAGCACAAGACTTTCCCAGAACTCATTGAAGCCAAAATCATATCTTGAATTCACATTCAAGCACGCATGAGATTCCGTCGAGTAAATAATGCAAGAAACATTTCAATAATAACTTTGGAAACAGTTTAGAGTCACCCACCTCCATGGCTCAGAAACCATCCATCAAATATCATCGCCTTACTCAAATCCAAGCCTTAGATCACAAACGCAAAGCAATCAAGCCCTTTAAAAGTTCGGACAGCACTTCCCCTAAATTTGCTTACTTTTCCAGCCGTCATGGCTTCATTATATTTCTCATTCAAACCCAAAGGTACAAACACAACAACAAGTTCATTCAATAGCCATTCAGCAAGCTCCCAGAAGTACAAATACAAGTCAAGCTAGGGAAAAGTCCGGAAATGAAAGTTAAGCTCAAACCCAGAAAAACAGTTTTTGACATCATTTTGCGGTAATGGCACCAAAGGCACTACGATTATTGGATGAAGGTCAGAGACCCACCGTTTCGAAGCTAAGAGATCGGGCTACAATGTTGTAGAAGGCAACTCTGTCCAGTATCGAGTGTAACCAGGTCAAAAATGCAAGTTACTACACCAGAACCGCAAAAACAGGTTCACCAATCGCATTGTGGTGCAAACATCATGAATCAACCTAGCTAAGTCCAAATTCAGAAATCCCAAAGCCATCCGAAAGATAAGAAACAGGGCTACATTTCATCAGAAGACCTCAACAACCAATTCAAAAGCATTCCCAACCAAAATAACTAATTACAGACGCAATTCTCACATTCGGGTAAAACCGGGGCTGCAAGGGTAATTCCGTCTTTTCACAAGATACGCTGCTCGGATTGACCTGAAAATTAGAAAATTTCCGGGTTCTCACACTCATTCTTTCGGGGCGTCACAAACTCCCCTCCTTAAAAGAATGTCGTCCTCGACATTCCATCTTATACCAATCAAGTCGAGACATCCCGCAAGAATCACTAATATTTCAGACCAAACCCACTGTCCGGCATCCTAAACTTCAAGCCTAGGATACGCTACAAGAATCTGAAACCTAAGCTCTGATACCAACTGTGACGGCCCCACCTCCCCCTAAGGCGAACCAAAGGGTTCGGCGGGCCGCCTGCCCAGCTCTCGCCGGGACTCAGTCGTTCACTACAGTCCTCAAATGAATTACAATATAAATCTCAAATATTACAACATGTTCTTCAATAATTACATGTCATAAGCGAAGCGGAAACTAAATTTTCAACTATACATCAAATGATTACAAATCCAAACTGTACAAGATATATGCCATCCAGCCACATGAATAAGTACTACTCGCCCTTCCTTCGCCTTGAGCCCTGTGGAGGGGAATAAAATCGTTTTGGGGTGAGTTAGAAGCTCAGCGAGTAACCAGTAAAAGCAGTCATCAAATATATTTCACAATAATGCATTTCAATGATGTCATGATTCCAAGATCAAATGTACGTTTATTGCTCTCGTGAGCCAGTGAAATCATTGCACTTGAACACCCAACGCTCAAATAGATCATTTCACATTAACAGTGAGAGGGAGCCCCTTTTTGAGCTCCAGATAACATGAACATGAACCATAAACAGGGTGGAGACGTTGGTGTCCAGCACAAGACTTTTCCAGAACTCATTGAAGCCAAAATCATATCATGAATTCACATGCAAGCACGCATGAGATGCCGTCGAGTAAATAATGCCAGAAACATTTCAATAATAACTTTGGAAACAGTTTAGGGTCACTCACCTCCATGGCTCAGAAACCATCCATCAAATATCATCGCCTTACTCAAATCCAAGCCTTAGATCACAAACGCAAAGCAATCAAGCCCTTTAAAAGTTCGGACAGCACTTCCCCTAAATTTGCTTACTTTT
The DNA here is from genome assembly GCF_036785885.1 of Coffea arabica. Taxonomy (NCBI): domain Eukaryota; kingdom Viridiplantae; phylum Streptophyta; class Magnoliopsida; order Gentianales; family Rubiaceae; genus Coffea; species Coffea arabica. Next base: position 18,733,381 of record NC_092318.1, on the reverse strand, counting down.
CCAGCCGTCATGGCTTCATTATATTTCTCATTCAAACCCAAAGGTACAAACACAACAACAAGTTCATTCAATAGCCATTCAGCAAGCTCCCAGAAGTACAAATACAAGTCAAGCTAGGGAAAAGTCCGGAAATGAAAGTTAAGCTCAAACCCAGAAAAATAGTTTTTGACATCATTTTGCGGTAATGGCACCAAAGGCACTACGATTATCGGATGAAGGTCCAAGACCCACCGTTTCGAAGCTAAGAGATCGGGCTACAATGCTGAAGAAGGCAAATCTGTCCAGTATCGAGTGTATCCAGGTCAAAAATGCAAGATACTACACCAGAACCGCAAAAATAGGTCCACCAATCGCATTCTGGTGCAAACATCATAAATCAACCTACTTAAGTCCAAATTCAGAAATTCCAAAGCCATCCGAAAGATAAGAAACAGGGCTACATTTCATCAGAAGACCTCAACAACCAATTCGGAAGCATTCCCAACCAAAATAACCAATTACAGACGCAATTCTCACATTCTGGTAAAACCAGGGCAACAAGGGTAATTCCGTCTTTTCACAAGATACGCTGCTCGGATTGACCTGAAAATTAGAAAATTTCCGGGTTCTCACACTCATTCTTTCGGGGCGTCACAAACTCCCCTCCTTAAAAGAATGTCGTCCTCGACATTCCATCTTATACCAATCAAGTCGAGACATCCCGCAAGAATCACTAATATTTCAGACCAAACCCACAGTCCGGCATCCTAAACTTCAAGCCTAGAATACACTACAAGAATCTGAAGCCTAAGCTCTGATAGCAACTGTGACGGCCCCACCTCCCCCTAAGGCGAACCAAAGGGTTCGGCGGGCCGCCTGCCCAGCTCTCGCCGGGACTCAGTCGTTCACTACAGTCCTCAAATGAATTACAATATAAATCTCAAATATTACAACATGTCCTTCAATAATTACATGTCATAACCGAAGCGGAAAGTAAATTTTGAACTATACATCAAATGATTCCAAATCCAAACTGTACAAGATATATGCCATCCAGCCACATGAATAAGTACTACTCGCCCTTCCTTCGCCTTGAGCCCTATGGAGGGGAATAAAATCGTTTTGGGGTGAGCTAGAAGCTCAGCGAGTAACCAGTAAAAGCAGTCATCAAATATATTTCACAATAATGCATTTCAATGATGTCATGATTCCAAGATCAAATGTACGTTTATTGCTCTCGTGAGCCAGTGAAATCATTGCACTTGAACACCCAACGCTCAAATAGATCATTTCACATTAACAGTGAGAGGGAGCCCTTTTTGAGCTCCAGATAACATGAACATGAACCATAAACAGGGTGGAGACGTTGGTGTCCAGCACAAGACTTTCCCAGAACTCATTGAAGCCAAAATCATATCTTGAATTCACATTCAAGCACGCATGAGATGCCGTCGAGTAAATAATGCAAGAAACATTTCAATAATAACTTTGGAAACAGTTTAGAGTCACTCACCTCCATGGCTCAGAAACCATCCATCAAATATCATCGCCTTACTCAAATCCAAGCCTTAGATCACAAACGCAAAGCAATCAAGCCCTTTAAAAGTTCGGACAGCACTTCCCCTAAATTTGCTTACTTTTCCAGCCGTCATGGCTTCATTATATTTCTCATTCAAACCCAAAGGTACAAACACAACAACAAGTTCATTCAATAGCCATTCAGCAAGCTCCCAGAAGTACAAATACAAGTCAAGCTAGGGAAAAGTCCGGAAATGAAAGTTAAGCTCAAACCCAGAAAAATAGTTTTTGACATCATTTTGCGGTAATGGCACCAAAGGCACTACGATTATCGGATGAAGGTCCAAGACCCACCGTTTCGAAGCTAAGAGATCGGGCTACAATGCTGAAGAATGCAAATATGTCCAGTATCGAGTGTATCCAGGTCAAAAATGCAAGATACTACACCAGAACCGCAAAAATAGGTCCACCAATCGCATTCTGGTGCAAACATCATAAATCAACCTACTTAAGTCCAAATTCAGAAATTCCAAAGTCATCCGAAAGATAAGAAACAGGGCTACATTTCATCAGAAGACCTCAACAACCAATTCGGAAGCATTCCCAACCAAAATAACCAATTACAGACGCAATTCTCACATTCTGGTAAAACCAGGGCAGCAAGGGTAATTCCGTCTTTTCACAAGATACGCTGCTCGGATTGACCTGAAAATTAGAAAATTTCCGGGTTCTCACACTCATTCTTTCGGGGCATCACAAACTCCCCTCCTTAAAAGAATGTCGTCCTCGACATTCCATCTTATACCAATCAAGTCGAGACATCCCGCAAGAATCACTAATATTTCAGACCAAACCCACTGTCCGGCATCCTAAACTTCAAGCCTAGGATACGCTACAAGAATCTGAAACCTAAGCTCTGATACCAACTGTGACGGCGCCACCTCCCCCTAAGGCGAACCAAAGGGTTCGGCGGGCCGCCTGCCCAGCTCTCGCCGGGACTCAGTCGTTCACTACAGTCCTCAAATGAATTACAATATAAATCTCAAATATTACAACATGTTCTTCAATAATTACATGTCATAAGCGAAGCGGAAACTAAATTTTCAACTATACATCAAATGATTCCAAATCCAAACTGTACAAGATATATGTCATCCAGCCACATGAATAAGTACTACTCGCCATTCCTTCGCCTTGAGCCCAGTGGAGGGGAATAAAATCGTTTTGGGGTGAGCTAGAAGCTCAGCGAGTAACCAGTAAAAGCAGTCATCAAATATATTTCACAATAATGCATTTCAATGATGTCATGATTCCAAGATCAAATGTACGTTTATTGCTCTCGTGAGCCAGTGAAATCATTGCACTTGAACACCCAACGCTCAAATAGATCATTTCACATTAACAGTGAGAGGGAGCCCCTTTTTGAGCTCCAGATAACATGAACATGAACCATAAACAGGGTGGAGACGTTGGTGTCCAGCACAAGACTTTCCCAGAACTCATTGAAGCCAAAATCATATCTTGAATTCACATTCAAGCACGCATGAGATTCCGTCGAGTAAATAATGCAAGAAACATTTCAATAATAACTTTGGAAACAGTTTAGAGTCACCCACCTCCATGGCTCAGAAACCATCCATCAAATATCATCGCCTTACTCAAATCCAAGCCTTAGATCACAAACGCAAAGCAATCAAGCCCTTTAAAAGTTCGGACAGCACTTCCCCTAAATTTGCTTACTTTTCCAGCCGTCATGGCTTCATTATATTTCTCATTCAAACCCAAAGGTACAAACACAACAACAAGTTCATTCAATAGCCATTCAGCAAGCTCCCAGAAGTACAAATACAAGTCAAGCTAGGGAAAAGTCCGGAAATGAAAGTTAAGCTCAAACCCAGAAAAACAGTTTTTGACATCATTTTGCGGTAATGGCACCAAAGGCACTACGATTATTGGATGAAGGTCAGAGACCCACCGTTTCGAAGCTAAGAGATCGGGCTACAATGTTGTAGAAGGCAACTCTGTCCAGTATCGAGTGTAACCAGGTCAAAAATGCAAGTTACTACACCAGAACCGCAAAAACAGGTTCACCAATCGCATTGTGGTGCAAACATCATGAATCAACCTAGCTAAGTCCAAATTCAGAAATCCCAAAGCCATCCGAAAGATAAGAAACAGGGCTACATTTCATCAGAAGACCTCAACAACCAATTCAAAAGCATTCCCAACCAAAATAACTAATTACAGACGCAATTCTCACATTCGGGTAAAACCGGGGCTGCAAGGGTAATTCCGTCTTTTCACAAGATACGCTGCTCGGATTGACCTGAAAATTAGAAAATTTCCGGGTTCTCACACTCATTCTTTCGGGGCGTCACAAACTCCCCTACTTAAAAGAATGTCGTCCTCGACATTCCATCTTATACCAATCAAGTCGAGACATCCCACAAGAATCACTAATATTTCAGACCAAACCCACTGTCCGGCATCCTAAACTTCAAGCCTAGGATACGCTACAAGAATCTGAAACCTAAGCTCTGATACCAACTGTGACGGCCCCACCTCCCCCTAAGGCGAACCAAAGGGTTCGGCGGGCCGCCTGCCCAGCTCTCGCCGGGACTCAGTCGTTCACTACAGTCCTCAAATGAATTACAATATAAATCTCAAATATTACAACATGTTCTTCAATAATTACATGTCATAAGCGAAGCGGAAACTAAATTTTCAACTATACATCAAATGATTACAAATCCAAACTGTACAAGATATATGCCATCCAGCCACATGAATAAGTACTACTCGCCCTTCCTTCGCCTTGAGCCCTGTGGAGGGGAATAAAATCGTTTTGGGGTGAGTTAGAAGCTCAGCGAGTAACCAGTAAAAGCAGTCATCAAATATATTTCACAATAATGCATTTCAATGATGTCATGATTCCAAGATCAAATGTACGTTTATTGCTCTCGTGAGCCAGTGAAATCATTGCATTTGAACACCCAACGCTCAAATAGATCATTTCACATTAACAGTGAGAGGGAGCCCCTTTTTGAGCTCCAGATAACATGAACATGAACCATAAACAGGGTGGAGACGTTGGTGTCCAGCACAAGACTTTTCCAGAACTCATTGAAGCCAAAATCATATCATGAATTCACATGCAAGCACGCATGAGATGCCGTCGAGTAAATAATGCCAGAAACATTTCAATAATAACTTTGGAAACAGTTTAGGGTCACTCACCTCCATGGCTCAGAAACCATCCATCAAATATCATCGCCTTACTCAAATCCAAGCCTTAGATCACAAACGCAAAGCAATCAAGCCCTTTAAAAGTTCGGACAGCACTTCCCCTAAATTTGCTTACTTTTCCAGCCGTCATGGCTTCATTATATTTCTCATTCAAACCCAAAGGTACAAACACAACAACAAGTTCATTCAATAGCCATTCAGCAAGCTCCCAGAAGTACAAATACAAGTCAAGCTAGGGAAAAGTCCGGAAATGAAAGTTAAGCTCAAACCCAGAAAAATAGTTTTTGACATCATTTTGCGGTAATGGCACCAAAGGCACTACGATTATCGGATGAAGGTCCAAGACCCACCGTTTCGAAGCTAAGAGATCGGGCTACAATGCTGAAGAATGCAAATATGTCCAGTATCGAGTGTATCCAGGTCAAAAATGCAAGATACTACACCAGAACCGCAAAAATAGGTCCACCAATCGCATTCTGGTGCAAACATCATAAATCAACCTACTTAAGTCCAAATTCAGAAATTCCAAAGTCATCCGAAAGATAAGAAACAGGGCTACATTTCATCAGAAGACCTCAACAACCAATTCGGAAGCATTCCCAACCAAAATAACCAATTACAGACGCAATTCTCACATTCTGGTAAAACCAGGGCAGCAAGGGTAATTCCGTCTTTTCACAAGATACGCTGCTCGGATTGACCTGAAAATTAGAAAATTTCCGGGTTCTCACACTCATTCTTTCGGGGCATCACAAACTCCCCTCCTTAAAAGAATGTCGTCCTCGACATTCCATCTTATACCAATCAAGTCGAGACATCCCGCAAGAATCACTAATATTTCAGACCAAACCCACTGTCCGGCATCCTAAACTTCAAGCCTAGGATACGCTACAAGAATCTGAAACCTAAGCTCTGATACCAACTGTGACGGCGCCACCTCCCCCTAAGGCGAACCAAAGGGTTCGGCGGGCCGCCTGCCCAGCTCTCGCCGGGACTCAGTCGTTCACTACAGTCCTCAAATGAATTACAATATAAATCTCAAATATTACAACATGTTCTTCAATAATTACATGTCATAAGCGAAGCGGAAACTAAATTTTCAACTATACATCAAATGATTCCAAATCCAAACTGTACAAGATATATGTCATCCAGCCACATGAATAAGTACTACTCGCCATTCCTTCGCCTTGAGCCCAGTGGAGGGGAATAAAATCGTTTTGGGGTGAGCTAGAAGCTCAGCGAGTAACCAGTAAAAGCAGTCATCAAATATATTTCACAATAATGCATTTCAATGATGTCATGATTCCAAGATCAAATGTACGTTTATTGCTCTCGTGAGCCAGTGAAATCATTGCACTTGAACACCCAACGCTCAAATAGATCATTTCACATTAACAGTGAGAGGGAGCCCTTTTTGAGCTCCAGATAACATGAACATGAACCATAAACAGGGTGGAGACGTTGGTGTCCAGCACAAGACTTTCCCAGAACTCATTGAAGCCAAAATCATATCTTGAATTCACATTCAAGCACGCATGAGATGCCGTCGAGTAAATAATGCAAGAAACATTTCAATAATAACTTTGGAAACAGTTTAGAGTCACTCACCTCCATGGCTCAGAAATCATCCATCAAATATCATCGCCTTACTCAAATCCAAGCCTTAGATCACAAACGCAAAGCAATCAAGCCCTTTAAAAGTTCAGACAGCACTTCCCCTAAATTTGCTTACTTTTCCAGCCGTCATGGCTTCATTATATTTCTCATTCAAACCCAAAGGTACAAACACAACAACAAGTTCATTCAATAGCCATTCAGCAAGCTCCCAGAAGTACAAATACAAGTCAAGCTAGGGAAAAGTCCGGAAATGAAAGTTAAGCTCAAACCTAGAAAAATAGTTTTTGACATCATTTTGCGGTAATGGCACCAAAGGCACTACGATTATCGGATGAAGGTCCAAGACCCACCGTTTCGAAGCTAAGAGATCGGGCTACAATGCTGAAGAATGCAAATATGTCCAGTATCGAGTTTATCCAGGTCAAAAATGCAAGATACTACACCAGAACCGCAAAAATAGGTCCACCAATCGCATTCTGGTGCAAACATCATAAATCAACCTACTTAAGTCCAAATTCAGAAATTCCAAAGTCATCCGAAAGATAAGAAACAGGGCTACATTTCATCAGAAGACCTCAACAACCAATTCGGAAGCATTCCCAACCAAAATAACCAATTACAGACGCAATTCTCACATTCTGGTAAAACCAGGGCAGCAAGGGTAATTCCGTCTTTTCACAAGATACGCTGCTCGGATTGACCTGAAAATTAGAAAATTTCCGGGTTCTCACACTCATTCTTTCGGGGCATCACAAACTCCCCTCCTTAAAAGAATGTCGTCCTCGACATTCCATCTTATACCAATCAAGTCGAGACATCCCGCAAGAATCACTAATATTTCAGACCAAACCCACTGTCCGGCATCCTAAACTTCAAGCCTAGGATACGCTACAAGAATCTGAAACCTAAGCTCTGATACCAACTGTGACGGCGCCACCTCCCCCTAAGGCGAACCAAAGGGTTCGGCGGGCCGCCTGCCCAGCTCTCGCCGGGACTCAGTCGTTCACTACAGTCCTCAAATGAATTACAATATAAATCTCAAATATTACAACATGTTCTTCAATAATTACATGTCATAAGCGAAGCGGAAACTAAATTTTCAACTATACATCAAATGATTCCAAATCCAAACTGTACAAGATATATGTCATCCAGCCACATGAATAAGTACTACTCGCCATTCCTTCGCCTTGAGCCCAGTGGAGGGGAATAAAATCGTTTTGGGGTGAGCTAGAAGCTCAGCGAGTAACCAGTAAAAGCAGTCATCAAATATATTTCACAATAATGCATTTCAATGATGTCATGATTCCAAGATCAAATGTACGTTTATTGCTCTCGTGAGCCAGTGAAATCATTGCACTTGAACACCCAACGCTCAAATAGATCATTTCACATTAACAGTGAGAGGGAGCCCCTTTTTGAGCTCCAGATAACATGAACATGAACCATAAACAGGGTGGAGACGTTGGTGTCCAGCACAAGACTTTCCCAGAACTCATTGAAGCCAAAATCATATCTTGAATTCACATTCAAGCACGCATGAGATTCCGTCGAGTAAATAATGCAAGAAACATTTCAATAATAACTTTGGAAACAGTTTAGGGTCACTCACCTCCATGGCTCAGAAACCATCCATCAAATATCATCGCCTTACTCAAATCCAAGCCTTAGATCACAAACGCAAAGCAATCAAGCCCTTTAAAAGTTCGGACAGCACTTCCCCTAAATTTGCTTACTTTTCCAGCCGTCATGGCTTCATTATATTTCTCATTCAAACCCAAAGGTACAAACACAACAACAAGTTCATTCAATAGCCATTCAGCAAGCTCCCAGAAGTACAAATACAAGTCAAGCTAGGGAAAAGTCCGGAAATGAAAGTTAAGCTCAAACCCAGAAAAATAGTTTTTGACATCATTTTGCGGTAATGGCACCAAAGGCACTACGATTATCGGATGAAGGTCCAAGACCCACCGTTTCGAAGCTAAGAGATCGGGCTACAATGCTGAAGAAGGCAAATCTGTCCAGTATCGAGTGTATCCAGGTCAAAAATGCAAGATACTACACCAGAACCGCAAAAATAGGTCCACCAATCGCATTCTGGTGCAAACATCATAAATCAACCTACTTAAGTCCAAATTCAGAAATTCCAAAGCCATCCGAAAGATAAGAAACAGGGCTACATTTCATCAGAAGACCTCAACAACCAATTCGGAAGCATTCCCAACCAAAATAACTAATTACAGACGCAATTCTCACATTCGGGTAAAACCGGGGCTGCAAGGGTAATTCCGTCTTTTCACAAGATACGCTGCTCGGATTGACCTGAAAATTAGAAAATTTCCGGGTTCTCACACTCATTCTTTCGGGGCGTCACAAACTCCCCTCCTTAAAAGAATGTCGTCCTCGACATTCCATCTTATACCAATCAAGTCGAGACATCCCGCAAGAATCACTAATATTTCAGACCAAACCCACTGTCCGGCAACCTAAACTTCAAGCCTAGGATACGCTACAAGAATCTGAAACCTAAGCTCTGATACCAACTGTGACGGCCCCACCTCCCCCTAAGGCGAACCAAAGGGTTCGGCGGGCCGCCTGCCCAGCTCTCGCCGGGACTCAGTCGTTCACTACAGTCCTCAAATGAATTACAATATAAATCTCAAATATTACAACATGTTCTTCAATAATTACATGTCATAAGCGAAGCGGAAACTAAATTTTCAACTATACATCAAATGATTCCAAATCCAAACTGTACAAGATATATGCCATCCAGCCACATGAATAAGTACTACTCGCCCTTCCTTCGCCTTGAGCCCTGTGGAGGGGAATAAAATCGTTTTGGGGTGAGCTAGAAGCTCAGCGAGTAACCAGTAAAAGCAGTCATCAAATATATTTCACAATAATGCATTTCAATGATGTCATGATTCCAAGATCAAATGTACGTTTATTGCTCTCGTGAGCCAGTGAAATCATTGCACTTGAACACCCAACGCTCAAATAGATCATTTCACATTAACAGTGAGAGGGAGCCCCTTTTTGAGCTCCAGATAACATGAACATGAACCATAAACAGGGTGGAGACGTTGGTGTCCAGCACAAGACTTTTCCAGAACTCATTGAAGCCAAAATCATATCATGAATTCACATGCAAGCACGCATGAGATGCCGTCGAGTAAATAATGCCAGAAACATTTCAATAATAACTTTGGAAACAGTTTAGGGTCACTCACCTCCATGGCTCAGAAACCATCCATCAAATATCATCGCCTTACTCAAATCCAAGCCTTAGATCACAAACGCAAAGCAATCAAGCCCTTTAAAAGTTCGGACAGCACTTCCCCTAAATTTGCTTACTTTTCCAGCCGTCATGGCTTCATTATATTTCTCATTCAAACCCAAAGGTACAAACACAACAACAAGTTCATTCAATAGCCATTCAGCAAGCTCCCAGAAGTACAAATACAAGTCAAGCTAGGGAAAAGTCCGGAAATGAAAGTTAAGCTCAAACCCAGAAAAATAGTTTTTGACATCATTTTGCGGTAATGGCACCAAAGGCACTACGATTATCGGATGAAGGTCCAAGACCCACCGTTTCGAAGCTAAGAGATCGGGCTACAATGCTGAAGAAGGCAAATCTGTCCAGTATCGAGTGTATCCAGGTCAAAAATGCAAGATACTACACCAGAACCGCAAAAATAGGTCCACCAATCGCATTCTGGTGCAAACATCATAAATCAACCTACTTAAGTCCAAATTCAGAAATTCCAAAGCCATCCGAAAGATAAGAAACAGGGCTACATTTCATCAGAAGACCTCAACAACCAATTCGGAAGCATTCCCAACCAAAATAACCAATTACAGACGCAATTCTCACATTCTGGTAAAACCAGGGCAACAAGGGTAATTCCGTCTTTTCACAAGATACGCTGCTCGGATTGACCTGAAAATTAGAAAATTTCCGGGTTCTCACACTCATTCTTTCGGGGCATCACAAACTCCCCTCCTTAAAAGAATGTCGTCCTCGACATTCCATCTTATACCAATCAAGTCGAGACATCCCGCAAGAATCACTAATATTTCAGACCAAACCCACAGTCCGGCATCCTAAACTTCAAGCCTAGAATACACTACAAGAATCTGAAGCCTAAGCTCTGATAGCAACTGTGACGGCCCCACCTCCCCCTAAGGCGAACCAAAGGGTTCGGCGGGCCGCCTGCCCAGCTCTCGCCGGGACTCAGTCGTTCACTACAGTCCTCAAATGAATTACAATATAAATCTCAAATATTACAACATGTCCTTCAATAATTACATGTCATAACCGAAGCGGAAAGTAAATTTTGAACTATACATCAAATGATTCCAAATCCAAACTGTACAAGATATATGCCATCCAGCCACATGAATAAGTACTACTCGCCCTTCCTTCGCCTTGAGCCCTATGGAGGGGAATAAAATCGTTTTGGGGTGAGCTAGAAGCTCAGCGAGTAACCAGTAAAAGCAGTCATCAAATATATTTCACAATAATGCATTTCAATGATGTCATGATTCCAAGATCAAATGTACGTTTATTGCTCTCGTGAGCCAGTGAAATCATTGCACTTGAACACCCAACGCTCAAATAGATCATTTCACATTAACAGTGAGAGGGAGCCCTTTTTGAGCTCCAGATAACATGAACATGAACCATAAACAGGGTGGAGACGTTGGTGTCCAGCACAAGACTTTCCCAGAACTCATTGAAGCCAAAATCATATCTTGAATTCACATTCAAGCACGCATGAGATGCCGTCGAGTAAATAATGCAAGAAACATTTCAATAATAACTTTGGAAACAGTTTAGAGTCACTCACCTCCATGGCTCAGAAACCATCCATCAAATATCATCGCCTTACTCAAATCCAAGCCTTAGATCACAAACGCAAAGCAATCAAGCCCTTTAAAAGTTCGGACAGCACTTCCCCTAAATTTGCTTACTTTTCCAGCCGTCATGGCTTCATTATATTTCTCATTCAAACCCAAAGGTACAAACACAACAACAAGTTCATTCAATAGCCATTCAGCAAGCTCCCAGAAGTACAAATACAAGTCAAGCTAGGGAAAAGTCCGGAAATGAAAGTTAAGCTCAAACCCAGAAAAACAGTTTTTGACATCATTTTGCGGTAATGGCACCAAAGGCACTACGATTATCGGATGAAGGTCCAAGACCCACCGTTTCGAAGCTAAGAGATCGGGCTACAATGCTGAAGAATGCAAATATGTCCAGTATCGAGTGTATCCAGGTCAAAAATGCAAGATACTACACCAGAACCGCAAAAATAGGTCCACCAATCGCATTCTGGTGCAAACATCATAAATCAACCTACTTAAGTCCAAATTCAGAAATTCCAAAGCCATCCGAAAGATAAGAAACAGGGCTACATTTCATCAGAAGACCTCAACAACCAATTCGGAAGCATTCCCAACCAAAATAACCAATTACAGACGCAATTCTCACATTCTGGTAAAACCAGGGCAGCAAGGGTAATTCCGTCTTTTCACAAGATACGCTGCTCGGATTGACCTGAAAATTAGAAAATTTCCGGGTTCTCACACTCATTCTTTCGGGGCATCACAAACTCCCCTCCTTAAAAGAATGTCGTCCTCGACATTCCATCTTATACCAATCAAGTCGAGACATCCCGCAAGAATCACTAATATTTCAGACCAAACCCACTGTCCGGCATCCTAAACTTCAAGCCTAGAATACACTACAAGAATCTGAAGCCTAAGCTCTGATACCAACTGTGACGGCCCCACCTCCCCCTAAGGCGAACCAAAGGGTTCGGCGGGCCGCCTGCCCAGCTCTCGCCTGGACTCAGTCGTTCACTACAGTCCTCAAATGAATTACAATATAAATCTCAAATATTACAACATGTCCTTCAATAATTACATGTCATAACCGAAGCGGAAAGTAAATTTTCAACTATACATCAAATGATTCCAAATCCAAACTGTACAAGATATATGCCATCCAGCCACATGAATAAGTACTACTCGCCCTTCCTTCGCCTTGAGCCCTGTGGAGGGGAATAAAATCGTTTTGGGGTGAGCTAGAAGCTCAGCGAGTAACCAGTAAAAGCAGTCATCAAATATATTTCACAATAATGCATTTCAATGATGTCATGATTCCAAGATCAAATGTACGTTTATTGCTCTCGTGAGCCAGTGAAATCATTGCACTTGAACACCCAACGCTCAAATAGATCATTTCACATTAACAGTGAGAGGGAGCCCCTTTTTGAGCTCCAGATAACATGAACATGAACCATAAACAGGGTGGAGACGTTGGTGTTCAGCACAAGACTTTCCCAGAACTCATTGAAGCCAAAATCATATCTTGAATTCACATTCAAGCACGCATGAGATGCCGTCGAGTAAATAATGCAAGAAACATTTCAATAATAACTTTGGAAACAGTTTAGAGTCACTCACCTCCATGGCTCAGAAACCATCCATCAAATATCATCGCCTTACTCAAATCCAAGCCTTAGATCACAAACGCAAAGCAATCAAGCCCTTTAAAAGTTCGGACAGCACTTCCCCTAAATTTACTTACTTTTCCAGCCGTCATGGCTTCATTATATTTCTCATTCAAACCCAAAGGTACACACACAACAACAAGTTCATTCAATAGCCATTCAGCAAGCTCCCAGAAGTACAAATACAAGTCAAGCTAGGGAAATGTCCGGAAATGAAAGTTAAGCTCAAACCCAGAAAAACAGTTTTTGACATCATTTTGCGGTAATGGCACCAAAGGCACTACGATTATCGGACGAAGGTCCAAGACCCACCGTTTCGAAGCTAAGAGATCGGGCTACAATGTTGTAGAAGGCAACTCTGTCCAGTATCGAGTGTAACCAGGTCAAAAATGCAAGTTACTACACCTGAACCGCAAAAACAGGTTCACCAATCGCATTGTGGTGCAAACATGATGAATCAACCTACCTAAGTCCAAATTCAGAAATTCCAAAGCCATCCGAAAGATAAGAAACAGGGCTACATTTCATCAGAAGACCTCAACAACCAATTCGGAAGCATTCCCAACCAAAATAACTAATTACAGACGCAATTCTCACATTCGGGTAAAACCGGGGCTGCAAGGGTAATTCCGTCTTTTCACAAGATACGCTGCTCGGATTGACCTGAAAATTAGAAAATTTCCGGGTTCTCACACTCATTCTTTCGGGGCGTCACAAACTCCCCTCCTTAAAAGAATGTCGTCCTCGACATTCCATCTTATACCAATCAAGTCGAGACATCCCGCAAGAATCACTAATATTTCAGACCAAACCCACTGTCCGGGATCCTAAACTTCAAGCCTAGGATACGCTACAAGAATCTGAAACCTAAGCTCTGATACCAACTGTGACGGCCCCACCTCCCCCTAAGGCGAACCAAAGGGTTCGGCGGGCCGCCTGCCCAGCTCTCGCCGGGACTCAGTCGTTCACTACAGTCCTCAAATGAATTACAATATAAATCTCAAATATTACAACATGTTCTTCAATAATTACATGTCATAAGCGAAGCGGAAACTAAATTTTCAACTATACATCAAATGATTCCAAATCCAAACTGTAGAAGATATATGCCATCCAGCCACATGAATAAGTACTACTCGCCCTTCCTTCGCCTTGTGCCCTGTGGAGGGGAATAAAATCGTTTTGGGGTGAGCTAGAAGCTCAGCGAGTAACCAGTAAAAGCAGTCATCAAATATATTTCACAATAATGCATTTCAATGATGTCATGATTCCAAGATCAAATGTACGTTTATTGCTCTCGTGAGCCAGTGAAATCATTGCACTTGAACACCCAACGCTCAAATAGATCATTTCACATTAACAGTGAGAGGGAGCCCCTTTTTGAGCTCCAGATAACATGAACATGAACCATAAACAGGGTGGAGACGTTGGTGTCCAGCACAAGATTTTTCCAGAACTCATTGAAGCCAAAATCATATCATGAATTCACATGCAAGCACGCATGAGATGCCGTCGAGTAAATAATGCCAGAGACATTTCAATAATAACTTTGGAAACAGTTTAGGGTCACTCACCTCCATGGCTCAGAAACCATCCATCAAATATCATCGCCTTACTCAAATCCAAGCCTTAGATCACAAACGCAAAGCAATCAAGCCCTTTAAAAGTTCGGACAGCACTTCCCCTAAATTTGCTTACTTTTCCAGCCGTCATGGCTTCATTATATTTCTCATTCAAACCCAAAAGTACACACACAACAACAAGTTCATTCAATAGCCATTCAGCAAGCTCCCAGAAGTACAAATACAAGTCAAGCTAGGGAAAAGTCCGGAAATGAAAGTTAAGCTCAAACCCAGAAAAACAGTTTTTGACATCATTTTACGGTAATGGCACCAAAGGCACTACGATTATCGGATGAAGGTCCAAGACCCACCGTTTCGAAGCTAAGAGATCGGGCTACAATGTTGTAGAAGGCAACTCTGTCCAGTATCGAGTGTAACCAGGTCAAAAATGCAAGATACTACACCAGAACCGCAAAAACAGGTTCACCAATCGCATTGTGGTGCAAACATCATGAATCAACCTACCTAAGTCCAAATTCAGAAATTTCAAAGCCATCCGAAAGATAAGAAACAGGGCTACATTTCATCAGAAGACCTCAACAACCAATTCGGAAGCATTCCCAACCAAAATAACCAATTACAGACGCAATTCTCACATTCGGGTAAAATCGGGGCTGCAAGGGTAATTCCGTCTTTTCACAAGATACGCTGCTCGGATTGACCTGAAAATTAGAAAATTTCCGGGTTCTCACACTCATTCTTTCGGGGCGTCACAAACTCCCCTCCTTAGAAGAATGTCGTCCTTGACATTCCATCTTATACCAATCAAGTCGAGACATCCCGCAAGAATCACTAATATTTCAGACCAAACCCACTGTCCGGCATCCTAAACTTCAAGCCTAGGATACACTACAAGAATCTGAAGCCTAAGCTCTGATACCAACTGTGACGGCCCCACCTCCCCCTAAGGCGAACCAAAGGGTTCGGCGGGCCGCCTGCCCAGCTCTCGCCGGGACTCAGTCGTTCACTACAGTCCTCAAATGAATTACAATATAAATCACAAATATTACAACATGTTCTTCAATAATTACATGTCATAACCGAAGCGGAAAGTAAATTTTGAACTATACATCAAATGATTCCAAATCCAAACTGTACAAGATATATGCCATCCAGCCACATGAATAAGTACTACTCGCCCTTCCTTCGCCTTGAGCCCTGTGGAGGGGAATAAAATCGTTTTGGGGTGAGCTAGAAGCTCAGCGAGTAACCAGTAAAAGCAGTCATCAAATATATTTCACAATAATGCATTTCAATGATGTCATGATTCCAAGATCAAATGTACGTTTATTGCTCTCGTGAGCCAGTGAAATCATTGCACTTGAACACCCAACGCTCAAATAGATCATTTCACATTAACAGTGAGAGGGAGCCCCTTTTTGAGCTCCAGATAACATGAACATGAACCATAAACAGGGTGGAGACGTTGGTGTTCAGCACAAGACTTTTCCAGAACTCATTGAAGCCAAAATCATATCATGAATTCACATGCAAGCACGCATGAGATGCCGTCGAGTAAATAATGCCAGAAACATTTCAATAATAACTTTGGAAACAGTTTAGGGTCACTCACCTCTATGGCTCAGAAACCATCCATCAAATATCATCGCCTTACTCAAATCCAAGCCTTAGATCACAAACGCAAAGCAATCAAGCCCTTTAAAAGTTCGGACAGCACTTCCCCTAAATTTACTTACTTTTCCAGCCGTCTTGGCTTCATTATATTTCTCATTCAAACCCAAAGGTACACTCACAACAACAAGTTCATTCAATAGCCATTCAGCAAGCTCCCAGAAGTACAAATACAAGTCAAGCTAGGGAAATGTCCGGAAATGAAAGTTAAGCTCAAACCCAGAAAAACAGTTTTTGACATCATTTTACGGTAATGGCACCAAAGGCACTACGATTATCGGATGAAGGTCCAAGACCCACCGTTTCGAAGCTAAGAGATCGGGCTACAATGTTGTAGAAGGCAACTCTGTCCAGTATCGAGTGTAACCAGGTCAAAAATGCAAGATACTACACCAGAACCGCAAAAACAGGTTCACCAATCGCATTGTGGTGCAAACATCATGAATCAACCTACCTAAGTCCAAATTCAGAAATTCTAAAGCCATCCGAAAGATAAGAAACAGGGCTACATTTCATCAGAAGACCTCAACAACCAATTCGGAAGCATTCCCAACCAAAATAACCAATTACAGACGCAATTCTCACATTCGGGTAAAATCGGGGCTGCAAGGGTAATTCCGTCTTTTCACAAGATACGCTGCTCGGATTGACCTGAAAATTAGAAAATTTCCGGGTTCTCACACTCATTCTTTCGGGGCGTCACAAACTCCCCTCCTTAAAAGAATGTCGTCCTCGACATTCCATCTTATACCAATCAAGTCGAGACATCCCGCAAGAATCACTAATATTTCAGACCAAACCCACTGTCCGGCATCCTAAACTTCAAGCCTAGGATACACTACAAGAATCTGAAGCCTAAGCTCTGATACCAACTGTGACGGCCCCACCTCCCCCTAAGGCGAACCAAAGGGTTCGGCGGGCCGCCTGCCCAGCTCTCGCCGGGACTCAGTCGTTCACTATAGTCCTCAAATGAATTACAATATAAATCTCAAATATTACAACATGTTCTTCAATAATTACATGTCATAAGCGAAGCGGAAACTAAATTTTCAACTATACATCAAATGATTCCAAATCCAAACTGTACAAGATATATGCCATCCAGCCGCATGAATAAGTACTACTCGCCATTCCTTCGCCTTGAGCCCTGTGGAGGGGAATAAAATCGTTTTGGGGTGAGCTAGAAGCTCAGCGAGTAACCAGTAAAAGCAGTCATCAAATATATTTCACAATAATGCATTTCAATGATGTCATGATTCCAAGATCAAATGTACGTTTATTGCTCTCGTGAGCCAGTGAAATCATTGCACTTGAACACCCAACGCTCAAATAGATCATTTCACATTAACAGTGAGAGGGAGCCCCTTTTTGAGCTCCAGATAACATGAACATGAACCATAAACAGGGTGGAGACGTTGGTGTCCAGCACAAGATTTTTCCAGAACTCATTGAAGCCAAAATCATATCATGAATTCACATGCAAGCACGCATGAGATGCCGTCGAGTAAATAATGCCAGAGACATTTCAATAATAACTTTGGAAACAGTTTAGGGTCACTCACCTCCATGGCTCAGAAACCATCCATCAAATATCATCGCCTTACTCAAATCCAAGCCTTAGATCACAAACGCAAAGCAATCAAGCCCTTTAAAAGTTCGGACAGCACTTCCCCTAAATTTGCTTACTTTTCCAGCCGTCATGGCTTCATTATATTTCTCATTCAAACCCAAAGGTACAAACACAACAACAAGTTCATTCAATAGCCATTCAGCAAGCTCCCAGAAGTACAAATACAAGTCAAGCTAGGGAAAAGTCCGGAAATGAAAGTTAAGCTCAAACCCAGAAAAACAGTTTTTGACATCATTTTGCGGTAATGGCACCAAAGGCACTACGATTATCGGATGAAGGTCCAAGACCCACCGTTTCGAAGCTAAGAGATCGGGCTACAATGCTGAAGAAGGCAAATCTGTCCAGTATCGAGTGTATCCAGGTCAAAAATGCAAGATACTACACCAGAACCGCAAAAATAGGTCCACCAATCGCATTCTGGTGCAAACATCATAAATCAACCTACGTAAGTCCAAATTCAGAAATTCCAAAGCCATTCGAAAGATAAGAAACAGGGCTACATTTCATCAGAAGACCTCAACAACCAATTCGGAAGCATTCCCAACCAAAATAACCAATTACAGACGCAATTCTCACATTCTGGTAAAACCAGGGCAGCAAGGGTAATTCCGTCTTTTCACAAGATACGCTGCTCGGATTGACCTGAAAATTAGAAAATTTCCGGGTTCTCACACTCATTCTTTCGGGGCGTCACAAACTCCCCTCCTTAAAAGAATGTCGTCCTCGACATTCCATCTTATACCAATCAAGTCGATACATCCCGCAAGAATCACTAATATTTCAGACCAAACCCACTGTCCGGCATCCTGAACTTCAAGCCTAGAATACACTACAAGAATCTGAAGCCTAAGCTCTGATACCAACTGTGACGGCCCCACCTCCCCCTAAGGCGAACCAAAGGGTTCGGCGGGCCGCCTGCCCAGCTCTCGCCGGGACTCAGTCGTTCACTACAGTCCTCAAATAAATTACAATATAAATCTCAAATATTACAACATGTCCTTCAATAATTACATGTCATAACCGAAGCGGAAACTAAATTTTCAACTATACATCAAATGATTCCAAATCCAAACTGTACAAGATATATGCCATCCAGCCACATGAATAAGTACTACTCGCCCTTCCTTCGCCTTTAGCCCTGTGGAGGGGAATAAAATCGTTTTGGGGTGAGCTAGAAGCTCAGCGGGTAACCAGTAAAACCAGTCATCAAATATATTTCACAATAATGCATTTCAATGATGTCATGATTCCAAGAATAAATGTACGTTTATTGCTCTCGTGAGCCTGTGAAATCATTGCACTTGAACACCCAACGCTCAAATAGATCATTTCACATTAACAGTGAGAGGGAGCCCTTTTTGAGCTCCAGATAACATGAACATGAACCATAAACAGGGTGGAGACGTTGGTGTCCAGCACAAGACTTTCCCAGAACTCATTGAAGCCAAAATCATATCTTGAATTCACATGCAAGCACGCATGAGATGCCGTCGAGTAAATAATGCCAGAAACATTTCAATAATAACTTTGGAAACAGTTTAGGGTCACTCACCTCCATGGCTCAGAAACCATCCATCAAATATCATCGCCTTACTCAAATCCAAGCCTTAGATCACAAACGCAAAGCAATCAAGCCCTTTAAAAGTTCGGACAGCACTTCCCCTAAATTTGCTTACTTTTCCAGCCGTCATGGCTTCATTATATTTCTCTTTCAAACCCAAAGGTACAAACACAACAACAAGTTCATTCAATAGCCATTCAGCAAGCTCCCAGAAGTACAAATACAAGTCAAGCTAGGGAAAAGTCCGGAAATGAAAGTTAAGCTCAAACCCAGAAAAACAGTTTTTGACATCATTTTGCGGTAATGGCACCAAAGGCACTACGATTATCGGATGAAGGTCCAAGACCCACCGTTTCGAAGCTAAGAGATCGGGCTACAATGCTGAAGAAGGCAACTCTGTCCAGTATCGAGTGTATCCAGGTCAAA
Organism: Coffea arabica; assembly: GCF_036785885.1. Classification (NCBI taxonomy): domain Eukaryota; kingdom Viridiplantae; phylum Streptophyta; class Magnoliopsida; order Gentianales; family Rubiaceae; genus Coffea; species Coffea arabica. The sequence continues at coordinate 18,713,626 of NC_092318.1, read as the reverse complement.
AATGCAAGATACTACACCAGAACCGCAAAACCAGGTCCACCAATTGCATTCTGGTGCAAACATCATAAATCAACCTACCTAAGTCCAAATTCAGAAATTCCAAAGCCATCCGAAAGATAAGAAACAGGGCTACATTTCATCAGAAGACCTCAACAACCAATTCGGAAGCATTCCCAACCAAAATAACCAATTACAGACGCAATTCTCACATTCTGGTAAAACCAGGGCAGCAAGGGTAATTCCGTCTTTTCACAAGATACGCTGCTCGGATTGACCTGAAAATTAGAAAATTTCCGGGTTCTCACACTCATTCTTTCGGGGCGTCACAAACTCTCCTCCTTAAAAGAATGTCGTCCTCGACATTCCATCTTATACCAATCAAGTCGAGACATCCCGCAAGAATCACTAATATTTCAGACCAAACCCACTGTCCGGCATCCTAAACTTCAAGCCTAGGATACACTACAAGAATCTGAAGCCTAAGCTCTGATACCAACTGTGACGGCCCCACCTCCCCCTAAGGCGAACCAAAGGGTTCGGCGGGCCGCCTGCCCAGCTCTCGCCGGGACTCAGTCGTTCACTACAGTCCTCAAATGAATTACAATATAAATCTCAAATATTACAACATGTTCTTCAATAATTACATGTCATAAGCGAAGCGGAAACTAAATTTTCAACTATACATCAAATGATTCCAAATCCAAACTGTACAAGATATATGCCATCCAGCCGCATGAATAAGTACTACTCGCCATTCCTTCGCCTTGAGCCCTGTGGAGGGGAATAAAATCGTTTTGGGGTGAGCTAGAAGCTCAGCGAGTAACCAGTAAAAGCAGTCATCAAATATATTTCACAATAATGCATTTCAATGATGTCATGATTTCAAGATCAAATGTACGTTTATTGCTCTCGTGAGCCTGTGAAATCATTGCACTTGAACACCCAACGCTCAAATAGATCATTTCACATTAACAGTGAGAGGGAGCCCCTTTTTGAGCTCCAGATAACATGAACATGAACCATAAACAGGGTGGAGACGTTGGTGTCCAACACAAGACTTTCCCAGAACTCATTGAAGCCAAAATCATATCTTGAATTCACATTCAAGCACGCATGAGATGCCGTCGAGTAAATAATGCAAGAAACATTTCAATAATAACTTTGGAAACAGTTTAGGGTCACTCACCTCCATGGCTCAGAAACCATCCATCAAATATCATCGCCTTACTCAAATCCAAGCCTTAGATCACAAACGCAAAGCAATCAAGCCCTTTAAAAGTTCGGACAGCACTTCCCCTAAATTTACTTACTTTTCCAGCCGTCATGGCTTCATTATATTTCTCATTCAAACCCAAAGGTGCACACACAACAACAAGTTCATTCAATAGCCATTCAGCAAGCTCCCAGAAGTACAAATACAAGTCAAGCTAGGGAAATGTCCGGAAATGAAAGTTAAGCTCAAACCCAGAAAAATAGTTTTTGACATTATTTTACGGTAATTGCACCAAAGGCACTACGATTATCGGATAAAGGTCCAAGACCCACCGTTTCGAAGCTAAGAGATCGGGCTACAATGCTGAAGAAGGCAACTCTTTCCAGTATCGAGTGTAACCAGGTCAAAATTGCAAGATACTACACCAGAACCGCAAAAACAGGTTCACCAATCGCATTGTGGTGCAAACATCATGAATCAACCTAGCTAAGTCCAAATTCAGAAATTCCAAAGCCATCCGAAAGATAAGAAACAGGGCTACATTTCATCAGAAGACCTCAACAACCAATTCGGAAGCATTCCCAACCAAAATAACCAATTACAGACGCAATTCTCACATTCTGGTAAAACCAGGGCAGTAAGGGTAATTCCGTCTTTTCACAAGATACGCTGCTCGGATTGACCTGAAAATTAGAAAATTTCCGGGTTCTCACACTCATTCTTTCGGGGCGTCACAAACTCCCCTCCTTAAAAGAATGTCGTCCTCGACATTCCATCTTATACCAATCAAGTCGATACATCCCGCAAGAATCACTAATATTTCAGACCAAACCCACTGTCCGGCATCCTGAACTTCAAGCCTAGAATACACTACAAGAATCTGAAGCCTAAGCTCTGATACCAACTGTGACGGCCCCACCTCCCCCTAAGGCGAACCAAAGGGTTCGGCGGGCCGCCTGCCCAGCTCTCGCCGGGACTCAGTCGTTCACTACAGTCCTCAAATAAATTACAATATAAATCTCAAATATTACAACATGTCCTTCAATAATTACATGTCATAACCGAAGCGGAAACTAAATTTTCAACTATACATCAAATGATTCCAAATCCAAACTGTACAAGATATATGCCATCCAGCCACATGAATAAGTACTACTCGCCCTTCCTTCGCCTTTAGCCCTGTGGAGGGGAATAAAATCGTTTTGGGGTGAGCTAGAAGCTCAGCGGGTAACCAGTAAAACCAGTCATCAAATATATTTCACAATAATGCATTTCAATGATGTCATGATTCCAAGAATAAATGTACGTTTATTGCTCTCGTGAGCCTGTGAAATCATTGCACTTGAACACCCAACGCTCAAATAGATCATTTCACATTAACAGTGAGAGGGAGCCCTTTTTGAGCTCCAGATAACATGAACATGAACCATAAACAGGGTGGAGACGTTGGTGTCCAGCACAAGACTTTCCCAGAACTCATTGAAGCCAAAATCATATCTTGAATTCACATGCAAGCACGCATGAGATGCCGTCGAGTAAATAATGCCAGAAACATTTCAATAATAACTTTGGAAACAGTTTAGGGTCACTCACCTCCATGGCTCAGAAACCATCCATCAAATATCATCGCCTTACTCAAATCCAAGCCTTAGATCACAAACGCAAAGCAATCAAGCCCTTTAAAAGTTCGGACAGCACTTCCCCTAAATTTGCTTACTTTTCCAGCCGTCATGGCTTCATTATATTTCTCTTTCAAACCCAAAGGTACAAACACAACAACAAGTTCATTCAATAGCCATTCAGCAAGCTCCCAGAAGTACAAATACAAGTCAAGCTAGGGAAAAGTCCGGAAATGAAAGTTAAGCTCAAACCCAGAAAAACAGTTTTTGACATCATTTTGCGGTAATGGCACCAAAGGCACTACGATTATCGGATGAAGGTCCAAGACCCACCGTTTCGAAGCTAAGAGATCGGGCTACAATGCTGAAGAAGGCAACTCTGTCCAGTATCGAGTGTATCCAGGTCAAAAATGCAAGATACTACACCAGAACCGCAAAACCAGGTCCACCAATTGCATTCTGGTGCAAACATCATAAATCAACCTACCTAAGTCCAAATTCAGAAATTCCAAAGCCATCCGAAAGATAAGAAACAGGGCTACATTTCATCAGAAGACCTCAACAACCAATTCGGAAGCATTCCCAACCAAAATAACCAATTACAGACGCAATTCTCACATTCTGGTAAAACCAGGGCAGCAAGGGTAATTCCGTCTTTTCACAAGATACGCTGCTCGGATTGACCTGAAAATTAGAAAATTTCCGGGTTCTCACACTCATTCTTTCGGGGCGTCACAAACTCTCCTCCTTAAAAGAATGTCGTCCTCGACATTCCATCTTATACCAATCAAGTCGAGACATCCCGCAAGAATCACTAATATTTCAGACCAAACCCACTGTCCGGCATCCTAAACTTCAAGCCTAGGATACACTACAAGAATCTGAAGCCTAAGCTCTGATACCAACTGTGACGGCCCCACCTCCCCCTAAGGCGAACCAAAGGGTTCGGCGGGCCGCCTGCCCAGCTCTCGCCGGGACTCAGTCGTTCACTACAGTCCTCAAATGAATTACAATATAAATCTCAAATATTACAACATGTTCTTCAATAATTACATGTCATAAGCGAAGCGGAAACTAAATTTTCAACTATACATCAAATGATTCCAAATCCAAACTGTACAAGATATATGCCATCCAGCCGCATGAATAAGTACTACTCGCCATTCCTTCGCCTTGAGCCCTGTGGAGGGGAATAAAATCGTTTTGGGGTGAGCTAGAAGCTCAGCGAGTAACCAGTAAAAGCAGTCATCAAATATATTTCACAATAATGCATTTCAATGATGTCATGATTTCAAGATCAAATGTACGTTTATTGCTCTCGTGAGCCTGTGAAATCATTGCACTTGAACACCCAACGCTCAAATAGATCATTTCACATTAACAGTGAGAGGGAGCCCCTTTTTGAGCTCCAGATAACATGAACATGAACCATAAACAGGGTGGAGACGTTGGTGTCCAACACAAGACTTTCCCAGAACTCATTGAAGCCAAAATCATATCTTGAATTCACATTCAAGCACGCATGAGATGCCGTCGAGTAAATAATGCAAGAAACATTTCAATAATAACTTTGGAAACAGTTTAGGGTCACTCACCTCCATGGCTCAGAAACCATCCATCAAATATCATCGCCTTACTCAAATCCAAGCCTTAGATCACAAACGCAAAGCAATCAAGCCCTTTAAAAGTTCGGACAGCACTTCCCCTAAATTTACTTACTTTTCCAGCCGTCATGGCTTCATTATATTTCTCATTCAAACCCAAAGGTGCACACACAACAACAAGTTCATTCAATAGCCATTCAGCAAGCTCCCAGAAGTACAAATACAAGTCAAGCTAGGGAAATGTCCGGAAATGAAAGTTAAGCTCAAACCCAGAAAAATAGTTTTTGACATTATTTTACGGTAATTGCACCAAAGGCACTACGATTATCGGATAAAGGTCCAAGACCCACCGTTTCGAAGCTAAGAGATCGGGCTACAATGCTGAAGAAGGCAACTCTTTCCAGTATCGAGTGTAACCAGGTCAAAATTGCAAGATACTACACCAGAACCGCAAAAACAGGTTCACCAATCGCATTGTGGTGCAAACATCATGAATCAACCTAGCTAAGTCCAAATTCAGAAATTCCAAAGCCATCCGAAAGATAAGAAACAGGGCTACATTTCATCAGAAGACCTCAACAACCAATTCGGAAGCATTCCCAACCAAAATAACCAATTACAGACGCAATTCTCACATTCTGGTAAAACCAGGGCAGTAAGGGTAATTCCGTCTTTTCACAAGATACGCTGCTCGGATTGACCTGAAAATTAGAAAATTTCCGGGTTCTCACACTCATTCTTTCGGGGCGTCACAAACTCTCCTCCTTAAAAGAATGTCGTCCTCGACATTCCATCTTATACCAATCAAGTCGAGACATCCCGCAAGAATCACTAATATTTCAGACCAAACCCACTGTCCGGCATCCTAAACTTCAAGCCTAGGATACACTACAAGAATCTGAAGCCTAAGCTCTGATACCAACTGTGACGGCCCCACCTCCCCCTAAGGCGAACCAAAGGGTTCGGCGGGCCGCCTGCCCAGCTCTCGCCGGGACTCAGTCGTTCACTACAGTCCTCAAATGAATTACAATATAAATCTCAAATATTACAACATGTTCTTCAATAATTACATGTCATAAGCGAAGCGGAAACTAAATTTTCAACTATACATCAAATGATTCCAAATCCAAACTGTACAAGATATATGCCATCCAGCCGCATGAATAAGTACTACTCGCCATTCCTTCGCCTTGAGCCCTGTGGAGGGGAATAAAATCGTTTTGGGGTGAGCTAGAAGCTCAGCGAGTAACCAGTAAAAGCAGTCATCAAATATATTTCACAATAATGCATTTCAATGATGTCATGATTCCAAGATCAAATGTACGTTTATTGCTCTCGTGAGCCAGTGAAATCATTGCACTTGAACACCCAACGCTCAAATAGATCATTTCACATTAACAGTGAGAGGGAGCCCCTTTTTGAGCTCCAGATAACATGAACATGAACCATAAACAGGGTGGAGACGTTGGTGTCCAACACAAGACTTTCCCAGAACTCATTGAAGCCAAAATCATATCTTGAATTCACATTCAAGCACGCATGAGATGCCGTCGAGTAAATAATGCAAGAAACATTTCAATAATAACTTTGGAAACAGTTTAGGGTCACTCACCTCCATGGCTCAGAAACCATCCATCAAATATCATCGCCTTACTCAAATCCAAGCCTTAGATCACAAACGCAAAGCAATCAAGCCCTTTAAAAGTTCGGACAGCACTTCCCCTAAATTTACTTACTTTTCCAGCCGTCATGGCTTCATTATATTTCTCATTCAAACCCAAAGGTACACACACAACAACAAGTTCATTCAATAGCCATTCAGCAAGCTCCCAGAAGTACAAATACAAGTCAAGCTAGGGAAATGTCCGGAAATGAAAGTTAAGCTCAAACCCAGAAAAATAGTTTTTGACATTATTTTACGGTAATTGCACCAAAGGCACTACGATTATCGGATAAAGGTCCAAGACCCACCGTTTCGAAGCTAAGAGATCGGGCTACAATGTTGTAGAAGGCAACTCTGTCCAGTATCGAGTGTAACCAGGTCAAAATTGCAAGATACTACACCAGAACCGCAAAAACAGGTTCACCAATCGCATTGTGGTGCAAACATCATGAATCAACCTAGCTAAGTCCAAATTCAGAAATTCCAAAGCCATCCGAAAGATAAGAAACAGGGCTACATTTCATCAGAAGACCTCAACAACCAATTCGGAAGCATTCCCAACCAAAATAACCAATTACAGACGCAATTCTCACATTCGGGTAAAATCGGGGCTGCAAGGGTAATTCCGTCTTTTCACAAGATACGCTGCTCGGATTGACCTGAAAATTAGAAAATTTCCGGGTTCTCACACTCATTCTTTCGGGGCGTCACAAACTCCCCTCCTTAAAAGAATGTCGTCCTCGACATTCCATCTTATACCAATCAAGTCGAGACATCCCGCAAGAATCACTAATATTTCAGACCAAACCCACTGTCCGGCATCCTAAACTTCAAGCCTAGGATACACTACAAGAATCTGAAGCCTAAGCTCTGATATCAACTGTGACGGCCCCACCTCCCCCTAAGGCGAACCAAAGGGTTCGGCGGGCCGCCTGCCCAGCTCTCGCCGGGACTCAGTCGTTCACTACAGTCCTCAAATGAATTACAATATAAATCTCAAATATTACAACATGTTCTTCAATAATTACATGTCATAAGCGAAGCGGAAACTAAATTTTCAACTATACATCAAATGATTCCAAATCCAAACTGTACAAGATATATGCCATCCAGCCGCATGAATAAGTACTACTCGCCATTCCTTCGCCTTGAGCCCTGTGGAGGGGAATAAAATCGTTTTGGGGTGAGCTAGAAGCTCAGCGAGTAACCAGTAAAAGCAGTCATCAAATATATTTCACAATAATGCATTTCAATGATGTCATGATTCCAAGATCAAATGTACGTTTATTGCTCTCGTGAGCCAGTGAAATCATTGCACTTGAACACCCAACGCTCAAATAGATCATTTCACATTAACAGTGAGAGGGAGCCCCTTTTTGAGCTCCAGATAACATGAACATGAACCATAAACAGGGTGGAGACGTTGGTGTCCAACACAAGACTTTCCCAGAACTCATTGAAGCCAAAATCATATCTTGAATTCACATTCAAGCACGCATGAGATGCCGTCGAGTAAATAATGCAAGAAACATTTCAATAATAACTTTGGAAACAGTTTAGGGTCACTCACCTCCATGGCTCAGAAACAATCCATCAAATATCATCGCCTTACTCAAATCCAAGCCTTAGATCACAAACGCAAAGCAATCAAGCCCTTTAAAAGTTCGGACAGCACTTCCCCTAAATTTACTTACTTTTCCAGCCGTCATGGCTTCATTATATTTCTCATTCAAACCCAAAGGTACACACACAACAACAAGTTCATTCAATAGCCATTCAGCAACCTCCCAGAAGTACAAATACAAGTCAAGCTAGGGAAATGTCCGGAAATGAAAGTTAAGCTCAAACCCAGAAAAACAGTTTTTGACATCATTTTACGGTAATGGCACCAAAGGCACTACGATTATCGGATGAAGGTCCAAGACCCACCGTTTCGAAGCTAAGAGATCGGGCTACAATGTTGTAGAAGGCAACTCTGTCCAGTATCGAGTGTAACCAGGTCAAAAATGCAAGATACTACACCAGAACCGCAAAAACAGGTTCACCAATCGCATTGTGGTGCAAACATCATGAATCAACCTACCTAAGTCCAAATTCAGAAATTCCAAAGCCATCCGAAAGATAAGAAACAGGGCTACATTTCATCAGAAGACCTCAACAACCAATTCGGAAGCATTCCCAACCAAAATAACCAATTACAGACGCAATTCTCACATTCGGGTAAAATCGGGGCTGCAAGGGTAATTCCGTCTTTTCACAAGATACGCTGCTCGGATTGACCTGAAAATTAGAAAATTTCCGGGTTCTCACACTCATTCTTTCGGGGCGTCACAAACTCCCCTCCTTAAAAGAATGTCGTCCTCGACATTCCATCTTATACCAATCAAGTCGAGACATCCCGCAAGAATCACTAATATTTCAGACCAAACCCACTGTCCGGCATCCTAAACTTCAAGCCTAGGATACACTACAAGAATCTGAAGCCTAAGCTCTGATACCAACTGTGACGGCCCCACCTCCCCCTAAGGCGAACCAAAGGGTTCGGCGGGCCGCCTGCCCAGCTCTCGCCGGGACTCAGTCGTTCACTATAGTCCTCAAATGAATTACAATATAAATCTCAAATATTACAACATGTTCTTCAATAATTACATGTCATAAGCGAAGCGGAAACTAAATTTTCAACTATACATCAAATGATTCCAAATCCAAACTGTACAAGATATATGCCATCCAGCCGCATGAATAAGTACTACTCGCCATTCCTTCGCCTTGAGCCCTGTGGAGGGGAATAAAATCGTTTTGGGGTGAGCTAGAAGCTCAGCGAGTAACCAGTAAAAGCAGTCATCAAATATATTTCACAATAATGCATTTCAATGATGTCATGATTCCAAGATCAAATGTACGTTTATTGCTCTCGTGAGCCAGTGAAATCATTGCACTTGAACACCCAACGCTCAAATAGATCATTTCACATTAACAGTGAGAGGGAGCCCCTTTTTGAGCTCCAGATAACATGAACATGAACCATAAACAGGGTGGAGACGTTGGTGTCCAGCACAAGATTTTTCCAGAACTCATTGAAGCCAAAATCATATCATGAATTCACATGCAAGCACGCATGAGATGCCGTCGAGTAAATAATGCCAGAGACATTTCAATAATAACTTTGGAAACAGTTTAGGGTCACTCACCTCCATGGCTCAGAAACCATCCATCAAATATCATCGCCTTACTCAAATCCAAGCCTTAGATCACAAACGCAAAGCAATCAAGCCCTTTAAAAGTTCGGACAGCACTTCCCCTAAATTTGCTTACTTTTCCAGCCGTCATGGCTTCATTATATTTCTCATTCAAACCCAAAGGTACAAACACAACAACAAGTTCATTCAATAGCCATTCAGCAAGCTCCCAGAAGTACAAATACAAGTCAAGCTAGGGAAAAGTCCGGAAATGAAAGTTAAGCTCAAACCCAGAAAAACAGTTTTTGACATCATTTTGCGGTAATGGCACCAAAGGCACTACGATTATCGGATGAAGGTCCAAGACCCACCGTTTCGAAGCTAAGAGATCGGGCTACAATGCTGAAGAAGGCAAATCTGTCCAGTATCGAGTGTATCCAGGTCAAAAATGCAAGATACTACACCAGAACCGCAAAAATAGGTCCACCAATCGCATTCTGGTGCAAACATCATAAATCAACCTACGTAAGTCCAAATTCAGAAATTCCAAAGCCATTCGAAAGATAAGAAACAGGGCTACATTTCATCAGAAGACCTCAACAACCAATTCGGAAGCATTCCCAACCAAAATAACCAATTACAGACGCAATTCTCACATTCTGGTAAAACCAGGGCAGCAAGGGTAATTCCGTCTTTTCACAAGATACGCTGCTCGGATTGACCTGAAAATTAGAAAATTTCCGGGTTCTCACACTCATTCTTTCGGGGCGTCACAAACTCCCCTCCTTAAAAGAATGTCGTCCTCGACATTCCATCTTATACCAATCAAGTCGATACATCCCGCAAGAATCACTAATATTTCAGACCAAACCCACTGTCCGGCATCCTAAACTTCAAGCCTAGAATACACTACAAGAATCTGAAGCCTAAGCTCTGATACCAACTGTGACGGCCCCACCTCCCCCTAAGGCGAACCAAAGGGTTCGGCGGGCCGCCTGCCCAGCTCTCGCCGGGACTCAGTCGTTCACTACAGTCCTCAAATAAATTACAATATAAATCTCAAATATTACAACATGTCCTTCAATAATTACATGTCATAACCGAAGCGGAAACTAAATTTTCAACTATACATCAAATGATTCCAAATCCAAACTGTACAAGATATATGCCATCCAGCCACATGAATAAGTACTACTCGCCCTTCCTTCGCCTTTAGCCCTGTGGAGGGGAATAAAATCGTTTTGGGGTGAGCTAGAAGCTCAGCGGGTAACCAGTAAAACCAGTCATCAAATATATTTCACAATAATGCATTTCAATGATGTCATGATTCCAAGAATAAATGTACGTTTATTGCTCTCGTGAGCCTGTGAAATCATTGCACTTGAACACCCAACGCTCAAATAGATCATTTCACATTAACAGTGAGAGGGAGCCCTTTTTGAGCTCCAGATAACATGAACATGAACCATAAACAGGGTGGAGACGTTGGTGTCCAGCACAAGACTTTCCCAGAACTCATTGAAGCCAAAATCATATCTTGAATTCACATGCAAGCACGCATGAGATGCCGTCGAGTAAATAATGCCAGAAACATTTCAATAATAACTTTGGAAACAGTTTAGGGTCACTCACCTCCATGGCTCAGAAACCATCCATCAAATATCATCGCCTTACTCAAATCCAAGCCTTAGATCACAAACGCAAAGCAATCAAGCCCTTTAAAAGTTCGGACAGCACTTCCCCTAAATTTGCTTACTTTTCCAGCCGTCATGGCTTCATTATATTTCTCTTTCAAACCCAAAGGTACAAACACAACAACAAGTTCATTCAATAGCCATTCAGCAAGCTCCCAGAAGTACAAATACAAGTCAAGCTAGGGAAAAGTCCGGAAATGAAAGTTAAGCTCAAACCCAGAAAAACAGTTTTTGACATCATTTTGCGGTAATGGCACCAAAGGCACTACGATTATCGGATGAAGGTCCAAGACCCACCGTTTCGAAGCTAAGAGATCGGGCTACAATGCTGAAGAAGGCAACTCTGTCCAGTATCGAGTGTATCCAGGTCAAAAATGCAAGATACTACACCAGAACCGCAAAACCAGGTCCACCAATTGCATTCTGGTGCAAACATCATAAATCAACCTACCTAAGTCCAAATTCAGAAATTCCAAAGCCATCCGAAAGATAAGAAACAGGGCTACATTTCATCAGAAGACCTCAACAACCAATTCGGAAGCATTCCCAACCAAAATAACCAATTACAGACGCAATTCTCACATTCTGGTAAAACCAGGGCAGCAAGGGTAATTCCGTCTTTTCACAAGATACGCTGCTCGGATTGACCTGAAAATTAGAAAATTTCCGGGTTCTCACACTCATTCTTTCGGGGCGTCACAAACTCTCCTCCTTAAAAGAATGTCGTCCTCGACATTCCATCTTATACCAATCAAGTCGAGACATCCCGCAAGAATCACTAATATTTCAGACCAAACCCACTGTCCGGCATCCTAAACTTCAAGCCTAGGATACACTACAAGAATCTGAAGCCTAAGCTGCAAGCTCCCAGAAGTACAAATACAAGTCAAGCTAGGGAAATGTCCGGAAATGAAAGTTAAGCTCAAACCCAGAAAAATAGTTTTTGACATTATTTTACGGTAATTGCACCAAAGGCACTACGATTATCGGATAAAGGTCCAAGACCCACCGTTTCGAAGCTAAGAGATCGGGCTACAATGCTGAAGAAGGCAACTCTTTCCAGTATCGAGTGTAACCAGGTCAAAATTGCAAGATACTACACCAGAACCGCAAAAACAGGTTCACCAATCGCATTGTGGTGCAAACATCATGAATCAACCTAGCTAAGTCCAAATTCAGAAATTCCAAAGCCATCCGAAAGATAAGAAACAGGGCTACATTTCATCAGAAGACCTCAACAACCAATTCGGAAGCATTCCCAACCAAAATAACCAATTACAGACGCAATTCTCACATTCTGGTAAAACCAGGGCAGTAAGGGTAATTCCGTCTTTTCACAAGATACGCTGCTCGGATTGACCTGAAAATTAGAAAATTTCCGGGTTCTCACACTCATTCTTTCGGGGCGTCACAAACTCTCCTCCTTAAAAGAATGTCGTCCTCGACATTCCATCTTATACCAATCAAGTCGAGACATCCCGCAAGAATCACTAATATTTCAGACCAAACCCACTGTCCGGCATCCTAAACTTCAAGCCTAGGATACACTACAAGAATCTGAAGCCTAAGCTCTGATACCAACTGTGACGGCCCCACCTCCCCCTAAGGCGAACCAAAGGGTTCGGCGGGCCGCCTGCCCAGCTCTCGCCGGGACTCAGTCGTTCACTACAGTCCTCAAATGAATTACAATATAAATCTCAAATATTACAACATGTTCTTCAATAATTACATGTCATAAGCGAAGCGGAAACTAAATTTTCAACTATACATCAAATGATTCCAAATCCAAACTGTACAAGATATATGCCATCCAGCCGCATGAATAAGTACTACTCGCCATTCCTTCGCCTTGAGCCCTGTGGAAGGGAATAAAATCGTTTTGGGGTGAGCTAGAAGCTCAGCGAGTAACCAGTAAAAGCAGTCATCAAATATATTTCACAATAATGCATTTCAATGATGTCATGATTCCAAGATCAAATGTACGTTTATTGCTCTCGTGAGCCAGTGAAATCATTGCACTTGAACACCCAACGCTCAAATAGATCATTTCACATTAACAGTGAGAGGGAGCCCCTTTTTGAGCTCCAGATAACATGAACATGAACCATAAACAGGGTGGAGACGTTGGTGTCCAACACAAGACTTTCCCAGAACTCATTGAAGCCAAAATCATATCTTGAATTCACATTCAAGCACGCATGAGATGCCGTCGAGTAAATAATGCAAGAAACATTTCAATAATAACTTTGGAAACAGTTTAGGGTCACTCACCTCCATGGCTCAGAAACCATCCATCAAATATCATCGCCTTACTCAAATCCAAGCCTTAGATCACAAACGCAAAGCAATCAAGCCCTTTAAAAGTTCGGACAGCACTTCCCCTAAATTTACTTACTTTTCCAGCCGTCATGGCTTCATTATATTTCTCATTCAAACCCAAAGGTACACACACAACAACAAGTTCATTCAATAGCCATTCAGCAAGCTCCCAGAAGTACAAATACAAGTCAAGCTAGGGAAATGTCCGGAAATGAAAGTTAAGCTCAAACCCAGAAAAATAGTTTTTGACATTATTTTACGGTAATTGCACCAAAGGCACTACGATTATCGGATAAAGGTCCAAGACCCACCGTTTCGAAGCTAAGAGATCGGGCTACAATGTTGTAGAAGGCAACTCTGTCCAGTATCGAGTGTAACCAGGTCAAAATTGCAAGATACTACACCAGAACCGCAAAAACAGGTTCACCAATCGCATTGTGGTGCAAACATCATGAATCAACCTAGCTAAGTCCAAATTCAGAAATTCCAAAGCCATCCGAAAGATAAGAAACAGGGCTACATTTCATCAGAAGACCTCAACAACCAATTCGGAAGCATTCCCAACCAAAATAACCAATTACAGACGCAATTCTCACATTCGGGTAAAATCGGGGCTGCAAGGGTAATTCCGTCTTTTCACAAGATACGCTGCTCGGATTGACCTGAAAATTAGAAAATTTCCGGGTTCTCACACTCATTCTTTCGGGGCGTCACAAACTCCCCTCCTTAAAAGAATGTCGTCCTCGACATTCCATCTTATACCAATCAAGTCGAGACATCCCGCAAGAATCACTAATATTTCAGACCAAACCCACTGTCCGGCATCCTAAACTTCAAGCCTAGGATACACTACAAGAATCTGAAGCCTAAGCTCTGATACCAACTGTGACGGCCCCACCTCCCCCTAAGGCGAACCAAAGGGTTCGGCGGGCCGCCTGCCCAGCTCTCGCCGGGACTCAGTCGTTCACTACAGTCCTCAAATGAATTACAATATAAATCTCAAATATTACAACATGTTCTTCAATAATTACATGTCATAAGCGAAGCGGAAACTAAATTTTCAACTATACATCAAATGATTCCAAATCCAAACTGTACAAGATATATGCCATCCAGCCGCATGAATAAGTACTACTCGCCATTCCTTCGCCTTGAGCCCTGTGGAGGGGAATAAAATCGTTTTGGGGTGAGCTAGAAGCTCAGCGAGTAACCAGTAAAAGCAGTCATCAAATATATTTCACAATAATGCATTTCAATGATGTCATGATTCCAAGATCAAATGTACGTTTATTGCTCTCGTGAGCCAGTGAAATCATTGCACTTGAACACCCAACGCTCAAATAGATCATTTCACATTAACAGTGAGAGGGAGCCCCTTTTTGAGCTCCAGATAACATGAACATGAACCATAAACAGGGTGGAGACGTTGGTGTCCAACACAAGACTTTCCCAGAACTCATTGAAGCCAAAATCATATCTTGAATTCACATTCAAGCACGCATGAGATGCCGTCGAGTAAATAATGCAAGAAACATTTCAATAATAACTTTGGAAACAGTTTAGGGTCACTCACCTCCATGGCTCAGAAACCATCCATCAAATATCATCGCCTTACTCAAATCCAAGCCTTAGATCACAAACGCAAAGCAATCAAGCCCTTTAAAAGTTCGGACAGCACTTCCCCTAAATTTACTTACTTTTCCAGCCGTCATGGCTTCATTATATTTCTCATTCAAACCCAAAGGTACACACACAACAACAAGTTCATTCAATAGCCATTCAGCAAGCTCCCAGAAGTACAAATACAAGTCAAGCTAGGGAAATGTCCGGAAATGAAAGTTAAGCTCAAACCCAGAAAAATAGTTTTTGACATTATTTTACGGTAATTGCACCAAAGGCACTACGATTATCGGATAAAGGTCCAAGACCCACCGTTTCGAAGCTAAGAGATCGGGCTACAATGTTGTAGAAGGCAACTCTGTCCAGTATCGAGTGTAACCAGGTCAAAATTGCAAGATACTACACCAGAACCGCAAAAACAGGTTCACCAATCGCATTGTGGTGCAAACATCATGAATCAACCTAGCTAAGTCCAAATTCAGAAATTCCAAAGCCATCCGAAAGATAAGAAACAGGGCTACATTTCATCAGAAGACCTCAACAACCAATTCGGAAGCATTCCCAACCAAAATAACCAATTACAGACGCAATTCTCACATTCGGGTAAAATCGGGGCAGCAAGGGTAATTCCGTCTTTTCACAAGATACGCTGCTCGGATTGACCTGAAAATTAGAAAATTTCCGGGTTCTCACACTCATTCTTTCGGGGCGTCACAAACTCCCCTCCTTAAAAGAATGTCGTCCTCGACATTCCATCTTATACCAATCAAGTCGAGACATCCCGCAAGAATCACTAATATTTCAGACCAAACCCACTGTCCGGCATCCTAAACTTCAAGCCTAGGATACACTACAAGAATCTGAAGCCTAAGCTCTGATACCAACTGTGACGGCCCCACCTCCCCCTAAGGCGAACCAAAGGGTTCGGCGGGCCGCCTGCCCAGCTCTCGCCGGGACTCAGTCGTTCACTACAGTCCTCAAATGAATTACAATATAAATCTCAAATATTACAACATGTTCTTCAATAATTACATGTCATAAGCGAAGCGGAAACTAAATTTTCAACTATACATCAAATGATTCCAAATCCAAACTGTACAAGATATATGCCATCCAGCCGCATGAATAAGTACTACTCGCCATTCCTTCGCCTTGAGCCCTGTGGAGGGGAATAAAATCGTTTTGGGGTGAGCTAGAAGCTCAGCGAGTAACCAGTAAAAGCAGTCATCAAATATATTTCACAATAATGCATTTCAATGATGTCATGATTCCAAGATCAAATGTACGTTTATTGCTCTCGTGAGCCAGTGAAATCATTGCACTTGAACACCCAACGCTCAAATAGATCATTTCACATTAACAGTGAGAGGGAGCCCCTTTTTGAGCTCCAGATAACATGAACATGAACCATAAACAGGGTGGAGACGTTGGTGTCCAACACAAGACTTTCCCAGAACTCATTGAAGCCAAAATCATATCTTGAATTCACATTCAAGCACGCATGAGATGCCGTCGAGTAAATAATGCAAGAAACATTTCAATAATAACTTTGGAAACAGTTTAGGGTCACTCACCTCCATGGCTCAGAAACCATCCATCAAATATCATCGCCTTACTCAAATCCAAGCCTTAGATCACAAACGCAAAGCAATCAAGCCCTTTAAAAGTTCGGACAGCACTTCCCCTAAATTTACTTACTTTTCCAGCCGTCATGGCTTCATTATATTTCTCATTCAAACCCAAAGGTACACACACAACAACAAGTTCATTCAATAGCCATTCAGCAAGCTCCCAGAAGTACAAATACAAGTCAAGCTAGGGAAATGTCCGGAAATGAAAGTTAAGCTCAAACCCAGAAAAATAGTTTTTGACATTATTTTACGGTAATTGCACCAAAGGCACTACGATTATCGGATAAAGGTCCAAGACCCACCGTTTCGAAGCTAAGAGATCGGGCTACAATGTTGTAGAAGGCAACTCTGTCCAGTATCGAGTGTAACCAGGTCAAAATTGCAAGATACTACACCAGAACCGCAAAAACAGGTTCACCA
The DNA here is from genome assembly GCF_036785885.1 of Coffea arabica. Taxonomy (NCBI): domain Eukaryota; kingdom Viridiplantae; phylum Streptophyta; class Magnoliopsida; order Gentianales; family Rubiaceae; genus Coffea; species Coffea arabica. The sequence continues at coordinate 18,696,664 of NC_092318.1, read as the reverse complement.
ATCGCATTGTGGTGCAAACATCATGAATCAACCTAGCTAAGTCCAAATTCAGAAATTCCAAAGCCATCCGAAAGATAAGAAACAGGGCTACATTTCATCAGAAGACCTCAACAACCAATTCGGAAGCATTCCCAACCAAAATAACCAATTACTGACGCAATTCTCACATTCTGGTAAAACCGGGGCAGCAAGGGTAATTCCGTCTTTTCACAAGATACGCTGCTCGGATTGACCTGAAAATTAGAAAATTTCCGGGTTCTCACACTCATTCTTTCGGGGCGTCACAAACTCCCCTCCTTAAAAGAATGTCATCCTCGACATTCCATCTTATACCAATCAAGTCGAGACATCCCGCAAGAATCACTAATATTTCAGACCAAACCCACTGTCCGGCATCCTAAACTTCAAGCCTAGGATACACTACAAGAATCTGAAGCCTAAGCTCTGATACCAACTGTGACGGCCCCACCTCCCCCTAAGGCGAACCAAAGGGTTCGGCGGGCCGCCTGCCCAGCTCTCGCCGGGACTCAGTCGTTCACTACAGTCCTCAAATGAATTACAATATAAATCTCAAATATTACAACATGTTCTTCAATAATTACATGTCATAAGCGAAGCGGAAACTAAATTTTCAACTATACATCAAATGATTCCAAATCCAAACTGTACAAGATATATGCCATCCAGCCGCATGAATAAGTACTACTCGCCATTCCTTCGCCTTGAGCCCTGTGGAGGGGAATAAAATCGTTTTGGGGTGAGCTAGAAGCTCAGCGAGTAACCAGTAAAAGCAGTCATCAAATATATTTCACAATAATGCATTTCAATGATGTCATGATTCCAAGATCAAATGTACGTTTATTGCTCTCGTGAGCCAGTGAAATCATTGCACTTGAACACCCAACGCTCAAATAGATCATTTCACATTAACAGTGAGAGGGAGCCCCTTTTTGAGCTCCAGATAACATGAACATGAACCATAAACAGGGTGGAGACGTTGGTGTCCAACACAAGACTTTCCCAGAACTCATTGAAGCCAAAATCATATCTTGAATTCACATTCAAGCACGCATGAGATGCCGTCGAGTAAATAATGCAAGAAACATTTCAATAATAACTTTGGAAACAGTTTAGGGTCACTCACCTCCATGGCTCAGAAACCATCCATCAAATATCATCGCCTTACTCAAATCCAAGCCTTAGATCACAAACGCAAAGCAATCAAGCCCTTTAAAAGTTCGGACAGCACTTCCCCTAAATTTACTTACTTTTCCAGCCGTCATGGCTTCATTATATTTCTCATTCAAACCCAAAGGTACACACACAACAACAAGTTCATTCAATAGCCATTCAGCAAGCTCCCAGAAGTACAAATACAAGTCAAGCTAGGGAAATGTCCGGAAATGAAAGTTAAGCTCAAACCCAGAAAAATAGTTTTTGACATTATTTTACGGTAATTGCACCAAAGGCACTACGATTATCGGATAAAGGTCCAAGACCCACCGTTTCGAAGCTAAGAGATCGGGCTACAATGTTGTAGAAGGCAACTCTGTCCAGTATCGAGTGTAACCAGGTCAAAATTGCAAGATACTACACCAGAACCGCAAAAACAGGTTCACCAATCGCATTGTGGTGCAAACATCATGAATCAACCTAGCTAAGTCCAAATTCAGAAATTCCAAAGCCATCCGAAAGATAAGAAACAGGGCTACATTTCATCAGAAGACCTCAACAACCAATTCGGAAGCATTCCCAACCAAAATAACCAATTACAGACGCAATTCTCACATTCGGGTAAAATCGGGGCAGCAAGGGTAATTCCGTCTTTTCACAAGATACGCTGCTCGGATTGACCTGAAAATTAGAAAATTTCCGGGTTCTCACACTCATTCTTTCGGGGCGTCACAAACTCCCCTCCTTAAAAGAATGTCGTCCTCGACATTCCATCTTATACCAATCAAGTCGAGACATCCCGCAAGAATCACTAATATTTCAGACCAAACCCACTGTCCGGCATCCTAAACTTCAAGCCTAGGATACACTACAAGAATCTGAAGCCTAAGCTCTGATACCAACTGTGACGGCCCCACCTCCCCCTAAGGCGAACCAAAGGGTTCGGCGGGCCGCCTGCCCAGCTCTCGCCGGGACTCAGTCGTTCACTACAGTCCTCAAATGAATTACAATATAAATCTCAAATATTACAACATGTTCTTCAATAATTACATGTCATAAGCGAAGCGGAAACTAAATTTTCAACTATACATCAAATGATTCCAAATCCAAACTGTACAAGATATATGCCATCCAGCCGCATGAATAAGTACTACTCGCCATTCCTTCGCCTTGAGCCCTGTGGAGGGGAATAAAATCGTTTTGGGGTGAGCTAGAAGCTCAGCGAGTAACCAGTAAAAGCAGTCATCAAATATATTTCACAATAATGCATTTCAATGATGTCATGATTCCAAGATCAAATGTACGTTTATTGCTCTCGTGAGCCAGTGAAATCATTGCACTTGAACACCCAACGCTCAAATAGATCATTTCACATTAACAGTGAGAGGGAGCCCCTTTTTGAGCTCCAGATAACATGAACATGAACCATAAACAGGGTGGAGACGTTGGTGTCCAACACAAGACTTTCCCAGAACTCATTGAAGCCAAAATCATATCTTGAATTCACATTCAAGCACGCATGAGATGCCGTCGAGTAAATAATGCAAGAAACATTTCAATAATAACTTTGGAAACAGTTTAGGGTCACTCACCTCCATGGCTCAGAAACCATCCATCAAATATCATCGCCTTACTCAAATCCAAGCCTTAGATCACAAACGCAAAGCAATCAAGCCCTTTAAAAGTTCGGACAGCACTTCCCCTAAATTTACTTACTTTTCCAGCCGTCATGGCTTCATTATATTTCTCATTCAAACCCAAAGGTACACACACAACAACAAGTTCATTCAATAGCCATTCAGCAAGCTCCCAGAAGTACAAATACAAGTCAAGCTAGGGAAATGTCCGGAAATGAAAGTTAAGCTCAAACCCAGAAAAATAGTTTTTGACATTATTTTACGGTAATTGCACCAAAGGCACTACGATTATCGGATAAAGGTCCAAGACCCACCGTTTCGAAGCTAAGAGATCGGGCTACAATGTTGTAGAAGGCAACTCTGTCCAGTATCGAGTGTAACCAGGTCAAAATTGCAAGATACTACACCAGAACCGCAAAAACAGGTTCACCAATCGCATTGTGGTGCAAACATCATGAATCAACCTAGCTAAGTCCAAATTCAGAAATTCCAAAGCCATCCGAAAGATAAGAAACAGGGCTACATTTCATCAGAAGACCTCAACAACCAATTCGGAAGCATTCCCAACCAAAATAACCAATTACAGACGCAATTCTCACATTCGGGTAAAATCGGGGCAGCAAGGGTAATTCCGTCTTTTCACAAGATACGCTGCTCGGATTGACCTGAAAATTAGAAAATTTCCGGGTTCTCACACTCATTCTTTCGGGGCGTCACAAACTCCCCTCCTTAAAAGAATGTCGTCCTCGACATTCCATCTTATACCAATCAAGTCGAGACATCCCGCAAGAATCACTAATATTTCAGACCAAACCCACTGTCCGGCATCCTAAACTTCAAGCCTAGGATACACTACAAGAATCTGAAGCCTAAGCTCTGATACCAACTGTGACGGCCCCACCTCCCCCTAAGGCGAACCAAAGGGTTCGGCGGGCCGCCTGCCCAGCTCTCGCCGGGACTCAGTCGTTCACTACAGTCCTCAAATGAATTACAATATAAATCTCAAATATTACAACATGTTCTTCAATAATTACATGTCATAAGCGAAGCGGAAACTAAATTTTCAACTATACATCAAATGATTCCAAATCCAAACTGTACAAGATATATGCCATCCAGCCGCATGAATAAGTACTACTCGCCATTCCTTCGCCTTGAGCCCTGTGGAGGGGAATAAAATCGTTTTGGGGTGAGCTAGAAGCTCAGCGAGTAACCAGTAAAAGCAGTCATCAAATATATTTCACAATAATGCATTTCAATGATGTCATGATTCCAAGATCAAATGTACGTTTATTGCTCTCGTGAGCCAGTGAAATCATTGCACTTGAACACCCAACGCTCAAATAGATCATTTCACATTAACAGTGAGAGGGAGCCCCTTTTTGAGCTCCAGATAACATGAACATGAACCATAAACAGGGTGGAGACGTTGGTGTCCAACACAAGACTTTCCCAGAACTCATTGAAGCCAAAATCATATCTTGAATTCACATTCAAGCACGCATGAGATGCCGTCGAGTAAATAATGCAAGAAACATTTCAATAATAACTTTGGAAACAGTTTAGGGTCACTCACCTCCATGGCTCAGAAACCATCCATCAAATATCATCGCCTTACTCAAATCCAAGCCTTAGATCACAAACGCAAAGCAATCAAGCCCTTTAAAAGTTCGGACAGCACTTCCCCTAAATTTACTTACTTTTCCAGCCGTCATGGCTTCATTATATTTCTCATTCAAACCCAAAGGTACACACACAACAACAAGTTCATTCAATAGCCATTCAGCAAGCTCCCAGAAGTACAAATACAAGTCAAGCTAGGGAAATGTCCGGAAATGAAAGTTAAGCTCAAACCCAGAAAAATAGTTTTTGACATTATTTTACGGTAATTGCACCAAAGGCACTACGATTATCGGATAAAGGTCCAAGACCCACCGTTTCGAAGCTAAGAGATCGGGCTACAATGTTGTAGAAGGCAACTCTGTCCAGTATCGAGTGTAACCAGGTCAAAATTGCAAGATACTACACCAGAACCGCAAAAACAGGTTCACCAATCGCATTGTGGTGCAAACATCATGAATCAACCTAGCTAAGTCCAAATTCAGAAATTCCAAAGCCATCCGAAAGATAAGAAACAGGGCTACATTTCATCAGAAGACCTCAACAACCAATTCGGAAGCATTCCCAACCAAAATAACCAATTACAGACGCAATTCTCACATTCGGGTAAAATCGGGGCAGCAAGGGTAATTCCGTCTTTTCACAAGATACGCTGCTCGGATTGACCTGAAAATTAGAAAATTTCCGGGTTCTCACACTCATTCTTTCGGGGCGTCACAAACTCCCCTCCTTAAAAGAATGTCGTCCTCGACATTCCATCTTATACCAATCAAGTCGAGACATCCCGCAAGAATCACTAATATTTCAGACCAAACCCACTGTCCGGCATCCTAAACTTCAAGCCTAGGATACACTACAAGAATCTGAAGCCTAAGCTCTGATACCAACTGTGACGGCCCCACCTCCCCCTAAGGCGAACCAAAGGGTTCGGCGGGCCGCCTGCCCAGCTCTCGCCGGGACTCAGTCGTTCACTACAGTCCTCAAATGAATTACAATATAAATCTCAAATATTACAACATGTTCTTCAATAATTACATGTCATAAGCGAAGCGGAAACTAAATTTTCAACTATACATCAAATGATTCCAAATCCAAACTGTACAAGATATATGCCATCCAGCCGCATGAATAAGTACTACTCGCCATTCCTTCGCCTTGAGCCCTGTGGAGGGGAATAAAATCGTTTTGGGGTGAGCTAGAAGCTCAGCGAGTAACCAGTAAAAGCAGTCATCAAATATATTTCACAATAATGCATTTCAATGATGTCATGATTCCAAGATCAAATGTACGTTTATTGCTCTCGTGAGCCAGTGAAATCATTGCACTTGAACACCCAACGCTCAAATAGATCATTTCACATTAACAGTGAGAGGGAGCCCCTTTTTGAGCTCCAGATAACATGAACATGAACCATAAACAGGGTGGAGACGTTGGTGTCCAACACAAGACTTTCCCAGAACTCATTGAAGCCAAAATCATATCTTGAATTCACATTCAAGCACGCATGAGATGCCGTCGAGTAAATAATGCAAGAAACATTTCAATAATAACTTTGGAAACAGTTTAGGGTCACTCACCTCCATGGCTCAGAAACCATCCATCAAATATCATCGCCTTACTCAAATCCAAGCCTTAGATCACAAACGCAAAGCAATCAAGCCCTTTAAAAGTTCGGACAGCACTTCCCCTAAATTTACTTACTTTTCCAGCCGTCATGGCTTCATTATATTTCTCATTCAAACCCAAAGGTACACACACAACAACAAGTTCATTCAATAGCCATTCAGCAAGCTCCCAGAAGTACAAATACAAGTCAAGCTAGGGAAATGTCCGGAAATGAAAGTTAAGCTCAAACCCAGAAAAATAGTTTTTGACATTATTTTACGGTAATTGCACCAAAGGCACTACGATTATCGGATAAAGGTCCAAGACCCACCGTTTCGAAGCTAAGAGATCGGGCTACAATGTTGTAGAAGGCAACTCTGTCCAGTATCGAGTGTAACCAGGTCAAAATTGCAAGATACTACACCAGAACCGCAAAAACAGGTTCACCAATCGCATTGTGGTGCAAACATCATGAATCAACCTAGCTAAGTCCAAATTCAGAAATTCCAAAGCCATCCGAAAGATAAGAAACAGGGCTACATTTCATCAGAAGACCTCAACAACCAATTCGGAAGCATTCCCAACCAAAATAACCAATTACAGACGCAATTCTCACATTCGGGTAAAATCGGGGCAGCAAGGGTAATTCCGTCTTTTCACAAGATACGCTGCTCGGATTGACCTGAAAATTAGAAAATTTCCGGGTTCTCACACTCATTCTTTCGGGGCGTCACAAACTCCCCTCCTTAAAAGAATGTCGTCCTCGACATTCCATCTTATACCAATCAAGTCGAGACATCCCGCAAGAATCACTAATATTTCAGACCAAACCCACTGTCCGGCATCCTAAACTTCAAGCCTAGGATACACTACAAGAATCTGAAGCCTAAGCTCTGATACCAACTGTGACGGCCCCACCTCCCCCTAAGGCGAACCAAAGGGTTCGGCGGGCCGCCTGCCCAGCTCTCGCCGGGACTCAGTCGTTCACTACAGTCCTCAAATGAATTACAATATAAATCTCAAATATTACAACATGTTCTTCAATAATTACATGTCATAAGCGAAGCGGAAACTAAATTTTCAACTATACATCAAATGATTCCAAATCCAAACTGTACAAGATATATGCCATCCAGCCGCATGAATAAGTACTACTCGCCATTCCTTCGCCTTGAGCCCTGTGGAGGGGAATAAAATCGTTTTGGGGTGAGCTAGAAGCTCAGCGAGTAACCAGTAAAAGCAGTCATCAAATATATTTCACAATAATGCATTTCAATGATGTCATGATTCCAAGATCAAATGTACGTTTATTGCTCTCGTGAGCCAGTGAAATCATTGCACTTGAACACCCAACGCTCAAATAGATCATTTCACATTAACAGTGAGAGGGAGCCCCTTTTTGAGCTCCAGATAACATGAACATGAACCATAAACAGGGTGGAGACGTTGGTGTCCAACACAAGACTTTCCCAGAACTCATTGAAGCCAAAATCATATCTTGAATTCACATTCAAGCACGCATGAGATGCCGTCGAGTAAATAATGCAAGAAACATTTCAATAATAACTTTGGAAACAGTTTAGGGTCACTCACCTCCATGGCTCAGAAACCATCCATCAAATATCATCGCCTTACTCAAATCCAAGCCTTAGATCACAAACGCAAAGCAATCAAGCCCTTTAAAAGTTCGGACAGCACTTCCCCTAAATTTACTTACTTTTCCAGCCGTCATGGCTTCATTATATTTCTCATTCAAACCCAAAGGTACACACACAACAACAAGTTCATTCAATAGCCATTCAGCAAGCTCCCAGAAGTACAAATACAAGTCAAGCTAGGGAAATGTCCGGAAATGAAAGTTAAGCTCAAACCCAGAAAAATAGTTTTTGACATTATTTTACGGTAATTGCACCAAAGGCACTACGATTATCGGATAAAGGTCCAAGACCCACCGTTTCGAAGCTAAGAGATCGGGCTACAATGTTGTAGAAGGCAACTCTGTCCAGTATCGAGTGTAACCAGGTCAAAATTGCAAGATACTACACCAGAACCGCAAAAACAGGTTCACCAATCGCATTGTGGTGCAAACATCATGAATCAACCTAGCTAAGTCCAAATTCAGAAATTCCAAAGCCATCCGAAAGATAAGAAACAGGGCTACATTTCATCAGAAGACCTCAACAACCAATTCGGAAGCATTCCCAACCAAAATAACCAATTACAGACGCAATTCTCACATTCTGGTAAAACCGGGGCAGCAAGGGTAATTCCGTCTTTTCACAAGATACGCTGCTCGGATTGACCTGAAAATTAGAAAATTTCCGGGTTCTCACACTCATTCTTTCGGGGCGTCACAAACTCCCCTCCTTAAAAGAATGTCATCCTCGACATTCCATCTTATACCAATCAAGTCGAGACATCCCGCAAGAATCACTAATATTTCAGACCAAACCCACTGTCCGGCATCCTAAACTTCAAGCCTAGGATACACTACAAGAATCTGAAGCCTAAGCTCTGATACCAACTGTGACGGCCCCACCTCCCCCTAAGGCGAACCAAAGGGTTCGGCGGGCCGCCTGCCCAGCTCTCGCCGGGACTCAGTCGTTCACTACAGTCCTCAAATGAATTACAATATAAATCTCAAATATTACAACATGTTCTTCAATAATTACATGTCATAAGCGAAGCGGAAACTAAATTTTCAACTATACATCAAATGATTCCAAATCCAAACTGTACAAGATATATGCCATCCAGCCGCATGAATAAGTACTACTCGCCATTCCTTCGCCTTGAGCCCTGTGGAGGGGAATAAAATCGTTTTGGGGTGAGCTAGAAGCTCAGCGAGTAACCAGTAAAAGCAGTCATCAAATATATTTCACAATAATGCATTTCAATGATGTCATGATTCCAAGATCAAATGTACGTTTATTGCTCTCGTGAGCCAGTGAAATCATTGCACTTGAACACCCAACGCTCAAATAGATCATTTCACATTAACAGTGAGAGGGAGCCCCTTTTTGAGCTCCAGATAACATGAACATGAACCATAAACAGGGTGGAGACGTTGGTGTCCAACACAAGACTTTCCCAGAACTCATTGAAGCCAAAATCATATCTTGAATTCACATTCAAGCACGCATGAGATGCCGTCGAGTAAATAATGCAAGAAACATTTCAATAATAACTTTGGAAACAGTTTAGGGTCACTCACCTCCATGGCTCAGAAACCATCCATCAAATATCATCGCCTTACTCAAATCCAAGCCTTAGATCACAAACGCAAAGCAATCAAGCCCTTTAAAAGTTCGGACAGCACTTCCCCTAAATTTACTTACTTTTCCAGCCGTCATGGCTTCATTATATTTCTCATTCAAACCCAAAGGTACACACACAACAACAAGTTCATTCAATAGCCATTCAGCAAGCTCCCAGAAGTACAAATACAAGTCAAGCTAGGGAAATGTCCGGAAATGAAAGTTAAGCTCAAACCCAGAAAAATAGTTTTTGACATTATTTTACGGTAATTGCACCAAAGGCACTACGATTATCGGATAAAGGTCCAAGACCCACCGTTTCGAAGCTAAGAGATCGGGCTACAATGTTGTAGAAGGCAACTCTGTCCAGTATCGAGTGTAACCAGGTCAAAATTGCAAGATACTACACCAGAACCGCAAAAACAGGTTCACCAATCGCATTGTGGTGCAAACATCATGAATCAACCTAGCTAAGTCCAAATTCAGAAATTCCAAAGCCATCCGAAAGATAAGAAACAGGGCTACATTTCATCAGAAGACCTCAACAACCAATTCGGAAGCATTCCCAACCAAAATAACCAATTACAGACGCAATTCTCACATTCGGGTAAAATCGGGGCAGCAAGGGTAATTCCGTCTTTTCACAAGATACGCTGCTCGGATTGACCTGAAAATTAGAAAATTTCCGGGTTCTCACACTCATTCTTTCGGGGCGTCACAAACTCCCCTCCTTAAAAGAATGTCGTCCTCGACATTCCATCTTATACCAATCAAGTCGAGACATCCCGCAAGAATCACTAATATTTCAGACCAAACCCACTGTCCGGCATCCTAAACTTCAAGCCTAGGATACACTACAAGAATCTGAAGCCTAAGCTCTGATACCAACTGTGACGGCCCCACCTCCCCCTAAGGCGAACCAAAGGGTTCGGCGGGCCGCCTGCCCAGCTCTCGCCGGGACTCAGTCGTTCACTACAGTCCTCAAATGAATTACAATATAAATCTCAAATATTACAACATGTTCTTCAATAATTACATGTCATAAGCGAAGCGGAAACTAAATTTTCAACTATACATCAAATGATTCCAAATCCAAACTGTACAAGATATATGCCATCCAGCCGCATGAATAAGTACTACTCGCCATTCCTTCGCCTTGAGCCCTGTGGAGGGGAATAAAATCGTTTTGGGGTGAGCTAGAAGCTCAGCGAGTAACCAGTAAAAGCAGTCATCAAATATATTTCACAATAATGCATTTCAATGATGTCATGATTCCAAGATCAAATGTACGTTTATTGCTCTCGTGAGCCAGTGAAATCATTGCACTTGAACACCCAACGCTCAAATAGATCATTTCACATTAACAGTGAGAGGGAGCCCCTTTTTGAGCTCCAGATAACATGAACATGAACCATAAACAGGGTGGAGACGTTGGTGTCCAACACAAGACTTTCCCAGAACTCATTGAAGCCAAAATCATATCTTGAATTCACATTCAAGCACGCATGAGATGCCGTCGAGTAAATAATGCAAGAAACATTTCAATAATAACTTTGGAAACAGTTTAGGGTCACTCACCTCCATGGCTCAGAAACCATCCATCAAATATCATCGCCTTACTCAAATCCAAGCCTTAGATCACAAACGCAAAGCAATCAAGCCCTTTAAAAGTTCGGACAGCACTTCCCCTAAATTTACTTACTTTTCCAGCCGTCATGGCTTCATTATATTTCTCATTCAAACCCAAAGGTACACACACAACAACAAGTTCATTCAATAGCCATTCAGCAAGCTCCCAGAAGTACAAATACAAGTCAAGCTAGGGAAATGTCCGGAAATGAAAGTTAAGCTCAAACCCAGAAAAATAGTTTTTGACATTATTTTACGGTAATTGCACCAAAGGCACTACGATTATCGGATAAAGGTCCAAGACCCACCGTTTCGAAGCTAAGAGATCGGGCTACAATGTTGTAGAAGGCAACTCTGTCCAGTATCGAGTGTAACCAGGTCAAAATTGCAAGATACTACACCAGAACCGCAAAAACAGGTTCACCAATCGCATTGTGGTGCAAACATCATGAATCAACTAGCTAAGTCCAAATTCAGAAATTCCAAAGCCATCCGAAAGATAAGAAACAGGGCTACATTTCATCAGAAGACCTCAACAACCAATTCGGAAGCATTCCCAACCAAAATAACCAATTACAGACGCAATTCTCACATTCGGGTAAAATCGGGGCAGCAAGGGTAATTCCGTCTTTTCACAAGATACGCTGCTCGGATTGACCTGAAAATTAGAAAATTTCCGGGTTCTCACACTCAAGCGGAAACTAAATTTTCAACTATACATCAAATGATTCCAAATCCAAACTGTACAAGATATATGCCATCCAGCCGCATGAATAAGTACTACTCGCCATTCCTTCGCCTTGAGCCCTGTGGAGGGGAATAAAATCGTTTTGGGGTGAGCTAGAAGCTCAGCGAGTAACCAGTAAAAGCAGTCATCAAATATATTTCACAATAATGCATTTCAATGATGTCATGATTCCAAGATCAAATGTACGTTTATTGCTCTCGTGAGCCAGTGAAATCATTGCACTTGAACACCCAACGCTCAAATAGATCATTTCACATTAACAGTGAGAGGGAGCCCCTTTTTGAGCTCCAGATAACATGAACATGAACCATAAACAGGGTGGAGACGTTGGTGTCCAACACAAGACTTTCCCAGAACTCATTGAAGCCAAAATCATATCTTGAATTCACATTCAAGCACGCATGAGATGCCGTCGAGTAAATAATGCAAGAAACATTTCAATAATAACTTTGGAAACAGTTTAGGGTCACTCACCTCCATGGCTCAGAAACCATCCATCAAATATCATCGCCTTACTCAAATCCAAGCCTTAGATCACAAACGCAAAGCAATCAAGCCCTTTAAAAGTTCGGACAGCACTTCCCCTAAATTTACTTACTTTTCCAGCCGTCATGGCTTCATTATATTTCTCATTCAAACCCAAAGGTACACACACAACAACAAGTTCATTCAATAGCCATTCAGCAAGCTCCCAGAAGTACAAATACAAGTCAAGCTAGGGAAATGTCCGGAAATGAAAGTTAAGCTCAAACCCAGAAAAATAGTTTTTGACATTATTTTACGGTAATTGCACCAAAGGCACTACGATTATCGGATAAAGGTCCAAGACCCACCGTTTCGAAGCTAAGAGATCGGGCTACAATGTTGTAGAAGGCAACTCTGTCCAGTATCGAGTGTAACCAGGTCAAAATTGCAAGATACTACACCAGAACCGCAAAAACAGGTTCACCAATCGCATTGTGGTGCAAACATCATGAATCAACCTAGCTAAGTCCAAATTCAGAAATTCCAAAGCCATCCGAAAGATAAGAAACAGGGCTACATTTCATCAGAAGACCTCAACAACCAATTCGGAAGCATTCCCAACCAAAATAACCAATTACAGACGCAATTCTCACATTCGGGTAAAATCGGGGCAGCAAGGGTAATTCCGTCTTTTCACAAGATACGCTGCTCGGATTGACCTGAAAATTAGAAAATTTCCGGGTTCTCACACTCATTCTTTCGGGGCGTCACAAACTCCCCTCCTTAAAAGAATGTCGTCCTCGACATTCCATCTTATACCAATCAAGTCGAGACATCCCGCAAGAATCACTAATATTTCAGACCAAACCCACTGTCCGGCATCCTAAACTTCAAGCCTAGGATACACTACAAGAATCTGAAGCCTAAGCTCTGATACCAACTGTGACGGCCCCACCTCCCCCTAAGGCGAACCAAAGGGTTCGGCGGGCCGCCTGCCCAGCTCTCGCCGGGACTCAGTCGTTCACTACAGTCCTCAAATGAATTACAATATAAATCTCAAATATTACAACATGTTCTTCAATAATTACATGTCATAAGCGAAGCGGAAACTAAATTTTCAACTATACATCAAATGATTCCAAATCCAAACTGTACAAGATATATGCCATCCAGCCGCATGAATAAGTACTACTCGCCATTCCTTCGCCTTGAGCCCTGTGGAGGGGAATAAAATCGTTTTGGGGTGAGCTAGAAGCTCAGCGAGTAACCAGTAAAAGCAGTCATCAAATATATTTCACAATAATGCATTTCAATGATGTCATGATTCCAAGATCAAATGTACGTTTATTGCTCTCGTGAGCCAGTGAAATCATTGCACTTGAACACCCAACGCTCAAATAGATCATTTCACATTAACAGTGAGAGGGAGCCCCTTTTTGAGCTCCAGATAACATGAACATGAACCATAAACAGGGTGGAGACGTTGGTGTCCAACACAAGACTTTCCCAGAACTCATTGAAGCCAAAATCATATCTTGAATTCACATTCAAGCACGCATGAGATGCCGTCGAGTAAATAATGCAAGAAACATTTCAATAATAACTTTGGAAACAGTTTAGGGTCACTCACCTCCATGGCTCAGAAACCATCCATCAAATATCATCGCCTTACTCAAATCCAAGCCTTAGATCACAAACGCAAAGCAATCAAGCCCTTTAAAAGTTCGGACAGCACTTCCCCTAAATTTACTTACTTTTCCAGCCGTCATGGCTTCATTATATTTCTCATTCAAACCCAAAGGTACACACACAACAACAAGTTCATTCAATAGCCATTCAGCAAGCTCCCAGAAGTACAAATACAAGTCAAGCTAGGGAAATGTCCGGAAATGAAAGTTAAGCTCAAACCCAGAAAAATAGTTTTTGACATTATTTTACGGTAATTGCACCAAAGGCACTACGATTATCGGATAAAGGTCCAAGACCCACCGTTTCGAAGCTAAGAGATCGGGCTACAATGTTGTAGAAGGCAACTCTGTCCAGTATCGAGTGTAACCAGGTCAAAATTGCAAGATACTACACCAGAACCGCAAAAACAGGTTCACCAATCGCATTGTGGTGCAAACATCATGAATCAACCTAGCTAAGTCCAAATTCAGAAATTCCAAAGCCATCCGAAAGATAAGAAACAGGGCTACATTTCATCAGAAGACCTCAACAACCAATTCGGAAGCATTCCCAACCAAAATAACCAATTACTGACGCAATTCTCACATTCTGGTAAAACCAGGGCAGCAAGGGTAATTCCGTCTTTTCACAAGATACGCTGCTCGGATTGACCTGAAAATTAGAAAATTTCCGGGTTCTCACACTCATTCTTTCGGGGCGTCACAAACTCCCCTCCTTAAAAGAATGTCATCCTCGACATTCCATCTTATACCAATCAAGTCGAGACATCCCGCAAGAATCACTAATATTTCAGACCAAACCCACTGTCCGGCATCCTAAACTTCAAGCCTAGGATACACTACAAGAATCTGAAGCCTAAGCTCTGATACCAACTGTGACGGCCCCACCTCCCCCTAAGGCGAACCAAAGGGTTCGGCGGGCCGCCTGCCCAGCTCTCGCCGGGACTCAGTCGTTCACTACAGTCCTCAAATGAATTACAATATAAATCTCAAATATTACAACATGTTCTTCAATAATTACATGTCATAAGCGAAGCGGAAACTAAATTTTCAACTATACATCAAATGATTCCAAATCCAAACTGTACAAGATATATGCCATCCAGCCGCATGAATAAGTACTACTCGCCATTCCTTCGCCTTGAGCCCTGTGGAGGGGAATAAAATCGTTTTGGGGTGAGCTAGAAGCTCAGCGAGTAACCAGTAAAAGCAGTCATCAAATATATTTCACAATAATGCATTTCAATGATGTCATGATTCCAAGATCAAATGTACGTTTATTGCTCTCGTGAGCCAGTGAAATCATTGCACTTGAACACCCAACGCTCAAATAGATCATTTCACATTAACAGTGAGAGGGAGCCCCTTTTTGAGCTCCAGATAACATGAACATGAACCATAAACAGGGTGGAGACGTTGGTGTCCAACACAAGACTTTCCCAGAACTCATTGAAGCCAAAATCATATCTTGAATTCACATTCAAGCACGCATGAGATGCCGTCGAGTAAATAATGCAAGAAACATTTCAATAATAACTTTGGAAACAGTTTAGGGTCACTCACCTCCATGGCTCAGAAACCATCCATCAAATATCATCGCCTTACTCAAATCCAAGCCTTAGATCACAAACGCAAAGCAATCAAGCCCTTTAAAAGTTCGGACAGCACTTCCCCTAAATTTACTTACTTTTCCAGCCGTCATGGCTTCATTATATTTCTCATTCAAACCCAAAGGTACACACACAACAACAAGTTCATTCAATAGCCATTCAGCAAGCTCCCAGAAGTACAAATACAAGTCAAGCTAGGGAAATGTCCGGAAATGAAAGTTAAGCTCAAACCCAGAAAAATAGTTTTTGACATTATTTTACGGTAATTGCACCAAAGGCACTACGATTATCGGATAAAGGTCCAAGACCCACCGTTTCGAAGCTAAGAGATCGGGCTACAATGTTGTAGAAGGCAACTCTGTCCAGTATCGAGTGTAACCAGGTCAAAATTGCAAGATACTACACCAGAACCGCAAAAACAGGTTCACCAATCGCATTGTGGTGCAAACATCATGAATCAACCTAGCTAAGTCCAAATTCAGAAATTCCAAAGCCATCCGAAAGATAAGAAACAGGGCTACATTTCATCAGAAGACCTCAACAACCAATTCGGAAGCATTCCCAACCAAAATAACCAATTACAGACGCAATTCTCACATTCGGGTAAAATCGGGGCAGCAAGGGTAATTCCGTCTTTTCACAAGATACGCTGCTCGGATTGACCTGAAAATTAGAAAATTTCCGGGTTCTCACACTCATTCTTTCGGGGCGTCACAAACTCCCCTCCTTAAAAGAATGTCGTCCTCGACATTCCATCTTATACCAATCAAGTCGAGACATCCCGCAAGAATCACTAATATTTCAGACCAAACCCACTGTCCGGCATCCTAAACTTCAAGCCTAGGATACACTACAAGAATCTGAAGCCTAAGCTCTGATACCAACTGTGACGGCCCCACCTCCCCCTAAGGCGAACCAAAGGGTTCGGCGGGCCGCCTGCCCAGCTCTCGCCGGGACTCAGTCGTTCACTACAGTCCTCAAATGAATTACAATATAAATCTCAAATATTACAACATGTTCTTCAATAATTACATGTCATAAGCGAAGCGGAAACTAAATTTTCAACTATACATCAAATGATTCCAAATCCAAACTGTACAAGATATATGCCATCCAGCCGCATGAATAAGTACTACTCGCCATTCCTTCGCCTTGAGCCCTGTGGAGGGGAATAAAATCGTTTTGGGGTGAGCTAGAAGCTCAGCGAGTAACCAGTAAAAGCAGTCATCAAATATATTTCACAATAATGCATTTCAATGATGTCATGATTCCAAGATCAAATGTACGTTTATTGCTCTCGTGAGCCAGTGAAATCATTGCACTTGAACACCCAACGCTCAAATAGATCATTTCACATTAACAGTGAGAGGGAGCCCCTTTTTGAGCTCCAGATAACATGAACATGAACCATAAACAGGGTGGAGACGTTGGTGTCCAACACAAGACTTTCCCAGAACTCATTGAAGCCAAAATCATATCTTGAATTCACATTCAAGCACGCATGAGATGCCGTCGAGTAAATAATGCAAGAAACATTTCAATAATAACTTTGGAAACAGTTTAGGGTCACTCACCTCCATGGCTCAGAAACCATCCATCAAATATCATCGCCTTACTCAAATCCAAGCCTTAGATCACAAACGCAAAGCAATCAAGCCCTTTAAAAGTTCGGACAGCACTTCCCCTAAATTTACTTACTTTTCCAGCCGTCATGGCTTCATTATATTTCTCATTCAAACCCAAAGGTACACACACAACAACAAGTTCATTCAATAGCCATTCAGCAAGCTCCCAGAAGTACAAATACAAGTCAAGCTAGGGAAATGTCCGGAAATGAAAGTTAAGCTCAAACCCAGAAAAATAGTTTTTGACATTATTTTACGGTAATTGCACCAAAGGCACTACGATTATCGGATAAAGGTCCAAGACCCACCGTTTCGAAGCTAAGAGATCGGGCTACAATGTTGTAGAAGGCAACTCTGTCCAGTATCGAGTGTAACCAGGTCAAAATTGCAAGATACTACACCAGAACCGCAAAAACAGGTTCACCAATCGCATTGTGGTGCAAACATCATGAATCAACTAGCTAAGTCCAAATTCAGAAATTCCAAAGCCATCCGAAAGATAAGAAACAGGGCTACATTTCATCAGAAGACCTCAACAACCAATTCGGAAGCATTCCCAACCAAAATAACCAATTACAGACGCAATTCTCACATTCGGGTAAAATCGGGGCAGCAAGGGTAATTCCGTCTTTTCACAAGATACGCTGCTCGGATTGACCTGAAAATTAGAAAATTTCCGGGTTCTCACACTCATTCTTTCGGGGCGTCACAAACTCCCCTCCTTAAAAGAATGTCGTCCTCGACATTCCATCTTATACCAATCAAGTCGAGACATCCCGCAAGAATCACTAATATTTCAGACCAAACCCACTGTCCGGCATCCTAAACTTCAAGCCTAGGATACACTACAAGAATCTGAAGCCTAAGCTCTGATACCAACTGTGACGGCCCCACCTCCCCCTAAGGCGAACCAAAGGGTTCGGCGGGCCGCCTGCCCAGCTCTCGCCGGGACTCAGTCGTTCACTACAGTCCTCAAATGAATTACAATATAAATCTCAAATATTACAACATGTTCTTCAATAATTACATGTCATAAGCGAAGCGGAAACTAAATTTTCAACTATACATCAAATGATTCCAAATCCAAACTGTACAAGATATATGCCATCCACCCGCATGAATAAGTACTACTCGCCATTCCTTCGCCTTGAGCCCTGTGGAGGGGAATAAAATCGTTTTGGGGTGAGCTAGAAGCTCAGCGAGTAACCAGTAAAAGCAGTCATCAAATATATTTCACAATAATGCATTTCAATGATGTCATGATTCCAAGATCAAATGTACGTTTATTGCTCTCGTGAGCCAGTGAAATCATTGCACTTGAACACCCAACGCTCAAATAGATCATTTCACATTAACAGTGAGAGGGAGCCCCTTTTTGAGCTCCAGATAACATGAACATGAACCATAAACAGGGTGGAGACGTTGGTGTCCAACACAAGACTTTCCCATAACTCATTGAAGCCAAAATCATATCTTGAATTCACATTCAAGCACGCATGAGATGCCGTCGAGTAAATAATGCAAGAAACATTTCAATAATAACTTTGGAAACAGTTTAGGGTCACTCACCTCCATGGCTCAGAAACCATCCATCAAATATCATCGCCTTACTCAAATCCAAGCCTTAGATCACAAACGCAAAGCAATCAAGCCCTTTAAAAGTTCGGACAGCACTTCCCCTAAATTTACTTACTTTTCCAGCCGTCATGGCTTCATTATATTTCTCATTCAAACCCAAAGGTACACACACAACAACAAGTTCATTCAATAGCCATTCAGCAAGCTCCCAGAAGTACAAATACAAGTCAAGCTAGGGAAATGTCCGGAAATGAAAGTTAAGCTCAAACCCAGAAAAATAGTTTTTGACATTATTTTACGGTAATTGCACCAAAGGCACTACGATTATCGGATAAAGGTCCAAGACCCACCGTTTCGAAGCTAAGAGATCGGGCTACAATGTTGTAGAAGGCAACTCTGTCCAGTATCGAGTGTAACCAGGTCAAAATTGCAAGATACTACACCAGAACCGCAAAAACAGGTTCACCAATCGCATTGTGGTGCAAACATCATGAATCAACTAGCTAAGTCCAAATTCAGAAATTCCAAAGCCATCCGAAAGATAAGAAACAGGGCTACATTTCATCAGAAGACCTCAACAACCAATTCGGAAGCATTCCCAACCAAAATAACCAATTACAGACGCAATTCTCACATTCGGGTAAAATCGGGGCAGCAAGGGTAATTCCGTCTTTTCACAAGATACGCTGCTCGGATTGACCTGAAAATTAGAAAATTTCCGGGTTCTCACACTCATTCTTTCGGGGCGTCACAAACTCCCCTCCTTAAAAGAATGTCGTCCTCGACATTCCATCTTATACCAATCAAGTCGAGACATCCCGCAAGAATCACTAATATTTCAGACCAAACCCACTGTCCGGCATCCTAAACTTCAAGCCTAGGATACACTACAAGAATCTGAAGCCTAAGCTCTGATACCAACTGTGACGGCCCCACCTCCCCCTAAGGCGAACCAAAGGGTTCGGCGGGCCGCCTGCCCAGCTCTCGCCGGGACTCAGTCGTTCACTACAGTCCTCAAATGAATTACAATATAAATCTCAAATATTACAACATGTTCTTCAATAATTACATGTCATAAGCGAAGCGGAAACTAAATTTTCAACTATACATCAAATGATTCCAAATCCAAACTGTACAAGATATATGCCATCCAGCCGCATGAATAAGTACTACTCGCCATTCCTTCGCCTTGAGCCCTGTGGAGGGGAATAAAATCGTTTTGGGGTGAGCTAGAAGCTCAGCGAGTAACCAGTAAAAGCAGTCATCAAATATATTTCACAATAATGCATTTCAATGATGTCATGATTCCAAGATCAAATGTACGTTTATTGCTCTCGTGAGCCAGTGAAATCATTGCACTTGAACACCCAACGCTCAAATAGATCATTTCACATTAACAGTGAGAGGGAGCCCCTTTTTGAGCTCCAGATAACATGAACATGAACCATAAACAGGGTGGAGACGTTGGTGTCCAACACAAGACTTTCCCAGAACTCATTGAAGCCAAAATCATATCTTGAATTCACATTCAAGCACGCATGAGATGCCGTCGAGTAAATAATGCAAGAAACATTTCAATAATAACTTTGGAAACAGTTTAGGGTCACTCACCTCCATGGCTCAGAAACCATCCATCAAATATCATCGCCTTACTCAAATCCAAGCCTTAGATCACAAACGCAAAGCAATCAAGCCCTTTAAAAGTTCGGACAGCACTTCCCCTAAATTTACTTACTTTTCCAGCCGTCATGGCTTCATTATATTTCTCATTCAAACCCAAAGGTACACACACAACAACAAGTTCATTCAATAGCCATTCAGCAAGCTCCCAGAAGTACAAATACAAGTCAAGCTAGGGAAATGTCCGGAAATGAAAGTTAAGCTCAAACCCAGAAAAATAGTTTTTGACATTATTTTACGGTAATTGCACCAAAGGCACTACGATTATCGGATAAAGGTCCAAGACCCACCGTTTCGAAGCTAAGAGATCGGGCTACAATGTTGTAGAAGGCAACTCTGTCCAGTATCGAGTGTAACCAGGTCAAAATTGCAAGATACTACACCAGAACCGCAAAAACAGGTTCACCAATCGCATTGTGGTGCAAACATCATGAATCAACCTAGCTAAGTCCAAATTCAGAAATTCCAAAGCCATCCGAAAGATAAGAAACAGGGCTACATTTCATCAGAAGACCTCAACAACCAATTCGGAAGCATTCCCAACCAAAATAACCAATTACAGACGCAATTCTCACATTCGGGTAAAATCGGGGCAGCAAGGGTAATTCCGTCTTTTCACAAGATACGCTGCTCGGATTGACCTGAAAATTAGAAAATTTCCGGGTTCTCACACTCATTCTTTCGGGGCGTCACAAACTCCCCTCCTTAAAAGAATGTCGTCCTCGACATTCCATCTTATACCAATCAAGTCGAGACATCCCGCAAGAATCACTAATATTTCAGACCAAACCCACTGTCCGGCATCCTAAACTTCAAGCCTAGGATACACTACAAGAATCTGAAGCCTAAGCTCTGATACCAACTGTGACGGCCCCACCTCCCCCTAAGGCGAACCAAAGGGTTCGGCGGGCCGCCTGCCCAGCTCTCGCCGGGACTCAGTCGTTCACTACAGTCCTCAAATGAATTACAATATAAATCTCAAATATTACAACATGTTCTTCAATAATTACATGTCATAAGCGAAGCGGAAACTAAATTTTCAACTATACATCAAATGATTCCAAATCCAAACTGTACAAGATATATGCCATCCAGCCGCATGAATAAGTACTACTCGCCATTCCTTCGCCTTGAGCCCTGTGGAGGGGAATAAAATCGTTTTGGGGTGAGCTAGAAGCTCAGCGAGTAACCAGTAAAAGCAGTCATCAAATATATTTCACAATAATGCATTTCAATGATGTCATGATTCCAAGATCAAATGTACGTTTATTGCTCTCGTGAGCCAGTGAAATCATTGCACTTGAACACCCAACGCTCAAATAGATCATTTCACATTAACAGTGAGAGGGAGCCCCTTTTTGAGCTCCAGATAACATGAACATGAACCATAAACAGGGTGGAGACGTTGGTGTCCAACACAAGACTTTCCCAGAACTCATTGAAGCCAAAATCATATCTTGAATTCACATTCAAGCACGCATGAGATGCCGTCGAGTAAATAATGCAAGAAACATTTCAATAATAACTTTGGAAACAGTTTAGGGTCACTCACCTCCATGGCTCAGAAACCATCCATCAAATATCATCGCCTTACTCAAATCCAAGCCTTAGATCACAAACGCAAAGCAATCAAGCCCTTTAAAAGTTCGGACAGCACTTCCCCTAAATTTACTTACTTTTCCAGCCGTCATGGCTTCATTATATTTCTCATTCAAACCCAAAGGTACACACACAACAACAAGTTCATTCAATAGCCATTCAGCAAGCTCCCAGAAGTACAAATACAAGTCAAGCTAGGGAAATGTCCGGAAATGAAAGTTAAGCTCAAACCCAGAAAAATAGTTTTTGACATTATTTTACGGTAATTGCACCAAAGGCACTACGATTATCGGATAAAGGTCCAAGACCCACCGTTTCGAAGCTAAGAGATCGGGCTACAATGTTGTAGAAGGCAACTCTGTCCAGTATCGAGTGTAACCAGGTCAAAATTGCAAGATACTACACCAGAACCGCAAAAACAGGTTCACCAATCGCATTGTGGTGCAAACATCATGAATCAACCTAGCTAAGTCCAAATTCAGAAATTCCAAAGCCATCCGAAAGATAAGAAACAGGGCTACATTTCATCAGAAGACCTCAACAACCAATTCGGAAGCATTCCCAACCAAAATAACCAATTACAGACGCAATTCTCACATTCGGGTAAAATCGGGGCAGCAAGGGTAATTCCGTCTTTTCACAAGATACGCTGCTCGGATTGACCTGAAAATTAGAAAATTTCCGGGTTCTCACACTCATTCTTTCGGGGCGTCACAAACTCCCCTCCTTAAAAGAATGTCGTCCTCGACATTCCATCTTATACCAATCAAGTCGAGACATCCCGCAAGAATCACTAATATTTCAGACCAAACCCACTGTCCGGCATCCTAAACTTCAAGCCTAGGATACACTACAAGAATCTGAAGCCTAAGCTCTGATACCAACTGTGACGGCCCCACCTCCCCCTAAGGCGAACCAAAGGGTTCGGCGGGCCGCCTGCCCAGCTCTCGCCGGGACTCAGTCGTTCACTACAGTCCTCAAATGAATTACAATATAAATCTCAAATATTACAACATGTTCTTCAATAATTACATGTCATAAGCGAAGCGGAAACTAAATTTTCAACTATACATCAAATGATTCCAAATCCAAACTGTACAAGATATATGCCATCCAGCCGCATGAATAAGTACTACTCGCCATTCCTTCGCCTTGAGCCCTGTGGAGGGGAATAAAATCGTTTTGGGGTGAGCTAGAAGCTCAGCGAGTAACCAGTAAAAGCAGTCATCAAATATATTTCACAATAATGCATTTCAATGATGTCATGATTCCAAGATCAAATGTACGTTTATTGCTCTCGTGAGCCAGTGAAATCATTGCACTTGAACACCCAACGCTCAAATAGATCATTTCACATTAACAGTGAGAGGGAGCCCCTTTTTGAGCTCCAGATAACATGAACATGAACCATAAACAGGGTGGAGACGTTGGTGTCCAACACAAGACTTTCCCATAACTCATTGAAGCCAAAATCATATCTTGAATTCACATTCAAGCACGCATGAGATGCCGTCGAGTAAATAATGCAAGAAACATTTCAATAATAACTTTGGAAACAGTTTAGGGTCACTCACCTCCATGGCTCAGAAACCATCCATCAAATATCATCGCCTTACTCAAATCCAAGCCTTAGATCACAAACGCAAAGCAATCAAGCCCTTTAAAAGTTCGGACAGCACTTCCCCTAAATTTACTTACTTTTCCAGCCGTCATGGCTTCATTATATTTCTCATTCAAACCCAAAGGTACACACACAACAACAAGTTCATTCAATAGCCATTCAGCAAGCTCCCAGAAGTACAAATACAAGTCAAGCTAGGGAAATGTCCGGAAATGAAAGTTAAGCTCAAACCCAGAAAAATAGTTTTTGACATTATTTTACGGTAATTGCACCAAAGGCACTACGATTATCGGATAAAGGTCCAAGACCCACCGTTTCGAAGCTAAGAGATCGGGCTACAATGTTGTAGAAGGCAACTCTGTCCAGTATCGAGTGTAACCAGGTCAAAATTGCAAGATACTACACCAGAACCGCAAAAACAGGTTCACCAATCGCATTGTGGTGCAAACATCATGAATCAACCTAGCTAAGTCCAAATTCAGAAATTCCAAAGCCATCCGAAAGATAAGAAACAGGGCTACATTTCATCAGAAGACCTCAACAACCAATTCGGAAGCATTCCCAACCAAAATAACCAATTACAGACGCAATTCTCACATTCGGGTAAAATCGGGGCAGCAAGGGTAATTCCGTCTTTTCACAAGATACGCTGCTCGGATTGACCTGAAAATTAGAAAATTTCCGGGTTCTCACACTCATTCTTTCGGGGCGTCACAAACTCCCCTCCTTAAAAGAATGTCGTCCTCGACATTCCATCTTATACCAATCAAGTCGAGACATCCCGCAAGAATCACTAATATTTCAGACCAAACCCACTGTCCGGCATCCTAAACTTCAAGCCTAGGATACACTACAAGAATCTGAAGCCTAAGCTCTGATACCAACTGTGACGGCCCCACCTCCCCCTAAGGCGAACCAAAGGGTTCGGCGGGCCGCCTGCCCAGCTCTCGCCGGGACTCAGTCGTTCACTACAGTCCTCAAATGAATTACAATATAAATCTCAAATATTACAACATGTTCTTCAATAATTACATGTCATAAGCGAAGCGGAAACTAAATTTTCAACTATACATCAAATGATTCCAAATCCAAACTGTACAAGATATATGCCATCCAGCCGCATGAATAAGTACTACTCGCCATTCCTTCGCCTTGAGCCCTGTGGAGGGGAATAAAATCGTTTTGGGGTGAGCTAGAAGCTCAGCGAGTAACCAGTAAAAGCAGTCATCAAATATATTTCACAATAATGCATTTCAATGATGTCATGATTCCAAGATCAAATGTACGTTTATTGCTCTCGTGAGCCAGTGAAATCATTGCACTTGAACACCCAACGCTCAAATAGATCATTTCACATTAACAGTGAGAGGGAGCCCCTTTTTGAGCTCCAGATAACATGAACATGAACCATAAACAGGGTGGAGACGTTGGTGTCCAACACAAGACTTTCCCAGAACTCATTGAAGCCAAAATCATATCTTGAATTCACATTCAAGCACGCATGAGATGCCGTCGAGTAAATAATGCAAGAAACATTTCAATAATAACTTTGGAAACAGTTTAGGGTCACTCACCTCCATGGCTCAGAAACCATCCATCAAATATCATCGCCTTACTCAAATCCAAGCCTTAGATCACAAACGCAAAGCAATCAAGCCCTTTAAAAGTTCGGACAGCACTTCCCCTAAATTTACTTACTTTTCCAGCCGTCATGGCTTCATTATATTTCTCATTCAAACCCAAAGGTACACACACAACAACAAGTTCATTCAATAGCCATTCAGCAAGCTCCCAGAAGTACAAATACAAGTCAAGCTAGGGAAATGTCCGGAAATGAAAGTTAAGCTCAAACCCAGAAAAATAGTTTTTGACATTATTTTACGGTAATTGCACCAAAGGCACTACGATTATCGGATAAAGGTCCAAGACCCACCGTTTCGAAGCTAAGAGATCGGGCTACAATGTTGTAGAAGGCAACTCTGTCCAGTATCGAGTGTAACCAGGTCAAAATTGCAAGATACTACACCAGAACCGCAAAAACAGGTTCACCAATCGCATTGTGGTGCAAACATCATGAATCAACCTAGCTAAGTCCAAATTCAGAAATTCCAAAGCCATCCGAAAGATAAGAAACAGGGCTACATTTCATCAGAAGACCTCAACAACCAATTCGGAAGCATTCCCAACCAAAATAACCAATTACAGACGCAATTCTCACATTCGGGTAAAATCGGGGCAGCAAGGGTAATTCCGTCTTTTCACAAGATACGCTGCTCGGATTGACCTGAAAATTAGAAAATTTCCGGGTTCTCACACTCATTCTTTCGGGGCGTCACAAACTCCCCTCCTTAAAAGAATGTCGTCCTCGACATTCCATCTTATACCAATCAAGTCGAGACATCCCGCAAGAATCACTAATATTTCAGACCAAACCCACTGTCCGGCATCCTAAACTTCAAGCCTAGGATACACTACAAGAATCTGAAGCCTAAGCTCTGATACCAACTGTGACGGCCCCACCTCCCCCTAAGGCGAACCAAAGGGTTCGGCGGGCCGCCTGCCCAGCTCTCGCCGGGACTCAGTCGTTCACTACAGTCCTCAAATGAATTACAATATAAATCTCAAATATTACAACATGTTCTTCAATAATTACATGTCATAAGCGAAGCGGAAACTAAATTTTCAACTATACATCAAATGATTCCAAATCCAAACTGTACAAGATATATGCCATCCAGCCGCATGAATAAGTACTACTCGCCATTCCTTCGCCTTGAGCCCTGTGGAGGGGAATAAAATCGTTTTGGGGTGAGCTAGAAGCTCAGCGAGTAACCAGTAAAAGCAGTCATCAAATATATTTCACAATAATGCATTTCAATGATGTCATGATTCCAAGATCAAATGTACGTTTATTGCTCTCGTGAGCCAGTGAAATCATTGCACTTGAACACCCAACGCTCAAATAGATCATTTCACATTAACAGTGAGAGGGAGCCCCTTTTTGAGCTCCAGATAACATGAACATGAACCATAAACAGGGTGGAGACGTTGGTGTCCAACACAAGACTTTCCCAGAACTCATTGAAGCCAAAATCATATCTTGAATTCACATTCAAGCACGCATGAGATGCCGTCGAGTAAATAATGCAAGAAACATTTCAATAATAACTTTGGAAACAGTTTAGGGTCACTCACCTCCATGGCTCAGAAACCATCCATCAAATATCATCGCCTTACTCAAATCCAAGCCTTAGATCACAAACGCAAAGCAATCAAGCCCTTTAAAAGTTCGGACAGCACTTCCCCTAAATTTACTTACTTTTCCAGCCGTCATGGCTTCATTATATTTCTCATTCAAACCCAAAGGTACACACACAACAACAAGTTCATTCAATAGCCATTCAGCAAGCTCCCAGAAGTACAAATACAAGTCAAGCTAGGGAAATGTCCGGAAATGAAAGTTAAGCTCAAACCCAGAAAAATAGTTTTTGACATTATTTTACGGTAATTGCACCAAAGGCACTACGATTATCGGATAAAGGTCCAAGACCCACCGTTTCGAAGCTAAGAGATCGGGCTACAATGTTGTAGAAGGCAACTCTGTCCAGTATCGAGTGTAACCAGGTCAAAATTGCAAGATACTACACCAGAACCGTAAAAACAGGTTCACCAATCGCATTGTGGTGCAAACATCATGAATCAACCTAGCTAAGTCCAAATTCAGAAATTCCAAAGCCATCCGAAAGATAAGAAACAGGGCTACATTTCATCAGAAGACCTCAACAACCAATTCGGAAGCATTCCCAACCAAAATAACCAATTACAGACGCAATTCTCACATTCTGGTAAAACCAGGGCAGCAAGGGTAATTCCGTCTTTTCACAAGATACGCTGCTCGGATTGACCTGAAAATTAGAAAATTTCCGGGTTCTCACACTCATTCTTTCGGGGCGTCACAAACTCCCCTCCTTAAAAGAATGTCGTCCTCGACATTCCATCTTATACCAATCAAGTCGAGACATCCCGCAAGAATCACTAATATTTCAGACCAAACCCACTGTCCGGCATCCTAAACTTCAAGCCTAGGATACACTACAAGAATCTGAAGCCTAAGCTCTGATACCAACTGTGACGGCCCCACCTCCCCCTAAGGCGAACCAAAGGGTTCGGCGGGCCGCCTGCCCATCTCTCGCCGGGACTCAGTCGTTCACTACAGTCCTCAAATGAATTACAATATAAATCTCAAATATTACAACATGTTCTTCAATAATTACATGTCATAAGCGAAGCGGAAACTAAATTTTCAACTATACATCAAATGATTCCAAATCCAAACTGTACAAGATATATGCCATCCAGCCGCATGAATAAGTACTACTCGCCATTCCTTCGCCTTGAGCCCTGTGGAGGGGAATAAAATCGTTTTGGGGTGAGCTAGAAGCTCAGCGAGTAACCAGTAAAAGCAGTCATCAAATATATTTCACAATAATGCATTTCAATGATGTCATGATTCCAAGATCAAATGTACGTTTATTGCTCTCGTGAGCCAGTGAAATCATTGCACTTGAACACCCAACGCTCAAATAGATCATTTCACATTAACAGTGAGAGGGAGCCCCTTTTTGAGCTCCAGATAACATGAACATGAACCATAAACAGGGTGGAGACGTTGGTGTCCAACACAAGACTTTCCCAGAACTCATTGAAGCCAAAATCATATCTTGAATTCACATTCAAGCACGCATGAGATGCCGTCGAGTAAATAATGCAAGAAACATTTCAATAATAACTTTGGAAACAGTTTAGGGTCACTCACCTCCATGGCTCAGAAACCATCCATCAAATATCATCGCCTTACTCAAATCCAAGCCTTAGATCACAAACGCAAAGCAATCAAGCCCTTTAAAAGTTCGGACAGCACTTCCCCTAAATTTACTTACTTTTCCAGCCGTCATGGCTTCATTATATTTCTCATTCAAACCCAAAGGTACACACACAACAACAAGTTCATTCAATAGCCATTCAGCAAGCTCCCAGAAGTACAAATACAAGTCAAGCTAGGGAAATGTCCGGAAATGAAAGTTAAGCTCAAACCCAGAAAAATAGTTTTTGACATTATTTTACGGTAATTGCACCAAAGGCACTACGATTATCGGATAAAGGTCCAAGACCCACCGTTTCGAAGCTAAGAGATCGGGCTACAATGTTGTAGAAGGCAACTCTGTCCAGTATCGAGTGTAACCAGGTCAAAATTGCAAGATACTACACCAGAACCGCAAAAACAGGTTCACCAATCGCATTGTGGTGCAAACATCATGAATCAACCTAGCTAAGTCCAAATTCAGAAATTCCAAAGCCATCCGAAAGATAAGAAACAGGGCTACATTTCATCAGAAGACCTCAACAACCAATTCGGAAGCATTCCCAACCAAAATAACCAATTACAGACGCAATTCTCACATTCTGGTAAAACCAGGGCAGCAAGGGTAATTCCGTCTTTTCACAAGATACGCTGCTCGGATTGACCTGAAAATTAGAAAATTTCCGGGTTCTCACACTCATTCTTTCGGGGCGTCACAAACTCCCCTCCTTAAAAGAATGTCGTCCTCGACATTCCATCTTATACCAATCAAGTCGAGACATCCCGCAAGAATCACTAATATTTCAGACCAAACCCACTGTCCGGCATCCTAAACTTCAAGCCTAGGATACACTACAAGAATCTGAAGCCTAAGCTCTGATACCAACTGTGACGGCCCCACCTCCCCCTAAGGCGAACCAAAGGGTTCGGCGGGCCGCCTGCCCATCTCTCGCCGGGACTCAGTCGTTCACTACAGTCCTCAAATGAATTACAATATAAATCTCAAATATTACAACATGTTCTTCAATAATTACATGTCATAAGCGAAGCGGAAACTAAATTTTCAACTATACATCAAATGATTCCAAATCCAAACTGTACAAGATATATGCCATCCAGCCGCATGAATAAGTACTACTCGCCATTCCTTCGCCTTGAGCCCTGTGGAGGGGAATAAAATCGTTTTGGGGTGAGCTAGAAGCTCAGCGAGTAACCAGTAAAAGCAGTCATCAAATATATTTCACAATAATGCATTTCAATGATGTCATGATTCCAAGATCAAATGTACGTTTATTGCTCTCGTGAGCCAGTGAAATCATTGCACTTGAACACCCAACGCTCAAATAGATCATTTCACATTAACAGTGAGAGGGAGCCCCTTTTTGAGCTCCAGATAACATGAACATGAACCATAAACAGGGTGGAGACGTTGGTGTCCAACACAAGACTTTCCCAGAACTCATTGAAGCCAAAATCATATCTTGAATTCACATTCAAGCACGCATGAGATGCCGTCGAGTAAATAATGCAAGAAACATTTCAATAATAACTTTGGAAACAGTTTAGGGTCACTCACCTCCATGGCTCAGAAACCATCCATCAAATATCATCGCCTTACTCAAATCCAAGCCTTAGATCACAAACGCAAAGCAATCAAGCCCTTTAAAAGTTCGGACAGCACTTCCCCTAAATTTACTTACTTTTCCAGCCGTCATGGCTTCATTATATTTCTCATTCAAACCCAAAGGTACACACACAACAACAAGTTCATTCAATAGCCATTCAGCAAGCTCCCAGAAGTACAAATACAAGTCAAGCTAGGGAAATGTCCGGAAATGAAAGTTAAGCTCAAACCCAGAAAAATAGTTTTTGACATTATTTTACGGTAATTGCACCAAAGGCACTACGATTATCGGATAAAGGTCCAAGACCCACCGTTTCGAAGCTAAGAGATCGGGCTACAATGTTGTAGAAGGCAACTCTGTCCAGTATCGAGTGTAACCAGGTCAAAATTGCAAGATACTACACCAGAACCGCAAAAACAGGTTCACCAATCGCATTGTGGTGCAAACATCATGAATCAACCTAGCTAAGTCCAAATTCAGAAATTCCAAAGCCATCCGAAAGATAAGAAACAGGGCTACATTTCATCAGAAGACCTCAACAACCAATTCGGAAGCATTCCCAACCAAAATAACCAATTACAGACGCAATTCTCACATTCGGGTAAAATCGGGGCTGCAAGGGTAATTCCGTCTTTTCACAAGATACGCTGCTCGTATTGACCTGAAAATTAGAAAATTTCCGGGTTCTCACACTCATTCTTTCGGGGCGTCACAAACTCCCCTCCTTAAAAGAATGTCGTCCTCGACATTCCATCTTATACCAATCAAGTCGAGACATCCCGCAAGAATCACTAATATTTCAGACCAAACCCACTGTCCGGCATCCTAAACTTCAAGCCTAGGATACACTACAAGAATCTGAAGCCTAAGCTCTGATACCAACTGTGACGGCCCCACCTCTCCCTAAGGCGAACCAAAGGGTTCGGCGGGCCGCCTGCCCAATTCTCGCCGGGACTCAGTCGTTCACTACAGTCCTCAAATGAATTACAATATAAATCTCAAATATTACAACATGTTCTTCAATAATTACATGTCATAAGCGAAGCGGAAACTAAATTTTCAACTATACATCAAATGATTCCAAATCCAAACTGTACAAGATATATGCCATCCAGCCGCATGAATAAGTACTACTCGCCATTCCTTCGCCTTGAGCCCTGTGGAGGGGAATAAAATCGTTTTGGGGTGAGCTAGAAGCTCAGCGAGTAACCAGTAAAAGCAGTCATCAAATATATTTCACAATAATGCATTTCAATGATGTCATGATTCCAAGATCAAATGTACGTTTATTGCTCTCGTGAGCCAGTGAAATCATTGCACTTGAACACCCAACGCTCAAATAGATCATTTCACATTAACAGTGAGAGGGAGCCCCTTTTTGAGCTCCAGATAACATGAACATGAACCATAAACAGGGTGGAGACGTTGGTGTCCAACACAAGACTTTCCCAGAACTCATTGAAGCCAAAATCATATCTTGAATTCACATTCAAGCACGCATGAGATGCCGTCGAGTAAATAATGCAAGAAACATTTCAATAATAACTTTGGAAACAGTTTAGGGTCACTCACCTCCATGGCTCAGAAACCATCCATCAAATATCATCGCCTTACTCAAATCCAATCCTTAGATCACAAACGCAAAGCAATCAAGCCCTTTAAAAGTTCGGACAGCACTTCCCCTAAATTTACTTACTTTTCCAGCCGTCATGGCTTCATTATATTTCTCATTCAAACCCAAAGGTACACACACAACAACAAGTTCATTCAATAGCCATTCAGCAAGCTCCCAGAAGTACAAATACAAGTCAAGCTAGGGAAATGTCCGGAAATGAAAGTTAAGCTCAAACCCAGAAAAATAGTTTTTGACATTATTTTACGGTAATTGCACCAAAGGCACTACGATTATCGGATAAAGGTCCAAGACCCACCGTTTCGAAGCTAAGAGATCGGGCTACAATGTTGTAGAAGGCAACTCTGTCCAGTATCGAGTGTAACCAGGTCAAAATTGCAAGATACTACACCAGAACCGCAAAAACAGGTTCACCAATCGCATTGTGGTGCAAACATCATGAATCAACCTAGCTAAGTCCAAATTCAGAAATTCCAAAGCCATCCGAAAGATAAGAAACAGGGCTACATTTCATCAGAAGACCTCAACAACCAATTCGGAAGCATTCCCAACCAAAATAACCAATTACAGACGCAATTCTCACATTCGGGTAAAATCGGGGCTGCAAGGGTAATTCCGTCTTTTCACAAGATACGCTGCTCGTATTGACCTGAAAATTAGAAAATTTCCGGGTTCTCACACTCATTCTTTCGGGGCGTCACAAACTCCCCTCCTTAAAAGAATGTCGTCCTCGACATTCCATCTTATACCAATCAAGTCGAGACATCCCGCAAGAATCACTAATATTTCAGACCAAACCCACTGTCCGGCATCCTAAACTTCAAGCCTAGGATACACTACAAGAATCTGAAGCCTAAGCTCTGATACCAACTGTGACGGCCCCACCTCTCCCTAAGGCGAACCAAAGGGTTCGGCGTGCCGCCTGCCCAATTCTCGCCGGGACTCAGTCGTTCACTACAGTCCTCAAATGAATTACAATATAAATCTCAAATATTACAACATGTTCTTCAATAATTACATGTCATAAGCGAAGCGGAAACTAAATTTTCAACTATACATCAAATGATTCCAAATCCAAACTGTAAAAGATATATGCCATCCAGCCCCATGAATAAGTACTACTCGCCATTCCTTCGCCTTGAGCCCTGTGGAGGGGAATAAAATCGTTTTGGGGTGAGCTAGAAGCTCAGCGAGTAACCAGTAAAAGCAGTCATCAAATATATTTCACAATAATGCATTTCAATGATGTCATGATTCCAAGATCAAATGTACGTTTATTGCTCTCGTGAGCCAGTGAAATCATTGCACTTGAACACCCAACGCTCAAATAGATCATTTCACATTAACAGTGAGAGGGAGCCCCTTTTTGAGCTCCAGATAACATGAACATGAACCATAAACAGGGTGGAGACGTTGGTGTCCAACACAAGACTTTCCCAGAACTCATTGAAGCCAAAATCATATCTTGAATTCACATTCAAGCACGCATGAGATGCCGTCGAGTAAATAATGCAAGAAACATTTCAATAATAACTTTGGAAACAGTTTAGGGTCACTCACCTCCATGGCTCAGAAACCATCCATCAAATATCATCGCCTTACTCAAATCCAATCCTTAGATCACAAACGCAAAGCAATCAAGCCCTTTAAAAGTTCGGACAGCACTTCCCCTAAATTTACTTACTTTTCCAGCCGTCATGGCTTCATTATATTTCTCATTCAAACCCAAAGGTACACACACAACAACAAGTTCATTCAATAGCCATTCAGCAAGCTCCCAGAAGTACAAATACAAGTCAAGCTAGGGAAATGTCCGGAAATGAAAGTTAAGCTCAAACCCAGAAAAATAGTTTTTGACATTATTTTACGGTAATTGCACCAAAGGCACTACGATTATCGGATAAAGGTCCAAGACCCACCGTTTCGAAGCTAAGAGATCGGGCTACAATGTTGTAGAAGGCAACTCTGTCCAGTATCGAGTGTAACCAGGTCAAAATTGCAAGATACTACACCAGAACCGCAAAAACAGGTTCACCAATCGCATTGTGGTGCAAACATCATGAATCAACCTAGCTAAGTCCAAATTCAGAAATTCCAAAGCCATCCGAAAGATAAGAAACAGGGCTACATTTCATCAGAAGACCTCAACAACCAATTCGGAAGCATTCCCAACCAAAATAACCAATTACAGACGCAATTCTCACATTCGGGTAAAATCGGGGCTGCAAGGGTAATTCCGTCTTTTCACAAGATACGCTGCTCGTATTGACCTGAAAATTAGAAAATTTCCGGGTTCTCACACTCATTCTTTCGGGGCGTCACAAACTCCCCTCCTTAAAAGAATGTCGTCCTCGACATTCCATCTTATACCAATCAAGTCGAGACATCCCGCAAGAATCACTAATATTTCAGACCAAACCCACTGTCCGGCATCCTAAACTTCAAGCCTAGGATACACTACAAGAATCTGAAGCCTAAGCTCTGATACCAACTGTGACGGCCCCACCTCTCCCTAAGGCGAACCAAAGGGTTCGGCGTGCCGCCTGCCCAATTCTCGCCGGGACTCAGTCGTTCACTACAGTCCTCAAATGAATTACAATATAAATCTCAAATATTACAACATGTTCTTCAATAATTACATGTCATAAGCGAAGCGGAAACTAAATTTTCAACTATACATCAAATGATTCCAAATCCAAACTGTAAAAGATATATGCCATCCAGCCCCATGAAAAAGTACTACTCGCCATTCCTTCGCCTTGAGCCCTGTGGAGGGGAATAAAATCGTTTTGGGGTGAGCTAGAAGCTCAGCGAGTAACCAGTAAAAGCAGTCATCAAATATATTTCACAATAATGCATTTCAATGATGTCATGATTCCAAGATCAAATGTACGTTTATTGCTCTCGTGAGCCAGTGAAATCATTGCACTTGAACACCCAACGCTCAAATAGATCATTTCACATTAACAGTGAGAGGGAGCCCCTTTTTGAGCTCCAGATAACATGAACATGAACCATAAACAGGGTGGAGACGTTGGTGTCCAACACAAGACTTTCCCAGAACTCATTGAAGCCAAAATCATATCTTGAATTCACATTCAAGCACGCATGAGATGCCGTCGAGTAAATAATGCAAGAAACATTTCAATAATAACTTTGGAAACAGTTTAGGGTCACTCACCTCCATGGCTCAGAAACCATCCATCAAATATCATCGCCTTACTCAAATCCAATCCTTAGATCACAAACGCAAAGCAATCAAGCCCTTTAAAAGTTCGGACAGCACTTCCCCTAAATTTACTTACTTTTCCAGCCGTCATGGCTTCATTATATTTCTCATTCAAACCCAAAGGTACACACACAACAACAAGTTCATTCAATAGCCATTCAGCAAGCTCCCAGAAGTACAAATACAAGTCAAGCTAGGGAAATGTCCGGAAATGAAAGTTAAGCTCAAACCCAGAAAAATAGTTTTTGACATTATTTTACGGTAATTGCACCAAAGGCACTACGATTATCGGATAAAGGTCCAAGACCCACCGTTTCGAAGCTAAGAGATCGGGCTACAATGTTGTAGAAGGCAACTCTGTCCAGTATCGAGTGTAACCAGGTCAAAATTGCAAGATACTACACCAGAACCGCAAAAACAGGTTCACCAATCGCATTGTGGTGCAAACATCATGAATCAACCTAGCTAAGTCCAAATTCAGAAATTCCAAAGCCATCCGAAAGATAAGAAACAGGGCTACATTTCATCAGAAGACCTCAACAACCAATTCGGAAGCATTCCCAACCAAAATAACCAATTACAGACGCAATTCTCACATTCGGGTAAAATCGGGGCTGCAAGGGTAATTCCGTCTTTTCACAAGATACGCTGCTCGTATTGACCTGAAAATTAGAAAATTTCCGGGTTCTCACACTCATTCTTTCGGGGCGTCACAAACTCCCCTCCTTAAAAGAATGTCGTCCTCGACATTCCATCTTATACCAATCAAGTCGAGACATCCCGCAAGAATCACTAATATTTCAGACCAAACCCACTGTCCGGCATCCTAAACTTCAAGCCTAGGATACACTACAAGAATCTGAAGCCTAAGCTCTGATACCAACTGTGACGGCCCCACCTCTCCCTAAGGCGAACCAAAGGGTTCGGCGTGCCGCCTGCCCAATTCTCGCCGGGACTCAGTCGTTCACTACAGTCCTCAAATGAATTACAATATAAATCTCAAATATTACAACATGTTCTTCAATAATTACATGTCATAAGCGAAGCGGAAACTAAATTTTCAACTATACATCAAATGATTCCAAATCCAAACTGTAAAAGATATATGCCATCCAGCCCCATGAAAAAGTACTACTCGCCATTCCTTCGCCTTGAGCCCTGTGGAGGGGAATAAAATCGTTTTGGGGTGAGCTAGAAGCTCAGCGAGTAACCAGTAAAAGCAGTCATCAAATATATTTCACAATAATGCATTTCAATGATGTCATGATTCCAAGATCAAATGTACGTTTATTGCTCTCGTGAGCCAGTGAAATCATTGCACTTGAACACCCAACGCTCAAATAGATCATTTCACATTAACAGTGAGAGGGAGCCCCTTTTTGAGCTCCAGATAACATGAACATGAACCATAAACAGGGTGGAGACGTTGGTGTCCAACACAAGACTTTCCCAGAACTCATTGAAGCCAAAATCATATCTTGAATTCACATTCAAGCACGCATGAGATGCCGTCGAGTAAATAATGCAAGAAACATTTCAATAATAACTTTGGAAACAGTTTAGGGTCACTCACCTCCATGGCTCAGAAACCATCCATCAAATATCATCGCCTTACTCAAATCCAATCCTTAGATCACAAACGCAAAGCAATCAAGCCCTTTAAAAGTTCGGACAGCACTTCCCCTAAATTTACTTACTTTTCCAGCCGTCATGGCTTCATTATATTTCTCATTCAAACCCAAAGGTACACACACAACAACAAGTTCATTCAATAGCCATTCAGCAAGCTCCCAGAAGTACAAATACAAGTCAAGCTAGGGAAATGTCCGGAAATGAAAGTTAAGCTCAAACCCAGAAAAATAGTTTTTGACATTATTTTACGGTAATTGCACCAAAGGCACTACGATTATCGGATAAAGGTCCAAGACCCACCGTTTCGAAGCTAAGAGATCGGGCTACAATGTTGTAGAAGGCAACTCTGTCCAGTATCGAGTGTAACCAGGTCAAAATTGCAAGATACTACACCAGAACCGCAAAAACAGGTTCACCAATCGCATTGTGGTGCAAACATCATGAATCAACCTAGCTAAGTCCAAATTCAGAAATTCCAAAGCCATCCGAAAGATAAGAAACAGGGCTACATTTCATCAGAAGACCTCAACAACCAATTCGGAAGCATTCCCAACCAAAATAACCAATTACAGACGCAATTCTCACATTCGGGTAAAATCGGGGCTGCAAGGGTAATTCCGTCTTTTCACAAGATACGCTGCTCGTATTGACCTGAAAATTAGAAAATTTCCGGGTTCTCACACTCATTCTTTCGGGGCGTCACAAACTCCCCTCCTTAAAAGAATGTCGTCCTCGACATTCCATCTTATACCAATCAAGTCGAGACATCCCGCAAGAATCACTAATATTTCAGACCAAACCCACTGTCCGGCATCCTAAACTTCAAGCCTAGGATACACTACAAGAATCTGAAGCCTAAGCTCTGATACCAACTGTGACGGCCCCACCTCTCCCTAAGGCGAACCAAAGGGTTCGGCGTGCCGCCTGCCCAATTCTCGCCGGGACTCAGTCGTTCACTACAGTCCTCAAATGAATTACAATATAAATCTCAAATATTACAACATGTTCTTCAATAATTACATGTCATAAGCGAAGCGGAAACTAAATTTTCAACTATACATCAAATGATTCCAAATCCAAACTGTAAAAGATATATGCCATCCAGCCCCATGAAAAAGTACTACTCGCCATTCCTTCGCCTTGAGCCCTGTGGAGGGGAATAAAATCGTTTTGGGGTGAGCTAGAAGCTCAGCGAGTAACCAGTAAAAGCAGTCATCAAATATATTTCACAATAATGCATTTCAATGATGTCATGATTCCAAGATCAAATGTACGTTTATTGCTCTCGTGAGCCAGTGAAATCATTGCACTTGAACACCCAACGCTCAAATAGATCATTTCACATTAACAGTGAGAGGGAGCCCCTTTTTGAGCTCCAGATAACATGAACATGAACCATAAACAGGGTGGAGACGTTGGTGTCCAACACAAGACTTTCCCAGAACTCATTGAAGCCAAAATCATATCTTGAATTCACATTCAAGCACGCATGAGATGCCGTCGAGTAAATAATGCAAGAAACATTTCAATAATAACTTTGGAAACAGTTTAGGGTCACTCACCTCCATGGCTCAGAAACCATCCATCAAATATCATCGCCTTACTCAAATCCAATCCTTAGATCACAAACGCAAAGCAATCAAGCCCTTTAAAAGTTCGGACAGCACTTCCCCTAAATTTACTTACTTTTCCAGCCGTCATGGCTTCATTATATTTCTCATTCAAACCCAAAGGTACACACACAACAACAAGTTCATTCAATAGCCATTCAGCAAGCTCCCAGAAGTACAAATACAAGTCAAGCTAGGGAAATGTCCGGAAATGAAAGTTAAGCTCAAACCCAGAAAAATAGTTTTTGACATTATTTTACGGTAATTGCACCAAAGGCACTACGATTATCGGATAAAGGTCCAAGACCCACCGTTTCGAAGCTAAGAGATCGGGCTACAATGTTGTAGAAGGCAACTCTGTCCAGTATCGAGTGTAACCAGGTCAAAATTGCAAGATACTACACCAGAACCGCAAAAACAGGTTCACCAATCGCATTGTGGTGCAAACATCATGAATCAACCTAGCTAAGTCCAAATTCAGAAATTCCAAAGCCATCCGAAAGATAAGAAACAGGGCTACATTTCATCAGAAGACCTCAACAACCAATTCGGAAGCATTCCCAACCAAAATAACCAATTACAGACGCAATTCTCACATTCGGGTAAAATCGGGGCTGCAAGGGTAATTCCGTCTTTTCACAAGATACGCTGCTCGTATTGACCTGAAAATTAGAAAATTTCCGGGTTCTCACACTCATTCTTTCGGGGCGTCACAAACTCCCCTCCTTAAAAGAATGTCGTCCTCGACATTCCATCTTATACCAATCAAGTCGAGACATCCCGCAAGAATCACTAATATTTCAGACCAAACCCACTGTCCGGCATCCTAAACTTCAAGCCTAGGATACACTACAAGAATCTGAAGCCTAAGCTCTGATACCAACTGTGACGGCCCCACCTCTCCCTAAGGCGAACCAAAGGGTTCGGCGGGCCGCCTGCCCAATTCTCGCCGGGACTCAGTCGTTCACTACAGTCCTCAAATGAATTACAATATAAATCTCAAATATTACAACATGTTCTTCAATAATTACATGTCATAAGCGAAGCGGAAACTAAATTTTCAACTATACATCAAATGATTCCAAATCCAAACTGTACAAGATATATGCCATCCAGCCACATGAATAAGTACTACTCGCCATTCCTTCGCCTTGAGCCCTGTGGAGGGGAATAAAATCGTTTTGGGGTGAGCTAGAAGCTCAGCGAGTAACCAGTAAAAGCAGTCATCAAATATATTTCACAATAATGCATTTGAATGATGTCATGATTCCAAGATCAAATGTACGTTTATTGCTCTCGTGAGCCAGTGAAATCATTGCACTTGAACACCCAACGCTCAAATAGATCATTTCACATTAACAGTGAGAGGGAGCCCCTTTTTGAGCTCCAGATAACATGAACATGAACCATAAACAGGGTGGAGACGTTGGTGTCCAACACAAGACTTTCCCAGAACTCATTGAAGCCAAAATCATATCTTGAATTCACATTCAAGCACGCATGAGATGCCGTCGAGTAAATAATGCAAGAAACATTTCAATAATAACTTTGGAAACAGTTTAGGGTCACTCACCTCCATGGCTCAGAAACCATCCATCAAATATCATCGCCTTACTCAAATCCAATCCTTAGATCACAAACGCAAAGCAATCAAGCCCTTTAAAAGTTCGGACAGCACTTCCCCTAAATTTACTTACTTTTCCAGCCGTCATGGCTTCATTATATTTCTCATTCAAACCCAAAGGTACACACACAACAACAAGTTCATTCAATAGCCATTCAGCAAGCTCCCAGAAGTACAAATACAAGTCAAGCTAGGGAAATGTCCGGAAATGAAAGTTAAGCTCAAACCCAGAAAAATAGTTTTTGACATTATTTTACGGTAATTGCACCAAAGGCACTACGATTATCGGATAAAGGTCCAAGACCCACCGTTTCGAAGCTAAGAGATCGGGCTACAATGTTGTAGAAGGCAACTCTGTCCAGTATCGAGTGTAACCAGGTCAAAATTGCAAGATACTACACCAGAACCGCAAAAACAGGTTCACCAATCGCATTGTGGTGCAAACATCATGAATCAACCTAGCTAAGTCCAAATTCAGAAATTCCAAAGCCATCCGAAAGATAAGAAACAGGGCTACATTTCATCAGAAGACCTCAACAACCAATTCGGAAGCATTCCCAACCAAAATAACCAATTACAGACGCAATTCTCACATTCGGGTAAAATCGGGGCTGCAAGGGTAATTCCGTCTTTTCACAAGATACGCTGCTCGTATTGACCTGAAAATTAGAAAATTTCCGGGTTCTCACACTCATTCTTTCGGGGCGTCACAAACTCCCCTCCTTAAAAGAATGTCGTCCTCGACATTCCATCTTATACCAATCAAGTCGAGACATCCCGCAAGAATCACTAATATTTCAGACCAAACCCACTGTCCGGCATCCTAAACTTCAAGCCTAGGATACACTACAAGAATCTGAAGCCTAAGCTCTGATACCAACTGTGACGGCCCCACCTCTCCCTAAGGCGAACCAAAGGGTTCGGCGTGCCGCCTGCCCAATTCTCGCCGGGACTCAGTCGTTCACTACAGTCCTCAAATGAATTACAATATAAATCTCAAATATTACAACATGTTCTTCAATAATTACATGTCATAAGCGAAGCGGAAACTAAATTTTCAACTATACATCAAATGATTCCAAATCCAAACTGTAAAAGATATATGCCATCCAGCCCCATGAAAAAGTACTACTCGCCATTCCTTCGCCTTGAGCCCTGTGGAGGGGAATAAAATCGTTTTGGGGTGAGCTAGAAGCTCAGCGAGTAACCAGTAAAAGCAGTCATCAAATATATTTCACAATAATGCATTTGAATGATGTCATGATTCCAAGATCAAATGTACGTTTATTGCTCTCGTGAGCCAGTGAAATCATTGCACTTGAACACCCAACGCTCAAATAGATCATTTCACATTAACAGTGAGAGGGAGCCCCTTTTTGAGCTCCAGATAACATGAACATGAACCATAAACAGGGTGGAGACGTTGGTGTCCAACACAAGACTTTCCCAGAACTCATTGAAGCCAAAATCATATCTTGAATTCACATTCAAGCACGCATGAGATGCCGTCGAGTAAATAATGCAAGAAACATTTCAATAATAACTTTGGAAACAGTTTAGGGTCACTCACCTCCATGGCTCAGAAACCATCCATCAAATATCATCGCCTTACTCAAATCCAATCCTTAGATCACAAACGCAAAGCAATCAAGCCCTTTAAAAGTTCGGACAGCACTTCCCCTAAATTTACTTACTTTTCCAGCCGTCATGGCTTCATTATATTTCTCATTCAAACCCAAAGGTACACACACAACAACAAGTTCATTCAATAGCCATTCAGCAAGCTCCCAG
This sequence comes from Coffea arabica, assembly GCF_036785885.1. Taxonomy (NCBI): domain Eukaryota; kingdom Viridiplantae; phylum Streptophyta; class Magnoliopsida; order Gentianales; family Rubiaceae; genus Coffea; species Coffea arabica. Next base: position 18,655,124 of record NC_092318.1, on the reverse strand, counting down.
AAGTACAAATACAAGTCAAGCTAGGGAAATGTCCGGAAATGAAAGTTAAGCTCAAACCCAGAAAAATAGTTTTTGACATTATTTTACGGTAATTGCACCAAAGGCACTACGATTATCGGATAAAGGTCCAAGACCCACCGTTTCGAAGCTAAGAGATCGGGCTACAATGTTGTAGAAGGCAACTCTGTCCAGTATCGAGTGTAACCAGGTCAAAATTGCAAGATACTACACCAGAACCGCAAAAACAGGTTCACCAATCGCATTGTGGTGCAAACATCATGAATCAACCTAGCTAAGTCCAAATTCAGAAATTCCAAAGCCATCCGAAAGATAAGAAACAGGGCTACATTTCATCAGAAGACCTCAACAACCAATTCGGAAGCATTCCCAACCAAAATAACCAATTACAGACGCAATTCTCACATTCTGGTAAAACCAGGGCAGCAAGGGTAATTCCGTCTTTTCACAAGATACGCTGCTCGGATTGACCTGAAAATTAGAAAATTTCCGGGTTCTCACACTCATTCTTTCGGGGCGTCACAAACTCTTCTCCTTAAAAGAATGTCGTCCTCGACATTCCATCTTATACCAATCAAGTCGAGACATCCCGCAAGAATCACTAATATTTCAGACCAAACCCACTGTCCGGCATCCTAAACTTCAAGCCTAGGATACACTACAAGAATCTGAAGCCTAAGCTCTGATACCAACTGTGACGGCCCCACCTCCCCCTAAGGCGAACCAAAGGGTTCGGCGGGCCTCCTGCCCAGCTCTCGCCGGGACTCAGTCGTTCACTACAGTTCTCAAATGAATTACAATATAAATCTCAAATATTACAACATGTTCTTCAATAATTACATGTCATAAGCGAAGCGGAAACTAAATTTTCAACTATACATCAAATGATTCCAAATCCAAACTGTACAAGATATATGCCATCCAGCCGCATGAATAAGTACTACTCGCCATTCCTTCGCCTTGAGCCCTGTGGAGGGGAATAAAATCGTTTTGGGGTGAGCTAGAAGCTCAGCGAGTAACCAGTAAAAGCAGTCATCAAATATATTTCACAATAATGCATTTCAATGATGTCATGATTCCAAGATCAAATGTACGTTTATTGCTCTCGTGAGCCAGTGAAATCATTGCACTTGAACACCCAACGCTCAAATAGATCATTTCACATTAACAGTGAGAGGGAGCCCCTTTTTGAGCTCCAGATAACATGAACATGAACCATAAACAGGGTGGAGACGTTGGTGTCCAACACAAGACTTTCCCAGAACTCATTGAAGCCAAAATCATATCTTGAATTCACATTCAAGCACGCATGAGATGCCGTCAAGTAAATAATGCAAGAAACATTTCAATAATAACTTTGGAAACAGTTTAGGGTCACTCACCTCCATGGCTCAGAAACCATCCATCAAATATCATCGCCTTACTCAAATCCAAGCCTTAGATCACAAACACAAAGCAATCAAGCCCTTTAAAAGTTCGGACAGCACTTCCCCTAAATTTACTTACTTTTCCAGCCGTCATGGCTTCATTATATTTCTCATTCAAACCCAAAGGTACACACACAACAACAAGTTCATTCAATAGCCATTCAGCAAGCTCCCAGAAGTACAAATACAAGTCAAGCTAGGGAAATGTCCGGAAATGAAAGTTAAGCTCAAACCCAGAAAAATAGTTTTTGACATTATTTTACGGTAATTGCACCAAAGGCACTACGATTATCGGATAAAGGTCCAAGACCCACCGTTTCGAAGCTAAGAGATCGGGCTACAATGTTGTAGAAGGCAACTCTGTCCAGTATCGAGTGTAACCAGGTCAAAATTGCAAGATACTACACCAGAACCGCAAAAACAGGTTCACCAATCGCATTGTGGTGCAAACATCATGAATCAACCTAGCTAAGTCCAAATTCAGAAATTCCAAAGCCATCCGAAAGATAAGAAACAGGGCTACATTTCATCAGAAGACCTCAACAACCAATTCGGAAGCATTCCCAACCAAAATAACCAATTACAGACGCAATTCTCACATTCGGGTAAAATCGGGGCTGCAAGGGTAATTCCGTCTTTTCACAAGATACGCTGCTCGTATTGACCTGAAAATTAGAAAATTTCCGGGTTCTCACACTCATTATTTCGGGGCGTCACAAACTCCCCTCCTTAAAAGAATGTCGTCCTCGACATTCCATCTTATACCAATCAAGTCGAGACATCCCGCAAGAATCACTAATATTTCAGACCAAACCCACTGTCCGGCATCCTAAACTTCAAGCCTAGGATACACTACAAGAATCTGAAGCCTAAGCTCTGATACCAACTGTGACGGCCCCACCTCTCCCTAAGGCGAACCAAAGGGTTCGGTGGGCCGCCTGCCCAATTCTCGCCGGGACTCAGTCGTTCACTACAGTCCTCAAATGAATTACAATATAAATCTCAAATATTACAACATGTTCTTCAATAATTACATGTCATAAGCGAAGCGGAAACTAAATTTTCAACTATACATCGAATGATTCCAAATCCAAACTGTACAAGATATATGCCATCCAGCCACATGAATAAGTACTACTCGCCATTCCTTCGCCTTGAGCCCTGTGGAGGGGAATAAAATCGTTTTGGGGTGAGCTAGAAGCTCAGCGAGTAACCAGTAAAAGCAGTCATCAAATATATTTCACAATAATGCATTTCAATGATGTCATGATTCCAAGATCAAATGTACGTTTATTGCTCTCGTGAGCCAGTGAAATCATTGCACTTGAACACCCAACGCTCAAATAGATCATTTCACATTAACAGTGAGAGGGAGCCCCTTTTTGAGCTCCAGATAACATGAACATGAACCATAAACAGGGTGGAGACGTTGGTGTCCAACACAAGACTTTCCCAGAACTCATTGAAGCCAAAATCATATCTTGAATTCACATTCAAGCACGCATGAGATGCCGTCGAGTAAATAATGCAAGAAACATTTCAATAATAACTTTGGAAACAGTTTAGGGTCACTCACCTCCATGGCTCAGAAACCATCCATCAAATATCATCGCCTTACTCAAATCCAAGACACTACAAGAATCTGAAGCCTAAGCTCTGATACCAACTGTGACGGCCCCACCTCTCCCTAAGGCGAACCAAAGGGTTCGGTGGGCCGCCTGCCCAATTCTCGCCGGGACTCAGTCGTTCACTACAGTCCTCAAATGAATTACAATATAAATCTCAAATATTACAACATGTTCTTCAATAATTACATGTCATAAGCGAAGCGGAAACTAAATTTTCAACTATACATCGAATGATTCCAAATCCAAACTGTACAAGATATATGCCATCCAGCCACATGAATAAGTACTACTCGCCATTCCTTCGCCTTGAGCCCTGTGGAGGGGAATAAAATCGTTTTGGGGTGAGCTAGAAGCTCAGCGAGTAACCAGTAAAAGCAGTCATCAAATATATTTCACAATAATGCATTTGAATGATGTCATGATTCCAAGATCAAATGTACGTTTATTGCTCTCGTGAGCCAGTGAAATCATTGCACTTGAACACCCAACGCTCAAATAGATCATTTCACATTAACAGTGAGAGGGAGCCCCTTTTTGAGCTCCAGATAACATGAACATGAACCATAAACAGGGTGGAGACGTTGGTGTCCAACACAAGACTTTCCCAGAACTCATTGAAGCCAAAATCATATCTTGAATTCACATTCAAGCACGCATGAGATGCCGTCGAGTAAATAATGCAAGAAACATTTCAATAATAACTTTGGAAACAGTTTAGGGTCACTCACCTCCATGGCTCAGAAACCATCCATCAAATATCATCGCCTTACTCAAATCCAATCCTTAGATCACAAACGCAAAGCAATCAAGCCCTTTAAAAGTTCGGACAGCACTTCCCCTAAATTTACTTACTTTTCCAGCCGTCATGGCTTCATTATATTTCTCATTCAAACCCAAAGGTACACACACAACAACAAGTTCATTCAATAGCCATTCAGCAAGCTCCCAGAAGTACAAATACAAGTCAAGCTAGGGAAATGTCCGGAAATGAAAGTTAAGCTCAAACCCAGAAAAATAGTTTTTGACATTATTTTACGGTAATTGCACCAAAGGCACTACGATTATCGGATAAAGGTCCAAGACCCACCGTTTCGAAGCTAAGAGATCGGGCTACAATGTTGTAGAAGGCAACTCTGTCCAGTATCGAGTGTAACCAGGTCAAAATTGCAAGATACTACACCAAAACCGCAAAAACAGGTTCACCAATCGCATTGTGGTGCAAACATCATGAATCAACCTAGCTAAGTCCAAATTCAGAAATTCCAAAGCCATCCGAAAGATAAGAAACAGGGCTACATTTCATCAGAAGACCTCAACAACCAATTCGGAAGCATTCCCAACCAAAATAACCAATTACAGACGCAATTCTCACATTCGGGTAAAATCGGGGCTGCAAGGGTAATTCCGTCTTTTCACAAGATACGCTGCTCGTATTGACCTGAAAATTAGAAAATTTCCGGGTTCTCACACTCATTCTTTCGGGGCGTCACAAACTCCCCTCCTTAAAAGAATGTCGTCCTCGACATTCCATCTTATACCAATCAAGTCGAGACATCCCGCAAGAATCACTAATATTTCAGACCAAACCCACTGTCCGGCATCCTAAACTTCAAGCCTAGGATACACTACAAGAATCTGAAGCCTAAGCTCTGATACCAACTGTGACGGCCCCACCTCTCCCTAAGGCGAACCAAAGGGTTCGGTGGGCCGCCTGCCCAATTCTCGCCGGGACTCAGTCGTTCACTACAGTCCTCAAATGAATTACAATATAAATCTCAAATATTACAACATGTTCTTCAATAATTACATGTCATAAGCGAAGCGGAAACTAAATTTTCAACTATACATCGAATGATTCCAAATCCAAACTGTACAAGATATATGCCATCCAGCCACATGAATAAGTACTACTCGCCATTCCTTCGCCTTGAGCCCTGTGGAGGGGAATAAAATCGTTTTGGGGTGAGCTAGAAGCTCAGCGAGTAACCAGTAAAAGCAGTCATCAAATATATTTCACAATAATGCATTTGAATGATGTCATGATTCCAAGATCAAATGTACGTTTATTGCTCTCGTGAGCCAGTGAAATCATTGCACTTGAACACCCAACGCTCAAATAGATCATTTCACATTAACAGTGAGAGGGAGCCCCTTTTTGAGCTCCAGATAACATGAACATGAACCATAAACAGGGTGGAGACGTTGGTGTCCAACACAAGACTTTCCCAGAACTCATTGAAGCCAAAATCATATCTTGAATTCACATTCAAGCACGCATGAGATGCCGTCGAGTAAATAATGCAAGAAACATTTCAATAATAACTTTGGAAACAGTTTAGGGTCACTCACCTCCATGGCTCAGAAACCATCCATCAAATATCATCGCCTTACTCAAATCCAATCCTTAGATCACAAACGCAAAGCAATCAAGCCCTTTAAAAGTTCGGACAGCACTTCCCCTAAATTTACTTACTTTTCCAGCCGTCATGGCTTCATTATATTTCTCATTCAAACCCAAAGGTACACACACAACAACAAGTTCATTCAATAGCCATTCAGCAAGCTCCCAGAAGTACAAATACAAGTCAAGCTAGGGAAATGTCCGGAAATGAAAGTTAAGCTCAAACCCAGAAAAATAGTTTTTGACATTATTTTACGGTAATTGCACCAAAGGCACTACGATTATCGGATAAAGGTCCAAGACCCACCGTTTCGAAGCTAAGAGATCGGGCTACAATGTTGTAGAAGGCAACTCTGTCCAGTATCGAGTGTAACCAGGTCAAAATTGCAAGATACTACACCAGAACCGCAAAAACAGGTTCACCAATCGCATTGTGGTGCAAACATCATGAATCAACCTAGCTAAGTCCAAATTCAGAAATTCCAAAGCCATCCGAAAGATAAGAAACAGGGCTACATTTCATCAGAAGACCTCAACAACCAATTCGGAAGCATTCCCAACCAAAATAACCAATTACAGACGCAATTCTCACATTCGGGTAAAATCGGGGCTGCAAGGGTAATTCCGTCTTTTCACAAGATACGCTGCTCGTATTGACCTGAAAATTAGAAAATTTCCGGGTTCTCACACTCATTCTTTCGGGGCGTCACAAACTCCCCTCCTTAAAAGAATGTCGTCCTCGACATTCCATCTTATACCAATCAAGTCGAGACATCCCGCAAGAATCACTAATATTTCAGACCAAACCCACTGTCCGGCATCCTAAACTTCAAGCCTAGGATACACTACAAGAATCTGAAGCCTAAGCTCTGATACCAACTGTGACGGCCCCACCTCTCCCTAAGGCGAACCAAAGGGTTCGGTGGGCCGCCTGCCCAATTCTCGCCGGGACTCAGTCGTTCACTACAGTCCTCAAATGAATTACAATATAAATCTCAAATATTACAACATGTTCTTCAATAATTACATGTCATAAGCGAAGCGGAAACTAAATTTTCAACTATACATCGAATGATTCCAAATCCAAACTGTACAAGATATATGCCATCCAGCCACATGAATAAGTACTACTCGCCATTCCTTCGCCTTGAGCCCTGTGGAGGGGAATAAAATCGTTTTGGGGTGAGCTAGAAGCTCAGCGAGTAACCAGTAAAAGCAGTCATCAAATATATTTCACAATAATGCATTTGAATGATGTCATGATTCCAAGATCAAATGTACGTTTATTGCTCTCGTGAGCCAGTGAAATCATTGCACTTGAACACCCAACGCTCAAATAGATCATTTCACATTAACAGTGAGAGGGAGCCCCTTTTTGAGCTCCAGATAACATGAACATGAACCATAAACAGGGTGGAGACGTTGGTGTCCAACACAAGACTTTCCCAGAACTCATTGAAGCCAAAATCATATCTTGAATTCACATTCAAGCACGCATGAGATGCCGTCGAGTAAATAATGCAAGAAACATTTCAATAATAACTTTGGAAACAGTTTAGGGTCACTCACCTCCATGGCTCAGAAACCATCCATCAAATATCATCGCCTTACTCAAATCCAATCCTTAGATCACAAACGCAAAGCAATCAAGCCCTTTAAAAGTTCGGACAGCACTTCCCCTAAATTTACTTACTTTTCCAGCCGTCATGGCTTCATTATATTTCTCATTCAAACCCAAAGGTACACACACAACAACAAGTTCATTCAATAGCCATTCAGCAAGCTCCCAGAAGTACAAATACAAGTCAAGCTAGGGAAATGTCCGGAAATGAAAGTTAAGCTCAAACCCAGAAAAATAGTTTTTGACATTATTTTACGGTAATTGCACCAAAGGCACTACGATTATCGGATAAAGGTCCAAGACCCACCGTTTCGAAGCTAAGAGATCGGGCTACAATGTTGTAGAAGGCAACTCTGTCCAGTATCGAGTGTAACCAGGTCAAAATTGCAAGATACTACACCAGAACCGCAAAAACAGGTTCACCAATCGCATTGTGGTGCAAACATCATGAATCAACCTAGCTAAGTCCAAATTCAGAAATTCCAAAGCCATCCGAAAGATAAGAAACAGGGCTACATTTCATCAGAAGACCTCAACAACCAATTCGGAAGCATTCCCAACCAAAATAACCAATTACAGACGCAATTCTCACATTCGGGTAAAATCGGGGCTGCAAGGGTAATTCCGTCTTTTCACAAGATACGCTGCTCGTATTGACCTGAAAATTAGAAAATTTCCGGGTTCTCACACTCATTCTTTCGGGGCGTCACAAACTCCCCTCCTTAAAAGAATGTCGTCCTCGACATTCCATCTTATACCAATCAAGTCGAGACATCCCGCAAGAATCACTAATATTTCAGACCAAACCCACTGTCCGGCATCCTAAACTTCAAGCCTAGGATACACTACAAGAATCTGAAGCCTAAGCTCTGATACCAACTGTGACGGCCCCACCTCTCCCTAAGGCGAACCAAAGGGTTCGGTGGGCCGCCTGCCCAATTCTCGCCGGGACTCAGTCGTTCACTACAGTCCTCAAATGAATTACAATATAAATCTCAAATATTACAACATGTTCTTCAATAATTACATGTCATAAGCGAAGCGGAAACTAAATTTTCAACTATACATCGAATGATTCCAAATCCAAACTGTACAAGATATATGCCATCCAGCCACATGAATAAGTACTACTCGCCATTCCTTCGCCTTGAGCCCTGTGGAGGGGAATAAAATCGTTTTGGGGTGAGCTAGAAGCTCAGCGAGTAACCAGTAAAAGCAGTCATCAAATATATTTCACAATAATGCATTTGAATGATGTCATGATTCCAAGATCAAATGTACGTTTATTGCTCTCGTGAGCCAGTGAAATCATTGCACTTGAACACCCAACGCTCAAATAGATCATTTCACATTAACAGTGAGAGGGAGCCCCTTTTTGAGCTCCAGATAACATGAACATGAACCATAAACAGGGTGGAGACGTTGGTGTCCAACACAAGACTTTCCCAGAACTCATTGAAGCCAAAATCATATCTTGAATTCACATTCAAGCACGCATGAGATGCCGTCGAGTAAATAATGCAAGAAACATTTCAATAATAACTTTGGAAACAGTTTAGGGTCACTCACCTCCATGGCTCAGAAACCATCCATCAAATATCATCGCCTTACTCAAATCCAATCCTTAGATCACAAACGCAAAGCAATCAAGCCCTTTAAAAGTTCGGACAGCACTTCCCCTAAATTTACTTACTTTTCCAGCCGTCATGGCTTCATTATATTTCTCATTCAAACCCAAAGGTACACACACAACAACAAGTTCATTCAATAGCCATTCAGCAAGCTCCCAGAAGTACAAATACAAGTCAAGCTAGGGAAATGTCCGGAAATGAAAGTTAAGCTCAAACCCAGAAAAATAGTTTTTGACATTATTTTACGGTAATTGCACCAAAGGCACTACGATTATCGGATAAAGGTCCAAGACCCACCGTTTCGAAGCTAAGAGATCGGGCTACAATGTTGTAGAAGGCAACTCTGTCCAGTATCGAGTGTAACCAGGTCAAAATTGCAAGATACTACACCAGAACCGCAAAAACAGGTTCACCAATCGCATTGTGGTGCAAACATCATGAATCAACCTAGCTAAGTCCAAATTCAGAAATTCCAAAGCCATCCGAAAGATAAGAAACAGGGCTACATTTCATCAGAAGACCTCAACAACCAATTCGGAAGCATTCCCAACCAAAATAACCAATTACAGACGCAATTCTCACATTCGGGTAAAATCGGGGCTGCAAGGGTAATTCCGTCTTTTCACAAGATACGCTGCTCGTATTGACCTGAAAATTAGAAAATTTCCGGGTTCTCACACTCATTCTTTCGGGGCGTCACAAACTCCCCTCCTTAAAAGAATGTCGTCCTCGACATTCCATCTTATACCAATCAAGTCGAGACATCCCGCAAGAATCACTAATATTTCAGACCAAACCCACTGTCCGGCATCCTAAACTTCAAGCCTAGGATACACTACAAGAATCTGAAGCCTAAGCTCTGATACCAACTGTGACGGCCCCACCTCTCCCTAAGGCGAACCAAAGGGTTCGGTGGGCCGCCTGCCCAATTCTCGCCGGGACTCAGTCGTTCACTACAGTCCTCAAATGAATTACAATATAAATCTCAAATATTACAACATGTTCTTCAATAATTACATGTCATAAGCGAAGCGGAAACTAAATTTTCAACTATACATCGAATGATTCCAAATCCAAACTGTACAAGATATATGCCATCCAGCCACATGAATAAGTACTACTCGCCATTCCTTCGCCTTGAGCCCTGTGGAGGGGAATAAAATCGTTTTGGGGTGAGCTAGAAGCTCAGCGAGTAACCAGTAAAAGCAGTCATCAAATATATTTCACAATAATGCATTTGAATGATGTCATGATTCCAAGATCAAATGTACGTTTATTGCTCTCGTGAGCCAGTGAAATCATTGCACTTGAACACCCAACGCTCAAATAGATCATTTCACATTAACAGTGAGAGGGAGCCCCTTTTTGAGCTCCAGATAACATGAACATGAACCATAAACAGGGTGGAGACGTTGGTGTCCAACACAAGACTTTCCCAGAACTCATTGAAGCCAAAATCATATCTTGAATTCACATTCAAGCACGCATGAGATGCCGTCGAGTAAATAATGCAAGAAACATTTCAATAATAACTTTGGAAACAGTTTAGGGTCACTCACCTCCATGGCTCAGAAACCATCCATCAAATATCATCGCCTTACTCAAATCCAATCCTTAGATCACAAACGCAAAGCAATCAAGCCCTTTAAAAGTTCGGACAGCACTTCCCCTAAATTTACTTACTTTTCCAGCCGTCATGGCTTCATTATATTTCTCATTCAAACCCAAAGGTACACACACAACAACAAGTTCATTCAATAGCCATTCAGCAAGCTCCCAGAAGTACAAATACAAGTCAAGCTAGGGAAATGTCCGGAAATGAAAGTTAAGCTCAAACCCAGAAAAATAGTTTTTGACATTATTTTACGGTAATTGCACCAAAGGCACTACGATTATCGGATAAAGGTCCAAGACCCACCGTTTCGAAGCTAAGAGATCGGGCTACAATGTTGTAGAAGGCAACTCTGTCCAGTATCGAGTGTAACCAGGTCAAAATTGCAAGATACTACACCAGAACCGCAAAAACAGGTTCACCAATCGCATTGTGGTGCAAACATCATGAATCAACCTAGCTAAGTCCAAATTCAGAAATTCCAAAGCCATCCGAAAGATAAGAAACAGGGCTACATTTCATCAGAAGACCTCAACAACCAATTCGGAAGCATTCCCAACCAAAATAACCAATTACAGACGCAATTCTCACATTCGGGTAAAATCGGGGCTGCAAGGGTAATTCCGTCTTTTCACAAGATACGCTGCTCGTATTGACCTGAAAATTAGAAAATTTCCGGGTTCTCACACTCATTCTTTCGGGGCGTCACAAACTCCCCTCCTTAAAAGAATGTCGTCCTCGACATTCCATCTTATACCAATCAAGTCGAGACATCCCGCAAGAATCACTAATATTTCAGACCAAACCCACTGTCCGGCATCCTAAACTTCAAGCCTAGGATACACTACAAGAATCTGAAGCCTAAGCTCTGATACCAACTGTGACGGCCCCACCTCTCCCTAAGGCGAACCAAAGGGTTCGGTGGGCCGCCTGCCCAATTCTCGCCGGGACTCAGTCGTTCACTACAGTCCTCAAATGAATTACAATATAAATCTCAAATATTACAACATGTTCTTCAATAATTACATGTCATAAGCGAAGCGGAAACTAAATTTTCAACTATACATCGAATGATTCCAAATCCAAACTGTACAAGATATATGCCATCCAGCCACATGAATAAGTACTACTCGCCATTCCTTCGCCTTGAGCCCTGTGGAGGGGAATAAAATCGTTTTGGGGTGAGCTAGAAGCTCAGCGAGTAACCAGTAAAAGCAGTCATCAAATATATTTCACAATAATGCATTTGAATGATGTCATGATTCCAAGATCAAATGTACGTTTATTGCTCTCGTGAGCCAGTGAAATCATTGCACTTGAACACCCAACGCTCAAATAGATCATTTCACATTAACAGTGAGAGGGAGCCCCTTTTTGAGCTCCAGATAACATGAACATGAACCATAAACAGGGTGGAGACGTTGGTGTCCAACACAAGACTTTCCCAGAACTCATTGAAGCCAAAATCATATCTTGAATTCACATTCAAGCACGCATGAGATGCCGTCGAGTAAATAATGCAAGAAACATTTCAATAATAACTTTGGAAACAGTTTAGGGTCACTCACCTCCATGGCTCAGAAACCATCCATCAAATATCATCGCCTTACTCAAATCCAATCCTTAGATCACAAACGCAAAGCAATCAAGCCCTTTAAAAGTTCGGACAGCACTTCCCCTAAATTTACTTACTTTTCCAGCCGTCATGGCTTCATTATATTTCTCATTCAAACCCAAAGGTACACACACAACAACAAGTTCATTCAATAGCCATTCAGCAAGCTCCCAGAAGTACAAATACAAGTCAAGCTAGGGAAATGTCCGGAAATGAAAGTTAAGCTCAAACCCAGAAAAATAGTTTTTGACATTATTTTACGGTAATTGCACCAAAGGCACTACGATTATCGGATAAAGGTCCAAGACCCACCGTTTCGAAGCTAAGAGATCGGGCTACAATGTTGTAGAAGGCAACTCTGTCCAGTATCGAGTGTAACCAGGTCAAAATTGCAAGATACTACACCAGAACCGCAAAAACAGGTTCACCAATCGCATTGTGGTGCAAACATCATGAATCAACCTAGCTAAGTCCAAATTCAGAAATTCCAAAGCCATCCGAAAGATAAGAAACAGGGCTACATTTCATCAGAAGACCTCAACAACCAATTCGGAAGCATTCCCAACCAAAATAACCAATTACAGACGCAATTCTCACATTCGGGTAAAATCGGGGCTGCAAGGGTAATTCCGTCTTTTCACAAGATACGCTGCTCGTATTGACCTGAAAATTAGAAAATTTCCGGGTTCTCACACTCATTCTTTCGGGGCGTCACAAACTCCCCTCCTTAAAAGAATGTCGTCCTCGACATTCCATCTTATACCAATCAAGTCGAGACATCCCGCAAGAATCACTAATATTTCAGACCAAACCCACTGTCCGGCATCCTAAACTTCAAGCCTAGGATACACTACAAGAATCTGAAGCCTAAGCTCTGATACCAACTGTGACGGCCCCACCTCTCCCTAAGGCGAACCAAAGGGTTCGGTGGGCCGCCTGCCCAATTCTCGCCGGGACTCAGTCGTTCACTACAGTCCTCAAATGAATTACAATATAAATCTCAAATATTACAACATGTTCTTCAATAATTACATGTCATAAGCGAAGCGGAAACTAAATTTTCAACTATACATCGAATGATTCCAAATCCAAACTGTACAAGATATATGCCATCCAGCCACATGAATAAGTACTACTCGCCATTCCTTCGCCTTGAGCCCTGTGGAGGGGAATAAAATCGTTTTGGGGTGAGCTAGAAGCTCAGCGAGTAACCAGTAAAAGCAGTCATCAAATATATTTCACAATAATGCATTTGAATGATGTCATGATTCCAAGATCAAATGTACGTTTATTGCTCTCGTGAGCCAGTGAAATCATTGCACTTGAACACCCAACGCTCAAATAGATCATTTCACATTAACAGTGAGAGGGAGCCCCTTTTTGAGCTCCAGATAACATGAACATGAACCATAAACAGGGTGGAGACGTTGGTGTCCAACACAAGACTTTCCCAGAACTCATTGAAGCCAAAATCATATCTTGAATTCACATTCAAGCACGCATGAGATGCCGTCGAGTAAATAATGCAAGAAACATTTCAATAATAACTTTGGAAACAGTTTAGGGTCACTCACCTCCATGGCTCAGAAACCATCCATCAAATATCATCGCCTTACTCAAATCCAATCCTTAGATCACAAACGCAAAGCAATCAAGCCCTTTAAAAGTTCGGACAGCACTTCCCCTAAATTTACTTACTTTTCCAGCCGTCATGGCTTCATTATATTTCTCATTCAAACCCAAAGGTACACACACAACAACAAGTTCATTCAATAGCCATTCAGCAAGCTCCCAGAAGTACAAATACAAGTCAAGCTAGGGAAATGTCCGGAAATGAAAGTTAAGCTCAAACCCAGAAAAATAGTTTTTGACATTATTTTACGGTAATTGCACCAAAGGCACTACGATTATCGGATAAAGGTCCAAGACCCACCGTTTCGAAGCTAAGAGATCGGGCTACAATGTTGTAGAAGGCAACTCTGTCCAGTATCGAGTGTAACCAGGTCAAAATTGCAAGATACTACACCAGAACCGCAAAAACAGGTTCACCAATCGCATTGTGGTGCAAACATCATGAATCAACCTAGCTAAGTCCAAATTCAGAAATTCCAAAGCCATCCGAAAGATAAGAAACAGGGCTACATTTCATCAGAAGACCTCAACAACCAATTCGGAAGCATTCCCAACCAAAATAACCAATTACAGACGCAATTCTCACATTCGGGTAAAATCGGGGCTGCAAGGGTAATTCCGTCTTTTCACAAGATACGCTGCTCGTATTGACCTGAAAATTAGAAAATTTCCGGGTTCTCACACTCATTCTTTCGGGGCGTCACAAACTCCCCTCCTTAAAAGAATGTCGTCCTCGACATTCCATCTTATACCAATCAAGTCGAGACATCCCGCAAGAATCACTAATATTTCAGACCAAACCCACTGTCCGGCATCCTAAACTTCAAGCCTAGGATACACTACAAGAATCTGAAGCCTAAGCTCTGATACCAACTGTGACGGCCCCACCTCTCCCTAAGGCGAACCAAAGGGTTCGGTGGGCCGCCTGCCCAATTCTCGCCGGGACTCAGTCGTTCACTACAGTCCTCAAATGAATTACAATATAAATCTCAAATATTACAACATGTTCTTCAATAATTACATGTCATAAGCGAAGCGGAAACTAAATTTTCAACTATACATCGAATGATTCCAAATCCAAACTGTACAAGATATATGCCATCCAGCCACATGAATAAGTACTACTCGCCATTCCTTCGCCTTGAGCCCTGTGGAGGGGAATAAAATCGTTTTGGGGTGAGCTAGAAGCTCAGCGAGTAACCAGTAAAAGCAGTCATCAAATATATTTCACAATAATGCATTTGAATGATGTCATGATTCCAAGATCAAATGTACGTTTATTGCTCTCGTGAGCCAGTGAAATCATTGCACTTGAACACCCAACGCTCAAATAGATCATTTCACATTAACAGTGAGAGGGAGCCCCTTTTTGAGCTCCAGATAACATGAACATGAACCATAAACAGGGTGGAGACGTTGGTGTCCAACACAAGACTTTCCCAGAACTCATTGAAGCCAAAATCATATCTTGAATTCACATTCAAGCACGCATGAGATGCCGTCGAGTAAATAATGCAAGAAACATTTCAATAATAACTTTGGAAACAGTTTAGGGTCACTCACCTCCATGGCTCAGAAACCATCCATCAAATATCATCGCCTTACTCAAATCCAATCCTTAGATCACAAACGCAAAGCAATCAAGCCCTTTAAAAGTTCGGACAGCACTTCCCCTAAATTTACTTACTTTTCCAGCCGTCATGGCTTCATTATATTTCTCATTCAAACCCAAAGGTACACACACAACAACAAGTTCATTCAATAGCCATTCAGCAAGCTCCCAGAAGTACAAATACAAGTCAAGCTAGGGAAATGTCCGGAAATGAAAGTTAAGCTCAAACCCAGAAAAATAGTTTTTGACATTATTTTACGGTAATTGCACCAAAGGCACTACGATTATCGGATAAAGGTCCAAGACCCACCGTTTCGAAGCTAAGAGATCGGGCTACAATGTTGTAGAAGGCAACTCTGTCCAGTATCGAGTGTAACCAGGTCAAAATTGCAAGATACTACACCAGAACCGCAAAAACAGGTTCACCAATCGCATTGTGGTGCAAACATCATGAATCAACCTAGCTAAGTCCAAATTCAGAAATTCCAAAGCCATCCGAAAGATAAGAAACAGGGCTACATTTCATCAGAAGACCTCAACAACCAATTCGGAAGCATTCCCAACCAAAATAACCAATTACAGACGCAATTCTCACATTCGGGTAAAATCGGGGCTGCAAGGGTAATTCCGTCTTTTCACAAGATACGCTGCTCGTATTGACCTGAAAATTAGAAAATTTCCGGGTTCTCACACTCATTCTTTCGGGGCGTCACAAACTCCCCTCCTTAAAAGAATGTCGTCCTCGACATTCCATCTTATACCAATCAAGTCGAGACATCCCGCAAGAATCACTAATATTTCAGACCAAACCCACTGTCCGGCATCCTAAACTTCAAGCCTAGGATACACTACAAGAATCTGAAGCCTAAGCTCTGATACCAACTGTGACGGCCCCACCTCTCCCTAAGGCGAACCAAAGGGTTCGGTGGGCCGCCTGCCCAATTCTCGCCGGGACTCAGTCGTTCACTACAGTCCTCAAATGAATTACAATATAAATCTCAAATATTACAACATGTTCTTCAATAATTACATGTCATAAGCGAAGCGGAAACTAAATTTTCAACTATACATCGAATGATTCCAAATCCAAACTGTACAAGATATATGCCATCCAGCCACATGAATAAGTACTACTCGCCATTCCTTCGCCTTGAGCCCTGTGGAGGGGAATAAAATCGTTTTGGGGTGAGCTAGAAGCTCAGCGAGTAACCAGTAAAAGCAGTCATCAAATATATTTCACAATAATGCATTTGAATGATGTCATGATTCCAAGATCAAATGTACGTTTATTGCTCTCGTGAGCCAGTGAAATCATTGCACTTGAACACCCAACGCTCAAATAGATCATTTCACATTAACAGTGAGAGGGAGCCCCTTTTTGAGCTCCAGATAACATGAACATGAACCATAAACAGGGTGGAGACGTTGGTGTCCAACACAAGACTTTCCCAGAACTCATTGAAGCCAAAATCATATCTTGAATTCACATTCAAGCACGCATGAGATGCCGTCGAGTAAATAATGCAAGAAACATTTCAATAATAACTTTGGAAACAGTTTAGGGTCACTCACCTCCATGGCTCAGAAACCATCCATCAAATATCATCGCCTTACTCAAATCCAATCCTTAGATCACAAACGCAAAGCAATCAAGCCCTTTAAAAGTTCGGACAGCACTTCCCCTAAATTTACTTACTTTTCCAGCCGTCATGGCTTCATTATATTTCTCATTCAAACCCAAAGGTACACACACAACAACAAGTTCATTCAATAGCCATTCAGCAAGCTCCCAGAAGTACAAATACAAGTCAAGCTAGGGAAATGTCCGGAAATGAAAGTTAAGCTCAAACCCAGAAAAATAGTTTTTGACATTATTTTACGGTAATTGCACCAAAGGCACTACGATTATCGGATAAAGGTCCAAGACCCACCGTTTCGAAGCTAAGAGATCGGGCTACAATGTTGTAGAAGGCAACTCTGTCCAGTATCGAGTGTAACCAGGTCAAAATTGCAAGATACTACACCAGAACCGCAAAAACAGGTTCACCAATCGCATTGTGGTGCAAACATCATGAATCAACCTAGCTAAGTCCAAATTCAGAAATTCCAAAGCCATCCGAAAGATAAGAAACAGGGCTACATTTCATCAGAAGACCTCAACAACCAATTCGGAAGCATTCCCAACCAAAATAACCAATTACAGACGCAATTCTCACATTCGGGTAAAATCGGGGCTGCAAGGGTAATTCCGTCTTTTCACAAGATACGCTGCTCGTATTGACCTGAAAATTAGAAAATTTCCGGGTTCTCACACTCATTCTTTCGGGGCGTCACAAACTCCCCTCCTTAAAAGAATGTCGTCCTCGACATTCCATCTTATACCAATCAAGTCGAGACATCCCGCAAGAATCACTAATATTTCAGACCAAACCCACTGTCCGGCATCCTAAACTTCAAGCCTAGGATACACTACAAGAATCTGAAGCCTAAGCTCTGATACCAACTGTGACGGCCCCACCTCTCCCTAAGGCGAACCAAAGGGTTCGGTGGGCCGCCTGCCCAATTCTCGCCGGGACTCAGTCGTTCACTACAGTCCTCAAATGAATTACAATATAAATCTCAAATATTACAACATGTTCTTCAATAATTACATGTCATAAGCGAAGCGGAAACTAAATTTTCAACTATACATCGAATGATTCCAAATCCAAACTGTACAAGATATATGCCATCCAGCCACATGAATAAGTACTACTCGCCATTCCTTCGCCTTGAGCCCTGTGGAGGGGAATAAAATCGTTTTGGGGTGAGCTAGAAGCTCAGCGAGTAACCAGTAAAAGCAGTCATCAAATATATTTCACAATAATGCATTTGAATGATGTCATGATTCCAAGATCAAATGTACGTTTATTGCTCTCGTGAGCCAGTGAAATCATTGCACTTGAACACCCAACGCTCAAATAGATCATTTCACATTAACAGTGAGAGGGAGCCCCTTTTTGAGCTCCAGATAACATGAACATGAACCATAAACAGGGTGGAGACGTTGGTGTCCAACACAAGACTTTCCCAGAACTCATTGAAGCCAAAATCATATCTTGAATTCACATTCAAGCACGCATGAGATGCCGTCGAGTAAATAATGCAAGAAACATTTCAATAATAACTTTGGAAACAGTTTAGGGTCACTCACCTCCATGGCTCAGAAACCATCCATCAAATATCATCGCCTTACTCAAATCCAATCCTTAGATCACAAACGCAAAGCAATCAAGCCCTTTAAAAGTTCGGACAGCACTTCCCCTAAATTTACTTACTTTTCCAGCCGTCATGGCTTCATTATATTTCTCATTCAAACCCAAAGGTACACACACAACAACAAGTTCATTCAATAGCCATTCAGCAAGCTCCCAGAAGTACAAATACAAGTCAAGCTAGGGAAATGTCCGGAAATGAAAGTTAAGCTCAAACCCAGAAAAATAGTTTTTGACATTATTTTACGGTAATTGCACCAAAGGCACTACGATTATCGGATAAAGGTCCAAGACCCACCGTTTCGAAGCTAAGAGATCGGGCTACAATGTTGTAGAAGGCAACTCTGTCCAGTATCGAGTGTAACCAGGTCAAAATTGCAAGATACTACACCAGAACCGCAAAAACAGGTTCACCAATCGCATTGTGGTGCAAACATCATGAATCAACCTAGCTAAGTCCAAATTCAGAAATTCCAAAGCCATCCGAAAGATAAGAAACAGGGCTACATTTCATCAGAAGACCTCAACAACCAATTCGGAAGCATTCCCAACCAAAATAACCAATTACAGACGCAATTCTCACATTCGGGTAAAATCGGGGCTGCAAGGGTAATTCCGTCTTTTCACAAGATACGCTGCTCGTATTGACCTGAAAATTAGAAAATTTCCGGGTTCTCACACTCATTCTTTCGGGGCGTCACAAACTCCCCTCCTTAAAAGAATGTCGTCCTCGACATTCCATCTTATACCAATCAAGTCGAGACATCCCGCAAGAATCACTAATATTTCAGACCAAACCCACTGTCCGGCATCCTAAACTTCAAGCCTAGGATACACTACAAGAATCTGAAGCCTAAGCTCTGATACCAACTGTGACGGCCCCACCTCTCCCTAAGGCGAACCAAAGGGTTCGGTGGGCCGCCTGCCCAATTCTCGCCGGGACTCAGTCGTTCACTACAGTCCTCAAATGAATTACAATATAAATCTCAAATATTACAACATGTTCTTCAATAATTACATGTCATAAGCGAAGCGGAAACTAAATTTTCAACTATACATCGAATGATTCCAAATCCAAACTGTACAAGATATATGCCATCCAGCCACATGAATAAGTACTACTCGCCATTCCTTCGCCTTGAGCCCTGTGGAGGGGAATAAAATCGTTTTGGGGTGAGCTAGAAGCTCAGCGAGTAACCAGTAAAAGCAGTCATCAAATATATTTCACAATAATGCATTTGAATGATGTCATGATTCCAAGATCAAATGTACGTTTATTGCTCTCGTGAGCCAGTGAAATCATTGCACTTGAACACCCAACGCTCAAATAGATCATTTCACATTAACAGTGAGAGGGAGCCCCTTTTTGAGCTCCAGATAACATGAACATGAACCAGTACAAATACAAGTCAAGCTAGGGAAATGTCCGGAAATGAAAGTTAAGCTCAAACCCAGAAAAATAGTTTTTGACATTATTTTACGGTAATTGCACCAAAGGCACTACGATTATCGGATAAAGGTCCAAGACCCACCGTTTCGAAGCTAAGAGATCGGGCTACAATGTTGTAGAAGGCAACTCTGTCCAGTATCGAGTGTAACCAGGTCAAAATTGCAAGATACTACACCAGAACCGCAAAAACAGGTTCACCAATCGCATTGTGGTGCAAACATCATGAATCAACCTAGCTAAGTCCAAATTCAGAAATTCCAAAGCCATCCGAAAGATAAGAAACAGGGCTACATTTCATCAGAAGACCTCAACAACCAATTCGGAAGCATTCCCAACCAAAATAACCAATTACAGACGCAATTCTCACATTCTGGTAAAACCAGGGCAGCAAGGGTAATTCCGTCTTTTCACAAGATACGCTGCTCGGATTGACCTGAAAATTAGAAAATTTCCGGGTTCTCACACTCATTCTTTCGGGGCGTCACAAACTCTCCTCCTTAAAAGAATGTCGTCCTCGACATTCCATCTTATACCAATCAAGTCGAGACATCCCGCAAGAATCACTAATATTTCAGACCAAACCCACTGTCCGGCATCCTAAACTTCAAGCCTAGGATACACTACAAGAATCTGAAGCCTAAGCTCTGATACCAACTGTGACGGCCCCACCTCCCCCTAAGGCGAACCAAAGGGTTCGGCGGGCCGCCTGCCCAGCTCTCGCCGGGACTCAGTCGTTCACTACAGTCCTCAAATGAATTACAATATAAATCTCAAATATTACAACATGTTCTTCAATAATTACATGTCATAAGCGAAGCGGAAACTAAATTTTCAACTATACATCAAATGATTCCAAATCCAAACTGTACAAGATATATGCCATCCAGCCGCATGAATAAGTACTACTCGCCATTCCTTCGCCTTGAGCCCTGTGGAGGGGAATAAAATCGTTTTGGGGTGAGCTAGAAGCTCAGCGAGTAACCAGTAAAAGCAGTCATCAAATATATTTCACAATAATGCATTTCAATGATGTCATGATTCCAAGATCAAATGTACATTTATTGCTCTCGTGAGCCAGTGAAATCATTGCACTTGAACACCCAACGCTCAAATAGATCATTTCACATTAACAGTGAGAGGGAGCCCCTTTTTGAGCTCCAGATAACATGAACATGAACCATAAACAGGGTGGAGACGTTGGTGTCCAACACAAGACTTTCCCAGAACTAATTGAAGCCAAAATCATATCTTGAATTCACATTCAAGCACGCATGAGATGCCGTCGAGTAAATAATGCAAGAAACATTTCAATAATAACTTTGGAAACAGTTTAGGGTCACTCACCTCCATGGCTTAGAAACCATCCATCAAATATCATCGCCTTACTCAAATCCAAGCCTTAGATCACAAACGCAAAGCAATCAAGCCCTTTAAAAGTTCGGACAGCACTTCCCCTAAATTTACTTACTTTTCCAGCCGTCATGGCTTCATTATATTTCTCATTCAAACCCAAAGGTCCACACACAACAACAAGTTCATTCAATAGCCATTCAGCAAGCTCCCAGATGTACAAATACAAGTCAAGCTAGGGAAATGTCCGGAAATGAAAGTTAAGCTCAAACCCAGAAAAATAGTTTTTGACATTATTTTACGGTAATTGCACCAAAGGCACTACGATTATCGGATAAAGGTCCAAGACCAACCGTTTCGAAGCTAAGAGATCGGGCTACAATGTTGTAGAAGGCAATTCTGTCCAGTATCGAGTGTAACCAGGTCAAAATTGCAAGATACTACACCAGAACCGCAAAAACAGGTTCACCAATCGCATTGTGGTGCAAACATCATGAATCAACCTAGCTAAGTCCAAATTCAGAAATTCCAAAGCCATCCGAAAGATAAGAAACAGGGCTACATTTCATCAGAAGACCTCAACAACCAATTCGGAAGCATTCCCGACCAAAATAACCAATTACAGACGCAATTCTCACATTCGGGTAAAATCGGGGCTGCAAGGGTAATTCCGTCTTTTCACAAGACACGCTGCTCGTATTGACCTGAAAATTAGAAAATTTCCGGGTTCCCACACTCATTCTTTCGGGGCGTCACAAACTCCCCTCCTTAAAAGAATGTCGTCCTCGACATTCCATCTTATACCAATCAAGTCGAGACATCCCGCAAGAATCACTAATATTTCAGACCAAACCCACTGTCCGGCATCCTAAACTTCAAACCTAGGATACACTACAAGAATCTGAAGCCTAAGCTCTGATACCAACTGTGACGGCCCCACCTCTCCCTAAGGCGAACCAAAGGGTTCGGCGGGCCGCCTGCCCAACTCTCGCCGGGACTCAGTCGTTCACTACAGTCCTCAAATGAATTACAATATAAATCTCAAATATTACAACATGTTCTTCAATAATTACATGTCATAAGCGAAGCGGAAACTAAATTTTCAACTATACATCAAATGATTCCAAATCCAAACTGTACAAGATATATGGCATCCAGCCACATGAATAAGTACTACTCGCCATTCCTTCGCCTTGAGCCCTGTGGAGGGGAATAAAATCGTTTTGGGGTGAGCTAGAAGCTCAGCGAGTAACCAGTAAAAGCAGTCATCAAATATATTTCACAATAATGCATTTCAATGATGTCATGATTCCAAGATCAAATGTACGTTTATTGCTCTCGTGAGCCAGTGAAATCATTGAACTTGAACACCCAACGCTCAAATAGATCATTTCACATTAACAGTGAGAGGGAGCCCCTTTTTGAGCTCCAGATAACATGAACATGAACCATAAACAGGGTGGAGACGTTGGTGTCCAACACAAGACTTTCCCAGAACTCATTGAAGCCAAAATCATATCTTGAATTCACATTCAAGCACGCATGAGATGCCGTCGAGTAAATAATGCAAGAAACATTTCAATAATAACTTTGGAAACAGTTTAGGGTCACTCACCTCCATGGCTCAGAAACCATCCATCAAATATCATCGCCTTACTCAAATCCAAGCCTTAGATCACAAACGCAAAGCAATCAAGCCCTTTAAAAGTTCGGACAGCACTTCCCCTAAATTTACTTACTTTTCCAGCCGTCATGGCTTCATTATATTTCTCATTCAAACCCAAAGGTACACACACAACAACAAGTTCATTCAATAGCCATTCAGCAAGCTCCCAGAAGTACAAATACAAGTCAAGCTAGGGAAATGTCCGGAAATGAAAGTTAAGCTCAAACCCAGAAAAATAGTTTTTGACATTATTTTACGGTAATTGCACCAAAGCACTACGATTATCGGATAAAGGTCCAAGACCCACCGTTTCGAAGCTAAGAGATCGGGCTACAATGTTGTAGAAGGCAACTCTGTCCAGTATCGAGTGTAACCAGGTCAAAATTGCAAGATACTACACCAGAACCGCAAAAACAGGTTCACCAATCGCATTGTGGTGCAAACATCATGAATCAACCTAGCTAAGTCCAAATTCAGAAATTCCAAAGCCATCCGAAAGATAAGAAACAGGGCTACATTTCATCAGAAGATCTCAACAACCAATTCGGAAGCATTCCCAACCAAAATAACCAATTACAGACGCAATTCTCACATTCTGGTAAAACCAGGGCAGCAAGGGTAATTCCGTCTTTTCACAAGATACGCTGCTCGGATTGACCTGAAAATTAGAAAATTTCCGGGTTCTCACACTCATTCTTTCGGGGCGTCACAAACTCTCCTCCTTAAAAGAATGTCGTCCTCGACATTCCATCTTATACCAATCAAGTCGAGACATCCCGCAAGAATCACTAATATTTCAGACCAAACCCACTGTCCGGCATCCTAAACTTCAAGCCTAGGATACACTACAAGAATCTGAAGCCTAAGCTCTGATACCAACTGTGACGGCCCCACCTCCCCCTAAGGCGAACCAAAGGGTTCGGCGGGCCGCCTGCCCAGCTCTCGCCGGGACTCAGTCGTTCACTACAGTCCTCAAATGAATTACAATATAAATCTCAAATATTACAACATGTTCTTCAATAATTACATGTCATAAGCGAAGCGGAAACTAAATTTTCAACTATACATCAAATGATTCCAATTCCAAACTGTACAAGATATATGTCATCCAGCCGCATGAATAAGTACTACTCGCCATTCCTTCGCCTTGAGCCATGTGGAGGGGAATAAAATCGTTTTGGGGTGAGCTAGAAGCTCAGCGAGTAACCAGTAAAAGCAGTCATCAAATATATTTCACAATAATGTATTTCAATGATGTCATGATTCCAAGATCAAATGTACATTTATTGCTCTCGTGAGCCAGTGAAATCATTGCACTTGAACACCCAACGCTCAAATAGATCATTTCACATTAACAGTGAGAAGGAACCCCTTTTTGAGCTCCAGATAACATGAACATGAACCATAAACAGGGTGGAGACGTTGGTGTCCAACACAAGACTTTCCCAGAACTAATTGAAGCCAAAATCATATCTTGAATTCACATTCAAGCACGCATGAGATGCCGTCGAGTAAATAATGCAAGAAACATTTCAATAATAACTTTGGAAACAGTTTAGGGTCACTCACCTCCATGGCTCAGAAACCATCCATCAAATATCATCGCCTTACTCAAATCCAAGCCTTAGATCACAAACGCAAAGCAATCAAGCCCTTTAAAAGATCGGACAACACTTCCCCTAAATTTACTTACTTTTCCAGCCGTCATGGCTTCATTATATTTCTCATTCAAACCCAAAGGTCCACACACAACAACAAGTTCATTCAATAGCCATTCAGCAAGCTCCCAGAAGTACAAATACAAGTCAAGCTAGGGAAATGTCCGGAAATGAAAGTTAAACTCAAACCCAGAAAAACAGTTTTTGACATTATTTTACGGTAATTGCACCAAAGGCACTACGATTATCGGATAAAGGTCCAAGACCAACCGTTTCGAAGCTAAGAGATCGGGCTACAATGTTGTAGAAGGCAATTCTGTCCAGTATCGAGTGTAACCAGGTCAAAATTGCAAGATACTACACCAGAACCGCAAAAACAGGTTCACCAATCGCATTGTGGTGCACACATCATGAATCAACCTAGCTAAGTCCAAATTCAGAAATTCCAAAGCCATCCGAAAGATAAGAAACAGGGCTACATTTCATCAGAAGACCTCAACAACCAATTCGGAAGCATTCCCAACCAAAATAACCAATTACAGACGCAATTCTCACATTCGGGTAAAATCGGGGCTGCAAGGGTAATTCCGTCTTTTCACAAGATACGCTGCTCGTATTGACCTGAAAATTAGAAAATTTCCGGGTTCTCACACTCATTCTTTCGGGGCGTCACAAAATCCCCTCCTTAAAAGAATGTCGTCCTCGACATTCCATCTTATACCAATCAAGTCGAGACATCCCGCAAGAATCACTAATATTTCAGACCAAACCCACTGTCCGGCATCCTAAACTTCAAGCCTAGGATACACTACAAGAATCTGAAGCCTAAGCTCTGATACCAACTGTGACGGCCCCACCTCTCCCTAAGGCGAACCAAAGGGTTCGGCGGGCCGCCTGCCCAACTCTCGCCGGGACTCAGTCGTTCACTACTGTCCTCAAATGAATTACAATATAAATCTCAAATATTACAACATGTTCTTCAATAATTATATGTCATAAGCGAAGCGGAAACTAAATTTTCAACTATACATCAAATGATTCCAAATCCAAACTGTACAAGATATATGCCATCCAGCCACATGAATAAGTACTACTCGCCATTCCTTCGCCTTGAGCCCTGTGGAGGGGAATAAAATCGTTTTGGGGTGAGCTAGAAGCTCAGCGAGTAACCAGTAAAAGCAGTCATCAAATATATTTCACAATAATGCATTTCAATGATGTCATGATTCCAAGATCAAATGTACGTTTATTGCTCTCGTGAGCCAGTGAAATCATTGAACTTGAACACCCAACGCTCAAATAGATCATTTCACATTAACAGTGAGAGGGAGCCCCTTTTTGAGCTCCAGATAACATGAACATGAACCATAAACAGGGTGGAGACGTTGGTGTCCAACACAAGACTTTCCCAGAACTCATTGAAGCCAAAATCATATCTTGAATTCACATTCAAGCACGCATGAGATGCCGTCGAGTAAATAATGCAAGAAACATTTCAATAATAACTTTGGAAACAGTTTAGGGTCACTCACCTCCATGGCTCAGAAACCATCCATCAAATATCATCGCCTTACTCAAATCCAAGCCTTAGATCACAAACGCAAAGCAATCAAGCCCTTTAAAAGTTCGGACAGCACTTCCCCTAAATTTACTTACTTTTCCAGCCGTCATGGCTTCATTATATTTCTCATTCAAACCCAAAGGTCCACACACAACAACAAGTTCATTCAATAGCCATTCAGCAAGCTCCCAGAAGTACAAATACAAGTCAAGCTAGGGAAATGTCCGGAAATGAAAGTTAAGCTCAAACCCAGAAAAACAGTTTTTGACATTATTTTACGGTAATTGCACCAAAGGCACTACGATTATCGGATAAAGGTCCAAGACCCACCGTTTCGAAGCTAAGAGATCGGGCTACAATGTTGTAGAAGGCAACTCTGTCCAGTATCGAGTGTAACCAGGTCAAAATTGCAAGATACTACACCAGAACCGCAAAAACAGGTTCACCAATCGCATTGTGGTGCAAACATCATGAATCAACCTAGCTAAGTCCAAATTCAGAAATTCCAAAGCCATCCGAAAGATAAGAAACAGGGCTACATTTCATCAGAAGACCTCAACAACCAATTCGGAAGCATTCCCAACCAAAATAACCAATTACAGACGCAATTCTCACATTCTGGTAAAACCAGGGCAGCAAGGGTAATTCCGTCTTTTCACAAGATACGCTGCTCGGATTGACCTGAAAATTAGAAAATTTCCGGGTTCTCACACTCATTCTTTCGGGGCGTCACAAACTCCCCTCCTTAAAAGAATGTCGTCCTCGACATTCCATCTTATACCAATCAAGTTGAGACATCCCGCAAGAATCACTAATATTTCAGACCAAACCCACTGTCCGGCATCCTAAACTTCAAGCCTAGGATACACTACAAGAATCTGAAGCCTAAGCTTTGATACCAACTGTGACGGCCCCACCTCTCCCTAAGGCGAACCAAAGGGTTCGGCGTGCCGCCTGCCCAATTCTCGCCGGGACTCAGTCGTTCACTACAGTCCTCAAATGAATTACAATATAAATCTCAAATATTACAACATGTTCTTCAATAATTACATGTCATAAGCGAAGCGGAAACTAAATTTTCAACTATACATCAAATGATTCCAAATCCAAACTGTACAAGATATATGCCATCCAGCCCCATGAATAAGTACTACTCGCCATTCCTTCGCCTTGAGCCCTGTGGAGGGGAATAAAATCGTTTTGGGGTGAGCTAGAAGCTCAGCGAGTAACCAGTAAAAGCAGTCATCAAATATATTTCACAATAATGCATTTCAATGATGTCATGATTCCAAGATCAAATGTACGTTTATTGCTCTCGTGAGCCAGTGAAATCATTGCACTTGAACACCCAACGCTCAAATAGATCATTTCACATTAACAGTGAGAGGGAGCCCCTTTTTGAGCTCCAGATAACATGAACATGAACCATAAACAGGGTGGAGACGTTGGTGTCCAACACAAGACTTTCCCAGAACTCATTGAAGCCAAAATCATATCTTGAATTCACATTCAAGCACGCATGAGATGCCGTCGAGTAAATAATGCAAGAAACATTTCAATAATAACTTTGGAAACAGTTTAGGGTCACTCACCTCCATGGCTCAGAAACCATCCATCAAATATCATCGCCTTACTCAAATCCAATCCTTAGATCACAAACGCAAAGCAATCAAGCCCTTTAAAAGTTCGGACAGCACTTCCCCTAAATTTACTTACTTTTCCAGCCGTCATGGCTTCATTATATTTCTCATTCAAACCCAAAGGTACACACACAACAACAAGTTCATTCAATAGCCATTCAGCAAGCTCCCAGAAGTACAAATACAAGTCAAGCTAGGGAAATGTCCGGAAATGAAAGTTAAGCTCAAACCCAGAAAAATAGTTTTTGACATTATTTTACGGTAATTGCACCAAAGGCACTACGATTATCGGATAAAGGTCCAAGACCCACCGTTTCGAAGCTAAGAGATCGGGCTACAATGTTGTAGAAGGCAACTCTGTCCAGTATCGAGTGTAACCAGGTCAAAATTGCAAGATACTACACCAGAACCGCAAAAACAGGTTCACCAATCGCATTGTGGTGCAAACATCATGAATCAACCTAGCTAAGTCCAAATTCAGAAATTCCAAAGCCATCCGAAAGATAAGAAACAGGGCTACATTTCATCAGAAGACCTCAACAACCAATTCGGAAGCATTCCCAACCAAAATAACCAATTACAGACGCAATTCTCACATTCTGGTAAAACCAGGGCAGCAAGGGTAATTCCGTCTTTTCACAAGATACGCTGCTCGGATTGACCTGAAAATTAGAAAATTTCCGGGTTCTCACACTCATTCTTTCGGGGCGTCACAAACTCCCCTCCTTAAAAGAATGTCGTCCTCGACATTCCATCTTATACCAATCAAGTCGAGACATCCCGCAAGAATCACTAATATTTCAGACCAAACCCACTGTCCGGCATCCTAAACTTCAAACCTAGTATACACTACAAGAATCTGAAGCCTAAGCTCTGATACCAACTGTGACGGCCCCACCTCTCCCTAAGGCGAACCAAAGGGTTCGGCGGGCCGCCTGCCCAACTCTCGCCGGGACTCAGTCGTTCACTACAGTCCTCAAATGAATTACAATATAAATCTCAAATATTACAACATGTTTTCAATAATTACATGTCATAAGCGAAGCGGAAACTAAATTTTCAACTATACATCAAATGATTCCAAATCCAAACTGTACAAGATATATGCCATCCAGCCACATGAATAAGTACTACTCGCCATTCCTTCGCCTTGAGCCCTGTGGAGGGGAATAAAATCGTTTTGGGGTGAGCTAGAAGCTCAGCGAGTAACCAGTAAAAGCAGTCATCAAATATATTTCACAATAATGCATTTCAATGATGTCATGATTCCAAGATCAAATGTACGTTTATTGCTCTCGTGAGCCAGTGAAATCATTGAACTTGAACACCCAACGCTCAAATAGATCATTTCACATTAACAGTGAGAGGGAGCCCCTTTTTGAGCTCCAGATAACATGAACATGAACCATAAACAGGGTGGAGACGTTGGTGTCCAACACAAGACTTTCCCAGAACTCATTGAAGCCAAAATCATATCTTGAATTCACATTCAAGCACGCATGAGATGCCGTCGAGTAAATAATGCAAGAAACATTTCAATAATAACTTTGGAAACAGTTTAGGGTCACTCACCTCCATGGCTCAGAAACCATCCATCAAATATCATCGCCTTACTCAAATCCAAGCCTTAGATCACAAACGCAAAGCAATCAAGCCCTTTAAAAGTTCGGACAGCACTTCCCCTAAATTTACTTACTTTTCCAGCCGTCATGGCTTCATTATATTTCTCATTCAAACCCAAAGGTCCACACACAACAACAAGTTCATTCAATAGCCATTCAGCAAGCTCCCAGAAGTACAAATACAAGTCAAGCTAGGGAAATGTCCGGAAATGAAAGTTAAGCTCAAACCCAGAAAAACAGTTTTTGACATTATTTTACGGTAATTGCACCAAAGGCACTACGATTATCGGATAAAGGTCCAAGACCCACCGTTTCGAAGCTAAGAGATCGGGCTACAATGTTGTAGAAGGCAACTCTGTCCAGTATCGAGTGTAACCAGGTCAAAATTGCAAGATACTACACCAGAACCGCAAAAACAGGTTCACCAATCGCATTGTGGTGCAAACATCATGAATCAACCTAGCTAAGTCCAAATTCAGAAATTCCAAAGCCATCCGAAAGATAAGAAACAGGGCTACATTTCATCAGAAGATCTCAACAACCAATTCGGAAGCATTCCCAACCAAAATAACCAATTACAGACGCAATTCTCACATTCTGGTAAAACCAGGGCAGCAAGGGTAATTCCGTCTTTTCACAAGATACGCTGCTCGGATTGACCTGAAAATTAGAAAATTTCCGGGTTCTCACACTCATTCTTTCGGGGCGTCACAAACTCTCCTCCTTAAAAGAATGTCGTCCTCGACATTCCATCTTATACCAATCAAGTCGAGACATCCCGCAAGAATCACTAATATTTCAGACCAAACCCACTGTCCGGCATCCTAAACTTCAAGCCTAGGATACACTACAAGAATCTGAAGCCTAAGCTCTGATACCAACTGTGACGGCCCCACCTCCCCCTAAGGCGAACCAAAGGGTTCGGCGGGCCGCCTGCCCAGCTCTCGCCGGGACTCAGTCGTTCACTACAGTCCTCAAATGAATTACAATATAAATCTCAAATATTACAACATGTTCTTCAATAATTACATGTCATAAGCGAAGCGGAAACTAAATTTTCAACTATACATCAAATGATTCCAATTCCAAACTGTACAAGATATATGTCATCCAGCCGCATGAATAAGTACTACTCGCCATTCCTTCGCCTTGAGCCATGTGGAGGGGAATAAAATCGTTTTGGGGTGAGCTAGAAGCTCAGCGAGTAACCAGTAAAAGCAGTCATCAAATATATTTCACAATAATGTATTTCAATGATGTCATGATTCCAAGATCAAATGTACATTTATTGCTCTCGTGAGCCAGTGAAATCATTGCACTTGAACACCCAACGCTCAAATAGATCATTTCACATTAACAGTGAGAAGGAGCCCCTTTTTGAGCTCCAGATAACATGAACATGAACCATAAACAGGGTGGAGACGTTGGTGTCCAACACAAGACTTTCCCAGAACTAATTGAAGCCAAAATCATATCTTGAATTCACATTCAAGCACGCATGAGATGCCGTCGAGTAAATAATGCAAGAAACATTTCAATAATAACTTTGGAAACAGTTTAGGGTCACTCACCTCCATGGCTCAGAAACCATCCATCAAATATCATCGCCTTACTCAAATCCAAGCCTTAGATCACAAACGCAAAGCAATCAAGCCCTTTAAAAGATCGGACAACACTTCCCCTAAATTTACTTACTTTTCCAGCCGTCATGGCTTCATTATATTTCTCATTCAAACCCAAAGGTCCACACACAACAACAAGTTCATTCAATAGCCATTCAGCAAGCTCCCAGAAGTACAAATACAAGTCAAGCTAGGGAAATGTCCGGAAATGAAAGTTAAACTCAAACCCAGAAAAACAGTTTTTGACATTATTTTACGGTAATTGCACCAAAGGCACTACGATTATCGGATAAAGGTCCAAGACCAACCGTTTCGAAGCTAAGAGATCGGGCTACAATGTTGTAGAAGGCAATTCTGTCCAGTATCGAGTGTAACCAGGTCAAAATTGCAAGATACTACACCAGAACCGCAAAAACAGGTTCACCAATCGCATTGTGGTGCACACATCATGAATCAACCTAGCTAAGTCCAAATTCAGAAATTCCAAAGCCATCCGAAAGATAAGAAACAGGGCTACATTTCATCAGAAGACCTCAACAACCAATTCGGAAGCATTCCCAACCAAAATAACCAATTACAGACGCAATTCTCACATTCGGGTAAAATCGGGGCTGCAAGGGTAATTCCGTCTTTTCACAAGATACGCTGCTCGTATTGACCTGAAAATTAGAAAATTTCCGGGTTCTCACACTCATTCTTTCGGGGCGTCACAAAATCCCCTCCTTAAAAGAATGTCGTCCTCGACATTCCATCTTATACCAATCAAGTCGAGACATCCCGCAAGAATCACTAATATTTCAGACCAAACCCACTGTCCGGCATCCTAAACTTCAAGCCTAGGATACACTACAAGAATCTGAAGCCTAAGCTCTGATACCAACTGTGACGGCCCCACCTCTCCCTAAGGCGAACCAAAGGGTTCGGCGGGCCGCCTGCCCAACTCTCGCCGGGACTCAGTCGTTCACTACTGTCCTCAAATGAATTACAATATAAATCTCAAATATTACAACATGTTCTTCAATAATTATATGTCATAAGCGAAGCGGAAACTAAATTTTCAACTATACATCAAATGATTCCAAATCCAAACTGTACAAGATATATGCCATCCAGCCACATGAATAAGTACTACTCGCCATTCCTTCGCCTTGAGCCCTGTGGAGGGGAATAAAATCGTTTTGGGGTGAGCTAGAAGCTCAGCGAGTAACCAGTAAAAGCAGTCATCAAATATATTTCACAATAATGCATTTCAATGATGTCATGATTCCAAGATCAAATGTACGTTTATTGCTCTCGTGAGCCAGTGAAATCATTGAACTTGAACACCCAACGCTCAAATAGATCATTTCACATTAACAGTGAGAGGGAGCCCCTTTTTGAGCTCCAGATAACATGAACATGAACCATAAACAGGGTGGAGACGTTGGTGTCCAACACAAGACTTTCCCAGAACTCATTGAAGCCAAAATCATATCTTGAATTCACATTCAAGCACGCATGAGATGCCGTCGAGTAAATAATGCAAGAAACATTTCAATAATAACTTTGGAAACAGTTTAGGGTCACTCACCTCCATGGCTCAGAAACCATCCATCAAATATCATCGCCTTACTCAAATCCAAGCCTTAGATCACAAACGCAAAGCAATCAAGCCCTTTAAAAGTTCGGACAGCACTTCCCCTAAATTTACTTACTTTTCCAGCCGTCATGGCTTCATTATATTTCTCATTCAAACCCAAAGGTCCACACACAACAACAAGTTCATTCAATAGCCATTCAGCAAGCTCCCAGAAGTACAAATACAAGTCAAGCTAGGGAAATGTCCGGAAATGAAAGTTAAGCTCAAACCCAGAAAAACAGTTTTTGACATTATTTTACGGTAATTGCACCAAAGGCACTACGATTATCGGATAAAGGTCCAAGACCCACCGTTTCGAAGCTAAGAGATCGGGCTACAATGTTGTAGAAGGCAACTCTGTCCAGTATCGAGTGTAACCAGGTCAAAATTGCAAGATACTACACCAGAACCGCAAAAACAGGTTCACCAATCGCATTGTGGTGCAAACATCATGAATCAACCTAGCTAAGTCCAAATTCAGAAATTCCAAAGCCATCCGAAAGATAAGAAACAGGGCTACATTTCATCAGAAGACCTCAACAACCAATTCGGAAGCATTCCCAACCAAAATAACCAATTACAGACGCAATTCTCACATTCTGGTAAAACCAGGGCAGCAAGGGTAATTCCGTCTTTTCACAAGATACGCTGCTCGGATTGACCTGAAAATTAGAAAATTTCCGGGTTCTCACACTCATTCTTTCGGGGCGTCACAAACTCCCCTCCTTAAAAGAATGTCGTCCTCGACATTCCATCTTATACCAATCAAGTTGAGACATCCCGCAAGAATCACTAATATTTCAGACCAAACCCACTGTCCGGCATCCTAAACTTCAAGCCTAGGATACACTACAAGAATCTGAAGCCTAAGCTTTGATACCAACTGTGACGGCCCCACCTCTCCCTAAGGCGAACCAAAGGGTTCGGCGTGCCGCCTGCCCAATTCTCGCCGGGACTCAGTCGTTCACTACAGTCCTCAAATGAATTACAATATAAATCTCAAATATTACAACATGTTCTTCAATAATTACATGTCATAAGCGAAGCGGAAACTAAATTTTCAACTATACATCAAATGATTCCAAATCCAAACTGTACAAGATATATGCCATCCAGCCCCATGAATAAGTACTACTCGCCATTCCTTCGCCTTGAGCCCTGTGGAGGGGAATAAAATCGTTTTGGGGTGAGCTAGAAGCTCAGCGAGTAACCAGTAAAAGCAGTCATCAAATATATTTCACAATAATGCATTTCAATGATGTCATGATTCCAAGATCAAATGTACGTTTATTGCTCTCGTGAGCCAGTGAAATCATTGCACTTGAACACCCAACGCTCAAATAGATCATTTCACATTAACAGTGAGAGGGAGCCCCTTTTTGAGCTCCAGATAACATGAACATGAACCATAAACAGGGTGGAGACGTTGGTGTCCAACACAAGACTTTCCCAGAACTCATTGAAGCCAAAATCATATCTTGAATTCACATTCAAGCACGCATGAGATGCCGTCGAGTAAATAATGCAAGAAACATTTCAATAATAACTTTGGAAACAGTTTAGGGTCACTCACCTCCATGGCTCAGAAACCATCCATCAAATATCATCGCCTTACTCAAATCCAATCCTTAGATCACAAACGCAAAGCAATCAAGCCCTTTAAAAGTTCGGACAGCACTTCCCCTAAATTTACTTACTTTTCCAGCCGTCATGGCTTCATTATATTTCTCATTCAAACCCAAAGGTACACACACAACAACAAGTTCATTCAATAGCCATTCAGCAAGCTCCCAGAAGTACAAATACAAGTCAAGCTAGGGAAATGTCCGGAAATGAAAGTTAAGCTCAAACCCAGAAAAATAGTTTTTGACATTATTTTACGGTAATTGCACCAAAGGCACTACGATTATCGGATAAAGGTCCAAGACCCACCGTTTCGAAGCTAAGAGATCGGGCTACAATGTTGTAGAAGGCAACTCTGTCCAGTATCGAGTGTAACCAGGTCAAAATTGCAAGATACTACACCAGAACCGCAAAAACAGGTTCACCAATCGCATTGTGGTGCAAACATCATGAATCAACCTAGCTAAGTCCAAATTCAGAAATTCCAAAGCCATCCGAAAGATAAGAAACAGGGCTACATTTCATCAGAAGACCTCAACAACCAATTCGGAAGCATTCCCAACCAAAATAACCAATTACAGACGCAATTCTCACATTCTGGTAAAACCAGGGCAGCAAGGGTAATTCCGTCTTTTCACAAGATACGCTGCTCGGATTGACCTGAAAATTAGAAAATTTCCGGGTTCTCACACTCATTCTTTCGGGGCGTCACAAACTCCCCTCCTTAAAAGAATGTCGTCCTCGACATTCCATCTTATACCAATCAAGTCGAGACATCCCGCAAGAATCACTAATATTTCAGACCAAACCCACTGTCCGGCATCCTAAACTTCAAGCCTAGGATACACTACAAGAATCTGAAGCCTAAGCTTTGATACCAACTGTGACGGCCCCACCTCTCCCTAAGGCGAACCAAAGGGTTCGGCGGGCCGCCTGCCCAACTCTCGCCGGGACTCAGTCGTTCACTACAGTCCTCAAATGAATTACAATATAAATCTCAAATATTACAACATGTTTTCAATAATTACATGTCATAAGCGAAGCGGAAACTAAATTTTCAACTATACATCAAATGATTCCAAATCCAAACTGTACAAGATATATGCCATCCAGCCACATGAATAAGTACTACTCGCCATTCCTTCGCCTTGAGCCCTGTGGAGGGGAATAAAATCGTTTTGGGGTGAGCTAGAAGCTCAGCGAGTAACCAGTAAAAGCAGTCATCAAATATATTTCACAATAATGCATTTCAATGATGTCATGATTCCAAGATCAAATGTACGTTTATTGCTCTCGTGAGCCAGTGAAATCATTGAACTTGAACACCCAACGCTCAAATAGATCATTTCACATTAACAGTGAGAGGGAGCCCCTTTTTGAGCTCCAGATAACATGAACATGAACCATAAACAGGGTGGAGACGTTGGTGTCCAACACAAGACTTTCCCAGAACTCATTGAAGCCAAAATCATATCTTGAATTCACATTCAAGCACGCATGAGATGCCGTCGAGTAAATAATGCAAGAAACATTTCAATAATAACTTTGGAAACAGTTTAGGGTCACTCACCTCCATGGCTCAGAAACCATCCATCAAATATCATCGCCTTACTCAAATCCAAGCCTTAGATCACAAACGCAAAGCAATCAAGCCCTTTAAAAGTTCGGACAGCACTTCCCCTAAATTTACTTACTTTTCCAGCCGTCATGGCTTCATTATATTTCTCATTCAAACCCAAAGGTCCACACACAACAACAAGTTCATTCAATAGCCATTCAGCAAGCTCCCAGAAGTACAAATACAAGTCAAGCTAGGGAAATGTCCGGAAATGAAAGTTAAGCTCAAACCCAGAAAAACAGTTTTTGACATTATTTTACGGTAATTGCACCAAAGGCACTACGATTATCGGATAAAGGTCCAAGACCCACCGTTTCGAAGCTAAGAGATCGGGCTACAATGTTGTAGAAGGCAACTCTGTCCAGTATCGAGTGTAACCAGGTCAAAATTGCAAGATACTACACCAGAACCGCAAAAACAGGTTCACCAATCGCATTGTGGTGCAAACATCATGAATCAACCTAGCTAAGTCCAAATTCAGAAATTCCAAAGCCATCCGAAAGATAAGAAACAGGGCTACATTTCATCAGAAGACCTCAACAACCAATTCGGAAGCATTCCCAACCAAAATAACCAATTACAGACGCAATTCTCACATTCTGGTAAAACCAGGGCAGCAAGGGTAATTCCGTCTTTTCACAAGATACGCTGCTCGGATTGACCTGAAAATTAGAAAATTTCCGGGTTCTCACACTCATTCTTTCGGGGCGTCACAAACTCCCCTCCTTAAAAGAATGTCGTCCTCGACATTCCATCTTATACCAATCAAGTTGAGACATCCCGCAAGAATCACTAATATTTCAGACCAAACCCACTGTCCGGCATCCTAAACTTCAAGCCTAGGATACACTACAAGAATCTGAAGCCTAAGCTTTGATACCAACTGTGACGGCCCCACCTCTCCCTAAGGCGAACCAAAGGGTTCGGCGTGCCGCCTGCCCAATTCTCGCCGGGACTCAGTCGTTCACTACAGTCCTCAAATGAATTACAATATAAATCTCAAATATTACAACATGTTCTTCAATAATTACATGTCATAAGCGAAGCGGAAACTAAATTTTCAACTATACATCAAATGATTCCAAATCCAAACTGTACAAGATATATGCCATCCAGCCCCATGAATAAGTACTACTCGCCATTCCTTCGCCTTGAGCCCTGTGGAGGGGAATAAAATCGTTTTGGGGTGAGCTAGAAGCTCAGCGAGTAACCAGTAAAAGCAGTCATCAAATATATTTCACAATAATGCATTTCAATGATGTCATGATTCCAAGATCAAATGTACGTTTATTGCTCTCGTGAGCCAGTGAAATCATTGCACTTGAACACCCAACGCTCAAATAGATCATTTCACATTAACAGTGAGAGGGAGCCCCTTTTTGAGCTCCAGATAACATGAACATGAACCATAAACAGGGTGGAGACGTTGGTGTCCAACACAAGACTTTCCCAGAACTCATTGAAGCCAAAATCATATCTTGAATTCACATTCAAGCACGCATGAGATGCCGTCGAGTAAATAATGCAAGAAACATTTCAATAATAACTTTGGAAACAGTTTAGGGTCACTCACCTCCATGGCTCAGAAACCATCCATCAAATATCATCGCCTTACTCAAATCCAATCCTTAGATCACAAACGCAAAGCAATCAAGCCCTTTAAAAGTTCGGACAGCACTTCCCCTAAATTTACTTACTTTTCCAGCCGTCATGGCTTCATTATATTTCTCATTCAAACCCAAAGGTACACACACAACAACAAGTTCATTCAATAGCCATTCAGCAAGCTCCCAGAAGTACAAATACAAGTCAAGCTAGGGAAATGTCCGGAAATGAAAGTTAAGCTCAAACCCAGAAAAATAGTTTTTGACATTATTTTACGGTAATTGCACCAAAGGCACTACGATTATCGGATAAAGGTCCAAGACCCACCGTTTCGAAGCTAAGAGATCGGGCTACAATGTTGTAGAAGGCAACTCTGTCCAGTATCGAGTGTAACCAGGTCAAAATTGCAAGATACTACACCAGAACCGCAAAAACAGGTTCACCAATCGCATTGTGGTGCAAACATCATGAATCAACCTAGCTAAGTCCAAATTCAGAAATTCCAAAGCCATCCGAAAGATAAGAAACAGGGCTACATTTCATCAGAAGACCTCAACAACCAATTCGGAAGCATTCCCAACCAAAATAACCAATTACAGACGCAATTCTCACATTCTGGTAAAACCAGGGCAGCAAGGGTAATTCCGTCTTTTCACAAGATACGCTGCTCGGATTGACCTGAAAATTAGAAAATTTCCGGGTTCTCACACTCATTCTTTCGGGGCGTCACAAACTCCCCTCCTTAAAAGAATGTCGTCCTCGACATTCCATCTTATACCAATCAAGTTGAGACATCCCGCAAGAATCACTAATATTTCAGACCAAACCCACTGTCCGGCATCCTAAACTTCAAGCCTAGGATACACTACAAGAATCTGAAGCCTAAGCTTTGATACCAACTGTGACGGCCCCACCTCTCCCTAAGGCGAACCAAAGGGTTCGGCGTGCCGCCTGCCCAATTCTCGCCGGGACTCAGTCGTTCACTACAGTCCTCAAATGAATTACAATATAAATCTCAAATATTACAACATGTTCTTCAATAATTACATGTCATAAGCGAAGCGGAAACTAAATTTTCAACTATACATCAAATGATTCCAAATCCAAACTGTACAAGATATATGCCATCCAGCCCCATGAATAAGTACTACTCGCCATTCCTTCGCCTTGAGCCCTGTGGAGGGGAATAAAATCGTTTTGGGGTGAGCTAGAAGCTCAGCGAGTAACCAGTAAAAGCAGTCATCAAATATATTTCACAATAATGCATTTCAATGATGTCATGATTCCAAGATCAAATGTACGTTTATTGCTCTCGTGAGCCAGTGAAATCATTGCACTTGAACACCCAACGCTCAAATAGATCATTTCACATTAACAGTGAGAGGGAGCCCCTTTTTGAGCTCCAGATAACATGAACATGAACCATAAACAGGGTGGAGACGTTGGTGTCCAACACAAGACTTTCCCAGAACTCATTGAAGCCAAAATCATATCTTGAATTCACATTCAAGCACGCATGAGATGCCGTCGAGTAAATAATGCAAGAAACATTTCAATAATAACTTTGGAAACAGTTTAGGGTCACTCACCTCCATGGCTCAGAAACCATCCATCAAATATCATCGCCTTACTCAAATCCAATCCTTAGATCACAAACGCAAAGCAATCAAGCCCTTTAAAAGTTCGGACAGCACTTCCCCTAAATTTACTTACTTTTCCAGCCGTCATGGCTTCATTATATTTCTCATTCAAACCCAAAGGTACACACACAACAACAAGTTCATTCAATAGCCATTCAGCAAGCTCCCAGAAGTACAAATACAAGTCAAGCTAGGGAAATGTCCGGAAATGAAAGTTAAGCTCAAACCCAGAAAAATAGTTTTTGACATTATTTTACGGTAATTGCACCAAAGGCACTACGATTATCGGATAAAGGTCCAAGACCCACCGTTTCGAAGCTAAGAGATCGGGCTACAATGTTGTAGAAGGCAACTCTGTCCAGTATCGAGTGTAACCAGGT
Source organism: Coffea arabica (assembly GCF_036785885.1). Lineage (NCBI taxonomy): Eukaryota > Viridiplantae > Streptophyta > Magnoliopsida > Gentianales > Rubiaceae > Coffea > Coffea arabica. The sequence goes on along the minus strand of NC_092318.1, from coordinate 18,615,620 downwards.
CAAAATTGCAAGATACTACACCAGAACCGCAAAAACAGGTTCACCAATCGCATTGTGGTGCAAACATCATGAATCAACCTAGCTAAGTCCAAATTCAGAAATTCCAAAGCCATCCGAAAGATAAGAAACAGGGCTACATTTCATCAGAAGACCTCAACAACCAATTCGGAAGCATTCCCAACCAAAATAACCAATTACAGACGCAATTCTCACATTCTGGTAAAACCAGGGCAGCAAGGGTAATTCCGTCTTTTCACAAGATACGCTGCTCGGATTGACCTGAAAATTAGAAAATTTCCGGGTTCTCACACTCATTCTTTCGGGGCGTCACAAACTCCCCTCCTTAAAAGAATGTCGTCCTCGACATTCCATCTTATACCAATCAAGTCGAGACATCCCGCAAGAATCACTAATATTTCAGACCAAACCCACTGTCCGGCATCCTAAACTTCAAACCTAGTATACACTACAAAAATCTGAAGCCTAAGCTCTGATACCAACTGTGACGGCCCCACCTCTCCCTAAGGCGAACCAAAGGGTTCGGCGGGCCGCCTGCCCAACTCTCGCCGGGACTCAGTCGTTCACTACAGTCCTCAAATGAATTACAATATAAATCTCAAATATTACAACATGTTTTCAATAATTACATGTCATAAGCGAAGCGGAAACTAAATTTTCAACTATACATCAAATGATTCCAAATCCAAACTGTACAAGATATATGCCATCCAGCCACATGAATAAGTACTACTCGCCATTCCTTCGCCTTGAGCCCTGTGGAGGGGAATAAAATCGTTTTGGGGTGAGCTAGAAGCTCAGCGAGTAACCAGTAAAAGCAGTCATCAAATATATTTCACAATAATGCATTTCAATGATGTCATGATTCCAAGATCAAATGTACGTTTATTGCTCTCGTGAGCCAGTGAAATCATTGAACTTGAACACCCAACGCTCAAATAGATCATTTCACATTAACAGTGAGAGGGAGCCCCTTTTTGAGCTCCAGATAACATGAACATGAACCATAAACAGGGTGGAGACGTTGGTGTCCAACACAAGACTTTCCCAGAACTCATTGAAGCCAAAATCATATCTTGAATTCACATTCAAGCACGCATGAGATGCCGTCGAGTAAATAATGCAAGAAACATTTCAATAATAACTTTGGAAACAGTTTAGGGTCACTCACCTCCATGGCTCAGAAACCATCCATCAAATATCATCGCCTTACTCAAATCCAAGCCTTAGATCACAAACGCAAAGCAATCAAGCCCTTTAAAAGTTCGGACAGCACTTCCCCTAAATTTACTTACTTTTCCACCCGTCATGGCTTCATTATATTTCTCATTCAAACCCAAAGGTACACACACAACAACAAGTTCATTCAATAGCCATTCAGCAAGCTCCCAGAAGTACAAATACAAGTCAAGCTAGGGAAATGTCCGGAAATGAAAGTTAAGCTCAAACCCAGAAAAACAGTTTTTGACATTATTTTACGGTAATTGCACCAAAGGCACTACGATTATCGGATAAAGGTCCAAGACCAACCGTTTCGAAGCTAAGAGATCGGGCTACAATGTTGTAGAAGGCAATTCTGTCCAGTATCGAGTGTAACCAGGTCAAAATTGCAAGATACTACACCAGAACCGCAAAAACAGGTTCACCAATCGCATTGTGGTGCAAACATCATGAATCAACCTAGCTAAGTCCAAATTCAGAAATTCCAAAGCCATCCGAAAGATAAGAAACAGGGCTACATTTCATCAGAAGACCTCAACAACCAATTCGGAAGCATTCCCAACCAAAATAACCAATTACAGACGCAATTCTCACATTCGGGTAAAATCGGGGCTGCAAGGGTAATTCCGTCTTTTCACAAGATACGCTGCTCGTATTGACCTGAAAATTAGAAAATTTCCGGGTTCTCACACTCATTCTTTCGGGGCGTCACAAACTCCCCTCCTTAAAAGAATGTCGTCCTCGACATTCCATCTTATACCAATCAAGTCGAGACATCCCGCAAGAATCACTAATATTTCAGACCAAACCCACTGTCCGGCATCCTAAACTTCAAGCCTAGGATACACTACAAGAATCTGAAGCCTAAACTCTGATACCAACTGTGACGGCCCCACCTCTCCCTAAGGCGAACCAAAGGGTTCGGCGGGCCGCCTGCCCAACTCTCGCCGGGACTCAGTCGTTCACTACAGTCCTCAAATGAATTACAATATAAATCTCAAATATTACAACATGTTCTTCAATAATTATATGTCATAAGCGAAGCGGAAACTAAATTTTCAACTATACATCAAATGATTCCAATTCCAAACTGTACAAGATATATGCCATCCAGCCGCATGAATAAGTACTACTCGCCATTCCTTCGCCTTGAGCCCTGTGGAGGGGAATAAAATCGTTTTGGGGTGAGCTAGAAGCTCAGCGAGTAACCAGTAAAAGCAGTCATCAAATATATTTCACAATAATGCATTTCAATGATGTCATGATTCCAAGATCAAATGTACGTTTATTGCTCTCGTGAGCCAGTGAAATCATTGAACTTGAACACCCAACGCTCAAATAGATCATTTCACATTAACAGTGAGAGGGAGCCCCTTTTTGAGCTCCAGATAACATGAACATGAACCATAAACAGGGTGGAGACGTTGGTGTCCAACACAAGACTTTCCCAGAACTCATTGAAGCCAAAATCATATCTTGAATTCACATTCAAGCACGCATGAGATGCCGTCGAGTAAATAATGCAAGAAACATTTCAATAATAACTTTGGAAACAGTTTAGGGTCACTCACCTCCATGGCTCAGAAACCATCCATCAAATATCATCGCCTTACTCAAATCCAAGCCTTAGATCACAAACGCAAAGCAATCAAGCCCTTTAAAAGTTCGGACAGCACTTCCCCTAAATTTACTTATTTTTCCAGCCGTCATGGCTTCATTATATTTCTCATTCAAACCCAAAGGTACACACACAACAACAAGTTCATTCAATAGCCATTCAGCAAGCTCCCAGAAGTACAAATACAAGTCAAGCTAGGGAAATGTCCGGAAATGAAAGTTAAGCTCAAACCCAGAAAAATAGTTTTTGACATTATTTTACGGTAATTGCACCAAAGGCACTACGATTATCGGATAAAGGTCCAAGACCCACCGTTTCGAAGCTAAGAGATCGGGCTACAATGTTGTAGAAGGCAACTCTGTCCAGTATCGAGTGTAACCAGGTCAAAATTGCAAGATACTACACCAGAACCGCAAAAACAGGTTCACCAATCGCATTGTGGTGCAAACATCATGAATCAACCTAGCTAAGTCCAAATTCAGAAATTCCAAAGCCATCCGAAAGATAAGAAACAGGGCTACATTTCATCAGAAGACCTCAACAACCAATTCGGAAGCATTCCCAACCAAAATAACCAATTACAGACGCAATTCTCACATTCTGGTAAAACCAGGGCAGCAAGGGTAATTCCGTCTTTTCACAAGATACGCTGCTCGGATTGACCTGAAAATTAGAAAATTTCCGGGTTCTCACACTCATTCTTTCGGGGCGTCACAAACTCCCCTCCTTAAAAGAATGTCGTCCTCGACATTCCATCTTATACCAATCAAGTCGAGACATCCCGCAAGAATCACTAATATTTCAGACCAAACCCACTGTCCGGCATCCTAAACTTCAAACCTAGTATACACTACAAAAATCTGAAGCCTAAGCTCTGATACCAACTGTGACGGCCCCACCTCTCCCTAAGGCGAACCAAAGGGTTCGGCGGGCCGCCTGCCCAACTCTCGCCGGGACTCAGTCGTTCACTACAGTCCTCAAATGAATTACAATATAAATCTCAAATATTACAACATGTTTTCAATAATTACATGTCATAAGCGAAGCGGAAACTAAATTTTCAACTATACATCAAATGATTCCAAATCCAAACTGTACAAGATATATGCCATCCAGCCACATGAATAAGTACTACTCGCCATTCCTTCGCCTTGAGCCCTGTGGAGGGGAATAAAATCGTTTTGGGGTGAGCTAGAAGCTCAGCGAGTAACCAGTAAAAGCAGTCATCAAATATATTTCACAATAATGCATTTCAATGATGTCATGATTCCAAGATCAAATGTACGTTTATTGCTCTCGTGAGCCAGTGAAATCATTGAACTTGAACACCCAACGCTCAAATAGATCATTTCACATTAACAGTGAGAGGGAGCCCCTTTTTGAGCTCCAGATAACATGAACATGAACCATAAACAGGGTGGAGACGTTGGTGTCCAACACAAGACTTTCCCAGAACTCATTGAAGCCAAAATCATATCTTGAATTCACATTCAAGCACGCATGAGATGCCGTCGAGTAAATAATGCAAGAAACATTTCAATAATAACTTTGGAAACAGTTTAGGGTCACTCACCTCCATGGCTCAGAAACCATCCATCAAATATCATCGCCTTACTCAAATCCAAGCCTTAGATCACAAACGCAAAGCAATCAAGCCCTTTAAAAGTTCGGACAGCACTTCCCCTAAATTTACTTACTTTTCCACCCGTCATGGCTTCATTATATTTCTCATTCAAACCCAAAGGTACACACACAACAACAAGTTCATTCAATAGCCATTCAGCAAGCTCCCAGAAGTACAAATACAAGTCAAGCTAGGGAAATGTCCGGAAATGAAAGTTAAGCTCAAACCCAGAAAAACAGTTTTTGACATTATTTTACGGTAATTGCACCAAAGGCACTACGATTATCGGATAAAGGTCCAAGACCAACCGTTTCGAAGCTAAGAGATCGGGCTACAATGTTGTAGAAGGCAATTCTGTCCAGTATCGAGTGTAACCAGGTCAAAATTGCAAGATACTACACCAGAACCGCAAAAACAGGTTCACCAATCGCATTGTGGTGCAAACATCATGAATCAACCTAGCTAAGTCCAAATTCAGAAATTCCAAAGCCATCCGAAAGATAAGAAACAGGGCTACATTTCATCAGAAGACCTCAACAACCAATTCGGAAGCATTCCCAACCAAAATAACCAATTACAGACGCAATTCTCACATTCGGGTAAAATCGGGGCTGCAAGGGTAATTCCGTCTTTTCACAAGATACGCTGCTCGTATTGACCTGAAAATTAGAAAATTTCCGGGTTCTCACACTCATTCTTTCGGGGCGTCACAAACTCCCCTCCTTAAAAGAATGTCGTCCTCGACATTCCATCTTATACCAATCAAGTCGAGACATCCCGCAAGAATCACTAATATTTCAGACCAAACCCACTGTCCGGCATCCTAAACTTCAAGCCTAGGATACACTACAAGAATCTGAAGCCTAAACTCTGATACCAACTGTGACGGCCCCACCTCTCCCTAAGGCGAACCAAAGGGTTCGGCGGGCCGCCTGCCCAACTCTCGCCGGGACTCAGTCGTTCACTACAGTCCTCAAATGAATTACAATATAAATCTCAAATATTACAACATGTTCTTCAATAATTATATGTCATAAGCGAAGCGGAAACTAAATTTTCAACTATACATCAAATGATTCCAATTCCAAACTGTACAAGATATATGCCATCCAGCCGCATGAATAAGTACTACTCGCCATTCCTTCGCCTTGAGCCCTGTGGAGGGGAATAAAATCGTTTTGGGGTGAGCTAGAAGCTCAGCGAGTAACCAGTAAAAGCAGTCATCAAATATATTTCACAATAATGCATTTCAATGATGTCATGATTCCAAGATCAAATGTACGTTTATTGCTCTCGTGAGCCAGTGAAATCATTGAACTTGAACACCCAACGCTCAAATAGATCATTTCACATTAACAGTGAGAGGGAGCCCCTTTTTGAGCTCCAGATAACATGAACATGAACCATAAACAGGGTGGAGACGTTGGTGTCCAACACAAGACTTTCCCAGAACTCATTGAAGCCAAAATCATATCTTGAATTCACATTCAAGCACGCATGAGATGCCGTCGAGTAAATAATGCAAGAAACATTTCAATAATAACTTTGGAAACAGTTTAGGGTCACTCACCTCCATGGCTCAGAAACCATCCATCAAATATCATCGCCTTACTCAAATCCAAGCCTTAGATCACAAACGCAAAGCAATCAAGCCCTTTAAAAGTTCGGACAGCACTTCCCCTAAATTTACTTACTTTTCCAGCCGTCATGGCTTCATTATATTTCTCATTCAAACCCAAAGGTCCACACACAACAACAAGTTCATTCAATAGCCATTCAGCAAGCTCCCAGAAGTACAAATACAAGTCAAGCTAGGGAAATGTCCGGAAATGAAAGTTAAGCTCAAACCCAGAAAAACAGTTTTTGACATTATTTTACGGTAATTGCACCAAAGGCACTACGATTATCGGATAAAGGTCCAAGACCCACCGTTTCGAAGCTAAGAGATCGGGCTACAATGTTGTAGAAGGCAACTCTGTCCAGTATCGAGTGTAACCAGGTCAAAATTGCAAGATACTACACCAGAACCGCAAAAACAGGTTCACCAATCGCATTGTGGTGCAAACATCATGAATCAACCTAGCTAAGTCCAAATTCAGAAATTCCAAAGCCATCCGAAAGATAAGAAACAGGGCTACATTTCATCAGAAGACCTCAACAACCAATTCGGAAGCATTCCCAACCAAAATAACCAATTACAGACGCAATTCTCACATTCTGGTAAAACCAGGGCAGCAAGGGTAATTCCGTCTTTTCACAAGATACGCTGCTCGGATTGACCTGAAAATTAGAAAATTTCCGGGTTCTCACACTCATTCTTTCGGGGCGTCACAAACTCCCCTCCTTAAAAGAATGTCGTCCTCGACATTCCATCTTATACCAATCAAGTTGAGACATCCCGCAAGAATCACTAATATTTCAGACCAAACCCACTGTCCGGCATCCTAAACTTCAAGCCTAGGATACACTACAAGAATCTGAAGCCTAAGCTTTGATACCAACTGTGACGGCCCCACCTCTCCCTAAGGCGAACCAAAGGGTTCGGCGTGCCGCCTGCCCAATTCTCGCCGGGACTCAGTCGTTCACTACAGTCCTCAAATGAATTACAATATAAATCTCAAATATTACAACATGTTCTTCAATAATTACATGTCATAAGCGAAGCGGAAACTAAATTTTCAACTATACATCAAATGATTCCAAATCCAAACTGTACAAGATATATGCCATCCAGCCCCATGAATAAGTACTACTCGCCATTCCTTCGCCTTGAGCCCTGTGGAGGGGAATAAAATCGTTTTGGGGTGAGCTAGAAGCTCAGCGAGTAACCAGTAAAAGCAGTCATCAAATATATTTCACAATAATGCATTTCAATGATGTCATGATTCCAAGATCAAATGTACGTTTATTGCTCTCGTGAGCCAGTGAAATCATTGCACTTGAACACCCAACGCTCAAATAGATCATTTCACATTAACAGTGAGAGGGAGCCCCTTTTTGAGCTCCAGATAACATGAACATGAACCATAAACAGGGTGGAGACGTTGGTGTCCAACACAAGACTTTCCCAGAACTCATTGAAGCCAAAATCATATCTTGAATTCACATTCAAGCACGCATGAGATGCCGTCGAGTAAATAATGCAAGAAACATTTCAATAATAACTTTGGAAACAGTTTAGGGTCACTCACCTCCATGGCTCAGAAACCATCCATCAAATATCATCGCCTTACTCAAATCCAATCCTTAGATCACAAACGCAAAGCAATCAAGCCCTTTAAAAGTTCGGACAGCACTTCCCCTAAATTTACTTACTTTTCCAGCCGTCATGGCTTCATTATATTTCTCATTCAAACCCAAAGGTACACACACAACAACAAGTTCATTCAATAGCCATTCAGCAAGCTCCCAGAAGTACAAATACAAGTCAAGCTAGGGAAATGTCCGGAAATGAAAGTTAAGCTCAAACCCAGAAAAATAGTTTTTGACATTATTTTACGGTAATTGCACCAAAGGCACTACGATTATCGGATAAAGGTCCAAGACCCACCGTTTCGAAGCTAAGAGATCGGGCTACAATGTTGTAGAAGGCAACTCTGTCCAGTATCGAGTGTAACCAGGTCAAAATTGCAAGATACTACACCAGAACCGCAAAAACAGGTTCACCAATCGCATTGTGGTGCAAACATCATGAATCAACCTAGCTAAGTCCAAATTCAGAAATTCCAAAGCCATCCGAAAGATAAGAAACAGGGCTACATTTCATCAGAAGACCTCAACAACCAATTCGGAAGCATTCCCAACCAAAATAACCAATTACAGACGCAATTCTCACATTCTGGTAAAACCAGGGCAGCAAGGGTAATTCCGTCTTTTCACAAGATACGCTGCTCGGATTGACCTGAAAATTAGAAAATTTCCGGGTTCTCACACTCATTCTTTCGGGGCGTCACAAACTCCCCTCCTTAAAAGAATGTCGTCCTCGACATTCCATCTTATACCAATCAAGTCGAGACATCCCGCAAGAATCACTAATATTTCAGACCAAACCCACTGTCCGGCATCCTAAACTTCAAACCTAGTATACACTACAAGAATCTGAAGCCTAAGCTCTGATACCAACTGTGACGGCCCCACCTCTCCCTAAGGCGAACCAAAGGGTTCGGCGGGCCGCCTGCCCAACTCTCGCCGGGACTCAGTCGTTCACTACAGTCCTCAAATGAATTACAATATAAATCTCAAATATTACAACATGTTTTCAATAATTACATGTCATAAGCGAAGCGGAAACTAAATTTTCAACTATACATCAAATGATTCCAAATCCAAACTGTACAAGATATATGCCATCCAGCCACATGAATAAGTACTACTCGCCATTCCTTCGCCTTGAGCCCTGTGGAGGGGAATAAAATCGTTTTGGGGTGAGCTAGAAGCTCAGCGAGTAACCAGTAAAAGCAGTCATCAAATATATTTCACAATAATGCATTTCAATGATGTCATGATTCCAAGATCAAATGTACGTTTATTGCTCTCGTGAGCCAGTGAAATCATTGAACTTGAACACCCAACGCTCAAATAGATCATTTCACATTAACAGTGAGAGGGAGCCCCTTTTTGAGCTCCAGATAACATGAACATGAACCATAAACAGGGTGGAGACGTTGGTGTCCAACACAAGACTTTCCCAGAACTCATTGAAGCCAAAATCATATCTTGAATTCACATTCAAGCACGCATGAGATGCCGTCGAGTAAATAATGCAAGAAACATTTCAATAATAACTTTGGAAACAGTTTAGGGTCACTCACCTCCATGGCTCAGAAACCATCCATCAAATATCATCGCCTTACTCAAATCCAAGCCTTAGATCACAAACGCAAAGCAATCAAGCCCTTTAAAAGTTCGGACAGCACTTCCCCTAAATTTACTTACTTTTCCACCCGTCATGGCTTCATTATATTTCTCATTCAAACCCAAAGGTACACACACAACAACAAGTTCATTCAATAGCCATTCAGCAAGCTCCCAGAAGTACAAATACAAGTCAAGCTAGGGAAATGTCCGGAAATGAAAGTTAAGCTCAAACCCAGAAAAACAGTTTTTGACATTATTTTACGGTAATTGCACCAAAGGCACTACGATTATCGGATAAAGGTCCAAGACCAACCGTTTCGAAGCTAAGAGATCGGGCTACAATGTTGTAGAAGGCAATTCTGTCCAGTATCGAGTGTAACCAGGTCAAAATTGCAAGATACTACACCAGAACCGCAAAAACAGGTTCACCAATCGCATTGTGGTGCAAACATCATGAATCAACCTAGCTAAGTCCAAATTCAGAAATTCCAAAGCCATCCGAAAGATAAGAAACAGGGCTACATTTCATCAGAAGACCTCAACAACCAATTCGGAAGCATTCCCAACCAAAATAACCAATTACAGACGCAATTCTCACATTCGGGTAAAATCGGGGCTGCAAGGGTAATTCCGTCTTTTCACAAGATACGCTGCTCGTATTGACCTGAAAATTAGAAAATTTCCGGGTTCTCACACTCATTCTTTCGGGGCGTCACAAACTCCCCTCCTTAAAAGAATGTCGTCCTCGACATTCCATCTTATACCAATCAAGTCGAGACATCCCGCAAGAATCACTAATATTTCAGACCAAACCCACTGTCCGGCATCCTAAACTTCAAGCCTAGGATACACTACAAGAATCTGAAGCCTAAACTCTGATACCAACTGTGACGGCCCCACCTCTCCCTAAGGCGAACCAAAGGGTTCGGCGGGCCGCCTGCCCAACTCTCGCCGGGACTCAGTCGTTCACTACAGTCCTCAAATGAATTACAATATAAATCTCAAATATTACAACATGTTCTTCAATAATTATATGTCATAAGCGAAGCGGAAACTAAATTTTCAACTATACATCAAATGATTCCAATTCCAAACTGTACAAGATATATGCCATCCAGCCGCATGAATAAGTACTACTCGCCATTCCTTCGCCTTGAGCCCTGTGGAGGGGAATAAAATCGTTTTGGGGTGAGCTAGAAGCTCAGCGAGTAACCAGTAAAAGCAGTCATCAAATATATTTCACAATAATGCATTTCAATGATGTCATGATTCCAAGATCAAATGTACGTTTATTGCTCTCGTGAGCCAGTGAAATCATTGAACTTGAACACCCAACGCTCAAATAGATCATTTCACATTAACAGTGAGAGGGAGCCCCTTTTTGAGCTCCAGATAACATGAACATGAACCATAAACAGGGTGGAGACGTTGGTGTCCAACACAAGACTTTCCCAGAACTCATTGAAGCCAAAATCATATCTTGAATTCACATTCAAGCACGCATGAGATGCCGTCGAGTAAATAATGCAAGAAACATTTCAATAATAACTTTGGAAACAGTTTAGGGTCACTCACCTCCATGGCTCAGAAACCATCCATCAAATATCATCGCCTTACTCAAATCCAAGCCTTAGATCACAAACGCAAAGCAATCAAGCCCTTTAAAAGTTCGGACAGCACTTCCCCTAAATTTACTTACTTTTCCAGCCGTCATGGCTTCATTATATTTCTCATTCAAACCCAAAGGTCCACACACAACAACAAGTTCATTCAATAGCCATTCAGCAAGCTCCCAGAAGTACAAATACAAGTCAAGCTAGGGAAATGTCCGGAAATGAAAGTTAAGCTCAAACCCAGAAAAACAGTTTTTGACATTATTTTACGGTAATTGCACCAAAGGCACTACGATTATCGGATAAAGGTCCAAGACCCACCGTTTCGAAGCTAAGAGATCGGGCTACAATGTTGTTGAAGGCAACTCTGTCCAGTATCGAGTGTAACCAGGTCAAAATTGCAAGATACTACACCAGAACCGCAAAAACAGGTTCACCAATCGCATTGTGGTGCAAACATCATGAATCAACCTAGCTAAGTCCAAATTCAGAAATTCCAAAGCCATCCGAAAGATAAGAAACAGGGCTACATTTCATCAGAAGACCTCAACAACCAATTCGGAAGCATTCCCAACCAAAATAACCAATTACAGACGCAATTCTCACATTCTGGTAAAACCAGGGCAGCAAGGGTAATTCCGTCTTTTCACAAGATACGCTGCTCGGATTGACCTGAAAATTAGAAAATTTCCGGGTTCTCACACTCATTCTTTCGGGGCGTCACAAACTCCCCTCCTTAAAAGAATGTCGTCCTCGACATTCCATCTTATACCAATCAAGTTGAGACATCCCGCAAGAATCACTAATATTTCAGACCAAACCCACTGTCCGGCATCCTAAACTTCAAGCCTAGGATACACTACAAGAATCTGAAGCCTAAGCTTTGATACCAACTGTGACGGCCCCACCTCTCCCTAAGGCGAACCAAAGGGTTCGGCGTGCCGCCTGCCCAATTCTCGCCGGGACTCAGTCGTTCACTACAGTCCTCAAATGAATTACAATATAAATCTCAAATATTACAACATGTTCTTCAATAATTACATGTCATAAGCGAAGCGGAAACTAAATTTTCAACTATACATCAAATGATTCCAAATCCAAACTGTACAAGATATATGCCATCCAGCCCCATGAATAAGTACTACTCGCCATTCCTTCGCCTTGAGCCCTGTGGAGGGGAATAAAATCGTTTTGGGGTGAGCTAGAAGCTCAGCGAGTAACCAGTAAAAGCAGTCATCAAATATATTTCACAATAATGCATTTCAATGATGTCATGATTCCAAGATCAAATGTACGTTTATTGCTCTCGTGAGCCAGTGAAATCATTGCACTTGAACACCCAACGCTCAAATAGATCATTTCACATTAACAGTGAGAGGGAGCCCCTTTTTGAGCTCCAGATAACATGAACATGAACCATAAACAGGGTGGAGACGTTGGTGTCCAACACAAGACTTTCCCAGAACTCATTGAAGCCAAAATCATATCTTGAATTCACATTCAAGCACGCATGAGATGCCGTCGAGTAAATAATGCAAGAAACATTTCAATAATAACTTTGGAAACAGTTTAGGGTCACTCACCTCCATGGCTCAGAAACCATCCATCAAATATCATCGCCTTACTCAAATCCAATCCTTAGATCACAAACGCAAAGCAATCAAGCCCTTTAAAAGTTCGGACAGCACTTCCCCTAAATTTACTTACTTTTCCAGCCGTCATGGCTTCATTATATTTCTCATTCAAACCCAAAGGTACACACACAACAACAAGTTCATTCAATAGCCATTCAGCAAGCTCCCAGAAGTACAAATACAAGTCAAGCTAGGGAAATGTCCGGAAATGAAAGTTAAGCTCAAACCCAGAAAAATAGTTTTTGACATTATTTTACGGTAATTGCACCAAAGGCACTACGATTATCGGATAAAGGTCCAAGACCCACCGTTTCGAAGCTAAGAGATCGGGCTACAATGTTGTAGAAGGCAACTCTGTCCAGTATCGAGTGTAACCAGGTCAAAATTGCAAGATACTACACCAGAACCGCAAAAACAGGTTCACCAATCGCATTGTGGTGCAAACATCATGAATCAACCTAGCTAAGTCCAAATTCAGAAATTCCAAAGCCATCCGAAAGATAAGAAACAGGGCTACATTTCATCAGAAGACCTCAACAACTAATTCGGAAGCATTCCCAACCAAAATAACCAATTACAGACGCAATTCTCACATTCTGGTAAAACCAGGGCAGCAAGGGTAATTCCGTCTTTTCACAAGATACGCTGCTCGGATTGACCTGAAAATTAGAAAATTTCCGGGTTCTCACACTCATTCTTTCGGGGCGTCACAAACTCCCCTCCTTAAAAGAATGTCGTCCTCGACATTCCATCTTATACCAATCAAGTCGAGACATCCCGCAAGAATCACTAATATTTCAGACCAAACCCACTGTCCGGCATCCTAAACTTCAAACCTAGTATACACTACAAGAATCTGAAGCCTAAGCTCTGATACCAACTGTGACGGCCCCACCTCTCCCTAAGGCGAACCAAAGGGTTCGGCGGGCCGCCTGCCCAACTCTCGCCGGGACTCAGTCGTTCACTACAGTCCTCAAATGAATTACAATATAAATCTCAAATATTACAACATGTTTTCAATAATTACATGTCATAAGCGAAGCGGAAACTAAATTTTCAACTATACATCAAATGATTCCAAATCCAAACTGTACAAGATATATGCCATCCAGCCACATGAATAAGTACTACTCGCCATTCCTTCGCCTTGAGCCCTGTGGAGGGGAATAAAATCGTTTTGGGGTGAGCTAGAAGCTCAGCGAGTAACCAGTAAAAGCAGTCATCAAATATATTTCACAATAATGCATTTCAATGATGTCATGATTCCAAGATCAAATGTACGTTTATTGCTCTCGTGAGCCAGTGAAATCATTGAACTTGAACACCCAACGCTCAAATAGATCATTTCACATTAACAGTGAGAGGGAGCCCCTTTTTGAGCTCCAGATAACATGAACATGAACCATAAACAGGGTGGAGACGTTGGTGTCCAACACAAGACTTTCACAGAACTCATTGAAGCCAAAATCATATCTTGAATTCACATTCAAGCACGCATGAGATGCCGTCGAGTAAATAATGCAAGAAACATTTCAATAATAACTTTGGAAACAGTTTAGGGTCACTCACCTCCATGGCTCAGAAACCATCCATCAAATATCATCGCCTTACTCAAATCCAAGCCTTAGATCACAAACGCAAAGCAATCAAGCCCTTTAAAAGTTCGGACAGCACTTCCCCTAAATTTACTTACTTTTCCACCCGTCATGGCTTCATTATATTTCTCATTCAAACCCAAAGGTACACACACAACAACAAGTTCATTCAATAGCCATTCAGCAAGCTCCCAGAAGTACAAATACAAGTCAAGCTAGGGAAATGTCCGGAAATGAAAGTTAAGCTCAAACCCAGAAAAATAGTTTTTGACATTATTTTACGGTAATTGCACCAAAGGCACTACGATTATCGGATAAAGGTCCAAGACCCACCGTTTCGAAGCTAAGAGATCGGGCTACAATGTTGTAGAAGGCAACTCTGTCCAGTATCGAGTGTAACCAGGTCAAAATTTCAAGATACTACACCAAAACCGCAAAAACAGGTTCACCAATCGCATTGTGGTGCAAACATCATGAATCAACCTAGCTAAGTCCAAATTCAGAAATTCCAAAGCCATCCGAAAGATAAGAAACAGGGCTACATTTCATCAGAAGACCTCAACAACCAATTCGGAAGCATTCCCAACCAAAATAACCAATTACAGACGCAATTCTCACATTCGGGTAAAATCAGGGCTGTAAGGGTAATTCCGTCTTTTCACAAGATACGCTGCTCGTATTGACCTGAAAATTAGAAAATTTCCGGGTTCTCACACTCATTCTTTCGGGGCGTCACAAACTCCCCTCCTTAAAAGAATGTCGTCCTCGACATTCCATCTTATACCAATCAAGTCGAGACATCCCGCAAGAATCACTAATATTTCAGACCAAACCCACTGTCCGGCATCCTAAACTTCAAGCCTAGGATACACTACAAGAATCTGAAGCCTAAACTCTGATACCAACTGTGACGGCCCCACCTCTCCCTAAGGCGAACCAAAGGGTTCGGCGGGCCGCCTGCCCAATTCTCGCCGGGACTCAGTCGTTCACTACAGTCCTCAAATGAATTACAATATAAATCTCAAATATTACAACATGTTCTTCAATAATTACATGTCATAAGCGAAGCGGAAACTAAATTTTCAACTATACATCAAATGATTCCAAATCCAAACTGTACAAGATATATGCCATCCAGCCCCATGAATAAGTACTACTCGCCATTCCTTCGCCTTGAGCCCTGTGGAGGGGAATAAAATCGTTTTGGGGTGAGCTAGAAGCTCAGCGAGTAACCAGTAAAAGCAGTCATCAAATATATTTCACAATAATGCATTTCAATGATGTCATGATTCCAAGATCAAATGTACGTTTATTGCTCTCGTGAGCCAGTGAAATCATTGCACTTGAACACCCAACGCTCAAATAGATCATTTCACATTAACAGTGAGAGGGAGCCCCTTTTTGAGCTCCAGATAACATGAACATGAACCATAAACAGGGTGGAGACGTTGGTGTCCAGCACAAGATTTTCCCAGAACTCATTGAAGCCAAAATCATATCTTGAATTCACATTCAAGCACGCATGAGATGCCGTCGAGTAAATAATGCAAGAAACATTTCAATAATAACTTTGGAAACAGTTTAGGGTCACTCACCTCCATGGCTCAGAAACCATCCATCAAATATCATCGCCTTACTCAAATCCAATCCTTAGATCACAAACGCAAAGCAATCAAGCCCTTTAAAAGTTCGGACAGCACTTCCCCTAAATTTACTTACTTTTCCAGCCGTCATGGCTTCATTATATTTCTCATTCAAACCCAAAGGTACACACACAACAACAAGTTCATTCAATAGCCATTCAGCAAGCTCCCAGAACTACAAATACAAGTCAAGCTAGGGAAATGTCCGGAAATGAAAGTTAAGCTCAAACCCAGAAAAATAGTTTTTGACATTATTTTACGGTAATTGCACCAAAGGCACTACGATTATCGGATAAAGGTCCAAGACCCACCGTTTCGAAGCTAAGAGATCGGGCTACAATGTTGTAGAAGGCAACTCTGTCCAGTATCCAGTGTAACCAGGTCAAAATTGCAAGATACTACACCAGAACCGCAAAAACAGGTTCACCAATCGCATTGTGGTGCAAACATCATGAATCAACCTAGCTAAGTCCAAATTCAGAAATTCCAAAGCCATCCGAAAGATAAGAAACAGGGCTACATTTCATCAGAAGACCTCAACAACCAATTCGGAAGCATTCCCAACCAAAATAACCAATTACAGACGCAATTCTCACATTCGGGTAAAATCGGGGCTGCAAGGGTAATTCCGTCTTTTCACAAGATACGCTGCTCGGATTGACCTGAAAATTAGAAAATTTCCGGGTTCTCACACTCATTCTTTCGGGGCGTCACAAACTCTCCTCCTTAAAAGAATGTCGTCCTCGACATTCCATCTTATACCAATCAAGTCGAGACATCCCGCAAGAATCACTAATATTTCAGACCAAACCCACTGTCCGGCATCCTAAACTTCAAGCCTAGGATACACTACAAGAATCTGAAGCCTAAGCTCTGATACCAACTGTGACGGCCCCACCTCCCCCTAAGGCGAACCAAAGGGTTCGGCGGGCCGCCTGCCCAGCTCTCGCCGGGACTCAGTCGTTCACTACAGTCCTCAAATGAATTACAATATAAATCTCAAATATTACAACATGTTCTTCAATAATTACATGTCATAAGCGAAGCGGAAACTAAATTTTCAACTATACATCAAATGATTCCAAATCCAAACTGTACAAGATATATGCCATCCAGCCCCATGAATAAGTACTACTCGCCATTCCTTCGCCTTGAGCCCTGTGGAGGGGAATAAAATCGTTTTGGGGTGAGCTAGAAGCTCAGCGAGTAACCAGTAAAAGCAGTCATCAAATATATTTCACAATAATGCATTTCAATGATGTCATGATTCCAAGATCAAATGTACGTTTATTGCTCTCGTGAGCCAGTGAAATCATTGCACTTGAACACCCAACGCTCAAATAGATCATTTCACATTAACAGTGAGAGGGAGCCCCTTTTTGAGCTCCAGATAACATGAACATGAACCATAAACAGGGTGGAGACGTTGGTGTCCAACACAAGACTTTCCCAGAACTCATTGAAGCCAAAATCATATCTTGAATTCACATTCAAGCACGCATGAGATGCCGTCGAGTAAATAATGCAAGAAACATTTCAATAATAACTTTGGAAACAGTTTAGGGTCACTCACCTCCATGGCTCAGAAACCATCCATCAAATATCATCGCCTTACTCAAATCCAAGCCTTAGATCACAAACGCAAAGCAATCAAGCCCTTTAAAAGTTCGGACAGCACTTCCCCTAAATTTACTTACTTTTCCAGCCGTCATGGCTTCATTATATTTCTCATTCAAACCCAAAGGTACACACACAACAACAAGTTCATTCAATAGCCATTCAGCAAGCTCCCAGAAGTACAAATACAAGTCAAGCTAGGGAAATGTCCGGAAATGAAAGTTAAGCTCAAACCCAGAAAAATAGTTTTTGACATTATTTTACGGTAATTGCACCAAAGGCACTACGATTATCGGATAAAGGTCCAAGACCCACCGTTTCGAAGCTAAGAGATCGGGCTACAATGTTGTAGAAGGCAACTCTGTCCAGTATCGAGTGTAACCAGGTCAAAATTGCAAGATACTACACCAGAACCGCAAAAACAGGTTCACCAATCGCATTGTGGTGCAAACATCATGAATCAACCTAGCTAAGTCCAAATTCAGAAATTCCAAAGCCATCCGAAAGATAAGAAACAGGGCTACATTTCATCAGAAGACCTCAACAACCAATTCGGAAGCATTCCCAACCAAAATAACCAATTACAGACGCAATTCTCACATTCGGGTAAAATCGGGGCTGCAAGGGTAATTCCGTCTTTTCACAAGATACGCTGCTCGTATTGACCTGAAAATTAGAAAATTTCCGGGTTCTCACACTCATTCTTTCGGGGCGTCACAAACTCCCCTCCTTAAAAGAATGTCGTCCTCGACATTCCATCTTATACCAATCAAGTCGAGACATCCCGCAAGAATCACTAATATTTCAGACCAAACCCACTGTCCGGCATCCTAAACTTCAAGCCTAGGATACACTACAAGAATCTGAAGCCTAAGCTCTGATACCAACTGTGACGGCCCCACCTCTCCCTAAGGCGAACCAAAGGGTTCGGCGGGCCGCCTGCCCAATTCTCGCCGGGACTCAGTCGTTCACTACAGTCCTCAAATGAATTACAATATAAATCTCAAATATTACAACATGTTCTTCAATAATTACATGTCATAAGCGAAGCGGAAACTAAATTTTCAACTATACATCAAATGATTCCAAATCCAAACTGTACAAGATATATGCCATCCAGCCGCATGAATAAGTACTACTCGCCATTCCTTCGCCTTGAGCCCTGTGGAGGGGAATAAAATCGTTTTGGGGTGAGCTAGAAGCTCAGCGAGTAACCAGTAAAAGCAGTCATCAAATATATTTCACAATAATGCATTTCAATGATGTCATGATTCCAAGATCAAATGTACGTTTATTGCTCTCGTGAGCCAGTGAAATCATTGCACTTGAACACCCAACGCTCAAATAGATCATTACACATTAACAGTGAGAGGGAGCCCCTTTTTGAGCTCCAGATAACATGAACATGAACCATAAACAGGGTGGAGACGTTGGTGTCCAACACAAGACTTTCCCAGAACTCATTGAAGCCAAAATCATATCTTGAATTCACATTCAAGCACGCATGAGATGCCGTCGAGTAAATAATGCAAGAAACATTTCAATAATAACTTTGGAAACAGTTTAGGGTCACTCACCTCCATGGCTCAGAAACCATCCATCAAATATCATCGCCTTACTCAAATCCAATCCTTAGATCACAAACGCAAAGCAATCAAGCCCTTTAAAAGTTCGGACAGCACTTCCCCTAAATTTACTTACTTTTCCAGCCGTCATGGCTTCATTATATTTCTCATTCAAACCCAAAGGTACACACACAACAACAAGTTCATTCAATAGCCATTCAGCAAGCTCCCAGAAGTACAAATACAAGTCAAGCTAGGGAAATGTCCGGAAATGAAAGTTAAGCTCAAACCCAGAAAAATAGTTTTTGACATTATTTTACGGTAATTGCACCAAAGGCACTACGATTATCGGATAAAGGTCCAAGACCCACCGTTTCGAAGCTAAGAGATCGGGCTACAATGTTGTAGAAGGCAACTCTGTCCAGTATCGAGTGTAACCAGGTCAAAATTGCAAGATACTACACCAGAACCGCAAAAACAGGTTCACCAATCGCATTGTGGTGCAAACATCATGAATCAACCTAGCTAAGTCCAAATTCAGAAATTCCAAAGCCATCCGAAAGATAAGAAACAGGGCTACATTTCATCAGAAGACCTCAACAACCAATTCGGAAGCATTCCCAACCAAAATAACCAATTACAGACGCAATTCTCACATTCGGGTAAAATCGGGGCTGCAAGGGTAATTCCGTCTTTTCACAAGATACGCTGCTCGTATTGACCTGAAAATTAGAAAATTTCCGGGTTCTCACACTCATTCTTTCGGGGCGTCACAAACTCCCCTCCTTAAAAGAATGTCGTTCTCGACATTCCATCTTATACCAATCAAGTCGAGACATCCCGCAAGAATCACTAATATTTCAGACCAAACCCACTGTCCGGCATCCTAAACTTCAAGCCTAGGATACACTACAAGAATCTGAAGCCTAAGCTCTGATACCAACTATGACGGCCCCACCTCTCCCTAAGGCGAACCAAAGGGTTCGGCGTGCCGCCTGCCCAATTCTCGCCGGGACTCAGTCGTTCACTACAGTCCTCAAATGAATTACAATATAAATCTCAAATATTACAACATGTTCTTCAATAATTACATGTCATAAGCGAAGCGGAAACTAAATTTTCAACTATACATCAAATGATTCCAAATCCAAACTGTAAAAGATATATGCCATCCAGCCCCATGAATAAGTACTACTCGCCATTCCTTCGCCTTGAGCCCTGTGGAGGGGAATAAAATCGTTTTGGGGTGAGCTAGAAGCTCAGCGAGTAACCAGTAAAAGCAGTCATCAAATATATTTCACAATAATGCATTTCAATGATGTCATGATTCCAAGATCAAATGTACGTTTATTGCTCTCGTGAGCCAGTGAAATCATTGCACTTGAACACCCAACGCTCAAATAGATCATTTCACATTAACAGTGAGAGGGAGCCCCTTTTTGAGCTCCAGATAACATGAACATGAACCATAAACAGGGTGGAGACGTTGGTGTCCAACACAAGACTTTCCCAGAACTCATTGAAGCCAAAATCATATCTTGAATTCACATTCAAGCACGCATGAGATGCCGTCGAGTAAATAATGCAAGAAACATTTCAATAATAACTTTGGAAACAGTTTAGGGTCACTCACCTCCATGGCTCAGAAACCATCCATCAAATATCATCGCCTTACTCAAATCCAAGCCTTAGATCACAAACGCAAAGCAATCAAGCCCTTTAAAAGTTCGGACAGCACTTCCCCTAAATTTACTTACTTTTCCACCCGTCATGGCTTCATTATATTTCTCATTCAAACCCAAAGGTACACACACAACAACAAGTTCATTCAATAGCCATTCAGCAAGCTCCCAGAAGTACAAATACAAGTCAAGCTAGGGAAATGTCCGGAAATGAAAGTTAAGCTCAAACCCAGAAAAATAGTTTTTGACATTATTTTACGGTAATTGCACCAAAGGCACTACGATTATCGGATAAAGGTCCAAGACCCACCGTTTCGAAGCTAAGAGATCGGGCTACAATGTTGTAGAAGGCAACTCTGTCCAGTATCGAGTGTAACCAGGTCAAAATTGCAAGATACTACACCAGAACCGCAAAAACAGGTTCACCAATCGCATTGTGGTGCAAACATCATGAATCAACCTAGCTAAGTCCAAATTCAGAAATTCCAAAGCCATCCGAAAGATAAGAAACAGGGCTACATTTCATCAGAAGACCTCAACAACCAATTCGGAAGCATTCCCAACCAAAATAACCAATTACAGACGCAATTCTCACATTCTGGTAAAACCAGGGCAGCAAGGGTAATTCCGTCTTTTCACAAGATACGCTGCTCGGATTGACCTGAAAATTAGAAAATTTCCGGGTTCTCACACTCATTCTTTCGGGGCGTCACAAACTCTTCTCCTTAAAAGAATGTCGTCCTCGACATTCCATCTTATACCAATCAAGTCGAGACATCCCGCAAGAATCACTAATATTTCAGACCAAACCCACTGTCCGGCATCCTAAACTTCAAGCCTAGGATACACTACAAGAATCTGAAGCCTAAGCTCTTATACCAACTGTGACGGCCCCACCTCCCCCTAAGGCGAACCAAAGGGTTCGGCGGGCCGCCTGCCCAGCTCTCGCCGGGACTCAGTCGTTCACTACAGTCCTCAAATGAATTACAATATAAATCTCAAATATTACAACATGTTCTTCAATAATTACATGTCATAAGCGAAGCGGAAACTAAATTTTCAACTATACATCAAATGATTCCAAATCCAAACTGTACAAGATATATGCCATCCAGCCGCATGAATAAGTACTACTCGCCATTCCTTCGCCTTGAGCCCTGTGGAGGGGAATAAAATCGTTTTGGGGTGAGCTAGAAGCTCAGCGAGTAACCAGTAAAAGCAGTCATCAAATATATTTCACAATAATGCATTTCAATGATGTCATGATTCCAAGATCAAATGTACGTTTATTGCTCTCGTGAGCCAGTGAAATCATTGCACTTGAACACCCAACGCTCAAATAGATCATTTCACATTAACAGTGAGAGGGAGCCCCTTTTTGAGCTCCAGATAACATGAACATGAACCATAAACAGGGTGGAGACGTTGGTGTCCAACACAAGACTTTCCCAGAACTCATTGAAGCCAAAATCATATCTTGAATTCACATTCAAGCACGCATGAGATGCCGTCGAGTAAATAATGCAAGAAACATTTCAATAATAACTTTGGAAACAGTTTAGGGTCACTCACCTCCATGGCTCAGAAACCATCCATCAAATATCATCGCCTTACTCAAATCCAAGCCTTAGATCACAAACGCAAAGCAATCAAGCCCTTTAAAAGTTCGGACAGCACTTCCCCTAAATTTACTTACTTTTCCAGCCGTCATGGCTTCATTATATTTCTCATTCAAACCCAAAGGTACACACACAACAACAAGTTCATTCAATAGCCATTCAGCAAGCTCCCAGAAGTACAAATACAAGTCAAGCTAGGGAAATGTCCGGAAATGAAAGTTAAGCTCAAACCCAGAAAAATAGTTTTTGACATTATTTTACGGTAATTGCACCAAAGGCACTACGATTATCGGATAAAGGTCCAAGACCCACCGTTTCGAAGCTAAGAGATCGGGCTACAATGTTGTAGAAGGCAACTCTGTCCAGTATCGAGTGTAACCAGGTCAAAATTGCAAGATACTACACCAGAACCGCAAAAACAGGTTCACCAATCGCATTGTGGTGCAAACATCATGAATCAACCTAGCTAAGTCCAAATTCAGAAATTCCAAAGCCATCCGAAAGATAAGAAACAGGGCTACATTTCATCAGAAGACCTCAACAACCAATTCGGAAGCATTCCCAACCAAAATAACCAATTACAGACGCAATTCTCACATTCGGGTAAAATCGGGGCTGCAAGGGTAATTCCGTCTTTTCACAAGATACGCTGCTCGTATTGACCTGAAAATTAGAAAATTTCCGGGTTCTCACACTCATTCTTTCGGGGCGTCACAAACTCCCCTCCTTAAAAGAATGTCGTCCTCGACATTCCATCTTATACCAATCAAGTCGAGACATCCCGCAAGAATCACTAATATTTCAGACCAAACCCACTGTCCGGCATCCTAAACTTCAAGCCTAGGATACACTACAAGAATCTGAAGCCTAAGCTCTGATACCAACTGTGACGGCCCCACCTCTCCCTAAGGCGAACCAAAGGGTTCGGCGGGCCGCCTGCCCAATTCTCGCCGGGACTCAGTCGTTCACTACAGTCCTCAAATGAATTACAATATAAATCTCAAATATTACAACATGTTCTTCAATAATTACATGTCATAAGCGAAGCGGAAACTAAATTTTCAACTATACATCGAATGATTCCAAATCCAAACTGTACAAGATATATGCCATCCAGCCACATGAATAAGTACTACTCGCCATTCCTTCGCCTTGAGCCCTGTGGAGGGGAATAAAATCGTTTTGGGGTGAGCTAGAAGCTCAGCGAATAACCAGTAAAAGCAGTCATCAAATATATTTCACAATAATGCATTTGAATGATGTCATGATTCCAAGATCAAATGTACGTTTATTGCTCTCGTGAGCCAGTGAAATCATTGCACTTGAACACCCAACGCTCAAATAGATCATTTCACATTAACAGTGAGAGGGAGCCCCTTTTTGAGCTCCAGATAACATGAACATGAACCATAAACAGGGTGGAGACGTTGGTGTCCAACACAAGACTTTCCCAGAACTCATTGAAGCCAAAATCATATCTTGAATTCACATTCAAGCACGCATGAGATGCCGTCGAGTAAATAATGCAAGAAACATTTCAATAATAACTTTGGAAACAGTTTAGGGTCACTCACATCCATGGCTCAGAAACCATCCATCAAATATCATCGCCTTACTCAAATCCAAGCCTTAGATCACAAACACAAAGCAATCAAGCCCTTTAAAAGTTCGGACAACACTTCCCCTAAATTTACTTACTTTTCCAGCCGTCATGGCTTCATTATATTTCTCATTCAAACCCAAAGGTACACACACAACAACAAGTTCATTCAATACCATTCAGCAAGCTCCCAGAAGTACAAATACAAGTCAAGCTAGGGAAATGTCCGGAAATGAAAGTTAAGCTCAAACCCAGAAAAATAGTTTTTGACATTATTTTACGGTAATTGCACCAAAGGCACTACGATTATCGGATAAAGGTCCAAGACCCACCGTTTCGAAGCTAAGAGATCGGGCTACAATGTTGTAGAAGGCAACTCTGTCCAGTATCGAGTGTAACCAGGTCAAAATTGCAAGATACTACACCAAAACCGCAAAAACAGGTTCACCAATCGCATTGTGGTGCAAACATCATGAATCAACCTAGCTAAGTCCAAATTCAGAAATTCCAAAGCCATCCGAAAGATAAGAAACAGGGCTACATTTCATCAGAAGACCTCAACAACCAATTCGGAAGCATTCCCAACCAAAATAACCAATTACAGACGCAATTCTCACATTCGGGTAAAATCGGGGCTGCAAGGGTAATTCCGTCTTTTCACAAGATACGCTGCTCGTATTGACCTGAAAATTAGAAAATTTCCGGGTTCTCACACTCATTATTTCGGGGCGTCACAAACTCCCCTCCTTAAAAGAATGTCGTCCTCGACATTCCATCTTATACCAATCAAGTCGAGACATCCCGCAAGAATCACTAATATTTCAGACCAAACCCACTGTCCGGCATCCTAAACTTCAAGCCTAGGATACACTACAAGAATCTGAAGCCTAAGCTCTGATACCAACTGTGACGGCCCCACCTCTCCCTAAGGCGAACCAAAGGGTTCGGTGGGCCGCCTGCCCAATTCTCGCCGGGACTCAGTCGTTCACTACAGTCCTCAAATGAATTACAATATAAATCTCAAATATTACAACATGTTCTTCAATAATTACATGTCATAAGCGAAGCGGAAACTAAATTTTCAACTATACATCGAATGATTCCAAATCCAAACTGTACAAGATATATGCCATCCAGCCACATGAATAAGTACTACTCGCCATTCCTTCGCCTTGAGCCCTGTGGAGGGGAATAAAATCGTTTTGGGGTGAGCTAGAAGCTCAGCGAGTAACCAGTAAAAGCAGTCATCAAATATATTTCACAATAATGCATTTGAATGATGTCATGATTCCAAGATCAAATGTACGTTTATTGCTCTCGTGAGCCAGTGAAATCATTGCACTTGAACACCCAACGCTCAAATAGATCATTTCACATTAACAGTGAGAGGGAGCCCCTTTTTGAGCTCCAGATAACATGAACATGAACCATAAACAGGGTGGAGACGTTGGTGTCCAACACAAGACTTTCCCAGAACTCATTGAAGCCAAAATCATATCTTGAATTCACATTCAAGCACGCATGAGATGCCGTCGAGTAAATAATGCAAGAAACATTTCAATAATAACTTTGGAAACAGTTTAGGGTCACTCACCTCCATGGCTCAGAAACCATCCATCAAATATCATCGCCTTACTCAAATCCAAGCCTTAGATCACAAACGCAAAGCAATCAAGCCCTTTAAAAGTTCGGACAGCACTTCCCCTAAATTTACTTACTTTTCCAGCCGTCATGGCTTCATTATATTTCTCATTCAAACCCAAAGGTACACACACAACAACAAGTTCATTCAATAGCCATTCAGCAAGCTCCCAGAAGTACAAATACAAGTCAAGCTAGGGAAATGTCCGGAAATGAAAGTTAAGCTCAAACCCAGAAAAATAGTTTTTGACATTATTTTACGGTAATTGCACCAAAGGCACTACGATTATCGGATAAAGGTCCAAGACCCACCGTTTCGAAGCTAAGAGATCGGGCTACAATGTTGTAGAAGGCAACTCTGTCCAGTATCGAGTGTAACCAGGTCAAAATTGCAAGATACTACACCAGAACCGCAAAAACAGGTTCACCAATCGCATTGTGGTGCAAACATCATGAATCAACCTAGCTAAGTCCAAATTCAGAAATTCCAAAGCCATCCGAAAGATAAGAAACAGGGCTACATTTCATCAGAAGACCTCAACAACCAATTCGGAAGCATTCCCAACCAAAATAACCAATTACAGACGCAATTCTCACATTCGGGTAAAATCGGGGCTGCAAGGGTAATTCCGTCTTTTCACAAGATACGCTGCTCGTATTGACCTGAAAATTAGAAAATTTCCGGGTTCTCACACTCATTCTTTCGGGGCGTCACAAACTCCCCTCCTTAAAAGAATGTCGTCCTCGACATTCCATCTTATACCAATCAAGTCGAGACATCCCGCAAGAATCACTAATATTTCAGACCAAACCCACTGTCCGGCATCCTAAACTTCAAGCCTAGGATACACTACAAGAATCTGAAGCCTAAGCTCTGATACCAACTGTGACGGCCCCACCTCTCCCTAAGGCGAACCAAAGGGTTCGGCGGGCCGCCTGCCCAACTCTCGCCGGGACTCAGTCGTTCACTACAGTTCTCAAATGAATTACAATATAAATCTCAAATATTACAACATGTTCTTCAATAATTACATGTCATAAGCGAAGCGGAAACTAAATTTTCAACTATACATCAAATGATTCCAAATCCAAACTGTACAAGATATATGCCATCCAGCCACATGAATAAGTACTACTCGCCATTCCTTCGCCTTGAGTCCTGTTGAGGGGAATAAAATCGTTTTGGGGTGAGCTAGAAGCTCAGCGAGTAACCAGTAAAAGCAGTCATCAAATATATTTCACAACAATGCATTTCAATGATGTCATGATTCCAAGATCAAATGTACGTTTATTGCTCTCGTGAGCCAGTGAAATCATTGCACTTGAACACCCAACGCTCAAATAGATCATTTCACATTAACAGTGAGAGGGAGCCCCTTTTTGAGCTCCAGATAACATGAACATGAACCATAAACAGGGTGGAGACGTTGGTGTCCAGCACAAGATTTTCCCAGAACTCATTGAACCCAAAATCATATCATGAATTCACATGCAAGCACGCATGAGATGCCGTCGAGTAAATAATGCCAGAGACATTTCAATAATAACTTTGGAAACAGTTTAGCGTCACTCACCTCCATGGCTCAGAAACCATCCATCAAATATCATCGCCTTACTCAAATCCAAGCCTTAGATCACAAACGCAAAGCAATCAAGCCCTTTAAAAGTTCGGACAGCACTTCCCCTAAATTTACTTACTTTTCCAGCCGTCATGGCTTCATTATATTTCTCATTCAAACCCAAAGGTACACACACAACAACAAGTTCATTCAATAGCCATTCAGCAAGCTCCCAGAAGTACAAATACAAGTCAAGCTAGGGAAATGTTCGGAAATGAAAGTTAAGCTCAAACCCAGAAAAACAGTTTTTGACATCATTTTACGGTAATGGCACCAAAGGCACTACGATTATCGGATAAAGGTCCAAGACCCACCGTTTCGAAGCTAAGAGATCGGGCTACAATGTTGTAGAAGGCAACTCTGTCCAGTATCGAGTGTAACCAGGTCAAAAATGCAAGATACTACACCAGAACCGCAAAAACAGGTTCACCAATCGCATTGTGGTGCAAACATCATGAATCAACCTACCTAAGTCCAAATTCAGAAATTCCAAAGCCATCCGAAAGATAAGAAACAGGGCTACATTTCATCAGAAGACCTCAACAACCAATTCGGAAGCATTCCCAACCAAAATAACCAATTACAGACGCAATTCTCACATTCTGGTAAAACCAGGGCAGCAAGGGTAATTCCGTCTTTTCACAAGATACGCTGCTCGGATTGACCTGAAAATTAGAAAATTTCCGGGTTCTCACACTCATTCTTTCGGGGCGTCACAAACTCTCCTCCTTAAAAGAATGTCGTCCTCGACATTCCATCTTATACCAATCAAGTCGAGACATCCCGCAAGAATCACTAATATTTCAGACCAAACCCACTGTCCGGCATCCTAAACTTCAAGCCTAGGATACACTACAAGAATCTGAAGCCTAAGCTCTGATACCAACTGTGACGGCCCCACCTCCCCCTAAGGCGAACCAAAGGGTTCGGCGGGCCGCCTGCCCAGCTCTCGCCGGGACTCAGTCGTTCACTACAGTCCTCAAATGAATTACAATATAAATCTCAAATATTACAACATGTTCTTCAATAATTACATGTCATAAGCGAAGCGGAAACTAAATTTTCAACTATACATCAAATGATTCCAAATCCAAACTGTACAAGATATATGCCATCCAGCCGCATGAATAAGTACTACTCGCCATTCCTTCGCCTTGAGCCCTGTGGAGGGGAATAAAATCGTTTTGGGGTGAGCTAGAAGCTCAGCGAGTAACCAGTAAAAGCAGTCATCAAATATATTTCACAATAATGCATTTCAATGATGTCATGATTCCAAGATCAAATGTACGTTTATTGCTCTCGTGAGCCAGTGAAATCATTGCACTTGAACACCCAACGCTCAAATAGATCATTTCACATTAACAGTGAGAGGGAGCCCCTTTTTGAACTCCAGATAACATGAACATGAACCATAAACAGGGTGGAGACGTTGGTGTCCAACACAAGACTTTCCCAGAACTCATTGAAGCCAAAATCATATCTTGAATTCACATTCAAGCACGCATGAGATGCCGTCGAGTAAATAATGCAAGAAACATTTCAATAATAACTTTGGAAACAGTTTAGGGTCACTCACCTCCATGGCTCAGAAACCATCCATCAAATATCATCGCCTTACTCAAATCCAAGCCTTAGATCACAAACGCAAAGCAATCAAGCCCTTTAAAAGTTCGGACAGCACTTCCCCTAAATTTACTTACTTTTCCAGCCGTCATGGCTTCATTATATTTCTCATTCAAACCCAAAGGTACACACACAACAACAAGTTCATTCAATAGCCATTCAGCAAGCTCCCAGAAGTACAAATACAAGTCAAGCTACGGAAATGTCCGGAAATGAAAGTTAAGCTCAAACCCAGAAAAATAGTTTTTGACATTATTTTACGGTAATTGCACCAAAGGCACTACGATTATCGGATAAAGGTCCAAGACCCACCGTTTCGAAGCTAAGAGATCGGGCTACAATGTTGTAGAAGGCAACTCTGTCCAGTATCGAGTGTAACCAGGTCAAAATTGCAAGATACTACACCAGAACCGCAAAAACAGGTTCACCAATCGCATTGTGGTGCAAACATCATGAATCAACCTAGCTAAGTCCAAATTCAGAAATTCCAAAGCCATCCGAAAGATAAGAAACAGGGCTACATTTCATCAGAAGACCTCAACAACCAATTCGGAAGCATTCCCAACCAAAATAACCAATTACAGACGCAATTCTCACATTCGGGTAAAATCGGGGCAGCAAGGGTAATTCCGTCTTTTCACAAGATACGCTGCTCGGATTGACCTGAAAATTAGAAAATTTCCGGGTTCTCACACTCATTCTTTCGGGGCGTCACAAACTCTCCTCCTTAAAAGAATGTCGTCCTCGACATTCCATCTTATACCAATCAAGTCGAGACATCCCGCAAGAATCACTAATATTTCAGACCAAACCCACTGTCCGGCATCCTAAACTTCAAGCCTAGGATACACTACAAGAATCTGAAGCCTAAGCTCTGATACCAACTGTGACGGCCCCACCTCCCCCTAAGGCGAACCAAAGGGTTCGGCGGGCCGCCTGCCCAGCTCTCGCCGGGACTCAGTCGTTCACTACAGTCCTCAAATGAATTACAATATAAATCTCAAATATTACAACATGTTCTTCAATAATTACATGTCATAAGCGAAGCGGAAACTAAATTTTCAACTATACATCAAATGATTCCAAATCCAAACTGTACAAGATATATGCCATCCAGCCGCATGAATAAGTACTACTCGCCATTCCTTCGCCTTGAGCCCTGTGGAGGGGAATAAAATCGTTTTGGGGTGAGCTAGAAGCTCAGCGAGTAACCAGTAAAAGCAGTCATCAAATATATTTCACAATAATGCATTTCAATGATGTCATGATTCCAAGATCAAATGTACGTTTATTGCTCTCGTGAGCCAGTGAAATCATTGCACTTGAACACCCAACGCTCAAATAGATCATTTCACATTAACAGTGAGAGGGAGCCCCTTTTTGAGCTCCAGATAACATGAACATGAACCATAAACAGGGTGGAGACGTTGGTGTCCAACACAAGACTTTCCCAGAACTCATTGAAGCCAAAATCATATCTTGAATTCACATTCAAGCACGCATGAGATGCCGTCGAGTAAATAATGCAAGAAACATTTCAATAATAACTTTGGAAACAGTTTAGGGTCACTCACCTCCATGGCTCAGAAACCATCCATCAAATATCATCGCCTTACTCAAATCCAAGCCTTAGATCACAAACGCAAAGCAATCAAGCCCTTTAAAAGTTCGGACAGCACTTCCCCTAAATTTACTTACTTTTCCAGCCGTCATGGCTTCATTATATTTCTCATTCAAACCCAAAGGTACACACACAACAACAAGTTCATTCAATAGCCATTCAGCAAGCTCCCAGAAGTACAAATACAAGTCAAGCTAGGGAAATGTCCGGAAATGAAAGTTAAGCTCAAACCCAGAAAAATAGTTTTTGACATTATTTTACGGTAATTGCACCAAAGGCACTACGATTATCGGATAAAGGTCCAAGACCCACCGTTTCGAAGCTAAGAGATCGGGCTACAATGTTGTAGAAGGCAACTCTGTCCAGTATCGAGTGTAACCAGGTCAAAATTGCAAGATACTACACCAGAACCTCAAAAACAGGTTCACCAATCGCATTGTGGTGCAAACATCATGAATCAACCTAGCTAAGTCCAAATTCAGAAATTCCAAAGCCATCCGAAAGATAAGAAACAGGGCTACATTTCATCAGAAGACCTCAACAACCAATTCAGAAGCATTCCCAACCAAAATAACCAATTACAGACGCAATTCTCACATTCGGGTAAAATCGGGGCAGCAAGGGTAATTCCGTCTTTTCACAAGATACGCTGCTCGGATTGACCTGAAAATTAGAAAATTTCCGGGTTCTCACACTCATTCTTTCGGGGCGTCACAAACTCTCCTCCTTAAAAGAATGTCGTCCTCGACATTCCATCTTATACCAATCAAGTCGAGACATCCCGCAAGAATCACTAATATTTCAGACCAAACCCACTGTCCGGCATCCTAAACTTCAAGCCTAGGATACACTACAAGAATCTGAAGCCTAAGCTCTGATACCAACTGTGACGGCCCCACCTCCCCCTAAGGCGAACCAAAGGGTTCGGCGGGCCGCCTGCCCAGCTCTCGCCGGGACTCAGTCGTTCACTACAGTCCTCAAATGAATTACAATATAAATCTCAAATATTACAACATGTTCTTCAATAATTACATGTCATAAGCGAAGCGGAAACTAAATTTTCAACTATACATCAAATGATTCCAAATCCAAACTGTACAAGATATATGCCATCCAGCCGCATGAATAAGTACTACTCGCCATTCCTTCGCCTTGAGCCCTGTGGAGGGGAATAAAATCGTTTTGGGGTGAGCTAGAAGCTCAGCGAGTAACCAGTAAAAGCAGTCATCAAATATATTTCACAATAATGCATTTCAATGATGTCATGATTCCAAGATCAAATGTACATTTATTGCTCTCGTGAGCCAGTGAAATCATTGCACTTGAACACCCAACGCTCAAATAGATCATTTCACATTAACAGTGAGAGGGAGCCCCTTTTTGAGCTCCAGATAACATGAACATGAACCATAAACAGGGTGGAGACGTTGGTGTCCAACACAAGACTTTCCCAGAACTAATTGAAGCCAAAATCATATCTTGAATTCACATTCAAGCACGCATGAGATGCCGTCGAGTAAATAATGCAAGAAACATTTCAATAATAACTTTGGAAACAGTTTAGGGTCACTCACCTCCATGGCTCAGAAACCATCCATCAAATATCATCGCCTTACTCAAATCCAAGCCTTAGATCACAAACGCAAAGCAATCAAGCCCTTTAAAAGTTCGGACAGCACTTCCCCTAAATTTACTTACTTTTCCAGCCGTCATGGCTTCATTATATTTCTCATTCAAACCCAAAGGTCCACACACAACAACAAGTTCATTCAATAGCCATTCAGCAAGCTCCCAGAAGTACAAATACAAGTCAAGCTAGGGAAATGTCCGGAAATGAAAGTTAAGCTCAAACCCAGAAAAACAGTTTTTGACATTATTTTACGGTAATTGCACCAAAGGCACTACGATTATCGGATAAAGGTCCAAGACCAACCGTTTCGAAACTAAGAGATCGGGCTACAATGTTGTAGAAGGCAATTCTGTCCAGTATCGAGTGTAACCAGGTCAAAATTGCAAGATACTACACCAGAACCGCAAAAACAGGTTCACCAATCGCATTGTGGTGCAAACATCATGAATCAACCTAGCTAAGTCCAAATTCAGAAATTCCAAAGCCACCCGAAAGATAAGAAACAAGGCTACATTTCATCAGAAGACCTCAACAACCAATTCGGAAGCATTCCCAACCAAAATAACCAATTACAGACGCAATTCTCACATTCTGGTAAAACCAGGGCAGCAAGGGTAATTCCGTCTTTTCACAAGATACGCTGCTCGGATTGACCTGAAATTTAGAAAATTTCCGGGTTCCCACACTCATTCTTTCGGGGCGTCACAAACTCCCCTCCTTAAAAGAATGTCGTCCTCGACATTCCATCTTATACCAATCAAGTTGAGACATCCCGCAAGAATCACTAATATTTCAGACCAAACCCACTGTCCGGCATCCTAAACTTCAAGCCTAGGATACACTACAAGAATCTGAAGCCTAAGCTCTGATACCAACTGTGACGGCCCCACCTCCCCCTAAGGCGAACCAAAGGGTTCGGCGGGCCGCCTGCCCAGCTCTCGCCGGGACTCAGTCGTTCACTACAGTCCTCAAATGAATTACAATATAAATCTCAAATATTACAACATGTTCTTCAATAATTACATGTCATAAGCGAAGCGGAAACTAAATTTTCAACTATACATCAAATGATTCCAAATCCAAACTGTACAAGATATATGCCATCCAGCCGCATGAATAAGTACTACTCGCCATTCCTTCGCCTTGAGCCCTGTGGAGGGGAATAAAATCGTTTTGGGGTGAGCTAGAAGCTCAGCGAGTAACCAGTAAAAGCAGTCATCAAATATATTTCACAATAATGCATTTCAATGATGTCATGATTCCAAGATCAAATGTACGTTTATTGCTCTCGTGAGCCAGTGAAATCATTGCACTTGAACACCCAACGCTCAAATAGATCATTTCACATTAACAGTGAGAGGGAGCCCCTTTTTGAACTCCAGATAACATGAACATGAACCATAAACAGGGTGGAGACGTTGGTGTCCAACACAAGACTTTCCCAGAACTCATTGAAGCCAAAATCATATCTTGAATTCACATTCAAGCACGCATGAGATGCCGTCGAGTAAATAATGCAAGAAACATTTCAATAATAACTTTGGAAACAGTTTAGGGTCACTCACCTCCATGGCTCAGAAACCATCCATCAAATATCATCGCCTTACTCAAATCCAAGCCTTAGATCACAAACGCAAAGCAATCAAGCCCTTTAAAAGTTCGGACAGCACTTCCCCTAAATTTACTTACTTTTCCAGCCGTCATGGCTTCATTATATTTCTCATTCAAACCCAAAGGTACACACACAACAACAAGTTCATTCAATAGCCATTCAGCAAGCTCCCAGAAGTACAAATACAAGTCAAGCTAGGGAAATGTCCGGAAATGAAAGTTAAGCTCAAACCCAGAAAAATAGTTTTTGACATTATTTTACGGTAATTGCACCAAAGGCACTACGATTATCGGATAAAGGTCCAAGACCCACCGTTTCGAAGCTAAGAGATCGGGCTACAATGTTGTAGAAGGCAACTCTGTCCAGTATCGAGTGTAACCAGGTCAAAATTGCAAGATACTACACCAGAACCGCAAAAACAGGTTCACCAATCGCATTGTGGTGCAAACATCATGAATCAACCTAGCTAAGTCCAAATTCAGAAATTCCAAAGCCATCCGAAAGATAAGAAACAGGGCTACATTTCATCAGAAGACCTCAACAACCAATTCGGAAGCATTCCCAACCAAAATAACCAATTACAGACGCAATTCTCACATTCGGGTAAAATCGGGGCAGCAAGGGTAATTCCGTCTTTTCACAAGATACGCTGCTCGGATTGACCTGAAAATTAGAAAATTTCCGGGTTCTCACACTCATTCTTTCGGGGCGTCACAAACTCTCCTCCTTAAAAGAATGTCGTCCTCGACATTCCATCTTATACCAATCAAGTCGAGACATCCCGCAAGAATCACTAATATTTCAGACCAAACCCACTGTCCGGCATCCTAAACTTCAAGCCTAGGATACACTACAAGAATCTGAAGCCTAAGCTCTGATACCAACTGTGACGGCCCCACCTCCCCCTAAGGCGAACCAAAGGGTTCGGCGGGCCGCCTGCCCAGCTCTCGCCGGGACTCAGTCGTTCACTACAGTCCTCAAATGAATTACAATATAAATCTCAAATATTACAACATGTTCTTCAATAATTACATGTCATAAGCGAAGCGGAAACTAAATTTTCAACTATACATCAAATGATTCCAAATCCAAACTGTACAAGATATATGCCATCCAGCCGCATGAATAAGTACTACTCGCCATTCCTTCGCCTTGAGCCCTGTGGAGGGGAATAAAATCGTTTTGGGGTGAGCTAGAAGCTCAGCGAGTAACCAGTAAAAGCAGTCATCAAATATATTTCACAATAATGCATTTCAATGATGTCATGATTCCAAGATCAAATGTACATTTATTGCTCTCGTGAGCCAGTGAAATCATTGCACTTGAACACCCAACGCTCAAATAGATCATTTCACATTAACAGTGAGAGGGAGCCCCTTTTTGAGCTCCAGATAACATGAACATGAACCATAAACAGGGTGGAGACGTTGGTGTCCAACACAAGACTTTCCCAGAACTCATTGAAGCCAAAATCATATCTTGAATTCACATTCAAGCACGCATGAGATGCCGTCGAGTAAATAATGCAAGAAACATTTCAATAATAACTTTGGAAACAGTTTAGGGTCACTCACCTCCATGGCTCAGAAACCATC
Source organism: Coffea arabica (assembly GCF_036785885.1). Taxonomy (NCBI): domain Eukaryota; kingdom Viridiplantae; phylum Streptophyta; class Magnoliopsida; order Gentianales; family Rubiaceae; genus Coffea; species Coffea arabica. Next base: position 18,580,373 of record NC_092318.1, on the reverse strand, counting down.
CATCAAATATCATCGCCTTACTCAAATCCAAGCCTTAGATCACAAACACAAAGCAATCAAGCCCTTTAAAAGTTCGGACAGCACTTCCCCTAAATTTACTTACTTTTCCAGCCGTCATGGCTTCATTATATTTCTCATTCAAACCCAAAGGTACACACACAACAACAAGTTCATTCAATAGCCATTCAGCAAGCTCCCAGAAGTACAAATACAAGTCAAGTTAGGGAAATGTCCGGAAATGAAAGTTAAGTTCAAACCCAGAAAAATAGTTTTTGACATTATTTTACGGTAATTGCACCAAAGGCACTACGATTATCGGATAAAGGTCCAAGACCCACCGTTTCGAAGCTAAGAGATCGGGCTACAATGTTGTAGAAGGCAACTCTGTCCAGTATCGAGTGTAACCAGGTCAAAATTGCAAGATACTACACCAGAACCGCAAAAACAGGTTCACCAATCGCATTGTGGTGCAAACATCATGAATCAACCTAGCTAAGTCCAAATTCAGAAATTCCAAAGCCATCCGAAAGATAAGAAACAGGGCTACATTTCATCAGAAGATCTCAACAACCAATTCGGAAGCATTCCCAACCAAAATAACCAATTACAGACGCAATTCTCACATTCTGGTAAAACCAGGGCAGCAAGGGTAATTCCGTCTTTTCACAAGATACGCTGCTCGGATTGACCTGAAAATTAGAAAATTTCCGGGTTCTCACACTCATTCTTTCGGGGCGTCATAAACTCTCCTCCTTAAAAGAATGTCGTCCTCGACATTCCATCTTATACCAATCAAGTCGAGACATCCCGCAAGAATCACTAATATTTCAGACCAAACCCACTGTCCGGCATCCTAAAATTCAAGCCTAGGATACACTACAAGAATCTGAAGCCTAAGCTCTGATACCAACTGTGACGGCCCCACCTCCCCCTAAGGCGAACCAAAGGGTTCGGCGGGCCGCCTGCCCAACTCTCGCCGGGACTCAGTCGTTCACTACAGTTCTCAAATGAATTACAATATAAATCTCAAATATTACAACATGTTCTTCAATAATTACATGTCATAAGCGAAGCGGAAACTAAATTTTCAACTATACATCAAATGATTCCAAATCCAAACTGTACAAGATATATGCCATCCAGCCGCATGAATAAGTACTACTCGCCATTCCTTCGCCTTGAGCCCTGTGGAGGGGAATAAAATCGTTTTGGGGTGAGCTAGAAGCTCAGCGAGTAACCAGTAAAAGCAGTCATCAAATATATTTCACAATAATGCATTTCAATGATGTCATGATTCCAAGATCAAATGTACGTTTATTGCTCTCGTGAGCCAGTGAAATCATTGAACTTGAACACCCAACGCTCAAATAGATCATTTCACATTAACAGTGAGAGGGAGCCCCTTTTTGAGCTCCAGATAACATGAACATGAACCATAAACAGGGTGGAGACGTTGGTGTCCAACACAAGACTTTCCCAGAACTCATTGAAGCCAAAATCATATCTTGAATTCACATTCAAGCACGCATGAGATGCCGTCGAGTAAATAATGCAAGAAACATTTCAATAATAACTTTGGAAACAGTTTAGGGTCACTCACCTCCATGGCTCAGAAACCATCCATCAAATATCATCGCCTTACTCAAATCCAAGCCTTAGATCACAAACGCAAAGCAATCAAGCCCTTTAAAAGTTCGGACAGCACTTCCCCTAAATTTACTTACTTTTCCAGCCGTCATGGCTTCATTATATTTCTCATTCAAACCCAAAGGTACACACACAACAACAAGTTCATTCAATAGCCATTCAGCAAGCTCCCAGAAGTACAAATACAAGTCAAGCTAGGGAAATGTCCGGAAATGAAAGTTAAGCTCAAACCCAGAAAAATAGTTTTTGACATTATTTTACGGTAATTGCACCAAAGGCACTACGATTATCGGATAAAGGTCCAAGACCCACCGTTTCGAAGCTAAGAGATCGGGCTACAATGTTGTAGAAGGCAACTCTGTCCAGTATCGAGTGTAACCAGGTCAAAATTGCAAGATACTACACCAGAACCGCAAAAACAGGTTCACCAATCGCATTGTGGTGCAAACATCATGAATCAACCTAGCTAAGTCCAAATTCAGAAATTCCAAAGCCATCCGAAAGATAAGAAACAGGGCTACATTTCATCAGAAGATCTCAACAACCAATTCGGAAGCATTCCCAACCAAAATAACCAATTACAGACGCAATTCTCACATTCTGGTAAAACCAGGGCAGCAAGGGTAATTCCGTCTTTTCACAAGATACGCTGCTCGGATTGACCTGAAATTTAGAAAATTTCCGGGTTCCCACACTCATTCTTTCGGGGCGTCACAAACTCCCCTCCTTAAAAGAATGTCGTCCTCGACATTCCATCTTATACCAATCAAGTTGAGACATCCCGCAAGAATCACTAATATTTCAGACCAAACCCACTGTCCGGCATCCTAAACTTCAAGCCTAGGATACACTACAAGAATCTGAAGCCTAAGCTCTGATACCAACTGTGACGGCCCCACCTCCCCCTAAGGCGAACCAAAGGGTTCGGCGGGCCGCCTGCCCAGCTCTCGCCGGGACTCAGTCGTTCACTACAGTCCTCAAATGAATTACAATATAAATCTCAAATATTACAACATGTTCTTCAATAATTACATGTCATAAGCGAAGCGGAAACTAAATTTTCAACTATACATCAAATGATTCCAAATCCAAACTGTACAAGATATATGCCATCCAGCCGCATGAATAAGTACTACTCGCCATTCCTTCGCCTTGAGCCCTGTGGAGGGGAATAAAATCGTTTTGGGGTGAGCTAGAAGCTCAGCGAGTAACCAGTAAAAGCAGTCATCAAATATATTTCACAACAATGCATTTCAATGATGTCATGATTCCAAGATCAAATGTACGTTTATTGCTCTCGTGAGCCAGTGAAATCATTGCACTTGAACACCCAACGCTCAAATAGATCATTTCACATTAACAGTGAGAGGGAGCCCCTTTTTGAGCTCCAGATAACATGAACATGAACCATAAATAGGGTGGAGACGTTGGTGTCCAGCACAAGATTTTCCCAGAACTCATTGAAGCCAAAATCATATCATGAATTCACATGCAAGCACGCATGAGATGCCGTCGAGTAAATAATGCCAGAGACATTTCAATAATAACTTTGGAAACAGTTTAGCGTCACTCACCTCCATGGCTCAGAAACCATCCATCAAATATCATCGCCTTACTCAAATCCAAGCCTTAGATCACAAACGCAAAGCAATCAAGCCCTTTAAAAGTTCGGACAGCACTTCCCCTAAATTTACTTACTTTTCCAGCCGTCATGGCTTCATTATATTTCTCATTCAAACCCAAAGGTACACACACAACAACAAGTTCATTCAATAGCCATTCAGCAAGCTCCCAGAAGTACAAATACAAGTCAAGCTAGGGAAATGTCCGGAAATGAAAGTTAAGCTCAAACCCAGAAAAATAGTTTTTGACATTATTTTACGGTAATTGCACCAAAGGCACTACGATTATCGGATAAAGGTCCAAGACCCACCGTTTCGAAGCTAAGAGATCGGGCTACAATGTTGTAGAAGGCAACTCTGTCCAGTATCGAGTGTAACCAGGTCAAAATTGCAAGATACTACACCAGAACCGCAAAAACAGGTTCACCAATCGCATTGTGGTGCAAACATCATGAATCAACCTAGCTAAGTCCAAATTCAGAAATTCCAAAGCCATCCGAAAGATAAGAAACAGGGCTACATTTCATCAGAAGACCTCAACAACCAATTCGGAAGCATTCCCAACCAAAATAACCAATTACAGACGCAATTCTCACATTCGGGTAAAATCGGGGCAGCAAGGGTAATTCCGTCTTTTCACAAGATACGCTGCTCGGATTGACCTGAAAATTAGAAAATTTCCGGGTTCTCACACTCATTCTTTCGGGGCGTCACAAACTCTCCTCCTTAAAAGAATGTCGTCCTCGACATTCCATCTTATACCAATCAAGTCGAGACATCCCGCAAGAATCACTAATATTTCAGACCAAACCCACTGTCCGGCATCCTAAACTTCAAGCCTAGGATACACTACAAGAATCTGAAGCCTAAGCTCTGATACCAACTGTGACGGCCCCACCTCCCCCTAAGGCGAACCAAAGGGTTCGGCGGGCCGCCTGCCCAGCTCTCGCCGGGACTCAGTCGTTCACTACAGTCCTCAAATGAATTACAATATAAATCTCAAATATTACAACATGTTCTTCAATAATTACATGTCATAAGCGAAGCGGAAACTAAATTTTCAACTATACATCAAATGATTCCAAATCCAAACTGTACAAGATATATGCCATCCAGCCGCATGAATAAGTACTACTCGCCATTCCTTCGCCTTGAGCCCTGTGGAGGGGAATAAAATCGTTTTGGGGTGAGCTAGAAGCTCAGCGAGTAACCAGTAAAAGCAGTCATCAAATATATTTCACAATAATGCATTTCAATGATGTCATGATTCCAAGATCAAATGTACATTTATTGCTCTCGTGAGCCAGTGAAATCATTGCACTTGAACACCCAACGCTCAAATAGATCATTTCACATTAACAGTGAGAGGGAGCCCCTTTTTGAGCTCCAGATAACATGAACATGAACCATAAACAGGGTGGAGACGTTGGTGTCCAACACAAGACTTTCCCAGAACTCATTGAAGCCAAAATCATATCTTGAATTCACATTCAAGCACGCATGAGATGCCGTCGAGTAAATAATGCAAGAAACATTTCAATAATAACTTTGGAAACAGTTTAGGGTCACTCACCTCCATGGCTCAGAAACCATCCATCAAATATCATCGCCTTACTCAAATCCAAGCCTTAGATCACAAACGCAAAGCAATCAAGCCCTTTAAAAGTTCGGACAGCACTTCCCCTAAATTTACTTACTTTTCCAGCCGTCATGGCTTCATTATATTTCTCATTCAAACCCAAAGGTCCACACACAACAACAAGTTCATTCAATAGCCATTCAGCAAGCTCCCAGAAGTACAAATACAAGTCAAGCTAGGGAAATGTCCGGAAATGAAAGTTAAGCTCAAACCCAGAAAAATAGTTTTTGACATTATTTTACGGTAATTGCACCAAAGGCACTACGATTATCGGATAAAGGTCCAAGACCAACCGTTTCGAAGCTAAGAGATCGGGCTACAATGTTGTAGAAGGCAATTCTGTCCAGTATCGAGTGTAACCAGGTCAAAATTGCAAGATACTACACCAGAACCGCAAAAACAGGTTCACCAATCGCATTGTGGTGCAAACATCATGAATCAACCTAGCTAAGTCCAAATTCAGAAATTCCAAAGCCACCCGAAAGATAAGAAACAAGGCTACATTTCATCAGAAGACCTCAACAACCAATTCGGAAGCATTCCCAACCAAAATAACCAATTACAGACGCAATTCTCACATTCTGGTAAAACCAGGGCAGCAAGGGTAATTCCGTCTTTTCACAAGATACGCTGCTCGGATTGACCTGAAATTTAGAAAATTTCCGGGTTCCCACACTCATTCTTTCGGGGCGTCACAAACTCCCCTCCTTAAAAGAATGTCGTCCTCGACATTCCATCTTATACCAATCAAGTTGAGACATCCCGCAAGAATCACTAATATTTCAGACCAAACCCACTGTCCGGCATCCTAAACTTCAAGCCTAGGATACACTACAAGAATCTGAAGCCTAAGCTCTGATACCAACTGTGACGGCCCCACCTCTCCCTAAGGCGAACCAAAGGGTTCGGCGGGCCGCCTGCCCAACTCTCGCCGGGACTCAGTCGTTCACTACAGTCCTCAAATGAATTACAATATAAATCTCAAATATTACAACATGTTCTTCAATAATTACATGTCATAAGCGAAGCGGAAACTAAATTTTCAACTATACATCAAATGATTCCAAATCCAAACTGTACAAGATATATGCCATCCAGCCACATGAATAAGTACTACTCGCCATTCCTTCGCCTTGAGTCCTGTTGAGGGGAATAAAATCGTTTTGGGGTGAGCTAGAAGCTCAGCGAGTAACCAGTAAAAGCAGTCATCAAATATATTTCACAACAATGCATTTCAATGATGTCATGATTCCAAGATCAAATGTACGTTTATTGCTCTCGTGAGCCAGTGAAATCATTGCACTTGAACACCCAACGCTCAAATAGATCATTTCACATTAACAGTGAGAGGGAGCCCCTTTTTGAGCTCCAGATAACATGAACATGAACCATAAATAGGGTGGAGACGTTGGTGTCCAGCACAAGATTTTCCCAGAACTCATTGAAGCCAAAATCATATCATGAATTCACATGCAAGCACGCATGAGATGCCGTCGAGTAAATAATGCCAGAGACATTTCAATAATAACTTTGGAAACAGTTTAGCGTCACTCACCTCCATGGCTCAGAAACCATCCATCAAATATCATCGCCTTACTCAAATCCAAGCCTTAGATCACAAACGCAAAGCAATCAAGCCCTTTAAAAGTTCGGACAGCACTTCCCCTAAATTTACTTACTTTTCCAGCCGTCATGGCTTCATTATATTTCTCATTCAAACCCAAAGGTACACACACAACAACAAGTTCATTCAATAGCCATTCAGCAAGCTCCCAGAAGTACAAATACAAGTCAAGCCAGGGAAATGTTCGGAAATGAAAGTTAAGCTCAAACCCAGAAAAACAGTTTTTGACATCATTTTACGGTAATGGCACCAAAGGCACTACGATTATCGGATAAAGGTCCAAGACCCACCGTTTCGAAGCTAAGAGATCGGGCTACAATGTTGTAGAAGGCAACTCTGTCCAGTATCGAGTGTAACCAGGTCAAAAATGCAAGATACTACACCAGAACCGCAAAAACAGGTTCACCAATCGCATTGTGGTGCAAACATCATGAATCAACCTACCTAAGTCCAAATTCAGAAATTCCAAAGCCATCCGAAAGATAAGAAACAGGGCTACATTTCATCAGAAGACCTCAACAACCAATTCGGAAGCATTCCCAACCAAAATAACCAATTACAGACGCAATTCTCACATTCTGGTAAAACCAGGGCAGCAAGGGTAATTCCGTCTTTTCACAAGATACGCTGCTCGGATTGACCTGAAAATTAGAAAATTTCCGGGTTCTCACACTCATTCTTTCGGGGCGTCACAAACTCTCCTCCTTAAAAGAATGTCGTCCTCGACATTCCATCTTATACCAATCAAGTCGAGACATCCCGCAAGAATCACTAATATTTCAGACCAAACCCACTGTCCGGCATCCTAAACTTCAAGCCTAGGATACACTACAAGAATCTGAAGCCTAAGCTCTGATACCAACTGTGACGGCCCCACCTCCCCCTAAGGCGAACCAAAGGGTTCGGCGGGCCGCCTGCCCAGCTCTCGCCGGGACTCAGTCGTTCACTACAGTCCTCAAATGAATTACAATATAAATCTCAAATATTACAACATGTTCTTCAATAATTACATGTCATAAGCGAAGCGGAAACTAAATTTTCAACTATACATCAAATGATTCCAAATCCAAACTGTACAAGATATATGCCATCCAGCCGCATGAATAAGTACTACTCGCCATTCCTTCGCCTTGAGCCCTGTGGAGGGGAATAAAATCGTTTTGGGGTGAGCTAGAAGCTCAGCGAGTAACCAGTAAAAGCAGTCATCAAATATATTTCACAATAATGCATTTCAATGATGTCATGATTCCAAGATCAAATGTACGTTTATTGCTCTCGTGAGCCAGTGAAATCATTGCACTTGAACACCCAACGCTCAAATAGATCATTTCACATTAACAGTGAGAGGGAGCCCCTTTTTGAACTCCAGATAACATGAACATGAACCATAAACAGGGTGGAGACGTTGGTGTCCAACACAAGACTTTCCCAGAACTCATTGAAGCCAAAATCATATCTTGAATTCACATTCAAGCACGCATGAGATGCCGTCGAGTAAATAATGCAAGAAACATTTCAATAATAACTTTGGAAACAGTTTAGGGTCACTCACCTCCATGGCTCAGAAACCATCCATCAAATATCATCGCCTTACTCAAATCCAAGCCTTAGATCACAAACGCAAAGCAATCAAGCCCTTTAAAAGTTCGGACAGCACTTCCCCTAAATTTACTTACTTTTCCAGCCGTCATGGCTTCATTATATTTCTCATTCAAACCCAAAGGTACACACACAACAACAAGTTCATTCAATAGCCATTCAGCAAGCTCCCAGAAGTACAAATACAAGTCAAGCTAGGGAAATGTCCGGAAATGAAAGTTAAGCTCAAACCCAGAAAAATAGTTTTTGACATTATTTTACGGTAATTGCACCAAAGGCACTACGATTATCGGATAAAGGTCCAAGACCCACCGTTTCGAAGCTAAGAGATCGGGCTACAATGTTGTAGAAGGCAACTCTGTCCAGTATCGAGTGTAACCAGGTCAAAATTGCAAGATACTACACCAGAACCGCAAAAACAGGTTCACCAATCGCATTGTGGTGCAAACATCATGAATCAACCTAGCTAAGTCCAAATTCAGAAATTCCAAAGCCATCCGAAAGATAAGAAACAGGGCTACATTTCATCAGAAGACCTCAACAACCAATTCGGAAGCATTCCCAACCAAAATAACCAATTACAGACGCAATTCTCACATTCGGGTAAAATCGGGGCAGCAAGGGTAATTCCGTCTTTTCACAAGATACGCTGCTCGGATTGACCTGAAAATTAGAAAATTTCCGGGTTCTCACACTCATTCTTTCGGGGCGTCACAAACTCTCCTCCTTAAAAGAATGTCGTCCTCGACATTCCATCTTATACCAATCAAGTCGAGACATCCCGCAAGAATCACTAATATTTCAGACCAAACCCACTGTCCGGCATCCTAAACTTCAAGCCTAGGATACACTACAAGAATCTGAAGCCTAAGCTCTGATACCAACTGTGACGGCCCCACCTCCCCCTAAGGCGAACCAAAGGGTTCGGCGGGCCGCCTGCCCAGCTCTCGCCGGGACTCAGTCGTTCACTACAGTCCTCAAATGAATTACAATATAAATCTCAAATATTACAACATGTTCTTCAATAATTACATGTCATAAGCGAAGCGGAAACTAAATTTTCAACTATACATCAAATGATTCCAAATCCAAACTGTACAAGATATATGCCATCCAGCCGCATGAATAAGTACTACTCGCCATTCCTTCGCCTTGAGCCCTGTGGAGGGGAATAAAATCGTTTTGGGGTGAGCTAGAAGCTCAGCGAGTAACCAGTAAAAGCAGTCATCAAATATATTTCACAATAATGCATTTCAATGATGTCATGATTCCAAGATCAAATGTACGTTTATTGCTCTCGTGAGCCAGTGAAATCATTGCACTTGAACACCCAACGCTCAAATAGATCATTTCACATTAACAGTGAGAGGGAGCCCCTTTTTGAGCTCCAGATAACATGAACATGAACCATAAACAGGGTGGAGACGTTGGTGTCCAACACAAGACTTTCCCAGAACTCATTGAAGCCAAAATCATATCTTGAATTCACATTCAAGCACGCATGAGATGCCGTCGAGTAAATAATGCAAGAAACATTTCAATAATAACTTTGGAAACAGTTTAGGGTCACTCACCTCCATGGCTCAGAAACCATCCATCAAATATCATCGCCTTACTCAAATCCAAGCCTTAGATCACAAACGCAAAGCAATCAAGCCCTTTAAAAGTTCGGACAGCACTTCCCCTAAATTTACTTACTTTTCCAGCCGTCATGGCTTCATTATATTTCTCATTCAAACCCAAAGGTACACACACAACAACAAGTTCATTCAATAGCCATTCAGCAAGCTCCCAGAAGTACAAATACAAGTCAAGCTAGGGAAATGTCCGGAAATGAAAGTTAAGCTCAAACCCAGAAAAATAGTTTTTGACATTATTTTACGGTAATTGCACCAAAGGCACTACGATTATCGGATAAAGGTCCAAGACCCACCGTTTCGAAGCTAAGAGATCGGGCTACAATGTTGTAGAAGGCAACTCTGTCCAGTATCGAGTGTAACCAGGTCAAAATTGCAAGATACTACACCAGAACCGCAAAAACAGGTTCACCAATCGCATTGTGGTGCAAACATCATGAATCAACCTAGCTAAGTCCAAATTCAGAAATTCCAAAGCCATCCGAAAGATAAGAAACAGGGCTACATTTCATCAGAAGACCTCAACAACCAATTCGGAAGCATTCCCAACCAAAATAACCAATTACAGACGCAATTCTCACATTCGGGTAAAATCGGGGCAGCAAGGGTAATTCCGTCTTTTCACAAGATACGCTGCTCGGATTGACCTGAAAATTAGAAAATTTCCGGGTTCTCACACTCATTCTTTCGGGGCGTCACAAACTCTCCTCCTTAAAAGAATGTCGTCCTCGACATTCCATCTTATACCAATCAAGTCGAGACATCCCGCAAGAATCACTAATATTTCAGACCAAACCCACTGTCCGGCATCCTAAACTTCAAGCCTAGGATACACTACAAGAATCTGAAGCCTAAGCTCTGATACCAACTGTGACGGCCCCACCTCCCCCTAAGGCGAACCAAAGGGTTCGGCGGGCCGCCTGCCCAGCTCTCGCCGGGACTCAGTCGTTCACTACAGTCCTCAAATGAATTACAATATAAATCTCAAATATTACAACATGTTCTTCAATAATTACATGTCATAAGCGAAGCGGAAACTAAATTTTCAACTATACATCAAATGATTCCAAATCCAAACTGTACAAGATATATGCCATCCAGCCGCATGAATAAGTACTACTCGCCATTCCTTCGCCTTGAGCCCTGTGGAGGGGAATAAAATCGTTTTGGGGTGAGCTAGAAGCTCAGCGAGTAACCAGTAAAAGCAGTCATCAAATATATTTCACAATAATGCATTTCAATGATGTCATGATTCCAAGATCAAATGTACATTTATTGCTCTCGTGAGCCAGTGAAATCATTGCACTTGAACACCCAACGCTCAAATAGATCATTTCACATTAACAGTGAGAGGGAGCCCCTTTTTGAGCTCCAGATAACATGAACATGAACCATAAACAGGGTGGAGACGTTGGTGTCCAACACAAGACTTTCCCAGAACTAATTGAAGCCAAAATCATATCTTGAATTCACATTCAAGCACGCATGAGATGCCGTCGAGTAAATAATGCAAGAAACATTTCAATAATAACTTTGGAAACAGTTTAGGGTCACTCACCTCCATGGCTCAGAAACCATCCATCAAATATCATCGCCTTACTCAAATCCAAGCCTTAGATCACAAACGCAAAGCAATCAAGCCCTTTAAAAGTTCGGACAGCACTTCCCCTAAATTTACTTACTTTTCCAGCCGTCATGGCTTCATTATATTTCTCATTCAAACCCAAAGGTCCACACACAACAACAAGTTCATTCAATAGCCATTCAGCAAGCTCCCAGAAGTACAAATACAAGTCAAGCTAGGGAAATGTCCGGAAATGAAAGTTAAGCTCAAACCCAGAAAAACAGTTTTTGACATTATTTTACGGTAATTGCACCAAAGGCACTACGATTATCGGATAAAGGTCCAAGACCAACCGTTTCGAAGCTAAGAGATCGGGCTACAATGTTGTAGAAGGCAATTCTGTCCAGTATCGAGTGTAACCAGGTCAAAATTGCAAGATACTACACCAGAACCGCAAAAACAGGTTCACCAATCGCATTGTGGTGCAAACATCATGAATCAACCTAGCTAAGTCCAAATTCAGAAATTCCAAAGCCACCCGAAAGATAAGAAACAAGGCTACATTTCATCAGAAGACCTCAACAACCAATTCGGAAGCATTCCCAACCAAAATAACCAATTACAGACGCAATTCTCACATTCTGGTAAAACCAGGGCAGCAAGGGTAATTCCGTCTTTTCACAAGATACGCTGCTCGGATTGACCTGAAATTTAGAAAATTTCCGGGTTCCCACACTCATTCTTTCGGGGCGTCACAAACTCCCCTCCTTAAAAGAATGTCGTCCTCGACATTCCATCTTATACCAATCAAGTTGAGACATCCCGCAAGAATCACTAATATTTCAGACCAAACCCACTGTCCGGCATCCTAAACTTCAAGCCTAGGATACACTACAAGAATCTGAAGCCTAAGCTCTGATACCAACTGTGACGGCCCCACCTCCCCCTAAGGCGAACCAAAGGGTTCGGCGGGCCGCCTGCCCAGCTCTCGCCGGGACTCAGTCGTTCACTACAGTCCTCAAATGAATTACAATATAAATCTCAAATATTACAACATGTTCTTCAATAATTACATGTCATAAGCGAAGCGGAAACTAAATTTTCAACTATACATCAAATGATTCCAAATCCAAACTGTACAAGATATATGCCATCCAGCCGCATGAATAAGTACTACTCGCCATTCCTTCGCCTTGAGCCCTGTGGAGGGGAATAAAATCGTTTTGGGGTGAGCTAGAAGCTCAGCGAGTAACCAGTAAAAGCAGTCATCAAATATATTTCACAATAATGCATTTCAATGATGTCATGATTCCAAGATCAAATGTACGTTTATTGCTCTCGTGAGCCAGTGAAATCATTGCACTTGAACACCCAACGCTCAAATAGATCATTTCACATTAACAGTGAGAGGGAGCCCCTTTTTGAGCTCCAGATAACATGAACATGAACCATAAACAGGGTGGAGACGTTGGTGTCCAACACAAGACTTTCCCAGAACTCATTGAAGCCAAAATCATATCTTGAATTCACATTCAAGCACGCATGAGATGCCGTCGAGTAAATAATGCAAGAAACATTTCAATAATAACTTTGGAAACAGTTTAGGGTCACTCACCTCCATGGCTCAGAAACCATCCATCAAATATCATCGCCTTACTCAAATCCAAGCCTTAGATCACAAACGCAAAGCAATCAAGCCCTTTAAAAGTTCGGACAGCACTTCCCCTAAATTTACTTACTTTTCCAGCCGTCATGGCTTCATTATATTTCTCATTCAAACCCAAAGGTACACACACAACAACAAGTTCATTCAATAGCCATTCAGCAAGCTCCCAGAAGTACAAATACAAGTCAAGCTAGGGAAATGTCCGGAAATGAAAGTTAAGCTCAAACCCAGAAAAATAGTTTTTGACATTATTTTACGGTAATTGCACCAAAGGCACTACGATTATCGGATAAAGGTCCAAGACCCACCGTTTCGAAGCTAAGAGATCGGGCTACAATGTTGTAGAAGGCAACTCTGTCCAGTATCGAGTGTAACCAGGTCAAAATTGCAAGATACTACACCAGAACCGCAAAAACAGGTTCACCAATCGCATTGTGGTGCAAACATCATGAATCAACCTAGCTAAGTCCAAATTCAGAAATTCCAAAGCCATCCGAAAGATAAGAAACAGGGCTACATTTCATCAGAAGACCTCAACAACCAATTCGGAAGCATTCCCAACCAAAATAACCAATTACAGACGCAATTCTCACATTCTGGTAAAACCAGGGCAGCAAGGGTAATTCCGTCTTTTCACAAGATACGCTGCTCGGATTGACCTGAAAATTAGAAAATTTCCGGGTTCTCACACTCATTCTTTCGGGGCGTCACAAACTCTCCTCCTTAAAAGAATGTCGTCCTCGACATTCCATCTTATACCAATCAAGTCGAGACATCCCGCAAGAATCACTAATATTTCAGACCAAACCCACTGTCCGGCATCCTAAACTTCAAGCCTAGGATACACTACAAGAATCTGAAGCCTAAGCTCTGATACCAACTGTGACGGCCCCACCTCCCCCTAAGGCGAACCAAAGGGTTCGGCGGGCCGCCTGCCCAGCTCTCGCCGGGACTCAGTCGTTCACTACAGTCCTCAAATGAATTACAATATAAATCTCAAATATTACAACATGTTCTTCAATAATTACATGTCATAAGCGAAGCGGAAACTAAATTTTCAACTATACATCAAATGATTCCAAATCCAAACTGTACAAGATATATGCCATCCAGCCGCATGAATAAGTACTACTCGCCATTCCTTCGCCTTGAGCCCTGTGGAGGGGAATAAAATCGTTTTGGGGTGAGCTAGAAGCTCAGCGAGTAACCAGTAAAAGCAGTCATCAAATATATTTCACAATAATGCATTTCAATGATGTCATGATTCCAAGATCAAATGTACATTTATTGCTCTCGTGAGCCAGTGAAATCATTGCACTTGAACACCCAACGCTCAAATAGATCATTTCACATTAACAGTGAGAGGGAGCCCCTTTTTGAGCTCCAGATAACATGAACATGAACCATAAACAGGGTGGAGACGTTGGTGTCCAACACAAGACTTTCCCAGAACTAATTGAAGCCAAAATCATATCTTGAATTCACATTCAAGCACGCATGAGATGCCGTCGAGTAAATAATGCAAGAAACATTTCAATAATAACTTTGGAAACAGTTTAGGGTCACTCACCTCCATGGCTCAGAAACCATCCATCAAATATCATCGCCTTACTCAAATCCAAGCCTTAGATCACAAACGCAAAGCAATCAAGCCCTTTAAAAGTTCGGACAGCACTTCCCCTAAATTTACTTACTTTTCCAGCCGTCATGGCTTCATTATATTTCTCATTCAAACCCAAAGGTCCACACACAACAACAAGTTCATTCAATAGCCATTCAGCAAGCTCCCAGAAGTACAAATACAAGTCAAGCTAGGGAAATGTCCGGAAATGAAAGTTAAGCTCAAACCCAGAAAAACAGTTTTTGACATTATTTTACGGTAATTGCACCAAAGGCACTACGATTATCGGATAAAGGTCCAAGACCAACCGTTTCGAAGCTAAGAGATCGGGCTACAATGTTGTAGAAGGCAATTCTGTCCAGTATCGAGTGTAACCAGGTCAAAATTGCAAGATACTACACCAGAACCGCAAAAACAGGTTCACCAATCGCATTGTGGTGCAAACATCATGAATCAACCTAGCTAAGTCCAAATTCAGAAATTCCAAAGCCACCCGAAAGATAAGAAACAAGGCTACATTTCATCAGAAGACCTCAACAACCAATTCGGAAGCATTCCCAACCAAAATAACCAATTACAGACGCAATTCTCACATTCTGGTAAAACCAGGGCAGCAAGGGTAATTCCGTCTTTTCACAAGATACGCTGCTCGGATTGACCTGAAATTTAGAAAATTTCCGGGTTCCCACACTCATTCTTTCGGGGCGTCACAAACTCCCCTCCTTAAAAGAATGTCGTCCTCGACATTCCATCTTATACCAATCAAGTTGAGACATCCCGCAAGAATCACTAATATTTCAGACCAAACCCACTGTCCGGCATCCTAAACTTCAAACCTAGGATACACTACAAGAATCTGAAGCCTAAGCTCTGATACCAACTGTGACGGCCCCACCTCTCCCTAAGGCGAACCAAAGGGTTCGGCGGGCCGCCTGCCCAACTCTCGCCGGGACTCAGTCGTTCACTACAGTCCTCAAATGAATTACAATATAAATCTCAAATATTACAACATGTTCTTCAATAATTACATGTCATAAGCGAAGCGGAAACTAAATTTTCAACTATACATCAAATGATTCCAAATCCAAACTGTACAAGATATATGCCATCCAGCCACATGAATAAGTACTACTCGCCATTCCTTCGCCTTGAGCCCTGTGGAGGGGAATAAAATCGTTTTGGGGTGAGCTAGAAGCTCAGCGAGTAACCAGTAAAAGCAGTCATCAAATATATTTCACAATAATGCATTTGAATGATGTCATGATTCCAAGATCAAATGTACGTTTATTGCTCTCGTGAGCCAGTGAAATCATTGAACTTGAACACCCAACGCTCAAATAGATCATTTCACATTAACAGTGAGAGGGAGCCCCTTTTTGAGCTCCAGATAACATGAACATGAACCATAAACAGGGTGGAGACGTTGGTGTCCAACACAAGACTTTCCCAGAACTCATTGAAGCCAAAATCATATCTTGAATTCACATTCAAGCACGCATGAGATGCCGTCGAGTAAATAATGCAAGAAACATTTCAATAATAACTTTGGAAACAGTTTAGGGTCACTCACCTCCATGGCTCAGAAACCATCCATCAAATATCATCGCCTTACTCAAATCCAAGCCTTAGATCACAAACGCAAAGCAATCAAGCCCTTTAAAAGTTCGGACAGCACTTCCCCTAAATTTACTTACTTTTCCAGCCGTCATGGCTTCATTATATTTCTCATTCAAACCCAAAGGTACACACACAACAACAAGTTCATTCAATAGCCATTCAGCAATCTCCCAGAAGTACAAATACAAGTCAAGCTAGGGAAATGTCCGGAAATGAAAGTTAAGCTCAAACCCAGAAAAATAGTTTTTGACATTATTTTACGGTAATTGCACCAAAGGCACTACGATTATCGGATAAAGGTCCAAGACCCACCGTTTCGAAGCTAAGAGATCGGGCTACAATGTTGTAGAAGGCAACTCTGTCCAGTATCGAGTGTAACCAGGTCAAAATTGCAAGATACTACACCAGAACCGCAAAAACAGGTTCACCAATCGCATTGTGGTGCAAACATCATGAATCAACCTAGCTAAGTCCAAATTCAGAAATTCCAAAGCCATCCGAAAGATAAGAAACAGGGCTACATTTCATCAGAAGATCTCAACAACCAATTCGGAAGCATTCCCAACCAAAATAACCAATTACAGACGCAATTCTCACATTCTGGTAAAACCAGGGCAGCAAGGGTAATTCCGTCTTTTCACAAGATACGCTGCTCGGATTGACCTGAAAATTAGAAAATTTCCGGGTTCTCACACTCATTCTTTCGGGGCGTCACAAACTCTCCTCCTTAAAAGAATGTCGTCCTCGACATTCCATCTTATACCAATCAAGTCGAGACATCCCGCAAGAATCACTAATATTTCAGACCAAACCCACTGTCCGGCATCCTAAACTTCAAGCCTAGGATACACTACAAGAATCTGAAGCCTAAGCTCTGATACCAACTGTGACGGCCCCACCTCCCCCTAAGGCGAACCAAAGGGTTCGGCGGGCCGCCTGCCCAGCTCTCGCCGGGACTCAGTCGTTCACTACAGTCCTCAAATGAATTACAATATAAATCTCAAATATTACAACATGTTCTTCAATAATTACATGTCATAAGCGAAGCGGAAACTAAATTTTCAACTATACATCAAATGATTCCAATTCCAAACTGTACAAGATATATGCCATCCAGCCGCATGAATAAGTACTACTCGCCATTCCTTCGCCTTGAGCCCTGTGGAGGGGAATAAAATCGTTTTGGGGTGAGCTAGAAGCTCAGCGAGTAACCAGTAAAAGCAGTCATCAAATATATTTCACAATAATGCATTTCAATGATGTCATGATTCCAAGATCAAATGTACATTTATTGCTCTCGTGAGCCAGTGAAATCATTGCACTTGAACACCCAACGCTCAAATAGATCATTTCACATTAACAGTGAGAGGGAGCCCCCTTTTGAGCTCCAGATAACATGAACATGAACCATAAACAGGGTGGAGACGTTGGTGTCCAACACAAGACTTTCCCAGAACTAATTGAAGCCAAAATCATATCTTGAATTCACATTCAAGCACGCATGAGATGCCGTCGAGTAAATAATGCAAGAAACATTTCAATAATAACTTTGGAAACAGTTTAGGGTCACTCACCTCCATGGCTCAGAAACCATCCATCAAATATCATCGCCTTACTCAAATCCAAGCCTTAGATCACAAACGCAAAGCAATCAAGCCCTTTAAAAGTTCGGACAACACTTCCCCTAAATTTACTTACTTTTCCAGCCGTCATGGCTTCATTATATTTCTCATTCAAACCCAAAGGTCCACACACAACAACAAGTTCATTCAATAGCCATTCAGCAAGCTCCCAGAAGTACAAATACAAGTCAAGGTAGGGAAATGTCCGGAAATGAAAGTTAAGCTCAAACCCAGAAAAACAGTTTTTGACATTATTTTACGGTAATTGCACCAAAGGCACTACGATTATCGGATAAAGGTCCAAGACCAACCGTTTCGAAGCTAAGAGATCGGGCTACAATGTTGTAGAAGGCAATTCTGTCCAGTATCGAGTGTAACCAGGTCAAAATTGCAAGATACTACACCAGAACCGCAAAAACAGGTTCACCAATCGCATTGTGGTGCAAACAACATGAATCAACCTAGCTAAGTCCAAATTCAGAAATTCCAAAGCCATCCGAAAGATAAGAAACAGGGCTACATTTCATAAGAAGACCTCAACAACCAATTCGGAAGCATTCCCAACCAAAATAACCAATTACAGACGCAATTCTCACATTCGGGTAAAATCGGGGCTGCAAGGGTAATTCCGTCTTTTCACAAGATACGCTGCTCGTATTGACCTGAAAATTAGAAAATTTCCGGGTTCTCACACTCATTCTTTCGGGGCGTCACAAACTCCCCTCCTTAAAAGAATGTCGTCCTCGACATTCCATCTTATACCAATCAAGTCGAGACATCCCGCAAGAATCACTAATATTTCAGACCAAACCCACTGTCCGGCATCCTAAACTTCAAGCCTAGGATACACTACAAGAATCTGAAGCCTAAGCTCTGATACCAACTGTGACGGCCCCACCTCTCCCTAAGGCGAACCAAAGGGTTCGGCGGGCCGCCTGCCCAACTCTCGCCGGGACTCAGTCATTCACTACAGTCCTCAAATGAATTACAATATAAATCTCAAATATTACAACATGTTCTTCAATAATTATATGTCATAAGCGAAGCGGAAACTAAATTTTCAACTATACATCAAATGATTCCAAATCCAAACTGTACAAGATATATGCCATCCAGCCACATGAATAAGTACTACTCGCCATTCCTTCGCCTTGAGCCCTGTGGAGGGGAATAAAATCGTTTTGGGGTGAGCTAGAAGCTCAGCGAGTAACCAGTAAAAGCAGTCATCAAATATATTTCACAATAATGCATTTCAATGATGTCATGATTCCAAGATCAAATGTACGTTTATTGCTCTCGTGAGCCAGTGAAATCATTGAACTTGAACACCCAACGCTCAAATAGATCATTTCACATTAACAGTGAGAGGGAGCCCCTTTTTGAGCTCCAGATAACATGAACATGAACCATAAACAGGGTGGAGACGTTGGTGTCCAACACAAGACTTTCCCAGAACTCATTGAAGCCAAAATCATATCTTGAATTCACATTCAAGCACGCATGAGATGCCGTCGAGTAAATAATGCAAGAAACATTTCAATAATAACTTTGGAAACAGTTTAGGGTCACTCACCTCCATGGCTCAGAAACCATCCATCAAATATCATCGCCTTACTCAAATCCAAGCCTTAGATCACAAACGCAAAGCAATCAAGCCCTTTAAAAGTTCGGACAGCACTTCCCCTAAATTTACTTACTTTTCCAGCCGTCATGGCTTCATTATATTTCTCATTCAAACCCAAAGGTACACACACAACAACAAGTTCATTCAATAGCCATTCAGCAAGCTCCCAGAAGTACAAATACAAGTCAAGCTAGGGAAATGTCCGGAAATGAAAGTTAAGCTCAAACCCAGAAAAATAGTTTTTGACATTATTTTACGGTAATTGCACCAAAGGCACTACGATTATCGGATGAAGGTCCAAGACCCACCGTTTCGAAGCTAAGAGATCGGGCTACAATGTTGTAGAAGGCAACTCTGTCCAGTATCGAGTGTAACCAGGTTAAAATTGCAAGATACTACACCAGAACCGCAAAAACAGGTTCACCAATCGCATTGTGGTGCAAACATCATGAATCAACCTAGCTAAGTCCAAATTCAGAAATTCCAAAGCCACCCGAAAGATAAGAAACAGGGCTACATTTCATCAGAAGACCTCAACAACCAATTCGGAAGCATTCCCAACCAAAATAACCAATTACAGACGCAATTCTCACATTCTGGTAAAACCAGGGCAGCAAGGGTAATTCCGTCTTTTCACAAGATACGCTGCTCGGATTGACCTGAAATTTAGAAAATTTCCGGGTTCTCACACTCATTCTTTCGGGGCGTCACAAACTCTCCTCCTTAAAAGAATGTCGTCCTCGACATTCCATCTTATACCAATCAAGTCGAGACATCCCGCAAGAATCACTAATATTTCAGACCAAACCCACTGTCCGGCATCCTAAACTTCAAGCCTAGGATACACTACAAGAATCTGAAGCCTAAGCTCTGATACCAACTGTGACGGCCCCACCTCCCCCTAAGGCGAACCAAAGGGTTCGGCGGGCCGCCTGCCCAGCTCTCGCCGGGACTCAGTCGTTCACTACAGTTCTCAAATGAATTACAATATAAATCTCAAATATTACAACATGTTCTTCAATAATTACATGTCATAAGCGAAGCGGAAACTAAATTTTCAACTATACATCAAATGATTCCAAATCCAAACTGTACAAGATATATGCCATCCAACCGCATGAATAAGTACTACTCGCCATTCCTTCGCCTTGAGCCCTGTGGAGGGGAATAAAATCGTTTTGGGGTGAGCTAGAAGCTCAGCGAGTAACCAGTAAAAGAAGTCATCAAATATATTTCACAATAATGCATTTCAATGATGTCATGATTCCAAGATCAAATGTACGTTTATTGCTCTCGTGAGCCAGTGAAATCATTGAACTTGAACACCCAACGCTCAAATAGATCATTTCA
Source organism: Coffea arabica (assembly GCF_036785885.1). Classification (NCBI taxonomy): domain Eukaryota; kingdom Viridiplantae; phylum Streptophyta; class Magnoliopsida; order Gentianales; family Rubiaceae; genus Coffea; species Coffea arabica. The sequence goes on along the minus strand of NC_092318.1, from coordinate 18,559,541 downwards.
CATTAACAGTGAGAGGGAGCCCCTTTTTGAGCTCCAGATAACATGAACATGAACCATAAACAGGGTGGAGACGTTGGTGTCCAACACAAGACTTTCCCAGAACTCATTGAAGCCAAAATCATATCTTGAATTCACATTCAAGCACGCATGAGATGCCGTCGAGTAAATAATGCAAGAAACATTTCAATAATAACTTTGGAAACAGTTTAGGGTCACTCACCTCCATGGCTCAGAAACCATCCATCAAATATCATCGCCTTACTCAAATCCAAGCCTTAGATCACAAACGCAAAGCAATCAAGCCCTTTAAAAGTTCGGACAGCACTTCCCCTAAATTTACTTACTTTTCCAGCCGTCATGGCTTCATTATATTTCTCATTCAAACCCAAAGGTACACACACAACAACAAGTTCATTCAATAGCCATTCAGCAAGCTCCCAGAAGTACAAATACAAGTCAAGCTAGGGAAATGTCCGGAAATGAAAGTTAAGCTCAAACCCAGAAAAATAGTTTTTGACATTATTTTACGGTAATTGCACCAAAGGCACTACGATTATCGGATAAAGGTCCAAGACCCACCGTTTCGAAGCTAAGAGATCGGGCTACAATGTTGTAGAAGGCAACTCTGTCCAGTATCGAGTGTAACCAGGTCAAAATTGCAAGATACTACACCAGAACCGCAAAAACAGGTTCACCAATCGCATTGTGGTGCAAACATCATGAATCAACCTAGCTAAGTCCAAATTCAGAAATTCCAAAGCCATCCGAAAGATAAGAAACAGGGCTACATTTCATCAGAAGATCTCAACAACCAATTCGGAAGCATTCCCAACCAAAATAACCAATTACAGACGCAATTCTCACATTCTGGTAAAACCAGGGCAGCAAGGGTAATTCCGTCTTTTCACAAGATACGCTGCTCGGATTGACCTGAAAATTAGAAAATTTCCGGGTTCTCACACTCATTCTTTCGGGGCGTCACAAACTCTCCTCCTTAAAAGAATGTCGTCCTCGACATTCCATCTTATACCAATCAAGTCGAGACATCCCGCAAGAATCACTAATATTTCAGACCAAACCCACTGTCCGGCATCCTAAACTTCAAGCCTAGGATACACTACAAGAATCTGAAGCCTAAGCTCTGATACCAACTGTGACGGCCCCACCTCCCCCTAAGGCGAACCAAAGGGTTCGGCGGGCCGCCTGCCCAACTCTCGCCGGGACTCAGTCGTTCACTACAGTCCTCAAATGAATTACAATATAAATCTCAAATATTACAACATGTTCTTCAATAATTACATGTCATAAGCGAAGCGGAAACTAAATTTTCAACTATACATCAAATGATTCCAAATCCAAACTGTACAAGATATATGCCATCCAGCCGCATGAATAAGTACTACTCGCCATTCCTTCGCCTTGAGCCCTGTGGAGGGGAATAAAATCGTTTTGGGGTGAGCTAGAAGCTCAGCGAGTAACCAGTAAAAGCAGTCATCAAATATATTTCACAATAATGCATTTCAATGATGTCATGATTCCAAGATCAAATGTACGTTTATTGCTCTCGTGAGCCAGTGAAATCATTGCACTTGAACACCCAACGCTCAAATAGATCATTTCACATTAACAGTGAGAGGGAGCCCCTTTTTGAGCTCCAGATAACATGAACATGAACCATAAACAGGGTGGAGACGTTGGTGTCCAACACAAGACTTTCCCAGAACTCATTGAAGCCAAAATCATATCTTGAATTCACATTCAAGCACGCATGAGATGCCGTCGAGTAAATAATGCAAGAAACATTTCAATAATAACTTTGGAAACAGTTTAGGGTCACTCACCTCCATGGCTCAGAAACCATCCATCAAATATCATCGCCTTACTCAAATCCAAGCCTTAGATCACAAACGCAAAGCAATCAAGCCCTTTAAAAGTTCGGACAGCACTTCCCCTAAATTTACTTACTTTTCCAGCCGTCATGGCTTCATTATATTTCTCATTCAAACCCAAAGGTACACACACAACAACAAGTTCATTCAATAGCCATTCAGCAAGCTCCCAGAAGTACAAATACAAGTCAAGTTAGGGAAATGTCCGGAAATGAAAGTTAAGCTCAAACCCAGAAAAATAGTTTTTGACATTATTTTACGGTAATTGCACCAAAGGCACTACGATTATCGGATAAAGGTCCAAGACCCACCGTTTCGAAGCTAAGAGATCGGGCTACAATGTTGTAGAAGGCAACTCTGTCCAGTATCGAGTGTAACCAGGTCAAAATTGCAAGATACTACACCAGAACCGCAAAAACAGGTTCACCAATCGCATTGTGGTGCAAACATCATGAATCAGCCTAGCTAACTCCAAATTCAGAAATTCCAAAGCCATCCGAAAGATAAGAAACAGGGCTACATTTCATCAGAAGATCTCAACAACCAATTCGGAAGCATTCCCAACCAAAATAACCAATTACAGACGCAATTCTCACATTCTGGTAAAACAAGGGCAGCAAGGGTAATTCCGTCTTTTCACAAGATACGCTGCTCGGATTGACCTGAAAATTAGAAAATTTCCGGGTTCTCACACTCATTCTTTCGGGGCGTCATAAACTCTCCTCCTTAAAAGAATGTCGTCCTCGACATTCCATCTTATACCAATCAAGTCGAGACATCCCGCAAGAATCACTAATATTTCAGACCAAACCCACTGTCCGGCATCCTAAACTTCAAGCCTAGGATACACTACAAGAATCTGAAGCCTAAGCTCTGATACCAACTGTGACGGCCCCACCTCCCCCTAAGGCGAACCAAAGGGTTCGGCGGGCCGCCTGCCCAACTCTCGCCGGGACTCAGTCGTTCACTACAGTCCTCAAATGAATTACAATATAAATCTCAAATATTACAACATGTTCTTCAATAATTACATGTCATAAGCGAAGCGGAAACTAAATTTTCAACTATACATCAAATGATTCCAAATCCAAACTGTACAAGATATATGCCATCCAGCCGCATGAATAAGTACTACTCGCCATTCCTTCGCCTTGAGCCCTGTGGAGGGGAATAAAATCGTTTTGGGGTGAGCTAGAAGCTCAGCGAGTAACCAGTAAAAGCAGTCATCAAATATATTTCACAATAATGCATTTCAATGATGTCATGATTCCAAGATCAAATGTACATTTATTGCTCTCGTGAGCCAGTGAAATCATTGCACTTGAACACCCAACGCTCAAATAGATCATTTCACATTAACAGTGAGAGGGAGCCCCTTTTTGAGCTCCAGATAACATGAACATGAACCATAAACAGGGTGGAGACGTTGGTGTCCAACACAAGACTTTCCCAGAACTCATTGAAGCCAAAATCATATCTTGAATTCACATTCAAGCACGCATGAGATGCCGTCGAGTAAATAATGCAAGAAACATTTCAATAATAACTTTGGAAACAGTTTAGGGTCACTCACCTCCATGGCTCAGAAACCATCCATCAAATATCATCGCCTTACTCAAATCCAAGCCTTAGATCACAAACACAAAGCAATCAAGCCCTTTAAAAGTTCGGACAGCACTTCCCCTAAATTTACTTACTTTTCCAGCCGTCATGGCTTCATTATATTTCTCATTCAAACCCAAAGGTACACACACAACAACAAGTTCATTCAATAGCCATTCAGCAAGCTCCCAGAAGTACAAATACAAGTCAAGTTAGGGAAATGTCCGGAAATGAAAGTTAAGTTCAAACCCAGAAAAATAGTTTTTGACATTATTTTACGGTAATTGCACCAAAGGCACTACGATTATCGGATAAAGGTCCAAGACCCACCGTTTCGAAGCTAAGAGATCGGGCTACAATGTTGTAGAAGGCAACTCTGTCCAGTATCGAGTGTAACCAGGTCAAAATTGCAAGATACTACACCAGAACCGCAAAAACAGGTTCACCAATCGCATTGTGGTGCAAACATCATGAATCAACCTAGCTAAGTCCAAATTCAGAAATTCCAAAGCCATCCGAAAGATAAGAAACAGGGCTACATTTCATCAGAAGATCTCAACAACCAATTCGGAAGCATTCCCAACCAAAATAACCAATTACAGACGCAATTCTCACATTCTGGTAAAACCAGGGCAGCAAGGGTAATTCCGTCTTTTCACAAGATACGCTGCTCGGATTGACCTGAAAATTAGAAAATTTCCGGGTTCTCACACTCATTCTTTCGGGGCGTCATAAACTCTCCTCCTTAAAAGAATGTCGTCCTCGACATTCCATCTTATACCAATCAAGTCGAGACATCCCGCAAGAATCACTAATATTTCAGACCAAACCCACTGTCCGGCATCCTAAAATTCAAGCCTAGGATACACTACAAGAATCTGAAGCCTAAGCTCTGATACCAACTGTGACGGCCCCACCTCCCCCTAAGGCGAACCAAAGGGTTCGGCGGGCCGCCTGCCCAACTCTCGCCGGGACTCAGTCGTTCACTACAGTTCTCAAATGAATTACAATATAAATCTCAAATATTACAACATGTTCTTCAATAATTACATGTCATAAGCGAAGCGGAAACTAAATTTTCAACTATACATCAAATGATTCCAAATCCAAACTGTACAAGATATATGCCATCCAGCCGCATGAATAAGTACTACTCGCCATTCCTTCGCCTTGAGCCCTGTGGAGGGGAATAAAATCGTTTTGGGGTGAGCTAGAAGCTCAGCGAGTAACCAGTAAAAGCAGTCATCAAATATATTTCACAATAATGCATTTCAATGATGTCATGATTCCAAGATCAAATGTACGTTTATTGCTCTCGTGAGCCAGTGAAATCATTGAACTTGAACACCCAACGCTCAAATAGATCATTTCACATTAACAGTGAGAGGGAGCCCCTTTTTGAGCTCCAGATAACATGAACATGAACCATAAACAGGGTGGAGACGTTGGTGTCCAACACAAGACTTTCCCAGAACTCATTGAAGCCAAAATCATATCTTGAATTCACATTCAAGCACGCATGAGATGCCGTCGAGTAAATAATGCAAGAAACATTTCAATAATAACTTTGGAAACAGTTTAGGGTCACTCACCTCCATGGCTCAGAAACCATCCATCAAATATCATCGCCTTACTCAAATCCAAGCCTTAGATCACAAACGCAAAGCAATCAAGCCCTTTAAAAGTTCGGACAGCACTTCCCCTAAATTTACTTACTTTTCCAGCCGTCATGGCTTCATTATATTTCTCATTCAAACCCAAAGGTACACACACAACAACAAGTTCATTCAATAGCCATTCAGCAAGCTCCCAGAAGTACAAATACAAGTCAAGCTAGGGAAATGTCCGGAAATGAAAGTTAAGCTCAAACCCAGAAAAATAGTTTTTGACATTATTTTACGGTAATTGCACCAAAGGCACTACGATTATCGGATAAAGGTCCAAGACCCACCGTTTCGAAGCTAAGAGATCGGGCTACAATGTTGTAGAAGGCAACTCTGTCCAGTATCGAGTGTAACCAGGTCAAAATTGCAAGATACTACACCAGAACCGCAAAAACAGGTTCACCAATCGCATTGTGGTGCAAACATCATGAATCAACCTAGCTAAGTCCAAATTCAGAAATTCCAAAGCCATCCGAAAGATAAGAAACAGGGCTACATTTCATCAGAAGATCTCAACAACCAATTCGGAAGCATTCCCAACCAAAATAACCAATTACAGACGCAATTCTCACATTCTGGTAAAACCAGGGCAGCAAGGGTAATTCCGTCTTTTCACAAGATACGCTGCTCGGATTGACCTGAAAATTAGAAAATTTCCGGGTTCTCACACTCATTCTTTCGGGGCGTCACAAACTCTCCTCCTTAAAAGAATGTCGTCCTCGACATTCCATCTTATACCAATCAAGTCGAGACATCCCGCAAGAATCACTAATATTTCAGACCAAACCCACTGTCCGGCATCCTAAACTTCAAGCCTAGGATACACTACAAGAATCTGAAGCCTAAGCTCTGATACCAACTGTGACGGCCCCACCTCCCCCTAAGGCGAACCAAAGGGTTCGGCGGGCCGCCTGCCCAACTCTCGCCGGGACTCAGTCGTTCACTACAGTCCTCAAATGAATTACAATATAAATCTCAAATATTACAACATGTTCTTCAATAATTACATGTCATAAGCGAAGCGGAAACTAAATTTTCAACTATACATCAAATGATTCCAAATCCAAACTGTACAAGATATATGCCATCCAGCCGCATGAATAAGTACTACTCGCCATTCCTTCGCCTTGAGCCCTGTGGAGGGGAATAAAATCGTTTTGGGGTGAGCTAGAAGCTCAGCGAGTAACCAGTAAAAGCAGTCATCAAATATATTTCACAATAATGCATTTCAATGATGTCATGATTCCAAGATCAAATGTACATTTATTGCTCTCGTGAGCCAGTGAAATCATTGCACTTGAACACCCAACGCTCAAATAGATCATTTCACATTAACAGTGAGAGGGAGCCCCTTTTTGAGCTCCAGATAACATGAACATGAACCATAAACAGGGTGGAGACGTTGGTGTCCAACACAAGACTTTCCCAGAACTCATTGAAGCCAAAATCATATCTTGAATTCACATTCAAGCACGCATGAGATGCCGTCGAGTAAATAATGCAAGAAACATTTCAATAATAACTTTGGAAACAGTTTAGGGTCACTCACCTCCATGGCTCAGAAACCATCCATCAAATATCATCGCCTTACTCAAATCCAAGCCTTAGATCACAAACACAAAGCAATCAAGCCCTTTAAAAGTTCGGACAGCACTTCCCCTAAATTTACTTACTTTTCCAGCCGTCATGGCTTCATTATATTTCTCATTCAAACCCAAAGGTACACACACAACAACAAGTTCATTCAATAGCCATTCAGCAAGCTCCCAGAAGTACAAATACAAGTCAAGTTAGGGAAATGTCCGGAAATGAAAGTTAAGCTCAAACCCAGAAAAATAGTTTTTGACATTATTTTACGGTAATTGCACCAAAGGCACTACGATTATCGGATAAAGGTCCAAGACCCACCGTTTCGAAGCTAAGAGATCGGGCTACAATGTTGTAGAAGGCAACTCTGTCCAGTATCGAGTGTAACCAGGTCAAAATTGCAAGATACTACACCAGAACCGCAAAAACAGGTTCACCAATCGCATTGTGGTGCAAACATCATGAATCAACCTAGCTAAGTCCAAATTCAGAAATTCCAAAGCCATCCGAAAGATAAGAAACAGGGCTACATTTCATCAGAAGATCTCAACAACCAATTCGGAAGCATTCCCAACCAAAATAACCAATTACAGACGCAATTCTCACATTCTGGTAAAACCAGGGCAGCAAGGGTAATTCCGTCTTTTCACAAGATACGCTGCTCGGATTGACCTGAAAATTAGAAAATTTCCGGGTTCTCACACTCATTCTTTCGGGGCGTCATAAACTCTCCTCCTTAAAAGAATGTCGTCCTCGACATTCCATCTTATACCAATCAAGTCGAGACATCCCGCAAGAATCACTAATATTTCAGACCAAACCCACTGTCCGGCATCCTAAAATTCAAGCCTAGGATACACTACAAGAATCTGAAGCCTAAGCTCTGATACCAACTGTGACGGCCCCACCTCCCCCTAAGGCGAACCAAAGGGTTCGGCGGGCCGCCTGCCCAACTCTCGCCGGGACTCAGTCGTTCACTACAGTTCTCAAATGAATTACAATATAAATCTCAAATATTACAACATGTTCTTCAATAATTACATGTCATAAGCGAAGCGGAAACTAAATTTTCAACTATACATCAAATGATTCCAAATCCAAACTGTACAAGATATATGCCATCCAGCCGCATGAATAAGTACTACTCGCCATTCCTTCGCCTTGAGCCCTGTGGAGGGGAATAAAATCGTTTTGGGGTGAGCTAGAAGCTCAGCGAGTAACCAGTAAAAGCAGTCATCAAATATATTTCACAATAATGCATTTCAATGATGTCATGATTCCAAGATCAAATGTACGTTTATTGCTCTCGTGAGCCAGTGAAATCATTGCACTTGAACACCCAACGCTCAAATAGATCATTTCACATTAACAGTGAGAGGGAGCCCCTTTTTGAGCTCCAGATAACATGAACATGAACCATAAACAGGGTGGAGACGTTGGTGTCCAACACAAGACTTTCCCACAACTAATTGAAGCCAAAATCATATCTTGAATTCACATTCAAGCACGCATGAGATGCCGTCGAGTAAATAATGCAAGAAACATTTCAATAATAACTTTGGAAACAGTTTAGGGTCACTCACCTCCATGGCTCAGAAACCATCCATCAAATATCATCGCCTTACTCAAATCCAAGCCTTAGATCACAAACGCAAAGCAATCAAGCCCTTTAAAAGTTCGGACAACACTTCCCCTAAATTTACTTACTTTTCCAGCCGTCATGGCTTCATTATATTTCTCATTCAAACCCAAAGGTCCACACACAACAACAAGTTCATTCAATAGCCATTCAGCAAGCTCCCAGAAGTACAAATACAAGTCAAGCTAGGGAAATGTCCGGAAATGAAAGTTAAGCTCAAACCCAGAAAAACAGTTTTTGACATTATTTTACGGTAATTGCACCAAAGGCACTACGATTATCGGATAAAGGTCCAAGACCAACCGTTTCGAAGCTAAGAGATCGGGCTACAATGTTGTAGAAGGCAATTCTGTCCAGTATCGAGTGTAACCAGGTCAAAATTGCAAGATACTACACCAGAACCGCAAAAACAGGTTCACCAATCGCATTGTGGTGCAAACATCATGAATCAACCTAGCTAAGTCCAAATTCAGAAATTCCAAAGCCATCCGAAAGATAAGAAACAGGGCTACATTTCATCAGAAGACCTCAACAACCAATTCGGAAGCATTCCCAACCAAAATAACCAATTACAGACGCAATTCTCACATTCGGGTAAAATCGGGGCTGCAAGGGTAATTCCGTCTTTTCACAAGATACGCTGCTCGTATTGACCTGAAAATTAGAAAATTTCCGGGTTCTCACACTCATTCTTTCGGGGCGTCACAAACTCCCCTCCTTAAAAGAATGTCGTCCTCGACATTCCATCTTATACCAATCAAGTCGAGACATCCCGCAAGAATCACTAATATTTCAGACCAAACCCACTGTCCGGCATCCTAAACTTCAAGCCTAGGATACACTACAAGAATCTGAAGCCTAAGCTCTGATACCAACTGTGACGGCCCCACCTCTCCCTAAGGCGAACCAAAGGGTTCGGCGGGCCGCCTGCCCAACTCTCGCCGGGACTCAGTCGTTCACTACAGTCCTCAAATGAATTACAATATAAATCTCAAATATTACAACATGTTCTTCAACAATTACATGTCATAAGCGAAGCGGAAACTAAATTTTCAACTATACATCAAATGATTCCAAATCCAAACTGTACAAGATATATGCCATCCAGCCACATGAATAAGTACTACTCGCCATTCCTTCGCCTTGAGCCCTGTGGAGGGGAATAAAATCGTTTTGGGGTGAGCTAGAAGCTCAGCGAGTAACCAGTAAAAGCAGTCATCAAATATATTTCACAATAATGCATTTCAATGATGTCATGATTCCAAGATCAAATGTACGTTTATTGCTCTCGTGAGCCAGTGAAATCATTGAACTTGAACACCCAACGCTCAAATAGATCATTTCACATTAACAGTGAGAGGGAGCCCCTTTTTGAGCTCCAGATAACATGAACATGAACCATAAACAGGGTGGAGACGTTGGTGTCCAACACAAGACTTTCCCAGAACTCATTGAAGCCAAAATCATATCTTGAATTCACATTCAAGCACGCATGAGATGCCGTCGAGTAAATAATGCAAGAAACATTTCAATAATAACTTTGGAAACAGTTTAGGGTCACTCACCTCCATGGCTCAGAAACCATCCATCAAATATCATCGCCTTACTCAAATCCAAGCCTTAGATCACAAACGCAAAGCAATCAAGCCCTTTAAAAGTTCGGACAGCACTTCCCCTAAATTTACTTACTTTTCCAGCCGTCATGGCTTCATTATATTTCTCATTCAAACCCAAAGGTACACACACAACAACAAGTTCATTCAATAGCCATTCAGCAAGCTCCCAGAAGTACAAATACAAGTCAAGCTAGGGAAATGTCCGGAAATGAAAGTTAAGCTCAAACCCAGAAAAATAGTTTTTGACATTATTTTACGGTAATTGCACCAAAGGCACTACGATTATCGGATGAAGGTCCAAGACCCACCGTTTCGAAGCTAAGAGATCGGGCTACAATGTTGTAGAAGGCAACTCTGTCCAGTATCGAGTGTAACCAGGTTAAAATTGCAAGATATTACACCAGAACCGCAAAAACAGGTTCACCAATCGCATTGTGGTGCAAACATCATGAATCAACCTAGCTAAGTCCAAATTCAGAAATTCCAAAGCCACCCGAAAGATAAGAAACAGGGCTACATTTCATCAGAAGACCTCAACAACCAATTCGGAAGCATTCCCAACCAAAATAACCAATTACAGACGCAATTCTCACATTCTGGTAAAACCAGGGCAGCAAGGGTAATTCCGTCTTTTCACAAGATACGCTGCTCGGATTGACCTGAAATTTAGAAAATTTCCGGGTTCTCACACTCATTCTTTCGGGGCGTCACAAACTCTCCTCCTTAAAAGAATGTCGTCCTCGACATTCCATCTTATACCAATCAAGTCGAGACATCCCGCAAGAATCACTAATATTTCAGACCAAACCCACTGTCCGGCATCCTAAACTTCAAGCCTAGGATACACTACAAGAATCTGAAGCCTAAGCTCTGATACCAACTGTGACGGCCCCACCTCCCCCTAAGGTGAACCAAAGGGTTCGGCGGGCCGCCTGCCCAGCTCTCGCCGGGACTCAGTCGTTCACTACAGTCCTCAAATGAATTACAATATAAATCTCAAATATTACAACATGTTCTTCAATAATTACATGTCATAAGCGAAGCGGAAACTAAATTTTCAACTATACATCAAATGATTCCAAATCCAAACTGTACAAGATATATGCCATCCAGCCGCATGAATAAGTACTACTCGCCATTCCTTCGCCTTGAGCCCTGTGGAGGGGAATAAAATCGTTTTGGGGTGAGCTAGAAGCTCAGCGAGTAACCAGTAAAAGCAGTCATCAAATATATTTCACAATAATGCATTTCAATGATGTCATGATTCCAAGATCAAATGTACGTTTATTGCTCTCGTGAGCCAGTGAAATCATTGCACTTGAACACCCAACGCTCAAATAGATCATTTCACATTAACAGTGAGAGGGAGCCCCTTTTTGAGCTCCAGATAACATGAACATGAACCATAAACAGGGTGGAGACGTTGGTGTCCAACACAAGACTTTCCCAGAACTCATTGAAGCCAAAATCATATCTTGAATTCACATTCAAGCACGCATGAGATGACGTCGAGTAAATAATGCAAGAAACATTTCAATAATAACTTTGGAAACAGTTTAGGGTCACTCACCTCCATGGCTCAGAAACCATCCATCAAATATCATCGCCTTACTCAAATCCAAGCCTTAGATCACAAACGCAAAGCAATCAAGCCCTTTAAAAGTTCGGACAGCACTTCCCCTAAATTTACATACTTTTCCAGCCGTCATGGCTTCATTATATTTCTCATTCAAACCCAAAGGTACACACACAACAACAAGTTCATTCAATAGCCATTCAGCAAGCTCCCAGAAGTACAAATACAAGTCAAGCTAGGGAAATGTCCGGAAATAAAAGTTAAGCACAAACCCAGAAAAATAGTTTTTGACATTATTTTACGGTAATTGCACCAAAGGCACTACGATTATCGGATAAAGGTCCAAGACCCACCGTTTCGAAACTAAGAGATCGGGCTACAATGTTGTAGAAGGCAACTCTGTCCAGTATCGAGTGTAACCAGGTCAAAATTCCAAGATACTACACCAAAACCGCAAAAACAGGTTCACCAATCGCATTGTGGTGCAAACATCATGAATCAACCTAGCTAAGTCCAAATTCAGAAATTCCAAAGCCATCCGAAAGATAAGAAACAGGGCTACATTTCATCAGAAGACCTCAACAACCAATTCGGAAGCATTCCCAACCAAAATAACCAATTACAAACGCAATTCTCACATTCGGGTAAAATCGGGGCTGCAAGGGTAATTCCGTCTTTTCACAAGATACGCAGCTCGTATTGACCTGAAAATTAGAAAATTTCCGGGTTCTCACACTCATTCTTTCGGGGCGTCACAAACTCCCCTCCTTAAAAGAATGTCGTCCTCGACATTCCATCTTATACCAATCAAGTCGAAACATCCCGCAAGAATCACTAATATTTCAGACCAAACCCACTGTCCGGCATCCTAAACTTCAAGCCTAGGATACACTACAAGAATCTGAAGCCTAAGCTCTGATACCAACTGTGACGGCCCCACCTCTCCCTAAGGCGAACCAAAGGGTTCGGCGGGCCGCCTACCCAATTCTCGCCGGGACTCAGTCGTTCACTACAGTCCTCAAATGAATTACAATATAAATCTCAAATATTACAACATGTTCTTCAACAATTACATGTCATAAGCGAAGCTGAAACTAAATTTTCAACTATACATCAAATGATTCCAAATCCAAACTGTACAAGATATATGCCATCCAGCCACATGAATAAGTACTACTCGCCATTCCTTCGCCTTGAGCCCTGTGGAGGGGAATAAAATCGTTTTGGGGTGAGCTAGAAGTTCAGCGAGTAACCAGTAAAAGCAGTTATCAAATATATTTCACAATAATGCATTTCAATGATGTCATGATTCCAAGATCAAATGTACGTTTATTGCTCTCGTGAGCCAGTGAAATCATTGCACTTGAACACCCAACGCTCAAATAGATCATTTCACATTAACAGTGAGAGGGAGCCCCTTTTTGAGCTCCAGATAACATGAACATGAACCATAAACAGGGTGGAGACGTTGGTGTCCAACACAAGACTTTCCCAGAACTCATTGAAGCCAAAATCATATCTTGAATTCACATTCAAGCACGCATGAGATGCCGTCGAGTAAATAATGCAAGAAACATTTCAATAATAACTTTGGAAACAGTTTAGGGTCACTCACCTCCATGGCTCAGAAACCATCCATCAAATATCATCGCCTTACTCAAATCCAATCCTTAGATCACAAACGCAAAGCAATCAAGCCCTTTAAAAGTTCGGACAGCACTTCCCCTAAATTTACTTACTTTTACAGCCGTCATGGCTTCATTATATTTCTCATTCAAACCCAAAGGTACACACACAACAACAAGTTCATTCAATAGCCATTCAGCAAGCTCCCAGAAGTACAAATACAAGTCAAGCTAGGGAAATGTCCGGAAATGAAAGTTAAGCTCAAACCCAGAAAAATAGTTTTTGACATTATTTTACGGTAATTGCACCAAAGGCACTACGATTATCGGATGAAGGTCCAAGACCCACCGTTTCGAAGCTAAGAGATCGGGCTACAATGTTGTAGAAGGCAACTCTGTCCAGTATCGAGTGTAACCAGGTTAAAATTGCAAGATATTACACCAGAACCGCAAAAACAGGTTCACCAATCGCATTGTGGTGCAAACATCATGAATCAACCTAGCTAAGTCCAAATTCAGAAATTCCAAAGCCACCCGAAAGATAAGAAACAGGGCTACATTTCATCAGAAGACCTCAACAACCAATTCGGAAGCATTCCCAACCAAAATAACCAATTACAGACGCAATTCTCACATTCTGGTAAAACCAGGGCAGCAAGGGTAATTCCGTCTTTTCACAAGATACGCTGCTCGGATTGACCTGAAATTTAGAAAATTTCCGGGTTCTCACACTCATTCTTTCGGGGCGTCACAAACTCTCCTCCTTAAAAGAATGTCGTCCTCGACATTCCATCTTATACCAATCAAGTCGAGACATCCCGCAAGAATCACTAATATTTCAGACCAAACCCACTGTCCGGCATCCTAAACTTCAAGCCTAGGATACACTACAAGAATCTGAAGCCTAAGCTCTGATACCAACTGTGACGGCCCCACCTCTCCCTAAGGCGAACCAAAGGGTTCGGCGGGCCGCCTGCCCAACTCTCGCCGGGACTCAGTCGTTCACTACAGTCCTCAAATGAATTACAATATAAATCTCAAATATTACAACATGTTCTTCAATAATTATATGTCATAAGCGAAGCGGAAACTAAATTTTCAACTATACATCAAATGATTCCAAATCCAAACTGTACAAGATATATGCCATCCAGCCACATGAATAAGTACTACTCGCCATTCCTTCGCCTTGAGCCCTGTGGAGGGGAATAAAATCGTTTTGGGGTGAGCTAGAAGCTCAGCGAGTAACCAGTAAAAGCAGTCATCAAATATATTTCACAATAATGCATTTCAATGATGTCATGATTCCAAGATCAAATGTACGTTTATTGCTCTCGTGAGCCAGTGAAATCATTGAACTTGAACACCCAACGCTCAAATAGATCATTTCACATTAACAGTGAGAGGGAGCCCCTTTTTGAGCTCCAGATAACATGAACATGAACCATAAACAGGGTGGAGACGTTGGTGTCCAACACAAGACTTTCCCAGAACTCATTGAAGCCAAAATCATATCTTGAATTCACATTCAAGCACGCATGAGATGCCGTCGAGTAAATAATGCAAGAAACATTTCAATAATAACTTTGGAAACAGTTTAGGGTCACTCACCTCCATGGCTCAGAAACCATCCATCAAATATCATCGCCTTACTCAAATCCAAGCCTTAGATCACAAACGCAAAGCAATCAAGCCCTTTAAAAGTTCGGACAGCACTTCCCCTAAATTTACTTACTTTTACAGCCGTCATGGCTTCATTATATTTCTCATTCAAACCCAAAGGTACACACACAACAACAAGTTCATTCAATAGCCATTCAGCAAGCTCCCAGAAGTACAAATACAAGTCAAGCTAGGGAAATGTCCGGAAATGAAAGTTAAGCTCAAACCCAGAAAAATAGTTTTTGACATTATTTTACGGTAATTGCACCAAAGGCACTACGATTATCGGATGAAGGTCCAAGACCCACCGTTTCGAAGCTAAGAGATCGGGCTACAATGTTGTAGAAGGCAACTCTGTCCAGTATCGAGTGTAACCAGGTTAAAATTGCAAGATATTACACCAGAACCGCAAAAACAGGTTCACCAATCGCATTGTGGTGCAAACATCATGAATCAACCTAGCTAAGTCCAAATTCAGAAATTCCAAAGCCACCCGAAAGATAAGAAACAGGGCTACATTTCATCAGAAGACCTCAACAACCAATTCGGAAGCATTCCCAACCAAAATAACCAATTACAGACGCAATTCTCACATTCTGGTAAAACCAGGGCAGCAAGGGTAATTCCGTCTTTTCACAAGATACGCTGCTCGGATTGACCTGAAATTTAGAAAATTTCCGGGTTCTCACACTCATTCTTTCGGGGCGTCACAAACTCTCCTCCTTAAAAGAATGTCGTCCTCGACATTCCATCTTATACCAATCAAGTCGAGACATCCCGCAAGAATCACTAATATTTCAGACCAAACCCACTGTCCGGCATCCTAAACTTCAAGCCTAGGATACACTACAAGAATCTGAAGCCTAAGCTCTGATACCAACTGTGACGGCCCCACCTCCCCCTAAGGTGAACCAAAGGGTTCGGCGGGCCGCCTGCCCAGCTCTCGCCGGGACTCAGTCGTTCACTACAGTCCTCAAATGAATTACAATATAAATCTCAAATATTACAACATGTTCTTCAATAATTACATGTCATAAGCGAAGCGGAAACTAAATTTTCAACTATACATCAAATGATTCCAAATCCAAACTGTACAAGATATATGCCATCCAGCCGCATGAATAAGTACTACTCGCCATTCCTTCGCCTTGAGCCCTGTGGAGGGGAATAAAATCGTTTTGGGGTGAGCTAGAAGCTCAGCGAGTAACCAGTAAAAGCAGTCATCAAATATATTTCACAATAATGCATTTCAATGATGTCATGATTCCAAGATCAAATGTACGTTTATTGCTCTCGTGAGCCAGTGAAATCATTGAACTTGAACACCCAACGCTCAAATAGATCATTTCACATTAACAGTGAGAGGGAGCCCCTTTTTGAGCTCCAGATAACATGAACATGAACCATAAACAGGGTGGAGACGTTGGTGTCCAACACAAGACTTTCCCAGAACTCATTGAAGCCAAAATCATATCTTGAATTCACATTCAAGCACGCATGAGATGCCGTCGAGTAAATAATGCAAGAAACATTTCAATAATAACTTTGGAAACAGTTTAGGGTCACTCACCTCCATGGCTCAGAAACCATCCATCAAATATCATCGCCTTACTCAAATCCAAGCCTTAGATCACAAACGCAAAGCAATCAAGCCCTTTAAAAGTTCGGACAGCACTTCCCCTAAATTTACTTACTTTTCCAGCCGTCATGGCTTCATTATATTTCTCATTCAAACCCAAAGGTACACACACAACAACAAGTTCATTCAATAGCCATTCAGCAAGCTCCCAGAAGTACAAATACAAGTCAAGCTAGGGAAATGTCCGGAAATGAAAGTTAAGCTCAAACCCAGAAAAATAGTTTTTGACATTATTTTACGGTAATTGCACCAAAGGCACTACGATTATCGGATGAAGGTCCAAGACCCACCGTTTCGAAGCTAAGAGATCGGGCTACAATGTTGTAGAAGGCAACTCTGTCCAGTATCGAGTGTAACCAGGTTAAAATTGCAAGATACTACACCAGAACCGCAAAAACAGGTTCACCAATCGCATTGTGGTGCAAACATCATGAATCAACCTAGCTAAGTCCAAATTCAGAAATTCCAAAGCCACCCGAAAGATAAGAAACAAGGCTACATTTCATCAGAAGACCTCAACAACCAATTCGGAAGCATTCCCAACCAAAATAACCAATTACAGACGCAATTCTCACATTCTGGTAAAACCAGGGCAGCAAGGGTAATTCCGTCTTTTCACAAGATACGCTGCTCGGATTGACCTGAAATTTAGAAAATTTCCGGGTTCTCACACTCATTCTTTCGGGGCGTCACAAACTCTCCTCCTTAAAAGAATGTCGTCCTCGACATTCCATCTTATACCAATCAAGTCGAGACATCCCGCAAGAATCACTAATATTTCAGACCAAACCCACTGTCCGGCATCCTAAACTTCAAGCCTAGGATACACTACAAGAATCTGAAGCCTAAGCTCTGATACCAACTGTGACGGCCCCACCTCCCCCTAAGGCGAACCAAAGGGTTCGGCGGGCCGCCTGCCCAGCTCTCGCCGGGACTCAGTCGTTCACTACAGTTCTCAAATGAATTACAATATAAATCTCAAATATTACAACATGTTCTTCAATAATTACATGTCATAAGCGAAGCGGAAACTAAATTTTCAACTATACATCAAATGATTCCAAATCCAAACTGTACAAGATATATGCCATCCAGCCACATGAATAAGTACTACTCGCCATTCCTTCGCCTTGAGCCCTGTGGAGGGGAATAAAATCGTTTTGGGGTGAGGTAGAAGCTCAGCGAGTAACCAGTAAAAGCAGTCATCAAATATATTTCACAATAATGCATTTCAATGATGTCATGATTCCAAGATCAAATGTACGTTTATTGCTCTCGTGAGCCAGTGAAATCATTGAACTTGAACACCCAACGCTCAAATAGATCATTTCACATTAACAGTGAGAGGGAGCCCCTTTTTGAGCTCCAGATAACATGAACATGAACCATAAACAGGGTGGAGACGTTGGTGTCCAACACAAGACTTTCCCAGAACTCATTGAAGCCAAAATCATATCTTGAATTCACATTCAAGCACGCATGAGATGCCGTCGAGTAAATAATGCAAGAAACATTTCAATAATAACTTTGGAAACAGTTTAGGGTCACTCACCTCCATGGCTCAGAAACCATCCATCAAATATCATCGCCTTACTCAAATCCAAGCCTTAGATCACAAACGCAAAGCAATCAAGCCCTTTAAAAGTTCGGACAGCACTTCCCCTAAATTTACTTACTTTTCCAGCCGTCATGGCTTCATTATATTTCTCATTCAAACCCAAAGGTACACACACAACAACAAGTTCATTCAATATCCATTCAGCAAGCTCCCAGAAGTACAAATACAAGTCAAGCTAGGGAAATGTCCGGAAATGAAAGTTAAGCTCAAACCCAGAAAAATAGTTTTTGACATTATTTTACGGTAATTGCACCAAAGGCACTACGATTATCGGATAAAGGTCCAAGACCCACCGTTTCGAAGCTAAGAGATCGGGCTACAATGTTGTAGAAGGCAACTCTGTCCAGTATCGAGTGTAACCAGGTCAAAATTGCAAGATACTACACCAGAACCGCAAAAACAGGTTCACCAATCGCATTGTGGTGCAAACATCATGAATCAACCTAGCTAAGTCCAAATTCAGAAATTCCAAAGCCATCCGAAAGATAAGAAACAGGGCTACATTTCATCAGAAGATCTCAACAACCAATTCGGAAGCATTCCCAACCAAAATAACCAATTACAGACGCAATTCTCACATTCTGGTAAAACCAGGGCAGCAAGGGTAATTCCGTCTTTTCACAAGATACGCTGCTCGGATTGACCTGAAAATTAGAAAATTTCCGGGTTCTCACACTCATTCTTTCGGGGCGTCACAAACTCTCCTCCTTAAAAGAATGTCGTCCTCGACATTCCATCTTATACCAATCAAGTCGAGACATCCCGCAAGAATCACTAATATTTCAGACCAAACCCACTGTCCGGCATCCTAAACTTCAAGCCTAGGATACACTACAAGAATCTGAAGCCTAAGCTCTGATACCAACTGTGACGGCCCCACCTCCCCCTAAGGCGAACCAAAGGGTTCGGCGGGCCGCCTGCCCAGCTCTCGCCGGGACTCAGTCGTTCACTACAGTCCTCAAATGAATTACAATATAAATCTCAAATATTACAACATGTTCTTCAATAATTACATGTCATAAGCGAAGCGGAAACTAAATTTTCAACTATACATCAAATGATTCCAAATCCAAACTGTACAAGATATATGCCATCCAGCCGCATGAATAAGTACTACTCGCCATTCCTTCGCCTTGAGCCCTGTGGAGGGGAATAAAATCGTTTTGGGGTGAGCTAGAAGCTCAGCGAGTAACCAGTAAAAGCAGTCATCAAATATATTTCACAATAATGCATTTCAATGATGTCATGATTCCAAGATCAAATGTACATTTATTGCTCTCGTGAGCCAGTGAAATCATTGCACTTGAACACCCAACGCTCAAATAGATCATTTCACATTAACAGTGAGAGGGAGCCCCTTTTTGAGCTCCAGATAACATGAACATGAACCATAAACAGGGTGGAGACGTTGGTGTCCAACACAAGACTTTCCCAGAACTAATTGAAGCCAAAATCATATCTTGAATTCACATTCAAGCACGCATGAGATGCCGTCGAGTAAATAATGCAAGAAACATTTCAATAATAACTTTGGAAACAGTTTAGGGTCACTCACCTCCATGGCTCAGAAACCATCCATCAAATATCATCGCCTTACTCAAATCCAAGCCTTAGATCACAAACGCAAAGCAATCAAGCCCTTTAAAAGTTCGGACAACACTTCCCCTAAATTTACTTACTTTTCCAGCCATCATGGCTTCATTATATTTCTCATTCAAACCCAAAGGTCCACACACAACAACAAGTTCATTCAATAGCCATTCAGCAAGCTCCCAGAAGTACAAATACAAGTCAAGCTAGGGAAATGTCCGGAAATGAAAGTTAAGCTCAAACCCAGAAAAACAGTTTTTGACATTATTTTACGGTAATTGCACCAAAGGCACTACGATTATCGGATAAAGGTCCAAGACCAACCGTTTCGAAGCTAAGAGATCGGGCTACAATGTTGTAGAAGGCAATTCTGTCCAGTATCGAGTGTAACCAGGTCAAAATTGCAAGATACTACACCAGAACCGCAAAAACAGGTTCACCAATCGCATTGTGGTGCAAACATCATGAATCAACCTAGCTAAGTCCAAATTCAGAAATTCCAAAGCCACCCGAAAGATAAGAAACAAGGCTACATTTCATCAGAAGACCTCAACAACCAATTCGGAAGCATTCCCAACCAAAATAACCAATTACAGACGCAATTCTCACATTCTGGTAAAACCAGGGCAGCAAGGGTAATTCCGTCTTTTCACAAGATACGCTGCTCGGATTGACCTGAAATTTAGAAAATTTCCGGGTTCTCACACTCATTCTTTCGGGGCGTCACAAACTCTCCTCCTTAAAAGAATGTCGTCCTCGACATTCCATCTTATACCAATCAAGTCGAGACATCCCGCAAGAATCACTAATATTTCAGACCAAACCCACTGTCCGGCATCCTAAACTTCAAGCCTAGGATACACTACAAGAATCTGAAGCCTAAGCTCTGATACCAACTGTGACGGCCCCACCTCCCCCTAAGGCGAACCAAAGGGTTCGGCGGGCCGCCTGCCCAGCTCTCGCCGGGACTCAGTCGTTCACTACAGTCCTCAAATGAATTACAATATAAATCTCAAATATTACAACATGTTCTTCAATAATTACATGTCATAAGCGAAGCGGAAACTAAATTTTCAACTATACATCAAATGATTCCAAATCCAAACTGTACAAGATATATGCCATCCAGCCACATGAATAAGTACTACTCGCCATTCCTTCGCCTTGAGCCCTGTGGAGGGGAATAAAATCGTTTTGGGGTGAGCTAGAAGCTCAGCGAGTAACCAGTAAAAGCAGTCATCAAATATATTTCACAATAATGCATTTCAATGATGTCATGATTCCAAGATCAAATGTACGTTTATTGCTCTCGTGAGCCAGTGAAATCATTGCACTTGAACACCCAACGCTCAAATAGATCATTTCACATTAACAGTGAGAGGGAGCCCCTTTTTGAGCTCCAGATAACATGAACATGAACCATAAACAGGGTGGAGACGTTGGTGTCCAACACAAGACTTTCCCAGAACTCATTGAAGCCAAAATCATATCTTGAATTCACATTCAAGCACGCATGAGATGCCGTCGAGTAAATAATGCAAGAAACATTTCAATAATAACTTTGGAAACAGTTTAGGGTCACTCACCTCCATGGCTCAGAAACCATCCATCAAATATCATCGCCTTACTCAAATCCAAGCCTTAGATCACAAACGCAAAGCAATCAAGCCCTTTAAAAGTTCGGACAGCACTTCCCCTAAATTTACATACTTTTCCAGCCGTCATGGCTTCATTATATTTCTCATTCAAACCCAAAGGTACACACACAACAACAAGTTCATTCAATAGCCATTCAGCAAGCTCCCAGAAGTACAAATACAAGTCAAGCTAGGGAAATGTCCGGAAATAAAAGTTAAGCACAAACCCAGAAAAATAGTTTTTGACATTATTTTACGGTAATTGCACCAAAGGCACTACGATTATCGGATAAAGGTCCAAGACCCACCGTTTCGAAACTAAGAGATCGGGCTACAATGTTGTAGAAGGCAACTCTGTCCAGTATCGAGTGTAACCAGGTCAAAATTCCAAGATACTACACCAAAACCGCAAAAACAGGTTCACCAATCGCATTGTGGTGCAAACATCATGAATCAACCTAGCTAAGTCCAAATTCAGAAATTCCAAAGCCATCCGAAAGATAAGAAACAGGGCTACATTTCATCAGAAGACCTCAATAACCAATTCGGAAGCATTCCCAACCAAAATAACCAATTACAGACGCAATTCTCACATTCGGGTAAAATCGGGGCTGCAAGGGTAATTCCGTCTTTTCACAAGATACGCAGCTCGTATTGACCTGAAAATTAGAAAATTTCCGGGTTCTCACACTCATTCTTTCGGGGCGTCACAAACTCCCCTCCTTAAAAGAATGTCGTCCTCGACATTCCATCTTATACCAATCAAGTCGAAACATCCCGCAAGAATCACTAATATTTCAGACCAAACCCACTGTCCGGCATCCTAAACTTCAAGCCTAGGATACACTACAAGAATCTGAAGCCTAAGCTCTGATACCAACTGTGACGGCCCCACCTCTCCCTAAGGCGAACCAAAGGGTTTGGCGGGCCGCCTACCCAATTCTCGCCGGGACTCAGTCGTTCACTACAGTCCTCAAATGAATTACAATATAAATCTCAAATATTACAACATGTTCTTCAACAATTACATGTCATAAGCGAAGCTGAAACTAAATTTTCAACTATACATCAAATGATTCCAAATCCAAACTGTACAAGATATATGCCATCCAGCCACATGAATAAGTACTACTCGCCATTCCTTCGCCTTGAGCCCTGTGGAGGGGAATAAAATCGTTTTGGGGTGAGCTAGAAGTTCAGCGAGTAACCAGTAAAAGCAGTCATCAAATATATTTCACAATAATGCATTTCAATGATGTCATGATTCCAAGATCAAATGTACGTTTATTACTCTCGTGAGCCAGTGAAATCATTGCACTTGAACACCCAACGCTCAAATAGATCATTTCACATTAACAGTGAGAGGGAGCCCCTTTTTGAGCTCCAGATAACATGAACATGAATCATAAACAGGGTGGAGACGTTGGTGTCCAACACAAGACTTTCCCAGAACTCATTGAAGCCAAAATCATATCTTGAATTCACATTCAAGCACGCATGAGATGCCGTCGAGTAAATAATGCAAGAAACATTTCAATAATAACTTTGGAAACAGTTTAGGGTCACTCACCTCCATGGCTCAGAAACCATCCATCAAATATCATCGCCTTACTCAAATCCAATCCTTAGATCACAAACGCAAAGCAATCAAGCCCTTTAAAAGTTCGGACAGCACTTCCCCTAAATTTACTTAATTTTCCAGCCGTCATGGCTTCATTATATTTCTCATTCAAACCCAAAGGTACACACACAACAACAAGTTCATTCAATAGCCATTCAGCAAGCTCCCAGAAGTACAAATACAAGTCAAGCTAGGGAAATGTCCGGAAATGAAAGTTAAGCTCAAACCCAGAAAAATAGTTTTTGACATTATTTTACGGTAATTGCACCAAAGGCACTACGATTATCGGATAAAGGTCCAAGACCCACCGTTTCGAAGCTAAGAGATCGGGCTACAATGTTGTAGAAGGCAACTCTATCCAGTATCGAGTGTAACCAGGTCAAAATTGCAAGATACTACACCAGAACCGCAAAAACAGGTTCACCAATCGCATTGTGGTGCAAACATCATGAATCAACCTAGCTAAGTCCAAATTCAGAAATTCCAAAGCCATCCGAAAGATAAGAAACAGGGCTACATTTCATCAGAAGACCTCAACAACCAATTCGGAAGCATTCCCAACCAAAATAACCAATTACAGACGCAATTCTCACATTCTGGTAAAACCAGGGCAGCAAGGGTAATTCCGTCTTTTCACAAGATACGCTGCTCGGATTGACCTGAAAATTAGAAAATTTCCGGGTTCTCACACTCATTCTTTCGGGGCGTCACAAACTCCCCTCCTTAAAAGAATGTCGTCCTCGACATTCCATCTTATACCAATCAAGTCGAGACATCCCGCAAGAATCACTAATATTTCAGACCAAACCCACTGTCCGGCATCCTAAACTTCAAGCCTAGGATACACTACAAGAATCTGAAGCCTAAGCTCTGATACCAACTGTGACGGCCCCACCTCTCCCTAAGGCGAACCAAAGGGTTCGGCGGGCCGCCTGCCCAACTCTCGCCGGGACTCAGTCGTTCACTACAGTCCTCAAATGAATTACAATATAAATCTCAAATATTACAACATGTTCTTCAATAATTATATGTCATAAGCGAAGCGGAAACTAAATTTTCAACTATACATCAAATGATTCCAAATCCAAACTGTACAAGATATATGCCATCCAGCCACATGAATAAGTACTACTCGCCATTCCTTCGCCTTGAGCCCTGTGGAGGGGAATAAAATCGTTTTGGGGTGAGCTAGAAGCTCAGCGAGTAACCAGTAAAAGCAGTCATCAAATATATTTCACAATAATGCATTTCAATGATGTCATGATTCCAAGATCAAATGTACGTTTATTGCTCTCGTGAGCCAGTGAAATCATTGAACTTGAACACCCAACGCTCAAATAGATCATTTCACATTAACAGTGAGAGGGAGCCCCTTTTTGAGCTCCAGATAACATGAACATGAACCATAAACAGGGTGGAGACGTTGGTGTCCAACACAAGACTTTCCCAGAACTCATTGAAGCCAAAATCATATCTTGAATTCACATTCAAGCACGCATGAGATGCCGTCGAGTAAATAATGCAAGAAACATTTCAATAATAACTTTGGAAACAGTTTAGGGTCACTCACCTCCATGGCTCAGAAACCATCCATCAAATATCATCGCCTTACTCAAATCCAAGCCTTAGATCACAAACGCAAAGCAATCAAGCCCTTTAAAAGTTCGGACAGCACTTCCCCTAAATTTACTTACTTTTCCAGCCGTCATGGCTTCATTATATTTCTCATTCAAACCCAAAGGTACACACACAACAACAAGTTCATTCAATAGCCATTCAGCAAGCTCCCAGAAGTACAAATACAAGTCAAGCTAGGGAAATGTCCGGAAATGAAAGTTAAGCTCAAACCCAGAAAAATAGTTTTTGACATTATTTTACGGTAATTGCACCAAAGGCACTACGATTATCGGATGAAGGTCCAAGATCCACCGTTTCGAAGCTAAGAGATCGGGCTACAATGTTGTAGAAGGCAACTCTGTCCAGTATCGAGTGTAACCAGGTTAAAATTGCAAGATACTACACCAGAACCGCAAAAACAGGTTCACCAATCGCATTGTGGTGCAAACATCATGAATCAACCTAGCTAAGTCCAAATTCAGAAATTCCAAAGCCACCCGAAAGATAAGAAACAAGGCTACATTTCATCAGAAGACCTCAACAACCAATTCGGAAGCATTCCCAACCAAAATAACCAATTACAGACGCAATTCTCACATTCTGGTAAAACCAGGGCAGCAAGGGTAATTCCGTCTTTTCACAAGATACGCTGCTCGGATTGACCTGAAATTTAGAAAATTTCCGGGTTCTCACACTCATTCTTTCGGGGCGTCACAAACTCTCCTCCTTAAAAGAATGTCGTCCTCGACATTCCATCTTATACCAATCAAGTCGAGACATCCCGCAAGAATCACTAATATTTCAGACCAAACCCACTGTCCGGCATCCTAAACTTCAAGCCTAGGATACACTACAAGAATCTGAAGCCTAAGCTCTGATACCAACTGTGACGGCCCCACCTCCCCCTAAGGCGAACCAAAGGGTTCGGCGGGCCGCCTGCCCAGCTCTCGCCGGGACTCAGTCGTTCACTACAGTCCTCAAATGAATTACAATATAAATCTCAAATATTACAACATGTTCTTCAATAATTACATGTCATAAGCGAAGCGGAAACTAAATTTTCAACTATACATCAAATGATTCCAAATCCAAACTGTACAAGATATATGCCATCCAGCCACATGAATAAGTACTACTCGCCATTCCTTCGCCTTGAGCCCTGTGGAGGGGAATAAAATCGTTTTGGGGTGAGCTAGAAGCTCAGCGAGTAACCAGTAAAAGCAGTCATCAAATATATTTCACAATAATGCATTTCAATGATGTCATGATTCCAAGATCAAATGTACGTTTATTGCTCTCGTGAGCCAGTGAAATCATTGCACTTGAACACCCAACGCTCAAATAGATCATTTCACATTAACAGTGAGAGGGAGCCCCTTTTTGAGCTCCAGATAACATGAACATGAACCATAAACAGGGTGGAGACGTTGGTGTCCAACACAAGACTTTCCCAGAACTCATTGAAGCCAAAATCATATCTTGAATTCACATTCAAGCACGCATGAGATGCCGTCGAGTAAATAATGCAAGAAACATTTCAATAATAACTTTGGAAACAGTTTAGGGTCACTCACCTCCATGGCTCAGAAACCATCCATCAAATATCATCGCCTTACTCAAATCCAAGCCTTAGATCACAAACGCAAAGCAATCAAGCCCTTTAAAAGTTCGGACAGCACTTCCCCTAAATTTACATACTTTTCCAGCCGTCATGGCTTCATTATATTTCTCATTCAAACCCAAAGGTACACACACAACAACAAGTTCATTCAATAGCCATTCAGCAAGCTCCCAGAAGTACAAATACAAGTCAAGCTAGGGAAATGTCCGGAAATAAAAGTTAAGCACAAACCCAGAAAAATAGTTTTTGACATTATTTTACGGTAATTGCACCAAAGGCACTACGATTATCGGATAAAGGTCCAAGACCCACCGTTTCGAAACTAAGAGATCGGGCTACAATGTTGTAGAAGGCAACTCTGTCCAGTATCGAGTGTAACCAGGTCAAAATTCCAAGATACTACACCAAAACCGCAAAAACAGGTTCACCAATCGCATTGTGGTGCAAACATCATGAATCAACCTAGCTAAGTCCAAATTCAGAAATTCCAAAGCCATCCGAAAGATAAGAAACAGGGCTACATTTCATCAGAAGACCTCAACAACCAATTCGGAAGCATTCCCAACCAAAATAACCAATTACAGACGCAATTCTCACATTCGGGTAAAATCGGGGCTGCAAGGGTAATTCCGTCTTTTCACAAGATACGCAGCTCGTATTGACCTGAAAATTAGAAAATTTCCGGGTTCTCACACTCATTCTTTCGGGGCGTCACAAACTCCCCTCCTTAAAAGAATGTCGTCCTCGACATTCCATCTTATACCAATCAAGTCGAAACATCCCGCAAGAATCACTAATATTTCAGACCAAACCCACTGTCCGGCATCCTAAACTTCAAGCCTAGGATACACTACAAGAATCTGAAGCCTAAGCTCTGATACCAACTGTGACGGCCCCACCTCTCCCTAAGGCGAACCAAAGGGTTCGGCGGGCCGCCTACCCAATTCTCGCCGGGACTCAGTCGTTCACTACAGTCCTCAAATGAATTACAATATAAATCTCAAATATTACAACATGTTCTTCAACAATTACATGTCATAAGCGAAGCTGAAACTAAATTTTCAACTATACATCAAATGATTCCAAATCCAAACTGTACAAGATATATGCCATCCAGCCACATGAATAAGTACTACTCGCCATTCCTTCGCCTTGAGCCCTGTGGAGGGGAATAAAATCGTTTTGGGGTGAGCTAGAAGCTCAGCGAGTAACCAGTAAAAGCAGTCATCAAATATATTTCACAATAATGCATTTCAATGATGTCATGATTCCAAGATCAAATGTACGTTTATTGCTCTCGTGAGCCAGTGAAATCATTGCACTTGAACACCCAACGCTCAAATAGATCATTTCACATTAACAGTGAGAGGGAGCCCCTTTTTGAGCTCCAGATAACATGAACATGAACCATAAACAGGGTGGAGACGTTGGTGTCCAACACAAGACTTTCCCAGAACTCATTGAAGCAAAATCATATCTTGAATTCACATTCAAGCACGCATGAGATGCCGTCGAGTAAATAATGCAAGAAACATTTCAATAATAACTTTGGAAACAGTTTAGGGTCACTCACCTCCATGGCTCAGAAACCATCCATCAAATATCATCGCCTTACTCAAATCCAATCCTTAGATCACAAACGCAAAGCAATCAAGCCCTTTAAAAGTTCGGACAGCACTTCCCCTAAATTTACTTACTTTTCCAGCCGTCATGGCTTCATTATATTTCTCATTCAAACCCAAAGGTACACACACAACAACAAGTTCATTCAATAGCCATTCAGCAAGCTCCCAGAAGTACAAATACAAGTCAAGCTAGGGAAATGTCCGGAAATGAAAGTTAAGCTCAAACCCAGAAAAATAGTTTTTGACATTATTTTACGGTAATTGCACCAAAGGCACTACGATTATCGGATAAAGGTCCAAGACCCACCGTTTCGAAGCTAAGAGATCGGGCTACAATGTTGTAGAAGGCAACTCTGTCCAGTATCGAGTGTAACCAGGTCAAAATTGCAAGATACTACACCAGAACCGCAAAAACAGGTTCACCAATCGCATTGTGGTGCAAACATCATGAATCAACCTAGCTAAGTCCAAATTCAGAAATTCCAAAGCCATCCGAAAGATAAGAAACAGGGCTACATTTCATCAGAAGATCTCAACAACCAATTCGGAAGCATTCCCAACCAAAATAACCAATTACAGACGCAATTCTCACATTCTGGTAAAACCAGGGCAGCAAGGGTAATTCCGTCTTTTCACAAGATACGCTGCTCGGATTGACCTGAAAATTAGAAAATTTCCGGGTTCTCACACTCATTCTTTCGGGGCGTCACAAACTCTCCTCCTTAAAAGAATGTCGTCCTCGACATTCCATCTTATACCAATCAAGTCGAGACATCCCGCAAGAATCACTAATATTTCAGACCAAACCCACTGTCCGGCATCCTAAACTTCAAGCCTAGGATACACTACAAGAATCTGAAGCCTAAGCTCTGATACCAACTGTGACGGCCCCACCTCCCCCTAAGGCGAACCAAAGGGTTCGGCGGGCCGCCTGCCCAGCTCTCGCCGGGACTCAGTCGTTCACTACAGTCCTCAAATGAATTACAATATAAATCTCAAATATTACAACATGTTCTTCAATAATTACATGTCATAAGCGAAGCGGAAACTAAATTTTCAACTATACATCAAATGATTCCAAATCCAAACTGTACAAGATATATGCCATCCAGCCGCATGAATAAGTACTACTCGCCATTCCTTCGCCTTGAGCCCTGTGGAGGGGAATAAAATCGTTTTGGGGTGAGCTAGAAGCTCAGCGAGTAACCAGTAAAAGCAGTCATCAAATATATTTCACAATAATGCATTTCAATGATGTCATGATTCCAAGATCAAATGTACGTTTATTGCTCTCGTGAGCCAGTGAAATCATTGCACTTGAACACCCAACGCTCAAATAGATCATTTCACATTAACAGTGAGAGGGAGCCCCTTTTTGAGCTCCAGATAACATGAACATGAACCATAAACAGGGTGGAGACGTTGGTGTCCAACACAAGACTTTCCCAGAACTCATTGAAGCCAAAATCATATCTTGAATTCACATTCAAGCACGCATGAGATGCCGTCGAGTAAATAATGCAAGAAACATTTCAATAATAACTTTGGAAACAGTTTAGGGTCACTCACCTCCATGGCTCAGAAACCATCCATCAAATATCATCGCCTTACTCAAATCCAAGCCTTAGATCACAAACGCAAAGCAATCAAGCCCTTTAAAAGTTCGGACAGCACTTCCCCTAAATTTACATACTTTTCCAGCCGTCATGGCTTCATTATATTTCTCATTCAAACCCAAAGGTACACACACAACAACAAGTTCATTCAATAGCCATTCAGCAAGCTCCCAGAAGTACAAATACAAGTCAAGCTAGGGAAATGTCCGGAAATAAAAGTTAAGCACAAACCCAGAAAAATAGTTTTTGACATTATTTTACGGTAATTGCACCAAAGGCACTACGATTATCGGATAAAGGTCCAAGACCCACCGTTTCGAAACTAAGAGATCGGGCTACAATGTTGTAGAAGGCAACTCTGTCCAGTATCGAGTGTAACCAGGTCAAAATTCCAAGATACTACACCAAAACCGCAAAAACAGGTTCACCAATCGCATTGTGGTGCAAACATCATGAATCAACCTAGCTAAGTCCAAATTCAGAAATTCCAAAGCCATCCGAAAGATAAGAAACAGGGCTACATTTCATCAGAAGACCTCAACAACCAATTCGGAAGCATTCCCAACCAAAATAACCAATTACAGACGCAATTCTCACATTCGGGTAAAATCGGGGCTGCAAGGGTAATTCCGTCTTTTCACAAGATACGCAGCTCGTATTGACCTGAAAATTAGAAAATTTCCGGGTTCTCACACTCATTCTTTCGGGGCGTCACAAACTCCCCTCCTTAAAAGAATGTCGTCCTCGACATTCCATCTTATACCAATCAAGTCGAAACATCCCGCAAGAATCACTAATATTTCAGACCAAACCCACTGTCCGGCATCCTAAACTTCAAGCCTAGGATACACTACAAGAATCTGAAGCCTAAGCTCTGATACCAACTGTGACGGCCCCACCTCTCCCTAAGGCGAACCAAAGGGTTCGGCGGGCCGCCTACCCAATTCTCGCCGGGACTCAGTCGTTCACTACAGTCCTCAAATGAATTACAATATAAATCTCAAATATTACAACATGTTCTTCAACAATTACATGTCATAAGCGAAGCTGAAACTAAATTTTCAACTATACATCAAATGATTCCAAATCCAAACTGTACAAGATATATGCCATCCAGCCACATGAATAAGTACTACTCGCCATTCCTTCGCCTTGAGCCCTGTGGAGGGGAATAAAATCGTTTTGGGGTGAGCTAGAAGCTCAGCGAGTAACCAGTAAAAGCAGTCATCAAATATATTTCACAATAATGCATTTCAATGATGTCATGATTCCAAGATCAAATGTACGTTTATTGCTCTCGTGAGCCAGTGAAATCATTGCACTTGAACACCCAACGCTCAAATAGATCATTTCACATTAACAGTGAGAGGGAGCCCCTTTTTGAGCTCCAGATAACATGAACATGAACCATAAACAGGGTGGAGACGTTGGTGTCCAACACAAGACTTTCCCAGAACTCATTGAAGCAAAATCATATCTTGAATTCACATTCAAGCACGCATGAGATGCCGTCGAGTAAATAATGCAAGAAACATTTCAATAATAACTTTGGAAACAGTTTAGGGTCACTCACCTCCATGGCTCAGAAACCATCCATCAAATATCATCGCCTTACTCAAATCCAATCCTTAGATCACAAACGCAAAGCAATCAAGCCCTTTAAAAGTTCGGACAGCACTTCCCCTAAATTTACTTACTTTTCCAGCCGTCATGGCTTCATTATATTTCTCATTCAAACCCAAAGGTACACACACAACAACAAGTTCATTCAATAGCCATTCAGCAAGCTCCCAGAAGTACAAATACAAGTCAAGCTAGGGAAATGTCCGGAAATGAAAGTTAAGCTCAAACCCAGAAAAATAGTTTTTGACATTATTTTACGGTAATTGCACCAAAGGCACTACGATTATCGGATAAAGGTCCAAGACCCACCGTTTCGAAGCTAAGAGATCGGGCTACAATGTTGTAGAAGGCAACTCTATCCAGTATCGAGTGTAACCAGGTCAAAATTGCAAGATACTACACCAGAACCGCAAAAATAGGTTCACCAATCGCATTGTGGTGCAAACATCATGAATCAACCTAGCTAAGTCCAAATTCAGAAATTCCAAAGCCATCCGAAAGATAAGAAACAGGGCTACATTTCATCAGAAGACCTCAACAACCAATTCGGAAGCATTCCCAACCAAAATAACCAATTACAGACGCAATTCTCACATTCTGGTAAAACCAGGGCAGCAAGGGTAATTCCGTCTTTTCACAAGATACGCTGCTCGGATTGACCTGAAATTTAGAAAATTTCCGGGTTCTCACACTCATTCTTTCGGGGCGTCACAAACTCTCCTCCTTAAAAGAATGTCGTCCTCGACATTCCATCTTATACCAATCAAGTCGAGACATCCCGCAAGAATCACTAATATTTCAGACCAAACCCACTGTCCGGCATCCTAAACTTCAAGCCTAGGATACACTACAAGAATCTGAAGCCTAAGCTCTGATACCAACTGTGACGGCCCCACCTCCCCCTAAGGCGAACCAAAGGGTTCGGCGGGCCGCCTGCCCAGCTCTCGCCGGGACTCAGTCGTTCACTACAGTCCTCAAATGAATTACAATATAAATCTCAAATATTACAACATGTTCTTCAATAATTACATGTCATAAGCGAAGCGGAAACTAAATTTTCAACTATACATCAAATGATTCCAAATCCAAACTGTACAAGATATATGCCATCCAGCCACATGAATAAGTACTACTCGCCATTCCTTCGCCTTGAGCCCTGTGGAGGGGAATAAAATCGTTTTGGGGTGAGCTAGAAGCTCAGCGAGTAACCAGTAAAAGCAGTCATCAAATATATTTCACAACAATGCATTTCAATGATGTCATGATTCCAAGATCAAATGTACGTTTATTGCTCTCGTGAGCCAGTGAAATCATTGCACTTGAACACCCAACGCTCAAATAGATCATTTCACATTAACAGTGAGAGGGAGCCCCTTTTTGAGCTCCAGATAACATGAACATGAACCATAAACAGGGTGGAGACGTTGGTGTCCAACAAAAGACTTTCCCAGAACTCATTGAAGCCAAAATCATATCTTGAATTCACATTCAAGCACGCATGAGATGCCGTCGAGTAAATAATGCTAGAAACATTTCAATAATAACTTTGGAAACAGTTTAGGGTCACTCACCTCCATGGCTCAGAAACCATCCATCAAATATCATCGCCTTACTCAAATCCAAGCCTTAGATCACAAACGCAAAGCAATCAAGCCCTTTAAAAGTTCGGACAGCACTTCCCCTAAATTTACATTCTTTTCCAGCCGTCATGGCTTCATTATATTTCTCATTCAAACCCAAAGGTACACACACAACAACAAGTTCATTCAATAGCCATTCAGCAAGCTCCCAGAAGTACAAATACAAGTCAAGCTAGGGAAATGTCCGGAAATAAAAGTTAAGCACAAACCCAGAAAAATAGTTTTTGACATTATTTTACGGTAATTGCACCAAAGGCACTACGATTATCGGATAAAGGTCCAAGACCCACCGTTTCGAAACTAAGAGATCGGGCTACAATGTTGTAGAAGGCAACTCTGTCCAGTATCGAGTGTAACCAGGTCAAAATTCCAAGATACTACACCAAAACCGCAAAAACAGGTTCACCAATCGCATTGTGGTGCAAACATCATGAATCAACCTAGCTAAGTCCAAATTCAGAAATTCCAAAGCCATCCGAAAGATAAGAAACAGGGCTACATTTCATCAGAAGACCTCAACAACCAATTCGGAAGCATTCCCAACCAAAATAACCAATTACAGACGCAATTCTCACATTCGGGTAAAATCGGGGCTGCAAGGGTAATTCTGTCTTTTCACAAGATACGCAGCTCGTATTGACCTGAAAATTAGAAAATTTCCGGGTTCTCACACTCATTCTTTCGGGGCGTCACAAACTCCCCTCCTTAAAAGAATGTCGTCCTCGACATTCCATCTTATACCAATCAAGTCGAAACATCCCGCAAGAATCACTAATATTTCAGACCAAACCCACTGTCCGGCATCCTAAACTTCAAGCCTAGGATACACTACAAGAATCTGAAGCCTAAGCTCTGATACCAACTGTGACGGCCCCACCTCTCCCTAAGGCGAACCAAAGGGTTCGGCGGGCCGCCTACCCAATTCTCGCCGGGACTCAGTCGTTCACTACAGTCCTCAAATGAATTACAATATAAATCTCAAATATTACAACATGTTCTTCAATAATTACATGTCATAAGCGAAGCGGAAACTAAATTTTCAACTATACATCAAATGATTCCAAATCCAAACTGTACAAGATATATGCCATCCAGCCACATGAATAAGTACTACTCGCCATTCCTTCGCCTTGAGCCCTGTGGAGGGGAATAAAATCGTTTTGGGGTGAGGTAGAAGCTCAGCGAGTAACCAGTAAAAGCAGTCATCAAATATATTTCACAATAATGCATTTCAATGATGTCATGATTCCAAGATCAAATGTACGTTTATTGCTCTCGTGAGCCAGTGAAATCATTGCACTTGAACACCCAACGCTCAAATAGATCATTTCACATTAACAGTGAGAGGGAGCCCCTTTTTGAGCTCCAGATAACATGAACATGAACCATAAACAGGGTGGAGACGTTGGTGTCCAACACAAGACTTTCCCAGAACTCATTGAAGCCAAAATCATATCTTGAATTCACATTCAAGCACGCATGAGATGCCGTCGAGTAAATAATGCCAGAGACATTTCAATAATAACTTTGGAAACAGTTTAGCGTCACTCACCTCCATGGCTCAGAAACCATCCATCAAATATCATCGCCTTACTCAAATCCAAGCCTTAGATCACAAACGCAAAGCAATCAAGCCCTTTAAAAGTTCGGACAGCACTTCCCCTAAATTTACTTACTTTTCCAGCCGTCATGGCTTCATTATATTTCTCATTCAAACCCAAAGGTACACACACAACAACAAGTTCATTCAATAGCCATTCAGCAAGCTCCCAGAAGTACAAATACAAGTCAAGCTAGGGAAATGTCCGGAAATGAAAGTTAAGCTCAAACCCAGAAAAATAGTTTTTGACATTATTTTACGGTAATTGCACCAAAGGCACTACGATTATCGGATAAAGGTCCAAGACCCACCGTTTCGAAGCTAAGAGATCGGGCTACAATGTTGTAGAAGGCAACTCTATCCAGTATCGAGTGTAACCAGGTCAAAATTGCAAGATACTACACCAGAACCGCAAAAACAGGTTCACCAATCGCATTGTGGTGCAAACATCATGAATCAACCTATCTAAGTCCAAATTCAGAAATTCCAAAGCCATCCGAAAGATAAGAAACAGGGCTACATTTCATCAGAAGACCTCAACAACCAATTCGGAAGCATTCCCAACCAAAATAACCAATTACAGACGCAATTCTCACATTCTGGTAAAACCAGGGCAGCAAGGGTAATTCCGTCTTTTCACAAGATACGCTGCTCGGATTGACCTGAAAATTAGAAAATTTCCGGGTTCTCACACTCATTCTTTCGGGGCGTCACAAACTCTCCTCCTTAAAAGAATGTCGTCCTCGACATTCCATCTTATACCAATCAAGTCGAGACATCCCGCAAGAATCACTAATATTTCAGACCAAACCCACTGTCCGGCATCCTAAACTTCAAGCCTAGGATATACTACAAGAATCTGAAGCCTAAGCTCTGATACCAACTGTGACGGCCCCACCTCCCCCTAAGGCGAATCAAAGGGTTCGGCGGGCCGCCTGCCCAGCTCTCGCCGGGACTCAGTCGTTCACTACAGTCCTCAAATGAATTACAATATAAATCTCAAATATTACAACATGTTCTTCAATAATTACATGTCATAAGCGAAGCGGAAACTAAATTTTCAACTATACATCAAATGATTCCAAATCCAAACTGTACAAGATATATGACATCCAGCCGCATGAATAAGTACTACTCGCCATTCCTTCGCCTTGAGCCCTGTGGAGGGGAATAAAATCGTTTTGGGGTGAGCTAGAAGCTCAGCGAGTAACCAGTAAAAGCAGTCATCAAATATATTTCACAATAATGCATTTCAATGATGTCATGATTCCAAGATCAAATGTACATTTATTGCTCTCGTGAGCCAGTGAAATCATTGCACTTGAACACCCAACGCTCAAATAGATCATTTCACATTAACAGTGAGAGGGAGCCCCTTTTTGAACTCCAGATAACATGAACATGAACCATAAACAGGGTGGAGACGTTGGTGTCCAACACAAGACTTTCCCAGAACTCATTGAAGCCAAAATCATATCTTGAATTCACATTCAAGCACGCATGAGATGCCGTCGAGTAAATAATGCAAGAAACATTTCAATAATAACTTTGGAAACAGTTTAGGGTCACTCACCTCCATGGCTCAGAAACCATCCATCAAATATCATCGCCTTACTCAAATCCAAGCCTTAGATCACAAACGCAAAGCAATCAAGCCCTTTAAAAGTTCGGACAGCACTTCCCCTAAATTCACTTACTTTTCCAGCCGTCATGGCTTCATTATATTTCTCATTCAAACCCAAAGGTACACACACAACAACAAGTTCATTCAATAGCCATTCAGCAAGCTCCCAGAAGTACAAATACAAGTCAAGCTAGGGAAATGTCCGGAAATGAAAGTTAAGCTCAAACCCAGAAAAATAGTTTTTGACATTATTTTACGGTAATTGCACCAAAGGCACTACGATTATCGGATAAAGGTCCAAGACCCACCGTTTCGAAGCTAAGAGATCGGGCTACAATGTTGTAGAAGGCAACTCTGTCCAGTATCGAGTGTAACCAGGTCAAAATTGCAAGATACTACACCAGAACCGCAAAAACAGGTTCACCAATCGCATTGTGGTGCAAACATCATGAATCAACCTAGCTAAGTCCAAATTCAGAAATTCCAAAGCCATCCGAAAGATAAGAAACAGGGCTACATTTCATCAGAAGACCTCAACAACCAATTCGGAAGCATTCCCAACCAAAATAACCAATTACAGACGCAATTCTCACATTCGGGTAAAATCGGGGCTGCAAGGGTAATTCCGTCTTTTCACAAGATACGCTGCTCGTATTGACCTGAAAATTAGAAAATTTCCGGGTTCTCACACTCATTCTTTCGGGGCGTCACAAACTCCCCTCCTTAAAAGAATGTCGTCCTCAACATTCCATCTTATACCAATCAAGTCGAGACATCCCGCAAGAATCACTAATATTTCAGACCAAACCCACTGTCCGACATCCTAAACTTCAAGCCTAGGATACACTACAAGAATCTGAAGCCTAAGCTCTGATACCAACTGTGACGGCCCCACCTCTCCCTAAGGCGAACCAAAGGGTTCGGCGGGCCGCCTGCCCAGCTCTCGCCGGGACTCAGTCGTTCACTACAGTCCTCAAATGAATTACAATATAAATCTCAAATATTACAACATGTTCTTCAATAATTACATGTCATAAGCGAAGCGGAAACTAAATTTTCAACTATACATCAAATGATTCCAAATCCAAACTGTACAAGATATATGCCATCCAGCCACATGAATAAGTACTACTCGCCATTCCTTCGCCCTGAGCCCTGTTGAGGGGAATAAAATCGTTTTGGGGTGAGCTAGAAGCTCAGCGAGTAACCAGTAAAAGCAGTCATCAAATATATTTCACAACAATGCATTTCAATGATGTCATGATTCCAAGATCAAATGTACGTTTATTGCTCTCGTGAGCCAGTGAAATCATTGCACTTGAACACCCAACGCTCAAATAGATCATTTCACATTAACAGTGAGAGGGAGCCCCTTTTTGAGCTCCAGATAACATGAACATGAACCATAAACAGGGTGGAGACGTTGGTGTCCAGCACAAGATTTTCCCAGAACTCATTGAAGCCAAAATCATATCATGAATTCACATGCAAGCACGCATGAGATGCCGTCGAGTAAATAATGCCAGAGACATTTCAATAATAACTTTGGAAACAGTTTAGCGTCACTCACCTCCATGGCTCAGAAACCATCCATCAAATATCATCGCCTTACTCAAATCCAAGCCTTAGATCACAAACGCAAAGCAATCAAGCCCTTTAAAAGTTCGGACAGCACTTCCCCTAAATTCACTTACTTTTCCAGCCGTCATGGCTTCATTATATTTCTCATTCAAACCCAAAGGTACACACACAACAACAAGTTCATTCAATAGCCATTCAGCAAGCTCCCAGAAGTACAAATACAAGTCAAGCTAGGGAAATGTCCGGAAATAAAAGTTAAGCACAAACCCAGAAAAATAGTTTTTGACATTATTTTACGGTAATTGCACCAAAGGCACTACGATTATCGGATAAAGGTCCAAGACCCACCGTTTCGAAACTAAGAGATCGGGCTA
Organism: Coffea arabica; assembly: GCF_036785885.1. Classification (NCBI taxonomy): domain Eukaryota; kingdom Viridiplantae; phylum Streptophyta; class Magnoliopsida; order Gentianales; family Rubiaceae; genus Coffea; species Coffea arabica. Next base: position 18,521,655 of record NC_092318.1, on the reverse strand, counting down.
CAATGTTGTAGAAGGCAACTCTGTCCAGTATCGAGTGTAACCAGGTCAAAATTCCAAGATACTACACCAAAACCGCAAAAACAGGTTCACCAATCGCATTGTGGTGCAAACATCATGAATCAACCTAGCTAAGTCCAAATTCAGAAATTCCAAAGCCATCCGAAAGATAAGAAACAGGGCTACATTTCATCAGAAGACCTCAATAACCAATTCGGAAGCATTCCCAACCAAAATAACCAATTACAGACGCAATTCTCACATTCGGGTAAAATCGGGGCTGCAAGGGTAATTCCGTCTTTTCACAAGATACGCAGCTCGTATTGACCTGAAAATTAGAAAATTTCCGGGTTCTCACACTCATTCTTTCGGGGCGTCACAAACTCCCCTCCTTAAAAGAATGTCGTCCTCGACATTCCATCTTATACCAATCAAGTCGAAACATCCCGCAAGAATCACTAATATTTCAGACCAAACCCACTGTCCGGCATCCTAAACTTCAAGCCTAGGATACACTACAAGAATCTGAAGCCTAAGCTCTGATACCAACTGTGACGGCCCCACCTCTCCCTAAGGCGAACCAAAGGGTTCGGCGGGCCGCCTACCCAATTCTCGCCGGGACTCAGTCGTTCACTACAGTCCTCAAATGAATTACAATATAAATCTCAAATATTACAACATGTTCTTCAACAATTACATGTCATAAGCGAAGCTGAAACTAAATTTTCAACTATACATCAAATGATTCCAAATCCAAACTGTACAAGATATATGCCATCCAGCCACATGAATAAGTACTACTCGCCATTCCTTCGCCTTGAGCCCTGTGGAGGGGAATAAAATCGTTTTGGGGTGAGCTAGAAGTTCAGCGAGTAACCAGTAAAAGCAGTCATCAAATATATTTCACAATAATGCATTTCAATGATGTCATGATTCCAAGATCAAATGTACGTTTATTGCTCTCGTGAGCCAGTGAAATCATTGCACTTGAACACCCAACGCTCAAATAGATCATTTCACATTAACAGTGAGAGGGAGCCCCTTTTTGAGCTCCAGATAACATGAACATGAACCATAAACAGGGTGGAGACGTTGGTGTCCAACACAAGACTTTCCCAGAACTCATTGAAGCCAAAATCATATCTTGAATTCACATTCAAGCACGCATGAGATGCGTCGAGTAAATAATGCAAGAAACATTTCAATAATAACTTTGTAAACAGTTTAGGGTCACTCACCTCCATGGCTCAGAAACCATCCATCAAATATCATCGCCTTACTCAAATCCAATCCTTAGATCACAAACGCAAAGCAATCAAGCCCTTTAAAAGTTCGGACAGCACTTCCCCTAAATTTACTTACTTTTCCAGCCGTCATGGCTTCATTATATTTCTCATTCAAACCCAAAGGTACACACACAACAACAAGTTCATTCAATAGCCATTCAGCAAGCTCCCAGAAGTACAAATACAAGTCAAGCTAGGGAAATGTCCGGAAATGAAAGTTAAGCTCAAACCCAGAAAAATAGTTTTTGACATTATTTTACGGTAATTGCACCAAAGGCACTACGATTATCGGATAAAGGTGCAAGACCCACCGTTTCGAAGCTAAGAGATCGGGCTACAATGTTGTAGAAGGCAACTCTATCCAGTATCGAGTGTAACCAGGTCAAAATTGCAAGATACTACACCAGAACCGCAAAAACAGGTTCACCAATCGCATTGTGGTGCAAACATCATGAATCAACCTAGTTAAGTCCAAATTCAGAAATTCCAAAGCCATCCGAAAGATAAGAAACAGGGCTACATTTCATCAGAAGACCTCAACAACCAATTCGGAAGCATTCCCAACCAAAATAACCAATTACAGACGCAATTCTCACATTCTGGTAAAACCAGGGCAGCAAGGGTAATTCCGTCTTTTCACAAGATACGCTGCTCGGATTGACCTGAAAATTAGAAAATTTCCGGGTTCTCACACTCATTCTTTCGGGGCGTCACAAACTCCCCTCCTTAAAAGAATGTCGTCCTCGACATTCCATCTTATACCAATCAAGTCGAGACATCCCGCAAGAATCACTAATATTTCAGACCAAACCCACTGTCCGGCATCCTAAACTTCAAGCCTAGGATACACTACAAGAATCTGAAGCCTAAGCTCTGATACCAACTGTGACGGCCCCACCTCTCCCTAAGGCGAACCAAAGGGTTCGGCGGGCCGCCTGCCCAACTCTCGCCGGGACTCAGTCGTTCACTACAGTTCTCAAATGAATTACAATATAAATCTCAAATATTACAACATGTTCTTCAATAATTATATGTCATAAGCGAAGCGGAAACTAAATTTTCAACTATACATCAAATGATTCCAAATCCAAACTGTACAAGATATATGCCATCCAGCCACATGAATAAGTACTACTCGCCATTCCTTCGCCTTGAGCCCTGTGGAGGGGAATAAAATCGTTTTGGGGTGAGCTAGAAGCTCAGCGAGTAACCAGTAAAAGCAGTCATCAAATATATTTCACAATAATGCATTTCAATGATGTCATGATTCCAAGATCAAATGTACGTTTATTGCTCTCGTGAGCCAGTGAAATCATTGAACTTGAACACCCAACGCTCAAATAGATCATTTCACATTAACAGTGAGAGGGAGCCCCTTTTTGAGCTCCAGATAACATGAACATGAACCATAAACAGGGTGGAGACGTTGGTGTCCAACACAAGACTTTCCCAGAACTCATTGAAGCCAAAATCATATCTTGAATTCACATTCAAGCACGCATGAGATGCCGTCGAGTAAATAATGCAAGAAACATTTCAATAATAACTTTGGAAACAGTTTAGGGTCACTCACCTCCATGGCTCAGAAACCATCCATCAAATATCATCGCCTTACTCAAATCCAAGCCTTAGATCACAAACGCAAAGCAATCAAGCCCTTTAAAAGTTCGGACAGCACTTCCCCTAAATTTACTTACTTTTCCAGCCGTCATGGCTTCATTATATTTCTCATTCAAACCCAAAGGTACACACACAACAACAAGTTCATTCAATAGCCATTCAGCAAGCTCCCAGAAGTACAAATACAAGTCAAGCTAGGGAAATGTCCGGAAATGAAAGTTAAGCTCAAACCCAGAAAAATAGTTTTTGACATTATTTTACGGTAATTGCACCAAAGGCACTACGATTATCGGATGAAGGTCCAAGACCCACCGTTTCGAAGCTAAGAGATCGGGCTACAATGTTGTAGAAGGCTACTCTGTCCAGTATCGAGTGTAACCAGGTTAAAATTGCAAGATACTACACCAGAACCGCAAAAACAGGTTCACCAATCGCATTGTGGTGCAAACATCATGAATCAACCTACCTAAGTCCAAATTCAGAAATTCCAAAGCCATCCGAAAGATAAGAAACAGGGCTACATTTCATCAGAAGACCTCAACAACCAATTCGGAAGCATTCCCAACCAAAATAACCAATTACAGACGCAATTCTCACATTCTGGTAAAACCAGGGCAGCAAGGGTAATTCCGTCTTTTCACAAGATACGCTGCTCGGATTGACCTGAAAATTAGAAAATTTCCGGGTTCTCACACTCATTCTTTCGGGGCGTCACAAACTCCCCTCCTTAAAAGAATGTCGTCCTCGACATTCCATCTTATACCAATCAAGTCGAGACATCCCGCAAGAATCACTAATATTTCAGACCAAACCCACTGTCCGGCATCCTAAACTTCAAGCCTAGGATACACTACAAGAATCTGAAGCCTAAGCTCTGATACCAACTGTGACGGCCCCACCTCTCCCTAAGGCGAACCAAAGGGTTCGGCGGGCCGCCTGCCCAGCTCTCGCCGGGACTCAGTCGTTCACTACAGTCCTCAAATGAATTACAATATAAATCTCAAATATTACAACATGTTCTTCAATAATTACATGTCATAAGCGAAGCGGAAACTAAATTTTCAACTATACATCAAATGATTCCAAATCCAAACTGTACAAGATATATGCCATCCAGCCACATGAATAAGTACTACTCGCCATTCCTTCGCCTTGAGCCCTGTTGAGGGGAATAAAATCGTTTTGGGGTGAGCTAGAAGCTCAGCGAGTAACCAGTAAAAGCAGTCATCAAATATATTTCACAACAATGCATTTCAATGATGTCATGATTCCAAGATCAAATGTACGTTTATTGCTCTCGTGAGCCAGTGAAATCATTGCACTTGAACACCCAACGCTCAAATAGATCATTTCACATTAACAGTGAGAGGGAGCCCCTTTTTGAGCTCCAGATAACATGAACATGAACCATAAACAGGGTGGAGACGTTGGTGTCCAACACAAGATTTTCCCAGAATTCATTGAAGCCAAAATCATATCTTGAATTCACATGCAAGCACGCATGAGATGCCGTCGAGTAAATAATGCCAGAAACATTTCAATAATAACTTTGGAAACAGTTTAGGGTCACTCACCTCCATGGCTCAGAAACCATCCATCAAATATCATCGCCTTACTCAAATCCAAGCCTTAGATCACAAACGCAAAGCAATCAAGCCCTTTAAAAGTTCGGACAGCACTTCCCCTAAATTTACTTACTTTTCCAGCCGTCATGGCTTCATTATATTTCTCATTCAAACCCAAAGGTACACACACAACAACAAGTTCATTCAATAGCCATTCAGCAAGCTCCCAGAAGTACAAATACAAGTCAAGCTAGGGAAATGTCCGGAAATGAAAGTTAAGCTCAAACCCAGAAAAACAGTTTTTGACATCATTTTACGGTAATGGCACCAAAGGCACTACGATTATCGGATAAAGGTCCAAGACCCACCGTTTCGAAGCTAAGAGATCGGGCTACAATGTTGTAGAAGGCAACTCTGTCCAGTATCGAGTGTAACCAGGTCAAAAATGCAAGATACTACACCAGAACCGCAAAAACAGGTTCACCAATCGCATTGTGGTGCAAACATCATGAATCAACCTACCTAAGTCCAAATTCAGAAATTCCAAAGCCATCCGAAAGATAAGAAACAGGGCTACATTTCATCAGAAGACCTCAACAACCAATTCGGAAGCATTCCCAACCAAAATAACCAATTACAGACGCAATTCTCACATTCTGGTAAAACCAGGGCAGCAAGGGTAATTCCGTCTTTTCACAAGATACGCTGCTCGGATTGACCTGAAAATTAGAAAATTTCCGGGTTCTCACACTCATTCTTTCGGGGCGTCACAAACTCTCCTCCTTAAAAGAATGTCGTCCTCGACATTCCATCTTATACCAATCAAGTCGAGACATCCCGCAAGAATCACTAATATTTCAGACCAAACCCACTGTCCGGCATCCTAAACTTCAAGCCTAGGATACACTACAAGAATCTGAAGCCTAAGCTCTGATACCAACTGTGACGGCCCCACCTCCCCCTAAGGCGAACCAAAGGGTTCGGCGGGCCGCCTGCCCAGCTCTCGCCGGGACTCAGTCGTTCACTACAGTTCTCAAATGAATTACAATATAAATCTCAAATATTACAACATGTTCTTCAATAATTACATGTCATAAGCGAAGCGGAAACTAAATTTTCAACTATACATCAAATGATTCCAAATCCAAACTGTACAAGATATATGCCATCCAGCCGCATGAATAAGTACTACTCGCCATTCCTTCGCCTTGAGCCCTGTGGAGGGGAATAAAATCGTTTTGGGGTGAGCTAGAAGCTCAGCGAGTAACCAGTAAAAGCAGTCATCAAATATATTTCACAATAATGCATTTCAATGATGTCATGATTCCAAGATCAAATGTACATTTATTGCTCTCGTGAGCCAGTGAAATCATTGCACTTGAACACCCAACGCTCAAATAGATCATTTCACATTAACAGTGAGAGGGAGCCCCTTTTTGAGCTCCAGATAACATGAACATGAACCATAAACAGGGTGGAGACGTTGGTGTCCAGCACAAGATTTTCCCAGAACTCATTGAAGCCAAAATCATATCATGAATTCACATGCAAGCACGCATGAGATGCCGTCGAGTAAATAATGCCAGAGACATTTCAATAATAACTTTGGAAACAGTTTAGCGTCACTCACCTCCATGGCTCAGAAACCATCCATCAAATATCATCGCCTTACTCAAATCCAAGCCTTAGATCACAAACGCAAAGCAATCAAGCCCTTTAAAAGTTCGGACAGCACTTCCCCTAAATTCACTTACTTTTCCAGCCGTCATGGCTTCATTATATTTCTCATTCAAACCCAAAGGTACACACACAACAACAAGTTCATTCAATAGCCATTCAGCAAGCTCCCAGAAGTACAAATACAAGTCAAGCTAGGGAAATGTCCGGAAATAAAAGTTAAGCACAAACCCAGAAAAATAGTTTTTGACATTATTTTACGGTAATTGCACCAAAGGCACTACGATTATCGGATAAAGGTCCAAGACCCACCGTTTCGAAACTAAGAGATCGGGCTACAATGTTGTAGAAGGCAACTCTGTCCAGTATCGAGTGTAACCAGGTCAAAATTCCAAGATACTACACCAAAACCGCAAAAACAGGTTCACCAATCGCATTGTGGTGCAAACATCATGAATCAACCTAGCTAAGTCCAAATTCAGAAATTCCAAAGCCATCCGAAAGATAAGAAACAGGGCTACATTTCATCAGAAGACCTCAATAACCAATTCGGAAGCATTCCCAACCAAAATAACCAATTACAGACGCAATTCTCACATTCGGGTAAAATCGGGGCTGCAAGGGTAATTCCGTCTTTTCACAAGATACGCAGCTCGTATTGACCTGAAAATTAGAAAATTTCCGGGTTCTCACACTCATTCTTTCGGGGCGTCACAAACTCCCCTCCTTAAAAGAATGTCGTCCTCGACATTCCATCTTATACCAATCAAGTCGAAACATCCCGCAAGAATCACTAATATTTCAGACCAAACCCACTGTCCGGCATCCTAAACTTCAAGCCTAGGATACACTACAAGAATCTGAAGCCTAAGCTCTGATACCAACTGTGACGGCCCCACCTCTCCCTAAGGCGAACCAAAGGGTTCGGCGGGCCGCCTACCCAATTCTCGCCGGGACTCAGTCGTTCACTACAGTCCTCAAATGAATTACAATATAAATCTCAAATATTACAACATGTTCTTCAACAATTACATGTCATAAGCGAAGCTGAAACTAAATTTTCAACTATACATCAAATGATTCCAAATCCAAACTGTACAAGATATATGCCATCCAGCCACATGAATAAGTACTACTCGCCATTCCTTCGCCTTGAGCCCTGTGGAGGGGAATAAAATCGTTTTGGGGTGAGCTAGAAGTTCAGCGAGTAACCAGTAAAAGCAGTCATCAAATATATTTCACAATAATGCATTTCAATGATGTCATGATTCCAAGATCAAATGTACGTTTATTGCTCTCGTGAGCCAGTGAAATCATTGCACTTGAACACCCAACGCTCAAATAGATCATTTCACATTAACAGTGAGAGGGAGCCCCTTTTTGAGCTCCAGATAACATGAACATGAACCATAAACAGGGTGGAGACGTTGGTGTCCAACACAAGACTTTCCCAGAACTCATTGAAGCCAAAATCATATCTTGAATTCACATTCAAGCACGCATGAGATGCGTCGAGTAAATAATGCAAGAAACATTTCAATAATAACTTTGGAAACAGTTTAGGGTCACTCACCTCCATGGCTCAGAAACCATCCATCAAATATCATCGCCTTACTCAAATCCAATCCTTAGATCACAAACGCAAAGCAATCAAGCCCTTTAAAAGTTCGGACAGCACTTCCCCTAAATTTACTTACTTTTCCAGCCGTCATGGCTTCATTATATTTCTCATTCAAACCCAAAGGTACACACACAACAACAAGTTCATTCAATAGCCATTCAGCAAGCTCCCAGAAGTACAAATACAAGTCAAGCTAGGGAAATGTCCGGAAATGAAAGTTAAGCTCAAACCCAGAAAAATAGTTTTTGACATTATTTTACGGTAATTGCACCAAAGGCACTACGATTATCGGATAAAGGTGCAAGACCCACCGTTTCGAAGCTAAGAGATCGGGCTACAATGTTGTAGAAGGCAACTCTATCCAGTATCGAGTGTAACCAGGTCAAAATTGCAAGATACTACACCAGAACCGCAAAAACAGGTTCACCAATCGCATTGTGGTGCAAACATCATGAATCAACCTAGCTAAGTCCAAATTCAGAAATTCCAAAGCCATCCGAAAGATAAGAAACAGGGCTACATTTCATCAGAAGACCTCAACAACCAATTCGGAAGCATTCCCAACCAAAATAACCAATTACAGACGCAATTCTCACATTCTGGTAAAACCAGGGCAGCAAGGGTAATTCCGTCTTTTCACAAGATACGCTGCTCGGATTGACCTGAAAATTAGAAAATTTCCGGGTTCTCACACTCATTCTTTCGGGGCGTCACAAACTCCCCTCCTTAAAAGAATGTCGTCCTCGACATTCCATCTTATACCAATCAAGTCGAGACATCCCGCAAGAATCACTAATATTTCAGACCAAACCCACTGTCCGGCATCCTAAACTTCAAGCCTAGGATACACTACAAGAATCTGAAGCCTAAGCTCTGATACCAACTGTGACGGCCCCACCTCTCCCTAAGGCGAACCAAAGGGTTCGGCGGGCCGCCTGCCCAACTCTCGCCGGGACTCAGTCGTTCACTACAGTCCTCAAATGAATTACAATATAAATCTCAAATATTACAACATGTTCTTCAATAATTATATGTCATAAGCGAAGCGGAAACTAAATTTTCAACTATACATCAAATGATTCCAAATCCAAACTGTACAAGATATATGCCATCCAGCCACATGAATAAGTACTACTCGCCATTCCTTCGCCTTGAGCCCTGTGGAGGGGAATAAAATCGTTTTGGGGTGAGCTAGAAGCTCAGCGAGTAACCAGTAAAAGCAGTCATCAAATATATTTCACAATAATGCATTTCAATGATGTCATGATTCCAAGATCAAATGTACGTTTATTGCTCTCGTGATCCAGTGAAATCATTGAACTTGAACACCCAACGCTCAAATAGATCATTTCACATTAACAGTGAGAGGGAGCCCCTTTTTGAGCTCCAGATAACATGAACATGAACCATAAACAGGGTGGAGACGTTGGTGTCCAACACAAGACTTTCCCAGAACTCATTGAAGCCAAAATCATATCTTGAATTCACATTCAAGCACGCATGAGATGCCGTCGAGTAAATAATGCAAGAAACATTTCAATAATAACTTTGGAAACAGTTTAGGGTCACTCACCTCCATGGCTCAGAAACCATCCATCAAATATCATCGCCTTACTCAAATCCAAGCCTTAGATCACAAACGCAAAGCAATCAAGCCCTTTAAAAGTTCGGACAGCACTTCCCCTAAATTTACTTACTTTTCCAACCGTCATGGCTTCATTATATTTCTCATTCAAACCCAAAGGTACACACACAACAACAAGTTCATTCAATAGCCATTCAGCAAGCTCCCAGAAGTACAAATACAAGTCAAGCTAGGGAAATGTCCGGAAATGAAAGTTAAGCTCAAACCCAGAAAAATAGTTTTTGACATTATTTTACGGTAATTGCACCAAAGGCACTACGATTATCGGATGAAGGTCCAAGACCCACCGTTTCGAAGCTAAGAGATCGGGCTACAATGTTGTAGAAGGCTACTCTGTCCAGTATCGAGTGTAACCAGGTTAAAATTGCAAGATACTACACCAGAACCGCAAAAACAGGTTCACCAATCGCATTGTGGTGCAAACATCATGAATCAACCTACCTAAGTCCAAATTCAGAAATTCCAAAGCCATCCGAAAGATAAGAAACAGGGCTACATTTCATCAGAAGACCTCAACAACCAATTCGGAAGCATTCCCAACCAAAATAACCAATTACAGACGCAATTCTCACATTCTGGTAAAACCAGGGCAGCAAGGGTAATTCCGTCTTTTCACAAGATACGCTGCTCGGATTGACCTGAAAATTAGAAAATTTCCGGGTTCTCACACTCATTCTTTCGGGGCGTCACAAACTCCCCTCCTTAAAAGAATGTCGTCCTCGACATTCCATCTTATACCAATCAAGTCGAGACATCCCGCAAGAATCACTAATATTTCAGACCAAACCCACTGTCCGGCATCCTAAACTTCAAGCCTAGGATACACTACAAGAATCTGAAGCCTAAACTCTGATACCAACTGTGACGGCCCCACCTCTCCCTAAGGCGAACCAAAGGGTTCGGCGGGCCGCCTGCCCAGCTCTCGCCGGGACTCAGTCGTTCACTACAGTCCTCAAATGAATTACAATATAAATCTCAAATATTACAACATGTTCTTCAATAATTACATGTCATAAGCGAAGCGGAAACTAAATTTTCAACTATACATCAAATGATTCCAAATCCAAACTGTACAAGATATATGCCATCCAGCCACATGAATAAGTACTACTCGCCATTCCTTCGCCTTGAGCCCTGTTGAGGGGAATAAAATCGTTTTGGGGTGAGCTAGAAGCTCAGCGAGTAACCAGTAAAAGCAGTCATCAAATATATTTCACAACAATGCATTTCAATGATGTCATGATTCCAAGATCAAATGTACGTTTATTGCTCTCGTGAGCCAGTGAAATCATTGCACTTGAACACCCAACGCTCAAATAGATCATTTCACATTAACAGTGAGAGGGAGCCCCTTTTTGAGCTCCAGATAACATGAACATGAACCATAAACAGGGTGGAGACGTTGGTGTCCAACACAAGATTTTCCCAGAACTCATTGAAGCCAAAATCATATCTTGAATTCACATGCAAGCACGCATGAGATGCCGTCGAGTAAATAATGCCAGAAACATTTCAATAATAACTTTGGAAACAGTTTAGGGTCACTCACCTCCATGGCTCAGAAACCATCCATCAAATATCATCGCCTTACTCAAATCCAAGCCTTAGATCACAAACGCAAAGCAATCAAGCCCTTTAAAAGTTCGGACAGCACTTCCCCTAAATTTACTTACTTTTCCAGCCGTCATGGCTTCATTATATTTCTCATTCAAACCCAAAGGTACACACACAACAACAAGTTCATTCAATAGCCATTCAGCAAGCTCCCAGAAGTACAAATACAAGTCAAGCTAGGGAAATGTCCGGAAATGAAAGTTAAGCTCAAACCCAGAAAAACAGTTTTTGACATCATTTTACGGTAATGGCACCAAAGGCACTACGATTATCGGATAAAGGTCCAAGACCCACCGTTTCGAAGCTAAGAGATCGGGCTACAATGTTGTAGAAGGCAACTCTGTCCAGTATCGAGTGTAACCAGGTCAAAAATGCAAGATACTACACCAGAACCGCAAAAACAGGTTCACCAATCGCATTGTGGTGCAAACATCATGAATCAACCTACCTAAGTCCAAATTCAGAAATTCCAAAGCCATCCGAAAGATAAGAAACAGGGCTACATTTCATCAGAAGACCTCAACAACCAATTCGGAAGCATTCCCAACCAAAATAACCAATTACAGACGCAATTCTCACATTCTGGTAAAACCAGGGCAGCAAGGGTAATTCCGTCTTTTCACAAGATACGCTGCTCGGATTGACCTGAAAATTAGAAAATTTCCGGGTTCTCACACTCATTCTTTCGGGGCGTCACAAACTCTCCTCCTTAAAAGAATGTCGTCCTCGACATTCCATCTTATACCAATCAAGTCGAGACATCCCGCAAGAATCACTAATATTTCAGACCAAACCCACTGTCCGGCATCCTAAACTTCAAGCCTAGGATACACTACAAGAATCTGAAGCCTAAGCTCTGATACCAACTGTGACGGCCCCACCTCCCCCTAAGGCGAACCAAAGGGTTCGGCGGGCCGCCTGCCCAGCTCTCGCCGGGACTCAGTCGTTCACTACAGTCCTCAAATGAATTACAATATAAATCTCAAATATTACAACATGTTCTTCAATAATTACATGTCATAAGCGAAGCGGAAACTAAATTTTCAACTATACATCAAATGATTCCAAATCCAAACTGTACAAGATATATGCCATCCAGCCGCATGAATAAGTACTACTCGCCATTCCTTCGCCTTGAGCCCTGTGGAGGGGAATAAAATCGTTTTGGGGTGAGCTAGAAGCTCAGCGAGTAACCAGTAAAAGCAGTCATCAAATATATTTCACAATAATGCATTTCAATGATGTCATGATTCCAAGATCAAATGTACATTTATTGCTCTCGTGAGCCAGTGAAATCATTGCACTTGAACACCCAACGCTCAAATAGATCATTTCACATTAACAGTGAGAGGGAGCCCCTTTTTGAACTCCAGATAACATGAACATGAACCATAAACAGGGTGGAGACGTTGGTGTCCAACACAAGACTTTCCCAGAACTCATTGAAGCCAAAATCATATCTTGAATTCACATTCAAGCACGCATGAGATGCCGTCGAGTAAATAATGCAAGAAACATTTCAATAATAACTTTGGAAACAGTTTAGGGTCACTCACCTCCATGGCTCAGAAACCATCCATCAAATATCATCGCCTTACTCAAATCCAAGCCTTAGATCACAAACGCAAAGCAATCAAGCCCTTTAAAAGTTCGGACAGCACTTCCCCTAAATTTACTTACTTTTCCAGCCGTCATGGCTTCATTATATTTCTCATTCAAACCCAAAGGTACACACACAACAACAAGTTCATTCAATAGCCATTCAGCAAGCTCCCAGAAGTACAAATACAAGTCAAGCTAGGGAAATGTCCGGAAATGAAAGTTAAGCTCAAACCCAGAAAAATAGTTTTTGACATTATTTTACGGTAATTGCACCAAAGGCACTACGATTATCGGATAAAGGTCCAAGACCCACCGTTTCGAAGCTAAGAGATCGGGCTACAATGTTGTAGAAGGCAACTCTGTCCAGTATCGAGTGTAACCAGGTCAAAATTGCAAGATACTACACCAGAACCGCAAAAACAGGTTCACCAATCGCATTGTGGTGCAAACATCATGAATCAACCTAGCTAAGTCCAAATTCAGAAATTCCAAAGCCATCCGAAAGATAAGAAACAGGGCTACATTTCATCAGAAGACCTCAACAACCAATTCGGAAGCATTCCCAACCAAAATAACCAATTACAGACGCAATTCTCACATTCTGGTAAAACCAGGGCAGCAAGGGTAATTCCGTCTTTTCACAAGATACGCTGCTCGGATTGACCTGAAAATTAGAAAATTTCCGGGTTCTCACACTCATTCTTTCGGGGCGTCACAAACTCCCCTCCTTAAAAGAATGTCGTCCTCGACATTCCATCTTATACCAATCAAGTCGAGACATCCCGCAAGAATCACTAATATTTCAGACCAAACCCACTGTCCGGCATCCTAAACTTCAAGCCTAGGATACACTACAAGAATCTGAAGCCTAAGCTCTGATACCAACTGTGACGGCCCCACCTCTCCCTAAGGCGAACCAAAGGGTTCGGCGGGCCGCCTGCCCAACTCTCGCCGGGACTCAGTCGTTCACTACAGTCCTCAAATGAATTACAATATAAATCTCAAATATTACAACATGTTCTTCAATAATTATATGTCATAAGCGAAGCGGAAACTAAATTTTCAACTATACATCAAATGATTCCAAATCCAAACTGTACAAGATATATGCCATCCAGCCACATGAATAAGTACTACTCGCCATTCCTTCGCCTTGAGCCCTGTGGAGGGGAATAAAATCGTTTTGGGGTGAGCTAGAAGCTCAGCGAGTAACCAGTAAAAGCAGTCATCAAATATATTTCACAATAATGCATTTCAATGATGTCATGATTCCAAGATCAAATGTACGTTTATTGCTCTCGTGATCCAGTGAAATCATTGAACTTGAACACCCAACGCTCAAATAGATCATTTCACATTAACAGTGAGAGGGAGCCCCTTTTTGAGCTCCAGATAACATGAACATGAACCATAAACAGGGTGGAGACGTTGGTGTCCAACACAAGACTTTCCCAGAACTCATTGAAGCCAAAATCATATCTTGAATTCACATTCAAGCACGCATGAGATGCCGTCGAGTAAATAATGCAAGAAACATTTCAATAATAACTTTGGAAACAGTTTAGGGTCACTCACCTCCATGGCTCAGAAACCATCCATCAAATATCATCGCCTTACTCAAATCCAAGCCTTAGATCACAAACGCAAAGCAATCAAGCCCTTTAAAAGTTCGGACAGCACTTCCCCTAAATTTACTTACTTTTCCAACCGTCATGGCTTCATTATATTTCTCATTCAAACCCAAAGGTACACACACAACAACAAGTTCATTCAATAGCCATTCAGCAAGCTCCCAGAAGTACAAATACAAGTCAAGCTAGGGAAATGTCCGGAAATGAAAGTTAAGCTCAAACCCAGAAAAATAGTTTTTGACATTATTTTACGGTAATTGCACCAAAGGCACTACGATTATCGGATGAAGGTCCAAGACCCACCGTTTCGAAGCTAAGAGATCGGGCTACAATGTTGTAGAAGGCTACTCTGTCCAGTATCGAGTGTAACCAGGTTAAAATTGCAAGATACTACACCAGAACCGCAAAAACAGGTTCACCAATCGCATTGTGGTGCAAACATCATGAATCAACCTACCTAAGTCCAAATTCAGAAATTCCAAAGCCATCCGAAAGATAAGAAACAGGGCTACATTTCATCAGAAGACCTCAACAACCAATTCGGAAGCATTCCCAACCAAAATAACCAATTACAGACGCAATTCTCACATTCTGGTAAAACCAGGGCAGCAAGGGTAATTCCGTCTTTTCACAAGATACGCTGCTCGGATTGACCTGAAAATTAGAAAATTTCCGGGTTCTCACACTCATTCTTTCGGGGCGTCACAAACTCCCCTCCTTAAAAGAATGTCGTCCTCGACATTCCATCTTATACCAATCAAGTCGAGACATCCCGCAAGAATCACTAATATTTCAGACCAAACCCACTGTCCGGCATCCTAAACTTCAAGCCTAGGATACACTACAAGAATCTGAAGCCTAAACTCTGATACCAACTGTGACGGCCCCACCTCTCCCTAAGGCGAACCAAAGGGTTCGGCGGGCCGCCTGCCCAGCTCTCGCCGGGACTCAGTCGTTCACTACAGTCCTCAAATGAATTACAATATAAATCTCAAATATTACAACATGTTCTTCAATAATTACATGTCATAAGCGAAGCGGAAACTAAATTTTCAACTATACATCAAATGATTCCAAATCCAAACTGTACAAGATATATGCCATCCAGCCACATGAATAAGTACTACTCGCCATTCCTTCGCCTTGAGCCCTGTTGAGGGGAATAAAATCGTTTTGGGGTGAGCTAGAAGCTCAGCGAGTAACCAGTAAAAGCAGTCATCAAATATATTTCACAACAATGCATTTCAATGATGTCATGATTCCAAGATCAAATGTACGTTTATTGCTCTCGTGAGCCAGTGAAATCATTGCACTTGAACACCCAACGCTCAAATAGATCATTTCACATTAACAGTGAGAGGGAGCCCCTTTTTGAGCTCCAGATAACATGAACATGAACCATAAACAGGGTGGAGACGTTGGTGTCCAACACAAGATTTTCCCAGAACTCATTGAAGCCAAAATCATATCTTGAATTCACATGCAAGCACGCATGAGATGCCGTCGAGTAAATAATGCCAGAAACATTTCAATAATAACTTTGGAAACAGTTTAGGGTCACTCACCTCCATGGCTCAGAAACCATCCATCAAATATCATCGCCTTACTCAAATCCAAGCCTTAGATCACAAACGCAAAGCAATCAAGCCCTTTAAAAGTTCGGACAGCACTTCCCCTAAATTTACTTACTTTTCCAGCCGTCATGGCTTCATTATATTTCTCATTCAAACCCAAAGGTACACACACAACAACAAGTTCATTCAATAGCCATTCAGCAAGCTCCCAGAAGTACAAATACAAGTCAAGCTAGGGAAATGTCCGGAAATGAAAGTTAAGCTCAAACCCAGAAAAACAGTTTTTGACATCATTTTACGGTAATGGCACCAAAGGCACTACGATTATCGGATAAAGGTCCAAGACCCACCGTTTCGAAGCTAAGAGATCGGGCTACAATGTTGTAGAAGGCAACTCTGTCCAGTATCGAGTGTAACCAGGTCAAAAATGCAAGATACTACACCAGAACCGCAAAAACAGGTTCACCAATCGCATTGTGGTGCAAACATCATGAATCAACCTACCTAAGTCCAAATTCAGAAATTCCAAAGCCATCCGAAAGATAAGAAACAGGGCTACATTTCATCAGAAGACCTCAACAACCAATTCGGAAGCATTCCCAACCAAAATAACCAATTACAGACGCAATTCTCACATTCTGGTAAAACCAGGGCAGCAAGGGTAATTCCGTCTTTTCACAAGATACGCTGCTCGGATTGACCTGAAAATTAGAAAATTTCCGGGTTCTCACACTCATTCTTTCGGGGCGTCACAAACTCTCCTCCTTAAAAGAATGTCGTCCTCGACATTCCATCTTATACCAATCAAGTCGAGACATCCCGCAAGAATCACTAATATTTCAGACCAAACCCACTGTCCGGCATCCTAAACTTCAAGCCTAGGATACACTACAAGAATCTGAAGCCTAAGCTCTGATACCAACTGTGACGGCCCCACCTCCCCCTAAGGCGAACCAAAGGGTTCGGCGGGCCGCCTGCCCAGCTCTCGCCGGGACTCAGTCGTTCACTACAGTCCTCAAATGAATTACAATATAAATCTCAAATATTACAACATGTTCTTCAATAATTACATGTCATAAGCGAAGCGGAAACTAAATTTTCAACTATACATCAAATGATTCCAAATCCAAACTGTACAAGATATATGCCATCCAGCCGCATGAATAAGTACTACTCGCCATTCCTTCGCCTTGAGCCCTGTGGAGGGGAATAAAATCGTTTTGGGGTGAGCTAGAAGCTCAGCGAGTAACCAGTAAAAGCAGTCATCAAATATATTTCACAATAATGCATTTCAATGATGTCATGATTCCAAGATCAAATGTACATTTATTGCTCTCGTGAGCCAGTGAAATCATTGCACTTGAACACCCAACGCTCAAATAGATCATTTCACATTAACAGTGAGAGGGAGCCCCTTTTTGAACTCCAGATAACATGAACATGAACCATAAACAGGGTGGAGACGTTGGTGTCCAACACAAGACTTTCCCAGAACTCATTGAAGCCAAAATCATATCTTGAATTCACATTCAAGCACGCATGAGATGCCGTCGAGTAAATAATGCAAGAAACATTTCAATAATAACTTTGGAAACAGTTTAGGGTCACTCACCTCCATGGCTCAGAAACCATCCATCAAATATCATCGCCTTACTCAAATCCAAGCCTTAGATCACAAACGCAAAGCAATCAAGCCCTTTAAAAGTTCGGACAGCACTTCCCCTAAATTTACTTACTTTTCCAGCCGTCATGGCTTCATTATATTTCTCATTCAAACCCAAAGGTACACACACAACAACAAGTTCATTCAATAGCCATTCAGCAAGCTCCCAGAAGTACAAATACAAGTCAAGCTAGGGAAATGTCCGGAAATGAAAGTTAAGCTCAAACCCAGAAAAATAGTTTTTGACATTATTTTACGGTAATTGCACCAAAGGCACTACGATTATCGGATAAAGGTCCAAGACCCACCGTTTCGAAGCTAAGAGATCGGGCTACAATGTTGTAGAAGGCAACTCTGTCCAGTATCGAGTGTAACCAGGTCAAAATTGCAAGATACTACACCAGAACCGCAAAAACAGGTTCACCAATCGCATTGTGGTGCAAACATCATGAATCAACCTAGCTAAGTCCAAATTCAGAAATTCCAAAGCCATCCGAAAGATAAGAAACAGGGCTACATTTCATCAGAAGACCTCAACAACCAATTCGGAAGCATTCCCAACCAAAATAACCAATTACAGAGGCAATTCTCACATTCGGGTAAAATCGGGGCTGCAAGGGTAATTCCGTCTTTTCACAAGATACGCTGCTCGGATTGACCTGAAAATTAGAAAATTTCCGGGTTCTCACACTCATTCTTTCGGGGCGTCACAAACTCCCCTCCTTAAAAGAATGTCGTCCTCGACATTCCATCTTATACCAATCAAGTCGAGACATCCCGCAAGAATCACTAATATTTCAGACCAAACCCACTGTCCGGCATCCTAAACTTCAAGCCTAGGATACACTACAAGAATCTGAAGCCTAAGCTCTGATACCAACTGTGACGGCCCCACCTCTCCCTAAGGCGAACCAAAGGGTTCGGCGGGCCGCCTGCCCAGCTCTCGCCGGGACTCAGTCGTTCACTACAGTCCTCAAATGAATTACAATATAAATCTCAAATATTACAACATGTTCTTCAATAATTACATGTCATAAGCGAAGCGGAAACTAAATTTTCAACTATACATCAAATGATTCCAAATCCAAACTGTACAAGATATATGCCATCCAGCCACATGAATAAGTACTACTCGCCATTCCTTCGCCTTGAGCCCTGTGGAGGGGAATAAAATCGTTTTGGGGTGAGCTAGAAGCTCAGCGAGTAACCAGTAAAAGCAGTCATCAAATATATTTCACAATAATGCATTTCAATGATGTCATGATTCCAAGATCAAATGTACGTTTATTGCTCTCGTGATCCAGTGAAATCATTGAACTTGAACACCCAACGCTCAAATAGATCATTTCACATTAACAGTGAGAGGGAGCCCCTTTTTGAGCTCCAGATAACATGAACATGAACCATAAACAGGGTGGAGACGTTGGTGTCCAACACAAGACTTTCCCAGAACTCATTGAAGCCAAAATCATATCTTGAATTCACATTCAAGCACGCATGAGATGCCGTCGAGTAAATAATGCAAGAAACATTTCAATAATAACTTTGGAAACAGTTTAGGGTCACTCACCTCCATGGCTCAGAAACCATCCATCAAATATCATCGCCTTACTCAAATCCAAGCCTTAGATCACAAACGCAAAGCAATCAAGCCCTTTAAAAGTTCGGACAGCACTTCCCCTAAATTTACTTACTTTTCCAGCCGTCATGGCTTCATTATATTTCTCATTCAAACCCAAAGGTACACACACAACAACAAGTTCATTCAATAGCCATTCAGCAAGCTCCCAGAAGTACAAATACAAGTCAAGCTAGGGAAATGTCCGGAAATGAAAGTTAAGCTCAAACCCAGAAAAATAGTTTTTGACATTATTTTACGGTAATTGCACCAAAGGCACTACGATTATCGGATGAAGGTCCAAGACCCACCGTTTCGAAGCTAAGAGATCGGGCTACAATGTTGTAGAAGGCTACTCTGTCCAGTATCGAGTGTAACCAGGTTAAAATTGCAAGATACTACACCAGAACCGCAAAAACAGGTTCACCAATCGCATTGTGGTGCAAACATCATGAATCAACCTACCTAAGTCCAAATTCAGAAATTCCAAAGCCATCCGAAAGATAAGAAACAGGGCTACATTTCATCAGAAGACCTCAACAACCAATTCGGAAGCATTCCCAACCAAAATAACCAATTACAGACGCAATTCTCACATTCTGGTAAAACCAGGGCAGCAAGGGTAATTCCGTCTTTTCACAAGATACGCTGCTCGGATTGACCTGAAAATTAGAAAATTTCCGGGTTCTCACACTCATTCTTTCGGGGCGTCACAAACTCCCCTCCTTAAAAGAATGTCGTCCTCGACATTCCATCTTATACCAATCAAGTCGAGACATCCCGCAAGAATCACTAATATTTCAGACCAAACCCACTGTCCGGCATCCTAAACTTCAAGCCTAGGATACACTACAAGAATCTGAAGCCTAAGCTCTGATACCAACTGTGACGGCCCCACCTCTCCCTAAGGCGAACCAAAGGGTTCGGCGGGCCGCCTGCCCAGCTCTCGCCGGGACTCAGTCGTTCACTACAGTCCTCAAATGAATTACAATATAAATCTCAAATATTACAACATGTTCTTCAATAATTACATGTCATAAGCGAAGCGGAAACTAAATTTTCAACTATACATCAAATGATTCCAAATCCAAACTGTACAAGATATATGCCATCCAGCCACATGAATAAGTACTACTCGCCATTCCTTCGCCTTGAGCCCTGTTGAGGGGAATAAAATCGTTTTGGGGTGAGCTAGAAGCTCAGCGAGTAACCAGTAAAAGCAGTCATCAAATATATTTCACAACAATGCATTTCAATGATGTCATGATTCCAAGATCAAATGTACGTTTATTGCTCTCGTGAGCCAGTGAAATCATTGCACTTGAACACCCAACGCTCAAATAGATCATTTCACATTAACAGTGAGAGGGAGCCTCTTTTTGAGCTCCAGATAACATGAACATGAACCATAAACAGGGTGGAGACGTTGGTGTCCAACACAAGATTTTCCCAGAACTCATTGAAGCCAAAATCATATCTTGAATTCACATGCAAGCACGCATGAGATGCCGTCGAGTAAATAATGCCAGAAACATTTCAATAATAACTTTGGAAACAGTTTAGGGTCACTCACCTCCATGGCTCAGAAACCATCCATCAAATATCATCGCCTTACTCAAATCCAAGCCTTAGATCACAAACGCAAAGCAATCAAGCCCTTTAAAAGTTCGGACAGCACTTCCCCTAAATTTACTTACTTTTCCAGCCGTCATGGCTTCATTATATTTCTCATTCAAACCCAAAGGTACACACACAACAACAAGTTCATTCAATAGCCATTCAGCAAGCTCCCAGAAGTACAAATACAAGTCAAGCTAGGGAAATGTCCGGAAATGAAAGTTAAGCTCAAACCCAGAAAAACAGTTTTTGACATCATTTTACGGTAATGGCACCAAAGGCACTACGATTATCGGATAAAGGTCCAAGACCCACCGTTTCGAAGCTAAGAGATCGGGCTACAATGTTGTAGAAGGCAACTCTGTCCAGTATCGAGTGTAACCAGGTCAAAAATGCAAGATACTACACCAGAACCGCAAAAACAGGTTCACCAATCGCATTGTGGTGCAAACATCATGAATCAACCTACCTAAGTCCAAATTCAGAAATTCCAAAGCCATCCGAAAGATAAGAAACAGGGCTACATTTCATCAGAAGACCTCAACAACCAATTCGGAAGCATTCCCAACCAAAATAACCAATTACAGACGCAATTCTCACATTCTGGTAAAACCAGGGCAGCAAGGGTAATTCCGTCTTTTCACAAGATACGCTGCTCGGATTGACCTGAAAATTAGAAAATTTCCGGGTTCTCACACTCATTCTTTCGGGGCGTCACAAACTCTCCTCCTTAAAAGAATGTCGTCCTCGACATTCCATCTTATACCAATCAAGTCGAGACATCCCGCAAGAATCACTAATATTTCAGACCAAACCCACTGTCCGGCATCCTAAACTTCAAGCCTAGGATACACTACAAGAATCTGAAGCCTAAGCTCTGATACCAACTGTGACGGCCCCACCTCCCCCTAAGGCGAACCAAAGGGTTCGGCGGGCCGCCTGCCCAGCTCTCGCCGGGACTCAGTCGTTCACTACAGTCCTCAAATGAATTACAATATAAATCTCAAATATTACAACATGTTCTTCAATAATTACATGTCATAAGCGAAGCGGAAACTAAATTTTCAACTATACATCAAATGATTCCAAATCCAAACTGTACAAGATATATGCCATCCAGCCGCATGAATAAGTACTACTCGCCATTCCTTCGCCTTGAGCCCTGTGGAGGGGAATAAAATCGTTTTGGGGTGAGCTAGAAGCTCAGCGAGTAACCAGTAAAAGCAGTCATCAAATATATTTCACAATAATGCATTTCAATGATGTCATGATTCCAAGATCAAATGTACATTTATTGCTCTCGTGAGCCAGTGAAATCATTGCACTTGAACACCCAACGCTCAAATAGATCATTTCACATTAACAGTGAGAGGGAGCCCCTTTTTGAACTCCAGATAACATGAACATGAACCATAAACAGGGTGGAGACGTTGGTGTCCAACACAAGACTTTCCCAGAACTCATTGAAGCCAAAATCATATCTTGAATTCACATTCAAGCACGCATGAGATGCCGTCGAGTAAATAATGCAAGAAACATTTCAATAATAACTTTGGAAACAGTTTAGGGTCACTCACCTCCATGGCTCAGAAACCATCCATCAAATATCATCGCCTTACTCAAATCCAAGCCTTAGATCACAAACGCAAAGCAATCAAGCCCTTTAAAAGTTCGGACAGCACTTCCCCTAAATTTACTTACTTTTCCAGCCGTCATGGCTTCATTATATTTCTCATTCAAACCCAAAGGTACACACACAACAACAAGTTCATTCAATAGCCATTCAGCAAGCTCCCAGAAGTACAAATACAAGTCAAGCTAGGGAAATGTCCGGAAATGAAAGTTAAGCTCAAACCCAGAAAAATAGTTTTTGACATTATTTTACGGTAATTGCACCAAAGGCACTACGATTATCGGATAAAGGTCCAAGACCCACCGTTTCGAAGCTAAGAGATCGGGCTACAATGTTGTAGAAGGCAACTCTGTCCAGTATCGAGTGTAACCAGGTCAAAATTGCAAGATACTACACCAGAACCGCAAAAACAGGTTCACCAATCGCATTGTGGTGCAAACATCATGAATCAACCTAGCTAAGTCCAAATTCAGAAATTCCAAAGCCATCCGAAAGATAAGAAACAGGGCTACATTTCATCAGAAGACCTCAACAACCAATTCGGAAGCATTCCCAACCAAAATAACCAATTACAGAGGCAATTCTCACATTCGGGTAAAATCGGGGCTGCAAGGGTAATTCCGTCTTTTCACAAGATACGCTGCTCGGATTGACCTGAAAATTAGAAAATTTCCGGGTTCTCACACTCATTCTTTCGGGGCGTCACAAACTCCCCTCCTTAAAAGAATGTCGTCCTCGACATTCCATCTTATACCAATCAAGTCGAGACATCCCGCAAGAATCACTAATATTTCAGACCAAACCCACTGTCCGGCATCCTAAACTTCAAGCCTAGGATACACTACAAGAATCTGAAGCCTAAGCTCTGATACCAACTGTGACGGCCCCACCTCTCCCTAAGGCGAACCAAAGGGTTCGGCGGGCCGCCTGCCCAGCTCTCGCCGGGACTCAGTCGTTCACTACAGTCCTCAAATGAATTACAATATAAATCTCAAATATTACAACATGTTCTTCAATAATTACATGTCATAAGCGAAGCGGAAACTAAATTTTCAACTATACATCAAATGATTCCAAATCCAAACTGTACAAGATATATGCCATCCAGCCACATGAATAAGTACTACTCGCCATTCCTTCGCCTTGAGCCCTGTGGAGGGGAATAAAATCGTTTTGGGGTGAGCTAGAAGCTCAGCGAGTAACCAGTAAAAGCAGTCATCAAATATATTTCACAATAATGCATTTCAATGATGTCATGATTCCAAGATCAAATGTACGTTTATTGCTCTCGTGATCCAGTGAAATCATTGAACTTGAACACCCAACGCTCAAATAGATCATTTCACATTAACAGTGAGAGGGAGCCCCTTTTTGAGCTCCAGATAACATGAACATGAACCATAAACAGGGTGGAGACGTTGGTGTCCAACACAAGACTTTCCCAGAACTCATTGAAGCCAAAATCATATCTTGAATTCACATTCAAGCACGCATGAGATGCCGTCGAGTAAATAATGCAAGAAACATTTCAATAATAACTTTGGAAACAGTTTAGGGTCACTCACCTCCATGGCTCAGAAACCATCCATCAAATATCATCGCCTTACTCAAATCCAAGCCTTAGATCACAAACGCAAAGCAATCAAGCCCTTTAAAAGTTCGGACAGCACTTCCCCTAAATTTACTTACTTTTCCAGCCGTCATGGCTTCATTATATTTCTCATTCAAACCCAAAGGTACACACACAACAACAAGTTCATTCAATAGCCATTCAGCAAGCTCCCAGAAGTACAAATACAAGTCAAGCTAGGGAAATGTCCGGAAATGAAAGTTAAGCTCAAACCCAGAAAAATAGTTTTTGACATTATTTTACGGTAATTGCACCAAAGGCACTACGATTATCGGATGAAGGTCCAAGACCCACCGTTTCGAAGCTAAGAGATCGGGCTACAATGTTGTAGAAGGCTACTCTGTCCAGTATCGAGTGTAACCAGGTTAAAATTGCAAGATACTACACCAGAACCGCAAAAACAGGTTCACCA
Source organism: Coffea arabica (assembly GCF_036785885.1). Classification (NCBI taxonomy): domain Eukaryota; kingdom Viridiplantae; phylum Streptophyta; class Magnoliopsida; order Gentianales; family Rubiaceae; genus Coffea; species Coffea arabica. The sequence continues at coordinate 18,497,250 of NC_092318.1, read as the reverse complement.
ATCGCATTGTGGTGCAAACATCATGAATCAACCTACCTAAGTCCAAATTCAGAAATTCCAAAGCCATCCGAAAGATAAGAAACAGGGCTACATTTCATCAGAAGACCTCAACAACCAATTCGGAAGCATTCCCAACCAAAATAACCAATTACAGACGCAATTCTCACATTCTGGTAAAACCAGGGCAGCAAGGGTAATTCCGTCTTTTCACAAGATACGCTGCTCGGATTGACCTGAAAATTAGAAAATTTCCGGGTTCTCACACTCATTCTTTCGGGGCGTCACAAACTCCCCTCCTTAAAAGAATGTCGTCCTCGACATTCCATCTTATACCAATCAAGTCGAGACATCCCGCAAGAATCACTAATATTTCAGACCAAACCCACTGTCCGGCATCCTAAACTTCAAGCCTAGGATACACTACAAGAATCTGAAGCCTAAGCTCTGATACCAACTGTGACGGCCCCACCTCTCCCTAAGGCGAACCAAAGGGTTCGGCGGGCCGCCTGCCCAGCTCTCGCCGGGACTCAGTCGTTCACTACAGTCCTCAAATGAATTACAATATAAATCTCAAATATTACAACATGTTCTTCAATAATTACATGTCATAAGCGAAGCGGAAACTAAATTTTCAACTATACATCAAATGATTCCAAATCCAAACTGTACAAGATATATGCCATCCAGCCACATGAATAAGTACTACTCGCCATTCCTTCGCCTTGAGCCCTGTTGAGGGGAATAAAATCGTTTTGGGGTGAGCTAGAAGCTCAGCGAGTAACCAGTAAAAGCAGTCATCAAATATATTTCACAACAATGCATTTCAATGATGTCATGATTCCAAGATCAAATGTACGTTTATTGCTCTCGTGAGCCAGTGAAATCATTGCACTTGAACACCCAACGCTCAAATAGATCATTTCACATTAACAGTGAGAGGGAGCCTCTTTTTGAGCTCCAGATAACATGAACATGAACCATAAACAGGGTGGAGACGTTGGTGTCCAACACAAGATTTTCCCAGAACTCATTGAAGCCAAAATCATATCTTGAATTCACATGCAAGCACGCATGAGATGCCGTCGAGTAAATAATGCCAGAAACATTTCAATAATAACTTTGGAAACAGTTTAGGGTCACTCACCTCCATGGCTCAGAAACCATCCATCAAATATCATCGCCTTACTCAAATCCAAGCCTTAGATCACAAACGCAAAGCAATCAAGCCCTTTAAAAGTTCGGACAGCACTTCCCCTAAATTTACTTACTTTTCCAGCCGTCATGGCTTCATTATATTTCTCATTCAAACCCAAAGGTACACACACAACAACAAGTTCATTCAATAGCCATTCAGCAAGCTCCCAGAAGTACAAATACAAGTCAAGCCAGGGAAATGTCCGGAAATGAAAGTTAAGCTCAAACCCAGAAAAACAGTTTTTGACATCATTTTACGGTAATGGCACCAAAGGCACTACGATTATCGGATAAAGGTCCAAGACCCACCGTTTCGAAGCTAAGAGATCGGGCTACAATGTTGTAGAAGGCAACTCTGTCCAGTATCGAGTGTAACCAGGTCAAAAATGCAAGATACTACACCAGAACCGCAAAAACAGGTTCACCAATCGCATTGTGGTGCAAACATCATGAATCAACCTACCTAAGTCCAAATTCAGAAATTCCAAAGCCATCCGAAAGATAAGAAACAGGGCTACATTTCATCAGAAGACCTCAACAACCAATTCGGAAGCATTCCCAACCAAAATAACCAATTACAGACGCAATTCTCACATTCTGGTAAAACCAGGGCAGCAAGGGTAATTCCGTCTTTTCACAAGATACGCTGCTCGGATTGACCTGAAAATTAGAAAATTTCCGGGTTCTCACACTCATTCTTTCGGGGCGTCACAAACTCTCCTCCTTAAAAGAATGTCGTCCTCGACATTCCATCTTATACCAATCAAGTCGAGACATCCCGCAAGAATCACTAATATTTCAGACCAAACCCACTGTCCGGCATCCTAAACTTCAAGCCTAGGATACACTACAAGAATCTGAAGCCTAAGCTCTGATACCAACTGTGACGGCCCCACCTCCCCCTAAGGCGAACCAAAGGGTTCGGCGGGCCGCCTGCCCAGCTCTCGCCGGGACTCAGTCGTTCACTACAGTCCTCAAATGAATTACAATATAAATCTCAAATATTACAACATGTTCTTCAATAATTACATGTCATAAGCGAAGCGGAAACTAAATTTTCAACTATACATCAAATGATTCCAAATCCAAACTGTACAAGATATATGCCATCCAGCCGCATGAATAAGTACTACTCGCCATTCCTTCGCCTTGAGCCCTGTGGAGGGGAATAAAATCGTTTTGGGGTGAGCTAGAAGCTCAGCGAGTAACCAGTAAAAGCAGTCATCAAATATATTTCACAATAATGCATTTCAATGATGTCATGATTCCAAGATCAAATGTACATTTATTGCTCTCGTGAGCCAGTGAAATCATTGCACTTGAACACCCAACGCTCAAATAGATCATTTCACATTAACAGTGAGAGGGAGCCCCTTTTTGAACTCCAGATAACATGAACATGAACCATAAACAGGGTGGAGACGTTGGTGTCCAACACAAGACTTTCCCAGAACTCATTGAAGCCAAAATCATATCTTGAATTCACATTCAAGCACGCATGAGATGCCGTCGAGCAAATAATGCAAGAAACATTTCAATAATAACTTTGGAAACAGTTTAGGGTCACTCACCTCCATGGCTCAGAAACCATCCATCAAATATCATCGCCTTACTCAAATCCAAGCCTTAGATCACAAACGCAAAGCAATCAAGCCCTTTAAAAGTTCGGACAGCACTTCCCCTAAATTTACTTACTTTTCCAGCCGTCATGGCTTCATTATATTTCTCATTCAAACCCAAAGGTACACACACAACAACAAGTTCATTCAATAGCCATTCAGCAAGCTCCCAGAAGTACAAATACAAGTCAAGCTAGGGAAATGTCCGGAAATGAAAGTTAAGCTCAAACCCAGAAAAATAGTTTTTGACATTATTTTACGGTAATTGCACCAAAGGCACTACGATTATCGGATAAAGGTCCAAGACCCACCGTTTCGAAGCTAAGAGATCGGGCTACAATGTTGTAGAAGGCAACTCTGTCCAGTATCGAGTGTAACCAGGTCAAAATTGCAAGATACTACACCAGAACCGCAAAAACAGGTTCACCAATCGCATTGTGGTGCAAACATCATGAATCAACCTAGCTAAGTCCAAATTCAGAAATTCCAAAGCCATCCGAAAGATAAGAAACAGGGCTACATTTCATCAGAAGACCTCAACAACCAATTCGGAAGCATTCCCAACCAAAATAACCAATTACAGAGGCAATTCTCACATTCGGGTAAAATCGGGGCTGCAAGGGTAATTCCGTCTTTTCACAAGATACGCTGCTCGGATTGACCTGAAAATTAGAAAATTTCCGGGTTCTCACACTCATTCTTTCGGGGCGTCACAAACTCCCCTCCTTAAAAGAATGTCGTCCTCGACATTCCATCTTATACCAATCAAGTCGAGACATCCCGCAAGAATCACTAATATTTCAGACCAAACCCACTGTCCGGCATCCTAAACTTCAAGCCTAGGATACACTACAAGAATCTGAAGCCTAAGCTCTGATACCAACTGTGACGGCCCCACCTCTCCCTAAGGCGAACCAAAGGGTTCGGCGGGCCGCCTGCCCAGCTCTCGCCGGGACTCAGTCGTTCACTACAGTCCTCAAATGAATTACAATATAAATCTCAAATATTACAACATGTTCTTCAATAATTACATGTCATAAGCGAAGCGGAAACTAAATTTTCAACTATACATCAAATGATTCCAAATCCAAACTGTACAAGATATATGCCATCCAGCCCCATGAATAAGTACTACTCGTCATTCCTTCGCCTTGAGCCCTGTTGAGGGGAATAAAATCGTTTTGGGGTGAGCTAGAAGCTCAGCGAGTAACCAGTAAAAGCAGTCATCAAATATATTTCACAACAATGCATTTCAATGATGTCATGATTCCAAGATCAAATGTACGTTTATTGCTCTCGTGAGCCAGTGAAATCATTGCACTTGAACACCCAACGCTCAAATAGATCATTTCACATTAACAGTGAGAGGGAGCCCCTTTTTGAGCTCCAGATAACATGAACATGAACCATAAACAGGGTGGAGACGTTGGTGTCCAGCACAAGATTTTCCCAGAACTCATTGAAGCCAAAATCATATCATGAATTCACATGCAAGCACGCATGAGATGCCGTCGAGTAAATAATGCCAGAGACATTTCAATAATAACTTTGGAAACAGTTTAGCGTCACTCACCTCCATGGCTCAGAAACCATCCATCAAATATCATCGCCTTACTCAAATCCAAGCCTTAGATCACAAACGCAAAGCAATCAAGCCCTTTAAAAGTTCGGACAGCACTTCCCCTAAATTTACTTACTTTTCCAGCCGTCATGGCTTCATTATATTTCTCATTCAAACCCAAAGGTACACACACAACAACAAGTTCATTCAATAGCCATTCAGCAAGCTCCCAGAAGTACAAATACAAGTCAAGCTAGGGAAATGTCCGGAAATGAAAGTTAAGCTCAAACCCAGAAAAACAGTTTTTGACATCATTTTACGGTAATGGCACCAAAGGCACTACGATTATCGGATGAAAGTCCAAGACCAACCGTTTCAAAGCTAAGAGATCGGGCTACAATGTTGTAGAAGGCAACTCTGTCCAGTATCGAGTGTAACCAGGTCAAAAATGCAAGATACTACACCAGAACCGCAAAAACAGGTTCACCAATCGCATTGTGGTGCAAACATCATGAATCAACCTACCTAAGTCCAAATTCAGAAATTCCAAAGCCATCCGAAAGATAAGAAACAGGGCTACATTTCATCAGAAGACCTCAACAACCAATTCGGAAGCATTCCCAACCAAAATAACCAATTACAGACGCAATTCTCACATTCTGGTAAAACCAGGGCAGCAAGGGTAATTCCGTCTTTTCACAAGATACGCTGCTCGGATTGACCTGAAAATTAGAAAATTTCCGGGTTCTCACACTCATTCTTTCGGGGCGTCACAAACTCTCCTCCTTAAAAGAATGTCGTTCTCGACATTCCATCTTATACCAATCAAGTCGAGACATCCCGCAAGAATCACTAATATTTCAGACCAAACCCACTGTCCGGCATCCTAAACTTCAAGCCTAGGATACACTACAAGAATCTGAAGCCTAAGCTCTGATACCAACTGTGACGGCCCCACCTCCCCCTAAGGAGAACCAAAGGGTTCGGCGGGCCGCCTGCCCAGCTCTCGCCGGGACTCAGTCGTTCACTACAGTCCTCAAATGAATTACAATATAAATCTCAAATATTACAACATGTTCTTCAATAATTACATGTCATAAGCGAAGCGGAAACTAAATTTTCAACTATACATCAAATGATTCCAAATCCAAACTGTACAAGATATATGCCATCCAGCCGCATGAATAAGTACTACTCGCCATTCCTTCGCCTTGAGCCCTGTGGAGGTGAATAAAATCGTTTTGGTGTGAGCTAGAAGCTCAGCGAGTAACCAGTAAAAGCAGTCATCAAATATATTTCACAATAATGCATTTCAATGATGTCATGATTCCAAGATCAAATGTACGTTTATTGCTCTCGTGAGCCAGTGAAATCATTGCACTTGAACACCCAACGCTCAAATAGATCATTTCACATTAACAGTGAGAGGGAGCCCCTTTTTGAACTCCAGATAACATGAACATGAACCATAAACAGGGTGGAGACGTTGGTGTCCAACACAAGACTTTCCCAGAACTCATTGAAGCCAAAATCATATCTTGAATTCACATTCAAGCACGCATGAGATGCCGTCGAGTAAATAATGCAAGAAACATTTCAATAATAACTTTGGAAACAGTTTAGGGTCACTCACCTCCATGGCTCAGAAACCATCCATCAAATATCATCGCCTTACTCAAATCCAAGCCTTAGATCACAAACGCAAAGCAATCAAGCCCTTTAAAAGTTCGGACAGCACTTCCCCTAAATTTACTTACTTTTCCAGCCGTCATGGCTTCATTATATTTCTCATTCAAACCCAAAGGTACACACACAACAACAAGTTCATTCAATAGCCATTCAGCAAGCTCCCAGAAGTACAAATACAAGTCAAGCTAGGGAAATGTCCGGAAATGAAAGTTAAGCTCAAACCCAGAAAAACAGTTTTTGACATCATTTTACGGTAATGGCACCAAAGGCACTACGATTATCGGATGAAAGTCCAAGACCCACCGTTTCGAAGCTAAGAGATCGGGCTACAATGTTGTAGAAGGCAACTCTGTCCAGTATCGAGTGTAACCAGGTCAAAAATGCAAGATACTACACCAGAACCGCAAAAACAGGTTCACCAATCGCATTGTGGTGCAAACATCATGAATCAACCTAGCTAAGTCCAAATTCAGAAATTCCAAAGCCATCCGAAAGATAAGAAACAGGGCTACATTTCATCAGAAGACCTCAACAACCAATTCGGAAGCATTCCCAACCAAAATAACCAATTACAGACGCAATTCTCACATTCGGGTAAAATCGGGGCTGCAAGGGTAATTCCGTCTTTTCACAAGATACGCTGCTCGTATTGACCTGAAAATTAGAAAATTTCCGGGTTCTCACACTCATTCTTTCGGGGCGTCACAAACTCCCCTCCTTAAAAGAATGTCGTCCTCGACATTCCATCTTATACCAATCAAGTCGAGACATCCCGCAAGAATCACTAATATTTCAGACCAAACCCACTGTCCGGCATCCTAAACTTCAAGCCTAGGATACACTACAAGAATCTGAAGCCTAAGCTCTGATACCAACTGTGACGGCCCCACCTCTCCCTAAGGCGAACCAAAGGGTTCGGCGGGCCGCCTGCCCAGCTCTCGCCGGGACTCAGTCGTTCACTACAGTTCTCAAATGAATTACAATATAAATCTCAAATATTACAACATGTTCTTCAATAATTACATGTCATAAGCGAAACGGAAACTAAATTTTCAACTATACATCAAATGATTCCAAATCCAAACTGTACAAGATATATGCCATCCAGCCACATGAATAAGTACTACTCGCCATTCCTTCGCCTTGAGCCCTGTGGAGGGGAATAAAATCGTTTTGGGGTGAGCTAGAAGCTCAGCGAGTAACCAGTAAAAGCAGTCATCAAATATATTTCACAATAATGCATTTCAATGATGTCATGATTCCAAGATCAAATGTACGTTTATTGCTCTCGTGAGCCAGTGAAATCATTGCACTTGAACACCCAACGCTCAAATAGATCATTTCACATTAACAGTGAGAGGGAGCCCCTTTTTAAGCTCCAGATAACATGAACATGAACCATAAACAGGGTGGAGACGTTGGTTTCCAGCACAAGATTTTCCCAGAACTCATTGAAGCCAAAATCATATCATGAATTCACATGCAAGCACGCATGAGATGCCGTCGAGTAAATAATGCCAGAGACATTTCAATAATAACTTTGGAAACAGTTTAGCGTCACTCACCTCCATGGCTCAGAAACCATCCATCAAATATCATCGCCTTACTCAAATCCAAGCCTTAGATCACAAACGCAAAGCAATCAAACCCTTTAAAAGTTCGGACAGCACTTCCCCTAAATTTACTTACTTTTCCAGCCGTCATGGCTTCATTACATTTCTCATTCAAACCCAAAGGTACACACACAACAACAAGTTCATTCAATAGCCATTCAGCAAGCTCCCAGAAGTACAAATACAAGTCAAGCTAGGGAAATGTCCGGAAATGAAAGTTAAGCTCAAACCCAGAAAAACAGTTTTTGACATCATTTTACGGTAATGGCACCAAAGGCACTACGATTATCGGATGAAGATCCAAGACCCACCGTTTCGAAGCTAAGAGATCGGGCTACAATGTTGTAGAAGGCAACTCTGTCCAGTATCGAGTGTAACCAGGTCAAAATTGCAAGATACTACACCAGAACCGCAAAAACAGGTTCACCAATCGCATTGTGGTGCAAACATCATGAATCAACCTACCTAAGTCCAAATTCAGAAATTCCAAAGCCATCCGAAAGATAAGAAACAGGGCTACATTTCATCAGAAGACCTCAACAACCAATTCGGAAGCATTCCCAACCAAAATAACCAATTACAGACGCAATTCTCACATTCTGGTAAAACCAGGGCAGCAAGGGTAATTCCGTCTTTTCACAAGATACGCTGCTCGGATTGACCTGAAAATTAGAAAATTTCCGGGTTCTCACACTCATTCTTTCGGGGCGTCACAAACTCTCCTCCTTAAAAGAATGTCGTCCTCGACATTCCATCTTATACCAATCAAGTCGAGACATCCCGCAAGAATCACTAATATTTCAGACCAAACCCACTGTCCGGCATCCTAAACTTCAAGCCTAGGATACACTGCAAGAATATGAAGCCTAAGCTCTGATACCAACTGTGACGGCCCCACCTCCCCCTAAGGAGAACCAAAGGGTTCGGCGGGCCGCCTGCCCAGCTCTCGCCGGGACTCAGTCGTTCACTACAGTCCTCAAATGAATTACAATATAAATCTCAAATATTACAACATGTTCTTCAATAATTACATGTCATAAGCGAAGCGGAAACTAAATTTTCAACTATACATCAAATGATTCCAAATCCAAACTGTACAAGATATATGCCATCCAGCCACATGAATAAGTACTACTCGCCATTCCTTCGCCTTGAGCCCTGTGGAGGGGAATAAAATCGTTTTGGGGTGAGCTAGAAGCTCAGCGAGTAACCAGTAAAAGCAGTCATCAAATATATTTCACAATAATGCATTTCAATGATGTCATGATTCCAAGATCAAATGTACATTTATTGCTCTCGTGAGCCAGTGAAATCATTGCACTTGAACACCCAACGCTCAAATAGATCATTTCACATTAACAGTGATAGGGAGCCCCTTTTTGAGCTCCAGATAACATGAACATGAACCATAAACAGGGTGGAGACGTTGGTGTCCAACACAAGACTTTCCCAAAACTCATTGAAGCCAAAATCATATCTTGAATTCACATTCAAGCACGCATGAGATGCCGTCGAGTAAATAATGCAAGAAACATTTCAATAATAACTTTGGAAACAGTTTAGGGTCACTCACCTCCATGGCTCAGAAACCATCCATCAAATATCATCGCCTTACTCAAATCCAAGCCTTAGATCACAAACGCAAAGCAATCAAGCCCTTTAAAAGTTCGGACAGCACTTCCCCTAAATTTACTTACTTTTCCAGCCGTCATGGCTTCATTATATTTCTCATTCAAACCCAAAGGTACACACACAACAACAAGTTCATTCAATAGCCATTCAGCAAGCTCCCAGAAGTACAAATACAAGTCAAGCTAGGGAAATGTCCGGAAATGAAAGTTAAGCTCAAACCCAGAAAAATAGTTTTTGACATTATTTTACGGTAATTGCACCAAAGGCACTACGATTATCGGATAAAGGTCCAAGACCCACCGTTTCGAAGCTAAGAGATCGGGCTACAATGTTGTAGAAGGCAACTCTGTCCAGTATCAAGTGTAACCAGGTCAAAATTGCAAGATACTACACCAGAACCACAAAAACAGGTTCACCAATCGCATTGTGGTGCAAACATCATGAATCAACCTAGCTAAGTCCAAATTCAGAAATTCCAAAGCCATCCGAAAGATAAGAAACAGAGCTACATTTCATCAGAAGACCTCAACAACCAATTCGGAAGCATTCCCAACCAAAATAACCAATTACAGACGCAATTCTCACATTCGGGTAAAATCGGGGCTGCAAGGGTAATTCCGTCTTTTCACAAGATACGCTGCTCGGATTGACCTGAAAATTAGAAAATTTCCGGGTTCTCACACTCATTCTTTCGGGGCGTCACAAACTCCCCTCCTTAAAAGAATGTCGTCCTCGACATTCCATCTTATACCAATCAAGTCGAGACATCCCGCAAGAATCACTAATATTTCAGACCAAACCCACTGTCCGGCATCCTAAACTTCAAGCCTAGGATACACTACAAGAATCTGAAGCCTAAGCTCTGATACCAACTGTGACGGCCCCACCTCTCCCTAAGGAGAACCAAAGGGTTCGGCGGGCCGCCTGCCCAGCTCTCGCCGGGACTCAGTCGTTCACTACAGTCCTCAAATGAATTACAATATAAATCTCAAATATTACAACATGTTCTTCAATAATTACATGTCATAAGCGAAGCGGAAACTAAATTTTCAACTATACATCAAATGATTCCAAATCCAAACTGTACAAGATATATGCCATCCAGCCACATGAATAAGTACTACTCGCCATTCCTTCGCCTTGAGCCCTGTGGAGGGGAATAAAATCGTTTTGGGGTGAGCTAGAAGCTCAGCGAGTAACCAGTAAAAGCAGTCATCAAATATATTTCACAACAATGCATTTCAATGATGTCATGATTCCAAGATCAAATGTACGTTTATTGCTCTCATGAGCCAGTGAAATCATTGCACTTGAACACCCAACGCTCAAATAGATCATTTCACATTAACAGTGAGAGGGAGCCCCTTTTTGAGCTCCAGATAACATGAACATGAACCATAAACAGGGTGGAGACGTTGGTGTCCAGCACAAGATTTTCCCAGAACTCATTGAAGCCAAAATCATATCATGAATTCACATGCAAGCACGCATGAGATGCCGTCGAGTAAATAATGCCAGAGACATTTCAATAATAACTTTGGAAACAGTTTAGCGTCACTCACCTCCATGGCTCAGAAACCATCCATCAAATATCATCGCCTTACTCAAATCCAAGCCTTAGATCACAAACGCAAAGCAATCAAGCCCTTTAAAAGTTCGGACAGCACTTCCCCTAAATTTACTTACTTTTCCAGCCGTCATGGCTTCATTATATTTCTCATTCAAACCCAAAGGTACACACACAACAACAAGTTCATTCAATAGCCATTCAGCAAGCTCCCAGAAGTACAAATACAAGTCAAGCTAGGGAAATGTCCGGAAATGAAAGTTAAGCTCAAACCCAGAAAAACAATTTTTGACATCATTTTACGGTAATGGCACCAAAGGCACTACGATTATCGGATGAAGGTCCAAGACCCACCGTTTCGAAGCTAAGAGATCGGGCTACAATGTTGTAGAAGGCAACTCTGTCCAGTATCGAGTGTAACCAGGTCAAAAATGCAAGATACTACACCAGAACCGCAAAAACAGGTTCACCAATCGCATTGTGGTGCGAACATCATGAATCAACCTAGCTAAGTCCAAATTCAGAAATTCCAAAGCCATCCGAAAGATAAGAAACAGGGCTACATTTCATCAGAAGACCTCAACAACCAATTCGGAAGCATTCCCAACCAAAATAACCAATTACAGACGCAATTCTCACATTCTGGTAAAACCAGGGCAGCAAGGGTAATTCCGTCTTTTCACAAGATACGCTGCTCGGATTGACCTGAAAATTAGAAAATTTCCGGGTTCTCACACTCATTCTTTCGGGGCGTCACAAACTCCCCTCCTTAAAAGAATATCGTCCTCGACATTCCATCTTATACCAATCAAGTCGAGACATCCCGCAAGAATCACTAATATTTCAGACCAAACCCACTGTCCGGCATCCTAAACTTCAAGCCTAGGATACACTACAAGAATCTGAAGCCTAAGCTCTGATACCAACTGTGACGGCCCCACCTCTCCCTAAGGCGAACCAAAGGGTTCGGCGGGCCGCCTGCCCATCTCTCGCCGGGACTCAGTCGTTCACTACAGTCCTCAAATGAATTACAATATAAATCTCAAATATTACAACATGTTCTTCAATAATTACATGTCATAAGCGAAGCGGAAACTAAATTTTCAACTATACATCAAATGATTCCAAATCCAAACTGTACAAGATATATGCCATCCAGCCACATGAATAAGTACTACTCGCCATTCCTTCGCCTTGAGCCCTGTTGAGGGGAATAAAATCGTTTTGGGGTGAGCTAGAAGCTCAGCGAGTAACCAGTAAAAGCAGTCATCAAATATATTTCACAACAATGCATTTCAATGATGTCATGATTCCAAGATCAAATGTACGTTTATTGCTCTCGTGAGCCAGTGAAATCATTGCACTTGAACACCCAACGCTCAAATAGATCATTTCACATTAACAGTGAGAGGGAGCCCCTTTTTGAGCTCCAGATAACATGAACATGAACCATAAACAGGGTGGAGACGTTGGTGTCCAGCACAAGATTTTCCCAGAACTCATTGAAGCCAAAATCATATCATGAATTCACATGCAAGCACGCATGAGATGCCGTCGAGTAAATAATGCCAGAGACATTTCAATAATAACTTTGGAAACAGTTTAGCGTCACTCACCTCCATGGCTCAGAAACCATCCATCAAATATCATCGCCTTACTCAAATCCAAGCCTTAGATCACAAACGCAAAGCAATCAAGCCCTTTAAAAGTTCGGACAGCACTTCCCCTAAATTTACTTACTTTTCCAGCCGTCATGGCTTCATTATATTTCTCATTCAAACCCAAAGGTACACACACAACAACAAGTTCATTCAATAGCCATTCAGCAAGCTCCCAGAAGTACAAATACAAGTCAAGCTAGGGAAATGTCCGGAAATGAAAGTTAAGCTCAAACCCAGAAAAACAATTTTTGACATCATTTTACGGTAATGGCACCAAAGGCACTACGATTATCGGATGAAGGTCCAAGACCCACCGTTTCGAAGCTAAGAGATCGGGCTACAATGTTGTAGAAGGCAACTCTGTCCAGTATCGAGTGTAACCAGGTCAAAAATGCAAGATACTACACCAGAACCGCAAAAACAGGTTCACCAATCGCATTGTGGTGCGAACATCATGAATCAACCTAGCTAAGTCCAAATTCAGAAATTCCAAAGCCATCCGAAAGATAAGAAACAGGGCTACATTTCATCAGAAGACCTCAATAACCAATTCGGAAGCATTCCCAACCAAAATAACCAATTACAGACGCAATTCTCACATTCTGGTAAAACCAGGGCAGCAAGGGTAATTCCGTCTTTTCACAAGATACGCTGCTCGGATTGACCTGAAAATTAGAAAATTTCCGGGTTCTCACACTCATTCTTTCGGGGCGTCACAAACTCTCCTCCTTAAAAGAATATCGTCCTCGACATTCCATCTTATACCAATCAAGTCGAGACATCCCGCAAGAATCACTAATATTTCAGACCAAACCCACTGTCCGGCATCCTAAACTTCAAGCCTAGGATACACTACAAGAATCTGAAGCCTAAGCTCTGATACCAACTGTGACGGCCCCACCTCTCCCTAAGGCGAACCAAAGGGTTCGGCGGGCCGCCTGCCCATCTCTCGCCGGGACTCAGTCGTTCACTACAGTCCTCAAATGAATTACAATATAAATCTCAAATATTACAACATGTTCTTCAATAATTACATGTCATAAGCGAAGCGGAAACTAAATTTTCAACTATACATCAAATGATTCCAAATCCAAACTGTACAAGATATATGCCATCCAGCCACATGAATAAGTACTACTCGCCATTCCTTCGCCTTGAGCCCTGTTGAGGGGAATAAAATCGTTTTGGGGTGAGCTAGAAGCTCAGCGAGTAACCAGTAAAAGCAGTCATCAAATATATTTCACAACAATGCATTTCAATGATGTCATGATTCCAAGATCAAATGTACGTTTATTGCTCTCGTGAGCCAGTGAAATCATTGCACTTGAACACCCAACGCTCAAATAGATCATTTCACATTAACAGTGAGAGGGAGCCCCTTTTTGAGCTCCAGATAACATGAACATGAACCATAAACAGGGTGGAGACGTTGGTGTCCAGCACAAGATTTTCCCAGAACTCATTGAAGCCAAAATCATATCATGAATTCACATGCAAGCACGCATGAGATGCCGTCGAGTAAATAATGCCAGAGACATTTCAATAATAACTTTGGAAACAGTTTAGCGTCACTCACCTCCATGGCTCAGAAACCATCCATCAAATATCATCGCCTTACTCAAATCCAAGCCTTAGATCACAAACGCAAAGCAATCAAGCCCTTTAAAAGTTCGGACAGCACTTCCCCTAAATTTACTTACTTTTCCAGCCGTCATGGCTTCATTATATTTCTCATTCAAACCCAAAGGTACACACACAACAACAAGTTCATTCAATAGCCATTCAGCAAGCTCCCAGAAGTACAAATACAAGTCAAGCTAGGGAAATGTCCGGAAATGAAAGTTAAGCTCAAACCCAGAAAAACAGTTTTTGACATCATTTTACGGTAATGGCACCAAAGGCACTACGATTATCGGATGAAGGTCCAAGCTCCCAGAAGTACAAATACAAGTCAAGCTAGGGAAATGTCCGGAAATGAAAGTTAAGCTCAAACCCAGAAAAACAGTTTTTGATATTATTTTACGGTAATTGCACCAAAGGCACTACGATTATCGGATAAAGGTTCAAGACCCACCGTTTCGAAGCTAAGAGATCGGGCTACAATGTTGTAGAAGGCAACTCTGTCCAGTATCGAGTGTAACCAGGTCAAAATTGCAAGATACTACACCAGAACCGCAAAAACAGGTTCACCAATCGCATTGTGGTGCAAACATCATGAATCAACCTAGCTAAGTCCAAATTCAGAAATTCCAAAGCCATCCGAAAGATAAGAAACAGGGCTACATTTCATCAGAAGACCTCAACAACCAATTCGGAAGCATTCCCAACCAAAATAACCAATTACAGACGCAATTCTAACATTCGGGTAAAATCGGGGCTGCAAGGGTAATTCCGTCTTTTCACAAGATACGCTGCTCGGATTGACCTGAAAATTAGAAAATTTCCGGGTTCTCACACTCATTCTTTCGGGGCGTCACAAACTCTCCTCCTTAAAAGAATGTCGTCCTCGACATTCCATCTTATACCAATCAAGTCGAGACATCCCGCAAGAATCACTAATATTTCAGACCAAACCCACTGTCCGGCATCCTAAATTTCAAGCCTAGGATACACTACAAGAATCTGAAGCCTAAGCTCTGATACCAACTGTGACGGCCCCACCTCCCCCTAAGGCGAACCAAAGGGTTCGGCGGGCCGCCTGCCCAGCTCTCGCCGGGACTCAGTCGTTCACTACAGTCCTCAAATGAATTACAATATAAATCTCAAATATTACAACATGTTCTTCAATAATTACATGTCATAAGCGAAGCGGAAACTAAATTTTCAACTATACATCAAATGATTCCAAATCCAAACTGTACAAGATATATGCCATCCAGCCGCATGAATAAGTACTACTCGCCATTCCTTCGCCTTGAGCCCTGTGGAGGGGAATAAAATCGTTTTGGGGTGAGCTAGAAGCTCAGCGAGTAACCAGTAAAAGCAGTCATCAAATATATTTCACAATAATGCATTTCAATGATGTCATGATTCCAAGATCAAATGTACATTTATTGCTCTCGTGAGCCAGTGAAATCATTGCACTTGAACACCCAACGCTCAAATAGATCATTTCACATTAACAGTGAGAGGGAGCCCCTTTTTGAACTCCAGATAACATGAACATGAACCATAAACAGGGTGGAGACGTTGGTGTCCAACACAAGACTTTCCCAGAACTCATTGAAGCCAAAATCATATCTTGAATTCACATTCAAGCACGCATGAGATGCCGTCGAGTAAATAATGCAAGAAACATTTCAATAATAACTTTGGAAACAGTTTAGGGTCACTCACCTCCATGGCTCAGAAACCATCCATCAAATATCATCGCCTTACTCAAATCCAAGCCTTAGATCACAAACGCAAAGCAATCAAGCCCTTTAAAAGTTCGGACAGCACTTCCCCTAAATTTACTTACTTTTCCAGCCGTCATGGCTTCATTATATTTCTCATTCAAACCCAAAGGTACACACACAACAACAAGTTCATTCAATAGCCATTCAGCAAGCTCCCAGAAGTACAAATACAAGTCAAGCTAGGGAAATGTCCGGAAATGAAAGTTAAGCTCAAACCCAGAAAAATAGTTTTTGACATTATTTTACGGTAATTGCACCAAAGGCACTACGATTATCGGATAAAGGTCCAAGACCCACCGTTTCGAAGCTAAGATATCGGGCTACAATGTTGTAGAAGGCAACTCTGTCCAGTATCGAGTGTAACCAGGTCAAAATTGCAAGATACTACACCAGAACCGCAAAAACAGGTTCACCAATCGCATTGTGGTGCAAACATCATGAATCAACCTAGATAAGTCCAAATTCAGAAATTCCAAAGCCATCCGAAAGATAAGAAACAGGGCTACATTTCATCAGAAGACCTCAACAACCAATTCGGAAGCATTCCCAACCAAAATAACCAATTACAGACGCAATTCTCACATTCGGGTAAAATCGGGGCTGCAAGGGTAATTCCGTCTTTTCACAAGATACGCTGCTCGGATTGACCTGAAAATTAGAAAATTTCCGGGTTCTCACACTCATTCTTTCGGGGCGTCACAAACTCCCCTCCTTAAAAGAATGTCGTTCTCGACATTCCATCTTTTACCAATCAAGTCGAGACATCCCGCAAGAATCACTAATATTTCAGACCAAACCCACTGTCCGGCATCCTAAACTTCAAGCCTAGGATACACTACAAGAATCTGAAGCCTAAGCTCTGATACCAACTGTGACGGCCCCACCTCTCCCTAAGGCGAACCAAAGGGTTCGGCGGGCCGCCTGCCCAACTCTCGCCGGGACTCAGTCGTTCACTACAGTCCTCAAATGAATTACAATATAAATCTCAAATATTACAACATGTTCTTCAATAATTACATGTCATAAGCGAAGCGGAAACTAAATTTTCAACTATACATCAAATGATTCCAAATCCAAGCTGTACAAGATATATGCCATCCAGCCACATGAATAAGTACTACTCGCCATTCCTTCGCCTTGAGCCCTGTGGAGGGGAATAAAATCGTTTTGGGGTGAGCTAGAAGCTCAGCGAGTAACCAGTAAAAGCAGTCATCAAATATATTTCACAATAATGCATTTCAATGATGTCATGATTCCAAGATCAAATGTACATTTATTGCTCTCGTGAGCCAGTGAAATCATTGCACTTGAACACCCAACGCTCAAATAGATCATTTCACATTAACAGTGAGAGGGAGCCCCTTTTTGAGCTCCAGATAACATGAACATGAACCATAAACAGGGTGGAGACGTTGGTGTCCAACACAAGACTTTCCCAGAACTCATTGAAGCCAAAATCATATCTTGAATTCACATTCAAGCACGCATGAGATGCCGTCGAGTAAATAATGCAAGAAACATTTCAATAATAACTTTGGAAACAGTTTAGGGTCACTCACCTCCATGGCTCAGAAACCATCCATCAAATATCATCGCCTTACTCAAATCCAAGCCTTAGATCACAAACGCAAAGCAATCAAGCCCTTTAAAAGTTCGGACAGCACTTCCCCTAAATTTACTTACTTTTCCAGCCGTCATGGCTTCATTATATTTCTCATTCAAACCCAAAGGTACACACACAACAACAAGTTCATTCAATAGCCATTCAGCAAGCTCCCAGAAGTACAAATACAAGTCAAGCTAGGGAAATGTCCGGAAATGAAAGTTAAGCTCAAACCCAGAAAAATAGTTTTTGACATTATTTTACGGTAATTGCACCAAAGGCACTACGATTATCGGATAAAGGTCCAAGACCCACCGTTTCGAAGCTAAGAGATCGGGCTACAATGTTGTAGAAGGCAACTCTGTCCAGTATCAAGTGTAACCAGGTCAAAATTGCAAGATACTACACCAGAACCACAAAAACAGGTTCACCAATCGCATTGTGGTGCAAACATCATGAATCAACCTAGCTAAGTCCAAATTCAGAAATTCCAAAGCCATCCGAAAGATAAGAAACAGAGCTACATTTCATCAGAAGACCTCAACAACCAATTCGGAAGCATTCCCAACCAAAATAACCAATTACAGACGCAATTCTCACATTCGGGTAAAATCGGGGCTGCAAGGGTAATTCCGTCTTTTCACAAGATACGCTGCTCGGATTGACCTGAAAATTAGAAAATTTCCGGGTTCTCACACTCATTCTTTCGGGGCGTCACAAACTCCCCTCCTTAAAAGAATGTCGTCCTCGACATTCCATCTTATACCAATCAAGTCGAGACATCCCGCAAGAATCACTAATATTTCAGACCAAACCCACTGTCCGGCATCCTAAACTTCAAGCCTAGGATACACTACAAGAATCTGAAGCCTAAGCTCTGATACCAACTGTGACGGCCCCACCTCTCCCTAAGGAGAACCAAAGGGTTCGGCGGGCCGCCTGCCCAGCTCTCGCCGGGACTCAGTCGTTCACTACAGTTCTCAAATGAATTACAATATAAATCTCAAATATTACAACATGTTCTTCAATAATTACATGTCATAAGCGAAGCGGAAACTAAATTTTCAACTATACATCAAATGATTCCAAATCCAAACTGTACAAGATATATGCCATC
This sequence comes from Coffea arabica, assembly GCF_036785885.1. Classification (NCBI taxonomy): domain Eukaryota; kingdom Viridiplantae; phylum Streptophyta; class Magnoliopsida; order Gentianales; family Rubiaceae; genus Coffea; species Coffea arabica. The sequence goes on along the minus strand of NC_092318.1, from coordinate 18,478,596 downwards.
CAGCCACATGAATAAGTACTACTCGCCATTCCTTCGCCTTGAGCCCTGTGGAGGGGAATAAAATCGTTTTGGGGTGAGCTAGAAGCTCAGCGAGTAACCAGTAAAAGCAGTCATCAAATATATTTCACAACAATGCATTTCAATGATGTCATGATTCCAAGATCAAATGTACGTTTATTGCTCTCGTGAGCCAGTGAAATCATTGCACTTGAACACCCAACGCTCAAATAGATCATTTCACATTAACAGTGAGAGGGAGCCCCTTTTTGAGCTCCAGATAACATGAACATGAACCATAAACAGGGTGGAGACGTTGGTGTCCAGCACAAGATTTTCCCAGAACTCATTGAAGCCAAAATCATATCATGAATTCACATGCAAGCACGCATGAGATGCCGTCGAGTAAATAATGCCAGAGACATTTCAATAATAACTTTGGAAACAGTTTAGCGTCACTCACCTCCATGGCTCAGAAACCATCCATCAAATATCATCGCCTTACTCAAATCCAAGCCTTAGATCACAAACGCAAAGCAATCAAGCCCTTTAAAAGTTCGGACAGCACTTCCCCTAAATTTACTTACTTTTCCAGCCGTCATGGCTTCATTATATTTCTCATTCAAACCCAAAGGTACACACACAACAACAAGTTCATTCAATAGCCATTCAGCAAGCTCCCAGAAGTACAAATACAAGTCAAGCTAGGGAAATGTCCGGAAATGAAAGTTAAGCTCAAACCCAGAAAAACAATTTTTGACATCATTTTACGGTAATGGCACCAAAGGCACTACGATTATCGGATGAAGGTCCAAGACCCACCGTTTCGAAGCTAAGAGATCGGGCTACAATGTTGTAGAAGGCAACTCTGTCCAGTATCGAGTGTAACCAGGTCAAAAATGCAAGATACTACACCAGAACCGCAAAAACAGGTTCACCAATCGCATTGTGGTGCGAACATCATGAATCAACCTAGCTAAGTCCAAATTCAGAAATTCCAAAGCCATCCGAAAGATAAGAAACAGGGCTACATTTCATCAGAAGACCTCAACAACCAATTCGGAAGCATTCCCAACCAAAATAACCAATTACAGACGCAATTCTCACATTCTGGTAAAACCAGGGCAGCAAGGGTAATTCCGTCTTTTCACAAGATACGCTGCTCGGATTGACCTGAAAATTAGAAAATTTCCGGGTTCTCACACTCATTCTTTCGGGGCGTCACAAACTCCCCTCCTTAAAAGAATATCGTCCTCGACATTCCATCTTATACCAATCAAGTCGAGACATCCCGCAAGAATCACTAATATTTCAGACCAAACCCACTGTCCGGCATCCTAAACTTCAAGCCTAGGATACACTACAAGAATCTGAAGCCTAAGCTCTGATACCAACTGTGACGGCCCCACCTCTCCCTAAGGCGAACCAAAGGGTTCGGCGGGCCGCCTGCCCATCTCTCGCCGGGACTCAGTCGTTCACTACAGTCCTCAAATGAATTACAATATAAATCTCAAATATTACAACATGTTCTTCAATAATTACATGTCATAAGCGAAGCGGAAACTAAATTTTCAACTATACATCAAATGATTCCAAATCCAAACTGTACAAGATATATGCCATCCAGCCACATGAATAAGTACTACTCGCCATTCCTTCGCCTTGAGCCCTGTTGAGGGGAATAAAATCGTTTTGGGGTGAGCTAGAAGCTCAGCGAGTAACCAGTAAAAGCAGTCATCAAATATATTTCACAACAATGCATTTCAATGATGTCATGATTCCAAGATCAAATGTACGTTTATTGCTCTCGTGAGCCAGTGAAATCATTGCACTTGAACACCCAACGCTCAAATAGATCATTTCACATTAACAGTGAGAGGGAGCCCCTTTTTGAGCTCCAGATAACATGAACATGAACCATAAACAGGGTGGAGACGTTGGTGTCCAGCACAAGATTTTCCCAGAACTCATTGAAGCCAAAATCATATCATGAATTCACATGCAAGCACGCATGAGATGCCGTCGAGTAAATAATGCCAGAGACATTTCAATAATAACTTTGGAAACAGTTTAGCGTCACTCACCTCCATGGCTCAGAAACCATCCATCAAATATCATCGCCTTACTCAAATCCAAGCCTTAGATCACAAACGCAAAGCAATCAAGCCCTTTAAAAGTTCGGACAGCACTTCCCCTAAATTTACTTACTTTTCCAGCCGTCATGGTTTCATTATATTTCTCATTCAAACCCAAAGGTACACACACAACAACAAGTTCATTCAATAGCCATTCAGCAAGCTCCCAGAAGTACAAATACAAGTCAAGCTAGGGAAATATCCGGAAATGAAAGTTAAGCTCAAACCCAGAAAAACAGTTTTTGACATCATTTTACGGTAATGGCACCAAAGGCACTACGATTATCGGATGAAGGTCCAAGCTCCCAGAAGTACAAATACAAGTCAAGCTAGGGAAATGTCCGGAAATGAAAGTTAAGCTCAAACCCAGAAAAACAGTTTTTGATATTATTTTACGGTAATTGCACCAAAGGCACTACGATTATCGGATAAAGGTTCAAGACCCACCGTTTCGAAGCTAAGAGATCGGGCTACAATGTTGTAGAAGGCAACTCTGTCCAGTATCGAGTGTAACCAGGTCAAAATTGCAAGATACTACACCAGAACCGCAAAAACAGGTTCACCAATCGCATTGTGGTGCAAACATCATGAATCAACCTAGCTAAGTCCAAATTCAGAAATTCCAAAGCCATCCGAAAGATAAGAAACAGGGCTACATTTCATCAGAAGACCTCAACAACCAATTCGGAAGCATTCCCAACCAAAATAACCAATTACAGACGCAATTCTAACATTCGGGTAAAATCGGGGCTGCAAGGGTAATTCCGTCTTTTCACAAGATACGCTGCTCGGATTGACCTGAAAATTAGAAAATTTCCGGGTTCTCACACTCATTCTTTCGGGGCGTCACAAACTCTCCTCCTTAAAAGAATGTCGTCCTCGACATTCCATCTTATACCAATCAAGTCGAGACATCCCGCAAGAATCACTAATATTTCAGACCAAACCCACTGTCCGGCATCCTAAATTTCAAGCCTAGGATACACTACAAGAATCTGAAGCCTAAGCTCTGATACCAACTGTGACGGCCCCACCTCCCCCTAAGGCGAACCAAAGGGTTCGGCGGGCCGCCTGCCCAGCTCTCGCCGGGACTCAGTCGTTCACTACAGTCCTCAAATGAATTACAATATAAATCTCAAATATTACAACATGTTCTTCAATAATTACATGTCATAAGCGAAGCGGAAACTAAATTTTCAACTATACATCAAATGATTCCAAATCCAAACTGTACAAGATATATGCCATCCAGCCGCATGAATAAGTACTACTCGCCATTCCTTCGCCTTGAGCCCTGTGGAGGGGAATAAAATCGTTTTGGGGTGAGCTAGAAGCTCAGCGAGTAACCAGTAAAAGCAGTCATCAAATATATTTCACAATAATGCATTTCAATGATGTCATGATTCCAAGATCAAATGTACATTTATTGCTCTCGTGAGCCAGTGAAATCATTGCACTTGAACACCCAACGCTCAAATAGATCATTTCACATTAACAGTGAGAGGGAGCCCCTTTTTGAACTCCAGATAACATGAACATGAACCATAAACAGGGTGGAGACGTTGGTGTCCAACACAAGACTTTCCCAGAACTCATTGAAGCCAAAATCATATCTTGAATTCACATTCAAGCACGCATGAGATGCCGTCGAGTAAATAATGCAAGAAACATTTCAATAATAACTTTGGAAACAGTTTAGGGTCACTCACCTCCATGGCTCAGAAACCATCCATCAAATATCATCGCCTTACTCAAATCCAAGCCTTAGATCACAAACGCAAAGCAATCAAGCCCTTTAAAAGTTCGGACAGCACTTCCCCTAAATTTACTTACTTTTCCAGCCGTCATGGCTTCATTATATTTCTCATTCAAACCCAAAGGTACACACACAACAACAAGTTCATTCAATAGCCATTCAGCAAGCTCCCAGAAGTACAAATACAAGTCAAGCTAGGGAAATGTCCGGAAATGAAAGTTAAGCTCAAACCCAGAAAAATAGTTTTTGACATTATTTTACGGTAATTGCACCAAAGGCACTACGATTATCGGATAAAGGTCCAAGACCCACCGTTTCGAAGCTAAGAGATCGGGCTACAATGTTGTAGAAGGCAACTCTGTCCAGTATCGAGTGTAACCAGGTCAAAATTGCAAGATACTACACCAGAACCGCAAAAACAGGTTCACCAATCGCATTGTGGTGCAAACATCATGAATCAACCTAGCTAAGTCCAAATTCAGAAATTCCAAAGCCATCCGAAAGATAAGAAACAGGGCTACATTTCATCAGAAGACCTCAACAACCAATTCGGAAGCATTCCCAACCAAAATAACCAATTACAGACGCAATTCTCACATTCGGGTAAAATCGGGGCTGCAAGGGTAATTCCGTCTTTTCACAAGATACGCTGCTCGGATTGACCTGAAAATTAGAAAATTTCCGGGTTCTCACACTCATTCTTTCGGGGCGTCACAAACTCCCCTCCTTAAAAGAATGTCGTCCTCGACATTCCATCTTTTACCAATCAAGTCGAGACATCCCGCAAGAATCACTAATATTTCAGACCAAACCCACTGTCCGGCATCCTAAACTTCAAGCCTAGGATACACTACAAGAATCTGAAGCCTAAGCTCTGATACCAACTGTGACGGCCCCACCTCTCCCTAAGGCGAACCAAAGGGTTCGGCGGGCCGCCTGCCCATCTCTCGCCGGGACTCAGTCGTTCACTACAGTCCTCAAATGAATTACAATATAAATCTCAAATATTACAACATGTTCTTCAATAATTACATGTCATAAGCGAAGCGGAAACTAAATTTTCAACTATACATCAAATGATTCCAAATCCAAACTGTACAAGATATATGCCATCCAGCCACATGAATAAGTACTACTCGCCATTCCTTCGCCTTGAGCCCTGTTGAGGGGAATAAAATCGTTTTGGGGTGAGCTAGAAGCTCAGCGAGTAACCAGTAAAAGCAGTCATCAAATATATTTCACAACAATGCATTTCAATGATGTCATGATTCCAAGATCAAATGTACGTTCATTGCTCTCGTGAGCCAGTGAAATCATTGCACTTGAACACCCAACGCTCAAATAGATCATTTCACATTAACAGTGAGAGGGAGCCCCTTTTTGAGCTCCAGATAACATGAACATGAACCATAAACAGGGTGGAGACGTTGGTGTCCAACACAAGACTTTCCCAGAACTCATTGAAGCCAAAATCATATCTTGAATTCACATTCAAGCACGCATGAGATGCCGTCGAGTAAATAATGCAAGAAACATTTCAATAATAACTTTGGAAACAGTTTAGGGTCACTCACCTCCATGGCTCAGAAACCATCCATCAAATATCATCGCCTTACTCAAATCCAAGCCTTAGATCACAAACGCAAAGCAATCAAGCCCTTTAAAAGTTCGGACAGCACTTCCCCTAAATTTACTTACTTTTCCAGCCGTCATGGCTTCATTATATTTCTCATTCAAACCCAAAGGTACACACACAACAACAAGTTCATTCAATAGCCATTCAGCAAGCTCCCAGAAGTACAAATACAAGTCAAGCTAGGGAAATGTCCGGAAATGAAAGTTAAGCTCAAACCCAGAAAAATAGTTTTTGACATTATTTTACGGTAATTGCACCAAAGGCACTACGATTATCGGATAAAGGTCCAAGACCCACCGTTTCGAAGCTAAGAGATCGGGCTACAATGTTGTAGAAGGCAACTCTGTCCAGTATCAAGTGTAACCAGGTCAAAATTGCAAGATACTACACCAGAACCACAAAAACAGGTTCACCAATCGCATTGTGGTGCAAACATCATGAATCAACCTAGCTAAGTCCAAATTCAGAAATTCCAAAGCCATCCGAAAGATAAGAAACAGAGCTACATTTCATCAGAAGACCTCAACAACCAATTCGGAAGCATTCCCAACCAAAATAACCAATTACAGACGCAATTCTCACATTCGGGTAAAATCGGGGCTGCAAGGGTAATTCCGTCTTTTCACAAGATACGCTGCTCGGATTGACCTGAAAATTAGAAAATTTCCGGGTTCTCACACTCATTCTTTCGGGGCGTCACAAACTCCCCTCCTTAAAAGAATGTCGTCCTCGACATTCCATCTTATACCAATCAAGTCGAGACATCCCGCAAGAATCACTAATATTTCAGACCAAACCCACTGTCCGGCATCCTAAACTTCAAGCCTAGGATACACTACAAGAATCTGAAGCCTAAGCTCTGATACCAACTGTGACGGCCCCACCTCTCCCTAAGGAGAACCAAAGGGTTCGGCGGGCCGCCTGCCCATCTCTCGCCGGGACTCAGTCGTTCACTACAGTCCTCAAATGAATTACAATATAAATCTCAAATATTACAACATGTTCTTCAATAATTACATGTCATAAGCGAAGCGGAAACTAAATTTTCAACTATACATCAAATGATTCCAAATCCAAACTGTACAAGATATATGCCATCCAGCCACATGAATAAGTACTACTCGCCATTCCTTCGCCTTGAGCCCTGTGGAGGGGAATAAAATCGTTTTGGGGTGAGCTAGAAGCTCAGCGAGTAACCAGTAAAAGCAGTCATCAAATATATTTCACAACAATGCATTTCAATGATGTCATGATTCCAAGATCAAATGTACGTTTATTGCTCTCGTGAGCCAGTGAAATCATTGCACTTGAACACCCAACGCTCAAATAGATCATTTCACATTAACAGTGAGAGGGAGCCCCTTTTTGAGCTCCAGATAACATGAACATGAACCATAAACAGGGTGGAGACGTTGGTGTCCAGCACAAGATTTTCCCAGAACTCATTGAAGCCAAAATCATATCATGAATTCACATGCAAGCACGCATGAGATGCCGTCGAGTAAATAATGCCAGAGACATTTCAATAATAACTTTGGAAACAGTTTAGCGTCACTCACCTCCATGGCTCAGAAACCATCCATCAAATATCATCGCCTTACTCAAATCCAAGCCTTAGATCACAAACGCAAAGCAATCAAGCCCTTTAAAAGTTCGGACAGCACTTCCCCTAAATTTACTTACTTTTCCAGCCGTCATGGCTTCATTATATTTCTCATTCAAACCCAAAGGTACACACACAACAACAAGTTCATTCAATAGCCATTCAGCAAGCTCCCAGAAGTACAAATACAAGTCAAGCTAGGGAAATGTCCGGAAATGAAAGTTAAGCTCAAACCCAGAAAAACAGTTTTTGACATCATTTTACGGTAATGGCACCAAAGGCACTACGATTATCGGATGAAGGTCCAAGCTCCCAGAAGTACAAATACAAGTCAAGCTAGGGAAATGTCCGGAAATGAAAGTTAAGCTCAAACCCAGAAAAACAGTTTTTGATATTATTTTACGGTAATTGCACCAAAGGCACTACGATTATCGGATAAAGGTTCAAGACCCACCGTTTCGAAGCTAAGAGATCGGGCTACAATGTTGTAGAAGGCAACTCTGTCCAGTATCGAGTGTAACCAGGTCAAAATTGCAAGATACTACACCAGAACCGCAAAAACAGGTTCACCAATCGCATTGTGGTGCAAACATCATGAATCAACCTAGCTAAGTCCAAATTCAGAAATTCCAAAGCCATCCGAAAGATAAGAAACAGGGCTACATTTCATCAGAAGACCTCAACAACCAATTCGGAAGCATTCCCAACCAAAATAACCAATTACAGACGCAATTCTAACATTCGGGTAAAATCGGGGCTGCAAGGGTAATTCCGTCTTTTCACAAGATACGCTGCTCGGATTGACCTGAAAATTAGAAAATTTCCGGGTTCTCACACTCATTCTTTCGGGGCATCACAAACTCTCCTCCTTAAAAGAATGTCGTCCTCGACATTCCATCTTATACCAATCAAGTCGAGACATCCCGCAAGAATCACTAATATTTCAGACCAAACCCACTGTCCGGCATCCTAAATTTCAAGCCTAGGATACACTACAAGAATCTGAAGCCTAAGCTCTGATACCAACTGTGACGGCCCCACCTCCCCCTAAGGCGAACCAAAGGGTTCGGCGGGCCGCCTGCCCAGCTCTCGCCGGGACTCAGTCGTTCACTACAGTCCTCAAATGAATTACAATATAAATCTCAAATATTACAACATGTTCTTCAATAATTACATGTCATAAGCGAAGCGGAAACTAAATTTTCAACTATACATCAAATGATTCCAAATCCAAACTGTACAAGATATATGCCATCCAGCCGCATGAATAAGTACTACTCGCCATTCCTTCGCCTTGAGCCCTGTGGAGGGGAATAAAATCGTTTTGGGGTGAGCTAGAAGCTCAGCGAGTAACCAGTAAAAGCAGTCATCAAATATATTTCACAATAATGCATTTCAATGATGTCATGATTCCAAGATCAAATGTACGTTTATTGCTCTCGTGAGCCAGTGAAATCATTGCACTTGAACACCCAACGCTCAAATAGATCATTTCACATTAACAGTGAGAGGGAGCCCCTTTTTGAACTCCAGATAACATGAACATGAACCATAAACAGGGTGGAGACGTTGGTGTCCAACACAAGACTTTCCCAGAACTCATTGAAGCCAAAATCATATCTTGAATTCACATTCAAGCACGCATGAGATGCCGTCGAGTAAATAATGCAAGAAACATTTCAATAATAACTTTGGAAACAGTTTAGGGTCACTCACCTCCATGGCTCAGAAACCATCCATCAAATATCATCGCCTTACTCAAATCCAAGCCTTAGATCACAAACGCAAAGCAATCAAGCCCTTTAAAAGTTCGGACAGCACTTCCCCTAAATTTACTTACTTTTCCAGCCGTCATGGCTTCATTATATTTCTCATTCAAACCCAAAGGTACACACACAACAACAAGTTCATTCAATAGCCATTCAGCAAGCTCCCAGAAGTACAAATACAAGTCAAGCTAGGGAAATGTCCGGAAATGAAAGTTAAGCTCAAACCCAGAAAAATAGTTTTTGACATTATTTTACGGTAATTGCACCAAAGGCACTACGATTATCGGATAAAGGTCCAAGACCCACCGTTTCGAAGCTAAGAGATCGGGCTACAATGTTGTAGAAGGCAACTCTGTCCAGTATCGAGTGTAACCAGGTCAAAATTGCAAGATACTACACCAGAACCGCAAAAACAGGTTCACCAATCGCATTGTGGTGCAAACATCATGAATCAACCTAGCTAAGTCCAAATTCAGAAATTCCAAAGCCATCCGAAAGATAAGAAACAGGGCTACATTTCATCAGAAGACCTCAACAACCAATTCGGAAGCATTCCCAACCAAAATAACCAATTACAGACGCAATTCTCACATTCGGGTAAAATCGGGGCTGCAAGGGTAATTCCGTCTTTTCACAAGATACGCTGCTCGGATTGACCTGAAAATTAGAAAATTTCCGGGTTCTCACACTCATTCTTTCGGGGCGTCACAAACTCCCCTCCTTAAAAGAATGTCGTCCTCGACATTCCATCTTTTACCAATCAAGTCGAGACATCCCGCAAGAATCACTAATATTTCAGACCAAACCCACTGTCCGGCATCCTAAACTTCAAGCCTAGGATACACTACAAGAATCTGAAGCCTAAGCTCTGATACCAACTGTGACGGCCCCACCTCTCCCTAAGGCGAACCAAAGGGTTCGGCGGGCCGCCTGCCCATCTCTCGCCGGGACTCAGTCGTTCACTACAGTTCTCAAATGAATTACAATATAAATCTCAAATATTACAACATGTTCTTCAATAATTACATGTCATAAGCGAAGCGGAAACTAAATTTTCAACTATACATCAAATGATTCCAAATCCAAACTGTACAAGATATATGCCATCCAGCCACATGAATAAGTACTACTCGCCATTCCTTCGCCTTGAGCCCTGTGGAGGGGAATAAAATCGTTTTGGGGTGAGCTAGAAGCTCAGCGAGTAACCAGTAAAAGCAGTCATCAAATATATTTCACAACAATGCATTTCAATGATGTCATGATTCCAAGATCAAATGTACGTTTATTGCTCTCGTGAGCCAGTGAAATCATTGCACTTGAACACCCAACGCTCAAATAGATCATTTCACATTAACAGTGAGAGGGAGCCCCTTTTTGAGCTCCAGATAACATGAACATGAACCATAAACAGGGTGGAGACGTTGGTGTCCAGCACAAGATTTTCCCAGAACTCATTGAAGCCAAAATCATATCATGAATTCACATGCAAGCACGCATGAGATGCCGTCGAGTAAATAATGCCAGAGACATTTCAATAATAACTTTGGAAACAGTTTAGCGTCACTCACCTCCATGGCTCAGAAACCATCCATCAAATATCATCGCCTTACTCAAATCCAAGCCTTAGATCACAAACGCAAAGCAATCAAGCCCTTTAAAAGTTCGGACAGCACTTCCCCTAAATTTACTTACTTTTCCAGCCGTCATGGCTTCATTATATTTCTCATTCAAACCCAAAGGTACACACACAACAACAAGTTCATTCAATAGCCATTCAGCAAGCTCCCAGAAGTACAAATACAAGTCAAGCTAGGGAAATGTCCGGAAATGAAAGTTAAGCTCAAACCCAGAAAAATAGTTTTTGACATTATTTTACGGTAATTGCACCAAAGGCACTACGATTATCGGATAAAGGTCCAAGACCCACCGTTTCGAAGCTAAGAGATCGGGCTACAATGTTGTAGAAGGCAACTCTGTCCAGTATCAAGTGTAACCAGGTCAAAATTGCAAGATACTACACCAGAACCACAAAAACAGGTTCACCAATCGCATTGTGGTGCAAACATCATGAATCAACCTAACTAAGTCCAAATTCAGAAATTCCAAAGCCATCCGAAAGATAAGAAACAGAGCTACATTTCATCAGAAGACCTCAACAACCAATTCGGAAGCATTCCCAACCAAAATAACCAATTACAGACGCAATTCTCACATTCGGGTAAAATCGGGGCTGCAAGGGTAATTCCGTCTTTTCACAAGATACGCTGCTCGGATTGACCTGAAAATTAGAAAATTTCCGGGTTCTCACACTCATTCTTTCGGGGCGTCACAAACTCCCCTCCTTAAAAGAATGTCGTCCTCGACATTCCATCTTATACCAATCAAGTCGAGACATCCCGCAAGAATCACTAATATTTCAGACCAAACCCACTGTCCGGCATCCTAAACTTCAAGCCTAGGATACACTACAAGAATCTGAAGCCTAAGCTCTGATACCAACTGTGACGGCCCCACCTCTCCCTAAGGAGAACCAAAGGGTTCGGCGGGCCGCCTGCCCATCTCTCGCCGGGACTCAGTCGTTCACTACAGTCCTCAAATGAATTACAATATAAATCTCAAATATTACAACATGTTCTTCAATAATTACATGTCATAAGCGAAGCGGAAACTAAATTTTCAACTATACATCAAATGATTCCAAATCCAAACTGTACAAGATATATGCCATCCAGCCACATGAATAAGTACTACTCGCCATTCCTTCGCCTTGAGCCCTGTGGAGGGGAATAAAATCGTTTTGGGGTGAGCTAGAAGCTCAGCGAGTAACCAGTAAAAGCAGTCATCAAATATATTTCACAACAATGCATTTCAATGATGTCATGATTCCAAGATCAAATGTACGTTTATTGCTCTCGTGAGCCAGTGAAATCATTGCACTTGAACACCCAACGCTCAAATAGATCATTTCACATTAACAGTGAGAGGGAGCCCCTTTTTGAGCTCCAGATAACATGAACATGAACCATAAACAGGGTGGAGACGTTGGTGTCCAGCACAAGATTTTCCCAGAACTCATTGAAGCCAAAATCATATCATGAATTCACATGCAAGCACGCATGAGATGCCGTCGAGTAAATAATGCCAGAGACATTTCAATAATAACTTTGGAAACAGTTTAGCGTCACTCACCTCCATGGCTCAGAAACCATCCATCAAATATCATCGCCTTACTCAAATCCAAGCCTTAGATCACAAACGCAAAGCAATCAAGCCCTTTAAAAGTTCGGACAGCACTTCCCCTAAATTTACTTACTTTTCCAGCCGTCATGGCTTCATTATATTTCTCATTCAAACCCAAAGGTACACACACAACAACAAGTTCATTCAATAGCCATTCAGCAAGCTCCCAGAAGTACAAATACAAGTCAAGCTAGGGAAATGTCCGGAAATGAAAGTTAAGTTCAAACCCAGAAAAACAGTTTTTGACATCATTTTACGGTAATGGCACCAAAGGCACTACGATTATCGGATGAAAGTCCAAGACCCACCGTTTCGAAGCTAAGAGATCGGGCTACAATGTTGTAGAAGGCAACTCTGTCCAGTATCGAGTGTAACCAGGTCAAAAATGCAAGATACTACACCAGAACCGCAAAAACAGGTTCACCAATCGCATTGTGGTGCAAACATCATGAATCAACCTAGCTAAGTCCAAATTCAGAAATTCCAAAGCCATCCGAAAGATAAGAAACAGGGCTACATTTCATCAGAAGACCTCAACAACCAATTCGGAAGCATTCCCAACCAAAATAACCAATTACAGACGCAATTCTAACATTCGGGTAAAATCGGGGCTGCAAGGGTAATTCCGTCTTTTCACAAGATACGCTGCTCGGATTGACCTGAAAATTAGAAAATTTCCGGGTTCTCACACTCATTCTTTCGGGGCGTCACAAACTCTCCTCCTTAAAAGAATGTCGTCCTCGACATTCCATCTTATACCAATCAAGTCGAGACATCCCGCAAGAATCACTAATATTTCAGACCAAACCCACTGTCCGGCATCCTAAATTTCAAGCCTAGGATACACTACAAGAATCTGAAGCCTAAGCTCTGATACCAACTGTGACGGCCCCACCTCCCCCTAAGGCGAACCAAAGGGTTCGGCGGGCCGCCTGCCCAGCTCTCGCCGGGACTCAGTCGTTCACTACAGTCCTCAAATGAATTACAATATAAATCTCAAATATTACAACATGTTCTTCAATAATTACATGTCATAAGCGAAGCGGAAACTAAATTTTCAACTATACATCAAATGATTCCAAATCCAAACTGTACAAGATATATGCCATCCAGCCGCATGAATAAGTACTACTCGCCATTCCTTCGCCTTGAGCCCTGTGGAGGGGAATAAAATCGTTTTGGGGTGAGCTAGAAGCTCAGCGAGTAACCAGTAAAAGCAGTCATCAAATATATTTCACAATAATGCATTTCAATGATGTCATGATTCCAAGATCAAATGTACGTTTATTGCTCTCGTGAGCCAGTGAAATCATTGCACTTGAACACCCAACGCTCAAATAGATCATTTCACATTAACAGTGAGAGGGAGCCCCTTTTTGAACTCCAGATAACATGAACATGAACCATAAACAGGGTGGAGACGTTGGTGTCCAACACAAGACTTTCCCAGAACTCATTGAAGCCAAAATCATATCTTGAATTCACATTCAAGCACGCATGAGATGCCGTCGAGTAAATAATGCAAGAAACATTTCAATAATAACTTTGGAAACAGTTTAGGGTCACTCACCTCCATGGCTCAGAAACCATCCATCAAATATCATCGCCTTACTCAAATCCAAGCCTTAGATCACAAACGCAAAGCAATCAAGCCCTTTAAAAGTTCGGACAGCACTTCCCCTAAATTTACTTACTTTTCCAGCCGTCATGGCTTCATTATATTTCTCATTCAAACCCAAAGGTACACACACAACAACAAGTTCATTCAATAGCCATTCAGCAAGCTCCCAGAAGTACAAATACAAGTCAAGCTAGGGAAATGTCCGGAAATGAAAGTTAAGCTCAAACCCAGAAAAATAGTTTTTGACATTATTTTACGGTAATTGCACCAAAGGCACTACGATTATCGGATAAAGGTCCAAGACCCACCGTTTCGAAGCTAAGAGATCGGGCTACAATGTTGTAGAAGGCAACTCTGTCCAGTATCGAGTGTAACCAGGTCAAAATTGCAAGATACTACACCAGAACCGCAAAAACAGGTTCACCAATCGCATTGTGGTGCAAACATCATGAATCAACCTAGCTAAGTCCAAATTCAGAAATTCCAAAGCCATCCGAAAGATAAGAAACAGGGCTACATTTCATCAGAAGACCTCAACAACCAATTCGGAAGCATTCCCAACCAAAATAACCAATTACAGACGCAATTCTCACATTCGGGTAAAATCGGGGCTGCAAGGGTAATTCCGTCTTTTCACAAGATACGCTGCTCGGATTGACCTGAAAATTAGAAAATTTCCGGGTTCTCACACTCATTCTTTCGGGGCGTCACAAACTCCCCTCCTTAAAAGAATGTCGTCCTCGACATTCCATCTTTTACCAATCAAGTCGAGACATCCCGCAAGAATCACTAATATTTCAGACCAAACCCACTGTCCGGCATCCTAAACTTCAAGCCTAGGATACACTACAAGAATCTGAAGCCTAAGCTCTGATACCAACTGTGACGGCCCCACCTCTCCCTAAGGCGAACCAAAGGGTTCGGCGGGCCGCCTGCCCATCTCTCGCCGGGACTCAGTCGTTCACTACAGTTCTCAAATGAATTACAATATAAATCTCAAATATTACAACATGTTCTTCAATAATTACATGTCATAAGCGAAGCGGAAACTAAATTTTCAACTATACATCAAATGATTCCAAATCCAAACTGTACAAGATATATGCCATCCAGCCACATGAATAAGTACTACTCGCCATTCCTTCGCCTTGAGCCCTGTGGAGGGGAATAAAATCGTTTTGGGGTGAGCTAGAAGCTCAGCGAGTAACCAGTAAAAGCAGTCATCAAATATATTTCACAACAATGCATTTCAATGATGTCATGATTCCAAGATCAAATGTACGTTTATTGCTCTCGTGAGCCAGTGAAATCATTGCACTTGAACACCCAACGCTCAAATAGATCATTTCACATTAACAGTGAGAGGGAGCCCCTTTTTGAGCTCCAGATAACATGAACATGAACCATAAACAGGGTGGAGACGTTGGTGTCCAGCACAAGATTTTCCCAGAACTCATTGAAGCCAAAATCATATCATGAATTCACATGCAAGCACGCATGAGATGCCGTCGAGTAAATAATGCCAGAGACATTTCAATAATAACTTTGGAAACAGTTTAGCGTCACTCACCTCCATGGCTCAGAAACCATCCATCAAATATCATCGCCTTACTCAAATCCAAGCCTTAGATCACAAACGCAAAGCAATCAAGCCCTTTAAAAGTTCGGACAGCACTTCCCCTAAATTTACTTACTTTTCCAGCCGTCATGGCTTCATTATATTTCTCATTCAAACCCAAAGGTACACACACAACAACAAGTTCATTCAATAGCCATTCAGCAAGCTCCCAGAAGTACAAATACAAGTCAAGCTAGGGAAATGTCCGGAAATGAAAGTTAAGCTCAAACCCAGAAAAATAGTTTTTGACATTATTTTACGGTAATTGCACCAAAGGCACTACGATTATCGGATAAAGGTCCAAGACCCACCGTTTCGAAGCTAAGAGATCGGGCTACAATGTTGTAGAAGGCAACTCTGTCCAGTATCAAGTGTAACCAGGTCAAAATTGCAAGATACTACACCAGAACCACAAAAACAGGTTCACCAATCGCATTGTGGTGCAAACATCATGAATCAACCTAACTAAGTCCAAATTCAGAAATTCCAAAGCCATCCGAAAGATAAGAAACAGAGCTACATTTCATCAGAAGACCTCAACAACCAATTCGGAAGCATTCCCAACCAAAATAACCAATTACAGACGCAATTCTCACATTCGGGTAAAATCGGGGCTGCAAGGGTAATTCCGTCTTTTCACAAGATACGCTGCTCGGATTGACCTGAAAATTAGAAAATTTCCGGGTTCTCACACTCATTCTTTCGGGGCGTCACAAACTCCCCTCCTTAAAAGAATGTCGTCCTCGACATTCCATCTTATACCAATCAAGTCGAGACATCCCGCAAGAATCACTAATATTTCAGACCAAACCCACTGTCCGGCATCCTAAACTTCAAGCCTAGGATACACTACAAGAATCTGAAGCCTAAGCTCTGATACCAACTGTGACGGCCCCACCTCTCCCTAAGGAGAACCAAAGGGTTCGGCGGGCCGCCTGCCCATCTCTCGCCGGGACTCAGTCGTTCACTACAGTCCTCAAATGAATTACAATATAAATCTCAAATATTACAACATGTTCTTCAATAATTACATGTCATAAGCGAAGCGGAAACTAAATTTTCAACTATACATCAAATGATTCCAAATCCAAACTGTACAAGATATATGCCATCCAGCCACATGAATAAGTACTACTCGCCATTCCTTCGCCTTGAGCCCTGTGGAGGGGAATAAAATCGTTTTGGGGTGAGCTAGAAGCTCAGCGAGTAACCAGTAAAAGCAGTCATCAAATATATTTCACAACAATGCATTTCAATGATGTCATGATTCCAAGATCAAATGTACGTTTATTGCTCTCGTGAGCCAGTGAAATCATTGCACTTGAACACCCAACGCTCAAATAGATCATTTCACATTAACAGTGAGAGGGAGCCCCTTTTTGAGCTCCAGATAACATGAACATGAACCATAAACAGGGTGGAGACGTTGGTGTCCAGCACAAGATTTTCCCAGAACTCATTGAAGCCAAAATCATATCATGAATTCACATGCAAGCACGCATGAGATGCCGTCGAGTAAATAATGCCAGAGACATTTCAATAATAACTTTGGAAACAGTTTAGCGTCACTCACCTCCATGGCTCAGAAACCATCCATCAAATATCATCGCCTTACTCAAATCCAAGCCTTAGATCACAAACGCAAAGCAATCAAGCCCTTTAAAAGTTCGGACAGCACTTCCCCTAAATTTACTTACTTTTCCAGCCGTCATGGCTTCATTATATTTCTCATTCAAACCCAAAGGTACACACACAACAACAAGTTCATTCAATAGCCATTCAGCAAGCTCCCAGAAGTACAAATACAAGTCAAGCTAGGGAAATGTCCGGAAATGAAAGTTAAGCTCAAACCCAGAAAAACAATTTTTGACATCATTTTACGGTAATGGCACCAAAGGCACTACGATTATCGGATGAAGGTCCAAGACCCACCGTTTCGAAGCTAAGAGATCGGGCTACAATGTTGTAGAAGGCAACTCTGTCCAGTATCGAGTGTAACCA
This sequence comes from Coffea arabica, assembly GCF_036785885.1. NCBI lineage: Eukaryota > Viridiplantae > Streptophyta > Magnoliopsida > Gentianales > Rubiaceae > Coffea > Coffea arabica. Next base: position 18,461,220 of record NC_092318.1, on the reverse strand, counting down.
GGTCAAAAATGCAAGATACTACACCAGAACCGCAAAAACAGGTTCACCAATCGCATTGTGGTGCGAACATCATGAATCAACCTAGCTAAGTCCAAATTCAGAAATTCCAAAGCCATCCGAAAGATAAGAAACAGGGCTACATTTCATCAGAAGACCTCAACAACCAATTCGGAAGCATTCCCAACCAAAATAACCAATTACAGACGCAATTCTCACATTCTGGTAAAACCAGGGCAGCAAGGGTAATTCCGTCTTTTCACAAGATACGCTGCTCGGATTGACCTGAAAATTAGAAAATTTCCGGGTTCTCACACTCATTCTTTCGGGGCGTCACAAACTCCCCTCCTTAAAAGAATATCGTCCTCGACATTCCATCTTATACCAATCAAGTCGAGACATCCCGCAAGAATCACTAATATTTCAGACCAAACCCACTGTCCGGCATCCTAAACTTCAAGCCTAGGATACACTACAAGAATCTGAAGCCTAAGCTCTGATACCAACTGTGACGGCCCCACCTCTCCCTAAGGCGAACCAAAGGGTTCGGCGGGCCGCCTGCCCATCTCTCGCCGGGACTCAGTCGTTCACTACAGTCCTCAAATGAATTACAATATAAATCTCAAATATTACAACATGTTCTTCAATAATTACATGTCATAAGCGAAGCGGAAACTAAATTTTCAACTATACATCAAATGATTCCAAATCCAAACTGTACAAGATATATGCCATCCAGCCACATGAATAAGTACTACTCGCCATTCCTTCGCCTTGAGCCCTGTTGAGGGGAATAAAATCGTTTTGGGGTGAGCTAGAAGCTCAGCGAGTAACCAGTAAAAGCAGTCATCAAATATATTTCACAACAATGCATTTCAATGATGTCATGATTCCAAGATCAAATGTACGTTTATTGCTCTCGTGAGCCAGTGAAATCATTGCACTTGAACACCCAACGCTCAATTAGATCATTTCACATTAACAGTGAGAGGGAGCCCCTTTTTGAGCTCCAGATAACATGAACATGAACCATAAACAGGGTGGAGACGTTGGTGTCCAGCACAAGATTTTCCCAGAACTCATTGAAGCCAAAATCATATCATGAATTCACATGCAAGCACGCATGAGATGCCGTCGAGTAAATAATGCCAGAGACATTTCAATAATAACTTTGGAAACAGTTTAGCGTCACTCACCTCCATGGCTCAGAAACCATCCATCAAATATCATCGCCTTACTCAAATCCAAGCCTTAGATCACAAACGCAAAGCAATCAAGCCCTTTAAAAGTTCGGACAGCACTTCCCCTAAATTTACTTACTTTTCCAGCCGTCATGGCTTCATTATATTTCTCATTCAAACCCAAAGGTACACACACAACAACAAGTTCATTCAATAGCCATTCAGCAAGCTCCCAGAAGTACAAATACAAGTCAAGCTAGGGAAATGTCCGGAAATGAAAGTTAAGCTCAAACCCAGAAAAACAGTTTTTGACATCATTTTACGGTAATGGCACCAAAGGCACTACGATTATCGGATGAAGGTCCAAGCTCCCAGAAGTACAAATACAAGTCAAGCTAGGGAAATGTCCGGAAATGAAAGTTAAGCTCAAACCCAGAAAAATAGTTTTTGATATTATTTTACGGTAATTGCACCAAAGGCACTACGATTATCGGATAAAGGTTCAAGACCCACCGTTTCGAAGCTAAGAGATCGGGCTACAATGTTGTAGAAGGCAACTCTGTCCAGTATCGAGTGTAACCAGGTCAAAATTGCAAGATACTACACCAGAACCGCAAAAACAGGTTCACCAATCGCATTGTGGTGCAAACATCATGAATCAACCTAGCTAAGTCCAAATTCAGAAATTCCAAAGCCATCCGAAAGATAAGAAACAGGGCTACATTTCATCAGAAGACCTCAACAACCAATTCGGAAGCATTCCCAACCAAAATAACCAATTACAGACGCAATTCTAACATTCGGGTAAAATCGGGGCTGCAAGGGTAATTCCGTCTTTTCACAAGATACGCTGCTCGGATTGACCTGAAAATTAGAAAATTTCCGGGTTCTCACACTCATTCTTTCGGGGCGTCACAAACTCCCCTCCTTAAAAGAATGTCGTCCTCGACATTCCATCTTATACCAATCAAGTCGAGACATCCCGCAAGAATCACTAATATTTCAGACCAAACCCACTGTCCGGCATCCTAAACTTCAAGCCTAGGATACACTACAAGAATCTGAAGCCTAAGCTCTGATACCAACTGTGACGGCCCCACCTCTCCCTAAGGCGAACCAAAGGGTTCGGCGGGCCGCCTGCCCAGCTCTCGCCGGGACTCAGTCGTTCACTACAGTCCTCAAATGAATTACAATATAAATCTCAAATATTACAACATGTTCTTCAATAATTACATGTCATAAGCGAAGCGGAAACTAAATTTTCAACTATACATCAAATGATTCCAAATCCAAACTGTACAAGATATATGGCATCCAGCCGCATGAATAAGTACTACTCGCCATTCCTTCGCCTTGAGCCCTGTGGAGGGGAATAAAATCGTTTTGGGGTGAGCTAGAAGCTCAGCGAGTAACCAGTAAAAGCAGTCATCAAATATATTTCACAATAATGCATTTCAATGATGTCATGATTCCAAGATCAAATGTACATTTATTGCTCTCGTGAGCCAGTGAAATCATTGCACTTGAACACCCAACGCTCAAATAGATCATTTCACATTAACAGTGAGAGGGAGCCCCTTTTTGAACTCCAGATAACATGAACATGAACCATAAACAGGGTGGAGACGTTGGTGTCCAACACAAGACTTTCCCAGAACTCATTGAAGCCAAAATCATATCTTGAATTCACATTCAAGCACGCATGAGATGCCGTCGAGTAAATAATGCAAGAAACATTTCAATAATAACTTTGGAAACAGTTTAGGGTCACTCACCTCCATGGCTCAGAAACCATCCATCAAATATCATCGCCTTACTCAAATCCAAGCCTTAGATCACAAACGCAAAGCAATCAAGCCCTTTAAAAGTTCGGACAGCACTTCCCCTAAATTTACTTACTTTTCCAGCCGTCATGGCTTCATTATATTTCTCATTCAAACCCAAAGGTACACACACAACAACAAGTTCATTCAATAGCCATTCAGCAAGCTCCCAGAAGTACAAATACAAGTCAAGCTAGGGAAATGTCCGGAAATGAAAGTTAAGCTCAAACCCAGAAAAATAGTTTTTGACATTATTTTACGGTAATTGCACCAAAGGCACTACGATTATCGGATAAAGGTCCAAGACCCACCGTTTCGAAGCTAAGAGATCGGGCTACAATGTTGTAGAAGGCAACTCTGTCCAGTATCGAGTGTAACCAGGTCAAAATTGCAAGATACTACACCAGAACCGCAAAAACAGGTTCACCAATCGCATTGTGGTGCAAACATCATGAATCAACCTAGCTAAGTCCAAATTCAGAAATTCCAAAGCCATCCGAAAGATAAGAAACAGGGCTACATTTCATCAGAAGACCTCAACAACCAATTCGGAAGCATTCCCAACCAAAATAACCAATTACAGACGCAATTCTCACATTCGGGTAAAATCGGGGCTGCAAGGGTAATTCCGTCTTTTCACAAGATACGCTGCTCGGATTGACCTGAAAATTAGAAAATTTCCGGGTTCTCACACTCATTCTTTCGGGGCGTCACAAACTCCCCTCCTTAAAAGAATGTCGTCCTCGACATTCCATCTTATACCAATCAAGTCGAGACATCCCGCAAGAATCACTAATATTTCAGACCAAACCCACTGTCCGGCATCCTAAACTTCAAGCCTAGGATACACTACAAGAATCTGAAGCCTAAGCTCTGATACCAACTGTGACGGCCCACCTCTCCCTAAGGCGAACCAAAGGGTTCGGCGGGCCGCCTGCCCAGCTCTCGCCGGGACTCAGTCGTTCACTACAGTCCTCAAATGAATTACAATATAAATCTCAAATATTACAACATGTTCTTCAATAATTACATGTCATAAGCGAAGCGGAAACTAAATTTTCAACTATACATCAAATGATTCCAAATCCAAACTGTACAAGATATATGCCATCCAGCCCCATGAATAAGTACTACTCGCCATTCCTTCGCCTTGAGCCCTGTTGAGGGGAATAAAATCGTTTTGGGGTGAGCTAGAAGCTCAGCGAGTAACCAGTAAAAGCAGTCATCAAATATATTTCACAACAATGCATTTCAATGATGTCATGATTCCAAGATCAAATGTACGTTTATTGCTCTCGTGAGCCAGTGAAATCATTGCACTTGAACACCCAACGCTCAAATAGATCATTTCACATTAACAGTGAGAGGGAGCCCCTTTTTGAGCTCCAGATAACAAGAACATGAACCATAAATAGGGTGGAGACGTTGGTGTCCAGCACAAGATTTTCCCAGAACTCATTGAAGCCAAAATCATATCATGAATTCACATGCAAGCACGCATGAGATGCCGTCGAGTAAATAATGCCAGAGACATTTCAATAATAACTTTGGAAACAGTTTAGCGTCACTCACCTCCATGGCTCAGAAACCATCCATCAAATATCATCGCCTTACTCAAATCCAAGCCTTAGATCACAAACGCAAAGCAATCAAGCCCTTTAAAAGTTCGGACAGCACTTCCCCTAAATTTACTTACTTTTCCAGCCGTCATGGCTTCATTATATTTCTCATTCAAACCCAAAGGTACACACACAACAACAAGTTCATTCAATAGCCATTCAGCAAGCTCCCAGAAGTACAAATACAAGTCAAGCTAGGGAAATGTCCGGAAATGAAAGTTAAGCTCAAACCCAGAAAAACAGTTTTTGACATCATTTTACGGTAATGGCACCAAAGGCACTACGATTATCGGATGAAAGTCCAAGACCAACCGTTTCAAAGCTAAGAGATCGGGCTACAATGTTGTAGAAGGCAACTCTGTCCAGTATCGAGTGTAACCAGGTCAAAAATGCAAGATACTACACCAGAACCGCAAAAACAGGTTCACCAATCGCATTGTGGTGCAAACATCATGAATCAACCTACCTAAGTCCAAATTCAGAAATTCCAAAGCCATCCGAAAGATAAGAAACAGGGCTACATTTCATCAGAAGACCTCAACAACCAATTCGGAAGCATTCCCAACCAAAATAACCAATTACAGACGCAATTCTCACATTCTGGTAAAACCAGGGCAGCAAGGGTAATTCCGTCTTTTCACAAGATACGCTGCTCGGATTGACCTGAAAATTAGAAAATTTCCGGGTTCTCACACTCATTCTTTCGGGGCGTCACAAACTCTCCTCCTTAAAAGAATGTCGTTCTCGACATTCCATCTTATACCAATCAAGTCGAGACATCCCGCAAGAATCACTAATATTTCAGACCAAACCCACTGTCCGGCATCCTAAACTTCAAGCCTAGGATACACTACAAGAATCTGAAGCCTAAGCTCTGATACCAACTGTGACGGCCCCACCTCTCCCTAAGGCGAACCAAAGGGTTCGGCGGGCCGCCTGCCCAGCTCTCGCCGGGACTCAGTCGTTCACTACAGTCCTCAAATGAATTACAATATAAATCTCAAATATTACAACATGTTCTTCAATAATTACATGTCATAAGCGAAGCGGAAACTAAATTTTCAACTATACATCAAATGATTCCAAATCCAAACTGTACAAGATATATGCCATCCAGCCACATGAATAAGTACTACTCGCTATTCCTTCGCCTTGAGCCCTGTTGAGGGGAATAAAATCGTTTTGGGGTGAGCTAGAAGCTCAGCGAGTAACCAGTAAAAGCAGTCATCAAATATATTTCACAACAATGCATTTCAATGATGTCATGATTCCAAGATCAAATGTACGTTTATTGCTCTCGTGAACCAGTGAAATCATTGCACTTGAACACCCAACGCTCAAATAGATCATTTCACATTAACAGTGAGAGGGAGCCCCTTTTTGAGCTCCAGATAACATGAACATGAACCATAAACAGGGTGGAGACGTTGGTGTCCAGCACAAGATTTTCCCAGAACTCATTGAAGCCAAAATCATATCATGAATTCACATGCAAGCACGCATGAGATGCCGTCGAGTAAATAATGCCAGAGACATTTCAATAATAACTTTGGAAACAGTTTAGCGTCACTCACCTCCATGGCTCAGAAACCATCCATCAAATATCATCGCCTTACTCAAATCCAAGCCTTAGATCACAAACGCAAAGCAATCAAGCCCTTTAAAAGTTCGGACAGCACTTCCCCTAAATTTACTTACTTTTCCAGCCGTCATGGCTTCATTATATTTCTCATTCAAACCCAAAGGTACACACACAACAACAAGTTCATTCAATAGCCATTCAGCAAGCTCCCAGAAGTACAAATACAAGTCAAGCTAGGGAAATGTCCGGAAATGAAAGTTAAGCTCAAACCCAGAAAAACAGTTTTTGACATCATTTTACGGTAATGGCACCAAAGGCACTACGATTATCGGATGAAAGTCCAAGACCAACCGTTTCAAAGCTAAGAGATCGGGCTACAATGTTGTAGAAGGCAACTCTGTCCAGTATCGAGTGTAACCAGGTCAAAAATGCAAGATACTACACCAGAACCGCAAAAACAGGTTCACCAATCGCATTGTGGTGCAAACATCATGAATCAACCTACCTAAGTCCAAATTCAGAAATTCCAAAGCCATCCGAAAGATAAGAAACAGGGCTACATTTCATCAGAAGACCTCAACAACCAATTCGGAAGCATTCCCAACCAAAATAACCAATTACAGACGCAATTCTCACATTCTGGTAAAACCAGGGCAGCAAGGGTAATTCCGTCTTTTCACAAGATACGCTGCTCGGATTGACCTGAAAATTAGAAAATTTCCGGGTTCTCACACTCATTCTTTCGGGGCGTCACAAACTCCCCTCCTTAAAAGAATGTCGTCCTCGACATTCCATCTTTTACCAATCAAGTCGAGACATCCCGCAAGAATCACTAATATTTCAGACCAAACCCACTGTCCGGCATCCTAAACTTCAAGCCTAGGATACACTACAAGAATCTGAAGCCTAAGCTCTGATACCAACTGTGACGGCCCCACCTCTCCCTAAGGCGAACCAAAGGGTTCGGCGGGCCGCCTGCCCAGCTCTCGCCGGGACTCAGTCGTTCACTACAGTCCTCAAATGAATTACAATATAAATCTCAAATATTACAACATGTTCTTCAATAATTACATGTCATAAGCGAAGCGGAAACTAAATTTTCAACTATACATCAAATGATTCCAAATCCAAACTGTACAAGATATATGCCATCCAGCCTCATGAATAAGTACTACTCGCTATTCCTTCGCCTTGAGCCCTGTTGAGGGGAATAAAATCGTTTTGGGGTGAGCTAGAAGCTCAGCGAGTAACCAGTAAAAGCAGTCATCAAATATATTTCACAACAATGCATTTCAATGATGTCATGATTCCAAGATCAAATGTACGTTTATTGCTCTCGTGAACCAGTGAAATCATTGCACTTGAACACCCAACGCTCAAATAGATCATTTCACATTAACAGTGAGAGGGAGCCCCTTTTTGAGCTCCAGATAACATGAACATGAACCATAAACAGGGTGGAGACGTTGGTGTCCAGCACAAGATTTTCCCAGAACTCATTGAAGCCAAAATCATATCATGAATTCACATGCAAGCACGCATGAGATGCCGTCGAGTAAATAATGCCAGAGACATTTCAATAATAACTTTGGAAACAGTTTAGCGTCACTCACCTCCATGGCTCAGAAACCATCCATCAAATATCATCGCCTTACTCAAATCCAAGCCTTAGATCACAAACGCAAAGCAATCAAGCCCTTTAAAAGTTCGGACAGCACTTCCCCTAAATTTACTTACTTTTCCAGCCGTCATGGCTTCATTATATTTCTCATTCAAACCCAAAGGTACACACACAACAACAAGTTCATTCAATAGCCATTCAGCAAGCTCCCAGAAGTACAAATACAAGTCAAGCTAGGGAAATGTCCGGAAATGAAAGTTAAGCTCAAACCCAGAAAAACAGTTTTTGACATCATTTTACGGTAATGGCACCAAAGGCACTACGATTATCGGATGAAAGTCCAAGACCAACCGTTTCAAAGCTAAGAGATCGGGCTACAATGTTGTAGAAGGCAACTCTGTCCAGTATCGAGTGTAACCAGGTCAAAAATGCAAGATACTACACCAGAACCGCAAAAACAGGTTCACCAATCGCATTGTGGTGCAAACATCATGAATCAACCTACCTAAGTCCAAATTCAGAAATTCCAAAGCCATCCGAAAGATAAGAAACAGGGCTACATTTCATCAGAAGACCTCAACAACCAATTCGGAAGCATTCCCAACCAAAATAACCAATTACAGACGCAATTCTCACATTCTGGTAAAACCAGGGCAGCAAGGGTAATTCCGTCTTTTCACAAGATACGCTGCTCGGATTGACCTGAAAATTAGAAAATTTCCGGGTTCTCACACTCATTCTTTCGGGGCGTCACAAACTCCCCTCCTTAAAAGAATGTCGTCCTCGACATTCCATCTTTTACCAATCAAGTCGAGACATCCCGCAAGAATCACTAATATTTCAGACCAAACCCACTGTCCGGCATCCTAAACTTCAAGCCTAGGATACACTACAAGAATCTGAAGCCTAAGCTCTGATACCAACTGTGACGGCCCCACCTCTCCCTAAGGCGAACCAAAGGGTTCGGCGGGCCGCCTGCCCAGCTCTCGCCGGGACTCAGTCGTTCACTACAGTCCTCAAATGAATTACAATATAAATCTCAAATATTACAACATGTTCTTCAATAATTACATGTCATAAGCGAAGCGGAAACTAAATTTTCAACTATACATCAAATGATTCCAAATCCAAACTGTACAAGATATATGCCATCCAGCCACATGAATAAGTACTACTCGCTATTCCTTCGCCTTGAGCCCTGTTGAGGGGAATAAAATCGTTTTGGGGTGAGCTAGAAGCTCAGCGAGTAACCAGTAAAAGCAGTCATCAAATATATTTCACAACAATGCATTTCAATGATGTCATGATTCCAAGATCAAATGTACGTTTATTGCTCTCGTGAACCAGTGAAATCATTGCACTTGAACACCCAACGCTCAAATAGATCATTTCACATTAACAGTGAGAGGGAGCCCCTTTTTGAGCTCCAGATAACATGAACATGAACCATAAACAGGGTGGAGACGTTGGTGTCCAGCACAAGATTTTCCCAGAACTCATTGAAGCCAAAATCATATCATGAATTCACATGCAAGCACGCATGAGATGCCGTCGAGTAAATAATGCCAGAGACATTTCAATAATAACTTTGGAAACAGTTTAGCGTCACTCACCTCCATGGCTCAGAAACCATCCATCAAATATCATCGCCTTACTCAAATCCAAGCCTTAGATCACAAACGCAAAGCAATCAAGCCCTTTAAAAGTTCGGACAGCACTTCCCCTAAATTTACTTACTTTTCCAGCCGTCATGGCTTCATTATATTTCTCATTCAAACCCAAAGGTACACACACAACAACAAGTTCATTCAATAGCCATTCAGCAAGCTCCCAGAAGTACAAATACAAGTCAAGCTAGGGAAATGTCCGGAAATGAAAGTTAAGTTCAAACCCAGAAAAACAGTTTTTGACATCATTTTACGGTAATGGCACCAAAGGCACTACGATTATCGGATGAAAGTCCAAGACCCACCGTTTCGAAGCTAAGAGATCGGGCTACAATGTTGTAGAAGGCAACTCTGTCCAGTATCGAGTGTAACCAGGTCAAAAATGCAAGATACTACACCAGAACCGCAAAAACAGGTTCACCAATCGCATTGTGGTGCAAACATCATGAATCAACCTACCTAAGTCCAAATTCAGAAATTCCAAAGCCATCCGAAAGATAAGAAACAGGGCTACATTTCATCAGAAGACCTCAACAACCAATTCGGAAGCATTCCCAACCAAAATAACCAATTACAGACGCAATTCTCACATTCGGGTAAAATCGGGGCTGCAAGGGTAATTCCGTCTTTTCACAAGATACGCTGCTCGGATTGACCTGAAAATTAGAAAATTTCTGGGTTCTCACACTCATTCTTTCGGGGCGTCACAAACTCCCCTCCTTAAAAGAATGTCGTCCTCGACATTCCATCTTATACCAATCAAGTCGAGACATCCCGCAAGAATCACTAATATTTCAAACCAAACCCACTGTCCGGCATCCTAAACTTCAAGCCTAGGATACACTACAAGAATCTGAAGCCTAAGCTCTGATACCAACTGTGACGGCCCCACCTCTCCCTAAGGCGAACCAAAGGGTTCGGCGGGCCGCCTGTCCAGCTCTCGCCGGGACTCAGTTGTTCACTACAGTCCTCAAATGAATTACAATATAAATCTCAAATATTACAACATGTTCTTCAATAATTACATGTCATAAGCGAAGCGGAAACTAAATTTTCAACTATACATCAAATGATTCCAAATCCAAACTGTACAAGATATATGCCATCCAGCCCCATGAATAAGTACTACTCGCCATTCCTTCGCCTTGAGCCCTGTTGAGGGGAATAAAATCGTTTTGGGGTGAGCTAGAAGCTCAGCGAGTAACCAGTAAAAGCAGTCATCAAATATATTTCACAACAATGCATTTCAATGATGTCATGATTCCAAGATCAAATGTACGTTTATTGCTCTCGTGAGCCAGTGAAATCATTGCACTTGAACACCCAACGCTCAAATAGATCATTTCACATTAACAGTGAGAGGGAGCCCCTTTTTGAGCTCCAGATAACATGAACATGAACTATAAACAGGGTGGAGACGTTGGTGTCCAGCACAAGATTTTCCCAGAACTCATTGAAGCCAAAATCATATCATGAATTCACATGCAAGCACGCATGAGATGCCGTCGAGTAAATAATGCCAGAGACATTTCAATAATAACTTTGGAAACAGTTTAGCGTCACTCACCTCCATGGCTCAGAAACCATCCATCAAATATCATCGCCTTACTCAAATCCAAGCCTTAGATCACAAACGCAAAGCAATCAAGCCCTTTAAAAGTTCGGACAGCACTTCCCCTAAATTTACTTACTTTTCCAGCCGTCATGGCTTCATTATATTTCTCATTCAAACCCAAAGGTACACACACAACAACAAGTTCATTCAATAGCCATTCAGCAAGCTCCCAGAAGTACAAATACAAGTCAAGCTAGGGAAATGTCCGGAAATGAAAGTTAAGCTCAAACCCAGAAAAACAGTTTTTGACATCATTTTACGGTAATGGCACCAAAGGCACTACGATTATCGGATGAAAGTCCAAGACCAACCGTTTCAAAGCTAAGAGATCGGGCTACAATGTTGTAGAAGGCAACTCTGTCCAGTATCGAGTGTAACCAGGTCAAAAATGCAAGATACTACACCAGAACCGCAAAAACAGGTTCACCAATCGCATTGTGGTGCAAACATCATGAATCAACCTACCTAAGTCCAAATTCAGAAATTCCAAAGCCATCCGAAAGATAAGAAACAGGGCTACATTTCATCAGAAGACCTCAACAACCAATTCGGAAGCATTCCCAACCAAAATAACCAATTACAGACGCAATTCTCACATTCTGGTAAAACCAGGGCAGCAAGGGTAATTCCGTCTTTTCACAAGATACGCTGCTCGGATTGACCTGAAAATTAGAAAATTTCCGGGTTCTCACACTCATTCTTTCGGGGCGTCACAAACTCCCCTCCTTAAAAGAATGTCGTCCTCGACATTCCATCTTTTACCAATCAAGTCGAGACATCCCGCAAGAATCACTAATATTTCAGACCAAACCCACTGTCCGGCATCCTAAACTTCAAGCCTAGGATACACTACAAGAATCTGAAGCCTAAGCTCTGATACCAACTGTGACGGCCCCACCTCTCCCTAAGGCGAACCAAAGGGTTCGGCGGGCCGCCTGCCCAGCTCTCGCCGGGACTCAGTCGTTCACTACAGTCCTCAAATGAATTACAATATAAATCTCAAATATTACAACATGTTCTTCAATAATTACATGTCATAAGCGAAGCGGAAACTAAATTTTCAACTATACATCAAATGATTCCAAATCCAAACTGTACAAGATATATGCCATCCAGCCACATGAATAAGTACTACTCGCTATTCCTTCGCCTTGAGCCCTGTTGAGGGGAATAAAATCGTTTTGGGGTGAGCTAGAAACTCAGCGAGTAACCAGTAAAAGCAGTCATCAAATATATTTCACAACAATGCATTTCAATGATGTCATGATTCCAAGATCAAATGTACGTTTATTGCTCTCGTGAACCAGTGAAATCATTGCACTTGAACACCCAACGCTCAAATAGATCATTTCACATTAACAGTGAGAGGGAGCCCCTTTTTGAGCTCCAGATAACATGAACATGAACCATAAACAGGGTGGAGACGTTGGTGTCCAGCACAAGATTTTCCCAGAACTCATTGAAGCCAAAATCATATCATGAATTCACATGCAAGCACGCATGAGATGCCGTCGAGTAAATAATGCCAGAGACATTTCAATAATAACTTTGGAAACAGTTTAGCGTCACTCACCTCCATGGCTCAGAAACCATCCATCAAATATCATCGCCTTACTCAAATCCAAGCCTTAGATCACAAACGCAAAGCAATCAAGCCCTTTAAAAGTTCGGACAGCACTTCCCCTAAATTTACTTACTTTTCCAGCCGTCATGGCTTCATTATATTTCTCATTCAAACCCAAAGGTACACACACAACAACAAGTTCATTCAATAGCCATTCAGCAAGCTCCCAGAAGTACAAATACAAGTCAAGCTAGGGAAATGTCCGGAAATGAAAGTTAAGTTCAAACCCAGAAAAATAGTTTTTGACATCATTTTACGGTAATGGCACCAAAGGCACTACGATTATCGGATGAAAGTCCAAGACCCACCGTTTCGAAGCTAAGAGATCGGGCTACAATGTTGTAGAAGGCAACTCTGTCCAGTATCGAGTGTAACCAGGTCAAAAATGCAAGATACTACACCAGAACCGCAAAAACAGGTTCACCAATCGCATTGTGGTGCAAACATCATGAATCAACCTACCTAAGTCCAAATTCAGAAATTCCAAAGCCATCCGAAAGATAAGAAACAGGGCTACATTTCATCAGAAGACCTCAACAACCAATTCGGAAGCATTCCCAACCAAAATAACCAATTACAGACGCAATTCTCACATTCTGGTAAAACCAGGGCAGCAAGGGTAATTCCGTCTTTTCACAAGATACGCTGCTCGGATTGACCTGAAAATTAGAAAATTTCCGGGTTCTCACACTCATTCTTTCGGGGCGTCACAAACTCTCCTCCTTAAAAGAATGTCGTCCTCGACATTCCATCTTATACCAATCAAGTCGAGACATCCCGCAAGAATCACTAATATTTCAGACCAAACCCACTGTCCGGCATCCTAAACTTCAAGCCTAGGATACACTACAAGAATCTGAAGCCTAAGCTCTGATACCAACTGTGACGGCCCCACCTCCCCCTAAGGAGAACCAAAGGGTTCGGCGGGCCGCCTGCCCAGCTCTCGCCGGGACTCAGTCGTTCACTACAGTCCTCAAATGAATTACAATATAAATCTCAAATATTACAACATGTTCTTCAATAATTACATGTCATAAGCGAAGCGGAAACTAAATTTTCAACTATACATCAAATGATTCCAAATCCAAACTGTACAAGATATATGCCATCCAGCCGCATGAATAAGTACTACTCGCCATTCCTTCGCCTTGAGCCCTGTGGAGGTGAATAAAATCGTTTTGGGGTGAGCTAGAAGCTCAGCGAGTAACCAGTAAAAGCAGTCATCAAATATATTTCACAATAATGCATTTCAATGATGTCATGATTCCAAGATCAAATGTACGTTTATTGCTCTCGTGAGCCAGTGAAATCATTGCACTTGAACACCCAACGCTCAAATAGATCATTTCACATTAACAGTGAGAGGGAGCCCCTTTTTGAGCTCCAGATAACATGAACATGAACCATAAACAGGGTGGAGACGTTGGTGTCCAACACAAGACTTTCCCAGAACTCATTGAAGCCAAAATCATATCTTGAATTCACATTCAAGCACGCATGAGATGCCGTCGAGTAAATAATGCAAGAAACATTTCAATAATAACTTTGGAAACAGTTTAGGGTCACTCACCTCCATGGCTCAGAAACCATCCATCAAATATCATCGCCTTACTCAAATCCAAGCCTTAGATCACAAACGCAAAGCAATCAAGCCCTTTAAAAGTTCGGACAGCACTTCCCCTAAATTTACTTACTTTTCCAGCCGTCATGGCTTCATTATATTTCTCATTCAAACCCAAAGGTACACACACAACAACAAGTTCATTCAACAGCCATTCAGCAAGCTCCCAGAAGTACAAATACAAGTCAAGCTAGGGAAATGTCCGGAAATGAAAGTTAAGCTCAAACCCAGAAAAACAGTTTTTGATATTATTTTACGGTAATTGCACCAAAGGCACTACGATTATCGGATAAAGGTCCAAGACCCACCGTTTCGAAGCTAAGAGATCGGGCTACAATGTTGTAGAAGGCAACTCTGTCCAGTATCGAGTGTAACCAGGTCAAAAATGCAAGATACTACACCAGAACCGCAAAAACAGGTTCACCAATCGCATTGTGGTGCAAACATCATGAATCAACCTAGCTAAGTCCAAATTCAGAAATTCCAAAGCCATCCGAAAGATAAGAAACAGGGCTACATTTCATCAGAAGACCTCAACAACCAATTCGGAAGCATTCCCAACCAAAATAACCAATTACAGACGCAATTCTCACATTCGGGTAAAATCGGGGCTGCAAGGGTAATTCCGTCTTTTCACAAGATACGCTGCTCGTATTGACCTGAAAATTAGAAAATTTCCGGGTTCTCACACTCATTCTTTCGGGGCGTCACAAACTCCCCTCCTTAAAAGAATGTCGTCCTCGACATTCCATCTTATACCAATCAAGTCGAGACATCCCGCAAGAATCACTAATATTTCAGACCAAATCCACTGTCCGGCATCCTAAACTTCAAGCCTAGGATACACTACAAGAATCTGAAGCCTAAGCTCTGATACCAACTGTGACGGCCCCACCTCTCCCTAAGGCGAACCAAAGGGTTCGGCGGGCCGCCTGCCCAACTCTCGCCGGGACTCAGTCGTTCACTACAGTTCTCAAATGAATTACAATATAAATCTCAAATATTACAACATGTTCTTCAATAATTACATGTCATAAGCGAAGCGGAAACTAAATTTTCAACTATACATCAAATGATTCCAAATCCAAACTGTACAAGATATATGCCATCCAGCCACATGAATAAGTACTACTCGCCATTCCTTCGCCTTGAGCCCTGTGGAGGGGAATAAAATCGTTTTGGGGTGAGTTAGAAGCTCAGCGAGTAACCAGTAAAAGCAGTCATCAAATATATTTCACAATAATGCATTTCAATGATGTCATGATTCCAAGATCAAATGTACGTTTATTGCTCTCGTGAGCCAGTGAAATCATTGCACTTGAACACCCAACGCTCAAATAGATCATTTCACATTAACAGTGAGAGGGAGCCCCTTTTTGAGCTCCAGATAACATGAACATGAACCATAAACAGGGTGGAGACGTTGGTTTCCAGCACAAGATTTTCCCAGAACTCATTGAAGCCAAAATCATATCATGAATTCACATGCAAGCACGCATGAGATGCCGTCGAGTAAATAATGCCAGAGACATTTCAATAATAACTTTGGAAACAGTTTAGCGTCACTCACCTCCATGGCTCAGAAACCATCCATCAAATATCATCGCCTTACTCAAATCCAAGCCTTAGATCACAAACGCAAAGCAATCAAGCCCTTTAAAAGTTCGGACAGCACTTCCCCTAAATTTACTTACTTTTCCAGCCGTCATGGCTTCATTATATTTCTCATTCAAACCCAAAGGTACACACACAACAACAAGTTCATTCAATAGCCATTCAGCAAGCTCCCAGAAGTACAAATACAAGTCAAGCTAGGGAAATGTCCGGAAATGAAAGTTAAGCTCAAACCCAGAAAAACAGTTTTTGACATCATTTTACGGTAATGGCACCAAAGGCACTACGATTATCGGATGAAGGTCCAAGACCCACCGTTTCGAAGCTAAGAGATCGGGCTACAATGTTGTAGAAGGCAACTCTGTCCAGTATCGAGTGTAACCAGGTCAAAATTGCAAGATACTACACCAGAACCGCAAAAACAGGTTCACCAATCGCATTGTGGTGCAAACATCATGAATCAACCTACCTAAGTCCAAATTCAGAAATTCCAAAGCCATCCGAAAGATAAGAAACAGGGCTACATTTCATCAGAAGACCTCAACAACCAATTCGGAAGCATTGCCAACCAAAATAACCAATTACAGACGCAATTCTCACATTCTGGTAAAACCAGGGCAGCAAGGGTAATTCCGTCTTTTCACAAGATACGCTGCTCGGATTGACCTGAAAATTAGAAAATTTCCGGGTTCTCACACTCATTCTTTCGGGGCGTCACAAACTCTCCTCCTTAAAAGAATGTCGTCCTCGACATTCCATCTTATACCAATCAAGTCGAGACATCCCGCAAGAATCACTAATATTTCAGACCAAACCCACTGTCCGGCATCCTAAACTTCAAACCTAGGATACACTGCAAGAATCTGAAGCCTAAGCTCTGATACCAACTGTGACGGCCCCACCTCCCCCTAAGGAGAACCAAAGGGTTCGGCGGGCCGCCTGCCCAGCTCTCGCCGGGACTCAGTCGTTCACTACAGTTCTCAAATGAATTACAATATAAATCTCAAATATTACAACATGTTCTTCAATAATTACATGTCATAAGCGAAGCGGAAACTAAATTTTCAACTATACATCAAATGATTCCAAATCCAAACTGTACAAGATATATGCCATCCAGCCACATGAATAAGTACTACTCGCCATTCCTTCGCCTTGAGCCCTGTGGAGGGGAATAAAATCGTTTTGGGGTGAGCTAGAAGCTCAGCGAGTAACCAGTAAAAGCAGTCATCAAATATATTTCACAATAATGCATTTCAATGATGTCATGATTCCAAGATCAAATGTACATTTATTGCTCTCGTGAGCCAGTGAAATCATTGCACTTGAACACCCAACGCTCAAATAGATCATTTCACATTAACAGTGAGAGGGAGCCCCTTTTTGAGCTCCAGATAACATGAACATGAACCATAAACAGGGTGGAGACGTTGGTGTCCAACACAAGACTTTCCCAGAACTCATTGAAGCCAAAATCATATCTTGAATTCACATTCAAGCACGCATGAGATGCCGTCGAGTAAATAATGCAAGAAACATTTCAATAATAACTTTGGAAACAGTTTAGGGTCACTCACCTCCATGGCTCAGAAACCATCCATCAAATATCATCGCCTTACTCAAATCCAAGCCTTAGATCACAAACGCAAAGCAATCAAGCCCTTTAAAAGTTCGGACAGCACTTCCCCTAAATTTACTTACTTTTCCAGCCGTCATGGCTTCATTATATTTCTCATTCAAACCCAAAGGTACACACACAACAACAAGTTCATTCAATAGCCATTCAGCAAGCTCCCAGAAGTAGAAATACAAGTCAAGCTAGGGAAATGTCCGGAAATGAAAGTTAAGCTCAAACCCAGAAAAATAGTTTTTGACATTATTTTACGGTAATTGCACCAAAGGCACTACGATTATCAGATAAAGGTCCAAGACCCACCGTTTCGAAACTAAGATATCGGGCTACAATGTTGTAGAAGGCAACTCTGTCCAGTATCGAGTGTAACCAGGTCAAAATTGCAAGATACTACACCAAAACCGCAAAAACAGGTTCACCAATCGCATTGTGGTGCAAACATCATGAATCAACCTAGCTAAGTCCAAATTCAGAAATTCCAAAGCCATCCGAAAGATAAGAAACAGGGCTACATTTCATCAGAAGACCTCAACAACCAATTCGGAAGCATTCCCAACCAAAATAACCAATTACAGACGCAATTCTCACATTCGGGTAAAATCGGGGCTGCAAGGGTAATTCCGTCTTTTCACAAGATACGCAGCTCGTATTGACCTGAAAATTAGAAAATTTCCGGGTTCTCACACTCATTCTTTCGGGGCGTCACAAACTCCCCTCCTTAAAAGAATGTCGTCCTCGACATTCCATCTTATACCAATCAAGTCGAGACATCCCGCAAGAATCACTAATATTTCAGACCAAACCCACTTTCCGGCATCCTAAACTTCAAGCCTAGGATACACTACAAGAATCTGAAGCCTAAGCTCTGATACCAACTGTGACGGCCCCACCTCCCCCTAAGGAGAACCAAAGGGTTCGGCGGGCCGCCTGCCCAGCTCTCGCCGGGACTCAGTCGTTCACTACAGTCCTCAAATGAATTACAATATAAATCTCAAATATTACAACATGTTCTTCAATAATTACATGTCATAAGCGAAGCGAAAACTAAATTTTGAACTATACATCAAATGATTCCAAATCCAAACTGTACAAGATATATGCCATCCAGCCGCATGAATAAGTACTACTCGCCATTCCTTCGCCTTGAGCCCTGTGGAGGGGAATAAAATCGTTTTGGGGTGAGCTAGAAGCTCAGCGAGTAACCAGTAAAAGCAGTCATCAAATATATTTCACAATAATGCATTTCAATGATGTCATGATTCCAAGATCAAATGTACATTTATTGCTCTCGTGAGCCAGTGAAATCATTGCACTTGAACACCCAACGCTCAAATAGATCATTTCACATTAACAGTGAGAGGGAGCCCCTTTTTGAACTCCAGATAACATGAACATGAACCATAAACAGGGTGGAGACGTTGGTGTCCAACACAAGACTTTCCCAGAACTCATTGAAGCCAAAATCATATCTTGAATTCACATTCAAGCACGCATGAGATGCCGTCGAGTAAATAATGCAAGAAACATTTCAATAATAACTTTGGAAACAGTTTAGGGTCACTCACCTCCATGGCTCAGAAACCATCCATCAAATATCATCGCCTTACTCAAATCCAAGTCTTAGATCACAAACGCAAAGCAATCAAGCCCTTTAAAAGTTCGGACAGCACTTCCCCTAAATTTACTTACTTTTCCAGCCGTCATGGCTTCATTATATTTCTCATTCAAACCCAAAGGTACACACACAACAACAAGTTCATTCAATAGCCATTCAGCAAGCTCCCAGAAGTACAAATACAAGTCAAGCTAGGGAAATGTCCGGAAATGAAAGTTAAGCTCAAACCCAGAAAAATAGTTTTTGACATTATTTTACGGTAATTGCACCAAAGGCACTACGATTATCGGATAAAGGTCCAAGACCCACCGTTTCGAAGCTAAGAGATCGGGCTACAATGTTGTAGAAGGCAACTCTGTCCAGTATCAAGTGTAACCAGGTCAAAATTGCAAGATACTACACCAGAACCACAAAAACAGGTTCACCAATCGCATTGTGGTGCAAACATCATGAATCAACCTAGCTAAGTCCAAATTCAGAAATTCCAAAGCCATCCGAAAGATAAGAAACAGAGCTACATTTCATCAGAAGACCTCAACAACCAATTCGGAAGCATTGCCAACCAAAATAACCAATTACAGACGCAATTCTCACATTCTGGTAAAACCAGGGCAGCAAGGGTAATTCCGTCTTTTCACAAGATACGCTGCTCGGATTGACCTGAAAATTAGAAAATTTCCGGGTTCTCACACTCATTCTTTCGGGGCGTCACAAACTCTCCTCCTTAAAAGAATGTCGTCCTCGACATTCCATCTTATACCAATCAAGTCGAGACATCCCGCAAGAATCACTAATATTTCAGACCAAACCCACTGTCCGGCATCCTAAACTTCAAGCCTAGGATACACTGCAAGAATCTGAAGCCTAAGCTCTGATACCAACTGTGACGGCCCCACCTCCCCCTAAGGAGAACCAAAGGGTTCGGCGGGCCGCCTGCCCAGCTCTCGCCGGGACTCAGTCGTTCACTACAGTTCTCAAATGAATTACAATATAAATCTCAAATATTACAACATGTTCTTCAATAATTACATGTCATAAGCGAAGCGGAAACTAAATTTTCAACTATACATCAAATGATTCCAAATCCAAACTGTACAAGATATATGCCATCCAGCCACATGAATAAGTACTACTCGCCATTCCTTCGCCTTGAGCCCTGTGGAGGGGAATAAAATCGTTTTGGGGTGAGCTAGAAGCTCAGCGAGTAACCAGTAAAAGCAGTCATCAAATATATTTCACAATAATGCATTTCAATGATGTCATGATTCCAAGATCAAATGTACATTTATTGCTCTCGTGAGCCAGTGAAATCATTGCACTTGAACACCCAACGCTCAAATAGATCATTTCACATTAACAGTGAGAGGGAGCCCTTTTTTGAGCTCCAGATAACATGAACATGAACCATAAACAGGGTGGAGACGTTGGTGTCCAACACAAGACTTTCCCAGAACTCATTGAAGCCAAAATCATATCTTGAATTCACATTCAAGCACGCATGAGATGCCGTCGAGTAAATAATGCAAGAAACATTTCAATAATAACTTTGGAAACAGTTTAGGGTCACTCACCTCCATGGCTCAGAAACCATCCAACAAATATCATCGCCTTACTCAAATCCAAGCCTTAGATCACAAACGCAAAGCAATCAAGCCCTTTAAAAGTTCGGACAGCACTTCCCCTAAATTTACTTACTTTTCCAGCCGTCATGGCTTCATTATATTTCTCATTCAAACCCAAAGGTACACACACAACAACAAGTTCATTCAATAGCCATTCAGCAAGCTCCCAGAAGTACAAATACAAGTCAAGCTAGGGAAATGTCCGGAAATGAAAGTTAAGCTCAAACCCAGAAAAATAGTTTTTGACATTATTTTACGGTAATTGCACCAAAGGCACTACGATTATCGGATAAAGGTCCAAGACCCACCGTTTCGAAGCTAAGAGATCGGGCTACAATGTTGTAGAAGGCAACTCTGTCCAGTATCAAGTGTAACCAGGTCAAAATTGCAAGATACTACACCAGAACCACAAAAACAGGTTCACCAATCGCATTGTGGTGCAAACATCATGAATCAACCTAGCTAAGTCCAAATTCAGAAATTCCAAAGCCATCCGAAAGATAAGAAACAGAGCTACATTTCATCAGAAGACCTCAACAACCAATTCGGAAGCATTCCCAACCAAAAAAACCAATTACAGACGCAATTCTCACATTCGGGTAAAACCAGGGCAGCAAGGGTAATTCCGTCTTTTCACAAGATACGCTGCTCGGATTGACCTGAAAATTAGAAAATCTCCGGGTTCCCACACTCATTCTTTCGGGGCGTCACAAACTCCCCTCCTTAAAAGAATGTCGTCCTCGACATTCCATCTTATACCAATCAAGTCGAGACATCCCGCAAGAATCACTAATATTTCAGACCAAACCTACTGTCCGGCATCCTAAACTTCAAGCCTAGGATACACTACAAGAATCTGAAGCCTAAGCTCTGATACCAACTGTGACGGCCCCACCTCCCCCTAAGGAGAACCAAAGGGTTCGGCGGGCCGCCTGCCCAGCTCTCGCCGGGACTCAGTCGTTCACTACAGTCCTCAAATGAATTACAATATAAATCTCAAATATTACAACATGTTCTTCAATAATTACATGTCATAAGCGAAGCGGAAACTAAATTTTCAACTATACATCAAATGATTCCAAATCCAAACTGTACAAGATATATGCCATCCAGCCGCATGAATAAGTACTACTCGCCATTCCTTCGCCTTGAGCCCTGTGGAGGTGAATAAAATCGTTTTGGGGTGAGCTAGAAGCTCAGCGAGTAACCAGTAAAAGCAGTCATCAAATATATTTCACAATAATGCATTTCAATGATGTCATGATTCCAAGATCAAATGTACGTTTATTGCTCTCGTGAGCCAGTGAAATCATTGCACTTGAACACCCAACGCTCAAATAGATCATTTCACATTAACAGTGAGAGGGAGCCCCTTTTTGAGCTCCAGATAACATGAACATGAACCATAAACAGGGTGGAGACGTTGGTGTCCAACACAAGACTTTCCCAGAACTCATTGAAGCCAAAATCATATCTTGAATTCACATTCAAGCACGCATGAGATGCCGTCGAGTAAATAATGCAAGAAACATTTCAATAATAACTTTGGAAACAGTTTAGGGTCACTCACCTCCATGGCTCAGAAACCATCCATCAAATATCATCGCCTTACTCAAATCCAAGCCTTAGATCACAAACGCAAAGCAATCAAGCCCTTTAAAAGTTCGGACAGCACTTCCCCTAAATTTACTTACTTTTCCAGCCGTCATGGCTTCATTATATTTCTCATTCAAACCCAAAGGTACACACACAACAACAAGTTCATTCAACAGCCATTCAGCAAGCTCCCAGAAGTACAAATACAAGTCAAGCTAGGGAAATGTCCGGAAATGAAAGTTAAGCTCAAACCCAGAAAAACAGTTTTTGATATTATTTTACGGTAATTGCACCAAAGGCACTACGATTATCGGATAAAGGTCCAAGACCCACCGTTTCGAAGCTAAGAGATCGGGCTACAATGTTGTAGAAGGCAACTCTGTCCAGTATCGAGTGTAACCAGGTCAAAAATGCAAGATACTACACCAGAACCGCAAAAACAGGTTCACCAATCGCATTGTGGTGCAAACATCATGAATCAACCTAGCTAAGTCCAAATTCAGAAATTCCAAAGCCATCCGAAAGATAAGAAACAGGGCTACATTTCATCAGAAGACCTCAACAACCAATTCGGAAGCATTCCCAACCAAAATAACCAATTACAGACGCAATTCTCACATTCGGGTAAAATCGGGGCTGCAAGGGTAATTCCGTCTTTTCACAAGATACGCTGCTCGTATTGACCTGAAAATTAGAAAATTTCCGGGTTCTCACACTCATTCTTTCGGGGCGTCACAAACTCCCCTCCTTAAAAGAATGTCGTCCTCGACATTCCATCTTATACCAATCAAGTCGAGACATCCCGCAAGAATCACTAATATTTCAGACCAAATCCACTGTCCGGCATCCTAAACTTCAAGCCTAGGATACACTACAAGAATCTGAAGCCTAAGCTCTGATACCAACTGTGACGGCCCCACCTCTCCCTAAGGCGAACCAAAGGGTTCGGCGGGCCGCCTGCCCAACTCTCGCCGGGACTCAGTCGTTCACTACAGTTCTCAAATGAATTACAATATAAATCTCAAATATTACAACATGTTCTTCAATAATTACATGTCATAAGCGAAGCGGAAACTAAATTTTCAACTATACATCAAATGATTCCAAATCCAAACTGTACAAGATATATGCCATCCAGCCACATGAATAAGTACTACTCGCCATTCCTTCGCCTTGAGCCCTGTGGAGGGGAATAAAATCGTTTTGGGGTGAGTTAGAAGCTCAGCGAGTAACCAGTAAAAGCAGTCATCAAATATATTTCACAATAATGCATTTCAATGATGTCATGATTCCAAGATCAAATGTACGTTTATTGCTCTCGTGAGCCAGTGAAATCATTGCACTTGAACACCCAACGCTCAAATAGATCATTTCACATTAACAGTGAGAGGGAGCCCCTTTTTGAGCTCCAGATAACATGAACATGAACCATAAACAGGGTGGAGACGTTGGTTTCCAGCACAAGATTTTCCCAGAACTCATTGAAGCCAAAATCATATCATGAATTCACATGCAAGCACGCATGAGATGCCGTCGAGTAAATAATGCCAGAGACATTTCAATAATAACTTTGGAAACAGTTTAGCGTCACTCACCTCCATGGCTCAGAAACCATCCATCAAATATCATCGCCTTACTCAAATCCAAGCCTTAGATCACAAACGCAAAGCAATCAAGCCCTTTAAAAGTTCGGACAGCACTTCCCCTAAATTTACTTACTTTTCCAGCCGTCATGGCTTCATTATATTTCTCATTCAAACCCAAAGGTACACACACAACAACAAGTTCATTCAATAGCCATTCAGCAAGCTCCCAGAAGTACAAATACAAGTCAAGCTAGGGAAATGTCCGGAAATGAAAGTTAAGCTCAAACCCAGAAAAACAGTTTTTGACATCATTTTACGGTAATGGCACCAAAGGCACTACGATTATCGGATGAAGGTCCAAGACCCACCGTTTCGAAGCTAAGAGATCGGGCTACAATGTTGTAGAAGGCAACTCTGTCCAGTATCGAGTGTAACCAGGTCAAAATTGCAAGATACTACACCAGAACCGCAAAAACAGGTTCACCAATCGCATTGTGGTGCAAACATCATGAATCAACCTACCTAAGTCCAAATTCAGAAATTCCAAAGCCATCCGAAAGATAAGGAACAGGGCTACATTTCATCAGAAGACCTCAACAACCAATTCGGAAGCATTGCCAACCAAAATAACCAATTACAGACGCAATTCTCACATTCTGGTAAAACCAGGGCAGCAAGGGTAATTCCGTCTTTTCACAAGATACGCTGCTCGGATTGACCTGAAAATTAGAAAATTTCCGGGTTCTCACACTCATTCTTTCGGGGCGTCACAAACTCTCCTCCTTAAAAGAATGTCGTCCTCGACATTCCATCTTATACCAATCAAGTCGAGACATCCCGCAAGAATCACTAATATTTCAGACCAAACCCACTGTCCGGCATCCTAAACTTCAAGCCTAGGATACACTGCAAGAATCTGAAGCCTAAGCTCTGATACCAACTGTGACGGCCCCACCTCCCCCTAAGGAGAACCAAAGGGTTCGGCGGGCCGCCTGCCCAGCTCTCGCCGGGACTCAGTCGTTCACTACAGTTCTCAAATGAATTACAATATAAATCTCAAATATTACAACATGTTCTTCAATAATTACATGTCATAAGCGAAGCGGAAACTAAATTTTCAACTATACATCAAATGATTCCAAATCCAAACTGTACAAGATATATGCCATCCAGCCACATGAATAAGTACTACTCGCCATTCCTTCGCCTTGAGCCCTGTGGAGGGGAATAAAATCGTTTTGGGGTGAGCTAGAAGCTCAGCGAGTAACCAGTAAAAGCAGTCATCAAATATATTTCACAATAATGCATTTCAATGATGTCATGATTCCAAGATCAAATGTACATTTATTGCTCTCGTGAGCCAGTGAAATCATTGCACTTGAACACCCAACGCTCAAATAGATCATTTCACATTAACAGTGAGAGGGAGCCCCTTTTTGAGCTCCAGATAACATGAACATGAACCATAAACAGGGTGGAGACGTTGGTGTCCAACACAAGACTTTCCCAGAACTCATTGAAGCCAAAATCATATCTTGAATTCACATTCAAGCACGCATGAGATGCCGTCGAGTAAATAATGCAAGAAACATTTCAATAATAACTTTGGAAACAGTTTAGGGTCACTCACCTCCATGGCTCAGAAACCATCCATCAAATATCATCGCCTTACTCAAATCCAAGCCTTAGATCACAAACGCAAAGCAATCAAGCCCTTTAAAAGTTCGGACAGCACTTCCCCTAAATTTACTTACTTTTCCAGCCGTCATGGCTTCATTATATTTCTCATTCAAACCCAAAGGTACACACACAACAACAAGTTCATTCAATAGCCATTCAGCAAGCTCCCAGAAGTAGAAATACAAGTCAAGCTAGGGAAATGTCCGGAAATGAAAGTTAAGCTCAAACCCAGAAAAATAGTTTTTGACATTATTTTACGGTAATTGCACCAAAGGCACTACGATTATCAGATAAAGGTCCAAGACCCACCGTTTCGAAACTAAGATATCGGGCTACAATGTTGTAGAAGGCAACTCTGTCCAGTATCGAGTGTAACCAGGTCAAAATTGCAAGATACTACACCAAAACCGCAAAAACAGGTTCACCAATCGCATTGTGGTGCAAACATCATGAATCAACCTAGCTAAGTCCAAATTCAGAAATTCCAAAGCCATCCGAAAGATAAGAAACAGGGCTACATTTCATCAGAAGACCTCAACAACCAATTCGGAAGCATTCCCAACCAAAATAACCAATTACAGACGCAATTCTCACATTCGGGTAAAATCGGGGCTGCAAGGGTAATTCCGTCTTTTCACAAGATACGCAGCTCGTATTGACCTGAAAATTAGAAAATTTCCGGGTTCTCACACTCATTCTTTCGGGGCGTCACAAACTCCCCTCCTTAAAAGAATGTCGTCCTCGACATTCCATCTTATACCAATCAAGTCGAGACATCCCGCAAGAATCACTAATATTTCAGACCAAACCCACTTTCCGGCATCCTAAACTTCAAGCCTAGGATACACTACAAGAATCTGAAGCCTAAGCTCTGATACCAACTGTGACGGCCCCACCTCCCCCTAAGGAGAACCAAAGGGTTCGGCGGGCCGCCTGCCCAGCTCTCGCCGGGACTCAGTCGTTCACTACAGTCCTCAAATGAATTACAATATAAATCTCAAATATTACAACATGTTCTTCAATAATTACATGTCATAAGCGAAGCGAAAACTAAATTTTGAACTATACATCAAATGATTCCAAATCCAAACTGTACAAGATATATGCCATCCAGCCGCATGAATAAGTACTACTCGCCATTCCTTCGCCTTGAGCCCTGTGGAGGGGAATAAAATCGTTTTGGGGTGAGCTAGAAGCTCAGCGAGTAACCAGTAAAAGCAGTCATCAAATATATTTCACAATAATGCATTTCAATGATGTCATGATTCCAAGATCAAATGTACATTTATTGCTCTCGTGAGCCAGTGAAATCATTGCACTTGAACACCCAACGCTCAAATAGATCATTTCACATTAACAGTGAGAGGGAGCCCCTTTTTGAACTCCAGATAACATGAACATGAACCATAAACAGGGTGGAGACGTTGGTGTCCAACACAAGACTTTCCCAGAACTCATTGAAGCCAAAATCATATCTTGAATTCACATTCAAGCACGCATGAGATGCCGTCGAGTAAATAATGCAAGAAACATTTCAATAATAACTTTGGAAACAGTTTAGGGTCACTCACCTCCATGGCTCAGAAACCATCCATCAAATATCATCGCCTTACTCAAATCCAAGTCTTAGATCACAAACGCAAAGCAATCAAGCCCTTTAAAAGTTCGGACAGCACTTCCCCTAAATTTACTTACTTTTCCAGCCGTCATGGCTTCATTATATTTCTCATTCAAACCCAAAGGTACACACACAACAACAAGTTCATTCAATAGCCATTCAGCAAGCTCCCAGAAGTACAAATACAAGTCAAGCTAGGGAAATGTCCGGAAATGAAAGTTAAGCTCAAACCCAGAAAAATAGTTTTTGACATTATTTTACGGTAATTGCACCAAAGGCACTACGATTATCGGATAAAGGTCCAAGACCCACCGTTTCGAAGCTAAGAGATCGGGCTACAATGTTGTAGAAGGCAACTCTGTCCAGTATCAAGTGTAACCAGGTCAAAATTGCAAGATACTACACCAGAACCACAAAAACAGGTTCACCAATCGCATTGTGGTGCAAACATCATGAATCAACCTAGCTAAGTCCAAATTCAGAAATTCCAAAGCCATCCGAAAGAT
Source organism: Coffea arabica (assembly GCF_036785885.1). Classification (NCBI taxonomy): domain Eukaryota; kingdom Viridiplantae; phylum Streptophyta; class Magnoliopsida; order Gentianales; family Rubiaceae; genus Coffea; species Coffea arabica. The sequence goes on along the minus strand of NC_092318.1, from coordinate 18,433,400 downwards.
AAGAAACAGAGCTACATTTCATCAGAAGACCTCAACAACCAATTCGGAAGCATTCCCAACCAAAATAACCAATTACAGACGCAATTCTCACATTCGGGTAAAATCGGGGCTGCAAGGATAATTCCGTCTTTTCACAAGATACGCTGCTCGGATTGACCTGAAAATTAGAAAATTTCCGGGTTCTCACACTCATTCTTTCGGGGCGTCACAAACTCCCCTCCTTAAAAGAATGTCGTCCTCGACATTCCATCTTATACCAATCAAGTCGAGACATCCCGCAAGAATCACTAATATTTCAGACCAAACCCACTGTCCGGCATCCTAAAATTCAAGCCTAGGATACACTACAAGAATCTGAAGCCTAAGCTCTGATACCAACTGTGACGGCCCCACCTCTCCCTAAGGCGAACCAAAGGGTTCGGCGGGCCGCCTGCCCAGCTCTCGCCGGGACTCAGTCGTTCACTACAGTCCTCAAATGAATTACAATATAAATCTCAAATATTACAACATGTTCTTCAATAATTACATGTCATAAGCGAAGCGGAAACTAAATTTTCAACTATACATCAAATGATTCCAAATCCAAACTGTACAAGATATATGCCATCCAGCCACATGAATAAGTACTACTCGCCATTCCTTCACCTTGAGCCCTGTGGAGGGGAATAAAATCGTTTTGGGGTGAGCTAGAAGCTCAGCGAGTAACCAGTAAAAGCAGTCATCAAATATATTTCACAACAATGCAATTCAATGATGTCATGATTCCAAGATCAAATGTACGTTTATTGCTCTCGTGAGCCAGTGAAATCATTGCACTTGAACACCCAACGCTCAAATAGATCATTTCACATCAGTGAGAGGGAGCCCCTTTTTGAGCTCCAGATAACATGAACATGAACCATAAACAGGGTGGAGACGTTGGTGTCCAACACAAGACTTTCCCAGAACTCATTGAAGCCAAAATCATATCATGAATTCACATGCAAGCACGCATGAGATGCCGTCGAGTAAATAATGCCAGAGACATTTCAATAATAACTTTGGAAACAGTTTAGCGTCACTCACCTCCATGGCTCAGAAACCATCCATCAAATATCATCGCCTTACTCAAATCCAAGTCTTAGATCACAAACGCAAAGCAATCAAGCCCTTTAAAAGTTCGGACAGCACTTCCCCTAAATTTACTTACTTTTCCAGCCGTCATGGCTTCATTATATTTCTCATTCAAACCCAAAGGTACACACACAACAACAAGTTCATTCAATAGCCATTCAGCAAGCTCCCAGAAGTACAAATACAAGTCAAGCTAGGGAAATGTCCGGAAATGAAAGTTAAGCTCAAACCCAGAAAAATAGTTTTTGACATTATTTTACGGTAATTGCACCAAAGGCACTACGATTATCGGATAAAGGTCCAAGACCCACCGTTTCGAAGCTAAGAGATCGGGCTACAATGTTGTAGAAGGCAACTCTGTCCAGTATCAAGTGTAACCAGGTCAAAATTGCAAGATACTACACCAGAACCACAAAAACAGGTTCACCAATCGCATTGTGGTGCAAACATCATGAATCAACCTAGCTAAGTCCAAATTCAGAAATTCCAAAGCCATCCGAAAGATAAGAAACAGAGCTACATTTCATCAGAAGACCTCAACAACCAATTCGGAAGCATTCCCAACCAAAATAACCAATTACAGACGCAATTCTCACATTCGGGTAAAATCGGGGCTGCAAGGGTAATTCCGTCTTTTCACAAGATACGCTGCTCGGATTGACCTGAAAATTAGAAAATTTCCGGGTTCTCACACTCATTCTTTCGGGGCGTCACAAACTCCCCTCCTTAAAAGAATGTCGTCCTCGACATTCCATCTTATACCAATCAAGTCGAGACATCCCGCAAGAATCACTAATATTTCAGACCAAACCCACTGTCCGGCATCCTAAACTTCAAGCCTAGGATACACTACAAGAATCTGAAGCCTAAGCTCTGATACCAACTGTGACGGCCCCACCTCTCCCTAAGGCGAACCAAAGGGTTCGGCGGGCCGCCTGCCCAGCTCTCGCCGGGACTCAGTCGTTCACTACAGTCCTCAAATGAATTACAATATAAATCTCAAATATTACAACATGTTCTTCAATAATTACATGTCATAAGCGAAGCGGAAACTAAATTTTCAACTATACATCAAATGATTCCAAATCCAAACTGTACAAGATATATGCCATCCAGCCACATGAATAAGTACTACTCGCCATTCCTTCACCTTGAGCCCTGTGGAGGGGAATAAAATCGTTTTGGGGTGAGCTAGAAGCTCAGCGAGTAACCAGTAAAAGCAGTCATCAAATATATTTCACAACAATGCAATTCAATGATGTCATGATTCCAAGATCAAATGTACGTTTATTGATCTCGTGAGCCAGTGAAATCATTGCACTTGAACACCCAACGCTCAAATAGATCATTTCACATTAACAGTGAGAGGGAGCCCCTTTTTGAGCTCCAGATAACATGAACATGAACCATAAACAGGGTGGAGACGTTGGTGTCCAGGACAAGATTTTCCCAGAACTCATTGAAGCCAAAATCATATCATGAATTCACATGCAAGCACGCATGAGATGCCGTCGAGTAAATAATGCCAGAGACATTTCAATAATAACTTTGGAAACAGTTTAGCGTCACTCACCTCCATGGCTCAGAAACCATCCATCAAATATCATCGCCTTACTCAAATCCAAGCCTTAGATCACAAACGCAAAGCAATCAAGCCCTTTAAAAGTTCGGACAGCACTTCCCCTAAATTTACTTACTTTTCCAGCCGTCATGGCTTCATTATATTTCTCATTCAAACCCAAAGGTACACACACAACAACAAGTTCATTCAATAGCCATTCAGCAAGCTCCCAGAAGTACAAATACAAGTCAAGCTAGGGAAATGTCCGGAAATGAAAGTTAAGCTCAAACCCAGAAAAACAGTTTTTGACATCATTTTACGGTAATGGCACCAAAGGCACTACGATTATCGGATGAAGGTCCAAGACCCACCGTTTCGAAGCTAAGAGATCGGGCTACAATGTTGTAGAAGGCAACTCTGTCCAGTATCGAGTGTAACCAGGTCAAAATTGCAAGATACTACACCAGAACCGCAAAAACAGGTTCACCAATCGCATTGTGGTGCGAACATCATGAATCAACCTAGCTAAGTCCAAATTCAGAAATTCCAAAGCCATCCGAAAGATAAGAAACAGGGCTACATTTCATCAGAAGACCTCAACAACCAATTCGGAAGCATTCCCAACCAAAATAACCAATTACAGACGCAATTCTCACATTCGGGTAAAATCGGGGCTGCAAGGGTAATTCCGTCTTTTCACAAGATACGCTGCTCGGATTGACCTGAAAATTAGAAAATTTCCGGGTTCTCACACTCATTCTTTCGGGGCGTCACAAACTCCCCTCCTTAAAAGAATGTCGTCCTCGACATTCCATCTTTTACCAATCAAGTCGAGACATCCCGCAAGAATCACTAATATTTCAGACCAAACCCACTGTCCGGCATCCTAAACTTCAAGCCTAGGATACACTACAAGAATCTGAAGCCTAAGCTCTGATACCAACTGTGACGGCCCCACCTCTCCCTAAGGCGAACCAAAGGGTTCGGCGGGCCGCCTGCCCAGCTCTCGCCGGGACTCAGTCGTTCACTACAGTCCTCAAATGAATTACAATATAAATCTCAAATATTACAACATGTTCTTCAATAATTACATGTCATAAGCGAAGCGGAAACTAAATTTTCAACTATACATCAAATGATTCCAAATCCAAACTGTACAAGATATATGCCATCCAGCCACATGAATAAGTACTACTCGCCATTCCTTCGCCTTGAGCCCTGTTGAGGGGAATAAAATCGTTTTGGGGTGAGCTAGAAGCTCAGCGAGTAACCAGTAAAAGCAGTCATCAAATATATTTCACAACAATGCATTTCAATGATGTCATGATTCCAAGATCAAATGTACGTTTATTGCTCTCGTGAGCCAGTGAAATCATTGCACTTGAACACCCAACGCTCAAATAGATCATTTCACATTAACATTGAGAGGGAGCCCCTTTTTGAGCTCCAGATAACATGAACATGAACCATAAACAGGGTGGAGACGTTGGTGTCCAGCACAAGATTTTCCCAGAACTCATTGAAGCCAAAATCATATCATGAATTCACATGCAAGCACGCATGAGATGCCGTCGAGTAAATAATGCCAGAGACATTTCAATAATAACTTTGGAAACAGTTTAGCGTCACTCACCTCCATGGCTCAGAAACCATCCATCAAATATCATCGCCTTACTCAAATCCAAGCCTTAGATCACAAACGCAAAGCAATCAAGCCCTTTAAAAGTTCGGACAGCACTTCCCCTAAATTTACTTACTTTTCCAGCCGTCATGGCTTCATTATATTTCTCATTCAAACCCAAAGGTACACACACAACAACAAGTTCATTCAATAGCCATTCAGCAAGCTCCCAGAAGTACAAATACAAGTCAAGCTAGGGAAATGTCCGGAAATGAAAGTTAAGTTCAAACCCAGAAAAACAGTTTTTGACATCATTTTACGGTAATGGCACCAAAGGCACTACGATTATCGGATGAAAGTCCAAGACCCACCGTTTCGAAGCTAAGAGATCGGGCTACAATGTTGTAGAAGGCAACTCTGTCCAGTATCGAGTGTAACCAGGTCAAAAATGCAAGATACTACACCAGAACCGCAAAAACAGGTTCACCAATCGCATTGTGGTGCAAACATCATGAATCAACCTACCTAAGTCCAAATTCAGAAATTCCAAAGCCATCCGAAAGATAAGAAACAGGGCTACATTTCATCAGAAGACCTCAACAACCAATTCGGAAGCATTCCCAACCAAAATAACCAATTACAGACGCAATTCTCACATTCTGGTAAAACCAGGGCAGCAAGGGTAATTCCGTCTTTTCACAAGATACGCTGCTCGGATTGACCTGAAAATTAGAAAATTTCCGGGTTCTCACACTCATTCTTTCGGGGCGTCACAAACTCTCCTCCTTAAAAGAATGTCGTCCTCGACATTCCATCTTATACCAATCAAGTCGAGACATCCCGCAAGAATCACTAATATTTCAGACCAAACCCACTGTCCGGCATCCTAAACTTCAAGCCTAGGATACACTACAAGAATCTGAAGCCTAAGCTCTGATACCAACTGTGACGGCCCCACCTCCCCCTAAGGAGAACCAAAGGGTTCGGCGGGCCGTCTGCCCAGCTCTCGCCGGGACTCAGTCGTTCACTACAGTCCTCAAATGAATTACAATATAAATCTCAAATATTACAACATGTTCTTCAATAATTACATGTCATAAGCGAAGCGGAAACTAAATTTTCAACTATACATCAAATGATTCCAAATCCAAACTGTACAAGATATATGCCATCCAGCCGCATGAATAAGTACTACTCGCCATTCCTTCGCCTTGAGCCCTGTGGAGGTGAATAAAATCGTTTTGGGGTGAGCTAGAAGCTCAGCGAGTAACCAGTAAAAGCAGTCATCAAATATATTTCACAATAATGCATTTCAATGATGTCATGATTCCAAGATCAAATGTACATTTATTGCTCTCGTGAGCCAGTGAAATCATTGCACTTGAACACCCAACGCTCAAATAGATCATTTCACATTAACAGTGAGAGGGAGCCCCTTTTTGAGCTCCAGATAACATGAACATGAACCATAAACAGGGTGGAGACGTTGGTGTCCAACACAAGACTTTCCCAGAACTCATTGAAGCCAAAATCATATCTTGAATTCACATTCAAGCACGCATGAGATGCCGTCGAGTAAATAATGCAAGAAACATTTCAATAATAACTTTGGAAACAGTTTAGGGTCACTCACCTCCATGGCTCAGAAACCATCCATCAAATATCATCGCCTTACTCAAATCCAAGCCTTAGATCACAAACGCAAAGCAATCAAGCCCTTTAAAAGTTCGGACAGCACTTCCCCTAAATTTACTTACTTTTCCAGCCGTCATGGCTTCATTATATTTCTCATTCAAACCCAAAGGTACACACACAACAACAAGTTCATTCAATAGCCATTCAGCAAGCTCCCAGAAGTACAAATACAAGTCAAGCTAGGGAAATGTCCGGAAATGAAAGTTAAGCTCAAACCCAGAAAAATAGTTTTTGACATTATTTTACGGTAATTGCACCAAAGGCACTACGATTATCGGATAAAGGTCCAAGACCCACCGTTTCGAAGCTAAGAGATCGGGCTACAATGTTGTAGAAGGCAACTCTGTCCAGTATCGAGTGTAACCAGGTCAAAATTGCAAGATACTACACCAGAACCGCAAAAACAGGTTCACCAATCGCATTGTGGTGCAAACATCATGAATCAACCTAGCTAAGTCCAAATTCAGAAATTCCAAAGCCATCCGAAAGATATGAAACAGGGCTACATTTCATCAGAAGACCTCAACAACCAATTCGGAAGCATTTCCAACCAAAATAACCAATTACAGACGCAATTCTCACATTCGGGTAAAATCGGGGCTGCAAGGGTAATTCCGTCTTTTCACAAGATACGCTGCTCGTATTGACCTGAAAATTAGAAAATTTTCGGGTTCTCACACTCATTCTTTCGGGGCGTCACAAACTCCCCTCCTTAAAAGAATGTCGTCCTCGACATTCCATCTTATACCAATCAAGTCGAGACATCCAGCAAGAATCACTAATATTTCAGACCAAACCCACTGTCCGGCATCCTAAACTTCAAGCTTAGGATACACTACAAGAATCTGAAGCCTAAGCTCTGATACCAACTGTGACGGCCCCACCTCTCCCTAAGGCGAACCAAAGGGTTCGGCGGGCCGCCTGCCCAGCTCTCGCCGGGACTCAGTCGTTCACTACAGTTCTCAAATGAATTACAATATAAATCTCAAATATTACAACATGTTCTTCAATAATTACATGTCATAAGCGAAGCGGAAACTAAATTTTCAACTATACATCAAATGATTCCAAATCCAAACTGTACAAGATATATGCCATCCAGCCACATGAATAAGTACTACTCGCCATTCCTTCGCCTTGAGCCCTGTGGAGGGGAATAAAATCGTTTTGGGGTGAGCTAGAAGTTCAGCGAGTAACCAGTAAAAGCAGTCATCAAATATATTTCACAATAATGCATTTCAATGATGTCATGATTCCAAGATCAAATGTACGTTTATTGCTCTCGTGAGCCAGTGAAATCATTGCACTTGAACACCCAACGCTCAAATAGATCATTTCACATTAACAGTGAGAGGGAGCCCCTTTTTGAGCTCCAGATAACATGAACATGAACTATAAACAGGGTGGAGACGTTGGTGTCCAACACAAGACTTTCCCAAAACTCATTGAAGCCAAAATCATATCTTGAATTCACATTCAAGCACGCATGAGATGCCGTCGAGTAAATAATGCAAGAAACATTTCAATAATAACTTTGGAAACAGTTTAGGGTCACTCACCTCCATGGCTCAGAAACCATCCATCAAATATCATCGCCTTACTCAAATCCAAGCCTTAGATCACAAACGCAAAGCAATCAAGCCCTTTAAAAGTTCGGACAGCACTTCCCCTAAATTTACTTACTTTTCCAGCCGTCATGGCTTCATTATATTTCTCATTCAAACCCAAAGGTACACACACAACAACAAGTTCATTCAATAGCCATTCAGCAAGCTCCCAGAAGTACAAATACAAGTCAAGCTAGGGAAATGTCCGGAAATGAAAGTTAAGCTCAAACCCAGAAAAACAGTTTTTGATATTATTTTACGGTAATTGCACCAAAGGCACTACGATTATCGGATAAAGGTCCAAGACCCACCGTTTCGAAGCTAAGAGATCGGGCTACAATGTTGTAGAAGGCAACTCTGTCCAGTATCAAGTGTAACCAGGTCAAAATTGCAAGATACTACACCAGAACCGCAAAAACAGGTTCACCAATCGCATTGTGGTGCAAACATCATGAATCAACCTAGCTAAGTCCAAATTCAGAAATTCCAAAGCCATCCGAAAGATAAGAAACAGGGCTACATTTCATCAGAAGACCTCAACAACCAATTCGGAAGCATTCCCAACCAAAATAACCAATTACAGACGCAATTCTAACATTCGGGTAAAATCGGGGCTGCAAGGGTAATTCCGTCTTTTCACAAGATACGCTGCTCGGATTGACCTGAAAATTAGAAAATTTCCGGGTTCTCACACTCATTCTTTCGGGGCGTCACAAACTCTCCTCCTTAAAAGAATGTCGTCCTCGACATTCCATCTTATACCAATCAAGTCGAGACATCCCGCAAGAATCACTAATATTTCAGACCAAACCCACTGTCCGGCATCCTAAACTTCAAGCCTAGGATACACTACAAGAATCTGAAGCCTAAGCTCTGAGACCAACTGTGACGGCCCCACCTCCCCCTAAGGAGAACCAAAGGGTTCGGCGGGCCGCCTGCCCAACTCTCGCCGGGACTCAGTCGTTCACTACAGTCCTCAAATGAATTACAATATAAATCTCAAATATTACAACATGTTCTTCAATAATTACATGTCATAAGCGAAGCGGAAACTAAATTTTCAACTATACATCAAATGATTCCAAATCCAAACTGTACAAGATATATGCCATCCAGCCGCATGAATAAGTACTACTCGCCATTCCTTCGCCTTGAGCCCTGTGGAGGGGAATAAAATCGTTTTGGGGTGAGCTAGAAGCTCAGCGAGTAACCAGTAAAAGCAGTCATCAAATATATTTCACAATAATGCATTTCAATGATGTCATGATTCCAAGATCAAATGTACGTTTATTGCTCTCGTGAGCCAGTGAAATCATTGCACTTGAACACCCAACGCTCAAATAGATCATTTCACATTAACAGTGAGAGGGAGCCCCTTTTTGAGCTCCAGATAACATGAACATGAACCATAAACAGGGTGGAGACGTTGGTGTCCAACACAAGACTTTCCCAGAACTCATTGAAGCCAAAATCATATCTTGAATTCACATTCAAGCACGCATGAGATGCCGTCGAGTAAATAATGCAAGAAACATTTCAATAATAACTTTGGAAACAGTTTAGGGTCACTCACCTCCATGGCTCAGAAACCATCCATCAAATATCATCGCCTTACTCAAATCCAAGCCTTAGATCACAAACGCAAAGCAATCAAGCCCTTTAAAAGTTCGGACAGCACTTCCCCTAAATTTACTTACTTTTCCAGCCGTCATGGCTTCATTATATTTCTCATTCAAACCCAAAGGTACACACACAACAACAATTTCATTCAATAGCCATTCAGCAAGCTCCCAGAAGTACAAATACAAGTCAAGCTAGGGAAATGTCCGGAAATGAAAGTTAAGCTCAAACCCAGAAAAACAGTTTTTGATATTATTTTACGGTAATTGCACCAAAGGCACTACGATTATCGGATAAAGGTCCAAGACCCACCGTTTCGAAGCTAAGAGATCGGGCTACAATGTTGTAGAAGGCAACTCTGTCCAGTATCGAGTGTAACCAGGTCAAAATTGCAAGATACTACACCAGAACCGCAAAAACAGGTTCACCAATCGCATTGTGGTGCAAACATCATGAATCAACCTAGCTAAGTCCAAATTCAGAAATTCCAAAGCCATCCGAAAGATAAGAAACAGGGCTACATTTCATCAGAAGACCTCAACAACCAATTCGGAAGCATTCCCAACCAAAATAACCAATTACAGACGCAATTCTAACATTCGGGTAAAATCGGGGCTGCAAGGGTAATTCCGTCTTTTCACAAGATACGCTGCTCGGATTGACCTGAAAATTAGAAAATTTCCGGGTTCTCACACTCATTCTTTCGGGGCGTCACAAACTCTCCTCCTTAAAAGAATGTCGTCCTCGACATTCCATCTTATACCAATCAAGTCGAGACATCCCGCAAGAATCACTAATATTTCAGACCAAACCCACTGTCCGGCATCCTAAACTTCAAGCCTAGGATACACTACAAGAATCTGAAGCCTAAGCTCTGATACCAACTGTGACGGCCCCACCTCCCCCTAAGGAGAACCAAAGGGTTCGGCGGGCCGCCTGCCCAGCTCTCGCCGGGACTCAGTCGTTCACTACAGTCCTCAAATGAATTACAATATAAATCTCAAATATTACAACATGTTCTTCAATAATTACATGTCATAAGCGAAGCGGAAACTAAATTTTCAACTATACATCAAATGATTCCAAATCCAAACTGTACAAGATATATGCCATCCAGCCGCATGAATAAGTACTACTCGCCATTCCTTCGCCTTGAGCCCTGTGGAGGGGAATAAAATCGTTTTGGGGTGAGATAGAAGCTCAGCGAGTAACCAGTAAAAGCAGTCATCAAATATATTTCACAATAATGCATTTCAATGATGTCATGATTCCAAGATCAAATGTACGTTTATTGCTCTCGTGAGCCAGTGAAATCATTGCACTTGAACACCCAACGCTCAAATAGATCATTTCACATTAACAGTGAGAGGGAGCCCCTTTTTGAGCTCCAGATAACATGAACATGAACCATAAACAGGGTGGAGACGTTGGTGTCCAACACAAGACTTTCCCAAAACTCATTGAAGCCAAAATCATATCTTGAATTCACATTCAAGCACGCATGAGATGCCGTCGAGTAAATAATGCAAGAAACATTTCAATAATAACTTTGGAAACAGTTTAGGGTCACTCACCTCCATGGCTCAGAAACCATCCAACAAATATCATCGCCTTACTCAAATCCAAGCCTTAGATCACAAACGCAAAGCAATCAAGCCCTTTAAAAGTTCGGACAGCACTTCCCCTAAATTTACTTACTTTTCCAGCCGTCATGGCTTCATTATATTTCTCATTCAAACCCAAAGGTACACACACAACAACAAGTTCATTCAATAGCCATTCAGCAAGCTCCCAGAAGTACAAATACAAGTCAAGCTAGGGAAATGTCCGGAAATGAAAGTTAAGCTCAAACCCAGAAAAATAGTTTTTGATATTATTTTACGGTAATTGCACCAAAGGCACTACGATTATCGGATAAAGGTCCAAGACCCACCGTTTCGAAGCTAAGAGATCGGGCTACAATGTTGTAGAAGGCAACTCTGTCCAGTATCGAGTGTAACCAGGTCAAAATTGCAAGATACTACACCAGAACCGCAAAAACAGGTTCACCAATCGCATTGTGGTGCAAACATCATGAATCAACCTAGCTAAGTCCAAATTCAGAAATTCCAAAGCCATCCGAAAGATAAGAAACAGGGCTACATTTCATCAGAAGACCTCAACAACCAATTCGGAAGCATTCCCAACCAAAATAACCAATTACAGACGCAATTCTAACATTCGGGTAAAATCGGGGCTGCAAGGGTAATTCCGTCTTTTCACAAGATACGCTGCTCGGATTGACCTGAAAATTAGAAAATTTCCGGGTTCTCACACTCATTCTTTCGGGGCGTCACAAACTCTCCTCCTTAAAAGAATGTCGTTCTCGACATTCCATCTTATACCAATCAAGTCGAGACATCCCGCAAGAATCACTAATATTTCAGACCAAACCCACTGTCCGGCATCCTAAACTTCAAGCCTAGGATACACTACAAGAATCTGAAGCCTAAGCTCTGATACCAACTGTGACGGCCCCACCTCCCCCTAAGGAGAACCAAAGGGTTCGGCGGGCCGCCTGCCCAACTCTCGCCGGGACTCAGTCGTTCACTACAGTCCTCAAATGAATTACAATATAAATCTCAAATATTACAACATGTTCTTCAATAATTACATGTCATAAGCGAAGCGGAAACTAAATTTTCAACTATACATCAAATGATTCCAAATCCAAACTATACAAGATATATGCCATCCAGCCGCATGAATAAGTACTACTCGCCATTCCTTCGCCTTGAGCCCTGTGGAGGGGAATAAAATCGTTTTGGGGTGAGCTAGAAGCTCAGCGAGTAACCAGTAAAAGCAGTCATCAAATATATTTCACAATAATGCATTTCAATGATGTCATGATTCCAAGATCAAATGTACGTTTATTGCTCTCGTGAGCCAGTGAAATCATTGCACTTGAACACCCAACGCTCAAATAGATCATTTCACATTAACAGTTAGAGGGAGCCCCTTTTTGAGCTCCAGATAACATGAACATGAACCATAAACAGGGTGGAGACGTTGGTGTCCAACACAAGACTTTCCCAGAACTCATTGAAGCCAAAATCATATCTTGAATTCACATTCAAGCACGCATGAGATGCCGTCGAGTAAATAATGCAAGAAACATTTCAATAATAACTTTGGAAACAGTTTAGGGTCACTCACCTCCATGGCTCAGAAACCATCCATCAAATATCATCGCCTTACTCAAATCCAAGCCTTAGATCACAAACGCAAAGCAATCAAGCCCTTTAAAAGTTCGGACAGCACTTCCCCTAAATTTACTTACTTTTCCAGCCGTCATGGCTTCATTATATTTCTCATTCAAACCCAAAGGTACACACACAACAACAAGTTCATTCAATAGCCATTCAGCAAGCTCCCAGAAGTAGAAATACAAGTCAAGCTAGGGAAATGTCCGGAAATGAAAGTTAAGCTCAAACCCAGAAAAATAGTTTTTGACATTATTTTACGGTAATTGCACCAAAGGCACTACGATTATCGGATAAAGGTCCAAGACCCACCGTTTCAAAACTAAGAGATCGGGCTACAATGTTGTAGAAGGCAACTCTGTCCAGTATCGAGTGTAACCAGGTCAAAATTGCAAGATACTACACCAGAACCGCAAAAACAGGTTCACCAATCGCATTGTGGTGCAAACATCATGAATCAACCTAGCTAAGTCCAAATTCAGAAATTCCAAAGCCATCCGAAAGATAAGAAACAGGGCTACATTTCATCAGAAGACCTCAACAACCAATTCGGAAGCATTCCCAACCAAAATAACCAATTACAGACGCAATTCTCACATTCGGGTAAAATCGGGGCTGCAAGGGTAATTCCGTCTTTTCACAATATACGCAGCTCGTATTGACCTGAAAATTAGAAAATTTCCGGGTTCTCACACTCATTCTTTCGGGGCGTCACAAACTCCCCTCCTTAAAAGAATGTCGTCCTCGACATTCCATCTTATACCAATCAAGTCGAAACATCCCGCAAGAATCACTAATATTTCAGACCAAACCCACTGTCCGGCATCCTAAACTTCAAGTCTAGGATACACTACAAGAATCTGAAGCCTAAACTCTGATACCAACTGTGACGGCCCCACCTCTCCCTAAGGCGAACCAAAGGGTTCGGCGGGCCGCCTACCCAATTCTCGCCGGGACTCAGTCGTTCACTACAGTCCTCAAATGAATTACAATATAAATCTCAAATATTACAACATGTTCTTCAATAATTACATGTCATAAGCGAAGCGGAAACTAAATTTTCAACTATACATCAAATGATTCCAAATCCAAACTGTACAAGATATATGCCATCCTGCCACATGAATAAGTACTACTCGCCATTCCTTCGCCTTGAGCCCTGTGGAGGGGAATAAAATCGTTTTGGGGTGAGCTAGAAGCTCAGCGAGTAACCAGTAAAAGCAGTCATCAAATATATTTCACAATAATGCATTTCAATGATGTCATGATTCCAAGATCAAATGTACGTTTATTGCTCTCGTGAGCCAGTGAAATCATTGCACTTGAACACCCAACGCTCAAATAGATCATTTCACATTAACAGTGAGAGGGAGCCCCTTTTTGAGCTCCAGATAACATGAACATGAACCATAAACAGGGTGGAGACGTTGGCGTCCAACACAAGACTTTCCCAGAACTCATTGAAGCCAAAATCATATCTTGAATTCACATTCAAGCACGCATGAGATGCCGTCGAGTAAATAATGCAAGAAACATTTCAATAATAACTTTGGAAACAGTTTAGGGTCACTCACCTCCATGGCTCAGAAACCATCCATCAAATATCATCGCCTTACTCAAATCCAAGCCTTAGATCACAAACGCAAAGCAATCAAGCCCTTTAAAAGTTCGGACAGCACTTCCCCTAAATTTACTTACTTTTCCAGCCGTCATGGCTTCATTATATTTCTCATTCAAACCCAAAGGTACACACACAACAACAAGTTCATTCAATAGCCATTCAGCAAGCTCCCAGAAGTACAAATACAAGTCAAGCTAGGGAAATGTCCGGAAATGAAAGTTAAGCTCAAACCCAGAAAAATAGTTTTTGACATTATTTTACGGTAATTGCACCAAAGGCACTACGATTATCGGATAAAGGTCCAAGACCCACCGTTTCGAAGCTAAGAGATCGGGCTACAATGTTGTAGAAGGCAACTCTATCCAGTATCGAGTGTAACCAGGTCAAAATTGCAAGATACTATACCAGAACCGCAAAAACAGGTTCACCAATCGCATTGTGGTGCAAACATCATGAATCAACCTAGCTAAGTCCAAATTCAGAAATTCCAAAGCCATCCGAAAGATAAGAAACAGGGCTACATTTCATCAGAAGACCTCAACAACCAATTCGGAAGCATTCCCAACCAAAATAACCAATTACAGACGCAATTCTCACATTCGGGTAAAATCGGGGCTGCAAGGGTAATTCCGTCTTTTCACAAGATACGCTGCTCGTATTGACCTGAAAATTATAAAATTTCCGGGTTCTCACACTCATTCTTTCGGGGCGTCACAAACTCCCCTCCTTAAAAGAATGTCGTCCTCGACATTCCATCTTATACCAATCAAGTCGAGACATCCCGCAAGAATCACTAATATTTCAGACCAAACCCACTGTCCGGCATCCTAAACTTCAAGCCTAGGATACACTACAAGAATCTGAAGCCTAAGCTCTAATACCAACTGTGACGGCCCCACCTCTCCCTAAGGCGAACCAAAGGGTTCGGCGGGCCGCCTGCCCAACTCTCGCCGGGACTCAGTCGTTCACTACAGTCCTCAAATGAATTACAATATAAATCTCAAATATTACAACATGTTCTTCAATAATTACATGTCATAAGCGAAGCGGAAACTAAATTTTCAACTATACATCAAATGATTCCAAATCCAAACTGTACAAGATATATGCCATCCAGCCACATGAATAAGTACTACTCGCCATTCCTTCGCCTTGAGCCCTGTGGAGGGGAATAAAATCGTTTTGGGGTGAGCTAGAAGCTCAGCGAGTAACCAGTAAAAGCAGTCATCAAATATATTTCACAATAATGCATTTCAATGATGTCATGATTCCAAGATCAAATGTACGTTTATTGCTCTCGTGAGCCAGTGAAATCATTGCACTTGAACACCCAACGCTCAAATAGATCATTTCACATTAACAGTGAGAGGGAGCCCCTTTTTGAGCTCCAGATAACATGAACATGAACCATAAACAGGGTGGAGACGTTGGTGTCCAACACAAGACTTTCCCAGAACTCATTGAAGCCAAAATCATATCTTGAATTCACATTCAAGCACGCATGAGATGCCGTCGAGTAAATAATGCAAGAAACATTTCAATAATAACTTTGGAAACAGTTTAGGGTCACTCACCTCCATGGCTCAGAAACCATCCATCAAATATCATCGCCTTACTCAAATCCAAGCCTTAGATCACAAACGCAAAGCAATCAAGCCCTTTAAAAGTTCGGACAGCACTTCCCCTAAATTTACTTACTTTTCCAGCCGTCATGGCTTCATTATATTTCTCATTCAAACCCAAAGGTACACACACAACAACAAGTTCATTCAATAGCCATTCAGCAAGCTCCCAGAAGTACAAATACAAGTCAAGCTAGGGAAATGTCCGGAAATGAAAGTTAAGCTCAAACCCAGAAAAATAGTTTTTGACATTATTTTACGGTAATTGCACCAAAGGCACTACGATTATCGGATAAAGGTCCAAGACCCACCGTTTCGAAGCTAAGAGATCGGGCTACAATGTTGTAGAAGGCAACTCTGTCCAGTATCGAGTGTAACCAGGTCAAAATTGCAAGATACTACACCAGAACCGCAAAAACAGGTTCACCAATCGCATTGTGGTGCAAACATCATGAATCAACCTAGCTAAGTCCAAATTCAGAAATTCCAAAGCCATCCGAAAGATAAGAAACAGGGCTACATTTCATCAGAAGACCTCAACAACCAATTCGGAAGCATTCCCAACCAAAATAACCAATTACAGACGCAATTCTCACATTCTGGTAAAACCAGGGCAGCAAGGGTAATTCCGTCTTTTCACAAGATACGCTGCTCGGATTGACCTGAAAATTAGAAAATTTCCGGGTTCTCACACTCATTCTTTCGGGGCGTCACAAACTCCCCTCCTTAAAAGAATGTCGTCCTCGACATTCCATCTTATACCAATCAAGTCGAGACATCCCGCAAGAATCACTAATATTTCAGACCAAACCCACTGTCCGGCATCCTAAACTTCAAGCCTAGGATACACTACAAGAATCTGAAGCCTAAGCTCTGATACCAACTGTGACGGCCCCACCTCTCCCTAAGGCGAACCAAAGGGTTCGGCGGGCCGCCTGCCCAGCTCTCGCCGGGACTCAGTCGTTCACTACAGTCCTCAAATGAATTACAATATAAATCTCAAATATTACAACATGTTCTTCAATAATTACATGTCATAAGCGAAGCGGAAACTAAATTTTGAACTATACATCAAATGATTCCAAATCTAAACTGTACAAGATATATGCCATCCAACCACATGAATAAGTACTACTCGCCATTCCTTCGCCTTGAGCCCTGTGGAGGGGAATAAAATCGTTTTGGGGTGAGCTAGAAGCTCAGCGAGTAACCAGTAAAAGCAGTCATCAAATATATTTCACAATAATGCATTTCAATGATGTCATGATTCCAAGATCAAATGTACGTTTATTGCTCTCGTGAGCCAGTGAAATCATTGCACTTGAACACCCAACGCTCAAATAGATCATTTCACATTAACAGTGAGAGGGAGCCCCTTTTTGAGCTCCAGATAACATGAACATGAACCATAAACAGGGTGGAGACGTTGGCGTCCAACACAAGACTTTCCCAGAACTCATTGAAGCCAAAATCATATCTTGAATTCACATTCAAGCACGCATGAGATGCCGTCGAGTAAATAATGCAAGAAACATTTCAATAATAACTTTGGAAACAGTTTAGGGTCACTCACCTCCATGGCTCAGAAACCATCCATCAAATATCATCGCCTTACTCAAATCCAAGCCTTAGATCACAAACGCAAAGCAATCAAGCCCTTTAAAAGTTCGGACAGCACTTCCCCTAAATTTCCTTACTTTTCCAGCCGTCATGGCTTCATTATATTTCTCATTCAAACCCAAAGGTACACACACAACAACAAGTTCATTCAATAGCCATTCAGCAAGCTCCCAGAAGTACAAATACAAGTCAAGCTAGGGAAATGTCCGGAAATGAAAGTTAAGCTCAAACCCAGAAAAATAGTTTTTGACATTATTTTACGGTAATTGCACCAAAGGCACTACGATTATCGGATAAAGGTCCAAGACCCACCGTTTCGAAGCTAAGAGATCGGGCTACAATGTTGTAGAAGGCAACTCTGTCCAGTATCGAGTGTAACCAGGTCAAAATTGCAAGATACTATACCAGAACCGCAAAAACAGGTTCACCAATCGCATTGTGGTGCAAACATCATGAATCAACCTAGCTAAGTCCAAATTCAGAAATTCCAAAGCCATCCGAAAGATAAGAAACAGGGCTACATTTCATCAGAAGACCTCAACAACCAATTCGGAAGCATTCCCAACCAAAATAACCAATTACAGACGCAATTCTCACATTCGGGTAAAATCGGGGCTGCAAGGGTAATTCCGTCTTTTCACAAGATACGCTGCTCGTATTGACCTGAAAATTATAAAATTTCCGGGTTCTCACACTCATTCTTTCGGGGCGTCACAAACTCCCCTCCTTAAAAGAATGTCGTCCTCGACATTCCATCTTATACCAATCAAGTCGAGACATCCCGCAAGAATCACTAATATTTCAGACCAAACCCACTGTCCGGCATCCTAAACTTCAAGCCTAGGATACACTACAAGAATCTGAAGCCTAAGCTCTAATACCAACTGTGACGGCCCCACCTCTCCCTAAGGCGAACCAAAGGGTTCGGCGGGCCGCCTGCCCAACTCTCGCCGGGACTCAGTCGTTCACTACAGTCCTCAAATGAATTACAATATAAATCTCAAATATTACAACATGTTCTTCAATAATTACATGTCATAAGCGAAGCGGAAACTAAATTTTCAACTATACATCAAATGATTCCAAATCCAAACTGTACAAGATATATGCCATCCAGCCACATGAATAAGTACTACTCGCCATTCCTTCGCCTTGAGCCCTGTGGAGGGGAATAAAATCGTTTTGGGGTGAGCTAGAAGCTCAGCGAGTAACCAGTAAAAGCAGTCATCAAATATATTTCACAATAATGCATTTCAATGATGTCATGATTCCAAGATCAAATGTACGTTTATTGCTCTCGTGAGCCAGTGAAATCATTGCACTTGAACACCCAACGCTCAAATAGATCATTTCACATTAACAGTGAGAGGGAGCCCCTTTTTGAGCTCCAGATAACATGAACATGAACCATAAACAGGGTGGAGACGTTGGTGTCCAACACAAGACTTTCCCAGAACTCATTGAATCCAAAATCATATCTTGAATTCACATTCAAGCACGCATGAGATGCCGTCGAGTAAATAATGCAAGAAACATTTCAATAATAACTTTGGAAACAGTTTAGGGTCACTCACCTCCATGGCTCAGAAACCATCCATCAAATATCATCGCCTTACTCAAATCCAAGCCTTAGATCACAAACGCAAAGCAATCAAGCCCTTTAAAAGTTCGGACAGCACTTCCCCTAAATTTACTTACTTTTCCAGCCGTCATGGCTTCATTATATTTCTCATTCAAACCCAAAGGTACACACACAACAACAAGTTCATTCAATAGCCATTCAGCAAGCTCCCAGAAGTACAAATACAAGTCAAGCTAGGGAAATGTCCGGAAATGAAAGTTAAGCTCAAACCCAGAAAAATAGTTTTTGACATTATTTTACGGTAATTGCACCAAAGGCACTACGATTATCGGATAAAGGTCCAAGACCCACCGTTTCGAAGCTAAGAGATCGGGCTACAATGTTGTAGAAGGCAACTCTGTCCAGTATCGAGTGTAACCAGGTCAAAATTGCAAGATACTATACCAGAACCGCAAAAACAGGTTCACCAATCGCATTGTGGTGCAAACATCATGAATCAACCTAGCTAAGTCCAAATTCAGAAATTCCAAAGCCATCCGAAAGATAAGAAACAGGGCTACATTTCATCAGAAGACCTCAACAACCAATTCGGAAGCATTCCCAACCAAAATAACCAATTACAGACGCAATTCTCACATTCGGGTAAAATCGGGGCTGCAAGGGTAATTCCGTCTTTTCACAAGATACGCTGCTCGTATTGACCTGAAAATTATAAAATTTCCGGGTTCTCACACTCATTCTTTCGGGGCGTCACAAACTCCCCTCCTTAAAAGAATGTCGTCCTCGACATTCCATCTTATACCAATCAAGTCGAGACATCCCGCAAGAATCACTAATATTTCAGACCAAACCCACTGTCCGGCATCCTAAACTTCAAGCCTAGGATACACTACAAGAATCTGAAGCCTAAGCTCTAATACCAACTGTGACGGCCCCACCTCTCCCTAAGGCGAACCAAAGGGTTCGGCGGGCCGCCTGCCCAACTCTCGCCGGGACTCAGTCGTTCACTACAGTCCTCAAATGAATTACAATATAAATCTCAAATATTACAACATGTTCTTCAATAATTACATGTCATAAGCGAAGCGGAAACTAAATTTTCAACTATACATCAAATGATTCCAAATCCAAACTGTACAAGATATATGCCATCCAGCCACATGAATAAGTACTACTCGCCATTCCTTCGCCTTGAGCCCTGTGGAGGGGAATAAAATCGTTTTGGGGTGAGCTAGAAGCTCAGCGAGTAACCAGTAAAAGCAGTCATCAAATATATTTCACAATAATGCATTTCAATGATGTCATGATTCCAAGATCAAATGTACGTTTATTGCTCTCGTGAGCCAGTGAAATCATTGCACTTGAACACCCAACGCTCAAATAGATCATTTCACATTAACAGTGAGAGGGAGCCCCTTTTTGAGCTCCAGATAACATGAACATGAACCATAAACAGGGTGGAGACGTTGGTGTCCAACACAAGACTTTCCCAGAACTCATTGAATCCAAAATCATATCTTGAATTCACATTCAAGCACGCATGAGATGCCGTCGAGTAAATAATGCAAGAAACATTTCAATAATAACTTTGGAAACAGTTTAGGGTCACTCACCTCCATGGCTCAGAAACCATCCATCAAATATCATCGCCTTACTCAAATCCAAGCCTTAGATCACAAACGCAAAGCAATCAAGCCCTTTAAAAGTTCGGACAGCACTTCCCCTAAATTTACTTACTTTTCCAGCCGTCATGGCTTCATTATATTTCTCATTCAAACCCAAAGGTACACACACAACAACAAGTTCATTCAATAGCCATTCAGCAAGCTCCCAGAAGTACAAATACAAGTCAAGCTAGGGAAATGTCCGGAAATGAAAGTTAAGCTCAAACCCAGAAAAATAGTTTTTGACATTATTTTACGGTAATTGCACCAAAGGCACTACGATTATCGGATAAAGGTCCAAGACCCACCGTTTCGAAGCTAAGAGATCGGGCTACAATGTTGTAGAAGGCAACTCTGTCCAGTATCGAGTGTAACCAGGTCAAAATTGCAAGATACTACACCAGAACCGCAAAAACAGGTTCACCAATCGCATTGTGGTGCAAACATCATGAATCAACCTAGCTAAGTCCAAATTCAGAAATTCCAAAGCCATCCGAAAGATAAGAAACAGGGCTACATTTCATCAGAAGACCTCAACAACCAATTCGGAAGCATTCCCAACCAAAATAACCAATTACAGACGCAATTCTCACATTCTGGTAAAACCAGGGCAGCAAGGGTAATTCCGTCTTTTCACAAGATACGCTGCTCGGATTGACCTGAAAATTAGAAAATTTCCGGGTTCTCACACTCATTCTTTCAGGGCGTCACAAACTCCCCTCCTTAAAAGAATGTCGTCCTCGACATTCCATCTTATACCAATCAAGTCGAGACATCCCGCAAGAATCACTAATATTTCAGACCAAACCCACTGTCCGGCATCCTAAACTTCAAGCCTAGGATACACTACAAGAATCTGAAGCCTAAGCTCTGATACCAACTGTGACGGCCCCACCTCTCCCTAAGGCGAACCAAAGGGTTCGGCGGGCCGCCTGCCCAGCTCTCGCCGGGACTCAGTCGTTCACTACAGTCCTCAAATGAATTACAATATAAATCTCAAATATTACAACATGTTCTTCAATAATTACATGTCATAAGCGAAGCGGAAACTAAATTTTGAACTATACATCAAATGATTCCAAATCTAAACTGTACAAGATATATGCCATCCAACCACATGAATAAGTACTACTCGCCATTCCTTCGCCTTGAGCCCTGTGGAGGGGAATAAAATCGTTTTGGGGTGAGCTAGAAGCTCAGCGAGTAACCAGTAAAAGCAGTCATCAAATATATTTCACAATAATGCATTTCAATGATGTCATGATTCCAAGATCAAATGTACGTTTATTGCTCTCGTGAGCCAGTGAAATCATTGCACTTGAACACCCAACGCTCAAATAGATCATTTCACATTAACAGTGAGAGGGAGCCCCTTTTTGAGCTCCAGATAACATGAACATGAACCATAAACAGGGTGGAGACGTTGGTGTCCAGCACAAGATTTTCCCAAAACTCATTGAAGCCAAAATCATATCATGAATTCACATGCAAGCACGCATGAGATGCCGTCGAGTAAATAATGCCAGAGACATTTCAATAATAACTTTGGAAACAGTTTAGCGTCACTCACCTCCATGTCTCAGAAACCATCCATCAAATATCATCGCCTTACTCAAATCCAAGCCTTAGATCACAAACGCAAAGCAATCAAGCCCTTTAAAAGTTCGGACAGCACTTCCCCTAAATTTGCTTACTTTTCCAGCCGTCATGGCTTCATTATATTTCTCATTCAAACCCAAAGGTACACACACAACAACAAGTTCATTCAATAGCCATTCAGCAAGCTCCCAGAAGTACAAATACAAGTCAAGCTAGGGAAATGTCCGGAAATGAAAGTTAAGCTCAAACCCAGAAAAACAGTTTTTGACATCATTTTACGGTAATGGCACCAAAGGCACTACGATTATCGGATGAAGGTCCAAGACCCACCGTTTCGAAGCTAAGAGATCGGGCTACAATGTTGTAGAAGGCAACTCTGTCCAGTATCGAGTGTAACCAGGTCAAAAATGCAAGATACTACACCAGAACCGCAAAAACAGGTTCACCAATCGCATTGTGGTGCAAACATCATGAATCAACCTACCTAAGTCCAAATTCAGAAATTCCAAAGCCATCCGAAAGATAAGAAACAGGGCTACATTTCATCAGAAGACCTCAACAACCAATTCGGAAGCATTCCCAACCAAAATAACCAATTATAGACGCAATTCTCACATTCTGGTAAAACCAGGGCAGCAAGGGTAATTCCGTCTTTTCACAAGATACGCTGCTCGGATTGATCTGAAAATTAGAAAATTTTCGGGTTCTCACACTCATTCTTTCGGGGCGTCACAAACTCTCCTCCTTAAAAGAATGTCGTCCTCGACATTCCATCTTATACCAATCAAGTCGAGACATCCCGCAAGAATCACTAATATTTCAGACCAAACCCACTGTCCGGCATCCTAAACTTCAAGCCTAGGATACACTACAAGAATCTGAAGCCTAAGCTCTGATACCAACTGTGACGGCCCCACCTCCCCCTAAGGAGAATCAAAGGGTTCGGCGGGCCGCCTGCCCAGCTCTCGCCGGGACTCAGTCGTTCACTACAGTCCTCAAATGAATTACAATATAAATCTCAAATATTACAACATGTTCTTCAATAATTACATGTCATAAGCGAAGCGGAAACTAAATTTTCAACTATACATCAAATGATTCCAAATCCAAACTGTACAAGATATATGCCGTCCAGCCGCATGAATAAGTACTACTCGCCATTCCTTCGCCTTGAGCCCTGTGGAGGTGAATAAAATCGTTTTGGGGTGAGCTAGAAGCTCAGCGAGTAACCAGTAAAAGCAGTCATCAAATATATTTCACAATAATGCATTTCAATGATGTCATGATTCCAAGATCAAATGTACGTTTATTGCTCTCGTGAGCCAGTGAAATCATTGCACTTGAACACCCAACGCTCAAATAGATCATTTCACATTAACAGTGAGAGGGAGCCCCTTTTTGAGCTCCAGATAACATGAACATGAACCATAAACAGGGTGGAGACGTTGGTGTCCAACACAAGACTTTCCCAGAACTCATTGAAGCCAAAATCATATCTTGAATTCACATTCAAGCACGCATGAGATGCCGTCGAGTAAATAATGCAAGAAACATTTCAATAATAACTTTGGAAACAGTTTAGGGTCACTCACCTCCATGGCTCAGAAACCATCCATCAAATATCATCGCCTTACTCAAATCCAAGCCTTAGATCACAAACGCAAAGCAATCAAGCCCTTTAAAAGTTCGGACAGCACTTCCCCTAAATTTACTTACTTTTCCAGCCGTCATGGCTTCATTATATTTCTCATTCAAACCCAAAGGTACACACACAACAACAAGTTCATTCAATAGCCATTCAGCAAGCTCCCAGAAGTACAAATACAAGTCAAGCTAGGGAACTGTCCGGAAATGAAAGTTAAGCTCAAACCTAGAAAAACAGTTTTTGACATTATTTTACGGTAATTGCACCAAAGGCACTACGATTATCGGATAAAGGTCCAAGACCCACCGTTTCGAAGCTAAGAGATCGGGCTACAATGTTGAGAAGGCAACTCTGTCCAGTATCGAGTGTAACCAGGTCAAAATTGCAAGATACTACACCAGAACCGCAAAAACAGGTTCACCAATCGCATTGTGGTGCAAACATCATGAATCAACCTAGCTAAGTCCAAATTCAGAAATTCCAAAGCCATCCGAAAGATAAGAAACAGGGCTACATTTCATCAGAAGACCTCAACAACCAATTCGGAAGCATTCCCAACCAAAATAACCAATTACAGACGCAATTCTCACATTCGGGTAAAATCGGGGCTGCAAGGGTAATTCCGTCTTTTCACAAGATACGCTGCTCGTATTGACCTGAAAATTATAAAATTTCCGGGTTCTCACACTCATTCTTTCGGGGCGTCACAAACTCCCCTCCTTAAAAGAATGTCGTCCTCGACATTCCATCTTATACCAATCAAGTCGAAACATCCCGCAAGAATCACTAATATTTCAGACCAAACCCACTGTCCGGCATCCTAAACTTCAAGCCTAGGATACACTACAAGAATCTGAAGCCTAAACTCTGATACCAACTGTGACGGCCCCACCTCTCCCTAAGGCGAACCAAAGGGTTCGGCGGGCCGCCTACCCAATTCTCGCCGGGACTCAGTCGTTCACTACAGTCCTCAAATGAATTATAATATAAATCTCAAATATTACAACATGTTCTTCAATAATTACATGTCATAAGCGAAGCGGAAACTAAATTTTCAACTATACATCAAATGATTCCAAATCCAAACTGTACAAGATATATGCCATCCTGCCACATGAATAAGTACTACTCGCCATTCCTTCGCCTTGAGCCCTGTGGAGGGGAATAAAATCGTTTTGGGGTGAGCTAGAAGCTCAGCGAGTAACCAGTAAAAGCAGTCATCAAATATATTTCACAATAATGCATTTCAATGATGTCATGATTCCAAGATCAAATGTACGTTTATTGCTCTCGTGAGCCAGTGAAATCATTGCACTTGAACACCCAACGCTCAAATAGATCATTTCACATTAACAGTGAGAGGGAGCCCCATTTTGAGCTCCAGATAACATGAACATGAACCATAAACAGGGTGGAGACGTTGGCGTCCAACACAAGACTTTCCCAGAACTCATTGAAGCCAAAATCATATCTTGAATTCACATTCAAGCACGCATGAGATGCCGTCGAGTAAATAATGCAAGAAACATTTCAATAATAACTTTGGAAACAGTTTAGGGTCACTCACCTCCATGGCTCAGAAACCATCCATCAAATATCATCGCCTTACTCAAATCCAAGCCTTAGATCACAAACGCAAAGCAATCAAGCCCTTTAAAAGTTCGGACAGCACTTCCCCTAAATTTACTTACTTTTCCAGCCGTCATGGCTTCATTATATTTCTCATTCAAACCCAAAGGTACACACACAACAACAAGTTCATTCAATAGCCATTCAGCAAGCTCTCAGAAGTACAAATACAAGTCAAGCTAGGGAAATGTCCGGAAATGAAAGTTAAGCTCAAACCCAGAAAAATAGTTTTTGACATTATTTTACGGTAATTGCACCAAAGGCACTACGATTATCGGATAAAGGTCCAAGACCCACCGTTTCGAAGCTAAGAGATCGGGCTACAATGTTGTAGAAGGCAACTCTGTCCAGTATCGAGTGTAACCAGGTCAAAATTGCAAGATACTATACCAGAACCGCAAAAACAGGTTCACCAATCGCATTGTGGTGCAAACATCATGAATCAACCTAGCTAAGTCCAAATTCAGAAATTCCAAAGCCATCCGAAAGATAAGAAACAGGGCTACATTTCATCAGAAGACCTCAACAACCAATTCGGAAGCATTCCCAACCAAAATAACCAATTACAGACGCAATTCTCACATTCGGGTAAAATCGGGGCTGCAAGGGTAATTCCGTCTTTTCACAAGATACGCTGCTCGTATTGACCTGAAAATTATAAAATTTCCGGGTTCTCACACTCATTCTTTCGGGGCGTCACAAACTCCCCTCCTTAAAAGAATGTCGTCCTCGACATTCCATCTTATACCAATCAAGTCGAGACATCCCGCAAGAATCACTAATATTTCAGACCAAACCCACTGTCCGGCATCCTAAACTTCAAGCCTAGGATACACTACAAGAATCTGAAGCCTAAGCTCTAATACCAACTGTGACGGCCCCACCTCTCCCTAAGGCGAACCAAAGGGTTCGGCGGGCCGCCTGCCCAACTCTCGCCGGGACTCAGTCGTTCACTACAGTCCTCAAATGAATTACAATATAAATCTCAAATATTACAACATGTTCTTCAATAATTACATGTCATAAGCGAAGCGGAAACTAAATTTTCAACTATACATCAAATGATTCCAAATCCAAACTGTACAAGATATATGCCATCCAGCCACATGAATAAGTACTACTCGCCATTCCTTCGCCTTGAGCCCTGTGGAGGGGAATAAAATCGTTTTGGGGTGAGCTAGAAGCTCAGCGAGTAACCAGTAAAAGCAGTCATCAAATATATTTCACAATAATGCATTTCAATGATGTCATGATTCCAAGATCAAATGTACGTTTATTGCTCTCGTGAGCCAGTGAAATCATTGCACTTGAACACCCAACGCTCAAATAGATCATTTCACATTAACAGTGAGAGGGAGCCCCATTTTGAGCTCCAGATAACATGAACATGAACCATAAACAGGGTGGAGACGTTGGCGTCCAACACAAGACTTTCCCAGAACTCATTGAAGCCAAAATCATATCTTGAATTCACATTCAAGCACGCATGAGATGCCGTCGAGTAAATAATGCAAGAAACATTTCAATAATAACTTTGGAAACAGTTTAGGGTCACTCACCTCCATGGCTCAGAAACCATCCATCAAATATCATCGCCTTACTCAAATCCAAGCCTTAGATCACAAACGCAAAGCAATCAAGCCCTTTAAAAGTTCGGACAGCACTTCCCCTAAATTTACTTACTTTTCCAGCCGTCATGGCTTCATTATATTTCTCATTCAAACCCAAAGGTACACACACAACAACAAGTTCATTCAATAGCCATTCAGCAAGCTCTCAGAAGTACAAATACAAGTCAAGCTAGGGAAATGTCCGGAAATGAAAGTTAAGCTCAAACCCAGAAAAATAGTTTTTGACATTATTTTACGGTAATTGCACCAAAGGCACTACGATTATCGGATAAAGGTCCAAGACCCACCGTTTCGAAGCTAAGAGATCGGGCTACAATGTTGTAGAAGGCAACTCTGTCCAGTATCGAGTGTAACCAGGTCAAAATTGCAAGATACTATACCAGAACCGCAAAAACAGGTTCACCAATCGCATTGTGGTGCAAACATCATGAATCAACCTAGCTAAGTCCAAATTCAGAAATTCCAAAGCCATCCGAAAGATAAGAAACAGGGCTACATTTCATCAGAAGACCTCAACAACCAATTCGGAAGCATTCCCAACCAAAATAACCAATTACAGACGCAATTCTCACATTCGGGTAAAATCGGGGCTGCAAGGGTAATTCCGTCTTTTCACAAGATACGCTGCTCGTATTGACCTGAAAATTATAAAATTTCCGGGTTCTCACACTCATTCTTTCGGGGCGTCACAAACTCCCCTCCTTAAAAGAATGTCGTCCTCGACATTCCATCTTATACCAATCAAGTCGAGACATCCCGCAAGAATCACTAATATTTCAGACCAAACCCACTGTCCGGCATCCTAAACTTCAAGCCTAGGATACACTACAAGAATCTGAAGCCTAAGCTCTAATACCAACTGTGACGGCCCCACCTCTCCCTAAGGCGAACCAAAGGGTTCGGCGGGCCGCCTGCCCAACTCTCGCCGGGACTCAGTCGTTCACTACAGTCCTCAAATGAATTACAATATAAATCTCAAATATTACAACATGTTCTTCAATAATTACATGTCATAAGCGAAGCGGAAACTAAATTTTCAACTATACATCAAATGATTCCAAATCCAAACTGTACAAGATATATGCCATCCAGCCACATGAATAAGTACTACTCGCCATTCCTTCGCCTTGAGCCCTGTGGAGGGGAATAAAATCGTTTTGGGGTGAGCTAGAAGCTCAGCGAGTAACCAGTAAAAGCAGTCATCAAATATATTTCACAATAATGCATTTCAATGATGTCATGATTCCAAGATCAAATGTACGTTTATTGCTCTCGTGAGCCAGTGAAATCATTGCACTTGAACACCCAACGCTCAAATAGATCATTTCACATTAACAGTGAGAGGGAGCCCCTTTTTGAGCTCCAGATAACATGAACATGAACCATAAACAGGGTGGAGACGTTGGTGTCCAACACAAGACTTTCCCAGAACTCATTGAAGCCAAAATCATATCTTGAATTCACATTCAAGCACGCATGAGATGCCGTCGAGTAAATAATGCAAGAAACATTTCAATAATAACTTTGGAAACAGTTTAGGGTCACTCACCTCCATGGCTCAGAAACCATCCATCAAATATCATCGCCTTACTCAAATCCAAGCCTTAGATCACAAACGCAAAGCAATCAAGCCCTTTAAAAGTTCGGACAGCACTTCCCCTAAATTTACTTACTTTTCCAGCCGTCATGGCTTCATTATATTTCTCATTCAAACCCAAAGGTACACACACAACAACAAGTTCATTCAATAGCCATTCAGCAAGCTCCCAGAAGTACAAATACAAGTCAAGCTAGGGAAATGTCCGGAAATGAAAGTTAAGCTCAAACCCAGAAAAATAGTTTTTGACATTATTTTACGGTAATTGCACCAAAGGCACTACGATTATCGGATAAAGGTCCAAGACCCACCGTTTCGAAGCTAAGAGATCGGGCTACAATGTTGTAGAAGGCAACTCTGTCCAGTATCGAGTGTAACCAGGTCAAAATTGCAAGATACTACACCAGAACCGCAAAAACAGGTTCACCAATCGCATTGTGGTGCAAACATCATGAATCAACCTAGCTAAGTCCAAATTCAGAAATTCCAAAGCCATCCGAAAGATAAGAAACAGGGCTACATTTCATCAGAAGACCTCAACAACCAATTCGGAAGCATTCCCAACCAAAATAACCAATTACAGACGCAATTCTCACATTCTGGTAAAACCAGGGCAGCAAGGGTAATTCCGTCTTTTCACAAGATACGCTGCTCGGATTGACCTGAAAATTAGAAAATTTCCGGGTTCTCACACTCATTCTTTCGGGGCGTCACAAACTCCCCTCCTTAAAAGAATGTCGTCCTCGACATTCCATCTTATACCAATCAAGT
The DNA here is from genome assembly GCF_036785885.1 of Coffea arabica. Classification (NCBI taxonomy): domain Eukaryota; kingdom Viridiplantae; phylum Streptophyta; class Magnoliopsida; order Gentianales; family Rubiaceae; genus Coffea; species Coffea arabica. Next base: position 18,403,960 of record NC_092318.1, on the reverse strand, counting down.
CGAGACATCCCGCAAGAATCACTAATATTTCAGACCAAACCCACTGTCCGGCATCCTAAACTTCAAGCCTAGGATACACTACAAGAATCTGAAGCCTAAGCTCTGATACCAACTGTGACGGCCCCACCTCTCCCTAAGGCGAACCAAAGGGTTCGGCGGGCCGCCTGCCCAGCTCTCGCCGGGACTCAGTCGTTCACTACAGTCCTCAAATGAATTACAATATAAATCTCAAATATTACAACATGTTCTTCAATAATTACATGTCATAAGCGAAGCGGAAACTAAATTTTGAACTATACATCAAATGATTCCAAATCTAAACTGTACAAGATATATGCCATCCAACCACATGAATAAGTACTACTCGCCATTCCTTCGCCTTGAGCCCTGTGGAGGGGAATAAAATCGTTTTGGGGTGAGCTAGAAGCTCAGCGAGTAACCAGTAAAAGCAGTCATCAAATATATTTCACAATAATGCATTTCAATGATGTCATGATTCCAAGATCAAATGTACGTTTATTGCTCTCGTGAGCCAGTGAAATCATTGCACTTGAACACCCAACGCTCAAATAGATCATTTCACATTAACAGTGAGAGGGAGCCCCTTTTTGAGCTCCAGATAACATGAACATGAACCATAAACAGGGTGGAGACGTTGGTGTCCAGCACAAGATTTTCCCAAAACTCATTGAAGCCAAAATCATATCATGAATTCATATGCAAGCACGCATGAGATGCCGTCGAGTAAATAATGCCAGAGACATTTCAATAATAACTTTGGAAACAGTTTAGCGTCACTCACCTCCATGTCTCAGAAACCATCCATCAAATATCATCGCCTTACTCAAATCCAAGCCTTAGATCACAAACGCAAAGCAATCAAGCCCTTTAAAAGTTCGGACAGCACTTCCCCTAAATTTGCTTACTTTTCCAGCCGTCATGGCTTCATTATATTTCTCATTCAAACCCAAAGGTACACACACAACAACAAGTTCATTCAATAGCCATTCAGCAAGCTCCCAGAAGTACAAATACAAGTCAAGCTAGGGAAATGTCCGGAAATGAAAGTTAAGCTCAAACCCAGAAAAACAGTTTTTGACATCATTTTACGGTAATGGCACCAAAGGCACTACGATTATCGGATGAAGGTCCGAGACCCACCGTTTCGAAGCTAAGAGATCGGGCTACAATGTTGTAGAAGGCAACTCTGTCCAGTATCGAGTGTAACCAGGTCAAAAATGCAAGATACTACACCAGAACCGCAAAAACAGGTTCACCAATCGCATTGTGGTGCAAACATCATGAATCAACCTACCTAAGTCCAAATTCAGAAATTCCAAAGCCATCCGAAAGATAAGAAACAGGGCTACATTTCATCAGAAGACCTCAACAACCAATTCGGAAGCATTCCCAACCAAAATAACCAATTACAGACGCAATTCTCACATTCTGGTAAAACCAGGGCAGCAAGGGTAATTCCGTCTTTTCACAAGATACGCTGCTCGGATTGATCTGAAAATTAGAAAATTTCCGGGTTCTCACACTCATTCTTTCGGGGCGTCACAAACTCTCCTCCTTAAAAGAATGTCGTCCTCGACATTCCATCTTATACCAATCAAGTCGAGACATCCCGCAAGAATCACTAATATTTCAGACCAAACCCACTGTCCAGCATCCTAAACTTCAAGCCTAGGATACACTACAAGAATCTGAAGCCTAAGCTCTGATACCAACTGTGACGGCCCCACCTCCCCCTAAGGAGAATCAAAGGGTTCGGCGGGCCGCCTGCCCAACTCTCGCCGGGACTCAGTCGTTCACTACAGTCCTCAAATGAATTACAATATAAATCTCAAATATTACAACATGTTCTTCAATAATTACATGTCATAAGCGAAGCGGAAACTAAATTTTCAACTATACATCAAATGATTCCAAATCCAAACTGTACAAGATATATGCCATCCAGCCGCATGAATAAGTACTACTCGCCATTCCTTCGCCTTGAGCCCTGTGGAGGTGAATAAAATCGTTTTGGGGTGAGATAGAAGCTCAGCGAGTAACCAGTAAAAGCAGTCATCAAATATATTTCACAATAATGCATTTCAATGATGTCATGATTCCAAGATCAAATGTACGTTTATTGCTCTCGTGAGCCAGTGAAATCATTGCACTTGAACACCCAACGCTCAAATAGATCATTTCACATTAACAGTGAGAGGGAGCCCCTTTTTGAGCTCCAGATAACATGAACATGAACCATAAACAGGGTGGAGACGTTGGTGTCCAACACAAGACTTTCCCAGAACTCATTGAAGCCAAAATCATATCTTGAATTCACATTCAAGCACGCATGAGATGCCGTCGAGTAAATAATGCAAGAAACATTTCAATAATAACTTTGGAAACAGTTTAGGGTCACTCACCTCCATGGCTCAGAAACCATCCATCAAATATCATCGCCTTACTCAAATCCAAGCCTTAGATCACAAACGCAAAGCAATCAAGCCCTTTAAAAGTTCGGACAGCACTTCCCCTAAATTTACTTACTTTTCCAGCCGTCATGGCTTCATTATATTTCTCATTCAAACCCAAAGGTACACACACAACAACAAGTTCATTCAATAGCCATTCAGCAAGCTCCCAGAAATACAAATACAAGTCAAGCTAGGGAAATGTCCGGAAATGAAAGTTAAGCTCAAACCCAGAAAAATAGTTTTTGACATTATTTTACGGTAATTGCACCAAAGGCACTACGATTATCGGATAAAGGTCCAAGACCCACCGTTTCGAAGCTAAGAGATCGGGCTACAATGTTGTAGAAGGCAACTCTGTCCAGTATCGAGTGTAACCAGGTCAAAATTGCAAGATACTATACCAGAACCGCAAAAACAGGTTCACCAATCGCATTGTGGTGCAAACATCATGAATCAACCTAGCTAAGTCCAAATTCAGAAATTCCAAAGCCATCCGAAAGATAAGAAACAGGGCTACATTTCATCAGAAGACCTCAACAACCAATTCGGAAGCATTCCCAACCAAAATAACCAATTACAGACGCAATTCTCACATTCGGGTAAAATCGGGGCTGCAAGGGTAATTCCGTCTTTTCACAAGATACGCTGCTCGTATTGACCTGAAAATTATAAAATTTCCGGGTTCTCACACTCATTCTTTCGGGGCGTCACAAACTCCCCTCCTTAAAAGAATGTCGTCCTCGACATTCCATCTTATACCAATCAAGTCGAGACATCCCGCAAGAATCACTAATATTTCAGACCAAACCCACTGTCCGGCATCCTAAACTTCAAGCCTAGGATACACTACAAGAATCTGAAGCCTAAGCTCTAATACCAACTGTGACGGCCCCACCTCTCCCTAAGGCGAACCAAAGGGTTCGGCGGGCCGCCTGCCCAACTCTCGCCGGGACTCAGTCGTTCACTACAGTTCTCAAATGAATTACAATATAAATCTCAAATATTACAACATGTTCTTCAATAATTACATGTCATAAGCGAAGCGGAAACTAAATTTTCAACTATACATCAAATGATTCCAAATCCAAACTGTACAAGATATATGCCATCCAGCCACATGAATAAGTACTACTCGCCATTCCTTCGCCTTGAGCCCTGTGGAGGGGAATAAAATCGTTTTGGGGTGAGCTAGAAGCTCAGCGAGTAACCAGTAAAAGCAGTCATCAAATATATTTCACAATAATGCATTTCAATGATGTCATGATTCCAAGATCAAATGTACGTTTATTGCTCTCGTGAGCCAGTGAAATCATTGCACTTGAACACCCAACGCTCAAATAGATCATTTCACATTAACAGTGAGAGGGATCCCCTTTTTGAGCTCCAGATAACATGAACATGAACCATAAACAGGGTGGAGACGTTGGTGTCCAACACAAGACTTTCCCAGAACTCATTGAAGCCAAAATCATATCTTGAATTCACATTCAAGCACGCATGAGATGCCGTCGAGTAAATAATGCAAGAAACATTTCAATAATAACTTTGGAAACAGTTTAGGGTCACTCACCTCCATGGCTCAGAAACCATCCATCAAATATCATCGCCTTACTCAAATCCAAGCCTTAGATCACAAACGCAAAGCAATCAAGCCCTTTAAAAGTTCGGACAGCACTTCCCCTAAATTTACTTGCTTTTCCAGCCGTCATGGCTTCATTATATTTCTCATTCAAACCCAAAGGTACACACACAACAACAAGTTCATTCAATAGCCATTCAGCAAGCTCCCAGAAGTACAAATACAAGTCAAGCTAGGGAAATGTCCGGAAATGAAAGTTAAGCTCAAACCCAGAAAAATAGTTTTTGACATTATTTTACGGTAATTGCACCAAAGGCACTACGATTATCGGATAAAGGTCCAAGACCCACCGTTTCGAAGCTAAGAGATCGGGCTACAATGTTGTAGAAGGCAACTCTGTCCAGTATCGAGTGTAACCAGGTCAAAATTGCAAGATACTACACCAGAACCGCAAAAACAGGTTCACCAATCGCATTGTGGTGCAAACATCATGAATCAACCTAGCTAAGTCCAAATTCAGAAATTCCAAAGCCATCCGAAAGATAAGAAACAGGGCTACATTTCATCAGAAGACCTCAACAACCAATTCGGAAGCATTCCCAACCAAAATAACCAATTACAGACGCAATTCTCACATTCTGGTAAAACCAGGGCAGCAAGGGTAATTCCGTCTTTTCACAAGATACGCTGCTCGGATTGACCTGAAAATTAGAAAATTTCCGGGTTCTCACACTCATTCTTTCGGGGCGTCACAAACTCCCCTCCTTAAAAGAATGTCGTCCTCGACATTCCATCTTATACCAATCAAGTCGAGACATCCCGCAAGAATCACTAATATTTCAGACCAAACCCACTGTCCGGCATCCTAAACTTCAAGCCTAGGATACACTACAAGAATCTGAAGCCTAAGCTCTGATACCAACTGTGACGGCCCCACCTCTCCCTAAGGCGAACCAAAGGGTTCGGCGGGCCGCTTGCCCAGCTCTCGCCGGGACTCAGTCGTTCACTACAGTCCTCAAATGAATTACAATATAAATCTCAAATATTACAACATGTTCTTCAATAATTACATGTCATAAGCGAAGCGGAAACTAAATTTTGAACTATACATCAAATGATTCCAAATCTAAACTGTACAAGATATATGCCATCCAACCACATGAATAAGTACTACTCGCCATTCCTTCGCCTTGAGCCCTGTGGAGGGGAATAAAATCGTTTTGGGGTGAGCTAGAAGCTCAGCGAGTAACCAGTAAAAGCAGTCATCAAATATATTTCACAATAATGCATTTCAATGATGTCATGATTCCAAGATCAAATGTACGTTTATTGCTCTCGTGAGCCAGTGAAATCATTGCACTTGAACACCCAACGCTCAAATAGATCATTTCACATTAACAGTGAGAGGGAGCCCCTTTTTGAGCTCCAGATAACATGAACATGAACCATAAACAGGGTGGAGACGTTGGTGTCCAACACAAGATTTTCCCAAAACTCATTGAAGCCAAAATCATATCATGAATTCACATGCAAGCACGCATGAGATGCCGTCGAGTAAATAATGCCAGAGACATTTCAATAATAACTTTGGAAACAGTTTAGCGTCACTCACCTCCATGTCTCAGAAACCATCCATCAAATATCATCGCCTTACTCAAATCCAAGCCTTAGATCACAAACGCAAAGCAATCAAGCCCTTTAAAAGTTCGGACAGCACTTCCCCTAAATTTGCTTACTTTTCCAGCCGTCATGGCTTCATTATATTTCTCATTCAAACCCAAAGGTACACACACAACAACAAGTTCATTCAATAGCCATTCAGCAAGCTCCCAGAAGTACAAATACAAGTCAAGCTAGGGAAATGTCCGGAAATGAAAGTTAAGCTCAAACCCAGAAAAACAGTTTTTGACATCATTTTACGGTAATGGCACCAAAGGCACTACGATTATCGGATGAAGGTCCAAGACCCACCGTTTCGAAGCTAAGAGATCGGGCTACAATGTTGTAGAAGGCAACTCTGTCCAGTATCGAGTGTAACCAGGTCAAAAATGCAAGATACTACACCAGAACCGCAAAAACAGGTTCACCAATCGCATTGTGGTGCAAACATCATGAATCAACCTACCTAAGTCCAAATTCAGAAATTCCAAAGCCATCCGAAAGATAAGAAACAGGGCTACATTTCATCAGAAGACCTCAACAACCAATTCGGAAGCATTCCCAACCAAAATAACCAATTACAGACGCAATTCTCACATTCTGGTAAAACCAGGGCAGCAAGGGTAATTCCGTCTTTTCACAAGATACGCTGCTCGGATTGATCTGAAAATTAGAAAATTTCCGGGTTCTCACACTCATTCTTTCGGGGCGTCACAAACTCTCCTCCTTAAAAGAATGTCGTCCTCGACATTCCATCTTATACCAATCAAGTCGAGACATCCCGCAAGAATCACTAATATTTCAGACCAAACCCACTGTCCGGCATCCTAAACTTCAAGCCTAGGATACACTACAAGAATCTGAAGCCTAAGCTCTGATACCAACTGTGACGGCCCCACCTCCCCCTAAGGAGAATCAAAGGGTTCGGCGGGCCGCCTGCCCAGCTCTCGCCGGGACTCAGTCGTTCACTACAGTCCTCAAATGAATTACAATATAAATCTCAAATATTACAACATGTTCTTCAATAATTACATGTCATAAGCGAAGCGGAAACTAAATTTTCAACTATACATCAAATGATTCCAAATCCAAACTGTACAAGATATATGCCATCCAGCCGCATGAATAAGTACTACTCGCCATTCCTTCGCCTTGAGCCCTGTGGAGGTGAATAAAATCGTTTTGGGGTGAGATAGAAGCTCAGCGAGTAACCAGTAAAAGCAGTCATCAAATATATTTCACAATAATGCATTTCAATGATGTCATGATTCCAAGATCAAATGTACGTTTATTGCTCTCGTGAGCCAGTGAAATCATTGCACTTGAACACCCAACGCTCAAATAGATCATTTCACATTAACAGTGAGAGGGAGCCCCTTTTTGAGCTCCAGATAACATGAACATGAACCATAAACAGGGTGGAGACGTTGGTGTCCAACACAAGACTTTCCCAGAACTCATTGAAGCCAAAATCATATCTTGAATTCACATTCAAGCACGCATGAGATGCCGTCGAGTAAATAATGCAAGAAACATTTCAATAATAACTTTGGAAACAGTTTAGGGTCACTCACCTCCATGGCTCAGAAACCATCCATCAAATATCATCGCCTTACTCAAATCCAAGCCTTAGATCACAAACGCAAAGCAATCAAGCCCTTTAAAAGTTCGGACAGCACTTCCCCTAAATTTACTTACTTTTCCAGCCGTCATGGCTTCATTATATTTCTCATTCAAACCCAAAGGTACACACACAACAACAAGTTCATTCAATAGCCATTCAGCAAGCTCCCAGAAGTACAAATACAAGTCAAGCTAGGGAAATGTCCGGAAATGAAAGTTAAGCTCAAACCTAGAAAAACAGTTTTTGACATTATTTTACGGTAATTGCACCAAAGGCACTACGATTATCGGATAAAGGTCCAAGACCCACCGTTTCGAAGCTAAGAGATCGGGCTACAATGTTGAGAAGGCAACTCTGTCCAGTATCGAGTGTAACCAGGTCAAAATTGCAAGATACTACACCAGAACCGCAAAAACAGGTTCACCAATCGCATTGTGGTGCAAACATCATGAATCAACCTAGCTAAGTCCAAATTCAGAAATTCCAAAGCCATCCGAAAGATAAGAAACAGGGCTACATTTCATCAGAAGACCTCAACAACCAATTCGGAAGCATTCCCAACCAAAATAACCAATTACAGACGCAATTCTCACATTCGGGTAAAATCGGGGCTGCAAGGGTAATTCCGTCTTTTCACAAGATACGCTGCTCGTATTGACCTGAAAATTATAAAATTTCCGGGTTCTCACACTCATTCTTTCGGGGCGTCACAAACTCCCCTCCTTAAAAGAATGTCGTCCTCGACATTCCATCTTATACCAATCAAGTCGAGACATCCCGCAAGAATCACTAATATTTCAGACCAAACCCACTGTCCGGCATCCTAAACTTCAAGCCTAGGATACACTACAAGAATCTGAAGCCTAAGCTCTGATACCAACTGTGACGGCCCCACCTCTCCCTAAGGCGAACCAAAGGGTTCGGCGGGCCGCCTGCCCAGCTCTCGCCGGGACTCAGTCGTTCACTACAGTCCTCAAATGAATTACAATATAAATCTCAAATATTACAACATGTTCTTCAATAATTACATGTCATAAGCGAAGCGGAAACTAAATTTTGAACTTTACATCAAATGATTCCAAATCTAAACTGTACAAGATATATGCCATCCAGCCACATGAATAAGTACTACTCGCCATTCCTTCGCCTTGAGCCCTGTGGAGGGGAATAAAATCGTTTTGGGGTGAGCTAGAAGCTCAGCGAGTAACCAGTAAAAGCAGTCATCAAATATATTTCACAATAATGCATTTCAATGATGTCATGATTCCAAGATCAAATGTACGTTTATTGCTCTCGTGAGCCAGTGAAATCATTGCACTTGAACACCCAACGCTCAAATAGATCATTTCACATTAACAGTGAGGGGGAGCCCCTTTTTGAGCTCCAGATAACATGAACATGAACCATAAACAGGGTGGAGACGTTGGTGTCCAGCACAAGATTTTCCCAGAACTCATTGAAGCCAAAATCATATCATGAATTCACATGCAAGCACGCATGAGATGCCGTCGAGTAAATAATGCCAGAGACATTTCAATAATAACTTTGGAAACAGTTTAGCGTCACTCACCTCCATGGCTCAGAAACCATCCATCAAATATCATCGCCTTACTCAAATCCAAGCCTTAGATCACAAACGCAAAGCAATCAAGCCCTTTAAAAGTTCGGACAGCACTTCCCCTAAATTTACTTACTTTTCCAGCCGTCATGGCTTCATTATATTTCTCATTCAAACCCAAAGGTACACACACAACAACAAGTTCATTCAATAGCCATTCAGCAAGCTCCCAGAAGTACAAATACAAGTCAAGCTAGGGAAATGTCCGGAAATGAAAGTTAAGCTCAAACCCAGAAAAATAGTTTTTGACATTATTTTACGGTAATTGCACCAAAGGCACTACGATTATCGGATAAAGGTCCAAGACCCACCGTTTCGAAGCTAAGAGATCGGGCTACAATGTTGTAGAAGGCAACTCTGTCCAGTATCGAGTGTAACCAGGTCAAAATTGCAAGATACTACACCAGAACCGCAAAAACAGGTTCACCAATCGCATTGTGGTGCAAACATCATGAATCAACCTAGCTAAGTCCAAATTCAGAAATTCCAAAGCCATCCGAAAGATAAGAAACAGGGCTACATTTCATCAGAAGACCTCAACAACCAATTCGGAAGCATTCCCAACCAAAATAACAAATTACAGACGCAATTCTCACATTCTGGTAAAACCAGGGCAGCAAGGGTAATTCCGTCTTTTCACAAGATACGCTGCTCGGATTGACCTGAAAATTAGAAAATTTCCGGGTTCTCACACTCATTCTTTCGGGGCGTCACAAACTCCCCTCCTTAAAAGAATGTCGTCCTCGACATTCCATCTTATACCAATCAAGTCGAGACATCCCGCAAGAATCACTAATATTTCAGACCAAACCCACTGTCCGGCATCCTAAACTTCAAGCCTAGGATACACTACAAGAATCTGAAGCCTAAGCTCTGATACCAACTGTGACGGCCCCACCTCTCCCTAAGGCGAACCAAAGGGTTCGGCGGGCCGCCTGCCCAGCTCTCGCCGGGACTCAGTCGTTCACTACAGTCCTCAAATGAATTACAATATAAATCTCAAATATTACAACATGTTCTTCAATAATTACATGTCATAAGCGAAGCGGAAACTAAATTTTGAACTTTACATCAAATGATTCCAAATCTAACCTGTACAAGATATATGCCATCCAGCCACATGAATAAGTACTACTCGCCATTCCTTCGCCTTGAGCCCTGTGGAGGGGAATAAAATCGTTTTGGGGTGAGCTAGAAGCTCAGCGAGTAACCAGTAAAAGCAGTCATCAAATATATTTCACAATAATGCATTTCAATGATGTCATGATTCCAAGATCAAATGTACGTTTATTGCTCTCGTGAGCCAGTGAAATCATTGCACTTGAACACCCAACGCTCAAATAGATCATTTCACATTAACAGTGAGAGGGAGCCCCTTTTTGAGCTCCAGATAACATGAACATGAACCATAAACAGGGTGGAGACGTTGGTGTCCAGCACAAGATTTTCCCAGAACTCATTGAAGCCAAAATCATATCATGAATTCACATGCAAGCACGCATGAGATGCCGTCGAGTAAATAATGCCAGAGACATTTCAATAATAACTTTGGAAACAGTTTAGCGTCACTCACCTCCATGGCTCAGAAACCATCCATCAAATATCATCGCCTTACTCAAATCCAAGCCTTAGATCACAAACGCAAAGCAATCAAGCCCTTTAAAAGTTCGGACAGCACTTCCCCTAAATTTGCTTACTTTTCCAGCCGTCATGGCTTCATTATATTTCTCATTCAAAACCAAAGGTACACACACAACAACAAGTTCATTCAATAGCCATTCAGCAAGCTCCCAGAAGTACAAATACAAGTCAAGCTAGGGAAATGTCCGGAAATGAAAGTTAAGCTCAAACCCAGAAAAACAGTTTTTGACATCATTTTACGGTAATGGCACCAAAGGCACTACGATTATCGGATGAAGGTCCAAGACCCACCGTTTCGAAGCTAAGAGATCGGGCTACAATGTTGTAGAAGGCAACTCTATCCAGTATCGAGTGTAACCAGGTCAAAAATGCAAGATACTACACCAGAACCGCAAAAACAGGTTCACCAATCGCATTGTGGTGCAAACATCATGAATCAACCTACCTAAGTCCAAATTCAGAAATTCCAAAGCCATCCGAAAGATAAGAAACAGGGCTACATTTCATCAGAAGACCTCAACAACCAATTCGGAAGCATTCCCAACCAAAATAACCAATTACAGACGCAATTCTCACATTCTGGTAAAACCAGGGCAGCAAGGGTAATTCCGTCTTTTCACAAGATACGCTGCTCGGATTGACCTGAAAATTAGAAAATTTCCGAGTTCTCACACTCATTCTTTCGGGGCGTCACAAACTCTCCTCCTTAAAAGAATGTCGTCCTCGACATTCCATCTTATACCAATCAAGTCGAGACATTCCGCAAGAATCACTAATATTTCAGACCAAACCCACTGTCCGGCATCCTAAACTTCAAGCCTAGGATACACTACAAGAATCTGAAGCCTAAGCTCTGATACCAACTGTGACGGCCCCACCTCCCCCTAAGGAGAATCAAAGGGTTCGGCGGGCCGCCTGCCCAGCTCTCGCCGGGACTCAGTCGTTCACTACAGTCCTCAAATGAATTACAATATAAATCTCAAATATTACAACATGTTCTTCAATAATTACATGTCATAAGCGAAGCGGAAACTAAATTTTCAACTATACATCAAATGATTCCAAATCCAAACTGTACAAGATATATGCCATCCAGCCGCATGAATAAGTACTACTCGCCATTCCTTCGCCTTGAGCCCTGTGGAGGTGAATAAAATCGTTTTGGGGTGAGCTAGAAGCTCAGCGAGTAACCAGTAAAAGCAGTCATCAAATATATTTCACAATAATGCATTTCAATGATGTCATGATTCCAAGATCAAATGTACGTTTATTGCTCTCGTGAGCCAGTGAAATCATTGCACTTGAACACCCAACGCTCAAATAGATCATTTCACATTAACAGTGAGAGGGAGCCCCTTTTTGAGCTCCAGATAACATGAACATGAACCATAAACAGGGTGGAGACGTTGGTGTCCAACACAAGACTTTCCCAGAACTCATTGAAGCCAAAATCATATCTTGAATTCACATTCAAGCACGCATGAGATGCCGTCGAGTAAATAATGCAAGAAACATTTCAATAATAACTTTGGAAACAGTTTAGGGTCACTCACCTCCGTGGCTCAGAAACCATCCATCAAATATCATCGCCTTACTCAAATCCAAGCCTTAGATCACAAACGCAAAGCAATCAAGCCCTTTAAAAGTTCGGACAGCACTTCCCCTAAATTTACTTACTTTTCCAACCGTCATGGCTTCATTATATTTCTCATTCAAACCCAAAGGTACACACACAACAACAAGTTCATTCAATAGCCATTCAGCAAGCTCCCAGAAGTACAAATACAAGTCAAGCTAGGGAAATGTCCGGAAATGAAAGTTAAGCTCAAACCCAGAAAAATAGTTTTTGACATTATTTTACGGTAATTGCACCAAAGGCACTACGATTATCGGATAAAGGTCCAAGACCCACCGTTTCGAAGCTAAGAGATCGGGCTACAATGTTGTACAAGGCAACTCTGTCCAGTATCGAGTGTAACCAGGTCAAAATTGCAAGATACTACACCAGAACCGCAAAAACAGGTTCACCAATCGCATTGTGGTGCAAACATCATGAATCAACCTAGCTAAGTCCAAATTCAGAAATTCCAAAGCCATCCGAGAGATAAGAAACAGGGCTACATTTCATCAGAAGACCTCAACAACCAATTCGGAAGCATTCCCAACCAAAATAACCAATTACAGACGCAATTCTCACATTCGGGTAAAATCGGGGCTGCAAGGGTAATTCCGTCTTTTCACAAGATACGCTGCTCGTATTGACCTGAAAATTAGAAAATTTCCGGGTTCTCACACTCATTCTTTCGGGGCGTCACAAACTCCCCTCCTTAAAAGAATGTCGTCCTCGACATTCCATCTTATACCAATCAAGTCGAGACATCCCGCAAGAATCACTAATATTTCAGACCAAACCCACTGTCCGGCATCCTAAACTTCAAGCCTAGGATACACTACAAGAATCTGAAGCCTAAGCTCTGATACCAACTGTGACGGCCCCACCTCCCCCTAAGGAGAATCAAAGGGTTCGGCGGGCCGCCTGCCCAGCTCTCGCCGGGACTTAGTCGTTCACTACAGTCCTCAAATGAATTACAATATAAATCTCAAATATTACAACATGTTCTTCAATAATTATATGTCATAAGCGAAGCGGAAACTAAATTTTCAACTATACATCAAATGATTCCAAATCCAAACTGTACAAGATATATGCCATCCAGCCGCATGAATAAGTACTACTCGCCATTCCTTCGCCTTGAGCCCTGTGGAGGTGAATAAAATCGTTTTGGGGTGAGCTAGAAGCTCAGCGAGTAACCAGTAAAAGCAGTCATCAAATATATTTCACAATAATGCATTTCAATGATGTCATGATTCCAAGATCAAATGTACGTTTATTGCTCTCGTGAGCCAGTGAAATCATTGCACTTGAACACCCAACGCTCAAATAGATCATTTCACATTAACAGTGAGAGGGAGCCCCTTTTTGAGCTCCAGATAACATGAACATGAACCATAAACAGGGTGGAGACGTTGGTGTCCAACACAAGACTTTCCCAGAACTCATTGAAGCCAAAATCATATCTTGAATTCACATTCAAGCACGCATGAGATGCCGTCGAGTAAATAATGCAAGAAACATTTCAATAATAACTTTGGAAACAGTTTAGGGTCACTCACCTCCGTGGCTCAGAAACCATCCATCAAATATCATCGCCTTACTCAAATCCAAGCCTTAGATCACAAACGCAAAGCAATCAAGCCCTTTAAAAGTTCGGACAGCACTTCCCCTAAATTTACTTACTTTTCCAGCCGTCATGGCTTCATTATATTTCTCATTCAAACCCAAAGGTACACACACAACAACAAGTTCATTCAATAGCCATTCAGCAAGCTCCCAGAAGTACAAATACAAGTCAAGCTAGGGAAATGTCCGGAAATGAAAGTTAAGCTCAAACCCAGAAAAATAGTTTTTGACATTATTTTACGGTAATTGCACCAAAGGCACTACGATTATCGGATAAAGGTCCAAGACCCACCGTTTCGAAGCTAAGAGATCGGGCTACAATGTTGTAGAAGGCAACTCTGTCCAGTATCGAGTGTAACCAGGTCAAAATTGCAAGATACTACACCAGAACCGCAAAAACAGGTTCACCAATCGCATTGTGGTGCAAACATCATGAATCAACCTAGCTAAGTCCAAATTCAGAAATTCCAAAGCCATCCGAGAGATAAGAAACAGGGCTACATTTCATCAGAAGACCTCAACAACCAATTCGGAAGCATTCCCAACCAAAATAACCAATTACAGACGCAATTCTCACATTCGGGTAAAATCGGGGCTGCAAGGGTAATTCCGTCTTTTCACAAGATACGCTGCTCGTATTGACCTGAAAATTAGAAAATTTCCGGGTTCTCACACTCATTCTTTCGGGGCGTCACAAACTCCCCTCCTTAAAAGAATGTCGTCCTCGACATTCCATCTTATACCAATCAAGTCGAGACATCCCGCAAGAATCACTAATATTTCAGACCAAACCCACTGTCCGGCATCCTAAACTTCAAGCCTAGGATACACTACAAGAATCTGAAGCCTAAGCTCTGATACCAACTGTGACGGCCCCACCTCTCCCTAAGGCGAACCAAAGGGTTCGGCGGGCCGCCTGCCCAACTCTCGCCGGGACTCAGTCGTTCACTACAGTCCTCAAATGAATTACAATATAAATCTCAAATATTACAACATGTTCTTCAATAATTACATGTCATAAGCGAAGCGGAAACTAAATTTTCAACTATACATCAAATGATTCCAAATCCAAACTGTACAAGATATATGCCATCCAGCCACATGAATAAGTACTACTCGCCATTCCTTCGCCTTGAGCCCTGTGGAGGGGAATAAAATCGTTTTGGGGTGAGATAGAAGCTCAGCGAGTAACCAGTAAAAGCAGTCATCAAATATATTTCACAATAATGCATTTCAATGATGTCATGATTCCAAGATCAAATGTACGTTTATTGCTCTCGTGAGCCAGTGAAATCATTGCACTTGAACACCCAACGCTCAAATAGATCATTTCACATTAACAGTGAGAGGGAGCCCCTTTTTGAGCTCCAGATAACATGAACATGAACCATAAACAGGGTGGAGACGTTGGTGTCCAGCACAAGATTTTCCCAGAACTCATTGAAACCAAAATCATATCATGAATTCACATGCAAGCACGCATGAGATGCCGTCGAGTAAATAATGCCAGAGACATTTCAATAATAACTTTGGAAACAGTTTAGCGTCACTCACCTCCATGGCTCAGAAACCATCCATCAAATATCATCGCCTTACTCAAATCCAAGCCTTAGATCACAAACGCAAAGCAATCAAGCCCTTTAAAAGTTCGGACAGCACTTCCCCTAAATTTCCTTACTTTTCCAGCGGTCATGGCTTCATTATATTTCTCATTCAAACCCAAAGGTACACACACAACAACAAGTTCATTCAATAGCCATTCAGCAAGCTCCCAGAAGTACAAATACAAGTCAAGCTAGGGAAATGTCCGGAAATGAAAGTTAAGCTCAAACCCAGAAAAACAGTTTTTGACATCATTTTACGGTAATGGCACCAAAGGCACTACGATTATCGGATGAAGGTCCAAGACCCACCGTTTCGAAGCTAAGAGATCGGGCTACAATGTTGTAGAAGGCAACTCTGTCCAGTATCGAGTGTAACCAGGTCAAAAATGCAAGATACTACACCAGAACCGCAAAAACAGGTTCACCAATCGCATTGTGGTGCAAACATCATGAATCAACCTACCTAAGTCCAAATTCAGAAATTCCAAAGCCATCCGAAAGATAAGAAACAGGGCTACATTTCATCAGAAGACCTCAACAACCAATTCGGAAGCATTCCCAACCAAAATAACCAATTACAGACGCAATTCTCACATTCGGGTAAAATCGGGGCTGCAAGGGTAATTCCGTCTTTTCACAAGATACGCTGCTCGTATTGACCTGAAAATTAGAAAATTTCCGGGTTCTCACACTCATTCTTTCGGGGCGTCACAAACTCCCCTCCTTAAAAGAATGTCGTCCTCGACATTCCATCTTATACCAATCAAGTCGAGACATCCCGCAAGAATCACTAATATTTCAGACCAAACCCACTGTCCGGCATCCTAAACTTCAAGCCTAGGATACACTACAAGAATCTGAAGCCTAAGCTCTGATACCAACTGTGACGGCCCCACCTCCCCCTAAGGAGAATCAAAGGGTTCGGCGGGCCGCCTGCCCAGCTCTCGCCGGGACTCAGTCGTTCACTACAGTCCTCAAATGAATTACAATATAAATCTCAAATATTACAACATGTTCTTCAATAATTACATGTCATAAGCGAAGCGGAAACTAAATTTTCAACTATACATCAAATGATTCCAAATCCAAACTGTACAAGATATATGCCATCCAACCGCATGAATAAGTACTACTCGCCATTCCTTCGCCTTGAGCCCTGTGGAGGTGAATAAAATCGTTTTGGGGTGAGCTAGAAGCTCAGCGAGTAACCAGTAAAAGCAGTCATCAAATATATTTCACAATAATGCATTTCAATGATGTCATGATTCCAAGATCAAATGTACGTTTATTGCTCTCGTGAGCCAGTGAAATCATTGCACTTGAACACCCAACGCTCAAATAGATCATTTCACATTAACAGTGAGAGGGAGCCCCTTTTTGAGCTCCAGATAACATGAACATGAACCATAAACAGGGTGGAGACGTTGGTGTCCAACACAAGACTTTCCCAGAACTCATTGAAGCCAAAATCATATCTTGAATTCACATTCAAGCACGCATGAGATGCCGTCGAGTAAATAATGCAAGAAACATTTCAATAATAACTTTGGAAACAGTTTAGGGTCACTCACCTCCGTGGCTCAGAAACCATCCATCAAATATCATCGCCTTACTCAAATCCAAGCCTTAGATCACAAACGCAAAGCAATCAAGCCCTTTAAAAGTTCGGACAGCACTTCCCCTAAATTTACTTACTTTTCCAGCCGTCATGGCTTCATTATATTTCTCATTCAAACCCAAAGGTACACACACAACAACAAGTTCATTCAATAGCCATTCAGCAAGCTCCCAGAAGTACAAATACAAGTCAAGCTAGGGAAATGTCCGGAAATGAAAGTTAAGCTCAAACCCAGAAAAATAGTTTTTGACATTATTTTACGGTAATTGCACCAAAGGCACTACGATTATCGGATAAAGGTCCAAGACCCACCGTTTCGAAGCTAAGAGATCGGGCTACAATGTTGTAGAAGGCAACTCTGTCCAGTATCGAGTGTAACCAGGTCAAAATTGCAAGATACTACACCAGAACCGCAAAAACAGGTTCACCAATCGCATTGTGGTGCAAACATCATGAATCAACCTAGCTAAGTCCAAATTCAGAAATTCCAAAGCCATCCGAGAGATAAGAAACAGGGCTACATTTCATCAGAAGACCTCAACAACCAATTCGGAAGCATTCCCAACCAAAATAACCAATTACAGACGCAATTCTCACATTCGGGTAAAATCGGGGCTGCAAGGGTAATTCCGTCTTTTCACAAGATACGCTGCTCGTATTGACCTGAAAATTAGAAAATTTCCGGGTTCTCACACTCATTCTTTCGGGGCGTCACAAACTCCCCTCCTTAAAAGAATGTCGTCCTCGACATTCCATCTTATACCAATCAAGTCGAGACATCCCGCAAGAATCACTAATATTTCAGACCAAACCCACTGTCCGGCATCCTAAACTTCAAGCCTAGGATACACTACAAGAATCTGAAGCCTAAGCTCTGATACCAACTGTGACGGCCCCACCTCCCCCTAAGGAGAATCAAAGGGTTCGGCGGGCCGCCTGCCCAGCTCTCGCCGGGACTCAGTCGTTCACTACAGTCCTCAAATGAATTACAATATAAATCTCAAATATTACAACATGTTCTTCAATAATTACATGTCATAAGCGAAGCGGAAACTAAATTTTCAACTATACATCAAATGATTCCAAATCCAAACTGTACAAGATATATGCCATCCAGCCGCATGAATAAGTACTACTCGCCATTCCTTCGCCTTGAGCCCTGTGGAGGTGAATAAAATCGTTTTGGGGTGAGCTAGAAGCTCAGCGAGTAACCAGTAAAAGCAGTCATCAAATATATTTCACAATAATGCATTTCAATGATGTCATGATTCCAAGATCAAATGTACGTTTATTGCTCTCGTGAGCCAGTGAAATCATTGCACTTGAACACCCAACGCTCAAATAGATCATTTCACATTAACAGTGAGAGGGAGCCCCTTTTTGAGCTCCAGATAACATGAACATGAACCATAAACAGGGTGGAGACGTTGGTGTCCAGCACAAGACTTTTCCAGAACTCATTGAAGCCAAAATCATATCATGAATTCACATGCAAGCACGCATGAGATGCCGTCGAGTAAATAATGCCAGAAACATTTCAATAATAACTTTGGAAACAGTTTAGGGTCACTCACCTCCATGGCTCAGAAACCATCCATCAAATATCATCGCCTTACTCAAATCCAAGCCTTAGATCACAAACGCAAAGCAATCAAGCCCTTTAAAAGTTCGGACAGCACTTCCCCTAAATTTACTTACTTTTCCAGCCGTCATGGCTTCATTATATTTCTCATTCAAACCCAAAGGTACACACACAACAACAAGTTCATTCAATAGCCATTCAGCAAGCTCCCAGAAGTACAAATACAAGTCAAGCTAGGGAAATGTCCGGAAATGAAAGTTAAGCTCAAACCCAGAAAAATAGTTTTTGACATTATTTTACGGTAATTGCACCAAAGGCACTACGATTATCGGATAAAGGTCCAAGACCCACCGTTTCGAAGCTAAGAGATCGGGCTACAATGTTGTAGAAGGCAACTCTGTCCAGTATCGAGTGTAACCAGGTCAAAATTGCAAGATACTACACCAGAACCGCAAAAACAGGTTCACCAATCGCATTGTGGTGCAAACATCATGAATCAACCTAGCTAAGTCCAAATTCAGAAATTCCAAAGCCATCCGAGAGATAAGAAACAGGGCTACATTTCATCAGAAGACCTCAACAACCAATTCGGAAGCATTCCCAACCAAAATAACCAATTACAGACGCAATTCTCACATTCCGGTAAAATCGGGGCTGCAAGGGTAATTCCGTCTTTTCACAAGATACGCTGCTCGTATTGACCTGAAAATTAGAAAATTTCCGGGTTCTCACACTCATTCTTTCGGGGCGTCACAAACTCCCCTCCTTAAAAGAATGTCGTCCTCGACATTCCATCTTATACCAATCAAGTCGAGACATCCCGCAAGAATCACTAATATTTCAGACCAAACCCACTGTCCGGCATCCTAAACTTCAAGCCTAGGATACACTACAAGAATCTGAAGCCTAAGCTCTGATACCAACTGTGACGGCCCCACCTCTCCCTAAGGCGAACCAAAGGGTTCGGCGGGCCGCCTGCCCAACTCTCGCCGGGACTCAGTCGTTCACTACAGTCCTCAAATGAATTACAATATAAATCTCAAATATTACAACATGTTCTTCAATAATTACATGTCATAAGCGAAGCGGAAACTAAATTTTCAACTATACATCAAATGATTCCAAATCCAAACTGTACAAGATATATGCCATCCAGCCACATGAATAAGTACTACTCGCCATTCCTTCGCCTTGAGCCCTGTGGAGGGGAATAAAATCGTTTTGGGGTGAGATAGAAGCTCAGCGAGTAACCAGTAAAAGCAGTCATCAAATATATTTCACAATAATGCATTTCAATGATGTCATGATTCCAAGATCAAATGTACGTTTATTGCTCTCGTGAGCCAGTGAAATCATTGCACTTGAACACCCAACGCTCAAATAGATCATTTCACATTAACAGTGAGAGGGAGCCCCTTTTTGAGCTCCAGATAACATGAACATGAACCATAAACAGGGTGGAGACGTTGGTGTCCAGCACAAGATTTTCCCAGAACTCATTGAAACCAAAATCATATCATGAATTCACATGCAAGCACGCATGAGATGCCGTCGAGTAAATAATGCCAGAGACATTTCAATAATAACTTTGGAAACAGTTTAGCGTCACTCACCTCCATGGCTCAGAAACCATCCATCAAATATCATCGCCTTACTCAAATCCAAGCCTTAGATCACAAACGCAAAGCAATCAAGCCCTTTAAAAGTTCGGACAGCACTTCCCCTAAATTTCCTTACTTTTCCAGCGGTCATGGCTTCATTATATTTCTCATTCAAACCCAAAGGTACACACACAACAACAAGTTCATTCAATAGCCATTCAGCAAGCTCCCAGAAGTACAAATACAAGTCAAGCTAGGGAAATGTCCGGAAATGAAAGTTAAGCTCAAACCCAGAAAAACAGTTTTTGACATCATTTTACGGTAATGGCACCAAAGGCACTACGATTATCGGATGAAGGTCCAAGACCCACCGTTTCGAAGCTAAGAGATCGGGCTACAATGTTGTAGAAGGCAACTCTGTCCAGTATCGAGTGTAACCAGGTCAAAAATGCAAGATACTACACCAGAACCGCAAAAACAGGTTCACCAATCGCATTGTGGTGCAAACATCATGAATCAACCTACCTAAGTCCAAATTCAGAAATTCCAAAGCCATCCGAAAGATAAGAAACAGGGCTACATTTCATCAGAAGACCTCAACAACCAATTCGGAAGCATTCCCAACCAAAATAACCAATTACAGACGCAATTCTCACATTCTGGTAAAACCAGGGCAGCAAGGGTAATTCCGTCTTTTCACAAGATACGCTGCTCGGATTGACCTGAAAATTAGAAAATTTCCGGGTTCTCACACTCATTCTTTCGGGGCGTCACAAACTCTCCTCCTTAAAAGAATGTCGTCCTCGACATTCCATCTTATACCAATCAAGTCGAGACATCCCGCAAGAATCACTAATATTTCAGACCAAACCCACTGTCCGGCATCCTAAACTTCAAGCCTAGGATACACTACAAGAATCTGAAGCCTAAGCTCTGATACCAACTGTGACGGCCCCACCTCCCCCTAAGGAGAATCAAAGGGTTCGGCGGGCCGCCTGCCCAGCTCTCGCCGGGACTCAGTCGTTCACTACAGTCCTCAAATGAATTACAATATAAATCTCAAATATTACAACATGTTCTTCAATAATTACATGTCATAAGCGAAGCGGAAACTAAATTTTCAACTATACATCAAATGATTCCAAATCCAAACTGTACAAGATATATGCCATCCAGCCGCATGAATAAGTACTACTCGCCATTCCTTCGCCTTGAGCCCTGTGGAGGTGAATAAAATCGTTTTGGGGTGAGCTAGAAGCTCAGCGAGTAACCAGTAAAAGCAGTCATCAAATATATTTCACAATAATGCATTTCAATGATGTCATGATTCCAAGATCAAATGTACGTTTATTGCTCTCGTGAGCCAGTGAAATCATTGCACTTGAACACCCAACGCTCAAATAGATCATTTCACATTAACAGTGAGAGGGAGCCCCTTTTTGAGCTCCAGATAACATGAACATGAACCATAAACAGGGTGGAGACGTTGGTGTCCAACACAAGACTTTCCCAGAACTCATTGAAGCCAAAATCATATCTTGAATTCACATTCAAGCACGCATGAGATGCCGTCGAGTAAATAATGCAAGAAACATTTCAATAATAACTTTGGAAACAGTTTAGGGTCACTCACCTCCGTGGCTCAGAAACCATCCATCAAATATCATCGCCTTACTCAAATCCAAGCCTTAGATCACAAACGCAAAGCAATCAAGCCCTTTAAAAGTTCGGACAGCACTTCCCCTAAATTTACTTACTTTTCCAGCCGTCATGGCTTCATTATATTTCTCATTCAAACCCAAAGGTACACACACAACAACAAGTTCATTCAATAGCCATTCAGCAAGCTCCCAGAAGTACAAATACAAGTCAAGCTAGGGAAATGTCCGGAAATGAAAGTTAAGCTCAAACCCAGAAAAATAGTTTTTGACATTATTTTACGGTAATTGCACCAAAGGCACTACGATTATCGGATAAAGGTCCAAGACCCACCGTTTCGAAGCTAAGAGATCGGGCTACAATGTTGTAGAAGGCAACTCTGTCCAGTATCGAGTGTAACCAGGTCAAAATTGCAAGATACTACACCAGAACCGCAAAAACAGGTTCACCAATCGCATTGTGGTGCAAACATCATGAATCAACCTAGCTAAGTCCAAATTCAGAAATTCCAAAGCCATCCGAGAGATAAGAAACAGGGCTACATTTCATCAGAAGACCTCAACAACCAATTCGGAAGCATTCCCAACCAAAATAACCAATTACAGACGCAATTCTCACATTCGGGTAAAATCGGGGCTGCAAGGGTAATTCCGTCTTTTCACAAGATACGCTGCTCGTATTGACCTGAAAATTAGAAAATTTCCGGGTTCTCACACTCATTCTTTCGGGGCGTCACAAACTCCCCTCCTTAAAAGAATGTCGTCCTCGACATTCCATCTTATACCAATCAAGTCGAGACATCCCGCAAGAATCACTAATATTTCAGACCAAACCCACTGTCCGGCATCCTAAACTTCAAGCCTAGGATACACTACAAGAATCTGAAGCCTAAGCTCTGATACCAACTGTGACGGCCCCACCTCCCCCTAAGGAGAATCAAAGGGTTCGGCGGGCCGCCTGCCCAGCTCTCGCCGGGACTCAGTCGTTCACTACAGTCCTCAAATGAATTACAATATAAATCTCAAATATTACAACATGTTCTTCAATAATTACATGTCATAAGCGAAGCGGAAACTAAATTTTCAACTATACATCAAATGATTCCAAATCCAAACTGTACAAGATATATGCCATCCAGCCGCATGAATAAGTACTACTCGCCATTCCTTCGCCTTGAGCCCTGTGGAGGTGAATAAAATCGTTTTGGGGTGAGCTAGAAGCTCAGCGAGTAACCAGTAAAAGCAGTCATCAAATATATTTCACAATAATGCATTTCAATGATGTCATGATTCCAAGATCAAATGTACGTTTATTGCTCTCGTGAGCCAGTGAAATCATTGCACTTGAACACCCAACGCTCAAATAGATCATTTCACATTAACAGTGAGAGGGAGCCCCTTTTTGAGCTCCAGATAACATGAACATGAACCATAAACAGGGTGGAGACGTTGGTGTCCAACACAAGACTTTCCCAGAACTCATTGAAGCCAAAATCATATCTTGAATTCACATTCAAGCACGCATGAGATGCCGTCGAGTAAATAATGCAAGAAACATTTCAATAATAACTTTGGAAACAGTTTAGGGTCACTCACCTCCGTGGCTCAGAAACCATCCATCAAATATCATCGCCTTACTCAAATCCAAGCCTTAGATCACAAACGCAAAGCAATCAAGCCCTTTAAAAGTTCGGACAGCACTTCCCCTAAATTTACTTACTTTTCCAGCCGTCATGGCTTCATTATATTTCTCATTCAAACCCAAAGGTACACACACAACAACAAGTTCATTCAATAGCCATTCAGCAAGCTCCCAGAAGTACAAATACAAGTCAAGCTAGGGAAATGTCCGGAAATGAAAGTTAAGCTCAAACCCAGAAAAATAGTTTTTGACATTATTTTACGGTAATTGCACCAAAGGCACTACGATTATCGGATAAAGGTCCAAGACCCACCGTTTCGAAGCTAAGAGATCGGGCTACAATGTTGTAGAAGGCAACTCTGTCCAGTATCGAGTGTAACCAGGTCAAAATTGCAAGATACTACACCAGAACCGCAAAAACAGGTTCACCAATCGCATTGTGGTGCAAACATCATGAATCAACCTAGCTAAGTCCAAATTCAGAAATTCCAAAGCCATCCGAGAGATAAGAAACAGGGCTACATTTCATCAGAAGACCTCAACAACCAATTCGGAAGCATTCCCAACCAAAATAACCAATTACAGACGCAATTCTCACATTCGGGTAAAATCGGGGCTGCAAGGGTAATTCCGTCTTTTCACAAGATACGCTGCTCGTATTGACCTGAAAATTAGAAAATTTCCGGGTTCTCACACTCATTCTTTCGGGGCGTCACAAACTCCCCTCCTTAAAAGAATGTCGTCCTCGACATTCCATCTTATACCAATCAAGTCGAGACATCCCGCAAGAATCACTAATATTTCAGACCAAACCCACTGTCCGGCATCCTAAACTTCAAGCCTAGGATACACTACAAGAATCTGAAGCCTAAGCTCTGATACCAACTGTGACGGCCCCACCTCCCCCTAAGGAGAATCAAAGGGTTCGGCGGGCCGCCTGCCCAGCTCTCGCCGGGACTCAGTCGTTCACTACAGTCCTCAAATGAATTACAATATAAATCTCAAATATTACAACATGTTCTTCAATAATTACATGTCATAAGCGAAGCGGAAACTAAATTTTCAACTATACATCAAATGATTCCAAATCCAAACTGTACAAGATATATGCCATCCAGCCGCATGAATAAGTACTACTCGCCATTCCTTCGCCTTGAGCCCTGTGGAGGTGAATAAAATCGTTTTGGGGTGAGCTAGAAGCTCAGCGAGTAACCAGTAAAAGCAGTCATCAAATATATTTCACAATAATACATTTCAATGATGTCATGATTCCAAGATCAAATGTACGTTTATTGCTCTCGTGAGCCAGTGAAATCATTGCACTTGAACACCCAACGCTCAAATAGATCATTTCACATTAACAGTGAGAGGGAGCCCCTTTTTGAGCTCCAGATAACATGAACATGAACCATAAACAGGGTGGAGACGTTGGTGTCCAACACAAGACTTTCCCAGAACTCATTGAAGCCAAAATCATATCTTGAATTCACATTCAAGCACGCATGAGATGCCGTCGAGTAAATAATGCAAGAAACATTTCAATAATAACTTTGGAAACAGTTTAGGGTCACTCACCTCCGTGGCTCAGAAACCATCCATCAAATATCATCGCCTTACTCAAATCCAAGCCTTAGATCACAAACGCAAAGCAATCAAGCGCTTTAAAAGTTCGGACAGCACTTCCCCTAAATTTACTTACTTTTCCAGCCGTCATGGCTTCATTATATTTCTCATTCAAACCCAAAGGTACACACACAACAACAAGTTCATTCAATAGCCATTCAGCAAGCTCCCAGAAGTACAAATACAAGTCAAGCTAGGGAAATGTCCGGAAATGAAAGTTAAGCTCAAACCCAGAAAAATAGTTTTTGACATTATTTTACGGTAATTGCACCAAAGGCACTACGATTATCGGATAAAGGTCCAAGACCCACCGTTTCGAAGCTAAGAGATCGGGCTACAATGTTGTAGAAGGCAACTCTGTCCAGTATCGAGTGTAACCAGGTCAAAATTGCAAGATACTACACCAGAACCGCAAAAACAGGTTCACCAATCGCATTGTGGTGCAAACATCATGAATCAACCTAGCTAAGTCCAAATTCAGAAATTCCAAAGCCATCCGAGAGATAAGAAACAGGGCTACATTTCATCAGAAGACCTCAACAACCAATTCGGAAGCATTCCCAACCAAAATAACCAATTACAGACGCAATTCTCACATTCGGGTAAAATCGGGGCTGCAAGGGTAATTCCGTCTTTTCACAAGATACGCTGCTCGTATTGACCTGAAAATTAGAAAATTTCCGGGTTCTCACACTCATTCTTTCGGGGCGTCACAAACTCCCCTCCTTAAAAGAATGTCGTCCTCGACATTCCATCTTATACCAATCAAGTCGAGACATCCCGCAAGAATCACTAATATTTCAGACCAAACCCACTGTCCGGCATCCTAAACTTCAAGCCTAGGATACACTACAAGAATCTGAAGCCTAAGCTCTGATACCAACTGTGACGGCCCCACCTCCCCCTAAGGAGAATCAAAGGGTTCGGCGGGCCGCCTGCCCAGCTCTCGCCGGGACTCAGTCGTTCACTACAGTCCTCAAATGAATTACAATATAAATCTCAAATATTACAACATGTTCTTCAATAATTACATGTCATAAGCGAAGCGGAAACTAAATTTTCAACTATACATCAAATGATTCCAAATCCAAACTGTACAAGATATATGCCATCCAGCCGCATGAATAAGTACTACTCGCCATTCCTTCGCCTTGAGCCCTGTGGAGGTGAATAAAATCGTTTTGGGGTGAGCTAGAAGCTCAGCGAGTAACCAGTAAAAGCAGTCATCAAATATATTTCACAATAATGCATTTCAATGATGTCATGATTCCAAGATCAAATGTACGTTTATTGCTCTCGTGAGCCAGTGAAATCATTGCACTTGAACACCCAACGCTCAAATAGATCATTTCACATTAACAGTGAGAGGGAGCCCCTTTTTGAGCTCCAGATAACATGAACATGAACCATAAACAGGGTGGAGACGTTGGTGTCCAACACAAGACTTTCCCAGAACTCATTGAAGCCAAAATCATATCTTGAATTCACATTCAAGCACGCATGAGATGCCGTCGAGTAAATAATGCAAGAAACATTTCAATAATAACTTTGGAAACAGTTTAGGGTCACTCACCTCCGTGGCTCAGAAACCATCCATCAAATATCATCGCCTTACTCAAATCCAAGCCTTAGATCACAAACGCAAAGCAATCAAGCCCTTTAAAAGTTCGGACAGCACTTCCCCTAAATTTCCTTACTTTTCCAGCCGTCATGGCTTCATTATATTTCTCATTCAAACCCAAAGGTACACACACAACAACAAGTTCATTCAATAGCCATTCAGCAAGCTCCCAGAAGTACAAATACAAGTCAAGCTAGGGAAATGTCCGAAAATGAAAGTTAAGCTCAAACCCAGAAAAACAGTTTTTGACATCATTTTACGGTAATGGCACCAAAGGCACTACGATTATCGGATGAAGGTCCAAGACCCACCGTTTCGAAGCTAAGAGATCGGGCTACAATGTTGTAGAAGGCAACTCTGTCCAGTATCGAGTGTAACCAGGTAAAAAATGCAAGATACTACACCAGAACCGCAAAAACAGGTTCACCAATCGCATTGTGGTGCAAACATCATGAATCAACCTACCTAAGTCCAAATTCAGAAATTCCAAAGCCATCCGAAAGATAAGAAACAGGGCTACATTTCATCAGAAGACCTCAACAACTAATTCGGAAGCATTCCCAACCAAAATAACCAATTACAGACGCAATTCTCACATTCTGGTAAAACCAGGGCAGCAAGGGTAATTCCGTCTTTTCACAAGATACGCTGCTCGGATTGACCTGAAAATTAGAAAATTTCCGGGTTCTCACACTCATTCTTTCGGGGCGTCACAAACTCTCCTCCTTAAAAGAATGTCGTCCTCGACATTCCATCTTATACCAATCAAGTCGAGACATCCCGCAAGAATCACTAATATTTCAGACCAAACCCACTGTCCGGCATCCTAAACTTCAAGCCTAGGATACACTACAAGAATCTGAAGCCTAAGCTCTGATACCAACTGTGACGGCCCCACCTCCCCCTAAGGAGAATCAAAGGGTTCGGCGGGCCGCCTGCCCAGCTCTTGCCGGGACTCAGTCGTTCACTACAGTCCTCAAATGAATTACAATATAAATCTCAAATATTACAACATGTTCTTCAATAATTACATGTCATAAGCGAAGCGGAAACTAAATTTTCAACTATACATCAAATGATTCCAAATCCAAACTGTACAAGATATATGCCATCCAGCCGCATGAATAAGTACTACTCGCCATTCCTTCGCCTTGAGCCCTGTGGAGGTGAATAAAATCGTTTTGGGGTGAGGTAGAAGCTCAGCGAGTAACCAGTAAAAGCAGTCATCAAATATATTTCACAATAATGCATTTCAATGATGTCATGATTCCAAGATCAAATATACATTTATTGCTCTCGTGAGCCAGTGAAATCATTGCACTTGAACTTCCAACGCTCAAATAGATCATTTCACATTAACAGTGAGAGGGAGCCCCTTTTTGAGCTCCAGATAACATGAACATGAACCATAAACAGGGTGGAGACGTTGGTGTCCAACACAAGACTTTCCCAGAACTCATTGAAGCCAAAATCATATCTTGAATTCACATTCAAGCACGCATGAGATGCCGTCGAGTAAATAATGCAAGAAAAATTTCAATAATAACTTTGGAAACAGTTTAGGGTCACTCACCTCCATGGCTCAGAAACCATCCATCAAATATCATCGCCTTACTCAAATCCAAGCCTTAGATCACAAACGCAAAGCAATCAAGCCCTTTAAAAGTTCGGACAGCACTTCCCCTAAATTTACTTACTTTTCCAGCCGTCATGGCTTCATTATATTTCTCATTCAAACACAAAGGTACACACACAACAACAAGTTCATTCAATAGCCATTCAGCAAGCTCCCAGAAGTACAAATACAAGTCAAGCTAGGGAAATGTCCGGAAATGAAAGTTAAGCTCAAACCCAGAAAAACAGTTTTTGACATTATTTTACGGTAATTGCACCAAAGGCACTACGATTATCGGATAAAGGTCCAAGACCCACCGTTTCGAAGCTAAGAGATCGGGCTACAATGTTGTAGAAGGCAACTCTGTCCAGTATCGAGTGTAACCAGGTCAAAATTGCAAGATACTACACCAGAACCGCAAAAACAGGTTCACCAATCGCATTGTGGTGCAAACATCATGAATCAACCTAGCTAAGTCCAAATTCAGAAATTCCAAAGCCATCCGAAAGATAAGAAACAGGGCTACATTTCATCAGAAGACCTCAACAACCAATTCGGAAGCATTCCCAACCAAAATAACCAATTACAGACGCAATTCTCACATTCGGGTAAAATCGGGGCTGCAAGGGTAATTCCGTCTTTTCACAAGATACGCTGCTCGTATTGACCTGAAAATTAGAAAATTTTCAGGTTCTCACACTCATTCTTTCGGGGCGTCACAAACTCCCCTCCTTAAAAGAATGTCGTCCTCGACATTCCATCTTATACCAATCAAGTCGAGACATCCCGCAAGAATCACTAATATTTCAGACCAAACCCACTGTCCGGCATCCTAAACGTCAAGCCTAGGATACACTACAAGAATCTGAAGCCTAAGCTCTGATACCAACTGTGACGGCCCCACCTCTCCCTAAGGCGAACCAAAGGGTTCGGCGGGCCGCCTGCCCAACTCTCGCCGGGACTCAGTCGTTCACTACAGTCCTCAAATGAATTACAATATAAATCTCAAATATTACAACATGTTCTTCAATAATTACATGTCATAAGCGAAGCGGAAACTAAATTTTCAACTATACATCAAATGATTCCAAATCCAAACTGTACAAGATATATGCCATCCAGCCACATGAATAAGTACTACTCGCCATTCCTTCGCCTTGAGCCCTGTGGAGGGGAATAAAATCGTTTTGGGGTGAGCTAGAAGCTCAGCGAGTAACCAGTAAAAGCAGTCATCAAATATATTTCACAATAATGCATTTCAATGATGTCATGATTCCAAGATCAAATGTACGTTTATTGCTCTCGTGAGCCAGTGAAATCATTGCACTTGAACACCCAACGCTCAAATAGATCATTTCACATTAACAGTGAGAGGGAGCCCCTTCTTGAGCTCCAGATAACATGAACATGAACCATAAACAGGGTGGAGACGTTGGTGGCCAACACAAGACTTTCCCAGAACTCATTGAAGCCAAAATCATATCTTGAATTCACATTCAAGCACGCATGAGATGCCGTCGAGTAAATAATGCAAGAAACATTTCAATAATAACTTTGGAAACAGTTTAGGGTCACTCACCTCCATGGCTCAGAAACCATCCATCAAATATCATCGCCTTACTCAAATCCAAGCCTTAGATCACAAACGCAAAGCAATCAAGCCCTTTAAAAGTTCGGACAGCACTTCCCCTAAATTTACTTACTTTTCCAGCCGTCATGGCTTCATTATATTTCTCATTCAAACCCAAAGGTACACACACAACAACAAGTTCATTCAATAGCCATTCAGCAAGCTCCCAGAAGTACAAATACAAGTCAAGCTAGGGAAATGTCCGAAAATGAAAGTTAAGCTCAAACCCAGAAAAATAGTTTTTGACATTATTTTACGGTAATTGCACCAAAGGCACTACGATTATCGGATAAAGGTCCAAGACCCACCGTTTCGAAGCTAAGAGATCGGGCTACAATGTTGTAGAAGGCAACTCTGTCCAGTATCGAGTGTAACCAGGTCAAAATTGCAAGATACTACACCAGAACCGTAAAAACAGGTTCACCAATCGCATTGTGGTGCAAACATCATGAATCAACCTAGCTAAGTCCAAATTCAGAAATTCCAAAGCCATCCGAAAGATAAGAAACAGGGCTACATTTCATCAGAAGACCTCAACAACCAATTCGGAAGCATTCCCAACCAAAATAACCAATTACAGACGCAATTCTCACATTCTGGTAAAACCAGGGCAGCAAGGGTAATTCCGTCTTTTCACAAGATACGCTGCTCGGATTGACCTGAAAATTAGAAAATTTCCGGGTTCTCACACTCATTCTTTCGGGGCGTCACAAACTCTCCTCCTTAAAAGAATGTCGTCCTCGACATTCCATCTTATACCAATCAAGTCGAGACATCCCGCAAGAATCACTAATATTTTAGACCAAACCCACTGTCCGGCATCCTAAACTTCAAGCCTAGGATACACTACAAGAATCTGAAGCCTAAGCTCTGATACCAACTGTGACGGCCCCACCTCCCCCTAAGGAGAATCAAAGGGTTCGGCGGGCCGCCTGCCCAGCTCTTGCCGGGACTCAGTCGTTCACTACAGTCCTCAAATGAATTACAATATAAATCTCAAATATTACAACATGTTCTTCAATAATTACATGTCATAAGCGAAGCGGAAACTAAATTTTCAACTATACATCAAATGATTCCAAATCCAAACTGTACAAGATATATGCCATCCAGCCGCATGAATAAGTACTACTCGCCATTCCTTCGCCTTGAGCCCTGTGGAGGTGAATAAAATCGTTTTGGGGTGAGCTAGAAGCTCAGCGAGTAACCAGTAAAAGCAGTCATCAAATATATTTCACAATAATGCATTTCAATGATGTCATGATTCCAAGATCAAATATACATTTATTGCTCTCGTGAGCCAGTGAAATCATTGCACTTGAACTTCCAACGCTCAAATAGATCATTTCACATTAACAGTGAGAGGGAGCCCCTTTTTGAGCTCCAGATAACATGAACATGAACCATAAACAGGGTGGAGACGTTGGTGTCCAACACAAGACTTTCCCAGAACTCATTGAAGCCAAAATCATATCTTGAATTCACATTCAAGCACGCATGAGATGCCGTCGAGTAAATAATGCAAGAAAAATTTCAATAATAACTTTGGAAACAGTTTAGGGTCACTCACCTCCATGGCTCAGAAACCATCCATCAAATATCATCGCCTTACTCAAATCCAAGCCTTAGATCACAAACGCAAAGCAATCAAGCCCTTTAAAAGTTCGGACAGCACTTCCCCTAAATTTACTTACTTTTCCAGCCGTCATGGCTTCATTATATTTCTCATTCAAACACAAAGGTACACACACAACAACAAGTTCATTCAATAGCCATTCAGCAAGCTCCCAGAAGTACAAATACAAGTCAAGCTAGGGAAATGTCCGGAAATGAAAGTTAAGCTCAAACCCAGAAAAACAGTTTTTGACATTATTTTACGGTAATTGCACCAAAGGCACTACGATTATCGGATAAAGGTCCAAGACCCACCGTTTCGAAGCTAAGAGATCGGGCTACAATGTTGTAGAAGGCAACTCTGTCCAGTATCGAGTGTAACCAGGTCAAAATTGCAAGATACTACACCAGAACCGCAAAAACAGGTTCACCAATCGCATTGTGGTGCAAACATCATGAATCAACCTAGCTAAGTCCAAATTCAGAAATTCCAAAGCCATCCGAAAGATAAGAAACAGGGCTACATTTCATCAGAAGACCTCAACAACCAATTCGGAAGCATTCCCAACCAAAATAACCAATTACAGACGCAATTCTCACATTCGGGTAAAATCGGGGCTGCAAGGGTAATTCCGTCTTTTCACAAGATACGCTGCTCGTATTGACCTGAAAATTAGAAAATTTTCGGGTTCTCACACTCATTCTTTCGGGGCGTCACAAACTCCCCTCCTTAAAAGAATGTCGTCCTCGACATTCCATCTTATACCAATCAAGTCGAGACATCCCGCAAGAATCACTAATATTTCAGACCAAACCCACTGTCCGGCATCCTAAACTTCAAGCCTAGGATACACTACAAGAATCTGAAGCCTAAGCTCTGATACCAACTGTGACGGCCCCACCTCTCCCTAAGGCGAACCAAAGGGTTCGGCGGGCCGCCTGCCCAACTCTCGCCGGGACTCAGTCGTTCACTACAGTCCTCAAATGAATTACAATATAAATCTCAAATATTACAACATGTTCTTCAATAATTACATGTCATAAGCGAAGCGGAAACTAAATTTTCAACTATACATCAAATGATTCCAAATCCAAACTGTACAAGATATATGCCATCCAACCACATGAATAAGTACTACTCGCCATTCCTTCGCCTTGAGCCCTGTGGAGGGGAATAAAATCATTTTGGGGTGAGTTAGAAGCTCAGCGTGTAACCAGTAAAAGCAGTCATCAAATATATTTCACAATAATGCATTTCAATGATGTCATGATTCCAAGATCAAATGTACGTTTATTGCTCTCGTGAGCCAGTGAAATCATTGCACTTGAACACCCAACGCTCAAATAGATCATTTCACATTAACAGTGAGAGGGAGCCCCTTTTTGAGCTCCAGATAACATGAACATGAACCATAAACAGGGTGGAGACGTTGGTGTCCAACACAAGACTTTCCCAGAACTCATTGAAGCCAAAATCATATCTTGAATTCACATTCAAGCACGCATGAGATGCCGTCGAGTAAATAATGCAAGAAACATTTCAATAATAACTTTGGAAACAGTTTAGGGTCACTCACCTCCATGGCTCAGAAACCATCCATCAAATATCATCGCCTTACTCAAATCCAAGCCTTAGATCACAAACACAAAGCAATCAAGCCCTTTAAAAGTTCGGACAGCACTTCCCCTAAATTTACTTACTTTTCCAGCCGTCATGGCTTTATTATATTTCTCATTCAAACCCAAAGGTACACACACAACAACAAGTTCATTCAATAGCCATTCAGCAAGCTCCCAGAAGTACAAATACAAGTCAAGCTAGGGAAATGTCCGAAAATGAAAGTTAAGCTCAAACCCAGAAAAATAGTTTTTGACATTATTTTACGGTAATTGTACCAAACGCACTACGATTATCGGATAAAGGTCCAAGACCCACCGTTTCGAAGCTAAGAGATCGGGCTACAATGTTGTAGAAGGCAACTCTGTCCAGTATCGAGTGTAACCAGGTCAAAATTGCAAGATACTACACCAGAACCGCAAAAACAGGTTCACCAATCGCATTGTGGTGCAAACATCATGAATCAACCTAGCTAAGTCCAAATTCAGAAATTCCAAAGCCATCCGAAAGATAAGAAACAGGGCTACATTTCATCAGAAGACCTCAACAACCAATTCGGAAGCATTCCCAACCAAAATAACCAATTACAGACGCAATTCTCACATTCGGGTAAAATCGGGGCTGCAAGGGTAATTCCGTCTTTTCACAAGATACGCTGCTCGTATTGACCTGAAAATTAGAAAATTTTCGGGTTCTCACACTCATTCTTTCGGGGCGTCACAAACTCCCCTCCTTAAAAGAATGTCGTCCTCGACATTCCATCTTATACCAATCAAGTCGAGACATCCCGCAAGAATCACTAATATTTCAGACCAAACCCACTGTCCGGCATCCTAAACTTCAAGCCTAGGATACACTACAAGAATCTGAAGCCTAAGCTCTGATACCAACTGTGACGGCCCCACCTCTCCCTAAGGCGAACCAAAGGGTTCGGCGGGCCGCCTGCCCAACTCTCGCCGGGACTCAGTCGTTCACTACAGTCCTCAAATGAATTACAATATAAATCTCAAATATTACAACATGTTCTTCAATAATTACATGTCATAAGCGAAGCGGAAACTAAATTTTCAACTATACATCAAATGATTCCAAATCCAAACTGTACAAGATATATGCCATCCAGCCACATGAATAAGTACTACTCGCCATTCCTTCGCCTTGAGCCCTGTGGAGGGGAATAAAATCGTTTTGGGGTGAGCTAGAAGCTCAGCGAGTAACCAGTAAAAGCAGTCATCAAATATATTTCACAATAATGCATTTCAATGATGTCATGATTCCAAGATCAAATGTACGTTTATTGCTCTCGTGAGCCAGTGAAATCATTGCACTTGAACACCCAACGCTCAAATAGATCATTTCACATTAACAGTGAGAGGGAGCCCCTTTTTGAGCTCCAGATAACATGAACATGAACCATAAACAGGGTGGAGACGTTGGTGTCCAACACAAGACTTTCCCAGAACTCATTGAAGCCAAAATCATATCTTGAATTCACATTCAAGCACGCATGAGATGCCGTCGAGTAAATAATGCAAGAAACATTTCAATAATAACTTTGGAAACTGTTTAGGGTCACTCACCTCCATGGCTCAGAAACCATCCATCAAATATCATCGCCTTACTCAAATCCAAGCCTTAGATCACAAACACAAAGCAATCAAGCCCTTTAAAAGCTCGGACAGCACTTCCCCTAAATTTACTTACTTTTCCAGCCGTCATGGCTTCATTATATTTCTCATTCAAACCCAAAGGTACACACACAACAACAAGTTCATTCAATAGCCATTCAGCAAGCTCCCAGAAGTACAAATACAAGTCAAGCTAGGGAAATGTCCGAAAATGAAAGTTAAGCTCAAACCCAGAAAAATAGTTTTTGACATTATTTTACGGTAATTGCACCAAAGGCACTACGATTATCGGATAAAGGTCCAAGACCCACCGTTTCGAAGCTAAGAGATCGGGCTACAATGTTGTAGAAGGCAACTCTGTCCAGTATCGAGTGTAACCAGGACAAAATTGCAAGATACTACACCAGAACCGCAAAAACAGGTTCACCAATCGCATTGTGGTGCAAACATCATGAATCAACCTAGCTAAGTCCAAATTCAGAAATTCCAAAGCCATCCGAAAGATAAGAAACAGGGCTACATTTCATCAGAAGACCTCAACAACCAATTCGGAAGCATTCCCAACCAAAATAACCAATTACAGACGCAATTCTCACATTCGGGTAAAATCGGGGCTGCAAGGGTAATTCCGTCTTTTCACAAGATACGCTGCTCGTATTGACCTGAAAATTAGAAAATTTTCGGGTTCTCACACTCATTCTTTCGGGGCGTCACAAACTACCCTCCTTAAAAGAATGTCGTCCTCGACATTCCATCTTATACCAATCAAGTCGAGACATCCCGCAAGAATCACTAATATTTCAGACCAAACCCACTGTCCGGCATCCTAAACTTCAAGCCTAGGATACACTACAAGAATCTGAAGCCTAAGCTCTGATACCAACTGTGACGGCCCCACCTCTCCCTAAGGCGAACCAAAGGGTTCGGCGGGCCGCCTGCCCAACTCTCGCCGGGACTCAGTCGTTCACTACAGTCCTCAAATGAATTACAATATAAATCTCAAATATTACAACATGTTCTTCAATAATTACATGTCATAAGCGAAGCGGAAACTAAATTTTCAACTATACATCAAATGATTCCAAATCCAAACTGTACAAGATATATGCCATCCAGCCACATGAATAAGTACTACTCGCCATTCCTTCGCCTTGAGCCCTGTGGAGGGGAATAAAATCGTTTTGGGGTGAGCTAGAAGCTCAGCGAGTAACCAGTAAAAGCAGTCATCAAATATATTTCACAATAATGCATTTCAATGATGTCATGATTCCAAGATCAAATGTACGTTTATTGCTCTCGTGAGCCAGTGAAATCATTGCACTTGAACACCCAACGCTCAAATAGATCATTTCACATTAACAGTGAGAGGGAGCCCCTTTTTGAGCTCCAGATAACATGAACATGAACCATAAACAGGGTGGAGACGTTGGTGTCCAACACAAGACTTTCCCAGAACTCATTGAAGCCAAAATCATATCTTGAATTCACATTCAAGCACGCATGAGATGCCGTCGAGTAAATAATGCAAGAAACATTTCAATAATAACTTTGGAAACAGTTTAGGGTCACTCACCTCCATGGCTCAGAAACCATCCATCAAATATCATCGCCTTACTCAAATCCAAGCCTTAGATCACAAACACAAAGCAATCAAGCCCTTTAAAAGCTCGGACAGCACTTCCCCTAAATTTACTTACTTTTCCAGCCGTCATGGCTTCATTATATTTCTCATTCAAACCCAAAGGTACACACACAACAACAAGTTCATTCAATAGCCATTCAGCAAGCTCCCAGAAGTACAAATACAAGTCAAGCTAGGGAAATGTCCGAAAATGAAAGTTAAGCTCAAACCCAGAAAAATAGTTTTTGACATTATTTTACGGTAATTGCACCAAAGGCACTACGATTATCGGATAAAGGTCCAAGACCCACCGTTTCGAAGCTAAGAGATCGGGCTACAATGTTGTAGAAGGCAACTCTGTCCAGTATCGAGTGTAACCAGGTCAAAATTGCAAGATACTACACCAGAACCGCAAAAACAGGTTCACCAATCGCATTGTGGTGCAAACATCATGAATCAACCTAGCTAAGTCCAAATTCAGAAATTCCAAAGCCATCCGAAAGATAAGAAACAGGGCTACATTTCATCAGAAGACCTCAACAACCAATTCGGAAGCATTCCCAACCAAAATAACCAATTACAGACGCAATTCTCACATTCGGGTAAAATCGGGGCTGCAAGGGTAATTCCGTCTTTTCACAAGATACGCTGCTCGTATTGACCTGAAAATTAGAAAATTTTCGGGTTCTCACACTCATTCTTTCGGGGCGTCACAAACTCCCCTCCTTAAAAGAATGTCGTCCTCGACATTCCATCTTATACCAATCAAGTCGAGACATCCCGCAAGAATCACTAATATTTCAGACCAAACCCACTGTCCGGCATCCTAAACTTCAAGCCTAGGATACACTACAAGAATCTGAAGCCTAAGCTCTGATACCAACTGTGACGGCCCCACCTCTCCCTAAGGCGAACCAAAGGGTTCGGCGGGCCGCCTGCCCAACTCTCGCCGGGACTCAGTCGTTCACTACAGTCCTCAAATGAATTACAATATAAATCTCAAATATTACAACATGTTCTTCAATAATTACATGTCATAAGCGAAGCGGAAACTAAATTTTCAACTATACATC
Organism: Coffea arabica; assembly: GCF_036785885.1. NCBI lineage: Eukaryota > Viridiplantae > Streptophyta > Magnoliopsida > Gentianales > Rubiaceae > Coffea > Coffea arabica. Next base: position 18,366,376 of record NC_092318.1, on the reverse strand, counting down.
AAATGATTCCAAATCCAAACTGTACAAGATATATGCCATCCAGCCACATGAATAAGTACTACTCGCCATTCCTTCGCCTTGAGCCCTGTGGAGGGGAATAAAATCGTTTTGGGGTGAGCTAGAAGCTCAGCGAGTAACCAGTAAAAGCAGTCATCAAATATATTTCACAATAATGCATTTCAATGATGTCATGATTCCAAGATCAAATGTACGTTTATTGCTCTCGTGAGCCAGTGAAATCATTGCACTTGAACACCCAACGCTCAAATAGATCATTTCACATTAACAGTGAGAGGGAGCCCCTTTTTGAGCTCCAGATAACATGAACATGAACCATAAACAGGGTGGAGACGTTGGTGTCCAACACAAGACTTTCCCAGAACTCATTGAAGCCAAAATCATATCTTGAATTCACATTCAAGCACGCATGAGATGCCGTCGAGTAAATAATGCAAGAAACATTTCAATAATAACTTTGGAAACAGTTTAGGGTCACTCACCTCCATGGCTCAGAAACCATCCATCAAATATCATCGCCTTACTCAAATCCAAGCCTTAGATCACAAACACAAAGCAATCAAGCCCTTTAAAAGTTCGGACAGCACTTCCCCTAAATTTACTTACTTTTCCAGCCGTCATGGCTTCATTATATTTCTCATTCAAACCCAAAGGTACACACACAACAACAAGTTCATTCAATAGCCATTCAGCAAGCTCCCAGAAGTACAAATACAAGTCAAGCTAGGGAAATGTCCGAAAATGAAAGTTAAGCTCAAACCCAGAAAAGTAGTTTTTGACATTATTTTACGGTAATTGCACCAAAGGCACTACGATTATCGGATAAAGGTCCAAGACCCACCGTTTCGAAGCTAAGAGATCGGGCTACAATGTTGTAGAAGGCAACTCTGTCCAGTATCGAGTGTAACCAGGACAAAATTGCAAGATACTACACCAGAACCGCAAAAACAGGTTCACCAATCGCATTGTGGTGCAAACATCATGAATCAACCTAGCTAAGTCCAAATTCAGAAATTCCAAAGCCATCCGAAAGATAAGAAACAGGGCTACATTTCATCAGAAGACCTCAACAACCAATTCGGAAGCATTCCCAACCAAAATAACCAATTACAGACGCAATTCTCACATTCGGGTAAAATCGGGGCTGCAAGGGTAATTCCGTCTTTTCACAAGATACGCTGCTCGTATTGACCTGAAAATTAGAAAATTTCCGGGTTCTCACACTCATTCTTTCGGGGCGTCACAAACTCTCCTCCTTAAAAGAATGTCGTCCTCGACATTCCATCTTATACCAATCAAGTCGAGACATCCCGCAAGAATCACTAATATTTCAGACCAAACCCACTGTCCGGCATCCTAAACTTCAAGCCTAGGATACACTACAAGAATCTGAAGCCTAAGCTCTGATACCAACTGTGACGGCCCCACCTCCCCCTAAGGCGAACCAAAGGGTTCGGCGGGCCGCCTGCCCAGCTCTCGCCGGGACTCAGTCGTTCACTACAGTCCTCAAATGAATTACAATATAAATCTCAAATATTACAACATGTTCTTCAATAATTACATGTCATAAGCGAAGCGGAAACTAAATTTTCAACTATACATCAAATGATTCCAAATCCAAACTGTACAAGATATATGCCATCCAGCCGCATGAATAAGTACTACTCGCCATTCCTTCGCCTTGAGCCCTGTGGAGGTGAATAAAATCGTTTTGGGGTGAGCTAGAAGCTCAGCGAGTAACCAGTAAAAGCAGTCATCAAATATATTTCACAATAATGCATTTCAATGATGTCATGATTCCAAGATCAAATGTACATTTATTGCTCTCGTGAGCCAGTGAAATCATTGCACTTGAACACCCAACGCTCAAATAGATCATTTCACATTAACAGTGAGAGGGAGCCCCTTTTTGAGCTCCAGATAACATGAACATGAACCATAAACAGGGTGGAGACGTTGGTGTCCAACACAAGACTTTCCCAGAACTCATTGAAGCCAAAATCATATCTTGAATTCACATTCAAGCACGCATGAGATGCCGTCGAGTAAATAATGCAAGAAACATTTCAATAATAACTTTGGAAACAGTTTAGGGTCACTCACCTCCATGGCTCAGAAACCATCCATCAAATATCATCGCCTTACTCAAATCCAAGCCTTAGATCACAAACGCAAAGCAATCAAGCCCTTTAAAAGTTCGGACAGCACTTCCCCTAAATTTACTTACTTTTCCAGCCGTCATGGCTTCATTATATTTCTCATTCAAACCCAAAGGTACACACACAACAACAAGTTCATTCAATAGCCATTCAGCAAGCTCCCAGAAGTACAAATACAAGTCAAGCTAGGGAAATGTACGGAAATGAAAGTTAAGCTCAAACCCAGAAAAACAGTTTTTGACATTATTTTACGGTAATTGCACCAAAGGCACTACGATTATCGGATAAAGGTCCAAGACCCACCGTTTCGAAGCTAAGAGATCGGGCTACAATGTTGTAGAAGGCAACTCTGTCCAGTATCGAGTGTAACCAGGTCAAAATTGCAAGATACTACACCAGAACCGTAAAAACAGGTTCACCAATCGCATTGTGGTGCAAACATCATGAATCAACCTAGCTAAGTCCAAATTCAGAAATTCCAAAGCCATCCGAAAGATAAGAAACAGGGCTACATTTCATCAGAAGACCTCAACAACCAATTCGGAAGCATTCCCAACCAAAATAACCAATTACAGACGCAATTCTCACATTCGGGTAAAATCGGGGCTGCAAGGGTAATTCCGTCTTTTCACAAGATACGCTGCTCGTATTGACCTGAAAATTAGAAAATTTCCGGGTTCTCACACTCATTCTTTCGGGGTGTCACAAACTCCCCTCCTTAAAAGAATGTCGTCCTCGACATTCCATCTTATACCAATCAAGTCGAGACATCCCGCAAGAATCACTAATATTTCAGACCAAACCCACTGTCCGGCATCCTAAACTTCAAGCCTAGGATACACTACAAGAATCTGAAGCCTAAGCTCTGATACCAACTGTGACGGCCCCACCTCCCCCTAAGGCGAACCAAAGGGTTCGGCGGGCCGCCTGCCCAACTCTCGCCGGGACTCAGTCGTTCACTACAGTCCTCAAAAGAATTACAATATAAATCTCAAATATTACAACATGTTCTTCAATAATTACATGTCATAAGCGAAGCGGAAACTAAATTTTCAACTATACATCAAATGATTCAAAATCCAAACTGTACAAGATATATGCCATCCAGCCGCATGAATAAGTACTACTCGCCATTCCTTCGCCTTGAGCCCTGTGGAGGGGAATAAAATCGTTTTGGGGTGAGCTAGAAGCTCAGCGAGTAACCAGTAAAAGCAGTCATCAAATATATTTCACAATAATGCATTTCAATGATGTCATGATTCCAAGATCAAATGTACGTTTATTGCTCTCGTGAGCCAGTGAAATCATTGCACTTGAACACCCAACGCTCAAATAGATCATTTCACATTAACAGTGAGAGGGAGCCCCTTTTTGAGCTCCAGTTAACATGAACATGAACCATAAACAGGGTGGAGACGTTGGTGTCCAACACAAGACTTTCCCAGAACTCATTGAAGCCAAAATCATATCTTGAATTCACATTCAAGCACGCATGAGATGCCGTCGAGTAAATAATGCAAGAAACATTTCAATAATAACTTTGGAAACAGTTTAGGGTCACTCACCTCCATGGCTCAGAAACCATCCATCAAATATCATCGCCTTACTCAAATCCAATCCTTAGATCACAAACGCAAAGCAATCAAGCCCTTTAAAAGTTCGGACAGCACTTCCCCTAAATTTACTTACTTTTCCAGCCGTCATGGCTTCATTATATTTCTCATTCAAACCCAAAGGTACACACACAACAACAAGTTCATTCAATAGCCATTCAGCAAGCTCCCAGAAGTACAAATACAAGTCAAGCTAGGGAAATGTACGGAAATGAAAGTTAAGCTCAAACCCAGAAAAATAGTTTTTGACATTATTTTACGGTAATTGCACCAAAGGCACTACGATTATCGGATAAAGGTCCAAGACCCACCGTTTCGAAGCTAAGAGATCGGGCTACAATGTTGTAGAAGGCAACTCTATCCAGTATCGAGTGTAACCAGGTCAAAATTGCAAGATACTACACCAGAACCGTAAAAACAGGTTCACCAATCGCATTGTGGTGCAAACATCATGAATCAACCTAGCTAAGTCCAAATTCCGAAATTCCAAAGCCATCCGAAAGATAAGAAACAGGGCTACATTTCATCAGAAGACCTCAACAACCAATTCGGAAGCATTCCCAACCAAAATAACCAATTACAGACGCAATTCTCACATTCTGGTAAAACCAGGGCAGCAAGGGTAATTCCGTCTTTTCACAAGATACGCTGCTCGGATTGACCTGAAAATTAGAAAATTTCCGGGTTCTCACACTCATTCTTTCGGGGCGTCACAAACTCTCCTCCTTAAAAGAATGTCGTCCTCGACATTCCATCTTATACCAATCAAGTCGAGACATCCCGCAAGAATCACTAATATTTCAGACCAAACCCACTGTCCGGCATCCTAAACTTCAAGCCTAGGATACACTACAAGAATCTGAAGCCTAAGCTCTGATACCAACTGTGACGGCCCCACCTCCCCCTAAGGCGAACCAAAGGGTTCGGCGGGCCGCCTGCCCAACTCTCGCCGGGACTCAGTCGTTCACTACAGTCCTCAAAAGAATTACAATATAAATCTCAAATATTACAACATGTTCTTCAATAATTACATGTCATAAGCGAAGCGGAAACTAAATTTTCAACTATACATCAAATGATTCAAAATCCAAACTGTACAAGATATATGCCATCCAGCCGCATGAATAAGTACTACTCGCCATTCCTTCGCCTTGAGCCCTGTGGAGGGGAATAAAATCGTTTTGGGGTGAGCTAGAAGCTCAGCGAGTAACCAGTAAAAGCAGTCATCAAATATATTTCACAATAATGCATTTCAATGATGTCATGATTCCAAGATCAAATGTACGTTTATTGCTCTCGTGAGCCAGTGAAATCATTGCACTTGAACACCCAACGCTCAAATAGATCATTTCACATTAACAGTGAGAGGGAGCCCTTTTTGAGCTCCAGATAACATGAACATGAACCATAAACAGGGTGGAGACGTTGGTGTCCAACACAAGACTTTCCCAGAACTCATTGAAGCCAAAATCATATCTTGAATTCACATTCAAGCACGCATGAGATGCCGTCGAGTAAATAATGCAAGAAACATTTCAATAATAACTTTGGAAACAGTTTAGGGTCACTCACCTCCATGGCTCAGAAACCATCCATCAAATATCATCGCCTTACTCAAATCCAAGCCTTAGATCACAAACGCAAAGCAATCAAGCCCTTTAAAAGTTCGGACAGCACTTCCCCTAAATTTACTTACTTTTCCAGCCGTCATGGCTTCATTATATTTCTCATTCAAACCCAAAGGTACACACACAACAACAAGTTCATTCAATAGCCATTCAGCAAGCTCCCAGAAGTACAAATACAAGTCAAGCTAGGGAAATGTCCGGAAATGAAAGTTAATCTCAAACCCAGAAAAACAGTTTTTGACATTATTTTACGGTAATTGCACCAAAGGCACTACGATTATCGGATAAAGGTCCAAGACCCACCGTTTCGAAGCTAAGAGATAGGGCTACAATGTTGTAGAAGGCAACTCTGTCCAGTATCGAGTGTAACCAGGTCAAAATTGCAAGATACTACACCAGAACCGCAAAAACAGGTTCACCAATCGCATTGTGGTGCAAACATCATGAATCAACCTAGCTAAGTCCAAATTCAGAAATTCCAAAGCCATCCGAAAGATAAGAAACAGGGCTACATTTCATCAGAAGACCTCAACAACCAATTCGGAAGCATTCCCAACCAAAATAACCAATTACAGACGCAATTCTCACATTCGGGTAAAATCGGGGCTGCAAGGGTAATTCCGTCTTTTCACAAGATACGCTGCTCGTATTGACCTGAAAATTAGAAAATTTCCGGGTTCTCACACTCATTCTTTCGGGGCGTCACAAACTCCCCTCCTTAAAAGAATGTCGTCCTCGAGATTCCATCTTATACCAATCAAGTCGAGACATCCCGCAAGAATCACTAATATTTCAGACCAAACCCACTGTCCGGCATCCTAAACTTCAAGCCTAGGATACACTACAAGAATCTGAAGCCTAAGCTCTGATACCAACTGTGACGGCCCCACCTCCCCCTAAGGCGAACCAAAGGGTTCGGCGGGCCGCCTGCCCAACTCTCGCCGGGACTCAGTCGTTCACTACAGTCCTCAAATGAATTACAATATAAATCTCAAATATTACAACATGTTCTTCAATAATTACATGTCATAAGCGAAGCGGAAACTAAATTTTCAACTATACATCAAATGATTCCAAATCCAAACTGTACAAGATATATGCCATCCAGCCGCATGAATAAGTACTACTCGCCATTCCTTCGCCTTGAGCCCTGTGGAGGGGAATAAAATCGTTTTGGGGTGAGCTAGAAGCTCAGCGAGTAACCAGTAAAAGCAGTCATCAAATATATTTCACAATAATGCATTTCAATGATGTCATGATTCCAAGATCAAATGTACGTTTATTGCTCTCGTGAGCCAGTGAAATCATTGCACTTGAACACCCAACGCTCAAATAGATCATTTCACATTAACAGTGAGAGGGAGCCCCTTTTTGAGCTCCAGATAACATGAACATGAACCATAAACAGGGTGGAGACGTTGGTGTCCAACACAAGACTTTCCCAGAACTCATTGAAGCCAAAATCATATCTTGAATTCACATTCAAGCACGCATGAGATGCCGTCGAGTAAATAATGCAAGAAACATTTCAATAATAACTTTGGAAACAGTTTAGGGTCACTCACCTCCATGGCTCAGAAACCATCCATCAAATATCATCGCCTTACTCAAATCCAATCCTTAGATCACAAACACAAAGCAATCAAGCCCTTTAAAAGTTCGGACAGCACTTCCCCTAAATTTACTTACTTTTCCAGCCGTCATGGCTTCATTATATTTCTCATTCAAACCCAAAGGTACACACACAACAACAAGTTCATTCAATAGCCATTCAGCAAGCTCCCAGAAGTACAAATACAAGTCAAGCTAGGGAAATGTCCGGAAATGAAAGTTAAGCTCAAACCCAGAAAAACAGTTTTTGACATTATTTTACGGTAATTGCACCAAAGGCACTACGATTATCGGATAAAGGTCCAAGACCCACCGTTTCGAAGCTAAGAGATCGGGCTACAATGTTGTAGAAGGCAACTCTGTCCAGTATCGAGTGTAACCAGGTCAAAATTGCAAGATACTACACCAGAACCGCAAAAACAGGTTCACCAATCGCATTGTGGTGCAAACATCATGAATCAACCTAGCTAAGTCCAAATTCAGAAATTCCAAAGCCATCCGAAAGATAAGAAACAGGGCTACATTTCATCAGAAGACCTCAACAACCAATTCGGAAGCATTCCCAACCAAAATAACCAATTACAGACGCAATTCTCACATTCTGGTAAAATCGGGGCAGCAAGGGTAATTCCGTCTTTTCACAAGATACGCTGCTCGGATTGACCTGAAAATTAGAAAATTTCCGGGTTCTCACACTCATTCTTTCGGGGCGTCACAAACTCCCCTCCTTAAAAGAATGTCGTCCTCGACATTCCATCTTATACCAATCAAGTCGAGACATCCCGCAAGAATCACTAATATTTCAGACCAAACCCACTGTCCGGCATCCTAAACGTCAAGCCTAGGATACACTACAAGAATTTGAAGCCTAAGCTCTGATACCAACTGTGACGGCCCCACCTCTCCCTAAGGCGAACCAAAGGGTTCGGCGGGCCGCCTGCCCAACTCTCGCCGGGACTCAGTCGTTCACTACAGTCCTCAAATGAATTACAATATAAATCTCAAATATTACAACATGTTCTTCAATAATTACATGTCATAAGCGAAGCGGAAACTAAATTTTCAACTATACATCAAATGATTCAAAATCCAAACTGTACAAGATATATGCCATCCAGCCGCATGAATAAGTACTACTCGCCATTCCTTCGCCTTGAGCCCTGTGGAGGGGAATAAAATCGTTTTGGGGTGAGCTAGAAGCTCAGCGAGTAACCAGTAAAAGCAGTCATCAAATATATTTCACAATAATGCATTTCAATGATGTCATGATTCCAAGATCAAATGTACGTTTATTGCTCTCGTGAGCCAGTGAAATCATTGCACTTGAACACCCAACGCTCAAATAGATCATTTCACATTAACAGTGAGAGGGAGCCCCTTTTTGAGCTCCAGATAACATGAACATGAACCATAAACAGGGTGGAGACGTTTGTGTCCAACACAAGACTTTCCCAGAACTCATTGAAGCCAAAATCATATCTTGAATTCACATTCAAGCACGCATGAGATGCCGTCGAGTAAATAATGCAAGAAACATTTCAATAATAACTTTGGAAACAGTTTAGGGTCACTCACCTCCATGGCTCAGAAACCATCCATCAAATATCATCGCCTTACTCAAATCCAAGCCTTAGATCACAAACGCAAAGCAATCAAGCCCTTTAAAAGTTCGGACAGCACTTCCCCTAAATTTACTTACTTTTCCAGCCGTCATGGCTTCATTATATTTCTCATTCAAACCCAAAGGTACACACACAACAACAAGTTCATTCAATAGCCATTCAGCAAGCTCCCAGAAGTACAAATACAAGTCAAGCTAGGGAAATGTCCGGAAATGAAAGTTAAGCTCAAACCCAGAAAAACAGTTTTTGACATTATTTTACGGTAATTGCACCAAAGGCACTACGATTATCGGATAAAGGTCCAAGACCCACCGTTTCGAAGCTAAGAGATCGGGCTACAATGTTGTAGAAGGCAACTCTGTCCAGTATCGAGTGTAACCAGGTCAAAATTGCAAGATACTACACCAGAACCGCAAAAACAGGTTCACCAATCGCATTGTGGTGCAAACATCATGAATCAACCTAGCTAAGTCCAAATTCAGAAATTCCAAAGCCATCCGAAAGATAAGAAACAGGGCTACATTTCATCAGAAGACCTCAACAACCAATTCGGAAGCATTCCCAACCAAAATAACCAATTACAGACGCAATTCTCACATTCGGGTAAAATCGGGGCTGCAAGGGTAATTCCGTCTTTTCACAAGATACGCTGCTCGTATTGACCTGAAAATTAGAAAATTTCCGGGTTCTCACACTCATTCTTTCGGGGCGTCACAAACTCCCCTCCTTAAAAGAATGTCGTCCTCGACATTCCATCTTATACCAATCAAGTCGAGACATCCCGCAAGAATCACTAATATTTCAGACCAAACCCACTGTCCGGCATCCTAAACTTCAAGCCTAGGATACACTACAAGAATCTGAAGCCTAAGCTCTGATACCAACTGTGACGGCCCCACCTCTCCCTAAGGCGAACCAAAGGGTTCGGCGGGCCGCCTGCCCAACTCTCGCCGGGACTCAGTCGTTCACTACAGTCCTCAAATGAATTACAATATAAATCTCAAATATTACAACATGTTCTTCAATAATTACATGTCATAAGCGAAGCGGAAACTAAATTTTCAACTATACATCAAATGATTCCAAATCCAAACTGTACAAGATATATGCCATCCAGCCACATGAATAAGTACTACTCGCCATTCCTTCGCCTTGAGCCCTGTGGAGGGGAATAAAATCGTTTTGGGGTGAGCTAGAAGCTCAGCGAGTAACCAGTAAAAGCAGTCATCAAATATATTTCACAATAATGCATTTCAATGATGTCATTATTCCAAGATCAAATGTACGTTTATTGCTCTCGTGAGCCAGTGAAATCATTGCACTTGAACACCCAACGCTCAAATAGATCATTTCACATTAACAGTGAGAGGGAGCCCCTTTTTGAGCTCCAGATAACATGAACATGAACCATAAACAGGGTGGAGACGTTGGTGTCCAACACAAGACTTTCCCAGAACTCATTGAAGCCAAAATCATATCTTGAATTCACATTCAAGCACGCATGAGATGCCGTCGAGTAAATAATGCAAGAAACATTTCAATAATAACTTTGGAAACAGTTTAGGGTCACTCACCTCCATGGCTCAGAAACCATCCATCAAATATCATCGCCTTACTCAAATCCAATCCTTAGATCACAAACGCAAAGCAATCAAGCCCTTTAAAAGTTCGGACAGCACTTCCCCTAAATTTACTTACTTTTCCAGCCGTCATGGCTTCATTATATTTCTCATTCAAACCCAAAGGTACACACACAACAACAAGTTCATTCAATAGCCATTCAGCAAGCTCCCAGAAGTACAAATACAAGTCAAGCTAGGGAAATGTCCGGAAATGAAAGTTAAGCTCAAACCCAGAAAAACAGTTTTTGACATTATTTTACGGTAATTGCACCAAAGGCACTACGATTATCGGATAAAGGTCCAAGACCCACCGTTTCGAAGCTAAGAGATCGGGCTACAATGTTGTAGAAGGCAACTCTGTCCAGTATCGAGTGTAACCAGGTCAAAATTGCAAGATACTACACCAGAACCGCAAAAACAGGTTCACCAATCGCATTGTGGTGCAAACATCATGAATCAACCTAGCTAAGTCCAAATTCAGAAATTCCAAAGCCATCCGAAAGATAAGAAACAGGGCTACATTTCATCAGAAGACCTCAACAACCAATTCGGAAGCATTCCCAACCAAAATAACCAATTACAGACGCAATTCTCACATTCGGGTAAAATCGGGGCTGCAAGGGTAATTCCGTCTTTTCACAAGATACGCTGCTCGTATTGACCTGAAAATTAGAAAATTTCCGGGTTCTCACACTCATTCTTTCGGGGCGTCACAAACTCCCCTCCTTAAAAGAATGTCGTCCTCGACATTCCATCTTATACCAATCAAGTCGAGACATCCCGCAAGAATCACTAATATTTCAGACCAAACCCACTGTCCGGCATCCTAAACTTCAAGCCTAGGATACACTACAAGAATCTGAAGCCTAAGCTCTGATACCAACTGTGACGGCCCCACCTCTCCCTAAGGCGAACCAAAGGGTTCGGCGGGCCGCCTGCCCAACTCTCGCCGGGACTCAGTCGTTCACTACAGTCCTCAAATGAATTACAATATAAATCTCAAATATTACAACATGTTCTTCAATAATTACATGTCATAAGCGAAGCGGAAACTAAATTTTCAACTATACATCAAATGATTCCAAATCCAAACTGTACAAGATATATGCCATCCAGCCACATGAATAAGTACTACTCGCCATTCCTTCGCCTTGAGCCCTGTGGAGGGGAATAAAATCGTTTTGGGGTGAGCTAGAAGCTCAGCGAGTAACCAGTAAAAGCAGTCATCAAATATATTTCACAATAATGCATTTCAATGATGTCATTATTCCAAGATCAAATGTACGTTTATTGCTCTCGTGAGCCAGTGAAATCATTGCACTTGAACACCCAACGCTCAAATAGATCATTTCACATTAACAGTGAGAGGGAGCCCCTTTTTGAGCTCCAGATAACATGAACATGAACCATAAACAGGGTGGAGACGTTGGTGTCCAACACAAGACTTTCCCAGAACTCATTGAAGCCAAAATCATATCTTGAATTCACATTCAAGCACGCATGAGATGCCGTCGAGTAAATAATGCAAGAAACATTTCAATAATAACTTTGGAAACAGTTTAGGGTCACTCACCTCCATGGCTCAGAAACCATCCATCAAATATCATCGCCTTACTCAAATCCAATCCTTAGATCACAAACGCAAAGCAATCAAGCCCTTTAAAAGTTCGGACAGCACTTCCCCTAAATTTACTTACTTTTCCAGCCGTCATGGCTTCATTATATTTCTCATTCAAACCCAAAGGTACACACACAACAACAAGTTCATTCAATAGCCATTCAGCAAGCTCCCAGAAGTACAAATACAAGTCAAGCTAGGGAAATGTCCGGAAATGAAAGTTAAGCTCAAACCCAGAAAAACAGTTTTTGACATTATTTTACGGTAATTGCACCAAAGGCACTACGATTATCGGATAAAGGTCCAAGACCCACCGTTTCGAAGCTAAGAGATCGGGCTACAATGTTGTAGAAGGCAACTCTGTCCAGTATCGAGTGTAACCAGGTCAAAATTGCAAGATACTACACCAGAACCGCAAAAACAGGTTCACCAATCGCATTGTGGTGCAAACATCATGAATCAACCTAGCTAAGTCCAAATTCAGAAATTCCAAAGCCATCCGAAAGATAAGAAACAGGGCTACATTTCATCAGAAGACCTCAACAACCAATTCGGAAGCATTCCCAACCAAAATAACCAATTACAGACGCAATTCTCACATTCGGGTAAAATCGGGGCTGCAAGGGTAATTCCGTCTTTTCACAAGATACGCTGCTCGTATTGACCTGAAAATTAGAAAATTTCCGGGTTCTCACACTCATTCTTTCGGGGCGTCACAAACTCCCCTCCTTAAAAGAATGTCGTCCTCGACATTCCATCTTATACCAATCAAGTCGAGACATCCCGCAAGAATCACTAATATTTCAGACCAAACCCACTGTCCGGCATCCTAAACTTCAAGCCTAGGATACACTACAAGAATCTGAAGCCTAAGCTCTGATACCAACTGTGACGGCCCCACCTCTCCCTAAGGCGAACCAAAGGGTTCGGCGGGCCGCCTGCCCAACTCTCGCCGGGACTCAGTCGTTCACTACAGTCCTCAAATGAATTACAATATAAATCTCAAATATTACAACATGTTCTTCAATAATTACATGTCATAAGCGAAGCGGAAACTAAATTTTCAACTATACATCAAATGATTCCAAATCCAAACTGTACAAGATATATGCCATCCAGCCACATGAATAAGTACTACTCGCCATTCCTTCGCCTTGAGCCCTGTGGAGGGGAATAAAATCGTTTTGGGGTGAGCTAGAAGCTCAGCGAGTAACCAGTAAAAGCAGTCATCAAATATATTTCACAATAATGCATTTCAATGATGTCATGATTCCAAGATCAAATGTACGTTTATTGCTCTCGTGAGCCAGTGAAATCATTGCACTTGAACACCCAACGCTCAAATAGATCATTTCACATTAACAGTGAGAGGGAGCCCCTTCTTGAGCTCCAGATAACATGAACATGAACCATAAACAGGGTGGAGACGTTGGTGTCCAACACAAGACTTTCCCAGAACTCATTGAAGCCAAAATCATATCTTGAATTCACATTCAAGCACGCATGAGATGCCGTCGAGTAAATAATGCAAGAAACATTTCAATAATAACTTTGGAAACAGTTTAGGGTCACTCACCTCCATGGCTCAGAAACCATCCATCAAATATCATCGCCTTACTCAAATCCAATCCTTAGATCACAAACGCAAAGCAATCAAGCCCTTTAAAAGTTCGGACAGCACTTCCCCTAAATTTACTTACTTTTCCAGCCGTCATGGCTTCATTATATTTCTCATTCAAACCCAAAGGTACACACACAACAACAAGTTCATTCAATAGCCATTCAGCAAGCTCCCAGAAGTACAAATACAAGTCAAGCTAGGGAAATGTCCGGAAATGAAAGTTAAGCTCAAACCCAGAAAAACAGTTTTTGACATTATTTTACGGTAATTGCACCAAAGGCACTACGATTATCGGATAAAGGTCCAAGACCCACCGTTTCGAAGCTAAGAGATCGGGCTACAATGTTGTAGAAGGCAACTCTGTCCAGTATCGAGTGTAACCAGGTCAAAATTGCAAGATACTACACCAGAACCGCAAAAACAGGTTCACCAATCGCATTGTGGTGCAAACATCATGAATCAACCTAGCTAAGTCCAAATTCAGAAATTCCAAAGCCATCCGAAAGATAAGAAACAGGGCTACATTTCATCAGAAGACCTCAACAACCAATTCGGAAGCATTCCCAACCAAAATAACCAATTACAGACGCAATTCTCACATTCGGGTAAAATCGGGGCTGCAAGGGTAATTCCGTCTTTTCACAAGATACGCTGCTCGTATTGACCTGAAAATTAGAAAATTTCCGGGTTCTCACACTCATTCTTTCGGGGCGTCACAAACTCCCCTCCTTAAAAGAATGTCGTCCTCGACATTCCATCTTATACCAATCAAGTCGAGACATCCCGCAAGAATCACTAATATTTCAGACCAAACCCACTGTCCGGCATCCTAAACTTCAAGCCTAGGATACACTACAAGAATCTGAAGCCTAAGCTCTGATACCAACTGTGACGGCCCCACCTCTCCCTAAGGCGAACCAAAGGGTTCGGCGGGCCGCCTGCCCAACTCTCGCCGGGACTCAGTCGTTCACTACAGTCCTCAAATGAATTACAATATAAATCTCAAATATTACAACATGTTCTTCAATAATTACATGTCATAAGCGAAGCGGAAACTAAATTTTCAACTATACATCAAATGATTCCAAATCCAAACTGTACAAGATATATGCCATCCAGCCACATGAATAAGTACTACTGGCCATTCCTTCGCCTTGAGCCCTGTGGAGGGGAATAAAATCGTTTTGGGGTGAGCTAGAAGCTCAGCGAGTAACCAGTAAAAGCAGTCATCAAATATATTTCACAATAATGCATTTCAATGATGTCATGATTCCAAGATCAAATGTACGTTTATTGCTCTCGTGAGCCAGTGAAATCATTGCACTTGAACACCCAACGCTCAAATAGATCATTTCACATTAACAGTGAGAGGGAGCCCCTTTTTGAGCTCCAGATAACATGAACATGAACCATAAACAGGGTGGAGACGTTGGTGTCCAACACAAGACTTTCCCAGAACTCATTGAAGCCAAAATCATATCTTGAATTCACATTCAAGCACGCATGAGATGCCGTCGAGTAAATAATGCAAGAAACATTTCAATAATAACTTTGGAAACAGTTTAGGGTCACTCACCTCCATGGCTCAGAAACCATCCATCAAATATCATCGCCTTACTCAAATCCAATCCTTAGATCACAAACGCAAAGCAATCAAGCCCTTTAAAAGTTCGGACAGCACTTCCCCTAAATTTACTTACTTTTCCAGCCGTCATGGCTTCATTATATTTCTCATTCAAACCCAAAGGTACACACACAACAACAAGTTCATTCAATAGCCATTCAGCAAGCTCCCAGAAGTACAAATACAAGTCAAGCTAGGGAAATGTCCGGAAATGAAAGTTAAGCTCAAACCCAGAAAAATAGTTTTTGACATTATTTTACGGTAATTGCACCAAAGGCACTACGATTATCAGATAAAGGTCCAAGACCCACCGTTTCGAAGCTAAGAGATCGGGCTACAATGTTGTAGAAGGCAACTCTATCCAGTATCGAGTGTAACCAGGTCAAAATTGCAAGATACTACACCAGAACCGTAAAAACAGGTTCACCAATCGCATTGTGGTGCAAACATCATGAATCAACCTAGCTAAGTCCAAATTCCGAAATTCCAAAGCCATCCGAAAGATAAGAAACAGGGCTACATTTCATCAGAAGACCTCAACAACCAATTCGGAAGCATTCCCAACCAAAATAACCAATTACAGACGCAATTCTCACATTCTGGTAAAACCAGGGCAGCAAGGGTAATTCCGTCTTTTCACAAGATACGCTGCTCGGATTGACCTGAAAATTAGAAAATTTTCGGGTTCTCACACTCATTCTTTCGGGGCGTCACAAACTCCCCTCCTTAAAAGAATGTCGTCCTCGACATTCCATCTTATACCAATCAAGTCGAGACATCTCGCAAGAATCACTAATATTTCAGACCAAACCCACTGTCCGGCATCCTAAACTTCAAGCCTAGGATACACTACAAGAATCTGAAGCCTAAGCTCTGATACCAACTGTGACGGCCCCACCTCCCCCTAAGGCGAACCAAAGGGTTCGGCGGGCCGCCTGCCCAACTCTCGCCGGGACTCAGTCGTTCACTACAGTCCTCAAATGAATTACAATATAAATCTCAAATATTACAACATGTTCTTCAATAATTACATGTCATAAGCGAAGCGGAAACTAAATTTTCAACTATACATCAAATGATTCCAAATCCAAACTGTACAAGATATATGCCATCCAGCCGCATGAATAAGTACTACTCGCCATTCCTTCGCCTTGAGCCCTGTGGAGGTGAATAAAATCGTTTTGGGGTGAGCTAGAAGCTCAGCGAGTAACCAGTAAAAGCAGTCATCAAATATATTTCACAATAATGCATTTCAATGATGTCATGATTCCAAGATCAAATGTACATTTATTACTCTCGTGAGCCAGTGAAATCATTGCACTTGAACACCCAACGCTCAAATAGATCATTTCACATTAACAGTGAGAGGGAGCCCCTTTTTGAGCTCCAGATAACATGAACATGAACCATAAACAGGGTGGAGACGTTGGTGTCCAACACAAGACTTTCCCAGAACTCATTGAAGCCAAAATCATATCTTGAATTCACATTCAAGCACGCATGAGATGCCGTCGAGTAAATAATGCAAGAAACATTTCAATAATAACTTTGGAAACTGTTTAGGGTCACTCACCTCCATGGCTCAGAAACCATCCATCAAATATCATCGCCTTACTCAAATCCAAGCCTTAGATCACAAACGCAAAGCAATCAAGCCCTTTAAAAGTTCGGACAGCACTTCCCCTAAATTTACTTAATTTTCCAGCCGTCATGGCTTCATTATATTTCTCATTCAAACCCAAAGGTACACACACAACAACAAGTTCATTCAATAGCCATTCAACAAGCTCCCAGAAGTACAAATACAAGTCAAGCTAGGGAAATGTCCGGAAATGAAAGTTAAGCTCAAACCCAGAAAAATAGTTTTTGACATTATTTTACGGTAATTGCACCAAAGGCACTACGATTATCGGATAAAGGTCCAAGACCCACCGTTTCGAAGCTAAGAGATCGGGCTACAATGTTGTAGAAGGCAACTCTGTCCAGTATCGAGTGTAACCAGGTCAAAATTGCAAGATACTACACCAGAACCGCAAAAACAGGTTCACCAATCGCATTGTGGTGCAAACATCATGAATCAACCTAGCTAAGTCCAAATTCAGAAATTCCAAAGCCATCCGAAAGATAAGAAACAGGGCTACATTTCATCAGAAGACCTCAACAACCAATTCGGAAGCATTCCCAACCAAAATAACCAATTACAGACGCAATTCTCACATTCGGGTAAAATCGGGGCTGCAAGGGTAATTCCGTCTTTTCAGAAGATACGCTGCTCGGATTGACCTGAAAATTAGAAAATTTCCGGGTTCTCACACTCATTCTTTCGGGGCGTCACAAACTCCCCTCCTTAAAAGAATGTCGTCCTCGACATTCCATCTTATACCAATCAAGTCGAGACATCCCGCAAGAATCACTAATATTTCAGACCAAACCCACTGTCCGGCATCCTAAACTTCAAGCCTAGGATACACTACAAGAATCTGAAGCCTAAGCTCTGATACCAACTGTGACGGCCCCACCTCTCCCTAAGGCGAACCAAAGGGTTCGGCGGGCCGCCTGCCCAGCTCTCGCCGGGACTCAATCGTTCACTACAGTCCTCAAATGAATTACAATATAAATCTCAAATATTACAACATGTTCTTCAATAATTACATGTCATAAGCGAAGCGGAAACTAAATTTTTAACTATACATCAAATGATTCCAAATCCAAACTGTACAAGATATATGCCATCCAGCCACATGAATAAGTACTACTCGCCATTCCTTCGCCTTGAGCCCTGTGGAGGGGAATAAAATCGTTTTGGGGTGAGCTAGAAGCTCAGCGAGTAACCAGTAAAAGCAGTCATCAAATATATTTCACAATAATGCATTTCAATGATGTCATGATTCCAAGATCAAATGTACGTTTATTGCTCTCGTGAGCCAGTGAAATCATTGCACTTGAACACCCAACGCTCAAATAGATCATTTCACATTAACAGTGAGAGGGAGCCCCTTTTTGAGCTCCAGATAACATGAACATGAACCATAAACAGGGTGGAGACGTTGGTGTCCAGCACAAGATTTTCCCAGAACTCATTGAAGCCAAAATCATATCATGAATTCACATGCAAGCACGCATGAGATGCCGTCGAGTAAATAATGCCAGAGACATTTCAATAATAACTTTGGAAACAGTTTAGCGTCACTCACCTCCATGGCTCAGAAACCATCCATCAAATATCATCACCTTACTCAAATCCAAGCCTTAGATCACAAACGCAAAGCAATCAAGCCCTTTAAAAGTTCGGACAGCACTTCCCCTAAATTTGCTTACTTTTCCAGCCGTCATGGCTTCATTATATTTCTCATTCAAACCCAAAGGTACACACACAACAACAAGTTCATTCAATAGCCATTCAGCAAGCTCCCAGAAGTACAAATACAAGTCAAGCTAGGGAAATGTCCGGAAATGAAAGTTAAGCTCAAACCCAGAAAAATAGTTTTTGACATTATTTTACGGTAATTGCACCAAAGGCACTACGATTATCGGATAAAGGTCCAAGACCCACCGTTTCGAAGCTAAGAGATCGGGCTACAATGTTGTAGAAGGCAACTCTGTCCAGTATCGAGTGTAACCAGGTCAAAATTGCAAGATACTACACCAGAACCGCAAAAACAGGTTCACCAATCGCATTGTGGTGCAAACATCATGAATCAACCTAGCTAAGTCCAAATTCAGAAATTCCAAAGCCATCCGAAAGATAAGAAACAGGGCTACATTTCATCAGAAGACCTCAACAACCAATTCGGAAGCATTCCCAACCAAAATAACCAATTACAGACGCAATTCTCACATTCGGGTAAAATCGGGGCTGCAAGGGTAATTCCGTCTTTTCAGAAGATACGCTGCTCGGATTGACCTGAAAATTAGAAAATTTCCGGGTTCTCACACTCATTCTTTCGGGGCGTCACAAACTCCCCTCCTTAAAAGAATGTCGTCCTCGACATTCCATCTTATACCAATCAAGTCGAGACATCCCGCAAGAATCACTAATATTTCAGACCAAACCCACTGTCCGGCATCCTAAACTTCAAGCCTAGGATACACTACAAGAATCTGAAGCCTAAGCTCTGATACCAACTGTGACGGCCCCACCTCTCCCTAAGGCGAACCAAAGGGTTCGGCGGGCCGCCTGCCCAGCTCTCGCCGGGACTCAATCGTTCACTACAGTCCTCAAATGAATTACAATATAAATCTCAAATATTACAACATGTTCTTCAATAATTACATGTCATAAGCGAAGCGGAAACTAAATTTTTAACTATACATCAAATGATTCCAAATCCAAACTGTACAAGATATATGCCATCCAGCCACATGAATAAGTACTACTCGCCATTCCTTCGCCTTGAGCCCTGTGGAGGGGAATAAAATCGTTTTGGGGTGAGCTAGAAGCTCAGCGAGTAACCAGTAAAAGCAGTCATCAAATATATTTCACAATAATGCATTTCAATGATGTCATGATTCCAAGATCAAATGTACGTTTATTGCTCTCGTGAGCCAGTGAAATCATTGCACTTGAACACCCAACGCTCAAATAGATCATTTCACATTAACAGTGAGAGGGAGCCCCTTTTTGAGCTCCAGATAACATGAACATGAACCATAAACAGGGTGGAGACGTTGGTGTCCAGCACAAGATTTTCCCAGAACTCATTGAAGCCAAAATCATATCATGAATTCACATGCAAGCACGCATGAGATGCCGTCGAGTAAATAATGCCAGAGACATTTCAATAATAACTTTGGAAACAGTTTAGCGTCACTCACCTCCATGGCTCAGAAACCATCCATCAAATATCATCACCTTACTCAAATCCAAGCCTTAGATCACAAACGCAAAGCAATCAAGCCCTTTAAAAGTTCGGACAGCACTTCCCCTAAATTTGCTTACTTTTCCAGCCGTCATGGCTTCATTATATTTCTCATTCAAACCCAAAGGTACACACACAACAACAAGTTCATTCAATAGCCATTCAGCAAGCTCCCAGAAGTACAAATACAAGTCAAGCTAGGGAAATGTCCGGAAATGAAAGTTAAGCTCAAACCCAGAAAAACAGTTTTTGACATCATTTTACGGTAATGGCACCAAAGGCACTACGATTATCGGATGAAGGTCCAAGACCCACCGTTTCGAAGCTAAGAGATCGGGCTACAATGTTGTAGAAGGCAACTCTGTCCAGTATCGAGTGTAACCAGGTCAAAAATGCAAGATACTACACCAGAACCGCAAAAACAGGTTCACCAATCGCATTGTGGTGCAAACATCATGAATCAACCTACCTAAGTCCAAATTCAGAAATTTCAAAGCCATCCGAAAGATAAGAAACAGGGCTACATTTCATCAGAAGACCTCAACAACCAATTCGGAAGCATTCCCAACCAAAATAACCAATTACAGACGCAATTCTCACATTCGGGTAAAATCGGGGCTGCAAGGGTAATTCCGTCTTTTCACAAGATACGCTGCTCGGATTGACCTGAAAATTAGAAAATTTCCAGGTTCTCACACTCATTCTTTCGGGGCGTCACAAACTCCCCTCCTTAAAAGAATGTCGTCCTCGACATTCCATCTTATACCAATCAAGTCGAGACATCCCGCAAGAATCACTAATATTTCAGACCAAACCCACTGTCCGGCATCCTAAACTTCAAGCCTAGGATACACTACAAGAATCTGAAGCCTAAGCTCTGATACCAACTGTGACGGCCCCACCTCCCCCTAAGGCGAACCAAAAGGTTCGGCGGGCCGCCTGCCCAGCTCTCGCCGGGACTCAGTCGTTCACTACAGTCCTCAAATGAATTACAATATAAATCTCAAATATTACAACATGTTCTTCAATAATTACATGTCATAACCGAAGCGAAAAGTAAATTTTCAACTATACATCAAATGATTCCAAATCCAAACTGTACAAGATATATGCCATCCAGCCACATGAATAAGTACTACTCGCCCTTCCTTCGCCTTGAGCCCTGTGGAGGGGAATAAAATCGTTTTGGGGTGAGCTAGAAGCTCAGCGAGTAACCAGTAAAAGCAGTCATCAAATATATTTCACAATAATGCATTTCGATGATGTCATGATTCCAAGATCAAATGTATGTTTATTGCTCTCGTGAGCCAGTGAAATCATTGGACTTGAACACCCAACGCTCAAATAGATCATTTCACATTAACAGTGAGAGGGAGCCCCTTTTTGAGCTCCAGATAACATGAACATGAACCATAAACAGGGTGGAGACGTTGGTGTCCAGCACAAGACTTTTCCAGAACTCATTGAAGCCAAAATCATATCATGAATTCACATGCAAGCACGCATGAGATGCCGTCGAGTAAATAATGCCAGAAACATTTTAATAATAACTTTGGAAACAGTTTAGGGTCACTCACCTCCATGGCTCAGAAACCATCCATCAAATATCATCGCCTTACTCAAATCCAAGCCTTAGATCACAAACGCAAAGCAATCAAGCCCTTTAAAAGTTCGGACAGCACTTCCCCTAAATTTGCTTACTTTTCCAGCCGTCATGGCTTCATTATATTTCTCATTCAAACCCAAAGGTACAAACACAACAACAAGTTCATTCAATAGCCATTCAGCAAGCTCCCAGAAGTACAAATACAAGTCAAGCTAGGGAAAAGTCCGGAAATGAAAGTTAAGCTCAAACCCAGAAAAACAGTTTTTGACATCATTTTGCGGTAATGGCACCAAAGGCACTACGATTATCGGATGAAGGTCCAAGACCCACCGTTTCGAAGCTAAGAGATCGGGCTACAATGCTGAAGAAGGCAACTCTGTCCAGTATCGAGTGTATCCAGGTCAAAAATGCAAGATACTACACCAGAACCGCAAAAACAGGTCCACCAATCGCATTCTGGTGTAAACATCATAAATCAACCTACTTAAGTCCAAATTCAGAAATGCCAAAGCCATCCGAAAGATAAGAAACAGGGCTACATTTCATCAGAAGACCTCAACAACCAATTCGGAAGCATTCCCAACCAAAATAACCAATTACAGACGCAATTCTCACATTCGGGTAAAATCGGGGCTGCAAGGGTAATTCCGTCTTTTCAGAAGATACGCTGCTCGGATTGACCTGAAAATTAGAAAATTTCCGGGTTCTCACACTCATTCTTTCGGGGCGTCACAAACTCCCCTCCTTAAAAGAATGTCGTCCTCGACATTCCATCTTATACCAATCAAGTCGAGACATCCCGCAAGAATCACTAATATTTCAGACCAAACCCACTGTCCGGCATCCTAAACTTCAAGCCTAGGATACACTACAAGAATCTGAAGCCTAAGCTCTGATACCAACTGTGACGGCCCCACCTCTCCCTAAGGCGAACCAAAGGGTTCGGCGGGCCGCCTGCCCAGCTCTCGCCGGGACTCAATCGTTCACTACAGTCCTCAAATGAATTACAATATAAATCTCAAATATTACAACATGTTCTTCAATAATTACATGTCATAAGCGAAGCGGAAACTAAATTTTTAACTATACATCAAATGATTCCAAATCCAAACTGTACAAGATATATGCCATCCAGCCACATGAATAAGTACTACTCGCCATTCCTTCGCCTTGAGCCCTGTGGAGGGGAATAAAATCGTTTTGGGGTGAGCTAGAAGCTCAGCGAGTAACCAGTAAAAGCAGTCATCAAATATATTTCACAATAATGCATTTCAATGATGTCATGATTCCAAGATCAAATGTACGTTTATTGCTCTCGTGAGCCAGTGAAATCATTGCACTTGAACACCCAACGCTCAAATAGATCATTTCACATTAACAGTGAGAGGGAGCCCCTTTTTGAGCTCCAGATAACATGAACATGAACCATAAACAGGGTGGAGACGTTGGTGTCCAGCACAAGATTTTCCCAGAACTCATTGAAGCCAAAATCATATCATGAATTCACATGCAAGCACGCATGAGATGCCGTCGAGTAAATAATGCCAGAGACATTTCAATAATAACTTTGGAAACAGTTTAGCGTCACTCACCTCCATGGCTCAGAAACCATCCATCAAATATCATCACCTTACTCAAATCCAAGCCTTAGATCACAAACGCAAAGCAATCAAGCCCTTTAAAAGTTCGGACAGCACTTCCCCTAAATTTGCTTACTTTTCCAGCCGTCATGGCTTCATTATATTTCTCATTCAAACCCAAAGGTACACACACAACAACAAGTTCATTCAATAGCCATTCAGCAAGCTCCCAGAAGTACAAATACAAGTCAAGCTAGGGAAATGTCCGGAAATGAAAGTTAAGCTCAAACCCAGAAAAACAGTTTTTGACATCATTTTACGGTAATGGCACCAAAGGCACTACGATTATCGGATGAAGGTCCAAGACCCACCGTTTCGAAGCTAAGAGATCGGGCTACAATGTTGTAGAAGGCAACTCTGTCCAGTATCGAGTGTAAACAGGTCAAAAATGCAAGATACTACACCAGAACCGCAAAAACAGGTTCACCGATCGCATTGTGGTGCAAACATCATGAATCAACCTACCTAAGTCCAAATTCAGAAATTTCAAAGCCATCCGAAAGATAAGAAACAGGGCTACATTTCATCAGAAGAGCTCAACAACCAATTCGGAAGCATTCCCAACCAAAATAACCAATTACAGACGCAATTCTCACATTCGGGTAAAATCGGGGCTGCAAGGGTAATTCCGTCTTTTCACAAGATACGCTGCTCGGATTGACCTGAAAATTAGAAAATTTCCAGGTTCTCACACTCATTCTTTCGGGGCGTCACAAACTCCCCTCCTTAAAAGAATGTCGTCCTCGACATTCCATCTTATACCAATCAAGTCGAGACATCCCGCAAGAATCACTAATATTTCAGACCAAACCCACTGTCCGGCATCCTAAACTTCAAGCCTAGGATACACTACAAGAATCTGAAGCCTAAGCTCTGATACCAACTGTGACGGCCCCACCTCCCCCTAAGGCGAACCAAAAGGTTCGGCGGGCCGCCTGCCCAGCTCTCGCCGGGACTCAGTCGTTCACTACAGTCCTCAAATGAATTACAATATAAATCTCAAATATTACAACATGTTCTTCAATAATTACATGTCATAACCGAAGCGAAAAGTAAATTTTCAACTATACATCAAATGATTCCAAATCCAAACTGTACAAGATATATGCCATCCAGCCACATGAATAAGTACTACTCGCCCTTCCTTCGCCTTGAGCCCTGTGGAGGGGAATAAAATCGTTTTGGGGTGAGCTAGAAGCTCAGCGAGTAACCAGTAAAAGCAGTCATCAAATATATTTCACAATAATGCATTTCGATGATGTCATGATTCCAAGATCAAATGTACGTTTATTGCTCTCGTGAGCCAGTGAAATCATTGGACTTGAACACCCAACGCTCAAATAGATCATTTCACATTAACAGTGAGAGGGAGCCCCTTTTTGAGCTCCAGATAACATGAACATGAACCATAAACAGGGTGGAGACGTTGGTGTCCAGCACAAGACTTTTCCAGAACTCATTGAAGCCAAAATCATATCATGAATTCACATGCAAGCACGCATGAGATGCCGTCGAGTAAATAATGCCAGAAACATTTTAATAATAACTTTGGAAACAGTTTAGGGTCACTCACCTCCATGGCTCAGAAACCATCCATCAAATATCATCGCCTTACTCAAATCCAAGCCTTAGATCACAAACGCAAAGCAATCAAGCCCTTTAAAAGTTCGGACAGCACTTCCCCTAAATTTGCTTACTTTTCCAGCCGTCATGGCTTCATTATATTTCTCATTCAAACCCAAAGGTACAAACACAACAACAAGTTCATTCAATAGCCATTCAGCAAGCTCCCAGAAGTACAAATACAAGTCAAGCTAGGGAAAAGTCCGGAAATGAAAGTTAAGCTCAAACCCAGAAAAACAGTTTTTGACATCATTTTGCGGTAATGGCACCAAAGGCACTACGATTATCGGATGAAGGTCCAAGACCCACCGTTTCGAAGCTAAGAGATCGGGCTACAATGCTGAAGAAGGCAACTCTGTCCAGTATCGAGTGTATCCAGGTCAAAAAAGCAAGATACTACACCAGAACCGCAAAAACAGGTCCACCAATCGCATTCTGGTGTAAACATCATAAATCAACCTACTTAAGTCCAAATTCAGAAATGCCAAAGCCATCCGAAAGATAAGAAACAGGGCTACATTTCATCAGAAGACCTCAACAACCAATTCGGAAGCATTCCCAACCAAAATAACCAATTACAGACGCAATTCTCACATTCTGGTAAAACCAGGGCAGCAAGGGTAATTCCGTCTTTTCACAAGATACGCTGCTCGAATTGACCTGAAAATTAGAAAATTTCCGGGTTCTCACACTCATTCTTTCGGGGCGTCACAAACTCCACTCCTTAAAAGAATTTCGTCCTCGACATTCCATCTTATACCAATCAAGTCGAGACATCCCGCAAGAATCACTAATATTTCAGACCAAACCCACTGTCCGGCATCCTAAACTTCAAGCCTAGAATACACTACAAGAATCTGAAGCCTAAGCTCTGATACCAACTGTGACGGCCCCACCTCTCCCTAAGGCGAACCAAAGGGTTCGGCGGTCCGCCTGCCCAGCTCTCGCCGGGACTCAGTCGTTCACTACAGTCCTCAAATGAATTACAATATAAATCTCAAATATTACAACATGTCCTTCAATAATTACATGTCATAACCGAAGCGGAAAGTAAATTTTCAACTATACATCAAATGATTCCAAATCCAAACTGTACAAGATATATGCCATCCAGCCACATGAATAAGTACTACTCGCCCTTCATTCGCCTTTAGCCCTGTGGAGGGGAATAAAATCGTTTTGGGGTGAGGTAGAAGCTCAGCGAGTAACCAGTAAAAGCAGTCATCAAATATATTTCACAATAATGCATTTCAATGATGTCATGATTCCAAGATCAAATGTACGTTTATTGCTCTCGTGAGCCAGTGAAATCATTGCACTTGAACACCCAACGCTCAAATAGATCATTTCACATTAACAGTGAGAGGGAGCCCTTTTTGAGCTCCAGATAACATGAACATGAACCATTAATAGGGTGGAGACGTTGGTGTCCAGCACAAGACTTTCCCAGAACTCATTGAAGCCAAAATCATATCATGAATTCACATGCAAGCACGCATGAGATGCCGTCGAGTAAATAATGCCAGAAACATTTCAATAATAACTTTGAAAACAGTTTAGGGTCACTCACCTCCATGGCTCAGAAACCATCCATCAAATATCATCGCCTTACTCAAATCCAAGCCTTAGATCACAAACGCAAAGCAATCAAGCCCTTTAAAAGTTCGGACAGCACTTCCCCTAAATTTGCTTACTTTTCCAGCCGTCATGGCTTCATTATATTTCTCATTCAAACCCAAAGGTACAAACACAACAACAAGTTCATTCAATAGCCATTCAGCAAGCTCCCAGAAGTACAAATACAAGTCAAGCTAGGGAAATGTCTGGAAATGAAAGTTAAGCTCAAACCCAGAAAAACTGTTTTTGACATCATTTTGCGGTAATGGCACCAAAGGCACTACGATTATCGGATGAAGGTCCAAGACCCACCGTTTCGAAGCTAAGAGATCGGGCTACAATGCTGAAGAAGGCAACTCTGTCCAGTATCGAGTGTATCCAGGTCAAAAATGCAAGATACTACACCAGAACCGCAAAACCAGGTCCAACAATCGCATTCTGGTGCAAACATCATAAATCAACCTACCTAAGTCCAAATTCAGAAATTCCAAAGCCATCCGAAAGATAAGAAACAGGGCTACATTTCATCAGAAGACCTCAACAACCAATTCGGAAGCATTCCCAACCAAAATAACCAATTACAGACGCAATTCTCACATTCTGGTAAAACCAGGGCAGCAAGGGTAATTTCATCTTTTCACAAGATACGCTGCTCGGATTGACCTGAAAATTAGAAAATTTCCGGGTTCTCACACTCATTCTTTCGGGGCGTCACAAACTCCCCTCCTTAAAAGAATGTCGTCCTCGACATTCCATCTTATACCAATCAAGTCGATACATCCCGCAAGAATCACTAATATTTCAGACCAAACCCACTGTCCGGCATCCTAAACTTCAAGCCTAGAATACACTACAAGAATCTGAAGCCTAAGCTCTGATACCAACTGTGACGGCCCCACCTCCCCCTAAGGCGAACCAAAGGGTTCGGCGGGCCGCCTGCCCAGTTCTCGCCGGGACTCAGTCGTTCACTACAGTCCTCAAATGAATTACAATATAAATCTCAAATATTACAACATGTCCTTCAATAATTACATGTCATAACCGAAGCGGAAAGTAAATTTTCAACTATACATCAAATGATTCCAAATCCAAACTGTACAAGATATATGCCATCCAGCCACATGAATAAGTACTACTCGCCCTTCCTTCGCCTTTTAGCCCTGTGGAGGGGAATAAAATCGTTTTGGGGTGAGCTAGAAGCTCAGCGAGTAACCAGTAAAAGCAGTCATCAAATATATTTCACAATAATGCATTTCAATGATGTCATGATTCCAAGATCAAATGTACGTTTATTGCTCTCGTGAGCCAGTGAAATCATTGCACTTGAACACCCAACGCTCAAATAGATCATTTCACATTAACAGTGAGAGGGAGCCCTTTTTGAGCTCCAGATAACATGAACATGAACCATAAACAGGGTGGAGACGTTGGTGTCCAGCACAAGACTTTCCCAGAACTCATTGAAGCCAAAATCATATCATGAATTCACATGCAAGCACGCATGAGATGCCGTCGAGTAAATAATGCCAGAAACATTTCAATAATAACTTTGGAAACAGTTTAGGGTCACTCACCTCCATGGCTCAGAAACCATCCATCAAATATCATCGCCTTACTCAAATCCAAGCCTTAGATCACAAACGCAAAGCAATCAAGCCCTTTAAAAGTTCGGACAGCACTTCCCCTAAATTTGCTTACTTTTCCAGCCGTCATGGCTTCATTATATTTCTCATTCAAACCCAAAGGTACAAAAACAACAACAAGTTCATTCAATAGCCATTCAGCAAGCTCCCAGAAGTACAAATACAAGTCAAGCTAGGGAAATGTCCGGAAATGAAAGTTAAGCTCAAACCCAGAAAAACAATTTTTGACATCATTTTGCGGTAATGGCACCAAAGGTACTACGATTATCGGATGAAGGTTCAAGACCCACCGTTTCGAAGCTAAGAGATCGGGCTACAATGCTGAAGAAGGCAACTCTGTCCAGTATCGAGTGTATCTAGGTCAAAAATGCAAGATACTACACCAGAACCGCAAAACCAGGTCCAACAATCGCATTCTGGTGCAAACATCATAAATCAACCTACCTAAGTCCAAATTCAGAAATTCCAAAGCCATCTGAAAGATAAGAAACAGGGCTATATTTCATCAGAAGACCTCAACAACCAATTCGGAAGCATTCCCAACCAAAATAACCAATTACAGACGCAATTCTCACATTCTGGTAAAACCAGGGCAGCAAGGGTAATTCCGTCTTTTCAGAAGATACGCTGCTCGGATTGACCTGAAAATTAGAAAATTTCCAGGTTCTCACACTCATTCTTTCGGGGCGTCACAAACTCCCCTCCTTAAAAGAATGTCGTCCTCGACATTCCATCTTATACCAATCAAGTCGAGACATCCCGCAAGAATCACTAATATTTCAGACCAAACCCACTGTCCGGCATCCTAAACTTCAAGCCTAGGATACACTACAAGAATCTGAAGCCTAAGCTCTGATACCAACTGTGACGGCCCCACCTCCCCCTAAGGCGAACCAAAGGGTTCGGCGGGCTGCCTGCCCAGCTCTCGCCGGGACTCAGTCGTTCACTACAGTCCTCAAATGAATTACAATATAAATCTCAAATATTACAACATGTCCTTCAATAATTACATGTCATAACCGAAGCGGAAAGTAAATTTTCAACTATACATCAAATGATTCCAAATCCAAACTGTACAAGATATATGCCATCCAGCCACATGAATAAGTACTACTCGCCCTTCCTTCGCCTTTAGCCCTGTGGAGGGGAATAAAATCGTTTTGGGGTGAGCTAGAAGCTCAGCGAGTAACCAGTAAAAGCAGTCATCAAATATATTTCACAATAATGCATTTCAATGATGTCATGATTCCAAGATCAAATGTACGTTTATTGCTCTCGTGAGCCAGTGAAATCATTGCACTTGAACACCCAACACTCAAATAGATCATTTCACATTAACAATGAGAGGGAGCCCTTTTTGAGCTCCAGATAACATGAACATGAACCATAAACAGGGTGGAGACGTTGGTGTCCAGCACAAGACTTTCCCAGAACTCATTGAAGCCAAAATCATATCATGAATTCACATGCAAGCACGCATGAGATGCCGTCGAGTAAATAATGCCAGAAACATTTCAATAATAACTTTGGAAACAGTTTAGGGTCACTCACCTCCATGGCTCAGAAACCGTCCATCAAATATCATCGCCTTACTCAAATCCAAGCCTTAGATCACAAACGCAAAGCAATCAAGCCCTTTAAAAGTTCGGACAGCACTTCCCCTAAATTTGCTTACTTTTCCAGCCGTCATGGCTTCATTATATTTCTCATTCAAACCCAAAGGTACAAACACAACAACAAGTTCATTCAATAGCCATTCAGCAAGCTCCCAGAAGTACAAATACAAGTCAAGCTAGGGAAAAGTCCGGAAATGAAAGTTAAGCTCAAACCCAGAAAAACAGTTTTTGACATCATTTTGCGGTAATGGCACCAAAGGCACTACGATTATCGGATGAAGGTCCAAGACCCACCGTTTCGAAGCTAAGAGATCGGGCTACAATGCTGAAGAAGGCAACTCTGTCCAGTATCGAGTGTATCCAGGTCAAAAATGCAACATACTACACCAGAACCGCAAAAATAGGTCCACCAATCGCATTCTGGTGCAAACATCATAAATCAACCTACTTAAGTCCAAATTCAGAAATTCCAAAGCCATCCGAAAGATAAGAAACAGGGCTACATTTCATCAGAAGACCTCAACAACCAATTCGGAAGCATTCCGAACCAAAATAACCAATTACAGACGCAATTCTCACATTCTGGTAAAACCAGGGCAGCAAGGGTAATTCCGTCTTTTCACAAGATACGCTGCTCGGATTGACCTGAAAATTAGAAAATTTCCGGATTCTCAAACTCATTCTTTCGGGGCGTCACAAACTCCCCTCCTTAAAAGAATGTCGTCCTCGACATTCCATCTTATACCAATCAAGTCGAGACATCCCGCAAGAATCACTAATATTTCAGACCAAACCCACTGTCCGGCATCCTAATCTTCAAGCCTAGAATACACTACAAGAATCTGAAGCCTAAGCTCTGATACCAACTGTGACGGCCCCACCTCCCCCTAAGGCGAACCAAAGGGTTCGGCGGGCCGCCTGCCCAGCTCTCGCCGGGACTCAGTCGTTCACTACAGTTCTCAAATGAATTACAATATAAATCTCAAATATTACAACATGTCCTTCAATAATTACATGTCATAACCGAAGCGGAAAGTAAATTTTCAACTATACATCAAATGATTCCAAATCCAAACTGTACAAGATATATGTCATCCAGCCACATGAATAAGTACTACTCGCCCTTCCTTCGCCTTTAGCCCTGTGGAGGGGAATAAAATCGTTTTGGGGTGAGCTAGAAGCTCAGCGAGTAACCAGTAAAAGCAGTCATCAAATATATTTCACAATAATGCATTTCAATGATGTCATGATTCCAAGATCAAATGTACGTTTATTGCTCTCGTGAGCCAGTGAAATCATTGCACTTGAATACCCAACGCTCAAATAGATCATTTCACATTAACAGTGAGAGGGAGCACTTTTTGAGCTCCAGATAACATGAACATGAACCATAAACAGGGTGGAGACGTTGGTGTCCAGCACAAGACTTTCCCAGAACTCATTGAAGCCAAAATCATATCATGAATTCACATGCAAGCACGCATGAGATGCCGTCGAGTAAATAATGCAAGAAACATTTCAATAATAACTTTGGAAACAGTTTAGGGTCACTCACCTCCATGGCTCAGAAACCATCCATCAAATATCATCGCCTTACTCAAATCCAAGCCTTAGATCACAAACGCAAAGCAATCAAGCCCTTTAAAAGTTCGGACAGCACTTCCCCTAAATTTGCTTACGTTTCCAGCCGTCATGGCTTCATTATATTTCTCATTCAAACCCAAAGGTACAAACACAACAACAAGTTCATTCAATAGCCATTCAGCAAGCTCCCAGAAGTACAAATACAAGTCAAGCTAGGGAAAAGTCCGGAAATGAAAGTTAAGCTCAAACCCAGAAAAATAGTTTTTGACATCATTTTGCGGTAATGGCACCAAAGGCACTACGATTATCGGATGAATGTCCAAGACCCACCGTTTCGAAGCTAAGAGATCGGGCTACAATGCTGAAGAAGGCAACTCCGTCCAATATCGAGTGTATCCAGGTCAAAAATGCAAGATACTACACCAGAACCGCAAAACCAGGTCCACCAATTGCATTCTGGTGCAAACATCATAAATCAACCTACCTAAGTCCAAATTCAGAAATTCCAAAGCCATCCGAAAGATAAGAAACAGGGCTACATTTCATCAGAAGACCTCAACAACCAATTCGGAAGCATTCCCAACCAAAATAACCAATTACAGACGCAATTCTCACATTCTGGTAAAACCAGGGCAGCAAGGGTAATTCCGTCTTTTCACAAGATACGCTGCTCGGATTGACCTGAAAATTAGAAAATTTTCGGGTTCTCACACTCATTCTTTCGGGGCGTCACAAACTCCCCTCCTTAAAAGAATGTCGTCCTCGACATTCCATCTTATACCAATCAAGTCGAGACATCCCGCAAGAATCACTAATATTTCAGACCAAACCCACTGTCCGGCATCCTAATCTTCAAGCCTAGAATACACTACAAGAATCTGAAGCCTAAGCTCTGATACCAACTGTGACGGCCCCACCTCCCCCTAAGGCGAACCAAAGGGTTCGGCGGGCCGCCTGCCCAGCTCTCGCCGGGACTCAGTCGTTCACTACAGTCCTCAAATGAATTACAATATAAATCTCAAATATTACAACAGTCCTTCAATAATTACATGTCATAACCGAAGCGGAAAGTAAATTTTCAACTATACATCAAATGATTCCAAATCCAAACTGTACAAGATATATGCCATCCAGCCACATGAATAAGTACTACTCGCCCTTCCTTCGTCTTGAGCCCTGTGGAGGGGAATAAAATCGTTTTGGGGTGAGCTAGAAGCTCAGCGAGTAACCAGTAAAAGCAGTCATCAAATATATTTCACAATAATGCATTTCAATGATGTCATGATTCCAAGATCAAATGTACGTTTATTGCTCTCGTGAGCCAGGGAAATCATTGCACTTGAACACCCAACGCTCAAATAGATCATTTCACATTAACAGTGAGAGGGAGCCCTTTTTGAGCTCCAGATAACATAAACATGAACCATAAACAGGGTCGAGATGTTGGTGTCCAGCACAAGACTTTCCCAGAACTCATTGAAACCAAAATCATATCTTGAATTCACATTCAAGCACGCATGAGATGCCGTCGAGTAAATAATGCAAGAAACATTTCAATAATAACTTTGGAAACAGTTTAGGGTCACTCACCTCCATGGCTCAGAAACCATCCATCAAATATCATCGCCTTACTCAAATCCAAGCCTTAGATCACAAACGCAAAGCAATCAAGCCCTTTAAAAGTTCGGACAGCACTTCCCCTAAATTTGCTTACTTTTCCAGCCGTCATGGCTTCATTATATTTCTCATTCAAACCCAAAGGTACAAACACAACAACAAGTTCATTCAATAGCCATTCAGCAAGCTCCCAGAAGTACAAATACAAGTCAAGCTAGGGAAAAGTCCGGAAATGAAAGTTAAGCTCAAACCCAGAAAAATAGTTTTTGACATCATTTTGCGGTAATGGCACCAAAGGCACTACGATTATCGGATGAATGTCCAAGACCCACCGTTTCGAAGCTAAGAGATCGGGCTACAATGCTGAAGAAGGCTACTCTGTCCAATATCGAGTGTATCCAGGTCAAAAATGCAAGATACTACACCAGAACCGCAAAACCAGGTCCACCAATTGCATTCTGGTGCAAACATCATAAATCAACCTACCTAAGTCCAAATTCAGAAATTCCAAAGCCATCCGAAAGATAAGAAACAGGGCTACATTTCATCAGAAGACCTCAACAACCAATTCGGAAGAATTCCCAACCAAAATAACCAATTACAGACGCAATTCTCACATTCTGGTAAAACCAGGGCAGCAAGGGTAATTCCGTCTTTTCACAAGATACGCTGCTCGGATTGACCTGAAAATTAGAAAATTTCCAGGTTCTCACACTCATTCTTTCGGGGCGTCACAAACTCCCCTCCTTAAAAGAATGTCGTCCTCGACATTCCATCTTATACCAATCAAGTCGAGACATCCCGTAAGAATCACTAATATTTCAGACCAAACCCACTGTCCGGCATCCTAAACTTCAAGCCTAGGATACACTACAAGAATCTGAAGCCTAAGCTCTGAAACCAACTGTGACGGCCCCACCTCCCCCTAAGGCGAACCAAAGGGTTCGGCGGGCCGCCTGCCCAGCTCTCGCCGGGACTCAGTCGTTCACTACAGTCCTCAAATGAATTACAATATAAATCTCAAATATTACAACATGTTCTTCAATAATTACATGGCATAAGCGAAGCGGAAACTAAATTTTCAACTATACATCAAATGATTCCAAATCCAAACTGTACAAGATATATGCCATCCAGCCACATGAATAAGTACTACTCGCCATTCCTTCGCCTTGAGCCCTGTGGAGGGGAATAAAATCGTTTTGGGGTGAGCTAGAAGCTCAGCGAGTAACCAGTAAAAGTAGTCATCAAATATATTTCACAATAATGCAATTCAATGATGTCATGATTCCAAGATCAAATGTACGTTTATTGCTCTCGTGAGCCAGTGAAATCATTGCACTTGAACACCCAACGCTCAAATAGATCATTTCACATTAACAGTGAGAGGGAGCCCCTTTTTGAGCTCCAGATAACATGAACATGAACCATAAACAGGGTGGAGACGTTGGTGTCCAGCACAAGACTTTCCCAGAACTCATTGAAGCCAAAATCAAATCTTGAATTCACATTCAAGCATGCATGAGATGCCGTCGAGTAAATAATGCAAGAAACATTTCAATAATAACTTTGGAAACAGTTTAGGGTCACTCACCTCCATGGCTCAGAAACCATCCATCAAATATCATCACCTTACTCAAATCCAAGCCTTAGATCACAAACGTAAAGCAATCAAGCCCTTTAAAAGTTCAGACAGCACTTCCCCTAAATTTACTTACTTTTCCAGCCGTCATGGCTTCATTATATTTCTCATTCAAACCCAAAGGTACACACACAACAACAAGTTCATTCAATAGCCATTCAGTAAGCTCCCAGAAGTACAAATACAAGTCAAGCTAGGGAAATGTCCGGAAATGAAAGTTAAGCTCAAACCCAAAAAAACAGTTTTTGACATTATTTTACGGTAATTGCACCAAAGGCACTACGATTATCGGATAAAGGTCCAAGACCAACCGTTTCGAAGCTAAGAGATCGGGCTACAATGTTGTAGAAGGCAACTCTGTCCAGTATCGAGTGTAACCAGGTCAAAAATGCAAGATACTTCACCAGAACCGCAAAAACAGGTTCACCAATCGCATTGTGGTGCAAACATCATGAATCAACCTACCTAAGTCCAAATTCAGAAATTCCAAAGCCATCCGAAAGATAAGAAACAGTGCTACATTTCATCAGAAGACCTCAACAACCAATTCGGAAGCATTCCCAACCAAAATAACCAATTACAGACGCAATTCTCACATTCGGGTAAAATCGGGGCTGCAAGGGTAATTCCGTCTTTTCACAAGATACGCTGCTCGGATTGACCTGAAAATTAAAAAATTTCCGGGTTCTCACACTCATTCTTTCGGAGCATCACAAACTCCCCTCCTTAAAAGAATGTCGTCCTCGACATTCCATCTTACACCAATCAAGTCGAGACATCCCGCAAGAATCACTAATATTTCAGACCAAACCCACTGTCCGGCATCCTAAACTTCAAGCCTAGGATACACTACAAGAATCTGAAGCCTAAGCTCTGATACCAACTGTGACGGCCCCACCTCTCCCTAAGGCGAACCAAAGGGTTCGGCGGGCCGCCTGCCCAGCTCTCGCCGGGACTCA
This sequence comes from Coffea arabica, assembly GCF_036785885.1. Taxonomy (NCBI): domain Eukaryota; kingdom Viridiplantae; phylum Streptophyta; class Magnoliopsida; order Gentianales; family Rubiaceae; genus Coffea; species Coffea arabica. The sequence continues at coordinate 18,330,834 of NC_092318.1, read as the reverse complement.
GTCGTTCACTACAGTCCTCAAATGAATTACAATATAAATCTCAAATATTACAACATGTTCTTCAATAATTACATGTCATAAGCGAAGCGGAAACTAAATTTTCAACTATACATCAAATGATTCCAAATCCAAACTGTACAAGATATATGCCATCCAGCCACATGAATAAGTACTACTCGCCATTCCTTCGCCTTGAGCCCTGTGGAGGGGAATAAAATCGTTTTGGGATGAGCTAGAAGCTCAGCGAGTAACCAGTAAAAGCAGTCATCAAATATATTTCACAATAATGCATTTCAATGATGTCATGATTCCAAGATCAAATGTACGTTTATTGCTCTCGTGAGCCAGTGAAATCATTGCACTTGAACACCCAACGCTCAAATAGATCATTTCACATTAACAGTGAGAGGGAGCCCCGTTTTGAGCTCCAGATAACATGAACATGAACCATAAACAGGGTGGAGACGTTGGTGTCCAGCACAAGACTTTCCCAGAACTCATTGAAGCCAAAATCATATCTTGAATTCACATTCAAGCACGCATGAGATGCCGTCGAGTAAATAATGCAAGAAACATTTCAATAATAACTTTGGAAACAGTTTAGGGTCACTCACCTCCATGGCTCAGAAACCATCCATCAAATATCATCGCCTTACTCAAATCCAAGCCTTAGATCACAAACGCAAAGCAATCAAGCCCTTTAAAAGTTCGGACAGCACTTCCCCTAAATTTACTTACTTTTCCAGCCGTCATGGCTTCATTATATTTCTCATTCAAACCCAAAAGTACACACACAACAACAAGTTCATTCAATAGCCATTCAGCAAGCTCCCAGAAGTACAAATACAAGTCAAGCTAGGGAAATGTCCGGAAATGAAAGTTAAGCTCAAACCCAGAAAAACAGTTTTTGACATTATTTTACGGTAATTGCACCAAAGGCACTACGATTATCGGATAAAGGTCCAAGACCCACCGTTTCGAAGCTAAGAGATCGGGCTACAATGTTGTAGAAGGCAACTCTGTCCAGTATCGAGTGTAACCAGGTCAAAAATGCAAGATACTACACCAGAACCGCAAAAACAGGTTCACCAATCGCATTGTGGTGCAAACATCATGAATCAACCTACCTAAGTCCAAATTCAGAAATTCCAAAGCCATCCGAAAGATAAGAAACAGGGCTACATTTCATCAGAAGACCTCAACAACCAATTCGGAAGCATTCCCAACCAAAATGACCAATTACAGACGCAATTCTCACATTCGGGTAAAATCGGGTTTGCAAGGGTAATTCCGTCTTTTCACAAGATACGCTGCTCGGATTGACCTGAAAATTAGAAAATTTCCGGGTTCTCACACTCATTCTTTCGGGGCGTCACAAACTCCCCTCCTTAAAAGAATGTCGTCCTCGACATTCCATCTTATACCAATCAAGTCGAGACATCCCGCAAGAATCACTAATATTTCAGACCAAACCCACTGTCCGGCATCCTAAACTTCAAGCCTAGGATACACTACAAGAATCTGAAGCCTAAGCTCTGATACCAACTGTGACGGCCCCACCTCTCCCTAAGGCGAACCAAAGGGTTCGGCGGGCCGCCTGCCCAGCTCTCGTTGGGACTCAGTCGTTCACTACAGTCCTCAAATGAATTACAATATAAATCTCAAATATTACAACATGTTCTTCAATAATTACATGTCATAAGCGAAGCGGAAACTAAATTTTCAACTATACATCAAATGATTCCAAATCCAAACTGTACAAGATATATGCCATCCAGCCACATGAATAAGTACTACTCGCCATTCCTTCGCCTTGAGCCCTGTGGAGGGGAATAAAATCGTTTTGGGATGAGCTAGAAGCTCAGCGAGTAACCAGTAAAAGCAGTCATCAAATATATTTCACAATAATGCATTTCAATGATGTCATGATTCCAAGATCAAATGTACGTTTATTGCTCTCGTGAGCCAGTGAAATCATTGCACTTGAACACCCAACGCTCAAATAGATCATTTCACATTAACAGTGAGAGGGAGCCCCGTTTTGAGCTCCAGATAACATGAACATGAACCATAAACAGGGTGGAGACGTTGGTGTCCAGCACAAGACTTTCCCAGAACTCATTGAAGCCAAAATCATATCTTGAATTCACATTCAAGCACGCATGAGATGCCGTCGAGTAAATAATGCAAGAAACATTTCAATAATAACTTTGGAAACAGTTTAGGGTCACTCACCTCCATGGCTCAGAAACCATCCATCAAATATCATCGCCTTACTCAAATCCAAGCCTTAGATCACAAACGCAAAGCAATCAAGCCCTTTAAAAGTTCGGACAGCACTTCCCCTAAATTTACTTACTTTTCCAGCCGTCATGGCTTCATTATATTTCTCATTCAAACCCAAAAGTACACACACAACAACAAGTTCATTCAATAGCCATTCAGCAAGCTCCCAGAAGTACAAATACAAGTCAAGCTAGGGAAATGTCCGGAAATGAAAGTTAAGCTCAAACCCAGAAAAACAGTTTTTGACATTATTTTACGGTAATTGCACCAAAGGCACTACGATTATCGGATAAAGGTCCAAGACCCACCGTTTCGAAGCTAAGAGATCGGGCTACAATGTTGTAGAAGGCAACTCTGTCCAGTATCGAGTGTAACCAGGTCAAAAATGCAAGATACTACACCAGAACCGCAAAAACAGGTTCACCAATCGCATTGTGGTGCAAACATCATGAATCAACCTACCTAAGTCCAAATTCAGAAATTCCAAAGCCATCCGAAAGATAAGAAACAGGGCTACATTTCATCAGAAGACCTCAACAACCAATTCGGAAGCATTCCCAACCAAAATGACCAATTACAGACGCAATTCTCACATTCGGGTAAAATCGGGTTTGCAAGGGTAATTCCGTCTTTTCACAAGATACGCTGCTCGGATTGACCTGAAAATTAGAAAATTTCCGGGTTCTCACACTCATTCTTTCGGGGCGTCACAAACTCCCCTCCTTAAAAGAATGTCGTCCTCGACATTCCATCTTATACCAATCAAGTCGAGACATCCCGCAAGAATCACTAATATTTCAGACCAAACCCACTGTCCGGCATCCTAAACTTCAAGCCTAGGATACACTACAAGAATCTGAAGCCTAAGCTCTGATACCAACTGTGACGGCCCCACCTCTCCCTAAGGCGAACCAAAGGGTTCGGCGGGCCGCCTGCCCAGCTCTCGTCGGGACTCAGTCGTTCACTACAGTCCTCAAATGAATTACAATATAAATCTCAAATATTACAACATGTTCTTCAATAATTACATGTCATAAGCGAAGCGGAAACTAAATTTTCAACTATACATCAAATGATTCCAAATCCAAACTGTACAAGATATATGCCATCCAGCCACATGAATAAGTACTACTCGCCATTCCTTCGCCTTGAGCCCTGTGGAGGGGAATAAAATCGTTTTGGGGTGAGCTAGAAGCTCAGCGAGTAACCAGTAAAAGCAGTCATCAAATATATTTCACAATAATGCATTTCAATGATGTCATGATTCCAAGATCGGTCCTCTTGGGAAAAAGTCTGTTTTCCAGTTGAAGAAGGGGGATTGGGGTTTCGGTCTCTTTTGGATTTGGAGAGGGCTTTTGCAATGAAATTATGGTGGACAATACGTCAGAAGAGCTCTCCTTGGGCCAGATTCATGCACCGTAAGTACATTGGCGAGCAACATCCAGGTTTGGCTTCGGCTGCTGTGGGGTCGGCAACTTGGAAGAGGGTCTGTTTGGTGCGGGCTATCACTGAAGATAACATTCGTTGGCGGCTAGGTGAAGGCTTCATCGATTTCTGGTATGATCGATGGCTTTTCAATGAACCACTTAGCAGCCAGGTTACTGGTGCGCATCCTCACTTTTTGGTAGCTGAGTTTTACACCTCTACGGGGTGGAATACTGATCGTCTCCTCCAGGTTCTCCCACGATCTATTGTTAATATTATTTCCCAAACACTTGTTGATCCGAAGCTTAAGGACGAGTTAATTTGGGCTCCTTCCGCTGATGGCGCATTTTCTGTGTCGTCAGCCTGGGATCTGGTTCGGCAGCGGCGTAACACGTGTTTGGTTTGCCGTGGAATTTGGTGTCCGTTACTCCCGCTAAAAATGTCGTACTTAGCTTGGAGGGTTTTGTCTGATTTTCTCCCTCTGGACGACAAGCTCCGGTCTAGAGGAATGGCCATGGTTTCTAAATGTGATTGCTGTGGTAATGCGGTGGAATCCTTGAATCATATTTTCTTACATGGCAGGTTAGCAAGTGCTGTTTGGCAGCATTTCTTTCTGGCTTGCGGAATTCAGTGGCGTTCATTCTCATGTGTTTCTTCACTGCTAGTGGTGTGGTTTCAATCTTCTAGCAATGGCCGATTGGATCATGTTCGGTGTGTAATACCGGTAGTGGTGTTATGGTTTCTATGGCGTAGTAGAAATGATGCTCGGTTTGGAAATCTTCAACCTGTCCATTCCAAAGTTATCTTCGAAGCCAATGGGTGGTTGGTTGCTAAGGAGGCGGCTTGTATGTTAAACAAAGTGCAGTTGGAGGGGGATATGGATACGTATTTTGCACGGTTTTTTCGGGTCAAGCCAGCCAAATCATTCTGTCTGAAGGCTATATCATGGATGAAGCCGCCTAGAGGGACGTACAAACTCAACACAGATGCAAGTGTGATCAATGGTTTAGCTAAAGGTGGTGGGGTGGTACGTGATTTTGAAGGGAAGATGATCGGTGCTTTTTATAAGGAATTTGGGGAATATGAAGTGATATATGCGGAGGGATTGGCATTGTGTTCTGGGCTGCAGTGGTGTATGGGGGCAGGGTTGTCAGATATTTTGGTAGAGGTGGATTCTTTAGTGTTGGTAAGGTTGGTCCAGAATCGATCGGTTGGTAAGTGGCCGTTGTGTAGCGTCTTAAGTCAGCTTCGCTTGTTACTAGGCAAGGTGAAGGGGTCTATTACACATATTCATCGTGAGGCGAATGCCGTGGCAGACAGCTTAGCAGCGTTATCTCGGGAGGGTCCATATGTTACTTTTCAATCTGTTCAGCAGCTTCCAAGTAGAGTTCGGTCGCTGATTAATTTGGATGCGATAGGTTTTCCATACCTTCGCAGGTTTCCTGTGTAGGTATAGCTCCTAGTTATCCGGCATGTATTGAAGGTTGGGAATTTTTCCACCTTCTTGAGTTTATCCGTTGTTATTAATAAAATATCGGGGGTTTCCCCCTTTTGTCAAAAAAAAAACAAAAAAAAAAAAACAAAAAAAAATGATTCCAAGATCAAATGTACGTTTATTGCTCTCGTGAGCCAATGAAATCATTGCACTTGAACACCCAACGCTCAAATAGATCATTTCACATTAACAGTGAGAGGGAGCCCCTTTTTGAGCTCCAGATAACATGAACATGAACCATAAACAGGGTGGAGACGTTGGTGTCCAGCACAAGACTTTCCCAGAACTCATTGAAGCCAAAATCATATCTTGAATTCACATTCAAGCACGCATGAGATGCCGTCGAGTAAATAATGCAAGAAACATTTCAATAATAACTTTGGAAACAGTTTAGGGTCACTCACCTCCATGGCTCAGAAACCATCCATCAAATATCATCGCCTTACTCAAATCCAAGCCTTAGATCACAAACGCAAAGCAATCAAGCCCTTTAAAAGTTCGGACAGCACTTCCCCTAAATTTGCTTACTTTTCCAGCCGTCATGGCTTCATTATATTTCTCATTCAAACCCAAAGGTACACACACAACAACAAGTTCATTCAATAGCCATTCAGCAAGCTCCCAGAAGTACAAATACAAGTCAAGCTAGGGAAATGTCCGGAAATGAAAGTTAAGCTCAAACCCAAAAAAATAGTTTTTGACATTATTTTAGGGTAATTGCACCAAAGGCACTACGATTATCGGATAAAGGTCCAAGACCAACCGTTTCGAAGCTAAGAGATCGGGCTACAATGTTGTAGAAGGTAACTTTGTCCAGTATCGAGTGTAACCAGGTCAAAAATGCAAGATACTACACCAGAACCGCAAAAACAGGTTCACCAATCGCATTGTGGTGCAAACATCATGAATCAACCTACCTAAGTCCAAATTCAGAAATTCCAAAGCCATCCGAAAGATAAGAAACATGGCAACATTTCATCAGAAGACCTCAACAACCAATTCGGAAGCATTCCCAACCAAAATAACCAATTACAGACGCAATTCTCACATTCGGGTAAAATCGGGGCTGCAAGGGTAATTCCGTCTTTTCACAAGATACGCTGCTCGGATTGACCTGAAAATTAGAAAATTTCCGGGTTCTCACACTCATTCTTTCGGGGCATCACAAACTCCCCTCCTTAAAAGAATATCGTCCTCGACATTCCATCTTACACCAATCAAGTCGAGACATCCCGCAAGAATCACTAATATTTCAGACCAAACCCACTGTCCGGCATCCTAAATTTCAAGCCTAGGATACACTACAAGAATCTGAAGCCTAAGCTCTGATACCAACTGTGACGGCCTCACCTCCCCCTAAGGCGAACCAAAGGGTTCGGCGGGCCGCCTGCCCATCTCTCGCCGGGACTCAGTCGTTCACTACAGTCCTCAAATGAATTACAATATAAATCTCAAATATTACAACATGTTCTTCAATAATTACATGTCATAAACGAAGCGGAAACTAAATTTTCAACTATACATCAAATGATTCCAAATCCAAACTGTACAAGATATATGCCATCCAGCCACATGAATAAGTACTACTCGCCCTTCCTTCGCCTTGAGCCCTATGGAGTGGAATAAAATCGTTTTGGGGTGAGCTAGAAGCTCAGCGAGTAACCAGTAAAAGCAGTCATCAAATATATTTCACAATAATGCATTTCAATGATGTCATGATTCCAAGATCAAATGTACGTTTATTGCTCTCGTGAGCCAGTGAAATCATTGCACTTGAACACCCAACGCTCAAATAGATCATTTCACATTAACAGTGAGAGGGAGCCCCTTTTTGAGCTCCAGATAACATGAACATGAACCATAAACAGGGTGGAGACGTTGGTGTCCAGCACAAGACTTTCCCAGAACTCATTGAAGCCAAAATCATATCTTGAATTCACATTCAAGCACGCATGAGATGCCGTCGAGTAAATAATGCAAGAAACATTTCAATAATAACATTGGAAACAGTTTAGAGTCACTCACCTCCATGGCTCAGAAACCATCCATCAAATATCATCGCCTTACTCAAATCCAAGCCTTAGATCACAAACGCAAAGCAATCAAGCCCTTTAAAAGTTCGGACAGCACTTCCCCTAAATTTACTTACTTTTCCAGCCGTCATGGCTTCATTATATTTCTCATTCAAACCCAAAGGTACACACACAACAACAAGTTCATTCAATAGCCATTCAGCAAGCTCCTAGAAGTACAAATACAAGTCAAGCTAGGAAAATGTCCGGAAATGAAAGTTAAGCTCAAACCCAGAAAAATAGTTTTTGACATCATTTTACGGTAATGGCACCAAAGGCACTACGATTATTGGATGAAGGTCCAAGACCCACCGTTTCGAAGCTAAGAGATCGGGCTACAATGTTGTAGAAGGAAACTCTGTCCAGTATCGAGTGTAACCAGGTCAAAAATGCAAGTTACTACACCAGAACCGCAAAAACAGGTTCACCAATCGCATTGTGGTGCAAACATCATGAATCAACCTACCTAAGTCCAAATTCAGAAATTCCAAAGCCATCCGAAAGATAAGAAACAGGGCTACATTTCATCAGAAGACCTCAACAACCAATTCGGAAGCATTCCCAACCAAAATAACTAATTACAGACGCAATTCTCACATTCGGGTAAAACCGGGGCTGCAAGGGTAATTCCGTCTTTTCACAAGATACGCTGCTCGGATTGACCTGAAAATTAGAAAATTTCCGGGTTCTCACATTCATTCTTTCGGGGCGTCACAAACTCCCCTCCTTAAAAGATTGTCGTCCTCGACATTCCATCTTATACCAATCAAGTCGAGACATCCCGCAAGAATCACTAATATTTCAGACCAAACCCACTGTCCGGCATCCTAAACTTCAATCCTAGGATACGCTACAAGAATCTGAAACCTAAGCTCTGATACCAACTGTGACGGCCCCACCTCCCCCTAAGGCGAACCAAAGGGTTCGGCGGGCCGCCTGCCCAGCTCTCGCCGGGACTCAGTCGTTCACTACAGTCCTCAAATGAATTACAATATAAAACTCAAATATTACAACATGTTCTTCAATAATTACATGTCATAAGCCTAGCGGAAACTAAATTTTCAACTATACATCAAATGATTCCAAATCCAAACTGTACAAGATATATGCCATCCAGCCACATGAATAAGTACTACTCGCCCTTCCTTCGCCTTGAGCCCTGTGGAGGGGAATAAAATCGTTTTGGGGTGAGCTAGAAGCTCAGCGAGTAACCAGTAAAAGCAGTCATCAAATATATTTCACAATAATGCATTTCAATGATGTCATGATTCCAAGATCAAATGTACGTTTATTGCTCTCGTGAGCCAGTGAAATCATTGCACTTGAACACCCAACGTTCAAATAGATCATTTCACATTAACAGTGAGAGGGAGCCCCTTTTTGAGCTCCAGATAACATGAACATGAACCATAAACAGGGTGGAGACGTTGGTGTCCAGCACAAGATTTTTCCAGAACTCATTGAAGCCAAAATCAAATCATGAATTCACATGCAAGCACGCATGAGATGCCGTCGAGTAAATAATGCCAGAGACATTTCAATAATAACTTTGGAAACAGTTTAGGGTCACTCACCTCCATGGCTCAGAAACCATCCATCAAATATTATCGCCTTACTCAAATCCAAGCCTTAGATCACAAACGCAAAGCAATCAAGCCCTTTAAAAGTTCGGACAGCACTTCCCCTAAATTTGCTTACTTTTCCAGCCGTCATGGCTTCATTATATTTCTCATTCAAACCCAAAGGTACACACACAACAACAAGTTCATTCAATAGCCATTCAGCAAGCTCCCAGAAGTACAAATACAAGTCAAGCTAGGGAAATGTCCGGAAATGAAAGTTAAGCTCAAACCCAGAAAAATAGTTTTTGACATCATTTTACGGTAATGGCACCAAAGGCACTACGATTATCGGATGAAGGTCCAAGACCCACCGTTTCGAAGCTAAGAGATCGGGCTACAATGTTGTAGAAGGCAACTCTGTCCAGTATCGAGTGTAACCAGGTCAAAAATGCAAGATACTACACCAGAACCGCAAAAACAGGTCCACCAATCGCATTCTGGTGCAAACATCATAAATCAACCTACAAAAGTCCAAATTCAGAAATTCCAAAGCCATCCGAAAGATAAGAAACTGGGCTATATTTCATCAGAAGACCTCAACAACCAATTCGGAAGCATTCCCAACCAAAATAACCAATTACAGACGCAATTCTCACATTCTGGTAAAACCAGGGCAGCAAGGGTAATTCCGTCTTTTCACAAGATACGCTGCTCGGATTGACCTGAAAATTAGAAAATTTCCGGGTTCTCACACTCATTCTTTCGGGGCGTCACAAACTCCCCTCCTTAAAAGAATGTCGTCCTCGACATTCCATCTTATACCAATCAAGTCGAGACATCCCGCAAGAATCACTAATATTTCAGACCAAACCCTCTGTCCGGCATCCTAAACTTCAAGCCTAGAATACACTACAAGAATCTGAAGCCTAAGCTCTGATACCAACTGTGACGGCCCCACCTCCCCCTAAGGCGAACCAAAGGGTTCGGCGGGCCGCCTGCCCAGCTCTCGCCGGGACTCAGTCGTTCACTACAGTCCTCAAATGAATTACAATATAAATCTCAAATATTACAACATGTTCTTCAATAATTACATGTCATAAGCGAAGCGGAAACTAAATTTTCAACTATACATCAAATGATTCCAAATCCAAACTGTACAAGATATATGCCATCCAGCCACATGAATAAGTACTACTCGCCATTCCTTCGCCTTGAGCCCTGTGGAGGGGAATAAAATCGTTTTGGGGTGAGCTAGAAGCTCAGCGAGTAACCAGTAAAAGCAGTCATCAAATATATTTCACAATAATGCATTTCAATGATGTCATGATTCCAAGATCAAATGTACGTTTATTGCTCTCGTGAGCCAGTGAAATCATTGCACTTGAACACCCAACGCTCAAATAGATCATTTCACATTAACAGTGAGAGGGAGCCCCTTTTTGAGCTCCAGATAACATGAACATGAACCATAAACAGGGTGGAGACGTTGGTGTCCAGCACAAGATTTTCCCAGAACTCATTGAAGCCAAAATCAAATCATGAATTCACATGCAAGCACGCATGAGTTGCCGTCGAGTAAATAATTCCAGAGACATTTCAATAATAACTTTGGAAACAGTTTAGGGTCACTCACCTCCATGGCTCAGAAACCGTCCATCAAATATCATCGCCTTACTCAAATCCAAGCCTTAGATCACAAACGCAAAGCAATCAAGCCCTTTAAAAGTTCGGACAGCACTTCCCCTAAATTTGCTTACTTTTCCAGCCGTCATGACTTCATTATATTTCTCATTCAAACCCAAAGGTACACACACAACAACAAGTTCATTCAATAGCCATTCAGCAAGCTCCCAGAAGTACAAATACAAGTCAAGCTAGGGAAATGTCCGGAAATGAAAGTTAAGCTCAAACCCAGAAAAATAGTTTTTGACATCATTTTACGGTAATGGCACCAAAGGCACTACGATTATCGGATGAAGGTCCAAGACCCACCGTTTCGAAGCTAAGAGATCGGGCTACAATGTTGTAGAAGGCAACTCTATCCAGTATCGAGTGTAACCAGGTCAAAAATGCAAGTTACTACACCAGAACCGCAAAAACAGGTTCACCAATCGCATTGTGGTGCAAACATCATGAATCAACCTACCTAAGTCCAAATTCAGAAATTCCAAAGCCATCCGAAAGATAAGAAACAGGGCTACATTTCATCAGAAGACCTCAACAACCAATTCGGAAGCAGTCCCAACCAAAATAACCAATTACAGACGCAATTCTCACATTCGGGTAAAACCGGGGCTGCAAGGGTAATTCCGTCTTTTCACAAGTTACGCTGCTCGGATTGACCTGAAAATTAGAAAATTTCCGGGTTCTCACACTCATTCTTTCGGTGCGTCACAAACTCCCCTCCTTAAAAGAATGTCGTCCTCGACATTCCATCTTATACCAATCAAGTCGAGACATCCCGCAAGAATCACTAATATTTCAGACCAAACCCACTGTCCGGCATCCTAAACTTCAAGCCTAGGATACACTACAAGAATCTGAAGCCTAAGCTCTGATACCAACTGTGACGGCCCCACCTCCCCCTAAGGCGAACCAAAGGGTTCGGCGGGCTGCCTGCCCAACTCTCGCCGGGACTCAGTCGTTCACTACAGTCCTCAAATGAATTACAATATAAATCTCAAATATTACAACATGTTCTTCAATACTTACATGTCATAACCGAAGCGGAAAGTAAATTTTCAACTATACATCAAATGATTCCAAATCCAAACTGTACAAGATATATGCCATCCAGCCACATGAATAAGTACTACTCGCCCTTCCTTCGCCTTGAGCCCTGTGGAGGGGAATAAAATCGTTTTGGGGTGAGTTAGAAGCTCAGCGAGTAATCAGTAAAAGCAGTCATCAAATATATTTCACAATAATGCATTTCAATGATGTCATGATTCCAAGATCAAATGTACGTTTATTGCTCTCGTGAGCCAGTGAAATCATTGCACTTGAACACCCAACGCTCAAATAGATCATTTCACATTAACAGTGAGAGGGAGCCCCTTTTTGAGCTCCAGATAACATGAACATGAACCATAAACAGGGTGGAGACGATGGTGTCCAGCACAAGACTTTTCCAGAACTCATTGAAGCCAAAATCATATCATGAATTCACATGCAAGCACGCATGAGATGCCGTCGAGTAAATAATGCCAGAAACATTTCAATAATAACTTCGGAAACAGTTTAGGGTCACTCACCTCCATGGCTCAGAAACCATCCATCAAATATCATCGCCTTACTCAAATCCAAGCCTTAGATCACAAACGCAAAGCAATCAAGCCCTTTAAAAGTTCGGACAGCACTTCCCCTAAATTTGCTTACTTTTCCAGCCGTTATGGCTTCATTATATTTCTCATTCAAACCCAAAGGTACAAACACAACAACAAGTTCATTCAATAGCCATTCAGCAAGCTCCCAGAAGTACAAATACAAGTCAAGCTAGGGAAAAGTCCGGAAATGAAAGTTAAGCTCAAACCCCGAAAAACAGTTTTTGACATCATTTTGCGGTAATGGCACCAAAGGCACTACGATTATCGGATGAAGGTCCAAGACCCACCGTTTCGAAGCTAAGAGATCGGGCTACAATGCTGAAGAAGGCAACTCTGTCCAGTATCGAGTGTATCCAGGTCAAAAATGCAAGATACTACACCAGAACCGCAAAAACAGGTCCGCCAATCGCATTCTGGTGCAAACATCATAAATCAACCTACTTAAGTCCAAATTCAGAAATTCCAAAGCCATCCGAAAGATAAGAAACAGGGCTACATTTCATCAGAAGACCTCAACAACCAATTCGGAAGCATTCCCAACCAAAATAACCAATTACAGACGCAATTCTCATATTCTGGTAAAACCAGGGCAGCAAGGGTTATTCCGTCTTTTCACAAGATACGCTGCTCGGATTGACCTGAAAATTAGAAAATTTTCGGGTTCTCACACTCATTCTTTCGGGGCGTCACAAACTCCCCTCCTTAAAAGAATGTCGTCCTCGACATACCATCTTATACCAATCAAGTCGAGACATCCCGTAAGAATCACTAATATTTCAGACCAAACCCACTGTCCGGCATCCTAAACTTCAAGCCTAGAATACACTACAAGAATCTGAATCCTAAACTCTGATACCAACTGTGACGGCCCCACCTCCCCCTAAGGCGAACCAAAGGGTTCGGCGGGCCGCCTGCCCAGCTCTCGTCGGGACTCAGTCGTTCACTACAGTTCTCAAATGAATTACAATATAAATCTCAAATATTACAACATGTCCTTCAATAATTACATGTCATAACCGAAGCGGAAAGTAAATTTTCAACTATACATCAAATGATTCCAAATCCAAACTGTACAAGATATATGCCATCCAGCCACATGAATAAGTACTACTCGCCCTTCCTTCGCCTTGAGCCCTGTGGAGGGGAATAAAATCGTTTTGGGGTGAGCTAGAAGCTCAGCGAGTAACCAGTAAAAGCAGTCATCAAATATATTTCACAATAATGCATTTCAATGATGTCATGATTCCAAGATCAAATGTACGTTTATTGCTCTCGTGAGCCAGTGAAATCATTGCACTTGAACACCCAACGCTCAAATAGATCATTTCACATTAACAGTGAGAGGGAGCCCCTTTTTGAGCTCCAGATAACATGTACATGAACCATAAACAGGGTGGAGACGTTGGTGTCCAGCACAAGACTTTTCCAGAACTCATTGAAGCCAAAATCATATCATGAATTCACATGCAAGCACGCATGAGATGCCGTCGAGTAAATAATGCCAGAAACATTTCAATAATAACTTTGGAAACAGTTTAGGGTCACTCACCTCCATGGCTCAGAAACCATCCATCAAATATCATCGCCTTACTCAAATCCAAGCCTTAGATCACAAACGCAAAGCAATCAAGCCCTTTAAAAGTTCGGACAGCACTTCCCCTAAATTTGCTTACTTTTCCAGCCGTCATGGCTTCATTATATTTCTCATTCAAACCCAAAGGTACAAACACAACAACAAGTTCATTCAATAGCCATTCAGCAAGCTCCCAGAAGTACAAATACAAGTCAAGCTAGGGAAAAGTCCGAAAATGAAAGTTAAGCTGAAACCCAGAAAAACAGTTTTTGACATCATTTTGCGGTAATGGCACCAAAGGCACTACGATTATCGGATGAAGGTCCAAGACCCACCGTTTCGAAGCTAAGAGATCGGGCTACAATGCTGAAGAAGGCAACTCTGTCCAGTATCGAGTGTATCCAGGTCAAAAATGCAAGATACTACACCAGAACCGCAAAAACAGGTCCACCAATCGCATTCTGGTGCAAACATCATAAATCAACCTACTTAAGTCCAAATTCAGAAATTCCAAAGCCATCCGAAAGATAAGAAACTGGGCTACATTTCATCAGAAGACCTCAACAACCAATTCGGAAGCATTCCCAACCAAAATAACCAATTACAGACGCAATTCTCACATTCTGGTAAAACCAGGGCAGCAAGGGTAATTCCGTCTTTTCACAAGATACGCTGCTCGGATTGACCTGAAAATTAGAAAATTTCCGGGTTCTCACACTCATTCTTTCGGGGCGTCACAAACTCCCCTCCTTAAAAGAATGTCGTCCTCGACATTCCATCTTATACCAATCAAGTCGAGACATCCCGCAAGAATCACTAATATTTCAGACCAAACCCACTGTCCGGCATCCTAAACTTCAAGCCTAGAATACACTACAAGAATCTGAAGCCTAAGCTCTGATACCAACTGTGACGGCCCCACCTCCCCCTAAGGCGAACCAAAGGGTTCGGCGGGCCGCCTGCCCAGCTCTCGCCGGGACTCAGTCGTTCACTACAGTCCTCAAATGAATTACAATATAAATCTCAAATATTACAACATGTCCTTCAATAATTACATGTCATAACCGAAGCGGAAAGTAAATTTTCAACTATACATCAAATGATTCCAAATCCAAACTGTACAAGATATATGCCATCCAGCCACATGAATAAGTACTACTCGCCCTTCCTTCGCCTTGAGCCCTGTGGAGGGGAATAAAATCGTTTTGGGGTGAGCTAGAAGCTCAGCGAGTAACCAGTAAAAGCAGTCATCAAATATATTTCACAATAATGCATTTCAATGATGTCATGATTCCAAGATCAAATGTACGTTTATTGCTCTCGTGAGCCAGTGAAATCATTGCACTTGAACACCAACGCTCAAATAGATCATTTCACATTAACAGTGAGAGGGAGCCCTTTTTGAGCTCCAGATAACATGAACATGAACCATAAACAGGGTGGAGACGTTGGTGTCCAGCACAAGACTTTCCCAGAACTCATTGAAGCCAAAATCATATCATGAATTCACATGCAAGCACGCATGAGATGCCGTCGAGTAAATAATGCCAGAAACATTTCAATAATAACTTTGGAAACAGTTTAGGGTCACTCACCTCCATGGCTCAGAAACCATCCATCAAATATCATCGCCTTACTCAAATCCAAGCCTTAGATCACAAACGCAAAGCAATCAAGCCCTTTAAAAGTTCGGACAGCACTTCCCCTAAATTTGCTTACTTTTCCAGCCGTCATGGCTTCATTATATTTCTCATTCAAACCCAAAGGTACAAACACAACAACAAGTTCATTCAATAGCCATTCAGCAAGCTCCCAGAAGTACAAATACAAGTCAAGCTAGGGAAAAGTCCGGAAATGAAAGTTAAGCTCAAACCCAGAAAAACAGTTTTTGACATCATTTTGCGGTAATGGCACCAAAGGCACTACGATTATCGGATGAAGGTCCAAGACCTACCGTTTCGAAGCTAAGAGATCGGGCTACAATGCTGAAGAAGGCAACTCTGTCCAGTATCGAGTGTATCCAGGTCAAAAATGCAAGATACTACACCAGAACCGCAAAAACAGGTCCGCCAATCGCATTCTGGTGCAAACATCATAAATCAACCTACTTAAGTCCAAATTCAGAAATTCCAAAGCCATCCGAAAGATAAGAAACAGGGCTACATTTCATCAGAAGACCTCAACAACCAATTCGGAAGCATTCCCAACCAAAATAACCAATTACAGACGCAATTCTCACATTCTGGTAAAACCAGGGCAGCAAGGGTAATTCCGTCTTTTCACAAGATACGCTGCTCGGATTGACCTGAAAATTAGAAAATTTTCGGGTTCTCACACTCATTCTTTCGGGGCGTCACAAACTCCCCTCCTTAAAAGAATGTCGTCCTCGACATTCCATCTTATACCAATCAAGTCGAGACATCCCGCAAGAATCACTAATATTTCAGACCAAACCCACTGTCCGGCATCCTAAACTTCAAGCCTAGGATACACTACAAGAATCTGAAGCCTAAGCTCTGATACCAACTGTGACGGCCCCACCTCCCCCTAAGGCGAACCAAAGGGTTCGGCGGGCTGGCTGCCCAGCTCTCGCCGGGACTCAGTCGTTCACTACAGTCCTCAAATGAATTACAATATAAATCTCAAATATTACAACATGTTCTTCAATACTTACATGTCATAACCGAAGCGGAAAGTAAATTTTCAACTATACATCAAATGATTCCAAATCCAAACTGTACAAGATATATGCCATCCAGCCACATGAATAAGTACTACTCGCCCTTCCTTCGCCTTGAGCCCTGTGGAGGGGAATAAAATCGTTTTGGGGTGAGCTAGAAGCTCAGCGAGTAGTCAGTAAAAGCAGTCATCAAATATATTTCACAATAATGCATTTCAATGATGTCATGATTCCAAGATCAAATGTACGTTTATTGCTCTCGTGAGCCAGTGAAATCATTGCACTTGAACACCCAACGCTCAAATAGATCATTTCACATTAACAGTGAGAGGGAGCCCCTTTTTGAGCTCCAGATAACATGAACATGAACCATAAACAGGGTGGAGACGTTGGTGTCCAGCACAAGACTTTTCCAGAACTCATTGAAGCCAAAATCATATCATGAATTCACATGCAAGCACGCATGAGATGCCGTCGAGTAAATAATGCCAGAAACATTTCAATAATAACTTCGGAAACAGTTTAGGGTCACTCACCTCCATGGCTCAGAAACCATCCATCAAATATCATCGCCTTACTCAAATCCAAGCCTTAGATCACAAACGCAAAGCAATCAAGCCCTTTAAAAGTTCGGACAGCACTTCCCCTAAATTTGCTTACTTTTCCAGCCGTCATGGCTTCATTATATTTCTCATTCAAACCCAAAGGTACAAACACAACAACAAGTTCATTCAATAGCCATTCAGCAAGCTCCCAGAAGTACAAATACAAGTCAAGCTAGGGAAAAGTCCGGAAATGAAAGTTAAGCTCAAACCCAGAAAAACAGTTTTTGACATCATTTTGCGGTAATGGCACCAAAGGCACTACGATTATCGGATGAAGGTCCAAGACCCACCGTTTCGAAGCTAAGAGATCGGGCTACAATGCTGAAGAAGGCAACTCTGTCCAGTATCGAGTGTATCCAGGTCAAAAATGCAAGATACTACACCAGAACCGCAAAAACAGGTCCGCCAATCGCATTCTGGTGCAAACATCATAAATCAACCTACTTAAGTCCAAATTCAGAAATTCCAAAGCCATCCGAAAGATAAGAAACAGGGCTACATTTCATCAGAAGACCTCAACAACCAATTCGGAAGCATTCCCAACCAAAATAACCAATTACAGACGCAATTCTCACATTCTGGTAAAACCAGGGCAGCAAGGGTAATTCCGTCTTTTCACAAGATACGCTGCTCGGATTGACCTGAAAATTAGAAAATTTTCGGGTTCTCACACTCATTCTTTCGGGGCGTCACAAACTCCCCTCCTTAAAAGAATGTCGTCCTCGACATTCCATCTTATACCAATCAAGTCGAGACATCCCGCAAGAATCACTAATATTTCAGACCAAACCCACTGTCCGGCATCCTAAACTTCAAGCCTAGGATACACTACAAGAATCTGAAGCCTAAGCTCTGATACCAACTGTGACGGCCCCACCTCCTCCTAAGGCGAACCAAAGGGTTCGGCGGGCTGCCTGCCCAGCTCTCGCCGGGACTCAGTCGTTCACTACAGTCCTCAAATGAATTACAATATAAATCTCAAATATTACAACATGTTCTTCAATACTTACATGTCATAACCGAAGCGGAAAGTAAATTTTCAACTATACATCAAATGATTCCAAATCCAAACTGTACAAGATATATGCCATCCAGCCACATGAATAAGTACTACTCGCCCTTCCTTCGCCTTGAGCCCTGTGGAGGGGAATAAAATCGTTTTGGGGTGAGCTAGAAGCTCAGCGAGTAGTCAGTAAAAGCAGTCATCAAATATATTTCACAATAATGCATTTCAATGATGTCATGATTCCAAGATCAAATGTACGTTTATTGCTCTCGTGAGCCAGTGAAATCATTGCACTTGAACACCCAACGCTCAAATAGATCATTTCACATTAACAGTGAGAGGGAGCCCCTTTTTGAGCTCCAGATAACATGAACATGAACCATAAACAGGGTGGAGACGTTGGTGTCCAGCACAAGACTTTTCCAGAACTCATTGAAGCCAAAATCATATCATGAATTCACATGCAAGCACGCATGAGATGCCGTCGAGTAAATAATGCCAGAAACATTTCAATAATAACTTCGGAAACAGTTTAGGGTCACTCACCTCCATGGCTCAGAAACCATCCATCAAATATCATCGCCTTACTCAAATCCAAGCCTTAGATCACAAACGCAAAGCAATCAAGCCCTTTAAAAGTTCGGACAGCACTTCCCCTAAATTTGCTTACTTTTCCAGCCGTCATGGCTTCATTATATTTCTCATTCAAACCCAAAGGTACAAACACAACAACAAGTTCATTCAATAGCCATTCAGCAAGCTCCCAGAAGTACAAATACAAGTCAAGCTAGGGAAAAGTCCGGAAATGAAAGTTAAGCTCAAACCCAGAAAAACAGTTTTTGACATCATTTTGCGGTAATGGCACCAAAGGCACTACGATTATCGGATGAAGGTCCAAGACCCACCGTTTCGAAGCTAAGAGATCGGGCTACAATGCTGAAGAAGGCAACTCTGTCCAGTATCGAGTGTATCCAGGTCAAAAATGCAAGATACTACACCAGAACCGCAAAAACAGGTCCGCCAATCGCATTCTGGTGCAAACATCATAAATCAACCTACTTAAGTCCAAATTCAGAAATTCCAAAGCCATCCGAAAGATAAGAAACAGGGCTACATTTCATCAGAAGACCTCAACAACCAATTCGGAAGCATTCCCAACCAAAATAACCAATTACAGACGCAATTCTCACATTCTGGTAAAACCAGGGCAGCAAGGGTAATTCCGTCTTTTCACAAGATACGCTGCTCGGATTGACCTGAAAATTAGAAAATTTTCGGGTTCTCACACTCATTCTTTCGGGGCGTCACAAACTCCCCTCCTTAAAAGAATGTCGTCCTCGACATTCCATCTTATACCAATCAAGTCGAGACATCCCGCAAGAATCACTAATATTTCAGACCAAACCCACTGTCCGGCATCCTAAACTTCAAGCCTAGGATACACTACAAGAATCTGAAGCCTAAGCTCTGATACCAACTGTGACGGCCCCACCTCCTCCTAAGGCGAACCAAAGGGTTCGGCGGGCTGCCTGCCCAGCTCTCGCCGGGACTCAGTCGTTCACTACAGTCCTCAAATGAATTACAATATAAATCTCAAATATTACAACATGTTCTTCAATACTTACATGTCATAACCGAAGCGGAAAGTAAATTTTCAACTATACATCAAATGATTCCAAATCCAAACTGTACAAGATATATGCCATCCAGCCACATGAATAAGTACTACTCGCCCTTCCTTCGCCTTGAGCCCTGTGGAGGGGAATAAAATCGTTTTGGGGTGAGCTAGAAGCTCAGCGAGTAGTCAGTAAAAGCAGTCATCAAATATATTTCACAATAATGCATTTCAATGATGTCATGATTCCAAGATCAAATGTACGTTTATTGCTCTCGTGAGCCAGTGAAATCATTGCACTTGAACACCCAACGCTCAAATAGATCATTTCACATTAACAGTGAGAGGGAGCCCCTTTTTGAGCTCCAGATAACATGAACATGAACCATAAACAGGGTGGAGACGTTGGTGTCCAGCACAAGACTTTTCCAGAACTCATTGAAGCCAAAATCATATCATGAATTCACATGCAAGCACGCATGAGATGCCGTCGAGTAAATAATGCCAGAAACATTTCAATAATAACTTCGGAAACAGTTTAGGGTCACTCACCTCCATGGCTCAGAAACCATCCATCAAATATCATCGCCTTACTCAAATCCAAGCCTTAGATCACAAACGCAAAGCAATCAAGCCCTTTAAAAGTTCGGACAGCACTTCCCCTAAATTTGCTTACTTTTCCAGCCGTCATGGCTTCATTATATTTCTCATTCAAACCCAAAGGTACAAACACAACAACAAGTTCATTCAATAGCCATTCAGCAAGCTCCCAGAAGTACAAATACAAGTCAAGCTAGGGAAAAGTCCGGAAATGAAAGTTAAGCTCAAACCCAGAAAAACAGTTTTTGACATCATTTTGCGGTAATGGCACCAAAGGCACTACGATTATCGGATGAAGGTCCAAGACCCACCGTTTCGAAGCTAAGAGATCGGGCTACAATGCTGAAGAAGGCAACTCTGTCCAGTATCGAGTGTATCCAGGTCAAAAATGCAAGATACTACACCAGAACCGCAAAAACAGGTCCGCCAATCGCATTCTGGTGCAAACATCATAAATCAACCTACTTAAGTCCAAATTCAGAAATTCCAAAGCCATCCGAAAGATAAGAAACAGGGCTACATTTCATCAGAAGACCTCAACAACCAATTCGGAAGCATTCCCAACCAAAATAACCAATTACAGACGCAATTCTCACATTCTGGTAAAACCAGGGCAGCAAGGGTAATTCCGTCTTTTCACAAGATACGCTGCTCGGATTGACCTGAAAATTAGAAAATTTTCGGGTTCTCACACTCATTCTTTCGGGGCGTCACAAACTCCCCTCCTTAAAAGAATGTCGTCCTCGACATTCCATCTTATACCAATCAAGTCGAGACATCCCGCAAGAATCACTAATATTTCAGACCAAACCCACTGTCCGGCATCCTAAACTTCAAGCCTAGGATACACTACAAGAATCTGAAGCCTAAGCTCTGATACCAACTGTGACGGCCCCACCTCCTCCTAAGGCGAACCAAAGGGTTCGGCGGGCTGCCTGCCCAGCTCTCGCCGGGACTCAGTCGTTCACTACAGTCCTCAAATGAATTACAATATAAATCTCAAATATTACAACATGTTCTTCAATACTTACATGTCATAACCGAAGCGGAAAGTAAATTTTCAACTATACATCAAATGATTCCAAATCCAAACTGTACAAGATATATGCCATCCAGCCACATGAATAAGTACTACTCGCCCTTCCTTCGCCTTGAGCCCTGTGGAGGGGAATAAAATCGTTTTGGGGTGAGCTAGAAGCTCAGCGAGTAGTCAGTAAAAGCAGTCATCAAATATATTTCACAATAATGCATTTCAATGATGTCATGATTCCAAGATCAAATGTACGTTTATTGCTCTCGTGAGCCAGTGAAATCATTGCACTTGAACACCCAACGCTCAAATAGATCATTTCACATTAACAGTGAGAGGGAGCCCCTTTTTGAGCTCCAGATAACATGAACATGAACCATAAACAGGGTGGAGACGTTGGTGTCCAGCACAAGACTTTTCCAGAACTCATTGAAGCCAAAATCATATCATGAATTCACATGCAAGCACGCATGAGATGCCGTCGAGTAAATAATGCCAGAAACATTTCAATAATAACTTCGGAAACAGTTTAGGGTCACTCACCTCCATGGCTCAGAAACCATCCATCAAATATCATCGCCTTACTCAAATCCAAGCCTTAGATCACAAACGCAAAGCAATCAAGCCCTTTAAAAGTTCGGACAGCACTTCCCCTAAATTTGCTTACTTTTCCAGCCGTCATGGCTTCATTATATTTCTCATTCAAACCCAAAGGTACAAACACAACAACAAGTTCATTCAATAGCCATTCAGCAAGCTCCCAGAAGTACAAATACAAGTCAAGCTAGGGAAAAGTCCGGAAATGAAAGTTAAGCTCAAACCCAGAAAAACAGTTTTTGACATCATTTTGCGGTAATGGCACCAAAGGCACTACGATTATCGGATGAAGGTCCAAGACCCACCGTTTCGAAGCTAAGAGATCGGGCTACAATGCTGAAGAAGGCAACTCTGTCCAGTATCGAGTGTATCCAGGTCAAAAATGCAAGATACTACACCAGAACCGCAAAAACAGGTCCGCCAATCGCATTCTGGTGCAAACATCATAAATCAACCTACTTAAGTCCAAATTCAGAAATTCCAAAGCCATCCGAAAGATAAGAAACAGGGCTACATTTCATCAGAAGACCTCAACAACCAATTCGGAAGCATTCCCAACCAAAATAACCAATTACAGACGCAATTCTCACATTCTGGTAAAACCAGGGCAGCAAGGGTAATTCCGTCTTTTCACAAGATACGCTGCTCGGATTGACCTGAAAATTAGAAAATTTTCGGGTTCTCACACTCATTCTTTCGGGGCGTCACAAACTCCCCTCCTTAAAAGAATGTCGTCCTCGACATTCCATCTTATACCAATCAAGTCGAGACATCCCGCAAGAATCACTAATATTTCAGACCAAACCCACTGTCCGGCATCCTAAACTTCAAGCCTAGGATACACTACAAGAATCTGAAGCCTAAGCTCTGATACCAACTGTGACGGCCCCACCTCCCCCTAAGGCGAACCAAAGGGTTCGGCGGGCTGCCTGCCCAGCTCTCGCCGGGACTCAGTCGTTCACTACAGTCCTCAAATGAATTACAATATAAATCTCAAATATTACAACATGTTCTTCAATACTTACATGTCATAACCGAAGCGGAAAGTAAATTTTCAACTATACATCAAATGATTCCAAATCCAAACTGTACAAGATATATGCCATCCAGCCACATGAATAAGTACTACTCGCCCTTCCTTCGCCTTGAGCCCTGTGGAGGGGAATAAAATCGTTTTGGGGTGAGCTAGAAGCTCAGCGAGTAGTCAGTAAAAGCAGTCATCAAATATATTTCACAATAATGCATTTCAATGATGTCATGATTCCAAGATCAAATGTACGTTTATTGCTCTCGTGAGCCAGTGAAATCATTGCACTTGAACACCCAACGCTCAAATAGATCATTTCACATTAACAGTGAGAGGGAGCCCCTTTTTGAGCTCCAGATAACATGAACATGAACCATAAACAGGGTGGAGACGTTGGTGTCCAGCACAAGACTTTTCCAGAACTCATTGAAGCCAAAATCATATCATGAATTCACATGCAAGCACGCATGAGATGCCGTCGAGTAAATAATGCCAGAAACATTTCAATAATAACTTCGGAAACAGTTTAGGGTCACTCACCTCCATGGCTCAGAAACCATCCATCAAATATCATCGCCTTACTCAAATCCAAGCCTTAGATCACAAACGCAAAGCAATCAAGCCCTTTAAAAGTTCGGACAGCACTTCCCCTAAATTTGCTTACTTTTCCAGCCGTCATGGCTTCATTATATTTCTCATTCAAACCCAAAGGTACAAACACAACAACAAGTTCATTCAATAGCCATTCAGCAAGCTCCCAGAAGTACAAATACAAGTCAAGCTAGGGAAAAGTCCGGAAATGAAAGTTAAGCTCAAACCCAGAAAAACAGTTTTTGACATCATTTTGCGGTAATGGCACCAAAGGCACTACGATTATCGGATGAAGGTCCAAGACCTACCGTTTCGAAGCTAAGAGATCGGGCTACAATGCTGAAGAAGGCAACTCTGTCCAGTATCGAGTGTATCCAGGTCAAAAATGCAAGATACTACACCAGAACCGCAAAAACAGGTCCGCCAATCGCATTCTGGTGCAAACATCATAAATCAACCTACTTAAGTCCAAATTCAGAAATTCCAAAGCCATCCGAAAGATAAGAAACAGGGCTACATTTCATCAGAAGACCTCAACAACCAATTCGGAAGCATTCCCAACCAAAATAACCAATTACAGACGCAATTCTCACATTCTGGTAAAACCAGGGCAGCAAGGGTAATTCCGTCTTTTCACAAGATACGCTGCTCGGATTGACCTGAAAATTAGAAAATTTTCGGGTTCTCACACTCATTCTTTCGGGGCGTCACAAACTCCCCTCCTTAAAAGAATGTCGTCCTCGACATTCCATCTTATACCAATCAAGTCGAGACATCCCGCAAGAATCACTAATATTTCAGACCAAACCCACTGTCCGGCATCCTAAACTTCAAGCCTAGGATACACTACAAGAATCTGAAGCCTAAGCTCTGATACCAACTGTGACGGCCCCACCTCCCCCTAAGGCGAACCAAAGGGTTCGGCGGGCTGGCTGCCCAGCTCTCGCCGGGACTCAGTCGTTCACTACAGTCCTCAAATGAATTACAATATAAATCTCAAATATTACAACATGTTCTTCAATACTTACATGTCATAACCGAAGCGGAAAGTAAATTTTCAACTATACATCAAATGATTCCAAATCCAAACTGTACAAGATATATGCCATCCAGCCACATGAATAAGTACTACTCGCCCTTCCTTCGCCTTGAGCCCTGTGGAGGGGAATAAAATCGTTTTGGGGTGAGCTAGAAGCTCAGCGAGTAGTCAGTAAAAGCAGTCATCAAATATATTTCACAATAATGCATTTCAATGATGTCATGATTCCAAGATCAAATGTACGTTTATTGCTCTCGTGAGCCAGTGAAATCATTGCACTTGAACACCCAACGCTCAAATAGATCATTTCACATTAACAGTGAGAGGGAGCCCCTTTTTGAGCTCCAGATAACATGAACATGAACCATAAACAGGGTGGAGACGTTGGTGTCCAGCACAAGACTTTTCCAGAACTCATTGAAGCCAAAATCATATCATGAATTCACATGCAAGCACGCATGAGATGCCGTCGAGTAAATAATGCCAGAAACATTTCAATAATAACTTCGGAAACAGTTTAGGGTCACTCACCTCCATGGCTCAGAAACCATCCATCAAATATCATCGCCTTACTCAAATCCAAGCCTTAGATCACAAACGCAAAGCAATCAAGCCCTTTAAAAGTTCGGACAGCACTTCCCCTAAATTTGCTTACTTTTCCAGCCGTCATGGCTTCATTATATTTCTCATTCAAACCCAAAGGTACAAACACAACAACAAGTTCATTCAATAGCCATTCAGCAAGCTCCCAGAAGTACAAATACAAGTCAAGCTAGGGAAAAGTCCGGAAATGAAAGTTAAGCTCAAACCCAGAAAAACAGTTTTTGACATCATTTTGCGGTAATGGCACCAAAGGCACTACGATTATCGGATGAAGGTCCAAGACCCACCGTTTCGAAGCTAAGAGATCGGGCTACAATGCTGAAGAAGGCAACTCTGTCCAGTATCGAGTGTATCCAGGTCAAAAATGCAAGATACTACACCAGAACCGCAAAAACAGGTCCGCCAATCGCATTCTGGTGCAAACATCATAAATCAACCTACTTAAGTCCAAATTCAGAAATTCCAAAGCCATCCGAAAGATAAGAAACAGGGCTACATTTCATCAGAAGACCTCAACAACCAATTCGGAAGCATTCCCAACCAAAATAACCAATTACAGACGCAATTCTCACATTCTGGTAAAACCAGGGCAGCAAGGGTAATTCCGTCTTTTCACAAGATACGCTGCTCGGATTGACCTGAAAATTAGAAAATTTTCGGGTTCTCACACTCATTCTTTCGGGGCGTCACAAACTCCCCTCCTTAAAAGAATGTCGTCCTCGACATTCCATCTTATACCAATCAAGTCGAGACATCCCGCAAGAATCACTAATATTTCAGACCAAACCCACTGTCCGGCATCCTAAACTTCAAGCCTAGAATACACTACAAGAATCTGAAGCCTAAGCTCTGATACCAACTGTGACGGCCCCACCTCCCCCTAAGCCGAACCAAAGGGTTCGGCGGGCCGCCTGCCCACCTCTCGCCGGGACTCAGTCGTTCACTACAGTCCTCAAATGAATTACAATATAAATCTCAAATATTACAACATGTCCTTCAATAATTACATGTCATAACCGAAGCGGAAAGTAAATTTTCAACTATACATCAAATGATTCCAAATCCAAACTGTACAAGATATATGCCATCCAGCCACATGAATAAGTACTACTCGCCCTTCCTTCACCTTGAGCCCTGTGGAGGGGAATAAAATCGTTTTGGGGTGAGCTAGAAGCTCAGCGAGTAACCAGTAAAAGCAGTCATCAAATATATTTCACAATAATGCATTTCAATGATGTCATGATTCCAAGATCAAATGTACGTTTATTGCTCTCGTGAGCCAGTGAAATCATTGCACATGAACACCAACGCTCAAATAGATCATTTCACATTAACAGTGAGAGGGAGCCCTTTTTGAGCTCCAGATAACATGAACATGAACCATAAACAGGGTGGAGACGTTGGTGTCCAGCACAAGACTTTCCCAGAACTCATTGAAGCCAAAATCATATCATGAATTCACATGCAAGCACGCATGAGATGCCGTCGAGTAAATAATGCCAGAAACATTTCAATAATAACTTTGGAAACAGTTTAGGGTCACTCACCTCCATGGCTCAGAAACCATCCATCAAATATCATCGCCTTACTCAAATCCAAGCCTTAGATCACAAACGCAAAGCAATCAAGCCCTTTAAAAGTTCGGACAGCACTTCCCCTAAATTTGCTTACTTTTCCAGCCGTCATGGCTTCATTATATTTCTCATTCAAACCCAAAGGTACAAACACAACAACAAGTTCATTCAATAGCCATTCAACAAGCTCCCAGAAGTACAAATACAAGTCAAGCTAGGGAAAAGTCCGGAAATGAAAGTTAAGCTCAAACCCCGAAAAACAGTTTTTGACATCATTTTGCGGTAATGGCACCAAAGGCACTACGATTATCGGATGAAGGTCCAAGACCCACCGTTTCGAAGCTAAGAGATCGAGCTACAATGCTGAAGAAGGCAACTCTGTCCAGTATCGAGTGTATCCAGGTCAAAAATGCAAGATACTACACCAGAACCGCAAAACCAGGTCCAACAATCGCATTCTGGTGCAAACATCATAAATCAACCTACCTAAGTCCAAATTCAGAAATTCCAAAGCCATCCGAAAGATAAGAAACAGGGCTACATTTCATCAGAAGACCTCAACAACCAATTCGGAAGCATTCCCAACCAAAATAACCAATTACAGACGCAATTCTCACATTCTGGTAAAACCAGGGCAGCAAGGGTAATTCCGTCTTTTCACAAGATACGCTGCTCGGATTGACCTGAAAATTAGAAAATTTTCGGGTTCTCACACTCATTCTTTCGGGGCGTCACAAACTCCCCTCCTTAAAAGAATGTCGTCCTCGACATTCCATCTTATACCAATCAAGTCGATACATCCCGCAAGAATCACTAATATTTCAGACCAAACCCACTGTCCGGCATCCTAAATTTCAAGCCTAGGATACACTACAAGAATCTGAAGCCTAAGCTCTGATACCAACTGTGACGGCCCCACCTCCCCCTAAGGCGAACCAAAGGGTTCGGCGGGCCGCCTGCCCAGCTCTCGCCGGGACTCAGTCGTTCACTACAGTCCTCAAATGAATTACAATATAAATCTCAAATATTACAACATGTTCTTCAATAATTACATGTCATAAGCGAAGCGGAAACTAAATTTTCAACTATACATCAAATGATTCCAAATCCAAACTGTACAAGATATATGCCATCCAGCCACATGAATAAGTACTACTCGCCATTCCTTCGCCTTGAGCCCTGTGGAGGGGAATAAAATCGTTTTGGGGTGAGTTAGAAGCTCAGCGAGTAACCAGTAAAAGCAGTCATCAAATATATTTCACAATAATGCATTTCAATGATGTCATGATTCCAAGATCAAATGTACGTTTATTGCTCTCGTGAGCCAGTGAAATCATTGCACTTGAACACCCAACGCTCAAATAGATCATTTCACATTAACAGTGAGAGGGAGCCCCTTTTTGAGCTCCAGATAACATGAACATGAACCATAAACAGGGTGGAGA
Organism: Coffea arabica; assembly: GCF_036785885.1. Lineage (NCBI taxonomy): Eukaryota > Viridiplantae > Streptophyta > Magnoliopsida > Gentianales > Rubiaceae > Coffea > Coffea arabica. Next base: position 18,302,683 of record NC_092318.1, on the reverse strand, counting down.
CGTTGGTGTCCAGCACAAGATTTTCCCAGAACTCATTGAAGCCAAAATCAAATCATGAATTCACATGCAAGCACGCATGAGATGCCGTCGAGTAAATAATGCCAGAGACATTTCAATAATAACTTTGGAAACAGTTTAGGGTCATTCACCTCCATGGCTCAGAAACCATCCATCAAATATCATCGCCTTACTCAAATCCAAGCCTTAGATCACAAACGCAAAGCAATCAAGCCCTTTAAAAGTTCGGACAGCACTTCCCCTAAATTTGCTTACTTTTCCAGCCGTCATGGCTTCATTATATTTCTCATTCAAACCCAAAGGTACACACACAACAACAAGTTCATTCAATAGCCATTCAGCAAGCTCCCAGAAGTACAAATACAAGTCAAGCTGGGGAAATGTCCGGAAATGAAAGTTAAGCTCAAACCCAGAAAAATAGTTTTTGACATCATTTTACGGTAATGGCACCAAAGGCACTACGATTATCGGATGAAGGTCCAAGACCCACCGTTTCGAAGCTAAGAGATCGGGCTACAATGTTGTAGAAGGCAACTCTATCCAGTATAGAGTGTAACCAGGTCAAAAATGCAAGTTACTACACCAGAACCGCAAAAACAGGTTCACCAATCGCATTGTGGTGCAAACATCATGAATCAACCTACCTAAGTCCAAATTCAGAAATTCCAAAGCCATCCGAAAGATAAGAAACAGGGCTACATTTCATCAGAAGACCTCAACAACCAATTCGGAAGCATTCCCAACCAAAATAACCAATTACAGACGCAATTCTCACATTCGGGTAAAACCGGGGCTGCAAGGGTAATTCCGTCTTTTCACAAGTTACGCTGCTCGGATTGACCTGAAAATTAGAAAATTTCCGGGTTCTCACACTCATTCTTTCGGGGCGTCACAAACTCCCCTCCTTAAAAGAATGTCGTCCTCGACATTCCATCTTATACCAATCAAGTCGAGACATCCCGCAAGAATCACTAATATTTCAGACCAAACCCACTGTCCGGCATCCTAAACTTCAAGCCTAGGATACACTACAAGAATCTGAAGCCTAAGCTCTGATACCAACTGTGACGGCCCCACCTCCCCCTAAGGCGAACCAAAGGGTTCGGCGGGCCGCCTGCCCAACTCTCGCCGGGACTCAGTCGTTCACTACAGTCCTCAAATGAATTACAATATAAATCTCAAATATTACAACATGTCCTTCAATAATTACATGTCATAACCGAAGCGGAAAGTAAATTTTCAACTATACATCAAATGATTCCAAATCCAAACTGTACAAGATATATGCCATCCAGCCACATGAATAAGTACTACTCGCCCTTCCTTCGCCTTGAGCCCTGTGGAGGGGAATAAAATCGTTTTGGGGTGAGCTAGAAGCTCAGCGAGTAACCAGTAAAAGCAGTCATCAAATATATTTCACAATAATGCATTTCAATGATGTCATGATTCCAAGATCAAATGTACGTTTATTGCTCTCGTGAGCCAGTGAAATCATTGCACTTGAACACCAACGCTCAAATAGATCATTTCACATTAACAGTGAGAGGGAGCCCTTTTTGAGCTCCAGATAACATGAACATGAACCATAAACAGGGTGGAGACGTTGGTGTCCAGCACAAGACTTTCCCAGAACTCATTGAAGCCAAAATCATATCACGAATTCACATGCAAGCACGCATGAGATGCCGTCGAGTAAATAATGCCAGAAACATTTCAATAATAACTTTGGAAACAGTGTAGGGTCACTCACCTCCATGGCTCAGAAACCATCCATCAAATATCATCGCCTTACTCAAATCCAAGCCTTAGATCACAAACGCAAAGCAATCAAGCCCTTTAAAAGTTCGGACAGCACTTCCCCTAAATTTGCTTACTTTTCCAGCCGTCATGGCTTCATTATATTTCTCATTCAAACCCAAAGGTACAAACACAACAACAAGTTCATTCAATAGCCATTCAGCAAGCTCCCAGAAGTACAAATACAAGTCAAGCTAGGGAAAAGTCCGGAAATGAAAGTTAAGCTCAAACCCAGAAAAACAGTTTTTGACATCATTTTGCGGTAATGGCACCAAAGGCACTACGATTATCGGATGAAGGTCCAAGACCCACCGTTTCGAAGCTAAGAGATCGAGCTATAATGCTGAAGAAGGCAACTCTGTCCAGTATCGAGTGTATCCAGGTCAAAAATGCAAGATACTACACCAGAACCGCAAAACCAGGTCCAACAATCGCATTCTGGTGCAAACATCATAAATCAACCTACCTAAGTCCAAATTCAGAAATTCCAAAGCCATCCGAAAGATAAGAAACAGGGCTACATTTCATCAGAAGACCTCAACAACCAATTCGGAAGCATTCCCAACCAAAATAACCAATTACAGACGCAATTCTCACATTCTGGTAAAACCAGGGCAGCAAGGGTAATTCCGTCTTTTCACAAGATACGCTGCTCGGATTGACCTGAAAATTAGAAAATTTTCGGGTTCTCACACTCATTCTTTCGGGGCGTCACAAACTCCCCTCCTTAAAAGAATGTCGTCCTCGACATTCCATCTTATACCAATCAAGTCGATACATCCCGCGAGAATCACTAATATTTCAGACCAAACCCACTGTCCGGCATCCTAAACTTCAAGCCTAGAATACACTACAAGAATCTGAAGCCTAAGCTCTGATACCAACTGTGACGGCCCCACCTCCCCCTAAGGCGAACCAAAGGGTTCGGCGGGCCGCCTGCCCAGCTCTCGCCGGGACTCAGTCGTTCACTATAGTCCTCAAATGAATTACAATATAAATCTCAAATATTACAACATGTTCTTCAATAATTACATGTCATAACCGAAGCGGAAAGTAAATTTTCAACTATACATCAAATGATTCCAAATCCAAACTGTACAAGATATATGCCATCCAGCCACATGAATAAGTACTACTCGCCCTTCCTTCGCCTTGAGCCCTGTGGAGGGGAATAAAATCGTTTTCGGGTGAGCTAGAATCTCAGCGAGTAACCAGTAAAAGCAGTCATCAAATATATTTCACAATAATGCATTTCAATGATGTCATGATTCCAAGATCAAATGTACGTTTATTGCTCTCGTGAGCCAGTGAAATCATTGCACTTGAACACCCAACGCTCAAATAGATCATTTCACATTAACAGTGAGAGGGAGCCCCTTTTTGAGCTCCAGATAACATGAACATGAACCATAAACAGGGTGGAGACGTTGGTGTCCAGCACAAGACTTTTCCAGAACTCATTGAAGCCAAAATCATATCATGAATTCACATGCAAGCACGCATGAGATGCCGTCGAGTAAATAATGCCAGAAACATTTCAATAATAACTTTGGAAACAGTTTAGGGTCACTCACCTCCATGGCTCAGAAACCATCCATCAAATATCATCGCCTTACTCAAATCCAAGCCTTAGATCACAAACGCAAAGCAATCAAGCCCTTTAAAAGTTCGGACAGCACTTCCCCTAAATTTGCTTACTTTTCCAGCCGTCATGGCTTCATTATATTTCTCATTCAAACCCAAAGGTACAAACACAACAACAAGTTCATTCAATAGCCATTCAGCAAGCTCCCAGAAGTACAAATACAAGTCAAGCTAGGGAAAAGTCCGAAAATGAAAGTTAAGCTGAAACCCAGAAAAATAGTTTTTGACATCATTTTGCGGTAATGGCACCAAAGGCACTACGATTATCGGATGAAGGTCCAAGACCCACCGTTTCGAAGCTAAGAGATCGGGCTACAATGCTGAAGAAGGCAACTCTGTCCAGTATCGAGTGTATCCAGGTCAAAAATGCAAGATACTACACCAGAACCGCAAAAACAGGTCCACCAATCGCATTCTGGTGCAAACATCATAAATCAACCTACTTAAGTCCAAATTCAGAAATTCCAAAGCCATCCGAAAGATAAGAAACTGGGCTACATTTCATCAGAAGACCTCAACAACCAATTCGGAAGCATTCCCAACCAAAATAACCAATTACAGACGCAATTCTCACATTCTGGTAAAACCAGGGCAGCAAGGGTAATTCCGTCTTTTCACAAGATACGCTGCTCGGATTGACCTGAAAATTAGAAAATTTCCGGGTTCTCACACTCATTCTTTCGGGGCGTCACAAACTCCCCTCCTTAAAAGAATGTCGTCCTCGACATTCCATCTTATACCAATCAAGTCGAGACATCCCGCAAGAATCACTAATATTTCAGACCAAACCCAATGTCCGGCATCTTAAACTTCAAGCCTAGAATACACTACAAGAATCTGAAGCCTAAGCTCTGATACCAACTGTGACGGCCCCACCTCCCCCTAAGGCGAACCAAAGGGTTCGGCGGGCCGCCTGCCCAGCTCTCGCCGGGACTCAGTCGTTCACTACAGTCCTCAAATGAATTACAATATAAATCTCAAATATTACAACATGTCCTTCAATAATTACATGTCATAACCGAAGCGGAAAGTAAATTTTCAACTATACATCAAATGATTCCAAATCCAAACTGTACAAGATATATGCCATCCAGCCACATGAATAAGTACTACTCGCCCTTCCTTCGCCTTGAGCCCTGTGGAGGGGAATAAAATCGTTTTGGGGTGAGCTAGAAGCTCAGCGAGTAACCAGTAAAAGCAGTCATCAAATATATTTCACAATAATGCATTTCAATGATGTCATGATTCCAAGATCAAATGTACGTTTATTGCTCTCGTGAGCCAGTGAAATCATTGCACTTGAACACCAACGCTCAAATAGATCATTTCACATTAACAGTGAGAGGGAGCCCTTTTTGAGCTCCAGATAACATGAACATGAACCATAAACAGGGTGGAGACGTTGGTGTCCAGCACAAGACTTTCCCAGAACTCATTGAAGCCAAAATCATATCATGAATTCACATGCAAGCACGCATGAGATGCCGTCGAGTAAATAATGCCAGAAACATTTCAATAATAACTTTGGAAACAGTTTAGGGTCACTCACCTCCATGGCTCAGAAACCATCCATCAAATATCATCGCCTTACTCAAATCCAAGCCTTAGATCACAAACGCAAAGCAATCAAGCCCTTTAAAAGTTCGGACAGCACTTCCCCTAAATTTGCTTACTTTTCCAGCCGTCATGGCTTCATTATATTTCTCATTCAAACCCAAAGGTACAAACACAACAACAAGTTCATTCAATAGCCATTCAGCAAGCTCCCAGAAGTACAAATACAAGTCAAGCTAGGGAAAAGTCCGGAAATGAAAGTTAAGCTCAAACCCAGAAAAACAGTTTTTGACATCATTTTGCGGTAATGGCACCAAAGGCACTACGATTATCGGATGAAGGTCCAAGACCCACCGTTTCGAAGCTAAGAGATCGAGCTATAATGCTGAAGAAGGCAACTCTGTCCAGTATCGAGTGTATCCAGGTCAAAAATGCAAGATACTACACCAGAACCGCAAAACCAGGTCCAACAATCGCATTCTGGTGCAAACATCATAAATCAACCTACCTAAGTCCAAATTCAGAAATTCCAAAGCCATCCGAAAGATAAGAAACAGGGCTACATTTCATCAGAAGACCTCAACAACCAATTCGGAAGCATTCCCAACCAAAATAACCAATTACAGACGCAATTCTCACATTCTGGTAAAACCAGGGCAGCAAGGGTAATTCCGTCTTTTCACAAGATACGCTGCTCGGATTGACCTGAAAATTAGAAAATTTTCGGGTTCTCACACTCATTCTTTCGGAGCGTCACAAACTCCCCTCCTTAAAAGAATGTCGTCCTCGACATTCCATCTTATACCAATCAAGTCGATACATCCCGCGAGAATCACTAATATTTCAGACCAAACCCACTGTCCGGCATCCTAAACTTCAAGCCTAGAATACACTACAAGAATCTGAAGCCTAAGCTCTGATACCAACTGTGACGGCCCCACCTCCCCCTAAGGCGAACCAAAGGGTTCGGCGGGCCGCCTGCCCAGCTCTCGCCGGGACTCAGTCGTTCACTATAGTCCTCAAATGAATTACAATATAAATCTCAAATATTACAACATGTTCTTCAATAATTACATGTCATAACCGAAGCGGAAAGTAAATTTTCAACTATACATCAAATGATTCCAAATCCAAACTGTACAAGATATATGCCATCCAGCCACATGAATAAGTACTACTCGCCCTTCCTTCGCCTTGAGCCCTGTGGAGGGGAATAAAATCGTTTTCGGGTGAGCTAGAATCTCAGCGAGTAACCAGTAAAAGCAGTCATCAAATATATTTCACAATAATGCATTTCAATGATGTCATGATTCCAAGATCAAATGTACGTTTATTGCTCTCGTGAGCCAGTGAAATCATTGCACTTGAACACCCAACGCTCAAATAGATCATTTCACATTAACAGTGAGAGGGAGCCCCTTTTTGAGCTCCAGATAACATGAACATGATCCATAAACAGGGTGGAGACGTTGGTGTCCAGGACAAGACTTTTCCAGAACTCATTGAAGCCAAAATCATATCATGAATTCACATGCAAGCACGCATGAGATGCCGTCGAGTAAATAATGCCAGAAACATTTCAATAATAACTTTGGAAACAGTTTAGGGTCACTCACCTCCATGGCTCAGAAACCATCCATCAAATATCATCGCCTTACTCAAATCCAAGCCTTAGATCACAAACGCAATGCAATCAAGCCCTTTAAAAGTTCGGACAGCACTTCCCCTAAATTTGCTTACTTTTCCAGCCGTCATGGCTTCATTATATTTCTCATTCAAACCCAAAGGTACAAACACAACAACAAGTTCATTCAATAGCCATTCAGCAAGCTCCCAGAAGTACAAATACAAGTCAAGCTAGGGAAAAGTCCGAAAATGAAAGTTAAGCTGAAACCCAGAAAAATAGTTTTTGACATCATTTTGCGGTAATGGCACCAAAGGCACTACGATTATCGGATGAAGGTCCAAGACCCACCGTTTCGAAGCTAAGAGATCGGGCTACAATGCTGAAGAAGGCAACTCTGTCCAGTATCGAGTGTATCCAGGTCAAAAATGCAAGATACTACACCAGAACCGCAAAAACAGGTCCACCAATCGCATTCTGGTGCAAACATCATAAATCAACCTACTTAAGTCCAAATTCAGAAATTCCAAAGCCATCCGAAAGATAAGAAACTGGGCTACATTTCATCAGAAGACCTCAACAACCAATTCGGAAGCATTCCCAACCAAAATAACCAATTACAGACGCAATTCTCACATTCTGGTAAAACCAGGGCAGCAAGGGTAATTCCGTCTTTTCACAAGATACGCTGCTCGGATTGACCTGAAAATTAGAAAATTTCCGGGTTCTCACACTCATTCTTTCGGGGCGTCACAAACTCCCCTCCTTAAAAGAATGTCGTCCTCGACATTCCATCTTATACCAATCAAGTCGAGACATCCCGCAAGAATCACTAATATTTCAGACCAAACCCAATGTCCGGCATCTTAAACTTCAAGCCTAGAATACACTACAAGAATCTGAAGCCTAAGCTCTGATACCAACTGTGACGGCCCCACCTCCCCCTAAGGCGAACCAAAGGGTTCGGCGGGCCGCCTGCCCAGCTCTCGCCGGGACTCAGTCGTTCACTACAGTCCTCAAATGAATTACAATATAAATCTCAAATATTACAACATGTCCTTCAATAATTACATGTCATAACCGAAGCGGAAAGTAAATTTTCAACTATACATCAAATGATTCCAAATCCAAACTGTACAAGATATATGCCATCCAGCCACATGAATAAGTACTACTCGCCCTTCCTTCGCCTTGAGCCCTGTGGAGGGGAATAAAATCGTTTTGGGGTGAGCTAGAAGCTCAGCGAGTAACCAGTAAAAGCAGTCATCAAATATATTTCACAATAATGCATTTCAATGATGTCATGATTCCAAGATCAAATGTACGTTTATTGCTCTCGTGAGCCAGTGAAATCATTGCACTTGAACACCAACGCTCAAATAGATCATTTCACATTAACAGTGAGAGGGAGCCCTTTTTGAGCTCCAGATAACATGAACATGAACCATAAACAGGGTGGAGACGTTGGTGTCCAGCACAAGACTTTCCCAGAACTCATTGAAGCCAAAATCATATCATGAATTCACATGCAAGCACGCATGAGATGCCGTCGAGTAAATAATGCCAGAAACATTTCAATAATAACTTTGGAAACAGTTTAGGGTCACTCACCTCCATGGCTCAGAAACCATCCATCAAATATCATCGCCTTACTCAAATCCAAGCCTTAGATCACAAACGCAAAGCAATCAAGCCTTTTAAAAGTTCGGACAGCACTTCCCCTAAATTTGCTTACTTTTCCAGCCGTCATGGCTTCATTATATTTCTCATTCAAACCCAAAGGTACAAACACAACAACAAGTTCATTCAATAGCCATTCAGCAAGCTCCCAGAAGTACAAATACAAGTCAAGCTAGGGAAAAGTCCGGAAATGAAAGTTAAGCTCAAACCCCGAAAAACAGTTTTTGACATCATTTTGCGGTAATGGCACCAAAGGCACTACGATTATCGGATGAAGGTCCAAGACCCACCGTTTCGAAGCTAAGAGATCGAGCTACAATGCTGAAGAAGGCAACTCTGTCCAGTATCGAGTGTATCCAGGTCAAAAATGCAAGATACTACACCAGAACCGCAAAACCAGGTCCAACAATCGCATTCTGGTGCAAACATCATAAATCAACCTACCTAAGTCCAAATTCAGAAATGCCAAAGCCATCCGAAAGATAAGAAACAGGGCTACATTTCATCAGAAGACCTCAACAACCAATTCGGAAGCATTCCCAACCAAAATAACCAATTACAGACGCAATTCTCACATTCTGGTAAAACCAGGGCAGCAAGGGTAATTCCGTCTTTTCACAAGATACGCTGCTCGGATTGACCTGAAAATTAGAAAATTTTCGGGTTCTCACACTCATTCTTTCGGGGCGTCACAAACTCCCCTCCTTAAAAGAATGTCGTCCTCGACATTCCATCTTATACCAATCAAGTCGATACATCCCGCGAGAATCACTAATATTTCAGACCAAACCCACTGTCCGGCATCCTAAACTTCAAGCCTAGAATACACTACAAGAATCTGAAGCCTAAGCTCTGATACCAACTGTGACGGCCCCACCTCCCCCTAAGGCGAACCAAAGGGTTCGGCGGGCCGCCTGCCCAGCTCTCGCCGGGACTCAGTCGTTCACTACAGTCCTCAAATGAATTACAATATAAATCTCAAATATTACAACATGTCCTTCAATAATTACATGTCATAACCGAAGCGGAAAGTAAATTTTCAACTATACATCAAATGATTCCAAATCCAAACTGTACAAGATATATGCCATCCAGCCACATGAATAAGTACTACTCGCCCTTCCTTCGCCTTGAGCCCTGTGGAGGGGAATAAAATCGTTTTGGGGTGAGCTAGAAGCTCAGCGAGTAACCAGTAAAAGCAGTCATCAAATATATTTCACAATAATGCATTTCAATGATGTCATGATTCCAAGATCAAATGTACGTTTATTGCTCTCGTGAGCCAGTGAAATCATTGCACTTGAACACCCATCGCTCAAATAGATCATTTCACATTAACAGTGAGAGGGAGCCCTTTTTGAGCTCCAGATAACATGAACATGAACCATAAACAGGGTGGAGACGTTGGTGTCCAGCACAAGACTTTCCCAGAACTCATTGAAGCCAAAATCATATCATGAATTCACATGCAAGCACGCATGAGATGCCGTCGAGTAAATAATGCCAGAAACATTTCAATAATAACTTTGGAAACAGTTTAGGGTCACTCACCTCCATGGCTCAGAAACCATCCATCAAATATCATCGCCTTACTCAAATCCAAGCCTTAGATCACAAACGCAAAGCAATCAAGCCCTTTAAAAGTTCGGACAGCACTTCCCCTAAATTTGCTTACTTTTCCAGCCGTCATGGCTTCATTATATTTCTCATTCAAACCCAAAGGTACAAACACAACAACAAGTTCATTCAATAGCCATTCAGCAAGCTCCCAGAAGTACAAATACAAGTCAAGCTAGGGAAAAGTCCGGAAATGAAAGTTAAGCTCAAACCCCGAAAAACAGTTTTTGACATCATTTTACGGTAATGGCACCAAAGGCACTACGATTATCGGATGAAGGTCCAAGACCCACCGTTTCGAAGCTAAGAGATCGAGCTACAATGCTGAAGAAGGCAACTCTGTCCAGTATCGAGTGTATCCAGGTCAAAAATGCAAGATACTACACCAGAACCGCAAAACCAGGTCCAACAATCGCATTCTGGTGCAAACATCATAAATCAACCTACCTAAGTCCAAATTCAGAAATGCCAAAGCCATCCGAAAGATAAGAAACAGGGCTACATTTCATCAGAAGACCTCAACAACCAATTCGGAAGCATTCCCAACCAAAATAACCAATTACAGACGCAATTCTCACATTCTGGTAAAACCAGGGCAGCAAGGGTAATTCCGTCTTTTCACAAGATACGCTGCTCGGATTGACCTGAAAATTAGAAAATTTTCGGGTTCTCACACTCATTCTTTCGGGGCGTCACAAACTCCCCTCCTTAAAAGAATGTCGTCCTCGACATTCCATCTTATACCAATCAAGTCGATACATCCCGCGAGAATCACTAATATTTCAGACCAAACCCACTGTCCGGCATCCTAAACTTCAAGCCTAGAATACACTACAAGAATCTGAAGCCTAAGCTCTGATACCAACTGTGACGGCCCCACCTCCCCCTAAGGCGAACCAAAGGGTTCGGCGGGCCGCCTGCCCAGCTCTCGCCGGGACTCAGTCGTTCACTACAGTCCTCAAATGAATTACAATATAAATCTCAAATATTACAACATGTCCTTCAATAATTACATGTCATAACCGAAGCGGAAAGTAAATTTTCAACTATACATCAAATGATTCCAAATCCAAACTGTACAAGATATATGCCATCCAGCCACATGAATAAGTACTACTCGCCCTTCCTTCGCCTTTAGCCCTGTGGAGGGGAATAAAATCGTTTTGGGGTGAGCTAGAAGCTCAGCGAGTAACCAGTAAAAGCAGTCATCAAATATATTTCACAATAATGCATTTCAATGATGTCATGATTCCAAGATCAAATGTACGTTTATTGCTCTCGTGAGCCAGTGAAATCATTGCACTTGAACACCCATCGCTCAAATAGATCATTTCACATTAACAGTGAGAGGGAGCCCTTTTTGAGCTCCAGATAACATGAACATGAACCATAAACAGGGTGGAGACGTTGGTGTCCAGCACAAGACTTTCCCAGAACTCATTGAAGCCAAAATCATATCATGAATTCACATGCAAGCACGCATGAGATGCCGTCGAGTAAATAATGCCAGAAACATTTCAATAATAACTTTGGAAACAGTTTAGGGTCACTCACCTCCATGGCTCAGAAACCATCCATCAAATATCATCGCCTTACTCAAATCCAAGCCTTAGATCACAAACGCAAAGCAATCAAGCCCTTTAAAAGTTCGGACAGCACTTCCCCTAATTTTGCTTACTTTTCCAGCCGTCATGGCTTCATTATATTTCTCATTCAAACCCAAAGGTACAAACACAACAACAAGTTCATTCAATAGCCATTCAGCAAGCTCCCAGAAGTACAAATACAAGTCAAGCTAGGGAAAAGTCCAGAAATGAAAGTTAAGCTCAAAACCCAGAAAAACAGTTTTTGACATCATTTTGCGGTAATGGCACCAAAGGCACTACGATTATCGGATGAAGGTCCAAGACCCACCGTTTCGAAGCTAAGAGATCGGGCTACAATGCTGAAGAAGGCAACTCTGTCCAGTATTGAGTGTATCCAGGTCAAAAATGCAAGATACTACACCAGAACCGCAAAACCAGGTCCACCAATTGCATTCTGGTGCAAACATCATAAATCAACCTACTTAAGTCCAAATTCAGAAATTCCAAAGCCATCCGAAAGATAAGAAACAGGGCTACATTTCATCAGAAGACCTCAACAACCAATTCGGAAGCATTCCCAACCAAAATAACCAATTACAGACGCAATTCTCACATTCTAGTAAAACCAGGGCAGCAAGGGTAATTCCATCTTTTCACAAGATACGCTGCTCGGATTGACCTGAAAATTAGAAAATTTCCGGGTTCTCACACTCATTCTTTCGGGGCGTCACAAACTCCCCTCCTTAAAAGAATGTCGTCCTCGACATTCCATCTTATACCAATCAAGTCGAGACATCCCGCAAGAATCACTAATATTTCAGACCAAACCCACTGTCCGGCATCCTAAACTTCAAGCCTAGGATACACTACAAGAATCTGAAGCCTAAGCTCTGATACCAACTGTGACGGCCCCACCTCCCCCTAAGGCGAACCAAAGGGTTCGGGGGGCCGCCTGCCCAGCTCTCGCCGGGACTCAGTCGTTCACTACAGTCCTCAAATGAATTACAATATAAATCTCAAATATTACAACATGTCCTTCAATAATTACATGTCATAACCGAAGCGGAAAGTAAATTTTCAACTATACATCAAATGATTCCAAATCCAAACTGTACAAGATATATGCCATCCAGCCACATGAATAAGTACTACTCGCCCTTCCTTCGCCTTGAGCCCTGTGGAGGGGAATAAAATCGTTTTGGGGTGAGCTAGAAGCTCAGCGAGTAACCAGTAAAAGCAGTCATCAAATATATTTCACAATAATGCATTTCAATGATGTCATGATTCCAAGATCAAATGTACGTTTATTGCTCTCGTGAGCCAGTGAAATCATTGCACTTGAACACCAACGCTCAAATAGATCATTTCACATTAACAGTGAGAGGGAGCCCTTTTTGAGCTCCAGATAACATGAACATGAACCATAAACAGGGTGGAGACGTTGGTGTCCAGCACAAGACTTTCCCAGAACTCATTGAAGCCAAAATCATATCATGAATTCACATGCAAGCACGCATGAGATGCCGTCGAGTAAATAATGCCAGAAACATTTCAATAATAACTTTGGAAACAGTTTAGGGTCACTCACCTCCATGGCTCAGAAACCATCCATCAAATATCATCGCCTTACTCAAATCCAAGCCTTAGATCACAAACGCAAAGCAATCAAGCCCTTTAAAAGTTCGGACAGCACTTCCCCTAAATTTGCTTACTTTTCCAGCCGTCATGGCTTCATTATATTTCTCATTCAAACCCAAAGGTACAAACACAACAACAAGTTCATTCAATAGCCATTCAGCAAGCTCCCAGAAGTACAAATACAAGTCAAGCTAGGGAAAAGTCCGGAAATGAAAGTTAAGCTCAAACCCCGAAAAACAGTTTTTGACATCATTTTGCGGTAATGGCACCAAAGGCACTACGATTATCGGATGAAGGTCCAAGACCCACCGTTTCGAAGCTAAGAGATCGAGCTACAATGCTGAAGAAGGCAACTCTGTCCAGTATCGAGTGTATCCAGGTCAAAAATGCAAGATACTACACCAGAACCGCAAAACCAGGTCCAACAATCGCATTCTGGTGCAAACATCATAAATCAACCTACCTAAGTCCAAATTCAGAAATGCCAAAGCCATCCGAAAGATAAGAAACAGGGCTACATTTCATCAGAAGACCTCAACAACCAATTCGGAAGCATTCCCAACCAAAATAACCAATTACAGACGCAATTCTCACATTCTGGTAAAACCAGGGCAGCAAGGGTAATTCCGTCTTTTCACAAGATACGCTGCTCGGATTGACCTGAAAATTAGAAAATTTTCGGGTTCTCACACTCATTCTTTCGGGGCGTCACAAACTCCCCTCCTTAAAAGAATGTCGTCCTCGACATTCCATCTTATACCAATCAAGTCGATACATCCCGCGAGAATCACTAATATTTCAGACCAAACCCACTGTCCGGCATCCTAAACTTCAAGCCTAGAATACACTACAAGAATCTGAAGCCTAAGCTCTGATACCAACTGTGACGGCCCCACCTCCCCCTAAGGCGAACCAAAGGGTTCGGCGGGCCGCCTGCCCAGCTCTCGCCGGGACTCAGTCGTTCACTACAGTCCTCAAATGAATTACAATATAAATCTCAAATATTACAACATGTCCTTCAATAATTACATGTCATAACCGAAGCGGAAAGTAAATTTTCAACTATACATCAAATGATTCCAAATCCAAACTGTACAAGATATATGCCATCCAGCCACATGAATAAGTACTACTCGCCCTTCCTTCGCCTTGAGCCCTGTGGAGGGGAATAAAATCGTTTTGGGGTGAGCTAGAAGCTCAGCGAGTAACCAGTAAAAGCAGTCATCAAATATATTTCACAATAATGCATTTCAATGATGTCATGATTCCAAGATCAAATGTACGTTTATTGCTCTCGTGAGCCAGTGAAATCATTGCACTTGAACACCCATCGCTCAAATAGATCATTTCACATTAACAGTGAGAGGGAGCCCTTTTTGAGCTCCAGATAACATGAACATGAACCATAAACAGGGTGGAGACGTTGGTGTCCAGCACAAGACTTTCCCAGAACTCATTGAAGCCAAAATCATATCATGAATTCACATGCAAGCACGCATGAGATGCCGTCGAGTAAATAATGCCAGAAACATTTCAATAATAACTTTGGAAACAGTTTAGGGTCACTCACCTCCATGGCTCAGAAACCATCCATCAAATATCATCGCCTTACTCAAATCCAAGCCTTAGATCACAAACGCAAAGCAATCAAGCCCTTTAAAAGTTCGGACAGCACTTCCCCTAAATTTGCTTACTTTTCCAGCCGTCATGGCTTCATTATATTTCTCATTCAAACCCAAAGGTACAAACACAACAACAAGTTCATTCAATAGCCATTCAGCAAGCTCCCAGAAGTACAAATACAAGTCAAGCTAGGGAAAAGTCCGGAAATGAAAGTTAAGCTCAAACCCCGAAAAACAGTTTTTGACATCATTTTGCGGTAATGGCACCAAAGGCACTACGATTATCGGATGAAGGTCCAAGACCCACCGTTTCGAAGCTAAGAGATCGAGCTACAATGCTGAAGAAGGCAACTCTGTCCAGTATCGAGTGTATCCAGGTCAAAAATGCAAGATACTACACCAGAACCGCAAAACCAGGTCCAACAATCGCATTCTGGTGCAAACATCATAAATCAACCTACCTAAGTCCAAATTCAGAAATGCCAAAGCCATCCGAAAGATAAGAAACAGGGCTACATTTCATCAGAAGACCTCAACAACCAATTCGGAAGCATTCCCAACCAAAATAACCAATTACAGACGCAATTCTCACATTCTGGTAAAACCAGGGCAGCAAGGGTAATTCCGTCTTTTCACAAGATACGCTGCTCGGATTGACCTGAAAATTAGAAAATTTTCGGGTTCTCACACTCATTCTTTCGGGGCGTCACAAACTCCCCTCCTTAAAAGAATGTCGTCCTCGACATTCCATCTTATACCAATCAAGTCGATACATCCCGCGAGAATCACTAATATTTCAGACCAAACCCACTGTCCGGCATCCTAAACTTCAAGCCTAGAATACACTACAAGAATCTGAAGCCTAAGCTCTGATACCAACTGTGACGGCCCCACCTCCCCCTAAGGCGAACCAAAGGGTTCGGCGGGCCGCCTGCCCAGCTCTCGCCGGGACTCAGTCGTTCACTACAGTCCTCAAATGAATTACAATATAAATCTCAAATATTACAACATGTCCTTCAATAATTACATGTCATAACCGAAGCGGAAAGTAAATTTTCAACTATACATCAAATGATTCCAAATCCAAACTGTACAAGATATATGCCATCCAGCCACATGAATAAGTACTACTCGCCCTTCCTTCGCCTTGAGCCCTGTGGAGGGGAATAAAATCGTTTTGGGGTGAGCTAGAAGCTCAGCGAGTAACCAGTAAAAGCAGTCATCAAATATATTTCACAATAATGCATTTCAATGATGTCATGATTCCAAGATCAAATGTACGTTTATTGCTCTCGTGAGCCAGTGAAATCATTGCACTTGAACACCCATCGCTCAAATAGATCATTTCACATTAACAGTGAGAGGGAGCCCTTTTTGAGCTCCAGATAACATGAACATGAACCATAAACAGGGTGGAGACGTTGGTGTCCAGCACAAGACTTTCCCAGAACTCATTGAAGCCAAAATCATATCATGAATTCACATGCAAGCACGCATGAGATGCCGTCGAGTAAATAATGCCAGAAACATTTCAATAATAACTTTGGAAACAGTTTAGGGTCACTCACCTCCATGGCTCAGAAACCATCCATCAAATATCATCGCCTTACTCAAATCCAAGCCTTAGATCACAAACGCAAAGCAATCAAGCCCTTTAAAAGTTCGGACAGCACTTCCCCTAAATTTGCTTACTTTTCCAGCCGTCATGGCTTCATTATATTTCTCATTCAAACCCAAAGGTACAAACACAACAACAAGTTCATTCAATAGCCATTCAGCAAGCTCCCAGAAGTACAAATACAAGTCAAGCTAGGGAAAAGTCCGGAAATGAAAGTTAAGCTCAAACCCCGAAAAACAGTTTTTGACATCATTTTGCGGTAATGGCACCAAAGGCACTACGATTATCGGATGAAGGTCCAAGACCCACCGTTTCGAAGCTAAGAGATCGAGCTACAATGCTGAAGAAGGCAACTCTGTCCAGTATCGAGTGTATCCAGGTCAAAAATGCAAGATACTACACCAGAACCGCAAAACCAGGTCCAACAATCGCATTCTGGTGCAAACATCATAAATCAACCTACCTAAGTCCAAATTCAGAAATGCCAAAGCCATCCGAAAGATAAGAAACAGGGCTATATTTCATCAGAAGACCTCAACAACCAATTCGGAAGCATTCCCAACCAAAATAACCAATTACAGACGCAATTCTCACATTCTGGTAAAACCAGGGCAGCAAGGGTAATTCCGTCTTTTCACAAGATACGCTGCTCGGATTGACCTGAAAATTAGAAAATTTTCGGGTTCTCACACTCATTCTTTCGGGGCGTCACAAACTCCCCTGCTTAAAAGAATGTCGTCCTCGACATTCCATCTTATACCAATCAAGTCGATACATCCCGCGAGAATCACTAATATTTCAGACCAAACCCACTGTCCGGCATCCTAAACTTCAAGCCTAGAATACACTACAAGAATCTGAAGCCTAAGCTCTGATACCAACTGTGACGGCCCCACCTCCCCCTAAGGCGAACCAAAGGGTTCGGCGGGCCGCCTGCCCAGCTCTCGCCGGGACTCAGTCGTTCACTACAGTCCTCAAATGAATTACAATATAAATCTCAAATATTACAACATGTCCTTCAATAATTACATGTCATAACCGAAGCGGAAAGTAAATTTTCAACTATACATCAAATGATTCCAAATCCAAACTGTACAAGATATATGCCATCCAGCCACATGAATAAGTACTACTCGCCCTTCCTTCGCCTTTAGCCCTGTGGAGGGGAATAAAATCGTTTTGGGGTGAGCTAGAAGCTCAGCGAGTAACCAGTAAAAGCAGTCATCAAATATATTTCACAATAATGCATTTCAATGATGTCATGATTCCAAGATCAAATGTACGTTTATTGCTCTCGTGAGCCAGTGAAATCATTGCACTTGAACACCCATCGCTCAAATAGATCATTTCACATTAACAGTGAGAGGGAGCCCTTTTTGAGCTCCAGATAACATGAACATGAACCATAAACAGGGTGGAGACGTTGGTGTCCAGCACAAGACTTTCCCAGAACTCATTGAAGCCAAAATCATATCATGAATTCACATGCAAGCACGCATGAGATGCCGTCGAGTAAATAATGCCAGAAACATTTCAATAATAACTTTGGAAACAGTTTAGGGTCACTCACCTCCATGGCTCAGAAACCATCCATCAAATATCATCGCCTTACTCAAATCCAAGCCTTAGATCACAAACGCAAAGCAATCAAGCCCTTTAAAAGTTCGGACAGCACTTCCCCTAATTTTGCTTACTTTTCCAGCCGTCATGGCTTCATTATATTTCTCATTCAAACCCAAAGGTACAAACACAACAACAAGTTCATTCAATAGCCATTCAGCAAGCTCCCAGAAGTACAAATACAAGTCAAGCTAGGGAAAAGTCCGGAAATGAAAGTTAAGCTCAAACCCCGAAAAACAGTTTTTGACATCATTTTACGGTAATGGCACCAAAGGCACTACGATTATCGGATGAAGGTCCAAGACCCACCGTTTCGAAGCTAAGAGATCGAGCTACAATGCTGAAGAAGGCAACTCTGTCCAGTATCGAGTGTATCCAGGTCAAAAATGCAAGATACTACACCAGAACCGCAAAACCAGGTCCAACAATCGCATTCTGGTGCAAACATCATAAATCAACCTACCTAAGTCCAAATTCAGAAATGCCAAAGCCATCCGAAAGATAAGAAACAGGGCTACATTTCATCAGAAGACCTCAACAACCAATTCGGAAGCATTCCCAACCAAAATAACCAATTACAGACGCAATTCTCACATTCTGGTAAAACCAGGGCAGCAAGGGTAATTCCGTCTTTTCACAAGATACGCTGCTCGGATTGACCTGAAAATTAGAAAATTTTCGGGTTCTCACACTCATTCTTTCGGGGCGTCACAAACTCCCCTCCTTAAAAGAATGTCGTCCTCGACATTCCATCTTATACCAATCAAGTCGATACATCCCGCGAGAATCACTAATATTTCAGACCAAACCCACTGTCCGGCATCCTAAACTTCAAGCCTAGAATACACTACAAGAATCTGAAGCCTAAGCTCTGATACCAACTGTGACGGCCCCACCTCCCCCTAAGGCGAACCAAAGGGTTCGGCGGGCCGCCTGCCCAGCTCTCGCCGGGACTCAGTCGTTCACTACAGTCCTCAAATGAATTACAATATAAATCTCAAATATTACAACATGTCCTTCAATAATTACATGTCATAACCGAAGCGGAAAGTAAATTTTCAACTATACATCAAATGATTCCAAATCCAAACTGTACAAGATATATGCCATCCAGCCACATGAATAAGTACTACTCGCCCTTCCTTCGCCTTTAGCCCTGTGGAGGGGAATAAAATCGTTTTGGGGTGAGCTAGAAGCTCAGCGAGTAACCAGTAAAAGCAGTCATCAAATATATTTCACAATAATGCATTTCAATGATGTCATGATTCCAAGATCAAATGTACGTTTATTGCTCTCGTGAGCCAGTGAAATCATTGCACTTGAACACCCATCGCTCAAATAGATCATTTCACATTAACAGTGAGAGGGAGCCCTTTTTGAGCTCCAGATAACATGAACATGAACCATAAACAGGGTGGAGACGTTGGTGTCCAGCACAAGACTTTCCCAGAACTCATTGAAGCCAAAATCATATCATGAATTCACATGCAAGCACGCATGAGATGCCGTCGAGTAAATAATGCCAGAAACATTTCAATAATAACTTTGGAAACAGTTTAGGGTCACTCACCTCCATGGCTCAGAAACCATCCATCAAATATCATCGCCTTACTCAAATCCAAGCCTTAGATCACAAACGCAAAGCAATCAAGCCCTTTAAAAGTTCGGACAGCACTTCCCCTAATTTTGCTTACTTTTCCAGCCGTCATGGCTTCATTATATTTCTCATTCAAACCCAAAGGTACAAACACAACAACAAGTTCATTCAATAGCCATTCAGCAAGCTCCCAGAAGTACAAATACAAGTCAAGCTAGGGAAAAGTCCAGAAATGAAAGTTAAGCTCAAAACCCAGAAAAACAGTTTTTGACATCATTTTGCGGTAATGGCACCAAAGGCACTACGATTATCGGATGAAGGTCCAAGACCCACCGTTTCGAAGCTAAGAGATCGGGCTACAATGCTGAAGAAGGCAACTCTGTCCAGTATTGAGTGTATCCAGGTCAAAAATGCAAGATACTACACCAGAACCGCAAAACCAGGTCCACCAATTGCATTCTGGTGCAAACATCATAAATCAACCTACTTAAGTCCAAATTCAGAAATTCCAAAGCCATCCGAAAGATAAGAAACAGGGCTACATTTCATCAGAAGACCTCAACAACCAATTCGGAAGCATTCCCAACCAAAATAACCAATTACAGACGCAATTCTCACATTCTAGTAAAACCAGGGCAGCAAGGGTAATTCCATCTTTTCACAAGATACGCTGCTCGGATTGACCTGAAAATTAGAAAATTTCCGGGTTCTCACACTCATTCTTTCAGGGCGTCACAAACTCCCCTCCTTAAAAGAATGTCGTCCTCGACATTCCATCTTATACCAATCAAGTCGAGACATCCCGCAAGAATCACTAATATTTCAGACCAAACCCACTGTCCGGCATCCTAAACTTCAAGCCTAGGATACACTACAAGAATCTGAAGCCTAAGCTCTGATACCAACTGTGACGGCCCCACCTCCCCCTAAGGCGAACCAAAGGGTTCGGGGGGCCGCCTGCCCAGCTCTCGCCGGGACTCAGTCGTTCACTACAGTCCTCAAATGAATTACAATATAAATCTCAAATATTACAACATGTCCTTCAATAATTACATGTCATAACCGAAGCGGAAAGTAAATTTTCAACTATACATCAAATGATTCCAAATCCAAACTGTACAAGATATATGCCATCCAGCCACATGAATAAGTACTACTCGCCCTTCCTTCGCCTTGAGCCCTGTGGAGGGGAATAAAATCGTTTTGGGGTGAGCTAGAAGCTCAGCGAGTAACCAGTAAAAGCAGTCATCAAATATATTTCACAATAATGCATTTCAATGATGTCATGATTCCAAGATCAAATGTACGTTTATTGCTCTCGTGAGCCAGTGAAATCATTGCACTTGAACACCAACGCTCAAATAGATCATTTCACATTAACAGTGAGAGGGAGCCCTTTTTGAGCTCCAGATAACATGAACATGAACCATAAACAGGGTGGAGACGTTGGTGTCCAGCACAAGACTTTCCCAGAACTCATTGAAGCCAAAATCATATCATGAATTCACATGCAAGCACGCATGAGATGCCGTCGAGTAAATAATGCCAGAAACATTTCAATAATAACTTTGGAAACAGTTTAGGGTCACTCACCTCCATGGCTCAGAAACCATCCATCAAATATCATCGCCTTACTCAAATCCAAGCCTTAGATCACAAACGCAAAGCAATCAAGCCCTTTAAAAGTTCGGACAGCACTTCCCCTAAATTTGCTTACTTTTCCAGCCGTCATGGCTTCATTATATTTCTCATTCAAACCCAAAGGTACAAACACAACAACAAGTTCATTCAATAGCCATTCAGCAAGCTCCCAGAAGTACAAATACAAGTCAAGCTAGGGAAAAGTCCAGAAATGAAAGTTAAGCTCAAAACCCAGAAAAACAGTTTTTGACATCATTTTGCGGTAATGGCACCAAAGGCACTACGATTATCGGATGAAGGTCCAAGACCCACCGTTTCGAAGCTAAGAGATCGGGCTACAATGCTGAAGAAGGCAACTCTGTCCAGTATTGAGTGTATCCAGGTCAAAAATGCAAGATACTACACCAGAACCGCAAAACCAGGTCCACCAATTGCATTCTGGTGCAAACATCATAAATCAACCTACTTAAGTCCAAATTCAGAAATTCCAAAGCCATCCGAAAGATAAGAAACAGGGCTACATTTCATCAGAAGACCTCAACAACCAATTCGGAAGCATTCCCAACCAAAATAACCAATTACAGACGCAATTCTCACATTCTGGTAAAACCAGGGCAGCAAGGGTAATTCCGTCTTTTCACAAGATACGCTGCTCGGATTGACCTGAAAATTAGAAAATTTTCGGGTTCTCACACTCATTCTTTCGGGGCGTCACAAACTCCCCTCCTTAAAAGAATGTCGTCCTCGACATTCCATCTTATACCAATCAAGTCGATACATCCCGCGAGAATCACTAATATTTCAGACCAAACCCACTGTCCGGCATCCTAAACTTCAAGCCTAGAATACACTACAAGAATCTGAAGCCTAAGCTCTGATACCAACTGTGACGGCCCCACCTCCCCCTAAGGCGAACCAAAGGGTTCGGCGGGCCGCCTGCCCAGCTCTCGCCGGGACTCAGTCGTTCACTACAGTCCTCAAATGAATTACAATATAAATCTCAAATATTACAACATGTCCTTCAATAATTACATGTCATAACCGAAGCGGAAAGTAAATTTTCAACTATACATCAAATGATTCCAAATCCAAACTGTACAAGATATATGCCATCCAGCCACATGAATAAGTACTACTCGCCCTTCCTTCGCCTTTAGCCCTGTGGAGGGGAATAAAATCGTTTTGGGGTGAGCTAGAAGCTCAGCGAGTAACCAGTAAAAGCAGTCATCAAATATATTTCACAATAATGCATTTCAATGATGTCATGATTCCAAGATCAAATGTACGTTTATTGCTCTCGTGAGCCAGTGAAATCATTGCACTTGAACACCCATCGCTCAAATAGATCATTTCACATTAACAGTGAGAGGGAGCCCTTTTTGAGCTCCAGATAACATGAACATGAACCATAAACAGGGTGGAGACGTTGGTGTCCAGCACAAGACTTTCCCAGAACTCATTGAAGCCAAAATCATATCATGAATTCACATGCAAGCACGCATGAGATGCCGTCGAGTAAATAATGCCAGAAACATTTCAATAATAACTTTGGAAACAGTTTAGGGTCACTCACCTCCATGGCTCAGAAACCATCCATCAAATATCATCGCCTTACTCAAATCCAAGCCTTAGATCACAAACGCAAAGCAATCAAGCCCTTTAAAAGTTCGGACAGCACTTCCCCTAAATTTGCTTACTTTTCCAGCCGTCATGGCTTCATTATATTTCTCATTCAAACCCAAAGGTACAAACACAACAACAAGTTCATTCAATAGCCATTCAGCAAGCTCCCAGAAGTACAAATACAAGTCAAGCTAGGGAAAAGTCCGGAAATGAAAGTTAAGCTCAAACCCCGAAAAACAGTTTTTGACATCATTTTGCGGTAATGGCACCAAAGGCACTACGATTATCGGATGAAGGTCCAAGACCCACCGTTTCGAAGCTAAGAGATCGAGCTACAATGCTGAAGAAGGCAACTCTGTCCAGTATCGAGTGTATCCAGGTCAAAAATGCAAGATACTACACCAGAACCGCAAAACCAGGTCCAACAATCGCATTCTGGTGCAAACATCATAAATCAACCTACCTAAGTCCAAATTCAGAAATGCCAAAGCCATCCGAAAGATAAGAAACAGGGCTACATTTCATCAGAAGACCTCAACAACCAATTCGGAAGCATTCCCAACCAAAATAACCAATTACAGACGCAATTCTCACATTCTGGTAAAACCAGGGCAGCAAGGGTAATTCCGTCTTTTCACAAGATACGCTGCTCGGATTGACCTGAAAATTAGAAAATTTTCGGGTTCTCACACTCATTCTTTCGGGGCGTCACAAACTCCCCTGCTTAAAAGAATGTCGTCCTCGACATTCCATCTTATACCAATCAAGTCGATACATCCCGCGAGAATCACTAATATTTCAGACCAAACCCACTGTCCGGCATCCTAAACTTCAAGCCTAGAATACACTACAAGAATCTGAAGCCTAAGCTCTGATACCAACTGTGACGGCCCCACCTCCCCCTAAGGCGAACCAAAGGGTTCGGCGGGCCGCCTGCCCAGCTCTCGCCGGGACTCAGTCGTTCACTACAGTCCTCAAATGAATTACAATATAAATCTCAAATATTACAACATGTCCTTCAATAATTACATGTCATAACCGAAGCGGAAAGTAAATTTTCAACTATACATCAAATGATTCCAAATCCAAACTGTACAAGATATATGCCATCCAGCCACATGAATAAGTACTACTCGCCCTTCCTTCGCCTTTAGCCCTGTGGAGGGGAATAAAATCGTTTTGGGGTGAGCTAGAAGCTCAGCGAGTAACCAGTAAAAGCAGTCATCAAATATATTTCACAATA
Source organism: Coffea arabica (assembly GCF_036785885.1). Taxonomy (NCBI): domain Eukaryota; kingdom Viridiplantae; phylum Streptophyta; class Magnoliopsida; order Gentianales; family Rubiaceae; genus Coffea; species Coffea arabica. The sequence goes on along the minus strand of NC_092318.1, from coordinate 18,278,561 downwards.
ATGCATTTCAATGATGTCATGATTCCAAGATCAAATGTACGTTTATTGCTCTCGTGAGCCAGTGAAATCATTGCACTTGAACACCCATCGCTCAAATAGATCATTTCACATTAACAGTGAGAGGGAGCCCTTTTTGAGCTCCAGATAACATGAACATGAACCATAAACAGGGTGGAGACGTTGGTGTCCAGCACAAGACTTTCCCAGAACTCATTGAAGCCAAAATCATATCATGAATTCACATGCAAGCACGCATGAGATGCCGTCGAGTAAATAATGCCAGAAACATTTCAATAATAACTTTGGAAACAGTTTAGGGTCACTCACCTCCATGGCTCAGAAACCATCCATCAAATATCATCGCCTTACTCAAATCCAAGCCTTAGATCACAAACGCAAAGCAATCAAGCCCTTTAAAAGTTCGGACAGCACTTCCCCTAATTTTGCTTACTTTTCCAGCCGTCATGGCTTCATTATATTTCTCATTCAAACCCAAAGGTACAAACACAACAACAAGTTCATTCAATAGCCATTCAGCAAGCTCCCAGAAGTACAAATACAAGTCAAGCTAGGGAAAAGTCCAGAAATGAAAGTTAAGCTCAAAACCCAGAAAAACAGTTTTTGACATCATTTTGCGGTAATGGCACCAAAGGCATTACGATTATCGGATGAAGGTCCAAGACCCACCGTTTCGAAGCTAAGAGATCGGGCTACAATGCTGAAGAAGGCAACTCTGTCCAGTATTGAGTGTATCCAGGTCAAAAATGCAAGATACTACACCAGAACCGCAAAACCAGGTCCACCAATTGCATTCTGGTGCAAACATCATAAATCAACCTACTTAAGTCCAAATTCAGAAATTCCAAAGCCATCCGAAAGATAAGAAACAGGGCTACATTTCATCAGAAGACCTCAACAACCAATTCGGAAGCATTCCCAACCAAAATAACCAATTACAGACGCAATTCTCACATTCTAGTAAAACCAGGGCAGCAAGGGTAATTCCATCTTTTCACAAGATACGCTGCTCGGATTGACCTGAAAATTAGAAAATTTCCGGGTTCTCACACTCATTCTTTCGGGGCGTCACAAACTCCCCTCCTTAAAAGAATGTCGTCCTCGACATTCCATCTTATACCAATCAAGTCGAGACATCCCGCAAGAATCACTAATATTTCAGACCAAACCCACTGTCCGGCATCCTAAACTTCAAGCCTAGGATACACTACAAGAATCTGAAGCCTAAGCTCTGATACCAACTGTGACGGCCCCACCTCCCCCTAAGGCGAACCAAAGGGTTCGGGGGGCCGCCTGCCCAGCTCTCGCCGGGACTCAGTCGTTCACTACAGTCCTCAAATGAATTACAATATAAATCTCAAATATTACAACATGTCCTTCAATAATTACATGTCATAACCGAAGCGGAAAGTAAATTTTCAACTATACATCAAATGATTCCAAATCCAAACTGTACAAGATATATGCCATCCAGCCACATGAATAAGTACTACTCGCCCTTCCTTCGCCTTTAGCCCTGTGGAGGGGAATAAAATCGTTTTGGGGTGAGCTAGAAGCTCAGCGAGTAACCAGTAAAAGCAGTCATCAAATATATTTCACAATAATGCATTTCAATGATGTCATGATTCCAAGATCAAATGTACGTTTATTGCTCTCGTGAGCCAGTGAAATCATTGCACTTGAACACCCATCGCTCAAATAGATCATTTCACATTAACAGTGAGAGGGAGCCCTTTTTGAGCTCCAGATAACATGAACATGAACCATAAACAGGGTGGAGACGTTGGTGTCCAGCACAAGACTTTCCCAGAACTCATTGAAGCCAAAATCATATCATGAATTCACATGCAAGCACGCATGAGATGCCGTCGAGTAAATAATGCCAGAAACATTTCAATAATAACTTTGGAAACAGTTTAGGGTCACTCACCTCCATGGCTCAGAAACCATCCATCAAATATCATCGCCTTACTCAAATCCAAGCCTTAGATCACAAACGCAAAGCAATCAAGCCCTTTAAAAGTTCGGACAGCACTTCCCCTAATTTTGCTTACTTTTCCAGCCGTCATGGCTTCATTATATTTCTCATTCAAACCCAAAGGTACAAACACAACAACAAGTTCATTCAATAGCCATTCAGCAAGCTCCCAGAAGTACAAATACAAGTCAAGCTAGGGAAAAGTCCAGAAATGAAAGTTAAGCTCAAAACCCAGAAAAACAGTTTTTGACATCATTTTGCGGTAATGGCACCAAAGGCACTACGATTATCGGATGAAGGTCCAAGACCCACCGTTTCGAAGCTAAGAGATCGGGCTACAATGCTGAAGAAGGCAACTCTGTCCAGTATTGAGTGTATCCAGGTCAAAAATGCAAGATACTACACCAGAACCGCAAAACCAGGTCCACCAATTGCATTCTGGTGCAAACATCATAAATCAACCTACTTAAGTCCAAATTCAGAAATTCCAAAGCCATCCGAAAGATAAGAAACAGGGCTACATTTCATCAGAAGACCTCAACAACCAATTCGGAAGCATTCCCAACCAAAATAACCAATTACAGACGCAATTCTCACATTCTAGTAAAACCAGGGCAGCAAGGGTAATTCCATCTTTTCACAAGATACGCTGCTCGGATTGACCTGAAAATTAGAAAATTTCCGGGTTCTCACACTCATTCTTTCGGGGCGTCACAAACTCCCCTCCTTAAAAGAATGTCGTCCTCGACATTCCATCTTATACCAATCAAGTCGAGACATCCCGCAAGAATCACTAATATTTCAGACCAAACCCACTGTCCGGCATCCTAAACTTCAAGCCTAGGATACACTACAAGAATCTGAAGCCTAAGCTCTGATACCAACTGTGACGGCCCCACCTCCCCCTAAGGCGAACCAAAGGGTTCGGGGGGCCGCCTGCCCAGCTCTCGCCGGGACTCAGTCGTTCACTACAGTCCTCAAATGAATTACAATATAAATCTCAAATATTACAACATGTTCTTCAATAATTACATGTCATAACCGAAGCGGAAAGTAAATTTTCAACTATACATCAAATGATTCCAAATCCAAACTGTACAAGATATATGCCATCCAGCCACATGAATAAGTACTACTCGCCCTTCCTTCGCCTTGAGCCCTGTGGAGGGGAATAAAATCGTTTTGGGGTGAGCTAGAAGCTCAGCGAGTAATCAGTAAAAGCAGTCATCAAATATATTTCACAATAATGCATTTCAATGATGTCATGATTCCAAGATCAAATGTACGTTTATTGCTCTCGTGAGCCAGTGAAATCATTGCACTTGAACACCCAACGCTCAAATAGATCATTTCACATTAACAGTGAGAGGGAGCCCCTTTTTGAGCTCCAGATAACATGAACATGAACCATAAACAGGGTGGAGACGTTGGTGTCCAGCACAAGACTTTTCCAGAACTCATTGAAGCCAAAATCATATCATGAATTCACATGCAAGCACGCATGAGATGCCGTCGAGTAAATAATGCCAGAAACATTTCAATAATAACTTCGGAAACAGTTTAGGGTCACTCACCTCCATGGCTCAGAAACCATCCATCAAATATCATCGCCTTACTCAAATCCAAGCCTTAGATCACAAACGCAAAGCAATCAAGCCCTTTAAAAGTTCGGACAGCACTTCCCCTAAATTTGCTTACTTTTCCAGCCGTCATGGCTTCATTATATTTCTCATTCAAACCCAAAGGTACAAACACAACAACAAGTTCATTCAATAGCCATTCAGCAAGCTCCCAGAAGTACAAATACAAGTCAAGCTAGGGAAAAGTCCGGAAATGAAAGTTAAGCTCAAACCCAGAAAAACAGTTTTTGACATCATTTTGCGGTAATGGCACCAAAGGCACTACGATTATCGGATGAAGGTCCAAGACCCACCGTTTCGAAGCTAAGAGATCGGGCTACAATGCTGAAGAAGGCAACTTTGTCCAGTATCGAGTGTATCCAGGTCAAAAATGCAAGATACTACACCAGAACCGCAAAAACAGGTCCGCCAATCGCATTCTGGTGCAAACATCATAAATCAACCTACTTAAGTCCAAATTCAGAAATTCCAAAGCCATCCGAAAGATAAGAAACAGGGCTACATTTCATCAGAAGACCTCAACAACCAATTCGGAAGCATTCCCAACCAAAATAACCAATTACAGACGCAATTCTCACATTCTGGTAAAACCAGGGCAGCAAGGGTAATTCCGTCTTTTCACAAGATACGCTGCTCGGATTGACCTGAAAATTAGAAAATTTCCGGGTTCTCACACTCATTCTTTCGGGGCGTCACAAACTCCCCTCCTTAAAAGAATGTCGTCCTCGACATTCCATCTTATACCAATCAAGTCGAGACATCCCGCAAGAATCACTAATATTTCAGACCAAACCCAATGTCCGGCATCCTAAACTTCAAGCCTAGAATACACTACAAGAATCTGAAGCCTAAGCTCTGATACCAACTGTGACGGCCCCACCTCCCACTAAGGCGAACCAAAGGGTTCGGCGGGCCGCCTGCCCAGCTCTCGCCGGGACTCAGTCGTTCACTACAGTCCTCAAATGAATTACAATATAAATCTCAAATATTACAACATGTCCTTCAATAATTACATGTCATAACCGAAGCGGAAAGTAAATTTTCAACTATACATCAAATGATTCCAAATCCAAACTGTACAAGATATATGCCATCCAGCCACATGAATAAGTACTACTCGCCCTTCCTTCGCCTTGAGCCCTGTGGAGGGGAATAAAATCGTTTTCGGGTGAGCTAGAATCTCAGCGAGTAACCAGTAAAAGCAGTCATCAAATATATTTCACAATAATGCATTTCAATGATGTCATGATTCCAAGATCAAATGTACGTTTATTGCTCTCGTGAGCCAGTGAAATCATTGCACTTGAACACCCAACGCTCAAATATATCATTTCACATTAACAGTGAGAGGGAGCCCCTTTTTGAGCTCCAGATAACATGAACATGAACCATAAACAGGGTGGAGACGTTGGTGTCCAGCACAAGACTTTTCCAGAACTCATTGAAGCCAAAATCATATCATGAATTCACATGCAAGCACGCATGAGATGCCGTCGAGTAAATAATGCCAGAAACATTTCAATAATAACTTTGGAAACAGTTTAGGGTCACTCACCTCCATGGCTCAGAAACCATCCATCAAATATCATCGCCTTACTCAAATCCAAGCCTTAGATCACAAACGCAAAGCAATCAAGCCCTTTAAAAGTTCGGACAGCACTTCCCCTAAATTTGCTTACTTTTCCAGCCGTCATGGCTTCATTATATTTCTCATTCAAACCCAAAGGTACAAACACAACAACAAGTTCATTCAATAGCCGTTCAGCAAGCTCCCAGAAGTACAAATACAAGTCAAGCTAGGGAAAAGTCCGAAAATGAAAGTTAAGCTGAAACCCAGAAAAACAGTTTTTGACATCATTTTGCGGTAATGGCACCAAAGGCACTACGATTATCGGATGAAGGTCCAAGACCCACCGTTTCGAAGCTAAGAGATCGGGCTACAATGCTGAAGAAGGCAACTCTGTCCAGTATCGAGTGTATCCAGGTCAAAAATGCAAGATACTACACCAGAACCGCAAAAACAGGTCCACCAATCGCATTCTGGTGCAAACATCATAAATCAACCTACTTAAGTCCAAATTCAGAAATTCCAAAGCCATCCGAAAGATAAGAAACTGGGCTACATTTCATCAGAAGACCTCAACAACCAATTCGGAAGCATTCCCAACCAAAATAACCAATTACAGACGCAATTCTCACATTCTGGTAAAACCAGGGCAGCAAGGGTAATTCCGTCTTTTCACAAGATACGCTGCTCGGATTGACCTGAAAATTAGAAAATTTCCGGGTTCTCACACTCATTCTTTCGGGGCGTCACAAACTCCCCTCCTTAAAAGAATGTCGTCCTCGACATTCCATCTTATACCAATCAAGTCGAGACATCCCGCAAGAATCACTAATATTTCAGACCAAACCCAATGTCCGGCATCCTAAACTTCAAGCCTAGAATACACTACAAGAATCTGAAGCCTAAGCTCTGATACCAACTGTGACGGCCCCACCTCCCACTAAGGCGAACCAAAGGGTTCGGCGGGCCGCCTGCCCAGCTCTCGCCGGGACTCAGTCGTTCACTACAGTCCTCAAATGAATTACAATATAAATCTCAAATATTACAACATGTCCTTCAATAATTACATGTCATAACCGAAGCGGAAAGTAAATTTTCAACTATACATCAAATGATTCCAAATCCAAACTGTACAAGATATATGCCATCCAGCCACATGAATAAGTACTACTCGCCCTTCCTTCGCCTTGAGCCCTGTGGAGGGGAATAAAATCGTTTTGGGGTGAGCTAGAAGCTCAGCGAGTAACCAGTAAAAGCAGTCATCAAATATATTTCACAATAATGCATTTCAATGATGTCATGATTCCAAGATCAAATGTACGTTTATTGCTCTCGTGAGCCAGTGAAATCATTGCACTTGAACACCAACGCTCAAATAGATCATTTCACATTAACAGTGAGAGGGAGCCCTTTTTGAGCTCCAGATAACATGAACATGAACCATAAACAGGGTGGAGACGTTGGTGTCCAGCACAAGACTTTCCCAGAACTCATTGAAGCCAAAATCATATCACGAATTCACATGCAAGCACGCATGAGATGCCGTCGAGTAAATAATGCCAGAAACATTTCAATAATAACTTTGGAAACAGTTTAGGGTCACTCACCTCCATGGCTCAGAAACCATCCATCAAATATCATCGCCTTACTCAAATCCAAGCCTTAGATCACAAACGCAAAGCAATCAAGCCCTTTAAAAGTTCGGACAGCACTTCCCCTAAATTTGCTTACTTTTCCAGCCGTCATGGCTTCATTATATTTCTCATTCAAACCCAAAGGTACAAACACAACAACAAGTTCATTCAATAGCCATTCAGCAAGCTCCCAGAAGTACAAATACAAGTCAAGCTAGGGAAAAGTCCGAAAATGAAAGTTAAGCTCAAACCCAGAAAAACAGTTTTTGACATCATTTTGCGGTAATGGCACCAAAGGTACTACGATTATCGGATGAAGGTCCAAGACCCACCGTTTCGAAGCTAAGAGATCGAGCTATAATGCTGAAGAAGGCAACTCTGTCCAGTATCGAGTGTATCCAGGTCAAAAATGCAAGATACTACACCAGAACCGCAAAACCAGGTCCAACAATCGCATTCTGGTGCAAACATCATAAATCAACCTACCTAAGTCCAAATTCAGAAATTCCAAAGCCATCCGAAAGATAAGAAACAGGGCTACATTTCATCAGAAGACCTCAACAACCAATTCGGAAGCATTCCCAACCAAAATAACCAATTACAGACGCAATTCTCACATTCTGGTAAAACCAGGGCAGCAAGGGTAATTCCGTCTTTTCACAAGATACGCTGCTCGGATTGACCTGAAAATTAGAAAATTTTCGGGTTCTCACACTCATTCTTTCGGGGCGTCACAAACTCCCCTCCTTAAAAGAATGTCGTCCTCGACATTCCATCTTATACCAATCAAGTCGATACATCCCGCGAGAATCACTAATATTTCAGTCCAAACCCACTGTCCGGCATCCTAAACTTCAAGCCTAGAATACACTACAAGAATCTGAAGCCTAAGCTCTGATACCAACTGTGACGGCCCCACCTGCCCCTAAGGCGAACCAAAGGGTTCGGCGGGCCGCCTGCCCAGCTCTCGCCGGGAATCAGTCGTTCACTACAGTGCTCAAATGAATTACAATATAAATCTCAAATATTACAACATGTTCTTCAATAATTACATGTCATAAGCGAAGCGGAAACTAAATTTTCAACTATACATCAAATGATTCCAAATCCAAACTGTACAAGATATATGCCATCCAGCCACATGAATAAGTACTACTCGCCCTTCCTTCGCCTTGAGCCCTGTGGAGGGGAATAAAATCGTTTTGGGGTGAGCTAGAAGCTCAGCGAGTAACCAGTAAAAGCAGTCATCAAATATATTTCACAATAATGCATTTCAATGATGTCATGATTCCAAGATCAAATGTACGTTTATTGCTCTCGTGAGCCAGTGAAATCATTGCACTTGAACACCCAACGCTCAAATAGATCATTTCACATTAACAGTGAGAGGGAGCCCCTTTTAAAGCTCCAGATAACATGAACATGAACCATAAACAGGGTGGAGACGTTGGTGTCCAGCACAATACTTTCCCAGAACTCATTGAAGCCAAAATCATATCATGAATTCGCATGCAAGCAAGCATGAGATGCCGTCGAGTAAATAATGCCAGAAACATTTCAATAATAACTTTGGAAACAGTTTAGGGTCACTCACCTCCATGGCTCAGAAACCATCCATCAAATATCATCGCCTTACTCAAATCCAAGCCTTAGATCACAAACGCAAAGCAATCAAGCCCTTTAAAAGTTCGGACAGCACTTCCCCTAAATATGCTTACTTTTCCAGCCGTCATGGCTTCATTATATTTCTCATTCAAACCCAAAGATACACACAACAACAAGTTCATTCAATAGCCTTTCAGCCAGCTCCCAGAAGTACAAACACATTTCAAGCTAGGGAAAAGTCCGGAAATGAAAGTTAAGCTCAAACCCAGAAAAACAGATTTTGACATCATTTTGCGGTAATGGCACCAAAGGCACTACGATTATCGGATGAAGGTCCAAGACCCACCGTTTCGAAGCTAAGAGATCGGGCTACAATGTCGTAGAAGGCAACTCTGTCCAGTATCGAGTGTAACCAGGTCAAAAATGCAAGATACTACACCAGAACCGCAAAAACAGGTTCACCAATCGCATTGTGGTGCAAACATCATGAATCAACCTACCTAAGTCCAAATTCAGAAATTCCAAAGCCATCCGAAAGATAAGAAACAGGGCTACATTTCATCAGAAGACCTCAACAACCAATTCGGAAGCATTCCCAACCAAAATAACCAATTACAGACGCAATTCTCACATTCGGGTAAAATCGGGGCTGCAAGGGTAATTCCGTCTTTTCACAAGATACGCTGCTCGGATTGACCTGAAAATTAGAAAATTTCCGGGTTCTCACACTCATTCTTTCAGGGCGTCACAAACTCCCCTCCTTAAAAGAATGTCGTTTTCGACATTCCATCTTATACCAATCAAGTCGAGACATCCCGCAAGAATCGCTAATATTTCAGACCAAACCCACTGTCCGGCATCCTAAACTTCAAGCCTAGGATACACTACAAGAATCTGAAACCTAAGCTCTGATACCAACTGTGACGGCCCCACCTCCCCCTAAGGCGAACCAACGGGTTCGGCGAGCTGCCTGCCCAGCTCTCGCCGGGACTCAGTCGTTCACTACAGTCCTCAAATGAATTACAATATAAATCTCAAATATTACAACATGTCCTTCAATAATTACTTGTCATAACCGAAGCGGAAAGTAAATTTTCAACTATACATCAAATGATTCCAAATCCAAACTGTACAAGATATATGCCATCCAGCCAGATGAATAAGTACTACTCGCCCTTCCTTCGCCTTGAGCCCTGTGGAGGGGAATAAAATCGTTTTGGAGTGAGCTAGAAGCTCAGCGAGTAACCAGTAAAAGCAGTCATCAAATATATTTCACAATAATGCATTTCAATGATGTCATGATTCCAAGATCAAATGTACGTTTATTGCTCTCGTGAGCCAGTGAAATCATTGCACTTGAACACCCAACGCTCAAATAGATCATTTCACATTAACAGTGAGAGGGAGCCCCTTTTTGAGCTCCAGATAACATGAACATGAACCATAAACAGGGTGGAGACGTTGGTGTCCAGCACAAGACTTTTCCAGAACTCATTGAAGCCAAAATCATATCATGAATTCACATGCAAGCACGCATGAGATGCCGTCGAGTAAATAATGCCAGAAACATTTCAATAATAACTTTGGAAACAGTTTAGGGTCACTCACCTCCATGGCTCAGAAACCATCCATCAAATATCATCGCCTTACTCAAATCCAAGCCTTAGATCACAAACGCAAAGCAATCAAGCCCTTTAAAAGTTCGGACAGCACTTCCCCTAAATTTGCTTACTTTTACAGCCGTCATGGCTTCATTATATTTCTCATTCAAACCCAAAGGTACAAACACAACAACAAGTTCATTCAATAGCCATTCAGCAAGCTCCCAGAAGTACAAATACAAGTCAAGCTAGGGACAAGTCCGGAAATGAAAGTTAAGCTCAAACCCAGAAAAACAGTTTTTGACATCATTTTACGGTAATGGCACCAAAGGCACTACGATTATCGGATGAAGGTCCAAGACCCACCGTTTCGAAGCTAAGAGATCGGGCTACAATACTGAAGAAGGCAACTCTGTCCAGTATCGAGTGTATCCAGGTCAAAAATGCAAGATACTACACCAGAACCGCAAAAACAGGTCCACCAATCGCATTCTGGTGCAAACATCATAAATCAACCTACCTAAGTCCAAATTCAGAAATTCCAAAGCTATCCGAAAGATAAGAAACATGGCTACATTTCATCAGAAGACCTCAACAACCAATTCGGAAGCATTCCCAACCAAAATAACCAATTACAGACGCAATTCTCACATTCTGGTAAAACCAGGGCAGTAAGGGTAATTCCGTCTTTTCACAAGATACGCTGCTCGGATTGACCTGAAAATTAGAAAATTTTAGGGTTCTCACACTCATTCTTTCGGAGCGTCACAAACTCCCCTCCTTAAAAGAATGTCGTCTTCGACATTCCATCTTATACCAATCAAGTCGAGACATCCCGCAAGAATCACTAATATTTCAGACCAAACCCACTGTCCGGCATCCTAAACTTCAAGCCTAGGATACACTACAAGAATCTGAAGCCTAAGCTCTGATACCAACTGTGACTGCCCCACCTCCCCCTAAGGCGAACCAAAGGGTTCGGCGGGCCGCCTGCCCAGCTCTCGCCGGGACTCAGTCGTTCACTACAGTCCTCAAATGAATTACAATATAAATCTCAAATATTACAACATGTTCTTCAATAATTACATGTCATAAGCGAAGCGGAAACTAAATTTTCAACTATACATCAAATGATTCCAAATCCAAACTGTACAAGATATATGCCATCCAGCCACATGAATAAGTACTACTCGCCCTTCCTTCGCCTTGAGCCCTGTGGAGGGGAATAAAATCGTTTTGGGGTGAGCTAGAAGCTCAGCGAGTAACCAGTAAAAGCAGTCATCAAATATATTTCACAATAATGCATTTCAATGATGTCATGATTCCAAGATCAAATGTACGTTTATTGCTCTCGTGAGCCAGTGAAATCATTGCACTTGAACACCCAACGCTCAAATAGATCATTTCACATTAACAGTGAGAGGGAGCCCCTTTTAAAGCTCCAGATAACATGAACATGAACCATAAACAGGGTGGAGACGTTGGTGTCCAGCACAAGACTTTCCCAGAACTCATTGAAGCCAAAATCATATCATGAATTCGCATGCAAGCAAGCATGAGATGCCGTCGAGTAAATAATGCCAGAAACATTTCAATAATAACTTTGGAAACAGTTTAGGGTCACTCACCTCCATGGCTCAGAAACCATCCATCAAATATCATCGCCTTACTCAAATCCAAGCCTTAGATCACAAACGCAAAGCAATCAAGCCCTTTAAAAGTTCGGACAGCACTTCCCCTAAATTTGCTTACTTTTCCAGCCGTCATGGCTTCATTATATTTCTCATTCAAACCCAAAGGTAAAAACACAACAACAAGTTCATTCAATAGCCATTCAGCAAGCTCCCAGAAGTACAAATACAAGTCAAGCTAGGGACAAGTCCGGAAATGAAAGTTAAGCTCAAACCCAGAAAAACAGTTTTTGACATCATTTTACGGTAATGGCACCAAAGGCACTACGATTATCGGATGAAGGTCCAAGACCCACCGTTTCGAAGCTAAGAGATCGGGCTACAATACTGAAGAAGGCAACTCTGTCCAGTATCGAGTGTATCCAGGTCAAAAATGCAAGATACTACACCAGAACCGCAAAAACAGGTCCACCAATCGCATTCTGGTGCAAACATCATAAATCAACCTACCTAAGTCCAAATTCAGAAATTCCAAAGCTATCCGAAAGATAAGAAACATGGCTACATTTCATCAGAAGACCTCAACAACCAATTCGGAAGCATTCCCAACCAAAATAACCAATTACAGACGCAATTCTCACATTCGGGTAAAATCGGGGCTGCAAGAGTAATTCCGTCTTTTCACAAGATACGCTGCTCGGATTGACCTGAAAATTAGAAAATTTCCGGGTTCTCACACTCATTCTTTCAGGGCGTCACAAACTCCCCTCCTTAAAAGAATGTCGTTTTCGACATTCCATCTTATACCAATCAAGTCGAGACATCCCGCAAGAATCGCTAATATTTCAGACCAAACCCACTGTCCGGCATCCTAAACTTCAAGCCTAGGATACACTACAAGAATCTGAAACCTAAGCTCTGATACCAACTGTGACGGCCCCACCTCCCCCTAAGGCGAACCAACGGGTTCGGCGAGCTGCCTGCCCAGCTCTCGCCGGGACTCAGTCGTTCACTACAGTCCTCAAATGAATTACAATATAAATCTCAAATATTACAACATGTCCTTCAATAATTACATGTCATAAGCGAAGCGGAAACTAAATTTTCAACTATACATCAAATGATTCCAAATCCAAACTGTACAAGATATATGCCATCCAGCCAGATGAATAAGTACTACTCGCCCTTCCTTCGCCTTGAGCCTTGTGGAGGGGAATAAAATCGTTTTGGGGTGAGCTAGAAGCTCAGCGAGTAACCAGTAAAAGCAGTCATCAAATATATTTCACAATAATGCATTTCAATGATGTCATCATTCCAAGATCAAATGTACGTTTATTGCTCTCGTGAGCCAGTGAAATCATTGCACTTGAACACCCAACGCTCAAATAGATCATTTCACATTAACAGTGAGAGGGAGCCCCTTTTTGAGCTCCAGATAACATGAACATGAACCATAAACAGGGTGGAGACGTTGGTGTCCAGCACAAGACTTTCCCAGAACTCATTGAACCCAAAATCATATCATGAATTCGCATGCAAGCAAGCATGAGATGCCGTCGAGTAAATAATGCCAGAAACATTTCAATAATAACTTTGGAAACAGTTTAGGGTCACTCACCTCCATGGCTCAGAAACCATCCATCAAATATCATCGCCTTACTCAAATCCAAGCCTTAGATCACAAACGCAAAGCAATCAAGCCCTTTAAAAGTTCGGACAGCACTTCCCCTAAATATGCTTACTTTTCCAGCCGTCATGGCTTCATTATATTTCTCATTCAAACCCAAAGGTACACACAACAACAAGTTCATTCAATAGCCTTTCAGCCAGCTCCCAGAAGTACAAACACATTTCAAGCTAGGGAAAAGTCCGGAAATGAAAGTTAAGCTCAAACCCAGAAAAACAGATTTTGACATCATTTTGCGGTAATGGCACCAAAGGCACTACGATTATCGGATGAAGGTCCAAGACCCACCGTTTCGAAGCTAAGAGATCGGGCTACAATGTTGTAGAAGGCAACTCTGTCCAGTATCGAGTGTAACCAGGTCAAAAATGCAAGATACTACACCAGAACCGCAAAAACAGGTTCACCAATCGCATTGTGGTGCAAACATCATGAATCAACCTACCTAAGTCCAAATTCAGAAATTCCAAAGCCATCCGAAAGATAAGAAACAGGGCTACATTTCATCAGAAGACCTCAACAACCAATTCGGAAGCATTCCCAACCAAAATAACCAATTACAGACGCAATTCTCACATTCGGGTAAAATCGGGGCTGCAAGGGTAATTCCGTCTTTTCACAAGATACGCTGCTCGGATTGACCTGAAAATTAGAAAATTTCCGGGTTCTCACACTCATTCTTTCGGGGCGTCACAAACTCCCCTCCTTAAAAGAATGTCGTTCTCGACATTCCATCTTATACCAATCAAGTCGAGACATCCCGCGAGAATCACTAATATTTCAGACCAAACCCACTGTCCGGCATCCTAAACTTCAAGCCTAGGATACACTACAAGAATCTGAAACCTAAGCTCTGATACCAACTGTGACGGCCCCACCTCCCCCTAAGGCGAACCAAAGGGTTCGGCGGGCCGCCTGCCCAGCTCTCGCCGGGACTCAGTCGTTCACTACAGTCCTCAAATGAATTACAATATAAATCTCAAATATTACAACATGTCCTTCAATAATTACTTGTCATAACCGAAGCGGAAAGTAAATTTTCAACTATACATCAAATGATTCCAAATCCAAACTGTACAAGATATATGCCATCCAGCCAGATGAATAAGTACTACTCGCCCTTCCTTCGCCTTGAGCCCTGTGGAGGGGAATAAAATCGTTTTGGAGTGAGCTAGAAGCTCAGCGAGTAACCAGTAAAAGCAGTCATCAAATATATTTCACAATAATGCATTTCAATGATGTCATGATTCCAAGATCAAATGTACGTTTATTGCTCTCGTGAGCCAGTGAAATCATTGCACTTGAACACCCAACGCTCAAATAGATCATTTCACATTAACAGTGAGAGGGAGCCCCTTTTTGAGCTCCAGATAACATGAACATGAACCATAAACAGGGTGGAGACGTTGGTGTCCAGCACAAGACTTTTCCAGAACTCATTGAAGCCAAAATCATATCATGAATTCACATGCAAGCACGCATGAGATGCCGTCGAGTAAATAATGCCAGAAACATTTCAATAATAACTTTGGAAACAGTTTAGGGTCACTCACCTCCATGGCTCAGAAACCATCCATCAAATATCATCGCCTTACTCAAATCCAAGCCTTAGATCACAAACGCAAAGCAATCAAGCCCTTTAAAAGTTCGGACAGCACTTCCCCTAAATTTGCTTACTTTTCCAGCCGTCATGGCTTCATTATATTTCTCATTCAAACCCAAAGGTAAAAACACAACAACAAGTTCATTCAATAGCCATTCAGCAAGCTCCCAGAAGTACAAATACAAGTCAAGCTAGGGACAAGTCCGGAAATGAAAGTTAAGCTCAAACCCAGAAAAACAGTTTTTGACATCATTTTACGGTAATGGCACCAAAGGCACTACGATTATCGGATGAAGGTCCAAGACCCACCGTTTCGAAGCTAAGAGATCGGGCTACAATACTGAAGAAGGCAACTCTGTCCAGTATCGAGTGTATCCAGGTCAAAAATGCAAGATACTACACCAGAACCGCAAAAACAGGTCCACCAATCGCATTCTGGTGCAAACATCATAAATCAACCTACCTAAGTCCAAATTCAGAAATTCCAAAGCTATCCGAAAGATAAGAAACATGGCTACATTTCATCAGAAGACCTCAACAACCAATTCGGAAGCATTCCCAACCAAAATAACCAATTACAGACGCAATTCTCACATTCTGGTAAAACCAGGGCAGCAAGGGTAATTCCGTCTTTTCACAAGATACGCTGCTCGGATTGACCTGAAAATTAGAAAATTTCCGGGTTCTCACACTCATTCTTTCGGAGCGTCACAAACTCCCCTCCTTAAAAGAATGTCGTCCTCGACATTCCATCTTATACCAATCAAGTCGAGACATCCCGCAAGAATCACTAATATTTCAGACCAAACCCACTGTCCGGCATCCTAAACTTCAAGCCTAGGATACACTACAAGAATCTGAAGCCTAAGCTCTGATACCAACTGTGACTGCCCCACCTCCCCCTAAGGCGAACCAAAGGGTTCGGCGGGCCGCCTGCCCAGCTCTCGCCGGGACTCAGTCGTTCACTACAGTGCTCAAATGAATTACAATATAAATCTCAAATATTACAACATGTTCTTCAATAATTACATGTCATAAGCGAAGCGGAAACTAAATTTTCAACTATACATCAAATGATTCCAAATCCAAACTGTACAAGATATATGCCATCCAGCCACATGAATAAGTACTACTCGCCCTTCCTTCGCCTTGAGCCCTGTGGAGGGGAATAAAATCGTTTTGGGGTGAGCTAGAAGCTCAGCGAGTAACCAGTAAAAGCAGTCATCAAATATATTTCACAATAATGCATTTCAATGATGTCATGATTCCAAGATCAAATGTACGTTTATTGCTCTCGTGAGCCAGTGAAATCATTGCACTTGAACACCCAACGCTCAAATAGATCATTTCACATTAACAGTGAGAGGGAGCCCCTTTTAAAGCTCCAGATAACATGAACATGAACCATAAACAGGGTGGAGACGTTGGTGTCCAGCACAAGACTTTCCCAGAACTCATTGAAGCCAAAATCATATCATGAATTCGCATGCAAGCAAGCATGAGATGCCGTCGAGTAAATAATGCCAGAAACATTTCAATAATAACTTTGGAAACAGTTTAGAGTCACTCACCTCCATGGCTCAGAAACCATCCATCAAATATCATCGCCTTACTCAAATCCAAGCCTTAGATCACAAACGCAAAGCAATCAAGCCCTTTAAAAGTTCGGACAGCACTTCCCCTAAATATGCTTACTTTTCCAGCCGTCATGGCTTCATTATATTTCTCATTCAAACCCAAAGATACACACAACAACAAGTTCATTCAATAGCCTTTCAGCCAGCTCCCAGAAGTACAAACACATTTCAAGCTAGGGAAAAGTCCGGAAATAAAAGTTAAGCTCAAACCCAGAAAAACAGATTTTGACATCATTTTGCGGTAATGGCACCAAAGGCACTACGATTATCGGATGAAGGTCCAAGACCCACCGTTTCGAAGCTAAGAGATCGGGCTACAATGTTGTAGAAGGCAACTCTGTCCAGTATCGAGTGTAACCAGGTCAAAAATGCAAGATACTACACCAGAACCGCAAAAACAGGTTCACCAATCGCATTGTGGTGCAAACATCATGAATCAACCTACCTAAGTCCAAATTCAGAAATTCCAAAGCCATCCGAAAGATAAGAAACAGGGCTACATTTCATCAGAAGACCTCAACAACCAATTCGGAAGCATTCCCAACCAAAATAACCAATTACAGACGCAATTCTCACATTCGGGTAAAATCGGGGCTGCAAGGGTAATTCCGTCTTTTCACAAGATACGCTGCTCGGATTGACCTGAAAATTAGAAAATTTCCGGGTTCTCACACTCATTCTTTCAGGGCGTCACAAACTCCCCTCCTTAAAAGAATGTCGTTTTCGACATTCCATCTTATACCAATCAAGTCGAGACATCCCGCAAGAATCGCTAATATTTCAGACCAAACCCACTGTCCGGCATCCTAAACTTCAAGCCTAGGATACACTATAAGAATCTGAAACCTAAGCTCTGATACCAACTGTGACGGCCCCACCTCCCCCTAAGGCGAACCAACGGGTTCGGCGAGCTGCCTGCCCAGCTCTCGCCGGGACTCAGTCGTTCACTACAGTCCTCAAATGAATTACAATATAAATCTCAAATATTACAACATGTTCTTCAATAATTACATGTCATAAGCGAAGCGGAAACTAAATTTTCAACTATACATCAAATGATTCCAAATCCAAACTGTACAAGATATATGCCATCCAGCCAGATGAATAAGTACTACTCGCCCTTCCTTCGCCTTGAGCCCTGTGGAGGGGAATAAAATCGTTTTGGGGTGAGCTAGAAGCTCAGCGAGTAACCAGTAAAAGCAGTCATCAAATATATTTCACAATAATGCATTTCAATGATGTCATCATTCCAAGATCAAATGTACGTTTATTGCTCTCGTGAGCCAGTGAAATCATTGCACTTGAACACCCAACGCTCAAATAGATCATTTCACATTAACAGTGAGAGGGAGCCCCTTTTTCAGCTCCAGATAACATGAACATGAACCATAAACAGGGTGGAGACGTTGGTGTCCAGCACAAGACTTTTCCAGAACTCATTGAAGCCAAAATCATATCATGAATTCACATGCAAGCACGCATGAGATGCCGTCGAGTAAATAATGCCAGAAACATTTCAATAATAACTTTGGAAACAGTTTAGGGTCACTCACCTCCATGGCTCAGAAACCATCCATCAAATATCATCGCCTTACTCAAATCCAAGCCTTAGATCACAAACGCAAAGCAATCAAGCCCTTTAAAAGTTCGGACAGCACTTCCCCTAAATATGCTTACTTTTCCAGCCGTCATGGCTTCATTATATTTCTCATTCAAACCCAAAGGTACACACAACAACAAGTTCATTCAATAGCCATTCAGCAAGCTCCCAGAAGTACAAATACAAGTCAAGCTAGGGACAAGTCCGGAAATGAAAGTTAAGCTCAAACCCAGAAAAACAGTTTTTGACATCATTTTGCGGTAATGGTACCAAAGGCACTACGATTATCGGATGAAGGTGCAATACCCACCGTTTCGAAGCTAAGAGATCGGGCTACAATGCTGAAGAAGGCAACTCTGTCCAGTATCGAGTGTAACTAGGTCAAAAATGCAAGATACTACACCAGAACCGCAAAAACAGGTTCACCAATCGCATTCTGGTGCAAACATCATAAATCAACCTACCTAAGTCCAAATTCAGAAATTCCAAAGCCATCCGAAAGATAAGAAACAGGGCTACATTTCATCAGAAGACCTCAACAACCAATTCAGAATCATTCCCAACCAAAATGAACAATTACAGACGCAATTCTCACATTCGGGTAAAACCAGGGCAGCAAGGGTAATTCCGTCTTTTCACAAGATACGCTGCTCGGATTGACCTGAAAATTAGAAAATTTCCGGGTTCTCACACTCATTCTTTCGGGGCGTCACAAACTCCCCTCCTTAAAAGAATGTCGTCCTCGACATTCCATCTTATACCAATCAAGTCGAGACATCCCGCAACAATCACTAATATTTCAGACCAAACCCACTGTCCGGCATCCTAAACTTCAAGCCTAGGATACACTACCAGAATCTGAAACCTAAGCTCAGATACCAACTGTGACGGCCCCACCTCCCCCTAAGGCGAACCAAAGGGTTCGGCGAGCTGCCTGCCCAGCTTTCGCCGGGACTCAGTCGTTCACTACAGTCCTCAAATGAATTACAATATAAATCTCAAATATTACAACATTTTCTTCAATAATTACATGTCATAAGCGAAGCGGAAACTAAATTTTCAACTATACATCAAATGATTCCAAATCCAAACTGTTCAAGATATATGCCATCCATCCACATGAATAAGTACTACTCGCCCTTCCTTCGCTTTGAGCCCTGTGGAGGGGAATAAAATCGTTTTGGGGTGAGCTAGAAGCTCAGCGAGTAACCAGTAAAAACAGTCATCAAATATATTTCACAATAATGCATTTCAATGATGTCATGATTCCAAGATCAAATGTACGTTTATTGCTCTCGTGAGCCAGTGAAATCATTGCACTTGAACACCCAACGCTCAAATAGATCATTTAACATTAACAGGGAGAGGGAGCCCCTTTTTAAGCTCCAGATAACATGAACATGAACCATAAACAGGGTGGAGACGTTGGTGTCCAGCACAAGACTTTCCCAGAACTCATTGAAGCCAAAATCATATCATGAATTCGCATGCAAGCACGCATGGGATGCCGTCGAGTAAATAATGCAAGAAACATTTCAATAATAATTTTTGAAACAGATAAGGGTCACTCACCTCCATGGCTCAGAAACCATCCATCAAATATCATCGCCTTCTCAAATCCAAGCCTTAGATCACAAACGCAAAGCAATCAAGCCCTTTAAAAGTTCGGACAGCACTTCCCCTAAATATGCTTACTTTTCCAGCCGTCATGGCTTCATTATATTTCTCATTCAAACCCACAGGTACACACAACAACAAGTTCATTCAATAGTCTTTCAGCCAGCTCCCAGAAGTACAAACACATTTCAAGCTAGGGAAATGTCCGGAAATGAAAGTTAAGCTCAAACCCAGAAAAACAGTTTTTGACATCATTTTACGGTAATGGCACCAAAGGCACTACGATTATCGGATGAAGGTCCAAGACCCACCGTTTCGAAGCTAAGAGATCGGGCTACAATGCTAAAGAAGGCAACTCTGTCCAGTATCGAGTGTAACCAGGTCAAAAATGCAAGATACTACACCAGAACCGCAAAAACAGGTTCACCAATCGCATTCTGGTGCAAACATCATAAATCAACCTACCTATGTCCAAATTCAGAAATTCCAAAGCCATCCGAAAGATAAGAAACAGGGCTACATTTCATCAGAAGACCTCAACAACCAATTCGGAAGCATTCCCAACCAAAATGACCAATTACAGACGCAATTCTCACATTCGGGTAAAACCAGGGCAGCAAGGGTAATTCCGTCTTTTCACAAGATACGCTGCTCGGATTGACCTGAAAATTAGAAAATTTCCGGGTTCTCACACTCATTCTTTCGGGGCGTCACAAACTCCCCTCCTTAAAAGAATGTCGTCCTCGACATTCCATCTTATACCAATCAAGTCGAGACATCCCGCAACAATCACTAATATTTCAGACCAAACCCACTGTCCGGCATCCTAAACTTCAAGCCTAGGATACACTACCAGAATCTGAAACCTAAGCTCAGATACCAACTGTGACGGCCCCACCTCCCCCTAAGGCGAACCAAAGGGTTCGGCAAGCTGCCTGCCCAGCTCTCGCCGGGACTCAGTCGTTCACTACAGTCCTCAAATGAATTACAATATAAATCTCAAATATTACAACATGTTCTTCAATAATTACATGTCATAAGCGAAGCGGAAACTAAATTTTCAACTATACATCAAATGATTCCAAATCCAAACTGTACAAGATATATGCCATCCAGCCACATGAATAAGTACTACTCGCCCTTCCTTCGCCTTGAGCCCTGTGGAGGGGAATAAAATCGTTTTGGAGTGAGCTAGAAGCTCAGCGAGTAACCAGTAAAAACAGTCATCAAATATATTTCACAATAATGCATTTCAATGATGTCATGATTCCAAGATCAAATGTACGTTTATTGCTCTCGTGAGCCAGTGAAATCATTGCACTTGAACACCCAACGCTCAAATAGATCATTTAACATTAACAGGGAGAGGGAGCCCCTTTTTAAGCTCCAGATAACATGAACATGAACCATAAACAGGGTGGAGACGTTGGTGTCCAGCACAAGACTTTCCCAGAACTCATTGAAGCCAAAATCATATCATGAATTCGCATGCAAGCACGCATGAGATGCCGTCGAGTAAATAATGCAAGAAACATTTCAATAATAACTTTGGAAACAGTTTAGGGTCACTCACCTCCATGGCTCAGAAACCATCCATCAAATATCATCGCCTTCTCAAATCCAAGCCTTAGATCACAAACGCAAAGCAATCAAGCCCTTTAAAAGTTCGGACAGCACTTCCCCTAAATATGCTTACTTTTCCAGCCGTCATGGCTTCATTATATTTCTCATTCAAACCCAAAGGTACACACAACAACAAGTTCATTCAATAGCCTTTCAGCCAGCTCCCAGAAGTACAAACACATTTCAAGCTAGGGAAATGTCCGGAAATGAAAGTTAAGCTCAAACCCAGAAAAACAGTTTTTGACATCATTTTACGGTAATGGCACCAAAGGCACTACGATTATCGGATGAAGGTCCAAGACCACCGTTTCGAAGCTAAGAGATCGGGCTACAATGCTGAAGAAGGCAACTCTGTCCAGTATCGAGTGTAACCAGGTCAAAAATGCAAGATATTACACCAGAACCGCAAAAACAGGTTCACCAATCGCATTCTGGTGCAAACATCATAAATCAACCTACCTATGTCCAAATTCAGAAATTCCAAAGCCATCCGAAAGATAAGAAACAGGGCTACATTTCATCAGAAGACCTCAACAACCAATTCGGAAGCATTCCCAACCAAAATGACCAATTACAGACGCAATTCTCACATTCGGGTAAAACCAGGGCAGCAAGGGTAATTCCGTCTTTTCACAAGATACGCTGCTCGGATTGACCTGAAAATTAGAAAATTTCCGGGTTCTCACACTCATTCTTTCGGGGCGTCACAAACTCCCCTCCTTAAAAGAATGTCGTCCTCGACATTCCATCTTATACCAATCAAGTCGAGACATCCCGCAACAATCACTAATATTTCAGACCAAACCCACTGTCCGGCATCCTAAACTTCAAGCCTAGGATACACTACCAGAATCTGAAACCTAAGCTCAGATACCAACTGTGACGGCCCCACCTCCCCCTAAGGCGAACCAAAGGGTTCGGCAAGCTGCCTGCCCAGCTCTCGCCGGGACTCAGTCGTTCACTACAGTCCTCAAATGAATTACAATATAAATCTCAAATATTACAACATGTTCTTCAATAATTACATGTCATAAGCGAAGCGGAAACTAAATTTTCAACTATACATCAAATGATTCCAAATCCAAACTGTACAAGATATATGCCATCCAGCCACATGAATAAGTACTACTCGCCCTTCCTTCGCCTTGAGCCCTGTGGAGGGGAATAAAATCGTTTTGGAGTGAGCTAGAAGCTCAGCGAGTAACCAGTAAAAACAGTCATCAAATATATTTCACAATAATGCATTTCAATGATGTCATGATTCCAAGATCAAATGTACGTTTATTGCTCTCGTGAGCCAGTGAAATCATTGCACTTGAACACCCAACGCTCAAATAGATCATTTAACATTAACAGGGAGAGGGAGCCCCTTTTTAAGCTCCAGATAACATGAACATGAACCATAAACAGGGTGGAGACGTTGGTGTCCAGCACAAGACTTTCCCAGAACTCATTGAAGCCAAAATCATATCATGAATTCGCATGCAAGCACGCATGAGATGCCGTCGAGTAAATAATGCAAGAAACATTTCAATAATAACTTTGGAAACAGTTTAGGGTCACTCACCTCCATGGCTCAGAAACCATCCATCAAATATCATCGCCTTCTCAAATCCAAGCCTTAGATCACAAACGCAAAGCAATCAAGCCCTTTAAAAGTTCGGACAGCACTTCCCCTAAATATGCTTACTTTTCCAGCCGTCATGGCTTCATTATATTTCTCATTCAAACCCAAAGGTACACACAACAACAAGTTCATTCAATAGCCTTTCAGCCAGCTCCCAGAAGTACAAACACATTTCAAGCTAGGGAAATGTCCGGAAATGAAAGTTAAGCTCAAACCCAGAAAAACAGTTTTTGACATCATTTTACGGTAATGGCACCAAAGGCACTACGATTATCGGATGAAGGTCCAAGACCACCGTTTCGAAGCTAAGAGATCGGGCTACAATGCTGAAGAAGGCAACTCTGTCCAGTATCGAGTGTAACCAGGTCAAAAATGCAAGATACTACACCAGAACCGCAAAAACAGGTTCACCAATCGCATTCTGGTGCAAACATCATAAATCAACCTACCTATGTCCAAATTCAGAAATTCCAAAGCCATCCGAAAGATAAGAAACAGGGCTACATTTCATCAGAAGACCTCAACAACCAATTCGGAAGCATTCCCAACCAAAATAACCAATTACAGACGCAATTCTCACATTCGGGTAAAACCAGGGCAGCAAGGGTAATTCCGTCTTTTCACAAGATACGCTGCTCGGATTGACCTGAAAATTAGAAAATTTCCGGATTCTCACACTCATTCTTTCGGGGCGTCACAAACTCCCCTCCTTAAAAGAATGTCGTACTCGACATTCCATCTGATACCAATCAAGTCGAGACATCCCGCAAGAATCACTAATATTTCAGACCAAACCCACTGTCCGGCATCCTAAACTTCAAGCCTAGGATACACTACAAGAATCTGAAACCTAAGCTCAGATACCAACAGTTACGGCCCCACCTCCCCCTAAGGCGAACCAAAGGGTTCGGCGAGCCGCCTGCCAAGCTCTCGCCGGGACTCAGTCGTTCACTACAGTCCTCAAATGAATTACAATATAAATCTCAAATATTCCAACATGTTCTTCAATAATTACATGTCATAAGCGAAGCGGAAACTAAATTTTCAACTATACATCAAATGATTCCAAATCCAAACTGTACAAGATATATGCCATCCAGCCACATGAATAAGTACTACTCGCCCTTCCTTCGCCTTGAGCCCTGTGGAGGGGAATAAAATCGTTTTGGGGTGAGTTAGAAGCTCAGCGAGTAACCAGTAAAAGCAGTCATCAAATATATTTCACAATAATGCATTTCAATGATGTCATCATTCCAAGATCAAATGTACGTTTATTGCTCTCGTGAGCCAGTGAAATCATTGCACTTGAACACCCAACGCTCAAATAGATCATTTCACATTAACAGTGAGAGGGAGCCCCTTTTAAAGCTCCAGATAACATGAACATGAACCATAAACAGGGTGGAGACGTTGGTGTCCAGCACAAGACTTTCCCAGAACTCATTGAAGCCAAAATCATATCATGAATTCGCATGCAAGCACGCATGGGATGCCGTCGAGTAAATAATGCAAGAAACATTTCAATAATAATTTTGGAAACAGTTTAGGGTCACTCACCTCCATGGCTCCGAAACCATCCATCAAATATCATCGCCTTACTCAAATCCAAGCCTTAGATCACAAACGTAAAGCAATCAAGCCCTTTAAAAGTTCGGACAGCACTTCCCCTAAATATGCTTACTTTTCCAGCCGTCATGGCTTCATTATATTTCTCATTCAAACCCAAAGGTACACACAACAACAAGTTCATTCAATAGCCTTTCAGCCAGCTCCCAGAAGTACAAACACATTTCAAGCTAGGGAAATGTCCGGAAATGAAAGTTAAGCTCAAACCCAGAAAAACAGTTTTTGACATCATTTTGCGGTAATGGCACCAAAGGCACTACGATTATCGGATGAAGGTGCAAGACCCACCGTTTCGAAGCTGAGAGATCGGGCTACAATGCTGAAGAAGGCAACTCTGTCCAGTATCGAGTGTAACTAGGTCAAAAATGCAAGATACTACACCAGAACCGCAAAAACAGGTTCACCAATCGCATTCTGGTGCAAACATCATAAATCAACCTACCTAAGTCCAAATTCAGAAATTTCAAAGCCATCCGAAAGATAAGAAACAGGGCTAGATTTCATCAGAAGACCTCATCAACCAATTCGGAAGCATTCCCAACCAAAATAACCAATTACAGACGCAATTCTCACATTCTGGTAAAACCAGGGCAGCAAGGGTAATTCCGTCTTTTCACAAGATACGCTGCTCGGATTGACCTGAAAATTAGAAAATTTTCGGGTTCTCACACTCATTCTTTCGGGGCGACACAAACTCCCCTCCTTAAAAGAATGTCGTCCTCGACATTCCATCTTATACCAATCAAGTCGAGACATCCCGCAACAATCACTAATATTTCAGACCAAACCCACTGTCCGGCATCCTAAACTTCAAGCATAGGATACACTACAAGAATCTGAAACCTAAGCTCTGATACCAACTGTGACGGCCCCACCTCCCCCTAAGGCGAACCAAAGGGTTCGGCGGGCCGCCTGCCCAGCTCTCGCCGGGACTCAGTCGTTCACTACAGTCCTCAAATGAATTACAATATAAATCTCAAATATTACAACATGTTCTTCAATAATTACATGTCATATGCGAAGCGGAAACTAAATTTTCAACTATACATCAAATGATTCCAAATCCAAACTGTACAAGATATATGCCATCCAGCCACATGAATAAGTACTACTCGCCCTTCCTTCGCCTTGAGCCCTGTGGAGGGGAATAAAATCGTTTTGGGGTGAGTTAGAAGCTCAGCGAGTAACCAGTAAAAACAGTCATCAAATATATTTCACAATAATGCATTTCAATGATGTCATGATTCCAAGATCAAATGTACGTTTATTGCTCTCGTGAGCCAGTGAAATCATTGCACTTGAACACCCAACGCTCAAATAGATCATTTAACATTAACAGGGAGAGGGAGCCCCTTTTTAAGCTCCAGATAACATGAACATGAACCATAAACAGGGTGGAGACGTTGGTGTCCAGCACAAGACTTTCCCAGAACTCATTGAAGCAAAAATCATATCATGAATTCGCATGCAAGCACGCATGGGATGTCGTCGAGTAAATAATGCAAGAAACATTTCAATAATAACTTTGGAAACAGTTTAGGGTCACTCACCTCCATGGCTCAGAAACCATCCATCAAATATCATCGCCTTACTCAAATCCAAGCCTTAGATCACAAACGCAAAGCAATCAAGCCCTTTAAAAGTTCGGACAGCACTTCCCCTAAATATGCTTACTTTTCCAGCCGTCATGGCTTCATTATATTTCTCATTCAAATCCAAAGGTACACACAACAACAAGTTCATTCAATAGCCTTTCAGCCAGCTCCCAGAAGTACAAACACATTTCAAGCTAGGGAAAAGTCCGGAAATGAAAGTTAAGCTCAAACCCAGAAAAACAGTTTTTGACATCATTTTACGGTAATGGCACCAAAGGCACTACGATTATCGGATGAAGGTCCAAGACCCACCGTTTCGAAGCTAAGAGATCGGGCTACAATGCTGAAGAAGGTAACTCTGTCCAGTATCGAGTGTAACCAGGTCAAAAATGCAAGATACTACACCAGAACCACAAAAACAGGTTCACCAATCGCATTCTGGTGCAAACATCATAAATCAACCTACCTAAGTCCAAATTCAGAAATTCCAAAGCCATCCGAAAGATAAGAAACATGGCTACATTTCATCAGAAGACCTCAACAACCAATTCAGAAGCATTCCCAACTAAAATAACCAATTACAGACGCAATTCTCACATTCGGGTAAAACCAGGGCAGCAAGGGTAATTCCGTCTTTTCACAAGATACGCTGCTCGGATTGACCTGAAAATTAGAAAATTTCCGGGTTCTCACACTCATTCTTTCGGGGTGTCACAAACTCCCCTCCTTAAAAGAATGTCGTCCTCGACATTCCATCTAATACCAATCAAGTCGAGACATCCCGCAAGAATCACTAATATTTCAGACCAAACCCACTGTCCGACATCCTAATCTTCAAGCCTAGGATACACTACAAGAATCTGAAACCTAAGCTCAGATACCAACTATTACGGCCCCACCTCCCCCTAAGGCTAACCAAAGGGTTCGGCGAGCCGCCTGCCAAGCTCTCGCCGGGACTCAGTCGTTCACTACAGTTCTCAAATGAAT
Organism: Coffea arabica; assembly: GCF_036785885.1. Lineage (NCBI taxonomy): Eukaryota > Viridiplantae > Streptophyta > Magnoliopsida > Gentianales > Rubiaceae > Coffea > Coffea arabica. The sequence goes on along the minus strand of NC_092318.1, from coordinate 18,251,288 downwards.
TACAATATAAATCTCAAATATTACAACATGTTCTTCAATAATTACATGTCATAAGCGAAGCGGAAACTAAATTTTCAACTATACATCAAATGATTCCAAATCCAAACTGTACAAGATATATGCCATCCAGCCACATGAATAAGTACTACTCGCCCTTTCTTCGCCTTGAGCCCTGTGGAGGGGAATAAAATCGTTTTGGGGTGAGCTAGAAGCTCAGCGAGTAAGCAGTAAAAGCAGTCATCAAATATATTTCACAATAATGCATTTCAATGATGTCATGATTCCAAGATCAAATGTACGTTTATTGCTCTCGTGAGCCAGTGAAATCATTGCACTTGAATACCCAACGCTCAAATAGATCATTTAACATTAACAGTGAGAGGGAGCCCCTTTTTAAGCTCCAGATAACATGAACATGAACCATAAACAGGGTGGAGACGTTGGTGTCCAGCACAAGACTTTCTCAGAACTCATTGAAGCCAAAATCATATCATGAATTCGCATGCATGCACGCATGAGATGCCGTCGAGTAAATAATGCAAGAAACATTTGAATAATAACTTTGGAAACAGTTTAGGGTCACTCACCTCCATGGCTCAGAAACCATCCATCAAATATCATCGCCTTACTCAAATCCAAGCCTTAGATCACAAACGCAAAGCAATCAAGCCCTTTAAAAGTTCGGACAGCACTTCCCCTAAATTTGCTTACTTTTCCATCCGTCATGGCTTCATTATATTTCTCATTCAAACCCAAAGGAACACACACAACAACAAGTTCATTCAATAGCCTTTCAGCCAGCTCCCAGAAGTACAAACACATTTCAAGCTAGGGAAAAGTCCGGAAATGAAAGTTAAGCTCAAACCCAGAAAAATAGTTTTTGACATCATTTTGCGGTAATGGCACCAAAGGCACTACGATTATCGGATGAAGGTCCAAGACCCACCATTTCGAAGCTAAGAGATCGGGCTACAATGCTGAAGAAGGCAACTCTGTCCAGTATCTAGTGTAACTAGGTCAAAAATGCAAGATACTACACCAGAACCGCAAAAACAGGTTCACCAATCGCATTCTGGTGCAAACATCATAAATCAACCTACCTAAGTCCAAATTCAGAAATTTCAAAGCCATCCGAAAGATAAGAAACAGGGCTAGATTTCATCAGAAGACCTCATCAACCAATTCGGAAGCATTCCCAACCAAAATAACCAATTACAGACGCAATTCTCACATTCTGGTAAAACCAGGGCAGCAAGGGTAATTCCGTCTTTTCACAAGATACGCTGCTCGGATTGACCTGAAAATTAGAAAATTTTCGGGTTCTCACACTCATTCTTTCGGGGCGACACAAACTCCCCTCCTTAAAAGAATGTCGTCCTCGACATTCCATCTTATACCAATCAAGTCGAGACATCCCGCAACAATCACTAATATTTCAGACCAAACCCACTGTCCGGCATCCTAAACTTCAAGCCTAGGATACACTACAAGAATCTGAAACCTAAGCTCTTATACCAACTGTGACGGCCCCACCTCCCCCTAAGGCGAACCAAAGGGTTCGGCGGGCCGCCTGCCCAGCTCTCGCCGGGACTCAGTCGTTCACTACAGTCCTCAAATGAATTACAATATAAATCTCAAATATTACAACATGTTCTTCAATAATTACATGTCATAAGCGAAGCGGAAACTAAATTTTCAACTATACATCAAATGATTCCAAATCCAAACTGTACAAGATATATGCCATCCAGCCACATGAATAAGTACTACTCGCCCTTCCTTCGCCTTGAGCCCTGTGGAGGGGAATAAAATCGTTTTGGGGTGAGCTAGAAGCTCAGCGAGTAACCAGTAAAAACAGTCATCAAATATATTTCACAATAATGCATTTCAATGATGTCATGATTCCAAGATCAAATGTACGTTTATTGCTCTCGTGAGCCAGTGAAATCATTGCACTTGAACACCCAACGCTCAAATAGATCATTTAACATTAACAGGGAGAGGGAGCCCCTTTTTAAGCTCCAGATAACATGAACATGAACCATAAACAGGGTGGAGACGTTGGTGTCCAGCACAAAACTTTCCCAGAACTCATTGAAGCCAAAATCATATCATGAATTCGCATGCAAGCACGCATGAGATGCCGTCGAGTAAATAATGCAAGAAACATTTGAATAATAACTTTGGAAACAGTTTAGGGTCACTCACCTCCATGGCTCAGAAACCATCCATCAAATATCATCGCCTTACTCAAATCCAAGCCTTAGATCACAAACGCAAAGCAATCAAGCCCTTTAAAAGTTCGGACAGCACTTCCCCTAAATTTGCTTACTTTTCCAGCCGTCATGGCTTCATTATATTTCTCATTCAAACCCAAAGGAACACACACAACAACAAGTTCATTCAATAGCCTTTCAGCCAGCTCCCAGAAGTACAAACACATTTCAAGCTAGGGAAAAGTCCGGAAATGAAAGTTAAGCTCAAACCCAGAAAAATAGTTTTTGACATCATTTTGCGGTAATGGCACCAAAGGTACTACGATTATCGGATGAAGGTCCAAGACCCACCGTTTCGAAGCTAAGAGATCGGGCTACAATGCTGAAGAAGGCAACTCTGTCCAGTATCGAGTGTAACTAGGTGAAAAATGCAAGATACTACACCAGAACCGCAAAAACAGGTTCACCAATCACATTCTGGTGCAAACATCATAAATCAACCTACCTAAGTCCAAATTCAGAAATTCCAAAGCCATCCGAAAGATAAGAAACAGGGCTAGATTTCATCAGAAGATCTCATCAACCAATTCGGAAGCATTCCCAACCAAAATAACCAATTACAGACGAAATTCTCACATTCGGGAAAAACCAGGGCAGCAAGGGTAATTCCGTCTTTTCACAAGATACGCTGCTCGGATTGACCTGAAAATTAGAAAATTTCCGTGTTCTCACACTCATTCTTTCGGGGCGTCACAAACTCCCCTCCTTAAAAGAATGTCGTCCTCGACATTCCATCTTATACCAATCAAGTCGAGACATCCCGCAAGAATCACTAATATTTCAGACCAAACCCACTGTCCGGCATCCTAAACTTCAAGCCTAGGATACACTACAAGAATCTGAAACCTAAGCTCAGATACCAACTGTTACGGCCCCACCTCCCCCTAAGGCGAACCAAAGGGTTCGGCGAGCCGCCTGCCAAGCTCTCGCCGGGACTCAGTCGTTCACTACAGTCCTCAAATGAATTACAATATAAATCTCAAATATTACAACATGTTCTTCAATAATTACATGTCATAAGCGAAGCGGAAACTAAATTTTCAACTATACATCAAATGATTCCAAATCCAAACTGTACAAGATATATGCCATCCAACCACATGAATAAGTACTACTCGCCCTTCCTTCGCCTTGAGCCCTGTGGAGGGGAATAAAATCGTTTTGGTGTGAGCTAGAAGCTCAGCGAGTAACCAGTAAAAGCAGTCATCAAATATATTTCACAATAATGCATTTCAATGATGTCATGATTCCAAGATCAAATGTACGTTTATTGCTCTCGTGAGCCAGTGAAATCATTGCATTTGAACACCCAACGCTCAAATAGATCATTTAACATTAACAGGGAGAGGGAGCCCCTTTTTAAGCTCCAGATAACATGAACATGAACCATAAACAGGGAGGAGACGTTGGTGTCCAGCACAAGACTTTCCCAGAACTCATTGAAGCCAAAATCATATCATGAATTCGCATGCAAGCACGCATGAGATGCCGTCGAGTAAATAATGCAAGAAACATTTCAATAATAACTTTGGAAACAGTTTAGGGTCACTCACCTCCATGGCTCAGAAACCATCCATCAAATATCATCGCCTTACTCAAATCCAAGTCTTAGATCACAAACGCAAAGCAATCAAGCCCTTTAAAAGTTCGGACAACACTTCCCCTAAATTTGCTTACTTTTCCAGCCGTCATGGCTTCATTATATTTCTCATTCAAACCCAAAGGTACACACAACAACAAGTTCATTCAATAGCCTTTCAGCCAGCTCCCAGAAGTACAAACACATTTCAAGCTAGGGAAAAGTCCGGAAATGAAAGTTAAGCTCAAACCCAGAAAAACAGTTTTTGACATCATTTTACGGTAATGGCATCAAAGGCACTACGATTATCGGATGAAGGTCCAAGACCCACCGTTTCGAAGCTAAGAGATCGGGCTACAATGCTGAAGAAGGCAACTCTGTCCAGTATCGAGTGTAACCAGGTCAAAAATGCAAGATACTACACCAGAACCACAAAAACAGGTTCACCAATCGCCTTCTGGTGCAAACATCATAAATCAACCTACCTAAGTCCAAATTCAGAAATTCCAAAGCCATCCGAAAGATAAGAAACAGGGCTATATTTCATCAGAAGACCTCAACAACCAATTCAGAAGCATTCCCAACCAAAATAACCAATTACAGACGCAATTCTCACATTCGGGTAAAACCAGGGCAGCAAGGGTAATTCCGTCTTTTCACAAGATACGCTGCTCGGATTGACCTGAAAATTAGAAAATTTCCGGGTCCTCACACTCATTCTTTCGGGGCGTCACAAACTCCCCTCCTTAAAAGAATGTCGTCCTCGACATTCCATCTTATACCAATCAAGTCGAGACATCCCGCAACAATCACTAATATTTCAGACCAAACCCACTGTCCGGCATCCTAAACTTCAAGCCTAGGATACACTACCAGAATCTGAAACCTAAGCTCAGATACCAACTGTGACGGCCCCACCTCCCCCTAAGGCGAACCAAAGGGTTCGGCGAGCTGCCTGCCCAGCTCTCGCCGGGACTCAGTCGTTCACTACAATCATCAAATGAATTACAATATAAATCTCAAATATTACAACATGTTCTTCAATAATTACATGTCATAAGCGAAGCGGAAACTAAATTTTCAACTATACATCAAATGATTCCAAATCCAAACTGTACAAGATATATGCCATCCAGCCACATGAATAAGTACTACTCGCCCTTCCTTCGCCTTGAGCCCTGTGGAGGGGAATAAAATCGTTTTGGGTTGAGCTAGAAGCTCAGCGAGTAACCAGTAAAAACAGTCATCAAATATATTTCACAATAATGCATTTCAATGATGTCATGATTCCAAGATCAAATGTACGTTTATTGCTCTCGTGAGCCAGTGAAATCATTGCACTTGAACACCCAACGCTCAAATAGATCATTTAACATTAACAGGGAGAGGGAGCCCCTTTTTAAGCTCCAGATAACATGAACATGAACCATAAACAGGGTGGAGACGTTGGTGTCCAGCACAAGACTTTCCCAGAACTCATTGAAGCCAAAATCATATCATGAATTCGCATGCAAGCACGCATGAGATGCCGTCGAGTAAATAATGCAAGAAACATTTCAATAATAACTTTGGAAACAGTTTAGGGTCACTCACCTCCATGGCTCAGAAACCATCCATCAAATATCATCGCCTTACTCAAATCCAAGCCTTAGATCACAAACGCGAAGCAATCAAGCCCTTTAAAAGTTCGGACAGCACTTCCCCTAAATATGCTTACTTTTCCAGCCGTCATGGCTTCATTATATTTCTCATTCAAACCCAAAGGTACACACAACAACAAGTTCATTCAATAGCCTTTCAGCCAGCTCCCAGAAGTACAAACACATTTCAAGCTAGGGAAAAATCCGGAAATGAAAGTTAAGCTCAAACCCAGAAAAACAGTTTTTGACATCATTTTGCGGTAATGGCACCAAAGGCACTACGATTATTGGATGAAGGTCCAAGACCCACCGTTTCGAAGCTAAGAGATCGGGCTACAATGCTGAAGAAGGAAACTCTGTCCAGTATCGAGTGTAACCAGGTCAAAATTGCAAGATACTACACCAGAACCGCAAAAACAGGTTCACCAATCGCATTCTGGTGCAAACATCATAAATCAACCTACCTAAGTCCAAATTCAGAAATTCCAAAGCCATCCGAAAGATAAGAAACAGGGCTACATTTCATCAGAAGACCTCAACAACCAATTCGGAAGCATTCCCAACCAAAATAACCAATTACAGACGAAATTCTCACATTCGGGAAAAACCAGGGCAGCAAGGGTAATTCCGTCTTTTCACAAGATACGCTGCTCGGATTGACCTGAAAATTAGAAAATTTCCGTGTTCACACACTCATTCTTTCGGGGCGTCACAAACTCCCCTCCTTAAAAGATTGTCGTCCTCGACATTCCATCTTATACCAATCAAGTCGAGACATCCCGCAAGAATCACTAATATTTCAGACCAAACCCACTGTCCGGCATCCTAAACTTCAAGCCTAGGATACACTACAAGAATCTGAAACCTAAGCTCAGATACCAACTGTTACGGCCCCACCTCCCCCTAAGGCGAACCAAAGGGTTCGGCGAGCCGCCTGCCAAGCTCTCGCCGGGACTCAGTCGTTCACTACAGTCCTCAAATGAATTACAATATAAATCTCAAATATTACAACATGTTCTTCAATAATTACATGTCATAAGCGAAGCGGAAACTAAATTTTCAACTATACATCAAATGATTCCAAATCCAAACTGTACAAGATATATGCCATCCAGCCACATGAATAAGTACTACTCGCCCTTCCTTCGCCTTGAGCCCTGTGGAGGGGAATAAAATCGTTTTGGTGTGATCTAGAAGCTCAGCGAGTAACTAGTAAAAGCAGTCAACAAATATATTTCACAATAATGCATTTCAATGATGTCATGATTCCAAGATCAAATGTACGTTTATTGCTCTCGTGAGCCAGTGAAATCATTGCATTTGAACACCCAACGCTCAAATAGATCATTTAACATTAACAGGGAGAGGGAGCCCCTTTTTAAGCTCCAGATAACATGAACATGAACCATAAACAGGGTGGAGACGTTGGTGTCCAGCACAAGACTTTCCCAGAACTCATTGAAGCCAAAATCATATCATGAATTCGCATGCAAGCACGCATGAGATGCCGTCGAGTAAATAATGCAAGAAACATTTCAATAATAACTTTGGAAACAGTTTAGGGTCACTCACCTCCATGGCTCAGAAACCATTCATCAAATATCATCGCCTTACTCAAATCCAAGCCTTAGATCACAAACGCAAAGCAATCAAGCCCTTTAAAAGTTCGGACAACACTTCCCCTAAATTTGCTTACTTTTCCAGCCGTCATGGCTTCATTATATTTCTCATTCAAACCCAAAGGTACACACAACAACAAGTTCATTCAATAGCCTTTCAGCCAGCTCCCAGAAGTACAAACACATTTCAAGCTAGGGAAAAGTCCGGAAATGAAAGTTAAGCTCAAACCCAGAAAAACAGTTTTTGACATCATTTTGCGGTAATGGCATCAAAGGCACTACGATTATCGGATGAAGGTCCAAGACCCACCGTTTCGAAGCTAAGAGATCGGGCAACAATGCTGAAGAAGGCAACTCTGTCCAGTATCGAGTGTAACCAGGTCAAAAATGCAAGATACTACACCAGAACCGCAAAAACAAGTTCACCAATCGCCTTCTGGTGCAAACATCATAAATCAACCTACCTAAGTCCAAATTCAGAAATTCCAAAGCCATCCGAAAGATAAGAAACAGGGCTACATTTCATCAGAAGATCTCAACAACCAATTCAGAAGCATTCCCAACCAAAATAACCAATTACAGACGCAATTCTCACATTCGGGTAAAACCCGGGCAGCAAGGTTAATTCCGTCTTTTCACAAGATACGCTGCTCGGATTGACCTGAAAATTAGAAAATTTTCGGGTTCTCACACTCATTCTTTCGGGGCGTCACAAACTCCCCTCCTTAAAAGAATGTCGTCCTCGACATTCCATCTTATACCAATCAAGTCGAGACATCCCGCAACAATCACTAATATTTCAGACCAAACCCACTGTCCGGCATCCTAAACTTCAAGCCTAGGATACACTACAAGAATCTGAAACCTAAGCTCAGATACCAACTGTGACGGCCCCACCTCCCCCTAAGGCGAACAAAATGGTTCGGCGAGCTGCCTGCCCAGCTCTCGCCGGGACTCAGTCGTTCACTACAGTCCTCAAATGAATTACAATATAAATCTCAAATATTACAACATGTTTTTCAATAATTACATGTCATAAGCGAAGCGGAAACTAAATTTTCAACTATACATCAAATGATTCCAAATCCAAACTGTACAAGATATATGCCATCCAGCCACATGAATAAGTACTACTCGCCCTTCCTTCGCCTTGAGCCCTGTGGAGGGGAATAAAATCGTTTTGGGGTGAGCTAGAAGCTCAGCGAGTAACCAGTAAAAACAGTCATCAAATATATTTCACAATAATGCATTTCAATGATGTCGTGATTCCAAGATCAAATGTACGTTTATTGCTCTCGTGAGCCAGTGAAATCATTGCACTTGAACACCCAACGCTCAAATAGATCATTTAACATTAACAGGGAGAGGGAGCCCCTTTTTAAGCTCCAGATAACATGAACATGAACCATAAACAGGGTGGAGACGTTGGTGTCCAGCACAAGACTTTCCCAGAACTCATTGAAGCCAAAATCATATCATGAATTCGCATGCAAGCACGCATGAGATGCCGTCGAGTAAATAATGCAAGAAACATTTGAATAATAACTTTGGAAACAATTTAGGGTCACTCACCTCCATGGCTCAGAAACCATCCATCAAATATCATCGCCTTACTCAAATCCAAGCCTTAGATCACAAACGCAAAGCAATCAAGCCCTTTAAAAGTTCGGACAGCACTTCCCCTAAATTTGCTTACTTTTCCAGCCGTCATGGCTTCATTATATTTCTCATTCAAACCCAAAGGAACACACACAACAACAAGTTCATTCAATAGCCTTTCAGCCAGCTCCCAGAAGTACAAACACATTTCAAGCTAGGGAAAAGTCTGGAAATGAAAGTTAAGCTCAAACCCAGAAAAATAGTTTTTGACATCATTTTGCGGTAATGGCACCAAAGGTTCTACGATTATCGGATGAAGGTCCAAGACCCACCGTTTCGAAGCTAAGAGATCGGGCTACAATGCTGAAGAAGGCAACTCTGTCCAGTATCGAGTGTAACTAGGTCAAAAATGTAAGATACTACACCAGAACCGCAAAAACAGGTTCACCAATCGCATTCTGGTGCAAACATCATAAATCAACCTACCTAAGTCCAAATTCAGAAATTCCAAAGCCATCCGAAAGATAAGAAACAGGGCTAGATTTCATCAGAAGATCTCATCAACCAATTCGGAAGCATTCCCAACCAAAATAACCAATTACAGACGCAATTCTCACATTCGGGTAAAACCAGGGCAGCAAGGGTAATTCCGTCTTTTCACAAGATACGCTGCTCGGATTGACCTGAAAATTAGAAAATTTCCGGGTTCTCACACTCATTCTTTCGGGGCGTCAGAAACTCCCCTCCTTAAAAGAATGTCGTCCTCGACATTCCATCTTATACCAATCAAGTCGAGACATCCCGCAAGAATCACTAATATTTCAGACCAAACCCACTGTCCGGCATCCTAAACTTCAAGCCTAGGATACACTACAAGAATCTGAAACCTAAGCTCAGATACCAACTGTGACGGCCCCACCTCCCCGTAAGGCGAACCACAGGGTTCGGCGAGCTGCCTGCCCAGCTCTCGCCGGGACTCAGTCGTTCACTACAGTCCTCAAATGAATTACAATATAAATCTCAAATATTACAACATGTTCTTCAATAATTACATGTCATAAGCGAAGCGGAAACTAAATTTTCAACTATACATCAAATGATTCCAAATCCAAACTGTACAAGATATATGCCATCCAGCCACATGAATAAGTACTACTCGCCCTTCCTTCGCCTTGATCCCTGTGGAGGGGAATAAAATCGTTTTGGGGTGAGCTAGAAGCTCAGCGAGTAACCAGTAAAAGCAGTAATCAAATATATTTCACAATAATGCATTTCAATGATGTCATGATTCCAAGATCAAATGTACGTTTATTGCTGTCGTGAGCCAGTGAAATCATTGCACTTGAACACCCAACGCTCAAATAGATCATTTAACATTAACAGTGAGAGGGAGCCCCTTTTTAAGCTCCAGATAACATGAACATGAACCATAAACAGGGTGGAGACGTTGGTGTCCAGCACAAGACTTTCCCAGAACTCATTGAAGCCAAAATCATATCATGAATTCGCATGCAAGCACGCATGAGATGCCGTCGAGTAAATAATGCAAGAAACATTTCAATAATAACTTTGGAAACAGTTTAGGGTCACTCACCTCCATGGCTCAGAAACCATCCATCAAATATCATCGCCTTACTCAAATCCAAGCCTTAGATCACAAACGCAAAGCAATCAAGCCCTTTAAAAGTTCGGACAGCACTTCCCCTAAATATGCTTACTTTTCCAGCCGTCATGGCTTCAATATATTTCTCATTCAAACCCAAAGGTACACACAACAACAAGTTCATTCAATAGCCTTTCAGCCAGCTCCCAGAAGTACAAACACATTTCAAGCTAGGGAAAAGTCCGGAAATGAAAGTTAAGCTCAAACCCAGAAAAATAGTTTTTGACATCATTTTACGGTAATGGCACCAAAGGCACTACGATTATCGGATGAAGGTCCAAGACCCACTGTTTCGAAGCTAAGAGATCGGGCTACAATGCTGAAGAAGGCAACTCTGTCCAGTATCGAGTGTAACCAGGTCAAAAATGCTAGATACTACACCAGAACCGCAAAAACAGGTTCACCAATCGTATTCTGGTGCAAACATCATAAATCAACCTACCTAAGTCCAAATTCAGAAATTCCAAAGCCATCCGAAAGATAAGAAACAGGGCGACATTTCATCAGAAGACCTCAACAACCAATTCGGAAGCATTCCCAACCAAAATAACCAAGTACAGACGCAATTCTCACATTCGGTTAAAACCAGGGCAGCAAGGGTAATTCCGTCTTTTCACAAGATACGCTGCTCGGATTGACCTGAAAATTAGAAAATCTCCGGGTTCTCACACTCATTCTTTCGGGGCGTCACAAACTCCCCTCCTTAAAAGAATGTCGTCCTCGACATTCCATCTTATACCAATCAAGTCGAGACATCCCGTAAGAATCACTAATGTTTCAGACCAAACCTACTGTCCGGCATCCTAAACTTCAAGCCTAGGATACACTACAAGAATCTGAAGCCTAAACTCTGATACCAACTGTGACGGCCCCACCTCCCCCTAAGGCGAACCAAAGGGTTCGGCGGGCCGCCTGCCCAGCTCTCGCCGGGACTCAGTCGTTCACTACAGTCCTCAAATGAATTACAATATAAATCTCAAATATTACAACACGTTCTTCAATAATTACATGTCATAAGCGAAACGGAAACTAAATTTTCAACTATACATCAAATGATTCCAAATCCAAACTGTACAAGATATATGCCATCCAGTCACATGAATAAGTACTAGTCGCCCTTCCTTCGCCTTGAGCCCTGTGGAGGGGAATAAAATCATTTTGGGGTGAGTTAGAAGCTCAGCGAGTAACCAGTAAAAATAGTCATCAAATATATTTCACAATAATGCATTTCAATGATGTCATGATTCCAAGATCAAATGTACGTTTATTGCTCTCGTGAGCCTGTGAAATCATCGCACTTGAACACCCAACGCTCAAATAGATCATTTAACATTAACAGTGAGAGGGAGCCCCTTTTTGAGCTCCAGATAACATGAACATGAACCATAAACAGGGTGGAGACGTTGGTGTCCAGCACAAGACTTTCCCAGAACTCATTGAAGCCAAAATCATATCATGAATTCACATGCAAGCACGCATGAGATGCCGTCGAGTAAATAATGCAAGAAACATTTCAATAATAACTTTGGAAACAGTTTAGGGTCACTCACCTCCATGGCTCAGAAACCATCCATCAAATATCATCGCCTTACTCAAATCCAAGCCTTAGATCACAAACGCAAAGCAATCAAGCCCTTTAAAAGTTCGGACAGCACTTCCCCTAAATATGCTTACTTTTCCAGCCGTCATGGCTTCAATATATTTCTCATTCAAACCCAAAGGTACACACAACAACAAGTTCATTCAATAGCCTTTCAGCCAGCTCCCAGAAGTACAAACACATTTCAAGCTAGGGAAAAGTCCGGAAATGAAAGTTAAGCTCAAACCCAGAAAAATAGTTTTTGACATCATTTTACGGTAATGGCACCAAAGGCACTACGATTATCGGATGAAGGTCCAAGACCCACTGTTTCGAAGCTAAGAGATCGGGCTACAATGCTGAAGAAGGCAACTCTGTCCAGTATCGAGTGTAACCAGGTCAAAAATGCAAGATACTACACCAGAACCGCAAAAACAGGTTCACCAATCGTATTCTGGTGCAAACATCATAAATCAACCTACCTATGTCCAAATTCAGAAATTCCAAAGCCATCCGAAAGATAAGAAATATGGCTACATTTCATCAAAAGACCTCAACAACCAATTCGGAAGCATTCCCAACCAAAATAACCAATTACAGACGCAATTCTCACATTCGGGTAAAACCAGGGCAGCAAGGGTAATTCCGTCTTTTCACAAGATACGCTGCTCGGATTGACCTGAAAATTAGAAAATTTCCGGGTTCTCACACTCATTCTTTCAGGGCGACACAAACTCCCCTCCTTAAAAGAATGTCGTCCTCGACATTCCATCTTATACGAATCAAGTCGAGACATCCCGCAAGAATCACTAATATTTCAGACCAAACCCACTGTCCGGCATCCTAAACTTCAAGCCTAGGATACACTACAAGAATCTGAAGCCTAAGCTCTGATACCAACTGTGACGGCCCCACCTCCCCCTAAGGCGAACCAAAGGGTTCGGCGGGCCGCCTGCCCAGTTCTCGCCGGGACTCAGTCGTTCACTACAGTCCTCAAATGAATTACGATATAAATCTCAAATATTACAACATGTTCTTCAATAATTACATGTCATAAGCGAAGCAGAAACTAAATTTTCAACTATACATCAAATGATTCCAAATCCAAACTGTACAAGATATATGCCATCCAGCCACATGAATAAGTACTACTCACCATTCCTTCGCCTTGAGCCCTGTGGAGGGGAATAAAATCGTTTTGGGGTGAGCTAGAAGCTCAGCGAGTAACCAGTAAAAGCAGTCATCAAATATATTTCACAATAATGCATTTCAATGATGTCATGATTCCAAGATCAAATGTACGTTTATTGCTCTCGTGAGCCAGTGAAATCATTGCACTTAAACACCCAACGCTCAAATAGATCATTTAACATTAACAGTGAGAGGGAGCCCCTTTTTAAGCTCCAGATAACATGAACATGAACCATAAACAGGGTGGAGACGTTGGTGTCCAGCACAAGACTTTCCCAGAACTCATTGAAGCCAAAATCATATCATGAATTCACATGCAAGCACGCATGAGATGCCGTCGAGTAAATAATGCAAGAAACATTTCAATAATAACTTTGGAAACAGTTTAGGGTCACTCACCTCCATGGCTCAGAAACCATCCATCAAATATCATCGCCTTACTCAAATCCAAGCCTTAGATCACAAACGCAAAGCAATCAAGCGCTTTAAAAGTTCGGACAGCACTTCCCCTAAATTTGCTTACTTTTCCAGCCGTCATGGCTTCATTATATTTCTCATTCAAACCCAAAGGTACACACACAACAACAAGTTCATTCAATAGCCTTTCAGCCAGCTCCCAGAAGTACAAACACATTTCAAGCTAGGGAAAAGTCCGGAAATGAAAGTTAAGCTCAAACCCAGAAAAATAGTTTTTGACATCATTTTACGGTAATGGCACCAAAGGCACTACGATTATCGGATGAAGGTCCAAGACCCACCGTTTCGAAGCTAAGAGATCGGGCTACAATGCTGAAGAAGGCAACTCTGTCCAGTATCGAGTGTAACCAGGTCAAAAATGCAAGATACTACACCAGAACCGTAAAAACAGGTTCACCAATCGTATTCTGGTGCAAACATCATAAATCAACCTACCTAAGTCCAAATTCAGAAATTCCAAAGCCATCCGAAAGATAAGAAACAGGGCTACATTTCATCAGAAGACCTCAACAACCAATTCGGAAGCATTCCCAACCAAAATAACCAATTACAGATGCAATTCTCACATTCGGGTAAAACCAGGGCAGCAAGGGTAATTCCGTCTTTTCACAAGATACGCTGCTCGGATTGACCTGAAAATTAGAAAATCTCCGGGTTCTTACACTCATTCTTTCGGGGCGTCACAAACTCCCCTCCTTAAAAGAATGTCGTCCTCGACATTCCATCTTATACCAATCAAGTCGAGACATCCCGCAAGAATCACTAATATTTCAGACCAAACCTACTGTCCGGCATCCTAAACTTCAAGCCTAGGATACACTACAAGAATCTGAAGCCTAAGCTCTGATACCAACTGTGACGGCCCCACCTCCCCCTAAGGCGAACCAAAGGGTTCGGCGGGCCGCCTGCCCAGCTCTCGCCGGGACTCAGTCGTTCACTACAGTCCTCAAATGAATTACAATATAAATCTCAAATATTACAACATGTTCTTCAATAATTACATGTCATAAGCGAAGCGGAAACTAAATTTTCAACTATACATCAAATGATTCCAAATCCAAACTGTACAAGATATATGCCATCCAGCCACATGAATAAGTACTACTCGCCATTCCTTCGCCTTGAGCCCTGTGGAGGGGAATAAAATCGTTTTGGGGTGAGCTAGAAGCTCAGCGAGTAACCAGTAAAAGCAGTCATCAAATATATTTCACAATAATGCATTTCAATGATGTCATGATTCCAAGATCAAATGTACGTTTATTGCTCTCGTGAGCCAGTGAAATCATTGCACTTGAACACCCAACGCTCAAATAGATCATTTAACATTAACAGTGAGAGGGAGCCCCTTTTTAAGCTCCAGATAACATGAACATGAACCATAAACAGGGTGGAGACGTTGGTGTCCAGCACAAGACTTTCCCAGAACTCATTGAAGCCAAAATCATATCATGAATTCGCATGCAAGCACGCATGAGATGCCGTCGAGTAAATAATGCAAGAAACATTTCAATAATAACTTTGGAAACAGTTTAGGGTCACTCACCTCCATGGCTCAGAAACCATCCATCAAATATCATCGCCTTACTCAAATCCAAGCCTTAGATCACAAACGCAAAGCAATCAAGCGCTTTAAAAGTTCGGACAGCACTTCCCCTAAATTTGCTTACTTTTCCAGCCGTCATGGCTTCATTATATTTCTCATTCAAACCCAAAGGTACACACACAACAACAAGCTCATTCAATAGCCTTTCAGCCAGCTCCCAGAAGTACAAACACATTTCAAGCTAGGGAAAAGTCCGGAAATGAAAGTTAAGCTCAAACCCAGAAAAATAGTTTTTGACATCATTTTGCGGTAATGGCACCAAAGGCACTACGATTATCGGATGAAGGTCCAAGACCCACCGTTTCGAAGCTAAGAGATCGGGCTACAATGCTGAAGAAGGCAACTCTGTCCAGTATCGAGTGTAACCAGGTCAAAAATGCAAGATACTACACCAGAACCGTAAAAACAGGTTCACCAATCGTATTCTGGTGCAAACATCATAAATCAACCTACCTAAGTCCAAATTCAGAAATTCCAAAGCCATCCGAAAGATAAGAAACAGGGCTACATTTCATCAGAAGACCTCAACAACCAATTCGGGAGCATTCCCAACCAAAAAAACCAATTACAGACGCAATTCTCACATTCGGGTAAAACCAGGGCAGCAAGGGTAATTCCGTCTTTTCACAAGATACGCTGCTCGGATTGACCTGAAAATTAGAAAATCTCCGGGTTCTCACACTCATTCTTTCGGGGCGTCACAAACTCCCCTCCTTAAAAGAATGTCGTCCTCGACATTCCATCTTATACCAATCAAGTCGAGACATCCCGCAAGAATCACTAATATTTCAGACCAAACCTACTGTCCGGCATCCTAAACTTCAAGCCTAGGATACACTACAAGAATCTGAAGCCTAAGCTCTGATACCAACTGTGACGGCCCCACCTCCCCCTAAGGCGAACCAAAGGGTTCGGCGGGCCGCCTGCCCAGCTCTCGCCGGGACTCAGTCGTTCACTACAGTCCTCAAATGAATTACAATATAAATCTCAAATATTACAACATGTTCTTCAATAATTACATGTCATAAGCGAAGCGGAAACTAAATTTTCAACTATACATCAAATGATTCCAAATCCAAACTGTACAAGATATATGCCATCCAGCCACATGAATAAGTACTACTCGCCATTCCTTCGCCTTGAGCCCTGTGGAGGGGAATAAAATCGTTTTGGGGTGAGCTAGAAGCTCAGCGAGTAACCAGTAAAAGCAGTCATCAAATATATTTCACAATAATGCATTTCAATGATGTCATGATTCCAAGATCAAATGTACGTTTATTGCTCTCGTGAGCCAGTGAAATCATTGCACTTGAACACCCAACGCTCAAATAGATCATTTAACATTAACAGTGAGAGGGAGCCCCTTTTTAAGCTCCAGATAACATGAACATGAACCATAAACAGGGTGGAGACGTTGGTGTCCAGCACAAGACTTTCCCAGAACTCATTGAAGCCAAAATCATATCATGAATTCGCATGCAAGCACGCATGAGATGCCGTCGAGTAAATAATGCAAGAAACATTTCAATAATAACTTTGGAAACAGTTTAGGGTCACTCACCTCCATGGCTCAGAAACCATCCATCAAATATCATCGCCTTACTCAAATCCAAGCCTTAGATCACAAACGCAAAGCAATCAAGCGCTTTAAAAGTTCGGACAGCACTTCCCCTAAATTTGCTTACTTTTCCAGCCGTCATGGCTTCATTATATTTCTCATTCAAACCCAAAGGTACACACACAACAACAAGCTCATTCAATAGCCTTTCAGCCAGCTCCCAGAAGTACAAACACATTTCAAGCTAGGGAAAAGTCCGGAAATGAAAGTTAAGCTCAAACCCAGAAAAATAGTTTTTGACATCATTTTGCGGTAATGGCACCAAAGGCACTACGATTATCGGATGAAGGTCCAAGACCCACCGTTTCGAAGCTAAGAGATCGGGCTACAATGCTGAAGAAGGCAACTCTGTCCAGTATCGAGTGTAACCAGGTCAAAAATGCAAGATACTACACCAGAACCGTAAAAACAGGTTCACCAATCGTATTCTGGTGCAAACATCATAAATCAACCTACCTAAGTCCAAATTCAGAAATTCCAAAGCCATCCGAAAGATAAGAAACAGGGCTACATTTCATCAGAAGACCTCAACAACCAATTCGGGAGCATTCCCAACCAAAAAAACCAATTACAGACGCAATTCTCACATTCGGGTAAAACCAGGGCAGCAAGGGTAATTCCGTCTTTTCACAAGATACGCTGCTCGGATTGACCTGAAAATTAGAAAATCTCCGGGTTCTCACACTCATTCTTTCGAGGCGTCACAAACTCCCCTCCTTAAAAGAATGTCGTCCTCGACATTCCATCTTATACCAATCAAGTCGAGACATCCCGCAAGAATCACTAATATTTCAGACCAAACCTACTGTCCGGCATCCTAAACTTCAAGCCTAGGATACACTACAAGAATCTGAAGCCTAAGCTCTGATACCAACTGTGACGGCCCCACCTCCCCCTAAGGCGAACCAAAGGGTTCGGCGGGCCGCCTGCCCAGCTCTCGCCGGGACTCAGTCGTTCACTACAGTCCTCAAATGAATTACAATATAAATCTCAAATATTACAACATGTTCTTCAATAATTACATGTCATAAGCGAAGCGGAAACTAAATTTTCAACTATACATCAAATGATTCCAAATCCAAACTGTACAAGATATATGCCATCCAGCCACATGAATAAGTACTACTCGCCATTCCTTCGCCTTGAGCCCTGTGGAGGGGAATAAAATCGTTTTGGGGTGAGCTAGAAGCTCAGCGAGTAACCAGTAAAAGCAGTCATCAAATATATTTCACAATAATGCATTTCAATGATGTCATGATTCCAAGATCAAATGTACGTTTATTGCTCTCGTGAGCCAGTGAAATCATTGCACTTGAACACCCAACGCTCAAATAGATCATTTAACATTAACAGTGAGAGGGAGCCCCTTTTTAAGCTCCAGATAACATGAACATGAACCATAAACAGGGTGGAGACGTTGGTGTCCAGCACAAGACTTTCCCAGAACTCATTGAAGCCAAAATCATATCATGAATTCGCATGCAAGCACGCATGAGATGCCGTCGAGTAAATAATGCAAGAAACATTTCAATAATAACTTTGGAAACAGTTTAGGGTCACTCACCTCCATGGCTCAGAAACCATCCATCAAATATCATCGCCTTACTCAAATCCAAGCCTTAGATCACAAACGCAAAGCAATCAAGCGCTTTAAAAGTTCGGACAGCACTTCCCCTAAATTTGCTTACTTTTCCAGCCGTCATGGCTTCATTATATTTCTCATTCAAACCCAATGGTACACACACAACAACAAGTTCATTCAATAGCCTTTCAGCCAGCTCCCAGAAGTACAAACACATTTCAAGCTAGGGAAAAGTCCGGAAATGAAAGTTAAGCTCAAACCCAGAAAAATAGTTTTTGACATCATTTTGCGGTAATGGTACCAAAGGCACTACGATTATCGGATGAAGGTCCAAGACCCACCGTTTCGAAGCTAAGAGATCGGGCTACAATGCTGAAGAAGGCAACTCTGTCCAGTATCGAGTGTAACCAGGTCAAAAATGCAAGATACTACACCAGAACCGTAAAAACAGGTTCACCAATCGTATTCTGGTGCAAACATCATAAATCAACCTACCTAAGTCCAAATTCAGAAATTCCAAAGCCATCCGAAAGATAAGAAACAGGGCTACATTTCATCAGAAGACCTCAACAACCAATTCGGAAGCATTCCCAACCAAAAAAACCAATTACAGACGCAATTCTCACATTCGGGTAAAACCAGGGCAGCAAGGGTAATTCCGTCTTTTCACAAGATACGCTGCTCGGATTGACCTGAAAATTAGAAAATCTCTGGGTTCCCACACTCATTCTTTCGGGGCGTCACAAACTCCCCTCCTTAAAAGAATGTCGTCCTCGACATTCCATCTTATACCAATCAAGTCGAGACATCCCGCAAGAATCACTAATATTTCAGACCAAACCTACTGTCCGGCATCCTAAACTTCAAGCCTAGGATACACTACAAGAATCTGAAGCCTAAGCTCTGATACCAACTGTGACGGCCCCACCTCCCCCTAAGGCGAACCAAAGGGTTCGGCGGGCCGCCTGCCCAGCTCTCGCCGGGACTCAGTCGTTCACTACAGTCCTCAAATGAATTACAATATAAATCTCAAATATTACAACATGTTCTTCAATAATTACATGTCATAAGCGAAGCGGAAACTAAATTTTCAACTATACATCAAATGATTCCAAATCCAAACTGTACAAGATATATGCCATCCAGCCACATGAATAAGTACTACTCGCCATTCCTTCGCCTTGAGCCCTGTGGAGGGGAATAAAATCGTTTTGGGGTGAGCTAGAAGCTCAGCGAGTAACCAGTAAAAGCAGTCATCAAATATATTTCACAATAATGCATTTCAATGATGTCATGATTCCAAGATCAAATGTACGTTTATTGCTCTCGTGAGCCAGTGAAATCATTGCACTTGAACACCCAACGCTCAAATAGATCATTTAACATTAACAGTGAGAGGGAGCCCCTTTTTAAGCTCCAGATAACATGAACATGAACCATAAACAGGGTGGAGACGTTGGTGTCCAGCACAAGACTTTCCCAGAACTCATTGAAGCCAAAATCATATCATGAATTCGCATGCAAGCACGCATGAGATGCCGTCGAGTAAATAATGCAAGAAACATTTCAATAATAACTTTGGAAACAGTTTAGGGTCACTCACCTCCATGGCTCAGAAACCATCCATCAAATATCATCGCCTTATTCAAATCCAAGCCTTAGATCACAAACGCAAAGCAATCAAGCGCTTTAAAAGTTCGGACAGCACTTCCCCTAAATTTGCTTACTTTTCCAGCCGTCATGGCTTCATTATATTTCTCATTCAAACCCAAAGGTACACACACAACAACAAGCTCATTCAATAGCCTTTCAGCCAGCTCCCAGAAGTACAAACACATTTCAAGCTAGGGAAAAGTCCGGAAATGAAAGTTAAGCTCAAACCCAGAAAAATAGTTTTTGACATCATTTTGCGGTAATGGCACCAAAGGCACTACGATTATCGGATGAAGGTCCAAGACCCACCGTTTCGAAGCTAAGAGATCGGGCTACAATGCTGAAGAAGGCAACTCTGTCCAGTATCGAGTGTAACCAGGTCAAAAATGCAAGATACTACACCAGAACCGTAAAAACAGGTTCACCAATCGTATTCTGGTGCAAACATCATAAATCAACCTACCTAAGTCCAAATTCAGAAATTCCAAAGCCATCCGAAAGATAAGAAACAGGGCTACATTTCATCAGAAGACCTCAACAACCAATTCGGAAGCATTCCCAACCAAAAAAACCAATTACAGACGCAATTCTCACATTCGGGTAAAACCAGGGCAGCAAGGGTAATTCCGTCTTTTCACAAGATACGCTGCTCGGATTGACCTGAAAATTAGAAAATTTCCGGGTTCTCACACTCATTCTTTCAGGGCGACACAAACTCCCCTCCTTAAAAGAATGTCGTCCTCGATATTCCATCTTATACGAATCAAGTCGAGACATCCCGCAAGAATCACTAATATTTCAGACCAAACCCACTGTCCGGCATCCTAAACTTCAAGCCTAGGATACACTACAAGAATCTGAAGCCTAAGCTCTGATACCAACTGTGACGGCCCCACCTCCCCCTAAGGCGAACCAAAGGGTTCGGCGGGCCGCCTGCCCAGTTCTCGCCGGGACTCAGTCGTTCACTACAGTCCTCAAATGAATTACGATATAAATCTCAAATATTACAACATGTTCTTCAATAATTACATGTCATAAGCGAAGCGGAAACTAAATTTTCAACTATACATCAAATGATTCCAAATCCAAACTGTACAAGATATATGCCATCCAGCCACATGAATAAGTACTACTCACCATTCCTTCGCCTTGAGCCCTGTGGAGGGGAATAAAATCGTTTTGGGGTGAGCTAGAAGCTCAGCGAGTAACCAGTAAAAGCAGTCATCAAATATATTTCACAATAATGCATTTCAATGATGTCATGATTCCAAGATCAAATGTACGTTTATTGCTCTCGTGAGCCAGTGAAATCATTGCACTTAAACACCCAACGCTCAAATAGATCATTTAACATTAACAGTGAGAGGGAGCCCCTTTTTAAGCTCCAGATAACATGAACATGAACCATAAACAGGGTGGAGACGTTGGTGTCCAGCACAAGACTTTCCCAGAACTCATTGAAACCAAAATCATATCATGAATTCACATGCAAGCACGCATGAGATGCCGTCGAGTAAATAATGCAAGAAACATTTCAATAATAACTTTGGAAACAGTTTAGGGTCACTCACCTCCATGGCTCAGAAACCATCCATCAAATATCATCGCCTTACTCAAATCCAAGCCTTAGATCACAAACGCAAAGCAATCAAGCGCTTTAAAAGTTCGGACAGCACTTCCCCTAAATTTGCTTACTTTTCCAGCCGTCATGGCTTCATTATATTTCTCATTCAAACCCAAAGGTACACACACAACAACAAGTTCATTCAATAGCCTTTCAGCCAGCTCCCAGAAGTACAAACACATTTCAAGCTAGGGAAAAGTCCGGAAATGAAAGTTAAGCTCAAACCCAGAAAAATAGTTTTTGACATCATTTTACGGTAATGGCACCAAAGGCACTACGATTATCGGATGAAGGTCCAAGACCTACCGTTTCGAAGCTAAGAGATCGGGCTACAATGCTGAAGAAGGCAACTCTGTCCAGTATCGAGTGTAACCAGGTCAAAAATGCAAGATACTACACCAGAACCGTAAAAACAGGTTCACCAATCGTATTCTGGTGCAAACATCATAAATCAACCTACCTAAGTCCAAATTCAGAAATTCCAAAGCCATCCGAAAGATAAGAAACAGGGCTACATTTCATCAGAAGACCTCAACAACCAATTCGGAAGCATTCCCAACCAAAAAAACCAATTACAGACGCAATTCTCACATTCGGGTAAAACCAGGGCAGCAAGGGTAATTCCGTCTTTTCACAAGATACGCTGCTCGGATTGACCTGAAAATTAGAAAATCTCCGGGTTCTCACACTCATTCTTTCGGGGCGTCACAAACTCCCCTCCTTAAAAGAATGTCGTCCTCGACATTCCATCTTATACCAATCAAGTCGAGACATCCCGCAAGAATCACTAATATTTCAGACCAAACCTACTGTCCGGCATCCTAAACTTCAAGCCTAGGATACACTACAAGAATCTGAAGCCTAAGCTCTGATACCAACTGTGACGGCCCCACCTCCCCCTAAGGCGAACCAAAGGGTTCGGCGGGCCGCCTGCCCAGCTCTCGCCGGGACTCAGTCGTTCACTACAGTCCTCAAATGAATTACAATATAAATCTCAAATATTACAACATGTTCTTCAATAATTACATGTCATAAGCGAAGCGGAAACTAAATTTTCAACTATACATCAAATGATTCCAAATCCAAACTGTACAAGATATAAGCCATCCAGCCACATGAATAAGTACTACTCGCCATTCCTTCGCCTTGAGCCCTGTGGAGGGGAATAAAATCGTTTTGGGGTGAGCTAGAAGCTCAGCGAGTAACCAGTAAAAGCAGTCATCAAATATATTTCACAATAATGCATTTCAATGATGTCATGATTCCAAGATCAAATGTACGTTTATTGCTCTCGTGAGCCAGTGAAATCATTGCACTTGAACACCCAACGCTCAAATAGATCATTTAACATTAACAGTGAGAGGGAGCCCCTTTTTAAGCTCCAGATAACATGAACATGAACCATAAACAGGGTGGAGACGTTGGTGTCCAGCACAAGACTTTCCCAGAACTCATTGAAGCCAAAATCATATCATGAATTCGCATGCAAGCACGCATGAGATGCCGTCGAGTAAATAATGCAAGAAACATTTCAATAATAACTTTGGAAACAGTTTAGGGTCACTCACCTCCATGGCTCAGAAACCATCCATCAAATATCATCGCCTTACTCAAATCCAAGCCTTAGATCACAAACGCAAAGCAATCAAGCGCTTTAAAAGTTCGGACAGCACTTCCCCTAAATTTGCTTACTTTTCCAGCCGTCATGGCTTCATTATATTTCTCATTCAAACCCAAAGGTACACACACAACAACAAGTTCATTCAATAGCCTTTCAGCCAGCTCCCAGAAGTACAAACACATTTCAAGCTAGGGAAAAGTCCGGAAATGAAAGTTAAGCTCAAACCCAGAAAAATAGTTTTTGACATCATTTTGCGGTAATGGCACCAAAGGCACTACGATTATCGGATGAAGGTCCAAGACCCACCGTTTCGAAGCTAAGAGAGCGGGCTACAATGCTGAAGAAGGCAACTCTGTCCAGTATCGAGTGTAACCAGGTCAAAAATGCAAGATACTACACCAGAACCGTAAAAACAGGTTCACCAATCGTATTCTGGTGCAAACATCATAAATCAACCTACCTAAGTCCAAATTCAGAAATTCCAAAGCCATCCGAAAGATAAGAAACAGGGCTACATTTCATCAGAATACCTCAACAACCAATTCGGAAGCATTCCCAACCAAAAAAACCAATTACAGACGCAATTCTCACATTCGGGTAAAACCAGGGCAGCAAGGGTAATTCCGTCTTTTCACAAGATACGCTGCTCGGATTGACCTGAAAATTAGAAAATCTCCGGGTTCTCACACTCATTCTTTCGGGGCGTCACAAACTCCCCTCCTTAAAAGAATGTCGTCCTCGACATTCCATCTTATACCAATCAAGTCGAGACATCCCGCAAGAATCACTAATATTTCAGACCAAACCTACTGTCCGGCATCCTAAACTTCAAGCCTAGGATACACTACAAGAATCTGAAGCCTAAGCTCTGATACCAACTGTGACGGCCCCACCTCCCCCTAAGGCGAACCAAAGGGTTCGGCGGGCCGCCTGCCCAGCTCTCGCCGGGACTCAGTCGTTCACTACAGTCCTCAAATGAATTACAATATAAATCTCAAATATTACAACATGTTCTTCAATAATTACATGTCATAAGCGAAGCGGAAACTAAATTTTCAACTATACATCAAATGATTCCAAATCCAAACTGTACAAGATATAAGCCATCCAGCCACATGAATAAGTACTACTCGCCATTCCTTCGCCTTGAGCCCTGTGGAGGGGAATAAAATCGTTTTGGGGTGAGCTAGAAGCTCAGCGAGTAACCAGTAAAAGCAGTCATCAAATATATTTCACAATAATGCATTTCAATGATGTCATGATTCCAAGATCAAATGTACGTTTATTGCTCTCGTGAGCCAGTGAAATCATTGCACTTGAACACCCAACGCTCAAATAGATCATTTAACATTAACAGTGAGAGGGAGCCCCTTTTTAAGCTCCAGATAACATGAACATGAACCATAAACAGGGTGGAGACGTTGGTGTCCAGCACAAGACTTTCCCAGAACTCATTGAAGCCAAAATCATATCATGAATTCGCATGCAAGCACGCATGAGATGCCGTCGAGTAAATAATGCAAGAAACATTTCAATAATAACTTTGGAAACAGTTTAGGGTCACTCACCTCCATGGCTCAGAAACCATCCATCAAATATCATCGCCTTACTCAAATCCAAGCCTTAGATCACAAACGCAAAGCAATCAAGCGCTTTAAAAGTTCGGACAGCACTTCCCCTAAATTTGCTTACTTTTCCAGCCGTCATGGCTTCATTATATTTCTCATTCAAACCCAAAGGTACACACACAACAACAAGTTCATTCAATAGCCTTTCAGCCAGCTCCCAGAAGTACAAACACATTTCAAGCTAGGGAAAAGTCCGGAAATGAAAGTTAAGCTCAAACCCAGAAAAATAGTTTTTGACATCATTTTGCGGTAATGGCACCAAAGGCACTACGATTATCGGATGAAGGTCCAAGACCCACCGTTTCGAAGCTAAGAGAGCGGGCTACAATGCTGAAGAAGGCAACTCTGTCCAGTATCGAGTGTAACCAGGTCAAAAATGCAAGATACTACACCAGAACCGTAAAAACAGGTTCACCAATCGTATTCTGGTGCAAACATCATAAATCAACCTACCTAAGTTCAAATTCAGAAATTCCAAAGCCATCCGAAAGAAAAGAAACAGGGCTACATTTCATCAGAATACCTCAACAACCAATTCGGAAGCATTTCCAACCAAAAAAACCAATTACAGACGCAATTCTCACATTCGGGTAAAACCAGGGCAGCAAGGGTAATTCCGTCTTTTCACAAGATACGCTGCTCGGATTGACCTGAAAATTAGAAAATCTCCGGGTTCTCACACTCATTCTTTCGGGGCATCACAAACTCCCCTCCTTAAAAGAATGTCGTCCTCGACATTCCATCTTATACCAATCAAGTCGAGACATCCCGCAAGAATCACTAATATTTCAGACCAAACCTACTGTCCGGCATCCTAAACTTCAAGCCTAGGATACACTACAAGAATCTGAAGCCTAAGCTCTGATACCAACTGTGACGGCCCCACCTCCCCCTAAGGCGAACCAAAGGGTTCGGCGGGCCGCCTGCCCAGCTCTCGCCGGGACTCAGTCGTTCACTACAGTCCTCAAATGAATTACAATATAAATCTCAAATATTACAACATGTTCTTCAATAATTACATGTCATAAGCGAAGCGGAAACTAAATTTTCAACTATACATCAAATGATTCCAAATCCAAACTGTACAAGATATATGCCATCCAGCCACATGAATAAGTACTACTCGCCATTCCTTCGCCTTGAGCCCTGTGGAGGGGAATAAAATCGTTTTGGGGTGAGCTAGAAGCTCAGCGAGTAACCAGTAAAAGCAGTCATCAAATATATTTCACAATAATGCATTTCAATGATGTCATGATTCCAAGATCAAATGTACGTTTATTGCTCTCGTGAGCCAGTGAAATCATTGCACTTGAACACCCAACGCTCAAATAGATCATTTAACATTAACAGTGAGAGGGAGCCCCTTTTTAAGCTCCAGATAACATGAACATGAACCATAAACAGGGTGGAGACGTTGGTGTCCAGCACAAGACTTTCCCAGAACTCATTGAAGCCAAAATCATATCATGAATTCGCATGCAAGCACGCATGAGATGCCGTCGAGTAAATAATGCAAGAAACATTTCAATAATAACTTTGGAAACAGTTTAGGGTCACTCACCTCCATGGCTCAGAAACCATCCATCAAATATCATCGCCTTACTCAAATCCAAGCCTTAGATCACAAACGCAAAGCAATCAAGCGCTTTAAAAGTTCGGACAGCACTTCCCCTAAATTTGCTTACTTTTCCAGCCGTCATGGCTTCATTATATTTCTCATTCAAACCCAAAGGTACACACACAACAACAAGTTCATTCAATAGCCTTTCAGCCAGCTCCCAGAAGTACAAACACATTTCAAGCTAGGGAAAAGTCCGGAAATGAAAGTTAAGCTCAAACCCAGAAAAATAGTTTTTGACATCATTTTGCGGTAATGGCACCAAAGGCACTACGATTATCGGATGAAGGTCCAAGACCCACCGTTTCGAAGCTAAGAGAGCGGGCTACAATGCTGAAGAAGGCAACTCTGTCCAGTATCGAGTGTAACCAGGTCAAAAATGCAAGATACTACACCAGAACCGTAAAAACAGGTTCACCAATCGTATTCTGGTGCAAACATCATAAATCAACCTACCTAAGTCCAAATTCAGAAATTCCAAAGCCATCCGAAAGATAAGAAACAGGGCTACATTTCATCAGAATACCTCAACAACCAATTCGGAAGCATTCCCAACCAAAAAAACCAATTACAGACGCAATTCTCACATTCGGGTAAAACCAGGGCAGCAAGGGTAATTCCGTCTTTTCACAAGATACGCTGCTCGGATTGACCTGAAAATTAGAAAATCTCCGGGTTCTCACACTCATTCTTTCGGGGCGTCACAAACTCCCCTCCTTAAAAGAATGTCGTCCTCGACATTCCATCTTATACCAATCAAGTCGAGACATCCCGCAAGAATCACTAATATTTCAGACCAAACCTACTGTCCGGCATCCTAAACTTCAAGCCTAGGATACACTACAAGAATCTGAAGCCTAAGCTCTGATACCAACTGTGACGGCCCCACCTCCCCCTAAGGCGAACCAAAGGGTTCGGCGGGCCGCCTGCCCAGCTCTCGCCGGGACTCAGTCGTTCACTACAGTCCTCAAATGAATTACAATATAAATCTCAAATATTACAACATGTTCTTCAATAATTACATGTCATAAGCGAAGCGGAAACTAAATTTTCAACTATACATCAAATGATTCCAAATCCAAACTGTACAAGATATATGCCATCCAGCCACATGAATAAGTACTACTCGCCATTCCTTCGCCTTGAGCCCTGTGGAGGGGAATAAAATCGTTTTGGGGTGAGCTAGAAGCTCAGCGAGTAACCAGTAAAAGCAGTCATCAAATATATTTCACAATAATGCATTTCAATGATGTCATGATTCCAAGATCAAGTGTACGTTTATTGCTCTCGTGAGCCAGTGAAATCATTGCACTTGAACACCCAACGCTCAAATAGATCATTTAACATTAACAGTGAGAGGGAGCCCCTTTTTAAGCTCCAGATAACATGAACATGAACCATAAACAGGGTGGAGACGTTGGTGTCCAGCACAAGACTTTCCCAGAACTCATTGAAGCCAAAATCATATCATGAATTCGCATGCAAGCACGCATGAGATGCCGTCGAGTAAATAATGCAAGAAACATTTCAATAATAACTTTGGAAACAGTTTAGGGTCACTCACCTCCATGGCTCAGAAACCATCCATCAAATATCATCGCCTTACTCAAATCCAAGCCTTAGATCACAAACGCAAAGCAATCAAGCGCTTTAAAAGTTCGGACAGCACTTCCCCTAAATTTGCTTACTTTTCCAGCCGTCATGGCTTCATTATATTTCTCATTCAAACCCAAAGGTACACACACAACAACAAGTTCATTCAATAGCCTTTCAGCCAGCTCCCAGAAGTACAAACACATTTCAAGCTAGGGAAAAGTCCGGAAATGAAAGTTAAGCTCAAACCCAGAAAAATAGTTTTTGACATCATTTTGTGGTAATGGCACCAAAGGCACTACGATTATTGGATGAAGGTCCAAGACCCACCGTTTCGAAGCTAAGAGATCGGGCTACAATGCTGAAGAAGGCAACTCTGTCCAGTATCGAGTGTAACCAGGTCAAAAATGCAAGATACTACACCAGAACCGTAAAAACAGGTTCACCAATCGTATTCTGGTGCAAACATCATAAATCAACCTACCTAAGTCCAAATTCAGAAATTCCAAAGCCATCCGAAAGATAAGAAACAGGGCTACATTTCATCAGAAGACCTCAACAACCAATTCGGAAGCATTCCCAACCAAAAAAACCAATTACAGACGCAATTCTCACATTCGGGTAAAACCAGGGCAGCAAGGGTAATTCCGTCTTTTCACAAGATACGCTGCTCGGATTGACCTGAAAATTAGAAAATCTCTGGGTTCCCACACTCATTCTTTCGGGGCGTCACAAACTCCCCTCCTTAAAAGAATGTCGTCCTCGACATTCCATCTTATACCAATCAAGTCGAGACATCACGCAAGAATCACTAATATTTCAGACCAAACCTACTGTCCGGCATCCTAAACTTCAAGCCTAGGATACACTACAAGAATCTGAAGCCTAAGCTCTGATACCAACTGTGACGGCCCCACCTCCCCCTAAGGCGAACCAAAGGGTTCGGCGGGCCGCCTGCCCAGCTCTCGCCGGGACTCAGTCGTTCACTACAGTCCTCAAATGAATTACAATATAAATCTCAAATATTACAACATGTTCTTCAATAATTACATGTCATAAGCGAAGCGGAAACTAAATTTTCAACTATACATCAAATGATTCCAAATCCAAACTGTACAAGATATATGCCATCCAGCCACATGAATAAGTACTACTCGCCATTCCTTCGCCTTGAGCCCTGTGGAGGGGAATAAAATCGTTTTGGGGTGAGCTAGAAGCTCAGCGAGTAACCAGTAAAAGCAGTCATCAAATATGTTTCACAATAATGCATTTCAATGATGTCATGATTCCAAGATCAAATGTACGTTTATTGCTCTCGTGATCCAGTGAAATCATTGCACTTGAACACCCAACGCTCAAATAGATCATTTAACATTAACAGTGAGAGGGAGCCCCTTTTTAAGCTCCAGATAACATGAACATGAACCATAAACAGGGTGGAGACGTTGGTGTCCAGCACAAGACTTTCCCAGAACTCATTGAAGCCAAAATCATATCATGAATTCGCATGCAAGCACGCATGAGATGCCGTCGAGTAAATAATGCAAGAAACATTTCAATAATAACTTTGGAAACAGTTTAGGGTCACTCACCTCCATGGCTCAGAAACCATCCATCAAATATCATCGCCTTACTCAAATCCAAGCCTTAGATCACAAACGCAAAGCAATCAAGCGCTTTAAAAGTTCGGACAGCACTTCCCCTAAATTTGCTTACTTTTCCAGCCGTTATGGCTTCATTATATTTCTCATTCAAACCCAAAGGTACACACACAACAACAAGTTCATTCAATAGCCATTCAGCCAGCTCCCAGAAGTACAAACACATTTCAAGCTAGGGAAAAGTCCGGAAATGAAAGTTAAGCTCAAACCCAGAAAAATAGTTTTTGACATCATTTTATGGTAATGGCACCAAAGGCACTACGATTATCGGATGAAGGTCCAAGACCCACCATTTCGAAGCTAAGAGATCGGGCTACAATACTGAAGAAGGCAACTCTGTCCAGTATCGAGTGTAACCAGGTCAAAAATGCAAGATACTACACCAGAACCGTAAAAACAGGTTCACCAATCGCATTCTGGTGCAAACATCATAAATCAACCTACCTAAGTCCAAATTCAGAAATTCCAAAGCCATCCGAAAGATAAGAAACAGGGCTACATTTCATAAGAAGACCTCAACAACCAATTCGGAAGCATTCCCAACCAAAAAAACCAATTACAGACGCAATTCTCACATTCGGGTAAAACCAGGGCAGCAAGGGTAATTCCGTCTTTTCACAAGATACGCTGCTCGGATTGACCTGAAAATTAGAAAATTTCCGGGTTCTCACACTCATTCTTTCAGGGCGACACAAACTCCCCTCCTTAAAAGAATGTCGTCCTCGACATTCCATCTTATACGAATCAAGTCGAGACATCCCGCAAGAATCACTAATATTTCAGACCAAACCCACTGTCCGGCATCCTAAACTTCAAGCCTAGGATACACTACAAGAATCTGAAGCCTAAGCTCTGATACCAACTGTGACGGCCCCACCTCCCCCTAAGGCGAACCAAAGGGTTCGGCGGGCCGCCTGCCCAGTTCTCGCCGGGACTCAGTCGTTCACTACAGTCCTCAAATGAATTACGATATAAATCTCAAATATTACAACATGTTCTTCAATAATTACATGTCATAAGCGAAGCGGAAACTAAATTTTCAACTATACATCAAATGATTCCAAATCCAAACTGTACAAGATATATGCCATCCAGCCACATGAATAAGTACTACTCACCATTCCTTCGCCTTGAGCCCTGTGGAGGGGAATAAAATCGTTTTGGGGTGAGCTAGAAGCTCAGCGAGTAACCAGTAAAAGCAGTCATCAAATATATTTCACAATAATGCATTTCAATGATGTCATGATTCCAAGATCAAATGTACGTTTATTGCTCTCGTGAGCCAGTGAAATCATTGCACTTAAACACCCAACGCTCAAATAGATCATTTAACATTAACAGTGAGAGGGAGCCCCTTTTTAAGCTCCAGATAACATGAACCTGAACCATAAACAGGGTGGAGACGTTGGTGTCCAGCACAAGACTTTCCCAGAACTCATTGAAGCCAAAATCATATCATGAATTCACATGCAAGCACGCATGAGATGCCGTCGAGTAAATAATGCAAGAAACATTTCAATAATAACTTTGGAAACAGTTTAGGGTCACTCACCTCCATGGCTCAGAAACCATCCATCAAATATCATCGCCTTACTCAAATCCAAGCCTTAGATCACAAACGCAAAGCAATCAAGCCCTTTAAAAGTTCGGACAGCACTTCCCCTAAATATGCTTACTTTTCCAGCCGTCATGGCTTCATTATATTTCTCATTCAAACCCAAAGATACACACAACAACAAGTTCATTCAATAGCCTTTCAGCCAGCTCCCAGAAGTACAAACACATTTCAAGCTAGGGAAAAGTCCGGAAATAAAAGTTAAGCTCAAACCCAGAAAAACAGATTTTGACATCATTTTGCGGTAATGGCACCAAAGGCACTACGATTATCGGATGAAGGTCCAAGACCCACCGTTTCGAAGCTAAGAGATCGGGCTACAATGCTGAAGAAGGCAACTCTGTCCAGTATCGAGTGTAACCAGGTCAAAAATGCAAGATACTACACCAGAACCGTAAAAACAGGTTCACCAATCGTATTCTGGTGCAAACATCATAAATCAACCTACCTAAGTCCAAATTCAGAAATTCCAAAGCCATCCGAAAGATAAGAAACAGGGCTACATTTCATCAGAAGACCTCAACAACCAATTCGGAAGCATTCCCAACCAAAAAAACCAATTACAGACGCAATTCTCACATTCGGGTAAAACCAGGGCAGCAAGGGTAATTCCGTCTTTTCACAAGATACGCTGCTCGGATTGACCTGAAAATTAGAAAATCTCCGGGTTCTCACACTCATTCTTTCGGGGCGTCACAAACTCCCCTCCTTAAAAGAATGTCGTCCTCGACATTCCATCTTATACCAATCAAGTCGAGACATCCCGCAAGAATCACTAATATTTCAGACCAAACCTACTGTCCGGCATCCTAAACTTCAAGCCTAGGATACACTACAAGAATCTGAAGCCTAAGCTCTGATATCAACTGTGACGGCCCCACCTCCCCCTAAGGCGAACCAAAGGGTTCGGCGGGCCGCCTGCCCAGCTCTCGCCGGGACTCAGTCGTTCACTACAGTCCTCAAATGAATTACAATATAAATCTCAAATATTACAACATGTTCTTCAATAATTACATGTCATAAGCGAAGCGGAAACTAAATTTTCAACTATACATCAAATGATTCCAAATCCAAACTGTACAAGATATTTGCCATCCAGCCACATGAATAAGTACTACTCGCCATTCCTTCGCCTTGAGCCCTGTGGAAGGGAATAAAATCGTTTTGGGGTGAGCTAGAAGCTCAGCGAGTAACCAGTAAAAGCAGTCATCAAATATATTTCACAATAATGCATTTCAATGATGTCATGATTCCAAGATCAAATGTACGTTTATTGCTCTCGTGAGCCAGTGAAATCATTGCACTTGAACACCCAACGCTCAAATAGATCATTTAACATTAACAGTGAGAGGGAGCCCCTTTTTAAGCTCCAGATAACATGAACATGAACCATAAACAGGGTGGAGACGTTGGTGTCCAGCACAAGACTTTCCCAGAACTCATTGAAGCCAAAATCATATCATGAATTCGCATGCAAGCACGCATGAGATGCCGTCGAGTAAATAATGCAAGAAACATTTCAATAATAACTTTGGAAACAGTTTAGGGTCACTCACCTCCATGGCTCAGAAACCATCCATCAAATATCATCGCCTTACTCAAATCCAAGCCTTAGATCACAAACGCAAAGCAATCAAGCGCTTTAAAAGTTCGGACAGCACTTCCCCTAAATTTGCTTACTTTTCCAGCCGTCATGGCTTCATTATATTTCTCATTCAAACCCAAAGGTACACACACAACAACAAGTTCATTCAATAGCCTTTCAGCCAGCTCCCAGAAGTACAAACACATTTCAAGCTAGGGAAAAGTCCGGAAATGAAAGTTAAGCTCAAACCCAGAAAAATAGTTTTTGACATCATTTTGCGGTAATGGCACCAAAGGCACTACGATTATCGGATGAAGGCCCAAGACCCACCGTTTCGAAGCTAAGAGATCGGGCTACAATGCTGAAGAAGGCAACTCTGTCCAGTATCGAGTGTAACCAGGTCAAAAATGCAAGATACTACACCAGAACCGTAAAAACAGGTTCACCAATCGTATTCTGGTGCAAACATCATAAATCAACCTACCTAAGTCCAAATTCAGAAATTCCAAAGCCATCCGAAAGATAAGAAACAGGGCTACATTTCATCAGAAGACCTCAACAACCAATTCGGAAGCATTCCCAACCAAAAAAACCAATTACAGACGCAATTCTCACATTCGGGTAAAACCAGGGCAGCAAGGGTAATTCCGTCTTTTCACAAGATACGCTGCTCGGATTGACCTGAAAATTAGAAAATCTCCGGGTTCTCACACTCATTCTTTCGGGGCGTCACAAACTCCCCTCCTTAAAAGAATGTCGTTCTCGACATTCCATCTTATACCAATCAAGTCGAGACATCCCGCAAGAATCACTAATATTTCAGACCAAACCTACTGTCCGGCATCCTAAACTTCAAGCCTAGGATACACTACAAGAATCTGAAGCCTAAGCTCTGATACCAACTGTGACGGCCCCACCTCCCCCTAAGGCGAACCAAAGGGTTCGGCGGGCCGCCTACCCAGCTCTCGCCGGGACTCAGTCGTTCACTACAGTCCTCAAATGAATTACAATATAAATCTCAAATATTACAACATGTTCTTCAATAATTACATGTCATAAGCGAAGCGGAAACTAAATTTTCAACTATACATCAAATGATTCCAAATCCAAACTGTACAAGATATATGCCATCCAGCCACATGAATAAGTACTACTCGCCATTCCTTCGCCTTGAGCCCTGTGGAGGGGAA
The DNA here is from genome assembly GCF_036785885.1 of Coffea arabica. Classification (NCBI taxonomy): domain Eukaryota; kingdom Viridiplantae; phylum Streptophyta; class Magnoliopsida; order Gentianales; family Rubiaceae; genus Coffea; species Coffea arabica. The sequence goes on along the minus strand of NC_092318.1, from coordinate 18,217,074 downwards.
TAAAATCGTTTTGGGGTGAGCTAGAAGCTCAGCGATTAACCAGTAAAAGCAGTCATCAAATATATTTCACAATAATGCATTTCAATGATGTCATGATTCCAAGATCAAATGTACGTTTATTGCTCTCGTGAGCCAGTGAAATCATTGCACTTGAACACCCAACGCTCAAATAGATCATTTAACATTAACAGTGAGAGGGAGCCCCTTTTTAAGCTCCAGATAACATGAACATGAACCATAAACAGGGTGGAGACGTTGGTGTCCAGCACAAGACTTTCCCAGAACTCATTGAAGCCAAAATCATATCATGAATTCGCATGCAAGCACGCATGAGATGCCGTCGAGTAAATAATGCAAGAAACATTTCAATAATAACTTTGGAAACAGTTTAGGGTCACTCACCTCCATGGCTCAGAAACCATCCATCAAATATCATCGCCTTACTCAAATCCAAGCCTTAGATCACAAACGCAAAGCAATCAAGCGCTTTAAAAGTTCGGACAGCACTTCCCCTAAATTTGCTTACTTTTCCAGCCGTCATGGCTTCATTATATTTCTCATTCAAACCCAAAGGTACACACACAACAACAAGTTCATTCAATAGCCTTTCAGCCAGCTCCCAGAAGTACAAACACATTTCAAGCTAGGGAAAAGTCCGGAAATGAAAGTTAAGCTCAAACCCAGAAAAATAGTTTTTGACATCATTTTGCGGTAATGGCACCAAAGGCACTACGATTATCGGATGAAGGTCCAAGACCCACCGTTTCGAAGCTAAGAGATCGGGCTACAATGCTGAAGAAGGCAACTCTGTCCAGTATCGAGTGTAACCAGGTCAAAAATGCAAGATACTACACCAGAACCGTAAAAACAGGTTCACCAATCGTATTCTGGTGCAAACATCATAAATCAACCTACCTAAGTCCAAATTCAGAAATTCCAAAGCCATCCGAAAGATAAGAAACAGGGCTACATTTCATCAGAAGACCTCAACAACCAATTCGGAAGCATTCCCAACCAAAAAAACCAATTACAGACGCAATTCTCACATTCGGGTAAAACCAGGGCAGCAAGGGTAATTCCGTCTTTTCACAAGATACGCTGCTCGGATTGACCTGAAAATTAGAAAATCTCCGGGTTCCCACACTCATTCTTTCGGGGCGTCACAAACTCCCCTCCTTAAAAGAATGTCGTCCTCGACATTCCATCTTATACCAATCAAGTCGAGACATCCCGCAAGAATCACTAATATTTCAGACCAAACCTACTGTCCGGCATCCTAAACTTCAAGCCTAGGATACACTACAAGAATCTGAAGCCTAAGCTCTGATACCAACTGTGACGGCCCCACCTCCCCCTAAGGCGAACCAAAGGGTTCGGCGGGCCGCCTGCCCAGCTCTCGCCGGGACTCAGTCGTTCACTACAGTCCTCAAATGAATTACAATATAAATCTCAAATATTACAACATGTTCTTCAATAATTACATGTCATAAGCGAAGCGGAAACTAAATTTTCAACTATACATCAAATGATTCCAAATCCAAACTGTACAAGATATATGCCATCCAGCCACATGAATAAGTACTACTCGCCATTCCTTCGCCTTGAGCCCTGTGGAGGGGAATAAAATCGTTTTGGGGTGAGCTAGAAGCTCAGCGAGTAACCAGTAAAAGCAGTCATCAAATATATTTCACAATAATGCATTTCAATGATGTCATGATTCCAAGATCAAATGTACGTTTATTGCTCTCGTGAGCCAGTGAAATCATTGCACTTGAACACCCAACGCTCAAATAGATCATTTAACATTAACAGTGAGAGGGAGCCCCTTTTTAAGCTCCAGATAACATGAACATGAACCATAAACAGGGTGGAGACGTTGGTGTCCAGCACAAGACTTTCCCAGAACTCATTGAAGCCAAAATCATATCATGAATTCGCATGCAAGCACGCATGAGATGCCGTCGAGTAAATAATGCAAGAAACATTTCAATAATAACTTTGGAAACAGTTTAGGGTCACTCACCTCCATGGCTCAGAAACCATCCATCAAATATCATCGCCTTACTCAAATCCAAGCCTTAGATCACAAACGCAAAGCAATCAAGCGCTTTAAAAGTTCGGACAGCACTTCCCCTAAATTTGCTTACTTTTCCAGCCGTCATGGCTTCATTATATTTCTCATTCAAACCCAAAGGTACACACACAACAACAAGTTCATTCAATAGCCTTTCAGCCAGCTCCAAGAAGTACAAACACATTTCAAGCTAGGGAAAAGTCCGGAAATGAAAGTTAAGCTCAAACCCAGAAAAATAGTTTTTGACATCATTTTGCGGTAATGGCACCAAAGGCACTACGATTATCGGATGAAGGTCCAAGACCCACCGTTTCGAAGCTAAGAGATCGGGCTACAATGCTGAAGAAGGCAACTCTGTCCAGTATCGAGTGTAACCAGGTCAAAAATGCAAGATACTACACCAGAACCGCAAAAATAGGTTCACCAATCGCATTCTGGTGCAAACATCATAAATCAACCTACCTAAGTCCAAATTCAGAAATTCCAAAGCCATCTGAAAGATAAGAAACAGGGCTAGATTTCATCAGAAGACCTCAACAACCAATTCGGAAGCATTCCCAACCAAAATAATCAATTACAGACGCAATTCTCACATTCGGGTAAAACCCGGGCAGCAAGGGTAATTCCGTCTTTTCACAAGATACGCTGCTCGGATTGACCTGAAAATTAGAAAATTTCCGGGTTCTCACACTCATTCTTTCGGGGCGACACAAACTCCCCTCCTTAAAAGAATGTTGTCCTCGACATTCCATCTTATACCAATCAAGTCGAGACATCCCGCAACAATCACTAATATTTCAGACCAAACCCACTGTCCGGCATCCTAAACTTCAAGCCTAGGATACACTACAAGAATCTGAAGCCTAAGCTCTGATACCAACTGTGACGGCCCCACCTCCCCCTAAGGCGAACCAAAGGGTTCGGCGGGCCGCCTGCCCAGCTCTCGCCGGGACTCCGTCGTTCACTACAGTTCTCAAATGAATTACAATATAAATCTCAAATATTACAACATGTTCTTCAATAATTACATGTCATAAGCGAAGCGGAAACTAAATTTTCAACTATACATCAAATGATTCCAAATCCAAACTGTACAAGATATATGCCATCCAGCCACATGAATAAGTACTACTCGCCCTTCCTTCGCCTTGAGCCCTGTGGAGGGGAACAAAATCGTTTTGGGGTGAGCTAGAAGCTCAGCGAGTAACCAGTAAAAGCAGTCATCAAATATATTTCACAATAATGCATTTCAATGATGTCATGATTCCAAGATCAAATGTACGTTTATTGCTCTCGTGAGCCAGTGAAATCATTACACTTGAACACCCAACGCTCAAATAGATCATTTAACATTAACAGTGAGAGGGAGCCCCTTTTTGAGCTCCAGATAACATGAACATGAACCATAAACAGGGTGGAGACATTGGTGTCCAGCACAAGACTTTCCCAGAACTCATTGAAGCCAAAATCAAATCATGAATTCACATGCAAGCACGCATGAGATGCCGTCGAGTAAATAATGCAAGAAACATTTCAATAATAACTTTGGAAACAGTTTAGGGTCACTCACCTCCATGGCTCAGAAACCATCCATCAAATATCATCGCCTTACTCAAATCCAAGCCTTAGATCACTAACGCAAAGCAATCAAGCCCTTTAAAAGTTCGGACAGCACTTCCCCTAAATTTGCTTACTTTTCCAGCCGTCATGGCTTCATTATATTTCTCATTCAAACCCAAAGGTACACACACAACAACAAGTTCATTCAATAGCCATTCAGCCAGCTCCCAGAAGTACAAACACATTTCAAGCTAGGGAAAAGTCCGGAAATGAAAGTTAAGCTCAAACCCAGAAAAATAGTTTTTGACATCATTTTGCGGTAATGGCACCAAAGGCACTACGATTATCGGATGAATGTCCAAGACCCACCGTTTCGAAGCTAAGAGATCGGGCTACAATGCTGAAGAAGGCAACTCTGTCCAGTATCGAGTGTAACCAGGTCAAAAATGCAAGATACTACACCAGAACCGTAAAAACAGGTTCACCAATCGCATTCTGGTGCAAACATCATAAATCAACCTACCTAAGTCCAAATTCAGAAATTCCAAAGCCATCCAAAAGATAAGAAACAGGGCTACATTTCATCAGAAGACCTCAACAACCAATTCGGAAGCATTCCCAACCAAAATAACCAATTACATACGCAATTCTCACATTCGGGTAAAACCAGGGCAGCAAGGGTAATTCCGTCTTTTCACAAGATACGCTGCTCGGATTGACCTGAAAATTAGAAAATTTCCGGGTTCTCACACTCATTCTTTCAGGGCGACACAAACTCCCCTCCTTAAAAGAATGTCGTCCTCGACATTCCATCTTATACGAATCAAGTCGAGACATCCAGCAAGAATCACTAATATTTCAGACCAAACCCACTGTCCGGCATCCTAAACTTCAAGCCTAGGATACACTACAAGAATCTGAAGCCTAAGCTCTGATACCAACTGTGACGGCCCCACCTCTCCCTAAGGCGAACCAAAGGGTTCGGCGGGCCGCCTGCCCAGCTCTCGCCGGGACTCAGTCGTTCACTACAGTCCTCAAATGAATTACAATATAAATCTCAAATATTACAACATGTTCTTCAATAATTACATGTCATAAGCGAAGCGGAAACTAAATTTTCAACTATACATCAAATGATTCCAAATCCAAACTGTACAAGATATATGCCATCCAGCCACATGAATAAGTACTACTCGCCCTTCCTTCGCCTTGAGCCCTGTGGAGGGGAATAAAATCGTTTTGGGGTGAGCTAGAAGCTCAGCGAGTACCCAGTAAAAGCAGTCATCAAATATATTTCACAATAATGCAATTCAATGATGTCATGATTCCAAGATCAAATGTACGTTTATTGCTCTCGTGAGCCAGTGAAATCATTACACTTGAACACCCAACGCTCAAATAGATCATTTAACATTAACAGTGAGAGGGAGCCCCTTTTTGAGCTCCAGATAACATGAACATGAACCATAAACAGGGTGGAGACGTTGGTGTCCAGCACAAGACTTTCCCAGAACTCATTGAAGCCAAAATCAAATCATGAATTCACATGCAAGCACGCATGAGATGCCGTCGAGTAAATAATGCAAGAAACATTTCAATAATAACTTTGGAAACAGTTTAGGGTCACTCACCTCCATGGCTCGGAAACCATCCATCAAATATCATCGCCTTACTCAAATCCAAGCCTTAGATCACTAACGCAAAGCAATCAAGCCCTTTAAAAGTTCGGACAGCACTTCCCCTAAATTTGCTTACTTTTCCAGCCGTCATGGCTTCATTATATTTCTCATTCAAACCCAAAGGTACACACACAACAACAAGTTCATTCAATAGCCATTCAGCCAGCTCCCAGAAGTACAAACACATTTCAAGCTAGGGAAAAGTCCGGAAATGAAAGTTAAGCTCAAACCCAGAAAAATAGTTTTTGACATCATTTTGCGGTAATGGCACCAAAGGCACTACGATTATCGGATGAAGGTCCAAGACCCACCGTTTCGAAGCTAAGAGATCGGGCTACAATACTGAAGAAGGTAACTCTGTCCAGTATCGAGTGTAACCAGGTCAAAAATGCAAGATACTACACCAGAACCGCAAAAACAGGTTCACCAATCGCATTCTGGTGCAAACATCATAAATCAACCTACCTAAGTCCAAATTCAGAAATTCCAAAGCCATCCAAAAGATAAGAAACAGGGCTACATTTCATCAGGAGACCTCAACAACCAATTCGGAAGCATTCCCAACCAAAATAACCAATTACATACGCAATTCTCACATTCGGGTAAAACCAGGGCAGCAAGGGTAATTCCGTCTTTTCACAAGATACGCTGCTCGGATTGACCTGAAAATTAGAAAATTTCCGGGTTCTCACACTAATTCTTTCGGGGCGACACAAACTCCCCTCCTTAAAAGAATGTCGTCCTCGACATTCCATCTTATACCAATCAAGTCGAGACATCCCGCAAGAATCACTAATATTTCAGACCAAACCCACTATCCGGCATCCTAAACTTCAAGCCTAGGATTCACTACAAGAATCTGAAGCCTAAGCTCTGATACCAACTGTGACGGCCCCACCTCCCCCTAAGGCGAACCAAAGGGTTCGGCGGGCCGCCTGCCCAGCTCTCGCCGGGACTCAGTCGTTCACTACAGTCCTCAAATGAATTACAATATAAATCTCAAATATTACAACATGTTCTTCAATAATTACATGTCATAAGCGAAGCGGAAACTAAATTTTCAACTATACATCAAATGATTCCAAATCCAAACTGTACAAGATATATGCCATCCAGCCACATGAATAAGTACTACTCGCCCTTCCTTCGCCTTGAGCCCTGTGGAGGGGAATAAAATCGTTTTGGGGTGAGCTAGAAGCTCAGCGAGTAACCAGTAAAAGCAGTCATCAAATATATTTCACAATAATGCATTTCAATGATGTCATGATTCCAAGATCAAATGTACGTTTATTGCTCTCGTGAGCCAGTGAAATCATTACACTTGAACACCCAACGCTCAAATAGATCATTTAACATTAACAGTGTGAGGGAGCCCCTTTTTGAGCTCCAGATAACATGAACATGAACCATAAACAGGGTGGAGACATTGGTGTCCAGCACAAGACTTTCCCAGAACTCATTGAAGCCAAAATCAAATCATGAATTCACATGCAAGCACGCATGAGATGCCGTCGAGTAAATAATGCAAGAAACATTTCAATAATAACTTTGGAAACAGTTTAGGGTCACTCACCTCCATGGCTCAGAAACCATCCATCAAATATCATCGCCTTACTCAAATCCAAGCCTTAGATCACTAACGCAAAGCAATCAAGCCCTTTAAAAGTTCGGACAGCACTTCCCCTAAATTTGCTTACTTTTCCAGCCGTCATGGCTTCATTATATTTCTCATTCAAACCCAAAGGTACACACACAACAACAAGTTCATTCAATAGCCATTCAGCCAGCTCCCAGAAGTACAAACACATTTCAAGCTAGGGAAAAGTCCGGAAATGAAAGTTAAGCTCAAACCCAGAAAAATAGTTTTTGACATCATTTTGCGGTAATGGCACCAAAGGCACTACGATTATCGGATGAAGGTCCAAGACCCACCGTTTCGAAGCTAAGAGATCGGGCTACAATGCTGAAGAAGGCAACTCTGTCCAGTATCGAGTGTAACCAGGTCAAAAATGCAAGATACTACACCAGAACCGTAAAAACAGGTTCACCAATCGCATTCTGGTGCAAACATCATAAATCAACCTACCTAAGTCCAAATTCAGAAATTCCAAAGCCATCCAAAAGATAAGAAACAGGGCTACATTTCATCAGAAGACCTCAACAACCAATTCGGAAGCATTCCCAACCAAAATAACCAATTACATACGCAATTCTCACATTCGGGTAAAACCAGGGCAGCAAGGGTAATTCCGTCTTTTCACAAGATACGCTGCTCGGATTGACCTGAAAATTAGAAAATTTCCGGGTTCTCACACTCATTCTTTCAGGGCGACACAAACTCCCCTCCTTAAAAGAATGTCGTCCTCGACATTCCATCTTATACGAATCAAGTCGAGACATCCCGCAAGAATCACTAATATTTCAGACCAAACCCACTGTCCGGCATCCTAAACTTCAAGCCTAGGATACACTACAAGAATCTGAAGCCTAAGCTCTGATACCAACTGTGACGGCCCCACCTCTCCCTAAGGCGAACCAAAGGGTTCGGCGGGCCGCCTGCCCAGCTCTCGCCGGGACTCAGTCGTTCACTACAGTCCTCAAATGAATTACATTATAAATCTCAAATATTACAACATGTTCTTCAATAATTACATGTCATAAGCGAAGCGGAAACTAAATTTTCAACTATACATCAAATGATTCCAAATCCAAACTGTACAAGATATATGCCATCCAGCCACATGAATAAGTACTACTCGCCCTTCCTTCGCCTTGAGCCCTGTGGAGGGGAACAAAATCGTTTTGGGGTGAGCTAGAAGCTCAGCGAGTAACCAGTAAAAGCAGTCATCAAATATATTTCACAATAATGCATTTCAATGATGTCATGTGTGAGAACCCGTATTTTCCCCTAATATTTTTCCTAGGGTTTTCCCCTTTAATGGCATGTTTTCTGCATTTTCTGGCTTAGGAAAATTTACTTGGTGGATTTTATGAGTAATTATAATTTTTAGATGATTTTTCTAGTATTGGAGAGTTTTTGAAAAATTAAGGATATATAAAGGACGTGGGACCCACTAGTGCGACAAGTTCGGAAAAATTCGGCCAATTAGGTTAAGTTTCGGATACTGGTTGAAATTTATCGGGTGTTAAGAGATAAGTAGAGGATGCGAAGTGATTGATGTGAGAGGAAAAAAGAAGGATAGGAATGCATTAATGAAGTGACACTTGTCATGTTGGGATTGGTGGTAACTTTTTGACTACTATTCAATGTTTTACCCTTTGATTAAATAAACCAAAAACTAACCAAAAATCACCATTTTCTTCTCTATCTTGGCCGGCCACCTTGAGCTTAAGAAGGAAGAAAACTCTTCAAAATCTTGGCTACCATCTAGCTCAAATCCTCCAAAACAATTGCTTGATCTTGTTTGTACTCCATAAAATCTCTCCATTTGGTACTAGTAAGTGATTTGGTGAAGTGTTTAAGGAAGCTAAGGTGTCCAACAACTCTCCCTCTCTTGTTTACTAGGTGAGTGGTTATTGAACTTCCTCCTACACTTAATGAAGCTTACGTTGTGCTTAGTGGTAGCTAAAGTGCTGAAATTTGTGGTTTATTTCTTGGTTTGAGATGAATTGGTGAAGTTTTCAATTTTATTGATGATTTTCTGGTTTAATATGAATGTGATGTTGTGGCTATCCTTGATGATGGGAACTGATGTTTAATGACTCTAGTAGGTGTATATGATAGATAATTGTAACCAATTTCTGGTTTGGAAGGAATTTGAGAAAGTTAGGGTTTGATATCCCCAATTCTGTCCGGTTTTGTATCTCATGGTTAGAGGCCGATTTGGCCTTGGCTTAAAACATGAAGGTTGTAGGTATTGATGTTTTAAAGGTGCCTGTAAAATTTCAGGTCAATTGGAGTTGTGTAGAATGAGAAAGGTCGAAATTACTATTGCTGTTCTGGTTGTATCAGAATGTAAGAACTGTGCCTGTAATGGGTTGTTTTGGCTAGAATTGATTTGGAATTAGTTGTTGAGGTCTTCTGATGAAATGTAGCTTGAGGTCTTAGCTACCGTTTGCCTTTGGAATCAATGAATTTGGACTTGTATAGACTGAGTTGGACTAATTACAGCATAGTGTAATTTGTAAACCTGCAATTGCGGTTCTGGTTTAGTCTCTTTCATATTTGACCTAGTTGTGCTAGGAACTGGACTGAGTGACCTTCTACATTGTTGTAGCCCTGTTTCTTAGCTTCGAAACGGTGGGTCTTTCACACTCATCCGATAATCGTAGTGAAATTGGTACCATTACCGCAAAATGCGGACAAAACTGTTTTTGTTTTAGGGCCAAGTTAGTTACATTTCCGAAATTTCTGGTTACCTATGATGCTTGTACATGCTTATGAAACCCTATTGGGGTTGTGATTGGCATTGTTTTATGACTCGTTATCGAGTCTCATTGTACTTGTTGCGTGTTCTAGGGCGTGACGGTAGTTCGCGACGTACTTTTGACGACGGTGCATGAAACATCACCTACTTGATTGGTGAGTATACTACTCACTTGAATGTTACAATGTGGCTTTGCTATATGTGATTTTGATGCCTTGAAGGCTTATTTGGCTATTGGAATTGATTGAGGTGAGGGTGTACTTGACCGCCCTCACCCCTTGTGATACCGTTAATGACTGTTTACCGCTTCACTGATATACTGCACTTGCTATATGAGATATTGAATTCACTTCATGAAAAACTGATTTGGTGTCGTTTGGACGAGTATCCAACGGCCTTACTGTACTACTGAGCTCAACCCCGTTGGTAGTCAATTGAATCGAGCCGGCGGGGGCTTGGTCGTGAAAATTGACATGCCACGGGGACTGTACTGGGGAATCTTGTAGTAATGAGACTCTTGATTCCGGTAAACTCGAGTATTACCCAAAGCTACTGATTGGAGTGCGGGCCCGGTTGGGGTATGTTTGGTGGAAGGGATGGGAGTGAAGTGGGTTCTACGGTTGGTACTCATAAACGTTGACGGAGAGTCAATGAGATTGGATCAAGAATGTAAGCGTGGAAATGGGCTCTTGAGAGCCGTCCGTATCCTTTTACCGACTTGTTTTACTTCTTAATTGTGTACTTGAAATGAAAGATTATGCTTATGTGATCTTTGTTGCTTATGTGGTAGTAACTCACTGGGCTTAAGCTCATTCCATTCCATTTGTTTTCCTTACAGGAAAATGACTATTTTGAGAAAGGTTGTGCTAGTTGGTTGTCAAGTTGAGCTCATGTAAATGTATATTTTGAATAGCTCCTTGAGGGTGAAAACCCTAAGTGTTTTGTTTCAACCAATGGTTGGCTTGTAATTGGCTAATTGCACATGTATGAACTTGTTGGATGTTTTGATATGCCGTTTTGGCTTGTAAATGTTACATTTCAATGTATATATGTTTGGTTGATATTTGGTTGAATTTCGGATCAACTCGTATTTCAAACGGCAAAAGAAAAATTTTGGCTACTCTCGGCCTAGTATCTGGATTCTGACGTGGCCGGTACTGTTCATCATCGGCTTCGATTTTCATTTTTTTTTATTTTGTGATTTTGACTTGTTTGCGCGCGTGGGTATGTTCCGGAACGTATTAGATTGACGTGAACTGATCCGTAGTCCTGGCGAGATTGGGCAGGCAGTCCGCTAACCCCTTTGGTTCGCCTTAGGGGAAAATGGGGCTGTTACATCATGATTCCAAGATCAAATGTACGTTTATTGCTCTCGTGTGCCAGTGAAATCATTGCACTTGAACACCCAACGCTCAAATAGATCATTTCACATTAACAGTGAGAGGGAGCCCCTTTTTGAGCTCCAGATAACATGAACATGAACCATAAACAGGGTGGAGACATTGGTGTCCAGCACAAGACTTTCCCAGAACTCATTGAAGCCAAAATCATATCATGAATTCACATGCAAGCACGCATGAGATGCCGTCGAGTAAATAATGCAAGAAACATTTCAATAATAACTTTGGAAACAGTTTAGGGTCACTCACCTCCATGGCTCAGAAACCATCCATCAAATATCATCGCCTTACTCAAATCCAAGCCTTAGATCACAAACGCAAAGCAATCAAGCCCTTTAAAAGTTCGGACAGCACTTCCCCTAAATTTGCTTACTTTTCCAGCCGTCATGGCTTCATTATATTTCTCATTCAAACCCAAAGGTACACACACAACAACAAGTTCATTCAATAGCCATTCAGCCAGCTCCCAGAAGTACAAACACATTTCAAGCTAGGGAAAAGTCCGGAAATGAAAGTTAAGCTCAAACCCAGAAAAATAGTTTTTGACATCATTTTGCGGTAATGGCACCAAAGGCACTACGATTATCGGATGAAGGTCCAAGACCCACCATTTCGAAGCTAAGAGATCGGGCTACAACACTGAAGAAGGCAACTCTGTCCAGTATCGAGTGTAACCAGGTCAAAAATGCAAGATACTACACCAGAACCGTAAAAACAGGTTCACCAATCGCATTCTGGTGCAAACATCATAAATCAACCTACCTAAGTCCAAATTTAGAAATTCCAAAGCCATCCAAAAGATAAGAAACAGGGCTACATTTCATCAGAAGACCTCAACAACCAATTCGGAAGCATTCCCAACCAAAATAACCAATTACATACGCAATTCTCACATTCGGGTAAAACCAGGGCAGCAAGGGTAATTCCGTCTTTTCACAAGATACGCTGCTCGGATTGACCTGAAAATTAGAAAATTTCCGGGTTCTCACACTCATTCTTTCAGGGCGACACAAACTCCCCTCCTTAAAAGAATGTCGTCCTCGACATTCCATCTTATACGAATCAAGTCGAGACATCCCGCAAGAATCACTAATATTTCAGACCAAACCCACTGTCCGGCATCCTAAACTTCAAGCCTAGGATACACTACAAGAATCTGAAGCCTAAGCTCTGATACCAACTGTGACGGCCCCACCTCTCCCTAAGGCGAACCAAAGGGTTCGGCGGGCCGCCTGCCCAGCTCTCGCCGGGACTCAGTCGTTCACTACAGTCCTCAAATGAATTACATTATAAATCTCAAATATTACAACATGTTCTTCAATAATTACATGTCATAAGCGAAGCGGAAACTAAATTTTCAACTATACATCAAATGATTCCAAATCCAAACTGTACAAGATATATGCCATCCAGCCACATGAATAAGTACTACTCGCCCTTCCTTCGCCTTGAGCCCTGTGGAGGGGAATAAAATCATTTTGGGGTGAGCTAGAAGCTCAGCGAGTAACCAGTAAAAACAGTCATCAAATATATTTCACAATAATGCATTTCAATGATGTCATGATTCCAAGATCAAATGTACGTTTATTGCTCTCGTGAGCCAGTGAAATCATCGCACTTGAACACCCAATGCTCAAATAGATTATTTCACATTAACAGTGAGAGGGAGCCCCTTTTTGAGCTCCAGATGACATGAACATGAACCATAAACAGGGTGGAGACGTTGGTGTCCAGCACAAGACTTTCCCAGAACTCATTGAAGCCAAAATCATATCATGAATTCACATGCAAGCACGCATGAGATGCCGTCGAGTAAATAATGCAAGAAACATTTCAATAATAACTTTGGAAACAGTTTAGGGTCACTCACCTCCATGGCTCAGAAACCATCCACCAAATATCATCGCCTTACTCAAATCCAAGCCTTAGATCACTAACGCAAAGCAATCAAGCCCTTTAAAAGTTCGGACAGCACTTACCCTAAATTTGCTTACTTTTCCAGCCGTCATGGCTTCATTATATTTCTCATTCAAACCCAAAGGTACACACACAACAACAAGTTCATTCAATAGCCTTTCAGCCAGCTCCCAGAAGTACAAACACATTTCAAGCTAGGGAAAAGTCCGGAAATGAAAGTTAAGCTCAAACCCAGAAAAATAGTTTTTGACATCATTTTGCGGTAATGGCACCAAAGGCACTACGATTATCGGATGAAGGTCCAAGACCCACCGTTTCGAAGCTAAGAGATCGGGCTACAATACTGAAGAAGGTAACTCTGTCCAGTATCGAGTGTAACCAGGTCAAAAATGCAAGATACTACACCAGAACCGCAAAAACAGGTTCACCAATCGCATTCTGGTGCAAACATCATAAATCAACCTACCTAAGTCCAAATTCAAAAATTCCAAAGCCATCCAAAAGATAAGAAACAGGGTTACATTTCATCAGGAGACCTCAACAACCAATTCGGAAGCATTCCCAACCAAAATAACCAATTACATACGCAATTCTCACATTCGGGTAAAACCAGGGCAGCAAGGGTAATTCCGTCTTTTCACAAGATACGCTGCTCGGATTGACCTGAAAATTAGAAAATTTCCGGGTTCTCACACTAATTCTTTCGGGGCGACACAAACTCCCCTCCTTAAAAGAATGTCGTCCTCGACATTCCATCTTATACCAATCAAGTCGAGACATCCCGCAAGAATCACTAATATTTCAGACCAAACCCACTATCCGGCATCCTAAACTTCAAGCCTAGGATTCACTACAAGAATCTGAAGCCTAAGCTCTGATACCAACTGTGACGGCCCCACCTCCCCCTAAGGCGAACCAAAGGGTTCGGCGGGCCGCCTGCCCAGCTCTCGCCGGGACTCAGTCGTTCACTACAGTCCTCAAATGAATTACAATATAAATCTCAAATATTACAACATGTTCTTCAATAATTACATGTCATAAGCGAAGCGGAAACTAAATTTTCAACTATACATCAAATGATTCCAAATCCAAACTGTACAAGATATATGCCATCCAGCCACATGAATAAGTACTACTCGCCCTTCCTTCGCCTTGAGCCCTGTGGAGGGGAATAAAATCGTTTTGGGGTGAGCTAGAAGCTCAGCGAGTACCCAGTAAAAGCAGTCATCAAATATATTTCACAATAATGCATTTCAATGATGTCATGATTCCAAGATCAAATGTACGTTTATTGCTCTCGTGAGCCAGTGAAATCATTACACTTGAACACCCAACGCTCAAATAGATCATTTAACATTAACAGTGAGAGGGAGCCCCTTTTTGAGCTCCAGATAACATGAACATGAACCATAAACAGGGTGGAGACGTTGGTATCCAGCACAAGACTTTCCCAGAACTCATTGAAGCCAAAATCAAATCATGAATTCACATGCAAGCACGCATGAGATGCCGTCGAGTAAATAATGCAAGAAACATTTCAATAATAACTTTGGAAACAGTTTAGGGTCACTCACCTCCATGGCTCAGAAACCATCCATCAAATATCATCGCCTTACTCAAATCCAAGCCTTAGATCACTAACGCAAAGCAATCAAGCCCTTTAAAAGTTCGGACAGCACTTCCCCTAAATTTGCTTACTTTTCCAGCCGTCATGGCTTCATTATATTTCTCATTCAAACCCAAAGGTACACACACAACAACAAGTTCATTCAATAGCCATTCAGCCAGCTCCCAGAAGTACAAACACATTTCAAGCTAGGGAAAAGTCCGGAAATGAAAGTTAAGCTCAAACCCAGAAAAATAGTTTTTGACATCATTTTGCGGTAATGGCACCAAAGGCACTACGATTATCGGATGAAGGTCCAAGACCCACCGTTTCGAAGCTAAGAGATCGGGCTACAATACTGAAGAAGGTAACTCTGTCCAGTATCGAGTGTAACCAGGTCAAAAATGCAAGATACTACACCAGAACCGCAAAAACAGGTTCACCAATCGCATTCTGGTGCAAACATCATAAATCAACCTACCTAAGTCCAAATTCAGAAATTCCAAAGCCATCCAAAAGATAAGAAACAGGGCTACATTTCATCAGGAGACCTCAACAACCAATTCGGAAGCATTCCCAACCAAAATAACCAATTACATACGCAATTCTCACATTCGGGTAAAACCAGGGCAGCAAGGGTAATTCCGTCTTTTCACAAGATACGCTGCTCGGATTGACCTGAAAATTAGAAAATTTCCGGGTTCTCACACTAATTCTTTCGGGGCGACACAAACTCCCCTCCTTAAAAGAATGTCGTCCTCGACATTCCATCTTATACCAATCAAGTCGAGACATCCCGCAAGAATCACTAATATTTCAGACCAAACCCACTATCCGGCATCCTAAACTTCAAGCCTAGGATTCACTACAAGAATCTGAAGCCTAAGCTCTGATACCAACTGTGACGGCCCCACCTCCCCCTAAGGCGAACCAAAGGGTTCGGCGGGCCGCCTGCCCAGCTCTCGCCGGGACTCAGTCGTTCACTACAGTCCTCAAATGAATTACAATATAAATCTCAAATATTACAACATGTTCTTCAATAATTACATGTCATAAGCGAAGCGGAAACTAAATTTTCAACTATACATCAAATGATTCCAAATCCAAACTGTACAAGATATATGCCATCCAGCCACATGAATAAGTACTACTCGCCCTTCCTTCGCCTTGAGCCCTGTGGAGAGGAATAAAATCGTTTTGGGGTGAGCTAGAAGCTCAGCGAGTAACCAGTAAAAGCAGTCATCAAATATATTTCACAATAATGCATTTCAATGATGTCATGATTCCAAGATCAAATGTACGTTTATTGCTCTCGTGAGCCAGTGAAATCATTACACTTGAACACCCAACGCTCAAATAGATCATTTAACATTAACAGTGAGAGGGAGCCCCTTTTTGAGCTCCAGATAACATGAACATGAACCATAAACAGGGTGGAGACATTGGTGTCCAGCACAAGACTTTCCCAGAACTCATTGAAGCCAAAATCAAATCATGAATTCACATGCAAGCACGCATGAGATGCCGTCGAGTAAATAATGCAAGAAACATTTCAATAATAACTTTGGAAACAGTTTAGGGTCACTCACCTCCATGGCTCAGAAACCATCCATCAAATATCATCGCCTTACTCAAATCCAAGCCTTAGATCACTAACGCAAAGCAATCAAGCCCTTTAAAAGTTCGGCACTTCCCCTAAATTTGCTTACTTTTCCAGCCGTCATGGCTTCATTATATTTCTCATTCAAACCCAAAGGTACACACACAACAACAAGTTCATTCAATAGCCATTCAGCCAGCTCCCAGAAGTACAAACACATTTCAAGCTAGGGAAAAGTCCGGAAATGAAAGTTAAGCTCAAACCCAGAAAAATAGTTTTTGACATCATTTTGCGGTAATGGCACCAAAGGCACTACGATTATCGGATGAAGGTCCAAGACCCACCGTTTCGAAGCTAAGAGATCGGGCTACAATGCTGAAGAAGGCAACTCTGTCCAGTATCGAGTGTAACCAGGTCAAAAATGCAAGATACTACACCAGAACCGTAAAAACAGGTTCACCAATCGCATTCTGGTGCAAACATCATAAATCAACCTACCTAAGTCCAAATTCAGAAATTCCAAAGCCATCCAAAAGATAAGAAACAGGGCTACATTTCATCAGAAGACCTCAACAACCAATTCGGAAGCATTCCCAACCAAAATAACCAATTACATACGCAATTCTCACATTCGGGTAAAACCAGGGCAGCAAGGGTAATTCCGTCTTTTCACAAGATACGCTGCTCGGATTGACCTGAAAATTAGAAAATTTCCGGGTTCTCACACTCATTCTTTCAGGGCGACACAAACTCCTCTCCTTAAAAGAATGTCGTCCTCGACATTCCATCTTATACGAATCAAGTCGACACATCCCGCAAGAATCACTAATATTTCAGACCAAACCCACTGTCCGGCATCCTAAACTTCAAGCCTAGGATACACTACAAGAATCTGAAGCCTAAGCTCTGATACCAACTGTGACGGCCCCACCTCTCCCTAAGGCGAACCAAAGGGTTCGGCGGGCCGCCTGCCCAGCTCTCGCCGGGACTCAGTCGTTCACTACAGTCCTCAAATGAATTACAATATAAATCTCAAATATTACAACATGTTCTTCAATAATTACATGTCATAAGCGAAGCGGAAACTAAATTTTCAACTATACATCAAATGATTCCAAATCCAAACTGTACAAGATATATGCCATCCAGCCACATGAATAAGTACTACTCGCCCTTCCTTCGCCTTGAGCCCTGTGGAGGGGAATAAAATCGTTTTGGGGTGAGCTAGAAGCTCAGCGAGTACCCAGTAAAAGCAGTCATCAAATATATTTCACAATAATGCATTTCAATGATGTCATGATTCCAAGATCAAATGTACGTTTATTGCTCTCGTGAGCCAGTGAAATCATTACACTTGAACACCCAACGCTCAAATAGATCATTTAACATTAACAGTGAGAGGGAGCCCCTTTTTGAGCTCCAGATAACATGAACATGAACCATAAACAGGGTGGAGACGTTGGTGTCCAGCACAAGACTTTCCCAGAACTCATTGAAGCCAAAATCAAATCATGAATTCACATGCAAGCACGCATGAGATGCCGTCGAGTAAATAATGCAAGAAACATTTCAATAATAACTTTGGAAACAGTTTAGGGTCACTCACCTCCATGGCTCAGAAACCATCCATCAAATATCATCGCCTTACTCAAATCCAAGCCTTAGATCACTAACGCAAAGCAATCAAGCCCTTTAAAAGTTCGGACAGCACTTCCCCTAAATTTGCTTACTTTTCCAGCCGTCATGGCTTCATTATATTTCTCATTCAAACCCAAAGGTACACACACAACAACAAGTTCATTCAATAGCCATTCAGCCAGCTCCCAGAAGTACAAACACATTTCAAGCTAGGGAAAAGTCCGGAAATGAAAGTTAAGCTCAAACCCAGAAAAATAGTTTTTGACATCATTTTGCGGTAATGGCACCAAAGGCACTACGATTATCGGATGAAGGTCCAAGACCCACCGTTTCGAAGCTAAGAGATCGGGCTACAATACTGAAGAAGGTAACTCTGTCCAGTATCGAGTGTAACCAGGTCAAAAATGCAAGATACTACACCAGAACCGCAAAAACAGGTTCACCAATCGCATTCTGGTGCAAACATCATAAATCAACCTACCTAAGTCCAAATTCAGAAATTCCAAAGCCATCCAAAAGATAAGAAACAGGGCTACATTTCATCAGGAGACCTCAACAACCAATTCGGAAGCATTCCCAACCAAAATAACCAATTACATACGCAATTCTCACATTCGGGTAAAACCAGGGCAGCAAGGGTAATTCCGTCTTTTCACAAGATACGCTGCTCGGATTGACCTGAAAATTAGAAAATTTCCGGGTTCTCACACTAATTCTTTCGGGGCGACACAAACTCCCCTCCTTAAAAGAATGTCGTCCTCGACATTCCATCTTATACCAATCAAGTCGAGACATCCCGCAAGAATCACTAATATTTCAGACCAAACCCACTATCCGGCATCCTAAACTTCAAGCCTAGGATTCACTACAAGAATCTGAAGCCTAAGCTCTGATACCAACTGTGACGGCCCCACCTCCCCCTAAGGCGAACCAAAGGGTTCGGCGGGCCGCCTGCCCAGCTCTCGCCGGGACTCAGTCGTTCACTACAGTCCTCAAATGAATTACAATATAAATCTCAAATATTACAACATGTTCTTCAATAATTACATGTCATAAGCGAAGCGGAAACTAAATTTTCAACTATACATCAAATGATTCCAAATCCAAACTGTACAAGATATATGCCATCCAGCCACATGAATAAGTACTACTCGCCCTTCCTTCGCCTTGAGCCCTGTGGAGGGGAATAAAATCGTTTTGGGGTGAGCTAGAAGCTCAGCGAGTAACCAGTAAAAGCAGTCATCAAATATATTTCACAATAATGCATTTCAATGATGTCATGATTCCAAGATCAAATGTACGTTTATTGCTCTCGTGAGCCAGTGAAATCATTACACTTGAACACCCAACGCTCAAATAGATCATTTAACATTAACAGTGAGAGGGAGCCCCTTTTTGAGCTCCAGATAACATGAACATGAACCATAAACAGGGTGGAGACATTGGTGTCCAGCACAAGACTTTCCCAGAACTCATTGAAGCCAAAATCAAATCATGAATTCACATGCAAGCACGCATGAGATGCCGTCGAGTAAATAATGCAAGAAACATTTCAATAATAACTTTGGAAACAGTTTAGGGTCACTCACCTCCATGGCTCAGAAACCATCCATCAAATATCATCGCCTTACTCAAATCCAAGCCTTAGATCACTAACGCAAAGCAATCAAGCCCTTTAAAAGTTCGGCACTTCCCCTAAATTTGCTTACTTTTCCAGCCGTCATGGCTTCATTATATTTCTCATTCAAACCCAAAGGTACACACACAACAACAAGTTCATTCAATAGCCATTCAGCCAGCTCCCAGAAGTACAAACACATTTCAAGCTAGGGAAAAGTCCGGAAATGAAAGTTAAGCTCAAACCCAGAAAAATAGTTTTTGACATCATTTTGCGGTAATGGCACCAAAGGCACTACGATTATCGGATGAAGGTCCAAGACCCACCGTTTCGAAGCTAAGAGATCGGGCTACAATGCTGAAGAAGGCAACTCTGTCCAGTATCGAGTGTAACCAGGTCAAAAATGCAAGATACTACACCAGAACCGTAAAAACAGGTTCACCAATCGCATTCTGGTGCAAACATCATAAATCAACCTACCTAAGTCCAAATTCAGAAATTCCAAAGCCATCCAAAAGATAAGAAACAGGGCTACATTTCATCAGAAGACCTCAACAACCAATTCGGAAGCATTCCCAACCAAAATAACCAATTACATACGCAATTCTCACATTCGGGTAAAACCAGGGCAGCAAGGGTAATTCCGTCTTTTCACAAGATACGCTGCTCGGATTGACCTGAAAATTAGAAAATTTCCGGGTTCTCACACTCATTCTTTCAGGGCGACACAAACTCCTCTCCTTAAAAGAATGTCGTCCTCGACATTCCATCTTATACGAATCAAGTCGACACATCCCGCAAGAATCACTAATATTTCAGACCAAACCCACTGTCCGGCATCCTAAACTTCAAGCCTAGGATACACTACAAGAATCTGAAGCCTAAGCTCTGATACCAACTGTGACGGCCCCACCTCTCCCTAAGGCGAACCAAAGGGTTCGGCGGGCCGCCTGCCCAGCTCTCGCCGGGACTCAGTCGTTCACTACAGTCCTCAAATGAATTACAATATAAATCTCAAATATTACAACATGTTCTTCAATAATTACATGTCATAAGCGAAGCGGAAACTAAATTTTCAACTATACATCAAATGATTCCAAATCCAAACTGTACAAGATATATGCCATCCAGCCACATGAATAAGTACTACTCGCCCTTCCTTCGCCTTGAGCCCTGTGGAGGGGAATAAAATCGTTTTGGGGTGAGCTAGAAGCTCAGCGAGTACCCAGTAAAAGCAGTCATCAAATATATTTCACAATAATGCATTTCAATGATGTCATGATTCCAAGATCAAATGTACGTTTATTGCTCTCGTGAGCCAGTGAAATCATTACACTTGAACACCCAACGCTCAAATAGATCATTTAACATTAACAGTGAGAGGGAGCCCCTTTTTGAGCTCCAGATAACATGAACATGAACCATAAACAGGGTGGAGACGTTGGTGTCCAGCACAAGACTTTCCCAGAACTCATTGAAGCCAAAATCAAATCATGAATTCACATGCAAGCACGCATGAGATGCCGTCGAGTAAATAATGCAAGAAACATTTCAATAATAACTTTGGAAACAGTTTAGGGTCACTCACCTCCATGGCTCAGAAACCATCCATCAAATATCATCGCCTTACTCAAATCCAAGCCTTAGATCACTAACGCAAAGCAATCAAGCCCTTTAAAAGTTCGGACAGCACTTCCCCTAAATTTGCTTACTTTTCCAGCCGTCATGGCTTCATTATATTTCTCATTCAAACCCAAAGGTACACACACAACAACAAGTTCATTCAATAGCCATTCAGCCAGCTCCCAGAAGTACAAACACATTTCAAGCTAGGGAAAAGTCCGGAAATGAAAGTTAAGCTCAAACCCAGAAAAATAGTTTTTGACATCATTTTGCGGTAATGGCACCAAAGGCACTACGATTATCGGATGAAGGTCCAAGACCCACCGTTTCGAAGCTAAGAGATCGGGCTACAATACTGAAGAAGGTAACTCTGTCCAGTATCGAGTGTAACCAGGTCAAAAATGCAAGATACTACACCAGAACCGCAAAAACAGGTTCACCAATCGCATTCTGGTGCAAACATCATAAATCAACCTACCTAAGTCCAAATTCAGAAATTCCAAAGCCATCCAAAAGATAAGAAACAGGGCTACATTTCATCAGGAGACCTCAACAACCAATTCGGAAGCATTCCCAACCAAAATAACCAATTACATACGCAATTCTCACATTCGGGTAAAACCAGGGCAGCAAGGGTAATTCCGTCTTTTCACAAGATACGCTGCTCGGATTGACCTGAAAATTAGAAAATTTCCGGGTTCTCACACTAATTCTTTCGGGGCGACACAAACTCCCCTCCTTAAAAGAATGTCGTCCTCGACATTCCATCTTATACCAATCAAGTCGAGACATCCCGCAAGAATCACTAATATTTCAGACCAAACCCACTATCCGGCATCCTAAACTTCAAGCCTAGGATTCACTACAAGAATCTGAAGCCTAAGCTCTGATACCAACTGTGACGGCCCCACCTCCCCCTAAGGCGAACCAAAGGGTTCGGCGGGCCGCCTGCCCAGCTCTCGCCGGGACTCAGTCGTTCACTACAGTCCTCAAATGAATTACAATATAAATCTCAAATATTACAACATGTTCTTCAATAATTACATGTCATAAGCGAAGCGGAAACTAAATTTTCAACTATACATCAAATGATTCCAAATCCAAACTGTACAAGATATATGCCATCCAGCCACATGAATAAGTACTACTCGCCCTTCCTTCGCCTTGAGCCCTGTGGAGGGGAATAAAATCGTTTTGGGGTGAGCTAGAAGCTCAGCGAGTAACCAGTAAAAGCAGTCATCAAATATATTTCACAATAATGCATTTCAATGATGTCATGATTCCAAGATCAAATGTACGTTTATTGCTCTCGTGAGCCAGTGAAATCATTACACTTGAACACCCAACGCTCAAATAGATCATTTAACATTAACAGTGAGAGGGAGCCCCTTTTTGAGCTCCAGATAACATGAACATGAACCATAAACAGGGTGGAGACGTTGGTGTCCAGCACAAGACTTTCCCAGAACTCATTGAAGCCAAAATCAAATCATGAATTCACATGCAAGCACGCATGAGATGCCGTCGAGTAAATAATGCAAGAAACATTTCAATAATAACTTTGGAAACAGTTTAGGGTCACTCACCTCCATGGCTCAGAAACCATCCATCAAATATCATCGCCTTACTCAAATCCAAGCCTTAGATCACTAACGCAAAGCAATCAAGCCCTTTAAAAGTTCGGACAGCACTTCCCCTAAATTTGCTTACTTTTCCAGCCGTCATGGCTTCATTATATTTCTCATTCAAACCCAAAGGTACACACACAACAACAAGTTCATTCAATAGCCATTCAGCCAGCTCCCAGAAGTACAAACACATTTCAAGCTAGGGAAAAGTCCGGAAATGAAAGTTAAGCTCAAACCCAGAAAAATAGTTTTTGACATCATTTTGCGGTAATGGCACCAAAGGCACTACGATTATCGGATGAAGGTCCAAGACCCACCGTTTCGAAGCTAAGAGATCGGGCTACAATACTGAAGAAGGTAACTCTGTCCAGTATCGAGTGTAACCAGGTCAAAAATGCAAGATACTACACCAGAACCGCAAAAACAGGTTCACCAATCGCATTCTGGTGCAAACATCATAAATCAACCTACCTAAGTCCAAATTCAGAAATTCCAAAGCCATCCAAAAGATAAGAAACAGGGCTACATTTCATCAGGAGACCTCAACAACCAATTCGGAAGCATTCCCAATCAAAATAACCAATTACATACGCAATTCTCACATTCGGGTAAAACCAGGGCAGCAAGGGTAATTCCGTCTTTTCACAAGATACGCTGCTCGGATTGACCTGAAAATTAGAAAATTTCCGGGTTCTCACACTAATTCTTTCGGGGCGACACAAACTCCCCTCCTTAAAAGAATGTCGTCCTCGACATTCCATCTTATACCAATCAAGTCGAGACATCCCGCAAGAATCACTAATATTTCAGACCAAACCCACTATCCGGCATCCTAAACTTCAAGCCTAGGATTCACTACAAGAATCTGAAGCCTAAGCTCTGATACCAACTGTGACGGCCCCACCTCCCCCTAAGGCGAACCAAAGGGTTCGGCGGGCCGCCTGCCCAGCTCTCGCCGGGACTCAGTCGTTCACTACAGTCCTCAAATGAATTACAATATAAATCTCAAATATTACAACATGTTCTTAAATAATTACATGTCATAAGCGAAGCGGAAACTAAATTTTCAACTATACATCAAATGATTCCAAATCCAAACTGTACAAGATATATGCCATCCAGCCACATGAATAAGTACTACTCGCCCTTCCTTCGCCTTGAGCCCTGTGGAGGGGAATAAAATCGTTTTGGGGTGAGCTAGAAGCTCAGCGAGTAACCAGTAAAAGCAGTCATCAAATATATTTCACAATAATGCATTTCAATGATGTCATGATTCCAAGATCAAATGTACGTTTATTGCTCTCGTGAGCCAGTGAAATCATTACACTTGAACACCCAACGCTCAAATAGATCATTTAACATTAACAGTGAGAGGGAGCCCCTTTTTGAGCTCCAGATAACATGAACATGAACCATAAACAGGGTGGAGACATTGGTGTCCAGCACAAGACTTTCCCAGAACTCATTGAAGCCAAAATCAAATCATGAATTCACATGCAAGCACGCATGAGATGCCGTCGAGTAAATAATGCAAGAAACATTTCAATAATAACTTTGGAAACAGTTTAGGGTCACTCACCTCCATGGCTCAGAAACCATCCATCAAATATCATCGCCTTACTCAAATCCAAGCCTTAGATCACTAACGCAAAGCAATCAAGCCCTTTAAAAGTTCGGACAGCACTTCCCCTAAATTTGCTTACTTTTCCAGCCGTCATGGCTTCATTATATTTCTCATTCAAACCCAAAGGTACACACACAACAACAAGTTCATTCAATAGCCATTCAGCCAGCTCCCAGAAGTACAAACACATTTCAAGCTAGGGAAAAGTCCGGAAATGAAAGTTAAGCTCAAACCCAGAAAAATAGTTTTTGACATCATTTTGCGGTAATGGCACCAAAGGCACTACGATTATCGGATGAATGTCCAAGACCCACCGTTTCGAAGCTAAGAGATCGGGCTACAATGCTGAAGAAGGCAACTCTGTCCAGTATCGAGTGTAACCAGGTCAAAAATGCAAGATACTACACCAGAACCGTAAAAACAGGTTCACCAATCGCATTCTGGTGCAAACATCATAAATCAACCTACCTAAGTCCAAATTCAGAAATTCCAAAGCCATCCAAAAGATAAGAAACAGGGCTACATTTCATCAGAAGACCTCAACAACCAATTCGGAAGCATTCCCAACCAAAATAACCAATTACATACGCAATTCTCACATTCGGGTAAAACCAGGGCAGCAAGGGTAATTCCGTCTTTTCACAAGATACGCTGCTCGGATTGACCTGAAAATTAGAAAATTTCCGGGTTCTCACACTCATTCTTTCAGGGCGACACAAACTCCCCTCCTTAAAAGAATGTCGTCCTCGACATTCCATCTTATACGAATCAAGTCGAGACATCCAGCAAGAATCACTAATATTTCAGACCAAACCCACTGTCCGGCATCCTAAACTTCAAGCCTAGGATACACTACAAGAATCTGAAGCCTAAGCTCTGATACCAACTGTGACGGCCCCACCTCTCCCTAAGGCGAACCAAAGGGTTCGGCGGGCCGCCTGCCCAGCTCTCGCCGGGACTCAGTCGTTCACTACAGTCCTCAAATGAATTACAATATAAATCTCAAATATTACAACATGTTCTTCAATAATTACATGTCATAAGCGAAGCGGAAACTAAATTTTCAACTATACATCAAATGATTCCAAATCCAAACTGTACAAGATATATGCCATCCAGCCACATGAATAAGTACTACTCGCCCTTCCTTCGCCTTGAGCCCTGTGGAGGGGAATAAAATCGTTTTGGGGTGAGCTAGAAGCTCAGCGAGTACCCAGTAAAAGCAGTCATCAAATATATTTCACAATAATGCAATTCAATGATGTCATGATTCCAAGATCAAATGTACGTTTATTGCTCTCGTGAGCCAGTGAAATCATTACACTTGAACACCCAACGCTCAAATAGATCATTTAACATTAACAGTGAGAGGGAGCCCCTTTTTGAGCTCCAGATAACATGAACATGAACCATAAACAGGGTGGAGACGTTGGTGTCCAGCACAAGACTTTCCCAGAACTCATTGAAGCCAAAATCAAATCATGAATTCACATGCAAGCACGCATGAGATGCCGTCGAGTAAATAATGCAAGAAACATTTCAATAATAACTTTGGAAACAGTTTAGGGTCACTCACCTCCATGGCTCGGAAACCATCCATCAAATATCATCGCCTTACTCAAATCCAAGCCTTAGATCACTAACGCAAAGCAATCAAGCCCTTTAAAAGTTCGGACAGCACTTCCCCTAAATTTGCTTACTTTTCCAGCCGTCATGGCTTCATTATATTTCTCATTCAAACCCAAAGGTACACACACAACAACAAGTTCATTCAATAGCCATTCAGCCAGCTCCCAGAAGTACAAACACATTTCAAGCTAGGGAAAAGTCCGGAAATGAAAGTTAAGCTCAAACCCAGAAAAATAGTTTTTGACATCATTTTGCGGTAATGGCACCAAAGGCACTACGATTATCGGATGAAGGTCCAAGACCCACCGTTTCGAAGCTAAGAGATCGGGCTACAATACTGAAGAAGGTAACTCTGTCCAGTATCGAGTGTAACCAGGTCAAAAATGCAAGATACTACACCAGAACCGCAAAAACAGGTTCACCAATCGCATTCTGGTGCAAACATCATAAATCAACCTACCTAAGTCCAAATTCAGAAATTCCAAAGCCATCCAAAAGATAAGAAACAGGGCTACATTTCATCAGGAGACCTCAACAACCAATTCGGAAGCATTCCCAATCAAAATAACCAATTACATACGCAATTCTCACATTCGGGTAAAACCAGGGCAGCAAGGGTAATTCCGTCTTTTCACAAGATACGCTGCTCGGATTGACCTGAAAATTAGAAAATTTCCGGGTTCTCACACTAATTCTTTCGGGGCGACACAAACTCCCCTCCTTAAAAGAATGTCGTCCTCGACATTCCATCTTATACCAATCAAGTCGAGACATCCCGCAAGAATCACTAATATTTCAGACCAAACCCACTATCCGGCATCCTAAACTTCAAGCCTAGGATTCACTACAAGAATCTGAAGCCTAAGCTCTGATACCAACTGTGACGGCCCCACCTCCCCCTAAGGCGAACCAAAGGGTTCGGCGGGCCGCCTGCCCAGCTCTCGCCGGGACTCAGTCGTTCACTACAGTCCTCAAATGAATTACAATATAAATCTCAAATATTACAACATGTTCTTAAATAATTACATGTCATAAGCGAAGCGGAAACTAAATTTTCAACTATACATCAAATGATTCCAAATCCAAACTGTACAAGATATATGCCATCCAGCCACATGAATAAGTACTACTCGCCCTTCCTTCGCCTTGAGCCCTGTGGAGGGGAATAAAATCGTTTTGGGGTGAGCTAGAAGCTCAGCGAGTAACCAGTAAAAGCAGTCATCAAATATATTTCACAATAATGCATTTCAATGATGTCATGATTCCAAGATCAAATGTACGTTTATTGCTCTCGTGAGCCAGTGAAATCATTACACTTGAACACCCAACGCTCAAATAGATCATTTAACATTAACAGTGAGAGGGAGCCCCTTTTTGAGCTCCAGATAACATGAACATGA
Source organism: Coffea arabica (assembly GCF_036785885.1). Lineage (NCBI taxonomy): Eukaryota > Viridiplantae > Streptophyta > Magnoliopsida > Gentianales > Rubiaceae > Coffea > Coffea arabica. The sequence continues at coordinate 18,189,690 of NC_092318.1, read as the reverse complement.
ACCATAAACAGGGTGGAGACATTGGTGTCCAGCACAAGACTTTCCCAGAACTCATTGAAGCCAAAATCAAATCATGAATTCACATGCAAGCACGCATGAGATGCCGTCGAGTAAATAATGCAAGAAACATTTCAATAATAACTTTGGAAACAGTTTAGGGTCACTCACCTCCATGGCTCAGAAACCATCCATCAAATATCATCGCCTTACTCAAATCCAAGCCTTAGATCACTAACGCAAAGCAATCAAGCCCTTTAAAAGTTCGGACAGCACTTCCCCTAAATTTGCTTACTTTTCCAGCCGTCATGGCTTCATTATATTTCTCATTCAAACCCAAAGGTACACACACAACAACAAGTTCATTCAATAGCCATTCAGCCAGCTCCCAGAAGTACAAACACATTTCAAGCTAGGGAAAAGTCCGGAAATGAAAGTTAAGCTCAAACCCAGAAAAATAGTTTTTGACATCATTTTGCGGTAATGGCACCAAAGGCACTACGATTATCGGATGAATGTCCAAGACCCACCGTTTCGAAGCTAAGAGATCGGGCTACAATGCTGAAGAAGGCAACTCTGTCCAGTATCGAGTGTAACCAGGTCAAAAATGCAAGATACTACACCAGAACCGTAAAAACAGGTTCACCAATCGCATTCTGGTGCAAACATCATAAATCAACCTACCTAAGTCCAAATTCAGAAATTCCAAAGCCATCCAAAAGATAAGAAACAGGGCTACATTTCATCAGAAGACCTCAACAACCAATTCGGAAGCATTCCCAACCAAAATAACCAATTACATACGCAATTCTCACATTCGGGTAAAACCAGGGCAGCAAGGGTAATTCCGTCTTTTCACAAGATACGCTGCTCGGATTGACCTGAAAATTAGAAAATTTCCGGGTTCTCACACTCATTCTTTCAGGGCGACACAAACTCCCCTCCTTAAAAGAATGTCGTCCTCGACATTCCATCTTATACGAATCAAGTCGAGACATCCAGCAAGAATCACTAATATTTCAGACCAAACCCACTGTCCGGCATCCTAAACTTCAAGCCTAGGATACACTACAAGAATCTGAAGCCTAAGCTCTGATACCAACTGTGACGGCCCCACCTCTCCCTAAGGCGAACCAAAGGGTTCGGCGGGCCGCCTGCCCAGCTCTCGCCGGGACTCAGTCGTTCACTACAGTCCTCAAATGAATTACAATATAAATCTCAAATATTACAACATGTTCTTCAATAATTACATGTCATAAGCGAAGCGGAAACTAAATTTTCAACTATACATCAAATGATTCCAAATCCAAACTGTACAAGATATATGCCATCCAGCCACATGAATAAGTACTACTCGCCCTTCCTTCGCCTTGAGCCCTGTGGAGGGGAATAAAATCGTTTTGGGGTGAGCTAGAAGCTCAGCGAGTACCCAGTAAAAGCAGTCATCAAATATATTTCACAATAATGCAATTCAATGATGTCATGATTCCAAGATCAAATGTACGTTTATTGCTCTCGTGAGCCAGTGAAATCATTACACTTGAACACCCAACGCTCAAATAGATCATTTAACATTAACAGTGAGAGGGAGCCCCTTTTTGAGCTCCAGATAACATGAACATGAACCATAAACAGGGTGGAGACGTTGGTGTCCAGCACAAGACTTTCCCAGAACTCATTGAAGCCAAAATCAAATCATGAATTCACATGCAAGCACGCATGAGATGCCGTCGAGTAAATAATGCAAGAAACATTTCAATAATAACTTTGGAAACAGTTTAGGGTCACTCACCTCCATGGCTCGGAAACCATCCATCAAATATCATCGCCTTACTCAAATCCAAGCCTTAGATCACTAACGCAAAGCAATCAAGCCCTTTAAAAGTTCGGACAGCACTTCCCCTAAATTTGCTTACTTTTCCAGCCGTCATGGCTTCATTATATTTCTCATTCAAACCCAAAGGTACACACACAACAACAAGTTCATTCAATAGCCATTCAGCCAGCTCCCAGAAGTACAAACACATTTCAAGCTAGGGAAAAGTCCGGAAATGAAAGTTAAGCTCAAACCCAGAAAAATAGTTTTTGACATCATTTTGCGGTAATGGCACCAAAGGCACTACGATTATCGGATGAAGGTCCAAGACCCACCGTTTCGAAGCTAAGAGATCGGGCTACAATACTGAAGAAGGTAACTCTGTCCAGTATCGAGTGTAACCAGGTCAAAAATGCAAGATACTACACCAGAACCGCAAAAACAGGTTCACCAATCGCATTCTGGTGCAAACATCATAAATCAACCTACCTAAGTCCAAATTCAGAAATTCCAAAGCCATCCAAAAGATAAGAAACAGGGCTACATTTCATCAGGAGACCTCAACAACCAATTCGGAAGCATTCCCAACCAAAATAACCAATTACATACGCAATTCTCACATTCGGGTAAAACCAGGGCAGCAAGGGTAATTCCGTCTTTTCACAAGATACGCTGCTCGGATTGACCTGAAAATTAGAAAATTTCCGGGTTCTCACACTAATTCTTTCGGGGCGACACAAACTCCCCTCCTTAAAAGAATGTCGTCCTCGACATTCCATCTTATACCAATCAAGTCGAGACATCCCGCAAGAATCACTAATATTTCAGACCAAACCCACTATCCGGCATCCTAAACTTCAAGCCTAGGATTCACTACAAGAATCTGAAGCCTAAGCTCTGATACCAACTGTGACGGCCCCACCTCCCCCTAAGGCGAACCAAAGGGTTCGGCGGGCCGCCTGCCCAGCTCTCGCCGGGACTCAGTCGTTCACTACAGTCCTCAAATGAATTACAATATAAATCTCAAATATTACAACATGTTCTTCAATAATTACATGTCATAAGCGAAGCGGAAACTAAATTTTCAACTATACATCAAATGATTCCAAATCCAAACTGTACAAGATATATGCCATCCAGCCACATGAATAAGTACTACTCGCCCTTCCTTCGCCTTGAGCCCTGTGGAGGGGAATAAAATCGTTTTGGGGTGAGCTAGAAGCTCAGCGAGTAACCAGTAAAAGCAGTCATCAAATATATTTCACAATAATGCATTTCAATGATGTCATGATTCCAAGATCAAATGTACGTTTATTGCTCTCGTGAGCCAGTGAAATCATTACACTTGAACACCCAACGCTCAAATAGATCATTTAACATTAACAGTGAGAGGGAGCCCCTTTTTGAGCTCCAGATAACATGAACATGAACCATAAACAGGGTGGAGACATTGGTGTCCAGCACAAGACTTTCCCAGAACTCATTGAAGCCAAAATCAAATCATGAATTCACATGCAAGCACGCATGAGATGCCGTCGAGTAAATAATGCAAGAAACATTTCAATAATAACTTTGGAAACAGTTTAGGGTCACTCACCTCCATGGCTCAGAAACCATCCATCAAATATCATCGCCTTACTCAAATCCAAGCCTTAGATCACTAACGCAAAGCAATCAAGCCCTTTAAAAGTTCGGACAGCACTTCCCCTAAATTTGCTTACTTTTCCAGCCGTCATGGCTTCATTATATTTCTCATTCAAACCCAAAGGTACACACACAACAACAAGTTCATTCAATAGCCATTCAGCCAGCTCCCAGAAGTACAAACACATTTCAAGCTAGGGAAAAGTCCGGAAATGAAAGTTAAGCTCAAACCCAGAAAAATAGTTTTTGACATCATTTTGCGGTAATGGCACCAAAGGCACTACGATTATCGGATGAAGGTCCAAGACCCACCGTTTCGAAGCTAAGAGATCGGGCTACAATGCTGAAGAAGGCAACTCTGTCCAGTATCGAGTGTAACCAGGTCAAAAATGCAAGATACTACACCAGAACCGTAAAAACAGGTTCACCAATCGCATTCTGGTGCAAACATCATAAATCAACCTACCTAAGTCCAAATTCAGAAATTCCAAAGCCATCCAAAAGATAAGAAACAGGGCTACATTTCATCAGAAGACCTCAACAACCAATTCGGAAGCATTCCCAACCAAAATAACCAATTACATACGCAATTCTCACATTCGGGTAAAACCAGGGCAGCAAGGGTAATTCCGTCTTTTCACAAGATACGCTGCTCGGATTGACCTGAAAATTAGAAAATTTCCGGGTTCTCACACTCATTCTTTCAGGGCGACACAAACTCCCCTCCTTAAAAGAATGTCGTCCTCGACATTCCATCTTATACGAATCAAGTCGAGACATCCCGCAAGAATCACTAATATTTCAGACCAAACCCACTGTCCGGCATCCTAAACTTCAAGCCTAGGATACACTACAAGAATCTGAAGCCTAAGCTCTGATACCAACTGTGACGGCCCCACCTCTCCCTAAGGCGAACCAAAGGGTTCGGCGGGCCGCCTGCCCAGCTCTCGCCGGGACTCAGTCGTTCACTACAGTCCTCAAATGAATTACAATATAAATCTCAAATATTACAACATGTTCTTCAATAATTACATGTCATAAGCGAAGCGGAAACTAAATTTTCAACTATACATCAAATGATTCCAAATCCAAACTGTACAAGATATATGCCATCCAGCCACATGAATAAGTACTACTCGCCCTTCCTTCGCCTTGAGCCCTGTGGAGGGGAATAAAATCGTTTTGGGGTGAGCTAGAAGCTCAGCGAGTACCCAGTAAAAGCAGTCATCAAATATATTTCACAATAATGCATTTCAATGATGTCATGATTCCAAGATCAAATGTACGTTTATTGCTCTCGTGAGCCAGTGAAATCATTACACTTGAACACCCAACGCTCAAATAGATCATTTAACATTAACAGTGAGAGGGAGCCCCTTTTTGAGCTCCAGATAACATGAACATGAACCATAAACAGGGTGGAGACGTTGGTGTCCAGCACAAGACTTTCCCAGAACTCATTGAAGCCAAAATCAAATCATGAATTCACATGCAAGCACGCATGAGATGCCGTCGAGTAAATAATGCAAGAAACATTTCAATAATAACTTTGGAAACAGTTTAGGGTCACTCACCTCCATGGCTCAGAAACCATCCATCAAATATCATCGCCTTACTCAAATCCAAGCCTTAGATCACTAACGCAAAGCAATCAAGCCCTTTAAAAGTTCGGACAGCACTTCCCCTAAATTTGCTTACTTTTCCAGCCGTCATGGCTTCATTATATTTCTCATTCAAACCCAAAGGTACACACACAACAACAAGTTCATTCAATAGCCATTCAGCCAGCTCCCAGAAGTACAAACACATTTCAAGCTAGGGAAAAGTCCGGAAATGAAAGTTAAGCTCAAACCCAGAAAAATAGTTTTTGACATCATTTTGCGGTAATGGCACCAAAGGCACTACGATTATCGGATGAAGGTCCAAGACCCACCGTTTCGAAGCTAAGAGATCGGGCTACAATACTGAAGAAGGTAACTCTGTCCAGTATCGAGTGTAACCAGGTCAAAAATGCAAGATACTACACCAGAACCGCAAAAACAGGTTCACCAATCGCATTCTGGTGCAAACATCATAAATCAACCTACCTAAGTCCAAATTCAGAAATTCCAAAGCCATCCAAAAGATAAGAAACAGGGCTACATTTCATCAGGAGACCTCAACAACCAATTCGGAAGCATTCCCAATCAAAATAACCAATTACATACGCAATTCTCACATTCGGGTAAAACCAGGGCAGCAAGGGTAATTCCGTCTTTTCACAAGATACGCTGCTCGGATTGACCTGAAAATTAGAAAATTTCCGGGTTCTCACACTAATTCTTTCGGGGCGACACAAACTCCCCTCCTTAAAAGAATGTCGTCCTCGACATTCCATCTTATACCAATCAAGTCGAGACATCCCGCAAGAATCACTAATATTTCAGACCAAACCCACTATCCGGCATCCTAAACTTCAAGCCTAGGATTCACTACAAGAATCTGAAGCCTAAGCTCTGATACCAACTGTGACGGCCCCACCTCCCCCTAAGGCGAACCAAAGGGTTCGGCGGGCCGCCTGCCCAGCTCTCGCCGGGACTCAGTCGTTCACTACAGTCCTCAAATGAATTACAATATAAATCTCAAATATTACAACATGTTCTTAAATAATTACATGTCATAAGCGAAGCGGAAACTAAATTTTCAACTATACATCAAATGATTCCAAATCCAAACTGTACAAGATATATGCCATCCAGCCACATGAATAAGTACTACTCGCCCTTCCTTCGCCTTGAGCCCTGTGGAGGGGAATAAAATCGTTTTGGGGTGAGCTAGAAGCTCAGCGAGTAACCAGTAAAAGCAGTCATCAAATATATTTCACAATAATGCATTTCAATGATGTCATGATTCCAAGATCAAATGTACGTTTATTGCTCTCGTGAGCCAGTGAAATCATTACACTTGAACACCCAACGCTCAAATAGATCATTTAACATTAACAGTGAGAGGGAGCCCCTTTTTGAGCTCCAGATAACATGAACATGAACCATAAACAGGGTGGAGACATTGGTGTCCAGCACAAGACTTTCCCAGAACTCATTGAAGCCAAAATCAAATCATGAATTCACATGCAAGCACGCATGAGATGCCGTCGAGTAAATAATGCAAGAAACATTTCAATAATAACTTTGGAAACAGTTTAGGGTCACTCACCTCCATGGCTCAGAAACCATCCATCAAATATCATCGCCTTACTCAAATCCAAGCCTTAGATCACTAACGCAAAGCAATCAAGCCCTTTAAAAGTTCGGACAGCACTTCCCCTAAATTTGCTTACTTTTCCAGCCGTCATGGCTTCATTATATTTCTCATTCAAACCCAAAGGTACACACACAACAACAAGTTCATTCAATAGCCATTCAGCCAGCTCCCAGAAGTACAAACACATTTCAAGCTAGGGAAAAGTCCGGAAATGAAAGTTAAGCTCAAACCCAGAAAAATAGTTTTTGACATCATTTTGCGGTAATGGCACCAAAGGCACTACGATTATCGGATGAATGTCCAAGACCCACCGTTTCGAAGCTAAGAGATCGGGCTACAATGCTGAAGAAGGCAACTCTGTCCAGTATCGAGTGTAACCAGGTCAAAAATGCAAGATACTACACCAGAACCGTAAAAACAGGTTCACCAATCGCATTCTGGTGCAAACATCATAAATCAACCTACCTAAGTCCAAATTCAGAAATTCCAAAGCCATCCAAAAGATAAGAAACAGGGCTACATTTCATCAGAAGACCTCAACAACCAATTCGGAAGCATTCCCAACCAAAATAACCAATTACATACGCAATTCTCACATTCGGGTAAAACCAGGGCAGCAAGGGTAATTCCGTCTTTTCACAAGATACGCTGCTCGGATTGACCTGAAAATTAGAAAATTTCCGGGTTCTCACACTCATTCTTTCAGGGCGACACAAACTCCCCTCCTTAAAAGAATGTCGTCCTCGACATTCCATCTTATACGAATCAAGTCGAGACATCCAGCAAGAATCACTAATATTTCAGACCAAACCCACTGTCCGGCATCCTAAACTTCAAGCCTAGGATACACTACAAGAATCTGAAGCCTAAGCTCTGATACCAACTGTGACGGCCCCACCTCTCCCTAAGGCGAACCAAAGGGTTCGGCGGGCCGCCTGCCCAGCTCTCGCCGGGACTCAGTCGTTCACTACAGTCCTCAAATGAATTACAATATAAATCTCAAATATTACAACATGTTCTTCAATAATTACATGTCATAAGCGAAGCGGAAACTAAATTTTCAACTATACATCAAATGATTCCAAATCCAAACTGTACAAGATATATGCCATCCAGCCACATGAATAAGTACTACTCGCCCTTCCTTCGCCTTGAGCCCTGTGGAGGGGAATAAAATCGTTTTGGGGTGAGCTAGAAGCTCAGCGAGTACCCAGTAAAAGCAGTCATCAAATATATTTCACAATAATGCAATTCAATGATGTCATGATTCCAAGATCAAATGTACGTTTATTGCTCTCGTGAGCCAGTGAAATCATTACACTTGAACACCCAACGCTCAAATAGATCATTTAACATTAACAGTGAGAGGGAGCCCCTTTTTGAGCTCCAGATAACATGAACATGAACCATAAACAGGGTGGAGACGTTGGTGTCCAGCACAAGACTTTCCCAGAACTCATTGAAGCCAAAATCAAATCATGAATTCACATGCAAGCACGCATGAGATGCCGTCGAGTAAATAATGCAAGAAACATTTCAATAATAACTTTGGAAACAGTTTAGGGTCACTCACCTCCATGGCTCGGAAACCATCCATCAAATATCATCGCCTTACTCAAATCCAAGCCTTAGATCACTAACGCAAAGCAATCAAGCCCTTTAAAAGTTCGGACAGCACTTCCCCTAAATTTGCTTACTTTTCCAGCCGTCATGGCTTCATTATATTTCTCATTCAAACCCAAAGGTACACACACAACAACAAGTTCATTCAATAGCCATTCAGCCAGCTCCCAGAAGTACAAACACATTTCAAGCTAGGGAAAAGTCCGGAAATGAAAGTTAAGCTCAAACCCAGAAAAATAGTTTTTGACATCATTTTGCGGTAATGGCACCAAAGGCACTACGATTATCGGATGAAGGTCCAAGACCCACCGTTTCGAAGCTAAGAGATCGGGCTACAATACTGAAGAAGGTAACTCTGTCCAGTATCGAGTGTAACCAGGTCAAAAATGCAAGATACTACACCAGAACCGCAAAAACAGGTTCACCAATCGCATTCTGGTGCAAACATCATAAATCAACCTACCTAAGTCCAAATTCAGAAATTCCAAAGCCATCCAAAAGATAAGAAACAGGGCTACATTTCATCAGGAGACCTCAACAACCAATTCGGAAGCATTCCCAACCAAAATAACCAATTACATACGCAATTCTCACATTCGGGTAAAACCAGGGCAGCAAGGGTAATTCCGTCTTTTCACAAGATACGCTGCTCGGATTGACCTGAAAATTAGAAAATTTCCGGGTTCTCACACTAATTCTTTCGGGGCGACACAAACTCCCCTCCTTAAAAGAATGTCGTCCTCGACATTCCATCTTATACCAATCAAGTCGAGACATCCCGCAAGAATCACTAATATTTCAGACCAAACCCACTATCCGGCATCCTAAACTTCAAGCCTAGGATTCACTACAAGAATCTGAAGCCTAAGCTCTGATACCAACTGTGACGGCCCCACCTCCCCCTAAGGCGAACCAAAGGGTTCGGCGGGCCGCCTGCCCAGCTCTCGCCGGGACTCAGTCGTTCACTACAGTCCTCAAATGAATTACAATATAAATCTCAAATATTACAACATGTTCTTCAATAATTACATGTCATAAGCGAAGCGGAAACTAAATTTTCAACTATACATCAAATGATTCCAAATCCAAACTGTACAAGATATATGCCATCCAGCCACATGAATAAGTACTACTCGCCCTTCCTTCGCCTTGAGCCCTGTGGAGGGGAATAAAATCGTTTTGGGGTGAGCTAGAAGCTCAGCGAGTAACCAGTAAAAGCAGTCATCAAATATATTTCACAATAATGCATTTCAATGATGTCATGATTCCAAGATCAAATGTACGTTTATTGCTCTCGTGAGCCAGTGAAATCATTACACTTGAACACCCAACGCTCAAATAGATCATTTAACATTAACAGTGTGAGGGAGCCCCTTTTTGAGCTCCAGATAACATGAACATGAACCATAAACAGGGTGGAGACATTGGTGTCCAGCACAAGACTTTCCCAGAACTCATTGAAGCCAAAATCAAATCATGAATTCACATGCAAGCACGCATGAGATGCCGTCGAGTAAATAATGCAAGAAACATTTCAATAATAACTTTGGAAACAGTTTAGGGTCACTCACCTCCATGGCTCAGAAACCATCCATCAAATATCATCGCCTTACTCAAATCCAAGCCTTAGATCACTAACGCAAAGCAATCAAGCCCTTTAAAAGTTCGGACAGCACTTCCCCTAAATTTGCTTACTTTTCCAGCCGTCATGGCTTCATTATATTTCTCATTCAAACCCAAAGGTACACACACAACAACAAGTTCATTCAATAGCCATTCAGCCAGCTCCCAGAAGTACAAACACATTTCAAGCTAGGGAAAAGTCCGGAAATGAAAGTTAAGCTCAAACCCAGAAAAATAGTTTTTGACATCATTTTGCGGTAATGGCACCAAAGGCACTACGATTATCGGATGAAGGTCCAAGACCCACCGTTTCGAAGCTAAGAGATCGGGCTACAATGCTGAAGAAGGCAACTCTGTCCAGTATCGAGTGTAACCAGGTCAAAAATGCAAGATACTACACCAGAACCGTAAAAACAGGTTCACCAATCGCATTCTGGTGCAAACATCATAAATCAACCTACCTAAGTCCAAATTCAGAAATTCCAAAGCCATCCAAAAGATAAGAAACAGGGCTACATTTCATCAGAAGACCTCAACAACCAATTCGGAAGCATTCCCAACCAAAATAACCAATTACATACGCAATTCTCACATTCGGGTAAAACCAGGGCAGCAAGGGTAATTCCGTCTTTTCACAAGATACGCTGCTCGGATTGACCTGAAAATTAGAAAATTTCCGGGTTCTCACACTCATTCTTTCAGGGCGACACAAACTCCCCTCCTTAAAAGAATGTCGTCCTCGACATTCCATCTTATACGAATCAAGTCGAGACATCCCGCAAGAATCACTAATATTTCAGACCAAACCCACTGTCCGGCATCCTAAACTTCAAGCCTAGGATACACTACAAGAATCTGAAGCCTAAGCTCTGATACCAACTGTGACGGCCCCACCTCTCCCTAAGGCGAACCAAAGGGTTCGGCGGGCCGCCTGCCCAGCTCTCGCCGGGACTCAGTCGTTCACTACAGTCCTCAAATGAATTACATTATAAATCTCAAATATTACAACATGTTCTTCAATAATTACATGTCATAAGCGAAGCGGAAACTAAATTTTCAACTATACATCAAATGATTCCAAATCCAAACTGTACAAGATATATGCCATCCAGCCACATGAATAAGTACTACTCGCCCTTCCTTCGCCTTGAGCCCTGTGGAGGGGAACAAAATCGTTTTGGGGTGAGCTAGAAGCTCAGCGAGTAACCAGTAAAAGCAGTCATCAAATATATTTCACAATAATGCATTTCAATGATGTCATGTGTGAGAACCCGTATTTTCCCCTAATATTTTTCCTAGGGTTTTCCCCTTTAATGGCATGTTTTCTGCATTTTCTGGCTTAGGAAAATTTACTTGGTGGATTTTATGAGTAATTATAATTTTTAGATGATTTTTCTAGTATTGGAGAGTTTTTGAAAAATTAAGGATATATAAAGGACGTGGGACCCACTAGTGCGACAAGTTCGGAAAAATTCGGCCAATTAGGTTAAGTTTCGGATACTGGTTGAAATTTATCGGGTGTTAAGAGATAAGTAGAGGATGCGAAGTGATTGATGTGAGAGGAAAAAAGAAGGATAGGAATGCATTAATGAAGTGACACTTGTCATGTTGGGATTGGTGGTAACTTTTTGACTACTATTCAATGTTTTACCCTTTGATTAAATAAACCAAAAACTAACCAAAAATCACCATTTTCTTCTCTATCTTGGCCGGCCACCTTGAGCTTAAGAAGGAAGAAAACTCTTCAAAATCTTGGCTACCATCTAGCTCAAATCCTCCAAAACAATTGCTTGATCTTGTTTGTACTCCATAAAATCTCTCCATTTGGTACTAGTAAGTGATTTGGTGAAGTGTTTAAGGAAGCTAAGGTGTCCAACAACTCTCCCTCTCTTGTTTACTAGGTGAGTGGTTATTGAACTTCCTCCTACACTTAATGAAGCTTACGTTGTGCTTAGTGGTAGCTAAAGTGCTGAAATTTGTGGTTTATTTCTTGGTTTGAGATGAATTGGTGAAGTTTTCAATTTTATTGATGATTTTCTGGTTTAATATGAATGTGATGTTGTGGCTATCCTTGATGATGGGAACTGATGTTTAATGACTCTAGTAGGTGTATATGATAGATAATTGTAACCAATTTCTGGTTTGGAAGGAATTTGAGAAAGTTAGGGTTTGATATCCCCAATTCTGTCCGGTTTTGTATCTCATGGTTAGAGGCCGATTTGGCCTTGGCTTAAAACATGAAGGTTGTAGGTATTGATGTTTTAAAGGTGCCTGTAAATTTCAGGTCAATTGGAGTTGTGTAGAATGAGAAAGGTCGAAATTACTATTGCTGTTCTGGTTGTATCAGAATGTAAGAACTGTGCCTGTAATGGGTTGTTTTGGCTAGAATTGATTTGGAATTAGTTGTTGAGGTCTTCTGATGAAATGTAGCTTGAGGTCTTAGCTACCGTTTGCCTTTGGAATCAATGAATTTGGACTTGTATAGACTGAGTTGGACTAATTACAGCATAGTGTAATTTGTAAACCTGCAATTGCGGTTCTGGTTTAGTCTCTTTCATATTTGACCTAGTTGTACTAGGAACTGGACTGAGTGACCTTCTACATTGTTGTAGCCCTGTTTCTTAGCTTCGAAACGGTGGGTCTTTCACCCTCATCCGATAATCGTAGTGAAATTGGTACCATTACCGCAAAATGCGGACAAAACTGTTTTTGTTTTAGGGCCAAGTTAGTTACATTTCCGAAATTTCTGGTTACCTATGATGCTTGTACATGCTTATGAAACCCTATTGGGGTTGTGATTGGCATTGTTTTATGACTCGTTATCGAGTCTCATTGTACTTGTTGCGTGTTCTAGGGCGTGACGGTAGTTCGCGACGTACTTTTGACGACGGTGCATGAAACATCACCTACTTGATTGGTGAGTATACTACTCACTTGAATGTTACAATGTGGCTTTGCTATATGTGATTTTGATGCCTTGAAGGCTTATTTGGCTATTGGAATTGATTGAGGTGAGGGTGTACTTGACCGCCCTCACCCCTTGTGATACCGTTAATGACTGTTTACCGCTTCACTGATATACTGCACTTGCTATATGAGATATTGAATTCACTTCATGAAAAACTGATTTGGTGTCGTTTGGACGAGTATCCAACGGCCTTACTGTACTACTGAGCTCAACCCCGTTGGTAGTCAATTGAATCGAGCCGGCGGGGGCTTGGTCGTGAAAATTGACATGCCACGGGGACTGTACTGGGGAATCTTGTAGTAATGAGACTCTTGATTCCGGTAAACTCGAGTATTACCCAAAGCTACTGATTGGAGTGCGGGCCCGGTTGGGGTATGTTTGGTGGAAGGGATGGGAGTGAAGTGGGTTCTACGGTTGGTACTCATAAACGTTGACGGAGAGTCAATGAGATTGGATCAAGAATGTAAGCGTGGAAATGGGCTCTTGAGAGCCGTCCGTATCCTTTTACCGACTTGTTTTACTTCTTAATTGTGTACTTGAAATGAAAGATTATGCTTATGTGATCTTTGTTGCTTATGTGGTAGTAACTCACTGGGCTTAAGCTCATTCCATTCCATTTATTTTCCTTACAGGAAAATGACTATTTTGAGAAAGGTTGTGCTAGTTGGTTGTCAAGTTGAGCTCATGTAAATGTATATTTTGAATAGCTCCTTGAGGGTGAAAACCCTAAGTGTTTTGTTTCAACCAATGGTTGGCTTGTAATTGGCTAATTGCACATGTATGAACTTGTTGGATGTTTTGATATGCCGTTTTGGCTTGTAAATGTTACATTTCAATGTATATATGTTTGGTTGATATTTGGTTGAATTTCGGATCAACTCGTATTTCAAACGGCAAAAGAAAAATTTTGGCTACTCTCGGCCTAGTATCTGGATTCTGACGTGGCCGGTACTGTTCATCATCGGCTTCGATTTTCATTTTTTTTTATTTTGTGATTTTGACTTGTTTGCGCGCGTGGGTATGTTCCGGAACGTATTAGATTGACGTGAACTGATCCGTAGTTCTGGCGAGATTGGGCAGGCAGTCCGCTAACCCCTTTGGTTCGCCTTAGGGGAAAATGGGGCTGTTACATCATGATTCCAAGATCAAATGTACGTTTATTGCTCTCGTGTGCCAGTGAAATCATTGCACTTGAACACCCAACGCTCAAATAGATCATTTCACATTAACAGTGAGAGGGAGCCCCTTTTTGAGCTCCAGATAACATGAACATGAACCATAAATAGGGTGGAGACGTTGGTGTCCAGCACAAGACTTTCCCAGAACTCATTGAAGCCAAAATCATATCATGAATTCACATGCAAGCACGCATGAGATGCCGTCGAGTAAATAATGCAAGAAACATTTCAATAATAACTTTGGAAACAGTTTAGGGTCACTCACCTCCATGGCTCAGAAACCATCCATCAAATATCATCGCCTTACTCAAATCCAAGCCTTAGATCACAAACGCAAAGCAATCAAGCCCTTTAAAAGTTCGGACAGCACTTCCCCTAAATTTGCTTACTTTTCCAGCCGTCATGGCTTCATTATATTTCTCATTCAAACCCAAAGGTACACACACAACAACAAGTTCATTCAATAGCCATTCAGCCAGCTCCCAGAAGTACAAACACATTTCAAGCTAGGGAAAAGTCCGGAAATGAAAGTTAAGCTCAAACCCAGAAAAATAGTTTTTGACATCATTTTGCGGTAATGGCACCAAAGGCACTACGATTATCGGATGAAGGTCCAAGACCCACCATTTCGAAGCTAAGAGATCGGGCTACAATACTGAAGAAGGCAACTCTGTCCAGTATCGAGTGTAACCAGGTCAAAAATGCAAGATACTACACCAGAACCGTAAAAACAGGTTCACCAATCGCATTCTGGTGCAAACATCATAAATCAACCTACCTAAGTCCAAATTCAGAAATTCCAAAGCCATCCAAAAGATAAGAAACATGGCTACATTTCATCAGAAGACCTCAACAACCAATTCGGAAGCATTCCCAACCAAAATAACCAATTACATACGCAATTCTCACATTCGGGTAAAACCAGGGCAGCAAGGGTAATTCCGTCTTTCCACAAGATACGTTGCTTGGATTGACCTGAAAATTTGAAAATTTCCGGGTTCTCACACTCATTCTTTCAGGGCGACACAAACTCCCCTCCTTAAAAGAATGTCGTCCTCGACATTCCATCTTATACGAATCAAGTCGAGACATCCCGCAAGAATCACTAATATTTCAGACCAAACCCATTGTCCGGCATCCTAAACTTCAAGCCTAGGATACACTACAAGAATCTGAAGCCTAAGCTCTGATACCAACTGTGACGGCCCCACCTCTCCCTAAGGCGAACCAAAGGGTTCGGCGGGCCGCCTGCCCAGCTCTCGCCGGGACTCAGTCGTTCACTACAGTCCTCAAATGAATTACATTATAAATCTCAAATATTACAACATGTTCTTCAATAATTACATGTCATAAGCGAAGCGGAAACTAAATTTTCAACTATACATCAAATGATTCCAAATCCAAACTGTACAAGATATATGCCATCCAACCACATGAATAAGTACTACTCGCCCTTCCTTCGCCTTGAGCCCTGTGGAGGGGAATAAAATCGTTTTGGGGTGAGCTAGAAGCTCAGCGAGTAACCAGTAAAAACAGTCATCAAATATATTTCACAATAATGCATTTCAATGATGTCCTGATTCCAAGATCAAATGTACGTTTATTGCTCTCGTGAGCCAGTGAAATCATCGCACTTGAACACCCAACGCTCAAATAGATTATTTCACATTAACAGTGAGAGGGAGCCCCTTTTTGAGCTCCAGATAACATGAACATGAACCATAAACAGGGTGGAGACGTTGGTGTCCAGCACAAGACTTTCCCAGAACTCATTGAAGCCAAAATCATATCATGAATTCACATGCAAGCACGCATGAGATGCCGTCGAGTAAATAATGCAAGAAACATTTCAATAATAACTTTGGAAACAGTTTAGGGTCACTCACCTCCATGGCTCAGAAACCATCCATCAAATATCATCGCCTTACTCAAATCCAAGCCTTAGATCACTAACGCAAAGCAATCAAGCCCTTTAAAAGTTCGGACAGCACTTCCCCTAAATTTGCTTACTTTTCCAGCCGTCATGGCTTCATTATATTTCTCATTCAAACCCAAAGGTACACACACAACAACAAGTTCATTCAATAGCCATTCAGCCAGCTCCCAGAAGTACAAACACATTTCAAGCTAGGGAAAAGTCCGGAAATGAAAGTTAAGCTCAAACCCAGAAAAATAGTTTTTGACATCATTTTGCGGTAATGGCACCAAAGGCACTACGATTATCGGATGAAGGTCCAAGACCCACCGTTTCGAAGCTAAGAGATCGGGCTACAATACTGAAGAAGGTAACTCTGTCCAGTATCGAGTGTAACCAGGTCAAAAATGCAAGATACTACACCAGAACCGCAAAAACAGGTTCACCAATCGCATTCTGGTGCAAACATCATAAATCAACCTACCTAAGTCCAAATTCAGAAATTCCAAAGCCATCCAAAAGATAAGAAACAGGGCTACATTTCATCAGGAGACCTCAACAACCAATTCGGAAGCATTCCCAATCAAAATAACCAATTACATACGCAATTCTCACATTCGGGTAAAACCAGGGCAGCAAGGGTAATTCCGTCTTTTCACAAGATACGCTGCTCGGATTGACCTGAAAATTAGAAAATTTCCGGGTTCTCACACTAATTCTTTCGGGGCGACACAAACTCCCCTCCTTAAAAGAATGTCGTCCTCGACATTCCATCTTATACCAATCAAGTCGAGACATCCCGCAAGAATCACTAATATTTCAGACCAAACCCACTATCCGGCATCCTAAACTTCAAGCCTAGGATTCACTACAAGAATCTGAAGCCTAAGCTCTGATACCAACTGTGACGGCCCCACCTCCCCCTAAGGCGAACCAAAGGGTTCGGCGGGCCGCCTGCCCAGCTCTCGCCGGGACTCAGTCGTTCACTACAGTCCTCAAATGAATTACAATATAAATCTCAAATATTACAACATGTTCTTCAATAATTACATGTCATAAGCGAAGCGGAAACTAAATTTTCAACTATACATCAAATGATTCCAAATCCAAACTGTACAAGATATATGCCATCCAGCCACATGAATAAGTACTACTCGCCCTTCCTTCGCCTTGAGCCCTGTGGAGGGGAATAAAATCGTTTTGGGGTGAGCTAGAAGCTCAGCGAGTAACCAGTAAAAGCAGTCATCAAATATATTTCACAATAATGCATTTCAATGATGTCATGATTCCAAGATCAAATGTACGTTTATTGCTCTCGTGAGCCAGTGAAATCATTGCACTTGAACACCCAACGCTCAAATAGATCATTTAACATTAACAGTGAGAGGGAGCCCCTTTTTGAGCTCCAGATAACATGAACATGAACCATAAACAGGGTGGAGACGTTGGTGTCCAGCACAAGACTTTCCCAGAACTCATTGAAGCCAAAATCAAATCATGAATTCACATGCAAGCACGCATGAGATGCCGTCGAGTAAATAATGCAAGAAACATTTCAATAATAACTTTGGAAACAGTTTAGGGTCACTCACCTCCATGGCTCAGAAACCATCCATCAAATATCATCGCCTTACTCAAATCCAAGCCTTAGATCACTAACGCAAAGCAATCAAGCCCTTTAAAAGTTCGGACAGCACTTCCCCTAAATTTGCTTACTTTTCCAGCCGTCATGGCTTCATTATATTTATCATTCAAACCCAAAGGTACACACACAACAACAAGTTCATTCAATAGCCATTCAGCCAGCTCCCAGAAGTACAAACACATTTCAAGCTAGGGAAAAGTCCGGAAATGAAAGTTAAGCTCAAACCCAGAAAAATAGTTTTTGACATCATTTTGCGGTAATGACACCAAAGGCACTACGATTATCGGATGAAGGTCCAAGACCCACCGTTTCGAAGCTAAGAGATCGGGCTACAATACTGAAGAAGGTAACTCTGTCCAGTATCGAGTGTAACCAGGTCAAAAATGCAAGATACTACACCAGAACCGCAAAAACAGGTTCACCAATCGCATTCTGGTGCAAACATCATAAATCAACCTACCTAAGTCCAAATTCAGAAATTCCAAAGCCATCCAAAAGATAAGAAACAGGGCTACATTTCATCAGGAGACCTCAACAACCAATTCGGAAGCATTCCCAACCAAAATAACCAATTACATACGCAATTCTCACATTCGGGTAAAACCAGGGCAGCAAGGGTAATTCCGTCTTTTCACAAGATACGCTGCTCGGATTGACCTGAAAATTAGAAAATTTCCGGGTTCTCACACTAATTCTTTCGCGGCGACACAAACTCCCCTCCTTAAAAGAATGTCGTCCTCGACATTCCATCTTATACCAATCAAGTCGAGACATCCCGCAAGAATCACTAATATTTCAGACCAAACCCACTATCCGGCATCCTAAACTTCAAGCCTAGGATTCACTACAAGAATCTGAAGCCTAAGCTCTGATACCAACTGTGACGGCCCCACCTCCCCCTAAGGCGAACCAAAGGGTTCGGCGGGCCGCCTGCCCAGCTCTCGCCGGGACTCAGTCGTTCACTACAGTCCTCAAATGAATTACAATATAAATCTCAAATATTACAACATGTTCTTCAATAATTACATGTCATAAGCGAAGCGGAAACTAAATTTTCAACTATACATCAAATGATTCCAAATCCAAACTGTACAAGATATATGCCATCCAGCCACATGAATAAGTACTACTCGCCCTTCCTTCGCCTTGAGCCCTGTGGAGGGGAATAAAATCGTTTTGGGGTGAGCTAGAAGCTCAGCGAGTAACCAGTAAAAGCAGTCATCAAATATATTTCACAATAATGCATTTCAATGATGTCATGATTCCAAGATCAAATGTACGTTTATTGCTCTCGTGAGCCAGTGAAATCATTGCACTTGAACACCCAACGCTCAAATAGATCATTTAACATTAACAGTGAGAGGGAGCCCCTTTTTGAGCTCCAGATAACATGAACATGAACCATAAACAGGGTGGAGACGTTGGTGTCCAGCACAAGACTTTCCCAGAACTCATTGAAGCCAAAATCAAATCATGAATTCACATGCAAGCACGCATGAGATGCCGTCGAGTAAATAATGCAAGAAACATTTCAATAATAACTTTGGAAACAGTTTAGGGTCACTCACCTCCATGGCTCAGAAACCATCCATCAAATATCATCGCCTTACTCAAATCCAAGCCTTAGATCACTAACGCAAAGCAATCAAGCCCTTTAAAAGTTCGGACAGCACTTCCCCTAAATTTGCTTACTTTTCCAGCCGTCATGGCTTCATTATATTTCTCATTCAAACCCAAAGGTACACACACAACAACAAGTTCATTCAATAGCCATTCAGCCAGCTCCCAGAAGTACAAACACATTTCAAGCTAGGGAAAAGTCCGGAAATGAAAGTTAAGCTCAAACCCAGAAAAATAGTTTTTGACATCATTTTGCGGTAATGGCACCAAAGGCACTACGATTATCGGATGAAGGTCCAAGACCCACCGTTTCGAAGCTAAGAGATCGGGCTACAATACTGAAGAAGGTAACTCTATCCAGTATCGAGTGTAACCAGGTCAAAAATGCAAGATACTACACCAGAACCGTAAAAACAGGTTCACCAATCGCATTCTGGTGCAAACATCATAAATCAACCTACCAAAGGCCAAATTCAGAAATTCCAACGCCATCTGAAAGATATGAAACAGGGCTACATTTCATCAGAAGACCTCAACAACCAATTCAGAAGCATTCCTAACCAAAATAACCAATTACGTACGCAATTCTCACATTCGGGTAAAACCAGGGCAGCAAGGGTAATTCCGTCTTTTCACAAGATACGCTGCTCGGATTGACCTGAAAATTAGAAAATTTCCGGGTTCTCACACTCATTCTTTCGGGGCGACACAAAATCCCTTCCTTAAAAGAATGTCGTCCTCGACAATCCATTTTATACCAATCAAGTCGAGACATCCCGCAAGAATCACTAATATTTCAGACCAAACCCACTGTCCGGCATCCTAAACTTCAAGCCTAGGATACACTACAAGAATCTGAAGCCTAAGCTCTGATACCAACTGTGACGGCTCCACCTCCCTCTAAGGCGAACGAAAGGGTTCGGCGGGCCGCCTGCCCAGCTCTCGCCGGGACTCAGTCGTTCACTACAGTCCTCAAATGAATTACAATATAAATCTCAAATATTACAACATGTTCTTCAATAATTACATGTCATAAGCGAAATGGAAACAAAATTTTCAACTATACATCAAATGATTCCAAATCCAAACTGTACAAGATATATGCCATCCAGCCACATGAATAAGTACTACTCGCCCTTCCTTCGCCTTGAGCCCTGTGGAGGGGAATAAAATCGTTTTGGGGTGAGCTAGAAGCTCAGCGAGTAACCAGTAAAAGCAGTCATCAAATATATTTCACAATAATGCATTTCAATGATGTCATGATTCCAAGATCAAATGTACGTTTATTGCTCTCGTGAGCCAGCGAAATCATTGCACTTGAACATCCAACGCTCAAATAGATCATTTGACATTAACAGTGAGAGGGAGCCCCTTTTTGAGCTCCAGATAACATGAACATGAACCATAAACAGGGTGGAGACGTTGGTGTCCAGCACAAGACTTTCCCAGAACTCATTGAAGCCAAAATCAAATCATGAATTCACATGCAAGCACGCATGAGATGCCGTCGAGTAAATAATGCAAGAAACATTTCAATAATAACTTTGGAAACAGTTTAGGGTCACTCACCTCCATGTCTCAGAAACCATCCATCAAATATCATCGCCTTACTCAAATCCAAGCCTTAGATCACTAACGCAAAGCAATCAAGCCCTTTAAAAGTTCGGACAGCACTTCCCCTGAATTTGCTTACTTTTCCAGCCGTCATGGCTTCATTATATTTCTCATTCAAACCCAAAGGTACACACACAACAACAAGTTCATTCAATAGCCATTCAGCAAGCTCCCAGAAGTACAAATACAAGTCAAGCTAGGGAAAAGTCCGGAAATGAAAGTTAAGCTCAAACCCAGAAAAACAGTTTTTGACATCGTTTTTCGGTAATGACACCAAAGGCACTACGATTATCGGATGAATGTCCAAGACCCACCGTTTCGAAGCTAAGAGATCGGGCTATAATATTGAAAAAGGAAACTCTGTCCAGTATCGAGTGTAACCAGGTCAAAAATGCAAGATACTACACCAGAACCGCAAAAACCGGTTCACCAATCGCATTCTGGTGCAAACATCATGAATCAACCTACCTAAGTCCAAATCCAAAAATTCCAAAACCATCCGAAAGATAAGAAACAAGGCTACATTTCATCAGAAGACCACAACAACCAATTCGGAAGCATTCCCAACCAAAATAATCAATTACAGACGCAATTCTCACATTCGGGTAAAACCAGAGCAGCAAGGGTAATTCCGTCTTTTCACAAGATACGCTGCTCGGATTGACATGAAAATTAGAAAATTTCTGGGTTCTCACACTCATTCTTACGGGGCGTCACAAACTTCCCTCCTGAAAAGAATGTCGTCCTCGACATTCCATCTTGTACCAATCAAGTCGAGACATCCCGCAAGAATCACTAATATTTCAGACCAAACCCACAGTCCGGCATCCTAAACTTCAAGCCTAGGATACGCTACAAGAATCTGAAACCTAAGCTCTGATACCAACTGTGACGGCCCCACCTCCCCCTAAGGCGAACCAAAGGGTTCGGCGGGCCGCCTACCCAGCTCTCGCCGGGACTCAGTCGTTCACTACAGTTCTCAAATGAATTACAATATAAATCTCAAATATTACAACATGTTCTTCAATAATTACATTTCATAAGCGAAGCGGAAAGTAAATTTTCAACTATACATCAAATGATTCCAAATCCAAACTGTACAAGATATATGCCATCCAGCCACATGAATAAGTACTACTCGCCCTTCCTTCGCCTTGAGCCCTGTGGAGGGGAATAAAATCGTTTTGGGGTGAGCTAGAAGCTCAGCGAGTAACCAGTAAAAGCAGTCATCAAATATATTTCACAATAATGCATTTCAATGATGTCATGATTCCAAGATCAAATGTACGTTTATTGCTCTCGTGAGCCAGCGAAATCATTGCACTTGAACATCCAACGCTCAAATAGATCATTTGACATTAACAGTGAGAGGGAGCCCCTTTTTGAGCTCCAGATAACATGAACATGAACCATAAACAGGGTGGAGACGTTGGTGTCCAGCACAAGACTTTCCCAGAACTCATTGAAGCCAAAATCATATCATGAATTCACATGCAAGCACGCATGAGATGCCGTCGAGTAAATAATGCAAGAAACATTTCAATAATAACTTTGGAAACAGTTTAGGGTCACTCACCTCCATGTCTCAGAAACCATCCATCAAATATCATCGCCTTACTCAAATCCAAGCCTTAGATCACTAACGCAAAGCAATCAAGCCCTTTAAAAGTTCGGACAGCACTTCCCCCGAATTTGCTTACTTTTCCAGCCGTCATGGCTTCATTAGATTTTTCATTCAAACCCAAAGGTACACACACAACAACAAGTTCATTCAATAGCCATTCAGCAAGCTCCCAGAAGTACAAATACAAGTCAAGCTAGGGAAAAGTCCGGAAATGAAAGTTAAGCTCAAACCTAGAAAAATAGTTTTTGACATCATTTTACGGTAATGGCACCAAAGGCACTACGATTATCAGATGAAGGTCCAAGACCCACCGTTTCGAAGCTAAGAGATCGGGCTACAATGTTGAAGAAGGCAACTCTGTCCAGTATCGAGTGTAACCTGGTCAAAAATGCAAGATACTACACCAGAACCGTAAAAATAGGTTCACCAATCGCATTCTGGTGCAAACATCATAAATCAACCTACCTAAGTCCAAATCGAGAAATTCCAAAGCCATGCGAAAGCTAAGAAACAGGTCTACATTTCATCAGAAGACCTCAACAACCAATTCGGAAGCATTCCCAACCAAAATAACCAATTACATACGCAATTCTCACATTCGGGTAAAACCAGGGCAGCAAGGGTAATTCCGTCTTTTCACAAGATACGCTGCTCGGATTGACCTGAAAATTAGAAAATTTCCGGGTTCTCACACTCATTCTTTCGGGGCGACACAAACTCCCTTCCTTAAAAGAATGTCGTCCTCGACATTCCATCTTATACCAATCAAGTCGAGACATCCCGCAAGAATCACTAATATTTCAGACCAAACCCACTGTCCGGCATCCTAAACTTCAAGCCTAGGATACACTACAAGAATCTGAAGCCTAAGCTCTGATACCAACTGTGACGGCCCCACCTCCCCCTAAGGCGAACCAAAGGGTTCGGCGGGCCGCCTGCCCAGCTCTCGCCGGGACTCAGTCGTTCACTACAGTCCTCAAATGAATTACAACATAAATCTCAAATATTACAACATGTTCTTCAATAATTACATGTCATAAGCGAAGCGGAAACTAAATTTTCAACTATACATCAAATGATTCCAAATCCAAACTGTACAAGATATATGCCATCCAGCCACATGAATAAGTACTACTCGCCCTTCCTTCGCCTTGAGCCCTGTGGAGGGGAATAAAATCGTTTTGGGGTGAGCTAAAAGCTCAGCGAGTAACCAGTAAAAGCAGTCATCAAATATATTTCACAATAATGCATTTCAATGATGTCATGATTCCAAGATCAAATGTACGTTTATTGCTCTCGTGAGCCAGCGAAATCATTGCACTTGAACATCCAACGCTCAAATAGATCATTTGACATTAACAGTGAGAGGGAGCCCCTTTTTGAGCTCCAGATAACATGAACATGAACCATAAACAGGGTGGAGACGTTGGTGTCCAGCACAAGACTTTCCCAGAACTCATTGAAGCCAAAATCATATCATGAGTTCACATGCAAGCACGCATGAGATGCCGTCGAGTAAATAATGCAAGAAACATTTCAATAATAACTTTGGAAACAGTTTAGGGTCACTCACCTCCATGTCTCAGAAACCATCCATCAAATATCATCGCCTTACTCAAATCCAAGCCTTAGATCACTAACGCAAAGCAATCAAGCCCTTTAAAAGTTCGGACAGCACTTCCCCTGAATTTGCTTACTTTTCCAGCCGTCATGGCTTCATTATATTTCTCATTCAAACCCAAAGGTACACACACAACAACAAGTTCATTCAATAGCCATTCAGCAAGCTCCCAGAAGTACAAATACAAGTCAAGCTAGGGAAAAGTCCGGAAATGAAAGTTAAGCTCAAACCCAGAAAAACAGTTTTTGACATCATTTTTCGGTAATGACACCAAAGGCACTACGATTATCGGATGAATGTCCAAGACCCACCGTTTCGAAGCTAAGAGATCGGGCTATAATATTGAAAAAGGAAACTCTGTCCAGTATCGAGTGTAACCAGGTCAAAAATGCAAGATACTACACCAGAACCGTAAAAACCGGTTCACCAATCGCATTCTGGTGCAAACATCATGAATCAACCTACCTAAGTCCAAATCCAAAAATTCCAAAACCATCCGAAAGATAAGAAACAAGGCTACATTTCATCAGAAGACCTCAACAACCAATTCGGAAGCATTCCCAACCAAAATAATCAATTACAGACGCAATTCTCACATTCGGGTAAAACCAGGGCAGCAAGGGTAATTCCGTCTTTTCACAAGATACGCTGCTCGGATTGACCTGAAAATTAGAAAATTTCCGGGTTCTCACACTCATTCTTTCGGGGCGACACAAACTCCCTTCCTTAAAAGAATGTCGTCCTCGACATTCCATCTTATACCAATCAAGTCGAGACATCCCGCAAGAATCACTAATATTTCAGACCAAACCCACTGTCCGGCATCCTAAACTTCAAGCCTAGGATACACTACAAGAATCTGAAGCCTAAGCTCTGATACCAACTGTGACGGCCCCACCTCCCCCTAAGGCGAACCAAAGGGTTCGGCGGGCCGCCTGCCCAGCTCTCGCCGGGACTCAGTCGTTCACTACAGTCCTCAAATGAATTACAATATAAATCTCAAATATTACAACATGTTCTTCAATAATTACATGTCATAAGCGAAGCGGAAACTAAATTTTCAACTATACATCAAATGATTCCAAATCCAAACTGTACAAGATATATGCCATCCAGCCACATGAATAAGTACTACTCGCCCTTCCTTCGCCTTGAGCCCTGTGGAGGGGAATAAAATCGTTTTGGGGTGAGCTAGAAGCTCAGCGAGTAACCAGTAAAAGCAGTCATCAAATATATTTCACAATAATGCATTTCAATGATGTCATGATTCCAAGATCAAATGTACGTTTATTGCTCTCGTGAGCCAGCGAAATCATTGCACTTGAACATCCAACGCTCAAATAGATCATTTGACATTAACAGTGAGAGGGAGCCCCTTTTTGAGCTCCAGATAACATGAACATGAACCATAAACAGGGTGGAGACGTTGGTGTCCAGCACAAGACTTTCCCAGAACTCATTGAAGCCAAAATCATATCATGAATTCACATGCAAGCACGCATGAGATGCCGTCGAGTAAATAATGCAAGAAACATTTCAATAATAACTTTGGAAACAGTTTAGGGTCACTCACCTCCATGGCTCAGAAACCATCCATCAAATATCATCGCCTTACTCAAATCCAAGCCTTAGATCACTAACGCAAAGCAATCAAGCCCTTTAAAAGTTCGGACAGCACTTCCCCTAAATTTGCTTACTTTTCCAGCCGTCATGGCTTCATTATATTTCTCATTCAAACCCAAAGGTACACACACAACAACAAGTTCATTCAATAGCCATTCAGCCAGCTCCCAGAAGTACAAACACATTTCAAGCTAGGGAAAAGTCCGGAAATGAAAGTTAAGCTCAAACCCAGAAAAATAGTTTTTGACATCATTTTGCGGTAATGACACCAAAGGCACTACGATTATCGGATGAAAGTCCAAGACCCACCGTTTCGAAGCTAAGAGATCGGGCTACAATACTGAAGAAGGTAACTCTGTCCAGTATCGAGTGTAACCAGGTCAAAAATGCAAGATACTACACCAGAACCGCAAAAACAGGTTCACCAATCGCATTCTGGTGCAAACATCATAAATCAACCTACCTAAGTCCAAATTCAGAAATTCCAAAGCCATCCAAAAGATAAGAAACAGGGCTACATTTCATCAGGAGACCTCAACAACCAATTCGGAAGCATTCCCAACCAAAATAACCAATTACATACGCAATTCTCACATTCGGGTAAAACCAGGGCAGCAAGGGTAATTCCGTCTTTTCACAAGATACGCTGCTCGGATTGACCTGAAAATTAGAAAATTTCCGGGTTCTCACACTAATTCTTTCGGGGCGACACAAACTCCCCTCCTTAAAAGAATGTCGTCCTCGACATTCCATCTTATACCAATCAAGTCGAGACATCCCGCAAGAATCACTAATATTTCAGACCAAACCCACTATCCGGCATCCTAAACTTCAAGCCTAGGATTCACTACAAGAATCTGAAGCCTAAGCTCTGATACCAACTGTGACGGTCCCACCTCCCCCTAAGGCGAACCAAAGGGTTCGGCGGGCCGCCTGCCCAGCTCTCGCCGGGACTCAGTCGTTCACTACAGTCCTCAAATGAATTACAATATAAATCTCAAATATTACAACATGTTCTTCAATAATTACATGTCATAAGCGAAGCGGAAACTAAATTTTCAACTATACATCAAATGATTCCAAATCCAAACTGTACAAGATATATGCCATCCAGCCACATGAATAAGTACTACTCGCCCTTCCTTCGCCTTGAGCCCTGTGGAGGGGAATAAAATCGTTTTGGGGTGAGCTAGAAGCTCAGCGAGTAACCAGTAAAAGCAGTCATCAAATATATTTCACAATAATGCATTTCAATGATGTCATGATTCCAAGATCAAATGTACGTTTATTGCTCTCGTGAGCCAGTGAAATCATTGCACTTGAACACCCAACGCTCAAATAGATCATTTACCATTAACAGTGAGAGGGAGCCCCTTTTTGAGCTCCAGATAACATGAACATGAACCATAAACAGGGTGGAGACGTTGGTGTCCAGCACAAGACTTTCCCAGAACTCATTGAAGCCAAAATCAAATCATGAATTCACATGCAAGCACGCATGAGATGCCGTCGAGTAAATAATGCAAGAAACATTTCAATAATAACTTTGGAAACAGTTTAGGGTCACTCACCTCCATGGCTCAGAAACCATCCATCAAATATCATCGCCTTACTCAAATCCAAGCCTTAGATCACTAACGCAAAGCAATCAAGCCCTTTAAAAGTTCGGACAGCACTTCCCCTAAATTTGCTTACTTTTCCAGCCGTCATGGCTTCATTATATTTCTCATTCAAACCCAAAGGTACACACACAACAACAAGTTCATTCAATAGCCATTCAGCCAGCTCCCAGAAGTACAAACACATTTCAAGCTAGGGAAAAGTCCGGAAATGAAAGTTAAGCTCAAACCCAGAAAAATAGTTTTTGACATCATTTTGCGGTAATGGCACCAAAGGCACTACGATTATCGGATGAAGGTCCAAGACCCACCGTTTCGAAGCTAAGAGATCGGGCTACAATACTGAAGAAGGTAACTCTATCCAGTATCGAGTGTAACCAGGTCAAAAATGCAAGATACTACACCAGAACCGTAAAAACAGGTTCACCAATCGCATTCTGGTGCAAACATCATAAATCAACCTACCTAAGTCCAAATTCAGAAATTCGAAAGCCATTCAAAAGATAAGAAACAGGGCTACATTTCATCAGGAGACCTCAACAACCAATTCGGAAGCATTCCCAACCAAAATAACCAATTACATACGCAATTCTCACATTCGGGTAAAACCAGGGCAGCAAGGGTAATTCCGTCTTTTCACAAGATACGCTGCTCGGATTGACCTGAAAATTAGAAAATTTCCGGGTTCTCACACTAATTCTTTCGCGGCGACACAAACTCCCCTCCTTAAAAGAATGTCGTCCTCGACATTCCATCTTATACCAATCAAGTCGAGACATCCCGCAAGAATCACTAATATTTCAGACCAAACCCACTATCCGGCATCCTAAACTTCAAGCCTAGGATTCACTACAAGAATCTGAAGCCTAAGCTCTGATACCAACTGTGACGGCCCCACCTCCCCCTAAGGCGAACCAAAGGGTTCGGCGGGCCGCCTGCCCAGCTCTCGCCGGGACTCAATCGTTCACTACAGTCCTCAAATGAATTACAATATAAATCTCAAATATTACAACATGTTCTTCAATAATTACATGTCATACATTTCAATGATGTCATGATTCCAAGATCAAATGTACGTTTATTGCTCTCGTGAGCCAGTGAAATCATTGCACTTGAACACCCAACGCTCAAATAGATCATTTAACATTAACAGTGAGAGGGAGCCCCTTTTTGAGCTCCAGATAACATGAACATGAACCATAAACAGGGTGGAGACGTTGGTGTCCAGCACAAGACTTTCCCAGAACTCATTGAAGCCAAAATCAAATCATGAATTCACATGCAAGCACGCATGAGATGCCGTCGAGTAAATAATGCAAGAATCATTTCAATAATAACTTTGGAAACAGTTTAGGGTCACTCACCTCCATGGCTCAGAAACCATCCATCAAATATCATCGCCTTACTCAAATCCAAGCCATAGATCACAAACGCAAAGCAATCAAGCCCTTTAAAAGTTCGGATAGCACTTCCCCTAAATTTGCTTACTTTTCCAGCCGTCATGGCTTCATTATATTTATCTTTCAAACCCAAATGTACACACACAACAACAAGTTCATTCAATAGCCATTCAGCCAGCTCCCAGAAGTACAAACACATTTCAAGCTAGGGAAAAGTCCGGAAATGAAAGTTAAGCTCAAACCCAGAAAAACAGTTTTTGACATCATTTTGCGGTAATGGCACCAAAGGCACTACGATTATCGGATGAAGGTCCAAGACCCACCATTTCGAAGCCAAGAGATTGGGCTACAATGCGAAAAAGGTAACTCTGTCCAGTATCGAGTGTAACCAGGTAAAAAATGCAAGATACTACACCAGAGCCGCAAAAACAGGTTCACCAATCGCATTCTGGTGCAAACATCATAAATCAACCTACCAAAGGCCAAATTCAGAAATTCCAACGCCATCTGAAAGATATGAAACAGGGCTACATTTCATCAGAAGACCTCAACAACCAATTCAGAAGCATTCCTAACCAAAATAACCAATTACGTACGAAATTCTCACATTCGGGTAAAACCAGGGCAGCAAGGGTAATTCCGTCTTTTCACAAGATACGCTGCTCGGATTGACCTGAAAATTAGAAAATTTCCGGGTTCTCACACTCATTCTTTCGGGGCGACACAAACTCCCTTCCTTGAAAGAATGTCGTCCTCGACATTCCATCTTATACCAATCAAGTCGAGACATCCCGCAAGAATCACTAATATTTCAGACCAAACCCACTGTCCGGCATCCTAAACTTCAAGCCTAGGATACACTACAAGAATCTGAAGCCTAAGCTCTGATACCAACTGTGACGGCCCCACCTCCCCCTAAGGCGAACCAAAGGGTTCGGCGGGCCGCCTGCCCAGCTCTCGCCGGGACTCAGTCGTTCACTACAGTCCTCAAATGAATTACAATATAAATCTCAAATATTACAACATGTTCTTCAATAATTACATGTCATAAGCGAAGTGAAAACTAAATTTTCAACTATACATCAAATGACTCCAAATCCAAACTGTACAAGATATATGCCATCCAGCCACATGAATAAGTACTACTCGCCCTTCCTTCGCCTTGAGCCCTGTGGAGGGGAATAAAATCGTTTTGGGGTGAGCTAGAAGCTCAGCGAGTAACCAGTAAAAGCAGTCATCAAATATATTTCACAATAATGCATTTCAATGATGTCATGATTCCAAGATCAAATGTACGTTTATTGCTCTCGTGAGCCAGTGAAATCATTGCACTTGAACACCCAACGCTCAAATAGATCATTTAACATTAACAGTGAGAGGGAGCCCCTTTTTGAG
Organism: Coffea arabica; assembly: GCF_036785885.1. Classification (NCBI taxonomy): domain Eukaryota; kingdom Viridiplantae; phylum Streptophyta; class Magnoliopsida; order Gentianales; family Rubiaceae; genus Coffea; species Coffea arabica. The sequence continues at coordinate 18,159,522 of NC_092318.1, read as the reverse complement.
CTCCAGATAACATGAACATGAATCATAAACAGGGTGGAGACGTTGGTGTCCAGCACAAGACTTTCCCCTAACTCATTAAAGCCAAAATCATATCATGAGTTCACATGCAAGCACGCATGAGATGCCGTCGAGTAAATAATGCAAGAAACATTTCAATAATAACTTTGGAAACAGTTTAGGGTCACTCACTTCCATGGCTCAGAAACTATCCATCAAATATCATCGCCTTACTCAAATCCAAGCCTTAGATCACAAACGCAAAGTAATCAAGCCCTTTAAAAGTTCGGACAGCACTTCCCCTAAATTTGCTTACTTTTCCAGCCGTCATGGCTTCATTATATTTCTCATTCAAACCCAAAGGTACACACACAACAACAAGTTCATTCAATAGCCATTCAGCCAGCTCCCAGAAGTACAAACACATTTCAAGCTAGGGAAAAGTCCGGAAATGAAAGTTAAGCTCAAACCCAGAAAAATAGTTTTTGACATCATTTTACGGTAATGGCACCAAAGGCACTACGATTATCGGATGAAGGTCCAAGACCCACCGTTTCGAAGCCAAGAGATCGGGCTACAATGTGACGCCCCGAAAAAAAATGAGTTTTAGAACCCGGAAATTTTCTAATTTTCTAGGGTTTATTTTTTTTAAACGCCCGCCTTTTCTACATTTTCTTTATTAGAAAAATTCCCCAGATAAAGTTTATGAGCAAAAATAGTTTTAAAATGATTTTCTAGTATCAGTTAGTTTTTGAGAAATTAAGGATATATATATATCGGACGTGAGACCCACTAGTGCGAAAGTTCGAAAAAATTCGGCCAATAACGTTAAGTTTCGGATACTGGTTGAAATTTATCGGGTGTTAAGAGATAAGTAGAGGAGGTGAAGTGATTGATGTGAGAGGAAACAAAAGGATAGAAATGCATTTAATGAAGTGACACGTGTCACTTTGTGAGTGGTTGAAGCCTAAGACAACTATTCACCTTTTTGACCTTTCTTACCCTTGGATTAAATATCTCAAAAATTGACTAAAAATTCACTCTTTCTTTCTCCTTGTTGGCCGGCCACCTTAAGCTCAAGAAGAAAGAAAACTTCTCCAATTTTAAGCTTCCAACTAGCTCAAATCATCCAAACCAATTGCTTACAATTGTTTCTACTCCATAAAATCCCTCCATTTGGTGCTAGTAAGTGATTTTGTGGAAGTGTTCAAGGAAGCTAAGGTGTTCTACAACTCCTCTTCTCTTGTTTACTAGGTAAGTGGTGATTGACCTTCCTCCTACACCTAATGATGCTTAATTTGTGCTTAGTGGAAGCTAAAGTGCTGAAATTTGTGGTTTATTTCTTGGTTTGAGATGAATTGGTTAAGTTTTTATTTTATTGAGGAATTTTCTGGTTTAATGTGATCATGATGTTGTGGTTATTTATGATGGTTGGTAATGAGGGGTTATGACTCTAGTGGATGTAAATGATTGGTAATTGCAACCAATTTTGGGTTTGGAAGGAATTTGGGGAAGTTAGGGTTTCATAACCCCAATTCTGTCCGGTTTTGGATCATATGGTTAGAGGCCGAATTGGCCTTTACTTAAAACATGAAAGTTGTAGGTATTGATGTGTTTGAGGTTCCTGTAAAATTTCAGGTCATTTAGAGTAGTGTAGAGTGAGAAATGTCGATTTTACTGTTTCTGTTCTGGGTTGATCAGGATGGCCGAACTACGCCTGTAATCGTCTGTTTTGACTGGAATTGCTTTGGATTTGGTGGTTGAGGTCTTCTGATGAAATGTATCTTGATGTCCTAGCTATCATATGCCTTTGGAATTTCTGCATTCGGACCTGTATAGACTGAGTTGGACTAATTACAGCATAGTGTAATTTGTAAACCTGCAATTACGGTTCTGGTTTGGTATTCTGCATATTTGACCTAGTTGTTCTAGGATTTGGACTTAGTGGTCTTCTACATTGTTGTAGCCCTGTCTCTTAGCTTCAAAACGGTGGGTCTTGCATCTTCATCCGACCATTGTAGTGCTTTTGGCACCATTACCGCAAAATGACGTCAAAACTGTTTTTCTGGTTTGAGCTAAACTTTCATTTCCGGACTTTTCCCTAGCTTGACTTGTACTAGTACTACTTGGAGTTTGCTGAATGGCTATTGGATGAACTTGTTGTTGTGTGTGTACCTTTGGGACTGGCTGAGAATATAATGAAGCCATGATGGCTGGAAAAGTAAGCAAATTCAGGGGAAGTGCTGTCCGAACTTTGAAAGGACTTGATTGCATTGAGTGTATGATGGATGATTGCTGAGCCATTGAGGTGAGTGACCTCAAACTATTTCTAAAATTATTTATGAACCATTTCTTGCATTATTTACTTTTGAACTATTTTCAAAGTTACTTTTGGAACTGTTTTCTTACATATCATGCGTGCTTGCATATCAGTGTCTTGTTATTATTGATTTTGCTTTCAATGATTGTTAAAATGAGTTTTCTAGGCGAGTGTGTATTTTATCGCACTCGACCTAAATAAATATGAAATTTGCAATGATTAATGATTAAATGCTACTTGCGCATGAATGTAAGCCTTTTGGGCTGAACTGGCCATTGCCCCTTGTTACCGGTCGTCTCGAGCCAGAAGCGGACTCGGTCGGGCGACTAGGAACTTGGGTGAACGTTTCGGTATACTCGAGTATTACCTTGTAGGTTGGTGGAGGTTGGTGGAGCCTGGTCAATGTCCAGGAAAGGTTGAATGAACGAACGAACGAACGAGGGTTTTATTGGTAAATGAAAAATGCATTTTCAAATGAATGAAGGAAAGGGGAATGACAGGAGAACGAACGAAGGAACGAAGGAACGAATGAACGAACGAACGTATCCTTTTCATGTATGGTTTCTAGTAAATGTTGTAATTGTTTCTTGACTTATCGTTTGATTTATGACATCATTGAAATGAAATATTGTGAAACCGATTTGATTACTGATTTTACTGGTTACTCGCTGAGCTTCTAGCTCACCCCAAAAATGTTTTATTCCCCTCCACAGGGCTCAAGGCGAAGGAGTGGCTTGTAGTGTTTATTCATGGATTATCTCATGTGTGGCTTGAATTTGGATTTCCTTTTTGCGTAATGGTTCATATTGGGATTGTATTGAACGTTTAGAATTGATTGGATGTGTAATAGTCTAGTTTTGGACTTCCTCCTGTATAATAATTGTGATCAAGGATCAGAGTGGCGCAGTGGAAGCGTGGACGCTTCGCTTTTGATATGTAAAGTTTGGGAACCTTTGATGTATATTTGATATATATATCTTGTAATCTGTTTGAGTAATGTAGTGAACGACTGAGTCCCGGCGAGAGCTGGGCAGGCGGCCCGCCGAATCCCTCTGGTTCACCTTAGGGGGAGGTGGGGCCGTGACATACAATGCTGAAGAAGGCAACTCTGTCCAGTATCGAGTGTAACCAGGTCAAAAATGCAAGATACTACACCAGAACCGCAAAAACAGGTTCACCAATCGCATTCTGGTGCAAACATCATAAATCAACCTACCTAAGTCCAAATTCAGAAATTCCAAACCTATCCGAAAGATAAGAAACAGGGCTACATTTCATCAGAAGACCTCAACAACCAATTCGGAAGCATTCTTAACCAAAATAACCAATTACATACGCAATTCTCACATTCGGGTAAAACCAGGGCAGCAAGGGTAATTCCGTCTTTTCACAAGATACGCTGCTCGGATTGACATGAAAATTAGAAAATTTTCGGGTTCTCACACTCATTCTTTCGGGGCGACACAAACTCCCTTCCTTAAAAGAATGTCGTCCTCGACATTCCATCTTATACCAATCAAGTCGAGACATCCCGCAAGAATCACTAATATTTCAGACCAAACCCACTGTCCGGCATCCTAAACTTCAAGCCAAGGATTCACTACAAGAATCTGAAGCCTAAGCTCTGATACCAACTGTGACGGCCCCACCTCCCCCTAAGGCGAACCAAAGGGTTCGGCGGGCCGCCTGCCCTGCTCTCGCCGGGACTCAGTCGTTCACTACAGTCCTCAAATGAATTACAATATAAATCTCAAATATTACAACATGTTCTTCAATAATTACATGTCATAAGCGAAGCGGAAACTAAATTTTCAACTATACATCAAATGATTCCAAATCCAAACTGTACAAGATATATGCCATCCAGCCACATGAATAAGTACTACTCGCCCTTCCTTCGCCTTGAGCCCTGTGGAGGGGAATAAAATCATTTTGGGGTGAGCTAGAAGCTCAGCGAGTAACCAGTAAAAGCAGTCATCAAATATATTTCACAATAATGCATTTCAATGATGTCATGATTCCAAGATCAAATGTACATTTATTGCTCTCGTGAGCCAGTGAAATCATTGCACTTGAACACCCAACGCTCAAATAGATCATTTAACATTAACAGTGAGAGGGAGCCCCTTTTTGAGCTCCAGATAACATGAACATGAACCATAAACAGGGTGGAGACGTTGGTGTCCAGCACAAGACTTTCCCAGAACTCATTGAAGCCAAAATCATATCATGAATTCACATGCAAGCACGCATGAGATGCCGTCGAGTAAATAATGCAAGAAACATTTCAATAATAACTTTGGAAACAGTTTAGGGTCACTCACCTCCATGGCTCAGAAACCATCCATCAAATATCATCGCCTTACTCAAATCCAAGCCTTCGATCACTAACGCAAAGCAATCAAGCCCTTTAAAAGTTCGGACAGCACTTCCCCTAAATTTGCTTACTTTTCCAGCCGTCATGGCTTCATTATATTTCTCATTCAAACCCAAAGGTACACACACAACAACAAATTCATTCAATAGCCATTCAGCCAGCTCCCAGAAGTACAAACACATTTCAAGATAGGGAAAAGTCCGGAAATGAAAGTTAAGCTCAAACCCAGAAAAATAGTTTTTGACATCATTTTGCGGTAATGGCACCAAAGGCACTACGATTATTGGATGAAGGTCCAAGACCCACCGTTTCGAAGCTAAGAGATCGGGCTACAATGCTGAAGAAGGCAACTCTGTCCAGTATCGAGTGTAACCAGGTCAAAAATGCAAGATACTACACCAGAACCGCAAAAACAGGTTCACCAATCGCATTCTGGTGCAAACATCATAAATCAAGCTACCAAAGTCCAAATTCAGAAATTCCAAAGCCATCCGAAAGATAAGAAACAGGGCTACATTTCATCAGAAGACCTCAACAACCAATTCGGAAGCATTCCTAACCAAAATAACCAATTACATACGCAATTCTCACATTCGGGTAAAACCAGGGCAGCAAGGGTAATTCCATCTTTTCACAAGATACGCTGCTCGGATAGACATGAAAATTAGAAAATTTCCGGGTTCTCACACTCATTCTTTCGGGGCGTCACAAACTCCCTTCCTTAAAAGAATGTCGTCCTCGACATTCCATCTTATACCAATCAAGTCGAGACATCCCGCAAGAATCACTAATATTTCAGACCAAACCCACTGTCCGGCATCCTAAACTTCAAGCCAAGGATTCACTACAAGAATCTGAAGCCTAAGCTCTGATACCAACTGTGACGGCCCCACCTCCCCCTAAGGCGAACCAAAGGGTTCGGCGGGCCGCCTGCCCAGCTCTCGCCGGGACTCAGTCGTTCACTATAGTCCTCAAATGAATTACAATATAAATCTCAATTATTACAACATGTTCTTCAATAATTACATGTCATAAGCGAAGCGGAAACTAAATTTTCAACTATACATCAAATGATTCCAAATCCAAACTGTACAAGATATATTCCATCCAGCCACATGAATAAGTACTACTCGCCCTTCCTTCGCCTTGAGCCCTGTGGAGGGGAATAAAATCATTTTGGGGTGAGCTAGAAGCTCAGCGAGTAACCAGTAAAAGCAGTCATCAAATATATTTCACAATAATGCATTTCAATGATGTCATGATTCAAAGATCAAATGTACGTTTATTGCTCTCTTGAGCCAGCGAAATCATTGCACTTGAACATCCAACGCTCAAATAGATCATTTGACATTAACAGTGAGAGGGAGCCCCTTTTTGAGCTCCAGATAACATGAACATGAACCATAAACAGGGTGGAGACGTTGGTGTCCAGCACAAGACTTTCCCAGAACTCATTGAAGCCAAAATCATATCATGAATTCACATGCAAGCACGCATGAGATGCCGTCGAGTAAATAATGCAAGAAACATTTCAATAATAACTTTGGAAACAGTTTAGGGTCACTCACCTCCATGGCTCAGAAACCATCCATCAAATATCATCGCCTTACTCAAATCCAAGCCTTCGATCACTAACGCAAAGCAATCAAGCCCTTTAAAAGTTCGGACAGCACTTCCCCTAAATTTGCTTACTTTTCCAGCCGTCATGGCTTCATTATATTTCTCATTCAAACCCAAAGGTACACACACAACAACAAATTCATTCAATAGCCATTCAGCCAGCTCCCAGAAGTACAAACACATTTCAAGATAGGGAAAAGTCCGGAAATGAAAGTTAAGCTCAAACCCAGAAAAATAGTTTTTGACATCATTTTGCGGTAATGGCACCAAAGGCACTACGATTATTGGATGAAGGTCCAAGACCCACCGTTTCGAAGCTAAGAGATCGGGCTACAATGCTGAAGAAGGCAACTCTGTCCAGTATCGAGTGTAACCAGGTCAAAAATGCAAGATACTACACCAGAACCGCAAAAACAGGTTCACCAATCGCATTCTAGTGCAAACATCATAAATCAAGCTACCAAAGTCCAAATTCAGAAATTCCAAAGCCATCCGAAAGATAAGAAACAGGGCTACATTTCATCAGAAGACCTCAACAACCAATTCGGAAGCATTCCTAACCAAAATAACCAATTACATACGCAATTCTCACATTCGGGTAAAACCAGGGCAGCAAGGGTAATTCCGTCTTTTCACAAGATACGCTGCTCGGATAGACATGAAAATTAGAAAATTTCCGGGTTCTCACACTCATTCTTTCGGGGCGTCACAAACTCCCTTCCTTAAAAGAATGTCGTCCTCGACATTCCATCTTATACCAATCAAGTCGAGACATCCCGCAAGAATCACTAATATTTCAGACCAAACCCACTGTCCGGCATCCTAAACTTCAAGCTAAGGATTCACTACAAGAATCTGAAGCCTAAGCTCTGATACCAACTGTGACGGCCCCACCTCCCCCTAAGGCGAACCAAAGGGTTCGGCGGGCCGCCTGCCCAGCTCTCGCCGGGACTCAGTCGTTCACTATAGTCCTCAAATGAATTACAATATAAATCTCAATTATTACAACATGTTCTTCAATAATTACATGTCATAAGCGAAGCGGAAACTAAATTTTCAACTATACATCAAATGATTCCAAATCCAAACTGTACAAGATATATGCCATCCAGCCACATGAATAAGTACTACTCGCCCTTCCTTCGCCTTGAGCCCTGTGGAGGGGAATAAAATCATTTTGGGGTGAGCTAGAAGCTCAGCGAGTAACCAGTAAAAGCAGTCATCAAATATATTTCACAATAATGCATTTCAATGATGTCATGATTCCAAGATCAAATGTACGTTTATTGCTCTCGTGAGCCAGCGAAATCATTGCACTTGAACATCCAACGCTCAAATAGATCATTTGACATTAACAGTGAGAGGGAGCCCCTTTTTGAGCTCCAGATAACATGAACATGAACCATAAACAGGGTGGAGACGTTGGTGTCCAGCACAAGACTTTCCCAGAACTCATTGAAGCCAAAATCATATCATGAATTCACATGCAAGCACGCATGAGATGCCGTCGAGTAAATAATGCAAGAAACATTTCAATAATAACTTTGGAAACAGTTTAGGGTCACTCACCTCCATGTCTCAGAAACCATCCATCAAATATCATCGCCTTACTCAAATCCAAGCCTTAGATCACTAACGCAAAGCAATCAAGCCCTTTAAAAGTTCGGACAGCACTTCCCCTGAATTTGCTTACTTTTCCAGCCGTCATGGCTTCATTAGATTTCTCATTCAAACCCAAAGGTACACACACAACAACAAGTTCATTCAATAGCCATTCAGCAAGCTCCCAGAAGTACAAATACAAGTGAAGCTAGGGAAAAGTCCGGAAATGAAAGTTGAGCTCAAACCCAGAAAAACAGTTTTTGACATCATTTTTCGGTAATGACACCAAAGGCACTACGATTATCGGATGAAGGTCCAAGACCCACCATTTCGAAGCTAAGAGATCGGGCTACAATGTTGAAAAAGGAAACTCTGTCCAGTATCGAGTGTAACCAGGTCAAAAATGCAAGATACTACACTAGAACCGCAAAAACCGGTTCACCAATCGCATTCTGGTGCAAACATCATGAATCAACCTACCTAAATCCAAATCCAAAAATTCCAAAACCATCCGAAAGATAAGAAACAAGGCTACATTTCATCAGAAGACCTCAACAACCAATTCGGAAGCATTCCCAACCAAAATAATCAATTACAGACGCAATTCTCACATTCGGGTAAAACCAGGGCAGCAAGGGTAATTCCGTCTTTTCACAAGATACGCTGCTCGGATTGAAATGAAAATTAGAAAATTTCCGGGTTCTCACACTCATTCTTACGGGGCGTCACAAACTTCCCTCCTGAAAAGAATGTCGTCCTCGACATTCCATCTTGTACCAATCAAGTCGAGACATCCCGCAAGAATCACTACAATTTCAGACCAAACCCACAGTCCGGCATCCTAAACTTCAAGCCTAGGATACGCTACAAGAATCTGAAACCTAAGCTCTGATACCAACTGTGACGGCCCCACCTCCCCCTAAGGCGAACCAAAGGGTTTGGCGGGCCGCCTACGCAGCTCTCGCCGGGACTCAGTCGTTCACTACAGTCCTCAAATGAATTACAATATAAATCTCAAATATTACAACATGTTCTTCAATAATTACATGTGATAAGCGAAGCGGAAAGTAAATTTTCAACTATACATCAAATGATTCCAAATCCAAACTGTACAAGATATATGCCATCCAGCCACATGAATAAGTACTACTCGCCCTTCCTTCGCCTTGAGCCCTGTGGAGGGGAATAAAATCATTTTGGGGTGAGCTAGAAGCTCAGCGAGTAACCAGTAAAAGCAGTCATCAAATATATTTCACAATAATGCATTTCAATGATGTCATGATTCCAAGATCAAATGTACGTTTATTGCTCTCGTGAGCCAGCGAAATCATTGCACTTGAACATCCAACGCACAAATAGATCATTTGACATTAACAGTGAGAGGGAGCCCCTTTTTGAGCTCCAGATAACATGAACATGAACCATAAACAGGGTGGAGACGTTGGTGTCCAACACAAGACTTTCCCCTAACTCATTGAAGCCAAAATCATATCATGAATTCACATGCAAGCACGCATGAGATGCCGTCGAGTAAATAATGCAAGAAACATTTCAATAATAACTTTGGAAACAGTTTAGGGTCACTCACCTCCATGGCTCAGAAACTATCCATCAAATATCATCGCCTTACTCAAATCCAAGCCTTAGATCACAAACGCAAAGTAATCAAGCCCTTTAAAAGTTCGGACAGCACTTCCCCTAAATTTGCTTACTTTTCCAGCCGTCATGGTTTCATTATATTTCTCATTCAAACCCAAAGGTACACACACAACAACAAGTTCATTCAATAGCCATTCAGCCAGCTCCCAGAAGTACAAACACATTTCAAGCTAGGGAAAAGTCCGGAAATGAAAGTTAAGCTCAAACCCAGAAAAATAGTTTTTGACATCATTTTGCGGTAATGGCACCAAAGGCATTACGATTATCGGATGAAGGTCCAAGACCCACCGTTTCGAAGCCAAGAGATCGGGCTACAATGTGACGCCCCGAAAAAAAATGAGTTTTAGAACCCGGAAATTTTCTAATTTTCTAGGGTTTATTTTTTTTAAACGCCCGCCTTTTCTACATTTTCTTTATTAGAAAAATTCCCCAGATAAAGTTTATGAGCAAAAATAGTTTTAAAATGATTTTCTAGTATCAGTTAGTTTTTGAGAAATTAAGGATATATATATATCGGACGTGGGACCCACTAGTGCGAAAGTTCGGAAAAATTCGGCCAATAAGGTTAAGTTTCGGATACTGGTTGAAATTTATCGGGTGTTAAGAGATAAGTAGAGGAGGTGAAGTGATTGATGTGAGAGGAAACAAAAGGATAGAAATGCATTTAATGAAGTGACACGTGTCACTTTGTGAGTGGTTGAAGCCTAAGATAACTATTCACCTTTTTGACCTTTCTTACCCTTGGATTAAATATCTCAAAAATTGACTAAAAATTCACTCTTTCTTTCTCCTTGTTGGCCGGCCACCTTAAGCTCAAGAAGAAAGAAAACTTCTCCAATTTTAAGCTTCCAACTAGCTCAAATCATCCAAACCAATTGCTTACAATTGTTTCTACTCCATAAAATCCCTCCATTTGGTGCTAGTAAGTGATTTTGTGGAAGTGTTCAAGGAAGCTAAGGTGTTCTACAACTCCTCTTCTCTTGTTTACTAGGTAAGTGGTGATTGACCTTCCTCCTACACCTAATGATGCTTAATTTGTGCTTAGTGGAAGCTAAAGTGCTGAAATTTGTGGTTTATTTCTTGGTTTGAGATGAATTGGTTAAGTTTTTATTTTATTGAGGAATTTTCTGGTTTAATGTGATCATGATGTTGTGGTTATTTATGATGGTTGGTAATGAGGGGTTATGACTCTAGTGGATGTAAATGATTGGTAATTGCAACCAATTTTGGGTTTGGAAGGAATTTGGGGAAGTTAGGGTTTCATAACCCCAATTCTGTCCGGTTTTGGATCATATGGTTAGAGGCCGAATTGGCCTTTACTTAAAACATGAAAGTTGTAGGTATTGATGTGTTTGAGGTTCCTGTAAAATTTCAGGTCATTTAGAGTAGTGTAGAGTGAGAAATGTCGATTTTACTGTTTCTGTTCTGGGTTGATCAGGATGGCCGAACTACGCCTGTAATCGTCTGTTTTGACTGGAATTGCTTTGGATTTGGTGGTTGAGGTCTTCTGATGAAATGTATCTTGATGTCCTAGCTATCATATGCCTTTGGAATTTCTGCATTCGGACCTGTATAGACTGAGTTGGACTAATTACAGCATAGTGTAATTTGTAAACCTGCAATTACGGTTCTGGTTTGGTATTCTGCATATTTGACCTAGTTGTTCTAGGATTTGGACTTAGTGGTCTTCTACATTGTTGTAGCCCTGTCTCTTAGCTTCAAAACGGTGGGTCTTGCATCTTCATCCGACCATTGTAGTGCTTTTGGCACCATTACCGCAAAATGACGTCAAAACTGTTTTTCTGGTTTGAGCTAAACTTTCATTTCCGGACTTTTCCCTAGCTTGACTTGTACTAGTACTACTTGGAGTTTGCTGAATGGCTATTGGATGAACTTGTTGTTGTGTGTGTACCTTTGGGACTGGCTGAGAATATAATGAAGCCATGATGGCTGGAAAAGTAAGCAAATTCAGGGGAAGTGCTGTCCGAACTTTGAAAGGACTTGATTGCATTGAGTGTATGATGGATGATTGCTGAGCCATTGAGGTGAGTGACCTCAAACTATTTCTAAAATTATTTATGAACCATTTCTTGCATTATTTACTTTTGAACTATTTTCAAAGTTACTTTTGGAACTGTTTTCTTACATATCATGCGTGCTTGCATATCAGTGTCTTGTTATTATTGATTTTGCTTTCAATGATTGTTAAAATGAGTTTTCTAGGCGAGTGTGTATTTTATCGCACTCGACCTAAATAAATATGAAATTTGCAATGATTAATGATTAAATGCTACTTGCGCATGAATGTAAGCCTTTTGGGCTGAACTGGCCATTGCCCCTTGTTACCGGTCGTCTCGAGCCAGAAGCGGACTCGGTCGGGCGACTAGGAACTTGGGTGAACGTTTCGGTATACTCGAGTATTACCTTGTAGGTTGGTGGAGGTTGGTGGAGCCTGGTCAATGTCCAGGAAAGGTTGAATGAACGAACGAACGAACGAGGGTTTTATTGGTAAATGAAAAATGCATTTTCAAATGAATGAAGGAAAGGGGAATGACAGGAGAACGAACGAACGAACGAAGGAACGAATGAACGAACGAACGTATCCTTTTCATGTATGGTTTCTAGTAAATGTTGTAATTGTTTCTTGACTTATCGTTTGATTTATGACATCATTGAAATGAAATATTGTGAAACCGATTTGATTACTGATTTTACTGGTTACTCGCTGAGCTTCTAGCTCACCCCAAAAATGTTTTATTCCCCTCCACAGGGCTCAAGGCGAAGGAGTGGCTTGTAGTGTTTATTCATGGATTATCTCATGTGTGGCTTGAATTTGGATTTCCTTTTTGCGTAATGGTTCATATTGGGATTGTATTGAACGTTTAGAATTGATTGGATGTGTAATAGTCTAGTTTTGGACTTCCTCCTGTATAATAATTGTGATCAAGGATCAGAGTGGCGCAGTGGAAGCGTGGACGCTTCGCTTTTGATATGTAAAGTTTGGGAACCTTTGATGTATATTTGATATATATATCTTGTAATCTGTTTGAGTAATGTAGTGAACGACTGAGTCCCGGCGAGAGCTGGGCAGGCGGCCCGCCGAATCCCTCTGGTTCACCTTAGGGGGAGGTGGGGCCGTGACATACAATGCTGAAGAAGGCAACTCTGTCCAGTATCGAGTGTAACCAGGTCAAAAATGCAAGATACTACACCAGAACCGCAAAAACAGGTTCACCAATCGCATTCTGGTGCAAACATCATAAATCAAGCTACCAAAGTCCAAATTCAGAAATTCCAAAGCCATCCGAAAGATAAGAAACAGGGCTACATTTCATCAGAAGACCTCAACAACCAATTCGGAAGCATTCCTAACCAAAATAACCAATTACATACGCAATTCTCACATTCGGGTAAAACCAGGGCAGCAAGGGTAATTCCATCTTTTCACAAGATACGCTGCTCGGATAGACATGAAAATTAGAAAATTTCCGGGTTCTCACACTCATTCTTTCGGGGCGTCACAAACTCCCTTCCTTAAAAGAATGTCGTCCTCGACATTCCATCTTATACCAATCAAGTCGAGACATCCCGCAAGAATCACTAATATTTCAGACCAAACCCACTGTCCGGCATCCTAAACTTCAAGCCAAGGATTCACTACAAGAATCTGAAGCCTAAGCTCTGATACCAACTGTGACGGCCCCACCTCCCCCTAAGGCGAACCAAAGGGTTCGGCGGGCCGCCTGCCCAGCTCTCGCCGGGACTCAGTCGTTCACTATAGTCCTCAAATGAATTACAATATAAATCTCAATTATTACAACATGTTCTTCAATAATTACATGTCATAAGCGAAGCGGAAACTAAATTTTCAACTATACATCAAATGACTCCAAATCCAAACTGTACAAGATATATTCCATCCAGCCACATGAATAAGTACTACTCGCCCTTCCTTCGCCTTGAGCCCTGTGGAGGGGAATAAAATCATTTTGGGATGAGCTAGAAGCTCAGCGAGTAACCAGTAAAAGCAGTCATCAAATATATTTCACAATAATGCATTTCAATGATGTCATGATTCAAAGATCAAATGTACGTTTATTGCTCTCTTGAGCCAGCGAAATCATTGCACTTGAACATCCAACGCTCAAATAGATCATTTGACATTAACAGTGAGAGGGAGCCCCTTTTTGAGCTCCAGATAACATGAACATGAACCATAAACAGGGTGGAGACGTTGGTGTCCAGCACAAGACTTTCCCAGAACTCATTGAAGCCAAAATCATATCATGAATTCACATGCAAGCACGCATGAGATGCCGTCGAGTAAATAATGCAAGAAACATTTCAATAATAACTTTGGAAACAGTTTAGGGTCACTCACCTCCATGGCTCAGAAACCATCCATCAAATATCATCGCCTTACTCAAATCCAAGCCTTCGATCACTAACGCAAAGCAATCAAGCCCTTTAAAAGTTCGGACAGCACTTCCCCTAAATTTGCTTACTTTTCCAGCCGTCATGGCTTCATTATATTTCTCATTCAAACCCAAAGGTACACACACAACAACAAATTCATTCAATAGCCATTCAGCCAGCTCCCAGAAGTACAAACACATTTCAAGATAGGGAAAAGTCCGGAAATGAAAGTTAAGCTCAAACCCAGAAAAATAGTTTTTGACATCATTTTGCGGTAATGGCACCAAAGGCACTACGATTATTGGATGAAGGTCCAAGACCCACCGTTTCGAAGCTAAGAGATCGGGCTACAATGCTGAAGAAGGCAACTCTGTCCAGTATCGAGTGTAACCAGGTCAAAAATGCAAGATACTACACCAGAACCGCAAAAACAGGTTCACCAATCGCATTCTAGTGCAAACATCATAAATCAAGCTACCAAAGTCCAAATTCAGAAATTCCAAAGCCATCCGAAAGATAAGAAACAGGGCTACATTTCATCAGAAGACCTCAACAACCAATTCGGAAGCATTCCTAACCAAAATAACCAATTACATACGCAATTCTCACATTCGGGTAAAACCAGGGCAGCAAGGGTAATTCCGTCTTTTCACAAGATACGCTGCTCGGATAGACATGAAAATTAGAAAATTTCCGGGTTCTCACACTCATTCTTTCGGGGCGTCACAAACTCCCTTCCTTAAAAGAATGTCGTTCTCGACATTCCATCTTATACCAATCAAGTCGAGACATCCCGCAAGAATCACTAATATTTCAGACCAAACCCACTGTCCGGCATCCTAAACTTCAAGCTAAGGATTCACTACAAGAATCTGAAGCCTAAGCTCTGATACCAACTGTGACGGCCCCACCTCCCCCTAAGGCGAACCAAAGGGTTCGGCGGGCCGCCTGCCCAGCTCTCGCCGGGACTCAGTCGTTCACTATAGTCCTCAAATGAATTACAATATAAATCTCAATTATTACAACATGTTCTTCAATAATTACATGTCATAAGCGAAGCGGAAACTAAATTTTCAACTATACATCAAATGATTCCAAATCCAAACTGTACAAGATATATGCCATCCAGCCACATGAATAAGTACTACTCGCCCTTCCTTCGCCTTGAGCCCTGTGGAGGGGAATAAAATCATTTTGGGGTGAGCTAGAAGCTCAGCGAGTAACCAGTAAAAGCAGTCATCAAATATATTTCACAATAATGCATTTCAATGATGTCATGATTCCAAGATCAAATGTACGTTTATTGCTCTCGTGAGCCAGTGAAATCATTGCACTTGAACATCCAACGCTCAAATAGATCATTTGACATTAACAGTGAGAGGGAGCCCCTTTTTGAGCTCCAGATAACATGAACATGAACCATAAACAGGGTGGAGACGTTGGTGTCCAGCACAAGACTTTCCCAGAACTCATTGAAGCCAAAATCATATCATGAGTTCACATGCAAGCACGCATGAGATGCCGTCGAGTAAATAATGCAAGAAACATTTCAATAATAACTTTGGAAACAGTTTAGGGTCACTCACCTCCATGTCTCAGAAACCATCCATCAAATATCATCGCCTTACTCAAATCCAAGCCTTAGATCACTAACGCAAAGCAATCAAGCCCTTTAAAAGTTCGGACAGCACTTCCCCTGAATTTGCTTACTTTTCCAGCCGTCATGGCTTCATTAGATTTCTCATTCAAACCCAAAGGTACACACACAACAACAAGTTCATTCAATAGCCATTCAGCAAGCTCCCAGAAGTACAAATACAAGTGAAGCTAGGGAAAAGTCTGGAAATGAAAGTTGAGCTCAAACCCAGAAAAACAGTTTTTGACATCATTTTTCGGTAATGACACCAAAGGCACTACGATTATCGGATGAAGGTCCAAGACCCACCATTTCGAAGCTAAGAGATCGGGCTACAATGTTGAAAAAGGAAACTCTGTCCAGTATCAAGTGTAACCAGGTCAAAAATGCAAGATACTACACTAGAACCGCAAAAACCGGTTCACCAATCGCATTCTGGTGCAAACATCATGAATCAACCTACCTAAATCCAAATCCAAAAATTCCAAAACCATCCGAAAGATAAGAAACAAGGCTACATTTCATCAGAAGACCTCAACAACCAATTCGGAAGCATTCCCAACCAAAATAATCAATTACAGACGCAATTCTCACATTCGGGTAAAACCAGGGCAGCAAGGGTAATTCCGTCTTTTCACAAGATACGCTGCTCGGATTGAAATGAAAATTAGAAAATTTCCGGGTTCTCACACTCATTCTTACGGGGCGTCACAAACTTCCCTCCTGAAAAGAATGTCGTCCTCGACATTCCATCTTGTACCAATCAAGTCGAGACATCCCGCAAGAATCACTACAATTTCAGACCAAACCCACAGTCCGGCATCCTAAACTTCAAGCCTAGGATACGCTACAAGAATCTGAAACCTAAGCTCTGATACCAACTGTGACGGCCCCACCTCCCCCTAAGGCGAACCAAAGGGTTTGGCGGGCCGCCTACGCAGCTCTCGCCGGGACTCAGTCGTTCACTACAGTCCTCAAATGAATTACAATATAAATCTCAAATATTACAACATGTTCTTCAATAATTACATGTGATAAGCGAAGCGGAAAGTAAATTTTCAACTATACATCAAATGATTCCAAATCCAAACTGTACAAGATATATGCCATCCAGCCACATGAATAAGTACTACTCGCCCTTCCTTCGCCTTGAGCCCTGTGGAGGGGAATAAAATCATTTTGGGGTGAGCTAGAAGCTCAGCGAGTAACCAGTAAAAGCAGTCATCAAATATATTTCACAATAATGCATTTCAATGATGTCATGATTCCAAGATCAAATGTACGTTTATTGCTCTCGTGAGCCAGCGAAATCATTGCACTTGAACATCCAACGCACAAATAGATCATTTGACATTAACAGTGAGAGGGAGCCCCTTTTTGAGCTCCAGATAACATGAACATGAACCATAAACAGGGTGGAGACGTTGGTGTCCAACACAAGACTTTCCCCTAACTCATTGAAGCCAAAATCATATCATGAATTCACATGCAAGCACGCATGAGATGCCGTCGAGTAAATAATGCAAGAAACATTTCAATAATAACTTTGGAAACAGTTTAGGGTCACTCACCTCCATGGCTCAGAAACTATCCATCAAATATCATCGCCTTACTCAAATCCAAGCCTTAGATCACAAACGCAAAGTAATCAAGCCCTTTAAAAGTTCGGACAGCACTTCCCCTAAATTTGCTTACTTTTCCAGCCGTCATGGTTTCATTATATTTCTCATTCAAACCCAAAGGTACACACACAACAACAAGTTCATTCAATAGCCATTCAGCCAGCTCCCAGAAGTACAAACACATTTCAAGCTAGGGAAAAGTCCGGAAATGAAAGTTAAGCTCAAACCCAGAAAAATAGTTTTTGACATCATTTTGCGGTAATGGCACCAAAGGCATTACGATTATCGGATGAAGGTCCAAGACCCACCGTTTCGAAGCCAAGAGATCGGGCTACAATGTGACGCCCCGAAAAAAAATGAGTTTTAGAACCCGGAAATTTTCTAATTTTCTAGGGTTTATTTTTTTTAAACGCCCGCCTTTTCTACATTTTCTTTATTAGAAAAATTCCCCAGATAAAGTTTATGAGCAAAAATAGTTTTAAAATGATTTTCTAGTATCAGTTAGTTTTTGAGAAATTAAGGATATATATATATCGGACGTGGGACCCACTAGTGCGAAAGTTCGGAAAAATTCGGCCAATAAGGTTAAGTTTCGGATACTGGTTGAAATTTATCGGGTGTTAAGAGATAAGTAGAGGAGGTGAAGTGATTGATGTGAGAGGAAACAAAAGGATAGAAATGCATTTAATGAAGTGACACGTGTCACTTTGTGAGTGGTTGAAGCCTAAGATAACTATTCACCTTTTTGACCTTTCTTACCCTTGGATTAAATATCTCAAAAATTGACTAAAAATTCACTCTTTCTTTCTCCTTGTTGGCCGGCCACCTTAAGCTCAAGAAGAAAGAAAACTTCTCCAATTTTAAGCTTCCAACTAGCTCAAATCATCCAAACCAATTGCTTACAATTGTTTCTACTCCATAAAATCCCTCCATTTGGTGCTAGTAAGTGATTTTGTGGAAGTGTTCAAGGAAGCTAAGGTGTTCTACAACTCCTCTTCTCTTGTTTACTAGGTAAGTGGTGATTGACCTTCCTCCTACACCTAATGATGCTTAATTTGTGCTTAGTGGAAGCTAAAGTGCTGAAATTTGTGGTTTATTTCTTGGTTTGAGATGAATTGGTTAAGTTTTTATTTTATTGAGGAATTTTCTGGTTTAATGTGATCATGATGTTGTGGTTATTTATGATGGTTGGTAATGAGGGGTTATGACTCTAGTGGATGTAAATGATTGGTAATTGCAACCAATTTTGGGTTTGGAAGGAATTTGGGGAAGTTAGGGTTTCATAACCCCAATTCTGTCCGGTTTTGGATCATATGGTTAGAGGCCGAATTGGCCTTTACTTAAAACATGAAAGTTGTAGGTATTGATGTGTTTGAGGTTCCTGTAAAATTTCAGGTCATTTAGAGTAGTGTAGAGTGAGAAATGTCGATTTTACTGTTTCTGTTCTGGGTTGATCAGGATGGCCGAACTACGCCTGTAATCGTCTGTTTTGACTGGAATTGCTTTGGATTTGGTGGTTGAGGTCTTCTGATGAAATGTATCTTGATGTCCTAGCTATCATATGCCTTTGGAATTTCTGCATTCGGACCTGTATAGACTGAGTTGGACTAATTACAGCATAGTGTAATTTGTAAACCTGCAATTACGGTTCTGGTTTGGTATTCTGCATATTTGACCTAGTTGTTCTAGGATTTGGACTTAGTGGTCTTCTACATTGTTGTAGCCCTGTCTCTTAGCTTCAAAACGGTGGGTCTTGCATCTTCATCCGACCATTGTAGTGCTTTTGGCACCATTACCGCAAAATGACGTCAAAACTGTTTTTCTGGTTTGAGCTAAACTTTCATTTCCGGACTTTTCCCTAGCTTGACTTGTACTAGTACTACTTGGAGTTTGCTGAATGGCTATTGGATGAACTTGTTGTTGTGTGTGTACCTTTGGGACTGGCTGAGAATATAATGAAGCCATGATGGCTGGAAAAGTAAGCAAATTCAGGGGAAGTGCTGTCCGAACTTTGAAAGGACTTGATTGCATTGAGTGTATGATGGATGATTGCTGAGCCATTGAGGTGAGTGACCTCAAACTATTTCTAAAATTATTTATGAACCATTTCTTGCATTATTTACTTTTGAACTATTTTCAAAGTTACTTTTGGAACTGTTTTCTTACATATCATGCGTGCTTGCATATCAGTGTCTTGTTATTATTGATTTTGCTTTCAATGATTGTTAAAATGAGTTTTCTAGGCGAGTGTGTATTTTATCGCACTCGACCTAAATAAATATGAAATTTGCAATGATTAATGATTAAATGCTACTTGCGCATGAATGTAAGCCTTTTGGGCTGAACTGGCCATTGCCCCTTGTTACCGGTCGTCTCGAGCCAGAAGCGGACTCGGTCGGGCGACTAGGAACTTGGGTGAACGTTTCGGTATACTCGAGTATTACCTTGTAGGTTGGTGGAGGTTGGTGGAGCCTGGTCAATGTCCAGGAAAGGTTGAATGAACGAACGAACGAACGAGGGTTTTATTGGTAAATGAAAAATGCATTTTCAAATGAATGAAGGAAAGGGGAATGACAGGAGAACGAACGAACGAACGAAGGAACGAATGAACGAACGAACGTATCCTTTTCATGTATGGTTTCTAGTAAATGTTGTAATTGTTTCTTGACTTATCGTTTGATTTATGACATCATTGAAATGAAATATTGTGAAACCGATTTGATTACTGATTTTACTGGTTACTCGCTGAGCTTCTAGTTCACCCCAAAAATGTTTTATTCCCCTCCACAGGGCTCAAGGCGAAGGAGTGGCTTGTAGTGTTTATTCATGGATTATCTCATGTGTGGCTTGAATTTGGATTTCCTTTTTGCGTAATGGTTCATATTGGGATTGTATTGAACGTTTAGAATTGATTGGATGTGTAATAGTCTAGTTTTGGACTTCCTCCTGTATAATAATTGTGATCAAGGATCAGAGTGGCGCAGTGGAAGCGTGGACGCTTCGCTTTTGATATGTAAAGTTTGGGAACCTTTGATGTATATTTGATATATATATCTTGTAATCTGTTTGAGGAATGTAGTGAACGACTGAGTCCCGGCGAGAGCTGGGCAGGCGGCCCGCCGAATCCCTCTGGTTCACCTTAGGGGGAGGTGGGGCCGTGACATACAATGCTGAAGAAGGCAACTCTGTCCAGTATCGAGTGTAACCAGGTCAAAAATGCAAGATACTACACCAGAACCGCAAAAACA
This sequence comes from Coffea arabica, assembly GCF_036785885.1. Taxonomy (NCBI): domain Eukaryota; kingdom Viridiplantae; phylum Streptophyta; class Magnoliopsida; order Gentianales; family Rubiaceae; genus Coffea; species Coffea arabica. Next base: position 18,139,025 of record NC_092318.1, on the reverse strand, counting down.
GGTTCACCAATCGCATTCTGGTGCAAACATCATAAATCAACCTACCTAAGTCCAAATTCAGAAATTCCAAACCTATCCGAAAGATAAGAAACAGGGCTACATTTCATCAGAAGACCTCAACAACCAATTCGGAAGCATTCTTAACCAAAATAACCAATTACATACGCAATTCTCACATTCGGGTAAAACCAGGGCAGCAAGGGTAATTCCGTCTTTTCACAAGATACGCTGCTCGGATTGACATGAAAATTAGAAAATTTTCGGGTTCTCACACTCATTCTTTCGGGGGCGACACAAACTCCCTTCCTTAAAAGAATGTCGTCCTCGACATTCCATCTTATACCAATCAAGTCGAGACATCCCGCAAGAATCACTAATATTTCAGACCAAACCCACTGTCCGGCATCCTAAACTTCAAGCCAAGGATTCACTACAAGAATCTGAAGCCTAAGCTCTGATACCAACTGTGACGGCCCCACCTCCCCCTAAGGCGAACCAAAGGGTTCGGCGGGCCGCCTGCCCAACTCTCGCCGGGACTCAGTCGTTCACTATAGTCCTCAAATGAATTACAATATAAATCTCAAATATTACAACATGTTCTTCAATAATTACATGTCATAAGCGAAGCGGAAACTAAATTTTCAACTATACATCAAATGATTCTAAATCCAAACTGTACAAGATATATGCCATCCAGCCACATGAATAAGTACTACTCGCCCTTCCTTCGCCTTGAGCCCTGTGGAGGGGAATAAAATCATTTTGGGGTGAGCTAGAAGCTCAGCGAGTAACCAGTAAAAGCAGTCATCAAATATATTTCACAATAATGCATTTCAATGATGTCATGATTCCAAGATCAAATGTACGTTTATTGCTCTCGTGAGCCAGCGAAATCATTGCACTTGAACATCCAACGCTCAAATAGATCATTTGACATTAACAGTGAGAGGGAGCCCCTTTTTGAGCTCCAGATAACATGAACATGAACCATAAACAGGGTGGAGACGTTGGTGTCCAGCACAAGACTTTCCCAGAACTCATTGAAGCCAAAATCATATCATGAATTCACATGCAAGCACGCATGAGATGCCGTCGAGTAAATAATGCAAGAAACATTTCAATAATAACTTTGGAAACAGTTTAGGGTCACTCACCTCCATGTCTCAGAAACCATCCATCAAATATCATCGCCTTACTCAAATCCAAGCCTTAGATCACTAACGCAAAGCAATCAAGCCCTTTAAAAGTTCGGACAGCACTTCCCCTGAATTTGCTTACTTTTCCAGCCGTCATGGCTTCATTAGATTTCTCATTCAAACCCAAAGGTACACACACAACAACAAGTTCATTCAATAGCCATTCAGCAAGCTCCCAGAAGTACAAATACAAGTGAAGCTAGGGAAAAGTCCGGAAATGAAAGTTGAGCTCAAACCCAGAAAAACAGTTTTTGACATCATTTTTCGGTAATGACACCAAAGGCACTACGATTATCGGATGAAGGTCCAAGACCCACCGTTTCGAAGCTAAGAGATCGGGCTACAATGTTGAAAAAGGCAACTCTGTCCAGTATCGAGTGTAACCAGGTCAAAAATGCAAGATACTACACTAGAACCGCAAAAACCGGTTCACCAATCGCATTCTGGTGCAAACATCATGAATCAACCTACCTAAATCCAAATCCAAAAATTCCAAAACCATCCGAAAGATAAGAAACAAGGCTACATTTCATCAGAAGACCTCAACAACCAATTCGGAAGCATTCCCAACCAAAATAATCAATTACAGACGCAATTCTCACATTCGGGTAAAACCAGGGCAGCAAGGGTAATTCCGTCTTTTCACAAGATACGCTGCTCGGATTGAAATGAAAATTAGAAAATTTCCGGGTTCTCACACTCATTCTTACGGGGCGTCACAAACTTCCCTCCTGAAAAGAATGTCGTCCTCGACATTCCATCTTGTACCAATCAAGTCGAGACATCCCGCAAGAATCACTAATATTTCAGACCAAACCCACTGTCCGGCATCCTAAACTTCAAGCCAAGGATTCACTACAAGAATCTGAAGCCTAAGCTCTGATACCAACTGTGACGGCCCCACCTCCCCCTAAGGCGAACCAAAGGGTTCGGCGGGCCGCCTGCCCAGCTCTCGCCGGGACTCAGTCGTTCACTACAGTCCTCAAATGAATTACAATATAAATCTCAAATATTACAACATGTTCTTCAATAATTACATGTCATAAGCGAAGCGGAAACTAAATTTTCAACTATACATCAAATGATTCCAAATCCAAACTGTACAAGATATATTCCATCCAGCCACATGAATAAGTACTACTCGCCCTTCCTTCGCCTTGAGCCCTGTGGAGGGGAATAAAATCGTTTTGGGGTGAGCTAGAAGCTCAGCGAGTAACCAGTAAAAGCAGTCATCAAATATATTTCACAATAATGCATTTCAATGATGTCATGATTCCAAGATCAAATGTACGTTTATTGCTCTCTTGAGCCAGCGAAATCATTGCACTTGAACATCCAACGCTCAAATAGATCATTTGACATTAACAGTGAGAGGGAGCCCCTTTTTGAGCTCCAGATAACATGAACATGAACCATAAACAGGGTGGAGACGTTGGTGTCCAGCACAAGACTTTCCCAGAACTCATTGAAGCCAAAATCATATCATGAATTCACATGCAAGCACGCATGAGATGCCGTCGAGTAAATAATGCAAGAAACATTTCAATAATAACTTTGGAAACAGTTTAGGGTCACTCACCTCCATGGCTCAGAAACCATCCATCAAATATCATCGCCTTACTCAAATCCAAGCCTTAGATCACAAACGCAAAGTAATCAAGCCCTTTAAAAGTTCGGACAGCACTTCCCCTAAATTTGCTTACTTTTCCAGCCGTCATGGCTTCATTATATTTCTCATTCAAACCCAAAGGTACACACACAACAACAAGTTCATTCAATAGCCATTCAGCCAGCTCCCAGAAGTACAAACACATTTCAAGCTAGGGAAAAGTCCGGAAATGAAAGTTAAGCTCAAACCCAGAAAAATAGTTTTTGACATCATTTTACGGTAATGGCACCAAAGGCACTACGATTATCGGATGAAGGTCCAAGACCCACCGTTTCGAAGCCAAGAGATCGGGCTACAATGTGACGCCCCGAAAAAAAATGAGTTTTAGAACCCGGAAATTTTCTAATTTTCTAGGGTTTATTTTTTTTAAACGCCCGCCTTTTCTACATTTTCTTTATTAGAAAAATTCCCCAGATAAAGTTTATGAGCAAAAATAGTTTTAAAATGATTTTCTAGTATCAGTTAGTTTTTGAGAAATTAAGGATATATGTATATCGGACGTGAGACCCACTAGTGCGAAAGTTCGGAAAAATTCGGCCAATAAGGTTAAGTTTCGGATACTGGTTGAAATTTATCGGGTGTTAAGAGATAAGTAGAGGAGGTGAAGTGATTGATGTGAGAGGAAACAAAAGGATAGAAATGCATTTAATGAAGTGACACGTGTCACTTTGTGAGTGGTTGAAGCCTAAGACAAATATTTACCTTTTTGACCTTTCTTACCCTTGTATTAAATATCTCAAAAATTGACTAAAAATTCACTCTTTCTTTCTCCTTGTTGGCCAGCCACCTTAAGCTCAAGAAGAAAGAAAACTTCTCCAATTTTAAGCTTCCAACTAGCTCAAATCATCCAAACCAATTGCTTACAATTGTTTCTACTCCATAAAATCCCTCCATTTGGTGCTAGTAAGTGATTTTGTGGAAGTGTTCAGGGAAGCTAAGGTGTTCTACAACTCCTCTTCTCTTGTTTACTAGGTAAGTGGTGATTGACCTTCCTCCTACACCTAATGATGCTTAATTTGTGCTTAGTGGAAGCTAAAGTGCTGAAATTTGTGGTTTATTTCTTGGTTTGAGATGAATTGGTTAAGTTTTTATTTTATTGAGGAATTTTCTGGTTTAATGTGATCATGATGTTGTGGTTATTTATGATGGTTGGTAATGAGGGGTTATGACTCTAGTGGATGTAAATGATTGGTAATTGCAACCAATTTTGGGTTTGGAAGGAATTTGGGGAAGTTAGGGTTTCATAACCCCAATTCTGTCCGGTTTTGGATCATATGGTTAGAGGCCGAATTGGCCTTTACTTAAAACATGAAAGTTGTAGGTATTGATGTGTTTGAGGTTCCTGTAAAATTTCAGGTCATTTAGAGTAGTGTAGAGTGAGAAATGTCGATTTTACTGTTTCTGTTCTGGGTTGATCAGGATGGCCGAACTACGCCTGTAATCGTCTGTTTTGACTGGAATTGCTTTGGATTTGGTGGTTGAGGTCTTCTGATGAAATGTATCTTGATGTCCTAGCTATCATATGCCTTTGGAATTTCTGCATTCGGACCTGTATAGACTGAGTTGGACTAATTACAGCATAGTGTAATTTGTAAACCTGCAATTACGGTTCTGGTTTGGTATTCTGCATATTTGACCTAGTTGTTCTAGGATTTGGACTTAGTGGTCTTCTACATTGTTGTAGCCCTGTCTCTTAGCTTCAAAACGGTGGGTCTTGCATCTTCATCCGACCATTGTAGTGCTTTTGGCACCATTACCGCAAAATGACGTCAAAACTGTTTTTCTGGTTTGAGCTAAACTTTCATTTCCGGACTTTTCCCTAGCTTGACTTGTACTAGTACTACTTGGAGTTTGCTGAATGGCTATTGGATGAACTTGTTGTTGTGTGTGTACCTTTGGGACTGGCTGAGAATATAATGAAGCCATGATGGCTGGAAAAGTAAGCAAATTCAGGGGAAGTGCTGTCCGAACTTTGAAAGGACTTGATTGCATTGAGTGTATGATGGATGATTGCTGAGCCATTGAGGTGAGTGACCTCAAACTATTTCTAAAATTATTTATGAACCATTTCTTGCATTATTTACTTTTGAACTATTTTCAAAGTTACTTTTGGAACTGTTTTCTTACATATCATGCGTGCTTGCATATCAGTGTCTTGTTATTATTGATTTTGCTTTCAATGATTGTTAAAATGAGTTTTCTAGGCGAGTGTGTATTTTATCGCACTCGACCTAAATAAATATGAAATTTGCAATGATTAATGATTAAATGCTACTTGCGCATGAATGTAAGCCTTTTGGGCTGAACTGGCCATTGCCCCTTGTTACCGGTCGTCTCGAGCCAGAAGCGGACTCGGTCGGGCGACTAGGAACTTGGGTGAACGTTTCGGTATACTCGAGTATTACCTTGTAGGTTGGTGGAGGTTGGTGGAGCCTGGTCAATGTCCAGGAAAGGTTGAATGAACGAACGAACGAACGAGGGTTTTATTGGTAAATGAAAAATGCATTTTCAAATGAATGAAGGAAAGGGGAATGACAGGAGAACGAACGAAGGAACGAAGGAACGAATGAACGAACGAACGTATCCTTTTCATGTATGGTTTCTAGTAAATGTTGTAATTGTTTCTTGACTTATCGTTTGATTTATGACATCATTGAAATGAAATATTGTGAAACCGATTTGATTACTGATTTTACTGGTTACTCGCTGAGCTTCTAGCTCACCCCAAAAATGTTTTATTCCCCTCCACAGGGCTCAAGGCGAAGGAGTGGCTTGTAGTGTTTATTCATGGATTATCTCATGTGTGGCTTGAATTTGGATTTCCTTTTTGCGTAATGGTTCATATTGGGATTGTATTGAACGTTTAGAATTGATTGGATGTGTAATAGTCTAGTTTTGGACTTCCTCCTGTATAATAATTGTGATCAAGGATCAGAGTGGCGCAGTGGAAGCGTGGACGCTTCGCTTTTGATATGTAAAGTTTGGGAACCTTTGATGCATATTTGATATATATATCTTGTAATCTGTTTGAGGAATGTAGTGAACGACTGAGTCCCGGCGAGAGCTGGGCAGACGGCCCGCCGAATCCCTCTGGTTCACCTTAGGGGGAGGTGGGGCCGTGACATACAATGCTGAAGAAGGCAACTCTGTCCAGTATCGAGTGTAACCAGGTCAAAAATGCAAGATACTACACCAGAACCGCAAAAACAGGTTCACCAATCGCATTCTGGTGCAAACATCATAAATCAACCTACCTAAGTCCAAATTCAGAAATTCCAAACCTATCCGAAAGATAAGAAACAGGGCTACATTTCATCAGAAGACCTCAACAACCAATTCGGAAGCATTCTTAACCAAAATAACCAATTACATACGCAATTCTCACATTCGGGTAAAACCAGGGCAGCAAGGGTAATTCCGTCTTTTCACAAGATACGCTGCTCGGATTGACATGAAAATTAGAAAATTTTCGGGTTCTCACACTCATTCTTTCGGGGCGACACAAACTCCCTTCCTTAAAAGAATGTCGTCCTCGACATTCCATCTTATACCAATCAAGTCGAGACATCCCGCAAGAATCACTAATATTTCAGACCAAACCCACTGTCCGGCATCCTAAACTTCAAGCCAAGGATTCACTACAAGAATCTGAAGCCTAAGCTCTGATACCAACTGTGACGGCCCCACCTCCCCCTAAGGCGAACCAAAGGGTTCGGCGGGCCGCCTGCCCTGCTCTCGCCGGGACTCAGTCGTTCACTACAGTCCTCAAATGAATTACAATATAAATCTCAAATATTACAACATGTTCTTCAATAATTACATGTCATAAGCGAAGCGGAAACTAAATTTTCAACTATACATCAAATGATTCCAAATCCAAACTGTACAAGATATATGCCATCCAGCCACATGAATAAGTACTACTCGCCCTTCCTTCGCCTTGAGCCCTGTGGAGGGGAATAAAATCATTTTGGGGTGAGCTAGAAGCTCAGCGAGTAACCAGTAAAAGCAGTCATCAAATATATTTCACAATAATGCATTTCAATGATGTCATGATTCCAAGATCAAATGTACGTTTATTGCTCTCGTGAGCCAGTGAAATCATTGCACTTGAACACCCAACGCTCAAATAGATCATTTAACATTAACAGTGAGAGGGAGCCCCTTTTTGAGCTCCAGATAACATGAACATGAACCATAAACAGGGTGGAGACGTTGGTGTCCAGCACAAGACTTTCCCAGAACTCATTGATGCCAAAATCATATCATGAATTCACATGCAAGCACGCATGAGATGCCGTCGAGTAAATAATGCAAGAAACATTTCAATAATAACTTTGGAAACAGTTTAGGGTCACTCACCTCCATGGCTCAGAAACCATCCATCAAATATCATCGCCTTACTCAAATCCAAGCCTTCGATCACTAACGCAAAGCAATCAAGCCCTTTAAAAGTTCGGACAGCACTTCCCCTAAATTTGCTTACTTTTCCAGCCGTCATGGCTTCATTATATTTCTCATTCAAACCCAAAGGTACACACACAACAAAAAATTCATTCAATAGCCATTCAGCCAGCTCCCAGAAGTACAAACACATTTCAAGATAGGGAAAAGTCCGGAAATGAAAGTTAAGCTCAAACCCAGAAAAATAGTTTTTGACATCATTTTGCGGTAATGGCACCAAAGGCACTACGATTATTGGATGAAGGTCCAAGACCCACCGTTTCGAAGCTAAGAGATCGGGCTACAATGCTGAAGAAGGCAACTCTGTCCAGTATCGAGTGTAACCAGGTCAAAAATGCAAGATACTACACCAGAACCGCAAAAACAGGTTCACCAATCGCATTCTGGTGCAAACATCATAAATCAAGCTACCAAAGTCCAAATTCAGAAATTCCAAAGCCATCCGAAAGATAAGAAACAGGGCTACATTTCATCAGAAGACCTCAACAACCAATTCGGAAGCATTCCTAACCAAAATAACCAATTACATACGCAATTCTCACATTCGGGTAAAACCAGGGCAGCAAGGGTAATTCCATTTTTTCACAAGATACGCTGCTCGGATAGACATGAAAATTAGAAAATTTCCGGGTTCTCACACTCATTCTTTCGGGGCGTCACAAACTCCCTTCCTTAAAAGAATGTCGTCCTCGACATTCCATCTTATACCAATCAAGTCGAGACATCCCGCAAGAATCACTAATATTTCAGACCAAACCCACTGTCCGGCATCCTAAACTTCAAGCCAAGGATTCACTACAAGAATCTGAAGCCTAAGCTCTGATACCAACTGTGACGGCCCCACCTCCCCCTAAGGCGAACCAAAGGGTTCGGCGGGCCGCCTGCCCAGCTCTCGCCGGGACTCAGTCGTTCACTACAGTCCTCAAATGAATTACAATATAAATCTCAAATATTACAACATGTTCTTCAATAATTACATGTCATAAGCGAAGCGGAAACTAAATTTTCAACTATACATCAAATGATTCCAAATCCAAACTGTACAAGATATATTCCATCCAGCCACATGAATAAGTACTACTCGCCCTTCCTTCGCCTTGAGCCCTGTGGAGGGGAATAAAATCATTTTGGGGTGAGCTAGAAGCTCAGCGAGTAACCAGTAAAAGCAGTCATCAAATATATTTCACAATAATGCATTTCAATGATGTCATGATTCCAAGATCAAATGTACGTTTATTGCTCTCTTGAGCCAGCGAAATCATTGCACTTGAACATCCAACGCTCAAATAGATCATTTGACATTAACAGTGAGAGGGAGCCCCTTTTTGAGCTCCAGATAACATGAACATGAACCATAAACAGGGTGGAGACGTTGGTGTCCAGCACAAGACTTTCCCAGAACTCATTGAAGCCAAAATCATATCATGAATTCACATGCAAGCACGCATGAGATGCCGTCGAGTAAATAATGCAAGAAACATTTCAATAATAACTTTGGAAACAGTTTAGGGTCACTCACCTCCATGGCTCAGAAACCATCCATCAAATATCATCGCCTTACTCAAATCCAAGCCTTCGATCACTAACGCAAAGCAATCAAGCCCTTTAAAAGTTCGGACAGCACTTCCCCTAAATTTGCTTACTTTTCCAGCCGTCATGGCTTCATTATATTTCTCATTCAAACCCAAAGGTACACACACAACAACAAGTTCATTCAATAGCCATTCAGCCAGCTCCCAGAAGTACAAACACATTTCAAGCTAGGGAAAAGTCCGGAAATGAAAGTTAAGCTCAAACCCAGAAAAATAGTTTTTGACATCATTTTACGGTAATGGCACCAAAGGCACTACGATTATCGGATGAAGGTCCAAGACCCACCGTTTCGAAGCCAAGAGATCGGGCTACAATGTGACGCCCCGAAAAAAAATGAGTTTTAGAACCCGGAAATTTTCTAATTTTCTAGGGTTTATTTTTTTTAAACGCCCGCCTTTTCTACATTTTCTTTATTAGAAAAATTCCCCAGATAAAGTTTATGAGCAAAAATAGTTTTAAAATGATTTTCTAGTATCAGTTAGTTTTTGAGAAATTAAGGATATATGTATATCGGACGTGAGACCCACTAGTGCGAAAGTTCGGAAAAATTCGGCCAATAAGGTTAAGTTTCGGATACTGGTTGAAATTTATCGGGTGTTAAGAGATAAGTAGAGGAGGTGAAGTGATTGATGTGAGAGGAAACAAAAGGATAGAAATGCATTTAATGAAGTGACACGTGTCACTTTGTGAGTGGTTGAAGCCTAAGACAAATATTTACCTTTTTGACCTTTCTTACCCTTGTATTAAATATCTCAAAAATTGACTAAAAATTCACTCTTTCTTTCTCCTTGTTGGCCGGCCACCTTAAGCTCAAGAAGAAAGAAAACTTCTCCAATTTTAAGCTTCCAACTAGCTCAAATCATCCAAACCAATTGCTTACAATTGTTTCTACTCCATAAAATCCCTCCATTTGGTGCTAGTAAGTGATTTTGTGGAAGTGTTCAGGGAAGCTAAGGTGTTCTACAACTCCTCTTCTCTTGTTTACTAGGTAAGTGGTGATTGACCTTCCTCCTACACCTAATGATGCTTAATTTGTGCTTAGTGGAAGCTAAAGTGCTGAAATTTGTGGTTTATTTCTTGGTTTGAGATGAATTGGTTAAGTTTTTATTTTATTGAGGAATTTTCTGGTTTAATGTGATCATGATGTTGTGGTTATTTATGATGGTTGGTAATGAGGGGTTATGACTCTAGTGGATGTAAATGATTGGTAATTGCAACCAATTTTGGGTTTGGAAGGAATTTGGGGAAGTTAGGGTTTCATAACCCCAATTCTGTCCGGTTTTGGATCATATGGTTAGAGGCCGAATTGGCCTTTACTTAAAACATGAAAGTTGTAGGTATTGATGTGTTTGAGGTTCCTGTAAAATTTCAGGTCATTTAGAGTAGTGTAGAGTGACAAATGTCGATTTTACTGTTTCTGTTCTGGGTTGATCAGGATGGCCGAACTACGCCTGTAATCGTCTGTTTTGACTGGAATTGCTTTGGATTTGGTGGTTGAGGTCTTCTGATGAAATGTATCTTGATGTCCTAGCTATCATATGCCTTTGGAATTTCTGCATTCGGACCTGTATAGACTGAGTTGGACTAATTACAGCATAGTGTAATTTGTAAACCTGCAATTACGGTTCTGGTTTGGTATTCTGCATATTTGACCTAGTTGTTCTAGGATTTGGACTTAGTGGTCTTCTACATTGTTGTAGCCCTGTCTCTTAGCTTCAAAACGGTGGGTCTTGCATCTTCATCCGACCATTGTAGTGCTTTTGGCACCATTACCGCAAAATGACGTCAAAACTGTTTTTCTGGTTTGAGCTAAACTTTCATTTCCGGACTTTTCCCTAGCTTGACTTGTACTAGTACTACTTGGAGTTTGCTGAATGGCTATTGGATGAACTTGTTGTTGTGTGTGTACCTTTGGGACTGGCTGAGAATATAATGAAGCCATGATGGCTGGAAAAGTAAGCAAATTCAGGGGAAGTGCTGTCCGAACTTTGAAAGGACTTGATTGCATTGAGTGTATGATGGATGATTGCTGAGCCATTGAGGTGAGTGACCTCAAACTATTTCTAAAATTATTTATGAACCATTTCTTGCATTATTTACTTTTGAACTATTTTCAAAGTTACTTTTGGAACTGTTTTCTTACATATCATGCGTGCTTGCATATCAGTGTCTTGTTATTATTGATTTTGCTTTCAATGATTGTTAAAATGAGTTTTCTAGGCGAGTGTGTATTTTATCGCACTCGACCTAAATAAATATGAAATTTGCAATGATTAATGATTAAATGCTACTTGCGCATGAATGTAAGCCTTTTGGGCTGAACTGGCCATTGCCCCTTGTTACCGGTCGTCTCGAGCCAGAAGCGGACTCGGTCGGGCGACTAGGAACTTGGGTGAACGTTTCGGTATACTCGAGTATTACCTTGTAGGTTGGTGGAGGTTGGTGGAGCCTGGTCAATGTCCAGGAAAGGTTGAATGAACGAACGAACGAACGAGGGTTTTATTGGTAAATGAAAAATGCATTTTCAAATGAATGAAGGAAAGGGGAATGACAGGAGAACGAACGAAGGAACGAAGGAACGAATGAACGAACGAACGTATCCTTTTCATGTATGGTTTCTAGTAAATGTTGTAATTGTTTCTTGACTTATCGTTTGATTTATGACATCATTGAAATGAAATATTGTGAAACCGATTTGATTACTGATTTTACTGGTTACTCGCTGAGCTTCTAGCTCACCCCAAAAATGTTTTATTCCCCTCCACAGGGCTCAAGGCGAAGGAGTGGCTTGTAGTGTTTATTCATGGATTATCTCATGTGTGGCTTGAATTTGGATTTCCTTTTTGCGTAATGGTTCATATTGGGATTGTATTGAACGTTTAGAATTGATTGGATGTGTAATAGTCTAGTTTTGGACTTCCTCCTGTATAATAATTGTGATCAAGGATCAGAGTGGCGCAGTGGAAGCGTGGACGCTTCGCTTTTGATATGTAAAGTTTGGGAACCTTTGATGTATATTTGATATATATATCTTGTAATCTGTTTGAGTAATGTAGTGAACGACTGAGTCCCGGCGAGAGTTGGGCAGGCGGCCCGCCGAATCCCTCTGGTTCACCTTAGGGGGAGGTGGGGCCGTGACATACAATGCTGAAGAAGGCAACTCTGTCCAGTATCGAGTGTAACCAGGTCAAAAATGCAAGATACTACACCAGAACCGCAAAAACAGGTTCACCAATCGCATTCTGGTGCAAACATCATAAATCAACCTACCTAAGTCCAAATTCAGAAATTCCAAACCTATCCGAAAGATAAGAAACAGGGCTACATTTCATCAGAAGACCTCAACAACCAATTCGGAAGCATTCTTAACCAAAATAACCAATTACATACGCAATTCTCACATTCGGGTAAAACCAGGGCAGCAAGGGTAATTCCGTCTTTTCACAAGATACGCTGCTCGGATTGACATGAAAATTAGAAAATTTTCGGGTTCTCACACTCATTCTTTCGGGGCGACACAAACTCCCTTCCTTAAAAGAATGTCGTCCTCGACATTCCATCTTATACCAATCAAGTCGAGACATCCCGCAAGAATCACTAATATTTCAGACCAAACCCACTGTCCGGCATCCTAAACTTCAAGCCAAGGATTCACTACAAGAATCTGAAGCCTAAGCTCTGATACCAACTGTGACGGCCCCACCTCCCCCTAAGGCGAACCAAAGGGTTCGGCGGGCCGCCTGCCCTGCTCTCGCCGGGACTCAGTCGTTCACTACAGTCCTCAAATGAATTACAATATAAATCTCAAATATTACAACATGTTCTTCAATAATTACATGTCATAAGCGAAGCGGAAACTAAATTTTCAACTATACATCAAATGATTCCAAATCCAAACTGTACAAGATATATGCCATCCAGCCACATGAATAAGTACTACTCGCCCTTCCTTCGCCTTGAGCCCTGTGGAGGGGAATAAAATCATTTTGGGGTGAGCTAGAAGCTCAGCGAGTAACCAGTAAAAGCAGTCATCAAATATATTTCACAATAATGCATTTCAATGATGTCATGATTCCAAGATCAAATGTACATTTATTGCTCTCGTGAGCCAGTGAAATCATTGCACTTGAACACCCAACGCTCAAATAGATCATTTAACATTAACAGTGAGAGGGAGCCCCTTTTTGAGCTCCAGATAACATGAACATGAACCATAAACAGGGTGGAGACGTTGGTGTCCAGCACAAGACTTTCCCAGAACTCATTGATGCCAAAATCATATCATGAATTCACATGCAAGCACGCATGAGATGCCGTCGAGTAAATAATGCAAGAAACATTTCAATAATAACTTTGGAAACAGTTTAGGGTCACTCACCTCCATGGCTCAGAAACCATCCATCAAATATCATCGCCTTACTCAAATCCAAGCCTTCGATCACTAACGCAAAGCAATCAAGCCCTTTAAAAGTTCGGACAGCACTTCCCCTAAATTTGCTTACTTTTCCAGCCGTCATGGCTTCATTATATTTCTCATTCAAACCCAAAGGTACACACACAACAACAAATTCATTCAATAGCCATTCAGCCAGCTCCCAGAAGTACAAACACATTTCAAGATAGGGAAAAGTCCGGAAATGAAAGTTAAGCTCAAACCCAGAAAAATAGTTTTTGACATCATTTTGCGGTAATGGCACCAAAGGCACTACGATTATTGGATGAAGGTCCAAGACCCACCGTTTCGAAGCTAAGAGATCGGGCTACAATGCTGAAGAAGGCAACTCTGTCCAGTATCGAGTGTAACCAGGTCAAAAATGCAAGATACTACACCAGAACCGCAAAAACAGGTTCACCAATCGCATTCTGGTGCAAACATCATAAATCAAGCTACAAAAGTCCAAATTCAGAAATTCCAAAGCCATCCGAAAGATAAGAAACAGGGCTACATTTCATCAGAAGACCTCAACAACCAATTCGGAAGCATTCCTAACCAAAATAACCAATTACATACGCAATTCTCACATTCGGGTAAAACCAGGGCAGCAAGGGTAATTCCATCTTTTCACAAGATACGCTGCTCGGATAGACATGAAAATTAGAAAATTTCCGGGTTCTCACACTCATTCTTTCGGGGCGTCACAAACTCCCTTCCTTAAAAGAATGTCGTCCTCGACATTCCATCTTATACCAATCAAGTCGAGACATCCCGCAAGAATCACTAATATTTCAGACCAAACCCACTGTCCGGCATCCTAAACTTCAAGCCAAGGATTCACTACATGAATCTGAAGCCTAAGCTCTGATACCAACTGTGACGGCCCCACCTCCCCCTAAGGCGAACCAAAGGGTTCGGCGGGCCGCCTGCCCAGCTCTCGCCGGGACTCAGTCGTTCACTATAGTCCTCAAATGAATTACAATATAAATCTCAATTATTACAACATGTTCTTCAATAATTACATGTCATAAGCGAAGCGGAAACTAAATTTTCAACTATACATCAAATGATTCCAAATCCAAACTGTACAAGATATATTCCATCCAGCCACATGAATAAGTACTACTCGCCCTTCCTTCGCCTTGAGCCCTGTGGAGGGGAATAAAATCATTTTGGGGTGAGCTAGAAGCTCAGCGAGTAACCAGTAAAAGCAGTCATCAAATATATTTCACAATAATGCATTTCAATGATGTCATGATTCCAAGATCAAATGTACGTTTATTGCTCTCTTGAGCCAGCGAAATCATTGCACTTGAACATCCAACGCTCAAATAGATCATTTGACATTAACAGTGAGAGGGAGCCCCTTTTTGAGCTCCAGATAACATGAACATGAACCATAAACAGGGTGGAGACGTTGGTGTCCAGCACAAGACTTTCCCAGAACTCATTGAAGCCAAAATCATATCATGAATTCACATGCAAGCACGCATGAGATGCCGTCGAGTAAATAATGCAAGAAACATTTCAATAATAACTTTGGAAACAGTTTAGGGTCACTCACCTCCATGGCTCAGAAACCATCCATCAAATATCATCGCCTTACTCAAATCCAAGCCTTCGATCACTAACGCAAAGCAATCAAGCCCTTTAAAAGTTCGGACAGCACTTCCCCTAAATTTGCTTACTTTTCCAGCCGTCATGGCTTCATTATATTTCTCATTCAAACCCAAAGGTACACACACAACAACAAATTCATTCAATAGCCATTCAGCCAGCTCCCAGAAGTACAAACACATTTCAAGATAGGGAAAAGTCCGGAAATGAAAGTTAAGCTCAAACCCAGAAAAATAGTTTTTGACATCATTTTGCGGTAATGGCACCAAAGGCACTACGATTATTGGATGAAGGTCCAAGACCCACCGTTTCGAAGCTAAGAGATCGGGCTACAATGCTGAAGAAGGCAACTCTGTCCAGTATCGAGTGTAACCAGGTCAAAAATGCAAGATACTACACCAGAACCGCAAAAACAGGTTCACCAATCGCATTCTGGTGCAAACATCATAAATCAAGCTACCAAAGTCCAAATTCAGAAATTCCAAAGCCATCCGAAAGATAAGAAACAGGGCTACATTTCATCAGAAGACCTCAACAACCAATTCGGAAGCATTCCTAACCAAAATAACCAATTACATACGCAATTCTCACATTCGGGTAAAACCAGGGCAGCAAGGGTAATTCCATCTTTTCACAAGATACGCTGCTCGGATTGACATGAAAATTAGAAAATTTCCGGGTTCTCACACTCATTCTTTCGGGGCGACACAAACTCCCTTCCTTAAAAGAATGTCGTCCTTGACATTCCATCTTATACCAATCAAGTCGAGACATCCCGCAAGAATCACTAATATTTCAGACCAAACCCACTGTCCGGCATCCTAAACTTCAAGCCAAGGATTCACTACAAGAATCTGAAGCCTAAGCTCTGATACCAACTGTGACGGCCCCACCTCCCCCTAAGGCGAACCAAAGGGTTCGGCGGGCCGCCTGCCCAGCTCTCGCCGGGACTCAGTCGTTCACTACAGTCCTCAAATGAATTACAATATAAATCTCAATTATTACAACATGTTCTTCAATAATTATATGTCATAAGCGAAGTGAAAACTAAATTTTCAACTATACATCAAATGACTCCAAATCCAAACTGTACAAGATATATGCCATCCAGCCACATGAATAAGTACTACTCGCCCTTCCTTCGCCTTGAGCCCTGTGGAGGGGAATAAAATCGTTTTGGGGTGAGCTAGAAGCTCAGCGAGTAACCAGTAAAAGCAGTCATCAAATATATTTCACAATAATGCATTTCAATGATGTCATGATTCCAAGATCAAATGTACGT
The DNA here is from genome assembly GCF_036785885.1 of Coffea arabica. Lineage (NCBI taxonomy): Eukaryota > Viridiplantae > Streptophyta > Magnoliopsida > Gentianales > Rubiaceae > Coffea > Coffea arabica. Next base: position 18,122,769 of record NC_092318.1, on the reverse strand, counting down.
TTATTGCTCTCGTGAGCCAGTGAAATCATTGCACTTGAACACCCAACGCTCAAATAGATCATTTAACATTAACAGTGAGAGGGAGCCCCTTTTTGAGCTCCAGATAACATGAACATGAATCATAAACAGGGTGGAGACGTTGGTGTCCAGCACAAGACTTTCCCCTAACTCATTAAAGCCAAAATCATATCATGAATTCACATGCAAGCACGCATGAGATGCCGTCGAGTAAATAATGCAAGAAACATTTCAATAATAACTTTGGAAACAGTTTAGGGTCACTCACCTCCATGGCTCAGAAACTATCCATCAAATATCATCGCCTTACTCAAATCCAAGCCTTAGATCACAAACGCAAAGTAATCAAGCCCTTTAAAAGTTCGGACAGCACTTCCCCTAAATTTGCTTACTTTTCCAGCCGTCATGGCTTCATTATATTTCTCATTCAAACCCAAAGGTACACACACAACAACAAGTTCATTCAATAGCCATTCAGCCAGCTCCCAGAAGTACAAACACATTTCAAGCTAGGGAAAAGTCCGGAAATGAAAGTTAAGCTCAAACCCAGAAAAATAGTTTTTGACATCATTTTACGGTAATGGCACCAAAGGCACTACGATTATCGGATGAAGGTCCAAGACCCACCGTTTCGAAGCCAAGAGATCGGGCTACAATGTGACGCCCCGAAAAAAAATGAGTTTTAGAACCCGGAAATTTTCTAATTTTCTAGGGTTTATTTTTTTTAAACGCCCGCCTTTTCTACATTTTCTTTATTAGAAAAATTCCCCAGATAAAGTTTATGAGCAAAAATAGTTTTAAAATGATTTTCTAGTATCAGTTAGTTTTTGAGAAATTAAGGATATATGTATATCGGACGTGAGACCCACTAGTGCGAAAGTTCGGAAAAATTCGGCCAATAAGGTTAAGTTTCGGATACTGGTTGAAATTTATCGGGTGTTAAGAGATAAGTAGAGGAGGTGAAGTGATTGATGTGAGAGGAAACAAAAGGATAGAAATGCATTTAATGAAGTGACACGTGTCACTTTGTGAGTGGTTGAAGCCTAAGACAAATATTCACCTTTTTGACCTTTCTTACCCTTGGATTAAATATCTCAAAAATTGACTAAAAATTCACTCTTTCTTTCTCCTTGTTGGCCGGCCACCTTAAGCTCAAGAAGAAAGAAAACTTCTCCAATTTTAAGCTTCCAACTAGCTCAAATCATCCAAACCAATTGCTTACAATTGTTTCTACTCCATAAAATCCCTCCATTTGGTGCTAGTAAGTGATTTTGTGGAAGTGTTCAGGGAAGCTAAGGTGTTCTACAACTCCTCTTCTCTTGTTTACTAGGTAAGTGGTGATTGACCTTCCTCCTACACCTAATGATGCTTAATTTGTGCTTAGTGGAAGCTAAAGTGCTGAAATTTGTGGTTTATTTCTTGGTTTGAGATGAATTGGTTAAGTTTTTATTTTATTGAGGAATTTTCTGGTTTAATGTGATCATGATGTTGTGGTTATTTATGATGGTTGGTAATGAGGGGTTATGACTCTAGTGGATGTAAATGATTGGTAATTGCAACCAATTTTGGGTTTGGAAGGAATTTGGGGAAGTTAGGGTTTCATAACCCCAATTCTGTCCGGTTTTGGATCATATGGTTAGAGGCCGAATTGGCCTTTACTTAAAACATGAAAGTTGTAGGTATTGATGTGTTTGAGGTTCCTGTAAAATTTCAGGTCATTTAGAGTAGTGTAGAGTGAGAAATGTCGATTTTACTGTTTCTGTTCTGGGTTGATCAGGATGGCCGAACTACGCCTGTAATCGTCTGTTTTGACTGGAATTGCTTTGGATTTGGTGGTTGAGGTCTTCTGATGAAATGTATCTTGATGTCCTAGCTATCATATGCCTTTGGAATTTCTGCATTCGGACCTGTATAGACTGAGTTGGACTAATTACAGCATAGTGTAATTTGTAAACCTGCAATTACGGTTCTGGTTTGGTATTCTGCATATTTGACCTAGTTGTTCTAGGATTTGGACTTAGTGGTCTTCTACATTGTTGTAGCCCTGTCTCTTAGCTTCAAAACGGTGGGTCTTGCATCTTCATCCGACCATTGTAGTGCTTTTGGCACCATTACCGCAAAATGACGTCAAAACTGTTTTTCTGGTTTGAGCTAAACTTTCATTTCCGGACTTTTCCCTAGCTTGACTTGTACTAGTACTACTTGGAGTTTGCTGAATGGCTATTGGATGAACTTGTTGTTGTGTGTGTACCTTTGGGACTGGCTGAGAATATAATGAAGCCATGATGGCTGGAAAAGTAAGCAAATTCAGGGGAAGTGCTGTCCGAACTTTGAAAGGACTTGATTGCATTGAGTGTATGATGGATGATTGCTGAGCCATTGAGGTGAGTGACCTCAAACTATTTCTAAAATTATTTATGAACCATTTCTTGCATTATTTACTTTTGAACTATTTTCAAAGTTACTTTTGGAACTGTTTTCTTACATATCATGCGTGCTTGCATATCAGTGTCTTGTTATTATTGATTTTGCTTTCAATGATTGTTAAAATGAGTTTTCTAGGCGAGTGTGTATTTTATCGCACTCGACCTAAATAAATATGAAATTTGCAATGATTAATGATTAAATGCTACTTGCGCATGAATGTAAGCCTTTTGGGCTGAACTGGCCATTGCCCCTTGTTACCGGTCGTCTCGAGCCAGAAGCGGACTCGGTCGGGCGACTAGGAACTTGGGTGAACGTTTCGGTATACTCGAGTATTACCTTGTAGGTTGGTGGAGGTTGGTGGAGCCTGGTCAATGTCCAGGAAAGGTTGAATGAACGAACGAACGAACGAGGGTTTTATTGGTAAATGAAAAATGCATTTTCAAATGAATGAAGGAAAGGGGAATGACAGGAGAACGAACGAAGGAACGAAGGAACGAATGAACGAACGAACGTATCCTTTTCATGTATGGTTTCTAGTAAATGTTGTAATTGTTTCTTGACTTATCGTTTGATTTATGACATCATTGAAATGAAATATTGTGAAACCGATTTGATTACTGATTTTACTGGTTACTCGCTGAGCTTCTAGCTCACCCCAAAAATGTTTTATTCCCCTCCACAGGGCTCAAGGCGAAGGAGTGGCTTGTAGTGTTTATTCATGGATTATCTCATGTGTGGCTTGAATTTGGATTTCCTTTTTGCGTAATGGTTCATATTGGGATTGTATTGAACGTTTAGAATTGATTGGATGTGTAATAGTCTAGTTTTGGACTTCCTCCTGTATAATAATTGTGATCAAGGATCAGAGTGGCGCAGTGGAAGCGTGGACGCTTCGCTTTTGATATGTAAAGTTTGGGAACCTTTGATGTATATTTGATATATATATCTTGTAATCTGTTTGAGTAATGTAGTGAACGACTGAGTCCCGGCGAGAGCTGGGCAGGCGGCCCGCCGAATCCCTCTGGTTCACCTTAGGGGGAGGTGGGGCCGTGACATACAATGCTGAAGAAGGCAACTCTGTCCAGTATCGAGTGTAACCAGGTCAAAAATGCAAGATACTACACCAGAACCGCAAAAACAGGTTCACCAATCGCATTCTGGTGCAAACATCATAAATCAACCTACCTAAGTCCAAATTCAGAAATTCCAAACCTATCCGAAAGATAAGAAACAGGGCTACATTTCATCAGAAGACCTCAACAACCAATTCGGAAGCATTCTTAACCAAAATAACCAATTACATACGCAATTCTCACATTCGGGTAAAACCAGGGCAGCAAGGGTAATTCCGTCTTTTCACAAGATACGCTGCTCGGATTGACATGAAAATTAGAAAATTTTCGGGTTCTCACACTCATTCTTTCGGGGCGACACAAACTCCCTTCCTTAAAAGAATGTCGTCCTCGACATTCCATCTTATACCAATCAAGTCGAGACATCCCGCAAGAATCACTAATATTTCAGACCAAACCCACTGTCCGGCATCCTAAACTTCAAGCCAAGGATTCACTACAAGAATCTGAAGCCTAAGCTCTGATACCAACTGTGACGGCCCCACCTCCCCCTAAGGCGAACCAAAGGGTTCGGCGGGCCGCCTGCCCTGCTCTCGCCGGGACTCAGTCGTTCACTACAGTCCTCAAATGAATTACAATATAAATCTCAAATATTACAACATGTTCTTCAATAATTACATGTCATAAGCGAAGCGGAAACTAAATTTTCAACTATACATCAAATGATTCCAAATCCAAACTGTACAAGATATATGCCATCCAGCCACATGAATAAGTACTACTCGCCCTTCCTTCGCCTTGAGCCCTGTGGAGGGGAATAAAATCATTTTGGGGTGAGCTAGAAGCTCAGCGAGTAACCAGTAAAAGCAGTCATCAAATATATTTCACAATAATGCATTTCAATGATGTCATGATTCCAAGATCAAATGTACATTTATTGCTCTCGTGAGCCAGTGAAATCATTGCACTTGAACACCCAACGCTCAAATAGATCATTTAACATTAACAGTGAGAGGGAGCCCCTTTTTGAGCTCCAGATAACATGAACATGAACCATAAACAGGGTGGAGACGTTGGTGTCCAGCACAAGACTTTCCCAGAACTCATTGAAGCCAAAATCATATCATGAATTCACATGCAAGCACGCATGAGATGCCGTCGAGTAAATAATGCAAGAAACATTTCAATAATAACTTTGGAAACAGTTTAGGGTCACTCACCTCCATGGCTCAGAAACCATCCATCAAATATCATCGCCTTACTCAAATCCAAGCCTTCGATCACTAACGCAAAGCAATCAAGCCCTTTAAAAGTTCGGACAGCACTTCCCCTAAATTTGCTTACTTTTCCAGCCGTCATGGCTTCATTATATTTCTCATTCAAACCCAAAGGTACACACACAACAACAAATTCATTCAATAGCCATTCAGCCAGCTCCCAGAAGTACAAACACATTTCAAGATAGGGAAAAGTCCGGAAATGAAAGTTAAGCTCAAACCCAGAAAAATAGTTTTTGACATCATTTTGCGGTAATGGCACCAAAGGCACTACGATTATTGGATGAAGGTCCAAGACCCACCGTTTCGAAGCTAAGAGATCGGGCTACAATGCTGAAGAAGGCAACTCTGTCCAGTATCGAGTGTAACCAGGTCAAAAATGCAAGATACTACACCAGAACCGCAAAAACAGGTTCACCAATCGCATTCTGGTGCAAACATCATAAATCAAGCTACCAAAGTCCAAATTCAGAAATTCCAAAGCCATCCGAAAGATAAGAAACAGGGCTACATTTCATCAGAAGACCTCAACAACCAATTCGGAAGCATTCCTAACCAAAATAACCAATTACATACGCAATTCTCACATTCGGGTAAAACCAGGGCAGCAAGGGTAATTCCATCTTTTCACAAGATACGCTGCTCGGATAGACATGAAAATTAGAAAATTTCCGGGTTCTCACACTCATTCTTTCGGGGCGTCACAAACTCCCTTCCTTAAAAGAATGTCGTCCTCGACATTCCATCTTATACCAATCAAGTCGAGACATCCCGCAAGAATCACTAATATTTCAGACCAAACCCACTGTCCGGCATCCTAAACTTCAAGCCAAGGATTCACTACAAGAATCTGAAGCCTAAGCTCTGATACCAACTGTGACGGCCCCACCTCCCCCTAAGGCGAACCAAAGGGTTCGGCGGGCCGCCTGCCCAGCTCTCGCCGGGACTCAGTCGTTCACTATAGTCCTCAAATGAATTACAATATAAATCTCAATTATTACAACATGTTCTTCAATAATTACATGTCATAAGCGAAGCGGAAACTAAATTTTCAACTATACATCAAATGATTCCAAATCCAAACTGTACAAGATATATTCCATCCAGCCACATGAATAAGTACTACTCGCCCTTCCTTCGCCTTGAGCCCTGTGGAGGGGAATAAAATCATTTTGGGGTGAGCTAGAAGCTCAGCGAGTAACCAGTAAAAGCAGTCATCAAATATATTTCACAATAATGCATTTCAATGATGTCATGATTCCAAGATCAAATGTACGTTTATTGCTCTCTTGAGCCAGCGAAATCATTGCACTTGAACATCCAACGCTCAAATAGATCATTTGACATTAACAGTGAGAGGGAGCCCCTTTTTGAGCTCCAGATAACATGAACATGAACCATAAACAGGGTGGAGACGTTGGTGTCCAGCACAAGACTTTCCCAGAACTCATTGAAGCCAAAATCATATCATGAATTCACATGCAAGCACGCATGAGATGCCGTCGAGTAAATAATGCAAGAAACATTTCAATAATAACTTTGGAAACAGTTTAGGGTCACTCACCTCCATGGCTCAGAAACCATCCATCAAATATCATCGCCTTACTCAAATCCAAGCCTTCGATCACTAACGCAAAGCAATCAAGCCCTTTAAAAGTTCGGACAGCACTTCCCCTAAATTTGCTTACTTTTCCAGCCGTCATGGCTTCATTATATTTCTCATTCAAACCCAAAGGTACACACACAACAACAAATTCATTCAATAGCCATTCAGCCAGCTCCCAGAAGTACAAACACATTTCAAGATAGGGAAAAGTCCGGAAATGAAAGTTAAGCTCAAACCCAGAAAAATAGTTTTTGACATCATTTTGCGGTAATGGCACCAAAGGCACTACGATTATTGGATGAAGGTCCAAGACCCACCGTTTCGAAGCTAAGAGATCGGGCTACAATGCTGAAGAAGGCAACTCTGTCCAGTATCGAGTGTAACCAGGTCAAAAATGCAAGATACTACACCAGAACCGCAAAAACAGGTTCACCAATCGCATTCTGGTGCAAACATCATAAATCAAGCTACCAAAGTCCAAATTCAGAAATTCCAAAGCCATCCGAAAGATAAGAAACAGGGCTACATTTCATCAGAAGACCTCAACAACCAATTCGGAAGCATTCCTAACCAAAATAACCAATTACATACGCAATTCTCACATTCGGGTAAAACCAGGGCAGCAAGGGTAATTCCATCTTTTCACAAGATACGCTGCTCGGATAGACATGAAAATTAGAAAATTTCCGGGTTCTCACACTCATTCTTTCGGGGCGTCACAAACTCCCTTCCTTAAAAGAATGTCGTCCTCGACATTCCATCTTATACCAATCAAGTCGAGACATCCCGCAAGAATCACTAATATTTCAGACCAAACCCACTGTCCGGCATCCTAAACTTCAAGCCAAGGATTCACTACAAGAATCTGAAGCCTAAGCTCTGATACCAACTGTGACGGCCCCACCTCCCCCTAAGGCGAACCAAAGGGTTCGGCGGGCCGCCTGCCCAGCTCTCGCCGGGACTCAGTCGTTCACTATAGTCCTCAAATGAATTACAATATAAATCTCAATTATTACAACATGTTCTTCAATAATTACATGTCATAAGCGAAGCGGAAACTAAATTTTCAACTATACATCAAATGATTCCAAATCCAAACTGTACAAGATATATGCCATCCAGCCACATGAATAAGTACTACTCGCCCTTCCTTCGCCTTGAGCCCTGTGGAGGGGAATAAAATCATTTTGGGGTGAGCTAGAAGCTCAGCGAGTAACCAGTAAAAGCAGTCATCAAATATATTTCACAATAATGCATTTCAATGATGTCATGATTCCAAGATCAAATGTACGTTTATTGCTCTCGTGAGCCAGCGAAATCATTGCACTTGAACATCCAACGCTCAAATAGATCATTTGACATTAACAGTGAGAGGGAGCCCCTTTTTGAGCTCCAGATAACATGAACATGAACCATAAACAGGGTGGAGACGTTGGTGTCCAGCACAAGACTTTCCCAGAACTCATTGAAGCCAAAATCATATCATGAATTCACATGCAAGCACGCATGAGATGCCGTCGAGTAAATAATGCAAGAAACATTTCAATAATAACTTTGGAAACAGTTTAGGGTCACTCACCTCCATGTCTCAGAAACCATCCATCAAATATCATCGCCTTACTCAAATCCAAGCCTTAGATCACTAACGCAAAGCAATCAAGCCCTTTAAAAGTTCGGACAGCACTTCCCCTGAATTTGCTTACTTTTCCAGCCGTCATGGCTTCATTAGATTTCTCATTCAAACCCAAAGGTACACACACAACAACAAGTTCATTCAATAGCCATTCAGCAAGCTCCCAGAAGTACAAATACAAGTGAAGCTAGGGAAAAGTCCGGAAATGAAAGTTGAGCTCAAACCCAGAAAAACAGTTTTTGACATCATTTTTCGGTAATGACACCAAAGGCACTACGATTATCGGATGAAGGTCCAAGACCCACCATTTCGAAGCTAAGAGATCGGGCTACAATGTTGAAAAAGGAAACTCTGTCCAGTATCGAGTGTAACCAGGTCAAAAATGCAAGATACTACACTAGAACCGCAAAAACCGGTTCACCAATCGCATTCTGGTGCAAACATCATGAATCAACCTACCTAAATCCAAATCCAAAAATTCCAAAACCATCCGAAAGATAAGAAACAAGGCTACATTTCATCAGAAGACCTCAACAACCAATTCGGAAGCATTCCCAACCAAAATAATCAATTACAGACGCAATTCTCACATTCGGGTAAAACCAGGGCAGCAAGGGTAATTCCGTCTTTTCACAAGATACGCTGCTCGGATTGAAATGAAAATTAGAAAATTTCCGGGTTCTCACACTCATTCTTACGGGGCGTCACAAACTTCCCTCCTGAAAAGAATGTCGTCCTCGACATTCCATCTTGTACCAATCAAGTCGAGACATCCCGCAAGAATCACTACTATTTCAGACCAAACCCACAGTCCGGCATCCTAAACTTCAAGCCTAGGATACGCTACAAGAATCTGAAACCTAAGCTCTGATACCAACTGTGACGGCCCCACCTCCCCCTAAGGCGAACCAAAGGGTTTGGCGGGCCGCCTACGCAGCTCTCGCCGGGACTCAGTCGTTCACTACAGTCCTCAAATGAATTACAATATAAATCTCAAATATTACAACATGTTCTTCAATAATTACATGTGATAAGCGAAGCGGAAAGTAAATTTTCAACTATACATCAAATGATTCCAAATCCAAACTGTACAAGATATATGCCATCCAGCCACATGAATAAGTACTACTCGCCCTTCCTTCGCCTTGAGCCCTGTGGAGGGGAATAAAATCATTTTGGGGTGAGCTAGAAGCTCAGCGAGTAACCAGTAAAAGCAGTCATCAAATATATTTCACAATAATGCATTTCAATGATGTCATGATTCCAAGATCAAATGTACGTTTATTGCTCTCGTGAGCCAGCGAAATCATTGCACTTGAACATCCAACGCTCAAATAGATCATTTGACATTAACAGTGAGAGGGAGCCCCTTTTTGAGCTCCAGATAACATGAACATGAACCATAAACAGGGTGGAGACGTTGGTGTCCAACACAAGACTTTCCCCTAACTCATTGAAGCCAAAATCATATCATGAATTCACATGCAAGCACGCATGAGATGCCGTCGAGTAAATAATGCAAGAAACATTTCAATAATAACTTTGGAAACAGTTTAGGGTCACTCACCTCCATGGCTCAGAAACTATCCATCAAATATCATCGCCTTACTCAAATCCAAGCCTTAGATCACAAACGCAAAGTAATCAAGCCCTTTAAAAGTTCGGACAGCACTTCCCCTAAATTTGCTTACTTTTCCAGCCGTCATGGCTTCATTATATTTCTCATTCAAACCCAAAGGTACACACACAACAACAAGTTCATTCAATAGCCATTCAGCCAGCTCCCAGAAGTACAAACACATTTCAAGCTAGGGAAAAGTCCGGAAATGAAAGTTAAGCTCAAACCCAGAAAAATAGTTTTTGACATCATTTTACGGTAATGGCACCAAAGGCATTACGATTATCGGATGAAGGTCCAAGACCCACCGTTTCGAAGCCAAGAGATCGGGCTACAATGTGACGCCCCGAAAAAAAATGAGTTTTAGAACCCGGAAATTTTCTAATTTTCTAGGGTTTATTTTTTTTAAACGCCCGCCTTTTCTACATTTTCTTTATTAGAAAAATTCCCCAGATAAAGTTTATGAGCAAAAATAGTTTTAAAATGATTTTCTAGTATCAGTTAGTTTTTGAGAAATTAAGGATATATGTATATCGGACGTGAGACCCACTAGTGCGAAAGTTCGGAAAAATTCGGCCAATAAGGTTAAGTTTCGGATACTGGTTGAAATTTATCGGGTGTTAAGAGATAAGTAGAGGAGGTGAAGTGATTGATGTGAGAGGAAACAAAAGGATAGAAATGCATTTAATGAAGTGACACGTGTCACTTTGTGAGTGGTTGAAGCCTAAGACAAATATTCACCTTTTTGACCTTTCTTACCCTTGGATTAAATATCTCAAAAATTGACTAAAAATTCACTCTTTCTTTCTCCTTGTTGGCCGGCCACCTTAAGCTCAAGAAGAAAGAAAACTTCTCCAATTTTAAGCTTCCAACTAGCTCAAATCATCCAAACCAATTGCTTACAATTGTTTCTACTCCATAAAATCCCTCCATTTGGTGCTAGTAAGTGATTTTGTGGAAGTGTTCAGGGAAGCTAAGGTGTTCTACAACTCCTCTTCTCTTGTTTACTAGGTAAGTGGTGATTGACCTTCCTCCTACACCTAATGATGCTTAATTTGTGCTTAGTGGAAGCTAAAGTGCTGAAATTTGTGGTTTATTTCTTGGTTTGAGATGAATTGGTTAAGTTTTTATTTTATTGAGGAATTTTCTGGTTTAATGTGATCATGATGTTGTGGTTATTTATGATGGTTGGTAATGAGGGGTTATGACTCTAGTGGATGTAAATGATTGGTAATTGCAACCAATTTTGGGTTTGGAAGGAATTTGGGGAAGTTAGGGTTTCATAACCCCAATTCTGTCCGGTTTTGGATCATATGGTTAGAGGCCGAATTGGCCTTTACTTAAAACATGAAAGTTGTAGGTATTGATGTGTTTGAGGTTCCTGTAAAATTTCAGGTCATTTAGAGTAGTGTAGAGTGAGAAATGTCGATTTTACTGTTTCTGTTCTGGGTTGATCAGGATGGCCGAACTACGCCTGTAATCGTCTGTTTTGACTGGAATTGCTTTGGATTTGGTGGTTGAGGTCTTCTGATGAAATGTATCTTGATGTCCTAGCTATCATATGCCTTTGGAATTTCTGCATTCGGACCTGTATAGACTGAGTTGGACTAATTACAGCATAGTGTAATTTGTAAACCTGCAATTACGGTTCTGGTTTGGTATTCTGCATATTTGACCTAGTTGTTCTAGGATTTGGACTTAGTGGTCTTCTACATTGTTGTAGCCCTGTCTCTTAGCTTCAAAACGGTGGGTCTTGCATCTTCATCCGACCATTGTAGTGCTTTTGGCACCATTACCGCAAAATGACGTCAAAACTGTTTTTCTGGTTTGAGCTAAACTTTCATTTCCGGACTTTTCCCTAGCTTGACTTGTACTAGTACTACTTGGAGTTTGCTGAATGGCTATTGGATGAACTTGTTGTTGTGTGTGTACCTTTGGGACTGGCTGAGAATATAATGAAGCCATGATGGCTGGAAAAGTAAGCAAATTCAGGGGAAGTGCTGTCCGAACTTTGAAAGGACTTGATTGCATTGAGTGTATGATGGATGATTGCTGAGCCATTGAGGTGAGTGACCTCAAACTATTTCTAAAATTATTTATGAACCATTTCTTGCATTATTTACTTTTGAACTATTTTCAAAGTTACTTTTGGAACTGTTTTCTTACATATCATGCGTGCTTGCATATCAGTGTCTTGTTATTATTGATTTTGCTTTCAATGATTGTTAAAATGAGTTTTCTAGGCGAGTGTGTATTTTATCGCACTCGACCTAAATAAATATGAAATTTGCAATGATTAATGATTAAATGCTACTTGCGCATGAATGTAAGCCTTTTGGGCTGAACTGGCCATTGCCCCTTGTTACCGGTCGTCTCGAGCCAGAAGCGGACTCGGTCGGGCGACTAGGAACTTGGGTGAACGTTTCGGTATACTCGAGTATTACCTTGTAGGTTGGTGGAGGTTGGTGGAGCCTGGTCAATGTCCAGGAAAGGTTGAATGAACGAACGAACGAACGAGGGTTTTATTGGTAAATGAAAAATGCATTTTCAAATGAATGAAGGAAAGGGGAATGACAGGAGAACGAACGAAGGAACGAAGGAACGAATGAACGAACGAACGTATCCTTTTCATGTATGGTTTCTAGTAAATGTTGTAATTGTTTCTTGACTTATCGTTTGATTTATGACATCATTGAAATGAAATATTGTGAAACCGATTTGATTACTGATTTTACTGGTTACTCGCTGAGCTTCTAGCTCACCCCAAAAATGTTTTATTCCCCTCCACAGGGCTCAAGGCGAAGGAGTGGCTTGTAGTGTTTATTCATGGATTATCTCATGTGTGGCTTGAATTTGGATTTCCTTTTTGCGTAATGGTTCATATTGGGATTGTATTGAACGTTTAGAATTGATTGGATGTGTAATAGTCTAGTTTTGGACTTCCTCCTGTATAATAATTGTGATCAAGGATCAGAGTGGCGCAGTGGAAGCGTGGACGCTTCGCTTTTGATATGTAAAGTTTGGGAACCTTTGATGTATATTTGATATATATATCTTGTAATCTGTTTGAGGAATGTAGTGAACGACTGAGTCCCGGCGAGAGCTGGGCAGGCGGCCCGCCGAATCCCTCTGGTTCACCTTAGGGGGAGGTGGGGCCGTGACATACAATGCTGAAGAAGGCAACTCTGTCCAGTATCGAGTGTAACCAGGTCAAAAATGCAAGATACTACACCAGAACCGCAAAAACAGGTTCACCAATCGCATTCTGGTGCAAACATCATAAATCAACCTACCTAAGTCCAAATTCAGAAATTCCAAACCTATCCGAAAGATAAGAAACAGGGCTACATTTCATCAGAAGACCTCAACAACCAATTCGGAAGCATTCTTAACCAAAATAACCAATTACATACGCAATTCTCACATTCGGGTAAAACCAGGGCAGCAAGGGTAATTCCGTCTTTTCACAAGATACGCTGCTCGGATTGACATGAAAATTAGAAAATTTTCGGGTTCTCACACTCATTCTTTCGGGGGCGACACAAACTCCCTTCCTTAAAAGAATGTCGTCCTCGACATTCCATCTTATACCAATCAAGTCGAGACATCCCGCAAGAATCACTAATATTTCAGACCAAACCCACTGTCCGGCATCCTAAACTTCAAGCCAAGGATTCACTACAAGAATCTGAAGCCTAAGCTCTGATACCAACTGTGACGGCCCCACCTCCCCCTAAGGCGAACCAAAGGGTTCGGCGGGCCGCCTGCCCTGCTCTCGCCGGGACTCAGTCGTTCACTACAGTCCTCAAATGAATTACAATATAAATCTCAAATATTACAACATGTTCTTCAATAATTACATGTCATAAGCGAAGCGGAAACTAAATTTTCAACTATACATCAAATGATTCCAAATCCAAACTGTACAAGATATATGCCATCCAGCCACATGAATAAGTACTACTCGCCCTTCCTTCGCCTTGAGCCCTGTGGAGGGGAATAAAATCATTTTGGGGTGAGCTAGAAGCTCAGCGAGTAACCAGTAAAAGCAGTCATCAAATATATTTCACAATAATGCATTTCAATGATGTCATGATTCCAAGATCAAATGTACGTTTATTGCTCTCGTGAGCCAGTGAAATCATTGCACTTGAACACCCAACGCTCAAATAGATCATTTAACATTAACAGTGAGAGGGAGCCCCTTTTTGAGCTCCAGATAACATGAACATGAACCATAAACAGGGTGGAGACGTTGGTGTCCAGCACAAGACTTTTCCAGAACTCATTGAAGCCAAAATCATATCATGAATTCACATGCAAGCACGCATGAGATGCCGTCGAGTAAATAATGCAAGAAACATTTCAATAATAACTTTGGAAACAGTTTAGGGTCACTCACCTCCATGGCTCTGAAACCATCCATCAAATATCATCGCCTTACTCAAATCCAAGCCTTCGATCACTAACGCAAAGCAATCAAGCCCTTTAAAAGTTCGGACAGCACTTCCCCTAAATTTGTTTACTTTTCCAGCCGTCATGGCTTCATTATATTTCTCATTCAAACCCAAAGGTACACACACAACAACAAGTTCATTCAATAGCCATTCAGCCAGCTCCCAGAAGTACAAACACATTTCAAGATAGGGAAAAGTCCGGAAATGAAAGTTAAGCTCAAACCCAGAAAAATAGTTTTTGACATCATTTTGCGGTAATGGCACCAAAGGCACTACGATTATCGGATGAAGGTCCAAGACCCACCGTTTCGAAGCTAAGAGATCGGGCTACAATGCTGAAGAAGGCAACTATGTCCAGTATTGAGTGTAACCAGGTCAAAAATGCAAGATACTACACCAGAACCGCAAAAACAGGTTCACCAATTGCATTCTGGTGCAAATATCATAAATCAAGCTAACAAAGTCCAAATTCAGAAATTCCAAAGCCATCCGAAAGATAATAAACAGGGCTACATTTCATCAGAAGACCTCAACAACCAATTCGGAAGCATTTTTGGGGTGAGCTAGAAGCTCAGCGAGTAACCAGTAAAAGCCGTCATCAAATATATTTCACAATAATGCATTTCAATGATGTCATGATTCCAAGATCAAATGTACGTTTATTGCTCTCGTGAGCCAGTGAAATCATTGCACTTGAACACCCAACGCTCAAATAGATCATTTAACATTAACAGTAGAGGGAGCCCCTTTTTGAGCTCCAGATAACATGAACATGAACCATAAACAGGGTGGAGACGTTGGTGTCCAGCACAAGACTTTCCCAGAACTCATTGAAGCTAAAATCATATCATGAATTCGCATGCAAGCACGCATGAGATGCCGTCGAGTAAATAATGCAAGAAACATTTCAATTATAACTTTGGAAACAGTTTAGGGTCACTCACCTCCATGGCTCAGAAACCATCCATCAAATATCATCGCCTTACTCAAATCCAAGCCTTCGATCACTAACGCAAAGCATTCAAGCCCTTTAAAAGTTCGGACAGCACTTCCCCTAAATTTGCTTACTTTTCCAGCCGTCATGGCTTCATTAGATATCTCATTCAAACCCAAAGGTACACACACAACAACAAGTTCATTCAATAGCCATTCAGCCAGCTCCCAGAAGTACAAACACATTTCAAGCTAGGGAAAAGTCCGGAAATGAAAGTTAAGCTCAAACCCAGAAAAATAGTTTTTGACATCATTTTACGGTAATGGCACCAAAGGCACTACGATTATCGGATGAAGGTCCAAGACCCACCGTTTCGAAGCTAAGAGATCGGGCTACAATGCTGAAGAAGGCAACTCTGTCCAGTATCGAGTGTAACCAGGTCAAAAATGCAAGATACTACACCAGAACCGCAAAAACAGGTTCACCAATCGCATTCTGGTACAAACATCATAAATCAACCTACCTATGTCCAAATTCAGAAAATTCCAAAGCCATCCGAAAGATAAGAAACAGGGCTACATTTCATCAGAAGACCTCAACAACCAATTCGGAAGTATTCCCAACCAAAATAACCAATTACATACGCAATTCTCAGATTCGGGTAAAACCAGGGCAGCAAGGGTAATTCCGTCTTTTCACAAGATACGCTGCTCGGATTGACCTGAAAATTAGAAAATTTTCGGGTTCTCACACACTTTCTTTCGAGGCGACACAAACTCCCCTCCTTAAAAGAATGTCGTCCTCGACATTCCATCTTATACCAATCAAGTCGAGACATCCCGCAAGAATCACTAATATTTCAGACCAAACCCACTGTCCGGCATCCTAAACTTCAAGCCTAGGATACACTACAAGAATCTGAAGCCTAAGCTCTGATACCAACTGTGACGGCCCCACCTCTCCCTAAGGCGAACCAAAGAGTTCGGCGGGCCGCCTGCCCAGCTCTCGCCGGGACTCAGTCGTTGACTACAGTCCTCAAATGAATTACAATATAAATCTCAAATATTACAACATGTTCTTCAATAATTACATGTCATAAGCGAAGCGGAAACTAAATTTTCAACTATACATCAAATGATTTCAAATCCAAACTGTACAAGATATATGCCATCCAGCCACATGAATAAGTACTACTCGCCCTTCCTTCGCCTTGAGCCCTGTGGAGGGGAATAAAATCGTTTTGGGGTGAGCTAGAAGCTCAGCGAGTAACCAGTAAAAGCAGTCATCAAATATATTTCACAATAATGCATTTCAATGATGTCATGATTCCAAGATCAAATGTACGTTTATTGCTCTCGTGAGCCAGTTAAATCATCGCACTTGAACACCCAACGCTCAAATAGATCATTTCACATTAACAGTGAGAGGGAGCCACTTTTTGAGCTCCAGATAACATGAACATGAATCGTAAACAGGGTGGAGACGTTGGTGTCCAGCACAAGACTTTCCCAGAACTCATTGAAGCCAAAATCATATCATGAATTCACATGCAAGCACGCATGAGATGCCGTCGAGTAAATAATGCAAGAAACATTTCAATAATAACTTTGGAAACAGTTTAGGGTCACTCACCTCCATGGCTCAGAAACCATCCATCAAATATCATCGCCTTACTTAAATCCAAGCCTTAGATCACTAACGCAAAGCAATCAAGCCCTTTAAAAGTTCGGACAACACTTCCCCTAAATTTGCTTACTTTTCCAGCCGTCCTGGCTTCATTATATTTCTCATTCAAACCCAAAGGTGCACACACAACAACAAGTTCATTCAATAGCCATTCAGCCAGCTCCCAGAAGTACAAACACATTTCAAGATAGGGAAAAGTCCGGAAATGAAAGTTAAGCTCAAACCCAGAAAAATAGTTTTTGACATCATTTTGCGGTAATGGCACCAAAGGCACTACGATTATCGGATGAAGGTCCCAGACCCACCGTTTCGAAGCTAAGAGATCGGGCTACAATGCTGAAGAAGGCAACTCTGTCCAGTATCGAGTGTAACCAGGTCAAAAATGCAAGATACTACACCAGAACCGCAAAAACAGGTTCACCAATCGCATTCTGGTACAAACATCATAAATCAACCTACCTAAGTCCAAATTCAGAAATTCCAAAGCCATCCGAAAGATAAGAAACAGGGCTACATTTCATCAGAAGACCTCAACAACCAATTCGGAAGTATTCCCAACCAAAATAACCAATTACATACGCAATTCTCACATTCGGGTAAAACCATGGCAGTAAGGGTAATTCCGTCTTTTCACAAGAAACGCTGCTCGGATTGACCTGAAAATTAGAAAATTTCCGGGTTCTCACACACTTTCTTTCGGGGCGACACAAACTCCCCTCCTTAAAAGAATGTCGTCCTCGACATTCCATCTTATACCAATCAAGTCGAGACATCCCGCAAGAATCACTAATATTTCAGACCAAACCCACTGTCCGGCATCCTAAACTTCAAGCCTAGGATACACTACAAGAATCTGAAGCCTAAGCTCTGATACCAACTGTGACGGCCCCACCTCTCCCTAAGGCGAACCAAAGGGTTCGGCGGGCCGCCTGCCCAGCTCTCGCCGGGACTCAGTCGTTCACTACAGTCCTCAAATGAATTACAATATAAATCTCAAATATTATAACATGTTCTTCAATAATTACATGTCATAAGCGAAGCGGAAACTAAATTTTCAACTATACATCAAATGATTTCAAATCCAAACTGTACAAGATATATGCCATCCAGCCACATGAATAAGTACTACTCGCCCTTCCTTCGCCTTGAGCCCTGTGGAGGGGAATAAAATCGTTTTGGGGTGAGCTAGAAGCTCAGCGAGTAACCAGTAAAAGCAGTCATCAAATATATTTCACAATAATGCATTTCAATGATGTCATGATTCCAAGATCAAATGTACGTTTATTGCTCTCGTGAGCCAGTTAAATCATCGCACTTGAACACCCAACGCTCAAATAGATCATTTCACATTAACAGTGAGAGGGAGCCACTTTTTGAGCTCCAGATAACATGAACATGAACCGTAAACAGGGTGGAGACGTTGGTGTCCAGCACAAGACTTTCCCAGAACTCATTGAAACCAAAATCATATCATGAATTCACATGCAAGCACGCATGAGATGCCGTCGAGTAAATAATGCAAGAAACATTTCAATAATAACTTTGGAAACAGTTTAGGGTCACTCACCTCCATGGCTCAGAAACCATCCATCAAATATCATCGCCTTACTTAAATCCAAGCCTTAGATCACTAACGCAAAGCAATCAAGCCCTTTAAAAGTTCGGACAGCACTTCCCCTAAATTTGCTTACTTTTCCAGCCGTCCTGGCTTCATTATATTTCTCATTCAAACCCAAAGGTGCACACACAACAACAAGTTCATTCAATAGCCATTCAGCCAGCTCCCAGAAGTACAAACACATTTCAAGCTAGGGAAAAGTCCGGAAATGAAAGTTAAGCTCAAACCCAGAAAAATAGTTTTTGACATCATTTTATGGTAATGCCACCAAAGGCACTACGATTATCGGATGAAGGTCCAAGACCCACCGTTTCGAAGCTAAGAGATCGGGCTACAATGCTGAAGAAGGCAACTCTGTCCAGTATCGAGTGTAACCTGGTCAAAAATGCAAGATACTACACCAGAACTGCAAAAACAGGTTCACCAATCGCATTCTGGTACAAAGTTCATAAATCAACCTACCTAAGTCCAAATTCAGAAATTCCAAAGCCATCCGAAAGATAAGAAACAGGGCTACATTTCATCAGAAGACCTCAACAACCAATTCGGAAGCATTCCCAACCAAAATAACCAATTACCTACGTAATTCTCACATTCGGGTAAAACCAGGGCAGCAAGGGTAATTCCGTCTTTTCACAAGATACGCTGCTCGGATTGACCTGAAAATTAGAAAAATTTCCGGGTTCGCACACTCATTCTTTCGGGGCGACACAAACTCTCCTCCTTAAAAGAAAGTCGTCCTCGACATTCCATCTTATACCAATCAAGTCGAGACATCCCGCAAGAATCACTAATATTTCAGACCAAACCCACTGTCCGGCATCCTAAACTTCAAGCCTAGGATACACTACAAGAATATGAAGCCTAAGCTCTGATACCAACTGTGACGGCAACACCTCTCCCTAAGGCGAACCAAAGGGTTCGGCGGGCCGCCTGCCCAGCTCTCGCCGGGACTCAGTCGTTCACTACAGTCCTCAAATGAATTACAATATAAATCTCAAATATTACAACATGTTCTTCAATAATTACATGTCATAAGCGAAGCGGAAACTAAATTTTCAACTATACATCATATGATTTCAAATCCAAACTGTACAAGATATATGCCATCCAGCCACATGAATAAGTACTACTCGCCCTTCCTTCGCCTTGAGCCCTGTGGAGGGGAATAAAATCGTTTTGGGGTGAGCTAGAAGCTCAGCGAGTAACCGGTAAAAGCAGTCATCAAATATATTTCACAATAATGCATTTCAATGATGTCATGATTCCAAGATCAAATGTACGTTTATTGCTCTCGTGAGCCAGTGAAATCATCGCACTTGAACACCCAACGCTCAAATAGATCATTTCACATTAACAGTGAGAGGGAGCCCCTTTTTGAGCTCCAGATAACATGAACATGAACCGTAAACAGGGTGGAGACGTTGGTGTCCAGCACAAGACTTTCCCAGAACTCATTGAAGCCAAAATCATATCATGAATTCACATGCAACCACGCATGAGATGCCGTCGAGTAAATAATGCAAGAAACATTTCAATAATAACTTTGGAAACAGTTTAGGGTCACTCACCTCCATGGCTCAGAAACCATCCATCAAATATCATCGCCTTACTCAAATCCAAGCCTTAGATCACTAACGCAAAGCAATCAAGCCCTTTAAAAGTTCGGACAGCACTTTCCCTAAATTTGCTTACTTTTCCAGCCGTCCTGGCTTCATTATATTTCTCATTCAAACCCAAAGGTGCACACACAACAACAAGTTCATTCAATAGCCATTCAGCCAGCTCCCAAAAGTACAAACACATTTCAAGCTAGGGAAAAGTCCAGAAATGAAAGTTAAGCTCAAACCCAGAAAAATAGTTTTTGACATCATTTTGCGGTAATGGCACCAAAGGCACTACGATTATCGGATGAAGGTCCAAGACCCACCGTTTCGAAGCTAAGAGATCGGTCTACAATGCTGAAGAAGGCAACTCTGTCCAGTATCGAGTGTAACCTGGTCAAAAATGCAAGATACTACACCAGAACCGCACAAACAGGTTCACCAATCGCATTCTGGTACAAACATCATAAACAAACCTACCTAAGTCCAAATTCAGAAATTCCAAAGCTATCCGAAAGATAAGAAACAGGGCTACATTTCATCAGAAGACCTCAACAACCAATTCGGAAGCATTCCCAACCAAAATAACCAATTACATACGCAATTCTCACATTCGGGTAAAACCAGGGCAGCAAGGGTAATTCCGTCTTTTCACAAGATACGCTGCTCGGATTGACCTGAAAATTAGAAAATTTTCGGGTTCTCACACTCATTCTTTCGTGGCGACACAAACTCCCCTCCTTAAAAGAATGTCGTTCTCGACATTCCATCTTATACCAATCAAGTCGAGACATCCCGCAAGAATCACTAATATTTCAGACCAAACCCACTGTCCGGCATCCTAAACTTCAAGCCTAGGATACACTACAAGAATCTGAAGCCTAAGCTCTGATACCAACTGTGATGGCCCCACCTCTCCCTAAGGCGAACCAAAGGGTTCGGCGGGCCGCCTGCCCAGCTCTCGCCGGGACTCAGTCGTTCACTACAGTCCTCAAATGAATTACAATATAAATCTCAAATATTACAACATGTTCTTCAATAATTACATGTCATAAGCGAAGCGGAAACTAAATTTTCAACTATACATCAAATGATTCCAAATCCAAATTGTACAAGATATATGCCATCCAGCCACATGAATAAGTACTACTCGCCCTTCCTTCGCCTTGAGCCCTGTGGAGGGGAATAAAATCGTTTTGGGGTGAGCTAGAAGCTCAGCGAGTAACCAGTAAAAGCAGTCATCAAATATATTTCACAATAATGCATTTCAATGATGTCATGATTCCAAGATCAAATGTACGTTTATTGCTCTCGTGAGCCAGTTAAATCATCGCACTTGAACACCCAACGCTCAAATAGATCATTTCACATTAACAGTGAGAGGGAGCCCCTTTTTGAGATCCATATAACATGAACATGAACCATAAACAGGGTGGAGGCGTTGGTGTCCAGCACAAGACTTTCCCAGAACTCATTGAAGCCAAAATCATATCATGAATTCACATGCAAGCACGCATGAGATGCCGTCGAGTAAATAATGCAAGAAACATTTCAATAATAACTTTGGAAACAGTTTAGGGTCACTCACCTCCATGGCTCAGAAACCATCCATCAAATATCATCGCCTTACTCAAAT
This sequence comes from Coffea arabica, assembly GCF_036785885.1. NCBI lineage: Eukaryota > Viridiplantae > Streptophyta > Magnoliopsida > Gentianales > Rubiaceae > Coffea > Coffea arabica. The sequence goes on along the minus strand of NC_092318.1, from coordinate 18,101,182 downwards.
CCAAGCCTTAGATCACTAACGCAAAGCAATCAAGCCCTTTAAAAGTTCGGACAGCACTTCCCCTAAATTTGCTTACTTTTACAGCCGTCATGGCTTCATTACATTTCTTATTCAAACCCAAAGGTACACACACAACAACAAGTCCATTCAATAGCCATTCAGCCAGCTCCCAGAAGTACAAACACATTTCAAGCTAGGGAAAAGTCCGGAAATGAAAGTTAAGCTCAAACCCAGAAAAATAGTTTTTGACATCATTTTGCGGTAATGGCACCAAAGGCACTACGATTATCGGCTGAAGGTCCAAGACCCACCGTTTCGAAGCTAAGAGATCGGGCTACAATGCTGAAGAAGGCAACTCTGTCCAGTATCGAGTGTAACCAGGTCAAAAATGCAAGATACTACACCAGAACCGCAAAAACAGGTTCACCAATTGCATTCTGGTACAAACATCATAAATCAACCTACCTAAGTCCAAATTCAGAAATTCTAAAGCCATCCGAAAGATAAGAAACAGGGCTACATTTCATCAGAAGACCTCAACAACTAATTCGGAAGCATTCCCAACCAAAACAACCAATTACATACGCAATTCTCACGTTCGGGTAGAACCAGGGCAGCAAGGGTAATTCCGTCTTTTCACAAGATACGCTGCTCGGATTGACCTGAAAATTACAAAATTTCCGGGTTCTCACAATCATTCTTTCGGGGCGACACAAACTCCCCTCCTTAAAAGAATGTCGTCCTCGACATTCCATCTTTTACCAATCAAGTCGAGACATCCCGCAAGAATCACTAATATTTCAGACCAAACCCACTGTCCGGCATCCTAAACTTCAAGCCTAGGATACACTACAATAATCTGAAGCCTAAGCTCTGATAACAACTGTGACGGCCCCACCTCTCCCTAAGGCGAACCAAAGGGTTCGGCGGGCCGCCTGCCCAGCTCTCCCCGGGACTCAGTCATTCACTACAGTCCTCAAATGAATTACAATATAAATCTCAAATATTACAACATGTTCTTCAATAATTACATGTCATAAGCGAAGCGGAAACTAAATTTTCAACTATACATCAAATGATTCCAAATCCAAACTGTACAAGATATATGCCATCCAGCCACATGAATAAGTACTACTCGTCCTTCCTTCGCCTTGAGCCCTGTGGAGGGGAATAAAATCATTTTGGGGTGAGCTAGAAGCTCAGCGAGTAACCGGTAAAAGCAGTCATCAAATATATTTGACAATAATGCATTTCAATGATGTCATGATTCCAAGATCAAATGTACGTTTATTGCTCTCGTGAGCCAGTTAAATCATCGCACTTGAACACCCAACGCTCAAATAGATCATTTCACATTAACAGTGAGAGGGAGCCCCTTTTTGAGCTCCAGATAACATGAACATGAACCATAAACAGGGTGGAGACGTTGGTGTCCAGCACAAGACTTTCCCAGAACTCATTGAAGCCAAAATCATATCATGAATTCACATGCAAGCACGCATGAGATGCCGTCGAGTAAATAATGCAAGAAACATTTCAATAATAACTTTGGAAACAGTTTAGGGTCACTCACCTCCATGGCTCAGAAACCATCCATCAAATATCATCGCCTTACTCAAATCCAAGCCTTAGATCACTAACGCAAAGCAATCAAGCCCTTTAAAAGTTCGGACAGCACTTCCCCTAAATTTGCTTACTTTTACAGCCGTCATGGCTTCATTACATTTCTTATTCAAACCCAAAGGTACACACACAACAACAAGTCCATTCAATAGCCATTCAGCCAGCTCCCAGAAGTACAAACACATTTCAAGCTAGGGAAAAGTCCGGAAATGAAAGTTAAGCTCAAACCCAGAAAAATAGTTTTTGACATCATTTTGCGGTAATGGCACCAAAGGCACTACGATTATCGGCTGAAGGTCCAAGACCCACCGTTTCGAAGCTAAGAGATCGGGCTACAATGCTGAAGAAGGCAACTCTGTCCAGTATCGAGTGTAACCAGGTCAAAAATGCAAGATACTACACCAGAACCGCAAAAACAGGTTCACCAATTGCATTCTGGTACAAACATCATAAATCAACCTACCTAAGTCCAAATTCAGAAATTCCAAAGCCATCCGAAAGATAAGAAACAGGGCTACATTTCATCAGAAGACCTCAACAACTAATTCGGAAGCATTCCCAACCAAAACAACCAATTACATACGCAATTCTCACATTCGGGTAAAACCAGGGCAGCAAGGGTAATTCCGTCTTTTCACAAGATACGCTGCTCGGATTGACCTGAAAATTACAAAATTTCCGGGTTCTCACAATCATTCTTTCGGGGCGACACAAACTCCCCTCCTTAAAAGAATGTCGTCCTCGACATTCCATCTTTTACCAATCAAGTCGAGACATCCCGCAAGAATCACTAATATTTCAGACCAAACCCACTGTCCGGCATCCTAAACTTCAAGCCTAGGATACACTACAATAATCTGAAGCCTAAGCTCTGATAACAACTGTGACGGCCCCACCTCTCCCTAAGGCGAACCAAAGGGTTCGGCGGGCCGCCTGCCCAGCTCTCCCCGGGACTCAGTCATTCACTACAGTCCTCAAATGAATTACAATATAAATCTCAAATATTACAACATGTTCTTCAATAATTACATGTCATAAGCGAAGCGGAAACTAAATTTTCAACTATACATCAAATGATTCCAAATCCAAACTGTACAAGATATATGCCATCCAGCCACATGAATAAGTACTACTCGTCCTTCCTTCGCCTTGAGCCCTGTGGAGGGGAATAAAATCATTTTGGGGTGAGCTAGAAGCTCAGTGAGTAACCAGTAAAAGCAGTCATCAAATATATTTGACAATAATGCATTTCAATGATGTCATGATTCCAAGATCAAATGTACGTTTATTGCTCTCGTGAGCCAGTTAAATCATCGCACTTGAACACCCAACGCTCAAATAGATCATTTCACATTAACAGTGAGAGGGAGCCCCTTTTTGAGCTCCAGATAACATGAACATGAACCATAAACAGGGTGGAGACGTTGGTGTCCAGCACAAGACTTTCCCAGAACTCATTGAAGCCAAAATCATATCATGAATTCACATGCAAGCACGCATGAGATGCCGTCGATTAAATAATGCAAGAAACATTTCAATAATAACTTTGGAAACAGTTTAGGGTCACTCACCTCCATGGCTCAGAAACCATCCATCAAATATCATCGCCTTACTCAAATCCAAGCCTTAGATCACTAACGCAAAGCAATCAAGCCCTTTAAAAGTTCAGACAGCACTTCCCCTAAATTTGCTTACTTTTCCAGCCGTCATGGCTTCATTATATTTCTCATTCAAACCCAAAGGTGCACACACAACAACAAGTTCATTCAATAGCCATTCAGCCAGCTCCCAGAAGTACAAACACATTTCAAGCTAGGGAAAAGTCCGGAAATGAAAGTTAAGCTCAAACCCAGAAAAATAGTTTTTGACATCATTTTGCGGTAATGGCACCAAAGGCACTACGATTATCGGATGAAGGTCCAAGACCCACCGTTTCGAAGCTAAGAGATCGGGCTACAATGCTGAAGAAGGCAACTCTGTCCAGTATCGAGTGTAACCTGGTCAAAAATGCAAGATACTACACCAGAACCGCAAAAATAGGTTCACCAATCGCATTCTGGTACAAACATCATAAATCAACCTACCTAAGTCCAAATTCAGAAATTCCAAAGCCATCCGAAAGATAAGAAACAGGGCTACATTTCATCAGAAGACCTCAACAACCAATTCGGAAGCATTCCCAACCAAAATAACCAATTACATACGCAATTCTCACATTCGGGTAAAACCAGGGCAGCAAGGGTAATTCCGTCTTTTCACAAGATACGCTGCTCGGATTGACCTGAAAATTAGAAAATTTCCGGGTTCTCACACTCATTCTTTCGGGGCGACACAAACTCCCCTCCTTAAAAGAATGTCGTCCTCGACATTCCATCTTATACCAATCAAGTCGAGACATCCCGCAAGAATCACTAATATTTCATACCAAACCCACTGTCCGGCATCCTAAACTTCAAGCCTAGGATACACTACAAGAATCTGAAGCCTAAGCTCTGATACCAATTGTGACGGCCCCACCTCTCCCTAAGGCGAACCAAAGGGTTCGGCGGGCCGCCTGCCCAGCTCTCGCCGGGACTCAGTCGTTCACTACAGTCCTCAAATGAATTACAATATAAATCTCAAATATTACAACATGTTCTTCAATAATTACATGTCATAAGCGAAGCGGAAACTAAATTTTCAACTATACATCAAATGATTCCAAATCCAAACTGTACAAGACATATGCCATCCAGCCACATGAATAAGTACTACTCGCCCTTCCTTCGCCTTGAGCCCTGTGGAGGGGAATAAAATCGTTTTGGGGTGAGCTAGAAGCTCAGCGAGTAACCAGTAAAAGCAGTCATCAAATATATGACGTGAGACGGATCTAGACGAACACCAAGTTGGGATGTTTTGCGGAACTTTGACCCTTCTAGAATCACGAGCCACGAACTAAGGAGATTTCTTAACCCACGACTAGCCACTTTAGTGAACCAAAAGTATAGATAGAAGAACGCCACAATCAAGGAGACTACTTGATTGATAAGTTCGTTGAACAACTTGAGATTGATTCTCAAGTATTCAAAGGAAATTCTCTTGAGGCAAGAGAGAGTGAAATAACTCACATATATTTTATAAAATCTGAATTTTTCCTTAATGAATGAAAACCTAGGCTATATATAGCCTTACAACTTGAAAACCTAAAGTGACTTGAAAACCCTAACTCAGCTAGGCTAGGCCTTTGGCCCGATTCCACTACTCAAATCCACTATCTAATGGTCAGCTTATAATCGATCTAATGAAGGCTTTAAGCTGGCCCAACATAACCCCATAAAAGCTAATTAACCAACTTAAGTTATAGTGAGTCTAGACTCTATAAATCGGATCCAACTCAACATGAGGTCTTGGACCGAATTTATTCCTAGCAAATAAAATAGAAATCTAGAAAATAAACTACTAACTATTACTAAAAGATTCAATCTCTTGCAGCCCAAAACATGGCCTATAAGCGGCCCATATTTCGTATCATTCCCCTCCTCTTGAAAAAGATTTGTCCTCAAATCGTGTTTGGAAATGAATAGTACTACAAGAATTGGCAGTATGAAACTTCAAATCTCCACATATTGGCTCTCTTAGAATGAATGATACTTGCATACGTCATGATTATTGTAATTCGGTGCACATGTCTCTTGGTCAGCTTGAAAATGCTCACAATCTGCCATGGAAAACTCAAGGCTTGACTCCAACCACTCCAAAGCTCTCTAATCAGTCCTGTGTCATGAATGGTCGACTTTGGACCTACACAATAAATCACACGATTAGCATTTGTAGGTATAAAATCACTTGATAGCTTACCATTCACATTCACAAGATAAGGATCTTCATAGTGATGCTCAATCAGGTTAGAAAAGTCCCGGACATGATTTTGTAAAGTTACAAAATTCATTGCAAGTTGTTGTTGGTATGGCCTATCTTGCACAAATGGAGTAAGATCGAGATAGGCAGCTTCTGAACCTTCAAATTGAAGAATAAAATCAGGTTGTAAGGAATCAGAATTTGGACCAATGAGGAAAGGATTGTCACCAACAAAATAAGAAGGAAATTTATAACAAGTTTCAAGTGTAGAAACTCCCTTTGAAACTTCATTATTCCTCCCAACAAGCAAATCAGGCTCATGGTTGACGTTGAACATCAGTGGATGACAAAGAGAGACAACACTTAAGGTGCAAACTCCATGAAAAGTTTGATATTCACCAATGGATTTAGGCATAGAACATGCCAAGATCAACTCAATTTTTCCTTGCTTAACCTGCATAAAAGTAGAAACACTAAACAAAGTAGAGTCAAGATCGTTAGAAAAAACATATGGTCTCACATCCTTTCTCACAATCAGCTTACTCTTAGAATTTTTAATCTCTTGTTCATGCTCAGTAGCTGACTTTTTCCCCTCATTATTCTCAACCTCTTTCTCCTTTTCAACTCCCTCGAATTTTACCTCTTCAGTCACAATTCTCTCCTCCAGCTCTTTCTTCATACTATAACGCTCATGCTCACTCTTCATGTATGCTAGATCAATACAAAGTTGCTTAGAGTTAAGCGACACAAGCCTGGTACGACGGCCATTAAATGTGAAGGAATACTTATTAGTATATCCATCATATTTGACTTCTCGATTAAACATCCACCATTGTCCCAACAGCACATGCGTCACTTGAATGGGAACCACATCACACAACACCTCATCCACGTATTGACCAATACGAAAAGGAACAAGTGTGTGCTTAGTAATCCAAATATCACCACTATCACTTTGCAACTTGTAAGGTCGAAGATGATCAATGGTTGGAAGATTCAATTTCTCAACCAAGACAGTACTTGCGAGATTAACTTCACAACCCTTATCAATGGCTAAGCTGCAAACTTTATCCTTGATATGGCAACGTGTATAAAACCAATCATTTTTTTGAGCTTTGATGATTTCCAATTGCTCAGTTATCTCACGCAATGCCACAGTATTTACTCCTTTAGGCACAAGATGGTGAAGCTCCAGTTGAGCATTCGTTTGTCTCATACTTTTATTACCTGCAAAACTCAACAAAAATTAGTAGAACAGTCCTCACTCGCTCCCTTACGTGTTTCACTCCTCTCGTGTTTTCACTCAAGTGTGTATGGCACTCTAATGCTCTCACCAATTCACTTCTCAAACCACTTGTTTGTTTCCTTTGAAGAAATCAGAAATTTTCTCAAGGAAGTTCAATCAAACTTTAATCAATATAGCTCCCAATTGTATCAAAGGAACAAGGAAACAAAAAGTAGAAATGGAAAGCTCAAGTAATGAATAAGGAATGGAAGAGGAAAAAATTGATGTACAAAGAAAAAGAAAGTCCAAGTACGATGATGGAGTTCCCAAGTGCTTTACTTAATTGCCCAATTGATTTTTGGAAACAAGTTAGGTGTTGGACTTATTTGGAAATTTCCTTAAAGTCGGCTAACCAAACAGAATTATTACCAAAATTTTTCCAGATTCCCTCTCCAAAAACCTTCCTAAAGTCGGCTATAACAAATCAGAATTTGGTAGCTAAAAAAATTTCCAGATTTCTGCTCCTTTTAAACCTTCCAAAGTCGGCTGCAAAATAGAATTTGGTAGCTTCCTAACCGCTGAAAATTTCCAGATTTGTTACCTTATCAAATCAGAATAGCTTCCACGAAAAAAATTCCAGATTTCTTGTCTTTTTAAATTCCCCTCAAAGTCGGCTGGAATTTCCTAAAAATTTTTCCAGATTTGGTAGCTTCCTAACCCCAAAATTTTCCAGAATTGCCTCTTCTTAAATCCCCTCAAAATTTTCGTCCCTTACTCTCCCTCAAGAACAACAATTCGGCCCTCCCCTCTTTGCTCCACACAAGGACAGTTTTGACGCTTGGTGCTAAACAATGGCTTCACAAGATGACAGAAGCAACGTCACCCAAGAATACCCCAAGCGGCCTGCTCAAGAAACTCCCAAGAGGTTTACTCCTAAGCCAAGAAAGCCCCGTATGGATACAAGGACGTACAAGAAACTGTTTATACGTAGGGAGGTGCAAATCTTCAAGAATCAAGATGGTCAAGATCCTCAAAATACTCAACGGGTGATACAAGTGATCAAGGCTCAAGGTGTGCAAGATTTTCAAGAGGAGGTTGGTCAAAACTTTTGAGTAGTCTTTTCTTGATGTAATTTTCTGGTTTGTTGGAACAAGTGCAACAAGACAGAATTTGGCAAATAAAAGTGCGGCTTCCTTCTTTGTTGTTTGCTACCCGAATGCCTTTTCTCTTTTCCTTTTTCTGTTTGTTTTTTTTTTTGACTCTAAGAACACACAATTACTCGGCTGTTTTTTTTTTGGGTAGAATTCCAGAATTTAATGTCAATCCAATGTTCTCCTTCAATCCTCCAATAATTATCAAGACATGTATCAAAGTTTCAAGACTTCAAGATTAGTTTCAAGAAACTCAAGAAACCCTAGATTATGGTAGTCCCTCTCCAAGATTCCAACCCCAAACAAGTTCAACCACAAAATCAGTTTAGGAAATTAATTAAAACAACTTGGTGGAATAAACTAAAGTTTGGACAGATTTGGCAAGAAACTTGCGCCCAAGGAAACCCTAGCGGCTGGATTTTTTTTTTTTTTTTTTACTCTAAACCAACACAAAACTTCAAGAACAATATAACAAGACACCAAAATAAGAAAGAAACACAAGTTATGAACAAAAGTTTTTTTTTCGGGATGAACAGTGTCGCTACAGTAGCGATGAACAGTATCGATACAGTGCGCGCGGTGAACAGTATCGCTACAGTAGCGATGAACAGTACGATGCTACAGTACTTTTTTTTTTTTTTTTGTAATAACAATCGGACTTGACACAAAGAGAGACACGACCAGATTTGCAAAATAAAATTGACTAGGAAGCTTACGAACAAACTCAACGGGATATACTTGATGTCGTCGACTAGCTCTGGATACCAACTGACGTGAGACGGATCTAGACGAACACCAAGTTGGGATGTTTTGCGGAACTTTGACCCTTCTAGAATCACGAGCCACGAACTAAGGAGATTCCTTAACCCACGACTAGCCACTTTAGTGAACCAAAAGTATAGATAGAAGAACGCCACAATCAAGGAGACTACTTGATTGATAAGTTCGTTGAACAACTTGAGATTGATTCTCAAGTATTCAAAGGAAATTCTCTTGAGGCAAGAGAGAGTGAAATAACTCACATATATTTTATAAAATCTGAATTTTTCCTTAATGAATGAAAACCTAGGCTATATATAGCCTTACAACTTGAAAACCTAAAGTGACTTGAAAACCCTAACTCAGCTAGGCTAGGCCTTTGGCCCGATTCCACTACTCAAATCAACTATCTAATGGTCAGCTTATAATCGATCTAATGAAGGCTTTAAGCTGGCCCAACATAACCCCATAAAAGCTAATTAACCAACTTAAGTTATAGTGAGTCTAGACTCTATAAATCGGATCCAACTCAACATGAGGTCTTGGACCGAATTTATTCCTAGCAAATAAAATAGAAATCTAGAAAATAAACTACTAACTATTACTAAAAGATTCAATCTCTTGCAGCCCAAAACATGGCCTATAAGCGGCCCATATTTCGTATCAATATATTTCACAATAATGCATTTCAATGATGTCATGATTCCAAGATCAAATGTACGTTTATTGCTCTCGTGAGCCAGTGAAATCATTGCACTTGAACACCCAACGCTCAAATAGATCATTTCACATTAACAGTGAGAGGGAGCCCCTTTTTGAGCTCCAGATAACATGAACATGAACCATAAACAGGGTGGAGACGTTGGTGTCCAGCACAAGACTTTTCCAGAACTCATTGAAGCCAAAATCATATCATGAATTCACATGCAAGCACGCATGAGATGCCGTCGAGTAAATAATGCAAGAAACATTTCAATAATAACTTTGGAAACAGTTTAGGGTCACTCACCTCCATGGCTCAGAAACCATCCATCAAATATCATCGCCTTACTCAAATCCAAGCCTTAGATCACTAACGCAAAGCAATCAAGCCCTTTAAAAGTTCGGACAGCACTTCCCCTAAATTTGCTTACTTTTCCAGCCGTCATGGCTTCATTATATTTCTCATTCAAACCCAAAGGTGCACACACAACAACAAGTTCATTCAATAGCCATTCAGCCAGCTCCCAGAAGTACAAACACATTTCAAGCTAGGGAAAAGTCCGGAAATGAAAGTTAAGCTCAAACCCAGAAAAATAGTTTTTGACATCATTTTGCGGTAATGGCACCAAAGGCACTACGATTATCGGATGAAGGTCCAAGACCCACCGTTTCGAAGCTAAGAGATCGGGCTAGAATGCTGAAGAAGGTAACTCTGTCCAGTATCGAGTGTAACCTGGTCAAAAATGCAAGATACTACACCAGAACCGCACAAACAGGTTCACCAATCGCATTCTGGTACAAACATCATAAATCAACCTACCTAAGTCTAAATTCAGAAATTCCAAAGCCATTCGAAAGATAAGAAACAGGGCTACATTTCATCAGAAGACCTCAACAACCAATTCGGAAGCATTCCCAACCAAAATAACCAATTACATACGCAATTCTCACATTCGGGTAAAACCAGGGCAGCAAGGGTAATTCCGTCTTTTCACAAGATACGCTGCTCGGATTGACCTGAAAATTAGAAAATTTCCGGGTTCTCACACTCATTCTTTCGGGGCGACACAAACTCCCCTCCTTAAAAGAATGTCGTCCTCGACATTCCATCTTATACCAATCAAGTCGAGACATCCCGCAAGAATCACTAATATTTCATACCAAACCCACTGTCCGGCATCCTAAACTTCAAGCCTAGGATACACTACAATAATCTGAAGCCTAAGCTCTGATACCAACTGTGACGGCCCCACCTCTCCCTAAGGTGAACCAAAGGGTTCGGCGGGCCGCCTGCCCAGCTCTCGCCGGGACTCAGTCGTTCACTATAGTCCTCAAATGAATTACAATATAAATCTTAAATATTACAACATGTTCTTCAATAATTACATGTCATAAGCGAAGCGGAAACTAAATTTTCAACTATACATCAAATGATTCCAAATCCAAACTGTACAAGATATATGCCATCCAGCCACATGAATAAGTACTACTCGCCCTTCCTTCGCCTTGAGCCCTGTGGAGGGGAATAAAATCGTTTTGGGGTGAGCTAGAAGCTCAGCGAGTAACCAGTAAAAGCAGTCATCAAATATATTTCACAATAATGCATTTCAATGATGTCATGATTCCAAGATCAAATGTACGTTTATTGCTCTCGTGAGCCAGTGAAATCATTGCACTTGAACACCCAACGCTCAAATAGATCATTTAACATTAACAGTGAGAGGGAGCCCCTTTTTGAGCTCCAGATAACATGAACATGAACCATAAACAGGGTGGAGACGTTGGTGTCCAGCACAAGACTTTCCCAGAACTCATTGAAGCCAAAATCATATCATGAATTCACATGCAAGCACGCATGAGATGCCGTCGAGTAAATAATGCAAGAAACATTTCAATAATAACTTTGGAAACAGTTTAGGGTCACTCACCTCCATGGCTCAGAAACCATCCATCAAATATCATCGCCTTACTCAAATCCAAGCCTTAGATCACTAACGCAAAGCAATCAAGCCCTTTAAAAGTTCGGACAGCACTTCCCCTAAATTTGCTTACTTTTCCAGCCGTCATGGCTTCATTATATTTCTCATTCAAACCCAAAGGTGCACACACAACAACAAGTTCATTCAATAGCCATTCAGCCAGCTCCCAGAAGTACAAACACATTTCAAGCTAGGGAAAAGTCCGGAAATGAAAGTTAAGCTCAAACCCAGAAAAATAGTTTTTGACATCATTTTACGGTAATGGCACCAAAGGCACTACGATTATCGGATGAAGGTCCAAGACCCACCGTTTCGAAGCTAAGAGATCGGGCTACAATGCTGAAGAAGGCAACTCTGTCCAGTATCGAGTGTAACCTGGTCAAAAATGCAAGATACTACACCAGAACCGCAAAAATAGGTTCACCAATCGCATTCTGGTACAAACATCATAAATCAACCTTCCTAAGTCCAAATTCAGAAATTCCAAAGCCATCCGAAAGATAAGAAACAGGGCTACATTTCATCAGAAGACCTCAACAACCAATTCGGAAGCATTCCCAACCAAAATAACCAATTACGTACGCAATTCTCACATTCGGGTAAAACCATGGCAGCAAGGGTAATTCCGTCTTTTCACAAGATACGCTGCTCGGATTGACCTGAAAATTAGAAAATTTCCGGGTTCTCACACTCATTCTTTCGGGGCGACACAAACTCACCTCCTTAAAAGAATGTCGTCCTCGACATTCCATCTTATACCAATCAAGTCGAGACATCCCGCAAGAATCACTAATATTTCATACCAAACCCACTGTCCGGCATCCTAAACTTCAAGCCTAGGATACACTACAATAATCTGAAGCCTAAGCTCTGATACCAACTGTGACGGCCCCACCTCTCCCTAAGGCGAACCAAAGGGTTCGGCGGGCCGCCTGCCCAGCTCTCGCCGGGACTCAGTCGTTCACTACATTCCTCAAATGAATTACAATATAAATCTCAAATATTACAACATGTTCTTCAATAATTACATGTCATAAGCGAAGCGGAAACTAAATTTTCAACTATACATCAAATGATTCCAAATCCAAACTGTACATGATATATGCCATCCAACCACATGAATAAGTACTACTCGCCCTTCCTTCGCCTTGAGCCCTGTGGAGGGGAATAAAATCATTTTGGGGTGAGCTAGAAGCTCAGCGAGTAACCAGTAAAAGCAGTCATCAAATATATTTCACAATAATGCATTTCAATGATGTCATGATTCCAAGATCAAATGTACGTTTATTGCTCTCGTGAGCCAGTTAAATCATCGCACTTGAACACCCAACGCTCAAATAGATCATTTCACATTAACAGTGAGAGGGAGCCCCTTTTTGAGCTCCAGATAACATGAACATGAACCATAAACAGGGTGGAGACGTTGGTGTCCAGCACAAGACTTTCCCAGAACTCATTGAAGCCAAAATCATATCATGAATTCACATGCAAGTACGCATGAGATGCCGTCGAGTAAATAATGCAAGAAACATTTCAATAATAACTTTGGAAACAGTTTAGGGTCACTCACCTCCATGGCTCAGAAACCATCCATCAAATATCATCGCCTTACTCAAATCCAAGCCTTAGATCACTAACGCAAAGCAATCAAGCCCTTTAAAAGTTCGGACAGCACTTCCCCTAAATTTACTTACTTTTCCAGCCGTCATGGCTTCATTATATTTCTCATTCAAACCCAAAGGTGCACACACAACAACAAGTTCATTCAATAGCCATTCAGCCAGCTCCCAGAAGTACAAACACATTTCAAGCTAGGGAAAAGTCCGGAAATGAAAGTTAAGCTCAAACCCAGAAAAATAGTTTTTGACATCATTTTACGGTAATGGCACCAAAGGCACTACGATTATCGGATGAAGGTCCAAGACCCACCGTTTCGAAGCTAAGAGATCGGGCTACAATGCTGAAGAAGGCAACTCTGTCCAGTATCGAGTGTAACCTGGTCAAAAATGCAAGATACTACACCAGAACCGCAAAAACAGGTTCACCAAACGCATTCTGGTACAAACATCATAAATCAACCTACCTAAGTCCAAATTCAGAAATTCCAAAGCCATCCGAAAGATAAGAAACAGGGCTACATTTCATCAGAAGACCTCAACAACCAATTCGGAAGCATTCCCAACCAAAATAACCAATTACATACGCAATTCTCACATTCGGGTAAAACCAGGGCAGCAAGGGTAATTCCGTCTTTTCACAAGATACGCTGCTCGGATTGACCTGAAAATTAGAAAATTTCCGGTTCTCACACTCATTCTTTCGGGGCGACACAAACTCACCTCCTTAAAAGAATGTCGTCCTCGACATTCCATCTTATACCAATCAAGTCGAGACATCCCGCAAGAATCACTAATATTTCATACCAAACCCACTGTCCGGCATCCTAAACTTCAAGCCTAGGATACACTACAATAATCTGAAGCCTAAGCTCTGATACCAACTGTGACGGCCCCACCTCTCCCTAAGGCGAACCAAAGGGTTCGGCGGGCCGCCTGCCCAGCTCTCGCCGGGACTCAGTCGTTCACTACATTCCTCAAATGAATTACAATATAAATCTCAAATATTACAACATGTTCTTCAATAATTACATGTCATAAGCGAAGCGGAAACTAAATTTTCAACTATACATCAAATGATTCCAAATCCAAACTGTACATGATATATGCCATCCAACCACATGAATAAGTACTACTCGCCCTTCCTTCGCCTTGAGCCCTGTGGAGGGGAATAAAATCATTTTGGGGTGAGCTAGAAGCTCAGCGAGTAACCAGTAAAAGCAGTCATCAAATATATTTCACAATAATGCATTTCAATGATGTCATGATTCCAAGATCAAATGTACGTTTATTGCTCTCGTGAGCCAGTTAAATCATCGCACTTGAACACCCAACGCTCAAATAGATCATTTCACATTAACAGTGAGAGGGAGCCCCTTTTTGAGCTCCAGATAACATGAACATGAACCATAAACAGGGTGGAGACGTTGGTGTCCAGCACAAGACTTTCCCAGAACTCATTGAAGCCAAAATCATATCATGAATTCACATGCAAGCACGCATGAGATGTCGTCGAGTAAATAATGCAAGAAACATTTCAATAATAACTTTGGAAACAGTTTAGGGTCACTCACCTCCATGGCTCAGAAACCATCCATCAAATATCATCGCCTTACTCAAATCCAAGCCTTAGATCACTAACGCAAAGCAATCAAGCCCTTTAAAAGTTCGGACAGCACTTCCCCTAAATTTGCTTACTTTTCCAGCCGTCATGGCTTCATTATATTTCTCATTCAAACCCAAAGGTGCACACACAACAACAAGTTCATTCAATAGCCATTCAGCCAGCTCCCAGAAGTACAAACACATTTCAAGCTAGGGAAAAGTCCGGAAATGAAAGTTAAGCTCAAACCCAGAAAAATAGTTTTTGACATCATTTTACGGTAATGGCACCAAAGGCACTACGATTATCGGATGAAGGTCCAAGACCCACCTTTTCGAAGCTAAGAGATCGGGCTACAATGCTGAAGAAGGCAACTCTGTCCAGTATCGAGTGTAACCTGGTCAAAAATGCAAGATACTACTCCAGAACCGCAAAAACAGGTTCACCAATCGCATTCTGGTACAAACATCATAAATCAACCTACCTAAGTCCAAATTCAGAAATTCCAAAGCCATCCGAAAGATAAGAAACAGGGCTACATTTCATCAGAAGACCTCAACAGCCAATTCGGAAGCATTCCCAACCAAAATAACCAATTACATACGCAATTCTCACATTCGGGTAAAACCAGGGCAGCAAGGGTAATTCCGTCTTTTCACAAGATACGCTGCTCGGATTGACCTGAAAATTAGAAAATTTCCGGGTTCTCACACTCATTCTTTCGGGGCGGCACAAACTCCCCTCCTTAAAAGAATGTCGTCCTCGACATTCCATCTTATACCAATCAAGTCGAGACATCCCGCAAGAATCACTAATATTTCATACCAAACCCACTGTCCGGCATCCTAAACTTCAAGCCTAGGATACACTACAATAATCTGAAGCCTAAGCTCTGATACCAACTGTGACGGCCCCACCTCTCCCTAAGGCGAACCAAAGGGTTCGGCGGGCCGCCTGCCCAGCTCTCGCCGGGACTCAGTCGTTAACTACAGTCCTCAAATGAATTACAATATAAATCTCAAATATTACAACATGTTCTTCAATAATTACATGTC
This sequence comes from Coffea arabica, assembly GCF_036785885.1. Lineage (NCBI taxonomy): Eukaryota > Viridiplantae > Streptophyta > Magnoliopsida > Gentianales > Rubiaceae > Coffea > Coffea arabica. The sequence continues at coordinate 18,085,632 of NC_092318.1, read as the reverse complement.
ATAAGCGAAGCGGAAACTAAATTTTCAACTATACATCAAATGATTCCAAATCCAAACTGTACAAGATATATGCCATCCAGCCACATGAATAAGTACTACTCGCCCTTCCTTCGCCTTGAGCCCTGTGGAGGGGAATAAAATCGTTTTGGGGTGAGCTAGAAGCTCAGCGAGTAACCAGTAAAAGCAGTCATCAAATATATTTCACAATAATGCATTTCAATGATGTCATGATTCCAAGATCAAATGTACGTTTATTGCTCTCGTGAGCCAGTGAAATCATTGCACTTGAACACCCAACGCTCAAATAGATCATTTAACATTAACAGTGAGAGGGAGCCCCTTTTTGAGCTCCAGATAACATGAACATGAACCATAAACAGGGTGGAGACGTTGGTGTCCAGCACAAGACTTTCCCAGAACTCATTGAAGCCAAAATCATATCATGAATTCACATGCAAGCACGCATGAGATGCCGTCGAGTAAATAATGCAAGAAACATTTCAATAATAACTTTGGAAACAGTTTAGGGTCACTCACCTCCATGGCTCAGAAACCATCCATCAAATATCATCGCCTTACTCAAATCCAAGCCTTAGATCACTAACGCAAAGCAATCAAGCCCTTTAAAAGTTCGGACAGCACTTCCCCTAAATTTGCTTACTTTTCCAGCCGTCATGGCTTCATTATATTTCTCATTCAAACCCAAAGGTGCACACACAACAACAAGTTCATTCAATAGCCATTCAGCCAGCTCCCAGAAGTACAAACACATTTCAAGCTAGGGAAAAGTCCGGAAATGAAAGTTAAGCTCAAACCCAGAAAAATAGTTTTTGACATCATTTTACGGTAATGGCACCAAAGGCACTACGATTATCGGATGAAGGTCCAAGACCCACCGTTTCGAAGCTAAGAGATCGGGCTACAATGCTGAAGAAGGCAACTCTGTCCAGTATCGAGTGTAACCTGGTCAAAAATGCAAGATACTACACCAGAACCGCAAAAACAGGTTCACCAATCGCATTCTGGTACAAACATCATAAATCAACCTACCTAAGTCCAAATTCAGAAATTCCAAAGCCATCCGAAAGATAAGAAACAGGGCTACATTTCATCAGAAGACCTCAACAACCAATTCGGAAGCATTCCCAACCAAAATAACCAATTACATACGCAATTCTCACATTCGGGTAAAACCAGGGCAGCAAGGGTAATTCCGTCTTAGATACGCTGCTCGGATTGACCTGAAAATTAGAAAATTTCCGGGTTCTCACACTCATTCTTTCGGGGCGACACAAACTCACCTCCTTAAAAGAATGTCGTCCTCGACATTCCATCTTATACCAATCAAGTCGAGACATCCCGCAAGAATCACTAATATTTCATACCAAACCCACTGTCCGGCATCCTAAACTTCAAGCCTAGGATACACTACAATAATCTGAAGCCTAAGCTCTGATACCAACTGTGACGGCCCCACCTCTCCCTAAGGCGAACCAAAGGGTTCGGCGGGCCGCCTGCCCAGCTCTCGCCGGGACTCAGTCGTTCACTACATTCCTCAAATGAATTACAATATAAATCTCAAATATTACAACATGTTCTTCAATAATTACATGTCATAAGCGAAGCGGAAACTAAATTTTCAACTATACATCAAATGATTCCAAATCCAAACTGTACATGATATATGCCATCCAGCCACATGAATAAGTACTACTCGCCCTTCCTTCGCCTTGAGCCCTGTGGAGGGGAATAAAATCATTTTGGGGTGAGCTAGAAGCTCAGCGAGTAACCAGTAAAAGCAGTCATCAAATATATTTCACAATAATGCATTTCAATGATGTCATGATTCCAAGATCAAATGTACGTTTATTGCTCTCGTGAGCCAGTGAAATCATTGCACTTGAACACCCAACGCTCAAATAGATCATTTAACATTAACAGTGAGAGGGAGCCCCTTTTTGAGCTCCAGATAACATGAACATGAACCATAAACAGGGTGGAGACGTTGGTGTCCAGCACAAGACTTTCCCAGAACTCATTGAAGCCAAAATCATATCATGAATTCACATGCAAGCACGCATGAGATGCCGTCGAGTAAATAATGCAAGAAACATTTCAATAATAACTTTGGAAACAGTTTAGGGTCACTCACCTCCATGGCTCAGAAACCATCCATCAAATATCATCGCCTTACTCAAATCCAAGCCTTAGATCACTAACGCAAAGCAATCAAGCCCTTTAAAAGTTCGGACAGCACTTCCCCTAAATTTGCTTACTTTTCCAGCCGTCATGGCTTCATTATATTTCTCATTCAAACCCAAAGGTGCACACACAACAACAAGTTCATTCAATAGCCATTCAGCCAGCTCCCAGAAGTACAAACACATTTCAAGCTAGGGAAAAGTCCGGAAATGAAAGTTAAGCTCAAACCCAGAAAAATAGTTTTTGACATCATTTTACGGTAATGGCACCAAAGGCACTACGATTATCGGATGAAGGTCCAAGACCCACCTTTTCGAAGCTAAGAGATCGGGCTACAATGCTGAAGAAGGCAACTCTGTCCAGTATCGAGTGTAACCTGGTCAAAAATGCAAGATACTACTCCAGAACCGCAAAAACAGGTTCACCAATCGCATTCTGGTACAAACATCATAAATCAACCTACCTAAGTCCAAATTCAGAAATTCCAAAGCCATCCGAAAGATAAGAAACAGGGCTACATTTCATCAGAAGACCTCAACAGCCAATTCGGAAGCATTCCCAACCAAAATAACCAATTACATACGCAATTCTCACATTCGGGTAAAACCAGGGCAGCAAGGGTAATTCCGTCTTTTCACAAGATACGCTGCTCGGATTGACCTGAAAATTAGAAAATTTCCGGGTTCTCACACTCATTCTTTCGGGGCGGCACAAACTCCCCTCCTTAAAAGAATGTCGTCCTCGACATTCCATCTTATACCAATCAAGTCGAGACATCCCGCAAGAATCACTAATATTTCATACCAAACCCACTGTCCGGCATCCTAAACTTCAAGCCTAGGATACACTACAATAATCTGAAGCCTAAGCTCTGATACCAACTGTGACGGCCCCACCTCTCCCTAAGGCGAACCAAAGGGTTCGGCGGGCCGCCTGCCCAGCTCTCGCCGGGACTCAGTCGTTAACTACAGTCCTCAAATGAATTACAATATAAATCTCAAATATTACAACATGTTCTTCAATAATTACATGTCATAAGCGAAGCGGAAACTAAATTTTCAACTATACATCAAATGATTCCAAATCCAAACTGTACAAGATATATGCCATCCAGCCACATGAATAAGTACTACTCGCCCTTCCTTCGCCTTGAGCCCTGTGGAGGGGAATAAAATCGTTTTGGGGTGAGCTAGAAGCTCAGCGAGTAACCAGTAAAAGCAGTCATCAAATATATTTCACAATAATGCATTTCAATGATGTCATGATTCCAAGATCAAATGTACGTTTATTGCTCTCGTGAGCCAGTGAAATCATTGCACTTGAACACCCAACGCTCAAATAGATCATTTAACATTAACAGTGAGAGGGAGCCCCTTTTTGAGCTCCAGATAACATGAACATGAACCATAAACAGGGTGGAGACGTTGGTGTCCAGCACAAGACTTTCCCAGAACTCATTGAAGCCAAAATCATATCATGAATTCACATGCAAGCACGCATGAGATGCCGTCGAGTAAATAATGCAAGAAACATTTCAATAATAACTTTGGAAACAGTTTAGGGTCACTCACCTCCATGGCTCAGAAACCATCCATCAAATATCATCGCCTTACTCAAATCCAAGCCTTAGATCACTAACGCAAAGCAATCAAGCCCTTTAAAAGTTCGGACAGCACTTCCCCTAAATTTGCTTACTTTTCCAGCCGTCATGGCTTCATTATATTTCTCATTCAAACCCAAAGGTGCACACACAACAACAAGTTCATTCAATAGCCATTCAGCCAGCTCCCAGAAGTACAAACACATTTCAAGCTAGGGAAAAGTCCGGAAATGAAAGTTAAGCTCAAACCCAGAAAAATAGTTTTTGACATCATTTTACGGTAATGGCACCAAAGGCACTACGATTATCGGATGAAGGTCCAAGACCCACCGTTTCGAAGCTAAGAGATCGGGCTACAATGCTGAAGAAGGCAACTCTGTCCAGTATCGAGTGTAACCTGGTCAAAAATGCAAGATACTACACCAGAACCGCAAAAACAGGTTCACCAATCGCATTCTGGTACAAACATCATAAATCAAACTACCTAAGTCCAAATTCAGAAATTCCAAAGCCATCCGAAAGATAAGAAACAGGGCTACATTTCATCAGAAGACCTCAACAACCAATTCGGAAGCATTCCCAACCAAAATAACCAATTACATACGCAATTCTCACATTCGGGTAAAACCAGGGCAGCAAGGGTAATTCCGTCTTAGAGACGCTGCTCGGATTGACCTGAAAATTAGAAAATTTCCGGGTTCTCACACTCATTCTTTCGGGGCGGCACAAACTCCCCTCCTTAAAAGAATGTCGTCCTCGACATTCCATCTTATACCAATCAAGTCGAGACATCCCGCAAGAATCACTAATATTTCATACCAAACCCACTGTCCGGCATCCTAAACTTCAAGCCTAGGATACACTACAAGAATCTGAAGCCTAAGCTCTGATACCAACTGTGACGGCCCCACCTCTCCCTAAGGCGAACCAAAGGGTTCGGCGGGCCGCCTGCCCAGCTCTCGCCGGGACTCAGTCGTTCACTACAGTCCTCAAATGAATTACAATATAAATCTCAAATATTACAACATGTTCTTCAATAATTACATGTCATAAGCGAAGCGGAAACTAAATTTTCAACTATACATCAAATGATTCCAAATCCAAACTGTACAAGATATATGCCATCCAGCCACATGAATAAGTACTACTCGCCCTTCCTTCGCCTTGAGCCCTGTGGAGGGGAATAAAATCGTTTTGGGGTGAGCTAGAAGCTCAGCGAGTAACCAGTAAAAGCAGTCATCAAATATATTTCACAATAATGCATTTCAATGATGTCATGATTCCAAGATCAAATGTACGTTTATTGCTCTCGTGAGCCAGTGAAATCATTGCACTTGAACACCCAACGCTCAAATAGATCATTTAACATTAACAGTGAGAGGGAGCCCCTTTTTGAGCTCCAGATAACATGAACATGAACCATAAACAGGGTGGAGACGTTGGTGTCCAGCACAAGACTTTCCCAGAACTCATTGAAGCCAAAATCATATCATGAATTCACATGCAAGCACGCATGAGATGCCGTCGAGTAAATAATGCAAGAAACATTTCAATAATAACTTTGGAAACAGTTTAGGGTCACTCACCTCCATGGCTCAGAAACCATCCATCAAATATCATCGCCTTACTCAAATCCAAGCCTTAGATCACTAACGCAAAGCAATCAAGCCCTTTAAAAGTTCGGACAGCACTTCCCCTAAATTTGCTTACTTTTCCAGCCGTCATGGCTTCATTATATTTCTCATTCAAACCCAAAGGTGCACACACAACAACAAGTTCATTCAATAGCCATTCAGCCAGCTCCCAGAAGTACAAACACATTTCAAGCTAGGGAAAAGTCCGGAAATGAAAGTTAAGCTCAAACCCAGAAAAATAGTTTTTGACATCATTTTACGGTAATGGCACCAAAGGCACTACGATTATCGGATGAAGGTCCAAGACCCACCGTTTCGAAGCTAAGAGATCGGGCTACAATGCTGAAGAAGGCAACTCTGTCCAGTATCGAGTGTAACCTGGTCAAAAATGCAAGATACTACACCAGAACCGCAAAAACAGGTTCACCAATCGCATTCTGGTACAAACATCATAAATCAAACTACCTAAGTCCAAATTCAGAAATTCCAAAGCCATCCGAAAGATAAGAAACAGGGCTACATTTCATCAGAAGACCTCAACAACCAATTCGGAAGCATTCCCAACCAAAATAACCAATTACATACGCAATTCTCACATTCGGGTAAAACCAGGGCAGCAAGGGTAATTCCGTCTTAGAGACGCTGCTCGGATTGACCTGAAAATTAGAAAATTTCCGGGTTCTCACACTCATTCTTTCGGGGCGGCACAAACTCCCCTCCTTAAAAGAATGTCGTCCTCGACATTCCATCTTATACCAATCAAGTCGAGACATCCCGCAAGAATCACTAATATTTCATACCAAACCCACTGTCCGGCATCCTAAACTTCAAGCCTAGGATACACTACAAGAATCTGAAGCCTAAGCTCTGATACCAACTGTGACGGCCCCACCTCTCCCTAAGGCGAACCAAAGGGTTCGGCGGGCCGCCTGCCCAGCTCTCGCCGGGACTCAGTCGTTCACTACAGTCCTCAAATGAATTACAATATAAATCTCAAATATTACAACATGTTCTTCAATAATTACATGTCATAAGCGAAGCGGAAACTAAATTTTCAACTATACATCAAATGATTCCAAATCCAAACTGTACAAGATATATGCCATCCAGCCACATGAATAAGTACTACTCGCCCTTCCTTCGCCTTGAGCCCTGTGGAGGGGAATAAAATCGTTTTGGGGTGAGCTAGAAGCTCAGCGAGTAACCAGTAAAAGCAGTCATCAAATATATTTCACAATAATGCATTTCAATGATGTCATGATTCCAAGATCAAATGTACGTTTATTGCTCTCGTGAGCCAGTGAAATCATTGCACTTGAACACCCAACGCTCAAATAGATCATTTAACATTAACAGTGAGAGGGAGCCCCTTTTTGAGCTCCAGATAACATGAACATGAACCATAAACAGGGTGGAGACGTTGGTGTCCAGCACAAGACTTTCCCAGAACTCATTGAAGCCAAAATCATATCATGAATTCACATGCAAGCACGCATGAGATGCCGTCGAGTAAATAATGCAAGAAACATTTCAATAATAACTTTGGAAACAGTTTAGGGTCACTCACCTCCATGGCTCAGAAACCATCCATCAAATATCATCGCCTTACTCAAATCCAAGCCTTAGATCACTAACGCAAAGCAATCAAGCCCTTTAAAAGTTCGGACAGCACTTCCCCTAAATTTGCTTACTTTTCCAGCCGTCATGGCTTCATTATATTTCTCATTCAAACCCAAAGGTGCACACACAACAACAAGTTCATTCAATAGCCATTCAGCCAGCTCCCAGAAGTACAAACACATTTCAAGCTAGGGAAAAGTCCGGAAATGAAAGTTAAGCTCAAACCCAGAAAAATAGTTTTTGACATCATTTTACGGTAATGGCACCAAAGGCACTACGATTATCGGATGAAGGTCCAAGACCCACCGTTTCGAAGCTAAGAGATCGGGCTACAATGCTGAAGAAGGCAACTCTGTCCAGTATCGAGTGTAACCTGGTCAAAAATGCAAGATACTACACCAGAACCGCAAAAACAGGTTCACCAATCGCATTCTGGTACAAACATCATAAATCAAACTACCTAAGTCCAAATTCAGAAATTCCAAAGCCATCCGAAAGATAAGAAACAGGGCTACATTTCATCAGAAGACCTCAACAACCAATTCGGAAGCATTCCCAACCAAAATAACCAATTACATACGCAATTCTCACATTCGGGTAAAACCAGGGCAGCAAGGGTAATTCCGTCTTAGAGACGCTGCTCGGATTGACCTGAAAATTAGAAAATTTCCGGGTTCTCACACTCATTCTTTCGGGGCGGCACAAACTCCCCTCCTTAAAAGAATGTCGTCCTCGACATTCCATCTTATACCAATCAAGTCGAGACATCCCGCAAGAATCACTAATATTTCATACCAAACCCACTGTCCGGCATCCTAAACTTCAAGCCTAGGATACACTACAAGAATCTGAAGCCTAAGCTCTGATACCAACTGTGACGGCCCCACCTCTCCCTAAGGCGAACCAAAGGGTTCGGCGGGCCGCCTGCCCAGCTCTCGCCGGGACTCAGTCGTTCACTACAGTCCTCAAATGAATTACAATATAAATCTCAAATATTACAACATGTTCTTCAATAATTACATGTCATAAGCGAAGCGGAAACTAAATTTTCAACTATACATCAAATGATTCCAAATCCAAACTGTACAAGATATATGCCATCCAGCCACATGAATAAGTACTACTCGCCCTTCCTTCGCCTTGAGCCCTGTGGAGGGGAATAAAATCGTTTTGGGGTGAGCTAGAAGCTCAGCGAGTAACCAGTAAAAGCAGTCATCAAATATATTTCACAATAATGCATTTCAATGATGTCATGATTCCAAGATCAAATGTACGTTTATTGCTCTCGTGAGCCAGTGAAATCATTGCACTTGAACACCCAACGCTCAAATAGATCATTTAACATTAACAGTGAGAGGGAGCCCCTTTTTGAGCTCCAGATAACATGAACATGAACCATAAACAGGGTGGAGACGTTGGTGTCCAGCACAAGACTTTCCCAGAACTCATTGAAGCCAAAATCATATCATGAATTCACATGCAAGCACGCATGAGATGCCGTCGAGTAAATAATGCAAGAAACATTTCAATAATAACTTTGGAAACAGTTTAGGGTCACTCACCTCCATGGCTCAGAAACCATCCATCAAATATCATCGCCTTACTCAAATCCAAGCCTTAGATCACTAACGCAAAGCAATCAAGCCCTTTAAAAGTTCGGACAGCACTTCCCCTAAATTTGCTTACTTTTCCAGCCGTCATGGCTTCATTATATTTCTCATTCAAACCCAAAGGTGCACACACAACAACAAGTTCATTCAATAGCCATTCAGCCAGCTCCCAGAAGTACAAACACATTTCAAGCTAGGGAAAAGTCCGGAAATGAAAGTTAAGCTCAAACCCAGAAAAATAGTTTTTGACATCATTTTACGGTAATGGCACCAAAGGCACTACGATTATCGGATGAAGGTCCAAGACCCACCGTTTCGAAGCTAAGAGATCGGGCTACAATGCTGAAGAAGGCAACTCTGTCCAGTATCGAGTGTAACCTGGTCAAAAATGCAAGATACTACACCAGAACCGCAAAAACAGGTTCACCAATCGCATTCTGGTACAAACATCATAAATCAAACTACCTAAGTCCAAATTCAGAAATTCCAAAGCCATCCGAAAGATAAGAAACAGGGCTACATTTCATCAGAAGACCTCAACAACCAATTCGGAAGCATTCCCAACCAAAATAACCAATTACATACGCAATTCTCACATTCGGGTAAAACCAGGGCAGCAAGGGTAATTCCGTCTTAGAGACGCTGCTCGGATTGACCTGAAAATTAGAAAATTTCCGGGTTCTCACACTCATTCTTTCGGGGCGGCACAAACTCCCCTCCTTAAAAGAATGTCGTCCTCGACATTCCATCTTATACCAATCAAGTCGAGACATCCCGCAAGAATCACTAATATTTCATACCAAACCCACTGTCCGGCATCCTAAACTTCAAGCCTAGGATACACTACAATAATCTGAAGCCTAAGCTCTGATACCAACTGTGACGGCCCCACCTCTCCCTAAGGCGAACCAAAGGGTTCGGCGGGCCGCCTGCCCAGCTCTCGCCGGGACTCAGTCGTTCACTACAGTCCTCAAATGAATTACAATATAAATCTCAAATATTACAACATGTTCTTCAATAATTACATGTCATAAGCGAAGCGGAAACTAAATTTTCAACTATACATCAAATGATTCCAAATCCAAACTGTACAAGATATATGCCATCCAGCCACATGAATAAGTACTACTCGCCCTTCCTTCGCCTTGAGCCCTGTGGAGGGGAATAAAATCGTTTTGGGGTGAGCTAGAAGCTCAGCGAGTAACCAGTAAAAGCAGTCATCAAATATATTTCACAATAATGCATTTCAATGATGTCATGATTCCAAGATCAAATGTACGTTTATTGCTCTCGTGAGCCAGTGAAATCATTGCACTTGAACACCCAACGCTCAAATAGATCATTTAACATTAACAGTGAGAGGGAGCCCCTTTTTGAGCTCCAGATAACATGAACATGAACCATAAACAGGGTGGAGACGTTGGTGTCCAGCACAAGACTTTTCCAGAACTCATTGAAGCCAAAATCATATCATGAATTCACATGCAAGCACGCATGAGATGCCGTCGAGTAAATAATGCAAGAAACATTTCAATAATAACTTTGGAAACAGTTTAGGGTCACTCACCTCCATGGCTCAGAAACCATCCATCAAATATCATCGCCTTACTCAAATCCAAGCCTTAGATCACTAACGCAAAGCAATCAAGCCCTTTAAAAGTTCGGACAGCACTTCCCCTAAATTTGCTTACTTTTCCAGCCGTCATGGCTTCATTATATTTCTCATTCAAACCCAAAGGTGCACACACAACAACAAGTTCATTCAATAGCCATTCAGCCAGCTCCCAGAAGTACAAACACATTTCAAGCTAGGGAAAAGTCCGGAAATGAAAGTTAAGCTCAAACCCAGAAAAATAGTTTTTGACATCATTTTACGGTAATGGCACCAAAGGCACTACGATTATCGGATGAAGGTCCAAGACCCACCTTTTCGAAGCTAAGAGATCGGGCTACAATGCTGAAGAAGGCAACTCTGTCCAGTATCGAGTGTAACCTGGTCAAAAATGCAAGATACTACTCCAGAACCGCAAAAACAGGTTCACCAATCGCATTCTGGTACAAACATCATAAATCAACCTACCTAAGTCCAAATTCAGAAATTCCAAAGCCATCCGAAAGATAAGAAACAGGGCTACATTTCATCAGAAGACCTCAACAGCCAATTCGGAAGCATTCCCAACCAAAATAACCAATTACATACGCAATTCTCACATTCGGGTAAAACCAGGGCAGCAAGGGTAATTCCGTCTTTTCACAAGATACGCTGCTCGGATTGACCTGAAAATTAGAAAATTTCCGGGTTCTCACACTCATTCTTTCGGGGCGGCACAAACTCCCCTCCTTAAAAGAATGTCGTCCTCGACATTCCATCTTATACCAATCAAGTCGAGACATCCCGCAAGAATCACTAATATTTCATACCAAACCCACTGTCCGGCATCCTAAACTTCAAGCCTAGGATACACTACAATAATCTGAAGCCTAAGCTCTGATACCAACTGTGACGGCCCCACCTCTCCCTAAGGCGAACCAAAGGGTTCGGCGGGCCGCCTGCCCAGCTCTCGCCGGGACTCAGTCGTTAACTACAGTCCTCAAATGAATTACAATATAAATCTCAAATATTACAACATGTTCTTCAATAATTACATGTCATAAGCGAAGCGGAAACTAAATTTTCAACTATACATCAAATGATTCCAAATCCAAACTGTACAAGATATATGCCATCCAGCCACATGAATAAGTACTACTCGCCCTTCCTTCGCCTTGAGCCCTGTGGAGGGGAATAAAATCGTTTTGGGGTGAGCTAGAAGCTCAGCGAGTAACCAGTAAAAGCAGTCATCAAATATATTTCACAATAATGCATTTCAATGATGTCATGATTCCAAGATCAAATGTACGTTTATTGCTCTCGTGAGCCAGTGAAATCATTGCACTTGAACACCCAACGCTCAAATAGATCATTTAACATTAACAGTGAGAGGGAGCCCCTTTTTGAGCTCCAGATAACATGAACATGAACCATAAACAGGGTGGAGACGTTGGTGTCCAGCACAAGACTTTCCCAGAACTCATTGAAGCCAAAATCATATCATGAATTCACATGCAAGCACGCATGAGATGCCGTCGAGTAAATAATGCAAGAAACATTTCAATAATAACTTTGGAAACAGTTTAGGGTCACTCACCTCCATGGCTCAGAAACCATCCATCAAATATCATCGCCTTACTCAAATCCAAGCCTTAGATCACTAACGCAAAGCAATCAAGCCCTTTAAAAGTTCGGACAGCACTTCCCCTAAATTTGCTTACTTTTCCAGCCGTCATGGCTTCATTATATTTCTCATTCAAACCCAAAGGTGCACACACAACAACAAGTTCATTCAATAGCCATTCAGCCAGCTCCCAGAAGTACAAACACATTTCAAGCTAGGGAAAAGTCCGGAAATGAAAGTTAAGCTCAAACCCAGAAAAATAGTTTTTGACATCATTTTACGGTAATGGCACCAAAGGCACTACGATTATCGGATGAAGGTCCAAGACCCACCGTTTCGAAGCTAAGAGATCGGGCTACAATGCTGAAGAAGGCAACTCTGTCCAGTATCGAGTGTAACCTGGTCAAAAATGCAAGATACTACACCAGAACCGCAAAAACAGGTTCACCAATCGCATTCTGGTACAAACATCATAAATCAACCTACCTAAGTCCAAATTCAGAAATTCCAAAGCCATCCGAAAGATAAGAAACAGGGCTACATTTCATCAGAAGACCTCAACAACCAATTCGGAAGCATTCCCAACCAAAATAACCAATTACATACGCAATTCTCACATTCGGGTAAAACCAGGGCAGCAAGGGTAATTCCGTCTTAGATACGCTGCTCGGATTGACCTGAAAATTAGAAAATTTCCGGGTTCTCACACTCATTCTTTCGGGGCGGCACAAACTCCCCTCCTTAAAAGAATGTCGTCCTCGACATTCCATCTTATACCAATCAAGTCGAGACATCCCGCAAGAATCACTAATATTTCATACCAAACCCACTGTCCGGCATCCTAAACTTCAAGCCTAGGATACACTACAAGAATCTGAAGCCTAAGCTCTGATACCAACTGTGACGGCCCCACCTCTCCCTAAGGCGAACCAAAGGGTTCGGCGGGCCGCCTGCCCAGCTCTCGCCGGGACTCAGTCGTTCACTACAGTCCTCAAATGAATTACAATATAAATCTCAAATATTACAACATGTTCTTCAATAATTACATGTCATAAGCGAAGCGGAAACTAAATTTTCAACTATACATCAAATGATTCCAAATCCAAACTGTACAAGATATATGCCATCCAGCCACATGAATAAGTACTACTCGCCCTTCCTTCGCCTTGAGCCCTGTGGAGGGGAATAAAATCGTTTTGGGGTGAGCTAGAAGCTCAGCGAGTAACCAGTAAAAGCAGTCATCAAATATATTTCACAATAATGCATTTCAATGATGTCATGATTCCAAGATCAAATGTACGTTTATTGCTCTCGTGAGCCAGTGAAATCATTGCACTTGAACACCCAACGCTCAAATAGATCATTTAACATTAACAGTGAGAGGGAGCCCCTTTTTGAGCTCCAGATAACATGAACATGAACCATAAACAGGGTGGAGACGTTGGTGTCCAGCACAAGACTTTCCCAGAACTCATTGAAGCCAAAATCATATCATGAATTCACATGCAAGCACGCATGAGATGCCGTCGAGTAAATAATGCAAGAAACATTTCAATAATAACTTTGGAAACAGTTTAGGGTCACTCACCTCCATGGCTCAGAAACCATCCATCAAATATCATCGCCTTACTCAAATCCAAGCCTTAGATCACTAACGCAAAGCAATCAAGCCCTTTAAAAGTTCGGACAGCACTTCCCCTAAATTTGCTTACTTTTCCAGCCGTCATGGCTTCATTATATTTCTCATTCAAACCCAAAGGTGCACACACAACAACAAGTTCATTCAATAGCCATTCAGCCAGCTCCCAGAAGTACAAACACATTTCAAGCTAGGGAAAAGTCCGGAAATGAAAGTTAAGCTCAAACCCAGAAAAATAGTTTTTGACATCATTTTACGGTAATGGCACCAAAGGCACTACGATTATCGGATGAAGGTCCAAGACCCACCGTTTCGAAGCTAAGAGATCGGGCTACAATGCTGAAGAAGGCAACTCTGTCCAGTATCGAGTGTAACCTGGTCAAAAATGCAAGATACTACACCAGAACCGCAAAAACAGGTTCACCAATCGCATTCTGGTACAAACATCATAAATCAAACTACCTAAGTCCAAATTCAGAAATTCCAAAGCCATCCGAAAGATAAGAAACAGGGCTACATTTCATCAGAAGACCTCAACAACCAATTCGGAAGCATTCCCAACCAAAATAACCAATTACATACGCAATTCTCACATTCGGGTAAAACCAGGGCAGCAAGGGTAATTCCGTCTTAGAGACGCTGCTCGGATTGACCTGAAAATTAGAAAATTTCCGGGTTCTCACACTCATTCTTTCGGGGCGGCACAAACTCCCCTCCTTAAAAGAATGTCGTCCTCGACATTCCATCTTATACCAATCAAGTCGAGACATCCCGCAAGAATCACTAATATTTCATACCAAACCCACTGTCCGGCATCCTAAACTTCAAGCCTAGGATACACTACAAGAATCTGAAGCCTAAGCTCTGATACCAACTGTGACGGCCCCACCTCTCCCTAAGGCGAACCAAAGGGTTCGGCGGGCCGCCTGCCCAGCTCTCGCCGGGACTCAGTCGTTCACTACAGTCCTCAAATGAATTACAATATAAATCTCAAATATTACAACATGTTCTTCAATAATTACATGTCATAAGCGAAGCGGAAACTAAATTTTCAACTATACATCAAATGATTCCAAATCCAAACTGTACAAGATATATGCCATCCAGCCACATGAATAAGTACTACTCGCCCTTCCTTCGCCTTGAGCCCTGTGGAGGGGAATAAAATCGTTTTGGGGTGAGCTAGAAGCTCAGCGAGTAACCAGTAAAAGCAGTCATCAAATATATTTCACAATAATGCATTTCAATGATGTCATGATTCCAAGATCAAATGTACGTTTATTGCTCTCGTGAGCCAGTGAAATCATTGCACTTGAACACCCAACGCTCAAATAGATCATTTAACATTAACAGTGAGAGGGAGCCCCTTTTTGAGCTCCAGATAACATGAACATGAACCATAAACAGGGTGGAGACGTTGGTGTCCAGCACAAGACTTTCCCAGAACTCATTGAAGCCAAAATCATATCATGAATTCACATGCAAGCACGCATGAGATGCCGTCGAGTAAATAATGCAAGAAACATTTCAATAATAACTTTGGAAACAGTTTAGGGTCACTCACCTCCATGGCTCAGAAACCATCCATCAAATATCATCGCCTTACTCAAATCCAAGCCTTAGATCACTAACGCAAAGCAATCAAGCCCTTTAAAAGTTCGGACAGCACTTCCCCTAAATTTGCTTACTTTTCCAGCCGTCATGGCTTCATTATATTTCTCATTCAAACCCAAAGGTGCACACACAACAACAAGTTCATTCAATAGCCATTCAGCCAGCTCCCAGAAGTACAAACACATTTCAAGCTAGGGAAAAGTCCGGAAATGAAAGTTAAGCTCAAACCCAGAAAAATAGTTTTTGACATCATTTTACGGTAATGGCACCAAAGGCACTACGATTATCGGATGAAGGTCCAAGACCCACCGTTTCGAAGCTAAGAGATCGGGCTACAATGCTGAAGAAGGCAACTCTGTCCAGTATCGAGTGTAACCTGGTCAAAAATGCAAGATACTACACCAGAACCGCAAAAACAGGTTCACCAATCGCATTCTGGTACAAACATCATAAATCAAACTACCTAAGTCCAAATTCAGAAATTCCAAAGCCATCCGAAAGATAAGAAACAGGGCTACATTTCATCAGAAGACCTCAACAACCAATTCGGAAGCATTCCCAACCAAAATAACCAATTACATACGCAATTCTCACATTCGGGTAAAACCAGGGCAGCAAGGGTAATTCCGTCTTAGAGACGCTGCTCGGATTGACCTGAAAATTAGAAAATTTCCGGGTTCTCACACTCATTCTTTCGGGGCGGCACAAACTCCCCTCCTTAAAAGAATGTCGTCCTCGACATTCCATCTTATACCAATCAAGTCGAGACATCCCGCAAGAATCACTAATATTTCATACCAAACCCACTGTCCGGCATCCTAAACTTCAAGCCTAGGATACACTACAAGAATCTGAAGCCTAAGCTCTGATACCAACTGTGACGGCCCCACCTCTCCCTAAGGCGAACCAAAGGGTTCGGCGGGCCGCCTGCCCAGCTCTCGCCGGGACTCAGTCGTTCACTACAGTCCTCAAATGAATTACAATATAAATCTCAAATATTACAACATGTTCTTCAATAATTACATGTCATAAGCGAAGCGGAAACTAAATTTTCAACTATACATCAAATGATTCCAAATCCAAACTGTACAAGATATATGCCATCCAGCCACATGAATAAGTACTACTCGCCCTTCCTTCGCCTTGAGCCCTGTGGAGGGGAATAAAATCGTTTTGGGGTGAGCTAGAAGCTCAGCGAGTAACCAGTAAAAGCAGTCATCAAATATATTTCACAATAATGCATTTCAATGATGTCATGATTCCAAGATCAAATGTACGTTTATTGCTCTCGTGAGCCAGTGAAATCATTGCACTTGAACACCCAACGCTCAAATAGATCATTTAACATTAACAGTGAGAGGGAGCCCCTTTTTGAGCTCCAGATAACATGAACATGAACCATAAACAGGGTGGAGACGTTGGTGTCCAGCACAAGACTTTCCCAGAACTCATTGAAGCCAAAATCATATCATGAATTCACATGCAAGCACGCATGAGATGCCGTCGAGTAAATAATGCAAGAAACATTTCAATAATAACTTTGGAAACAGTTTAGGGTCACTCACCTCCATGGCTCAGAAACCATCCATCAAATATCATCGCCTTACTCAAATCCAAGCCTTAGATCACTAACGCAAAGCAATCAAGCCCTTTAAAAGTTCGGACAGCACTTCCCCTAAATTTGCTTACTTTTCCAGCCGTCATGGCTTCATTATATTTCTCATTCAAACCCAAAGGTGCACACACAACAACAAGTTCATTCAATAGCCATTCAGCCAGCTCCCAGAAGTACAAACACATTTCAAGCTAGGGAAAAGTCCGGAAATGAAAGTTAAGCTCAAACCCAGAAAAATAGTTTTTGACATCATTTTACGGTAATGGCACCAAAGGCACTACGATTATCGGATGAAGGTCCAAGACCCACCGTTTCGAAGCTAAGAGATCGGGCTACAATGCTGAAGAAGGCAACTCTGTCCAGTATCGAGTGTAACCTGGTCAAAAATGCAAGATACTACACCAGAACCGCAAAAACAGGTTCACCAATCGCATTCTGGTACAAACATCATAAATCAACCTACCTAAGTCCAAATTCAGAAATTCCAAAGCCATCCGAAAGATAAGAAACAGGGCTACATTTCATCAGAAGACCTCAACAACCAATTCGGAAGCATTCCCAACCAAAATAACCAATTACATACGCAATTCTCACATTCGGGTAAAACCAGGGCAGCAAGGGTAATTCCGTCTTTTCACAAGATACGCTGCTCGGATTGACCTGAAAATTAGAAAATTTCCGGTTCTCACACTCATTCTTTCGGGGCGACACAAACTCACCTCCTTAAAAGAATGTCGTCCTCGACATTCCATCTTATACCAATCAAGTCGAGACATCCCGCAAGAATCACTAATATTTCATACCAAACCCACTGTCCGGCATCCTAAACTTCAAGCCTAGGATACACTACAATAATCTGAAGCCTAAGCTCTGATACCAACTGTGACGGCCCCACCTCTCCCTAAGGCGAACCAAAGGGTTCGGCGGGCCGCCTGCCCAGCTCTCGCCGGGACTCAGTCGTTCACTACATTCCTCAAATGAATTACAATATAAATCTCAAATATTACAACATGTTCTTCAATAATTACATGTCATAAGCGAAGCGGAAACTAAATTTTCAACTATACATCAAATGATTCCAAATCCAAACTGTACATGATATATGCCATCCAGCCACATGAATAAGTACTACTCGCCCTTCCTTCGCCTTGAGCCCTGTGGAGGGGAATAAAATCATTTTGGGGTGAGCTAGAAGCTCAGCGAGTAACCAGTAAAAGCAGTCATCAAATATATTTCACAATAATGCATTTCAATGATGTCATGATTCCAAGATCAAATGTACGTTTATTGCTCTCGTGAGCCAGTTAAATCATCGCACTTGAACACCCAACGCTCAAATAGATCATTTCACATTAACAGTGAGAGGGAGCCCCTTTTTGAGCTCCAGATAACATGAACATGAACCATAAACAGGGTGGAGACGTTGGTGTCCAGCACAAGACTTTCCCAGAACTCATTGAAGCCAAAATCATATCATGAATTCACATGCAAGCACGCATGAGATGTCGTCGAGTAAATAATGCAAGAAACATTTCAATAATAACTTTGGAAACAGTTTAGGGTCACTCACCTCCATGGCTCAGAAACCATCCATCAAATATCATCGCCTTACTCAAATCCAAGCCTTAGATCACTAACGCAAAGCAATCAAGCCCTTTAAAAGTTCGGACAGCACTTCCCCTAAATTTGCTTACTTTTCCAGCCGTCATGGCTTCATTATATTTCTCATTCAAACCCAAAGGTGCACACACAACAACAAGTTCATTCAATAGCCATTCAGCCAGCTCCCAGAAGTACAAACACATTTCAAGCTAGGGAAAAGTCCGGAAATGAAAGTTAAGCTCAAACCCAGAAAAATAGTTTTTGACATCATTTTACGGTAATGGCACCAAAGGCACTACGATTATCGGATGAAGGTCCAAGACCCACCTTTTCGAAGCTAAGAGATCGGGCTACAATGCTGAAGAAGGCAACTCTGTCCAGTATCGAGTGTAACCTGGTCAAAAATGCAAGATACTACTCCAGAACCGCAAAAACAGGTTCACCAATCGCATTCTGGTACAAACATCATAAATCAACCTACCTAAGTCCAAATTCAGAAATTCCAAAGCCATCCGAAAGATAAGAAACAGGGCTACATTTCATCAGAAGACCTCAACAGCCAATTCGGAAGCATTCCCAACCAAAATAACCAATTACATACGCAATTCTCACATTCGGGTAAAACCAGGGCAGCAAGGGTAATTCCGTCTTTTCACAAGATACGCTGCTCGGATTGACCTGAAAATTAGAAAATTTCCGGGTTCTCACACTCATTCTTTCGGGGCGGCACAAACTCCCCTCCTTAAAAGAATGTCGTCCTCGACATTCCATCTTATACCAATCAAGTCGAGACATCCCGCAAGAATCACTAATATTTCATACCAAACCCACTGTCCGGCATCCTAAACTTCAAGCCTAGGATACACTACAATAATCTGAAGCCTAAGCTCTGATACCAACTGTGACGGCCCCACCTCTCCCTAAGGCGAACCAAAGGGTTCGGCGGGCCGCCTGCCCAGCTCTCGCCGGGACTCAGTCGTTAACTACAGTCCTCAAATGAATTACAATATAAATCTCAAATATTACAACATGTTCTTCAATAATTACATGTCATAAGCGAAGCGGAAACTAAATTTTCAACTATACATCAAATGATTCCAAATCCAAACTGTACAAGATATATGCCATCCAGCCACATGAATAAGTACTACTCGCCCTTCCTTCGCCTTGAGCCCTGTGGAGGGGAATAAAATCGTTTTGGGGTGAGCTAGAAGCTCAGCGAGTAACCAGTAAAAGCAGTCATCAAATATATTTCACAATAATGCATTTCAATGATGTCATGATTCCAAGATCAAATGTACGTTTATTGCTCTCGTGAGCCAGTGAAATCATTGCACTTGAACACCCAACGCTCAAATAGATCATTTAACATTAACAGTGAGAGGGAGCCCCTTTTTGAGCTCCAGATAACATGAACATGAACCATAAACAGGGTGGAGACGTTGGTGTCCAGCACAAGACTTTCCCAGAACTCATTGAAGCCAAAATCATATCATGAATTCACATGCAAGCACGCATGAGATGCCGTCGAGTAAATAATGCAAGAAACATTTCAATAATAACTTTGGAAACAGTTTAGGGTCACTCACCTCCATGGCTCAGAAACCATCCATCAAATATCATCGCCTTACTCAAATCCAAGCCTTAGATCACTAACGCAAAGCAATCAAGCCCTTTAAAAGTTCGGACAGCACTTCCCCTAAATTTGCTTACTTTTCCAGCCGTCATGGCTTCATTATATTTCTCATTCAAACCCAAAGGTGCACACACAACAACAAGTTCATTCAATAGCCATTCAGCCAGCTCCCAGAAGTACAAACACATTTCAAGCTAGGGAAAAGTCCGGAAATGAAAGTTAAGCTCAAACCCAGAAAAATAGTTTTTGACATCATTTTACGGTAATGGCACCAAAGGCACTACGATTATCGGATGAAGGTCCAAGACCCACCGTTTCGAAGCTAAGAGATCGGGCTACAATGCTGAAGAAGGCAACTCTGTCCAGTATCGAGTGTAACCTGGTCAAAAATGCAAGATACTACACCAGAACCGCAAAAACAGGTTCACCAATCGCATTCTGGTACAAACATCATAAATCAACCTACCTAAGTCCAAATTCAGAAATTCCAAAGCCATCCGAAAGATAAGAAACAGGGCTACATTTCATCAGAAGACCTCAACAACCAATTCGGAAGCATTCCCAACCAAAATAACCAATTACATACGCAATTCTCACATTCGGGTAAAACCAGGGCAGCAAGGGTAATTCCGTCTTAGATACGCTGCTCGGATTGACCTGAAAATTAGAAAATTTCCGGGTTCTCACACTCATTCTTTCGGGGCGGCACAAACTCCCCTCCTTAAAAGAATGTCGTCCTCGACATTCCATCTTATACCAATCAAGTCGAGACATCCCGCAAGAATCACTAATATTTCATACCAAACCCACTGTCCGGCATCCTAAACTTCAAGCCTAGGATACACTACAAGAATCTGAAGCCTAAGCTCTGATACCAACTGTGACGGCCCCACCTCTCCCTAAGGCGAACCAAAGGGTTCGGCGGGCCGCCTGCCCAGCTCTCGCCGGGACTCAGTCGTTCACTACAGTCCTCAAATGAATTACAATATAAATCTCAAATATTACAACATGTTCTTCAATAATTACATGTCATAAGCGAAGCGGAAACTAAATTTTCAACTATACATCAAATGATTCCAAATCCAAACTGTACAAGATATATGCCATCCAGCCACATGAATAAGTACTACTCGCCCTTCCTTCGCCTTGAGCCCTGTGGAGGGGAATAAAATCGTTTTGGGGTGAGCTAGAAGCTCAGCGAGTAACCAGTAAAAGCAGTCATCAAATATATTTCACAATAATGCATTTCAATGATGTCATGATTCCAAGATCAAATGTACGTTTATTGCTCTCGTGAGCCAGTGAAATCATTGCACTTGAACACCCAACGCTCAAATAGATCATTTAACATTAACAGTGAGAGGGAGCCCCTTTTTGAGCTCCAGATAACATGAACATGAACCATAAACAGGGTGGAGACGTTGGTGTCTAGCACAAGACTTTCCCAGAACTCATTGAAGCCAAAATCATATCATGAATTCACATGCAAGCACGCATGAGATGCCGTCGAGTAAATAATGCAAGAAACATTTCAATAATAACTTTGGAAACAGTTTAGGGTCACTCACCTCCATGGCTCAGAAACCATCCATCAAATATCATCGCCTTACTCAAATCCAAGCCTTAGATCACTAACGCAAAGCAATCAAGCCCTTTAAAAGTTCGGACAGCACTTCCCCTAAATTTGCTTACTTTTCCAGCCGTCATGGCTTCATTATATTTCTCATTCAAACCCAAAGGTGCACACACAACAACAAGTTCATTCAATAGCCATTCAGCCAGCTCCCAGAAGTACAAACACATTTCAAGCTAGGGAAAAGTCCGGAAATGAAAGTTAAGCTCAAACCCAGAAAAATAGTTTTTGACATCATTTTACGGTAATGGCACCAAAGGCACTACGATTATCGGATGAAGGTCCAAGACCCACCGTTTCGAAGCTAAGAGATCGGGCTACAATGCTGAAGAAGGCAACTCTATCCAGTATCGAGTGTAACCTGGTCAAAAATGCAAGATACTACACCAGAACCGCAAAAACAGGTTCACCAATCGCATTCTGGTACAAACATCATAAATCAACCTACCTAAGTCCAAATTCAGAAATTCCAAAGCCATCCGAAAGATAAGAAACAGGGCTACATTTCATCAGAAGACCTCAACAACCAATTCGGAAGCATTCCCAACCAAAATAACCAATTACATACGCAATTCTCACATTCGGGTAAAACCAGGGCAGCAAGGGTAATTCCGTCTTAGATACGCTGCTCGGATTGACCTGAAAATTAGAAAATTTCCGGGTTCTCACACTCATTCTTTCGGGGCGGCACAAACTCCCCTCCTTAAAAGAATGTCGTCCTCGACATTCCATCTTATACCAATCAAGTCGAGACATCCCGCAAGAATCACTAATATTTCATACCAAACCCACTGTCCGGCATCCTAAACTTCAAGCCTAGGATACACTACAAGAATCTGAAGCCTAAGCTCTGATACCAACTGTGACGGCCCCACCTCTCTCTAAGGCGAACCAAAGGGTTCGGCGGGCCGCCTGCCCAGCTCTTGCCGGGACTCAGTCGTTCACTACAATCCTCAAATGAATTACAATATAAATCTCAAATATTACAACATGTTCTTCAATAATTACATGTCATAAGCGAAGCGGAAACTAAATTTTCAACTATACATCAAATGATTCCAAATCCAAACTGTACAAGATATATGCCATCCAGCCACATGAATAAGTACTACTCGCCCTTCCTTCGCCTTGAGCCCTGTGGAGGGGAATAAAATCGTTTTGGGGTGAGCTAGAAGCTCAGCGAGTAACCAGTAAAAGCAGTCATCAAATATATTTCACAATAATGCATTTCAATGATGTCATGATTCCAAGATCAAATGTACGTTTATTGCTCTCGTGAGCCAGTGAAATCATTGCACTTGAACACCCAACGCTCAAATAGATCATTTAACATTAACAGTGAGAGGGAGCCCCTTTTTGAGCTCCAGATAACATGAACATGAACCATAAACAGGGTGGAGACGTTGGTGTCCAGCACAAGACTTTCCCAGAACTCATTGAAGCCAAAATCATATCATGAATTCACATGCAAGCACGCATGAGATGCCGTCGAGTAAATAATGCAAGAAACATTTCAATAATAACTTTGGAAACAGTTTAGGGTCACTCACCTCCATGGCTCAGAAACCATCCATCAAATATCATCGCCTTACTCAAATCCAAGCCTTAGATCACTAACGCAAAGCAATCAAGCCCTTTAAAAGTTCGGACAGCACTTCCCCTAAATTTGCTTACTTTTCCAGCCGTCATGGCTTCATTATATTTCTCATTCAAACCCAAAGGTGCACACACAACAACAAGTTCATTCAATAGCCATTCAGCCAGTTCCCAGAAGTACAAACACATTTCAAGCTAGGGAAAAGTCCGGAAATGAAAGTTAAGCTCAAACCCAGAAAAATAGTTTTTGACATCATTTTGCGGTAATGGCACCAAAGGCACTACGATTATCAGATGAAGGTCCAAGACCCACCGTTTCGAAGCTAAGAGATCGGGCTACAATGCTGAAGAAGGCAACTCTGTCCAGTATCGAGTGTAACCTGGTAAAAAATGCAAGATACTACACCAGAACCGCAAAAACAGGTTCACCAATCGCATTCTGGTACAAACATCATAAATCAACCTACCTAAGTCCAAATTCAGAAATTCCAAAGCCATCCGAAAGATAAGAAACAGGGCTACATTTCATCAGAAGACCTCAACAACCAATTCGGAAGCATTCCCAACCAAAATAACCAATTACATACGCAATTCTCAAATTCGGGTAAAACCAGGGCAGCAAGGGTAATTCCGTCTTTTCACAAGATACGCTGCTCGGATTGACCTGAAAATTAGAAAATTTCCGGGTTCTCACACTCATTCTTTCGGGGCGACACAAACTCCCCTCCTTAAAAGAATGTCGTCCTCGACATTCCATCTTATACCAATCAAGTCGAGACATCCCGCAAAAATCACTAATATTTCATACCAAACCCATTGTCCGGCATCCTAAACTTCAAGCCTAGGATACACTACAAGAATCTGAAGCCTAAGCTCTGATACCAACTGTGACGGCCCCACCTCTCCCTAAGGCGAACCAAAGGGTTCGGCGGGCCGCCTGCCCAGCTCTCGCCGGGACTCAGTCGTTCACTACAGTCGTCAAATGAATTACAATATAAATCTCAAATATTACAACATGTTCTTCAATAATTACATGTCATAAGCGAAGCGGAAACTAAATTTTCAACTATACATCAAATGATTCCAAATCCAAACTGTACAAGATATATGCCATCCAGCCACATGAATAAGTACTACTCGCCCTTCCTTCGCCTTGAGCCCTGTGGAGGGGAATAAAATCGTTTTGGGGTGAGCTAGAAGCTCAGCGAGTAACCAGTAAAAGCAGTCATCAAATATATTTCACAATAATGCATTTCAATGATGTCATGATTCCAAGATCAAATGTACGTTTATTGCTCTCGTGAGCCAGTGAAATCATTGCACTTGAACACCCAACGCTCAAATAGATCATTTAACATTAACAGTGAGAGGGAGCCCCTTTTTGAGCTCCAGATAACATGAACATGAACCATAAACAGGGTGGAGACGTTGGTGTCCAGCACAAGACTTTCCCAGAACTCATTGAAGCCAAAATCATATCATGAATTCACATGCAAGTACGCATGAGATGCCGTCGAGTAAATAATGCAAGAAACATTTCAATAATAACTTTGGAAACAGTTTAGGGTCACTCACCTCCATGGCTCAGAAACCATCCATCAAATATCATCGCCTTACTCAAATCCAAGCCTTAGATCACTAACGCAAAGCAATCAAGCCCTTTAAAAGTTCGGACAGCACTTCCCCTAAATTTACTTACTTTTCCAGCCGTCATGGCTTCATTATATTTCTCATTCAAACCCAAAGGTGCACACACAACAACAAGTTCATTCAATAGCCATTCAGCCAGCTCCCAGAAGTACAAACACATTTCAAGCTAGGGAAAAGTCCGGAAATGAAAGTTAAGCTCAAACCCAGAAAAATAGTTTTTGACATCATTTTACGGTAATGGCACCAAAGGCACTACGATTATCGGATGAAGGTCCAAGACCCACCGTTTCGAAGCTAAGAGATCGGGCTACAATGCTGAAGAAGGCAACTCTGTCCAGTATCGAGTGTAACCTGGTCAAAAATGCAAGATACTACACCAGAACCGCAAAAACAGGTTCACCAAACGCATTCTGGTACAAACATCATAAATCAACCTACCTAAGTCCAAATTCAGAAATTCCAAAGCCATCCGAAAGATAAGAAACAGGGCTACATTTCATCAGAAGACCTCAATAACCAATTCGGAAGCATTCCCAACCAAAATAACCAATTACATACGCAATTCTCACATTCGGGTAAAACCAGGGAAGCAAGGGTAATTCCGTCTTTTCACAAGATACGCTGCTCGGATTGACCTGAAAATTAGAAAATTTCCGGTTCTCACACTCATTCTTTCGGGGCGACACAAACTCACCTCCTTAAAAGAATGTCGTCCTCGACATTCCATCTTATACCAATCAAGTCGAGACATCCCGCAAGAATCACTAATATTTCATACCAAACCCACTGTCCGGCATCCTAAACTTCAAGCCTAGGATACACTACAATAATCTGAAGCCTAAGCTCTGATACCAACTGTGACGGCCCCACCTCTCCCTAAGGCGAACCAAAGGGTTCGGCGGGCCGCCTGCCCAGCTCTCGCCGGGACTCAGTCGTTCACTACATTCCTCAAATGAATTACAATATAAATCTCAAATATTACAACATGTTCTTCAATAATTACATGTCATAAGCGAAGCGGAAACTAAATTTTCAACTATACATCAAATGATTCCAAATCCAAACTGTACATGATATATGCCATCCAGCCACATGAATAAGTACTACTCGCCCTTCCTTCGCCTTGAGCCCTGTGGAGGGGAATAAAATCATTTTGGGGTGAGCTAGAAGCTCAGTGAGTAACCAGTAAAAGCAGTCATCAAATATATTTCACAATAATGCATTTCAATGATGTCATGATTCCAAGATCAAATGTACGTTTATTGCTCTCGTGAGCCAGTTAAATCATCGCACTTGAACACCTAACGCTCAAATAGATCATTTCACATTAACAGTGAGAGGGAGCCCCTTTTTGAGCTCCAGATAACATGAACATGAACCATAAACAGGGTGGAGACGTTGGTGTCCAGCACAAGACTTTCCCAGAACTCATTGAAGCCAAAATCATATCATGAATTCACATGCAAGCACGCATGAGATGTCGTCGAGTAAATAATGCAAGAAACATTTCAATAATAACTTTGGAAACAGTTTAGGGTCACTCACCTCCATAGCTCAGAAACCATCCATCAAATATCATCGCCTTACTCAAATCCAAGCCTTAGATCACTAACGCAAAGCAATCAAGCCCTTTAAAAGTTCGGACAGCACTTCCCCTAAATTTGCTTACTTTTCCAGCCGTCATGGCTTCATTATATTTCTCATTCAAACCCAAAGGTGCACACACAACAACAAGTTCATTCAATAGCCATTCAGCCAGCTCCCAGAAGTACAAACACATTTCAAGCTCGGGAAAAGTCCGGAAATGAAAGTTAAGCTCAAACCCAGAAAAATAGTTTTTGACATCATTTTACGGTAATGGCACCAAAGGCACTACGATTATCGGATGAAGGTCCAAGACCCACCGTTTCGAAGCTAAGAGATCGGGCTACAATGCTGAAGAAGGCAACTCTGTCCAGTATCGAGTGTAACCTGGTCAAAAATGCAAGATACTACTCCAGAACCGCAAAAACAGGTTCACCAATCGCATTCTGGTACAAACATCATAAATCAACCTACCTAAGTCCAAATTCAGAAATTCCAAAGCCATCCGAAAGATAAGAAACAGGGCTACATTTCATCAGAAGACCTCAACAGCCAATTCGGAAGCATTCCCAACCAAAATAACCAATTACATACGCAATTCTCACATTCGGGTAAAACCAGGGCAGCAAGGGTAATTCCGTCTTTTCACAAGATACGCTGCTCGGATTGACCTGAAAATTAGAAAATTTCCGGGTTCTCACACTCATTCTTTCGGGGCGGCACAAACTCCCCTCCTTAAAAGAATGTCGTCCTCGACATTCCATCTTATACCAATCAAGTCGAGACATCCCGCAAGAATCACTAATATTTCATACCAAACCCACTGTCCGGCATCCTAAACTTCAAGCCTAGGATACACTACAAGAATCTGAAGCCTAAGCTCTGATACCAACTGTGACGGCCCCACCTCTCCCTAAGGCGAACCAAAGGGTTCGGCGGGCCGCCTGCCCAGCTCTCGCCGGGACTCAGTCGTTCACTACAGTCCTCAAATGAATTACAATATAAATCTCAAATATTACAACATGTTCTTCAATAATTACATGTCATAAGCGAAGCGGAAACTAAATTTTCAACTATACATCAAATGATTCCAAATCCAAACTGTACAAGATATATGCCATCCAGCCACATGAATAAGTACTACTCGCCCTTCCTTCACCTTGAGCCCTGTGGAGGGGAATAAAATCGTTTTGGGGTGAGCTAGAAGCTCAGCGAGTAACCAGTAAAAGCAGTCATCAAATATATTTCACAATAATGCATTTCAATGATGTCATGATTCCAAGATCAAATGTACGTTTATTGCTCTCGTGAGCCAGTGAAATCATTGCACTTGAACACCCAACGCTCAAATAGATCATTTAACATTAACAGTGAGAGGGAGCCCCTTTTTGAGCTCCAGATAACATGAACATGAACCATAAACAGGGTGGAGACGTTGGTGTCCAGCACAAGACTTTCCCAGAACTCATTGAAGCCAAAATCATATCATGAATTCACATGCAAGCACGCATGAGATGCCGTCGAGTAAATAATGCAAGAAACATTTCAATAATAACTTTGGAAACAGTTTAGGGTCACTCACCTCTATGGCTCAGAAACCATCCATCAAATATCATCGCCTTACTCAAATCCAAGCCTTAGATCACTAACGCAAAGCAATCAAGCCCTTTAAAAGTTCGGACAGCACTTCCCCTAAATTTGCTTACTTTTCCAGCCGTCATGGCTTCATTATATTTCTCATTCAAACCCAAAGGTGCACACACAACAACAAGTTCATTCAATAGCCATTCAGCCAGCTCCCAGAAGTACAAACACATTTCAAGCTAGGGAAAAGTCCGGAAATGAAAGTTAAGCTCAAACCCAGAAAAATAGTTTTTGACATCATTTTACGGTAATGGCACCAAAGGCACTACGATTATCGGATGAAGGTCCAAGACCCACCGTTTCGAAGCTAAGAGATCGGGCTACAATGCTGAAGAAGGCAACTCTGTCCAGTATCGAGTGTAACCTGGTCAAAAATGCAAGATACTACACCAGAACCGCAAAAACAGGTTCACCAATCGCATTCTGGTACAAACATCATAAATCAACCTACCTAAGTCCAAATTCAGAAATTCCAAAGCCATCCGAAAGATAAGAAACAGGGCTACATTTCATCAGAAGACCTCAACAACCAATTCGGAAGCATTCCCAACCAAAATAACCAATTACATACGCAATTCTCACATTCGGGTAAAACCAGGGCAGCAAGGGTAATTCCGTCTTAGATACGCTGCTCGGATTGACCTGAAAATTAGAAAATTTCCGGGTTCTCACACTCATTCTTTCGGGGCGGCACAAAATCCCCTCCTTAAAAGAATGTCGTCCTCGACATTCCATCTTATACCAATCAAGTCGAGACATCCCGCAAGAATCACTAATATTTCATACCAAACCCACTGTCCGGCATCCTAAACTTCAAGCCTAGGATACACTACAAGAATCTGAAGCCTAAGCTCTGATACCAACTGTGACGGCCCCACCTCTCCCTAAGGCGAACCAAAGGGTTCGGCGGGCCGCCTGCCCAGCTCTCGCCGGGACTCAGTCGTTCACTACAGTCCTCAAATGAATTACAATATAAATCTCAAATATTACAACATGTTCTTCAATAATTACATGTCATAAGCGAAGCGGAAACTAAATTTTCAACTATACATCAAATGATTCCAAATCCAAACTGTACAAGATATATGCCATCCAGCCACATGAATAAGTACTACTCGCCCTTCCTTCGCCTTGAGCCCTGTGGAGGGGAATAAAATCGTTTTGGGGTGAGCTAGAAGCTCAGCGAGTAACCAGTAAAAGCAGTCATCAAATATATTTCACAATAATGCATTTCAATGATGTCATGATTCCAAGATCAAATGTACGTTTATTGCTCTCGTGAGCCAGTGAAATCATTGCACTTGAACACCCAACGCTCAAATAGATCATTTAACATTAACAGTGAGAGGGAGCCCCTTTTTGAGCTCCAGATAACATGAACATGAACCATAAACAGGGTGGAGACGTTGGTGTCCAGCACAAGACTTTCCCAGAACTCATTGAAGCCAAAATCATATCATGAATTCACATGCAAGCACGCATGAGATGCCGTCGAGTAAATAATGCAAGAAACATTTCAATAATAACTTTGGAAACAGTTTAGGGTCACTCACCTCCATGGCTCAGAAACCATCCATCAAATATCATCGCCTTACTCAAATCCAAGCCTTAGATCACTAACGCAAAGCAATCAAGCCCTTTAAAAGTTCGGACAGCACTTCCCCTAAATTTGCTTACTTTTCCAGCCGTCATGGCTTCATTATATTTCTCATTCAAACCCAAAGGTGCACACACAACAACAAGTTCATTCAATAGCCATTCAGCCAGCTCCCAGAAGTACAAACACATTTCAAGCTAGGGAAAAGTCCGGAAATGAAAGTTAAGCTCAAACCCAGAAAAATAGTTTTTGACATCATTTTACGGTAATGGCACCAAAGGCACTACGATTATCGGATGAAGGTCCAAGACCCACCGTTTCGAAGCTAAGAGATCGGGCTACAATGCTGAAGAAGGCAACTCTGTCCAGTATCGAGTGTAACCTGGTCAAAAATGCAAGATACTACACCAGAACCGCAAAAACAGGTTCACCAATCGCATTCTGGTACAAACATCATAAATCAACCTACCTAAGTCCAAATTCAGAAATTCCAAAGCCATCCGAAAGATAAGAAACAGGGCTACATTTCATCAGAAGACCTCAACAACCAATTCGGAAGCATTCCCAACCAAAATAACCAATTACATACGCAATTCTCACATTCGGGTAAAACCAGGGCAGCAAGGGTAATTCCGTCTTAGATACGCTGCTCGGATTGACCTGAAAATTAGAAAATTTCCGGGTTCTCACACTCATTCTTTCGGGGCGGCACAAAATCCCCTCCTTAAAAGAATGTCGTCCTCGACATTCCATCTTATACCAATCAAGTCGAGACATCCCGCAAGAATCACTAATATTTCATACCAAACCCACTGTCCGGCATCCTAAACTTCAAGCCTAGGATACACTACAAGAATCTGAAGCCTAAGCTCTGATACCAACTGTGACGGCCCCACCTCTCCCTAAGGCGAACCAAAGGGTTCGGCGGGCCGCCTGCCCAGCTCTCGCCGGGACTCAGTCGTTCACTACAGTCCTCAAATGAATTACAATATAAATCTCAAATATTACAACATGTTCTTCAATAATTACATGTCATAAGCGAAGCGGAAACTAAATTTTCAACTATACATCAAATGATTCCAAATCCAAACTGTACAAGATATATGCCATCCAGCCACATGAATAAGTACTACTCGCCCTTCCTTCGCCTTGAGCCCTGTGGAGGGGAATAAAATCGTTTTGGGGTGAGCTAGAAGCTCAGCGAGTAACCAGTAAAAGCAGTCATCAAATATATTTCACAATAATGCATTTCAATGATGTCATGATTCCAAGATCAAATGTACGTTTATTGCTCTCGTGAGCCAGTGAAATCATTGCACTTGAACACCCAACGCTCAAATAGATCATTTAACATTAACAGTGAGAGGGAGCCCCTTTTTGAGCTCCAGATAACATGAACATGAACCATAAACAGGGTGGAGACGTTGGTGTCCAGCACAAGACTTTCCCATAACTCATTGAAGCCAAAATCATATCATGAATTCACATGCAAGCACGCATGAGATGCCGTCGAGTAAATAATGCAAGAAACATTTCAATAATAACTTTGGAAACAGTTTAGGGTCACTCACCTCCATGGCTCAGAAACCATCCATCAAATATCATCGCCTTACTCAAATCCAAGCCTTAGATCACTAACGCAAAGCAATCAAGCCCTTTAAAAGTTCGGACAGCACTTCCCCTAAATTTGCTTACTTTTCCAGCCGTCATGGCTTCATTATATTTCTCATTCAAACCCAAAGGTGCACACACAACAACAAGTTCATTCAATAGCCATTCAGCCAGCTCCCAGAAGTACAAACACATTTCAAGCTAGGGAAAAGTCCGGAAATGAAAGTTAAGCTCAAACCCAGAAAAATAGTTTTTGACATCATTTTACGGTAATGGCACCAAAGGCACTACGATTATCGGATGAAGGTCCAAGACCCACCGTTTCGAAGCTAAGAGATCGGGCTACAATGCTGAAGAAGGCAACTCTGTCCAGTATCGAGTGTAACCTGGTCAAAAATGCAAGATACTACACCAGAACCGCAAAAACAGGTTCACCAATCGCATTCTGGTACAAACATCATAAATCAACCTACCTAAGTCCAAATTCAGAAATTCCAAAGCCATCCGAAAGATAAGAAACAGGGCTACATTTCATCAGAAGACCTCAACAACCAATTCGGAAGCATTCCCAACCAAAATAACCAATTACATACGCAATTCTCACATTCGGGTAAAACCAGGGCAGCAAGGGTAATTCCGTCTTAGATACGCTGCTCGGATTGACCTGAAAATTAGAAAATTTCCGGGTTCTCACACTCATTCTTTCGGGGCGGCACAAACTCCCCTCCTTAAAAGAATGTCGTCCTCGACATTCCATCTTATACCAATCAAGTCGAGACATCCCGCAAGAATCACTAATATTTCATACCAAACCCACTGTCCGGCATCCTAAACTTCAAGCCTAGGATACACTACAAGAATCTGAAGCCTAAGCTCTGATACCAACTGTGACGGCCCCACCTCTCCCTAAGGCGAACCAAAGGGTTCGGCGGGCCGCCTGCCCAGCTCTCGCCGGGACTCAGTCGTTCACTACAGTCCTCAAATGAATTACAATATAAATCTCAAATATTACAACATGTTCTTCAATAATTACATGTCATAAGCGAAGCGGAAACTAAATTTTCAACTATACATCAAATGATTCCAAATCCAAACTGTACAAGATATATGCCATCCAGCCACATGAATAAGTACTACTCGCCCTTCCTTCGCCTTGAGCCCTGTGGAGGGGAATAAAATCGTTTTGGGGTGAGCTAGAAGCTCAGCGAGTAACCAGTAAAAGCAGTCATCAAATATATTTCACAATAATGCATTTCAATGATGTCATGATTCCAAGATCAAATGTACGTTTATTGCTCTCGTGAGCCAGTGAAATCATTGCACTTGAACACCCAACGCTCAAATAGATCATTTAACATTAACAGTGAGAGGGAGCCCCTTTTTGAGCTCCAGATAACATGAACATGAACCATAAACAGGGTGGAGACGTTGGTGTCCAGCACAAGACTTTCCCAGAACTCATTGAAGCCAAAATCATATCATGAATTCACATGCAAGCACGCATGAGATGCCGTCGAGTAAATAATGCAAGAAACATTTCAATAATAACTTTGGAAACAGTTTAGGGTCACTCACCTCCATGGCTCAGAAACCATCCATCAAATATCATCGCCTTACTCAAATCCAAGCCTTAGATCACTAACGCAAAGCAATCAAGCCCTTTAAAAGTTCGGACAGCACTTCCCCTAAATTTGCTTACTTTTCCAGCCGTCATGGCTTCATTATATTTCTCATTCAAACCCAAAGGTGCACACACAACAACAAGTTCATTCAATAGCCATTCAGCCAGCTCCCAGAAGTACAAACACATTTCAAGCTAGGGAAAAGTCCGGAAATGAAAGTTAAGCTCAAACCCAGAAAAATAGTTTTTGACATCATTTTACGGTAATGGCACCAAAGGCACTACGATTATCGGATGAAGGTCCAAGACCCACCGTTTCGAAGCTAAGAGATCGGGCTACAATGCTGAAGAAGGCAACTCTGTCCAGTATCGAGTGTAACCTGGTCAAAAATGCAAGATACTACACCAGAACCGCAAAAACAGGTTCACCAATCGCATTCTGGTACAAACATCATAAATCAACCTACCTAAGTCCAAATTCAGAAATTCCAAAGCCATCCGAAAGATAAGAAACAGGGCTACATTTCATCAGAAGACCTCAACAACCAATTCGGAAGCATTCCCAACCAAAATAACCAATTACATACGCAATTCTCACATTCGGGTAAAACCAGGGCAGCAAGGGTAATTCCGTCTTAGATACGCTGCTCGGATTGACCTGAAAATTAGAAAATTTCCGGGTTCTCACACTCATTCTTTCGGGGCGGCACAAACTCCCCTCCTTAAAAGAATGTCGTCCTCGACATTCCATCTTATACCAATCAAGTCGAGACATCCCGCAAGAATCACTAATATTTCATACCAAACCCACTGTCCGGCATCCTAAACTTCAAGCCTAGGATACACTACAAGAATCTGAAGCCTAAGCTCTGATACCAACTGTGACGGCCCCACCTCTCCCTAAGGCGAACCAAAGGGTTCGGCGGGCCGCCTGCCCAGCTCTCGCCGGGACTCAGTCGTTCACTACAGTCCTCAAATGAATTACAATATAAATCTCAAATATTACAACATGTTCTTCAATAATTACATGTCATAAGCGAAGCGGAAACTAAATTTTCAACTATACATCAAATGATTCCAAATCCAAACTGTACAAGATATATGCCATCCAGCCACATGAATAAGTACTACTCGCCCTTCCTTCGCCTTGAGCCCTGTGGAGGGGAATAAAATCGTTTTGGGGTGAGCTAGAAGCTCAGCGAGTAACCAGTAAAAGCAGTCATCAAATATATTTCACAATAATGCATTTCAATGATGTCATGATTCCAAGATCAAATGTACGTTTATTGCTCTCGTGAGCCAGTGAAATCATTGCACTTGAACACCCAACGCTCAAATAGATCATTTAACATTAACAGTGAGAGGGAGCCCCTTTTTGAGCTCCAGATAACATGAACATGAACCATAAACAGGGTGGAGACGTTGGTGTCCAGCACAAGACTTTCCCAGAACTCATTGAAGCCAAAATCATATCATGAATTCACATGCAAGCACGCATGAGATGCCGTCGAGTAAATAATGCAAGAAACATTTCAATAATAACTTTGGAAACAGTTTAGGGTCACTCACCTCCATGGCTCAGAAACCATCCATCAAATATCATCGCCTTACTCAAATCCAAGCCTTAGATCACTAACGCAAAGCAATCAAGCCCTTTAAAAGTTCGGACAGCACTTCCCCTAAATTTGCTTACTTTTCCAGCCGTCATGGCTTCATTATATTTCTCATTCAAACCCAAAGGTGCACACACAACAACAAGTTCATTCAATAGCCATTCAGCCAGCTCCCAGAAGTACAAACACATTTCAAGCTAGGGAAAAGTCCGGAAATGAAAGTTAAGCTCAAACCCAGAAAAATAGTTTTTGACATCATTTTACGGTAATGGCACCAAAGGCACTACGATTATCGGATGAAGGTCCAAGACCCACCGTTTCGAAGCTAAGAGATCGGGCTACAATGCTGAAGAAGGCAACTCTGTCCAGTATCGAGTGTAACCTGGTCAAAAATGCAAGATACTACACCAGAACCGCAAAAACAGGTTCACCAATCGCATTCTGGTACAAACATCATAAATCAACCTACCTAAGTCCAAATTCAGAAATTCCAAAGCCATCCGAAAGATAAGAAACAGGGCTACATTTCATCAGAAGACCTCAACAACCAATTCGGAAGCATTCCCAACCAAAATAACCAATTACATACGCAATTCTCACATTCGGGTAAAACCAGGGCAGCAAGGGTAATTCCGTCTTAGATACGCTGCTCGGATTGACCTGAAAATTAGAAAATTTCCGGGTTCTCACACTCATTCTTTCGGGGCGGCACAAACTCCCCTCCTTAAAAGAATGTCGTCCTCGACATTCCATCTTATACCAATCAAGTCGAGACATCCCGCAAGAATCACTAATATTTCATACCAAACCCACTGTCCGGCATCCTAAACTTCAAGCCTAGGATACACTACAAGAATCTGAAGCCTAAGCTCTGATACCAACTGTGACGGCCCCACCTCTCCCTAAGGCGAACCAAAGGGTTCGGCGGGCCGCCTGCCCAGCTCTCGCCGGGACTCAGTCGTTCACTACAGTCCTCAAATGAATTACAATATAAATCTCAAATATTACAACATGTTCTTCAATAATTACATGTCATAAGCGAAGCGGAAACTAAATTTTCAACTATACATCAAATGATTCCAAATCCAAACTGTACAAGATATATGCCATCCAGCCACATGAATAAGTACTACTCGCCCTTCCTTCGCCTTGAGCCCTGTGGAGGGGAATAAAATCGTTTTGGGGTGAGCTAGAAGCTCAGCGAGTAACCAGTAAAAGCAGTCATCAAATATATTTCACAATAATGCATTTCAATGATGTCATGATTCCAAGATCAAATGTACGTTTATTGCTCTCGTGAGCCAGTGAAATCATTGCACTTGAACACCCAACGCTCAAATAGATCATTTAACATTAACAGTGAGAGGGAGCCCCTTTTTGAGCTCCAGATAACATGAACATGAACCATAAACAGGGTGGAGACGTTGGTGTCCAGCACAAGACTTTCCCAGAACTCATTGAAGCCAAAATCATATCATGAATTCACATGCAAGCACGCATGAGATGCCGTCGAGTAAATAATGCAAGAAACATTTCAATAATAACTTTGGAAACAGTTTAGGGTCACTCACCTCCATGGCTCAGAAACCATCCATCAAATATCATCGCCTTACTCAAATCCAAGCCTTAGATCACTAACGCAAAGCAATCAAGCCCTTTAAAAGTTCGGACAGCACTTCCCCTAAATTTGCTTACTTTTCCAGCCGTCATGGCTTCATTATATTTCTCATTCAAACCCAAAGGTGCACACACAACAACAAGTTCATTCAATAGCCATTCAGCCAGCTCCCAGAAGTACAAACACATTTCAAGCTAGGGAAAAGTCCGGAAATGAAAGTTAAGCTCAAACCCAGAAAAATAGTTTTTGACATCATTTTACGGTAATGGCACCAAAGGCACTACGATTATCGGATGAAGGTCCAAGACCCACCGTTTCGAAGCTAAGAGATCGGGCTACAATGCTGAAGAAGGCAACTCTGTCCAGTATCGAGTGTAACCTGGTCAAAAATGCAAGATACTACACCAGAACCGCAAAAACAGGTTCACCAATCGCATTCTGGTACAAACATCATAAATCAACCTAGCTAAGTCCAAATTCAGAAATTCCAAAGCCATCCGAAAGATAAGAAACAGGGCTACATTTCATCAGAAGACCTCAACAACCAATTCGGAAGCATTCCCAACCAAAATAACCAATTACATACGCAATTCTCACATTCGGGTAAAACCAGGGCAGCAAGGGTAATTCCGTCTTTTCACAAGATACGCTGCTCGGATTGACCTGAAAATTAGAAAATTTCCGGGTTCTCACACTCATTCTTTCGGGGCGGCACAAACTCCCCTCCTTAAAAGAATGTCGTCCTCGACATTCCATCTTATACCAATCAAGTCGAGACATCCCGCAAGAATCACTAATATTTCATACCAAACCCACTGTCCGGCATCCTAAACTTCAAGCCTAGGATACACTACAAGAATCTGAAGCCTAAGCTCTGATACCAACTGTGACGCACCTCTCCCTAAGGCGAACCAAAGGGTTCGGCGGGCCGCCTGCCCAGCTCTCGCCGGGACTCAGTCGTTCACTACAGTCCTCAAATGAATTACAATATAAATCTCAAATATTACAACATGTTCTTCAATAATTACATGTCATAAGCGAAGCGGAAACTAAATTTTCAACTATACATCAAATGATTCCAAATCCAAACTGTACAAGATATATGCCATCCAGCCACATGAATAAGTACTACTCGCCCTTCCTTCGCCTTGAGCCCTGTGGAGGGGAATAAAATCGTTTTGGGGTGAGCTAGAAGCTCAGCGAGTAACCAGTAAAAGCAGTCATCAAATATATTTCACAATAATGCATTTCAATGATGTCATGATTCCAAGATCAAATGTACGTTTATTGCTCTCGTGAGCCAGTGAAATCATTGCACTTGAACACCCAACGCTCAAATAGATCATTTAACATTAACAGTGAGAGGGAGCCCCTTTTTGAGCTCCAGATAACATGAACATGAACCATAAACAGGGTGGAGACGTTGGTGTCCAGCACAAGACTTTCCCAGAACTCATTGAAGCCAAAATCATATCATGAATTCACATGCAAGCACGCATGAGATGCCGTCGAGTAAATAATGCAAGAAACATTTCAATAATAACTTTGGAAACAGTTTAGGGTCACTCACCTCCATGGCTCAGAAACCATCCATCAAATATCATCGCCTTACTCAAATCCAAGCCTTAGATCACTAACGCAAAGCAATCAAGCCCTTTAAAAGTTCGGACAGCACTTCCCCTAAATTTGCTTACTTTTCCAGCCGTCATGGCTTCATTATATTTCTCATTCAAACCCAAAGGTGCACACACAACAACAAGTTCATTCAATAGCCATTCAGCCAGCTCCCAGAAGTACAAACACATTTCAAGCTAGGGAAAAGTCCGGAAATGAAAGTTAAGCTCAAACCCAGAAAAATAGTTTTTGACATCATTTTACGGTAATGGCACCAAAGGCACTACGATTATCGGATGAAGGTCCAAGACCCACCGTTTCGAAGCTAAGAGATCGGGCTACAATGCTGAAGAAGGCAACTCTGTCCAGTATCGAGTGTAACCTGGTCAAAAATGCAAGATACTACACCAGAACCGCAAAAACAGGTTCACCAATCGCATTCTGGTACAAACATCATAAATCAACCTAGCTAAGTCCAAATTCAGAAATTCCAAAGCCATCCGAAAGATAAGAAACAGGGCTACATTTCATCAGAAGACCTCAACAACCAATTCGGAAGCATTCCCAACCAAAATAACCAATTACATACGCAATTCTCACATTCGGGTAAAACCAGGGCAGCAAGGGTAATTCCGTCTTTTCACAAGATACGCTGCTCGGATTGACCTGAAAATTAGAAAATTTCCGGGTTCTCACACTCATTCTTTCGGGGCGGCACAAACTCCCCTCCTTAAAAGAATGTCGTCCTCGACATTCCATCTTATACCAATCAAGTCGAGACATCCCGCAAGAATCACTAATATTTCATACCAAACCCACTGTCCGGCATCCTAAACTTCAAGCCTAGGATACACTACAAGAATCTGAAGCCTAAGCTCTGATACCAACTGTGACGGCCCCACCTCTCCCTAAGGCGAACCAAAGGGTTCGGCGGGCCGCCTGCCCAGCTCTCGCCGGGACTCAGTCGTTCACTACAGTCCTCAAATGAATTACAATATAAATCTCAAATATTACAACATGTTCTTCAATAATTACATGTCATAAGCGAAGCGGAAACTAAATTTTCAACTATACATCAAATGATTCCAAATCCAAACTGTACAAGATATATGCCATCCAGCCACATGAATAAGTACTACTCGCCCTTCCTTCGCCTTGAGCCCTGTGGAGGGGAATAAAATCGTTTTGGGGTGAGCTAGAAGCTCAGCGAGTAACCAGTAAAAGCAGTCATCAAATATATTTCACAATAATGCATTTCAATGATGTCATGATTCCAAGATCAAATGTACGTTTATTGCTCTCGTGAGCCAGTGAAATCATTGCACTTGAACACCCAACGCTCAAATAGATCATTTAACATTAACAGTGAGAGGGAGCCCCTTTTTGAGCTCCAGATAACATGAACATGAACCATAAACAGGGTGGAGACGTTGGTGTCCAGCACAAGACTTTCCCAGAACTCATTGAAGCCAAAATCATATCATGAATTCACATGCAAGCACGCATGAGATGCCGTCGAGTAAATAATGCAAGAAACATTTCAATAATAACTTTGGAAACAGTTTAGGGTCACTCACCTCCATGGCTCAGAAACCATCCATCAAATATCATCGCCTTACTCAAATCCAAGCCTTAGATCACTAACGCAAAGCAATCAAGCCCTTTAAAAGTTCGGACAGCACTTCCCCTAAATTTGCTTACTTTTCCAGCCGTCATGGCTTCATTATATTTCTCATTCAAACCCAAAGGTGCACACACAACAACAAGTTCATTCAATAGCCATTCAGCCAGCTCCCAGAAGTACAAACACATTTCAAGCTAGGGAAAAGTCCGGAAATGAAAGTTAAGCTCAAACCCAGAAAAATAGTTTTTGACATCATTTTACGGTAATGGCACCAAAGACACTACGATTATCGGATGAAGGTCCAAGACCCACCGTTTCGAAGCTAAGAGATCGGGCTACAATGCTGAAGAAGGCAACTCTGTCCAGTATCGAGTGTAACCTGGTCAAAAATGCAAGATACTACACCAGAACCGCAAAAACAGGTTCACCAATCGCATTCTGGTACAAACATCATAAATCAACCTACCTAAGTCCAAATTCAGAAATTCCAAAGCCATCCGAAAGATAAGAAACAGGGCTACATTTCATCAGAAGACCTCAACAACCAATTCGGAAGCATTCCCAACCAAAATAACCAATTACATACGCAATTCTCACATTCGGGTAAAACCAGGGCAGCAAGGGTAATTCCGTCTTAGATACGCTGCTCGGATTGACCTGAAAATTAGAAAATTTCCGGGTTCTCACACTCATTCTTTCGGGGCGGCACAAACTCCCCTCCTTAAAAGAATGTCGTCCTCGACATTCCATCTTATACCAATCAAGTCGAGACATCCCGCAAGAATCACTAATATTTCATACCAAACCCACTGTCCGGCATCCTAAACTTCAAGCCTAGGATACACTACAAGAATCTGAAGCCTAAGCTCTGATACCAACTGTGACGGCCCCACCTCTCCCTAAGGCGAACCAAAGGGTTCGGCGGGCCGCCTGCCCAGCTCTCGCCGGGACTCAGTCGTTCACTACAGTCCTCAAATGAATTACAATATAAATCTCAAATATTACAACATGTTCTTCAATAATTACATGTCATAAGCGAAGCGGAAACTAAATTTTCAACTATACATCAAATGATTCCAAATCCAAACTGTACAAGATATATGCCATCCAGCCACATGAATAAGTACTACTCGCCCTTCCTTCGCCTTGAGCCCTGTGGAGGGGAATAAAATCGTTTTGGGGTGAGCTAGAAGCTCAGCGAGTAACCAGTAAAAGCAGTCATCAAATATATTTCACAATAATGCATTTCAATGATGTCATGATTCCAAGATCAAATGTACGTTTATTGCTCTCGTGAGCCAGTGAAATCATTGCACTTGAACACCCAACGCTCAAATAGATCATTTAACATTAACAGTGAGAGGGAGCCCCTTTTTGAGCTCCAGATAACATGAACATGAACCATAAACAGGGTGGAGACGTTGGTGTCCAGCACAAGACTTTCCCAGAACTCATTGAAGCCAAAATCATATCATGAATTCACATGCAAGCACGCATGAGATGCCGTCGAGTAAATAATGCAAGAAACATTTCAATAATAACTTTGGAAACAGTTTAGGGTCACTCACCTCCATGGCTCAGAAACCATCCATCAAATATCATCGCCTTACTCAAATCCAAGCCTTAGATCACTAACGCAAAGCAATCAAGCCCTTTAAAAGTTCGGACAGCACTTCCCCTAAATTTGCTTACTTTTCCAGCCGTCATGGCTTCATTATATTTCTCATTCAAACCCAAAGGTGCACACACAACAACAAGTTCATTCAATAGCCATTCAGCCAGCTCCCAGAAGTACAAACACATTTCAAGCTAGGGAAAAGTCCGGAAATGAAAGTTAAGCTC
Source organism: Coffea arabica (assembly GCF_036785885.1). NCBI lineage: Eukaryota > Viridiplantae > Streptophyta > Magnoliopsida > Gentianales > Rubiaceae > Coffea > Coffea arabica. Next base: position 18,044,398 of record NC_092318.1, on the reverse strand, counting down.
AAACCCAGAAAAATAGTTTTTGACATCATTTTACGGTAATGGCACCAAAGGCACTACGATTATCGGATGAAGGTCCAAGACCCACCGTTTCGAAGCTAAGAGATCGGGCTACAATGCTGAAGAAGGCAACTCTGTCCAGTATCGAGTGTAACCTGGTCAAAAATGCAAGATACTACACCAGAACCGCAAAAACAGGTTCACCAATCGCATTCTGGTACAAACATCATAAATCAACCTAGCTAAGTCCAAATTCAGAAATTCCAAAGCCATCCGAAAGATAAGAAACAGGGCTACATTTCATCAGAAGACCTCAACAACCAATTCGGAAGCATTCCCAACCAAAATAACCAATTACATACGCAATTCTCACATTCGGGTAAAACCAGGGCAGCAAGGGTAATTCCGTCTTTTCACAAGATACGCTGCTCGGATTGACCTGAAAATTAGAAAATTTCCGGGTTCTCACACTCATTCTTTCGGGGCGGCACAAACTCCCCTCCTTAAAAGAATGTCGTCCTCGACATTCCATCTTATACCAATCAAGTCGAGACATCCCGCAAGAATCACTAATATTTCATACCAAACCCACTGTCCGGCATCCTAAACTTCAAGCCTAGGATACACTACAAGAATCTGAAGCCTAAGCTCTGATACCAACTGTGACGGCCCCACCTCTCCCTAAGGCGAACCAAAGGGTTCGGCGGGCCGCCTGCCCAGCTCTCGCCGGGACTCAGTCGTTCACTACAGTCCTCAAATGAATTACAATATAAATCTCAAATATTACAACATGTTCTTCAATAATTACATGTCATAAGCGAAGCGGAAACTAAATTTTCAACTATACATCAAATGATTCCAAATCCAAACTGTACAAGATATATGCCATCCAGCCACATGAATAAGTACTACTCGCCCTTCCTTCGCCTTGAGCCCTGTGGAGGGGAATAAAATCGTTTTGGGGTGAGCTAGAAGCTCAGCGAGTAACCAGTAAAAGCAGTCATCAAATATATTTCACAATAATGCATTTCAATGATGTCATGATTCCAAGATCAAATGTACGTTTATTGCTCTCGTGAGCCAGTGAAATCATTGCACTTGAACACCCAACGCTCAAATAGATCATTTAACATTAACAGTGAGAGGGAGCCCCTTTTTGAGCTCCAGATAACATGAACATGAACCATAAACAGGGTGGAGACGTTGGTGTCCAGCACAAGACTTTCCCAGAACTCATTGAAGCCAAAATCATATCATGAATTCACATGCAAGCACGCATGAGATGCCGTCGAGTAAATAATGCAAGAAACATTTCAATAATAACTTTGGAAACAGTTTAGGGTCACTCACCTCCATGGCTCAGAAACCATCCATCAAATATCATCGCCTTACTCAAATCCAAGCCTTAGATCACTAACGCAAAGCAATCAAGCCCTTTAAAAGTTCGGACAGCACTTCCCCTAAATTTGCTTACTTTTCCAGCCGTCATGGCTTCATTATATTTCTCATTCAAACCCAAAGGTGCACACACAACAACAAGTTCATTCAATAGCCATTCAGCCAGCTCCCAGAAGTACAAACACATTTCAAGCTAGGGAAAAGTCCGGAAATGAAAGTTAAGCTCAAACCCAGAAAAATAGTTTTTGACATCATTTTACGGTAATGGCACCAAAGGCACTACGATTATCGGATGAAGGTCCAAGACCCACCGTTTCGAAGCTAAGAGATCGGGCTACAATGCTGAAGAAGGCAACTCTGTCCAGTATCGAGTGTAACCTGGTCAAAAATGCAAGATACTACACCAGAACCGCAAAAACAGGTTCACCAATCGCATTCTGGTACAAACATCATAAATCAACCTACCTAAGTCCAAATTCAGAAATTCCAAAGCCATCCGAAAGATAAGAAACAGGGCTACATTTCATCAGAAGACCTCAACAACCAATTCGGAAGCATTCCCAACCAAAATAACCAATTACATACGCAATTCTCACATTCGGGTAAAACCAGGGCAGCAAGGGTAATTCCGTCTTAGATACGCTGCTCGGATTGACCTGAAAATTAGAAAATTTCCGGGTTCTCACACTCATTCTTTCGGGGCGGCACAAACTCCCCTCCTTAAAAGAATGTCGTCCTCGACATTCCATCTTATACCAATCAAGTCGAGACATCCCGCAAGAATCACTAATATTTCATACCAAACCCACTGTCCGGCATCCTAAACTTCAAGCCTAGGATACACTACAAGAATCTGAAGCCTAAGCTCTGATACCAACTGTGACGGCCCCACCTCTCCCTAAGGCGAACCAAAGGGTTCGGCGGGCCGCCTGCCCAGCTCTCGCCGGGACTCAGTCGTTCACTACAGTCCTCAAATGAATTACAATATAAATCTCAAATATTACAACATGTTCTTCAATAATTACATGTCATAAGCGAAGCGGAAACTAAATTTTCAACTATACATCAAATGATTCCAAATCCAAACTGTACAAGATATATGCCATCCAGCCACATGAATAAGTACTACTCGCCCTTCCTTCGCCTTGAGCCCTGTGGAGGGGAATAAAATCGTTTTGGGGTGAGCTAGAAGCTCAGCGAGTAACCAGTAAAAGCAGTCATCAAATATATTTCACAATAATGCATTTCAATGATGTCATGATTCCAAGATCAAATGTACGTTTATTGCTCTCGTGAGCCAGTGAAATCATTGCACTTGAACACCCAACGCTCAAATAGATCATTTAACATTAACAGTGAGAGGGAGCCCCTTTTTGAGCTCCAGATAACATGAACATGAACCATAAACAGGGTGGAGACGTTGGTGTCCAGCACAAGACTTTCCCAGAACTCATTGAAGCCAAAATCATATCATGAATTCACATGCAAGCACGCATGAGATGCCGTCGAGTAAATAATGCAAGAAACATTTCAATAATAACTTTGGAAACAGTTTAGGGTCACTCACCTCCATGGCTCAGAAACCATCCATCAAATATCATCGCCTTACTCAAATCCAAGCCTTAGATCACTAACGCAAAGCAATCAAGCCCTTTAAAAGTTCGGACAGCACTTCCCCTAAATTTGCTTACTTTTCCAGCCGTCATGGCTTCATTATATTTCTCATTCAAACCCAAAGGTGCACACACAACAACAAGTTCATTCAATAGCCATTCAGCCAGCTCCCAGAAGTACAAACACATTTCAAGCTAGGGAAAAGTCCGGAAATGAAAGTTAAGCTCAAACCCAGAAAAATAGTTTTTGACATCATTTTACGGTAATGGCACCAAAGGCACTACGATTATCGGATGAAGGTCCAAGACCCACCGTTTCGAAGCTAAGAGATCGGGCTACAATGCTGAAGAAGGCAACTCTGTCCAGTATCGAGTGTAACCTGGTCAAAAATGCAAGATACTACACCAGAACCGCAAAAACAGGTTCACCAATCGCATTCTGGTACAAACATCATAAATCAACCTACCTAAGTCCAAATTCAGAAATTCCAAAGCCATCCGAAAGATAAGAAACAGGGCTACATTTCATCAGAAGACCTCAACAACCAATTCGGAAGCATTCCCAACCAAAATAACCAATTACATACGCAATTCTCACATTCGGGTAAAACCAGGGCAGCAAGGGTAATTCCGTCTTAGATACGCTGCTCGGATTGACCTGAAAATTAGAAAATTTCCGGGTTCTCACACTCATTCTTTCGGGGCGGCACAAACTCCCCTCCTTAAAAGAATGTCGTCCTCGACATTCCATCTTATACCAATCAAGTCGAGACATCCCGCAAGAATCACTAATATTTCATACCAAACCCACTGTCCGGCATCCTAAACTTCAAGCCTAGGATACACTACAAGAATCTGAAGCCTAAGCTCTGATACCAACTGTGACGGCCCCACCTCTCCCTAAGGCGAACCAAAGGGTTCGGCGGGCCGCCTGCCCAGCTCTCGCCGGGACTCAGTCGTTCACTACAGTCCTCAAATGAATTACAATATAAATCTCAAATATTACAACATGTTCTTCAATAATTACATGTCATAAGCGAAGCGGAAACTAAATTTTCAACTATACATCAAATGATTCCAAATCCAAACTGTACAAGATATATGCCATCCAGCCACATGAATAAGTACTACTCGCCCTTCCTTCGCCTTGAGCCCTGTGGAGGGGAATAAAATCGTTTTGGGGTGAGCTAGAAGCTCAGCGAGTAACCAGTAAAAGCAGTCATCAAATATATTTCACAATAATGCATTTCAATGATGTCATGATTCCAAGATCAAATGTACGTTTATTGCTCTCGTGAGCCAGTGAAATCATTGCACTTGAACACCCAACGCTCAAATAGATCATTTAACATTAACAGTGAGAGGGAGCCCCTTTTTGAGCTCCAGATAACATGAACATGAACCATAAACAGGGTGGAGACGTTGGTGTCCAGCACAAGACTTTCCCAGAACTCATTGAAGCCAAAATCATATCATGAATTCACATGCAAGCACGCATGAGATGCCGTCGAGTAAATAATGCAAGAAACATTTCAATAATAACTTTGGAAACAGTTTAGGGTCACTCACCTCCATGGCTCAGAAACCATCCATCAAATATCATCGCCTTACTCAAATCCAAGCCTTAGATCACTAACGCAAAGCAATCAAGCCCTTTAAAAGTTCGGACAGCACTTCCCCTAAATTTGCTTACTTTTCCAGCCGTCATGGCTTCATTATATTTCTCATTCAAACCCAAAGGTGCACACACAACAACAAGTTCATTCAATAGCCATTCAGCCAGCTCCCAGAAGTACAAACACATTTCAAGCTAGGGAAAAGTCCGGAAATGAAAGTTAAGCTCAAACCCAGAAAAATAGTTTTTGACATCATTTTACGGTAATGGCACCAAAGGCACTACGATTATCGGATGAAGGTCCAAGACCCACCGTTTCGAAGCTAAGAGATCGGGCTACAATGCTGAAGAAGGCAACTCTGTCCAGTATCGAGTGTAACCTGGTCAAAAATGCAAGATACTACACCAGAACCGCAAAAACAGGTTCACCAATCGCATTCTGGTACAAACATCATAAATCAACCTACCTAAGTCCAAATTCAGAAATTCCAAAGCCATCCGAAAGATAAGAAACAGGGCTACATTTCATCAGAAGACCTCAACAACCAATTCGGAAGCATTCCCAACCAAAATAACCAATTACATACGCAATTCTCACATTCGGGTAAAACCAGGGCAGCAAGGGTAATTCCGTCTTAGATACGCTGCTCGGATTGACCTGAAAATTAGAAAATTTCCGGGTTCTCACACTCATTCTTTCGGGGCGGCACAAACTCCCCTCCTTAAAAGAATGTCGTCCTCGACATTCCATCTTATACCAATCAAGTCGAGACATCCCGCAAGAATCACTAATATTTCATACCAAACCCACTGTCCGGCATCCTAAACTTCAAGCCTAGGATACACTACAAGAATCTGAAGCCTAAGCTCTGATACCAACTGTGACGGCCCCACCTCTCCCTAAGGCGAACCAAAGGGTTCGGCGGGCCGCCTGCCCAGCTCTCGCCGGGACTCAGTCGTTCACTACAGTCCTCAAATGAATTACAATATAAATCTCAAATATTACAACATGTTCTTCAATAATTACATGTCATAAGCGAAGCGGAAACTAAATTTTCAACTATACATCAAATGATTCCAAATCCAAACTGTACAAGATATATGCCATCCAGCCACATGAATAAGTACTACTCGCCCTTCCTTCGCCTTGAGCCCTGTGGAGGGGAATAAAATCGTTTTGGGGTGAGCTAGAAGCTCAGCGAGTAACCAGTAAAAGCAGTCATCAAATATATTTCACAATAATGCATTTCAATGATGTCATGATTCCAAGATCAAATGTACGTTTATTGCTCTCGTGAGCCAGTGAAATCATTGCACTTGAACACCCAACGCTCAAATAGATCATTTAACATTAACAGTGAGAGGGAGCCCCTTTTTGAGCTCCAGATAACATGAACATGAACCATAAACAGGGTGGAGACGTTGGTGTCCAGCACAAGACTTTCCCAGAACTCATTGAAGCCAAAATCATATCATGAATTCACATGCAAGCACGCATGAGATGCCGTCGAGTAAATAATGCAAGAAACATTTCAATAATAACTTTGGAAACAGTTTAGGGTCACTCACCTCCATGGCTCAGAAACCATCCATCAAATATCATCGCCTTACTCAAATCCAAGCCTTAGATCACTAACGCAAAGCAATCAAGCCCTTTAAAAGTTCGGACAGCACTTCCCCTAAATTTGCTTACTTTTCCAGCCGTCATGGCTTCATTATATTTCTCATTCAAACCCAAAGGTGCACACACAACAACAAGTTCATTCAATAGCCATTCAGCCAGCTCCCAGAAGTACAAACACATTTCAAGCTAGGGAAAAGTCCGGAAATGAAAGTTAAGCTCAAACCCAGAAAAATAGTTTTTGACATCATTTTACGGTAATGGCACCAAAGGCACTACGATTATCGGATGAAGGTCCAAGACCCACCGTTTCGAAGCTAAGAGATCGGGCTACAATGCTGAAGAAGGCAACTCTGTCCAGTATCGAGTGTAACCTGGTCAAAAATGCAAGATACTACACCAGAACCGCAAAAACAGGTTCACCAATCGCATTCTGGTACAAACATCATAAATCAACCTACCTAAGTCCAAATTCAGAAATTCCAAAGCCATCCGAAAGATAAGAAACAGGGCTACATTTCATCAGAAGACCTCAACAACCAATTCGGAAGCATTCCCAACCAAAATAACCAATTACATACGCAATTCTCACATTCGGGTAAAACCAGGGCAGCAAGGGTAATTCCGTCTTTTCACAAGATACGCTGCTCGGATTGACCTGAAAATTAGAAAATTTCCGGGTTCTCACACTCATTCTTTCGGGGCGGCACAAACTCCCCTCCTTAAAAGAATGTCGTCCTCGACATTCCATCTTATACCAATCAAGTCGAGACATCCCGCAAGAATCACTAATATTTCATACCAAACCCACTGTCCGGCATCCTAAACTTCAAGCCTAGGATACACTACAAGAATCTGAAGCCTAAGCTCTGATACCAACTGTGACGGCCCCACCTCTCCCTAAGGCGAACCAAAGGGTTCGGCGGGCCGCCTGCCCAGCTCTCGCCGGGACTCAGTCGTTCACTACAGTCCTCAAATGAATTACAATATAAATCTCAAATATTACAACATGTTCTTCAATAATTACATGTCATAAGCGAAGCGGAAACTAAATTTTCAACTATACATCAAATGATTCCAAATCCAAACTGTACAAGATATATGCCATCCAGCCACATGAATAAGTACTACTCGCCCTTCCTTCGCCTTGAGCCCTGTGGAGGGGAATAAAATCGTTTTGGGGTGAGCTAGAAGCTCAGCGAGTAACCAGTAAAAGCAGTCATCAAATATATTTCACAATAATGCATTTCAATGATGTCATGATTCCAAGATCAAATGTACGTTTATTGCTCTCGTGAGCCAGTGAAATCATTGCACTTGAACACCCAACGCTCAAATAGATCATTTAACATTAACAGTGAGAGGGAGCCCCTTTTTGAGCTCCAGATAACATGAACATGAACCATAAACAGGGTGGAGACGTTGGTGTCCAGCACAAGACTTTCCCAGAACTCATTGAAGCCAAAATCATATCATGAATTCACATGCAAGCACGCATGAGATGCCGTCGAGTAAATAATGCAAGAAACATTTCAATAATAACTTTGGAAACAGTTTAGGGTCACTCACCTCCATGGCTCAGAAACCATCCATCAAATATCATCGCCTTACTCAAATCCAAGCCTTAGATCACTAACGCAAAGCAATCAAGCCCTTTAAAAGTTCGGACAGCACTTCCCCTAAATTTGCTTACTTTTCCAGCCGTCATGGCTTCATTATATTTCTCATTCAAACCCAAAGGTGCACACACAACAACAAGTTCATTCAATAGCCATTCAGCCAGCTCCCAGAAGTACAAACACATTTCAAGCTAGGGAAAAGTCCGGAAATGAAAGTTAAGCTCAAACCCAGAAAAATAGTTTTTGACATCATTTTACGGTAATGGCACCAAAGGCACTACGATTATCGGATGAAGGTCCAAGACCCACCGTTTCGAAGCTAAGAGATCGGGCTACAATGCTGAAGAAGGCAACTCTGTCCAGTATCGAGTGTAACCTGGTCAAAAATGCAAGATACTACACCAGAACCGCAAAAACAGGTTCACCAATCGCATTCTGGTACAAACATCATAAATCAACCTACCTAAGTCCAAATTCAGAAATTCCAAAGCCATCCGAAAGATAAGAAACAGGGCTACATTTCATCAGAAGACCTCAACAACCAATTCGGAAGCATTCCCAACCAAAATAACCAATTACATACGCAATTCTCACATTCGGGTAAAACCAGGGCAGCAAGGGTAATTCCGTCTTTTCACAAGATACGCTGCTCGGATTGACCTGAAAATTAGAAAATTTCCGGGTTCTCACACTCATTCTTTCGGGGCGGCACAAACTCCCCTCCTTAAAAGAATGTCGTCCTCGACATTCCATCTTATACCAATCAAGTCGAGACATCCCGCAAGAATCACTAATATTTCATACCAAACCCACTGTCCGGCATCCTAAACTTCAAGCCTAGGATACACTACAAGAATCTGAAGCCTAAGCTCTGATACCAACTGTGACGGCCCCACCTCTCCCTAAGGCGAACCAAAGGGTTCGGCGGGCCGCCTGCCCAGCTCTCGCCGGGACTCAGTCGTTCACTACAGTCCTCAAATGAATTACAATATAAATCTCAAATATTACAACATGTTCTTCAATAATTACATGTCATAAGCGAAGCGGAAACTAAATTTTCAACTATACATCAAATGATTCCAAATCCAAACTGTACAAGATATATGCCATCCAGCCACATGAATAAGTACTACTCGCCCTTCCTTCGCCTTGAGCCCTGTGGAGGGGAATAAAATCGTTTTGGGGTGAGCTAGAAGCTCAGCGAGTAACCAGTAAAAGCAGTCATCAAATATATTTCACAATAATGCATTTCAATGATGTCATGATTCCAAGATCAAATGTACGTTTATTGCTCTCGTGAGCCAGTGAAATCATTGCACTTGAACACCCAACGCTCAAATAGATCATTTAACATTAACAGTGAGAGGGAGCCCCTTTTTGAGCTCCAGATAACATGAACATGAACCATAAACAGGGTGGAGACGTTGGTGTCCAGCACAAGACTTTCCCAGAACTCATTGAAGCCAAAATCATATCATGAATTCACATGCAAGCACGCATGAGATGCCGTCGAGTAAATAATGCAAGAAACATTTCAATAATAACTTTGGAAACAGTTTAGGGTCACTCACCTCCATGGCTCAGAAACCATCCATCAAATATCATCGCCTTACTCAAATCCAAGCCTTAGATCACTAACGCAAAGCAATCAAGCCCTTTAAAAGTTCGGACAGCACTTCCCCTAAATTTGCTTACTTTTCCAGCCGTCATGGCTTCATTATATTTCTCATTCAAACCCAAAGGTGCACACACAACAACAAGTTCATTCAATAGCCATTCAGCCAGCTCCCAGAAGTACAAACACATTTCAAGCTAGGGAAAAGTCCGGAAATGAAAGTTAAGCTCAAACCCAGAAAAATAGTTTTTGACATCATTTTACGGTAATGGCACCAAAGGCACTACGATTATCGGATGAAGGTCCAAGACCCACCGTTTCGAAGCTAAGAGATCGGGCTACAATGCTGAAGAAGGCAACTCTGTCCAGTATCGAGTGTAACCTGGTCAAAAATGCAAGATACTACACCAGAACCGCAAAAACAGGTTCACCAATCGCATTCTGGTACAAACATCATAAATCAACCTACCTAAGTCCAAATTCAGAAATTCCAAAGCCATCCGAAAGATAAGAAACAGGGCTACATTTCATCAGAAGACCTCAACAACCAATTCGGAAGCATTCCCAACCAAAATAACCAATTACATACGCAATTCTCACATTCGGGTAAAACCAGGGCAGCAAGGGTAATTCCGTCTTAGATACGCTGCTCGGATTGACCTGAAAATTAGAAAATTTCCGGGTTCTCACACTCATTCTTTCGGGGCGGCACAAACTCCCCTCCTTAAAAGAATGTCGTCCTCGACATTCCATCTTATACCAATCAAGTCGAGACATCCCGCAAGAATCACTAATATTTCATACCAAACCCACTGTCCGGCATCCTAAACTTCAAGCCTAGGATACACTACAAGAATCTGAAGCCTAAGCTCTGATACCAACTGTGACGGCCCCACCTCTCCCTAAGGCGAACCAAAGGGTTCGGCGGGCCGCCTGCCCAGCTCTCGCCGGGACTCAGTCGTTCACTACAGTCCTCAAATGAATTACAATATAAATCTCAAATATTACAACATGTTCTTCAATAATTACATGTCATAAGCGAAGCGGAAACTAAATTTTCAACTATACATCAAATGATTCCAAATCCAAACTGTACAAGATATATGCCATCCAGCCACATGAATAAGTACTACTCGCCCTTCCTTCGCCTTGAGCCCTGTGGAGGGGAATAAAATCGTTTTGGGGTGAGCTAGAAGCTCAGCGAGTAACCAGTAAAAGCAGTCATCAAATATATTTCACAATAATGCATTTCAATGATGTCATGATTCCAAGATCAAATGTACGTTTATTGCTCTCGTGAGCCAGTGAAATCATTGCACTTGAACACCCAACGCTCAAATAGATCATTTAACATTAACAGTGAGAGGGAGCCCCTTTTTGAGCTCCAGATAACATGAACATGAACCATAAACAGGGTGGAGACGTTGGTGTCCAGCACAAGACTTTCCCAGAACTCATTGAAGCCAAAATCATATCATGAATTCACATGCAAGCACGCATGAGATGCCGTCGAGTAAATAATGCAAGAAACATTTCAATAATAACTTTGGAAACAGTTTAGGGTCACTCACCTCCATGGCTCAGAAACCATCCATCAAATATCATCGCCTTACTCAAATCCAAGCCTTAGATCACTAACGCAAAGCAATCAAGCCCTTTAAAAGTTCGGACAGCACTTCCCCTAAATTTGCTTACTTTTCCAGCCGTCATGGCTTCATTATATTTCTCATTCAAACCCAAAGGTGCACACACAACAACAAGTTCATTCAATAGCCATTCAGCCAGCTCCCAGAAGTACAAACACATTTCAAGCTAGGGAAAAGTCCGGAAATGAAAGTTAAGCTCAAACCCAGAAAAATAGTTTTTGACATCATTTTACGGTAATGGCACCAAAGGCACTACGATTATCGGATGAAGGTCCAAGACCCACCGTTTCGAAGCTAAGAGATCGGGCTACAATGCTGAAGAAGGCAACTCTGTCCAGTATCGAGTGTAACCTGGTCAAAAATGCAAGATACTACACCAGAACCGCAAAAACAGGTTCACCAATCGCATTCTGGTACAAACATCATAAATCAACCTACCTAAGTCCAAATTCAGAAATTCCAAAGCCATCCGAAAGATAAGAAACAGGGCTACATTTCATCAGAAGACCTCAACAACCAATTCGGAAGCATTCCCAACCAAAATAACCAATTACATACGCAATTCTCACATTCGGGTAAAACCAGGGCAGCAAGGGTAATTCCGTCTTAGATACGCTGCTCGGATTGACCTGAAAATTAGAAAATTTCCGGGTTCTCACACTCATTCTTTCGGGGCGGCACAAACTCCCCTCCTTAAAAGAATGTCGTCCTCGACATTCCATCTTATACCAATCAAGTCGAGACATCCCGCAAGAATCACTAATATTTCATACCAAACCCACTGTCCGGCATCCTAAACTTCAAGCCTAGGATACACTACAAGAATCTGAAGCCTAAGCTCTGATACCAACTGTGACGGCCCCACCTCTCCCTAAGGCGAACCAAAGGGTTCGGCGGGCCGCCTGCCCAGCTCTCGCCGGGACTCAGTCGTTCACTACAGTCCTCAAATGAATTACAATATAAATCTCAAATATTACAACATGTTCTTCAATAATTACATGTCATAAGCGAAGCGGAAACTAAATTTTCAACTATACATCAAATGATTCCAAATCCAAACTGTACAAGATATATGCCATCCAGCCACATGAATAAGTACTACTCGCCCTTCCTTCGCCTTGAGCCCTGTGGAGGGGAATAAAATCGTTTTGGGGTGAGCTAGAAGCTCAGCGAGTAACCAGTAAAAGCAGTCATCAAATATATTTCACAATAATGCATTTCAATGATGTCATGATTCCAAGATCAAATGTACGTTTATTGCTCTCGTGAGCCAGTGAAATCATTGCACTTGAACACCCAACGCTCAAATAGATCATTTAACATTAACAGTGAGAGGGAGCCCCTTTTTGAGCTCCAGATAACATGAACATGAACCATAAACAGGGTGGAGACGTTGGTGTCCAGCACAAGACTTTCCCAGAACTCATTGAAGCCAAAATCATATCATGAATTCACATGCAAGCACGCATGAGATGCCGTCGAGTAAATAATGCAAGAAACATTTCAATAATAACTTTGGAAACAGTTTAGGGTCACTCACCTCCATGGCTCAGAAACCATCCATCAAATATCATCGCCTTACTCAAATCCAAGCCTTAGATCACTAACGCAAAGCAATCAAGCCCTTTAAAAGTTCGGACAGCACTTCCCCTAAATTTGCTTACTTTTCCAGCCGTCATGGCTTCATTATATTTCTCATTCAAACCCAAAGGTGCACACACAACAACAAGTTCATTCAATAGCCATTCAGCCAGCTCCCAGAAGTACAAACACATTTCAAGCTAGGGAAAAGTCCGGAAATGAAAGTTAAGCTCAAACCCAGAAAAATAGTTTTTGACATCATTTTACGGTAATGGCACCAAAGGCACTACGATTATCGGATGAAGGTCCAAGACCCACCGTTTCGAAGCTAAGAGATCGGGCTACAATGCTGAAGAAGGCAACTCTGTCCAGTATCGAGTGTAACCTGGTCAAAAATGCAAGATACTACACCAGAACCGCAAAAACAGGTTCACCAATCGCATTCTGGTACAAACATCATAAATCAACCTACCTAAGTCCAAATTCAGAAATTCCAAAGCCATCCGAAAGATAAGAAACAGGGCTACATTTCATCAGAAGACCTCAACAACCAATTCGGAAGCATTCCCAACCAAAATAACCAATTACATACGCAATTCTCACATTCGGGTAAAACCAGGGCAGCAAGGGTAATTCCGTCTTAGATACGCTGCTCGGATTGACCTGAAAATTAGAAAATTTCCGGGTTCTCACACTCATTCTTTCGGGGCGGCACAAACTCCCCTCCTTAAAAGAATGTCGTCCTCGACATTCCATCTTATACCAATCAAGTCGAGACATCCCGCAAGAATCACTAATATTTCATACCAAACCCACTGTCCGGCATCCTAAACTTCAAGCCTAGGATACACTACAAGAATCTGAAGCCTAAGCTCTGATACCAACTGTGACGGCCCCACCTCTCCCTAAGGCGAACCAAAGGGTTCGGCGGGCCGCCTGCCCAGCTCTCGCCGGGACTCAGTCGTTCACTACAGTCCTCAAATGAATTACAATATAAATCTCAAATATTACAACATGTTCTTCAATAATTACATGTCATAAGCGAAGCGGAAACTAAATTTTCAACTATACATCAAATGATTCCAAATCCAAACTGTACAAGATATATGCCATCCAGCCACATGAATAAGTACTACTCGCCCTTCCTTCGCCTTGAGCCCTGTGGAGGGGAATAAAATCGTTTTGGGGTGAGCTAGAAGCTCAGCGAGTAACCAGTAAAAGCAGTCATCAAATATATTTCACAATAATGCATTTCAATGATGTCATGATTCCAAGATCAAATGTACGTTTATTGCTCTCGTGAGCCAGTGAAATCATTGCACTTGAACACCCAACGCTCAAATAGATCATTTAACATTAACAGTGAGAGGGAGCCCCTTTTTGAGCTCCAGATAACATGAACATGAACCATAAACAGGGTGGAGACGTTGGTGTCCAGCACAAGACTTTCCCAGAACTCATTGAAGCCAAAATCATATCATGAATTCACATGCAAGCACGCATGAGATGCCGTCGAGTAAATAATGCAAGAAACATTTCAATAATAACTTTGGAAACAGTTTAGGGTCACTCACCTCCATGGCTCAGAAACCATCCATCAAATATCATCGCCTTACTCAAATCCAAGCCTTAGATCACTAACGCAAAGCAATCAAGCCCTTTAAAAGTTCGGACAGCACTTCCCCTAAATTTGCTTACTTTTCCAGCCGTCATGGCTTCATTATATTTCTCATTCAAACCCAAAGGTGCACACACAACAACAAGTTCATTCAATAGCCATTCAGCCAGCTCCCAGAAGTACAAACACATTTCAAGCTAGGGAAAAGTCCGGAAATGAAAGTTAAGCTCAAACCCAGAAAAATAGTTTTTGACATCATTTTACGGTAATGGCACCAAAGGCACTACGATTATCGGATGAAGGTCCAAGACCCACCGTTTCGAAGCTAAGAGATCGGGCTACAATGCTGAAGAAGGCAACTCTGTCCAGTATCGAGTGTAACCTGGTCAAAAATGCAAGATACTACACCAGAACCGCAAAAACAGGTTCACCAATCGCATTCTGGTACAAACATCATAAATCAACCTACCTAAGTCCAAATTCAGAAATTCCAAAGCCATCCGAAAGATAAGAAACAGGGCTACATTTCATCAGAAGACCTCAACAACCAATTCGGAAGCATTCCCAACCAAAATAACCAATTACATACGCAATTCTCACATTCGGGTAAAACCAGGGCAGCAAGGGTAATTCCGTCTTAGATACGCTGCTCGGATTGACCTGAAAATTAGAAAATTTCCGGGTTCTCACACTCATTCTTTCGGGGCGGCACAAACTCCCCTCCTTAAAAGAATGTCGTCCTCGACATTCCATCTTATACCAATCAAGTCGAGACATCCCGCAAGAATCACTAATATTTCATACCAAACCCACTGTCCGGCATCCTAAACTTCAAGCCTAGGATACACTACAAGAATCTGAAGCCTAAGCTCTGATACCAACTGTGACGGCCCCACCTCTCCCTAAGGCGAACCAAAGGGTTCGGCGGGCCGCCTGCCCAGCTCTCGCCGGGACTCAGTCGTTCACTACAGTCCTCAAATGAATTACAATATAAATCTCAAATATTACAACATGTTCTTCAATAATTACATGTCATAAGCGAAGCGGAAACTAAATTTTCAACTATACATCAAATGATTCCAAATCCAAACTGTACAAGATATATGCCATCCAGCCACATGAATAAGTACTACTCGCCCTTCCTTCGCCTTGAGCCCTGTGGAGGGGAATAAAATCGTTTTGGGGTGAGCTAGAAGCTCAGCGAGTAACCAGTAAAAGCAGTCATCAAATATATTTCACAATAATGCATTTCAATGATGTCATGATTCCAAGATCAAATGTACGTTTATTGCTCTCGTGAGCCAGTGAAATCATTGCACTTGAACACCCAACGCTCAAATAGATCATTTAACATTAACAGTGAGAGGGAGCCCCTTTTTGAGCTCCAGATAACATGAACATGAACCATAAACAGGGTGGAGACGTTGGTGTCCAGCACAAGACTTTCCCAGAACTCATTGAAGCCAAAATCATATCATGAATTCACATGCAAGCACGCATGAGATGCCGTCGAGTAAATAATGCAAGAAACATTTCAATAATAACTTTGGAAACAGTTTAGGGTCACTCACCTCCATGGCTCAGAAACCATCCATCAAATATCATCGCCTTACTCAAATCCAAGCCTTAGATCACTAACGCAAAGCAATCAAGCCCTTTAAAAGTTCGGACAGCACTTCCCCTAAATTTGCTTACTTTTCCAGCCGTCATGGCTTCATTATATTTCTCATTCAAACCCAAAGGTGCACACACAACAACAAGTTCATTCAATAGCCATTCAGCCAGCTCCCAGAAGTACAAACACATTTCAAGCTAGGGAAAAGTCCGGAAATGAAAGTTAAGCTCAAACCCAGAAAAATAGTTTTTGACATCATTTTACGGTAATGGCACCAAAGGCACTACGATTATCGGATGAAGGTCCAAGACCCACCGTTTCGAAGCTAAGAGATCGGGCTACAATGCTGAAGAAGGCAACTCTGTCCAGTATCGAGTGTAACCTGGTCAAAAATGCAAGATACTACACCAGAACCGCAAAAACAGGTTCACCAATCGCATTCTGGTACAAACATCATAAATCAACCTACCTAAGTCCAAATTCAGAAATTCCAAAGCCATCCGAAAGATAAGAAACAGGGCTACATTTCATCAGAAGACCTCAACAACCAATTCGGAAGCATTCCCAACCAAAATAACCAATTACATACGCAATTCTCACATTCGGGTAAAACCAGGGCAGCAAGGGTAATTCCGTCTTAGATACGCTGCTCGGATTGACCTGAAAATTAGAAAATTTCCGGGTTCTCACACTCATTCTTTCGGGGCGGCACAAACTCCCCTCCTTAAAAGAATGTCGTCCTCGACATTCCATCTTATACCAATCAAGTCGAGACATCCCGCAAGAATCACTAATATTTCATACCAAACCCACTGTCCGGCATCCTAAACTTCAAGCCTAGGATACACTACAAGAATCTGAAGCCTAAGCTCTGATACCAACTGTGACGGCCCCACCTCTCCCTAAGGCGAACCAAAGGGTTCGGCGGGCCGCCTGCCCAGCTCTCGCCGGGACTCAGTCGTTCACTACAGTCCTCAAATGAATTACAATATAAATCTCAAATATTACAACATGTTCTTCAATAATTACATGTCATAAGCGAAGCGGAAACTAAATTTTCAACTATACATCAAATGATTCCAAATCCAAACTGTACAAGATATATGCCATCCAGCCACATGAATAAGTACTACTCGCCCTTCCTTCGCCTTGAGCCCTGTGGAGGGGAATAAAATCGTTTTGGGGTGAGCTAGAAGCTCAGCGAGTAACCAGTAAAAGCAGTCATCAAATATATTTCACAATAATGCATTTCAATGATGTCATGATTCCAAGATCAAATGTACGTTTATTGCTCTCGTGAGCCAGTGAAATCATTGCACTTGAACACCCAACGCTCAAATAGATCATTTAACATTAACAGTGAGAGGGAGCCCCTTTTTGAGCTCCAGATAACATGAACATGAACCATAAACAGGGTGGAGACGTTGGTGTCCAGCACAAGACTTTCCCAGAACTCATTGAAGCCAAAATCATATCATGAATTCACATGCAAGCACGCATGAGATGCCGTCGAGTAAATAATGCAAGAAACATTTCAATAATAACTTTGGAAACAGTTTAGGGTCACTCACCTCCATGGCTCAGAAACCATCCATCAAATATCATCGCCTTACTCAAATCCAAGCCTTAGATCACTAACGCAAAGCAATCAAGCCCTTTAAAAGTTCGGACAGCACTTCCCCTAAATTTGCTTACTTTTCCAGCCGTCATGGCTTCATTATATTTCTCATTCAAACCCAAAGGTGCACACACAACAACAAGTTCATTCAATAGCCATTCAGCCAGCTCCCAGAAGTACAAACACATTTCAAGCTAGGGAAAAG
Source organism: Coffea arabica (assembly GCF_036785885.1). Taxonomy (NCBI): domain Eukaryota; kingdom Viridiplantae; phylum Streptophyta; class Magnoliopsida; order Gentianales; family Rubiaceae; genus Coffea; species Coffea arabica. The sequence continues at coordinate 18,026,637 of NC_092318.1, read as the reverse complement.
TCCGGAAATGAAAGTTAAGCTCAAACCCAGAAAAATAGTTTTTGACATCATTTTACGGTAATGGCACCAAAGGCACTACGATTATCGGATGAAGGTCCAAGACCCACCGTTTCGAAGCTAAGAGATCGGGCTACAATGCTGAAGAAGGCAACTCTGTCCAGTATCGAGTGTAACCTGGTCAAAAATGCAAGATACTACACCAGAACCGCAAAAACAGGTTCACCAATCGCATTCTGGTACAAACATCATAAATCAACCTACCTAAGTCCAAATTCAGAAATTCCAAAGCCATCCGAAAGATAAGAAACAGGGCTACATTTCATCAGAAGACCTCAACAACCAATTCGGAAGCATTCCCAACCAAAATAACCAATTACATACGCAATTCTCACATTCGGGTAAAACCAGGGCAGCAAGGGTAATTCCGTCTTTTCACAAGATACGCTGCTCGGATTGACCTGAAAATTAGAAAATTTCCGGGTTCTCACACTCATTCTTTCGGGGCGGCACAAACTCCCCTCCTTAAAAGAATGTCGTCCTCGACATTCCATCTTATACCAATCAAGTCGAGACATCCCGCAAGAATCACTAATATTTCATACCAAACCCACTGTCCGGCATCCTAAACTTCAAGCCTAGGATACACTACAAGAATCTGAAGCCTAAGCTCTGATACCAACTGTGACGGCCCCACCTCTCCCTAAGGCGAACCAAAGGGTTCGGCGGGCCGCCTGCCCAGCTCTCGCCGGGACTCAGTCGTTCACTACAGTCCTCAAATGAATTACAATATAAATCTCAAATATTACAACATGTTCTTCAATAATTACATGTCATAAGCGAAGCGGAAACTAAATTTTCAACTATACATCAAATGATTCCAAATCCAAACTGTACAAGATATATGCCATCCAGCCACATGAATAAGTACTACTCGCCCTTCCTTCGCCTTGAGCCCTGTGGAGGGGAATAAAATCGTTTTGGGGTGAGCTAGAAGCTCAGCGAGTAACCAGTAAAAGCAGTCATCAAATATATTTCACAATAATGCATTTCAATGATGTCATGATTCCAAGATCAAATGTACGTTTATTGCTCTCGTGAGCCAGTGAAATCATTGCACTTGAACACCCAACGCTCAAATAGATCATTTAACATTAACAGTGAGAGGGAGCCCCTTTTTGAGCTCCAGATAACATGAACATGAACCATAAACAGGGTGGAGACGTTGGTGTCCAGCACAAGACTTTCCCAGAACTCATTGAAGCCAAAATCATATCATGAATTCACATGCAAGCACGCATGAGATGCCGTCGAGTAAATAATGCAAGAAACATTTCAATAATAACTTTGGAAACAGTTTAGGGTCACTCACCTCCATGGCTCAGAAACCATCCATCAAATATCATCGCCTTACTCAAATCCAAGCCTTAGATCACTAACGCAAAGCAATCAAGCCCTTTAAAAGTTCGGACAGCACTTCCCCTAAATTTGCTTACTTTTCCAGCCGTCATGGCTTCATTATATTTCTCATTCAAACCCAAAGGTGCACACACAACAACAAGTTCATTCAATAGCCATTCAGCCAGCTCCCAGAAGTACAAACACATTTCAAGCTAGGGAAAAGTCCGGAAATGAAAGTTAAGCTCAAACCCAGAAAAATAGTTTTTGACATCATTTTACGGTAATGGCACCAAAGGCACTACGATTATCGGATGAAGGTCCAAGACCCACCGTTTCGAAGCTAAGAGATCGGGCTACAATGCTGAAGAAGGCAACTCTGTCCAGTATCGAGTGTAACCTGGTCAAAAATGCAAGATACTACACCAGAACCGCAAAAACAGGTTCACCAATCGCATTCTGGTACAAACATCATAAATCAACCTACCTAAGTCCAAATTCAGAAATTCCAAAGCCATCCGAAAGATAAGAAACAGGGCTACATTTCATCAGAAGACCTCAACAACCAATTCGGAAGCATTCCCAACCAAAATAACCAATTACATACGCAATTCTCACATTCGGGTAAAACCAGGGCAGCAAGGGTAATTCCGTCTTTTCACAAGATACGCTGCTCGGATTGACCTGAAAATTAGAAAATTTCCGGGTTCTCACACTCATTCTTTCGGGGCGGCACAAACTCCCCTCCTTAAAAGAATGTCGTCCTCGACATTCCATCTTATACCAATCAAGTCGAGACATCCCGCAAGAATCACTAATATTTCATACCAAACCCACTGTCCGGCATCCTAAACTTCAAGCCTAGGATACACTACAAGAATCTGAAGCCTAAGCTCTGTTACCAACTGTGACGGCCCCACCTCTCCCTAAGGCGAACCAAAGGGTTCGGCGGGCCGCCTGCCCAGCTCTCGCCGGGACTCAGTCGTTCACTACAGTCCTCAAATGAATTACAATATAAATCTCAAATATTACAACATGTTCTTCAATAATTACATGTCATAAGCGAAGCGGAAACTAAATTTTCAACTATACATCAAATGATTCCAAATCCAAACTGTACAAGATATATGCCATCCAGCCACATGAATAAGTACTACTCGCCCTTCCTTCGCCTTGAGCCCTGTGGAGGGGAATAAAATCGTTTTGGGGTGAGCTAGAAGCTCAGCGAGTAACCAGTAAAAGCAGTCATCAAATATATTTCACAATAATGCATTTCAATGATGTCATGATTCCAAGATCAAATGTACGTTTATTGCTCTCGTGAGCCAGTTAAATCATCGCACTTGAACACCCAACGCTCAAATAGATCATTTCACATTAACAGTGAGAGGGAGCCCCTTTTTGAGCTCCAGATAACATGAACATGAACCATAAACAGGGTGGAGACGTTGGTGTCCAGCACAAGACTTTCCCAGAACTCATTGAAGCCAAAATCATATCATGAATTCACATGCAAGCACGCATGAGATGCCGTCGAGTAAATAATGCAAGAAACATTTCAATAATAACTTTGGAAACAGTTTAGGGTCACTCACCTCCATGGCTCAGAAACCATCCATCAAATATCATCGCCTTACTCAAATCCAAGCCTTAGATCACTAACGCAAAGCAATCAAGCCCTTTAAAAGTTCGGACAGCACTTCCCCTAAATTTGCTTACTTTTCCAGCCGTCATGGCTTCATTATATTTCTCATTCAAACCCAAAGGTGCACACACAACAACAAGTTCATTCAATAGCCATTCAGCCAGCTCCCAGAAGTACAAACACATTTCAAGCTAGGGAAAAGTCCGGAAATGAAAGTTAAGCTCAAACCCAGAAAAATAGTTTTTGACATCATTTTACGGTAATGGCACCCAAGGCACTACGATTATCGGATGAAGGTCCAAGACCCACCGTTTCGAAGCTAAGAGATCGGGCTACAATGCTGAAGAAGGGAACTCTGTCCAGTATCGAGTGTAACCTGGTCAAAAATGCAAGATACTACACCAGAACCGTAAAAACAGGTTCACCAATCGCATTCTGGTACAAACATCATAAATCAACCTACCTAAGTCCAAATTCAGAAATTCCAAAGCCATCCGAAAGATAAGAAACAGGGCTACATTTCATCAGAAGACCTCAACAACCAATTCGGAAGCATTCCCAACCAAAATAACTAATTACATACGCAATTCTCACATTCGGGTAAAACCAGGGCAGCAAGGGTAATTCCGTCTTTTCACAAGATACGCTGCTCGGATTGACCTGAAAATTAGAAAATTTACGGGTTCTCACACTCATTCTTTCGGGGCGGCACAAACTCCCCTCCTTAAAAGAATGTCGTCCTCGACATTCCATCTTATACCAATCAAGTCGAGACATCCCGCAAGAATCACTAATATTTCATACCAAACCCACTGTCCGGCATCCTAAACTTCAAGCCTAGGATACACTACAAGAATCTGAAGCCTAAGCTCTGTTACCAACTGTGACGGCCCCACCTCTCCCTAAGGCGAACCAAAGGGTTCGGCGGGCCGCCTGCCCAGCTCTCGCCGGGACTCAGTCGTTCACTACAGTCCTCAAATGAATTACAATATAAATCTCAAATATTACAACATGTTCTTCAATAATTACATGTCATAAGCGAAGCGGAAACTAAATTTTCAACTATACATCAAATGATTCCAAATCCAAACTGTACAAGATATATGCCATCCAGCCACATGAATAAGTACTACTCGCCCTTCCTTCGCCTTGAGCCCTGTGGAGGGGAATAAAATCGTTTTGGGGTGAGCTAGAAGCTCAGCGAGTAACCAGTAAAAGCAGTCATCAAATATATTTCACAATAATGCATTTCAATGATGTCATGATTCCAAGATCAAATGTACGTTTATTGCTCTCGTGAGCCAGTTAAATCATCGCACTTGAACACCCAACGCTCAAATAGATCATTTCACATTAACAGTGAGAGGGAGCCCCTTTTTGAGCTCCAGATAACATGAACATGAACCATAAACAGGGTGGAGACGTTGGTGTCCAGCACAAGACTTTCCCAGAACTCATTGAAGCCAAAATCATATCATGAATTCACATGCAAGCACGCATGAGATGCCGTCGAGTAAATAATGCAAGAAACATTTCAATAATAACTTTGGAAACAGTTTAGGGTCACTCACCTCCATGGCTCAGAAACCATCCATCAAATATCATCGCCTTACTCAAATCCAAGCCTTAGATCACTAACGCAAAGCAATCAAGCCCTTTAAAAGTTCGGACAGCACTTCCCCTAAATTTGCTTACTTTTCCAGCCGTCATGGCTTCATTATATTTCTCATTCAAACCCAAAGGTGCACACACAACAACAAGTTCATTCAATAGCCATTCAGCCAGCTCCCAGAAGTACAAACACATTTCAAGCTAGGGAAAAGTCCGGAAATGAAAGTTAAGCTCAAACCCAGAAAAATAGTTTTTGACATCATTTTACGGTAATGGCACCCAAGGCACTACGATTATCGGATGAAGGTCCAAGACCCACCGTTTCGAAGCTAAGAGATCGGGCTACAATGCTGAAGAAGGGAACTCTGTCCAGTATCGAGTGTAACCTGGTCAAAAATGCAAGATACTACACCAGAACCGTAAAAACAGGTTCACCAATCGCATTCTGGTACAAACATCATAAATCAACCTACCTAAGTCCAAATTCAGAAATTCCAAAGCCATCCGAAAGATAAGAAACAGGGCTACATTTCATCAGAAGACCTCAACAACCAATTCGGAAGCATTCCCAACCAAAATAACTAATTACATACGCAATTCTCACATTCGGGTAAAACCAGGGCAGCAAGGGTAATTCCGTCTTTTCACAAGATACGCTGCTCGGATTGACCTGAAAATTAGAAAATTTACGGGTTCTCACACTCATTCTTTCGGGGCGGCACAAACTCCCCTCCTTAAAAGAATGTCGTCCTCGACATTCCATCTTATACCAATCAAGTCGAGACATCCCGCAAGAATCACTAATATTTCATACCAAACCCACTGTCCGGCATCCTAAACTTCAAGCCTAGGATACACTACAAGAATCTGAAGCCTAAGCTCTGTTACCAACTGTGACGGCCCCACCTCTCCCTAAGGCGAACCAAAGGGTTCGGCGGGCCGCCTGCCCAGCTCTCGCCGGGACTCAGTCGTTCACTACAGTCCTCAAATGAATTACAATATAAATCTCAAATATTACAACATGTTCTTCAATAATTACATGTCATAAGCGAAGCGGAAACTAAATTTTCAACTATACATCAAATGATTCCAAATCCAAACTGTACAAGATATATGCCATCCAGCCACATGAATAAGTACTACTCGCCCTTCCTTCGCCTTGAGCCCTGTGGAGGGGAATAAAATCGTTTTGGGGTGAGCTAGAAGCTCAGCGAGTAACCAGTAAAAGCAGTCATCAAATATATTTCACAATAATGCATTTCAATGATGTCATGATTCCAAGATCAAATGTACGTTTATTGCTCTCGTGAGCCAGTTAAATCATCGCACTTGAACACCCAACGCTCAAATAGATCATTTCACATTAACAGTGAGAGGGAGCCCCTTTTTGAGCTCCAGATAACATGAACATGAACCATAAACAGGGTGGAGACGTTGGTGTCCAGCACAAGACTTTCCCAGAACTCATTGAAGCCAAAATCATATCATGAATTCACATGCAAGCACGCATGAGATGCCGTCGAGTAAATAATGCAAGAAACATTTCAATAATAACTTTGGAAACAGTTTAGGGTCACTCACCTCCATGGCTCAGAAACCATCCATCAAATATCATCGCCTTACTCAAATCCAAGCCTTAGATCACTAACGCAAAGCAATCAAGCCCTTTAAAAGTTCGGACAGCACTTCCCCTAAATTTGCTTACTTTTCCAGCCGTCATGGCTTCATTATATTTCTCATTCAAACCCAAAGGTGCACACACAACAACAAGTTCATTCAATAGCCATTCAGCCAGCTCCCAGAAGTACAAACACATTTCAAGCTAGGGAAAAGTCCGGAAATGAAAGTTAAGCTCAAACCCAGAAAAATAGTTTTTGACATCATTTTACGGTAATGGCACCCAAGGCACTACGATTATCGGATGAAGGTCCAAGACCCACCGTTTCGAAGCTAAGAGATCGGGCTACAATGCTGAAGAAGGGAACTCTGTCCAGTATCGAGTGTAACCTGGTCAAAAATGCAAGATACTACACCAGAACCGTAAAAACAGGTTCACCAATCGCATTCTGGTACAAACATCATAAATCAACCTACCTAAGTCCAAATTCAGAAATTCCAAAGCCATCCGAAAGATAAGAAACAGGGCTACATTTCATCAGAAGACCTCAACAACCAATTCGGAAGCATTCCCAACCAAAATAACTAATTACATACGCAATTCTCACATTCGGGTAAAACCAGGGCAGCAAGGGTAATTCCGTCTTTTCACAAGATACGCTGCTCGGATTGACCTGAAAATTAGAAAATTTACGGGTTCTCACACTCATTCTTTCGGGGCGGCACAAACTCCCCTCCTTAAAAGAATGTCGTCCTCGACATTCCATCTTATACCAATCAAGTCGAGACATCCCGCAAGAATCACTAATATTTCATACCAAACCCACTGTCCGGCATCCTAAACTTCAAGCCTAGGATACACTACAAGAATCTGAAGCCTAAGCTCTGTTACCAACTGTGACGGCCCCACCTCTCCCTAAGGCGAACCAAAGGGTTCGGCGGGCCGCCTGCCCAGCTCTCGCCGGGACTCAGTCGTTCACTACAGTCCTCAAATGAATTACAATATAAATCTCAAATATTACAACATGTTCTTCAATAATTACATGTCATAAGCGAAGCGGAAACTAAATTTTCAACTATACATCAAATGATTCCAAATCCAAACTGTACAAGATATATGCCATCCAGCCACATGAATAAGTACTACTCGCCCTTCCTTCGCCTTGAGCCCTGTGGAGGGGAATAAAATCGTTTTGGGGTGAGCTAGAAGCTCAGCGAGTAACCAGTAAAAGCAGTCATCAAATATATTTCACAATAATGCATTTCAATGATGTCATGATTCCAAGATCAAATGTACGTTTATTGCTCTCGTGAGCCAGTTAAATCATCGCACTTGAACACCCAACGCTCAAATAGATCATTTCACATTAACAGTGAGAGGGAGCCCCTTTTTGAGCTCCAGATAACATGAACATGAACCATAAACAGGGTGGAGACGTTGGTGTCCAGCACAAGACTTTCCCAGAACTCATTGAAGCCAAAATCATATCATGAATTCACATGCAAGCACGCATGAGATGCCGTCGAGTAAATAATGCAAGAAACATTTCAATAATAACTTTGGAAACAGTTTAGGGTCACTCACCTCCATGGCTCAGAAACCATCCATCAAATATCATCGCCTTACTCAAATCCAAGCCTTAGATCACTAACGCAAAGCAATCAAGCCCTTTAAAAGTTCGGACAGCACTTCCCCTAAATTTGCTTACTTTTCCAGCCGTCATGGCTTCATTATATTTCTCATTCAAACCCAAAGGTGCACACACAACAACAAGTTCATTCAATAGCCATTCAGCCAGCTCCCAGAAGTACAAACACATTTCAAGCTAGGGAAAAGTCCGGAAATGAAAGTTAAGCTCAAACCCAGAAAAATAGTTTTTGACATCATTTTACGGTAATGGCACCCAAGGCACTACGATTATCGGATGAAGGTCCAAGACCCACCGTTTCGAAGCTAAGAGATCGGGCTACAATGCTGAAGAAGGGAACTCTGTCCAGTATCGAGTGTAACCTGGTCAAAAATGCAAGATACTACACCAGAACCGTAAAAACAGGTTCACCAATCGCATTCTGGTACAAACATCATAAATCAACCTACCTAAGTCCAAATTCAGAAATTCCAAAGCCATCCGAAAGATAAGAAACAGGGCTACATTTCATCAGAAGACCTCAACAACCAATTCGGAAGCATTCCCAACCAAAATAACTAATTACATACGCAATTCTCACATTCGGGTAAAACCAGGGCAGCAAGGGTAATTCCGTCTTTTCACAAGATACGCTGCTCGGATTGACCTGAAAATTAGAAAATTTACGGGTTCTCACACTCATTCTTTCGGGGCGGCACAAACTCCCCTCCTTAAAAGAATGTCGTCCTCGACATTCCATCTTATACCAATCAAGTCGAGACATCCCGCAAGAATCACTAATATTTCATACCAAACCCACTGTCCGGCATCCTAAACTTCAAGCCTAGGATACACTACAAGAATCTGAAGCCTAAGCTCTGTTACCAACTGTGACGGCCCCACCTCTCCCTAAGGCGAACCAAAGGGTTCGGCGGGCCGCCTGCCCAGCTCTCGCCGGGACTCAGTCGTTCACTACAGTCCTCAAATGAATTACAATATAAATCTCAAATATTACAACATGTTCTTCAATAATTACATGTCATAAGCGAAGCGGAAACTAAATTTTCAACTATACATCAAATGATTCCAAATCCAAACTGTACAAGATATATGCCATCCAGCCACATGAATAAGTACTACTCGCCCTTCCTTCGCCTTGAGCCCTGTGGAGGGGAATAAAATCGTTTTGGGGTGAGCTAGAAGCTCAGCGAGTAACCAGTAAAAGCAGTCATCAAATATATTTCACAATAATGCATTTCAATGATGTCATGATTCCAAGATCAAATGTACGTTTATTGCTCTCGTGAGCCAGTTAAATCATCGCACTTGAACACCCAACGCTCAAATAGATCATTTCACATTAACAGTGAGAGGGAGCCCCTTTTTGAGCTCCAGATAACATGAACATGAACCATAAACAGGGTGGAGACGTTGGTGTCCAGCACAAGACTTTCCCAGAACTCATTGAAGCCAAAATCATATCATGAATTCACATGCAAGCACGCATGAGATGCCGTCGAGTAAATAATGCAAGAAACATTTCAATAATAACTTTGGAAACAGTTTAGGGTCACTCACCTCCATGGCTCAGAAACCATCCATCAAATATCATCGCCTTACTCAAATCCAAGCCTTAGATCACTAACGCAAAGCAATCAAGCCCTTTAAAAGTTCGGACAGCACTTCCCCTAAATTTGCTTACTTTTCCAGCCGTCATGGCTTCATTATATTTCTCATTCAAACCCAAAGGTGCACACACAACAACAAGTTCATTCAATAGCCATTCAGCCAGCTCCCAGAAGTACAAACACATTTCAAGCTAGGGAAAAGTCCGGAAATGAAAGTTAAGCTCAAACCCAGAAAAATAGTTTTTGACATCATTTTACGGTAATGGCACCCAAGGCACTACGATTATCGGATGAAGGTCCAAGACCCACCGTTTCGAAGCTAAGAGATCGGGCTACAATGCTGAAGAAGGGAACTCTGTCCAGTATCGAGTGTAACCTGGTCAAAAATGCAAGATACTACACCAGAACCGTAAAAACAGGTTCACCAATCGCATTCTGGTACAAACATCATAAATCAACCTACCTAAGTCCAAATTCAGAAATTCCAAAGCCATCCGAAAGATAAGAAACAGGGCTACATTTCATCAGAAGACCTCAACAACCAATTCGGAAGCATTCCCAACCAAAATAACTAATTACATACGCAATTCTCACATTCGGGTAAAACCAGGGCAGCAAGGGTAATTCCGTCTTTTCACAAGATACGCTGCTCGGATTGACCTGAAAATTAGAAAATTTACGGGTTCTCACACTCATTCTTTCGGGGCGGCACAAACTCCCCTCCTTAAAAGAATGTCGTCCTCGACATTCCATCTTATACCAATCAAGTCGAGACATCCCGCAAGAATCACTAATATTTCATACCAAACCCACTGTCCGGCATCCTAAACTTCAAGCCTAGGATACACTACAAGAATCTGAAGCCTAAGCTCTGTTACCAACTGTGACGGCCCCACCTCTCCCTAAGGCGAACCAAAGGGTTCGGCGGGCCGCCTGCCCAGCTCTCGCCGGGACTCAGTCGTTCACTACAGTCCTCAAATGAATTACAATATAAATCTCAAATATTACAACATGTTCTTCAATAATTACATGTCATAAGCGAAGCGGAAACTAAATTTTCAACTATACATCAAATGATTCCAAATCCAAACTGTACAAGATATATGCCATCCAGCCACATGAATAAGTACTACTCGCCCTTCCTTCGCCTTGAGCCCTGTGGAGGGGAATAAAATCGTTTTGGGGTGAGCTAGAAGCTCAGCGAGTAACCAGTAAAAGCAGTCATCAAATATATTTCACAATAATGCATTTCAATGATGTCATGATTCCAAGATCAAATGTACGTTTATTGCTCTCGTGAGCCAGTTAAATCATCGCACTTGAACACCCAACGCTCAAATAGATCATTTCACATTAACAGTGAGAGGGAGCCCCTTTTTGAGCTCCAGATAACATGAACATGAACCATAAACAGGGTGGAGACGTTGGTGTCCAGCACAAGACTTTCCCAGAACTCATTGAAGCCAAAATCATATCATGAATTCACATGCAAGCACGCATGAGATGCCGTCGAGTAAATAATGCAAGAAACATTTCAATAATAACTTTGGAAACAGTTTAGGGTCACTCACCTCCATGGCTCAGAAACCATCCATCAAATATCATCGCCTTACTCAAATCCAAGCCTTAGATCACTAACGCAAAGCAATCAAGCCCTTTAAAAGTTCGGACAGCACTTCCCCTAAATTTGCTTACTTTTCCAGCCGTCATGGCTTCATTATATTTCTCATTCAAACCCAAAGGTGCACACACAACAACAAGTTCATTCAATAGCCATTCAGCCAGCTCCCAGAAGTACAAACACATTTCAAGCTAGGGAAAAGTCCGGAAATGAAAGTTAAGCTCAAACCCAGAAAAATAGTTTTTGACATCATTTTACGGTAATGGCACCCAAGGCACTACGATTATCGGATGAAGGTCCAAGACCCACCGTTTCGAAGCTAAGAGATCGGGCTACAATGCTGAAGAAGGGAACTCTGTCCAGTATCGAGTGTAACCTGGTCAAAAATGCAAGATACTACACCAGAACCGTAAAAACAGGTTCACCAATCGCATTCTGGTACAAACATCATAAATCAACCTACCTAAGTCCAAATTCAGAAATTCCAAAGCCATCCGAAAGATAAGAAACAGGGCTACATTTCATCAGAAGACCTCAACAACCAATTCGGAAGCATTCCCAACCAAAATAACTAATTACATACGCAATTCTCACATTCGGGTAAAACCAGGGCAGCAAGGGTAATTCCGTCTTTTCACAAGATACGCTGCTCGGATTGACCTGAAAATTAGAAAATTTACGGGTTCTCACACTCATTCTTTCGGGGCGGCACAAACTCCCCTCCTTAAAAGAATGTCGTCCTCGACATTCCATCTTATACCAATCAAGTCGAGACATCCCGCAAGAATCACTAATATTTCATACCAAACCCACTGTCCGGCATCCTAAACTTCAAGCCTAGGATACACTACAAGAATCTGAAGCCTAAGCTCTGTTACCAACTGTGACGGCCCCACCTCTCCCTAAGGCGAACCAAAGGGTTCGGCGGGCCGCCTGCCCAGCTCTCGCCGGGACTCAGTCGTTCACTACAGTCCTCAAATGAATTACAATATAAATCTCAAATATTACAACATGTTCTTCAATAATTACATGTCATAAGCGAAGCGGAAACTAAATTTTCAACTATACATCAAATGATTCCAAATCCAAACTGTACAAGATATATGCCATCCAGCCACATGAATAAGTACTACTCGCCCTTCCTTCGCCTTGAGCCCTGTGGAGGGGAATAAAATCGTTTTGGGGTGAGCTAGAAGCTCAGCGAGTAACCAGTAAAAGCAGTCATCAAATATATTTCACAATAATGCATTTCAATGATGTCATGATTCCAAGATCAAATGTACGTTTATTGCTCTCGTGAGCCAGTTAAATCATCGCACTTGAACACCCAACGCTCAAATAGATCATTTCACATTAACAGTGAGAGGGAGCCCCTTTTTGAGCTCCAGATAACATGAACATGAACCATAAACAGGGTGGAGACGTTGGTGTCCAGCACAAGACTTTCCCAGAACTCATTGAAGCCAAAATCATATCATGAATTCACATGCAAGCACGCATGAGATGCCGTCGAGTAAATAATGCAAGAAACATTTCAATAATAACTTTGGAAACAGTTTAGGGTCACTCACCTCCATGGCTCAGAAACCATCCATCAAATATCATCGCCTTACTCAAATCCAAGCCTTAGATCACTAACGCAAAGCAATCAAGCCCTTTAAAAGTTCGGACAGCACTTCCCCTAAATTTGCTTACTTTTCCAGCCGTCATGGCTTCATTATATTTCTCATTCAAACCCAAAGGTGCACACACAACAACAAGTTCATTCAATAGCCATTCAGCCAGCTCCCAGAAGTACAAACACATTTCAAGCTAGGGAAAAGTCCGGAAATGAAAGTTAAGCTCAAACCCAGAAAAATAGTTTTTGACATCATTTTACGGTAATGGCACCAAAGGCACTACGATTATCGGATGAAGGTCCAAGACCCACCGTTTCGAAGCTAAGAGATCGGGCTACAATGCTGAAGAAGGCAACTCTGTCCAGTATCGAGTGTAACCTGGTCAAAAATGCAAGATACTACACCAGAACCGCAAAAACAGGTTCACCAATCGCATTCTGGTACAAACATCATAAATCAACCTACCTAAGTCCAAATTCAGAAATTCCAAAGCCATCCGAAAGATAAGAAACAGGGCTACATTTCATCAGAAGACCTCAACAACCAATTCGGAAGCATTCCCAACCAAAATAACCAATTACATACGCAATTCTCACATTCGGGTAAAACCAGGGCAGCAAGGGTAATTCCGTCTTTTCACAAGATACGCTGCTCGGATTGACCTGAAAATTAGAAAATTTCCGGGTTCTCACACTCATTCTTTCGGGGCGGCACAAACTCCCCTCCTTAAAAGAATGTCGTCCTCGACATTCCATCTTATACCAATCAAGTCGAGACATCCCGCAAGAATCACTAATATTTCATACCAAACCCACTGTCCGGCATCCTAAACTTCAAGCCTAGGATACACTACAAGAATCTGAAGCCTAAGCTCTGTTACCAACTGTGACGGCCCCACCTCTCCCTAAGGCGAACCAAAGGGTTCGGCGGGCCGCCTGCCCAGCTCTCGCCGGGACTCAGTCGTTCACTACAGTCCTCAAATGAATTACAATATAAATCTCAAATATTACAACATGTTCTTCAATAATTACATGTCATAAGCGAAGCGGAAACTAAATTTTCAACTATACATCAAATGATTCCAAATCCAAACTGTACAAGATATATGCCATCCAGCCACATGAATAAGTACTACTCGCCCTTCCTTCGCCTTGAGCCCTGTGGAGGGGAATAAAATCGTTTTGGGGTGAGCTAGAAGCTCAGCGAGTAACCAGTAAAAGCAGTCATCAAATATATTTCACAATAATGCATTTCAATGATGTCATGATTCCAAGATCAAATGTACGTTTATTGCTCTCGTGAGCCAGTTAAATCATCGCACTTGAACACCCAACGCTCAAATAGATCATTTCACATTAACAGTGAGAGGGAGCCCCTTTTTGAGCTCCAGATAACATGAACATGAACCATAAACAGGGTGGAGACGTTGGTGTCCAGCACAAGACTTTCCCAGAACTCATTGAAGCCAAAATCATATCATGAATTCACATGCAAGCACGCATGAGATGCCGTCGAGTAAATAATGCAAGAAACATTTCAATAATAACTTTGGAAACAGTTTAGGGTCACTCACCTCCATGGCTCAGAAACCATCCATCAAATATCATCGCCTTACTCAAATCCAAGCCTTAGATCACTAACGCAAAGCAATCAAGCCCTTTAAAAGTTCGGACAGCACTTCCCCTAAATTTGCTTACTTTTCCAGCCGTCATGGCTTCATTATATTTCTCATTCAAACCCAAAGGTGCACACACAACAACAAGTTCATTCAATAGCCATTCAGCCAGCTCCCAGAAGTACAAACACATTTCAAGCTAGGGAAAAGTCCGGAAATGAAAGTTAAGCTCAAACCCAGAAAAATAGTTTTTGACATCATTTTACGGTAATGGCACCAAAGGCACTACGATTATCGGATGAAGGTCCAAGACCCACCGTTTCGAAGCTAAGAGATCGGGCTACAATGCTGAAGAAGGCAACTCTGTCCAGTATCGAGTGTAACCTGGTCAAAAATGCAAGATACTACACCAGAACCGCAAAAACAGGTTCACCAATCGCATTCTGGTACAAACATCATAAATCAACCTACCTAAGTCCAAATTCAGAAATTCCAAAGCCATCCGAAAGATAAGAAACAGGGCTACATTTCATCAGAAGACCTCAACAACCAATTCGGAAGCATTCCCAACCAAAATAACCAATTACATACGCAATTCTCACATTCGGGTAAAACCAGGGCAGCAAGGGTAATTCCGTCTTTTCACAAGATACGCTGCTCGGATTGACCTGAAAATTAGAAAATTTCCGGGTTCTCACACTCATTCTTTCGGGGCGGCACAAACTCCCCTCCTTAAAAGAATGTCGTCCTCGACATTCCATCTTATACCAATCAAGTCGAGACATCCCGCAAGAATCACTAATATTTCATACCAAACCCACTGTCCGGCATCCTAAACTTCAAGCCTAGGATACACTACAAGAATCTGAAGCCTAAGCTCTGTTACCAACTGTGACGGCCCCACCTCTCCCTAAGGCGAACCAAAGGGTTCGGCGGGCCGCCTGCCCAGCTCTCGCCGGGACTCAGTCGTTCACTACAGTCCTCAAATGAATTACAATATAAATCTCAAATATTACAACATGTTCTTCAATAATTACATGTCATAAGCGAAGCGGAAACTAAATTTTCAACTATACATCAAATGATTCCAAATCCAAACTGTACAAGATATATGCCATCCAGCCACATGAATAAGTACTACTCGCCCTTCCTTCGCCTTGAGCCCTGTGGAGGGGAATAAAATCGTTTTGGGGTGAGCTAGAAGCTCAGCGAGTAACCAGTAAAAGCAGTCATCAAATATATTTCACAATAATGCATTTCAATGATGTCATGATTCCAAGATCAAATGTACGTTTATTGCTCTCGTGAGCCAGTTAAATCATCGCACTTGAACACCCAACGCTCAAATAGATCATTTCACATTAACAGTGAGAGGGAGCCCCTTTTTGAGCTCCAGATAACATGAACATGAACCATAAACAGGGTGGAGACGTTGGTGTCCAGCACAAGACTTTCCCAGAACTCATTGAAGCCAAAATCATATCATGAATTCACATGCAAGCACGCATGAGATGCCGTCGAGTAAATAATGCAAGAAACATTTCAATAATAACTTTGGAAACAGTTTAGGGTCACTCACCTCCATGGCTCAGAAACCATCCATCAAATATCATCGCCTTACTCAAATCCAAGCCTTAGATCACTAACGCAAAGCAATCAAGCCCTTTAAAAGTTCGGACAGCACTTCCCCTAAATTTGCTTACTTTTCCAGCCGTCATGGCTTCATTACATTTCTCATTCAAACCCAAAGGTGCACACACAACAACAAGTTCATTCAATAGCCATTCAGCCAGCTCCCAGAAGTACAAACACATTTCAAGCTAGGGAAAAGTCCGGAAATGAAAGTTAAGCTCAAACCCAGAAAAATAGTTTTTGACATCATTTTACGGTAATGGCACCAAAGGCACTACGATTATCGGATGAAGGTCCAAGACCCACCGTTTCGAAGCTAAGAGATCGGGCTACAATGCTGAAGAAGGCAACTCTGTCCAGTATCGAGTGTAACCTGTTCAAAAATGCAAGATACTACACCAGAACCGCAAAAACAGGTTCACCAATCGCATTCTGGTACAAACATCATAAATCAACCTACCTAAGTCCAAATTCAGAAATTCCAAAGCCATCCGAAAGATAAGAAACAGGGCTACATTTCATCAGAAGACCTCAACAACCAATTCGGAAGCATTCCCAACCAAAATAACCAATTACATACGCAATTCTCACATTCGGGTAAAACCAGGGCAGCAAGGGTAATTCCGTCTTTTCACAAGATACGCTGCTCGGATTGACCTGAAAATTAGAAAATTTCCGGGTTCTCACACTCATTCTTTCGGGGCGGCACAAACTCCCCTCCTTAAAAGAATGTCGTCCTCGACATTCCATCTTATACCAATCAAGTCGAGACATCCCGCAAGAATCACTAATATTTCATACCAAACCCACTGTCCGGCATCCTAAACTTCAAGCCTAGGATACACTACAAGAATCTGAAGCCTAAGCTCTGTTACCAACTGTGACGGCCCCACCTCTCCCTAAGGCGAACCAAAGGGTTCGGCGGGCCGCCTGCCCAGCTCTCGCCGGGACTCAGTCGTTCACTACAGTCCTCAAATGAATTACAATATAAATCTCAAATATTACAACATGTTCTTCAATAATTACATGTCATAAGCGAAGCGGAAACTAAATTTTCAACTATACATCAAATGATTCCAAATCCAAACTGTACAAGATATATGCCATCCAGCCACATGAATAAGTACTACTCGCCCTTCCTTCGCCTTGAGCCCTGTGGAGGGGAATAAAATCGTTTTGGGGTGAGCTAGAAGCTCAGCGAGTAACCAGTAAAAGCAGTCATCAAATATATTTCACAATAATGCATTTCAATGATGTCATGATTCCAAGATCAAATGTACGTTTATTGCTCTCGTGAGCCAGTTAAATCATCGCACTTGAACACCCAACGCTCAAATAGATCATTTCACATTAACAGTGAGAGGGAGCCCCTTTTTGAGCTCCAGATAACATGAACATGAACCATAAACAGGGTGGAGACGTTGGTGTCCAGCACAAGACTTTCCCAGAACTCATTGAAGCCAAAATCATATCATGAATTCACATGCAAGCACGCATGAGATGCCGTCGAGTAAATAATGCAAGAAACATTTCAATAATAACATTGGAAACAGTTTAGGGTCACTCACCTCCATGGCTCAGAAACCATCCATCAAATATCATCGCCTTACTCAAATCCAAGCCTTAGATCACTAACGCAAAGCAATCAAGCCCTTTAAAAGTTCGGACAGCACTTCCCCTAAATTTGCTTACTTTTCCAGCCGTCATGGCTTCATTACATTTCTCATTCAAACCCAAAGGTGCACACACAACAACAAGTTCATTCAATAGCCATTCAGCCAGCTCCCAGAAGTACAAACACATTTCAAGCTAGGGAAAAGTCCGGAAATGAAAGTTAAGCTCAAACCCAGAAAAATAGTTTTTGACATCATTTTACGGTAATGGCACCAAAGGCACTACGATTATCGGATGAAGGTCCAAGACCCACCGTTTCGAAGCTAAGAGATCGGGCTACAATGCTGAAGAAGGCAACTCTGTCCAGTATCGAGTGTAACCTGTTCAAAAATGCAAGATACTACACCAGAACCGCAAAAACAGGTTCACCAATCGCATTCTGGTACAAACATCATAAATCAACCTACCTAAGTCCAAATTCAGAAATTCCAAAGCCATCCGAAAGATAAGAAACAGGGCTACATTTCATCAGAAGACCTCAACAACCAATTCGGAAGCATTCCCAACCAAAATAACCAATTACATACGCAATTCTCACATTCGGGTAAAACCAGGGCAGCAAGGGTAATTCCGTCTTTTCACAAGATACGCTGCTCGGATTGACCTGAAAATTAGAAAATTTCCGGGTTCTCACACTCATTCTTTCGGGGCGGCACAAACTCCCCTCCTTAAAAGAATGTCGTCCTCGACATTCCATCTTATACCAATCAAGTCGAGACATCCCGCAAGAATCACTAATATTTCATACCAAACCCACTGTCCGGCATCCTAAACTTCAAGCCTAGGATACACTACAAGAATCTGAAGCCTAAGCTCTGTTACCAACTGTGACGGCCCCACCTCTCCCTAAGGCGAACCAAAGGGTTCGGCGGGCCGCCTGCCCAGCTCTCGCCGGGACTCAGTCGTTCACTACAGTCCTCAAATGAATTACAATATAAATCTCAAATATTACAACATGTTCTTCAATAATTACATGTCATAAGCGAAGCGGAAACTAAATTTTCAACTATACATCAAATGATTCCAAATCCAAACTGTACAAGATATATGCCATCCAGCCACATGAATAAGTACTACTCGCCCTTCCTTCGCCTTGAGCCCTGTGGAGGGGAATAAAATCGTTTTGGGGTGAGCTAGAAGCTCAGCGAGTAACCAGTAAAAGCAGTCATCAAATATATTTCACAATAATGCATTTCAATGATGTCATGATTCCAAGATCAAATGTACGTTTATTGCTCTCGTGAGCCAGTTAAATCATCGCACTTGAACACCCAACGCTCAAATAGATCATTTCACATTAACAGTGAGAGGGAGCCCCTTTTTGAGCTCCAGATAACATGAACATGAACCATAAACAGGGTGGAGACGTTGGTGTCCAGCACAAGACTTTCCCAGAACTCATTGAAGCCAAAATCATATCATGAATTCACATGCAAGCACGCATGAGATGCCGTCGAGTAAATAATGCAAGAAACATTTCAATAATAACTTTGGAAACAGTTTAGGGTCACTCACCTCCATGGCTCAGAAACCATCCATCAAATATCATCGCCTTACTCAAATCCAAGCCTTAGATCACTAACGCAAAGCAATCAAGCCCTTTAAAAGTTCGGACAGCACTTCCCCTAAATTTGCTTACTTTTCCAGCCGTCATGGCTTCATTACATTTCTCATTCAAACCCAAAGGTGCACACACAACAACAAGTTCATTCAATAGCCATTCAGCCAGCTCCCAGAAGTACAAACACATTTCAAGCTAGGGAAAAGTCCGGAAATGAAAGTTAAGCTCAAACCCAGAAAAATAGTTTTTGACATCATTTTACGGTAATGGCACCAAAGGCACTACGATTATCGGATGAAGGTCCAAGACCCACCGTTTCGAAGCTAAGAGATCGGGCTACAATGCTGAAGAAGGCAACTCTGTCCAGTATCGAGTGTAACCTGTTCAAAAATGCAAGATACTACACCAGAACCGCAAAAACAGGTTCACCAATCGCATTCTGGTACAAACATCATAAATCAACCTACCTAAGTCCAAATTCAGAAATTCCAAAGCCATCCGAAAGATAAGAAACAGGGCTACATTTCATCAGAAGACCTCAACAACCAATTCGGAAGCATTCCCAACCAAAATAACCAATTACATACGCAATTCTCACATTCGGGTAAAACCAGGGCAGCAAGGGTAATTCCGTCTTTTCACAAGATACGCTGCTCGGATTGACCTGAAAATTAGAAAATTTACGGGTTCTCACACTCATTCTTTCGGGGCGGCACAAACTCCCCTCCTTAAAAGAATGTCGTCCTCGACATTCCATCTTATACCAATCAAGTCGAGACATCCCGCAAGAATCACTAATATTTCATACCAAACCCACTGTCCGGCATCCTAAACTTCAAGCCTAGGATACACTACAAGAATCTGAAGCCTAAGCTCTGTTACCAACTGTGACGGCCCCACCTCTCCCTAAGGCGAACCAAAGGGTTCGGCGGGCCGCCTGCCCAGCTCTCGCCGGGACTCAGTCGTTCACTACAGTCCTCAAATGAATTACAATATAAATCTCAAATATTACAACATGTTCTTCAATAATTACATGTCATAAGCGAAGCGGAAACTAAATTTTCAACTATACATCAAATGATTCCAAATCCAAACTGTACAAGATATATGCCATCCAGCCACATGAATAAGTACTACTCGCCCTTCCTTCGCCTTGAGCCCTGTGGAGGGGAATAAAATCGTTTTGGGGTGAGCTAGAAGCTCAGCGAGTAACCAGTAAAAGCAGTCATCAAATATATTTCACAATAATGCATTTCAATGATGTCATGATTCCAAGATCAAATGTACGTTTATTGCTCTCGTGAGCCAGTTAAATCATCGCACTTGAACACCCAACGCTCAAATAGATCATTTCACATTAACAGTGAGAGGGAGCCCCTTTTTGAGCTCCAGATAACATGAACATGAACCATAAACAGGGTGGAGACGTTGGTGTCCAGCACAAGACTTTCCCAGAACTCATTGAAGCCAAAATCATATCATGAATTCACATGCAAGCACGCATGAGATGCCGTCGAGTAAATAATGCAAGAAACATTTCAATAATAACATTGGAAACAGTTTAGGGTCACTCACCTCCATGGCTCAGAAACCATCCATCAAATATCATCGCCTTACTCAAATCCAAGCCTTAGATCACTAACGCAAAGCAATCAAGCCCTTTAAAAGTTCGGACAGCACTTCCCCTAAATTTGCTTACTTTTCCAGCCGTCATGGCTTCATTACATTTCTCATTCAAACCCAAAGGTGCACACACAACAACAAGTTCATTCAATAGCCATTCAGCCAGCTCCCAGAAGTACAAACACATTTCAAGCTAGGGAAAAGTCCGGAAATGAAAGTTAAGCTCAAACCCAGAAAAATAGTTTTTGACATCATTTTACGGTAATGGCACCAAAGGCACTACGATTATCGGATGAAGGTCCAAGACCCACCGTTTCGAAGCTAAGAGATCGGGCTACAATGCTGAAGAAGGCAACTCTGTCCAGTATCGAGTGTAACCTGTTCAAAAATGCAAGATACTACACCAGAACCGCAAAAACAGGTTCACCAATCGCATTCTGGTACAAACATCATAAATCAACCTACCTAAGTCCAAATTCAGAAATTCCAAAGCCATCCGAAAGATAAGAAACAGGGCTACATTTCATCAGAAGACCTCAACAACCAATTCGGAAGCATTCCCAACCAAAATAACTAATTACATACGCAATTCTCACATTCGGGTAAAACCAGGGCAGCAAGGGTAATTCCGTCTTTTCACAAGATACGCTGCTCGGATTGACCTGAAAATTAGAAAATTTACGGGTTCTCACACTCATTCTTTCGGGGCGGCACAAACTCCCCTCCTTAAAAGAATGTCGTCCTCGACATTCCATCTTATACCAATCAAGTCGAGACATCCCGCAAGAATCACTAATATTTCATACCAAACCCACTGTCCGGCATCCTAAACTTCAAGCCTAGGATACACTACAAGAATCTGAAGCCTAAGCTCTGATACCAACTATGACGGCCCCACCTCTCCCTAAGGCGAACCAAAGGGTTCGGCGGGCCGCCTGCCCAGCTCTCGCCGGGACTCAGTCGTTCACTACAGTCCTCAAATGAATTACAATATAAATCTCAAATATTACAACATGTTCTTCAATAATTACATGTCATAAGCGAAGCGGAAACTAAATTTTCAACTATACATCAAATGATTCCAAATCCAAACTGTACAAGATATATGCCATCCAGCCACATGAATAAGTACTACTCGCCCTTCCTTCGCCTTGAGCCCTGTGGAGGGGAATAAAATCGTTTTGGGGTGAGCTAGAAGCTCAGCAAGTAACCAGTAAAAGCAGTCATCAAATATATTTCACAATAATGCATTTCAATGATGTCATGATTCCAAGATCAAATGTACGTTTATTGCTCTCGTGAGCCAGTTAAATCATCGCACTTGAACACCCAACGCTCAAATAGATCATTTCACATTAACAGTGAGAGGGAGCCCCTTTTTGAGCTCCAGATAACATGAACATGAACCATAAATAGGGTGGAGACGTTGGTGTCCAGCACAAGACTTTCCCAGAACTCATTGAAGCCAAAATCATATCATGAATTCACATGCAAGCACGCATGAGATGCCGTCGAGTAAATAATGCAAGAAACATTTCAATAATAACTTTGGAAACAGTTTAGGGTCACTCACCTCCATGGCTCAGAAACCATCCATCAAATATCATCGCCTTACTCAAATCCAAGCCTTAGATCACTAACGCAAAGCAATCAAGCCCTTTAAAAGTTCGGACAGCATTTCCCCTAAATTTGCTTACTTTTCCGGCCGTCATGGTTTCATTATATTTCTCATTCAAACCCAAAGGTGCACACACAACAACAAGTTCATTCAATAGCCATTCAGCCAGCTCCCAGAAGTACAAACACATTTCAAGCTAGGGAAAAGTCCGGAAATGAAAGTTAAGCTCAAACCCAGAAAAATAGTTTTTGACATCATTTTGCGGTAATGGCACCAAAGGCACTACGATTATCGGATGAAGGTCCAAGACCCACCGTTTCGAAGCTAAGAGATCGGGCTACAATGCTGAAGAAGGCAACTCTGTCCAGTATCGAGTGTAACCTGGTCAAAAATGCAAGATACTACACCAGAACCGCAAAAACAGGTTCACCAATCGCATTCTGGTACAAACATCATAAATCAACCTACCTAAGTCCAAATTCAGAAATTCCAAAGCCATCCGAAAGATAAGAAACAGGGCTACATTTCATCAGAAGACCTCAACAACCAATTCGGAAGCATTCCCAACCAAAATAACCAATTACATACGCAATTCTCACATTCGGGTAAAACCAGGGCAGCAAGGGTAATTCCGTCTTTTCACAAGATACGCTGCTCGGATTGACCTGAAAATTAGAAAATTTCCGGGTTCTCACACTCATTCTTTCGGGGCGACACAAACTCCCCTCCTTAAAAGAATGTCGTTCTCGACATTCCATCTTATACCAATCAAGTCGAGACATCCCGCAAGAATCACTAATATTTCATACCAAACCCACTGTTCTGCATCCTAAACTTCAAGCCTAGGATACACTACAAGAATCTGAAGCCTAAGCTCTGATACCAACTGTGACGGCCCCACCTCTCCCTAAGGCGAACCAAAGGGGTTGGCGGGCCGCCTGCCCAGCTCTCGCCGGGACTCAGTCGTTCACTACAGTCCTCAAATGAATTACAATATAAATCTCAAATATTACAACATGTTCTTCAATAATTACATGTCATAAGCGAAGCGGAAACTAAATTTTCAACTATACATCAAATGATTCCAAATCCAAACTGTACAAGATATATGCCATCCAGCCACATGAATAAGTACTACTCGCCCTTCCTTCGCCTTGAGCCCTGTGGAGGGGAATAAAATCGTTTTGGGGTGAGCTAGAAGCTCAGCGAGTAACCAGTAAAAGCAGTCATCAAATATATTTCACAATAATGCATTTCAATGATGTCATGATTCCAAGATCAAATGTACGTTTATTGCTCTCGTGAGCCAGTTAAATCATCGCACTTGAACACCCAACGCTCAAATAGATCATTTCACATTAACAGTGAGAGGGAGCCCCTTTTTGAGCTCCAGATAACATGAACATGAACCATAAACAGGGTGGAGACGTTGGTGTCCAGCACAAGACTTTCCCAGAACTCATTGAAGCCAAAATCATATCATGAATTCACATGCAAGCACGCATGAGATGCCGTCGAGTAAATAATGCAAGAAACATTTCAATAATAACTTTGGAAACAGTTTAGGGTCACTCACCTCCATGGCTCAGAAACCATCCATCAAATATCATCGCCTTACTCAAATCCAAGCCTTAGATCACTAACGCAAAGCAATCAAGCCCTTTAAAAGTTCGGACAGCACTTCCCCTAAATTTGCTTACTTTTCCAGCCGTCATGGCTTCATTACATTTCTCATTCAAACCCAAAGGTGCACACACAACAACAAGTTCATTCAATAGCCATTCAGCCAGCTCCCAGAAGTACAAACACATTTCAAGCTAGGGAAAAGTCCGGAAATGAAAGTTAAGCTCAAACCCAGAAAAATAGTTTTTGACATCATTTTACGGTAATGGCACCCAAGGCACTACGATTATCGGATGAAGGTCCAAGACCCACCGTTTCGAAGCTAAGAGATCGGGCTACAATGCTGAAGAAGGGAACTCTGTCCAGTATCGAGTGTAACCTGGTCAAAAATGCAAGATACTACACCAGAACCGTAAAAACAGGTTCACCAATCGCATTCTGGTACAAACATCATAAATCAACCTACCTAAGTCCAAATTCAGAAATTCCAAAGCCATCCGAAAGATAAGAAACAGGGCTACATTTCATCAGAAGACCTCAACAACCAATTCGGAAGCATTCCCAACCAAAATAACTAATTACATACGCAATTCTCACATTCGGGTAAAACCAGGGCAGCAAGGGTAATTCCGTCTTTTCACAAGATACGCTGCTCGGATTGACCTGAAAATTAGAAAATTTACGGGTTCTCACACTCATTCTTTCGGGGCGGCACAAACTCCCCTCCTTAAAAGAATGTCGTCCTCGACATTCCATCTTATACCAATCAAGTCGAGACATCCCGCAAGAATCACTAATATTTCATACCAAACCCACTGTCCGGCATCCTAAACTTCAAGCCTAGGATACACTACAAGAATCTGAAGCCTAAGCTCTGTTACCAACTGTGACGGCCCCACCTCTCCCTAAGGCGAACCAAAGGGTTCGGCGGGCCGCCTGCCCAGCTCTCGCCGGGACTCAGTCGTTCACTACAGTCCTCAAATGAATTACAATATAAATCTCAAATATTACAACATGTTCTTCAATAATTACATGTCATAAGCGAAGCGGAAACTAAATTTTCAACTATACATCAAATGATTCCAAATCCAAACTGTACAAGATATATGCCATCCAGCCACATGAATAAGTACTACTCGCCCTTCCTTCGCCTTGAGCCCTGTGGAGGGGAATAAAATCGTTTTGGGGTGAGCTAGAAGCTCAGCGAGTAACCAGTAAAAGCAGTCATCAAATATATTTCACAATAATGCATTTCAATGATGTCATGATTCCAAGATCAAATGTACGTTTATTGCTCTCGTGAGCCAGTTAAATCATCGCACTTGAACACCCAACGCTCAAATAGATCATTTCACATTAACAGTGAGAGGGAGCCCCTTTTTGAGCTCCAGATAACATGAACATGAACCATAAACAGGGTGGAGACGTTGGTGTCCAGCACAAGACTTTCCCAGAACTCATTGAAGCCAAAATCATATCATGAATTCACATGCAAGCACGCATGAGATGCCGTCGAGTAAATAATGCAAGAAACATTTCAATAATAACATTGGAAACAGTTTAGGGTCACTCACCTCCATGGCTCAGAAACCATCCATCAAATATCATCGCCTTACTCAAATCCAAGCCTTAGATCACTAACGCAAAGCAATCAAGCCCTTTAAAAGTTCGGACAGCACTTCCCCTAAATTTGCTTACTTTTCCAGCCGTCATGGCTTCATTACATTTCTCATTCAAACCCAAAGGTGCACACACAACAACAAGTTCATTCAATAGCCATTCAGCCAGCTCCCAGAAGTACAAACACATTTCAAGCTAGGGAAAAGTCCGGAAATGAAAGTTAAGCTCAAACCCAGAAAAATAGTTTTTGACATCATTTTACGGTAATGGCACCAAAGGCACTACGATTATCGGATGAAGGTCCAAGACCCACCGTTTCGAAGCTAAGAGATCGGGCTACAATGCTGAAGAAGGCAACTCTGTCCAGTATCGAGTGTAACCTGTTCAAAAATGCAAGATACTACACCAGAACCGCAAAAACAGGTTCACCAATCGCATTCTGGTACAAACATCATAAATCAACCTACCTAAGTCCAAATTCAGAAATTCCAAAGCCATCCGAAAGATAAGAAACAGGGCTACATTTCATCAGAAGACCTCAACAACCAATTCGGAAGCATTCCCAACCAAAATAACTAATTACATACGCAATTCTCACATTCGGGTAAAACCAGGGCAGCAAGGGTAATTCCGTCTTTTCACAAGATACGCTGCTCGGATTGACCTGAAAATTAGAAAATTTACGGGTTCTCACACTCATTCTTTCGGGGCGGCACAAACTCCCCTCCTTAAAAGAATGTCGTCCTCGACATTCCATCTTATACCAATCAAGTCGAGACATCCCGCAAGAATCACTAATATTTCATACCAAACCCACTGTCCGGCATCCTAAACTTCAAGCCTAGGATACACTACAAGAATCTGAAGCCTAAGCTCTGATACCAACTATGACGGCCCCACCTCTCCCTAAGGCGAACCAAAGGGTTCGGCGGGCCGCCTGCCCAGCTCTCGCCGGGACTCAGTCGTTCACTACAGTCCTCAAATGAATTACAATATAAATCTCAAATATTACAACATGTTCTTCAATAATTACATGTCATAAGCGAAGCGGAAACTAAATTTTCAACTATACATCAAATGATTCCAAATCCAAACTGTACAAGATATATGCCATCCAGCCACATGAATAAGTACTACTCGCCCTTCCTTCGCCTTGAGCCCTGTGGAGGGGAATAAAATCGTTTTGGGGTGAGCTAGAAGCTCAGCAAGTAACCAGTAAAAGCAGTCATCAAATATATTTCACAATAATGCATTTCAATGATGTCATGATTCCAAGATCAAATGTACGTTTATTGCTCTCGTGAGCCAGTTAAATCATCGCACTTGAACACCCAACGCTCAAATAGATCATTTCACATTAACAGTGAGAGGGAGCCCCTTTTTGAGCTCCAGATAACATGAACATGAACCATAAATAGGGTGGAGACGTTGGTGTCCAGCACAAGACTTTCCCAGAACTCATTGAAGCCAAAATCATATCATGAATTCACATGCAAGCACGCATGAGATGCCGTCGAGTAAATAATGCAAGAAACATTTCAATAATAACTTTGGAAACAGTTTAGGGTCACTCACCTCCATGGCTCAGAAACCATCCATCAAATATCATCGCCTTACTCAAATCCAAGCCTTAGATCACTAACGCAAAGCAATCAAGCCCTTTAAAAGTTCGGACAGCATTTCCCCTAAATTTGCTTACTTTTCCGGCCGTCATGGTTTCATTATATTTCTCATTCAAACCCAAAGGTGCACACACAACAACAAGTTCATTCAATAGCCATTCAGCCAGCTCCCAGAAGTACAAACACATTTCAAGCTAGGGAAAAGTCCGGAAATGAAAGTTAAGCTCAAACCCAGAAAAATAGTTTTTGACATCATTTTGCGGTAATGGCACCAAAGGCACTACGATTATCGGATGAAGGTCCAAGACCCACCGTTTCGAAGCTAAGAGATCGGGCTACAATGCTGAAGAAGGCAACTCTGTCCAGTATCGAGTGTAACCTGGTCAAAAATGCAAGATACTACACCAGAACCGCAAAAACAGGTTCACCAATCGCATTCTGGTACAAACATCATAAATCAACCTACCTAAGTCCAAATTCAGAAATTCCAAAGCCATCCGAAAGATAAGAAACAGGGCTACATTTCATCAGAAGACCTCAACAACCAATTCGGAAGCATTCCCAACCAAAATAACCAATTACATACGCAATTCTCACATTCGGGTAAAACCAGGGCAGCAAGGGTAATTCCGTCTTTTCAGAAGATACGCTGCTCGGATTGACCTGAAAATTAGAAAATTTCCGGGTTCTCACACTCATTCTTTCGGGGCGACACAAACTCCCCTCCTTAAAAGAATGTCGTTCTCGACATTCCATCTTATACCAATCAAGTCGAGACATCCCGCAAGAATCACTAATATTTCATACCAAACCCACTGTTCTGCATCCTAAACTTCAAGCCTAGGATACACTACAAGAATCTGAAGCCTAAGCTCTGATACCAACTGTGACGGCCCCACCTCTCCCTAAGGCGAACCAAAGGGGTTGGCGGGCCGCCTGCCCAGCTCTCGCCGGGACTCAGTCGTTCACTACAGTCCTCAAATGAATTACAATATAAATCTCAAATATTACAACATGTTCTTCAATAATTACATGTCATAAGCGAAGCGGAAACTAAATTTTCAACTATACATCAAATGATTCCAAATCCAAACTGTACAAGATATATGCCATCCAGCCACATGAATAAGTACTACTCGCCCTTCCTTCGCCTTGAGCCCTGTGGAGGGGAATAAAATCGTTTTGGGGTGAGCTAGAAGCTCAGCGAGTAACCAGTAAAAGCAGTCATCAAATATATTTCACAATAATGCATTTCAATGATGTCATGATTCCAAGATCAAATGTACGTTTATTGCTCTCGTGAGCCAGTTAAATCATCGCACTTGAACACCCAACGCTCAAATAGATCATTTCACATTAACAGTGAGAGGGAGCCCCTTTTTGAGCTCCAGATAACATGAACATGAACCATAAACAGGGTGGAGACGTTGGTGTCCAGCACAAGACTTTCCCAGAACTCATTGAAGCCAAAATCATATCATGAATTCACATGCAAGCACGCATGAGATGCCGTCGAGTAAATAATGCAAGAAACATTTCAATAATAACTTTGGAAACAGTTTAGGGTCACTCACCTCCATGGCTCAGAAACCATCCATCAAATATCATCGCCTTACTCAAATCCAAGCCTTAGATCACTAACGCAAAGCAATCAAGCCCTTTAAAAGTTCGGACAGCACTTCCCCTAAATTTGCTTACTTTTCCAGCCGTCATGGCTTCATTACATTTCTCATTCAAACCCAAAGGTGCACACACAACAACAAGTTCATTCAATAGCCATTCAGCCAGCTCCCAGAAGTACAAACACATTTCAAGCTAGGGAAAAGTCCGGAAATGAAAGTTAAGCTCAAACCCAGAAAAATAGTTTTTGACATCATTTTACGGTAATGGCACCAAAGGCACTACGATTATCGGATGAAGGTCCAAGACCCACCGTTTCGAAGCTAAGAGATCGGGCTACAATGCTGAAGAAGGCAACTCTGTCCAGTATCGAGTGTAACCTGTTCAAAAATGCAAGATACTACACCAGAACCGCAAAAACAGGTTCACCAATCGCATTCTGGTACAAACATCATAAATCAACCTACCTAAGTCCAAATTCAGAAATTCCAAAGCCATCCGAAAGATAAGAAACAGGGCTACATTTCATCAGAAGACCTCAACAACCAATTCGGAAGCATTCCCAACCAAAATAACCAATTACATACGCAATTCTCACATTCGGGTAAAACCAGGGCAGCAAGGGTAATTCCGTCTTTTCACAAGATACGCTGCTCGGATTGACCTGAAAATTAGAAAATTTCCGGGTTCTCACACTCATTCTTTCGGGGCGGCACAAACTCCCCTCCTTAAAAGAATGTCGTCCTCGACATTCCATCTTATACCAATCAAGTCGAGACATCCCGCAAGAATCACTAATATTTCATACCAAACCCACTGTCCGGCATCCTAAACTTCAAGCCTAGGATACACTACAAGAATCTGAAGCCTAAGCTCTGTTACCAACTGTGACGGCCCCACCTCTCCCTAAGGCGAACCAAAGGGTTCGGCGGGCCGCCTGCCCAGCTCTCGCCGGGACTCAGTCGTTCACTACAGTCCTCAAATGAATTACAATATAAATCTCAAATATTACAACATGTTCTTCAATAATTACATGTCATAAGCGAAGCGGAAACTAAATTTTCAACTATACATCAAATGATTCCAAATCCAAACTGTACAAGATATATGCCATCCAGCCACATGAATAAGTACTACTCGCCCTTCCTTCGCCTTGAGCCCTGTGGAGGGGAATAAAATCGTTTTGGGGTGAGCTAGAAGCTCAGCGAGTAACCAGTAAAAGCAGTCATCAAATATATTTCACAATAATGCATTTCAATGATGTCATGATTCCAAGATCAAATGTACGTTTATTGCTCTCGTGAGCCAGTTAAATCATCGCACTTGAACACCCAACGCTCAAATAGATCATTTCACATTAACAGTGAGAGGGAGCCCCTTTTTGAGCTCCAGATAACATGAACATGAACCATAAATAGGGTGGAGAAGTTGGTGTCCAGCACAAGACTTTCCCAGAACTCATTGAAGCCAAAATCATATCATGAATTCACATGCAAGCACGCATGAGATGCCGTCGAGTAAATAATGCAAGAAACATTTCAATAATAACTTTGGAAACAGTTTAGGGTCACTCACCTCCATGGCTCAGAAACCATCCATCAAATATCATCGCCTTACTCAAATCCAAGCCTTAGATCACTAACGCAAAGCAATCAAGCCCTTTAAAAGTTCGGACAGCACTTCCCCTAAATTTGCTTACTTTTCCAGCCGTCATGGCTTCATTACATTTCTCATTCAAACCCAAAGGTGCACACACAACAACAAGTTCATTCAATAGCCATTCAGCCAGCTCCCAGAAGTACAAACACATTTCAAGCTAGGGAAAAGTCCGGAAATGAAAGTTAAGCTCAAACCCAGAAAAATAGTTTTTGACATCATTTTACGGTAATGGCACCAAAGGCACTACGATTATCGGATGAAGGTCCAAGACCCACCGTTTCGAAGCTAAGAGATCGGGCTACAATGCTGAAGAAGGGAACTCTGTCCAGTATCGAGTGTAACCTGGTCAAAAATGCAAGATACTACACCAGAACCGTAAAAACAGGTTCACCAATCGCATTCTGGTACAAACATCATAAATCAACCTACCTAAGTCCAAATTCAGAAATTCCAAAGCCATCCGAAAGATAAGAAACAGGGCTACATTTCATCAGAAGACCTCAACAACCAATTCGGAAGCATTCCCAACGAAAATAACCAATTACATACGCAATTCTCACATTCGGGTAAAACCAGGGCAGCAAGGGTAATTCCGTCTTAGATACGCTGCTCGGATTGACCTGAAAATTAGAAAATTTCCGGGTTCTCACACTCATTCTTTCGGGGCGGCACAAACTCCCCTCCTTAAAAGAATGTCGTCCTCGACATTCCATCTTATACCAATCAAGTCGAGACATCCCGCAAGAATCACTAATATTTCATACCAAACCCACTGTCCGGCATCCTAAACTTCAAGCCTAGGATACACTACAAGAATCTGAAGCCTAAGCTCTGTTACCAACTGTGACGGCCCCACCTCTCCCTAAGGCGAACCAAAGGGTTCGGCGGGCCGCCTGCCCAGCTCTCGCCGGGACTCAGTCGTTCACTACAGTCCTCAAATGAATTACAATATAAATCTCAAATATTACAACATGTTCTTCAATAATTACATGTCATAAGCGAAGCGGAAACTAAATTTTCAACTATACATCAAATGATTCCAAATCCAAACTGTACAAGATATATGCCATCCAGCCACATGAATAAGTACTACTCGCCCTTCCTTCGCCTTGAGCCCTGTGGAGGGGAATAAAATCGTTTTGGGGTGAGCTAGAAGCTCAGCGAGTAACCAGTAAAAGCAGTCATCAAATATATTTCACAATAATGCATTTCAATGATGTCATGATTCCAAGATCAAATGTACGTTTATTGCTCTCGTGAGCCAGTTAAATCATCGCACTTGAACACCCAACGCTCAAATAGATCATTTCACATTAACAGTGAGAGGGAGCCCCTTTTTGAGCTCCAGATAACATGAACATGAACCATAAACAGGGTGGAGACGTTGGTGTCCAGCACAAGACTTTCCCAGAACTCATTGAAGCCAAAATCATATCATGAATTCACATGCAAGCACGCATGAGATGCCGTCGAGTAAATAATGCAAGAAACATTTCAATAATAACTTTGGAAACAGTTTAGGGTCACTCACCTCCATGGCTCAGAAACCATCCATCAAATATCATCGCCTTACTCAAATCCAAGCCTTAGATCACTAACGCA
Organism: Coffea arabica; assembly: GCF_036785885.1. Classification (NCBI taxonomy): domain Eukaryota; kingdom Viridiplantae; phylum Streptophyta; class Magnoliopsida; order Gentianales; family Rubiaceae; genus Coffea; species Coffea arabica. The sequence continues at coordinate 17,994,404 of NC_092318.1, read as the reverse complement.
AAGCAATCAAGCCCTTTAAAAGTTCGGACAGCACTTCCCCTAAATTTGCTTACTTTTCCAGCCGTCATGGCTTCATTATATTTCTCATTCAAACCCAAAGGTGCACACACAACAACAAGTTCATTCAATAGCCATTCAGCCAGCTCCCAGAAGTACAAACACATTTCAAGCTAGGGAAAAGTCCGGAAATGAAAGTTAAGCTCAAACCCAGAAAAATAGTTTTTGACATCATTTTACGGTAATGGCACCCAAGGCACTACGATTATCGGATGAAGGTCCAAGACCCACCGTTTCGAAGCTAAGAGATCGGGCTACAATGCTGAAGAAGGGAACTCTGTCCAGTATCGAGTGTAACCTGGTCAAAAATTCAAGATACTACACCAGAACCGTAAAAACAGGTTCACCAATCGCATTCTGGTACAAACATCATAAATCAACCTACCTAAGTCCAAATTCAGAAATTCCAAAGCCATCCGAAAGATAAGAAACAGGGCTACATTTCATCAGAAGACCTCAACAACCAATTCGGAAGCATTCCCAACCAAAATAACTAATTACATACGCAATTCTCACATTCGGGTAAAACCAGGGCAGCAAGGGTAATTCCGTCTTTTCACAAGATACGCTGCTCGGATTGACCTGAAAATTAGAAAATTTACGGGTTCTCACACTCATTCTTTCGGGGCGGCACAAACTCCCCTCCTTAAAAGAATGTCGTCCCCGACATTCCATCTTATACCAATCAAGTCGAGACATCCCGCAAGAATCACTAATATTTCATACCAAACCCACTGTCCGGCATCCTAAACTTGAAGCCTGGGATACACTACAAGAATCTGAAGCCTAAACTCTGATACCAACTGTGACGGCCCCACCTCTCCCTAAGGCGAACCAAAGGGTTCGACGGGTCGCCTGCCCAGCTCTCCCCGGGACTCAGTCGTTCACTACAGTCCTCAAATGAATTACAATATAAATCTCAAATATTACAACATGTTCTTCAATAATTACATGTCATAAGCGAAGCGGAAACTAAATTTTCAACTATACATCAAATGATTCCAAATCCAAACTGTACAAGATATATGCCATCCAGCCACATGAATAAGTACTACTCGCCCTTCCTTCGCCTTGAGCCCTGTGGAGGGGAATAAAATCGTTTTGGGGTGAGCTAGAAGCTCAGCGAGTAACCAGTAAAAGCAGTCATCAAATATATTTCACAATAATGCATTTCAATGATGTCATGATTCCAAGATCAAATGTACGTTTATTGCTCTCGTGAGCCAGTTAAATCATCGCACTTGAACACCCAACGCTCAAATAGATCATTTCACATTAACAGTGAGAGGGAGCCCCTTTTTGAGCTCCAGATAACATGAACATGAACCATAAACAGGGTGGAGACGTTGGTGTCTAGCACAAGACTTTCCCAGAACTCATTGAAGCCAAAATCATATCATGAATTCACATGCAAGCACGCATGAGATGCCGTCGAGTAAATAATGCAAGAAACATTTCAATAATAACTTTGGAAACAGTTTAGGGTCACTCACCTCCATGGCTCAGAAACCATCCATCAAATATCATCGCCTTACTCAAATCCAAGCCTTAGATCACTAACGCAAAGCAATCAAGCCCTTTAAAAGTTCGGACAGCACTTCCCCTAAATTTGCTTACTTTTCCAGCCGTCATGGCTTCATTACATTTCTCATTCAAACCCAAAGGTGCACACACAACAACAAGTTCATTCAATAGCCATTCAGCCAGCTCCCAGAAGTAAAAACACATTTCAAGCTAGGGAAAAGTCCGGAAATGAAAGTTAAGCTCAAACCCAGAAAAATAGTTTTTGACATCATTTTACGGTAATGGCACCAAAGGCACTACGATTATCGGATGAAGGTCCAAGACGCACCGTTTCGAAGCTAAGAGATCGGGCTACAATGCTGAAGAAGGCAACTCTGTCCAGTATCGAGTGTAACCTGTTCAAAAATGCAAGATACTACACCAGAACCGCAAAAACAGGTTCACCAATCGCATTCTGGTACAAACATCATAAATCAACCTACCTAAGTCCAAATTCAGAAATTCCAAAGCCATCCGAAAGATAAGAAACAGGGCTACATTTCATCAGAAGACCTCAACAACCAATTCGGAAGCATTCCCAACCAAAATAACCAATTACATACGCAATTCTCACATTCGGGTAAAACCAGGGCAGCAAGGGTAATTCCGTCTTTTCACAAGATACGCTGCTCGGATTGACCTGAAAATTAGAAAATTTCCGGGTTCTCACACTCATTCTTTCGGGGCGGCACAAACTCCCCTCCTTAAAAGAATGTCGTCCTCGACATTCCATCTTATACCAATCAAGTCGAGACATCCCGCAAGAATCACTAATATTTCATACCAAACCCACTGTCCGGCATCCTAAACTTCAAGCCTAGGATACACTACAAGAATCTGAAGCCTAAGCTCTGATACCAACTATGACGGCCCCACCTCTCCCTAAGGCGAACCAAAGGGTTCGGCGGGCCGCCTGCCCAGCTCTCGCCGGGACTCAGTCGTTCACTACAGTCCTCAAATGAATTACAATATAAATCTCAAATATTACAACATGTTCTTCAATAATTACATGTCATAAGCGAAGCGGAAACTAAATTTTCAACTATACATCAAATGATTCCAAATCCAAACTGTACAAGATATATGCCATCCAGCCACATGAATAAGTACTACTCGCCCTTCCTTCGCCTTGAGCCCTGTGGAGGGGAATAAAATCGTTTTGGGGTGAGCTAGAAGCTCAGCGAGTAACCAGTAAAAGCAGTCATCAAATATATTTCACAATAATGCATTTCAATGATGTCATGATTCCAAGATCAAATGTACGTTTATTGCTCTCGTGAGCCAGTTAAATCATCGCACTTGAACACCCAACGCTCAAATAGATCATTTCACATTAACAGTGAGAGGGAGCCCCTTTTTGAGCTCCAGATAACATGAACATGAACCATAAATAGGGTGGAGACGTTGGTGTCCAGCACAAGACTTTTCCAGAACTCATTGAAGCCAAAATCATATCATGAATTCACATGCAAGCACGCATGAGATGCCGTCGAGTAAATAATGCAAGAAACATTTCAATAATAACTTTGGAAACAGTTTAGGGTCACTCACCTCCATGGCTCAGAAACCATCCATCAAATATCATCGCCTTACTCAAATCCAAGCCTTAGATCACTAACGCAAAGCAATCAAGCCCTTTAAAAGTTCGGACAGCATTTCCCCTAAATTTGCTTACTTTTCCGGCCGTCATGGTTTCATTATATTTCTCATTCAAACCCAAAGGTGCACACACAACAACAAGTTCATTCAATAGCCATTCAGCCAGCTCCCAGAAGTACAAACACATTTCAAGCTAGGGAAAAGTCCGGAAATGAAAGTTAAGCTCAAACCCAGAAAAATAGTTTTTGACATCATTTTACGGTAATGGCACCAAAGGCACTACGATTATCGGATGAAGGTCCAAGACCCACCGTTTCGAAGCTAAGAGATCGGGCTACAATGCTGAAGAAGGCAACTCTGTCCAGTATCGAGTGTAACCTGGTCAAAAATGCAAGATACTACACCAGAACCGCAAAAACAGGTTCACCAATCGCATTCTGGTACAAACATCATAAATCAACCTACCTAAGTCCAAATTCAGAAATTCCAAAGCCATCCGAAAGATAAGAAACAGGGCTACATTTCATCAGAAGACCTCAACAACCAATTCGGAAGCATTCCCAACCAAAATAACCAATTACATACGCAATTCTCACATTCGGGTAAAACCAGGGCAGCAAGGGTAATTCCGTCTTTTCACAAGATACGCTGCTCGGATTGACCTGAAAATTAGAAAATTTCCGGGTTCTCACACTCATTCTTTCGGGGCGACACAAACTCCCCTCCTTAAAAGAATGTCGTTCTCGACATTCCATCTTATACCAATCAAGTCGAGACATCCCGCAAGAATCACTAATATTTCATACCAAACCCACTGTTCTGCATCCTAAACTTCAAGCCTAGGATACACTACAAGAATCTGAAGCCTAAGCTCTGATACCAACTGTGACGGCCCCACCTCTCCCTAAGGCGAACCAAAGGGGTTGGCGGGCCGCCTGCCCAGCTCTCGCCGGGACTCAGTCGTTCACTACAGTCCTCAAATGAATTACAATATAAATCTCAAATATTACAACATGTTCTTCAATAATTACATGTCATAAGCGAAGCGGAAACTAAATTTTCAACTATACATCAAATGATTCCAAATCCAAACTGTACAAGATATATGCCATCCAGCCACATGAATAAGTACTACTCGCCCTTCCTTCGCCTTGAGCCCTGTGGAGGGGAATAAAATCGTTTTGGGGTGAGCTAGAAGCTCAGCGAGTAACCAGTAAAAGCAGTCATCAAATATATTTCACAATAATGCATTTCAATGATGTCATGATTCCAAGATCAAATGTACGTTTATTGCTCTCGTGAGCCAGTTAAATCATCGCACTTGAACACCCAACGCTCAAATAGATCATTTCACATTAACAGTGAGAGGGAGCCCCTTTTTGAGCTCCAGATAACATGAACATGAACCATAAACAGGGTGGAGACGTTGGTGTCCAGCACAAGACTTTCCCAGAACTCATTGAAGCCAAAATCATATCATGAATTCACATGCAAGCACGCATGAGATGCCGTCGAGTAAATAATGCAAGAAACATTTCAATAATAACTTTGGAAACAGTTTAGGGTCACTCACCTCCATGGCTCAGAAACCATCCATCAAATATCATCGCCTTACTCAAATCCAAGCCTTAGATCACTAACGCAAAGCAATCAAGCCCTTTAAAAGTTCGGACAGCACTTCCCCTAAATTTGCTTACTTTTCCAGCCGTCATGGCTTCATTACATTTCTCATTCAAACCCAAAGGTGCACACACAACAACAAGTTCATTCAATAGCCATTCAGCCAGCTCCCAGAAGTACAAACACATTTCAAGCTAGGGAAAAGTCCGGAAATGAAAGTTAAGCTCAAACCCAGAAAAATAGTTTTTGACATCATTTTACGGTAATGGCACCAAAGGCACTACGATTATCGGATGAAGGTCCAAGACCCACCGTTTCGAAGCTAAGAGATCGGGCTACAATGCTGAAGAAGGCAACTCTGTCCAGTATCGAGTGTAACCTGTTCAAAAATGCAAGATACTACACCAGAACCGCAAAAACAGGTTCACCAATCGCATTCTGGTACAAACATCATAAATCAACCTACCTAAGTCCAAATTCAGAAATTCCAAAGCCATCCGAAAGATAAGAAACAGGGCTACATTTCATCAGAAGACCTCAACAACCAATTCGGAAGCATTCCCAACCAAAATAACCAATTACATACGCAATTCTCACATTCGGGTAAAACCAGGGCAGCAAGGGTAATTCCGTCTTTTCACAAGATACGCTGCTCGGATTGACCTGAAAATTAGAAAATTTCCGGGTTCTCACACTCATTCTTTCGGGGCGGCACAAACTCCCCTCCTTAAAAGAATGTCGTCCACGACATTCCATCTTATACCAATCAAGTCGAGACATCCCGCAAGAATCACTAATATTTCATACCAAACCCACTGTCCGGCATCCTAAACTTCAAGCCTAGGATACACTACAAGAATCTGAAGCCTAAGCTCTGATACCAACTATGACGGCCCCACCTCTCCCTAAGGCGAACCAAAGGGTTCGGCGGGCCGCCTGCCCAGCTCTCGCCGGGACTCAGTCGTTCACTACAGTCCTCAAATGAATTACAATATAAATCTCAAATATTACAACATGTTCTTCAATAATTACATGTCATAAGCGAAGCGGAAACTAAATTTTCAACTATACATCAAATGATTCCAAATCCAAACTGTACAAGATATATGCCATCCAGCCACATGAATAAGTACTACTCGCCCTTCCTTCGCCTTGAGCCCTGTGGAGGGGAATAAAATCGTTTTGGGGTGAGCTAGAAGCTCAGCAAGTAACCAGTAAAAGCAGTCATCAAATATATTTCACAATAATGCATTTCAATGATGTCATGATTCCAAGATCAAATGTACGTTTATTGCTCTCGTGAGCCAGTTAAATCATCGCACTTGAACACCCAACGCTCAAATAGATCATTTCACATTAACAGTGAGAGGGAGCCCCTTTTTGAGCTCCAGATAACATGAACATGAACCATAAATAGGGTGGAGACGTTGGTGTCCAGCACAAGACTTTCCCAGAACTCACTGAAGCCAAAATCATATCATGAATTCACATGCAAGCACGCATGAGATGCCGTCGAGTAAATAATGCAAGAAACATTTCAATAATAACTTTGGAAACAGTTTAGGGTCACTCACCTCCATGGCTCAGAAACCATCCATCAAATATCATCGCCTTACTCAAATCCAAGCCTTAGATCACTAACGCAAAGCAATCAAGCCCTTTAAAAGTTCGGACAGCACTTCCCCTAAATTTGCTTACTTTTCCAGCCGTCATGGCTTCATTACATTTCTCATTCAAACCCAAAGGTGCACACACAACAACAAGTTCATTCAATAGCCATTCAGCCAGCTCCCAGAAGTACAAACACATTTCAAGCTAGGGAAAATTCCGGAAATGAAAGTTAAGCTCAAACCCAGAAAAATAGTTTTTGACATCATTTTACGGTAATGGCACCAAAGGCACTACGATTATCGGATGAAGGTCCAAGACCCACCGTTTCGAAGCTAAGAGATCGGGCTACAATGCTGAAGAAGGCAACTCTGTCCTGTATCGAGTGTAACCTGTTCAAAAATGCAAGATACTACACCAGAACCGCAAAAACAGGTTCACCAATCGCATTCTGGTACAAACATCATAAATCAACCTACCTAAGTCCAAATTCAGAAATTCCAAAGCCATCCGAAAGATAAGAAACAGGGCTACATTTCATCAGAAGAGCTCAACAACCAATTCGGAAGCATTCCCAACCAAAATAACCAATTACATACGCAATTCTCACATTCGGGTAAAACCAGGGCAGCAAGGGTAATTCCGTCTTTTCACAAGATACGCTGCTCGGATTGACCTGAAAATTAGAAAATTTCCGGGTTCTCACACTCATTCTTTCGGGGCGACACAAACTCCCCTCCTTAAAAGAATGTCGTTCTCGACATTCCATCTTATACCAATCAAGTCGAGACATCCCGCAAGAATCACTAATATTTCATACCAAACCCACTGTTCTGCATCCTAAACTTCAAGCCTAGGATACACTACAAGAATCTGAAGCCTAAGCTCTGATACCAACTGTGACGGCCCCACCTCTCCCTAAGGCGAACCAAAGGGGTTGGCGGGCCGCCTGCCCAGCTCTCGCCGGGACTCAGTCGTTCACTACAGTCCTCAAATGAATTACAATATAAATCTCAAATATTACAACATGTTCTTCAATAATTACATGTCATAAGCGAAGCGGAAACTAAATTTTCAACTATACATCAAATGATTCCAAATCCAAACTGTACAAGATATATGCCATCCAGCCACATGAATAAGTACTACTCGCCCTTCCTTCGCCTTGAGCCCTGTGGAGGGGAATAAAATCGTTTTGGGGTGAGCTAGAAGCTCAGCGAGTAACCAGTAAAAGCAGTCATCAAATATATTTCACAATAATGCATTTCAATGATGTCATGATTCCAAGATCAAATGTACGTTTATTGCTCTCGTGAGCCAGTGAAATCATCGCACTTGAACACCCAACGCTCAAATAGATCATTTCACATTAACAGTGAGAGGGAGCCCCTTTTTGAGCTCCAGATAACATGAACATGAACCATAAACAGGGTGGAGACGTTGGTGTCCAGCACAAGACTTTCCCAGAACTCATTGAAGCCAAAATCATATCATGAATTCACATGCAAGCACGCATGAGATGCCGTCGAGTAAATAATGCAAGAAACATTTCAATAATAACTTTGGAAACAGTTTAGGGTCACTCACCTCCATGGCTCAGAAACCATCCATCAAATATCATCGCCTTACTCAAATCCAAGCCTTAGATCACTAACGCAAAGCAATCAAGCCCTTTAAAAGTTCGGACAGCACTTCCCCTAAATTTGCTTACTTTTCCAGCCGTCATGGCTTCATTACATTTCTCATTCAAACCCAAAGGTGCACACACAACAACAAGTTCATTCAATAGCCATTCAGCCAGCTCCCAGAAGTACAAACACATTTCAAGCTAGGGAAAAGTCCGGAAATGAAAGTTAAGCTCAAACCCAGAAAAATAGTTTTTGACATCATTATACGGTAATGGCACCAAAGGCACTACGATTATCGGATGAAGGTCCAAGACCCACCGTTTCGAAGCTAAGAGATCGGGCTACAATGCTGAAGAAGGCAACTCTGTCCAGTATCGATTGTAACCTGTTCAAAAATGCAAGATACTACACCAGAACCGCAAAAACAGGTTCACCAATCGCATTCTGGTACAAACATCATAAATCAACCTACTTAAGTCCAAATTCAGAAATTCCAAAGCCATCCGAAAGATAAGAAACAGGGCTACATTTCATCAGAAGACCTCAACAACCAATTCGGAAGCATTCCCAACCAAAATAACCAATTACATACGCAATTCTCACATTCGGGTAAAACCAGGGCAGCAAGGGTAATTCCGTCTTTTCACAAGATACGCTGCTCGGATTGACCTGAAAATTAGAAAATTTCCGGGTTCTCACACTCATTCTTTCGGGGCGACACAAACTCCCCTCCTTAAAAGAATGTCGTTCTCGACATTCCATCTTATACCAATCAAGTCGAGACATCCCGCAAGAATCACTAATATTTCATACCAAACCCACTGTTCTGCATCCTAAACTTCAAGCCTAGAATACACTACAAGAATCTGAAGCCTAAGCTCTGATACCAACTGTGACGGCCCCACCTCTCCCTAAGGCGAACCAAAGGGGTTGGCGGGCCGCCTGCCCAGCTCTCGCCGGGACTCAGTCGTTCACTACAGTCCTCAAATGAATTACAATATAAATCTCAAATATTACAACATGTTCTTCAATAATTACATGTCATAAGCGAAGCGGAAACTAAATTTTCAACTATACATCAAATGATTCCAAATCCAAACTGTACAAGATATATGCCATCCAGCCACATGAATAAGTACTACTCGCCCTTCCTTCGCCTTGAGCCCTGTGGAGGGGAATAAAATCGTTTTGGGGTGAGCTAGAAGCTCAGCGAGTAACCAGTAAAAGCAGTCATCAAATATATTTCACAATAATGCATTTCAATGATGTCATGATTCCAAGATCAAATGTACGTTTATTGCTCTCGTGAGCCAGTTAAATCATCGCACTTGAACACCCAACGCTCAAATAGATCATTTCACATTAACAGTGAGAGGGAGCCCCTTTTTGAGCTCCAGATAACATGAACATGAACCATAAACAGGGTGGAGACGTTGGTGTCCAGCACAAGACTTTCCCAGAACTCATTGAAGCCAAAATCATATCATGAATTCACATGCAAGCACGCATGAGATGCCGTCGAGTAAATAATGCAAGAAACATTTCAATAATAACTTTGGAAACAGTTTAGGGTCACTCACCTCCATGGCTCAGAAACCATCCATCAAATATCATCGCCTTACTCAAATCCAAGCCTTAGATCACTAACGCAAAGCAATCAAGCCCTTTAAAAGTTCGGACAGCACTTCCCCTAAATTTGCTTACTTTTCCAGCCGTCATGGCTTCATTACATTTCTCATTCAAACCCAAAGGTGCACACACAACAACAAGTTCATTCAATAGCCATTCAGCCAGCTCCCAGAAGTACAAACACATTTCAAGCTAGGGAAAAGTCCGGAAATGAAAGTTAAGCTCAAACCCAGAAAAATAGTTTTTGACATCATTATACGGTAATGGCACCAAAGGCACTATGATTATCGGATGAAGGTCCAAGACCCACCGTTTCGAAGCTAAGAGATCGGGCTACAATGCTGAAGAAGGCAACTCTGTCCAGTATCGAGTGTAACCTGTTCAAAAATGCAAGATACTACACCAGAACCGCAAAAACAGGTTCACCAATCGCATTCTGGTACAAACATCATAAATCAACCTACCTAAGTCCAAATTCAGAAATTCCAAAGCCATCCGAAAGATAAGAAACAGGGCTACATTTCATCAGAAGACCTCAACAACCAATTCGGAAGCATTCCCAACCAAAATAACCAATTACATACGCAATTCTCACATTCGGGTAAAACCAGGGCAGCAAGGGTAATTCCGTCTTTTCACAAGATACGCTGCTCGGATTGACCTGAAAATTAGAAAATTTCCGGGTTCTCACACTCATTCTTTCGGGGCGGCACAAACTCCCCTCCTTAAAAGAATGTCGTCCTCGACATTCCATCTTATACCAATCAAGTCGAGACATCCCGCAAGAATCACTAATATTTCATACCAAACCCACTGTCCGGCATCCTAAACTTCAAGCCTAGGATACACTACAAGAATCTGAAGCCTAAGCTCTGATACCAACTATGACGGCCCCACCTCTCCCTAAGGCGAACCAAAGGGTTCGGCGGGCCGCCTGCCCAGCTCTCGCCGGGACTCAGTCGTTCACTACAGTCCTCAAATGAATTACAATATAAATCTCAAATATTACAACATGTTCTTCAATAATTACATGTCATAAGCGAAGCGGAAACTAAATTTTCAACTATACATCAAATGATTCCAAATCCAAACTGTACAAGATATATGCCATCCAGCCACATGAATAAGTACTACTCGCCCTTCCTTCGCCTTGAGCCCTGTGGAGGGGAATAAAATCGTTTTGGGGTGAGCTAGAAGCTCAGCAAGTAACCAGTAAAAGCAGTCATCAAATATATTTCACAATAATGCATTTCAATGATGTCATGATTCCAAGATCAAATGTACGTTTATTGCTCTCGTGAGCCAGTTAAATCATCGCACTTGAACACCCAACGCTCAAATAGATCATTTCACATTAACAGTGAGAGGGAGCCCCTTTTTGAGCTCCAGATAACATGAACATGAACCATAAATAGGGTGGAGACGTTGGTGTCCAGCACAAGACTTTCCCAGAACTCATTGAAGCCAAAATCATATCATGAATTCACATGCAAGCACGCATGAGATGCCGTCGAGTAAATAATGCAAGAAACATTTCAATAATAACTTTGGAAACAGTTTAGGGTCACTCACCTCCATGGCTCAGAAACCATCCATCAAATATCATCGCCTTACTCAAATCCAAGCCTTAGATCACTAACGCAAAGCAATCAAGCCCTTTAAAAGTTCGGACAGCACTTCCCCTAAATTTGCTTACTTTTCCAGCCGTCATGGCTTCATTACATTTCTCATTCAAACCCAAAGGTGCACACACAACAACAAGTTCATTCAATAGCCATTCAGCCAGCTCCCAGAAGTACAAACACATTTCAAGCTAGGGAAAAGTCCGGAAATGAAAGTTAAGCTCAAACCCAGAAAAATAGTTTTTGACATCATTATACGGTAATGGCACCAAAGGCACTACGATTATCGGATGAAGGTCCAAGACCCACCGTTTCGAAGCTAAGAGATCGGGCTACAATGCTGAAGAAGGCAACTCTGTCCAGTATCGATTGTAACCTGTTCAAAAATGCAAGATACTACACCAGAACCGCAAAAACAGGTTCACCAATCGCATTCTGGTACAAACATCATAAATCAACCTACTTAAGTCCAAATTCAGAAATTCCAAAGCCATCCGAAAGATAAGAAACAGGGCTACATTTCATCAGAAGACCTCAACAACCAATTCGGAAGCATTCCCAACCAAAATAACCAATTACATACGCAATTCTCACATTCGGGTAAAACCAGGGCAGCAAGGGTAATTCCGTCTTTTCACAAGATACGCTGCTCGGATTGACCTGAAAATTAGAAAATTTCCGGGTTCTCACACTCATTCTTTCGGGGCGACACAAACTCCCCTCCTTAAAAGAATGTCGTTCTCGACATTCCATCTTATACCAATCAAGTCGAGACATCCCGCAAGAATCACTAATATTTCATACCAAACCCACTGTTCTGCATCCTAAACTTCAAGCCTAGGATACACTACAAGAATCTGAAGCCTAAGCTCTGATACCAACTGTGACGGCCCCACCTCTCCCTAAGGCGAACCAAAGGGGTTGGCGGGCCGCCTGCCCAGCTCTCGCCGGGACTCAGTCGTTCACTACAGTCCTCAAATGAATTACAATATAAATCTCAAATATTACAACATGTTCTTCAATAATTACATGTCATAAGCGAAGCGGAAACTAAATTTTCAACTATACATCAAATGATTCCAAATCCAAACTGTACAAGATATATGCCATCCAGCCACATGAATAAGTACTACTCGCCCTTCCTTCGCCTTGAGCCCTGTGGAGGGGAATAAAATCGTTTTGGGGTGAGCTAGAAGCTCAGCGAGTAACCAGTAAAAGCAGTCATCAAATATATTTCACAATAATGCATTTCAATGATGTCATGATTCCAAGATCAAATGTACGTTTATTGCTCTCGTGAGCCAGTTAAATCATCGCACTTGAACACCCAACGCTCAAATAGATCATTTCACATTAACAGTGAGAGGGAGCCCCTTTTTGAGCTCCAGATAACATGAACATGAACCATAAACAGGGTGGAGACGTTGGTGTCCAGCACAAGACTTTCCCAGAACTCATTGAAGCCAAAATCATATCATGAATTCACATGCAAGCACGCATGAGATGCCGTCGAGTAAATAATGCAAGAAACATTTCAATAATAACTTTGGAAACAGTTTAGGGTCACTCACCTCCATGGCTCAGAAACCATCCATCAAATATCATCGCCTTACTCAAATCCAAGCCTTAGATCACTAACGCAAAGCAATCAAGCCCTTTAAAAGTTCGGACAGCACTTCCCCTAAATTTGCTTACTTTTCCAGCCGTCATGGCTTCATTACATTTCTCATTCAAACCCAAAGGTGCACACACAACAACAAGTTCATTCAATAGCCATTCAGCCAGCTCCCAGAAGTACAAACACATTTCAAGCTAGGGAAAAGTCCGGAAATGAAAGTTAAGCTCAAACCCAGAAAAATAGTTTTTGACATCATTATACGGTAATGGCACCAAAGGCACTATGATTATCGGATGAAGGTCCAAGACCCACCGTTTCGAAGCTAAGAGATCGGGCTACAATGCTGAAGAAGGCAACTCTGTCCAGTATCGAGTGTAACCTGTTCAAAAATGCAAGATACTACACCAGAACCGCAAAAACAGGTTCACCAATCGCATTCTGGTACAAACATCATAAATCAACCTACCTAAGTCCAAATTCAGAAATTCCAAAGCCATCCGAAAGATAAGAAACAGGGCTACATTTCATCAGAAGACCTCAACAACCAATTCGGAAGCATTCCCAACCAAAATAACCAATTACATACGCAATTCTCACATTCGGGTAAAACCAGGGCAGCAAGGGTAATTCCGTCTTTTCACAAGATACGCTGCTCGGATTGACCTGAAAATTAGAAAATTTCCGGGTTCTCACACTCATTCTTTCGGGGCGGCACAAACTCCCCTCCTTAAAAGAATGTCGTCCTCGACATTCCATCTTATACCAATCAAGTCGAGACATCCCGCAAGAATCACTAATATTTCATACCAAACCCACTGTCCGGCATCCTAAACTTCAAGCCTAGGATACACTACAAGAATCTGAAGCCTAAGCTCTGATACCAACTATGACGGCCCCACCTCTCCCTAAGGCGAACCAAAGGGTTCGGCGGGCCGCCTGCCCAGCTCTCGCCGGGACTCAGTCGTTCACTACAGTCCTCAAATGAATTACAATATAAATCTCAAATATTACAACATGTTCTTCAATAATTACATGTCATAAGCGAAGCGGAAACTAAATTTTCAACTATACATCAAATGATTCCAAATCCAAACTGTACAAGATATATGCCATCCAGCCACATGAATAAGTACTACTCGCCCTTCCTTCGCCTTGAGCCCTGTGGAGGGGAATAAAATCGTTTTGGGGTGAGCTAGAAGCTCAGCAAGTAACCAGTAAAAGCAGTCATCAAATATATTTCACAATAATGCATTTCAATGATGTCATGATTCCAAGATCAAATGTACGTTTATTGCTCTCGTGAGCCAGTTAAATCATCGCACTTGAACACCCAACGCTCAAATAGATCATTTCACATTAACAGTGAGAGGGAGCCCCTTTTTGAGCTCCAGATAACATGAACATGAACCATAAATAGGGTGGAGACGTTGGTGTCCAGCACAAGACTTTCCCAGAACTCATTGAAGCCAAAATCATATCATGAATTCACATGCAAGCACGCATGAGATGCCGTCGAGTAAATAATGCAAGAAACATTTCAATAATAACTTTGGAAACAGTTTAGGGTCACTCACCTCCATGGCTCAGAAACCATCCATCAAATATCATCGCCTTACTCAAATCCAAGCCTTAGATCACTAACGCAAAGCAATCAAGCCCTTTAAAAGTTCGGACAGCATTTCCCCTAAATTTGCTTACTTTTCCGGCCGTCATGGTTTCATTATATTTCTCATTCAAACCCAAAGGTGCACACACAACAACAAGTTCATTCAATAGCCATTCAGCCAGCTCCCAGAAGTACAAACACATTTCAAGCTAGGGAAAAGTCCGGAAATGAAAGTTAAGCTCAAACCCAGAAAAATAGTTTTTGACATCATTTTGCGGTAATGGCACCAAAGGCACTACGATTATCGGATGAAGGTCCAAGACCCACCGTTTCGAAGCTAAGAGATCGGGCTACAATGCTGAAGAAGGCAACTCTGTCCAGTATCGAGTGTAACCTGGTCAAAAATGCAAGATACTACACCAGAACCGCAAAAACAGGTTCACCAATCGCATTCTGGTACAAACATCATAAATCAACCTACCTAAGTCCAAATTCAGAAATTCCAAAGCCATCCGAAAGATAAGAAACAGGGCTACATTTCATCAGAAGACCTCAACAACCAATTCGGAAGCATTCCCAACCAAAATAACCAATTACATACGCAATTCTCACATTCGGGTAAAACCAGGGCAGCAAGGGTAATTCCGTCTTTTCACAAGAAACAAGGCTCGGATTGACCTGAAAATTAGAAAATTTTCGGTTCTCACACTCATTCTTAAGGGGCGTCACAAACTTCCCTCCTTAAAAGAATGTCGTCCTCGACATTCCATCTTGTACCAATCAAGTCGAGACATCCCGCAAGAATCACTAATATTTCAGACCAAACCCACAGTCCGGCATCCTAAACTTCAAGCCTAGGATACGCTACAAGAATCTGAAACCTAAGCTCTGCTACCAACTGTGACGGCCCCACCTCTCCCTAAGGCGAACCAAAGGGTTCGGCGGGCCGCCTGCCCAGCTCTCGCCGGGACTCAGTCGTTCACTACAGTTCTCAAATGAATTACAATATAAATCTCAAATAATAGAACAAGTTCTTCAATAATTACATGTCATAAGCGAAGCGGAAACTAAATTTTCAACTATACATCAAATGATTCCAAATCCAAATTGTACAAGATATATGCCATCCAGCCACATGAATAAGTACTACTCGCCCTTCCTTCGCCTTGAGCCCTGTGGAGGGAAATAAAATCGTTTTGGGGTGAACTAGAAGCTCAGCGAGTAACCAGTAAAAACAGTCATCAAATATATTTCACAATAATGCATTTCAATGATGTCATGATTCCAAGATCAAATGTACGTTTATTGCTCTCGTGAGCCAGTGAAATCATTGCACTTGAACACCCAACGCTCAAATAGATCATTTCACATTAACAGTGAGAGGGAGCCCCTTTTTGAGCTCCAGATAACATGAACATGAACCATAAACAGGGTGGAGACGTTGGTATCCAGCACAAGACTTTTCCAGAACTCATTGAAGCCAAAATCATATCATGAATTCACATGCAAGCACGCATGAGATGCCGTCAAGTAAATAATGCAAGAAACATTTCAATAATAACTTTGGAAACAGTTTAAGGTCACTCACCTCCATGTCTCAGAAACCATCCATCAAATGTCATCGCCTAACTCAAATCCAAGCCTTAGATCAGAAACGCAAAGCAATCAAGCCCTTTAAAAGTTCGGACAGCACTTCCCCTAAATTTGCTTACTTTTCCAGCCGTCATGGCTTCATTATATTTCTCATTCAAACCCAAAGGTACACACACAACAACAAGTTCATTCAATAGCCATTCAGCAAGCTCTCAGAAGTACGAATACAAGTCAAGCTGGGGAAAAGTCCGGAAATGAAAGTTAAGCTCAAACCCAGAAAAACAGTTTTTGACATCATTATACGGTAATGGCACCAAAGGCACTACGATTATCGGATGAAGGTCCAAGACCCACCGTTTCGAAGCTAAGAGATCGGGCTACAATGCTGAAGAAGGCAACTCTGTCCAGTATCGAGTGTAACCTGTTCAAAAATGCAAGATACTACACCAGAACCGCAAAAACAGGTTCACCAATCGCATTCTGGTACAAACATCATAAATCAACCTACCTAAGTCCAAATTCAGAAATTCCAAAGCCATCCGAAAGATAAGAAACAGGGCTACATTTCATCAGAAGACCTCAACAACCAATTCGGAAGCATTCCCAACCAAAATAACCAATTACATACGCAATTCTCACATTCGGGTAAAACCAGGGCAGCAAGGGTAATTCCGTCTTTTCACAAGATACGCTGCTCGGATTGACCTGAAAATTAGAAAATTTCCGGGTTCTCACACTCATTCTTTCGGGGCGGCACAAACTCCCCTCCTTAAAAGAATGTCGTCCTCGACATTCCATCTTATACCAATCAAGTCGAGACATCCCGCAAGAATCACTAATATTTCATACCAAACCCACTGTCCGGCATCCTAAACTTCAAGCCTAGGATACACTACAAGAATCTGAAGCCTAAGCTCTGATACCAACTATGACGGCCCCACCTCTCCCTAAGGCGAACCAAAGGGTTCGGCGGGCCGCCTGCCCAGCTCTCGCCGGGACTCAGTCGTTCACTACAGTCCTCAAATGAATTACAATATAAATCTCAAATATTACAACATGTTCTTCAATAATTACATGTCATAAGCGAAGCGGAAACTAAATTTTCAACTATACATCAAATGATTCCAAATCCAAACTGTACAAGATATATGCCATCCAGCCACATGAATAAGTACTACTCGCCCTTCCTTCGCCTTGAGCCCTGTGGAGGGGAATAAAATCGTTTTGGGGTGAGCTAGAAGCTCAGCAAGTAACCAGTAAAAGCAGTCATCAAATATATTTCACAATAATGCATTTCAATGATGTCATGATTCCAAGATCAAATGTACGTTTATTGCTCTCGTGAGCCAGTTAAATCATCGCACTTGAACACCCAACGCTCAAATAGATCATTTCACATTAACAGTGAGAGGGAGCCCCTTTTTGAGCTCCA
This sequence comes from Coffea arabica, assembly GCF_036785885.1. Lineage (NCBI taxonomy): Eukaryota > Viridiplantae > Streptophyta > Magnoliopsida > Gentianales > Rubiaceae > Coffea > Coffea arabica. Next base: position 17,976,829 of record NC_092318.1, on the reverse strand, counting down.
GATAACATGAACATGAACCATAAATAGGGTGGAGACGTTGGTGTCCAGCACAAGACTTTCCCAGAACTCATTGAAGCCAAAATCATATCATGAATTCACATGCAAGCACGCATGAGATGCCGTCGAGTAAATAATGCAAGAAACATTTCAATAATAACTTTGGAAACAGTTTAGGGTCACTCACCTCCATGGCTCAGAAACCATCCATCAAATATCATCGCCTTACTCAAATCCAAGCCTTAGATCACTAACGCAAAGCAATCAAGCCCTTTAAAAGTTCGGACAGCATTTCCCCTAAATTTGCTTACTTTTCCGGCCGTCATGGTTTCATTATATTTCTCATTCAAACCCAAAGGTGCACACACAACAACAAGTTCATTCAATAGCCATTCAGCCAGCTCCCAGAAGTACAAACACATTTCAAGCTAGGGAAAAGTCCGGAAATGAAAGTTAAGCTCAAACCCAGAAAAATAGTTTTTGACATCATTTTGCGGTAATGGCACCAAAGGCACTACGATTATCGGATGAAGGTCCAAGACCCACCGTTTCGAAGCTAAGAGATCGGGCTACAATGCTGAAGAAGGCAACTCTGTCCAGTATCGAGTGTAACCTGGTCAAAAATGCAAGATACTACACCAGAACCGCAAAAACAGGTTCACCAATCGCATTCTGGTACAAACATCATAAATCAACCTACCTAAGTCCAAATTCAGAAATTCCAAAGCCATCCGAAAGATAAGAAACAGGGCTACATTTCATCAGAAGACCTCAACAACCAATTCGGAAGCATTCCCAACCAAAATAACCAATTACATACGCAATTCTCACATTCGGGTAAAACCAGGGCAGCAAGGGTAATTCCGTCTTTTCACAAGAAACAAGGCTCGGATTGACCTGAAAATTAGAAAATTTTCGGTTCTCACACTCATTCTTAAGGGGCGTCACAAACTTCCCTCCTTAAAAGAATGTCGTCCTCGACATTCCATCTTGTACCAATCAAGTCGAGACATCCCGCAAGAATCACTAATATTTCAGACCAAACCCACAGTCCGGCATCCTAAACTTCAAGCCTAGGATACGCTACAAGAATCTGAAACCTAAGCTCTGCTACCAACTGTGACGGCCCCACCTCTCCCTAAGGCGAACCAAAGGGTTCGGCGGGCCGCCTGCCCAGCTCTCGCCGGGACTCAGTCGTTCACTACAGTTCTCAAATGAATTACAATATAAATCTCAAATAATAGAACAAGTTCTTCAATAATTACATGTCATAAGCGAAGCGGAAACTAAATTTTCAACTATACATCAAATGATTCCAAATCCAAATTGACAAGATATATGCCATCCAGCCACATGAATAAGTACTACTCGCCCTTCCTTCGCCTTGAGCCCTGTGGAGGGAAATAAAATCGTTTTGGGGTGAACTAGAAGCTCAGCGAGTAACCAGTAAAAACAGTCATCAAATATATTTCACAATAATGCATTTCAATGATGTCATGATTCCAAGATCAAATGTACGTTTATTGCTCTCGTGAGCCAGTGAAATCATTGCACTTGAACACCCAACGCTCAAATAGATCATTTCACATTAACAGTGAGAGGGAGCCCCTTTTTGAGCTCCAGATAACATGAACATGAACCATAAACAGGGTGGAGACGTTGGTATCCAGCACAAGACTTTTCCAGAACTCATTGAAGCCAAAATCATATCATGAATTCACATGCAAGCACGCATGAGATGCCGTCAAGTAAATAATGCAAGAAACATTTCAATAATAACTTTGGAAACAGTTTAAGGTCACTCACCTCCATGTCTCAGAAACCATCCATCAAATGTCATCGCCTAACTCAAATCCAAGCCTTAGATCAGAAACGCAAAGCAATCAAGCCCTTTAAAAGTTCGGACAGCACTTCCCCTAAATTTGCTTACTTTTCCAGCCGTCATGGCTTCATTATATTTCTCATTCAAACCCAAAGGTACACACACAACAACAAGTTCATTCAATAGCCATTCAGCAAGCTCTCAGAAGTACGAATACAAGTCAAGCTGGGGAAAAGTCCGGAAATGAAAGTTAAGCTCAAACCCAGAAAAACAGTTTTTGACATCATTTTGCGGTAATGGCACCAAAGGCACTACGATTATCGGATCAAGGTCCAAGACCCACCGTTTCGAAGCTAAGAGATCGGGCTACAATGTTGAAGAAGGCAACTCTGTCCAGTATCGAGTGTAACCTGGGCAAAAATGCAAGATACTACACCAGAACCGCAAAAACAGGTTCACCAATCGCATTCTGGTGCAAACATCATGAATCAACCTACCTAAGTCCAAATCCAGAAATTCCAAAGCCATCCGAAAGATAAGAAACAGGGCTACATTTCATCGGAAGACCTCAACAACCAATTCGGAAGCATTCCCAACCAAAATAACCAATTACATACGCAATTCTCACATTCGGGTAAAACCAGGGCAGCAAGGGTAATTCCATCTTTTCACAAGATACGCTGCTCGGATTGACCTGAAAATTAAAAAATTTCCGGGTTCTCACACTCATTCTTTCGGGGCGTCACAAACTCCCCTCCTTAAAAGAATGTCGTCCTCGACATTCCATCTTGTACCAATCAAGTCGAGACATCCCGCAAGAATCACTAATATTTCAGACCAAACCCACAGTCCGGCATCCTAAACTTCAAGCCTAGGATACACAACAAGAATCTGAAGCCTAAGCTCTGATACCAACTGTGACGGCCCCACCTCCCCCTAAGGCGAACCAAAGGGTTCGGCGGGCCGCCTGCCCAGCTCTCGCCGGGACTCAGTCGTTCACTACAGTCCTCAAATGAATTACAATATGAATCTCAAATAATAGAACAAGTTCTTCAATAATTACATGTCATAAGCGAAGCGGAAACTAAATTTTTAACTATACATCAAATGATTCCAAATCCAAATTGTACAAGATATATGCCATCCAGCCACATGAATAAGTACTACTCGCCCTTCCTTCGCCTTGAGCCCTGTGGAGGGGAATAAAATCGTTTTGGGGTGAACTAGAAGCTCAGCGAGTAACCAGTAAAAACAGTCATCAAATATATTTCACAATAATGCATTTCAATGATATCATGATTTCAAGATCAAATGTACGTTTATTGCTCTCGTGAGCCAGTGAAATCATTGCACTTGATCACCCAATGCTCAAATAGATCATTTAACATTAACAGTGAGAGGGAGCCCCTTTTTGAGCTCCAGATAACATGAACATGAACCATAAACAGGGTGGAGACGTTGGTGTCCAGCACAAGACTTTCTCAGAACTCATTGAAGCCAAAATCATATCATGAATTCACATGCAAGCACGCATGAGATGCCGTCGAGTAAATAATGCAAGAAACATTTCAATAATAACTTTGGAAACAGTTTAGGGTCACTGACCTCCATGGCTCAGAAACCATCCAACAAATATCATCGCCTTACTCAAATCCAAGCCTTAGATCACAAACGCAAAGCAATCAAGCCCTTTAAAAGTTCGGACAGCACTTCCCCTAAATTTGCTTACTTTTCCATCGTCATGGCTTCATTATATTTCTCATTCAAACCCAAAGGTACACACACAACAACAAGTTCATTCAATAGCCATTCAGCCAGCTCCCAGAAGTACAAACACATTTCAAGCTAGGGAAAAGTCCGGAAATGAAAGTTAAGCTCAAACCCAGAAAAATAGTTTTTGACATCATTTTACGGTAATGGCACCAAAGGCACTACGATTATCGGATGAAGGTCCAAGACCCACCGTTTCGAAGCTAAGAGATCGGGCTACAATGTTGAAGAAGGCAACTCTATCCAGTATCGAGTGTAACCAGGTCAAAAATGCAAGATACTACACCAAAACCGTAAAAACAGGTTCACCAATCGCATTCTGGTGCAAACATCATGAATCAACCTACCTAAGTCCAAATCCAGAAATTCCAAAGCCATCCGAAAGATAAGAAACAGGGCTACATTTCATCGGAAGACCTCAACAACCAATTCGGAAGCATTCCCAACCAAAATAACCAATTACATACGCAATTCTCACATTCGGGTAAAACCAGGGCAGCAAGGGTAATTCCATCTTTTCACAAGATACGCTGCTCGGATTGACCTGAAAATTAAAAAATTTCCGGGTTCTCACACTCATTCTTTCGGGGCGTCACAAACTCCCCTCCTTAAAAGAATGTCGTCCTCGACATTCCATCTTGTACCAATCAAGTCGAGACATCCCGCAAGAATCACTAATATTTCAGACCAAACCCACAGTCCGGCATCCTAAACTTCAAGCCTAGGATACACAACAAGAATCTGAAGCCTAAGCTCTGATACCAACTGTGACGGCCCCACCTCCCCCTAAGGCGAACCAAAGGGTTCGGCGGGCCGCCTGCCCAGCTCTCGCCGGGACTCAGTCGTTCACTACAGTCCTCAAATGAATTACAATATGAATCTCAAATAATAGAACAAGTTCTTCAATAATTACATGTCATAAGCGAAGCGGAAACTAAATTTTTAACTATACATCAAATGATTCCAAATCCAAATTGTACAAGATATATGCCATCCAGCCACATGAATAAGTACTACTCGCCCTTCCTTCGCCTTGAGCCCTGTGGAGGGGAATAAAATCGTTTTGGGGTGAACTAGAAGCTCAGCGAGTAACCAGTAAAAACAGTCATCAAATATATTTCACAATAATGCATTTCAATGATGTCATGATTTCAAGATCAAATGTACGTTTATTGCTCTCGTGAGCCAGTGAAATCATTGCACTTGATCACCCAATGCTCAAATAGATCATTTAACATTAACAGTGAGAGGGAGCCCCTTTTTGAGCTCCAGATAACATGAACATGAACCATAAACAGGGTGGAGACGTTGGTGTCCAGCACAAGACTTTCTCAGAACTCATTGAAGCCAAAATCATATCATGAATTCACATGCAAGCACGCATGAGATGCCGTCGAGTAAATAATGCAAGAAACATTTCAATAATAACTTTGGAAACAGTTTAGGGTCACTGACCTCCATGGCTCAGAAACCATCCAACAAATATCATCGCCTTACTCAAATCCAAGCCTTAGATCACAAACGCAAAGCAATCAAGCCCTTTAAAAGTTCGGACAGCACTTCCCCTAAATTTGCTTACTTTTCCATCGTCATGGCTTCATTATATTTCTCATTCAAACCCAAAGGTACACACACAACAACAAGTTCATTCAATAGCCATTCAGCCAGCTCCCAGAAGTACAAACACATTTCAAGCTAGGGAAAAGTCCGGAAATGAAAGTTAAGCTCAAACCCAGAAAAATAGTTTTTGACATCATTTTACGGTAATGGCACCAAAGGCACTACGATTATCGGATGAAGGTCCAAGACCCACCGTTTCGAAGCTAAGAGATCGGGCTACAATGTTGAAGAAGGAAACTCTATCCAGTATCGAGTGTAACCAGGTCAAAAATGCAAGATACTACACCAAAACCGTAAAAACAGGTTCACCAATCGCATTCTGGTGCAAACATCATAAATCAACCTACCTAAGTCCAAATTCAGAAATTCCAAAGCCATCCGAAAGATAAGAAACAGGGCTACATTTCATCAGATGACCTCAACAACCAATTCGGAAGCATTCCCAACCAAAATAACCAATTACATACGCAATTCTCACATTCAGGTAAAACCAGGGCAGCAAGGGTAATTCCGTCTTTTCACAAGATACGCTGCTCGGATTGACCTGAAAATTAGAAAATTTCCGGGTTCTCACATTCATTCTTTCGGGGTGACACAAACTCCCCTCCTTAAAAGAATGTCGTCCTCGACATTCCATCTTATACCAATCAAGTCGAGACATCCCGCAAGAATCACTAATATTTCAGACCAAACCCACTGTCCGGCATCCTAAACTTCAAGCCTAGGATACACTACAAGAATCTGAAGCCTAAGCTCTGATACCAACTGTGACGGCCCCACCTCCCCCTAAGGCGAACCAAAGGGTTCGGCGGGCCGCCTGCCCAGCTCTCGCCGGGACTCAGTCGTTCACTACAGTCCTCAAATGAATTACAATATAAATCTCAAATATTACAACATGTTCTTCAATAATTACATGTCATAAGCGAAGCGGAAACTAAATTTTCAACTATGCATCAAATGATTGCAAATCCAAACTGTACAAGATATATGCCATCCAGCAACATGAATAAGTACTACTCGCCCTTCCTTCGCCTTGAGCCCTGTGGAGGGGAATAAAATCGTTTTGGGGTGAGCTAGAAGCTCAGCGAGTAACCAGTAAAACCAGTCATCAAATATATTTCACAGTAATGCATTTCAATGATGTCATGATTCCAAGATCAAATGTACGTTTATTGCTTTCGTGAGCCAGTGAAATCATTGCACTTGAACACCCAACGCTCAAATAGATCATTTCACATTAACAGTGAGAGGGAGCCCCTTTTTGAGCTCCAGATAACATGAACATGAACCATAAACAGGGTGGAGACGTTGGTATCCAGCACAAGACTTTTCCAGAACTCATTGAAGCCAAAATCATATCATGAATTCACATGCAAGCACGCATGAGATGCCGTCAAGTAAATAATGCAAGAAACATTTCAATAATAACTTTGGAAACAGTTTAAGGTCACTCACCTCCATGTCTCAGAAACCATCCATCAAATGTCATCGCCTAACTCAAATCCAAGCCTTAGATCAGAAACGCAAAGCAATCAAGCCCTTTAAAAGTTCGGACAGCACTTCCCCTAAATTTGCTTACTTTTCCAGCCGTCATGGCTTCATTATATTTCTCATTCAAACCCAAAGGTACACACACAACAACAAGTTCATTCAATAGCCATTCAGCAAGCTCTCAGAAGTACGAATACAAGTCAAGCTGGGGAAAAGTCCGGAAATGAAAGTTAAGCTCAAACCCAGAAAAACAGTTTTTGACATCATTTTGCGTTAATGGCACCAAAGGCACTACGATTATCGGATCAAGGTCCAAGACCCACCGTTTCGAAGCTAAGAGATCGGGCTACAATGTTGAAGAAGGCAACTCTGTCCAGTATCGAGTGTAACCTGGGCAAAAATGCAAGATACTACACCAGAACCGCAAAAACAGGTTCACCAATCGCATTCTGGTGCAAACATCATGAATCAACCTACCTAAGTCCAAATCCAGAAATTCCAAAGCCATCCGAAAGATAAGAAACAGGGCTACATTTCATCGGAAGACCTCAACAACCAATTCGGAAGCATTCCCAACCAAAATAACCAATTACATACGCAATTCTCACATTCGGGTAAAACCAGGGCAGCAAGGGTAATTCCATCTTTTCACAAGATACGCTGCTCGGATTGACCTGAAAATTAAAAAATTTCCGGGTTCTCACACTCATTCTTTCGGGGCGTCACAAACTCCCCTCCTTAAAAGAATGTCGTCCTCGACATTCCATCTTGTACCAATCAAGTCGAGACATCCCGCAAGAATCACTAATATTTCAGACCAAACCCACAGTCCGGCATCCTAAACTTCAAGCCTAGGATACACAACAAGAATCTGAAGCCTAAGCTCTGATACCAACTGTGACGGCCCCACCTCCCCCTAAGGCGAACCAAAGGGTTCGGCGGGCCGCCTGCCCAGCTCTCGCCGGGACTCAGTCGTTCACTACAGTCCTCAAATGAATTACAATATGAATCTCAAATAATAGAACAAGTTCTTCAATAATTACATGTCATAAGCGAAGCGGAAACTAAATTTTTAACTATACATCAAATGATTCCAAATCCAAATTGTACAAGATATATGCCATCCAGCCACATGAATAAGTACTACTCGCCCTTCCTTCGCCTTGAGCCCTGTGGAGGGGAATAAAATCGTTTTGGGGTGAACTAGAAGCTCAGCGAGTAACCAGTAAAAACAGTCATCAAATATATTTCACAATAATGCATTTCAATGATGTCATGATTTCAAGATCAAATGTACGTTTATTGCTCTCGTGAGCCAGTGAAATCATTGCACTTGATCACCCAATGCTCAAATAGATCATTTAACATTAACAGTGAGAGGGAGCCCCTTTTTGAGCTCCAGATAACATGAACATGAACCATAAACAGGGTGGAGACGTTGGTGTCCAGCACAAGACTTTCTCAGAACTCATTGAAGCCAAAATCATATCATGAATTCACATGCAAGCACGCATGAGATGCCGTCGAGTAAATAATGCAAGAAACATTTCAATAATAACTTTGGAAACAGTTTAGGGTCACTGACCTCCATGGCTCAGAAACCATCCAACAAATATCATCGCCTTACTCAAATCCAAGCCTTAGATCACAAACGCAAAGCAATCAAGCCCTTTAAAAGTTCGGACAGCACTTCCCCTAAATTTGCTTACTTTTCCATCGTCATGGCTTCATTATATTTCTCATTCAAACCCAAAGGTACACACACAACAACAAGTTCATTCAATAGCCATTCAGCCAGCTCCCAGAAGTACAAACACATTTCAAGCTAGGGAAAAGTCCGGAAATGAAAGTTAAGCTCAAACCCAGAAAAATAGTTTTTGACATCATTTTACGGTAATGGCACCAAAGGCACTACGATTATCGGATGAAGGTCCAAGACCCACCGTTTCGAAGCTAAGAGATCGGGCTACAATGTTGAAGAAGGCAACTCTATCCAGTATCGAGTGTAACCAGGTCAAAAATGCAAGATACTACACCAAAACCGTAAAAACAGGTTCACCAATCGCATTCTGGTGCAAACATCATGAATCAACCTACCTAAGTCCAAATCCAGAAATTCCAAAGCCATCCGAAAGATAAGAAACAGGGCTACATTTCATCGGAAGACCTCAACAACCAATTCGGAAGCATTCCCAACCAAAATAACCAATTACATACGCAATTCTCACATTCGGGTAAAACCAGGGCAGCAAGGGTAATTCCATCTTTTCACAAGATACGCTGCTCGGATTGACCTGAAAATTAAAAAATTTCCGGGTTCTCACACTCATTCTTTCGGGGCGTCACAAACTCCCCTCCTTAAAAGAATGTCGTCCTCGACATTCCATCTTGTACCAATCAAGTCGAGACATCCCGCAAGAATCACTAATATTTCAGACCAAACCCACAGTCCGGCATCCTAAACTTCAAGCCTAGGATACACAACAAGAATCTGAAGCCTAAGCTCTGATACCAACTGTGACGGCCCCACCTCCCCCTAAGGCGAACCAAAGGGTTCGGCGGGCCGCCTGCCCAGCTCTCGCCGGGACTCAGTCGTTCACTACAGTCCTCAAATGAATTACAATATGAATCTCAAATAATAGAACAAGTTCTTCAATAATTACATGTCATAAGCGAAGCGGAAACTAAATTTTTAACTATACATCAAATGATTCCAAATCCAAATTGTACAAGATATATGCCATCCAGCCACATGAATAAGTACTACTCGCCCTTCCTTCGCCTTGAGCCCTGTGGAGGGGAATAAAATCGTTTTGGGGTGAACTAGAAGCTCAGCGAGTAACCAGTAAAAACAGTCATCAAATATATTTCACAATAATGCATTTCAATGATGTCATGATTTCAAGATCAAATGTACGTTTATTGCTCTCGTGAGCCAGTGAAATCATTGCACTTGATCACCCAATGCTCAAATAGATCATTTAACATTAACAGTGAGAGGGAGCCCCTTTTTGAGCTCCAGATAACATGAACATGAACCATAAACAGGGTGGAGACGTTGGTGTCCAGCACAAGACTTTCTCAGAACTCATTGAAGCCAAAATCATATCATGAATTCACATGCAAGCACGCATGAGATGCCGTCGAGTAAATAATGCAAGAAACATTTCAATAATAACTTTGGAAACAGTTTAGGGTCACTGACCTCCATGGCTCAGAAACCATCCAACAAATATCATCGCCTTACTCAAATCCAAGCCTTAGATCACAAACGCAAAGCAATCAAGCCCTTTAAAAGTTCGGACAGCACTTCCCCTAAATTTGCTTACTTTTCCATCGTCATGGCTTCATTATATTTCTCATTCAAACCCAAAGGTACACACACAACAACAAGTTCATTCAATAGCCATTCAGCCAGCTCCCAGAAGTACAAACACATTTCAAGCTAGGGAAAAGTCCGGAAATGAAAGTTAAGCTCAAACCCAGAAAAATAGTTTTTGACATCATTTTACGGTAATGGCACCAAAGGCACTACGATTATCGGATGAAGGTCCAAGACCCACCGTTTCGAAGCTAAGAGATCGGGCTACAATGTTGAAGAAGGCAACTCTATCCAGTATCGAGTGTAACCAGGTCAAAAATGCAAGATACTACACCAAAACCGTAAAAACAGGTTCACCAATCGCATTCTGGTGCAAACATCATAAATCAACCTACCTAAGTCCAAATTCAGAAATTCCAAAGCCATCCGAAAGATAAGAAACAGGGCTACATTTCATCAGATGACCTCAACAACCAATTCGGAAGCATTCCCAACCAAAATAACCAATTACATACGCAATTCTCACATTCAGGTAAAACCAGGGCAGCAAGGGTAATTCCGTCTTTTCACAAGATACGCTGCTCGGATTGACCTGAAAATTAGAAAATTTCCGGGTTCTCACATTCATTCTTTCGGGGTGACACAAACTCCCCTCCTTAAAAGAATGTCGTCCTCGACATTCCATCTTATACCAATCAAGTCGAGACATCCCGCAAGAATCACTAATATTTCAGACCAAACCCACTGTCCGGCATCCTAAACTTCAAGCCTAGGATACACTACAAGAATCTGAAGCCTAAGCTCTGATACCAACTGTGACGGCCCCACCTCCCCCTAAGGCGAACCAAAGGGTTCGGCGGGCCGCCTGCCCAGCTCTCGCCGGGACTCAGTCGTTCACTACAGTCCTCAAATGAATTACAATATAAATCTCAAATATTACAACATGTTCTTCAATAATTACATGTCATAAGCGAAGCGGAAACTAAATTTTCAACTATGCATCAAATGATTGCAAATCCAAACTGTACAAGATATATGCCATCCAGCAACATGAATAAGTACTACTCGCCCTTCCTTCGCCTTGAGCCCTGTGGAGGGGAATAAAATCGTTTTGGGGTGAGCTAGAAGCTCAGCGAGTAACCAGTAAAACCAGTCATCAAATATATTTCACAGTAATGCATTTCAATGATGTCATGATTCCAAGATCAAATGTACGTTTATTGCTTTCGTGAGCCAGTGAAATCATTGCACTTGAACACCCAACGCTCAAATAGATCATTTAACATTAACAGTGAGAGGGAGCCCCTTTTTGAGCTCCAGATAACATGAACATGAACCATAAACAGGGTGGAGACGTTGGTGTCCAGCACAAGACTTTCCCAGAACTCATTGAAGCCAAAATCATATCATGAATTCACATGCAAGCACGCATGAGATGCCGTCAAGTAAATAATGCAAGAAACATTTCAATAATAACTTTGGAAACAGTTTAAGGTCACTCACCTCCATGTCTCAGAAACCATCCATCAACTGTCATCGCCTTACTCAAATCCAAGCCTTAGATCACAAACGCAAAGCAATCAAGCCCTTTAAAAGTTCGGACAGCACTTCCCCTAAATTTGCTTACTTTTCCAGCCGTCATGGCTTCATTATATTTCTCATTCAAACCCAAAGGTACACACACAACAACAAGTTCATTCAATAGCCATTCAGCAAGCTCTCAGAAGTACAAATATAAGTCAAGCTAGGGAAAAGTCCGGAAATGAAAGTTAAGCTCAAACCCAGAAAAACAGTTTTTGACATCATTTTGCGGTAATGGCACCAAAGGCACTACGAATATCGGATCAAGGTCCAAGACCCACCGTTTCGAAGCTAAGAGATCGGGCTACAATGTTGAAGAAGGCAACTCTGTCCAGTATCGAGTGTAACCTGGGCAAAAATGCAAGATACTACACCAGAACCGCAAAAACAGGTTCACCAATCGCATTCTGGTGCAAACATCATGAATCAACCTACCTAAGTCCAAATCCAGAAATTCCAAAGCCATCCGAAAGATAAGAAACAGGGCTACATTTCATCGGAAGACCTCAACAACCAATTCGGAAGCATTCCCAACCAAAATAACCAATTACATACTCAATTCTCACATTCGGGTAAAACTAGGGCAGCAAGGGTAATTCCGTCTTTTCACAAGATACGCTGCTCGGATTGACCTGAAAATTAGAAAATTTCCGGGTTCTCACACTCATTCTTAAGGGGCGTCACAAACTTCCCTCCTTAAAAGAATGTCGTCCTCGACATTCCATCTTGTACCAATCAAGTCGAGACATCCCGCAAGAATCACTAATATTTCAGACCAAACCCACAGTCCGGCATCCTAAACTTCAAGCCTAGGATACGCTACAAGAATCTGAAACCTAAGCTCTGCTACCAACTGTGACGGCCCCACCTCTCCCTAAGGCGAACCAAAGGGTTCGGCGGGCCGCCTGCCCAGCTCTCGCCGGGACTCAGTCGTTCACTACAGTCCTCAAATGAATTACAATATAAATCTCAAATAATAGAACAAGTTCTTCAATAATTATATGTCATAAGCGAAGCGGAAACTAAATTTTCAACTATACATCAAATGATTCCAAATCCAAATTGTACAAGATATATGCCATCCAGCCACATGAATAAGTACTACTCGCCCTTCCTTCGCCTTGAGCCCTGTGGAGGGAAATAAAATCGTTTTGGGGTGAACTAGAACCTCAGCGAGTAACCAGTAAAAACAGTCATCAAATATATTTCACAATAATGCATTTCAATGATGTCAAGATTCCAAGATCAAATGTACGTTTATTGCTCTCGTGAGCCAGTGAAATCATTGCACTTGAACACCCAACGCTCAAATAGATCATTTCACATTAACAGTGAGAGGGAGCCCCTTTTTGAGCTCCAGATAACATGAACATGAACCATAAACAGGGTGGAGACGTTGGTGTCCAGCACAAGACTTTTCCAGAACTCATTGAAGCCAAAATCATATCATGAATTCACATGCAAGCACGCATGAGATGCCGTCAAGTAAATAATGAAAGAAACATTTCAATAATAACTTTGGAAACAGTTTAAGGTCACTCACCTCCATGTCTCAGAAACCATCCATCAAATGTCATCGCCTAACTCAAATCCAAGCCTTAGATCAGAAACGCAAAGCAATCAAGCCCTTTAAAAGTTCGGACAGCACTTCCCCTAAATTTGCTTACTTTTCCAGCCGTCATGGCTTCATTATATTTCTCATTCAAACCCAAAGGTACACACACAACAACAAGTTCATTCAATAGCCATTCAGCAAGCTCTCAGAAGTACGAATACAAGTCAAGCTGGGGAAAAGTCCAGAAATGAAAGTTAAGCTCAAACCCAGAAAAACAGTTTTTGACATCATTTTGCGGTAATGGCACCAAAGGCACTACGATTATCGGATGAAGGTCCAAGACCCACCGTTTCGAAGCTAAGAGATCGGGCTACAATGTTGAAGAAGGCAACTCTGTCCAGTATCGAGTGTAACCTGGGCAAAAATGCAAGATACTACACCAGAACCGCAAAAACAGGTTCACCAATCGCATTCTGGTGCAAACATCATGAATCAACCTACCTAAGTCCAAATCCAGAAATTCCAAAGCCATCCGAAAGATAAGAAACAGGGCTACATTTCATCGGAAGACCTCAACAACCAATTCGGAAGCATTCCCAACCAAAATAACCAATTACATACGCAATTCTCACATTCGGGTAAAACCAGGGCAGCAAGGGTAATTCCATCTTTTCACAAGATACGCTGCTCGGATTGACCTGAAAATTAAAAAATTTCCGGGTTCTCACACTAATTCTTTCGGGGCGTCACAAACTCCCCTCCTTAAAAGAATGTCGTCCTCGACATTCCATCTTGTACCAATCAAGTCGAGACATCCCGCAAGAATCACTAATATTTCAGACCAAACCCACTGTCCGGCATCCTAAACTTCAAGCCTAGGATACACAACAAGAATCTGAAGCCTAAGCTCTGATACCAACTGTGACGGCCCCACCTCCCCCTAAGGCGAACCAAAGGGTTCGGCGGGCCGCCTGCCCAGCTCTCTCCGGGACTCAGTCGTTCACTACAGTCCTCAAATGAATTACAATATGAATCTCAAATAATAGAACAAGTTCTTCAATAATTACATGTCATAAGCGAAGCGGAAACTAAATTTTTAACTGTACATCAAATGATTCCAAATCCAAATTGTACAAGATATATGCCATCCAGCCACATGAATAAGTACTACTCGCCCTTCCTTCGCCTTGAGCCCTGTGGAGGGGAATAAAATCGTTTTGGGGTGAACTAGAAGCTCAGCGAGTAACCAGTAAAAACAGTCATCAAATATATTTCACAATAATGCATTTCAATGATGTCATGATTTCAAGATCAAATGTACGTTTATTGCTCTCGTGAGCCAGTGAAATCATTGCTCTTGATCACCCAATGCTCAAATAGATCATTTAACATTAACAGTGAGAGGGAGCCCCTTTTTGAGCTCCAGATAACATGAACATGAACCATAAACAGGGTGGAGACGTTGGTGTCCAGCACAAGACTTTCTCAGAACTCATTGAAGCCAAAATCATATCATGAATTCACATGCAAGCACGCATGAGATGCCGTCGAGTAAATAATGCAAGAAACATTTCAATAATAACTTTGGAAACAGTTTAGGGTCACTGACCTCCATGGCTCAGAAACCATCCAACAAATATCATCGCCTTACTCAAATCCAAGCCTTAGATCACAAACGCAAAGCAATCAAGCCCTTTAAAAGTTCGGACAGCACTTCCCCTAAATTTGCTTACTTTTCCATCGTCATGGCTTCATTATATTTCTCATTCAAACCCAAAGGTACACACACAACAACAAGTTCATTCAATAGCCATTCAGCCAGCTCCCAGAAGTACAAACACATTTCAAGCTAGGGAAAAGTCCGGAAATGAAAGTTAAGCTCAAACCCAGAAAAATAGTTTTTGACATCATTTTACGGTAATGGCACCAAAGGCACTACGATTATCGGATGAAGGTCCAAGACCCACCGTTTCGAAGCTAAGAGATCGGGCTACAATGTTGAAGAAGGCAACTCTATCCAGTATCGAGTGTAACCAGGTCAAAAATGCAAGATACTACACCAAAACCGTAAAAACAGGTTCACCAATCGCATTCTGGTGCAAACATCATAAATCAACCTACCTAAGTCCAAATTCAGAAATTCCAAAGCCATCCGAAAGATAAGAAACAGGGCTACATTTCATCAGATGACCTCAACAACCAATTCGGAAGCATTCCCAACCAAAATAACCAATTACATACGCAATTCTCACATTCAGGTAAAACCAGGGCAGCAAGGGTAATTCCGTCTTTTCACAAGATACGCTGCTCGGATTGACCTGAAAATTAGAAAATTTCCGGGTTCTCACACTCATTCTTTCGGGGTGACACAAACTCCCCTCCTTAAAAGAATGTCGTCCTCGACATTCCATCTTATACCAATCAAGTCGAGACATCCCGCAAGAATCACTAATATTTCAGACCAAACCCACTGTCCGGCATCCTAAACTTCAAGCCTAGGATACACTACAAGAATCTGAAGCCTAAGCTCTGATACCAACTGTGACGGCCCCACCTCCCCCTAAGGCGAACCAAAGGGTTCGGCGGGCCGCCTGCCCAGCTCTCGCCGGGACTCAGTCGTTCACTACAGTCCTCAAATGAATTACAATATAAATCTCAAATATTACAACATGTTCTTCAATAATTACATGTCATAAGCGAAGCGGAAACTAAATTTTCAACTATGCATCAAATGATTGCAAATCCAAACTGTACAAGATATATGCCATCCAGCAACATGAATAAGTACTACTCGCCCTTCCTTCGCCTTGAGCCCTGTGGAGGGGAATAAAATCGTTTTGGGGTGAGCTAGAAGCTCAGCGAGTAACCAGTAAAACCAGTCATCACATATATTTCACAGTAATGCATTTCAATGATGTCATGATTCCAAGATCAAATGTACGTTTATTGCTTTCGTGAGCCAGTGAAATCATTGCACTTGAACACCCAACGCTCAAATAGATCATTTAACATTAACAGTGAGAGGGAGCCCCTTTTTGAGCTCCAGATAACATGAACATGAACCATAAACAGGGTGGAGACGTTGGTGTCCAGCACAAGACTTTCCCAGAACTCATTGAAGCCAAAATCATATCATGAATTCACATGGAAGCACGCATGAGATGCCGTCAAGTAAATAATGCAAGAAACATTTCAATAATAACTTTGGAAACAGTTTAAGGTCACTCACCTCCATGTCTCAGAAACCATCCATCAAATGTCATCGCCTTACTCAAATCCAAGCCTTAGATCACAAACGCAAAGCAATCAAGCCCTTTAAAAGTTCGGACAGCACTTCCCCTAAATTTGCTTACTTTTCCAGCCGTCATGGCTTCATTATATTTCTCATTCAAACCCAAAGGTACACACACAACAACAAGTTCATTCAATAGCCATTCAGCAAGCTCTCAGAAGTACAAATATAAGTCAAGCTAGGGAAAAGTCCGGAAATGAAAGTTAAGCTCAAACCCAGAAAAACAGTTTTTGACATCATTTTGCGGTAATGGCACCAAAGGCACTACGAATATCGGATCAAGGTCCAAGACCCACCGTTTCGAAGCTAAGAGATCGGGCTACAATGTTGAAGAAGGCAACTCTGTCCAGTATCGAGTGTAACCTGGGCAAAAATGCAAGATACTACACCAGAACCGCAAAAACAGGTTCACCAATCGCATTCTGGTGCAAACATCATGAATCAACCTACCTAAGTCCAAATCCAGAAATTCCAAAGCCATCCGAAAGATAAGAAACAGGGCTACATTTCATCGGAAGACCTCAACAACCAATTCGGAAGCATTCCCAACCAAAATAACCAATTACATACTCAATTCTCACATTCGGGTAAAACTAGGGCAGCAAGGGTAATTCCGTCTTTTCACAAGATACGCTGCTCGGATTGACCTGAAAATTAGAAAATTTCCGGGTTCTCACACTCATTCTTTCGGGGTGACACAAACTCCCCTCCTTAAAAGAATGTCGTCCTCGACATTCCATCTTATACCAATCAAATCGAGACATCCCGCAAGAATCACTAATATTTCATACCAAACCCACTGTCCGGCATCCTAAACTTCAAGCCTAGGATACACTACAAGAATCTGAAACCGAAGCTCTGATACCAACTGTGACGGCCCCACCTCCCCCTAAGGCGAACCAAAGGGTTCGGCGGGCCGCCTGCCCATCTCTCGCCGGGACTCAGTCGTTCACTACAGTCCTCAAATGAATTACAATATGAATCTCAAATAATAGAACAAGTTCTTCAATAATTACATGTCATAAGCGAAGCGGAAACTAAATTTTCAGCTATACATCAAATGATTCCAAATCCAAATTGTACAAGATATATGCCATCCAGCCACATGAATAAGTACTACTCGCCCTTCCTTCGCCTTGAGCCCTGTGGAGGGGAATAAAATCGTTTTGGGGTGAACTAGAAGCTCAGCGAGTAACCAGTAAAAACAGTCATCAAATATATTTCACAATAATGCATTTCAATGATGTCATGATTTCAAGATCAAATGTACGTTTATTGCTCTCGTGAGCCAGTGAAATCATTGCACTTGATCACCCAATGCTCAAATAGATCATTTAACATTAACAGTGAGAGGGAGCCCCTTTTTGAGCTCCAGATAACATGAACATGAACCATAAACAGGGTGGAGACGTTGGTGTCCAGCACAAGACTTTCTCAGAACTCATTGAAGCCAAAATCATATCATGAATTCACATGCAAGCACGCATGAGATGCCGTCGAGTAAATAATGCAAGAAACATTTCAATAATAACTTTGGAAACAGTTTAGGGTCACTGACCTCCATGGCTCAGAAACCATCCAACAAATATCATCGCCTTACTCAAATCCAAGCCTTAGATCACAAACGCAAAGCAATCAAGCCCTTTAAAAGTTCGGACAGCACTTCCCCTAAATTTGCTTACTTTTCCATCGTCATGGCTTCATTATATTTCTCATTCAAACCCAAAGGTACACACACAACAACAAGTTCATTCAATAGCCATTCAGCCAGCTCCCAGAAGTACAAACACATTTCAAGCTAGGGAAAAGTCCGGAAATGAAAGTTAAGCTCAAACACAGAAAAATAGTTTTTGACATCATTTTACGGTAATGGCACCAAAGGCACTACGAATATCGGATCAAGGTCCAAGACCCACCGTTTCGAAGCTAAGAGATCGGGCTACAATGTTGAAGAAGGCAACTCTGTCCAGTATCGAGTGTAACCTGGGCAAAAATGCAAGATACTACACCAGAACCGCAAAAACAGGTTCACCAATCGCATTCTGGTGCAAACATCATGAATCAACCTACCTAAGTCCAAATCCAGAAATTCCAAAGCCATCCGAAAGATAAGAAACAGGGCTACATTTCATCGGAAGACCTCAACAACCAATTCGGAAGCATTCCCAACCAAAATAACCAATTACATACTCAATTCTCACATTCGGGTAAAACTAGGGCAGCAAGGGTAATTCCGTCTTTTCACAAGATACGCTGCTCGGATTGACCTGAAAATTAGAAAATTTCCGGGTTCTCACACTCATTCTTAAGGGGCGTCACAAACTTCCCTCCTTAAAAGAATGTCGTCCTCGACATTCCATCTTGTACCAATCAAGTCGAGACATCCCGCAAGAATCACTAATATTTCAGACCAAACCCACAGTCCGGCATCCTAAACTTCAAGCCTAGGATACGCTACAAGAATCTGAAACCTAAGCTCTGCTACCAACTGTGACGGCCCCACCTCTCCCTAAGGCGAACCAAAGGGTTCGGCGGGCCGCCTGCCCAGCTCTCGCCGGGACTCAGTCGTTCACTACAGTCCTCAAATGAATTACAATATAAATCTCAAATAATAGAACAAGTTCTTCAATAATTACATGTCATAAGCGAAGCGGAAACTAAATTTTCAACTATACATCAAATGATTCCAAATCCAAATTGTACAAGATATATGCCATCCAGCCACATGAATAAGTACTACTCGCCCTTCCTTCGCCTTGAGCCCTGTGGAGGGAAATAAAATCGTTTTGGGGTGAACTAGAAGCTCAGCGAGTAACCAGTAAAAACAGTCATCAAATATATTTCACAATAATGCATTTCAATGATGTCATGATTCCAAGATCAAATGTACGTTTATTGCTCTCGTGAGCCAGTGAAATCATTGCACTTGAACACCCAACGCTCAAATAGATCATTTCACATTAACAGTGAGAGGGAGCCCCTTTTTGAGCTCCAGATAACATGAACATGAACCATAAACAGGGTGGAGACGTTGGTGTCCAGCACAAGACTTTTCCAGAACTCATTGAAGCCAAAATCATATCATGAATTCACATGCAAGCACGCATGAGATGCCGTCAAGTAAATAATGCAAGAAACATTTCAATAATAACTTTGGAAACAGTTTAAGGTCACTCACCTCCATGTCTCAGAAACCATCCATCAAATGTCATCGCCTAACTCAAATCCAAGCCTTAGATCAGAAACGCAAAGCAATCAAGCCCTTTAAAAGTTCGGACAGCACTTCCCCTAAATTTGCTTACTTTTCCAGCCGTCATGGCTTCATTATATTTCTCATTCAAACCCAAAGGTACACACACAACAACAAGTTCATTCAATAGCCATTCAGCAAGCTCTCAGAAGTACAAATACAAGTCAAGCTGGGGAAAAGTCCGGAAATGAAAGTTAAGCTCAAACCCAGAAAAACAGTTTTTGACATCATTTTGCGGTAATGGCACCAAAGGCACTACGATTATCGGATCAAGGTCCAAGACCCACCGTTTCGAAGCTAAGAGATCGGGCTACAATGTTGAAGAAGGCAACTCTGTCCAGTATCGAGTGTAACCTGGGCAAAAATGCAAGATACTACACCAGAACCGCAAAAACAGGTTCACCAATCGCATTCTGGTGCAAACATCATGAATCAACCTACCTAAGTCCAAATCCAGAAATTCCAAAGCCATCCGAAAGATAAGAAACAGGGCTACATTTCATCGGAAGACCTCAACAACCAATTCGGAAGCATTCCCAACCAAAATAACCAATTACATACGCAATTCTCACATTCGGGTAAAACCAGGGCAGCAAGGGTAATTCCATCTTTTCACAAGATACGCTGCTCGGATTGACCTGAAAATTAAAAAATTTCCGGGTTCTCACACTCATTCTTTCGGGGCGTCACAAACTCCCCTCCTTAAAAGAATGTCGTCCTCGACATTCCATCTTGTACCAATCAAGTCGAGACATCCCGCAAGAATCACTAATATTTCAGACCAAACCCACTGTCCGGCATCCTAAACTTCAAGCCTAGGATACACAACAAGAATCTGAAGCCTAAGCTCTGATACCAACTGTGACGGCCCCACCTCCCCCTAAGGCGAACCAAAGGGTTCGGCGGGCCGCCTGCCCAGCTCTCGCCGGGACTCAGTCGTTCACTACAGTCCTCAAATGAATTACAATATGAATCTCAAATAATAGAACAAGTTCTTCAATAATTACATGTCATAAGCGAAGCGGAAACTAAATTTTTAACTATACATCAAATGATTCCAAATCCAAATTGTACAAGATATATGCCATCCAGCCACATGAATAAGTACTACTCGCCCTTCCTTCGCCTTGAGCCCTGTGGAGGGGAATAAAATCGTTTTGGGGTGAACTAGAAGCTCAGCGAGTAACCAGTAAAAACAGTCATCAAATATATTTCACAATAATGCATTTCAATGATGTCATGATTTCAAGATCAAATGTACGTTTATTGCTCTCGTGAGCCAGTGAAATCATTGCACTTGATCACCCAATGCTCAAATAGATCATTTAACATTAACAGTGAGAGGGAGCCCCTTTTTGAGCTCCAGATAACATGAACATGAACCATAAACAGGGTGGAGACGTTGGTGTCCAGCACAAGACTTTCTCAGAACTCATTGAAGCCAAAATCATATCATGAATTCACATGCAAGCACGCATGAGATGCCGTCGAGTAAATAATGCAAGAAACATTTCAATAATAACTTTGGAAACAGTTTAGGGTCACTCACCTCCATGGCTCAGAAACCATCCAACAAATATCATCGCCTTACTCAAATCCAAGCCTTAGATCACAAACGCAAAGCAATCAAGCCCTTTAAAAGTTCGGACAGCACTTCCCCTAAATTTGCTTACTTTTCCATCGTCATGGCTTCATTATATTTCTCATTCAAACCCAAAGGTACACACACAACAACAAGTTCATTCAATAGCCATTCAGCCAGCTCCCAGAAGTACAAACACATTTCAAGCTAGGGAAAAGTCCGGAAATGAAAGTTAAGCTCAAACCCAGAAAAATAGTTTTTGACATCATTTTACGGTAATGGCACCAAAGGCACTACGATTATCGGATGAAGGTCCAAGACCCACCGTTTCGAAGCTAAGAGATCGGGCTACAATGTTGAAGAAGGCAACTCTATCCAGTATCGAGTGTAACCAGGTCAAAAATGCAAGATACTACACCAAAACCGTAAAAACAGGTTCACCAATCGCATTCTGGTGCAAACATCATAAATCAACCTACCTAAGTCCAAATTCAGAAATTCCAAAGCCATCCGAAAGATAAGAAACAGGGCTACATTTCATCAGATGACCTCAACAACCAATTCGGAAGCATTCCCAACCAAAATAACCAATTACATACGCAATTCTCACATTCAGGTAAAACCAGGGCAGCAAGGGTAATTCCGTCTTTTCACAAGATACGCTGCTCGGATTGACCTGAAAATTAGAAAATTTCCGGGTTCTCACACTCATTCTTTCGGGGTGACACAAACTCCCCTCCTTAAAAGAATGTCGTCCTCGACATTCCATCTTATACCAATCAAGTCGAGACATCCCGCAAGAATCACTAATATTTCAGACCAAACCCACTGTCCGGCATCCTAAACTTCAAGCCTAGGATACACTACAAGAATCTGAAGCCTAAGCTCTGATACCAACTGTGACGGCCCCACCTCCCCCTAAGGCGAACCAAAGGGTTCGGCGGGCCGCCTGCCCAGCTCTCGCCGGGACTCAGTCGTTCACTACAGTCCTCAAATGAATTACAATATAAATCTCAAATATTACAACATGTTCTTCAATAATTACATGTCATAAGCGAAGCGGAAACTAAATTTTCAACTATGCATCAAATGATTGCAAATCCAAACTGTACAAGATATATGCCATCCAGCAACATGAATAAGTACTACTCGCCCTTCCTTCGCCTTGAGCCCTGTGGAGGGGAATAAAATCGTTTTGGGGTGAGCTAGAAGCTCAGCGAGTAACCAGTAAAACCAGTCATCAAATATATTTCACAGTAATGCATTTCAATGATGTCATGATTCCAAGATCAAATGTACGTTTATTGCTTTCGTGAGCCAGTGAAATCATTGCACTTGAACACCCAACGCTCAAATAGATCATTTAACATTAACAGTGAGAGGGAGCCCCTTTTTGAGCTCCAGATAACATGAACATGAACCATAAACAGGGTGGAGACGTTGGTGTCCAGCACAAGACTTTCCCAGAACTCATTGAAGCCAAAATCATATCATGAATTCACATGGAAGCACGCATGAGATGCCGTCAAGTAAATAATGCAAGAAACATTTCAATAATAACTTTGGAAACAGTTTAAGGTCACTCACCTCCATGTCTCAGAAACCATCCATCAAATGTCATCGCCTTACTCAAATCCAAGCCTTAGATCACAAACGCAAAGCAATCAAGCCCTTTAAAAGTTCGGACAGCACTTCCCCTAAATTTGCTTACTTTTCCAGCCGTCATGGCTTCATTATATTTCTCATTCAAACCCAAAGGTACACACACAACAACAAGTTCATTCAATAGCCATTCAGCAAGCTCTCAGAAGTACAAATATAAGTCAAGCTAGGGAAAAGTCCGGAAATGAAAGTTAAGCTCAAACCCAGAAAAACAGTTTTTGACATCATTTTGCGGTAATGGCACCAAAGGCACTACGAATATCGGATCAAGGTCCAAGACCCACCGTTTCGAAGCTAAGAGATCGGGCTACAATGTTGAAGAAGGCAACTCTGTCCAGTATCGAGTGTAACCTGGGCAAAAATGCAAGATACTACACCAGAACCGCAAAAACAGGTTCACCAATCGCATTCTGGTGCAAACATCATGAATCAACCTACCTAAGTCCAAATTCAGAAATTCCAAAGCCATCCGAAAGATAAGAAACAGGGCTACATTTCATCGGAAGACCTCAACAACCAATTCGGAAGCATTCCCAACCAAAATAACCAATTACATACTCAATTCTCACATTCGGGTAAAACTAGGGCAGCAAGGGTAATTCCGTCTTTTCACAAGATACGCTGCTCGGATTGACCTGAAAATTAGAAAATTTCCGGGTTCTCACACTCATTCTTTCGGGGTGACACAAACTCCCCTCCTTAAAAGAATGTCGTCCTCGACATTCCATCTTATACCAATCAAATCGAGACATCCCGCAAGAATCACTAATATTTCATACCAAACCCACTGTCCGGCATCCTAAACTTCAAGCCTAGGATACACTACAAGAATCTGAAACCGAAGCTCTGATACCAACTGTGACGGCCCCACCTCCCCCTAAGGCGAACCAAAGGGTTCGGCGGGCCGCCTGCCCATCTCTCGCCGGGACTCAGTCGTTCACTACAGTCCTCAAATGAATTACAATATGAATCTCAAATAATAGAACAAGTTCTTCAATAATTACATGTCATAAGCGAAGCGGAAACTAAATTTTCAGCTATACATCAAATGATTCCAAATCCAAATTGTACAAGATATATGCCATCCAGCCACATGAATAAGTACTACTCGCCCTTCCTTCGCCTTGAGCCCTGTGGAGGGGAATAAAATCGTTTTGGGGTGAACTAGAAGCTCAGCGAGTAACCAGTAAAAACAGTCATCAAATATATTTCACAATAATGCATTTCAATGATGTCATGATTTCAAGATCAAATGTACGTTTATTGCTCTCGTGAGCCAGTGAAATCATTGCACTTGATCACCCAATGCTCAAATAGATCATTTAACATTAACAGTGAGAGGGAGCCCCTTTTTGAGCTCCAGATAACATGAACATGAACCATAAACAGGGTGGAGACGTTGGTGTCCAGCACAAGACTTTCTCAGAACTCATTGAAGCCAAAATCATATCATGAATTCACATGCAAGCACGCATGAGATGCCGTCGAGTAAATAATGCAAGAAACATTTCAATAATAACTTTGGAAACAGTTTAGGGTCACTCACCTCCATGGCTCAGAAACCATCCAACAAATATCATCGCCTTACTCAAATCCAAGCCTTAGATCACAAACGCAAAGCAATCAAGCCCTTTAAAAGTTCGGACAGCACTTCCCCTAAATTTGCTTACTTTTCCATCGTCATGGCTTCATTATATTTCTCATTCAAACCCAAAGGTACACACATAACAACAAGTTCATTCAATAGCCATTCAGCCAGCTCCCAGAAGTACAAACACATTTCAAGCTAGGGAAAAGTCCGGAAATGAAAGTTAAGCTCAAACCCAGAAAAATAGTTTTTGACATCATTTTACGGTAATGGCACCAAAGGT
Source organism: Coffea arabica (assembly GCF_036785885.1). NCBI lineage: Eukaryota > Viridiplantae > Streptophyta > Magnoliopsida > Gentianales > Rubiaceae > Coffea > Coffea arabica. The sequence goes on along the minus strand of NC_092318.1, from coordinate 17,952,014 downwards.
ACTACGATTATCGGATGAAGGTCCAAGACCCACCGTTTCGAAGCTAAGAGATCGGGCTACAATGTTGAAGAAGGCAACTCTATCCAGTATCGAGTGTAACCAGGTCAAAAATGCAAGATACTACACCAAAACCGTAAAAACAGGTTCACCAATCGCATTCTGGTGCAAACATCATAAATCAACCTACCTAAGTCCAAATTCAGAAATTCCAAAGCCATCCGAAAGATAAGAAACAGGGCTACATTTCATCAGATGACCTCAACAACCAATTCGGAAGCATTCCCAACCAAAATAACCAATTACATACGCAATTCTCACATTCAGGTAAAACCAGGGCAGCAAGGGTAATTCCGTCTTTTCACAAGATACGCTGCTCGGATTGACCTGAAAATTAGAAAATTTCCGGGTTCTCACACTCATTCTTAAGGGGCGTCACAAACTTCCCTCCTTAAAAGAATGTCGTCCTCGACATTCCATCTTGTACCAATCAAGTCGAGACATCCCGCAAGAATCACTAATATTTCAGACCAAACCCACAGTCCGGCATCCTAAACTTCAAGCCTAGGATACGCTACAAGAATCTGAAACCTAAGCTCTGCTACCAACTGTGACGGCCCCACCTCTCCCTAAGGCGAACCAAAGGGTTCGGCGGGCCGCCTGCCCAGCTCTCGCCGGGACTCAGTCGTTCACTACAGTCCTCAAATGAATTACAATATAAATCTCAAATAATAGAACAAGTTCTTCAATAATTACATGTCATAAGCGAAGCGGAAACTAAATTTTCAACTATACATCAAATGATTCCAAATCCAAATTGTACAATATATATGCCATCCAGCCACATGAATAAGTACTACTCGCCCTTCCTTCGCCTTGAGCCCTGTGGAGGGAAATAAAATCGTTTTGGGGTGAACTAGAAGCTCAGCGAGTAACCAGTAAAAACAGTCATCAAATATATTTCACAATAATGCATTTCAATGATGTCATGATTCCAAGATCAAATGTACGTTTATTGCTCTCGTGAGCCAGTGAAATCATTGCACTTGAACACCCAACGCTCAAATAGATCATTTCACATTAACAGTGAGAGGGAGCCCCTTTTTGAGCTCCAGATAACATGAACATGAACCATAAACAGGGTGGAGACGTTGGTGTCCAGCACAAGACTTTTCCAGAACTCATTGAAGCCAAAATCATATCATGAATTCACATGCAAGCACGCATGAGATGCCGTCAAGTAAATAATGCAAGAAACATTTCAATAATAACTTTGGAAACAGTTTAAGGTCACTCACCTCCATGTCTCAGAAACCATCCATCAAATGTCATCGCCTAACTCAAATCCAAGCCTTAGATCAGAAACGCAAAGCAATCAAGCCCTTTAAAAGTTCGGACAGCACTTCCCCTAAATTTGCTTACTTTTCCAGCCGTCATGGCTTCATTATATTTCTCATTCAAACCCAAAGGTACACACACAACAACAAGTTCATTCAATAGCCATTCAGCAAGCTCTCAGAAGTACAAATACAAGTCAAGCTGGGGAAAAGTCCGGAAATGAAAGTTAAGCTCAAACCCAGAAAAACAGTTTTTGACATCATTTTGCGGTAATGGCACCAAAGGCACTACGATTATCGGATCAAGGTCCAAGACCCACCGTTTCGAAGCTAAGAGATCGGGCTACAATGTTGAAGAAGGCAACTCTGTCCAGTATCGAGTGTAACCTGGGCAAAAATGCAAGATACTACACCAGAACCGCAAAAACAGGTTCACCAATCGCATTCTGGTGCAAACATCATGAATCAACCTACCTAAGTCCAAATCCAGAAATTCCAAAGCCATCCGAAAGATAAGAAACAGGGCTACATTTCATCGGAAGACCTCAACAACCAATTCGGAAGCATTCCCAACCAAAATAACCAATTACATACGCAATTCTCACATTCGGGTAAAACCAGGGCAGCAAGGGTAATTCCATCTTTTCACAAGATACGCTGCTCGGATTGACCTGAAAATTAAAAAATTTCCGGGTTCTCACACTCATTCTTTCGGGGCGTCACAAACTCCCCTCCTTAAAAGAATGTCGTCCTCGACATTCCATCTTGTACCAATCAAGTCGAGACATCCCGCAAGAATCACTAATATTTCAGACCAAACCCACAGTCCGGCATCCTAAACTTCAAGCCTAGGATACACAACAAGAATCTGAAGCCTAAGCTCTGATACCAACTGTGACGGCCCCACCTCCCCCTAAGGCGAACCAAAGGGTTCGGCGGGCCGCCTGCCCAGCTCTCGCCGGGACTCAGTCGTTCACTACAGTCCTCAAATGAATTACAATATGAATCTCAAATAATAGAACAAGTTCTTCAATAATTACATGTCATAAGCGAAGCGGAAACTAAATTTTTAACTATACATCAAATGATTCCAAATCCAAATTGTACAAGATATATGCCATCCAGCCACATGAATAAGTACTACTCGCCCTTCCTTCGCCTTGAGCCCTGTGGAGGGGAATAAAATCGTTTTGGGGTGAACTAGAAGCTCAGCGAGTAACCAGTAAAAACAGTCATCAAATATATTTCACAATAATGCATTTCAATGATGTCATGATTTCAAGATCAAATGTACGTTTATTGCTCTCGTGAGCCAGTGAAATCATTGCACTTGATCACCCAATGCTCAAATAGATCATTTAACATTAACAGTGAGAGGGAGCCCCTTTTTGAGCTCCAGATAACATGAACATGAACCATAAACAGGGTGGAGACGTTGGTGTCCAGCACAAGACTTTCTCAGAACTCATTGAAACCAAAATCATATCATGAATTCACATGCAAGCACGCATGAGATGCCGTCGAGTAAATAATGCAAGAAACATTTCAATAATAACTTTGGAAACAGTTTAGGGTCACTCACCTCCATGGCTCAGAAACCATCCAACAAATATCATCGCCTTACTCAAATCCAAGCCTTAGATCACAAACGCAAAGCAATCAAGCCCTTTAAAAGTTCGGACAGCACTTCCCCTAAATTTGCTTACTTTTCCATCGTCATGGCTTCATTATATTTCTCATTCAAACCCAAAGGTACACACACAACAACAAGTTCATTCAATAGCCATTCAGCCAGCTCCCAGAAGTACAAACACATTTCAAGCTAGGGAAAAGTCCGGAAATGAAAGTTAAGCTCAAACCCAGAAAAATAGTTTTTGACATCATTTTACGGTAATGGCACCAAAGGCACTACGATTATCGGATGAAGGTCCAAGACCCACCGTTTCGAAGCTAAGAGATCGGGCTACAATGTTGAAGAAGGCAACTCTATCCAGTATCGAGTGTAACCAGGTCAAAAATGCAAGATACTACACCAAAACCGTAAAAACAGGTTCACCAATCGCATTCTGGTGCAAACATCATAAATCAACCTACCTAAGTCCAAATTCAGAAATTCCAAAGCCATCCGAAAGATAAGAAACAGGGCTACATTTCATCAGATGACCTCAACAACCAATTCGGAAGCATTCCCAACCAAAATAACCAATTACATACGCAATTCTCACATTCAGGTAAAACCAGGGCAGCAAGGGTAATTCAGTCTTTTCACAAGATACGCTGCTCGGATTGACCTGAAAATTAGAAAATTTCCGGGTTCTCACACTCATTCTTTCGGGGTGACACAAACTCCCCTCCTTAAAAGAATGTCGTCCTCGACATTCCATCTTATACCAATCAAGTCGAGACATCCCGCAAGAATCACTAATATTTCAGACCAAACCCACTGTCCGGCATCCTAAACTTCAAGCCTAGGATACACTACAAGAATCTGAAGCCTAAGCTCTGATACCAACTGTGACGGCCCCACCTCCCCCTAAGGCGAACCAAAGGGTTCGGCGGGCCGCCTGCCCAGCTCTCGCCGGGACTCAGTCGTTCACTACAGTCCTCAAATGAATTACAATATAAATCTCAAATATTACAACATGTTCTTCAATAATTACATGTCATAAGCGAAGCGGAAACTAAATTTTCAACTATGCATCAAATGATTGCAAATCCAAACTGTACAAGATATATGCCATCCAGCAACATGAATAAGTACTACTCGCCCTTCCTTCGCCTTGAGCCCTGTGGAGGGGAATAAAATCGTTTTGGGGTGAGCTAGAAGCTCAGCGAGTAACCAGTAAAACCAGTCATCAAATATATTTCACAGTAATGCATTTCAATGATGTCATGATTCCAAGATCAAATGTACGTTTATTGCTTTCGTGAGCCAGTGAAATCATTGCACTTGAACACCCAACGCTCAAATAGATCATTTAACATTAACAGTGAGAGGGAGCCCCTTTTTGAGCTCCAGATAACATGAACATGAACCATAAACAGGGTAGAGACGTTGGTGTCCAGCACAAGACTTTCCCAGAACTCATTGAAGCCAAAATCATATCATGAATTCACATGCAAGCACGCATGAGATGCCGTCAAGTAAATAATGCAAGAAACATTTCAATAATAACTTTGGAAACAGTTTAAGGTCACTCACCTCCATGTCTCAGAAACCATCCATCAAATGTCATCGCCTTACTCAAATCCAAGCCTTAGATCACAAACGCAAAGCAATCAAGCCCTTTAAAAGTTCGGACAGCACTTCCCCTAAATTTGCTTACTTTTCCAGCCGTCATGGCTTCATTATATTTCTCATTCAAACCCAAAGGTACACACACAACAACAAGTTCATTCAATAGCCATTCAGCAAGCTCTCAGAAGTACAAATATAAGTCAAGCTAGGGAAAAGTCCGGAAATGAAAGTTAAGCTCAAACCCAGAAAAACAGTTTTTGACATCATTTTGCGGTAATGGCACCAAAGGCACTACGAATATCGGATCAAGGTCCAAGACCCACCGTTTCGAAGCTAAGAGATCGGGCTACAATGTTGAAGAAGGCAACTCTGTCCAGTATCGAGTGTAACCTGGGCAAAAATGCAAGATACTACACCAGAACCGCAAAAACAGGTTCACCAATCGCATTCTGGTGCAAACATCATGAATCAACCTACCTAAGTCCAAATCCAGAAATTACAAAGCCATCCGAAAGATAAGAAACAGGGCTACATTTCATCGGAAGACCTCAACAACCAATTTGGAAGCATTCCTAACCAAAATAACCAATTACATACTCAATTCTCACATTCGGGTAAAACTAGGGCAGCAAGGGTAATTCCGTCTTTTCACAAGATACGCTGCTCGGATTGACCTGAAAATTAGAAAATTTCCAGGTTCTCACACTCATTCTTTCGGGGTGACACAAACTCCCCTCCTTAAAAGAATGTCGTCCTCGACATTCCATCTTATACCAATCAAATCGAGACATCCCGCAAGAATCACTAATATTTCATACCAAACCCACTGTCCGGCATCCTAAACTTCAAGCCTAGGATACACTACAAGAATCTGAAACCGAAGCTCTGATACCAACTGTGACGGCCCCACCTCCCCCTAAGGCGAACCAAAGGGTTCGGCGGGCCGCCTGCCCAGCTCTCGCCGGGACTCAGTCGTTCACTACAGTCCTCAAATGAATTACAATATGAATCTCAAATAATTGAACAAGTTCTTCAATAATTACATGTCATAAGCGAAGCGGAAACTAAATTTTCAACTATACATCAAATGATTCCAAATCCAAATTGTACAAGATATATGCCATCCAGCCACATGAATAAGTACTACTCGCCCTTCCTTCGCCTTGAGCCCTGTGGAGGGGAATAAAATCGTTTTGGGGTGAACTAGAAGCTCAGCGAGTAACCAGTAAAAACAGTCATCAAATATATTTCACAATAATGCATTTCAATGATGTCATGATTTCAAGATCAAATGTACGTTTATTGCTCTCGTGAGCCAGTGAAATCATTGCACTTGATCACCCAATGCTCAAATAGATCATTTAACATTAACAGTGAGAGGGAGCCCCTTTTTGAGCTCCAGATAACATGAACATGAACCATAAACAGGGTGGAGACGTTGGTGTCCAGCACAAGACTTTCTCAGAACTCATTGAAGCCAAAATCATATCATGAATTCACATGCAAGCACGCATGAGATGCCGTCGAGTAAATAATGCAAGAAACATTTCAATAATAACTTTGGAAACAGTTTAGGGTCACTCACCTCCATGGCTCAGAAACCATCCAACAAATATCATCGCCTTACTCAAATCCAAGCCTTAGATCACAAACGCAAAGCAATCAAGCCCTTTAAAAGTTCGGACAGCACTTCCCCTAAATTTGCTTACTTTTCCATCGTCATGGCTTCATTATATTTCTCATTCAAACCCAAAGGTACACACACAACAACAAGTTCATTCAATAGCCATTCAGCCAGCTCCCAGAAGTACAAACACATTTCAAGCTAGGGAAAAGTCCGGAAATGAAAGTTAAGCTCAAACCCAGAAAAATAGTTTTTGACATCATTTTACGGTAATGGCACCAAAGGCACTACGATTATCGGATGAAGTTCCAAGACCCACCGTTTCGAAGCTAAGAGATCGGGCTACAATGTTGAAGAAGGCAACTCTATCCAGTATCGAGTGTAACCAGGTCAAAAATGCAAGATACTACACCAAAACCGTAAAAACAGGTTCACCAATCGCATTCTGGTGCAAACATCATAAATCAACCTACCTAAGTCCAAATTCAGAAATTCCAAAGCCATCCGAAAGATAAGAAACAGGGCTACATTTCATCAGATGACCTCAACAACCAATTCGGAAGCATTCCCAACCAAAATAACCAATTACATACGCAATTCTCACATTCAGGTAAAACCAGGGCAGCAAGGGTAATTCCGTCTTTTCACAAGATACGCTGCTCGGATTGACCTGAAAATTAGAAAATTTCCGGGTTCTCACACTCATTCTTTCGGGGTGACACAAACTCCCCTCCTTAAAAGAATGTCGTCCTCGACATTCCATCTTATACCAATCAAGTCGAGACATCCCGCAAGAATCACTAATATTTCAGACCAAACCCACTGTCCGGCATCCTAAACTTCAAGCCTAGGATACACTACAAAAATCTGAAGCCTAAGCTCTGATACCAACTGTGACGGCCCCACCTCCCCCTAAGGCGAACCAAAGGGTTCGGCGGGCCGCCTGCCCAGCTCTCGCCGGGACTCAGTCGTTCACTACAGTCCTCAAATGAATTACAATATAAATCTCAAATATTACAACATGTTCTTCAATAATTACATGTCATAAGCGAAGCGGAAACTAAATTTTCAACTATGCATCAAATGATTGCAAATCCAAACTGTACAAGATATATGCCATCCAGCAACATGAATAAGTACTACTCGCCCTTCCTTCGCCTTGAGCCCTGTGGAGGGGAATAAAATCGTTTTGGGGTGAGCTAGAAGCTCAGCGAGTAACCAGTAAAACCAGTCATCAAATATATTTCACAGTAATGCATTTCAATGATGTCATGATTCCAAGATCAAATGTACGTTTATTGCTTTCGTGAGCCAGTGAAATCATTGCACTTGAACACCCAACGCTCAAATAGATCATTTAACATTAACAGTGAGAGGGAGCCCCTTTTTGAGCTCCAGATAACATGAACATGAACCATAAACAGGGTAGAGACGTTGGTGTCCAGCACAAGACTTTCCCAGAACTCATTGAAGCCAAAATCATATCATGAATTCACATGCAAGCACGCATGAGATGCCGTCAAGTAAATAATGCAAGAAACATTTCAATAATAACTTTGGAAACAGTTTAAGGTCACTCACCTCCATGTCTCAGAAACCATCCATCAAATGTCATCGCCTTACTCAAATCCAAGCCTTAGATCACAAACGCAAAGCAATCAAGCCCTTTAAAAGTTCGGACAGCACTTCCCCTAAATTTGCTTACTTTTCCAGCCGTCATGGCTTCATTATATTTCTCATTCAAACCCAAAGGTACACACACAACAACAAGTTCATTCAATAGCCATTCAGCAAGCTCTCAGAAGTACAAATATAAGTCAAGCTAGGGAAAAGTCCGGAAATGAAAGTTAAGCTCAAACCCAGAAAAACAGTTTTTGACATCATTTTGCGGTAATGGCACCAAAGGCACTACGAATATCGGATCAAGGTCCAAGACCCACCGTTTCGAAGCTAAGAGATCGGGCTACAATGTTGAAGAAGGCAACTCTGTCCAGTATCGAGTGTAACCTGGGCAAAAATGCAAGATACTACACCAGAACCGCAAAAACAGGTTCACCAATCGCATTCTGGTGCAAACATCATGAATCAACCTACCTAAGTCCAAATCCAGAAATTACAAAGCCATCCGAAAGATAAGAAACAGGGCTACATTTCATCGGAAGACCTCAACAACCAATTTGGAAGCATTCCTAACCAAAATAACCAATTACATACTCAATTCTCACATTCGGGTAAAACTAGGGCAGCAAGGGTAATTCCGTCTTTTCACAAGATACGCTGCTCGGATTGACCTGAAAATTAGAAAATTTCCAGGTTCTCACACTCATTCTTTCGGGGTGACACAAACTCCCCTCCTTAAAAGAATGTCGTCCTCGACATTCCATCTTATACCAATCAAATCGAGACATCCCGCAAGAATCACTAATATTTCATACCAAACCCACTGTCCGGCATCCTAAACTTCAAGCCTAGGATACACTACAAGAATCTGAAACCGAAGCTCTGATACCAACTGTGACGGCCCCACCTCCCCCTAAGGCGAACCAAAGGGTTCGGCGGGCCGCCTGCCCAGCTCTCGCCGGGACTCAGTCGTTCACTACAGTCCTCAAATGAATTACAATATGAATCTCAAATAATTGAACAAGTTCTTCAATAATTACATGTCATAAGCGAAGCGGAAACTAAATTTTCAACTATACATCAAATGATTCCAAATCCAAATTGTACAAGATATATGCCATCCAGCCACATGAATAAGTACTACTCGCCCTTCCTTCGCCTTGAGCCCTGTGGAGGGGAATAAAATCGTTTTGGGGTGAACTAGAAGCTCAGCGAGTAACCAGTAAAAACAGTCATCAAATATATTTCACAATAATGCATTTCAATGATGTCATGATTTCAAGATCAAATGTACGTTTATTGCTCTCGTGAGCCAGTGAAATCATTGCACTTGATCACCCAATGCTCAAATAGATCATTTAACATTAACAGTGAGAGGGAGCCCCTTTTTGAGCTCCAGATAACATGAACATGAACCATAAACAGGGTGGAGACGTTGGTGTCCAGCACAAGACTTTCTCAGAACTCATTGAAGCCAAAATCATATCATGAATTCACATGCAAGCACGCATGAGATGCCGTCGAGTAAATAATGCAAGAAACATTTCAATAATAACTTTGGAAACAGTTTAGGGTCACTCACCTCCATGGCTCAGAAACCATCCAACAAATATCATCGCCTTACTCAAATCCAAGCCTTAGATCACAAACGCAAAGCAATCAAGCCCTTTAAAAGTTCGGACAGCACTTCCCCTAAATTTGCTTACTTTTCCATCGTCATGGCTTCATTATATTTCTCATTCAAACCCAAAGGTACACACACAACAACAAGTTCATTCAATAGCCATTCAGCCAGCTCCCAGAAGTACAAACACATTTCAAGCTAGGGAAAAGTCCGGAAATGAAAGTTAAGCTCAAACCCAGAAAAATAGTTTTTGACATCATTTTACGGTAATGGCACCAAAGGCACTACGATTATCGGATGAAGTTCCAAGACCCACCGTTTCGAAGCTAAGAGATCGGGCTACAATGTTGAAGAAGGCAACTCTATCCAGTATCGAGTGTAACCAGGTCAAAAATGCAAGATACTACACCAAAACCGTAAAAACAGGTTCACCAATCGCATTCTGGTGCAAACATCATAAATCAACCTACCTAAGTCCAAATTCAGAAATTCCAAAGCCATCCGAAAGATAAGAAACAGGGCTACATTTCATCAGATGACCTCAACAACCAATTCGGAAGCATTCCCAACCAAAATAACCAATTACATACGCAATTCTCACATTCAGGTAAAACCAGGGCAGCAAGGGTAATTCCGTCTTTTCACAAGATACGCTGCTCGGATTGACCTGAAAATTAGAAAATTTCCGGGTTCTCACACTCATTCTTTCGGGGTGACACAAACTCCCCTCCTTAAAAGAATGTCGTCCTCGACATTCCATCTTATACCAATCAAGTCGAGACATCCCGCAAGAATCACTAATATTTCAGACCAAACCCACTGTCCGGCATCCTAAACTTCAAGCCTAGGATACACTACAAAAATCTGAAGCCTAAGCTCTGATACCAACTGTGACGGCCCCACCTCCCCCTAAGGCGAACCAAAGGGTTCGGCGGGCCGCCTGCCCAGCTCTCGCCGGGACTCAGTCGTTCACTACAGTCCTCAAATTAATTACAATATAAATCTCAAATATTACAACATGTTCTTCAATAATTACATGTCATAAGCGAAGCGGAAACTAAATTTTCAACTATGCATCAAATGATTGCAAATCCAAACTGTACAAGATATATGCCATCCAGCAACATGAATAAGTACTACTCGCCCTTCCTTCGCCTTGAGCCCTGTGGAGGGGAATAAAATCGTTTTGGGGTGAGCTAGAAGCTTAGCGAGTAACCAGTAAAACCAGTCATCAAATATATTTCACAGTAATGCATTTCAATGATGTCATGATTCCAAGATCAAATGTACGTTTATTGCTCTCGTGAGCCAGTGAAATCATTGCACTTGAACACCCAACGCTCAAATAGATCATTTAACATTAACAGTGAGAGGGAGCCCCTTTTTGAGCTCCAGATAACATGAACATGAACCATAAACAGGGTGAAGACGTTGGTGTCCAGCACAAGACTTTCCCAGAACTCATTGAAGCCAAAATCATATCATGAATTCACATGCAAGCACGCATGAGATGCAGTCAAGTAAATAATGCAAGAAACATTTCAATAATGACTTTGGAAACAGTTTAGGGTCACTCACCTCCATGTCTCAGAAACCAACCATCAAATGTCACCGCCTTACTCAAATCCAAGCCTTAGATCACAAACGCAAAGCAATCAAGCCCTTTAAAAGTTCGGACAGCACTTCCCCTAAATTTGCTTACTTTTCCAGCCGTCATGGCTTCATTATATTTCTCATTCAAACCCAAAGGTACACACACAACAACAAGTTCATTCAATAGCCATTCAGCAAGCTCTCAGAAGTACAAATACAAGTCCGGAAATGAAAGTTAAGCTCAAACCCAGAAAAACAGTTTTTGACATCATTTTGCGGTAATGGCACCAAAGGCACTACGATTATCGGATCAAGGTCCAAGACCCACCGTTTCGAAGCTAAGAGATCGGGCTACAATGTTGAAGAAGGCAACTCTATCCAGTATCGAGTGTAACCAGGTCAAAAATGCAAGATACTACACCAAAACCGTAAAAACAGGTTCACCAATCGCATTCTGGTGCGAACATCATAAATCAACCTACCTAAGTCCAAATTCAGAAATTCCAAAGCCATCCGAAAGATAAGAAACAGGGCTACATTTCATCGGAAGACCTCAACAACCAATTCGGAAGCATTCCCAACCAAAATAACCAATTACATACGCAATTCTCACATTCAGGTAAAACCAGGGCAGCAAGGGTAATTCCGTCTTTTCACAAGATACGCTGCTCGGATTGACCTGAAAATTAGAAAATTTCCGGGTTCTCACACTCATTCTTTCGGGGTGACACAAACTCCCCTCCTTAAAAGAATGTCGTCCTCGACATTCCATCTTATACCAATCAAGTCGAGACATCCCGCAAGAATCACTAATATTTCAGACCAAACCCACTGTCCGGCATCCTAAACTTCAAGCCTAGGATACACTACAAGAATCTGAAGCCTAAGCTCTGATACCAACTGTGACGGCCCCACCTCCCCCTAAGGCGAACCAAAGGGTTCGGCGGGCCGCCTGCCCAGCTCTCGCCGGGACTCAGTCGTTCACTACAGTCCTCAAATGAATTACAATATAAATCTCAAATATTACAACATGTTCTTCAATAATTACATGTCATAAGCGAAGCGGAAACTAAATTTTCAACTATGCATCAAATGATTGCAAATCCAAACTGTACAAGATATATGCCATCCAGCAACATGAATAAGTACTACTCGCCCTTCCTTCGCCTTGAGCCCTGTGGAGGGGAATAAAATCGTTTTGGGGTGAGCTAGAAGCTCAGCGAGTAACCAGTAAAACCAGTCATCAAATATATTTCACAGTAATGCATTTCAATGATGTCATGATTCCAAGATCAAATGTACGTTTATTGCTTTCGTGAGCCAGTGAAATCATTGCACTTGAACACCCAACGCTCAAATAGATCATTTAACATTAACAGTGAGAGGGAGCCCCTTTTTGAGCTCCAGATAACATGAACATGAACCATAAACAGGGTGGAGACGTTGGTGTCCAGCACAAGACTTTCCCAGAACTCATTGAAGCCAAAATCATATCATGAATTCACATGCAAGCACGCATGAGATGCCGTCAAGTAAATAATGCAAGAAACATTTCAATAATAACTTTGGAAACAGTTTAAGGTCACTCACCTCCATGTCTCAGAAACCATCCATCAAATGTCATCGCCTTACTCAAATCCAAGCCTTAGATCACAAACGCAAAGCAATCAAGCCCTTTAAAAGTTCGGACAGCACTTCCCCTAAATTTGCTTACTTTTCCAGCCGTCATGGCTTCATTATATTTCTCATTCAAACCCAAAGGTACACACACAACAACAAGTTCATTCAATAGCCATTCAGCAAGCTCTCAGAAGTACAAATATAAGTCAAGCTAGGGAAAAGTCCGGAAATGAAAGTTAAGCTCAAACCCAGAAAAACAGTTTTTGACATCATTTTGCGGTAATGGCACCAAAGGCACTATGAATATCGGATCAAGGTCCAAGACCCACCGTTTCGAAGCTAAGAGATCGGGCTACAATGTTGAAGAAGGCAACTCTGTCCAGTATCGAGTGTAACCGGGGCAAAAATGCAAGATACTACACCAGAACCGCAAAAACAGGTTCACCAATCGCATTCTGGTGCAAACATCATGAATCAACCTACCTAAGTCCAAATCCAGAAATTCCAAAGCCATCCGAAAGATAAGAAACAGGGCTACATTTCATCGGAAGACCTCAACAACCAATTCGGAAGCATTCCCAACCAAAATAACCAATTACATACTCAATTCTCACATTCGGGTAAAACTAGGGCAGCAAGGGTAATTCCGTCTTTTCACAAGATACGCTGCTCGGATTGACCTGAAAATTAGAAAATTTCCGGGTTCTCACACTCATTCTTTCGGGGAGACACAAACTCCCCTCCTTAAAAGAATGTCGTCCTCGACATTCCATCTTATACCAATCAAATCGAGACATCCCGCAAGAATCACTAATATTTCATACCAAACCCACTGTCCGGCATCCTAAATTCAAGCCTAGGATACACTACAAGAATCTGAAACCGAAGCTCTGATACCAACTGTGACGGCCCCACCTCCCCCTAAGGCGAACCAAAGGGTTCGGCGGGCCGCCTGCCCAGCTCTCGCCGGGACTCAGTTGTTCACTACAGTCCTCAAATGAATTACAATATGAATCTCAAATAATAGAACAAGTTCTTCAATAATTACATGTCATAAGCGAAGCGGAAACTAAATTTTCAACTATACATCAAATGATTCCAAATCCAAATTGTACAAGATATATGCCATCCAGCCACATGAATAAGTACTACTCGCCCTTCCTTCGCCTTGAGCCCTGTGGAGGGGAATAAAATCGTTTTGGGGTGAACTAGAAGCTCAGCGAGTAACCAGTAAAAACAGTCATCAAATATATTTCACAATAATGCATTTCAATGATGTCATGATTTCAAGATCAAATGTACGTTTATTGCTCTCGTGAGCCAGTGAAATCATTGCACTTGATCACCCAATGCTCAAATAGATCATTTAACATTAACAGTGAGAGGGAGCCCCTTTTTGAGCTCCAGATAACATGAACATGAACCATAAACAGGGTGGAGACGTTGGTGTCCAGCACAAGACTTTCTCAGAACTCATTGAAGCCAAAATCATATCATGAATTCACATGCAAGCACGCATGAGATGCCGTCGAGTAAATAATGCAAGAAACATTTCAATAATAACTTTGGAAACAGTTTAGGGTCACTCACCTCCATGGCTCAGAAACCATCCAACAAATATCATCGCCTTACTCAAATCCAAGCCTTAGATCACAAACGCAAAGCAATCAAGCCCTTTAAAAGTTCGGACAGCACTTCCCCTAAATTTGCTTACATTTCCATCGTCATGGCTTCATTATATTTCTCATTCAAACCCAAAGGTACACACACAACAACAAGTTCATTCAATAGCCATTCAGCCAGCTCCCAGAAGTACAAACACATTTCAATCAAGGGAAAAGTCCGGAAATGAAAGTTAAACTCAAACCCAGAAAAATAGTTTTTGACATCATTTTACGGTAATGGCACCAAAGGTACTACGATTATCGGATGAAGGTCGAAGACCCACCGTTTCGAAGCTAAGAGATCGGGCTACAATGTTGAAGAAGGCAACTCTATCCAGTATCGATTGTAACCAGGTCAAAAATGCAAGATACTGCACCAAAACCGTAAAAACAGGTTCACCAATCGCATTCTGGTGCAAACATCATAAATCAACCTACCTAAGTCCAAATTCAGAAATTCCAAAGCCATCCGAAAGATAAGAAACAGGGCTACATTTCATCGGAAGACCTCAACAACCAATTCGGAAGCATTCCCAACCAAAATAACCAATTACATACGCAATTCTCACATTCAGGTAAAACCAGGGCAGCAAGGGTAATTCCGTCTTTTCACAAGATACGCTGCTCGGATTGACCTGAAAATTAGAAAATTTCCGGGTTCTCACACTCATTCTTTCGGGGTGACACAAACTCCCCTCCTTAAAAGAATGTCGTCCTCGACATTCCATCTTATACCAATCAAGTCGAGACATCCCGCAAGAATCACTAATATTTCAGACCAAACCCACTGTCCGGCATCCTAAACTTCAAGCCTAGGATACACTACAAGAATCTGAAGCCTAAGCTCTGATACCAACTGTGACGGCCCTACCTCCCCCTAAGGCGAACCAAAGGGTTCGGCGGGCCGCCTGCCCAGCTCTCGCCGGGACTCAGTCGTTCACTACAGTCCTCAAATGAATTACAATATAAATCTCAAATATTACAACATGTTCTTCAATAATTACATGTCATAAGCGAAGCGGAAACTAAATTTTTAACTATGCATCAAATGATTGCAAATCCAAACTGTACAAGATATATGCCATCCAGCAACATGAATAAGTACTACTCGCCCTTCCTTCGCCTTGAGCCCTGTGGAGGGGAATAAAATCGTTTTGGGGTGAGCTAGAAGCTCAGCGAGTAACCAGTAAAAGCAGTCATCAGATATATTTCACAATAATGCATTTCAATGATGTCATGATTCCAAGATCAAATGTACGTTTATTGCTCTCGTGAGCCAGTGAAATCATTGCACTTGAACACCCAACGCTCAAATAGATCATTTAACATTAACAGTGAGAGGGAGCCCCTTTTTGAGCTCCAGATAACATGAACATGAACCATAAACAGGGTGAAGACGTTGGTGTCTAGCACAAGACTTTCCCAGAACTCATTGAAGCCAAAATCATATCATGAATTCACATGCAAGCACGCATGAGATGCCGTCAAGTAAATAATGCAAGAAACATTTCAATAATGACTTTGGAAACAGTTTAGGGTCACTCACCTCCATGTCTCAGAAACCAACCATCAAATATCACCGCCTTACTCAAATCCAAGCCTTAGATCACAAACGCAAAGCAATCAAGCCCTTTAAAAGTTCGGACAGCACTTCCCCTAAATTTGCTTACTTTTCCAGCCGTCATGGCTTCATTATATTTCTCATTCAAACCCAAAGGTACACACACAACAACAAGTTCATTCAATAGCCATTCAGCAAGCTCTCAGAAGTACAAATACAAGTCCGGAAATGAAAGTTAAGCTCAAACCCAGAAAAATAGTTTTTGACATCATTTTGCGGTAATGGCACCAAAGGCACTACGATTATCGGATCAAGGTCCAAGACCCACCGTTTCGAAGCTAAGAGATCGGGCTACAATGTTGAAGAAGGCAACTCTGTCCAGTATCGAGTGTAACCTGGGCAAAAATGCAAGATACTACACCAGAACCGCAAAAACAGGTTCACCAATCGCATTCTGGTGCAAACATCATGAATCAACCTACCTAAGTCCAAATCCAGAAATTCCAAAGCCATCCGAAAGATAAGAAACAGGGCTACATTTCATCGGAAGACCTCAACAACCAATTCGGAAGCATTCCCAACCAAAATAACCAATTACATACTCAATTCTCACATTCGGGTAACACCAGGGCAACAAGGGTAATTCCGTCTTTTCACAAGATACGCTGCTCGGATTGACCTGAAAATTAGAAAATTTCCGGGTTCTCACACTCATTCTTTCGGGGTGACACAAACTCCCCTCCTTAAAAGAATGTCGTCCTCGACATTCCATCTTATACCAATCAAGTCGAGACATCCCGCAAGAATCACAAATATTTCAGACCAAACCCACTGTCCGGCATCCTAAACTTCAAGCCTAGGATACACTACAAGAATCTGAAACCGAAGCTCTGATACCAACTGTGACGGCCCCACCTCCCCCTAAGGCGAACCAAAGGGTTCGGCGGGCCGCCTGCCCAGCTCTCGCCGGGACTCAGTCGTTCACTACAGTCCTCAAATGAATTACAATATAAATCTCAAATATTACAACATGTTCTTCAATAATTACATGTCATAAGCGAAGCGGAAACTAAATTTTCAACTATGCATCAAATGATTCCAAATCTAAACTGTACAAGATATATGCCATCCAGCAACATGAATAAGTACTACTCGCCCTTCCTTCGCCTTGAGCCCTGTGGAGGGGAATAAAATCGTTTTGGGGTGAGCTAGAAGCTCAGCGAGTAACCAGTAAAAGCAGTCATCAAATATATTTCACAATAATGCATTTCAATGATGTCATGATTCCAAGATCAAATGTACGTTTATTGCTCTCGTGAGCCAGTGAAATCATTGCACTTGAACACCCAACGCTCAAATAGATCATTTAACATTAACAGTGAGTGGGAGCCCCTTTTTGAGCTCCAGATAACATGAACATGAACCATAAACAGGGTGGAGACGTTGGTGTCCAGCACAAGACTTTCCCAGAACTCATTGAAGCCAAAATCATATCATGAATTCACATGCAAGCACGCATGAGATGCCGTCAAGTAAATAATGCAAGAAACATTTCAATAATAACTTTGGAAACAGTTTAGGGTCACTCACCTCCATGTCTCAGAAACCATCCATCAAATATCACCGCCTTACTCAAATCCAAGCCTTAGATCACAAACGCAAAGCAATCAAGCCCTTTAAAAGTTCGGACAGCACTTCCCCTAAATTTGCTTACTTTTCCAGCCGTCATGGCTTCATTATATTTCTCATTCAAACCCAAAGGTACACACACAACAACAAGTTCATTCAATAGCCATTCAGCAAGCTCTCAGAAGTACAAATACAAGTCAAGCTAGGGAAAAGTCCGGAAATGAAAGTTAAGCTCAAACCCAGAAAAACAGTTTTTGACATCATTTTGCGGTAATGGCACCAAAGGCACTACGATTATCGGATCAAGGTCCAAGACCCACCGTTTCGAAGCTAAGAGATCGGGCTACAATGTTGAAGAAGGCAACTCTGTCCAGTATCGAGTGTAACCTGGGCAAAAATGCAAGATACTACACCAGAACCGCAAAAACAGGTTCACCAATCGCATTCTGCTGCAAACATCATGAATCAACCTACCTAAGTCCAAATCCAGAAATTCCAAAGCCATCCGAAAGATAAGAAACAGGGCTACATTTCATCGGAAGACCTCAACAACCAATTCGGAAGCATTCCCAACCAAAATAACCAATTACATACTCAATTCTCACATTCGGGTAAAACCAGGGCAGCAAGGGTAATTCCGTCTTTTCACAAGATACGCTGCTCGGATTGACCTGAAAATTAGAAAATTTCCGGGTTCTCACACTCATTCTTTCGGGGTGACACAAACTCCCCTCCTTAAAAGAATGTCGTCCTCGACATTCCATCTTATACCAATCAAGTCGAGACATCCCGCAAGAATCACTAATATTTCAGACCAAACCCACTGTCCGGCATCCTAAACTTCAAGCCTAGGATACACTACAAGAATCTGAAACCTAAGCTCTGATACCAACTGTGACGGCCCCACCTCCCCCTAAGGCGAACCAAAGGGTTCGGCGGGCCGCCTGCCCAGCTCTCGCCGGGACTCAGTCGTTCACTACAGTCCTCAAATGAATTACAATATAAATCTCAAATATTACAACATGTTCTTCAATAATTACATGTCATAAGCGAAGCGGAAACTAAATTTTCAACTTACATCAAATGATTCCAAATCCAAACTGTACAAGATATATGCCATCCAGCCACATGAATAAGTACTACTCGCCCTTCCTTCGCCTTGAGCCCTGTGGAGGGGAATAAAATCGTTTTGGGGTGAGCTAGAAGCTCAGCGAGTAACCAGTAAAAGCAGTCATCAAATATATTTCACAATAATGCATTTCAATGATGTCATGATTCCAAGATCAAATGTACATTTATTGCTCTCGTGAGCCAGTGAAATCATTGCACTTGAACACCCAACGCTCAAATAGATCATTTAACATTAACAGTGAGAGGGAGCCCCTTTTTGAGCTCCAGATAACATGAACATGAACCATAAACAGGGTGGAGACGTTGGTGTCCAGCACAAGACTTTCTCAGAACTCATTGAAGCCAAAATCATATCATGAATTCACATGCAAGCACAAATGAGATGCCGTCGAGTAAATAATGCAAGAAACATTTCAATAATAACTTTGGAAACAGTTTAGGGTCACTCACCTCCATGGCTCAGAAACCATCCAACAAATATCATCGCCTTACTCAAATCCAAGCCTTAGATCACAAACGCAAAGCAATCAAGCCCTTTAAAAGTTCGGACAGCACTTCCCCTAAATTTGCTTACTTTTCCATCGTCATGGCTTCATTATATTTCTCATTCAAACCCAAAGGTACACACACAACAACAAGTTCATTCAATAGCCATTCAGCCAGCTCCCAGAAGTACAAACACATTTCAAGCTAGGGAAAAGTCCGGAAATGAAAGTTAAGCTCAAACCCAGAAAAATAGTTTTTGACATCATTTTACGGTAATGGCACCAAAGGTACTACGATTATCGGATGAAGGTCGAAGACCCACCGTTTCGAAGCTAAGAGATCGGGCTACAATGTTGAAGAAGGCAACTCTATCCAGTATCGAGTGTAACCAGGTCAAAAATGCAAGATACTACACCAAAACCGTAAAAACAGGTTCACCAATCGCATTCTGGTGCAAACATCATAAATCAACCTACCTAAGTCCAAATTCAGAAATTCCAAAGCCATCCGAAAGATAAGAAACAGGGCTACATTTCATCGGAAGACCTCAACAACCAATTCGGAAGCATTCCCAACCAAAATAACCAATTACATACGCAATTCTCACATTCAGGTAAAACCAGGGCAGCAAGGGTAATTCCGTCTTTTCACAAGATACGCTGCTCGGATTGACCTGAAAATTAGAAAATTTCCGGGTTCTCACACTCATTCTTTCGGGGTGACACAAACTCCCCTCCTTAAAAGAATGTCGTCCTCGACATTCCATCTTATACCAATCAAGTCGAGACATCCCGCAAGAATCACTAATATTTCAGACCAAACCCACTGTCCGGCATCCTAAACTTCAAGCCTAGGATACACTACAAGAATCTGAAGCCTAAGCTCTGATACCAACTGTGACGGCCCCACCTCCCCCTAAGGCGAACCAAAGGGTTCGGCGGGCCGCCTGCCCAGCTCTCGCCGGGACTCAGTCGTTCACTACAGTCCTCAAATGAATTACAATATAAATCTCAAATATTACAACATGTTCTTCAATAATTACATGTCATAAGCGAAGCGGAAACTAAATTTTTAACTATGCATCAAATGATTGCAAATCCAAACTGTACAAGATATATGCCATCCAGCAACATGAATAAGTACTACTCGCCCTTCCTTCGCCTTGAGCCCTGTGGAGGGGAATAAAATCGTTTTGGGGTGAGCTAGAAGCTCAGCGAGTAACCAGTAAAAGCAGTCATCAGATATATTTCACAATAATGCATTTCAATGATGTCATGATTCCAAGATCAAATGTACGTTTATTGCTCTCGTGAGCCAGTGAAATCATTGCACTTGAACACCCAACGCTCAAATAGATCATTTAACATTAACAGTGAGAGGGAGCCCCTTTTTGAGCTCCAGATAACATGAACATGAACCATAAACAGGGTGAAGACGTTGGTGTCCAGCACAAGACTTTCCCAGAACTCATTGAAGCCAAAATCATATCATGAATTCACATGCAAGCACGCATGAGATGCCGTCAAGTAAATAATGCAAGAAACATTTCAATAATGACTTTGGAAACAGTTTAGGGTCACTCACCTCCATGTCTCAGAAACCAACCATCAAATATCACCGCCTTACTCAAATCCAAGCCTTAGATCACAAACGCAAAGCAATCAAGCCCTTTAAAAGTTCGGACAGCACTTCCCCTAAATTTGCTTACTTTTTCAGCCGTCATGGCTTCATTATATTTCTCATTCAAACCCAAAGGTACACACACAACAACAAGTTCATTCAATAGCCATTCAGCAAGCTCTCAGAAGTACAAATACAAGTCCGGAAATGAAAGTTAAGCTCAAACCCAGAAAAATAGTTTTTGACATCATTTTGCGGTAATGGCACCAAAGGCACTACGATTATCGGATCAAGGTCCAAGACCCACCGTTTCGAAGCTAAGAGATCGGGCTACAATGTTGAAGAAGGCAACTCTGTCCAGTATCGAGTGTAACCTGGGCAAAAATGCAAGATACTACACCAGAACCGCAAAAACAGGTTCACCAATCGCATTGTGGTGCAAACATCATGAATCAACCTACCTAAGTCCAAATCCAGAAATTCCAAAGCCATCCGAAAGATAAGAAACAGGGCTACATTTCATCGGAAGACCTCAACAACCAATTCGGAAGCATTCCCAACCAAAATAACCAATTACATACTCAATTCTCACATTTGGGTAACACCAGGGCAACAAGGGTAATTCCGTCTTTTCACAAGATACGCTGCTCGGATTGACCTGAAAATTAGAAAATTTCCGGGTTCTCACACTCATTCTTTCGGGGTGACACAAACTCCCCTCCTTAAAAGAATGTCGTCCTCGACATTCCATCTTATACCAATCAAGTCGAGACATCCCGGAAGAATCACAAATATTTCAGACCAAACCCACTGTCCGGCATCCTAAACTTCAAGCCTAGGATACACTACAAGAATCTGAAACCGAAGCTCTGATACCAACTGTGACGGCCCCATCTCCCCCTAAGGCGAACCAAAGGGTTCGGCGGGCCGCCTGCCCAGCTCTCGCCGGGACTCAGTCGTTCACTACAGTCCTCAAATGAATTACAATATAAATCTCAAATATTACAACATGTTCTTCAATAATTACATGTCATAAGCGAAGCGGAAACTAAATTTTCAACTATGCATCAAATGATTCCAAATCTAAACTGTACAAGATATATGCCATCCAGCAACATGAATAAGTACTACTCGCCCTTCCTTCGCCTTGAGCCCTGTGGAGGGGAATAAAATCGTTTTGGGGTGAGATAGAAGCTCAGCGAGTAACCAGTAAAAGCAGTCATCAAATATATTTCACAATAATGCATTTCAATGATGTCATGATTCCAAGATCAAATGTACGTTTATTGCTCTCGTGAGCCAGTGAAATCATTGCACTTGAACACCCAACGCTCAAATAGATCATTTAACATTAACAGTGAGTGGGAGCCCCTTTTTGAGCTCCAGATAACATGAACATGAACCATAAACAGGGTGGAGACGTTGGTGTCCAGCACAAGACTTTCCCAGAACTCATTGAAGCCAAAATCATATCATGAATTCACATGCAAGCACGCATGAGATGCCGTCAAGTAAATAATGCAAGAAACATTTCAATAATAACTTTGGAAACAGTTTAGGGTCACTCACCTCCATGTCTCAGAAACCATCCATCAAATATCACCGCCTTACTCAAATCCAAGCCTTAGATCACAAACGCAAAGCAATCAAGCCCTTTAAAAGTTCGGACAGCACTTCCCCTAAATTTGCTTACTTTTCCAGCCGTCATGGCTTCATTATATTTCTCATTCAAACCCAAAGGTACACACACAACAACAAGTTCATTCAATAGCCATTCAGCAAGCTCTCAGAAGTACAAATACAAGTCAAGCTAGGGAAAAGTCCGGAAATGAAAGTTAAGCTCAAACCCAGAAAAACAGTTTTTGACATCATTTTGCGGTAATGGCACCAAAGGCACTACGATTATCGGATCAAGGTCCAAGACCCACCGTTTCGAAGCTAAGAGATCGGGCTACAATGTTGAAGAAGGCAACTCTGTCCAGTATCGAGTGTAACCTGGGCAAAAATGCAAGATACTACACCAGAACCGCAAAAACAGGTTCACCAATCGCATTGTGGTGCAAACATCATGAATCAACCTACCTAAGTCCAAATCCAGAAATTCCAAAGCCATCCGAAAGCTAAGAAACAGGGCTACATTTCATCGGAAGACCTCAACAACCAATTCGGAAGCATTCCCAACCAAAATAATTAATTACATACTCAATTCTCACATTCGGGTAACACCAGGGCAGCAAGGGTAATTCCGTCTTTTCACAAGATACGCTGCTCGGATTGACCTGAAAATTAGAAAATTTCCGGGTTCTCACACTCATTCTTTCGGGGTGACACAAACTCCCCTCCTTAAAAGAAGGTCGTCCTCGACATTCCATCCTATACCAATCAAGTCGAGACATCCCGCAAGAATCACTAATATTTCAGACCAAACCCACTGTCCGGCATCCTAAACTTCAAGCCTAGGATACACTACAAGAATCTGAAACCGAAGCTCTGATACCAACTGTGACGGCCCCACCTCCCCCTAAGGCGAACCAAAGGGTTCGGCGGGCCGCCTGCCCAGCTCTCGCCGGGACTCAGTCGTTCACTACAGTCCTCAAATGAATTACAATATAAATCTCAAATATTACAACATGTTCTTCAATAATTACATGTCATAAGCGAAGCGGAAACTAAATTTTCAACTATGCATCAAATGATTCCAAATCTAAACTGTACAAGATATATGCCATCCAGCAACATGAATAAGTACTACTCGCCCTTCCTTCGCCTTGAGCCCTGTGGAGGGGAATAAAATCGTTTTGGGGTGAGCTAGAAGCTCAGCGAGTAACCAGTAAAAGCAGTTATCAAATATATTTCACAATAATGCATTTCAATGATGTCATGATTCCAAGATCAAATGTACGTTTATTGCTCTCGTGAGCCAGTGAAATCATTGCACTTGATCACCCAACGCTCAAATAGATCATTTAACATTAACAGTGAGAGGGAGCCCCTTTTTGAGCTCCAGATAACATGAACATGAACCATATACAGGGTGGAGACGTTGGTGTCCAGCACAAGACTTTCCCAGAACTCATTGAAGCCAAAATCATATCATGAATTCACATGCAAGCACGCATGAGATGCCGTCGAGTAAATAATGCAAGAAACATTTCAATAATAACTTTGAAAACAGTTTAGGGTCACTCACCTCCATGGCTCAGAAACCATCCATCAAATATCATCGCCTTACTCAAATCCAAGCCTTAGATCACAAACGCAAAGCGATCAAGCCCTTTAAAATTTTGGACAGCACTTCCCCTAAATTTGCTTACTTTTCCACCCGTCATGGCTTCATTATATTTCTCATTCAAACCCAAAGGTACACACACAACAAAAAGTTCATTCAATAGCCATTCAGCAAGCTCCCAGAAGTACAAATACAAGTCAAGCTAGGGAAAAGTCCGGAAATGAAAGTTAAGCTCAAACCCAGAAAAACAGTTTTTGACATCATTTTGCGGTAATGGCACCAAAGGCACTACGATTATCGGATCAAGGTCCAAGACCCACCGTTTCGAAGCTAAGAGATCGGGCTACAATGTTGAAGAAGGCAACTCTGTCCAGTATCGAGTGTAACCTGGGCAAAAATGCAAGATACTACACCAGAACCGCAAAAACAGGTTCACCAATCGCATTCTGGTGCAAACATCATGAATCAACCTACCTAAGTCCAAATCCAGAAATTCCAAAGCCATCCGAAAGATAAGAAACAGGGCTACATTTCATCGGAAGACCTCAACAACCAATTCGGAAGCATTCCCAACCAAAATAACCAATTACATACTCAATTCTCACATTCGGGTAAAACCAGGGCAGCAAGGGTAATTCCGTCTTTTCACAAGATACGCTGCTCGGATTGACCTGAAAATTAGAAAATTTCCGGGTTCTCACACTCATTCTTTCGGGGTGACACAAACTCCCCTCCTTAAAAGAATGTCGTCCTCGACATTCCATCTTATACCAATCAAGTCGAGACATCCCGCAAGAATCACTAATATTTCAGACCAAACCCACTGTCCGGCATCCTAAACTTCAAGCCTAGGATACACTACAAGAATCTGAAACCTAAGCTCTGATACCAACTGTGACGGCCCCACCTCCCCCTAAGGCGAACCAAAGGGTTCGGCGGGCCGCCTGCCCAGCTCTCGCCGGGACTCAGTCGTTCACTACAGTCCTCAAATGAATTACAATATAAATCTCAAATATTACAACATGTTCTTCAATAATTACATGTCATAAGCGAAGCGGAAACTAAATTTTCAACTTACATCAAATGATTCCAAATCCAAACTGTACAAGATATATGCCATCCAGCCACATGAATAAGTACTACTCGCCCTTCCTTCGCCTTGAGCCCTGTGGAGGGGAATAAAATCGTTTTGGGGTGAGCTAGAAGCTCAGCGAGTAACCAGTAAAAGCAGTCATCAAATATATTTCACAATAATGCATTTCAATGATGTCATGATTCCAAGATCAAATGTACGTTTATTGCTCTCGTGAGCCAGTGAAATCATTACACTTGAACACCCAACGCTCAAATAGATCATTTAACATTAACAGTGAGAGGGAGCCCCTTTTTGAGCTGCAGATAACATGGACACGAACCATAAACAGGGTGGAGACGTTGGTGTCCAGTACAAGACTTTCCCGGAACTCATTGAAGCCAAAATCATATCATGAATTCACATGCAAGCACGCATGAGATGCCGTCGAGTAAATAATGCAAAAAACATTTCAATAATAACTTTGGAAACAATTTAGGGTCACTCACCTCCATGGCTCAGAAACCATCCATCAAATATCATCGCCTTACTCAAATCCAAGCCTTAGATCACAAACGCAAAGCAATCAAGCCCTTTGAAAGTACGGACAGCACTTCCCCTAAATTTGCTTACTTTTCCAGCCATCATGGCTTCATTATATTTCTCATTCAAACCCAAAGGTACACACACAACAACAAGTTCATTCATTAGCCATTCAGCAAGCTCCCAGAAGTACAAACACATTTCAAGCTTGGGAAAAGTCCGGAAATGAAAGTTAAGCTCAAACCCAGAAAAATAGTTTTTGACATCATTTTGCGGTAATGGCACCAAAGGCACTACGATTATCGGATGAAGGTCAAAGACCCACCGTTTCGAAACTAAGAGATCGGGCTACAATGCTGAAGAAGGCAACTCTGTCCAGTATCGAGTGTAACCAGGTTAAAAATGCAAGATACTACACCAGAACCGCAAAAACAGGTTCACCAATCGCATTGTGGTGCAAACATCATGAATCAACCTACCTAAGTCCAAATCCAGAAATTCCAAAGCCATCCGAAAGCTAAGAAACAGGGCTACATTTCATCAGAAGACCTCAACAACCAATTCGGAAGCATTCCCAACCAAAATAATCAATTACAGACGCAATTCTCACATTCGGGTAAAACCAGGGCAACAAGGGTAATTCCGTCTTTTCACAAGATACAAGGCTCGGATTGACCTGAAAATTGGAAAATTTTCGGATCTCACACTCATTCTTTCGGGGCGTCACAAACTTCCCTCCTTAAAAGAAGGTCGTCCTCGACATTCCATCCTATACCAATCAAGTCGAGACATCCCGCAAGAATCACTAATATTTCAGACCAAACCCACAGTCCGGCATCATAAACTTCAAATCTAGGATACGCTACAAGAATCTGAAACCTAAGCTCTGATACCAACTGTGACGGCCCCACCTCCCCCTAAGGCGAACCAAAGGGTTCGGCGGGCCGCCTGCCCATCTCTCGCCGGGACTCAGTCGTTCCCTACAGTCCTCAAATGAATTACAATATAAATCTCAAATATTACAACATGTTCTTCAATAATTACATGTCATAAGCGAAGCGGAAACTAAATTTTCAACTTACATCAAATGATTCCAAATCCAAACTGTACAAGATATATGCCATCCAGCCACATGAATAAGTACTACTCGCCCTTCCTTCGCCTTGAGCCCTGTGGAGGGGAATAAAATCGTTTTGGGGTGAGCTAGAAGCTCAGCGAGTAACCAGTAAAAGCAGTTATCAAATATATTTCACAATAATGCATTTCAATGATGTCATGATTCCAAGATCAAATGTACGTTTATTGCTCTCGTGAGCCAGTGAAATCATTGCACTTGATCACCCAACGCTCAAATAGATCATTTAACATTAACAGTGAGAGGGAGCCCCTTTTTGAGCTCCAGATAACATGAACATGAACCATATACAGGGTGGAGACGTTGGTGTCCAGCACAAGACTTTCCCAGAACTCATTGAAGCCAAAATCATATCATGAATTCACATGCAAGCACGTATGAGATGCCGTCGAGTAAATAAT
The DNA here is from genome assembly GCF_036785885.1 of Coffea arabica. Classification (NCBI taxonomy): domain Eukaryota; kingdom Viridiplantae; phylum Streptophyta; class Magnoliopsida; order Gentianales; family Rubiaceae; genus Coffea; species Coffea arabica. The sequence goes on along the minus strand of NC_092318.1, from coordinate 17,924,890 downwards.
GCAAGAAACATTTCAATAATAACTTTGAAAACAGTTTAGGGTCACTCACCTCCATGGCTCAGAAACCATCCATCAAATATCATCGCCTTACTCAAATCCAAGCCTTAGATCACAAACGCAAAGCAATCAAGCCCTTTAAAAGTTCGGACAGCACTTACCCTAAATTTGCTTAGTTTTCCAGCCGTCATGGCTTCATTATATTTCTCATTCAAACCCAAAGGTACACACACAACAACAAGTTCATTCAATAGCCATTCAGCAAGCTCCCAGAAGTACAAATACAAGTCAAGCTAGGAAAAAGTCCGGAAATGAAAGTTAGGCTCAAACCCAGAAAAATAGTTTTTGACATCATTTTCCGGTAATGGCACCAAAGGCACTACGATTATCAGATGAAGGTCCAAGACCCACCGTTTCGAAGCTAAGAGATCGGGCTACAATGTTGAAGAAGGAAACTCTGTCCAGTATCGAGTGTAACTATGTCAAAAATGCAAGATACTACACCAGAACCGTAAAAATAGGTTCACCAATCGCATTCTGGTGCAAACATCATAAATCAACCTACCTAAGTCCAAATCCATAAATTCCAAAGCCATTCGAAAGCTAAGAAACAGGGCTACATTTCATCAGAAGACCTCAACAACCAATTCGAAAGCATTCCCAACCAAAATAACCAATTACATACGCAATTCTCACATTCGGGTAAAACCAGGGCAGCAAGGGTAATTTCATCATTTCACAAGATACGCTGCTCGGATTGACCTGAAAATTAGAAAATTTCCGGGTTCTCACACTCATTCTTTCGGGGCATCACAAACTCCCCTCCTTAAAAGAATGTCGTCCTCGACATTCCATCCTATACCAATCAAGTCGAGACATCCCGCAAGAATCACTAATATTTCAGACCAAACCCACTGTCCGGCATCCTAAACTTCAAGCCTAGGATACACTCCAAGAATCTGAAGCCTAAGCTCTGATACCAACTGTGACGGCCCCACCTCCCCCTAAAGCGAACCAAAGGGTTCGGCGGGCCGCCTGCCCAGCTCTCGCCGGGACTCAGTCGTTCACTACAGTCCTCAAATGAATTACAATATAAATCTCAAATATTACAACATGTTCTTCAATAATTACATGTCATAAGCGAAACGGAAACTAAATTTTCAACTATACATCAAATGATTCCAAATCCAAACTGTACAAGATATATGCCATCCAGCCACATGAATAAGTACTACTCGCCCTTCCTTCGCCTTGAGCCCTGTGGAGGGGAATAAAATCGTTTTGGGGTGAGCTAGAAGCTCAGCGAGTAACCAGTAAAAGCAGTCATCAAATATATTTCACAATAATGCATTTCAATGATGTCATGATTCCAAGATCAAATGTACGTTTATTGCTCTCGTGAGCCAGTGAAATCATTACACTTGAACACCCAACGCTCAAATAGATCATTTAACATTAACAGTGAGAGGGAGCCCCTTTTTGAGCTGCAGATAACATGGACACGAACCATAAACAGGGTGGAGACGTTGGTGTCCAGTACAAGACTTTCCCGGAACTCATTGAAGCCAAAATCATATCATGAATTCACATGCAAGCACGCATGAGATGCCGTCGAGTAAATAATGCAAAAAACATTTCAATAATAACTTTGGAAACAATTTAGGGTCACTCACCTCCATGGCTCAGAAACCATCCATCAAATATCATCGCCTTACTCAAATCCAAGCCTTAGATCACAAACGCAAAGCAATCAAGCCCTTTGAAAGTACGGACAGCACTTCCCCTAAATTTGCTTACTTTTCCAGCCATCATGGCTTCATTATATTTCTCATTCAAACCCAAAGGTACACACACAACAACAAGTTCATTCATTAGCCATTCAGCAAGCTCCCAGAAGTACAAACACATTTCAAGCTTGGGAAAAGTCCGGAAATGAAAGTTAAGCTCAAACCCAGAAAAATAGTTTTTGACATCATTTTACGGTAATGGCACCAAAGGCACTACGATTATCGGATGAAGGTCAAAGACCCACCGTTTCGAAACTAAGAGATCGGGCTACAATGCTGAAGAAGGCAACTCTGTCCAGTATCGAGTGTAACCAGGTCAAAAATGCAAGATACTACACCAGAACCGCAAAAACAGGTTCACCAATCGCATTGTGGTGCAAACATCATGAATCAACCTACCTAAGTCCAAATCCAGAAATTCCAAAGCCATCCGAAAGCTAAGAAACAGGGCTACATTTCATCAGAAGACCTCAACAACCAATTCGGAAGCATTCCCAACCAAAATAATCAATTACAGACGCAATTCTCACATTCGGGTAAAACCAGGGCAGCAAGGGTAATTCCGTCTTTTCACAAGATACAAGGCTCGGATTGACCTGAAAATTGGAAAATTTTCGGATCTCACACTCATTCTTTCGGGGCGTCACAAACTTCCCTCCTTAAAAGAAGGTCGTCCTCGACATTCCATCCTATACCAATCAAGTCGAGACATCCCGCAAGAATCACTAATATTTCAGACCAAACCCACAGTCCGGCATCATAAACTTCAAATCTAGGATACGCTACAAGAATCTGAAACCTAAGCTCTGATACCAACTGTGACGGCCCCACCTCCCCCTAAGGCGAACCAAAGGGTTCGGCGGGCCGCCTGCCCAGCTCTCGCCGGGACTCAGTCGTTCCCTACAGTCCTCAAATGAATTACAATATAAATCTCAAATATTACAACATGTTCTTCAATAATTACATGTCATAAGCGAAGCGGAAACTAAATTTTCAACTTACATCAAATGATTCCAAATCCAAACTGTACAAGATATATGCCATCCAGCCACATGAATAAGTACTACTCGCCCTTCCTTCGCCTTGAGCCCTGTGGAGGGGAATAAAATCGTTTTGGGGTGAGCTAGAAGCTCAGCGAGTAACCAGTAAAAGCAGTTATCAAATATATTTCACAATAATGCATTTCAATGATGTCATGATTCCAAGATCAAATGTACGTTTATTGCTCTCGTGAGCCAGTGAAATCATTGCACTTGATCACCCAACGCTCAAATAGATCATTTAACATTAACAGTGAGAGGGAGCCCCTTTTTGAGCTCCAGATAACATGAACATGAACCATATACAGGGTGGAGACGTTGGTGTCCAGCACAAGACTTTCCCAGAACTCATTGAAGCCAAAATCATATCATGAATTCACATGCAAGCACGTATGAGATGCCGTCGAGTAAATAATGCAAGAAACATTTCAATAATAACTTTGAAAACAGTTTAGGGTCACTCACCTCCATGGCTCAGAAACCATCCATCAAATATCATCGCCTTACTCAAATCCAAGCCTTAGATCACAAACGCAAAGCGATCAAGCCCTTTAAAATTTTGGACAGCACTTCCCCTAAATTTGCTTACTTTTCCACCCGTCATGGCTTCATTATATTTCTCATTCAAACCCAAAGGTACACACACAACAACAAGTTCATTCAATAGCCATTCAGCAAGCTCCCAGAAGTACAAATACAAGTCAAGCTAGGGAAAAGTCCGGAAATGAAAGTTAAGCTCAAACCCAGAAAAATAGTTTTTGACATCATTTTGCGGTAATGGCACCAAAGGCACTACGATTATCGAATGAAGGTCCAAGACCCACCGTTTCGAAGCTAAGAGATCGGGCTACAATGTTGAAGAAGGTAACTCTGTCCAGTATCGAGTGTAACCAGGTCAAAAATGCAAGATACTACACCAGAACCGTAAAAATAGGTTCACCTATCGCATTCTGGTTCAAACATCATAAATCAACCTACCTAAGTCCAAATCCAGAAATTCCAAAGCCATCCGAAAGCTAAGAAACAGGGCTACATTTCATCAGGAGACGTCAACAACCAATTCGGAAGCATTCCCAACCAAAATAACCAATTACATACGCCATTCTCACATTCGGGTAAAACCAGGGCAGCAAGGGTAATTCCTTCTTTTCACAAGATACGCTGCTCGGATTTACCGGAAAATTAGAAAATTTTCGGGTTCTCACACTCATTCTTTCGGGGCGTCACAAACTCCCCTCCTTAAAAGAATGTCGTCCTCGACATTCCATCTTGTACCAATCAAGTCGAGACATCCCGCAAGAATCACTAATATTTCAGACCAAACCCACAATCCGGCAACCTAAACTTCAAGCCTAGGATACACTACAAGAATCTGAAGCCTAAGCTCTGATACCAACTGTGACGGCCCCACCTCCCCCTAAGGCGAACCAAAGGGTTCGGCGGGCCGCCTGCCCAGCTCTCGCCGGGACTCAGTCGTACACTACAGTCCTCAAATGAATTACAATATAAATCTCAAATATTACAACATGTTCTTCAATAATTACATGTCATAAGCGAAGCGGAAACTAAATTTTCAACTTACATCAAATGATTCCAAATCCAAACTGTACAAGATATATGCCATCCAGCCACATGAATAAGTACTACTCGCCCTTCCTTCGCCTTGAGCCCTGTGGAGGGGAATAAAATCGTTTTGGGGTGAGATAGAAGCTCAGCGAGTAACCAGTAAAAACAGTTATCAAATATATTTCACAATAATGCATTTCAATGATGTCATGATTCCAAGATCAAATGTACGTTTATTGCTCTCGTGAGCCAGTGAAATCATTGCACTTGAACACCCAACGCTCAAATAGATCATTTCACATTAACAGTGAGAGGGAGCCCCTTTTTGAGCTCCAGATAACATGAACATGAACCATATACTGGGTGGAGACGTTGGTGTCCAGCACAAGACTTTCCCAGAACTCATTGAAGCCAAAATCATATCATGAATTCACATGCAAGCACGCATGAGATGCCGTCGAGTAAATAATGCAAGAAACATTTCAATAATAACTTTGAAAACAGTTTAGGGTCACTCACCTCCATGGCTCAGAAACCATCCATCAAATATCATCGCCTTACTCAAATCCAAGCCTTAGATCACAAACGCAAAGCAATCAAGCCCTTTAAAAGTTCAGACAGCACTTCCCCTAATTTACTTACTTTTTCAGCCGTCATGGCTTCATTATATTTCTCATTCAAACCCAAAGGTACACACACAACAACAAGTTCATTCAATAGCGATTCAGCAACCTCCCAGAAGTACAAATACAAGTCAAGCTTGGGAAAAGTCCAGAAATGAAAGTTAAGCTCAAACCCAGAAAAATAGTTTTTGACATCATTTTGCGGTAATGGCACCAAAGGCACTACGATTATCGGATGAAGGTCCAAGACCCACCGTTTCGAAACTAAGAGATCGGGCTACAATGCTGAAGAAGGCAACTCTGTCCAGTATCGAGTGTAACCAGGTCAAAAATGCAAGATACTACACCAGAACCGCAAAAACAGGTTCACCAATCGCATTGTGGTGCAAACATCATGAATCAACCTACCTAAGTCCAAGTACAGAAATTCCAAAGCCATCCGAAAGCTAAGAAACAGGGCTACATTTCATCAGAAGACCTCAACAACCAATTCGGAAGCATTCCCAACCAAAATAATCAATTACAGACGCAATTCTCACATTCGGGTAAAACCAGGGCAGCAAGGGTAATTCCGTCTTTTCACAAGATACAAGGCTCGGATTGACCTGAAAATTAGAAAATTTTCGGATCTCAGACTCATTCTTTCGGGGCGTCATAAACTTCCCTCCTTAAAAGAAGTTCGTCCTCGACATTCCATCTTGTACCAATCAAGTCGAGACATCCCGCAAGAATCACTAATATTTCAGACCAAACCCACAGTCCGGCATCATAAACTTCAAGCCTAGTGTAGACACCAAATTTTAGGTGTAATTTCATTTACTGTTTATTTTTAGTTTTTTATTTGTCGTGTTAGTTTTTATTCGATTTTTAGTTTTTAGTTTATAGTTTTATTTTTATTTGTAAGTTTTTAGCATAGAATTTCTAGGAAAAAAAAAAAGAAGAAAAAGGAAAAATCATAAAAAGGGAAAAAGGGAAAAAGAAAAGAAAAATAGCAATTTTGTTTTATTTAGCTTTATTTTAGCCATTTCTACTTAATTTATCTTTTATTGTTGTTTGATTCATTTAGGAAAAAGAGAAAAGGTGAAAAATGAAAAAAAACTATGAAAAAGAAAAATGAAACAAAAAAGATGGAAAAATGGCTATTTTTGTTGTTTTTAGTTGTTTAGTTTTTTAAATTATTTTCATTATTGTTATTATTATTATTACTCGGTTTTTGTCAATTAGTTATTATAATTATTATTTATATGTTATCATTTCTGTATTTATTAAGTTTAAAGTTAAAAAAAAAAAAAAAAAAAAAAATGCCGCAGCATGAAAGCTGCGGACTTGCGCAGCTTGCAAAGGGGAATTGGGACGGCTCCTGGGAGTGCAATTACTGAAGAAAGTACCATCAGGTTTTAGGGTTGATTCACCATATAAAAACAAGAGAAAGGATCAGCCGCAACGGGGGGGGGATTTGGACGGAAAGAGTGACGGGCATCAGGAAAAAAAGAAACCAAGCGAGGGTTTTAGAAAGGAGGTTGAGAGAGTGAGAGCAGGAGAGAGCCGAGAGTTTTTGGAGAGGTTCTGGGGGGACAGCAAAAGAAAACAGAAAGGAGAGATGGACGGCTTAGAGAAGAGTTTTTGAAAGAGGGCAAACCAGAAAACTAGTCGAGGGCTGGGGTTGATGAAAGAGAAGCTGCGGGCTTTTGGGAAGAAGGAGCTAAGCAAGTCGGCGGCTGAAAAGGTGAGGCAAGGGAGATTTTGGGGAGAAAACCAGGGAAGATGAAATAGAGTTTCGACTGAGGTTTGACAACGGAAGAAAGAAGCAAAAGAAAAGAGCAACGCCGCCAGGGGAGAAGAGTAAAGAAAATCTGGGGAAAGAGACGAAGGAAAACAAAATTTTCTGCACAAACTTTTGGAACAAGGCTGGATTTCCGTCACCTTGCAGTGCGCTTTTCTCCATCGAAGGGATCTATTCTGGGGAACCTCTTGCTTTCTGCATCTTCTCTGATCATTAAAGGACAACTTTGGTGTTGAAGTAGCTTCCATAAAAACGGCCACAAGACCTTCAAAGTTCAGCTCTAAGTCTGCCCGTCACTAGTGTTGAATCTTCGTCGGCGAGAATTTGCACCTTCGAACCTCTACAACGGAAGCAATCTTTTCATCCACTCTGTGTTCCTGTTTCCACCAGAAGTTAAAGGTAATCTCTTGTATCCTTAGTTGCTCATACATCATCAGAATGGACACACAAAAACGCAGAAAATTTGGCTACTGGTATAATGAACATGTCCTGAAATCCTGCGATGAACATGTATCAGTTCCTGGGTCGTTGTTTTTTCGTGTTTGCACAATACTGCTGCTGGGCTGGGTGTTAACTGGAATAGGCTACGGGCTGTAGTTTAGTAGTAAAGATCTCAACTTTGAAAAGAAAATTACACTGCCTTGACTGATTCGTTCGATTCAGCGCCTGAAATCACATGTCAGATGGTTATTAAGTTTTCCAGTTTGTACGTGTTTCCTATTCTGATTTTCATGTTGAAATCTCAATGTCTTACGTTTGCGAAATTTGAAGATTGTTTGAGGGTTTTTGCTGGTTGAATTTAAACGAGGTTTGACTGTGTTTGCGCATGAAATGGAATCTGCTGCAACAAAGTCAAGCCTTCGGCTTGTTGCAGCAATGTCGATGAAGCTTAGGTTCAGCCGTGTGCTGTTTTCTTTGCCTTTAGGGGTTCATTACTTGCTGGATGATATAAATAGGACAAAGGTGTTGGGTGTGTGTGTTTGGGGGCTGCATTACCCGAATTAGAATCCCATGCTTGCTGGAAAAACACCAATCATTTTTCGCATGAGTAATTTTCCAGAATTTTGCATCAGTGCCTTTACCGTCTCTTGCATGTTTGAAGTTTGAAGTTATGTCAGTGTTGTTTAGCTTTGAAGTTGTGGTGTTGGTTGAAGGAATTTGGACCAAATGCTTGCATGCTTGGGTCGGAGATAAGCATCCGGAAATCAAAAGAAAGCAGCGAAAGAAATTGCAGAAATTTATTTCCTCCTGGTTGCCATGAAGACTTGCATGAAATGTTTTTTCTCAGAATTCTACGGTTAACAAGTGTTTGTCCACGCTTAATGGGATGTGGCTAAAATGTTGTGTAAAATTCTGTTTGCCGAAGGTGTACTTAGGACAGCAGAAACTTGGATGAAATTTGCAGCAAACATGAAAGCAAAAGAAAGCATGCATGAATTTAAAGACTCACGTAGCTTGCATGAGTTTTGCATGAAATAATTACTGAAAATTGCACTTTGACCCCCCAAGTTCCCCTTATTTCACTATGACCCAATCAATTAAATAATTTCATCAGTTTGGTCCTTGTTAACTTTAATTTGTGCAACTTCATTGCTTGTTTGCTTCAATTAACTACCATGCTTTGTTTAAATTGTGCTTAAGTTGTGACTTTAGGAACTTTATGACTAAGTGAGCTTTGTTTTTGCACATTTCTTTTATTTTCTTCCTTAAATAAAGTGGTGCATTGACCTTTTTATTATTTTGGAGGGTAATTGAATAATTTCACTTCATTGGGCCCCGATTGCAAGGGAGGTACACTCTATCCCTCACTTGCACTTTATTTTTCCTACGTGCTCCTATGTGTTATGTGAATATGCTTGTCTACTTCGCTTTCCTTACCTCTTTGCACGCATTTACTTACTTTCTTTTATTTAAGTTTTATGGGGTATGTGTACACCTCTTGGCTTGTAATAGATAGGGCTCGGAGAGCACTTCGTCCATTTCCCTTTCCCCTTTATGCTTTTATGGGGTATGTGTACACCTCTTGGCTTGTAATAGATAGGGCTCGGAGAGCATCTGGTCCACTTCCCCTTCCCCTTGGTCGCTTGTTTTTGTTGCTACATGTTTAATTGCTTTATTAGGCTCTTGCATCTAGTCGAGCATGCTAAATGCTATGTGCTATGTGTTTACGAGTGTTTTGGCATGTCTACTTGCTTTCATAGCCATGAATGAATGGAATGAATGAATGTACGTTTCCGCTAGTCCAACGCTAGTCGGAATTCATAGAATGGGCTAGTCCAACGCTAGACCCTTAGGGATTTCCCCTCATTAGCATATCATTTGCTTGTTCACCACATATCATGCATTTTTCTTAGTATTATCACTTGGCATGCTCCTCGAACCCCCTTCCCCTTCATTTTAGGATTTTTTCATATCATGATAGTTGTAGGGTCCATTTGCTTGAGTGTCCCCTTCCGATAAGGGAAACGAGCGAGTGTGGCTACTCGATAGCCTTAGCACGCTAGTTCCGCCTTCTAATCAAAGGGAAAATCAAGTCACGATTTAGGTCTCCCCGTACCCAATATGCATGAGTTCCCTAGACTCATGCATTCTCAATCCACTCTATCATTACACTTTCACTTTCCCTCTCATTTGCACACGTACACCTTTTTATCCTTTCACTTGCACATGAACACTTTTCCTCCCATTGTTGCACACGTGCACCCTTGAGTTTCTTCACTTGCACACGAACACTTTTATCATTACTTGCACACATGCACTTCATATTATCATTTCACATACCGTACATTGCCCACTCACGTGCACACTTTCATTTACATATTTATTTTCTTTTATTACTTTTTCAAACTCATGTCCTCACATTGCACGCATGCATTCCATTCATTTGCATCCCACTTGCATTATTCGTGACTTCTTCAAAGGATTGATATTGGGCTTCACAATTAATGTGATTGGCACCACTCAACCTTTGAAGGGAAATTTCCCCCAATTCCCCTAGGTCTAGGGTTTGCATTCATGTAGGGCACTCAAATGTAATAAATTCTTTGGTTAAAACAAGAAAATATTTGATTAAATCAACGCAACTAGCCTTGGCTAGGTCAAAGGGGTGCCTTGGATTCTATCCTTGCCTTCCCCTTTGTCAAACGTGACTCCCGAACCTTTTTCTTTGGTTTACGTAGACTAGGAGTCGTTTTAAAAAGGGTTTATTACTACTTGACTTTAAAACTCATTTTTGGGTGACTTGGTACACCTTAAACCATTACCAAGTGGCGACTCCAAACTTTTCATTTCAAAACCCTTTTTAAAACTATTTTTTTGGCCAAATCGTCGCTTTCCAAAGTCCCATGGCCTTTACTTTTACTTTGCACACGTTCACACACCACACTTCACACTCATACATTTCGACGATCGAAAAGTGGGGCGCGACAGTTGGCGACTCCACTGGGGACATTCGAGAGTCCGAGCAAATGTGATTTAATCAACCTTTTCCTTCTTTTAACCTTTTCATATATTACATTTGGGTGTTTTAGGGTTGCATTTTTTTTTCCTTTTAGGATTTTGCATCACTCGCGTCTCAAACCAATCCCTCGACTCATGAATGTATGTTTGGATGTATGTTTACTTATTTATCTCGCGCTTGCATTGCACTTGGGAGGGGGTGTGTCACCTCTAGAGCCTTGCGTGGTTCTCAACCCCTTCCCTCAAAATAGGGGAACACTTCATACGTGCACGTTTACTTGCTTTATCCCATTTTATTTTATTTTTCGTGGGCGCCATCCCACACCGCCTTGTAGGATTAGGATCGATTGCCTTGGGTAGGCGGCTGGTGTGCTCTGCGCCCATAGCGCTACCTAAGGGATCACTTGAGCCACCGACCGAAGGCCCTGGGAGTGATGACCCTTCGCCTTTAGGTCTGAAGGCTTGGGAGCCGAAGCTTTATCGAGTTTAGGCATTAGTGAACCCCAGCCTCATGCATCCATAGTAGAATGACCTAGGGTAGAGTCGGCCTCACCCTATTTTAAGCACATTAGGCACGAGGGAAGGGGTTCCACCCCTTTTACCTGCTTTATTGTATTTCTTTTTTTAATTGCTCCCAATGTGTTATGTGTACTATCAACTGCACTAACCATTTCTTTTGTTTTCTTGGCTTGCATTCATGTGCCTTAGCAATAAGAGGCCTCTTCGGCACTCTTTTAGTGACTTACCCACTAGATAGCTCACATGTTTAAATTTCAGTCATTATGCTTAATTTTTAATAAGTACATTACATTTTTAGACCCTTCCCCCCGATGCATTATTTATATCCTTTAGGTCATATTTGTCACATATTTATATCGCTTTAATAAATGGCATCATGCATAAACCATAGAAAGGGAATGCCACATAGGGAATCCCGTGTTTAGGAATAAGCCACCTTGTGTCTCGGATACTTAATCCAGTGAGACTTGCACGTTTACATTGTTGTACCATCCAAAGGGGTAGTGCACAAGGTAAGGTAGGATCCGATCGTCTTTCATAGAGTGATCTTTGGAATATGAGCATCTAATAATCACTTTTTGGCCATTTTATCAAAAATTGGTAAAAATCCCTTGCGTGAAGGACATTAACTTGAAGAAATTCACAAATGATTCCTCCTATTGAGACGATAAACAAATTGAGGCCAAAATTTGATTTTTAGAAGGTCATAGACTAATGCACCTCAATAATTTTGAAATAACCAATGGCCGGACAATTCAACCAATTCATTTTGCCAATTCACTCAATAAATAGTCAATTCATTTGACCAATTTACCCTTTTTAGGGTCACCTGGTCGATTTTGAATAAATCGTCAATTCATTTGACCAATTTACCCTTTTTAGGGTCATTCGGCCGATTTTTGAATAAATCACTAATTCAATTTCATTCATTTGGCCAATTTACCCATTTTTAGGGCAACCGAGCCGATTTTGAATAAATCAAGTTTCGTTCAATCTAGTTGATCAATTTACCCTTGTTAGGGTGATCTGATTAATTTTGGATAAATTAAATTTCATTCAATTCATTTGACCAGTTTCCCTTTCTAGGGTAATCCGGTCGATTTTTAATAATTTGTCAATTTCATTTGATCAATTAGGGTTTTGACCCGTAATTCACTGAGAAAATTTGTTAAAACGAATTCCAATCTTTTCGATGGGAGGTTCGTCAAGGTCAAACCCGTGCCTTTTGCAGATCAAAGGTGATCAATCTATTCGGACGTTGACCTCATTTTGATAAATATCTCTCGTCACCCTAATTGACCAAATTCTTTCAAAATTATTTTTCGCTCAATGAGTTGATCAGATCCATCAGGTATGGTATGGTGCCTACCTTAGAGGATTGCATTTTCATGCTAGGCCTACCCTTGGCATAAAAAGGGTTCCCCCCATAGGACATGCATACCGATTTTGCAGTTTTGCCTACTAACTCGGGGTATTTTTCTTTTGTTTCCCCCCTCCCCTGCATTCATAAAAATATTTCAATAAGACGAAAATGTTCTTCTATATCTGATGATAATTTTAATCCAATAAAGTTTGAAGATTACAAGTGTTATTTGATTCTTGGGCGGATCCTACGATGAAAACCCTCTGAGAGATGTTGTAATTGTTTTCCAAAGGGAAATTTTGTATATTTGAAAAGGAGACAAAAGTGTATATGTGGAGCTCTTTACAAGTTTCTCCCTTCTCACTTGTATCGTAATTGAATGAGAAAATTTGTTTCAAACTTTTTCAGCAATAAACTGTTTGGACAATCATTGTTTTGTGTATATTTATGTACATTTCATTCTTTATTCTTATTCATTGGAGATTTCATGATGAATTTTAAGAAATAAGACTAAATTGGGATTTTTTCAACCTCCGACCTGAAAATTCACAATAAGAGTGTTCAGAATTAAAAGAGGTCATTCAGAAGGCCCAATGAGATATCTTTTTTCCTTCATTTAACCTCAAAATAAAATCAGTCACATTGATTGATAAATTGCAAATTGGGACATTCTTTGCTTGGAAAAATCCCCATTGGTTTAACCGGATTCAATTCACATCTAAGTGAAAGCAAAAATGTGCATTATTCTTGTTTGTTTTGAAAATTTGGAATGATACTTTGAGCATTTGTTTCACTACCTATACAGATTTTTATCACTTGCTCTCCCATTTGAGCCTATGAAAGAATAATTTCGTTTCAAATAAAGGCCTTAATGATCTCTACCCTATATTGGAAAATTTTCAAATATCAAATAGGGGAATGGATTTTCAATAACCGTTTCGTTACTTTGGTTGTCATGAAGTGTAAGAATGATACTTTGGCCATCGTTTCTACAATCCAAACACTATTTATCCCTTGCATCCTCATTTGAGCAAAAATTGGTGGTTCTTTTCTAATGCACTCATGGTCGTACCCCACATTGGGGAGGGAGATTGGAGAATTTTCAAAGAAAAAAAAACAAAAAAAAAAAGGAAAAAGGGAAAAAGCAAAAATGCTAGAATAAGGAGGGAACTGCAAATTGGGGAAATTTGATTCCACTTGGGTTCCAAGTTTGAAAAAAGAAAAGGAAGGGTTTTGTCCATGTGAATCGCCTATGTTTCACAAATATGGATGAGCAAGGGTTTTCCTCAGTCAATTAATTCAGACACACGCAAAAAAATTTCGCATTAACGAAAGTTTCCTTTCAGAGCTGTTGTAAGGAATGGAATACAAGTCAGGCCATCTTCTTTTCCAATCGAACACTTTATCCCTAGTTATCCCTTTTGAGCCATCAGAATAAATTATTTCGTTTGGCAACCCCTGAGAATCGCAAACCCCACACTGGGGGCGAGTTTGAGTTGAAAAGAAAATTTCAAAAAAGTGAAAAGCAACAAAATCAAAAACAAAAGAAGAAAAGAGAACCTCAGTTCAAAATAAATTGGGGCAAATTTTGTGAAAGTTCAAAAGAATGGCAGAAGGCCGAAAAATCAAAAGAAAGGAAATGAAAGTGGAAAGCCTCAATTGAGCAAAAACTGAGGCAAATTCTGATTTTACCCTAAAATAGGGTTTGACGCAACAATGCGATCTCAGATTCTTCAAACCACCTTTGAAATCCGTTTTCAGGCCTTAACTTTTCTAAGCACCCCACCTGACCCCATTACAAAGCCGAAAGTCCTGACTTCTGTTCTTTGCAATGGCCCTGTCAAGCAAATTTTTGATGCCGGAAGTTTTAGCTGTATTTCTGAATTGATTGGGTGTGAGGTTGAAGCAGCTCTTCATATGAAATCCCGCGAGGGTATTTCTGAAAAAAGAAGAAAAAAAGATGAGCGAAATGAATGCAAAAGAAAGGTGCAAAAAAGATTTGATGCCGAAAGACCCTGTTGAGTGATGACAAAAAGTCAAACAAAGTCCAAGATCTTGGAGTCCAAAATGAGGGTAATTTTGAGAAAAACGCGATCTTCGGTGCAATGTCCTTTGAAAATTATTTCTTTTAACTATCGTTTTCAAGCCAAATTACAAGCTAATAAAGTCCATCGTTGACTTATTCCTTCATGACAATTCAAAGTGACGATTATGCTCGTACGAAATCCATCAATCATTTGTGATCATAAGGGCATAACCCGTTTCCACATGTTTAGCTATCATTTCTACCCAAAATTTTGCAAGCCCATGAAGCTTATACGTTGACTAAGTTTTCTTATGAAATAAGGGTGACAAACTCTTTGCTTTCACTAAGATGTGATGTTGAATGGATTACAATTTTGAGTACAAGAACCAAACAAATTTTGGCTTCTCATTTCCCTTGGCCACCTCCAAGTCAGAAATAACACCCCACTCGATTGGCCCTGAAAGATGAGCCAATAAGAAGTGGTGACCCGCTACTCTGGGCACCAATGCTAAAAGTGAGGATGAAAATTTGGTGTTATTCTGAGAGATTCATCGTGAAATTTCTGCATGAACTCAACATTCAAATTTCTTCGCGTTGAATATATGATTACTTTCTAAGTTTTGGAAGGTGCGATTTCTCTTGGTTCAAATAAATGGAGAGACATCCAAACCAATTTTTTGCAATCAAATGGGCCCATACTGGGGCAAAATTTTTATTTCTAAGATTTCACAAAATAAGCCCACACTGGGGCAAATTTTTTATAGTCCATTTGAGGATTTCGTCAAAGACTCAAGCAAGACTTTCAAATCAATCACGCTGCCTGTTTCATGAAAATTTGAGTGCATGTAAGCCCCCTGTGCAGGTATTCACAGTTGAAGTCGACGAAAAGCATCTGGCGATGTGGAAGGCCGATGCCGAAGAAAGAGAAGAAAGAAGGGGAAAAGGGCCCTACACTGGGGCAAATTATTTTTGGGAAAAGATTCTCTCGAAAAATCAGGAAAATTCAAAAATCAAAAATCAAGTTCAAATGCTTGTTTCTTGGAAGATCAAATTTAATTTCTTGTATTTTGACAAATCAAATTCAATTTCTTCACCAATTGGATGGCAGGATTGGGTCTTATCCCACTGACCATTCACAATGTCACGTTGGGCCTGGATTTCGTGCCGCCAACATTCCAAAGATCACGTTGGGCCTGGATTTCGTGCCGCCAACATCCCAAACAGTCCAAAAATCACGTTGGGCCTGGACTTTGTGCCGCCAACATTCCAAAGATCAAGTTGGGCCTGGATTTTGTGCCGCCAACTTCCCAAAAATCACGTTGGGCCTGGACTTGGTGCCGCCAACATCACTTTATCACGTTGGGACCGGGTTTTATCCCGCCAATCTCGGCAGGACTGGGTATAATCCCGCTGACCGTTGTTATCAAATTGGGACCGGGTTTTATCCCGCCAATCTCGGCAGGACCGGGTTTAATCCCGCTGACCGCTTTTATCACGTTGGGACCGGGTTTTATCCCGCCAATCTCGGCAGGACCGGGTTTAATCCCGCTGATCGCTTTTATCACGTTGGGACCGGGTTTTATCCCGCCAATCTCGGCAGGACCGGGTTTAATCCCGCTGACCGTTTTTATCAAATTGGGACCGGGTTTTATCCCGCCAATCTCGGCAGGACCGGGTATAATCCCGCTGACCGCTTTTTATCAAATTGGGACCGGGTTTCATCCCGCCAATCTCGGCAGGACCGGGTATAATCCCGCTGACCGCTTTTTATCAAATTGGGACCGGGTTTCATCCCGCCAATCTCGGCAGGACCGGGTATAATCCCGCTGACCGCTTTTTATCAAATTGGGACCGGGTTTCATCCCGCCAATCTCGGCAGGACCGGGTATTATCCCGCTGGTCGATCATCATGGCAGGTTCGGGTTTAATCCCACTGACCAATTCATTACTGGGGCAAATCTGTGGATACATTTTCAAATAAAGTCTTATACAGTTTTCTTCATACAATCCCATTTGAATTTCCTATCTCTAGTCAATCCCAATTTTAAATTTCAGTCCGGGTCTATCCCATGGGTCTATCCCAAGTTTAAATTTCTGTTCGGGTCTATCCCATGGGTCTATCCCAAATTTACATTTCTGTCCGGGTCTATCCCGTGGGTCTATCCCATTTACATTTCTGTTAGGGTCAGTCCCGTTTTAAATTTCTTGTTCGGGCCAGTCCCGTTTTAATTTTTTGTTCGGGTCAGTCCCGCTTTAATCTCCCGTCTAAGCCAATTTCACTTTAAACTTCGTCAAAAGGGGTCAGTCCCCATTTTTAAAACGTCCACCGTTCGTGACGTTCGCCGCCGAATAAAGTAGGTAAGTATTTGGTGTCTACTTCTTTGTCTCAAGTTTTTCCAAAACTCAGACAAAGAGGGGCAAACTGTAGACACCAAATTTTAGGTGTAATTTCATTTACTGTTTATTTTTAGTTTTTTATTTGTCGTGTTAGTTTTTATTCGATTTTTAGTTTTTAGTTTATAGTTTTATTTTTATTTGTAAGTTTTTAGCATAGAATTTCTAGGAAAAAAAAAAAAAGAAGAAAAAGGAAAAATCATAAAAAGGGAAAAAGGGAAAAAGAAAAGAAAAATAGCAATTTTGTTTTATTTAGCTTTATTTTAGCCATTTCTACTTAATTTATCTTTTATTGTTGTTTGATTCATTTAGGAAAAAGAGAAAAGGTGAAAAATGAAAAAAAACTATGAAAAAGAAAAATGAAACAAAAAAGATGGAAAAATGGCTATTTTTGTTGTTTTTAGTTGTTTAGTTTTTTAAATTATTTTCATTATTGTTATTATTATTATTACTCGGTTTTTGTCAATTAGTTATTATAATTATTATTTATATGTTATCATTTCTGTATTTATTAAGTTTAAAGTTAAAAAAAAAAAAAAAAAAAAAAAAAAATGCCGCAGCATGAAAGCTGCGGACTTGCGCAGCTTGCAAAGGGGAATTGGGACGGCTCCTGGGAGTGCAATTACTGAAGAAAGTACCATCAGGTTTTAGGGTTGATTCACCATATAAAAACAAGAGAAAGGATCAGCCGCAACGGGGGGGGGATTTGGACGGAAAGAGTGACGGGCATCAGGAAAAAAAGAAACCAAGCGAGGGTTTTAGAAAGGAGGTTGAGAGAGTGAGAGCAGGAGAGAGCCGAGAGTTTTTGGAGAGGTTCTGGGGGGACAGCAAAAGAAAACAGAAAGGAGAGATGGACGGCTTAGAGAAGAGTTTTTGAAAGAGGGCAAACCAGAAAACTAGTCGAGGGCTGGGGTTGATGAAAGAGAAGCTGCGGGCTTTTGGGAAGAAGGAGCTAAGCAAGTCGGCGGCTGAAAAGGTGAGGCAAGGGAGATTTTGGGGAGAAAACCAGGGAAGATGAAATAGAGTTTCGACTGAGGTTTGACAACGGAAGAAAGAAGCAAAAGAAAAGAGCAACGCCGCCAGGGGAGAAGAGTAAAGAAAATCTGGGGAAAGAGACGAAGGAAAACAAAATTTTCTGCACAAACTTTTGGAACAAGGCTGGATTTCCGTCACCTTGCAGTGCGCTTTTCTCCATCGAAGGGATCTATTCTGGGGAACCTCTTGCTTTCTGCATCTTCTCTGATCATTAAAGGACAACTTTGGTGTTGAAGTAGCTTCCATAAAAACGGCCACAAGACCTTCAAAGTTCAGCTCTAAGTCTGCCCGTCACTAGTGTTGAATCTTCGTCGGCGAGAATTTGCACCTTCGAACCTCTACAACGGAAGCAATCTTTTCATCCACTCTGTGTTCCTGTTTCCACCAGAAGTTAAAGGTAATCTCTTGTATCCTTAGTTGCTCATACATCATCAGAATGGACACACAAAAACGCAGAAAATTTGGCTACTGGTATAATGAACATGTCCTGAAATCCTGCGATGAACATGTATCAGTTCCTGGGTCGTTGTTTTTTCGTGTTTGCACAATACTGCTGCTGGGCTGGGTGTTAACTGGAATAGGCTACGGGCTGTAGTTTAGTAGTAAAGATCTCAACTTTGAAAAGAAAATTACACTGCCTTGACTGATTCGTTCGATTCAGCGCCTGAAATCACATGTCAGATGGTTATTAAGTTTTCCAGTTTGTACGTGTTTCCTATTCTGATTTTCATGTTGAAATCTCAATGTCTTACGTTTGCGAAATTTGAAGATTGTTTGAGGGTTTTTGCTGGTTGAATTTAAACGAGGTTTGACTGTGTTTGCGCATGAAATGGAATCTGCTGCAACAAAGTCAAGCCTTCGGCTTGTTGCAGCAATGTCGATGAAGCTTAGGTTCAGCCGTGTGCTGTTTTCTTTGCCTTTAGGGGTTCATTACTTGCTGGATGATATAAATAGGACAAAGGTGTTGGGTGTGTGTGTTTGGGGGCTGCATTACCCGAATTAGAATCCCATGCTTGCTGGAAAAACACCAATCATTTTTCGCATGAGTAATTTTCCAGAATTTTGCATCAGTGCCTTTACCGTCTCTTGCATGTTTGAAGTTTGAAGTTATGTCAGTGTTGTTTAGCTTTGAAGTTGTGGTGTTGGTTGAAGGAATTTGGACCAAATGCTTGCATGCTTGGGTCGGAGATAAGCATCCGGAAATCAAAAGAAAGCAGCGAAAGAAATTGCAGAAATTTATTTCCTCCTGGTTGCCATGAAGACTTGCATGAAATGTTTTTTCTCAGAATTCTACGGTTAACAAGTGTTTGTCCACGCTTAATGGGATGTGGCTAAAATGTTGTGTAAAATTCTGTTTGCCGAAGGTGTACTTAGGACAGCAGAAACTTGGATGAAATTTGCAGCAAACATGAAAGCAAAAGAAAGCATGCATGAAGTTAAAGACTCACGTAGCTTGCATGAGTTTTGCATGAAATAATTACTGAAAATTGCACTTTGACCCCCCAAGTTCCCCTTATTTCACTATGACCCAATCAATTAAATAATTTCATCAGTTTGGTCCTTGTTAACTTTAATTTGTGCAACTTCATTGCTTGTTTGCTTCAATTAACTACCATGCTTTGTTTAAATTGTGCTTAAGTTGTGACTTTAGGAACTTTATGACTAAGTGAGCTTTGTTTTTGCACATTTCTTTTATTTTCTTCCTTAAATAAAGTGGTGCATTGACCTTTTTATTATTTTGGAGGGTAATTGAATAATTTCACTTCATTGGGCCCCGATTGCAAGGGAGGTACACTCTATCCCTCACTTGCACTTTATTTTTCCTACGTGCTCCTATGTGTTATGTGAATATGCTTGTCTACTTCGCTTTCCTTACCTCTTTGCACGCATTTACTTACTTTCTTTTATTTAAGTTTTATGGGGTATGTGTACACCTCTTGGCTTGTAATAGATAGGGCTCGGAGAGCACTTGGTCCATTTCCCTTTCCCCTTTATGCTTTTATGGGGTATGTGTACACCTCTTGGCTTGTAATAGATAGGGCTCGGAGAGCATCTGGTCCACTTCCCCTTCCCCTTGGTCGCTTGTTTTTGTTGCTACATGTTTAATTGCTTTATTAGGCTCTTGCATCTAGTCGAGCATGCTAAATGCTATGTGCTATGTGTTTACGAGTGTTTTGGCATGTCTACTTGCTTTCATAGCCATGAATGAATGGAATGAATGAATGTACGTTTCCGCTAGTCCAACGCTAGTCGGAATTCATAGAATGGGCTAGTCCAACGCTAGACCCTTAGGGATTTCCCCTCATTAGCATATCATTTGCTTGTTCACCACATATCATGCATTTTTCTTAGTATTATCACTTGGCATGCTCCTCGAACCCCCTTCCCCTTCATTTTAGGATTTTTGCATATCATGATAGTTGTAGGGTCCATTTGCTTGAGTGTCCCCTTCCGATAAGGGAAACGAGCGAGTGTGGCTACTCGATAGCCTTAGCACGCTAGTTCCGCCTTCTAATCAAAGGGAAAATCAAGTCACGATTTAGGTCTCCCCGTACCCAATATGCATGAGTTCCCTAGACTCATGCATTCTCAATCCACTCTATCATTACACTTTCACTTTCCCTCTCATTTGCACACGTACACCTTTTTATCCTTTCACTTGCACATGAACACTTTTCCTCCCATTGTTGCACACGTGCACCCTTGAGTTTCTTCACTTGCACACGAACACTTTTATCATTACTTGCACACATGCACTTCATATTATCATTTCACATACCGTACATTGCCCACTCACGTGCACACTTTCATTTACATATTTATTTTCTTTTATTACTTTTTCAAACTCATGTCCTCACATTGCACGCATGCATTCCATTCATTTGCATCCCACTTGCATTATTCGTGACTTCTTCAAAGGATTGATATTGGGCTTCACAATTAATGTGATTGGCACCACTCAACCTTTGAAGGGAAATTTCCCCCAATTCCCCTAGGTCTAGGGTTTGCATTCATGTAGGGCACTCAAATGTAATAAATTCTTTGGTTAAAACAAGAAAATATTTGATTAAATCAACGCAACTAGCCTTGGCTAGGTCAAAGGGGTGCCTTGGATTCTATCCTTGCCTTCCCCTTTGTCAAACGTGACTCCCGAACCTTTTTCTTTGGTTTACGTAGACTAGGAGTCGTTTTAAAAAGGGTTTATTACTACTTGACTTTAAAACTCATTTTTGGGTGACTTGGTACACCTTAAACCATTACCAAGTGGCGACTCCAAACTTTTCATTTCAAAACCCTTTTTAAAACTATTTTTTTGGCCAAATCGTCGCTTTCCAAAGTCCCATGGCCTTTACTTTTACTTTGCACACGTTCACACACCACACTTCACACTCATACATTTCGACGATCGAAAAGTGGGGCGCGACAGTTGGCGACTCCACTGGGGACATTCGAGAGTCCGAGCAAATGTGATTTAATCAACCTTTTCCTTCTTTTAACCTTTTCATATATTACATTTGGGTGTTTTAGGGTTGCATTTTTTTTTCCTTTTAGGATTTTGCATCACTCGCGTCTCAAACCAATCCCTCGACTCATGAATGTATGTTTGGATGTATGTTTACTTATTTATCTCGCGCTTGCATTGCACTTGGGAGGGGGTGTGTCACCTCTAGAGCCTTGCGTGGTTCTCAACCCCTTCCCTCAAAATAGGGGAACACTTCATACGTGCACGTTTACTTGCTTTATCCCATTTTATTTTATTTTTCGTGGGCGCCATCCCACACCGCCTTGTAGGATTAGGATCGATTGCCTTGGGTAGGCGGCTGGTGTGCTCTGCGCCCATAGCGCTACCTAAGGGATCACTTGAGCCACCGACCGAAGGCCCTGGGAGTGATGACCCTTCGCCTTTAGGTCTGAAGGCTTGGGAGCCGAAGCTTTATCGAGTTTAGGCATTAGTGAACCCCAGCCTCATGCATCCATAGTAGAATGACCTAGGGTAGAGTCGGCCTCACCCTATTTTAAGCACATTAGGCACGAGGGAAGGGGTTCCACCCCTTTTACCTGCTTTATTGTATTTCTTTTTTTAATTGCTCCCAATGTGTTATGTGTACTATCAACTGCACTAACCATTTCTTTTGTTTTCTTGGCTTGCATTCATGTGCCTTAGCAATAAGAGGCCTCTTCGGCACTCTTTTAGTGACTTACCCACTAGATAGCTCACATGTTTAAATTTCAGTCATTATGCTTAATTTTTAATAAGTACATTACATTTTTAGACCCTTCCCCCCGATGCATTATTTATATCCTTTAGGTCATATTTGTCACATATTTATATCGCTTTAATAAATGGCATCATGCATAAACCATAGAAAGGGAATGCCACATAGGGAATCCCGTGTTTAGGAATAAGCCACCTTGTGTCTCGGATACTTAATCCAGTGAGACTTGCACGTTTACATTGTTGTACCATCCAAAGGGGTAGTGCACAAGGTAAGGTAGGATCCGATCGTCTTTCATAGAGTGATCTTTGGAATATGAGCATCTAATAATCACTTTTTGGCCATTTTATCAAAAATTGGTAAAAATCCCTTGCGTGAAGGACATTAACTTGAAGAAATTCACAAATGATTCCTCCTATTGAGACGATAAACAAATTGAGGCCAAAATTTGATTTTTAGAAGGTCATAGACTAATGCACCTCAATAATTTTGAAATAACCAATGGCCGGACAATTCAACCAATTCATTTTGCCAATTCACTCAATAAATAGTCAATTCATTTGACCAATTTACCCTTTTTAGGGTCACCTGGTCGATTTTGAATAAATCGTCAATTCATTTGACCAATTTACCCTTTTTAGGGTCATTCGGCCGATTTTTGAATAAATCACTAATTCAATTTCATTCATTTGGCCAATTTACCCATTTTTAGGGCAACCGAGCCGATTTTGAATAAATCAAGTTTCGTTCAATCTAGTTGATCAATTTACCCTTGTTAGGGTGATCTGATTAATTTTGGATAAATTAAATTTCATTCAATTCATTTGACCAGTTTCCCTTTCTAGGGTAATCCGGTCGATTTTTAATAATTTGTCAATTTCATTTGATCAATTAGGGTTTTGACCCGTAATTCACTGAGAAAATTTGTTAAAACGAATTCCAATCTTTTCGATGGGAGGTTCGTCAAGGTCAAACCCGTGCCTTTTGCAGATCAAAGGTGATCAATCTATTCGGACGTTGACCTCATTTTGATAAATATCTCTCGTCACCCTAATTGACCAAATTCTTTCAAAATTATTTTTCGCTCAATGAGTTGATCAGATCCATCAGGTATGGTATGGTGCCTACCTTAGAGGATTGCATTTTCATGCTAGGCCTACCCTTGGCATAAAAAGGGTTCCCCCCATAGGACATGCATACCGATTTTGCAGTTTTGCCTACTAACTCGGGGTATTTTTCTTTTGTTTCCCCCCTCCCCTGCATTCATAAAAATATTTCAATAAGACGAAAATGTTCTTCTATATCTGATGATAATTTTAATCCAATAAAGTTTGAAGATTACAAGTGTTATTTGATTCTTGGGCGGATCCTACGATGAAAACCCTCTGAGAGATGTTGTAATTGTTTTCCAAAGGGAAATTTTGTATATTTGAAAAGGAGACAAAAGTGTATATGTGGAGCTCTTTACAAGTTTCTCCCTTCTCACTTGTATCGTAATTGAATGAGAAAATTTGTTTCAAACTTTTTCAGCAATAAACTGTTTGGACAATCATTGTTTTGTGTATATTTATGTACATTTCATTCTTTATTCTTATTCATTGGAGATTTCATGATGAATTTTAAGAAATAAGACTAAATTGGGATTTTTTCAACCTCCGACCTGAAAATTCACAATAAGAGTGTTCAGAATTAAAAGAGGTCATTCAGAAGGCCCAATGAGATATCTTTTTTCCTTCATTTAACCTCAAAATAAAATCAGTCACATTGATTGATAAATTGCAAATTGGGACATTCTTTGCTTGGAAAAATCCCCATTGGTTTAACCGGATTCAATTCACATCTAAGTGAAAGCAAAAATGTGCATTATTCTTGTTTGTTTTGAAAATTTGGAATGATACTTTGAGCATTTGTTTCACTACCTATACAGATTTTTATCACTTGCTCTCCCATTTGAGCCTATGAAAGAATAATTTCGTTTCAAATAAAGGCCTTAATGATCTCTACCCTATATTGGAAAATTTTCAAATATCAAATAGGGGAATGGATTTTCAATAACCGTTTCGTTACTTTGGTTGTCATGAAGTGTAAGAATGATACTTTGGCCATCGTTTCTACAATCCAAACACTATTTATCCCTTGCATCCTCATTTGAGCAAAAATTGGTGGTTCTTTTCTAATGCACTCATGGTCGTACCCCACATTGGGGAGGGAGATTGGAGAATTTTCAAAGAAAAAAAAACAAAAAAAAAAAAGGAAAAAGGGAAAAAGCAAAAATGCTAGAATAAGGAGGGAACTGCAAATTGGGGAAATTTGATTCCACTTGGGTTCCAAGTTTGAAAAAAGAAAAGGAAGGGTTTTGTCCATGTGAATCGCCTATGTTTCACAAATATGGATGAGCAAGGGTTTTCCTCAGTCAATTAATTCAGACACACGCAAAAAAATTTCGCATTAACGAAAGTTTCCTTTCAGAGCTGTTGTAAGGAATGGAATACAAGTCAGGCCATCTTCTTTTCCAATCGAACACTTTATCCCTAGTTATCCCTTTTGAGCCATCAGAATAAATTATTTCGTTTGGCAACCCCTGAGAATCGCAAACCCCACACTGGGGGCGAGTTTGAGTTGAAAAGAAAATTTCAAAAAAGTGAAAAGCAACAAAATCAAAAACAAAAGAAGAAAAGAGAACCTCAGTTCAAAATAAATTGGGGCAAATTTTGTGAAAGTTCAAAAGAATGGCAGAAGGCCGAAAAATCAAAAGAAAGGAAATGAAAGTGGAAAGCCTCAATTGAGCAAAAACTGAGGCAAATTCTGATTTTACCCTAAAATAGGGTTTGACGCAACAATGCGATCTCAGATTCTTCAAACCACCTTTGAAATCCGTTTTCAGGCCTTAACTTTTCTAAGCACCCCACCTGACCCCATTACAAAGCCGAAAGTCCTGACTTCTGTTCTTTGCAATGGCCCTGTCAAGCAAATTTTTGATGCCGGAAGTTTTAGCTGTATTTCTGAATTGATTGGGTGTGAGGTTGAAGCAGCTCTTCATATGAAATCCCGCGAGGGTATTTCTGAAAAAAGAAGAAAAAAAGATGAGCGAAATGAATGCAAAAGAAAGGTGCAAAAAAGATTTGATGCCGAAAGACCCTGTTGAGTGATGACAAAAAGTCAAACAAAGTCCAAGATCTTGGAGTCCAAAATGAGGGTAATTTTGAGAAAAACGCGATCTTCGGTGCAATGTCCTTTGAAAATTATTTCTTTTAACTATCGTTTTCAAGCCAAATTACAAGCTAATAAAGTCCATCGTTGACTTATTCCTTCATGACAATTCAAAGTGACGATTATGCTCGTACGAAATCCATCAATCATTTGTGATCATAAGGGCATAACCCGTTTCCACATGTTTAGCTATCATTTCTACCCAAAATTTTGCAAGCCCATGAAGCTTATACGTTGACTAAGTTTTCTTATGAAATAAGGGTGACAAACTCTTTGCTTTCACTAAGATGTGATGTTGAATGGATTACAATTTTGAGTACAAGAACCAAACAAATTTTGGCTTCTCATTTCCCTTGGCCACCTCCAAGTCAGAAATAACACCCCACTCGATTGGCCCTGAAAGATGAGCCAATAAGAAGTGGTGACCCGCTACTCTGGGCACCAATGCTAAAAGTGAGGATGAAAATTTGGTGTTATTCTGAGAGATTCATCGTGAAATTTCTGCATGAACTCAACATTCAAATTTCTTCGCGTTGAATATATGATTACTTTCTAAGTTTTGGAAGGTGCGATTTCTCTTGGTTCAAATAAATGGAGAGACATCCAAACCAATTTTTTGCAATCAAATGGGCCCATACTGGGGCAAAATTTTTATTTCTAAGATTTCACAAAATAAGCCCACACTGGGGCAAATTTTTTATAGTCCATTTGAGGATTTCGTCAAAGACTCAAGCAAGACTTTCAAATCAATCACGCTGCCTGTTTCATGAAAATTTGAGTGCATGTAAGCCCCCTGTGCAGGTATTCACAGTTGAAGTCGACGAAAAGCATCTGGCGATGTGGAAGGCCGATGCCGAAGAAAGAGAAGAAAGAAGGGGAAAAGGGCCCTACACTGGGGCAAATTATTTTTGGGAAAAGATTCTCTCGAAAAATCAGGAAAATTCAAAAATCAAAAATCAAGTTCAAATGCTTGTTTCTTGGAAGATCAAATTTAATTTCTTGTATTTTGACAAATCAAATTCAATTTCTTCACCAATTGGATGGCAGGATTGGGTCTTATCCCACTGACCATTCACAATGTCACGTTGGGCCTGGATTTCGTGCCGCCAACATTCCAAAGATCACGTTGGGCCTGGATTTCGTGCCGCCAACATCCCAAACAGTCCAAAAATCACGTTGGGCCTGGACTTTGTGCCGCCAACATTCCAAAGATCAAGTTGGGCCTGGATTTTGTGCCGCCAACTTCCCAAAAATCACGTTGGGCCTGGACTTGGTGCCGCCAACATCACTTTATCACGTTGGGACCGGGTTTTATCCCGCCAATCTCGGCAGGACTGGGTATAATCCCGCTGACCGTTGTTATCAAATTGGGACCGGGTTTTATCCCGCCAATCTCGGCAGGACCGGGTTTAATCCCGCTGACCGCTTTTATCACGTTGGGACCGGGTTTTATCCCGCCAATCTCGGCAGGACCGGGTTTAATCCCGCTGATCGCTTTTATCACGTTGGGACCGGGTTTTATCCCGCCAATCTCGGCAGGACCGGGTTTAATCCCGCTGACCGTTTTTATCAAATTGGGACCGGGTTTTATCCCGCCAATCTCGGCAGGACCGGGTATAATCCCGCTGACCGCTTTTTATCAAATTGGGACCGGGTTTCATCCCGCCAATCTCGGCAGGACCGGGTATAATCCCGCTGACCGCTTTTTATCAAATTGGGACCGGGTTTCATCCCGCCAATCTCGGCAGGACCGGGTATAATCCCGCTGACCGCTTTTTATCAAATTGGGACCGGGTTTCATCCCGCCAATCTCGGCAGGACCGGGTATTATCCCGCTGGTCGATCATCATGGCAGGTTCGGGTTTAATCCCACTGACCAATTCATTACTGGGGCAAATCTGTGGATACATTTTCAAATAAAGTCTTATACAGTTTTCTTCATACAATCCCATTTGAATTTCCTATCTCTAGTCAATCCCAATTTTAAATTTCAGTCCGGGTCTATCCCATGGGTCTATCCCAAGTTTAAATTTCTGTTCGGGTCTATCCCGTGGGTGTATCCCAAATTTACATTTCTGTCCGGGTCTATCCCGTGGGTCTATCCCATTTACATTTCTGTTAGGGTCAGTCCCGTTTTAAATTTCTTGTTCGGGCCAGTCCCGTTTTAATTTTTTGTTCGGGTCAGTCCCGCTTTAATCTCCCGTCTAAGCCAATTTCACTTTAAACTTCGTCAAAAGGGGTCAGTCCCCATTTTTAAAACGT
This sequence comes from Coffea arabica, assembly GCF_036785885.1. NCBI lineage: Eukaryota > Viridiplantae > Streptophyta > Magnoliopsida > Gentianales > Rubiaceae > Coffea > Coffea arabica. Next base: position 17,897,609 of record NC_092318.1, on the reverse strand, counting down.
CCACCGTTCGTGACGTTCGCCGCCGAATAAAGTAGGTAAGTATTTGGTGTCTACTTCTTTGTCTCAAGTTTTTCCAAAACTCAGACAAAGAGGGGCAAACTGTAGACACCAAATTTTAGGTGTAATTTCATTTACTGTTTATTTTTAGTTTTTTATTTGTCGTGTTAGTTTTTATTCGATTTTTAGTTTTTAGTTTATAGTTTTATTTTTATTTGTAAGTTTTTAGCATAGAATTTCTAGGAAAAAAAAAAAAAGAAGAAAAAGGAAAAATCATAAAAAGGGAAAAAGGGAAAAAGAAAAGAAAAATAGCAATTTTGTTTTATTTAGCTTTATTTTAGCCATTTCTACTTAATTTATCTTTTATTGTTGTTTGATTCATTTAGGAAAAAGAGAAAAGGTGAAAAATGAAAAAAAACTATGAAAAAGAAAAATGAAACAAAAAAGATGGAAAAATGGCTATTTTTGTTGTTTTTAGTTGTTTAGTTTTTTAAATTATTTTCATTATTGTTATTATTATTATTACTCGGTTTTTGTCAATTAGTTATTATAATTATTATTTATATGTTATCATTTCTGTATTTATTAAGTTTAAAGTAAAAAAAAAAAAAAAAAAAAAAAAAAAATGCCGCAGCATGAAAGCTGCGGACTTGCGCAGCTTGCAAAGGGGAATTGGGACGGCTCCTGGGAGTGCAATTACTGAAGAAAGTACCATCAGGTTTTAGGGTTGATTCACCATATAAAAACAAGAGAAAGGATCAGCCGCAACGGGGGGGGGATTTGGACGGAAAGAGTGACGGGCATCAGGAAAAAAAGAAACCAAGCGAGGGTTTTAGAAAGGAGGTTGAGAGAGTGAGAGCAGGAGAGAGCCGAGAGTTTTTGGAGAGGTTCTGGGGGGACAGCAAAAGAAAACAGAAAGGAGAGATGGACGGCTTAGAGAAGAGTTTTTGAAAGAGGGCAAACCAGAAAACTAGTCGAGGGCTGGGGTTGATGAAAGAGAAGCTGCGGGCTTTTGGGAAGAAGGAGCTAAGCAAGTCGGCGGCTGAAAAGGTGAGGCAAGGGAGATTTTGGGGAGAAAACCAGGGAAGATGAAATAGAGTTTCGACTGAGGTTTGACAACGGAAGAAAGAAGCAAAAGAAAAGAGCAACGCCGCCAGGGGAGAAGAGTAAAGAAAATCTGGGGAAAGAGACGAAGGAAAACAAAATTTTCTGCACAAACTTTTGGAACAAGGCTGGATTTCCGTCACCTTGCAGTGCGCTTTTCTCCATCGAAGGGATCTATTCTGGGGAACCTCTTGCTTTCTGCATCTTCTCTGATCATTAAAGGACAACTTTGGTGTTGAAGTAGCTTCCATAAAAACGGCCACAAGACCTTCAAAGTTCAGCTCTAAGTCTGCCCGTCACTAGTGTTGAATCTTCGTCGGCGAGAATTTGCACCTTCGAACCTCTACAACGGAAGCAATCTTTTCATCCACTCTGTGTTCCTGTTTCCACCAGAAGTTAAAGGTAATCTCTTGTATCCTTAGTTGCTCATACATCATCAGAATGGACACACAAAAACGCAGAAAATTTGGCTACTGGTATAATGAACATGTCCTGAAATCCTGCGATGAACATGTATCAGTTCCTGGGTCGTTGTTTTTTCGTGTTTGCACAATACTGCTGCTGGGCTGGGTGTTAACTGGAATAGGCTACGGGCTGTAGTTTAGTAGTAAAGATCTCAACTTTGAAAAGAAAATTACACTGCCTTGACTGATTCGTTCGATTCAGCGCCTGAAATCACATGTCAGATGGTTATTAAGTTTTCCAGTTTGTACGTGTTTCCTATTCTGATTTTCATGTTGAAATCTCAATGTCTTACGTTTGCGAAATTTGAAGATTGTTTGAGGGTTTTTGCTGGTTGAATTTAAACGAGGTTTGACTGTGTTTGCGCATGAAATGGAATCTGCTGCAACAAAGTCAAGCCTTCGGCTTGTTGCAGCAATGTCGATGAAGCTTAGGTTCAGCCGTGTGCTGTTTTCTTTGCCTTTAGGGGTTCATTACTTGCTGGATGATATAAATAGGACAAAGGTGTTGGGTGTGTGTGTTTGGGGGCTGCATTACCCGAATTAGAATCCCATGCTTGCTGGAAAAACACCAATCATTTTTCGCATGAGTAATTTTCCAGAATTTTGCATCAGTGCCTTTACCGTCTCTTGCATGTTTGAAGTTTGAAGTTATGTCAGTGTTGTTTAGCTTTGAAGTTGTGGTGTTGGTTGAAGGAATTTGGACCAAATGCTTGCATGCTTGGGTCGGAGATAAGCATCCGGAAATCAAAAGAAAGCAGCGAAAGAAATTGCAGAAATTTATTTCCTCCTGGTTGCCATGAAGACTTGCATGAAATGTTTTTTCTCAGAATTCTACGGTTAACAAGTGTTTGTCCACGCTTAATGGGATGTGGCTAAAATGTTGTGTAAAATTCTGTTTGCCGAAGGTGTACTTAGGACAGCAGAAACTTGGATGAAATTTGCAGCAAACATGAAAGCAAAAGAAAGCATGCATGAAGTTAAAGACTCACGTAGCTTGCATGAGTTTTGCATGAAATAATTACTGAAAATTGCACTTTGACCCCCCAAGTTCCCCTTATTTCACTATGACCCAATCAATTAAATAATTTCATCAGTTTGGTCCTTGTTAACTTTAATTTGTGCAACTTCATTGCTTGTTTGCTTCAATTAACTACCATGCTTTGTTTAAATTGTGCTTAAGTTGTGACTTTAGGAACTTTATGACTAAGTGAGCTTTGTTTTTGCACATTTCTTTTATTTTCTTCCTTAAATAAAGTGGTGCATTGACCTTTTTATTATTTTGGAGGGTAATTGAATAATTTCACTTCATTGGGCCCCGATTGCAAGGGAGGTACACTCTATCCCTCACTTGCACTTTATTTTTCCTACGTGCTCCTATGTGTTATGTGAATATGCCTGTCTACTTCGCTTTCCTTACCTCTTTGCACGCATTTACTTACTTTCTTTTATTTAAGTTTTATGGGGTATGTGTACACCTCTTGGCTTGTAATAGATAGGGCTCGGAGAGCACTTGGTCCATTTCCCTTTCCCCTTTATGCTTTTATGGGGTATGTGTACACCTCTTGGCTTGTAATAGATAGGGCTCGGAGAGCATCTGGTCCACTTCCCCTTCCCCTTGGTCGCTTGTTTTTGTTGCTACATGTTTAATTGCTTTATTAGGCTCTTGCATCTAGTCGAGCATGCTAAATGCTATGTGCTATGTGTTTACGAGTGTTTTGGCATGTCTACTTGCTTTCATAGCCATGAATGAATGGAATGAATGAATGTACGTTTCCGCTAGTCCAACGCTAGTCGGAATTCATAGAATGGGCTAGTCCAACGCTAGACCCTTAGGGATTTCCCCTCATTAGCATATCATTTGCTTGTTCACCACATATCATGCATTTTTCTTAGTATTATCACTTGGCATGCTCCTCGAACCCCCTTCCCCTTCATTTTAGGATTTTTGCATATCATGATAGTTGTAGGGTCCATTTGCTTGAGTGTCCCCTTCCGATAAGGGAAACGAGCGAGTGTGGCTACTCGATAGCCTTAGCACGCTAGTTCCGCCTTCTAATCAAAGGGAAAATCAAGTCACGATTTAGGTCTCCCCGTACCCAATATGCATGAGTTCCCTAGACTCATGCATTCTCAATCCACTCTATCATTACACTTTCACTTTCCCTCTCATTTGCACACGTACACCTTTTTATCCTTTCACTTGCACATGAACACTTTTCCTCCCATTGTTGCACACGTGCACCCTTGAGTTTCTTCACTTGCACACGAACACTTTTATCATTACTTGCACACATGCACTTCATATTATCATTTCACATACCGTACATTGCCCACTCACGTGCACACTTTCATTTACATATTTATTTTCTTTTATTACTTTTTCAAACTCATGTCCTCACATTGCACGCATGCATTCCATTCATTTGCATCCCACTTGCATTATTCGTGACTTCTTCAAAGGATTGATATTGGGCTTCACAATTAATGTGATTGGCACCACTCAACCTTTGAAGGGAAATTTCCCCCAATTCCCCTAGGTCTAGGGTTTGCATTCATGTAGGGCACTCAAATGTAATAAATTCTTTGGTTAAAACAAGAAAATATTTGATTAAATCAACGCAACTAGCCTTGGCTAGGTCAAAGGGGTGCCTTGGATTCTATCCTTGCCTTCCCCTTTGTCAAACGTGACTCCCGAACCTTTTTCTTTGGTTTACGTAGACTAGGAGTCGTTTTAAAAAGGGTTTATTACTACTTGACTTTAAAACTCATTTTTGGGTGACTTGGTACACCTTAAACCATTACCAAGTGGCGACTCCAAACTTTTCATTTCAAAACCCTTTTTAAAACTATTTTTTTGGCCAAATCGTCGCTTTCCAAAGTCCCATGGCCTTTACTTTTACTTTGCACACGTTCACACACCACACTTCACACTCATACATTTCGACGATCGAAAAGTGGGGCGCGACAGTTGGCGACTCCACTGGGGACATTCGAGAGTCCGAGCAAATGTGATTTAATCAACCTTTTCCTTCTTTTAACCTTTTCATATATTACATTTGGGTGTTTTAGGGTTGCATTTTTTTTTCCTTTTAGGATTTTGCATCACTCGCGTCTCAAACCAATCCCTCGACTCATGAATGTATGTTTGGATGTATGTTTACTTATTTATCTCGCGCTTGCATTGCACTTGGGAGGGGGTGTGTCACCTCTAGAGCCTTGCGTGGTTCTCAACCCCTTCCCTCAAAATAGGGGAACACTTCATACGTGCACGTTTACTTGCTTTATCCCATTTTATTTTATTTTTCGTGGGCGCCATCCCACACCGCCTTGTAGGATTAGGATCGATTGCCTTGGGTAGGCGGCTGGTGTGCTCTGCGCCCATAGCGCTACCTAAGGGATCACTTGAGCCACCGACCGAAGGCCCTGGGAGTGATGACCCTTCGCCTTTAGGTCTGAAGGCTTGGGAGCCGAAGCTTTATCGAGTTTAGGCATTAGTGAACCCCAGCCTCATGCATCCATAGTAGAATGACCTAGGGTAGAGTCGGCCTCACCCTATTTTAAGCACATTAGGCACGAGGGAAGGGGTTCCACCCCTTTTACCTGCTTTATTGTATTTCTTTTTTTAATTGCTCCCAATGTGTTATGTGTACTATCAACTGCACTAACCATTTCTTTTGTTTTCTTGGCTTGCATTCATGTGCCTTAGCAATAAGAGGCCTCTTCGGCACTCTTTTAGTGACTTACCCACTAGATAGCTCACATGTTTAAATTTCAGTCATTATGCTTAATTTTTAATAAGTACATTACATTTTTAGACCCTTCCCCCCGATGCATTATTTATATCCTTTAGGTCATATTTGTCACATATTTATATCGCTTTAATAAATGGCATCATGCATAAACCATAGAAAGGGAATGCCACATAGGGAATCCCGTGTTTAGGAATAAGCCACCTTGTGTCTCGGATACTTAATCCAGTGAGACTTGCACGTTTACATTGTTGTACCATCCAAAGGGGTAGTGCACAAGGTAAGGTAGGATCCGATCGTCTTTCATAGAGTGATCTTTGGAATATGAGCATCTAATAATCACTTTTTGGCCATTTTATCAAAAATTGGTAAAAATCCCTTGCGTGAAGGACATTAACTTGAAGAAATTCACAAATGATTCCTCCTATTGAGACGATAAACAAATTGAGGCCAAAATTTGATTTTTAGAAGGTCATAGACTAATGCACCTCAATAATTTTGAAATAACCAATGGCCGGACAATTCAACCAATTCATTTTGCCAATTCACTCAATAAATAGTCAATTCATTTGACCAATTTACCCTTTTTAGGGTCACCTGGTCGATTTTGAATAAATCGTCAATTCATTTGACCAATTTACCCTTTTTAGGGTCATTCGGCCGATTTTTGAATAAATCACTAATTCAATTTCATTCATTTGGCCAATTTACCCATTTTTAGGGCAACCGAGCCGATTTTGAATAAATCAAGTTTCGTTCAATCTAGTTGATCAATTTACCCTTGTTAGGGTGATCTGATTAATTTTGGATAAATTAAATTTCATTCAATTCATTTGACCAGTTTCCCTTTCTAGGGTAATCCGGTCGATTTTTAATAATTTGTCAATTTCATTTGATCAATTAGGGTTTTGACCCGTAATTCACTGAGAAAATTTGTTAAAACGAATTCCAATCTTTTCGATGGGAGGTTCGTCAAGGTCAAACCCGTGCCTTTTGCAGATCAAAGGTGATCAATCTATTCGGACGTTGACCTCATTTTGATAAATATCTCTCGTCACCCTAATTGACCAAATTCTTTCAAAATTATTTTTCGCTCAATGAGTTGATCAGATCCATCAGGTATGGTATGGTGCCTACCTTAGAGGATTGCATTTTCATGCTAGGCCTACCCTTGGCATAAAAAGGGTTCCCCCCATAGGACATGCATACCGATTTTGCAGTTTTGCCTACTAACTCGGGGTATTTTTCTTTTGTTTCCCCCCTCCCCTGCATTCATAAAAATATTTCAATAAGACGAAAATGTTCTTCTATATCTGATGATAATTTTAATCCAATAAAGTTTGAAGATTACAAGTGTTATTTGATTCTTGGGCGGATCCTACGATGAAAACCCTCTGAGAGATGTTGTAATTGTTTTCCAAAGGGAAATTTTGTATATTTGAAAAGGAGACAAAAGTGTATATGTGGAGCTCTTTACAAGTTTCTCCCTTCTCACTTGTATCGTAATTGAATGAGAAAATTTGTTTCAAACTTTTTCAGCAATAAACTGTTTGGACAATCATTGTTTTGTGTATATTTATGTACATTTCATTCTTTATTCTTATTCATTGGAGATTTCATGATGAATTTTAAGAAATAAGACTAAATTGGGATTTTTTCAACCTCCGACCTGAAAATTCACAATAAGAGTGTTCAGAATTAAAAGAGGTCATTCAGAAGGCCCAATGAGATATCTTTTTTCCTTCATTTAACCTCAAAATAAAATCAGTCACATTGATTGATAAATTGCAAATTGGGACATTCTTTGCTTGGAAAAATCCCCATTGGTTTAACCGGATTCAATTCACATCTAAGTGAAAGCAAAAATGTGCATTATTCTTGTTTGTTTTGAAAATTTGGAATGATACTTTGAGCATTTGTTTCACTACCTATACAGATTTTTATCACTTGCTCTCCCATTTGAGCCTATGAAAGAATAATTTCGTTTCAAATAAAGGCCTTAATGATCTCTACCCTATATTGGAAAATTTTCAAATATCAAATAGGGGAATGGATTTTCAATAACCGTTTCGTTACTTTGGTTGTCATGAAGTGTAAGAATGATACTTTGGCCATCGTTTCTACAATCCAAACACTATTTATCCCTTGCATCCTCATTTGAGCAAAAATTGGTGGTTCTTTTCTAATGCACTCATGGTCGTACCCCACATTGGGGAGGGAGATTGGAGAATTTTCAAAGAAAAAAAAACAAAAAAAAAAAGGAAAAAGGGAAAAAGCAAAAATGCTAGAATAAGGAGGGAACTGCAAATTGGGGAAATTTGATTCCACTTGGGTTCCAAGTTTGAAAAAAGAAAAGGAAGGGTTTTGTCCATGTGAATCGCCTATGTTTCACAAATATGGATGAGCAAGGGTTTTCCTCAGTCAATTAATTCAGACACACGCAAAAAAATTTCGCATTAACGAAAGTTTCCTTTCAGAGCTGTTGTAAGGAATGGAATACAAGTCAGGCCATCTTCTTTTCCAATCGAACACTTTATCCCTAGTTATCCCTTTTGAGCCATCAGAATAAATTATTTCGTTTGGCAACCCCTGAGAATCGCAAACCCCACACTGGGGGCGAGTTTGAGTTGAAAAGAAAATTTCAAAAAAGTGAAAAGCAACAAAATCAAAAACAAAAGAAGAAAAGAGAACCTCAGTTCAAAATAAATTGGGGCAAATTTTGTGAAAGTTCAAAAGAATGGCAGAAGGCCGAAAAATCAAAAGAAAGGAAATGAAAGTGGAAAGCCTCAATTGAGCAAAAACTGAGGCAAATTCTGATTTTACCCTAAAATAGGGTTTGACGCAACAATGCGATCTCAGATTCTTCAAACCACCTTTGAAATCCGTTTTCAGGCCTTAACTTTTCTAAGCACCCCACCTGACCCCATTACAAAGCCGAAAGTCCTGACTTCTGTTCTTTGCAATGGCCCTGTCAAGCAAATTTTTGATGCCGGAAGTTTTAGCTGTATTTCTGAATTGATTGGGTGTGAGGTTGAAGCAGCTCTTCATATGAAATCCCGCGAGGGTATTTCTGAAAAAAGAAGAAAAAAAGATGAGCGAAATGAATGCAAAAGAAAGGTGCAAAAAAGATTTGATGCCGAAAGACCCTGTTGAGTGATGACAAAAAGTCAAACAAAGTCCAAGATCTTGGAGTCCAAAATGAGGGTAATTTTGAGAAAAACGCGATCTTCGGTGCAATGTCCTTTGAAAATTATTTCTTTTAACTATCGTTTTCAAGCCAAATTACAAGCTAATAAAGTCCATCGTTGACTTATTCCTTCATGACAATTCAAAGTGACGATTATGCTCGTACGAAATCCATCAATCATTTGTGATCATAAGGGCATAACCCGTTTCCACATGTTTAGCTATCATTTCTACCCAAAATTTTGCAAGCCCATGAAGCTTATACGTTGACTAAGTTTTCTTATGAAATAAGGGTGACAAACTCTTTGCTTTCACTAAGATGTGATGTTGAATGGATTACAATTTTGAGTACAAGAACCAAACAAATTTTGGCTTCTCATTTCCCTTGGCCACCTCCAAGTCAGAAATAACACCCCACTCGATTGGCCCTGAAAGATGAGCCAATAAGAAGTGGTGACCCGCTACTCTGGGCACCAATGCTAAAAGTGAGGATGAAAATTTGGTGTTATTCTGAGAGATTCATCGTGAAATTTCTGCATGAACTCAACATTCAAATTTCTTCGCGTTGAATATATGATTACTTTCTAAGTTTTGGAAGGTGCGATTTCTCTTGGTTCAAATAAATGGAGAGACATCCAAACCAATTTTTTGCAATCAAATGGGCCCATACTGGGGCAAAATTTTTATTTCTAAGATTTCACAAAATAAGCCCACACTGGGGCAAATTTTTTATAGTCCATTTGAGGATTTCGTCAAAGACTCAAGCAAGACTTTCAAATCAATCACGCTGCCTGTTTCATGAAAATTTGAGTGCATGTAAGCCCCCTGTGCAGGTATTCACAGTTGAAGTCGACGAAAAGCATCTGGCGATGTGGAAGGCCGATGCCGAAGAAAGAGAAGAAAGAAGGGGAAAAGGGCCCTACACTGGGGCAAATTATTTTTGGGAAAAGATTCTCTCGAAAAATCAGGAAAATTCAAAAATCAAAAATCAAGTTCAAATGCTTGTTTCTTGGAAGATCAAATTTAATTTCTTGTATTTTGACAAATCAAATTCAATTTCTTCACCAATTGGATGGCAGGATTGGGTCTTATCCCACTGACCATTCACAATGTCACGTTGGGCCTGGATTTCGTGCCGCCAACATTCCAAAGATCACGTTGGGCCTGGATTTCGTGCCGCCAACATCCCAAACAGTCCAAAAATCACGTTGGGCCTGGACTTTGTGCCGCCAACATTCCAAAGATCAAGTTGGGCCTGGATTTTGTGCCGCCAACTTCCCAAAAATCACGTTGGGCCTGGACTTGGTGCCGCCAACATCACTTTATCACGTTGGGACCGGGTTTTATCCCGCCAATCTCGGCAGGACTGGGTATAATCCCGCTGACCGTTGTTATCAAATTGGGACCGGGTTTTATCCCGCCAATCTCGGCAGGACCGGGTTTAATCCCGCTGACCGCTTTTATCACGTTGGGACCGGGTTTTATCCCGCCAATCTCGGCAGGACCGGGTTTAATCCCGCTGATCGCTTTTATCACGTTGGGACCGGGTTTTATCCCGCCAATCTCGGCAGGACCGGGTTTAATCCCGCTGACCGTTTTTATCAAATTGGGACCGGGTTTTATCCCGCCAATCTCGGCAGGACCGGGTATAATCCCGCTGACCGCTTTTTATCAAATTGGGACCGGGTTTCATCCCGCCAATCTCGGCAGGACCGGGTATAATCCCGCTGACCGCTTTTTATCAAATTGGGACCGGGTTTCATCCCGCCAATCTCGGCAGGACCGGGTATAATCCCGCTGACCGCTTTTTATCAAATTGGGACCGGGTTTCATCCCGCCAATCTCGGCAGGACCGGGTATTATCCCGCTGGTCGATCATCATGGCAGGTTCGGGTTTAATCCCACTGACCAATTCATTACTGGGGCAAATCTGTGGATACATTTTCAAATAAAGTCTTATACAGTTTTCTTCATACAATCCCATTTGAATTTCCTATCTCTAGTCAATCCCAATTTTAAATTTCAGTCCGGGTCTATCCCATGGGTCTATCCCAAGTTTAAATTTCTGTTCGGGTCTATCCCTGTCCGGGGTGGGTCTATCCCAAATTTACATTTCTGTCCGGGTCTATCCCGTGGGTCTATCCCATTTACATTTCTGTTAGGGTCAGTCCCGTTTTAAATTTCTTGTTCGGGCCAGTCCCGTTTTAATTTTTTGTTCGGGTCAGTCCCGCTTTAATCTCCCGTCTAAGCCAATTTCACTTTAAACTTCGTCAAAAGGGGTCAGTCCCCATTTTTAAAACGTCCACCGTTCGTGACGTTCGCCGCCGAATAAAGTAGGTAAGTATTTGGTGTCTACTTCTTTGTCTCAAGTTTTTCCAAAACTCAGACAAAGAGGGGCAAACTGTAGACACCAAATTTTAGGTGTAATTTCATTTACTGTTTATTTTTAGTTTTTTATTTGTCGTGTTAGTTTTTATTCGATTTTTAGTTTTTAGTTTATAGTTTTATTTTTATTTGTAAGTTTTTAGCATAGAATTTCTAGGAAAAAAAAAAAAAGAAGAAAAAGGAAAAATCATAAAAAGGGAAAAAGGGAAAAAGAAAAGAAAAATAGCAATTTTGTTTTATTTAGCTTTATTTTAGCCATTTCTACTTAATTTATCTTTTATTGTTGTTTGATTCATTTAGGAAAAAGAGAAAAGGTGAAAAATGAAAAAAAACTATGAAAAAGAAAAATGAAACAAAAAAGATGGAAAAATGGCTATTTTTGTTGTTTTTAGTTGTTTAGTTTTTTAAATTATTTTCATTATTGTTATTATTATTATTACTCGGTTTTTGTCAATTAGTTATTATAATTATTATTTATATGTTATCATTTCTGTATTTATTAAGTTTAAAGTAAAAAAAAAAAAAAAAAAAAAAAAAAAATGCCGCAGCATGAAAGCTGCGGACTTGCGCAGCTTGCAAAGGGGAATTGGGACGGCTCCTGGGAGTGCAATTACTGAAGAAAGTACCATCAGGTTTTAGGGTTGATTCACCATATAAAAACAAGAGAAAGGATCAGCCGCAACGGGGGGGGGATTTGGACGGAAAGAGTGACGGGCATCAGGAAAAAAAGAAACCAAGCGAGGGTTTTAGAAAGGAGGTTGAGAGAGTGAGAGCAGGAGAGAGCCGAGAGTTTTTGGAGAGGTTCTGGGGGGACAGCAAAAGAAAACAGAAAGGAGAGATGGACGGCTTAGAGAAGAGTTTTTGAAAGAGGGCAAACCAGAAAACTAGTCGAGGGCTGGGGTTGATGAAAGAGAAGCTGCGGGCTTTTGGGAAGAAGGAGCTAAGCAAGTCGGCGGCTGAAAAGGTGAGGCAAGGGAGATTTTGGGGAGAAAACCAGGGAAGATGAAATAGAGTTTCGACTGAGGTTTGACAACGGAAGAAAGAAGCAAAAGAAAAGAGCAACGCCGCCAGGGGAGAAGAGTAAAGAAAATCTGGGGAAAGAGACGAAGGAAAACAAAATTTTCTGCACAAACTTTTGGAACAAGGCTGGATTTCCGTCACCTTGCAGTGCGCTTTTCTCCATCGAAGGGATCTATTCTGGGGAACCTCTTGCTTTCTGCATCTTCTCTGATCATTAAAGGACAACTTTGGTGTTGAAGTAGCTTCCATAAAAACGGCCACAAGACCTTCAAAGTTCAGCTCTAAGTCTGCCCGTCACTAGTGTTGAATCTTCGTCGGCGAGAATTTGCACCTTCGAACCTCTACAACGGAAGCAATCTTTTCATCCACTCTGTGTTCCTGTTTCCACCAGAAGTTAAAGGTAATCTCTTGTATCCTTAGTTGCTCATACATCATCAGAATGGACACACAAAAACGCAGAAAATTTGGCTACTGGTATAATGAACATGTCCTGAAATCCTGCGATGAACATGTATCAGTTCCTGGGTCGTTGTTTTTTCGTGTTTGCACAATACTGCTGCTGGGCTGGGTGTTAACTGGAATAGGCTACGGGCTGTAGTTTAGTAGTAAAGATCTCAACTTTGAAAAGAAAATTACACTGCCTTGACTGATTCGTTCGATTCAGCGCCTGAAATCACATGTCAGATGGTTATTAAGTTTTCCAGTTTGTACGTGTTTCCTATTCTGATTTTCATGTTGAAATCTCAATGTCTTACGTTTGCGAAATTTGAAGATTGTTTGAGGGTTTTTGCTGGTTGAATTTAAACGAGGTTTGACTGTGTTTGCGCATGAAATGGAATCTGCTGCAACAAAGTCAAGCCTTCGGCTTGTTGCAGCAATGTCGATGAAGCTTAGGTTCAGCCGTGTGCTGTTTTCTTTGCCTTTAGGGGTTCATTACTTGCTGGATGATATAAATAGGACAAAGGTGTTGGGTGTGTGTGTTTGGGGGCTGCATTACCCGAATTAGAATCCCATGCTTGCTGGAAAAACACCAATCATTTTTCGCATGAGTAATTTTCCAGAATTTTGCATCAGTGCCTTTACCGTCTCTTGCATGTTTGAAGTTTGAAGTTATGTCAGTGTTGTTTAGCTTTGAAGTTGTGGTGTTGGTTGAAGGAATTTGGACCAAATGCTTGCATGCTTGGGTCGGAGATAAGCATCCGGAAATCAAAAGAAAGCAGCGAAAGAAATTGCAGAAATTTATTTCCTCCTGGTTGCCATGAAGACTTGCATGAAATGTTTTTTCTCAGAATTCTGCGGTTAACAAGTGTTTGTCCACGCTTAATGGGATGTGGCTAAAATGTTGTGTAAAATTCTGTTTGCCGAAGGTGTACTTAGGACAGCAGAAACTTGGATGAAATTTGCAGCAAACATGAAAGCAAAAGAAAGCATGCATGAAGTTAAAGACTCACGTAGCTTGCATGAGTTTTGCATGAAATAATTACTGAAAATTGCACTTTGACCCCCCAAGTTCCCCTTATTTCACTATGACCCAATCAATTAAATAATTTCATCAGTTTGGTCCTTGTTAACTTTAATTTGTGCAACTTCATTGCTTGTTTGCTTCAATTAACTACCATGTTTTGTTTAAATTGTGCTTAAGTTGTGACTTTAGGAACTTTATGACTAAGTGAGCTTTGTTTTTGCACATTTCTTTTATTTTCTTCCTTAAATAAAGTGGTGCATTGACCTTTTTATTATTTTGGAGGGTAATTGAATAATTTCACTTCATTGGGCCCCGATTGCAAGGGAGGTACACTCTATCCCTCACTTGCACTTTATTTTTCCTACGTGCTCCTATGTGTTATGTGAATATGCCTGTCTACTTCGCTTTCCTTACCTCTTTGCACGCATTTACTTACTTTCTTTTATTTAAGTTTTATGGGGTATGTGTACACCTCTTGGCTTGTAATAGATAGGGCTCGGAGAGCACTTGGTCCATTTCCCTTTCCCCTTTATGCTTTTATGGGGTATGTGTACACCTCTTGGCTTGTAATAGATAGGGCTCGGAGAGCATCTGGTCCACTTCCCCTTCCCCTTGGTCGCTTGTTTTTGTTGCTACATGTTTAATTGCTTTATTAGGCTCTTGCATCTAGTCGAGCATGCTAAATGCTATGTGCTATGTGTTTACGAGTGTTTTGGCATGTCTACTTGCTTTCATAGCCATGAATGAATGGAATGAATGAATGTACGTTTCCGCTAGTCCAACGCTAGTCGGAATTCATAGAATGGGCTAGTCCAACGCTAGACCCTTAGGGATTTCCCCTCATTAGCATATCATTTGCTTGTTCACCACATATCATGCATTTTTCTTAGTATTATCACTTGGCATGCTCCTCGAACCCCCTTCCCCTTCATTTTAGGATTTTTGCATATCATGATAGTTGTAGGGTCCATTTGCTTGAGTGTCCCCTTCCGATAAGGGAAACGAGCGAGTGTGGCTACTCGATAGCCTTAGCACGCTAGTTCCGCCTTCTAATCAAAGGGAAAATCAAGTCACGATTTAGGTCTCCCCGTACCCAATATGCATGAGTTCCCTAGACTCATGCATTCTCAATCCACTCTATCATTACACTTTCACTTTCCCTCTCATTTGCACACGTACACCTTTTTATCCTTTCACTTGCACATGAACACTTTTCCTCCCATTGTTGCACACGTGCACCCTTGAGTTTCTTCACTTGCACACGAACACTTTTATCATTACTTGCACACATGCACTTCATATTATCATTTCACATACCGTACATTGCCCACTCACGTGCACACTTTCATTTACATATTTATTTTCTTTTATTACTTTTTCAAACTCATGTCCTCACATTGCACGCATGCATTCCATTCATTTGCATCCCACTTGCATTATTCGTGACTTCTTCAAAGGATTGATATTGGGCTTCACAATTAATGTGATTGGCACCACTCAACCTTTGAAGGGAAATTTCCCCCAATTCCCCTAGGTCTAGGGTTTGCATTCATGTAGGGCACTCAAATGTAATAAATTCTTTGGTTAAAACAAGAAAATATTTGATTAAATCAACGCAACTAGCCTTGGCTAGGTCAAAGGGGTGCCTTGGATTCTATCCTTGCCTTCCCCTTTGTCAAACGTGACTCCCGAACCTTTTTCTTTGGTTTACGTAGACTAGGAGTCGTTTTAAAAAGGGTTTATTACTACTTGACTTTAAAACTCATTTTTGGGTGACTTGGTACACCTTAAACCATTACCAAGTGGCGACTCCAAACTTTTCATTTCAAAACCTTTTTTAAAACTATTTTTTTGGCCAAATCGTCGCTTTCCAAAGTCCCATGGCCTTTACTTTTACTTTGCACACGTTCACACACCACACTTCACACTCATACATTTCGACGATCGAAAAGTGGGGCGCGACACCTAGGATACGCTACAAGTATCTGAAACCTAAGCTCTGATACCAACTGTGACGGCCCCACCTCCCCCTAAGGTGAACCAAAGGGTTCGGCGGGCCGCCTGCCCAGCTCTCGCCGGGACTCAGTCGTTCACTACAGTCCTCAAATGAATTACAATATAAATCTCAAATATTACAACATGTTCTTCAATAATTACATGTCATAAGCGAAGCGGAAACTAAATTTTCAACTTACATCAAATGATTCCAAATCCAAACTGTACAAGATATATGCCATCCATCCACATGAATAAGTAGTACTCGCCCTTCCTTCGCCTTGAGCCCTGTGGAGGGGAATAAAATCGTTTTGGGGTGAGCTAGAAGCTCAGCGAGTAACCAGTAAAAGCAGTTATCAAATATATTTCACAATAATGCATTTCAATGATGTCATGATTCCAAGATCAAATGTACGTTTATTGCTCTCGTGAGCCAGTGAAATCATTGCACTTGAACACCCAACGCTCAAATAGATCATTTAACATTAACAGTGAGAGGGAGCCCCTTTTTGAGCTCCAGATAACATGAACGTGAACCATAAACAGGGTGGAGATGTTGGTGTCCAGCACAAGACTTTCCCAGAACTCATTGAAGCCAAAATCATATCATGAATTCACATGCAAGCACGCATGAGATGCCGTCGAGTAAATAATGCAAGAAATATTTCAATAATAACTTTGAAAACAGTTTAGGGTCGCTCACCTCCATGGCTCAGAAACCATCCATCAAATATCATCGCCTTACTCAAATCCAAGCCTTAGATCATAAACGCAAAGCAATCAAGCCCTTTAAAAGTTCGGATAGCACTTCCCCTAAATTTGCTTACTTTTCCAGCCGTCATGGCTTCATTATATTTCTCATTCAAACCCAAAGGTACACACACAACAACAAGTTCATTCAATAGCCATTCAGTAAGCTCCCAGAAGTACAAATACAAGTCAAGCTAGGGAAAAGTCCGGAAATGAAAGTTAAGCTCAAACCCAGAAAAATAGTTTTTGACATCATTTTGCGGTAATGGTACCAAAGGCACTACGATTATCGGATGAAGGTCCAAGACCCACCGTTTTGAAGCTAAGAGATCGGGCTACAATGTTGAAGAAGGCAACTCTGTCCAGTATCGAGTGTAACCAGGTCAAAAATGCAAGATACTACACCAGAACCGCAAAAACAGGTTCACCAATCGCACTGTGGTGCAAACATCATGAATCAACCTACCTAAGTCCAAGTACAGAAATTCCAAAGCCATCCGAAAGCTAAGAAACATGGCTACATTTCATCAGGAGACGTCAACAACCAATTCGGAAGCATTCCCAACCAAAATAACCAATTACATACGCCATTCTCACATTCGGGTAAAACCAGGGCAGCAAGGGTAATTCCGTCTTTTCACAAGATACGCTGCTCGGATTTACCGGAAAATTAGAAAATTTTTGGGTTCTTACACTCATTCTTTCGGGGCGTCACAAACTCCCCTCCTTAAAAGAATGTCGTCCTCGACATTCCATCTTGTACCAATCAAGTCGAGACATCCCGCAAGAATCACTAATATTTCAGACCAAACCCACAATCCGGCAACCTAAACTTAAAGCCTAGGATACACTACAAGAATCTGAAACCTAAGCTCTGATACCAACTGTGACGGCCCCTCCTCCCCCTAAGGCGAACCAAAGGGTACGGCGGGCCGCCTGCCCAGCTCTCGCCGGGGCTCAGTCGTTCACTACAGTCCTCAAATGAATTACAATATAAATCTCAAATATTACAACATGTTCTTCAATAATTACATGTCATAAGCGAAGCGGAAACTAAATTTTCAACTATACATCAAATGATTCAAAATCCAAACTGTACAAGATATATGCCATCCAGCCACATGAATAAGTAGTACTCGCCCTTCCTTCGCCTTGAGCCCTGTGGAGGGGAATAAAATAATTTTGGGGTGAGCTAGAAGCTCATCGAGTAACCAGTAAAAGCAGTCATCAAATATATTTCACAATAATGCATTTCAATGATGTCATGATTCCAAGATCAAATGTACGTTTATTGCTCTCGTGAGCCAGTGAAATCATTGCACTTGAACACCCAACGCTCAAATAGATCATTTAACATTAACAGTGAGAGGGAGCCCCTTTTTGACCTCCAGATAACATGAACGTGAACCATAAACAGGGTGGAGAAGTTGGTGTCCAGCACAAGACTTTTCCAGAACTCATTGAAGCCAAAATCATATCATGAATTCACATGCAAGCACGCATGAGATGCCGTCGAGTAAATAATGCAAAAAACATTTCAATAATAACTTTGAAAACAGTTTAGGGTCACTCACCTCCATGGCTCAGAAACCATCCATCAAATATCATCGCCTTACTCAAATCCAAGCCTTAGATCACAAACGCAAAGCAATCAAGCCCTTTAAAAGTTCGGACAGCACTTCCCCTAAATTTGCTTACTTTTCCAGCCGTCATGGCTTCATTATATTTCTCATTCAAACCCAAAGGTACACACACAACAACAAGTTCATTCAATAGCCATTCAGCAAGCTCCCAGAATTACAAATACAAGTCAAGCTAGGGAAAAGTCCGGAAATGAAAGTTAAGCTCAAACCCAGAAAAATAGTTTTTGACATCATTTTGCGGTAATGGCACCAAAGGCACTACGATTATCGGATGAAGGTCCAAGACCCACCGTGTCGAAGCTAAGAGATCGGGCTACAATGTTGAAGAAGGCAACTCTGTCCAGTATCGAGTGTAACCAGGTCAAAAATGCAAGATACTACACCAGAACCGTAAAAATAGGTTCACCTATCGCATTCTGGTTCAAACATCATAAATCAACCTACCTAAGTCCAAATCCAGAAATTCCAAAGCCATCCGAAAGCTAAGAAACAGGGCTACATTTCATCAGGAGACCTCAACAACAAATTCGAAAGCATTCCCAACCAAAATAACCAATTACATACGCAATTCTCACATTCGGGTAAAACCAGGGCAGCAAGGGTAATTCCGTCTTTTCACAAGATACGCTGCTCGGATTGACCGGAAAATTAGAAAATTTTCGGGTTCTCACACTCATTCTTTCGGGGCGTCACAAACTCCCCTCCTTAAAAGAATGTCGTCCTCGACATTCCATCTTGTACCAATCAAGTCGAGACATCCCGCAAGAATCACTAATATTTCAGACCAAACCCACAGTCCGGCATCATAAACTTCAAGCCTAGGATACGCTACAAGAATCTGAAACCTAAGCTCTGATACCAACTGTGACGGCCCCACCTCCCCCTAAGGTGAACCAAAGGGTTCGGCGGGCCGCCTGCCCAGCTCTCGCCGGGACTCAGTCGTTCACTACAGTCCTCAAATGAATTACAATATAAATCTCAAATATTACAACATGTTCTTCAATAATTACATGTCATAAGCGAAGCGGAAACTAAATTTTCAACTATACATCAAATGATTCCAAATCCAAACTGTACAAGATATATGCCATCCAGCCACATGAATAAGTACTACTCGCCCTTCCTTCGCCTTGAGCCCTGTGGAGGGGAATAAAATCGTTTTGGGGTGAGCTAGAAGCTCAGCGAGTAACCAGTAAAAGCAGTTATCAAATATATTTCACAATAATGCATTTCAATGATGTCATGATTCCAAGATCAAATGTACGTTTATTGCTCTCGTGAGCCAGTGAAATCATTGCACTTGAACACCCAACGCTCAAATAGATCATTTAACATTAACAGTGAGAGGGAGCCCCTTTTTGAGCTCCAGATAACATGAACGTGAACCATAAACAGGGTGGAGATGTTGGTGTCCAGCACAAGACTTTCCCAGAACTCATTGAAGCCAAAATCATATCATGAATTCACATGCAAGCACGCATGAGATGCCGTCGAGTAAATAATGCAAGAAACATTTCAATAATAACTTTGAAAACAGTTTAGGGTCACTCACCTCCATGGCTCAGAAACCATCCATCAAATATCATCGCCTTACTCAAATCCAAGCCTTAGATCACAAACGCAAAGCAATCAAGCCCTTTAAAAGTTCGGACAGCACTTCCCCTAAATTTGCTTACTTTTCCAGCCGTCATGGCTTCATTATATTTCTCATTCAAACCCAAAGGTACACACACAACAACAAGTTCATTCAATAGCCATTCAGTAAGCTCCCAGAAGTACAAATACAAGTCAAGCTAGGGAAAAGTCCGGAAATGAAAGTTAAGCTCAAACCCAGAAAAATAGTTTTTGACATCATTTTGCGGTAATGGTACCAAAGGCACTACGATTATCGGATGAAGGTCCAAGACCCACCGTTTTGAAGCTAAGAGATCGGGCTACAATGTTGAAGAAGGCAACTCTGTCCAGTATCGAGTGTAACCAGGTCAAAAATGCAAGATACTACACCAGAACCGCAAAAACAGGTTCACCAATCGCACTGTGGTGCAAACATCATGAATCAACCTACCTAAGTCCAAGTACAGAAATTCCAAAGCCATCCGAAAGCTAAGAAACATGGCTACATTTCATCAGGAGACGTCAACAACCAATTCGGAAGCATTCCCAACCAAAATAACCAATTACATACGCCATTCTCACATTCGGGTAAAACCAGGGCAGCAAGGGTAATTCCGTCTTTTCACAAGATACGCTGCTCGGATTTACCGGAAAATTAGAAAATTTTCGGGTTCTTACACTCATTCTTTCGGGGCGTCACAAACTCCCCTCCTTAAAAGAATGTCGTCCTCGACATTCCATCTTGTACCAATCAAGTCGAGACATCCCGCAAGAATCACTAATATTTCGGACCAAACCCACAATCCGGCAACCTAAACTTCAAGCCTAGGATACACTACAAGAATCTGAAGCCTAAGCTCTGATACCAACTGTGACGGCCCCTCCTCCCCCTAAGGCGAACCAAAGGGTTCGGCGGGCCGCCTGCCCAGCTCTCGCCGGGGCTCAGTCGTTCACTACAGTCCTCAAATGAATTACAATATAAATCTCAAATATTACAACATGTTCTTCAATAATTACATGTCATAAGCGAAGCGGAAACTAAATTTTTAACTATACATCAAATGATTCAAAATCCAAACTGTACAAGATATATGCCATCCAGCCACATGAATAAGTAGTACTCGCCCTTCCTTCGCCTTGAGCCCTGTGGAGGGGAATAAAATAATTTTGGGGTGAGCTAGAAGCTCATCGAGTAACCAGTAAAAGCAGTCATCAAATATATTTCACAATAATGCATTTCAATGATGTCATGATTCCAAGATCAAATGTACGTTTATTGCTCTCGTGAGCCAGTGAAATCATTGCACTTGAACACCCAACGCTCAAATAGATCATTTAACATTAACAGTGAGAGGGAGCCCCTTTTTGAGCTCCAGATAACATGAACGTGAACCATAAACAGGGTGGAGAAGTTGGTGTCCAGCACAAGACTTTCCCAGAACTCATTGAAGCCAAAATCATATCATGAATTCACATGCAAGCACGCATGAGATGCCGTCGAGTAAATAATGCAAAAAACATTTCAATAATAACTTTGAAAACAGTTTAGGGTCACTCACCTCCATGGCTCAGAAACCATCCATCAAATATCATCGCCTTACTCAAATCCAAGCCTTAGATCACAAACGCAAAGCAATCAAGCCCTTTAAAAGTTCGGACAGCACTTCCCCTAAATTTGCTTACTTTTCCAGCCGTTTCATGGCTTCATTATATTTCTCATTCAAACCCAAAGGTACACACACAACAACAAGTTCATTCAATAGCCATTCAGCAAGCTCCCAGAATTACAAATACAAGTCAAGCTAGGGAAAAGTCCGGAAATGAAAGTTAAGCTCAAACCCAGAAAAATAGTTTTTGACATCATTTTGCGGTAATGGTACCAAAGGCACTACGATTATCGGATGAAGGTCCAAGACCCACCGTTTTGAAGCTAAGAGATCGGGCTACAATGTTGAAGAAGGCAACTCTGTCCAGTATCGAGTGTAACCAGGTCAAAAATGCAAGATACTACACCAGAACCGCAAAAACAGGTTCACCAATCGCACTGTGGTGCAAACATCATGAATCAACCTACCTAAGTCCAAGTACAGAAATTCCAAAGCCATCCGAAAGCTAAGAAACATGGCTACATTTCATCAGGAGACGTCAACAACCAATTCGGAAGCATTCCCAACCAAAATAACCAATTACATACGCCATTCTCACATTCGGGTAAAACCAGGGCAGCAAGGGTAATTCCGTCTTTTCACAAGATACGCTGCTCGGATTTACCGGAAAATTAGAAAATTTTCGGGTTCTTACACTCATTCTTTCGGGGCGTCACAAACTCCCCTCCTTAAAAGAATGTCGTCCTCGACATTCCATCTTGTACCAATCAAGTCGAGACATCCCGCAAGAATCACTAATATTTCAGACCAAACCCACAGTCCGGCATCCTAAACTTCAAGCCTAGGATACACTACAAGAATCTGAAGCCTAAGCTCTGATACCAACTGTGACGGCCCCACCACCCCCTAAGGCGAACCAAAGGGTTCGGCGGGCCGCATGCCCAGCTCTCGCCGGGACTCAGTCGTTAACTACAGTCCTCAAATGAATTACAATATAAATCTCAAATATTACAACATGTTCTTCAATAATTACATGTCATAAGCGAAGCGGAAACTAAATTTTCAACTATACATCAAATGATTCCAAATCCAAACTGTACAAGATATATGCCATCCAGCCACATGAATAAGTACTACTCGCCCTTCCTTCGCCTTGAGCCCTGTGGAGGGGAATAAAATCGTTTTGGGGTGAGCTAGAAGCTCAGCGAGTAACCAGTAAAAGCAGTCATCAAATATATTTCACAATAATGCATTTCAATGATGTCATGATTCCAAGATCAAATGTACGTTTATTGCTCTCGTGAGCCAGTGAAATCATTGCACTTGAACACCCAACGCTCAAATAGATCATTTAACATTAACAGTGAGAGGGAGCCCCTTTTTGAGCTCCAGATAACATGAACGTGAACCATAAACAGGGTGGAGAAGTTGGTGTCCAGCACAAGACTTTCACAGAACTCATTGAAGCCAAAATCATATCATGAATTCACATGCAAGCACGCATGAGATGCCGTCGAGTAAATAATGCAAAAAACATTTCAATAATAACTTTGAAAACAGTTTAGGGTCACTCACCTCCATGGCTCAGAAACCATCCATCAAATATCATCGCCTTACTCAAATCCAAGCCTTAGATCACAAACGCAAAGCAATCAAGCCCTTTAAAAGTTCGGACAGCACTTCCCCTAAATTTGCTTACTTTTCCAGCCGTTTCATGGCTTCATTATATTTCTCATTCAAACCCAAAGGTACACACACAACAACAAGTTCATTCAATAGCCATTCAGCAAGCTCCCAGAATTACAAATACAAGTCAAGCTAGGGAAAAGTCCGGAAATGAAAGTTAAGCTCAAACCCAGAAAAATAGTTTTTGACATCATTTTGCGGTAATGGTACCAAAGGCACTACGATTATCGGATGAAGGTCCAAGACCCACCGTTTTGAAGCTAAGAGATCGGGCTACAATGTTGAAGAAGGCAACTCTGTCCAGTATCGAGTGTAACCAGGTCAAAAATGCAAGATACTACACCAGAACCGCAAAAACAGGTTCACCAATCGCACTGTGGTGCAAACATCATGAATCAACCTACCTAAGTCCAAGTACAGAAATTCCAAAGCCATCCGAAAGCTAAGAAACATGGCTACATTTCATCAGGAGACGTCAACAACCAATTCGGAAGCATTCCCAACCAAAATAACCAATTACATACGCCATTCTCACATTCGGGTAAAACCAGGGCAGCAAGGGTAATTCCGTCTTTTCACAAGATACGCTGCTCGGATTTACCGGAAAATTAGAAAATTTTCGGGTTCTTACACTCATTCTTTCGGGGCGTCACAAACTCCCCTCCTTAAAAGAATGTCGTCCTCGACATTCCATCTTGTACCAATCAAGTCGAGACATCCCGCAAGAATCACTAATATTTCAGACCAAACCCACAGTCCGGCATCCTAAACTTCAAGCCTAGGATACACTACAAGAATCTGAAGCCTAAGCTCTGATACCAACTGTGACGGCCCCACCACCCCCTAAGGCGAACCAAAGGGTTCGGCGGGCCGCATGCCCAGCTCTCGCCGGGACTCAGTCGTTAACTACAGTCCTCAAATGAATTACAATATAAATCTCAAATATTACAACATGTTCTTCAATAATTACATGTCATAAGCGAAGCGGAAACTAAATTTTCAACTATACATCAAATGATTCCAAATCCAAACTGTACAAGATATATGCCATCCAGCCACATGAATAAGTACTACTCGCCCTTCCTTCGCCTTGAGCCCTGTGGAGGGGAATAAAATCGTTTTGGGGTGAGGTAGAAGCTCAGCGAGTAACCAGTAAAAGCAGTCATCAAATATATTTTACAATAATGCATTTCAATGATGTCATGATTCCAAGATCAAATGTACGTTTATTGCTCTCGTGAGCCAGTGAAATCATTGCACTTGAACACCCAACGCTCAAATAGATCATTTGACATTAACAGTGAGAGGGAGCCCCTTTTTGAGCTCCAGATAACATGAACATGAACCATAAACAGGGTGGAGACGTTGGTGTCCAACACAAGACTTTCCCAGAACTCATTGAAGCCAAAATCATATCATGAATTCACATGCAAGCACGCATGAGATGCCGTCGAGTAAATAATGCAAGAAACATTTCAATAATAACTTTGAAAACAGTTTAGGCTCACTCACCTCCATGGCTCAGAAACCATCCATCAAATATCATCGCCTTACTCAAATCCAAGCCTTAGATCACAAACGCAAAGTGATCAAGCCCTTTAAAATTTCGGACAGCACTTCCCCTAAATTTGCTTACTTTTCCAACCGTCATGGCTTCATTATATTTCTCATTCAAACCCAAAGGTACACACACAACAACAAGTTCATTCAATAGCCATTCAGCAAGCTCCCAGAAGTACAAATACAAGTCAAGCTAGGGAAAAGTCCGGAAATGAAAGTTAAGCTCAAACCCAGAAAAATAGTTTTTGACATCATTTTGCGGTAATGGCACCAAAGGCACTACGATTATCGAATGAAGGTCCAAGACCCACCGTGTCGAAGCTAAGAGATCGGGCTACAATGTTGAAGAAGGCAACTCTGTCCAGTATCGAGTGTAACCAGGTCAAAAATGCAAGATACTACACTAGAACCGCAAAAACAGGTTCACCAATCGCACTGTGGTGCAAACATCATGAATCAACCTACCTAAGTCCAAGTACAGAAATTCCAAAGCCATCCGAAAGCTAAGAAACATGGCTACATTTCATCAGGAGACGTCAACAACCAATTCGGAAGCATTCCCAACCAAAATAACCAATTACATACGCCATTCTCACATTCGGGTAAAACCAGGGCAGCAAGGGTAATTCCGTCTTTTCACAAGATACGCTGCTCGGATTTACCGGAAAATTAGAAAATTTTCGGGTTCTTACACTCATTCTTTCCGGGCGTCACAAACTCCCCTCCTTAAAAGAATGTCGTCCTCGACATTCCATCTTGTACCAATCAAGTCGAGACATCCCGCAAGAATCACTAATATTTCAGACCAAACCCACAATCCGGCAACCTAAACTTCAAGCCTAGGATACACTACAAGAATCTGAAGCCTAAGCTCTGATACCAACTGTGACGGCCCCACCTCCCCCTAAGGCGAACCAAAGGGTTCGGCGGGCCGCCTGCCCAGCTCTCGCCGGGACTCAGTCGTTCACTACAGTTCTCAAATGAATTACAATATAAATCTTAAATATTACAACATGTTCTTCAATAATTACATGTCATAAGCGAAGCGGAAACTAAATTTTCAACTATACATCAAATGATTCAAAATCCAAACTGTACAAGATATATGCCATCCAGCCACTTGAATAAGTTGTACTCGCCCTTCCTTCGCCTTGAGCCCTGTGGAGGGGAATAAAATAATTTTGGGGTGAGCTAGAAGCTCATCGAGTAACCAGTAAAAGCAGTCATCAAATATATTTCACAATAATGCATTTCAATGATGTCATGATTCCAAGATCAAATGTACGTTTATTGCTCTCGTGAGCCAGTGAAATCATTGCACTTGAACACCCAACGCTCAAATAGATCATTTAACATTAACAGTGAGAGGGAGCCCCTTTTTGAGCTCCAGATAACATGAACGTGAACCATAAACAGGGTGGAGATGTTGGTGTCCAGCACAAGACTTTCCCAGAACTCATTGAAGCCAAAATCATATCATGAATTCACATGCAAGCACGCATGAGATGCCGTCGAGTAAATAATGCAAAAAACATTTCAATAATAACTTTGAAAACAGTTTAGGGTCACTCACCTCCATGGCTCAGAAACCATCCATCAAATATCATCGCCTTACTCAAATCCAAGCCTTAGATCACAAACGCAAAGCAATCAAGCCCTTTAAAAGTTCGGACAGCACTTCCCCTAAATTTGCTTACTTTTCCAGCCGTTTCATGGCTTCATTATATTTCTCATTCAAACCCAAAGGTACACACACAACAACAAGTTCATTCAATAGCCATTCAGCAAGCTCCCAGAATTACAAATACAAGTCAAGCTAGGGAAAAGTCCGGAAATGAAAGTTAAGCTCAAACCCAGAAAAATAGTTTTTGACATCATTTTGCGGTAATGGTACCAAAGGCACTACGATTATCGGATGAAGGTCCAAGACCCACCGTTTTGAAGCTAAGAGATCGGGCTACAATGTTGAAGAAGGCAACTCTGTCCAGTATCGAGTGTAACCAGGTCAAAAATGCAAGATACTACACCAGAACCGCAAAAACAGGTTCACCAATCGCACTGTGGTGCAAACATCATGAATCAACCTACCTAAGTCCAAGTACAGAAATTCCAAAGCCATCCGAAAGCTAAGAAACATGGCTACATTTCATCAGGAGACGTCAACAACCAATTCGGAAGCATTCCCAACCAAAATAACCAATTACATACGCCATTCTCACATTCGGGTAAAACCAGGGCAGCAAGGGTAATTCCGTCTTTTCACAAGATACGCTGCTCGGATTTACCGGAAAATTAGAAAATTTTCGGGTTCTTACACTCATTCTTTCGGGGCGTCACAAACTCCCCTCCTTAAAAGAATGTCGTCCTCGACATTCCATCTTGTACCAATCAAGTCGAGACATCCCGCAAGAATCACTAATATTTCAGACCAAACCCACAGTCCGGCATCCTAAACTTCAAGCCTAGGATACACTACAAGAATCTGAAGCCTAAGCTCTGATACCAACTGTGACGGCCCCACCACCCCCTAAGGCGAACCAAAGGGTTCGGCGGGCCGCATGCCCAGCTCTCGCCGGGACTCAGTCGTTAACTACAGTCCTCAAATGAATTACAATATAAATCTCAAATATTACAACATGTTCTTCAATAATTACATGTCATAAGCGAAGCGGAAACTAAATTTTCAACTATACATCAAATGATTCCAAATCCAAACTGTACAAGATATATGCCATCCAGCCACATGAATAAGTACTACTCGCCCTTCCTTCGCCTTGAGCCCTGTGGAGGGGAATAAAATCGTTTTGGGGTGAGCTAGAAGCTCAGCGAGTAACCAGTAAAAGCAGTCATCAAATATATTTCACAATAATGCATTTCAATGATGTCATGATTCCAAGATCAAATGTACGTTTATTGCTCTCGTGAGCCAGTGAAATCATTGCACTTGAACACCCAACGCTCAAATAGATCATTTGACATTAAAAGATGAGAGGGAGCCCCTTTTTGAGCTCCAGATAACATGAACATGAACCATAAACAGGGTGGAGACGTTGGTGTCCAACACAAGACTTTCCCAGAACTAATTGAAGCCAAAATCATATCATGAATTCACATGCAAGCACGCATGAGATGCCGTCGAGTAAATAATGCAAGAAACATTTCAATAATAACTTTGAAAACAGTTTAGGCTCACTCACCTCCATGGCTCAGAAACCATCCATCAAATATCATCGCCTTACTCAAATCCAAGCCTTAGATCACAAACGCAAAGTGATCAAGCCCTTTAAAATTTCGGACAGCACTTCCCCTAAATTTGCTTACTTTTCCAACCGTCATGGCTTCATTATATTTCTCATTCAAACCCAAAGGTACACACACAACAACAAGTTCATTCAATAGCCATTCAGCAAGCTCCCAGAAGTACAAATACAAGTCAAGCTAGGGAAAAGTCCGGAAATGAAAGTTAAGCTCAAACCCAGAAAAATAGTTTTTGACATCATTTTGCGGTAATGGCACCAAAGGCACTACGATTATCGAATGAAGGTCCAAGACCCACCGTGTCGAAGCTAAGAGATCGGGCTACAATGTTGAAGAAGGCAACTCTGTCCAGTATCGAGTGTAACCAGGTCAAAAATGCAAGATACTACACTAGAACCGCAAAAACAGGTTCACCAATCGCACTGTGGTGCAAACATCATGAATCAACCTACCTAAGTCCAAGTACAGAAATTCCAAAGCCATCCGAAAGCTAAGAAACATGGCTACATTTCATCAGGAGACGTCAACAACCAATTCGGAAGCATTCCCAACCAAAATAACCAATTACATACGCCATTCTCACATTCGGGTAAAACCAGGGCAGCAAGGGTAATTCCGTCTTTTCACAAGATACGCTGCTCGGATTTACCGGAAAATTAGAAAATTTTCGGGTTCTTACACTCATTCTTTCCGGGCGTCACAAACTCCCCTCCTTAAAAGAATGTCGTCCTCGACATTCCATCTTGTACCAATCAAGTCGAGACATCCCGCAAGAATCACTAATATTTCAGACCAAACCCACAATCCGGCAACCTAAACTTCAAGCCTAGGATACACTACAAGAATCTGAAGCCTAAGCTCTGATACCAACTGTGACGGCCCCACCTCCCCCTAAGGCGAACCAAAGGGTTCGGCGGGCCGCCTGCCCAGCTCTCGCCGGGACTCAGTCGTTCACTACAGTTCTCAAATGAATTACAATATAAATCTTAAATATTACAACATGTTCTTCAATAATTACATGTCATAAGCGAAGCGGAAACTAAATTTTCAACTATACATCAAATGATTCAAAATCCAAACTGTACAAGATATATGCCATCCAGCCACTTGAATAAGTTGTACTCGCCCTTCCTTCGCCTTGAGCCCTGTGGAGGGGAATAAAATAATTTTGGGGTGAGCTAGAAGCTCATCGAGTAACCAGTAAAAGCAGTCATCAAATATATTTCACAATAATGCATTTCAATGATGTCATGATTCCAAGATCAAATGTACGTTTATTACTCTCGTGAGCCAGTGAAATCATTGCACTTGAACACCCAACGCTCAAATAGATCATTTAACATTAACAGTGAGAGGGAGCCCCTTTTTGAGCTCCAGATAACATGAACGTGAACCATAAACAGGGTGGAGATGTTGGTGTCCAGCACAAGACTTTCCCAGAACTCATTGAAGCCAAAATCATATCATGAATTCACATGCAAGCACGCATGAGATGCCGTCGAGTAAATAATGCAAGAAACATTTCAATAATAACTTTGAAAACAGTTTAGGGTCACTCACCTCCATGGCTCAGAAACCATCCATCAAATATCATCGCCTTACTCAAATCCAAGCCTTAGATCACAAACGCAAAGCAATCAAACCCTTTAAAAGTTCGGACAGCACTTCCCCTAAATTTGCTTACTTTTCCAGCCGTCATGGCTTCATTATATTTCCCATTCAAACCCAAAGGTACACACACAACAACAAGTTCATTCAATAGCCATTCAGCAAGCTCCCAGAAGTACAAATACAAGTCAAGCTAGGGAAAAGTCCGGAAATGAAAGTTAAGCTCAAACCCAGAAAAATAGTTTTTGACATCATTTTGCGGTAATGGCACCAAAGGCAATACGATTATCGAATGAAGGTCCAAGACCCACCGTGTCGAAGCTAAGAGATCGGGCTACAATGTTGAAGAAGGCAACTCTGTCCAGTATCGAGTGTAACCAGGTCAAAAATGCAAGATACTACACCAGAACCGTAAAAATAGGTTCACCTATCGCATTCTGGTTCAAACATCATAAATCAACCTACCTAAGTCCAAATCCAGAAATTCCAAAGCCATCCGAAAGCTAAGAAACAGGGTTACATTTCATCAGGAGACCTCAACAACAAATTCGGAAGCATTCCCAACCAAAATAACCAATTACATACGCAATTCTCACATTCGGGTAAAACCAGGGCAGCAAGGGTAATTCCGTCTTTTCACAAGATACGCTGCTCGGATTGACCGGAAATTTAGAAAATTTTCAGGTTCTCACACTCATTCTTTCGGGGCGTCACAAACTCCCCTCCTTAAAAGAATGTCGTCCTCGACATTCCATCTTGTACCAATCAAGTCGAGACATCCCGCAAGAATCACTAATATTTCAGACCAAACCCACAGTCCGGCATCCTAAACTTCAAGCCTAGGATACACTACAAGAATCTGAAGCCTAAGCTCTGATACCAACTGTGACGGCCCCACCACCCCCTAAGGCGAACCAAAGGGTTCGGCGGGCCGCATGCCCAGCTCTCGCCGGGACTCAGTCGTTCACTACAGTCCTCAAATGAATTACAATATAAATCTCAAATATTACAACATGTTCTTCAATAATTACATGTCATAAGCGAAGCGGAAACTAAATTTTCAACTATACATCAAATGATTCCAAATCCAAACTGTACAAGATATATGCCATCCAGCCACATGAATAAGTACTACTCGCCCTTCCTTCGCCTTGAGCCCTGTGGAGGGGAATAAAATCGTTTTGGGGTGAGCTAGAAGCTCAGCGAGTAACCAGTAAAAGCAGTCATCAAATATATTTCACAATAATGCATTTCAATGATGTCATGATTCCAAGATCAAATGTACGTTTATTGCTCTCGTGAGCCAGTGAAATCATTGCACTTGAACACCCAACGCTCAAATAGATCATTTGACATTAACAGTGAGAGGGAGCCCCTTTTTGAGCTCCAGATAACATGAACATGAACCATAAACAGGGTGGAGACGTTGGTGTCCAACACAAGACTTTCCCAGAACTCATTGAAGCCAAAATCATATCATGAATTCACATGCAAGCACGCATGAGATGCCGTCGAGTAAATAATGCAAGAAACATTTCAACAATAACTTTGAAAATAGTTTAGGCTCACTCACCTCCATGGCTCAGAAACCATCCATCAAATATCATCGCCTTACTCAAATCCAAGCCTTAGATAACAAACGCAAAGCGATCAAGCCCTTTAAAAGTTCGGACAGCACTTCCCCTAAATTTGCTTACTTTTCCAACCGTCATGGCTTCGTTATATTTCTCATTCAAACCCAAAGGTACACACACAACAACAAGTTCATTCAATAGCTATTCAGCAAGCTCCCAGAAGTACAAATACAAGTCAAGCTAGGGAAAAGTCCGGAAATGAAAGTTAAGCTCAAACCCAGAAAAATAGTTTTTGACATCATTTTGCGGTAATGGCACCAAAGGCACTACAATTATCGAATGAAGGTCCAAGACACACCGTTTCGAAGCTAAGAGATCGGGCTACAATGTTGAAGAAGGGAACTCTGTCCAGTATCGAGTGTAACCAGGTCAAAAATGCAAGATACTACACCAGAACCGTAAAAATAGGTTCACCTATCGCATTCTGGTGCAAACATCATAAATCAACCTACCTAAGTCCAAATCCAGAAATTCCAAAGCCATCTGAAAGCTAAGAAACAGGGCTACATTTCATCAGGAGACATCAACAACCAATTCGGAAGCATTCCCAACCAAAATAACCAATTACATACGCAATTCTCACATTCGGGTAAAACCAGGGCAGCAAGGGTAATTCCGTCTTTTCACAAGATACGCTGCTCGGATTGACCGGAAAATTAGAAAATTTTCAGGTTCTCACACTCATTCTTTCGGGGCGTCACAAACTCCCCTCCATAAAAGAATGTCGTCCTCGACATTCCATCTTGTACCAATCAAGTCGAGACATCCCGCAAGAATCACTAATATTTTAGTCCAAACCCACAGTCCGTCATCCTAAACTTCAAGCCAAGGATACACTACAAGAATCTGAAGCCTAAGCTCTGATACCAACTGTGACGGCCCCAACTACCCCTAAGGCGAACCAAAGGGTTCGGCGGGCCGCCTGCCCAGCTCTCGCTGGGACTCAGTCGTTCACTACAGTCCTCAAATGAATTACAATATAAATCTCAAATATTACAACATGTTCTTCAATAATTACATGTCATAAGCGAAGCGGAAACTAAATTTTCAACTATACATCAAATGATTCCAAATCCAAACTGTACAAGATATATGCCATCCAGCCACATGAATAAGTACTACTCGCCCTTCCTTCGCCTTGAGCCCTGTGGAGGGGAATAAAATCATTTTGGGGTGAGCTAGAAGCTCAGCGAGTAACCAGTAAAAGCAGTCATCAAATCTATTTCACAATAATGCATTTCAATGATGTCATGATTCCAAGATCAAATGTACGTTTATTGCTCTCGTGAGCCAGTGAAATCATTGCACTTGAACACCCAACGCTCAAATAGATCATTTGACATTAACAGTGAGAGGGAGCCCCTTTTTGAGCTCCAGATAACATGAACATGAACCATAAACAGGGTGGAGACGTTGGTGTCCAACACAAGACTTTCCCAGAACTCATTGAAGCCAAAATCATATCATGAATTCACATGCAAGCACGCATGAGATGCCGTCGAGTAAATAATGCAAGAAATATTTCAATAATAACTTTGAAAACAGTTTAGGCTCACTCACCTCCATGGCTCAGAAACCATCCATCAAATATCATCGCCTTACTCAAATCCAAGCCTTAGATCACAAACGCAAAGCGATCAAGCCCATTAAAAGTTCGGACAGCACTTCCCCTAAATTTGCTTACTTTTCCAACCGTCATGGCTTCGTTATATTTCTCATTCAAACCCAAAGGTACACACACAACAACAAGTTCATTCAATAGCCATTCAGCAAGCTCCCAGAAGTACAAATACAAGTCAAGCTAGGGAAAAAGTCCGGAAATGAAAGTTAAGCTCAAACCCAGAAAAATAGTTTTTGACATCATTTTGCGGTAATGGCACCAAAGGCACTACGATTATCGAATGAAGGTCCAAGACCCACCGTTTCGAAGCTAAGAGATCGGGCTACAATGTTGAAGAAGGCAACTCTGTCTAGTATCGAGTGTAACCAGGTCAAAAATGCAAGATACTACACCAGAACCGTAAAAATAGGTTCACCTATCGCATTCTGGTGCAAACATCATAAATCAACCTACCTAAGTCCAAATCCAGAAATTCCAAAGCCATCCGAAAGCTAAGAAACAGGGCTACATTTCATCAGGAGACATCAACAACCAATTCGGAAGCATTCCCAACCAAAATAACCAATTACATACGCAATTCTCAAATTCGGGTAAAACCAGGGCAGCAAGGGTAATTCCGTCTTTTCACAAGATACGCTGCTCGGATTGACCTGAAAATTAGAAAATTTCCGGGTTCTCACACTCATTCTTTCGGGGCATCACAAACTCCCCTCCTTAAAAGAATGTTGTCCTCGACATTCCATCCTATACCAACAAGTCGAGACATCCCGCAAGAATCACTAATATTTCAGACCAAACCCACTGTCCGGCATCCTAAACTTCAAGCCTAGGATACACTACAAGAATCTGAAGCCTAAGCTCTGATACCAACTGTGACGGCCCCACCTCCCCCTAAAGTGAACCAAAGGGTTCGGTGGGCCGCCTGCCCAGCTCTCGCCGGGACTCAGTCGTTCTCTACAGTCCTCAAATGAATTACAATATAAATCTCAAATATTACAACATGTTCTTCAATAATTACATGTCATAAGCGAAACGGAAACTAAATTTTCAACTATACATCAAATGATTCCAAATCCAAACTGTACAAGATATATGCCATCCAGCCACATGAATAAGTACTACTCGCCCTTCCTTCGCCTTGAGCCCTGTGGAGGGGAATAAAATCGTTTTGGGGTGAGCTAGAAGCTCAGCGAGTAACCCGTAAAAGCAGTCATCAAATATATTTCACAATAATGCATTTCAATGATGTCATGATTCCAAGATCAAATGTACGTTTATTGCTCTCGTGAGCCAGTGAAATCATTGCACTTGAACACCCAACGCTCAAATAGATCATTTAACATTAACAGTGAGAGGGAGCCCCTTTTTGAGCTGCAGATAACATGGACATGAACCATAAACAGGGTGGAGACGTTGGTGTCCAGTACAAGACTTTCCCGGAACTCATTGAAGCCAAAATCATATCATGAATTCACATGCAAGCACGCATGAGATGCCGTCGAGTAAATAATGCAAAAAACATTTCAATAATAACTTTCGAAACAATTTAGGGTCACTCACCTCCATGGCTCAGAAACCATCCATCAAATATCATCGCCTTACTCAAATCCAAGCCTTAGATCACAAACGCAAAGCAATCAACCCCTTTGAAAGTACGGACAGCACTTCCCCTAAATTTGCTTACTTTTCCAGCCGTCATGGCTTCATTATATTTCTCATTCAAACCCAAAGGTACACACACAACAACAAGTTCATTCAATAGCCATTCAGCAAGCTCCCAGGAGTACAAACACATTTCAAGCTTGGGAAAAGTCCGGAAATGAAAGTTAAGCTCAAACCCAGAAAAATAGTTTTTGACATCATTTTGCGGTAATGGCACCAAAGGCACTACGATTATCGGATTAAGGTCAAAGACCCACCATTTCGAAACTAAGAGATCGGGCTACAATGCTGAAGAAGGCAACTCTGTCCAATATCGAGTGTAACCAGGTCAAAAATGCAAGACACTACACCAGAACCGCAAAAACAGGTTCACCAATCGCATTGTGGTGCAAACATCATGAATCAACCTACCTAAGTCCAAATCCAGAAATTCCAAAGCTATCCGAAAGATAAGAAACAGGGCTACATTTCATCAGAAGACCTCAACAACCAATTCGGAAGCATTCCCAACCAAAATAAACAATTACAGACGCAATTCTCACATTCGGGTAAAACCAGGGCAGCAAGGGTAATTCCGTCTTTTCACAAGATACGCTGCTCGGATTGACCTGAAAATTAGAAAATTTCGGGGTTCTCACATTCATTCTTTCGGGGCGTCACAAACACCCCTCCTTAAAAGAATGTCGTCCTCGACATTCCATCCTATACCAATCAAGTCGAGACATCCCGCAAGAATCACTAATATTTCAGACCAAACCCACTGTCCGGCATCCTAAACTTCAAGCCTAGGATACACTACAAGAATCTGAAGCCTAAGCTCTGATACCAACTATGACGGCCCCACCTCCCCCTAAGGCGAACCAAAGGGTTCGGCGGGCCGCCTGCCCAGCTCTCGCCGGGACTCAGTCGTTCACTACAGTCCTCAAATGAATTACAATATAAATCTCAAATATTACAACATGTTCTTCAATAATTACATGTCATAAGCGAAGCGGAAACTAAATTTTCAACTATGCAGCAAATGATTGCAAATCCAAACTGTACAAGATATATGCCATCCAGCAACATGAATAAGTACTACTCGCTCTTCCTTCGCCTTGAGCCCTGTGGAGGGGAATAAAATCGTTTTGGGGTGAGTTAGAAGCTCAGCGAGTAACCAGTAAAAGCAGTCATCAAATATATTTCACAATAATGCATTTCAATGATGTCATGATTCCAAGATCAAATGTACGTTTATTGCACTCGTGAGCCAGTGAAATCATTGCACTTGAACACCCAACGCTCAAATAGATCATCTGACATTAACAGTGAGAGGGAGCCCATTTTTGAGCTCCAGATAACATGAACATGAACCATAAACAGGGTGGAGACGTTGGTGTCCAGCACAAGACTTTCCCAGAACTCATTGAAGCCAAAATCATATCATGAATTCACATGCAAGCACACATGAGATGCCGTCAAGTAAATAATGCAAGAAATATTTTAATAATAACTTTGGAAACAGTTTAGGGTCACTCACCTCCATGTCTCAGAAACAATCCATCAAATATCATCGCCTTACTCAAATCCAAGCCTTAGATCACAAACGCAAAGCAATCAAGCCCTTTAAAAGTTCGGACAGCACTTCCCCTAAATTTGCTTACTTTTCCAGCCGTCATGGCGTCATTATATTTCTCATTCAAACCCAAAGGTACACACACAACAACAAGTTCATTCAATAGCCATTCAGCAAGCTCCCAGAGGTACAAATACATGTCAAGCTAGGGAAAAGTCCGGAAATGAAAGTTAAGCTCAAACCCAGAAAAATAGTTTTTGACATCATTTTGCGGTAATGGCACCAAAGGCTCTACGATTATCGAATGAAGGTCCAAGACCCACCGTTTCGAAGCTAAGAGATCGGGCTACAATGTTGAAGAAGGCAACTCTGTCCAGTATCGAGTGTAACCAGGTCAAAAATACAAGATACTACACCAGAACCGTAAAAATAGGTTCACCTATCGCATTCTGGTGCAAACATCATAAATCAACCTACCTAAGTCCAAATCTAGAAATTCCAAAGCCATCCGAAAGCTAAGAAACAGGGCTACATTTCATCAGGAGACGTCAACAACCAATTCGGAAGCATTCCCAACCAAAATAACCAATTACATACGTAATTCTCACATTCGGGTAAAACCAGGGCAGCAAGGATAATTCCGTCTTTTCACAAGATACGCTGCTCGGATTGACCGGAAAATTAGAAAATTTTCGGGTTCTCACACTCATTCTTTCGGGGCGTCACAAACTCCCCTCCTTAAAAGAATGCCGTCCTTGACATTCCATCTTGTACCAATCAAGTCGAGACATCCCGCAAGAATCACTAATATTTCAGACCAAACCCACAGTCCGGCATCCTAAACTTCAAGCCTAGGATACACTACAAGAATCTGAAGCCTAAGCTCTGATACCAACTGTGACGGCCCCACCTCCCCCTAAGGCGAACCAAAGGGTTCGGCTCGCC
The DNA here is from genome assembly GCF_036785885.1 of Coffea arabica. Taxonomy (NCBI): domain Eukaryota; kingdom Viridiplantae; phylum Streptophyta; class Magnoliopsida; order Gentianales; family Rubiaceae; genus Coffea; species Coffea arabica. Next base: position 17,861,101 of record NC_092318.1, on the reverse strand, counting down.
GCCTGCCCAGCTCTCGCCGGGACTCAGTCGTTCACTACAGTCCTCAAATGAATTACAATATAAATCTCAAATATTACAACATGTTCTTCAATAATTACATGTCATAAGCGAAGCGGAAACAAAATTTTCAACTATACATCAAATGATTCCAAATCCAAACTGTACAAGATATATGCCATCCATCCACATGAATAAGTACTACTCGCCCTTCCTTCGCCTTGAGCCCTGTGGAGGGGAATAAAATCGTTTTGGGGTGAGTTAGAAGCTCAGCGAGTAACCAGTAAAAGCAGTCATCAAATATATTTCACAATAATGCATTTCAATGATGTCATGATTCCAAGATCAAATGTACGTTTATTGCTCTCGTGAGCCAGTGAAATCATTGCACTTGAACACCCAACGCTCAAATAGATCATTTGACATTAACAGTGAGAGGGAGCCCCTTTTTGAGCTCCAGATAACATGAACATGAACCATAAACAGGGTGGAGACGTTGGTGTCCAACACAAGACTTTCCCAGAACTCATTGAATCCAAAATCATATCATGAATTCACATGCAAGCACGCATGAGATGCCGTCGAGTAAATAATGCAAGAAACATTTCAATAATAACTTTGAAAACAGTTTAGGCTCACTCACCTCCATGGCTCAGAAACCATCCATCAAATATCATCGCCTTACTCAAATCCAAGCCTTAGATCACAAACGCAAAGCGATCAAGCCCATTAAAAGTTCGGACAGCACTTCCCCTAAATTTGCTTACTTTTCCAACCGTCATGGCTTCGTTATATTTCTCATTCAAACCCAAAGGTACACACACAACAACAAGTTCATTCAATAGCCATTCAGCAAGCTCCCAGAGGTACAAATACAAGTCAAGCTAGGGAAAAGTCCGGAAATGAAAGTTAAGCTCAAACCCAGAAAAATAGTTTTTGACATCAGTTTTCGGTAATGGCACCAAAGGCACTACGATTATCGAATGAAGGTCCAAGACCCACCGTTTCGAAGCTAAGAGATCGGGCTACAATGTTGAAGAAGGGAACTCTGTCCAGTATCGAGTGTAACCAGGTCAAAAATGCAAGATACTACACCAGAACCGTAAAAATAGGTTCACCTATCGCATTCTGGTGCAAACATCATAAATCAACCTACATAAGTCCAAATCTAGAAATTCCAAAGCCATCCGAAAGCTAAGAAACAGGGCTACATTTCATCAGGAGACGTCAACAACCAATTCGGAAGCATTCCCATCCAAAATAACCAATTACATACGTAATTCTCACATTCGGGTAAAACCAGGGCAGCAAGGATAATTCCGTCTTTTCACAAGATACGCTGCTCGGATTGACCGGAAAATTAGAAAATTTTCGGGTTCTCACACTCATTCTTTCGGGGCGTCACAAACTCCCCTCCTTAAAAGAATGTCGTCCTCGACATTCCATCTTGTACCAATCAAGTCGAGACATCCCGCAAGAATCACTAATATTTCAGACCAAACCCACAGTCCGGCATCCTAAACTTCAAGCCAAGGATACACTACAAGAATCTGAAGCCTAAGCTCTGATACCAACTGTGACGGCCCCACCTCCCCCTAAGGCGAACCAAAGGGTTCGGCGGGCCGCCTGCCCGGCTCTCGCCGGGACTCAGTCGTTCACTACAGTCCTCAAATGAATTACAATATAAATCTCAAATATTACAACATGTTCTTCAATAATTACATGTCATAAGCGAAGCGGAAACTAAATTTTCAACTATACATCAAATGATTCCAAATCCAAACTGTACAAGATATATGCCATCCAGCCACATGAATAAGTACTACTCGCCCTTCCTTCGCCTTGAGCCCTGTGGAGGGGAATAAAATCGTTTTGGGGTGAGCTAGAAGCTCAGCGAGTAACCAGTAAAAGCAGTCATCAAATATATTTCACAATAATGCATTTCAATGATGTCATGATTCCAAGATCAAATGTACGTTTATTGCTCTCGTGAGCCAGTGAAATCATTGCACTTGAACACCCAACGCTCAAATAGATCATTTGACATTAACAGTGAGAGGGAGCCCCTTTTTGAGCTCCAGATAACATGAACATGAACCATAAACAGGGTGGAGACGTTGGTGTCCAACACAAGACTTTCCCAGAACTCATTGAAGCCAAAATCATATCTTGAATTCACATGCAAGCACGCATGAGATGCCGTCGAGTAAATAATGCAAGAAACATTTCAATAATAACTTTGAAAACAGTTTAGGCTCACTCACCTCCATGGCTCAGAAACCATCCATCAAATATCATCGCCTTACTCAAATCCAAGCCTTAGATCACAAACGCAAAGCGATCAAGCCCTTTAAAAGTTCGGACAGCACTTCCCCTAAATTTGCTTACTTTTCCAACCGTCATGGCTTCATTATATTTCTCATTCAAACCCAAAGGTACACACACAACAACAAGTTCATTCAATAGCCATTCCGCAAGCTCCCAGAAGTACAAATACAAGTTAAGCTAGGGAAAAGTCCGGAAATGAAAGTTAAGCTCAAACCCAGAAAAATAGTTTTTGACATCATTTTGCGGTAATGGCACCAAAGGCACTACGATTATCGAATGAAGGTCCAAGACCCACCGTTTCGAAGCTAAGAGATCGGGCTATAATGTTGAAGAAGGCAACTCTGTCCAGTATCGAGTTTAACCAGGTCAAAAATGCAAGATACTACACCAGAACCGTAAAAATAGGTTCACCTATCGCATTCTGGTGCAAACATCATAAATCAACCTACCTAAGTCCAAATCCAGAAATTCCAAAGCCATCCGAAAGCTAAGAAACAGGGCTACATTTCATCAGGAGACGTCAACAACCAATTCGGAAGCATTCCCAACCAAAATAACCAATTACATACGCAATTCTCACATTCGGGTAAAACCAGGGCAGCAAGGGTAATTCCGTCTTTTCACAAGATACGCTGCTCGGATTGACCGGAAAATTAGAAAATTTTCGGGTTCTCATACTCATTCTTTCGGGGCGTCACAAACTCCCCTCCTTAAAAGAATGTCGTCCTCGACATTCCATCTTGTACCAATCAAGTCGAGACATCCCGCAAGAATCACTAATATTTCAGACCAAACCCACAGTCCGGCATCCTAAACTTCAAGCCTAGGATACACTACAAGAATATGAAGCCTAAGCTCTGATACCAACTGTGACGGTGTAGACAATGGAATTTTAATTAAATTCCAAAAACTACCATTGGTCTATAAAATATTTTTGTCCAATCGGATATTGCCATATGGCATGTACACTTGGAAAAATTGGTTATTAAATGACCAATTATATTTTGCCACGTGTCAAGGTGAGGTGTTCCAAATCAATTCAAATTGCAGGGGTATCTCCACCAACCAAATCACATCATATCACATGTTTATCGGATAAATATCTAAATATTTATTTCTTATTAAAGGGATAATGTTTAGAGTTGTTTAATCCAAATACATCTCTTATATACTGCAATGGCCTGGCCAGTCAAACGGCGCCACGTCACGTGTCCCCACGGGTTTGGCCAATCGAGGGATTACTTATCTCTTTATTAATAAATATAAAATGAAAAGATAATATTTGGCTAGCACAGTCCTAATATGACTGCACGTCTTGCAAGACAAGTAAGTGGTATGCAGGTCTTCAACCTCTACCTCTTGCTACAACTATAAATAGAGGTCTCTTAACCAAATCAAAGACACACAAAAAAATACACAGAGGGACTTCAAAGAGCATCATATACGCTCAAAGCATTGAAGCTCCAAGCTACAAAGGTTCGGCTCTTCAAGCTCTCCAAGTCTCCCAGATATCAAGACTTGAGTCTTCAAATATCTTCTAAAGTTCTTCAAATCTTCTATATCGAGATTTGAAGGAATCGGTGGTGGATCCAAGAACAAGCTGCGAAGCCCTTGGATTTGCGTTCGAGGAGAAGAATCGAGGGAAACTCTCCACAAGTTCGAGAAAACCCCAGAGATTGTACCTATATACTTTTCTAAATTTATATATCATATATTTGTCGTGTATTTTTCTTGTCGTTTTGCAGACTTGAAATTTTATCGCGTACAAATTTTTGGCACGCCCAGTGGGACCATCTCTGCCTTCCATCTCCTCTCCTCGAATATTCAACTACGTATAACACCAATGGCACCAAAGAGCAACAAAATCATGATTGCACGTTCCAAGGCTACTGATGCTAAGCCTGTTCAGGAAACTGCACATGTTGCCACCAATACCCGCGTTATTGGCCCCGTGACAAGGAGTATGACGAGAGCCTCCACCCAAAGTAGCATGGAACCCTCGGTGCCAACTCCCGTCTTCGGGTCAACATCACAAATGAGCTATTCCTCCACGATGGGGGTCCAAGACGTTTTCACCTCGATTGAGAAGGCTCTTGCCATGCTCGAATTTGGATCCGAACCCAAATTTTATAAGCATGACGATGATTCATCAAGCACTGGATCAGCCTCTTCGCATGAAACTCTTCATTCAAGATTTTCTATTGAAGATTTTGCTGTTTCTTCTGCTGCAATGCCTGCCATGATGACAAATACTTTAAGTCTCGAAGAGCAGGTTTCGAACATGTCCAAGATGATGGAAACCATGATGAAACACGTTAAGGACCAAGATGCTCTTATCGCTCAACTGCTCACCCAAAAGGACCACGCTCCTGAAGGAAGCCATATGAATTCTAAGGAGAACCAAGAGCGTGAAAATCTCTCATCTAAAGGTAAAGACAAGGTGAAGGAAGTACACGTGACCGCCGAGGGAACTATCCCCGTAGAACAGTTGAAGGAACTTGTTGAAGGCGTGATCAAAGACAAAAATGGGGGTAGTTCAAGATCGAGTTTTACCTACTCCAAACCTTACACTGCTAGAATTGACAATCTAGCAATGCCTGCTGGATATCAACCGCCTAAGTTTCAACAGTTCGATGGGAAAGGCAGTCCAAAACAACATGTGGCCCATTTTGTCGAAACCTGCAATAACGCTGGAACCTATGGTGACCTGCTAGTCAAACAGTTCGTCCTATCCTTGAAGGGCAACGCGTTTGATTGGTACACTGATCTCACTCCGGGGTCCATCGACAGTTGGGAACAGTTGGAACAAGAGTTCTTGAATCGCTTCTACAGCACTAGAAGAACCGTCAGTATGTTGGAGTTGACTAACACTCGTCAATGGAAGGATGAACCTGTGGTCAACTACATTGATAGGTGGAGAAGTCTGAGTCTCAACTGCAAGGACAGGCTGTCTGAACCCTCTGCCATAGAAATGTGCATTCGAGGAATGCATTGGAGCCTAAGTTACATTTTGCAGGGTATATGCCCAAACACATTTGAAGAATTAGCTACTCGTGCTCATGACATGGAGTTAAGCATCACGGCCAATGCAACTGATGGGCTTCCTATTCAAATTCCGTGAGTACAGCCACCTCGGCAAAACAATGAAAGACAAGAAAATAGAAAAGGGGGCAAGCCTCCTTCAAGATTCAATAATAAGGAGTCCATGGCAATAAACACAGCTCCCATGAAAATTGCTACCAAAGTGAGTCGAAAGATCACTGAGAAATTAGATTCCTCCCAGAATAGATCAGTAAGAAGACCCACTTTAAAAGAGATGCAAGAAAGGGAGTACCCTTTCCTTGAGTCCGACTTACAAGGAATGTTTGATGATCTTTTCAAGGAGAAGCTCCTTGAACTTCCCGACATGAAGCGTCCGGAGGAAGCCGGTCAAGTCAATGATCCGAATTATTGCTGTTATCACCGCTTGATTGGTCACCCTCTCACTAAATGTTTTGTCTTTAAGGACAAAATTATGGAATTAGCCCGCCAAGGAAAAATCCTTCTTGAGGAGGATAAAGCATCGGCAAACCAAACAACAATAATGTTTGGATCAGTATGTTGCCCGATAGAAGTTCTACCCACATCAAGCAGTGCTCTGTCTGTACAAACGGAGTTTGAAAAATTGTCAATTGAAAATGTTATTGAAGATGACAACGAAGGATGGACTTTAGTCACTCGAAAGAGGACTTGCAAGCCAAAAATAAAGAAGTACATCTTTTCGAAAAGCATTCATTCGACAAAGACGAAAGTGACAATGAAACGATGAAATGCGACAAAGAAACAAAAGGGAGTCGCCACAACACCAATTTCGTCAGATTTTCAGCTTCTTCAAGAGGTTCGACAGCCCGTGACATTGAGAGAATTTATACCCAAGGGGTATTTAAGTGACGATACTGATAATTCTACTTCTTGTAATGTCGTCAAAGCTGAAAATCCTCAAGTCACACAAATTGGCACTGAATTTGAGAAAAAACTCAAAGTCGATGATAAACCACCGGTGGATTGTGCAACGACCATCATTTTTGATGATGACGATTTAACTGTTGAGTTCAAGACCCACAATCGACCTTTGTTTATTAGCGCATATGTTCGAGAACAAAAGATGAATCGGGTACTCATTGATGGGGGATCTGCTGTCAATATCATGTCCGTACGTGCTATGAAAGAGTTAGGAATCTCAAGTGATGAACTCTCCCAGAGCCGCCTCATGATCCAAGGATTTAACCAAGGGGGGCAAAGAGCAATTGGCCTCATAAGGCTTAAATTGCTCATTGGTGAGCTGTCTTCAAGTGCGTTATTTCATATCATTGAAGCCAAAACCTCTTATAACATGCTTTTGGGAAGGCCCTGGATTCACGAGAATGAAATTATACCATCTACTCTGCATCAATGTTTCAAATATTATCGAGACGGTATTGTTAAGAAAGTTACTGCCGATGACAAACCTTTCACGAAAGCTGAAACTCACTTTGCCGATGCCAAATTTTATCTTCACAAAGAAGAAAAAAGAAAGGAATCGGTAAGGGAAGAAAGTCAAGATTCCAAAGTACCCATTTTACGGTATACTCCAAGATCAAAGAGAGAAGAAGGTCAGTCTTCTTTTATCAGAAATGACACATTAAATGTTCCGCTCACCAAGATAGAGCCTGTTAAAATTGAGAAGGTGAGCTTGCAAGGGTTTGTTCGTCCCAAAGAAGAACCGGCAGTGGAACATTACTCGCTACCAACTAATCGGACTCAAGAAGGTTTTGATCCAAACGCCTATAGACTTCTTGCTAAGGCGGGTTATAACCCAAATGAGAAGAATACATTGGGCAAACTCCCTCCTGAGGTAACTGGCGAGAAAACTCACGGATTGACACCTACGCAGAAAATGTTGAAAGAAAGGGGCTATAATGTTGAAAGTTCATCGATGGGTCTTGGTTATCAACCGCCCTCTCCTGTTCGTATAATGATCAAAAGAGCGAGTTGTAACTATGTGAACGAAGAAATGGAGGTCACAAGCCGAAAGAGATCTGTGTTCGACCGATTGGGAAATAAGTCAAAACGTACTTCTGTGTTTGACAGACTTGGCCCGCAGCCGAAAAATCTGAAGTCGCCTGTCTATGAGAGATTAGGCAGTAAGAAACAAGAGTACCAAGTTGCCAGGGAAGAAAGTCTTGCTCCAATAAAGAAGAACAGACCAAGAAAGCAAGTCTCCAATTTCTTCATGCACTATGGAGACTTATTCAATGTAAGAATTGAAACCATTCTTGAAGAACAGGGTCAAGAAAGTACGGCTTCCTGTCACCATATTACGATCAGTGATCCCAAAGAAGAAGAAGAAGATGCAGATGACGCTCCCCCTGAACTTGAACAAGGGGTAAAAAATACGGTCGATGAGCTAAAAGAGATTAACCTTGGCACAAGCGACGATCCTCGCCCAATTTACATAAGCTCTTGTATGACTCCTGAAGAAGAAAAAGAGTATGTTGATTTGCTGCTCGAGTTCAGGGACGTCTTTGCCTGGAATTACTCAGAAATGCCTGGTTTGGATCCAAGGGTCGCCGTTCATAATTTGTCTGTCAAGCGAGGAACAAAACCTGTCAAGCAAACGCAAAGGCGCTTTCGGCCCGAATTGATTCCTCTGATAGAAAATGAGATAAATCGATTGATTGAAGCCGGATTCATACGAGAAGTAAAATATCCAACATGGATTTCAAGCATCGTCCCTGTAAGGAAGAAGAATGGGCAAATTCGAGTTTGTGTTGACTTTCGAGACTTAAACGAGGCTTGCCCCAAAGATGATTTTCCTCTCCCCATCACAGAATTGACGGTAGATGGTACAACCGGGCATGAAGCACTATCTTTTCTCGATGGATCGTCTGGCTACAATCAAATACGAATGGCGCCCGAGGATGAGGAGCTAACTGCCTTCCGCACCCCCAAGGGAATTTATTGCTATAAAGTAATGCCGTTTGGCTTGAAAAATGCTGGAGCGACATATCAAAGGGCAATGCAAAGAATATTTGATGATATGCTCCATAGAAATGTGGAGTGCTACGTTGATGACCTTGTGGTGAAATCAAAGAAGCGAGAGGATCATATTCAAGACCTTCGAAGAGTTTTTCAACGCCTTCGGAGATTCCAATTAAAGATGAATCCTTTGAAGTGCGCATTCGGAGTCACTTCTGGAAAATTTCTTGGTTTCATCGTTCATCAACGGGGAATAGAAGTCGATCGATCTAAAATTGATGCCATTGTGAACATGCCTGAACCGCGAAATATTCATGAATTGAAGAGCCTTCAAGGGAAGTTGGCATATATCCGGAGGTTTATCTCTAATTTGGCCGGGCGATGCCAACCCTTTAGTAGACTGATGAAGAAAGGGGTACCCTTCGAGTGGGATGAATCGTGTAGGAATGCTTTTACAAGCATCAAGACGTATCTCATGAATCCCCCAGTGCTGGCTGCGCCCATTCCAGGAAAACCATTGATTCTCTATATTTCCGCTCAAGAACGGTCGGTTGGGGCCTTACTTGCTCAAGAAAACGATGAAGGTAAGGAGAATGCGCTGTATTACTTGAGCCGGATGATGACATCTAATGAGTTGAACTACGCACCCATCGAGAAGTTGTGTTTGGCACTTATATTTGTCATTCAGAAGTTGAAGCATTATTTTCATGCACATACTATTCGTCTCATATCTAAGTCCAATCCCATTAAATATGTCATGGCAAAACCTGTACTATCTGATCGGCTCGCGAGATGGTACCTCCAGTTTCAACAATTTGAAATTATTTACGTACCTGCGAAGGCTGTCAAAGGACAAATATTGGCAAACTTTTTAGCCGATCATCCCCTACCTGCCGAGTGGGAGTTGACTGATGAACTTCCCGATGAAGAAGTGTTTATGGTCGAATCGTCGTGGTCAATGTATTTCGATGGAGCTGCTCACCGTGATGGAGCTGGTGTGGGAGTTATCTTTTATACTCCTGAAGCAGATATATTGCCATACTCTTTCACTTTAACACGCCGGTGTTCCAACAATGTGGCTGAATATCAGGCGTTGATTCTCGGTCTTGAAATGGCTGTAGACATGAAGCAATTGCATCTTAGGGTTTATGGCGATTCAAAATTGGTGGTAAATCAACTTCTTGGTATTTATGATGTCAAGAAACCCGAATTAATCCCATATTATAAGTATGCAAGACAGCTCATGGGATATCTGGGTAATGTCACTATAGAACATATCCCTAGAAATTTCAACCAACAAGCTGATTCTTTGGCAAGGGTGGCGTCCATGATCACTCTACCTTCTCATCGAAATCAGATTTCAATATGTCAAAATTGGGTCATACCTCCGATGTTTGATGAAGATGATGATGGTGAGGAAGAAAATACTTATCATATTTTTGTCCATGAGATCGAAAAGGAAGATTGGCGTCATCTCATAGTAGATTACCTTAATCATGGGAAGTTACCAGAAGATCCCAAGAAAAGGGTTGATATACGTCGTCGAGCGCCACGTTTCATTTACTACAAAGGGACGCTTTACCGAAGATCATTCGATGGGGTGTTTCTACGATGTCTTGGGGAAGATGAGGCAATGCAAGCAATGGAAGAGGCTCACTCTGGGATATGTGGTGCTCACCAATCTGGCCCGAAATTACACTTTCGCATTAAAAGAATAGGATACTACTGGCCAACAATGGTGAAGGACTGTATCGATTTTGCTAGAAGATGTCAAGCTTGTCAATTTCATGGCAATTTCATCTGTCAACCTCCTGAACCATTGCATCCAACTGTAGCTTCTTGGCCGTTCGATGCTTGGGGTTTGGATATAGTTGGACCGCTTCCAAAATCTTCCGGAGGACACATTTTTATTTTGGCAGCGACGGATTATTTCTCAAAGTGGGCCGAAGCGGTTCCTCTAAGAGAGGTCAAAAAGGAGAATGTAGTAGATTTTATCCGCTCGCACATCATTTATCGATATGGGGTCCCGCGTTATATCATCACCGATAATGGTAAACCTTTTTGCAATGTAGCAATGAACAAACTTTGCGAAAAGTTTCATTTCAAACAATACAATTCGTCCATGTACTACGCTGCTGCAAACGGACTCGCTGAAGCATTCAACAAGACCTTATGTAATCTGTTGAAGAAAATCGTGGATAAATCGAAAAGGGATTGGCATCTTCGGATTGGAGAAGCACTTTGGGCATACAGAACTACTTTTCGAACTCCCACACAAGCAACCCCATATGCGCTTGTTTACGGTGTTGAAGCTGTTCTTCCACTTGAGTGTCAAATACCTTCGCTAAGAATTGCAATTCAAGAAGGGCTCAGTGGAGAAAATAATGTTCGTCTTCGCCTTGAGGAGTTAGAAGCACTCGACGAAAAGAGATTGGAAGCTCAGCAACGGATTGAGTGCTATCAGGCTCGCCTTTCAAAGGCATTCAATAAGCACGTTCGACCCCGCTCTTTCCAAATTGGAGAGTTAGTACTCGCCGTTCGGAGACCAATCATTCTCACTCATGGCGGACAAAGAAAGTTTACTCCTAAGTGGGATGGTCCATATGTCATTCAAGAAGTATATACAAATGGCTCATACAAGTTGGTTGCTGAAGATGGATTAAGGGTTGGCCCCATCAATGGTAAGTACCTAAAAAGGTACTATGCGTAATTGGAACCGCGCGATGCTCCTGGCCTGCATGAGTTAAAACTGTGGATGGCAACCACCAATGGTGTAGTATGTGGTAAAACTGCTGAAACACTCCACCAAATCTAAGGTGGTAAACAAATAGATACTCCTGGCCCGCATGAGGTTAAAGTGTGAACGGCAGGAACTACGTGTGACTTGATTCCCTTGTTGGGATACGTAGGCAGCTTAGAGGGCAACTTCTAAGTTCAGTTACACCACTCCAAATCAAATCCTTGTTCCTTGCAAAAAAAAAAAAAAAGAACCTCTCTTTTTCTTTGAGATAAAATGCTAAATTTAAAAGTTCTTTTCTCTTAAAAAAAAAAACAACAAGAGATAAGAAATAAAAAGCATTTTATTATTCAAAAGAAAAACTCATTACATGGAAGAAATGAGTGATAAAATAATTCAAGGAAAAGAAGAACATGGTGGAAAGTCTAAATATCAAATTTGTATTCCACTACAGCTACTTTATATGATTCAAGTGCAGATTTCATGTCTTCAAATTCCTTCATTGCGTCAGCAGTCATGATGCTAGCATTTTCAATGGAAGATAACTCATCATGCGCTTGGGTTATTTCAGCCTGGATCTCCTTGAAGGTCTCATGCTTTTGATCTATAGTCGAACTGATTTCCAGGCCTTGTTTCTCCAAACTGATGAGTTCCTGTTGCAGAACCTTCTTCCTGTCTTCAATGGACTGCAACTTTTCTTCAAGACTTTGCAAGTGACAAGTTAGTCCTTCTTCCTTTACCTTAACTTTCTCGAGTTGGACGGTTGCGTTGGAAAGGAGTTCTGCATGTGTTTCTTTGCTCATCCTTTCCCACGATGAGGATGCCAGAACATCATATGCCTCCGCCTTGGCAAACAATTCCATCAAGTGATCTTTTAAAGGGAGACCATTGGTAGGATCCGTTCTTGTGATTTCCGCAATGATTTCCTCTGCACACTCTTTTAAAGAAGAGATCTGCTCAGTTGGAGTGTCAAGAATCTGTCCGCAAAAATCCATCCACAAACTCTGCAAGTACTTCCTTCGATGCGCCTGGATCAATTTTTGACCATGAAATTCTGAAACCAATGCTACCTTAGGTTTTTTCCGGATTTCGTGCAAATTAGTCAGCTCTTTCTTTGACAAAGCGCCTCCACTGGGGGCAAGTTGCTTTGGGATGCTGATAACGACTCCGTCACCTTTCTTGTTTGGAATTATAGCATCGGTCTCAAGTTCAATTGGTGAGTTGGTACCAACATCTTCTTGGTGGAATTCAAGAAGTAGGGGCTGTAAAAAAAAAAATATTATGAGGGTTAAAAAAAAAAAAAAAAAAAGAGATATGATTACCTTAAGTGGCGACACTCCAACCGACGGTGGTGAAAAGGAAACTTCCTCCAAATCAGAAGATGTCCTCTTCTTCGATCGGTTCCAATGACGGTCTTGGTTACTACTACCACTCACCAACGAATGAGTTCCTCTTTGGATTGGTTCAATGCCCTGAGCTTGAGTCCCTTCCTGTTCTATAGTCTCGATAGAATCACGATTGTCGACCGTTTCAATTTCAACATATTCTTCTGTGTGAGTCACCGATAAGAATTTTGAAGCTTTGGGCGGTGTCTTCTTTGCTGGAATCGCCGGCTGCGTCTTTTGGATGGCCTGTCGAGACTCCTTTGAAGACTTGTTCTTTGTGACAATATTTTTTGAGGGACTACTAGTAATTTTGTTCTTTGGTAAGGTGGATGAGGTAAGACCCGTTACGATCTCTATAGCTCCATCATGATGTACTGGCTCATTGGCGGGGATAATCTTACCCTTCTTCGATGACTGCTGAGGGACATTAACGGTGAGTTTGAAACAAGTTGAAGAGACGCTATTTGATCGAGTCGACCACCAGGCGTCATAGTCTTTTGTGATCAACGGATGCTTCCGGTGCATGGGTATAGTCACCTGAGATCGCGTCTGCGTACGAACTGAGGAATCCCATAGTTGAATGGCCTCGCCCAAAGTATAAGTATGAGTGATCTCTTTCAAATTATTCGGGATGTCCTGACAGAAGCCAAATTGCCTGCTAAACCTGCAAGGATTATATTTTTCAATAATGAAAGTGTTGTCCTTACGTAAAGTTAAATGGCATGAGCGTTGACTAATGAAATAACTCATGAGTCTTGATGATAAGGATCCATCATCGATCAGCACTTTTTCTTCATTCTCAGTCCAACACAGTTTGGGAAGCATCAGAGGGTTCACTCCTTTGAAAAGTTCCTCAGCTTCTGACTTACCATGGAATATTGCCATCTTCTCACCGCTAAATCTCGTCATGCGTGCATGGTGGCTACTAACTTGATTGTTCTCATAATATACGTCAAAGTATTGGCCAATCCAAGCATAGACGTAATGAATTGGGAAAGTTACCCCGCATTCTCCAAGGTTAGGGGCGTGGACGATCTCCCTCAACCCATGATATATGCTCGCAAGGACGGGAATTGCAAGACAAAATCTTTTCCCTGTAGCCATTAAGCATGCAACCTTGAAAACACTTGGGCGAATACGATCGACCTTTTTGCTTGGCAAAAGGAACTTACAGATCCAACACGCTATGAATGCCGCAATATAGGTCTCCTTTCTTAGAGACCCTGGGATACCCAGGGTGTCAAAAGGGACATTGAAGTCATTCGTATCGGCAAGGTCGTAAGGCTCCACGCTTCTAGAAGGGTTGTAAGTCATTTTTGGTTTAGATGTGGTCTTCCTTCTATTCGCTCTACTCGGAGGAGCCCTATACCTAGCCTCTCCTTTGAACCAGAAGCGAATCCAGTCCTTCATCCATACCCCTTGGTCATTCGTCCAGAGGTGGTAGTAAGCCGAAAAAAGATGCCTGCAACTCTCAGGGAGAAGTGGTTTCCCTTCTTTGTCACGAGTGAGGAGCTCCCGCGCCGAAGGAACAACTTCATCGAAAAACGTGCCATCGATTGAAAGGCCACCAAGTCGATAAAGGTCCCAAAGTGTGATGGACAACTCCCCAACGGGCGTATGAAGTGTGCTCGTCGAGGGACACCAATATTTGAAGAAGGCTCGCAAGATATTTTCACAGCGGTCGTAGGAGTATCTCGACGCGTAGACGGCTTCAAATATGCCAGCGCGTGTGAGTACGTCTTTATACCTTCCAAGCATGTTCTCAACCCACTCCCAATAATGAGAAGTGAAGCACGCCTCACCAAAGAAGGACGAAGGAGTTTTCCATGTAGCTTTGTCAACATTGAATCCCACGAACGGAAGAGTGAATTTGGCTATTTCTGGATCTCCATTGTGAAGTGACGAGTTTAATACGACCACTTCTTCTTCCCTCGATGTAGTGGAGAAAGTCGACGGTGCCACCACTTCCTTGGTCCACTTGCTAGTCCAATCTTCGAGATGAAAGCATCCTTCAAGGGGTATGAAGGATTCAGCGAGCGGGCCGATTGCTGGTTTGTAAATATGTAGTGACAAGCTCTTTGATTGAGTTCCTCCCCGTTCATCCGTCAGTGAAATATGCGGCACTGGCACGGCGTAGTCCTTAATTTGCATGATTGCTGAAATTTGGTAAAAGAAAATATTAGAGGATGAAGGCAGTTTCTTACAAAATTTTGGTAATTAAATTACCTAATCGGTGGCTTGCTTCAAATCCCCGAAATTGCTTCAAGCTCCTTCTCAGGCACGAGGCGGGTTGTCTACAAGAGATCAAGTTAGTAGAATTGAGATATTGACATGGACCAGTGCAAAAGGGGGGAAAAAGAAAAAAAAACAAGGTCGGAGCCCTAGCAAAAGAAAAAGAATTTTTTTTTTCTTTTCTTTGCTCCAATATCCTATTTGGTATTTGAAAAAGAGGGGCTCAAATATCAAATTGGTATTACCCTCATAGATGAAAAAAGGGCTCAAATATCATATTTGGTATTGTCCCAAAAAAAAAAAAAGCCCTCAGATACCATATTTGGTATTACCCTCATACATGAAAAGAAAGAAAAAAGGGGTGCAAATATCATATTCGGTATTACCCTCATAGATAGCAAAAAAAAAAAAAAAAAAAAAAAAAAGAAGAGAAAAAAATATTTTGACCCGAGCTTCATTCTCAAATAATGTTTTTGAGAAGTTGTTTAGCAAAATCGTGGGGGCTCTAAGCATCTCAATTGACTAAAGCTTCTTCTAATAATTGAATATTGCAAGTAAAAAAAAAAAAAAAATGATGAAGCTGCAAATACCTGGCAAGCGAAGGATTTTCCAACGGATAATGACTAGCTCTGGCGGCGGCGGCAATTTGTTGATACGACAATTGGCTCAAGTGCAACCAATGGATGACGATTAACGCTTGCGGTTCGGCAACGGTGATAACCAACTGCAAATTGTCTCTATTGATCAAAGGCCACTTTGCTTGGTTAGATGATCATGAAGTGTCGAGGTTCCAACGCGACTTGGTAGAGCTACTTATGTTTAAAAAAAAAAACCATGCAAGGATTCATATGCTAACTACTCACGAGTTTCGGGATTTGGGAATCATGTTATCCTATAATGAGTCGATGGTTCAGATTCGTAAGTTTGAGTTATGGCAGCTTAACATGCAGGTTTCAAGTTATTCATCGGTTAATCCGTATGAATGGTACCGTGAACTCAAGAGGCATATTAGATTCATGCATGAAAGCTATTCTGGCTGGGATAATATAAGAGCAAGCGTGTCCATGGATAAATTGAAGGCCTGGGAGTTAGTTATATAATAAAAAAAAAAAAAAATTTTTTTGAACTCTACCAGAGAAGAAATCGTGCATACCTTAAAACAATTCAGGGGTAGCTCAGCAAGAGTGTCGACCGAAATTGATCAGTTGAAAAGGTAGCAGAGCCAAGCAAATTAGCAAACAATGAATGACGGCAACGGCAAGCAGAGACGTAGCAGCAATCCAGCAACGCTAGTGGAAAGAAAGAAAAAAGGAAACGAGGGAGAGTTTGTCTTCGAACTGTGAGTAAATTGATGCCTCAGCCATTGCGTATTTATAACAGCAGGCTAATTTATCGAGCCGAGGAAGTTTACTCGCAAAAGGAATCTGGTTCTTCCTGCTTTGTATAATGGGACGAAGAGAAAGGATGAAATGCGAAGCTCTTGTTCTCACGATTGGCTTCCTCTGCGAGTTGGATTCTCAGCATTTGTGTCAGAGTGCTCCTTGAGTTTCGAATGTGATCAGCGAAGAAATTAATTATCTAGTTTATCAGTGGTGCAAATCCTGACTTCAAAGGATTGAATACTACAAAGAACGGAGTCAGTCTGAAGTAGGAGACATAAAGCTGTTCCATATGATGATTCGGCTTGGATGCATGAATTGGTGATGCTCCACGTAGCTATCCTATATGATACAAGACACTTCTATAAAATTTGCAAAACGTGAAGTTTGGAAGCGGTGGAGTTCCGTGGTTCCTATGACTTCTATGATCAATTGGGTTTCTATGACTTCCGTGTGAGATTGGTAAGCAAGATGCATGGAAGTTCACTTGGATTCCTAGGATTTCATCTTTGAAATGGCTTGCACGTGAATGATCAGGCATGTAATATGCAATGTCCCACAAATCAATACATTGGGCTTTCTTGAGGACAAATGGTTATAATTAAAATTGATGGCTACTTTATCACCAATTCAGAGGTCACGGCATTGCTCCTGGAGTTGATGGTCCGACAAAGCCTTGGCATGATCCTGAAATTGATATAACTAATGTTGCATGAATTGGTGGATCCCACATGGCCATCTTATGAGCAAAGCTCACGAATTGATATACCAAGTGCAAAATTTTGAGTAAAGCTATGGGATTGCATTGGGAAATTGAAAGCTAGCAATTGAAAGCTAGCCATGCATGACACTGGACTACGGGATTGCATTGGGAAATTGATATAAGGTGGTCCGGCCTCGGGAAATTGAAAGCTAGCAATCTTGGAAATTGAGCTCAATAGGGGATGCATTGTTGGTATTCCACGTAACTATCATATGTGATACAAGTAATTGATATAAAGTTTGCAAAGCTTGAAGTTTAGCCCATTTATGGGTTTCACTTGAAAACTAATATGTCAGTGGTGTTCAAATTGAAGCAAAAAAATATGTGTCAAAACTTGTCCGTTCAAAATTTGCTCCGATATCCAGCATTCACGCTCAAGTTTCGAGGGGGCATTTGTAGACAATGGAATTTTAATTAAATTCCAAAAACTACCATTGGTCTATAAAATATTTTTGTCCAATCGGATATTGCCATATGGCATGTACACTTGGAAAAATTGGTTATTAAATGACCAATTATATTTTGCCACGTGTCAAGGTGAGGTGTTCCAAATCAATTCAAATTGCAGGGGTATCTCCACCAACCAAATCACATCATATCACATGTTTATCGGATAAATATCTAAATATTTATTTCTTATTAAAGGATAATGTTTAGAGTTGTTTAATCCAAATACATCTCTTATATACTGCAATGGCCTGGCCAGTCAAACGGCGCCACGTCACGTGTCCCCACGGGTTTGGCCAATCGAGGGATTACTTATCTCTTTATTAATAAATATAAAATGAAGAGATAATATTTGGCTAGCACAGTCCTAATATGACTGCACGTCTTGCAAGACAAGTAAGTGGTATGCAGGTCTTCAACCTCTACCTCTTGCTACAACTATAAATAGAGGTCTCTTAACCAAATCAAAGACACACAAAAAAATACACAGAGGGACTTCAAAGAGCATCATATACGCTCAAAGCATTGAAGCTCCAAGCTACAAAGGTTCGGCTCTTCAAGCTCTCCAAATCTCCCAAATATCAAGACATGAGTCTTCAAATATCTTCTAAAGTTCTTCAAATCTTCTATATCAAGATTTGAAGGAATCGGTGGTGGATCCAAGAACAAGCTGCGAAGCCCTTGGATTGGCGTTCGAGGAGAAGAATCGAGGGAAACTCTCCACAAGTTCGAGAAAACCCCAGAGATTGTACCTATATACTTTTCTAAATTTATATATCATATATTTGTCGTGTATTTTTCTTGTCATTTTGCAGACTTGAAATTTTATCGCGTACAGACGGCCCCACCTCCCCCTAAGGCGAACCAAAGGGTTCGGCGGGCCGCCTGCCCAGCTCTCGCCGGGACTCAGTCGTTCACTACAGTCCTCAAATGAATTACAATATAAATCTCAAATATTACAACATGTTCTTCAATAATTACATGTCATAAGCGAAGGGGAAACTAAATTTTCAACTATACATCAAATGATTCCAAATCCAAACTGTACAAGATATATGCCATCCAGCCACATGAATAAGTACTACTCGCCCTTCCTTCGCCTTGAGCCCTGTGGAGGGGAATAAAATCGTTTTGGGGTGAGCTAGAAGCTCAGCGAGTAACCAGTAAAAGCAGTCATCAAATATATTTCACAATAATGCATTTCAATGATGTCATGATTCCAAGATCAAATGTACGTTTATTGCTCTCGTGAGCCAGTGAAATTATTGCACTTGAACACCCAACGCTCAAATAGATCATTTGACATTAACAGTGAGAGGGAGCCCCTTTTTGAGCTCCAGATAACATGAACATGAACCATAAACAGGGTGGAGACGTTGGTGTCCAACACAAGACTTTCCCAGAACTCATTGAAGCCAAAATCATATCATGAATTCACATGCAAGCACGCATGAGATGCCGTCGAGTAAATAATGCAAGAAACATTTCAATAATAACTTTGAAAATAGTTTAGGCTCACTCACCTCCATGGCTCAGAAACCATCCATCAAATATCATCGCCTTACTCAAATCCAAGCCTTAGATCACAAACGCAAAGCGATCAAACCCATTAAAAGTTCGGACAGTACTTCCCCTAAATTTGCTTACTTTTCCAACCGTCATGGCTTCGTTATATTTCTCATTCAAACCCAAAGGTACACACACAACAACAAGTTCATTCAATAGCCATTCAGCAAGCTCCCAGAAGTACAAATACAAGTCAAGCTAGGGAAAAGTCCGGAAATGAAAGTTAAGCTCAAACCCAGAAAAATAGTTTTTGACATCATTTTGCGGTAATGGCACCAAAGGCACTACGATTATCGAATGAAGGTCCAAGACCCACCGTTTTGAAGCTAAGAGATCGGGCTACAATGTTGAAGAAGGCAACTCTGTCCAGTATCGAGTGTAACCAGGTAAAAAATGCAAGATACTACACCAGAACCGTAAAAATAGGTTCACCTATCGCATTCTGGTGCAAACATCATAAATCAACCTACCTAAGTCCAAATCCAGAAATTCCAAAGCCATCCGAAAGCTAAGAAACAGGGCTACATTTCATCAGGAGACGTCAACAACCAATTCGGAAGCATTCCTAACCAAAATAACCAATTACATACGCAATTCTCACATTCGGGTAAAACCAGGGCAGCAAGGGTAATTCCGTCTTTTCACAAGATACGCTGCTCGGATTGACCGGAAAATTAGAAAATTTTCGGGTTCTCACACTCATTCTTTCGGGGCGTCACAAACTCCCCTCCATAAAAGAATGTCGTCCTCGACATTCCATCTTGTACCAATCAAGTCGAGACATCCCGCAAGAATCACTAATATTTCAGACCAAACCCACAGTCCGGCATCCTAAACTTCAAGCCTAGGATACACTACATGAATCTGAAGCCTAAGCTCTGATACCAACTGTGACGGCCCCACCTCCCCCTAAGGCGAACCAAAGGGTTCGGCGGGCCGCCTGCCCAGCTCTCGCCGGGACTCAGTCGTTCACTACAGTCCTCAAATGAATTACAATATAAATCTCAAATATTACAACATGTTCTTCAATAATTACATGTCATAAACGAAGCGGAAACTAAATTTTCAACTATACATCAAATGATTCCAAATCCAAACTGTACAAGATATATCCCATCCAGCCACATGAATAAGTACTACTCGCCCTTCCTTCGCCTTGAGACCTGTGGAGGGGAATAAAATCGTTTTGGGGTGAGCTAGAAGCTCAGCGAGTAACCAGTAAAAGCAGTCATCAAATATATTTCACAATAATGCATTTCAATGATGTCATGATTCCAAGATCAAATGTACGTTTATTAGCCAGTGAAATCATTGCACTTGAACACCCAACGCTCAAATAGATCATTTAACATTAACAGTGAGAGGGAGCCCCTTTTTGAGCTCCAAATAACATGAACATGAACCATAAACAGGGTGGAGACGTTGGTGTCCAGCACAAGACTTTCCCAGAACTCATTGAAGCCAAAATCATATCATGAATTCACATGCAAGCACGCATGAGATGCCGTCGAGTAAATAATGCAAGAAACATTTCAATAATAACTTTGAAAACAGTTTAGGCTCACTCACCTCCATGGCTCAGAAACCATCGATCAAATATCATCGCCTTACTCATATCCAAGCCTTAGATCACAAACGCAAAGCGATCAAGCCCTTTAAAAGTTCGGACAGCACTTCCCCTAAATTTGCTTATTTTTCCAGCCGTCATGGCTTCATTATATTTCTCATTCAAACCCAAAGGTACACACACAACAACAAGTTCATTCAATAGCCATTCAGCAAGCTCCCAGAAGTACAAATACAAGTCAAGCTAGGGAAAAGTCCGGAAATGAAAGTTAAGCTCAAACCCAGAAAAATAGTTTTTGACATCATTTTGCGGTAATGGCACCAAAGGCACTACGATTATCGAATGAAGGTCCAAGACCCACCGTTTTGAAGCTAAGAGATCGGGCTACAATGTTGAAGAAGGCAACTCTGTCCAGTATCGAGTGTAACCAGGTAAAAAATGCAAGATACTACACCAGAACCGTAAAAATAGGTTCACCTATCGCATTCTGGTGCAAACATCATAAATCAACCTACCTAAGTCAAAATCCAGAAATTCCAAAGCCATCCGAAAGCTAAGAAACAGGGCTACATTTCATCAGGAGACGTCAACAACCAATTCGGAAGCATTCCTAACCAAAATAACCAATTACATACGCAATTCTCACATTCGGGTAAAACCAGGGCAGCAAGGGTAATTCCGTCTTTTCACAAGATACGCTGCTCGGATTGACCGGAAAATTAGAAAATTTTCGGGTTCTCACACTCATTCTTTCGGGGCGTCACAAACTCCCCTCCATAAAAGAATGTCGTCCTCGACATTCCATCTTGTACCAATCAAGTCGAGACATCCCGCAAGAATCACTAATATTTCAGACCAAACCCACAGTCCGGCATCCTAAACTTCAAGCCTAGGATACACTACATGAATCTGAAGCCTAAGCTCTGATACCAACTGTGACGGCCCCACCTCCCCCTAAGGCGAACCAAAGGGTTCGGCGGGCCGCCTGCCCAGCTCTCGCCGGGACTCAGTCGTTCACTACAGTCCTCAAATGAATTACAATATAAATCTCAAATATTACAACATGTTCTTCAATAATTACATGTCATAAACGAAGCGGAAACTAAATTTTCAACTATACATCAAATGATTCCAAATCCAAACTGTACAAGATATATCCCATCCAGCCACATGAATAAGTACTACTCGCCCTTCCTTCGCCTTGAGACCTGTGGAGGGGAATAAAATCGTTTTGGGGTGAGCTAGAAGCTCAGCGAGTAACCAGTAAAAGCAGTCATCAAATATATTTCACAATAATGCATTTCAATGATGTCATGATTCCAAGATCAAATGTACGTTTATTAGCCAGTGAAATCATTGCACTTGAACACCCAACGCTCAAATAGATCATTTAACATTAACAGTGAGAGGGAGCCCCTTTTTGAGCTCCAAATAACATGAACATGAACCATAAACAGGGTGGAGACGTTGGTGTCCAGCACAAGACTTTCCCAGAACTCATTGAAGCCAAAATCATATCATGAATTCACATGCAAGCACGCATGAGATGCCGTCGAGTAAATAATGCAAGAAACATTTCAATAATAACTTTGAAAACAGTTTAGGCTCACTCACCTCCATGGCTCAGAAACCATCGATCAAATATCATCGCCTTACTCATATCCAAGCCTTAGATCACAAACGCAAAGCAATCAAGCCCTTTAAAAGTTCGGACAGCACTTCCCCTAAATTTGCTTACTTTTCCAGCCGTCATGGCTTCATTATATTTCTCATTCAAACCCAAAGGTACACACACAACAACAAGTTCATTCAATAGCCATTCAGCAAGCTCCCAGAAGTACAAATACAAGTCAAGCTAGGGAAAAGTCCGGAAATGAAAGTTAAGCTCAAACCCAGAAAAATAGTTTTTGACATCATTTTGCGGTAATGGCACCAAAGGCACTACGATTATCGAATGAAGGTCCAAGACCCACCGTTTTGAAGCTAAGAGATCGGGCTACAATGTTGAAGAAGGCAACTCTGTCCAGTATCGAGTGTAACCAGGTAAAAAATGCAAGATACTACACCAGAACTGCAAAAACAGGTTCACCAATCGCATTGTGGTGCAAACATCATGAATCAACCTACCTAAGTCCAAATCCAGAAATTCCAAAGCCATCCGAAAGCTAAGAAACAGGGCTACATTTCATCAGAAGACCTCAACAACCAATTCGGAAGCATTCCCAAACAAAATAACCAATTACATACGCAATTCTCACATTCGGGTAAAACCAGGGCAGCAATGGTAATTCCGTCTTTTCACAAGATACAAGGCTCGGATTGACCTGAAAATTAGAAAATTTTCGGGTTCTCACACTCATTCTTTCGGGGCGTCACAAACTTCCTTCCTTAAAAGAACGTCGTCCTCGACATTCCATCTTGTACCAATCAAGTAGAGACATCCCGCAAGAATCACTAATATTTCAGACCAAACCCACAGTCCGACATCCTAAAATTCAAGCCTAGGATACACTACAAGAATCTGAAGCCTAAGCTCTGATACCAACTGTGACGGCCTCACCTCCCCCTAAGGCGAACCAAAGGGTTCGGCGGGCCGCCTGCCCAGCTCTCGCCGGGACTCAGTCGTTCACTACAATCCTCAAATGAATTACAATATAAATCTCAAATATTACAACATGTTCTTCAATAATTACATGTCATAAGCGAAGCGGAAACTAAATTTTCAACTATACATCAAATGATTCCAAATCCAAACTGTACAAGATATATGCCATCCAGCCACATGAATAAGTACTACTCGCCCTTCCTTCGCCTTGAGCCCTGTGGAGGGGAATAAAATCGTTTTGGGGTGAGCTAGAAGCTCAGCGAGTAACCAGTAAAAGTAGTCATCAAATATATTTCACAATAATGCATTTCAATGATGTCATGATTCCAAGATCAAATGTACGTTTATTGCTCTCGTGAGCCAGTGAAATCATTGCACTTGAACACCCAACGCTCAAATAGATCATTTGACATTAACAGTGAGAGGGAGCCCCTTTT
Source organism: Coffea arabica (assembly GCF_036785885.1). Taxonomy (NCBI): domain Eukaryota; kingdom Viridiplantae; phylum Streptophyta; class Magnoliopsida; order Gentianales; family Rubiaceae; genus Coffea; species Coffea arabica. The sequence continues at coordinate 17,837,661 of NC_092318.1, read as the reverse complement.
TGAGCTCCAGATAACATGAACATGAACCATAAACAGGGTGGACACGTTGGTGTCCAGCACAAGACTTTTCCAGAACTCATTGAAGCCAAAATCATATCACGAATTCACATGCAAGCACGCATGAGATGCCGTCGAGTAAATAATGCAAGAAACATTTCAATAATAACTTTGAAAACAGTTTAGGGTCACTCACCTCCATGGCTCAGAAACCATCCATCAAATATCATCGCCTTACTCAAATCCAAGCCTTAGATCACAAACGCAAAGCGATCAAGCCCTTTAAAAGTTCGGACAGCACTTCCCCTATATTTGCTTACTTTTCCAGCCGTCATGGCTTCATTATATTTCTCATTCAAACCCAAAGGTACACACACAACAACAAGTTCATTCAATAGCCATTCAGCAAGCTCCAAGAAGTACAAATACAAGTCAAGCCAGGGAAAAGTCCGGAAATGAAAGTTAAGCTCAAACCCAGAAAAATAGTTTTTGACATCATTTTGCGGTAATGGCACCAAAGGCACTACGATTGTCGGATGAAGCTCCAAGACCCACCGTTTCGAATCTAAGAGATCGGGCTACAATGTTGAAGAAGGCAACTCTGTCCAGTATCGAGTGTAACCAGGTCAAAAATGCAAGATACTACACCAGAACCGCAAAAACAGGTTCACCAATCGCATTGTGGTGCTAACATCATGAATCAACCTACCTAAGTCCAAATCCAGAAATTCCAAAGCCATCCGAAAGCTAAGAAACAGGGCTACATTTCATCAGAAGAGCTCAACAACCAATTCGGAAGCATTCCCTGCCAAAATAACCAATTACATACGTAATTCTCACATTCGGGTAAAACCAGGGCAGCAAGGGTAATTCCGTCTTTTCACAAGATACAAGGCTCGGATTGACCTGAAAATTAGAAAATTTTCGGGTTCTCACACTCATTCTTTCGGGGCGTCACAAACTTCCTTCCTTAAAAGAATGTCGTCCTCGACATTCCATCTTGTACCAATCAAGTAGAGACATCCCGCAAGAATCACTAATATTTCAGACCAAACCCACAGTCCGACATCCTAAAATTCAAGCCTAGGATACACTACAAGAATCTGAAGCCTAAGCTCTGATACCAACTGTGACGGCCTCACCTCCCCCTAAGGCGAACCAAAGGGTTCGGCGGGCCGCCTGCCCAGCTCTCGCCGGGACTCAGTCGTTCACTACAATCCTCAAATGAATTACAATATAAATCTCAAATATTACAACATGTTCTTCAATAATTACATGTCATAAGCGAAGCGGAAACTAAATTTTCAACTATACATCAAATGATTCCAAATCCAAACTGTACAAGATATATGCCATCCAGCCACATGAATAAGTACTACTCGCCCTTCCTTCGCCTTGAGCCCTGTGGAGGAGAATAAAATCGTTTTGGGGTGAGCTAGAAGCTCAGCGAGTAACCAGTAAAAGTAGTCATCAAATATATTTCACAATAATGCATTTCAATGGTGTCATGATTCCAAGATCAAATGTACGTTTATTGCTCTCGTGAGCCAGTGAAATCATTGCACTTGAACACCCAACGCTCAAATAGATCATTTGACATTAACAGTGTGAGGGAGCCCCTTTTTGAGCTCCAGATAACATGAACATGAACCATAAACAGGGTGGAGACGTTGGTGTCCAGCACAAGACTTTTCCAGAACTCATTGAAGCCAAAATCATATCACGAATTCACATGCAAGCACGCATGAGATGCCGTCGAGTAAATAATGCAAGAAACATTTCAATAATAACTTTGAAAACAGTTTAGACTCACTCACCTCCATGGCTCAGAAACCATCCATCAAATATCATCGCCTTACTCATATCCAAGCCTTAGATCACAAACGCAAAGCGATCAAGCCCTTTAAAAGTTCGGACAGCACTTCCCCTAAATTTGCTTACTTTTCCAGCCGTCATGGCTTCATTATATTTCTCATTCAAACCCAAAGGTACACACACAACAACAAGTTCATTCAATAGCCATTCAGCAAGCTCCCAGAAGTACAAATACAAGTCAAGCTTGGGAAAAGTCCGGAAATGAAAGTTAAGCTCAAACCCAGAAAAATAGTTTTTGACATCATTTTGCGGTAATGGCACCAAAGGCACTACGATTATCGAATGAAGATCCAAGACCCACCGTTTTGAAGCTAAGAGATCGGGCTACAATGTTGAAGAAGGCAACTCTGTCCAGTATCGAGTGTAACCAGGTAAAAAATGCAAGATACTACACCAGAACTGCAAAAACAGGTTCACCAATCGCATTGTGGTGCAAACATCATGAATCAACCTACCTAAGTCCAAATCCAGAAATTCCAAAGCCATCCGAAAGCTAAGAAACAGGGCTACATTTCATCAGAAGACCTCAACAACCAATTCGGAAGCATTCCCAAACAAAATAACCAATTACATACGCAATTCTCACATTCGGGTAAAACCAGGGCAGCAATGGTAATTCCGTCTTTTCACAAGATACAAGGCTCGGATTGACCTGAAAATTAGAAAATTTTCGGGTTCTCACACTCATTCTTTCGGGGCGTCACAAACTTCCTTCCTTAAAAGAACGTCGTCCTCGACATTCCATCTTGTACCAATCAAGTAGAGACATCCCGCAAGAATCACTAATATTTCAGACCAAACCCACAGTCCGACATCCTAAAATTCAAGCCTAGGATACACTACAAGAATCTGAAGCCTAAGCTCTGATACCAACTGTGACGGCCTCACCTCCCCCTAAGGCGAACCAAAGGGTTCGGCGGGCCGCCTGCCCAGCTCTCGCCGGGACTCAGTCGTTCACTACAATCCTCAAATGAATTACAATATAAATCTCAAATATTACAACATGTTCTTCAATAATTACATGTCATAAGCGAAGCGGAAACTAAATTTTCAACTATACATCAAATGATTCCAAATCCAAACTGTACAAGATATATGCCATCCAGCCACATGAATAAGTACTACTCGCCCTTCCTTCGCCTTGAGCCCTGTGGAGGGGAATAAAATCGTTTTGGGGTGAGCTAGAAGCTCAGCGAGTAACCAGTAAAAGTAGTCATCAAATATATTTCACAATAATGCATTTCAATGATGTCATGATTCCAAGATCAAATGTACGTTTATTGCTCTCGTGAGCCAGTGAAATCATTGCACTTGAACACCCAACGCTCAAATAGATCATTTGACATTAACAGTGAGAGGGAGCCCCTTTTTGAGCTCCAGATAACATGAACATGAACCATAAACAGGGTGGACACGTTGGTGTCCAGCACAAGACTTTTCCAGAACTCATTGAAGCCAAAATCATATCACGAATTCACATGCAAGCACGCATGAGATGCCGTCGAGTAAATAATGCAAGAAACATTTCAATAATAACTTTGAAAACAGTTTAGGGTCACTCACCTCCATGGCTCAGAAACCATCCATCAAATATCATCGCCTTACTCAAATCCAAGCCTTAGATCACAAACGCAAAGCGATCAAGCCCTTTAAAAGTTCGGACAGCACTTCCCCTATATTTGCTTACTTTTCCAGCCGTCATGGCTTCATTATATTTCTCATTCAAACCCAAAGGTACACACACAACAACAAGTTCATTCAATAGCCATTCAGCAAGCTCCAAGAAGTACAAATACAAGTCAAGCCAGGGAAAAGTCCGGAAATGAAAGTTAAGCTCAAACCCAGAAAAATAGTTTTTGACATCATTTTGCGGTAATGGCACCAAAGGCACTACGATTGTCGGATGAAGCTCCAAGACCCACCGTTTCGAATCTAAGAGATCGGGCTACAATGTTGAAGAAGGCAACTCTGTCCAGTATCGAGTGTAACCAGGTCAAAAATGCAAGATACTACACCAGAACCGCAAAAACAGGTTCACCAATCGCATTGTGGTGCTAACATCATGAATCAACCTACCTAAGTCCAAATCCAGAAATTCCAAAGCCATCCGAAAGCTAAGAAACAGGGCTACATTTCATCAGAAGAGCTCAACAACCAATTCGGAAGCATTCCCTGCCAAAATAACCAATTACATACGTAATTCTCACATTCGGGTAAAACCAGGGCAGCAAGGGTAATTCCGTCTTTTCACAAGATACAAGGCTCGGATTGACCTGAAAATTAGAAAATTTTCGGGTTCTCACACTCATTCTTTCGGGGCGTCACAAACTTCCTTCCTTAAAAGAATGTCGTCCTCGACATTCCATCTTGTACCAATCAAGTAGAGACATCCCGCAAGAATCACTAATATTTCAGACCAAACCCACAGTCCGACATCCTAAAATTCAAGCCTAGGATACACTACAAGAATCTGAAGCCTAAGCTCTGATACCAACTGTGACGGCCTCACCTCCCCCTAAGGCGAACCAAAGGGTTCGGCGGGCCGCCTGCCCAGCTCTCGCCGGGACTCAGTCGTTCACTACAATCCTCAAATGAATTACAATATAAATCTCAAATATTACAACATGTTCTTCAATAATTACATGTCATAAGCGAAGCGGAAACTAAATTTTCAACTATACATCAAATGATTCCAAATCCAAACTGTACAAGATATATGCCATCCAGCCACATGAATAAGTACTACTCGCCCTTCCTTCGCCTTGAGCCCTGTGGAGGAGAATAAAATCGTTTTGGGGTGAGCTAGAAGCTCAGCGAGTAACCAGTAAAAGTAGTCATCAAATATATTTCACAATAATGCATTTCAATGGTGTCATGATTCCAAGATCAAATGTACGTTTATTGCTCTCGTGAGCCAGTGAAATCATTGCACTTGAACACCCAACGCTCAAATAGATCATTTGACATTAACAGTGTGAGGGAGCCCCTTTTTGAGCTCCAGATAACATGAACATGAACCATAAACAGGGTGGAGACGTTGGTGTCCAGCACAAGACTTTTCCAGAACTCATTGAAGCCAAAATCATATCACGAATTCACATGCAAGCACGCATGAGATGCCGTCGAGTAAATAATGCAAGAAACATTTCAATAATAACTTTGAAAACAGTTTAGACTCACTCACCTCCATGGCTCAGAAACCATCCATCAAATATCATCGCCTTACTCATATCCAAGCCTTAGATCACAAACGCAAAGCGATCAAGCCCTTTAAAAGTTCGGACAGCACTTCCCCTAAATTTGCTTACTTTTCCAGCCGTCATGGCTTCATTATATTTCTCATTCAAACCCAAAGGTACACACACAACAACAAGTTCATTCAATAGCCATTCAGCAAGCTCCCAGAAGTACAAATACAAGTCAAGCTTGGGAAAAGTCCGGAAATGAAAGTTAAGCTCAAACCCAGAAAAATAGTTTTTGACATCATTTTGCGGTAATGGCACCAAAGGCACTACGATTATCGAATGAAGATCCAAGACCCACCGTTTTGAAGCTAAGAGATCGGGCTACAATGTTGAAGAAGGCAACTCTGTCCAGTATCGAGTGTAACCAGGTAAAAAATGCAAGATACTACACCAGAACTGCAAAAACAGGTTCACCAATCGCATTGTGGTGCAAACATCATGAATCAACCTACCTAAGTCCAAATCCAGAAATTCCAAAGCCATCCGAAAGCTAAGAAACAGGGCTACATTTCATCAGAAGACCTCAACAACCAATTCGGAAGCATTCCCAAACAAAATAACCAATTACATACGCAATTCTCACATTCGGGTAAAACCAGGGCAGCAATGGTAATTCCGTCTTTTCACAAGATACAAGGCTCGGATTGACCTGAAAATTAGAAAATTTTCGGGTTCTCACACTCATTCTTTCGGGGCGTCACAAACTTCCTTCCTTAAAAGAATGTCGTCCTCGACATTCCATCTTGTACCAATCAAGTAGAGACATCCCGCAAGAATCACTAATATTTCAGACCAAACCCACAGTCCGACATCTTAAAATTCAAGCCTAGGATACATTACAAGAATCTGAAGCCTAAGCTCTGATACCAACTGTGACGGCCCCACCTCCCCCTAAGGCGAACCAAAGGGTTCGGCGGGCCGCCTGCCCAGCTCTCGCCGGGACTCAGTCGTTCACTACAATCTTCAAATGAATTACAATATAAATCTCAAATATTACAACATGTTCTTCAATAATTACATGTCATAAGCGAAGCAGAAACTAAATTTTCAACTATACATCAAATGATTCCAAATCCAAACTGTACAAGATATATGCCATCCAGCAACATGAATAAGTACTACTCGCCCTTCCTTCGCCTTGAGCCCTGTGGAGGGGAATAAAATCGTTTTGGAGTGAGCTAGAAGCTCAGCGAGTAACCAGTAAAAGAAGTCATCAAATATATTTCACAATAATGCATTTCAATGATGTCATGATTCCAAGATCAAATGTACGTTTATTGCTCTCGTGAGCTAGTGAAATCATTGCACTTGAACACCCAACGCTCAAATAGATCATTTGACATTAACAGTGAGAGGGAGCCCCTTTTTGAGCTCCAGATAACATGAACATGAACCATAATTAGGGTGGAGACGTTGGTGTCCAGCACAAGACTTTTCCAGAACTCATTGAAGCCAAAATCATATCACGAATTCACATGCAAGCACGCATGAGATGCCGTCGAGTAAATAATGCAAGAAATATTTCAATAATAACTTTGAAAACAGTTTAGGCTCACTCACCTCCATGGCTCAGAAACCATCCATCAAATATCATCGCCTTACTCAAATCCAAGCCTTAGATCACAAACGCAAAGCGATCAAGCCCTTTAAAAGTTCGGACAGCACTTCCCCTAAATTTGCTTACTTTTCCAGCCGTCATGGCTTCATTATATTTCTCATTCAAATCCAAAGGTACACACACAACAACAAGTTCATTCAATAGCCATTCAGCAAGCTCCCAGAAGTACAAATACAAGTCAAGCTAGGGAAAAGTCCGGAAATGAAAGTTAAGCTCAAACCCAGAAAAATAGTTTTTGACATCATTTTATGGTAATGGCACCAAAGGCACTACGTTTATCGGATGAAGGACCAAGACCCACCGTTTCGAAGCTAAGAGATCGGGCTACAATGTTGAAGAAGGCACCTCTGTCCAGTATCGAGTGTAACCCGGTCAAAAATGCAAGATACTACACCAGAACCGCAAAAACAGGTTCACCAATCGCATTGTGGTGCAAACATCATGAATCAACCTACCTAAGTCCAAATCCAGAAATTCCAAAGCCATCCGAAAGCTAAGAAATAGGGCTACATTTCATCAGAAGACCTCAACAACCAATTCGGAAGCATTCCCAACCAAAATAACCAATTACATACGTAATTCTCACATTCGGGTAAAACCAGGGCAGCAAGGGTAATTCCGTCTTTGCACAAGATACGCTGCTCGGATTGACCGGAAAATTAGAAAATTTTCGGGTTCTCACACTCATTCTTTCGGGGCGTCACAAACTCCCCTGCTTAAAAGAATGTCGTCCTCGACATTCCATCTTGTACCAATCAAGTCGAGACATCCCGCAAGAATCACTAATATTTCAGACCAAACCCACAGTCCGGCATCCTAAACTTCAAGCCTAGGATACGCTACAAGAATCTGAAGCCTAAGCTCTGATACCAACTGTGACGGCCCCACCTCCCCCTAAGGCGAACCAAAGGGTTTGGCGGGCCGCCTGCCCATCTCTCGCCGGGACTCAGTCGTTCACTACAATCCTCAAATGAATTACAATATAAATCTCAAATATTACAACATGTTCTTCAATAATTACATGTCATAAGCGAAGCGGAAACTAAATTTTCAACTATACATCAAATGATTCCAAATCCAAACTGTACAAGATATATGCCATCCAGCCACATGAATAAGTACTACTCGCCCTTCCTTCGCCTTGAGCCCTGTGGAGGGGAATAAAATCGTTTTGGGGTGAGCTAGAAGCTCAGCGAGTAACCAGTAAAAGTAGTCATCAAATATATTTCACAATAATGCATTTCAATGATGTCATGATTCCAAGATCAAATGTACGTTTATTGCTCTCGTGAGCCAGTGAAATCATTGCACTTGAACACCCAACGCTCAAATAGATCATTTGACATTAACAGTGAGAGGGAGCCCCTTTTTGAGCTCCAGATAACATGAACATGAACCATAAACAGGGTGGACACGTTGGTGTCCAGCACAAGACTTTTCCAGAACTCATTGAAGCCAAAATCATATCACGAATTCACATGCAAGCACGCATGAGATGCCGTCGAGTAAATAATGCAAGAAACATTTCAATAATAACTTTGAAAACAGTTTAGGGTCACTCACCTCCATGGCTCAGAAACCATCCATCAAATATCATCGCCTTACTCAAATCCAAGCCTTAGATCACAAACGCAAAGCGATCAAGCCCTTTAAAAGTTCGGACAGCACTTCCCCTATATTTGCTTACTTTTCCAGCCGTCATGGCTTCATTATATTTCTCATTCAAACCCAAAGGTACACACACAACAACAAGTTCATTCAATAGCCATTCAGCAAGCTCCAAGAAGTACAAATACAAGTCAAGCCAGGGAAAAGTCCGGAAATGAAAGTTAAGCTCAAACCCAGAAAAATAGTTTTTGACATCATTTTGCGGTAATGGCACCAAAGGCACTACGATTGTCGGATGAAGCTCCAAGACCCACCGTTTCGAATCTAAGAGATCGGGCTACAATGTTGAAGAAGGCAACTCTGTCCAGTATCGAGTGTAACCAGGTCAAAAATGCAAGATACTACACCAGAACCGCAAAAACAGGTTCACCAATCGCATTGTGGTGCTAACATCATGAATCAACCTACCTAAGTCCAAATCCAGAAATTCCAAAGCCATCCGAAAGCTAAGAAACAGGGCTACATTTCATCAGAAGAGCTCAACAACCAATTCGGAAGCATTCCCTGCCAAAATAACCAATTACATACGTAATTCTCATATTCGGGTAAAACCAGGGCAGCAAGGGTAATTCCGTCTTTTCACAAGATACAAGGCTCGGATTGACCTGAAAATTAGAAAATTTTCGGGTTCTCACACTCATTCTTTCGGGGCGTCACAAACTTCCTTCCTTAAAAGAATGTCGTCCTCGACATTCCATCTTGTACCAATCAAGTAGAGACATCCCGCAAGAATCACTAATATTTCAGACCAAACCCACAGTCCGACATCCTAAAATTCAAGCCTAGGATACACTACAAGAATCTGAAGCCTAAGCTCTGATACCAACTGTGACGGCCTCACCTCCCCCTAAGGCGAACCAAAGGGTTCGGCGGGCCGCCTGCCCAGCTCTCGCCGGGACTCAGTCGTTCACTACAATCCTCAAATGAATTACAATATAAATCTCAAATATTACAACATGTTCTTCAATAATTACATGTCATAAGCGAAGCGGAAACTAAATTTTCAACTATACATCAAATGATTCCAAATCCAAACTGTACAAGATATATGCCATCCAGCCACATGAATAAGTACTACTCGCCCTTCCTTCGCCTTGAGCCCTGTGGAGGAGAATAAAATCGTTTTGGGGTGAGCTAGAAGCTCAGCGAGTAACCAGTAAAAGTAGTCATCAAATATATTTCACAATAATGCATTTCAATGGTGTCATGATTCCAAGATCAAATGTACGTTTATTCCTCTCGTGAGCCAGTAAAATCATTGCACTTGAACACCCAACGCTCAAATAGATCATTTGACATTAACAGTGTGAGGGAGCCCCTTTTTGAGCTCCAGATAACATGAACATGAACCATAAACAGGGTGGAGACGTTGGTGTCCAGCACAAGACTTTTCCAGAACTCATTGAAGCCAAAATCATATCACGAATTCACATGCAAGCACGCATGAGATGCCGTCGAGTAAATAATGCAAGAAACATTTCAATAATAACTTTGAAAACAGTTTAGACTCACTCACCTCCATGGCTCAGAAACCATCCATCAAATATCATCGCCTTACTCATATCCAAGCCTTAGATCACAAACGCAAAGCGATCAAGCCCTTTAAAAGTTCGGACAGCACTTCCCCTAAATTTGCTTACTTTTCCAGCCGTCATGGCTTCATTATATTTCTCATTCAAACCCAAAGGTACACACACAACAACAAGTTCATTCAATAGCCATTCAGCAAGCTCCCAGAAGTACAAATACAAGTCAAGCTTGGGAAAAGTCCGGAAATGAAAGTTAAGCTCAAACCCAGAAAAATAGTTTTTGATATCATTTTGCGGTAATGGCACCAAAGGCACTACGATTATCGAATGAAGGTCCAAGACCCACCGTTTTGAAGCTAAGAGATCGGGCTACAATGTTGAAGAAGGAAACTCTGTCCAGTATCGAGTGTAACCAGGTAAAAAATGCAAGATACTACACCAGAACTGCAAAAACAGGTTCACCAATCGCATTGTGGTGCAAACATCATGAATCAACCTACCTAAGTCCAAATCCAGAAATTCCAAAGCCATCCGAAAGCTAAGAAACAGGGCTACATTTCATCAGAAGACCTCAACAACCAATTCGGAAGCATTCCCAAACAAAATAACCAATTACATACGCAATTCTCACATTCGGGTAAAACCAGGGCAGCAATGGTAATTCCGTCTTTTCACAAGATACAAGGCTCGGATTGACCTGAAAATTAGAAAATTTTCGGGTTCTCACACTCATTCTTTCGGGGCGTCACAAACTTCCTTCCTTAAAAGAATGTCGTCCTCGACATTCCATCTTGTACCAATCAAGTAGAGACATCCCGCAAGAATCACTAATATTTCAGACCAAACCCACAGTCCGACATCTTAAAATTCAAGCCTAGGATACACTACAAGAATCTGAAGCCTAAGCTCTGATACCAACTGTGACGGCCCCACCTCCCCCTAAGGCGAACCAAAGGGTTCGGCGGGCCGCCTGCCCAGCTCTCGCCGGGACTCAGTCGTTCACTACAATCCTCAAATGAATTACAATATAAATCTCAAATATTACAACATGTTCTTCAATAATTACATGTCATAAGCGAAGCGGAAACTAAATTTTCAACTATACATCAAATGATTCCAAATCCAAACTGTACAAGATATATGCCATCCAGCAACATGAATAAGTACTACTCGCCCTTCCTTCGCCTTGAGCCCTGTGGAGGGGAATAAAATCGTTTTGGAGTGAGCTAGAAGCTCAGCGAGTAACCAGTAAAAGAAGTCATCAAATATATTTCACAATAATGCATTTCAATGATGTCATGATTCCAAGATCAAATGTACGTTTATTGCTCTCGTGAGCTAGTGAAATCATTGCACTTGAACACCCAACGCTCAAATAGATCATTTGACATTAACAGTGAGAGGGAGCCCCTTTTTGAGCTCCAGATAACATGAACATGAACCATAATTAGGGTGGAGACGTTGGTGTCCAGCACAAGATTTTTCCAGAACTCATTGAAGCCAAAATCATATCACGAATTCACATGCAAGCACGCATGAGATGCCGTCGAGTAAATAATGCAAGAAATATTTCAATAATAACTTTGAAAACAGTTTAGGCTCACTCACCTCCATGGCTCAGAAACCATCCATCAAATATCATCGCCTTACTCAAATCCAAGCCTTAGATCACAAACGCAAAGCGATCAAGCCCTTTAAAAGTTCGGACAGCACTTCCCCTAAATTTGCTTACTTTTCCAGCCGTCATGGCTTCATTATATTTCTCATTCAAATCCAAAGGTACACACACAACAACAAGTTCATTCAATAGCCATTCAGCAAGCTCCCAGAAGTACAAATACAAGTCAAGCTAGGGAAAAGTCCGGAAATGAAAGTTAAGCTCAAACCCAGAAAAATAGTTTTTGACATCATTTTATGGTAATGGCACCAAAGGCACTACGTTTATCGGATGAAGGACCAAGACCCACCGTTTCGAAGCTAAGAGATCGGGCTACAATGTTGAAGAAGGCACCTCTGTCCAGTATCGAGTGTAACCAGGTCAAAAATGCAAGATACTACACCAGAACCGCAAAAACAGGTTCACCAATCGCATTGTGGTGCAAACATCATGAATCAACCTACCTAAGTCCAAATCCAGAAATTCCAAAGCCATCCGAAAGCTAAGAAATAGGGCTACATTTCATCAGAAGACCTCAACAACCAATTCGGAAGCATTCCCAACCAAAATAACCAATTACATACGTAATTCTCACATTCGGGTAAAACCAGGGCAGCAAGGGTAATTCCGTCTTTGCACAAGATACGCTGCTCGGATTGACCGGAAAATTAGAAAATTTTCGGGTTCTCACACTCATTCTTTCGGAGCGTCACAAACTCCCCTCCTTAAAAGAATGTCGTCCTCGACATTCCATCTTGTACCAATCAAGTCGAGACATCCCGCAAGAATCACTAATATTTCAGACCAAACCCACAGTCCGGCATCCTAAACTTCAAGCCTAGGATACGCTCCAAGAATCTGAAGCCTAAGCTCTGATACCAACTGTGACGGCCCCACCTCCCCCTAAGGCGAACCAAAGGGTTTGGCGGGCCGCCTGCCCAGCTCTCGCCGGGACTCAGTTGTTCGCTACAATCCTCAAATGAATTACAATATAAATCTCAAATATTACAACATGTTCTTCAATAATTACATGTCATAAGCGAAGCGGAAACTAAATTTTCAACTATACATCAAATGATTCCAAATCCAAACTGTACAAGATATATGCCATCCAGCCACATGAATAAGTACTACTCGCCCTTCCTTCGCCTTGAGCCCTGTGGAGGGGAATAAAATCGTTTTGGGGTGAGCTAGAAGCTCAGCGAGTAACCAGTAAAAGTAGTCATCAAATATATTTCACAATAATGCATTTCAATGGTGTCATGATTCCAAGATCAAATGTACGTTTATTGCTCTCATGAGCCAGTGAAATCATTGCACTTGAACACCCAACGCTCAAATAGATCATTTGACATTAACAGTGTGAGGGAGCCCCTTTTTGAGCTCCAGATAACATGAACATGAACCATAAACAGGGTGGAGACGTTGGTGTCCAGCACAAGACTTTTCCAGAACTCATTGAAGCCAAAATCATATCACGAATTCACATGCAAGCACGCATGAGATGCCGTCGAGTAAATAATGCAAGAAACATTTCAATAATAACTTTGAAAACAGTTTAGACTCACTCACCTCCATGGCTCAGAAACCATCCATCAAATATCATCGCCTTACTCATATCCAAGCCTTAGATCACAAACGCAAAGCGATCAAGCCCTTTAAAAGTTCGGAGAGCACTTCCCCTAAATTTGCTTACTTTTGCAGCCGTCATGGCTTCATTATATTTCTCATTCAAACCCAAAGGTACACACACAACAACAAGTTCATTCAATAGCCATTCAGCAAGCTCCCAGAAGTACAAATACAAGTCAAGCTAGGGAAAAGTCCGGAAATGAAAGTTAAGCTCAAACCCAGAAAAATAGTTTTTGACATCATTTTGCGGTAATGGCACCAAAGGCACTACGATTATCGAATGAAGGTCCAAGACCCACCGTTTTGAAGCTAAGAGATCGGGCTACAATGTTGAAGAAGGCAACTCTGTCCAGTATCGAGTGTAACCAGGTAAAAAATGCAAGATACTACACCAGAACCGTAAAAATAGGTTCACCTATCGCATTCTGGTGCAAACATCATAAATCAACCAACCTAAGTCCAAATCCAGAAATTCCAAAGCCATCCGAAAGCTAAGAAACATGGCTACATTTCATCAGGAGACGTCAACAACCAATTCGGAAGCATTCCTAACCAAAATAACCAATTACATACGCAATTCTCACATTCGGGTAAAACCAGGGCAGCAAGGGTAATTCCGTCTTTTCACAAGATACGCTGCTCGGATTGACCGGAAAATTAGAAAATTTTCGGGTTCTCACACTCATTCTTTCGGGGCGTCACAAACTCCCCTCCATAAAAGAATGTCGTCCTCGACATTCCATCTTGTACCAATCAAGTCGAGACATCCCGCAAGAATCACTAATATTTCAGACCAAACCCACAGTCCGGCATCCTAAACTTCAAGCCTAAGATACACTACATGAATCTGAAGCCTAAGCTCTGATACCAACTGTGACGGCCCCACCTCCCCCTAAGGCGAACCAAAGGGTTCGGCGGGCCGCCTGCCCAGCTCTCGCCGGGATTCAGTCGTTCACTACAGTCCTCAAATGAATTACAATATAAATCTCAAATATTACAACATGTTCTTCAATAATTACATGTCATAAACGAAGCGGAAACTAAATTTTCAACTATACATCAAATGATTCCAAATCCAAACTGTACAAGATATATCCCATCCAGCCACATGAATAAGTACTACTCGCCCTTCCTTCGCCTTGAGACCTGTGGAGGGGAATAAAATCGTTTTGGGGTGAGCTAGAAGCTCAGCGAGTAACCAGTAAAAGCAGTCATCAAATATATTTCACAATAATGCATTTCAATGATGTCATGATTCCAAGATCAAATGTACGTTTCTTAGCCAGTGAAATCATTGCACTTGAACACCCAACGCTCAAATAGATCATTTGACATTAACAGTGAGAGGGAGCCCCTTTTTGAGCTCCAAATAACATGAACATGAACCATAAACAGGGTGGAGACGTTGGTGTCCAGCACAAGACTTTCCCAGAACTCATTGAAGCTAAAATCATATCATGAATTCACATGCAAGCACGCATGAGATGCCGTCGAGTAAATAATGCAAGAAACATTTCAATAATAACTTTGAAAACAGTTTAGGCTCACTCACCTCCATGGCTCAGAAACCATCCATCAAATATCATCGCCTTACTCATATCCAAGCCTTAGATCACAAACGCAAAGCGATCAAGCCCTTTAAAAGTTCGGACAGCACTTCCCCTAAATTTGCTTACTTTTCCAGCCGTCATGGCTTCATTATATTTCTCATTCAAACCCAAAGGTACACACACAACAACAAGTTCATTCAATAGCCATTCAGCAAGCTCCCAGAAGTACAAATACAAGTCAAGCTAGGGAAAAGTCCGGAAATGAAAGTTAAGCTCAAACCCAGAAAAATAGTTTTTGACATCATTTTGCGGTAATGGCACCAAAGGCACTACGATTATCGAATGAAGGTCCAAGACCCACCGTTTTGAAGCTAAGAGATCGGGCTACAATGTTGAAGAAGGCAACTCTGTCCAGTATCGAGTGTAACCAGGTAAAAAATGCAAGATACTACACCAGAACCGTAAAAATAGGTTCACCTATCGCATTCTGGTGCAAACATCATAAATCAACCAACCTAAGTCCAAATCCAGAAATTCCAAAGCCATCCGAAAGCTAAGAAACATGGCTACATTTCATCAGGAGACGTCAACAACCAATTCGGAAGCATTCCTAACCAAAATAACCAATTACATACGCAATTCTCACATTCGGGTAAAACCAGGGCAGCAAGGGTAATTCCGTCTTTTCACAAGATACGCTGCTCGGATTGACCGGAAAATTAGAAAATTTTCGGGTTCTCACACTCATTCTTTCGGGGCGTCACAAACTCCCCTCCATAAAAGAATGTCGTCCTCGACATTCCATCTTGTACCAATCAAGTCGAGACATCCCGCAAGAATCACTAATATTTCAGACCAAACCCACAGTCCGGCATCCTAAACTTCAAGCCTAAGATACACTACATGAATCTGAAGCCTAAGCTCTGATACCAACTGTGACGGCCCCACCTCCCCCTAAGGCGAACCAAAGGGTTCGGCGGGCCGCCTGCCCAGCTCTCGCCGGGATTCAGTCGTTCACTACAGTCCTCAAATGAATTACAATATAAATCTCAAATATTACAACATGTTCTTCAATAATTACATGTCATAAACGAAGCGGAAACTAAATTTTCAACTATACATCAAATGATTCCAAATCCAAACTGTACAAGATATATCCCATCCAGCCACATGAATAAGTACTACTCGCCCTTCCTTCGCCTTGAGACCTGTGGAGGGGAATAAAATCGTTTTGGGGTGAGCTAGAAGCTCAGCGAGTAACCAGTAAAAGCAGTCATCAAATATATTTCACAATAATGCATTTCAATGATGTCATGATTCCAAGATCAAATGTACGTTTCTTAGCCAGTGAAATCATTGCACTTGAACACCCAACGCTCAAATAGATCATTTGACATTAACAGTGAGAGGGAGCCCCTTTTTGAGCTCCAAATAACATGAACATGAACCATAAACAGGGTGGAGACGTTGGTGTCCAGCACAAGACTTTCCCAGAACTCATTGAAGCTAAAATCATATCATGAATTCACATGCAAGCACGCATGAGATGCCGTCGAGTAAATAATGCAAGAAACATTTCAATAATAACTTTGAAAACAGTTTAGGCTCACTCACCTCCATGGCTCAGAAACCATCCATCAAATATCATCGCCTTACTCATATCCAAGCCTTAGATCACAAACGCAAAGCGATCAAGCCCTTTAAAAGTTCGGACAGCACTTCCCCTAAATTTGCTTACTTTTCCAGCCGTCATGGCTTCATTATATTTCTCATTCAAACCCAAAGGTACACACACAACAACAAGTTCATTCAATAGCCATTCAGCAAGCTCCCAGAAGTACAAATACAAGTCAAGCTAGGGAAAAGTCCGGAAATGAAAGTTAAGCTCAAACCCAGAAAAATAGTTTTTGACATCATTTTGCGGTAATGGCACCAAAGGCACTACGATTGTCGGATGAAGCTCCAAGACCCACCGTTTCGAATCTAAGATATCGGGCTACAATGTTGAAGAAGGCAACTCTGTCCAGTATCGAGTGTAACCAGGTCAAAAATGCAAGATACTACACCAGAACCGCAAAAACAGGTTCACCAATCGCATTGTGGTGCAAACATCATGAATCAACCTACCTAAGTCCAAATCCAGAAATTCCAAAGCCATCCGAAAGCTAAGAAACAGGGCTACATTTCATCAGAAGAGCTCAACAACCAATTCGGAAGCATTCCCAACCAAAATAACCAATTACATACGTAATTCTCACATTCGGGTAAAACCAGGGCAGCAAGGGTAATTCCGTCTTTTCACAAGATACGCTGCTCGGATTGACCTGAAAATTAGAAAATTTCCGGGTTCTCACACTCATTCTTTCGGGGCGTCACAAACTCCCCTCCTTAAAAGAATGTTGTCCTCGACATTCCATCTTATACCAATCAAGTCGAGACATCCCGCAAGAATCACTAATATTTCAGACCAAACCCACAGTCCGACATCCTAAAATTCAAGCCTAGGATACACTACAAGAATCTGAAGCCTAAGCTCTGATACCAACTGTGATGGCCCCACCTCCCCCTAAGGCGAACCAAAGGGTTCGGCGGGCCGCCTGCCCAGCTCTCGCCGGGACTCAGTCGTTCACTTCAATCCTCAAATGAATTACAATATAAATCTCAAATATTACAACATGTTTTTCAATAATTACATGTCATAAGCGAAGCGGAAACTAAATTTTCAACTATACATCAAATGATTCCAAATCCAAACTGTACAAGATATATGCCATCCAGCCACATGAATAAGTACTACTCGCCCTTCCTTCGCCTTGAGCCCTGTAGAGGGGAATAAAATCGTTTTGGGGTGAGCTAGAAGCTCAGCGAGTAACCAGTAAAAGTAGTCATCAAATATATTTCACAATAATGCATTTCAATGATGTCATGATTCCAAGATCAAATGTACGTTTATTGCTCTCGTGAGCCAGTGAAATCATTGCACTTGAACACCCAACGCTCAAATAGATCATTTGACATTAACAGTGAGAGGGAGCCCCTTTTTGAGCTCCAGATAACATGAACATGAACCATAAACAGGGTGGAGACGTTGGTGTCCAGCACAAGACTTTTCCAGAACTCATTGAAGCCAAAATCATATCACGAATTCACATGCAAGCACGCATGAGATGCCGTCGAGTAAATAATGCAAGAAACATTCCAATAATAACTTTGAAAACAGTTTAGGCTCACTCACCTCCATGGCTCAGAAACCATCCATCAAATATCATCGCCTTACTCAAATCCAAGCCTTAGATCACAAACGCAAAGCGATCAAACCCTTTAAAAGTTCGGACAGCACTTCCCCTAAATTTGCTTACTTTTCCAGCCGTCATGGCTTCATTATATTTCTCATTCAAACCCAAAGGTACATACACAACAACAAGTTCATTCAATAGCCATTCAGCAAGCTCCCAGAAGTACAAATACAAGTCAAGCTAGGGAAAAGTCCGGAAATGAAAGTTAAGCTCAAACCCAGAAAAATAGTTTTTGACATCATTTTACGGTAATAGCACCAAAGGCACTACGATTATCGGATGAAGGACCAATACCCACCGTTTCGAAGCTAAGAGATTGGGCTACAATGTTGAAGAAGGCAACTCTGTCCAGTATCGAGTGTAACCAGGTCAAAAATGCAAGATACTACACCAGAACCGCAAAAACAGGTTCACCAATCGTATTGTGGTGCAAACATCATGAATCAACCTACCTAAGTCCAAATCCAGAAATTCCAAAGCCATCCGAAAGCTAAGAAATAGGGCTATATTTCATCAGAAGACCTCAACAACCAATTCGGAAGCATTCCCAACCAAAATAACCAATTACATACGCAATTCTCACATTCGAGTAAAACCAGGGCAGCAAGGGTAATTCCGTCTTTGCACAAGATACGCTGCTCGGATTGACCGGAAAATTAGAAAATTTTCGGGTTCTCACACTCATTCTTTCGAGGCGTCACAAACTCCCATCCTTAAAAGAATGTCGTCCTCGACATTCCATCTTGTACCAATCAAGTCGAGACATCCCGCAAGAATCACTAATATTTCAGACCAAACCCACAGTCCGGCATCCTAAACTTCAAGCCTAGGATACGCTACAAGAATCTGAAGCCTAAGCTCTGATACCAACTGTGACGGCCCCACCTCCCCCTAAGGCGAACCAAAGGGTTCGGCGGGCCGCCTGCCCATCTCTCGCCGGGACTCAGTTGTTCACTACAATCCTCAAATGAATTACAATATAAATCTCAAATATTACAACATGTTCTTCAATAATTACATGTCATAAGCGAAGCGGAAACTAAATTTTCAACTATACATCAAATGATTCCAAATCCAAACTGTACAAGATATATGCCATCCAGCCACATGAATAAGTACTACTCGCCCTTCCTTCGCCTTGAGCCCTATGGAGGGGAATAAAATCGTTTTGGGGTGAGCTAGAAGCTCAGCGAGTAACCAGTAAAAGTAGTCATCAAATATATTTCACAATAATGCATTTCAATGATGTCATGATACCAAGATCAAATGTACGTTTATTGCTCTCGTGAGCCAGTCAAATCATTGCACTTGAACACCCAACGCTCAAATAGATCATTTGACATTAACAGTGAGAGGGAGCCCCTTTTTGAGCTCCAGATAACATGAACATGAACCATAAACAGGGTGGACACGTTGGTGTCCAGCACAAGACTTTTCCAGAACTCATTGAAGCCAAAATCATATCACGAATTCACATGCAAGCACGCATGAGATGCCGTCGAGTAAATAATGCCAGAAACATTTCAATAATAACTTTGAAAACAGTTTAGGGTCACTCTCCTCCATGGCTCAGAAACCATCCATCAAATATCATCGCCTTATTCAAATCCAAGCCTTAGATCACAAACGCAAAGCAATCAAGCCCTTTAAAAGTTCGGACAGCACTTCCCCTATATTTGCTTACTTTTCCAGCCGTCATGGCTTCATTATATTTCTCATTCAAACCCAAAGGTACACACACAACAACAAGTTCATTCAATAGCCATTCAGCAAGCTCCAAGAAGTACAAATACAAGTCAAGCCAGGGAAAAGTCCGGAAATGAAAGTTAAGCTCAAACCCAGAAAAATAGTTTTTGACATCATTTTGCGGTAATGGCACCAAAGGCACTACGATTGTCGGATGAAGCTCCAAGACCCACCGTTTCGAAGCTAAGAGATCGGGCTACAATATTGAAGAAGGCAACTCTGTCCAGTATCGAGTGTAACCTGGTCAAAAATGCAAGATACTTCACCAGAACCGCAAAAACAGGTTCACCAATCGCATTGTGGTGCTAACATCATGAATCAACCTACCTAAGTCCAAATCCAGAAATTCCACAGCCATCCGAAAGCTAAGAAACAGGGCTACATTTCATCAGAAGACCTCAACAACCAATTCGGAAGCATTCCCAACCAAAATAACCAATTACATACGCAATTCTCACATTCGGGTAAAACCAGGGCAGCAAGGGTAATTCCGTCTTTTCACAAGATACGCTGCTCGGATTGACCAGAAAATTAGAAAATTTCCGGGTTCTCACACTCATTCTTTCGGGGCGTCACAAACTCCCCTCCTTAAAAGAATGTTGTCCTCGACATTCCATCTTATACCAATCAAGTCGAGACATCCCGCAAGAATCACAAATATTTCAGACCAAACCCACAGTCCGACATCCTAAACTTCAAATCTAGGATACACTACAAGAATCTGAAGCCTAAGCTCAGATACCAACTGTGACGGCCCCACCTCTCCCTAAGGCGAACCAAAGGGTTCGGCGGGCCGCCTGCCCAGCTTTCGCCGGGACTCAGTCGTTCACTACAGTCCTCAAATGAATTACAATATAAATCTCAAATATTACAACATGTTCTTCAATAATTACATGTCATAAGCGAAGCGGAAACTAAATTTTTAACTATACATCAAATGACTCCAAATCCAAACTGTACAAGATATATGCCATCCAGCCACATGAATAAGTACTACTCGCCCTTCCTTCGCCTTGAGGCCCTGTGGAGGGGAATAAAATCGTTTTGGGGTGAGCTAGAAGCTCAGCGAGTAACCAGTAAAAGCAGTCATCAAATATATTTCACAATAATGCATTTCAATGATGTCATGATTCCAAGATCAAATGTACGTTTATTGCTCTCGTGAGCCAGTGAAATCATTGCACTTGAACACCCAACGCTCAAATTGATCATTTGACATTAACAGTGAGAGGGAGCCTCTTTTTGAGCTCCAGATAACCTGAACATGAACCGTAAACAGGGTGGAGACGTTGGTGTCCAGCACAAGAATTTCCCAGAACTCATTGAAGCCAAAATCATATCATGAATTCACATGCAAGCACGCATGAGATGCCGTCGAGTAAATAATGCAAGAAACATTTCAATAATAACTTTGAAAACAGTTTAGGGTCACTCACCTCCATGGCTCAGAAACCATCCATCAAATATCATCGCCTTACTCAAATCCAAGCCTTAGATCGCAAACGCAAAGCGATCAAGCCCTTTAAAAGTTCGGACAGCACTTCCCCTAAATTTGCATACTTTTCCAGCCGTCATGGCTTCCTTATATTTCTCATTCAAACCCAAAGGTACATACACAACAACAAGTTCATTCAATAGCCATTCAGCAAGCTCCCAGAAGTACAAATACAAGTCAAGCTAGGGAAAAGTCCGGAAATGAAAGGTAAGCTCAAACCCAGAAAAATAGTTTTTGACATCATTTTGCGGTAATGGCACCAAAGGCACTGCGATTATCGGATGAAGGTCCAAGACCCTCCGTTTCGAAGCTAAGATATCGGGCTACAATATTGAAGAAGGCAACTCTGTCCAGTATTGAGTGTAACCAGGTCAAAAATGCAAGATACTACACCAGAACCGCAAAAACAGGTTCACCAATCGCATTGTGGTGCAAACATCATGAATCAACCTACCTAAGTCCAAATCCAGAAATTCCAAAGCCATCCGAAAGATAAGAAACAGGGCTACATTTCATCAGAAGACCTCAACAACCAATTCGGAAGCATTCCCAACCAAAATAACCAATTACATACGTAATTCTCACATTCAGGTAAAACCAGGGCAGCAAGGGTAATTCCGTCTTTTCACAAGATACGCTGCTCGGATTGACCTGAAAATTAGAAAATTTCCGGGTTCTCACACTCATTCTTTCGGGGCGTCACAAACTCTCCTCCTTAAAAGAATGTTGTCCTCGACATTCCATCTTATACCAATCAAGTCGAGACATCCCGCAAGAATCACAAATATTTCAGACCAAACCCATTGTCCGGCGTCCTAAACTTCAAGCCTAGGATACACTACAAGAATCTGAAGCCTAAGCTCAGATACCAACTGTGACGGCCCCACCTCTCCCTAAGGCGAACCAAAGGGTTCGGCGGGCCGCCTGCCCAGCTTTCGCCGGGACTCAGTCGTTCACTACAGTCCTCAAATGAATTACAATATAAATCTCAAATATTACAACATGTTCTTCAATAATTACATGTCATAAGCGAAGCGGAAACTAAATTTTCAACTATACATCAAATGACTCCAAATCCAAACTGTACAAGATATATGCCATCCAGCCACATGAATAAGTACTACTCGCCCTTCCTTCGCCTTGAGCCCTGTGGAGGGGAATAAAATCGTTTTGGGGTGAGCTAGAAGCTCAGCGAGTAACCAGTAAAAGCAGTCATCAAATATATTTCACAATAATGCATTTCAATGATGTCATGATTCCAAGATCAAATGTACGTTTATTGCTCTCGTGAGCCAGTGAAATCATTGCACTTGAACACCCAACGCTCAAATTGATCATTTGACATTAACAGTGAGAGGGAGCCTCTTTTTGAGCTCCAGATAACATGAACATGAACCGTAAACAGGGTGGAGACGTTGGTGTCCAGCACAAGAATTTCCCAGAACTCATTGAAGCCAAAATCATATCATGAATTCACATGCAAGCACGCATGAGATGCCGTCGAGTAAATAATGCAAGAAATATTTCAATAATAACTTTGAAAATAGTTTAGGGTCACTCACCTCCATGGCTCAGAAACCATCCATCAAATATCATCGCCTTACTCAAATCCAAGCCTTAGATCGCAAACGCAAAGCGATCAAGCCCTTTAAAAGTTCGGACAGCACTTCCCCTAAATTTGCATACTTTTCCAGCCGTCATGGCTTCATTATATTTCTCATTCAAACCCAAAGGTACACACACAACAACAAGTTCATTCAATAGCCATTCAGCAAGCTCCCAGAAGTACAAATACAAGTCAAGCTAGGGAAAAGTCCGGAAATGAAAGGTAAGCTCAAACCCAGAAAAATAGTTTTTGACATCATTTTGCGGTAATGGCACCAAAGGCACTGCGATTATCGGATGAAGGTCCAAGACCCACCGTTTCGAAGCTAAGATATCGGGCTACAATATTGAAGAAGGCAACTCTATCCAGTATTGAGTGTAACCAGGTCAAAAATGCAAGATACTACACCAGAACCGCAAAAACAGGTTCACCAATCGCATTGTGGTGCAAACATCATGAATCAACCTACCTATGTCCAAATCCAGAAATTCCAAAGCCATCCGAAAGATAAGAAACAGGGCTACATTTCATCAGAAGACCTCAACAACCAATTCGGAAGCATTCCCAACCAAAATAACCAATTACATACGTAATTCTCACATTCGGGTAAAACCAGGGCAGCAAGGGTAATTCTGTCTTTTCACAAGATACGCTGCTCGGATTGACCTGAAAATTAGAAAATTTCCGGGTTCTCACACTCATTCTTTCGGGGCGTCACAAACTCCCCTCCTTAAAAGAATGTTGTCCTCGACATTCCATCTTATACCAATCAAGTCGAGACATCCCGCAAGAATCACAAATATTTCAGACCAAACCCACAGTCCGACATCCTAAACTTCAAATCTAGGATACACTACAAGAATCTGAAGCCTAAGCTCAGATACCAACTGTGACGGCCCCACCTCTCCCTAAGGCGAACCAAAGGGTTCGGCGGGCCGCCTGCCCAGCTTTCGCCGGGACTCAGTCGTTCACTACAGTCCTCAAATGAATTACAATATAAATCTCAAATATTACAACATGTTCTTCAATAATTACATGTCATAAGCGAAGCGGAAACTAAATTTTTAACTATACATCAAATGACTCCAAATCCAAACTGTACAAGATATATGCCATCCAGCCACATGAATAAGTACTACTCGCCCTTCCTTCGCCTTGAGGCCCTGTGGAGGGGAATAAAATCGTTTTGGGGTGAGCTAGAAGCTCAGCGAGTAACCAGTAAAAGCAGTCATCAAATATATTTCACAATAATGCATTTCAATGATGTCATGATTCCAAGATCAAATGTACGTTTATTGCTCTCGTGAGCCAGTGAAATCATTGCACTTGAACACCCAACGCTCAAATTGATCATTTGACATTAACAGTGAGAGGGAGCCTCTTTTTGAGCTCCAGATAACCTGAACATGAACCGTAAACAGGGTGGAGACGTTGGTGTCCAGCACAAGAATTTCCCAGAACTCATTGAAGCCAAAATCATATCATGAATTCACATGCAAGCACGCATGAGATGCCGTCGAGTAAATAATGCAAGAAACATTTCAATAATAACTTTGAAAACAGTTTAGGGTCACTCACCTCCATGGCTCAGAAACCATCCATCAAATATCATCGCCTTACTCAAATCCAAGCCTTAGATCGCAAACGCAAAGCGATCAAGCCCTTTAAAAGTTCGGACAGCACTTCCCCTAAATTTGCATACTTTTCCAGCCGTCATGGCTTCCTTATATTTCTCATTCAAACCCAAAGGTACATACACAACAACAAGTTCATTCAATAGCCATTCAGCAAGCTCCCAGAAGTACAAATACAAGTCAAGCTAGGGAAAAGTCCGGAAATGAAAGGTAAGCTCAAACCCAGAAAAATAGTTTTTGACATCATTTTGCGGTAATGGCACCAAAGGCACTGCGATTATCGGATGAAGGTCCAAGACCCTCCGTTTCGAAGCTAAGATATCGGGCTACAATATTGAAGAAGGCAACTCTGTCCAGTATTGAGTGTAACCAGGTCAAAAATGCAAGATACTACACCAGAACCGCAAAAACAGGTTCACCAATCGCATTGTGGTGCAAACATCATGAATCAACCTACCTAAGTCCAAATCCAGAAATTCCAAAGCCATCCGAAAGATAAGAAACAGGGCTACATTTCATCAGAAGACCTCAACAACCAATTCGGAAGCATTCCCAACCAAAATAACCAATTACATACGTAATTCTCACATTCAGGTAAAACCAGGGCAGCAAGGGTAATTCCGTCTTTTCACAAGATACGCTGCTCGGATTGACCTGAAAATTAGAAAATTTCCGGGTTCTCACACTCATTCTTTCGGGGCGTCACAAACTCTCCTCCTTAAAAGAATGTTGTCCTCGACATTCCATCTTATACCAATCAAGTCGAGACATCCCGCAAGAATCACAAATATTTCAGACCAAACCCATTGTCCGGCGTCCTAAACTTCAAGCCTAGGATACACTACAAGAATCTGAAGCCTAAGCTCAGATACCAACTGTGACGGCCCCACCTCTCCCTAAGGCGAACCAAAGGGTTCGGCGGGCCGCCTGCCCAGCTTTCGCCGGGACTCAGTCGTTCACTACAGTCCTCAAATGAATTACAATATAAATCTCAAATATTACAACATGTTCTTCAATAATTACATGTCATAAGCGAAGCGGAAACTAAATTTTCAACTATACATCAAATGACTCCAAATCCAAACTGTACAAGATATATGCCATCCAGCCACATGAATAAGTACTACTCGCCCTTCCTTCGCCTTGAGCCCTGTGGAGGGGAATAAAATCGTTTTGGGGTGAGCTAGAAGCTCAGCGAGTAACCAGTAAAAGCAGTCATCAAATATATTTCACAATAATGCATTTCAATGATGTCATGATTCCAAGATCAAATGTACGTTTATTGCTCTCGTGAGCCAGTGAAATCATTGCACTTGAACACCCAACGCTCAAATTGATCATTTGACATTAACAGTGAGAGGGAGCCTCTTTTTGAGCTCCAGATAACATGAACATGAACCGTAAACAGGGTGGAGACGTTGGTGTCCAGCACAAGAATTTCCCAGAACTCATTGAAGACAAAATCATATCATGAATTCACATGCAAGCACGCATGAGATGCCGTCGAGTAAATAATGCAAGAAATATTTCAATAATAACTTTGAAAATAGTTTAGGGTCACTCACCTCCATGGCTCAGAAACCATCCATCAAATATCATCGCCTTACTCAAATCCAAGCCTTAGATCGCAAACGCAAAGCGATCAAGCCCTTTAAAAGTTCGGACAGCACTTCCCCTAAATTTGCATACTTTTCCAGCCGTCATGGCTTCATTATATTTCTCATTCAAACCCAAAGGTACACACACAACAACAAGTTCATTCAATAGCCATTCAGCAAGCTCCCAGAAGTACAAATACAAGTCAAGCTAGGGAAAAGTCCGGAAATGAAAGGTAAGCTCAAACCCAGAAAAATAGTTTTTGACATCATTTTGCGGTAATGGCACCAAAGGCACTGCGATTATCGGATGAAGGTCCAAGACCCACCGTTTCGAAGCTAAGATATCGGGCTACAATATTGAAGAAGGCAACTCTATCCAGTATTGAGTGTAACCAGGTCAAAAATGCAAGATACTACACCAGAACCGCAAAAACAGGTTCACCAATCGCATTGTGGTGCAAACATCATGAATCAACCTACCTATGTCCAAATCCAGAAATTCCAAAGCCATCCGAAAGATAAGAAACAGGGCTACATTTCATCAGAAGACCTCAACAACCAATTCGGAAGCATTCCCAACCAAAATAACCAATTACATACGTAATTCTCACATTCGGGTAAAACCAGGGCAGCAAGGGTAATTCTGTCTTTTCACAAGAAACGCTGCTCGGATTGACCTGAAAATTAGAAAATTTCCGGGTTCTCACACTCATTCTTTCGGGGCGTCACAAACTCTCCTCCTTAAAAGAATGTTGTCCTCGACATTCCATCTTATACCAATCAAGTCGAGACATCCCGCAAGAATCACAAATATTTCAGACCAAACCCATTGTCCGGCGTCCTAAACTTCAAGCCTAGGATACACTACAAGAATCTGAAGCCTAAGCTCAGATACCAACTGTGACGGCCCCACCTCTCCCTAAAGCGAACCAAAGGGTTCGGCGGGCCGCCTGCCCAGCTTTCGCCGGGACTCAGTCGTTCACTACAGTCCTCAAATGAATTACAATATAAATCTCAAATATTACAACATGTTCTTCAATAATTACATGTCATAAGCGAAGCGGAAACTAAATTTTCAACTATACATCAAATGACTCCAAATCCAAACTGTACAAGATATATGCCATCCAGCCACATGAATAAGTACTACTCGCCCTTCCTTCGCCTTGAGCCCTGTGGAGGGGAATAAAATCGTTTTGGGGTGAGCTAGAAGCTCAGCGAGTAACCAGTAAAAGCAGTCATCAAATATATTTCACAATAATGCATTTCAATGATGTCATGATTCCAAGATCAAATGTACGTTTATTGCTCTCGTGAGCCAGTGAAATCATTGCACTTGAACACCCAACGCTCAAATTGATCATTTGACATTAACAGTGAGAGGGAGCCTCTTTTTGAGCTCCAGATAACATGAACATGAACCGTAAACAGGGTGGAGACGTTGGTGTCCAGCACAAGAATTTCCCAGAACTCATTGAAGCCAAAATCATATCATGAATTCACATGCAAGCACGCATGAGATGCCGTCCAGTAAATAATGCAAGAAACATTTCAATAATAACTTTGAAAATAGTTTAGGGTCACTCACCTCCATGGCTCAGAAACCATCCATCAAATATCATCGCCTTACTCAAATCCAAGCCTTAGATCGCAAACGCAAAGCGATCAAGCCCTTTAAAAGTTCGGACAGCACTTCCCCTAAATTTGCATACTTTTCCAGCCGTCATGGCTTCATTATATTTCTCATTCAAACCCAAAGGTACACACACAACAACAAGTTCATTCAATAGCCATTCAGCAAGCTCCCAGAAGTACAAATACAAGTCAAGCTAGGGAAAAGTCCGGAAATGAAAGGTAAGCTCAAACCCAGAAAAATAGTTTTTGACATCATTTTGCGGTAATGGCACCAAAGGCACTGCGATTATCGGATGAAGGTCCAAGACCCACCGTTTCGAAGCTAAGATATCGGGCTACAATATTGAAGAAGGCAACTCTGTCCAGTATTGAGTGTAACCAGGTCAAAAATGCAAGATACTACACCAGAACCGCAAAAACAGGTTCACCAATCGCATTGTGGTGCAAACATCATGAATCAACCTACCTAAGTCCAAATCCGGAAATTCGAAAGCCATCCGAAAGATAAGAAACAGGGCTACATTTCATCAGAAGACCTCAACAACCAATTCGGAAGCATTCCCAACCAAAATAACCAATTACATACGCAATTCTCACATTCGGGTAAAACCAGGGCAGCAAGGGTAATTCCGTCTTTTCACAAGATACGCTGCTCGGATTGATCGGAAATAAGAAAATTTTCGGGTTCTCACACTCATTCTTTCGGGGTGTCACAAACTCCCCTCCTTAAAAGAATGTCGTCCTCGACATTCCATCTTGTACCAATCAAGTCGAGACATCCCGCAAGAATCACTAATATTTCAGACCAAACCCACAGTCCGGCATCCTAAACTTCAAGCCTAGGATACGCTACAAGAATCTGAAGCCTAAGCTCTGATACCAACTGTGACGGCCCCACCTCCCCCTGAGGCGAACCAAAGGGTTCGGCGGGCCCCCTGCCCAGCTCTCGCCGGGACTCAGTCGTTCACTACAATCCTCAAATGAATTACAATATAAATCTCAAATATTACAACATGTTCTTCAATAATTACATGTCATAAGCGAAGCGGAAACTAAATTTTCAACTATACATCAAATGATTCCAAATCCAAACTGTACAAGATATATGCCATCCAGCCACATGAATAAGTACTACTCGTCCTTCCTTCGTCTTGAGCCCTGTGGAGGGGAATAAAATCGTTTTGGGGTGAGCTAGAAGCTTAGCGAGTAACCAGTAAAAGCAGTCATCAAATATATTTCACAATAATGCATTTCAATGATGTCATTATTCCAAGATCAAATGTACGTTTATTGCTCTCGTGAGCCAGTGAAATCATTGCACTTGAACACCTAACGCTCAAATAGATCATTTGACATTAACAGTGAGAGGGAGCCCCTTTTTGAGCTCCAGATAACATGAACATGAACCATAAACAGGGTGGAGATGTTGGTGTCCAGCACAAGACTTTCCCAGAACTCATTGAAGCCAAAATCATATCATGAATTCACATGCAAGCACGCATGAGATGCCGTCGAGTAAATAATGCAAGAAACATTTCAATAATAACTTTGAAAACAGTTTAGGGTCACTCACCTCCATGGCTCAGAAACCATCCATCAAATATCATCGCCTTACTCAAATCCAAGCCTTAGATCACAAACGCAAAGCAATCAAGCCCTTTAAAAGTTCGGACAACACTTCCCCTAAATTTGCTTACTTTTCCAATTGTCATGGCTTCATTATATTTCTCATTCAAACCCAAAGGTACACACACAACAACAAGTTCATTCAATAGCCATTCAGCAAGCTCCTAGAAGTACAAATACAAGTCAAGCTAGGGAAAAGTCCGGAAATGAAAGTTAAACTCAAACCCAGAAAAATAGTTTTTGACATCATTTTGCAGTAATGGTACCAAAGGCACTACGATTATCGGATAAAGGTCCAAGACCCACCGTTTCGAAGCTAAGATATCGGGCTACAATATTGAAGAAGGCAACTCTGTCCAGTATTGAGTGTAACCAGGTCAAAAATGCAAGATACTACACCAGAACCGCAAAAACAGGTTCACCAATCGCATTGTGGTGCAAACATCATGAATCAACCTACCTAAGTCCAAATCCAGAAATTCCAAAGCCATCTGAAAGATAAGAAACAGGGCTACATTTCATCAGAAGACCTCAACAACCAATTCGGAAGCATTCCCAACCAAAATAACCAATTACATACGTAATTCTCACATTCGGGTAAAACCAGGGCAGCAAGGGTAATTCTGTCTTTTCACAAGATACGCTGCTCGGATTGACCTGAAAATTAGAAAATTTCCGGGTTCTCACACTCATTCTTTCGGGGCGTCACAAACTCTCCTCCTTAAAAGAATGTTGTCCTCGACATTCCATCTTATACCAATCAAGTCGAGACATCCCGCAAGAATCACAAATATTTCAGACCAAACCCATTGTCCGGCGTCCTAAACTTCAAGCCTAGGATACACTACAAGAATCTGAAGCCTAAGCTCAGATACCAACTGTGACGGCCCCACCTCTCCCTAAAGCGAACCAAAGGGTTCGGCGGGCCGCCTGCCCAGCTTTCGCCGGGACTCAGTCGTTCACTACAGTCCTCAAATGAATTACAATATAAATCTCAAATATTACAACATGTTCTTCAATAATTACATGTCATAAGCGAAGCGGAAACTAAATTTTCAACTATACATCAAATGACTCCAAATCGAAACTGTACAAGATATATGCCATCCAGCCACATGAATAAGTACTACTCGCCCTTCCTTCGCCTTGAGCCCTGTGGAGGGGAATAAAATCGTTTTGGGGTGAGCTAGAAGCTCAGCGAGTAACCAGTAAAAGCAGTCATCAAATATATTTCACAATAATGCATTTCAATGATGTCATGATTCCAAGATCAAATGTACGTTTATTGCTCTCGTGAGCCAGTGAAATCATTGCACTTGAACACCCAACGCTCAAATTGATCATTTGACATTAACAGTGAGAGGGAGCCTCTTTTTGAGCTCCAGATAACATGAACATGAACCGTAAACAGGGTGGAGACGTTGGTGTCCAGCACAAGAATTTCCCAGAACTCATTGAAGCCAAAATCATATCATGAATTCACATGCAAGCACGCATGAGATGCCGTCCAGTAAATAATGCAAGAAACATTTCAATAATAACTTTGAAAATAGTTTAGGGTCACTCACCTCCATGGCTCAGAAACCATCCATCAAATATCATCGCCTTACTCAAATCCAAGCCTTAGATCGCAAACGCAAAGCGATCAAGCCCTTTAAAAGTTCGGACAGCACTTCCCCTAAATTTGCATACTTTTCCAGCCGTCATGGCTTCATTATATTTCTCATTCAAACCCAAAGGTACACACACAACAACAAGTTCATTCAATAGCCATTTAGCAAGCTCCTAGAAGTACAAATACAAGTCAAGCTAGGGAAAAGTCCGGAAATGAAAGTTAAGCTCAAACCCAGAAAAATAGTTTTTGACATCATTTTGCAGTAATGGTACCAAAGGCACTACGATTATCGAATAAAGGTCCAAGACCCACCGTTTCGAAGCTAAGAGATCGGGCTACAATGTTGAAGAAGGCAACTCCGTCCAGTATCAAGTGTAACCAGGTCAAAAATGCAAGATACTACACCAGAACCGTAAAAATAGGTTCACCAATTGCATTCTGGTGCAAACATCATAAATCAACCTACCTAAGTCCAAATCCAAAAATTCCAAAACCATCCGAAAGCTAAGAAACAGGGCTACATTTCATCAGAAGACCTCAACAACCAATTCGGAAGCATTCCCAACCAAAATAACCAATTACATACGCAATTCTCACATTCGGGTAAAACCAGGGAAGCAAGGGTAATTCCGTCTTTTCACAAGATACAAGGCTCGGATTGACCTGAAAATTAGAAAATTTTCGGGTTCTCACACTCATTCTTTCGGGGCGTCACAAACTTCCTTCCTTAAAAGAATGTCGTCCTCGACATTCCATCTTGTACCAATCAAGTAGAGACATCCCGCAAGAATCACTAATATTTCAGACCAAACCCACAGTCCGACATCCTAAAATTCAAGCCTAGGATACACTACAAGAATCTGAAGCCTAAGCTCTGATACCAACTGTGACGGCCCCACCTCCCCCTAAGGCGAACCAAAGGGTTCGGCGGGCCGCCTGCCCAGCTCTCGCCGGGACTCAGTCGTTCACTACAGTCCTCAAATGAATTACAATATAAATCTCAAATATTACAACATGTTCTTCAATAATTAGATGTCATAAGCGAAGCGGAAACTAAACTTTCAACTATACATCAAATGATTCCAAATCCAAACTGTACAAGATATATGCCATCCAGCCACATGAATAAGTACTACTCGCCCTTCCTTCGCCTTGAGCCCTGTGGAGGGGAATAAAATCGTTTTGGGGTGAGCTAGAAGCTCAGCGAGTAACCAGTAAAAGCAGTCATCAAATATATTTCACAATAATGCATTTCAATGATGTCATGATTCCAAGATCAAATGTACGTTTATTGCTCTCGTGAGCCAGTGAAATCATTGCACTTGAACACCCAACGCTCAAATTGATCATTTGACATTAACAGTGAGAGGGATCCTCTTTTTGAGCTCCAGATAACATGAACATGAACCGTAAACAGGGTGGAGACGTTGGTGTCCAGCACAAGAATTTCCCAGAACTCATTGAAGCCAAAATCATATCATGAATTCACATGCAAGCACGCATGAGATGCCGTCGAGTAAATAATGCGAGAAACATTTCAATAATAACTTTGAAAACAGTTTAGGGTCACTCACCTCCATGGCTCAGAAACCATCCATCAAATATCATCGCCTTACTCAAATCCAAGCCTTAGATCACAAACGCAAAGCGATCAAGCCCTTTAAAAGTTCGGACAGCACTTCCCCTAAACTTGCTTACTTTTCCAGCCATCATGGCTTCATTATATTTCTCATTCAATCCCAAAGGTACACACACAACAACAAGTTCATTCAATAGCCATTCAGCAAGCTCCCAGAAGTACAAATACAAGTCAAGCTAGGGAAAAGTCCGGAAATGAAAGGTAAGCTCAAACCCAGAAAAATAGTTTTTGACATCATTTTGCGGTAATGGCACCAAAGGCACTGCGATTATCGGATGAAGGTCCAAGACCCACCGTTTCGAAGCTAAGATATCGGGCTACAATATTGAAGAAGGCAACTCTATCCAGTATTGAGTGTAACCAGGTTAAAAATGCAAGATACTACACCAGAACCGCAAAAACAGGTTCACCAATCGCATTGTGGTGCAAACATCATGAATCAACCTACCTAAGTCCAAATCCAGAAATTCCAAAACCATCCGAAAGCTAAGAAACAGGGCTACATTTCATCAGAAGACCTCAACAACCAATTCGGAAGCATTCCCAACCAAAATAACCAATTACATACGCAATTCTCACATTCGGGTAAAACCAGGGCAGCAAGGGTAATTCCGTCTTTTCACAAGATACGCTGCTCGGATTGATCGGAAATAAGAAAATTTTCGGGTTCTCACACTCATTCTTTCGGGGTGTCACAAACTCCCCTCCTTAAAAGAATGTCGTCCTCGACATTCCATCTTGTACCAATCAAGTCGAGACATCCCGCAAGAATCACTAATATTTCAGACCAAACCCACAGTCCGGCATCCTAAACTTCAAGCCTAGGATACGCTACAAGAATCTGAAGCCTAAGCTCTGATACCAACTGTGACGGCCCCACCTCCCCCTAAGGCGAACCAAAGGGTTCGGCGGGCCCCCTGCCCAGCTCTCGCCGGGACTCAGTCGTTCACTACAATCCTCAAATGAATTACAATATAAATCTCAAATATTAGAACATGTTCTTCAATAATTACATGTCATAAGCGAAGCGGAAACTAAATTTTCAACTATACATCAAATGATTCCAAATCCAAACTGTACAAGATATATGCCATCCAGCCACATGAATAAGTACTACTCGTCCTTCCTTCGTCTTGAGCCCTGTGGAGGGGAATAAAATCGTTTTGGGGTGAGCTAGAAGCTTAGCGAGTAACCAGTAAAAGCAGTCATCAAATATATTTCACAATAATGCATTTCAATGATGTCATGATTCCAAGATCAAATGTACGTTTATTGCTCTCGTGAGCCAGTGAAATCATTGCACTTGAACACCCAACGCTCAAATAGATCATTTGACATTAACAGTGAGAGGGAGCCCCTTTTTGAGCTCCAGATAACATGAACATGAACCATAAACAGGGTGGAGACGTTGGTGTCCAGCACAAGACTTTTCCAGAACTCATTGAAGCCAAAATCATATCACGAATTCACATGCAAGCACGCATGAGATGCCGTCGAGTAAATAATGCAAGAAACATTTCAATAATAACTTTGAAAACAGTTTAGGGTCACTCACCTCCATGGCTCAGAAACCATCCATCAAATATCATCGCCTTACTCAAATCCAAGCCTTAGATCACAAACGCAAAGCAATCAAGCCCTTTAAAAGGTCGGACAGCACTTCCCCTATATTTGCTTACTTTTCCAGCCGTCATGGCTTCATTATATTTCTCATTCAAACCCAAAGGTACACACACAACAACAAGTTCATTCAATAGCCATTCAGCAAGCTCCAAGAAGTACAAATACAAGTCAAGCTAGGGAAAAGTCCGGAAATGAAAGTTAAGCTCAAACCCAGAAAAATAGTTTTTGACATCATTTTCCGGTAATGGCACCAAAGGCACTACGATTGTCGGATGAAGGTCCAAGACCCACCGTTTCGAAGCTAAGGGATCGGGCTACAATGTTGAAGAAGGCAACTCTGTCCAGTATTGAGTGTAACCAGGTCAAAAATGCAAGATACTACACCAGAACCGCAAAAACGGGTTCACCAATCGCATTGTGGTGCTAGCATCATGAATCAACCTACCTAAGTCCAAATCCAGAAATTCCAAAGCCATCCGAAAGCTAAGAAACAGGGCTACAGTTCATCAGAAGACCTCAACAACCAATTCGGAAGCATTCCCAACCAAAATAACCAATTACATACGTAATTCTCACATTCGGGTAAAACCAGGGCAGCAAGGGTAATTTCATCTTTTCACAAGATACGCTGCTCGGATTGACCTGAAAATTAGAAAATTTTCGGGTTCTCACACTCATTCTTTCGGGGCGTCACAAACTTCCCTCCTTAAAAGAATGTCATCCTCGACATTCCATCTTGTACCAATCAAGTCGAGACATCCCGCAAGAATCACTAATATTTCAGACCAAACCCACAGTCCGACATCCTAAAATTCAAGCCTAGGAAACACTACAAGAATCTGAAGCCTAAGCTCTGATACCAACTGTGACGGCCCCACCTCCCCCTAAGGCGAACCAAAGGATTCGGCGGGCCGCCTGCCCAGCTCTCGCCGGGACTCAGTCGTTCACTACACTCCTCAAATGAATTACAATATAAATCTCAAATATTACAACATGTTCTTCAATAATTACATGTCATAAGCGAAGCGGAAACTAAATTTTCAACTATGCATCAAATGATTCCAAATCCAAACTGTACAAGATATATGCCATCCAGCCACATGAATAAGTACTACTCGCCCTTCCTTCGCCTTGAGCCCTGTGGAGGGGAATAAAATCATTTTGGGGTGAGTTAGAAGCTCAGCGAGTAACCAGTAAAAGCAGTCATCAAATATATTTCACAATAATGCATTTCAATGATGTCATGATTCCAAGATCAAATGTACGTTTATTGCTCTCGTGAGCCAGTGAAATCATTGCACTTGAACACCCAACGCTCAAATAGATCATTTGACATTAACAGTGAGAGGGAGCCCCTTTTTGAGCTCCAGATAACATGAACATGAACCATAAACAGGGTGGAGACGTTGGTGTCCAGCACAAGTGTGACGCCCCGTATGAAGGAGGGTTTTCATTTTATATATATCATTATTGTTCGAGCGGAGTGGCACAGCTTTTCAACTTGGAAAAGAAAAGAAAAGTTTTGAAAAACGACAGGGGCCAAATCCGGCCGGAAATCCGGCCAGTTTCTGGCCGGTTAGCTGGCCGGATTGCCTTGCAGTTTGGAAAAAAAAAATTCGACCTGGCCACTGCCTTGAATCCGGCCAAGAATCCGGCCGAAAATCCGGCCAGATTCCGGCCGGATTCTGATGTGGCAGAGTCGGTCATGAGCTTTGACCGGCTGTTTCCTCCCTTTTTATTCCACTTTTGCACCCAAAATATCTCATTTCTTCCCTGGTTCTTCCGTGAGCTTTGGGAGAAAAGAAAAACTCCATTTCTTTCCTTTGATTTCCTTGTTTGAATCTTGAGTTTTAATCGGTGGTTTTGGCAAATATTTCACACAAGTGCTCTCTATGGTGGTTTAAAGCTTTGGATGGATTGGTTTTTGAAGGGAAGCTCTAAGTTGGTAGCTCTCTTGAATTTGAGGTGAGTTGATTATACAAGTTACTTTTGTTCTAGGATTGGTTATTTAATGGTTTGTAGTGGCCATGTGTGTTATTTTGTGGAGTATTTTATGGGTTGAAAGAATTAATGGTGAATTTCTGATTTATTGGGTATTTTTTTGATTTTAAATGATTATGATTAGTTGGCTTGAATTGATGGATTGAAATGGTGTTAAATGAAGTGATTGTGCGTTAATTATGATTGTTTGCGGAAAATTTACGCTTATGGTATAATTTCTGGTTTAGGGTTTCAATTTGGGAATTTTTCCAAGGTTGGCTTATGAGCTTCTAATTGGCTCAATTGAGGGGTATTGAGGCCCTAATTGGATATGTTTTACCGTTTACGAATCGTATGAGCAATTGTGGTTAATTGCTATGTGATTGGGTTTGTTTGTAGGTTGGAAAAATAAAGGAATTAAGGGGAAATGCTGTCCGATTTTTAATAGCGTTGGTTACCTTAAGTTTCATGTGAAAGGCTTGGACTTGAATGATGGAATTGGCTATATTGGACGAGGATTGTGAGCCGTAGAGGTGAGTGACCTTAAACTATTTGCAACGTTACTTTAAAATGTTTCTTGCATCGTTTCTTTGATTGCATATCCTGTGTGCCGGCATATAAGTTCTTGACATGTTTTGGCTCAAATGAGTACTTGGAATTCGTGTGCTAGACTCCGACGTTTCCTCCACCGTTTAATGTTCCTGTAGAGCACCAATGGGCTCAATGTTCACTGTTCAATGTTCAATGTTAAATGATTGTTTGGAGCGTTGGACGTCTAAGTACCATGATTTCACTGGCTCATGAGAGAAGTGAAAGTGCATTGATTGTTGAAGCATGACATTATTGAAATGAACGATTGTGAAACTGATTTGATAACTGAATTTCTTGGTTACTCGCTGAGCTTCTAGCTCACCCCAAAAATGTTTTATTCCCCTCCACAGGGCTCGAGTCGAAGGAAACGTTTGTATTAAAGTTCTCCGTGTGAATGGTTGGTATCAAGGATCAGAGTGGCGCAGCGGAAGCGTGGACGCTTCGCTTTTGATATGAAAATGTTGGAATATTTGATTTATATTGGAGATTTTATCTTGTATTTGTTTGAGGACTGTAGTGATCGACTGAGTCCCGGCGAGAGCTGGGCAGGCGGCCCGCCGAACCCTCTGGTTCACCTTAGGGGGAGGTGGGGCTGTGACAGTTGGTATCAGAGCTTAGGCTTCAGATCTCTGTAGTGTATCCTAGGCTTGAAGTTTAGGATGCCGGACTGTGGGTATGGTTAAGTGATTGCTTGTAGGACCGAAATTCAGACAAGTAAGTGTTGTTTGATTCTTAGTGCTTGTTTGGAGGCTTGAGTGCCGTCTAAGGGATTCTTGACTTGATTAGTGCAAGTGGAATGTCGAGGACGACATTCTTTTAAGGAGGGGAGATTGTGACGCCCCGTATGAAGGAGGGTTTTCATTTTATATATATCGTTATTGTTCGAGCGGAGTGGCACAGCTTTTCAACTTGGAAAAGAAAAGAAAAGTTTTGAAAAACGACAGGGGCCAATTGCCTTGCAGTTTGGAAAAAAAAAATTCGACTTGGCCACTGCCTTGAATCCGGCCAAGAATCCGGCCGGAAATCCGGCCAGATTCCGGCCGGATTCTGACGTGGCAGAGTCGGTCATGAGCTTTGACCGGCTGTTTCCTCCCTTTTTATTCCACTTTTGCACCCAAAATATCTCATTTCTTCCCTGGTTCTTCCGTGAGCTTTGGGAGAAAAGAAAAACTCCATTTCTTTCCTTTGATTTCCTTCTTTGAATCTTGAGTTTTAATCGGTGGTTTTGGCAAATATTTCACACAAGTGCTCTCTATGGTGGTTTAAAGCTTTGGATGGATTGGTTTTTGAAGGGAAGCTCTAAGTTGGTAGCTCTCTTGAATTTGAGGTGAGTTGATTATACAAGTTACTTTTGTTCTAGGATTGGTTATTTAATGGTTTGTAGTGGCCATGTGTGTTATTTTGTGGAGTATTTTATGGGTTGAAAGAATTAATGGTGAATTTCTGATTTATTGGGTATTTTTCTGATTTTAAATGATTATGATTAGTTGGCTTGAATTGATGGATTGAAATGGTGTTAAATGAAGTGATTGTGCGTTAATTGTGATCGTTTGCGGAAAATTTACGCTTATGGTATAATTTCTGGTTTAGGGTTTCAATTTGGGAATTTTTCCAAGGTTGGCTTATGAGCTTCTAATTGGCTCAATTGAGGGGTATTGAGGCCCTAATTGGATATGTTTTACCGTTTACGAATCGTATGAGCAATTGTGGTTAATTGCTATGTGATTGGGTTTGTTTGTAGGTTGGAAAAATAAAGGAATTAAGGGGAAATGCTGTCCGAGATTGAAATAATATAAATGAATTTAGTCATTGTTTTGTTCCGATCAAAGATATTGTCTTTTAAGTGTGTCATTCTTGGCACTTTGAAATGTTTATCTAACCTTCTTCAAAAACAAGTGTTTTTGTCTATCCAAGAATCAGGTTCGAATATGTCATCAAAAGCAAAACAACCAAAATGTGAAGCAAAAACAGGACAATCAGGTCGGACGGCCGAAAGGAAACTGTCGGACGTCCGAAAGGATGAAGAACATCAGGAAGGAAGCACCGTCGGACGCTCACATAGAAGCATCGGACGTCCGGAAGGATCGGACGCTTGCCATCGGACGCTAATCAATCGCATCGGACGTCCGAAAAATTCCAAGATAACTTGCTAGCTCTCGGCCCAAGGTCGGACGCTGTGCTGTCGGACGACAAAGAACTTATCGGACGTCCGAACCTCAACTTGGCTATCATCGGACGATTGGTTCGGACGATGATTCGATCGTCGGACGTCCGACAGCCCCAACGGCTAGTTGACTCTTCAGCTGCCTTCTATCCGTTGGAAGCATTGATGAAGCCCATTTCTGGTTCTCTTTAAAATCAAACTGGTCTGAACGAAGTAGGAACTTTTGCACACTTTGTTTACAAGATCTAGTGAGATATTTTAGCTAGAAAATAGTCTCCAAAGCAGATTTGTTTTAAAGTGGTGTGAATTTCTGTTGAGCATTTCTTTTGTGGTTGAAAGGATCTTTAGTGTAGCTTTGTTGAGGGTTTTCTGAGTGATTGTAAAACTTCCTAGCTTGACTAAGTGAGGCTTAGGGCAAGGAGGAAGTGCTCCCTCCATTGTACATCTAGTTGATCTTCGTTCATCAAAGAGAAGTTGCTCTTCCTAGTGTTTGGTCTTCAAGTTTGGGTTAAGCTTGGTAGACACTTGGTTTGTCTCTCTATTTTACATTTCTGTTTAATAAAATATTCATTGCTTATCTATACTTGCTTCTCTGATCAATATTGCTATTGTCTTCTTATCTACTTGGTTGATCATTACTAAAAAGGAAGGTAAATTTTCATTAACGAAAAAGTGCATAAACTTGGTTAAGATTTTAATCAAACCAATTCACCCCCCCTCTTGGTTGTCTGTGGGACTAACAATTGGTATCAGAGCTTGGTCTCCTTGAGATTAAGCTCTAACGGCTTGGAGTAAAGATGACAACCAGTCATGCTATGTTTGTTGAGGGGCAATCTGTTACTAGGCCTCCCATGTTCAGTGGCTCTAACTATGTTAGCTGGAAAGAACGAATGATTATCTTTTTACAATCTATTGATATTGAACTATGGTTTATTGTCAGTGAAGGACCGCATGAAGCTAACTTTCTTGATGCAGATACAGGGTTGCTTCGGCCAAAAATGAGAGCTGAAATGAATGCTCAAGATAGAACTAACCTTACATTGAATGCCAAGGCCATGAATGTTCTTTATAGTGCCTTAGATTCAAATGAATCAATTAGAGTGAAAGGCTGTAAATCAGCCAAAGAAATGTGGGATAAGTTAAGAGAAATCCATGAGGGTGGTGACAATGTGAGAGAACAGAGAAAGGCCATCTTGGTCACAAAGTATGAATCTTTTAAGATTGAACCTCTTGAGGATATTGACAAAATGTTTTGCAGGTTCACTGACTTGATCAAAGATCTCGAGGTGTTGGGCAAAGAGTACACCTTGGGAGAGAAGAACAGGAAAATTCTCAATGCTTTGGGCAAAGAATGGGAAAATAAAGTGACTGCAATAGAAGAGGCTAAGGATTTAAGTTCTGTGCCTATTGAATCCATCATTAACTCACTAACCTCTTATGAGTTGAAACTGAAATCTAAAGTGCAGGAGGAAGAGGATGCTAGAGCAAAGAGAAACATTGCTCTAAAGACTACTCAAGGTGAAGATGATCCAGCTCACCTGGATGATGAAGACTCGGATGGTGATGATAATGATCTTGCTCTTATCACCAGAGGCTTCAAAAGGATTTTGAATAAAAGAAAGTTTAGAAGGGGAGGTCCTAGCAATCAATTCCAGAATCAACCATCTATCGCAAAGTACAAAGGAAAACAAGATTTCAACAAGAAACAGTTGGACAAATGCTTCGAATG
This sequence comes from Coffea arabica, assembly GCF_036785885.1. NCBI lineage: Eukaryota > Viridiplantae > Streptophyta > Magnoliopsida > Gentianales > Rubiaceae > Coffea > Coffea arabica. Next base: position 17,796,913 of record NC_092318.1, on the reverse strand, counting down.
TGGACAGATTGGACACTATGCAAATGAATGCCCCATGAAGAAGATGAAAGATGGAAAAGCTGATCGAAAGCCAAGATTCAACAACTTTCAGATTACTTGGAATGAATGCAACTCCGAAGGGGAAGTTGAAGAAGAAGAGGAATCAGCTCAAATGGCCTTCATGGCTATTGGAAATAATGAGGTATCTTCCACTCACTCACAATCTGAAAGTGATGATGATGAAGATGATGATCTTGAATCTTTTGTTGAAAAGCTACATAATGCCTTGAAGGAATCTTATGATAAAAACAAGCTGTTAAAACAGAAAATTGCTTTTCTCATTCAAGAAAATACAAGTCTGGTTCAACAAAATAAACATCTAAAGACTGACAATGAATGCCTTGTAAGAGCCGGATGTGATGTTCAAAACGAGCTTGACAGAAAGACTAATATTTGTGAAATGCTGAAGGAAAAGCATGGTGATTTGAAGAAAAGAATGGACATCTTGGATGAAACTTTGAAATCAAGAAAACAGGATTTTCTCAAAAGAAACATGTCATCTACCCATCTTACTGCTTGTCAAAGAACATTTGCTCACAACAAAATTGCACATGGCTTCACAACATATAGAAGAGGTGGATTGAGATATATCAAACCAGTACATGTTAAGAACTCTTTCATTATGTGTGATTTCTGTTGTCAAAGAGGGCATTTGAAAGGAGATTGCTATGTGAAAAGAAATCTGAACAAAGGGATGAAATGCATGTGGTTAGTTAGATACAATGCTAACTATTATGGACCCAAAAATTAAAATGGGTACCAAACACCTTATCTTTTCAGGAAAAAGGATCAAACAAGTCCAAATGGTTTATTGATAGCGGCTGCTCAAGGCACATGACCGGTGATCCCTCCTTGTTCATAAAGCTGAAATCAAAATCAAGTGGAAAGGTAACATTTGGTGATGATGTGAAAGCTAAGACAATTGGAATAGGTGATGTTGGTAAGGATGGTGAAACTTTTGTTCATAATGTGCTCTTGGTTGATAACTTAGGTTATAACTTGCTTAGTGTTAGTCAATTGTGTGATAAAGACTTGTATGTGTTGTTTAAAAAGCTTGAATGCATTGTACTTGATTCCAAATACAATGTTGTGTTCAAAGGTAAGAGGTTTAATGACATATATATTGTGATTCTTGATAAAGTTAATTCTTCTAGCTTAAAATGTCTTAAAGCTTCAAATGAAGATCCTTGGTTGTGGCATAGAAGACTTTGTCATTTTAACATGGACTTACTAAAGGAAATTTCGAAAAAGGAACTAGTTAGAGGCTTGCCAAAAATCAGTTTTGAAAAGGATAAAATATGTGATGCATGTCAATTTGGTAAGCAAACAAAAGTTTCTTTTAAAACAAAGAAGTGTGTATCTACTTCAAAACCCTTAGAACTCTTGCATCTTGACTTATTTGGCCCTACTCAAATCTCTAGCTTGGGTGGTAAGAAATACTGTTTTGTGATTGTGGATGATTATTCTAGATACACTTGGGTGATATTTCTTGCTCATAAAGATGATGCCTTCAAGAATTTTACTTCATTGTTTGCTAAAGTGCAAAATCTGCTTGGTTTAAAAATTGTTAGAATTAGAAGTGATAATGGAACTGAATTCAAATTTTGTGGATTTCCAGAATTTTGTGATTATAATGGTATAACTCATGAGTTTTCTATTGCAAGGACTCCACAGCAAAATGGTGTTGTAGAAAGGAAAAACAGGACTCTCCAAGAGGCTGCTAGAACTATGTTGAATGAATGTAGATTGCCTAAATACCTTTGGGCTGAAGCGGTAAACACTGCATGTTATGTAATGAATAGAATTCTCTTGAGACCTATTTTGAAGAAAACTCCTTATGAACTGATTTTTGATAAGAAACCTACGGTTGGTTATTTCAAAGTATTTGGTTGTAAATGCTTTATTTTGAATCTAAAGGAACATCTTGGCAAGTTTGATAAAAAATCTGATGAAGGAATATTTTTGGGATATTGTGAAAATAAAAGAGGATATAGAGTTTTTAATAGAAGGACTCTTGTGATTGAAGAAGCTATACATATAACATTTGATGAAGCCAATGATGATAATTCCAAAAGTTTGTGTGAGGATGATGATGTAGGTGTTCGAGAAGGAATGGAAAAGCTATCAATTGGGAATGAAGGAAGTTCTAAACCAGCAGCAACTGAAATGGAAAATGAAGTTCATAATGATCAAGAAGTGGAAGATGAAGACAAAAATGATGATCCACTCAAAGATCTTCCCAAGGCTTGGAAATTCAGCCAAAATCATCCAAAAGAACTTATAATTGGTGATCCATCCGAGAAGGTAAACACTCGTTCCTCATCTAGAAAATTGATTGATAATTTTGCTTTAGTTTCTCTTTTTGAACCTAAAAATATCAATGATGCTTTAAAGGATGAAAACTGGATTTTGGCTATGCAAGAGGAACTTAATCAATTTGAGAGAAATGAAGTTTGGACACTTGTTGATAGACCTCAAAATCAGCCTATCATTGGCACAAAGTGGATTTTTAGAAATAAGTTGGATGATAAAGGTGTTGTTGTAAGAAATAAAGCCAGATTAGTTGCTAAAGGATATGCACAAGAAGAAGGAATTGATTTTGATGAAACATTTGCTCCCGTAGCAAGATTAGAATCTATTAGAATGCTTCTTGCTTTTGCTTGCTTCAAAGGTTTCAAATTGTTTCAAATGGATGTTAAAAGTGCCTTTTTAAATGGTTTTATTGATCAAGAAGTGTATGTGGATCAACCCCCCGGTTTTGAAAATACAAAATTTCCAAGTCATGTGTTTAAACTTTCTAAAGCTTTATATGGTTTAAAACAGGCTCCAAGAGCTTGGTATGAAAGATTAAGTGGGTTCTTGATTGAAAAGGGTTTCAAAAGGGGTGTTGTGGACACCACACTTTTTACTAAGCATGTGTTGAAAGACCTTCTTATTGTGCAAATATATGTTGATGATATTATTTTCGGTGCTACTAATGAGTATCTATGTAAGGAGTTTTCCACCACTATGCAAAATGAATTTGAAATGAGTATGATGGGAGAATTAAATTTCTTCCTTGGACTTCAAATACATCAAGCTCTTGAGGGAATTTTTATAAATCAAGCAAAATATACCAAGGAATTGCTGAAAAGGTTTGGCATGGAGGACTCAAAACAAGTTGGAACTCCAATGTGCACTTCTACAAAGCTTGACAAAGATGAAGAAGGTAATCATGTGGATGAAAAGCATTATAGAGGTATGATCGGAAGCCTACTTTATTTAACCGCAAGTAGACCTGATATTATGTTTGCTGTTTGCTTGTGTGCTAGATTTCAATCTTGTCCAAAAGAATCACATTTGAATGCTGTAAAAAGAATTTTTAGGTATTTGAAAGGTACATTAGACTATGGTCTTTGGTATGCTACATCTAATGAGTTTGCTTTATATGGTTATTCGGATGCTGATTTTGGAGGTTGTCATGTGGATAGAAAGAGTACGAGTGGAACTTGTCATTTTCTTGGAAATTGTTTAGTCTCTTGGTTTAGCAAGAAACAATGTGCAATCTCTTTGTCTACCACCGAGGCGGAATATATTGCCGCTAGTGCATGTTGTGCTCAACTTCTATGGATGAAGCACACTTTGAATGATTTTGGATTGTTGTATGACTGCATGCCTGTATTCTGTGATAATACTAGTGCTATCAATTTGACCAAAAATCCTATTCATCATTCTAGGACAAAACACATAGATATAAAGCATCACTTTATTCGTGATCTTGTTCAAAAAGGTGAAATATGTGTAAATTATGTTTGTTCTAAAGATCAATTTGCTGATATTTTTACCAAAGCTCTGCCATTAGATCAGTTCATTCATCTAAGATCAAAATTAGGAATAATCGAAAAATCATCCTAATATTTCTCAAAGTCTTCGGACGTCCGAAAGAAGATGAACGGACGTCCGATGATGTTCTTCAGCCATTTTCCAGAATTGCGCCTGTTCGGACGCAACTGTCGGACGCACAACTTCGTTCGGCCGTCCGACAGTGCAACGGCTCATTTGTTTTAAATCAACTTTCTTCCTTATTTGCTTCAGTCTCTTCATATCCTATTTCCTCTCGGACGAAAACTCTCTCTTCCCTCACTCTCAAATTCGTACCATTCTGTAACTACCATTCCCAAATTGACTCAACCAAAACATTTCCCCATCGTTTGCGTTTCATTTCTCCTGATCATTTCACCAAACTGAGTAACATTTCGCAAATCCCCAAATTTTCCTCACAACCCTACTCTTGCATAACCGCTCTGTCAAATCTCGTTCAAGGTGTTTTTGTCCCAAAATTTCTGTGCGATTCACTTCCCTACTGCTGTGTGCATCATTTGCATCCTCCATTCCACACATTTAGAACAATGGTGAATCTAAGGGGAGGAAAAGTTACTGCCGGACGCAAGCATCCACTCAGGGATGAGGATGAGGATCTTCCTACTGTCAAACGGACATCCAAACGCTTCAAAAGGGGAGCTATCAAGGGTCAAATGTCACGGCCTACTCCACAACCCACATCTCAGCCTGAATCTGGACAGGGGACCTCCTCTCAACCGCCTCCTAAATCAGTTCCTCCTCCTACATTCTTTGATGATGCTGCGAAAGACAAATACTCCTGGATATCCCAGAAGGGTGTCATCCCTCAAAGAACTGTAAACCCCTCTGAATTTCGCTCCATAGGTTTAGAATCCATTCTGAGTCTATTTGCTTTCCAGAAATGGTCACATCTTATTTCTATGCCAAATGTCTACTATCCTGATATGTTGCATCAATTTTTTGCCAATCTAAGGAAAGGTTCTGACCCAACTGAAATATTTTCCAGGGTTAATGGGGTAGACTTAATCATTGACTCTGAAATCGTGAACTCCATTTTAAATACTACCATTGAACGTTTATGCAAAGATAAAATTGCTAATTTCTTTTCTTATGAAGAGCTTCCTACTGCTGCAAATCATTTTGATGGGACAAAAATGTTAACCTATTTCAAAAGAAGTTTTTCCTCACCTGCTGATGCTAAATTGAATGATCTGGCCCCTGTGAATTTAATTGCTTTTTCTATCATTTCAAACCTGCTTGTGCCTACTGATGGCCACAGAACTGATGCAAACAAAATGGAGTTGTACCTCTTTTATTGTTTTCAAGAAAAAATTCGTATTGATTTTGGTTTTGTCATGTGCAAGTTCTTACTTCGCTATGCCACTGATTCTCGCAGAAAATTATCTTATGGAAAGTTTCTTCAAAAGATTTTTGAGTTTAACAAAGTCCCTATTCTAGGTGTTTGTCCTAAAGAAGCATCTTCTTATGCCTTTACAAAAGGGTATTTTGAAAGGAAAAATCTTGTTTTCAAAGATAATCTGTGGGCTTATAAGGGTGCATCTTCTAGTGAACTTAGGTCTAAGACTGCACATGATCCTTCACCCATTTCACTCACTCCCATTCACCCTAGGAAGTCTGCCACTAAAGCATCTTCCTCTTCCAGTAATGAAGTAATTGAGCTTCTTCAAGAACTCAAACAGCATGTTCTTCTTCTAGAACATGGTCTCATGCTCACCATGTCTTCTGAGCAACAAACTGCCTTTCTTGACAAAAAGAATCTTCTTTTTCCTCCACCTGTGGTTGAGGAAGTCTCACATGACAAAGAACCTCGAACCACTGATCCAGGTTCATCAGTTCCAGATCCGAATCCAGCAACTCCTGTGACTCCTCATGGCCCTTCCACATCAGACAAAGGCAAGGCACCAATTGTAGAAGCTGCTGAAGATAATGAAGACACTGAAGAGGAGGATCTCGACCAATATCAGCTTTCTCGGAGGACACCTGGATCCACGTAGATCATCATTTAGGACATTTGCATTTTGTTTGTCTCTTTTAGAATATGTTATGTTATGGATATTCTCAGTTTCTTTTGGTGTGTGTTGATGGATGATCTAAGTACTGAGGTGTAATATAATGGATATTCTTGTTTATGTTTAAGTTCTGTGATGTTTCTAAGTATCTTGATGGAAGTTATTGGTGATGTTTAAGTACTGGTGATGTTTGTTTATTCTGTTTATGTGAATGGAATGAATTGTTTTTGGTTTACATTTTGGATAAGATGTATTTGTGTATAAGATGGATGTTTTTGGTTTGCTCTTTTGTGATGACAAAAAGGGGGAGAGATCTGATTGATGATTGATAATGTTGGATATGATGAATTGATTGATGGTTTAATTTGAATTTTGCTGATGGATTGAATTGGTGATATGTTGGTTGTGTGTTACTTAATTGTCATGATTTTGGATGATTGTCTAAACTCGGTTGGGCAGTCTAGTGAGGGGGAGGTTTTCAAAAGTTCTTTGATTCACTATGGCAGGGGGAGTTCTTGTCTATTTTGAAAGGGGGAGCTTTCATTGCAATCATCAAATTTCATTTCAAACTTTTGTTTTGTCATCATCAAAAAGGGGGAGAATGTTATTCTTGGTTTTGGTGATCACAAAAGTTCTTTGAAATACAGTCCAAGAAAGTGAACACTTTGATCAGGCCTGATGGAACAAATAAAGCATATGTTTGATTGACTCCAGACTACGATGCTTTGGATGTGGCAAACAAGATTGAAATAATATAAATGAATTTAGTCATTGTTTTGTTCCGATCAAAGATATTGTCTTTTAAGTGTGTCATTCTTGGCACTTTGAAATGTTTATCTAACCTTCTTCAAAAACAAGTGTTTTTGTCTATCCAAGAATCAGGTTCGAATATGTCATCAAAAGCAAAACAACCAAAATGTGAAGCAAAAACAGGACAATCAGGTCGGACGGCCGAAAGGAAACTGTCGGACGTCCGAAAGGATGAAGAACATCAGGAAGGAAGCACCGTCGGACGCTCACATAGAAGCATCGGACGTCCGGAAGGATCGGACGCTTGCCATCGGACGCTAATCAATCGCATCGGACGTCCGAAAAATTCCAAGATAACTTGCTAGCTCTCGGCCCAAGGTCGGACGCTGTGCTGTCGGACGACAAAGAACTTATCGGACGTCCGAACCTCAACTTGGCTATCATCGGACGATTGGTTCGGACGATGATTCGATCGTCGGACGTCCGACAGCCCCAACGGCTAGTTGACTCTTCAGCTGCCTTCTATCCGTTGGAAGCATTGATGAAGCCCATTTCTGGTTCTCTTTAAAATCAAACTGGTCTGAACGAAGTAGGAACTTTTGCACACTTTGTTTACAAGATCTAGTGAGATATTTTAGCTAGAAAATAGTCTCCAAAGCAGATTTGTTTTAAAGTGGTGTGAATTTCTGTTGAGCATTTCTTTTGTGGTTGAAAGGATCTTTAGTGTAGCTTTGTTGAGGGTTTTCTGAGTGATTGTAAAACTTCCTAGCTTGACTAAGTGAGGCTTAGGGCAAGGAGGAAGTGCTCCCTCCATTGTACATCTAGTTGATCTTCGTTCATCAAAGAGAAGTTGCTCTTCCTAGTGTTTGGTCTTCAAGTTTGGGTTAAGCTTGGTAGACACTTGGTTTGTCTCTCTATTTTACATTTCTGTTTAATAAAATATTCATTGCTTATCTATACTTGCTTCTCTGATCAATATTGCTATTGTCTTCTTATCTACTTGGTTGATCATTACTAAAAAGGAAGGTAAATTTTCATTAACGAAAAAGTGCATAAACTTGGTTAAGATTTTAATCAAACCAATTCACCCCCCCCTCTTGGTTGTCTGTGGGACTAACAGTTCTTCAATAATTACATTTCATAAGCGAAGCGGAAACTAAATTTTCAACTATACATCAAATGATTCCAAATTCAAACTGTACAAGATATATGCCATCCAGCCACATGAATAAGTACTACTCGCCTTTCCTTCGCCTTGAGCCCTGTGGAGGGGAATAAAATCGTTTTGGGGTGAGCTAGAAGCTCAGCGAGTAACCAGTAAAAGCAGTCATCAAATATATTTCACAATAATGCATTTCAATGATGTCATGATTCCATGATCAAATGTACGTTTATTGCTCTCGTGAGCCAGTGAAATCATTGCAGTTGAACACCCAACGCTCAAATAGATCATTTAACATTAACAGTGAGAGGGAGCCCCTTTTTGAGCTCCAGATAACATGAACATGAACCATAAACAGGGTGGAGACGTTGGTGTCCAGCACAAGACTTTTCCAGAACTCATTGAAGCCAAAATCATATCATGAATTCACATGCAAGCACGCATGAGATGCCGTCGAGTAAATAATGCAAGAAACATTTCAATAATAACTTTGAAAACAGTTTAGGGTCACTCACCTCCATGGCTCAGAAACCATCCATCAAATATCATCGCCTTACTCAAATCCAAGCCTTAGATCACAAACGCAAAGCAATCAAGCCCTTTAAAAGGTCGGACAGCACTTCCCCTATATTTGCTTACTTTTCCAGCCGTCATGGCTTCATTATATTTCTCATTCAAACCCAAAGGTACACACACAACAACAAGTTCATTCAATAGCCATTCAGCAAGCTCCCAGAAGTACAAATACAAATCAAGCTAGGGAAAAGTCCGGAAATGAAAGTTAAGCTCAAACCCAGAAAAATAGTTTTTGACATCATTTTGCGGTAATGGCACCAAAGGCACTACGATTATCGGATGAAGGTCCAAGACCCACCGTTTCGAAGCTAAGAGATCGGGCTACAATGTTGAAGAAGGCAACTCTGTCCAGTATCGAGTGTAACCAGCTCAAAAATGCAAGATACTACACCAGAACCGCAAAATCAGGTTCACCAATCGCATTGTGGTGCAAACATCATGAATCAACCTACCTAAGTCCAAATCCAGAAATTCCAAAGCCATCCGAAAATTAAGAAACAGGGCTACATTTCATCAGAAGACCTCAACAACCAATTCGGAAGCATTCCCAACCAAAATAGTCAATTACAGACGCAATTCTCACATTCGGGTAAAACCAGGGCAGCAAGGGTAATTTCGTCTTTTCACAAGATACAAGGCTCGGATTGACCTGAAAATTAGAAAATTTTCGGGTTCTCACACTCATTCTTTCGGGGCGTCACAAACTTCCCTCCTTAAAAGAATTTCGTCTTCGACATTCCATCTTGTACCAATCAAGTCGAGACATCCCGCAAGAATCACTAATATTTTAGACCAAACCCACAGTCCGACATCCTAAAATTCAAGCCTAGGATACACTACAAGAATCTGAAGCCTAAGCTCTGATACCAACTGTGACGGCCCCACCTCCCCCTAAGGCGAACCAAAGGATTCGGCGGGCCGCCTGCCCAGCTCTCGCCGGGACTCAGTCGTTCACTACACTCCTCAAATGAATTACAATATAAATCTCAAATATTACAACATGTTCTTCAATAATTACATGTCATAAGCGAAGCGGAAACTAAATTTTCAACTATACATCAAATGATTCCAAATCCAAACTGTACAAGATATATGCCACCCAGCCACATGAATAAGTACTACTCGCCATTCCTTCGCCTTGAGCCCTGTGGAGGGGAATAAAATCATTTTGGGGTGAGCTAGAATCTCAGCGAGTAACCAGTAAAAGCAGTCATCAAATATATTTCACAATAATGCATTTCAATGATGTCATGATTCGAAGATCAAATGTACGTTTATTGTTCTCGTGAGCCAGTGAAATCATTGCACTTGAACACCCAACGCTCAAATAGATCATTTGACATTAACAGTGAGAGGGAGCCTCTTTTTGAGCTCCAGATAACATGAACATGAACCATAAACAGGGTGGAGACATTGGTGTCCAGCACAAGACTTTCCCAGAACTCATTGAAGCCAAAATCATATCATGAATTCACATGCAAGCACGCATGAGATGCCGTCGAGTAAATAATGCAAGAAACATTTCAATAATAACTTTGAAAACAGTTTAGCGTCACTCACCTCCATGGCTCAGAAACCATCCATCAAATATCATCGCCTTACTCAAATCCAAGCCTTAGATCACAAACGCAAAGCAATCAAGCCCTTTAAAAGTTCGGACAGCACTTCCCCTAAATTTGCTTACTTTTCCAGCCGTCATGGCTTCATTATATTTCTCATTCAAACCCAAAGGTACACACACGACAACAAGTTCATTCAATAGCCATTCAGCAAGCTCCCAGAAGTACAAATACAAGTCAAGCTAGGGAAAAGTCCGGAAATGAAAGTTAAGCTCAAACCCAGAAAAATAGTTTTTGACATCATTTTGCGGTAATGGTACCAAAGGCACTACGATTTTCGGATGAAGGTCTAAGACCCACCGTTTCGAAGCTAAGAGATCGGGCTACAATGTTGAAGAAGTCAACTCTGTCCAGTATCGAGTGTAACCAGCTCAAAAATGCAAGATACTACACCAGAACCGTAAAAACAGGTTCACTAATCGCATTGTGGTGCAAACATCATGAATCAACCTACCTAAGTCCAAATCCAGAAATTCCAAAGCCATCCGAAAGCTAAGAAACAGGGCTACATTTCATCAGAAGACCTCAACAACCAATTCGGAAGCATTCCCAACCAAAATAGTCAATTACAGACGCAATTCTCACATTCGGGTAAAACCAGGGCAGCAAGGGTAATTCCGTCTTTTCACAAGATACAAGGCTCGGATTGACCTGAAAATTAGAAAATTTTCGGGTTCTCACACTCATTCTTTCGGGGCGTCACAAACTTCCCTCCTTAAAAGAATGTCGTCCTCGACATTCCATCTTGTACCAATCAAGTCGAGACATCCCGCAAGAATCACTAATGTCGCGCCCCACTTTTCGATTGGGTGAATGTGAGTGATGAAGTGTGGTGTGAATGTGTGCAAAATGGAAAGTAAAAAGGCCATGGGACTTTGGAAAGCGACGATTTGGCCAAATGAAATTTTAAAAAGGGTTTTTAAATATGAAAACGGAGTCGCCACTTGGTATAGATTTGGGGTGTACCAAGTCACCCAAAAAGTGTTTTTTAAAGACAAAGTAGTAAAACCCTTTTTAAAACGACTCCTAGTCCACGTAAGCCAAAGAAAAAGGTTCGGGGGTCACGTTTGACAAAGGGGAAGGCAAGGATAGAATCCAAGGCACCCCTTTGACCTAGCCAAGGCTAGTTGCGCGACTTAACCTTACCTTTCCTAATTTTCTACCCAATATATGTTCGCACGTTGGACATGACTATATGAATGCAAAAACCTAGACCTAGGGGGATCGGGGGAAATTTCTCTTCAAAGGTCGAGTGGTGCCAATCACATTAATTGTGAAGCCCAATAATGATCCTTTTGGAGAGGTCACACCTAAACCTAAATGACGTGAAAAATGAGTGGAATGCATGCCATGTGAAAGTGTGAGCTTGTGTGAAGTGAGAAAAATGATAAAAGTAATAAGATAAGAGTGAAGGTGTGCAAATGTAGATGAAAGTACTCGTGTGCGAGTGAAGATAAAATGCTCGTGTGCAAGTGAAGATAAAAGGGTGTTCGTGTGCAAGTGAAGGTGATAAAAAGGTGCATGTGTGCAAATGAGACAAAAGTGAAAGTGTAATGATAGAGTGGATTGAGAATGCATGAGCCTAGGGAATTCATGCATATTGGGTACGGGGAGACCTAAATCGTGACTTGATTTTCCCTTTGATTAGAAGGCGAAACTAGCGTGCTAAGGCTATCGAGTAGCCACACTCGCTCGTTTCCCTTATCGGAAGGGGACACTCAAGCAAATGGACCCTACAACTATCATGATATGCAAAAATCCTAAAATGAAGGGAAAGGGGGTTCGAGGAGCATGCCAAGTGATGAAACTAAGAAAAATGCATGATATGTGGTGAACAAGCAAATGATATGCTAATGAGGGGAAATCCCTAAGGGTCTAGTATTGGACTAGCCCATTCTATGAATTCCGACTAGCGTTGGACTAGCGGAAACGTACATTCATCCATTCCATTCATTCATGGCTATGAAAGCAAGTAGACATGCCAAAATACTCGTAAACACATAGCACATAGCATTTAGCATGCTCGACTAGATGCAAGAGCCTAATAAAGCAATTAAACATGTAGCAACAAAAACAAGCAAGCAAGGGGAAGGGGAAGTGGACCAGATGCTCTCCGAGCCCTATCTATTACAAGCCAAGAGGTGTACACATACCCCATGAAAGCATAAAGGGGAAAGGGAAATGGACCAAATGCTCTCCGAGCCCTATCTATTACAAGCCAAGAGGTGTACACATACCCCATAAAAACTTAAATAAAAGTAAAAGCAAGTAAATGCATGCAAGGAGGTAAGGAAAGCGGAGTAGGCAGGCATATTCACATAGCACGTAGGAGCACATAGGGTCAAATGAAGTGCAAGTGAGGGATAGAATGTACCTCCCTTGAAGCGACGCCCTAACGTAATGAAATTACTAACTTACCCTCCAAAATAATAAAAAGGTCAAGGTACCACTTAAATTATCAAATAAATCAGAGAAAATGGAAATAAACGCCAAATTGAATCACTTGAGGCCTTCCAAAGAAAGTAAACTACTCGTACTTAACCAATTAAGACAAGCAACGACCCCATTGAGAAATTAAAGAGGTTTAAAGAGCCAATTTATTATAAACACTAAGGGACTTGAAAAAACATAAAATAAAATTAAGAATCTAAGGTGAAACAAAACCAAATCAAACAAGAAATTTCACAAAAAGGTAAATGAGAAGCAATTTATTAGTATCTAAGTAACAAAATGCCCAAGAATCCAAGAAAAATCAAATTAACTACAAATATGGGAAAAAGATATTACTAGACCCTTTAAATCCATTCTACAACCCCTTAAGTATCCACTCAAAACAAATCAAGAAGTATTAAAGAGGAAATGGCATATTAGGAGGACAAAATTAATTAAGTTTTCCAATTAATTGGGCCATGGAAGCATTAGATGGAAGCCAAGGGGTCGGAGTGCAATTTTTGGAAGTTATTTTCCATGCAAAACCATGCAACCTCACGTGAAGATGACTTCTGCAAATATTTCCTTAGGCTTTGAAGCCTTTACAACTTTGCATGACAGATTTCAAAAGAACAAAACAAGAGCTCTCAATCTACCACACTTATCATGCATGCAAGAGCCAAAACGAAGATGATTTCGATGCCAATTTGATACGACAACTGAAAAAACATTCCAGCACCAACAACTTTCAGCAACAATGAATGAAATTTGCTGCCATTTTCTTACCACTTCTGCGGCAACTTCATCATGTAAACAGATTTTCCCAACCAGAGATTACTAACGATCTTTGACACTAAGTTCTCAATCATGCACAGAACATTTCAGTCAAGCTACAAACCGAATCAACGTTTGAAACAAGGATCAAAGCTTCGGTCATCTCAAGAAAAGAAAAGGCCTTCACGCATGCTGCTGCAATTTTCAGTTAGCCAAAAATGATTGGGCAATGGGAAAGGAGAATGAACTAAAGTGGGCTTGTGTGGACTTGGGATAGTGAGAAGGTGAAATGCAGCTCTATGACACACAATTCCAACGTCCCAATGAATCAGAACACAGAAGGAGAATCACACCAATGCTAGAGCAAGAATGCAGCAAGCTTTCGGCAATCAGAAATTTATCTTTTAGCAAAGTGTTTGATCAACAGTTCAAGTGTTGTAAACCTCAAACGTACAAACTCATCACCAAAACTTTCCTTTTCTTTTCCTTTAAACCAGATTAGCATGCAACTGAAATGTAAGGGTCAATAAGCAGCCACGGAAAAGAAACCGAACAGAAAACACAATTTCTTTTGTTTTTTATCGCGGAAATTAGCTACTTGTTGCCGTCTAATGGTATACCGCATCTTGCTACTCAAAACGACAGCAAACATACACATGTGATGCCATGGAACAACAAACAAAACCCAAGAAGTAGCTTGATCCATTCTGGAAAACTTTTTAACAACCCCAAAGGATTGATTTTTCTTCAAAACTGCGGTAATAAAACCAGAATTTCGAAACTTGTTGCGGCAAATCTTCAAACACACGTAGCCAAACTAAAACTCAAGCAAACCTCCTGGATATTAGTCAGATTTGTCCCTAAAACCTTATACATGTAATGGGTTTGTTATTAGCCAAAAGAAACCAGAGGTAGTTTCTACACAAACAGTCTACACATACGCAAGAAACTAGATGCAAGGGCATGCCATCAAAACTGATTCGATCAGCGCATAGAAATGAAAGGACCGAAAGGAGAAAAATAAATCATAAAAACAAACATCCAGCAGGGAAACCTTTGGATTGCGGAGGAGGAGGATGTGTATGCGAAAATCAGAAAACTTGAGATGATTGACCTCCACAGAAAATCTGCTGCAGCCTTGAATCTCCTCTGTTTCTCCGTTGCCTCAATTTTTGCCCATTTCTTGTTGTTCTCCTTGGTCTATTTCCTCTGTTGTAGATTCTAACCGTCACTCTTAAAACCCCAGCTCTTTTCCTCTCCACCCTTTCTCGGTTTTTTTCTCTTTCTTTAGCCCAAAACCCCCTTCTATCCTCCCTACTCCGTCATTGTTTTCTCTTTCTTTTCCAGTTGCGGCCGCCAATCGATCTCTCTCTCTCTCTCTCCCCCCCTCTCGGCTTTCTCTTTCTTTCCGTCTTCTGATTTCTGTCCTCTCTGTCCCTCCCTTCGCTCTCCCTCGCTTCCTTTCTAGCTGCCTCAGCCCGTAAACCCCCTCTGTTTTCTTTTTCTCTCTTCAGGTTTTCAAACCGTCAACCCTTCCGTCAGATTTTTGGTTCCGTTCCTCCCCCTCCCTTTGCGGCTGCTTGATCTCCTTCTTTTTATACCAGAAAACATCCTCCTAAACCCTTAAACATTCCCACATATTTGCAGCTTAAGGGGCCGCACAAGTCCTCCTTTGCAAGCTGCAAAAATTGCAGCTTGCCGTGACTAGCACCCTTTTTTTAACTTTTTTTTTTTTTTTTTTTTTTTAACTTAACCCTTAATAAATACAGAAATGATAATAATAACAATAACAAATTGACAAAAACCAGGTAATAATAATAATAATAATTTAAGAACTAACAACAAAAATGGCCATTTTTCCATCTTTTTTTTTCATTTTTCATTTTTATCATTTTTTCATTTTTTCCAAGAAAACATTGAATTAAAACATATATTTTTTTTTTGAATGCTTTTCTTTTCATTTTGAGAAATTCTATGCTAAAAACTTAAAAATAATAAAACTATAAACTAAAAACTAAAAATCGAATAAAACTAACACGACAAAATAAAAAACTAAAAAAACTAATAGTAAATGAAATTACACCAAAAATTTGGTGTCTACAGTTTGCCCCTCTTTGTCTGAGTTTTGAAAAAACTTGAGACAAAGAAGTAGACACCAAATACTTACCTGTTTTATTCGGCGGCGAACGTCACGAACGGTGGACGTTTTAAAAATGGGGACTGACCCCTTTGACAAAAATTTAAAATGAAATTGGCTTAAATGGGAAATTAAAGCGGGACTGACCCGAACAAAAAATTAAAACGGGACTGGCCCGAACAAGAAATTTAAAACGGGACTGACCCGAACAGAAATGTAAATGGGATAGACCCACGGGATAGACCCGGACAGGAATTTAAATTTGGGATAGACCCACGGGATAGACCCGAACAGAAATGTAAAATTGGGATAGACCCACGGGATAGACCCGAACAGAAATGTAAAATTGGGATAGACCCACGGGATCTTTGGAATGTTGGCGGCACAAAATCCAGGCCCAACGTGATATTTGGAATGTTGGCGGCACGAAGTCCAGGCCCAACGTGACATTTGACCTGTTGGCGGCACGAAACTCAGGCCCAACTTGACATTTGAACTGTTGGCGGCACGAAACTCAGGCCCAACGTGACATTTGAACTGTTGGCGGCACGAAACTCAGGCCCAACTTGACATTTGAACTGTTGGCGGCACGAAACTCAGGCCCAACGTGACATTTGAACTGTTGGCGGCACGAAACTCAGGCCCAACTTGATGATGTTGGCGGCACGAAGTCCAGGCCCAACGTGATTTTTAGAATGTTGGTGGCATGAAAACCAAGCCCAACGTGATAAAGTGATGTTGGCGGCACCAAGTCCAGGCCCAACGTGATAAAGTGATGTTGGCGGCACCAAGTCCAGGCCCAACGTGATGAAGTGAAGTTGGTGGCACGAAAACCAAGCCCAACGTGATAAAGTGAGGTTGGCGGCACAAAATCCAGGCCCAACGTGATGATGTGAGGTTGGTGGCACGAACACCAAGCCCAACGTGATAAAGTGATGTTGGCGGCACCAAGTCCAGGCCCAACGTGATAAAGTGAAGTTGGTGGCACGAACACCAAGCCCAACGTGATAAAGTGATGTTGGCGGCACCAAGTCCAGGCCCAACGTGATAAAGCGAAGTTGGCGGCACCAAGTCCAGGCCCAACGTGATAAAGTGAAGTTGGCGGCACCAAGTCCAGGCCCAACGTGATTTTTAGAATGGTCAGTGGGATAAGACTCAATCCTGTCATCCAATTGGTGAAGAAATTGAATTTGATTTGTCAAAGTACAAGAAATTAAATTTGATTTTCCAAGAAACAAAATTTTGAACTTGATTTTTTGATTTTTTGAATTTTCCTGATTTTTCGAGAGAATCTTTTTCCAAAAATAATTTGCCCCAGTGTAGGGCCTTCTCTTTCTTTCTTCTCTTTCTTCGGCATCGGCCTTCTACATCGCCAGATGCTTTTCGTCGACTTCAACTGTGAATACCTGCACAGGGCTTACGTGCACTCAAATGAGCATGACTGATTTGAAAAAAATGCATTATTTTGATTCTTGGACGAAATCCTCAATTGGACTACAAAAATATTTGTCCCTGTGTGGGCTTATTTTGCGAAATTTTGCAAATAAAAATTTTGCCCCAGTTTGGGCCCATTTGATTGCAAAAATTGGTTTAGATGATTTCCCATTTACTTGAACAAAGAAAAACCGCACTTTCTAAAATTTAGAAAAGAGTGCACATACAACAATGTGAAGAAACTTTAATCGTCAAGTTTGAACTCATGCAGAAATTTCATGATGAATTCCTCGAAATAACACCAAATTTAAGAAGATTTCTTCCTTACTTTTAGCATTGGTGCTTAGGGTAACGGGTCACCACTTCTGGTTGACTCATCTTTTCAGGACCAATCAAGTGACTTTTTTTTTTTTTTTTTTTTTTTGAAATGGCTAAGGAAATGGGAGATAAGAATCTGTCTCATTTTTGTGCCCCAGTTGTATGTAATCCATTCAATGTCACATCTTAGTGAAAGCAAAGAGTTTGTTACCCTTATTTTCAAGAAAACTTAGTCAACATACAAGCTTTCTAGGCTTGTAACGTATGGACAGAAGTGATAGCTAAACATGTGGAAACGGGTTATGCCCTTATGATCACAAATGAGTTGATGAATTTCTTATGAGCATGATCCTCATTTTGGATTGTCATGAAAGAATAAGTCAACGATGGACTTTATTAGCTTGTAATTTGGCTTGAAAACGATAGTTTAAGACTTTCAAGGATATTGCACCATAGATCGCATTTTTCCAAAATTGCCCCTATTTTGAAATCAAAAGATCTCAGACTTTGTTTGCATTTTTCTCATCACTCACCAGAGACTTCAGCGTCAATTTTTCTGCATTTTCTTGCACTTACTTTTCTTTCTTTGCTTTTTGCCTCTTTTCCCTTTCCCTCGAGCTGATGGGTTTTCACATGGTGAGTAGCGTCAACCTCATACTCAAGCAATTCAGAAATACAGCTAAAATTTTCCGGCATCAGAAATTTTCTTGACAGGGCCATTGCAAAGAACAGAAGTCAGGACTTTCGACTTTTGTAACGGGGTCAGGTGGGGTGCTTAAAAAAGTTAAGGCTTGAAAACGGATTTCAACACTGGTTTGAAGAATCTGAGATCGCATTGTTGCGTCAACCCTATTTTAGGGTAAAATCAGAATTTGCCTCAGTTTTTGCTCAATTGAGGCTTTTCACTTTCATTTCCTTTTTCCTTTTGACTTTTCGGCCTTTTGCCGTTCTTTCGAACTTTCACAAAATTTGCCCCAGTTTATTTTTGAACTGAGGTTCTCTTTTCTTCCTTTGATTTGGATTTTGTTGCTTTTCACTTTTCACTTTTTGAAATTTTCTTTTCAACTCAAACTCGCCCCAGTGTGGGGTTTGCGATCCTCAGGGGTTGCCAAATGAAGTATTTTATTCTGAAGGCTCAAAGGGGATAACTAGGGATAAAATGTTCGATTGGAAAAGAAGATGGCCTGACTTGTATTCCGTTCCTTACAATGACTCTGAAAGGAAACTTTCGTTAATGCGAAATTTTTTTGCGTGTGTCTGAATTAATTGACTGAGGAAGACCCTTACTCATCCATATTTGTGAAACATAGGCGATTCACATGGACAAAACCCCTTCTTTTCTTTTTTCCCAAAAATTGAAACCCAGATAGATTCAAATTTCTCCAATTTGTGATTCCCTCTTTTTTCCCTTTTGGCATTTTTGCTTTTCTCTTTTTTCAAAATTCCCCAATCTCCTTCCCCAATGTGGGGTGCGATCATATGTGCAGTCGAAAAGAACCACCAATTTTTGCTCAAATGAGGATGCAAGGGATAAATAGTGTTTGGATTGTAGAAACGATGGCCAAAGTATCATTCTTACACTTCATGACAACCAAAGTAACGAAACGGTCATTGAAAATCCATTCCCCTATTTGATATTTGAAAATTTTCCAATATAGGGTAGAGATCATTAAGGCCTTTATTTGAAACGAAATTATTCTTTCATAGGCTCAAATGGGAGAGCAAGTGATAAAAATCTGTATAGGTAGTGAAACAAATGCTCAAAGTATCATTCCAAATTTTCAAAACAAACAAGAATAATGCACATTTTTGCTTTCACTTAGATGTGATTGAACCAGATTGGACACCTTGAACATTTTCAAGCAAAAGTTGCCCCAATTTACAATTTATCAATCAATGTGACTGATTTTATTTTGGAATTAAGTGAAGGAGAAAGGTATCTCATAGGGCCTTTTGAGTGACCGTTCACTCTCTTTCTTTCTGAGCACTCTTATTGTACAGGTTGGAACACCAATCGAGTGTAAGGATTTTAGGAAGCATACACTTGTGAAATTCAGGCTATAGGTTGAAAAATCTCAAATTGGGTCTTATTTCTCAAAATTCATCATGAAATCTCCAATGAGTAAGAATAAAGAATGAAATGTACATAAATATACACAAAACAAAAATTATCCAAAAAAATTTTATTGTTGAAAAAGTTTGAAACAAAATTTCTCAATCAATTATGATACAAATGAGAAGAGAGAAACTCGTAAAGAGCTCAACACATACACTTTTTGTCTCCTTTTCTTTTGGAACAAAATGTATTAACAAATCAAATAAATAGAATTTCCCCTTTGGAAATAATTACAAAATCTCTCAGAGGCTTTAGCGTAGAGCTTCCAGATAAATCATTTATGTTTTCGCGGCAATGTCTGCCCAAGAATCAAGTAATACTTGTAATCTTCAAGCTTTATTGGATCAAAATTATCAGATATAGAAGAATATTCTCGCCTTATTGAAACATTTTTATAAATGCAAGGGGAGGGGAAAACAAAAAAAAAAAAAAAAAAAGAAAAATACCCAGAGTCAGTAAGTAAGAATAAAAAATCGGTATGCATGTCCTATGGGGGAACCCTTTTTGTGCCAAGGGTAGGCCTAGCATGAAAATGCAATCCTCTAGGGTAGGCACCATACCATACCTGATGGATCCAATCAGCTTATGGAGTGAAAAATAATTTGAAAAATTTGGCCAATTGGAGTGACGAGAGATTTGTCGAAATGGGGACAACGTCCGAATAAATTGATCACCTTTGATTTTCAAAACGCACGGGTTTAACCTTGACGAACCTCCTATCGAAGAGATTGGAGTTCGTTGACAAATTTTCTCAGTGAAGCATGAGTCAAAACCCCAACTGACCAAATGGCTGGATGCAATAGATGGTTTTTTCCAAAATCGACTAGATTTCCCAATTTGGAATTCGACATTGAAATCCTAATTGGTCAAATGAAATTGACAATTTATTGAAAATCGACCGGATCACCCTAAAAAGAAAACAGGTCAAATGAATTCAAAGAAATTTAATTTATCCAAAATTAATCAAATCACCCTAACAAGGGTAAATCGATCAAATAGATTGAACGAAACTTGATCTATTCAAAAATCGGCTCGGTTGCCCTAAAAATGGGTAAATTGGCCAAATGAATGAAAGAGAGATTGATGATTTATGCAAAAATCGACCAAATCACCCTAAAAGGGTAAATTGGTCAAATGAATTGACGATTTATTCAAAAATCGACCAGGCGACCCTAAAAAGGGTAAATTGGTCAAATGATTTGATGATTTATTCAAAATCGACCGAATGACCCTAAAAAGGGTAAATTGGTCAAATGAATTGGATGAAATGAATTTATTCAAAAATGATTAGATTGAACCAAAATTGAATGAATTGGAAAAAAATGGATTGGATAAGATGGATGATTTGTTCAAAAATCGATTGAATTATTCGCCCACTGGGTGGTTTCAAGAAATCATTAAAATGCCTTGGTCTATGAGCCTCTAAAATCAAAATTTGGCCTCTATATTTATCGTCTCAACAATGAGGAATCATTTGTGAATTTTCTTTGAATTAATGTCCTTTTACGCAAGGGAATTTTACCAATTTTGAAAAAAATGGCCAAAAAGTGATTATTAGACGTTCATATTCCAAAAATTGCTTCATGAAAATGATCGGATCTTTACCTTACCTTGTGCACTACCCCTTCGGATGATACGAGAAAGGTAAACGTGCAAGTCTCATT
Source organism: Coffea arabica (assembly GCF_036785885.1). Lineage (NCBI taxonomy): Eukaryota > Viridiplantae > Streptophyta > Magnoliopsida > Gentianales > Rubiaceae > Coffea > Coffea arabica. Next base: position 17,776,024 of record NC_092318.1, on the reverse strand, counting down.
TGGATTATACATCCGAGACATGGGGTGGTTTATTCCTAACACGGGATCCCCTAAATGGCATTCCCTTTCTAGGGTTTATGCGTGATGCCAGTTTATTAAAGCAATGTAAATATGCAATAAATATGGCCTAGAGGACAAAAATAATGCATCGAGGGGGAAAAGGACTAAAATGAAATGTATTTACTGAAAGGTAAGTGCAAAGACTGAAATTTAGACATGTGAGCTATCTAGTGGGTGAGTCACTAAAAGAGTGCCAAAGAGGCCCCTTATTGCTAAGGCACATGAATGCAATCCAAGAAAACAAAAAAATGGTTAGTGCAATTGATAGTACACATAACACATTGGGAGCAATTAAGAAAAGAAATACAATAAAGCAAGTAAAAGGGGTGGAACCCCTTCCCTCGTGCCTAATGTGCTTAAAAGGGTGAAGTTGACTCTAACCTAGGCAAACTAATATGGATGCATGAGGCCGGGGCTCACTAATGCCTAGACTCGATGAAGCTTCGGTTCCCAAGCCTTCAGACCTAAAGGCGAAGGGTCATCACTCCCAGGGCCTTTGGTCGGTGGCTCGAGTGATCCCTTAGGTAGCGCTATGGGCGCAGAGCACACCATCCGCCTACCCAAGGCAATCGATCCTAGTCCTACAAGGCGGTGTGGGATGGCGCCCACGAAAAACAAAATAAAATGGGATAAAGCAAGTAAACGTGCACGTATGAAGTGCTCCCCTATTTTGAGGGAAGGGGTGAGAACCACGCGAGGCTCTAAAGGTGACACACCCCCCCCAAATGCAATGCAAGCGCGAGATAAACAAGTAAACAACATCCAATCAACCAATCACACATACGTGAGTGAGAGAATAGTTGGATACGCGCGCGAGACAAATGGCCCTAAAAATGGAAAATGCAAGCCTAATATCCAAATGCAATGCATAAAAAGGGTAGAAAAAGGAAACGAATGGCTAAGTCAAATGCTCGGACCCACTTAGGAAGTCCCCAGTGGAGTCGCCAACTGTCGCGCCCCACTTTTCGATTGGGTGAATGTGAGTGATGAAGTGTGGTGTGAATGTGTGCAAAATGGAAAGTAAAAAGGCCATGGGACTTTGGAAAGCGACGATTTGGCCAAATGAAATTTTAAAAAGGGTTTTTAAATATGAAAACGGAGTCGCCACTTGGTATAGATTTGGGGTGTACCAAGTCACCCAAAAAGTGTTTTTTAAAGACAAAGTAGTAAAACCCTTTTTAAAACGACTCCTAGTCCACGTAAGCCAAAGAAAAAGGTTCGGGGGTCACGTTTGACAAAGGGGAAGGCAAGGATAGAATCCAAGGCACCCCTTTGACCTAGCCAAGGCTAGTTGCGCGACTTAACCTTACCTTTCCTAATTTTCTACCCAATATATGTTCGCACGTTGGACATGACTATATGAATGCAAAAACCTAGACCTAGGGGGATCGGGGGAAATTTCTCTTCAAAGGTCGAGTGGTGCCAATCACATTAATTGTGAAGCCCAATAATGATCCTTTTGGAGAGGTCACACCTAAACCTAAATGACGTGAAAAATGAGTGGAATGCATGCCATGTGAAAGTGTGAGCTTGTGTGAAGTGAGAAAAATGATAAAAGTAATAAGATAAGAGTGAAGGTGTGCAAATGTAGATGAAAGTACTCGTGTGCGAGTGAAGATAAAATGCTCGTGTGCAAGTGAAGATAAAAGGGTGTTCGTGTGCAAGTGAAGGTGATAAAAAGGTGCATGTGTGCAAATGAGACAAAAGTGAAAGTGTAATGATAGAGTGGATTGAGAATGCATGAGCCTAGGGAATTCATGCATATTGGGTACGAGGAGACCTAAATCGTGACTTGATTTTCCCTTTGATTAGAAGGCGAAACTAGCGTGCTAAGGCTATCGAGTAGCCACACTCGCTCGTTTCCCTTATCGGAAGGGGACACTCAAGCAAATGGACCCTACAACTATCATGATATGCAAAAATCCTAAAATGAAGGGAAAGGGGGTTCGAGGAGCATGCCAAGTGATGAAACTAAGAAAAATGCATGATATGTGGTGAACAAGCAAATGATATGCTAATGAGGGGAAATCCCTAAGGGTCTAGTATTGGACTAGCCCATTCTATGAATTCCGACTAGCGTTGGACTAGCGGAAACGTACATTCATCCATTCCATTCATTCATGGCTATGAAAGCAAGTAGACATGCCAAAATACTCGTAAACACATAGCACATAGCATTTAGCATGCTCGACTAGATGCAAGAGCCTAATAAAGCAATTAAACATGTAGCAACAAAAACAAGCAAGCAAGGGGAAGGGGAAGTGGACCAGATGCTCTCCGAGCCCTATCTATTACAAGCCAAGAGGTGTACACATACCCCATGAAAGCATAAAGGGGAAAGGGAAATGGACCAAATGCTCTCCGAGCCCTATCTATTACAAGCCAAGAGGTGTACACATACCCCATAAAAACTTAAATAAAAGTAAAAGCAAGTAAATGCATGCAAGGAGGTAAGGAAAGCGGAGTAGGCAGGCATATTCACATAGCACGTAGGAGCACATAGGGTCAAATGAAGTGCAAGTGAGGGATAGAATGTACCTCCCTTGAAGCGACGCCCTAACGTAGTGAAATTACTAACTTACCCTCCAAAATAATAAAAAGGTCAAGGTACCACTTAAATTATCAAATAAATCAGAGAAAATGGAAATAAACGCCAAATTGAATCACTTGAGGCCTTCCAAAGAAAGTAAACTACTCGTACTTAACCAATTAAGACAAGCAACGACCCCATTGAGAAATTAAAGAGGTTTAAAGAGCCAATTTATTATAAACACTAAGGGACTTGAAAAAACATAAAATAAAATTAAGAATCTAAGGTGAAACAAAACCAAATCAAACAAGAAATTTCACAAAAAGGTAAATGAGAAGCAATTTATTAGTATCTAAGTAACAAAATGCCCAAGAATCCAAGAAAAATCAAATTAACTACAAATATGGGAAAAAGATATTACTAGACCCTTTAAATCCATTCTACAACCCCTTAAGTATCCACTCAAAACAAATCAAGAAGTATTAAAGAGGAAATGGCATATTAGGAGGACAAAATTAATTAAGTTTTCCAATTAATTGGGCCATGGAAGCATTAGATGGAAGCCAAGGGGTCGGAGTGAAATTTTTGGAAGTTATTTTCCATGCAAAACCATGCAACCTCACGTGAAGATGACTTCTGCAAATATTTCCTTAGGCTTTGAAGCCTTTACAACTTTGCATGACAGATTTCAAAAGAACAAAACAAGAGCTCTCAATCTACCACACTTATCATGCATGCAAGAGCCAAAACGAAGATGATTTCGATGCCAATTTGATACGACAACTGAAAAAACATTCCAGCACCAACAACTTTCAGCAACAATGAATGAAATTTGCTGCCATTTTCTTACCACTTCTGCGGCAACTTCATCATGTAAACAGATTTTCCCAACCAGAGATTACTAACGATCTTTGACACTAAGTTCTCAATCATGCACAGAACATTTCAGTCAAGCTACAAACCGAATCAACGTTTGAAACAAGGATCAAAGCTTCGGTCATCTCAAGAAAAGAAAAGGCCTTCACGCATGCTGCTGCAATTTTCAGTTAGCCAAAAATGATTGGGCAATGGGAAAGGAGAATGAACTAAAGTGGGCTTGTGTGGACTTGGGATAGTGAGAAGGTGAAATGCAGCTCTATGACACACAATTCCAACGTCCCAATGAATCAGAACACAGAAGGAGAATCACACCAATGCTAGAGCAAGAATGCAGCAAGCTTTCGGCAATCAGAAATTTATCTTTTAGCAAAGTGTTTGATCAACAGTTCAAGTGTTGTAAACCTCAAACGTACAAACTCATCACCAAAACTTTCCTTTTCTTTTCCTTTAAACCAGATTAGCATGCAACTGAAATGTAAGGGTCAATAAGCAGCCACGGAAAAGAAACCGAACAGAAAACACAATTTCTTTTGTTTTTTATCGCGGAAATTAGCTACTTGTTGCCGTCTAATGGTATACCGCATCTTGCTACTCAAAACGACAGCAAACATACACATGTGATGCCATGGAACAACAAACAAAACCCAAGAAGTAGCTTGATCCATTCTGGAAAACTTTTTAACAACCCCAAAGGATTGATTTTTCTTCAAAACTGCGGTAATAAAACCAGAATTTCGAAACTTGTTGCGGCAAATCTTCAAACACACGTAGCCAAACTAAAACTCAAGCAAACCTCCTGGATATTAGTCAGATTTGTCCCTAAAACCTTATACATGTAATGGGTTTGTTATTAGCCAAAAGAAACCAGAGGTAGTTTCTACACAAACAGTCTACACATACGCAAGAAACTAGATGCAAGGGCATGCCATCAAAACTGATTCGATCAGCGCATAGAAATGAAAGGACCGAAAGGAGAAAAATAAATCATAAAAACAAACATCCAGCAGGGAAACCTTTGGATTGCGGAGGAGGAGGATGTGTATGCGAAAATCAGAAAACTTGAGATGATTGACCTCCACAGAAAATCTGCTGCAGCCTTGAATCTCCTCTGTTTCTCCGTTGCCTCAATTTTTGCCCATTTCTTGTTGTTCTCCTTGGTCTATTTCCTCTGTTGTAGATTCTAACCGTCACTCTTAAAACCCCAGCTCTTTTCCTCTCCACCCTTTCTCGGTTGTTTTCTCTTTCTTTAGCCCAAAACCCCCTTCTATCCTCCCTACTCCGTCATTGTTTTCTCTTTCTTTTCCAGTTGCGGCCGCCAATCGATCTCTCTCTCTCTCTCTCCCCCCCTCTCGGCTTTCTCTTTCTTTCCGTCTTCTGATTTCTGTCCTCTCTGTCCCTCCCTTCGCTCTCCCTCGCTTCCTTTCTAGCTGCCTCAGCCCGTAAACCCCCTCTGTTTTCTTTTTCTCTCTTCAGGTTTTCTAACCGTCAACCCTTCCGTCAGATTTTTGGTTCCGTTCCTCCCCCTCCCTTTGCGGCTGCTTGATCTCCTTCTTTTTATACCAGAAAACATCCTCCTAAACCCTTAAACATTCCCACATATTTGCAGCTTAAGGGGCCGCACAAGTCCTCCTTTGCAAGCTGCAAAAATTGCAGCTTGCCGTGACTAGCACCCTTTTTTTAACTTTTTTTTTTTTTTTTTTTTAACTTAACCCTTAATAAATACAGAAATGATAATAATAACAATAACAAATTGACAAAAACCAGGTAATAATAATAATAATAATTTAAGAACTAACAACAAAAATGGCCATTTTTCCATCTTTTTTTTTCATTTTTCATTTTTATCATTTTTTCATTTTTTCCAAGAAAACATTGAATTAAAACATATATTTTTTTTTTTGAATGCTTTTCTTTTCATTTTGAGAAATTCTATGCTAAAAACTTAAAAATAATAAAACTATAAACTAAAAACTAAAAATCGAATAAAACTAACACGACAAAATAAAAAACTAAAAAAACTAATAGTAAATGAAATTACACCAAAAATTTGGTGTCTACAACTAATATTTCAGACCAAACCCACAGTCCGACATCCTAAAATTCAAGCCTAGGATACACTACAAGAATCTGAAGCCTAAGCTCTGATACCAACTGTGACGGCCCCACCTCCCACTAAGGCGAACCAAAGGGTTCGGCGGGCCACCTGCCCAGCTCTCGGCGGGACACTGTCGTTCAATACAGTCCTCAAATGAATTACAATATAAATCTCAAATATTACAACATGTTCTTCAATAATTACATTTCATAAGCGAAGCGGAAACTAAATTTTCAACTATACATCAAATGATTCCAAATTCAAACTGTACAAGATATATGCCATCCAGCCACATGAATAAGTACTACTCGCCCTTCCTTCGCCTTGAGCCCTGTGGAGGGGAATAAAATCGTTTTGGGGTGAGCTAGAAGCTCAGCGTGTAACCAGTAAAAGCAGTCATCAAATATATTTCACAATAATGCATTTCAATGATGTCATGATTCCATGATCAAATGTACGTTTATTGCTCTCGTGAGCCAGTGAAATCATTGCAGTTGAACACCCAACGCTCAAATAGATCATTTAACATTAACAGTGAGAGGGAGCCCCTTTTTGAGCTCCAGATAACATGAACATGAACCATAAACAGGGTGGAGACATTGGTGTCCAGCACAAGACTTTCCCAGAACTCATTGAAGCCAAAATCATATCATGAATTCACATGCAAGCACGCATGAGATGCCGTCGAGTAAATAATGCAAGAAACATTTCAATAATAACTTTGAAAACAGTTTAGGGTCACTCACCTCCATGGCTCAGAAACCATCCATCAAATATCATCGCCTTACTCAAATCCAAGCCTTAGATCACAAACGCAAAGCAATCAAGCCCTTTAAAAGTTCGGACAGCACTTCCCCTAAATTTGCTTACTTTTCCAGCCGTCATGGCTTCATTATATTTCTCATTCAAACCCAAAGGTACACACACGACAACAAGTTCAGTCAATAGCCATTCAGCAAGCTCCCAGAAGTACAAATACAAGTCAAGCTAGGGAAAAGTCCGGAAATGAAAGTTAAGCTCAAACCCAGAAAAATAGTTTTTGACATCATTTTACGGTAATGGCACCAAAGGCACTACGATTTTCGGATGAAGGTCCAAGACCCACCGTTTCGAAGCTAAGAGATCGGGCTACAATGTTGAAGAAGGCAACTCTGTCCAGTATCGAGTGTAACCAGCTCAAAAATGCAAGATACTACACCAGAACCGCAAAAACAGGTTCACCAATCGCATTGTGGTGCAAACATCATGAATCAACCTACCTAAGTCCAAATCCAGAAATTCCAAAGCCATCCGAAAATTAAGAAACAGGGCTACATTTCATCAGAAGACCTCAACAACCAATTCAGAAGCATTCCCAACCAAAATAGTCAATTACAGACGCAATTCTCACATTCGGGTAAAACCAGGGCAGCAAGGGTAATTTCGTCTTTTCACAAGATACAAGGCTCGGATTGACCTGAAAATTAGAAAATTTTCGGGTTCTCACACTCATTCTTTCGAGGCGTCACAAACTTCCCTCCTTAAAAGAATTTCGTCCTCGACATTCCATCTTGTACCAATCAAGTCGAGACATCCCGCAAGAATCACTAATATTTCAGACCAAACCCACAGTCCGACAACCTAAAATTCAAGCCTAGGATACACTACAAGAATCTGAAGCCTAAGCTCTGATACCAACTGTGACGGCCCCACCTCCCACTAAGGCGAACCAAAGGGTTCGGCGGGCCGCCTGCCCAGCTATCGCCGGAACTCAGTCGTTCACTACAATCCTCAAATGAATTACAATATAAATCTCAAATATTACAACATGTTCTTCAATAATTACAAGTCATAAGCGAAGCGGAAACTAAATTTTCAACTATACATCAAATGATTCCAAATCCAAACTGTACAAGATATATGCCACCCAGCCACATGAATAAGTACTACTCGCCATTCCTTCGCCTTGAGCCCTGTGGAGGGGAATAAAATCGTTTTGGGGTGAGCTAGAAGCTCAGCGAGTAACCAGTAAAAGCAGTCATCAAATATATTTCACAATAATGCATTTCAATGATGTCATGATTCCATGATCAAATGTACGTTTATTGCTCTCGTGAGCCAGTGAAATCATTGCACTTGAACACCCAACGCTCAAATAGATCATTTCACATTAACAGTGAGAGGGAGCCCCTTTTTGAGCTCAAGATAACATGAACATGAACCATAAACAGGGTGGAGACGTTGGTGTCCAGCACAAGACTTTTCCAGAACTCATTGAAGCCAAAATCATATCATGAATTCACATGCAAGCACGCATGAGATGCCGTCGAGTAAATAATGCAAGAAACATTTCAATAATAACTTTGAAAACAGTTTAGGGTCACTCACCTCCATGGCTCAGAAACCATCCATCAAATATCATCGCCTTACTCAAATCCAAGCCTTAGATCACAAACGCAAAGCAATCAAGCCCTTTAAAAGTTCGGACATCACTTCCCCTATATTTGCTTACTTTTCCAGCCGTCATGGCTTCATTATATTTCTCATTCAAACCCAAAGGTACACACACAACAACAAGTTCATTCAATAGCCATTCAGCAAGCTCCCAGAAGTACAAATACAAGTCAAGCTAGGGAAAAGTCCGGAAATGAAAGTTAAGCTCAAACCCAGAAAAATAGTTTTTGACATCATTTTGCGGTAATGGCACCAAAGGCACTACGATTGTCGGATGAAGGTCCAAGACCCACCGTTTCGAAGCTAAGAGATCGGGCTACAATGTTGAAGAAGGCAACTCTGTCCAGTATCGAGTGTAACCAGCTCAAAAATGCAAGATACTACACCAGAACCACAAAAACAGGTTCACCAATCGCATTGTGGTGCTAGCATCATGAATCAACCTACCTAAGTCCAAATCCAGAAATTCCAAAGCCATCCGAAAGCTAAGAAACATGGCTACATTTCATCAGAAGACCTCAACAACCAATTCGGAAGCATTCCCAACCAAAATAACCAATTACATACGTAATTCTCACATTCGGGTAAAACCAGGGCAGCAAGGGTAATTCCGTCTTTTCACAAGATACGCTGCTCGGATTGACCTGAAAATTAGAAAATTTCCGGGTTCTCACACTCATTCTTTCGGGGTGTCACAAACTTCCCTCCTTAAAAGAATGTCGTCCTCGACATTCCATCTTGTACCAATCAAGTCGAGACATCCCGCAAGAATCACTAATATTTTAGACCAAACCCACAGTCCGACATCCTAATATTCAAGCCTAGGATACACCACAAGAATCTGAAGCCTAAGCTCTGATACCAACTATGACGGCCCCACCGCCCCCTAAGGCGAACCAAAGGATTCGGCAGGCCGCCTGCCCAGCTCTCGCCGGGACTCAGTCGTTCACTACACTCCTCAAATGAATTACAATATAAATCTCAAATATTACAACATGTTCTTCAATAATTACATGTCATAAGCGAAGCGGAAACTAAATTTTCAACTATACATCAAATGATTCCAAATCCAAACTGTACAAGATATATGCCACCCAGCCACATGAATAAGTACTACTCGCCATTCCTTCGCCTTGAGCCCTGTGGAGGGGAATAAAATCATTTTGGGGTGAGCTAGAATCTCAGCGAGTAACCAGTAAAAGCAGTCATCAAATATATTTCACAATAATGCATTTCAATGATGTCATGATTCCAAGATCAAATGTACGTTTATAGTTCTCGTGAGCCAGTGAAATCATTGCACTTGAACACCCAACGCTCAAATAGATCATTTGACATTAACAGTGAGAGGGAGCCTCTTTTTGAGCTCCAGATAACATGAACATGAACCATAAACAGGGTGGAGACATTGGTGTCTAGCACAAGACTTTCCCAGAACTCATTGAAGCCAAAATCATATCATGAATTCACATGCAAGCACGCATGAGATGCCGTCGAGTAAATAATGCAAGAAACATTTCAATAATAACTTTGAAAACAGTTTAGGGTCACTCACCTCCATGGCTCAGAAACCATCCATCAAATATCATCGCCTTACTCAAATCCAAGCCTTAGATCACAAACGCAAAGCAATCAAGCCCTTTAAAAGTTCGGACAGCACTTCCCCTAAATTTGCTTACTTTTCCAGCCGTCATGGCTTCATTATATTTCTCATTCAAACCCAAAGGTACACACACGACAACAAGTTCATTCAATAGCCATTCAGCAAGCTCCCAGAAGTACAAATACAAGTCAAGCTAGGGAAAAGTCCGGAAATGAAAGTTAAGCTCAAACCCAGAAAAATAGTTTTTGACATCATTTTGCGGTAATGGCACCAAAGGCACTACGATTTTCGGATGAAGGTCCAAGACCCACCGTTTCGAAGCTAAGAGATCGGGCTACAATGTTGAAGAAGGCAACTCTGTCCAGTATCGAGTGTAACCAGCTCAAAAATGCAAGATACTACACCAGAACTGCAAAAACAGGTTCACTAATCGCATTGTGGTGCAAACATCATGAATCAACCTACCTAAGTCCAAATCCAGAAATTCCAAAGCCATCCGAAAGCTAAGAAACAGGGCTACATTTCATCAGAAGACCTCAACAACCAATTCGGAAGCATTCCCAACCAAAATAGTCAATTACAGACGCAATTCTCACATTCGGGTAAAACCAGGGCAGCAAGGGTAATTCCGTCTTTTCACAAGATACAAGGCTCGGATTGACCTGAAAATTAGAAAATTTTCGGGTTCTCACACTCATTCATTCGGGGCGTCACAAACTTCCCTCCTTAAAAGAATTTCGTCCTCGACATTCCATCTTGTACCAATCAAGTCGAGACATCCCGCAAGAATCACTAATATTTCAGACCAAACCCACAGTCCGACATCCTAAAATTCAAGCCTAGGATACACTACAAGAATCTGAAGCCTAAGCTCTGATACCAACTGTGACGGCCCCACCTCCCACTAAGGCGAACCAAAGGGTTCGGCGGGCCGCCTGCCCAGCTATCGCCGGAACTCAGTCGTTCACTACAATCCTCAAATGAATTACAATATAAATCTCAAATATTACAACATGTTCTTCAATAATTACATGTCATAAGCGAAGCGGAAACTAAATTTTCAACTATACATCAAATGATTCCAAATCCAAACTGTACAAGATATATGCCACCCAGCCACATGAATAAGTACTACTCGCCATTCCTTCGCCTTGAGCCCTGTGGAGGGGAATAAAATCGTTTTGGGGTGAGCTAGAAGCTCAGCGAGTAACCAGTAAAAGCAGTCATCAAATATATTTCACAATAATGCATTTCAATGATGTCATGATTCCATGATCAAATGTACGTTTATTGCTCTCGTGAGCCAGTGAAATCATTGCACTTGAACACCCAACGCTCAAATAGATCATTTCACATTAACAGTGAGAGGGAGCCCCTTTTTGAGCTCAAGATAACATGAACATGAACCATAAACAGGGTGGAGACGTTGGTGTCCAGCACAAGACTTTTCCAGAACTCATTGAAGCCAAAATCATATCATGAATTCACATGCAAGCACGCATGAGATGCCGTCGAGTAAATAATGCAAGAAACATTTCAATAATAACTTTGAAAACAGTTTAGGGTCACTCACCTCCATGGCTCAGAAACCATCCATCAAATATCATCGCCTTACTCAAATCCAAGCCTTAGATCACAAACGCAAAGCAATCAAGCCCTTTAAAAGTTCGGACATCACTTCCCCTATATTTGCTTACTTTTCCAGCCGTCATGGCTTCATTATATTTCTCATTCAAACCCAAAGGTACACACACAACAACAAGTTCATTCAATAGCCATTCAGCAAGCTCCCAGAAGTACAAATACAAGTCAAGCTAGGGAAAAGTCCGGAAATGAAAGTTAAGCTCAAACCCAGAAAAATAGTTTTTGACATCATTTTGCGGTAATGGCACCAAAGGCACTACGATTGTCGGATGAAGGTCCAAGACCCACCGTTTCGAAGCTAAGAGATCGGGCTACAATGTTGAAGAAGGCAACTCTGTCCAGTATCGAGTGTAACCAGCTCAAAAATGCAAGATACTACACCAGAACCACAAAAACAGGTTCACCAATCGCATTGTGGTGCTAGCATCATGAATCAACCTACCTAAGTCCAAATCCAGAAATTCCAAAGCCATCCGAAAGCTAAGAAACAGGGCTACATTTCATCAGAAGACCTCAACAACCAATTCGGAAGCATTCCCAACCAAAATAACCAATTACATACGTAATTCTCACATTCGGGTAAAACCAGGGCAGCAAGGGTAATTCCGTCTTTTCACAAGATACGCTGCTCGGATTGACCTGAAAATTAGAAAATTTCCGGGTTCTCAAACTCATTCTTTCGGGGCGTCACAAACTTCCCTCCTTAAAAGAATGTCGTCCTCGACATTCCATCTTGTACCAATCAAGTCGAGACATCCCGCAAGAATCACTAATATTTCAGACCAAACCCACAGTCCGGCATCCTAAAATTCAAGCCTAGGATACACTTCAAGAATCTGAAGCCTAAGCTCTGATACCAACTGTGACGGCCCCATCTCCCCCTAAGGCGAACCAAAGGGTTCGGCGGGCCGCCTGCCCAGCTCTCGCCGGGACTCAGTCGTTCACTACAATCCTCAAATGAATTACAATATAAATCTCAAATATTACAACATGTTCTTCAATAATTACATGTCATAAGCGAAGCGGAAACTAAATTTTCAACTATACATCAAATGATTCCAAATCCAAACTGTACAAGATATATGCCGTCCAGCCACATGAATAAGTACTACTCGCCCTTCCTTCGCCTTGAGCCCTGTGGAGGGGAATCAAATCGTTTTGGGGTGAGCTAGAAACTCAGCGAGTAACCAGTAAAAGCAGTCATCAAATATATTTCACAATAATACATTTCAATGATGTCATGATTCCAAGATCAAATGTACGTTTATTACTCTCGTGAGCCAGTGAAATCATTGCACTTGAACACCCAACGCTCAAATAGATCATTTGACATTAACAGGGAGAGGGTGCCCCTTTTTGAGCTCCAGATAACATGAACATGAACCATAAACAGGGTGGAGACATTGGTTTCCAGCACAAGACTTTTCCAGAACTCATTGAAGCCAAAATCATATCATGAATTCACATGCAACCACGCATGAGATGTCGTCGAGTAAATAATGCAAAAAACATTTCAATAATAACTTTGAAAACAGTTTAGGGTCACTCACCTCCATGGCTCAGAAACCATCCATCAAATATCATCGCCTTACTCAAATCCAAGCCTTAGATCACAAACGCAAAGCAATCAAGACCTTTAAAAGTTCGGACAGCACTTCCCCTAAATTTGCTTACTTTTCCAGCCGTCATGGCTTCATTATATTTCTCATTCAAACCCAAAGGTACACACACAACAACAAGTTCATTCAATAGCCATTCAGCAAGCTCCCAGAAGTACAAATACAAGTCAAGCTAGGGAAAAGTCCGGAAATGAAAGTTAAGCTCAAACCCAGAAAAATAGTTTTTGACATCATTTTACGGTAATGGCACCAAAGGCACTACGATTATCGAATGAAGGTCCAAGACCCACCGTTTCGAAGCTAAGAGATAGGGCTACAATGTTGAAGAAGGCAACTCTATCCAGTATCGAGTGTAACCAGGTCAAAAATGCAAGATACTACACCAGAACCGCAAAAACAGGTTCACCAATCGCATTGTGGTGCAAACATCATGAATCAACCTACCTAAGTCCATATCCAGAAATTCCAAAGCCATCTGAAAGCGAAGAAACAGGGCTACATTTCATCAGAAGATCTCAACAACAAATTCGGAAGCATTCCCAACCAAAATAATCAATTACAGACGCAATTCTCACATTCGGGTAAAACCAGGGCAGCAAGGGTAATTCCGTCTATTCCCAAGATACAAGGCTCGGATTGACCTGAAAATTAGAAAATTTTCGGGTTCTCACACTCATTCTTTCGGGGCGTCACAAACTTCCCTCCTTAAAAGAATGTCGTCCTCGACATTCCATCTTGTACCAATCAAGTCGAGACATCCCGCAAGAATCACTAATATTTCAGACCAAACCCACAGTCCGGCATCCTAAAATTCAAGCCTGGGATACACTACAAGAATCTGAAGCCTAAGCTCTGATACCAACTGTGACGGCCCCACCTCCCCCTAAGGCGAACCAAAGGGTTCGGCGGGCCGCCTGCCCAGCTCTCGCCGGGACTCAGTCGTTCACTACAATCCTCAAATGAATTACAATATAAATCTCAAATATTACAACATGTTCTTCAATAATTACATGTCATAAGCGAAGCGGAAACTAAATTTTCAACTATACATCAAATGATTCCAAATCCAAACTGTACAAGATATATGCCACCCAGCCACATGAATAAGTACTACTCGCCATTCCTTCGCCTTGAGACCTGTGGAGGGGAATAAAATCATTTTGGGGTGAGCTAGAATCTCAGCGAGTAACCAGTAAAAGCAGTCATCAAATATATTTCACAATAATGCATTTCAATGATGTCATGATTCCAAGATCAAATGTACGTTTATAGTTCTCGTGAGCCAGTGAAATCATTGCACTTGAACACCCAACGCTCAAATAGATCATTTGACATTAACAGTGAGAGGGAGCCTCTTTTTGAGCTCCAGATAACATGAACATGAACCATAAACAGGGTGGAGACATTGGTGTCCAGCACAAGACTTTCCCAGAACTCATTGAAGCCAAAATCATATCATGAATTCACATGCAAGCACGCATGAGATGCCGTCGAGTAAATAATGCAAGAAACATTTCAATAATAACTTTGAAAACAGTTTAGGGTCACTCACCTCCATGGCTCAGAAACCATCCATCAAATATCATCGCCTTACTCAAATCCAAGCTTTAGATCACAAACGCAAAGCAATCAAGCCCTTTAAAAGTTCGGACAGCACTTCCCCTAAATTTGCTTACTTTTCCAGCCGTCATGGCTTCATTATATTTCTCATTCAAACCCAAAGGTACACACACGACAACAAGTTCATTCAATAGCCATTCAGCAAGCTCCCAGAAGTACAAATACAAGTCAAGCTAGGGAAAAGTCCGGAAATGAAAGTTAAGCTCAAACCCAGAAAAATAGTTTTTGACATCATTTTGCGGTAATGGCACCAAAGGCACTACGATTTTCGGATGAAGGTCCAAGACCCACCGTTTCGAAGCTAAGAGATCGGGCTACAATGTTGAAGAAGGCAACTCTGTCCAGTATCGAGTGTAACCAGCTCAAAAATGCAAGATACTACACCAGAACCGCAAAAACAGGTTCACCAATCGCATTGTGGTGCAAACATCATGAATCAACCTACCTAAGTCCAAATCCAGAAATTCCAAAGCCATCCGAAAATTAAGAAACAGGGCTACATTTCATCAGAAGACCTCAACAACCAATTCAGAAGCATTCCCAACCAAAATCGTCAATTACAGACGCAATTCTCACATTCGGGTAAAACCAGGGCAGCAAGGGTAATTTCGTCTTTTCACAAGATACAAGGCTCGGATTGACCTGAAAATTAGAAAATTTTCGGGTTCTCACACTCATTCTTTCGGGGCGTCACAAACTTCCCTCCTTAAAAGAATTTCGTCCTCAACATTCCATCTTGTACCAATCAAGTCGAGACATCCCGCAAGAATCACTAATATTTCAGACCAAACCCACAGTCCGACATCCTAAAATTCAAGCCTAGGATACACTACAAGAATCTGAAGCCTAAGCTCTGATACCAACTGTGACGGCCCCATCTCCCACTAAGGCGAACCAAAGGGTTCGGCGGGCCGCCTGCCCAGCTATCGCCGGAACTCAGTCGTTCACTACAATCCTCAAATGAATTACAATATAAATCTCAAATATTACAACATGTTCTTCAATAATTACATGTCATAAGCGAAGCGGAAACTAAATTTTCAACTATACATCAAATGATTCCAAATCCAAACTGTACAAGATATATGCCACCCAGCCACATGAATAAGTACTACTCGCCATTCCTTCGCCTTGAGCCCTGTGGAGGGGAATAAAATCGTTTTGGGGTGAGCTAGAAGCTCAGCGAGTAACCAGTAAAAGCAGTCATCAAATATATTTCACAATAATGCATTTCAATGTTGTCATGATTCAATGATCAAATGTACGTTTATTGCTCTCGTGAGCCAGTGAAATCATTGCACTTGAACACCCAACGCTCAAATAGATCATTTCACATTAACAGTGAGAGGGAGCCCCTTTTTGAGCTCAAGATAACATGAACATGAACCATAAACAGGGTGGAGACGTTGGTGTCCAGCACAAGACTTTTCCAGAACTCATTGAAGCCAAAATCATATCATGAATTCACATGCAAGCACGCATGAGATGCCGTCGAGTAAATAATGCAAGAAACATTTCAATAATAACTTTGAAAACAGTTTAGGGTCACTCACCTCCATGGCTCAGAAACCATCCATCAAATATCATCGCCTTACTCAAATCCAAGCCTTAGATCACAAACGCAAAGCAATCAAGCCCTTTAAAAGTTCGGACATCACTTCCCCTATATTTGCTTACTTTTCCAGCCGTCATGGCTTCATTATATTTCTCATTCAAACCCGAAGGTACACACACAACAACAAGTTCATTCAATAGCCATTCAGCAAGCTCCCAGAAGTACAAATGCAAGTCAAGCTAGGGAAAAGTCCGGAAATGAAAGTTAAGCTCAAACCCAGAAAAATAGTTTTTGACATCATTTTGCGGTAATGGCACCAAAGGCACTACGATTGTCGGATGAAGGTCCAAGACCCACCGTTTCGAAGCTAAGAGATCGGGCTACAATGTTGAAGAAGGCAACTCTGTCCAGTATCGAGTGTAACCAGCTCAAAAATGCAAGATACTACACCAGAACCACAAAAACAGGTTCACCAATCGCATTGTGGTGCAAACATCATGAATCAACCTACCTAAGTCCAAATCCAGAAATTCCAAAGCCATCCGAAAGCTAAGAAACAGGGCTACATTTCATCAGAAGACCTCAACAACCAATTCGGAAGCATTCCCAACCAAAATATTCAATTACAGACGCAATTCTCACATTCGGGTAAAACCAGGGCAGCAAGGGTAATTCCGTCTTTTCACAAGAAACGCTGCTCGGTTTGACCTGAAAATTAGAAAATTTCCGGATTCTTACACTCATTCTTTCGGGGTGTCACAAACTCCCTCCTTAAAAGAATGTCGTCCTCGACATTCCATCTTATACCAATCAAGTCGAGACATCCCGCAAGAATCACTATTATTTCAGACCAAACCCACAGTCCGGCATCCTAAAATTCAAGCCTAGGATACACTACAAGAATCTGAAGCCTAAGCTCTGATACCAACTGTGACGGCCCCACCTCCCCCTAAGGCGAACCAAAGGGTTCGGCGGGCCGCCTGCCCAGCTCTCGCCGGGACTCAGTCGTTCACTACAATCCTCAAATGAATTACAATATAAATCTCAAATATTACAACATGTTCTTCAATAATTACATGTCATAAGCGAAGCGGAAACTAAATTTTCAACTATACATCAAATGATTCCAAATCCAAACTGTACAAGATATATGCCGTCCAGCTACATGAATAAGTACTACTCGCCCTTCCTTCGCCTTGAGCCCTGTGGAGGGGAATAAAATCATTTTGGGGTGAGCTAGAAGCTCAGCGAGTAACCAGTAAAAGAAGTCATCAAATATATTTCACAATAATGCATTTCAATGTTGTCATGATTCCAAGATCAAATGTACGTTTATTGCTCTCGTGAGCCAGTGAAATCATTGCACTTGAACACCCAACGCTCAAATAGATCATTTGACATTAACAGTGAGCGGGAGCCCCTTTTTGAGCTCCAGATAACATGAACATGAACCATAAACCGGGTGGAGACGTTGGTGTCCAGCACAAGACTTTCCCAGAACTCATTGAAGGCAAAATCATATCATGAATTCACATGCAAGCACGCATGAGATGCCGTCGAGTAAATAATTTAAGAAACATTTCAATAATAACTTTGAAAACAGTTTAGGGTCACTCACCTCCATGGCTCAGAAACCATCCATCAAATATCATCACCTTACTCAAATCCAAGCCTTAGATCACAAACGCAAAGCAATCAAGCCATTTAAAAGTTCGGACAGCACTTCCCCTATATTTGCTTACTTTTCCAGCCGTCATGGCTTCATTATATTTCTCATTCAAACCCAAAGGTACACACACAACAACAAATTCATTCAATAGCCATTCAGCAAGCTCCCAGAAGTACAAATACAAGTCAAGCTAGGGAAAAGTCCGGAAATGAAAGTTAAGCTCAAACCCAGAAAAATAGTTTTTGACATCATTTTGCGGCAATGGCACCAAAGGCACAACGATTTTCGGTTGAAGGTCCAAGACCCACCGTTTCGAAGCTAAGAGATCGGGCTACAATGTTGAAGAAGGCAACTCTGTCCAGTATCGAGTGTAACCAGCTCAAAAATGCAAGATACTACACCAGAACCGCAAAAACAGGTTCACCAATCGCATTGTGGTGCAAACATCATGAATCAACCTACCTAAGTCCAAATCCAAAAATTCCAAAGCCATCTGAAAGCTAAGAAATAGGGCTACATTTCATCAGAAGACCTCAACAACCAATTCGGAAGCATTCCCAACCAAAATAGTTAATTACAGACGCAATTCTCACATTCGGGTAAAACCAGGGCAGCAAGGGTAATTCCGTCTTTTCACAAGATACAAGGCTCGGATTGACCTGAAAATTAGAAAATTTTCGGGTTCTCACACTCATTCTTTCGGGGCGTCACAAACTTCCCTCCTTAAAAGAATGTCGTCCTCGACATTCCATCTTGTACCAATCAAGTCGAGACATCCCGCAAGAATCACTAATATTTCAGACCAAATCCACAGTCCGACATCCTAAAATTCAAGCCTAGGATACACTACAAGAATCTGAAGCCTAAGCTCTGATACCAACTGTGACGGCCCCACCTCCCACTAAGGCGAACCAAAGGGTTCGGCGGGCCGCCTGCCCAGCTATCGCCGGAACTCAGTCGTTCACTACAATCCTCAAATGAATTACAATATAAATCTCAAATATTACAACATGTTCTTCAATAATTACATGTCATAAGCGAAGCGGAAACTAAATTTTCAACTATACATCAAATGATTCCAAATCCAAACTGTACAAGATATATGCCACCCAGCCACATGAATAAGTACTACTCGCCATTCCTTCGCCTTGAGCCCTGTGGAGGGGAATAAAATCGTTTTGGGGTGAGCTAGAAGCTCAGCGAGTAACCAGTAAAAGCAGTCATCAAATATATTTCACAATAATGCATTTCAATGATGTCATGATTCCATGATCAAATGTACGTTTATTGCTCTCGTGAGCCAGTGAAATCATTGCACTTGAACACCCAACGCTCAAATAGATCATTTCACATTAACAGTGAGAGGGAGCCCCTTTTTGAGCTCAAGATAACATGAACATGAACCATAAACAGGGTGGAGACGTTGGTGTCCAGCACAAGACTTTTCCAGAACTCATTGAAGCCAAAATCATATCATGAATTCACATGCAAGCACGCATGAGATGCCGTCGAGTAAATAATGCAAGAAACATTTCAATAATAACTTTGAAAACAGTTTAGGGTCACTCACCTCCATGGCTCAGAAACCATCCATCAAATATCATCGCCTTACTCAAATCCAAGCCTTAGATCACAAACGCAAAGCAATCAAGCCCTTTAAAAGTTCGGACATCACTTCCCCTATATTTGCTTACTTTTCCAGCCGTCATGGCTTCATTATATTTCTCATTCAAACCCAAAGGTACACACACAACAACAAGTTCATTCAATAGCCATTCAGCAAGCTCCCAGAAGTACAAATACAAGTCAAGCTAGGGAAAAGTCCGGAAATGAAAGTTAAGCTCAAACCCAGAAAAATAGTTTTTGACATCATTTTGCGGTAATGGCACCAAAGGCACTACGATTGTCGGATGAAGGTCCAAGACCCACCGTTTCGAAGCTAAGAGATCGGGCTACAATGTTGAAGAAGGCAACTCTGTCCAGTATCGAGTGTAACCAGCTCAAAAATGCAAGATACTACACCAGAACCGTAAAAACAGGTTCACCAATCGCATTGTGGTGCAAACATCATGAATCAACCTACCTAAGTCCAAATCCAGAAATTCCAAAGCCATCCGAAAGCTAAGAAACAGGGCTACATTTAATCAGAAGACCTCAACAACCAATTCCGAAGCATTCCCAACCAAAATAGTCAATTACAAACGCAATTCTCACATTCGGGTAAAACCAGGGCAGCAAGGGTAATTCCGTCTTTTCACAAGATACAAGGCTCGGATTGACCTGAAAATTAGAAAATTTTCGGGTACTCACACTCATTCTTTCGGGGCGTCACAAACTTCCCTCCTTAAAAGAATGTCATCCTCGACATTCCATCTTGTACCAATCAAGTCGAGACATCCCGCAAGAATCACTAATATTTCAGACCAAACCCACAGTCCGACATCCTAAAATTCAAGCCTAGGATACACTACAAGAATCTGAAGCCTAAGCTCTGATACCAACTGTGACGGCCCCACCTCCCCCTAAGGCGAACCAAATGGTTCGGCGGGCCGCCTGTCCAGCTCTCGCCGGGACTCAGTCGTTCACTACAGTCCTCAAATGAATTACAACATAAATCTCAAATATTACAACATGTTATTCAATAATTACATGTCATAAGCGAAGCGGAAACTAAATTTTCAACTATACATCAAATGATTCCAAATCCAAACTGTACAAGATATATGCCATCCAGCTACATGAATAAGTACTACTCGCCATTCCTTCGCCTTGAGCCCTGTGGAGGGGAATAAAATCATTTTGGGGTGAGCTAGAAGCTCAGCGGGTAACCAGTAAAAGCAGTCATCAAATATATTTCACAATAATGCATTTCAATGATGTCATGATTCCAAGATCAAATGTACGTTTATTGCTCTCGTGAGCCAGTGAAATCATTGCACTTGAACACCCAACGCTCAAATAGATCATTTGACATTAACAGGGAGAGGGAGCCCCTTTTTGAGCTCCAGATAACCTGAACATGACCATAAATAGGGTGGAGACGTTGGTGTCCAGCACAAGACTTTCCCAGAACTCATTGAAGCCAAAATCATATCATGAATTCACATGCAAGCACGCATGAGATGCCGTCGAGTAAATAATGCAAGAAACATTTCAATAATAACTTTGAAAACAGTTTAGGCTCACTCACCTCCATGGCTCAGAAACCATCCATCAAATATCATCGCCTTACTCAAATCCAAGCCTTAGATCACAAACGCAAAGCAATCAAGCCCTTTAAAAGTTCGGACAGCACTTCCCCTATATTTGCTTACTTTTCCAGCCGTCATGGCTTCATTATATTTCTCATTCAAACCCAAAGGTACACACACAACAACAAGTTCATTCAATAGCCATTCAGCAAGCTCCCAGAAGTACAAATACAAGTCAAGCTAGTGAGAAGTCCGGAAATGAAAGTTAAGCTCAAACCCAGAAAAATAGTTTTTGACATGATTTTGCGGTAATGGCACCAAAGGCACTACGATTGTCGGATGAAGGTCCAAGACCCACCGTTTCGAAGCTAAGAGATCGGGCTACAATGTTGAAGAAGGCAACTCTATCCAGTATCGAGTGTAACCTGGTCAAAAATGCAAGATACTACACCAGAACTGCAAAAACAGGTTCACCAATCGCATTGTGGTGCAAACATCATGAATCAACCTACCTAAGTCCAAATCCAGAAATTCCAAATCCATCCGAAAGCTAAGAAACAGGGCTACATTTCATCAGAAGACCTCAACAACCAATTCGGAAGCTTTCCCAACCAAAATAATCAATTACAGACGCAATTCTCTCATTCGGGTAAAACCAGGGCAGCAAGGGTAATTCCGTCTTTTCACAAGATTCAAGGCTCGGATTGACCTGAAAATAAGAAAATTTTCGGGTTCTCACACTCATTCTTTCGGGGCGTCACAAACTTCCCTCCTTAAAAGAATGTCGTTCTCGACATTCCATCTTGTACCAATCAAGTCGAGACATCCCGCAAGAATCAATAATATTTCAGACCAAACCCACAGTCCGGCATCCTAAAATTCTAGCCCAGGATACACTACAAGAATCTGAAGCCTAAGCTCTGATACCAACTGTGACGGCCCCACCTCCCCCTAAGGCGAACCAAAGGGTTCGGAAGGCCGCCTGCCCAGCTCTCGCCGGGATTCAGTCGTTCACTACAATCCTCAAATGAATTACAATATAAATCTCAAATATTACAACATGTTCTTCAATAATTACATGTCATAAGCGAAGCGGAAACTAAATTTTCAACTATACATCAAATGATTCCAAATCCAAACTGTACAAGATATATGCCATCCAGCCACATGAATAAGTACTACTCGCCCTTCCTTCGCCTTGAGCCCTGTGGAGGGGAATAAAATCGTTTTGGGGTGAGCTAGAAACTCAGCGAGTAACCAGTAAAAGCAGTCATCAAATATATTTCACAATAATGCATTTCAATGATGTCATGATTCCAAGATCAAATGTATGTTTATTGCTCTCGTGAGCCAGTGAAATCATTGCACTTGAACACCCAACGCTCAAATAGATCATTTGACATTAACAGGGAGAGGGAGCCCCTTTTTGAGCTCCAGATAACATGAACATGAACCATAAACAGGGTGGAGACGTTGGTTTCCAGCACAAGACTTTTCCAGAACTCATTGAAGCCAAAATCATATCATGAATTCACATGCAAGCACGCATGAGATGTCGTCGAGTAAATAATGCAAGAAACATTTCAATAATAACTTTGAAAACAGTTTAGGGACACTCACCTCCATGGCTCAGAAACCATCCATCAAATATCATCGCCTTACTCAAATCCAAGCCTTAGATCACAAACGCAAAGCAATCAAGACCTTTAAAAGTTCGGACAGCACTTCCCCTAAATTTGCTTACTTTTCCAGCCGTCATGGCTTCATTATATTTCTCATTCAAACCCAAAGGTACACACACAACAACAAGTTCATTCAATAGCCATTCAGCAAGCTCCCAGAAGTACAAATACAAGTCAAGCTAGGGAAAAGTCCGGAAATGAAAGTTAAGCTCAAACCCAGAAAAATAGTTTTTGACATCATTTTACGGTAATGGCACCAAAGGCACTACGATTATCGAATGAAGGTCCAAGACCCACCGTTTCGAAGCTAAGAGATAGGGCTACAATGTTGAAGAAGGCAACTCTATCCAGTATCGAGTGTAACCAGGTCAAAAATGCAAGATACTACACCAGAACCGCAAAAACAGGTTCACCAATCGCATTGTGGTGCAAACATCATGAATCAACCTACCTAAGTCCATATCCAGAAATTCCAAAGCCATCTGAAAGCGAAGAAACAGGGCTACATTTCATCAGAAGATCTCAACAACCAATTCGGAAGCATTCCCAACCAAAATAATCAATTACAGACGCAATTCTCACATTCGGATAAAACCAGGGCAACAAGGGTAATTCCGTCTTTTCCCAAGATACAAGGCTCGGATTGACCTGAAAATTAGAAAATTTTCGGGTTCTCACACTCATTCTTTCGGGGCGTCACAAACTTCCCTCCTTAAAAGAATGTCGTCCTCGACATTCCATCTTGTACCAATCAAGTCGAGACATCCCGCAAGAATCACTAATATTTCAGACCAAACCCACAGTCCGGCATCCTAAAATTCAAGCCTAGGATACACTACAAGAATCTGAAGCCTAAGCTCTGATACCAACTGTGACGGCCCCACCTCCCACTAAGGCGAACCAAAGGGTTCGGCGGGCCGCCTGCCCAGCTATCGCCGGAACTCAGTCGTTCACTACAATCCTCAAATGAATTACAATATAAATCTCAAATATTACAACATGTTCTTCAATAATTACATGTCATAAGCGAAGCGGAAACTAAATTTTCAACTATACATCAAATGATTCCAAATCCAAACTGTACAAGATATATGCCATCCAGCCACATGAATAAGTACTACTCGCCCTTCCTTCGCCTTGAGCCCTGTGGAGGGGAATAAAATCGTTTTGGGGTGAGCTAGAAACTCAGCGAGTAACCAGTAAAAGCAGTCATCAAATATATTTCACAATAATGCATTTCAATGATGTCATGATTCCAAGATCAAATGTACGTTTATTGCTCTCGTGAGCCAGTGAAATCATTGCACTTGAACACCCAACGCTCAAATAGATCATTTCACATTAACAGTGAGAGGGAGCCCCTTTTTGAGCTCAAGATAACATGAACATGAACCATAAACAGGGTGGAGACGTTGGTGTCCAGCACAAGACTTTTCCAGAACTCATTGAAGCCAAAATCATATCATGAATTCACATGCAAGCACGCATGAGATGCCGTCGAGTAAATAATGCAAGAAACATTTCAATAATAACTTTGAAAACAGTTTAGGGTCACTCACCTCCATGGCTCAGAAACCATCCATCAAATATCATCGCCTTACTCAAATCCAAGCCTTAGATCACAAACGCAAAGCAATCAAGCCCTTTAAAAGTTCGGACATCACTTCCCCTATATTTGCTTACTTTTCCAGCCGTCATGGCTTCATTATATTTCTCATTCAAACCCAAAGGTACACACACAACAACAAGTTCATTCAATAGCCATTCAGCAAGCTCCCAGAAGTACAAATACAAGTCAAACTAGGGAAAAGTCCGGAAATGAAAGTTAAGCTCAAACCCAGAAAAATAGTTTTTGACATCATTTTGCGGTAATGGCACCAAAGGCACTACGATTGTCGGATGAAGGTCCAAGACCCACCGTTTCGAAGCTAAGAGATCGGGCTACAATGTTGAAGAAGGCAACTCTGTCCAGTATCGAGTGTAACCAGCTCAAAAATGCAAGATACTACACCAGAACCGTAAAAACAGGTTCACCAATCGCATTGTGGTGCAAACATCATGAATCAACCTACCTAAGTCCAAATCCAGAAATTCCAAAGCCATCCGAAAGCTAAGAAACAGGGCTACATTTAATCAGAAGACCTCAACAACCAATTCCGAAGCATTCCCAACCAAAATAGTCAATTACAAACGCAATTCTCACATTCGGGTAAAACCAGGGCAGCAAGGGTAATTCCGTCTTTTCACAAGATACAAGGCTCGGATTGACCTGAAAATTAGAAAATTTTCGGGTACTCACACTCATTCTTTCGGGGCGTCACAAACTTCCCTCCTTAAAAGAATGTCATCCTCGACATTCCATCTTGTACCAATCAAGTCGAGACATCCCGCAAGAATCACTAATATTTCAGACCAAACCCACAGTCCGACATCCTAAAATTCAAGCCTAGGATACACTACAAGAATCTGAAGCCTAAGCTCTGATACCAACTGTGACGGCCCCACCTCCCCCTAAGGCGAACCAAATGGTTCGGCGGGCCGCCTGTCCAGCTCTCGCCGGGACTCAGTCGTTCACTACAGTCCTCAAATGAATTACAACATAAATCTCAAATATTACAACATGTTATTCAATAATTACATGTCATAAGCGAAGCGGAAACTAAATTTTCAACTATACATCAAATGATTCCAAATCCAAACTGTACAAGATATATGCCATCCAGCTACATGAATAAGTACTACTCGCCATTCCTTCGCCTTGAGCCCTGTGGAGGGGAATAAAATCATTTTGGGGTGAGCTAGAAGCTCAGCGGGTAACCAGTAAAAGCAGTCATCAAATATATTTCACAATAATGCATTTCAATGATGTCATGATTCCAAGATCAAATGTACGTTTATTGCTCTCGTGAGCCAGTGAAATCATTGCACTTGAACACCCAACGCTCAAATAGATCATTTGACATTAACAGGGAGAGGGAGCCCCTTTTTGAGCTCCAGATAACCTGAACATGACCATAAATAGGGTGGAGACGTTGGTGTCCAGCACAAGACTTTCCCAGAACTCATTGAAGCCAAAATCATATCATGAATTCACATGCAAGCACGCATGAGATGCCGTCGAGTAAATAATGCAAGAAACATTTCAATAATAACTTTGAAAACAGTTTAGGCTCACTCACCTCCATGGCTCAGAAACCATCCATCAAATATCATCGCCTTACTCAAATCCAAGCCTTAGATCACAAACGCAAAGCAATCAAGCCCTTTAAAAGTTCGGACAGCACTTCCCCTATATTTGCTTACTTTTCCAGCCGTCATGGCTTCATTATATTTCTCATTCAAACCCAAAGGTACACACACAACAACAAGTTCATTCAATAGCCATTCAGCAAGCTCCCAGAAGTACAAATACAAGTCAAGCTAGTGAGAAGTCCGGAAATGAAAGTTAAGCTCAAACCCAGAAAAATAGTTTTTGACATGATTTTGCGGTAATGGCACCAAAGGCACTACGATTGTCGGATGAAGGTCCAAGACCCACCGTTTCGAAGCTAAGAGATCGGGCTACAATGTTGAAGAAGGCAACTCTATCCAGTATCGAGTGTAACCTGGTCAAAAATGCAAGATACTACACCAGAACTGCAAAAACAGGTTCACCAATCGCATTGTGGTGCAAACATCATGAATCAACCT
The DNA here is from genome assembly GCF_036785885.1 of Coffea arabica. Taxonomy (NCBI): domain Eukaryota; kingdom Viridiplantae; phylum Streptophyta; class Magnoliopsida; order Gentianales; family Rubiaceae; genus Coffea; species Coffea arabica. Next base: position 17,749,754 of record NC_092318.1, on the reverse strand, counting down.
ACCTAAGTCCAAATCCAGAAATTCCAAATCCATCCGAAAGCTAAGAAACAGGGCTACATTTCATCAGAAGACCTCAACAACCAATTCGGAAGCTTTCCCAACCAAAATAATCAATTACAGACGCAATTCTCTCATTCGGGTAAAACCAGGGCAGCAAGGGTAATTCCGTCTTTTCACAAGATTCAAGGCTCGGATTGACCTGAAAATAAGAAAATTTTCGGGTTCTCACACTCATTCTTTCGGGGCGTCACAAACTTCCCTCCTTAAAAGAATGTCGTTCTCGACATTCCATCTTGTACCAATCAAGTCGAGACATCCCGCAAGAATCAATAATATTTCAGACCAAACCCACAGTCCGGCATCCTAAAATTCTAGCCCAGGATACACTACAAGAATCTGAAGCCTAAGCTCTGATACCAACTGTGACGGCCCCACCTCCCCCTAAGGCGAACCAAAGGGTTCGGAAGGCCGCCTGCCCAGCTCTCGCCGGGATTCAGTCGTTCACTACAATCCTCAAATGAATTACAATATAAATCTCAAATATTACAACATGTTCTTCAATAATTACATGTCATAAGCGAAGCGGAAACTAAATTTTCAACTATACATCAAATGATTCCAAATCCAAACTGTACAAGATATATGCCATCCAGCCACATGAATAAGTACTACTCGCCCTTCCTTCGCCTTGAGCCCTGTGGAGGGGAATAAAATCGTTTTGGGGTGAGCTAGAAACTCAGCGAGTAACCAGTAAAAGCAGTCATCAAATATATTTCACAATAATGCATTTCAATGATGTCATGATTCCAAGATCAAATGTATGTTTATTGCTCTCGTGAGCCAGTGAAATCATTGCACTTGAACACCCAACGCTCAAATAGATCATTTGACATTAACAGGGAGAGGGAGCCCCTTTTTGAGCTCCAGATAACATGAACATGAACCATAAACAGGGTGGAGACGTTGGTTTCCAGCACAAGACTTTTCCAGAACTCATTGAAGCCAAAATCATATCATGAATTCACATGCAAGCACGCATGAGATGTCGTCGAGTAAATAATGCAAGAAACATTTCAATAATAACTTTGAAAACAGTTTAGGGACACTCACCTCCATGGCTCAGAAACCATCCATCAAATATCATCGCCTTACTCAAATCCAAGCCTTAGATCACAAACGGAAAGCAATCAAGACCTTTAAAAGTTCGGACAGCACTTCCCCTAAATTTGCTTACTTTTCCAGCCGTCATGGCTTCATTATATTTCTCATTCAAACCCAAAGGTACACACACAACAACAAGTTCATTCAATAGCCATTCAGCAAGCTCCCAGAAGTACAAATACAAGTCAAGCTAGGGAAAAGTCCGGAAATGAAAGTTAAGCTCAAACCCAGAAAAATAGTTTTTGACATCATTTTACGGTAATGGCACCAAAGGCACTACGATTATCGAATGAAGGTCCAAGACCCACCATTTCGAAGCTAAGAGATAGGGCTACAATGTTGAAGAAGGCAACTCTATCCAGTATCGAGTGTAACCAGGTCAAAAATGCAAGATACTACACCAGAACCGCAAAAACAGGTTCACCAATCGCATTGTGGTGCAAACATCATGAATCAACCTACCTAAGTCCATATCCAGAAATTCCAAAGCCATCTGAAAGCGAAGAAACAGGGCTACATTTCATCAGAAGATCTCAACAACCAATTCGGAAGCATTCCCAACCAAAATAATCAATTACAGACGCAATTCTCACATTCGGATAAAACCAGGGCAACAAGGGTAATTCCGTCTTTTCCCAAGATACAAGGCTCGGATTGACCTGAAAATTAGAAAATTTTCGGGTTCTCACACTCATTCTTTCGGGGCGTCACAAACTTCCCTCCTTAAAAGAATGTCGTCCTCGACATTCCATCTTGTACCAATCAAGTCGAGACATCCCGCAAGAATCACTAATATTTCAGACCAAACCCACAGTCCGGCATCCTAAATTTCAAGCCTAGGATACACTACAAGAATCTGAAGCCTAAGCTCTGATACCAACTGTGACGGCCCCACCTCCCCCTAAGGCGAACCAAAGGGTTCGGCGGGCCGCCTGCCCAGCTCTCGCCGGGACTCAGTCGTTCACTACAATCCTCAAATGAATTACAATATAAATCTCAAATATTACAACATGTTCTTCAATAATTACATGTCATAAGCGAAGCGGAAACTAAATTTTCAACTATACATCAAATGATTCCAAATCCAAACTGTACAAGATATATGCCATCCAGCCACATGAATAAGTACTACTCGCCCTTCCTTCGCCTTGAGCCCTGTGGAGGGGAATAAAATCGTTTTGGGGTGAGCTAGAAACTCAGCGAGTAACCAGTAAAAGCAGTCATCAAATATATTTCACAATAATGCATTTCAATGATGTCATGATTCCAAGATCAAATGTACGTTTATTGCTCTCGTGAGCCAGTGAAATCATTGCACTTGAACACCCAACGCTCAAATAGATCATTTGACATTAACAGGGAGAGGGAGCCCCTTTTTGAGCTCCAGATAAAATGAACATGAACCATAAACAGGGTGGAGACGTTGGTTTCCAGCACAAGACTTTTCCAGAACTCATTGAAGCCAAAATCATATCATGAATTCACATGCAAGCACGCATGAGATGTCGTCGAGTAAATAATGCAAGAAACATTTCAATAATAACTTTGAAAACAGTTTAGGGTCACTCACCTCCATGGCTCAGAAACCATCCATCAAATATCATCGCCTTACTCAAATCCAAGCCTTAGATCACAAACGCAAAGCAATCAAGACCTTTAAAAGTTTGGACAGCACTTCCCCTAAATTTGCTTACTTTTCCAGCCGTCATGGCTTCATTATATTTCTCATTCAAACCCAAAGGTACACACACAACAACAAGTTCATTCAATAGCCATTCAGCAAGCTCCCAGAAGTACAAATACAAGTCAAGCTAGGGAAAAGTCCGGAAATGAAAGTTAAGCTCAAACCCAGAAAAATAGTTTTTGACATCATTTTGCGGTAATGGCACCAAAGGCACTACGATTATCGAATGAAGGTCCAAGACCCACCGTTTCGAAACTAAGAGATAGGGCTACAATGTTGAAGAAGGCAACTCTATCCAGTATCGAGTGTAACCAGGTCAAAAATGCAAGATACTACACCAGAACCGTAAAACCAGGTTCACCAATCGCATTGTGGTGCAAACATCATGAATCAACCTACCTAAGTCCATATCCAGAAATTCCAAAGCCATCTGAAAGCGAAGAAACAGGGCTACATTTCATCAGAAGATCTCAACAACAAATTCGGAAGCATTCCCAACCAAAATAATCAATTACAGACGCAATTCTCACATTCGGGTAAAACCAGGGCAGCAAGGGTAATTCCGTCTTTTCCCAAGATACAAGGCTCGGATTGACCTGAAAATTAGAAAATTTTCGGGTTCTCACACTCATTCTTTCGGGGCGTCACAAACTTCCCTCCTTAAAAGAATGTCGTCCTCGGCATTCCATCTTGTACCAATCAAGTCGAGACATCCCGCAAGAATCACTAATATTTCAGACCAAACCCACAGTCCGGCATCCTAAAATTCAAGCCTAGGATACACTACAAGAATCTGAAGCCTAAGCTCTGATACCAACTGTGACGGCCCCACCTCCCCCTAAGGCGAACCAAAGGGTTCGGAGGGCCGCCTGCCCAGCTCTCGCCGGGACTCAGTCGTTCACTACAATCCTCAAATGAATTACAATATAAATCTCAAATATTACAACATGTTCTTCAATAATTACATGTCATAAGCGAAGCGGAAACTAAATTTTCAACTATACATCAAATGATTCCAAATCCAAACTGTACAAGATATATGCCATCCAGCCATATGAATAAGTACTACTCGCCCTTCCTTCGCCTTGAGCCCTGTGGAGGGGAATAAAATCATTTTGGGGTGAGCTAGAAACTCAGCGAGTAACCAGTAAAAGCAGTCATCAAATATATTTCACAATAATGCATTTCAATGATGTCATGATTCCAAGATCAAATGTACGTTTATTGCTCTCGTGAGCCAGTGAAATCATTGCACTTGAACACCTAACGCTCAAATAGATCATTTGACATTAACAGGGAGAGGGAGCCCCTTTTTGAGCTCCAGATAACATGAACATGAACCATAAACAGGGTGGAGACGTTGGTTTCCAGCACAAGACTTTTCCAGAACTCATTGAAGCCAAAATCATATCATGAATTCACATGCAAGCACGCATGAGATGTGATGTGAGACGGATCTAGACGAACACCAAGTTGGGATGATTGGCGGAACTTTGACCCTTCTAGAATCACGAGCCACGAACTAAGGAGATTCCTTAACCCACGACTAGCAAATTTAGTGAACCAAAAGTATGGATAGAAGAACGCCACAATCAAGGAGACTACTTGATTGATAAGTTCGATGAACAACTTGAGATTATTTCTCAAGTATTCAAAGGAAATTCTCTTGAGGCAAGAGAGAGTGAATAAACTCACGAATATTTTATAAAAATCTGAATTCCTTTAATGAATGAAAACCTAGGCTATATATAGCCTTACAACTTGAAAACCTAAAGTGACTTGAAAACCCTAACTCAGCTAGGCTAGGCCTTTGGCCCGATTCCACTACTCAAATCCACTATCTAATGGTCAGCATATAATCGATCCAATGAAAGCTTTAAGCTGGCCCAACATAACCCAATAAAAGCTAATTAACCAACTTAAGTTATAGTGAGCCTAGACTCTATAAATCGGATCCAACTCAACATGAGGTCTTGGACCGAATTTATTCCTAGCAAATAAAATAGAAATCTAGAAAATAAACTACTAACTATTACTAAAAGATTCAATCTCTTGCAGCCCAAAACATGGCCCATAAGCGGCCCATATTTCGTATCATTCCCCTCCTCTTATAAAAAGATTTGTCCTCAAATCGTGTTTGGAAATGAATGGTACTACAAGAGTTGGCAGTATGAAACTTCAAATCTCCACATATTGGCTCTCTTAGAATGGATGATAGTTGCATACGTCATGATTATTGTAAATCGGTGCACATGTCTCTTGGTTAGCCTGAAAATGCTCACAATCCGCCATGGGAAACTCAAGGCTTTGTTCCAACCACTCCAAAGCTCTCTAATCAGCATTGTGTCATGAATGGTCGAATTTGGACCTACACAATAAATCACACGATTAGGATTTGTAGGTATAAAATTACTTGACAGCTTACCATTCACATTCACAAGATAAGGATCTTCATAGTGATGCTCAATCAGGCTAGGAAAGTCTCGGACATGATTGTGCAAAGTTACAAAATTCATTGCAAGTTGTTGTGGGTATGGCCTATCTTGCACAAATGGAACAAGATCGAGATAGGTAGCTTTTGAACCCTCAAATTGGAGAATAAAACCAGGTTGAAAGGAATCAGAATTTGGACCAATGAGGAAAGGATTGTCACCAACAAAATAAGAAGGAAATGTATAACAAGTTTCAAGTGTAGAAACTCCCTTTGAAACTTCATTATTCCTCCCAACAAGCAAATCAGGCTCATGGTTGACGTTGAACATCAGTGGATGACAAAGAGAGACAACACCTAAGGTGCAAACTCCATGAAAAGTTTGATATTCACCAATGGATTTAGGCATAGAACATGCCAAGATCAACTCAATTTTTCCTTGCTTAACCTGCATAAAAGTAGAAACACTAAACAAAGTAGAGTCAAGATCGTTAGAAAAAACATATGATCTCACATCCTTTCTCACAATCAGCTTACTCTTAGAATTTTTAATCTCTTTTTCATGCTCAGTAGCTGACTTTTTCCCCTCATTATTCTCAACCTCTTTCTCCTTTTCAACTCCCTCGAATTTTACCTCTTCAGTCACAATTCTCTCCTCCAGCTCTTTCTTCATACTATAACGCTCATGCTCACTCTTCATGTATGCTAGATCAATACAAAGTTGCTTAGAGTTAAGCGACACAAGCCTGGTACGACGGCCATTAAATGTGAAGGAATACTTATTAGTATATCCATCATATTTGACTTCTCGATTAAACATCCACCATTGTCACAACAGCACATGCGTCACTTGAATGGGAACCACATCACACAACACCTCATCCACGTATTGACCAATACGAAAAGGAACAAGTGTGTGCTTAGTAATCCAAATATCACTACTATCACTTTGCAACTTGTAAGGGCGAAGATGATCAATGGTTGGAAGATTCAATTTCTCAACCAAGACAGTACTTGCGAGATTAACTTCACAACCCTTATCAATGGCTAAGCTGCAAACTTTATCCTTGATATGGCAACGTGTATAAAACCAATCATTTTTTTGAGCTTTGATGATTTCCAATTGCTCAGTTATCTCACGCAATGCCACAGTATTTACTCCTTTAGGCACAAGATGGTGGAGCTCCAGTTGAGCATTCGTTTGTCTCATACTTTTATTACCTGCAAAACTCAACAAAAATTAGTAGAACAGTCCTCACTTGCTCCCTTACGTGTTTCGCTCACTCTCGTGTTTTGCTCAAGTGTTTAAAACACTCTAATGATCTCACCAATTCACTGCTCAAACCACTTGTTTGTTTCCTTTGAAGAAATCAGAAATTTTCTCAAGGAAGTTCAATCAAACTTTAATCAAAATAGCTCCCAATTGTATCAAAAGAACAAGGAAACAAAAAGTAGAAATGGAAAGCTCAAGTAATGAATAAGGAATGGAAGAGGAAAGAATTGATGTACAAAGAAAAAAAGAAAGTCCAAGTACGATGATGGAGTTCCCAAGTGCTTTACTTAATTGCCCAATTGATTTTTGGAAACAGGTTAGGTGTTGGACTTATTTGGAAATTTCCTTAAAGTCGGCTAACCAAACAGAATTATTACCAAAATTTTTCCAGATTCCCTCTCCAAAAGCTTTCCTAAAGTCGGCTATAACAAATCAGAATTGTTCCAAAAAAAAATTCCAAATTTCCTTCTCTTTTGAAACCTCCCAAAGTCGGCTGCAAAACAGAATTTGGGAGCTAAAAAATTTCCAGATTTCTGCTCCTTTCAAACCTTCCAAAGTCGGCTGCAAAACAAAATTTGGTAGCTAAAAAATTTCCAGATTTCTGCTCCTTTTAAACCTTCCAAAATAGCAATTTGCTTTCCAAAAGTGAATCCAAGAATCAACCACACTGAACTTCCAAATTCTAGCCAAGTACAATTGGGTGAAGAACGCCACAATCAAGGAGACTACTTGATTGATAAGTTCGATGAACAGCTTGAGATTAATTCTCAAGTATTCAAAGGAAATTCTCTTGAGGCAAGAGAGAGTGAATAAACTCACGAATATTTTATAAAAATCTGAATTCCTTTAATGAATGAAAACCTAGGCTATATATAGCCTTACAACTTGAAAACCTAAAGTGACTTGAAAACCCTAACTCAGCTAGGCTAGGCCTTTGGCCCGATTCCACTACTCAAATCCACTATCTAATGGTCAGCATATAATCGATCCAATGAAAGCTTTAAGCTGGCCCAACATAACCCAATAAAAGCTAATTAACCAACTTAAGTTATAGTGAGCCTAGACTCTATAAATCGGATCCAACTCAACATGAGGTCTTGGACCGAATTTATTCCTAGCAAATAAAATAGAAATCTAGAAAATAAACTACTAACTATTACTAAAAGATTCAATCTCTTGCAGCCCAAAACATGGCCCATAAGCGGCCCATATTTCGTATCAAGATGTCGTCGAGTACATAATGCAAGAAACATTTCAATAATAACTTTGAAAACAGTTTAGGGTCACTCACCTCCATGGCTCAGAAACCATCCATCAAATATCATCGCCTTACTCAAATCCAAGCCTTAGATCACAAACGCAAAGCAATCAAGACCTTTAAAAGTTCGGACAGCACTTCCCCTAAATTTGCTTACTTTTCCAGCCGTCATGGCTTCATTATATTTCTCATTCAAACCCAAAGGTACACACACAACAACAAGTTCATTCAATAGCCATTCAGCAAGCTCCCAGAAGTACAAATACAAGTCAAGCTAGGGAAAAGTCCGGAAATGAAAGTTAAGCTCAAACCCAGAAAAATAGTTTTTGACATCATTTTACGGTAATGGCACCAAAGGCACTACGATTATCGAATGAAGGTCCAAGACTCACCGTTTCGAAGCTAAGAGATAGGGCTACAATGTTGAAGAAGGCAACTCTATCCAGTATCGAGTGTAACCAGGTCAAAAATGCAAGATACTACACCAGAACCGCAAAAACAGGTTCACCAATCGTATTGTGGTGCAAACATCATGAATCAACCTACCTAAATCCATATCCAGAAATTCCAAAGCCATCTGAAAGCGAAGAAACAGGGCTACATTTCATCAGAAGATCTCAACAACCAATTCGGAAGCATTCCCAACCAAAATAATCAATTACAGACGCAATTCTCACATTCGGGTAAAACCAGGGCAGCAAGGGTAATTCCGTCTTTTCCCAAGATACAAGGCTCCGATTGACCTGAAAATTAGAAAATTTTCGGGTTCTCACACTCATTCTTTCGGCGCGTCACAAACTTCCCTCCTTAAAAGAATGTCGTCCTCGACATTCCATCTTGTACCAATCAAGTCGAGACATCCCGCAAGAATCACTAATATTTCAGACCAAACCCACAGTCCGGCATCTTAAAATTCAAGCCTAGGATACACTACAAGAATCTGAAGCCTAAGCTCTGATACCAACTGTGGCGGCCCCATCTCCCCCTAAGGCGAACCAAAGGGTTCGGCGGGCCGCCTGCCCAGCTCTCGCCGGGACTCAGTCGTTCACTACAATCCTCAAATGAATTACAATATAAATCTCAAATATTACAACATGTTCTTCAATAATTACATGTCATAAGCGAAGCGGAAACTAAATTTTCAACTATACATCAAATGATTCCAAATCCAAACTGTACAAGATATATGCCATCCAGCCACATGAATAAGTACTACTCGCCCTTCCTTCGCCTTGAGCCCTGTGGAGGGGAATAAAATCGTTTTGGGGTGAGCTAGAAACTCAGCGAGTAACCAGTAAAAGCAGTCATCAAATATATTTCACAATAATGCATTTCAATGATGTCATGATTCCAAGATCAAATGTACGTTTATTGGTCTCGTGAGCCAGTGAAATCATTGCACTTGAACACCCAACGCTCAAATAGATCATTTGACATTAACAGGGAGAGGGAGCCCCTTTTTGAGCTCCAGATAACATGAACATGAACCATAAACAGGGTGGAGACGTTGGTTTCCAGCACAAGACTTTTCCAGAACTCATTGAAGCCAAAATCATATCATGAATTCACATGCAAGCACGCATGAGATGTCGTCGAGTAAATAATGCAAGAAACATTTCAATAATAACTTTGAAAACAGTTTAGGGTCACTCACCTCCATGGCTCAGAAACCATCCATCAAATATCATCGCCTTACTCAAATCCAAGCCTTAGATCACAAACGCAAAGCAATCAAGACCTTTAAAAGTTCGGACAGCACTTCCCCTAAATTTGCTTACTTTTCCAGCCGTCATGGCTTCATTATATTTCTCATTCAAACCCAAAGGTACACACACAACAACAAGTTCATTCAATAGCCATTCAGCAAGCTCCCAGAAGTACAAATACAAGTCAAGCTAGGGAAAAGTCCGGAAATGAAAGTTAAGCTCAAACCCAGAAAAATAGTTTTTGACATCATTTTGCGGTAATGGCACCAAAGGCACTACGATTATCGAATGAAGGTCCAAGACCCACCGTTTCGAAGCTAAGAGATAGGGCTACAATGTTGAAGAAGGCAACTCTATCCTGTATCGAGTGTAACCAGGTCAAAAATGCAAGATACTACACCAGAACCGCAAAAAAAGGTTCACCAATCGCATTGTGGTACAAACATCATGAATCAACCTACCTAAGTCCATATCCAGAAATTCCAAAGCCATCTGAAAGCGAAGAAACAGGGCTACATTTCATCAGAAGATCTCAACAACCAATTCGGAAGCATTCCTAACCAAAATAATCAATTACAGACGCAATTCTCACATTCGGGTAAAACCAGGGCAGTAAGGGTAATTCCGTCTTTTCCCAAGATACAAGGCTCCGATTGACCTGAAAATTAGAAAATTTTCGGGTTCTCACACTCATTCTTTCGGGGCGTCACAAACTTCCCTCCTTAAAAGAATGTCGTCCTCGACATTCCATCTTGTACCAATCAAGTCGAGACATCCCGCAAGAATCACTAATATTTCAGACCAAACCCACAGTCCGGCATCTTAAAATTCAAGCCTAGGATACACTACAAGAATCTGAAGCCTAAGCTCTGATACCAACTGTGGCGGCCCCATCTCCCCCTAAGGCGAACCAAAGGGTTCGGCGGGCCGCCTGTCCAGCTCTCGCCGGGACTCAGTCGTTCACTACAATCCTCAAATGAATTACAATATAAATCTCAAATATTACAACATGTTCTTCAATAATTACATGTCATAAGCGAAGCGGAAACTAAATTTTCAACTATACATCAAATGATTCCAAATCCAAACTGTACAAGATATATGCCATACAGCCACATGAATAAGTACTACTCGCCCTTCCTTCGCCTTGAGCCCTGTGGAGGGGAATAAAATCGTTTTGGGGTGAGTTAGAAACTCAGCGAGTAACCAGTAAAAGCAGTTATCAAATATATTTCACAATAATGCATTTCAATGATGTCATGATTCCAAGATCAAATGTACGTTTATTGCTCTCGTGAGCCAGTGAAATAATTGCACTTGAACACCCAACGCTCAAATAGATCATTTGACATTAACAGGGAGAGGGAGCCCCTTTTTGAGCTCCAGATAACATGAACATGAACCATAAACAGGGTGGAGACGTTGGTTTCCAGCACAAGACTTTTCCAGAACTCATTGAAGCCAAAATCATATCATGAATTCACATGCAAGCACGCATGAGATGTCGTCGAGTAAATAATGCAAGAAACATTTCAATAATAACTTTGAAAATAGTTTAGGGTCACTCACCTCCATGGCTCAGAAACCATCCATCAAATATCATCGCCTTACTCAAATCCAAGCCTTAGATCACAAACGCAAAGAAATCAAGACCTTTAAAAGTTCGGACAGCACTTCCCCTAAATTTGCTTACTTTTCCAGCCGTCATGGCTTCATTATATTTCTCATTCAAACCCAAAGGTACACACATAACAACAAGTTCATTCAATAGCCATTCAGCAAGCTCCCAGAAGTACAAATACAAGTCAAGCTAGGGAAAAGTCCGGAAATGAAAGTTAAGCTCAAACCCAGAAAAATAGTTTTTGACATCATTTTGCGGTAATGGCACCAAAGGCACTACGATTATCGAATGAAGGTCCAAGACCCACCGTTTCGAAGCTAAGAGATAGGGCTACAATGTTGAAGAAGGCAACTCTATCCAGTATCGAGTGTAACCAAGTCAAAAATGCAAGATACTACACCAGAACCGCAAAAACAGGTTCACCAATCGCATTGTGGTGCAAACATCATGAATCAACCTACCTAAGTCCATATCCAGAAATTCCAAAGCCATCTGAAAGCGAAGAAACAGGGCTACATTTCATCAGAAGATCTCAACAACAAATTCGGAAGCATTCCCAACCAAAATAATCAATTACAGACGCAATTCTCACATTCGGGTAAAACCAGGGCAGCAAGGGTAATTCCGTCTTTTCCCAAGATACAAGGCTCGGATTGACCTGAAAATTAGAAAATTTTCGGGTTCTCACACTCATTCTTTCGGGGCGTCACAAACTTCCCTCCTTAAAAGAATGTCGTCCTCGGCATTCCATCTTGTACCAATCAAGTCGAGACATCCCGCAAGAATCACTAATATTTCAGACCAAACCCACAGTCCGGCATCCTAAAATTCAAGCCTAGGATACACTACAAGAATCTGAAGCCTAAGCTCTGATACCAACTGTGACGGCCCCACCTCCCCCTAAGGCGAACCAAAGGGTTCGGCGGGCCGCCTGCCCAGCTCTCGCCGGGACTCAGTCGTTCACTACAATCCTCAAATGAATTACAATATAAATCTCAAATATTACAACATGTTCTTCAATAATTACATGTCATAAGCGAAGCGGAAACTAAATTTTCAACTATACATCAAATGATTCCAAATCCAAACTGTACAAGATATATGCCATCCAGCCACATGAATAAGTACTACTCGCCCTTCCTTCGCCTTGAGCCCTGTGGAGGGGAATAAAATCATTTTGGGGTGAGCTAGAAACTCAGCGAGTAACCAGTAAAAGCAGTCATCAAATATATTTCACAATAATGCATTTCAATGATGTCATGATTCCAAGATCAAATGTACGTTTATTGCTCTCGTGAGCCAGTGAAATCATTGCACTTGAACACCCAACGCTCAAATAGATCATTTGACATTAACAGGGAGAGGGAGCCCCTTTTTGAGCTCCAGATAACATGAACATGAACCATAAACAGGGTGGAGACGTCGGTTTCCAGCACAAGACTTTTTCAGAACTCATTGAAGCCAAAATCATATCATGAATTCACATGCAAGCACGCATGAGATGTCGTCGAGTAAATAATGCAAGAAACATTTCAATAATAACTTTGAAAATAGTTTAGGGTCACTCACCTCCATGGCTCAGAAACCATCCATCAAATATCATCGCCTTACTCAAATCCAAGCCTTAAATCACAAACGCAAAGAAATCAAGACCTTTAAAAGTTCGGACAGCACTTCCCCTAAATTTGCTTACTTTTCCAGCCGTCATGGCTTCATTATATTTCTCATTCAAACCCAAAGGTACACACATAACAACAAGTTCATTCAATAGCCATTCAGCAAGCTCCCAGAAGTACAAATACAAGTCAAGCTAGGGAAAAGTCCGGAAATGAAAGTTAAGCTCAAACCCAGAAAAATAGTTTTTGACATCATTTTGCGGTAATGGCACCAAAGGCACTACGATTATCGAATGAAGGTCCAAGACCCACCGTTTCGAAGCTAAGAGATAGGGCTACAATGTTGAAGAAGGCAACTCTATCCAGTATCGAGTGTAACCAAGTCAAAAATGCAAGATACTACACCAGAACCGCAAAAACAGGTTCACCAATCGCATTGTGGTGCAAACATCATGAATCAACCTACCTAAGTCCATATCCAGAAATTCCAAAGCCATCTGAAAGCGAAGAAATAGGGCTACATTTCATCAGAAGATCTCAACAACCAATTCAGAAGCATTCCCAACCAAAATAATCAATTACAGACGCAATTCTCACATTCGGGTAAAACCAGGGCAGCAAGGGTAATTCCGTCTTTTCACAAGATACAAGGCTCGGATTGACCTGAAAATTAGAAAATTTTCGAGTTCTCACACTCATTCTTTCGGGGCGTCACAAACTTCCCTCCTTAAAAGAATGTCGTCCTCGACATTCCATCTTGTACCAATCAAGTCGAGACATCCCGCAAGAATCACTAAGATTTCAGACCAAACCCACAGTCCGGCATCCTAAAATTCAAGCCTAGGATACACTACAAGAATCTGAAGCCTAAGCTCTGATACCAACTGTGACGGCCCCACCTCCCCCTAAGGCGAACCAAAGGGTTCGGCGGGCCGCCTGCCCAGCTCTCGCCGGGACTCAGTCGTTCACTACAATCCTCAAATGAATTACAATATAAATCTCAAATATTACAACATGTTCTTCAATAATTACATGTCATAAGCGAAGCGGAAACTAAATTTTCAACTATACATCAAATGATTCCAAATCCAAACTGTACAAGATATATGCCATCCAGCCACATGAATAAGTACTACTCGCCCTTCCTTCGCCTTGAGCCCTGTGGAGGGGAATAAAATCGTTTTGGGGTGAGCTAGAAACTCAGCGAGTAACCAGTAAAAGCAGTCATCAAATATATTTCACAATAATGCATTTCAATGATGTCATGATTCCAAGATCAAATGTACGTTTATTGCTCTCGTGAGCCAGTGAAATCATTGCACTTGAACACCCAACGCTCAAATAGATCATTTGACATTAACAGGGAGAGGGAGCCCCTTTTTGAGCTCCAGATAACATGAACATGAACCATAAACAGGGTGGAGACGTCGGTTTCCAGCACAAGACTTTTTCAGAACTCATTGAAGCCAAAATCATATCATGAATTCACATGCAAGCACGCATGAGATGTCGTCGAGTAAATAATGCAAGAAACATTTCAATAATAACTTTGAAAATAGTTTAGGGTCACTCACCTCCATGGCTCAGAAACCATCCATCAAATATCATCGCCTTACTCAAATCCAAGCCTTAGATCACAAACGCAAAGAAATCAAGACCTTTAAAAGTTCGGACAGCACTTCCCCTAAATTTGCTTACTTTTCCAGCCGTCATGGCTTCATTATATTTCTCATTCAAACCCAAAGGTACACACATAACAACAAGTTCATTCAATAGCCATTCAGCAAGCTCCCAGAAGTACAAATACAAGTCAAGCTAGGGAAAAGTCCGGAAATGAAAGTTAAGCTCAAACCCAGAAAAATAGTTTTTGACGGCCCAACCTCCCCCTAAGGCGAACCACAGGGTTCGGCGGGCCGCCTGCCCAGCTCTCGCCGGGACTCAGTCGTTCACTACAATCCTCAAATGAATTACAATATAAATCTCAAATATTACAACATGTTCTTCAATAATTACATGTCATAAGCGAAGCGGAAACTAAATTTTCAACTATACATCAAATGATTCCAAATTCAAACTGTACTAGATATATGCCATCCAGCCACATGAATAAGTACTACTCGCCCTTCCTTCGCCTTGAGCCCTGTGGAGGGGAATAAAATCATTTTGGGGTGAGCTAGAAGCTCAGCGAGTAACCAGTAAAAGCAGTCATCAAATATATTTCACAATAATGCATTTCAATGATGTCATGATTCCAAGATCAAATGTACGTTTATTGCTCTCGTGAGACAGTGAAATCATTGCACTTGAACACCCAACGCTCAAATAGATCATTTGACATTAACAGTGAAAGGGAGCCCCTTTTTGAGCTCCAGATAACATGAACATGAACCATAAACAGGGTGGAGACGTTGGTGTCCAGCACAAGACTTTCCCAGAACTCATTGAAGCCAAAATCATATCATGAATTCACATGCAAGCACGCATGAGATGCCGTCGAGTAAATAATGCAAGAAACATTTCAATAATAACTTTGAAAACAGTTTAGGGTCACTCACCTCCATGGATCAGAAACCATCCATCAAATATCATCGCCTTACTCAAATCCAAACCTTAGATCACAAACGCAAAGCAATCAAGCCCTTTAAAAGTTCGGACAGCACTTCCCCTAAATTTGCTTCCTTTTCCAGCCGTCATGGCTTCATTATATTTCTCATTCAAACCCAAAGGTACACACACAACAACAAGTTCATTCAATAGCCATTCAGCAAGCTCCCAGAAGTACAAATACAAGTCAAGCTAGGGAAAAGTCCGGAAATGAAAGTTAAGCTCAAACCCAGAAAAATAGTTTTTGCCATCATTTTGCGGTAATGGCACCAAAGGCACTACGATTATCGGATGATGGTCCAAGACCCACCGTTTCGAAGCTAAGAGATCGGGCTACAATGTTGAAGAAGGCAACTCTGTCCAGTATCGAGTGTAACCAGGTAAAAAATGCAAGATACTACACCAGAACCGCAAAAACAGGTTCACCAATCGCATTGTGGTGCAAACATCATGAATCAACCTACCTAAGTCCAAATCCAGAAATTCCAAAGCCATCCGAAAGTTAAGAAACAGGGCTACATTTCATCAGAAGACCTCAACAACCAATTCGGAAGCATTCCCAACCAAAATAATCAATTACAGACGCAATTCTCACATTCGGGTAAAACCAGGGCAGCAAGGGTAATTCCGTCTTTTCACAAGATACAAGGCTCGGATTGACCTGAAAATTAAAAAATTTTCGGGTTCTCACACTCATTCTTTCGGGGCGTCACAAACTTCCCTCCTTAAAAGAATGTCGTCCTCGACATTCCATCTTGTACCAATCAAGTCGAGACATCCCGCAAGAATCACTAATATTTCAGACCAAACCCACAGTCCGACATCCTAAAATTCAAGCCTAGGATACACTACAAGAATCTGAAGCCTAAGCTCTGATACCAACTGTGACGGCCCAACCTCCCCCTAAGGCGAACCACAGGGTTCGGGGGGCCGCCTGCCCAGCTCTCGCCGAGACTCAGTCGTTGACTACAATCCTCAAATGAATTACAATATAAATCTCAAATATTACAACATGTTCTTCAATAATTACATGTCATAAGCGAAGCGGAAACTAAATTTTCAACTATACATCAAATGATTCCAAATCCAAACTGTACAAGATATATGCCATCCAGCCACATGAATAAGTACTACTCGCCCTTCCTTCACCTTGAGCCCTGTGGAGGGGAATAAAATCATTTTGGGGTGAGCTAGAAGCTCAGCGAGTAACCAGTAAAAGCAGTCATCAAATATATTTCACAATAATGCATTTCAATGATGTCATGATTCCAAGATCAAATGTACGTTTATTGCTCTCGTGAGACAGTGAAATCATTGCACTTGAACACCCAATGCTCAAATAGATCATTTGACATTAACAGTGAAAGGGAGCCCCTTTTTGAGCTCCAGATAACATGAACATGAACCATAAACAGGGTGGAGACGTTGGTGTCCAGCACAAGACTTTTCCAGAACTCATTGAAGCCAAAATCATATCATGAATTCACATGCAAGCACGCATGAGATGCCGTCGAGTAAATAATGCAAGAAACATTTCAATAATAACTTTGAAAACAGTTTAGGGTCACTCACCTCCATGGATCAGAAACCATCCATCAAATATCATCGCCTTACTCAAATCCAAGCCTTAGATCACAAACGCAAAGCAATCAAGCCCTTTAAAAGTTCCGACAGCACTTCCCCTAAATTTGCTTCCTTTTCCAGCCGTCATGGCTTCATTATATTTCTCATTCAAACCCAAAGGTACACACACAACAACAAGTTCATTCAATAGCCATTCAGCAAGCTCCCAGAAGTACAAATACAAGTCAAGCTAGGGAAAAGTCCGGAAATGAAAGTTAAGCTCAAACCCAGAAAAATAGTTTTTGCCATCATTTTGCGGTAATGGCACCAAAGGCACTACGATTATCGGATGAAGCTCCAAGACCCACCGTTTCGAAGCTAAGAGATCGGGCTACAATGTTGAAGAAGGCAACTCTGTCCAGTATCGAGTGTAACCAGGTAAAAAATGCAAGATACTACACCAGAACCGCAAAAACAGGTTCACCAATCGCATTGTGGTGCAAACATCATGAATCAACCTACCTAAGTCCAAATCCAGAAATTCCAAAGCCATCCGAAAGTTAAGAAACAGGGCTACATTTCATCAGAAGACCTCAACAACCAATTCGGAAGCATTCCCAACCAAAATAATCAATTACAGACGCAATTCTCACATTCGGGTAAAACCAGGGCAGCAAGGGTAATTCCGTCTTTTCACAAGATACAAGGCTCGGATTGACCTGAAAATTAGAAAATTTTCGGGTTCTCACACTCATTCTTTCGGGGCGTCACAAACTTCCCTCCTTAAAAGAATGTCGTCCTCGACATTCCATCTTGTACCAATCAAGTCGAGACATCCCGCAAGAATCACTAATATTTCAGACCAAACCCACAGTCCGACATCCTAAAATTCAAGCCTAGGATACACTACAAGAATCTGAAGCCTAAGCTCTGATACCAACTGTGACGGCCCAACCTCCCCCTAAGGCGAACCACAGGGTTCGGCGGGCCGCCTGCCCAGCTCTCGCCGAGACTCAGTCGTTCACTACAATCCTCAAATGAATTACAATATAAATCTCAAATATTACAACATGTTCTTCAATAATTACATGTCATAAGCGAAGCGGAAACTAAATTTTCAACTATACATCAAATGATTCCAAATCCAAACTGTACAAGATATATGCCATCCAGCCACATGAATAAGTACTACTCGCCCTTCCTTCGCCTTGAGCCCTGTGGAGGGGAATAAAATCGTTTTGGGGTGAGCTAGAAGCTCAGCGAGTAACCAGTAAAAGCAGTCATCAAATATATTTCACAATAATGCATTTCAATGATGTCATGATTCCAAGATCAAATGTACGTTTATTGCTCTCGTGAGACAGTGAAATCATTGCACTTGAACACCCAACGCTCAAATAGATCATTTGACATTAACAGTGAAAGGGAGCCCCTTTTTGAGCTCCAGATAACATGAACATGAACCATAAACAGGGTGGAGACGTTGGTGTCCAGCACAAGACTTTCCCAGAACTCATTGAAGCCAAAATCATATCATGAATTCACATGCAAGCACGCATGAGATGCCGTCGAGTAAATAATGCAAGAAACATTTCAATAATAACTTTGAAAACAGTTTAGGGTCACTCACCTCCATGGATCAGAAACCATCCATCAAATATCATCGCCTTACTCAAATCCAAACCTTAGATCACAAACGCAAAGCAATCAAGCCCTTTAAAAGTTCGGACAGCACTTCCCCTAAATTTGCTTCCTTTTCCAGCCGTCATGGCTTCATTATATTTCTCATTCAAACCCAAAGGTACACACACAACAACAAGTTCATTCAATAGCCATTCAGCAAGCTCCCAGAAGTACAAATACAAGTCAAGCTAGGGAAAAGTCCGGAAATGAAAGTTAAGCTCAAACCCAGAAAAATAGTTTTTGCCATCATTTTGCGGTAATGGCACCAAAGGCACTACGATTATCGGATGAAGCTCCAAGACCCACCGTTTCGAAGCTAAGAGATCGGGCTACAATGTTGAAGAAGGCAACTCTGTCCAGTATCGAGTGTAACCAGGTAAAAAATTCAAGATACTACACCAGAACCGCAAAAACAGGTTCACCAATCGCATTGTGGTGCAAACATCATGAATCAACCTACCTAAGTCCAAATCCAGAAATTCCAAAGCCATCCGAAAGCTAAGAAATAGGGCTACATTTCATCAGAAGACCTCAACAACCAATTCGGAAGCATTCCCAACCAAAATAATCAATTACAGACGCAATTCTCACATTCGGGTAAAACCAGGGACGCAAGGGTAATTCCGTCTTTTCACAAGATACAAGGCTCGGATTGACCTGAAAATTAAAAAATTTTCGGGTTCTCACACTCATTCTTTCGGGGCGTCACAAACTTCCCTCCTTAAAAGAATGTCGTCCTCGACATTCCATCTTGTACCAATCAAGTCGAGACATCCCGCAAGAATCACTAATATTTCAGACCAAACCCACAGTCCGACATCCTAAAATTCAAGCCTAGGATACACTACAAGAATCTGAAGCCTAAGCTCTGATACCAACTGTGACGGCCCAACCTCCCCCTAAGGCGAACCACAGGGTTCGGGGGGCCGCCTGCCCAGCTCTCGCCGAGACTCAGTCGTTCACTACAATCCTCAAATGAATTACAATATAAATCTCAAATATTACAACATGTTCTTCAATAATTACATGTCATAAGCGAAGCGGAAACTAAATTTTCAACTATACATCAAATGATTCCAAATCCAAACTGTACAAGATATATGCCATCCAGCCACATGAATAAGTACTACTCGCCCTTCCTTCGCCTTGAGCCCTGTGGAGGGGAATAAAATCATTTTGGGGTGAGCTAGAAGCTCAGCGAGTAACCAGTAAAAGCAGTCATCAAATATATTTCACAATAATGCATTTCAATGATGTCATGATTCCAAGATCAAATGTACGTTTATTGCTCTCGTGAGACAGTGAAATCATTGCACTTGAACACCCAACGCTCAAATAGATCATTTGACATTAACAGTGAAAGGGAGCCCCTTTTTGAGCTCCAGATAACATGAACATGAACCATAAACAGGGTGGAGACGTTGGTGTCCAGCACAAGACTTTCCCAGAACTCATTGAAGCCAAAATCATATCATGAATTCACATGCAAGCACGCATGAGATGCCGTCGAGTAAATAATGCAAGAAACATTTCAATAATAACTTTGAAAACAGTTTAGGGTCACTCACCTCCATGGATCAGAAACCATCCATCAAATATCATCGCCTTACTCAAATCCAAGCCTTAGATCACAAACGCAAAGCAATCAAGCCCTTTAAAAGTTCGGACAGCACTTCCCCTAAATTTGCTTCCTTTTCCAGCCGTCATGGCTTCATTATATTTCTCATTCAAACCCAAAGGTACACACACAACAACAAGTTCATTCAATAGCCATTCAGCAAGCTCCCAGAAGTACAAATACAAGTCAAGCTAGGGAAAAGTCCGGAAATGAAAGTTAAGCTCAAACCCAGAAAAATAGTTTTTGCCATCATTTTGCGGTAATGGCACCAAAGGCACTACGATTATCGGATGAAGCTCCAAGACCCACCGTTTCGAAGCTAAGAGATCGGGCTACAATGTTGAAGAAGGCAACTCTGTCCAGTATCGAGTGTAACCAGGTAAAAAATGCAAGATACTACACCAGAACCGCAAAAACAGGTTCACCAATCGCATTGTGGTGCAAACATCATGAATCAACCTACCTAAGTCCAAATCCAGAAATTCCAAAGCCATCCGAAAGTTAAGAAACAGGGCTACATTTCATCAGAAGACCTCAACAACCAATTCGGAAGCATTCCCAACCAAAATAATCAATTACAGACGCAATTCTCACATTCGGGTAAAACCAGGGCAGCAAGGGTAATTCCGTCTTTTCACAAGATACAAGGCTCGGATTGACCTGAAAATTAGAAAATTTTCGGGTTCTCACACTCATTCTTTCGGGGCGTCACAAACTTCCCTCCTTAAAAGAATGTCGTCCTCGACATTCCATCTTGTACCAATCAAGTCGAGACATCCCGCAAGAATCACTAATATTTCAGACCAAACCCACAGTCCGACATCCTAAAATTCAAGCCTAGGATACACTACAAGAATCTGAAGCCTAAGCTCTGATACCAACTGTGACGGCCCAACCTCCCCCTAAGGCGAACCACAGGGTTCGGCGGGCCGCCTGCCCAGCTCTCGCCGAGACTCAGTCGTTCACTACAATCCTCAAATGAATTACAATATAAATCTCAAATATTACAACATGTTCTTCAATAATTACATGTCATAAGCGAAGCGGAAACTAAATTTTCAACTATACATCAAATGATTCCAAATCCAAACTGTACAAGATATATGCCATCCAGCCACATGAATAAGTACTACTCGCCCTTCCTTCGCCTTGAGCCCTGTGGAGGGGAATAAAATCGTTTTGGGGTGAGCTAGAAGCTCAGCGAGTAACCAGTAAAAGCAGTCATCAAATATATTTCACAATAATGCATTTCAATGATGTCATGATTCCAAGATCAAATGTACGTTTATTGCTCTCGTGAGACAGTGAAATCATTGCACTTGAACACCCAACGCTCAAATAGATCATTTGACATTAA
This sequence comes from Coffea arabica, assembly GCF_036785885.1. Lineage (NCBI taxonomy): Eukaryota > Viridiplantae > Streptophyta > Magnoliopsida > Gentianales > Rubiaceae > Coffea > Coffea arabica. The sequence goes on along the minus strand of NC_092318.1, from coordinate 17,728,179 downwards.
CAGTGAAAGGGAGCCCCTTTTTGAGCTCCAGATAACATGAACATGAACCATAAACAGGGTGGAGACGTTGGTGTCCAGCACAAGACTTTCCCAGAACTCATTGAAGCCAAAATCATATCATGAATTCACATGCAAGCACGCATGAGATGCCGTCGAGTAAATAATGCAAGAAACATTTCAATAATAACTTTGAAAACAGTTTAGGGTCACTCACCTCCATGGATCAGAAACCATCCATCAAATATCATCGCCTTACTCAAATCCAAACCTTAGATCACAAACGCAAAGCAATCAAGCCCTTTAAAAGTTCGGACAGCACTTCCCCTAAATTTGCTTCCTTTTCCAGCCGTCATGGCTTCATTATATTTCTCATTCAAACCCAAAGGTACACACACAACAACAAGTTCATTCAATAGCCATTCAGCAAGCTCCCAGAAGTACAAATACAAGTCAAGCTAGGGAAAAGTCCGGAAATGAAAGTTAAGCTCAAACCCAGAAAAATAGTTTTTGCCATCATTTTGCGGTAATGGCACCAAAGGCACTACGATTATCGGATGAAGCTCCAAGACCCACCGTTTCGAAGCTAAGAGATCGGGCTACAATGTTGAAGAAGGCAACTCTGTCCAGTATCGAGTGTAACCAGGTAAAAAATGCAAGATACTACACCAGAACCGCAAAAACAGGTTCACCAATCGCATTGTGGTGCAAACATCATGAATCAACCTACCTAAGTCCAAATCCAGAAATTCCAAAGCCATCCGAAAGCTAAGAAATAGGGCTACATTTCATCAGAAGACCTCAACAACCAATTCGGAAGCATTCCCAACCAAAATAATCAATTACAGACGCAATTCTCACATTCGGGTAAAACCAGGGACGCAAGGGTAATTCCGTCTTTTCACAAGATACAAGGCTCGGATTGACCTGAAAATTAAAAAATTTTCGGGTTCTCACACTCATTCTTTCGGGGCGTCACAAACTTCCCTCCTTAAAAGAATGTCGTCCTCGACATTCCATCTTGTACCAATCAAGTCGAGACATCCCGCAAGAATCACTAATATTTCAGACCAAACCCACAGTCCGACATCCTAAAATTCAAGCCTAGGATACACTACAAGAATCTGAAGCCTAAGCTCTGATACCAACTGTGACGGCCCAACCTCCCCCTAAGGCGAACCACAGGGTTCGGGGGGCCGCCTGCCCAGCTCTCGCCGAGACTCAGTCGTTCACTACAATCCTCAAATGAATTACAATATAAATCTCAAATATTACAACATGTTCTTCAATAATTACATGTCATAAGCGAAGCGGAAACTAAATTTTCAACTATACATCAAATGATTCCAAATCCAAACTGTACAAGATATATGCCATCCAGCCACATGAATAAGTACTACTCGCCCTTCCTTCGCCTTGAGCCCTGTGGAGGGGAATAAAATCGTTTTGGGGTGAGCTAGAAGCTCAGCGAGTAACCAGTAAAAGCAGTCATCAAATATATTTCACAATAATGCATTTCAATGATGTCATGATTCCAAGATCAAATGTACGTTTATTGCTCTCGTGAGACAGTGAAATCATTGCACTTGAACACCCAACGCTCAAATAGATCATTTGACATTAACAGTGAAAGGGAGCCCCTTTTTGAGCTCCAGATAACATGAACATGAACCATAAACAGGGTGGAGACGTTGGTGTCCAGCACAAGACTTTCCCAGAACTCATTGAAGCCAAAATCATATCATGAATTCACATGCAAGCACGCATGAGATGCCGTCGAGTAAATAATGCAAGAAACATTTCAATAATAACTTTGAAAACAGTTTAGGGTCACTCACCTCCATGGATCAGAAACCATCCATCAAATATCATCGCCTTACTCAAATCCAAGCCTTAGATCACAAACGCAAAGCAATCAAGCCCTTTAAAAGTTCGGACAGCACTTCCCCTAAATTTGCTTCCTTTTCCAGCCGTCATGGCTTCATTATATTTCTCATTCAAACCCAAAGGTACACACACAACAACAAGTTCATTCAATAGCCATTCAGCAAGCTCCCAGAAGTACAAATACAAGTCAAGCTAGGGAAAAGTCCGGAAATGAAAGTTAAGCTCAAACCCAGAAAAATAGTTTTTGCCATCATTTTGCGGTAATGGCACCAAAGGCACTACGATTATCGGATGAAGCTCCAAGACCCACCGTTTCGAAGCTAAGAGATCGGGCTACAATGTTGAAGAAGGCAACTCTGTCCAGTATCGAGTGTAACCAGGTAAAAAATGCAAGATACTACACCAGAACCGCAAAAACAGGTTCACCAATCGCATTGTGGTGCAAACATCATGAATCAACCTACCTAAGTCCAAATCCAGAAATTCCAAAGCCATCCGAAAGTTAAGAAACAGGGCTACATTTCATCAGAAGACCTCAACAACCAATTCGGAAGCATTCCCAACCAAAATAATCAATTACAGACGCAATTCTCACATTCGGGTAAAACCAGGGCAGCAAGGGTAATTCCGTCTTTTCACAAGATACAAGGCTCGGATTGACCTGAAAATTAAAAAATTTTCGGGTTCTCACACTCATTCTTTCGGGGCGTCACAAACTTCCCTCCTTAAAAGAATGTCGTCCTCGACATTCCATCTTGTACCAATCAAGTCGAGACATCCCGCAAGAATCACTAATATTTCAGACCAAACCCACAGTCCGACATCCTAAAATTCAAGCCTAGGATACACTACAAGAATCTGAAGCCTAAGCTCTGATACCAACTGTGACGGCCCAACCTCCCCCTAAGGCGAACCACAGGGTTCGGCGGGCCGCCTGCCCAGCTCTCGCCGAGACTCAGTCGTTCACTACAATCCTCAAATGAATTACAATATAAATCTCAAATATTACAACATGTTCTTCAATAATTACATGTCATAAGCGAAGCGGAAACTAAATTTTCAACTATACATCAAATGATTCCAAATCCAAACTGTACAAGATATATGCCATCCAGCCACATGAATAAGTACTACTCGCCCTTCCTTCGCCTTGAGCCCTGTGGAGGGGAATAAAATCGTTTTGGGGTGAGCTAGAAGCTCAGCGAGTAACCAGTAAAAGCAGTCATCAAATATATTTCACAATAATGCATTTCAATGATGTCATGATTCCAAGATCAAATGTACGTTTATTGCTCTCGTGAGACAGTGAAATCATTGCACTTGAACACCCAACGCTCAAATAGATCATTTGACATTAACAGTGAAAGGGAGCCCCTTTTTGAGCTCCAGATAACATGAACATGAACCATAAACAGGGTGGAGACGTTGGTGTCCAGCACAAGACTTTCCCAGAACTCATTGAAGCCAAAATCATATCATGAATTCACATGCAAGCACGCATGAGATGCCGTCGAGTAAATAATGCAAGAAACATTTCAATAATAACTTTGAAAACAGTTTAGGGTCACTCACCTCCATGGATCAGAAACCATCCATCAAATATCATCGCCTTACTCAAATCCAAACCTTAGATCACAAACGCAAAGCAATCAAGCCCTTTAAAAGTTCGGACAGCACTTCCCCTAAATTTGCTTCCTTTTCCAGCCGTCATGGCTTCATTATATTTCTCATTCAAACCCAAAGGTACACACACAACAACAAGTTCATTCAATAGCCATTCAGCAAGCTCCCAGAAGTACAAATACAAGTCAAGCTAGGGAAAAGTCCGGAAATGAAAGTTAAGCTCAAACCCAGAAAAATAGTTTTTGCCATCATTTTGCGGTAATGGCACCAAAGGCACTACGATTATCGGATGAAGCTCCAAGACCCACCGTTTCGAAGCTAAGAGATCGGGCTACAATGTTGAAGAAGGCAACTCTGTCCAGTATCGAGTGTAACCAGGTAAAAAATGCAAGATACTACACCAGAACCGCAAAAACAGGTTCACCAATCGCATTGTGGTGCAAACATCATGAATCAACCTACCTAAGTCCAAATCCAGAAATTCCAAAGCCATCCGAAAGCTAAGAAATAGGGCTACATTTCATCAGAAGACCTCAACAACCAATTCGGAAGCATTCCCAACCAAAATAATCAATTACAGACGCAATTCTCACATTCGGGTAAAACCAGGGACGCAAGGGTAATTCCGTCTTTTCACAAGATACAAGGCTCGGATTGACCTGAAAATTAAAAAATTTTCGGGTTCTCACACTCATTCTTTCGGGGCGTCACAAACTTCCCTCCTTAAAAGAATGTCGTCCTCGACATTCCATCTTGTACCAATCAAGTCGAGACATCCCGCAAGAATCACTAATATTTCAGACCAAACCCACAGTCCGACATCCTAAAATTCAAGCCTAGGATACACTACAAGAATCTGAAGCCTAAGCTCTGATACCAACTGTGACGGCCCAACCTCCCCCTAAGGCGAACCACAGGGTTCGGGGGGCCGCCTGCCCAGCTCTCGCCGAGACTCAGTCGTTCACTACAATCCTCAAATGAATTACAATATAAATCTCAAATATTACAACATGTTCTTCAATAATTACATGTCATAAGCGAAGCGGAAACTAAATTTTCAACTATACATCAAATGATTCCAAATCCAAACTGTACAAGATATATGCCATCCAGCCACATGAATAAGTACTACTCGCCCTTCCTTCGCCTTGAGCCCTGTGGAGGGGAATAAAATCGTTTTGGGGTGAGCTAGAAGCTCAGCGAGTAACCAGTAAAAGCAGTCATCAAATATATTTCACAATAATGCATTTCAATGATGTCATGATTCCAAGATCAAATGTACGTTTATTGCTCTCGTGAGACAGTGAAATCATTGCACTTGAACACCCAACGCTCAAATAGATCATTTGACATTAACAGTGAAAGGGAGCCCCTTTTTGAGCTCCAGATAACATGAACATGAACCATAAACAGGGTGGAGACGTTGGTGTCCAGCACAAGACTTTCCCAGAACTCATTGAAGCCAAAATCATATCATGAATTCACATGCAAGCACGCATGAGATGCCGTCGAGTAAATAATGCAAGAAACATTTCAATAATAACTTTGAAAACAGTTTAGGGTCACTCACCTCCATGGATCAGAAACCATCCATCAAATATCATCGCCTTACTCAAATCCAAACCTTAGATCACAAACGCAAAGCAATCAAGCCCTTTAAAAGTTCGGACAGCACTTCCCCTAAATTTGCTTCCTTTTCCAGCCGTCATGGCTTCATTATATTTCTCATTCAAACCCAAAGGTACACACACAACAACAAGTTCATTCAATAGCCATTCAGCAAGCTCCCAGAAGTACAAATACAAGTCAAGCTAGGGAAAAGTCCGGAAATGAAAGTTAAGCTCAAACCCAGAAAAATAGTTTTTGCCATCATTTTGCGGTAATGGCACCAAAGGCACTACGATTATCGGATGAAGCTCCAAGACCCACCGTTTCGAAGCTAAGAGATCGGGCTACAATGTTGAAGAAGGCAACTCTGTCCAGTATCGAGTGTAACCAGGTAAAAAATGCAAGATACTACACCAGAACCGCAAAAACAGGTTCACCAATCGCATTGTGGTGCAAACATCATGAATCAACCTACCTAAGTCCAAATCCAGAAATTCCAAAGCCATCCGAAAGCTAAGAAATAGGGCTACATTTCATCAGAAGACCTCAACAACCAATTCGGAAGCATTCCCAACCAAAATAATCAATTACAGACGCAATTCTCACATTCGGGTAAAACCAGGGCAGCAAGGGTAATTCCGTCTTTTCACAAGATACAAGGCTCGGATTGACCTGAAAATTAAAAAATTTTCGGGTTCTCACACTCATTCTTTCGGGGCGTCACAAACTTCCCTCCTTAAAAGAATGTCGTCCTCGACATTCCATCTTGTACCAATCAAGTCGAGACATCCCGCAAGAATCACTAATATTTCAGACCAAACCCACAGTCCGACATCCTAAAATTCAAGCCTAGGATACACTACAAGAATCTGAAGCCTAAGCTCTGATACCAACTGTGACGGCCCAACCTCCCCCTAAGGCGAACCACAGGGTTCGGCGGGCCGCCTGCCCAGCTCTCGCCGAGACTCAGTCGTTCACTACAATCCTCAAATGAATTACAATATAAATCTCAAATATTACAACATGTTCTTCAATAATTACATGTCATAAGCGAAGCGGAAACTAAATTTTCAACTATACATCAAATGATTCCAAATCCAAACTGTACAAGATATATGCCATCCAGCCACATGAATAAGTACTACTCGCCCTTCCTTCGCCTTGAGCCCTGTGGAGGGGAATAAAATCGTTTTGGGGTGAGCTAGAAGCTCAGCGAGTAACCAGTAAAAGCAGTCATCAAATATATTTCACAATAATGCATTTCAATGATGTCATGATTCCAAGATCAAATGTACGTTTATTGCTCTCGTGAGACAGTGAAATCATTGCACTTGAACACCCAACGCTCAAATAGATCATTTGACATTAACAGTGAAAGGGAGCCCCTTTTTGAGCTCCAGATAACATGAACATGAACCATAAACAGGGTGGAGACGTTGGTGTCCAGCACAAGACTTTCCCAGAACTCATTGAAGCCAAAATCATATCATGAATTCACATGCAAGCACGCATGAGATGCCGTCGAGTAAATAATGCAAGAAACATTTCAATAATAACTTTGAAAACAGTTTAGGGTCACTCACCTCCATGGATCAGAAACCATCCATCAAATATCATCGCCTTACTCAAATCCAAACCTTAGATCACAAACGCAAAGCAATCAAGCCCTTTAAAAGTTCGGACAGCACTTCCCCTAAATTTGCTTCCTTTTCCAGCCGTCATGGCTTCATTATATTTCTCATTCAAACCCAAAGGTACACACACAACAACAAGTTCATTCAATAGCCATTCAGCAAGCTCCCAGAAGTACAAATACAAGTCAAGCTAGGGAAAAGTCCGGAAATGAAAGTTAAGCTCAAACCCAGAAAAATAGTTTTTGCCATCATTTTGCGGTAATGGCACCAAAGGCACTACGATTATCGGATGAAGCTCCAAGACCCACCGTTTCGAAGCTAAGAGATCGGGCTACAATGTTGAAGAAGGCAACTCTGTCCAGTATCGAGTGTAACCAGGTAAAAAATGCAAGATACTACACCAGAACCGCAAAAACAGGTTCACCAATCGCATTGTGGTGCAAACATCATGAATCAACCTACCTAAGTCCAAATCCAGAAATTCCAAAGCCATCCGAAAGCTAAGAAATAGGGCTACATTTCATCAGAAGACCTCAACAACCAATTCGGAAGCATTCCCAACCAAAATAATCAATTACAGACGCAATTCTCACATTCGGGTAAAACCAGGGCAGCAAGGGTAATTCCGTCTTTTCACAAGATACAAGGCTCGGATTGACCTGAAAATTAAAAAATTTTCGGGTTCTCACACTCATTCTTTCGGGGCGTCACAAACTTCCCTCCTTAAAAGAATGTCGTCCTCGACATTCCATCTTGTACCAATCAAGTCGAGACATCCCGCAAGAATCACTAATATTTCAGACCAAACCCACAGTCCGACATCCTAAAATTCAAGCCTAGGATACACTACAAGAATCTGAAGCCTAAGCTCTGATACCAACTGTGACGGCCCAACCTCCCCCTAAGGCGAACCACAGGGTTCGGGGGGCCGCCTGCCCAGCTCTCGCCGAGACTCAGTCGTTCACTACAATCCTCAAATGAATTACAATATAAATCTCAAATATTACAACATGTTCTTCAATAATTACATGTCATAAGCGAAGCGGAAACTAAATTTTCAACTATACATCAAATGATTCCAAATCCAAACTGTACAAGATATATGCCATCCAGCCACATGAATAAGTACTACTCGCCCTTCCTTCGCCTTGAGCCCTGTGGAGGGGAATAAAATCGTTTTGGGGTGAGCTAGAAGCTCAGCGAGTAACCAGTAAAAGCAGTCATCAAATATATTTCACAATAATGCATTTCAATGATGTCATGATTCCAAGATCAAATGTACGTTTATTGCTCTCGTGAGACAGTGAAATCATTGCACTTGAACACCCAACGCTCAAATAGATCATTTGACATTAACAGTGAAAGGGAGCCCCTTTTTGAGCTCCAGATAACATGAACATGAACCATAAACAGGGTGGAGACGTTGGTGTCCAGCACAAGACTTTCCCAGAACTCATTGAAGCCAAAATCATATCATGAATTCACATGCAAGCACGCATGAGATGCCGTCGAGTAAATAATGCAAGAAACATTTCAATAATAACTTTGAAAACAGTTTAGGGTCACTCACCTCCATGGATCAGAAACCATCCATCAAATATCATCGCCTTACTCAAATCCAAACCTTAGATCACAAACGCAAAGCAATCAAGCCCTTTAAAAGTTCGGACAGCACTTCCCCTAAATTTGCTTCCTTTTCCAGCCGTCATGGCTTCATTATATTTCTCATTCAAACCCAAAGGTACACACACAACAACAAGTTCATTCAATAGCCATTCAGCAAGCTCCCAGAAGTACAAATACAAGTCAAGCTAGGGAAAAGTCCGGAAATGAAAGTTAAGCTCAAACCCAGAAAAATAGTTTTTGCCATCATTTTGCGGTAATGGCACCAAAGGCACTACGATTATCGGATGAAGCTCCAAGACCCACCGTTTCGAAGCTAAGAGATCGGGCTACAATGTTGAAGAAGGCAACTCTGTCCAGTATCGAGTGTAACCAGGTAAAAAATGCAAGATACTACACCAGAACCGCAAAAACAGGTTCACCAATCGCATTGTGGTGCAAACATCATGAATCAACCTACCTAAGTCCAAATCCAGAAATTCCAAAGCCATCCGAAAGTTAAGAAACAGGGCTACATTTCATCAGAAGACCTCAACAACCAATTCGGAAGCATTCCCAACCAAAATAATCAATTACAGACGCAATTCTCACATTCGGGTAAAACCAGGGCAGCAAGGGTAATTCCGTCTTTTCACAAGATACAAGGCTCGGATTGACCTGAAAATTAAAAAATTTTCGGGTTCTCACACTCATTCTTTCGGGGCGTCACAAACTTCCCTCCTTAAAAGAATGTCGTCCTCGACATTCCATCTTGTACCAATCAAGTCGAGACATCCCGCAAGAATCACTAATATTTCAGACCAAACCCACAGTCCGACATCCTAAAATTCAAGCCTAGGATACACTACAAGAATCTGAAGCCTAAGCTCTGATACCAACTGTGACGGCCCAACCTCCCCCTAAGGCGAACCACAGGGTTCGGCGGGCCGCCTGCCCAGCTCTCGCCGAGACTCAGTCGTTCACTACAATCCTCAAATGAATTACAATATAAATCTCAAATATTACAACATGTTCTTCAATAATTACATGTCATAAGCGAAGCGGAAACTAAATTTTCAACTATACATCAAATGATTCCAAATCCAAACTGTACAAGATATATGCCATCCAGCCACATGAATAAGTACTACTCGCCCTTCCTTCGCCTTGAGCCCTGTGGAGGGGAATAAAATCGTTTTGGGGTGAGCTAGAAGCTCAGCGAGTAACCAGTAAAAGCAGTCATCAAATATATTTCACAATAATGCATTTCAATGATGTCATGATTCCAAGATCAAATGTACGTTTATTGCTCTCGTGAGACAGTGAAATCATTGCACTTGAACACCCAACGCTCAAATAGATCATTTGACATTAACAGTGAAAGGGAGCCCCTTTTTGAGCTCCAGATAACATGAACATGAACCATAAACAGGGTGGAGACGTTGGTGTCCAGCACAAGACTTTCCCAGAACTCATTGAAGCCAAAATCATATCATGAATTCACATGCAAGCACGCATGAGATGCCGTCGAGTAAATAATGCAAGAAACATTTCAATAATAACTTTGAAAACAGTTTAGGGTCACTCACCTCCATGGATCAGAAACCATCCATCAAATATCATCGCCTTACTCAAATCCAAACCTTAGATCACAAACGCAAAGCAATCAAGCCCTTTAAAAGTTCGGACAGCACTTCCCCTAAATTTGCTTCCTTTTCCAGCCGTCATGGCTTCATTATATTTCTCATTCAAACCCAAAGGTACACACACAACAACAAGTTCATTCAATAGCCATTCAGCAAGCTCCCAGAAGTACAAATACAAGTCAAGCTAGGGAAAAGTCCGGAAATGAAAGTTAAGCTCAAACCCAGAAAAATAGTTTTTGCCATCATTTTGCGGTAATGGCACCAAAGGCACTACGATTATCGGATGAAGCTCCAAGACCCACCGTTTCGAAGCTAAGAGATCGGGCTACAATGTTGAAGAAGGCAACTCTGTCCAGTATCGAGTGTAACCAGGTAAAAAATGCAAGATACTACACCAGAACCGCAAAAACAGGTTCACCAATCGCATTGTGGTGCAAACATCATGAATCAACCTACCTAAGTCCAAATCCAGAAATTCCAAAGCCATCCGAAAGCTAAGAAATAGGGCTACATTTCATCAGAAGACCTCAACAACCAATTCGGAAGCATTCCCAACCAAAATAATCAATTACAGACGCAATTCTCACATTCGGGTAAAACCAGGGCAGCAAGGGTAATTCCGTCTTTTCACAAGATACAAGGCTCGGATTGACCTGAAAATTAAAAAATTTTCGGGTTCTCACACTCATTCTTTCGGGGCGTCACAAACTTCCCTCCTTAAAAGAATGTCGTCCTCGACATTCCATCTTGTACCAATCAAGTCGAGACATCCCGCAAGAATCACTAATATTTCAGACCAAACCCACAGTCCGACATCCTAAAATTCAAGCCTAGGATACACTACAAGAATCTGAAGCCTAAGCTCTGATACCAACTGTGACGGCCCAACCTCCCCCTAAGGCGAACCACAGGGTTCGGGGGGCCGCCTGCCCAGCTCTCGCCGAGACTCAGTCGTTCACTACAATCCTCAAATGAATTACAATATAAATCTCAAATATTACAACATGTTCTTCAATAATTACATGTCATAAGCGAAGCGGAAACTAAATTTTCAACTATACATCAAATGATTCCAAATCCAAACTGTACAAGATATATGCCATCCAGCCACATGAATAAGTACTACTCGCCCTTCCTTCGCCTTGAGCCCTGTGGAGGGGAATAAAATCGTTTTGGGGTGAGCTAGAAGCTCAGCGAGTAACCAGTAAAAGCAGTCATCAAATATATTTCACAATAATGCATTTCAATGATGTCATGATTCCAAGATCAAATGTACGTTTATTGCTCTCGTGAGACAGTGAAATCATTGCACTTGAACACCCAACGCTCAAATAGATCATTTGACATTAACAGTGAAAGGGAGCCCCTTTTTGAGCTCCAGATAACATGAACATGAACCATAAACAGGGTGGAGACGTTGGTGTCCAGCACAAGACTTTCCCAGAACTCATTGAAGCCAAAATCATATCATGAATTCACATGCAAGCACGCATGAGATGCCGTCGAGTAAATAATGCAAGAAACATTTCAATAATAACTTTGAAAACAGTTTAGGGTCACTCACCTCCATGGATCAGAAACCATCCATCAAATATCATCGCCTTACTCAAATCCAAGCCTTAGATCACAAACGCAAAGCAATCAAGCCCTTTAAAAGTTCGGACAGCACTTCCCCTAAATTTGCTTCCTTTTCCAGCCGTCATGGCTTCATTATATTTCTCATTCAAACCCAAAGGTACACACACAACAACAAGTTCATTCAATAGCCATTCAGCAAGCTCCCAGAAGTACAAATACAAGTCAAGCTAGGGAAAAGTCCGGAAATGAAAGTTAAGCTCAAACCCAGAAAAATAGTTTTTGCCATCATTTTGCGGTAATGGCACCAAAGGCACTACGATTATCGGATGAAGGTCCAAGACCCACCGTTTCGAAGCTAAGAGATCGGGCTACAATGTTGAAGAAGGCAACTCTGTCCAGTATCGAGTGTAACCAAGTAAAAAATGCAAGATACTACACCAGAACCGCAAAAACAGGTTCACTAATCGCATTGTGGTGCAAACATCATGAATCAACCTACCTAAGTCCAAATCCAGAAATTCCAAAGCCATCCGAAAGTTAAGAAACAGGGCTACATTTCATCAGAAGACCTCAACAACCAATTCGGAAGCATTCCCAACCAAAATAATCAATTACAGACGCAATTCTCACATTCGGGTAAAACCAGGGCAGCAAGGGTAATTCCGTCTTTTCACAAGATACAAGGCTCGGATTGACCTGAAAATTAAAAAATTTTCGGGTTCTCACACTCATTCTTTCGGGGCGTCACAAACTTCCCTCCTTAAAAGAATGTCGTCCTCGACATTCCATCTTGTACCAATCAAGTCGAGACATCCCGCAAGAATCACTAATATTTCAGACCAAACCCACAGTCCGACATCCTAAAATTCAAGCCTAGGATACACTACAAGAATCTGAAGCCTAAGCTCTGATACCAACTGTGACGGCCCAACCTCCCCCTAAGGCGAACCACAGGGTTCGGCGGGCCGCCTGCCCAGCTCTCGCCGAGACTCAGTCGTTCACTACAATCCTCAAATGAATTACAATATAAATCTCAAATATTACAACATGTTCTTCAATAATTACATGTCATAAGCGAAGCGGAAACTAAATTTTCAACTATACATCAAATGATTCCAAATCCAAACTGTACAAGATATATGCCATCCAGCCACATGAATAAGTACTACTCGCCCTTCCTTCGCCTTGAGCCCTGTGGAGGGGAATAAAATCGTTTTGGGGTGAGCTAGAAGCTCAGCGAGTAACCAGTAAAAGCAGTCATCAAATATATTTCACAATAATGCATTTCAATGATGTCATGATTCCAAGATCAAATGTACGTTTATTGCTCTCGTGAGACAGTGAAATCATTGCACTTGAACACCCAACGCTCAAATAGATCATTTGACATTAACAGTGAAAGGGAGCCCCTTTTTGAGCTCCAGATAACATGAACATGAACCATAAACAGGGTGGAGACGTTGGTGTCCAGCACAAGACTTTCCCAGAACTCATTGAAGCCAAAATCATATCATGAATTCACATGCAAGCACGCATGAGATGCCGTCGAGTAAATAATGCAAGAAACATTTCAATAATAACTTTGAAAACAGTTTAGGGTCACTCACCTCCATGGATCAGAAACCATCCATCAAATATCATCGCCTTACTCAAATCCAAACCTTAGATCACAAACGCAAAGCAATCAAGCCCTTTAAAAGTTCGGACAGCACTTCCCCTAAATTTGCTTCCTTTTCCAGCCGTCATGGCTTCATTATATTTCTCATTCAAACCCAAAGGTACACACACAACAACAAGTTCATTCAATAGCCATTCAGCAAGCTCCCAGAAGTACAAATACAAGTCAAGCTAGGGAAAAGTCCGGAAATGAAAGTTAAGCTCAAACCCAGAAAAATAGTTTTTGCCATCATTTTGCGGTAATGGCACCAAAGGCACTACGATTATCGGATGAAGCTCCAAGACCCACCGTTTCGAAGCTAAGAGATCGGGCTACAATGTTGAAGAAGGCAACTCTGTCCAGTATCGAGTGTAACCAGGTAAAAAATGCAAGATACTACACCAGAACCGCAAAAACAGGTTCACCAATCGCATTGTGGTGCAAACATCATGAATCAACCTACCTAAGTCCAAATCCAGAAATTCCAAAGCCATCCGAAAGCTAAGAAATAGGGCTACATTTCATCAGAAGACCTCAACAACCAATTCGGAAGCATTCCCAACCAAAATAATCAATTACAGACGCAATTCTCACATTCGGGTAAAACCAGGGCAGCAAGGGTAATTCCATCTTTTCACAAGATACAAGGCTCGGATTGACCTGAAAATTAGAAAATTTTCGGGTTCTCACACTCATTCTTTCGGGGCGTCACAAACTTCCCTCCTTAAAAGAATGTCGTCCTCGACATTCCATCTTGTACCAATCAAGTCGAGACATCCCGCAAGAATCACTAATATTTCAGACCAAACCCACAGTCCGACATCCTAAAATTCAAGCCTAGGATACACTACAAGAATCTGAAGCCTAAGCTCTGATACCAACTGTGACGGCCCAACCTCCCCCTAAGGCGAACCACAGGGTTCGGGGGGCCGCCTGCCCAGCTCTCGCCGAGACTCAGTCGTTCACTACAATCCTCAAATGAATTACAATATAAATCTCAAATATTACAACATGTTCTTCAATAATTACATGTCATAAGCGAAGCGGAAACTAAATTTTCAACTATACATCAAATGATTCCAAATCCAAACTGTACAAGATATATGCCATCCAGCCACATGAATAAGTACTACTCGCCCTTCCTTCGCCTTGAGCCCTGTGGAGGGGAATAAAATCGTTTTGGGGTGAGCTAGAAGCTCAGCGAGTAACCAGTAAAAGCAGTCATCAAATATATTTCACAATAATGCATTTCAATGATGTCATGATTCCAAGATCAAATGTACGTTTATTGCTCTCGTGAGACAGTGAAATCATTGCACTTGAACACCCAACGCTCAAATAGATCATTTGACATTAACAGTGAAAGGGAGCCCCTTTTTGAGCTCCAGATAACATGAACATGAACCATAAACAGGGTGGAGACGTTGGTGTCCAGCACAAGACTTTCCCAGAACTCATTGAAGCCAAAATCATATCATGAATTCACATGCAAGCACGCATGAGATGCCGTCGAGTAAATAATGCAAGAAACATTTCAATAATAACTTTGAAAACAGTTTAGGGTCACTCACCTCCATGGATCAGAAACCATCCATCAAATATCATCGCCTTACTCAAATCCAAGCCTTAGATCACAAACGCAAAGCAATCAAGCCCTTTAAAAGTTCGGACAGCACTTCCCCTAAATTTGCTTCCTTTTCCAGCCGTCATGGCTTCATTATATTTCTCATTCAAACCCAAAGGTACACACACAACAACAAGTTCATTCAATAGCCATTCAGCAAGCTCCCAGAAGTACAAATACAAGTCAAGCTAGGGAAAAGTCCGGAAATGAAAGTTAAGCTCAAACCCAGAAAAATAGTTTTTGCCATCATTTTGCGGTAATGGCACCAAAGGCACTACGATTATCGGATGAAGGTCCAAGACCCACCGTTTCGAAGCTAAGAGATCGGGCTACAATGTTGAAGAAGGCAACTCTGTCCAGTATCGAGTGTAACCAAGTAAAAAATGCAAGATACTACACCAGAACCGCAAAAACAGGTTCACTAATCGCATTGTGGTGCAAACATCATGAATCAACCTACCTAAGTCCAAATCCAGAAATTCCAAAGCCATCCGAAAGTTAAGAAACAGGGCTACATTTCATCAGAAGACCTCAACAACCAATTCGGAAGCATTCCCAACCAAAATAATCAATTACAGACGCAATTCTCACATTCGGGTAAAACCAGGGCAGCAAGGGTAATTCCGTCTTTTCACAAGATACAAGGCTCGGATTGACCTGAAAATTAAAAAATTTTCGGGTTCTCACACTCATTCTTTCGGGGCGTCACAAACTTCCCTCCTTAAAAGAATGTCGTCCTCGACATTCCATCTTGTACCAATCAAGTCGAGACATCCCGCAAGAATCACTAATATTTCAGACCAAACCCACAGTCCGACATCCTAAAATTCAAGCCTAGGATACACTACAAGAATCTGAAGCCTAAGCTCTGATACCAACTGTGACGGCCCAACCTCCCCCTAAGGCGAACCACAGGGTTCGGCGGGCCGCCTGCCCAGCTCTCGCCGAGACTCAGTCGTTCACTACAATCCTCAAATGAATTACAATATAAATCTCAAATATTACAACATGTTCTTCAATAATTACATGTCATAAGCGAAGCGGAAACTAAATTTTCAACTATACATCAAATGATTCCAAATCCAAACTGTACAAGATATATGCCATCCAGCCACATGAATAAGTACTACTCGCCCTTCCTTCGCCTTGAGCCCTGTGGAGGGGAATAAAATCGTTTTGGGGTGAGCTAGAAGCTCAGCGAGTAACCAGTAAAAGCAGTCATCAAATATATTTCACAATAATGCATTTCAATGATGTCATGATTCCAAGATCAAATGTACGTTTATTGCTCTCGTGAGACAGTGAAATCATTGCACTTGAACACCCAACGCTCAAATAGATCATTTGACATTAACAGTGAAAGGGAGCCCCTTTTTGAGCTCCAGATAACATGAACATGAACCATAAACAGGGTGGAGACGTTGGTGTCCAGCACAAGACTTTCCCAGAACTCATTGAAGCCAAAATCATATCATGAATTCACATGCAAGCACGCATGAGATGCCGTCGAGTAAATAATGCAAGAAACATTTCAATAATAACTTTGAAAACAGTTTAGGGTCACTCACCTCCATGGATCAGAAACCATCCATCAAATATCATCGCCTTACTCAAATCCAAACCTTAGATCACAAACGCAAAGCAATCAAGCCCTTTAAAAGTTCGGACAGCACTTCCCCTAAATTTGCTTCCTTTTCCAGCCGTCATGGCTTCATTATATTTCTCATTCAAACCCAAAGGTACACACACAACAACAAGTTCATTCAATAGCCATTCAGCAAGCTCCCAGAAGTACAAATACAAGTCAAGCTAGGGAAAAGTCCGGAAATGAAAGTTAAGCTCAAACCCAGAAAAATAGTTTTTGCCATCATTTTGCGGTAATGGCACCAAAGGCACTACGATTATCGGATGAAGCTCCAAGACCCACCGTTTCGAAGCTAAGAGATCGGGCTACAATGTTGAAGAAGGCAACTCTGTCCAGTATCGAGTGTAACCAGGTAAAAAATGCAAGATACTACACCAGAACCGCAAAAACAGGTTCACCAATCGCATTGTGGTGCAAACATCATGAATCAACCTACCTAAGTCCAAATCCAGAAATTCCAAAGCCATCCGAAAGCTAAGAAATAGGGCTACATTTCATCAGAAGACCTCAACAACCAATTCGGAAGCATTCCCAACCAAAATAATCAATTACAGACGCAATTCTCACATTCGGGTAAAACCAGGGCAGCAAGGGTAATTCCATCTTTTCACAAGATACAAGGCTCGGATTGACCTGAAAATTAGAAAATTTTCGGGTTCTCACACTCATTCTTTCGGGGCGTCACAAACTTCCCTCCTTAAAAGAATGTCGTCCTCGACATTCCATCTTGTACCAATCAAGTCGAGACATCCCGCAAGAATCACTAATATTTCAGACCAAACCCACAGTCCGACATCCTAAAATTCAAGCCTAGGATACACTACAAGAATCTGAAGCCTAAGCTCTGATACCAACTGTGACGGCCCAACCTCCCCCTAAGGCGAACCACAGGGTTCGGGGGGCCGCCTGCCCAGCTCTCGCCGAGACTCAGTCGTTCACTACAATCCTCAAATGAATTACAATATAAATCTCAAATATTACAACATGTTCTTCAATAATTACATGTCATAAGCGAAGCGGAAACTAAATTTTCAACTATACATCAAATGATTCCAAATCCAAACTGTACAAGATATATGCCATCCAGCCACATGAATAAGTACTACTCGCCCTTCCTTCGCCTTGAGCCCTGTGGAGGGGAATAAAATCGTTTTGGGGTGAGCTAGAAGCTCAGCGAGTAACCAGTAAAAGCAGTCATCAAATATATTTCACAATAATGCATTTCAATGATGTCATGATTCCAAGATCAAATGTACGTTTATTGCTCTCGTGAGACAGTGAAATCATTGCACTTGAACACCCAACGCTCAAATAGATCATTTGACATTAACAGTGAAAGGGAGCCCCTTTTTGAGCTCCAGATAACATGAACATGAACCATAAACAGGGTGGAGACGTTGGTGTCCAGCACAAGACTTTCCCAGAACTCATTGAAGCCAAAATCATATCATGAATTCACATGCAAGCACGCATGAGATGCCGTCGAGTAAATAATGCAAGAAACATTTCAATAATAACTTTGAAAACAGTTTAGGGTCACTCACCTCCATGGATCAGAAACCATCCATCAAATATCATCGCCTTACTCAAATCCAAGCCTTAGATCACAAACGCAAAGCAATCAAGCCCTTTAAAAGTTCGGACAGCACTTCCCCTAAATTTGCTTCCTTTTCCAGCCGTCATGGCTTCATTATATTTCTCATTCAAACCCAAAGGTACACACACAACAACAAGTTCATTCAATAGCCATTCAGCAAGCTCCCAGAAGTACAAATACAAGTCAAGCTAGGGAAAAGTCCGGAAATGAAAGTTAAGCTCAAACCCAGAAAAATAGTTTTTGCCATCATTTTGCGGTAATGGCACCAAAGGCACTACGATTATCGGATGAAGGTCCAAGACCCACCGTTTCGAAGCTAAGAGATCGGGCTACAATGTTGAAGAAGGCAACTCTGTCCAGTATCGAGTGTAACCAAGTAAAAAATGCAAGATACTACACCAGAACCGCAAAAACAGGTTCACTAATCGCATTGTGGTGCAAACATCATGAATCAACCTACCTAAGTCCAAATCCAGAAATTCCAAAGCCATCCGAAAGTTAAGAAACAGGGCTACATTTCATCAGAAGACCTCAACAACCAATTCGGAAGCATTCCCAACCAAAATAATCAATTACAGACGCAATTCTCACATTCGGGTAAAACCAGGGCAGCAAGGGTAATTCCGTCTTTTCACAAGATACAAGGCTCGGATTGACCTGAAAATTAAAAAATTTTCGGGTTCTCACACTCATTCTTTCGGGGCGTCACAAACTTCCCTCCTTAAAAGAATGTCGTCCTCGACATTCCATCTTGTACCAATCAAGTCGAGACATCCCGCAAGAATCACTAATATTTCAGACCAAACCCACAGTCCGACATCCTAAAATTCAAGCCTAGGATACACTACAAGAATCTGAAGCCTAAGCTCTGATACCAACTGTGACGGCCCAACCTCCCCCTAAGGCGAACCACAGGGTTCGGCGGGCCGCCTGCCCAGCTCTCGCCGAGACTCAGTCGTTCACTACAATCCTCAAATGAATTACAATATAAATCTCAAATATTACAACATGTTCTTCAATAATTACATGTCATAAGCGAAGCGGAAACTAAATTTTCAACTATACATCAAATGATTCCAAATCCAAACTGTACAAGATATATGCCATCCAGCCACATGAATAAGTACTACTCGCCCTTCCTTCGCCTTGAGCCCTGTGGAGGGGAATAAAATCGTTTTGGGGTGAGCTAGAAGCTCAGCGAGTAACCAGTAAAAGCAGTCATCAAATATATTTCACAATAATGCATTTCAATGATGTCATGATTCCAAGATCAAATGTACGTTTATTGCTCTCGTGAGACAGTGAAATCATTGCACTTGAACACCCAACGCTCAAATAGATCATTTGACATTAACAGTGAAAGGGAGCCCCTTTTTGAGCTCCAGATAACATGAACATGAACCATAAACAGGGTGGAGACGTTGGTGTCCAGCACAAGACTTTCCCAGAACTCATTGAAGCCAAAATCATATCATGAATTCACATGCAAGCACGCATGAGATGCCGTCGAGTAAATAATGCAAGAAACATTTCAATAATAACTTTGAAAACAGTTTAGGGTCACTCACCTCCATGGATCAGAAACCATCCATCAAATATCATCGCCTTACTCAAATCCAAACCTTAGATCACAAACGCAAAGCAATCAAGCCCTTTAAAAGTTCGGACAGCACTTCCCCTAAATTTGCTTCCTTTTCCAGCCGTCATGGCTTCATTATATTTCTCATTCAAACCCAAAGGTACACACACAACAACAAGTTCATTCAATAGCCATTCAGCAAGCTCCCAGAAGTACAAATACAAGTCAAGCTAGGGAAAAGTCCGGAAATGAAAGTTAAGCTCAAACCCAGAAAAATAGTTTTTGCCATCATTTTGCGGTAATGGCACCAAAGGCACTACGATTATCGGATGAAGCTCCAAGACCCACCGTTTCGAAGCTAAGAGATCGGGCTACAATGTTGAAGAAGGCAACTCTGTCCAGTATCGAGTGTAACCAGGTAAAAAATGCAAGATACTACACCAGAACCGCAAAAACAGGTTCACCAATCGCATTGTGGTGCAAACATCATGAATCAACCTACCTAAGTCCAAATCCAGAAATTCCAAAGCCATCCGAAAGCTAAGAAATAGGGCTACATTTCATCAGAAGACCTCAACAACCAATTCGGAAGCATTCCCAACCAAAATAATCAATTACAGACGCAATTCTCACATTCGGGTAAAACCAGGGCAGCAAGGGTAATTCCATCTTTTCACAAGATACAAGGCTCGGATTGACCTGAAAATTAGAAAATTTTCGGGTTCTCACACTCATTCTTTCGGGGCGTCACAAACTTCCCTCCTTAAAAGAATGTCGTCCTCGACATTCCATCTTGTACCAATCAAGTCGAGACATCCCGCAAGAATCACTAATATTTCAGACCAAACCCACAGTCCGACATCCTAAAATTCAAGCCTAGGATACACTACAAGAATCTGAAGCCTAAGCTCTGATACCAACTGTGACGGCCCAACCTCCCCCTAAGGCGAACCACAGGGTTCGGGGGGCCGCCTGCCCAGCTCTCGCCGAGACTCAGTCGTTCACTACAATCCTCAAATGAATTACAATATAAATCTCAAATATTACAACATGTTCTTCAATAATTACATGTCATAAGCGAAGCGGAAACTAAATTTTCAACTATACATCAAATGATTCCAAATCCAAACTGTACAAGATATATGCCATCCAGCCACATGAATAAGTACTACTCGCCCTTCCTTCGCCTTGAGCCCTGTGGAGGGGAATAAAATCGTTTTGGGGTGAGCTAGAAGCTCAGCGAGTAACCAGTAAAAGCAGTCATCAAATATATTTCACAATAATGCATTTCAATGATGTCATGATTCCAAGATCAAATGTACGTTTATTGCTCTCGTGAGACAGTGAAATCATTGCACTTGAACACCCAACGCTCAAATAGATCATTTGACATTAACAGTGAAAGGGAGCCCCTTTTTGAGCTCCAGATAACATGAACATGAACCATAAACAGGGTGGAGACGTTGGTGTCCAGCACAAGACTTTCCCAGAACTCATTGAAGCCAAAATCATATCATGAATTCACATGCAAGCACGCATGAGATGCCGTCGAGTAAATAATGCAAGAAACATTTCAATAATAACTTTGAAAACAGTTTAGGGTCACTCACCTCCATGGATCAGAAACCATCCATCAAATATCATCGCCTTACTCAAATCCAAGCCTTAGATCACAAACGCAAAGCAATCAAGCCCTTTAAAAGTTCGGACAGCACTTCCCCTAAATTTGCTTCCTTTTCCAGCCGTCATGGCTTCATTATATTTCTCATTCAAACCCAAAGGTACACACACAACAACAAGTTCATTCAATAGCCATTCAGCAAGCTCCCAGAAGTACAAATACAAGTCAAGCTAGGGAAAAGTCCGGAAATGAAAGTTAAGCTCAAACCCAGAAAAATAGTTTTTGCCATCATTTTGCGGTAATGGCACCAAAGGCACTACGATTATCGGATGAAGGTCCAAGACCCACCGTTTCGAAGCTAAGAGATCGGGCTACAATGTTGAAGAAGGCAACTCTGTCCAGTATCGAGTGTAACCAAGTAAAAAATGCAAGATACTACACCAGAACCGCAAAAACAGGTTCACTAATCGCATTGTGGTGCAAACATCATGAATCAACCTACCTAAGTCCAAATCCAGAAATTCCAAAGCCATCCGAAAGTTAAGAAACAGGGCTACATTTCATCAGAAGACCTCAACAACCAATTCGGAAGCATTCCCAACCAAAATAATCAATTACAGACGCAATTCTCACATTCGGGTAAAACCAGGGCAGCAAGGGTAATTCCGTCTTTTCACAAGATACAAGGCTCGGATTGACCTGAAAATTAAAAAATTTTCGGGTTCTCACACTCATTCTTTCGGGGCGTCACAAACTTCCCTCCTTAAAAGAATGTCGTCCTCGACATTCCATCTTGTACCAATCAAGTCGAGACATCCCGCAAGAATCACTAATATTTCAGACCAAACCCACAGTCCGACATCCTAAAATTCAAGCCTAGGATACACTACAAGAATCTGAAGCCTAAGCTCTGATACCAACTGTGACGGCCCAACCTCCCCCTAAGGCGAACCACAGGGTTCGGCGGGCCGCCTGCCCAGCTCTCGCCGAGACTCAGTCGTTCACTACAATCCTCAAATGAATTACAATATAAATCTCAAATATTACAACATGTTCTTCAATAATTACATGTCATAAGCGAAGCGGAAACTAAATTTTCAACTATACATCAAATGATTCCAAATCCAAACTGTACAAGATATATGCCATCCAGCCACATGAATAAGTACTACTCGCCCTTCCTTCGCCTTGAGCCCTGTGGAGGGGAATAAAATCGTTTTGGGGTGAGCTAGAAGCTCAGCGAGTAACCAGTAAAAGCAGTCATCAAATATATTTCACAATAATGCATTTCAATGATGTCATGATTCCAAGATCAAATGTACGTTTATTGCTCTCGTGAGACAGTGAAATCATTGCACTTGAACACCCAACGCTCAAATAGATCATTTGACATTAACAGTGAAAGGGAGCCCCTTTTTGAGCTCCAGATAACATGAACATGAACCATAAACAGGGTGGAGACGTTGGTGTCCAGCACAAGACTTTCCCAGAACTCATTGAAGCCAAAATCATATCATGAATTCACATGCAAGCACGCATGAGATGCCGTCGAGTAAATAATGCAAGAAACATTTCAATAATAACTTTGAAAACAGTTTAGGGTCACTCACCTCCATGGATCAGAAACCATCCATCAAATATCATCGCCTTACTCAAATCCAAACCTTAGATCACAAACGCAAAGCAATCAAGCCCTTTAAAAGTTCGGACAGCACTTCCCCTAAATTTGCTTCCTTTTCCAGCCGTCATGGCTTCATTATATTTCTCATTCAAACCCAAAGGTACACACACAACAACAAGTTCATTCAATAGCCATTCAGCAAGCTCCCAGAAGTACAAATACAAGTCAAGCTAGGGAAAAGTCCGGAAATGAAAGTTAAGCTCAAACCCAGAAAAATAGTTTTTGCCATCATTTTGCGGTAATGGCACCAAAGGCACTACGATTATCGGATGAAGCTCCAAGACCCACCGTTTCGAAGCTAAGAGATCGGGCTACAATGTTGAAGAAGGCAACTCTGTCCAGTATCGAGTGTAACCAGGTAAAAAATGCAAGATACTACACCAGAACCGCAAAAACAGGTTCACCAATCGCATTGTGGTGCAAACATCATGAATCAACCTACCTAAGTCCAAATCCAGAAATTCCAAAGCCATCCGAAAGCTAAGAAATAGGGCTACATTTCATCAGAAGACCTCAACAACCAATTCGGAAGCATTCCCAACCAAAATAATCAATTACAGACGCAATTCTCACATTCGGGTAAAACCAGGGCAGCAAGGGTAATTCCATCTTTTCACAAGATACAAGGCTCGGATTGACCTGAAAATTAGAAAATTTTCGGGTTCTCACACTCATTCTTTCGGGGCGTCACAAACTTTCCTCCTTAAAAGAATGTCGTCCTCGACATTCCATCTTGTACCAATCAAGTCGAGACATCCCGCAAGAATCACTAATATTTCAGACCAAACCCACAGTCCGACATCCTAAAATTCAAGCCTAGGATACACTACAAGAATCTGAAGCCTAAGCTCTGATACCAACTGTGACGGCCCAACCTCCCCCTAAGGCGAACCACAGGGTTCGGCGGGCCGCCTGCCCAGCTCTCGCCGAGACTCAGTCGTTCACTACAATCCTCAAATGAATTACAATATAAATCTCAAATATTACAACATGTTCTTCAATAATTACATGTCATAAGCGAAGCGGAAACTAAATTTTCAACTATACATCAAATGATTCCAAATCCAAACTGTACAAGATATATGCCATCCAGCCACATGAATAAGTACTACTCGCCCTTCCTTCGCCTTGAGCCCTGTGGAGGGGAATAAAATCGTTTTGGGGTGAGCTAGAAGCTCAGCGAGTAACCAGTAAAAGCAGTCATCAAATATATTTCACAATAATGCATTTCAATGATGTCATGATTCCAAGATCAAATGTACGTTTATTGCTCTCGTGAGACAGTGAAATCATTGCACTTGAACACCCAACGCTCAAATAGATCATTTGACATTAACAGTGAAAGGGAGCCCCTTTTTGAGCTCCAGATAACATGAACATGAACCATAAACAGGGTGGAGACGTTGGTGTCCAGCACAAGACTTTCCCAGAACTCATTGAAGCCAAAATCATATCATGAATTCACATGCAAGCACGCATGAGATGCCGTCGAGTAAATAATGCAAGAAACATTTCAATAATAACTTTGAAAACAGTTTAGGGTCACTCACCTCCATGGATCAGAAACCATCCATCAAATATCATCGCCTTACTCAAATCCAAGCCTTAGATCACAAACGCAAAGCAATCAAGCCCTTTAAAAGTTCGGACAGCACTTCCCCTAAATTTGCTTCCTTTTCCAGCCGTCATGGCTTCATTATATTTCTCATTCAAACCCAAAGGTACACACACAACAACAAGTTCATTCAATAGCCATTCAGCAAGCTCCCAGAAGTACAAATACAAGTCAAGCTAGGGAAAAGTCCGGAAATGAAAGTTAAGCTCAAACCCAGAAAAATAGTTTTTGCCATCATTTTGCGGTAATGGCACCAAAGGCACTACGATTATCGGATGAAGCTCCAAGACCCACCGTTTCGAAGCTAAGAGATCGGGCTACAATGTTGAAGAAGGCAACTCTGTCCAGTATCGAGTGTAACCAGGTAAAAAATGCAAGATACTACACCAGAACCGCAAAAACAGGTTCACCAATCGCATTGTGGTGCAAACATCATGAATCAACCTACCTAAGTCCAAATCCAGAAATTCCAAAGCCATCCGAAAGCTAAGAAACAGGGCTACATTTCATCAGAAGACCTCAACAACCAATTCGGAAGCATTCCCAACCAAAATAATCAATTACAGACGCAATTCTCACATTCGGGTAAAACCAGGGCAGCAAGGGTAATTCCATCTTTTCACAAGATACAAGGCTCGGATTGACCTGAAAATTAGAAAATTTTCGGGTTCTCACACTCATTCTTTCGGGGCGTCACAAACTTTCCTCCTTAAAAGAATGTCGTCCTCGACATTCCATCTTGTACCAATCAAGTCGAGACATCCCGCAAGAATCACTAATATTTCAGACCAAACCCACAGTCCGACATCCTAAAATTCAAGCCTAGGATACACTACAAGAATCTGAAGCCTAAGCTCTGATACCAACTGTGACGGCCCAACCTCCCCCTAAGGCGAACCACAGGGTTCGGCGGGCCGCCTGCCCAGCTCTCGCCGAGACTCAGTCGTTCACTACAATCCTCAAATGAATTACAATATAAATCTCAAATATTACAACATGTTCTTCAATAATTACATGTCATAAGCGAAGCGGAAACTAAATTTTCAACTATACATCAAATGATTCCAAATCCAAACTGTACAAGATATATGCCATCCAGCCACATGAATAAGTACTACTCGCCCTTCCTTCGCCTTGAGCCCTGTGGAGGGGAATAAAATCGTTTTGGGGTGAGCTAGAAGCTCAGCGAGTAACCAGTAAAAGCAGTCATCAAATATATTTCACAATAATGCATTTCAATGATGTCATGATTCCAAGATCAAATGTACGTTTATTGCTCTCGTGAGACAGTGAAATCATTGCACTTGAACACCCAACGCTCAAATAGATCATTTGACATTAACAGTGAAAGGGAGCCCCTTTTTGAGCTCCAGATAACATGAACATGAACCATAAACAGGGTGGAGACGTTGGTGTCCAGCACAAGACTTTCCCAGAACTCATTGAAGCCAAAATCATATCATGAATTCACATGCAAGCACGCATGAGATGCCGTCGAGTAAATAATGCAAGAAACATTTCAATAATAACTTTGAAAACAGTTTAGGGTCACTCACCTCCATGGATCAGAAACCATCCATCAAATATCATCGCCTTACTCAAATCCAAACCTTAGATCACAAACGCAAAGCAATCAAGCCCTTTAAAAGTTCGGACAGCACTTCCCCTAAATTTGCTTCCTTTTCCAGCCGTCATGGCTTCATTATATTTCTCATTCAAACCCAAAGGTACACACACAACAACAAGTTCATTCAATAGCCATTCAGCAAGCTCCCAGAAGTACAAATACAAGTCAAGCTAGGGAAAAGTCCGGAAATGAAAGTTAAGCTCAAACCCAGAAAAATAGTTTTTGCCATCATTTTGCGGTAATGGCACCAAAGGCACTACGATTATCGGATGAAGCTCCAAGACCCACCGTTTCGAAGCTAAGAGATCGGGCTACAATGTTGAAGAAGGCAACTCTGTCCAGTATCGAGTGTAACCAGGTAAAAAATGCAAGATACTACACCAGAACCGCAAAAACAGGTTCACCAATCGCATTGTGGTGCAAACATCATGAATCAACCTACCTAAGTCCAAATCCAGAAATTCCAAAGCCATCCGAAAGCTAAGAAATAGGGCTACATTTCATCAGAAGACCTCAACAACCAATTCGGAAGCATTCCCAACCAAAATAATCAATTACAGACGCAATTCTCACATTCGGGTAAAACCAGGGCAGCAAGGGTAATTCCATCTTTTCACAAGATACAAGGCTCGGATTGACCTGAAAATTAGAAAATTTTCGGGTTCTCACACTCATTCTTTCGGGGCGTCACAAACTTCCCTCCTTAAAAGAATGTCGTCCTCGACATTCCATCTTGTACCAATCAAGTCGAGACATCCCGCAAGAATCACTAATATTTCAGACCAAACCCACAGTCCGACATCCTAAAATTCAAGCCTAGGATACACTACAAGAATCTGAAGCCTAAGCTCTGATACCAACTGTGACGGCCCAACCTCCCCCTAAGGCGAACCACAGGGTTCGGGGGGCCGCCTGCCCAGCTCTCGCCGAGACTCAGTCGTTCACTACAATCCTCAAATGAATTACAATATAAATCTCAAATATTACAACATGTTTTTCAATAATTACATGTCATAAGCGAAGCGGAAACTAAATTTTCAACTATACATCAAATGATTCCAAATCCAAACTGTACAAGATATATGCCATCCAGCCACATGAATAAGTACTACTCGCCCTTCCTTCGCCTTGAGCCCTGTGGAGGGGAATAAAATCGTTTTGGGGTGAGCTAGAAGCTCAGCGAGTAACCAGTAAAAGCAGTCATCAAATATATTTCACAATAATGCATTTCAATGATGTCATGATTCCAAGATCAAATGTACGTTTATTGCTCTCGTGAGACAGTGAAATCATTGCACTTGAACACCCAACGCTCAAATAGATCATTTGACATTAACAGTGAAAGGGAGCCCCTTTTTGAGCTCCAGATAACATGAACATGAACCATAAACAGGGTGGAGACGTTGGTGTCCAGCACAAGACTTTCCCAGAACTCATTGAAGCCAAAATCATATCATGAATTCACATGCAAGCACGCATGAGATGCCGTCGAGTAAATAATGCAAGAAACATTTCAATAATAACTTTGAAAACAGTTTAGGGTCACTCACCTCCATGGATCAGAAACCATCCATCAAATATCATCGCCTTACTCAAATCCAAACCTTAGATCACAAACGCAAAGCAATCAAGCCCTTTAAAAGTTCGGACAGCACTTCCCCTAAATTTGCTTCCTTTTCCAGCCGTCATGGCTTCATTATATTTCTCATTCAAACCCAAAGGTACACACACAACAACAAGTTCATTCAATAGCCATTCAGCAAGCTCCCAGAAGTACAAATACAAGTCAAGCTAGGGAAAAGTCCGGAAATGAAAGTTAAGCTCAAACCCAGAAAAATAGTTTTTGCAATCATTTTGCGGTAATGGCACCAAAGGCACTACGATTATCGGATGAAGCTCCAAGACCCACCGTTTCGAAGCTAAGAGATCGGGCTACAATGTTGAAGAAGGCAACTCTGTCCAGTATCGAGTGTAACCAGGTAAAAAATGCAAGATACTACACCAGAACCGCAAAAACAGGTTCACCAATCGCATTGTGGTGCAAACATCATGAATCAACCTACCTAAGTCCAAATCCAGAAATTCCAAAGCCATCCGAAAGCTAAGAAATAGGGCTACATTTCATCAGAAGACCTCAACAACCAATTCGGAAGCATTCCCAACCAAAATAATCAATTACAGACGCAATTCTCACATTCGGGTAAAACCATGGCAGCAAGGGTAATTCCATCTTTTCACAAGATACAAGGCTCGGATTGACCTGAAAATTAGAAAATTTTCGGGTTCTCACACTCATTCTTTCGGGGCGTCACAAACTTTCCTCCTTAAAAGAATGTCGTCCTCGACATTCCATCTTGTACCAATCAAGTCGAGACATCCCGCAAGAATCACTAATATTTCAGACCAAACCCACAGTCCGACATCCTAAAATTCAAGCCTAGGATACACTACAAGAATCTGAAGCCTAAGCTCTGATACCAACTGTGACGGCCCAACCTCCCCCTAAGGCGAACCACAGGGTTCGGCGGGCCGCCTGCCCAGCTCTCGCCGAGACTCAGTCGTTCACTACAATCCTCAAATGAATTACAATATAAATCTCAAATATTACAACATGTTCTTCAATAATTACATGTCATAAGCGAAGCGGAAACTAAATTTTCAACTATACATCAAATGATTCCAAATCCAAACTGTACAAGATATATGCCATCCAGCCACATGAATAAGTACTACTCGCCCTTCCTTCGCCTTGAGCCCTGTGGAGGGGAATAAAATCGTTTTGGGGTGAGCTAGAAGCTCAGCGAGTAACCAGTAAAAGCAGTCATCAAATATATTTCACAATAATGCATTTCAATGATGTCATGATTCCAAGATCAAATGTACGTTTATTGCTCTCGTGAGACAGTGAAATCATTGCACTTGAACACCCAACGCTCAAATAGATCATTTGACATTAACAGTGAAAGGGAGCCCCTTTTTGAGCTCCAGATAACATGAACATGAACCATAAACAGGGTGGAGACGTTGGTGTCCAGCACAAGACTTTCCCAGAACTCATTGAAGCCAAAATCATATCATGAATTCACATGCAAGCACGCATGAGATGCCGTCGAGTAAATAATGCAAGAAACATTTCAATAATAACTTTGAAAACAGTTTAGGGTCACTCACCTCCATGGATCAGAAACCATCCATCAAATATCATCGCCTTACTCAAATCCAAACCTTAGATCACAAACGCAAAGCAATCAAGCCCTTTAAAAGTTCGGACAGCACTTCCCCTAAATTTGCTTCCTTTTCCAGCCGTCATGGCTTCATTATATTTCTCATTCAAACCCAAAGGTACACACACAACAACAAGTTCATTCAATAGCCATTCAGCAAGCTCCCAGAAGTACAAATACAAGTCAAGCTAGGGAAAAGTCCGGAAATGAAAGTTAAGCTCAAACCCAGAAAAATAGTTTTTGCAATCATTTTGCGGTAATGGCACCAAAGGCACTACGATTATCGGATGAAGCTCCAAGACCCACCGTTTCGAAGCTAAGAGATCGGGCTACAATGTTGAAGAAGGCAACTCTGTCCAGTATCGAGTGTAACCAGGTAAAAAATGCAAGATACTACACCAGAACCGCAAAAACAGGTTCACCAATCGCATTGTGGTGCAAACATCATGAATCAACCTACCTAAGTCCAAATCCAGAAATTCCAAAGCCATCCGAAAGCTAAGAAATAGGGCTACATTTCATCAGAAGACCTCAACAACCAATTCGGAAGCATTCCCAACCAAAATAATCAATTACAGACGCAATTCTCACATTCGGGTAAAACCATGGCAGCAAGGGTAATTCCATCTTTTCACAAGATACAAGGCTCGGATTGACCTGAAAATTAGAAAATTTTCGGGTTCTCACACTCATTCTTTCGGGGCGTCACAAACTTTCCTCCTTAAAAGAATGTCGTCCTCGACATTCCATCTTGTACCAATCAAGTCGAGACATCCCGCAAGAATCACTAATATTTCAGACCAAACCCACAGTCCGACATCCTAAAATTCAAGCCTAGGATACACTACAAGAATCTGAAGCCTAAGCTCTGATACCAACTGTGACGGCCCAACCTCCCCCTAAGGCGAACCACAGGGTTCGGCGGGCCGCCTGCCCAGCTCTCGCCGAGACTCAGTCGTTCACTACAATCCTCAAATGAATTACAATATAAATCTCAAATATTACAACATGTTCTTCAATAATTACATGTCATAAGCGAAGCGGAAACTAAATTTTCAACTATACATCAAATGATTCCAAATCCAAACTGTACAAGATATATGCCATCCAGCCACATGAATAAGTACTACTCGCCCTTCCTTCGCCTTGAGCCCTGTGGAGGGGAATAAAATCGTTTTGGGGTGAGCTAGAAGCTCAGCGAGTAACCAGTAAAAGCAGTCATCAAATATATTTCACAATAATGCATTTCAATGATGTCATGATTCCAAGATCAAATGTACGTTTATTGCTCTCGTGAGACAGTGAAATCATTGCACTTGAACACCCAACGCTCAAATAGATCATTTGACATTAACAGTGAAAGGGAGCCCCTTTTTGAGCTCCAGATAACATGAACATGAACCATAAACAGGGTGGAGACGTTGGTGTCCAGCACAAGACTTTCCCAGAACTCATTGAAGCCAAAATCATATCATGAATTCACATGCAAGCACGCATGAGATGCCGTCGAGTAAATAATGCAAGAAACATTTCAATAATAACTTTGAAAACAGTTTAGGGTCACTCACCTCCATGGATCAGAAACCATCCATCAAATATCATCGCCTTACTCAAATCCAAACCTTAGATCACAAACGCAAAGCAATCAAGCCCTTTAAAAGTTCGGACAGCACTTCCCCTAAATTTGCTTCCTTTTCCAGCCGTCATGGCTTCATTATATTTCTCATTCAAACCCAAAGGTACACACACAACAACAAGTTCATTCAATAGCCATTCAGCAAGCTCCCAGAAGTACAAATACAAGTCAAGCTAGGGAAAAGTCCGGAAATGAAAGTTAAGCTCAAACCCAGAAAAATAGTTTTTGCCATCATTTTGCGGTAATGGCACCAAAGGCACTACGATTATCGGATGAAGGTCCAAGACCCACCGTTTCGAAGCTAAGAGATCGGGCTACAATGTTGAAGAAGGCAACTCTGTCCAGTATCGAGTGTAACCAGGTAAAAAATGCAAGATACTACACCAGAACCGCAAAAACAGGTTCACTAATCGCATTGTGGTGCAAACATCATGAATCAACCTACCTAAGTCCAAATCCAGAAATTCCAAAGCCATCCGAAAGTTAAGAAACAGGGCTACATTTCATCAGAAGACCTCAACAACCAATTCGGAAGCATTCCCAACCAAAATAATCAATTACAGACGCAATTCTCACATTCGGGTAAAACCAGGGCAGCAAGGGTAATTCCGTCTTTTCACAAGATACAAGGCTCGGATTGACCTGAAAATTAAAAAATTTTCGGGTTCTCACACTCATTCTTTCGGGGCGTCACAAACTTCCCTCCTTAAAAGAATGTCGTCCTCGACATTCCATCTTGTACCAATCAAGTCGAGACATCCCGCAAGAATCACTAATATTTCAGACCAAACCCACAGTCCGACATCCTAAAATTCAAGCCTAGGATACACTACAAGAATCTGAAGCCTAAGCTCTGATACCAACTGTGACGGCCCAACCTCCCCCTAAGGCGAACCACAGGGTTCGGCGGGCCGCCTGCCCAGCTCTCGCCGAGACTCAGTCGTTCACTACAATCCTCAAATGAATTACAATATAAATCTCAAATATTACAACATGTTCTTCAATAATTACATGTCATAAGCGAAGCGGAAACTAAATTTTCAACTATACATCAAATGATTCCAAATCCAAACTGTACAAGATATATGCCATCCAGCCACATGAATAAGTACTACTCGCCCTTCCTTCGCCTTGAGCCCTGTGGAGGGGAATAAAATCGTTTTGGGGTGAGCTAGAAGCTCAGCGAGTAACCAGTAAAAGCAGTCATCAAATATATTTCACAATAATGCATTTCAATGATGTCATGATTCCAAGATCAAATGTACGTTTATTGCTCTCGTGAGACAGTGAAATCATTGCACTTGAACACCCAACGCTCAAATAGATCATTTGACATTAACAGTGAAAGGGAGCCCCTTTTTGAGCTCCAGATAACATGAACATGAACCATAAACAGGGTGGAGACGTTGGTGTCCAGCACAAGACTTTCCCAGAACTCATTGAAGCCAAAATCATATCATGAATTCACATGCAAGCACGCATGAGATGCCGTCGAGTAAATAATGCAAGAAACATTTCAATAATAACTTTGAAAACAGTTTAGGGTCACTCACCTCCATGGATCAGAAACCATCCATCAAATATCATCGCCTTACTCAAATCCAAACCTTAGATCACAAACGCAAAGCAATCAAGCCCTTTAAAAGTTCGGACAGCACTTCCCCTAAATTTGCTTCCTTTTCCAGCCGTCATGGCTTCATTATATTTCTCATTCAAACCCAAAGGTACACACACAACAACAAGTTCATTCAATAGCCATTCAGCAAGCTCCCAGAAGTACAAATACAAGTCAAGCTAGGGAAAAGTCCGGAAATGAAAGTTAAGCTCAAACCCAGAAAAATAGTTTTTGCCATCATTTTGCGGTAATGGCACCAAAGGCACTACGATTATCGGATGAAGCTCCAAGACCCACCGTTTCGAAGCTAAGAGATCGGGCTACAATGTTGAAGAAGGCAACTCTGTCCAGTATCGAGTGTAACCAGGTAAAAAATGCAAGATACTACACCAGAACCGCAAAAACAGGTTCACCAATCGCATTGTGGTGCAAACATCATGAATCAACCTACCTAAGTCCAAATCCAGAAATTCCAAAGCCATCCGAAAGCTAAGAAATAGGGCTACATTTCATCAGAAGACCTCAACAACCAATTCGGAAGCATTCCCAACCAAAATAATCAATTACAGACGCAATTCTCACATTCGGGTAAAACCAGGGACGCAAGGGTAATTCCGTCTTTTCACAAGATACAAGGCTCGGATTGACCTGAAAATTAAAAAATTTTCGGGTTCTCACACTCATTCTTTCGGGGCGTCACAAACTTCCCTCCTTAAAAGAATGTCGTCCTCGACATTCCATCTTGTACCAATCAAGTCGAGACATCCCGCAAGAATCACTAATATTTCAGACCAAACCCACAGTCCGACATCCTAAAATTCAAGCCTAGGATACACTACAAGAATCTGAAGCCTAAGCTCTGATACCAACTGTGACGGCCCAACCTCCCCCTAAGGCGAACCACAGGGTTCGGGGGGCCGCCTGCCCAGCTCTCGCCGAGACTCAGTCGTTCACTACAATCCTCAAATGAATTACAATATAAATCTCAAATATTACAACATGTTCTTCAATAATTACATGTCATAAGCGAAGCGGAAACTAAATTTTCAACTATACATCAAATGATTCCAAATCCAAACTGTACAAGATATATGCCATCCAGCCACATGAATAAGTACTACTCGCCCTTCCTTCGCCTTGAGCCCTGTGGAGGGGAATAAAATCGTTTTGGGGTGAGCTAGAAGCTCAGCGAGTAACCAGTAAAAGCAGTCATCAAATATATTTCACAATAATGCATTTCAATGATGTCATGATTCCAAGATCAAATGTACGTTTATTGCTCTCGTGAGACAGTGAAATCATTGCACTTGAACACCCAACGCTCAAATAGATCATTTGACATTAACAGTGAAAGGGAGCCCCTTTTTGAGCTCCAGATAACATGAACATGAACCATAAACAGGGTGGAGACGTTGGTGTCCAGCACAAGACTTTCCCAGAACTCATTGAAGCCAAAATCATATCATGAATTCACATGCAAGCACGCATGAGATGCCGTCGAGTAAATAATGCAAGAAACATTTCAATAATAACTTTGAAAACAGTTTAGGGTCACTCACCTCCATGGATCAGAAACCATCCATCAAATATCATCGCCTTACTCAAATCCAAGCCTTAGATCACAAACGCAAAGCAATCAAGCCCTTTAAAAGTTCGGACAGCACTTCCCCTAAATTTGCTTCCTTTTCCAGCCGTCATGGCTTCATTATATTTCTCATTCAAACCCAAAGGTACACACACAACAACAAGTTCATTCAATAGCCATTCAGCAAGCTCCCAGAAGTACAAATACAAGTCAAGCTAGGGAAAAGTCCGGAAATGAAAGTTAAGCTCAAACCCAGAAAAATAGTTTTTGCCATCATTTTGCGGTAATGGCACCAAAGGCACTACGATTATCGGATGAAGGTCCAAGACCCACCGTTTCGAAGCTAAGAGATCGGGCTACAATGTTGAAGAAGGCAACTCTGTCCAGTATCGAGTGTAACCAAGTAAAAAATGCAAGATACTACACCAGAACCGCAAAAACAGGTTCACTAATCGCATTGTGGTGCAAACATCATGAATCAACCTACCTAAGTCCAAATCCAGAAATTCCAAAGCCATCCGAAAGTTAAGAAACAGGGCTACATTTCATCAGAAGACCTCAACAACCAATTCGGAAGCATTCCCAACCAAAATAATCAATTACAGACGCAATTCTCACATTCGGGTAAAACCAGGGCAGCAAGGGTAATTCCGTCTTTTCACAAGATACAAGGCTCGGATTGACCTGAAAATTAAAAAATTTTCGGGTTCTCACACTCATTCTTTCGGGGCGTCACAAACTTCCCTCCTTAAAAGAATGTCGTCCTCGACATTCCATCTTGTACCAATCAAGTCGAGACATCCCGCAAGAATCACTAATATTTCAGACCAAACCCACAGTCCGACATCCTAAAATTCAAGCCTAGGATACACTACAAGAATCTGAAGCCTAAGCTCTGATACCAACTGTGACGGCCCAACCTCCCCCTAAGGCGAACCACAGGGTTCGGCGGGCCGCCTGCCCAGCTCTCGCCGAGACTCAGTCGTTCACTACAATCCTCAAATGAATTACAATATAAATCTCAAATATTACAACATGTTCTTCAATAATTACATGTCATAAGCGAAGCGGAAACTAAATTTTCAACTATACATCAAATGATTCCAAATCCAAACTGTACAAGATATATGCCATCCAGCCACATGAATAAGTACTACTCGCCCTTCCTTCGCCTTGAGCCCTGTGGAGGGGAATAAAATCGTTTTGGGGTGAGCTAGAAGCTCAGCGAGTAACCAGTAAAAGCAGTCATCAAATATATTTCACAATAATGCATTTCAATGATGTCATGATTCCAAGATCAAATGTACGTTTATTGCTCTCGTGAGACAGTGAAATCATTGCACTTGAACACCCAACGCTCAAATAGATCATTTGACATTAACAGTGAAAGGGAGCCCCTTTTTGAGCTCCAGATAACATGAACATGAACCATAAACAGGGTGGAGACGTTGGTGTCCAGCACAAGACTTTCCCAGAACTCATTGAAGCCAAAATCATATCATGAATTCACATGCAAGCACGCATGAGATGCCGTCGAGTAAATAATGCAAGAAACATTTCAATAATAACTTTGAAAACAGTTTAGGGTCACTCACCTCCATGGATCAGAAACCATCCATCAAATATCATCGCCTTACTCAAATCCAAACCTTAGATCACAAACGCAAAGCAATCAAGCCCTTTAAAAGTTCGGACAGCACTTCCCCTAAATTTGCTTCCTTTTCCAGCCGTCATGGCTTCATTATATTTCTCATTCAAACCCAAAGGTACACACACAACAACAAGTTCATTCAATAGCCATTCAGCAAGCTCCCAGAAGTACAAATACAAGTCAAGCTAGGGAAAAGTCCGGAAATGAAAGTTAAGCTCAAACCCAGAAAAATAGTTTTTGCCATCATTTTGCGGTAATGGCACCAAAGGCACTACGATTATCGGATGAAGCTCCAAGACCCACCGTTTCGAAGCTAAGAGATCGGGCTACAATGTTGAAGAAGGCAACTCTGTCCAGTATCGAGTGTAACCAGGTAAAAAATGCAAGATACTACACCAGAACCGCAAAAACAGGTTCACCAATCGCATTGTGGTGCAAACATCATGAATCAACCTACCTAAGTCCAAATTCAGAAATTCCAAAGCCATCCGAAAGCTAAGAAATAGGGCTACATTTCATCAGAAGACCTCAACAACCAATTCGGAAGCATTCCCAACCAAAATAATCAATTACAGACGCAATTCTCACATTCGGGTAAAACCAGGGCAGCAAGGGTAATTCCGTCTTTTCACAAGATACAAGGCTCGGATTGACCTGAAAATTAAAAAATTTTCGGGTTCTCACACTCATTCTTTCGGGGCGTCACAAACTTTCCTCCTTAAAAGAATGTCGTCCTCGACATTCTATCTTGTACCAATCAAGTCGAGACATCCCGCAAGAATCACTAATATTTCAGACCAAACCCACAGTCCGACATCCTAAAATTCAAGCCTAGGATACACTACAAGAATCTGAAGCCTAAGCTCTGATACCAACTGTGACGGCCCAACCTCCCCCTAAGGCGAACCACAGGGTTCGGCGGGCCGCCTGCCCAGCTCTCGCCGAGACTCAGTCGTTCACTACAATCCTCAAATGAATTACAATATAAATCTCAAATATTACAACATGTTCTTCAATAATTACATGTCATAAGCGAAGCGGAAACTAAATTTTCAACTATACATCAAATGATTCCAAATCCAAACTGTACAAGATATATGCCATCCAGCCACATGAATAAGTACTACTCGCCCTTCCTTCGCCTTGAGCCCTGTGGAGGGGAATAAAATCGTTTTGGGGTGAGCTAGAAGCTCAGCGAGTAACCAGTAAAAGCAGTCATCAAATATATTTCACAATAATGCATTTCAATGATGTCATGATTCCAAGATCAAATGTACGTTTATTGCTCTCGTGAGACAGTGAAATCATTGCACTTGAACACCCAACGCTCAAATAGATCATTTGACATTAACAGTGAAAGGGAGCCCCTTTTTGAGCTCCAGATAACATGAACATGAACCATAAACAGGGTGGAGACGTTGGTGTCCAGCACAAGACTTTCCCAGAACTCATTGAAGCCAAAATCATATCATGAATTCACATGCAAGCACGCATGAGATGCCGTCGAGTAAATAATGCAAGAAACATTTCAATAATAACTTTGAAAACAGTTTAGGGTCACTCACCTCCATGGATCAGAAACCATCCATCAAATATCATCGCCTTACTCAAATCCAAACCTTAGATCACAAACGCAAAGCAATCAAGCCCTTTAAAAGTTCGGACAGCACTTCCCCTAAATTTGCTTCCTTTTCCAGCCGTCATGGCTTCATTATATTTCTCATTCAAACCCAAAGGTACACACACAACAACAAGTTCATTCAATAGCCATTCAGCAAGCTCCCAGAAGTACAAATACAAGTCAAGCTAGGGAAAAGTCCGGAAATGAAAGTTAAGCTCAAACCCAGAAAAATAGTTTTTGCCATCATTTTGCGGTAATGGCACCAAAGGCACTACGATTATCGGATGAAGCTCCAAGACCCACCGTTTCGAAGCTAAGAGATCGGGCTACAATGTTGAAGAAGGCAACTCTGTCCAGTATCGAGTGTAACCAGGTAAAAAATGCAAGATACTACACCAGAACCGCAAAAACAGGTTCACCAATCGCATTGTGGTGCAAACATCATGAATCAACCTACCTAAGTCCAAATCCAGAAATTCCAAAGCCATCCGAAAGCTAAGAAATAGGGCTACATTTCATCAGAAGACCTCAACAACCAATTCGGAAGCATTCCCAACCAAAATAATCAATTACAGACGCAATTCTCACATTCGGGTAAAACCAGGGCAGCAAGGGTAATTCCATCTTTTCACAAGATACAAGGCTCGGATTGACCTGAAAATTAGAAAATTTTCGGGTTCTCACACTCATTCTTTCGGGGCGTCACAAACTTTCCTCCTTAAAAGAATGTCGTCCTCGACATTCCATCTTGTACCAATCAAGTCGAGACATCCCGCAAGAATCACTAATATTTCAGACCAAACCCACAGTCCGACATCCTAAAATTCAAGCCTAGGATACACTACAAGAATCTGAAGCCTAAGCTCTGATACCAACTGTGACGGCCCAACCTCCCCCTAAGGCGAACCACAGGGTTCGGCGGGCCGCCTGCCCAGCTCTCGCCGAGACTCAGTCGTTCACTACAATCCTCAAATGAATTACAATATAAATCTCAAATATTACAACATGTTCTTCAATAATTACATGTCATAAGCGAAGCGGAAACTAAATTTTCAACTATACATCAAATGATTCCAAATCCAAACTGTACAAGATATATGCCATCCAGCCACATGAATAAGTACTACTCGCCCTTCCTTCGCCTTGAGCCCTGTGGAGGGGAATAAAATCGTTTTGGGGTGAGCTAGAAGCTCAGCGAGTAACCAGTAAAAGCAGTCATCAAATATATTTCACAATAATGCATTTCAATGATGTCATGATTCCAAGATCAAATGTACGTTTATTGCTCTCGTGAGACAGTGAAATCATTGCACTTGAACACCCAACGCTCAAATAGATCATTTGACATTAACAGTGAAAGGGAGCCCCTTTTTGAGCTCCAGATAACATGAACATGAACCATAAACAGGGTGGAGACGTTGGTGTCCAGCACAAGACTTTCCCAGAACTCATTGAAGCCAAAATCATATCATGAATTCACATGCAAGCACGCATGAGATGCCGTCGAGTAAATAATGCAAGAAACATTTCAATAATAACTTTGAAAACAGTTTAGGGTCACTCACCTCCATGGATCAGAAACCATCCATCAAATATCATCGCCTTACTCAAATCCAAACCTTAGATCACAAACGCAAAGCAATCAAGCCCTTTAAAAGTTCGGACAGCACTTCCCCTAAATTTGCTTCCTTTTCCAGCCGTCATGGCTTCATTATATTTCTCATTCAAACCCAAAGGTACACACACAACAACAAGTTCATTCAATAGCCATTCAGCAAGCTCCCAGAAGTACAAATACAAGTCAAGCTAGGGAAAAGTCCGGAAATGAAAGTTAAGCTCAAACCCAGAAAAATAGTTTTTGCCATCATTTTGCGGTAATGGCACCAAAGGCACTACGATTATCGGATGAAGCTCCAAGACCCACCGTTTCGAAGCTAAGAGATCGGGCTACAATGTTGAAGAAGGCAACTCTGTCCAGTATCGAGTGTAACCAGGTAAAAAATGCAAGATACTACACCAGAACCGCAAAAACAGGTTCACCAATCGCATTGTGGTGCAAACATCATGAATCAACCTACCTAAGTCCAAATCCAGAAATTCCAAAGCCATCCGAAAGCTAAGAAATAGGGCTACATTTCATCAGAAGACCTCAACAACCAATTCGGAAGCATTCCCAACCAAAATAATCAATTACAGACGCAATTCTCACATTCGGGTAAAACCAGGGCAGCAAGGGTAATTCCGTCTTTTCACAAGATACAAGGCTCGGATTGACCTGAAAATTAAAAAATTTTCGGGTTCTCACACTCATTCTTTCGGGGCGTCACAAACTTCCCTCCTTAAAAGAATGTCGTCCTCGACATTCCATCTTGTACCAATCAAGTCGAGACATCCCGCAAGAATCACTAATATTTCAGACCAAACCCACAGTCCGACATCCTAAAATTCAAGCCTAGGATACACTACAAGAATCTGAAGCCTAAGCTCTGATACCAACTGTGACGGCCCAACCTCCCCCTAAGGCGAACCACAGGGTTCGGCGGGCCGCCTGCCCAGCTCTCGCCGAGACTCAGTCGTTCACTACAATCCTCAAATGAATTACAATATAAATCTCAAATATTACAACATGTTCTTCAATAATTACATGTCATAAGCGAAGCGGAAACTAAATTTTCAACTATACATCAAATGATTCCAAATCCAAACTGTACAAGATATATGCCATCCAGCCACATGAATAAGTACTACTCGCCCTTCCTTCGCCTTGAGCCCTGTGGAGGGGAATAAAATCGTTTTGGGGTGAGCTAGAAGCTCAGCGAGTAACCAGTAAAAGCAGTCATCAAATATATTTCACAATAATGCATTTCAATGATGTCATGATTCCAAGATCAAATGTACGTTTATTGCTCTCGTGAGACAGTGAAATCATTGCACTTGAACACCCAACGCTCAAATAGATCATTTGACATTAACAGTGAAAGGGAGCCCCTTTTTGAGCTCCAGATAACATGAACATGAACCATAAACAGGGTGGAGACGTTGGTGTCCAGCACAAGACTTTCCCAGAACTCATTGAAGCCAAAATCATATCATGAATTCACATGCAAGCACGCATGAGATGCCGTCGAGTAAATAATGCAAGAAACATTTCAATAATAACTTTGAAAACAGTTTAGGGTCACTCACCTCCATGGATCAGAAACCATCCATCAAATATCATCGCCTTACTCAAATCCAAGCCTTAGATCACAAACGCAAAGCAATCAAGCCCTTTAAAAGTTCGGACAGCACTTCCCCTAAATTTGCTTCCTTTTCCAGCCGTCATGGCTTCATTATATTTCTCATTCAAACCCAAAGGTACACACACAACAACAAGTTCATTCAATAGCCATTCAGCAAGCTCCCAGAAGTACAAATACAAGTCAAGCTAGGGAAAAGTCCGGAAATGAAAGTTAAGCTCAAACCCAGAAAAATAGTTTTTGCCATCATTTTGCGGTAATGGCACCAAAGGCACTACGATTATCGGATGAAGGTCCAAGACCCACCGTTTCGAAGCTAAGAGATCGGGCTACAATGTTGAAGAAGGCAACTCTGTCCAGTATCGAGTGTAACCAAGTAAAAAATGCAAGATACTACACCAGAACCGCAAAAACAGGTTCACTAATCGCATTGTGGTGCAAACATCATGAATCAACCTACCTAAGTCCAAATCCAGAAATTCCAAAGCCATCCGAAAGTTAAGAAACAGGGCTACATTTCATCAGAAGACCTCAACAACCAATTCGGAAGCATTCCCAACCAAAATAATCAATTACAGACGCAATTCTCACATTCGGGTAAAACCAGGGCAGCAAGGGTAATTCCGTCTTTTCACAAGATACAAGGCTCGGATTGACCTGAAAATTAAAAAATTTTCGGGTTCTCACACTCATTCTTTCGGGGCGTCACAAACTTCCCTCCTTAAAAGAATGTCGTCCTCGACATTCCATCTTGTACCAATCAAGTCGAGACATCCCGCAAGAATCACTAATATTTCAGACCAAACCCACAGTCCGACATCCTAAAATTCAAGCCTAGGATACACTACAAGAATCTGAAGCCTAAGCTCTGATACCAACTGTGACGGCCCAACCTCCCCCTAAGGCGAACCACAGGGTTCGGCGGGCCGCCTGCCCAGCTCTCGCCGAGACTCAGTCGTTCACTACAATCCTCAAATGAATTACAATATAAATCTCAAATATTACAACATGTTCTTCAATAATTACATGTCATAAGCGAAGCGGAAACTAAATTTTCAACTATACATCAAATGATTCCAAATCCAAACTGTACAAGATATATGCCATCCAGCCACATGAATAAGTACTACTCGCCCTTCCTTCGCCTTGAGCCCTGTGGAGGGGAATAAAATCGTTTTGGGGTGAGCTAGAAGCTCAGCGAGTAACCAGTAAAAGCAGTCATCAAATATATTTCACAATAATGCATTTCAATGATGTCATGATTCCAAGATCAAATGTACGTTTATTGCTCTCGTGAGACAGTGAAATCATTGCACTTGAACACCCAACGCTCAAATAGATCATTTGACATTAACAGTGAAAGGGAGCCCCTTTTTGAGCTCCAGATAACATGAACATGAACCATAAACAGGGTGGAGACGTTGGTGTCCAGCACAAGACTTTCCCAGAACTCATTGAAGCCAAAATCATATCATGAATTCACATGCAAGCACGCATGAGATGCCGTCGAGTAAATAATGCAAGAAACATTTCAATAATAACTTTGAAAACAGTTTAGGGTCACTCACCTCCATGGATCAGAAACCATCCATCAAATATCATCGCCTTACTCAAATCCAAACCTTAGATCACAAACGCAAAGCAATCAAGCCCTTTAAAAGTTCGGACAGCACTTCCCCTAAATTTGCTTCCTTTTCCAGCCGTCATGGCTTCATTATATTTCTCATTCAAACCCAAAGGTACACACACAACAACAAGTTCATTCAATAGCCATTCAGCAAGCTCCCAGAAGTACAAATACAAGTCAAGCTAGGGAAAAGTCCGGAAATGAAAGTTAAGCTCAAACCCAGAAAAATAGTTTTTGCCATCATTTTGCGGTAATGGCACCAAAGGCACTACGATTATCGGATGAAGCTCCAAGACCCACCGTTTCGAAGCTAAGAGATCGGGCTACAATGTTGAAGAAGGCAACTCTGTCCAGTATCGAGTGTAACCAGGTAAAAAATGCAAGATACTACACCAGAACCGCAAAAACAGGTTCACCAATCGCATTGTGGTGCAAACATCATGAATCAACCTACCTAAGTCCAAATCCAGAAATTCCAAAGCCATCCGAAAGCTAAGAAATAGGGCTACATTTCATCAGAAGACCTCAACAACCAATTCGGAAGCATTCCCAACCAAAATAATCAATTACAGACGCAATTCTCACATTCGGGTAAAACCAGGGCAGCAAGGGTAATTCCATCTTTTCACAAGATACAAGGCTCGGATTGACCTGAAAATTAGAAAATTTTCGGGTTCTCACACTCATTCTTTCGGGGCGTCACAAACTTTCCTCCTTAAAAGAATGTCGTCCTCGACATTCCATCTTGTACCAATCAAGTCGAGACATCCCGCAAGAATCACTAATATTTCAGACCAAACCCACAGTCCGACATCCTAAAATTCAAGCCTAGGATACACTACAAGAATCTGAAGCCTAAGCTCTGATACCAACTGTGACGGCCCAACCTCCCCCTAAGGCGAACCACAGGGTTCGGGGGGCCGCCTGCCCAGCTCTCGCCGAGACTCAGTCGTTCACTACAATCCTCAAATGAATTACAATATAAATCTCAAATATTACAACATGTTCTTCAATAATTACATGTCATAAGCGAAGCGGAAACTAAATTTTCAACTATACATCAAATGATTCCAAATCCAAACTGTACAAGATATATGCCATCCAGCCACATGAATAAGTACTACTCGCCCTTCCTTCGCCTTGAGCCCTGTGGAGGGGAATAAAATCGTTTTGGGGTGAGCTAGAAGCTCAGCGAGTAACCAGTAAAAGCAGTCATCAAATATATTTCACAATAATGCATTTCAATGATGTCATGATTCCAAGATCAAATGTACGTTTATTGCTCTCGTGAGACAGTGAAATCATTGCACTTGAACACCCAACGCTCAAATAGA
The DNA here is from genome assembly GCF_036785885.1 of Coffea arabica. Classification (NCBI taxonomy): domain Eukaryota; kingdom Viridiplantae; phylum Streptophyta; class Magnoliopsida; order Gentianales; family Rubiaceae; genus Coffea; species Coffea arabica. The sequence goes on along the minus strand of NC_092318.1, from coordinate 17,684,426 downwards.
TCATTTGACATTAACAGTGAAAGGGAGCCCCTTTTTGAGCTCCAGATAACATGAACATGAACCATAAACAGGGTGGAGACGTTGGTGTCCAGCACAAGACTTTCCCAGAACTCATTGAAGCCAAAATCATATCATGAATTCACATGCAAGCACGCATGAGATGCCGTCGAGTAAATAATGCAAGAAACATTTCAATAATAACTTTGAAAACAGTTTAGGGTCACTCACCTCCATGGATCAGAAACCATCCATCAAATATCATCGCCTTACTCAAATCCAAGCCTTAGATCACAAACGCAAAGCAATCAAGCCCTTTAAAAGTTCGGACAGCACTTCCCCTAAATTTGCTTCCTTTTCCAGCCGTCATGGCTTCATTATATTTCTCATTCAAACCCAAAGGTACACACACAACAACAAGTTCATTCAATAGCCATTCAGCAAGCTCCCAGAAGTACAAATACAAGTCAAGCTAGGGAAAAGTCCGGAAATGAAAGTTAAGCTCAAACCCAGAAAAATAGTTTTTGCCATCATTTTGCGGTAATGGCACCAAAGGCACTACGATTATCGGATGAAGGTCCAAGACCCACCGTTTCGAAGCTAAGAGATCGGGCTACAATGTTGAAGAAGGCAACTCTGTCCAGTATCGAGTGTAACCAAGTAAAAAATGCAAGATACTACACCAGAACCGCAAAAACAGGTTCACTAATCGCATTGTGGTGCAAACATCATGAATCAACCTACCTAAGTCCAAATCCAGAAATTCCAAAGCCATCCGAAAGTTAAGAAACAGGGCTACATTTCATCAGAAGACCTCAACAACCAATTCGGAAGCATTCCCAACCAAAATAATCAATTACAGACGCAATTCTCACATTCGGGTAAAACCAGGGCAGCAAGGGTAATTCCGTCTTTTCACAAGATACAAGGCTCGGATTGACCTGAAAATTAAAAAATTTTCGGGTTCTCACACTCATTCTTTCGGGGCGTCACAAACTTCCCTCCTTAAAAGAATGTCGTCCTCGACATTCCATCTTGTACCAATCAAGTCGAGACATCCCGCAAGAATCACTAATATTTCAGACCAAACCCACAGTCCGACATCCTAAAATTCAAGCCTAGGATACACTACAAGAATCTGAAGCCTAAGCTCTGATACCAACTGTGACGGCCCAACCTCCCCCTAAGGCGAACCACAGGGTTCGGCGGGCCGCCTGCCCAGCTCTCGCCGAGACTCAGTCGTTCACTACAATCCTCAAATGAATTACAATATAAATCTCAAATATTACAACATGTTCTTCAATAATTACATGTCATAAGCGAAGCGGAAACTAAATTTTCAACTATACATCAAATGATTCCAAATCCAAACTGTACAAGATATATGCCATCCAGCCACATGAATAAGTACTACTCGCCCTTCCTTCGCCTTGAGCCCTGTGGAGGGGAATAAAATCGTTTTGGGGTGAGCTAGAAGCTCAGCGAGTAACCAGTAAAAGCAGTCATCAAATATATTTCACAATAATGCATTTCAATGATGTCATGATTCCAAGATCAAATGTACGTTTATTGCTCTCGTGAGACAGTGAAATCATTGCACTTGAACACCCAACGCTCAAATAGATCATTTGACATTAACAGTGAAAGGGAGCCCCTTTTTGAGCTCCAGATAACATGAACATGAACCATAAACAGGGTGGAGACGTTGGTGTCCAGCACAAGACTTTCCCAGAACTCATTGAAGCCAAAATCATATCATGAATTCACATGCAAGCACGCATGAGATGCCGTCGAGTAAATAATGCAAGAAACATTTCAATAATAACTTTGAAAACAGTTTAGGGTCACTCACCTCCATGGATCAGAAACCATCCATCAAATATCATCGCCTTACTCAAATCCAAACCTTAGATCACAAACGCAAAGCAATCAAGCCCTTTAAAAGTTCGGACAGCACTTCCCCTAAATTTGCTTCCTTTTCCAGCCGTCATGGCTTCATTATATTTCTCATTCAAACCCAAAGGTACACACACAACAACAAGTTCATTCAATAGCCATTCAGCAAGCTCCCAGAAGTACAAATACAAGTCAAGCTAGGGAAAAGTCCGGAAATGAAAGTTAAGCTCAAACCCAGAAAAATAGTTTTTGCCATCATTTTGCGGTAATGGCACCAAAGGCACTACGATTATCGGATGAAGCTCCAAGACCCACCGTTTCGAAGCTAAGAGATCGGGCTACAATGTTGAAGAAGGCAACTCTGTCCAGTATCGAGTGTAACCAGGTAAAAAATGCAAGATACTACACCAGAACCGCAAAAACAGGTTCACCAATCGCATTGTGGTGCAAACATCATGAATCAACCTACCTAAGTCCAAATCCAGAAATTCCAAAGCCATCCGAAAGCTAAGAAATAGGGCTACATTTCATCAGAAGACCTCAACAACCAATTCGGAAGCATTCCCAACCAAAATAATCAATTACAGACGCAATTCTCACATTCGGGTAAAACCAGGGCAGCAAGGGTAATTCCATCTTTTCACAAGATACAAGGCTCGGATTGACCTGAAAATTAGAAAATTTTCGGGTTCTCACACTCATTCTTTCGGGGCGTCACAAACTTTCCTCCTTAAAAGAATGTCGTCCTCGACATTCCATCTTGTACCAATCAAGTCGAGACATCCCGCAAGAATCACTAATATTTCAGACCAAACCCACAGTCCGACATCCTAAAATTCAAGCCTAGGATACACTACAAGAATCTGAAGCCTAAGCTCTGATACCAACTGTGACGGCCCAACCTCCCCCTAAGGCGAACCACAGGGTTCGGGGGGCCGCCTGCCCAGCTCTCGCCGAGACTCAGTCGTTCACTACAATCCTCAAATGAATTACAATATAAATCTCAAATATTACAACATGTTCTTCAATAATTACATGTCATAAGCGAAGCGGAAACTAAATTTTCAACTATACATCAAATGATTCCAAATCCAAACTGTACAAGATATATGCCATCCAGCCACATGAATAAGTACTACTCGCCCTTCCTTCGCCTTGAGCCCTGTGGAGGGGAATAAAATCGTTTTGGGGTGAGCTAGAAGCTCAGCGAGTAACCAGTAAAAGCAGTCATCAAATATATTTCACAATAATGCATTTCAATGATGTCATGATTCCAAGATCAAATGTACGTTTATTGCTCTCGTGAGACAGTGAAATCATTGCACTTGAACACCCAACGCTCAAATAGATCATTTGACATTAACAGTGAAAGGGAGCCCCTTTTTGAGCTCCAGATAACATGAACATGAACCATAAACAGGGTGGAGACGTTGGTGTCCAGCACAAGACTTTCCCAGAACTCATTGAAGCCAAAATCATATCATGAATTCACATGCAAGCACGCATGAGATGCCGTCGAGTAAATAATGCAAGAAACATTTCAATAATAACTTTGAAAACAGTTTAGGGTCACTCACCTCCATGGATCAGAAACCATCCATCAAATATCATCGCCTTACTCAAATCCAAGCCTTAGATCACAAACGCAAAGCAATCAAGCCCTTTAAAAGTTCGGACAGCACTTCCCCTAAATTTGCTTCCTTTTCCAGCCGTCATGGCTTCATTATATTTCTCATTCAAACCCAAAGGTACACACACAACAACAAGTTCATTCAATAGCCATTCAGCAAGCTCCCAGAAGTACAAATACAAGTCAAGCTAGGGAAAAGTCCGGAAATGAAAGTTAAGCTCAAACCCAGAAAAATAGTTTTTGCCATCATTTTGCGGTAATGGCACCAAAGGCACTACGATTATCGGATGAAGGTCCAAGACCCACCGTTTCGAAGCTAAGAGATCGGGCTACAATGTTGAAGAAGGCAACTCTGTCCAGTATCGAGTGTAACCAAGTAAAAAATGCAAGATACTACACCAGAACCGCAAAAACAGGTTCACTAATCGCATTGTGGTGCAAACATCATGAATCAACCTACCTAAGTCCAAATCCAGAAATTCCAAAGCCATCCGAAAGTTAAGAAACAGGGCTACATTTCATCAGAAGACCTCAACAACCAATTCGGAAGCATTCCCAACCAAAATAATCAATTACAGACGCAATTCTCACATTCGGGTAAAACCAGGGCAGCAAGGGTAATTCCGTCTTTTCACAAGATACAAGGCTCGGATTGACCTGAAAATTAAAAAATTTTCGGGTTCTCACACTCATTCTTTCGGGGCGTCACAAACTTCCCTCCTTAAAAGAATGTCGTCCTCGACATTCCATCTTGTACCAATCAAGTCGAGACATCCCGCAAGAATCACTAATATTTCAGACCAAACCCACAGTCCGACATCCTAAAATTCAAGCCTAGGATACACTACAAGAATCTGAAGCCTAAGCTCTGATACCAACTGTGACGGCCCAACCTCCCCCTAAGGCGAACCACAGGGTTCGGCGGGCCGCCTGCCCAGCTCTCGCCGAGACTCAGTCGTTCACTACAATCCTCAAATGAATTACAATATAAATCTCAAATATTACAACATGTTCTTCAATAATTACATGTCATAAGCGAAGCGGAAACTAAATTTTCAACTATACATCAAATGATTCCAAATCCAAACTGTACAAGATATATGCCATCCAGCCACATGAATAAGTACTACTCGCCCTTCCTTCGCCTTGAGCCCTGTGGAGGGGAATAAAATCGTTTTGGGGTGAGCTAGAAGCTCAGCGAGTAACCAGTAAAAGCAGTCATCAAATATATTTCACAATAATGCATTTCAATGATGTCATGATTCCAAGATCAAATGTACGTTTATTGCTCTCGTGAGACAGTGAAATCATTGCACTTGAACACCCAACGCTCAAATAGATCATTTGACATTAACAGTGAAAGGGAGCCCCTTTTTGAGCTCCAGATAACATGAACATGAACCATAAACAGGGTGGAGACGTTGGTGTCCAGCACAAGACTTTCCCAGAACTCATTGAAGCCAAAATCATATCATGAATTCACATGCAAGCACGCATGAGATGCCGTCGAGTAAATAATGCAAGAAACATTTCAATAATAACTTTGAAAACAGTTTAGGGTCACTCACCTCCATGGATCAGAAACCATCCATCAAATATCATCGCCTTACTCAAATCCAAACCTTAGATCACAAACGCAAAGCAATCAAGCCCTTTAAAAGTTCGGACAGCACTTCCCCTAAATTTGCTTCCTTTTCCAGCCGTCATGGCTTCATTATATTTCTCATTCAAACCCAAAGGTACACACACAACAACAAGTTCATTCAATAGCCATTCAGCAAGCTCCCAGAAGTACAAATACAAGTCAAGCTAGGGAAAAGTCCGGAAATGAAAGTTAAGCTCAAACCCAGAAAAATAGTTTTTGCCATCATTTTGCGGTAATGGCACCAAAGGCACTACGATTATCGGATGAAGCTCCAAGACCCACCGTTTCGAAGCTAAGAGATCGGGCTACAATGTTGAAGAAGGCAACTCTGTCCAGTATCGAGTGTAACCAGGTAAAAAATGCAAGATACTACACCAGAACCGCAAAAACAGGTTCACCAATCGCATTGTGGTGCAAACATCATGAATCAACCTACCTAAGTCCAAATCCAGAAATTCCAAAGCCATCCGAAAGTTAAGAAACAGGGCTACATTTCATCAGAAGACCTCAACAACCAATTCGGAAGCATTCCCAACCAAAATAATCAATTACAGACGCAATTCTCACATTCGGGTAAAACCAGGGCAGCAAGGGTAATTCCGTCTTTTCACAAGATACAAGGCTCGGATTGACCTGAAAATTAAAAAATTTTCGGGTTCTCACACTCATTCTTTCGGGGCGTCACAAACTTCCCTCCTTAAAAGAATGTCGTCCTCGACATTCCATCTTGTACCAATCAAGTCGAGACATCCCGCAAGAATCACTAATATTTCAGACCAAACCCACAGTCCGACATCCTAAAATTCAAGCCTAGGATACACTACAAGAATCTGAAGCCTAAGCTCTGATACCAACTGTGACGGCCCAACCTCCCCCTAAGGCGAACCACAGGGTTCGGCGGGCCGCCTGCCCAGCTCTCGCCGAGACTCAGTCGTTCACTACAATCCTCAAATGAATTACAATATAAATCTCAAATATTACAACATGTTCTTCAATAATTACATGTCATAAGCGAAGCGGAAACTAAATTTTCAACTATACATCAAATGATTCCAAATCCAAACTGTACAAGATATATGCCATCCAGCCACATGAATAAGTACTACTCGCCCTTCCTTCGCCTTGAGCCCTGTGGAGGGGAATAAAATCGTTTTGGGGTGAGCTAGAAGCTCAGCGAGTAACCAGTAAAAGCAGTCATCAAATATATTTCACAATAATGCATTTCAATGATGTCATGATTCCAAGATCAAATGTACGTTTATTGCTCTCGTGAGACAGTGAAATCATTGCACTTGAACACCCAACGCTCAAATAGATCATTTGACATTAACAGTGAAAGGGAGCCCCTTTTTGAGCTCCAGATAACATGAACATGAACCATAAACAGGGTGGAGACGTTGGTGTCCAGCACAAGACTTTCCCAGAACTCATTGAAGCCAAAATCATATCATGAATTCACATGCAAGCACGCATGAGATGCCGTCGAGTAAATAATGCAAGAAACATTTCAATAATAACTTTGAAAACAGTTTAGGGTCACTCACCTCCATGGATCAGAAACCATCCATCAAATATCATCGCCTTACTCAAATCCAAACCTTAGATCACAAACGCAAAGCAATCAAGCCCTTTAAAAGTTCGGACAGCACTTCCCCTAAATTTGCTTCCTTTTCCAGCCGTCATGGCTTCATTATATTTCTCATTCAAACCCAAAGGTACACACACAACAACAAGTTCATTCAATAGCCATTCAGCAAGCTCCCAGAAGTACAAATACAAGTCAAGCTAGGGAAAAGTCCGGAAATGAAAGTTAAGCTCAAACCCAGAAAAATAGTTTTTGCCATCATTTTGCGGTAATGGCACCAAAGGCACTACGATTATCGGATGAAGCTCCAAGACCCACCGTTTCGAAGCTAAGAGATCGGGCTACAATGTTGAAGAAGGCAACTCTGTCCAGTATCGAGTGTAACCAGGTAAAAAATGCAAGATACTACACCAGAACCGCAAAAACAGGTTCACCAATCGCATTGTGGTGCAAACATCATGAATCAACCTACCTAAGTCCAAATCCAGAAATTCCAAAGCCATCCGAAAGCTAAGAAATAGGGCTACATTTCATCAGAAGACCTCAACAACCAATTCGGAAGCATTCCCAACCAAAATAATCAATTACAGACGCAATTCTCACATTCGGGTAAAACCAGGGACGCAAGGGTAATTCCGTCTTTTCACAAGATACAAGGCTCGGATTGACCTGAAAATTAAAAAATTTTCGGGTTCTCACACTCATTCTTTCGGGGCGTCACAAACTTCCCTCCTTAAAAGAATGTCGTCCTCGACATTCCATCTTGTACCAATCAAGTCGAGACATCCCGCAAGAATCACTAATATTTCAGACCAAACCCACAGTCCGACATCCTAAAATTCAAGCCTAGGATACACTACAAGAATCTGAAGCCTAAGCTCTGATACCAACTGTGACGGCCCAACCTCCCCCTAAGGCGAACCACAGGGTTCGGCGGGCCGCCTGCCCAGCTCTCGCCGAGACTCAGTCGTTCACTACAATCCTCAAATGAATTACAATATAAATCTCAAATATTACAACATGTTCTTCAATAATTACATGTCATAAGCGAAGCGGAAACTAAATTTTCAACTATACATCAAATGATTCCAAATCCAAACTGTACAAGATATATGCCATCCAGCCACATGAATAAGTACTACTCGCCCTTCCTTCGCCTTGAGCCCTGTGGAGGGGAATAAAATCGTTTTGGGGTGAGCTAGAAGCTCAGCGAGTAACCAGTAAAAGCAGTCATCAAATATATTTCACAATAATGCATTTCAATGATGTCATGATTCCAAGATCAAATGTACGTTTATTGCTCTCGTGAGACAGTGAAATCATTGCACTTGAACACCCAACGCTCAAATAGATCATTTGACATTAACAGTGAAAGGGAGCCCCTTTTTGAGCTCCAGATAACATGAACATGAACCATAAACAGGGTGGAGACGTTGGTGTCCAGCACAAGACTTTCCCAGAACTCATTGAAGCCAAAATCATATCATGAATTCACATGCAAGCACGCATGAGATGCCGTCGAGTAAATAATGCAAGAAACATTTCAATAATAACTTTGAAAACAGTTTAGGGTCACTCACCTCCATGGATCAGAAACCATCCATCAAATATCATCGCCTTACTCAAATCCAAGCCTTAGATCACAAACGCAAAGCAATCAAGCCCTTTAAAAGTTCGGACAGCACTTCCCCTAAATTTGCTTCCTTTTCCAGCCGTCATGGCTTCATTATATTTCTCATTCAAACCCAAAGGTACACACACAACAACAAGTTCATTCAATAGCCATTCAGCAAGCTCCCAGAAGTACAAATACAAGTCAAGCTAGGGAAAAGTCCGGAAATGAAAGTTAAGCTCAAACCCAGAAAAATAGTTTTTGCCATCATTTTGCGGTAATGGCACCAAAGGCACTACGATTATCGGATGAAGGTCCAAGACCCACCGTTTCGAAGCTAAGAGATCGGGCTACAATGTTGAAGAAGGCAACTCTGTCCAGTATCGAGTGTAACCAGGTAAAAAATGCAAGATACTACACCAGAACCGCAAAAACAGGTTCACCAATCGCATTGTGGTGTAAACATCATGAATCAACCTACCTAAGTCCAAATCCAGAAATTCCAAAGCCATCCGAAAGCTAAGAAAGAGGGCTACATTTCATCAGAAGACCTCAACAACCAATTCGGAAGCATTCCCAACCAAAATAATCAATTACAGACGCAATTCTCACATTCGGGTAAAACCAGGGCAGCAAGGGTAATTCCATCTTTTCACAAGATACAAGGCTCGGATTGACCTGAAAATTAGAAAATTTTCGGGTTCTCACACTCATTCTTTCGGGGCGTCACAAACTTTCCTCCTTAAAAGAATGTCGTCCTCGACATTCCATCTTGTACCAATCAAGTCGAGACATCCCGCAAGAATCACTAATATTTTAGACCAAACCCACAGTCCGACATCCTAAAATTCAAGCCTAGGATACACTACAAGAATCTGAAGCCTAAGCTCTGATACCAACTGTGACGGCCCAACCTCCCCCTAAGGCGAACCACAGGGTTCGGCGGGCCGCCTGCCCAGCTCTCGCCGAGACTCAGTCGTTCACTACAATCCTCAAATGAATTACATTATAAATCTCAAATATTACAACATGTTCTTCAATAATTACATGTCATAAGCGAAGCGGAAACTAAATTTTCAACTATACATCAAATGATTCCAAATCCAAACTGTACAAGATATATGCCATCCAGCCACATGAATAAGTACTACTCGCCCTTCCTTCGCCTTGAGCCCTGTGGAGGGGAATAAAATCGTTTTGGGGTGAGCTAGAAGCTCAGCGAGTAACCAGTAAAAGCAGTCATCAAATATATTTCACAATAATGCATTTCAATGATGTCATGATTCCAAGATCAAATGTACGTTTATTGCTCTCGTGAGACAGTGAAATCATTGCACTTGAACACCCAACGCTCAAATAGATCATTTGACATTAACAGTGAAAGGGAGCCCCTTTTTGAGCTCCAGATAACATGAACATGAACCATAAACAGGGTGGAGACGTTGGTGTCCAGCACAAGACTTTCCCAGAACTCATTGAAGCCAAAATCATATCATGAATTCACATGCAAGCACGCATGAGATGCCGTCGAGTAAATAATGCAAGAAACATTTCAATAATAACTTTGAAAACAGTTTAGGGTCACTCACCTCCATGGATCAGAAACCATCCATCAAATATCATCGCCTTACTCAAATCCAAACCTTAGATCACAAACGCAAAGCAATCAAGCCCTTTAAAAGTTCGGACAGCACTTCCCCTAAATTTGCTTCCTTTTCCAGCCGTCATGGCTTCATTATATTTCTCATTCAAACCCAAAGGTACACACACAACAACAAGTTCATTCAATAGCCATTCAGCAAGCTCCCAGAAGTACAAATACAAGTCAAGCTAGGGAAAAGTCCGGAAATGAAAGTTAAGCTCAAACCCAGAAAAATAGTTTTTGCCATCATTTTGCGGTAATGGCACCAAAGGCACTACGATTATCGGATGAAGCTCCAAGACCCACCGTTTCGAAGCTAAGAGATCGGGCTACAATGTTGAAGAAGGCAACTCTGTCCAGTATCGAGTGTAACCAGGTAAAAAATGCAAGATACTACACCAGAACCGCAAAAACAGGTTCACCAATCGAATTGTGGTGCAAACATCATGAATCAACCTACCTAAGTCCAAATCCAGAAATTCCAAAGCCATCCGAAAGCTAAGAAATAGGGCTACATTTCATCAGAAGACCTCAACAACCAATTCGGAAGCATTCCCAACCAAAATAATCAATTACAGACGCAATTCTCACATTCGGGTAAAACCAGGGCAGCAAGGGTAATTCCGTCTTTTCACAAGATACAAGGCTCGGATTGACCTGAAAATTAGAAAATTTTCGGGTTCTCACACTCATTCTTTCGGGGCGTCACAAACTTTCCTCCTTAAAAGAATGTCGTCCTCGACATTCCATCTTGTACCAATCAAGTCGAGACATCCCGCAAGAATCACTAATATTTCAGACCAAACCCACAGTCCGACATCCTAAAATTCAAGCCTAGGATACACTACAAGAATCTGAAGCCTAAGCTCTGATACCAACTGTGACGGCCCAACCTCCCCCTAAGGCAAACCACGGGGTTCGGCGGGCCGCCTGCTCAGCTCTCGCCGGGACTCAGTCGTTCACTACAATCCTCAAATGAATTACAATATAAATCTCAAATATTACAACATGTTCTTCAATAATTACATGTCATAAGCGAAGCGGAAACTAAATTTTCAACTATACATCAAATGATTCCAAATCCAAACTGTACAAGATATATGCCATCCAGCCACATGAATAAGTACTACTCGCCCTTCCTTCACCTTGAGCCCTGTGGAGGGGAATAAAATCATTTTGGGGTGAGCTAGAAGCTCAGCGAGTAACCAGTAAAAGCAGTCATCAAATATATTTCACAATAATGCATTTCAATGATGTCATGATTCCAAGATCAAATGTACGTTTATTGCTCTCGTGAGACAGTGAAATCATTGCACTTGAACACCCAACGCTCAAATAGATCATTTGACATTAACAGTGAAAGGGAGCCCCTTTTTGAGCTCCAGATAACATGAACATGAACCATAAACAGGGTGGAGACGTTGGTGTCCAGCACAAGACTTTCCCAGAACTCATTGAAGCCAAAATCATATCATGAATTCACATGCAAGCACGCATGAGATGCCGTCGAGTAAATAATGCAAGAAACATTTCAATAATAACTTTGAAAACAGTTTAGGGTCACTCACCTCCATGGATCAGAAACCATCCATCAAATATCATCGCCTTACTCAAATCCAAGCCTTAGATCACAAACGCAAAGCAATCAAGCCCTTTAAAAGTTCGGACAGCACTTCCCCTAAATTTGCTTCCTTTTCCCGCCGTCATGGCTTCATTATATTTCTCATTTAAACCCAAAGGTACACACACAACAACAAGTTCATTCAATAGCCATTCAGCAAGCTCCCAGAAGTACAAATACAAGTCAAGCTAGGGAAAAGTCCGGAAATGAAAGTTAAGCTCAAACCCAGAAAAATAGTTTTTGCCATCATTTTGCGGTAATGGCACCAAAGGCACTACGATTATCGGATGAAGGTCCAAGACCCACCGTTTCGAAGCTAAGAGATCGGGCTACAATGTTGAAGAAGGCAACTCTGTCCAGTATCGAGTGTAACCAGGTAAAAAATGCAAGATACTACACCAGAACCGCAAAAACAGGTTCACCAATCGCATTGTGGTGCAAACATCATGAATCAACCTACCTAAGTCCAAATCCAGAAATTCCAAAGCCATCCGAAAGCTAAGAAATAGGGCTACATTTCATCAGAAGACCTCAACAACCAATTCGGAAGCATTCCCAACCAAAATAATCAATTACAGACGCAATTCTCACATTCGGGTAAAACCAGGGCAGCAAGGGTAATTCCGTCTTTTCACAAGATACAAGGCTCGGATTGACCTGAAAATTAGAAAATTTTCGGGTTCTCACACTCATTCTTTCGGGGCGTCACAAACTTTCCTCCTTAAAAGAATGTCGTCCTCGACATTCCATCTTGTACCAATCAAGTCGAGACATCCCGCAAGAATCACTAATATTTCAGACCAAACCCACAGTCCGACATCCTAAAATTCAAGCCTAGGATACACTACAAGAATCTGAAGCCTAAGCTCTGATACCAACTGTGACGGCCCAACCTCCCCCTAAGGCGAACCACGGGGTTCGGCGGGCCGCCTGCTCAGCTCTCGCCGGGACTCAGTCGTTCACTACAATCCTCAAATGAATTACAATATAAATCTCAAATATTACAACATGTTCTTCAATAATTACATGTCATAAGCGAAGCGGAAACTAAATTTTCAACTATACATCAAATGATTCCAAATCCAAACTGTACAAGATATATGCCATCCAACCACATGAATAAGTACTACTCGCCCTTCCTTCACCTTGAGCCCTGTGGAGGGGAATAAAATCATTTTGGGGTGAGCTAGAAGCTCAGCGAGTAACCAGTAAAAGCAGTCATCAAATATATTTCACAATAATGCATTTCAATGATGTCATGATTCCAAGATCAAATGTACGTTTATTGCTCTCGTGAGACAGTGAAATCATTGCACTTGAACACCCAACGCTCAAATAGATCATTTGACATTAACAGTGAAAGGGAGCCCCTTTTTGAGCTCCAGATAACATGAACATGAACCATAAACAGGGTGGAGACGTTGGTGTCCAGCACAAGACTTTCCCAGAACTCATTGAAGCCAAAATCATATCATGAATTCACATGCAAGCACGCATGAGATGCCGTCGAGTAAATAATGCAAGAAACATTTCAATAATAACTTTGAAAACAGTTTAGGGTCACTCACCTCCATGGATCAGAAACCATCCATCAAATATCATCGCCTTACTCAAATCCAAGCCTTAGATCACAAACGCAAAGCAATCAAGCCCTTTAAAAGTTCGGACAGCACTACCCCTAAATTTGCTTCCTTTTCCAGCCGTCATGGCTTCATTATATTTCTCATTTAAACCCAAAGGTACACACACAACAACAAGTTCATTCAATAGCCATTCAGCAAGCTCCCAGAAGTACAAATACAAGTCAAGCTAGGGAAAAGTCCGGAAATGAAAGTTAAGCTCAAACCCAGAAAAATAGTTTTTGACATGATTTTGCGGTAATGGCACCAAAGGCACTACGATTATCGGATGAAGGTCCAAGACCCACCGTTTCGAAGCTAAGAGATCGGGCTACAATGTTGAAGAAGGCAACTCTGTCCAGTATCGAGTGTAACCAGGTAAAAAATGCAAGATACTACACCAGAACCGTAAAAACAGGTTCACCAATCGCATTGTGGTGCAAACATCATGAATCAACCTACCTAAGTCCAAATCCAGAAATTCCAAAGCCATCCGAAAGCTAAGAAACAGGGCTACATTTCATCAGAAGACCTCAACAACCAATTCGGAAGCATTCCCAACCAAAATAATCAATTACAGACGCAATTCTCACATTCGGGTAAAACCAGGGCAGCAAGGGTAATTCCGTCTTTTCACAAGATACAAGGCTCGGATTGACCTGAAAATTAGAAAATTTTCGGGTTCTCACACTCATTCTTTCGGGGCGTCACAAACTTCCCTCCTTAAAAGAATGTCGTCCTCGACATTCCATCTTGTACCAATCAAGTCGAGACATCCCGCAAGAATCACTAATATTTCAGACCAAACCCACAGTCCGACATCCTAAAATTCAAGCCTAGGATACACTACAAGAATCTGAAGCCTAAGCTCTGATACCAACTGTGACGGCCCAACCTCCCCCTAAGGCGAACCACAGGGTTCGGCGGGCCGCCTGCCCAGCTCTCGCCGAGACTCAGTCGTTCACTACAATCATCAAATGAATTACAATATAAATCTCAAATATTACAACATGTTCTTCAATAATTACATGTCATAAGCGAAGCGGAAACTAAATTTTCAACTATACATCAAATGATTCCAAATCCAAACTGTACAAGATATATGCCATCCAGCCACATGAATAAGTACTACTCGCCCTTCCTTCGCCTTGAGCCCTGTGGAGGGGAATAAAATCGTTTTGGGGTGAGCTAGAAGCTCAGCGAGTAACCAGTAAAAGCAGTCATCAAATATATTTCACAATAATGCATTTCAATGATGTCATGATTCCAAGATCAAATGTACGTTTATTGCTCTCGTGAGACAGTGAAATCATTGCACTTGAACACCCAACGCTCAAATAGATCATTTGACAATAACAGTGAAAGGGAGCCCCTTTTTGAGCTCCAGATAACATGAACATGAACCATAAACAGGGTGGAGACGTTGGTGTCCAGCACAAGACTTTCCCAGAACTCATTGAAGCCAAAATCATATCATGAATTCACATGCAAGCACGCATGAGATGCCGTCGAGTAAATAATGCAAGAAACATTTCAATAATAACTTTGAAAACAGTTTAGGGTCACTCACCTCCATGGATCAGAAACCATCCATCAAATATCATCGCCTTACTCAAATCCAAACCTTAGATCACAAACGCAAAGCAATCAAGCCCTTTAAAAGTTCGGACAGCACTTCCCCTAAATTTGCTTCCTTTTCCAGCCGTCATGGCTTCATTATATTTCTCATTCAAACCCAAAGGTACACACACAACAACAAGTTCATTCAATAGCCATTCAGCAAGCTCCCAGAAGTACAAATACAAGTCAAGCTAGGGAAAAGTCCGGAAATGAAAGTTAAGCTCAAACCCAGAAAAATAGTTTTTGCCATCATTTTGCGGTAATGGCACCAAAGGCACTACGATTATCGGATGAAGCTCCAAGACCCACCGTTTCGAAGCTAAGAGATCGGGCTACAATGTTGAAGAAGGCAACTCTGTCCAGTATCGAGTGTAACCAGGTAAAAAATGCAAGATACTACACCAGAACCGCAAAAACAGGTTCACCAATCGAATTGTGGTGCAAACATCATGAATCAACCTACCTAAGTCCAAATCCAGAAATTCCAAAGCCATCCGAAAGCTAAGAAAGAGGGCTACATTTCATCAGAAGACCTCAACAACCAATTCGGAAGCATTCCCAACCAAAATAATCAATTACAGACGCAATTCTCACATTCGGGTAAAACCAGGGCAGCAAGGGTAATTCCGTCTTTTCACAAGATACAAGGCTCGGATTGACCTGAAAATTAGAAAATTTTCGGGTTCTCACACTCATTCTTTCGGGGCGTCACAAACTTTCCTCCTTAAAAGAATGTCGTCCTCGACATTCCATCTTGTACCAATCAAGTCGAGACATCCCGCAAGAATCACTAATATTTCAGACCAAACCCACAGTCCGACATCCTAAAATTCAAGCCTAGGATACACTACAAGAATCTGAAGCCTAAGCTCTGATACCAACTGTGACGGCCCAACCTCCCCCTAAGGCGAACCACGGGGTTCGGCGGGCCGCCTGCTCAGCTCTCGCCGGGACTCAGTCGTTCACTACAATCCTCAAATGAATTACAATATAAATCTCAAATATTACAACATGTTCTTCAATAATTACATGTCATAAGCGAAGCGGAAACTAAATTTTCAACTATACATCAAATGATTCCAAATCCAAACTGTACAAGATATATGCCATCCAGCCACATGAATAAGTACTACTCGCCCTTCCTTCACCTTGAGCCCTGTGGAGGGGAATAAAATCATTTTGGGGTGAGCTAGAAGCTCAGCGAGTAACCAGTAAAAGCAGTCATCAAATATATTTCACAATAATGCATTTCAATGATGTCATGATTCCAAGATCAAATGTACGTTTATTGCTCTCGTGAGACAGTGAAATCATTGCACTTGAACACCCAACGCTCAAATAGATCATTTGACATTAACAGTGAAAGGGAGCCCCTTTTTGAGCTCCAGATAACATGAACATGAACCATAAACAGGGTGGAGACGTTGGTGTCCAGCACAAGACTTTCCCAGAACTCATTGAAGCCAAAATCATATCATGAATTCACATGCAAGCACGCATGAGATGCCGTCGAGTAAATAATGCAAGAAACATTTCAATAATAACTTTGAAAACAGTTTAGGGTCACTCACCTCCATGGATCAGAAACCATCCATCAAATATCATCGCCTTACTCAAATCCAAGCCTTAGATCACAAACGCAAAGCAATCAAGCCCTTTAAAAGTTCGGACAGCACTTCCCCTAAATTTGCTTCCTTTTCCCGCCGTCATGGCTTCATTATATTTCTCATTCAAACCCAAAGGTACACACACAACAACAAGTTCATTCAATAGCCATTCAGCAAGCTCCCAGAAGTACAAATACAAGTCAAGCTAGGGAAAAGTCCGGAAATGAAAGTTAAGCTCAAACCCAGAAAAATAGTTTTTGCCATCATTTTGCGGTAATGGCACCAAAGGCACTACGATTATCGGATGAAGGTCCAAGACCCACCGTTTCGAAGCTAAGAGATCGGGCTACAATGTTGAAGAAGGCAACTCTGTCCAGTATCGAGTGTAACCAGGTAAAAAATGCAAGATACTACACCAGAACCGCAAAAACAGGTTCACCAATCGCATTGTGGTGCAAACATCATGAATCAACCTACCTAAGTCCAAATCCAGAAATTCCAAAGCCATCCGAAAGCTAAGAAATAGGGCTACATTTCATCAGAAGACCTCAACAACCAATTCGGAAGCATTCCCAACCAAAATAATCAATTACAGACGCAATTCTCACATTCGGGTAAAACCAGGGCAGCAAGGGTAATTCCGTCTTTTCACAAGATACAAGGCTCGGATTGACCTGAAAATTAGAAAATTTTCGGGTTCTCACACTCATTCTTTCGGGGCGTCACAAACTTTCCTCCTTAAAAGAATGTCGTCCTCGACATTCCATCTTGTACCAATCAAGTCGAGACATCCCGCAAGAATCACTAATATTTCAGACCAAACCCACAGTCCGACATCCTAAAATTCAAGCCTAGGATACACTACAAGAATCTGAAGCCTAAGCTCTGATACCAACTGTGACGGCCCAACCTCCCCCTAAGGCGAACCACGGGGTTCGGCGGGCCGCCTGCTCAGCTCTCGCCGGGACTCAGTCGTTCACTACAATCCTCAAATGAATTACAATATAAATCTCAAATATTACAACATGTTCTTCAATAATTACATGTCATAAGCGAAGCGGAAACTAAATTTTCAACTATACATCAAATGATTCCAAATCCAAACTGTACAAGATATATGCCATCCAGCCACATGAATAAGTACTACTCGCCCTTCCTTCACCTTGAGCCCTGTGGAGGGGAATAAAATCATTTTGGGGTGAGCTAGAAGCTCAGCGAGTAACCAGTAAAAGCAGTCATCAAATATATTTCACAATAATGCATTTCAATGATGTCATGATTCCAAGATCAAATGTACGTTTATTGCTCTCGTGAGACAGTGAAATCATTGCACTTGAACACCCAACGCTCAAATAGATCATTTGACATTAACAGTGAAAGGGAGCCCCTTTTTGAGCTCCAGATAACATGAACATGAACCATAAACAGGGTGGAGACGTTGGTGTCCAGCACAAGACTTTCCCAGAACTCATTGAAGCCAAAATCATATCATGAATTCACATGCAAGCACGCATGAGATGCCGTCGAGTAAATAATGCAAGAAACATTTCAATAATAACTTTGAAAACAGTTTAGGGTCACTCACCTCCATGGATCAGAAACCATCCATCAAATATCATCGCCTTACTCAAATCCAAGCCTTAGATCACAAACGCAAAGCAATCAAGCCCTTTAAAAGTTCGGACAGCACTTCCCCTAAATTTGCTTCCTTTTCCCGCCGTCATGGCTTCATTATATTTCTCATTTAAACCCAAAGGTACACACACAACAACAAGTTCATTCAATAGCCATTCAGCAAGCTCCCAGAAGTACAAATACAAGTCAAGCTAGGGAAAAGTCCGGAAATGAAAGTTAAGCTCAAACCCAGAAAAATAGTTTTTGCCATCATTTTGCGGTAATGGCACCAAAGGCACTACGATTATCGGATGAAGGTCCAAGACCCACCGTTTCGAAGCTAAGAGATCGGGCTACAATGTTGAAGAAGGCAACTCTGTCCAGTATCGAGTGTAACCAGGTAAAAAATGCAAGATACTACACCAGAACCGCAAAAACAGGTTCACCAATCGCATTGTGGTGCAAACATCATGAATCAACCTACCTAAGTCCAAATCCAGAAATTCCAAAGCCATCCGAAAGCTAAGAAACAGGGCTACATTTCATCAGAAGACCTCAACAACCAATTCGGAAGCATTCCCAACCAAAATAATCAATTACAGACGCAATTCTCACATTCGGGTAAAACCAGGGCAGCAAGGGTAATTCCGTCTTTTCACAAGATACAAGGCTCGGATTGACCTGAAAATTAGAAAATTTTCGGGTTCTCACACTCATTCTTTCGGGGCGTCACAAACTTCCCTCCTTAAAAGAATGTCGTCCTCGACATTCCATCTTGTACCAATCAAGTCGAGACATCCCGCAAGAATCACTAATATTTCAGACCAAACCCACAGTCCGACATCCTAAAATTCAAGCCTAGGATACACTACAAGAATCTGAAGCCTAAGCTCTGATACCAACTGTGACGGCCCAACCTCCCCCTAAGGCGAACCACGGGGTTCGGCGGGCCGCCTGCTCAGCTCTCGCCGGGACTCAGTCGTTCACTACAATCCTCAAATGAATTACAATATAAATCTCAAATATTACAACATGTTCTTCAATAATTACATGTCATAAGCGAAGCGGAAACTAAATTTTCAACTATACATCAAATGATTCCAAATCCAAACTGTACAAGATATATGCCATCCAGCCACATGAATAAGTACTACTCGCCCTTCCTTCACCTTGAGCCCTGTGGAGGGGAATAAAATCATTTTGGGGTGAGCTAGAAGCTCAGCGAGTAACCAGTAAAAGCAGTCATCAAATATATTTCACAATAATGCATTTCAATGATGTCATGATTCCAAGATCAAATGTACGTTTATTGCTCTCGTGAGACAGTGAAATCATTGCACTTGAACACCCAACGCTCAAATAGATCATTTGACATTAACAGTGAAAGGGAGCCCCTTTTTGAGCTCCAGATAACATGAACATGAACCATAAACAGGGTGGAGACGTTGGTGTCCAGCACAAGACTTTCCCAGAACTCATTGAAGCCAAAATCATATCATGAATTCACATGCAAGCACGCATGAGATGCCGTCGAGTAAATAATGCAAGAAACATTTCAATAATAACTTTGAAAACAGTTTAGGGTCACTCACCTCCATGGATCAGAAACCATCCATCAAATATCATCGCCTTACTCAAATCCAAGCCTTAGATCACAAACGCAAAGCAATCAAGCCCTTTAAAAGTTCGGACAGCACTACCCCTAAATTTGCTTCCTTTTCCAGCCGTCATGGCTTCATTATATTTCTCATTTAAACCCAAAGGTACACACACAACAACAATTTCATTCAATAGCCATTCAGCAAGCTCCCAGAAGTACAAATACAAGTCAAGCTAGGGAAAAGTCCGGAAATGAAAGTTAAGCTCAAACCCAGAAAACTAGTTTTTGACATGATTTTGCGGTAATGGCACCAAGGGCACTACGATTATCGGATGAAGGTCCAAGACCCACCGTTTCGAAGCTAAGAGATCGGGGTACAATGTTGAAGAAGGCAACTCTGTCCAGTATCGAGTGTAACCAGGTAAAAAATGAAAGATACTACACCAGAACCGCAAAAACAGGTTCACCAATCGCATTGTGGGGCAAACATCATGAATCAACTTACCTAAGTCCAAATCCAGAAATTCCAAAGCCATCCGAAAACTAAGAAACAGGGCTACATTTCATCAGAAGACCTCAACAACCAATTCGGAAGCATTCCCAACCAAAATAATCAATTACAGACGCAATTCTCACATTCGGGTAAAACCAGGGCAGCAAGGGTAATTCCGTCTTTTCACAAGATACAAGGCTCGGATTGACCTGAAAATTAGAAAATTTTCGGGTTCTCACACTCATTCTTTCGGGGCGTCACAAACTTCCCTCCTTAAAAGAATGTCGTCCTCGACATTCCATCTTGTACCAATCAAGTCGAGACATCCCGCAAGAATCACTAATATTTCAGACCAAACCCACAGTCCGACATCCTAAAATTCAAGCCTAGGATACACTACAAGAATCTGAAGCCTAAGCTCTGATACCAACTGTGACGGCCCAACCTCCCCCTAAGGCGAACCACGGGGTTCGGCGGGCCGCCTGCTCAGCTCTCGCCGGGACTCAGTCGTTCACTACAATTCTCAAATGAATTACAATATAAATCTCAAATATTACAACATGTTCTTCAATAATTACATGTCATAAGCGAAGCGGAAACTAAATTTTCAACTATACATCAAATGATTCCAAATCCAAACTGTACAAGATATATGCCATCCATCCACATGAATAAGTACTACTCGCCCTTCCTTCACCTTGAGCCCTGTGGAGGGGAATAAAATCATTTTGGGGTGAGCTAGAAGCTCAGCGAGTAACCAGTAAAAGCAGTCATCAAATATATTTCACAATAATGCATTTCAATGATGTCATGATTCCAAGATCAAATGTACGTTTATTGCTCTCGTGAGACAGTGAAATCATTGCACTTGAACACCCAACGCTCAAATAGATCATTTGACATTAACAGTGAAAGGGAGCCCCTTTTTGAGCTCCAGATAACATGAACATGAACCATAAACAGGGTGGAGACGTTGGTGTCCAGCACAAGACTTTCCCAGAACTCATTGAAGCCAAAATCATATCATGAATTCACATGCAAGCACGCATGAGATGCCGTCGAGTAAATAATGCAAGAAACATTTCAATAATAACTTTGAAAACAGTTTAGGGTCACTCACCTCCATGGATCAGAAACCATCCATCAAATATCATCGCCTTACTCAAATCCAAGCCTTAGATCACAAACGCAAAGCAATCAAGCCCTTTAAAAGTTCGGACAGCACTTCCCCTAAATTTGCTTCCTTTTCCAGCCGTCATGGCTTCATTATATTTCTCATTTAAACCCAAAGGTACACACACAACAACAAGTTCATTCAATAGCCATTCAGCAAGCTCCCAGAAGTACAAATACAAGTCAAGCTAGGGAAAAGTCCGGAAATGAAAGTTAAGCTCAAACCCAGAAAAATAGTTTTTGCCATCATTTTGCGGTAATGGCACCAAAGGCACTACGATTATCGGATGAAGGTCCAAGACCCACCGTTTCGAAGCTAAGAGATCGGGCTACAATGTTGAAGAAGGCAACTCTGTCCAGTATCGAGTGTAACCAGGTAAAAAATGCAAGATACTACACCAGAACCGCAAAAATAGGTTCACCAATCGCATTGTGGTGCAAACATCATGAATCAACCTACCTAAGTCCAAATCCAGAAATTCCAAAGCCATCCGAAAGTTAAGAAACAGGGCTACATTTCATCAGAAGACCTCAACAACCAATTCGGAAGCATTCCCAACCAAAATAATCAATTACAGACGCAATTCTCACATTCGGGTAAAACCAGGGCAGCAAGGGTAATTCCGTCTTTTCACAAGATACAAGGCTCTGATTGACCTGAAAATTAAAAAATTTTCGGGTTCTCACACTCATTCTTTCGGGGCGTCACAAACTTCCCTCCTTAAAAGAATGTCGTCCTCGACATTCCATCTTGTACCAATCAAGTCGAGACATCCCGCAAGAATCACTAATATTTCAGACCAAACCCACAGTCCGACATCCTAAAATTCAAGCCTAGGATACACTACAAGAATCTGAAGCCTAAGCTCTGATACCAACTGTGACGGCCCAACCTCCCCCTAAGGCGAACCACAGGGTTCGGCGGGCCGCCTGCCCAGCTCTCGCCGAGACTCAGTCGTTCACTACAATCCTCAAATGAATTACAATATAAATCTCAAATATTATAACATGTTCTTCAATAATTACATGTCATAAGCGAAGCGGAAACTAAATTTTCAACTATACATCAAATGATTCCAAATCCAAACTGTAAAAGATATATGCCATCCAGCCACATGAATAAGTACTACTCGCCCTTCCTTCGCCTTGAGCCCTGTGGAGGGGAATAAAATCGTTTTGGGGTGAGCTAGAAGCTCAGCGAGTAACCAGTAAAAGCAGTCATCAAATATATTTCACAATAATGCATTTCAATGATGTCATGATTCCAAGATCAAATGTACGTTTATTGCTCTCGTGAGACAGTGAAATCATTGCACTTGAACACCCAACGCTCAAATAGATCATTTGACATTAACAGTGAAAGGGAGCCCCTTTTTGAGCTCCAGATAACATGAACATGAACCATAAACAGGGTGGAGACGTTGGTGTCCAGCACAAGACTTTCCCAGAACTCATTGAAGCCAAAATCATATCATGAATTCACATGCAAGCACGCATGAGATGCCGTCGAGTAAATAATGCAAGAAACATTTCAATAATAACTTTGAAAACAGTTTAGGGTCACTCACCTCCATGGATCAGAAATCATCCATCAAATATCATCGCCTTACTCAAATCCAAACCTTAGATCACAAACGCAAAGCAATCAAGCCCTTTAAAAGTTCGGACAGCACTTCCCCTAAATTTGCTTCCTTTTCCAGCCGTCATGGCTTCATTATATTTCTCATTCAAACCCAAAGGTACACACACAACAACAAGTTCATTCAATAGCCATTCAGCAAGCTCCCAGAAGTACAAATACAAGTCAAGCTAGGGAAAAGTCCGGAAATGAAAGTTAAGCTCAAACCCAGAAAAATAGTTTTTGCCATCATTTTGCGGTAATGGCACCAAAGGCACTACGATTATCGGATGAAGTTCCAAGACCCACCGTTTCGAAGCTAAGAGATCGGGCTACAATGTTGAAGAAGGCAACTCTGTCCAGTATCGAGTGTAACCAGGTAAAAAATACAAGATACTACACCAGAACCGCAAAAACAGGTTCACCAATCGCATTGTGGTGCAAACCTCATGAATCAACCTACCTAAGTCCAAATCCAGAAATTCCAAAGCCATCCGAAAGCTAAGAAATAGGGCTACATTTCATCAGAAGACCTCAACAACCAATTCGGAAGCATTCCCAACCAAAATAATCAATTACAGACGCAATTCTCACATTCGGGTAAAACCAGGGCAGCAAGGGTAATTCCGTCTTTTCACAAGATACAAGGCTCGGATTGACCTGAAAATTAGAAAATTTTCGGATTCTCACACTCATTCTTTCGGGGCGTCACAAACTTTCCTCCTTAAAAGAATGTCGTCCTCGACATTCCATCTTGTACCAATCAAGTCGAGACATCCCGCAAGAATCACTAATATTTCAGACCAAACCCACAGTCCGACATCCTAAAATTCAAGCCTAGGATACACTACAAGAATCTGAAGCCTAAGCTCTGATACCAACTGTGACGGCCCAACCTCCCCCTAAGGCGAACCACGGGGTTCGGCGGGCCGCCTGCTCAGCTCTCGCCGGGACTCAGTCGTTCACTACAATCCTCAAATGAATTACAATATAAATCTCAAATATTACAACATGTTCTTCAATAATTACATGTCATAAGCGAAGCGGAAACTAAATTTTCAACTATACATCAAATGATTCCAAATCCAAACTGTACAAGATATATGCCATCCAGCCACATGAATAAGTACTACTCGCCCTTCCTTCACCTTGAGCCCTGTGGAGGGGAATAAAATCATTTTGGGGTGAGCTAGAAGCTCAGCGAGTAACCAGTAAAAGCAGTCATCAAATATATTTCACAATAATGCATTTCAATGATGTCATGATTCCATGATCAAATGTACGTTTATTGCTCTCGTGAGATAGTGAAATCATTGCACTTGAACACCCAACGCTCAAATAGATCATTTGACATTAACAGTGAAAGAGAGCCCCTTTTTGAGCTCCAGATAACATGAACATGAACCATAAACAGGGTGGAGACGTTGGTGTCCAGCACAAGACTTTCCCAGAACTCATTGAAGCCAAAATCATATCATGAATTCACATGCAAGCACGCATGAGATGCCGTCGAGTAAATAATGCAAGAAACATTTCAATAATAACTTTGAAAACAGTTTAGGGTCACTCACCTCCATGGATCAGAAATCATCCATCAAATATCATCGCCTTACTCAAATCCAAACCTTAGATCACAAACGCAAAGCAATCAAGCCCTTTAAAAGTTCGGACAGCACTTCCCCTAAATTTGCTTCCTTTTCCAGCCGTCATGGCTTCATTATATTTCTCATTCAAACCCAAAGGTACACACACAACAACAAGTTCATTCAATAGCCATTCAGCAAGCTCCCAGAAGTACAAATACAAGTCAAGCTAGGGAAAAGTCCGGAAATGAAAGTTAAGCTCAAACCCAGAAAAATAGTTTTTGCCATCATTTTGCGGTAATGGCACCAAAGGCACTACGATTATCGGATGAAGTTCCAAGACCCACCGTTTCGAAGCTAAGAGATCGGGCTACAATGTTGAAGAAGGCAACTCTGTCCAGTATCGAGTGTAACCAGGTAAAAAATGCAAGATACTACACCAGAACCGCAAAAACAGGTTCACCAATCGCATTGTGGTGCAAACATCATGAATCAACCTACCTAAGTCCAAATCCAGAAATTCCAAAGCCATCCGAAAGCTAAGAAATAGGGCTACATTTCATCAGAAGACCTCAACAACCAATTCGGAAGCATTCCCAACCAAAATAATCAATTACAGACGCAATTCTCACATTCGGGTAAAACCAGGGCAGCAAGGGTAATTCCGTCTTTTCACAAGATACAAGGCTCGGATTGACCTGAAAATTAGAAAATTTTCGGATTCTCACACTCATTCTTTCGGGGCGTCACAAACTTTCCTCCTTAAAAGAATGTCGTCCTCGACATTCCATCTTGTACCAATCAAGTCGAGACATCCCGCAAGAATCACTAATATTTCAGACCAAACCCACAGTCCGACATCCTAAAATTCAAGCCTAGGATACACTACAAGAATCTGAAGCCTAAGCTCTGATACCAACTGTGACGGCCCAACCTCCCCCTAAGGCGAACCACGGGGTTCGGCGGGCCGCCTGCTCAGCTCTCGCCGGGACTCAGTCGTTCACTACAATTCTCAAATGAATTACAATATAAATCTCAAATATTACAACATGTTCTTCAATAATTACATGTCATAAGCGAAGCGGAAACTAAATTTTCAACTATACATCAAATGATTCCAAATCCAAACTGTACAAGATATATGCCATCCAGCCACATGAATAAGTACTACTCGCCCTTCCTTCACCTTGAGCCCTGTGGAGGGGAATAAAATCATTTTGGGGTGAGCTAGAAGCTCAGCGAGTAACCAGTAAAAGCAGTCATCAAATATATTTCACAATAATGCATTTCAATGATGTCATGATTCCATGATCAAATGTACGTTTATTGCCCTCGTGAGATAGTGAAATCATTGCACTTGAACACCCAACGCTCAAATAGATCATTTGACATTAACAGTGAAAGAGAGCCCCTTTTTGAGCTCCAGATAACATGAACATGAACCATAAACAGGGTGGAGACGTTGGTGTCCAGCACAAGACTTTCCCAGAACTCATTGAAGCCAAAATCATATCATGAATTCACATGCAAGCACGCATGAGATGCCGTCGAGTAAATAATGCAAGAAACATTTCAATAATAACTTTGAAAACAGTTTAGGGTCACTCACCTCCATGGATCAGAAACCATCCATCAAATATCATCGCCTTACTCAAATCCAAACCTTAGATCACAAACGCAAAGCAATCAAGCCCTTTAAAAGTTCGGACAGCACTTCCCCTAAATTTGCTTCCTTTTCCAGCCGTCATGGCTTCATTATATTTCTCATTCAAACCCAAAGGTACACACACAACAACAAGTTCATTCAATAGCCATTCAACAAGCTCCCAGAAGTACAAATACAAGTCAAGCTAGGGAAAAGTCCGGAAATGAAAGTTAAGCTCAAACCCAGAAAAATAGTTTTTGCCATCATTTTGCGGTAATGGCACCAAAGGCACTACGATTATCGGATGAAGCTCCAAGACCCACCGTTTCGAAGCTAAGAGATCGGGCTACAATGTTGAAGAAGGCAACTCTGTCCAGTATCGAGTGTAACCAGGTAAAAAATGCAAGATACTACACCAGAACCGCAAAAACAGGTTCACCAATCGCATTGTGGTGCAAACATCATGAATCAACCTACCTAAGTCCAAATCCAGAAATTCCAAAGCCATCCGAAAGCTAAGAAATAGGGCTACATTTCATCAGAAGACCTCAACAACCAATTCGGAAGCATTCCCAACCAAAATAATCAATTACAGACGCAATTCTCACATTCGGGTAAAACCAGGGCAGCAAGGGTAATTCCGTCTTTTCACAAGATACAAGGCTCGGATTGACCTGAAAATTAGAAAATTTTCGGATTCTCACACTCATTCTTTCGGGGCGTCACAAACTTTCCTCCTTAAAAGAATGTCGTCCTCGACATTCCATCTTGTACCAATCAAGTCGAGACATCCCGCAAGAATCACTAATATTTCAGACCAAACCCACAGTCCGACATCCTAAAATTCAAGCCTAGGATACACTACAAGAATATGAAGCCTAAGCTCTGATACCAACTGTGACGGCCCAACTTCCCCCTAAGGCGAACCACGGGGTTCGGCGGGCCGCCTGCTCAGCTCTCGCCGGGACTCAGTCGTTCACTACAATCCTCAAATGAATTACAATATAAATCTCAAATATTACAACATGTTCTTCAATAATTACATGTCATAAGCGAAGCGGAAACTAAATTTTCAACTATACATCAAATGATTCCAAATCCAAACTGTACAAGATATATGCCATCCAGCCACATGAATAAGTACTACTCGCCCTTCCTTCGCCTTGAGCCCTGTGGAGGGGAATAAAATCATTTTGGGGTGAGCTAGAAGCTCAGCGAGTAACCAGTAAAAGCAGTCATCAAATATATTTCACAATAATGCATTTCAATGATGTCATGATTCCAAGATCAAATGTACGTTTATTGCTCTCGTGAGACAGTGAAATCATTGCACTTGAACACCCAACGCTCAAATAGATCATTTGACATTAACAGTGAAAGGGAGCCCCTTTTTGAGCTCCAGATAACATGAACATGAACCATAAACAGGGTGGAGACGTTGGTGTCCAGCACAAGACTTTCCCAGAACTCATTGAAGCCAAAATCATATCATGAATTCACATGCAAGCACGCATGAGATGCCGTCGAGTAAATAATGCAAGAAACATTTCAATAATAACTTTGAAAACAGTTTAGGGTCACTCACCTCCATGGATCAGAAACCATCCATCAAATATCATCGCCTTACTCAAATCCAAGCCTTAGATTACAAACGCAAAGCAATCAAGCCCTTTAAAAGTTCGGACAGCACTTCCCCTAAATTTGCTTCCTTTTCCAGCCGTCATGGCTTCATTATATTTCTCATTCAAACCCAAAGGTACACACACAACAACAAGTTCATTCAATAGCCATTCAGCAAGCTCCCAGAAGTACAAATACAAGTCAAGCTAGGGAAAAGTCCGGAAATGAAAGTTAAGCTCAAACCCAGAAAAATAGTTTTTGCCATCATTTTGCGGTAATGGCACCAAAGGCACTACGATTATCGGATGAAGGTCCAAGACCCACCGTTTCGAAGCTAAGAGATCGGGCTACAATGTTGAAGAAGGCAACTCTGTCCAGTATCGAGTGTAACCAGGTAAAAAATGCAAGATACTACACCAGAACCGCAAAAACAGGTTCACCAATCGCATTGTGGTGCAAACATCATGAATCAACCTACCTAAGTCCAAATCCAGAAATTCCAAAGCCATCCGAAAGCTAAGAAACAGGGCTACATTTCATCAGAAGACCTCAACAACCAATTCGAAAGCATTCCCAACCAAAATAATCAATTACAGACGCAATTCTCACATTCGGGTAAAACCAGGGCAGCAAGGGTAATTCCGTCTTTTCACAAGATACAAGGCTCGGATTGACCTGAAAATTAGAAAATTTTCGGGTTCTCACACTCATTCTTTCGGGGCGTCACAAACTTCCCTCCTTAAAAGAATGTCGTCCTCAACATTCCATCTTGTACCAATCAAGTCGAGACATCCCGCAAGAATCACTAATATTTCAGACCAAACCCACAGTCCGACATCCTAAAATTCAAGCCTAGGATACACTACAAGAATCTGAAGCCTAAGCTCTGATACCAACTGTGACGGCCCAACTTCCCCCTAAGGCGAACCACGGGGTTCGGCGGGCCGCCTGCTCAGCTCTCGCCGGGACTCAGTCGTTCACTACAATCCTCAAATGAATTACAATATAAATCTCAAATATTACAACATGTTCTTCAATAATTACATGTCATAAGCGAAGCGGAAACTAAATTTTCAACTATACATCAAATGATTCCAAATCCAAACTGTACAAGATATATGCCATCCAGCCACATGAATAAGTACTACTCGCCCTTCCTTCGCCTTGAGCCCTGTGGAGGGGAATAAAATCATTTTGGGGTGAGCTAGAAGCTCAGCGAGTAACCAGTAAAAGCAGTCATCAAATATATTTCACAATAATGCATTTCAATGATGTCATGATTCCAAGATCAAATGTACGTTTATTGCTCTCGTGAGACAGTGAAATCATTGCACTTGAACACCCAACGCTCAAATAGATCATTTGACATTAACAGTGAAAGGGAGCCCCTTTTTGAGCTCCAGATAACATGAACATGAACCATAAACAGGGTGGAGACGTTGGTGTCCAGCACAAGACTTTCCCAGAACTCATTGAAGCCAAAATCATATCATGAATTCACATGCAAGCACGCATGAGATGCCGTCGAGTAAATAATGCAAGAAACATTTCAATAATAACTTTGAAAACAGTTTAGGGTCACTCACCTCCATGGATCAGAAACCATCCATCAAATATCATCGCCTTACTCAAATCCAAGCCTTAGATTACAAACGCAAAGCAATCAAGCCCTTTAAAAGTTCGGACAGCACTTCCCCTAAATTTGCTTCCTTTTCCAGCCGTCATGGCTTCATTATATTTCTCATTCAAACCCAAAGGTACACACACAACAACAAGTTCATTCAATAGCCATTCAGCAAGCTCCCAGAAGTACAAATACAAGTCAAGCTAGGGAAAAGTCCGGAAATGAAAGTTAAGCTCAAACCCAGAAAAATAGTTTTTGCCATCATTTTGCGGTAATGGCACCAAAGGCACTACGATTATCGGATGAAGGTCCAAGACCCACCGTTTCGAAGCTAAGAGATCGGGCTACAATGTTGAAGAAGGCAACTCTGTCCAGTATCGAGTGTAACCAGGTAAAAAATGCAAGATACTACACCAGAACCGCAAAAACAGGTTCACCAATCGCATTGTGGTGCAAACATCATGAATCAACCTACCTAAGTCCAAATCCAGAAATTCCAAAGCCATCCGAAAGCTAAGAAACAGGGCTACATTTCATCAGAAGACCTCAACAACCAATTCGAAAGCATTCCCAACCAAAATAATCAATTACAGACGCAATTCTCACATTCGGGTAAAACCAGGGCAGCAAGGGTAATTCCGTCTTTTCACAAGATACAAGGCTCGGATTGACCTGAAAATTAGAAAATTTTCGGGTTCTCACACTCATTCTTTCGGGGCGTCACAAACTTCCCTCCTTAAAAGAATGTCGTCCTCAACATTCCATCTTGTACCAATCAAGTCGAGACATCCCGCAAGAATCACTAATATTTCAGACCAAACCCACAGTCCGACATCCTAAAATTCAAGCCTAGGATACACTACAAGAATCTGAAGCCTAAGCTCTGATACCAACTGTGACGGCCCAACTTCCCCCTAAGGCGAACCACGGGGTTCGGCGGGCCGCCTGCTCAGCTCTCGCCGGGACTCAGTCGTTCACTACAATCCTCAAATGAATTACAATATAAATCTCAAATATTACAACATGTTCTTCAATAATTACATGTCATAAGCGAAGCGGAAACTAAATTTTCAACTATACATCAAATGATTCCAAATCCAAACTGTACAAGATATATGCCATCCAGCCACATGAATAAGTACTACTCGCCCTTCCTTCGCCTTGAGCCCTGTGGAGGGGAATAAAATCATTTTGGGGTGAGCTAGAAGCTCAGCGAGTAACCAGTAAAAGCAGTCATCAAATATATTTCACAATAATGCATTTCAATGATGTCATGATTCCAAGATCAAATGTACGTTTATTGCTCTCGTGAGACAGTGAAATCATTGCACTTGAACACCCAACGCTCAAATAGATCATTTGACATTAACAGTGAAAGGGAGCCCCTTTTTGAGCTCCAAATAACATGAACATGAACCATAAACAGGGTGGAGACGTTGGTGTCCAGCACAAGACTTTCCCAGAACTCATTGAAGCCAAAATCATATCATGAATTCACATGCAAGCACGCATGAGATGCCGTCGAGTAAATAATGCAAGAAACATTTCAATAATAACTTTGAAAACAGTTTAGGGTCACTCACCTCCATGGATCAGAAACCATCCATCAAATATCATCGCCTTACTCAAATCCAAACCTTAGATCACAAACGCAAAGCAATCAAGCCCTTTAAAAGTTCGGACAGCACTTCCCCTAAATTTGCTTCATTTTCCAGCCGTTATGGCTTCATTATATTTCTCATTCAAACCCAAAGGTACACACACAACAACAAGTTCATTCAATAGCCATTCAGCAAGCTCCCAGAAGTACAAATACAAGTCAAGCTAGGGAAAAGTCCGGAAATGAAAGTTAAGCTCAAACCCAGAAAAATAGTTTTTGCCATCATTTTGCGGTAATGGCACCAAAGGCACTACGATTATCGGATGAAGGTCCAAGACCCACCGTTTCGAAGCTAAGAGATCAGGCTACAATGTTGAAGAAGGCAACTCTGTCCAGTAT
This sequence comes from Coffea arabica, assembly GCF_036785885.1. Taxonomy (NCBI): domain Eukaryota; kingdom Viridiplantae; phylum Streptophyta; class Magnoliopsida; order Gentianales; family Rubiaceae; genus Coffea; species Coffea arabica. Next base: position 17,652,983 of record NC_092318.1, on the reverse strand, counting down.
CGAGTGTAACCAGGTAAAAAATGCAAGATACTACACCAGAACCGCAAAAACAGGTTCACCAATCGCATTGTGGTGCAAACATCATGAATCAACCTACCTAAGTCCAAATCCAGAAATTCCAAAGCCATCCGAAAGTTAAGAAACAGGGCTACATTTCATCAGAAGACCTCAACAACCAATTCGGAAGCATTCCCAACCAAAATAATCAATTACAGACGCAATTCTCACATTCGGGTAAAACCAGGGCAGCAAGGGTAATTCCGTCTTTTCACAAGATACAAGGCTCTGATTGACCTGAAAATTAAAAAATTTTCGGGTTCTCACACTCATTCTTTCGGGGCGTCACAAACTTCCCTCCTTAAAAGAATGTCGTCCTCGACATTCCATCTTGTACCAATCAAGTCGAGACATCCCGCAAGAATCACTAATATTTCAGACCAAACCCACAGTCCGACATCCTAAAATTCAAGCCTAGGATACACTACAAGAATCTGAAGCCTAAGCTCTGATACCAACTGTGACGGCCCAACCTCCCCCTAAGGCGAACCACAGGGTTCGGCGGGCCGCCTGCCCAGCTCTCGCCGAGACTCAGTCGTTCACTACAATCCTCAAATGAATTACAATATAAATCTCAAATATTACAACATGTTCTTCAATAATTACATGTCATAAGCGAAGCGGAAACTAAATTTTCAACTATACATCAAATGATTCCAAATCCAAACTGTAAAAGATATATGCCATCCAGCCACATGAATAAGTACTACTCGCCCTTCCTTCGCCTTGAGCCCTGTGGAGGGGAATAAAATCGTTTTGGGGTGAGCTAGAAGCTCAGCGAGTAACCAGTAAAAGCAGTCATCAAATATATTTCACAATAATGCATTTCAATGATGTCATGATTCCAAGATCAAATGTACGTTTATTGCTCTCGTGAGACAGTGAAATCATTGCACTTGAACACCCAACGCTCAAATAGATCATTTGACATTAACAGTGAAAGGGAGCCCCTTTTTGAGCTCCAGATAACATGAACATGAACCATAAACAGGGTGGAGACGTTGGTGTCCAGCACAAGACTTTCCCAGAACTCATTGAAGCCAAAATCATATCATGAATTCACATGCAAGCACGCATGAGATGCCGTCGAGTAAATAATGCAAGAAACATTTCAATAATAACTTTGAAAACAGTTTAGGGTCACTCATCTCCATGGATCAGAAACCATCCATCAAATATCATCGCCTTACTCAAATCCAAACCTTAGATCACAAACGCAAAGCAATCAAGCCCTTTAAAAGTTCGGACAACACTTCCCCTAAATTTGCTTCCTTTTCCAGCCATCATGGCTTCATTATATTTCTCATTCAAACCCAAAGGTACAAACACAACAACAAGTTCATTCAATAGCCATTCAGCAAGCTCCCAGAAGTACAAATACAAGTCAAGCTAGGGAAAAGTCCGGAAATGAAAGTTAACCTCAAACCCAGAAAAATAGTTTTTGCCATCATTTTGCGGTAATGGCACCAAAGGCACTACGATTATCGGATGAAGTTCCAAGACCCACCGTTTCGAAGCTAAGAGATCGGGCTACAATGTTGAAGAAGGCAACTCTGTCCAGTATCGAGTGTAACCAGGTAAAAAATGCAAGATACTACACCAGAACCGCAAAAACAGGTTCACCAATCGCATTGTGGTGCAAACATCATGAATCAACCTACCTAAGTCCAAATCCAGAAATTCCAAAGCCATCCGAAAGCTAAGAAATAGGGCTACATTTCATCAGAAGACCTCAACAACCAATTCGGAAGCATTCCCAACCAAAATAATCAATTACAGACGCAATTCTCACATTCGGGTAAAACTAGGGCAGCAAGGGTAATTCCGTCTTTTCACAAGATACAAGGCTCGGATTGACCTGAAAATTAGAAAATTTTCGGGTTCTCACACTCATTCTTTCGGGGCGTCACAAACTTCCCTCCTTAAAAGAATGTCGTCCTCGACATTCCATCTTGTACCAATCAAGTCGAGACATCCCGCAAGAATCACTAATATTTCAGACCAAACCCACAGTCCGACATCCTAAAATTCAAGCCTAGGATACACTACAAGAATCTGAAGCCTAAGCTCTGATACCAACTGTGACGGCCCAACTTCCCCCTAAGGCGAACCACGGGGTTCGGCGGGCCGCCTGCTCAGCTCTCGCCGGGACTCAGTCGTTCACTACAATCCTCAAATGAATTACAATATAAATCTCAAATATTACAACATGTTCTTCAATAATTACATGTCATAAGCGAAGCGGAAACTAAATTTTCAACTATACATCAAATGATTCCAAATCCAAACTGTACAAGATATATGCCATCCAGCCACATGAATAAGTACTACTCGCCCTTCCTTCGCCTTGAGCCCTGTGGAGGGGAATAAAATCGTTTTGGGGTGAGATAGAAGCTCAGCGAGTAACCAGTAAAAGCAGTCATCAAATATATTTCACAATAATGCATTTCAATGATGTCATGATTCCAAGATCAAATGTACGTTTATTGCTCTCGTGAGACAGTGAAATCATTGCACTTGAACACCCAACGCTCAAATAGATCATTTGACATTAACAGTGAAAGGGAGCCCCTTTTTGAGCTCCAGATAACATGAACATGAACCATAAACAGGGTGGAGACGTTGGTGTCCAGCACAAGACTTTCCCAGAACTCATTGAAGCCAAAATCATATCATGAATTCACATGCAAGCACGCATGAGATGCCGTCGAGTAAATAATGCAAGAAACATTTCAATAATAACTTTGAAAACAGTTTAGGGTCACTCACCTCCATGGATCAGAAACCATCCATCAAATATCATCGCCTTACTCAAATCCAAACCTTAGATCACAAACGCAAAGCAATCAAGCCCTTTAAAAGTTCGGACAGCACTTCCCCTAAATTTGCTTCCTTTTCCAGCCATCATGGCTTCATTATATTTCTCATTCAAACCCAAAGGTACACACACAACAACAAGTTCATTCAATAGCCATTCAGCAAGCTCCCAGAAGTACAAATACAAGTCAAGCTAGGGAAAAGTCCGGAAATGAAAGTTAACCTCAAACCCAGAAAAGTAGTTTTTGCCATCATTTTGCGGTAATGGCACCAAAGGCACTACGATTATCGGATGAAGTTCCAAGACCCACCGTTTCGAAGCTAAGAGATCGGGCTACAATGTTGAAGAAGGCAACTCTGTCCAGTATCGAGTGTAACCAGGTAAAAAATGCAAGATACTACACCAGAACCGCAAAAACAGGTTCACCAATCGCATTGTGGTGCAAACATCATGAATCAACCTACCTAAGTCCAAATCCAGAAATTCCAAAGCCATCCGAAAGCTAAGAAATAGGGCTACATTTCATCAGAAGACCTCAACAACCAATTCGGAAGCATTCCCAACCAAAATAATCAATTACAGACGCAATTCTCACATTCGGGTAAAACCAGGGCAGCAAGGGTAATTCCGTCTTTTCACAAGATACAAGGCTCGGATTGACCTGAAAATGAGAAAATTTTCGGGTTCTCACACTCATTCTTTCGGGGCGTCACAAACTTCCCTCCTTAAAAGAATGTCGTCCTCGACATTCCATCTTGTACCAATCAAGTCGAGACATCCCGCAAGAATCACTAATATTTCAGACCAAACCCACAGTCCGACATCCTAAAATTCAAGCCTAGGATACACTACAAGAATCTGAAGCCTAAGCTCTGATACCAACTGTGACGGCCCAACCTCCCCCTAAGGCGAACCACGGGGTTCGGCGGGCCGCCTGCTCAACTCTCGCCGGGACTCAGTCGTTCACTACAATCCTCAAATGAATTACAATATAAATCTCAAATATTACAACATGTTCTTCAATAATTACATGTCATAAGCGAAGCGGAAACTAAATTTTCAACTATACATCAAATGATTCCAAATCCGAACTGTACAAGATATATGCCATCCAGCCACATGAATAAGTACTACTCGCCCTTCCTTCACCTTGAGCCCTGTGGAGGGGAATAAAATCATTTTGGGGTGAGATAGAAGCTCAGCGAGTAACCAGTAAAAGCAGTCATCAAATATATTTCACAATAATGCATTTCAATGATGTCATGATTCCAAGATCAAATGTACGTTTATTGCTCTCGTGAGACAGTGAAATCATTGCACTTGAACACCCAACGCTCAAATAGATCATTTGACATTAACAGTGAAAGGGAGCCCCTTTTTGAGCTCCAGATAACATGAACATGAACCATAAACAGGGTGGAGACGTTGGTGTCCAGCACAAGACTTTCCCAGAACTCATTGAAGCCAAAATCATACCATGAATTCACATGCAAGCACGCATGAGATGCCGTCGAGTAAATAATGCAAGAAACATTTCAATAATAACTTTGAAAACAGTTTAGGGTCACTCACCTCCATGGATCAGAAACCATCCATCAAATATCATCGCCTTACTCAAATCCAAGCCTTAGATTACAAACGCAAAGCAATCAAGCCCTTTAAAAGTTCGGACAGCACTTCCCCTAAATTTGCTTCCTTTTCCAGCCGTCATGGCTTCATTATATTTCTCATTCAAACCCAAAGGTACACACACAACAACAAGTTCATTCAATAGCCATTCAGCAAGCTCCCAGAAGTACAAATACAAGTCAAGCTAGGGAAAAGTCCGGAAATGAAAGTTAAGCTCAAACCCAGAAAAATAGTTTTTGCCATCATTTTGCGGTAATGGCACCAAAGGCACTACGATTATCGGATGAAGGTCCAAGACCCACCGTTTCGAAGCTAAGAGATCGGGCTACAATGTTGAAGAAGGCAACTCTGTCCAGTATCGAGTGTAACCAGGTAAAAAATGCAAGATACTACACCAGAACCGAAAAAACAGGTTCACCAATCGCATTGTGGTGCAAACATCATGAATCAACCTACCTAAGTCCAAATCCAGAAATTCCAAAGCCATCCGAAAGCTAAGAAACAGGGCTACATTTCATCAGAAGACCTCAACAACCAATTCGAAAGCATTCCCAACCAAAATAATCAATTACAGACGCAATTCTCACATTCGGGTAAAACCAGGGCAGCAAGGGTAATTCCGTCTTTTCACAAGATACAAGGCTCGGATTGACCTGAAAATTAGAAAATTTTCGGGTTCTCACACTCATTCTTTCGGGGCGTCACAAACTTCCCTCCTTAAAAGAATGTCGTCCTCGACATTCCATCTTGTACCAATCAAGTCGAGACATCCCGCAAGAATCACTAATATTTCAGACCAAACCCACAGTCCGACATCCTAAAATTCAAGCCTAGGATACACTACAAGAATCTGAAGCCTAAGCTCTGATACCAACTGTGACGGCCCAACCTCCCCCTAAGGCGAACCACGGGGTTCGGCGGGCCGCCTGCTCAGCTCTCGCCGGGACTCAGTCGTTCACTACAATCCTCAAATGAATTACAATATAAATCTCAAATATTACAACATGTTCTTCAATAATTACATGTCATAAGCGAAGCGGAAACTAAATTTTCAACTATACATCAAATGATTCCAAATCCAAACTGTACAAGATATATGCCATCCAGCCACATGAATAAGTACTACTCGCCCTTCCTTCACCTTGAGCCCTGTGGAGGGGAATAAAATCATTTTGGGGTGAGCTAGAAGCTCAGCGAGTAACCAGTAAAAGCAGTCATCAAATATATTTCACAATAATGCATTTCAATGATGTCATGATTCCATGATCAAATGTACGTTTATTGCTCTCGTGAGACAGTGAAATCATTGCACTTGAACACCCAACGCTCAAATAGATCATTTGACATTAACAGTGAAAAGGAGCCCCTTTTTGAGCTCCAGATAACATGAACATGAACCATAAACAGGGTGGAGACGTTGGTGTCCAGCACAAGACTTTCCCAGAACTCATTGAAGCCAAAATCATATCATGAATTCACATGCAAGCACGCATGAGATGCCGTCGAGTAAATAATGCAAGAAACATTTCAATAATAACTTTGAAAATAGTTTATGGTCACTCACCTCCATGGATCAGAAACCATCCATCAAATATCATCGCCTTACTCAAATCCAAACCTTAGATCACAAACGCAAAGCAATCAAGCCCTTTAAAAGTTCGGACAGCACTTCCCCTAAATTTGCTTCCTTTTCCAGCCGTCATGGCTTCATTATATTTCTCATTCAAACCCAAAGGTACACACACAACAACAAGTTCATTCAATAGCCATTCAGCAAGCTCCCAGAAGTACAAATACAAGTCAAGCTAGGGAAAAGTCCGGAAATGAAAGTTAAGCTCAAACCCAGAAAAATAGTTTTTGCCATCATTTTGCGGTAATGGCACCAAAGGCACTACGATTATCGGATGAAGGTCCAAGACCCATCGTTTCGAAGCTAAGAGATCGGGCTACAATGTTGAAGAAGGCAACTCTGTCCAGTATCGAGTGTAACCAGGTAAAAAATGCAAGATACTACACCAGAACCGCAAAAACAGGTTCACCAATCGCATTGTGGTGCAAACATCATGAATCAACCTACCTAAGTCCAAATCCAGAAATTCCAAAGCCATCCGAAAGCTAAGAAACAGGGCTACATTTCATCAGAAGACCTCAACAACCAATTCGAAAGCATTCCCAACCAAAATAATCAATTACAGACGCAATTCTCACATTCGGGTAAAACCAGGGCAGCAAGGGTAATTCCGTCTTTTCACAAGATACAAGGCTCGGATTGACCTGAAAATTAGAAAATTTTCGGGTTCTCACACTCATTCTTTCGGGGCGTCACAAACTTCCCTCCTTAAAAGAATGTCGTCCTCAACATTCCATCTTGTACCAATCAAGTCGAGACATCCCGCAAGAATCACTAATATTTCAGACCAAACCCACAGTCCGACATCCTAAAATTCAAGCCTAGGATACACTACAAGAATCTGAAGCCTAAGCTCTGATACCAACTGTGACGGCCCAACCTCCCCCTAAGGCGAACCACGGGGTTCGGCGGGCCGCCTGCTCAGCTCTCGCCGGGACTCAGTCGTTCACTACAATCCTCAAATGAATTACAATATAAATCTCAAATATTACAACATGTTCTTCAATAATTACATGTCATAAGCGAAGCGGAAACTAAATTTTCAACTATACATCAAATGATTCCAAATCCAAACTGTACAAGATATATGCCATCCAGCCACATGAATAAGTACTACTCGCCCTTCCTTCGCCTTGAGCCCTGTGGAGGGGAATAAAATCATTTTGGGGTGAGCTAGAAGCTCAGCGAGTAACCAGTAAAAGCAGTCATCAAATATATTTCACAATAATGCATTTCAATGATGTCATGATTCCAAGATCAAATGTACGTTTATTGCTCTCGTGAGACAGTGAAATCATTGCACTTGAACACCCAACGCTCAAATAGATCATTTGACATTAACAGTGACAGGGAGCCCCTTTTTGAGCTCCAGATAACATGAACATGAACCATAAACAGGGTGGAGACGTTGGTGTCCAGCACAAGACTTTCCCAGAACTCATTGAAGCCAAAATCATATCATGAATTCACATGCAAGCACGCATGAGATGCCGTCGAGTAAATAATGCAAGAAACATTTCAATAATAACTTTGAAAACAGTTTAGGGTCACTCACCTCCATGGATCAGAAACCATCCATCAAATATCATCGCCTTACTCAAATCCAAACCTTAGATCACAAACGCAAAGCAATCAAGCCCTTTAAAAGTTCGGACAGCACTTCCCCTAAATTTGCTTCCTTTTCCAGCCGTCATGGCTTCATTATATTTCTCATTCAAACCCAAAGGTACACACACAACAACAAGTTCATTCAATAGCCATTCAGCAAGCTCCCAGAAGTACAAATACAAGTCAAGCTAGGGAAAAGTCCGGAAATGAAAGTTAAGCTCAAACCCAGAAAAATAGTTTTTGCCATCATTTTGCGGTAATGGCACCAAAGGCACTACGATTATCGGATGAAGGTCCAAGACCCACCGTTTCGAAGCTAAGAGATCGGGCTACAATGTTGAAGAAGGCAACTCTGTCCAGTATCGAGTGTAACCAGGTAAAAAATGCAAGATACTACACCAGAACCGCAAAAACAGGTTCACCAATCGCATTGTGGTGCAAACATCATGAATCAACCTACCTAAGTCCAAATCCAGAAATTCCAAAGCCATCCGAAAGTTAAGAAACAGGGCTACATTTCATCAGAAGACCTCAACAACTAATTCGGAAGCATTCCCAACCAAAATAATCAATTACAGACGCAATTCTCACATTCGGGTAAAACCAGGGCAGCAAGGGTAATTCCGTCTTTTCACAAGATACAAGGCTCGGATTGACCTGAAAATTAAAAAATTTTCGGGTTCTCACACTCATTCTTTCGGAGCGTCACAAACTTCCCTCCTTAAAAGAATGTCGTCCTCGACATTCCATCTTGTACCAATCAAGTCGAGACATCCCGCAAGAATCACTAATATTTCAGACCAAACCCACAGTCCGACATCCTAAAATTCAAGCCTAGGATACACTACAAGAATCTGAAGCCTAAGCTCTGATACCAACTGTGACGGCCCAACCTCCCCCTAAGGCGAACCACAGGGTTCGGCGGCCCGCCTGCCCAGCTCTCGCCGAGACTCAGTCGTTCACTACAATCCTCAAATGAATTACAATATAAATCTCAAATATTACAACATGTTCTTCAATAATTACATGTCATAAGCGAAGCGGAAACTAAATTTTCAACTATACATCAAATGATTCCAAATCCAAACTGTACAAGATATATGCCATCCAGCCACATGAATAAGTACTACTCGCCCTTCCTTCGCCTTGAGCCCTGTGGAGGGGAATAAAATCGTTTTGGGGTGAGCTAGAAGCTCAGCGAGTAACCAGTAAAAGCAGTCATCAAATATATTTCACAATAATGCATTTCAACGATGTCATGATTCCAAGATCAAATGTACGTTTATTGCTCTCGTGAGACAGTGAAATCATTGCACTTGAACACCCAACGCTCAAATAGATCATTTGACATTAACAGTGAAAGGGAGCCCCTTTTTGAGCTCCAGATAACATGAACATGAACCATAAACAGGGTGGAGACGTTGGTGTCCAGCACAAGACTTTCCCAGAACTCATTGAAGCCAAAATCATATCATGAATTCACATGCAAGCACGCATGAGATGCCGTCGAGTAAATAATGCAAGAAACATTTCAATAATAACTTTGAAAACAGTTTAGGGTCACTCACCTCCATGGATCAGAAACCATCCATCAAATATCATCGCCTTACTCAAATCCAAACCTTAGATTACAAACGCAAAGCAATCAAGCCCTTTAAAAGTTCGGACAGCACTTCCCCTAAATTTGCTTCCTTTTCCAGCCGTCATGGCTTCATTATATTTCTCATTCAAACCCAAAGGTACACACACAACAACAAGTTCATTCAATAGCCATTCAGCAAGCTCCCAGAAGTACAAATACAAGTCAAGCTAGGGAAAAGTCCGGAAATGAAAGTTAAGCTCAAACCCAGAAAAATAGTTTTTGCCATCATTTTGCGGTAATGGCACCAAAGGCACTACGATTATCGGATGAAGGTCTAAGACCCACCGTTTCGAAGCTAAGAGATCGGGCTACAATGTTGAAGAAGGCAACTCTGTCCAGTATCGAGTGTAACCAGGTAAAAAATGCAAGATACTACACCAGAACCGCAAAAACAGGTTCACCAATCGCATTGTGGTGCAAACATCATGAATCAACCTACCTAAGTCCAAATCCAGAAATTCCAAAGCCATCCGAAAGCTAAGAAACAGGGCTACATTTCATCAGAAGACCTCAACAACCAATTCGAAAGCATTCCCAACCAAAATAATCAATTACAGACGCAATTCTCACATTCGGGTAAAACCAGGGCAGCAAGGGTAATTCCGTCTTTTCACAAGATACAAGGCTCGGATTGACCTGAAAATTAGAAAATTTTCGGGTTCTCACACTCATTCTTTCGGGGCGTCACAAACTTCCCTCCTTAAAAGAATGTCGTCCTCAACATTCCATCTTGTACCAATCAAGTCGAGACATCCCGCAAGAATCACTAATATTTCAGACCAAACCCACAGTCCGACATCCTAAAATTCAAGCCTAGGATACACTACAAGAATCTGAAGCCTAAGCTCTGATACCAACTGTGACGGCCCAACCTCCCCCTAAGGCGAACCACGGGGTTCGGCGGGCCGCCTGCTCAGCTCTCGCCGGGACTCAGTCGTTCACTACAATCCTCAAATGAATTACAATATAAATCTCAAATATTACAACATGTTCTTCAATAATTACATGTCATAAGCGAAGCGGAAACTAAATTTTCAACTATACATCAAATGATTCCAAATCCGAACTGTACAAGATATATGCCATCCAGCCACATGAATAAGTACTACTCGCCCTTCCTTCACCTTGAGCCCTGTGGAGGGGAATAAAATCATTTTGGGGTGAGATAGAAGCTCAGCGAGTAACCAGTAAAAGCAGTCATCAAATATATTTCACAATAATGCATTTCAATGATGTCATGATTCCAAGATCAAATGTACGTTTATTGCTCTCGTGAGACAGTGAAATCATTGCACTTGAACACCCAACGCTCAAATAGATCATTTGACATTAACAGTGAAAGGGAGCCCCTTTTTGAGCTCCAGATAACATGAACATGAACCATAAACAGGGTGGAGACGTTGGTGTCCAGCACAAGACTTTCCCAGAACTCATTGAAGCCAAAATCATACCATGAATTCACATGCAAGCACGCATGAGATGCCGTCGAGTAAATAATGCAAGAAACATTTCAATAATAACTTTGAAAACAGTTTAGGGTCACTCACCTCCATGGATCAGAAACCATCCATCAAATATCATCGCCTTACTCAAATCCAAGCCTTAGATTACAAACGCAAAGCAATCAAGCCCTTTAAAAGTTCGGACAGCACTTCCCCTAAATTTGCTTCCTTTTCCAGCCGTCATGGCTTCATTATATTTCTCATTCAAACCCAAAGGTACACACACAACAACAAGTTCATTCAATAGCCATTCAGCAAGCTCCCAGAAGTACAAATACAAGTCAAGCTAGGGAAAAGTCCGGAAATGAAAGTTAAGCTCAAACCCAGAAAAATAGTTTTTGCCATCATTTTGCGGTAATGGCACCAAAGGCACTACGATTATCGGATGAAGGTCCAAGACCCACCGTTTCGAAGCTAAGAGATCGGGCTACAATGTTGAAGAAGGCAACTCTGTCCAGTATCGAGTGTAACCAGGTAAAAAATGCAAGATACTACACCAGAACCGAAAAAACAGGTTCACCAATCGCATTGTGGTGCAAACATCATGAATCAACCTACCTAAGTCCAAATCCAGAAATTCCAAAGCCATCCGAAAGCTAAGAAACAGGGCTACATTTCATCAGAAGACCTCAACAACCAATTCGAAAGCATTCCCAACCAAAATAATCAATTACAGACGCAATTCTCACATTCGGGTAAAACCAGGGCAGCAAGGGTAATTCCGTCTTTTCACAAGATACAAGGCTCGGATTGACCTGAAAATTAGAAAATTTTCGGGTTCTCACACTCATTCTTTCGGGGCGTCACAAACTTCCCTCCTTAAAAGAATGTCGTCCTCGACATTCCATCTTGTACCAATCAAGTCGAGACATCCCGCAAGAATCACTAATATTTCAGACCAAACCCACAGTCCGACATCCTAAAATTCAAGCCTAGGATACACTACAAGAATCTGAAGCCTAAGCTCTGATACCAACTGTGACGGCCCAACCTCCCCCTAAGGCGAACCACGGGGTTCGGCGGGCCGCCTGCTCAGCTCTCGCCGGGACTCAGTCGTTCACTACAATCCTCAAATGAATTACAATATAAATCTCAAATATTACAACATGTTCTTCAATAATTACATGTCATAAGCGAAGCGGAAACTAAATTTTCAACTATACATCAAATGATTCCAAATCCAAACTGTACAAGATATATGCCATCCAGCCACATGAATAAGTACTACTCGCCCTTCCTTCACCTTGAGCCCTGTGGAGGGGAATAAAATCATTTTGGGGTGAGCTAGAAGCTCAGCGAGTAACCAGTAAAAGCAGTCATCAAATATATTTCACAATAATGCATTTCAATGATGTCATGATTCCATGATCAAATGTACGTTTATTGCTCTCGTGAGACAGTGAAATCATTGCACTTGAACACCCAACGCTCAAATAGATCATTTGACATTAACAGTGAAAAGGAGCCCCTTTTTGAGCTCCAGATAACATGAACATGAACCATAAACAGGGTGGAGACGTTGGTGTCCAGCACAAGACTTTCCCAGAACTCATTGAAGCCAAAATCATATCATGAATTCACATGCAAGCACGCATGAGATGCCGTCGAGTAAATAATGCAAGAAACATTTCAATAATAACTTTGAAAATAGTTTATGGTCACTCACCTCCATGGATCAGAAACCATCCATCAAATATCATCGCCTTACTCAAATCCAAACCTTAGATCACAAACGCAAAGCAATCAAGCCCTTTAAAAGTTCGGACAGCACTTCCCCTAAATTTGCTTCCTTTTCCAGCCGTCATGGCTTCATTATATTTCTCATTCAAACCCAAAGGTACACACACAACAACAAGTTCATTCAATAGCCATTCAGCAAGCTCCCAGAAGTACAAATACAAGTCAAGCTAGGGAAAAGTCCGGAAATGAAAGTTAAGCTCAAACCCAGAAAAATAGTTTTTGCCATCATTTTGCGGTAATGGCACCAAAGGCACTACGATTATCGGATGAAGGTCCAAGACCCATCGTTTCGAAGCTAAGAGATCGGGCTACAATGTTGAAGAAGGCAACTCTGTCCAGTATCGAGTGTAACCAGGTAAAAAATGCAAGATACTACACCAGAACCGCAAAAACAGGTTCACCAATCGCATTGTGGTGCAAACATCATGAATCAACCTACCTAAGTCCAAATCCAGAAATTCCAAAGCCATCCGAAAGCTAAGAAACAGGGCTACATTTCATCAGAAGACCTCAACAACCAATTCGAAAGCATTCCCAACCAAAATAATCAATTACAGACGCAATTCTCACATTCGGGTAAAACCAGGGCAGCAAGGGTAATTCCGTCTTTTCACAAGATACAAGGCTCGGATTGACCTGAAAATTAGAAAATTTTCGGGTTCTCACACTCATTCTTTCGGGGCGTCACAAACTTCCCTCCTTAAAAGAATGTCGTCCTCAACATTCCATCTTGTACCAATCAAGTCGAGACATCCCGCAAGAATCACTAATATTTCAGACCAAACCCACAGTCCGACATCCTAAAATTCAAGCCTAGGATACACTACAAGAATCTGAAGCCTAAGCTCTGATACCAACTGTGACGGCCCAACCTCCCCCTAAGGCGAACCACGGGGTTCGGCGGGCCGCCTGCTCAGCTCTCGCCGGGACTCAGTCGTTCACTACAATCCTCAAATGAATTACAATATAAATCTCAAATATTACAACATGTTCTTCAATAATTACATGTCATAAGCGAAGCGGAAACTAAATTTTCAACTATACATCAAATGATTCCAAATCCAAACTGTACAAGATATATGCCATCCAGCCACATGAATAAGTACTACTCGCCCTTCCTTCGCCTTGAGCCCTGTGGAGGGGAATAAAATCATTTTGGGGTGAGCTAGAAGCTCAGCGAGTAACCAGTAAAAGCAGTCATCAAATATATTTCACAATAATGCATTTCAATGATGTCATGATTCCAAGATCAAATGTACGTTTATTGCTCTCGTGAGACAGTGAAATCATTGCACTTGAACACCCAACGCTCAAATAGATCATTTGACATTAACAGTGACAGGGAGCCCCTTTTTGAGCTCCAGATAACATGAACATGAACCATAAACAGGGTGGAGACGTTGGTGTCCAGCACAAGACTTTCCCAGAACTCATTGAAGCCAAAATCATATCATGAATTCACATGCAAGCACGCATGAGATGCCGTCGAGTAAATAATGCAAGAAACATTTCAATAATAACTTTGAAAACAGTTTAGGGTCACTCACCTCCATGGATCAGAAACCATCCATCAAATATCATCGCCTTACTCAAATCCAAACCTTAGATCACAAACGCAAAGCAATCAAGCCCTTTAAAAGTTCGGACAGCACTTCCCCTAAATTTGCTTCCTTTTCCAGCCGTCATGGCTTCATTATATTTCTCATTCAAACCCAAAGGTACACACACAACAACAAGTTCATTCAATAGCCATTCAGCAAGCTCCCAGAAGTACAAATACAAGTCAAGCTAGGGAAAAGTCCGGAAATGAAAGTTAAGCTCAAACCCAGAAAAATAGTTTTTGCCATCATTTTGCGGTAATGGCACCAAAGGCACTACGATTATCGGATGAAGGTCCAAGACCCACCGTTTCGAAGCTAAGAGATCGGGCTACAATGTTGAAGAAGGCAACTCTGTCCAGTATCGAGTGTAACCAGGTAAAAAATGCAAGATATTACACCAGAACCGCAAAAACAGGTTCACCAATCGCATTGTGGTGCAAACATCATGAATCAACCTACCTAAGTCCAAATCCAGAAATTCCAAAGCCATCCGAAAGTTAAGAAACAGGGCTACATTTCATCAGAAGACCTCAACAACTAATTCGGAAGCATTCCCAACCAAAATAATCAATTACAGACGCAATTCTCACATTCGGGTAAAACCAGGGCAGCAAGGGTAATTCCGTCTTTTCACAAGATACAAGGCTCGGATTGACCTGAAAATTAAAAAATTTTCGGGTTCTCACACTCATTCTTTCGGAGCGTCACAAACTTCCCTCCTTAAAAGAATGTCGTCCTCGACATTCCATCTTGTACCAATCAAGTCGAGACATCCCGCAAGAATCACTAATATTTCAGACCAAACCCACAGTCCGACATCCTAAAATTCAAGCCTAGGATACACTACAAGAATCTGAAGCCTAAGCTCTGATACCAACTGTGACGGCCCAACCTCCCCCTAAGGCGAACCACAGGGTTCGGCGGCCCGCCTGCCCAGCTCTCGCCGAGACTCAGTCGTTCACTACAATCCTCAAATGAATTACAATATAAATCTCAAATATTACAACATGTTCTTCAATAATTACATGTCATAAGCGAAGCGGAAACTAAATTTTCAACTATACATCAAATGATTCCAAATCCAAACTGTACAAGATATATGCCATCCAGCCACATGAATAAGTACTACTCGCCCTTCCTTCGCCTTGAGCCCTGTGGAGGGGAATAAAATCGTTTTGGGGTGAGCTAGAAGCTCAGCGAGTAACCAGTAAAAGCAGTCATCAAATATATTTCACAATAATGCATTTCAACGATGTCATGATTCCAAGATCAAATGTACGTTTATTGCTCTCGTGAGACAGTGAAATCATTGCACTTGAACACCCAACGCTCAAATAGATCATTTGACATTAACAGTGAAAGGGAGCCCCTTTTTGAGCTCCAGATAACATGAACATGAACCATAAACAGGGTGGAGACGTTGGTGTCCAGCACAAGACTTTCCCAGAACTCATTGAAGCCAAAATCATATCATGAATTCACATGCAAGCACGCATGAGATGCCGTCGAGTAAATAATGCAAGAAACATTTCAATAATAACTTTGAAAACAGTTTAGGGTCACTCACCTCCATGGATCAGAAACCATCCATCAAATATCATCGCCTTACTCAAATCCAAACCTTAGATTACAAACGCAAAGCAATCAAGCCCTTTAAAAGTTCGGACAGCACTTCCCCTAAATTTGCTTCCTTTTCCAGCCGTCATGGCTTCATTATATTTCTCATTCAAACCCAAAGGTACACACACAACAACAATTTCATTCAATAGCCATTCAGCAAGCTCCCAGAAGTACAAATACAAGTCAAGCTAGGGAAAAGTCCGGAAATGAAAGTTAAGCTCAAACCCAGAAAAATAGTTTTTGCCATCATTTTGCGGTAATGGCACCAAAGGCACTACGATTATCGGATGAAGGTCTAAGACCCACCGTTTCGAAGCTAAGAGATCGGGCTACAATGTTGAAGAAGGCAACTCTGTCCAGTATCGAGTGTAACCAGGTAAAAAATGCAAGATACTACACCAGAACCGCAAAAACAGGTTCACCAATCGCATTGTGGTGCAAACATCATGAATCAACCTACCTAAGTCCAAATCCAGAAATTCCAAAGCCATCCGAAAGCTAAGAAACAGGGCTACATTTCATCAGAAGACCTCAACAACCAATTCGAAAGCATTCCCAACCAAAATAATCAATTACAGACGCAATTCTCACATTCGGGTAAAACCAGGGCAGCAAGGGTAATTCCGTCTTTTCACAAGATACAAGGCTCGGATTGACCTGAAAATTAGAAAATTTTCGGGTTCTCACACTCATTCTTTCGGGGCGTCACAAACTTCCCTCCTTAAAAGAATGTCGTCCTCAACATTCCATCTTGTACCAATCAAGTCGAGACATCCCGCAAGAATCACTAATATTTCAGACCAAACCCACAGTCCGACATCCTAAAATTCAAGCCTAGGATACACTACAAGAATCTGAAGCCTAAGCTCTGATACCAACTGTGACGGCCCAACCTCCCCCTAAGGCGAACCACGGGGTTCGGCGGGCCGCCTGCTCAGCTCTCGCCGGGACTCAGTCGTTCACTACAATCCTCAAATGAATTACAATATAAATCTCAAATATTACAACATGTTCTTCAATAATTACATGTCATAAGCGAAGCGGAAACTAAATTTTCAACTATACATCAAATGATTCCAAATCCAAACTGTACAAGATATATGCCATCCAGCCACATGAATAAGTACTACTCGCCCTTCCTTCGCCTTGAGCCCTGTGGAGGGGAATAAAATCATTTTGGGGTGAGCTAGAAGCTCAGCGAGTAACCAGTAAAAGCAGTCATCAAATATATTTCACAATAATGCATTTCAATGATGTCATGATTCCAAGATCAAATGTACGTTTATTGCTCTCGTGAGACAGTGAAATCATTGCACTTGAACACCCAACGCTCAAATAGATCATTTGACATTAACAGTGACAGGGAGCCCCTTTTTGAGCTCCAGATAACATGAACATGAACCATAAACAGGGTGGAGACGTTGGTGTCCAGCACAAGACTTTCCCAGAACTCATTGAAGCCAAAATCATATCATGAATTCACATGCAAGCACGCATGAGATGCCGTCGAGTAAATAATGCAAGAAACATTTCAATAAAAACTTTGAAAACAGTTTAGGGTCACTCACCTCCATTGATCAGAAACCATCCATCAAATATCATCGCCTTACTCAAATCCAAACCTTAGATCACAAACGCAAAGCAATCAAGCCCTTTAAAAGTTCGGACAGCACTTCCCCTAAATTTGCTTCCTTTTCCAGCCGTCATGGCTTCATTATATTTCTCATTCAAACCCAAAGGTACACACACAACAACAAGTTCATTCAATAGCCATTCAGCAAGCTCCCAGAAGTACAAATACAAGTCAAGCTAGGGAAAAGTCCGGAAATGAAAGTTAAGCTCAAACCCAGAAAAATAGTTTTTGCCATCATTTTGCGGTAATGGCACCAAAGGCACTACGATTATCGGATGAAGGTCCAAGACCCACCGTTTCGAAGCTAAGAGATCGGGCTACAATGTTGAAGAAGGCAACTCTGTCCAGTATCGAGTGTAACCAGGTAAAAAATGCAAGATACTACACCAGAACCGGAAAAACAGGTTCACCAATCGCATTGTGGTGCAAACATCATGAATCAACCTACCTAAGTCCAAATCCAGAAATTCCAAAGCCATCCGAAAGTTAAGAAACAGGGCTACATTTCATCAGAAGACCTCAACAACCAATTCGGAAGCATTCCCAACCAAAATAATCAATTACAGACGCAATTCTCACATTCGGGTAAAACCAGGGCAGCAAGGGTAATTCCGTCTTTTCACAAGATACAAGGCTCGGATTGACCTGAAAATTAAAAAATTTTCGGGTTCTCACACTCATTCTTTCGGAGCGTCACAAACTTCCCTCCTTAAAAGAATGTCGTCCTCGACATTCCATCTTGTACCAATCAAGTCGAGACATCCCGCAAGAATCACTAATATTTCAGACCAAACCCACAGTCCGACATCCTAAAATTCAAGCCTAGGATACACTACAAGAATCTGAAGCCTAAGCTCTGATACCAACTGTGACGGCCCAACCTCCCCCTAAGGCGAACCACAGGGTTCGGCGGCCCGCCTGCCCAGCTCTCGCCGAGACTCAGTCGTTCACTACAATCCTCAAATGAATTACAATATAAATCTCAAATATTACAACATGTTCTTCAATAATTACATGTCATAAGCGAAGCGGAAACTAAATTTTCAACTATACATCAAATGATTCCAAATCCAAACTGTACAAGATATATGCCATCCAGCCACATGAATAAGTACTACTCGCCCTTCCTTCGCCTTGAGCCCTGTGGAGGGGAATAAAATCGTTTTGGGGTGAGCTAGAAGCTCAGCGAGTAACCAGTAAAAGCAGTCATCAAATATATTTCACAATAATGCATTTCAATGATGTCATGATTCCAAGATCAAATGTACGTTTATTGCTCTCGTGAGACAGTGAAATCATTGCACTTGAACACCCAACGCTCAAATAGATCATTTGACATTAACAGTGAAAGGGAGCCCCTTTTTGAGCTCCAGATAACATGAACATGAACCATAAACAGGGTGGAGACGTTGGTGTCCAGCACAAGACTTTCCCAGAACTCATTGAAGCCAAAATCATAACATGAATTCACATGCAAGCACACATGAGATGCCGTCGAGTAAATAATGCAAGAAACATTTCAATAATAACTTTGAAAACAGTTTAGGGTCACTCACCTCCATGGATCAGAAACCATCCATCAAATATCATCGCCTTACTCAAATCCAAACCTTAGATCACAAACGCAAAGCAATCAAGCCCTTTAAAAGTTCGGACAGCACTTCCCCTAAATTTGCTTCCTTTTCCAGCCGTCATGGCTTCATTATATTTCTCATTCAAACCCAAAGGTACACACACAACAACAAGTTCATTCAATAGCCATTCAGCAAGCTCCCAGAAGTACAAATACAAGTCAAGCTAGGGAAAAGTCCGGAAATGAAAGTTAAGCTCAAACCCAGAAAAATAGTTTTTGCCATCATTTTGCGGTAATGGCACCAAAGGCACTACGATTATCGGATGAAGGTCCAAGACCCACCGTTTCGAAGCTAAGAGATCGGGCTACAATGTTGAAGAAGGCAACTCTGTCCAGTATCGAGTGTAACCAGGTAAAAAATGCAAGATACTACACCAGAACCGCAAAAACAGGTTCACCAATCGCATTGTGGTGCAAACATCATGAATCAACCTACCTAAGTCCAAATCCAGAAATTCCAAAGCCATCCGAAAGCTAAGAAACAGGGCTACATTTCATCAGAAGACCTCAACAACCAATTCGAAAGCATTCCCAACCAAAATAATCAATTACAGACGTAATTCTCACATTCGGGTAAAATCAGGGCAGCAAGGGTAATTCCGTCTTTTCACAAGATACAAGGCTCGGATTGACCTGAAAATTAGAAAATTTTCGGGTTCTCACACTCATTCTTTCGGGGCGTCACAAACTTCCCTCCTTAAAAGAATGTCGTCCTCAACATTCCATCTTGTACCAATCAAGTCGAGACATCCCGCAAGAATCACTAATATTTCAGACCAAACCCACAGTCCGACATCCTAAAATTCAAGCCTAGGATACACTACAAGAATCTGAAGCCTAAGCTCTGATACCAACTGTGACGGCCCAACCTCCCCCTAAGGCGAACCACGGGGTTCGGCGGGCCGCCTGCTCAGCTCTCGCCGGGACTCAGTCGTTCACTACAATCCTCAAATGAATTACAATATAAATCTCAAATATTACAACATGTTCTTCAATAATTACATGTCATAAGCGAAGCGGAAACTAAATTTTCAACTATACATCAAATGATTCCAAATCCAAACTGTACAAGATATATGCCATCCAGCCACATGAATAAGTACTACTCGCCCTTCCTTCGCCTTGAGCCCTGTGGAGGGGAATAAAATCATTTTGGGGTGAGCTAGAAGCTCAGCGAGTAACCAGTAAAAGCAGTCATCAAATATATTTCACAATAATGCATTTCAATGATGTCATGATTCCAAGATCAAATGTACGTTTATTGCTCTCGTGAGACAGTGAAATCATTGCACTTGAACACCCAACGCTCAAATAGATCATTTGACATTAACAGTGACAGGGAGCCCCTTTTTGAGCTCCAGATAACATGAACATGAACCATAAACAGGGTGGAGACGTTGGTGTCCAGCACAAGACTTTCCCAGAACTCATTGAAGCCAAAATCATATCATGAATTCACATGCAAGCACGCATGAGATGCCGTCGAGTAAATAATGCAAGAAACATTTCAATAATAACTTTGAAAACAGTTTAGGGTCACTCACCTCCATTGATCAGAAACCATCCATCAAATATCATCGCCTTACTCAAATCCAAACCTTAGATCACAAACGCAAAGCAATCAAGCCCTTTAAAAGTTCGGACAGCACTTCCCTTAAATTTGCTTCATTTTCCAGCCGTTATGGCTTCATTATATTTCTCATTCAAACCCAAAGGTACACACACAACAACAAGTTCATTCAATAGCCATTCAGCAAGCTCCCAGAAGTACAAATACAAGTCAAGCTAGGGAAAAGTCCGGAAATGAAAGTTAAGCTCAAACCCAGAAAAATAGTTTTTGCCATCATTTTGCGGTAATGGCACCAAAGGCACTACGATTATCGGATGAAGGTCCAAGACCCACCGTTTCGAAGCTAAGAGATCGGGCTACAATGTTGAAGAAGGCAACTCTGTCCAGTATCGAGTGTAACCAGGTAAAAAATGCAAGATACTACACCAGAACCGCAAAAACAGGTTCACCAATCGCATTGTGGTGCAAACATCATGAATCAACCTACCTAAGTCCAAATCCAGAAATTCCAAAGCCATCCGAAAGTTAAGAAACAGGGCTACATTTCATCAGAAGACCTCAACAACCAATTCGGAAGCATTCCCAACCAAAATAATCAATTACAGACGCAATTCTCACATTCGGGTAAAACCAGGGCAGCAAGGGTAATTCCGTCTTTTCACAAGATACAAGGCTCGGATTGACCTGAAAATTAGAAAATTTTCGGGTTCTCACACTCATTCTTTCGGGGCGTCACAAACTTCCCTCCTTAAAAGAATGTCGTCCTCAACATTCCATCTTGTACCAATCAAGTCGAGACATCCCGCAAGAATCACTAATATTTCAGACCAAACCCACAGTCCGACATC
Organism: Coffea arabica; assembly: GCF_036785885.1. NCBI lineage: Eukaryota > Viridiplantae > Streptophyta > Magnoliopsida > Gentianales > Rubiaceae > Coffea > Coffea arabica. The sequence continues at coordinate 17,631,452 of NC_092318.1, read as the reverse complement.
CTAAAATTCAAGCCTAGGATACACTACAAGAATCTGAAGCCTAAGCTCTGATACCAACTGTGACGGCCCAACCTCCCCCTAAGGCGAACCACGGGGTTCGGCGGGCCGCCTGCTCAGCTCTCGCCGGGACTCAGTCGTTCACTACAATCCTCAAATGAATTACAATATAAATCTCAAATATTACAACATGTTCTTCAATAATTACATGTCATAAGCGAAGCGGAAACTAAATTTTCAACTATACATCAAATGATTCCAAATCCAAACTGTACAAGATATATGCCATCCAGCCACATGAATAAGTACTACTCGCCCTTCCTTCGCCTTGAGCCCTGTGGAGGGGAATAAAATCATTTTGGGGTGAGCTAGAAGCTCAGCGAGTAACCAGTAAAAGCAGTCATCAAATATATTTCACAATAATGCATTTCAATGATGTCATGATTCCAAGATCAAATGTACGTTTATTGCTCTCGTGAGACAGTGAAATCATTGCACTTGAACACCCAACGCTCAAATAGATCATTTGACATTAACAGTGAAAGGGAGCCCCTTTTTGAGCTCCAGATAACATGAACATGAACCATAAACAGGGTGGAGACGTTGGTGTCCAGCACAAGACTTTCCCAGAACTCATTGAAGCCAAAATCATATCATGAATTCACATGCAAGCACGCATGAGATGCCGTCGAGTAAATAATGCAAGAAACATTTCAATAATAACTTTGAAAACAGTTTAGGGTCACTCACCTCCATGGATCAGAAACCATCCATCAAATATCATCGCCTTACTCAAATCCAAACCTTAGATCACAAACGCAAAGCAATCAAGCCCTTTAAAAGTTCGGACAGCACTTCCCCTAAATTTGCTTCCTTTTCCAGCCGTCATGGCTTCATTATATTTCTCATTCAAACCCAAAGGTACACACACAACAACAAGTTCATTCAATAGCCATTCAGCAAGCTCCCAGAAGTACAAATACAAGTCAAGCTAGGGAAAAGTCCGGAAATGAAAGTTAAGCTCAAACCCAGAAAAATAGTTTTTGCCATCATTTTGCGGTAATGGCACCAAAGGCACTACGATTATCGGATGAAGGTCCAAGACCCACCGTTTCGAAGCTAAGAGATCGGGCTACAATGTTGAAGAAGGCAACTCTGTCCAGTATCGAGTGTAACCAGGTAAAAAATGCAAGATACTACACCAGAACCGCAAAAACAGGTTCACCAATCGCATTGTGGTGCAAACATCATGAATCAACCTACCTAAGTCCAAATCCAGAAATTCCAAAGCCATCCGAAAGCTAAGAAACAGGGCTACATTTCATCAGAAGACCTCAACAACCAATTCGGAAGCATTCCCAACCAAAATAATCAATTACAGACGCAATTCTCACATTCGGGTAAAACCAGGGCAGCAAGGGTAATTCCGTCTTTTCACAAGATACAAGGCTCGGATTGACCTGAAAATTAGAAAATTTTCGGGTTCTCACACTCATTCTTTCGGGGCGTCACAAACTTCCCTCCTTAAAAGAATGTCGTCCTCGACATTCCATCTTGTACCAATCAAGTCGAGACATCCCGCAAGAATCACTAATATTTCAGACCAAACCCACAGTCCGACATCCTAAAATTCAAGCCTAGGATACACTACAAGAATCTGAAGCCTAAGCTCTGATACCAACTGTGACGGCCCAACCTCCCCCTAAGGCGAACCACAGGGTTCGGCGGGCCGCCTGCCCAGCTCTCGCCGAGACTCAGTCGTTCACTACAATCCTCAAATGAATTACAATATAAATCTCAAATATTACAACATGTTCTTCAATAATTACATGTCATAAGCGAAGCGGAAACTAAATTTTCAACTATACATCAAATGATTCCAAATCCAAACTGTACAAGATATATGCCATCCAGCCACACGAATAAGTACTACTCGCCCTTCCTTTGCCTTGAGCCCTGTGGAGGGGAATAAAATCGTTTTGGGGTGAGCTAGAAGCTCAGCGAGTAACCAGTAAAAGCAGTCATCAAATATATTTCACAATAATGCATTTCAATGATGTCATGATTCCAAGATCAAATGTACGTTTATTCCTCTCGTGAGACAGTGAAATCATTGCACTTGAACACCCAACGCTCAAATAGATCATTTGACATTAATAGTGAAAGGGAGCCTCTTTTTGAGCTCCAGATAACATGAACATGAACCATAAACAGGGTGGAGACGTTGGTGTCCAGCACAAGACTTTCCCAGAACTCATTGAAGCCAAAATCATATCATGAATTCACATGCAAGCACGCATGAGATGCCGTCGAGTAAATAATGCAAGAAACATTTCAATAATAACTTTGAAAACAGTTTAGGGTCACTCACCTCCATGGATCAGAAACCATCCATCAAATATCATCGCCTTACTCAAATCCAAGCCTTAGATCACAAACGCAAAGCAATCAAGCCCTTTAAAAGTTCGGACAGCACTTCCCCTAAATTTGCTTCCTTTTCCAGCCGTCATGGCTTCATTATATTTCTCATTCAAACCCAAAGGTACACACACAACAACAAGTTCATTCAATAGCCATTCAGCAAGCTCCCAGAAGTACAAATACAAGTCAAGCTAGGGAAAAGTCCGGAAATGAAAGTTAAGCTCAAACCCAGAAAAATAGTTTTTGACATGATTTTGCGGTAATGGCACCAAGGGCACTACGATTATCGGATGAAGGTCCAAGACCCACCGTTTCGAAGCTAAGAGATCGGGCTACAATGTTGAAGAAGGCAACTCTGTCCAGTATCGAGTGTAACCAGGTAAAAAATGAAAGATACTACACCAGAACCGCAAAAACAGGTTCACCAATCGCATTGTGGTGCAAACATCATGAATCAACCTACCTAAGTCCAAATCCAGAAATTCCAAAGCCATCCGAAAACTAAGAAACAGGGTTACATTTCATCAGAAGACCTCAACAACCAATTCGGAAGCATTCCCAACCAAAATAATCAATTACAGACGCAATTCTCACATTCGGGTAAAACCAGGGCAGCAAGGGTAATTCCGTCTTTTCACAAGATACAAGGCTCGGATTGACCTGAAAATTAGAAAATTTTCGGGTTCTCACACTCATTCTTTCGGGGCGTCACAAACTTCCCTCCTTAAAAGAATGTCGTCCTCGACATTCCATCTTGTACCAATCAAGTCGAGACATCCCGCAAGAATCACTAATATTTCAGACCAAACCCACAGTCCGACATCCTAAAATTCAAGCCTAGGATACACTACAAGAATCTGAAGCCTAAGCTCTGATACCAACTGTGACGGCCCAACCTCCCCCTAAGGCGAACCACAGGGTTCGGCGGGCCGCCTGCCCAGCTCTCGCCGGGACTCAGTCGTTCACTACAATCCTCAAATGAATTACAATATAAATCTCAAATATTACAACATGTTCTTCAATAATTACATGTCATAAGCGAAGCGGAAACTAAATTTTCAACTATACATCAAATGATTCCAAATCCAAACTGTACAAGATATATGCCATCCAGCCACATGAATAAGTACTACTCGCCCTTCCTTCGCCTTGAGCCCTGTGGAGGGGAATAAAATCGTTTTGGGGTGAGCTAGAAGCTCAGCGAGTAACCAGTAAAAGCAGTCATCAAATATATTTCACAATAATGCATTTCAACGATGTCATGATTCCAAGATCAAATGTACGTTTATTGCTCTCGTGAGACAGTGAAATCATTGCACTTGAACACCCAACGCTCAAATAGATCATTTGACATTAACAGTGAAAGGGAGCCCCTTTTTGAGCTCCAGATAACATGAACATGAACCATAAACAGGGTGGAGACGTTGGTGTCCAGCACAAGACTTTCCCAGAACTCATTGAAGCCAAAATCATATCATGAATTCACATGCAAGCACGCATGAGATGCCGTCGAGTAAATAATGCAAGAAACATTTCAATAATAACTTTGAAAACAGTTTAGGGTCACTCACCTCCATGGATCAGAAACCATCCATCAAATATCATCGCCTTACTCAAATCCAAACCTTAGATCACAAACGCAAAGCAATCAAGCCCTTTAAAAGTTCGGACAGCACTTCCCCTAAATTTGCTTCCTTTTCCAGCCGTCATGGCTTCATTATATTTCTCATTCAAACCCAAAGGTACACACACAACAACAAGTTCATTCAATAGCTATTCAGCAAGCTCCCAGAAGTACAAATACAAGTCAAGCTAGGGAAAAGTCCGGAAATGAAAGTTAAGCTCAAACCCAGAAAAATAGTTTTTGCCATCATTTTGCGGTAATGGCACCAAAGGCACTACGATTATCGGATGAAGGTCCAAGACCCACCGTTTCGAAGCTAAGAGATCGGGCTACAATGTTGAAGAAGGCAACTCTGTCCAGTATCGAGTGTAACCAGGTAAAAAATGCAAGATACTACACCAGAACCGCAAAAATAGGTTCACCAATCGCATTGTGGTGCAAACATCATGAATCAACCTACCTAAGTCCAAATCCAGAAATTCCAAAGCCATCCGAAAGCTAAGAAACAGGGCTACATTTCATCAGAAGACCTCAACAACCAATTCGAAAGCCTTACCAACCAAAATAATCAATTACAGACGCAATTCTCACATTCGGGTAAAACCAGGGCAGCAAGGGTAATTCCGTCTTTTCACAAGATACAAGGCTCGGATTGACCTGAAAATTAGAAAATTTTCGGGTTCTCACACTCATTCTTTCGGGGTGTCACAAACTTCCCTCCTTAAAAGAATGTCGTCCTCGACATTCCATCTTGTACCAATCAAGTCGAGACATCCCGCAAGAATCACTAATATTTCAGACCAAACCCACAGTCCGACATCCTAAAATTCAAGTCTAGGATACACTACAAGAATCTGAAGCCTAAGCTCTGATACCAACTGTGACGGCCCAACCTCCCCCTAAGGCGAACCACAGGGTTCGGCGGGCCGCCTGCCCAACTCTCGCCGAGACTCAGTCGTTCACTACAATCCTCAAATGAATTACAATATAAATCTCAAATATTACAACATGTTCTTCAATAATTACATGTCATAAGCGAAGCGGAAACTAAATTTTCAACTATACATCAAATGATTCCAAATCCAAACTGTACAAGATATATGCCATCCAGCCACATGAATAAGTACTACTCGCCCTTCCTTCGCCTTGAGCCCTGTGGAGGGGAATAAAATCGTTTTGGGGTGAGCTAGAAGCTCAGCGAGTAACCAGTAAAAGCAGTCATCAAATATATTTCACAATAATGCATTTCAATGATGTCATGATTCCAAGATCAAATGTACGTTTATTGCTCTCGTGAGACAGTGAAATCATTGCACTTGAACACCCAACGCTCAAATAGATCATTTGACATTAACAGTGAAAGGGAGCCCCTTTTTGAGCTCCAGATAACATGAACATGAACCATAAACAGGGTGGAGACGTTGGTGTCCAGCACAAGACTTTCCCAGAACTCATTGAAGCCAAAATCATATCATGAATTCACATGCAAGCACGCATGAGATGCCGTCGAGTAAATAATGCAAGAAACATTTCAATAATAACTTTGAAAACAGTTTAGGGTCACTCACCTCCATGGATCAGAAACCATCCATCAAATATCATCGCCTTACTCAAATCCAAACCTTAGATCACAAACGCAAAGCAATCAAGCCCTTTAAAAGTTCGGACAGCACTTCCCCTAAATTTGCTTCCTTTTCCAGCCGTCATGGCTTCATTATATTTCTCATTCAAACCCAAAGGTACACACACAACAACAAGTTCATTCAATAGCCATTCAGCAAGCTCCCAGAAGTACAAATACAAGTCAAGCTAGGGAAAAGTCCGGAAATGAAAGTTAAGCTCAAACCCAGAAAAATAGTTTTTGACATGATTTTGCGGTAATGGCACCAAAGGCACTACGATTATCGGATGAAGGTCCAAGACCCACCGTTTCGAAGCTAAGAGATCGGGCTACAATGTTGAAGAAGGCAACTCTGTCCAGTATCGAGTACAACCAGGTAAAAAATGCAAGATACTACACCAGAACCGCAAAAACAGGTTCACCAATCGCATTGTGGTGCAAACATCATGAATCAACCTACCTAAGTCCAAATCCAGAAATTCCAAAGCCATCCGAAAGCTAAGAAACAGGGCTACATTTCATCAGAAGACCTCAACAACCAATTCGGAAGCATTCCCAACCAAAATAATCAATTACAGACGCAATTCTCACATTCGGGTAAAACCAGGGCAGCAAGGGTAATTCCGTCTTTTCACAAGATACAAGGCTCGGATTGACCTGAAAATTAGAAAATTTTCGGGTTCTCACACTCATTCTTTCGGGGCGTCACAAACTTCCCTCCTTAAAAGAATGTCGTCCTCGACATTCCATCTTGTACCAATCAAGTCGAGACATCCCGCAAGAATCACTAATATTTCAGACCAAACCCACAGTCCGACATCCTAAAATTCAAGCCTAGGATACACTACAAGAATCTGAAGCCTAAGCTCTGATACCAACTGTGACAGCCCAACCTCCCCCTAAGGCGAACCACAGGGTTCGGCGGGCCGCCTGACCAGCTCTCGCCGGGACTCAGTCGTTCACTACAATCCTCAAATGAATTACAATATAAATCTCAAATATTACAACATGTTCTTCAATAATTACATGTCATAAGCGAAGCGGAAACTAAATTTTCAACTATACATCAAATGATTCCAAATCCAAACTGTACAAGATATATGCCATCCAGCCACATGAATAAGTACTACTCGCCCTTCCTTCGCCTTGAGCCCTGTGGAGGGGAATAAAATCATTTTGGGGTGAGCTAGAAGCTCAGCGAGTAACCAGTAAAAGCAGTCATCAAATATATTTCACAATAATGCATTTCAATGATGTCATGATTCCAAGATCAAATGTACGTTTATTGCTCTCGTGAGACAGTGAAATCATTGCACTTGAACACCCAACGCTCAAATAGATCATTTGACATTAACAGTGAAAGGGAGCCCCTTTTTGATCTCCAGATAACATCAACATGAACCATAAATAGGTTGGAGACGTTGGTGTCCAGCACAAGACTTTCCCAGAACTCATTGAAGCCAAAATCATATCATGAATTCACATGCAAGCACGCATGAGATGCCGTCGAGTAAATAATGCAAGAAACATTTCAATAATAACTTTGAAAACAGTTTAGGGTCACTCACCTCCTTGGATCAGAAACCATCCATCAAATATCATCGCCTTACTCAAATCCAAACCTTAGATCACAAACGCAAAGCAATCAAGCCCTTTAAAAGTTCGGACAGCACTTCCCCTAAATTTGCTTCCTTTTCCAGCCGTCATGGCTTCATTATATTTCTCATTCAAATCCAAAGGTACACACACAACAACAAGTTCATTCAATAGCTATTCAGCAAGCTCCCAGAAGTACAAATACAAGTCAAGCTAGGGAAAAGTCCGGAAATGAAAGTTAAGCTCAAACCCAGAAAAATAGTTTTTGCCATCATTTTGCGGTAATGGCACCAAAGGCACTACGATTATCGGATGAAGGTCCAAGACCCACCGTTTCGAAGCTAAGAGATCGGGCTACAATGTTGAAGAAGGCAACTCTGTCCAGTATCGAGTGTAACCAGGTAAAAAATGCAAGATACTACACCAGAACCGCAAAAACAGGTTCACCAATCGCATTGTGGTGCAAACATCATGAATCAACCTACCTAAGTCCAAATCCAGAAATTCCAAAGCCATCCGAAAGCCAAGAAACAGGGCTACATTTCATCAGAAGACCTCAACAACCAATTCGAAAGCATTCCCAACCAAAATAATCAATTACAGACGCAATTCTCACATTCGGGTAAAACCAGGGCAGCAAGGGTAATTCCGTCTTTTCACAAGATACAAGGCTCGGATTGACCTGAAAATTAGAAAATTTTCGGGTTCTCACACTCATTCTTTCGGGGCGTCACAAACTTCCCTCCTTAAAAGAATGTCGTCCTCGACATTCCATCTTGTACCAATCAAGTCGAGACATCCCGCAAGAATCACTAATATTTCAGACCAAACCCACAGTCCGACATCCTAAAATTCAAGCCTAGGATACACTACAAGAATCTGAAGCCTAAGCTCTGATACCAACTGTGACGGCCCCACCTCCCCCTAAGGCGAATCAAAGGGTTCGGCGGGCCGCCTGCCCAGCTCTCGCCGGGACTCAGTCGTTCACTACAATCCTCAAATGAATTACAATATAAATCTCAAATATTACAACATGTTCTTCAATAATTACATGTCATAAGCGAAGCGGAAACTAAATTTTCAACTATACATCAAATGATTCCAAATCCAAACTGTACAAGATATATGCCATCCAGCCACATGAATAAGTACTACTCGCCCTTCCTTCGCCTTGAGCCCTGTGGAGGGGAATAAAATCGTTTTGGGGTGAGCTAGAAGCTCAGCGAGTAACCAGTAAAAGCAGTCATCAAATATATTTCACAATAATGCATTTCAATGATGTCATGATTCCAAGATCAAATGTACGTTTATTGCTCTCGTGAGACAGTGAAATCATTGCACTTGAACACCCAACGCTCAAATAGATCATTTGACATTAACAGTGAAAGGGAGCCCCTTTTTGATCTCCAGATAACATCAACATGAACCATAAATAGGTTGGAGACGTTGGTGTCCAGCACAAGACTTTCCCAGAACTCATTGAAGCCAAAATCATATCATGAATTCACATGCAAGCACGCATGAGATGCCGTCGAGTAAATAATGCAAGAAACATTTCAATAATAACTTTGAAAACAGTTTAGGGTCACTCACCTCCTTGGATCAGAAACCGTCCATCAAATATCATCGCCTTACTCAAATCCAAACCTTAGATCACAAACGCAAAGCAATCAAGCCCTTTAAAAGTTCGGACAGCACTTCCCCTAAATTTGCTTCCTTTTCCAGCCGTCATGGCTTCATTATATTTCTCATTCAAACCCAAAGGTACACACACAACAACAAGTTCATTCAATAGCTATTCAGCAAGCTCCCAGAAGTACAAATACAAGTCAAGCTAGGGAAAAGTCCGGAAATGAAAGTTAAGCTCAAACCCAGAAAAATAGTTTTTGCCATCATTTTGCGGTAATGGCACCAAAGGCACTACGATTATCGGATGAAGGTCCAAGACCCACCGTTTCGAAGCTAAGAGATCGGGCTACAATGTTGAAGAAGGCAACTCTGTCCAGTATCGAGTGTAACCAGGTAAAAAATGCAAGATACTACACCAGAACCGCAAAAACAGGTTCACCAATCGCATTGTGGTGCAAACATCATGAATCAACCTACCTAAGTCCAAATCCAGAAATTCCAAAGCCATCCGAAAGCCAAGAAACAGGGCTACATTTCATCAGAAGACCTCAACAACCAATTCGAAAGCATTCCCAACCAAAATAATCAATTACAGACGCAATTCTCACATTCGGGTAAAACCAGGGCAGCAAGGGTAATTCCGTCTTTTCACAAGATACAAGGCTCGGATTGACCTGAAAATTAGAAAATTTTCGGGTTCTCACACTCATTCTTTCGGGGCGTCACAAACTTCCCTCCTTAAAAGAATGTCGTCCTCGACATTCCATCTTGTACCAATCAAGTCGAGACATCCCGCAAGAATCACTAATATTTCAGACCAAACCCACAGTCCGACATCCTAAAATTCAAGCCTAGGATACACTACAAGAATCTGAAGCCTAAGCTCTGATACCAACTGTGACGGCCCCACCTCTCCCTAAGGCGAATCAAAGGGTTCGGCGGGCCGCCTGCCCAGCTCTCGCCGGGACTCAGTCGTTCACTATAATCCTCAAATGAATTACAATATAAATCTCAAATATTACAACATGTTCTTCAATAATTACATGTCATAAGCGAAGCGGAAACTAAATTTTCAACTATACATCAAATGATTCCAAATCCAAACTGTACAAGATATATGCCATCCAGCCACATGAATAAGTACTACTCGCCCTTCCTTCGCCTTGAGCCCTGTGGAGGGGAATAAAATCGTTTTGGGGTGAGCTAGAAGCTCAGCGAGTAACCAGTAAAAGCAGTCATCAAATATATTTCACAATAATGCATTTCAATGATGTCATGATTCCAAGATCAAATGTACGTTTATTGCTCTCGTGAGACAGTGAAATCATTGCACTTGAACACCCAACGCTCAAATAGATCATTTGACATTAACAGTGAAAGGGAGCCCCTTTTTGAGCTCCAGATAACATGAACATGAACCATAAACAGGGTGGAGACGTTGGTGTCCAGCACAAGACTTTCCCAGAACTCATTGAAGCCAAAATCATAACATGAATTCACATGCAAGCACACATGAGATGCCGTCGAGTAAATAATGCAAGAAACATTTCAATAATAACTTTGAAAACAGTTTAGGGTCACTCACCTCCTTGGATCAGAAACCATCCATCAAATATCATCGCCTTACTCAAATCCAAGCCTTAGATCACAAACGCAAAGCAATCAAGCCCTTTAAAAGTTCGGACAGCACTTCCCCTAAATTTGCTTCCTTTTCCAGCCGTCATGGCTTCATTATATTTCTCATTCAAACCCAAAGGTACACACACAACAACAAGTTCATTCAATAGCCATTCAGCAAGCTCCCAGAAGTACAAATACAAGTCAAGTTAGGGAAAAGTCTGGAAATGAAAGTTAAGCTCAAACCCAGAAAAATAGTTTTTGACATCATTTTGCGGTAATGGCACCAAAGGCACTACGATTATCGGATGAAGGTCCAAGACCCACCGTTTCGAAGCTAAGAGATCGGGCTACAATGTTGAAGAAGGCAACTCTGTCCAGTATCGAGTGTAACCAGGTAAAAAATGCAAGATACTACACCAGAACCGGAAAAACAGGTTCACCAATCGCATTGTGGTGCAAACCTCATGAATCAACCTACCTAAGTCCAAATCCAGAAATTCCAAAGCCATCCGAAAGCTAAGAAACAGGGCTACATTTCATCAGAAGACCTCAACAACCAATTCGGAAGCATTCCCAACCAAAATAATCAATTATAGACGCAATTCTCACATTCGGGTAAAACCAGGGCAGCAAGGGTAATTCCGTCTTTTCACATGATACAAGGCTCGGATTGACCTGAAAATTAGAAAATTTTCGGGTTCTCACACTCATTCTTTCGGGGCGTCACAAACTTCCCTCCTTAAAAGAATGTCGTCCTCGACATTCCATCTTGTACCAATCAAGTCGAGACATCCCGCAAGAATCACTAATATTTCAGACCAAACCCACAGTCCGACATCCTAAAATTCAAGCCTAGGATACACTACAAGAATCTGAAGCCTAAGCTCTGATACCAACTGTGACGGCCCCACCTCCCCCTAAGGCGAATCAAAGGGTTCGGCGGGCCGCCTGCCCAGCTCTCGCCGGGACTCAGTCGTTCACTACAATCCTCAAATGAATTACAATATAAATCTCAAATATTAGAACATGTTCTTCAATAATTACATGTCATAAGCGAAGCGGAAACTAAATTTTCAACTATACATCAAATGATTCCAAATCCAAACTGTACAAGATATATGCCATCCAGCCACATGAATAAGTACTACTCGCCCTTCCTTCGCCTTGAGCCCTGTGGAGGGGAATAAAATCGTTTTGGGGTGAGCTAGAAGCTCAGCGAGTAACCAGTAAAAGCAGTCATCAAATATATTTCACAATAATGCATTTCAATGATGTCATGATTCCAAGATCAAATGTACGTTTATTGCTCTCGTGAGACAGTGAAATCATTGCACTTGAACACCCAACGCTCAAATAGATCATTTGACATTAACAGTGAAAGGGAGCCCCTTTTTGATCTCCAGATAACATCAACATGAACCATAAATAGGTTGGAGACGTTGGTGTCCAGCACAAGACTTTCCCAGAACTCATTGAAGCCAAAATCATATCATGAATTCACATGCAAGCACGCATGAGATGCCGTCGAGTAAATAATGCAAGAAACATTTCAATAATAACTTTGAAAACAGTTTAGGGTCACTCACCTCCTTGGATCAGAAACCATCCATCAAATATCATCGCCTTACTCAAATCCAAACCTTAGATCACAAACGCAAAGCAATCAAGCCCTTTAAAAGTTCGGACAGCACTTCCCCTAAATTTGCTTCCTTTTCCAGCCGTCATGGCTTCATTATATTTCTCATTCAAACCCAAAGGTACACACACAACAACAAGTTCATTCAATAGCTATTCAGCAAGCTCCCAGAAGTACAAATACAAGTCAAGCTAGGGAAAAGTCCGGAAATGAAAGTTAAGCTCAAACCCAGAAAAATAGTTTTTGCCATCATTTTGCGGTAATGGCACCAAAGGCACTACGATTATCGGATGAAGGTCCAAGACCCACCGTTTCGAAGCTAAGAGATCGGGCTACAATGTTGAAGAAGGCAACTCTGTCCAGTATCGAGTGTAACCAGGTAAAAAATGCAAGATACTACACCAGAACCGCAAAAACAGGTTCACCAATCGCATTGTGGTGCAAACATCATGAATCAACCTACCTAAGTCCAAATCCAGAAATTCCAAAGCCATCCGAAAGCCAAGAAACAGGGCTACATTTCATCAGAAGACCTCAACAACCAATTCGAAAGCATTCCCAACCAAAATAATCAATTACAGACGCAATTCTCACATTCGGGTAAAACCAGGGCAGCAAGGGTAATTCCGTCTTTTCACAAGATACAAGGCTCGGATTGACCTAAAAATTAGAAAATTTTCGGGTTCTCACACTCATTCTTTCGGGGCGTCACAAACTTCCCTCCTTAAAAGAATGTCGTCCTCGACATTCCATCTTGTACCAATCAAGTCGAGACATCCCGCAAGAATCACTAATATTTCAGACCAAACCCACAGTCCGACATCCTAAAATTCAAGCCTAGGATACACTACAAGAATCTGAAGCCTAAGCTCTGATACCAACTGTGACGGCCCCACCTCCCCCTAAGGCGAATCAAAGGGTTCGGCGGGCCGCCTGCCCAGCTCTCGCCGGGACTCAGTCGTTCACTACAATCCTCAAATGAATTACAATATAAATCTCAAATATTACAACATGTTCTTCAATAATTACATGTCATAAGCGAAGCGGAAACTAAATTTTCAACTATACATCAAATGATTCCAAATCCAAACTGTACAAGATATATGCCATCCAGCCACATGAATAAGTACTACTCGCCCTTCCTTCGCCTTGAGCCCTGTGGAGGGGAATAAAATCGTTTTGGGGTGAGCTAGAAGCTCAGCGAGTAACCAGTAAAAGCAGTCATCAAATATATTTCACAATAATGCATTTCAATGATGTCATGATTCCAAGATCAAATGTACGTTTATTGCTCTCGTGAGACAGTGAAATCATTGCACTTGAACACCCAACGCTCAAATAGATCATTTGACATTAACAGTGAAAGGGAGCCCCTTTTTGAGCTCCAGATAACATGAACATGAACCATAAACAGGGTGGAGACGTTGGTGTCCAGCACAAGACTTTCCCAGAACTCATTGAAGCCAAAATCATAACATGAATTCACATGCAAGCACACATGAGATGCCGTCGAGTAAATAATGCAAGAAACATTTCAATAATAACTTTGAAAACAGTTTAGGGTCACTCACCTCCATGGATCAGAAACCATCCATCAAATATCATCGCCTTACTCAAATCCAAGCCTTAGATCACAAACGCAAAGCAATCAAGCCCTTTAAAAGTTCGGACAGCACTTCCCCTAAATTTGCTTCCTTTTCCAGCCGTCATGGCTTCATTATATTTCTCATTCAAACCCAAAGGTACACACACAACAACAAGTTCATTCAATAGCCATTCAGCAAGCTCCCAGAAGTACAAATACAAGTCAAGTTAGGGAAAAGTCTGGAAATGAAAGTTAAGCTCAAACCCAGAAAAATAGTTTTTGACATCATTTTGCGGTAATGGCACCAAAGGCACTACGATTATCGGATGAAGGTCCAAGATCCACCGTTTCGAAGCTAAGAGATCGGGCTACAATGTTGAAGAAGGCAACTCTGTCCAGTATCGAGTGTAACCAGGTAAAAAATGCAAGATACTACACCAGAACCGGAAAAACAGGTTCACCAATCGCATTGTGGTGCAAACCTCATGAATCAACCTACCTAAGTCCAAATCCAGAAATTCCAAAGCCATCCGAAAGCTAAGAAACAGGGCTACATTTCATCAGAAGACCTCAACAACCAATTCGGAAGCATTCCCAACCAAAATAATCAATTACAGACGCAATTCTCACATTCGGGTAAAACCAGGGCAGCAAGGGTAATTCCGTCTTTTCACATGATACAAGGCTCGGATTGACCTGAAAATTAGAAAATTTTCGGGTTCTCACACTCATTCTTTCGGGGCGTCACAAACTTCCCTCCTTAAAAGAATGTCGTCCTCGACATTCCATCTTGTACCAATCAAGTCGAGACATCCCGCAAGAATCACTAATATTTCAGACCAAACCCACAGTCCGACATCCTAAAATTCAAGCCTAGGATACACTACAAGAATCTGAAGCCTAAGCTCTGATACCAACTGTGACGGCCCCACCTCCCCCTAAGGCGAATCAAAGGGTTCGGCGGGCCGCCTGCCCAGCTCTCGCCGGGACTCAGTCGTTCACTACAATCCTCAAATGAATTACAATATAAATCTCAAATATTACAACATGTTCTTCAATAATTACATGTCATAAGCGAAGCGGAAACTAAATTTTCAACTATACATCAAATGATTCCAAATCCAAACTGTACAAGATATATGCCATCCAGCCACATGAATAAGTACTACTCGCCCTTCCTTCGCCTTGAGCCCTGTGGAGGGGAATAAAATCGTTTTGAGGTGAGCTAGAAGCTCAGCGAGTAACCAGTAAAAGCAGTCATCAAATATATTTCACAATAATGCATTTCAATGATGTCATGATTCCAAGATCAAATGTACGTTTATTGCTCTCGTGAGACAGTGAAATCATTGCACTTGAACACCCAACGCTCAAATAGATCATTTGACATTAACAGTGAAAGGGAGCCCCTTTTTGAGCTCCAGATAACATGAACATGAACCATAAACAGGGTGGAGACGTTGGTGTCCAGCACAAGACTTTCCCAGAACTCATTGAAGCCAAAATCATATCATGAATTCACATGCAAGCACGCATGAGATGCCGTCGAGTAAATAATGCAAGAAACATTTCAATAATAACTTTGAAAACAGTTTAGGGTCACTCACCTCCATGGATCAGAAACCATCCATCAAATATCATCGCCTTACTCAAATCCAAGCCTTAGATCACAAACGCAAAGCAATCAAGCCCTTTAAAAGTTCGGACAGCACTTCCCCTAAATTTGCTTCCTTTTCCAGCCGTCATGGCTTCATTATATTTCTCATTCAAACCCAAAGGTACACACACAACAACAAGTTCATTCAATAGCCATTCAGCAAGCTCCCAGAAGTACAAATACAAGTCAAGCTAGGGAAAAGTCCGGAAATGAAAGTTAAGCTCAAACCCAGAAAAATAGTTTTTGCCATCATTTTGCGGTAATGGCACCAAAGGCACTACGATTATCGGATGAAGGTCCAAGACCCACCGTTTCGAAGCTAAGAGATCGGGCTACAATGTTGAAGAAGGCAACTCTGTCCAGTATCGAGTGTAACCAGGTAAAAAATGCAAGATACTACACCAGAACCGGAAAAACAGGTTCACCAATCGCATTGTGGTGCAAACATCATGAATCAACCTACCTAAGTCCAAATCCAGAAATTCCAAAGCCATCCGAAAGCTAAGAAACAGGGCTACATTTCATCAGAAGACCTCAACAACCAATTCGGAAGCATTCCCAACCAAAATAATCAATTACAGACGCAATTCTCACATTCGGGTAAAACCAGGGCAGCAAGGGTAATTCCGTCTTTTCACATGATACAAGGCTCGGATTGACCTGAAAATTAGAAAATTTTCGGGTTCTCACACTCATTCTTTCGGGGCGTCACAAACTTCCCTCCTTAAAAGAATGTCGTCCTCGACATTCCATCTTGTACCAATCAAGTCGAGACATCCCGCAAGAATCACTAATATTTCAGACCAAACCCACAGTCCGACATCCTAAAATTCAAGCCTAGGATACACTACAAGAATCTGAAGCCTAAGCTATGATACCAACTGTGACGGCCCCACCTCCTCCTAAGGCGAACCAAAGGGTTCGGCGGGCCGCCTGCCCAGCTCTTGCCGGGACTCAGTCGTTCACTACAATCCTCAAATGAATTACAATATAAATCTCAAATATTACAACATGTTCTTCAATAATTACATGTCATAAGCGAAGCGGAAACTAAATTTTCAACTATACATCAAATGATTCCAAATCCAAACTGTACAAGATATATGCCATCCAGCTACATGAATAAGTACTACTCGCCCTTCCTTCGCCTTGAGCCCTGTGGAGGGGAATAAAATCGTTTTGGGGTGAGCTAGAAGCTCAGCGAGTAACCAGTAAAAGCAGTCATCAAATATATTTCACAATAATGCATTTCAATGATGTCATGATTCCAAGATCAAATGTACGTTTATTGCTCTCGTGAGACAGTGAAATCATTGCACTTGAACACCCAACGCTCAAATAGATCATTTGACATTAACAGTGAAAGGGAGCCCCTTTTTGAGCTCCAGATAACATGAACATGAACCATAAACAGGTGGAGACGTTGGTGTCCAGCACAAGACTTTCCTAGAACTCATTGAAGCCAAAATCATATCATGAATTCACATGCAAGCACGCATGAGATGCCGTCGAGTAAATAATGCAAGAAACATTTCAATAATAACTTTGAAAACAGTTTAGGGTCACTCACCTCCATGGATCAGAAACCATCCATCAAATATCATCGCCTTACTCAAATCCAAGCCTTAGATCACAAACGCAAAGCAATCAAGCCCTTTAAAAGTTCGGACAGCACTTCCCCTAAATTTGCTTCCTTTTCCAGCCGTCATGGCTTCATTATATTTCTCATTCAAACCCAAAGGTACACACACAACAACAAGTTCATTCAATAGCCATTCAGCAAGCTCCCAGAAGTACAAATACAAGTCAAGCTAGGGAAAAGTCCGGAAATGAAAGTTAAGCTCAAACCCAGAAAAATACTTTTTGACATGATTTTGCGGTAATGGCACCAAAGGCACTACGATTATCGGATGAAGGTCCAAGACCCACCGTTTCGAAGCTAAGAGATCGGGCTACAATGTTGAAGAAGGCAACTCTGTCCAGTATCGAGTACAACCAGGTAAAAAATGCAAGATACTACACCAGAACCGCAAAAACAGGTTCACCAATCGCATTGTGGTGCAAACATCATGAATCAACCTACCTAAGTCCAAATCCAGAAATTCCAAAGCCATCCGAAAGCTAAGAAACAGGGCTACATTTCATCAGAAGACCTCAACAACCAATTCGGAAGCATTCCCAACCAAAATAATCAATTACAGACGCAATTCTCACATTCGGGTAAAACCAGGGCAGCAAGGGTAATTCCGTCTTTTCGCAAGATACACGGCTCGGATTGACCTGAAAATTAGAAAATTTTCGGGTTCCCACACTCATTCTTTCGGGGCGTCACAAACTTCCCTCCTTAAAAGAATGTCGTCCTCGACTTTCCATCTTGTACCAATCAAGTCGAGACATCCCGCAAGAATCACTAATATTTCAGACCAAACCCACAGTCCGACATCCTAAAATTCAAGCCTAGGATACACTACAAGAATCTGAAGCCTAAGCTCTGATACCAACTGTGACGGCCCCACCTCCCCCTAAGGCGAATCAAAGGGTTCGGCGGGCCGCCTGCCCAGCTCTCGCCGGGACTCAGTCGTTCACTACAATCCTCAAATGAATTACAATATGAATCGCAAATATTACAACATGTTCTTCAATAATTACATGTCATAAGCGAAGCGGAAACTAAATTTTCAACTATACATCAAATGATTCCAAATCCAAACTGTACAAGATATATGCCATCCAGCCACATGAATAAGTACTACTCGCCCTTCCTTCGCCTTGAGCCCTGTGGAGGGGAATAAAATCGTTTTGGGGTGAGCTAGAAGCTCAGCGAGTAACCAGTAAAAGCAGTCATCAAATATATTTCACAATAATGCATTTCAATGATGTCATGATTCCAAGATCAAATGTACGTTTATTGCTCTCGTGAGACAGTGAAATCATTGCACTTGAACACCCAACGCTCAAATAGATCATTTGACATTAACAGTGAAAGGGAGCCCCTTTTTGAGCTCCAGATAACATGAACATGAACCATAAACAGGGTGGAGACGTTGGTGTCCAGCACAAGACTTTCCCAGAACTCATTGAAGCCAAAATCATATCATGAATTCACATGCAAGCACGCATGAGATGCCGTCGAGTAAATAATGCAAGAAACATTTCAATAATAACTTTGAAAACAGTTTAGGGTCACTCACCTCCATGGATCAGAAACCATCCATCAAATATCATCGCCTTACTCAAATCCAAACCTTAGATCACAAACGCAAAGCAATCAAGCCCTTTAAAAGTTCGGACAGCACTTCCCCTAAATTTGCTTCCTTTTCCAGCCGTCATGGCTTCATTATATTTCTCATTCAAACCCAAAGGTACACACACAACAACAAGTTCATTCAATAGCCATTCAGCAAGCTCCCAGAAGTACAAATACAAGTCAAGCTAGGGAAAAGTCCGGAAATGAAAGTTAAGCTCAAACCCAGAAAAATAGTTTTTGACATGATTTTGCGGTAATGGCACCAAAGGCACTACGATTATCGGATGAAGGTCCAAGACCCACCGTTTCGAAGCTAAGAGATCGGGCTACAATGTTGAAGAAGGCAACTCTGTCCAGTATCGAGTACAACCAGGTAAAAAATGCAAGATACTACACCAGAACCGCAAAAACAGGTTCACCAATCGCATTGTGGTGCAAACATCATGAATCAACCTACCTAAGTCCAAATCCAGAAATTCCAAAGCCATCCGAAAGCTAAGAAACAGGGCTACATTTCATCAGAAGACCTCAACAACCAATTCGGAAGCATTCCCAACCAAAATAATCAATTACAGACGCAATTCTCACATTCGGGTAAAACCAGGGCAGCAAGGGTAATTCCGTCTTTTCGCAAGATACACGGCTCGGATTGACCTGAAAATTAGAAAATTTTCGGGTTCCCACACTCATTCTTTCGGGGCGTCACAAACTTCCCTCCTTAAAAGAATGTCGTCCTCGACTTTCCATCTTGTACCAATCAAGTCGAGACATCCCGCAAGAATCACTAATATTTCAGACCAAACCCACAGTCCGACATCCTAAAATTCAAGCCTAGGATACACTACAAGAATCTGAAGCCTAAGCTCTGATACCAACTGTGACGGCCCCACCTCCCCCTAAGGCGAATCAAAGGGTTCGGCGGGCCGCCTGCCCAGCTCTCGCCGGGACTCAGTCGTTCACTACAATCCTCAAATGAATTACAATATGAATCGCAAATATTACAACATGTTCTTCAATAATTACATGTCATAAGCGAAGCGGAAACTAAATTTTCAACTATACATCAAATGATTCCAAATCCAAACTGTACAAGATATATGCCATCCAGCCACATGAATAAGTACTACTCGCCCTTCCTTCGCCTTGAGTCCTGTGGAGGGGAATAAAATCGTTTTGGGGTGAGCTAGAAGCTCAGCGAGTAACCAGTAAAAGCAGTCATCAAATATATTTCACAATAATGCATTTCAATGATGTCATGATTCCAAGATCAAATGTACGTTTATTGCTCTCGTGAGACAGTGAAATCATTGCACTTGAACACCCAACGCTCAAATAGATCATTTGACATTAACAGTGAAAGGGAGCCCCTTTTTGAGCTCCAGATAACATGAACATGAACCATAAACAGGGTGGAGACGTTGGTGTCCAGCACAAGACTTTCCCAGAACTCATTGAAGCCAAAATCATATCATGAATTCACATGCAAGCACGCATGAGATGCCGTCGAGTAAATAATGCAAGAAACATTTCAATAATAACTTTGAAAACAGTTTAGGGTCACTCACCTCCATGGATCAGAAACCATCCATCAAATATCATCGCCTTACTCAAATCCAAACCTTAGATCACAAACGCAAAGCAATCAAGCCCTTTAAAAGTTCGGACAGCACTTCCCCTAAATTTGCTTCCTTTTCCAGCCGTCATGGCTTCATTATATTTCTCATTCAAACCCAAAGGTACACACACAACAACAAGTTCATTCAATAGCCATTCAGCAAGCTCCCAGAAGTACAAATACAAGTCAAGCTAGGGAAAAGTCCGGAAATGAAAGTTAAGCTCAAACCCAGAAAAATAGTTTTTGCCATCATTTTGCGGTAATGGCACCAAAGGCACTACGATTATCGGATGAAGGTCCAAGACCCACCGTTTCGAAGCTAAGAGATCGGGCTACAATGTTGAAGAAGGCAACTCTGTCCAGTATCGAGTGTAACCAGGTAAAAAATGCAAGATACTACACCAGAACCGGAAAAACAGGTTCACCAATCGCATTGTGGTGCAAACATCACGAATCAACCTACCTAAGTCCAAATCCAGAAATTCCAAAGCCATCCGAAAGCTAAGAAACAGGGCTACATTTCATCAGAAGACCTCAACAACCAATTCGGAAGCATTCCCAACCAAAATAATCAATTACAGACGCAATTCTCACATTCGGGTAAAACCAGGGCAGCAAGGGTAATTCCGTCTTTTCACATGATACAAGGCTCGGATTGACCTGAAAATTAGAAAATTTTCGGGTTCTCACACTCATTCTTTCGGGGCGTCACAAACTTCCCTCCTTAAAAGAATGTCGTCCTCGACATTCCATCTTGTACCAATCAAGTCGAGACATCCCGCAAGAATCACTAATATTTCAGACCAAACCCACAGTCCGACATCCTAAAATTCAAGCCTAGGATACACTACAAGAATCTGAAGCCTAAGCTCTGATACCAACTGTGACGGCCCCACCTCCCCCTAAGGCGAATCAAAGGGTTCGGCGGGCCGCCTGCCCAGCTCTCGCCGGGACTCAGTCGTTCACTACAATCCTCAAATGAATTACAATATGAATCGCAAATATTACAACATGTTCTTCAATAATTACATGTCATAAGCGAAGCGGAAACTAAATTTTCAACTATACATCAAATGATTCCAAATCCAAACTGTACAAGATATATGCCATCCAGCCACATGAATAAGTACTACTCGCCCTTCCTTCGCCTTGAGCCCTGTGGAGGGGAATAAAATCGTTTTGGGGTGAGCTAGAAGCTCAGCGAGTAACCAGTAAAAGCAGTCATCAAATATATTTCACAATAATGCATTTCAATGATGTCATGATTCCAAGATCAAATGTACGTTTATTGCTCTCGTGAGACAGTGAAATCATTGCACTTGAACACCCAACGCTCAAATAGATCATTTGACATTAACAGTGAAAGGGAGCCCCTTTTTGAGCTCCAGATAACATGAACATGAACAATAAACAGGGTGGAGACGTTGGTGTCCAGCACAAGACTTTTCCAGAACTCATTGAAGCCGAAATCATATCATGAATTCACATGCAAGCACGCATGAGATGCCGTCGAGTAAATAATGCAAGAAACATTTCAATAATAACTTTGAAAACAGTTTAGGGTCACTCACCTCCATGGCTCAGAAACCATCCATCAAATATCATCGCCTTACTCAAATCCAAGCCTTAGATCACAAACGCAAAGCAATCAAGTCCTTTAAAAGTTCGGACAGCACTTCCCCTATATTTGCTTACTTTTCCAGCCGTCATGGCTTCATTATATTTCTCATTCAAACCCAAAGGTACACACACAACAATAAGTTCATTCAATAGCCATTCAGCAAGCTCCCAGAAGTACAAATACAAGTCAAGTTAGGGAAAAGTCCGGAAATGAAAGTTAAGCTCAAACACAGAAAAATAGTTTTTGACATCATTTTACGGTAATGGCACCAAAGGCACTACGATTGTCGGAAGAAGGTCCAAGAACCACCGTTTCGAAGCTAAGAGATCGGGCTACAATGTTGAAGAAGGCAACTCTGTCCAGTATCGAGTGTAACCAGGTCAAAAATGCAAGATACTACACCAGAACCGTAAAAATAGGTTCACCAATCGCATTGTGGTGCAAACATCATGAATCAACCTACCTAAGTCCAAATCCAGAAATTCCAAAGCCATCCGAAAGCTAAGAAACAGGGCTACATTTCATCAAAAGACCTCAACAACCAATTCAGAAGCATTCCTAACCAAAATAATCAATTACAGACGCAATTCTCACATTCGGGTAAAACCAGGGCAGCAAGGGTAATTCCGTCTTTTCACATGATACAAAGCTCGGATTGACCTGAAAATTAGAAAATTTTCGGGTTCTCACACTCATTCTTTCGGCGCGTCACAAACTTTCCTCCTTAAAAGAATGTCGTCCTCGACATTCCATCTTGTACCAATCAAGTCGAGACATCCCGCAAGAATCACTAATATTTCAGACCAAACCCACAGTCCGACATCCTAAAATTCAAGCCTAGGATACACTACAAGAATCTGAAGCCTAAGCTCTGATACCAACTGTGACGGCCCCACCTCCCCCTAAGGCGGACCAGAGGGTTCGGCGGGCCGCCTGCTCAGCTCTCGCCGGGACTCAGTCGTTCACTACAATCCTCAAATGAATTACAATATAAATCTCAAATATTACAACATGTTCTTCAATAATTACATGTCATAAGCGAAGCGGAAACTAAATTTTCAACTATACATCAACTGATTACAAATCCAAACTTTAGAAGATATATGCCATCCAGCCACATGAATAAGTACTACTCGCCCTTCCTTCGCCTTGAGCCCTGTGGAGGGGAATAAAATCGTTTTGGGGTGAGCTAGAAGCTTAGCGAGTAACCAGTAAAAGCAGTCATCAAATATATTTCACAATAATGCATTTCAATGATGTCATGATTCCAAGATCAAATATACGTTTATTGCTCTAGTGAGACAGTGAAATCATTGCACTTGAACACCCAACGCTCAAATAGATCATTTGACATTAACAGTGAAAGGGAGCCCCTTTTTGAGCTCCAGATAACATGAACATGAACAATAAACAGGGTGGAGACGTTGGTGTCCAGCACAAGACTTTTCCAGAACTCATTGAAGCCGAAATCATATCATGAATTCACATGCAAGCACGCATGAGATGCCGTCGAGTAAATAATGCAAGAAACATTTCAATAATAACTTTGAAAACAGTTTAGGGTCACTCACCTCCATGGATCAGAAACCATCCATCAAATATCATCGCCTTACTCAAATCCAAGCCTTAGATCACAAACGCAAAGCAATCAAGTCCTTTAAAAGTTCGGACAGCACTTCCCCTATATTTGCTTACTTTTCCAGCCGTCATGGCTTCATTATATTTCTCATTCAAACCCAAAGGTACACACACAACAATAAGTTCATTCAATAGCCATTCAGCAAGCTCCCAGAAGTACAAATACAAGTCAAGTTAGGGAAAAGTCCGGAAATGAAAGTTAAGCTCAAACACAGAAAAATAGTTTTTGACATCATTTTACGGTAATGGCACCAAAGGCACTACGATTGTCGGAAGAAGGTCCAAGAACCACCGTTTCGAAGCTAAGAGATCGGGCTACAATGTTGAAGAAGGCAACTCTGTCCAGTATCGAGTGTAACCAGGTCAAAAATGCAAGATACTACACCAGAACCGCAAAAACAGGTTCACCAATCTCATTGTGGTGCAAACATCATGAATCAACCTACCTAAGTCCAAATCCAGAAATTCCAAAGCCATCCGAAAGTGAAGAAACAGGGCTACATTTCACCAGAAGACCTCAACAACCAATTCAGAAGCATTCCCAACCAAAATAATCAATTACAGACGCAATTCTCACATTCGGGTAAAACCAGGGCAGCAAGGGTAATTCCGTCTTTTCAAATGATACAAAGCTCGGATTGACCAGAAAATTAGAAAATTTTCGGGTTCTCACACTCATTCTTTCGGGGCGTCACAAACTTCCCTCCTTAAAAGAATGTCGTCCTCGACATTCCATCTTGTACCAATCAAGTCGAGACATCCCGCAAGAATCACTAATATTTCAGACCAAACCCACAGTCCGACATCCTAAAATTCAAGCCTAGGATACATTACAAGAATCTGAAGCCTAAGCTCTGATACCAACTGTGACGGCCCCACCTCCCCCTAAGGCGGACCAGAGGGTTCGGCGGGCCGCCTGCCCAGCTCTCGCCGGGACTCAGTCGTTCACTACAATCCTCAAATGAATTACAATATAAATCTCAAATATTACAACATGTTCTTCAATAATTACATGTCATAAGCGAAGCGGAAACTAAATTTTCAACTATACATCAACTGATTACAAATCCAAACTTTACAAGATATATGCCATCCAGCCACATGAATAAGTACTACTCGCCCTTCCTTCGCCTTGAGCCCTGTGGAGGGGAATAAAATCGTTTTGGGGTGAGCTAGAAGCTTAGCGAGTAACCAGTAAAAGCAGTCATCAAATATATTTCACAATAATGCATTTCAATGATGTCATGATTCCAAGATCAAATGTACGTTTATTGCTCTAGTGAGACAGTGAAATCATTGCACTTGAACACCCAACGCTCAAATAGATCATTTGACATTAACAGTGAAAGGGAGCCCCTTTTTGAGCTCCAGATAACATGAACATGAACCATAAACAGGGTGGAGACGTTGGTGTCCAGCACAAGACTTTTCCCGAACTCATTGAATTCGAAATCATATCATGAATTCACATGCAAGCACGCATGAGATGCCGTCGAGTAAATAATGCAAGAAACATTTCAATAATAACTTTGAAAACAGTTTAGGGTCACTCACCTCCATGGCTCAGAAACCATCCATCAAATATCATCGCCTTACTCAAATCCAAGCCTTAGATCACAAACGCAAAGCAATCAAGTCCTTTAAAAGTTCGGACAGCACTTCCCCTATATTTGCTTACTTTTCCAGCCGTCATGGCTTCATTATATTTCTCATTCAAACCCAAAGGTACACACACAACAATAAGTTCATTCAATAGCCATTCAGCAAGCTCCCAGAAGTACAAATACAAGTCAAGTTAGGGAAAAGTCCGGAAATGAAAGTTAAGCTCAAACACAGAAAAATAGTTTTTGACATCATTTTACGGTAATGGCACCAAAGGCACTACGATTATCGGAAGAAGGTCCAAGAACCACCGTTTCGAAGCTAAGAGATCGGGCTACAATGTTGAAGAAGGCAACTCTGTCCAGTATCGAGTGTAACCAGGTCAAAAATGCAAGATACTACACCAGAACCGCAAAAACAGGTTCACCAATCGCATTGTGATGCAAACATCATGAATCAACCTACCTGAGTCCAAATCCAGAAATTCCAAAGCCATCCGAAAGCGAAGAAACAGGGCTACATTTCATCAGAAGACCTCAACAACCAATTCGGAAGCATTCCCAACCAAAATAATCAATTACAGACGCAATTCTCACATTCGGGTAAAACCAGGGCAGCAAGGGTAATTCCGTCTTTTCACAAGATACAAGGCTCGGATTGACCTGAAAATTAGAAAATTTTCGGGTTCTCACACTCATTCTTTCGGGGCGTCACAAACTTCCCTCCTTAAAAGAATGTCGTCCTCGACATTCCATCTTGTACCAATCAAGTCGAGACATCCCGCAAGAATCACTAATATTTCAGACCAAACCCACAGTCCGGCATCCTAAAATTCAAGCCTAGGATACACTACAAGAATCTGAAGCCTAAGCTCTGATACCAACTGTGACGGCCCCACCTCCCCCTAAGGCGAACCAAAGGATTCGGCGGGCCGCCTGCCCAGCTCTCGCCGGGACTCAGTCGTTAACTACAATCCTCAAATGAATTACAATATAAATCTCAAATATTACAACATGTTCTTCAATAATTACATGTCATAAGCGAAGCGGAAACTAAATTTTCAACTATACATCAAATGATTCCAAATCCAAACTGTACAAGATATATGCCATCCAGCCACATGAATAAGTACTACTCGTCCTTCCTTCGCCTTGAGCCCTGTGGAGGGGAATAAAATCGTTTTGGGGTGAGCTAGAAGCTCAGCGAGTAACCAGTAAAAGCAGTCATCAAATATATTTCACAATAAAGCATTTCAATGATGTCATGATTCCAAGATCAAATGTACGTTTATTGCTCTAGTGAGACAGTGAAATCATTGCACTTGAACACCCAACGCTCAAATAGATCATTTGACATTAACAGTGAAAGGGAGCCCCTTTTTGAGCTCCAGATAACATGAACATGAACCATAAACAGGGTGGAGACGTTGGTGTCCAGCACAAGACTTTTCCCGAACTCATTGAATTCGAAATCATATCATGAATTCACATGCAAGCACGCATGAGATGCCGTCGAGTAAATAATGCAAGAAACATTTCAATAATAACTTTGAAAACAGTTTAGGGTCACTCACCTCCATGGCTCAGAAACCATCCATCAAATATCATCGCCTTACTCAAATCCAAGCCTTAGATCACAAACGCAAAGCAATCAAGTCCTTTAAAAGTTCGGACAGCACTTCCCCTATATTTGCTTACTTTTCCAGCCGTCATGGCTTCATTATATTTCTCATTCAAACCCAAAGGTACACACACAACAATAAGTTCATTCAATAGCCATTCAGCAAGCTCCCAGAAGTACAAATACAAGTCAAGTTAGGGAAAAGTCCGGAAATGAAAGTTAAGCTCAAACACAGAAAAATAGTTTTTGACATCATTTTACGGTAATGGCACCAAAGGCACTACGATTATCGGAAGAAGGTCCAAGAACCACCGTTTCGAAGCTAAGAGATCGGGCTACAATGTTGAAGAAGGCAACTCTGTCCAGTATCGAGTGTAACCAGGTCAAAAATGCAAGATACTACACCAGAACCGCAAAAACAGGTTCACCAATCGCATTGTGATGCAAACATCATGAATCAACCTACCTGAGTCCAAATCCAGAAATTCCAAAGCCATCCGAAAGCGAAGAAACAGGGCTACATTTCATCAGAAGACCTCAACAACCAATTCGGAAGCATTCCCAACCAAAATAATCAATTACAGACGCAATTCTCACATTCGGGTAAAACCAGGGCAGCAAGGGTAATTCCGTCTTTTCACAAGATACAAGGCTCGGATTGACCTGAAAATTAGAAAATTTTCGGGTTCTCACACTCATTCTTTCGGGGCGTCACAAACTTCCCTCCTTAAAAGAATGTCGTCCTCGACATTCCATCTTGTACCAATCAAGTCGAGACATCCCGCAAGAATCACTAATATTTCAGACCAAACCCACAGTCCGGCATCCTAAAATTCAAGCCTAGGATACACTACAAGAATCTGAAGCCTAAGCTCTGATACCAACTGTGACGGCCCCACCTCCCCCTAAGGCGAACCAAAGGATTCGGCGGGCCGCCTGCCCAGCTCTCGCCGGGACTCAGTCGTTAACTACAATCCTCAAATGAATTACAATATAAATCTCAAATATTACAACATGTTCTTCAATAATTACATGTCATAAGCGAAGCGGAAACTAAATTTTCAACTATACATCAAATGATTCCAAATCCAAACTGTACAAGATATATGCCATCCAGCCACATGAATAAGTACTACTCGCCCTTCCTTCGCCTTGAGCCCTGTGGAGGGGAATAAAATCGTTTTGGGGTGAGCTAGAAGCTCAGCGAGTAACCAGTAAAAGCAGTCATCAAATATACTTCACAATAATGCATTTCAATGATGTCATGATTCCAAGATCAAATGTACGTTTATTGCTCGCGTGAGCCAGTGAAATCATTGCACTTGAACACCCAACGCTCAAATAGATCATTTGACATTAACAGTGAGAGGGAGCCCCTTTTTGAGCTCCAGATAACATGAACATGAATCATAAACAGGGTGGAGACGTTGGTGTCCAGCACAAGACTTTCCCAGAACTCATTGAAGCCAAAATCATATCATGAATTCACATGCAAGCAAGCATGAGATGCCGTCGAGTAAATAATGCAAGAAACATTTCAATAATAACTTTGAAAACAGTTTAGGGTCACTCACCTCCATGGCTCAGAAACCATCCATCAAATATCATCGCCTTACTCAAATCCAAGCCTTAGATCACAAAAGCAAAGCAATCAAGCCCTTTAAAAGTTCGGACAGCACTTCCCCTAAATTTGCTTACTTTTCCAGCCGTCATGGCTTCATTATATTTCTCATTCAAACCCAAAGGTACACACACAACAACAAGTTCATTCAATAGCCATTCAGCAAGCTTCCAGAAGTACAAATATAAGTCAAGCTAGGGAAAAGTCCGGAAATGAAAGTTAAGCTCAAACCCAGAAAAATAGTTTTTGACATCATTTTGTGGTAATGGCACCAAAGGCACTACGATTATCGGAAGAAGGTCCAAGAACCAGCGTTTCGAAGCTAAGAGATCGGGCTACAATGTTGAAGAAGGCAACTCTGTCCAGTATCGAGTGTAACCAGGTCAAAAATGCAAGATACTACACCAGAACCGCAAAAACAGGTTCACCAATCGCATTGTGATGCAAACATCATGAATCAACCTACCTGAGTCCAAATCCAGAAATTCCAAAGCCATCCGAAAGCGAAGAAACAGGGCTACATTTCATCAGAAGACCTCAACAACCAATTCGGAAGCATTCCCAACCAAAATAATCAATTACAGACGCAATTCTCACATTCGGGTAAAACCAGGGCAGCAAGGGTAATTCCGTCTTTTCACAAGATACAAGGCTCGGATTGACCTGAAAATTAGAAAATTTTCGAGTTCTCACACTCATTCTTTCGGGGCGTCACAAACTTCCCTCCTTAAAAGAATGTCGTCCTCGACATTCCATCTTGTACCAATCAAGTCGAGACATCCCGCAAGAATCACTAATATTTCAGACCAAACCCACAGTCCGGCATCCTAAAATTCAAGCCTAGGATACACTACAAGAATCTGAAGCCTAAGCTCTGATACCAACTGTGACGGCCCCACCTCCCCCTAAGGCGAACCAAAGGATTCGGCGGGCCGCCTGCCCAGCTCTCGCCGGGACTCAGTCGTTAACTACAATCCTCAAATGAATTACAATATAAATCTCAAATATTACAACATGTTCTTCAATAATTACATGTCATAAGCGAAGCGGAAACTAAATTTTCAACTATACATCAAATGATTCCAAATCCAAACTGTACAAGATATATGCCATCCAGCCACATGAATAAGTACTACTCGCCCTTCCTTCGCCTTGAGCCCTGTGGAGGGGAATAAAATCGTTTTGGGGTGAGCTAGAAGCTCAGCGAGTAACCAGTAAAAGCAGTCATCAAATATACTTCACAATAATGCATTTCAATGATGTCATGATTCCAAGATCAAATGTACGTTTATTGCTCGCGTGAGCCAGTGAAATCATTGCACTTGAACACCCAACGCTCAAATAGATCATTTGACATTAACAGTGAGAGGGAGCCCCTTTTTGAGCTCCAGATAACATGAACATGAATCATAAACAGGGTGGAGACGTTGGTGTCCAGCACAAGACTTTCCCAGAACTCATTGAAGCCAAAATCATATCATGAATTCACATGCAAGCAAGCATGAGATGCCGTCGAGTAAATAATGCAAGAAACATTTCAATAATAACTTTGAAAACAGTTTAGGGTCACTCACCTCCATGGCTCAGAAACCATCCATCAAATATCATCGCCTTACTCAAATCCAAGCCTTAGATCACAAAAGCAAAGCAATCAAGCCCTTTAAAAGTTCGGACAGCACTTCCCCTAAATTTGCTTACTTTTGCAGCCGTCATGGCTTCATTATATTTCTCATTCAAATCCAAAGGTACACACACAACAACAAGTTCATTCAATAGCCATTCAGCAAGCTTCCAGAAGTACAAATATAAGTCAAGCTAGGGAAAAGTCCGGAAATGAAAGTTAAGCTCAAACCCAGAAAAACAGTTTTTGACATCATTTTGCGGTAATGGCACCAAAGGCACTACGATTATCGGATGAAGGTCCAAGAACCACGGTTTCGAAGCTAAGAGATCGGGCTACAATGTTGAAGAAGGCAAATCTGTCCAGTATCGAGTGTAACCAGGTCAAAAATGCAAGATACTACACAAGAACCGCAAAAACAGGTTCACCAATCGCATTGTGGTGCAAACATCATGAATCAACCTACCTAAGTCCAAATCCAGAAATTCCAAAGCCATCCGAAAGCTAAGAAACAGGGCTACATTTCATCAGAAGACCTCAACAACCAATTCGGAAGCATTCCCAACCAAAATAATCAATTACAGACGCAATTCTCACATTCGGGTAAAACCAGGGCAGCAAGGGTAATTCCGTCTTTTCGCAAGATACAAGGCTCGGATTGACCTGAAAATTAGAAAATTTTCGGGTTCCCACACTCATTCTTTCGGGGCGTCACAAACTTCCCTCCTTAAAAGAATGTCGTCCTCGACATTCCATCTTGTACCAATCAAGTCGAGACATCCCGCAAGAATCACTAATATTTCAGACCAAACCCACAGTCCGACATCCTAAAATTCAAGCCTAGGATACATTACAAGAATCTGAAGCCTAAGCTCTGATACCAACTGTGACGGCCCCACCTCCCCCTAAGGCGGACCAGAGGGTTCGGCGGGCCGCCTGCCCAGCTCTCGCCGGGACTCAGTCGTTCACTACAATCCTCAAATGAATTACAATATAAATCTCAAATATTACAACATGTTCTTCAATAATTACATGTCATAAGCGAAGCGGAAACTAAATTTTCAACTATACATCAACTGATTACAAATCCAAACTTTACAAGATATATGCCATCCAGACACATGAATAAGTACTACTCGCCCTTCCTTCGCCTTGAGCCCTGTGGAGGGGAATAAAATCGTTTTGGGGTGAGCTAGAAGCTTAGCGAGTAACCAGTAAAAGCAGTCATCAAATATATTTCACAATAATGCATTTCAATGATGTCATGATTCCAAGATCAAATGTACGTTTATTGCTCTAGTGAGACAGTGAAATCATTGCACTTGAACACCCAACGCTCAAATAGATCATTTGACATTAACAGTGAAAGGGAGCCCCTTTTTGAGCTCCAGATAACATGAACATGAACCATAAACAGGGTGGAGACGTTGGTGTCCAGCACAAGACTTTTCCCGAACTCATTGAATTCGAAATCATATCATGAATTCACATGCAAGCACGCATGAGATGCCGTCGAGTAAATAATGCAAGAAACATTTCAATAATAACTTTGAAAACAGTTTAGGGTCACTCACCTCCATGGCTCAGAAACCATCCATCAAATATCATCGCCTTACTCAAATCCAAGCCTTAGATCACAAACGCAAAGCAATCAAGTCCTTTAAAAGTTCGGACAGCACTTCCCCTATATTTGCTTACTTTTCCAGCCGTCATGGCTTCATTATATTTCTCATTCAAACCCAAAGGTACACACACAACAATAAGTTCATTCAATAGCCATTCAGCAAGCTCCCAGAAGTACAAATACAAGTCAAGTTAGGGAAAAGTCCGGAAATGAAAGTTAAGCTCAAACACAGAAAAATAGTTTTTGACATCATTTTACGGTAATGGCACCAAAGGCACTACGATTATCGGAAGAAGGTCCAAGAACCACCGTTTCGAAGCTAAGAGATCGGGCTACAATGTTGAAGAAGGCAACTCTGTCCAGTATCGAGTGTAACCAGGTCAAAAATGCAAGATACTACACCAGAACCGCAAAAACAGGTTCACCAATCGCATTGTGATGCAAACATCATGAATCAACCTACCTGAGTCCAAATCCAGAAATTCCAAAGCCATCCGAAAGCGAAGAAACAGGGCTACATTTCATCAGAAGACCTCAACAACCAATTCGGAAGCATTCCCAACCAAAATAATCAATTACAGACGCAATTCTCACATTCGGGTAAAACCAGGGCAGCAAGGGTAATTCCGTCTTTTCACAAGATACAAGGCTCGGATTGACCTGAAAATTAGAAAATTTTCGGGTTCTCACACTCATTCTTTCGGGGCGTCACAAACTTCCCTCCTTAAAAGAATGTCGTCCTCGACATTCCATCTTGTACCAATCAAGTCGAGACATCCCGCAAGAATCACTAATATTTCAGACCAAACCCACAGTCCGGCATCCTAAAATTCAAGCCTAGGATACACTACAAGAATCTGAAGCCTAAGCTCTGATACCAACTGTGACGGCCCCACCTCCCCCTAAGGCGAACCAAAGGATTCGGCGGGCCGCCTGCCCAGCTCTCGCCGGGACTCAGTCGTTAACTACAATCCTCAAATGAATTACAATATAAATCTCAAATATTACAACATGTTCTTCAATAATTACATGTCATAAGCGAAGCGGAAACTAAATTTTCAACTATACATCAAATGATTCCAAATCCAAACTGTACAAGATATATGCCATCCAGCCACATGAATAAGTACTACTCGCCCTTCCTTCGCCTTGAGCCCTGTGGAGGGGAATAAAATCGTTTTGGGGTGAGCTAGAAGCTCAGCGAGTAACCAGTAAAAGCAGTCATCAAATATACTTCACAATAATGCATTTCAATGATGTCATGATTCCAAGATCAAATGTACGTTTATTGCTCGCGTGAGCCAGTGAAATCATTGCACTTGAACACCCAACGCTCAAATAGATCATTTGACATTAACAGTGAGAGGGAGCCCCTTTTTGAGCTCCAGATAACATGAACATGAATCATAAACAGGGTGGAGACGTTGGTGTCCAGCACAAGACTTTCCCAGAACTCATTGAAGCCAAAATCATATCATGAATTCACATGCAAGCAAGCATGAGATGCCGTCGAGTAAATAATGCAAGAAACATTTCAATAATAACTTTGAAAACAGTTTAGGGTCACTCACCTCCATGGCTCAGAAACCATCCATCAAATATCATCGCCTTACTCAAATCCAAGCCTTAGATCACAAAAGCAAAGCAATCAAGCCCTTTAAAAGTTCGGACAGCACTTCCCCTAAATTTGCTTACTTTTCCAGCCGTCATGGCTTCATTATATTTCTCATTCAAACCCAAAGGTACACACACAACAACAAGTTCATTCAATAGCCATTCAGCAAGCTTCCAGAAGTACAAATATAAGTCAAGCTAGGGAAAAGTCCGGAAATGAAAGTTAAGCTCAAACCCAGAAAAATAGTTTTTGACATCATTTTGTGGTAATGGCACCAAAGGCACTACGATTATCGGAAGAAGGTCCAAGAACCAGCGTTTCGAAGCTAAGAGATCGGGCTACAATGTTGAAGAAGGCAACTCTGTCCAGTATCGAGTGTAACCAGGTCAAAAATGCAAGATACTACACCAGAACCGCAAAAACAGGTTCACCAATCGCATTGTGATGCAAACATCATGAATCAACCTACCTGAGTCCAAATCCAGAAATTCCAAAGCCATCCGAAAGCGAAGAAACAGGGCTACATTTCATCAGAAGACCTCAACAACCAATTCGGAAGCATTCCCAACCAAAATAATCAATTACAGACGCAATTCTCACATTCGGGTAAAACCAGGGCAGCAAGGGTAATTCCGTCTTTTCACAAGATACAAGGCTCGGATTGACCTGAAAATTAGAAAATTTTCGAGTTCTCACACTCATTCTTTCGGGGCGTCACAAACTTCCCTCCTTAAAAGAATGTCGTCCTCGACATTCCATCTTGTACCAATCAAGTCGAGACATCCCGCAAGAATCACTAATATTTCAGACCAAACCCACAGTCCGGCATCCTAAAATTCAAGCCTAGGATACACTACAAGAATCTGAAGCCTAAGCTCTGATACCAACTGTGACGGCCCCACCTCCCCCTAAGGCGAACCAAAGGATTCGGCGGGCCGCCTGCCCAGCTCTCGCCGGGACTCAGTCGTTAACTACAATCCTCAAATGAATTACAATATAAATCTCAAATATTACAACATGTTCTTCAATAATTACATGTCATAAGCGAAGCGGAAACTAAATTTTCAACTATACATCAAATGATTCCAAATCCAAACTGTACAAGATATATGCCATCCAGCCACATGAATAAGTACTACTCGCCCTTCCTTCGCCTTGAGCCCTGTGGAGGGGAATAAAATCGTTTTGGGGTGAGCTAGAAGCTCAGCGAGTAACCAGTAAAAGCAGTCATCAAATATACTTCACAATAATGCATTTCAATGATGTCATGATTCCAAGATCAAATGTACGTTTATTGCTCGCGTGAGCCAGTGAAATCATTGCACTTGAACACCCAACGCTCAAATAGATCATTTGACATTAACAGTGAGAGGGAGCCCCTTTTTGAGCTCCAGATAACATGAACATGAATCATAAACAGGGTGGAGACGTTGGTGTCCAGCACAAGACTTTCCCAGAACTCATTGAAGCCAAAATCATATCATGAATTCACATGCAAGCAAGCATGAGATGCCGTCGAGTAAATAATGCAAGAAACATTTCAATAATAACTTTGAAAACAGTTTAGGGTCACTCACCTCCATGGCTCAGAAACCATCCATCAAATATCATCGCCTTACTCAAATCCAAGCCTTAGATCACAAAAGCAAAGCAATCAAGCCCTTTAAAAGTTCGGACAGCACTTCCCCTAAATTTGCTTACTTTTGCAGCCGTCATGGCTTCATTATATTTCTCATTCAAATCCAAAGGTACACACACAACAACAAGTTCATTCAATAGCCATTCAGCAAGCTTCCAGAAGTACAAATATAAGTCAAGCTAGGGAAAAGTCCGGAAATGAAAGTTAAGCTCAAACCCAGAAAAACAGTTTTTGACATCATTTTGCGGTAATGGCACCAAAGGCACTACGATTATCGGATGAAGGTCCAAGAACCACGGTTTCGAAGCTAAGAGATCGGGCTACAATGTTGAAGAAGGCAAATCTGTCCAGTATCGAGTGTAACCAGGTCAAAAATGCAAGATACTACACAAGAACCGCAAAAACAGGTTCACCAATCGCATTGTGGTGCAAACATCATGAATCAACCTACCTAAGTCCAAATCCAGAAATTCCAAAGCCATCCGAAAGCTAAGAAACAGGGCTACATTTCATCAGAAGACCTCAACAACCAATTCGGAAGCATTCCCAACCAAAATAATCAATTACAGACGCAATTCTCACATTCGGGTAAAACCAGGGCAGCAAGGGTAATTCCGTCTTTTCGCAAGATACAAGGCTCGGATTGACCTGAAAATTAGAAAATTTTCGGGTTCCCACACTCATTCTTTCGGGGCGTCACAAACTTCCCTCCTTAAAAGAATGTCGTCCTCGACATTCCATCTTGTACCAATCAAGTCGAGACATCCCGCAAGAATCACTAATATTTCAGACCAAACCCACAGTCCGACATCCTAAAATTCAAGCCTAGGATACATTACAAGAATCTGAAGCCTAAGCTCTGATACCAACTGTGACGGCCCCACCTCCCCCTAAGGCGGACCAGAGGGTTCGGCGGGCCGCCTGCCCAGCTCTCGCCGGGACTCAGTCGTTCACTACAATCCTCAAATGAATTACAATATAAATCTCAAATATTACAACATGTTCTTCAATAATTACATGTCATAAGCGAAGCGGAAACTAAATTTTCAACTATACATCAACTGATTACAAATCCAAACTTTACAAGATATATGCCATCCAGCCACATGAATAAGTACTACTCGCCCTTCCTTCGCCTTGAGCCCTGTGGAGGGGAATAAAATCGTTTTGGGGTGAGCTAGAAGCTTAGCGAGTAACCAGTAAAAGCAGTCATCAAATATATTTCACAATAATGCATTTCAATGATGTCATGATTCCAAGATCAAATGTACGTTTATTGCTCTAGTGAGACAGTGAAATCATTGCACTTGAACACCCAACGCTCAAATAGATCATTTGACATTAACAGTGAAAGGGAGCCCCTTTTTGAGCTCCAGATAACATGAACATGAACCATAAACAGGGTGGAGACGTTGGTGTCCAGCACAAGACTTTTCCCGAACTCATTGAATTCGAAATCATATCATGAATTCACATGCAAGCACGCATGAGATGCCGTCGAGTAAATAATGCAAGAAACATTTCAATAATAACTTTGAAAACAGTTTAGGGTCACTCACCTCCATGGCTCAGAAACCATCCATCAAATATCATCGCCTTACTCAAATCCAAGCCTTAGATCACAAACGCAAAGCAATCAAGTCCTTTAAAAGTTCGGACAGCACTTCCCCTATATTTGCTTACTTTTCCAGCCGTCATGGCTTCATTATATTTCTCATTCAAACCCAAAGGTACACACACAACAATAAGTTCATTCAATAGCCATTCAGCAAGCTCCCAGAAGTACAAATACAAGTCAAGTTAGGGAAAAGTCCGGAAATGAAAGTTAAGCTCAAACACAGAAAAATAGTTTTTGACATCATTTTACGGTAATGGCACCAAAGGCACTACGATTATCGGAAGAAGGTCCAAGAACCACCGTTTCGAAGCTAAGAGATCGGGCTACAATGTTGAAGAAGGCAACTCTGTCCAGTATCGAGTGTAACCAGGTCAAAAATGCAAGATACTACACCAGAACCGCAAAAACAGGTTCACCAATCGCATTGTGTTGCAAACATCATGAATCAACCTACCTGAGTCCAAATCCAGAAATTCCAAAGCCATCCGAAAGCGAAGAAACAGGGCTACATTTCATCAGAAGACCTCAACAACCAATTCGGAAGCATTCCCAACCAAAATAATCAATTACAGACGCAATTCTCACATTCGGGTAAAACCAGGGCAGCAAGGGTAATTCCGTCTTTTCACAAGATACAAGGCTCGGATTGACCTGAAAATTAGAAAATTTTCGGGTTCTCACACTCATTCTTTCGGGGCGTCACAAACTTCCCTCCTTAAAAGAATGTCGTCCTCGACATTCCATCTTGTACCAATCAAGTCGAGACATCCCGCAAGAATCACTAATATTTCAGACCAAACCCACAGTCCGGCATCCTAAAATTCAAGCCTAGGATACACTACAAGAATCTGAAGCCTAAGCTCTGATACCAACTGTGACGGCCCCACCTCCCCCTAAGGCGAACCAAAGGATTCGGCGGGCCGCCTGCCCAGCTCTCGCCGGGACTCAGTCGTTAACTACAATCCTCAAATGAATTACAATATAAATCTCAAATATTACAACATGTTCTTCAATAATTACATGTCATAAGCGAAGCGGAAACTAAATTTTCAACTATACATCAAATGATTCCAAATCCAAACTGTACAAGATATATGCCATCCAGCCACATGAATAAGTACTACTCGCCCTTCCTTCGCCTTGAGCCCTGTGGAGGGGAATAAAATCGTTTTGGGGTGAGCTAGAAGCTCAGCGAGTAACCAGTAAAAGCAGTCATCAAATATACTTCACAATAATGCATTTCAATGATGTCATGATTCCAAGATCAAATGTACGTTTATTGCTCGCGTGAGCCAGTGAAATCATTGCACTTGAACACCCAACGCTCAAATAGATCATTTGACATTAACAGTGAGAGGGAGCCCCTTTTTGAGCTCCAGATAACATGAACATGAATCATAAACAGGGTGGAGACGTTGGTGTCCAGCACAAGACTTTCCCAGAACTCATTGAAGCCAAAATCATATCATGAATTCACATGCAAGCAAGCATGAGATGCCGTCGAGTAAATAATGCAAGAAACATTTCAATAATAACTTTGAAAACAGTTTAGGGTCACTCACCTCCATGGCTCAGAAACCATCCATCAAATATCATCGCCTTACTCAAATCCAAGCCTTAGATCACAAAAGCAAAGCAATCAAGCCCTTTAAAAGTTCGGACAGCACTTCCCCTAAATTTGCTTACTTTTCCAGCCGTCATGGCTTCATTATATTTCTCATTCAAACCCAAAGGTACACACACAACAACAAGTTCATTCAATAGCCATTCAGCAAGCTTCCAGAAGTACAAATATAAGTCAAGCTAGGGAAAAGTCCGGAAATGAAAGTTAAGCTCAAACCCAGAAAAATAGTTTTTGACATCATTTTGTGGTAATGGCACCAAAGGCACTACGATTATCGGAAGAAGGTCCAAGAACCAGCGTTTCGAAGCTAAGAGATCGGGCTACAATGTTGAAGAAGGCAACTCTGTCCAGTATCGAGTGTAACCAGGTCAAAAATGCAAGATACTACACCAGAACCGCAAAAACAGGTTCACCAATCGCATTGTGATGCAAACATCATGAATCAACCTACCTGAGTCCAAATCCAGAAATTCCAAAGCCATCCGAAAGCGAAGAAACAGGGCTACATTTCATCAGAAGACCTCAACAACCAATTCGGAAGCATTCCCAACCAAAATAATCAATTACAGACGCAATTCTCACATTCGGGTAAAACCAGGGCAGCAAGGGTAATTCCGTCTTTTCACAAGATACAAGGCTCGGATTGACCTGAAAATTAGAAAATTTTCGAGTTCTCACACTCATTCTTTCGGGGCGTCACAAACTTCCCTCCTTAAAAGAATGTCGTCCTCGACATTCCATCTTGTACCAATCAAGTCGAGACATCCCGCAAGAATCACTAATATTTCAGACCAAACCCACAGTCCGGCATCCTAAAATTCAAGCCTAGGATACACTACAAGAATCTGAAGCCTAAGCTCTGATACCAACTGTGACGGCCCCACCTCCCCCTAAGGCGAACCAAAGGATTCGGCGGGCCGCCTGCCCAGCTCTCGCCGGGACTCAGTCGTTAACTACAATCCTCAAATGAATTACAATATAAATCTCAAATATTACAACATGTTCTTCAATAATTACATGTCATAAGCGAAGCGGAAACTAAATTTTCAACTATACATCAAATGATTCCAAATCCAAACTGTACAAGATATATGCCATCCAGCCACATGAATAAGTACTACTCGCCCTTCCTTCGCCTTGAGCCCTGTGGAGGGGAATAAAATCGTTTTGGGGTGAGCTAGAAGCTCAGCGAGTAACCAGTAAAAGCAGTCATCAAATATACTTCACAATAATGCATTTCAATGATGTCATGATTCCAAGATCAAATGTACGTTTATTGCTCGCGTGAGCCAGTGAAATCATTGCACTTGAACACCCAACGCTCAAATAGATCATTTGACATTAACAGTGAGAGGGAGCCCCTTTTTGTGCTCCAGATAACATGAACATGAATCATAAACAGGGTGGAGACGTTGGTGTCCAGCACAAGACTTTCCCAGAACTCATTGAAGCCAAAATCATATCATGAATTCACATGCAAGCAAGCATGAGATGCCGTCGAGTAAATAATGCAAGAAACATTTCAATAATAACTTTGAAAACAGTTTAGGGTCACTCACCTCCATGGCTCAGAAACCATCCATCAAATATCATCGCCTTACTCAAATCCAAGCCTTAGATCACAAAAGCAAAGCAATCAAGCCCTTTAAAAGTTCGGACAGCACTTCCCCTAAATTTGCTTACTTTTGCAGCCGTCATGGCTTCATTATATTTCTCATTCAAATCCAAAGGTACACACACAACAACAAGTTCATTCAATAGCCATTCAGCAAGCTTCCAGAAGTACAAATATAAGTCAAGCTAGGGAAAAGTCCGGAAATGAAAGTTAAGCTCAAACCCAGAAAAACAGTTTTTGACATCATTTTGCGGTAATGGCACCAAAGGCACTACGATTATCGGATGAAGGTCCAAGAACCACGGTTTCGAAGCTAAGAGATCGGGCTACAATGTTGAAGAAGGCAAATCTGTCCAGTATCGAGTGTAACCAGGTCAAAAATGCAAGATACTACACAAGAACCGCAAAAACAGGTTCACCAATCGCATTGTGGTGCAAACATCATGAATCAACCTACCTAAGTCCAAATCCAGAAATTCCAAAGCCATCCGAAAGCTAAGAAACAGGGCTACATTTCATCAGAAGACCTCAACAACCAATTCGGAAGCATTCCCAACCAAAATAATCAATTACAGACGCAATTCTCACATTCGGGTAAAACCAGGGCAGCAAGGGTAATTCCGTCTTTTCGCAAGATACAAGGCTCGGATTGACCTGAAAATTAGAAAATTTTCGGGTTCCCACACTCATTCTTTCGGGGTGTCACAAACTTCCCTCCTTAAAAGAATGTCGTCCTCGACTTTCCATCTTGTACCAATCAAGTCGAGACATCCCGCAAGAATCACTAATATTTCAGACCAAACCCACAGTCCGGCATCCTAAAATTCAAGCCTAGGATACACTACAAGAATCTGAAGCCTAAGCTCTGATACCAACTGTGACGGCCCCACCTCCCCCTAAGGCGAACCAAAGGGTTCGGCGGGCCGCCTGCCCAACTCTCGCCGGGACTCAGTCGTTCACTACAATCCTCAAATGAATTACAATATAAATCTCAAATATTACAACATGTTCTTCAATAATTACATGTCATAAGCGAAGCGGAAGCTAAATTTTCAACTATACATCAAATGATTCCAAATCCAAACTGTACAAGATATATGCCATCCAGCCACATGAATAAGTACTACTCGCCCTTCCTTCGCCTTGAGCCCTGTGGAGGGGAATAAAATCGTTTTGGGGTGAGCTAGAAGCTCAGCGAGTAACCAGTAAAAGCAGTCATCAAATATATTTCACAATAATGCATTTCAATGATGTCATGATTCCAAGATCAAATGTACGTTTATTGCTCGCGTGAGCCAGTGAAATCATTGCACTTGAACACCCAACGCTCAAATAGATCATTTGACATTAACAGTGAGAGGGAGCCCCTTTTTGAGCTCCAGATAACATGAACATGAACCATAAACAGGGTGGAGACGTTGGTGTCCAGCACAAGACATTCCCAGAACTCATTGAAGCCAAAATCATATTATGAATTCACATGCAAGCACGCATGTGATGCCGTCGAGTAAATAATGCAAGAAACATTTCAATAATAATTTTGAAAACAGTTTAGGGTCACTCACCTCCATGGCTCAGAAACCATCCATCAAATATCATCGCCTTACTCAAATCCAAGCCTTAGATCACAAAAGCAAAGCAATCAAGCCCTTTAAAAGTTCGGACAGCACTTCCCCTAAATTTGCTTACTTTTCCAGCCGTCATGGCTTCATTATATTTCTCATTCAAACCCAAAGGTACACACACAACAACAAGTTCAATCAATAGCCATTCAGCAAGCTTCCAGATGTACAAATATAAGTCAAGCTAGGGAAAAGTCCGGAAATGAAAGTTAAGCTCAAACCCAGAAAAATAGTTTTTGACATCATTTTGCGGTAATGGCACCAAAGGCACAACGATTATCGAATGAAGGTCCAAGAACCAGCGTTTCGAAGCTAAGAGATCGGGCTACAATGTTGAAGAAGGCAACTCTGTCCAGTATCGAGTGTAACCAGGTGAAAAATGCAAGATACTACACCAGAACCGCAAAAACAGGTTCACCAATCGCATTGTGGTGCAAACATCATGAATCAACCTACCTAAGTCCAAATCCAGAAATTCCAAAGCCATCCGAAAGCGAAGAAACAGGGCTACATTTCATCAGAAGACCTCAACAACCAATTCGGAAGCATTCCCAACCAAAATAATCAATTACAGACGCAATTCTCACATTCGGGTAAAACCAGGGCAGCAAGGGTAATTCCGTCTTTTCACAAGATACAAGGCTCGGATTGACCTGAAAATTAGAAAATTTTCGGGTTCTCACACTCATTCTTTCGGGGCGTCACAAACATCCCTCCTTAAAAGAATGTCGTCCTCGACATTCCATCTTGTACCAATCAAGTCGAGACATCCAGCAAGAATCACTAATATTTCAGACCAAACCCACAGTCCGGCATCCTAAAATTCAAGCCTAGGATACACTACAAGAATCTGAAGCCTAAGCTCTGATACCAACTGTGACGGCCCCACCTCCCCCTAAGGCGAACCAAAGGGTTCGGCGGGCCGCCTGCCCAACTCTCGCCGGGACTCAGTCGTTCACTACAATCCTCAAATGAATTACAATATAAATCTCAAATATTACAACATGTTCTTCAATAATTACATGTCATAAGCGAAGCGGAAACTAAATTTTCAACTATACATCAAATGATTCCAAATCCAAACTGTACAAGATATATGCCATCCAGCCACATGAATAAGTACTACTCGCCCTTCCTTCGCCTTGAGCCCTGTGGAGGGGAATAAAATCGTTTTGGGGTGAGCTAGAAGCTCAGCGAGTAACCAGTAAAAGCAGTCATCAAATAT
Source organism: Coffea arabica (assembly GCF_036785885.1). NCBI lineage: Eukaryota > Viridiplantae > Streptophyta > Magnoliopsida > Gentianales > Rubiaceae > Coffea > Coffea arabica. Next base: position 17,588,899 of record NC_092318.1, on the reverse strand, counting down.
ATTTCACAATAATGCATTTCAATGATGTCATGATTCCAAGATCAAATGTACGTTTATTGCTCGCGTGAGCCAGTGAAATCATTGCACTTGAACACCCAACGCTCAAATAGATCATTTGACATTAACAGTGAGAGGGAGCCCCTTTTTGAGCTCCAGATAACATGAACATGAACCATAAACAGGGTGGAGACGTTGGTGTCCAGCACAAGACTTTCCCAGAACTCATTGAAGCCAAAATCATATCATGAATTCACATGCAAGCACGCATGAGATGCCGTCGAGTAAATAATGCAAGAAACATTTCAATAATAACTTTGAAAACAGTTTAGGGTCACTCACCTCCGTGGCTCAGAAACCATCCATCAAATATCATCGCCTTACTCAAATCCAAGCCTTAGATCACAAACGCAAAGCAATCAAGCCCTTTAAAAGTTCGGACAGCACTTCCCCTAAATTTGCTTACTTTTGCAGCCGTCATGGCTTCATTATATTTCTCATTCAAATCCAAAGGTACACACACAACAACAAGTTCATTCAATAGCCATTCAGCAAGCTTCCAGAAGTACAAATATAAGTCAAGCTAGGGAAAAATCCGGAAATGAAAGTTAAGCTCAAACCCAGAAAAACAGTTTTTGACATCATTTTGCGGTAATGGCACCAAAGGCACTACGATTATCGGATGAAGGTCCAAGAACCACCGTTTCGAAGCTAAGAGATCGGGCTACAATGTTGAAGAAGGCAAATCTGTCCAGTATCGAGTGTAACCAGGTCAAAAATTCAAGATACTACACAAGAACCGCAAAAACAGGTTCACCAATCGCATTGTGGTGCAAACATCATGAATCAACCTACCTAAGTCCAAATCCAGAAATTCCAAAGCCATCCGAAAGCTAAGAAACAGGGTTACATTTCATCAGAAGACCTCAACAACCAATTCGGAAGCATTCCCAACCAAAATAATCAATTACAGACGCAATTCTCACATTCGGGTAAAACCAGGGCAGCAAGGGTAATTCCGTCTTTTCGCAAGATACACGGCTCGGATTGACCTGAAAATTAGAAAATTTTCGGGCTCCCACACTCATTCTTTCGGGGCGTCACAAACTTCCCTCCTTAAAAGAATGTCGTCCTCGACTTTCCATCTTGTACCAATCAAGTCGAGACATCCCGCAAGAATCACTAATATTTCAGACCAAACCCACAGTCCGGCATCCTAAAATTCAAGCCTAGGATACACTACAAGAATCTGAAGCCTAAGCTCTGATACCAACTGTGACGGCCCCACCTCCCCCTAAGGCGAACCAAAGGGTTCGGCGGGCCGCCTGCCCAACTCTCGCCGGGACTCAGTCGTTCACTACAATCCTCAAATGAATTACAATATAAATCTCAAATATTACAACATGTTCTTCAATAATTACATGTCATAAGCGAAGCGGAAACTAAATTTTCAACTATACATCAAATGATTCCAAATCCAAACTGTACAAGATATATGCCATCCAGCCACATGAATAAGTACTACTCGCCCTTCCTTCGCCTTGAGCCCTGTGGAGGGGAATAAAATCGTTTTGGGGTGAGCTAGAAGCTCAGCGAGTAACCAGTAAAAGCAGTCATCAAATATATTTCACAATAATGCATTTCAATGATGTCATGATTCCAAGATCAAATGTACGTTTATTGCTCGCGTGAGCCAGTGAAATCATTGCACTTGAACACCCAACGCTCAAATAGATCATTTGACATTAACAGTGAGAGGGAGCCCCTTTTTGAGCTCCAGATAACATGAACATGAACCATAAACAGGGTGGAGACGTTGGTGTCCAGCACAAGACATTCCCAGAACTCATTGAAGCCAAAATCATATTATGAATTCACATGCAAGCACGCATGTGATGCCGTCGAGTAAATAATGCAAGAAACATTTCAATAATAATTTTGAAAACAGTTTAGGGTCACTCACCTCCATGGCTCAGAAACCATCCATCAAATATCATCGCCTTACTCAAATCCAAGCCTTAGATCACAAAAGCAAAGCAATCAAGCCCTTTAAAAGTTCGGACAGCACTTCCCCTAAATTTGCTTACTTTTCCAGCCGTCATGGCTTCATTATATTTCTCATTCAAACCCAAAGGTACACACACAACAACAAGTTCAATCAATATCCTTTCAGCAAGCTTCCAGATGTACAAATATAAGTCAAGCTAGGGAAAAGTCCGGAAATGAAAGTTAAGCTCAAACCCAGAAAAATAGTTTTTGACATCATTTTGCGGTAATGGCACCAAAGGCACAACGATTATCGAATGAAGGTCCAAGAACCAGCGTTTCGAAGCTAAGAGATCGGGCTACAATGTTGAAGAAGGCAACTCTGTCCAGTATCGAGTGTAACCAGGTGAAAAATGCAAGATACTACACCAGAACCGCAAAAACAGGTTCACCAATCGCATTGTGGTGCAAACATCATGAATCAACCTACCTAAGTCCAAATCCAGAAATTCCAAAGCCATCCGAAAGCGAAGAAACAGGGGTACATTTCATCAGAAGACCTCAACAACCAATTCGGAAGCATTCCCAACCAAAATAATCAATTACAGACGCAATTCTCACATTCGGGTAAAACCAGGGTAGCAAGGGTAATTCCGTCTTTTCACAAGATACAAGGCTCGGATTGACCTGAAAATTAGAAAATTTTCGGGTTCTCACACTCATTCTTTCGGGGTGTCACAAACATCCCTCCTTAAAAGAATGTTGTTCTCGACATTCCATCTTGTACCAATCAAGTCGAGACATCCAGCAAGAATCACTAATATTTCAGACCAAACCCACAGTCCGGCATCCTAAAATTCAAGCCTAAGATACACTACAAGAATCTGAAGCCTAAGCTCTGATACCAACTGTGACGGCCCCACCTCCCCCTAAGGCGAACCAAAGGGTTCGGCGGGCCGCCTGCCCAGCTCTCGCCGGGACTCAGTCGTTCACTACAATCCTCAAATGAATTACAATATAAATCTCAAATATTACAACATGTTCTTCAATAATTACATGTCATAAGCGAAGCGGAAACTAAATTTTCAACTATACATCAAATGATTCCAAATCCAAACTGTACAAGATATATGCCATCCAGCCACATGAATAAGTACTACTCGCCCTTCCTTCGCCTTGAGCCCTGTGGAGGGGAATAAAATCGTTTTGGGGTGAGCTAGAAGCTCAGCGAGTAACCAGTAAAAGCAGTCATCAAATATATTTCACAATAATGCATTTCAATGATGTCATGATTCCAAGATCAAATGTACGTTTATTGCTCGCGTGAGCCAGTGAAATCATTGCTCTTGAACACCCAACGCTCAAATAGATCATTTGACATTAACAGTGAGAGGGAGCCCCTTTTTGAGCTCCAGATAACATGAACATGAACCATAAACAGGGTGGAGACGTTGGTGTCCAGCACAAGACTTTCCCAGAACTCATTGAAGCCAAAATCATATCATGAATTCACATGCAAGCACGCATGAGATGCCGTCGAGTAAATAATGCAAGAAACATTTCAATAATAACTTTGAAAACAGTTTAGGGTCACTCACCTCCATGGCTCAGAAACCATCCATCAAATATCATCGCCTTACTCAAATCCAAGCCTTAGATCACAAACGCAAAGCAATCAAGCCCTTTAAAAGTTCGGACAGCACTTCCCCTAAATTTGCTTACTTTTGCAGCCGTCATGGCTTCATTATATTTCTCATTCAAATCCAAAGGTACACACACAACAACAAGTTCATTCAATAGCCATTCAGCAAGCTTCCAGAAGTACAAATATAAGTCAAGCTAGGGAAAAGTCCGGAAATGAAAGTTAAGCTCAAACCCAGAAAAACAGTTTTTGACATCATTTTGCGGTAATGGCACCAAAGGCACTACGATTATCGGATGAAGGTCCAAGAACCACCATTTCGAAGCTAAGAGATCGGGCTACAATGTTGAAGAAGGCAAATCTGTCCAGTATCGAGTGTAACCAGGTCAAAAATGCAAGATACTACACAAGAACCGCAAAAACAGGTTCACCAATCGCATTGTGGTGCAAACATCATGAATCAACCTACCTAAGTCCAAATCCAGAAATTCCAAAGCCATCCGAAAGCTAAGAAACAGGGCTACATTTCATCAGAAGACCTCAACAACCAATTCGGAAGCATTCCCAACCAAAATAATCAATTACAGACGCAATTCTCACATTCGGGTAAAACCAGGGCAGCAAGGGTAATTCCGTCTTTTCGCAAGATACAAGGCTCGGATTGACCTGAAAATTAGAAAATTTTCGGGTTCCCACACTCATTCTTTCGGGGCGTCACAAACATCCCTCCTTAAAAGAATGTCGTCCTCGACATTCCATCTTGTACCAATCAAGTCGAGACATCCAGCAAGAATCACTAATATTTCAGACCAAACCCACAGTCCGGCATCCTAAAATTCAAGCCTAGGATACACTACAAGAATCTGAAGCCTAAGCTCTGATACCAACTGTGACGGCCCCACCTCCCCCTAAGGCGAACCAAAGGGTTCGGCGGGCCGCCTGCCCACCTCTCGCCGGGACTCAGTCGTTCACTACAATCCTCAAATGAATTACAATATAAATCTCAAATATTACAACATGTTCTTCAATAATTACATGTCATAAGCGAAGCGGAAACTAAATTTTCAACTATACATCAAATGATTCCAAATCCAAACTGTACAAGATATATGCCATCCAGCCACATGAATAAGTACTACTCGCCCTTCCTTCGCCTTGAGCCCTGTGGAGGGGAATAAAATCGTTTTGGGGTGAGCTAGAAGCTCAGCGAGTAACCAGTAAAAGCAGTCATCAAATATATTTCACAATAATGCATTTCAGTGATGTCATGATTCCAAGATCAAATGTACGTTTATTGCTCGCGTGAGCCAGTGAAATCATTGCACTTGAACACCCAACGCTCAAATAGATCATTTGACATTAACAGTGAGAGGGAGCCCCTTTTTGAGCTCCAGATAACATGAACATGAACCATAAACAGGGTGGAGACGTTGGTGTCCAGCACAAGACTTTCCCAGAACTCATTGAAGCCAAAATCATATCATGAATTCACATGCAAGCACGCATGAGATGCCGTCGAGTAAATAATGCAAGAAACATTTCAATAATAACTTTGAAAACAGTTTAGGGTCACTCACCTCCATGGCTCAGAAACCATCCATCAAATATCATCGCCTTACTCAAATCCAAGCCTTAGATCACAAACGCAAAGCAATCAAGCCCTTTAAAAGTTCGGACAGCACTTCCCCTAAATTTGCTTACTTTTGCAGCCGTCATGGCTTCATTATATTTCTCATTCAAATCCAAAGGTACACACACAACAACAAGTTCATTCAATAGCCATTCAGCAAGCTTCCAGAAGTACAAATATAAGTCAAGCTAGGGAAAAGTCCGGAAATGAAAGTTAAGCTCAAACCCAGAAAAATAGTTTTTGACATCATTTTGCGGTAATGGCACCATAGGCACTACGATTATCGGATGAAGGTCCAAGAACCACCGTTTCGAAGCTAAGAGATCGGGCTACAATGTTGAAGAAGGCAAATCTGTCCAGTATCGAATGTAACCAGGTCAAAAATGCAAGATACTACACAAGAACCGCAAAAACAGGTTCACCAATCGCATTGTGGTGCAAACATCATGAATCAACCTACCTAAGTCCAAATCCAGAAATTCCAAAGCCATCCGAAAGCTAAGAAACAGGGCTATATTTCATCAGAAGACCTCAACAACCAATTCGGAAGCATTCCCAACCAAAATAATCAATTACAGACGCAATTCTCACATTCGGGTAAAACCAGGGCAGCAAGGGTAATTCCGTCTTTTTGCAAGATACAAGGCTCGGATTGACCTGAAAATTAGAAAATTTTCGAGTTCTCACACTCATTCTTTCGGGGCGTCACAAACATCCCTCCTTAAAAGAATGTCGTCCTCGACATTCCATCTTGTACCAATCAAGTCGAGACATCCCGCAAGAATCACTAATATTTCAGACCAAACCCACAGTCCGGCATCCTAAAATTCAAGCCTAGGATACACTACAAGAATCTGAAGCCTAAGCTCTGATACCAACTGTGACGGCCCCACCTCCCCCTAAGGCGAACCAAAGGGTTCGGCGGGCCGCCTGCCCAGCTCTCGCCGGGACTCAGTCGTTCACTACAATCCTCAAATGAATTACAATATAAATCTCAAATATTACAACATGTTCTTCAATAATTACATGTCATAAGCGAAGCGGAAACTAAATTTTCAACTATACATCAAATGATTCCAAATCCAAACTGTACAAGATATATGCCATCCAGCCACATGAATAAGTACTACTCGCCCTTCCTTCGCCTTGAGCCCTGTGGAGGGGAATAAAATCGTTTTGGGGTGAGCTAGAAGCTCAGCGAGTAACCAGTAAAAGCAGTCATCAAATATATTTCACAATAAAGCATTTCAATGATGTCATGATTCCAAGATCAAATGTACGTTTATTGCTCGCGTGAGCCAGTGAAATCATTGCACTTGAACACCCAACGCTCAAATAGATCATTTGACATTAACAGTGAGAGGGAGCCCCTTTTTGAGCTCCAGATAACATGAACATGAACCATAAACAGGGTGGAGACGTTGGTGTCCAGCACAAGACTTTCCCAGAACTCATTGAAGCCAAAATCATATCATGAATTCACATGCAAGCACGCATGAGATGCCGTCGAGTAAATAATGCAAGAAACATTTCAATAATAACTTTGAAAACAGTTTAGGGTCACTCACCTCCATGGCTCAGAAACCATCCATCAAATATCATCGCCTTACTCAAATCCAAGCCTTAGATCACAAACGCAAAGCAATCAAGCCCTTTAAAAGTTCGGACAGCACTTCCCCTAAATTTGCTTACTTTTGCAGCTGTCATGGCTTCATTATATTTCTCATTCAAATCCAAAGGTAGACACACAACAACAAGTTCATTCAATAGCCATTCAGCAAGCTTCCAGAAGTACAAATATAAGTCAAGCTAGGGAAAAGTCCGGAAATGAAAGTTAAGCTCAAACCCAGAAAAATAGTTTTTGACATCATTTTGCGGTAATGGCACCATAGGCACTACGATTATCGGATGAAGGTCCAAGAACCACCGTTTCGAAGCTAAGAGATCGGGCTACAATGTTGAAGAAGGCAAATCTGTCCAGTATCGAGTGTAACCAGGTCAAAAATGCAAGATACTACACAAGAACCGCAAAAACAGGTTCACCAATCGCATTGTGGTGCAAACATCATGAATCAACCTACCTAAGTCCAAATCCAGAAATTCCAAAGCCATCCGAAAGCTAAGAAACAGGGCTATATTTCATCAGAAGACCTCAACAACCAATTCGGAAGCATTCCCAACCAAAATAATCAATTACAGACGCAATTCTCACATTCGGGTAAAACCAGGGCAGCAAGGGTAATTCCGTCTTTTCGCAAGATACAAGGCTCGGATTGACCTGAAAATTAGAAAATTTTCGAGTTCTCACACTCATTCTTTCGGGGCGTCACAAACTTCCCTCCTTAAAAGAATGTCGTCCTCGACATTCCATCTTGTACCAATCAAGTCGAGACATCCCGCAAGAATCACTAATATTTCAGACCAAACCCACAGTCCGGCATCCTAAAATTCAAGCCTAGGATACACTACAAGAATCTGAAGCCTAAGCTCTGATACCAACTGTGACGGCCCCACCTCCCCCTAAGGCGAACCAAAGGGTTCGGCGGGCCGCCTGCCCAACTCTCGCCGGGACTCAGTCGTTCACTACAATCCTCAAATGAATTACAATATAAATCTCAAATATTACAACATGTTCTTCAATAATTACATGTCATAAGCGAAGCGGAAGCTAAATTTTCAACTATACATCAAATGATTCCAAATCCAAACTGTACAAGATATATGCCATCCAGCCACATGAATAAGTACTACTCGCCCTTCCTTCGCCTTGAGCCCTGTGGAGGGGAATAAAATCGTTTTGGGGTGAGCTAGAAGCTCAGCGAGTAACCAGTAAAAGCAGTCATCAAATATATTTCACAATAAAGCATTTCAATGATGTCATGATTCCAAGATCAAATGTACGTTTATTGCTCGCGTGAGCCAGTGAAATCATTGCACTTGAACACCCAACGCTCAAATAGATCATTTGACATTAACAGTGAGAGGGAGCCCCTTTTTGAGCTCCAGATAACATGAACATGAACCATAAACAGGGTGGAGACGTTGGTGTCCAGCACAAGACTTTCCCAGAACTCATTGAAGCCAAAATCATATCATGAATTCACATGCAAGCACGCATGAGATGCCGTCGAGTAAATAATGCAAGAAACATTTCAATAATAACTTTGAAAACAGTTTAGGGTCACTCACCTCCATGGCTCAGAAACCATCCATCAAATATCATCGCCTTACTCAAATCCAAGCCTTAGATCACAAACGCAAAGCAATCAAGCCCTTTAAAAGTTCGGACAGCACTTCCCCTAAATTTGCTTACTTTTGCAGCCGTCATGGCTTCATTATATTTCTCATTCAAATCCAAAGGTACACACACAACAACAAGTTCATTCAATAGCCATTCAGCAAGCTTCCAGAAGTACAAATATAAGTCAAGCTAGGGAAAAGTCCGGAAATGAAAGTTAAGCTCAAACCCAGAAAAATAGTTTTTGACATCATTTTGCGGTAATGGCACCAAAGGCACTACGATTATCGGATGAAGGTCCAAGGACCACCGTTTCGAAGCTAAGAGATCGGGCTACAATGTTGAAGAAGGCAAATCTGTCCAGTATCGAGTGTAACCAGGTCAAAAATGCAAGATACTACACAAGAACCGCAAAAACAGGTTCACCAATCGCATTGTGGTGCAAACATCATGAATCAACCTACCTAAGTCCAAATCCAGAAATTCCAAAGCCATCCGAAAGCTAAGAAACAGGGCTATATTTCATCAGAAGACCTCAACAACCAATTCGGAAGCATTCCCAACCAAAATAATCAATTACAGACGCAATTCTCACATTCGGGTAAAACCAGGGCAGCAAGGGTAATTCCGTCTTTTCGCAAGATACAAGGCTCGGATTGACCTGAAAATTAGAAAATTTTCGAGTTCTCACACTCATTCTTTCGGGGCGTCACAAACTTCCCTCCTTAAAAGAATGTCGTCCTCGACATTCCATCTTGTACCAATCAAGTCGAGACATCCCGCAAGAATCACTAATATTTCAGACCAAACCCACAGTCCGGCATCCTAAAATTCAAGCCTAGGATACACTACAAGAATCTGAAGCCTAAGCTCTGATACCAACTGTGACGGCCCCACCTCCCCCTAAGGCGAACCAAAGGGTTCGGCGGGCCGCCTGCCCAGCTCTCGCCGGGACTCAGTCGTTCACTACAATCCTCAAATGAATTACAATATAAATCTCAAATATTACAACATGTTCTTCAATAATTACATGTCATAAGCGAAGCGGAAACTAAATTTTCAACTATACATCAAATGATTCCAAATCCAAACTGTACAAGATATATGCCATCCAGCCACATGAATAAGTACTACTCGCCCTTCCTTCGCCTTGAGCCCTGTGGAGGGGAATAAAATCGTTTTGGGGTGAGCTAGAAGCTCAGCGAGTAACCAGTAAAAGCAGTCATCAAATATATTTCACAATAATGCATTTCAATGATGTCATGATTCCAAGATCAAATGTACGTTTATTGCTCGCGTGAGCCAGTGAAATCATTGCACTTGAACACCCAACGCTCAAATAGATCATTTGACATTAACAGTGAGAGGGAGCCCCTTTTTGAGCTCCAGATAACATGAACATGAACCATAAACAGGGTGGAGACGTTGGTGTCCAGCACAAGACTTTCCCAGAACTCATTGAAGCCAAAATCATATCATGAATTCACATGCAAGCACGCATGAGATGCCGTCGAGTAAATAATGCAAGAAACATTTCAATAATAACTTTGAAAACAGTTTAGGGTCACTCACCTCCGTGGCTCAGAAACCATCCATCAAATATCATCGCCTTACTCAAATCCAAGCCTTAGATCACAAACGCAAAGCAATCAAGCCCTTTAAAAGTTCGGACAGCACTTCCCCTAAATTTGCTTACTTTTGCAGCCGTCATGGCTTCATTATATTTCTCATTCAAATCCAAAGGTACACACACAACAACAAGTTCATTCAATAGCCATTCAGCAAGCTTCCAGAAGTACAAATATAAGTCAAGCTAGGGAAAAATCCGGAAATGAAAGTTAAGCTCAAACCCAGAAAAACAGTTTTTGACATCATTTTGCGGTAATGGCACCAAAGGCACTACGATTATCGGATGAAGGTCCAAGAACCACCGTTTCGAAGCTAAGAGATCGGGCTACAATGTTGAAGAAGGCAAATCTGTCCAGTATCGAGTGTAACCAGGTCAAAAATTCAAGATACTACACAAGAACCGCAAAAACAGGTTCACCAATCGCATTGTGGTGCAAACATCATGAATCAACCTACCTAAGTCCAAATCCAGAAATTCCAAAGCCATCCGAAAGCTAAGAAACAGGGTTACATTTCATCAGAAGACCTCAACAACCAATTCGGAAGCATTCCCAACCAAAATAATCAATTACAGACGCAATTCTCACATTCGGGTAAAACCAGGGCAGCAAGGGTAATTCCGTCTTTTCGCAAGATACACGGCTCGGATTGACCTGAAAATTAGAAAATTTTCGGGCTCCCACACTCATTCTTTCGGGGCGTCACAAACTTCCCTCCTTAAAAGAATGTCGTCCTCGACTTTCCATCTTGTACCAATCAAGTCGAGACATCCCGCAAGAATCACTAATATTTCAGACCAAACCCACAGTCCGGCATCCTAAAATTCAAGCCTAGGATACACTACAAGAATCTGAAGCCTAAGCTCTGATACCAACTGTGACGGCCCCACCTCCCCCTAAGGCGAACCAAAGGGTTCGGCGGGCCGCCTGCCCAACTCTCGCCGGGACTCAGTCGTTCACTACAATCCTCAAATGAATTACAATATAAATCTCAAATATTACAACATGTTCTTCAATAATTACATGTCATAAGCGAAGCGGAAACTAAATTTTCAACTATACATCAAATGATTCCAAATCCAAACTGTACAAGATATATGCCATCCAGCCACATGAATAAGTACTACTCGCCCTTCCTTCGCCTTGAGCCCTGTGGAGGGGAATAAAATCGTTTTGGGGTGAGCTAGAAGCTCAGCGAGTAACCAGTAAAAGCAGTCATCAAATATATTTCACAATAATGCATTTCAATGATGTCATGATTCCAAGATCAAATGTACGTTTATTGCTCGCGTGAGCCAGTGAAATCATTGCACTTGAACACCCAACGCTCAAATAGATCATTTGACATTAACAGTGAGAGGGAGCCCCTTTTTGAGCTCCAGATAACATGAACATGAACCATAAACAGGGTGGAGACGTTGGTGTCCAGCACAAGACATTCCCAGAACTCATTGAAGCCAAAATCATATTATGAATTCACATGCAAGCACGCATGTGATGCCGTCGAGTAAATAATGCAAGAAACATTTCAATAATAATTTTGAAAACAGTTTAGGGTCACTCACCTCCATGGCTCAGAAACCATCCATCAAATATCATCGCCTTACTCAAATCCAAGCCTTAGATCACAAAAGCAAAGCAATCAAGCCCTTTAAAAGTTCGGACAGCACTTCCCCTAAATTTGCTTACTTTTCCAGCCGTCATGGCTTCATTATATTTCTCATTCAAACCCAAAGGTACACACACAACAACAAGTTCAATCAATATCCTTTCAGCAAGCTTCCAGATGTACAAATATAAGTCAAGCTAGGGAAAAGTCCGGAAATGAAAGTTAAGCTCAAACCCAGAAAAATAGTTTTTGACATCATTTTGCGGTAATGGCACCAAAGGCACAACGATTATCGAATGAAGGTCCAAGAACCAGCGTTTCGAAGCTAAGAGATCGGGCTACAATGTTGAAGAAGGCAACTCTGTCCAGTATCGAGTGTAACCAGGTGAAAAATGCAAGATACTACACCAGAACCGCAAAAACAGGTTCACCAATCGCATTGTGGTGCAAACATCATGAATCAACCTACCTAAGTCCAAATCCAGAAATTCCAAAGCCATCCGAAAGCGAAGAAACAGGGGTACATTTCATCAGAAGACCTCAACAACCAATTCGGAAGCATTCCCAACCAAAATAATCAATTACAGACGCAATTCTCACATTCGGGTAAAACCAGGGTAGCAAGGGTAATTCCGTCTTTTCACAAGATACAAGGCTCGGATTGACCTGAAAATTAGAAAATTTTCGGGTTCTCACACTCATTCTTTCGGGGTGTCACAAACATCCCTCCTTAAAAGAATGTTGTTCTCGACATTCCATCTTGTACCAATCAAGTCGAGACATCCAGCAAGAATCACTAATATTTCAGACCAAACCCACAGTCCGGCATCCTAAAATTCAAGCCTAAGATACACTACAAGAATCTGAAGCCTAAGCTCTGATACCAACTGTGACGGCCCCACCTCCCCCTAAGGCGAACCAAAGGGTTCGGCGGGCCGCCTGCCCAGCTCTCGCCGGGACTCAGTCGTTCACTACAATCCTCAAATGAATTACAATATAAATCTCAAATATTACAACATGTTCTTCAATAATTACATGTCATAAGCGAAGCGGAAACTAAATTTTCAACTATACATCAAATGATTCCAAATCCAAACTGTACAAGATATATGCCATCCAGCCACATGAATAAGTACTACTCGCCCTTCCTTCGCCTTGAGCCCTGTGGAGGGGAATAAAATCGTTTTGGGGTGAGCTAGAAGCTCAGCGAGTAACCAGTAAAAGCAGTCATCAAATATATTTCACAATAATGCATTTCAATGATGTCATGATTCCAAGATCAAATGTACGTTTATTGCTCGCGTGAGCCAGTGAAATCATTGCACTTGAACACCCAACGCTCAAATAGATCATTTGACATTAACAGTGAGAGGGAGCCCCTTTTTGAGCTCCAGATAACATGAACATGAACCATAAACAGGGTGGAGACGTTGGTGTCCAGCACAAGACATTCCCAGAACTCATTGAAGCCAAAATCATATTATGAATTCACATGCAAGCACGCATGTGATGCCGTCGAGTAAATAATGCAAGAAACATTTCAATAATAATTTTGAAAACAGTTTAGGGTCACTCACCTCCATGGCTCAGAAACCATCCATCAAATATCATCGCCTTACTCAAATCCAAGCCTTAGATCACAAAAGCAAAGCAATCAAGCCCTTTAAAAGTTCGGACAGCACTTCCCCTAAATTTGCTTACTTTTGCAGCCGTCATGGCTTCATTATATTTCTCATTCAAATCCAAAGGTACACACACAACAACAAGTTCATTCAATAGCCATTCAGCAAGCTTCCAGAAGTACAAATATAAGTCAAGCTAGGGAAAAGTCCGGAAATGAAAGTTAAGCTCAAACCCAGAAAAACAGTTTTTGACATCATTTTGCGGTAATGGCACCAAAGGCACTACGATTATCGGATGAAGGTCCAAGAACCACCGTTTCGAAGCTAAGAGATCGGGCTACAATGTTGAAGAAGGCAAATCTGTCCAGTATCGAGTGTAACCAGGTCAAAAATTCAAGATACTACACAAGAACCGCAAAAACAGGTTCACCAATCGCATTGTGGTGCAAACATCATGAATCAACCTACCTAAGTCCAAATCCAGAAATTCCAAAGCCATCCGAAAGCTAAGAAACAGGGTTACATTTCATCAGAAGACCTCAACAACCAATTCGGAAGCATTCCCAACCAAAATAATCAATTACAGACGCAATTCTCACATTCGGGTAAAACCAGGGCAGCAAGGGTAATTCCGTCTTTTCGCAAGATACACGGCTCGGATTGACCTGAAAATTAGAAAATTTTCGGGCTCCCACACTCATTCTTTCGGGGCGTCACAAACTTCCCTCCTTAAAAGAATGTCGTCCTCGACTTTCCATCTTGTACCAATCAAGTCGAGACATCCCGCAAGAATCACTAATATTTCAGACCAAACCCACAGTCCGGCATCCTAAAATTCAAGCCTAGGATACACTACAAGAATCTGAAGCCTAAGCTCTGATACCAACTGTGACGGCCCCACCTCCCCCTAAGGCGAACCAAAGGGTTCGGCGGGCCGCCTGCCCAACTCTCGCCGGGACTCAGTCGTTCACTACAATCCTCAAATGAATTACAATATAAATCTCAAATATTACAACATGTTCTTCAATAATTACATGTCATAAGCGAAGCGGAAACTAAATTTTCAACTATACATCAAATGATTCCAAATCCAAACTGTACAAGATATATGCCATCCAGCCACATGAATAAGTACTACTCGCCCTTCCTTCGCCTTGAGCCCTGTGGAGGGGAATAAAATCGTTTTGGGGTGAGCTAGAAGCTCAGCGAGTAACCAGTAAAAGCAGTCATCAAATATATTTCACAATAATGCATTTCAATGATGTCATGATTCCAAGATCAAATGTACGTTTATTGCTCGCGTGAGCCAGTGAAATCATTGCACTTGAACACCCAACGCTCAAATAGATCATTTGACATTAACAGTGAGAGGGAGCCCCTTTTTGAGCTCCAGATAACATGAACATGAACCATAAACAGGGTGGAGACGTTGGTGTCCAGCACAAGACTTTCCCAGAACTCATTGAAGCCAAAATCATATCATGAATTCACATGCAAGCACGCATGAGATGCCGTCGAGTAAATAATGCAAGAAACATTTCAATAATAACTTTGAAAACAGTTTAGGGTCACTCACCTCCATGGCTCAGAAACCATCCATCAAATATCATCGCCTTACTCAAATCCAAGCCTTAGATCACAAACGCAAAGCAATCAAGCCCTTTAAAAGTTCGGACAGCACTTCCCCTAAATTTGCTTACTTTTGCAGCCGTCATGGCTTCATTATATTTCTCATTCAAATCCAAAGGTACACACACAACAACAAGTTCATTCAATAGCCATTCAGCAAGCTTCCAGAAGTACAAATATAAGTCAAGCTAGGGAAAAGTCCGGAAATGAAAGTTAAGCTCAAACCCAGAAAAATAGTTTTTGACATCATTTTGCGGTAATGGCACCAAAGGCACTACGATTATCGGATGAAGGTCCAAGAACCACCGTTTCGAAGCTAAGAGATCGGGCTACAATGTTGAAGAAGGCAAATCTGTCCAGTATCGAGTGTAACCAGGTCAAAAATGCAAGATACTACACAAGAACCGCAAAAACAGGTTCACCAATCGCATTGTGGTGCAAACATCATGAATCAACCTACCTAAGTCCAAATCCAGAAATTCCAAAGCCATCCGAAAGCTAAGAAACAGGGCTATATTTCATCAGAAGACCTCAACAACCAATTCGGAAGCATTCCCAACCAAAATAATCAATTACAGACGCAATTCTCACATTCGGGTAAAACCAGGGCAGCAAGGGTAATTCCGTCTTTTCGCAAGATACAAGGCTCGGATTGACCTGAAAATTAGAAAATTTTCGAGTTCTCACACTCATTCTTTCGGGGCGTCACAAACTTCCCTCCTTAAAAGAATGTCGTCCTCGACATTCCATCTTGTACCAATCAAGTCGAGACATCCCGCAAGAATCACTAATATTTCAGACCAAACCCACAGTCCGGCATCCTAAAATTCAAGCCTAGGATACACTACAAGAATCTGAAGCCTAAGCTCTGATACCAACTGTGACGGCCCCACCTCCCCCTAAGGCGAACCAAAGGGTTCGGCGGGCCGCCTGCCCAACTCTCGCCGGGACTCAGTCGTTCACTACAATCCTCAAATGAATTACAATATAAATCTCAAATATTACAACATGTTCTTCAATAATTACATGTCATAAGCGAAGCGGAAGCTAAATTTTCAACTATACATCAAATGATTCCAAATCCAAACTGTACAAGATATATGCCATCCAGCCACATGAATAAGTACTACTCGCCCTTCCTTCGCCTTGAGCCCTGTGGAGGGGAATAAAATCGTTTTGGGGTGAGCTAGAAGCTCAGCGAGTAACCAGTAAAAGCAGTCATCAAATATATTTCACAATAAAGCATTTCAATGATGTCATGATTCCAAGATCAAATGTACGTTTATTGCTCGCGTGAGCCAGTGAAATCATTGCACTTGAACACCCAACGCTCAAATAGATCATTTGACATTAACAGTGAGAGGGAGCCCCTTTTTGAGCTCCAGATAACATGAACATGAACCATAAACAGGGTGGAGACGTTGGTGTCCAGCACAAGACTTTCCCAGAACTCATTGAAGCCAAAATCATATCATGAATTCACATGCAAGCACGCATGAGATGCCGTCGAGTAAATAATGCAAGAAACATTTCAATAATAACTTTGAAAACAGTTTAGGGTCACTCACCTCCATGGCTCAGAAACCATCCATCAAATATCATCGCCTTACTCAAATCCAAGCCTTAGATCACAAACGCAAAGCAATCAAGCCCTTTAAAAGTTCGGACAGCACTTCCCCTAAATTTGCTTACTTTTGCAGCCGTCATGGCTTCATTATATTTCTCATTCAAATCCAAAGGTACACACACAACAACAAGTTCATTCAATAGCCATTCAGCAAGCTTCCAGAAGTACAAATATAAGTCAAGCTAGGGAAAAGTCCGGAAATGAAAGTTAAGCTCAAACCCAGAAAAATAGTTTTTGACATCATTTTGCGGTAATGGCACCAAAGGCACTACGATTATCGGATGAAGGTCCAAGGACCACCGTTTCGAAGCTAAGAGATCGGGCTACAATGTTGAAGAAGGCAAATCTGTCCAGTATCGAGTGTAACCAGGTCAAAAATGCAAGATACTACACAAGAACCGCAAAAACAGGTTCACCAATCGCATTGTGGTGCAAACATCATGAATCAACCTACCTAAGTCCAAATCCAGAAATTCCAAAGCCATCCGAAAGCTAAGAAACAGGGCTATATTTCATCAGAAGACCTCAACAACCAATTCGGAAGCATTCCCAACCAAAATAATCAATTACAGACGCAATTCTCACATTCGGGTAAAACCAGGGCAGCAAGGGTAATTCCGTCTTTTCGCAAGATACAAGGCTCGGATTGACCTGAAAATTAGAAAATTTTCGAGTTCTCACACTCATTCTTTCGGGGCGTCACAAACTTCCCTCCTTAAAAGAATGTCGTCCTCGACATTCCATCTTGTACCAATCAAGTCGAGACATCCCGCAAGAATCACTAATATTTCAGACCAAACCCACAGTCCGGCATCCTAAAATTCAAGCCTAGGATACACTACAAGAATCTGAAGCCTAAGCTCTGATACCAACTGTGACGGCCCCACCTCCCCCTAAGGCGAACCAAAGGGTTCGGCGGGCCGCCTGCCCAACTCTCGCCGGGACTCAGTCGTTCACTACAATCCTCAAATGAATTACAATATAAATCTCAAATATTACAACATGTTCTTCAATAATTACATGTCATAAGCGAAGCGGAAGCTAAATTTTCAACTATACATCAAATGATTCCAAATCCAAACTGTACAAGATATATGCCATCCAGCCACATGAATAAGTACTACTCGCCCTTCCTTCGCCTTGAGCCCTGTGGAGGGGAATAAAATCGTTTTGGGGTGAGCTAGAAGCTCAGCGAGTAACCAGTAAAAGCAGTCATCAAATATATTTCACAATAAAGCATTTCAATGATGTCATGATTCCAAGATCAAATGTACGTTTATTGCTCGCGTGAGCCAGTGAAATCATTGCACTTGAACACCCAACGCTCAAATAGATCATTTGACATTAACAGTGAGAGGGAGCCCCTTTTTGAGCTCCAGATAACATGAACATGAACCATAAACAGGGTGGAGACGTTGGTGTCCAGCACAAGACTTTCCCAGAACTCATTGAAGCCAAAATCATATCATGAATTCACATGCAAGCACGCATGAGATGCCGTCGAGTAAATAATGCAAGAAACATTTCAATAATAACTTTGAAAACAGTTTAGGGTCACTCACCTCCATGGCTCAGAAACCATCCATCAAATATCATCGCCTTACTCAAATCCAAGCCTTAGATCACAAACGCAAAGCAATCAAGCCCTTTAAAAGTTCGGACAGCACTTCCCCTAAATTTGCTTACTTTTGCAGCCGTCATGGCTTCATTATATTTCTCATTCAAATCCAAAGGTACACACACAACAACAAGTTCATTCAA
Source organism: Coffea arabica (assembly GCF_036785885.1). Lineage (NCBI taxonomy): Eukaryota > Viridiplantae > Streptophyta > Magnoliopsida > Gentianales > Rubiaceae > Coffea > Coffea arabica. The sequence continues at coordinate 17,570,530 of NC_092318.1, read as the reverse complement.
TAGCCATTCAGCAAGCTTCCAGAAGTACAAATATAAGTCAAGCTAGGGAAAAGTCCGGAAATGAAAGTTAAGCTCAAACCCAGAAAAATAGTTTTTGACATCATTTTGCGGTAATGGCACCAAAGGCACTACGATTATCGGATGAAGGTCCAAGGACCACCGTTTCGAAGCTAAGAGATCGGGCTACAATGTTGAAGAAGGCAAATCTGTCCAGTATCGAGTGTAACCAGGTCAAAAATACAAGATACTACACAAGAACCGCAAAAACAGGTTCACCAATCGCATTGTGGTGCAAACATCATGAATCAACCTACCTAAGTCCAAATCCAGAAATTCCAAAGCCATCCGAAAGCTAAGAAACAGGGCTATATTTCATCAGAAGACCTCAACAACCAATTCGGAAGCATTCCCAACCAAAATAATCAATTACAGACGCAATTCTCACATTCGGGTAAAACCAGGGCAGCAAGGGTAATTCCGTCTTTTCGCAAGATACAAGGCTCGGATTGACCTGAAAATTAGAAAATTTTCGAGTTCTCACACTCATTCTTTCGGGGCGTCACAAACTTCCCTCCTTAAAAGAATGTCGTCCTCGACATTCCATCTTGTACCAATCAAGTCGAGACATCCCGCAAGAATCACTAATATTTCAGACCAAACCCACAGTCCGGCATCCTAAAATTCAAGCCTAGGATACACTACAAGAATCTGAAGCCTAAGCTCTGATACCAACTGTGACGGCCCCACCTCCCCCTAAGGCGAACCAAAGGGTTCGGCGGGCCGCCTGCCCAGCTCTCGCCGGGACTCAGTCGTTCACTACAATCCTCAAATGAATTACAATATAAATCTCAAATATTACAACATGTTCTTCAATAATTACATGTCATAAGCGAAGCGGAAGCTAAATTTTCAACTATACATCAAATGATTCCAAATCCAAACTGTACAAGATATATGCCATCCAGCCACATGAATAAGTACTACTCGCCCTTCCTTCGCCTTGAGCCCTGTGGAGGGGAATAAAATCGTTTTGGGGTGAGCTAGAAGCTCAGCGAGTAACCAGTAAAAGCAGTCATCAAATATATTTCACAATAAAGCATTTCAATGATGTCATGATTCCAAGATCAAATGTACGTTTATTGCTCGCGTGAGCCAGTGAAATCATTGCACTTGAACACCCAACGCTCAAATAGATCATTTGACATTAACAGTGAGAGGGAGCCCCTTTTTGAGCTCCAGATAACATGAACATGAACCATAAACAGGGTGGAGACGTTGGTGTCCAGCACAAGACTTTCCCAGAACTCATTGAAGCCAAAATCATATCATGAATTCACATGCAAGCACGCATGAGATGCCGTCGAGTAAATAATGCAAGAAACATTTCAATAATAACTTTGAAAACAGTTTAGGGTCACTCACCTCCATGGCTCAGAAACCATCCATCAAATATCATCGCCTTACTCAAATCCAAGCCTTAGATCACAAACGCAAAGCAATCAAGCCCTTTAAAAGTTCGGACAGCACTTCCCCTAAATTTGCTTACTTTTGCAGCCGTCATGGCTTCATTATATTTCTCATTCAAATCCAAAGGTACACACACAACAACAAGTTCATTCAATAGCCATTCAGCAAGCTTCCAGAAGTACAAATATAAGTCAAGCTAGGGAAAAGTCCGGAAATGAAAGTTAAGCTCAAACCCAGAAAAATAGTTTTTGACATCATTTTGCGGTAATGGCACCAAAGGCACTACGATTATCGGATGAAGGTCCAAGAACCACCGTTTCGAAGCTAAGAGATCGGGCTACAATGTTGAAGAAGGCAAATCTGTCCAGTATCGAGTGTAACCAGGTCAAAAATGCAAGATACTACACAAGAACCGCAAAAACAGGTTCACCAATCGCATTGTGGTGCAAACATCATGAATCAACCTACCTAAGTCCAAATCCAGAAATTCCAAAGCCATCCGAAAGCTAAGAAACAGGGCTACATTTCATCAGAAGACCTCAACAACCAATTCGGAAGCATTCCCAACCAAAATAATCAATTACAGACGCAATTCTCACATTCGGGTAAAACCAGGGCAGCAAGGGTAATTCCGTCTTTTCGCAAGATACAAGGCTCGGATTGACCTGAAAATTAGAAAATTTTCGGGTTCTCACACTCATTCTTTCGGGGCGTCACAAACTTCCCTCCTTAAAAGAATGTCGTCCTCGACATTCCATCTTGTACCAATCAAGTCGAGACATCCCGCAAGAATCACTAATATTTCAGACCAAACCCACAGTCCGGCATCCTAAAATTCAAGCCTAGGATACACTACAAGAATCTGAAGCCTAAGCTCTGATACCAACTGTGACGGCCCCACCTCCCCCTAAGGCGAACCAAAGGGTTCGGCGGGCCGCCTGCCCAGCTCTCGCCGGGACTCAGTCGTTCACTACAATCCTCAAATGAATTACAATATAAATCTCAAATATTACAACATGTTCTTCAATAATTACATGTCATAAGCGAAGCGGAAACTAAATTTTCAACTATACATCAAATGATTCCAAATCCAAACTGTACAAGATATATGCCATCCAGCCACATGAATAAGTACTACTCGCCCTTCCTTCGCCTTGAGCCCTGTGGAGGGGAATAAAATCGTTTTGGGGTGAGCTAGAAGCTCAGCGAGTAACCAGTAAAAGCAGTCATCAAATATATTTCACAATAAAGCATTTCAATGATGTCATGATTCCAAGATCAAATGTACGTTTATTGCTCGCGTGAGCCAGTGAAATCATTGCACTTGAACACCCAACGCTCAAATAGATCATTTGACATTAACAGTGAGAGGGAGCCCCTTTTTGAGCTCCAGATAACATGAACATGAACCATAAACAGGGTGGAGACGTTGGTGTCCAGCACAAGACTTTCCCAGAACTCGTTGAAGCCAAAATCATATCATGAATTCACATGCAAGCACGCATGAGATGCCGTCGAGTAAATAATGCAAGAAACATTTCAATAATAACTTTGAAAACAGTTTAGGGTCACTCACCTCCATGGCTCAGAAACCATCCATCAAATATCATCGCCTTACTCAAATCCAAGCCTTAGATCACAAACGCAAAGCAATCAAGCCCTTTAAAAGTTCGGACAGCACTTCCCCTAAATTTGCTTACTTTTGCAGCCGTCATGGCTTCATTATATTTCTCATTCAAATCCAAAGGTACACACACAACAACAAGTTCATTCAATAGCCATTCAGCAAGCTTCCAGAAGTACAAATATAAGTCAAGCTAGGGAAAAGTCCGGAAATGAAAGTTAAGCTCAAACCCAGAAAAATAGTTTTTGACATCATTTTGCGGTAATGGCACCAAAGGCACTACGATTATCGGATGAAGGTCCAAGAACCACCGTTTCGAAGCTAAGAGATCGGGCTACAATGTTGAAGAAGGCAAATCTGTCCAGTATCGAGTGTAACCAGGTCAAAAATGCAAGATACTACACAAGAACCGCAAAAACAGGTTCACCAATCGCATTGTGGTGCAAACATCATGAATCAACCTACCTAAGTCCAAATCCAGAAATTCCAAAGCCATCCGAAAGCGAAGAAACAGGGCTACATTTCATCAGAAGACCTCAACAACCAATTCGGAAGCATTCCCAACCAAAATAATCAATTACAGACGCAATTCTCACATTCGGGTAAAACCAGGGCAGCAAGGGTAATTCCGTCTTTTCGCAAGATACAAGGCTCGGATTGACCTGAAAATTAGAAAATTTTCGGGTTCCCACACTCATTCTTTCGGGGCGTCACAAACTTCCCTCCTTAAAAGAATGTCGTCCTCGACTTTCCATCTTGTACCAATCAAGTCGAGACATCCCGCAAGAATCACTAATATTTCAGACCAAACCCACAGTCCGGCATCCTAAAATTCAAGCCTAGGATACACTACAAGAATCTGAAGCCTAAGCTCTGATACCAACTGTGACGGCCCCACCTCCCCCTAAGGCGAACCAAAGGGTTCGGCGGGCCGCCTGCCCAGCTCTCGCCGGGACTCAGTCGTTCACTACAATCCTCAAATGAATTACAATATAAATCTCAAATATTACAACATGTTCTTCAATAATTACATGTCATAAGCGAAGCGGAAACTAAATTTTCAACTATACATCAAATGATTCCAAATCCAAACTGTACAAGATATATGCCATCCAGCCACATGAATAAGTACTACTCGCCCTTCCTTCGCCTTGAGCCCTGTGGAGGGGAATAAAATCGTTTTGGGGTGAGCTAGAAGCTCAGCGAGTAACCAGTAAAAGCAGTCATCAAATATATTTCACAATAAAGCATTTCAATGATGTCATGATTCCAAGATCAAATGTACGTTTATTGCTCGCGTGAGCCAGTGAAATCATTGCACTTGAACACCCAACGCTCAAATAGATCATTTGACATTAACAGTGAGAGGGAGCCCCTTTTTGAGCTCCAGATAACATGAACATGAACCATAAACAGGGTGGAGACGTTGGTGTCCAGCACAAGACTTTCCCAGAACTCATTGAAGCCAAAATCATATCATGAATTCACATGCAAGCACGCATGAGATGCCGTCGAGTAAATAATGCAAGAAACATTTCAATAATAACTTTGAAAACAGTTTAGGGTCACTCACCTCCATGGCTCAGAAACCATCCATCAAATATCATCGCCTTACTCAAATCCAAGCCTTAGATCACAAACGCAAAGCAATCAAGCCCTTTAAAAGTTCGGACAGCACTTCCCCTAAATTTGCTTACTTTTGCAGCCGTCATGGCTTCATTATATTTCTCATTCAAATCCAAAGGTACACACACAACAACAAGTTCATTCAATAGCCATTCAGCAAGCTTCCAGAAGTACAAATATAAGTCAAGCTAGGGAAAAGTCCGGAAATGAAAGTTAAGCTCAAACCCAGAAAAATAGTTTTTGACATCATTTTGCGGTAATGGCACCAAAGGCACTACGATTATCGGATGAAGGTCCAAGAACCACCGTTTCGAAGCTAAGAGATCGGGCTACAATGTTGAAGAAGGCAAATCTGTCCAGTATCGAGTGTAACCAGGTCAAAAATGCAAGATACTACACAAGAACCGCAAAAACAGGTTCACCAATCGCATTGTGGTGCAAACATCATGAATCAACCTACCTAAGTCCAAATCCAGAAATTCCAAAGCCATCCGAAAGCGAAGAAACAGGGCTACATTTCATCAGAAGACCTCAACAACCAATTCGGAAGCATTCCCAACCAAAATAATCAATTACAGACGCAATTCTCACATTCGGGTAAAACCAGGGCAGCAAGGGTAATTCCGTCTTTTCGCAAGATACAAGGCTCGGATTGACCTGAAAATTAGAAAATTTTCGGGTTCCCACACTCATTCTTTCGGGGCGTCACAAACTTCCCTCCTTAAAAGAATGTCGTCCTCGACTTTCCATCTTGTACCAATCAAGTCGAGACATCCCGCAAGAATCACTAATATTTCAGACCAAACCCACAGTCCGGCATCCTAAAATTCAAGCCTAGGATACACTACAAGAATCTGAAGCCTAAGCTCTGATACCAACTGTGACGGCCCCACCTCCCCCTAAGGCGAACCAAAGGGTTCGGCGGGCCGCCTGCCCAGCTCTCGCCGGGACTCAGTCGTTCACTACAATCCTCAAATGAATTACAATATAAATCTCAAATATTACAACATGTTCTTCAATAATTACATGTCATAAGCGAAGCGGAAACTAAATTTTCAACTATACATCAAATGATTCCAAATCCAAACTGTACAAGATATATGCCATCCAGCCACATGAATAAGTACTACTCGCCCTTCCTTCGCCTTGAGCCCTGTGGCGGGGAATAAAATCGTTTTGGGGTGAGCTAGAAGCTCAGCGAGTAACCAGTAAAATCAGTCATCAAATATATTTCACAATAATGCATTTCAATGATGTCATGATTCCAAGATCAAATGTACGTTTATTGCTCGCGTGAGCCAGTGAAATCATTGCACTTGAACACCCAACGCTCAAATAGATCATTTGACATTAACAGTGAGAGGGAGCCCCTTTTTGAGCTCCAGATAACATGAACATGAACCATAAACAGGGTGGAGACGTTGGTGTCCAGCACAAGACTTTCCCAGAACTCGTTGAAGCCAAAATCATATCATGAATTCACATGCAAGCACGCATGAGATGCCGTCGAGTAAATAATGCAAGAAACATTTCAATAATAACTTTGAAAACAGTTTAGGGTCACTCACCTCCATGGCTCAGAAACCATCCATCAAATATCATCGCCTTACTCAAATCCAAGCCTTAGATCACAAACGCAAAGCAATCAAGCCCTTTAAAAGTTCGGACAGCACTTCCCCTAAATTTGCTTACTTTTGCAGCCGTCATGGCTTCATTATATTTCTCATTCAAATCCAAAGGTACACACACAACAACAAGTTCATTCAATAGCCATTCAGCAAGCTTCCAGAAGTACAAATATAAGTCAAGCTAGGGAAAAGTCCGGAAATGAAAGTTAAGCTCAAACCCAGAAAAACAGTTTTTGACATCATTTTGCGGTAATGGCACCAAAGGCACTACGATTATCGGATGAAGGTCCAAGAACCACCGTTTCGAAGCTAAGAGATCGGGCTACAATGTTGAAGAAGGCAAATCTGTCCAGTATCGAGTGTAACCAGGTCAAAAATGCAAGATACTACACAAGAACCGCAAAAACAGGTTCACCAATCGCATTGTGGTGCAAACATCATGAATCAACCTACCTAAGTCCAAATCCAGAAATTCCAAAGCCATCCGAAAGCGAAGAAACAGGGCTACATTTCATCAGAAGACCTCAACAACCAATTCGGAAGCATTCCCAACCAAAATAATCAATTACAGACGCAATTCTCACATTCGGGTAAAACCAGGGCAGCAAGGGTAATTCCGTCTTTTCGCAAGATACAAGGCTCGGATTGACCTGAAAATTAGAAAATTTTCGGGTTCCCACACTCATTCTTTCGGGGCGTCACAAACTTCCCTCCTTAAAAGAATGTCGTCCTCGACTTTCCATCTTGTACCAATCAAGTCGAGACATCCCGCAAGAATCACTAATATTTCAGACCAAACCCACAGTCCGGCATCCTAAAATTCAAGCCTAGGATACACTACAAGAATCTGAAGCCTAAGCTCTGATACCAACTGTGACGGCCCCACCTCCCCCTAAGGCGAACCAAAGGGTTCGGCGGGCCGCCTGCCCAGCTCTCGCCGGGACTCAGTCGTTCACTACAATCCTCAAATGAATTACAATATAAATCTCAAATATTACAACATGTTCTTCAATAATTACATGTCATAAGCGAAGCGGAAACTAAATTTTCAACTATACATCAAATGATTCCAAATCCAAACTGTACAAGATATATGCCATCCAGCCACATGAATAAGTACTACTCGCCCTTCCTTCGCCTTGAGCCCTGTGGCGGGGAATAAAATCGTTTTGGGGTGAGCTAGAAGCTCAGCGAGTAACCAGTAAAATCAGTCATCAAATATATTTCACAATAATGCATTTCAATGATGTCATGATTCCAAGATCAAATGTACGTTTATTGCTCGCGTGAGCCAGTGAAATCATTGCACTTGAACACCCAACGCTCAAATAGATCATTTGACATTAACAGTGAGAGGGAGCCCCTTTTTGAGCTCCAGATAACATGAACATGAACCATAAACAGGGTGGAGACGTTGGTGTCCAGCACAAGACTTTCCCAGAACTCGTTGAAGCCAAAATCATATCATGAATTCACATGCAAGCACGCATGAGATGCCGTCGAGTAAATAATGCAAGAAACATTTCAATAATAACTTTGAAAACAGTTTAGGGTCACTCACCTCCATGGCTCAGAAACCATCCATCAAATATCATCGCCTTACTCAAATCCAAGCCTTAGATCACAAACGCAAAGCAATCAAGCCCTTTAAAAGTTCGGACAGCACTTCCCCTAAATTTGCTTACTTTTGCAGCCGTCATGGCTTCATTATATTTCTCATTCAAATCCAAAGGTACACACACAACAACAAGTTCATTCAATAGCCATTCAGCAAGCTTCCAGAAGTACAAATATAAGTCAAGCTAGGGAAAAGTCCGGAAATGAAAGTTAAGCTCAAACCCAGAAAAACAGTTTTTGACATCATTTTGCGGTAATGGCACCAAAGGCACTACGATTATCGGATGAAGGTCCAAGAACCACCGTTTCGAAGCTAAGAGATCGGGCTACAATGTTGAAGAAGGCAAATCTGTCCAGTATCGAGTGTAACCAGGTCAAAAATGCAAGATACTACACAAGAACCGCAAAAACAGGTTCACCAATCGCATTGTGGTGCAAACATCATGAATCAACCTACCTAAGTCCAAATCCAGAAATTCCAAAGCCATCCGAAAGCGAAGAAACAGGGCTACATTTCATCAGAAGACCTCAACAACCAATTCGGAAGCATTCCCAACCAAAATAATCAATTACAGACGCAATTCTCACATTCGGGTAAAACCAGGGCAGCAAGGGTAATTCCGTCTTTTCGCAAGATACAAGGCTCGGATTGACCTGAAAATTAGAAAATTTTCGGGTTCCCACACTCATTCTTTCGGGGCGTCACAAACTTCCCTCCTTAAAAGAATGTCGTCCTCGACTTTCCATCTTGTACCAATCAAGTCGAGACATCCCGCAAGAATCACTAATATTTCAGACCAAACCCACAGTCCGGCATCCTAAAATTCAAGCCTAGGATACACTACAAGAATCTGAAGCCTAAGCTCTGATACCAACTGTGACGGCCCCACCTCCCCCTAAGGCGAACCAAAGGGTTCGGCGGGCCGCCTGCCCAGCTCTCGCCGGGACTCAGTCGTTCACTACAATCCTCAAATGAATTACAATATAAATCTCAAATATTACAACATGTTCTTCAATAATTACATGTCATAAGCGAAGCGGAAACTAAATTTTCAACTATACATCAAATGATTCCAAATCCAAACTGTACAAGATATATGCCATCCAGCCACATGAATAAGTACTACTCGCCCTTCCTTCGCCTTGAGCCCTGTGGCGGGGAATAAAATCGTTTTGGGGTGAGCTAGAAGCTCAGCGAGTAACCAGTAAAATCAGTCATCAAATATATTTCACAATAATGCATTTCAATGATGTCATGATTCCAAGATCAAATGTACGTTTATTGCTCGCGTGAGCCAGTGAAATCATTGCACTTGAACACCCAACGCTCAAATAGATCATTTGACATTAACAGTGAGAGGGAGCCCCTTTTTGAGCTCCAGATAACATGAACATGAACCATAAACAGGGTGGAGACGTTGGTGTCCAGCACAAGACTTTCCCAGAACTCGTTGAAGCCAAAATCATATCATGAATTCACATGCAAGCACGCATGAGATGCCGTCGAGTAAATAATGCAAGAAACATTTCAATAATAACTTTGAAAACAGTTTAGGGTCACTCACCTCCATGGCTCAGAAACCATCCATCAAATATCATCGCCTTACTCAAATCCAAGCCTTAGATCACAAACGCAAAGCAATCAAGCCCTTTAAAAGTTCGGACAGCACTTCCCCTAAATTTGCTTACTTTTGCAGCCGTCATGGCTTCATTATATTTCTCATTCAAATCCAAAGGTACACACACAACAACAAGTTCATTCAATAGCCATTCAGCAAGCTTCCAGAAGTACAAATATAAGTCAAGCTAGGGAAAAGTCCGGAAATGAAAGTTAAGCTCAAACCCAGAAAAACAGTTTTTGACATCATTTTGCGGTAATGGCACCAAAGGCACTACGATTATCGGATGAAGGTCCAAGAACCACCGTTTCGAAGCTAAGAGATCGGGCTACAATGTTGAAGAAGGCAAATCTGTCCAGTATCGAGTGTAACCAGGTCAAAAATGCAAGATACTACACAAGAACCGCAAAAACAGGTTCACCAATCGCATTGTGGTGCAAACATCATGAATCAACCTACCTAAGTCCAAATCCAGAAATTCCAAAGCCATCCGAAAGCGAAGAAACAGGGCTACATTTCATCAGAAGACCTCAACAACCAATTCGGAAGCATTCCCAACCAAAATAATCAATTACAGACGCAATTCTCACATTCGGGTAAAACCAGGGCAGCAAGGGTAATTCCGTCTTTTCGCAAGATACAAGGCTCGGATTGACCTGAAAATTAGAAAATTTTCGGGTTCCCACACTCATTCTTTCGGGGCGTCACAAACTTCCCTCCTTAAAAGAATGTCGTCCTCGACTTTCCATCTTGTACCAATCAAGTCGAGACATCCCGCAAGAATCACTAATATTTCAGACCAAACCCACAGTCCGGCATCCTAAAATTCAAGCCTAGGATACACTACAAGAATCTGAAGCCTAAGCTCTGATACCAACTGTGACGGCCCCACCTCCCCCTAAGGCGAACCAAAGGGTTCGGCGGGCCGCCTGCCCAGCTCTCGCCGGGACTCAGTCGTTCACTACAATCCTCAAATGAATTACAATATAAATCTCAAATATTACAACATGTTCTTCAATAATTACATGTCATAAGCGAAGCGGAAACTAAATTTTCAACTATACATCAAATGATTCCAAATCCAAACTGTACAAGATATATGCCATCCAGCCACATGAATAAGTACTACTCGCCCTTCCTTCGCCTTGAGCCCTGTGGAGGGGAATAAAATCGTTTTGGGGTGAGCTAGAAGCTCAGCGAGTAACCAGTAAAATCAGTCATCAAATATATTTCACAATAATGCATTTCAATGATGTCATGATTCCAAGATCAAATGTACGTTTATTGCTCGCGTGAGCCAGTGAAATCATTGCACTTGAACACCCAACGCTCAAATAGATCATTTGACATTAACAGTGAGAGGGAGCCCCTTTTTGAGCTCCAGATAACATGAACATGAACCATAAACAGGGTGGAGACGTTGGTGTCCAGCACAAGACTTTCCCAGAACTCGTTGAAGCCAAAATCATATCATGAATTCACATGCAAGCACGCATGAGATGCCGTCGAGTAAATAATGCAAGAAACATTTCAATAATAACTTTGAAAACAGTTTAGGGTCACTCACCTCCATGGCTCAGAAACCATCCATCAAATATCATCGCCTTACTCAAATCCAAGCCTTAGATCACAAACGCAAAGCAATCAAGCCCTTTAAAAGTTCGGACAGCACTTCCCCTAAATTTGCTTACTTTTGCAGCCGTCATGGCTTCATTATATTTCTCATTCAAATCCAAAGGTACACACACAACAACAAGTTCATTCAATAGCCATTCAGCAAGCTTCCAGAAGTACAAATATAAGTCAAGCTAGGGAAAAGTCCGGAAATGAAAGTTAAGCTCAAACCCAGAAAAACAGTTTTTGACATCATTTTGCGGTAATGGCACCAAAGGCACTACGATTATCGGATGAAGGTCCAAGAACCACCGTTTCGAAGCTAAGAGATCGGGCTACAATGTTGAAGAAGGCAAATCTGTCCAGTATCGAGTGTAACCAGGTCAAAAATGCAAGATACTACACAAGAACCGCAAAAACAGGTTCACCAATCGCATTGTGGTGCAAACATCATGAATCAACCTACCTAAGTCCAAATCCAGAAATTCCAAAGCCATCCGAAAGCGAAGAAACAGGGCTACATTTCATCAGAAGACCTCAACAACCAATTCGGAAGCATTCCCAACCAAAATAATCAATTACAGACGCAATTCTCACATTCGGGTAAAACCAGGGCAGCAAGGGTAATTCCGTCTTTTCGCAAGATACAAGGCTCGGATTGACCTGAAAATTAGAAAATTTTCGGGTTCCCACACTCATTCTTTCGGGGCGTCACAAACTTCCCTCCTTAAAAGAATGTCGTCCTCGACTTTCCATCTTGTACCAATCAAGTCGAGACATCCCGCAAGAATCACTAATATTTCAGACCAAACCCACAGTCCGGCATCCTAAAATTCAAGCCTAGGATACACTACAAGAATCTGAAGCCTAAGCTCTGATACCAACTGTGACGGCCCCACCTCCCCCTAAGGCGAACCAAAGGGTTCGGCGGGCCGCCTGCCCAGCTCTCGCCGGGACTCAGTCGTTCACTACAATCCTCAAATGAATTACAATATAAATCTCAAATATTACAACATGTTCTTCAATAATTACATGTCATAAGCGAAGCGGAAACTAAATTTTCAACTATACATCAAATGATTCCAAATCCAAACTGTACAAGATATATGCCATCCAGCCACATGAATAAGTACTACTCGCCCTTCCTTCGCCTTGAGCCCTGTGGAGGGGAATAAAATCGTTTTGGGGTGAGCTAGAAGCTCAGCGAGTAACCAGTAAAAGCAGTCATCAAATATATTTCACAATAAAGCATTTCAATGATGTCATGATTCCAAGATCAAATGTACGTTTATTGCTCGCGTGAGCCAGTGAAATCATTGCACTTGAACACCCAACGCTCAAATAGATCATTTGACATTAACAGTGAGAGGGAGCCCCTTTTTGAGCTCCAGATAACATGAACATGAACCATAAACAGGGTGGAGACGTTGGTGTCCAGCACAAGACTTTCCCAGAACTCGTTGAAGCCAAAATCATATCATGAATTCACATGCAAGCACGCATGAGATGCCGTCGAGTAAATAATGCAAGAAACATTTCAATAATAACTTTGAAAACAGTTTAGGGTCACTCACCTCCATGGCTCAGAAACCATCCATCAAATATCATCGCCTTACTCAAATCCAAGCCTTAGATCACAAACGCAAAGCAATCAAGCCCTTTAAAAGTTCGGACAGCACTTCCCCTAAATTTGCTTACTTTTGCAGCCGTCATGGCTTCATTATATTTCTCATTCAAATCCAAAGGTACACACACAACAACAAGTTCATTCAATAGCCATTCAGCAAGCTTCCAGAAGTACAAATATAAGTCAAGCTAGGGAAAAGTCCGGAAATGAAAGTTAAGCTCAAACCCAGAAAAATAGTTTTTGACATCATTTTGCGGTAATGGCACCAAAGGCACTACGATTATCGGATGAAGGTCCAAGAACCACCGTTTCGAAGCTAAGAGATCGGGCTACAATGTTGAAGAAGGCAAATCTGTCCAGTATCGAGTGTAACCAGGTCAAAAATGCAAGATACTACACAAGAACCGCAAAAACAGGTTCACCAATCGCATTGTGGTGCAAACATCATGAATCAACCTACCTAAGTCCAAATCCAGAAATTCCAAAGCCATCCGAAAGCGAAGAAACAGGGCTACATTTCATCAGAAGACCTCAACAACCAATTCGGAAGCATTCCCAACCAAAATAATCAATTACAGACGCAATTCTCACATTCGGGTAAAACCAGGGCAGCAAGGGTAATTCCGTCTTTTCGCAAGATACAAGGCTCGGATTGACCTGAAAATTAGAAAATTTTCGGGTTCCCACACTCATTCTTTCGGGGCGTCACAAACTTCCCTCCTTAAAAGAATGTCGTCCTCGACTTTCCATCTTGTACCAATCAAGTCGAGACATCCCGCAAGAATCACTAATATTTCAGACCAAACCCACAGTCCGGCATCCTAAAATTCAAGCCTAGGATACACTACAAGAATCTGAAGCCTAAGCTCTGATACCAACTGTGACGGCCCCACCTCCCCCTAAGGCGAACCAAAGGGTTCGGCGGGCCGCCTGCCCAGCTCTCGCCGGGACTCAGTCGTTCACTACAATCCTCAAATGAATTACAATATAAATCTCAAATATTACAACATGTTCTTCAATAATTACATGTCATAAGCGAAGCGGAAACTAAATTTTCAACTATACATCAAATGATTCCAAATCCAAACTGTACAAGATATATGCCATCCAGCCACATGAATAAGTACTACTCGCCCTTCCTTCGCCTTGAGCCCTGTGGAGGGGAATAAAATCGTTTTGGGGTGAGCTAGAAGCTCAGCGAGTAACCAGTAAAAGCAGTCATCAAATATATTTCACAATAAAGCATTTCAATGATGTCATGATTCCAAGATCAAATGTACGTTTATTGCTCGCGTGAGCCAGTGAAATCATTGCACTTGAACACCCAACGCTCAAATAGATCATTTGACATTAACAGTGAGAGGGAGCCCCTTTTTGAGCTCCAGATAACATGAACATGAACCATAAACAGGGTGGAGACGTTGGTGTCCAGCACAAGACTTTCCCAGAACTCATTGAAGCCAAAATCATATCATGAATTCACATGCAAGCACGCATGAGATGCCGTCGAGTAAATAATGCAAGAAACATTTCAATAATAACTTTGAAAACAGTTTAGGGTCACTCACCTCCATGGCTCAGAAACCATCCATCAAATATCATCGCCTTACTCAAATCCAAGCCTTAGATCACAAACGCAAAGCAATCAAGCCCTTTAAAAGTTCGGACAGCACTTCCCCTAAATTTGCTTACTTTTGCAGCCGTCATGGCTTCATTATATTTCTCATTCAAATCCAAAGGTACACACACAACAACAAGTTCATTCAATAGCCATTCAGCAAGCTTCCAGAAGTACAAATATAAGTCAAGCTAGGGAAAAGTCCGGAAATGAAAGTTAAGCTCAAACCCAGAAAAACAGTTTTTGACATCATTTTGCGGTAATGGCACCAAAGGCACTACGATTATCGGATGAAGGTCCAAGAACCACCGTTTCGAAGCTAAGAGATCGGGCTACAATGTTGAAGAAGGCAAATCTGTCCAGTATCGAGTGTAACCAGGTCAAAAATGCAAGATACTACACAAGAACCGCAAAAACAGGTTCACCAATCGCATTGTGGTGCAAACATCATGAATCAACCTACCTAAGTCCAAATCCAGAAATTCCAAAGCCATCCGAAAGCGAAGAAACAGGGCTACATTTCATCAGAAGACCTCAACAACCAATTCGGAAGCATTCCCAACCAAAATAATCAATTACAGACGCAATTCTCACATTCGGGTAAAACCAGGGCAGCAAGGGTAATTCCGTCTTTTCGCAAGATACAAGGCTCGGATTGACCTGAAAATTAGAAAATTTTCGGGTTCTCACACTCATTCTTTCGGGGCGTCACAAACTTCCCTCCTTAAAAGAATGTCGTCCTCGACTTTCCATCTTGTACCAATCAAGTCGAGACATCCAGCAAGAATCACTAATATTTCAGACCAAACCCACAGTCCGGCATCCTAAAATTCAAGCCTAGGATACACTACAAGAATCTGAAGCCTAAGCTCTGATACCAACTGTGACGGCCCCACCTCCCCCTAAGGCGAACCAAAGGGTTCGGCGGGCCGCCTGCCCAGCTCTCGCCGGGACTCAGTCGTTCACTACAATCCTCAAATGAATTACAATATAAATCTCAAATATTACAACATGTTCTTCAATAATTACATGTCATAAGCGAAGCGGAAACTAAATTTTCAACTATACATCAAATGATTCCAAATCCAAACTGTACAAGATATATGCCATCCAGCCACATGAATAAGTACTACTCGCCCTTCCTTCGCCTTGAGCCCTGTGGCGGGGAATAAAATCGTTTTGGGGTGAGCTAGAAGCTCAGCGAGTAACCAGTAAAATCAGTCATCAAATATATTTCACAATAATGCATTTCAATGATGTCATGATTCCAAGATCAAATGTACGTTTATTGCTCGCGTGAGCCAGTGAAATCATTGCACTTGAACACCCAACGCTCAAATAGATCATTTGACATTAACAGTGAGAGGGAGCCCCTTTTTGAGCTCCAGATAACATGAACATGAACCATAAACAGGGTGGAGACGTTGGTGTCCAGCACAAGACTTTCCCAGAACTCGTTGAAGCCAAAATCATATCATGAATTCACATGCAAGCACGCATGAGATGCCGTCGAGTAAATAATGCAAGAAACATTTCAATAATAACTTTGAAAACAGTTTAGGGTCACTCACCTCCATGGCTCAGAAACCATCCATCAAATATCATCGCCTTACTCAAATCCAAGCCTTAGATCACAAACGCAAAGCAATCAAGCCCTTTAAAAGTTCGGACAGCACTTCCCCTAAATTTGCTTACTTTTGCAGCCGTCATGGCTTCATTATATTTCTCATTCAAATCCAAAGGTACACACACAACAACAAGTTCATTCAATAGCCATTCAGCAAGCTTCCAGAAGTACAAATATAAGTCAAGCTAGGGAAAAGTCCGGAAATGAAAGTTAAGCTCAAACCCAGAAAAATAGTTTTTGACATCATTTTGCGGTAATGGCACCAAAGGCACTACGATTATCGGATGAAGGTCCAAGAACCACCGTTTCGAAGCTAAGAGATCGGGCTACAATGTTGAAGAAGGCAAATCTGTCCAGTATCGAGTGTAACCAGGTCAAAAATGCAAGATACTACACAAGAACCGCAAAAACAGGTTCACCAATCGCATTGTGGTGCAAACATCATGAATCAACCTACCTAAGTCCAAATCCAGAAATTCCAAAGCCATCCGAAAGCGAAGAAACAGGGCTACATTTCATCAGAAGACCTCAACAACCAATTCGGAAGCATTCCCAACCAAAATAATCAATTACAGACGCAATTCTCACATTCGGGTAAAACCAGGGCAGCAAGGGTAATTCCGTCTTTTCGCAAGATACAAGGCTCGGATTGACCTGAAAATTAGAAAATTTTCGGGTTCCCACACTCATTCTTTCGGGGCGTCACAAACTTCCCTCCTTAAAAGAATGTCGTCCTCGACTTTCCATCTTGTACCAATCAAGTCGAGACATCCCGCAAGAATCACTAATATTTCAGACCAAACCCACAGTCCGGCATCCTAAAATTCAAGCCTAGGATACACTACAAGAATCTGAAGCCTAAGCTCTGATACCAACTGTGACGGCCCCACCTCCCCCTAAGGCGAACCAAAGGGTTCGGCGGGCCGCCTGCCCAGCTCTCGCCGGGACTCAGTCGTTCACTACAATCCTCAAATGAATTACAATATAAATCTCAAATATTACAACATGTTCTTCAATAATTACATGTCATAAGCGAAGCGGAAACTAAATTTTCAACTATACATCAAATGATTCCAAATCCAAACTGTACAAGATATATGCCATCCAGCCACATGAATAAGTACTACTCGCCCTTCCTTCGCCTTGAGCCCTGTGGCGGGGAATAAAATCGTTTTGGGGTGAGCTAGAAGCTCAGCGAGTAACCAGTAAAAGCAGTCATCAAATATATTTCACAATAAAGCATTTCAATGATGTCATGATTCCAAGATCAAATGTACGTTTATTGCTCGCGTGAGCCAGTGAAATCATTGCACTTGAACACCCAACGCTCAAATAGATCATTTGACATTAACAGTGAGAGGGAGCCCCTTTTTGAGCTCCAGATAACATGAACATGAACCATAAACAGGGTGGAGACGTTGGTGTCCAGCACAAGACTTTCCCAGAACTCGTTGAAGCCAAAATCATATCATGAATTCACATGCAAGCACGCATGAGATGCCGTCGAGTAAATAATGCAAGAAACATTTCAATAATAACTTTGAAAACAGTTTAGGGTCACTCACCTCCATGGCTCAGAAACCATCCATCAAATATCATCGCCTTACTCAAATCCAAGCCTTAGATCACAAACGCAAAGCAATCAAGCCCTTTAAAAGTTCGGACAGCACTTCCCCTAAATTTGCTTACTTTTGCAGCCGTCATGGCTTCATTATATTTCTCATTCAAATCCAAAGGTACACACACAACAACAAGTTCATTCAATAGCCATTCAGCAAGCTTCCAGAAGTACAAATATAAGTCAAGCTAGGGAAAAGTCCGGAAATGAAAGTTAAGCTCAAACCCAGAAAAATAGTTTTTGACATCATTTTGCGGTAATGGCACCAAAGGCACTACGATTATCGGATGAAGGTCCAAGAACCACCGTTTCGAAGCTAAGAGATCGGGCTACAATGTTGAAGAAGGCAAATCTGTCCAGTATCGAGTGTAACCAGGTCAAAAATGCAAGATACTACACAAGAACCGCAAAAACAGGTTCACCAATCGCATTGTGGTGCAAACATCATGAATCAACCTACCTAAGTCCAAATCCAGAAATTCCAAAGCCATCCGAAAGCGAAGAAACAGGGCTACATTTCATCAGAAGACCTCAACAACCAATTCGGAAGCATTCCCAACCAAAATAATCAATTACAGACGCAATTCTCACATTCGGGTAAAACCAGGGCAGCAAGGGTAATTCCGTCTTTTCGCAAGATACAAGGCTCGGATTGACCTGAAAATTAGAAAATTTTCGGGTTCCCACACTCATTCTTTCGGGGCGTCACAAACTTCCCTCCTTAAAAGAATGTCGTCCTCGACTTTCCATCTTGTACCAATCAAGTCGAGACATCCCGCAAGAATCACTAATATTTCAGACCAAACCCACAGTCCGGCATCCTAAAATTCAAGCCTAGGATACACTACAAGAATCTGAAGCCTAAGCTCTGATACCAACTGTGACGGCCCCACCTCCCCCTAAGGCGAACCAAAGGGTTCGGCGGGCCGCCTGCCCAGCTCTCGCCGGGACTCAGTCGTTCACTACAATCCTCAAATGAATTACAATATAAATCTCAAATATTACAACATGTTCTTCAATAATTACATGTCATAAGCGAAGCGGAAACTAAATTTTCAACTATACATCAAATGATTCCAAATCCAAACTGTACAAGATATATGCCATCCAGCCACATGAATAAGTACTACTCGCCCTTCCTTCGCCTTGAGCCCTGTGGCGGGGAATAAAATCGTTTTGGGGTGAGCTAGAAGCTCAGCGAGTAACCAGTAAAATCAGTCATCAAATATATTTCACAATAATGCATTTCAATGATGTCATGATTCCAAGATCAAATGTACGTTTATTGCTCGCGTGAGCCAGTGAAATCATTGCACTTGAACACCCAACGCTCAAATAGATCATTTGACATTAACAGTGAGAGGGAGCCCCTTTTTGAGCTCCAGATAACATGAACATGAACCATAAACAGGGTGGAGACGTTGGTGTCCAGCACAAGACTTTCCCAGAACTCGTTGAAGCCAAAATCATATCATGAATTCACATGCAAGCACGCATGAGATGCCGTCGAGTAAATAATGCAAGAAACATTTCAATAATAACTTTGAAAACAGTTTAGGGTCACTCACCTCCATGGCTCAGAAACCATCCATCAAATATCATCGCCTTACTCAAATCCAAGCCTTAGATCACAAACGCAAAGCAATCAAGCCCTTTAAAAGTTCGGACAGCACTTCCCCTAAATTTGCTTACTTTTGCAGCCGTCATGGCTTCATTATATTTCTCATTCAAATCCAAAGGTACACACACAACAACAAGTTCATTCAATAGCCATTCAGCAAGCTTCCAGAAGTACAAATATAAGTCAAGCTAGGGAAAAGTCCGGAAATGAAAGTTAAGCTCAAACCCAGAAAAACAGTTTTTGACATCATTTTGCGGTAATGGCACCAAAGGCACTACGATTATCGGATGAAGGTCCAAGAACCACCGTTTCGAAGCTAAGAGATCGGGCTACAATGTTGAAGAAGGCAAATCTGTCCAGTATCGAGTGTAACCAGGTCAAAAATGCAAGATACTACACAAGAACCGCAAAAACAGGTTCACCAATCGCATTGTGGTGCAAACATCATGAATCAACCTACCTAAGTCCAAATCCAGAAATTCCAAAGCCATCCGAAAGCGAAGAAACAGGGCTACATTTCATCAGAAGACCTCAACAACCAATTCGGAAGCATTCCCAACCAAAATAATCAATTACAGACGCAATTCTCACATTCGGGTAAAACCAGGGCAGCAAGGGTAATTCCGTCTTTTCGCAAGATACAAGGCTCGGATTGACCTGAAAATTAGAAAATTTTCGGGTTCCCACACTCATTCTTTCGGGGCGTCACAAACTTCCCTCCTTAAAAGAATGTCGTCCTCGACATTCCATCTTGTACCAATCAAGTCGAGACATCCCGCAAGAATCACTAATATTTCAGACCAAACCCACAGTCCGGCATCCTAAAATTCAAGCCTAGGATACACTACAAGAATCTGAAGCCTAAGCTCTGATACCAACTGTGACGGCCCCACCTCCCCCTAAGGCGAACCAAAGGGTTCGGCGGGCCGCCTGCCCAGCTCTCGCCGGGACTCAGTCGTTCACTACAATCCTCAAATGAATTACAATATAAATCTCAAATATTACAACATGTTCTTCAATAATTACATGTCATAAGCGAAGCGGAAACTAAATTTTCAACTATACATCAAATGATTCCAAATCCAAACTGTACAAGATATATGCCATCCAGCCACATGAATAAGTACTACTCGCCCTTCCTTCGCCTTGAGCCCTGTGGAGGGGAATAAAATCGTTTTGGGGTGAGCTAGAAGCTCAGCGAGTAACCAGTAAAAGCAGTCATCAAATATATTTCACAATAAAGCATTTCAATGATGTCATGATTCCAAGATCAAATGTACGTTTATTGCTCGCGTGAGCCAGTGAAATCATTGCACTTGAACACCCAACGCTCAAATAGATCATTTGACATTAACAGTGAGAGGGAGCCCCTTTTTGAGCTCCAGATAACATGAACATGAACCATAAACAGGGTGGAGACGTTGGTGTCCAGCACAAGACTTTCCCAGAACTCGTTGAAGCCAAAATCATATCATGAATTCACATGCAAGCACGCATGAGATGCCGTCGAGTAAATAATGCAAGAAACATTTCAATAATAACTTTGAAAACAGTTTAGGGTCACTCACCTCCATGGCTCAGAAACCATCCATCAAATATCATCGCCTTACTCAAATCCAAGCCTTAGATCACAAACGCAAAGCAATCAAGCCCTTTAAAAGTTCGGACAGCACTTCCCCTAAATTTGCTTACTTTTGCAGCCGTCATGGCTTCATTATATTTCTCATTCAAATCCAAAGGTACACACACAACAACAAGTTCATTCAATAGCCATTCAGCAAGCTTCCAGAAGTACAAATATAAGTCAAGCTAGGGAAAAGTCCGGAAATGAAAGTTAAGCTCAAACCCAGAAAAATAGTTTTTGACATCATTTTGCGGTAATGGCACCAAAGGCACTACGATTATCGGATGAAGGTCCAAGAACCACCGTTTCGAAGCTAAGAGATCGGGCTACAATGTTGAAGAAGGCAAATCTGTCCAGTATCGAGTGTAACCAGGTCAAAAATGCAAGATACTACACAAGAACCGCAAAAACAGGTTCACCAATCGCATTGTGGTGCAAACATCATGAATCAACCTACCTAAGTCCAAATCCAGAAATTCCAAAGCCATCCGAAAGCGAAGAAACAGGGCTACATTTCATCAGAAGACCTCAACAACCAATTCGGAAGCATTCCCAACCAAAATAATCAATTACAGACGCAATTCTCACATTCGGGTAAAACCAGGGCAGCAAGGGTAATTCCGTCTTTTCGCAAGATACAAGGCTCGGATTGACCTGAAAATTAGAAAATTTTCGGGTTCCCACACTCATTCTTTCGGGGCGTCACAAACTTCCCTCCTTAAAAGAATGTCGTCCTCGACTTTCCATCTTGTACCAATCAAGTCGAGACATCCCGCAAGAATCACTAATATTTCAGACCAAACCCACAGTCCGGCATCCTAAAATTCAAGCCTAGGATACACTACAAGAATCTGAAGCCTAAGCTCTGATACCAACTGTGACGGCCCCACCTCCCCCTAAGGCGAACCAAAGGGTTCGGCGGGCCGCCTGCCCAGCTCTCGCCGGGACTCAGTCGTTCACTACAATCCTCAAATGAATTACAATATAAATCTCAAATATTACAACATGTTCTTCAATAATTACATGTCATAAGCGAAGCGGAAACTAAATTTTCAACTATACATCAAATGATTCCAAATCCAAACTGTACAAGATATATGCCATCCAGCCACATGAATAAGTACTACTCGCCCTTCCTTCGCCTTGAGCCCTGTGGAGGGGAATAAAATCGTTTTGGGGTGAGCTAGAAGCTCAGCGAGTAACCAGTAAAAGCAGTCATCAAATATATTTCACAATAAAGCATTTCAATGATGTCATGATTCCAAGATCAAATGTACGTTTATTGCTCGCGTGAGCCAGTGAAATCATTGCACTTGAACACCCAACGCTCAAATAGATCATTTGACATTAACAGTGAGAGGGAGCCCCTTTTTGAGCTCCAGATAACATGAACATGAACCATAAACAGGGTGGAGACGTTGGTGTCCAGCACAAGACTTTCCCAGAACTCATTGAAGCCAAAATCATATCATGAATTCACATGCAAGCACGCATGAGATGCCGTCGAGTAAATAATGCAAGAAACATTTCAATAATAACTTTGAAAACAGTTTAGGGTCACTCACCTCCATGGCTCAGAAACCATCCATCAAATATCATCGCCTTACTCAAATCCAAGCCTTAGATCACAAACGCAAAGCAATCAAGCCCTTTAAAAGTTCGGACAGCACTTCCCCTAAATTTGCTTACTTTTGCAGCCGTCATGGCTTCATTATATTTCTCATTCAAATCCAAAGGTACACACACAACAACAAGTTCATTCAATAGCCATTCAGCAAGCTTCCAGAAGTACAAATATAAGTCAAGCTAGGGAAAAGTCCGGAAATGAAAGTTAAGCTCAAACCCAGAAAAATAGTTTTTGACATCATTTTGCGGTAATGGCACCAAAGGCACTACGATTATCGGATGAAGGTCCAAGAACCACCGTTTCGAAGCTAAGAGATCGGGCTACAATGTTGAAGAAGGCAAATCTGTCCAGTATCGAGTGTAACCAGGTCAAAAATGCAAGATACTACACAAGAACCGCAAAAACAGGTTCACCAATCGCATTGTGGTGCAAACATCATGAATCAACCTACCTAAGTCCAAATCCAGAAATTCCAAAGCCATCCGAAAGCGAAGAAACAGGGCTACATTTCATCAGAAGACCTCAACAACCAATTCCGAAGCATTCCCAACCAAAATAATCAATTACAGACGCAATTCTCACATTCGGGTAAAACCAGGGCAGCAAGGGTAATTCCGTCTTTTCGCAAGATACAAGGCTCGGATTGACCTGAAAATTAGAAAATTTTCGGGTTCCCACACTCATTCTTTCGGGGCGTCACAAACTTCCCTCCTTAAAAGAATGTCGTCCTCGACTTTCCATCTTGTACCAATCAAGTCGAGACATCCCGCAAGAATCACTAATATTTCAGACCAAACCCACAGTCCGGCATCCTAAAATTCAAGCCTAGGATACACTACAAGAATCTGAAGCCTAAGCTCTGATACCAACTGTGACGGCCCCACCTCCCCCTAAGGCGAACCAAAGGGTTCGGCGGGCCGCCTGCCCAGCTCTCGCCGGGACTCAGTCGTTCACTACAATCCTCAAATGAATTACAATATAAATCTCAAATATTACAACATGTTCTTCAATAATTACATGTCATAAGCGAAGCGGAAACTAAATTTTCAACTATACATCAAATGATTCCAAATCCAAACTGTACAAGATATATGCCATCCAGCCACATGAATAAGTACTACTCGCCCTTCCTTCGCCTTGAGCCCTGTGGAGGGGAATAAAATCGTTTTGGGGTGAGCTAGAAGCTCAGCGAGTAACCAGTAAAAGCAGTCATCAAATATATTTCACAATAAAGCATTTCAATGATGTCATGATTCCAAGATCAAATGTACGTTTATTGCTCGCGTGAGCCAGTGAAATCATTGCACTTGAACACCCAACGCTCAAATAGATCATTTGACATTAACAGTGAGAGGGAGCCCCTTTTTGAGCTCCAGATAACATGAACATGAACCATAAACAGGGTGGAGACGTTGGTGTCCAGCACAAGACTTTCCCAGAACTCGTTGAAGCCAAAATCATATCATGAATTCACATGCAAGCACGCATGAGATGCCGTCGAGTAAATAATGCAAGAAACATTTCAATAATAACTTTGAAAACAGTTTAGGGTCACTCACCTCCATGGCTCAGAAACCATCCATCAAATATCATCGCCTTACTCAAATCCAAGCCTTAGATCACAAACGCAAAGCAATCAAGCCCTTTAAAAGTTCGGACAGCACTTCCCCTAAATTTGCTTACTTTTGCAGCCGTCATGGCTTCATTATATTTCTCATTCAAATCCAAAGGTACACACACAACAACAAGTTCATTCAATAGCCATTCAGCAAGCTTCCAGAAGTACAAATATAAGTCAAGCTAGGGAAAAGTCCGGAAATGAAAGTTAAGCTCAAACCCAGAAAAATAGTTTTTGACATCATTTTGCGGTAATGGCACCAAAGGCACTACGATTATCGGATGAAGGTCCAAGAACCACCGTTTCGAAGCTAAGAGATCGGGCTACAATGTTGAAGAAGGCAAATCTGTCCAGTATCGAGTGTAACCAGGTCAAAAATGCAAGATACTACACAAGAACCGCAAAAACAGGTTCACCAATCGCATTGTGGTGCAAACATCATGAATCAACCTACCTAAGTCCAAATCCAGAAATTCCAAAGCCATCCGAAAGCGAAGAAACAGGGCTACATTTCATCAGAAGACCTCAACAACCAATTCGGAAGCATTCCCAACCAAAATAATCAATTACAGACGCAATTCTCACATTCGGGTAAAACCAGGGCAGCAAGGGTAATTCCGTCTTTTCGCAAGATACAAGGCTCGGATTGACCTGAAAATTAGAAAATTTTCGGGTTCCCACACTCATTCTTTCGGGGCGTCACAAACTTCCCTCCTTAAAAGAATGTCGTCCTCGACTTTCCATCTTGTACCAATCAAGTCGAGACATCCCGCAAGAATCACTAATATTTCAGACCAAACCCACAGTCCGGCATCCTAAAATTCAAGCCTAGGATACACTACAAGAATCTGAAGCCTAAGCTCTGATACCAACTGTGACGGCCCCACCTCCCCCTAAGGCGAACCAAAGGGTTCGGCGGGCCGCCTGCCCAGCTCTCGCCGGGACTCAGTCGTTCACTACAATCCTCAAATGAATTACAATATAAATCTCAAATATTACAACATGTTCTTCAATAATTACATGTCATAAGCGAAGCGGAAACTAAATTTTCAACTATACATCAAATGATTCCAAATCCAAACTGTACAAGATATATGCCATCCAGCCACATGAATAAGTACTACTCGCCCTTCCTTCGCCTTGAGCCCTGTGGAGGGGAATAAAATCGTTTTGGGGTGAGCTAGAAGCTCAGCGAGTAACCAGTAAAAGCAGTCATCAAATATATTTCACAATAAAGCATTTCAATGATGTCATGATTCCAAGATCAAATGTACGTTTATTGCTCGCGTGAGCCAGTGAAATCATTGCACTTGAACACCCAACGCTCAAATAGATCATTTGACATTAACAGTGAGAGGGAGCCCCTTTTTGAGCTCCAGATAACATGAACATGAACCATAAACAGGGTGGAGACGTTGGTGTCCAGCACAAGACTTTCCCAGAACTCATTGAAGCCAAAATCATATCATGAATTCACATGCAAGCACGCATGAGATGCCGTCGAGTAAATAATGCAAGAAACATTTCAATAATAACTTTGAAAACAGTTTAGGGTCACTCACCTCCATGGCTCAGAAACCATCCATCAAATATCATCGCCTTACTCAAATCCAAGCCTTAGATCACAAACGCAAAGCAATCAAGCCCTTTAAAAGTTCGGACAGCACTTCCCCTAAATTTGCTTACTTTTGCAGCCGTCATGGCTTCATTATATTTCTCATTCAAATCCAAAGGTACACACACAACAACAAGTTCATTCAATAGCCATTCAGCAAGCTTCCAGAAGTACAAATATAAGTCAAGCTAGGGAAAAGTCCGGAAATGAAAGTTAAGCTCAAACCCAGAAAAACAGTTTTTGACATCATTTTGCGGTAATGGCACCAAAGGCACTACGATTATCGGATGAAGGTCCAAGAACCACCGTTTCGAAGCTAAGAGATCGGGCTACAATGTTGAAGAAGGCAAATCTGTCCAGTATCGAGTGTAACCAGGTCAAAAATGCAAGATACTACACAAGAACCGCAAAAACAGGTTCACCAATCGCATTGTGGTGCAAACATCATGAATCAACCTACCTAAGTCCAAATCCAGAAATTCCAAAGCCATCCGAAAGCGAAGAAACAGGGCTACATTTCATCAGAAGACCTCAACAACCAATTCGGAAGCATTCCCAACCAAAATAATCAATTACAGACGCAATTCTCACATTCGGGTAAAACCAGGGCAGCAAGGGTAATTCCGTCTTTTCGCAAGATACAAGGCTCGGATTGACCTGAAAATTAGAAAATTTTCGGGTTCTCACACTCATTCTTTCGGGGCGTCACAAACTTCCCTCCTTAAAAGAATGTCGTCCTCGACATTCCATCTTGTACCAATCAAGTCGAGACATCCAGCAAGAATCACTAATATTTCAGACCAAACCCACAGTCCGGCATCCTAAAATTCAAGCCTAGGATACACTACAAGAATCTGAAGCCTAAGCTCTGATACCAACTGTGACGGCCCCACCTCCCCCTAAGGCGAACCAAAGGGTTCGGCGGGCCGCCTGCCCAGCTCTCGCCGGGACTCAGTCGTTCACTACAATCCTCAAATGAATTACAATATAAATCTCAAATATTACAACATGTTCTTCAATAATTACATGTCATAAGCGAAGCGGAAACTAAATTTTCAACTATACATCAAATGATTCCAAATCCAAACTGTACAAGATATATGCCATCCAGCCACATGAATAAGTACTACTCGCCCTTCCTTCGCCTTGAGCCCTGTGGCGGGGAATAAAATCGTTTTGGGGTGAGCTAGAAGCTCAGCGAGTAACCAGTAAAATCAGTCATCAAATATATTTCACAATAATGCATTTCAATGATGTCATGATTCCAAGATCAAATGTACGTTTATTGCTCGCGTGAGCCAGTGAAATCATTGCACTTGAACACCCAACGCTCAAATAGATCATTTGACATTAACAGTGAGAGGGAGCCCCTTTTTGAGCTCCAGATAACATGAACATGAACCATAAACAGGGTGGAGACGTTGGTGTCCAGCACAAGACTTTCCCAGAACTCGTTGAAGCCAAAATCATATCATGAATTCACATGCAAGCACGCATGAGATGCCGTCGAGTAAATAATGCAAGAAACATTTCAATAATAACTTTGAAAACAGTTTAGGGTCACTCACCTCCATGGCTCAGAAACCATCCATCAAATATCATCGCCTTACTCAAATCCAAGCCTTAGATCACAAACGCAAAGCAATCAAGCCCTTTAAAAGTTCGGACAGCACTTCCCCTAAATTTGCTTACTTTTGCAGCCGTCATGGCTTCATTATATTTCTCATTCAAATCCAAAGGTACACACACAACAACAAGTTCATTCAATAGCCATTCAGCAAGCTTCCAGAAGTACAAATATAAGTCAAGCTAGGGAAAAGTCCGGAAATGAAAGTTAAGCTCAAACCCAGAAAAACAGTTTTTGACATCATTTTGCGGTAATGGCACCAAAGGCACTACGATTATCGGATGAAGGTCCAAGAACCACCGTTTCGAAGCTAAGAGATCGGGCTACAATGTTGAAGAAGGCAAATCTGTCCAGTATCGAGTGTAACCAGGTCAAAAATGCAAGATACTACACAAGAACCGCAAAAACAGGTTCACCAATCGCATTGTGGTGCAAACATCATGAATCAACCTACCTAAGTCCAAATCCAGAAATTCCAAAGCCATCCGAAAGCGAAGAAACAGGGCTACATTTCATCAGAAGACCTCAACAACCAATTCGGAAGCATTCCCAACCAAAATAATCAATTACAGACGCAATTCTCACATTCGGGTAAAACCAGGGCAGCAAGGGTAATTCCGTCTTTTCGCAAGATACAAGGCTCGGATTGACCTGAAAATTAGAAAATTTTCGGGTTCCCACACTCATTCTTTCGGGGCGTCACAAACTTCCCTCCTTAAAAGAATGTCGTCCTCGACTTTCCATCTTGTACCAATCAAGTCGAGACATCCCGCAAGAATCACTAATATTTCAGACCAAACCCACAGTCCGGCATCCTAAAATTCAAGCCTAGGATACACTACAAGAATCTGAAGCCTAAGCTCTGATACCAACTGTGACGGCCCCACCTCCCCCTAAGGCGAACCAAAGGGTTCGGCGGGCCGCCTGCCCAGCTCTCGCCGGGACTCAGTCGTTCACTACAATCCTCAAATGAATTACAATATAAATCTCAAATATTACAACATGTTCTTCAATAATTACATGTCATAAGCGAAGCGGAAACTAAATTTTCAACTATACATCAAATGATTCCAAATCCAAACTGTACAAGATATATGCCATCCAGCCACATGAATAAGTACTACTCGCCCTTCCTTCGCCTTGAGCCCTGTGGCGGGGAATAAAATCGTTTTGGGGTGAGCTAGAAGCTCAGCGAGTAACCAGTAAAATCAGTCATCAAATATATTTCACAATAATGCATTTCAATGATGTCATGATTCCAAGATCAAATGTACGTTTATTGCTCGCGTGAGCCAGTGAAATCATTGCACTTGAACACCCAACGCTCAAATAGATCATTTGACATTAACAGTGAGAGGGAGCCCCTTTTTGAGCTCCAGATAACATGAACATGAACCATAAACAGGGTGGAGACGTTGGTGTCCAGCACAAGACTTTCCCAGAACTCGTTGAAGCCAAAATCATATCATGAATTCACATGCAAGCACGCATGAGATGCCGTCGAGTAAATAATGCAAGAAACATTTCAATAATAACTTTGAAAACAGTTTAGGGTCACTCACCTCCATGGCTCAGAAACCATCCATCAAATATCATCGCCTTACTCAAATCCAAGCCTTAGATCACAAACGCAAAGCAATCAAGCCCTTTAAAAGTTCGGACAGCACTTCCCCTAAATTTGCTTACTTTTGCAGCCGTCATGGCTTCATTATATTTCTCATTCAAATCCAAAGGTACACACACAACAACAAGTTCATTCAATAGCCATTCAGCAAGCTTCCAGAAGTACAAATATAAGTCAAGCTAGGGAAAAGTCCGGAAATGAAAGTTAAGCTCAAACCCAGAAAAACAGTTTTTGACATCATTTTGCGGTAATGGCACCAAAGGCACTACGATTATCGGATGAAGGTCCAAGAACCACCGTTTCGAAGCTAAGAGATCGGGCTACAATGTTGAAGAAGGCAAATCTGTCCAGTATCGAGTGTAACCAGGTCAAAAATGCAAGATACTACACAAGAACCGCAAAAACAGGTTCACCAATCGCATTGTGGTGCAAACATCATGAATCAACCTACCTAAGTCCAAATCCAGAAATTCCAAAGCCATCCGAAAGCGAAGAAACAGGGCTACATTTCATCAGAAGACCTCAACAACCAATTCGGAAGCATTCCCAACCAAAATAATCAATTACAGACGCAATTCTCACATTCGGGTAAAACCAGGGCAGCAAGGGTAATTCCGTCTTTTCGCAAGATACAAGGCTCGGATTGACCTGAAAATTAGAAAATTTTCGGGTTCCCACACTCATTCTTTCGGGGCGTCACAAACTTCCCTCCTTAAAAGAATGTCGTCCTCGACTTTCCATCTTGTACCAATCAAGTCGAGACATCCCGCAAGAATCACTAATATTTCAGACCAAACCCACAGTCCGGCATCCTAAAATTCAAGCCTAGGATACACTACAAGAATCTGAAGCCTAAGCTCTGATACCAACTGTGACGGCCCCACCTCCCCCTAAGGCGAACCAAAGGGTTCGGCGGGCCGCCTGCCCAGCTCTCGCCGGGACTCAGTCGTTCACTACAATCCTCAAATGAATTACAATATAAATCTCAAATATTACAACATGTTCTTCAATAATTACATGTCATAAGCGAAGCGGAAACTAAATTTTCAACTATACATCAAATGATTCCAAATCCAAACTGTACAAGATATATGCCATCCAGCCACATGAATAAGTACTACTCGCCCTTCCTTCGCCTTGAGCCCTGTGGCGGGGAATAAAATCGTTTTGGGGTGAGCTAGAAGCTCAGCGAGTAACCAGTAAAATCAGTCATCAAATATATTTCACAATAATGCATTTCAATGATGTCATGATTCCAAGATCAAATGTACGTTTATTGCTCGCGTGAGCCAGTGAAATCATTGCACTTGAACACCCAACGCTCAAATAGATCATTTGACATTAACAGTGAGAGGGAGCCCCTTTTTGAGCTCCAGATAACATGAACATGAACCATAAACAGGGTGGAGACGTTGGTGTCCAGCACAAGACTTTCCCAGAACTCGTTGAAGCCAAAATCATATCATGAATTCACATGCAAGCACGCATGAGATGCCGTCGAGTAAATAATGCAAGAAACATTTCAATAATAACTTTGAAAACAGTTTAGGGTCACTCACCTCCATGGCTCAGAAACCATCCATCAAATATCATCGCCTTACTCAAATCCAAGCCTTAGATCACAAACGCAAAGCAATCAAGCCCTTTAAAAGTTCGGACAGCACTTCCCCTAAATTTGCTTACTTTTGCAGCCGTCATGGCTTCATTATATTTCTCATTCAAATCCAAAGGTACACACACAACAACAAGTTCATTCAATAGCCATTCAGCAAGCTTCCAGAAGTACAAATATAAGTCAAGCTAGGGAAAAGTCCGGAAATGAAAGTTAAGCTCAAACCCAGAAAAACAGTTTTTGACATCATTTTGCGGTAATGGCACCAAAGGCACTACGATTATCGGATGAAGGTCCAAGAACCACCGTTTCGAAGCTAAGAGATCGGGCTACAATGTTGAAGAAGGCAAATCTGTCCAGTATCGAGTGTAACCAGGTCAAAAATGCAAGATACTACACAAGAACCGCAAAAACAGGTTCACCAATCGCATTGTGGTGCAAACATCATGAATCAACCTACCTAAGTCCAAATCCAGAAATTCCAAAGCCATCCGAAAGCGAAGAAACAGGGCTACATTTCATCAGAAGACCTCAACAACCAATTCGGAAGCATTCCCAACCAAAATAATCAATTACAGACGCAATTCTCACATTCGGGTAAAACCAGGGCAGCAAGGGTAATTCCGTCTTTTCGCAAGATACAAGGCTCGGATTGACCTGAAAATTAGAAAATTTTCGGGTTCCCACACTCATTCTTTCGGGGCGTCACAAACTTCCCTCCTTAAAAGAATGTCGTCCTCGACTTTCCATCTTG
Source organism: Coffea arabica (assembly GCF_036785885.1). Classification (NCBI taxonomy): domain Eukaryota; kingdom Viridiplantae; phylum Streptophyta; class Magnoliopsida; order Gentianales; family Rubiaceae; genus Coffea; species Coffea arabica. The sequence continues at coordinate 17,539,123 of NC_092318.1, read as the reverse complement.
TACCAATCAAGTCGAGACATCCCGCAAGAATCACTAATATTTCAGACCAAACCCACAGTCCGACATCCTAAAATTCAAGCCTAGGATACACTACAAGAATCTGAAGCCTAAGCTCTGATACCAACTGTGACGGCCCCACCTCCCCCTAAGGCGAACCAAAGGGTTCGGCGGGCCGCCTGCCCAGCTCTCGCCGGGACTCAGTCGTTCACTACAATCCTCAAATGAATTACAATATAAATCTCAAATATTACAACATGTTCTTCAATAATTACATGTCATAAGCGAAGCGGAAACTAAATTTTCAACTATACATCAAATGATTCCAAATCCAAACTGTACAAGATATATGCCATCCAGCCACATGAATAAGTACTACTCGCCCTTCCTTCGCCTTGAGCCCTGTGGCGGGGAATAAAATCGTTTTGGGGTGAGCTAGAAGCTCAGCGAGTAACCAGTAAAATCAGTCATCAAATATATTTCACAATAATGCATTTCAATGATGTCATGATTCCAAGATCAAATGTACGTTTATTGCTCGCGTGAGCCAGTGAAATCATTGCACTTGAACACCCAACGCTCAAATAGATCATTTGACATTAACAGTGAGAGGGAGCCCCTTTTTGAGCTCCAGATAACATGAACATGAACCATAAACAGGGTGGAGACGTTGGTGTCCAGCACAAGACTTTCCCAGAACTCGTTGAAGCCAAAATCATATCATGAATTCACATGCAAGCACGCATGAGATGCCGTCGAGTAAATAATGCAAGAAACATTTCAATAATAACTTTGAAAACAGTTTAGGGTCACTCACCTCCATGGCTCAGAAACCATCCATCAAATATCATCGCCTTACTCAAATCCAAGCCTTAGATCACAAACGCAAAGCAATCAAGCCCTTTAAAAGTTCGGACAGCACTTCCCCTAAATTTGCTTACTTTTGCAGCCGTCATGGCTTCATTATATTTCTCATTCAAATCCAAAGGTACACACACAACAACAAGTTCATTCAATAGCCATTCAGCAAGCTTCCAGAAGTACAAATATAAGTCAAGCTAGGGAAAAGTCCGGAAATGAAAGTTAAGCTCAAACCCAGAAAAACAGTTTTTGACATCATTTTGCGGTAATGGCACCAAAGGCACTACGATTATCGGATGAAGGTCCAAGAACCACCGTTTCGAAGCTAAGAGATCGGGCTACAATGTTGAAGAAGGCAAATCTGTCCAGTATCGAGTGTAACCAGGTCAAAAATGCAAGATACTACACAAGAACCGCAAAAACAGGTTCACCAATCGCATTGTGGTGCAAACATCATGAATCAACCTACCTAAGTCCAAATCCAGAAATTCCAAAGCCATCCGAAAGCGAAGAAACAGGGCTACATTTCATCAGAAGACCTCAACAACCAATTCGGAAGCATTCCCAACCAAAATAATCAATTACAGACGCAATTCTCACATTCGGGTAAAACCAGGGCAGCAAGGGTAATTCCGTCTTTTCGCAAGATACAAGGCTCGGATTGACCTGAAAATTAGAAAATTTTCGGGTTCCCACACTCATTCTTTCGGGGCGTCACAAACTTCCCTCCTTAAAAGAATGTCGTCCTCGACTTTCCATCTTGTACCAATCAAGTCGAGACATCCCGCAAGAATCACTAATATTTCAGACCAAACCCACAGTCCGGCATCCTAAAATTCAAGCCTAGGATACACTACAAGAATCTGAAGCCTAAGCTCTGATACCAACTGTGACGGCCCCACCTCCCCCTAAGGCGAACCAAAGGGTTCGGCGGGCCGCCTGCCCAGCTCTCGCCGGGACTCAGTCGTTCACTACAATCCTCAAATGAATTACAATATAAATCTCAAATATTACAACATGTTCTTCAATAATTACATGTCATAAGCGAAGCGGAAACTAAATTTTCAACTATACATCAAATGATTCCAAATCCAAACTGTACAAGATATATGCCATCCAGCCACATGAATAAGTACTACTCGCCCTTCCTTCGCCTTGAGCCCTGTGGCGGGGAATAAAATCGTTTTGGGGTGAGCTAGAAGCTCAGCGAGTAACCAGTAAAATCAGTCATCAAATATATTTCACAATAATGCATTTCAATGATGTCATGATTCCAAGATCAAATGTACGTTTATTGCTCGCGTGAGCCAGTGAAATCATTGCACTTGAACACCCAACGCTCAAATAGATCATTTGACATTAACAGTGAGAGGGAGCCCCTTTTTGAGCTCCAGATAACATGAACATGAACCATAAACAGGGTGGAGACGTTGGTGTCCAGCACAAGACTTTCCCAGAACTCGTTGAAGCCAAAATCATATCATGAATTCACATGCAAGCACGCATGAGATGCCGTCGAGTAAATAATGCAAGAAACATTTCAATAATAACTTTGAAAACAGTTTAGGGTCACTCACCTCCATGGCTCAGAAACCATCCATCAAATATCATCGCCTTACTCAAATCCAAGCCTTAGATCACAAACGCAAAGCAATCAAGCCCTTTAAAAGTTCGGACAGCACTTCCCCTAAATTTGCTTACTTTTGCAGCCGTCATGGCTTCATTATATTTCTCATTCAAATCCAAAGGTACACACACAACAACAAGTTCATTCAATAGCCATTCAGCAAGCTTCCAGAAGTACAAATATAAGTCAAGCTAGGGAAAAGTCCGGAAATGAAAGTTAAGCTCAAACCCAGAAAAACAGTTTTTGACATCATTTTGCGGTAATGGCACCAAAGGCACTACGATTATCGGATGAAGGTCCAAGAACCACCGTTTCGAAGCTAAGAGATCGGGCTACAATGTTGAAGAAGGCAAATCTGTCCAGTATCGAGTGTAACCAGGTCAAAAATGCAAGATACTACACAAGAACCGCAAAAACAGGTTCACCAATCGCATTGTGGTGCAAACATCATGAATCAACCTACCTAAGTCCAAATCCAGAAATTCCAAAGCCATCCGAAAGCGAAGAAACAGGGCTACATTTCATCAGAAGACCTCAACAACCAATTCGGAAGCATTCCCAACCAAAATAATCAATTACAGACGCAATTCTCACATTCGGGTAAAACCAGGGCAGCAAGGGTAATTCCGTCTTTTCGCAAGATACAAGGCTCGGATTGACCTGAAAATTAGAAAATTTTCGGGTTCCCACACTCATTCTTTCGGGGCGTCACAAACTTCCCTCCTTAAAAGAATGTCGTCCTCGACTTTCCATCTTGTACCAATCAAGTCGAGACATCCCGCAAGAATCACTAATATTTCAGACCAAACCCACAGTCCGGCATCCTAAAATTCAAGCCTAGGATACACTACAAGAATCTGAAGCCTAAGCTCTGATACCAACTGTGACGGCCCCACCTCCCCCTAAGGCGAACCAAAGGGTTCGGCGGGCCGCCTGCCCAGCTCTCGCCGGGACTCAGTCGTTCACTACAATCCTCAAATGAATTACAATATAAATCTCAAATATTACAACATGTTCTTCAATAATTACATGTCATAAGCGAAGCGGAAACTAAATTTTCAACTATACATCAAATGATTCCAAATCCAAACTGTACAAGATATATGCCATCCAGCCACATGAATAAGTACTACTCGCCCTTCCTTCGCCTTGAGCCCTGTGGAGGGGAATAAAATCGTTTTGGGGTGAGCTAGAAGCTCAGCGAGTAACCAGTAAAAGCAGTCATCAAATATATTTCACAATAAAGCATTTCAATGATGTCATGATTCCAAGATCAAATGTACGTTTATTGCTCGCGTGAGCCAGTGAAATCATTGCACTTGAACACCCAACGCTCAAATAGATCATTTGACATTAACAGTGAGAGGGAGCCCCTTTTTGAGCTCCAGATAACATGAACATGAACCATAAACAGGGTGGAGACGTTGGTGTCCAGCACAAGACTTTCCCAGAACTCGTTGAAGCCAAAATCATATCATGAATTCACATGCAAGCACGCATGAGATGCCGTCGAGTAAATAATGCAAGAAACATTTCAATAATAACTTTGAAAACAGTTTAGGGTCACTCACCTCCATGGCTCAGAAACCATCCATCAAATATCATCGCCTTACTCAAATCCAAGCCTTAGATCACAAACGCAAAGCAATCAAGCCCTTTAAAAGTTCGGACAGCACTTCCCCTAAATTTGCTTACTTTTGCAGCCGTCATGGCTTCATTATATTTCTCATTCAAATCCAAAGGTACACACACAACAACAAGTTCATTCAATAGCCATTCAGCAAGCTTCCAGAAGTACAAATATAAGTCAAGCTAGGGAAAAGTCCGGAAATGAAAGTTAAGCTCAAACCCAGAAAAATAGTTTTTGACATCATTTTGCGGTAATGGCACCAAAGGCACTACGATTATCGGATGAAGGTCCAAGAACCACCGTTTCGAAGCTAAGAGATCGGGCTACAATGTTGAAGAAGGCAAATCTGTCCAGTATCGAGTGTAACCAGGTCAAAAATGCAAGATACTACACAAGAACCGCAAAAACAGGTTCACCAATCGCATTGTGGTGCAAACATCATGAATCAACCTACCTAAGTCCAAATCCAGAAATTCCAAAGCCATCCGAAAGCGAAGAAACAGGGCTACATTTCATCAGAAGACCTCAACAACCAATTCGGAAGCATTCCCAACCAAAATAATCAATTACAGACGCAATTCTCACATTCGGGTAAAACCAGGGCAGCAAGGGTAATTCCGTCTTTTCGCAAGATACAAGGCTCGGATTGACCTGAAAATTAGAAAATTTTCGGGTTCCCACACTCATTCTTTCGGGGCGTCACAAACTTCCCTCCTTAAAAGAATGTCGTCCTCGACTTTCCATCTTGTACCAATCAAGTCGAGACATCCCGCAAGAATCACTAATATTTCAGACCAAACCCACAGTCCGGCATCCTAAAATTCAAGCCTAGGATACACTACAAGAATCTGAAGCCTAAGCTCTGATACCAACTGTGACGGCCCCACCTCCCCCTAAGGCGAACCAAAGGGTTCGGCGGGCCGCCTGCCCAGCTCTCGCCGGGACTCAGTCGTTCACTACAATCCTCAAATGAATTACAATATAAATCTCAAATATTACAACATGTTCTTCAATAATTACATGTCATAAGCGAAGCGGAAACTAAATTTTCAACTATACATCAAATGATTCCAAATCCAAACTGTACAAGATATATGCCATCCAGCCACATGAATAAGTACTACTCGCCCTTCCTTCGCCTTGAGCCCTGTGGAGGGGAATAAAATCGTTTTGGGGTGAGCTAGAAGCTCAGCGAGTAACCAGTAAAAGCAGTCATCAAATATATTTCACAATAAAGCATTTCAATGATGTCATGATTCCAAGATCAAATGTACGTTTATTGCTCGCGTGAGCCAGTGAAATCATTGCACTTGAACACCCAACGCTCAAATAGATCATTTGACATTAACAGTGAGAGGGAGCCCCTTTTTGAGCTCCAGATAACATGAACATGAACCATAAACAGGGTGGAGACGTTGGTGTCCAGCACAAGACTTTCCCAGAACTCGTTGAAGCCAAAATCATATCATGAATTCACATGCAAGCACGCATGAGATGCCGTCGAGTAAATAATGCAAGAAACATTTCAATAATAACTTTGAAAACAGTTTAGGGTCACTCACCTCCATGGCTCAGAAACCATCCATCAAATATCATCGCCTTACTCAAATCCAAGCCTTAGATCACAAACGCAAAGCAATCAAGCCCTTTAAAAGTTCGGACAGCACTTCCCCTAAATTTGCTTACTTTTGCAGCCGTCATGGCTTCATTATATTTCTCATTCAAATCCAAAGGTACACACACAACAACAAGTTCATTCAATAGCCATTCAGCAAGCTTCCAGAAGTACAAATATAAGTCAAGCTAGGGAAAAGTCCGGAAATGAAAGTTAAGCTCAAACCCAGAAAAATAGTTTTTGACATCATTTTGCGGTAATGGCACCAAAGGCACTACGATTATCGGATGAAGGTCCAAGAACCACCGTTTCGAAGCTAAGAGATCGGGCTACAATGTTGAAGAAGGCAAATCTGTCCAGTATCGAGTGTAACCAGGTCAAAAATGCAAGATACTACACAAGAACCGCAAAAACAGGTTCACCAATCGCATTGTGGTGCAAACATCATGAATCAACCTACCTAAGTCCAAATCCAGAAATTCCAAAGCCATCCGAAAGCGAAGAAACAGGGCTACATTTCATCAGAAGACCTCAACAACCAATTCGGAAGCATTCCCAACCAAAATAATCAATTACAGACGCAATTCTCACATTCGGGTAAAACCAGGGCAGCAAGGGTAATTCCGTCTTTTCGCAAGATACAAGGCTCGGATTGACCTGAAAATTAGAAAATTTTCGGGTTCCCACACTCATTCTTTCGGGGCGTCACAAACTTCCCTCCTTAAAAGAATGTCGTCCTCGACTTTCCATCTTGTACCAATCAAGTCGAGACATCCCGCAAGAATCACTAATATTTCAGACCAAACCCACAGTCCGGCATCCTAAAATTCAAGCCTAGGATACACTACAAGAATCTGAAGCCTAAGCTCTGATACCAACTGTGACGGCCCCACCTCCCCCTAAGGCGAACCAAAGGGTTCGGCGGGCCGCCTGCCCAGCTCTCGCCGGGACTCAGTCGTTCACTACAATCCTCAAATGAATTACAATATAAATCTCAAATATTACAACATGTTCTTCAATAATTACATGTCATAAGCGAAGCGGAAACTAAATTTTCAACTATACATCAAATGATTCCAAATCCAAACTGTACAAGATATATGCCATCCAGCCACATGAATAAGTACTACTCGCCCTTCCTTCGCCTTGAGCCCTGTGGAGGGGAATAAAATCGTTTTGGGGTGAGCTAGAAGCTCAGCGAGTAACCAGTAAAAGCAGTCATCAAATATATTTCACAATAAAGCATTTCAATGATGTCATGATTCCAAGATCAAATGTACGTTTATTGCTCGCGTGAGCCAGTGAAATCATTGCACTTGAACACCCAACGCTCAAATAGATCATTTGACATTAACAGTGAGAGGGAGCCCCTTTTTGAGCTCCAGATAACATGAACATGAACCATAAACAGGGTGGAGACGTTGGTGTCCAGCACAAGACTTTCCCAGAACTCATTGAAGCCAAAATCATATCATGAATTCACATGCAAGCACGCATGAGATGCCGTCGAGTAAATAATGCAAGAAACATTTCAATAATAACTTTGAAAACAGTTTAGGGTCACTCACCTCCATGGCTCAGAAACCATCCATCAAATATCATCGCCTTACTCAAATCCAAGCCTTAGATCACAAACGCAAAGCAATCAAGCCCTTTAAAAGTTCGGACAGCACTTCCCCTAAATTTGCTTACTTTTGCAGCCGTCATGGCTTCATTATATTTCTCATTCAAATCCAAAGGTACACACACAACAACAAGTTCATTCAATAGCCATTCAGCAAGCTTCCAGAAGTACAAATATAAGTCAAGCTAGGGAAAAGTCCGGAAATGAAAGTTAAGCTCAAACCCAGAAAAACAGTTTTTGACATCATTTTGCGGTAATGGCACCAAAGGCACTACGATTATCGGATGAAGGTCCAAGAACCACCGTTTCGAAGCTAAGAGATCGGGCTACAATGTTGAAGAAGGCAAATCTGTCCAGTATCGAGTGTAACCAGGTCAAAAATGCAAGATACTACACAAGAACCGCAAAAACAGGTTCACCAATCGCATTGTGGTGCAAACATCATGAATCAACCTACCTAAGTCCAAATCCAGAAATTCCAAAGCCATCCGAAAGCGAAGAAACAGGGCTACATTTCATCAGAAGACCTCAACAACCAATTCGGAAGCATTCCCAACCAAAATAATCAATTACAGACGCAATTCTCACATTCGGGTAAAACCAGGGCAGCAAGGGTAATTCCGTCTTTTCACAAGATACAAGGCTCGGATTGACCTGAAAATTAGAAAATTTTCGGGTTCTCACACTCATTCTTTCGGGGCGTCACAAACATCCCTCCTTAAAAGAATGTCGTCCTCGACATTCCATCTTGTACCAATCAAGTCGAGACATCCAGCAAGAATCACTAATATTTCAGACCAAACCCACAGTCCGGCATCCTAAAATTCAAGCCTAGGATACACTACAAGAATCTGAAGCCTAAGCTCTGATACCAACTGTGACGGCCCCACCTCCCCCTAAGGCGAACCAAAGGGTTCGGCGGGCCGCCTGCCCAGCTCTCGCCGGGACTCAGTCGTTCACTACAATCCTCAAATGAATTACAATATAAATCTCAAATATTACAACATGTTCTTCAATAATTACATGTCATAAGCGAAGCGGAAACTAAATTTTCAACTATACATCAAATGATTCCAAATCCAAACTGTACAAGATATATGCCATCCAGCCACATGAATAAGTACTACTCGCCCTTCCTTCGCCTTGAGCCCTGTGGCGGGGAATAAAATCGTTTTGGGGTGAGCTAGAAGCTCAGCGAGTAACCAGTAAAATCAGTCATCAAATATATTTCACAATAATGCATTTCAATGATGTCATGATTCCAAGATCAAATGTACGTTTATTGCTCGCGTGAGCCAGTGAAATCATTGCACTTGAACACCCAACGCTCAAATAGATCATTTGACATTAACAGTGAGAGGGAGCCCCTTTTTGAGCTCCAGATAACATGAACATGAACCATAAACAGGGTGGAGACGTTGGTGTCCAGCACAAGACTTTCCCAGAACTCGTTGAAGCCAAAATCATATCATGAATTCACATGCAAGCACGCATGAGATGCCGTCGAGTAAATAATGCAAGAAACATTTCAATAATAACTTTGAAAACAGTTTAGGGTCACTCACCTCCATGGCTCAGAAACCATCCATCAAATATCATCGCCTTACTCAAATCCAAGCCTTAGATCACAAACGCAAAGCAATCAAGCCCTTTAAAAGTTCGGACAGCACTTCCCCTAAATTTGCTTACTTTTGCAGCCGTCATGGCTTCATTATATTTCTCATTCAAATCCAAAGGTACACACACAACAACAAGTTCATTCAATAGCCATTCAGCAAGCTTCCAGAAGTACAAATATAAGTCAAGCTAGGGAAAAGTCCGGAAATGAAAGTTAAGCTCAAACCCAGAAAAACAGTTTTTGACATCATTTTGCGGTAATGGCACCAAAGGCACTACGATTATCGGATGAAGGTCCAAGAACCACCGTTTCGAAGCTAAGAGATCGGGCTACAATGTTGAAGAAGGCAAATCTGTCCAGTATCGAGTGTAACCAGGTCAAAAATGCAAGATACTACACAAGAACCGCAAAAACAGGTTCACCAATCGCATTGTGGTGCAAACATCATGAATCAACCTACCTAAGTCCAAATCCAGAAATTCCAAAGCCATCCGAAAGCGAAGAAACAGGGCTACATTTCATCAGAAGACCTCAACAACCAATTCGGAAGCATTCCCAACCAAAATAATCAATTACAGACGCAATTCTCACATTCGGGTAAAACCAGGGCAGCAAGGGTAATTCCGTCTTTTCGCAAGATACAAGGCTCGGATTGACCTGAAAATTAGAAAATTTTCGGGTTCCCACACTCATTCTTTCGGGGCGTCACAAACTTCCCTCCTTAAAAGAATGTCGTCCTCGACTTTCCATCTTGTACCAATCAAGTCGAGACATCCCGCAAGAATCACTAATATTTCAGACCAAACCCACAGTCCGGCATCCTAAAATTCAAGCCTAGGATACACTACAAGAATCTGAAGCCTAAGCTCTGATACCAACTGTGACGGCCCCACCTCCCCCTAAGGCGAACCAAAGGGTTCGGCGGGCCGCCTGCCCAGCTCTCGCCGGGACTCAGTCGTTCACTACAATCCTCAAATGAATTACAATATAAATCTCAAATATTACAACATGTTCTTCAATAATTACATGTCATAAGCGAAGCGGAAACTAAATTTTCAACTATACATCAAATGATTCCAAATCCAAACTGTACAAGATATATGCCATCCAGCCACATGAATAAGTACTACTCGCCCTTCCTTCGCCTTGAGCCCTGTGGCGGGGAATAAAATCGTTTTGGGGTGAGCTAGAAGCTCAGCGAGTAACCAGTAAAATCAGTCATCAAATATATTTCACAATAATGCATTTCAATGATGTCATGATTCCAAGATCAAATGTACGTTTATTGCTCGCGTGAGCCAGTGAAATCATTGCACTTGAACACCCAACGCTCAAATAGATCATTTGACATTAACAGTGAGAGGGAGCCCCTTTTTGAGCTCCAGATAACATGAACATGAACCATAAACAGGGTGGAGACGTTGGTGTCCAGCACAAGACTTTCCCAGAACTCGTTGAAGCCAAAATCATATCATGAATTCACATGCAAGCACGCATGAGATGCCGTCGAGTAAATAATGCAAGAAACATTTCAATAATAACTTTGAAAACAGTTTAGGGTCACTCACCTCCATGGCTCAGAAACCATCCATCAAATATCATCGCCTTACTCAAATCCAAGCCTTAGATCACAAACGCAAAGCAATCAAGCCCTTTAAAAGTTCGGACAGCACTTCCCCTAAATTTGCTTACTTTTGCAGCCGTCATGGCTTCATTATATTTCTCATTCAAATCCAAAGGTACACACACAACAACAAGTTCATTCAATAGCCATTCAGCAAGCTTCCAGAAGTACAAATATAAGTCAAGCTAGGGAAAAGTCCGGAAATGAAAGTTAAGCTCAAACCCAGAAAAACAGTTTTTGACATCATTTTGCGGTAATGGCACCAAAGGCACTACGATTATCGGATGAAGGTCCAAGAACCACCGTTTCGAAGCTAAGAGATCGGGCTACAATGTTGAAGAAGGCAAATCTGTCCAGTATCGAGTGTAACCAGGTCAAAAATGCAAGATACTACACAAGAACCGCAAAAACAGGTTCACCAATCGCATTGTGGTGCAAACATCATGAATCAACCTACCTAAGTCCAAATCCAGAAATTCCAAAGCCATCCGAAAGCGAAGAAACAGGGCTACATTTCATCAGAAGACCTCAACAACCAATTCGGAAGCATTCCCAACCAAAATAATCAATTACAGACGCAATTCTCACATTCGGGTAAAACCAGGGCAGCAAGGGTAATTCCGTCTTTTCGCAAGATACAAGGCTCGGATTGACCTGAAAATTAGAAAATTTTCGGGTTCCCACACTCATTCTTTCGGGGCGTCACAAACTTCCCTCCTTAAAAGAATGTCGTCCTCGACTTTCCATCTTGTACCAATCAAGTCGAGACATCCCGCAAGAATCACTAATATTTCAGACCAAACCCACAGTCCGGCATCCTAAAATTCAAGCCTAGGATACACTACAAGAATCTGAAGCCTAAGCTCTGATACCAACTGTGACGGCCCCACCTCCCCCTAAGGCGAACCAAAGGGTTCGGCGGGCCGCCTGCCCAGCTCTCGCCGGGACTCAGTCGTTCACTACAATCCTCAAATGAATTACAATATAAATCTCAAATATTACAACATGTTCTTCAATAATTACATGTCATAAGCGAAGCGGAAACTAAATTTTCAACTATACATCAAATGATTCCAAATCCAAACTGTACAAGATATATGCCATCCAGCCACATGAATAAGTACTACTCGCCCTTCCTTCGCCTTGAGCCCTGTGGCGGGGAATAAAATCGTTTTGGGGTGAGCTAGAAGCTCAGCGAGTAACCAGTAAAATCAGTCATCAAATATATTTCACAATAATGCATTTCAATGATGTCATGATTCCAAGATCAAATGTACGTTTATTGCTCGCGTGAGCCAGTGAAATCATTGCACTTGAACACCCAACGCTCAAATAGATCATTTGACATTAACAGTGAGAGGGAGCCCCTTTTTGAGCTCCAGATAACATGAACATGAACCATAAACAGGGTGGAGACGTTGGTGTCCAGCACAAGACTTTCCCAGAACTCGTTGAAGCCAAAATCATATCATGAATTCACATGCAAGCACGCATGAGATGCCGTCGAGTAAATAATGCAAGAAACATTTCAATAATAACTTTGAAAACAGTTTAGGGTCACTCACCTCCATGGCTCAGAAACCATCCATCAAATATCATCGCCTTACTCAAATCCAAGCCTTAGATCACAAACGCAAAGCAATCAAGCCCTTTAAAAGTTCGGACAGCACTTCCCCTAAATTTGCTTACTTTTGCAGCCGTCATGGCTTCATTATATTTCTCATTCAAATCCAAAGGTACACACACAACAACAAGTTCATTCAATAGCCATTCAGCAAGCTTCCAGAAGTACAAATATAAGTCAAGCTAGGGAAAAGTCCGGAAATGAAAGTTAAGCTCAAACCCAGAAAAACAGTTTTTGACATCATTTTGCGGTAATGGCACCAAAGGCACTACGATTATCGGATGAAGGTCCAAGAACCACCGTTTCGAAGCTAAGAGATCGGGCTACAATGTTGAAGAAGGCAAATCTGTCCAGTATCGAGTGTAACCAGGTCAAAAATGCAAGATACTACACAAGAACCGCAAAAACAGGTTCACCAATCGCATTGTGGTGCAAACATCATGAATCAACCTACCTAAGTCCAAATCCAGAAATTCCAAAGCCATCCGAAAGCGAAGAAACAGGGCTACATTTCATCAGAAGACCTCAACAACCAATTCGGAAGCATTCCCAACCAAAATAATCAATTACAGACGCAATTCTCACATTCGGGTAAAACCAGGGCAGCAAGGGTAATTCCGTCTTTTCGCAAGATACAAGGCTCGGATTGACCTGAAAATTAGAAAATTTTCGGGTTCCCACACTCATTCTTTCGGGGCGTCACAAACTTCCCTCCTTAAAAGAATGTCGTCCTCGACTTTCCATCTTGTACCAATCAAGTCGAGACATCCCGCAAGAATCACTAATATTTCAGACCAAACCCACAGTCCGGCATCCTAAAATTCAAGCCTAGGATACACTACAAGAATCTGAAGCCTAAGCTCTGATACCAACTGTGACGGCCCCACCTCCCCCTAAGGCGAACCAAAGGGTTCGGCGGGCCGCCTGCCCAGCTCTCGCCGGGACTCAGTCGTTCACTACAATCCTCAAATGAATTACAATATAAATCTCAAATATTACAACATGTTCTTCAATAATTACATGTCATAAGCGAAGCGGAAACTAAATTTTCAACTATACATCAAATGATTCCAAATCCAAACTGTACAAGATATATGCCATCCAGCCACATGAATAAGTACTACTCGCCCTTCCTTCGCCTTGAGCCCTGTGGCGGGGAATAAAATCGTTTTGGGGTGAGCTAGAAGCTCAGCGAGTAACCAGTAAAATCAGTCATCAAATATATTTCACAATAATGCATTTCAATGATGTCATGATTCCAAGATCAAATGTACGTTTATTGCTCGCGTGAGCCAGTGAAATCATTGCACTTGAACACCCAACGCTCAAATAGATCATTTGACATTAACAGTGAGAGGGAGCCCCTTTTTGAGCTCCAGATAACATGAACATGAACCATAAACAGGGTGGAGACGTTGGTGTCCAGCACAAGACTTTCCCAGAACTCGTTGAAGCCAAAATCATATCATGAATTCACATGCAAGCACGCATGAGATGCCGTCGAGTAAATAATGCAAGAAACATTTCAATAATAACTTTGAAAACAGTTTAGGGTCACTCACCTCCATGGCTCAGAAACCATCCATCAAATATCATCGCCTTACTCAAATCCAAGCCTTAGATCACAAACGCAAAGCAATCAAGCCCTTTAAAAGTTCGGACAGCACTTCCCCTAAATTTGCTTACTTTTGCAGCCGTCATGGCTTCATTATATTTCTCATTCAAATCCAAAGGTACACACACAACAACAAGTTCATTCAATAGCCATTCAGCAAGCTTCCAGAAGTACAAATATAAGTCAAGCTAGGGAAAAGTCCGGAAATGAAAGTTAAGCTCAAACCCAGAAAAACAGTTTTTGACATCATTTTGCGGTAATGGCACCAAAGGCACTACGATTATCGGATGAAGGTCCAAGAACCACCGTTTCGAAGCTAAGAGATCGGGCTACAATGTTGAAGAAGGCAAATCTGTCCAGTATCGAGTGTAACCAGGTCAAAAATGCAAGATACTACACAAGAACCGCAAAAACAGGTTCACCAATCGCATTGTGGTGCAAACATCATGAATCAACCTACCTAAGTCCAAATCCAGAAATTCCAAAGCCATCCGAAAGCGAAGAAACAGGGCTACATTTCATCAGAAGACCTCAACAACCAATTCGGAAGCATTCCCAACCAAAATAATCAATTACAGACGCAATTCTCACATTCGGGTAAAACCAGGGCAGCAAGGGTAATTCCGTCTTTTCGCAAGATACAAGGCTCGGATTGACCTGAAAATTAGAAAATTTTCGGGTTCCCACACTCATTCTTTCGGGGCGTCACAAACTTCCCTCCTTAAAAGAATGTCGTCCTCGACTTTCCATCTTGTACCAATCAAGTCGAGACATCCCGCAAGAATCACTAATATTTCAGACCAAACCCACAGTCCGGCATCCTAAAATTCAAGCCTAGGATACACTACAAGAATCTGAAGCCTAAGCTCTGATACCAACTGTGACGGCCCCACCTCCCCCTAAGGCGAACCAAAGGGTTCGGCGGGCCGCCTGCCCAGCTCTCGCCGGGACTCAGTCGTTCACTACAATCCTCAAATGAATTACAATATAAATCTCAAATATTACAACATGTTCTTCAATAATTACATGTCATAAGCGAAGCGGAAACTAAATTTTCAACTATACATCAAATGATTCCAAATCCAAACTGTACAAGATATATGCCATCCAGCCACATGAATAAGTACTACTCGCCCTTCCTTCGCCTTGAGCCCTGTGGCGGGGAATAAAATCGTTTTGGGGTGAGCTAGAAGCTCAGCGAGTAACCAGTAAAATCAGTCATCAAATATATTTCACAATAATGCATTTCAATGATGTCATGATTCCAAGATCAAATGTACGTTTATTGCTCGCGTGAGCCAGTGAAATCATTGCACTTGAACACCCAACGCTCAAATAGATCATTTGACATTAACAGTGAGAGGGAGCCCCTTTTTGAGCTCCAGATAACATGAACATGAACCATAAACAGGGTGGAGACGTTGGTGTCCAGCACAAGACTTTCCCAGAACTCGTTGAAGCCAAAATCATATCATGAATTCACATGCAAGCACGCATGAGATGCCGTCGAGTAAATAATGCAAGAAACATTTCAATAATAACTTTGAAAACAGTTTAGGGTCACTCACCTCCATGGCTCAGAAACCATCCATCAAATATCATCGCCTTACTCAAATCCAAGCCTTAGATCACAAACGCAAAGCAATCAAGCCCTTTAAAAGTTCGGACAGCACTTCCCCTAAATTTGCTTACTTTTGCAGCCGTCATGGCTTCATTATATTTCTCATTCAAATCCAAAGGTACACACACAACAACAAGTTCATTCAATAGCCATTCAGCAAGCTTCCAGAAGTACAAATATAAGTCAAGCTAGGGAAAAGTCCGGAAATGAAAGTTAAGCTCAAACCCAGAAAAACAGTTTTTGACATCATTTTGCGGTAATGGCACCAAAGGCACTACGATTATCGGATGAAGGTCCAAGAACCACCGTTTCGAAGCTAAGAGATCGGGCTACAATGTTGAAGAAGGCAAATCTGTCCAGTATCGAGTGTAACCAGGTCAAAAATGCAAGATACTACACAAGAACCGCAAAAACAGGTTCACCAATCGCATTGTGGTGCAAACATCATGAATCAACCTACCTAAGTCCAAATCCAGAAATTCCAAAGCCATCCGAAAGCGAAGAAACAGGGCTACATTTCATCAGAAGACCTCAACAACCAATTCGGAAGCATTCCCAACCAAAATAATCAATTACAGACGCAATTCTCACATTCGGGTAAAACCAGGGCAGCAAGGGTAATTCCGTCTTTTCGCAAGATACAAGGCTCGGATTGACCTGAAAATTAGAAAATTTTCGGGTTCCCACACTCATTCTTTCGGGGCGTCACAAACTTCCCTCCTTAAAAGAATGTCGTCCTCGACTTTCCATCTTGTACCAATCAAGTCGAGACATCCCGCAAGAATCACTAATATTTCAGACCAAACCCACAGTCCGGCATCCTAAAATTCAAGCCTAGGATACACTACAAGAATCTGAAGCCTAAGCTCTGATACCAACTGTGACGGCCCCACCTCCCCCTAAGGCGAACCAAAGGGTTCGGCGGGCCGCCTGCCCAGCTCTCGCCGGGACTCAGTCGTTCACTACAATCCTCAAATGAATTACAATATAAATCTCAAATATTACAACATGTTCTTCAATAATTACATGTCATAAGCGAAGCGGAAACTAAATTTTCAACTATACATCAAATGATTCCAAATCCAAACTGTACAAGATATATGCCATCCAGCCACATGAATAAGTACTACTCGCCCTTCCTTCGCCTTGAGCCCTGTGGCGGGGAATAAAATCGTTTTGGGGTGAGCTAGAAGCTCAGCGAGTAACCAGTAAAATCAGTCATCAAATATATTTCACAATAATGCATTTCAATGATGTCATGATTCCAAGATCAAATGTACGTTTATTGCTCGCGTGAGCCAGTGAAATCATTGCACTTGAACACCCAACGCTCAAATAGATCATTTGACATTAACAGTGAGAGGGAGCCCCTTTTTGAGCTCCAGATAACATGAACATGAACCATAAACAGGGTGGAGACGTTGGTGTCCAGCACAAGACTTTCCCAGAACTCGTTGAAGCCAAAATCATATCATGAATTCACATGCAAGCACGCATGAGATGCCGTCGAGTAAATAATGCAAGAAACATTTCAATAATAACTTTGAAAACAGTTTAGGGTCACTCACCTCCATGGCTCAGAAACCATCCATCAAATATCATCGCCTTACTCAAATCCAAGCCTTAGATCACAAACGCAAAGCAATCAAGCCCTTTAAAAGTTCGGACAGCACTTCCCCTAAATTTGCTTACTTTTGCAGCCGTCATGGCTTCATTATATTTCTCATTCAAATCCAAAGGTACACACACAACAACAAGTTCATTCAATAGCCATTCAGCAAGCTTCCAGAAGTACAAATATAAGTCAAGCTAGGGAAAAGTCCGGAAATGAAAGTTAAGCTCAAACCCAGAAAAACAGTTTTTGACATCATTTTGCGGTAATGGCACCAAAGGCACTACGATTATCGGATGAAGGTCCAAGAACCACCGTTTCGAAGCTAAGAGATCGGGCTACAATGTTGAAGAAGGCAAATCTGTCCAGTATCGAGTGTAACCAGGTCAAAAATGCAAGATACTACACAAGAACCGCAAAAACAGGTTCACCAATCGCATTGTGGTGCAAACATCATGAATCAACCTACCTAAGTCCAAATCCAGAAATTCCAAAGCCATCCGAAAGCGAAGAAACAGGGCTACATTTCATCAGAAGACCTCAACAACCAATTCGGAAGCATTCCCAACCAAAATAATCAATTACAGACGCAATTCTCACATTCGGGTAAAACCAGGGCAGCAAGGGTAATTCCGTCTTTTCGCAAGATACAAGGCTCGGATTGACCTGAAAATTAGAAAATTTTCGGGTTCTCACACTCATTCTTTCGGGGCGTCACAAACTTCCCTCCTTAAAAGAATGTCGTCCTCGACATTCCATCTTGTACCAATCAAGTCGAGACATCCAGCAAGAATCACTAATATTTCAGACCAAACCCACAGTCCGGCATCCTAAAATTCAAGCCTAGGATACACTACAAGAATCTGAAGCCTAAGCTCTGATACCAACTGTGACGGCCCCACCTCCCCCTAAGGCGAACCAAAGGGTTCGGCGGGCCGCCTGCCCAGCTCTCGCCGGGACTCAGTCGTTCACTACAATCCTCAAATGAATTACAATATAAATCTCAAATATTACAACATGTTCTTCAATAATTACATGTCATAAGCGAAGCGGAAACTAAATTTTCAACTATACATCAAATGATTCCAAATCCAAACTGTACAAGATATATGCCATCCAGCCACATGAATAAGTACTACTCGCCCTTCCTTCGCCTTGAGCCCTGTGGAGGGGAATAAAATCGTTTTGGGGTGAGCTAGAAGCTCAGCGAGTAACCAGTAAAAGCAGTCATCAAATATATTTCACAATAAAGCATTTCAATGATGTCATGATTCCAAGATCAAATGTACGTTTATTGCTCGCGTGAGCCAGTGAAATCATTGCACTTGAACACCCAACGCTCAAATAGATCATTTGACATTAACAGTGAGAGGGAGCCCCTTTTTGAGCTCCAGATAACATGAACATGAACCATAAACAGGGTGGAGACGTTGGTGTCCAGCACAAGACTTTCCCAGAACTCGTTGAAGCCAAAATCATATCATGAATTCACATGCAAGCACGCATGAGATGCCGTCGAGTAAATAATGCAAGAAACATTTCAATAATAACTTTGAAAACAGTTTAGGGTCACTCACCTCCATGGCTCAGAAACCATCCATCAAATATCATCGCCTTACTCAAATCCAAGCCTTAGATCACAAACGCAAAGCAATCAAGCCCTTTAAAAGTTCGGACAGCACTTCCCCTAAATTTGCTTACTTTTGCAGCCGTCATGGCTTCATTATATTTCTCATTCAAATCCAAAGGTACACACACAACAACAAGTTCATTCAATAGCCATTCAGCAAGCTTCCAGAAGTACAAATATAAGTCAAGCTAGGGAAAAGTCCGGAAATGAAAGTTAAGCTCAAACCCAGAAAAACAGTTTTTGACATCATTTTGCGGTAATGGCACCAAAGGCACTACGATTATCGGATGAAGGTCCAAGAACCACCGTTTCGAAGCTAAGAGATCGGGCTACAATGTTGAAGAAGGCAAATCTGTCCAGTATCGAGTGTAACCAGGTCAAAAATGCAAGATACTACACAAGAACCGCAAAAACAGGTTCACCAATCGCATTGTGGTGCAAACATCATGAATCAACCTACCTAAGTCCAAATCCAGAAATTCCAAAGCCATCCGAAAGCGAAGAAACAGGGCTACATTTCATCAGAAGACCTCAACAACCAATTCGGAAGCATTCCCAACCAAAATAATCAATTACAGACGCAATTCTCACATTCGGGTAAAACCAGGGCAGCAAGGGTAATTCCGTCTTTTCGCAAGATACAAGGCTCGGATTGACCTGAAAATTAGAAAATTTTCGGGTTCCCACACTCATTCTTTCGGGGCGTCACAAACTTCCCTCCTTAAAAGAATGTCGTCCTCGACTTTCCATCTTGTACCAATCAAGTCGAGACATCCCGCAAGAATCACTAATATTTCAGACCAAACCCACAGTCCGGCATCCTAAAATTCAAGCCTAGGATACACTACAAGAATCTGAAGCCTAAGCTCTGATACCAACTGTGACGGCCCCACCTCCCCCTAAGGCGAACCAAAGGGTTCGGCGGGCCGCCTGCCCAGCTCTCGCCGGGACTCAGTCGTTCACTACAATCCTCAAATGAATTACAATATAAATCTCAAATATTACAACATGTTCTTCAATAATTACATGTCATAAGCGAAGCGGAAACTAAATTTTCAACTATACATCAAATGATTCCAAATCCAAACTGTACAAGATATATGCCATCCAGCCACATGAATAAGTACTACTCGCCCTTCCTTCGCCTTGAGCCCTGTGGCGGGGAATAAAATCGTTTTGGGGTGAGCTAGAAGCTCAGCGAGTAACCAGTAAAATCAGTCATCAAATATATTTCACAATAATGCATTTCAATGATGTCATGATTCCAAGATCAAATGTACGTTTATTGCTCGCGTGAGCCAGTGAAATCATTGCACTTGAACACCCAACGCTCAAATAGATCATTTGACATTAACAGTGAGAGGGAGCCCCTTTTTGAGCTCCAGATAACATGAACATGAACCATAAACAGGGTGGAGACGTTGGTGTCCAGCACAAGACTTTCCCAGAACTCGTTGAAGCCAAAATCATATCATGAATTCACATGCAAGCACGCATGAGATGCCGTCGAGTAAATAATGCAAGAAACATTTCAATAATAACCTTGAAAACAGTTTAGGGTCACTCACCTCCATGGCTCAGAAACCATCCATCAAATATCATCGCCTTACTCAAATCCAAGCCTTAGATCACAAACGCAAAGCAATCAAGCCCTTTAAAAGTTCGGACAGCACTTCCCCTAAATTTGCTTACTTTTGCAGCCGTCATGGCTTCATTATATTTCTCATTCAAATCCAAAGGTACACACACAACAACAAGTTCATTCAATAGCCATTCAGCAAGCTTCCAGAAGTACAAATATAAGTCAAGCTAGGGAAAAGTCCGGAAATGAAAGTTAAGCTCAAACCCAGAAAAACAGTTTTTGACATCATTTTGCGGTAATGGCACCAAAGGCACTACGATTATCGGATGAAGGTCCAAGAACCACCGTTTCGAAGCTAAGAGATCGGGCTACAATGTTGAAGAAGGCAAATCTGTCCAGTATCGAGTGTAACCAGGTCAAAAATGCAAGATACTACACAAGAACCGCAAAAACAGGTTCACCAATCGCATTGTGGTGCAAACATCATGAATCAACCTACCTAAGTCCAAATCCAGAAATTCCAAAGCCATCCGAAAGCGAAGAAACAGGGCTACATTTCATCAGAAGACCTCAACAACCAATTCGGAAGCATTCCCAACCAAAATAATCAATTACAGACGCAATTCTCACATTCGGGTAAAACCAGGGCAGCAAGGGTAATTCCGTCTTTTCGCAAGATACAAGGCTCGGATTGACCTGAAAATTAGAAAATTTTCGGGTTCCCACACTCATTCTTTCGGGGCGTCACAAACTTCCCTCCTTAAAAGAATGTCGTCCTCGACTTTCCATCTTGTACCAATCAAGTCGAGACATCCCGCAAGAATCACTAATATTTCAGACCAAACCCACAGTCCGGCATCCTAAAATTCAAGCCTAGGATACACTACAAGAATCTGAAGCCTAAGCTCTGATACCAACTGTGACGGCCCCACCTCCCCCTAAGGCGAACCAAAGGGTTCGGCGGGCCGCCTGCCCAGCTCTCGCCGGGACTCAGTCGTTCACTACAATCCTCAAATGAATTACAATATAAATCTCAAATATTACAACATGTTCTTCAATAATTACATGTCATAAGCGAAGCGGAAACTAAATTTTCAACTATACATCAAATGATTCCAAATCCAAACTGTACAAGATATATGCCATCCAGCCACATGAATAAGTACTACTCGCCCTTCCTTCGCCTTGAGCCCTGTGGCGGGGAATAAAATCGTTTTGGGGTGAGCTAGAAGCTCAGCGAGTAACCAGTAAAATCAGTCATCAAATATATTTCACAATAATGCATTTCAATGATGTCATGATTCCAAGATCAAATGTACGTTTATTGCTCGCGTGAGCCAGTGAAATCATTGCACTTGAACACCCAACGCTCAAATAGATCATTTGACATTAACAGTGAGAGGGAGCCCCTTTTTGAGCTCCAGATAACATGAACATGAACCATAAACAGGGTGGAGACGTTGGTGTCCAGCACAAGACTTTCCCAGAACTCGTTGAAGCCAAAATCATATCATGAATTCACATGCAAGCACGCATGAGATGCCGTCGAGTAAATAATGCAAGAAACATTTCAATAATAACTTTGAAAACAGTTTAGGGTCACTCACCTCCATGGCTCAGAAACCATCCATCAAATATCATCGCCTTACTCAAATCCAAGCCTTAGATCACAAACGCAAAGCAATCAAGCCCTTTAAAAGTTCGGACAGCACTTCCCCTAAATTTGCTTACTTTTGCAGCCGTCATGGCTTCATTATATTTCTCATTCAAATCCAAAGGTACACACACAACAACAAGTTCATTCAATAGCCATTCAGCAAGCTTCCAGAAGTACAAATATAAGTCAAGCTAGGGAAAAGTCCGGAAATGAAAGTTAAGCTCAAACCCAGAAAAACAGTTTTTGACATCATTTTGCGGTAATGGCACCAAAGGCACTACGATTATCGGATGAAGGTCCAAGAACCACCGTTTCGAAGCTAAGAGATCGGGCTACAATGTTGAAGAAGGCAAATCTGTCCAGTATCGAGTGTAACCAGGTCAAAAATGCAAGATACTACACAAGAACCGCAAAAACAGGTTCACCAATCGCATTGTGGTGCAAACATCATGAATCAACCTACCTAAGTCCAAATCCAGAAATTCCAAAGCCATCCGAAAGCGAAGAAACAGGGCTACATTTCATCAGAAGACCTCAACAACCAATTCGGAAGCATTCCCAACCAAAATAATCAATTACAGACGCAATTCTCACATTCGGGTAAAACCAGGGCAGCAAGGGTAATTCCGTCTTTTCGCAAGATACAAGGCTCGGATTGACCTGAAAATTAGAAAATTTTCGGGTTCCCACACTCATTCTTTCGGGGCGTCACAAACTTCCCTCCTTAAAAGAATGTCGTCCTCGACTTTCCATCTTGTACCAATCAAGTCGAGACATCCCGCAAGAATCACTAATATTTCAGACCAAACCCACAGTCCGGCATCCTAAAATTCAAGCCTAGGATACACTACAAGAATCTGAAGCCTAAGCTCTGATACCAACTGTGACGGCCCCACCTCCCCCTAAGGCGAACCAAAGGGTTCGGCGGGCCGCCTGCCCAGCTCTCGCCGGGACTCAGTCGTTCACTACAATCCTCAAATGAATTACAATATAAATCTCAAATATTACAACATGTTCTTCAATAATTACATGTCATAAGCGAAGCGGAAACTAAATTTTCAACTATACATCAAATGATTCCAAATCCAAACTGTACAAGATATATGCCATCCAGCCACATGAATAAGTACTACTCGCCCTTCCTTCGCCTTGAGCCCTGTGGCGGGGAATAAAATCGTTTTGGGGTGAGCTAGAAGCTCAGCGAGTAACCAGTAAAATCAGTCATCAAATATATTTCACAATAATGCATTTCAATGATGTCATGATTCCAAGATCAAATGTACGTTTATTGCTCGCGTGAGCCAGTGAAATCATTGCACTTGAACACCCAACGCTCAAATAGATCATTTGACATTAACAGTGAGAGGGAGCCCCTTTTTGAGCTCCAGATAACATGAACATGAACCATAAACAGGGTGGAGACGTTGGTGTCCAGCACAAGACTTTCCCAGAACTCGTTGAAGCCAAAATCATATCATGAATTCACATGCAAGCACGCATGAGATGCCGTCGAGTAAATAATGCAAGAAACATTTCAATAATAACTTTGAAAACAGTTTAGGGTCACTCACCTCCATGGCTCAGAAACCATCCATCAAATATCATCGCCTTACTCAAATCCAAGCCTTAGATCACAAACGCAAAGCAATCAAGCCCTTTAAAAGTTCGGACAGCACTTCCCCTAAATTTGCTTACTTTTGCAGCCGTCATGGCTTCATTATATTTCTCATTCAAATCCAAAGGTACACACACAACAACAAGTTCATTCAATAGCCATTCAGCAAGCTTCCAGAAGTACAAATATAAGTCAAGCTAGGGAAAAGTCCGGAAATGAAAGTTAAGCTCAAACCCAGAAAAACAGTTTTTGACATCATTTTGCGGTAATGGCACCAAAGGCACTACGATTATCGGATGAAGGTCCAAGAACCACCGTTTCGAAGCTAAGAGATCGGGCTACAATGTTGAAGAAGGCAAATCTGTCCAGTATCGAGTGTAACCAGGTCAAAAATGCAAGATACTACACAAGAACCGCAAAAACAGGTTCACCAATCGCATTGTGGTGCAAACATCATGAATCAACCTACCTAAGTCCAAATCCAGAAATTCCAAAGCCATCCGAAAGCGAAGAAACAGGGCTACATTTCATCAGAAGACCTCAACAACCAATTCGGAAGCATTCCCAACCAAAATAATCAATTACAGACGCAATTCTCACATTCGGGTAAAACCAGGGCAGCAAGGGTAATTCCGTCTTTTCGCAAGATACAAGGCTCGGATTGACCTGAAAATTAGAAAATTTTCGGGTTCCCACACTCATTCTTTCGGGGCGTCACAAACTTCCCTCCTTAAAAGAATGTCGTCCTCGACTTTCCATCTTGTACCAATCAAGTCGAGACATCCCGCAAGAATCACTAATATTTCAGACCAAACCCACAGTCCGGCATCCTAAAATTCAAGCCTAGGATACACTACAAGAATCTGAAGCCTAAGCTCTGATACCAACTGTGACGGCCCCACCTCCCCCTAAGGCGAACCAAAGGGTTCGGCGGGCCGCCTGCCCAGCTCTCGCCGGGACTCAGTCGTTCACTACAATCCTCAAATGAATTACAATATAAATCTCAAATATTACAACATGTTCTTCAATAATTACATGTCATAAGCGAAGCGGAAACTAAATTTTCAACTATACATCAAATGATTCCAAATCCAAACTGTACAAGATATATGCCATCCAGCCACATGAATAAGTACTACTCGCCCTTCCTTCGCCTTGAGCCCTGTGGCGGGGAATAAAATCGTTTTGGGGTGAGCTAGAAGCTCAGCGAGTAACCAGTAAAATCAGTCATCAAATATATTTCACAATAATGCATTTCAATGATGTCATGATTCCAAGATCAAATGTACGTTTATTGCTCGCGTGAGCCAGTGAAATCATTGCACTTGAACACCCAACGCTCAAATAGATCATTTGACATTAACAGTGAGAGGGAGCCCCTTTTTGAGCTCCAGATAACATGAACATGAACCATAAACAGGGTGGAGACGTTGGTGTCCAGCACAAGACTTTCCCAGAACTCGTTGAAGCCAAAATCATATCATGAATTCACATGCAAGCACGCATGAGATGCCGTCGAGTAAATAATGCAAGAAACATTTCAATAATAACTTTGAAAACAGTTTAGGGTCACTCACCTCCATGGCTCAGAAACCATCCATCAAATATCATCGCCTTACTCAAATCCAAGCCTTAGATCACAAACGCAAAGCAATCAAGCCCTTTAAAAGTTCGGACAGCACTTCCCCTAAATTTGCTTACTTTTGCAGCCGTCATGGCTTCATTATATTTCTCATTCAAATCCAAAGGTACACACACAACAACAAGTTCATTCAATAGCCATTCAGCAAGCTTCCAGAAGTACAAATATAAGTCAAGCTAGGGAAAAGTCCGGAAATGAAAGTTAAGCTCAAACCCAGAAAAACAGTTTTTGACATCATTTTGCGGTAATGGCACCAAAGGCACTACGATTATCGGATGAAGGTCCAAGAACCACCGTTTCGAAGCTAAGAGATCGGGCTACAATGTTGAAGAAGGCAAATCTGTCCAGTATCGAGTGTAACCAGGTCAAAAATGCAAGATACTACACAAGAACCGCAAAAACAGGTTCACCAATCGCATTGTGGTGCAAACATCATGAATCAACCTACCTAAGTCCAAATCCAGAAATTCCAAAGCCATCCGAAAGCGAAGAAACAGGGCTACATTTCATCAGAAGACCTCAACAACCAATTCGGAAGCATTCCCAACCAAAATAATCAATTACAGACGCAATTCTCACATTCGGGTAAAACCAGGGCAGCAAGGGTAATTCCGTCTTTTCGCAAGATACAAGGCTCGGATTGACCTGAAAATTAGAAAATTTTCGGGTTCCCACACTCATTCTTTCGGGGCGTCACAAACTTCCCTCCTTAAAAGAATGTCGTCCTCGACTTTCCATCTTGTACCAATCAAGTCGAGACATCCCGCAAGAATCACTAATATTTCAGACCAAACCCACAGTCCGGCATCCTAAAATTCAAGCCTAGGATACACTACAAGAATCTGAAGCCTAAGCTCTGATACCAACTGTGACGGCCCCACCTCCCCCTAAGGCGAACCAAAGGGTTCGGCGGGCCGCCTGCCCAGCTCTCGCCGGGACTCAGTCGTTCACTACAATCCTCAAATGAATTACAATATAAATCTCAAATATTACAACATGTTCTTCAATAATTACATGTCATAAGCGAAGCGGAAACTAAATTTTCAACTATACATCAAATGATTCCAAATCCAAACTGTACAAGATATATGCCATCCAGCCACATGAATAAGTACTACTCGCCCTTCCTTCGCCTTGAGCCCTGTGGCGGGGAATAAAATCGTTTTGGGGTGAGCTAGAAGCTCAGCGAGTAACCAGTAAAATCAGTCATCAAATATATTTCACAATAATGCATTTCAATGATGTCATGATTCCAAGATCAAATGTACGTTTATTGCTCGCGTGAGCCAGTGAAATCATTGCACTTGAACACCCAACGCTCAAATAGATCATTTGACATTAACAGTGAGAGGGAGCCCCTTTTTGAGCTCCAGATAACATGAACATGAACCATAAACAGGGTGGAGACGTTGGTGTCCAGCACAAGACTTTCCCAGAACTCGTTGAAGCCAAAATCATATCATGAATTCACATGCAAGCACGCATGAGATGCCGTCGAGTAAATAATGCAAGAAACATTTCAATAATAACTTTGAAAACAGTTTAGGGTCACTCACCTCCATGGCTCAGAAACCATCCATCAAATATCATCGCCTTACTCAAATCCAAGCCTTAGATCACAAACGCAAAGCAATCAAGCCCTTTAAAAGTTCGGACAGCACTTCCCCTAAATTTGCTTACTTTTGCAGCCGTCATGGCTTCATTATATTTCTCATTCAAATCCAAAGGTACACACACAACAACAAGTTCATTCAATAGCCATTCAGCAAGCTTCCAGAAGTACAAATATAAGTCAAGCTAGGGAAAAGTCCGGAAATGAAAGTTAAGCTCAAACCCAGAAAAACAGTTTTTGACATCATTTTGCGGTAATGGCACCAAAGGCACTACGATTATCGGATGAAGGTCCAAGAACCACCGTTTCGAAGCTAAGAGATCGGGCTACAATGTTGAAGAAGGCAAATCTGTCCAGTATCGAGTGTAACCAGGTCAAAAATGCAAGATACTACACAAGAACCGCAAAAACAGGTTCACCAATCGCATTGTGGTGCAAACATCATGAATCAACCTACCTAAGTCCAAATCCAGAAATTCCAAAGCCATCCGAAAGCGAAGAAACAGGGCTACATTTCATCAGAAAACCTCAACAACCAATTCGGAAGCATTCCCAACCAAAATAATCAATTACAGACGCAATTCTCACATTCGGGTAAAACCAGGGCAGCAAGGGTAATTCCGTCTTTTCGCAAGATACAAGGCTCGGATTGACCTGAAAATTAGAAAATTTTCGGGTTCCCACACTCGTTCTTTCGGGGCGTCACAAACTTCCCTCCTTAAAAGAATGTCGTCCTCGACTTTCCATCTTGTACCAATCAAGTCGAGACATCCCGCAAGAATCACTAATATTTCAGACCAAACCCACAGTCCGGCATCCTAAAATTCAAGCCTAGGATACACTACAAGAATCTGAAGCCTAAGCTCTGATACCAACTGTGACGGCCCCACCTCCCCCTAAGGCGAACCAAAGGGTTCGGCGGGCCGCCTGCCCAGCCCTCGCCGGGACTCAGTCGTTCACTACAATCCTCAAATGAATTACAATATAAATCTCAAATATTACAACATGTTCTTCAATAATTACATGTCATAAGCGAAGCGGAAACTAAATTTTCAACTATACATCAAATGATTCCAAATCCAAACTGTACAAGATATATGCCATCCAGCCACATGAATAAGTACTACTCGCCCTTCCTTCGCCTTGAGCCCTGTGGAGGGGAATAAAATCGTTTTGGGGTGAGCTAGAAGCTCAGCGAGTAACCAGTAAAAGCAGTCATCAAATATATTTCACAATAAAGCATTTCAATGATGTCATGATTCCAAGATCAAATGTACGTTTATTGCTCGCGTGAGCCAGTGAAATCATTGCACTTGAACACCCAACGCTCAAATAGATCATTTGACATTAACAGTGAGAGGGAGCCCCTTTTTGAGCTCCAGATAACATGAACATGAACCATAAACAGGGTGGAGACGTTGGTGTCCAGCACAAGACTTTCCCAGAACTCGTTGAAGCCAAAATCATATCATGAATTCACATGCAAGCACGCATGAGATGCCGTCGAGTAAATAATGCAAGAAACATTTCAATAATAACCTTGAAAACAGTTTAGGGTCACTCACCTCCATGGCTCAGAAACCATCCATCAAATATCATCGCCTTACTCAAATCCAAGCCTTAGATCACAAACGCAAAGCAATCAAGCCCTTTAAAAGTTCGGACAGCACTTCCCCTAAATTTGCTTTCTTTTGCAGCCGTCATGGCTTCATTATATTTCTCATTCAAATCCAAAGGTACACACACAACAACAAGTTCATTCAATAGCCATTCAGCAAGCTTCCAGAAGTACAAATATAAGTCAAGCTAGGGAAAAGTCCGGAAATGAAAGTTAAGCTCAAACCCAGAAAAACAGTTTTTGACATCATTTTGCGGTAATGGCACCAAAGGCACTACGATTATCGGATGAAGGTCCAAGAACCACCGTTTCGAAGCTAAGAGATCGGGCTACAATGTTGAAGAAGGCAAATCTGTCCAGTATCGAGTGTAACCAGGTCAAAAATGCAAGATACTACACAAGAACCGCAAAAACAGGTTCACCAATCGCATTGTGGTGCAAACATCATGAATCAACCTACCTAAGTCCAAATCCAGAAATTCCAAAGCCATCCGAAAGCGAAGAAACAGGGCTACATTTCATCAGAAAACCTCAACAACCAATTCGGAAGCATTCCCAACCAAAATAATCAATTACAGACGCAATTCTCACATTCGGGTAAAACCAGGGCAGCAAGGGTAATTCCGTCTTTTCGCAAGATACAAGGCTCGGATTGACCTGAAAATTAGAAAATTTTCGGGTTCCCACACTCGTTCTTTCGGGGCGTCACAAACTTCCCTCCTTAAAAGAATGTCGTCCTCGACTTTCCATCTTGTACCAATCAAGTCGAGACATCCCGCAAGAATCACTAATATTTCAGACCAAACCCACAGTCCGGCATCCTAAAATTCAAGCCTAGGATACACTACAAGAATCTGAAGCCTAAGCTCTGATACCAACTGTGACGGCCCCACCTCCCCCTAAGGCGAACCAAAGGGTTCGGCGGGCCGCCTGCCCAGCTCTCGCCGGGACTCAGTCGTTCACTACAATCCTCAAATGAATTACAATATAAATCTCAAATATTACAACATGTTCTTCAATAATTACATGTCATAAGCGAAGCGGAAACTAAATTTTCAACTATACATCAAATGATTCCAAATCCAAACTGTACAAGATATATGCCATCCAGCCACATGAATAAGTACTACTCGCCCTTCCTTCGCCTTGAGCCCTGTGGAGGGGAATAAAATCGTTTTGGGGTGAGCTAGAAGCTCAGCGAGTAACCAGTAAAAGCAGTCATCAAATATATTTCACAATAAAGCATTTCAATGATGTCATGATTCCAAGATCAAATGTACGTTTATTGCTCGCGTGAGCCAGTGAAATCATTGCACTTGAACACCCAACGCTCAAATAGATCATTTGACATTAACAGTGAGAGGGAGCCCCTTTTTGAGCTCCAGATAACATGAACATGAACCATAAACAGGGTGGAGACGTTGGTGTCCAGCACAAGACTTTCCCAGAACTCGTTGAAGCCAAAATCATATCATGAATTCACATGCAAGCACGCATGAGATGCCGTCGAGTAAATAATGCAAGAAACATTTCAATAATAACTTTGAAAACAGTTTAGGGTCACTCACCTCCATGGCTCAGAAACCATCCATCAAATATCATCGCCTTACTCAAATCCAAGCCTTAGATCACAAACGCAAAGCAATCAAGCCCTTTAAAAGTTCGGACAGCACTTCCCCTAAATTTGCTTACTTTTGCAGCCGTCATGGCTTCATTATATTTCTCATTCAAATCCAAAGGTACACACACAACAACAAGTTCATTCAATAGCCATTCAGCAAGCTTCCAGAAGTACAAATATAAGTCAAGCTAGGGAAAAGTCCGGAAATGAAAGTTAAGCTCAAACCCAGAAAAACAGTTTTTGACATCATTTTGCGGTAATGGCACCAAAGGCACTACGATTATCGGATGAAGGTCCAAGAACCACCGTTTCGAAGCTAAGAGATCGGGCTACAATGTTGAAGAAGGCAAATCTGTCCAGTATCGAGTGTAACCAGGTCAAAAATGCAAGATACTACACAAGAACCGCAAAAACAGGTTCACCAATCGCATTGTGGTGCAAACATCATGAATCAACCTACCTAAGTCCAAATCCAGAAATTCCAAAGCCATCCGAAAGCTAAGAAACAGGGCTACATTTCATCAGAAGACCTCAACAACCAATTCGGAAGCATTCCCAACCAAAATAATCAATTACAGACGCAATTCTCACATTCGGGTAAAACCAGGGCAGCAAGGGTAATTCCGTCTTTTCGCAAGATACAAGGCTCGGATTGACCTGAAAATTAGAAAATTTTCGGGTTCCCACACTCGTTCTTTCGGGGCGTCACAAACTTCCCTCCTTAAAAGAATGTCGTCCTCGACTTTCCATCTTGTACCAATCAAGTCGAGACATCCCGCAAGAATCACTAATATTTCAGACCAAACCCACAGTCCGGCATCCTAAAATTCAAGCCTAGGATACACTACAAGAATCTGAAGCCTAAGCTCTGATACCAACTGTGACGGCCCCACCTCCCCCTAAGGCGAACCAAAGGGTTCGGCGGGCCGCCTGCCCAGCTCTCGCCGGGACTCAGTCGTTCACTACAATCCTCAAATGAATTACAATATAAATCTCAAATATTACAACATGTTCTTCAATAATTACATGTCATAAGCGAAGCGGAAACTAAATTTTCAACTATACATCAAATGATTCCAAATCCAAACTGTACAAGATATATGCCATCCAGCCACATGAATAAGTACTACTCGCCCTTCCTTCGCCTTGAGCCCTGTGGCGGGGAATAAAATCGTTTTGGGGTGAGCTAGAAGCTCAGCGAGTAACCAGTAAAATCAGTCATCAAATATATTTCACAATAATGCATTTCAATGATGTCATGATTCCAAGATCAAATGTACGTTTATTGCTCGCGTGAGCCAGTGAAATCATTGCACTTGAACACCCAACGCTCAAATAGATCATTTGACATTAACAGTGAGAGGGAGCCCCTTTTTGAGCTCCAGATAACATGAACATGAACCATAAACAGGGTGGAGACGTTGGTGTCCAGCACAAGACTTTCCCAGAACTCGTTGAAGCCAAAATCATATCATGAATTCACATGCAAGCACGCATGAGATGCCGTCGAGTAAATAATGCAAGAAACATTTCAATAATAACTTTGAAAACAGTTTAGGGTCACTCACCTCCATGGCTCAGAAACCATCCATCAAATATCATCGCCTTACTCAAATCCAAGCCTTAGATCACAAACGCAAAGCAATCAAGCCCTTTAAAAGTTCGGACAGCACTTCCCCTAAATTTGCTTACTTTTGCAGCCGTCATGGCTTCATTATATTTCTCATTCAAATCCAAAGGTACACACACAACAACAAGTTCATTCAATAGCCATTCAGCAAGCTTCCAGAAGTACAAATATAAGTCAAGCTAGGGAAAAGTCCGGAAATGAAAGTTAAGCTCAAACCCAGAAAAACAGTTTTTGACATCATTTTGCGGTAATGGCACCAAAGGCACTACGATTATCGGATGAAGGTCCAAGAACCACCGTTTCGAAGCTAAGAGATCGGGCTACAATGTTGAAGAAGGCAAATCTGTCCAGTATCGAGTGTAACCAGGTCAAAAATGCAAGATACTACACAAGAACCGCAAAAACAGGTTCACCAATCGCATTGTGGTGCAAACATCATGAATCAACCTACCTAAGTCCAAATCCAGAAATTCCAAAGCCATCCGAAAGCGAAGAAACAGGGCTACATTTCATCAGAAGACCTCAACAACCAATTCGGAAGCATTCCCAACCAAAATAATCAATTACAGACGCAATTCTCACATTCGGGTAAAACCAGGGCAGCAAGGGTAATTCCGTCTTTTCGCAAGATACAAGGCTCGGATTGACCTGAAAATTAGAAAATTTTCGGGTTCCCACACTCGTTCTTTCGGGGCGTCACAAACTTCCCTCCTTAAAAGAATGTCGTCCTCGACTTTCCATCTTGTACCAATCAAGTCGAGACATCCCGCAAGAATCACTAATATTTCAGACCAAACCCACAGTCCGGCATCCTAAAATTCAAGCCTAGGATACACTACAAGAATCTGAAGCCTAAGCTCTGATACCAACTGTGACGGCCCCACCTCCCCCTAAGGCGAACCAAAGGGTTCGGCGGGCCGCCTGCCCAGCTCTCGCCGGGACTCAGTCGTTCACCACAATCCTCAAATGAATTACAATATAAATCTCAAATATTACAACATGTTCTTCAATAATTACATGTCATAAGCGAAGCGGAAACTAAATTTTCAACTATACATCAAATGATTCCAAATCCAAACTGTACAAGATATATGCCATCCAGCCACATGAATAAGTACTACTCGCCCTTCCTTCGCCTTGAGCCCTGTGGCGGGGAATAAAATCGTTTTGGGGTGAGCTAGAAGCTCAGCGAGTAACCAGTAAAATCAGTCATCAAATATATTTCACAATAATGCATTTCAATGATGTCATGATTCCAAGATCAAATGTACGTTTATTGCTCGCGTGAGCCAGTGAAATCATTGCACTTGAACACCCAACGCTCAAATAGATCATTTGACATTAACAGTGAGAGGGAGCCCCTTTTTGAGCTCCAGATAACATGAACATGAACCATAAACAGGGTGGAGACGTTGGTGTCCAGCACAAGACTTTCCCAGAACTCGTTGAAGCCAAAATCATATCATGAATTCACATGCAAGCACGCATGAGATGCCGTCGAGTAAATAATGCAAGAAACATTTCAATAATAACTTTGAAAACAGTTAAGGGTCACTCACCTCCATGGCTCAGAAACCATCCATCAAATATCATCGCCTTACTCAAATCCAAGCCTTAGATCACAAACGCAAAGCAATCAAGCCCTTTAAAAGTTCGGACAGCACTTCCCCTAAATTTGCTTACTTTTGCAGCCGTCATGGCTTCATTATATTTCTCATTCAAATCCAAAGGTACACACACAACAACAAGTTCATTCAATAGCCATTCAGCAAGCTTCCAGAAGTACAAATATAAGTCAAGCTAGGGAAAAGTCCGGAAATGAAAGTTAAGCTCAAACCCAGAAAAACAGTTTTTGACATCATTTTGCGGTAATGGCACCAAAGGCACTACGATTATCGGATGAAGGTCCAAGAACCACCGTTTCGAAGCTAAGAGATCGGGCTACAATGTTGAAGAAGGCAAATCTGTCCAGTATCGAGTGTAACCAGGTCAAAAATGCAAGATACTACACAAGAACCGCAAAAACAGGTTCACCAATCGCATTGTGGTGCAAACATCATGAATCAACCTACCTAAGTCCAAATCCAGAAATTCCAAAGCCATCCGAAAGCGAAGAAACAGGGCTACATTTCATCAGAAAACCTCAACAACCAATTCGGAAGCATTCCCAACCAAAATAATCAATTACAGACGCAATTCTCACATTCGGGTAAAACCAGGGCAGCAAGGGTAATTCCGTCTTTTCGCAAGATACAAGGCTCGGATTGACCTGAAAATTAGAAAATTTTCGGGTTCCCACACTCGTTCTTTCGGGGCGTCACAAACTTCCCTCCTTAAAAGAATGTCGTCCTCGACTTTCCATCTTGTACCAATCAAGTCGAGACATCCCGCAAGAATCACTAATATTTCAGACCAAACCCACAGTCCGGCATCCTAAAATTCAAGCCTAGGATACACTACAAGAATCTGAAGCCTAAGCTCTGATACCAACTGTGACGGCCCCACCTCCCCCTAAGGCGAACCAAAGGGTTCGGCGGGCCGCCTGCCCAGCTCTCGCCGGGACTCAGTCGTTCACCACAATCCTCAAATGAATTACAATATAAATCTCAAATATTACAACATGTTCTTCAATAATTACATGTCATAAGCGACGCGGAAACTAAATTTTCAACTATACATCAAATGATTCCAAATCCAAACTGTACAAGATATATGCCATCCAGCCACATGAATAAGTACTACTCGCCCTTCCTTCGCCTTGAGCCCTGTGGCGGGGAATAAAATCGTTTTGGGGTGAGCTAGAAGCTCAGCGAGTAACCAGTAAAATCAGTCATCAAATATATTTCACAATAATGCATTTCAATGATGTCATGATTCCAAGATCAAATGTACGTTTATTGCTCGCGTGAGCCAGTGAAATCATTGCACTTGAACACCCAACGCTCAAATAGATCATTTGACATTAACAGTGAGAGGGAGCCCCTTTTTGAGCTCCAGATAACATGAACATGAACCATAAACAGGGTGGAGACGTTGGTGTCCAGCACAAGACTTTCCCAGAACTCGTTGAAGCCAAAATCATATCATGAATTCACATGCAAGCACGCATGAGATGCCGTCGAGTAAATAATGCAAGAAACATTTCAATAATAACTTTGAAAACAGTTAAGGGTCACTCACCTCCATGGCTCAGAAACCATCCATCAAATATCATCGCCTTACTCAAATCCAAGCCTTAGATCACAAACGCAAAGCAATCAAGCCCTTTAAAAGTTCGGACAGCACTTCCCCTAAATTTGCTTACTTTTGCAGCCGTCATGGCTTCATTATATTTCTCATTCAAATCCAAAGGTACACACACAACAACAAGTTCATTCAATAGCCATTCAGCAAGCTTCCAGAAGTACAAATATAAGTCAAGCTAGGGAAAAGTCCGGAAATGAAAGTTAAGCTCAAACCCAGAAAAACAGTTTTTGACATCATTTTGCGGTAATGGCACCAAAGGCACTACGATTATCGGATGAAGGTCCAAGAACCACCGTTTCGAAGCTAAGAGATCGGGCTACAATGTTGAAGAAGGCAAATCTGTCCAGTATCGAGTGTAACCAGGTCAAAAATGCAAGATACTACACAAGAACCGCAAAAACAGGTTCACCAATCGCATTGTGGTGCAAACATCATGAATCAACCTACCTAAGTCCAAATCCAGAAATTCCAAAGCCATCCGAAAGCTAAGAAACAGGGCTACATTTCATCAGAAGACCTCAACAACCAATTCGGAAGCATTCCCAACCAAAATAATCAATTACAGACGCAATTCTCACATTCGGGTAAAACCAGGGCAGCAAGGGTAATTCCGTCTTTTCGCAAGATACAAGGCTCGGATTGACCTGAAAATTAGAAAATTTTCGGGTTCCCACACTCGTTCTTTCGGGGCGTCACAAACTTCCCTCCTTAAAAGAATGTCGTCCTCGACTTTCCATCTTGTACCAATCAAGTCGAGACATCCCGCAAGAATCACTAATATTTCAGACCAAACCCACAGTCCGGCATCCTAAAATTCAAGCCTAGGATACACTACAAGAATCTGAAGCCTAAGCTCTGATACCAACTGTGACGGCCCCACCTCCCCCTAAGGCGAACCAAAGGGTTCGGCGGGCCGCCTGCCCAGCTCTCGCCGGGACTCAGTCGTTCACTACAATCCTCAAATGAATTACAATATAAATCTCAAATATTACAACATGTTCTTCAATAATTACATGTCATAAGCGAAGCG
The DNA here is from genome assembly GCF_036785885.1 of Coffea arabica. Taxonomy (NCBI): domain Eukaryota; kingdom Viridiplantae; phylum Streptophyta; class Magnoliopsida; order Gentianales; family Rubiaceae; genus Coffea; species Coffea arabica. The sequence goes on along the minus strand of NC_092318.1, from coordinate 17,503,172 downwards.
GAAACTAAATTTTCAACTATACATCAAATGATTCCAAATCCAAACTGTACAAGATATATGCCATCCAGCCACATGAATAAGTACTACTCGCCCTTCCTTCGCCTTGAGCCCTGTGGAGGGGAATAAAATCGTTTTGGGGTGAGCTAGAAGCTCAGCGAGTAACCAGTAAAAGCAGTCATCAAATATATTTCACAATAAAGCATTTCAATGATGTCATGATTCCAAGATCAAATGTACGTTTATTGCTCGCGTGAGCCAGTGAAATCATTGCACTTGAACACCCAACGCTCAAATAGATCATTTGACATTAACAGTGAGAGGGAGCCCCTTTTTGAGCTCCAGATAACATGAACATGAACCATAAACAGGGTGGAGACGTTGGTGTCCAGCACAAGACTTTCCCAGAACTCGTTGAAGCCAAAATCATATCATGAATTCACATGCAAGCACGCATGAGATGCCGTCGAGTAAATAATGCAAGAAACATTTCAATAATAACTTTGAAAACAGTTTAGGGTCAATCACCTCCATGGCTCAGAAACCATCCATCAAATATCATCGCCTTACTCAAATCCAAGCCTTAGATCACAAACGCAAAGCAATCAAGCCCTTTAAAAGTTCGGACAGCACTTCCCCTAAATTTGCTTACTTTTGCAGCCGTCATGGCTTCATTATATTTCTCATTCAAATCCAAAGGTACACACACAACAACAAGTTCATTCAATAGCCATTCAGCAAGCTTCCAGAAGTACAAATATAAGTCAAGCTAGGGAAAAGTCCGGAAATGAAAGTTAAGCTCAAACCCAGAAAAACAGTTTTTGACATCATTTTGCGGTAATGGCACCAAAGGCACTACGATTATCGGATGAAGGTCCAAGAACCACCGTTTCGAAGCTAAGAGATCGGGCTACAATGTTGAAGAAGGCAAATCTGTCCAGTATCGAGTGTAACCAGGTCAAAAATGCAAGATACTACACAAGAACCGCAAAAACAGGTTCACCAATCGCATTGTGGTGCAAACATCATGAATCAACCTACCTAAGTCCAAATCCAGAAATTCCAAAGCCATCCGAAAGCGAAGAAACAGGGCTACATTTCATCAGAAGACCTCAACAACCAATTCGGAAGCATTCCCAACCAAAATAATCAATTACAGACGCAATTCTCACATTCGGGTAAAACCAGGGCAGCAAGGGTAATTCCGTCTTTTCGCAAGATACAAGGCTCGGATTGACCTGAAAATTAGAAAATTTTCGGGTTCCCACACTCGTTCTTTCGGGGCGTCACAAACTTCCCTCCTTAAAAGAATGTCGTCCTCGACTTTCCATCTTGTACCAATCAAGTCGAGACATCCCGCAAGAATCACTAATATTTCAGACCAAACCCACAGTCCGGCATCCTAAAATTCAAGCCTAGGATACACTACAAGAATCTGAAGCCTAAGCTCTGATACCAACTGTGACGGCCCCACCTCCCCCTAAGGCGAACCAAAGGGTTCGGCGGGCCGCCTGCCCAGCTCTCGCCGGGACTCAGTCGTTCACTACAATCCTCAAATGAATTACAATATAAATCTCAAATATTACAACATGTTCTTCAATAATTACATGTCATAAGCGAAGCGGAAACTAAATTTTCAACTATACATCAAATGATTCCAAATCCAAACTGTACAAGATATATGCCATCCAGCCACATGAATAAGTACTACTCGCCCTTCCTTCGCCTTGAGCCCTGTGGAGGGGAATAAAATCGTTTTGGGGTGAGCTAGAAGCTCAGCGAGTAACCAGTAAAAGCAGTCATCAAATATATTTCACAATAAAGCATTTCAATGATGTCATGATTCCAAGATCAAATGTACGTTTATTGCTCGCGTGAGCCAGTGAAATCATTGCACTTGAACACCCAACGCTCAAATAGATCATTTGACATTAACAGTGAGAGGGAGCCCCTTTTTGAGCTCCAGATAACATGAACATGAACCATAAACAGGGTGGAGACGTTGGTGTCCAGCACAAGACTTTCCCAGAACTCGTTGAAGCCAAAATCATATCATGAATTCACATGCAAGCACGCATGAGATGCCGTCGAGTAAATAATGCAAGAAACATTTCAATAATAACTTTGAAAACAGTTTAGGGTCACTCACCTCCATGGCTCAGAAACCATCCATCAAATATCATCGCCTTACTCAAATCCAAGCCTTAGATCACAAACGCAAAGCAATCAAGCCCTTTAAAAGTTCGGACAGCACTTCCCCTAAATTTGCTTACTTTTGCAGCCGTCATGGCTTCATTATATTTCTCATTCAAATCCAAAGGTACACACACAACAACAAGTTCATTCAATAGCCATTCAGCAAGCTTCCAGAAGTACAAATATAAGTCAAGCTAGGGAAAAGTCCGGAAATGAAAGTTAAGCTCAAACCCAGAAAAACAGTTTTTGACATCATTTTGCGGTAATGGCACCAAAGGCACTACGATTATCGGATGAAGGTCCAAGAACCACCGTTTCGAAGCTAAGAGATCGGGCTACAATGTTGAAGAAGGCAAATCTGTCCAGTATCGAGTGTAACCAGGTCAAAAATGCAAGATACTACACAAGAACCGCAAAAACAGGTTCACCAATCGCATTGTGGTGCAAACATCATGAATCAACCTACCTAAGTCCAAATCCAGAAATTCCAAAGCCATCCGAAAGCGAAGAAACAGGGCTACATTTCATCAGAAGACCTCAACAACCAATTCGGAAGCATTCCCAACCAAAATAATCAATTACAGACGCAATTCTCACATTCGGGTAAAACCAGGGCAGCAAGGGTAATTCCGTCTTTTCGCAAGATACAAGGCTCGGATTGACCTGAAAATTAGAAAATTTTCGGGTTCCCACACTCGTTCTTTCGGGGCGTCACAAACTTCCCTCCTTAAAAGAATGTCGTCCTCGACTTTCCATCTTGTACCAATCAAGTCGAGACATCCCGCAAGAATCACTAATATTTCAGACCAAACCCACAGTCCGGCATCCTAAAATTCAAGCCTAGGATACACTACAAGAATCTGAAGCCTAAGCTCTGATACCAACTGTGACGGCCCCACCTCCCCCTAAGGCGAACCAAAGGGTTCGGCGGGCCGCCTGCCCAGCTCTCGCCGGGACTCAGTCGTTCACTACAATCCTCAAATGAATTACAATATAAATCTCAAATATTACAACATGTTCTTCAATAATTACATGTCATAAGCGAAGCGGAAACTAAATTTTCAACTATACATCAAATGATTCCAAATCCAAACTGTACAAGATATATGCCATCCAGCCACATGAATAAGTACTACTCGCCCTTCCTTCGCCTTGAGCCCTGTGGCGGGGAATAAAATCGTTTTGGGGTGAGCTAGAAGCTCAGCGAGTAACCAGTAAAATCAGTCATCAAATATATTTCACAATAATGCATTTCAATGATGTCATGATTCCAAGATCAAATGTACGTTTATTGCTCGCGTGAGCCAGTGAAATCATTGCACTTGAACACCCAACGCTCAAATAGATCATTTGACATTAACAGTGAGAGGGAGCCCCTTTTTGAGCTCCAGATAACATGAACATGAACCATAAACAGGGTGGAGACGTTGGTGTCCAGCACAAGACTTTCCCAGAACTCGTTGAAGCCAAAATCATATCATGAATTCACATGCAAGCACGCATGAGATGCCGTCGAGTAAATAATGCAAGAAACATTTCAATAATAACTTTGAAAACAGTTTAGGGTCACTCACCTCCATGGCTCAGAAACCATCCATCAAATATCATCGCCTTACTCAAATCCAAGCCTTAGATCACAAACGCAAAGCAATCAAGCCCTTTAAAAGTTCGGACAGCACTTCCCCTAAATTTGCTTACTTTTGCAGCCGTCATGGCTTCATTATATTTCTCATTCAAATCCAAAGGTACACACACAACAACAAGTTCATTCAATAGCCATTCAGCAAGCTTCCAGAAGTACAAATATAAGTCAAGCTAGGGAAAAGTCCGGAAATGAAAGTTAAGCTCAAACCCAGAAAAACAGTTTTTGACATCATTTTGCGGTAATGGCACCAAAGGCACTACGATTATCGGATGAAGGTCCAAGAACCACCGTTTCGAAGCTAAGAGATCGGGCTACAATGTTGAAGAAGGCAAATCTGTCCAGTATCGAGTGTAACCAGGTCAAAAATGCAAGATACTACACAAGAACCGCAAAAACAGGTTCACCAATCGCATTGTGGTGCAAACATCATGAATCAACCTACCTAAGTCCAAATCCAGAAATTCCAAAGCCATCCGAAAGCGAAGAAACAGGGCTACATTTCATCAGAAGACCTCAACAACCAATTCGGAAGCATTCCCAACCAAAATAATCAATTACAGACGCAATTCTCACATTCGGGTAAAACCAGGGCAGCAAGGGTAATTCCGTCTTTTCGCAAGATACAAGGCTCGGATTGACCTGAAAATTAGAAAATTTTCGGGTTCCCACACTCGTTCTTTCGGGGCGTCACAAACTTCCCTCCTTAAAAGAATGTCGTCCTCGACTTTCCATCTTGTACCAATCAAGTCGAGACATCCCGCAAGAATCACTAATATTTCAGACCAAACCCACAGTCCGGCATCCTAAAATTCAAGCCTAGGATACACTACAAGAATCTGAAGCCTAAGCTCTGATACCAACTGTGACGGCCCCACCTCCCCCTAAGGCGAACCAAAGGGTTCGGCGGGCCGCCTGCCCAGCTCTCGCCGGGACTCAGTCGTTCACTACAATCCTCAAATGAATTACAATATAAATCTCAAATATTACAACATGTTCTTCAATAATTACATGTCATAAGCGAAGCGGAAACTAAATTTTCAACTATACATCAAATGATTCCAAATCCAAACTGTACAAGATATATGCCATCCAGCCACATGAATAAGTACTACTCGCCCTTCCTTCGCCTTGAGCCCTGTGGAGGGGAATAAAATCGTTTTGGGGTGAGCTAGAAGCTCAGCGAGTAACCAGTAAAAGCAGTCATCAAATATATTTCACAATAAAGCATTTCAATGATGTCATGATTCCAAGATCAAATGTACGTTTATTGCTCGCGTGAGCCAGTGAAATCATTGCACTTGAACACCCAACGCTCAAATAGATCATTTGACATTAACAGTGAGAGGGAGCCCCTTTTTGAGCTCCAGATAACATGAACATGAACCATAAACAGGGTGGAGACGTTGGTGTCCAGCACAAGACTTTCCCAGAACTCGTTGAAGCCAAAATCATATCATGAATTCACATGCAAGCACGCATGAGATGCCGTCGAGTAAATAATGCAAGAAACATTTCAATAATAACTTTGAAAACAGTTTAGGGTCAATCACCTCCATGGCTCAGAAACCATCCATCAAATATCATCGCCTTACTCAAATCCAAGCCTTAGATCACAAACGCAAAGCAATCAAGCCCTTTAAAAGTTCGGACAGCACTTCCCCTAAATTTGCTTACTTTTGCAGCCGTCATGGCTTCATTATATTTCTCATTCAAATCCAAAGGTACACACACAACAACAAGTTCATTCAATAGCCATTCAGCAAGCTTCCAGAAGTACAAATATAAGTCAAGCTAGGGAAAAGTCCGGAAATGAAAGTTAAGCTCAAACCCAGAAAAACAGTTTTTGACATCATTTTGCGGTAATGGCACCAAAGGCACTACGATTATCGGATGAAGGTCCAAGAACCACCGTTTCGAAGCTAAGAGATCGGGCTACAATGTTGAAGAAGGCAAATCTGTCCAGTATCGAGTGTAACCAGGTCAAAAATGCAAGATACTACACAAGAACCGCAAAAACAGGTTCACCAATCGCATTGTGGTGCAAACATCATGAATCAACCTACCTAAGTCCAAATCCAGAAATTCCAAAGCCATCCGAAAGCGAAGAAACAGGGCTACATTTCATCAGAAGACCTCAACAACCAATTCGGAAGCATTCCCAACCAAAATAATCAATTACAGACGCAATTCTCACATTCGGGTAAAACCAGGGCAGCAAGGGTAATTCCGTCTTTTCGCAAGATACAAGGCTCGGATTGACCTGAAAATTAGAAAATTTTCGGGTTCCCACACTCGTTCTTTCGGGGCGTCACAAACTTCCCTCCTTAAAAGAATGTCGTCCTCGACTTTCCATCTTGTACCAATCAAGTCGAGACATCCCGCAAGAATCACTAATATTTCAGACCAAACCCACAGTCCGGCATCCTAAAATTCAAGCCTAGGATACACTACAAGAATCTGAAGCCTAAGCTCTGATACCAACTGTGACGGCCCCACCTCCCCCTAAGGCGAACCAAAGGGTTCGGCGGGCCGCCTGCCCAGCTCTCGCCGGGACTCAGTCGTTCACTACAATCCTCAAATGAATTACAATATAAATCTCAAATATTACAACATGTTCTTCAATAATTACATGTCATAAGCGAAGCGGAAACTAAATTTTCAACTATACATCAAATGATTCCAAATCCAAACTGTACAAGATATATGCCATCCAGCCACATGAATAAGTACTACTCGCCCTTCCTTCGCCTTGAGCCCTGTGGAGGGGAATAAAATCGTTTTGGGGTGAGCTAGAAGCTCAGCGAGTAACCAGTAAAAGCAGTCATCAAATATATTTCACAATAAAGCATTTCAATGATGTCATGATTCCAAGATCAAATGTACGTTTATTGCTCGCGTGAGCCAGTGAAATCATTGCACTTGAACACCCAACGCTCAAATAGATCATTTGACATTAACAGTGAGAGGGAGCCCCTTTTTGAGCTCCAGATAACATGAACATGAACCATAAACAGGGTGGAGACGTTGGTGTCCAGCACAAGACTTTCCCAGAACTCGTTGAAGCCAAAATCATATCATGAATTCACATGCAAGCACGCATGAGATGCCGTCGAGTAAATAATGCAAGAAACATTTCAATAATAACTTTGAAAACAGTTTAGGGTCACTCACCTCCATGGCTCAGAAACCATCCATCAAATATCATCGCCTTACTCAAATCCAAGCCTTAGATCACAAACGCAAAGCAATCAAGCCCTTTAAAAGTTCGGACAGCACTTCCCCTAAATTTGCTTACTTTTGCAGCCGTCATGGCTTCATTATATTTCTCATTCAAATCCAAAGGTACACACACAACAACAAGTTCATTCAATAGCCATTCAGCAAGCTTCCAGAAGTACAAATATAAGTCAAGCTAGGGAAAAGTCCGGAAATGAAAGTTAAGCTCAAACCCAGAAAAACAGTTTTTGACATCATTTTGCGGTAATGGCACCAAAGGCACTACGATTATCGGATGAAGGTCCAAGAACCACCGTTTCGAAGCTAAGAGATCGGGCTACAATGTTGAAGAAGGCAAATCTGTCCAGTATCGAGTGTAACCAGGTCAAAAATGCAAGATACTACACAAGAACCGCAAAAACAGGTTCACCAATCGCATTGTGGTGCAAACATCATGAATCAACCTACCTAAGTCCAAATCCAGAAATTCCAAAGCCATCCGAAAGCGAAGAAACAGGGCTACATTTCATCAGAAGACCTCAACAACCAATTCGGAAGCATTCCCAACCAAAATAATCAATTACAGACGCAATTCTCACATTCGGGTAAAACCAGGGCAGCAAGGGTAATTCCGTCTTTTCGCAAGATACAAGGCTCGGATTGACCTGAAAATTAGAAAATTTTCGGGTTCCCACACTCGTTCTTTCGGGGCGTCACAAACTTCCCTCCTTAAAAGAATGTCGTCCTCGACTTTCCATCTTGTACCAATCAAGTCGAGACATCCCGCAAGAATCACTAATATTTCAGACCAAACCCACAGTCCGGCATCCTAAAATTCAAGCCTAGGATACACTACAAGAATCTGAAGCCTAAGCTCTGATACCAACTGTGACGGCCCCACCTCCCCCTAAGGCGAACCAAAGGGTTCGGCGGGCCGCCTGCCCAGCTCTCGCCGGGACTCAGTCGTTCACTACAATCCTCAAATGAATTACAATATAAATCTCAAATATTACAACATGTTCTTCAATAATTACATGTCATAAGCGAAGCGGAAACTAAATTTTCAACTATACATCAAATGATTCCAAATCCAAACTGTACAAGATATATGCCATCCAGCCACATGAATAAGTACTACTCGCCCTTCCTTCGCCTTGAGCCCTGTGGAGGGGAATAAAATCGTTTTGGGGTGAGCTAGAAGCTCAGCGAGTAACCAGTAAAAGCAGTCATCAAATATATTTCACAATAATGCATTTCAATGATGTCATGATTCCAAGATCAAATGTACGTTTATTGCTCGCGTGAGCCAGTGAAATCATTGCACTTGAACACCCAACGCTCAAATAGATCATTTGACATTAACAGTGAGAGGGAGCCCCTTTTTGAGCTCCAGATAACATGAACATGAACCATAAACAGGGTGGAGACGTTGGTGTCCAGCACAAGACTTTCCCAGAACTCGTTGAAGCCAAAATCATATCATGAATTCACATGCAAGCACGCATGAGATGCCGTCGAGTAAATAATGCAAGAAACATTTCAATAATAACTTTGAAAACAGTTTAGGGTCACTCACCTCCATGGCTCAGAAACCATCCATCAAATATCATCGCCTTACTCAAATCCAAGCCTTAGATCACAAACGCAAAGCAATCAAGCCCTTTAAAAGTTCGGACAGCACTTCCCCTAAATTTGCTTACTTTTGCAGCCGTCATGGCTTCATTATATTTCTCATTCAAATCCAAAGGTACACACACAACAACAAGTTCATTCAATAGCCATTCAGCAAGCTTCCAGAAGTACAAATATAAGTCAAGCTAGGGAAAAGTCCGGAAATGAAAGTTAAGCTCAAACCCAGAAAAACAGTTTTTGACATCATTTTGCGGTAATGGCACCAAAGGCACTACGATTATCGGATGAAGGTCCAAGAACCACCGTTTCGAAGCTAAGAGATCGGGCTACAATGTTGAAGAAGGCAAATCTGTCCAGTATCGAGTGTAACCAGGTCAAAAATGCAAGATACTACACAAGAACCGCAAAAACAGGTTCACCAATCGCATTGTGGTGCAAACATCATGAATCAACCTACCTAAGTCCAAATCCAGAAATTCCAAAGCCATCCGAAAGCGAAGAAACAGGGCTACATTTCATCAGAAGACCTCAACAACCAATTCGGAAGCATTCCCAACCAAAATAATCAATTACAGACGCAATTCTCACATTCGGGTAAAACCAGGGCAGCAAGGGTAATTCCGTCTTTTCGCAAGATACAAGGCTCGGATTGACCTGAAAATTAGAAAATTTTCGGGTTCCCACACTCGTTCTTTCGGGGCGTCACAAACTTCCCTCCTTAAAAGAATGTCGTCCTCGACTTTCCATCTTGTACCAATCAAGTCGAGACATCCCGCAAGAATCACTAATATTTCAGACCAAACCCACAGTCCGGCATCCTAAAATTCAAGCCTAGGATACACTACAAGAATCTGAAGCCTAAGCTCTGATACCAACTGTGACGGCCCCACCTCCCCCTAAGGCGAACCAAAGGGTTCGGCGGGCCGCCTGCCCAGCTCTCGCCGGGACTCAGTCGTTCACTACAATCCTCAAATGAATTACAATATAAATCTCAAATATTACAACATGTTCTTCAATAATTACATGTCATAAGCGAAGCGGAAACTAAATTTTCAACTATACATCAAATGATTCCAAATCCAAACTGTACAAGATATATGCCATCCAGCCACATGAATAAGTACTACTCGCCCTTCCTTCGCCTTGAGCCCTGTGGAGGGGAATAAAATCGTTTTGGGGTGAGCTAGAAGCTCAGCGAGTAACCAGTAAAAGCAGTCATCAAATATATTTCACAATAATGCATTTCAATGATGTCATGATTCCAAGATCAAATGTACGTTTATTGCTCGCGTGAGCCAGTGAAATCATTGCACTTGAACACCCAACGCTCAAATAGATCATTTGACATTAACAGTGAGAGGGAGCCCCTTTTTGAGCTCCAGATAACATGAACATGAACCATAAACAGGGTGGAGACGTTGGTGTCCAGCACAAGACTTTCCCAGAACTCGTTGAAGCCAAAATCATATCATGAATTCACATGCAAGCACGCATGAGATGCCGTCGAGTAAATAATGCAAGAAACATTTCAATAATAACTTTGAAAACAGTTTAGGGTCACTCACCTCCATGGCTCAGAAACCATCCATCAAATATCATCGCCTTACTCAAATCCAAGCCTTAGATCACAAACGCAAAGCAATCAAGCCCTTTAAAAGTTCGGACAGCACTTCCCCTAAATTTGCTTACTTTTGCAGCCGTCATGGCTTCATTATATTTCTCATTCAAATCCAAAGGTACACACACAACAACAAGTTCATTCAATAGCCATTCAGCAAGCTTCCAGAAGTACAAATATAAGTCAAGCTAGGGAAAAGTCCGGAAATGAAAGTTAAGCTCAAACCCAGAAAAACAGTTTTTGACATCATTTTGCGGTAATGGCACCAAAGGCACTACGATTATCGGATGAAGGTCCAAGAACCACCGTTTCGAAGCTAAGAGATCGGGCTACAATGTTGAAGAAGGCAAATCTGTCCAGTATCGAGTGTAACCAGGTCAAAAATGCAAGATACTACACAAGAACCGCAAAAACAGGTTCACCAATCGCATTGTGGTGCAAACATCATGAATCAACCTACCTAAGTCCAAATCCAGAAATTCCAAAGCCATCCGAAAGCGAAGAAACAGGGCTACATTTCATCAGAAGACCTCAACAACCAATTCGGAAGCATTCCCAACCAAAATAATCAATTACAGACGCAATTCTCACATTCGGGTAAAACCAGGGCAGCAAGGGTAATTCCGTCTTTTCGCAAGATACAAGGCTCGGATTGACCTGAAAATTAGAAAATTTTCGGGTTCCCACACTCGTTCTTTCGGGGCGTCACAAACTTCCCTCCTTAAAAGAATGTCGTCCTCGACTTTCCATCTTGTACCAATCAAGTCGAGACATCCCGCAAGAATCACTAATATTTCAGACCAAACCCACAGTCCGGCATCCTAAAATTCAAGCCTAGGATACACTACAAGAATCTGAAGCCTAAGCTCTGATACCAACTGTGACGGCCCCACCTCCCCCTAAGGCGAACCAAAGGGTTCGGCGGGCCGCCTGCCCAGCTCTCGCCGGGACTCAGTCGTTCACTACAATCCTCAAATGAATTACAATATAAATCTCAAATATTACAACATGTTCTTCAATAATTACATGTCATAAGCGAAGCGGAAACTAAATTTTCAACTATACATCAAATGATTCCAAATCCAAACTGTACAAGATATATGCCATCCAGCCACATGAATAAGTACTACTCGCCCTTCCTTCGCCTTGAGCCCTGTGGAGGGGAATAAAATCGTTTTGGGGTGAGCTAGAAGCTCAGCGAGTAACCAGTAAAAGCAGTCATCAAATATATTTCACAATAAAGCATTTCAATGATGTCATGATTCCAAGATCAAATGTACGTTTATTGCTCGCGTGAGCCAGTGAAATCATTGCACTTGAACACCCAACGCTCAAATAGATCATTTGACATTAACAGTGAGAGGGAGCCCCTTTTTGAGCTCCAGATAACATGAACATGAACCATAAACAGGGTGGAGACGTTGGTGTCCAGCACAAGACTTTCCCAGAACTCGTTGAAGCCAAAATCATATCATGAATTCACATGCAAGCACGCATGAGATGCCGTCGAGTAAATAATGCAAGAAACATTTCAATAATAACTTTGAAAACAGTTTAGGGTCACTCACCTCCATGGCTCAGAAACCATCCATCAAATATCATCGCCTTACTCAAATCCAAGCCTTAGATCACAAACGCAAAGCAATCAAGCCCTTTAAAAGTTCGGACAGCACTTCCCCTAAATTTGCTTACTTTTGCAGCCGTCATGGCTTCATTATATTTCTCATTCAAATCCAAAGGTACACACACAACAACAAGTTCATTCAATAGCCATTCAGCAAGCTTCCAGAAGTACAAATATAAGTCAAGCTAGGGAAAAGTCCGGAAATGAAAGTTAAGCTCAAACCCAGAAAAACAGTTTTTGACATCATTTTGCGGTAATGGCACCAAAGGCACTACGATTATCGGATGAAGGTCCAAGAACCACCGTTTCGAAGCTAAGAGATCGGGCTACAATGTTGAAGAAGGCAAATCTGTCCAGTATCGAGTGTAACCAGGTCAAAAATGCAAGATACTACACAAGAACCGCAAAAACAGGTTCACCAATCGCATTGTGGTGCAAACATCATGAATCAACCTACCTAAGTCCAAATCCAGAAATTCCAAAGCCATCCGAAAGCGAAGAAACAGGGCTACATTTCATCAGAAGACCTCAACAACCAATTCGGAAGCATTCCCAACCAAAATAATCAATTACAGACGCAATTCTCACATTCGGGTAAAACCAGGGCAGCAAGGGTAATTCCGTCTTTTCGCAAGATACAAGGCTCGGATTGACCTGAAAATTAGAAAATTTTCGGGTTCCCACACTCGTTCTTTCGGGGCGTCACAAACTTCCCTCCTTAAAAGAATGTCGTCCTCGACTTTCCATCTTGTACCAATCAAGTCGAGACATCCCGCAAGAATCACTAATATTTCAGACCAAACCCACAGTCCGGCATCCTAAAATTCAAGCCTAGGATACACTACAAGAATCTGAAGCCTAAGCTCTGATACCAACTGTGACGGCCCCACCTCCCCCTAAGGCGAACCAAAGGGTTCGGCGGGCCGCCTGCCCAGCTCTCGCCGGGACTCAGTCGTTCACTACAATCCTCAAATGAATTACAATATAAATCTCAAATATTACAACATGTTCTTCAATAATTACATGTCATAAGCGAAGCGGAAACTAAATTTTCAACTATACATCAAATGATTCCAAATCCAAACTGTACAAGATATATGCCATCCAGCCACATGAATAAGTACTACTCGCCCTTCCTTCGCCTTGAGCCCTGTGGAGGGGAATAAAATCGTTTTGGGGTGAGCTAGAAGCTCAGCGAGTAACCAGTAAAAGCAGTCATCAAATATATTTCACAATAATGCATTTCAATGATGTCATGATTCCAAGATCAAATGTACGTTTATTGCTCGCGTGAGCCAGTGAAATCATTGCACTTGAACACCCAACGCTCAAATAGATCATTTGACATTAACAGTGAGAGGGAGCCCCTTTTTGAGCTCCAGATAACATGAACATGAACCATAAACAGGGTGGAGACGTTGGTGTCCAGCACAAGACTTTCCCAGAACTCGTTGAAGCCAAAATCATATCATGAATTCACATGCAAGCACGCATGAGATGCCGTCGAGTAAATAATGCAAGAAACATTTCAATAATAACTTTGAAAACAGTTTAGGGTCACTCACCTCCATGGCTCAGAAACCATCCATCAAATATCATCGCCTTACTCAAATCCAAGCCTTAGATCACAAACGCAAAGCAATCAAGCCCTTTAAAAGTTCGGACAGCACTTCCCCTAAATTTGCTTACTTTTGCAGCCGTCATGGCTTCATTATATTTCTCATTCAAATCCAAAGGTACACACACAACAACAAGTTCATTCAATAGCCATTCAGCAAGCTTCCAGAAGTACAAATATAAGTCAAGCTAGGGAAAAGTCCGGAAATGAAAGTTAAGCTCAAACCCAGAAAAACAGTTTTTGACATCATTTTGCGGTAATGGCACCAAAGGCACTACGATTATCGGATGAAGGTCCAAGAACCACCGTTTCGAAGCTAAGAGATCGGGCTACAATGTTGAAGAAGGCAAATCTGTCCAGTATCGAGTGTAACCAGGTCAAAAATGCAAGATACTACACAAGAACCGCAAAAACAGGTTCACCAATCGCATTGTGGTGCAAACATCATGAATCAACCTACCTAAGTCCAAATCCAGAAATTCCAAAGCCATCCGAAAGCGAAGAAACAGGGCTACATTTCATCAGAAGACCTCAACAACCAATTCGGAAGCATTCCCAACCAAAATAATCAATTACAGACGCAATTCTCACATTCGGGTAAAACCAGGGCAGCAAGGGTAATTCCGTCTTTTCGCAAGATACAAGGCTCGGATTGACCTGAAAATTAGAAAATTTTCGGGTTCCCACACTCGTTCTTTCGGGGCGTCACAAACTTCCCTCCTTAAAAGAATGTCGTCCTCGACTTTCCATCTTGTACCAATCAAGTCGAGACATCCCGCAAGAATCACTAATATTTCAGACCAAACCCACAGTCCGGCATCCTAAAATTCAAGCCTAGGATACACTACAAGAATCTGAAGCCTAAGCTCTGATACCAACTGTGACGGCCCCACCTCCCCCTAAGGCGAACCAAAGGGTTCGGCGGGCCGCCTGCCCAGCTCTCGCCGGGACTCAGTCGTTCACTACAATCCTCAAATGAATTACAATATAAATCTCAAATATTACAACATGTTCTTCAATAATTACATGTCATAAGCGAAGCGGAAACTAAATTTTCAACTATACATCAAATGATTCCAAATCCAAACTGTACAAGATATATGCCATCCAGCCACATGAATAAGTACTACTCGCCCTTCCTTCGCCTTGAGCCCTGTGGAGGGGAATAAAATCGTTTTGGGGTGAGCTAGAAGCTCAGCGAGTAACCAGTAAAAGCAGTCATCAAATATATTTCACAATAAAGCATTTCAATGATGTCATGATTCCAAGATCAAATGTACGTTTATTGCTCGCGTGAGCCAGTGAAATCATTGCACTTGAACACCCAACGCTCAAATAGATCATTTGACATTAACAGTGAGAGGGAGCCCCTTTTTGAGCTCCAGATAACATGAACATGAACCATAAACAGGGTGGAGACGTTGGTGTCCAGCACAAGACTTTCCCAGAACTCGTTGAAGCCAAAATCATATCATGAATTCACATGCAAGCACGCATGAGATGCCGTCGAGTAAATAATGCAAGAAACATTTCAATAATAACTTTGAAAACAGTTTAGGGTCACTCACCTCCATGGCTCAGAAACCATCCATCAAATATCATCGCCTTACTCAAATCCAAGCCTTAGATCACAAACGCAAAGCAATCAAGCCCTTTAAAAGTTCGGACAGCACTTCCCCTAAATTTGCTTACTTTTGCAGCCGTCATGGCTTCATTATATTTCTCATTCAAATCCAAAGGTACACACACAACAACAAGTTCATTCAATAGCCATTCAGCAAGCTTCCAGAAGTACAAATATAAGTCAAGCTAGGGAAAAGTCCGGAAATGAAAGTTAAGCTCAAACCCAGAAAAACAGTTTTTGACATCATTTTGCGGTAATGGCACCAAAGGCACTACGATTATCGGATGAAGGTCCAAGAACCACCGTTTCGAAGCTAAGAGATCGGGCTACAATGTTGAAGAAGGCAAATCTGTCCAGTATCGAGTGTAACCAGGTCAAAAATGCAAGATACTACACAAGAACCGCAAAAACAGGTTCACCAATCGCATTGTGGTGCAAACATCATGAATCAACCTACCTAAGTCCAAATCCAGAAATTCCAAAGCCATCCGAAAGCGAAGAAACAGGGCTACATTTCATCAGAAGACCTCAACAACCAATTCGGAAGCATTCCCAACCAAAATAATCAATTACAGACGCAATTCTCACATTCGGGTAAAACCAGGGCAGCAAGGGTAATTCCGTCTTTTCGCAAGATACAAGGCTCGGATTGACCTGAAAATTAGAAAATTTTCGGGTTCCCACACTCATTCTTTCGGGGCGTCACAAACTTCCCTCCTTAAAAGAATGTCGTCCTCGACTTTCCATCTTGTACCAATCAAGTCGAGACATCCCGCAAGAATCACTAATATTTCAGACCAAACCCACAGTCCGGCATCCTAAAATTCAAGCCTAGGATACACTACAAGAATCTGAAGCCTAAGCTCTGATACCAACTGTGACGGCCCCACCTCCCCCTAAGGCGAACCAAAGGGTTCGGCGGGCCGCCTGCCCAGCTCTCGCCGGGACTCAGTCGTTCACTACAATCCTCAAATGAATTACAATATAAATCTCAAATATTACAACATGTTCTTCAATAATTACATGTCATAAGCGAAGCGGAAACTAAATTTTCAACTATACATCAAATGATTCCAAATCCAAACTGTACAAGATATATGCCATCCAGCCACATGAATAAGTACTACTCGCCCTTCCTTCGCCTTGAGCCCTGTGGAGGGGAATAAAATCGTTTTGGGGTGAGCTAGAAGCTCAGCGAGTAACCAGTAAAAGCAGTCATCAAATATATTTCACAATAAAGCATTTCAATGATGTCATGATTCCAAGATCAAATGTACGTTTATTGCTCGCGTGAGCCAGTGAAATCATTGCACTTGAACACCCAACGCTCAAATAGATCATTTGACATTAACAGTGAGAGGGAGCCCCTTTTTGAGCTCCAGATAACATGAACATGAACCATAAACAGGGTGGAGACGTTGGTGTCCAGCACAAGACTTTCCCAGAACTCGTTGAAGCCAAAATCATATCATGAATTCACATGCAAGCACGCATGAGATGCCGTCGAGTAAATAATGCAAGAAACATTTCAATAATAACTTTGAAAACAGTTTAGGGTCACTCACCTCCATGGCTCAGAAACCATCCATCAAATATCATCGCCTTACTCAAATCCAAGCCTTAGATCACAAACGCAAAGCAATCAAGCCCTTTAAAAGTTCGGACAGCACTTCCCCTAAATTTGCTTACTTTTGCAGCCGTCATGGCTTCATTATATTTCTCATTCAAATCCAAAGGTACACACACAACAACAAGTTCATTCAATAGCCATTCAGCAAGCTTCCAGAAGTACAAATATAAGTCAAGCTAGGGAAAAGTCCGGAAATGAAAGTTAAGCTCAAACCCAGAAAAACAGTTTTTGACATCATTTTGCGGTAATGGCACCAAAGGCACTACGATTATCGGATGAAGGTCCAAGAACCACCGTTTCGAAGCTAAGAGATCGGGCTACAATGTTGAAGAAGGCAAATCTGTCCAGTATCGAGTGTAACCAGGTCAAAAATGCAAGATACTACACAAGAACCGCAAAAACAGGTTCACCAATCGCATTGTGGTGCAAACATCATGAATCAACCTACCTAAGTCCAAATCCAGAAATTCCAAAGCCATCCGAAAGCGAAGAAACAGGGCTACATTTCATCAGAAGACCTCAACAACCAATTCGGAAGCATTCCCAACCAAAATAATCAATTACAGACGCAATTCTCACATTCGGGTAAAACCAGGGCAGCAAGGGTAATTCCGTCTTTTCGCAAGATACAAGGCTCGGATTGACCTGAAAATTAGAAAATTTTCGGGTTCCCACACTCATTCTTTCGGGGCGTCACAAACTTCCCTCCTTAAAAGAATGTCGTCCTCGACTTTCCATCTTGTACCAATCAAGTCGAGACATCCCGCAAGAATCACTAATATTTCAGACCAAACCCACAGTCCGGCATCCTAAAATTCAAGCCTAGGATACACTACAAGAATCTGAAGCCTAAGCTCTGATACCAACTGTGACGGCCCCACCTCCCCCTAAGGCGAACCAAAGGGTTCGGCGGGCCGCCTGCCCAGCTCTCGCCGGGACTCAGTCGTTCACTACAATCCTCAAATGAATTACAATATAAATCTCAAATATTACAACATGTTCTTCAATAATTACATGTCATAAGCGAAGCGGAAACTAAATTTTCAACTATACATCAAATGATTCCAAATCCAAACTGTACAAGATATATGCCATCCAGCCACATGAATAAGTACTACTCGCCCTTCCTTCGCCTTGAGCCCTGTGGAGGGGAATAAAATCGTTTTGGGGTGAGCTAGAAGCTCAGCGAGTAACCAGTAAAAGCAGTCATCAAATATATTTCACAATAAAGCATTTCAATGATGTCATGATTCCAAGATCAAATGTACGTTTATTGCTCGCGTGAGCCAGTGAAATCATTGCACTTGAACACCCAACGCTCAAATAGATCATTTGACATTAACAGTGAGAGGGAGCCCCTTTTTGAGCTCCAGATAACATGAACATGAACCATAAACAGGGTGGAGACGTTGGTGTCCAGCACAAGACTTTCCCAGAACTCATTGAAGCCAAAATCATATCACGAATTCACATGCAAGCACGCATGAGATGCCGTCGAGTAAATAATGCAAGAAACATTTCAATAATAACTTTGAAAACAGTTTAGGGTCACTCACCTCCATGGCTCAGAAACCATCCATCAAATATCATCGCCTTACTCAAATCCAAGCCTTAGATCACAAACGCAAAGCAATCAAGCCCTTTAAAAGTTCGGACAGCACTTCCCCTAAATTTGCTTACTTTTGCAGCCGTCATGGCTTCATTATATTTCTCATTCAAATCCAAAGGTACACACACAACAACAAGTTCATTCAATAGCCATTCAGCAAGCTTCCAGAAGTACAAATATAAGTCAAGCTAGGGAAAAGTCCGGAAATGAAAGTTAAGCTCAAACCCAGAAAAACAGTTTTTGACATCATTTTGCGGTAATGGCACCAAAGGCACTACGATTATCGGATGAAGGTCCAAGAACCACCGTTTCGAAGCTAAGAGATCGGGCTACAATGTTGAAGAAGGCAAATCTGTCCAGTATCGAGTGTAACCAGGTCAAAAATGCAAGATACTACACAAGAACCGCAAAAACAGGTTCACCAATCGCATTGTGGTGCAAACATCATGAATCAACCTACCTAAGTCCAAATCCAGAAATTCCAAAGCCATCCGAAAGCGAAGAAACAGGGCTACATTTCATCAGAAGACCTCAACAACCAATTCGGAAGCATTCCCAACCAAAATAATCAATTACAGACGCAATTCTCACATTCGGGTAAAACCAGGGCAGCAAGGGTAATTCCGTCTTTTCACAAGATACAAGGCTCGGATTGACCTGAAAATTAGAAAATTTTCGGGTTCTCACACTCATTCTTTCGGGGCGTCACAAACATCCCTCCTTAAAAGAATGTCGTCCTCGACATTCCATCTTGTACCAATCAAGTCGAGACATCCAGCAAGAATCACTAATATTTCAGACCAAACCCACAGTCCGGCATCCTAAAATTCAAGCCTAGGATACACTACAAGAATCTGAAACCTAAGCTCTGATACCAACTGTGACGGCCCCACCTCCCCCTAAGGCGAACCAAAGGGTTCGGCGGGCCGCCTGCCCAGCTCTCGCCGGGACTCAGTCGTTCACTACAATCCTCAAATGAATTACAATATAAATCTCAAATATTACAACATGTTCTTCAATAATTACATGTCATAAGCGAAGCGGAAACTAAATTTTCAACTATACATCAAATGATTCCAAATCCAAACTGTACAAGATATATGCCATCCAGCCACATGAATAAGTACTACTCGCCCTTCCTTCGCCTTGAGCCCTGTGGAGGGGAATAAAATCGTTTTAGGGTGAGCTAGAAGCTCAGCGAGTAACCAGTAAAATCAGTCATCAAATATATTTCACAATAATGCATTTCAATGATGTCATGATTCCAAGATCAAATGTACGTTTATTGCTCGCGTGAGCCAGTGAAATCATTGCACTTGAACACCCAACGCTCAAATAGATCATTTGACATTAACAGTGAGAGGGAGCCCCTTTTTGAGCTCCAGATAACATGAACATGAACCATAAACAGGGTGGATACGTTGGTGTCCAGCACAAGACTTTCCCAGAACTCGTTGAAGCCAAAATCATATCATGAATTCACATGCAAGCACGCATGAGATGCCGTCGAGTAAATAATGCAAGAAACATTTCAATAATAACTTTGAAAACAGTTTAGGGTCACTCACCTCCATGGCTCAGAAACCATCCATCAAATATCATCGCCTTACTCAAATCCAAGCCTTAGATCACAAACGCAAAGCAATCAAGCCCTTTAAAAGTTCGGACAGCACTTCCCCTAAATTTGCTTACTTTTGCAGCCGTCATGGCTTCATTATATTTCTCATTCAAATCCAAAGGTACACACACAACAACAAGTTCATTCAATAGCCATTCAGCAAGCTTCCAGAAGTACAAATATAAGTCAAGCTAGGGAAAAGTCCGGAAATGAAAGTTAAGCTCAAACCCAGAAAAACAGTTTTTGACATCATTTTACGGTAATGGCACCAAAGGCACTACGATTATCGGATGAAAGTCCAAGAACCACCGTTTCGAAGCTAAGAGATCGGGCTACAATGTTGAAGAAGGCAAATCTGTCCAGTATCGAGTGTAACCAGGTCAAAAATGCAAGATACTACACAAGAACCGCAAAAACAGGTTCACCAATCGCATTGTGGTGCAAACATCATGAATCAACCTACCTAAGTCCAAATCCAGAAATTCCAAAGCCATCCGAAAGCGAAGAAACAGGGCTACATTTCATCAGAAGATCTCAACAACCAATTCGGAAGCATTCCCAACCAAAATAATCAATTACAGACGCAATTCTCACATTCGGGTAAAACCAGGGCAGCAAGGGTAATTCCGTCTTTTCGCAAGATACAAGGCTCGGATTGACCTGAAAATTAGAAAATTTTCGGGTTCCCACACTCATTCTTTCGGGGCGTCACAAACTTCCCTCCTTAAAAGAATGTCGTCCTCGACTTTCCATCTTGTACCAATCAAGTCGAGACATCCCGCAAGAATCACTAATATTTCAGACCAAACCCACAGTCCGGCATCCTAAAATTCAAGCCTAGGATACACTACAAGAATCTGAAGCCTAAGCTCTGATACCAACTGTGACGGCCCCACCTCCCCCTAAGGCGAACCAAAGGGTTCGGCGGGCCTTCTGCCCAGCTCTCGCCAGGACTCAGTCGTTCACTACAATCCTCAAATGAATTACAATATAAATCTCAAATATTACAACATGTTCTTCAATAATTACATGTCATAAGCGAAGCGGAAACTAAATTTTCAACTATACATCAAATGATTCCAAATCCAAACTGTACAAGATATATGCCATCCAGCCACATGAATAAGTACTACTCGCCCTTCCTTCGCCTTGAGCCCTGTGGAGGGGAATAAAATCGTTTTGGGGTGAGCTAGAAGCTCAGCGAGTAACCAGTAAAAGCAGTCATCAAATATATTTCACAATAAAGCATTTCAATGATGTCATGATTCCAAGATCAAATGTACGTTTATTGCTCGCGTGAGCCAGTGAAATCATTGCACTTGAACACCCAACGCTCAAATAGATCATTTGACATTAACAGTGAGAGGGAGCCCCTTTTTGAGCTCCAGATAACATGAACATGAACCATAAACAGGGTGGAGACGTTGGTGTCCAGCACAAGACTTTCCCAGAACTCATTGAAGCCAAAATCATATCACGAATTCACATGCAAGCACGCATGAGATGCCGTCGAGTAAATAATGCAAGAAACATTTCAATAATAACTTTGAAAACAGTTTAGGGTCACTCACCTCCATGGCTCAGAAACCATCCATCAAATATCATCGCCTTACTCAAATCCAAGCCTTAGATCACAAACGCAAAGCAATCAAGCCCTTTAAAAGTTCGGACAGCACTTCCCCTAAATTTGCTTACTTTTGCAGCCGTCATGGCTTCATTATATTTCTCATTCAAATCCAAAGGTACACACACAACAACAAGTTCATTCAATAGCCATTCAGCAAGCTTCCAGAAGTACAAATATAAGTCAAGCTAGGGAAAAGTCCGGAAATGAAAGTTAAGCTCAAACCCAGAAAAACAGTTTTTGACATCATTTTGCGGTAATGGCACCAAAGGCACTACGATTATCGGATGAAGGTCCAAGAACCACCGTTTCGAAGCTAAGAGATCGGGCTACAATGTTGAAGAAGGCAAATCTGTCCAGTATCGAGTGTAACCAGGTCAAAAATGCAAGATACTACACAAGAACCGCAAAAACAGGTTCACCAATCGCATTGTGGTGCAAACATCATGAATCAACCTACCTAAGTCCAAATCCAGAAATTCCAAAGCCATCCGAAAGCGAAGAAACAGGGCTACATTTCATCAGAAGACCTCAACAACCAATTCGGAAGCATTCCCAACCAAAATAATCAATTACAGACGCAATTCTCACATTCGGGTAAAACCAGGGCAGCAAGGGTAATTCCGTCTTTTCACAAGATACAAGGCTCGGATTGACCTGAAAATTAGAAAATTTTCGGGTTCTCACACTCATTCTTTCGGGGCGTCACAAACATCCCTCCTTAAAAGAATGTCGTCCTCGACATTCCATCTTGTACCAATCAAGTCGAGACATCCAGCAAGAATCACTAATATTTCAGACCAAACCCACAGTCCGGCATCCTAAAATTCAAGCCTAGGATACACTACAAGAATCTGAAACCTAAGCTCTGATACCAACTGTGACGGCCCCACCTCCCCCTAAGGCGAACCAAAGGGTTCGGCGGGCCGCCTGCCCAGCTCTCGCCGGGACTCAGTCGTTCACTACAATCCTCAAATGAATTACAATATAAATCTCAAATATTACAACATGTTCTTCAATAATTACATGTCATAAGCGAAGCGGAAACTAAATTTTCAACTATACATCAAATGATTCCAAATCCAAACTGTACAAGATATATGCCATCCAGCCACATGAATAAGTACTACTCGCCCTTCCTTCGCCTTGAGCCCTGTGGAGGGGAATAAAATCGTTTTAGGGTGAGCTAGAAGCTCAGCGAGTAACCAGTAAAATCAGTCATCAAATATATTTCACAATAATGCATTTCAATGATGTCATGATTCCAAGATCAAATGTACGTTTATTGCTCGCGTGAGCCAGTGAAATCATTGCACTTGAACACCCAACGCTCAAATAGATCATTTGACATTAACAGTGAGAGGGAGCCCCTTTTTGAGCTCCAGATAACATGAACATGAACCATAAACAGGGTGGATACGTTGGTGTCCAGCACAAGACTTTCCCAGAACTCGTTGAAGCCAAAATCATATCATGAATTCACATGCAAGCACGCATGAGATGCCGTCGAGTAAATAATGCAAGAAACATTTCAATAATAACTTTGAAAACAGTTTAGGGTCACTCACCTCCATGGCTCAGAAACCATCCATCAAATATCATCGCCTTACTCAAATCCAAGCCTTAGATCACAAACGCAAAGCAATCAAGCCCTTTAAAAGTTCGGACAGCACTTCCCCTAAATTTGCTTACTTTTGCAGCCGTCATGGCTTCATTATATTTCTCATTCAAATCCAAAGGTACACACACAACAACAAGTTCATTCAATAGCCATTCAGCAAGCTTCCAGAAGTACAAATATAAGTCAAGCTAGGGAAAAGTCCGGAAATGAAAGTTAAGCTCAAACCCAGAAAAACAGTTTTTGACATCATTTTGCGGTAATGGCACCAAAGGCACTACGATTATCGGATGAAGGTCCAAGAACCACCGTTTCGAAGCTAAGAGATCGGGCTACAATGTTGAAGAAGGCAAATCTGTCCAGTATCGAGTGTAACCAGGTCAAAAATGCAAGATACTACACAAGAACCGCAAAAACAGGTTCACCAATCGCATTGTGGTGCAAACATCATGAATCAACCTACCTAAGTCCAAATCCAGAAATTCCAAAGCCATCCGAAAGCGAAGAAACAGGGCTACATTTCATCAGAAGATCTCAACAACCAATTCGGAAGCATTCCCAACCAAAATAATCAATTACAGACGCAATTCTCACATTCGGGTAAAACCAGGGCAGCAAGGGTAATTCCGTCTTTTCGCAAGATACAAGGCTCGGATTGACCTGAAAATTAGAAAATTTTCGGGTTCCCACACTCATTCTTTCGGGGCGTCACAAACTTCCCTCCTTAAAAGAATGTCGTCCTCGACTTTCCATCTTGTACCAATCAAGTCGAGACATCCCGCAAGAATCACTAATATTTCAGACCAAACCCACAGTCCGGCATCCTAAAATTCAAGCCTAGGATACACTACAAGAATCTGAAGCCTAAGCTCTGATACCAACTGTGACGGCCCCACCTCCCCCTAAGGCGAACCAAAGGGTTCGGCGGGCCGCCTGCCCAGCTCTCGCCGGGACTCAGTCGTTCACTACAATCCTCAAATGAATTACAATATAAATCTCAAATATTACAACATGTTCTTCAATAATTACATGTCATAAGCGAAGCGGAAACTAAATTTTCAACTATACATCAAATGATTCCAAATCCAAACTGTACAAGATATATGCCATCCAGCCACATGAATAAGTACTACTCGCCCTTCCTTCGCCTTGAGCCCTGTGGAGGGGAATAAAATCGTTTTGGGGTGAGCTAGAAGCTCAGCGAGTAACCAGTAAAAGCAGTCATCAAATATATTTCACAATAAAGCATTTCAATGATGTCATGATTCCAAGATCAAATGTACGTTTATTGCTCGCGTGAGCCAGTGAAATCATTGCACTTGAACACCCAACGCTCAAATAGATCATTTGACATTAACAGTGAGAGGGAGCCCCTTTTTGAGCTCCAGATAACATGAACATGAACCATAAACAGGGTGGAGACGTTGGTGTCCAGCACAAGACTTTCCCAGAACTCGTTGAAGCCAAAATCATATCATGAATTCACATGCAAGCACGCATGAGATGCCGTCGAGTAAATAATGCAAGAAACATTTCAATAATAACTTTGAAAACAGTTTAGGGTCACTCACCTCCATGGCTCAGAAACCATCCATCAAATATCATCGCCTTACTCAAATCCAAGCCTTAGATCACAAACGCAAAGCAATCAAGCCCTTTAAAAGTTCGGACAGCACTTCCCCTAAATTTGCTTACTTTTGCAGCCGTCATGGCTTCATTATATTTCTCATTCAAATCCAAAGGTACACACACAACAACAAGTTCATTCAATAGCCATTCAGCAAGCTTCCAGAAGTACAAATATAAGTCAAGCTAGGGAAAAGTCCGGAAATGAAAGTTAAGCTCAAACCCAGAAAAACAGTTTTTGACATCATTTTGCGGTAATGGCACCAAAGGCACTACGATTATCGGATGAAGGTCCAAGAACCACCGTTTCGAAGCTAAGAGATCGGGCTACAATGTTGAAGAAGGCAAATCTGTCCAGTATCGAGTGTAACCAGGTCAAAAATGCAAGATACTACACAAGAACCGCAAAAACAGGTTCACCAATCGCATTGTGGTGCAAACATCATGAATCAACCTACCTAAGTCCAAATCCAGAAATTCCAAAGCCATCCGAAAGCGAAGAAACAGGGCTACATTTCATCAGAAGACCTCAACAACCAATTCGGAAGCATTCCCAACCAAAATAATCAATTACAGACGCAATTCTCACATTCGGGTAAAACCAGGGCAGCAAGGGTAATTCCGTCTTTTCGCAAGATACAAGGCTCGGATTGACCTGAAAATTAGAAAATTTTCGGGTTCCCACACTCATTCTTTCGGGGCGTCACAAACTTCCCTCCTTAAAAGAATGTCGTCCTCGACTTTCCATCTTGTACCAATCAAGTCGAGACATCCCGCAAGAATCACTAATATTTCAGACCAAACCCACAGTCCGGCATCCTAAAATTCAAGCCTAGGATACACTACAAGAATCTGAAGCCTAAGCTCTGATACCAACTGTGACGGCCCCACCTCCCCCTAAGGCGAACCAAAGGGTTCGGCGGGCCGCCTGCCCAGCTCTCGCCGGGACTCAGTCGTTCACTACAATCCTCAAATGAATTACAATATAAATCTCAAATATTACAACATGTTCTTCAATAATTACATGTCATAAGCGAAGCGGAAACTAAATTTTCAACTATACATCAAATGATTCCAAATCCAAACTGTACAAGATATATGCCATCCAGCCACATGAATAAGTACTACTCGCCCTTCCTTCGCCTTGAGCCCTGTGGAGGGGAATAAAATCGTTTTGGGGTGAGCTAGAAGCTCAGCGAGTAACCAGTAAAAGCAGTCATCAAATATATTTCACAATAAAGCATTTCAATGATGTCATGATTCCAAGATCAAATGTACGTTTATTGCTCGCGTGAGCCAGTGAAATCATTGCACTTGAACACCCAACGCTCAAATAGATCATTTGACATTAACAGTGAGAGGGAGCCCCTTTTTGAGCTCCAGATAACATGAACATGAACCATAAACAGGGTGGAGACGTTGGTGTCCAGCACAAGACTTTCCCAGAACTCGTTGAAGCCAAAATCATATCATGAATTCACATGCAAGCACGCATGAGATGCCGTCGAGTAAATAATGCAAGAAACATTTCAATAATAACTTTGAAAACAGTTTAGGGTCACTCACCTCCATGGCTCAGAAACCATCCATCAAATATCATCGCCTTACTCAAATCCAAGCCTTAGATCACAAACGCAAAGCAATCAAGCCCTTTAAAAGTTCGGACAGCACTTCCCCTAAATTTGCTTACTTTTGCAGCCGTCATGGCTTCATTATATTTCTCATTCAAATCCAAAGGTACACACACAACAACAAGTTCATTCAATAGCCATTCAGCAAGCTTCCAGAAGTACAAATATAAGTCAAGCTAGGGAAAAGTCCGGAAATGAAAGTTAAGCTCAAACCCAGAAAAACAGTTTTTGACATCATTTTGCGGTAATGGCACCAAAGGCACTACGATTATCGGATGAAGGTCCAAGAACCACCGTTTCGAAGCTAAGAGATCGGGCTACAATGTTGAAGAAGGCAAATCTGTCCAGTATCGAGTGTAACCAGGTCAAAAATGCAAGATACTACACAAGAACCGCAAAAACAGGTTCACCAATCGCATTGTGGTGCAAACATCATGAATCAACCTACCTAAGTCCAAATCCAGAAATTCCAAAGCCATCCGAAAGCGAAGAAACAGGGCTACATTTCATCAGAAGATCTCAACAACCAATTCGGAAGCATTCCCAACCAAAATAATCAATTACAGACGCAATTCTCACATTCGGGTAAAACCAGGGCAGCAAGGGTAATTCCGTCTTTTCGCAAGATACAAGGCTCGGATTGACCTGAAAATTAGAAAATTTTCGGGTTCCCACACTCATTCTTTCGGGGCGTCACAAACTTCCCTCCTTAAAAGAATGTCGTCCTCGACTTTCCATCTTGTACCAATCAAGTCGAGACATCCCGCAAGAATCACTAATATTTCAGACCAAACCCACAGTCCGGCATCCTAAAATTCAAGCCTAGGATACACTACAAGAATCTGAAGCCTAAGCTCTGATACCAACTGTGACGGCCCCACCTCCCCCTAAGGCGAACCAAAGGGTTCGGCGGGCCGCCTGCCCAGCTCTCGCCGGGACTCAGTCGTTCACTACAATCCTCAAATGAATTACAATATAAATCTCAAATATTACAACATGTTCTTCAATAATTACATGTCATAAGCGAAGCGGAAACTAAATTTTCAACTATACATCAAATGATTCCAAATCCAAACTGTACAAGATATATGCCATCCAGCCACATGAATAAGTACTACTCGCCCTTCCTTAGCCTTGAGCCCTGTGGAGGGGAATAAAATCGTTTTGGGGTGAGCTAGAAGCTCAGCGAGTAACCAGTAAAAGCAGTCATCAAATATATTTCACAATAAAGCATTTCAATGATGTCATGATTCCAAGATCAAATGTACGTTTATTGCTCGCGTGAGCCAGTGAAATCATTGCACTTGAACACCCAACGCTCAAATAGATCATTTGACATTAACAGTGAGAGGGAGCCCCTTTTTGAGCTCCAGATAACATGAACATGAACCATAAACAGGGTGGAGACGTTGGTGTCCAGCACAAGACTTTCCCAGAACTCATTGAAGCCAAAATCATATCACGAATTCACATGCAAGCACGCATGAGATGCCGTCGAGTAAATAATGCAAGAAACATTTCAATAATAACTTTGAAAACAGTTTAGGGTCACTCACCTCCATGGCTCAGAAACCATCCATCAAATATCATCGCCTTACTCAAATCCAAGCCTTAGATCACAAACGCAAAGCAATCAAGCCCTTTAAAAGTTCGGACAGCACTTCCCCTAAATTTGCTTACTTTTGCAGCCGTCATGGCTTCATTATATTTCTCATTCAAATCCAAAGGTACACACACAACAACAAGTTCATTCAATAGCCATTCAGCAAGCTTCCAGAAGTACAAATATAAGTCAAGCTAGGGAAAAGTCCGGAAATGAAAGTTAAGCTCAAACCCAGAAAAACAGTTTTTGACATCATTTTGCGGTAATGGCACCAAAGGCACTACGATTATCGGATGAAGGTCCAAGAACCACCGTTTCGAAGCTAAGAGATCGGGCTACAATGTTGAAGAAGGCAAATCTGTCCAGTATCGAGTGTAACCAGGTCAAAAATGCAAGATACTACACAAGAACCGCAAAAACAGGTTCACCAATCGCATTGTGGTGCAAACATCATGAATCAACCTACCTAAGTCCAAATCCAGAAATTCCAAAGCCATCCGAAAGCGAAGAAACAGGGCTACATTTCATCAGAAGACCTCAACAACCAATTCGGAAGCATTCCCAACCAAAATAATCAATTACAGACGCAATTCTCACATTCGGGTAAAACCAGGGCAGCAAGGGTAATTCCGTCTTTTCACAAGATACAAGGCTCGGATTGACCTGAAAATTAGAAAATTTTCGGGTTCTCACACTCATTCTTTCGGGGCGTCACAAACATCCCTCCTTAAAAGAATGTCGTCCTCGACATTCCATCTTGTACCAATCAAGTCGAGACATCCAGCAAGAATCACTAATATTTCAGACCAAACCCACAGTCCGGCATCCTAAAATTCAAGCCTAGGATACACTACAAGAATCTGAAACCTAAGCTCTGATACCAACTGTGACGGCCCCACCTCCCCCTAAGGCGAACCAAAGGGTTCGGCGGGCCGCCTGCCCAGCTCTCGCCGGGACTCAGTCGTTCACTACAATCCTCAAATGAATTACAATATAAATCTCAAATATTACAACATGTTCTTCAATAATTACATGTCATAAGCGAAGCGGAAACTAAATTTTCAACTATACATCAAATGATTCCAAATCCAAACTGTACAAGATATATGCCATCCAGCCACATGAATAAGTACTACTCGCCCTTCCTTCGCCTTGAGCCCTGTGGAGGGGAATAAAATCGTTTTAGGGTGAGCTAGAAGCTCAGCGAGTAACCAGTAAAATCAGTCATCAAATATATTTCACAATAATGCATTTCAATGATGTCATGATTCCAAGATCAAATGTACGTTTATTGCTCGCGTGAGCCAGTGAAATCATTGCACTTGAACACCCAACGCTCAAATAGATCATTTGACATTAACAGTGAGAGGGAGCCCCTTTTTGAGCTCCAGATAACATGAACATGAACCATAAACAGGGTGGATACGTTGGTGTCCAGCACAAGACTTTCCCAGAACTCGTTGAAGCCAAAATCATATCATGAATTCACATGCAAGCACGCATGAGATGCCGTCGAGTAAATAATGCAAGAAACATTTCAATAATAACTTTGAAAACAGTTTAGGGTCACTCACCTCCATGGCTCAGAAACCATCCATCAAATATCATCGCCTTACTCAAATCCAAGCCTTAGATCACAAACGCAAAGCAATCAAGCCCTTTAAAAGTTCGGACAGCACTTCCCCTAAATTTGCTTACTTTTGCAGCCGTCATGGCTTCATTATATTTCTCATTCAAATCCAAAGGTACACACACAACAACAAGTTCATTCAATAGCCATTCAGCAAGCTTCCAGAAGTACAAATATAAGTCAAGCTAGGGAAAAGTCCGGAAATGAAAGTTAAGCTCAAACCCAGAAAAACAGTTTTTGACATCATTTTGCGGTAATGGCACCAAAGGCACTACGATTATCGGATGAAGGTCCAAGAACCACCGTTTCGAAGCTAAGAGATCGGGCTACAATGTTGAAGAAGGCAAATCTGTCCAGTATCGAGTGTAACCAG
The DNA here is from genome assembly GCF_036785885.1 of Coffea arabica. Taxonomy (NCBI): domain Eukaryota; kingdom Viridiplantae; phylum Streptophyta; class Magnoliopsida; order Gentianales; family Rubiaceae; genus Coffea; species Coffea arabica. Next base: position 17,473,040 of record NC_092318.1, on the reverse strand, counting down.
GTCAAAAATGCAAGATACTACACAAGAACCGCAAAAACAGGTTCACCAATCGCATTGTGGTGCAAACATCATGAATCAACCTACCTAAGTCCAAATCCAGAAATTCCAAAGCCATCCGAAAGCGAAGAAACAGGGCTACATTTCATCAGAAGACCTCAACAACCAATTCGGAAGCATTCCCAACCAAAATAATCAATTACAGACGCAATTCTCACATTCGGGTAAAACCAGGGCAGCAAGGGTAATTCCGTCTTTTCACAAGATACAAGGCTCGGATTGACCTGAAAATTAGAAAATTTTCGGGTTCTCACACTCATTCTTTCGGGGCGTCACAAACATCCCTCCTTAAAAGAATGTCGTCCTCGACATTCCATCTTGTACCAATCAAGTCGAGACATCCAGCAAGAATCACTAATATTTCAGACCAAACCCACAGTCCGGCATCCTAAAATTCAAGCCTAGGATACACTACAAGAATCTGAAACCTAAGCTCTGATACCAACTGTGACGGCCCCACCTCCCCCTAAGGCGAACCAAAGGGTTCGGCGGGCCGCCTGCCCAGCTCTCGCCGGGACTCAGTCGTTCACTACAATCCTCAAATGAATTACAATATAAATCTCAAATATTACAACATGTTCTTCAATAATTACATGTCATAAGCGAAGCGGAAACTAAATTTTCAACTATACATCAAATGATTCCAAATCCAAACTGTACAAGATATATGCCATCCAGCCACATGAATAAGTACTACTCGCCCTTCCTTCGCCTTGAGCCCTGTGGAGGGGAATAAAATCGTTTTAGGGTGAGCTAGAAGCTCAGCGAGTAACCAGTAAAATCAGTCATCAAATATATTTCACAATAATGCATTTCAATGATGTCATGATTCCAAGATCAAATGTACGTTTATTGCTCGCGTGAGCCAGTGAAATCATTGCACTTGAACACCCAACGCTCAAATAGATCATTTGACATTAACAGTGAGAGGGAGCCCCTTTTTGAGCTCCAGATAACATGAACATGAACCATAAACAGGGTGGATACGTTGGTGTCCAGCACAAGACTTTCCCAGAACTCGTTGAAGCCAAAATCATATCATGAATTCACATGCAAGCACGCATGAGATGCCGTCGAGTAAATAATGCAAGAAACATTTCAATAATAACTTTGAAAACAGTTTAGGGTCACTCACCTCCATGGCTCAGAAACCATCCATCAAATATCATCGCCTTACTCAAATCCAAGCCTTAGATCACAAACGCAAAGCAATCAAGCCCTTTAAAAGTTCGGACAGCACTTCCCCTAAATTTGCTTACTTTTGCAGCCGTCATGGCTTCATTATATTTCTCATTCAAATCCAAAGGTACACACACAACAACAAGTTCATTCAATAGCCATTCAGCAAGCTTCCAGAAGTACAAATATAAGTCAAGCTAGGGAAAAGTCCGGAAATGAAAGTTAAGCTCAAACCCAGAAAAACAGTTTTTGACATCATTTTGCGGTAATGGCACCAAAGGCACTACGATTATCGGATGAAGGTCCAAGAACCACCGTTTCGAAGCTAAGAGATCGGGCTACAATGTTGAAGAAGGCAAATCTGTCCAGTATCGAGTGTAACCAGGTCAAAAATGCAAGATACTACACAAGAACCGCAAAAACAGGTTCACCAATCGCATTGTGGTGCAAACATCATGAATCAACCTACCTAAGTCCAAATCCAGAAATTCCAAAGCCATCCGAAAGCGAAGAAACAGGGCTACATTTCATCAGAAGACCTCAACAACCAATTCGGAAGCATTCCCAACCAAAATAATCAATTACAGACGCAATTCTCACATTCGGGTAAAACCAGGGCAGCAAGGGTAATTCCGTCTTTTCGCAAGATACAAGGCTCGGATTGACCTGAAAATTAGAAAATTTTCGGGTTCCCACACTCATTCTTTCGGGGCGTCACAAACTTCCCTCCTTAAAAGAATGTCGTCCTCGACTTTCCATCTTGTACCAATCAAGTCGAGACATCCCGCAAGAATCACTAATATTTCAGACCAAACCCACAGTCCGGCATCCTAAAATTCAAGCCTAGGATACACTACAAGAATCTGAAGCCTAAGCTCTGATACCAACTGTGACGGCCCCACCTCCCCCTAAGGCGAACCAAAGGGTTCGGCGGGCCTTCTGCCCAGCTCTCGCCAGGACTCAGTCGTTCACTACAATCCTCAAATGAATTACAATATAAATCTCAAATATTACAACATGTTCTTCAATAATTACATGTCATAAGCGAAGCGGAAACTAAATTTTCAACTATACATCAAATGATTCCAAATCCAAACTGTACAAGATATATGCCATCCAGCCACATGAATAAGTACTACTCGCCCTTCCTTCGCCTTGAGCCCTGTGGAGGGGAATAAAATCGTTTTGGGGTGAGCTAGAAGCTCAGCGAGTAACCAGTAAAAGCAGTCATCAAATATATTTCACAATAAAGCATTTCAATGATGTCATGATTCCAAGATCAAATGTACGTTTATTGCTCGCGTGAGCCAGTGAAATCATTGCACTTGAACACCCAACGCTCAAATAGATCATTTGACATTAACAGTGAGAGGGAGCCCCTTTTTGAGCTCCAGATAACATGAACATGAACCATAAACAGGGTGGAGACGTTGGTATCCAGCACAAGACTTTCCCAGAACTCGTTGAAGCCAAAATCATATCATAAATTCACATGCAAGCACGCATGAGATGCCGTCGAGTAAATAATGCAAGAAACATTTCAATAATAATTTTGAAAACAGTTTAGGGTCACTCACCTCCATGGCTCAGAAACCATCCATCAAATATCATCGCCTTACTCAAATCCAAGCCTTAGATCACAAACACAAAGCAATCAAGCCCTTTAAAAGTTCGGACAGCACTTCCCCTAAATTTGCTTACTTTTGCAGCCGTCATGGCTTCATTATATTTCTCATTCAAATCCAAAGGTACACACACAACAACAAGTTCATTCAATAGCCATTCAGCAAGCTTCCAGAAGTACAAATATAAGTCAAGCTAGGGAAAAGTCCGGAAATGAAAGTTAAGCTCAAACCCAGAAAAACAGTTTTTGACATCATTTTACGGTAATGGCACCAAAGGCACTACGATTATCGGATGAAGGTCCAAGAACCACCGTTTCGAAGCTAAGAGATCGGTCTACAATGTTGAAGAAGGCAAATCTGTCCAGTATCGAGTGTAACCAGGTCAAAAATGCAAGATACTACACAAGAACCGCAAAAACAGGTTCACCAATCGCATTGTGGTGCAAACATCATGAATCAACCTACCTAAGTCCAAATCCAGAAATTCCAAAGCCATCCGAAAGCTAAGAAACAGGGCTACATTTCATCAGAAGACCTCAACAACCAATTCGGAAGCATTCCCAACCAAAATAATCAATTACAGACGCAATTCTCACATTCGGGTAAAACCAGGGCAGCAAGGGTAATTCCGTCTTTTCGCAAGATACAAGGCTCGGATTGACCTGAAAATTAGAAAATTTTCGGGTTCCCACACTCATTCTTTCGGGGCGTCACAAACTTCCCTCCTTAAAAGAATGTCGTCCTCGACTTTCCATCTTGTACCAATCAAGTCGAGACATCCAGCAAGAATCACTAATATTTCAGACCAAACCCACAGTCCGGCATCCTAAAATTCAAGCCTAGGATACACTACAAGAATCTGAAGCCTAAGCTCTGATACCAACTGTGACGGCCCCACCTCCCCCTAAGGCGAACCAAAGGGTTCGGCGGGCCTTCTGCCCAGCTCTCGCCAGGACTCAGTCGTTCACTACAATCCTCAAATGAATTACAATATAAATCTCAAATATTACAACATGTTCTTCAATAATTACATGTCATAAGCGAAGCGGAAACTAAATTTTCAACTATACATCAAATGATTCCAAATCCAAACTGTACAAGATATATGCCATCCAGCCACATGAATAAGTACTACTCGCCCTTCCTTCGCCTTGATCCCTGTGGAGGGGAATAAAATCGTTTTGGGGTGAGCTAGAAGCTCAGCGAGTAACCAGTAAAAGCAGTCATCAAATATATTTCACAATAAAGCATTTCAATGATGTCATGATTCCAAGATCAAATGTACGTTTATTGCTCGCGTGAGCCAGTGAAATCATTGCACTTGAACACCCAACGCTCAAATAGATCATTTGACATTAACAGTGAGAGGGAGCCCCTTTTTGAGCTCCAGATAACATGAACATGAACCATAAACAGGGTCGAGACGTTGGTATCCAGCACAAGACTTTCCCAGAACTCGTTGAAGCCAAAATCATATCATAAATTCACATGCAAGCACGCATGAGATGCCGTCGAGTAAATAATGCAAGAAACATTTCAATAATAATTTTGAAAACAGTTTAGGGTCACTCACCTCCATGGCTCAGAAACCATCCATCAAATATCATCGCCTTACTCAAATCCAAGCCTTAGATCACAAACACAAAGCAATCAAGCCCTTTAAAAGTTCGGACAGCACTTCCCCTAAATTTGCTTACTTTTGCAGCCGTCATGGCTTCATTATATTTCTCATTCAAATCCAAAGGTACACACACAACAACAAGTTCATTCAATAGCCATTCAGCAAGCTTCCAGAAGTACAAATATAAGTCAAGCTAGGGAAAAGTCCGGAAATGAAAGTTAAGCTCAAACCCAGAAAAACAGTTTTTGACATCATTTTACGGTAATGGCACCAAAGGCACTACGATTATCGGATGAAGGTCCAAGAACCACCGTTTCGAAGCTAAGAGATCGGTCTACAATGTTGAAGAAGGCAAATCTGTCCAGTATCGAGTGTAACCAGGTCAAAAATGCAAGATACTACACAAGAACCGCAAAAACAGGTTCACCAATCGCATTGTGGTGCAAACATCATGAATCAACCTACCTAAGTCCAAATCCAGAAATTCCAAAGCCATCCGAAAGCTAAGAAACAGGGCTACATTTCATCAGAAGACCTCAACAACCAATTCGGAAGCATTCCCAACCAAAATAATCAATTACAGACGCAATTCTCACATTCGGGTAAAACCAGGGCAGCAAGGGTAATTCCGTCTTTTCGCAAGATACAAGGCTCGGATTGACCTGAAAATTAGAAAATTTTCGGGTTCCCACACTCATTCTTTCGGGGCGTCACAAACTTCCCTCCTTAAAAGAATGTCGTCCTCGACTTTCCATCTTGTACCAATCAAGTCGAGACATCCCGCAAGAATCACTAATATTTCAGACCAAACCCACAGTCCGGCTTCCTAAAATTCAAGCCTAGGATACACTACAAGAATCTGAAGCCTAAGCTCTGATACCAACTGTGACGGCCCCACCTCCCCCTAAGGCGAACCAAAGGGTTCGGCGGGCCGCCTGCCCAGCTCTCGCCGGGACTCAGTCGTTCACTACAATCCTCAAATGAATTACAATATAAATCTCAAATATTACAACATGTTCTTCAATAATTACATGTCATAAGCGAAGCGGAAACTAAATTTTCAACTATAAATCAAATGATTCCAAATCCAAACTGTACAAGATATATGCCATCCAGCCACATGAATAAGTACTACTCGCCCTTCCTTCGCCTTGAGCCCTGTGGAGGGGAATAAAATAGTTTTGGGGTGAGCTAGAAGCTCAGCGAGTAACCAGTAAAAGCAGTCATCAAATATATTTCACAATAATGCATTTCAATGATGTCATGACTCCAAGATCAAATGTACGTTTATTGCTAGCGTGAGCCAGTGAAATCATTGCACTTGAACACCCAACGCTCAAATAGATCATTTGACATTAACAGTGAGAGGAAGCCCGTTTTTGAGCTCCAGATAACATGAACATGAACCATAAACAGGGTGGAGACGTTGGTGTCCAGCACAAGACTTTCCCAGAACTCATTGAAGCCAAAATCATATTATGAATTCACATGCAAGCACGCATGTGATGCCGTCGAGTAAATAATGCAAGAAACATTTCAATAATAACTTTGAAAACAGTTTAGGGTCACTCACCTCCATGGCTCAGAAACCATCCATCAAATATCATCGCCTTACTCAAATCCAAGCCTTAGATCACAAAAGCAAAGCAATCAAGCCCTTTAAAAGTTCGGACAGCACTTCCCCTAAATTTGCTTACTTTTCCAGCCGGCATGGCTTCATTATATTTCTCATTCAAACCCAAAGGTACACACACAACAACAAGTTCAATCAATAGCCATTCAGCAAGCTTCCAGATGTACAAATATAAGTCAAGCTAGGGAAAAGTCCGGAAATGAAAGTTAAGCTCAAACCCAGAAAAATAGTTTTTGACATCATTTTGCGGTAATGGCACCAAAGGCACTACGATTATCGGATGAAGGTCCAAGAACCAGCGTTTCGAAGCTAAGAGATCGGGCTACAATGTTGAAGAAGGCAACTCTGTCCAGTATCGAGTGTAACCAGGTGAAAAATGCAAGATACTACACCAGAACCGCAAAAACAGGTTCACCAATCGCATTGTGGTGCAAACATCATGAATCAACCTACCTAAGTCCAAATCCAGAAATTCCAAAGCCATCCGAAAGCGAAGAAACAGGGCTACATTTCATTAGAAGACCTCAACAACCAATTCGGAAGCATTCCCAACCAAAATAATCAATTACAGACGCAATTCTCACATTCGGGTAAAACCAGGGCAGCAAGGGTAATTCCGTCTTTTCGCAAGATACAAGGCTCGGATTGACCTGAAAATTAGAAAATTTTCGGGTTCCCACACTCATTCTTTCGGAGCGTCACAAACTTCCCTCCTTAAAAGAATGTCGTCCTCGACTTTCCATCTTGTACCAATCAAGTCGAGACATCCCGCAAGAATCACTAATATTTCAGACCAAACCCACAGTCCGGCATCCTAAAATTCAAGCCTAGGATACACTACAAGAATCTGAAGCCTAAGCTCTGATACCAACTGTGACGGCCCCACCTCCCCCTAAGGCGAACCAAAGGGTTCGGCGGGCCTTCTGCCCAGCTCTCGCCAGGACTCAGTCGTTCACTACAATCCTCAAATGAATTACAATATAAATCTCAAATATTACAACATGTTCTTCAATAATTACATGTCATAAGCGAAGCGGAAACTAAATTTTCAACTATACATCAAATGATTCCAAATCCAAACTGTACAAGATATATGCCATCCAGCCACATGAATAAGTACTACTCGCCCTTCCTTCGCCTTGAGCCCTGTGGAGGGGAATAAAATCGTTTTGGGGTGAGCTAGAAGCTCAGCGAGTAACCAGTAAAAGCAGTCATCAAATATATTTCACAATAAAGCATTTCAATGATGTCATGATTCCAAGATCAAATGTACGTTTATTGCTCGCGTGGGCCAGTGAAATCATTGCACTTGAACACCCAACGCTCAAATAGATCATTTGACATTAACAGTGAGAGGGAGCCCCTTTTTGAGCTCCAGATAACATGAACATGAACCATAAACAGGGTGGAGACGTTGGTATCCAGCACAAGACTTTCCCAGAACTCGTTGAAGCCAAAATCATATCATAAATTCACATGCAAGCACGCATGAGATGCCGTCGAGTAAATAATGCAAGAAACATTTCAATAATAATTTTGAAAACAGTTTAGGGTCACTCACCTCCATGGCTCAGAAACCATCCATCAAATATCATCGCCTTACTCAAATCCAAGCCTTAGATCACAAACACAAAGCAATCAAGCCCTTTAAAAGTTCGGACAGCACTTCCCCTAAATTTGCTTACTTTTGCAGCCGTCATGGCTTCATTATATTTCTCATTCAAATCCAAAGGTACACACACAACAACAAGTTCATTCAATAGCCATTCAGCAAGCTTCCAGAAGTACAAATATAAGTCAAGCTAGGGAAAAGTCCGGAAATGAAAGTTAAGCTCAAACCCAGAAAAACAGTTTTTGACATCATTTTACGGTAATGGCACCAAAGGCACTACGATTATCGGATGAAGGTCCAAGAACCACCGTTTCGAAGCTAAGAGATCGGTCTACAATGTTGAAGAAGGCAAATCTGTCCAGTATCGAGTGTAACCAGGTCAAAAATGCAAGATACTACACAAGAACCGCAAAAACAGGTTCACCAATCGCATTGTGGTGCAAACATCATGAATCAACCTACCTAAGTCCAAATCCAGAAATTCCAAAGCCATCCGAAAGCTAAGAAACAGGGCTACATTTCATCAGAAGACCTCAACAACCAATTCGGAAGCATTCCCAACCAAAATAATCAATTACAGACGCAATTCTCACATTCGGGTAAAACCAGGGCAGCAAGGGTAATTCCGTCTTTTCGCAAGATACAAGGCTCGGATTGACCTGAAAATTAGAAAATTTTCGGGTTCCCACACTCATTCTTTCGGGGCGTCACAAACTTCCCTCCTTAAAAGAATGTCGTTCTCGACTTTCCATCTTGTACCAATCAAGTCGAGACATCCCGCAAGAATCACTAATATTTCAGACCAAACCCACAGTCCGGCTTCCTAAAATTCAAGCCTAGGATACACTACAAGAATCTGAAGCCTAAGCTCTGATACCAACTGTGACGGCCCCACCTCCCCCTAAGGCGAACCAAAGGGTTCGGCGGGCCGCCTGCCCAGCTCTCGCCGGGACTCAGTCGTTCACTACAATCCTCAAATGAATTACAATATAAATCTCAAATATTACAACATGTTCTTCAATAATTACATGTCATAAGCGAAGCGGAAACTAAATTTTCAACTATAAATCAAATGATTCCAAATCCAAACTGTACAAGATATATGCCATCCAGCCACATGAATAAGTACTACTCGCCCTTCCTTCGCCTTGAGCCCTGTGGAGGGGAATAAAATAGTTTTGGGGTGAGCTAGAAGCTCAGCGAGTAACCAGTAAAAGCAGTCATCAAATATATTTCACAATAATGCATTTCAATGATGTCATGACTCCAAGATCAAATGTACGTTTATTGCTAGCGTGAGCCAGTGAAATCATTGCACTTGAACACCCAACGCTCAAATAGATCATTTGACATTAACAGTGAGAGGAAGCCCGTTTTTGAGCTCCAGATAACATGAACATGAACCATAAACAGGGTGGAGACGTTGGTGTCCAGCACAAGACTTTCCCAGAACTCATTGAAGCCAAAATCATATTATGAATTCACATGCAAGCACGCATGTGATGCCGTCGAGTAAATAATGCAAGAAACATTTCAATAATAACTTTGAAAACAGTTTAGGGTCACTCACCTCCATGGCTCAGAAACCATCCATCAAATATCATCGCCTTACTCAAATCCAAGCCTTAGATCACAAAAGCAAAGCAATCAAGCCCTTTAAAAGTTCGGACAGCACTTCCCCTAAATTTGCTTACTTTTCCAGCCGGCATGGCTTCATTATATTTCTCATTCAAACCCAAAGGTACACACACAACAACAAGTTCAATCAATAGCCATTCAGCAAGCTTCCAGATGTACAAATATAAGTCAAGCTAGGGAAAAGTCCGGAAATGAAAGTTAAGCTCAAACCCAGAAAAATAGTTTTTGACATCATTTTGCGGTAATGGCACCAAAGGCACTACGATTATCGGATGAAGGTCCAAGAACCAGCGTTTCGAAGCTAAGAGATCGGGCTACAATGTTGAAGAAGGCAACTCTGTCCAGTATCGAGTGTAACCAGGTGAAAAATGCAAGATACTACACCAGAACCGCAAAAACAGGTTCACCAATCGCATTGTGGTGCAAACATCATGAATCAACCTACCTAAGTCCAAATCCAGAAATTCCAAAGCCATCCGAAAGCGAAGAAACAGGGCTACATTTCATCAGAAGACCTCAACAACCAATTCGGAAGCATTCCCAACCAAAATAATCAATTACAGACGCAATTCTCACATTCGGGTAAAACCAGGGCAGCAAGGGTAATTCCGTCTTTTCACAAGATACAAGGCTCGGATTGACATGAAAATTAGAAAATTTTCGGGTTCTCACACTCATTCTTTCTGGGCGTCACAAACTTCCCTCCTTAAAAGAATGTCGTCCTCGACATTCCATCTTGTACCAATCAAGTCGAGACATCCCGCAAGAATCACTAATATTTCAGACCGAACCCACAGTCCGGCATCCTAAAATTCAAGCCTAGGATACACTACAAGAATCTGAAGCCTAAGCTCTGATACCAACTGTGACGGCCCCACCTCCCCCTAAGGCGAACCAAAGGGTTCGGCGTGCCGCCTGCCCAGCTCTCGCCGGGACTCAGTCGTTCACTACAATCCTCAAATGAATGACAATATAAATCTCAAATATTACAACATGTTCTTCAATAATTACATGTCATAAGCGAAGCGGAAACTAAATTTTCAACTATACATCAAATGATTCCAAATCCAAACTGTACAAGATATATGGCATCCAGCCACATGAATAAGTACTACTCGCCCTTCCTTCGCCTTGAGCCCTGTGGAGGGGAATAAAATCGTTTTGGGGTGAGCTAGAAGCTCAGCGAGTAACCAGTAAAAGCAGTCATCAAATATATTTCACAATAAAGCATTTCAATGATGTCATGATTCCAAGATCAAATGTACGTTTATTGCTCGCGTGAGCCAGTGAAATCATTGCACTTGAACACCCAACGCTCAAATAGATCATTTGACATTAACAGTGAGAGGGAGCCCCTTTTTGAGCTCCAGATAACATGAACATGAACCATAAACAGGGTGGAGACGTTGGTGTCCAGCACAAGACTTTCCCAGAACTCATTGAAGCCAAAATCATATCATGAATTCACATGCAAGCACGCATGAGATGCCGTCGAGTAAATAATGCAAGAAACATTTCAATAATAACTTTGAAAACAGTTTAGGGTCACTCACCTCCATGGCTCAGAAACCATCCAACAAATATCATCGCCTTACTCAAATCCAAGCCTTAGATCACAAACGCAAAGCAATCAAGCCCTTTAAAAGTTCGGACAGCACTTCCCCTAAATTTGCTTACTTTTGCAGCCGTCATGGCTTCATTATATTTCTCATTCAAATCCAAAGGTACACACACAACAACAAGTTCATTCAATAGCCATTCAGCAAGCTTCCAGAAGTACAAATATAAGTCAAGTAGGGAAAAGTCCGGAAATGAAAGTTAAGCTCAAACCCAGAAAAATAGTTTTTGACATCATTTTGCGGTAATGGCACCAAAGGCACTACGATTATCGGATGAAGGTCCAAGAACCACCGTTTCGAAGCTAAGAGATCGGGCTACAATGTTGAAGAAGGTAAATCTGTCCAGTATCGAGTGTAACCAGGTCAAAAATGCAAGATACTACACAAGAACCGCAAAAACAGGTTCACCAATCGCATTGTGGTGCAAACATCATGAATCAACCTACCTAAGTCCAAATCCAGAAATTCCAAAGCCATCCGAAAGCTAAGAAACAGGGCTACATTTCATCAGAAGACCTCAACAACCAATTCGGAAGCATTCCCAACCAAAATAATCAATTACAGACGCAATTCTCACATTCGGGTAAAACCAGGGCAGCAAGGGTAATTCCGTCTTTTCACAAGATACAAGGCTCGGATTGACCTGAAAATTAGAAAATTTTCGGGTTCCCACACTCATTCTTTCGGGGCGTCACAAACTTCCCTCCTTAAAAGAATGTCGTCCTCGACTTTCCATCTTGTACCAATCAAGTCGAGACATCCCGCAAGAATCACTAATATTTCGGACCAAACCCACAATCCGGCATCCTAAAATTCAAGCCTAGGATACACTACAAGAATCTGAAGCCTAAGCTCTGATACCAACTGTGACGGCCCCACCTCCCCCTAAGGCGAACCAAAGGGTTCGGCGGGCCGCCTGCCCAGCTCTCGCCGGGACTCAGTCGTTCACTACAATCCTCAAATGAATTACAATATAAATCTCAAATATTACAACATGTTCTTCAATAATTACATGTCATAAGCGAAGCGGAAACTAAATTTTCAACTATACATCAAATGATTCCAAATCCAAACTGTACAAGATATATGCCATCCAGCCACATGAATAAGTACTACTCGCCCTTCCTTCGCCTTGAGCCCTGTGGAGGGGAATAAAATCGTTTTGGGGTGAGCTAGAAGCTCAGCGAGTAACCAGTAAAAGCAGTCATCAAATATATTTCACAATAATGCATTTCAATGATGTCATGATTCCAAGATCAAATGTACGTTTATTGCTCGCGTGAGCCAGTGAAATCATTGCACTTGAACACCCAACGCTCAAATAGATCATTTGACATTAACAGTGAGAGGGAGCCCCTTTTTGAGCCCCAAATAACATGAACATAAACCATAAACAGGGTTGAGACGTTGGTGTCCAGCACAAGACTTTCCCAGAACTCATTGAAGCCAAAATCATATCATGAATTCACATGCAAGCACGCATGAGATGCCGTCGAGTAAATAATGCAAGAAACATTTCAATAATAACTTCGAAAATAGTTTAGGGTAACTCACCTCCATGGCTCAGAAACCATTCATCAAATATCATCGCCTTACTCAAATCCAAGCCTTAGATCACAAACGCAAAGCAATCAAGCCCTTTAAAAGTTCGGACAGCACTTCCCCTAAATTTGCTTACTTTTCCAGCCGTCATGGCTTCATTATATTTCTCGTTCAAACCCAAAGGTACACACACAACAACAAGTTCATTCAATAGCCATTCAGCAAGCTCCCAGAAGTACAAATGCAAGTCAAGCTAGGGAAAAGTCCGGAAATGAAAGTTAAGCTCAAACCCAGAAAAATAGTTTTTGACATCATTTTACCGTAATGGCACCAAAGGCACTACGATTATCGGATGAAGGTCCAAGATCCACCGTTTCGAAACTAAGAGATCGGGCTACAATGTTGAAGAAGGCAACACTATCCAGTATCGAGTGTAACCAGGTCAAAAATGCAAGATACTACACCAGAACCGCAAAAATAGGTTCACCAATCGCATTGTGGTGCAAACATCATGAATCAACCTACCTAAGTCCAAATCCAGAAATTCCAAAGCCATCCGAAAGCTAAGAAACAGGGCTACATTTCATCAGAAGACCTCAACAACCAATTCGGAAGCATTCCCAACCAAAATAATCAATTACAGACGCAATTCTCACATTCGGGTAAAACCAGGGCAGCAAGGGTAATTCCGTCTTTTCACAAGATACAAGGCTCGGATTGACCTGAAAATTAGAAAATTTTCGGGTTCTCACACTCATTCTTCCGGGGCGTCACAAACTTCCCTCCTTAAAAGAATGTCGTCCTCGACATTCCATCTTGTACCAATCAAGTCGAGACATCCCGCAAGAATCACTAATATTTCAGACCAAACCCACAGTCCGGCATCCTAAAATTCAAGCCTAGGATACACTACTAGAATCTGAAGCCTAAGCTCTGATACCAACTGTGACGGCCCCACCTCCCCCTAAGGCGAACCAAAGGGTTCGGCGGGCCGCCTGCCCAGCTCTCGCCGGGACTCAGTCTTTCACTACAATCCTCAAATGAATGACAATATAAATCTCAAATATTACAACATGTTCTTCAATAATTACATGTCATAAGCGAAGCGGAAACTAAATTTTCAACTATACATCAAATGATTCCAAATCCAAACTGTACAAGATATATGCCATCCATCCACATGAATAAGTACTACTCGCCCTTCCTTCGCCTTGAGCCCTGTGGAGGGGAATAAAATCGTTTTGGGGTGAGCTAGAAGCTCAGCGAGTAACCAGTAAAAGCAGTCATCAAATATATTTCACAATAAAGCATTTCAATGATGTCATGATTCCAAGATCAAATGTACGTTTATTGCTCGCGTGAGCCAGTGAAATCATTGCACTTGAACACCCAACGCTCAAATAGATCATTTGACATTAACAGTGAGAGGGAGCCCCTTTTTGAGCTCCAGATAACATGAACATGAACCATAAACAGGGTGGAGACGTTGGTGTCCAGCACAAGACTTTCCCAGAACTCATTGAAGCCAAAATCATATTATGAATTCACATGCAAGCACGCATGAGATGCCGTCGAGTAAATAATGCAAGAAACATTTCAATAATAACTTTGAAAACAGTTTAGGGTCACTCACCTCCATGGCTCAGAAACCATCCAACAAATATCATCGCCTTACTCAAATCCAAGCCTTAGATCACAAACGCAAAGCAATCAAGCCCTTTAAAAGTTCGGACAGCACTTCCCCTAAATTTGCTTACTTTTGCAGCCGTCATGGCTTCATTATATTTCTCATTCAAATCCAAAGGTACACACACAACAACAAGTTCATTCAATAGCCATTCAGCAAGCTTCCAGAAGTACAAATATAAGTCAAGTAGGGAAAAGTCCGGAAATGAAAGTTAAGCTCAAACCCAGAAAAATAGTTTTTGACATCATTTTGCGGTAATGGCACCAAAGGCACTACGATTATCGGATGAAGGTCCAAGAACCACCGTTTTGAAGCTAAGAGATCGGGCTACAATGTTGAAGAAGGCAAATCTGTCCAGTATCGAGTGTAACCAGGTCAAAAATGCAAGATACTACACAAGAACCGCAAAAACAGGTTCACCAATCGCATTGTGGTGCAAACATCATGAATCAACCTACCTAAGTCCAAATCCAGAAATTCCAAAGCCATCCGAAAGCTAAGAAACAGGGCTACATTTCATCAGAAGACCTCAACAACCAATTCGGAAGCATTCCCAACCAAAATAATCAATTACAGACGCAATTCTCACATTCGGGTAAAACCAGGGCAGCAAGGGTAATTCCGTCTTTTCGCAAGATACAAGGCTCGGATTGACCTGAAAATTCAAAAATTTTCGGGTTCCCACACTCATTCTTTCGGGGCGTCACAAACTTCCCTCCTTAAAAGAATGTCGTCCTCGACTTTCCATCTTGTACCAATCAAGTCGAGACATCCCGCAAGAATCACTAATATTTCAGACCAAACCCACAGTCCGGCATCCTAAAATTCAAGCCTAGGATACACTACAAGAATCTGAAGCCTAAGCTCTGATACCAACTGTGACGGCCCCACCTCCCACTAAGGCGAACCAAAGGGTTCGGCGGGCCGCCTGCCCAGCTCTCGCCGGGACTCAGTCGTTCACTACAATCCTCAAATGAATTACAATATAAATCTCAAATATTACAACATGTTCTTCAATAATTACATGTCATAAGCGAAGCGGAAACTAAATTTTCAACTATACATCAAATGATTCCAAATCCAAACTGTACAAGATATATGCCATCCAGCCACATGAATAAGTACTACTCGCCCTTCCTTCGCCTTGAGCCCTGTGGAGGGGAATAAAATCGTTTTGGGGTGAGCTAGAAGCTCAGCGAGTAACCAGTAAAAGCAGTCATCAAATATATTTCACAATAATGCATTTCAATGATGTCATGATTCCAAGATCAAATGTACGTTTATTGCTCGCGTGAGCCAGTGAAATCATTGCACTTGAACACCCAACGCTCAAATAGATCATTTGACATTAACAGTGAGAGGGAGCCCCTTTTTGAGCCCCAAATAACATGAACATAAACCATAAACAGGGTTGAGACGTTGGTGTCCAGCACAAGACTTTCCCAGAACTCATTGAAGCCAAAATCATATCATGAATTCACATGCAAGCACGCATGAGATGCCGTCGAGTAAATAATGCAAGAAACATTTCAATAATAACTTCGAAAATAGTTTAGGGTAACTCACCTCCATGGCTCAGAAACCATTCATCAAATATCATCGCCTTACTCAAATCCAAGCCTTAGATCACAAACGCAAAGCAATCAAGCCCTTTAAAAGTTCGGACAGCACTTCCCCTAAATTTGCTTACTTTTCCAGCCGTCATGGCTTCATTATATTTCTCGTTCAAACCCAAAGGTACACACACAACAACAAGTTCATTCAATAGCCATTCAGCAAGCTCCCAGAAGTACAAATGCAAGTCAAGCTAGGGAAAAGTCCGGAAATGAAAGTTAAGCTCAAACCCAGAAAAATAGTTTTTGACATCATTTTACCGTAATGGCACCAAAGGCACTACGATTATCGGATGAAGGTCCAAGATCCACCGTTTCGAAACTAAGAGATCGGGCTACAATGTTGAAGAAGGCAACACTGTCCAGTATCGAGTGTAACCAGGTCAAAAATGCAAGATACTACACCAGAACCGCAAAAATAGGTTCACCAATCGCATTGTGGTGCAAACATCATGAATCAACCTACCTAAGTCCAAATCCAGAAATTCCAAAGCCATCCGAAAGCTAAGAAACAGGGCTACATTTCATCAGAAGACCTCAACAACCAATTCGGAAGCATTCCCAACCAAAATAATCAATTACAGACGCAATTCTCACATTCGGGTAAAACCAGGGCAGCAAGGGTAATTCCGTCTTTTCACAAGATACAAGGCTCGGATTGACCTGAAAATTAGAAAATTTTCGGGTTCTCACACTCATTCTTTCGGGGCGTCACAAACTTCCCTCCTTAAAAGAATGTCGTCCTCGACATTCCATCTTGTACCAATCAAGTCGAGACATCCCGCAAGAATCACTAATATTTCAGACCAAACCCACAGTCCGGCATCCTAAAATTCAAGCCTAGGATACACTACAAGAATCTGAAGCCTAAGCTCTGATACCAACTGTGACGGCCCCACCTCCCACTAAGGCGAACCAAAGGGTTCGACGGGCCGCCTGCCCAGCTCTCGCCGGGACTCAGTCGTTCACTACAATCCTCAAATGAATTACAATATAAATCTCAAATATTACAACGTGTTCTTCAGTAATTACATGTCATAAGCGAAGCGGAAACTAAATTTTCAACTATACATCAAATGATTCCAAATCCAAACAGTACAAGATATATGCCATCCAACCACATGAATAAGTACTACTCGCCCTTCCTTCGCCTTGTGCCCTGTGGAGGGGAATAAAATCGTTTTGGGGTGAGCTAGAAGCTCAGCGAGTAACCAGTAAAAGCAGTCATCAAATATATTTCACAATAATACATTTCAATGATATCATGATTCCAAGATCAAATGTACGTTTATTGCTCGCGTGAGCCAGTGAAATCATTGCACTTGAACACCCAACGCTCAAATAGATCATTTGACATTAACAGTGTGTCGCGCCCCACTTTTTGATGTGGTGTGAAAGTGGTGTGAAATATGTATGTGAACGTGTGTACAAATGAAAATAAAAGTCCATGGGACTTGAAAATGCGACGGTTTGGCCAAACAAAGTTCAAAAGGGGTTTTTTTTGATGGAAAATGGAGTCGCCACTTGGTATAGAGTTAGGGTGTACCAAGTCACCCAAAAAGTGATTTTTGGAAAAGCGAAGTAAACAATCCCCTTTTTAAGAACTTTTAGGTCTACGTAACCAAAGCGAGGGATCGGGGGTCACATTTGATAAGGGAGAAGGCAAAGGCAAAGCCTAAGGCACTCCCTCACCCTAGCCAAAGCTAGTTGCGTGACTTAGCCCCACTTTTCCTAATTTTTCTACCCAAGGTATGTATCACATGTTGGATATGACTAATGGATGCGAAAAGGAAAGAAAAATGCAATCCTAAATCTAGAATGTTTCTCATGAGGCTTTTAGGTCCCAACCACATGAATTGTGGTGGCCAATAAGGAAAGCTCTCAAGGAAGTCGTGATTAATGCAAGTGAGGACTTAAGTACAAGTGTGCAAGTGTGAGAAAATAAAGGTGTTTTTGTGTGCAAATGAATGAAAATAAAATAGTAGATACATATAAGTGCAATTGGGTGCAATTTGTGAGGTAGAAAATAAAGAAGTGATAGGAAAAAGTATGTGAACATGGCATGTGGAGTGAGAAAAACATAAGTAGTGAAAAATGTTAGACAAAAATGAGAAAAGGGATATGCAAATGGAGGTGCATGAACCTAGAGGAATGCATCAAGTCGGGTACGGGAATGACTCCTAACTTTGCGACTTTAATTTTCCCTTTGATTGGAAGGAAAAACTAGCGTGCTAAGGCTATTGGGTAGCCACACTCGCTCGTTTCCCTTATCGAAAGGGGACCCTCAAGCAAATGGACCCTATAACTAGCATGAGAATGCAAAAGCCTAAAATGAGGGGGAAAAGGTTGGAGGGGCATGCCAAATGCTAAAAACTAAGAAAAATGCATGAAATGTAGTGAAACATGAAAATATGAACTAGCGAGGGGAATCCCTAAGGGTCTAGCGTTGGACTAGCCCATCTATGAATTCCTACTAGCGTTGGACTAGTGGAAATCGGAGCCACAACTAGCGTTGGACTAGTGTGGCGACGTGCATTCATCCATTACATTCATCTATGACTATAGAAAGCAAGTAGACATGCAAATCATCTATAAACACGTAGCACATAACACTTAGCATGCTCGACTAGATGCAAGGGCCTAATAAAGCAAATTAACACGTAGCAACAAAAGCAAGCAATCAATCTAATGAACTTATTACACTTGCTAACTAAAACAAAAGGGGAAGGGGAAAAATGGACCAAAATGCTCGCCAGGCCCTATCTATTACAAGCCAAGAGGTGTACACATACCCCATAAATAAATAAAGAATGACTTAGCAAAAGTAAATGAAATGAATGAGAAGGAAAAGCAAGGAAAACCATGTAGACATGCAATTCTCATTTAGCACGTTGGATCACATAGGGGAGAGACAAAAAAGATAAAAGAAGTTATACCTCCCTTGAGTTGATGCTCTAAATGGAGTGAAATCACTTATTTATCCTTCAAAATAAAAGAAATGGTCAAGGTACCAATTTATTTGGGAAAATTAAAGAAAATAGGCCAACACAAGCTCACTTGGTCATAAAGCCCCTAAAGTCATGACTTAAGTGCAATTGAAACAAAGCATAGTAATTAGTTAAAACAAACAAGCAATGAAGTTGTAGAATTAAAACTGCCAAGGACCAAATTGAGGAAATTATTCAATTGGTTGGGTCATAGCGGCATTAGTTGGAAGCCAAGGGGTCAAAGTGCAAATTTTCTTTTGTTTTAACATGCATGCAGATTACATAGAAGAGCATTTCTTTCTGCACCAATTCAACCGTAATCTTCTTTCCATTTCATCATGAAAGCAAGTTCAACAAGTATCAAAGTTTCAAGTACTTGTTGCAAGATTGAAGCAAAGCATTTGAGTTGACCCAACAGCAAGAGAAAGGGAAGAAATGCGGCAAGAAATGCAAGAGGTTTCATGTATGAAGAAGATGCTACAAGCAACGGCAGCTCTACGATGCCATTGAATGTAAAAATGCAGCAAATGCTCAGAGAGAGAAACTCACGGCAAACATGACCACAACTTGCCAATATCAACCGAACACCAAAGAAAACATAAGTCTTAAGCAAGCCAAAACTTGAACAAACAAAGAAAAATCATTGCTGCCGCAGACTTTAACTACTTGAAACATGGGACTGACCCGAATAAGCTTTTAATCATGGGACTGACCCGAATAAAATTAAAAATCATGGAATGCACGCTAGTGGGACTGACCCACGGCTAGCGACAGGGTAAAATGAAAGGCGCACTAGTGGGACTGACCCAACGGCTAGTGGCGGTACAAAATGAAATGCTCACTGGCGGCACTCACCTCACGCTCCAGTGGCTGTGAAAATGAAATGCTCACTGGCGGGACTAACCTCACGCTCCAGCGGCTGTGAAAATGAAATGCACACTGGCGGGACTAACCTCATGCTCCAGTGGCTGTGAAAATGAAATGCACACTGGCGGGACTAACCTCACGCTCCAGTGGCTGTGAAAATGAAATGCACACGGGCGGGACTAACCTCACGCTCCAGCGGCTGTGAAAATGAAATGCACACTGGCGGGACTAACCTCACGCTCCAGTGGCTGTGAAAATGAAATGCACACTGGCGGGACTAACCTCACGCTCCAGTGGCTGTGAAAATGAAATACACACTGGCGGGACTAACCTCACGCTCCAGTAGCGATGAAAATGAAATGCACACTGGCAGGACTAACCTCACGCTCCAGTGGCGATGTAAATGAAAATGCTTACTGGCGGGACTGACCCACGTTCCAGTAGCGATGTAAATGAAATGCTTACTGGCGGGACTGACCCACGTTCCAGTAGCGATGTAAATGAAATGCTTACTGGCGGGACTGACCCACGTTCTAGTAGCGATGTAAATGAAATGCTCACTGGCGGGACTAACCTCACGCTCCAGTGGCTATGAAAATGAAATACGCACTAGTGGGACTGACCCACGGCTAGCGGCAATGGAAATAAAATGATGGTATGTATGAAGAGGCTGTGTAAGACTTGCTCGGTGGTAGGATACGAACGCACACGTTAATGAGATAAACTCGATGCTAACGGTAGTTGGATGAAACGCACACGTTAGTGAGATAGACTCGATGCTAACGGTGGTAGAAGAAAAACGCACACGTTAGTGAGATAGACTCGATGCTAACGGGGGTTGAATAGAAACGCACGCGTTAGTGAGATAGACTCGATGCTAACGGTGGTAGAATAGAAACGCACACGTTAGTGAGATAGACTCGATGCTAACGGTGGTAGAATAGAAACGCACACGTTAGTGAGATAGACTCGATGCTAACGGTGGTAGAAATGAAAACCATCCCAACATGACTTTTGTGAAGTTGGCGGCATAAAATCCAGGCCCAACGTGACTTTTGTGAATGGTCAGTGGGATAAGACCCAGTCCTGCCATCCAATTGGTCAAGAAATTGAATTTGATTTGTCAAGAAACAAGCAATTAAATTTGATTTTCCAAGAAACAAGATTTGAACTTGATTTTTGATTTTTGACTTTTGAATTTTTCTGATTTTCGAGAGAATCTTTTTCAAAAATAATTTACCCCCAGTGTAGGGCCCTTTTCCCTTCTTTCTTCTCTTTCTTCGGCATCGGCCTTCCACATCATCGGATGCTCTTTCGTCGATTTCAACTATGAATACCTGCACAGGGGGCTTACATGCACTCAAATTTTCATGAAAAGGGCAGCGTGATTGATTTGAAAGTCTTGCTTGACTTTTTGACGAAATCCTCAAACGAGCTATAAAAAATTTTGCCCCAGTGTGGGCTTATTTTGCAAATAAAAATTTTGCCCCAGTATGGGCCCATTTGATTGCAAAAAATTGGTTTGGATGCCTCTCCATTTATTTGAACTGTGTTTCCTATACAGTGTGAAGAAAATGGAACGTCTTGCTTAACTCAACAGAAAATTTCATGATGAATTTCTCAAAATAATGCCAAATTACAAAAGATTTCTTCCTCACTTTAGCATCGATGCTTTGGGTAATGGGTCACCATTTCCTGTTGGCTCTCTTTCAGGACCAATCAAGTGGGCGTTATGTCTGATTTTGAGATGGCCAAGGAAAATGAGAGGTTAAGATTTGTCTGGTTCTTGTGCCCAAAATTGTAATGCATTCAACATCACATCTTAGTGAAAGCAAATAGTTTGTCACCCTTTTTTCTTAAGAAAATTTAGTCAACATATAAGCTTTAAGATTGCAACAAATGGGTAGAAACGATAGCTAAACATGCGAAAACCGGTTATACCCTTATGATCATGAGTGATCGATGGATTTTTATGAGCATAATCCTCACTTCGGATTGTCATGAATGAATAAGTCAACGATGGACTTTATGAGCTTGTAATGTAGCTTGAAAACGGTAGTTAAAGAATAAGATTTTCAAGGCCATTGCACCGAAGATCGCATTTTTTCAACATTGCCCCTATTTTGAACTCAAAGATTTCAGACTTTGTTTGCATTTTCCTCATCATTCACTAGGGATTTCAGAGTCGAGTTTTTTTTTTTTTTTTTTTTTTTTTTGCATTTACTTTTCTTGCTCTACTTTTTGCCTCCTTTTCCTTTCCCTCAACTTGGTGGGTTTTCACATGGCGAGTAGCGTCAACCCCATACCCAGGCAATTCAGAAATACAGCTAAAATTTTTCGGCATCAGAAATTTTCTTGACAGGGCCATTGCAAAGAACAGAAGTCAGGGCTTTTGGCTTTTGTAATGGGGTTTGGTGGGATGCTTAGAAAAGTTAAGGCCTGAAAGCGGATTTCAAAAACAGTTTGAAAAATCTGAGATCGCATTGTTGCGTCAACCCTATTTTAGGGTAAAATCAGAATTTGCCCCAGTTTATGCTCAATTGAGCTTTTTCTCTTTCATTTTCTTTCTTCTTTTGATTCTTCGGCCTTCTGCCATTCTTTTGAAATTTGACAAAATTTGCCCCAGTTTATTTTTTATTTTTTTTTTTGAACTGAGGTTCTCTTTTTTCCTTTTGTTTTTGATTTTGTTGCCTTTCATTTTTTCACTTCTTGAAATTTTCCTTTTCAACTCAAACTTACCCCAGTGTGGGGTTTGCGATTCTCAGGGGTTGTCAAACGAAGTATTTTATTCTGAAGGCTCAAAAAGGGATAATTAGGGATAGAATGTTTGATCGGAAAAGAAGAGGGCCTGACTTTTATTCCGTTCCTTACAATAACTCTGAAAGGAAACTTTCATTAATGGGAAATTTCTGGCATGTATCTGAATTAACTGACTGAGGAAGCCCCTTGTTCATCCATATTTTGTGAAACATAGGCGGTCCGTGCGGACAAATCTCTTCCTTTTCTTTTCTTCTTCTCTTTTTTTTTTTTTTCAAAATTGGAACCCAAGTGGAATCAAATTTCCCCAATTTGCGGTTCCCTCCTTATTCTAGCATTTTTGCTTTTCCCCTTTTTGGAAAATTCTTCAATCTCCCTCCCCAATGTGGGGTGCGATCATATGTGCACTCGAAAAGAACCACCAATTTATTGGTTCAAATGAGGATGCAAGGGATAAATGGTGTTTGGGTTGTAGAAACGATGGCCAGAGTATCATTCTTACACCTCATGACAACCAAAGTACCGAAATGGTCATTAAGAATCCATTCCCCCTTTTTGATATTTGAAAATTTTCCAATGTAGGGTAGTGATCACCAAGGCACTTATTTGAAACGAAATTATTCTTTTATAGGCTCAAATGGGAGAGCAAATGATAAAAATCTGTATAGGTGGTGAAACGAATGCTCGAAGTGTCATTCCAAATTTTCAAAACAAACAAGAATAATGCACATTTTTGCTTTCACTTAGATGTGATTGAATCGGATTAGTCACCGCGGACATTTTCAAGCAAAAGTTGCCCCAATTTTGCGATTTATCAATCAATGTGACTGATTTTATTTTGGGATTAAGTGAAGGAGAAAGGTATCTCATGGGCCTTCTGAGTGACCTCTTTTAATTTTGAGCACTCTTATTGTGTAGCTCGGATCACCAATCTAATGTACACAAGGATTTTAGAAAGCATACACTTGCGAATTTTCAGGCTGGAGGTTGAAAAAATCCAATTTAGTCTTATTTCTTAAAATTCATCATGAAATCTCCAATGAGCTCAATAAAGAATGAAATGTACACGAGTATTATACAAAACAAATAATTGTCTGAACAAAAACTTCATTATTGCCAATGTTTGAAAAATTTTAAAAGCAATACATATGAGAAAAATTCTAAAAAAAAAACTCCTTTGCACATGTATACACATTTTCTCCCTTATCCCATTTTTCTTTGAGCAATGAAACCTCTTAGATGTTTTGCACCAGCGCTTTCAAATGAATTTTCGAATTCACATTGTATGGCCTGCCTAAGAATCAAGTAATACTTGTAATTTTCAAACTCTATCGGATCAAAATTGTTATCAGATATAGAAGAAATATTTCCACCTTGTTGAAACATTTTTATGAATGCAGGGGAAGGGGGAAAACAAAAGAAAAATACCCTGAGTTAGTAAGCGAGAATAAAAAATCGGTATGCATGTCCTATGGGGAAACCCTTTTTATGCCAAGGGTAGGCCTAGCATGAAAATGCAATCCTCTTGGGTAGGCACTTTACCGTACCTGATGAATCCGATCAATTGTTTGAGTGAAAAATGATTTGAAAAATTTGGCGAATTTGGAGTGAGACGAAACATTCGTCCTAAAAAATGAGGACAAAGTCCGAATGAATTGCTTATTTTGATCGACGCATGATGTGTCAAAAGGGGTAAAATGAAATTTGTTTATCTATTGAAAATTGAATGGATAACCCTGAAAAATGAATTAAGCTAATCAAATGAATTGAATGAAATCAATTGATTAAGTGAAATGATGATTTATTCAAAATCGACCGAATTGCCCTGAAAATAGGTAAACTGGTCAAATGGATCGGAAAATTGACTAAATCACCCTAAAAAGGGTAAACTGGTCAAATGAAATTGAACGAATCTGATGATTTGAATTTATTCAAAATTGATTGAATTGACCTAAAAATGGGTAAACTAATCAAATGAATTGAATGAAATTGGTGGTCTTATTCAAAAATCGACTAGATTGCCTTAAAATGGATAGACTAGTCAAATGAATTCAAAATGAACAAATTGATAAAATGGACTGGATGAAATTTATGAATAAAATGATCCAATGGACTGAATGGAACTGACGGCTTATTGCGATGCATTAGTCTATGAGCCTTCTAAAATCAAATTTTGGCCTCAGTTTATTTATCGTCTCAATAGCGAGGAATGATTTGTGAATTTCTTCAAATTAATGTCCTTTTTGCAAGGGATTTTTACCAATTTTGCTTAAAATGGCCAAAAAATGATTGTTAAGTGCCCATATTCTAATGTGCAACAATCGTTTTGCCGTCTTTGAAAAGATCGGATCCTACTTTACCTCGTGCACTACCCCTTTGGATGGTACAAGAAATATAAACGTGCAAGTCTCCTTGGATTAAGTATCCGAGACACAAGGTGGCTTATTCCTAACACGGGATCCCCTAAATGGCATTCCCTTTCTAGGGCTTATGCATAATGCCAGTTTATTAAAGCAGCAAAATGTGCAATTCGAAATGAAACGTGACCTAAGGAACCCTTTATTTGCCAGGGTAGGCCTAAAATGGTATGACTTTATTAATTTATGAACAAAATATACCAAAATTTCTTAAACGTGCAATATCCTATCTACACGGGTAGGCTCTAAAAGAAGGTCATGCCAGACCTCTTATTTGCTAAGGTTTGTGAATGCAATGGGGACACAAAACCAAGAAAAGTTAGTTCAGCCAGATAAATACACATAACACATTGTAGCAATGAAATCAACACAAAGAAATAAAGCAATAAAAGAGAGAAAGGGGTTGGACCCCTCCCCTCGTGAATAGTGTCCCTAATAGGGCAAGGCAGACGCTATCCTAGGTAAAACTATCATGGATGCATGAGGTTGGGGCTCACTAATGCATCTAGACTCGATAAGGCTTCGGCTCCCAAGCCTTCAGACCCAAAGGCGAAGGGTCATCACTCCCAGGGCCTTTGATCGGTGGCTCGAGTGATCCCTTAGATAGCGCTATGGGCGCAGGGCACACCATCCGCCTACCCAAGGCAATCGATCCTAATCCTACAAGGAGGTGTGGGATGGCGCCCACGAAAAAGGAAAAAGAAAGGGTAAATAATTAAAAGCGTATGCACGTATGCTAGTGCTCGTTTGGAGGGGAGGGATTGAGAACCAACGCGAGGCTCTAGGGTAATGTCCCCCACCCAAATGCAATGCAAAGCGCGAGATAAAACAAGTACAACATACATCCAAACAACCAATCATACATACGTGAGTGAGGGAATATCTTGATACGCGCGCGAGGCAAAAAATTCCTAAAAAGGAAAAATGCAACCCTAATATCCAAATGCTATGCATAAAAAGGTTAGAAAAAGGAAAAGAATAGCTAAATCAAATGCTCGGCCCCACTTAGGATGTCCCCAGTGGAGTCGCCAACTGTCGCGCCCCACTTTTTGATGTTGTGTGAAAGTGGTGTGGAATATGTATGTGAACGTGTGTACAAATGAAAATAAAAGGCCATGGGACTTGAAAATGCGACGGTTTGGCCAAACAAAGTTCAAAAGAGGTTTTTTTTTATGGAAAATGGAGTCGCCACTTGGTATAGAGTTAGGGTGTACCAAATCACCCAAAAAGTGATTTTTGGAAAAGCGAAGTAAACAATCCCCTTTTTAAGAACTTTTAGGTCTACGTAACCAAAGCGAGGGATCGGGGGTCACATTTGATAAGGGAGAAGGCAAAGGCAAAGCCTAAGGCACTCCCTCACCCTAGCCAAAGCTAGTTGCGTGACTTAGCCCCACTTTTCCTAATTTTTCTACCCAAGGTATGTATCGCATGTTGGATATGACTAATGGATGCGAAAAGGAAAGAAAAATGCAATCCTAAATCTAGAATGTTTCTCATGAGGCTTTTAGGTCCCAACCACATGAATTGTGGTGGCCAATAAGGAAAGCTCTCAAGGAAGTCGTGATTAATGCAAGTGAGGACTTAAGTGCAAGTGTGCAAGTGTGAGAAAATAAAGGTGTTTTTGTGTGCAAATGAATAAAAATAAAATAGTAGATACATATAAGTGCAATTGGGTGCAATTTGTGAGGTAGAAAATAAATAAGTGATAGGAAAAAGTATGTGAACATGGCATGTGGAGTGAGAAAAACATAAGTAGTGAAAAATGTTAGATAAAAATGAGAAAAGGGATATGCAAATGGAGGTGCATGAACCTAGAGGAATGCATCAAGTCGGGTACGGGAATGACTCCTAACTTTGCGAGTTTAATTTTCCCTTTGATTGGAAGGAAAAACTAGCGTGCTAAGGCTATTGGGTAGCCACATTCGCTCGTTTCCCTTATCGCAAGGGGACCCTCAAGCAAATGGACCCTATAACTAGCATGAGAATGCAAAAGCCTAAAATGAGGGGGAAAAGGTTGGAGGGGCATGCCAAATGCTAAAAACTAAGAAAAATGCATGAAATGTAGTGAAACATGCAAATATGAACTAGCGAGGGGAATCCCTAAGGGTCTAGCGTTGGACTAGCCCATCTATGAATTCCTACTAGCGTTGGACTAGTGGAAATCGGAACAATGAGCCACAACTAGCGTTGGACTAGTGTGGCGACGTGCATTCATCCATTACATTCATCTATGACTATAGAAAGCAAGTAGACATGCAAATCATCTATAAACACATAGCACATAACACTTAGCATGCTCGACTAGATGCAAGGGCCTAATAAAGCAAATTAACACGTAGCAACAAAAGCAAGCAATCAATCTAATGAACTTATTACACTTGCTAACTAAAACAAAAGGGGAAGGGGAAAAATGGACCAAAATGCTCGCTAGGCCCTATCTATTACAAGCCAAGAGGTGTACACATACCCCATAAATAAATAAAGAATAACTTAGCAAAATTAAATGAAATGAATGAGAAGGAAAAGCAAGGAAAATCATGGAGACATGCAATTCTCATTTAGCACGTTGGATCACATAGGGGAGAGACAAAAAAGATAAAAGAAGTTATACCTCCCTTGAGTTGATGCTCTAAATGGAGTGAAATCACTTATTTATCCTCCAAAATAAAAGAAATGGTCAAGGTACCAATTTATTTGGGAAAATTAAAGAAAATAGGCCAACACAAGCTCACTTGGTCATAAAGCCCCTAAAGTCATGACTT
Organism: Coffea arabica; assembly: GCF_036785885.1. NCBI lineage: Eukaryota > Viridiplantae > Streptophyta > Magnoliopsida > Gentianales > Rubiaceae > Coffea > Coffea arabica. Next base: position 17,445,424 of record NC_092318.1, on the reverse strand, counting down.
AAGTGCAATTGAAACAAAGCATAGTAATTAGTTAAAACAAACAAGCAATGAAGTTGTAGAATTAAAACTGCCAAGGACCAAATTGAGGAAATTATTCAATTGGTTGGGTCATAGCGGCATTAGTTGGAAGCCAAGGGGTCAAAGTGCAAATTTTCTTTTGTTTTAACATGCATGCAGATTACATAGAAGAGCATTTCTTTCTGCACCAATTCAACCGTAATCTTCTTTCCATTTCATCATGAAAGCAAGTTCAACAAGTATCAAAGTTTCAAGTACTTGTTGCAAGATTGAAGCAAAGCATTTGAGTTGACCCAACAGCAAGAGAAAGGGAAGAAATGCGGCAAGAAATGCAAGAGGTTTCATGTATGAAGAAGATGCTACAAGCAACGACAGCTCTACGATGCCATTGAATGTAAAAATGCAGCAAATGCTCAGAGAGAGAAACTCACGGCAAACATGACCACAGCTTGCCAATATCAACCGAACACCAAAGAAAACATAAGTCTTAAGCAAGCCAAAACTTGAACAAACAAAGAAAAATCATTGCTGCCGCAGACTTTAACTACTTGAAACAGTTTAATGGTACACCACGGGATACCATGAAACAACAAACGAAACCCCAAAGGTAGTTTAGGCCATTCTGGAAACTTTAGCAGCCCAAAAGATTGATTCTTTCTCAAAAACTGCTGCTACAAAAACCAAAACTTCAAACCTGTTGCAGCAGGCCTTCATACTCAAACGTAACCAAACTAGGATTCAAGCAAATCTCATGGACTTATCAGGAAGAGACCCATAGAAAAACTCCCAAACGCCTCATCATAATCCTATTCTAAGCATGCAAACAAGAATAAAATTTGAATGGGAGGAAAAGCTAGCAAAATCCAGATTTGTTCATGAAACCTTGCAAATTTCTGATTTTTCAAATCTGCAGCATATCAGATCAAACAAGCAACTTGGAGCAGCAATTTCACCAAAACATTAACCATCAGATTTTATTTCCTCAGGACAAGATTAACAACAGCTTTTCAAAAAAATCAACCCATTCGGCTGCCATAAGAATCAAAATAGCAAAGCACGTTCGTAACAAAACAGCAGCAAGATCTTTAGCATATTCAGGGAAGATCTAGGCGTGTATAAAGTAGAAGGCAAAAGAGATTACCTTTGACGTCTTGCGAAGTCTACTGAATAGGGAGCTTGTTGACAAGATTGCGTACGGATGCAAATTTCGAAGCTGCGGATTTCTGATGAAGATCGTCTAAGGGTTCTTCTGCTACCTTTATTCTGGCTGCCACTCTCATCAAACCCCACCTCCTCTCCAGCCGTTAAACAAATCTCCTCCTCTTGAAGCTAAGGCTCTGCAAGTGATGATTGATGGCGATGATGGTTGCTGATTCCCGCCAGTTTCAGCCTTTCTTTTCGCCGCTACTTTGCTCTTCAGGTTTCTTTCTTCAGTCGCCCAAAACCTCCCCCTTTTTCTCTTCGCCCGTCACCTCTATTTCCAAGCCCTTTCTATCCCAAACCCTCGGTTTTCCTGGTTTCCTTTTTCTTCCGTCAAGCCCCTCTGTCTCTTCCCCTTAGCTTTTCCCTCAGCCCGTTTTCTCTGTTTTCCCTCACCTCCAGCCGTCAACTTCAATCCTTCTTCCCTCCGCTGTTATTTTTTTTTTCTCTCAGCCCCCCAAAACCCTTAGTTTCATTGCTGTCCCTTTTCCAGCTCTCCCCGTAACCTTCTTTCTTTTCTCAGCCTGTTTGCTTCCTTCCGTCACCCTATCTCTCTCCTTTGTGGCTGCCCTTCTTTTGCTTTTATATGAACTTCCAGGCTCCTAAACCCTCACCCCAATGGTGAGGATGAAAGGTTTTGTCCTTCCCTCCACATCCAGCCCACATGAATAAGTACTACTCGCCCTTCCTTCGCCTTGAGCCCTGTGGAGGGGAATAAAATCGTTTTGGGGTGAGCTAGAAGCTCAGCGAGTAACCAGTAAAACCAGTCATCAAATATATTTCACAATAATGCATTTCAATGATGTCATGATTCCAAGATCAAATGTATGTTTATTGCTCTCGTGAGCCAGTGAAATCATTGCACTTGAACACCCAACGCTCAAATAGATCATTTAACATTAACAGTGAGATGCAGCCCCTTTTTGAGCTCCAGATAACATGAACATGAACCATAAACAGGGTGGAGACGTTGGTGTCCAGCACAAGACTTTCCCAGAACTCATTGAATCCAAAATCATATCATGTATTCACATGCAAGCACGCATGTGATGCCGTTGAGTAAATAATGCCAGAAACATTTCAATAATAACTTTGGAAACAGTTTAGGGTCACTCACCTCCATGGCTCAGAAACCATCCATCAAATATCATCGCCTTACTCAAATCCAAGCCTTAGATCACAAACGCAAAGCAATCAAGCCCTTTAAAAGTTCGGACAGCACTTCCCCTAAATTTGCTTACTTTTCCAGCCGTCATGGCTTCATTATATTTCTCATTCAAACCCAAAGGTACACACACAACAACAAGTTCATTCTATAGCCATTCAGTAAGCTCCCAGAAGTACAAATACAAGTCAAGCTAGGGAAAAGTCCGGAAATGAAAGTTAAGCTCAAACCCAGAAAAATAGTTTTTGACATCATTTTGCGGTAATGGCACCAAAGGCACTACGATTATCGGATGAAGGTCCAAGACCCACCGTTTCGAAGCTAAGAGAACGGGCTACAATGTTGAAGAAGGCAACTCTGTCCAGTATCGAGTGTAACCAGGTCAAAAATACAAGAAACTACACCAGAACCGCAAAAACAGGTTCACCGATCGTATTCTGGTGCAAACATCATAAATCCACCTACCTAAGTCCAAATTCAGAAATTACAAAGCCATCCGAAAGATAAGAAACAGGGCTACATTTCATCAGAAGACCTCAGCAACCAATTCGGAAGCATTCCCAACCAAAATAACCAATTACAGACGCAATTCTCACATTCGGGTAAAACTAGGGCAGCAAGGGTAATTCCGTCTTTTCACAAGATACGCTGCTCGGATTGACCTGAAAATTAGAAAATTTTTGGGTTCTCACACTCATTCTTTCGGGGCGTCACAAACTCCCTCCTTAAAAGAATGTCGTCCTCGACATTCCATCTTGTACCAATCAAGTCGAGACATCCCGCAAGAATCACTAATATTTCAGACTAAACCCACAGTCCGGCATCCTAAACTTCAAGCCTAGGATACACTACAAGAATCTGAAGCCTAAGCTCTGATACCAACTGTGATGGCCCCACCTCCCCCTAAGGCGAACCAAAGGGTTCGGCGGGCCGCCTGCCCAACTCTCGCCGGGACTCAGTCGTTCACTACAGTCCTCAAATGAATTACAATATAAATCTCAAATATTACAACATGTTCTTCAATAATTACATGTCATAAGCGAAGCGGAAACTAAATTTTCAACTATACATCAAATGATTCCAAATCCAAACTGTACAAGATATATGCCATCCAGCCACATGAATAAGTACTACTCGCCCTTCCTTCGCCTTGAGCCCTGTGGAGGGGAATAATATCGTTTTGGGGTGAGCTAGAAGCTCAGCGAGTAACCAGTAAAAGCAGTCATCAAATATATTTCACAATAATGCATTTCAATGATGTCATGATTCCAAGATCAAATGTACGTTTATTGCTCTCGTGAGCCAGTGAAATCATTGCACTTGAACACCCAACGCTCAATTAGATCATTTGACATTAACAGTGAGAGGCAGCCCCTTTTTGAGCTCCAGATAACATGAACATGAACCATAAACAGGGTGGAGACGTTGGTGTCCAGCACAAGACTTTCCCAGAACTCATTGAATCCAAAATCATATCATGTATTCACATGCAAGCACGCATGTGATGCCGTTGAGTAAATAATGCCAGAAACATTTCAATAATAACTTTGGAAACAGTTTAGGGTCACTCACCTCCATGGCTCAGAAACCATCCATCAAATATCATCGATTTACTCAAATCCAAGCCTTAGATCACGAACGCAAAGCAATCAAGCCCTTTAAAAGTTCGGACAGCACTTCCCCTAAATTTGCTTACTTTTCCAGCCGTCATGGCTTCATTATATTTCTCATTCAAACCCAAAGGTACACACACAACAACAAGTTCATTCTATAGCCATTCAGTAAGCTCCCAGAAGTACAAATACAAGTCAAGCTAGGGAAAAGTCCGGAAATGAAAGTTAAGCTCAAACCCAGAAAAATAGTTGTTGACATCATTTTACGGTAATGGCACCAAAGGCACTACGATTATCGGATGAAGGTCCAAGATCCACCGTTTCGAAGCTAAGAGATCGGGCTACAATGTTGAAGAAGGCAACTCTGTCCAGTATCGAGTGTAACCAGGTCAAAAATACAAGAAACTACACCAGAACCGCAAAAACAGGTTCACCGATCGCATTCTGGTGCAAACATCATAAATCCACCTACCTAAGTCCAAATTCAGAAATTACAAAGCCATCCGAAAGATAAGAAACAGGGCTACATTTCATCAGAAGACCTCAGCAACCAATTCGGAAGCATTCCCAACCAAAATAACTAATTACAGACGCAATTCTCACATTCGGGTAAAACTAGGGCAGCAAGGGTAATTCCGTCTTTTCACAAGATACGCTGCTCGGATTGACCTGAAAATTAGAAAATTTTTGGGTTCTCACACTCATTCTTTCGGGGCGTCACAAACTCCCTCCTTAAAAGAATGTCGTCCTCGACATTCCATCTTGTACCAATCAAGTCGAGACATCCCGCAAGAATCACTAATATTTCAGACTAAACCCACAGTCCGGCATCCTAAACTTCAAGCCTAGGATACACTACAAGAATCTGAAGCCTAAGCTCTGATACCAACTGTGATGGCCCCACCTCCCCCTAAGGCGAACCAAAGGGTTCGGCGGGCCGCCTGCCCAACTCTCGCCGGGACTCAGTCGTTCACTACAGTCCTCAAATGAATTACAATATAAATCTCAAATATTACAACATGTTCTTCAATAATTACATGTCATAAGCGAAGCGGAAACTAAATTTTCAACTATACATCAAATGATTCCAAATCCAAACTGTACAAGATATATGCCATCCAGCCACATGAATAAGTACTACTCGCCCTTCCTTCGCCTTGAGCCCTGTGGAGGGGAATAATATCGTTTTGGGGTGAGCTAGAAGCTCAGCGAGTAACCAGTAAAAGCAGTCATCAAATATATTTCACAATAATGCATTTCAATGATGTCATGATTCCAAGATCAAATGTACGTTTATTGCTCTCGTGAGCCAGTGAAATCATTGCACTTGAACACCCAACGCTCAATTAGATCATTTGACATTAACAGTGAGAGGCAGCCCCTTTTTGAGCTCCAGATAACATGAACATGAACCATAAACAGGGTGGAGACGTTGGTGTCCAGCACAAGACTTTCCCAGAACTCATTGAATCCAAAATCATATCATGTATTCACATGCAAGCACGCATGTGATGCCGTTGAGTAAATAATGCCAGAAACATTTCAATAATAACTTTGGAAACAGTTTAGGGTCACTCACCTCCATGGCTCAGAAACCATCCATCAAATATCATCGATTTACTCAAATCCAAGCCTTAGATCACGAACGCAAAGCAATCAAGCCCTTTAAAAGTTCGGACAGCACTTCCCCTAAATTTGCTTACTTTTCCAGCCGTCATGGCTTCATTATATTTCTCATTCAAACCCAAAGGTACACACACAACAACAAGTTCATTCTATAGCCATTCAGTAAGCTCCCAGAAGTACAAATACAAGTCAAGCTAGGGAAAAGTCCGGAAATGAAAGTTAAGCTCAAACCCAGAAAAATAGTTGTTGACATCATTTTACGGTAATGGCACCAAAGGCACTACGATTATCGGATGAAGGTCCAAGATCCACCGTTTCGAAGCTAAGAGATCGGGTTACAATGTTGAAGAAGGCAACTCTGTCCAGTATCGAGTGTAACCAGGTCAAAAATACAAGAAACTACACCAGAACCGCAAAAACAGGTTCACCGATCGCATTCTGGTGCAAACATCATAAATCCACCTACCTAAGTCCAAATTCAGAAATTCCAAAGCCATCCGAAAGATAAGAAACAGGGCTACATTTCATCAGAAGACCTCAGCAACCAATTCGGAAGCATTCCCAACCAAAATAACTAATTACAGACGCAATTCTCACATTCGGGTAAAACTAGGGCAGCAAGGGTAATTCCGTCTTTTCACAAGATACGCTGCTCGGATTGACCTGAAAATTAGAAAATTTTTGGGTTCTCACACTCATTCTTTCGGGGCGTCACAAACTCCCTCCTTAAAAGAATGTCGTCCTCGACATTCCATCTTGTACCAATCAAGTCGAGACATCCCGCAAGAATCACTAATATTTCAGACTAAACCCACAGTCCGGCATCCTAAACTTCAAGCCTAGGATACACTACAAGAATCTGAAGCCTAAGCTCTGATACCAACTGTGATGGCCCCACCTCCCCCTAAGGCAAACCAAAGGGTTCGGCGGGCCGCCTGCCCAACTCTCGCCGGGACTCAGTCGTTCACTACAGTCCTCAAATGAATTACAATATAAATCTCAAATATTACAACATGTTCTTCAATAATTACATGTCATAAGCGAAGCGGAAACTAAATTTTCAACTATACATCAAATGATTTCAAATCCAAACTGTACAAGATATATGCCATCCAGCCACATGAATAAGTACTACTCGCCCTTCCTTCGCCTTGAACCCTGTGGAGGGGAATAAAATCGTTTTGGGGTGAGCTAGAAGCTCAGCGAGTAACCAGTAAAAGCAGTCATCAAATATATTTCAAAATAATTCATTTCAATGATGTCATGATTCCAAGATCAAATGTACGTTTATTGCTCTCGTGAGCCAGTGAAATCATTGCACTTGAACACCCAACGCTCAATTAGATCATTTGACATTATCAGTGAGAGGGAGCCCCTTTTTGAGCTCCAGATAACATGAACATGAACCATAAACAGGGTGGAGACGTTGGTGTCCAGCACAAGACTTTCCCAGAACTCATTGAAACCAAAATCATATCATGAATTCACATGCAAGCACGCATGAGATGCCGTCGAGTAAATAATGCAAGAAACATTTCAATAATAACTTTGAAAATTGTTTAGGGTCACTCACCTCCATGGCTCAGAAACTATCCATCAAATATCATCGCCTTACTCAAATCCAAGCCTTAGATCACAAACGCAAAGCAATCAAGCCCTTTAAAAGTTCGGACATCACTTCCCCTAAATTTGCTTACTTTTCCAGCCGTCATGGCTTCATTATATTTCTCATTCAAACCCAAAGGTACATACACAATAACAAGTTCATTCAATAGCCATTCAGCAAGCTCCCAGAAGTACAAATACAAGTCAAGCTAGGGAAAAGTCCGGAAATGAAAGTTAAGCTCAAACCCAGAAAAATAGTTTTTGACATCATTTTGCGGTAATGGCACCAAAGGCACTACGATTATCGGATGAAGGTCCAAAACCCACTGTTATTCTTGGTTTTGATGATCACAATGTACTTTGAAATGTTTATCTAACTCTCTTCAAATATAAGTGTTTTTTGCCTATCTAAGAATCAGGTACGAATATGTCAAGAAATGAATATCAACCAAAAGAAGAAGCAAAAACAGGACACTCATATCGGACGTCCGAAGGAATCTGTCGGACGTCCGAAAGGATGAAGAACATCAAGAAGGAAATACTGTCGGACGCTCGTAAGGAAGCATCGGACGTCCTGAAGGATCGGACGCATGCTTCGGACGCACATCAATCTCATCGGACGTCCTAAAAATTCCACAAAGCTTTGATAACTCTCTGGACGACGTTCGGACACAGAAGCTCGGACGATAAAATCCCATCGGACGTCCGAACAACAACTTGACTGATTTTCGGACGATGGGATCGGACGATGACTAAGCTGTAGGACGTCCGACATCCCCAACGGCTAGCTGATTCTTCATCTGCCTTCTATCCGTTGGAAGCATTAATGAAGCCCATTTTAGGTCCCCTTCAAATACAAACGATTCTGAACAAGACAAGGACTTTTGCACACTTTGTTTACAAGATCTCAAGAGATATTTTAGCTTGAAAATAGTCTCCAAAGCAAGATTTGTTCTCCAAGTGGTGTGAATTTCTTGTGAGCATTTCTTTTGTGATTGAAAGTTTCTTTAGTGTAGCTTTGTTGAGGGTTATCTGAGTGATTGTAAAACTTCTTAGCTTGACTAAGTGAGGCTTAGGGCAAGGAGGAAGTGCTCCCTCCATTGTACATCTAGTTGATCATCTTTCATCAAAGAGAAGTTGCTCAACCTAGTGATTGGTCTTCAAGTTTGAGGAAAGCTTGGTAGACAATCGGTTTGATATTCTATCTTATTCTTTTTTGTTTAATAAAATTCTCATTGCGTATCTATACTTGTTTTTCGAATCAATATTGCTCTCTTCTTCTAATCTACTTGATTGATCATTACTAGAAAAGAAGGTAAATTTTTATTAAGCAAAAAATTGCATAAATTTGATTAAAATTTTAATCAACCTAATTCACCCCCCTCTTAGGTTGTCTTTGGGCCTTACAATTGGTATCAGAGCTTGGTCTCCTAGAGATTAAGCTCAAACGGCTTGGAGTAAAGATGACAACCAGTCATGCTATGTTTGTTGAGGGGCAATCTGTTACTAGGCCTCCCATGTTCAGTGGCTCCAATTATGTTAGCTGGAAAGAAAGGATGATTATCTTTTTACAATCTATTGATATTGAGCTATGGTTTATTGTGAGTGAAGGACCGCATGAAGCTAACTTTCTTGATGCAGATACAGGGTTGCTTCGGCCAAAAATGAGAGCTGAAATGAATGCTCAAGATAGGACTAACCTCACATTGAATGCCAAGGCCATGAATGTTCTTTATAGTGCCTTAGATTCAAATGAATCAATTAGAGTAAAAGGCTGTAAATCGGCCAAAGAAATGTGGGATAAGCTAAGAGAAATCCATCAGGGTGGTGACAACGTGAGAGAACAGAAAAAGGCTATCTTGGTCACAAAATATGAATCATTTAAAATTGAACCTCTTGAGGATATTGACAAAATGTATTGCAGGTTCAATGACTTGATCAAAGATCTCGAGGTGTTGGGCAAAGAGTACACCTTGGGAGAGAAGAACAGGAAAATTCTCAATGCATTGGGCAAAGAATGGGAAAATAAAGTGACTGCAATAGAGGAGGCTAAGGATTTAAATTCTGTGCCTATTGAATCTCTCATTAACTCACTAACCTCTTATGAGTTGAAACTGAAATCTAAAGTGCAGGAGGAAGAGAATGATAGAGTAAAGAGAAATATTGCTCTAAAGACTACTCAAAGTGAAGATGATCCAGCTCACTTGGATGATGAAGACTCGGATGGTGATGATAATGATCTTGCTCTCATCACAAGAGGCTTCAAGAGAATCTTGAATAAAAGGAAGTTTAGAAATGGAGGACCTAGCAATCAATTTCAAAATTATTCATCAAATGCAAGGAACAAAGGAAAACAAGAATTCAACAAGAAGCTAGTGGACAAATGCTATGAATGTGGACAGTCTGGACACTATGCAAACGAATGCCCCATGAAGAAAATAAAAGATGGGAAAGCTGATCGAAAGCCAAGATTCAACAACTTCCAGATTACTTGGAATGAATGCAACTCTGAAGGGGAAGTTGAAGAAGAGGAAGAATCAGCTCAAATGGCCTTCATGGCTATTGGAGATAATGAGGTAACTTCCATACACTCTCAATCTGAAAGTGATGATGAAGAAGATGATGATCTTGAATCCTTTGTTGAAAAACTGCATAATGCCTTGAAGGAATCTTATGATAAAAACAAGCAGCTAAAACAGAAAATTGCTTTTCTCATTCATGAAAATACAAGTCTTCTTCAACAAAATAAACAACTAAAGACTGACAATGATTGTCTTGTAAGAGCCGAATTTAATGTTCAAAATGAGCTTGATAGAAAGATAAATATTTGTAAAATGCTGAAGGAAAGACATGGTGATTTGAAGAAAAGAATGGACAACTTGGATGAGACTTTGAAAGCAAAAAAACAAGATTTTCTCAAAAAGAACATGTCATCTACCTTTCTTACTGCTCATCAAAGAACATTAGCACGCAACAAAAATGCACATGGTTTCACAACATATAGAAGAAGTGGATTGAGATATGTCAAACCAGTACATGTTAAGGACTCTTCCATTATGTGTGATTTTTGTTGTCAAAAAGGGCATTTGAAAGAAGATTGCTATGTGAAAAGAAATCTGAACAAAGGGATGAAATGCATGTGGTTAGTGAGATACAATGCTAACTATTGTGGACCCAAAAATTAAAAAGGGTACCAAACATTTTCTCTTTTCAGGAAAAAGGCTCAAACAAGTCCAAATGATTTATTGATAGCGGCTGCTCAAGGCATATGACCGGTGATCCCTCTTTGTTCATAAAGCTAAAATCAAAATCAAGTGAAAAGGTGACATTCGGTGATGATGTGAAAGCTAAGACAATTGGAATAGGTGATGTTGGTAAGGATGGTGAAACTTTTGTTCATAATGTGCTCTTAGTTGATAACTTAGGTTATAACTTGCTTAGTGTTAGTCAATTGTGTGATAAAGACTTGAATGTGTTGTTTAAAAAGCATGAATGCATTGTGCTTGATTCCAAATATAATGTTGTGTTCAAAGGTAAGAGGTTTAACGACATATATATTGTGGTTCTTGATAAAATTGATTCATCTAGCTTCAAATGTTTTAAAGCTTCAAATGATGATCCTTGGTTGTGGCATAGGAGACTTTGTCATTTTAACATGGATTTACTAAAGGAAATTTCGAAAAAGGAACTGGTTAGAGGCTTGCCAAAAATTAGTTTTGAAAAGGATAAAATTTGTGATGCATGTCAATTTGGAAAGCAAACAAAAGTTTCTTTTAAACCAAAGAAGTGTGTATCAACTTCTAAACCTTTAGAACTCTTGCATCTTGACTTATTTGGTCCTACTCAAATCACTAGCTTGGGAGGTAAGAAATACTGCTTTGTGATTGTGGATGATTATTCTAGATATACTTGGGTGATATTTCTTGCTCATAAGGATGATGCCTTCAAGAATTTCACTTCATTGTTTGCTAAAGTGCAAAATCTGCTTGGCTTTAAAATTGTTAGGATTAGAAGTGATAATGGAACGGAATTCAAGTATTGTGATTTTCCAGAATTTTGTGATCATAATGGCATAACCCATGAGTTTTCTATTGCAAGAACTCCATAACAAAATGGTGGTGTAGAAAGGAAAAATAGGACACTACAAGAGGCTGCTAGAACTATGTTAAGTGAATGTAGTTCGCCAAAATACCTTTGGGCTGAAGCTGTAAACACTGCATGTTATGTGATGAATAGAATCCTTTTGAGACCCATTTTGAATAAAACATCTTATGAACTGATTTTTGATAAGAAACCTACGGTCGGATATTTCAAAGTCTTTGGTTGTAAATGTTTTATTTTAAATCTAAAGGAACATCTTGGTAAGTTTGAGAAAAAATCTGATGAAGGAATATTTTTGGGTTATTGTGAGAACAAAAGAGGATATAGAGTCTTTAATAGAAGGACTCTTGTGATAGAAGAAGCCATTCACATAACATTTGATGAAACTAATGATGATAATTCCAAAATGTCGTGTGAGGATGATGATGTAGGTGTTCGTGAAGGAATGGAAAAGCTGAAAATTGGTGATGAAGGAATTTCTAAACCAGCAGCAATGGAAATGATGGATGAAGCTCATAATGATCAAGAAAAGGGTGATGAAGATGAGAATGATGATTCAGTCAAAGACCTTCCCAATGCTTGGAAATTTAGCCAAAATCATCCAAGAGAGCTTATAATTGGTGATCCATCCGAAAAGGTAAAGACTCGTTCTTCATCTAGAAAATTGATAGACAATTTTGCTTTAGTTTCTCTTTTTGAACCCAAAAATATCAATGATGCTTTAAAGGATGATAACTGGATTTTGGCTATGCAAGAGGAACTTAATCAATTTGAGAGAAATAAGGTTTGGACACTTGTTGATAGACCTCAAAATCAACCTATCATTGGCACAAAGTGGATATTTAGAAATAAATTGGATGATAAAGGTGTTGTTGTAAGAAATAAAGCCAGATTAGTTGCTAAAGGATATGCACAAGAAGAAGGAATTGATTTTGATGAAACATTTGCTCCCGTAGCGAGATTAGAATCTATTAGAATGCTTCTTGCTTTTGCTTGTTTCAAAGGTTTCAAATTGTTTCAAATGGATGTTAAAAGTGCCTTTTTAAATGGTTTTATTGATCAAGAAGTATATGTGGATCAACCCCCCGGTTTTGAAAATACAAAATTTCCAAGTCATGTGTTTAAACTATCTAAAGCATTATATGGTTTAAAACAGGCTCCAAGAGCTTGGTATGAAAGATTAAGTGGTTTCTTGATTGAAAATGGTTTCAAAAGAGGTATTGTGGACACCACACTTTTTACTAAGCAAGTGTTAAATGACCTTCTTATTGTGCAAATATATGTTGATGATATTATTTTTGGTGCTACTAATGAGTATCTATGCAAGGATTTTTCCACCACTATGCAAAGTGAATTTGAAATGAGTATGATGGGAGAATTAAATTTCTTCCTTGGACTTCAAATACATCAAGCCCTTGAGGGAATTTTTATAAATCAAGCAAAATATACCAAGGAATTGCTGAAAAAGTTTGGCATGGAGGACTCAAAGCAAGTTGGAACTCCAATGTGCACTTCTACAAAACTTGACAAAGATGAAGAAGGTAATCATGTGGATGAAAAGCACTATAGAGGTATGATCGGAAGCTTACTCTATTTAACCGCAAGTAGACCTGATATTATGTTTGTTGTTTGCTTGTGTGCTAGATTTCAATCTTGTCCAAAAGAATCACATTTAAATGCTGTTAAAAGAATTTTTAGGTATTTGAAAGGTACATTAGACTATGGTCTTTGGTATGCTAGATCTTGTGAATTTGCTTTATATGGATATTCGGATGCGGATTTTGGTGGTTGTCGTGTGGACAGAAAAAGTACTAGTGGAACTTGTCACTTTCTTGGTAATTGCTTAGTTTCTTGGTTTAGCAAAAAGCAAAATGCAATATCTCTGTCTACAACCGAAGCGGAATATATTGCCGCTAGTGCATGTTGTGCTCAACTTTTATGGATGAAGCATACCTTGAATGATTTTGGATTGTTATATGACTGCATGCCTATATTCTGTGATAATACTAGTGCTATTAATTTGACCAAAAATCCAATTCAACATTCTAGGACAAAGCATATAGATATAAAGCACCACTTTATTCGTGATCTTGTTCAAAAAGGTGAAATTTATGTAAATTATGTTTGTTCTAAAGATCAATTTGCTGATATTTTTACCAAAGCTTTGCCATTAGATCAATTTATTCATCTAAGATCAAAATTAGGGTTAATCGAAAAATCATCTTAAATTTTTCATACCCTTCGGACGTCCGAAAGAGGATGAACGGACGTCCGATGATGTTCTTCAGCTATTTTCCCAGAATGCACCTGTTCGGACGAAACTGTCGGACGCACGACTTCGTTCGGCCGTCCGACAGTACAACGGCTCATTTTTTAAAAGTAACTTTCTTAGTCATTTGCTTCAAACTCTTCTTCTTCTATTTCCTCTCGGACAAAAACCCTTTCATCTCTCGCCCTCAAATTCATACCATTCTGAAGCTCTCATTCCCAAATTGACTCAAACAAAACTTTTCCTGATTGATTGCGATTCATTTCTCCTGATCATTTCACCGAATCGCATAACATTTCGTAAATTCCCAAATTTCCCTCAAAACCCTACTTTCTCATAACCGCTCTGTCAAATCTTGTTCAAGGCCTTTTTGTCCCAAAAATTCTGTGTGATTCACTTCCATACTACTGTGTGCATCATTTGCATCCTTCATTCCACACATTTCGCACAATGGTGAATCTAAGAGGAGGAAAGGTCACTGCCGGACGCAAACACCCACTCAGGGATGAGGATGATGATCTTCCTACGGTCAAACGATCATCCAAACGCTTCAAGAGAGGAGCTGTAAAGGGTCGAATGTCACAGCCTACACCACAACCCTCCCCTCAGCCTGAATTTGGACAGGGAACCTCATCTCAACCGCCTCCAAAATCAACCACACTCCCTACATTCTTTGATGATGCTGCAAAAGACAAACACTCCTGGATATCCCAGAAAGGTGTCATTCCTCAACGCACTATAAATTCTTCTGAATTTCGCCAAATAGGTTTAGAATCCATTCTGAGTCTGTTTGCTTTCCAGAAATGGTCACATCTCATTTCTATGCCCAATGTTTATTACCCTGAAATGCTGTATCAATTCTTTGCTAATCTTAGGAAAGGCACTGACCAAACTGAGATTATGTCCAGGGTTAATGGGGTAGACTTAGTCTTTGATTCTGAAATTGTGAATGATATTTTAAAAACTACTATTGAACCTGGATGCAAGAGTAAAATTGTAAATTTCTTTTCCTATGAAGAGCATCCTACTGCTGATAATCATTTTGATGGGGCTAAGATGTTGACTTATTTTAAACGAAGTTTTTCTGCCCCTGCTGATGCTAAACTGAATGATCTTGCCCCTGTGATTCTAATTGCTTTTTCAATCATTTCAAACCTGTTTATGCCTACTGATGGCCATAGAACAGATGCAAACAAAATGGAGTTGTATCTCTTTTACTATTTTCGAGAAAAGATTCGTATTGATTTTGGTTTTGTCATGTGCAAGTTTTTACTTCGCTGTGCCACTGATTCTCGCAGAAAATTATCTTATGGAAAATTTCTTCAAAAGATCTTTGGGTTTTACAAAGTACCAATTCTTGGTGTTTGTCCTAAAGAAGCATCTTCTTATGCCTTTACCAAATGATATTTTGAAAGGAAAAATCTTGTCTTTAAGGATAATCTATGGGCTTATAAGGGGGCATCATCCAGTGAACCTAGGTCTAAGGCTGCACATGATCCACTACACAATCCTTCATCTATTGCACTCACTCCCATTCATCCCAGGAAGTCTGCCACTAAGGCATCTTCCTCCTCCAATGATGAAGTGATTGAGCTCCTTCGTGAACTCAAACAGCATGTTCTTCTTCTAGAACATGGTCTAATGATCACCATGTCCTCTGAACATCAAACAGCCTACCTAGACAAAAAGAACCTTCTTTTTCCCCCACCTGTGGTTGAGGAAGTTTCACATGGCAAAGAGCCACGCCCCACTGATCCAAGTTCATCAATTCCAGACCCGAACTCATCAACTCCTGTGACTCCTCATGGCCCTTCCACATCAGATAAAGGCAAGGCACCAGTTGAAGAAGCTGCTGAAGATGATGAAGAAACTGAAGAGGAGGACCTCTCCCAATATCAGCTTTCTCGAAGGACACCTGGATCCACCTATTTCACCATAGGGTTATTTGCATTTTGTTTGACTATTTCATGTGTTTTTAGTGTTTGTGGTGTTCAACAATGGATATGTAGATATAATGCTTATGTTTATGTTATGTTCGTTTAGTACTTTTTCATGGATGATTATGGCTGTAATGGTTATGGATATGTGGATGGATTTTAAGTATGTTGAATGATGAATGTGTGGATGTGATGAATGTTTTTTGGTTCTCCGTGATATATGTGATTGATTGGCCTTTTGTGATGACAAAAAGGGGGAGAGAACTGGATTGGATTGATTGATGATTTAATTGAAATTGAATTGGCTTGATGGATTGAATTGGTAAAATGTTGGATGTTGGCTGCTTAATGGTTATGTTTTTGGATAATTGATTAATTCGGTAGGGTAGCCAAGTGAGGGGGAGTTTTTCAAATTTTTGCTCTATGATTCACTAAGTAAGGGGGAGTTTTTGTCAATTGTTGTCAATTGGGAAAGGGGGAGCTTATTTTGCAATCATCAAATCGCATTTCAAACCATTGTTTTGTCATCATCAAAAAGGGGGAGAATGTTATTCTTGGTTTTGATGATCACAATGTACTTTGAAATGTTTATCTAACTCTCTTCAAATATAAGTGTTTTTTGCCTATCAAAGAATCAGGTACGACTATGTCAAGAAATGAATATCAACCAAAAGAAGAAGCAAAAACAGGACACTCATATTGGACGTCCGAAGGAATCTGTCGGACGTCCGAAAGGATGAAGAACATCAAGAAGGAAATGCTGTCGGACGCTCGTAAGGAAGCATCGGACGTCCTGAATGATCGGACGCATGCTTCGGACGCACATCAATCTCATCGGACGTCCTAAAAATTTCACAAAGCTTTGATAACTCTCTGGACGACGTTCGGACACAGAAGCTCGGACGATAAAATCCCATCGGACGTCCAAACAACAACTTGACTGATTTTCGGACGATGGGATCGGACGATGACTAAGCTGTAGGACGTCCGACATCCCAACGGCTAGCTGACTCTTCATCTGCCTTCTATCCGTTGGAAGCATTAATGAAGCCCATTTTAGGTCCCCTTCAAATACAAACGATTCTGAACAAGACAAGGACTTTTGCACACTTTGTTTACAAGATCTCAATAGATATTTTAGCTTGAAAATAGTCTCCAAAGCAAGATTTGTTCTCCAAGTGGTGTGAATTTCTTGTGAGCATTTCTTTTGTGATTGAAAGTTTCTTTAGTGTAGCTTTGTTGAGGGTTATCTGAGTGATTGTAAAACTTCTTAGCTTGACTAAGTGAGGCTTAGGGCAAGGAGGAAGTGCTCCCTCCATAAACATTCACAAAGTCGGGACCATAACACCACTTGGCCCAAACTCATTCCGCGCAGAGACCATACGAAGTGGCTCTGATACCAATTGTAACGACCCCATCTCACCCTAAGGCGAACCAGAGGGTTCGGCGGGCCGCCTGCCCAGCTCTCACCGGGACTCAGTCGATCACTACACTCACAGCTCTAAAGTATGCGTGACAGAAACCAAAGGAAGCGAACGATTCAGAAGCCACCAAGCTAAATAATAACTTACCAAGCCAAAAGATTTTCAAAAACCCCTGCCACTTTTGTTTCTCTATTCCATTTCATGCTTGAATGCTATACTCGTCTGAAACCTTAGTAATTTCAATAACTCCAGGCAACCATAACGAATGAACATGTTGGAGAGGGGTAACACGTGTACATGAGCAAACACTTTTATATATATACATGATCACAATTTTACAAATCAAAAGGGAGTTGTTTGATCAAAATACATTCAAGGTTTCCATCTATTGAGGAGCTATACAAAAGAATATATATAACCAGCTCAACTCATGCTTCCAAAAGATTTTCCTGTAAGGAAAACAAGGATAACAAAACGGGGTGAGCTATAAGCCCAATGAGGTACCAAAATCAATAACGATCAAGAACCAAGGCACTTCATGCTCAATTAATCACATAAGTATACCAAATAAGGAGATAAGTAAACAGCTTAGATAGAAAGGATACAGATGGCTCTCAGGAGCCAATTTTCCCGTTGCAGTACTTGATTCGACTATGTTGACCCTCCGTCAACTTCCAAATAAAGAATAACCAGTCCAGTAGAACACCACTTAAACGTCAAATCCCGTTCACCATTCATACCCCTTACCGGGCCCGAACGCCAAATAAAAATAGGAATGGTAATACTCGAGTATACCAGAATCAAGAGTCTCAATACTCAAAGATTCCATAAAACAGGCACCCACGGATTGTCAATTTCCTCGACCAAGCCCTAGCATGGCTCGATTTAATTAACTCCCCATGAGGTTGAGCTCAGGTTTAACAAGGAGGCCGTTGGACGCATCCAAACGACATTATAACAAGTGCAGGTAACAGGCTCAAGTTCATAACAAGTACAAGTGATAGATTGCAGTTTGTACCACACAGGCAAGAGAACGAGTGTGATAAAGTACACCCTCGTCTCAATCACACTAAACAGGATTCATAGTCATTCATGTCATAGATTTCACGTACAGATAACTCAAGTAGCAACAATACAAGGGGGTGGTACACTCACCAGATCAAACAAGAATAGTTTCAAAAGTTTCCTTGCCAAATGTGGTTTTACCCGCTGGCACCTCCTAGAACAAGCAAGACAAACACTTAAGACTTGACATTAAAATTGAATCAATGAAATTTGCAAGTAACTCGGTTACAAGTCCTGTGCGTATCCACATGAACCATTAATGCCAAGGCAATGCGACTTTGGAGTGAAAAGGGGTAACAATCGGTCTTAAAGGCATGAACAACCTCAATACCCTACCTATCATAGGTAACCAACTCCAAATTTGAAGTAGAAAATGAATGTACAATCATTACTCGGAAAACAGGATTTTCCAGTTTTGCACAACCCTATAAGAAAAATCGTATCTCAAGTTTTGTAAGTCCAAAATTGATAAAATTTACACCGTTGGAAACTAAATTCAAAGGGTTATAACTTTCCAGAAAATACCATCTTAAGATTCAGAACGCAAGTCGGTCAAATTTAAGTCGCAAGGTACTACTTTAACCATCACAAGACAAAACAGGTATACAATTTCCAGTTAACTTTGAAAAAACACCATAAATTGTACGGACAGAAACAGGGTCTGAAACTTACACGGTTTATATTCCTATGAGTCTAGGTTAAAACGCAACAAACGGAACTCAATTCCGATACTCCTACATCAAGATATAGCAAATTTCCCAAGACTGCGCAGGAACTCCTACGAAAATTTTGACAGCACTTCCCTTAGGTTTTCCTTACTTTTCCAACCAAACCTCAATACCAATTCACTCCTCAAATCACCACAATCTTCCCCACAAACAACAAGCTATAAAACACCTTCAATTAAGACCACAATATCCGTCACATGTAACCAAGTAAAAGACACAATTATAAACCCTAAAACTGGAAATTTTGCTACAAAAGCAGAAATTCTTTGAAGGCAATCAAAACCAACATTCTCAAGCTCAAAATTGCTCTTATCAACTACCAAATCATGCCCAAACATTAATCATCATTTGAGGACAGAAATTTTGCTATAAAACAGAAATTCACTATACTTCTACTCAACCCATAAACTAAGCTACAAAACTACACATGTAACATCTCTAATCCACTACTTTGAAAGCATAAGAAGTACAAGGAAATTTCTAGATAGTTTACCTTGAAACTTAAGGAGAAATGATAGCTTAGAGCTCCAACTCCAAAACTCACTCCACCAATCCCTTAAACCCCTCCTAGCTAGCACTTGTATGGAAGGAATTAGAAATCAAATGGTGAAATCTCAAGATTGAAGCCAAATTTGAAGTTAGGAAAAGAGAGCTTTGCTTGGTCTTTTCTCTCAAAAGCCACGGCTGAGCAAGGAAGAAATGAAGATATTTTTGGACCAAAACAAGATAAGAAGGAAGAGAAATCGCAGGTCAAAGCTGCTGTCCCATCAGAATCCGGCCGGATTCCAGGCCGGATATGAGGCAGTAGCTAAACCAAATTTTTTCAAAAACGTCAAGCAATCCGGCCAATAACTGGCCGGATTTCCGGCCGGATTCGGTCCTTTAGTTCTTTCGCAAACTTTTCTTTTTTTTTTCCAAGTTCCATCCAATGAATATATATTCAAAACTCATGCACAAATACTTAATACACACAAACACATGTTCACATATATGAAATGAAACCCTCCTTAGTATAGGTAACAAATTCTTTTTATTTTCAAAAGGAAAAATAAGCATCAAGAAATGCGGAGAAAAGATGAAAATTTAGGGTTCTCACACTCACACTCATTCTTTCGGGGCGTCACAAACTACCCTCCTTAAAAGAATGTCGTCCTCGACATTCTATCTTGTACCAATCAAGTCGAGACATCCCGCAAGAATCACTAATATTTCAGACCAAACCCACAGTCCGGCATCCTAAACATCAAGCCTAGGATAAACTACAAGAATCTGAAGCCTAAGCTCTGATACCAACTGTGACAGCCCCACCTCCCCCTAAGGCGAACTAAAGGGTTCGGCGGGCCGCCTGCCCAACTCTCGCCGGGACTTAGTCGTTCACTGCAGTCCTCAAATGAATTATAATGTAAATCTCAAATATTACAACATGTTCTTCAATAATTACATGTCATAAGCGAAGCGGAAACTAAATTTTCAACTATACATCAAATGATTCCAAATCCAAACTGTACAAGATATATGCCATCCAGCCACATGAATAAGTACTACTCGCCCTTCCTTCGCCTTGAGCCCTGTGGAGGGGAATAAAATCATTTTGGGGTGAGCTAGAAGCTCCGCGAGAAACCAGTAAAAGCAGTCATCAAATATATTTCACAATAATGCATTTCAATGATGTCATGATTCCAAGATCAAATGTACGTTTATTGCTCTCGTGAGCCAGTGAAATCATTGCACTTGAACACCCAACGCTCAAATAGATCATTTAACATTAACAGTGAGGGGGAGCCCTTTTTTGAGCTCCAGATAACATGAACATGAACCATAAACAGGGTGGAGACGTTGGTGTCCAGCACAAGACTATCCCAGAACTCATTGAAACCAAAATCATATCATGAATTCACATGCAAGCACGCATGAGATGCCGTCGAGTAAATAATGCAAGAAACATTGCAATAATAACTTTGGAAACAGTTTAGGGTCACTCACCTCCATGGCTCAGAAACCATCCATCAAATATCATCGCCTTACTCAAATCCAAGCCTTAGATCACAAACGCAAAGCAATCAAGCCCTTTAAAAGTTCGGACAGCACTTCCCCTAAATTTGCTTACTTTTCCAGCCGTCACGGCTTCATTATATTTATCATTCAAACCCAAAGGTACACACACAACAACAAGTTCATTCAATAGCCATTCAGTAAGCTCCCAGAAGTACAAATACAAGTCAAGCTAGGGAAAAGTCCGGAAATGAAAGTTAAGCTCAAACCCAGAAAAATAGTTTTTGACATCATTTTGCGGTAATGGCACCAAAGGCACTACGATTATCGGATGAAGGTCTAAGACCCACCGTTTCGAAGCTAAGAGATCGGGCTACAATGTTGAAGAAGGCAACTCTGTCCAGTATCGAGTGTAACCAGGTCAAAAATGCAAGATACTACACCAGAACCGCAAAAACAGGTTCACCTATCGCATTCTGGTGCAAACATCATAAATCAACCTACCTAAGTCCAAATCCAGAAATTACAAAGCCATCCGAAAGCTAAGAAACAGGGCTACATTTCATCAGAAGACCTCAACAACCAATTCGGAAGCATTCCCAACCAAAATAACCAATTACAGACGCAATTCTCACATTCGGGTAAAACCAGGGCAACAAGGGTAATTCCGTCTTTTCACAAGATACGCTGCTCGGATTGACCTGAAAATTAGAAAATTTCCGGGTTCTCAAACTCATTCTTTTGGGGCGTCACAAACTCCCCTCCTTAAAAGAATGTCGTCCTCGACATTCTATCTTGTACCAATCAAGTCGAGACATCCCGCAAGAATCACTAATATTTCAGACCAAACCCACAGTCCGGCATCCTAAACTTCAAGCCTAGGATACGCTACAAGAATCTAAAGCCTAAGCTCTGATACCAACTGTGACGGCCCCACCTCCCCCTAAGGCGAACCAAAGGGTTCGGCGGGCCGCCTGCCCAGCTCTCGCCGGGACTCAGTCGTTCACTACAGTCCTCAAATGAATTACAATATAAATCTCAAATATTACAACATGTTCTTCAATAATTACATGTCATAAGCGAAGCGGAAACTAAATTTTCAACTATACATCAAATGATTCCAAATCCAAACTGTGCAAGATATATGCCATCCAGCCACATGAATAAGTACTACTCGCCCTTCCTTCGCCTTGAGCCCTGTGGAGGGGAATAAAATCATTTTGGGGAGAGATAGAAGCTCAGCGAGTAACCAGTAAAAGCAGTCATCAAATATATTTCACAATAATACATTTCAATGATGTCATGATTCCAAGATCAAATTTAAGTTTATTGCTCTCGTGAGCCAGTGAAATCATTGCACATGAACACCCAACGCTCAAATAGATCATTTAACATTAACAGTGAGAGGGAGCCCTTTTTGAGCTCCAGATAACATGAACATGAACCATAAACAGGGTGGAGACGTTGGTGTCCAGCTCAAGACTTTCCCAGAACTCATTGAAGCCAAAATCATATCATGAATTCACATGCAAGCACGCATGAGATGCCGTCGAGTAAATAATGCAAGAAACATTTCAATAATAACTTTGGAAACAGTTTAGGGTCACTCACCTCCATGGCTCAGAAACCATCCATCAAATATCATTGCCTTACTCAAATCCAAGCCTTAGATCACAAACGCAAAGCAATCAAGCCCTTTAAAAGTTCGGACAGCACTTCCCCTAAATTTGCTTACTTTTCCAGCCGTCATGGCTTCATTATATTTCTCATTCAAACCCAAAGGTACACACACAACAACAAGTTCATTAAATAGCCATTCAGCAAGCTCCCAGAAGTACAAATACATGTCAAGCTAGGGAAAAGTCCGGAAATGAAAGTTAAGCTCAAACCCAGAAAAACAATTTTTGACATCATTTTACGGTAATGGCACCAAAGGCACTACGATTATCGGATGAATGTCCAAGACCCACCGTTTCGAAGCTAAGAGATCAGGCTACAATGTTGAAGAAGGAAACTCTGTCCAGTATCGAGTGTAACCAGGTCAAAAATGCAATACACTACACCAGAACCGCAAAAATAGGTTCACCAATCGCATTCTGGTGCAAACATCATAAATCAACCTACCTAAGTCCAAATCCAGAAATTCCAAAGCCATCCGAAAGCTAAGAAACAGGGCTACATTTCATCAGAAGACCTTAACAACCAATTCGGAAGCATTCCCAACCAAAATAACCAATTACAGACGCAATTCTCACATTCGGGTAAAACCAGGGCAACAAGGGTAATTTCGTCTTTTCACAAGATACGCTGCTCGGATTGACCAGAAAATTAGAAAATTTCCGGGTTCTCACACTCATTCTTTCGGGGCGTCACAAACTCCCCTCCTTAAAAGAATGTCGTCCTCGACATTCCATCTTGTACCAATCAAGTCGAGACATCCCGCAAGAATCACTAATATTTCAAACCAAACCCACTGTCCGGCATCCTAAACTTCAAGCCTAGGATACACTACAAGAATCTGAAGCCTAACCTCTGATACCAACTGTGACGTCCCCACCTCCCCCTAAGGCGAACCAAAGGGTTCGGCAGGCCGCCTGCCCAGCTCTCGCCGGGACTCAGTCGTTCACTACAGTCCTCAAATGAATTACAATATAAATCTCAAATATTACAACATGTTCTTCAATAATTACATGTCATAAGTGAAGCGGAAACTAAATTTTCAACTATACATCAAATGATTCCAAATCCAAACTGTGCAAGATATATGCCATCCAGCCACATGAATAAGTACTACTCGCCCTTCCTTCGCCTTGAGCCCTGTGGAGGGGAATAAAATCGTTTTGGGGTGAGATAGAAGCTCAGCGAGTAACCAGTAAAAACAGTCATCAAATATATTTCACAATAATACATTTCAATGATGTCATGATTCCAAGATCAAATTTCAGTTTATTGCTCTCATGAGCCAGTGAAATCATTGCACTTGAACACCCAACGCTCAAATAGATCATTTAACATTAACAGTGAGAGGGAGCCCTTTTTGAGCTCCAGATAACATGAACATGAACCATAAACAGGGTGGAGACGTTGGTGTCCAGCTCAAGACTTTCCCAGAACTCATTGAAGCCAAAATCATATCATGAATTCACATGCAAGCACGCATGAGATGCCGTCGAGTAAATAATGCAAGAAACATTTCAATAATAACTTTGGAAACAGTTTAGGGTCACTCACCTCCATGGCTCAGAAACCATCCATCAAATATCATTGCCTTACTCAAATCCAAGCCTTAGATCACAAACGCAAAGCAATCAAGCCCTTTAAAAGTTCGGACAGCACTTCCCCTAAATTTGCTTACTTTTCCAGCCGTCATGGCTTCATTATATTTCTCATTCAAACCCAAAGGTACACACACAACAACAAGTTCATTAAATAGCCATTCAGCAAGCTCCCAGAAGTACAAATACATGTCAAGCTAGGGAAAAGTCCGGAAATGAAAGTTAAGCTCAAACCCAGAAAAACAATTTTTGACATCATTTTACGGTAATGGCACCAAAGGCACTACGATTATCGGATGAATGTCCAAGACCCACCGTTTCGAAGCTAAGAGATCAGGCTACAATGTTGAAGAAGGAAACTCTGTCCAGTATCGAGTGTAACCAGGTCAAAAATGCAATACACTACACCAGAACCGCAAAAATAGGTTCACCAATCGCATTCTGGTGCAAACATCATAAATCAACCTACCTAAGTCCAAATCCAGAAATTCCAAAGCCATCCGAAAGCTAAGAAACAGGGCTACATTTCATCAGAAGACCTTAACAACCAATTCGGAAGCATTCCCAACCAAAATAACCAATTACAGACGCAATTCTCACATTCGGGTAAAACCAGGGCAACAAGGGTAATTTCGTCTTTTCACAAGATACGCTGCTCGGATTGACCAGAAAATTAGAAAATTTCCGGGTTCTCACACTCATTCTTTCGGGGCGTCACAAACTCCCCTCCTTAAAAGAATGTCGTCCTCGACATTCCATCTTGTACCAATCAAGTCGAGACATCCCGCAAGAATCACTAATATTTCAAACCAAACCCACTGTCCGGCATCCTAAACTTCAAGCCTAGGATACACTACAAGAATCTGAAGCCTAACCTCTGATACCAACTGTGACGTCCCCACCTCCCCCTAAGGCGAACCAAAGGGTTCGGCAGGCCGCCTGCCCAGCTCTCGCCGGGACTCAGTCGTTCACTACAGTCCTCAAATGAATTACAATATAAATCTCAAATATTACAACATGTTCTTCAATAATTACATGTCATAAGTGAAGCGGAAACTAAATTTTCAACTATACATCAAATGATTCCAAATCCAAACTGTGCAAGATATATGCCATCCAGCCACATGAATAAGTACTACTCGCCCTTCCTTCGCCTTGAGCCCTGTGGAGGGGAATAAAATCGTTTTGGGGTGAGATAGAAGCTCAGCGAGTAACCAGTAAAAACAGTCATCAAATATATTTCACAATAATACATTTCAATGATGTCATGATTCCAAGATCAAATTTCAGTTTATTGCTCTCATGAGCCAGTGAAATCATTGCACTTGAACACCCAACGCTCAAATAGATCATTTAACATTAACAGTGAGAGGGAGCCCTTTTTGAGCTCCAGATAACATGAACATGAACCATAAACAGGGTGGAGACGTTGGTGTCCAGCTCAAGACTTTCCCAGAACTCATTGAAGCCAAAATCATATCATGAATTCACATGCAAGCACGCATGAGATGCCGTCGAGTAAATAATGCAAGAAACATTTCAATAATAACTTTGGAAACAGTTTAGGGTCACTCACCTCCATGGCTCAGAAACCATCCATCAAATATCATTGCCTTACTCAAATCCAAGCCTTAGATCACAAACGCAAAGCAATCAAGCCCTTTAAAAGTTCGGACAGCACTTCCCCTAAATTTGCTTACTTTTCCAGCCGTCATGGCTTCATTATATTTCTCATTCAAACCCAAAGGTACACACACAACAACAAGTTCATTAAATAGCCATTCAGCAAGCTCCCAGAAGTACAAATAAATGTCAAGCTAGGGAAAAGTCCGGAAATGAAAGTTAAGCTCAAACCCAGAAAAACAATTTTTGACATCATTTTCCGGTAATGGCACCAAAGGCACTACGATTATCGGATGAAGGTCCAAGACGCACCGTTTCGAAGCTAAGAGATCAGGCTACAATGTTGAAGAAGGAAACTCTGTCCAGTATCGAGTGTAACCAGGTCAAAAATGCAATATACTACACCAGAACCGCAAAAATAGGTTCACCAATCGCATTCTGGTGCAAACATCATAAATCAACCTACCTAAGTCCAAATCCAGAAATTCCAAAGCCATCCGAAAGCTAAGAAACAGGGCTACATTTCATCAGAAGACCTTAACAACCAATTCGGAAGCATTCCCAACCAAAATAACCAATTACAGACGCAATTCTCACATTCGGGTAAAACCAGGGCAACAAGGGTAATTTCATCTTTTCACAAGATACGCTGCTCGGATTGACCAGAAAATTAGAAAATTTCCGGGTTCTCACACTCATTCTTTCGGGGCGTCACAAACTCCCCTCCTTAAAAGAATGTCGTCCTCGACATTCCATCTTGTACCAATCAAGTCGAGACATCCCGCAAGAATCACTAATATTTCAAACCAAACCCACAGTCCGGCATCCTAAACTTCAAGCCTAGGATACACTACAAGAATCTGAAGCCTAAGCTCTGATACCAACTGTGACGTCCCCACCTCCCCCTAAGGCGAACCAAAGGGTTCGCTAGGCCGCCTGCCCAGCTCTCGCCGGGACTCAGTCGTTCACTACAGTCCTCAAATGAATTACAATATAAATCTCAAATATTACAACATGTTCTTCAATAATTACATGTCATAAGTGAAGCGGAAACTAAATTTTCAACTATACATCAAATGATTCCAAATGCAAACTGTGCAAGATATATGCCATCCAGCCACATGAATAAGTACTACTCGCCCTTCCTTCGCCTTGAGCCCTGTGGAGGGGAATAAAATCGGTTTGGGGTGAGCTAAAAACTCAGCGAGTAACCAGTAAAAACAGTCATCAAATATATTTCACAATAATACATTTCAATGATGTCATGATTCCAAGATCAAATTTTTGTTTATTGCTCTCGTGAGCCAGTGAAATCATTGCACTTGAACACCCAACGCTTAAATAGATCATTTAACTTTAACAGTGAGAGGGAGCCCTTTTTTGAGCTCCAGATAACATGAACATGAACCATAAACAGGGTGGAGACGTTGGTGTCCAGCTCAAGACTTTCCCAGAACTCATTGAAGCGAAAATCATATCATGAATTCACATGCAAGCACGCATGAGATGCCGTCGAGTAAATAATGCAAGAAACATTTCAATAATAACTTTGGAAACAGTTTAGGGTCACTCACCTCCATGGCTCAGAAACCATCCATCAAATATCATTGCCTTACTCAAATCCAAGCCTTAGATCACAAACGCAAAGCAATCAAGCCCTTTAAAAGTTCGGACAGCACTTCCCCTAAATTTGCTTACTTTTCCAGCCGTCATGGCTTCATTATATTTCTCATTCAAACCCAAAGGTACACACACAACAACAAGTTCATTAAATAGCCATTCAGCAAGCTCCCAGAAGTACAAATAAATGTCAAGCTAGGGAAAAGTCCGGAAATGAAAGTTAAGCTCAAACCCAGAAAAACATTTTTGACATCATTTTCCGGTAATGGCACCAAAGGCACTACGATTATCGGATGAAGGTCCAAGACGCACCGTTTCGAAGCTAAGAGATCAGGCTACAATGTTGAAGAAGGAAACTCTGTCCAGTATCGAGTGTAACCAGGTCAAAAATGCAATATACTACACCAGAACCGCAAAAATAGGTTCACCAATCGCATTCTGGTGCAAACATCATAAATCAACCTACCTAAGTCCAAATCCAGAAATTCCAAAGCCATCCGAAAGCTAAGAAACAGGGCTACATTTCATCAGAAGACCTTAACAACCAATTCGGAAGCATTCCCAACCAAAATAACCAATTACAGACGCAATTCTCACATTCGGGTAAAACCAGGGCAACAAGGGTAATTTCATCTTTTCACAAGATACGCTGCTCGGATTGACCAGAAAATTAGAAAATTTTCGGGTTCTCACACTCATTCTTTCGGGGCGTCACAAACTCCCCTCCTTAAAAGAATGTCGTCCTCGACATTCCATCTTGTACCAATCAAGTCGAGACATCCCGCAGGAATCACTAATATTTCAGACCAAACCCACAGTCCGGCATCCAAAACTTCAAGCCTAGGATACACTACAAGAATCTGAAGCCTAAGCTCTGATACCAACTGTGACGTCCCCACCTCCCCCTAAGGCGAACCAAAGGGTTCGCTAGGCCGCCTGCCCAGCTCTCGCCGGGACTCAGTCGTTCACTACAGTCCTCAAATGAATTACAATATAAATCTCAAATATTACAACATGTTCTTCAATAATTATATGTCATAAGTGAAGCGGAAACTAAATTTTCAACTATACATCAAATGATTCCAAATCCAAACTGTGCAAGATATATGCCATCCAGCCACATGAATAAGTACTACTCGCCCTTCCTTCGCCTTGAGCCCTGTGGAGGGGAATAAAATCGTTTTGGGGTGAGATAGAAGCTCAGCGAGTAACCAGTAAAAACAGTCATCAAATATATTTCACAATAATACATTTCAATGATGTCATGATTCCAAGATCAAATTTTTGTTTATTGCTCTCGTGAGCCAGTGAAATCATTGCACTTGAACACCCAACGCTTAAATAGATCATTTAACTTTAACAGTGAGAGGGAGCCCTTTTTTGAGCTCCAGATAACATGAACATGAACCATAAACAGGGTGGAGACGTTGGTGTCCAGCACAAGACTTTCCCATAACTCATTGAAGCCAAAATCATATCATGAATTCACATGCAAGCACGCATGAGATGCCGTCGAGTAAATAATGCAAGAAACATTTCAATAATAACTTTGGACAGTTTAGGGTCACTCACCTCCATGGCTCAGAAACCATCCATGAAATATCATTGCCTTACTCAAATCCAAGCCTTAGATCACAAACACTAAGCAATCAAGCCCTTTAAAAGTTCGTAAAGCGCTTCCCCTAAATTTGCTTACTTTTCCAGCCGTCATGGCTTCATTATATTTCTCATTCAAACCCAAAGGTACGCACAAAACAACAAGTTCATTTAATAGCCATTCAGCAATCTCCCAGAAGTACAAATACAAGTCAAGCAAGGGAAAAGTCCGGAAACGAAAGTTAAGCTCAAACCCAGAAAAACATTTTTGACATCATTTTCCGGTAATGGCACCAAAGGCACTACGATTATCGGATGAAGGTCCAAGACGCACCGTTTCGAAGCTAAGAGATCAGGCTACAATGTTGAAGAAGGAAACTCTGTCCAGTATCGAGTGTAACCAGGTCAAAAATGCAATATACTACACCAGAACCGCAAAAATAGGTTCACCAATCGCATTCTGGTGCAAACATCATAAATCAACCTACCTAAGTCCAAATCCAGAAATTCCAAAGCCATCCGAAAGCTAAGAAACAGGGCTACATTTCATCAGAAGACCTTAACAACCAATTCGGAAGCATTCCCAACCAAAATAACCAATTACAGACGCAATTCTCACATTCGGGTAAAACCAGGGCAACAAGGGTAATTTCATCTTTTCACAAGATACGCTGCTCGGATTGACCAGAAAATTAGAAAATTTTCGGGTTCTCACACTCATTCTTTCGGGGCGTCACAAACTCCCCTCCTTAAAAGAATGTCGTCCTCGACATTCCATCTTGTACCAATCAAGTCGAGACATCCCGCAGGAATCACTAATATTTCAGACCAAACCCACAGTCCGGCATCCTAAACTTCAAGCCTAGGATACACTACAAGAATCTGAAGCCTAAGCTCTGATACCAACTGTGACGTCCCCACCTCCCCCTAAGGCGAACCAAAGGGTTCGCTAGGCCGCCTGCCCAGCTCTCGCCGGGACTCAGTCGTTCACTACAGTCCTCAAATGAATTACAATATAAATCTCAAATATTACAACATGTTCTTCAATAATTACATGTCATAAGTGAAGCGGAAACTAAATTTTCAACTATACATCAAATGATTCCAAATCCAAACTGTGCAAGATATATGCCATCCAGCCACATGAATAAGTACTACTCGCCCTTCCTTCGCCTTGAGCCCTGTGGAGGGGAATAAAATCGTTTTGGGGTGAGATAGAAGCTCAGCGAGTAACCAGTAAAAACAGTCATCAAATATATTTCACAATAATACATTTCAATGATGTCATGATTCCAAGATCAAATTTCAGTTTATTGCTCTCATGAGCCAGTGAAATCATTGCACTTGAACACCCAACGCTTAAATAGATCATTTAACATTAACAGTGAGAGGGAGCCCTTTTTTGAGCTCCAGATAACATGAACATGAACCATAAACAGGGTGGAGACGTTGGTGTCCAGCACAAGACTTTCCCATAACTCATTGAAGCCAAAATCATATCATGAATTCACATGCAAGCACGCATGAGATGCCGTCGAGTAAATAATGCAAGAAACATTTCAATAATAACTTTGGACAGTTTAGGGTCACTCACCTCCATGGCTCAGAAACCATCCATGAAATATCATTGCCTTACTCAAATCCAAGCCTTAGATCACAAACACAAAGCAATCAAGCCCTTTAAAAGTTCGTAAAGCGCTTCCCCTAAATTTGCTTACTTTTCCAGCCGTCATGGCTTCATTATATTTCTCATTCAAACCCAAAGGTACGCACAAAACAACAAGTTCATTTAATAGCCATTCAGCAATCTCCCAGAAGTACAAATACAAGTCAAGCAAGGGAAAAGTCCGGAAATGAAAGTTAAGCTCAAACCCAGAAAAACAATTTTTGTCATCATTTTGCGGTAATGGCACCAAAGGCACTACGATTATCGGATGAAGGTCCAAGACCCACCGTTTCGAAGCTAAGAGATTAGGCTACAATGTTGAAGAAGGCAACTCTATCCAGTATCGAGTGTAACCAGGTCAAAAATGCAAGATACTACACCAGAACCGCAGAAATAGGTTCACCTATCGCATTCTGGTGCAAACATCATAAATCAACCTACCTAAGTCCAAATCTAGAAATTCCAAAGCCATCCGAAAGCTAAGAAACAGGGCTACATTTCATCAGAAGACCTCAACAACCAATTCGGAAGCATTCCCAACCAAAATAACCAATTACAGACGCAATTCTCACATTCGGGTAAAACCAGGGCAACAAGGGTAATTTCATCTTTTCACAAGATACGCTGCTCGGATTGACCTGAAAATTAGAAAATTACCGGGTTCTCACACTCAGTCTTTCGGGGCGTCACAAACTCCCCTCCTTAAAAGAATGTCGTCCTCGACATTCTATCTTGTCCCATCAAGTCGAGACATCCCGCAAGAATCACTACTATTTCAGACCAAACCCACAGTCCGGCATCCTAAACTTCAAGCCTAGGATACACTACAAGAATCTGAAGCCTAAGCTCTGATACCAACTGTGACGGCCCCACCTCCCCCTAAGGCGAACCAAAGGGTTCGGCGGGCCGCCTGCCCAGCTCTCGCCGGGACTCAGTCGTTCACTACAGTTCTCAAATGAATTACAACATAAATCTCAAATATTACAACATGTTCTTCAATAATTACATGTCATAAGCGAAGCGGAAACTAAATTTTCAACTATACGTCAAATGATTCCAAATCCAAACTGTGCAAGATATATGCCATCCAGCCACATGAATAAGTACTACTCGCCCTTCCTTCGCCTTGAGCCCCGTGGAGGGGAGTAAAATCGTTTTGGGGTGAGCTAGAAGCTCAGCGAGTAACCAGTAAAAGCAGTCATCAAATATATTTCACAATAATACATTTCAATGATGTCATGATTCCAAGATCAAATTTAAGTTTATTGCTCTCGTGAGCCAGTGAAATCATTGCACTTGAACACCCAACGCTCAAATGGATCATTTAACATTAACAGTGAGAGGGAGCCCTTTTTGAGCTCCAGATAACATGAACATGAACCATAAACAGGGTGGAGACGTTGGTGTCCAGCTCAAGACTTTCCCAGAACTCATTGAAGCCAAAATCATATCATGAATTCACATGCAAGCACGCATGAGATGCCGTCGAATAAATAATGCAAGAAACATTTCAATAATAACTTTGGAAACAGTTTAGGGTCACTCACCTCCATGGCTCAGAAACCATCCATGAAATATCATTGCCTTACTCAAATCCAAGCCTTAGATCACAAACGCAAAGCAATCAAGCTCTTTAAAAGTTCGGAGAGCACTTCCCCTAAATTTGCTTACTTTTCCAGCAGTCATGGCTTCATTATATTTCTCATTCAAACCCAAAGGTACACACACAACAACAAGTTCATTAAATAGCCATTCAGCAAGCTCCCAGAACTACAAATAAATGTCAAGCTAGGGAAAAGTCCGGAAATGAAAGTTAAACTCAAACCCAGAAAAACAATTTTTGACATCATTTTGCGGTAATGGCACCAAAGGCACTACGATTATCGGATGAAGGTACAAGAACCACCATTTCGAAGCTAAGAGATCAGGCTACAATGTTGAAGAAGGAATCTCTGTCCAGTATCGAGTGTAACCAGGTCAAAAATGCAATATACTACACCAGAACCGCAAAAATAGGTTCACCAATCGCATTCCGGTGCAAACATCATAAATCAACCTACCTAAGTCCAAATCCAGAAATTTCAAAGCCATCCGAAAGCTAAGAAACAGGGCTACATTTCATCAGAAGACCTTAACAACCAATTCGGAAGCATTTCCAACCAAAATAACCAATTACAGACGCAATTCTCACATTCGGGTAAAACCAGGGCAACAAGGGTAATTTCATCTTTTCACAAGATACGCTGCTCGGATTGACCAGAAAATTAGAAAATTTCCGGTTTCTCACACTCATTCTTTCGGGGCGTCACAAATTCCCCTCCTTAAAAGAATGTCGTCCTCGACATTCCATCTTGTACCAATCAAGTCGAGACATCCCGCAAGAATCACTAATATTTCAAACCAAACCCACAGTCCGGCATCCTAAACTTCAAGACTAGGATACACTACAAGAATCTGAAGCCTAAGCTCTGATACCAACTGTGACGTCCCCACCTCCCCCTATGGCGAACCAAAGGGTTCGGCGGGCCGCCTGCCCAACTCTCACCGAGACTCAGTCGTTCACTACAGTCCTCAAACGAATTACAATATAAATCTCAAATATTACAACATGTTCTTCAATAATTACATGTCATAAGCGAAGCGGAAACTAAATTTTCAACTATACATCAAATGATTCCAAATCCAAACTGTGCAAGATAAATGCCATCCAGCCACATGAATAAGTACTACTCGCCCTTCCTTCGCCTTGAGCCCTGTGGAGGGGAATAAAATCATTTTGGGGTGAGCTAGAAGCTCAGCGAGTAACCAGTAAAAGCAGTCATCAAATATATTTCACAATAATACATTTCAATGATGTAATGATTCCAAGATCAAATTTCAGTTTATTGCTCTCGTGAGCCAGTGAAATCATTGCACTTTAACAGTGAGAGGGAGCCCCTTTTTGAGCTCCAGATAACATGAACATGAACCATAAACAGGGTGGAGACATTGGTGTCCAGCACAAGACTTTCCCATAACTCATTGAAGCCAAAATCATATCATGAATTCACATGCAAGTACGCATGAGATGCCGTCGAGTAAATAATGCAAGAAACATTTCAATAATAACTTTGGACAGTTTAGGGTCACTCACCTCCATGGCTCAGAAACCATCCATCAAATATCATTGCCTTACTCAAATCCAAGCCTTAGATCACAAACACAAAGCAATCAAGCCCTTTAAAAGTTCGGAAAGCGCTTCCCCTAAATTCGCTTACTTTTCCAGCCGTCATGGCTTCATTATATTTCTCATTCAAACCCAAAGGTACACACAAAACAACAAGTTCATTCAATAGCCATTCAGCAAGCTCCCAGAAGTACAAATACAAGTCAAGCAAGGGAAAAGTCCGGAAATGAAAGTTAAGCTCAAACCCAGAAAAACAATTTTTGATATCATTTTACGGTAATGGCACCAAAGGCACTACGATTATCGGATGAAGGTCCAAGACCTACCGTTTCGAAGCTAAGAGATTAGGCTACAATGTTGAAGAAGGTAACTCTGTCCAGCATCGAGTGTAACCAGGTCAAAAATGCAAGATACTACACCAGAACCGCAGAAATAGGTTCACCTATCGCATTCTGGTGCAAACATCATAAATCAACCTACCTAAGTCCAAATCCAGAAATTCCAAAGCCATCCGAAAGCTAAGAAACAGGGCTACATATCATCAGAAGACCTTAACAACCAATTCGGAAGCATTCCCAACCAAAATAACCAATTACAGACGCAATTCTCACATTCGGGTAAAACCAGGGCAACAAGGGTAATTTCGTCTTTTCACAAGATACGCTGCTCGGATTGACCAGAAAATTAGAAAATTTCCGGGTTCTCACACTCATTCTTTCGGGGCGTCACAAACTCCCCTCCTTAAAAGAATGTCGTCCTCGACATTCCATCTTGTACTAATCAAGTCGAGACATCCCGCAAGAATCACTAATATTTCAAACCAAACCCACAGTCCGGCATCCTAAACTTCAAGCCTAGGATACACTACAAGAATCTGAAGCCTAAGCTCTGATACCAACTGTGACGTCCCCACCTCCCCCTAAGGCGAACCAAAGGGTTCGGCGGGCCGCCTGCCCAACTCTCACCGGGACTCAGTCGTTCACTACAGTCCTCAAACGAATTACAATATAAATCTCAAATATTACAACATGTTCTTCAATAATTACATGTCATAAGCGAAGCGGAAACTAAATTTTCAACTATACATCAAACGATTCCAAATCCAAACTGTGCAAGATAAATGCCATCCAGCCACATGAATAAGTACTACTCGCCCTTCCTTCGCCTTGAGCCCTGTGGAGGGGAATAAAATCGTTTTGGGGTGAGATAGAAGCTCAGCGAGTAACCAGTAAAAGCAGTCATCAAATATATTTCACAATAATGCATTTCAATGATGTCATGATTCCAAGATCAAATGTACGTTTATTGCTCTCGTGAGCCAGTGAAATCATTGCACTTGAACACCCAACGCTCAAATAGATCATTTAACATTAACAGTGAGAGGGAGCCCCTTTTTGAGCTCCAGATAACATGAACGTGAACCATAAATAGGGTGGAGACGTTGGTGTCCAGCACAAGACTTTCCCAGAACTCATTGAAGCCAAAATCATATCATGAATTCACATGCAAGCACGCATGAGATGCCGTCGAGTAAATAATGCAAGAAACATTTCAATAATAACTTTGGAAACAGTTTAGGGTCACTCACCTCCATGGCTCAGAAACCATCCATGAAATATCATTGCCTTACTCAAATCCAAGCCTTAGATCACAAACGCAAAGCAATCAAGCCCTTTAAAAGTTCGGACAGCATTTCCCCTAAATTTGCTTACTTTTCCCGCCGTCATGGCTTCATTATATTTCTCATTCAAACCCAAAGGTACACACACAACAACAAGTTCATTCAATAGCCATTCAGCAAGCTCCCAGAATTACAAATACAAATCAAGCTAGGGAAAAGTCCGGAACTAAAAGTTAAGCTCAAACCCAGAAAAATTATTTTTGACATCATTTTGCGGTAATGGCACCAAAGGCACTACGATTATCGGATGAAGGTCCAAGACCCACCGTTTCGAAGGTAAGAGATCGGGCTACAATGTTTAAGAAGGAAACTCTGTCCAGTATCGAGTGTAACCAGGTCAAAAATGCAAGATACTACACCAGAACCGCAAAAACAGGTTCACTAATCGCATTCTGGTGCAAACATCATAAATCAACCTACCTAATTCCAAATCCAGAAATTCCAAAGCCATCCGAAAGCTAAGAAACAGGGCTACATTTCATGAGAAGACCTCAACAACCAATTCGGAAGCATTCCCAACCAAAATAACCAATTACAGACGCAATTCTCACATTCGGGTAAAACCAGGGCAACAAGGGTAATTCCGTCTTTTCACAAGATACGCTGCTCGGATTGACCTGAAAATTAGAAAATTTCTGGGTTCTCACACTCATTCTTTCGGGGCGTCACACTACCAACCTACAAGGTAATACTCGAGTATGCCAACGTTCACACCCAGGGTCACCATATTGTCCGACCGTGTCCGCTTCTGGCTCGAGTCGATCGGTAACGAAGGGCAGGGCCCAATTCAGCCAAACTGCTTACATTCATGCGCAACTAGCATTTCATCATTTAATCATTGAAAATTTGACATTTATTTAGGTTGAGTGCGATAAAGTACACACTCACCTAGAAAACTCGTTTTAACAATCATTGAAAGCACTTAACACATTATCAATCAATAATAACTAGCCATTGAGTCCAGAAAATATAACAAACAAGGAACACTCACCTATATACGGAAAACAACGTGCAAAATATCCTCCCAGATATTATCTTTAGTCACCAAGAAACAACATCTAAAACACTAATCCTCAACAAAACAAGAAAGGTAGTCCTCTTTACTTCAAGTGCTAATCCTCCACAAAACAACATCTAAAACAACTAAAAATCACTAATAAGCAATGAATTGAAGTAAAGAGAATGTTCTTGGCAAAATACCATAAAACCACAAGAAAGGTAGGAGCTTAATCTTTCCTCCTCCAAAACAACTCCACCAACACCTTTAACCTTCCCTAATGATCACTTGTATGGTGTAGTTTGTGATTTGGTTGGTTGAAACTCAAGATTTGGACAAGAATTGAAGTAACAAGATGAAGGTTTTCCCTCTCTTTTCTCTCTACATGTCTCAGCCAAGAGGGGTAAAGAAATGAGAAAATGTTGGTCAAAATTGGAGTTTGGGAAAGTTAAATAAAAGTTGGGCAAGTCAACTTCCAATCGGATCGCGACACTTGGCCCTTCTTAAGTTTATTCTTATCCCTTTGTATCTCCAAAATTAACCATCTAAGTAACCTCTAATTATCTCTTAGCACCTTGTAAAATAATATCACTTAATACGAAACTCCAACAAGTTGTCAAAAATATATTGCATTTACCGCACTAGCTGTTCCCACGTCCATAATACACTTCAAACTTAACGTGGACTAACTTGTATCAAGAAAATGATTTGAAAACTATATTCCCTTATAAAAATGTATAGGAAATTAATATATTGAAGAAAGGCATAAAATTATAGACAAGGAAACAAAATAATGTCTCGAAAATATATAAAAATTTTCGGGTTCTCAAACTCATTCTTTCAGGGCGTCACAAACTCCCCTCCTTAAAAGAATGTCGTCCTCGACATTCCAACTTATACTAATCAAGTCATATCTTGCACTTACCACTTCATAATTCACAACTTACGCTCCCAAAGAGCACTTAGTCCTTTACACATTTCACATTAGAACCATTACACCGCTTGGCTCAAGTTTACTCCGTACAGAGACCACACATCGCGGCTATAGGTTTTATCCCTTAATCGCTTAACTTTCAAATCAATTCGAATCCCACGGTCCGGCATCCTAAACTTAGCCTAGGATACACTACAGAGATCGGAAGCCTAAACTCTGATACCACCTGTGACGGCCCCACCACCCGCTAGGGGGTACCCCAGGGTTCGGCGGGTCGCCTGCCCAGCTCTCGCCGGGACTCACTCTCTCGTATCACGTGCAGACAACTCCAATTCAGGTAATTCCAAAGCCATCTAAAAGCTAAGATACAAGGCTATAATTCTTGAGAAGATATCATCAACCAATTCGGTAATATTCCTGGTCAAACTAACCACTTACCGAGGCTGATTTTCATTTTCAGACAGAAATAGGGCAGCAGGGGTATTTCGGTCTTTTCATAGGTTACGTTGCTCCGATTGAGGTGAAATTTTGTAGGTAACTATAAAACATCATTCTCTACAACTTTCATGTTTTGTTCTAAGGCTAGTTCAGCCTCTAACCTGGAGAAATAGAACGGGGCAGAAGTAGGGCAGGTTATCATCCAAGCTGGAATTGATGTATTCAAGTGCTAATCCTCCACAAAACAATATCTAAAACAACTAAAAACCACTAATAAGCAATGAATTGAAGTAAAGAGGATGTTCTTGGCAAAATACCTTAAAACCACAAGAAAGGTAGGAGCTTAATCTTTCCTCCTCCAAAACAACTCCACCAACACCTTTAACCTTCCCTAATGATCACTTGTATGGTGTAGTTTGTGATTTGGTTGGTTGAAACTCAAGATTTGGACAAGAATTGAAGTAACAAGATGAAGGTTTTTCCTCTCTTTTCTCTCTACATGTCTCAGCCAAGAGGGGTAAAGAAATGAGAAAATGTTGGTCAAAAGTGGAGCTTGGGAAAGTTAAATAAAAGTTGGGCAAGTCAACTTACAATCGGATCGCGACACTTGG
The DNA here is from genome assembly GCF_036785885.1 of Coffea arabica. Taxonomy (NCBI): domain Eukaryota; kingdom Viridiplantae; phylum Streptophyta; class Magnoliopsida; order Gentianales; family Rubiaceae; genus Coffea; species Coffea arabica. The sequence continues at coordinate 17,407,074 of NC_092318.1, read as the reverse complement.
CCCTTCTTAAGTTTATTCTTATCCCTTTGTCTCTCCAAGATTAACTATCTAAGTAACCTCTAATTATCTCTTAGCACCTTGTAAAATAATATCACTTAATACGAAACTCTGACAAGTTGTCAAAAATATATCGCATTTACCGCACTAGCGGGTCCCACGTCCATAATACACTTCAAACTTAACGTGGACTAATTTGTATCAAGAAAATGATTTAAAAACTATATTCCCTTATAAAAATGTATAGGAAATTAATATATTGAAGAAAGGCATAAAATTATAGACAAGGAAACAAAATAATGTCTCGAAAATATATAAAAATTTTCGAGTTCTCAAACTCATTCTTTCAGGGCGTCACAAACTCCCCTCCTTAAAAGAATGTCATCCTCGACATTCCAACTTATACTAATTGTGACAGCCCCACCTTCCCCTAAGGCGAACCAAAGGGGTTAGCGGACTGCCTGCCCAGTTCTCGCCAGGACTAACGAGCAGTTACACGCCGATCTAAAACGTTTCGAGAAAGTAAAAGTGCGTTCGGACAAGTCACAAGTACCAAAATAAAAAAAAATAAAAAAAATGAAAAGGATGAATAGTGCCTGGAACAGTGGAATCCGCCCGGAATCTTGCCGGATTACCGGCCAGATTCTTGGCCGGATTACCGGCCAGATTCTTGGCCGGATACTGTCCAGTGGCTAACAGCCCGGATTCAAATTTTCCCCAGGCAATCCGGCCAGTTTCTGGCCGGATTCCTAGCCGGATTCAGGCCAGGCAGTCCTCGCCAAATTTTTTTTTCTTTTGCCGTTTGGAAGCTGAACCTGTCCGCAACCCAACCAAACAATAAAAACACATATACCACATACAATTCAGCGTTTACAAGCCACCATGGCATGTGAAGGTTACTCAAAAGTTAATATATGTACGATTGCCAAATGAAAAGTGAAAACTGTAACAGCCCCACTTTCCCCCAAGGCGAACCAAAGGGGTTAGCGGACTGCCTGCTCAGCTCTCGCCAGGACTAACGGATCAGTTCACGTCGATCTACTAAATTCCGGAACACACCAACGCGCGCAAACAAGTCAAAATCACAAAATGAAAAAAATATGAAAATCGAAGCCGATGATGAACAGTACCGGCCATGTCAGAATCCGGAGTTCAACCAAACATCAATCCAACATATATACATCGAAATTTAACATTTACAAGCCAAAGCGGTATACCAAAATATCCAACAAGTTCATACATGTGCAATTAGCCAATTACAAGCCAACCATTGGTTGAAACAAAACACTTAGGGTTTTCACCCTCAAGGAGCTATTCAAAATATACGTTTACATGAGCTCAACTTGACAACCAACTAGCACAACCTTTCTCAAAATAGTCATTTTTCCTGTAAGGAAAACAAATGGAACGGAGTGAGCTAAAGCTCAGTGAGCAACTATCACATAATCAACAAAGATCAATTAACCTTAAACTTTCATCTCAAGTACGCAATTAAGAAATAAAACAAGTCGGTAAAAGGATACGGACGGCTCTCAAGAGCCCATTTCCACGCTTATATTCTTGATCCAATCTCATTGACTCTCCGTCAACGTTTATGAGTACCAACCGTAGAACCCACTTCACTCCCATCCCTTCCACCAAACATACCCCAACCGGGCCCGCACTCCAATCAGTAGCTTTTGGTAATACTCGAGTTTACCGGAATCAAGAGTCTCATTACTACAAGATTCCCCAGTACAGTCCCCGTGGCATGTCAATTTTCACGACTAAGCCCTCGCCGGCTCGATTCAATTGACTACCAACGGGGTTGAGCTCAGTAGTACAGTAAGGCCGTTGGATACTTGTCCAAACGACACCAAACCAGTTTTTCATGAAGTGAATTCAATATCTCATATAGCAAGTGCAGTATATCAGTGAAGCGGTAAACAGTCATTAACGGTATCACAAGGGGTGAGGGCGGTCAAGTACACCCTCACCTCAATCCATTCCAATAGCCAAATAAGCCTTCAAGGCATCAAAATCACATATAGCAAAGCCACATTGTAACATTCAAGTGAGTAGTATACTCACCAATCAAGTAAGTGTTGTTTCATGCACGTCCGTCAAAAGTATTTCGTGAACCACCGTCACGCCCTAGAACACGCAAACAAGTACAATGAGACTCGATAACGAGTCATAAAGCCATGTCAATCACAACCCCAATAGGGTTTCATATGCATATACAAGTATCATAGGTAACCAGAAAATCCGGAAATGCAATTAACTTTGGCCCTGAAAAAATAGTTTTTGTCCTCATTTTGCAGTAATGGTACCAATTTCACTACGATTATCGGATGAGGGTAAAAGACCCACCATCTCGAAGCTAAAAGACAGGGATACAACATTACAGAAGGTCACTCAACCCAGTTTTGAGTGTAAACAGGTCAAAAATGCAAGATACTATATCAAAAACGTAAAACAGATTCACCAAAACGCATTCTAGCGGAAACATCATAACTCAGGCTCTACAAGTCCAAATCCAGAAATTCCAAAGGCATATGGTATCTAAGACATCAATCTACATTTCATCAGAAGACCTCAAAGGCCAAATCGTGCATTTTCATGGTCGAAAATGGAAGACTACACGAAAACAGAAATCTGGGCGCGAAACAGGTTTCGAAAACAGACAAGGGTATTTCGGTCATTGCACATGATAAAGTGGTCAGATCAAGCTGAAAATTTACAGGAAACTCGTTTATAGCCTTGGCCACAACTTTCATGTTTTGGCCAAAATCTAATTCGGTGAGGATCAGGGTGAAAAGTCACGGTCAAATTGAGTGAAAAGGCAACCCTGTTCGCAGCACCCCTTCCTAGACCAGTCTCAGTATTTTCGACTTATCTCATTCTACACTACTCCAATTGAGCTGAAAGTTTATAGGAACCTTTATAACATCAATACCTACAACTTTCATATTTTAAGCCAAGGCCAATTCGGCCTCTAACCATGAGATACAAAACCGGACAGAATTGGGGATATAAAACCCTAACTTTCTCAAATTCCTTCCAAACCCAAAATTGCTTGCAATTACCAATCATGTACACCTACTAGAGTCATTACCCTTCATTACCAACCATCATAGATAACCACAACATCATGATCAAATTAAACCAGCAAAATCATCAATAAATTAAAAACTTCACCAATTCATCTCAAACCAAGAAATAAACCACAAATTTCAGCACTTTAGCTACCCCTAAGCACAACTTAAGCTTCATTAAGTGTAGGAGGAAGTTCAATCACCACTCACCTAGTAAACAAGAGAGGGAGAGTTGTAGGACACCTTAGCTTCCTTGAACACTTCCACAAAATCACTTACTAGCACCAAATGGAGGGATTTTATGGAGTAGAAACAAATTTAAGCAATTGGTTTGGATGATTTGCACTAGATGGAAGCTTGAAAATTGGAGAAGTTTTCTTTCTTTTCCTAGAGAGAGAGCCGGCCAAGAAGTTGAAGACAAGAATGAATTTTGTGTGATTTTTGAGATATTTAAGCAATTGGTCAAAAGTCAAGAAAATGAATAGTTGTCCTACAAGTGCCACCATTCACCAAGTGACACTTCTCACTACATTTAAAGCATTTCTCTCCTTTAAGTCTCTCTCACATCAATCACATCTCATCCTCCACTTATCTCTTAACACCCGATAAATGTCAACCAGTATCCAAAACTTAACCTAATTGGCCGAATTTTTCCGAACTTTTCGCACTAGTGGGTCCCACGTCCATTATATATCCGTAATTTTTCAAAAACTCTCCAATGCTTGAAAAATCATCTAAAAACTATAATTACTCATAAAATTCACCAAGAAAATTTTTCCTAAGCCAGAAAATGCAGAAAACATGCCATTAAAGGGGATAAACCCTAGGAAAATTATGAAGAAGAATTTACGGGTTCTCACAAAAACGGCCTCAAAGGCACATTTACGGTTTCAATTCATAAGCTATACAATTCAAAAGCTATAGTCATCTAGTTCATTCGGCAACCAATTCAAAAGTCATTCAGATTTCCTGTAAGGAAAACAAAAGGAACGGGGTGAGCTAATTGCCCAGTGAGAATACAACTCAAACAACCAAGTTCATAGATGCATCCAGCTTAACAATCCAATTTGCCAAAATTAAGTAAAACCACACATCAATAATGAGGATAAAAGGATACGGGTGGCTCTCAAGAGCCCTTTTCCTCGTTTGCATTTCTTGATCAAACGCCATTGACTCTCCGTCAATTTTCAACAATAACCAACCGTAGACTCCACTTTACCTCCATTCCATTCCACCTAACATTCCCCAACCGGGCCCGTAATCCAAACACATGTATTGTGGTATTACTCGAGTAAACCGGAATCAAGAGTCTATCATACTACAAGATTCCATAACATTGCCCCAAGGCACATTAATTGGCACGACCAAGCCCTCGCCGGCTCGATTCAATCAATTACCAATGGGGTTGAGCTCATTGATAACATTTGTAGTCGTTGGAGACTCATACAAACGACACCAAGTCATGTATTTCATTTCATATACATTTCATATAACATTCCAACAACTTTCCTATAACATGCGAAACAACAAGTGAAAGTGATAAAGTACACTCTCACTTCAATCAATTAACATTCAACATCTCAAGTTCAAGTATCAAAGTCATATAATAACACATAAGTGAGTAATACACTCACCACGTTAGCAAATGTGGTTTCATGCACTTCCGTCAAAAGAACGTTGTGCACCACCGTCACGCCCTAAAAACATGCAAACATATACAATGAGACTCGATAACGAGTCATAAACCAAGGCCAAACATGACCCCAATAGGGTTCCATAAGCATATCCAAACAATCAAGGAAACCAGAAATTTCGGAAATGTAACTAGCTTGGCCCTGAAAAAACAGTTTTTGTCCTCATTTTGCGGTAATGGCACAAATTTCACTACGCTTATCGGATGAGGGTACAAGACCCACCATCTCGAAGCTAGAAGACAGGGCTACAACATCACAGAAGGTCACTCAACCCAGTTTTGAGTACAAACAGGTAAAAAATGCAAGATACTACATCAACAACGTAAAACAGATTCACCAAAATGCATTCTAGCGGAAACATCATAACTCAGGCTCTACAAGTCCAAATCCAGAAATTCCAAAACCAGCTGAAAGCTAAGAAACAGGGATAAATGTCATCAGAAGGCCTCAACAACCAATTCGGAAGCAATTCCAGTCAAAACAACCAATTACAGGCGCAGTTCTCAATTTTGGGTAAAACCAGAACAGCAATAGTAATTTCGACTTATCTCATTCTACACTACTCCGATTGACCTGAAATTTTGTAGGCGCCTCTAAAATATTATTCCCTACAACTTTAATGTTTTGAGCTAAGGCCAATTCGGCCTCTATCTAGGACCTAAAAATTCGGACAGAATGCTCCCTTAAGAACCCTAGTTTTTTCAATTTTCTTCCAAAACAGAAATTGGTTGCAATTAATCACTTTTCCCACCTCCTTAAGTCATTATAGACCATTTCCAATCATCATAGATAGCCACACAATCATGCTTATATTAAAACAGAAAAATTCCCAAAAATAATAAAATTCCATCATTTCAACCACAAATCAAGAATTAATCCATAAACTTGCATCTTATACTACCACTAAGCATGATTTAAGCATCAATTAAAGGAGGAGGGTGGTTCTTCACAAATTACCTTTAAAACAAGAGAGAGACAGCTATGGACCACCTTAACTTTCCAAACAACTCCACAAATCCACTCACTAACTCTAATTGGAGAGGTTTTATGGAGTAATTTCAAGGTTGGATGGTTAGTTGTGATGATTTGGGACAAGATTGAAGTGTTTTCTTCCTTATGCTTGAAGTAAGAGAGAGAGAAAGAGAGCAAGAGAGGGCCGGCTTCTTCTTGTTGTTTTCTTGAAGATTTTTGGTCATTTTTAAGCTATTTTAAGTCAAATGGTAAGAATAGGAATAGTGGTCTTACTTCAAGACCAATCCAAGGGTGACACTTGTCACCTTTAATTAAATATCTACCTAACTTTTCTCTCTCATATCAATCCAAATTGCAACCTCTACTTATCTCTTAACACCCGATAAATTAATTCCAGTATTCAAAACTTAACCTAGTTGGCCGAATTTTTCCGAACTTTTCGCACCAGTGGGTCCCACGTCCGGTATACGCTCTTAATTCCTCAAAATCCATTCGATACTAGAAAAATCATCTAAAAATTATATCTGCTCCTTAAAATTACCTAGAAAATTTTCTAATCACGGAAATGCAGAAAACAAGCCATGAAAAATTCTAAAACCTAGAAAATGAAATTTACGGGTTCTCACACTCTCTCCCCCTTAAAATAATTTCGCCCTCGAAATTTCTCACCTTAACTCACGAAAAGGTTAGGGTATTTCGTTCGCATCTCCTCTTCCATTTCCCAGGTCGCTTCCTCTACCCCATGGTTTCTCCATAGTATCTTCACTAAAGGAATCTGCTTGGTTCTAAGCTCTTTGACTTTCCGGTCAAGTACTTGGACAGGTTTTTCTTCGTAAGCAAGCGATTCGTCCACGTCGATCTCCTCTGGTTGTAAGACATGGGAGGGGTCAGGATAGTACTTCTTAAGCATCGAGACGTGGAAAACGTCGTGAATTCGAGAGAGACTGGACGGCAGCTCTAATCGATACGCTACCGCTCCTATTCTTTGCAGAATCTTGTAGGGTCCAACGAACCTCGGTTGAAGCTTCTTTCCTTTGCCTGCCGTGACACTCCGTAAAGGGGTGACTTTAAGAAATACGTGGTCTCCAACCTCAAACTCCAAATCTTTCCTTCTATTGTCTGCGTAGCTCTTTTGTCGGCTTTGAGCTGTTTGGAGTCGTTGCCGTATCAACTTGACCTTTTCTCGAGCGTCCTCCATCCAAGGAATAGTGGTTGGATCTAATGCCTTCCTCTCGCCAACTTCATCCCAGTAAATTGGTGATCGGCATTTTCGTCCATACAATGCTTCATATGGAGCCATTTGAATCGATGAATGGTAGCTGTTGTTGTACGCAAACCCTACCAAGGTCATATGTTGACCCCAGTTGCCTCCGAAATCCAGAATGCAAGTTCGTAGCATGTCCTCGAGAGTTTGAATAGTTCGTTCTGATTGTCCATCCGTCTGAGGGTGATAGGTTGTGCTCAAGTTGAGTTTCGTCCCTAGGGTTTCTTGGAACTTTTGCCAAAACCGAGATACGAACCGTGGATCTCGATCGGAGACGATGCTCACCGGAACACCATGCAGCTTTACAATCTCGTCCATGTACAGTTGAGCCAACTTGTCCATGGAATACTTCATGTTCACCGGCAAGAAATGAGCCGATTTGGTTAACCGGTCGACGATCACCCAAACGGCATCATGTCCTTGCTGCGTTCGTGGCAATCCTGAAACGAAATCCATGGTGATGTTCTCCCACTTCCATTCAGGTATCTCAAGAGGTTGTAACAAGCCCGATGGTTTTTGATGCTCTGCTTTCACTTGTTGGCAAATGAGACATTTTTGCACGTATAGAGCAATTTTCTTCTTCATATTGTCCCACCAATAGGTTCCTTTCAGGTCTTGATACATCTTGCTACTACCCGGATGGATTGTATACTTAGATCGATGGGCTTCCTCCAGAATCTCCGTTTTCAACGATTCATCCTTCGGCACCACTATGCGACTTCGATATTTTAAAATACCCTCAGGACCAAAATTGAAATAAGTGGTTTCCCCTTTTTCTACTTTCTCTCCCCACTTTCGTACCATCTGATCCTCCTTTTGAGCTTCTTTAATTCTCTCCAAGAGAGTGGAAGTCACTTTAATATTGCCAAAAATCACCTTATGGCTCCCAGGGCAGGGTTTCCATTCACACACGGAGTCTAACAATTCCCACTCTTTGATCATTAGACTCGCGACCTGAGCTTTGCGACTTAGGGCATCGGCCACCACGTTTGCTTTTCCCGGATGGTAGTTGATGGTACAGTCGTAATCCTCCAGAAATTCCATCCACCGTCGCTGCCTCATGTTTAATTCCTTCTGTGAGAAAAGATACCTCAGACTTTTATGATCGGAGTAAACCTCGAAAGTTACTCCATATAAATAGTGCCTCCACTTCTTCAGAGCAAAAAGGACTGCAGCTAGCTCCAGGTCGTGGGTCGGGTAATTTTGCTCGTGGGGTTTTAACTTCCTCGAGGCAAAGGAGATCACATTTCGGTTTTGCATTAATACACAACCCAGGCCTTCTCGGGATGCATCAGTGTACACAGCATATCCGTCCACCCCGTTTGGTAAGACTAGAACTGGAGCCATGGTCAATCTTTTCTTTAATTCTTGAAAACTTGTCTCACTTCGGGCGTTCCATAAGAACCGACCATGTTTCTTCGTCAAATCGGTTAGAGGACTGGCTAGTTTGGAGAAGTTCTTGATAAAACGCCGGTAATATATAGCCAGTCCTAGAAAGCTGCGGACCTCTGTGGGAGTTTCTGGCCTCTTCCAATTAGTCACAGCCTCTACTTTCGCTGGGTCGACTGAAATACCCTCTTGAGAGATTACGTGCCCCAGAAAAGCAATTTTCTCCAGTCAAAATTCGCACTTGCTAAACTTGGTATACAGTTGATGGTCTCTCAGAGTTTGCAAGACAGTCTTCAAATGTTGCTCATGCTCTTCACGGGTCTTGGAATAGACCAGGATGTCATCGATGAAGACTACGACAAATCGATCCAGGTAGGGCTTAAAAACCCTATGCATTAGGTCCATGAAGGCGGCAGGAGCATTGGTTAGTCCAAAGGGCATCACTGCGAACTCGTAATGCCCATATCTCGAGTTAAAGGCGGTCTTCGGAATATCCTCCTTCCTGATTAGTAACTGGTAGTACCCTTGGCGGAGGTCCAGTTTCGAGAAGACTACCGCTCCTTGTAACTGATCAAATAGCTCATCAATATGGGGTAGTGGATACTTATTTTTAATTGTAATGTTATTCAGGCCCCGATAATCAATACACATCCTCAAACCACCATCTTTTTTCTTCACAAACAGCACAGGAGCGCCCCAAGGAGACCCACTTTCTTGAATGAATCCCCGCTCCAGAAGGTCCTGTAATTGCAACTTTAGCTCCTTGAGCTCGGCAGGAGCCATTCGGTATGGTGTTTTTGAGATGGGTGAGGATCCCGGTAGCAGGTCTATTTTGAATTCAATTTCTCTTTCCGGAGGTAAGGCTACTAATTCATCAGGAAACACGTCCGGAAATTCCTTCACTATGGCCACATCCTCAACTTTCAACTTATCTGTGGGGGTGTTAATCAAAAAGGCCAAAAATCCTTGCGCTCCTTTACTTAGCAATTTCCTAGCCCGAATGCCCGAAATCAAAGCAGATGAGACTAACCTACCCCTTATATCCAACCTTATGGTTGCCTCACCAGGGATACGGAATTCCACCACTTTCGTTTTACAATCCAGTTGGGCATTATACTTGGCTAGCCAATCCATACCCAATATCACATCATACCCCTTAATGACCAAACTTATCAAGTCCCCTAGCAATCTTTTCTCTCCTACCCACACTTCACAATTCCTATAAACCATACTAGTGACCAACCGTTGATTCCCCGTGGGTGTACTAACTTCTAGGTCGTATGGTAAACTAGCAGGTTTTATATCGATGCCACACATGAAATCAGGGTTAACAAAGGAATGGGTGGCACCAGGATCAATTAAAACTTTGGCAAAACGGTGGAAAATAGGGATCGTACCTTCTACGACCTCTGAGGAATCTGGGACCTGTCAAGGTTCTAAGAAATAAACTCGAGCTGGCACTTTAGGTTTCGCCTCATTCCCCTTACTCGGTCCCGTGTTGGTCTTTGACGTGATTTGAGCTCCCCTTCCTTCTTGCGTCATAAGTGGGCAGGTAGCAAGCTTGTGGTCTGCACTTCCACAACGCAAACATTTGCCTCCCTTCTTCCAGCAATTGTCTTCAAAGTGATTCGGCTTTCCTCAGTACCCGCAAGGTCCACGGGACGCCGAACCTGAGCTCTTCTGGAAGTTTCCACCTTGGCCTCTCCCGGCTAGGCCACCTCTAGACTGAGCCCCTCTGCCGGAACCTGATTGTCGTCCACCTCCAGCTCCACGTCCAAACTTGGAGGGAGTACCTTTGTCCCCTTGTCCAGAACTGCTTCCAGGAAAGCCCCGCTTTTTCGCCTAGAAGTTCCGGACCTGCAATCGAGCACTCTCTACCCTTTGGGCCTTTTCTACGACCTCGCTAAAAGCATTGATTTGAGCCACTGCGAGGTCCTTTTGGATTTCGACGTTCAAGCCCTGGATGAAACGCCTGATTCGCCGTTGCTCCGTCATGATCAGTTCAGGCGCAAATTTGGACAAACGGGTGAACTGGCTCTCGTATTCCGCCACCGATTGAGTTCCTTGGCGGAGTCGAATAAACTCGTCTTCCTTCCTCTCCTGAACTAGAGGAGGGAAGAATTTCGCATTGAATTCCCGGATGAAATTCACCCAAGTCCTGGGCGTTTGTTCCCGTTCCCATTTTTGTCGTATGATGTTCCACCAGGAACGGGCCGCCCCTTCTAACTGGAATACGGCAAAGGTCACCTGCCGTTCATCGGTGTAGTGCAAAGCTGCAAAAATATCAACCATTTTCTCGAGCCATCGCTCGGCAACATCCGGATCAGGTCCCCCAATGAATTTGGGTGGAACAAACTTTTGGAAACGTTCGAGAGCTCTGTCTTCGCTCTCGACATGATTGCCAGGGTTTCCGGGGTTTCCAGGATTAGGGTTTGGGTTCTGGCCTTGTTGCTGCACTACTTGTGCTAGTAGGTTAGTCATTTGCTGCATAGCGGCAGCGATTTGCACATTGGGGTCAGGGTTAGGTCCAGTAGAGGTTACCCCAATACCCCTATCCGGTGTGGGTTGTCTATTACCGCGCCCACGTCCCCGTCCACTACGTGTTCCTTCCATAACCTTTTACTTGATCTAGGCAAGGGTACTAAACCAATATAAAACAATGCATGTAAGTAAACTCAAGACTTTCCAAACACATATATACATTCCAAACAAGGCAAACAACACACATATATACAATCAGTCAAGGCAAGTTCAGTCAAGTCAAGTACAAGCATAGACAATCCCCAAGGGAATGGCCTCATCAAAAGAAATATACACGTAGTTAATCTAGCCGTACAAAATGATTAGCTAAGGCCCTTCTCCCTATCCGCCCTATATACAAAACCAAAACTATCCAAAACAACTATAGAAGTCGTAACCTAGACCGATGATGAGCTATGAGACCCACCCGACGGAGTGGATCCAACTCCAGCCTCAGGACCCGCGCAAGAGTCCTCGTCACTCACGCCCTCAACCACGTCCGCGCAAAGATTCAGGATCGAGGCAGCTCGAACCTTCACCTTGCGAGCTCGCTTACTCTCGCGCTCTTGGACCTCCTTCAGCTGAGCGCAGAGGTCATCCACCCTATCCTCTGCATCAAGCACGTCGTACTTCAAATGCTCAACGCGCTCGGCCTGTCTCTCATTGGCCGCCCTAAGTTGGGTCACCTCGGCCTCCAGTCGAGCATTCTCTCCAGCCAACTCCTTACGCTCCTTGTCCAGAGCAAACACCAGAGCGTTCGGATAGGCATACTTATGTTTACACTCACACCGTCGGAGACGGTTAGACGGGCTCCAGCGCACGACGGCCCCTCCTGGCCGTATCTGGTACGGAATCACTGGGAGTGCTCCGCGAGGTCTCTCACCCGAAGGACTAGCACTAGGTTCACCCTGTCCGGCCATCCTACACCAAAAGAGCAATTAACCATAAATATAAGCTTAAAGGCCATAAACAATAAACCCTCAAATCAAGCATTCCTATAACACCCAGGCTAATTCAAACCTAGGCTCTGATACCACCTGTGACAGCCCCACCTTCCCCTAAGGCGAACCAAAGGGGTTAGCGGACTGCCTGCCCAGCTCTCGCCAGGACTAACGAGCAATTACACGCGATCTAAAACGTTTCGGGAAAGTAAAAGTGCGTTCGGACAAGCCACAAGTACCAAAATAAAAAAAAATAAAAAAAAATGAAAACGATGAATAGTGCCTGGAACAGTGCAATCCGGCCGGAATCTGGCCGGATACTGTCCAGTGGCTAACAGCCCGGATTCAAATTTTCCCCAGGCAATCCGGCCGACAATCCGGCCAGTTTCTGGCCGGATTCCTGGCCGGATTCAGGCCCGGCAGTCCTCGCCAAATTTTTTTTTCTTTTGCCGTTTGGAAGCCGAACCTGTCCGCAACCCAACCAAACAATAAAAACACATATACCACATACAATTCAGCGTTTACAAGCCACCATGGCATGTGAAGGTTACTCAAAAGTTAATATATGTACGATTGCCAAATGAAAAGTGAAAACGGCCTCAAAGGCACATTTACGGTTTCAATTCATAAGCTATACAATTCAAAAGCTATAGTCATCTAGTTCATTCGGCAACCAATTCAAAAGTCATTCAGATTTCCTGTAAGGAAAACAAAAGGAACGGGGTGAGCTAATTGCCCAGTGAGAATACAACTCAAACAACCAAGTTCATAGATGCATCCAGCTTAACAATCCAATTTGCCAAAATTAAGTAAAACCACACATCAATAATGAGGATAAAAGGATACGGGTGGCTCTCAAGAGCCCTTTTCCTCGTTTGCATTTCTTGATCAAACGCCATTGACTCTCCGTCAATTTTCAACAATAACCAACCGTAGACTCCACTTTACCTCCATTCCATTCCACCTAACATTCCCCAACCGGGCCCGTAATCCAAACACATGTATTGTGGTATTACTCGAGTAAACCGGAATCAAGAGTCTATCATACTACAAGATTCCATAACATTGCCCCAAGGCACATTAATTGGCACGACCAAGCCCTCGCCGGCTCGATTCAATCAATTACCAATGGGGTTGAGCTCATTGATAACATTTGTAGTCGTTGGAGACTCATACAAACGACACCAAGTCATGTATTTCATTTCATATACATTTCATATAACATTCCAACAACTTTCCTATAACATGCGAAACAACAAGTGAAAGTGATAAAGTACACTCTCACTTCAATCAATTAACATTCAACATCTCAAGTTCAAGTATCAAAGTCATATAATAACACATAAGTGAGTAATACACTCACCACGTTAGCAAATGTGGTTTCATGCACTTCCGTCAAAAGAACGTTGTGCACCACCGTCACGCCCTAAAAACATGCAAACATATACAATGAGACTCGATAACGAGTCATAAACCAAGGCCAAACATGACCCCAATAGGGTTCCATAAGCATATCCAAACAATCAAGGAAACCAGAAATTTCGGAAATGTAACTAGCTTGGCCCTGAAAAAACAGTTTTTGTCCTCATTTTGCGGTAATGGCACAAATTTCACTACGCTTATCGGATGAGGGTACAAGACCCACCATCTCGAAGCTAGAAGACAGGTCTACAACATCACAGAAGGTCACTCAACCCAGTTTTGAGTACAAACAGGTAAAAAATGCAAGATACTACATCAACAACGTAAAACAGATTCACCAAAATGCATTCTAGCGGAAACATCATAACTCAGGCTCTACAAGTCCAAATCCAGAAATACCAAAACCAACTGAAAGCTAAGAAACAGGGATAAATGTCATCAGAAGGCCTCAACAACCAATTCGGAAGCAATTCCAGTCAAAACAACCAATTACAGGCGCAGTTCTCAATTTCGGGTAAAACCAGAACAGCAATAGTAATTTCGACTTATCTCATTCTACACTACTCCGATTGACCTGAAATTTTGTAGGCGCCTCTAAAATATTATTCCCTACAACTTTAATGTTTTGAGCTAAGGCCAATTCGGCCTCTATCTAGGACCTAAAAATTCGGACAGAATGCTCCCTTAAGAACCCTAGTTTTTTCAATTTTCTTCCAAAACAGAAATTGGTTGCAATTAATCACTTTTCCCACCTCCTTAAGTCATTATAGACCATTTCCAATCATCATAGATAGCCACACAATCATGCTTATATTAAAACAGAAAAATTCCCAAAAATAATAAAATTCCATCATTTCAACCACAAATCAAGAATTAATCCATAAACTTGCATCTTATACTACCACTAAGCATGATTTAAGCATCAATTAAAGGAGGAGGGTGGTTCTTCACAAATTACCTTTAAAACAAGAGAGAGACAGCTATGGACCACCTTAACTTTCCAAACAACTCCACAAATCCACTCACTAACTCTAATTGGAGAGGTTTTATGGAGTAATTTCAAGGTTGGATGGTTAGTTGTGATGATTTGGGACAAGATTGAAGTGTTTTCTTCCTTATGCTTGAAGTAAGAGAGAGAGAAAGAGAGCAAGAGAGGGCCGGCTTCTTCTTGTTGTTTTCTTGAAGATTTTTGGTCATTTTTAAGCTATTTTAAGTCAAATGGTAAGAATAGGAATAGTGGTCTTACTTCAAGACCAATCCAAGGGTGACACTTGTCACCTTTAATTAAATATCTACCTAACTTTTCTCTCTCATATCAATCCAAATTGCAACCTCTACTTATCTCTTAACACCCGATAAATTAATTCCAGTATTCAAAACTTAACCTAGTTGGCCGAATTTTTCCGAACTTTTCGCACCAGTGGGTCCCACGTCCGGTATACGCTCTTAATTCCTCAAAATCCATTCGATACTAGAAAAATCATCTAAAAATTATATCTGCTCCTTAAAATTACCTAGAAAATTTTCTAAACACGGAAATATAGAAAACAAGCCATGAAAATTTCTAAAACCTAGAAAATGAAATTTACGGGTTCTCACACTAATCAAGTTATATCTTGCACTTATCACTTCATAATTCACAACTTACGCTCCCGAAGAGCACTTAGTCCTTTACACATTTCACATTAGAACCATTACACCGCTTGGCTCAAGTTTACTCCGTACAGAGACCACACATCGCGGCTATAGGTTTTATCCCTTAATCTCTTAACTTTCAAATCAAATCGAATCCCACGGTCCGGCATCCTAAACTTTAGCCTAGGATACACTACAGAGATCGGATGCCTAAGTTCTGATACCACCTGTGACGGCCCCACCACCCCCTAGGGGTACACCCCAGGGTTCGGCGGGTCGCCAGCCCAACTCTCGTCGGGACTCACTCCCTCGTATCACGTGCACACAACTCCAATTCAGGTATTTCCAAAGCCATTTAAAAGCTAAGATACAAGGCTATAATTCTTAAGCAGACATCATCAACCAATTCGGTAATATTCTAGGTCAAACTAACCACTTACAGAGGCTGATTTTCATTTTCGGACAGAAACAGGGCAGCAGGGGTATTTCGGTCTTTTCATAGGTTACGTTGTTCCGATTGAGCTGAAATTTTGTAGGCAACTATAAAACATCATTCTCTACAATTTTCATGTTTTGTACTAAGGCTAGTTCGGCCTCTAACCAGGTCAAATAGAACCGGACAGAAGCAGGGCAGGTTATCATCCAAGCTGGAATTGATGTATTCAAGTGCTAATCCTCCACAAAACAACATCTAAAAAAACTAAAAATCCCCAATAAGCAATGAATTGAAGTAAAGAGGATGTTCTTGGCAAAATACCATAAAACCACAAGAAAGGTAGGAGCTTAATCTTTCCTCCTCCAAAACAACTCCACCAACACCTTTAACCTTTCCCAATGATCACTTGTATGGTGTAGTTTGTGATTTGGTTGGTTGAAACTCAAGATTTGGACAAGAATTGAAGTAACAAGGTGACGGTTTTTCCTCTCTTTTCTCTCTACATGTCTCAGCCAAGAGGGGTAAAGAAATGAGAAAATGTTGGTCAAAATCGGAGTTTGGGAAAGTTAAATAAAAGTTGGGCAAGTCAACTTCCAATCGGATCGCGACACTTGGCCCTTCTTAAGTTTATTCTTATCCCTTTGTCTCTCCAAGATTAACCATCTAAGTAACCTCTTATTATCTCTTAGCACCTTGTAAAATAATATCACTTAATACGAAACTCCAACAAGTTGTCAAAAATATATCGCATTTACCGCACTAGCGGATCCCACGTCCATAATACACTTCAAACTTAGCGTGGACTAACTTGTATCAAGAAAATAATTTGAAAACTATATTCCCATATAAAAATGTATAGGAAATTAATATATTGAAGAAAGGCATAAAATTAAAGACAAGGAAACAAAATAATGTCTCGAAAATATAAAAAAAATTTCGGGTTCTCAAACTCATTCTTTCAGGGCGTCACAAACTCCCCTCCTTAAAAGAATGTCGTCCTCGACATTCCAACTTATACTAATCAAGTCATATCTTGCACTTACCACTTCATAATTCAGAACTTACACTCCCGAAGAGCACTTAGTCCTTTACACATTTCACATTAGAACCATTACACCGCTTGGCTCAAGTTTACTCCGTACAGAGACCACACATCGCGGCTATAGGTTTTATCCCTTAATCGCTTAACTTTCAAATCAAATCGAATCCCACAGTCCGGTATCCTAAACTTTAGCCTAGGATACATTACAGAGATCGGAAGCCTAAGCTCTGATACCACCTGTGACGGCCCCACCACCCCCTAGGGCGTACCCCAGGGTTCGGCGGGTCGCCTGCCCAGCTCTCGCCGGGACTCACTCCCTCGTATCACGTGCACACAACTCCAATTCAGGTAATTCAAAAGCCATTTAAAAGCTAAGATACAAGGCTATAATTCTTAAGAAGATATCATCAACCAATTCGGTAATATTCCTGGTCAAACTAACCACTTACAGAGGCTGATTTTCATTTTCGGACAGAAACAGGGCAGCAGGGGTATTTCGGTCTTTTCTTAGGTTTCGTTGCTCCGATTAGGCTGAAATTTTGTAGGCAACTATAAAACATCATTCTATACAACTTTCATGTTTTGTGCTAAGGCTAGTTCGGCCTCTAACCAGGTGAAATAGAACCGGGCAGAAGTAGGGCAGGTTATCATCCAAGCTGGAATTGATGTATTCAAGTGCTAATCCTCCACAAAATAACATTTAAAACAACTAAAAACCACTAATAAGCAATGAATTGAAGTAAAGAGGATGTTCTTGGTAAAATACCTTAAAATCACAAGAAAGGTAGGAGCTTAATCTTTCCTCCTCCAAAACAACTCCACCAACACCTTTAACCTTCTCTAATGATCACTTGTATGGTGTAGTTTGTGATTTGGTTGGTTGAAACTCAAGATTTGGACATGAATTGAAGTAACAAGATGAAGGTTTTTCCTCTCTTTTCTCTCTACATGTCTCAGCCAAGAGGGGTAAAGAAATGAGAAAATGTTGGTCAAATTTGGAGTTTGGGAAAGTTAAATAAAAGTTGGGCAAGTCAACTTCCAATCGGATCGCGACACTTGGCCCTTCTTAAGTTTATTCTTATCCCTTTGTCTCTCCAAGATTAACCATCTAAGTAACCTCTAATTATCTCTTAGCACCTTATAAAATAATATCACTTAATACGAAACTCCAACAAGTTGTCAAAAATATATCGCATATACCGCACTAGCGGGTCCCACGTCCATAATACACTTCAAACTTAGCGTGGACTAACTTGTATCAAGAAAATAATTTGAAAACTATATTCCCTTATGAAAATGTATAGGAAATTAATATATTGAAGAAAGGCATAAAATTATAGACAATGAAACAAAATAATGTCTCGAAAATATATAAAAATTTTCGGGTTCTCAAACTCATTCTTTCAGGGCGTCACAAACTCCCCTCCTTAAAAGAATGTCGTCCTCGACCTTCCAACTTATACTAATCAAGTCATATCTTGCACTTACACTCCCGAAGAGCACCTAGTCCTTTACACATTTCACATTAGAACCATTACACCGCTTGGCTCAAGTTTACTCCGTACAGAGACCACACATCACAGCTATAGGTTTTATCCCTTAATCGCTTAACTTTCAAATCAAATCGAATCCCACGGTCCGGCATCCTAAACTTTAGCCTAGGATACACTACAGAGATCGGAAGCCTAAGCTCTGATACCACCTGTGACCGCCCCACCACCCCCTAGGGCGCACCCCAGGGTTCGGCAGGTCGCCTGCCCAGCTCTCGCCGGGACTCACTCCCTCGCATCACGTGCACACAACTCCATTTCAGGTAATTCCAAAGCCATTTAAAAGCTAAGATACAAGGCTATAATTCTTAAGCAGATCTCATCAACCAATTCGGTAATATTCCTGGTCAAACAAACCACTTACAGAGGCTGATTTTCATTTTCGGACAGAAACAGGGCAGCACGGGTATTTCGGTATTTCATAGGTTACGTTGCTCCGATTAGGCTTAATTTTTGTGGACAACTATAAAACACTATTCTATACAACTTTCATGTTTTGTGCTAAGGCTAGTTCGGCTTTTAACCAGGTCCAATAGAACCGGGCAGAAGTAGGGCATGTTATCATCCAAGCTGGAATTGATGTATTCAAGTGCTAATCCTCCACAAAACAACATTTAAAACAACTAAAAACCACTAATAAGCAATGAATTGAAGTAAAGAGGATGTTCTTGGCAAAATACCTTAAAACCACAAGAAAGGTAGGAGCTTAATCTTTCCTCCTCCAAAACAACTCCACCAACACCTTTAACCTTCTCTGATGATCACTTGTATGGTGTAGTTTGTGATTTGGTTGGTTGAAACTCAAGATTTGGACAAGAATTGAAGTAACAAGATGAAGGTTTTTCCTCTCTTTTCTCTCTACATGTCTCAGCCAAGAGGGGTAAAGAAATGAGAAAATGTTGGTCAAAATTGGAGTTTGGGAAAGTTAAATAAAAGTTGGACAAGTCAACTTCCAATCGGATCGCGACACTTGGCCCTTCTTAAGTTTATTCTTATCCCTTTGTCTCTCCAAGATTAACCATCTAAGTAACCTCTAATTATCTCTTAGCACCTTGTAAAATAATATCACTTAATACGAAACTCCAACAAGTTGTCAAAAATATATCGCATTTACCGCACTTGCGGGTCCCACGTCCATAATACACTTCAAACTTAACGTGGACTAACTTGTATCAAGAAAATAATTTGAAAACCATATTCCCTTATAAAAATGTATAGGAAATTAATATATTGAAGAAAGGCATAAAATTATAGACAAGGAAACAAAATAATGTCTCGAAAATATATAAAAATTTTCGGGTTCTCAAACTCATTCTTTCAGGGCGTCACAAACTCCCCTCCTTAAAAGAATGTCATCCACGACATTACAACTTATACTAATCAAGTCATATCTTACACTTACGCTCCCGAAGAGCACCTAGTCCTTTACACATTTCACATTAGAACCATTACACCGCTTGGCTCAAGTTTACTCCGTACAGAGACCACACATCGCAGCTATAGGTTTTATCCCTTAATCGCTTAACTTTCAAATCAAATTGAATCCCACGGTCCGGCATCCTAAACTTTAGCCTAGGATACACTATAGAGATCAGAAGCCTAAACTCTGATACCACCTGTGACGGCCCCACCACCCCCTAGGGCGTACCCCAGGGCTCGGCAGGTCGCCTGCCCAGCTCTCGCCGGGACTCACTCCCTCGTATCACGTGCACACAACTCCAATTCAGGTAATTCCAAAGCCATTTAAAAGCTAAGATACAAGGCTATAATTCTTAAGAAGACATCATCAACCAATTCGGTAATATTCCTGGTCAAACTAACCACTTACAGAGGCTGATTTTCATTTTCGGACAGAAACAGGGCAGCAGGAGTATTTCAGTATTTTCAGAGGTTACGTTGCTCCGATTAGGCTGAAATTTTGTAGGAAACTATAAAACATCAGTCTCTACAACTTTCATGTTTTGAGCTAAGGCTAGTTCGGCCTCTGACCAGGTCAAATAGAACCGGACAGAAGTAGGGCAGGATATCATCCAAGCTGGAATTGATGTATTCAAGTGCTAATCCTCCACAAAACAACATCTAAAAAAACTAAAAATCACTAATAAGCAATGAATTGAAGTAAAGAGGATGTTCTTGGCAAAATACCTTAAAACCACAAGAAAGGTAGGAGCTTAATCTTTCCTCCTCCAAAACAACTCCACCAACACCTTTAACCTTCCCTAATGATCACTTGTATGGTGTAGTTTGTGATTTGGTTGGTTGAAACTCAAGATTTGGACAAGAATTGAAGTAACAAGATGAAGGTTTTTCCTCTCTTTTCTCTCTACATGTCTCAGCCAAGAGGGGTAAAGAAATGAGAAAATGTTGGTCAAAATTGGAGTTTGGGAAAGTTAAATAAAAGTTGGGCAAGTCAACTTCCAATCGGATCGCGACACTTGGCCCTTCTTAAGTTTATTCTTATCCCTTTGTCTCTCCAAGATTAACCATCTAAGTAACCTCTAATTATCTCTTAGCACCTTGTAAAATAATATCACTTAATACGAAACTCCAACAAGTTGTCAAAAATATATCGCATTTACCGCACTAGCGGGTCCTACGTCCATAATACACTTCAAACTTAACGTGGACTAACTTGTATCAAGAAAATAATTTGAAAACTATATTCCCTTATGAAAATGTATAGGAAATTAATATATTGAAGAAAGGCATAAAATTATAGACAATGAAACAAAATAATGTCTCGAAAATATATAAAAATTTTCGGGTTCTCAAACTCATTCTTTCAGGGCGTCACAAACTCCCCTCCTTAAAAGAATGTCGTCCTCGACCTTCCAACTTATACTAATCAAGTCATATCTTGCACTTACGCTCCCGAAGAGCACCTAGTCCTTTACACATTTCACATTAGAACCATTACACCGCTTGGCTCAAGTTTACTCCGTACAGAGACCACACATCGCAGCTATAGGTTTTATCCCTTAATCGCTTAACTTTCAAATCAAATCGAATCCCACGGTCCGGCATCCTAAACTTTAGCCTAGGATACACTACAGAGATCGGAAGCCTAAGCTCTGATACCACCTGTGACGGCCCCACCACCCCCTAGGGCGCACCCCAGGGTTCGGCGGGTCGCCTGCCCAGCTCTCGCCGGGACTCACTCCCTCGCATCACGTGCACACAACTCCAATTCAGGTAATTCCAAAGCCATTTAAAAGCTAAGATACAAGGCTATATATAACGCCCCGAAAAGTATAAGTGTGAGAACCCGAAAATTTTCTAATTTTCTAGGGTTTATTTTATTTAATCGCCCGCCTTTTCTACATTTTCTTTATTACAAAAATTCCCCAGATAAAGTTTATGAGCAAAGATAGTTTTAAAATGATTTTTCTGGTATCGGTTAGTTTTTGAGAAATTAAGAGCGTATTTTGGACGTGGGACCCGCTAGTGCGGTAAATGCATTATATTTTTGACAACTTGTTGGAATTTTGTATTAAGTGATATTATTTTACAAAGTGTTAAGATATTTGTATTGGAGAGACAAAAAGATAAGTTTTAAACCAAAAAGGTGACAAGTGTCACCTTGTGATTTAATCTTGGACTTTGACCATTTGACTTTACCTTTACCTTTACCAAATAAATACAAAAAAATTGATCAAAATAAGCTTCATTTTGCAAGCTTCTTGGCCGAATGTTCTTGCTCAAGAAAGAAAGAAAAGCTCTCAATTTCTTCCTTCTATTTCTTGCTCAATCTTCAAATCCAACCAATAAAACTCCAAATCATTCCATAAAATCTCTTTGCTAAGTGATCTTGAGGTGTTTTGTGGAGTTCTTTGGAAAGCTAAGGTGACTAGTTGCTATATCTCTTGTATTGCTAAGGTGAGTTGTGAAGAACCACTCTCCTTCCTCTAATGATGTTCAATTCATGATTGGTGGTGGTATAAGATGCACTTTTATGGATTATATCTTGATTTTGGTTGAATTGGTGAAGTTTTATAATTATTGGGGATTTTTCTGTTTTCATATGGATATGATTGTGTGGCTATCTATGATGATTGGAAATGGTCTATAATGACTTAAAGAGGTGGGAAAAGTGATTAATTGCAACCAATTTCTGTTTTGGAAGAAAATTGAAAAACCTAGTGTTCTTAAGGAAGCATTCTGTCCGAATTTTTAGGTCCTAGATAGAGGCCGAATTGTCCTTGTCTTAAAACATAAAAGTTGTACGGAATGACATTTTAGAGGTGACTACAAAATTTCAGGTCAATCGGAGTAGTGTAGAATGAGAAAAGTCGAAATTACTATTACTGTTCTGGTTTTACCCGAATGTAAGAATTGCGCCTGTAATTGGTTGTTTTGGCTGGAATTACTTCCAAATTGGTCGTTGAGGTCTTCTGATGAAATTTATCCCTGTTTCTTAGCTTTCATCTGGTTTTCGAATTTCTGGATTTGGACTTGGATAGCCTGATTTATGATGTTTCCGCTAGAATGCGTTCTGTGACTCTGTTTTTGTGATTCTGGTATGGTATCTTGCATTTTTGACCTAGTTACACTCGAAACTGGGTTGAGTGACCTTCTGTAATATTGTAACCCTGTCTCTTAGCTTCGAAACAGTGGGTCTTTCACCTTCATCCGACAATCGTAGCGCCTTTGGTACCATTACCGTAAAATGACGTCAAAACTGTTTGTTTGGTTTTGAGCTTAACTTTCATTTCCGAACTTTTCCCTAGTTTGACTTGTACTAGTACTACTTGGAGCTTGCTGAATGGCTATTGGATGAACTTGTTGTTGTGTGTGTACCTTTGGGTTGGAATGAGGAAATAATGAAGCCTTGATGGCTGGGAATGTAAAGAAAGATAAGAGGAAGTGCTGTCCGAATTTTGAAAGGATTTATTTGCATTGAGTTTGTGAACTAAGGCTTGGATTTGAGCAAGGCAATGTTATATGATGGATGGTTTCTGAGCCATGGAGGTGAGTGACCTCAAACTATTTCTAAAGTTATTTATGAACCGTTTCCTGCATTATTTACTTCTAAACTGTTTCCAAAGTTACTTTTGAACTGTTTTCTTGCGTTATTTACTTTTGAACCGTTTTCTTGCATATCATGCATGCTTGTATGAGAGTGTTCCTTGTTTGTTATATTTCTTTGACTTATTGGCTTGTTATTATTGATTGATAATGTGTTAAGTGCTTTCACTGATTGTTAAAACGAGTTTTCTAGGCGAGGGTGTACTTTATCGCACTCGACCTAAATAAATGTGAAATTTTCAATGATTAAGGATTAAATGTTACTTGTGCATGAATGTAAGCCTTTTTGGCTGAACTGGCCACTGCCCTTCGTTACCGATCGACTCGAGCCAGAAGCGGACTCGGTCGGGCGATATGGTGACCCTGGGTGAATTTGGTATACTCGAGTATTACCTTGTAGTCCGGCTACTCCGGATGGGCGGAGTCCGGCCAATGGTCGGATGGGTGGAGTCTGGCCAACGTCCGGAAAAGGGATGAACGAACAAAAGGATGAACGAGGGATTCTACTTACAAAAATGTATTTTTAAATGATTGGAGGAATAAGGGGAAATGTTAAGGGATCACACGAACAAACAAATAGCTCCATGTGGGCCCGTATCCTATTAATGAATGTGGCTATCGCTTTCCATTGTAAATGTTTCTTGAATTATTGATACTCCATCATTGATTTATGACATCATTAATCTATGACATTATTGAAATGAACTATTGTGAAACCGATTTGATTACTGATTTTACTGGTTAGTCGCTGAGCTTTTAGCTCACCCCAAAAATATTTTATTCCCCTCCACAGGGCTCAAGGCGAAGGAAGGGCTTGTTTTGCTTATTCACGTGAAGGGATGGCCTATATTTTGTACAATTTGGATTTGGAAACATTTTATGCATAGTTTGGGGAATTATTTCCGCTTGGGGAATTAGTTTCCGCTGCATTTGTGACATGTAATTATTGGAGACTGTGATGTATTTTTGAGATTTATATTGTAATTCATTTGAGGATTGTAGTGAACGACTGAGTCCCGGCGAGAGCTGGGCAGGCGGCCCGCCGAACCCTCTGGTTCGCCTTAGGGGGGAGGTGGGGCTGTCACACTATAATTCTTAAGAAGACATCATCAACCAATTCGGCAATATTCCTGGTCAAACTAACCACTTACAGAGGCTGATTTTCATTTTCGGACAGAAACAGGGCAGCAGGGGTATTTCGGTCTTTTTATAGGTTACGTTGCTCCGATTAGGCTGAAATTTTGTAGGAAACTATAAAACATCATTCTCTACAACTTTCATGTTTTGAGCTAAGGCTAGTTCGGCCTCTAACTAGGTCAAATAGAACCGGACAGAAGCATGGCAGGTTATCATCCAAGCTGGAATTGATGTATTGAAGTGCTAATCCTCCACAAAACAACATCTAAAAAAATTAAAAATCACTAATAAGCAATGAATTGAAGTAAAGAAGATATTCTTGGCAAAATACCTTAAAACCACAAGAAAGGTAGGAGCTTAATCTTTCCTCCTCCAAAACAACTCCACCAACACCTTTAACCTTCCCTAATGATCACTTGTATGGTGTAGTTTGTGATTTGGTTGGTTGAAACTCAAGATTTGGACAAGAATTGAAGTAACAAGATGAAGGTTTTTCCTCTCTTTCTCTCTACATGTCTCAGCCAAGAGGGGTAAAGAAATGAGAAAATGTTGGTCAAAATTGGTGTTTGGGAAAGTTAAATAAAAGTTGGGCAAGTCAACTTCCAATCGGATCGCGACACTTGGCCCTTCTTAAGTTTATTCTTA
The DNA here is from genome assembly GCF_036785885.1 of Coffea arabica. NCBI lineage: Eukaryota > Viridiplantae > Streptophyta > Magnoliopsida > Gentianales > Rubiaceae > Coffea > Coffea arabica. Next base: position 17,382,328 of record NC_092318.1, on the reverse strand, counting down.
TCCCTTTGTCTCTCCAAGATTAACCATCTAAGTAACCTCTAATTATCTCTTAGCACCTTGTAAAATAATATCACTTAATACGAAACTCCAACAAGTTGTCAAAAATATATCGCATTTACCGCACTAGCGGGTCCCACGTCCATAATACACTTCAAACTTAACGTGGACTAACTTGTATCAAGAAAATAACTTGAAAACTATATTCCCTTATAAAAATGTATAGGAAATTAATATATTGAAGAAAGACATAAAATTATAGACAAGGAAACAAAATAATGTCTCGAAAATATATAAAAATTTTCGGGTTCTCAAACTCATTCTTTCAGGGCGTCACAAACTCCCCTCCTTAAAAGAATGTCATCCTCGACATTCCAACTTATACTAATCAAGTCATATCTTGCACTTACCACTTCATAATTCACAACTTACACTCCCGAAGAGCACTTAGTCCTTTACACATTTCACATTAGAACCATTACACCGCTTGGCTCAAGTTTACTCCGTACAGAGACCACACATCGCGGCTATAGGTTTTATCCCTTAATCGCTTAACTTTCAAATCAAATCGAATCCCACAGTCCGGCATCCTAAACTTTAGACTAGGATACATTACAGAGATCGGAAGCCTAAACTCTGATACCACCTGTGACGGCCCCACCACCACCTAGGGCGTACCCCAGGGTTCGGCGGGTCGCCTGCCCAGCTCTCGCCGGGACTCACTCCCTCCTATCACGTGCACACAACTCCAATTCAGGTAATTCCAAAGCCATTTAAAAGCTAAGATACAAGGCTATAATTCTTAAGAAGATATCATCAACCAATTCGGTAATATTCCTGGTCAAACTAACCACTTACAGAGGCTGATTTTCATTTTCGGACAGAAACAGGGCAGCAGGAGTATTTCGGTATTTTCATAGGTTACGTTGCTCCGATTAGGCTGAAATTTTGTAGGAAACTATAAAACATCATTCTATACAACTTTCATGTTTTGTGCTAAGGCTAGTTCGGCCTCTAACCAGGTCAAATAGAACCGGGCAGAAGCAGGGCAGGTTATCATCCAAGCTGGAATTGATGTATTCAAGTGCTAATCCTCCACAAAACAACATCTAAAAAAACTAAAAATCACTAATAAGCAATGAATTGAAGTAAAGAGGATGTTCTTGGCAAAATACCTTAAAACCACAAGAAAGGTAGGAGCTTAATCTTTCCTCCTCCAAAACAACTCCACCAACACCTTTAACCTTCTCTACTGATCACTTGTATGGTGTAGTTTGTGATTTAGTTGGTTGAAACTCAAGATTTGGACAAGAATTGAAGTAACAAGACGAAGGTTTTTCCTCTCTTTTCTCTCTACATGTCTCAGCCAAGAGGGGTAAAGAAATGAGAAAATGTTGGTCAAAATTGGAGTTTGGGAAAGTTAAATAAAAGTTGGGCAAGTCAACTTCCAATCGGATCGCGACACTTGGCCCTTCTTAAGTTTATTCTTATCCCTTTGTCTCTCCAAGATTAACCATCTAAGTAACCTCTAATTATCTCTTAGCACCTTGTAAAATAATATCACTTAATACGAAACTCCAACAAGTTGTCAAAAATATATCGCATTTACAGCACTAGCGGGTCCCACGTCCATAATACACTTCAAACTTAACGTGGACTAACTTGTATCAAGAAAATAATTTGAAAACTATATTCCCTTATAAAAATGTATAGGAAATTAATATATTGAAGAAAGGCATAAAATTATAGACAAGGAAACAAAATAATGTCTCGAAAATATACAAAAATTTTCGGGTTCTCAAACTCATTCTTTCAGGGCATCACAAACTCCCCTCCTTAAAAGAATGTCATCCTCGACATTCCAACTTATACTAATCAAGTCATATCTTGCACTTACCACTTCATAATTCACAACTTACACTCCCGAAGAGCACTTAGTCCTTTACACATTTCACATTAGAACCATTACACCGCTTGGCTCAAGTTTACTCCGTACAGAGACCACACATCGCGGCTATAGGTTTTATCCCTTAATCGCTTAACTTTCAAATCAAATCGAATCCCACGGTCCGGCATCCTAAACTTTAGCCTAGGATACATTACAGAGATCGGAAGCCTAAACTCTGATACCACCTGTGACGGCCCCACCACCACCTAGGGCGTACCCCAGGGTTCGGCGGGTCGCCTGCCCAGCTCTCGCCGGGACTCACTCCCTCATATCACGTGCACACAACTCCAATTCAGGTAATTCCAAAGCCATTTAAAAGCTAAGATACAAGGCTATAATTCTTAAGAAGATATCATCAACCAATTCGGTAATATTCCTGGTCAAACTAACCACTTACAGAGGCTGATTTTCATTTTCGGACAGAAACAGGGCAGCAGGAGTATTTCAGTATTTTCATAGGTTACGTTGCTCCGATTAGGCTGAAATTTTGTAGGAAACTATAAAACATCATTCTATACAACTTTCATGTTTTGTGCTAAGGCTAGTTCGGCCTCTAACCAGGTCAAATAGAACCGGGCAGAAGCAGGGCAGGTTATCATTCAAGCTGGAATTGATGTATTCAAGTGCTAATCCTCCACAAAACAACATCTAAAAAAACTAAAAATCACTAATAAGCAATGAATTGAAGTAAAGAGGATGTTCTTGGCAAAATACCTTAAAACCACAAGAAAGGTAGGAGCTTAATCTTTCCTCCTCCAAAACAACTCCACCAACACCTTTAACCTTCTCTACTGATCACTTGTATGGTGTAGTTTGTGATTTGGTTGGTTGAAACTCAAGATTTGGACAAGAATTGAAGTAACAAGATGAAGGTTTTTCCTCTCTTTTCTCTCTACATGTCTCAGCCAAGAGGGGTAAAGAAATGAGAAAATGTTGGTCAAAATTGGAGTTTGGGAAAGTTAAATAAAAGTTGGGCAAGTCAACTTCCAATCGGATCGCGACACTTGGCCCTTCTTAAGTTTATTCTTATCCCTTTGTCTCTCCAAGATTAACCATCTAAGTAACCTCTAATTATCTCTTAGCACCTTGTAAAATAATATCACTTAATACGAAACTCCAACAAGTTGTCAAAAATATATCGCATTTACCGCACTAGCGGGTCCCACGTCCATAATACACTTCAAACTTAACGTGGACTAACTTGTATCAAGAAAATAATTTGAAAACTATATTCCCTTATAAAAATGTATAGGAAATTAATATATTGAAGAAAGACATAAAATTATAGACAAGGAAACAAAATAATGTCTCGAAAATATATAAAAATTTTCGGGTTCTCAAACTCATTCTTTCAGGGCGTCACAAACTCCCCTCCTTAAAAGAATGTCATCCTCGACATTCCAACTTATACTAATCAAGTCATATCTTGCACTTACCACTTCATAATTCACAACTTACACTCCCGAAGAGCACTTAGTCCTTTACACATTTCACATTAGAACCATTACACCGCTTGGCTCAAGTTTACTCCGTACAGAGACCACACATCGCGGCTATAGGTTTTATCCCTTAATCGCTTAACTTTCAAATCAAATCGAATCCCACGGTCCGGCATCCTAAACTTTAGCCTAGGATACATTACAGAGATCGGAAGCCTAAACTCTGATACCACCTGTGACGGCCCCACCACCACCTAGGGCGTACCCCAGGGTTCGGCGGGTCGCCTGCCCAGCTCTCGCCGGGACTCACTCCCTCGTATCACGTGCACACAACTCCAATTCAGGTAATTCCAAAGCCATTTAAAAGCAAAGATACAAGGCTATAATTCTTAAGAAGATATCATCAACCAATTCGGTAATATTCCTGGTCAAACTAACCACTTACAGAGGCTGATTTTCATTTTCGGACAGAAACAGGGCAGCAGGAGTATTTCGGTATTTTCATAGGTTACGTTGCTCCGATTAAGCTGAAATTTTGTAGGAAACTATAAAACATCATTCTATACAACTTTCATGTTTTGAGCTAAGGCTAGTTCGGCCTCTAACCAGGTCAAATAGAACCGGGCAGAACCAGGGCAGGTTATCATCCAAGCTGGAATTGATGTATTCAAGTGCTAATCCTCCACAAAACAACATCTAAAAAAACTAAAAATCACTAATAAGCAATGAATTGAAGTAAAGAGGATGTTCTTGGCAAAATACCTTAAAACCACAAGAAAGGTAGGAGCTTAATCTTTCCTCCTCCAAAACAACTCCACCAACACCTTTAACCTTCTCTACTGATCACTTGTATGGTGTAGTTTGTGATTTGGTTGGTTGAAACTCAAGATTTGGACAAGAATTGAAGTAACAAGACGAAGGTTTTTCCTCTCTTTTCTCTCTACATGTCTCAGCCAAGAGGGGTAAAGAAATGAGAAAATGTTGGTCAAAATTGGAGTTTGGGAAAGTTAAATAAAAGTTGGGCAAGTCAATTTCCAATCGGATCGCGACACTTGGCCCTTCTTAAGTTTATTCTTATCCCTTTGTCTCTCCAAGATTAACCATCTAAGTAACCTCTAATTATCTCTTAGCACCTTGTAAAATAATATCACTTAATACGAAACTCCAACAAGTTGTCAAAAATATATCGCATTTACAGCACTAGCGGGTCCCACGTCCATAATACACTTCAAACTTAACGTGGACTAACTTGTATCAAGAAAATAATTTGAAAACTATATTCCCTTATAAAAATGTATAGGAAATTAATATATTGAAGAAAGGCATAAAATTATAGACAAGGAAACAAAATAATGTCTCGAAAATATACAAAAATTTTCGGGTTCTCAAACTCATTCTTTCAGGGCATCACAAACTCCCCTCCTTAAAAGAATGTCATCCTCGACATTCCAACTTATACTAATCAAGTCATATCTTGCACTTACCACTTCATAATTCACAACTTACACTCCCGAAGAGCACTTAGTCCTTTACACATTTCACATTAGAACCATTACACCGCTTGGCTCAAGTTTACTCCGTACAGAGACCACACATCGCGGCTATAGGTTTTATCCCTTAATCGCTTAACTTTCAAATCAAATCGAATCCCACGGTCCGGCATCCTAAACTTTAGCCTAGGATACATTACAGAGATCGGAAGCCTAAACTCTGATACCACCTGTGACGGCCCCACCACCACCTAGGGCGTACCCCAGGGTTCGGCGGGTCGCCTGCCCAGCTCTCGCCGGGACTCACTCCCTCATATCACGTGCACACAACTCCAATTCAGGTAATTCCAAAGCCATTTAAAAGCTAAGATACAAGGCTATAATTCTTAAGAAGATATCATCAACCAATTCGGTAATATTCCTGATCAAACTAACCACTTACAGAGGCTGATTTTCATTTTCGGACAGAAACAGGGCAGCAGGAGTATTTCAGTATTTTCATAGGTTACGTTGCTCCGATTAGGCTGAAATTTTGTAGGAAACTATAAAACATCATTCTATACAACTTTCATGTTTTGTGCTAAGGCTAGTTCGGCCTCTAACCAGGTCAAATAGAACCGGGCAGAAGCAGGGCAGGTTATCATTCAAGCTGGAATTGATGTATTCAAGTGCTAATCCTCCACAAAACAACATCTAAAAAAACTAAAAATCACTAATAAGCAATGAATTGAAGTAAAAAGGATGTTCTTGGCAAAATACCTTAAAACCACAAGAAAGGTAGGAGCTTAATCTTTCCTCCTCCAAAACAACTCCACCAACACCTTTAACCTTCTCTACTGATCACTTGTATGGTGTAGTTTGTGATTTGGTTGGTTGAAACTCAAGATTTGGACAAGAATTGAAGTAACAAGATGAAGGTTTTTCCTCTCTTTTCTCTCTACATGTCTCAGCCAAGAGGGGTAAAGAAATGAGAAAATGTTGGTCAAAATTGGAGTTTGGGAAAGTTAAATAAAAGTTGGGCAAGTCAACTTCCAATCGGATCGCGACACTTGGCCCTTCTTAAGTTTATTCTTATCCCTTTGTCTCTCCAAGATTAACCATCTAAGTAACCTCTAATTATCTCTTAGCACCTTGTAAAATAATATCACTTAATACGAAACTCCAACAAGTTGTCAAAAATATATCGTATTTACCGCACTAGCGGGTCCCACGTCCATAATACACTTCAAACTTAACGTGGACTAACTTGTATCAAGAAAATAATTTGAAAACTATATTCCCTTATAAAAATGTATAGGAAATTAATATATTGAAGAAAGGCATAAAATTATAGACAAGGAAACAAAATAATGTCTCGAAAATATACAAAAATTTTCGGGTTCTCAAACTCATTCTTTCAGGGCATCACAAACTCCCCTCCTTAAAAGAATGTCATCCTCGACATTCCAACTTATACTAATCAAGTCATATCTTGCACTTACCACTTCATAATTCACAACTTACACTCCCGAAGAGCACTTAGTCCTTTACACATTTCACATTAGAACCATTACACCGCTTGGCTCAAGTTTACTCCGTACAGAGACCACACATCGCGGCTATAGGTTTTATCCCTTAATCGCTTAACTTTCAAATCAAATCGAATCCCACGGTCCGGCATCCTAAACTTTAGCCTAGGATACATTACAGAGATCGGAAGCCTAAACTCTGATACCACCTGTGACGGCCCCACCACCACCTAGGGCGTACCCCAGGGTTCGGCGGGTCGCCTGCCCAGCTCTCGCCGGGACTCACTCCCTCATATCACGTGCACACAACTCCAATTCAGGTAATTCCAAAGCCATTTAAAAGCTAAGATACAAGGCTATAATTCTTAAGAAGATATCATCAACCAATTCGGTAATATTCCTGATCAAACTAACCACTTACAGAGGCTGATTTTCATTTTCGGACAGAAACAGGGCAGCAGGAGTATTTCAGTATTTTCATAGGTTACGTTGCTCCGATTAGGCTGAAATTTTGTAGGAAACTATAAAACATCATTCTATACAACTTTCATGTTTTGTGCTAAGGCTAGTTCGGCCTCTAACCAGGTCAAATAGAACCGGGCAGAAGCAGGGCAGGTTATCATTCAAGCTGGAATTGATGTATTCAAGTGCTAATCCTCCACAAAACAACATCTAAAAAAACTAAAAATCACTAATAAGCAATGAATTGAAGTAAAAAGGATGTTCTTGGCAAAATACCTTAAAACCACAAGAAAGGTAGGAGCTTAATCTTTCCTCCTCCAAAACAACTCCACCAACACCTTTAACCTTCTCTACTGATCACTTGTATGGTGTAGTTTGTGATTTGGTTGGTTGAAACTCAAGATTTGGACAAGAATTGAAGTAACAAGATGAAGGTTTTTCCTCTCTTTTCTCTCTACATGTCTCAGCCAAGAGGGGTAAAGAAATGAGAAAATGTTGGTCAAAATTGGAGTTTGGGAAAGTTAAATAAAAGTTGGGCAAGTCAACTTCCAATCGGATCGCGACACTTGGCCCTTCTTAAGTTTATTCTTATCCCTTTGTCTCTCCAAGATTAACCATCTAAGTAACCTCTAATTATCTCTTAGCACCTTGTAAAATAATATCACTTAATACGAAACTCCAACAAGTTGTCAAAAATATATCGTATTTACCGCACTAGCGGGTCCCACGTCCATAATACACTTCAAACTTAACGTGGACTAACTTGTATCAAGAAAATAATTTGAAAACTATATTCCCTTATAAAAATGTATAGGAAATTAATATATTGAAGAAAGGCATAAAATTATAGACAAGGAAACAAAATAATGTCTCGAAAATATATAAAAATTTTCGGGTTCTCAAACTCATTCTTTCAGGGCGTCACAGATCATAACCTATCTCACACTAATTGTCGGGTATACATATCCCAATAATATGATCTCTTTCAATAGAACTATCAAGTCTGTCCTTACTTACGAGTCACAAAATGGAACTCCTCACTCAATCAGACTTGCCTTCAAGAATAACCATTCGTAACGCACATAATCAGATCCTTACAAGGATTAAATTCCAAACAGGGACAACCATCAAATTTTCAAGTTAGCTATCCACTATAGAAACCCAAGCCAAACATGTATGGAACTAGTCCATGACAACACTCATTAAGCTAATCTCTTCAATCAACTTCTCAGGTCAAATATAGAATCCTCCTAGATGTTCTTGGTGCCTAAGAACTCCACGAGACTGCTCATGGTTCTTATTTCCACTGTTTCCGTCCATTCCTTCATTACAATCAAGCATCAAGAAGAAACTTAAGCAAATGAAGCATGATTCACCACCTAACACTTCAGGGTTTCACACTTAAATACTCGCACTTAAGCCATCACAATTATACTCACACAATCCGCCCAGGCCAATTCAAACCTAGGCTCTGATACTATCTGTGACGACTCCACCTCCCCCTAGGGCATACCCAGGGTTTACCGGACCGCCTACCCAACTCTCGCCAGGACTCACTCACTCACTTCAAATAAAACATATTACAACCGCAAGTGTAAAGGAAATAACAGTTCCTAAATATATCACAAGATGTAAGTTCTCAATACATTCAACCCTCATTGAGTGACTAGTGCGAGTACAATTGCAAAATTTCCAAAAACTAAACTATGCCAGCCTGTTCCAGTCTCACACCTCGCTCGTATCCCTTATAAGGAAAACAAATGGCGTGGAATGAGTTAAAAGCCCACTGAGGTTCCAAATAGCAAGTTGACCATTATTTAAAAGTACAAATATCAGTGTAGCAAAATAGCGAGCATAATAAGTTCATAAAAGTGAGCAATAACACTTCAAATAGCAAATCTCTAAATGAGCGAGTATAAAGTTTTTCAATAGAAACAATAATCCGACAAGTAATAATCATGTCAGAGTATAAGGATACGGATGGCTCTCAAGAGTTAAGATCCCATTGCTTCACCAGAACTTGATCAAGTAGTAGTTGACACTCTGTCAACTTTCAAATAAAGTAACCAGTCCAGTAGAGCACCACTTAGCTACAATCTCCGTCCACCATCCAAACCCCCTATTGGGTCCAAAATTCTCAATAAACACTGGTGGTAATACTCGAGTATACCGATTAGTCGAGGAGATAACACTCCACTCGACAATACTAGATACCCATGGTTCGTTATCTAATCGACCAATCCCTTGCCGGATTGACTCAATTAACTAGCCAGTGGGGGGTTTATGTCCTCAAGAAGTCGATGAGATAACATCTCCAATTGATTGAATCATGATAAAAGTACGGAGACAGGAATGAAAGGCACCTCCCACTTGGATTGAGTGTGCTGCTCAGCGCTTACAAGTTAAGTACAAACATATCAAGTCAATTGCAACAATAAACAAGTATATGTCACATTCACATTAGGGCAAGTGCGATAAAGTACACCCTTGCCCGACCAAACCAATCCAATAACAAGTATTTAACTCAAGTATCATGTTCAATCATGTACTTGGAAGCACTCACTGCTTGTCAAAATCACGTTTAGGTGTAACTCCTTGGTTGGAGTCCAAATCTGCGATACAATATTATTTAAAAGTTTGAAAATCAACTAGGGTTCGAAACTTAAGAGTTTCGCTTCAAGAAGATCAAGTAAATGAAATCCATTTAGATAGGGTTCATGTTACGTATCAAACTCTAGAAAATTCATGCTTGCTTGTTTAGCATTGCTAAAGAAGCAACTAAAATTTTGGAACTCGTATTTGAGTCTAAAAGACGAGAAAAGCATATTTCGAGTGGTCACTACTTTCATTTATCCAAGGGTATGAATTTCGGCCAAATTTTAGTTATATACCTCTACGAAAGAAGACTCGAATACCCTAGACAATTCAAATTCAATTCATCCTCAAACCTTCGCTCAAGTCGTGAGTACACCCGCCTAGCCTTTGATTGAACATTTGGGCAGCATGCCCTTTGTGTTTAGCTATTTTCCAGCGATTTATGGTTTCATTATTTTCCTCAACTCAGCCCAAATTCACACATGAACAATCTTAATACAATAGCCCTTCAATAGGCTCAATGTCATCCCAATACAAGGCAATTCTAGCAATGCAATCAGAAACTAATTTTAAAGACAAATAACGAAATAGCAGGTTTGACGTCTCTTGGTATTTCGGTCACAACCGAAGCTATGCTTATTGAATTTGGGTACACTTTATGCCGTTTCGAAGCCAAGATAGAGAACTACATTTCTTATGAAGACATCAGCACCCAATTCGTTCATTTTCAAGGTCAAAATGTGCAATCTCAGAGAAAACAAAAAACTATCTGTGAAACAATGCATTTGGCAGTCAGGGGTAATTTTGTCATTTCACATGATACAGTGTTTTGATTGATCTAAAATTTTACAGGCAGCTATATAACTCTATTCCCTACAACTTTAATGTTTTGACCTAGACCTGATTTGGCCTCTAATATGGACGAATCTTACAGGTCAGAAACAGGGCAGATTCTACTATCAATGCTGGAAATTTCTCTACTAAATCTGGAATTTTAGAACTAAAGCTGGAAATTTCAACCAAAGCTGGAAAACCATATACCAAAGCTTAAAAGACAAGTAAAATTTTACGGTCTCACACTTTGAACTATTCAACATAAATTAATTAACGAATGACAATCTTGAGGGTAGAGATGGAATATATTTATTTTCTCTCTCCTGATACATGTTTTATATTTATCGTCCACCTTAAATGGGTTGAATTTGATACCATCTACTTAGTTTTAGGGGAGGTAACTGATATTTTGAAACTTCAAGGGAGATACTTGATGATAAAACTAGGCAAGTGATTCAATGGTCAAGAAAAAAGTGAAATCCAATATTGATTTTGGACATGAATCAATGGAGACTTTCTCACAACTCTGATACTTCATCTCGGTGATTTTAGATTCCAGTCATGTTCTTTAGATAGTGTAGCATGTGTCTCAAAAAAAATAAAGGGATCTAATTTCCAAGTACTAGAAGACTCTAATGGCTATAAGTTTTACCTTGTAGGTGAAGTTTTGGAATCCACATATGGTGAGACAGTCCTGAAGATGGGAAGAAGTATGATGATTTTTCAACTTCGCTACCTCAATGGTTACAAATAAAGAAAGGAATTCTGATGTTGCAAATGGTGATGAGAAAAAAATCTTATGAAGGAAAATGGTGAATTGAGGCACCTTCTCGCGAATCAATAGGAGTTTAGACTCTACATGTGATGATCCCACCTCGCCCTAGGGCGTACCCAAGGGTTTGGTGGACCGCCTGCTCAACTCTCGCCAAGACTCACTCACGTACCACGAAACTTACAAGAAAATAACCTCAATAATAAGAGCGATAACAGTTACAATTTGCAATGTATATATTCTTGGATGTCAAATGCCCATACAGTCGATACATACAGGCAAGTAATCAACGTTACAAAAATCAAAACCAAACAAACTATCTAGGCATCTAAGAGTGCTCATGCGAGCGACTAACAAATCTTAGACAAGGTCTATGCCTTCTCCAATTTCCACTCTCATGTTCTCACTCTTGTAAGGAAAACAAATTCATGAAATGAGCAAGAAGCCCAATGAGGTTCCAAGAAAACAGGCAAGTGAACTATCATACATGATACTATGCACAGGATATTAGGAAACAAGTCAAACTCAAGCAGACCAGGACATAAGGTATAGTAAAGTAGGTAGCCAGATTGGTTATGCAATAGTGTATGGTAAAAAAAAAAACATTTATGCCAAAAGGATATAGGCTGCTCTCAGGAGCAAGTTCCAACCATAGCTTGTCCGGGATCCGTTAACTCTCCGTCAACCATGGCATTATAATGTCCGTAGATCTGTGAGGATCCCATTTTCCCCTAAGGCGAACCAAAGGGTTCAGCGGACCGCCTGCCCAACTCTCGCCAGGACTCACTCACTCACTTCAAATACAATAGGTTATAACCTCAAGGGGAAAAGAAATACCAGTTTCCAAACTTGAAACATACATATACCTTCATTTCTATTTCAAACATTCGTACAATCCCACATTTATCAAAAGATGTGAGTTTCAGATACATTCAGTCCTAATCGAGCACTAGCGCGAGTACAATCGTAAAATTCAAAAACTACTAGACTAAGCTAGCCTGTACCAGTCTCACGCCTCGTTCGTACCCCCTGTAAGGAAAGCAAATGGCGTGGAATGAGCTAAAAGCCTAGTGAGATTCCAAATAGCAAGTTGACCATTATTGAAAAGTACAAATATCACGTAGCAAAATAGCGAACATAACAAGTTCATGAAAGTGAGCAATAACACGTCAAATAGCAAATGTCAAAATGAGTGAGTGAAAACTCTTTTTGTTTTCCAAAAGAACAATAACACTTCGAATATCAATCAATGTATAAGGATACAGATGTCTCTCAGGAGCCAAATTCCCATTTCTTCCCTAGAGCTTGATCAAATATTAGTTGACACTCCGTCAACTTTCAAGTAAAGTAACTAGTCCAGCAGTACACCACTTAACTCCAATCTCCGTCCACCAACCAAACCCCTTACCGGGCCTGAACTCCACAATAAACACTGGTGGTAATACTCGAGTATACCGATTAGTCGAGGAGATAACACTCCACTCGACAACACTAGATACCCATGGTTCGTTTTCTAATCGACCAACCCCTTGCCGGTTCGACTCGATTAACTAGCCAGTGGGGTTTGGGTTCCCAAGAATTCGATGAGATAACATCTCCAATCGACTGAATCAAGATAAAAGTACGGAGACGGGAATGAGAGGTACTTCCCACTCGGATCGAGTGGGGTACATACTGCCGCTCAGCACTTACAAGTCATGCACAAGTATATCAAGTCACTTGCAATAATAACGAGTACACATCACATTAGGGCAAGTGCGATAAAGTACACCCTTACCCTATCATACCAATCATATATCATTCGATCACATTGGTCGAGTATTGAAAACAAGTGTTCAGTTCAATCAGGTATTTGGAAGCACTCACCAAAGGTCTAGTGCCTCTCAAAAGTCACGTTCAGGTCCAACTCCTTGGTTGGAGTCCAAATCTGCGATAAAATATCATTTACGAATGTAAAACTCTAAATGCAACTTGTTTAGGTAGTTTTCAAGATACTTATCAAATTCCAAAAAATTCATGCTCACTCGTTTAGTTATGATCAAGAAGTGGTTTCGACTTTAGAAGTTACACTTGGTATCAAAGATCGGAAAAATCATATTTTGAAAGGGTCGCTACTTTCACTTTTCAAGTGTACGAGTTCCAGCAAAATTTTAGCTTATATACCCTGACTAAAGAAAACTCGAATACCATAGGCGATCCAAGTCTAACTTGACCCCAAATCGTCGCTCAAGTCGCAGGTACATATGCCTAACTCTCGAGTGAAAATTTGGGCAGCACGCCCTTTGTGTTTACCTATTTTTCAGACATTTATGGCTTCATTGTTTTTCTCAATCAGCCCCCAAAATCACACACAAATAATCTCATTACAATAGCTGTTCAATAGGCTAAAAGTCATTCAATTACAAAGCCAGCTAGAAAAGTGACCGGAAATAAGGTTTAAGACAAAGAACAAAATGACAGATTTGATGTCTTTTAGGGTATTGGTCACAACCGAACCTACACCTATTGGATTGCAGTAACATTTATACCGTTTCGAAGCTAAGATGAAGGGCTACAACTTTCATGAAGACAACTCAACCCAGTGCATAGTTTATCCTGGTCGAATCTACAAATTACAGAACCAGAATTTCACCGTCAGGTTGGTTAACAGCACTGGGTTCAAATGACAATAACTTAGGCTATAAAAGTCCGATTGAAGCATTTTTGGATGCGTTGGAAAGTTAAAACATAGGACTACAACTTTTGTGTTTTGGCCAGATACCAATTTGATATGAATCTCGTTGGTGAGGAGATTCGCGACCCAAGATCACTTGTTGGATTTGACGTCGGATGCAAGAAACGGTGGCAGCGGAAACCCTACGACCCCTCTAATCCCCGTGACTACGAACTTGTTGATACTATCTCAACCCGTAATCAAACGAATTAGTGAACCTCAGGCAAGAGTAGAAGGCGCCACAATTCAAGTGCGATTCTTGAATTGATAAGCCGAACAAGAACACTAGAGTATAACTCTAAGTTGTTCAAGGTTTGCTCGAAAGCTATGGAGAAAACTCTCTCAATATTTTTATCATAAAAGTGTCTACCTTTGTGGGAGTAATGGGGTGCCTTATATAGGCTACAAGTAAAACCCTAATCTAGTAAGGAAAAGGAACTAACTAATGACTCTCCAATCACAATCACAATTAAGGCGAACTAATGGTCAGCTTATAAAGTTGGCCCAACATAACCCAATAAAAGCTAATTCACCAACTTAAGTAATAGTGAGTCTAGACTCTATAAATCGGATCCAACTCAACATGAGGTCTTGGACCGAACTTATTCCTACCAAATCAAATAGAAATCTGAAAAATAAACTACTAAACTATTACTAAAAGATTCATTCTCTTGCAGCCCGAAACATGGCCCATAAGCAGCCCATATTTCATATCATTCCCCTCCTCTTGAAAAAGATTTGTCCTCAAATCGTGGTTGGAAATGAATGGTACTAACAAGAGTTGGCAGGATGAAACCGCAAATCTCCACATATTGGCTCTCTTAGAATGAATGATACTTGCATACGTTATGATTATTATAATTTGGTGCACATGTCTCTTGGTCAGCTTGAAAATGCTCACAATCAGCCATGGAAAACTCAAGGCTTTACTCCAACGACTCCTCAAAGATAACGCATATAGCTTCGGTTCCATGATGCAAGGTAAAATGTATGGTACATTGGCAGCAAGCTCACATCTTCTTGGATCCTCCATAATGCAACTGAGAAACTGAACAATACTTTGAACATGATCGACTTCATTAGATGGATCATCACTTGGGACACTTGTTGCAAAATGGTAAGGAGGCAAAGGACAAAATTCAAGTGCAAGGACTCCCTTTGAAACTTCATTACTCCTCCCAACAAGCAAAGCAGGCTCATGGGTGAAGTTGTATATCAATGGATAGTAAAGGGATACAACACTTAAGATGCAAACTCCATGAAAATTCTGATATTCGCCAATGGATATAGGGATAGAACATGCCATGATCAACTCAATCTCTCCTTGCTTAACCTGGATAAAAGAAGAAAAGCTAAACATAACAAAGGTAAGTTCGTTAGAAAAATAAGCCCTCGCATTGTTTCCCAAAGTCAGCGCACTTTTTCCCTTGTCTTCCTTCTCAACTAGCTCAAGACAACTAACTTGTGTAGATGGGACTTCAAGGTTTTCAATCTCAAGTTCATTGCCAGCATTCGTAGATATTTCTTCAATCAATGGCGGATTAGAAGGAACATCTTTACCACCATTGGTTGACACATGAGTAAGTTGCTCAAAATATGAATTCAGCACTTGGCGAATTTCTCCTATCATAGAGTCAAATAATTCTTTATTCCGGCTTCGGAAATCAGCCTTTGATTCACGAGGCTTTGATTCAATTCGAGAATTCATGACTCGATTGTCACAACACTCCTTATGTGAGAACCCGTAATTTACATTTTCTAGGTTTTCGCATTTTTCATGGCTTGTTTTCTGCATTTTCGTGAGTAGGAAAAATTTCTAGATATTTTTAAGGAGCAGATATAGTTTTTAGATGATTTTTCTAGTATCGAATAGGTTTTGAGAAATTAAGAGCGTATATCGGACGTGGGACCCACTAGTGCGAAAAGTTCGGAAAAATTCGGCCAACTAGGTTAAGTTTTGGATACTGGATTTAATTTACCGGGTGTTAAGAGATAATTAGAGGATACTTTATGGATTAGAGTGAGAGGGAACAAAGTGATGACTTGCATTAATGAAGGTGACAAGTGTCACCCTTGGATTAGTCCTTAAGTAAGACTACTATTCCTTGTCTTACCATTTGGTTAAAATATCTCAAAAATTACCAAAAATTCACTCTTTTCTTCTCCATCTTGGCCGGCCTTCTCTAGCAAAGGAAGAAAGAAAACTCTTCAAAGTTTTGGCTTCCATATAGCTCAAATCCTCCAAAACAATCACTTAAACTTGTTTCTACTCCATAAAACCTCTTCATTAGGTGTTAGTGAGTTGTTTGGTGAAGTGTTTTGGGAAGCTAAGGTGTCAAGCAACTCTCCCTCTCTTGTTTTACTAGGTGAGTAGTGAATTAACCTTCTCCTTCACCTAATGAAGCTTAATTTGTGCTTAGTGGTAGTTAAAATGTTGAATTTTGTGGTTTATTTCTTGATTTTGGATGAAGTGGTGAAGTTTTCCATTTATTGGTGATTTTTCTGTTTATATATGAATTTGAGGGTGTGGCCTTGTATGATGATTGGAAATGGTATATAATGATTCTAGAAGGTGGAAAAAGTGGAAGATTGCAACCAATTTCTGTTTTGGAAGAAAATTGAAAAACCTAGGGTTCTTATGGGAGCATTCTGTCCGAATTTTTAGGTCCTAGATAGAGGCCGAATTGGCCTTGGATTAAAACATAAAAGTTGTAGGCAATGATATTTTAGAGGTGCCTACAAAATTTCAGGTCAATCGGAGAAGTGTATAGTGAGAAAAGTCGAAATTACTATTGCTGTTCTGGTTTTACCCGAATGTAAGAATTGCGCCTGTAATTGGTTGTTTTGGTCAGGATTTCTTCCGAATTGGTTGTTGAGGTCTTCTTATGAAATGTAACCCTGTTTCTTAGCTTTCAGGTGGTTTTGGAATTTCTGGATTTGGACTTGGATAGCCTGATTTATGATGTTTCCGCTAGAATACGTTTTGTGAATCTGTTTTTCTGGTTCTGGTGTAGTTTCTTGCATGTTTGACCTAGTTACCCTCGAAACTGGACTGAGTGGCCTTCTTCAATATTGTACCCTCTTATGTCCTGAATATATCTACAAAATTTCCGGTCAAACGGATCTGTGTAGCTCGAGTTATAACCAAAACACTCGCACCTGTTTTGTACCCTGAAATTGTGTACGTTTTGAATTTCAACCTCTGACCGTGCATTTTTCGGTTTTGATCCTGTACGATCTGGGTATCGAATCCTTCATAAGAAATGTAGATCTTGGTTTTAGCTTCGAAACGGTATAAAGTGCGTCGAATTCCGAGTTCCGTAGCTTCCGTTATGACCAAAACAAGATTGATCGTCAGAACTGCCTTTGATCTGGACAGTTCTGACGGGTACTTTGCCACTCAATTTTCATTCTGTTCTGAATGGATTCAGGTCTTGACCAAAACAACAAAGTTTTAGCCTTATGTCTCAGATTTCAAATGCCTTTGGAATTTTCTGATTTCGATTTGTGAGCTGGGAGTTATGGTCCAGCCAACATACCCTGTTCGTCACTCTAAAGTGCGAATTTCTTGAACGATTTTCATACTTTCGACCTATTTCTGTTCAGATCCAGACTTAGGTGTCTTCATGAAAATGGTATCCCTTCCTCTTAGCTTCGTAACGGTACCTCATGTACCTTGATCCGACATTTCTAAGCTAACTTTGATCAAAACGGTTTGAGAAGGCAGATTTGACCATTTCCGTTTGCCGTTCCGCGCGGGCGCGTGCACCCGTTTTGCCATTTCCGCACTTGCATGTGCCGATTTTGCCGTTTTACTTGTTTTAAGTATGTTAGTAGCCGTTTGTGATATATTGTGACACAATCTTCAATTTCAGACGTTGGTGAGTTAGGTGGAGCCGGTGGGGCCTACTATCTACTCCTCGCGGCACGAATTTCGTAATTTTGCTCTTTTGTTCATTGTGTAAGTATTCAGGCCGCTCTTATGTGTTAGTTGCTTATGTGTTTTGATATGTATGAAAAGGTTACCTAGGCGAGGGTGTACTTTATCGCACTCGACCTAAACCTAATTTGCGCACACATTTGTATATGGCATATGTATATGAATCATTTTGGAACTAAACCCCTTGAGCTTGTGGCTCGGGGTGACTTTTGAATAATTTTGTGAAGTTTGTGAGTTTGGGGTTGATCTTCCGACCGAGATGGACTATTCGAGCCGGTCAGGGCTTGGTCGAAGCCAGTCCAACTTAGTCTGAGGTCACCAAGTTTGTGAATCGGGTTCACCGAGAATGTGGACCAAGTTTGTGACCCGAGCTTGTGACTCAAGCTCAAGTTTGTGATTTCGTTCGCCCGGGCAAGTTTGTGAGGTGACTGGCCAGTGAGGGTGATAAGGTGTTCGGTGGGTGTACAAGTGAAGTTTCTACGGACCTTATTTATGGTCGACGGAGTGTCGACAGGAGATCACGCATGGCAAATGACTTGGCTTTGGAGCCACCCGTATCCTTATTATGTGATGTTACTTTTCTGCTTTTGCTTTACTCTTACTGTGCAATTGTTGTTACGTGAGATTTACGCTTTTGCCCCTGTTTACTTACTAAGCATATAGCTTACCCCATTCCTTTGTTTTCCTTAGCAGGGGCCGACGCGGGGACTTTTGACACATACACTAGTATAGTTAGGTTTCATTGTAACAGTCGGACAGTTAGGATGTTTGTTTTTATTTTGGTGGTTTGTATAAGAACCCTCCATAGGGTCTACCTTCTGCTGGTTGTTATTCTAATGTATTAGAGTGGTTTGACTCGATACTTTTGAAGATGTAAATAGAACTCTTTCGGCGTTAGATATCTTGTGAATAGTATGCTTGTAGGTTTATTTAATTTTATTGTTTTAAAATTTTGAGTCCCGGCGAGAGCTGGGCAGGCGGCCCGCCGAACCCTTTGGTTCGCCTTAGGGGGAGGTGGGGCCGTCACACCTTAGATGATGCTCGTTTGCTTGATGAAGACCTTGGCTTAGATGCTCGACGCAAACTCCTTTGCTCCTCCTCATACTCATTACAAGTACGCTTATATCTTTCATATACGCACAAGGCACGAAAATGATCCATTTCCTCCTGAAGTGGATGAAACTCATGTTGTGAATGCTCGGAGATGGAACGTGTGGAACTAGAGTACTTGGTAGTAGTTCGCTTGGAACCCCTCCTCTTAAGAGGCTCGTTCTCTAAGAATTCTTGATGATATGAATGAGATGCAACTCCACGAGGCATGGTTAAGTGACCTGCAAAATTGGTTAGCAGAGAAGAGAAATTTCTCACAACACACAAGCTCACGTGTATGCACTCGTCACTCAGTGTTTTCACTCTAATTTGTCCCTCAAGTAGTCCTCACCAAAGATCTTCTCACAGCCCCTTGCAAACCTTGAAGAAAGTAGAATTCTCCAAGTGCTCAAGTGTAGCTCAAAAACAAGTTCACGCTAGAATTTGAGGTTCGTAAGAGTAGAGATTTGCTTGGAAAACAAAATTAGGACACTAAGAATGGAGTGGTAGAATATATTCAAGACTAAAAACTGGAAAAGGAATTGACACAAAAGCTGAAAAAAATTAAGAACGACACTAAAAACTCTAACCGACAAGGAAAGTGGTCCTTTTGCTTTGCTGGAATTTTTTTTTTCTGGGCCGTTTGCTAAAATATAGCAGGTGATGTAGCTAAATGATAGGCAGGAATTTAGGCATGGTGCAGCTATAAAATAGGGAACAAGATGCAGCTAACAGTTAGTCTATCAGTTTTGGAAGTCTTTGGCTTTTAGAAATCTTTTGGGTGTTGGAGACTAGGAAGCTGCCTTTTCTTTTTCTTGCTTGGTGTTACCCGATTCCCCTTACTTGGTTGCGGAACAAGATGGGCAGTTTATTTTGTTCCTTTCAAGATCAAATTGGCTGCTGCAACAGTTTTTTTTTTTTTATACAGCCAAAAGATGAACCATGGGTCCGGCTCAAACACACAAATTTCCAGGTTTGGTTGCAGCTTTGGTGCGGCCTGTTTTGGTGATTTTAATATTTGGGCAGGTTGTGATTCTTGGTTCCCAACAATTAGAGCTCAAAGTTCAGGTATGTTTCAATGTCATGCGCAAGAAAGTTTCAAGAATTCAAGATCAAACCACAATTTCCAGCAAATAACTTCAAGAATATCAAGGCTAATTTCCAGATTTCAAGACTATCCAGAATCCCTTCAAGATCTTCATGAAACCAGCAAATTTGACGCAAGAATTTCAAGAACAAGGTACCAATACTTTCCTAGATGAATGAATAACTAAGTCACGGATCAAAACAGCTTTAGAACGAACCGCAACTCGACAAAGAGACACGAGCAGAAATTGGGAACTACCAAAACGGCAACTCCGCGACTTGGAAGGAACACCGACCAGAATTTTCTTGCCTCCCTTTGTTTTTTTTTTTACTCAGATTGGACTCAATCACGAGAACAATAAGATAGCAAGCTGCTGAACAATTATCACGCACAAACAATGGGGAGACAATTCGGACAGATTTATCAATGCAAGTGCGGCAAGACAGAAATTCCTAATGACTCAATATTTTATGTGCGACTTGGGACACGACTATCAACACTGGTTGATTCTTTAATTTGCTGGACACAAATGGTGGAAACAAAGACAACAAGACACGAGCAGATTTTGCACAAGACTCAATAGAAATTAACAATAAACAAGACACGGACAAGTTGCCCACGAGTCAATAGAAAACAGCAATAAGGATGCGACAACTAAGACACCAGCGGTTTTTTTCCTTCTTTTTTTTTGTTAACAACGATGGAACACACAATTGACCCAGACACCACACAAGTGACTCCTAGGAATTTCAGCAATTGAAGGCGACAACAAAACAGAACCAAACAATGACGACCAGACTTGGAAACAAAGGAAACTCGCGGCCAGAATGTAACGTGCACAAAAAAAAAAAAAAATTTTTTTTGCGCTACCAAGACAGATACGAATTACGGCACGAAAAGAGGGATAATGATTTTACCAACAAGCTAGCTCTGACACCAGCTGATACGAATCTCGTTGGTGAGGAGATTCGCGACCCAAGATCACTTGTTGGATTTGACGTCGGATGCAAGAAACGGTGGCAGCGGAAACCCTACGACCCCTCTAATCCCCGTGACTACGAACTTGTTGATACTATCTCAACCCGTAATCAAACGAATTAGTGAACCTCAGGCAAGAGTAGAAGGCGCCACAATTCAAGTGCGATTCTTGAATTGATAAGCCGAACAAGAACACTAGAGTATAACTCTAAGTTGTTCAAGGTTTGCTCGAAAGCTATGGAGAAAACTCTCTCAATATTTTTATCATAAAAGTGTCTACCTTTGTGGGAGTAATGGGGTGCCTTATATAGGCTACAAGTAAAACCCTAATCTAGTAAGGAAAAGGAACTAACTAATGACTCTCCAATCACAATCACAATTAAGGCGAACTAATGGTCAGCTTATAAAGCTGCCAATAAAAGCTAATTCACCAACTTAAGTAATAGCGAGTCTAGACTCTATAAATCGGATCCAACTCAACATGAGGTCTTGGACCGAACTTATTCCTACCAAATAAAAAAGAAATCTGAAAAATAAACTACTAAACTATTACTAAAAGATTCATTCTCTTGCAGCCCGAAACATGGCCCATAAGCGGCCCATATTTCATATCACAATTTGATACAGATCAAGGTGAAAAAATGAAGCCAGAATGATGAAATGTCAAACTGTCCGCAAAACTCTACCTGTAGCAATCAAGGGTATTTTTATCATTTTACATGCTACAGTGCTCGGATTGAGTTAAAATTTTATATGAAACTATAAATCATCATTTTCTACAACTTTCATTGTTTAAGTTAAGCCCAATTCGACCTCCATCATGGCCGAATGAAGCTGGTCAGAACAGGGCAGATTCACCACTATCAATGCTGGGAGTTTGAAGCTAAAGCTGGAGATTTCTTTAGGTTAGTCAAACTAGCATATAATTCCTCAATATTACGCATGGCTAAGTTATCAAACCATGGCCAATCACTAAGTATCATATAAGAGCAGAGAATTCATCATAAAACTGAAATTTACCATAATACTATTTCAACCCATGAAATTTCCTCACAAAACTACCAAAACTACAACTTTAAACTACTAGTTTACACATATATGAAGTGGAGGGAAGTTTCTTACCAAAGTACCTTGTAAACTCAATAAAGATGGTAGCTTAGAGCTTTCCTCTCCAAAATCACTCCACCAAAGCCTTTAAATCTCCTTAGTGACCAAGTTTTATAGAGTAGTTTGAACAAACTTTGATTGGAACTCAAGATTCAAGCACAAGTTGAAGTTAGAGTTGAAGGTTTCTCTCTTGTTTTTTCCTCCCCTAAAATTTTGGCCAAGCTCAAGAAAAATGGAAGAAAATGGAGCCAAGAAGAAGATAAAAAGGAAAGACAAAAGCTTGGTCAAAATTTCCGATGCATCCGACAAGTGTCACCACAAGAATAATTCTCATTTTTCCTTTCTTTTCTCTTTTTTTTTCTTGGTCCAATATTTTGGCTGCCTTGAGGATATTTTGGGGCTGATTTTAATCAATTAATAGCAAGGAGATTAAGATAATAAAGTAGTGTTCAAGTGATACATTCATTCGGTAGCAAATGGTGCACGTCGGTTCGAGCCGTTTTTCTGTAACTCGCGCGTACTTCTGCTTTTACTTATGGTTCATTCACTTATTATTAACACTTCTAATTACACACTTTTCTTACCTAATACTCATTCTTATCCTTCAAATTTAGTACATACACTTCACCAATTAATCACACTACCAAAATGCACATAAAAACACACACCAAAAACTCTAATATGCACAAAAACCCTAACTAATACCCTTCATTTAGAAAAATCATAACTTGAGTTATAAATATAAAAAATTCATAAAACTTGGCCTATTAAAAAATGGACTTCAAATACTAATATTCTTTAGAAGATACCTCAAAGAGATTAAGTTCATAAGTTGGTCCAAATTGAGCCATAAGCTACTACAACATTCCTATTGTAACTTGTGCATGACAGAATTTTTAGCCAACTTTACCAATTTTTTGGAATTTCTAGGGATTGAATCAACTTTGAATTTGATACAATAGGAAGCCCTATGAATCTAATTTTAAATACAACAAATGAAACTCAATTCCGACTTTCCTGTATGAAGTTATAGCCAATTTCCCAAAGCTACGCAGAGCCTCCTGCAAAAATTTCAAGATTTTCTAACAACTTGAGAATATGAAACTTTTCTTAACAAAATTCACTCTCTTGACTCAAATTCGACCATTAAAGGAATCAAAAATCAAAGGTAAGTGAGTTCACATAAGGATTATGTTGATCTTGATCCCTATCTTTTGATGTTTACAAAACAAATGGATGATACTAATATTTCTTCAAGATATACTTTCAGTTTTGAAGTTGTTTGATTCCATGAACAAGTGCAATTGAAAGGGGACTAAGTATGCTGAAGCTGTCGGACGCTCAAATAGTCAGGATCGGACGTCCGAAAGGATGAAGAACATCAAGAAGGAAACTCTGTCGGACGCTCGTAAGGAAGCATCGGACGTCCTGAAGGATCAGACGCATGCTTCGGACGCACATCAATCTCATCGGACGTCCTAAAAATTCCATGAAGATTTGATAACTCTCTGGACGACGTTCGGACACAGAAGCTCGGACGATAAAATACCATCGGACGTCCGAACGACAACTTGGCTGATTTTCGGACGATGGGATCGGACGGTGTTTAATCTGTCGGACGTCCGACGTCCCCAACGGCTAGTTGACTATTCAGCTACTTTCTATCTGTTGGATGCTTTAATGAGGCACTTTCTTGGTCCTATATAAATAGTGGTTGGTCAGATACCTTAGATAACTTTGGTACACTGAAGATACAAAAGATCTAGAGAGATTTTAGTGAGAAAATACTCCAAAAAGAATATTTGTAGTCTTAGTGGTGTGAGGTTCATTGTAAGCTTTTCATTTGTGAGTGATTTTTTCATGAGTGTAGCTCTGTGAGGGTTGTCCTGAGGGATAGTAAAACGTCCTGGCTTGACCGAGTGCTGCTTGGGGCAAGGAGGAGGTGAACCTTCCTTTGTACACAAGAGTGATTGTAATTCATCAACTTGAAGTAGCTTGTTTCAATTAATCTACAAGCTCAAGAGGAGTTGGGTAGTTAATTGGTTTGCAATCCTTTCCTTTTATTTACTTACTGTTATATTTGTGATCTTTCCATTGTTTATGTTTGTCTCATTGGTTGTTTTCGGGCCTTACAATTGGTATCAGAGCTTGGTCTCCTAGAGATTAAGCTTAACCGCTTAGAGTAAAGATCATGGCAACCATAAATGTTTCTTTTTTAGAAGGGCAATCTATTGATAGACCACCTATGTTTAATGGTTCTCATTTTAGCATGTGGAAACAAAGAATGATGATTTTCTTACAATCCGTTTATATTGAATTATGGTATGTGGTAGAAGATGGTCCTTATGAAGTTAGAATAGTTGACTCTACCACTAATTTAAGTAGATTAAAGACTAGACAAGAATTGAATGAAAAAGACAAGAGATACATTTCTTTGAATGCCAAGGCCATGTATATATTGTACAATGCATTAGATGTAAATGAATCTAGTAGGATTAAAGGTTGTAAATCAGCTAAAGATATTTGGGATAAATTGTGTGAATTTCATGAAGGTAATCAAGATATTAAAGAACAAAAGAAATCTTTGCTTGTTTCTCAATATGAATTTTTCAAAATGCATCCTCTTGAAAATGTTGATAAGATGTGTACTAGATTTTGTGACATTATTCAAGATCTTAAATTGCTTGGAAAAGAATATTCTTTGAGTGAGAAAAATAGAAAGATTTTGAATGCCTTGCCAAAAGAATGGGAAAACAAAATAAATGCTATAGAAGAGGCAAATGATTTAAATTCTATGTCCATTGAATCTCTTGTGAATTCCCTAATCTCTTATGAATTAAAGCTGAAATTCAAAGTGCAAGAGGAAGAAAATGCAAGAATGTATAAGAGTGGCATAGCTTTTAAAGCATCTCAAGTGGGGGATAACCCATCCTTCATGGGTAATGAAAACATGAAAGTGGACAATGATATAACTCCTCACATCAAATGTTTCAAGAAGATCTTCAACAAGAGAAGTTCAAGAGGAGATTGCAAAATTACATGGGATGAATGCAATTCAAAAAGAGAAAAAGAAGAGTTGGCCCAAATGGCACTAATGGCCATTGGAGATGATGAGGTAACATCTTATAACTCTCAAGTTGAAAGTGATGAAGAAACTGATGATGATATTGAATCTTTCATTATAAAATTGCATGATAGTTTGAAACAGTCCTATGCTAGAAACAAGGGGTTAAAACAGAAAATTGGTTTTTTGCTTCGAGATAATGCAAATCTTTTTCAACAAAATAAAAAGTTGAAAGCTGAAAATGATTACTTCAAAAAGAGTGAGACTGCTTTACATTTTGAACTTGATAGAAAAACAAAACTTTGTGATTTGTTCAAAAAGGAACAAGGTGATTTGAAAAGAAGAATGGATGGTCTAAATGAGTTGCTTAAACACAAGAAACAAGTCTGTTTTCAAAAGAATAGGTTGAATTCTAATTCCAACGAATTTGCTATCCATAGGAGAAGACAAGTAAGATTTATTAAACCTGTTCATGTAGATAACTCTTTGGTTATGTGTAATTTTTGTTGTCAAAAAGGTCACATGAAAAGTGATTGTTATGTGAGAAAGAATATGAGAAGAGGCATGAAATGCATGTGGATAGTTAGACATGATGCTAACTTTAACAAATAGGAGATTTTGTTAATCATTGCAGTGATTCTTGTTCACAATATTTTTTTTGATATTTCCGATACTTTGATCTGTGTTTTCGCTGATATTTTTGAATACTACTGAATTTGTATGGTGTCAAAAAGGGAGAGAAAAGAACTATTCTGATCTAACAATGATTTGCTTATCTCTCTGTGATATGTTGGTATGTTGGTATTGCTGAATTCTGGTATCATTTCTCTGTTTTATTTTGAATATTGGATTCTCTGTTATTATTGTTGGATTATGGTTGTTGGGTATTACTCTCATCTTATGATGACAAAAAGGAGGAGAAATGGATGCTATGTGTTAGGGGGAGTTATTCTGAAATTATAAGTTTGGTTGCAATGAGTGAGGGGGAGTCTATGCTCATATGCTCAATCTTTTTCCTTCCTTCCATCCATTGTTTTGTCATCATCAAAAAGGGGGAGAATGTTGATCTTGATCCCTATCTTTTGATGTTTACAAAACAAATGGATGATACTAATATTTCTTCAAGATATACTTTCAATTTTGAAGTTGTTTGATTCCATGAACAAGTGCAATTGAAAGGGGACTAAGTATGCTGAAGCTGTCGGACGCTCAAATAGTCAGGATCGGACGTCCGAAAGGATGAAGAACATCAAGAAGGAAACTCTGTCGGACGCTCGTAAGGAAGCATCGGACTTCCTGAAGGATCGGACGCATGCTTCGGACGCACATCAATCTCATCGGACGTCCTAAAAATTCCATGAAGATTTGATAACTCTCTGGACGACGTTCGGACACAGAAGCTCGGACGATAAAATACCATCGGACGTCCGAACGACAACTTGGCTGATTTTCGGACGATGGGATCGGACGGTGTTTAATCTGTCGGACGTCCGACGTCCCCAACGGCTAGTTGACTATTCAGCTACTTTCTATCTGTTGGATGCTTTAATGAGGCACTTTCTTGGTCCTATATAAATAGTGGTTGGTCAGATACCTTAGATAACTTTGGTACACTGAAGATACAAAAGATCTAGAGAGATTTTAGTGAGAAAATACTCCAAAAAGAATATTTGTAGTCTTAGTGGTGTGAGGTTCATTGTAAGCTTTTCATTTGTGAGTGATTTTTTCATGAGTGTAGCTCTGTGAGGGTTGTCCTGAGGGATAGTAAAACGTCCTGGCTTGACCGAGTGCTGCTTGGGGCAAGGAGGAGGTGAACCTTCCTTTGTACACAAGAGTGATTGTAATTCATCAACTTGAAGTAGCTTGTTTCAATTAATCTACAAGCTCAAGAGGAGTTGGGTAGTTAATTGGTTTGCAATCCTTTCCTTTTATTTACTTACTGTTATATTTGTGATCTTTCCATTGTTTATGTTTGTCTCATTGGTTGTTTTCGGGCCTTACAGATTATAAAGACACGTAAAATTTCGGGGTCTCACACTCTCTCCCCCTTAAAAACCACTAAACGTAAATCTCCGTCCACCGATCATCCCTCTATCGGGCCCGAACGCCAATCAAGTAGCCATGGTTCGTCAGTCTCTCGACCAAACCTTTTACCGGCTCGATTCGACCAACTAGCCATGGGGTTGGGCTTATAGCCCTAAGTATTCAAGAATCAAGTATTCATGATATGGCTTAAAACCCCAAGTATTCAAGAATTTATGAGTGGAGTCGTTGGTTATTACCCAACGCTCATGCAAGTAATGATTGGAGCCATTAGCTATGATCTAATGCTCCATATGAAGCAAGTCATGAGTTCAAGTCGCGAGTTCAAGTCAGGAGTAGACAGGCTAGGAAATTCTTTCTTTACCCCAAGGTTTCCCAATTTACCCGACCGCTCTAGGGCTAGTCTCAAGCAAGAGGTCCAACGAGGGTTCAGTTCAGCCGTTACCGACCTATATTCTCGCATACGCATGAGTAACCCAAGTTTCAGCTTACCTGATATCTCGGATAAGTGTCCAAAGGTCGAATTCAACAGCTGCAAGAAGAGATGCAGCCGGCCTACAAGCATGCATAGGTACATGCAAGTCCGCATGCAAGAGTCAAGTATTTCAAGTTCATGGAGGTCGAGTGGAATTAAGGACACACTCACCTAGACAAGATTAGGACACAAGTCACATGTATATCAAGTTACTTGTTCATGCATAAACAAGATGTCAAGTGTTTAGTTAAGTTAGGTCGAGTGCGATAAATTACACACTCACCTATGGAGTAACAATTCAAGCGCCGAGCAATTTGTAGCAACAAGTCATATTTAGTCAGGTAACATGGAACATGCAATTGGAACACTCACCAATGGTTCACGGTTTATCAAAACAAAGCTCAGGTCCAGTTCCCTAGCCACTCGCAAGATCTGTGATCAATTATAGCGCAGCAAAATGCAAGTAAATAGGGTTTTCAAATTGCACAACCTTCGCTTGCTAATGCCAAAGAAAAATCATGTGCATAAACTCATGCCCTTTGGTGGAAAGAAAATGATTAAAATGTTTAAGTATAAAACTAAATATGTACAACTCAAAAATTATTGTTAAAGAGGCCATTATTTCCTCGAAAAATATATATAGTTAGGCACAATTTCAGCTTGTATGACATCTCTAGAGTTACCTCAAGAACCCATAAGTACCCTAAGTCTAGGTCATCCAAAAATCACAGCTTCAAGTGCACTTCCACTCACTCAAACTATAAGAAACAAAAAGGACAGCATCTCCCCTATTTTTGCCCAATTCCCCCTTCAATATTCAAAGCCAAATTTCAGGCACAACAACCCAAATTAAGTCCATAAGTTAAAGGATATAAAGGATTCTTATACTAAACTATAAAACTAACTAATATAAGCATAAAAAATCTCACCAAAATAAGGTTTAAAATCCAGAAAATATTTTTCAAAGTTTTCCAAGCCCCACTCAATCCCTTTCATAAAATTTCCAACTTTAGTGACATTCTTTGAAAAAGTATAACTTGAGTTCCGTAAGTCAAAAAATCACAAAACTTACACCATTAGAAAATAGACTCCAAGCACTAATAGACTTTAGAAGACATCTTCATGGAATTCATCTTTTAGATTAGTCAAATTTCAGTTCAAAACTCGCTACTATCATACGCGCAAAAAACAGAACAGTCATGAATTTTAGGGAACTTTGCAGATTTTCTCGTATTGATAGAAATTGAACTAAACCCTGAATTTTATACCATTGAAAGCCCTATGAGTCTAGTTTCAAGTGCAACAAATGGAAATTATAACCAATTTCCCAAAGCTGCGCAGAGCTTCCTACAGAAATTTCCAGCAGCAAAACAATAAAGAAAAACAAGGTAGTTCACCTCTTAAAACCTTTCATTTTCCACTCCAATTCACTACTTATACCAGAGTAACTGTCTAATTATGTGTTTGGGGCAGTAATGCACCAAGTTCTTCACACAAAACCAAGAACAAAGCTATATAAAGTCACACTCTCTCTCGGTCAGTTTTGAGCAGAATTCCAGCCATGAAAACAGTGAAAGAAATGGTGTTCTTACCACTTAAAACTCATGATTTTGGTTCAAATCTAACACTTACTTATAGCTTAACATATTATAGAGTGTTTTGAGCAAAATTGAGCTTAAAATCGTCATGAAAATTTTGATCAAGGTTGCAATTCTAGCCCTAAATTTCAGCCAGCCAAGCGGAATTTTCTTCTATAGGTTTTCAAACATTCCTTCAACTAATTTCTCAATTTTTCAACCAAACATACCTAAAAAATCCATAAAGTTTCATCACCAACATAATAATAAATACATAAAAGCCAAAATTTCAACAAGAATCCCACCATAATCACATATACATACAAACCCTAGCAAAGCCATGAAATTGCCACAAACATGCTTCCTTTAACTTCAATCACTACATACATAGGATAAACATCAAAATAATTGAAGAAAAGAGAGATTCACTAGTAAAATACCTCAAACTCTAGGCTAATATGCAATCAAGAGCTTTTCTTCCTCCAAAAATCTCACCACATGTTCACTTCCTCCTTGTTGCAACTTTCTGTGGATTGAAGTAAGATTTTATGATAAATTTCTCAAGGATTCAAGCAAGGGACCAAGTTGAAATTTTGGAATTCTTCCCTCTCATTTCTTGCTAGGAGGTTCAGCCAAGGAGTAGGAAGAAATGAAGGAAATTTTGACCAAACTTCCAAGAGAAATTTCAAGAGAAGTCTTGGTCAAAGTTCCATGAATGAGCGATACTTGGCAAGGCGAAGGAGTGACACTTGGCAAGGCAATGATTAGTGTCTAATTAATGACCTAATTATCTTGGTTGGATTAGAAGAAAACTTAGTCTTAGTCAAAGTCAAGGTTCCATGGTTTTGTGACAAATGGTAAACCAAGAGTTAATACCTATCTAATTATCTTTCAAGCACTAAAATATCTAGCCAATCTCTAATTATCTCTTGACACCTTGTAAAGCATCCAATTCCTCCTAATCTTCCAAATTTATCATACACACCTCACTAGTGGGTTCTGTGAGGACTCGCAAAATTTACTTATTTAATCTCCTATTTCTAGTTTATTTAATTATTTATTTGGCGTTTTACCCCGAATATTATTTTCTAAGCTCTTGAGACCTAATTACAGGGAAATATAGTTTCATTATATTTTTAAAGTGATTTTTTTCAAAAATTAATTTCCGGAAGCTCGTTTAGTGAAAATAGTGAACACGTCTTTGGAAATCTTGACCGATTGAGAGTACAATAAGTTTGGAATATTGGAGACATGTACAATGGATCTAAATTAGGTATTTTAATGTTTAAATACTCAAGTGATAGTTATTAGTACTATCGTTATAAGAATTTCTCGGAAGTTTCGCGTTATCGCGCTTAAATTGGAGATACGCGTTTTCACACGCGCGATTTAAATTGAA
This sequence comes from Coffea arabica, assembly GCF_036785885.1. Classification (NCBI taxonomy): domain Eukaryota; kingdom Viridiplantae; phylum Streptophyta; class Magnoliopsida; order Gentianales; family Rubiaceae; genus Coffea; species Coffea arabica. Next base: position 17,351,811 of record NC_092318.1, on the reverse strand, counting down.
GAACGTTAGACCCTTATTTTGGGACAATTGAGAGTGAATAATATTTATATGAATATAAGTGCATTAGAGGTTTAGTGCACTAGTGAAACAAACGCGAGAGGAATCGAGCATGAAACGAGCGCGTGCGCGCGGGAAAAATAGTTGACCTTTGAATCAATGAGAGCCACACTTTTTAGTTTCACATGGGTGCATCACACTAGATCAAAACCCTTCAATTCATCATCTAAAGTGCCGTGCAACTCCTTCTTTTCTGCTCCAAGAACAGCCGGCCAAGGAAACAAAAGAAACAACTCAAAGCTCTTCAAATTCCATCTTCATTTCTTCAACAAAACACCATCAAACTCCACCAAAATTTAACTACAACTTGCAAACAACTTGGAGATTCACTTAAGCTAGGAAGAAAGCTTCATTTCCACGGTTTTCTTGGGGCTCAAAGTGAACAAAAATTTTTGATCTTGATCATCTAAGGGGGTAATGACGATCAACCCCTTGAATCTTAGTTTATGGAAGTAGTATTGCACTTATAAGCTTGTATATTTTCATGGGTAGCTTTATTTATGTTGGATTTTAGTGTGTGGGCTCTATGAACTCCCACAATGACTTGAGGACTGATTTCATGAGTTTTGATGTTATCAATGTTGGTTTAGTACTCAAATTAGTGGAAATAAGTTGTATTGATGAAAGGAAACTCAAAGGAGGTGAAGAGCAAAAATATTCCAATTCTGCCCTTATGCATTTCGTGCACTTTAGTGCAAATTTTTGAGGTTCTAATGACTTTTTTATGAAGTATACATGTTATATGAGTTGTGTGGAAAGTTTCATTGAAAAATAACATGATTTGGTTGGTCAAATGAGTTGATTTCCAAAGTTAGCAAAACTGGAAAATGAATCCCGTATTGCCCAGGCATTCATTTTGTATCGGCCATAACTCTTTGCTCTGATGTCAAAATCAAGTGCCGTTTGTGGAAATGGAAACCAGACATTCCCAGATTTCCATTGGTATAAAATACACGACCTAGTTCCACTCGAGTGAGCCACACCATTCGTTTGAAAATCACTACCCTGTTTCGTTGCTCTCCAGGAGACAGGACAGAAATTACTTCTTGATGCTAAAAAACGAGCTGTTTGTGGATAGAATTTGAAAATGGTTTCTTCTGAGACAATTCAGCTTTATGAGATAGCTTTCCAACGCCATCAACCACGTCCAATTCCAGGTTTAATTGAGTGAGTTGTGGCCAAAGTTTGAAACTGCTACAGTGATAGAATTTGCCACTTGGACAGATTTCTAACTAACAATGAATTGGGACTTGTTTTCCGAAGCTTCTTGGTATAAATCACCTATCAAATGCACCTTGGACATATTTTAGACATTCCTTACTGGAATGGACCATGTTTGAAATGTGCCCTGGCCAAACGTTTGAAAAACGGCAAAACGGAAGTTCAAAGGCAACTTAGGCTTAGAATTTCTTGTGGTTTCATTAACCGACTTCCCGTGTATAATTTTCTATGAAATTTGGTAGAAGAATAACCCTTATATGGTTGTAAGTACATACCAAATTTGGTGCTATTCCGAGGTCGTTTTGATGTTCAATCAAACTTCCAAAGTTCATGATTTAAGTTTGAAAATCCTTGTATAACAAGAAAATTTTGGTAACTTTGGGTCACCATATCTTGGTGCTCAAAACTCCGTTTCTCATTCCGATTGTTTTTTTATACTCTTGGATTGCAACACTAATTGATTTCCAAATTTCAAAGGTTATTTCAAAACAAGTGAATTTTGCCGAATTTCCAAAATTGGACAAAAACCAACTTAAATCTGTCTTGGTAGTTCAAGTTACCAACTTTGAGCCAAAATTTGAGTGCCTTTCACTTACATTCGTGGAAAAGTGTCTTCTAAGAACTTTTAGTACTTTCAAAGAGGTTTCCAATGGTACCAAGTTTTCCAATTTTTGACATGTAGAATGTGAGATAAGATTTTTCAAAGTATCGTATCAAACCTGAAAATTTTCCGAATTTCCAAGGGAAGGGAGTTTTCAAATACTCCTTATTCCTTCGATATTACTCGAACATTTTATACTTGATTTCCAAAATGAAAACTCGTTTGCTCATGTACTTTAAGAAATTCCTCTTGAACCTCGATTTACGAGTAATTGAGGTTCATTTTCATAAGATTTTCTTAGATTGCTCTAGCGTACAATCTTCCTCGATAATTAGAGATTTGTAGTGATTTTGAGTGGTAGTTGATTATTGTTTACTCAGGCACTCGAGGGAATTTTCAAGAGGATCTCGGAGCGGACACCTAAAACGCTTGTTTGAGAACTATTCGCTTGTTTTGACTAGGTGAGTGTTCCATATAGGGATACGTAATTGAATAAGTCTAGGACATGCTTATTTCATGATTATTAAGTGTTAAGTATTATGTGTTAAGTATTTACCACACTCATGCCTATTTAAGGAATGTATACTTGCATTGCATATCTACATGAATTGGTTAAATGATTAACCATATCAAATGACCATATGAACTCGATACATACTTAACTTGCTAGATTGCTCGCTTAGCTTACTCGGTTTTGAAAAATGGAGTCGAGTGTGTATTTTATCGCACTCGTTCTCTTTTGAGATGAATAACTCATGCTTGGAAATGCTCAAATAACATGACTTGGTATGCTATGGTTGCATACGTCGTTGGAGTGAATCTCCTTGACTCTCACATGATACAAATGGGATAACGGCCAATGATGGCCTATTAATATGACAAATGCCTGTCAATTAACCGTCACTACTCAACCGTTGCCCGTCAACCATGAACCGTTTATCAAATCACATGACTACCTGATTACTTGACTATCTGTTTACTCGATTTCCAATTTACATGAATATGTGATATCCGTGAATTACATGCTCCCATGAAATCAACTTGTATTGCTTACGTGCTTACGTGCTAAGTATCCACTTGATCACTTGATTATCATGAATCGCATGTTATATGAAGCTGTCCATCATTGTTAGGCGAGTGTGTATTTACCTCACTCGACCTGCTCAAATGATGAATTTTACCTTTTGCCGAATTACTTGATTACTTGTGCATGTTGTAAGCTCTAAGTTGAACTGGGCCCTGCTTATGGTTACTAACCTACTCGAGCCAGGACTGGGCTCGGTCGGGTAGGTTGGAACCTTGGGACACCGTTTCGATATACTCGAGTATTACCACTGGAGGGATAAGGTGATGGCCAGTCAAACCGAGGGGATCCGGAAGTCATAAGGTGCAGATGACCGACAGAGTTCCACTGAAACACCGTATCCTACAGTATATGTTTACCTTGTTTCATGATAATTGTTTCATGCTAAAATGCCAACATGAAATCCTGAGCTATGCCTGTGATATGCTCCATACCTGTTACCTGTCCAATGTACTCATATCATGATACCTGTTTCATGTTAATGCTCCATACCTGTAACATGCTTAATTACTCGCACCTGTAATAAGCTCCAATCACTCGTGAACTATACATGTCAATGTCTTGAGCCATGATGACTGTCTCATGATAAATGTCTCATACCATGATAAATGTCTCAAATTACCGTACAATGATTATCACCTCATGATAACATGCCATTGTGTAACCTTGAACCATGCATATGATATGCCCAACTTACTTGATTTATTTGAACTGTTAGAGTGTCTTGGAACCTCACTGGGCTGCGTAGCTCATCCCACGTTGTGATTTTCTTTTACAGGGTTCGAGACCAAGGGTGCTCGTGAGTAGTACTAGATTGTTTTCTTTTGAAGACTTTAAGTTATATTATAATGGATGGCTATTGTACCCTTTTCCGTTGGGTTGTATTTAAGCTTGAAAGCTACATAATTGTAAGTGTGAGATATTTGAAGTACTTTAATTATGTATTGAAATTACTTAAAGTATTTTGAACTTTTGAATGATGGATTGTAGTGAGTCCTGGCGAGAGTTGGGCAGGCGTCCCGCGGATACCCTTTGGTTTGCCTTAGGGAGAAGTGGGGGCGTCACAGTTGGTATCAGAGCTTAGGCTTCAGATCTTTGTAGTGTATCCTAGGCTTAAATGTTTAGGATGCCGGACTGTTGGACTGGTCTGAAAGTTAAATGATTGCTTGTAGCGATGAAATTTAGAGCCACTTCACGTGGTCTCTACAAAGGAGCAAGATGGGGTCAAGTGGTGTTATGGTCCTTACTATGTGATTGAGTAAAGGTTTAAGTGCCCTTCTAGAAATGTAAGCTGTGAATCATGAATGTTAGTGGTTGTAAAACCTTTATCTTGATATTTGGAGGAAATTTGATATGTATGTTGGGTAGGAATCTCGAATGTGGTGATTTACTCTTGGGACCGGCCGGCTCGAGTTGTGAATTACCTTATTTCGGATTCTTGTACCCGAATACTTGAGGGTGGAAATCAACCATAAGGATTTTATATCTCCATTTGTGGGGAATAGGAATGAATTGATATTTCATGAGAATGGTTATAGGAAACCGCTAATTGTTTGGTTAAGATGGTACAATAATTAAGAGTGGAAGATGGAAAATATCGTAACCCAAAAGATCCTTGTCTTGGGATTGAAATCGAGCATGTTAGGGAACGAGAATCGTCTAGTTCTAATTAATCTAGTGAATCTCTACTTGTGATCTTTCATAGTGAGACAATAGGAGTAGAACTTAAGATTTTGCGCCTTGGAGATGAATGTACTTGTGATAATCACTTGTTTATTTTTGTTATTGACTTTGACTTGGCATGAACTTTACTTGGCCATAACTTGTTTTATGATTTAATAAACTCTAGTTTGTGTTTACTTGCATAGTAATAATGATATTTGTATATGTGATTTCTTTTCCTTTAAAGGTTGTTACTGGCATATGTGTGTAGTTCGACTATGGCTTAGTGTGAGATTTATACATATGTGTATAGATTAGCTGTGAACATGGAAACTAGAGGACAACGAAAGGGACGTCAACCTAGACAATCCCGAAATGAAAGAGTAGCTAATGGGTTCGATATTGATCAAAACGTTGAGCCAAGTGTTGGGAGAGGAAATGACCAAATGGGACAAGTTTTAACTCGCATGACGGATATCCTAGAGCTCTTAGTAGCTCAACAAGGTCAAAATGTTGGTCAAGAAAACCAACGTGGAAACCAAGAGATAGGTTGTGACGCCCCGAAAAGAATGAGAGTGAGAACCCGGAAATTTTCTAATTTTTTAGTGTTTATTTTATTTAATCTCCCGCCTTTTCTACATTTTCTTTATTAGAAAAATTCCCCAGATAAAGTTTATGAGCAAAGATAGTTTGAAAATGATTTTTCTAGTATCGGTTAGTTTTTGAGAATTAAAAGTGTATTTTGAACGTGGGACCCGCAAGTGCGGTAAATGCATTATATTTTTGACAATTTATTGGAATTTTGTATTAAGTGATATTATTTTACAAAGTGTTAAGATATTTGTATTGGAGAGACAAAAAGATAAGTTTTAAACCTAAAGGGTGATAAGTGTCACCTTCCTATTCAACCTTGACTTTGACCATTATTTCTTACCTTTACTAATACTCAATTTTGACCCAAAAAGCACCTAAATTTCTGCAAGCTTGGCCGAACCTCTTGGAGCAAAAATACAAGAAGAAAGCCTTCAACTCCAACTCCATTTCTTGCTCAATCTTGTGAATCAACCGTTAAACTTTCAAATTCCTCCACAAAAGTCACTTGTTTAGGAAGATTGAAGGTAGTGGTGGAGTGATTAGAGAAGGCAAAGGAATAAGCCATCAACTTTCTTGATATTTCAAGGTTCATGTCTAGCAATCCTTTCTTTGTTCTTGATTATGCTAAATTAGTGACTTGTGATGGCTAAAGAGATGGTTTGATGGATTATATCTTGAGTTGTGGTTGACTTGATGAAGTTTTATAATTTTTGGGGATTTTTCTGTTTTAATATGAGTATGATCATGTGGTTATGTATGATGATTGGAAATGATGTTTAATGATTCTAGAAGGTGGAAAAAGTGGAAGATTGCAAGTAAATTCTGTTTTGGAAGAAATCTGGAAAATTAGGGTTCTTGGTTCTTCATTCTGTCCGAAATTTTAGGTCCTAGATAGACGCCGAATTGGCCTTTACTTAAAACATGAAAGTTTTAGGTAATGACATTTTAAAGGTTCCTACAAAATTTCAGGTCAATCGGAGTAGCGTAGAGTGAGAAAAGTCGAAATTACTATTGCTGTTCTGGTTTACCCGAAATTGGGATTTGCGACTGTAATTGGTTGTTTTGGCTGGAATTGCTTCCGAATTGGTTGTTGAGGTCTTCTGATGAAATGTAGCCCTGTTTCTTATATTTTATCTGGTTTTGGAATTTCTGAATTTGGACTTGGATAGCCTGAGTTATGAGGTTTCCGCTGGAATGCGTTCTGTGAATCTGTTTTTGTGATTCTGGTATAGTTTCTTGCATTTTTGACCTGGTTACACTCGAAACTGGGTTAAGTGACCTTCTGTAATATTTTACCCCTATCTCTTATCTTCGAAACGGTGGGTCTTACACCTTCATCCGACAATCGTAGTGCCTTTGGTGCCATTACCGTAAAATGACGTCAAAACTGTTTTTCTGATTTTGAGCTAAACTTTCATTTCCGGACTTTTCCCTAGCTTGACTTGTACTAGTACTACTTGGAGCTTGCTGAATGGCTATTGGATGAACTTGTTGTTGTGTGTGTACCTTTGGGACTGGCTGAGGATATAATGAAGCCATGATGGCTGGAAAAGTAAGCAAATTCAGGGGAAGTGTTGTCCGAACTTTGAAAGGACTTGATTGCATTGAGTTTGTGATCTAAGACTTGGGTTTGAGCAAGGCAATGTTATATGATGGATAATTTCTGAGCCATTGAGGTGAGTGACCTCAAACTATTTCTAAAGTTATTTATGAATCGTTTCCTGCATTATTTACTTTTGAATTGTTTCCAAAGTTACTTTCGAACCGTTTTCTTACATTATTTACCTTTAAACTGTTTCCAAAGTTACTTTTGAACTGTTTTCTTACATATCATGCGTGCTTGCATATGAGTGTTCCTTGTTGGCTGTATTCCTTGATTTATTGGCTTGTTATTATTGATTGATAATGTGTTAAGTGCTTTCAATGATTGTTAAAACGAGTTTTCTAGGCGAGTGTGTATTTTATCGCACTCGACCTAAATAAATATGAAATTTTCAATGATTAATGATTAAATGCTAGTTGCGCATGAATGTAAGCCGTTTGGCTGAACTGGCCACTGCCCTTCGTTACCGATCGACTCGAGCCAGAAGCGGACTCGGTCGGGCGATATGGTGACCCTGGGTGAATTTGGTATACTCGAGTATTACCTTGTAGTCCGGCTACGTCCGGATGGGTGGAGTCCGGCTACGTCCGGATGGGTGGAGACCGGCCAACGTCCGGAAAAAAAAAAAGATGAACGAATAAAAAGATGAACGAGGGATTATTTATAAAAAATGAACGTATCCTTTTCATGAATGTTACTATCGCTTTCCATTGTACATGTTTCTTGAATTATTGATACTCCATATTTAATGTTTTGTAAATGCTGTAATCATTTCTGGACTTATCATGTGATTTATGACATCACTGAAAAGAAATATTGTTAAACCGATTTGATTACTGATTTTCTGGTTACTCGCTGAGCTTCTAGCTCACCCCAAAAATATTTTATTCCCCTCCACAGGGCTCAAGGCGAAGGCAGGACTTGTTGTGCTTATTCACGTGAATGGATGACCTTTATGTTGTACAATTTGGTTTTGGAAATCATTTTATGTATAGTTGAGAATTGTTTCCGCTTCACTTATGACATGTAATTATTGGAGAATGTGATGTAATATTTGAGATTTATATTGCAATTTATTTGAGGACTTTAGTGAACGACTGAGTCCCGGCGAGAGCTGGGCAGGCGGCCCGCCGAACCCTCTGGTTCGCCTTAGGGGGAGGTGGGGCTGTCACATAGGGGAGGATCGAGCTTTAGAGCGGTTTCAGAAATTCTCCCCGCCTAAGTTTGCTGGAGGACCTGATCCAGAGGTGGCTGAGAATTGGTTAGAGAATATAAGAAATATATTCGATGCCTTGGATTACACAGAGGAGAGACAAGTCACCTTTGCTGTATTTCAACTTGAAGGAGCAGCCCGAGCATGGTGGAATGTTATAAGAAACAAGTGGGAAAGAGATCAAACCCTAAGGACTTGGATAAACTTTGTACGTGAATTTAATGAGAAATTTCTTCCTCCACTTGTCCAAGAAAAGAGAGAAGATGATTTTATAAAGCTTCGTCAAGGAACTTTAAGCGTAGCTGAGTATGAAACACGCTTTACGAAGTTATCTACATATGCTCCAGAATTGGTGGTAACTGAACAGAAGAGAATAAGATGGTTTATCCAAGGATTAGATTTGGAAATCCAAGATGCCCTTGCCGCAGCACAGGTTGAAACATTTAGTGACGCTCTCGAAAAAGTGGAAAGGGTAGAAAGCACAAAATCTCAACTAAGAGCTTTTCAAGCAAGAAAAAGAGATGCATCTGACAGTACACTAGGAGAAAATGGACCACTACCCAAAGTTAGAAAACAAGTGGATGGAGTAGGACTGTTATTTTCTGCACCACTCATGATAAAGGGACCAAAAGGAACTATGTCGCGAGGGACTTCAGTAGGACAGACACGATCAAAGAAAACCTCGCAAGCAAGTCAGGTCACAACACCTCGTCCGACTTGTGGATATTGTGGAAGGACGAATCACACTGAAAAAAACTGTTGGCTAAAGGGACGAAAGTGTATGGGGTGTGGGAGTACCAACCATAAAATTCATGACTGTCCAAGGAGATATCCACGAGAAACTACTGCTCAACAAGGAAATGGAACTGTCCCTCGACAAGTCAATGGAAGGAGAAACCGATCAGTGACATTTGAAAGAACGCATGACATGAACACACCACACGGTTCAGAGTTGTCTGAGATTACAGAAGGTATGAATTTTGAGGACGAAATTCTTTTAAGGAGGAGAGATTGTGAGGACTCGTAAAATTTACTTATTTAATCTCCTATTTCTAGTTTATTTAATTATTTATTTGGCATTTTACTCCGAATATTATTTTCTAAGCTCTTGAGACCTAATTACATGGAAATATAGTTTCATTATATTTTTAAAGTGATTTGTTTCAAAAATTAATTTCCGGAAGCTCGTTTAGTGAAAATAGTGAACACATCTTTGGAAATCTTGACCGATTGAGAGTACAATAAGTTTGAAATATTGGAGACATGTACAATGGATCTAAATTTGGTATTTTAATGTTTAAATACTCAAGTGATAGTTATTAGTACTATCGTTATAAAAATTTCTCGGAAGTTTCGCGTTATCGCGCTTAAATTGGAGATACGCGTTTTCATATGCGCGATTTAAATTGAAGAACGTTAGACCCTTATTTTGGGACAATTGAGAGTGAATAATATTTATATGAATATAAGTGTATTAGAGGTTTAGTGCACTAGTGAAACAAACGCGAGAGGAATCGAGCACGAAACGAGCGCGTGCGCGCGGGAAAAATAGTTGACCTTTGAATCAATGAGAGCCACACTTTTTAGTTTTACATGGGTGCATCACACTAGATCAAAACCCTTCAATTCATCATCTAAAGTGCCGTGCAACTCCTTCTTTTCTGCTCCAAGAACAGCCGGCCAAGGAAACAAAAGAAACAACTCAAAGCTCTTCAAATTCCATCTTCATTTCTTCAACAAAACACCACCAAACTCCACCAAAATTTAACTACAACTTGCAAACAACTTGGAGATTCACTTAAGCTAGGAAGAAAGCTTCATTTCCACGGTTTTCTTGGGGCTCAAAGTGAACAAAAATTTCTGATCTTGATCATCTAAGGGGTAATGACGATCAACCCCTTGAATCTTAGTTTATGGAAGTAATATTGCACTTATAAGCTTGTATATTTTCATGGGTAGCTTTATTTATATTGTATTTTAGTGTGTGGGCACTATGAACTCCCACAATGACTTGAGGACTGATTTCATGAGTTTTGATGTTATTAATAATGGTTTAGTACTTAAATTAGTGGAAATAAGTTGTATTGATGAAAGGAAACTCAAAGGAGGTGAAGAGCAAAAATATTCCAATTCTACCCTTATGAATTTCGTGCACTTTAGTGCAAATTTTTGAGGTTCTAATGACTTTTTTATGAAGTATACATGTTATATGAGTTGTGTAGAAAGTTTCATTGAAAAATAACATGATTTGGTTGGTCAAATGAGTTGATTTCCAAAGTTAGCAAAACAGGAAAATGAATCCCGTATTGCCCAGGCAGTCATTTTGTATCGGCCATAACTCTTTTCTCTGATGCTGAAATCAAGTGCCGTTTATGGCACTGGAAATTAGACATTCCCAGCTTTCCATTGGTATAAAATACATGACCTAGTTCCACTCGAGTGAGCCACACCATTTGTTTGAAAATCACTGCCCTGTTTCGTTGCTCTCCAGGAGACAGGACAGAAATTACTTCTTGATGCTCAAAAACGAGCTATTTGTGGATAGAATTTGAGAATGGTTTCTTCTGTGAAAATTATACTTTATGAGATAACATTCCAACGCCATCAACCACGTCCAATTCCAGGTTGAATTGAGTGAGTTGTGGCCAAAGTTTGAAACTGCTACAGTGATAGAATTTTTCACTTGGACAGATTTGTAACTAACAATGATTTGGGACTTGTTTTCCGAAGCTTCTTGGTATAAATCACCTATCAAATGCACCTTGGACATATTTTATACATTCCTTACAGGAATGGACCATGTTTGAAATGTGCCCTGGCCAAACGTTTTAAAAACGGCAAAACGGAAGTTCAAAGGCAACTTAGCCTTAGAGTTTCTTGTGGTTTCATTAACTGACTTCCCGTGCATATTTTTCTGTGAAATTTGGTAGAGGAATAACCCTTATAAGTTTGTAAGTACATACCAAATTTGGTGCTATTCTGAGGTCGTTTTGATGTTCAATCAAACTTCCAAAGTTCATGATTTAAGTTTGAAAACCCTTGTTTAACAAGAAAATTTTGGTAACTTTGGGTCACCATATCTTGGTGCTCGAAACTCCGTTTCTCATTCCGCTTGTTTTTTTATACTCTTGGATTGTAACACTAATTTATTTCCAAATTTAAAAGGTTAGTTCAAAACAAGTGAATTTTGCCAAATTTCCAAAATTGGCCAAAAACCAACTTAAATCTGTCTTGGTAGTTCAAGTTACTAATTTTGAGCCAAAATTTGAGTGCCTTTCACTTACATTCGTGGAAAAGTATCTTCTAAGAACTTTTAGTACTTTCAAAGAGGTTTCCAATGGTACCAAGTTTTCCAATTTTTGACATGTAGAATGTGAGATAAGATTTTTCAAAGTATCGTATCAAACCTGAAAATTTTCCGAATTTCCAAGGGAAGGGAGTTTTCAAATACTCCTTATTCCTTCGATATTACTCGAACATTTTATACTTGATTTCCAAATTAAAAATTCGATTGCTCATGTACTTTAAGAAATTCCTCTTGAACCTTGATTTACGAGTAATTGAGGTTCATTTTCCTAAGATTTCCTTAGATTGATCTAGCGTACAATCTTCCTCGATAATTAGAGATTTGTAGTGATTTTGAGTGGTAGTTGATTATTGTTTACTCAGGCACTCGAGGGAATCTTCAAGAGGATCTCGGAGCGGACACCTAAAACGCTTGTTTGAGAAATATTCGCTTGTTTTGACTAGGTGAGTGTTCCATATAGGGATACGTAATTGAATAAGTCTAGGACATGCTTATTTCATGATTATTAAGTGTTAAGTATTATGTGTTAAATATTTACCATACTCATGCCTATTTAAGGAATGTATACTTGCATTGCATATCTACATGAATTGGTTAAATGATTACCCATATCAAATGACCATATGAACTCGATACATACTTAACTTGTTAGATTGCTTGCTTAGCTTACTCGGTTTTGAAAAATGGAGTCGAGTGTGTACTTTATCACACTCGTTCTCTTTTGAGATGAATAACTCATGCTTGGAAATGCTCAAATAACATGACTTGGTATGCTATGGTTGTATACGTCGTTGGAGTGAATCTCCTCGACTCTCACATGGTAAAAATGGGATAACGGCCAATGATGGCCTATTAATATGACAAATGCCTATCAATTAACCGTCACTACTCAACCGTTGCCCGTCAACCGTGAACCGTTTATCAAATCACATGACTACCTGATTACTTGACTATCTGTTTACTCGATTTCCAATTTACATGAATTTGTGATATCCGTGAATTACATGCTCCCATGAAATCAACTTGTATTGCTTACGTGCTTACGTGCTAAGTATCCACTTGATCACTTGATTATCATGAATCGCATGTTATATGAAGCTGTCCATCATTGTTAGACGAGTGTGTACTTTACCTCACTCGACCTACTCAAATGATGAATTTTACCTTTTGCCGAATTACTTGATTACTTGTGCATGTTGTAAGCTCTAAGCTGAACTGGGCCCTGCTCATGGTTACTAACCTACTCGAGCCAGGACTGGGCTCGGTCGAGTAGGTTGGAACCTTGGGACACCGTTTCGGTATACTCGAGTATTACCACTGGAGGGATAAGGTGATGGCCAGTCAAATCGAGGGGATCCGGAAGTTATAAGGTGCAGATGACCGACAGAGTTTCACTGAAACACCGTATCCTACAGTATATGTTTACCTTATATCATGATAATTGTTTCATGCTAAAATGCCAACGTGAAATCCTGAGCTATGCCTGTGATATGCTCCATACCTATTACCTGTCCAATGTACTCATATCATGATACCTGTTTCATGTTAATGCTCCATACCTGTAACATGCTTAATTACTCGCACCTGTAATAAGCTCCTATCACTCGTGAACTATACGTGCCAATGTCTTGAATCATGATCACTGTCTCATGATAAATGTCTCAAATTACCCGTACAATGATTATCACCTCATGATAACATGCCATTGTGTAACCTTGAACCATGCATATGATATGCCAAACTTACTTGATTTATTTGAACTGTTAGAGTGTCTTAGAACCTCACTGGGCTGTGTAGCTCATCCCACGTTGTGGTTTTCTTTTACAGGGTTCGAGACCAAGGGTGCTCGTGAGTAGTACTAGATTGTTTTCTTTTGAAGACTTTAAGTTATATTATAATGGATGGGTATTGTACCCTTTTCCGTTGGGTTGTATTTAAGCTTGAAAGCTACATAATTGTAAGTGTGAGATATTTGAAGTACTTTAATTATGTATTGAAATTACTTAAAGTATTTTGAACTTTTGAATGATGGATTGTAGTGAGTCCTGGCGAGAGTTGGGCAGGTGTCCCGCAGATACCCTTTGGTTTGCCTTAGGGATAAGTGGGGGCGTCACAGGTTCCACTTTCATAAATATAGTAACTTGTTGAAGATAAATAATAAAATCTTGACTCACTTATAAAAGTATCTAAGAAATTAAGGCAAATAAAGTAAAGTAAAAGAAAATGTATCCAAGAAAATAAGATACAATAAAAATAAGTTTTATGGTCCTTACATTACATATATTTATTTGTCGATCGAGTCAATTGGGTGTCAGAACTGTATTAATTTGGATGTGTACTTCGGTACCATCTTATTTAGTAATTGAAGGTAAATGGTTGCTAAAAAAAATTTTCATCAAGATGAAGATTTGTTTGAAAATTGGCTTAATTTTTTAGGAAGGTTTCTTAATTTTTGTGGTTTTGGTTACTTGAAATAGTAGCCAAAGAATTTTCTATTTGTATGTGTTTAAGAATTAAAAGTTATTTCCTATTCTATATGGTATTAGAAATTAGCAGTTATTTCTGGTTATTAAGTATGGTATCTTATAAATAGGTGGGGCTTGACATACTACAAAATGTCACACAAGGACACCATGTATTGTGAGGATCCGAAAATTATTTTAAATTTTCTCCTATTTTTAAAAAATTAATTTATATTTCCTTTTAATTTTACTTTACTTGCTTATTTGCTAACCTTAATTTGATAGTGATTTTAAAGGTTAAGTTAAGATTTTTATCATTCCTTTTTTTATATTTTAGTGCATGTTAAGTTTTATAGAGTATTAAGATAGTTTGATCGATTAGTGAGATGTGTGTGTTAAATTTGATGGACGAGAACAAGTGTAGTACTAGAGGGAGTATGTGATTATAAGTGTTAAGAGTGTATTAGAAGAGCATAAACTAGCAATTAGAGATTAAGAAAGACAAAGAGATAGGAATGGAGCCAAGAGACGACAAGTGTCAACGTAGGAAACTTTCTTTGACTAAGACTTCTTCTAGTCTTTATCTTGCAATTGACCAAAAAATTTCCTCCATTTCTCCTTCCTTATGGCCGAACCTTAGAGAGGAAATAAGAGAGAAAACACTTCAAATTTCACCTTGATTTCTTGCCTGATTTCTTGGGAAATCCAAAGACCAACCTTAATCCACTTCGATAAGTCTTGAGTTAAGCTTGGAGGTGAGCTTTTGGTGGAGTAATTTGAGGAAGAAAACTCTTGAGTTGCTTGTCATATTGGGGTTTTGAGGTAAAATTCCCAGATAACATATATTTTTACTTGTTTCTTGAGATTTATACAAGATATGTTATGATTGAAGTTAAAGGAAGCATGTTTATGGTAAATTCATGGTTTTGCTAGGGTTTGGTGAACTTGTTGCTAGGGTTTGGTTAATTTTCAGCTTTAATGTTCAATTTTTAGCTTTGAGATGAATTTACAGCTTTGATAAGAGATGCTCTAGCTTTGATATGAAATTTTAAACTTTGATATGTGAATTTTAGTCTTGGTGTGCAATTTCCAGCTTTGAGAGGTAAAATTTCTAGCATTGATGTAGTTACTTGAAACTTTGTATATATGTAGAGTTGTGATGGATTTTTTTGTCAAGAACATATGTTATAAGGCTCATGATATGTTAGTTGTGACGGCCCCACCTCCCCCTAAGGCGAACCAGAGGGTTTGGCGAGCTGCCTGCCCGGCTCTCGCCGGGACTCAGTCGTTCACTACATTCCTCCAATATATTACAATATACATCTCAAATATACATCACATGGTCCACAATTATACATCCAAGTCTCCAATAATTACATGTCGCAAAAGCAGCGGAAACAATTCTCAACTATACATAAAATGATTCCAAATCAAAACTGTACAAAACATAGGCCATCCAATCACGTGCACAAGTACTATAAGTCCTTCCTTCGCCTTGAGCCCTGTGGAGGGGAATAAAATAGTTTTGGGGTGAGCTAGAAGCTCAGCGAGTAACCAGCAAAATCATTAAGCAAATATATTTCACAATGTGGCATTTCGATGATTTCGATGATGTCATGATTCAGAGATCAAATGTCCGTTTAGTGCTCTCGTGAGCTAGTGAAATCATTGCACTAGAACACCCAACGCTCAAATATTTCATTTAACATTAACTCACGAACAGAGAGAGGAAGCCCCTTTTTGAGCTCCAGATAACCATGAACATGAACCACAAACAGAGTGGAGACGTTGGTGTCCAGCACAAGACTTTCCCAGAACTCATTGAAGCCAAAATCATATCATGAATTCACATGCAAGCACGCATGAGATGCAATCGAATAAATAATGCAAGAAACATTTCACAAGTACTTTGGAAATAGTTTAGGGTCACTCACCTCCACGGCTCATAATCCTTGTTCAATATAGCCAATTCCATCATTCAAGTCCAAGCCTTTTACTTGAAACTTAAGGTAACCAACGCTATTAAAAATCGGACAGCATTTTCCCATAAATTCATCCTTTCCATCCTACAATCAAACCCAATCACATAGCAATTAACCACAATTGCTCAAAACCAGAAAACAGTTTTGACGTCCTTTTGCGGTAATGGCACCAAAGGTACTACGAGTATCGGATGGAGGTCCAAGACCCACCGTTTCGAAGCTAAGAACCAGGGCTACAACAATGTAGAAGGTTACTCAGTCCAAATCCTAGCACAACTAGGTCAAATATGCAGAATACCAAACCAGAATCGTAATTGCAGGTTCCCAAATCACACAATGCTGTAATTCGTCCAACTCAGTCTACACAGGTCCAAATGCATTGATTCCAAAGGCATATGATAGCTAAGGCATCAAGCTACATTTCATCAGAAGACACCAACATCCAAATCCAAAGCAATTCCAGTCAAAACAGACGATTACAATCACAGTTCGGACATTCTGTTCACCAAAAACAGCAACAGTATAAACGACATAACTCACTCTATACTACTCCAAATGACCTGAAATTTTGTAGGTACCTCTAAAATGTCATTCCCTACAACTTTCATGTTTTGAGCTAAGGCCAATTCGGCCTCTATATATGACCTAAAATTTCGGACAGAATGTAGCTTCAAGAACCCTAATTTTCCAGAATTTCTTCCAAACCCAAAATTGGTTGCTATTATCACCAATTCACACCCACATGAGTCATTTCCACTCATTAACAGCCATCATAGATGACCACAACATCTCATTCATATTAAACCAGAAAATTCCTCATAAATATAAAAACTTCACCAAATCACTTCAAATCAAGAAATAATTCACATAATCCATCACTTTAGCTACTACTAAGCATCACTTAAGCATCATTAGGTGTAGTAGGATGTTCAACCATCACTTACCTAGGAAACAAGAGAAGAGGAGTTATAGACCACCTTAGCTCTTCCAAAAACTTCACCAAACTCACCACTAACACAAAAAGGCAAGATTGTATGGAGTAAAAACTAATTTATGTGATTGATTTTGGAAGATTAAGCTAGTTGGAAGCTTGAAATGTTGAAGAAACTTTCTTCCTTCTTGAGCTAAGAGGGCCGGCCATCCAAGGGTAAGAAATGGTGAAATTTTAGTGATTTTTGAAGATATTTAACTCAAATGGGTCAAAAGTCAAAAAAATGAATAGTAACTCTTAAGTCAAAACCAATGTAGTGGTGACACTTGTCACCTTTAGGTTTAAAACTTATCTTTTTGTCTCTCCAATACAAATATCTTAACACTTTGTAAAATAATATCACTTAATACAAAATTCCAACAAGTTGTCAAAAATATAATGCATTTACCGCACTTGCGGGTCCCACGTCCAAAATACGCTTTTAATTTCTCAAAAACTAACCGATACTAGAAAAATCATTTTAAAACTAGTTTTGCTCATAAACTTTATCTGGGGAATTTTTCTAACCAAGAAAATGTAGAAAAGGCGGGCGATTAAATAAAATAAACCCTAGAAAATTAGAAAATTTCCGGGTTCTCAAACTCATTTTTTTTTCGGGGCGTCACATTAGTTATAAGATATAGTGCATTTGCTATAGAATTTAAGCAAGAAAGTTGGAAGTTTTGTTGGAGATTTTGCTGGAAAATTTCTGTTATGGCTGGCCGAGAGAGAGAGAAGGAATTTCAGCTTTCTTTTCAGAAATTTTGTGGTGATTTTTATATACTCTTGTTCAAGACATTTTTTAAAACCTTGCTCATCATATGTATGTTGATTTTGAGTCAAAATCAAAGAGGTTTAAGAGGGGAAAGACTTAGTTTTTCAAACTGTTTGCTTGCAGGAAATTTTCGCAGGAGGGTCTGCGCAGCTTTGGGAAATTGACTATAACTTCATATAGGAAAGTCGGAATTGAGTTCTGTTTGTTGCTTTTGAAATTAGACTCATAGAGATTTCAATGATATAAAAATCAGGAGTTGGTTCAACTCCTATAAATACCAGCAAAGTTGCAAAGTTTCTTGAAAAACCATGACTGTTCTTTTTTTTGGCACATGAGACAGAAGTGAGTTTGAACTAAAATTTGACTAATATATGAGCTGAATTTCATGAAGATATCTTCTAAAGCCTATTAATGTTTCAAGTCTATTTTCTAATAGTGTAAATATTGTGATTTTTTGACCTACGGAACTCAAGTTATGTTTTTTCAAAGAATGTCACCAAAGCAGGGAATTTTGTCAAATGAATTGAGTGGGACTTGAAAATCTTTGGAAAAACTTTTCTAGGCCTTAAAATTTAATTGATGTGATTTTGTGGCCTTAAACAAGTGTACTTTATAGCCTATAACCTGCGGTTATGATTGAAGTTGGATTGCTATGAATATAGGTGTTGAGTTTGGATGGAAAGTTAGGAAAATAAGAGAAAGTGCTCCTGAAATTTTTGTTACTTTCTTTCTTGTGATATGAGTGTTGTTAGAGGGGTGATTTTGTAACAGCCCCACTTTCCCCTAAGGCGAACCAAAGGGGTTAGCGGGCTGCCTGCCCAGCTCTCGCCAGGACTAACGATGCAGACTAGAACTATCTATTGCGATCCGGAACTTACAAACGAGCGTAAACAAGTCAAAATGGAAAAAATAACCCAAAATAAGAAAAAGAAAATCCGGAGTCGGCCATGATAGTAACCGACCCGTCAGAACCCAACCGAAAGGACACGCAAACATTCACATCTGAACTTTAGCGATTACAATCCCAAATTTCAATCCAAAATGACATACAAAAGTTTTCAAAAGTTAATACATATACACGGTTTGCCAAATCAAAAGAGAAAACGCCCCAAAAGTACACTTAGGGTTTTAATACATGAGCTATACAAAAGATATGTTCAACTAGCTCAATTTGGCAGCCATTTGTCAAATCCAGACCAAAAGGGTTTATTTTCCTGTAAGGAAAACAAAAGGAACAGAAAGGGGTGAGCTTGCGCTCAATGAGGTACCAAACATATAGCAGAAAAATCATGGCATTTCACATTTAACAAATCAGATACACATGCCAGATGTAAAGCAAAGGAACCAATGATTCAAATTAGAAGGATACGGGTGGCTCTCAGGAGCCAAATTTCCAGCACAGTACTTGATCCAAACCGGTTGACTCTCCGTCAACGTATATAGAACCAAAACGTCCGTAGACCCCTCTTTACACCGAATTCCGTCCACCAAACACCCCTTTACCGGGCCCGCTCACCGTAACCGAACAGAAATGGTAATACTCGAGTATACCGGAATCAAGGGTCTCAATACCCAAAAATCCCCGAACAGACTACCGTGGTTCGTTATCTAATCGTCCAGGCCCTTGCCGGCCCGACTCGAATAACTTAGCCACAGGATTGAGCTCATAGGTCATAGAAATCCGAACAGATGCAGACACAGATAACAGATTCAGATACAGATACAAAATAGCAGATTCAGATAGGCACTCAAAATTGGCATATGAACAGATAGAAGAACGAGTGTGATAAAGTACACCCTCGTCTCAAACAAATTTAACAGATTGCAGAGCAGAAATCAAGTTAGACAGCAATGGAGGGGAGTGGTACACTCACGGCTCAACTTCAAAAGTTTTTACTTCAGATTGGCCTTAATCGCCAAGAAACCCTAAAATAACCAAAATAAACCAATTGAAGGTTTCACATCCGTAATCGAGTAAACACAATGCACATGAGGCTCGACTACCAGTCGTATGCCTCGCCAAATAATTACTAATGCAAGGGTACACAACATGATTTTTGGGAACAAAAGATAGCATAAAGACCTAGGTTCAATAACCCAAAAGCCCTTTTATTTCTACCAAAAGGCAAATCCAACTTAAAAGAACCAAACGGCCTAGAAAATCGGGCAGCACTTCCCCTAAATTTCTTACTTTTCCAGCCATTAAGGCTTCATTATTCCCTCGAATCAGTCCCAACATCTCACACAAAATTCACCTCATTTCCAAAAGCCATTCACTAGGCCAAAGTAAAAGTGAACTAGGAAATGACCGGAATAAAAGTAAGCCTTAAAACACACAAACAAGTACAATGAGACTCGATAACGCGTCATAAATCCATGCCAACCACAACCCCAATAAGGTTTCATATGCATATATAAGCATTATAGCAAGCCAGAAAATCAGGAAATGTAGCCATCTTGGCCATAACAACAAAAACAGGTTTACCTTCATTATGCGGTAATGGCACAAATTGCACTACGCTTATCGGATGAGGGTGTAAGACCCACCACCTCGAACCTAAAAGACAGGGCTACAACAATGTAGAAGGCCACTCAGTCCAAATCCTAGCACAACTAGGTCAAATATGCAGAATACCAAACCAGAACCGTAATTGCAGGTTTACAAATCACACTATGCTGTAATCAGTACAACTCAGTCTATGCAGGTCCAAATGCAGAAATTCCAGAGGAATATGATAGCTAGGAGATCAAGATACATTTCATCAGAAGACACCAACAACAAAATCCAAAACAATCCCAGCCAAAACAACCCATTTCAGACGCAGTTCGCACATTCTGATCAACCCAGAACAGCAACAGTAAAATCGACATATCTCACTCTACACTACTCCAAATGACCATAAATTTTACAGGAACCTCAAACACATCAATACCTAAAACTTTCATGTTTTAAGCAAAGGCCAATTCGGCCTCTAACCATATGATACAAAACCGGACAGAAAAGGGGGTTATGAAACCCTAACTTCCTCAAATTCCTTCCAAACCCAAAATTGGTTGCAATTATCAATAATCCACACCTACTAGAGTCATTGTAGGCCATTGCCAATCATCATACAAGGCCAGAACATCATGATCATATTAAACCAGAAAAATCACCAATAAATTGTAAACTTCACCATTTCATCCAAAAACAAGAATTAAATCACAAAATTCAACACTTTAGCTTCCACTAAGCACAACTCTAGCTTCATTAAGTGTAGGGGAAAGTTCATATACCACTCACCTAGTAAACAAGAGAGGGAGAGTTGTAGGACACCTTAGCTTTTCCAAAAAACTTCACCAAATCACTCACTAGCACCAAATGGAGGGATTTTATGGAGTAGAAACTAGATCAAGCAAGTGTTTTGGAGGATTTGAGCTAGATAATTGCCAAACTTTGAAGAGATTTTTCTTCCTTCTTTGCTAGAGAGAGAATCGGCCAAGAGGTTGAAGACAAGAATGAATTTTGTGTGATTTTTTTGAGATATTTAAGCAATTGGTCAAAAGTCAAGAAAATGAATAGTAAGTCATAAGCTATTTCCAATACAATGGTGACACTTGTCACCTCCATTAATGCAATCCTATCTTTTCTTTTTCCTCTCACATCAATCACTTCACATCCTCTACTTATCTCTTAACACCCGATAAATTTCACACAGTATCCGGAATTTAACCTAATTGGCCGAATTTTCCCGAACTTTTCGCACTAGTGGGTCCCACGTCCGGTATTCACTCTTAATTTCTCAAAACCTATTTGATACTAGAAAAATCATCTAAAAACTATATCTGCTCATAAAATTCACCAGAAAAATTTCCTAAGCCAGAAAATGCAGAAAACATGCCATTAAAGGGGATAAACCCTAGGAAAATTATTAAGAGGAATTTAAGGGTTCTCACACTCTCTCCCCCTTAAAAGAATTTCGTCCTCGAAATTCCTTATCATTGACTACTCCGGGATTAGATTGAGCATTATACTTAGCTAACCGATCTGTACCCCTTCACTGGCCAAGTTCAGTAAATTCTTACCTTCCATGAGTTTTACTAGGTCTAGGCAATAATACTAAACCAAAATAAGCACGATGCATGTGAGTAACACTCAAAACTTTTATGATAACACACATTTATACATTCCAAACAAGATCAAAACATATATATACAAGCCGGTCAAAATTAAGCCACACACATATATACAGCCAGTTAAGTCTAGTACAAACATAAACGATCCACCGAGGAATGGCCTTTCTAGTTCACCAAATCCTTTCTAACCTAGGCCCTCATATCTTTCGTATCCGGGCGCAAGAATCCCATCTAAGATAATTCACAACTCGAGCCGGCCGGTCCCAAGAGTAAATCATCCATATTACAGATTCCTACCCGACATACATATCTATCTTCCTCAAATCCCATGATAATGATTCGCACACTTATCACATGCCCGGTTCATAACTTATGCTCACACGAGCACTTAGACATATTCATGAAATTAGGACCACAACGCCACTTGGCCCAGTCTCACTCCACGCAGAGACCACGCGAAGTGGCTCTGATACCACTTGTAACAGCCCCACTTTCCCCTAAGGCGAACCAAAGGGGTTAGCGGGCTGCCTGCCCAGCTCTCGCCAGGACTAACGATCCAGACTAGAACTATCTATTGCGATCCGGAACTTACAAACGAGCGTAAACAAGTCAAAATGGAAAAAATAACCCAAAATAAGAAAAAGAAAATCCGGAGTCGGCCATGATAGTAACCGACCCGTCAGAACCCAACCGAAAGGACACGCAAACATTCACATCTGAACTTTAGCGATTACAATCCCAAATTTCAATCCAAAATGACATACAAAAGTTTTCAAAAGTTAATACATATACACGGTTTGCCAAATCAAAAGAGAAAACGCCCCAAAAGTACACTTAGGGTTTTAATACATGAGCTATACAAAAGATATGTTCAACTAGCTCAATTTGGCAGCCATTTGTCAAATCCAGACCAAAAGGGTTTATTTTCCTGTAAGGAAAACAAAAGGAACAGAAAGGGGTGAGCTTGCGCTCAATGAGGTACCAAACATATAGCAGAAAAATCATGGCATTTCACATTTAACAAATCAGATACACATGCCAGATGTAAAGCAAAGGAACCAATGATTCAAATCAGAAGGATACGGGTGGCTCTCAGGAGCCAAATTTCCAGCGCAGTACTTGATCCAAACCGGTTGACTCTCCGTCAACGTATATAGAACCAAAACGTCCGTAGACCCCTCTTTACACCGAATTCCGTCCACCAAACACCCCTTTACCGGGCCCGCTCACCGTAACCGAACAGAAATGGTAATACTCGAGTATACCGGAATCAAGGGTCTCAATACCCAAAAATCCCCGAACAGACTACCGTGGTTCGTTATCTAATCGTCCAGGCCCTTGCCGGCCCGACTCGAATAACTTAGCCACAGGATTGAGCTCATAGGTCATAGAAATCCGAACAGATGCAGACACAGATAACAGATTCAGATACAGATACAAAATAGCAGATTCAGATAGGCACTCAAAATTGGCATATGAACAGATAGAAGAACGAGTGTGATAAAGTACACCCTCGTCTCAAACAAATTTAACAGATTGCAGAGCAGAAATCAAGTTAGACAGCAATGGAGGGGAGTGGTACACTCACGGCTCAACTTCAAAAGTTTTTACTTCAGATTGGCCTTAATCGCCAAGAAACCCTAAAATAACCAAAATAAACCAATTGAAGGTTTCACATCCGTAATCGAGTAAACACAATGCACATGAGGCTCGACTACCAGTCGTATGCCTCGCCAAATAATTACTAATGCAAGGGTACACAACATGATTTTTGGGAACAAAAGATAGCATAAAGACCTAGGTTCAATAACCCAAAAGCCCTTTTATTTCTACCAAAAGGCAAATCCAACTTAAAAGAACCAAACGGCCTAGAAAATCGGGCAGCACTTCCCCTAAATTTCTTACTTTTCCAGCCATTAAGGCTTCATTATTCCCTCGAATCAGTCCCAACATCTCACACAAAATTCACCTCATTTCCAAAAGCCATTCACTAGGCCAAAGTAAAAGTGAACTAGGAAATGACCGGAATAAAAGTAAGCCTTAAAACACACAAACAAGTACAATGAGACTCGATAACGCGTCATAAATCCATGCCAACCACAACCCCAATAAGGTTTCATATGCATATATAAGCATTATAGCAAGCCAGAAAATCAGGAAATGTAGCCATCTTGGCCATAACAACAAAAACAGGTTTACCTTCATTATGCGGTAATGGCACAAATTGCACTACGCTTATCGGATGAGGGTGTAAGACCCACCACCTCGAACCTAAAAGACAGGGCTACAACAATGTAGAAGGCCACTCAGTCCAAATCCTAGCACAACTAGGTCAAATATGCAGAATACCAAACCAGAACCGTAATTGCAGGTTTACAAATCACACTATGCTGTAATCAGTACAACTCAGTCTATACAGGTCCAAATGCAGAAATTCCAGAGGAATATGATAGCTAGGAGATCAAGATACATTTCATCAGAAGACACCAACAACAAAATCCAAAACAATCCCAGCCAAAACAACCCATTTCAGACGCAGTTCGCACATTCTGATCAACCCAGAACAGCAACAGTAAAATCGACATATCTCACTCTACACTACTCCAAATGACCATAAATTTTACAGGAACCTCAATCACATCAATACCTAAAACTTTCATGTTTTAAGCAAAGGCCAATTCGGCCTCTAACCATATGATACAAAACCGGACAGAAAAGGGGGTTATGAAACCCTAACTTCCTCAAATTCCTTCCAAACCCAAAATTGGTTGCAATTATCAATAATCCACACCTACTAGAGTCATTGTAGGCCATTGCCAATCATCATACAAGGCCACAACATCATGATCATATTAAACCAGAAAAATCACCAATAAATTGTAAACTTCACCATTTCATCCAAAAACAAGAATTAAATCACAAAATTCAACACTTTAGCTTCCACTAAGCACAACTCTAGCTTCATTAAGTGTAGGGGAAAGTTCATATACCACTCACCTAGTAAAAAAGAGAGGGAGAGTTGTAGGACACCTTAGCTTTTCCAAAAAACTTCACCAAATCACTCACTAGCACCAAATGGAGGGATTTTATGGAGTAGAAACTAGATCAAGCAAGTGTTTTGGAGGATTTGAGCTAGATAATTGCCAAACTTTGAAGAGATTTTTCTTCCTTCTTTGCTAGAGAGAGAATCGGCCAAGAGGTTGAAGACAAGAATGAATTTTGTGTGATTTTTTTGAGATATTTAAGCAATTGGTCAAAAGTCAAGAAAATGAATAGTAAGTCATAAGCTATTTCCAATACAATGGTGACACTTGTCACCTCCATTAATGCAATCCTATCTTTTCTTTTTCCTCTCACATCAATCACTTCACATCCTCTACTTATCTCTTAACACCCGATAAATTTCACACAGTATCCGGAATTTAACCTAATTGGCCGAATTTTCCCGAACTTTTCGCACTAGTGGGTCCCACGTCCGGTATTCACTCTTAATTTCTCAAAACCTATTTGATACTAGAAAAATCATCTAAAAACTATATCTGCTCATAAAATTCACCAGAAAAATTTCCTAAGCCAGAAAATGCAGAAAACATGCCATTAAAGGGGATAAACCCTAGGAAAATTATTAAGAGGAATTTACGGGTTCTCACACTCTCTCCCCCTTAAAAGAATTTCGTCCTCGAAATTCCTTATCATTGACTACTCCGGGATTAGATTGAGCATTATACTTAGCTAACCGATCTGTACCCCTTCACTGGCCAAGTTCAGTAAATTCTTACCTTCCATGAGTTTTACTAGGTCTAGGCAATAATACTAAACCAAAATAAGCACGATGCATGTGAGTAACACTCAAAACTTTTATGATAACACACATTTATACATTCCAAACAAGATCAAAACATATATATACAAGCCGGTCAAAATTAAGCCACACACATATATACAGCCAGTTAAGTCTAGTACAAACATAAACGATCCACCGAGGAATGGCCTTTCTAGTTCACCAAATCCTTTCTAACCTAGGCCCTCATATCTTTCGTATCCGGGCGCAAGAATCCCATCTAAGATAATTCACAACTCGAGCCGGCCGGTCCCAAGAGTAAATCATCCATATTACAGATTCCTACCCGACATACATATCTATCTTCCTCAAATCCCATGATAATGATTCGCACACTTATCACATGCCCGGTTCATAACTTATGCTCACACGAGCACTTAGACATATTCATGAAATTAGGACCACAACGCCACTTGGCCCAGTCTCACTCCACGCAGAGACCACGCGAAGTGGCTCTGATACCACTTGTAACAGCCCCACTTTCCCCTAAGGCGAACCAAAGGGGTTAGCGGGCTGCCTGCCCAGCTCTCGCCAGGACTAACGATCCAGACTAGAACTATCTATTGCGATCCGAAACTTACAAACGAGCGTAAACAAGTCAAAATGGAAAAAATAACCCAAAATAAGAAAAAGGAAATCCGGAGTCGGCCATGATAGTAACCGACCCGTCAGAACCCAACCGAAAGAACACGCAAACATTCACATCTGAACTTTAGCGATTACAATCCCAAATTTCAATCCAAAATGACATACAAAAGTTTTCAAAAGTTAATACATATACACGGTTTGCCAAATCAAAAGAGAAAACGCCCCAAAAGTACACTTAGGGTTTTAATACATGAGCTATACAAAAGATATGTTCAACTAGCTCAATTTGGCAGCCATTTGTCAAATCCAGACCAAAAGGGTTTATTTTCCTGTAAGGAAAACAAAAGGAACAGAAAGGGGTGAGCTTGCGCTCAATGAGGTACCAAACATATAGCAGAAAAATCATGGCATTTCACATTTAACAAATCAGATACACATGCCAGATGTAAAGCAAAGGAACCAATGATTCAAATCAGAAGGATACGGGTGGCTCTCAGGAGCCAAATTTCCAGCGCAGTACTTGATCCAAACCGGTTGACTCTCCGTCAACGTATATAGAACCAAAACGTCCGTAGACCCCTCTTTACACCGAATTCCGTCCACCAAACACCCATTTACCGGGCCCGCTCACCGTAACCGAACAGAAATGGTAATACTCGAGTATACCGGAATCAAGGGTCTCAATACCCAAAAATCCCCGAACAGACTACCGTGGTTCGTTATCTAATCGTCCAGGCCCTTGCCGGCCCGACTCGAATAACTTAGCCACAGGATTGAGCTCATAGGTCATAGAAATCCGAACAGATGCAGACACAGATAACAGATTCAGATACAGATACAAAATAGCAGATTCAGATAGGCACTCAAAATTGGCATATGAACAGATAGAAGAACGAGTGTGATAAAGTACACCCTCGTCTCAAACAAATTTAACAGATTGCAGAGCAGAAATCAAGTTAGACAGCAATGGAGGGGAGTGGTACACTCACGGCTCAACTTCAAAAGTTTTTACTTCAGATTGGCCTTAATCGCCAAGAAACCCTAAAATAACCAAAATAAACCAATTGAAGGTTTCACATCCGTAATCGAGTAAACACAATGCACATGAGGCTCGACTACCAGTCGTATGCCTCGCCAAATAATTACTAATGCAAGGGTACACAACATGATTTTTGGGAACAAAAGATAGCATAAAGACCTAGGTTCAATAACCCAAAAGCCCTTTTATTTCTACCAAAAGGCAAATCCAACTTAAAAGAACCAAACGGCCTAGAAAATCGGGCAGCACTTCCCCTAAATTTCTTACTTTTCCAGCCATTAAGGCTTCATTATTCCCTCGAATCAGTCCCAACATCTCACACAAAATTCACCTCATTTCCAAAAGCCATTCACTAGGCCAAAGTAAAAGTGAACTAGGAAATGACCGGAATAAAAGTAAGCCTTAAAACACACAAACAAGTACAATGAGACTCGATAACGCGTCATAAATCCATGCCAACCACAACCCCAATAAGGTTTCATATGCATATATAAGCATTATAGCAAGCCAGAAAATCAGGAAATGTAGCCATCTTGGCCATAACAACAAAAACAGGTTTACCTTCATTATGCGGTAATGGCACAAATTGCACTACGCTTATCGGATGAGGGTGTAAGACCCACCACCTCGAACCTAAAAGACAGGGCTACAACAATGTAGAAGGCCACTCAGTCCAAATCCTAGCACAACTAGGTCAAATATGCAGAATACCAAACCAGAACCGTAATTGCAGGTTTACAAATCACACTATGCTGTAATCAGTACAACTCAGTCTATACAGGTCCAAATGCAGAAATTCCAGAGGAATATGATAGCTAGGAGATCAAGATACATTTCATCAGAAGACACCAACAACAAAATCCAAAACAATCCCAGCCAAAACAACCCATTTCAGACGCAGTTCGCACATTCTGATCAACCCAGAACAGCAACAGTAAAATCGACATATCTCACTCTACACTACTCCAAATGACCATAAATTTTACAGGAACCTCAAACACATCAATACCTAAAACTTTCATGTTTTAAGCAAAGGCCAATTCGGCCTCTAACCATATGATACAAAACCGGACAGAAAAGGGGGTTATGAAACCCTAACTTCCTCAAATTCCTTCCAAACCCAAAATTGGTTGCAATTATCAATAATCCACACCTACTAGAGTCATTGTAGGCCATTTCCAATCATCATACAAGGCCACAACATCATGATCATATTAAACCAGAAAAATCACCAATAAATTGTAAACTTCACCATTTCATCCAAAAACAAGAATTAAATCACAAAATTCAACACTTTAGCTTCCACTAAGCACAACTCTAGCTTCATTAAGTGTAGGGGAAAGTTCATATACCACTCACCTAGTAAACAAGAGAGGGAGAGTTGTAGGACACCTTAGCGTTTCCAAAAAAATTCACCAAATCACTCACTAGCACCAAATGGAGGGATTTTATGGAGTAGAAACTAGATCAAGCAAGTGTTTTGGAGGATTTGAGCTAGATAATTGCCAAACTTTGAAGAGATTTTTCTTCTTTCTTTGCTAGAGAGAGAATCGGCCAAGAGGTTGAAGACAAGAATGAATTTTGTGTGATTTTTTTGAGATATTTAAGCAATTGGTCATAAGTCAAGAAAATGAATAGTAAGTCATAAGCTATTTCCAATACAATGGTGACACTTGTCACCTCCATTAATGCAATCCTATCTTTTCTTTTTCCTCTCACATCAATCACTTCACATCCTCTACTTATCTCTTAACACCCGATAAATTTCACACAGTATCCGGAATTTAACCTAATTGGCCGAATTTTCCCGAACTTTTCGCACTAGTGGGTCCCACGTCCGGTATTCACTCTTAATTTCTCAAAACCTATTTGATACTAGAAAAATCATCTAAAAACTATATCTGCTCATAAAATTCACCAGAAAAATTTCCTAAGCCAGAAAATGCAGAAAACATGCCATTAAAGGGGATAAACCCTAGGAAAATTATTAAGAGGAATTTACGGGTTCTCACAGATTTTGGGTTGGTGTAGACTTAGGTTACTTGCGGTTGCTTGAATCCACCTTGACAGTGACATATGAGCCGGAATTTTGACAAAAAAATCATGTGTAAAGCAAGGGGAAAAGTAATGGTTTCTTCTATCATGCTCTCTAGTTTTGTTTGCCCAATTTTGGAATTGAGGTTGGCTGTTTTCTTCTAATAGTGGTGTGTATATCTTACATATGTCTTTCTAAGCTTCATGAGTTTATATTTATATATATATAATTTTCTTCTTATGGTTTCTTGCACCTTTTGAATCCAAGTGTTTTTTTTTATACTAATAACTTACTTGAACCATAGCCCTAGAATGCACTTGGATATTCTTCGATTGGCTTTCAAGTTTGTCTTTGAATTTTGTATTTTGAGAGGCCGAATTTGGATAGGCGTATGGCTCATGATTAAGGCTACAGTGAGCACCTTATTAACCTAAGTTTTGAATGATTAGACCATGACATCTTGTCTTGGTTACTTTTAGGTGGGAATGAGCACAACCCAGAGTTGAGCGTTTAGCATTACTCTACTTTAAAAGGTGAGTGTTCCTTGCATGTTGTGCTTCCAATGCCTATGTAGATTGTTGTGAATGTTTGCTTGAATGTTAAATGCTTTTTAATGATTGTTAAATGGATTTTCAATAGGCGAGTGTGTACTTTATCGTACTTGACCTAAGTGAACGTGAAATTTTCAATGATCAAGTGATTGAATGTTACTTGTGCATAAATGTAAGCCTTTTGGCTGAACTGGACCCTTGCCCTTCGTTGCCAGTTGACTTGAGCCAAAAACAAACTCGGTCGGGCAGCTGGTGTCCTTGGGCGGCTGATGACCCTAGGACAGTGTTTGGTATACTCGAGTATTACCACGAAATCTGGTGGAGAACTGGCTGGTGAATGAAAAGCAATGAATGAAATAACCGACTGAATGAAATGAACGCTGAAAGAGTTTTCACTTTAAATGTTTTCAAATGTCGGAGGAATAAAGGAAATGGCCGGAGACTGAATGATTGAATGAATGGCTCCAAGTGAGCAGTATCCTTCCAATGATTGAATATTTATTTCTTGAATGACTGTTTATTATTGTGCAAAGTGTTCAAACTGTTAAATGCAATACTTCCATGATTTTTCTACCTGATTACTTGTTTGGAAACCTCACTGGGCTTTTAGTTCATTCCTTTAGTTTTGTTTTCCTTATAGGAATAGAGACCGGAGCAAGTAAGCATGAACTAGTATATATAATATTCATGTACTTGTACATTTGTAGATGAAATGTATTTGGGATCTTTGGTAATATACTCCTATGTTACACTTTTGGGTTGTAAATTAAGTTGGAATTTTTGGATGTATGGAACTTCTATGTTTATCTAAAGGCGTGAAAGAATATTTCAAGAATGTAAGTGAGTGAGTCTTGGCGAGAGTTGGGCAGGCGGTCCATCAAATCCTTGGGTTCGTTCTAGGAGGAGGTGGGGTCGTCACATGTATCCTTATACATGAGGTGATAGAGGGTTCTTGGAAGATAAGAAATAGTATATAAGAGGTTAGTTTTGAGTTTAAGTTGTATTCTTGTATAGGGGTTTTCTCTTATAATAAAAAACAGATTTCTCTCCTTGGATGTAGGTTCATTGATAGAGTTGAACCACGTCAAATCTTGTGTATCGTTTATCTTTTATATTTTTCATTTATCTTTAATGAACACAATAAATGCTAATTTTAGATAGAGAACTTAACAGAAACCTTTTTAAGTTTCTCATATCTTAATATCTATCATTAATGTCATTGTAGGATTTTCTTATTCATCATATATTTCTGAGAAGTAAAATCATAGAGAAATATTAACCATTGATATTGTACCTACTAGGGGCTAAAGCAGTCTCAGTGGGAGTGAAATTATGATTGAAGTTTATAAGTATTTTAACTTATTATACACAATTAAAGCATAATAAAATCAACTTAATCAACCAAATGATAAAACCAATCAAAGTTAAGAATATAGGAAAGATAAATGCAAACAGTGTATTTATAGTGATTTCGTCATCTTCTTTAGTTTCTATATCTACTCTCAAAATTCTTCCAAGTTTTGTGTTCCTCTACTGAGCGTGTCATCCATTGGGTGAAAATCCAAAAGCTGAAGATCAACCTTACCCCTTAAATTCACCAATTGCTCTTGATTCAACGCTTGTCCGCTCTCTTTAGGGTAACTTCACATTATTATGAGTTTTACAGAATACGAGAAGATTAAAGACACTCTAGAAAGTGCGGATGTACAAATGAAACTCGCAAACACCGTCAACGGTAAGAAACTACAAATGATGTTCAAAATTTCAAATGAAAATTAAAATAGCTCAAAATATCCTGCAAAAGTGGGAGTTTTAGAGTGTTTCTAGTGTTGAAAAAGTAAGCACCAATATTCAAATTCAAAAACTACCAGTTACTCATGAAACACTGGAAAAACTAGACATTCGGTTGGAAGAAAATATTAATGTGTATATATAAATGCACACATACATACATACATATGTTGTAACATGTATATGCAGGAGTGGAATCATGTGTCCATAAGGGTGGACAAGTATCCCCCTCAAGTTTTGAAAAATAAATTGACAAAAATATCTATTTAATCCTTCATTTTGCATTTTATTAGCCCCTTTCCCTCAATTTTGTAAAATTGTCTATCTTAATTATATTGTCCTCTTTTAACTTTGTAAACTTAAATCTTATAGCTATATTTCTTTTTCATGTTTTAGAATATTCTCTCCCTCATAGGAAAATTTTATAATACTTAAACAAATGTGATGTATTTATTCTATATTAAACATTGATGGCATATTTTGGGAGAAAAAAACCACAATTATATGATCATCAACATAAATATAAGTCAATGATTAGTGTATAAGATAATATATTTGATAAACTGCATTGAGATTAATTAAGTCTTGAACTCTACTATAAAGTATTGACAAATTGATAGATGCTCCCCTGCTTATCAGTCTTGACTCCACTTGCACAATAATAAAATTCTACTCACGAAAGTATATAACTGATTATAATGGTAAGTGAGGTCGTCTACACAGGGATTGGGAAAATTTGTCTCCTATCAAGCAAGAATTTAATGAAGGCTTTTTCCGCAAAATAAAAATAAATTAATTCACTTAATTAAGTAAAGAAAATAAATTAAAATTAATCAATAATGACAAGAGCTTTGGCCACGGAGAAACTATAGAAGTGGTTCACACAATTAGCCATTCATGTAATGATAATTTCATTTATTCATTAATAAATAGGTTATAATTGCCACCAATCTCTAATAATCAACTTTTCTGTACTGTGTTGATAGTTAAGTTACAACTATTAACTATTTTACTAATTAGAAAATAACCCTGGGTACGATCATAGGATACAATTTCCTAATTGTCTTAGGATCTAGAAAAGGCCTGTTCTAACCAATAAACACGGTGTGAAGGTTTATTTAAATTAGATTGTATGCCTTCCTGACACAAACCCAATGATGCAAGTCAACTCTCTCCAATAGTACGTGTACACGCGCGTTTCGTGCTCGTTTCCTCTCGGGTTTATTTCACTTGTGCACTAAACCTCTAATGCACTTATATTCATATAAATATTATTCATTCTTAATTGTCTCAAAATAATGGTCTAAAGTTCCTCAATTAATCGCGCGCGTGAAAACGCGTATTTTCAATTTAGGCGCGATAGAGTGAAACCTTCGAGAAATTCTTATAACGATCGTACCACTAACTATCACTTGAGTATTTAAACCTAAAATTACCTATTTTAGGACCATTGTACATGTCTCCAATTTTCCGAGCTTATTGTACTCCCAATTGGCTAAAATTTTCAAACATGTTTTCACTATTTTCATTAATCGAGCTTCCAAAAATTAATTTTTGAAATGAGTCACTTTAAAACTATAATGAAGTCATAATTCCCTGTATTTAAGTCTAATAAGGTTAGAAAATATTATTCGGGGAAAATATCCAAATAAATAATTAAATGAGCCAAAAATAGGGGTTTAAAAATCGGAAAATTTGCGGGTCCTCACAATTTCAAGTATTATGCAATAAATCATGCACTTGACACTCACCAATTCAAAACAAATGAGTAAGTGAGCAAATAAAGTCTTTATTTGACCACTCCGAGATTCTTTTGAGCGCCTGAATAAATAGTGGTCAACCATCACTCACAGATACACACAACCACTTATCATACAAGGAAGAAAGCACACTCGCTAAACATTTAAGACAATGTCATAGAAGAGCTTTAATCCCTCGAAAATCAAGATTTAAAAGTGCGGATTTAAAATCACAAGGAAAACTTGTATCCTCCACGAAATCAGATTTAAAATGGACTATCAATATCGAAAGAAAGTGAAAAGTTCTTAAAAGCTCATTTCCTATGAAATCGGAAATTTTCAGCTTTACGCGACAAAACTTGGAAAATTAGATCTTGAGTTTGGTATGTCCAAAAATAGAAAACTTTATACCGTTGGAAACTAAATTAAAAGTACTAAAACTTCCCAGAAGACACTTTTCCAAGATTTCAACCAAAAAGCATTCAAATTTCAGCTCAAAATTGTAAATTCAAGAAGACAGGACAGAACCAGTCTTGGTTTTTAGCGATGTTTGGAAATTCGGTAAAATTCACAGAAAGTGAATCATCCTCTGAAGTTTATAACACAATAAGAGTTCCAAACTAAGTTTCAAACACAATAGGTGGAACTAAATTCGGAGTTTTGAGTAACAAGATATAACAGTTTGAAGTTGGTTGATTTTCACGACCTGATCAGTGAATTTCCAGTTTTGAAGAGCAATTTTTGGGGCATTATTTGGCATCGAAATGATATTGAAATTACACAAAATTTAGTACACTTAAACTTCCATATGTGGACTACCTATTAAAATTTAGGGAAAAACTCGCACGCAAAGGCAGCTAACGAAATGACAAAAATTTGTGAAATTCTTTAAAGCTAATATGCCAACCCTATCTTCCTTTCTTTTTCAAAAGTTTTGTCCAACGAAATCAGCCCCAATTCGCTCCATTTTTTTATACCAAGGTTTCAAAAACATTTATTGAGCAATCAATGGTTAAATGACACTAAAATTTTTGAAATATAACGTCCCAAAACAGATTTGACCATTTGGTCAGCAAGGAAGGGAAAAGTTTTCAGTTTCCAGCTTTGTCGTATTTTTGAAATCAAACCATATCTTGCTCTATACATCTCCAAATTGAGAATGGTTTATGGTGATGGAAACTAGGCTCCAAATGGTACAATTCATCAGAAGACATCATTTTGAAAATCTTTTCATAAGTGGGACAAAATCGAGCCACAAGATGCAACTTCCCAGTTTCATTCGAATAGGCAGTCAGAACAAAATAGCCGACTTTGCCAATTCGCTACGGATCACTCAAAAAGAACTAGCTGGGGATTTTGTACCGTTCGAAAACTATGAATGTATAGTTTTGAATGCCACAAACGGCACTCAATTTCGACTTTTGTACAGAGAGTTATGTTCAGACAAAAAAACCACTGCCCAAGTACCCTGCTAGGCATTTTTCAGATTTGAATCTTTATCAAAACTCAAGTTTTGTGCAACCATTCGATACAATTTTTGAAAGACACTCTCTACACACATAATATAACATATATCCATCAATTAACAGCCAAACAAGCCCCAAAATTTTGAAATAAAAAAAATAGAACAACATGAACAGAATTTCGGCCAGCTTCCTTTCACAACTTTCCTTCGATTTCTCTCCACTTTCTAATCATAATCATCTAATTCATCACATAAAGAACCATAATCAAACAATCAAGCCTCAAGTCAGCTACCTAGAGGCCTCATCAATATAGCTAGCCTATGATTTAAATCGAGAAATAAAATTCCTCAAGTCCACTAGCCTATAAATGCGATTAGGGTTTCAAACCCATGAAAACTAAGCTCTGCTCTTCTGATAATTTGAAAGATTAAAGAGGTGAAGAGGGTTACCTTCCAAGCTACTAAACCCTAGAAGTAAGTGAGTGTTTCTTCCAATTTTTCACCAAGAAAACTCCACAAGCCTTCACCTTTCTTCTTGCTAGAATGGAATTTCAAGTGGTTTGTGAGTTAGATGATGAAAAGCAAGCAAACTTGGAGCTAGAAGATGAAATTTCTTCCTTCCTTTTTCTTTCCTTTGGTTGGCTGAGAGAGATGAGAGAGTGAGGAGGGTTTTGAGTTGTGAAACTTGGGGAGAAAGAATGAAGAAAAGTAACTTTAAGTGGGTGCATAAAGTCAACTCTCATTAGTAGCGAAATAGTGTTGTGTACTACCACTTCCTCTCGTGTTCGTTACACTTATGCACTAATCTTCCAAAGTAATTCCTCTAACACTATAATAACTCATACTTACTAGTCTAGTATTAAATCCTCAAGTCTCCACTTAGTCGTACCGTGCGACTTCCGAGAAACTATCGACGTGCACGCGGCAACAAGCTTAAATTTTAACTCACTTACATCTAATCCCTCAAATAACTTTTCTTAGTCTACTATTGATCATTCTTAATTTTTCAAGACTAATGTTCTCTCAGATTGAACTTGTCTCAAAAAATGTGCATCCACCATTTTTCGCTAAACGACCCGCAGAAAAATTAAATTTGCTAACGAGACATTTTAAAAATATAAGACATTGTTCCATGAAAATGGATTTAAGATGGTTGAAACAATTATTCGGAGAAAACGGGCAAATAAATAATTAAATAAACTAGTAAAATAAAATAAAAGTAAGAAAAATTCGGGTCCTCACATCCTTCCCCCCTTAAAAGAATTTCGTCCTCGAAATTCACACTTTGATTCAGAAACAACTCTGGATACTTCCTTTGGATCTTTTCTTCTACTTCCCAAGTCACTTCCTCCATTTCATAATTTCTCCATAAACCATTATTAGAGGAATTTGCTTCTGTTTTAATTCCTTCACTTTTCAATCTAAAATCTTTACCGGTCTTTCTTCATTGGACAAATTCTCATCTATGTAAGGCAAAAGGATATTTGTTCTTAATGGTCACATTATTCAAGTCTCGTTAGTCGATGTATAGTCTCAAACTTCCATTCCAAGTATCATATCCTGTGTGAGGACCCGAAAATTTTCTTATTTTATTTTATTTTACTGGCTTAATTAATTATTTAATTCGACTATTTAAAAATTCATTTATATTGAAAAATGCCTCTCTTTATGTTTTAAAGCGTTTTGTTAGAAAAATTACTTTTCGAAAACTCGTTTAGTTCGGAACAACAAGTACACGTTTTTCGAGACTATATTTGAATTGAGAGTGTATTAATTTTGGACAAATAAGAATGAACAACAGTAGATTAAGAAAAGTCGTGAGGACTCGTAAAAATATATTTATTTTAAACTCCTGTTACGAGTTTATTTAAATATTTAATTACCTGTTTGCCCCGAATATTATTTTCTAACCTTTTTAGACCCAATTACATGGAACTATGACTTACATGTATTTTTAAAATGACTTGTTACGTAAATTAATTTTTGAAAGCTCGTTAAGTGAGAATAGCGAATATGCGTTCGGAGACTAAAGTCGATTTGAGGATACAATAATCTCAGAAAATTGGAGACTTATACATTAGTCTTAAAAATAGGTATTTTTATGTTTAAGCACTCAAGTATTAGTTAGTGATACCATCGTTATAAGAATTTCTTGAAAATTCCACTTTATCGCGTATAAATTAGAGGTACGTGTTTTCACACGCGTGATTTAATTGAGGGGCTTAGAACCATTATTTTTAGACCATTAAGAGTGAATAATAATAGTATGAATACAAGTGCATTAGAGATTTAGTACACAAGTGAAATAAACCCGAGAGGAAACAAGCACGAAACGCGCGCGTTCGCGCGCTATTGAAGGGTTGACTTTTGGAACAATTTTTGGCTACAAATTTTAAAGCTTCTCACGGAAGCTTATCATCAGCCACCATCTCTTCTTTTCCTTCTCAAACCAGCCATGCAACATTAAGAGAAAGAGACCAAAGTTCCTTCTTCATTTCACCTCCCAAACTTGCACCAAATCACTTGAAATTTCTACCACAAGCTCAAAACTACTTGGAGATCAACCTAGGCTAGGAAGAGGGCTTGCTTCTCACGGTTTTTCTTGAGCAAAAAGGGACTGAAATTTCTACCTTGATCATTTAATAAAGTAAGTGATGATCAACCCCTTAATTCTTGATTTATGGAAGTTAGATTACACTCATGAGTTCTTGGATTCTCATGGGTAGCTTTAAATTGTTAGAAATTTGGTGTGTGGGCTCTATGAACTCCCACTATGGCTTGATGGACTGATTTGTTATGTTTTGATGATATTAATGTTGGTTTAGTGCTTAAATTAGTGTAAATGAGTAATATTATGGATGAAAGTTCAAAGGGGAGTGAAGGTGAAAATTTTTCATTTCTGCCCCTGTGTTGTCCGTGACCTTTAGAGTCATTTTTCGTGGTTCTAATGACTTGTTTATGATGCATACATGTTGTGTAGGTTGTGTAGAAAGTTTCATCAAAAGATAACGTGATTTGGTTGGCCAAATGATGTGTTTTCAGAAATCAACAAAACTGGAAATTTTTCCCGTAACTGCCCTGGCAGTGTTTTTGTTTTGTCTATCACTTTTTACTCCGTTGTTGAAATCGAGTGCCGTTTGTGGCACTGGAAAATAGACATTCCCAGATTTCCAGTGGTATAAAATGCACATTCTTATTCCACTTGAGCAGTCTGTACCAATCATTTAAACATGACTATCCTGTTTCACGTCTACACTGGGAGCTCTGTTTTGAGCAGCGAATTGATGCTCAAATGTGAGCTAGTTGCGGACAGATTTTGAGAATGATTTCTTCTAATAAATTGTAAATTTATGAATCTAGTTTTCAACACCATTAACCATGCTCAATTCCAAGTTGAATTGAGTGAGTTGTGGCCAAAATTCGAAACTGACTTAGTGATGAAAAACCCTCTTTCGGCTAGTTGGATGCCTAAATTTTGATTGGGACTTGTTGTTTTGAAATTCTTGGTGTTAACTACCTACCAAATGTATATTGGATGTTTCTTATACAATGTCTATATAAATGAACCAGATTTGAGATGATTTCATTGGACAAATATTTGAAAATGGAAAACGGAAGCTTGAAGACAGATTTGCCTTCGGATTCCCTTGAACTTTGGTAGTTTTGTTAACTACCTTCCCTTGTGAATTTTTAAGTGAAATTTGGTGGAGGAGTAGTCCTCATATGGAAGTTGAAATTTATCAATTTTGGTGTCATTCTAAGACTTTTTTGATGGAGAACAAGTCACCAAAATTTTACTTCCAAATCTGGAAAATTGCCTAACAATCTCGATTTTTGACCAACTTTGACCTACCATGTCTTGGCGTTCAAATCTCCAATTCTTGTCCCACCTATTTTGTTTTAAACTTCAATTGCAAGTCTAATTGGGTTTCAAATCTGAGAGGCTAGTTCAAATTTTGTGAATTTCCAAAGTTGGCGAAAAACCAACCCCGAAACTGTCTCGCAAGCCAAAACAACAACTTTGAGACAAATTTTGAATACCTTCCGTTTGGAATCATGAGAAAGTGTATTCTAGGAACTTTTAGTACTTTGGAAGAAGTTTCCAACGATACCAAGTTTTCTGATTTTGGACTTGTAAAGAGTGAGATACGATTTTTCAAAGATCTCATATCAAAGCTAAAATTTTTGAAACTTAAGAAAATTGAGTTTTCGAATTCTCCTTTTTCCTTCGATATCACTTGATCGTTTTGCACTTGATTTCAAAAACAAAAATCAGATTTCTCTGGTGTTTTAAAACCCCACCTTTGAACCTCGATTTACGAATAATTGAATCTCATTTTTTGTGATATTTTCTTAGATTGTACACGGGTGCAATCTTTCTCGATAAGTTGGGGTTTTAAGCGATAGTGTGTAATAGTGATTATTCTTTGCTCAGGCACTCAAGATGACCTTCAAGAGGATCTCACGGGAGACGCCTAAAACAAACACTTGTACTTGTTTCTTGTACTGGTGAGTGTTCCATATAGGAGTACGTAATTTTAATAAGTCTATGACATGCTTATTCCATGATCATTAAGTGTTAAGTGCTACATGTCAAGTATTTACCACACTCATGCATATTTAAGTAAGGTATACTTGAATTACTCGACATGAAATAGTTGAATCGCATATTTACGTGAAGTGTTTAAACGATTAATTATGCTATGGCTGCATAACTCAGCTGGAGTGAATCTCCTCGACTCTTAAGTGATAAAAGTGGGCAATGGCCAATGGCGGTCTATTAAAATGGCAAATATCTTCCAATTAATCGTAATTACTTACCGTTAACCGTTAACCGTTAATTGTAATTACTTACTGTTTACCAACCTACTTGATTACCTGACTACTTGATTATTTGATTACCATAAATTACATGTTCACATGAAATTATCAAATATTACTTACATGTTTATGTGTTACTTGTTGCTAGTAATTACTCATATGAAATTGTCCACCATTTTTAGGCGAGTGTGTACTTTACCTCACTCGACCTACCAAATGAATAAATTTTTACCGTTCGCCAAGCAATTTGATTACTTGTGCATGTTGTAAGCTCTAAGTTGAATTTGAACCCTGCCCTTGGTTACTGACCTACTTGAGCTAGGACTGAGCTCGGTCGGGTAGGTTGGAACCCTGGGCCACCGTTTCGGTATATTCGAGTATTACCACTGGAGGGATAAGGTGATGGCTAGACAAACCGCGGGGATCCGAAAGTTATAAGGTGCAGATGACCGACATGGTTTCAATGGAACACCGTATCCTTCAATGTGTGTTTATTTTACATAATGATAACCGTTTCCTGCAAATCTTGTGTCATACCTGTGACATGCTCAAATTACTCGTACCATGATAATTGTCTCATGTTAATATGTCATACCCGTGACATGTTCAAATTACTCGTACCATGATAATTGTCTCATGTTCATGAGCCAACGTGCAATCCCGAACCATACGTGTGGTATGTTCAATTACTTGATTTATTAGAACTGCTAGAGTGTCTTGGAACCTCACTGGGCTGTGTAGCTCATCCCACGTTTTTGTTTTCTTTTGCAGGGTTCGAGACTAAGAGTGCTCGTGAATAGTGCTAGATTATTTTCTTTTGGAAATTTAAAGTTGTATTACTGCAGATGGCTGTAGTAAATGTTCTTTTGGATTGTATTAAGTTTGAGAGCTGATTAATTGTAGGTGTGAGATATGTTGGAGTACTTTTATTATGTATTGAAATTATTTGAAGTATTCCTAGTTTTGAATGATAGAATGTACCAAGTCCCGGCGAGAGTTGGGCAGGCGTCCCGCCGATACCCTTGGGTTCGCCCTTGGGAGAAGTGGGAGCGTCACAGTTGATATCAGAGTTTAAGTTTCTGATCTTTTTAGTGTATCCTAGGCTTAAAAGTTTAGGATGCCGGACTGTGGGATTGGTTTGAAAGTTAAGTGACCGCTTGTAGGGATGAAAATCAGAACCTCTTCGAGTGGTATCTGCGCGGGGTGAGTTTGGACCAAGTGGTGTTATGGTCCCAATGATATGAATGAAAAAAAAAGGGGGTTAAGTGCTCTTTTAGAGTGAAACTATGGATCATGGATGTGATAGGTATAAAACCTTTATCTTGATACTTGGAGAAAATTAGATATGTATGTTGGGTAAGAATCTCGAATGCTGTGATTACTCTTGGGACCGGCCAGCTCGAATTGTAAATTACTTTGTTTCGGATTCTTGTACCCGAGTATCTAAGAGTTGAGGGCAATCCTAAGGACTTGAAATCTCCATTTGTGGGGAATAAGAATGAACCGATATTTCACGTGAATAGTTACAAGAAACCGATAATCGTTTGGCTAAGATGGCACAATAATTAAGAGTGGGACGCGGAGAATATCGTAGCCCAAAAGATCCTTATGTTGGAATTGAAGTTGAACATGTTAGGGAACGGGAATCATTTAGTTCCAATTAATCTAGTGAAACACTACTTGTGATCTTTTGTGGTGGGACTATGAGAGTAGAACTTAAGAGTTTTATGCCTTGGAGATGAATGTACTTTTGATAATCACTTGTTCATTTTGTTTATTGACTTTGACTTGCTATGTATTTTACTTGGCTTGTTTGTGATCTCTCGACTCGTACTGTGACTTTTGATATATGTAAAGAATCATACTTTTAATTCTAAATGTATTTGTAACTTGTATATGTTTTAAGTTCTTCTATGCCTAATTATTCCGTTTCTTACGCCTATAGACTTATATTAAGTATGGCTCGGCAAGGACAATGAATGGGTTGTAGTGTGGGTTTAGGCAACCCGTACTCTTGAGAAAGAATGATGGCTGGTCTTATGTAATCCAATGAGATCTTAGTCATAGATATGAATCGGAAATGAACGAGAAGATTAGACCTACCAGTGATATAAAAGATTGATCTAGTTGGGTACCTGGAGAGGTTCTCCCTTGTGCAATTTTAATAATTGTTCTACCGTATCTTGTGGTTAGTCCTTTGGACATGTTTCAACCTTTTATGAATGTTTGAACTTTCGAAGTATTTCGTTGGTTATTTGTGAAGTGACTTGAACCATTACTTATCTGCTGTACTAAAAAGAACCATTACTTATCTGCTGTACTAAAAAAAAAATCCTCATTTTTGTCTCGCATATTATGATTGACTTGATTTGAACAAAAATTTGAGTAGTCATTTGAGACCAAAGAAATTCGGTTATTTCTAAAATTGTTAATTTTGGAGATCAAATGCCAGTAAATGATTTTTGGACAAATTGAGTCGAAGATTTTGGTAAAGTTAGTTTTCTATTGAAAATATATCTTCCTATTCGAGTTTCGAACCATCAGATGGAATCATTTAACTAGACCTTTAATTGATCCTGGAGTTGACTATTCTTGTGAAAACCCTATTTTCGTAAGTGGTACAAGTAAAGTGTGATTGCTGCCCTATATTTTGGAGGTTAGGAGTCCTATGAAAAAATCAGTGCTTAATTGTTAGTGCAAATTATAGAAGTTGTGAATTTTGGTAGATCTAGTGGACCTGGCAAATAAGGGGTACGATATTATTTTAAGTATGAATTTCGAGGATGAAATTCTTTTAAGGAGGGGAGATTATGAGGACCCGAAAATTTCTTTATTTTATTTTATTTTACTGGCTTAATTAATTATTTAATTGGACTATTTAAAAATTCATTTATATGGAAAAATGCCTCTCTTATGTTTTAAAGCGTTTTGTTAGAAAAGTTACTTTTCGAAAACTCGTTTAGTTCGGAACAACAAGTACACGTTTTTCGAGACTATATTTGAATTGAGAGTGTATTAATTTTGGACAAATAAGAATGATCAATAGTAGATTAAGAAAAGTCGTGAGGACTCATAAAAATATATTTATTTTAAACTCCTGTTACGAGCTTATTTAAATATTTAATTGCCTGTTTGCCCCGAATATTATTTTCTAACCATTTTAGACCCAATTACATGGAACTATGACTTACATGTATTTTTAAAATGACTTGTTATGAAAATTAATTTTTGAAAGCTCGTTAAGTGAGAATAACGAATATGCATTCGGAGACTAAAGCCGATTTGAGGATACAATAATCTCAGAAAATTGGAGACTTATATATTAGTCTTAAAAATAGGTATTTTTATGTTTAAGAACTCAAGTATTAGTTAGTGATACTATCGTTATAAGAATTTCTTGGAAATTTCACTTTATCGCGCACAAATTGGAGGGACGCGTTTTCATACGCGCGATTTAATTGAGGGGCTTAGAACCATTATTTTTAAACCATTAAGAGTGAATAATAATAGTATGAATACAAGTGCATTAGAGGTTTAGTGCACAAGTGAAACAAACCCGAGAGGAAACAAGCACGAAACGTGCGCGTTCGCGCTATTGAAGGGTTGACTTTTGGAACAATTTTTGGCCACAAATTTTAAAGCTTCTCAGGGAAGCTTATCATCAGCCACCATCTCTTCTTTTCCATCTCAAACCAGCCGTGCAACACCAAGAGAAAGAGACCAAAGTTCCTTCTTCATTTCACTTCTCAAACTTGCACCAAATCACTTGAAATTTCTACCACAAGCTCAAAACTACTTGGAGATCAACCTAGGCTAGGAAGAGGGCTTGCTTCTCACGGTTTTTCTTGAGCAAAAAGGGACCAAAATTTCTGCCTATATCATTTAATAAAGTAAGTGATGATCAACCCCTTAATTCTTGATTTATGGAAGTTAGATTACACTCATGAATTCTTGGATTCTCATGGGTAGC
Organism: Coffea arabica; assembly: GCF_036785885.1. NCBI lineage: Eukaryota > Viridiplantae > Streptophyta > Magnoliopsida > Gentianales > Rubiaceae > Coffea > Coffea arabica. Next base: position 17,308,324 of record NC_092318.1, on the reverse strand, counting down.
TTTAAATTGTTAGAAATTTGGTGTGTGGGCTCTATGAACTCCCACTATGGCTTGATGGACTGATTTGTTATTTTTTTGATGATATTAATGTTGGTTTAGTGCTTAAATTAGTGTAAATGAGTGATATTATGGTTGAAAGTTCAAAGGGGAGTGAAAGTGAAAATTTTCGATATCTGCCCCTGTGTTGTCCGTGATCTTTAGAGTGATTTTTCGTGGTTCTAATGACTTGTTTATGATGTATACATGTTGTGTGGGTTGTGTAGAAAGTTTCATCAAAAAATAACATGATTTGTTTGGCCAAATGATGTGTTTTCGGAAATCAACAAAACTGAAAATTTTTCCCGTAACTGCCCTGGTAGTGTTTTTGTTTTGGCTATAACTTTTTACTCCGATATTGAAATCGAGTGCCGTTTATGGCACTAGAAACTAGACATTCCCAGATTTCCAACGGTATAAAATACATGTTCTGATTCCACCTGAGCAGTCCATGCCAATCATTTAAATATGACTGTCCTGTTTCACGTCTACACTGGGAGCTCTATTTTGAGCAGCGAATTGATGCTCAAATGTGAGCTAGTTGTGACAGATTTTGAGAATGATTTCTTCTAATAAATTGTAACTTTATGAATCTAGTTTTCAATTCCATCAACCACGCTCAATTCCAAGTTGAATTGAGTGAGTTGTGGCCAAAATTCGAAACTGACTTAGTGATGAAAAACCCTCTTTCGGCTAGTTGGATGCCTAAATTTTGATTGGGACCTGTTGTTTTGAAATTCTTGGTGTTAACCACCTACCAAATGTATCTTGGATGTTTCTTATACAATGTCTACATAAATGAACCAGATTTGAGATGATTTCATTGGCCAAATATTTGAAAACGGAAAACGGAAGCTTGAAGACAGATTTGCCTTCGGATTCCCTTGAAATTTGGTAGTTTAGATGTATCAATTTTGGTGTCATTCTAAGACTTTTTTGACATACGAACAAGTCACCAAAGTTTTACTTCCAAATCTGGATAATTGTCTAACAATCTCGATTTTTGACCAAATTTGAGCTACCATATCTTGGTGCTCAAAACTCCAATTCTTGTCCCACCTGTTTTGTTTTAAACTTCAATTGTAAATCTAATTGAGTTTCAAATCTGAGAGGCTAGTTCAAATTTTGTGAATTTCCAAAGTTGGCGAAAAACCAACCCCGAAACTGTCTTGCAAGCCAAAACAACAACTTTGAGACAAATTTTGAATACCTTCCATTTGGAATCATGGGAAAGTGTATTCTAGGAACTTTTAGTATTTTGGAAGAAGTTTCCAACGATACCAAGTTTTCTGATTTTGTACTTGTAACGAGTGAAATACGATTTTTCAAAAATCTCGTATCAAAACCAAAATTTTCAAAACTTAAGAAAATTGAGTTTTCGAATTCTCTTTTTTCCTTCGATATCACTTGATCACTTTGCACTTGATTTCAAAGACAGAAACTAGATTTCTCTGGTGTTTTAAAACCCCACATTTGAACCTCAATTTATGAATAATTAAGGCTCATTTTTTGTGATATTTTCTTAGATTGTACATGGGTGCAATCTTTCTCGATAAGTAGGGGTTTTAAGCGATAGTGTGTAATAGTGATTATTATTTGCTCAAGCACTCAAGAGGACCTTTAAGTGGATCTCACTGGAGACGCCTAAAACAAACGCTTGTACTTGTGAGTGTTCCATATAGGTGTACGTAATTTGAATAAGTCTATGACATGCTTATTCCATGATCATTAATTGTTAAGTGCTACATGTCAAGTATTTATCACACTCATGCATATTTAAGTAAGGTATACTTAAATTACTTGACATGAAATACTTGAATTGCATATTTACGTGAAATATTTAAATGATTAATTATGCTATGGCTGCATAACTCGGTTGGAGTGAATCTTCTCGACTCTTAAGTGGTAAAAGTGGGCAATGGCCAATGGCGGCCTATTAAAATGTCAAATATCTTCCAATTAACCGTAATTACTTACCATTAACCGTTAACCATAATTACTTACCGTTTACCAACCTACTTGATTACCTGTTTACTTGATTACCTGACTACTTGATTACTTGATTACCATAAATTACATGTTCATATGAAATTATCAAATATTACTTACGTGTTTATGTGTTACTTGTTGCTAGTAATTGCTCATATGAAATTGTCCATCATTTTAAGGCGAGTGTGTACTTTATCTCACTCGACCTACCAAAAGAATAAATTTTTACCGTTCGCCAAACTATTTGATTACTTGTGCATGTTGTAAACTCTAAGTTGAACTTGGACCCTACCCTTGGTTATTGACCTACTCGAGTCAGGGCTGGGTTCGGTCGGGTAGGTTGGAACCCTGGGCCACCGTTTCGGTATACTCGAGTATTACCACTGGAGGGATAAGGTGATGGCCAGACAAACCGAGGGGATCCGGAAGTTATAAGGTGCAGATGACCGACATGGTTCCAATGGAACACCGTATCCTTCAATATGTGTTTATTTTAGATAATGATAACCGTTTCCTGCAAATCTTGTGTCATACCTGTGACATGATCAAATTACTCGTACCATGATAATTGTCTCATGTTAATGTGTCATACCTGTGACATGCTCAAATTACCTGTACCATGATAATTGTCTCATGTTAATGTGTCATACCTGTGACATGTTCAAATTACTCGTACCATGATAATTGTCTCATGTTCATGAGCCAACGTGCAACCCCGAACCATACGTGTGGTATGTTCAATTACTTGATTTATTAGAACTGCTAGAGTGTCTTGGAACCTCACTGGGCTGTGTAGCTCATCCCATGTTTTTATTTTCTTTAGCAGGGTTTGAAACTAAGAGTGCTCCTGAATAGTGCTAGATTATTTTCTTTTGGAAATTTAAAGTTGTATTACAGCATATGGTTTTAGTAAATATTCTTTTGGGTTGTATTAAATTTGAGAGCTGATTAGTTGTAAATGTCAGATATTTTGGAGTACTTTTATTATGTATTGAAGTTATTTGAAGTATTCCTAGTTTTGAATGATAGATTGTACTGAGTCCCGGCGAGAGTTGGGCAGGCGTCCCACCGATACCCTTGGGTTCGCACCTTGGGAGACGTGAGGGCGTCACATCCTGTCCCTTAATTGCCAGGCTCATTAAATTTATCAATTATTTCCTTTCACCAATCCAAATCTCACAATTTGAATATATCAAATTGGCAATCAGACATTGGGTTCCAGTTTCAACCCTAAGTTCTCAATTTTTGTCCACCGTCGATCCCTGGTCACTTCCTAGAGCTCGGGGTTGCCTACGCTCTTAAGTATGATCTCGACCACATCTACTACCGTTCATGTCTTATCACCAATCTAAAAGTATGGGTCAAAGATTAAATATACATATAAGCTATAAAATCAATTAAAAACATGATAATTTTTTTTCCATAAAAGATCATAACAGTTACACCAAGTTAGAATAAGTTCATCAAATCATTTCAAAAGAAAGGGAAAACAATAAGATCATAGCAAAACTTGCTAAGTCACAATATATTAAATAATAAACGGATGTCAGCCCTTATACAAAATTACAAACTCTAAAAGTGCTAGTCTACACTAGGGTAAAACTCCAATCCCTATCTGTCGAGTGTAGTCAGATCCATTTCTACTCGTAGAGTTTCTACTACTTGGATCCCTCTTACAATCATTAGCATTAATCACTCCTTCTGACACTCGATTGCTTTGTAGCGGACCTAGCAGGCGGTCGGGTATTTCCTCATTTTAGAGGCATCAAGGCAAGTTGAAACCTAATGTTCGGCACTGCCGCACCTCAGATATTTTCCTTGTTTTCTCCAGCACTCGACCTCAGTGTGGTTAAACTTGCCACAATATCCACAAGTGACGTAAGGAGTCACGGCTTGACCAGTTTCAGAATCTCCTTTGTATTTCTTCTCCAGTTCTACGTTATTGCATAGCAATTCAAATTTCTCTTCATATTCTTGTTTCCACCATCCTTCCCAGTAGTCAGCCAATTTCTTTTGAAATTCTACCTCCTTTCGAAGAATGTCCATCTCCTTACGCATCTCTTCCAAATTTTTCATCTCACCGGTTGGCTTAAGTCAATTGCTAGCATGCCAGACAAATCAAGAGATCAAAATAAGTAACTATTCACAATGTAAGCTCTGGCCATATCACTCTTTCATTCTTTTGCTTATAGGTTACCCCAGAATATAAATCTTGACTATTCTTCGCTTAATATAGACGAGTTCTTAAGTCTCCACAAGATTATTATCATTACTTATGAACATAACAAAATACGGAGATCTTACTCCTTAATATAAAAGTTCTACATCCTAATTCACTCTTCAATACTCAATTACAAAGTTACTCGAGAAGAAACCCTAACCTCTTACTCTCATTAGTGCCTTATTTTATGTGACGGTCCCACCTCCCCCTAGGGCGTACCCCAGGGTTTAGCGGACCGCCTGTCCAACTCTCGCCAGGACTCACTCACTCGTATCTCAAGAAAAAAACTAAGAACGTACATCCATAGAAAATGAATAACACATCCACTTAATATATACATTGATGCTCAAATCCAGATACAAAATTTCTACACACCAAAATACTCCAAAAGTGTTTACAAATCGAGTACAATCAACCATAGTTGGGTACTAGCATGAGTACAAAAGTAAAACTCAAAACAACTAGACTACGCTAGTCTATACATGTCTCATGCCTCGCTCGTACCCCCTGTAAGGAAAACAAATGGCGTGGAATGAGCTAAAAGCCCAGTGAGGTTCTAAATAACAAATTGACCATTTTGAAAGTACGAATATCAATGTAGCAAGTTAATGGCATCAAAAGTTCATAAAAGTGAACAATAATACTTCAAATAGCAAATTTCAAAGTGAGCGAGTGTAAAAATTTTTTAGAAGAAACAATAATCCAATAAACAATAGTCATTCCCAAGTATAAGGATACGGATGGCTCTCAGGAGCCAAATTCCCATCGCATCACCAGAGTTTGATCAAGTAATAGTTGACACTCCGTCAACCTTCAAGTAAGTAACCAATCCAGTAGAGCACCACTTACACTACTCTCCGTCCACCATTCACACCCCCTACTGGGCCCAAAATCCTCAATAAACACGGGTGGTAATACTCGAGTATACCGATTAGTCGAGGAGATATCACTCCACTCGACATAACTAACGACCCATGGTTCGTTATCTAATCGACCAAGCCCCTTGCCGGCTCGACTTGATTCCTAGCCAATGGGGTTTGGGGTCCCCAAAAAGTCGATCAGGTAACACTCCAATCGACTGAATTAAAATAAAAGTATGGAGACGGGAATGAGAGGCACCTCCCACTCGGATTGAGTGTGGTACATACTGCCGCTCCACACTTACACGTCAAGTACAAGTATATCAAGTTAATTGCAACAATAAACAAGTATAGATAATGTTAGGGAAAGTGCGATAAAGTACACTCTTGCCCGCTGTCGCGCCCCATTTTTTATAAAAAAAATAAATGAATTAAAAAAGTGAAATTTTGATTTGAAAATGAATTTTAATTTACGAAGAAAATGAAGAGAAATATGGGTCTAAATGGGACTTAAAAATGCGACGATTTGACCCAAAATATAGTTTAAAAAGGGTTTTTGAAATAAAAATCGGAGTCGCCACTTAGCATAGAGTTAAGGTGTACCAAGTCACCTAAGAATGAATTTTCCAAGGAAAAGGTAGAAAGAAACCCCTTTTAAACGACTCCTAGTCTACGTAAACCAACGAAAAAGGTTCGGGAGTCACATTTGACGAAGGGGAAGGCAAGGATAAAAATCCAAGGCACCCCTTCGACCTAGCCAAGGCTAGTTGCGCGATTTAGTCAAAGATTTTCTTGTTTTAACCAAAGCATTTATCACATTTGGATGCACTATATGAATGCAAACCCTAAACCTAGGAGGGCATCGGGGGGCCAAAATATCTCTTCAAAGCTTGAATGGTGCCAATCACATTAATTGTGATGCCCAATAATGACTTTTTGGAGAGGTCACGAATAATGCAAAAATATGAGACTCCAAGAAAAGAAAAGGGATAAAATAATTATGGAAATATACATGTCTTAAGGGAGTGCATCATGTTGGGTACGGAGGACTAATGCTCGTGACTCAATTTTTCCTTTAATAGAGGGAATACGAGCGTGCTAAGGCTAGAAAAGCCAAACTCGTCCATATCCCATATTCAAGGGGTTATTCCCTAATCTAATCAAGCAAATGAACTAATCTAGTTCTAATGCTTATATGAAATGCAAGTCTAATGTCATGTTTCCATACAAAGGGGTATATATATAAGGGAAATTAGGGATGAGGGATATACGTATAAGGGAAATATCATACAAAATGACAAAAGGTCCTAGAAAGTGAAAAATATGCATGAAATGAAGTGATTTTATCATACAATCATGATCTAACGCGAGAGGTCCCTAAGGGTCTAGCGTTGGACTAGCCCACATCTAACGCTCTCTCACAAGCATTGGACTTGCAAGATCTCGGGGGGAAGATGTGACGCCCCGAAAAGTATGAGTGTGAGAACCCGTAAATTCCCTAATAATTTTCCTAGGGTTTTTCCCCTTTAATTGCATGTTTTCTGCATTTTCTGGCTTAGGAAATTTATCCTGGTGAATTTTATGAGTAAATATAATTTTTAGATGATTTTTCTAGTATTGGATAGTTTTTGAAAAATTACGGATATATAACGGACGTGGGACCCACTAGTGCGAAAAGTTCGGAAAAATTCGGCCAATAAGGTTAAGTTTCGGATACTGGTTGAAATTTATCGGGTATTGAGAGATAAGTAGAGGTTGTGATGTGTTTGATGTGAGAGGTGTAACAGCCCCACCTTCCCCTAAGGCGAACCAAAGGGGTTAGCGGACTGCCTGCCCAGCTCTCGCCAGGACTAACGAGCAGTTACATGCGATCTAGAACATTTCGGGAAAGTAAAAGTACGCTCGGACAAGCCACAAATATCAAAATAACCAAATAAAAAAAAACGAAAACAGTGAATAGTGGCCTGGGACAGCAGAATCCGGCCGGATTCTTGGCCGGATACTGTCCAGTGGCGAACTTCCGGATTCAAAATTATCCCAAGCAATCCGGCCGACAATCCGGCCAGTTTCTGGCCGGATTCCTGACCGGATTCAGTCCAGTGCCTTTCCGTCAAAAATTTTCCTTTTACCGTTTGCAAGCCGGATCGATCCGAAAGTCAACCAAACATCAACCAGACGTAAATACATTGAAATTCAACATTTACAACCACTTTGGCATGTCAAAAGCTATTCATCATAGGTAGACAAAGTTCGGTTTGCCAATCAAAAGATGAACCCAATACACTTTAGGGTTTCATGCAAAGAGCTACTCAAAATAGACATATACATGGCTCAATTTGGCAACCAACAAGTATGATCTTCCAAAAATGATCATTTTCCTGTAAGGAAAACAAATGGAACGGAGTGAGCTAAAGCTAAGTGAGCAACTATCACAAATCAACCAAGATCACTTAAGCATAACCGTTCATTTCAAGTATACAAATAAGAAGCAAAACAAATAGGTAAAAGGATACGGACGGCTCTCAAGAGCCCATTTCCACGCTTACATTCTTGATCCGATCTCATTGACTCTCCGTCAACGTTTATGAGTACCAACCGTAGAACCCACTTCACTCCCATTCCTTCCACCAAACATACCCCAACCGGGCCCGCACTCCAATCAGTAGCTTTTGGTAATACTCGAGTATACCGGAACCAAGAGTCTCATTACTACAAGATTCCCCAGTACAGTCCCCGTGGCATGTCAATTTTCACGACCAAGCCCTCGCCGGCTCGATTCAATTGACTACCTACGGGGTTGAGCTCAGTAATACAGTAAGGCCGTTGGATATTCGTCCAAACGACACCAAATCAGTTTTCCATGAATGGAATTCAATATCTCATATAGCAAGTGCAGTATTTCAGTGAAACGGTACACAGACATGAATGGAATCACAAGGGGGTGAGGGCGGTCAAGTTCACCCTCACCTCAATCACTTCCAATAGCCAAATAAGCCTTCAAGGCATCACATTCACATATAACAAAGCCACATTGTACCATTAAAGTGAGTAGTATACTCACTTATCAATTAAGTGTTGTTTCAAGCACTTCCGTCAAAAGAATGTCGTGAACCACCGTCACGCCCTAGAACACGTAAACAAGTACAATGAGACTCGATAACGAGTCATAAAGCAATGCCAATCACAACCCCAATAGGGTTTTATCAACATATACAAGCATTATTGCAAACCAGAAATTTCAGCAATGCACTAACTTGACCTCAACAAAAAAAACAGTTTTCGTCCTCCTTTTGCGGTAATGGCACAAAATACTCTACGCTTATCGGATGAGGGTGTAAGACCCACCATCTCGAAGCTAAAAGACAGGGCTACAACAATGTAGAAGGCCACTCAGTCCAAATCCTAGCACAACTAGGTCAAAAATGCAGAATACCAAACCAGAACCGCAATTGCAGGTTCCCAAATCACACAATGCTGTAATTCGTCCAACTCAGTCTACACAGGTCCAAATGCATTGATTCCAAAGGCATATGATAGCTAAGACATCAAGCTACATTTCATCAGAAGACACCAACATCCAAATCCAAAGCAATTCCAGTCAAAACAGACGATTACCATCGCAGTTCGTACATTCTGATCACCCAGAATAGCAACAGTAAAAATGACATATCTCATTCTACACTACTCCAAATGACCTGAAATTTTACAGGAATCTCAAACACATCAATACCTACAACTTTCATGTTTTAAGAAAAGGCCAATTCGGCCTCTAACCATATGATCCAAAACCGGACAGAAAAGAGGGTTATGAAACCCTAACTTTTCACATTTCAATCCAAACTCAAAATTGATTGCAATTTCCTATCATATACATCCACTAGAGGCATAACCCCTTATTACCAACCATCATAAATAACCACAACACCATGATCACATTAAACCAGAAAATTCCTCAAAAAAATGAAAACTTCACCAATTCATTCCAAACCAAGAAATAAACCACAATTTTCAACACTATAGCCACCATTAGGCACAAATTAAACATCATTAGGTGTAAGAGGAAGTGTAAGCACCACTTACCAAGTAAACAAGAGAGAGGAAGTTGTAGAACACCTTAGCTTCTCAAAGAAACTTCACCAAAACACTCACTAGCACCAAATGGAGGAATTTTATGGAGTAGAAACTAGTTTAAGCACTTGAGTTGGATGATTGGCACTAAATGGTAGCTAAACTTGGAAGAGTTTTTCTTTCTTCTTTGATAGAGAGGGCCGGCCACCAAGGAGCAAGAAATGGTGATTTTTGGTGGTAATTTTAAGATATTTAACCAATGGGTCAAAAGTCAAAAACATGAATAGTGTTCCATAAAGTCCACCCAATGATATTGTGACACTTGGCACCTCTTTAAATGCATTTCTATCCTTTGGTCACCTCTCACATCAATCACTTCACCTCCTCTACTTATCTCTTAACACCCGATAAATTTTACACAGTATCCGAAACTTAACCTTATTGGCCGAATTTTTCCGAACTTTTCGCACTAGTGGGGCCCACGTCCATTCTCTATCCGTAATTTTTCAAAAACGACCCAATGCTAGAAAAATCATCTAAAAACTATAATTACTCATAAAATCCACCAAGAAAATTTTCCTATACCAGAAAATGCAGAAAACATGCAATTAAAGGGTAAAACCCTAGGAAAATTATTAGGGAAAAATACGTGTTCTCACAAGAGGAAACAAAAGGATAGAAATGCATTTAATGGAGTGACAAGTGTCACACTTCCATTGGTTGAAGCCTAGGACAACTATTCACCTTTTTGACCTTTCTTTACCATTTGATTAAATATCTCAAAATTGACCAAATATTCACTCTTTCTTTCTCCATGTTGGCCGGCCATCTTGAGCTTAAGAGGGAAGAAGACTCTTCAAACTTTTAGCTACCATCTAGTGCAAATGATCCAAACCAATTGCTGAAATTTGTTTCTACTCCATAAAATCCCTCCATTTGGTGCTAGTAAGTGATTTTGTGAAAGTGTTCAAGAAAGCTAAGGTGTCCTACAACTCCTTCTCTCTTGTTTACTAGGTAAGTGGTGATTGAACTTCCTCCTACACTTAATGAAGCTTAAGATGTGCGTAGTGGTACCTAAAGTGCTGAAATTTGTGGTTTATTTCTTGGTTTGAGATGAATTGGTGAAGTTTTCAATTTATTGATGAATTTTCTGGTTTACTATGAATGTGATGTTGTGGCTATCTTTGATGATGGGAATTGATGTTTAAGGACTCTAGTAGGTGTCTATGATAGATAATTGTAATCAATTTTGGGTTTGGAAGGAATTTGAGAAAGTTAGGGTTTTGTATCTTATGGTTAGAGGCCGAATTGGCCTTGGCTTAAAACATGAAAGTTGTAGGTATTGATGTTTTAAAGGTTCTTGTAAAATTTTGGGTCATTTGGAGTAGTGTAGAGTGAGAAATATCGATTTTACTGTTGCTGTTCTGGGTTCTTCAGGATGGCCAAACTGCGTTTGTAATTGGCTGTTTTGACTGGAATTGCTTTGGATTTGGTGGTTGAGGTCTTCTGATGTAATGTAGCTTGATGTCCTAGCTACCATATACCTTTGGAATTTCTGCATTTGGACCTGTTTAGACTGAGTTGTACTGATTACAGCATAGTGTAATTTGTAAACCTGCAATTACGGTTCTGGTTTGGTATTTGGCATATATGACTTAGTTGTGCTGGGATTTGGACTGAGTGACCTTCTACATTGTTGTAGCCCTAGTTCTTAGCTTCGAAATGGTGGGTATTGCACCTTCATCCGACCATCGTAGCGCCTTTGGTACCATTACCGCAAAATGACGTCAAAACTATTTTTCTGGTTTTGAGCTTAATTTTCATTTCCGGACTTTTCCCTAGCTTGACTTGTACTAGTACTACTTGGAGCTTGCTGAATGTCTATTGGATGAACTTGTTGTTGTGTGTGTACCTTTGGGTTGGAATGAGGAAATAATGAAGCCATGATGGCTGGAAAAGTTAGCAAATTCAGGGGAAGTGCTGTCCGAACTTTGAAGGGATTTGTTTGCATTGAGTTTGTGATCTAAGACTTGGATTTGAGCAAGGCAATGTTATATGCTGGATGATTTCGGAGCCGTGGAGGTGAGTGACCCTAAACTATTTCCAAAGTACTTGTGAAATGTTTCTTGCATTATGTACTCGATTGCATATCATGCGTGCTTGCATGTGAGTTCATGACACGATTTGGCTTCAATGAGTTCTGGAAAAGTCTTGTGCTGGACACCAACGTCTCCACTCTGTTTATGGTTCATGTTCATGTTTATCTGGAGCTCAAGAAGGGGCTCCCTCTGAATGTTAATGTTAATGTTAAATGATCTATTTGAGCGTTGGGTGTTCAAGTGCTATGATTTTCCTGGCTCACGAGAGCACTAAACGAATATTTGATCTCTGAATCATGACATCATCGAAATGATCGAAATGCAACATTGTGAAATATATTTGTTTAATGATTTTACTGGTTACTCGCTGAGCTTCTAGCTCACCCCAAAAATATTTTATTCCCCTCCACAGGGCTCGTGGCGAAGGAAGGCTTGTTGTGATTTTATTGTTGTGGAATTCCTCTTGTGTAATAATTGGGATCATGGATCAGAGTGGCGCAGTGGAAGCATGGACGCTTCGCTTTTGATATGTAATTATTTATTGGAGAATTTGATGTAATATTTGAGTTTTATCTTGTAATCTGTATGAGGAATGTAGTGAACGACTGAGTCCCGGCGAGAGCCGGGCAGGCGGTCCGCCGAACCCTCTGGTTCGCCTTAGGGGGAGGTGGGGCTGTTACAGAAGACCATGACTAGCGTTGGACTAGTCACGGTTTCGTGCATTTGCATCCATCATACATACATAAGTAAATGTGCATAATTAAAGCGAGTAGGCATATGAGCACGTAATTCACATAACACATAAGCATGCATATCTAGATGCCAAAACCTAAGAAAGCGATTAAACACATAGCACGTAAGCATGCAAAACACATAAGGCAATTAAGGCCCTAACTATTACATTTTTAGAGGGGGGGCTACTACAATCTAAAAGGGGAAATAAAATAAATAATAAAAATAAATACCTAGCTATTACAAATTTGGCATTCAAGTGCCTTTCAAATGATCAAAATTGAACTAAAATAAATATACGAAATGAAAACGAATAAAGCGAATAAATAAATAAAATGAAAACATTCAAAAGGGCATGCAATTTAACACATGAAGTCACATAAGGCACATAAGGTCAAATAAAGTCAAGAATAAGAGATAGAGTGTACCTCCCTTGAATTGATGCCCTAATGGGGTGAAATTACTTATTTACCCTCCAAAACAATAAAATTGTCAAGGCACCTCTTTAATTAATGAATAACCACATGAAATGGAAATGAACACGAAACTGAATCACTCAAAACATTCCAAGGAAAGTAAACCACTCATATTTAACCAATTAAGACAAACAAGGACCCAATTGAAACAATTAAAGAAGTTAAAGGGGCCAATTTGATTATTTTTCCAATTTTCTGGGCCATATCGGCATTAGTTAGAAGCTTAGGGGGTAGAGTGACATTTTCAAAAAAATATTCTCATGCATGCATCACAAGTCTCAGCCAAGTGAAGTCTTCTTTGCTTATGCGAGCTTCATGCTACGAATTCACAATTTGTGAACAGCCCGGAAAGATGGAAACCATTATAGACACAAGATTATAGGTGCAAACGGCATGACAACAACCAATTTGTGGGCTGTTAAGGGAAGCAAAAACATGAAATTAATGCAGCTTTCATGTAAAATAAAGTGAGAAAAGCTTCTGCAACAGAAGAGAAGTCTGCTGCATTATCGCTTACAAACTTGCTGCAATTTTCTGCTATAACATGTAGACTCTTGGCAAACAAAAATTCACATAACAGCTTTGAAACAAATCCAATTAAAACCATTGCTCTACACCTCTTAACAAAACATGAACACTTGAAACTAACCAAATGGACCCCAAATAAATATTTCAGCTCCTCAAAGCATCGACTTGAACAAGCAAAAGAATGCCAAATATGTGGTCCATTCTCCCTCCCCGTCTCAAACAATCAGCTTTTCTTTATTCCTTGGTTTTTAGTGTAAGTGTGCAAGTTTCACATAACTAAAATCTGATTTAGACATCAAACCTTGATCACATAATTTCAATCATCCAGGCGTGCAAAATTTTGGCAAGAACTTTCAATAATTTTCTGGGTTTTTTATCAAACGTATAACTGTGCAAACCAAATCCCAGTCAAAACTCGCAACTTGCTTCATCTAACACTAAAACCTGACACCCAAACAAACAACAAGAACAGGAAGAGCAGCGAACAACGAAACATTAGAACAGATTTGCCCGAAACCTTTTCCAATTTTCTGAAATTTCTCTATGCATGAAGATCGGCCTTGACTGTCAAATAAAACTTACGGATTCATCGTATACCCCCATAGACAAACCCCAAACTGCTATTCCTAGACCCAAGTCAGCCCAATGAATTCCTCAACCGTAAATCGCAAGAGCAAAATTAGCAAGAAAAACCAAAACTTAATCACGAGTTTTTGGACTGTTGAGAATGCAACAGAGGGAGTCGGCTGATGAGCAACAAAGAAACAGACATAACAACCCTCTGTAAACTATTAGGAAGCCTAGAAAAAGAAATAAAAGTTCCATCCGAAGCTCATGTATTAATCCAAAGAAATTTCATGGAGAATATCAAACTGGCTAAGACGGAGAATTATCATTACCTCTGGAAGGTTGACTCAGCATGAGAAGGCGTGAAACGTTGTCTGAAACTGTTGGAAGATGAAGTAAGAACTCTCCTTGGCTGACCCTCGAGTAGAATGACAGCAGCAGATTTGGATTCCGAATCAAAGGTATTGCAGCCGTCTTTCCCGAAAACCTTAATACTACCGTTGTTCAGCCATGGATCCTCGACCTCGCCTTTTTTTTTCCTTTCTTGACCCGAATCTCCTCTTTTTTTCTTTCAGCTATCTCCCCTTTTCTTTTCTTCCCCTTGCTGCCTTTTCCCAGTTTTCTCTTTCTTTTACCGTCCAGACTCCCCAATCTTACTCTCTGATTTTTCCAGCCGTCATACCCTCACCCCCTTAAACCCTCTCATATCTCTCCTTTACATAGACATCCGAAATCCCCCCGTAACCTAAGACCAAGGGGTGAGATTTGGAGCTGCATTTTGGCTCTTCCTATCAAGACCATCAGATGGCATTTGATTTTTGTACCTTTTATGTTGTTGAAGCAAAGCCAGGTGATCATGTACTGGCTTGATCCAACGGAGCAACAAAAATCAATGAAAAATGGGATGTCCTTCCGTGCATGATTTCTGCTTGAAATGTGATACCGATAAAGGGCCAGGATCCTGTACAGCTCCGGGCGCATGAGCTTGGTTTTCTCTCTCTCTCTCTTTTCTCTCTCTCTTTTTTTTTAGTTAAGTAAACAATAAACTTGCATAAAACAAAATCTAACAGAGATAAGGCATATTTTTGTGACCATTTTCCGGCAACTCTTAACACTAAAAAACCTTAAAATATAATTAAACAACTAAATGATCAAAAATGAATATTAAAAATAAAATAAAAATAATAACAATCTAAAATGCTATAAAAATGCTAAAAGGTGCCTTAAAAGAAAAATTATGAGATTAATAAATAAAATAGATAATAGTTATTACTAAAAACAACAATAAAATAAATAAGTTAAAAAATTTGGTGTCTACACCCGATCAACAAATCTCATATCAATTATGTACAAGTATTGTGAACAAGTGTCCAGGTCAACCAGGTATTTGGAAGCACTCACCAAAAGATGCGGTGCCTTTACAAGTTACGTTCGGGTATTACTCCGTGTGTGTGGAGTCCAAATCTGCGATAAAACTTTGTTTCAGAACTTTAAAAATCAACTAAGGTTCGAAACGTAGACGTTTCGTTCAATAAGAATCAAGACATCGAAATTCACTTGGAGAATATTCGTGAAACACTCGCTCGCTTTTCAAACTATATAACTTTGTAACATTTATACTTGGAAATGTCATTTGAGTCGAAAGTACAAGGAAAACATACTCCTAGTAGTCATGATGTTATTTCTCAAGGGTACAAGTTCGGCCAAATCCTTACTTATATATCTCGGAAAAAGAAGACGTAAATATCCTAGATAGTTCAAATGGTAATCACTCTTAACCCTTACTCAAGTTGCAAGTATATTTCTCTAGTCCTCGAGCGTAAATTTGGGCAGCATGCCCTTTGTGTTTACCTCATTTTCCAGCCATTTGGCTTCATTATTTTTCTCATTCAAACCCAAAGGTACACACACAACAATCTAACTTCAATAGCCGTCCAATAGGCTCAAGACAATATAAGGACAAAAATTCAAGTTAATAACAAGTGCGGAAATGAGCCTTAGTAAAAGACAGATTTGATAGGGTTTTGCGGAAAGGACACATCCGAGGCTATGCTTATCGGATTGGTGTGCAACTTATACCATTTCGAAGCTAAGACAAAGTCCTACAACTTTTATGAAGATTACTTGGTCAAATTTCTAGTGTAACCCAGTAAAATTCCCAGTTCACCGAACCAGGTTCCAACAAATCGGCTAATTAACTGTACTACATTTAAATGGTCATATCTCAGGCTACCAAAGTCCGTTTAAGGCGTTCTTTGAGGCGTTTAAAAGCTAAGACAGAGTACTAAAACTTTAATGTTTTGGTAAATGGCTAAATCTATGACAGTCCCACCTCCCCCTAAGGCGAACCAGAGGGTTCGGCGAACCGCCTGCCCAGCTCTCGCCGGGACTCAGTCGATCACTTCAAGCAACCATCAGAATAACCATAA
The DNA here is from genome assembly GCF_036785885.1 of Coffea arabica. NCBI lineage: Eukaryota > Viridiplantae > Streptophyta > Magnoliopsida > Gentianales > Rubiaceae > Coffea > Coffea arabica. Next base: position 17,292,319 of record NC_092318.1, on the reverse strand, counting down.
GAATAACATAATAACGATCCAATCTAAACAAAACTTATATACATAGATATCTTAAAAGGAAGTACAACCTTCGAGAATACAAAAGTTCTCAAGTCATCATACAACCAGCCCGTGCCAAGCACTAGGGCGAGAACCATTACAAAAGGAAACCAAGGGCTAGACCCAGCTAGTCTATACAGGCTCTCGTCTTTGCTCGCCTTCCCCTGTTAAGGAAAACAAAACTAACGGGGTGAGCTATAAGCTCAGTGAGGTTCCGAACACATAGGTAGCAAGAAGTTCAATGCATTCATTACCTATAACCAATAATTCAACATACAATTATAAAAGAAAGCGATAAATACATTCATTAAAAGGATACGTGCTCACAAGGAGCCATTCGTTCATTCGTTCGTTCATTCTCCTTTCATTTCCTTATACCTTCAATCCTTTGAAAATGCATTTTTGTATATGTAAAACCCTCGTTCATTCGTTCATTCGTTCATTCATTCATTCACCAGGCTCCACCAACCTCCACCAACCTACAAGGTAATACTCGAGTATACCAAACGTTCACCCAGGTCCCTAATCGCCCGACCGAGTCCGTTTCTGGCTTGAGACGACCAGTGACAAGGGGCAATGGCCAGTTCAGCCAAAAGGCTTACATTCATGCACAAATAACATTTCAATCATTCAATCGTTGAAATCTTCACAATCATTTAGGCCAAGTGCGATAAAGTACACACTTGCCTAGAAAACTCGTTTTAACATTCATTGAAAGCATTTAACATGTTATGAATCATTCATACCGGCCATATAATCATGAAACATAACAAACAAGGAACACTCACCTATACACGTAAAATAACGTCCACTTCTCAATCACCAATGAAACCTAAAATTAAACAAAGAACACATTACAATCCATCTAGCATGATTTAGATGAAATCAAGAATTACCCGACTACTCGCGAGTAAACGTATAAAAATGACTTTTAAAGTGTAACGATGGCAATTGGATTCGTGGACGGGAATAACTAGGGTTCATAAACCAACCTTGAAACCAAACTCAAAAAGGTTATGAAATTTCCGGCAGAAAACACTTGAACCAACAACAAATCGAAATCCAATAAGGTAAGCTAAGAAGTATTGTTTCCGGAATCGTTTATGTAGATCAAAATCAATAAACTATATGCCTTGAAGAAAATCATGAAAAGGTGGCAAAACTATCTCACGTTCACTCTTAAAACTTCACTTAAAAGTGATTCACTTGTGGCCGAGAGAACCCTAGGTCAACCTCTATATTTTGGTAAACAGTCAGTAAACGTTTGGAATTTCGAACCAAAGAGGTATTAGGTTTTAGAATGGTAAACTGATCATTTTATTTGCAAGCGGAAATATATACAGGTTCAAATAGAAATTTAGCCCTCGGCCACTTTTGGAAGATCCGGTAACATTTTCAATAAATACGTCCAATTTGTCACAAAATACATTCGTAAAATCACTTTAACTTGCTCACATTACAAGAAGATAAACGGACGGCATGTCCCTTGTGTTTACCTATTTTCCAGCCATTAATGGATTCATTATTTTCCTCAAATCAGTCCCAACATTTCATACAGAATCATCTCATTCCCAAAAGCCATTCACTAGGCTTAAAGTCATATCAATACAAAAGCAAGCTAGAAATATTTCCGAAAATGGAATTAAGCTCTACACTATAAAAACAGTTTTGACATCATTATGCGGTTTTAGCACCATTGGCACTACGATTATCGGATGGAGGTGAAAGACCCACCGTTTTGAAGCTGAGAGATAGGGCTACAACATTTTAGAAGGTCACTCAGTCCAGTTCATAGGGAAACTAGGTCAAAAATGCAGGATATTAAACCAGAACCGTAAAAACAGGTTCACAAACCGCATTCTGGTTCAAACATCATAAGTCAGGCTAACTAAGTCCAAATCAGGTGATTCCAAATCCATCCGAAAGCTAAGATACAAGGCTACATTTCATCAGAAGACCTAAACAACCAATTCTGAAGCATTCCCAACCAGATTAACCAATTACAGCCGCAACTATCAAATTCGGGTAAACCAGGGCAGCAAGGGTTTTTCAGTCTTTTCACAAGCTACGCTACTCCGATTGGCCTGAAATTTTGTAGACATCTCTAAAATATCATTCCCTACAACTTTCATGTTTTAACCCAAGGCCAATTCGGCCTCTAACTATGATGAACAGAACCGGCCAGAATTAGGGAAAATGAAACCCTAACTTTCCCATTCTCTTTCCAAAACAGAAATTTTCTGTAATTAGCTACCAATTACACCCGCTAGCTTCATTCTATATCATTTCCAATCATCATACATGACCACATAGCAATAATCTTATGAAAAAATAAAAATCCTAATTAATTATAAAAGTTCACCATAAATCCAATAAACCCATGAAATCATTCACAATATAACATCTTTAACCTTCACAATCCATCAATAAACCATTATTCAAACAAAACAATAATTTCCTTAGCAACTCACCTTGCAACAACTCAAGCAAAGGTAGGAACTTAAGACTTCCCCTTTAAAAGCAACTCCACCAAGAGCTTGTACCCAACTTAGATAAGAAATTAATCGGAGCAATTTGCAAAACAAATGGTTAAATCTCAAGCTTGGAGTAGAAATTTGAAAGAGCTTTTCTTGTTTTCTCTCTATGAAGCTCGGTTGAGCAGGGAACAAAAATGAAGACAAAAGCAACCAAAACCAAGATATTTATGAAGGAAACAGCCGGTTAAAGCTTCTGACCGGCTGTGTCACGTCACAATCCGCCCGGAATCTGGCCGGATTTTCGGCCGGATTCCTGGCCGGATACAGGGCAGTAGCTACGACCATTTTTTTTTCAAAACTGCACAACAATCCGGCCATCAATCCGGCCAAGAACTGGCCGGATTTCCAGCCGGATTCGGCCCTTCAGCCTTTTCGAAAAATTTTCCCTCTTTTCCAAGTTTGATTGCCATGCTCAATCATACTTCTAACACATACACATACATACATATCTCACACATAATTGCACATAACAACAAGGCCTTCTTTTGATTTAAAACGAGTAGGTGACAAATTGTCACTTAAACGGGAAACAAGGAAAAACCAAACACGTAGAAAATATGAAAAGTTTAGGGTTCTCACAAAATCAGCATGGATCATAGTGAATAAACACAGTCAATTGGATGAACTGTCCAAAACGGATCCCTAGAAATATCCTAGGGCGGCGAGGGTATTTTGGTCTTTTCACAGGCTACGTTGCTCCGATTAAGCTGAAATTTTGTAGGCACCTATAAAATATCATTCTATACAACTTTTATGTTTTATGATAAGCCTAATTTGGCCTCTAACATGATGCAATAAAACCGGACAGAATGGGCTAAAATTTTCCAGAAATCTGGAAATTTTCGTTTTCAATGCAACCTTTCTTGATTTCTTGCTCCAATCATCACTACAACCACTTATATGAGCTTAGATACAGCATATATCATCCATATAGCAAGTATAGGCAGCAAATACCTCAAACCCTAACTCACATATATCACCTTTAAATCATCATAACAACTTGTATCACTACTAATCCAACCACAACATGAATTATACAACAACTTAAACCAAAATAAAAGAACCAAAGCCATGGTTTAGTCTTATACCTCAACAAATGAAGCTTGCAAGAGTAATACTTCACCTCCTCTTGGAATTCTTGGTTCCCCTAGCTTCTCAAGCTCACAACTCACACTTTAATCGGTTTAGAATTTTAATTCCTCACTTGGGTGGCTCAACTCAAGAAGAAGGAAGTTTGTTTCTTGCTCTCTTTCTCTCCTCTCTTGTCTCGGCCAAGCAGCAGAAAAATGGAGGGAAATGGAGCAAAATGAAGGATAAGAAGGTTGGACTTTTGGCTTGTTTAAGTAGCCATGGTTGAGAACACTTGTCACTACTAATACCAACCAAAATTTTCTTTTCTTTCTTGCATTTTTAGCCCTAAAATTCGGTCAAAGCTAGCTGGAAAATGAGAGGATATTTTGCTCAAATATTAATGAGCTTGTATGGTAAGAAAGTGGTGATCAAGTGGTGTGTTCAATCGGTAGTGCACGGTACACGTCGGTTCGCACCGTTTTTCCTTAAATCACACGTACTAGGGTTTTTTTCTTCCTATTCACTAACTTTATATCATTGCTTCTAATCACATATTATTTCTCACCTAAAAATCACTCTTAAGCGCCAAATTTGATCCTCGCTCCGTACCGGATAATTACACTACAGATACACGTGAAAACCCTAACTTGCTCCAACTTGAAAACGAAAAGTGAAACCCTACTTTCTAGGTTCATTTGCACTTATTGTGGAATGATTGGGTGGTAGGGCTATGATAAATTAATAATTTCCAAATAAAAGGGTATTTTTGAGAAAAACGTGAGGGTTTTACAATTCCACAAATTGAATTTAGGATTTTGGTTGAAATATGAGGAATTTGAGAAAACGGTCAATCACAAATGAAACTAGGGTTTCGATTAGACTTTTAGGGTTTCTAGTCTTTTAAAACAAAACAAGGTTTTAAATCAAACTCAAGGAAATAACTTTAGTTCTTCTTTAAAACAAAATAATGGTTTAAAATAAAAATAAACTAAAGAAACCGTAATATCCCCTTTGAGACTAAACAAAAGATGATCCTAAAAGTTAGGGTATCACATTTTATCCCCTCAAATCAATTTCTACTATTTTTAGGTTAGATTCTCCATGAAATTTAGATGGGACGAACTTCAAGAATCACTCTATCCTCACACCTCTCTTGGTTCCTAGATTGGTTGATTGATTTAGAGCTTTGGTGCTCAGCTAACCATGCTAAGATATCAATCATATGGTTAATAGCAGTAGTTACTTGGTTATCCCCTTCATTCCTAGGATTTTGGTTTGGTCCAGCTGTTGTTCCTTAATCATCCCCTTGAGCTTGGAGTTGCCTAACCCCTCGCCCTCGACCCCTTTCACTTCTTCGGTTGCCCATAAATTTAATAGTTATAAAGGCATGACGTAAAATAAGTACACATAAGCGAAGTTTGAAAATGACACTTTGATCATGCAAAACGAAAATAATAAGGGAGATACCGAAATAATTGTAAATGTGTATAACCCATAGCATAGATTTGGATTCATAGAGCAATAAAGTCAAGCGAGGTATAAGTAACATTCAATCGCTTCAAAAGATAGGAAGTATAGTTAAGCAAAATATAAAATGCAATGGCCTTTGAACAAGCACCACTCCGACTATCCTTGACAAAAACTACTAAAGTAGACACTAGATCACTAACTTAGTGATTAGCGAAGTCAGAAGTCCCTGCTACTTCAATAGGATCATCCTGATTTTCAGCACTAAGAGTTTTCTCCTCATTTTCCCCATCAAGTATCTTGCCATCCTCCACTTGTTCGACCAAGGTAACAGACTCGGCCATCAATCCCTCAGTCCAGTCTCTAATTTCATACACTACCCTAGCAAGTCGGCTCTTAGCCTCCCGAAGCTGCTCACAAGGATTGAAACTGCTCGAAATGGTATTGAAATTACACCAAATTTGGAACACTTAAACTTCCTATGCGAACTACCTATCTATTAAAATTTAGGCAAAAACTCGTACGGGAAGGCAGTTAATGAAACAACCAAAGTTTGTGAAATTCTTTAAAGCTAATTTGCCAACCCTATCTTCCTTTCTTTTCAAAAGTTTTGTCTAATGAAATCAGCCCCAATTCACTCCATTTTTTATATCAAGGTTCCAGAAACATTTAATGAGCAATCGATGGTTAAATGACACTAAAATTTTCGAATATAACATCCCAAAACAGATTTGACCATTCGGTCAGCAAGGAAGGAAAAAGTTTCCAGTTTCTAGCTTTGTCGCATTTTCGAAATCAAACCATATCTTGCACTATACATCTCCAAATTGAGAATGGTTTATGAAGTTGGAAACTAGGCTCCAAATGGTACAACTATCAGAAGACATTATTTTGAAAATCTTTTCACAAGTGAGACAAAATCGAGCCACAAGATGCAGCTTCCCAGTTTCATTCGAATAGATAGTCATAACAGAACAACCGATTTTGCCAATTCGCTACGGATCACTCAAAATGAACTTGCAGGGGATTTTTATACCATTGGAAAGCTATGAATGTCTAGTTTTGAATGCCATAAATGCAACTTGATTTTCACTTTTTTATAGAGAGTTACGTTCAGACAAAGAACCACTACCCGAGTACCCTGCTAGGCATTTTCCAGATTTGAATCTTTATCAAAACTCAAGTTTTGTGCAATCATTCGATACGATTTTTAAAAGACACTTTCTATACATATAATACAACATATATCTATCAATTAATAGCCAAACAAGCATCAAAATTTTGAAAAAAAAAAGAACAACATGAACAGAATTTCGGCCAACTTCCTTTCGCAACTTTCCTTCGATTTCTCTCCACTTTCTAACCATAATCATCTAATTCATCCATAAACAACCATAATCAAACAATCGAGTCTCAAGTCAGCTACCTAGAGGCCTCATCAAGATAGCTAGCCTATGATTTAAAGCTAGAAATAAAGTTCCTCAAGTCCACTAGCCTATAAATGCGATTAAGGTTTCAAACCCATGAAAACTAAGCTCTACTCTTCTCATAATTTGAAAGATTAAAGAGGTGAAGAGGGTTACCTTCCAAGCTACTAAACCCTAGAAGTAAGTGAGTGTTTCTTCCAATTTTTCACGAAGAAAACTCCACAAGCCTTCACCTTTCTTCTTGCTAGAGTGGAATTTCAAGTGGTTTGTGCGTTGGATGATGAAAAGCAAGCAAACTTGGAGCTAGAAGATGAAGTTTCTTCCTTCCCTTTTCTTTCCTTTTGTTGGCTGAGAGAGTTGAGAGAGTGAGGAGGGTTTTGAGTTGTGAAACTTGGGGAGAAAGAATGAAGAAAAGTAACTTTAAGTGGGTGCACAAAGTCAACTCTCATTAGTAGCGAAATAGTGTTGTGTACTACCATTTCCTCTCGTGTTCGTTACACTTATGCACTAATCTTCCAAGGTAATTCCTCTAACACTATAATTACTCACACTTACTAGTCTAGTATTAAATCCTCAAGTCTCCACTTAGTCGTACCGGCATGACTTTCAAGAAACTATCGACACGCGGGCGGTAAAAAGCTTAAATTTTAACTTACTCACATTTAATCCCTCAAATAACATTTGTTAGTCTACTATTGATTATTCTTAATTTTTCAAAACTAATGTACTCTCGGATCGAACTTGTCTCAAAAAACATGCATTCACCATTTCTCGCTAAACGACCCGCAGAAAATTTAAATTTACTAACGAGACGTTTTAAAAATATAAGTATGACATTGTTCTATGAAAATGGATTTAAAATGGTTAAAATAAATTATTCGAAGAAAATGGGTGAATAAATAATTAAATAAGCCAGTAAAATAAAATAAAAGTAAGAAAAATTCGGGTCCTCCCCGACTCATTTGATTCTCTAAATTCTATATGCTTGACTCAGTCTTCTGCTGAAATTACAAAGTGTTAGAAGCCAATGTTTTAACTATATCTTCCAAAGATGTACCTAAATTAGAAAAGGAATGATGAGGCCTTGGTGAGTATTATGACTGGAACCTTGACTATCTATTGGAAAAAAAAATTTGCTACCTATTCCTCCACAACTGAAATTTGGATGATCCCTCTGATCCAGATTATGTACGTTGGAATAGGAGTTATCACATTACCAGCCATGTTCACCTGTTCTGCACTATTATCATACAACATTGGACACCCATCGATGGGGTGACTTGTATCCTTACAAATTTCACATGCCTTGACCTACTACATATTTCCTACTTCTATCTATCAAATAATAGAGGTTAATTCAGATAATTGTTGCTGAATGGATAATACACTTACCTCATTCACTCGATGGGCTAGGACATCCTCTCGTGTACCAAAATGCTACGAATTTTCTACCATCTCTTCGATCAATTCTCATGCTTCTCAAGGAGTCTTATTTGCCAGTGCATCTCTGCTTGTAGCATTTATGATGTTCCCTTCTATATAAAGAAGAATTTCATAGAAATATTGGATTAGAAGTTGTTCACTTAGTTGGTGTTAAGAGCAACTTGTACATAGCTTTTTTAATCTCTCCCAATATTCATAAAGAGATTCCCCGTGCTGCTGCTTAATACACGTATATCATTTCTTAGACTGCAACTTAGGATGCAGGAAAATACATCTCTAGAAATTTTTTCTTCATCTCTGTCCATGCTGTGATACTTCCTACAAGCAAATAATACAACCATTCTTTAGCAACTCGCTTCAGTGAAAAAGGAAATGCTCATATCTTTATCTGATCTTCCGTGATACCCAATGGTTTCATGTTCAAACAGATAATATGGAACTCTTGAAGGTGCTAGTGAGGTTTCTCACCTAGTAGACCACGAAAATTGGGTAAGAGATGGGTTAAACTTAATTTTAATTCAAAAGAAGTATTTTTGGCTAAATTAGGAAAAGTAATGCTTGGCTATTGATTTACATTAGGAGGAGCTAACTCCTTTAAGGTCCTTTTATTAGCCATAGTGTCTTCTTCTTGCTTAGAACCACTCGTGTTGTCACTTGAAGAATCCACCAATTCAATTGCCAAATTAAATCCTAGGGATGCAATAGATGTTTGCTCCTCTTTACGTTTTTTGTTCTCTTTCCTTAATCTACGCATCGTCTTCTCAACCTCAAGATCAAAAATTAATTCACCCGCTCGAGAAGAACTAGATATCAACTAGCAAAAATACTAGAAAATTAACTAAAATAAACTCAAAAAAAAAAACCAACACCAATCCCCAACAATGATACAAAAAATTGGCAGATGTAGAATATGCACAATAATAAATTTCTACTCATGAAAGTATATAACTGAGTATAATGGTAAGTGGGGTCCTCTTCATAGAGATTGGGAAAATTTGTCTCCATTCAAGAAAGAATTAAATGGCAAATCTTTCTACAAAATAAAAATAAATTAATTCACTTAGTTAAATAAAGAAAATAAATTAAAATTTATCAAAAATAAGAAGAGCTCTAGCTAATGAGAAACTTTAGAAATGGTTCATACAACTACTCATTGATGTAATGGTAATTTCATTTATTCATTAATAAACATGTTCTAATTGCCAACAATCTCTGACAATCAACTTTTCCTTATTATGTCGACAGTTAAGGTACAACCGTTAACTATTTCTCTAATCAGGAAATAACTCTAAGTACGACCATAGGATTTAATCTCCTAATTGCCTTAGGAACTAAAAAAAATTGTTCTAACCAACAAACATACTACGAGATTTTATTTAAATTAGATCGTATGCCTCCCCCTCCTTTCCAAAAGAAATCTTTCTCTAAATTGTTTTGTAATGTTGCCTCTCAGCCCGCACTGTTAGTCAAGGCGGTGGCGTCAACTCATCGGGGAGAACTTGCGGTCCTCTTTTCTCAATCCGATCTAGTTTCACTTGCTGCCCCATTCAAGTTTGCACTGGTTGAAAAATTTTCTAAGGGCCGTCCTCCTATGGAAGACCTCAGAAAATTCTTTTTGTCTCTTGACCTCAAAGAGGCTGCTAAGGTGGGTTTGCTAGACTCTAGGCACGTAGTGATTAACTTGGGCAATGAAGCGGATTTCCATTGTATTTGGGCCAGGGGAATATGGTATGTGTATGGCACTCCTATGCATGTCTTCAAGTGGTCTCCTGCGTTCCATGTGGACAAGGAGCCTTCGATTGTTCCAGTTTGGTTTAAATTACCAAAACTGCCGCTGCACTATTTTAACAATGAATGTCTGTTCCAGATTGTGGGCGTTTTGGGGTGCCCTCTATTTGTCTATGCCGCAATCGTGGCGGCTTCAAGGCCGAGCATGGCTAGGGTATGTGTAGAAGTAGATTTGTTAAAGCCACTCTCTCCTAGGGTGTGGATCGGTAATGGTGACCATGAGGGTTTCTGGAAAGCTTTAATTTCAGAGAACCTACCTAAATATTGCACCCATTGCTTTAAGCAGGGCCACATACAGGATGAGTGCCATATGTTGTATCCGGAACTCAGAGTTGAGACGCAGGGCACTGCCAAGAAGAAGGAGGGTAGTGAGCGCGCTTTGCCTTGACCCACGCCTGGTTTGGACGCCGCTAAGGATGCCCATTCTGGGAAGGAGCAACAAATCGTGGTTGCCCCAAGGGAGGAGGCTGTGACTGTCGTGGGTAAGGAAGGACTCTCGGCTGGCCCCATATTCATGCATGGAGTGGTTAACGATGCTGCTAGAGCAGCATGCACAAGCGTCGTTGTGGCTTCAGAACAGGTTGCTGGTGCAGGTCCATCTCAGGTAGCGGTCCATTAGCCTGCGCCTGATGGCTTGGAGGACAAGTCGGAAGGAGCCCAGCATGCTGATTCTCCAGGCAGGCAAATGGAATAGTTTGCTGGTGGGGTCGCACGGCAGGAGGATTTGGACCAATCTGCTAGTGAATTGGAGCAGCAGAAGGTAGCCCTGCCCCGTGTAGATGAAGGGCTGGTTAGTGACGGCTTTGCGTCGTTGTCGGAAGGGAAAGCTAATGTTGGTGATAGGTCCCCGGGCGGGGTAGGCGAGGAGGTGCAGCCCGTGAGCACCTCTGTGGTGGTGGATATATTCAACCTTGACCCAATATTCAATAGGTTAACGACAAGCTCCAGCATGGGGAAAACTTCCAGGTGGTGTCGCATGCCAAACAGAGAGTACTTGGGGCTCAATTTCCATCGGATCGGTCGCTACGATTGAAAGCCAAGGTGTGATACCCCAACTTTTAGGATCATCTTTTGTTTAGTCTCAAAGAGGATATAACGGTTTCTTTAGTTTATTTTTATTTTAAAACATTATTTGTTTTAAAGAAATAAGAAACTAAAGTTATTTCTTTGGGTTTGATTTAAAATCTTGTTTTATTTTAAAAGACTAGAAACCCTAAACGTCTAATCAAAACCCTAGTTTCACTTGTGACTGACCGTTTTCTCAAATTTCTCATATTTTAACTGAAACCCTAAACTCAATTTATGGAATTGTAAAACCCCTCACGTTTTTCTTAAAATTCCCTTTTTATTTGGAACTTATGATTTTATAATAGCCCTACCACCCAATCAGCCCACAATAAGTGCAAATGAACATGAAAGTAAAGGTTTTCCCTTTCCATTTTTAAGTTAGAGCGAATTAGGGTTTTACGCCTATCCGTAGTGCGACTATCCGGTACGAAGTATGGATCAAATTTGGTGATTACAAGTGAGTTTTAGATGATATTAAGTGTGGGTTGAAAGGTGATAATAATAAGTTAGTGAATTATAAGTTAAAAACCCTAGTATACGTGATTTAAGGAAAATCGGGTTGAACCGGCGTGTACCGTTCTCTACCGATGGATTACACCACTTGACCACCACTTTATTATCTTAATTCCCATGTTTTTACTTGACTAATTAGGCCTAAATTACCCCTTAATCCAGCCACCTTTGTTGACTAAAGAAAAGGAAGAAAAGAAAAAAAATTGAGATTGAATCCTACGGCGACACTTGGCGGTAATCCACTCAACTTTGACCCAAGCTTATTAATATCTTCTTAACCTTCTTGAAGCTTCATTTTAGCCTCCATTTCTGTACATTAGAACCATGACTTAGAGAGGAGAAAAGGAGAGAAAGAAACCAAGTGAGCAACCACCAAATTTCACCTTGAATCACCTTCATTTGAGCAAAATCAATGAATCCAAACCGATTAAACCTTCATTTGAGTGCTTAGGTAGTTGTGTGTGGTAAAAGTTTGGGAAGAAAGTGTTTGGCTTCACACCTACAAGGGAGTTTTTGGCAGGTACATGGCTGTCTTCTCCTTATCTCTTACTTATATTTGATTAAGGTTGGATAACATTGCATATTTGTGCCAAATGATAGTTATTTTAGTGGTTTGGATGGAATGATGCAATTGAGTTAGGGTTTCAATGATACCCTCCTCATACTTGTTGTATGGATGGTGTATAATGTATATATGTTGGTATAAGAGGTGGTAGTGATGGTTTCAAGCTAAAAATGAGATTTATATCTTGATTGTAGCAAATTTCCAGAATTGAAGTTAGTATGTACCCTGTTCTGCCCGGTTTCAGTTCACCATGTTAGAGGCCAAATTAGGCTTAGCATAAAACATGAAAGTTGTAGATAATGGTGCTTTGTAGTTTCCTACAAAATTACAGATCAATCGGAGGAACGTAACCTGTGAAAAGACAAAAATACCCCTGACTCTCATAGGTTTAGTCCAATGGACAGTTTTGACATTTCACCAATCTGACAGCATCTGTTCACCCTGATGCATACCGAATTAGTGTTTGGCCAAAACACAAAAGTTGTAGTACTATGTCTTAGCTTTCCAACGCCCCTAGAATCGCCTTGATTAGACTTTGGTAGCCTGAGTTATTGTCATTTATGCATAAGGTGGTTAACAAGCCAGAATGTGAGATTCTGGTTCTGTCATTGGAGATTTTGACTTAGATACACTACAAACTGGACTGAGTGGTCTTCATCAAAGTTGTAGGCCTTTGTCTTAGCTTTGAAATGGTATAAATGTCACCCCAATCCGATAAACGCAGCTTCAGTTGTGCTCGTTACGCTAAGAGACATCAAAAAGCTGCCATTCGCCTATTTGTCTGTGAACTTGATTTCCGATTACCATATTAGTACTTGCATTGTAATTGGAGTATTTTGAGCATAGTTGAAGGGCTATTGCATTACCATTGCATATGTGTGACTCTGGGACAGATTTGAGGAAAATATTGAAGCCATAAATGGCTGGAAATTAGGTAAACACAAGGGGCATGCCGCCAAATTTTCGCTAGAGATATAAATTTGCCTTTGGAGTTCTAGTTCTGTATTTTGCAAAGTTAACTTGGATACACTGAAAACTGGGTTGAGGTGTCCTCATGAAAGTTGTAACCTTTTGTCTAAGCTTCGAGACACTATCTAGTACATTTTGATCCGATAACCACAGCTCCAATTATGGTCAAAATCATGTAACCCGTTTTGTACCCTTTTTTGATTATTTTTGACCGTTTTCGACCATTCTCGATCGTTTAAGTTATAAACTGCTATTGTATGGCCATTTCACTTATGTGTGTATATAATCTGTCTATACAGATTGTGAGGCTTTTGACGGTGACGGTCAAGCTCAGTGACTTGTATCGTTTTTCGTGCCAAGCTTTATCAAGTGAGTAATTGGATTGTTTATTGATGTGAAATTGTTAAAGTGCTTTGTATATGTTAAATGGGTACTTAGACGAGGGTGTATTTTATCTCACTCGACCTAAGCCCATCCTTTGTTTTGATTTCATATATGAGAATACCTATCTTATGTTGAGTACCACCCTTTTGTTGTGTGCTGATGGGGGTGATTACATGAGTTGAATATCACCCTTTTGCTGTGTGCTGATAGGGGCGATTACATGACTTGAATTAAACCCCTTTTGCTGTGTGCTGTTGGGGTAAGTACTTTGTTGTGTACTTTATTGAGAGATACCATCTATTGAGAGATTGGATATCTTAGGGCTTGGTTCCAGTCCGGTTCCAAGGGTAGACGAACTATTCGAGCCAGCCGGGGCTTGGTCGAAGATAGTTCCATGCTAACCTTGGGATTTAGTTCTTTGTTAAAGCTTTGACGAAAGCTAAGTTATTTTGTTTCGCTCGAGCTGCTGTGTGCTGTTGACTGGCCAGTGGGGGTTGATAAGGTGAACGGGGAAGTTAAAGTGGAGTCTACGGACCATGAGTACTTTGGTTGACGGAGTGTCAACAGGCGTTCAAGCTCGGGGAATTGAACTAGCTTTGGAGCCACTTGTATCCTACCATTGAGATGTTACCTTTCTGTTATTGATGTGAAATATCCTGATTTACTTGTTTATTGGATGTGATTTTACGTTTTACCCCTGATTATTCACTAAGCATATAGCTTACCCCATTCCATTTGTTTTCCTTAGCAGGGGGTACAAGCGAGGCTTGAGACATGTTCAGACTAGCGGAGTTTAGTTGTTTTGAAATTTTGAATTGTACTCGCGCTAGCACCCGACTAGGGTTGATTGGATTTGGATTGTAAACACGTTAATGTATTTGGGCGTGTATAAACCTTGTAGCTGGATTTGAGCATCAATATATATATTAAGTTTGAACTTGTGGTGTTACTTAGTTTCCATGGATGTAAGTTATTTTTTCGAGTTTTGAGGGAGCGAGTCCTGGCGAGAGCTGGGCAGGCGACCCGCCGAACCCTTTGGTACGCCTTCTCTGCTTTATCTCAATGATTAAGTTTCTAGTTTGGAATATCAGGGGTGTGTCCCGTGCCCCAAACTTTCGTAGATTGAGATATTTAGATAATCAACATTCCATTCAATTGGTCACTGTCTGCGAACCAAAAACCCAAGCGGCAAAGATTCATTCAATCAGGATGAGATTTCACGTCGATCACGCCATATGTAATAGTGTGGGAGACATTTGGGTTCTCTAGAAATCCTCTATCTCGTGCAGTATGGTTGGAGAATCGAGTCAACATTTGTCGTTACAAATTAGCTTCGTATTATCTATGCTACCTATTACCTTCTCGTTTGCCCACGCAAGGTGCACTACCCTGGAACGGGTAGAGTTATGGTCTAGCCTTCTTGTGGACAACCCGGCTCAGTCTCCTTGGTTCATTGTGGGGGATTTTAACGTTGTTGTCTCGGAGGAAGAGAAGAGGACTGGGTTGCCGTTCAGACCAGCAGAGGGCTGGGATTTTTTAGAATTTATGTCTCAGGCGGGGGTTTTTGATGTGGGGTACTCGGGTTCTTGTTTCACATGGTGCAATAACAGGCAGGGCAGGGCGCGTATCTGGTTGCGGTTAGACAGGTTGCTTATGAACCAAGTTGCTTCCAGTTTGGATTTGCATTTTGGCGCTCACCACTTGTGTAGGGACCCTTCGGATCACGTGTCACTATTATTGTCGCCTTTTACAAAGCTAGACAACAAGTCGAGGCCGTTTCATTTCTTAAATTTTTGGACGTCTAAGCCCTAGTTTTTGAATTGAGTGCGGTGCAACTGGAACATGGGTTTGTCGGGGCCTCCATTAACGGCCCTGGCAGCTAAGCTGCGGAGTGTCAATGGAGCATTACGCACTTGGTCTCACGAGGTATTTGGCGATATCTTTGACTCGGCAAAGGTGGCGAAAGACCGTGCGCTCAATGCTGAGTTGAGCTATGATACTGATCCGTCTGAGGCCAATCTAGTGGCGTTACGTGAGGCTGAGGCTCAACTTCGGAGGTCGCAGGGGATTGAGCATATGTTTTGGCAACAAAAATCGAGGATTAAGTGGTTAAAGGATGGAGATAGGAACTCGAGGTATTTCCACTCTGTGGTGGTAGAGTGCCGCCAAAGGTTGGTAATTCATCGTATTAAGTTATCCGATGGGGAGTGGCTGGAGTCTGCGGCTGATATTGAAAGCGAGGCCACAACCTTTTTTAGATGCTTATTCACGACAGAGTCCCCTAGTGAGTCTTTTGACGCTCTTGATGTTATATCGAAATTAATTACGTCCCAGGATAATGCCATGTTGGAGAAGGTCCCGTCTAAGAAAGAGGTTAAATCGGTGGTGTTTGCTATGGATGGTGAGAGTGCGTGTGAGAACCCGAGAATTTTCACATTTTCTAGGCATTATTTTAGTTCTTTGCCTACATTTTTATATTTTCCTTTAATATGTTAATTTCCTATATATTTTTATAAGTGAAAATAGTTTTTAAATCATTTTCCTAGTATAAGTTAGTGTACGTTAAATTTGAAATGCATTATAGACATGGGACCCGCTAGTGCGATAAAATTTCGGTGATTAAGTGATTTTTGTGTTAAGTATTATTATTTTACAAAGTGTTAGGAGATGATTAGAGGTTAGCTAGATAAATTACAATTGGTAGACAAAAGGATAAGCTTAAAACCCTAAAAGGAGCCAAGTGTCACTATGCTATTAGAAGTTGGACTTTTGACCAAGGTTGGTATGTGACAGCCCCACTTCCCCCTTAGGTGAACCAGAGGGTTCAGCGGACCGCCTGCCCAGCTCTCGTCGGGACTCAGTCGTTCACTCACACAAATCAGAAATAGAACCACAAAAAAGAGAAAAACGAGGATCCATAACTTAAAACAAAACTTATATATATTGCTATCGCAGAAAGAAGTACAACCGTCGAGAATACAAAAGTTCTCAAGTCACCATACAACCAGCCCGTGCCAAACACTAGGGCGAGAACCAAAACAAAACCAAAACTAGACCCAGCCAGTCGATACAGAGTTCTAGCCCTTGCTCGCCTTCCCCTGTTAAGGAAAACAAAACTAAAGGGATGAGCTAAAAGCTCAGTGAGGTTCCAAACATAGAATCAAGTCATGAATCAAACGATAAATCAAGAAACAGTTACATCATTTACAATAAACTATACATGAAAAGGATACGTTCGTTCGTTCATTCGTTCGTTCGTTTGTTCTCCTGTCATTCCCCTTTCCTTCATTCATTTGAAAATGCATTTTTCGTTTATACATAAAACCCTCGTTCGTTCTTTCGTTCTTTTCATTCACCTTCTCCTGGACATTGGCCCGGCTCCACCAACCTCCACCAACCTACAAGGTAATACTCGAGTATACCAAACGTTCACCCAGGTCACCAAATCGCCCGACCGAGTCCGCTTCTGGCTCGAGTCCATCGGTAACAAGGGGCAGGGCCCAGTTCAGCCAAAAGGCTTACATTCATGCACAAGTACGTTCCAATCATTCAATCTTTGAAAATTTCACATTTATTTAGGTCGAGTGCGATAAAGTACACACTCGCCTAGAAAACTCATTTTGGAAATCATTGAAAGCACTTAACACGTTATCAAACAATAATACAAGTCATGAAGTCAAGAAAATACAACAAACAAGGAACACTCACCGAATTATGCAAAATAACGTCCAAAATGTCCTATCGGATCTTACCCTCGGTCACCGAGAAAACCTATGATTCGACGAGAAAGAATATTACAATTCATCTAGCAAAACAAGTAAGTGGAATCAAGGAACTCAACTAGTTACGAGTAAAACGGATAGAGGTGACTTTAAAGTGAAAATAAAGCCATTTGGATCTGTGGACGAAAACAACTAGGGTGTCATAAACCAAACTCAAAGGGTTATAACAGTTCCAATGGAAAACACTTGAATCAAAGTCAAGTCGGAATCCAACCAGATAGGCTCAGAAGTATTATTTTTCGGAATCGTTTATGTGGTTCAAAATCAATATACATTCAAGTAGGTATTATGGCCTACATGTCTTGACTGAGAAAACCTTAGGTCATACCTCGATATTTTGGTATGAAGTAGTAAATAAATATTTGAAGGTTCAAATGGAAAAGGTATCATGTTTTAAGATGAAAAAGGGCAAAGCATTTGCCAAACGAAAATATACAAGGTCAAATAGAAGCTTAGCCCTTGAGCGAAAATTTGGGCAGCACGCCCTTTGTATTTTCCTATTTTCAGCCATTTATGGCTTCATTATTTTTCTTATTCAAACCCAAAGGTACACACACAACAATTTAATTTCAATAGCCGTTCAGTAAGCTCCAAGTAGTACCAGTACAATTCAAGCTAGGGAAAAGTCTGGAAATGAAAGTTAAGCTCTAAACCATAAAATAGTTTTTGACATCATTTTGTGGTTTTGGTACCATTGGCACTACGATTATCAGATGGAGGTGCAAGATACACCGTTTCGAAGCTAAGAGATAGTGACACAATGTTGAACAAGGCTACTCAGTCCAGTTTCTAGTGCAATCAGGTCAAAACTTCAATATACTAAACCAGAACTGCAACAAAAAAAAAAGGTTCACCAACCGCATTCTGGTTCAAACATCATTAGTCAGGCTACCTAAGTCCAAATCAAGTGATTACAAAGCTATCCGAAAGCTAAGATACAAGGATACAATTCTTCAGAAGACATCAACAACCAAATCAGAAGCATTCCCAATCAAATTAGCCAATCACAGAAGCAATTCTCAAGTTCGGGTAGAAACAGGGCAGTAGGGGTATTTCAGTCTTTTCACAAGCTAGGTTGCTCCGATTGACCTGAAATTTTGTAGGAATCTCTAAAATATCATTTCCTACAACTTTCATGTTTTAATTCAAGGCTAATTCGGCCTCTAACTATGACGAACAGTGCCAGGCAGAATTGGGGAAAATAAAACCCTAATCTGGAAATTTTTGCTTCAAACCAGAAATTTTCCACTAATCATTACAATTATCATACCAAAGCTTCATTCTAACCCATACTAGCCCATAATACATGGCTAATCAACATTAAACATATAAAACAGAAAAATTATGCATAAAATCAAAAATTCATCTAACACCACCAAAAGTCATGAAAACACCCACAAGATCACCTCCTTAACTCCCACAAGCCACTAATCGACTATTATTAAGAGCAAAAGGAAATTGTCTAGAGAATTTACCTTGAAACTTGAGGAAAGATGATAGCCTTGGGTTTCTTTTACAAGAATCACTCCACCAAGACCTTTGTTCTTCCTTAGATAACACTCTTATGGAAGGGTTTGCGATTCTATCGGTTGAAACTCCAAATTTTAGCAAGAAATGGAATGAAAATTTGAAGGTTCTCTCTTGGTTTTTCTCCTTACAAGAGCCGGCCAACAAGCTAGAGAAATGAAGTTGTTTTTGGTCAATTTTTTGGTTAAATTGGTAAAGTAAGAAATTGGTCAAAGTCCAAAGGTTAACCACTAAGTGACACTTGTCACTATAATTAATGCATGACTATCCTTTTGTCTCTCCACTCTCATCCATATAACAACCTTCAATTATCTCTTAACACCTGGTAAAATAAATTCGGTATCCAAAACTTAACCTAACTGGCCGAATTTTTCCGAACTTTCCGCACTAGCGGGTCCCATGTCCGGTATACGTTCTTAATTTCCCAAAACCTAACCGATACAAGAAAATCATCTAAAAAAGAATATTAACTCATAAAAATTATCTAGCAATTTTCCTAATAAAGAAAATGCAGAAAATATGCCATTAAATAGAATAAAACCAAGAAAATGAGAAAATTACGGGGTCTCACATGGTAACTTTACTAAAATCAGATTTTTGACCAAAGTTCATTCATTTTCTTGTCTCCTCTGGCCGAAATTAGTGAGAGAGAAACCAAGAGAGTTCTTCATCTTCCACTTAAATTTCTTGCCCAAATCTTGAGTTTCAACCGATTAATTTGCAAACTACTCCATAAAACTTACTTCCCAAGTAGTTTCCAAGGTGTTTGTGGAGTTATTTTGGAGGACAAAGCCTAAGCTACCATCTTTCATAGGGAGATAAGGTATTTTGCCAAGAACCTCTTCTTTACTTCAATTAATTGCTAATTAGTGGTTTAAAGTTGTAGTTTTGGTAGTTTATGAGCATATTTCATGGTTGGAAGTAGTATTATGGAAATTCCAGGTTCGGGTTTTGAATGACCCTATTCTGTCCGGTTTTATTTGAGCATGTTAGAGGCCGAATCAGGCTTAGGTTAAAACATAAAAGTTGTAGAAAATGGTGTTAACTAGCTGTCTGTAAATTTTCACCACAATCAGAACAACATAGCTTATAAAAAGACCGAAATACCCCTGCTTCCCTGTTTCTGTCCGAAACTGATAATCAGCTTATGTAATTGGTTAGTTTGACCATGAATCTAATTGAATTGGTTGTTGATGTCTTCTTAAGAATTATAGACTTGTATCATAGCTTTCAAATGGCTTTAGAATTACCTAAATTGGAGTTGTGTGTGCTGAGATATGAGTGAATGAATCAGGACTGCTAGTTGAATTTCACAGTGAGCTTCGAACTGGAAAATCTGGAGTTGTTTTGGTAAAGTTGACCTAGTTAGGGTGAGAATTGGACTAAGTAGTCCTCATAAAAGTTATAGCTCTTTGTCTTAGTTTCAAAACGGTATAAATTACACCTCAATCTGACAAGCGTAGCCTCGGTTGTGTCCATTACGCGAAACCACGTCAAATCTGTCCTTTTGCTAAACTTCATTTCCGTACATGTCGTTAGCTTGATTTTGTACTTATATGACTTTGAGCCTATGGAATGGCTATTGAAATGAAATGATATTGTGTGTGACTTTGGGATTAATTGATGAAAACAATGAAGCCATAAATTGTGAGAACCCCTAAGTTTCATTTTCTAGGTTTCTCGTATTTTTCATGGCTTGTTTTCTGCATTTTCGTGATTAGAAACATTTCTAGATAATTTTAAGGAGCAGATATAGTTTTTAGATAATTTTGCTAGTATTGAATGGATTTTGAGAAATTAAGTGCGTATACCGGATGTGGGACCCACTAGTGCGAAAAGTTCGGAAAATTTCGGCCAACTAGGTTAAGTTTTGGATATTGGAATTAATTTACCGGGTGTTAAGAGATAAGTAGAGGGTGCTAAGTGGATTGATATAAGAGAGACAAGGTAGGTGAGCAATTAATAAAAGGTGACAAGTGTCACCATAGGAGTGGGTTGACTTTTTTTGAACACTATTCACCCTTTTACCAATTTGGTTAAAATAGCTTAAAAATGACCAAAAATCTTCAAAAAACATCAAGAAGTGGCCGGCCCTCTCTTTCTCTCTTTCTCTCTCTCTTACTCCAAGCACAAGGAAGAAAACACTTCAATCTTGTTCCAAATCATCAAAACCAACCATCCAACCTTGATTTTGCTCCATAAAACCACTTAAGGAAGTGTTGGTGAGTTGTTGTGTGAAGTTTTTTTGAAAGTTAAGGTGACCAATAGCTCTCTCTCTCTTGTTTTTAAGGTATGTTGTGAAGAACCACCCTCCTCCTTTAATTGATGCTTAAATCATGCTTAGTGGTAGTATGAGATACAAGTTTATGGATTATTTCTTGATTTGTGGTTGATATGATGAAGTTTTATTATTTTTGGGGATTTTTCTGTTTTAAAATAAGCATGATTGTGTGGCTATCTATGATGATTATAAATGGTATATAATGACTTTAGGAGGTGGAAAAAGTGATTAATTGCAACCAATTTCTGGTTTGGAAGAAATTTCAGAAAATTAGGCTTCTTGAGGGAGCATTCTGCCTGAATTTTTAGGTCCTAGTTAGAGGCCGAATTGGCCTTTGTTTAAAACATGAAATTTTTAGGGAGTGACATT
Organism: Coffea arabica; assembly: GCF_036785885.1. NCBI lineage: Eukaryota > Viridiplantae > Streptophyta > Magnoliopsida > Gentianales > Rubiaceae > Coffea > Coffea arabica. The sequence goes on along the minus strand of NC_092318.1, from coordinate 17,271,089 downwards.
TTAGAGGTGCCTACAAAATTTCAGGTCAATCGGAGTAGTGTAGAATGAGATAAGTCGAAATTACTATTGCTGTTCTGGTTTTACCCGAATGTAAGAACTACTCCTGTAATTGGTTGTTTTGGCTGGAATTGCTTCCGAATTGGTTGTTGAGGCCTTCTGATGAAATTTATCCCTGTTTCTTAGCTTTCATCTGGTTTTGGAATTTCTGGATTTGGACTTGGAGAGCCTGAGTTATGATGTTTCCGCTAGAATGCATTTTGGTGAATCTGTTTTACGTTTTTGATGTAGTATCTTGCATTTTTGACCTGTTTGTACAAAAAACTGGGTTGAGTGACCTTCTGTGATGTTGTAGCCCTGTCTTTTATCTTCAAAATAGTGGGTCTTGTACCCTCATCCGATAATCGTAGTGAAATTGGTGCCATTACCGCAAAATGAGGACAAAAACTGTTTTTTTTTCAGGGCCAAAGCTAGTTACATTTCCGAAATTTCTGGTTTCCTATAATGTTTGTATATGCTTATGGAACCCTATTGGGGTCATGTTTGGCCTTGGTTTATGACTCGTTATCGAGTCTCATTGTATTTGTTTGCATGTTTTAGGACGTGACCGTGGTGCACAACGTTCCTTTGACGGAAGTGCATGAAACCACATTTGCTAGCTTGGTGAGTGTACTACTCACTGGTGTGCTATTATATGGCTTTGATATTTGAACTTGAGATGTTGAATGTTAATTGATTGAAGTGAGAGTGTACTTTATCGCTCTCACTTATTGTTTCGCATGTTATTGAAAAGTTATTGGAATGTTATATGAAATGTTATATGAAATGAAATACATGACTTGGTGTCGTTTGGACGAGTCTCCAACGACTACAAATGTTATCAATGAGCTCAACCCCATTGGTAATTGATTGAATCGAGCCGGCGAGGGCTTGGTCGTGCCAATTAATGTGCCTTGGGGCAATGTTATATGGAATCTTGTAGTATGATAGACTCTCGATTCCGGTTTACTCGAGTAATACCACAATGCACGTGTTTGGATTTCGGGCCCGGTAGGGGAATGTTAGGTGGAAGGAATGGAAGTAAAGTGGAGTCTATGGTTGGTTACTTGTAAACATTGACGGAGAGTCAATGAAATCCGATCAAGAATGCAATTGAGGAAAAGGGCTCTTGAGAGCCGCCCGTATCCTTTTATCACTACCCTTATTGTGTGCCTTTGTTCACTTTTGACTAATTGAAATGAAAGCTTTATGCTTACATGAACTTGGTTGATAGAGTGATAGTCTCTCACTGGGCATATAGCTCACCCCGTTCCTTTTGTTTTCCTTATAGGAATCTGACTGCTTTTGGAATGACTTTTGAATTGGTTGCCGAATGAACTAGATGAATATAGATTTTGAAATGTATAGCTTATGAATTGAAACCTTAAATGTGCCTTTGAGGCCGTTTTCACTTTTCATTTGGCAATCATACATGTATTAACTTTTGCGTGACTTTCCTATGCCATTTTGGCTTGTAAATGCTAAATGTTACGCTGTTTATGTCTTTTGATGTTTGATTGGGTTGCGGACAGGTTCGGTTTCCAAACAGCAAAAGAAAAAAAATTTGGTGAGAACTGCCTGGCCTGAATCCGGCCAGGAATCCGGCCAGAAACTGGCCGGATTGTCGGCCGGATTGCCTGGGAAAAATTTTGAATCCGGGCTGTTAGCTACTAGACAGTATCATCGCCAAGAATCCGGCCGGATTCCACTATTCCAGGCACTATTCATCGTTTTCGTTTTTTGTATTTTGTTTATTTTGGTACTTGTGGCTTGTCCGAGTGCGCTTTTAGTTTCCCGAAACGTTTTAGATCGCGTGTAACTGCCCGTTAGTCCTGGCGAGAGTTGGGCAGGCAGTCCGCTAACCCCTTTGGTTCGCCTTAGGGGAAGGTGAGGCTGTCACATAAATGGCTGGAAAAATAGGTAAATACAAAGGGCATGCTGCCCAAATTTTCGCTCGAGGGCTAAGTTTCTACTTGAACTTGTATATTTTCGTTTGGCAAATACTATGACCGTTTTTCCATCTTAAAACATGGTCGTTCTTCAATTGGAAACTCCAAATGTTTACTTACTCTTACCCAAATAAAAAGGAGTGGTTTTGGGTTTTCTTGGGTATTTTGTCCTCCCTTTTACGTGAATTTCATTAAGACATTTAGTCTATAATATCTACTTGAATAGGAGATGATTTTGAACCATATAAACGATCCCAAAAACAGTATTTCTTAGCCTATCTAGCTGGATTCCGACTTGCCTTTGGTTCAAGTGTTTCTATTTGAAAATTTTATAACCCTTTTGAGTTGGGTTTTATGTTTGGACGATGAAACCCTAGTTATTTTTGTCCACGGGTCCAAATGTCCTCGTTTCACTTTAAAGTCTTTTTATACGTTCCACTCATCATTTGTCGAGTTTCTTTGATTTCACCTAATTGTTTGCGCTAGATGAGCTGTAATATTCTTTCTCGTTTAATCTTAGGTTTTCTTGGTGACTGAGGATAATATCCGGAAGGATATTTTGCACGTTGTTTTGCGTACATAGGTGAGTGTTCCTTGTTTGTTATATTCTCCTTGACTTCATGACTTGTTGTTGTTTGATAGTGTGTTAAGTGCTTTCAAGGATTTTCAAAATGAATTTTCTAGGCGAGTGTGTACTTTATCGCGCTCGACCTAAATGAAACGTGAAATTTTAAAGGATTTAATGATTAATACATTAGTTGTGCATGATGTAAGCCTTTTGGCTGAACTGGGCCCTGCCCTTCGTTACCGATCGACTTGAGCCAGAAGCGGACTCGATCGGGCGATATGGTGACCCTGGGTGTGAACGTTGGTATACTCGAGTATTACCTTGTAGGTTGGTGGAGCCTGGCCAACGTCCAACGTCCAGGAGGGGGTGAATGAAATAAACGAACGAACAAACGAGGGTTTTACTTACAAAAAAATGTATTTTCAAATGATTGGAGGAATAATGGAAATGACAGGAGAACGAACGAACAAACGAATATATGGCTCCCTGTGAGCCCGTATCCTTTTAATGTATGTGTTATTATCACTTTCCATTGTAAATGTTTCTTGATTTATTGATGCTCTATGTTCATTGTAGGAATTAATTGTTTGTTTATGTGTTCGGAACCTCACTGAGCTTATAGCTCATCCCTTTAGTTTTGTTTTCCTTAGCAGGGGAAGGCGAGCAAGGACGAGAGCTCTGTATAGACTAGCTTGGTCTAGTTCTTTGATTTTGTAATAGTTCTCGCCCTAGTGCTTGGCACGGGCTGGTTGTATGGTGAATGGAGAACCTTTGTATATTCGACGTGTATACATTCTTTTGAGATAGTGATGTATATAAGTTTTGCTTTAAGTTTGGATCGTTGATGTGCTTATTCTTGTGGTTTTATTTTGATTGTTGCTTGAGGTACGACTGAGTCCCGGCGAGAGTTGGGCAGGCGGTCCACCAAACCCTTTGGTTCGCCTTAGGGGGAGGTGGGGCTGTCACAGTGCGGCTGGCCCAGATGGTTTCTCGGGTAAGTTTTTTACGTGTGCATGGGATATTGTGACGGAGGATGTCCACGCGGTTGTAGTAAGTTTTTTCTGTAGGGAGGTGCTGCCCAGGAGTATCTTTTCTACCTCAATAGTGTTGATTCCGAAGGTCCAGTCTCCTCAAGATTTTACCCAATTCCATCCGATTAGCTTGTGTAACTTTATCAATAAGGTGATTTCCAAGCTCTTGTCGGGTAGACTAGCATGAATTTTGCCTAAGATTATTTCACCTCAGCAGAGTGGCTTTGTGAAAGAAAGGCATATGTCTGATACTTTTCTGCTGGCTCAGGAACTTCTCTCTGGAATTCGGCATTCTCATCGGGGAGGGAATATGGTGTTGAAGTTGGACATGGCCAAGGCGTACGATCGTGTCTCATGGCTCTTATTGTTGCAAGTGCTGCATCGATTTGGTTTCACAGAGAGGTGGATTGATATGATTTGGCGTTTAATCTCCAATGTTTGGTTTTCGGTCCTTTTTAACGGTTCCCCTTGTGGCTTTTTCCAGTCAACTCGGGGGCTACGTTAAGGTGACCACATCTCGTCGGCTCTTTTTGTTAGTAGGGAAGAGGTCTTATCTAGGCTACTGAACTCACTGGTAGGCCAGAGAGGCTTTTGTCCATTTAATGCCCCTCGAAATGTCCTGTCATCACGTATCTCGCTTATGCAGATGACGTAATTGTCTTTTGTAGCGGGGTTAAGAGTACTTTGCAACAGGTTATGAGGGTACTGGAAACGTATTGTGGTACGTCTGGGCAACAGATTAACTGTCAAAAGAGTTTCTTTATTTGTGACAGCCCCACCTTCTCCTAAGGCAAACCAAAGGGGTTAGCGGACTGCCTGCCCAGCTCTCGCCAGGACTAACAGGACCATTTAAAGCAATCTAAAACATTTCGGAACATACAAACGCGCGTAAACAAGTTAAAATAGCATACAAAAGTTATCCCATAAGTTTATACAAGTACGGTTTGCAAATTACAACTCAACATTTTGGTTGGATCAAAATACACTTAGGGTTTTGCCCAAAAGGAGCTATTTCAAAATACATTTACATAAGCTCAACTCGGCAATCAACATTCATGGCCTTTCCAAAAGCATTCAATTTCCTGTAAGGAAAACAAAAGGAATAGAGTGAGCTTACGCCTAGTGAGATACTACCACTCAAGCAGCAAGGTTCATATAAGCATAAAGTTTTTCATTCCAATTCATCAAAAGTAAGCCAATAGCACACATCAATAGAGTTAATAAAAGAATACGGGCGGCTCTCAAGAGCCCCTTTCCTCGCTTGCGTTCTTGATCGGACCTCATTGACCCTCCGTCAATGTTTAAGAGTAATCAACCGTAGGTTCCACATTACTTCCATTCCTTCCACCCAACATACCCCTACCGGGCCTGAACTCCAAACAGTAGAAATTTGGTAATACTCGAGTATACCGGAATCAAGAGTTTCACTACTACAAGATTCCATATAACAGTCCCCATGGCTCGTCAACTTTCACGACCAAGCCCTCGCTGGCTCGATTCAATCAACTACCAATGGGGTTGAGCTCAGTAGTAACAATAAAAGCCGTTGGATCCTCGTCCAAACGACACCAAATCCAATTTTCCATGTACATTTCAAGTACCACATTGAAACAGTAAACAGTCGTATATAATACAAAAAGGAGTGAGGGCGATCAAGTACACCCTCACTTTAATCAGTTTCAACAGTTCAAATAAGCCTTTAAGGCATCAAGTTCAATATAGTAAAGCCACATTGTAAACAAACAAGTGAGTAGTACACTCACCAAGCAAGCAAATGATATTTCATATACTTCCGCCCAAATAGCGTCTTGAACCACCGTCCCATCCTAAAACATTCAAATAAGCACAATAAGACTCGATTACAAGTCATAAACCAATTCTGCATACTACCAAAATAAGGTTCCATTAGAATGTATAAGTGCTAAAGTAAGCTAGGGAAATCCGGGAATGAAGTTAAGTTCTAAACCCCAAATAATAGTTTTTGACATCATTTAGCGGTTTTGGCACCATTGGCACTACGATTATCGGATGGAGGTGCAAGATACACCGTTTTGAAGCTAACAGCTAGGGCTACAAGGTTACAGAAGGTCACTCAGTCCAGTTCAAAGTGAAACTAGGTCAAAAATTCAGTATACTAAACCAGAACCGCAAAAATAGGTGAACAAACCGCATTCTGGTTAATGAACCGTAATTCAGGCTACCTAATTCCAAATCAAGTGATTCCAAATCCATCCAAAAGCTAAGACACCAGGATACATTTCTTAAGAAGACATCAACAACCAAATCAGAAGTATTCCCAACCAAATTAACCAATTACAGAAGCAATTATCAAGTTCGGGTAGAAACAGGGCAGCAGGGGTATTTCAATCTTTTCATAAGCTACGCTACTCCGATTGGCCTGAAATTTTGCAGGCATCTCTAAAATATCATTCCCTACAACTTCCATGTTTTAATCCAAGGCTAATTCGGCCTCTAACTATGATGAACAGTACCAGACAGAATGAGGGGAAATGAAATCCTAACTTCCAAAATTTCTTTCCAAAGCAGAAATTTTCTGCAATTAACCACAATTTACACCTTCTAGCTTCATTCAAGATCATTTCCAATCATCATCCATGGCCACAACATATGAATCATATTAAAACAGAAAAATCATGAATAATTATAAAATTTCACCAACTTCAACCAAAATCATGATATAATCCACCAAATCACCTCTTAGGCTACCACAAGTCGTTAATTAGACATCATTAGATAGAGGAGAGGGGTTCCTTAACCACTCACCTTAGTAACCAAAGGAAAAGAGCAACTTGACACCTTAATCCTCCAAACAACTCCACTAATCACCTCACAACCACTCACTTAAGGGTTTTTATGGAGTAAATGCAAGATCAAACGGTTGGTTTGTTGGATTTGAACAAGAGTGAAGCAAGAATTTGGAGAGCTTTCCTTTCTTTCTTCCTTGAAGTTGGCCGGCCACAAGAAGCTTGGAAATGAAGATAATTTTGGTAATTTTTTATTTATTTGGTCAAATGGTAAAAAGGTGAATAGTAGTCAAAAAGGTAAAACTAATCTCCAAGTGACACTTGTCATTTCCTTAATGCATCTCTATCTCTTTGTTCCTCTCACACCAATTCACTTGGTAACCTCTACTTATCTCATAACACCCGATAAATTAAACCCAGTATCCAAAACTTAACCTAACTGGTCGAATTTTTCTGAACTTTTCGCACTAGTGGATCCCACGTCCAGTATACGCTCTTAATTTCTCAAAAACGAACCGATACTAGAAAAATCATCTAAAAACTATATTTACTAAATAAAATGCAGAAAACATGCCAGTAAACCGAATAAAACCTAGAAAATGAGAAAATTACGGGTTCTCACACTCTCTCCCCCTTAAAAGAATTTCGCCCTCGAAATTTCTCACATTAACTCACGAAAAGTTCGGGGTATTTCTTTTGCATTTCTTCTTCCATCTCCCAGGTAGCTTCCTCTACCCCGTGGTTTCTCCACAGTATCTTAACCAACGGAATCTGCTTGTTTCTCAGCTCTTTGACTTTCCGGTCAAGCACTTGGACAGGTTTCTCTTCGTAAGCAAGCGATTCGTCTACGTCGATCTCCTCTGGTTGTAAGATATGGGATGGGTCGGGATAGTATTTCTTTAGCATCGAGACGTGGAAGACGTCGTGAATTTGAGAGAAACTGGATGGCAGCTCTAACCGTTACGCTACCGTACCTATTCTTTGGAGAATCTTGTAAGGTCCGACGAACCTCGGTTGGAGCTTCTTTCCTCTACCTGCTGTGATGCTCCATAATGGTGTGACTTTAAGAAACACATGGTCTCCAACTTTGAACTCCAAGTCTTTTCTTCGATTATTTGCGTAGATCTTTTGTCGGCTTTGAGCTGTTTGGAGTCGTTGCCGTATCAACTTGACCTTTTCTCGAGTTTCCTCCATCCAAGGAATAGTTGCTGGATCTAGCGCCTTTCTCTCGCCAATTTCGTCCCAGTAAATCGGTGACTGGCATTTTCATCCGTATAGTGTCTCGTATGGAGCCATTTGAATCGACGAATGGTAGCTGTTGTTGTACGCAAACTCTACTAAGGTCATGTGTTGACCCCAGTTGCCTCCAAAATCCAGAATGCAAGGCCGTAGCATGTCCTCGAGAGTTTTGATTGTCCGCTCTGATTGTCCATCCGTCTGAGGGTGATAAGTCGTGCTCAAGTTGAGTTTGGTCCCCAGAGTTTCTTGGAATTTCTGCCAAAATCGAGATACGAAACGGGGATCTCTATCGGAGACGATGCTCACAGGAACACCATGTAGTTTCACTATCTCGTCCATGTACAGTTGGGCCAACTTGTCCAGGGAATACTTCATGTTTACCGGCAAGAAATGGGTCGACTTGGTTAATCGATCGACGATCACCCAAACGGCATCGTGTCCTCGTTGCGTTCGCGGAAAACTTGAAACGAAATCCATTGTGATGTTCTCCCACTTCCACTCAGGTATCTCAAGGGGTTGTAACAGACCCGATGGTTTTTGATGCTCTGCTTTCACCTGTTGGCAAATGAGACATTTCTGCACGTACAAAGCGATTTCCTTTTTCATATTGTCCCACCAATAGGTTCCTTTCAGGTCCTGATACATCTTGCTACTACCCGGATGGTTTGTATACTTGGACCGATGGGCTTCCTCTAAAATCTCCGTTTTCAACGATTCATCCTTCGGCACCACCATTCGGTTCTGGTATTTTAAAATACCCTCAGGACTAAAGTTGAAATCCGTTGTTTCTCCTTTTTCCACTTTCTCTCCCCACTTCTGTACCATTAAATCCTCCTTTTGCGCTTCTTTAATGCGTCCCAGTAGAGTGGAGGTCACTTTAACATTGCCAAAACTCACCTTATGACTCCCAAGGTAGGGTTTTCACTCATAAACGGATTCTAACAAATCCCACTCTTTGATCACCAACCCTGCTATTTGAACCTTACGACTTAAGGCATCGGCTACCACGTTTGCCTTCCCCGGATGGTAGTTAATTGTGCAGTCGTAATCTTCCAGAAATTCCATCCACCGTCGTTGCCTCATATTCAGTTCCTTTTGGGAGAAAAGATACCTAAGGCTTTTATAGTCTGAGTACACCTCGAATGTTACCCCATATAGGTAGTGTCTCCACTTTTCCAGTGCGAAAACAACGGCGGCTAGCTCCAGATCGTGGGTCGGGTAATTCTGCTTGTGGAGTTTTAACTTCCTAGAGGCAAAAGAGATCACATTACGGTTCTGCATTAAAACACAGCCCAGGCCTTCTCGCGACGCATCAGTAAACACAGCAAATCTGTCCACTCCGTTAGGCAAGACTAGCACTGGAGCAATGGTCAATCTTTTCTTTAACTCTTGAAAACTCGTCTCACATCGGGCATTCCATACGAACCGACCATGTTTCTTTGTCAGGTCAGTTAAAGGACCTGCTAATTTGGAGAAGTCTTTAATGAAACGTCGATAATACCCAGCCAGCCCTAGAAAACTGCGGATCTCTGCCGGGTCAACCGAGATGCCTTCTTGGGAGATCACATGCCCTAGGAAACTGATTTTCTCCAGCCAAAACTCACACTTACTGAACTTGGCGTGCAACTGATGCTCCCTTAGAGTCTGTAACACCACTCTCAAATGCTGCTCATGCTCCTCGCGAGTTTTGGAGTAGACCAAGATGTCATCAATGAAGACCACGACAAATCGATCCAAGTAGGGTTTAAAAACCCTATGCATTAAGTCCATGAAGACGGCAGGAGCATTAGTTAATCCAAAGGGCATAACTGCGAACTCGTAATGGCCATATCTCGAGTTGAAGGTGGTTTTTGGAATATCCTCTCTCCTAATCAACAACTGGTAATACCCCTGTCGGAGGTCCAGTTTCGAGAAGACTACCGCTCCTTGCAACTGGTTGAACAACTTATCAATGTGGGGCAGTGGATACTTATTCTTAACCGTGACGTTGTTCAGGCCCCGGTAGTCAATACACATCCTCAAAATTCCATCCTTTTTCTTCAAAAACAAGACAGGAGCTCCCCAAGGAGATCCACTCTCTTGAATGAATCCCCGCTCCAGAAGGTCTTGTAATTGCAACTTTAGCTCCTTGAGCTCTGCAAGGGCCATTCGGTATGGGGTTTTTGAGATAGGTGAGGTTCCAGGTAGCAGGTCTATCTTGAATTTTATCTCTCTTTCCGGAGGTAGAGCTACTAACTCATCAGGGAATACATCCGAAAATTCCCTTACAATGGCCACGTCTTCCACCTTTAACTTATCCGTGGGGGTGTTAATCAGAAAGGCTGAAAATCCTTGCGCCCCTCTACTTAGTAGTTTCCTAGCCCGAATGCCCGAAATCAAAGCAGATGAGGCTAACCTACCCCTCATGTCCAACCTTAAGGTTGCCTCACAAGGAATGAGGAATTCAACCACTTTCGTTTTACAATCTAGTTAGGCATTATACTTGGCTAGCCAGTCCATACCCAAGATCACATCATACCCCATAATGGACAAGCTTATCAGGTCCCCTAACAATCTCTTCTCTCCTACCCACACTTCACAATCCCTATAAACCATACTAGTAACCAAACGTTGATTCCCCGTAGGTGTACTAACTTCTAGGTCGTATGGTAAACTAGCAGGTTTTATATCGATGCCACACATGAAATCAGGGTTAACAAAGGAATGAGTGGCACCAGGATCAATTAAAACTTTGGCAAAACGGTGGAAGATAGGGATCGTACCATCTACGACCTCCGAGGAATCTGGGACCTGTTGGGTCTCTAACGAATAAACTCGAGCTGGCACCTTAGGTTTGGACCCATCTCCCTTAGCTGGTCCAGCATTGGTCCTCGGCAGTGGTTGGATCCCTTTTTCATCTTGTTTTACGACCGGGCAAGTGGCCAACTGGTGGTCTGCTCTTCCGCAACGCAGACATTTGCCCTCCTTCCTCCAGCAATTATCCTCGGAGTGATTCGGCTTTTCGCAATATCCACAAGGCCCACGGGACGCCGAACCGGAACTCTTGTGAAAGTTTCCGCCTTGGCCTCTCCCAGCCGAGCCACTCCTGGACTGAGCCCCTCTGCCAAAACCCAACTGTCGTCCACCTCCCGTTCCTCGTCCAAACTTGGAAGGGGTACCTTTATCCCCTTGCCCCGAACTGCTTCCAGGAAAGCCGCGCTTCTTTGCCTGGAAGTTCCTTACTTGTAACCTAGCGCTTTCGACCCGTTGGGCCTTCTCCACGACCTCGCTAAAAGCATTGATTTGAGCCACTGCGAGGTCCTTCTGGATTTCGACATTCAAGCCTTGGATGAAACGCCTGATCCGCCGTTGCTCGGTCATGATCAGCTCAGGAGCAAATTTGGACAGGCGGGTGAATTGGCTCTCGTACTCCGCCACAGACTGAGCCCCTTGGCGGAGTCGGATAAACTTATCTTCCTGCCTCTCCTGAACTAGAGGAGGGAAGAATTTCGCGTTAAATTCTCTCATAAAATTTACCCAAGTCCTGGGCGTTTGTTTCCGTTCCCACTTTTGCCGAATAACGTTCCACCAGGAACGGGCCGCCCCTTCTAGCTGGAAAACGGCAAAAGTCACCTGCCGTTCTTCGGTGTAGTGCAAGGCCGCAAAAATATCGACCATCTTCTCAAGCCACCTTTTGGTGACATCTGGGTTGGGCCCCCCAATAAACTTGGTTGGAGCAAACTTTTGGAATCATTCAAGTGCCCTATCGTCATTTTTGACGTGGTTGCCAGGGTTTCCAGGATTAGGATTAGGGTTCTGACCCTGTTGCTGCACCACTTGTGCCAGCAGGTTGGTCATTTGCTGCATAGCGGCAGCTATTTGCATGTTGGGGTCAACCCTTGGTTCAGGATTGGGTCCAGATGAGGTTTTTCCGGCACCCCTGTCCGGCGTGGGTTGCCTACTCCCGCGCCCACGTCCCCCATCCACTACGTGTTCCTTCCATGATATCTATTAATCTAGCAAAAAGTAACTGGAGCAATAAGTTATAGCAAATAAGAACCCCAAAACTTTAATAACCAAACAGGTATATACATTCAAAACAAGTCAAACAAGGCACATAACAGCAAGCAGTCAAGTCAGGTACAGTCAAGTCAAGTACAAACATAGTCAATCCATGAGGGAATGGCCTCCTCAAAAGAAATATATACATAGCTACTCCAAACGTACAAAATGACTAGCTAAGGCTATTTTCCCTATCCGCCCTATATACAGAAAACAAAACTATCCCAAAAGACCCTAGGAGTCGAGACCTAGTCCGTCGGTGGGCTAGTAGACCTACCCGACGGGGTGGATCCAACCCCAGCCCCGGGCCCCGCACATGAGGCCTCGTCACTCTGGTCATCGAGCACATCGGCGCAGAGGTTCAAGATCGACGCGGCTCGCACCCTAACCTTCCGCGCTCGCTTAGTCTCACCCTCAAGTGCCTCCCTAAGCTGAGTGCACAGGTCATCCACCCGATCCTCTACCTCAAGCACATCGTACTCTAAATCCTTGATTCGTTTGGCTTGTTTCTCATTATCCGCCCTCAACTGATTCACCTCGATCTCAAGCCTAGAATTATTTGCGGCCAACTCCATACGTTCCTCTGCACGGCCAACACTAAGGCATTAGGGTAGGCGTACGTGTGTCGACACTCGCAACGTCGGAAGCGGTTAGCCGGGCTCCAACGTACAAAGGCCCCTTTGGGCCGGATCTGGTACGGAATCACCGAAAGCACCCCCTGCGGTCGCTCCCCAGTAGGGCTATCACTAAGCTCACCACTTCCGTCCATCATACACCAAAAGAATAATTAGCATCAATAATCTTAACGGACACAATCAAAAGAATCCTCAAGTCGAGCACTTCTAACACGCCCAGGCCAATTCAAACCTAGGCTCTGATACTACCTGTGATAGCCCCACCTTCCCCTAAGGCGAACCAAAGGGGTTAGCGGACTGCCTGCCCCACTCTCGCCAGGACTAACGAGACCGTTTAAAGCGATCTAAAACATTCCGGAACATACAAACGCGCGTAAACAAGTCAAAATAGCATACAAAAGTTATCCCATAAGTTTATACAAGTACGGTTTGCAAATTACAACTCAACATTTTGGTTAGGTCAAAATACACTTAGGGTTTTGCCCAAAAGGAGCTATTTCAAAATACATTTACATAAGCTCAACTCGGCAATCAACATTCATGGCCTTTCCAAAAGCATTCAATTTCCTGTAAGGAAAACAAAGGAATAGAGTGAGCTTACGCCCAGTGAGATACTACCACTCAAGCAGCAAGGTTCATATAAGCATAAAGCTTTTCATTCCAATTCATCAAAAGTAAGCCAATAGCACACATCAATAGAGTTAATAAAAGAATACGGGCGGCTCTCAAGAGCCCCTTTCCTCGCTTGCGTTCTTGATCGGACCTCATTGACCCTCCGTCAATGTTTAAGAGTAACCAACCGTAGGTTCCACATTACTTCCATTCCTTCCACCCAACATACCCCTACCGGGCCCGAACTCCAAACAGTAGAAATTTGGTAATATTCGAGTATACCGGAATCAAGAGTCTCACTACTACAAGATTCCATATAACAGTCCCCATGGCTTGTCAACTTTCACGACCAAGCCCTCGCTGGCTCGATTCAATCGACTACCAATGGGGTTGAGCTCAGTAGTAACAGTAAAAGCCATTGGATCCTCGTCCAAACGACACCAAATCCAGTTTTCCATGTACATTTCAAGTACCACATTGAAACAGTAAACAGTCGTATACAATACAAAAAGGGGTGAGGGCGATCAAGTACACCCTCACTTTAATCAGTTTCAACAGTGCAAATAAGCCTTCAAGGCATCAAGTTCAATATAGTAAAGCCACATTGTAAACAAACAAGTGAGTAGTACACTCACCAAACAAGCAAATGATATTTCATATACTTCCGCCCAAAGAGCGTCTTGAACCACCGTCCCATCCTAAAACATTCAAATAAGCACAATAAGACTCGATTACAAGTCATAAACCAATTCTGCATACTACCAAAATAAGGTTCCATTAGAATGTATAAGTGCTAAAGTAAGCTAGGGAAATCCGGGAATGAAGTTAAGTTCTAAACCCCAAATAATAGTTTTTGACATCATTTAGCGGTTTTGGCACCATTGGCACTACGATTATCGGATGGAGGTACAAGGTACACCGTTTTGAATCTAACAGCTAGGGCTACAAGGTTACAGAAGGTCACTCAGTCCAGTTCAAAGTGCAACTAGGTCAAAAATTCAGTATACTAAACCAGAACCGCAAAAATAGGTGAACAAACCGCATTCTGGTTAATGAACCGTAATTCAGGCTACCTAATTCCAAATCAAGTGATTCCAAATCCATCCGAAAGCTAAGACACCAGGATACATTTCTTAAGAATACATCAACAACCAAATCAGAAGTATTCCCAACCAAATTAACCAATTACAGAAGCAATTATCAAGTTCGGGTAGAAACAGGGCAGCAGGGGTATTTCAATCTTTTCATAAGCTACGCTACTCCGATTGGCCTGAAATTTTGCAGGCATCTCTAAAATATCATTCCCTACAACTTCCATGTTTTAATCCAAGGCTAATTCGGCCTCTAACTATGATTAACAGTACCAGGCAGAATGAGGGGAAATGAAATCCTAACTTCCAAAATTTCTTTCCAAAGCAGAAATTTTCTGCAATTAACCACAATTTACACCTTCTAGCTTCATTCAAGATCATTTCCAATCATCATCCATGGCCACAACATATGAATCATATTAAAACAGAAAAATCATGAATAATTATAAAATTTCACCAACTTCAACCAAAATCATGATATAATCCACCAAATCACCTCTTAGGCTACCACAAGTCATTAATTAGACATCATTAGATAGAGGAGAGGGGTTCCTTAACCACTCACCTTAGTAACCAAAGGAAAAGAGCAACTTGACACCTTAATCCTCCAAACAACTCCACTAATCACCTCACAACCACTCACTTAAGGGTTTTTATGGAGTAAATGCAAGATCAAACGGTTGGTTTGTTGGATTTGAACAAGAGTGAAGCAAGAATTTGGAGAGCTTTCCTTTTTTTTTCCTTGAAGTTGGCCGGCCACAAGAAGCTTGGAAATGAAGATAATTTTGGTAATTTTTGGTTTGTTTGGTCAAATGGTAAAAAGGTGAATAGTAGTCAAAAAGGTAAAACTAATCTCCAAGTGACACTTGTCGCTTCCTTAATGCATCTCTATCTCTTTGTTCCTCTCACACCAATTCACTTGGTAACCTATACTTATCTCATAACACCCGGTAAATTAAACCCAGTATCCAAAACTTAACCTAACTGGCCGAATTTTTCCGAACTTTTCGCACTAGTGGTTCCCACGTCCGGTATATGCTTTTAATTTCTCAAAAACTAACCGATACTAGAAAAATTATCTAAAAACTATATTTACTCATAAAAATTATCTAGAAATTTTTTCGAATAAAGAAAATGCAGAAAACATGCCAGTAAACCGAATAAAACCTAGAAAATGAGAAAATTACGGGTTCTCACATTATTGTTCAGGATGTCTTGAGCTCCTCTCGTAGACGTGTGGTGTCACAAATTTCTGGCTTTCATGCCAAGTCACTCTCACTTAAAAATCTTGGTTGTACTCTCTATTCTGGGCGAAGTAAAAGTAGCCACTTCTCGGAGATCCGTACATCAGTTGCAAGTAAAGTTTTGACGTGGAAGGAGAAGCTATTGTCTCCTGAAGTGCGTTGTTCTTAATCAGGAGCGTCTTATCTGTGGCGACCCCACTTCCTCCTAAGGCGAACCAAAGGGTTGGCGGGCCGTCTGCCCAGCTCTCGCCAGGACTCACGCAAGCATTCTAACCAAATCCTTTCGCAGAATAACCTAATCTATTACAAAAAAATTCCTCCGAAGTAGGCCGTCACTAAAACCACGTTAACTTCAGAGATAGCAGTAATTTAAAATAGCCAATCGACGGCTCCTAAAAATCTCACGCACTACGAACTGCGGAATAGAATCGTACCGTCCCGACTAATTAAAATATTCATACAACAAAATACAATAATCAAGCCAAGCATCCAATTTAAGTTTTACCCATCTTCCAGCTTCAAGTGGCAATCCAAAATAAAAAGTACATTATCCAAATTAAACACATTACAGCCCACACAAGTAGTCATAGTATTCAAATACATCTCAAAACGAAACATGGATAAGTTCCAAAGCTTTAAATTTCCAGAACCTGTCAAGGAAAACAAATAAACGTGGGGTGAGCTAAAGCTCAGTGGTGCCCCAAAACATGCATCTAAATAAACAAATAACAAGAAGCAATATTGACTAAGGTAACCAAGTAGGAAAATGGATAACAACACAAGGTAGGATACAGGGGCTCTCAAGAGCCATTTTCCTCGCTTGATCACCATTCATCGTAGTTGACCCTCCGTCAACTCTCACTACTTATAGTCCATGTAGATCCTCTCATTTTACTCCTAACCCGTCACCGTTCTTACCCCTGTCCCGGGCCCGAACGCCAACTAAGGAAGTAGTATACTCGAGATATACCCTTAGGAAATTAGTCGAGGGATTCACCCAACGACATTACTGTAGTTGGATTCGTGAGTCGAGGGATTCACCCAACGACGCAACTACGTTTAGATTCACGAGAAAATGTTTCACGCAAGTCACCACTCGAAAGGCTAGTGCGATAAAGTACACACTGCTCACTTCGATGGATCAGAAACCACTTTTTGGTAATTTTCACATATCAAGTCAAGAAAGCGCTTTAATAACGTAAGCATAGATGTTTGATCCAAATTATAGATGCATTCGAAACAGGAATCCTTTGTTCTGTGACGCCCCACTTCTCTCTAAGGCGAACCAAAGGGTATCCGCGGGATGCCTGCCCAGCTTTCGCCAGGACTCAAGCAATATCCATTCAGGCTTATAGCGGTACTAGAAGTCAACAACCAGAAAAGATAAATACAATTAGTGCGGAAGCGTTTAAGCTTAACGAAATATAACAATCATCCAATCCTTACATCAGGTTTCCATAATACAGCCCAAAATATACAATATCCCAGAAGTCTAGACCAAAGAGTTGGAACCCTATTACAAGAGTACACAAAAGAGAAATTCCTCTGAATCTCACTCCAAGCCCAAATCCTGTTAAGGAAAACAAATCTACAGGGTGAGCAAAACGCTCGTGAGGCCAAGAACACACATGCAAGCACATTGTTCAAGTAAACCCCAATTTAACAAGTAAAGAAACAATATTGCAATAAATAGCAATCCGAGCGAAAAAGTAAACAGAAACAATTCAAGGATATCGGAGCTCTCAGGAGCTAATTTCCACTTGCTTTGCCAATGTCATTCGTATACCTTCCCGCGATGACACTCCGACAACCCGGTCGGTATTTCCATTTCGTAGATCACCACTTACTTCCCTTCGTCCACCGTGCACCTCCCGGGCCCGCAAGACATTTATAAGGCGATACTCCACGAGTATGCCAAGCAAGACCTCTCACTAGGTCAAGCTTATTGATCTCATGGCTCGCCAAGATTCCCGACCAAACCCATGCCGGCTCGTGTAACAGCCCCACTTTCCCCTAAGGCGAACCAAAGGGGTGAGCGGACTGCCTGCCCAACTCTCGCCAGGACTCACGATGCAGACTAGAACTATCTATAGCGATCCGGAACTTACGAACGAGCGTAAAAGAGTCAAAATGGTAAAATAACCCAAAATTTAAAAAAATGAAATCCGAAGTCGGCCATGAATAGTGACTGACCCGTCAGAACCCAACCGAAATAGCCAACAACATTCACATCTGAACTTTAGCGTTTACAAATCAAAATGACATACAAAAGTTTTCAAAAGTTAATATATACACACGGTTTGCCAAATCAAAAGAGAAAACGCCCCAAAAGTACACTTAGGGTTTTAATACATGAGCTGTACAAAAGATATGTTCAACTAGCTCAATTTGGCAGCCATTTGTCAAATCCAGACCAAAAGGGTTTATTTTCCTGTAAGGAAAACAAAAGGAACGGAAAGGGGTGAGCTTGCGCTCAATGAGGTACCAAACAGATAGCATTAAAATCATGGCATTTCACATTTAACAAATCAGATACACATGTCAGATGTAAAGCAAAGGAACCAATGATTCAAATCAGAAGGATACGGGTGGCTCTCAGGAGCCAAATTTCCAGCGCAATACTTGATCCAAACCGGTTGACTCTCCGTCAACGTATATAGAACCAATGCGTCCGTAGACCCCTCTTATCACCGAATTCCGTCCACCAAACACCCCTTTACCGGGCCCGCTCACCTCAAACGAACAAAATGGTAATACTCGAGTATACCCGGAATCAAGGGTCTCAATACCCAAAATCCCCGAACAGACTACCGTGGTTCGTTATCTAATCGTCCAGGCCCTTGCCGGCCCGACTCGATTAACTTAGCCACAGGATTGAGCTCATAGGTCATAGAAATCCGAACAGATGCAGACACAGATAACAGATTCAAATTTTGCATAGTAAATTGGCATATGAACAGACTAGAGAACGAGTGTGATAAAGTACACCCTCGTCTCGAACAAATAAACAGATTGCAGAGCAGAAATCAAGTTAAATAGCAATGGAGGGGAGTGGTACACTCACCGGCTCAACTTCAAAAGTTTTTACTTCAGATTGGCCTTAATCGCCAAGAAACCCTAAAATAATCAAAATAAACCAATTGAAGGTTTCATATCCAAAATCGAGTAAACGGAATGCACAAGTGAGGCTCGACTACACGTCGTACGCCTTGCCCAAAAATACTAATGCAAGGGTGCAAAAACATGATTTTCTTGGAAACAAAAGATAACATGAAGACCTAGGGTCAACAACCCAAAAGCCCTTCATTTCCATCAAAAGGCAAATCCAACTTAAAGAACCAAACGGCCTAGAAAATCGGACAGCATTTCCCCCAAATTTCTTACTTTTCCAGCCATTAAGGCTTCATGATTTCCTCAAATCAGTCCCAAAACCTCACACAAAAGTCATCTCATTTCCCAAAAGCCGTTCACTAGGCTCAAAGCAATACAAGTACAAAAGTTAGCTAGGAAATGACCGGAATAAGAGTAAGCCTTAAAACATGCAAACAAGTACAATGAGACTCGATAACGAATCATAAAGCCATGCCAATCACAACCCCAATAGGGTTTCATATACATATATAAGCATAATAGCAAACCAGAAAATCAGAAAATATAACTCATTTGATCAATCAACAAAAACAGGTTTGGCCTCCGTATGCGGTAATGGCACAAAATGCGCTACGCTTATCGGATGAGGGCGTAAGACCCACCATCTCGAAGCTAAATGACAGGGCTACAACAATGTAGAAGGCCTCTCAGTCCAAATCCTAGCACAACTAGGTCAAATGTGCCAAATACTAAACCAGAATTACCAAAACAGGTTTGCAAAACACACAAAACTCTAATGAACACAACTCAGTCTGTACAAGTCCAAATGCCGAAATTCCAAAGGCATAAGCTAGCTAAGACATCCAGATACATTTCATCAGAAGACACCAACTTCAAAATCCAAACCAATGCCAGTAAAAATAGACAATTACTATCGCAGTTCGTACATTCTGTTCACCCAGAACAGCAACAGTAAAAACGGCATAACTCACTCTACACTACTTCAAATGCCCTAAAATTTTGTAGGCACTTCAAAATCATCAATACCTACAACTTTCATGTTTTGAGCAAAGTCCAATTCGGCCTCTATCTATGACCTAAAATTTCGGACAGAATGTTCAACCAAGAACCCTAATTTTCCAGAAATTCTTCCAAATTCAAAATTGATTGCAATTTCCTATCATATGCACCTACTAGAGCTAAAGCCCCTTATTACCAACCATCAAAAACAACCACACCATCAAGATCATATGAAACCAGAAAATTCATCATAAAATTGAAAACTCCACCAAAACACTTCAAATCAAGAAACAAGTCACATAATCCATCACTTTAGGTCCCATTAAGCACCATATAAGCATCAATAAGTGTAGTAGAATGTTTAATCATCACTTACCTAAGAAATAAGAGAAGAGGAGTTGTAGACCACCCTAGCTCTTCAAGAAAACTTCACCAAACAACCTCTATCACCAACTAGAAAGATTTTTATGGACTAGAAATGGATGTAAGCAAATGTTTTTGGGTGATTTGCACCAAGTAGTAGCTAGAACTTGAAGAGTTTCTTCTTCCTTCCTTGCACAAGAGGTTCGGCCAACAAGAGGTAAGAAATGGTAATTTTTTGTGCATTTTTTAGATATTTAACCAATTTTTGGTAAAAAGTCAAAATAGTGAATAGTTCAAATCAAGAAACAAGTCACATAATCCATCACTTTAGGTCCCATTAAGCACCATATAAGCATCAATAAGTGTAGTAGAATGTTTAATCATCACTTACCTAAGAAATAAGAGAAGAGGAGTTGTAGACCACCCTAGCTCTTCAAGAAAACTTCACCAAACAACCTCTATCACCAACTAGAAAGATTTTTATGGAGTAGAAATGGATGTAAGCAAATGTTTTTGGGTGATTTGCACCAAGTAGTAGCTAGAACTTGAAGAGTTTCTTCTTCCTTCCTTGCACAAGAGGTTCGGCCAACAAGAGGTAAGAAATGGTAATTTTTTGTGCATTTTTTAGATATTTAACCAATTTTTGGTAAAAAGTCAAAATAGTGAATAGTAACTCTTAAGTCAAAACCAATGTAGTGGTGACACTTGTCACCTACATTAATGTAATCTTATCTTTCTTTTTCCTCTCACATCAATCAATCTCACTCTCTACTTATCTCTTAACACCCGATAAATTTTACACAGTATCCGAAACTTAACCTTATTGGCCGAATTTTTCCGAACTTTTCGCACTAGCGGGTCCCACGTCCAATATATATTCTTAATTTTCTAAAAACTCTCCAATACTAGAAAAATTATCTAAAAACTATAATTGCTCATAAAATTTATCTAGAAAATTTTCCGGATACAGAAAGTGCAGAAAACAAATCATTGAAAATAAGAAAACCTAGAAATATAATAAAACCTAGAAATTGGAAAAATTACGGGTTCTCACAGCTCGAGTCCAAGGTCGGCCTATAAGTTTGGGCGTCCCCCATTTTCATTTGAGAGTCGAGGAGATTCACTCCAATGACGTATGTAGCCATAGCATACCATTTCATTACATTCGATCATTCGATCATCTTATTTCATTCAATTAAGTCATTCATAATTCATTCATTTCGTTTGAATCATGAATCATTCATTTCAAATAAGAACGAGTGTGGTAAAGTATACACTCGCCTCCATTTTCAAAATCTCCAAACAATCATAACAATTAAATTTGTATCAAGTATTCATACACTTGACACTCACCAATATAAGTAATGAGGAAGAAATGTCCCTCGGAACTTTAGGCATTCACTGTGGAATCCTCTTGAAGGCCCTCGTGTGCGCCTGAGCAAATAATAATGGACTATCATTCACAAACCCCTACTATTAAAGAAGATCGTACCATAGTACAATCTTAGAAAGTCTCGTGAAACGAGGCTAAATTATCCTAAATCGAGACTCTCAAGTGGGGTTTCAAAGTACACGAAAAATTTAGTTTTCATCTTGGAAATCATGTATAAAATGTTCAAGTAATATCGAAGGAATAAGGAGTACTTGAAAAACTCCATTTCCTTGGAATCCGGAAAATTTCAGTTTTAATATGATACATTAGAAAAATCGTATCTCACGCTTTGCAAGTCAAAAATTGGAAAACTTGGTACCGTTGAAAACCTATTCCAAGGTACTAAAAGTTCATAGAATACACTTTTCCATGATTCCAGACGGAAAGTATTCAAAAATTGGCTCAAAATTGCTGTTTTGAACATGAAGACAGCTTTCGGGGTTGGTTTTTGGCCAACTTTGGAAATTCGGAAAAATTCACCCATTGCGAACTAGCCTTTGAAATTTGGAACCCATTTAGAGTTACAAACAAGGTTTAAAAAAAAGTAAGCGGAATGAAAATCAGAGTTTTGAGCACCGAGATACGGTAGCTCAAAGTTACCCAAATTTCCTTGCTAAACAAGGGTTTTCCAACATCAAGTCATGAACTTTGGAAATTTAGTTGAACCATGAAATGGCCTCAGGATAACACCAAAATTAGCAGTGTAATACTACCATATAAGGATTGTTCGTCTACCAAATTTCATGGAGAAATAAGCACAGAAAGTAGGTTAACAAAACTGTTGAAATCACAAGAAATTCTACGGCTAAGCTGCCTTTGAACTTCCGCTTTGCCATTTCCAAACATTTGGTCAAGGAACATCTCAAACATGGTTCATTGCAGTAGATAATATCCAAAATATGTTTAAGGTACATTCAATAGATGATTTACACTAAGAGCATCAGATAACAAGTCCCAAACCATAGTTAGTTTCAAATCTGTCCAAAAGCATGGTATTCCTACACAAGACTAGATTCAAATTTTGATCATAAATCACTCAATTCAACTCAAAATTGAGTATAGTTGGTGGCGTGGGAAAATAGACTCATAAGGCTACATTTTCTCAGAAGAAACCATTTTCAAAATCCGTCCACAACTAGTCCACATTTGAGCCTCAAGATACAGTTCATGTTCTGCCCTGTAGTGAACAAATGAAATAGGACAGCAAACTTCAAATTTCATTTTATACCAATAAAAAGTTGGGAACGTCTAGTTTCCAGTGCCGCAAACGGCACTTGATTCTAACATCAGAGTTAAATGATGTAGCCGAAACAAAAACACTGCCTGGGTGAATACGGGATTAGTTTCCAGGTTTCTAAGCTTTTGTAAATCCAACATTTGGGTGACCAAATCAAGCTATTTTTCAATGAAACTTTTTACACAACCAATATAACATGTAAACAACATAAACAAGACATTAAAACCTCAAAATTTGGCACAAAAGTGGTCGAACAAACCAGGGACAAAATGGTCACTTTTGACTATAGCACCATTCTTGAGTTTTTACTCATAGCATCACTCATTTCTAGTACAATAAGCACTAAACCAATATTATTTTTATCATCAATCATCAAATTAGTCCTTCCATCAAAAGTGGGAGTTCATATAGCCCACCAAACAAAATCCATCATAAACAAGACTACCCACATGCATGCAAGAATTTATGCGTGTAATTCTACTTCCATAAACCAAAATTTGATGGTCGGATCGTTACCTACTTGTGTGATGAAAAAAGGCAGAATTTTCGGTCCCCTCTTGGCCAAGAAAAACCGTGAAAAGCTCCCCCTTTTTGCAGCTTAATATGATCTCCAAGTATTAAGCTAAGTGTGTGTGAAAGTTGGAATGAATTGGAGGAAGTTTGATGGAGGAATTTGAAGAAGAAAGTTGAAGCTTGGAGTGTTCTTTTCTCTTTGTGTTGCTCGGCTGATGAGAGAGGGAAGAGAGGGCATAAAAATCTGATGGACTAGCTCCTTAGAGGTAACTTAAAGGTTAAATGTTTGGTGCACCAAAGTCAACCGCAAATAATGCGCGTACGCGCGCATTTTGTGTTCGATTCCTCTTAAGTTTGTTTCACTAGTGCACTAAATCTCTAGTACACTTATATTCATATAAATATTATCCACTCTTAATTGTCCCAAAATAAGGGTCTAGAATCCCTCAATTAAATCGCGCGTGTGAAAACGCGTATTTCCAATTTAGGTGCGATAAAGTGAAATTTCCAAAAATTCTTATAACGATGGTACTAATAACTATCACTTGATTACTTAAGTACAAAAACACCTATTTTAAAACCTTTGTGCAAGTCTCAAATTTTTCCAATCTTATTGTATCCTCGAATCGATTATTGACTCCAAACACGTATTCACTATTTTTACTTAACAAGCTTTCAAAAATTAATTTTTGAAACAAGTCACTTTAAAAATATAATGAAGCTATAATTCCTTGTATTTAGGTCTAATGAAGTTAGAAAATAATATTCGGAATAAATGGGCAATTAAATATTTAAATAAGCTCGAAATGGATTTTGAAATAATAAACTTTTGTGAGTCCTCACATCCTCTCCCCCTTAAGAAAATTTCGTTCTCGAAATTTATCTTGGTTGGTGAACAGGTCTGGATACTTCTCTCGAATTGCTTCTTCGACCTCCCAAGTGGCTTCCTCTATTCAATAATTCCTCCAAAGCACTTTCACCAATGGTATCCGTTTACTTCTCAATTTTTTCACCTTCCTATCCAAAAGTTTCTCTGGTTTCTCCTCATAGGTTAAGGCTTCATCAATCTCAATATTCCCCGGTTGTAACATGTGAGAAGGGTCTGGACGATACTTTTTAAATATAGATACATGGAACACATTATGAATTCGAGATAAGCTTGGTAGTAATTCCAACTTATATGCTACCCTCCCTACACGCTGGATCATCTTATAAGGCCCTACAAACCTCGGTTGTAGTTTCTTCCCCTTTCTAGACATCAAGCTCGCTTTCAAAGGCGTAATCTTAAGAAAGACTAGATCTGCAACCGCAAATTCCAAATCCTTCCTCCGATTATCCGCATAGCTCTTTTGACGGCTCTGGGCGGTCTGGATTCTCTGGCGTACCAACTTTACCTTCTCATTAGCTTCTTCAATCCAAGACACGGTAGTTGGATTTAAGATCCTCCGTTCACCTACTTCATCCCAACAAATCGGAGATCTACACTTTCGACCATAAAGCGCTTCATACGGAGCCATTTGAATAGAAGAGTGGAAATTATTATTATAGGCAAATTCCACCAGAGTCAAAAACTTACTCCAATATTCCCAAAAATCCAGGACACAAGTCCTCAACATATCCTCAAGAGTTTGGATTGTCCTCTCAGACTGCCCGTCGGTCTGAGAATGATAAGTGGTACTAAAATTCAATTTAGTCCCTAACACCTTTTGCATCTTTTGCCAGAAACTTGATACGAATCTCGAGTCTCTATCGGACACAATACTCTCGGGGATTCCGTGTAACCTGATAATCTTATCTAGATATAGCTTAGCTAACTTCTCCAATGGATACTTCATGTTAATCGGCAGAAAGTGAGCTGATTTGGTCAGTCTATCTACTATTACCCAAATAGCATCATGGCCTCTTTGTGTCCTTGGTAATCCTGATACAAAATTCATGGTGATATTTTCCCATTTCCACTTAGGTATTTCTAACGGTTGTAAAATTTCCGATGGTTTCTGATGCTCGGCCTTAACCTGTTGACAAACCAAGCAAGTCTGAACAAATTGGGCAATTTCTCTCTTCATATTCTCCCACCAATACAGACTCTTCAAGTTTTCGTACATTTTATTCCCTCCAGGATGTACCGTAAACTTCGATCGGTGTGTCTCTTCCAAAATCTCCTTCTTAAGTTCCTCATCTTTTGGCACCACTATCCGATTCCGAAACTTCAAAATACCATCCGATCCCAGGTTAAAATCCTACTTTTCTCCTTTTTCAACTTTTTTCGACCATTTCTGCACTTCAGTGTCCTTTTTTTGAGATCCCTTGATACGTTCCATCAAGGTGGAATTCACTACAATATTCCCCAAAATGACCTTCCTCGATTCCAGTCGAGGGTTCCAATAACTAACTGTCTCCAACAAATGGAGTTCCTTAATCATCAACCCAGCCATTTGCACTTGACGACTCAAAGCATCGGCCACTACATTGGCCTTTCCTGGATGGTACTTTATAGTGCAATCATAATCTTCTAGAAATTCCATCCATCCACGTTGCCTCAAATTTAGTTCCTTTTGTGAGAATAAATACTTAAAACTTTTATGATCAGTAAAAACCTCGAATATCACTCCATACAAATAGTGTCTCCATTTCTTTAAGGCAAACACTACAGCCGCCAATTCCAAGTCATGAGTCGGGTAATTTCCTTCATGCGGTTTCAATTTCCTAGAGGCATACGCTATCACCTTATCATTTTACATCAAAACACATCCCAATCCTTCTTTAGAGGCATCAGTGTAAATCACAAAACTATCCTTCCCATTGGGTAGAGCTAATACTGAGGCTTTGGTCAAGCGCCTTTTCAATTCCTGAAAGCTCTCCTCGCACTTAGGACTCCAAATAATTTTTCGCTTTTCTTGGTTAACTCAGTCATGGGTCTAGCAATTCTAGAAAAATCTTGGATAAATCTCCAGTAATACCCTGCTAATCCAATAAAACACCGAACCTCAGTAGGGTTTTCCGGTTGTTTCCACTTCTAGACAATTTCAAGTTTAGCTGGATCCACTTTAATCCCATCCTTAGAAATTATATGTCCCAAGAAAGTCACTTCTTTTAACCAAAACTCACACTTGCTAAACTTAGCATATAACTGGTGTTCTCTCAGGGTTTGTAAAACAATCCTCAAGTGTTTCTCATGATCTTTCACATTCTTAGAATACACTAAAATGTCATCAATGAATACCACCACAAATTGATCCAGATAAGGTTTAAAAACCCTATGCATTAAACCCATGAAAGCTGCAGGAGCATTAGTTAACCCAAATAGCATCACTGCAAATTCAAAGTGTCCGTACCTCAAGTTAAAAGCAGTCTTGGGTATGTCCTTCTCCAAAATCCTCGATTGGTAATAACCCTGTCTCAAATCCAACTTCGAAAATACTACCGCCCCTTGCAATTGGTCAAACAATTCATCAATGTGGGGCATCGGGTACTTATTCTTAATTGTGACATCATTCAAGCCTCTATAGTCTATACATAGTCTTAAACTCCCATCCTTTTTCTTTACAAACAAAACCGGGGCTCCCCACGGAGAATCACTCTTTTTATAAAACCCCTATCCAACAAGTCCTGCAGTTGCAATTTCAATTCCTTCAATTTCGCTGGTGCCATCCGATATGGTGTCTTAGAGATAGGTGCTACTCTCGGAGTCACATCAATGTTAAAAGCTATTTCCCGTTCTGGAGGTAAAGACTCTAACTTTTCAGGAAAAACATCTGGAAAGTTTTTCACTACAGGCACGTCTTCCAAACTCACCTTATCACTAGGGGTGTTGATAAGAAAAGCCAAATATCCTTGAGCTCCTTTACTTAATAATTTTCTAGCCCGAATCCCTGAGATAAGTGTAGACGAAGCTAATTTATCTCTTACGTCCAACTTCAGGATTGC
The DNA here is from genome assembly GCF_036785885.1 of Coffea arabica. Lineage (NCBI taxonomy): Eukaryota > Viridiplantae > Streptophyta > Magnoliopsida > Gentianales > Rubiaceae > Coffea > Coffea arabica. The sequence goes on along the minus strand of NC_092318.1, from coordinate 17,244,296 downwards.
CTCCCCTGGAATGCATAATTCTACAATCTTTATTCGACAGTTCAACTGGGCATTATGACGTGCTAGCCAATCCATTCCTAAAATCACATCATATCCCTTAATTGCTAAACTTATTAGGTTGGCCAATAATTTTCGCTCCCCAACACAGACTCCACAGTCTCTATACACCAAGTTAGCAATTAAACTTTGATCCCCAGTAGGTGTTTTAACCTCCAGATCATACGGTAACTTAATTGGCTTCAAATCTATCCCACTCATAAAATTAGGATTTACAAAAGAATGTGTTGCACCTGCACCCGAATCAATTAAAACTCTAGCTAAACGATGAAAGATTGGAATTGTACCTTCAACCACTTCAGTCGCTTCAGGGATTTGTTGATAATCCAGTGCATAAACCCTAGCCGATACTTTCGATCGACTTCCTCCGGCACTGGTCTGCTTAGAAGTTGACTTTTCTGGTCTCTGAGGGTTACCTCCTGTTTTTGGTGATTTCGGACAGTTGGCGACTTGATGCTCAGCACTACCACAAAACAAACATTTCCCTAACTTCCTCCAGCAGTTATTTTCAGAGTGGTTGGATTTACCATAGTATCCACAAGTAACTTGAGGAGTGACAGTCGAACCAGTGGAAGACGCTCCTCTAGCCTGAGCCGGTCCACTGCGACCTCCTCTGGATAAAGCTCCCCTAGAAGATCCAGTGGCCCTTATTCCTCCCATTCCTCTTCCCATTTTGGAAGGTTGTGCACTCTTACTAGCTTGCCCAGACGCAAAGCTAGAGAAATTCCTCTTTCTATTATGAAAGTCTCTCACTCGCAGTCTTGCACTCTCAACCCTTTGTGCCTTCTCTAAAGTCTCAGTAAAGGTAGAAATTTGGATTGCGGCCAAACCCTCCTGAATTTCCACATTAAGTCCCTGTACAAACCGTCTAATCCTCTTCCGTTCATTGACTACTAGCTCAGGAGCATACTTAGAAAGTTTAGTGAATGCCACACTAAGGGTTCCTTGTTTCAACTTGATAAATTCATCCTCCCTCTTTTTTTGAATCAAGGGTGGAAGAAACTTTTCATTAAATTCCCTCGTGAAACTCTCCCAAGTCCAAGGGGTTTAGGCTCTTTCCCATTTTCCTTTTATCATATCCCACCAAGCACGAGCTACTCCCTCAAATTGGAAAGCAACAAAATTCACTTGCCTATCCTCAGTGTAGTCTAAGGCGACGAATATGTTGGTCATCCTCTCTAACCAATTTTTCGCTATTTCAGGATCAGGTTCTCCAAGAAACTTAGGTGGGTTGAACTTTGAGAACCTCTCTAAGGATCTAACCTCCCCTCTTTCCTGTTCCCCAGGTTGGTTAAACGGTCCAGGACCTGGTCTATCAGCTAAGCGTTTTAGGATATCAGTCATCCTATTAATGGCAGTAGCCACTTGATTACCCTCAATGTTTTCCTGTCCTTGGGTTAGTCCTGTTGCCGATCCCTGGTCATCCCTTTGAGGTTGGGCCTGTCTAGTCCCTCACCTACGACCTCAACCACGTCTTAGTCCTTCCATAACCTAGGCATGCCTAGTGCAAGAAATAAATCAATTATGCGATACAAAGCAGAAAGCAGGAAACAATCAAGAAAATATTGAAAATAACAATAATTTACATTCATTAGCATATCAAGTTCATACAATTAGCAAGTCATGGGGTAGTCACAAAAATATAGCACACAGGTGCCACAAGGGTACTTTTAGTCACAGAAAACTAAAGTAAAAGCAAGTGCCTCAAAAGCAGGCCACACAGTCATGCAAAATACAATGGCCTCAGCACTTAGCATCACCCCTGCTAATTTTAGTTGTACTAGTCAAAAGGGTCAAAAGAAAGGTCAATCAATCTAGACCTAATCCACAGTAGGACTACCGGGTGGAACCTCCTCCTCCGGATCCTCCTCCTGATCAGGGCTCGGAACTACCTCCATCGCCTCTTCCATCAATCTAGAAGCATCAGTCAAGATGTCCGAAACCCGACTACGGACCTCCTCTCCCAATCTAGTGAGTCGAGCCCTAGTACTCTGGAGCTCCTCACGAACTACAGCAGATGTGGCCACCTTACCCTCTAGTACCTCCCCGAGCTCCACAATCCTCTCTTCCTGAGCGCTAACCATCTGTCTAAACTCATCCACCTCTGCCTGTAAATCAAGATCCACTAACTGACGACGCTTGTCGTCCAAAGCAAGCACGAGGTGGTTCGGATAGGCAAAGGTCAACCTACATGAACATTGGGGATATCTGTCAGATGGAGAATAGCGTACTCAAGCTCCCCCACCTAGCGCTCGGTAGTAGATAGGCCTAAGAGGCACTACATGACCATTTGCATGGCCATTCTCATTAGCTGCCGGAACTCCATTTCCGTTTTCCATTCCTGCAAAATAATAGCACTTTTCGGGTTAGAAATTTAATCACTATCTAGTTCAGATATCGTTTATGCATGCCTAACCCAATCACTAACTTATCCCAAGTACCTCTCAAGGTATAACTTAATTATCCGGTCTCAGGTCTTAAGGGTAGAGTATCTAATATGTCTCCCATATAGATCTCTAACCTAGCGCTCTGATACCAACTGTGATGCCCCACTTCTCCATAAGATGAACCAAAGGGTATCCGCGGGATGCCTGCACAGCTCTCGCCAGGACTTAAGCAATATCCATTCAAGCTTATAGCGGTGCTAGAAATCAACAACCAGAAAAGATAAATGCAATTAGTGCGGAAGCGTTCAAGCTTAACGAAATATAACAATCATCCAATCCTTATATCGGGTTTCCATAATACAGCCCAAAATATACAATATCCCAAAAGTCTAGACAAAAGAGTTGGAACCCTATTACAAGAGTACACAAAAGATAAATTCCTCTGAATCTCACTCCAAGCCCAAATCCTGTTAAGGAAAACAAATCTACAATGTGAGCAAAACGCTCATGAGGCCAAGAACACACATGCAAGCACATTGTTCAAGTAACAATCCCAATTTAACAAGTAAAGCAACAATATTGCAATAAATAACAATCCGAGTGGAAAAGTAAATAGAAACAATTCAAGGATATCAGAGCTCTCAGGAGCTAATTTCCACTTGCTTTGCCAATGTCATTCGTATACCTTCCCGCGATAACACTCCGTCAACTGGGTCGGTATTTCCATTCCGTAGATCACCACTTACTTCCCTCCATCCACCGTGCACCTCCCGGGCCCGCAAGACATTTATAAGGCGATACTCCACGAGTATGCCAAGCAAGACTTCTCATTAGGTCGAGCTTATTTATCTCATGGCTCGCCAAGGTTCCCGACCAAGCCCATGCCGGCTCGAGTCCAAGGTCAGCCTATGAGTTTGGACGTCCTCCATTTTCATTTGAGAGTCGAGGAGATTCATTCCAACGACGTATGCAGCAATAGCATACCATTTCATTACATTCAATTATTCGATCATCTCATTTCATTCAATTAAGTCATTCATAATTCATTCATTTCATTTGAATCGTGAGTCATTCATTTCAAATAAGAACGATTGCGGTAAAGTACACACTCGTCTCCATTTTCAAAATCTCCAAACAATCATAACAATTAAATTTGTATCAAGTATTCATACACTTGACACTCACCAATATAAGTAATGAGGAAGAAATGTCCCTCGGAACTTTAGGCATTGTAGACACCAAATTTTTAAATAATTTGTATGTTGCATCTAATTCATGATTTTTGTTTTAGATTGTCTGCATTTTAGTTGTTACCTTTTTTATTTGTCTTTTATTTGCTAATTATTTGTCATATTAATTTTGTTCACGTTTTAGTTTTAGTTTTAGTTTTAAGTTTTAACGTAAAATTTATGAAAAAAAAAAGAAAAAAAATGGAAATTGATGAAAAATGGAAAATTGTGCTTTGTTGATTCTAGTTTATTTAGTTTCTATCCAATGTTAATTAAATTATTTTTTTTGTTGTTTTTGTTGTTTGTTATCTATTTTTATTATCAGTTTTATTTAATTAATTTCAAAAAAAAAATCAAAAAATCACAATTCCATTTCTGCCGGATCACATTTCCTTTCCCCTCTAAAACACTCAACCTCCTCCATCCGCGATTCATCTTCATTTCAGCCCCCAACTCCACTCACAATACCAAAACATATACATTCCACCAACCACACATTCCACTAGATACCATTTCCAATTCACCACAATATCAGACTTCCATTTTTCATTTTGCTGCCGTGAGCTGTGAGGGAGCGGCTTCCTTGGAGTTAACGACCGAGAGAGAGAGCCGAGCCTTTGGTTTCCTTTCTTTCTGTCCGTAAACTAGAGAGGGAAGAGAGAGACCTGCGGTTCATTCCTCCTTCCATCCGTGAGTTGGTGAAGGCTGAGAACCAAATTTCCTTAATCCAGCCGCAAGCCAGAGTAAGGGAGAGAGAGAGAGCTAGCGGTCTGCAATTTCTGGACAGCCGAGAGTGGAGGTTTGTTGCAGCTGCTAGTCGTGAGCTGAGCTTCCAGCTGAGGTAAATTCTAGACTTAGGCTAGCTAATTATGGGTAGATGAAGCTGTTTAAGAGCTTGCATGTGAAGTTTATGCTTCCGGATGATGAAAACAAAGCATTAGAAAAATCTGATTTGGAAGGAATGGGTTTGCCGAGAAACTGAAATGGAAATGCAGCTTTAATTTTGTTTCCCTGAGGCAATCTGAGCTTATAAATGTGATTAACTAACTTAAGACAAGATGATTAAGCTTTGCATGCAGCTCATTAGCTCGGTTAAGCAAGAAATAAAAATGAACAAGAAAATCTGCTGCATGCAAGATCATCCGAGAATAGCCGAATGAATTTCTGGATTTGTGGATGTTTATAGTTGCTGTCCGAACTTGATCTGAACTAGAAATGATAGTAATTTCATTAAGTAGCCTTGCATGTTAGTTTTGGGTACTTAACACAATGATTCAACCGAGGTAAATTCGGATTTAAGACCAACCAAGTGCTGGAAAATTTATGTGATTTGCCGAGGGAGTGAAACTGGAATTTGCAGTTGTTTTTGGGAATTTTTCTCTGGAAAATAATGCTTGGAAATGCATGAAAAATGTTGTTTTAAGTCTTGTATGACATTCAGTAGTAAACCATTTGAACTGTGGGCAAATTTGGCCAAAATTGTTGACACATAGCTGCTGGAAATGTTTCAATTTATCCGAGGAAGGGAGAAAGAATTTTTCCAGTTTTCTTTGGGAATTTTGGGATTCCAAATTGTTGCATTTAAAGTTTGACAAGCTGTAAAATATTCCACACTTGTTGATTTCACTCTAGAATATTTTAAGAGGGTCATGCATGCGATTACTGTTAAGATGATATCCGGAAGTCTTGTCTGAAATAAGAAAAGCTGCGCTTCATTGCTCCTGTTTTGTTCATTGGCTTTGTTTGCGTCTATAAGAAAGTTCATGTTTGGGGACATTCGATGGTAATGGGGGGGCAAATTCCTTGCATTTGGTCTGTAAATGACATATTGGTAGAGCTTGTTGGAGTGTTTGCACGCAAATAAAAATTGCTGCATTTTTCTTCTTACTGTTTCTTTCCATGGCTGTTTTCTGAGTTTGTACTTCAGCTGCATGCTTAATTGTGTTTTGAAGGGAGGAAATGGAAGGTTGGGTGTTGAGTTTGAGTGTTTAAACATCTAAAATATTTGAGCTGGAAAGTGGATTTCAGATTGCCAAAGCATTCTACATAAATGTCTGTCCAGATTTTCTGTAATGCATTAGCTCCTTCATTGTTCTTGTTTGTTTGGAGTTGAGTTAAGCAGCTTGTTGTTTAGTTAGAGTTAAGATGCTGGTTTGGGAAATATCTAATCAAAGCTGCGTGTTTGAATCAAAAATCTGGTTTGCATGATAAAAATGAAAAGAAATGTCGTGGCTGGAATTTGCTGAATGCATAAGATTCTTTATGTCTTTGCATCAGTTTTCTTCTATATTTGGGTTTGTTTGAATTTTGAAATTGTGTGTTATAATGCTTAGATTAGCTTTGAATGTTTGGTTGAAAGATTTTTGATCAAAAATTAGCGTTGAGGTTGATATCCTTGCAAGAAGAAGATTTGCAGCAAGCTTTGAAGCAAAAATGCAGCAAGCTTGCACTTTCCGTTTGCAGAAATCTTCTTGAGTTTGCATGAAAGATTGCTGGAATTTACATTATCTCATCATAATTTGTTGGCTTGTTGAATTCTGTGTTAGTTTTTAGTTTAATGCCGATGGCTTTGATTGATTGGTGAGATGTTAGTTGCATATTAGGATTGTATTTGAGAAGTTTAGCATGTTGCAGATAAAAGGAACCAGCAAAACAAGGAGATTTACGTAGCATGCATGAAATATATTCTAAAATTTGCACTTTAACCCCTCAAGTTTCCTTTTGTTCCCCTATGACCCAACCAATTGAATAATGTCCTCAATTTGGTCCTTGGCAGCTTTAATTTTGCAAGTTTTATTGCTTGTTTGCTTCAAATAATTACCATGCTTTGTTTAAATTGCACTTCATGCATGAATTTAAGAGCTTTATGACCATGTGAGCCCGTGTTTGTATGTTTTCTTTAATTTTCCCAAATAAAGTGGTACCTTGACCTTTTTATTGTTTTGAAGCCATTTTCACTTCATTTGATTACCATCGAAGGGGAGGTATATCTAATCATTTATTTCTTACTTTATTTGACTCTACGTGCTCCTATGTGTTATGTGTGAATTTGCATGATTAATTTGCTTTCCTTGCCTGTCTTTAGCTCCTTTACTTTATTTACTCTTGCTTTTAGTAAGTTATTTTTTAATGGGGTATGTGTACACCTCTTGGCTTGTAATAGTTAGGAATTTAATTATTTTATTCCTTTTCCCCCTTTTTAGATTGTAGTAGGTTCTCCCTAATGTAATAGATAGGGCTTGGAGGAGCATTCAAGGAAGACCTATCGAAGTCATGTGCCTAGCTAGCAAATGTAATAGTTAGGGCTTTAATTGTCTTATGTGTCTTGCATGCTTAGTTGCTACGTGTTAATTTGCTTTATTAGGGCCTTGCATCTAGTCGAGCATGCTAAGTGTTATGTGCTATGTGTTTACGAGTGTTTGGCATGTCTACTCGCTTTCCATGGCCATGAAAGAATGTGATGAATGAATGAACGTTTCCACTAGTCCAACGCTAGTCGGAATTCATAGAATGGGCTAGTCCAACGCTAGACTCTTAGGAATTTCCCCTCGTTAGTACATGTTTGCATGTTCATTACATGTCATGCATTTTTCTTAGTTTTATCATTTCGCATGCCCCTCTAATCCCTTCCCTCTCAATTTAGGTTTTGCATTTCATGCTAGTTTATAGGGGTTCATTTGCTTGAGAGTCCCCTTAAATATGGGATATAGACGAGTGTGGCTTTTTCTAAGCCTTAGCACGCTTGTATTCCCTCTATAAAAGGGCAAATTGAGTCACGATTTAGGTCTTCCCGTACCCAATATGCATGAATTCCCTAGGCTCATGCATTTTTAAATCCACTCAATCATTTTATACCCCCATCACACTTTCATTTTTCCTCCCATTTTGCACACGTACACCTTTATGTTTCTTCACTTGCACACGAACACTTTTATCATCATTTGCACATATGCACTTCATATTATCATGTCACATACCGTACCTTGCCCACTCACGTGCACATTTTCATTTACATATTTATTGTCTTTTATTACTTTTTCAAACTCATGTCCTCACATTGCATACATGCATTCCATTCATTTGCATCCCACTCGCATTATTCGTGACTTCTTCAAAGGATCGTTATTGGGCTTCACAATTAATGTGATTGGCACCACTCAACCTTTGAAGGGAAATTTCCCCCAATACCCCTAGGTCTAGGATTTGCATTCACGTAGTGCATCCAAATGTAATAAATTCTTTGATTAAAACAAGAAAATCTTTGATTAAATCATGCAACTAGCCTTGGCTAGGTCGAAGGGGTGCCGTGGATTTTTATCCTTGCCTTCCCCTTCGTCAAATGTGACTCCCGAACCTTTTTCGTTGGTTTACGTGGACTAGGAGTCGTTTAAAAGGGGTTTTTTTTACTTTTTCCTATTTTTCTTTAAAAATTCATTTTTAGGTGACTTGGTACACCTTAACTCATTACCAAGTGGCGACTCCGATTTTTTTTAAAACCCTTTTTAAACTATAATTTTGGGTCAAATCGTCGCATTCTCAAACCCCCATTTAGACCCATTTTTCTTTTAAATCACAATTCATTTTTCAATCACAAATTGAGTAATTAAAAAATACATTTTTAAATCATTTATTCATTTTATCAAAAAATGGGGCGCGACAGGCATTCACTGTGGAATCCTCTTGAAGGCCCTCGTGTGCGCCTAAGCAAATAATAATGGACTATCATTCACAAACCCCTACTATTAAAGAAGATCGTACCATAGTACAATCTTAGAAAGTCTCGTGAAACGAGGCTAAATTATCCTAAATCGAGACTCTCAAGTGGGGTTTCAAAGTACAAGAAAAATTTAGTTTTCATCTTGGAAATCACGTATAAAATGTTCAAGTAATATCGAAGGAATAAGAAGTACTTGAAAAACTCCATTTCCTTGGAATCCGGAAAATTTCAGTTTTAATATGATACATTAGAAAAATCGTATCTCACGCTTTGCAAGTCAAAAATTGGAAAACTTGGTACCGTTGAAAACCTATTCCAAGGTACTAAAAGTTCGTAGAATACACTTTTCCATGATTCCAGACGGAAAGTATTCAAAAATTGGCTCAAAGTTGCTGTTTTGAACATGAAGACAGCTTTCGGGGTTGGTTTTTGGCCAAATTTGGAAATTCGGAAAAATTCACCCATTGCGAACCAGCCTTTGAAATTTCGAACTCATTTAGAGTTGCAAACAAGGTGTAAAACAAAGTAAGCAGAATGAAAATTGGAGTTTTGAGGACCGAGATACGGTAGCTCAAAGTTACCCAAATTTCCTTGCTAAACAAGGGTTTCCAACATCAAGTCATGAACTTTGAAAATTTATTTGAACCATGAAACGGCCTCGGAATAACACCAAAATTAGTAGTGTAATACTACCATATAAGGATTGTTCCTCTACCAAATTTCATGGAGAAATAAGCATAGAAAGTGGGTTAACAAAACCGTTGAAATCACAAGAAATTCTAAGGCTAAGCTGCCTTTGAACTTCCGTTTTGCCATTTCCAAACATTTGGTCAAGGAATATCTCAAACATGGTTCATTCCAGTAGGTAATGTCCAAAATATATTCAAGGTACATTCGATAGATGATTTACACTAAGAGCTTCGGATAACAAGTCCCAAACCATAGTTAGTTTCAAATCTGTCCAAAAGCATGGTATTCCAACACAAGACTAGATTCGATTTTTGATCATAAATCACTCAATTCAACTCAAAATTGAGTATAGTTGGTGGCTTTGGAAATTAGACTCATAAGGCTACATTTTCTCAGAAGAAACCATTTTCAAAATCTGTCCACAACTAGTCCACATTTGAGCCTCAAGATACAGTTCATGTTCTGCCCTGTAGTGAACAAATGAAACAGAACAGCAAATTCAAATGAATGGTTTGGATCACACAAGTGGAACCAGGATGTGCATTTTATACCAATAGAAAGCTGGGAATGTCTAGTTTCCAGTGCCACAAATGGCACTCGATTCTGACATCGGAGTAAAAGGATATAGCTGAAACAAAAACACTGCCTGGGTGAATATGGAATTAGTTTTCAGGTTTCTAAGCTTTTGTAAATCCAACATTTGGGTGACCAAATCAAGTTATTTTTCAATGAAACTTTTTACAAAACCAATATAACATGTAAACAACATAAAAAAACCATTAGAACCTCAAAATTTTGCACAAAAGTGGCTGAATAAACCAGGGACAAAATGATCACTTTTGACTACAGCACCATTCTTGAGTTTTTACTCATAGCATCACTCATTTCTAGTATAATAAGCACTAAACCAACATTATTTTCATCATCAATCATCAAATCAGTCCTTCCATCAAAAGTGGGAGTTCATAGAGCCCACCAAACAAAAATCCATCATAAACAAGACTACCCACATGCATGCAAGAGTTTATACGTGCAATTCTACTTCCATAAACCAAAATTTCATGGTCGGATCGTTACCTACTTGTGTGATGAACAAAGGCAGAAGTTTCGGTCCCCTCTTGGCCAAGAAAAACCGTGAAAAGCTCCCCCTTTTTGCAGCTTAATATGATCTCCAAGTATTAAGCTAAGTGTGTGTGAAAGTTGGAATGAATTGGAGGAAGTTTGATGGAGGAATTTGAAGAAGAAAGTTGAAGCTTGGAGTGTTCTTTTCTCTTTGTGTTGCTCGGCTGATGAGAGAGGGAAGAGAGGGCAAAAAATTCTGATGGACTAGCTCCTTAGAGGTAACTTAAAGGTTAAATGTTTGGTGCACCAAAGTCAACCGCAAATAATGCGCGTACGCGCGCATTTTGTGTTCGATTCCTCTTAAGTTTGTTTCACTAGTGCACTAAATCTCTAGTACACTTATATTCATATAAATATTATCCACTCTTAATTGTCCCAAAATAAGGGTCTAGAGTCCCTCAATTAAATCGCGCGTGTGAAAACGCGTATTTCCAAGTTAGGTGTGATAAAGTGAAATTTCCAAGAAATTCTTATAACGATGGTAGTAATAACTATCACTTGATTACTTAAGCACCAAAACACCTATTTTAAAACCTTTGTGCAAGTCTCAAATTTTTCCAATCTTATTATATCCTCGAATCGATTATTGGCTCCAAACATGTATTCACTATTTTTACTTAACGAGCTTCCAAAAATTAATTTTTGAAACAAGTCACTTTAAAAATATAATGAAGCTATAATTCCATGTATTTAGGTCTAATGAAGTTAGAAAATAATATTCAGAATAAATAGGCAATTAAATATTTAAATAAGCTCGAAATGGATTTTAAAATAATAAATTTTTGTGAGTCCTCACATGTTCTCAATATTTCGGACGACTAACAAATGAGATGCGTTTGATCCTTGAGACACTATCATCTTCTATTCCTTCTTGACTTTCTTTTCTTCTTATTTCAATGATTAAGAACCTTTCCTAAATCATTTCTTATGTTAATACATTAGTCGAAATCAGCATTTTGTTTGATTATCATCAAAACCAAGGAATGGTCAACCTAAGTCTTCAATCTCCCCCTTTTTGATGATAACAAACAAAGTGATGATTTCTTTGATGAAACAAACAAAGTAATGATATCGATTGTAAGGTCCCAAAGCAACCTAAGAAGGGGGTAAATTAGGTTAATTAAGAATCTAGTTGGATTAGAGGCAATTTTGCACAATTAAAATTTACCAAGTTGTCGAAGTGATCAAATCACTTGTTTACACAAAAACCAAGTATAATCAAGTAGAATAAAGCAACGAAGAGCAAGTAAACAAATGAAATAAAGAAATTAGAGAAATGATAAGATAGTGCAAACCAACTCTTCCAAATTTGACCAAACTTGAAGTTTTGTTCCATTAATGAAATTTCTTCAATTTGGTGAAGCAAACAAATCTTGTAAAATAGAAGGATCACTCTTTATTCATCCCAAGCACTCCTTGGTTGATCCAAAGAGTTCTAAAACTAACTTTAATTAACCCTCACAATGCTACAATTTGAATGTCTCACTTAAGCTTGAAAAGCTTTTACAATGATTTCATCTCACAAACAATCAGAACTGTAAAAAGAGAGTATTTTCTAGCTAAAATCACTCTTAAATATCCTTTTCTTTTTTTTGATTTTTATCTTTTCCTACTGGAACCCATTGCCATTTTGGATTCTTCAATGAACAAGAATGTCGTTATATATATATTTTAAATTTTAGATGGTTGAAAATTGGGATTCTCTGCTTCTTTGTAAAAGAATGGTGATAGAGAAAGCCACTAACAAAGAAAGGGAAATTGAAAAATAAAGTCAACCATGGTTATACTTATTTTTTGGGGATAATTTCAGGAACTTCCATTGAGGTTTCAAACAATTTCACTTGACTCCTTCAGGTCTAAGAAATTACACTTATATCCCCTGGCATAGTAAAGTACCTAAAATGCCTTTCACTTGGTAGACACTTCTCAATTTAAAGCAATAGATTTACAAAACCCAAAAAAATCTATTTTTCTATTTCTTATCTATTTTTGCTCCTTTCTTTCTAATTAATATACTACTATACCCTTTTTTAGTATCTTCAATTTTATGGATATTAGCAAATTGAAATTTCAAAATTAACAGAGGGAGCAAATTATATGTCAAACTAGAGAGAAATGAAAGTCTCGTAGTAATAGAAAAATAAATAATGAAATTGATTATTGAAATAGGAAGAAGAACCAAAGATATGGAATTTGTCATATTTTGCTTGTTGGCAAGAAAATTTTTTGGAAAATGTCAATAATTGCATAAGGATTTCTTTCATTGAACTAAAAATTTTTTATTATGATTTTATTGTGGAGGTAGAGTCATAAGATTTTGTAATGGTGCTTTTAGCCTAGATTAGCTTATATTAAAAAGGTATTTGAGTATTGAGATTTAATTTTGGGGTATAAAATTGGTTGTCAATGGTATGTGTCTGTGTATTTTTATTTTTTTGCATGGCAAGCATTGATGTTGAATATGAAATTTGGAACTTATGATTGAATGGTTGCTAGGGATTAGATCTGTCTATTTGTGTAAAATGTGGAAGAAAATGATTGAATATACCATGTTTTTCTTTCTTAGTTTTGTGGAAAAGGGCAATTTAGGATTTTTGAAAGAAAATCTAGTTTGTTGGACCTACATTATTCTATAAATAGTAAAGGTAGGGATGTATATGTAATTTTAAAACTTGAGTGGAGCTCTCTGCAATTATTAAAAATCTTAGGGAAATTTTGTGAAATTATCCATATTTTTTATTCTTGGTTTGTTTTCACTTTAGAAGGCTACAACAATTTTCAAATAATAGTCCAAACAGTTATAGAAGTTTAGGCCTAGAATAGTTTGTGGCACAATCAAAATGGCCCATCTATATTGGACGCTATCTTCTTTCTCTTTAATGAAAAGTGAATGAAAAATTCATAAGAAAAATGTGCTCCCTTTCTCTCTCATAAATTCTCGATTAAATTAAAAATCAGCTAAAATTCTAACAACTATTTTTTCTTGGTTTCTTTGTCGATCTTCGTCTTTTGTTGTCTTTTTCTTTATAGAAAGGAAAAATCTTAGGTTTAAAGCTTATTAAGGACTTAGATAGAAATGAACTCAATTTTTGCTCGTATAGCCTCTAGCAAAATTGGATGATTGATGTGCTATATATTACTGGAAAAAAGAGTTCCAATCATTAGATGGGCCTTGTTTTCTCTAGTTACATGTTTTATTCCTTCATCTCGTGCCAACCTTCTGGCGTTGAGTGAATATGCTTCTGAATAATTTGAAATGAAGTTCTCATTTTTTTTTGTTCCTGTGAGGTGTAGTTTTTATAAGTTTTGAAGCTTTAGTATGTGAAGTGTTTAGAGTTTGATGTAGTTTTTGAGAATCTAGAAAAACATGTGTTCTTTGAGGATTCCGAGCTTACCCTGGTGATTATATATTGGATTATAGCTGGTTTAAATGATTTAATGTTTATGATGCTTAGTTTTGAGGAAGAAAAACAAGGAAAATATATTGATATGGTGATTAGAGAAAGTATGTCAATCTATATTCTGGTAGTCTCAACTGTACCATAAACTGTGCTATCGGGGAATTTTGTTGCATGAAAATAATCATAAATTGTTGTATTATAGCAGCGAATCTAGAAAAATGCTGAATAAAATAGAACTTTATTAAAGACTAGTTCCGACTATTTGCAAGTCCATTTTTCCATTATCTGCTTAAAAGCATATCAAGTGTGTGTCATTTGCTGTTTGCTTTGTACAAGAATAATTTGTTAATGTGATTGATGTTTTATTCTTTTTCACTTAATTTTTTTTTGCTATTCTGTACTCAATAGAAGGCCCTAACGGCATCACGATTGTCAAAAGTTTTCAAAATTAGTAGGAACTAGCTGGAATCTGGCATCGGATCCTTCTTGGATCAAGTTGGATTCATCAGCCGGGTGCTGGACGGAGAGGTCTAGAATTTTGCAATGGGGAAATGGCCTTGGATCTAGCTTGGATCAAGAAGGATCTGGCCTCAGATCTTCATTGGCATGCTAAGTGGCCAAATCTGATACTGTGCAGACAAGGATCCAAGGCCGGATCCTGTAATGATCATAAACTAAAAACTTGCTATTTTAGAACCTTTTCATATATTGGTGATTAACCATTTAAATGATGTCTAAAACCCCTAATGAACTTCTATTTCCATGTGTTAGTGCAAAGAAATCTCGACGAACACAAACTAAGGAAAAGACATGAAATCATTGAACAAAAAGTGTGACTTTTGGGACATTATAATCTGATTCTATAAAAGATTAAGTAGAAGATGGTTTGCTGTAGAAAATCACTTTCCTATTACTAGAGTTCTCTACAAAAGCACTCCATTAGTCAAGTGGTTGGGAACACATTATCTCACAAGATATTTGTCTAAATAGATTACACTTGTATAGGACAAATAAAATTTAAAGGAAAAGTGACTGTAAATCAAGATTTGAAGATCTTTTATTCTTGTTTATTCTTGCCATTGTCTTGTACCATTTTCTTGTTATAGCACCAACAATGACTATTCCAGGCTGTCTGGTCATTTTAAAATGAATTGTGATCTCCTTGTTAATTGGCCTGCTATGTATGACGTCTTTGTAATAGCAATTTTTCATATCATGTTTTTTCTCTAGCTAGTTGGCAGCTTGCGACTGTTATAGGGATAAATTTCTAACAAATGGTTGACTAACTAGATGGAAAAACTAAATTGGACATGAAAATGTTTATGCACTTCTATGGCAATGTGGTGTAGTCGGTTGGCTTTAGAGGTAAAAAGGCTGTTGACAATGCTAAAAAGGTAGTAATTCTTTGACAAAACATGTGGCTTTCCTTGTGACATATGCTTTGTCTGACTAAGAACTTCACGTCGATGAAGTTGATTGCAATTTTTGAAAGTTGATCTTAAGTTGCAATTAGACTTAAACTGATATCCCAGATGGTAATAATGTATGTGCGCTAGATCTAGGTAGTGGGTTGGGATGGTTTCAAAAAAAAACTCTGATAATCGAAATCTAGCATCAGAAAATCCGAAATCCAATGAGATTGGCGGTAATTTGGGGTAGTTGGGATTAAGGAATGAAAAGTAAAAGATGCTGATTGACTCTTGTCCAGGTAGTGACTTCAAGAAATCATGATTTTGAGAAACATAGTAGTTATGCATGGAGGAATGGGATTGTTCATAACCGCAAGAAGTGATTAACTTGTATTTACCTGAAGCTAATAAACTTATACTAACCTGAAAGCTATTTTGCTTCTAGCAAAGTTGGGAAGAGCTGAAATTTGGATAAGCCAGCTTCTTGAACTGTTAGAGGAGTAAAGTTTTGTTATTCAGTCATTGAGAGTAGATGCATAGTACTATAAATTGAAATGGGATTTGTGCACATATAGCAACTTTGTTTATATATTTTTAGGGGAATAAGAAAGTGTTGTACCTTTTTTTTTGCACAGTATGAATTTGAGGGGTGGCAAGTGTGAGGACTTGCAAATTCCTTACATATTTCTTGAAAATTTTCTTTTATTTGAAAATTACTTGGAAATTATTAAATTATACTATCTTCTACTCAATCACCCTAGAAAAAGTGCCAATAATCATAGGAAATTAGGGTTTTCCTTTCCGATTTCAATTCGAAGTGAAATAGGATTTTTCGTGTATCCGTAGTGTAATTATCCGGTATGGAGTAAGGATCAAATTTGGTGCTTAAGAGTGACTCTTGGGTGAGAAATAATATGTGATTAGAAGAAATGATAAAAAGTTAGTGAATAGGAAGTTAAAAAACCCTAGTACGTGTGATTTAAGGAAAAACGGTGCGAACCGACGTGAACCGTGCACTACCGATTGAACACCGCTTGACCACCACTTTCTTACCATACAAGCTCATTAATATTTGAGCAAAATATCTCCTTAATTTCCAGCTAGCCTTGACCGAATTTTGGGGCTGAAATTGCAAGAAAGAAAAAGAAAATATTGCTTGGTAATTGGTGGTGACAAGTGTCACACCATTAAGGGTCTTGACCAAGACCAATTGTCCAACCTTCTTATCACCTTGGAGCTGCATTTCTTCTTCATTTTTTCTGCTGTTTGGCTGAGAGAGAGGTAGGGCTGTCAACGGGCCGGGTCCGGGCCGGAATTCATTATTCCGGACCCGGACCCGAATTACTATGCCGGATCCGGATCCGACCCGTTTACCCGACGGGTCTTTTATTCTATGTTCCGGATCCGGATCCGACGGGTCCCGGATCCGGATCCGGGTCTACCCGAACAAATTTACCAAATTTTATAATTTCTAATAAAAATGAGAAAAAAATATATTTGTAAACTAATTTCTAACTAATGCAAAGAAAAAATCAAATAAGAAAAGAAATCAAAATTAACTTTATTAAAATACATCACCCTAATCAAATTATATTGATAAATATATATTTTTTAAATTATTAAGAAATTTATATCCGGATCCGGGTCTAATACCGGTCGGAATACTATATTCCGTATCCGACCCGTTTTTTTGTTTGACAAAACGGATCCGGAATTAAATCCCTACCCATACCCGCAATAATTTCACGGATCCGGTCCGGATCCGGGTCTAGACCCGACCCGTTGACAGGCCTAGAGAGAGGGAGAGAAAAACCCAAGAGAGAGCTGCCATTTTTATCTTGAGTTTGTGAGTGTTAAGTGAGGAACTAAAATTCTAAACCGATTAAAGAGTGAGTTGTGAGCTTGAGAAGCTAGGGGAACCAAGAATCCCAAGAGGAGGTGAAGTATCACTCTTACAAGCTTCATTTGTTGAGGTATAAGGCTAAACCATGGCTTTGGTTCTTTTATTTTGGTTTAAGTTGTTATATAATACTTGTTTTGGTTGGATTAGTGGTGATACAAGTTGTTATGATGATTTAAAGGTGATTTATGTGAGCTAGGGTTTGAGGTATTTGCTGCCTATCCTTGCTATATGGATGATATATGTTGTATGTAAGCTTATATAAGTGGTTGTGGTGATGATTGGAGCAAGAAATCAAGAAAGGTTGCATTGAATCCCAAAATTCCAGATTTCTGGAAAATTTCAGCTCTATTTTTTCCGGTTTTATTTCACCATGTTATAGGCCTAATTAGGCTTGGAATAAAACATGAAAGTTGTAGAAAATGATATTTTATAGGTGCCTACAAAATTTCAGCTCAATCGGAGCAATGTAACCTGTGAAAAGACCAAAATACCCTCGCTGCCCTAGGCTATTTCCAGTGATCCGTTTTGGACAGTTCATCCAATTGACTGTGTTTATTCACTATGATCCGTGCTGATTTAGCAATTTGACAAAACATGAAAGTTTTATTACTCTGTCTTAGATTTTAAACGCCTCAAAGAACACCTTAAACGGACTTTGGTAGCCTGAGATATGGCCATTTAAATGTAGTACGGTTACTTAGCCGATTAGTTGGAACCTGGTTCTGTGAACTGGGAATTTGATTAGGTTACACTGGAAATTTGACCAAGTGATCTTCATGAAAGTTGTAGGACTTCGTCTTAGTTTCGAAATGGTATAATTTTCACACCAATCCGATAAGCGTAGCCTCAGATGTGTTCTTTCCACAAAAACCGTCAAATCTGTCTTTTGTAAACTTCATTTCCGCATTTGTTATTAGTTGATTTATGTCCTTGCATTGTCTTGAGCCTATGGAACGGCTATTGAAATGCATTTGTGTTGTGTATAAACTTGGGCTTGAATGGAAAAAATAATGAAGCCATAAATGGCTGAAAAAATAGGTAAATACAAAGGGCGTGCTGCCCAAATTTTCGCTCGAGGGCTAAGTTTCTATTTGAATTTGTATATTTTCGTTTGGCAAATACTATGACCGTTTTACCATTCCATTTTACCATTCCAAAACATGATACCTCATCGATTTGAAACGCCAGATGTTTACTTACTCCGTACCTAAAATATAGAGGTATGATTTAGGGTTTTCTCGGCCACAAGTGAACCACGTTTAAGTGAGGTTTTAAGTGTGAACGTAAGGTAGTATTGTCCTCCTTTTCACATGATTTTATCATGACGTTTAGTCTATACTAGCTGCTTGGGTATGAGGTGATTTTGAATTATCTAAACGATTATGAAAACAATATTTTTAGGCTATCTCGTTGGAGTCCGAGTTGTCTTTGGTCCAAGTGTTTTCCGCCGGACATTTTATAACCCGCTTGAGTTAGTTTTGTGTTTGGTTTATGAAACCCTAGTTATTTTCGTCCTCCGATCCAAATATCCCCTTTTCACTATAAAGGCGTCTTTATACGTTTTACTTATCATTTGTCGGTTTTTCTTTGATTTCACTTACTTGTTTGTGCTAGATAGACTGTAATATTCTTTCTCATTTACTCTTAGGTTTTCTCAGTGACTGAGGTAATATCCGGAAGGATATTTGCACGTTGTTTTACGTAAATAGGTGAGTGTTCCTTGTTTGGTATATTTCCTTGACTTATTGGCTTGTTATTATTGATTGATAATGTGTTAAATGCTTTCCTTGACTTATTTCCTTGACTTATTTCCTTGTTTGTGATAATGTGTTCTGCGCCCACGTCCCCGACCACTCCGTGTACCTTTCATGAGTTTTACTTGGTCTAGGCAATAATACTAAACCAAAATAAGCACGATGCATGTGAGTAACACTCAAAACTTTTATAGTAACACACATTTATACATTCCAAACAAGATCAAAACATATATATACAAGCCGGTCAAAATTAAGCCACACACATATATACAGCCAGTTAAGTCAAATACAAACATAGACGATCCACCGAGGAATGGCCTTTCTAGTTCACCAAATCCTTTCTAACCTAGGCCCTCATATCTTTCGTATCCGGGCGCAAGAATCCCATCTAAGATAATTCACAACTCGAGCCGGCCGGTCCCAAGAGTAAACCATCCTTATTAAAGATTCCTACCCGACATACATACCTAGCTTCCTCGAGTCCCATGATAATGATTCATACACTTATCACATGCCCGGTTCATAACTTATGCTCAAACGAGCACTTAGACATATTCATGAAATTAGGACCACAACACCACTTGGCACAGTCTCACTCCGCGCAGAGACCACGCGAAGTGGCTCTGATACCACTTGTAACAGCCCCACTTTCCCCTAAGGCGAACCAAAAGGGTTAGCGGACTGCCTGCCCAGCTCTCGCCAGGACTACGGATCAGTTCACGTCGATCTAATACGTTCCGGAACATACCCACGCGCGTAAACAAGTCAAAATCACAAAATAAAAAAAAATGAAAATCGAAGCCGATGATGAATAGTACCGGCCATGTCAGAATCCAGATACTAGGCCGAGAGTAGCCAAAATTTTTCTTTTGTCGTTTGAAATACGAGTTGATCCGAAATTCAACCAAATATCAACCAAACATACATACATTGAAATGTAACATTTACAAGCCAAAGCGGCATATCAAAAACCATTCATCATGGATATACATGTTCGGATTGCCAATCAAAAGTCATTGAACCCAATACACATTAGGGTTTCATCCAAAGAGCTAAACAAAAGACATTTACACAAGCTCAACTTGGCAATCGACAATCCAATCCCAAAAGTAATTATATCCCTGTAAGGAAAACAAATGGAACGGAATGAGCTTAAGCCCAGTGAGTTACTACCACATAAGCAACAAAGATCACATAAGCATAATCTTTCATTTCAAGTACACAATTGAGAAGTAAAACAAGTCGGTAAAAGGATACGGACGGCTCTCAAGAGCCCATTTCCACGCTTACATTCTTGATCCAATCTCATTGACTCTCCGTCAACGTTTATGAGTACCAACCGTAGAACCCACTTCACTCCCATCCCTTCCACCAAACATACCCCAACTGGGCCCGCACTCCAATCAGTAGCTTTTGGTAATACTCGAGTTTACCGGAATCAAGAGTCTCATTACTACAAGATTCCCCAGTACAGTCCCCGTGGCATGTCAATTTTCATGACCAAGCCCCCGCTGGCTCGATTCAATTGACTACCAACGGAGTTGAGCTCAGTAGTACAGTAAGGCCGTTGGATACTCGTCCAAACGACACCAAATCAGTTTTTCATGAAGTGAATTCAATATCTCATATAGCAAGTGCAGTATATTAGTGAAGCGGTAAACAGTCATTAACGGTATCACAAGGGGTGAGGGCGGTCAAGTACACCCTCACCTCAATCAATTCCAATAGCCAAATAAGCCTTCAAGGCATCAAAATCACATATAGCAAAGCCACATTGTAACATTCAAGTGAGTAGTATACTCACCAATCAAGTAAGTGTTGTTTCATGCACGTCCGTCAAAAGTATTTCGTGAACCACCGTCACGCCCTAGAACACGCAAACAAGTACAATGAGACTCGATAATGAGTCATAAAGCAATGCCAATCACAACCCCAATAGGGTTTTATAAACATATACAAGCATCATAGGCAACCAGAAAATCCGGAAATGCAATCAACTTTGGCCCTGAAAAAAAACAGTTTTGTCCTCATTTTGCGGTAATGGCACCGATTTCACTACGATTATCGGATGAGGGTGAAAGACCCACCATATCGAAGCTAAAAGACAGGGCTACAACAATGTAGAAGGCCACTCAGTCCAAATCCTAGCACAACTAGGTCAAATATGCAAAATACGAAACCAGAACCTTAATTGCAGGTTTACAAATTACACTATGCTGTAATTAGTCCAACTCAGTCTGTACAAGTCCAAATTCATTGATTCCAAAGCAGGCGGTAGCTAAGACATCAAGATACATTTCATCAGAAGACCTCAACAACCAAATCCAAAGCAATTCCAGTCAAAACAGCCGATTACAGGCGCAGTTCGGCCATCCTGAAGAACCCAGAACAGCAATAGTAATTTCGACATTTCTCAATCTACACTACTCCAAATGACCTGAAATTTTACAGGCACCTCAAACACATCAATACCTACAACTTTTATGTTTTAAGAAAAGGCCAATTAGGCCTCTAACCATGAGATATAAAACCGGCCAGAATTGGGGATATAAAACCCTAACTTTCTCAAATTCCTTCCAAATCCAAAATTGGTTACAATTATCTATCATATACACCTACTAGAGTCATTAAACATCAATTCCCATCATCAAGGATAGCCACAACATCACATTCATATGAAACCAGAAAATTCATCAATAAATTGAAAACTTCACCAATTCATCTCAAACCAAGAAATAAACCACAAATTTCAGCACTTTAGCTACCACTAAGCACAACTTAAGCTTCATTAGGTGTAGGAGGAAGTTCAATCACCACTTACCTAGAACACAAGAGAGGGAGAGTTGTAGGACACTTCAGCTTCCTTGGACACTTCCACAAAAACACCTACTAGCACCAAATGAAGGGATTTTATGGAGTAGAAACAAATTTAAGCACTTGGTTTGGATAATATGCACTAGATGGAGAGTTTTTCTTTGAAGAGTTTTTCTTTCTTCCTTGCTAGAGAGGGCCGGCCACAATGGTGAAGAAATGGTGATTTTTGTGGTAATTTTGAGATATTTAATCAATGGGTCAATTAAGTCAAAAAAATGAATAGTTGTCATCCACTCTTAAAGTGACACTTGTCACTTCATTTAAAGCATTTCTATCCTTTTGTTTCCTCTCACATCAATCACATCACATCCTCTACTTATCTCTTAACACCCGGTAAAGTTCAACCAGCATCCGAAACTTAACCTTATTGGCCGAATTTTTTCCGAACTTTTCGCACTAGTGGGTCCCGCGTCCATTATATATTCTTAATTTTTCAAAAACTATCTAATACTAGAAAAATCATCTAAAAACTATAATTACTCATAAAATCCACCAAGAAAATTTTCCTAAGCCAGAAAATGCAGAAAACATGCAATTAAAGGGGAAAAACCCTAGGAAAATTATTAGGGAAAATACGGGTTCTCACACTCTCTCCCCCTTAAAAGAATTTCGTCCTCGAAATTCCTTATCATTGGCTACTCCGGGATACAAAAATTTTAATACTTCCTTCTCCTGATTAAATTGAGCATCATACTTTGCTAACAAATCTGTACCCCCTTCACTGGCCAGGTTCAGTAAATTCTTACCTTCCACGTCCTCTAATGGGTCAAAGACTTGATGTTGTTCTAAGGAGTACACCCGAGAGGACACTTTCGATCCATCCTTGTCCCCTTTTGACTGGGCAGGGTTGGTCGTAGTTGGTGGCAGAGTCCCTTGCCGCTCGCGCAGGCGAGCTGGACAGTTAGCAATTTTATGTTCGGCACTCCCACAGAGCAAGCATTTTCCTCCTTTCTTCCAGCAATTGTCCTCAGAGTGGTTTAGTTTTCCGCAATACCCGCAGGGTCCGCGTGCTACAGAAGCCGAGCCTCCTCTTGACGGGCTCTCTTGTGACACTCCCGGCATCCTTACTCCTCCCGTTCCCCGCCCAAACTTGGGAGGGGTACTTTCATCCCCCTGCCCCGAACTACTTCCAGGAAATCCTCTCTTTTTCGCCTGGAAGTTTTTCACCTGGAGCCTAGCATTCTCTACTCGTTGTGCCTTCTCCACTGCTTCGCTGAAGGCATTAATTTGGGCTGCCGCGAGGTCCTTCTGGATTTCTACGTTCAGGCCCTGGACAAATCGCCGTATTCTTCGTTGCTCGGTCATGATGAGTTCGGGCGCAAATTTGGATAGGCGGGTGAATTGGCTCTCATATTCCGCCACAGTTTGAGCTCCTTGGCGGAGTCGAATGAACTCGTCTTCCTTCCTCTCCTGAACTAGAGGAGGGAAAAACTTCGCATTAAACTCTCTGATGAAGTTCACCCAAGTCCTAGGTGTCTGTTCTCGTTCCCACTTCTGCCGAATTACGTTCCACCAGGAACGGGCTGCCCCCTCAAGCTGGAACACGGCAAAAGTCACCTGCCGTTCGTCAGGGTAGTGTAGGGCTGCAAATATATCCACCATCTTTTCAAGCCATCTTTCGGCAACGTCTGGGTCGGGTCCCCCAACAAACTTTGGCGGAGCGAACTTTTGAAATCGTTCGAGAGCTCTGTCTTCGCTCTCGATATGGTTACCAGGGTTTCCAGGGTTAAAGTTTGGGTTCTGGCCTTGTTGTTGCACTACTTGTGCTAGTAAGTTTGTCATTTGCTGCATAGCAGCAGCGATTTGCACATTAGGGTTTACTTGCGGTTCCAGATTGGGTCCAGTAGAGGTTTCCCCCGTACCCCTAACCGGTGTGGGTTGTCTAGTTCTGCGCCCACGTCCCCGACCACTCCGTGTACCTTTCATGAGTTTTACTTGGTCTAGGCAATAATACTAAACCAAAATAAGCACGATGCATGTGAGTAACACTTAAAACTTTTATAGTAACACACATTTATACATTCCAAACAAGATCAAAACATATATATACAAGCCGGTCAAAATTAAGCCACACACATATATACAGCCAGTTAAGTCAAGTACAAACATAGACGATCCACCGAGGAATGGCCTTTCTAGTTCACCAAATCCTTTCTAACCTAGGCACTCATATCTTTCGTATCCGGGCGCAAGAATCCCATCTAAGATAATTCACAACTCGAGCCGGCCGGTCCCAAGAGTAAACCATCCTTATTAAAGATTCCTACCCGACATACATACCTAGCTTCCTCGAGTCCCATGATAATGATTCGTACACTTATCACATGCCCGGTTCATAACTTATGCTCAAACGAGCACTTAGACATATTCATGAAATTAGGACCACAACACCACTTGGCCCAATCTCACTCCGCGCAGAGACCACGCGAAGTGGCTCTGATACCACTTGTAACAGCCCCACTTTCCCCTAAGGCGAACCAAAAGGGTTAGCGGACTGCCTGCCCAGCTCTCGCCAGGACTACGGATGAGTTCACGTCGATCTAATACGTTCCGGAACATACCCACGCGCGTAAACAAGTCAAAATCACAAAATAAAAAAAAATGAAAATCGAAGCCGATGATGAACAGTACCGGCCACGTCAGAATCCAGATACTAGGCCGAGAGTAGCCAAAATTTTTCTTTTGCCGTTTGAAATACGAGTTGATCCGAAATTCAACCAAACATACATACATTGAAATGTAACATTTACAAGCCAAAGCGGCATATCAAAAACCATTCATCATGGATATACATGTTCGGATTGCCAATCAAAAGTCATTGAACCCAATACACATTAGGGTTTCATCCAAAGAGCTAAACAAAAGACATTTACACTAGCTCAACTTGGCAATCGACAATCCAATCCCAAAAGTAATTATATCCCTGTAAGGAAAACAAATGGAACGGAATGAGCATAAGCCCAGTGAGTTACTACCACATAAGCAACAAAGATCACATAAGCATAATCTTTCATTTCAAGTACACAATTAAGAAGTAAAACAAGTCGGTAAAAGGATACGGACGGCTCTCAAGAGCCCATTTCCACGCTTACATTCTTGATCCAATCTCATTGACTCTCCGTCAACGTTTATGAGTACCAACCGTAGAACCCACTTCACTCCCATCCCTTCCACCAAACATACCCCAACCGGGCCCGCACTCCAATCAGTAGCTTTTGGTAATACTCGAGTTTACCGGAATCAAGAGTCTCATTACTACAAGATTCCCCAGTACAGTCCCCGTGGCATGTCAATTTTCACGACCAGGCCCCCGCCGGCTCGATTCAATTGACTACCAACGGGGTTGAGCTCAGTAGTACAGTAAGGCCGTTGGATACTCGTCCAAACGACACCAAATCAGTTTTTCATGAAGTGAATTCAATATCTCATATAGCAAGTGCAGTATATCAGTGAAGCGATAAACAGTCATTAACGGTATCACAAGGGGTGAGGGCGGTCAAGTACACCCTCACCTCAATCAATTCCAATAGCCAAATAAGCCTTCAAGGCATCAAAATCACATATAGCAAAGCCACATTGTAACATTCAAGTGAGTAGTATACTCACCAATCAATTAAGTGTTGTTTCATGCACGTCCGTCAAAAGTATTTCGTGAACCACCGTCACGCCCTAGAACACGCAAACAAGTACAATGAGACTCGATAACGAGTCATAAAGCAATGCCAATCACAACCCAAATAGGGTTTTATAAACATATAAAAGCATCATAGGCAACCAGAAAATCCGGAAATGCAATTAACTTTGGCCCTGAAAAAAAATAGTTTTGTCCTCATTTTGCGGTAATGGCACCGATTTCACTACGATTATCGGATGAGGGTGAAAGACCCACCATCTCGAAGTTAAAAGACAGGGCTACAAAAATGTAGAAGGCCACTCAGTCCAAATCCTAGCACAACTAGGTCAAATATGTAAAATACCAAACCAGAACCTTAATTGCAGGTTTACAAATTACACTATGCTGTAATTAGTCCAACTCAGTCTGTACAAGTCCAAATTCATTGATTCCAAAGGCATGAGGTAGCTAAGACATCAAGATACATTTCATAAGAAGACCTCAACAACCAAATCCAAAGCAATTCCAGTCAAAACAGCCGATTACAGGCGCAGTTCGGCCATCCTGAAGAACCCAGAACAGCAATAGTAATTTCGACATTTCTCAATCTACACTACTCCAAATGACCTGAAATTTTACAGGAACCTCAAACACATCAATACCTACAACTTTTAAGTTTTAATCAAAGGCCAATTAGGCCTCTAACCATGAGATATAAAACCGGCCAGAATTGGGGATATAAAACCCTAACTTTCTCAAATTCCTTCCAAATCCAAAATTGGTTACAATTATCTATCATATACACCTACTAGAGTCATTAAACATCAATTCCCATCATCAAGGATAGCCACAACATCACATTCATATGAAACCAGAAAATTCATCAATAAATTGAAAACTTCACCAATTCATCTCAAACCAAGAAATAAACCACAAATTTCAGCACTTTAGCTACCACTAAGCACAACTTAAGCTTCATTAGGTGTAGGAGGAAGTTCAATCACCACTTACCTAGAACACAAGAGAGGGAGAGTTGTAGGACACCTTAGCTTCCTTGGACACTTCCACAAAAACACCTACTAGCACCAAATGGAGGGATTTTATGGAGTAGAAACAAATTTAAGCACTTGGTTTGGATGATTTGCACTAGATGGAGAGTTTTTCTTTGAAGAGTTTTTCTTTCTTCCTTGCTAGAGAGGGCCGGCCACAATGGTGAAGAAATGGTGATTTTTGTGGTAATTTTGAGATATTTAATCAATGGGTCAATTAAGTCAAAAAAATGAATAGTTGTCATCCACTCTTAAAGTGACACTTGTCACTTCATTTAAAGCATTTCTATCCTTTTGTTTCCTCTCACATCAATCACATCACATCCTCTACTTATCTCTTAACACCCGGTAAAGTTCAACCAGCATCCGAAACTTAACCTTATTGGCCGAATTTTTTCCGAACTTTTCGCACTAGTGGGTCCCGCGTCCATTATATATTCTTAATTTTTCAAAAACTATCTAATACTAGAAAAATCATCTAAAAACTATAATTACTCATAAAATCCACCAAGAAAATTTTCCTAAGCCAGAAAATGCAGAAAACATGCAATTAAAGGGGAAAAACCCTAGGAAAATTATTAGGGAAAATACGGGTTCTCACACTCTCTCCCCCTTAAAAGAATTTCGTCCTCGAAATTCCTTATCATTGGCTACTCCGGGATACAAAAATTTTAATACTTCCTTCTCCTGATTAAATTGAGCATCATACTTTGCTAACAAATCTGTACCCCCTTCACTGGCCAGGTTCAGTAAATTCTTACCTTCCACGTCCTCTAATGGGTCAAAGACTTGATGTTGTTCTAAGGAGTACACCCGAGAGGACACTTTCGATCCATCCTTGTCCCCTTTTGACTGGGCAGGGTTGGTCGTAGTTGGTGGCAGAGTCCCTTGCCGCTCGCGCAGGCGAGCTGGACAGTTAGCAATTTTATGTTCGGCACTCCCACAGAGCAAGCATTTTCCTCCTTTCTTCCAGCAATTGTCCTCAGAGTGGTTTAGTTTTCCGCAATACCCGCAGGGTCCGCGTGCTACAGAAGCCGAGCCTCCTCTTGACGGGCTCTCTTGTGACACTCCCGGCATCCTTACTCCTCCCGTTCCCCGCCCAAACTTGGGAGGGGTACTTTCATCCCCCTGCCCCGAACTACTTCCAGGAAATCCTCTCTTTTTCGCCTGGAAGTTTTTCACCTGGAGCCTAGCATTCTCTACTCGTTGTGCCTTCTCCACTGCTTCGCTGAAGGCATTAATTTGGGCTGCCGCGAGGTCCTTCTGGATTTCTACGTTCAGGCCCTGGACAAATCGCCGTATTCTTCGTTGCTCGGTCATGATGAGTTCGGGCGCAAATTTGGATAGGCGGGTGAATTGGCTCTCATATTCCGCCACAGTTTGAGCTCCTTGGCGGAGTCGAATGAACTCGTCTTCCTTCCTCTCCTGAACTAGAGGAGGGAAAAACTTCGCATTAAACTCTCTGATGAAGTTCACCCAAGTCCTAGGTGTCTGTTCTCGTTCCCACTTCTGCCGAATTACGTTCCACCAGGAACGGGCTGCCCCCTCAAGCTGGAACACGGCAAAAGTCACCTGCCGTTCGTCAGGGTAGTGTAGGGCTGCAAATATATCCACCATCTTTTCAAGCCATCTTTCGGCAACGTCTGGGTCGGGTCCCCCAACAAACTTTGGCGGAGCGAACTTTTGAAATCGTTCGAGAGCTCTGTCTTCGCTCTCGATATGGTTACCAGGGTTTCCAGGGTTAAGGTTTGGGTTCTGGCCTTGTTGTTGCACTACTTGTGCTAGTAAGTTTGTCATTTGCTGCATAGCAGCAGCGATTTGCACATTAGGGTTTACTTGCGGTTCCAGATTGGGTCCAGTAGAGGTTTCCCCCGTACCCCTAACCGGTGTGGGTTGTCTAGTTCTGCGCCCACGTCCCCGACCACTCCGTGTACCTTTCATGAGTTTTACTTGGTCTAGGCAATAATACTAAACCAAAATAAGCACGATGCATGTGAGTAACACTCAAAACTTTTATAGTAACACACATTTATACATTCCAAACAAGATCAAAACATATATATACAAGCCGGTCAAAATTAAGCCACACACATATATACAGCCAGTTAAGTCAAGTACAAACATAGACGATCCACCGAGGAATGGCCTTTCTAGTTCACCAAATCCTTTCTAACCTAGGCCCTCATATCTTTCGTATCCGGGCGCAAGAATCCCATCTAAGATAATTCACAACTCGAGCCGGCCGGTCCCAAGAGTAAACCATCCTTATTAAAGATTCCTACCCGACATACATACCTAGCTTCCTCGAGTCCCATGATAATGATTCGTACACTTATCACATGCCCGGTTCATAACTTATGCTCAAACGAGCACTTAGACATATTCATGAAATTAGGACCACAACACCACTTGGCCCAGTCTCACTCCGCGCAGAGACCACGCGAAGTGGCTCTGATACCACTTGTAACAGCCCCACTTTCCCCTAAGGCGAACCAAAAGGGTTAGCGGACTGCCTGCCCAGCTCTCGCCAGGACTACGGATGAGTTCACGTCGATCTAATACGTTCCGGAACATACCCACGCGCGTAAACAAGTCAAAATCACAAAATAAAAAAAAATGAAAATCGAAGCCGATGATGAACAGTACCGGCCACGTCAGAATCCAGATACTAGGCCGAGAGTAGCCAAAATTTTTCTTTTGCCGTTTGAAATACGAGTTGATCCGAAATTCAACCAAACATACATACATTGAAATGTAACATTTACAAGCCAAAGCGGCATATCAAAAACCATTCATCATGGATATACATGTTCGGATTGCCAATCAAAAGTCATTGAACCCAATACACATTAGGGTTTCATACAAAGAGCTAAACAAAAGACATTTACACTAGCTCAACTTGGCAATCGACAATCCAATCCCAAAAGTAATTATATCCCTGTAAGGAAAACAAATGGAACGGAATGAGCATAAGCCCAGTGAGTTACTACCACATAAGCAACAAAGATCACATAAGCATAATCTTTCATTTCAAGTACACAATTAAGAAGTAAAACAAGTCGGTAAAAGGATACGGACGGCTCTCAAGAGCCCATTTCCACGCTTACATTCTTGATCCAATCTCATTGACTCTCCGTCAACGTTTATGAGTACCAACCGTAGAACCCACTTCACTCCCATCCCTTCCACCAAACATACCCCAACCGGGCCCGCACTCCAATCAGTAGCTTTTGGTAATACTCGAGTTTACCGGAATCAAGAGTCTCATTACTACAAGATTCCCCAGTACAGTCCCCGTGGCATGTCAATTTTCACGACCAGGCCCCCGCCGGCTCGATTCAATTGACTACCAACGGGGTTGAGCTCAGTAGTACAGTAAGGCCGTTGGATACTCGTCCAAACGACACCAAATCAGTTTTTCATGAAGTGAATTCAATATCTCATATAGCAAGTGCAGTATATCAGTGAAGCGATAAACAGTCATTAACGGTATCACAAGGGGTGAGGGCGGTCAAGTACACCCTCACCTTAATCAATTCCAATAGCCAAATAAGCCTTCAAGGCATCAAAATCACATATAGCAAAGCCACATTGTAACATTCAAGTGAGTAGTATACTCACCAATCAATTAAGTGTTGTTTCATGCACGTCCGTCAAAAGTATTTCGTGAACCACCGTCACGCCCTAGAACACGCAAACAAGTACAATGAGACTCGATAACGAGTCATAAAGCAATGCCAATCACAACCCAAATAGGGTTTTATAAACATATAAAAGCATCATAGGCAACCAGAAAATCCGGAAATGCAATTAACTTTGGCCCTGAAAAAAAATAGTTTTGTCCTCATTTTGCGGTAATGGCACCGATTTCACTACGATTATCGGATGAGGGTGAAAGATCCACCATCTCGAAGTTAAAAGACAGGGCTACAAAAATGTAGAAGGCCACTCAGTCCAAATCCTAGCACAACTAGGTCAAATATGTAAAATACCAAACCAGAACCTTAATTGCAGGTTTACAAATTACACTATGCTGTAATTAGTCCAACTCAGTCTGTACAAGTCCAAATTCATTGATTCCAAAGGCATGAGGTAGCTAAGACATCAAGATACATTTCATCAGAAGACCTCAACAACCAAATCCAAAGCAATTCCGGTCAAAACAGCCGATTACAGGCGCAGTTCGGCCATCCTGAAGAACCCAGAACAGCAATAGTAATTTCGACATTTCTCAATCTACACTACTCCAAATGACCTGAAATTTTACAGGAACCTCAAACACATCAATACCTACAACTTTTAAGTTTTAATCAAAGGCCAATTAGGCCTCTAACCATGAGATATAAAACCGGCCAGAATTGGGGATATAAAACCCTAACTTTCTCAAATTCCTTCCAAATCCAAAATTGGTTACAATTATCTATCATATACACCTACTAGAGTCATTAAACATCAATTCCCATCATCAAGGATAGCCACAACATCACATTCATATGAAACCAGAAAATTCATCAATAAATTGAAAACTTCACCAATTCATCTCAAACCAAGAAATAAACCACAAATTTCAGCACTTTAGCTACCACTAAGCACAACTTAAGCTTCATTAGGTGTAGGAGGAAGTTCAATCACCACTTACCTAGAACACAAGAGAGGGAGAGTTGTAGGACACCTTAGCTTCCTTGGACACTTCCACAAAAACACCTACTAGCACCAAATGGAGGGATTTTATGGAGTAGAAACAAATTTAAGCACTTGGTTTGGATGATTTGCACTAGATGGAGAGTTTTTCTTTGAAGAGTTTTTCTTTCTTCCTTGCTAGAGAGGGCCGGCCACAATGGTGAAGAAATGGTGATTTTTGTGGTAATTTTGAGATATTTAATCAATGGGTCAATTAAGTCAAAAAAATGAATAGTTGTCATCCACTCTTAAAGTGACACTTGTCACTTCATTTAAAGCATTTCTATCCTTTTGTTTCCTCTCACATCAATCACATCACATCCTCTACTTATCTTTTAACACCCGGTAAAGTTCAACCAGTATCCGAAACTTAACCTTATTGGCCGAATTTTTTCCGAACTTTTCGCACTAGTGGGTCCCACGTCCATTATATATTCTTAATTTTTCAAAAACTATCCAATACTAGAAAAATCATCTAAAAACTATAATTACTCATAAAATCCACCAAGAAAATTTTCCTAAGCCAGAAAATGCAGAAAACATGCAATTAAAGGGGAAAAACCCTAGGAAAATTATTAGGGAAAATACGGGTTCTCACACTCTCTCCCCCTTAAAAGAATTTCGTCCTCGAAATTCCTTATCATTGGCTACTCCGGGATACAAAAATTTTAATACTTCCTTCTCCTGATTAAATTGAGCATCATACTTTGCTAACAAATCTGTACCCCCTTCACTGGCCAGGTTCAGTAAATTCTTACCTTCCACGTCCTCTAATGGGTCAAAGACTTGATGTTGTTCTAAGGAGTACACCCGAGAGGACACTTTCGATCCATCCTTGTCCCCCTTTGACTGGGCAGGGTTGGTCGTAGTTGGTGGCAGAGTCCCTTGCCGCTCGCGCAGGCGAGCTGGACAGTTAGCAATTTTATGTTCGGCACTCCCACAGAGCAAGCATTTTCCTCCTTTCTTCCAGCAATTGTCCTCCGAGTGGTTTAGTTTTCCGCAATACCCGCAGGGTCCGCGTGCTACAGAAGCCGAGCCTCCTCTTGACGGGCTCTCTTGTGACACTCCCGGCATCCTTACTCCTCCCATTCCCCGCCCAAACTTGGGAGGGGTACTTTCATCCCCCTGCCCCGAACTACTTCCAGGAAATCCTCTCTTTTTCGCCTGGAAGTTTTTCACCTGGAGCCTAGCATTCTCTACTCGTTGTGCCTTCTCCACTGCTTCGCTGAAGGCATTAATTTGGGCTGCCGCGAGGTCCTTCTGGATTTCTACGTTCAGGCCCTGGACAAATCGCCGTATTCTTCGTTGCTCGGTCATGATGAGTTCGGGCGCAAATTTGGATAGGCGGGTGAATTGGCTCTCATATTCCGCCACAGTTTGAGCTCCTTGGCGGAGTCGAATGAACTCGTCTTCCTTCCTCTCCTGAACTAGAGGAGGGAAAAACTTCGCATTAAACTCTCTGATGAAGTTCACCCAAGTCCTAGGTGTCTGTTCTCGTTCCCACTTCTGCCGAATTACGTTCCACCAGGAACGGGCTGCCCCCTCAAGCTGGAACACGGCAAAAGTCACCTGCCGTTCGTCAGGGTAGTGTAGGGCTGCAAATATATCCACCATCTTTTCAAGCCATCTTTCGGCAACGTCTGGGTCGGGTCCCCCAACAAACTTTGGCGGAGCGAACTTTTGAAATCGTTCGAGAGCTCTGTCTTCGCTCTCGATATGGTTACCAGGGTTTCCAGGGTTAAGGTTTGGGTTTTGGCCTTGTTGTTGCACTACTTGTGCTAGTAAGTTTGTCATTTACTGCATAGCAGCAGCGATTTGCACATTAGGGTTTACTTGCGGTTCCAGATTGGGTCCAGTAGAGGTTTCCCCCGTACCCCTAACCGGTGTGGGTTGTCTAGTTCTGCGCCCACGTCCCCGACCACTCCGTGTACTTTTCATGAGTTTTACTTGGTCTAGGCAATAATACTAAACCAAAATAAGCACGATGCATGTGAGTAACACTCAAAACTTTTATAGTAACACACATTTATACATTCCAAACAAGATCAAAACATATATATACAAGCCGGTCAAAATTAAGCCACACACATATATACAGCCAGTTAAGTCAAGTACAAACATAGACGATCCACCGAGGAATGGCCTTTCTAGTTCACCAAATCCTTTCTAACCTAGGCCCTCATATCTTTCGTATCCGGGCGCAAGAATCCCATCTAAGATAATTCACAACTCGAGCCGGCCGGTCCCAAGAGTAAACCATCCTTATTAAAGATTCCTACCCGACATACATACCTAGCTTCCTCGAGTCCCATGATAATGATTCGTACACTTATCACATGCCCGGTTCATAACTTATGCTCAAACGAGCACTTAGACATATTCATGAAATTAGGACCACAACACCACTTGGCCCAGTCTCACTCCGCGCAGAGACCACGCGAAGTGGCTCTGATACCACTTGTAACAGCCCCACTTTCCCCTAAGGCGAACCAAAAGGGTTAGCGGACTGCCTGCCCAGCTCTCGCCAGGACTACGGATCAGTTCACGTCGATCTAATACGTTCCGGAACATACCCACGCGCGTAAACAAGTCAAAATCACAAAATAAAAAAAAATGAAAATCGAAGCCGATGATGAACAGTACCGGCCATGTCAGAATCCAGATACTAGGCCGAGAGTAGCCAAAATTTTTCTTTTGCCGTTTGAAATACGAGTTGATCCGAAATTCAACCAAATATCAACCAAACATACATACATTGAAATGTAACATTTACAAGCCAAAGCGGCATATCAAAAACCATTCATCAAGGATATACATGTTCGGATTACCAATCAAAAGTCATTGAACCCAATACACATTAGGGTTTCATCCAAAGAGCTAAACAAAAGACATTTACACTAGCTCAACTTGGCAATCGACAATCCAATCCCAAAAGTAATTATATCCCTGTAAGGAAAACAAATGGAACGGAATGAGCTTAAGCCCAGTGAGTTACTACCACAGAAGCAACAAAGATCACATAAGCATAATCTTTCATTTCAAGTACACAATTAAGAAGTAAAACAAGTCGGTAAAAGGATACGGACGGCTCTCAAGAGCCCATTTCCACGCTTACATTCTTGATCCAATCTCATTGACTCTCCGTCAACGTTTATGAGTACCAACCGTAGAACCCACTTCACTCCCATCCCTTCCACCAAACATACCCCAACCGGGCCCGCACTCCAATCAGTAGCTTTTGGTAATACTCGAGTTTACCGGAATCAAGAGTCTCATTACTACAAGATTCCCCAGTACAGTCCTCGTGGCATGTCAATTTTCAAGACCAAGCCCCCGCCGCTCGATTCAATTGACTACCAACGGGGTTGAGCTCAGTAGTACAGTAAGGCCGTTGGATACTCGTCCAAATGACACCAAATCAGTTTTTCATGAAGTGAATTCAATATCTCATATAGCAAGTGCAGTATATCAGTGAAGCGGTAAACAGTCATTAACGATATCACAAGGGGTGAGGGCGGTCAAGTACACCCTCACCTCAATCAATTCCAATAGCCAAATATGCCTTCAAGGCATCAAAATCACATATAGCAAAGCCACATTGTAACATTCAAGTGAGTAGTATACTCACCAATCAAGTAAGTGTTGTTTCATGCACGTCCGTCAAAAGTATTTCGTGAACCACCGTCACGCCCTAGAACACGCAAACAAGTACAATGAGACTCGATAACGAGTCATAAAGCAATGCCAATCACAACCCCAATAGGGTTTTATAAACATATACAAGCATCATAGGCAACCAGAAAATCCGGAAATGCAATTAACTTTGGCCCTGAAAAAAAATAGTTTTGTCCTCATTTTGCGGTAATGGCACCGATTTCACTACGATTATCGGATAAGGGTGCAAGACCCACCATCTCGAAGCTAAAAGACAGGGCTACAATAATGTAGAAGGCCACTCAGTCCAAATCCTAGCACAACTAGGTCAAATATGCAAAATACCAAACCAGAACCTTAATTGCAGGTTTACAAATTACACTATGCTGTAATTAGTCCAACTCAGTCTGTACAAGTCCAAATTCATTGATTCCAAAGGCAGGCGGTATCTAAGACAGCAAGATACATTTCATCAGAAGACCTCAACAACCAAATCCAAAGCAATTCCAGTCAAAATAGCCGATTACAGGCGCAGTTCGGCCATCCTGAAGAACCCAGAACAGCAATAGTAATTTCGACATTTCTCAATCTACACTACTCCAAATGACCTGAAATTTACAGGCACCTCAAACACATCAATACCTACAACTTTTATGTTTTAAGAAAAGGCCAATTAGGCCTCTAACCATGAGATATAAAACTGGCCAGAATTGGGGATATAAAACCCTAACTTTCTCAAATTCCTTCCAAATCCAAAATTGGTTACAATTATCTATCATATACACCTACTAGAGTCATTAAACATCAATTCCCATCATCAAGGATAGCCACAACATCACATTCATATGAAACAAGAAAATTCATCAATAAATTGAAAACTTCACCAATTCATCTCAAACCAAGAAATAAACCACAAATTTCAGCACTTTAGCTACCACTAAGCACAACTTAAGCTTCATTAGGTGTAGGAGGAAGTTCAATCACCACTTACCTAGAACACAAGAGAGGGAGAGTTGTAGGACACCTTAGCTTCCTTGGACACTTCCACAAAAACACCTACTAGCACCAAATGGAGGGATTTTATGGAGTAGAAACAAATTTAAGCACTTGGTTTGGATGATTTGCACTAGATGGAGAGTTTTTCTTTGAAGAGTTTTTCTTTCTTCCTTGCTAGAGAGGGCCGGCCACAATGGTGAAGAAATGGTGATTTTTGTGGTAATTTTGAGATATTTAATCAATGGGTCAATTAAGTCAAAAAAATGAATAGTTGTCATCCACTCTTAAAGTGACACTTGTCACTTCATTTAAAGCATTTCTATCCTTTTGTTTCCTCTCACATCAATCACATCACATCCTTTACTTATTTCTTAACACCCGGTAAAGTTCAACCAGTATCCGAAACTTAACCTTATTGGCCGAATTTTTTCTGAACTTTTCGCACTAGTGGGTCCCACGTCCATTATATATTCTTAATTTTTCAAAAACTATCCAATACTAGAAAAATCATCTAAAAACTATAATTACTCATAAAATCCACCAAGAAAATTTTCCTAAGCCAGAAAATGCAGAAAACATGCAATTAAAGGGGAAAAACCCTAGGAAAATTATTAGGGAAAATACGGGTTCTCACAAGCTGGCCACTGCCCCTTGTTACCGATCGACTCGAGCCAGAAGCGGACTCGGTCGAGCGATATGGTGACCTGGGTGAACGTTTGGTATACTCGAGTATTACCTTGAAATCTGGTGGAGCCCGGCCAATGTCTGGGAAGGGGGTGAATGAAATGAACGAACGAACGAGGGTTTTACTTACAAAAATGCATTTTCAAGTGAATGGAGGAATAAGGGGAAATGTCAGGAGAACGAACGAATGAACGAACGAACGAACAAATGGCTCCTTGTGAGCCTGTATCCTTTTAATGTATGTGTTATTAATTCTTTCCATTGTAAATGTTACTTGAATTATTACTGCTTATGTGTTCGGAACCTCACTGAGCTTTTAGCTCATCCCTTTAGTTTTGTTTTCCTTAACAGGGGAGGGTGAGCAAGGACGAGAGCTCTATATAGACTAGCTTGGTCTAGTTCTTTGGTTTCGTAATGGTTCTCGCCCTAGTGCCTGGCACGGGCTGGTTGTATGGTGAATTGAGAACCTTTGTATATTCGACGGATGTACTTCCTTCTGAGATAACAATGTATATAATTTTGTTTTAAGTTTTGGATCCTTGTTTTGCTCTTTCTTGTGATTTTATTTCTGATTTGTTTGAGTGAGTGACTGAGTCCCGGGGAGAGCTGGGCAGACGGTCTGCCGAACCCTTTGGTTCGCCTTAGGGGAAGGTGGGGCTGTTACAGCAAGAATGTTTTTATTTTTCCAACAAATAGTTATATTTTATTTTGAACCAAACTATATTGGTGGTGATATTCTTAAATATGTTGTTGGAGTTTCGCACCCCATATCAGGTGTAGGATCATACAAGGAAGCCATCAAGAAAAGGTTGTGTTTTCTTAAGATGGCTAATCTACCAGAATGAGGGGAAATGAAACCCTAACTTCTGAAATTTTCCGTCAAATGCGGAAATTTTCCGCAACAACCACAATTTATGCATTCTAGCTCCATTCTAGATTATTTCCAACCATCATACATGGCCACACAATGGTAATCATATTAAAATAGAAAAATCATTAATAAATAGAAAAATGTCATCAATCTCACTAAAATCATGAAATAACCCACAAAAACACCTCTTAGGCTACCACAAGCCATTAATTATACATCATCAAGAACAAAAGAGAAGTTCCTTAGATGCTCATCTTAAAATGCAAGAAAGGAAGCAACTAACCACCTTAGCCTTCCAAACAACTTCACAACTAACCTTAATATCCCCAAACTAAGAGGTTTTATGGAGTAGTTTAAAGATTAAACGGTTGAAGTGAAAGATTGGGCAAGATTGGAGACTAGAAAATTGAGAGCTTTTCCTTCCTTGTTGCTTGAAGAGAGCCGGCCACAATATCTTGAAATGAAGAGGATTTTTGACCAATTTTTGGTTTATTTAGTAAAATGGTAAAAGGGTGAATAGTAGTCAAAAAGTAAGAACAAGTCTCCAAGTGACACTTGTCACTATAATTAATACATGGCTATCCTTTTGTCCTCTCACACCAATCCATTTAGTAACCTCTAGTTATCTCTTAACACCCGGTAAATTAAACCCAGTATCCAAAACTTAACCTAACGGGCCGAATTTTTTCGAACTTTTCGCACTAGCTGGTCCCACGTCCGATATACGTTCTTAATTTCTCAAAATCTAACCGATACTAGAAAAATCATCTAAAAACTATATTTACTCATAAAAATTATTTAGAAAATTTTCTAATAAAGAAAATGCATAAAAGGCGTGCATATAATTAAAATAAGGCCTAGAAATAAGGAAATTTACGGGTTCTCACAATTGCAAGTTGTTCAAGAGACTCAAGCTACTACGCGTGTTGATCTTGTCAAAGTTCCAGTCCGATCACTCATTCATGTGCTAAAAAGGTTAAAGACTCATTGATGGCTTTAGTTGGCGTTGTTCAAGACCAAGAAGCCACCTACAACTTTATTGAGGGCGTTCAGTTGGAACGTCAACCTATGAAGACTCTCATTTATGTTGAAGGCTTGGTGGCTTCTAGCAAGCTAATCATTAGAGTTGTTTGGCAAAGGAAGAATGCGGGAAAGTGAAGCAAAAGTAGAAATGCTGACCAATCCGTGAGGGAGCGGGTCGCGGATCCAGGTCTCGTATCAGTTTCTTGTGTTTTTAATTTGATCTTCTGGTAATGTCCAGTTCAATGTCTCAAGCCACAGTCCTTGTAGGATCAAATTTTCTAATTTTAAGTGATTTTTGTAATTTTGAGTTATTTCTTTATTGTGACTTGTTAGTTTGATTTTTCAAGCCTTGTATGTGAGAACCCGTAATTTTTCCCATTTTCTAGATTTTATTATCTTTCATGGCTTGTTTTCTGCATTTCCGTGATTAGGAAAAATTCTAGATCTTTTTAAGGAGCAGATATAGTTTTTAGATGATTTTTCTAGTATCGAAATTAAGAGCGTATACCGGACGTGGGACCCACTAGTGCGAAAAGTTCGGAAAAATTCGGCCAACTAGGTAAAGTTTTGGATACTGGAATTAATTTACCGGGTGTTAAGAGATAAGTAGAGGTTGCAATTTGGATTGGTGTGAGAGGAAACAAAGTGATAGACTTGC
Organism: Coffea arabica; assembly: GCF_036785885.1. Taxonomy (NCBI): domain Eukaryota; kingdom Viridiplantae; phylum Streptophyta; class Magnoliopsida; order Gentianales; family Rubiaceae; genus Coffea; species Coffea arabica. The sequence goes on along the minus strand of NC_092318.1, from coordinate 17,205,522 downwards.
ATTAATGGAGGTGACAAGTGTCACCATTGGATTGGTCCTTAAGTAAGACTACTATTCCTTTTCTTACCATTGACCAAATAAATCAAAAAAATAACCAAAAATTCACCATTTTCTCTTCATCTTGGCCGAGCTACTTGAGCAACAAAAGAAAGAAAACTCTTCAAGATTTTAGCTTCAATCTTGCTTCAATCAACTTACTCAACCATCCAACCTTGATTTTGCTCCATAAAACCACTTAAGGGAGTGATAGTGAAGTGTTGTGTGGAGTTATTTGGAAAGCTAAGAGGACTTGTTGCTCTCTCTCTCTTGTTTCTAAGGTGAGTTGTGAAGAACCACTCTCCTCCCTTTATTGATGCTTAAATCATGCTTAGTGGTAGTATGAGATGCAATAATATGGATTATTTCTTGATTTGTGGTTGAATTGATGAAGTTTTATAATTTTTGGGGATTTTTCTGTTTTAATATGAACATGATTGTGTGGCTATATATGATGATTGGAAATGATGTTTAAGGACTCTATGAGGTGGAAAAAGTGGTTAATTGCAAACAATTTCTGTTTTGGAAGAAATCTTGGAAAGTTAGGGTTTATGATGATAACATTCTGCCCGATTTTGTAGCTCCTAGTTAGAGGCTGAATTGGCCTTGGCTTAAAACATGAAAGTTGTAGGGAATGATATTTTAGAGTGCCTACAAAATTTCAGGTCAATCGGAGTAGTGTAGCTTGAGAAAAGTCAAAATTACCCTTGCTGCCCTGGTTTTACCCGAATTTGGGAATTGCTTCTGTAATTGGTTGTTTTGGTCAGGAATGCTTCCGAAATGGTTGTTGAGGTCTTCTGATGAAATGTAGCCCTGTTTCTTAGCTTTAAGCTGGTTGTTGAATTTCTGGATTTGGACTTAGGTAGCCTGATTTATGATGTTTGCACTAGAATGCGTTCTGTGAATCTGTTTTTACGGTTCTGGTGTAGTATCTTGCATTTTTTACCTGGTTACACTCGAAACTGGGTTGCATGACCTTCTATAATATTGTAGCCCTATCTCTTAGCTTCGAAACGGCGGGTCTTGTACCTTCATCCGATAATCGTAGTGCCTTTGGTACCATTACCGCAAAATGAGGTCAAAAACTGTTTTTTTTCAGGGCTAAAGCTAATTCCAATTCCGGATTTTCTGGTTTTCCTCTAATGCTTATGTATGCTTATGGAACCCTATTTTGGTAGTATTTGGCATTGGTTTATGATTTGTAATCGAGTCTTATTGTGTTTATTTGAATAGTTTAGGGCTTGACTTTCATATCCGGTCATTTTCTAGCTAAATTTTGTACTTGAATGCCATTAAGCCTAGTGAACGGCTTTTGGGAATGAAATTATTTTCGTACGAGATGTTGGGACTGATTTGAGGAAATAATGAAGCCATGATGGCTGGAAAATATGTAAACACAAGGGATATGCTGCCGAAATTTAACTTGAAGGCTAGTTGGATTTACTTGTGATTTGAGCGAAGGGCTTTTGGGTTGTTTGAGCCTAGGTCTTCATGTTACCTTTTCGTTTCCAAAAATCATGTTTTGCACCCTTGCTTTAGTAATTATTTGGCGAGGCATACGACTGGTAGTCGAGCCTCACATATACTCAATTTTTGAAAGTGGAACCTTCAATTGTTTTCCTTGGATTATTTTAGGGTTTCTTGGTGATTAAAGCTCTCTTTTGGAGGTATCTGTACTAATCCCGGTGAGTGTTCCACTACCTGCTACCCGTTATGTGAAATATCTGACTATCTGAAATACTTGATTTATGACTGTTGGAGCCAAATACTGTTTTGATAAAAGGGAGGCGAGGGTGTACTTTATCACACTCGTTCTCTTGTCTGTTCATATGCCAATTTTGAACGCGTATCTGAATCTGCTATCTGTATCTGTATCTGTTATCTGTATCTGGATCTGTATCTGTTCTGACGTCATTTGGAAGCTTGTATCCAACGACCTTTCTGTGACCTCTGAGCTCAACACCTGTGGCCAATTACTCGAGTCGGGCCGGCAAGGGCCTGGTCGATTAGATAACGAACCACGGTAGTCTGTTTTGGGATCTTTGGGTATTGAGACCCTTGATTCCGGTATACTCGAGTATTAACAATTCTGATCTGATTGGATTTCTGGCCCGGTGGGGGTATGTGAGGTGGAAGGAGTCGAAGAAAGTGGAGTCTACGGTATTGGTTACTTCTGTAACGTTGACGGAGTGTCAACTGTTATTTCGATCAAGTTTCGGTGAAGTGAATGGGAATTTGGCTCCTGAGAGCCACCCGTATCCTTTCTGTCTATGGTGTTTGCCCACTTCTTTATTTGATGCATATATGTGATTAATTGAATATGAAGTTCCATGTTTCTTACTGCTATATATCCGGTACCTCATTAGGCGCAAGCTCACCCCTTTCCGTTCCTTTTTGTTTTCCTTACAGGAAAATAAATACTTTTGGACTGGATTTGACAATTGGTTGCTGAATTGAGCTAGTTGGACATATCTTTTGTATAGCTCATTGATTGAAACCCTAAATGTATTTTTGGGTCCGTTTCTCTTTTGAATTTGGCAAACCGTACATGTATCCACTTTTGAGTCACTTTGGTATGCCCCTTTGGGTTGTATATGCTAAATTTCGAGATGTAAATATTTGCTTGACGTTTGGTTGGATTTTGACGGGGCGGTTACTATTCATAACCGACTCCGTTTTCATTTTTTTTTATTTTGACATTTTGACTTGTTTACGCGCGTTCGTAAGTTCCGGAACGCAATAGATCGCTCTATACCGAATCGTTAGTCTTGGTGAGAGCTGGGCAGGCAGTCCGCTAACCCCTTTGGTTCGCCTTAGGGGAAGGTGGGGCTGTCACAGGTGGTATCAGAGCCACTTCGCGTGGTCTCTGCGCGGAGTGAGCTTGGGGCCAAGTGGTGTTATGGTCCTGCTTTCGTGAATGTGTCGAAAGGTATAAGTGCTCTTTTGAGCATAAGTTATGAACCGGGCATGTTATAAGTGTAAAAATCCTTATCCTGAAACTTGAGGAAGATAGATATGTATGTCGAGTAGGAATCTTTAATATGGATGATTTACGCTTGGGACCGGCTGGCTCGAGTTGTGAATTATCTTATTTGGGATTCTCGTGCCCGGCTACTAAATCAATGAGAGCCTAGGTTAGAAAGGACTTAGGCGAACTAGAAAGGCGATTCTATGGAACTTCGTGTGGTCTGTTCGGGTGTGGTTAAGCGTGATCAACTTTGATTAAGATACAGATGGTGTTGTTGTCGTGGATTATGGACGGAGCTCTAGAGGGGAAAAGCTCTTCGTGAGTTATTTTTGTACTCGTGACCTAGTCTGTCTATAGTAATTTCGGATGATCCCGCTACTTTCATGGATCTCTCATATTTGTATCTAATTGACTGCTACTGTGTGACTGATTCGGTCCAGTTGTGTGTATATATGCTTTTGATCTGTGTGTACCTCATGCTTATAATTATCTTTAATATTATCTTTGCACCCCCTAGATTGACTTAGATTAATGGAGGGCACACGTACTGGCCGGGGACGTGGGCGCAGGCGTAGGCAACCCACGCCGGACAGGGGTGCTGGGGAAACCTCATCTGGACCTAATCTTGAACCGAGGGTTGATCCCAACGTGCAAATAGCCGCTGCAATGCAGCAAATGACCAACCTGCTGGCACAAGTGGTGCAGCAACAAGGCCAAAACCCAAACCCTAATCCTGGAAACCCGAGCAATCATGTCGAAAATGACGATAGGGCACTTGAGAGGTTCCAGAAGTTCGCACCACCGAAATTTATTGGGGAACCCGACCCGGATATCGCCGAAAGGTGGCTCGAGAAGATGGTGGATATCTTTGCGGCCCTGCATTACACCGAAGAAAGGCAGGTGACTTTTGCAGTCTTCCAACTAGAAGGGGCGGCCCGTTCCTGGTGGAACGTTATTCGGCAAAAATGGGAACGGGAACAAACGCCCAGGACTTGGGTGAATTTTATGCGGGAGTTCAACGCGAAATTCTTCCCTCCTCTAGTTCAGGAGCGGAAGGAAGATGAATTTATTCGGCTTCGTCAGGGGACCCAATCTATAGCAGAGTACGAGAGCCAATTCACCCGCCTATCCAAATTTGCGCCCGAACTCATCATGACCGAGCAGCGGCGAATAAGGCGTTTTATCCAGGGTTTGAACGTAGAAATTCAGAAGGACCTCGCGGTGGCCCAGATTAATGCTTTTAGCGAGGCCGTAGAGAAGGCGCAACGAGTAGAGAATGCTAGGCTGTAGGTGAAAAACTTTCAAGTCAAGAAAAGGAGCTTTCCTGGGAGTAGCTCTGAGCAAGAAGGTACAAATACGGCCCCTAAGATGGGAAAGGGAAACGGAGGAGTACGACAACCAGGGGTGTCGCGTGATGTCTCTCAGGGGGGACCGGTCTCTGCTACTCGTGGTCCCTATGGATATTGTGGAGAGCCAAGTCATACGGAGGTAAATTGTTGGAAGAAAGAGGGAAAATGTCTGCACTGCGGAAGTGCCGATCATCGGATTGCTGACTGCCCAGTTCGATTGCGAAAAGGAAAAGGGACCCCGCAACCCATTAAGACTAACCCTGGACAGTCGGAAAAGGAAGGGACTGGATCCAAGGTACCGGCTCAGATGTACTCTTTAGAACACCATCAGGATCCTGACTCGTCTGAGGACGTCGAAGGTATGGTCCGTTGGGTACCTTAGATTTGATAGATTCCGTTGATAAGAAAATTTCGATGACGAAATTTCTTTTAAGGGGGAGAGAGCGTGAGAACCCGTAATTTTTCCCATTTTCTAGGTTTTATTATCTTTCATGGCTTGTTTTCTGCATTTTCGTGATTAGGAAAAATTCTAGATCTTTTTAAGGAGCAGATATAGTTTTTAGATGATTTTTCTAGTATCGAATAGGTTTTGAGAAATTAAGAGCCTATACCGGACGTGGGACCCACTAGTGCGAAAAGTTCGGAAAAATTCGGCCAACTAGGTTAAGTTTTGGATACTGGAATTAATTTATCGGGTGTTAAGAGATAAGTAGAGGTTGCAATTTGGATTGGTGTGAGAGGAAACAAAGTGATAGACATGCATTAATGGATGTGACAAGTGTCACCATTGGATTGGTCCTTAAGTAAGACTACTATTCCTTTTCTTACCATTGACCAAATAAATCAAAAAAATAACCAAAAATTCACCATTTTCTCTTCATCTTGGCCGAGCTCCTTGAGCAACAAAAGAAAGAAAACTCTTCAAGATTTTGGCTTCAATCTTGCTTCAATCAACTTACTCAACCATCCAACCTTGATTTTGCTCCATAAAACCACTTAAGGGAGTGATAGTGAAGTGTTGTGTGGAGTTATTTGGAAAGCTAAGAGGACTTGTTGCTCTCTCTCTCTTGTTTCTAAGGTGAGTTTTGAAGAACCACTCTCCTCCCTTTATTGATGCTTAAATCATGCTTAGTGGTAGTATGAGATGCAATATTATGGATTATTTCTTGATTTGTGGTTGAATTGATGAAGTTTTATAATTTTTGGGGATTTTTCTGTTTTAATATGAACATGATTGTGTGGCTATATATGATGATTGGAAATGATGTTTAAGGACTCTGTGAGGTGGAAAAGGTGGTTAATTGCAAACAATTTCTATTTTGGAAGAAATCTTGGAAAGTTAGGGTTTATAATGATAACATTCTGCCCGGTTTTGTAGCTCCTAGTTAGAGGCCGAATTGGCCTTGGCTTAAAACATGAAAGTTGTAGGGAATGATATTTTAGAGTGCCTACAAAATTTCAGGTCAATCGGAGTAGCGTAGCTTGAGAAAAGTCAAAATTACCCTTGCTGCCCTGGTTTTACCCGAATTTGGGAATTGCTTCTGTAATTGGTTGTTTTGGTCAGGAATGCTTCCGAAATGGTTGTTGAGGTCTTCTGATGAAATGTAGCCCTGTTTCTTAGCTTTAAGCTGGTTGTTGAATAGTTTAGGGCTTGACTTTCATATCCGGTCATTTTCTAGCTAAATTTTGTACTTGAATGCCATTAAGCCTAGTGAACGGCTTTTGGGAATGAAATTATTTTCGTACGAGATGTTGGGACTGATTTGAGGAAATAATGAAGCCATGATGGCTGGAAAATAGGTAAACACAAGGGATATGCTGCCGAAATTTTACTTGAAGGCTAGTTGGATTTACTTGTGATTTGAGCGAAGGGCTTTTGGGTTGTTTGAGCCTAGGTCTTCATGTTACCTTTTCGTTTCCAAAAATCATGTTTTGCACCCTTGCTTTAGTAATTATTTGGCGAGGCATACGACTGGTAGTCGAGCCTCACATATACTCGATTTTTGAAAGTAGAACCTTCAATTGTTTTCCTTGGATTATTTTAGGATTTCTTGGTGATTAAAGCTCTCTTTTGGGAGGTATCTGTACTGATCCCGATGAGTGTTCCACTACCTGCTACCCGTTATGTGAAATATCTGACTATCTGAAATACGTGATTTATGACTGTTGGAGCCAAATACTATTTTGATAAAAGGGAGGCGAGGGTGTACTTTATCACACTCGTTCTCTTGTCTGTTCATATGCCAATTTTGAACGCGTATCTGAATCTGCTATCTGTATCTGTATCTGTTATCTGTATCTGGATCTGTATCTGTTCTGACGTCATTTGAAAGCTTGTATCCAACGACCTTTCTGTGACCTCTGAGCTCAACACCTGTGGCCAGTTACTCGAGTCGGGCCGGCAAGGGCCTGGTCGATTAGATAACGAACCACGGTAGTCTGTTTTGGGATCTTTGGATATTGAGACCCTTGATTCCGGTATACTCGAGTATTAACAATTCTGATCTGATTGGATTTCGAGCCCGGTGGGGGTATGTGAGGTGGAAGGAGTCGAAGAAAGTGGAGTCTACGGTATTGGTTACTTCTGTAACGTTGACGGAGTGTCAACTGTTATTTCGATCAAGTTTCGGTGAAGCGAATGGGAATTTGGCTCCTGAGAGCCACCCGTATCCTTTCTGTCTATGGTGTTTGTCCACTTCTTTATTTGATGCACATATGTGATTAATTGAATATGAAGTTCTATGTTTCTTACTGCTATATGTCCGGTACCTCATTGAGCGCAAGCTCACCCCTTTCCGTTACTTTTTGTTTTCCTTACAGGAAAATAAATACTTTTGGACTGGATTTGACAATTGGTTGCCGAATTGAGCTAGTTGGACATATCTTTTGTAACATTGATTGGTAGGAGCCCTTTCACTTTCATTCTAGTTCTCTTTCTCCTGCTAAGGATGCACGGATGAGCTGGGCCATGCGTAGATCCATGAGAGATAGTTCGAGGAGTGTGGCCATGGAGGAGTTGCAACAATTCCATGCCAAATTGGAGGAACGTTTCTGAGTCATAGGCATCAAGAATGAGACACAACAGAACTCATTAGGCGCTGCTACATGTACAAGCTTGGAGATGACTCAGTAGCCTGTATTGCAGCTCAAAAGACGTGGGCATCCACCAAAGTCAGATAGACATGGGAGTTCAGGTGCACCTCAGCAGGGAGTTGTCGGCCAAGGGAAACGACGGGGTCAGCTTCAATCACCAACATTGAATCTAGTACGCCAGCTTCATCTCAAAATAACATTTCTTTAGACTATTAGTGGCTGCGTCAATCAACATGCTTATTTGGAATATAAGAGGAGTTGCTCAGCAAGACTCCTTGCGTTATCTAAAGGAGCTACGTTTATGCCATCGAGTTCAGCTTTTGGCGCTTATTGAACCCCTAACGAATATGTCTTCTATACACTCATTTCAAATTAAACTTGGCTTTGACTTTGCCTCCTCATTATTGGAGGACAGGATATGGTTTTTTTGGCTGCAACATTTGGAGTGCTTTTCTTCCCCTTGCAAATCTATTAGTACATGTAGACATTGTTTTACCTTCATCTTTCAAAATACATGTTACAGTTGTCCACGGTAAATACTCGAGAGCAGCAAGGCTGCCCTTATGGGCAGCTTTAGAGACCATTGCTAATGAGATGGAGGAGTCCTGGTTGGTTGGGGGCGACTTTAACGTTATTGCTTTAGCGCATGAAAGGAGAGGCAGGGCGACTCCAAGGAGGGGTGATATGGAGGATTTTCAAGAAGTAATATTGGTAGCCAATCTTGCTAAAGTGAATTTTGACGGTTCACAATTTACGTGGACTAACGAGCGGGTCTAGCAGAGGCTAGATAGAGTCTTGATTAACAGTGCATGGAATTCAGCTTTTGGTTTGGTTTGCCTCTCGCATCTTGCTAGAGGTAGATCGGACCACTCTTCCTTGCTAGTACGATCCTCTAATATAGCAGGTGGTAGGAGTACTTTTCAATTTCTTAATGTATGGGTCAAGCACCCAGAATTTCAAGATGTGATTCGACAGTCTTGGACTCAATCGATTAATTTGAGTGGTATGGTAGCTTTCTTTGCTAAGTTGATGCGGTTGTGATGGTGCTTAAAGGAGTGGAATTGGCATAAGTTCAGCCATATCGATCAGACTCTAAAAGAAGTGGAGGAGGAGTTATTGTCTCGTCAATATTTGTATGATCAACAGGGAGGTGACGAGCTGCTGAGTAGTCTCAATGAGGCTAGAGCAAAATATACTTGACTTCTTACCGTGTAACAGGAATTCTGGCATCAAAAAGTAGCTATCAAGTGGTTGCAACACGGGGATGCAAATATAGCATACTTTCATGCGGTGGTGCAGCAACGGCATAATATGAACCATATCGGCCATATAAAATGTGAGGATGGAAACTAGATAGAGTCAGTGCCCGAAATACAGAACTCGATAATTCAATTTTTTAGTTTCTTAGAAGGCACTTCGCTTAAGAGGTTCACGAGTACCATGATAACTCTTATCTTAAAATAGCCAGGCACGGTAAGATAGTCGGAGTTCAGACCAATTAGCCTTTGTAATGTGAGCTCCAGGATTCTGTCAAAAATTCTGGCTAATAGGATTAATAAGGTGCTACCTCACCTAATCTCACCTTTGTAATCGGGATTTGTACTGGGGCGTCATATTGAGGACAATGTTTTGTTGGCCTGGGAGTTGCTAGCTGACATTAGTAGGAAGCTGAAGGAACCGAATATTGCCCTTAAGTTGGACATGGAGAAGGCGTATGATAAGCTGGACTGGTCATTTCTGATGTCGATGTTCAGAGCTTTTGGTTTCGAATCATGGTTCATCGACTTGGTGTACGGGACTCTCTCAAACAATTGGTTTTCCATCTTGATAAATAGGAAGCAAGTAGGTTTCTTCAAATCCTTTTGCGGGGGTTCGACAGGGAGATCCCTTGTCTCAAGCTCTGTTCATTATACCTACAGACTTTTTAACTCGTGGAATTCAGCATTTGTTTGACAATGGGCGACACATGTTTTACAAGGCCTCTAGTGGACAAATCCCTATGCTAGCATTTGCAGATGACACTATGATCTTTACATGTATTTCACGGCATGGTTTGGGGAGAGCAAAAGATTTTCTGGAGCTTTATCAACGTGTTTTGGGTTAATGGATTAATACCTCAAAGAGTTCTTTCATTTGCTCTCACACACTGCTAGCCTCAAAAGTCCATATTGTTAGTTCTATCTTTGGCTTTCGTAGAGAGCAGCTTCCTATTAGATATTTAGGGGCCCCTTGTTTATGGGACAGTTGAGACGGAGTGTGACAGCCCCACCTTCCCCTAAGGCGAACCAAAGGGTTTAGCGAACTGTCTGCCCAGCTCTCGCCAGGACTAACGGTGCAGTTTAGACTGATCTATCGCGTTCCGAAACTTATAACGCGCGTAAACAAGGCAAAAGGGCAAAATAACCCAAAATAAAAAAAAATAAAATTCGGAGTCGGCCATGAATAGTAACCGACCCGTCAGAACGCAACCAAATATCAAACAAACATTCACATCTTGAACTTTAGCAATTACAATCCAAAGTGACATACAAAAGTTTTCAAAAGTTAATATATACACGGTTTGCCAAATTGAAAGTGAAAACGGCCCTAAAGATACATTTAGGGTTTCACTTCATATACAAAAAGAGATATACATCTAGTTCATTCGGCAACCATCTATCAAGATTCATTCCAAAAAGAGTCATATTCCTGTAAGGAAAACAAAAGGAACGGTGTGAGCTAATTGCCCAGTGAGATACTATCACTTACGCAACCAAGTGCATATAAGCATCAAGCTTTCATTCAACATAGTAAAAATAAGCAAAGGCACACGTCAAATATGGCGATAAAAGGATACAGATGGCTCTCAAGAACCCTTTCCTCGCTTGCATTTCTTGATCGGACGTCATTGACACTCCGTCAATGTTCAAAAGTAACCAACCGTAGACTCCACTTTACTTCCACTCCTTCCCCCTAACATCCCCCTACCGGGCCCGAAATCCAAACACTTGCACTTTGGTATTACTCGAGTATACCGGAATCGAGAGTCTCGCATACTACAAGATTCCATATAACTTTACCCAAGGTTCATTAATTGGCACGACCAAGCCCTCGCCGGCTCGATTCAATCAACTACCAATGGGGTTGAGCTCAAAGATAACATTTGTAGTCGTTGGATACTCGTCCAATCGACACCAAGGCAAGTACTTTCATTTCATGTAACATTTCATGTAACATTCCAATAACATGACAACAATGATGTAAGGCATATAAGTGAGAGTGATAAAGTACACTTTCACTTCAATCAAGTCACATTCAATTCACTTCGAGCAATTTACATTCAAAGCCACATAGTAACACACAAGTGAGTAGTACACTCACCAAGCTCACAAATGTGGTTTCATGCACTTTCGTCAAAAGAACGTTGTGCACCACGGTCACGTCCTAAAACATGCAAACAAATACAATGAGACTCGATAACGAGTCATAAACCAAGGCCAAACATGACCCCAATAGGGTTCCATAAGCATATACAAACATTAAAGGAAACCAGAAATTTCGGAAATGTAACTAGCTTTCGCCCTGAAAAAAACAGTTTTTGTCCTCATTTTGCGGTAATGACACCAATTTCACTAAGATTATCGGATGAGGGTGCAAGACCCACCATTTTGAAGCTAAAATACAGGGCTAAAACATCACAGAAGGTCACTCAACCCAGTTTTCAGTGCAAACAGGTCAAAAATGCAAGATACTACATAAAAAACGTAAAACAGATTCACCAAAACGTATTCTAGCAGAAACATCATAACTCAGGCTCTCCAAGTCCAAATCCAGAAATTCCAAAACAAGTTGAAAGCTAAGAAACAGGGATAAATTTCATCAGAAGGCCTCAACAACCAATTCGGAAGCAATTCCAGTCAAAACAACCAATTACAGGCACAATTCTTACATTCGGGTAAAACCAGAACAGCAATAGTAATTTCGACTTTTCTCATTCTACACTACTCCGGTTGACCTGAAATTTTGTAGACACCTCTAAAATGTCATTCCCTACAACTTTCATGTTTTAAGAAAATGCCAATTCGGCCTATAACTAGGAGCTAAAAATTCGGGCAGAATACTCCCTCAAGAACCCTAATTTTCTGAAATTTCTTCCAAACCAGAAATTGGTTGCAATTAATCACTTTTTCCACCTCCTAGAGTCATTATATACCATTTCTAATCATCATAGATAACCACACAATCATGCTTATATTAAAACAGAAAAATCCCCAAAAATAATAAAACTTCATCACTTCAACCACAAATCAAGAAATAACCCATAAACTTGCATCTCATACTACCACTAAGCATGATTTAAGCATCAATTAAGGGAGGAGGGTGGTTCTTCACCACTTACCTTAGAAACAAGAGAGAGAGAGCTATTGGTCACCTTAACTTTCCAAAGAACTTCACACAACAACTCACCAACACTTCCTTAAGTGGTTTTATGGAGCAAAATCAAGGTTGGATGGTTGGTTTTGATGATTTAGAGCAAGCTTGAAGAGTTTCCTTCCTTGTGCTTAGAGTAAGAGAGAGAGAAAGAGAGAATGAGAGGGCCGGCCACCATGGAGGATTTTTTTGATGATTTTTGGGTCATTTTTAAGCTATTTTAACCAAATTGGTAAAAGGGTGAATAGTGTTCAAAAAGGTCAAACCACTCCTATGGTGACACTTGTCACCTTTTAATAAATACTTACCTACCTTGTCTCTCTTATACCAATCCACTTAGCACCCTCTACTTATCTCTTAACACCCGGTAAATTAATTCCAGTATTCAAAACTTAACCTAGTAGGCCGAATTTTTCCGAACTTTTCGCACTAGTGGGTCCCACGTCCGGTATACGCTCTTAATTTCTCAAAATCCATTCGATACTAAAAAAAGCATCTAAAAATTATATCTGCTCCTTAAATTCATCTAGAAATTTTTACTAGGCACGAAAATGCAGAAAACAAGTCATAAAAATACGAGAAACCTAGAAAATGAAAATTACGGGTTCTCACACGGAGCTTATTTGACCGGATTCTAGATAAAGTGAGAGCCAGGATACACTGTTGAAGTAGCAAACTTTTGTCACATGGGGGAAGGGTGATTCTCCTTCGGCATGTGTTGGCTTTTATACTGGTAAATTTGTTACAGGTGTTTGCATCCCCAAAGGTCATTGTACTTGCATTATAACGCCTGCTAAATAGCTTTCTATGGGATCATGTCGTGGGGCACCATCGAATACACTGGAAATCATGGCAACATCTTTGCTATCCAGTGGAGAAGGGTAGCTTGGGTTTTAAGGATTTCATAGTGATGAGTCAGGCATTTGGGATGAAGCTATGGGTAAAGTTGCATAATGGGGACTCACTATGTGTGACGGCCCCACCTCCCCCTAGGGCGTACCCCAGGGTTCGGCGGGTCGCCTGCCCAGCTCTCACCGGGACTCAGTCGTTCACTACAATCCTCAATTAAAATTGGAATAAATCACAAGAATAAATAGGGCAACGATCCAAAACTTAAAGCGGAACTTATATACATTGCCATCTCCAAAAGGAAGTATAAAGATCGAATATACAAAGGTTCTCCATCCTTCATACGTCCAGCCCGTGCCAAGCACTAGGCGAGAACCACTACAAAAGAAACAAAAGAACTAGACTGGCTAGTTTATGCTCTCATCCTGCTCGCCGTCCCCTGTTAAGGAAAACAAAACTAAAGGGGTGAGCTAAAAGCTCAGTGAGGTTCCGAACACATAATCAAACAATCAATTCAAGACATTAAACATGGAGTATCAATAATTCAAGAAACATTTACAATGGAAAGCGATAGTAACACATTCATTAAAAGAATACGAGCTCACATGGAGCTATTCGCTCGTTCGTTCGTTCACCTAACATTTTCCCTTATTCCACCAATTATTTGAAAATTTCCATTTTGAGAAGTAAAACCCTCGTGCCTTCGTTCGTTCATTCATCCCCTTCCGGACGTTGACCGGACTCCACCCATCCGGACGTTGGCCGGACTCCACCCATCCGGACATGGCCGGACTACAAGGTAATACTCGAGTATACCAAATTCACCCAGGGTCACCATATCGCCCGACCGAGTCCGCTTCTAGCTCGAGTCGATCGGTAACGAAGGGCAGGGCCCAATTCAGCCAAAAGGCTTACATCATGCGCAACTAATGTTTCAATCATTAAATCATTAAAAATTTCACATTTCATTTAGGTCGAACGCGATAAAGTACACGCTCGCCTAGAAAACTCATTTTGGAAATCATTGAAAACACTTAACACATCATCAAACAACAACAACAAGTCATGAAGTCATGGAGAATATAACAAACAAGAAACACTCACCTATGTACGCAAAACAACGGGTAAAATATCCTTCCGGATATTATCCTCAGTCACCGAGAAAACCTAAATTAAACGAGAAAGAATATTACAGATCATCTAGCACAACAATTAGGTGCAATCAAAGAAACTCGACAATTATTGAGTAGAACGTACAAAAAGACTTTAAAGTGAAATGAGGACATTTGGACCCGGGGACAAAATAACTAGGGTTTCATAGACCAAACGTAAGTATACCAGTTCAAATAGAAACTTAGTACTCGAGCGAAAATTTGGGCAGCATGCCCTTTGTATTTTCCTATTTTCCAACCATTTATGGCTTCATCCTTTTACTCAATCAAACCCAAGGTTATCCATAACACAATTTCAGTTCAATAGCCATTCCATATGCTCAAAACAATACAAGAACAAAATTAAGCTAATATCAAGTGCGGAAATGAAGTTTACAAAAGACAGTTTTGACATCATTTTGCGGTTTTGGCACCATTGGCACTACGATTATCGGATGGAGGTGTAATACACACCGTTTCGAAGCTAAGAGATAGAGATACAATGTTGAAGAAGGCCACTCAGTCCAGTTTCTAGTGCACCTAGGCCAAAATGTAGGATACTAAACCAGAACCGCAAAAATAGGTAAACAAACCGCATTCTGGTTAATAAACTGTAAGTCAGGCTACCTAAGTCCAAATCAAGTGATTCCAAAGCCATTCGAAAGCTAAGACATCAGGTTACATTTCTTCAGAAGACCTCAACAACCAATTCAGAAGTATTCCCAACCAAAATAACCCATTACAGAAGCAATTCTCAAATTCGGGTAGAAACAGGGCAGCAGGGGTAATTTGGTCTTTTCTCAGGCTACGTTACTCTGATTGAGCTGAAATTTTGTAAGCACCTATAAAATACCATTATATACAACTTGTATGTTTTATGCCAAGCCTAATTCGGCCTCTAACATGGTGCAATAAAACCGGACAGAAAGAGGGGAAATTTTTCCAGAAATCTGAAATTTTTTTGGTTTCAATGATACTCTCTTCATTTCTTGCTTCACTTGCTACCAAAACCCCCTAAATAATCTTGGATACCACATATATTAACCATACACCAAGTTTGGGCAGAAAACCCTAACTCATGTACCCACAAGGAAAAACAACACCCAAGGCATGATAACAACCATTATACACCACAATTTTGAGTTGCTAAGCTAATTGG
This sequence comes from Coffea arabica, assembly GCF_036785885.1. NCBI lineage: Eukaryota > Viridiplantae > Streptophyta > Magnoliopsida > Gentianales > Rubiaceae > Coffea > Coffea arabica. The sequence continues at coordinate 17,190,507 of NC_092318.1, read as the reverse complement.
AACAAGATTAAGAGTAAAATTTGGGGAAACCGTCATCCTTACCTTGCTTAGTGTCTTCCAAGAGCAACCCTAGCTTTCCCCTTCAAAAATTCACCAACACTTCACTAAACTAACACTTAAGGATAACTTTAATCGGTTTAGTTTTCTTTCTTCCTCACTTGGTGACTAGATTTCAAGAAGAAATGGTGAACTCCCTCTTGGGGTTTTTCTCTCTCTCTCTCTCAGCCAAGACCAGAAAAAAATGAAGAAGAAAGATGGCTGAAATGAAGGATAAAAAGGCAAGAAAAAAAAAATTAATCAAGGAGCCATGAGGTGGTGACACTTGGCACCATCAAAGCCATGCAAATTTTTCTCTCTCTCCCTTGCGTTTTTGGCCCCAAATTTCGGTCAAAGGCAGCTGGAAATGAGGGGATATTTTGCTCAAATATCAATGAGCTCATGTGGTAAGAAAGTGGTGGTCCAGTGGTGCGTTCAATCAGTAGTGCGCGGTACACGTCGGTTCGCACCGTTTCCTTAAATCACACGTACTAGGGTTTTTTTCTTCCCAATCGCTAACTTTTTATCATTGCTCCTAATCACATATTATTTCTCACCTAAAAGTCACTCTTAATCACCAAATTTGATCCTTGCTCCATACCGAAAAATCATCCTTCGAAAAATCGCGAAAACCCTAATTTTGCCCCAATTTTGAAACCAAAGTGAAACCCTACTTTCTAGGTTTATTTGCACTTATTGTGGAATGATTAGGTGGTAGGGCTATAATAAAAGAATAATTTCTAAATAAAAAGACATTTTTGAGAAAAATATAAGAAATTTGCGAATCCTCACACTCTCTCCCCCTTAAAAGAATTTTGACCTCGAAATTCATACCTTCCGTTGCCTCGGAGGACCCCAGAACTTGGTGCTGATGTGAGAGCCTGTAATTTTTTTTAAAGTACTAGGTTTTATTTTTTTCTTTTAATTGCACGTTTTTCCATATTTTATTTATTTCAAAAATTGGGAAAATAATTTTTATGAGTAAATATTGTTTTTAGATGATTTTCTAGTATCAAATAGTTTTTGAGAAATTAAGAGCGTATACCGGACGTGGGACCCACTAGTGCGAAAAGTTCGGAAAAATTCGGCCAACTAGGCTAAGTGTTGGATACCGGAATTAATTTATCGGGTGTTAAGAGATAAGTAGAGGATGCTAAGTGGATTGGTATGAGGGAGACAAAAGTTAGGCAAGCATTAAATGAGGTGACAAGTGTCACCATTTGATTGGAGTGACTTGTAAGACTACTATTCCTTTTCTTACCATTGACCAAATAAATCACAAAATTAACCAAAAATTCACCATTTTTCTCTCCTTTTTGGCCGACTCTCTCTCGCAAAAATAAATAAAGAAACTCTTCAAGTTTTGCTTCCATTTAGCTCAAATCCATCCAACCAACCATTGAAACTTGCAATTTCTCCATAAAACCTCTTCAATTAGTGTTAGTGAGTTGATTTGTGGAGTTATTTGGAAGCTAAGAGGACCTATTGCTCCCTCTCTCTTGTTTCTAAGGTGAGTTGTGAAGAACCACCCTCCTCCCTTAATTGATGCTTAAATCATGATTAGTGGTAGTATGAGATGCAAGTTTATGGATTATTTCTTGATTTGTGGTTGAAGTGATGAAGTTTTATTATTTTTGGGGATTTTTCTGTTTTAATATGAACATGATTGTGTGGCTAACCATGATGATTGGAAATGGTATATAATGACTCTAGGAGGTGGAAAAAGTGGTTAATTGCAAACAATTGCTGAATTGGAAGAAATTTTGGAAAGTTAGGGTTTGGTTAGGGAACATTCTGCCCGAATTTGTAGCTCCTAGTTAGAAGCCGAATTGTCCTTGTCTTAAAACATGAAAGTTGTAGGAAATGACATTTTAGAGGTGCCTACAAAATTTTTGGTCAATCGGAGTAGTGTAGAATGAGAAAAGATGGAATTACCCTTGCTGCCCTGGTTTTACCCGAATTTGATAGTTGTGTCTGTAATTGGTTATTTTGGTTGGGAATGCTTCCGAATTGGTTGTTGAGGTCTTCTAATGAAATGTATCCTTGTATCTTACCTTTCAGATGGCTATGGAATTTCTGGATTTGGACTTAGGTAGGCTGACTTATGATGTTTGAACCCGAATGCATTCTGTGAATCTGTTTTTCCAGTTCTAGTGTAGTGTCTTGCATTTTTTATCTGGTTACACTCAAAACTGGGCTGAGTGACCTTCTGAAATATTGTAGCCCTATCTCTTAGCTTCGAAACAGTGGATCTTGTACCTTCATCCGATAATCATAGTGCCATTGGTGCCAAAACCGCAAAATGATGTCAAAAACTATTTTTTTCGGGTTAACGCTTAACTCCATTTCCGGATTTTTCTGGTTTCCTCTAATGCTTATGTATGCTTATGGAGCCCTATTTTGGTGGCATTTGGAATTGGTTTATGACTTCTAATCGAGTCTTATCGTGCTTATTTGAATATCTTAGGGTTTGACTTTCATTTCCGGACTTTTCCCTAGCTTGAATTGTACTTGTACTACGTGGAGCTTACGGAACGGCTATTGAATGAACTTATTTTGTGTGTGACTTGGGACTGGCTGAGGAAAATAATGAAGCCATGACGGCTGCAAAAGTAAGCAAATTTAGGGGAAGTGCTGTCCGAACTTTGAAAGGACTTGTTTGCATTGAGTTTGTGATCTAAGACTGGGATTTGAGCAAGGCAATGATATATGATGGATGGTTTCTGAGCCATGGAGGTGAGTGACCTCAAACTACTTCGAAAGTGATTTATGAACCGTTTCCTGCATTATTTACTCGATTGCATATCATGCGTGTTTGCATGTGAATTCATGACATGTTTGGGCTTCAATGAGTTCTGGGAAAGTCTTGTGCTGGACACCAACGTCTCCACCTCTGTTTATTTGGAGCAAATGGCTCCGGAGCTTAAAAAGGGGCTCCCTATTACTGTTTACTGTTACTGGATCTTTTGAGCGTTGGGTGTGTAAGTGCAATGATTTCACTGGCTCACGAGAGCAAAAGACGTATATTTGATCTCTGAATCATGACATCATTGAAATCCGTTACTGTGAAATATATTGGATGACTGCTTTTACTGGTTACTCACTGAGCTTCTATCTCACCCCAAAACTATTTTATTCCCCTCCACAGGGCTCGTGGCGAAGGAAGGGCTTGTACTACGTTATTTGTATAGCTGGATGGCGTATCTCTTGCACAGTTTGGATTTGGAATTATTTTATGTATAGTTAGGAATTGTTTCCGCTCCGCTTTTGATATGTAATTATTGGAGACTTGGATGTACATTTGAGATTTATATTGTAATTCATTTGAGGACTGTAGTGAACGACTGAGTCCTGGCGAGAGCTGGGCAGGCGGCCCGCCGAACCCTTTGGTTCGCCTTAGGGGAAGGTGGGGCTGTCACAGTTGGTATCAGAGCCTGCTTCGCGTGGTCTCTGCGCGGAGTGAACCTGGACTAAGTGGTGAATAGGTATGAAGGACTAAGTGCTCGTTTGAGCCTAAGCTCTGAATTGTGAATGTTATAGGCCGTAAATCTCTCTCATGATATCTGAGGATCATAGATAGGTACGTCTGGTAGGAATTTCAATTGTAGATGGTTTACTCTTGGGACTGGCCAGCTCGAGAGGTGAATTGTCTTATTTCGGATTCTTGTGCCTGAGTACTCCAGAGTTGAGGCGGTGTTAGTATGTGGGATTTGCATTTTGGGAACATGAATAGGTTTTGTTTAGCTAGAATAAGACAGGAGGTCAAGAGATAACTAGGTTGGCTGATAAGTGACGTGAGAGACCGGACGGGGTTATTTGACTGCGACCGGGATGATATCGCCTTTACTTTTGATTTGCTCTTATACCGTTATGACATGACATTGGTTTGAGTATTGTGCATAGGATTATCTATCTAATTTGACATGTATCGGTGTGTTTGATTGTCTGCCTTCTTGATACATGGTGTGTATATGTGTATATGTCTTTGGTGTAATTGGTATGCTAGAATTCGATTACTTTTGTCACTTTCTTGTATTTATTCACTGAATTACCTTTTTGGGGGAAAAAAAGAGGGGAAAAAATATATATATATATATATATGGAGGGAAGACGTAGTCGCGGACGTGGTAGTGGCCGTGGTGTTAGGCGAGCCCAAGAACCAAGGGCAGAAAGGGAAACATCGGCGGAGCCTGTACCAGGACCAAGGGTTGAAGCCGGAGATCAGGTGGCGACGGCCATTCAACAAATGACCAATATTCTAGCACGGTTGGTGGACCAACAAGGTCAAATGCCCGTGCATCAACCCCAAAACCCTGAAATAGGAGAAGATCGGGCACTTGAGAGGTTTCAAAAGTTTGCACCTCCAAAATTTGCTGGAGGGCCTGATCCGGACATCGCTGAACAGTGGTTAGAGGCCATGGTGAATATATTCACAGCTTTGAACTACACTGAACAGAGACAAGTGAACTTTGCAGTGTTTCAATTTGAAGGACCGGCCCGGGCATGGTGGAACGTAATTAGAGCAAAGTGGGAAAGAGAACGGACTGTATGGACGTGGGCGAATTTTGTAAGAGAATTTAACGAGAAGTACCTCCCACCTCTAGTCCAAGAAAGGAGGGAGGACGAATTTATTGGACTACGCCAGGAGACCCTAAGTGTGGCTGAATACGAAACCAAATTTACCAAACTATCCAAGTTCGCTTCCGAATTAGTAGCCACGGAACCGAGAAGAGTTAGGCGGTTCATACAGGGATTGAACTTGCACTTCCAGGAGGCGTTGGCGGCGGCGCAAGTGAATACATTTACGGAGGCTCTTGAGAAGGCTCAACGAATCGAGAATGCAAAGGCGCAGGTGAAAGCTTCCCAAATACGAAAAAAGGGGTGCAGTGGGTAGCGTGAGTGAGGAACTTACCAAATCAGTAGCACCCTCTAAAGTGCAGAAAGTGAACTTTTTGTCCTACCCGCCATGGACATTGGGGCCGGGAGATGAAAGGTCTACTAAAGGAAACCAAATCGGACCTGAGAAGATTTCTCAAGACAGCCAAAAGATGACTTCTCACTTGGTTTACGGTTACTGTGGAAAGGCAAATCACACCGAGGATGCTTGTTGGCGGAAAGGGCGGAAATGTTTGATCTGTCGAAGCAGTGAGCATCAAGTGAGTAATTGTCCGTGGAGACATCCACGTGAGGGTAGTACTCAGTCACTGGATGGAACCAAAGTAAAACCGGTGAAAGAAAGAGGGAACCGACCAAGTGTACCGGCAAAAGTGTATGCATTAGACAACCAAGCTATTCTGGACTCGTCTGAGGCAAATGAAGGTAAAAATTTCGAGGACGAAATTTCCTTAAGGGGGAGAGAGTGTGAGAGCCTGTAATTTTTTTTAAAGTACTAGGTTTTATTTTTTTCTTTTAATTGCACGTTTTTCCACATTTTATTTATTTGAAAAATTGGAAAATAATTTTTATGAGTAAATATAGTTTTTAGATGATTTTCTAGTATCGAATAGTTTTTGAGAAATTAAGAGCGTATACCGGACGTGGGACCCACTAGTGCGAAAAGTTCGGAAAAATTCGGCCAACTAGTTTAAGTGTTGGATACTGGAATTAATTTACCGAGTGTTAAGAGATAAGTAGAGGATGCTAAGTGGATTGGTATGAGGGAGACAAAAGTTAGGCAAGCATTAAATGAGGTGACAAGTGTCACCATTTGATTGGAGTGACTTGTAAGACTACTATTCCTTTTCTTACCATTGACCAAATAAATCACAAAATTAACCAAAAATTCACCATTTTTCTCTCCTCTTTGGCCGACTCTCTCTCTCAAAAATAAAGAAAGAAACTCTTCAAGTTTTGCTTCCATTTAGCTCAAATCCATCCAACCAACCATTGAAACTTACAATTTCTCCATAAAACCTCTTCAATTAGTGTTAGTGAGTTGATTTGTGGAGTTATTTGGAAGCTAAGAGAACCTATTGCTCCCTCTCTCTTGTTTCTAAGGTGAGTTGTGAAGAACCACCCTCCTCCCTTAATTGATGCTTAAATCATGATTAGTGGTAGTATGAGATGCAAGTTTATGGATTATTTCTTGATTTGTGGTTGAAGTGATGAAGTTTTATTATTTTTGGGAATTTTTCTGTTTTAATATGAACATGATTGTGTGGCTATCCATGATGATTGGAAATGGTATATAATGACTCTAGGAGGTAGAAAAAATGGTTAATTGCAAAAAATTGCTGAATTGGAAGAAATTTTGGAAAGTTAGGGTTTGGTTAGGGAACATTCTGCCCGAATTTATTGCTCCTAGTTATAGGCCGAATTGGGCTTCACTTAAAACATGAAAGTTGTATGGAATGACATTTTAGAGGTTCCTACAAAATTTCAGGTCAATCGGAGTAGCGTAGAATGATAAAAGATGGAATTACCCTTGCTGCCCTGGTTTTACCCGAATTTGATAGTTGCGTCGGTAATTGGTTATTTTGGTTGGGAATGCTTCCGAATTGGTTGTTGAGGTCTTCTGATGAAATGTATCCTTGTATCTTACCTTTCAGATGGCTTTGGAATTTCTAGATTTGGACTTAGGTAGGCTGACTTATGATGTTTGAACCAGAATGCGTTCTGTGAATCTGTTTTTCCAGTTCTAGTGTAGTATCTTGCATTTTTGACCTGGTTACACTCGAAACAGGGCTGAGTGACCTTCTCCAATATTGTAGCCCTATCACTTATCTTCGAAACAGTTGGTCTTGAACCTTCATCCGATAATCATAGTGCCATTGGTGCCAAAACCGCAAAATGATGTCAAAAACTATTTTTTTCGGGTTAACGCTTAACTCCATTTTCGGATTTTTCTGGTTTCCTCTAATGCTTATGTATGCTTATGGAGCCCTATTTTGGTGGCATTTGGAATTGGTTTATGACTTCTAATCGAGTCTTATCGTGCTTATTTGAATATCTTAGGGTTTGACTTTCATTTCCGGACTTTTCCCTAGCTTGAATTGTACTTGTACTACGTGGAGCTTACGGAACGGCTATTGAATGAACTTATTTTGTGTGTGACTTGGGACTGGCTGAGGAAAATAATGAAGCCATGACGGCTGCAAAAGTAAGCAAATTTAGGGAAAGTGCTGTCCGAACTTTGAAAGGACTTGTTTGCATTGAGTTTGTGATCTAAGACTGGGATTTGAGCAAGGCAATGATATATGATGGATGGTTTCTGAGCCATGGAGGTGAGTGACCTCAAACTACTTCGAAAGTGATTTATGAACCGTTTCCTGCATTATTTACTCGATTGCATATCATGCGTGTTTGCATGTGAATTCATGACATGTTTTGGCTTCAATGAGTTCTGGGAAAGTCTTGTGCTGGACACCAACGTCTCCATCTCTGTTTATTTGGAGCAAATGGCTCCGAAGCTTAAAAAGGGGCTCCCTATTACTGTTTACTGTTACTGGATCTTTTGAGTGTTGGGTGTGTAAGTGCAATGATTTCACTGGCTCATGAGAGCAACAGACGTACATTTGATCTCTGAATCATGACATCATTGAAATCCGTTACTGTGAAATATATTGGATGACTGCTTTTACTGGTTACTCACTGAGCTTCTAGCTCACCCCAAAACTATTTTATTCCCCTCCACAGGGCTCGTGGCGAAGGAAGGGCTTGTACTATGTTATTTGTATAGCTGGATGGCGTATCTCTTGCACAGTTTGGATTTGGAATTATTTTATGTATAGTTGGGAACTGTTTCCGCTCCGCTTTTGATATGTAATTATTGGAGACTTGGATGTATATTTGAGATTTATATTGTAATTCATTTGAGGACTGTAGTGAACAACTGAGTCTCGGCGAGAGTTGGGCAGGCGGCCCGCCGAACCCTTCGTTCGCCTTAGGGGAAGGTGGGGCTGTCACAGCTGATCTACGGCATAAACTTGTGTTGATACTTTTGTTCGGTTTCCTCTTTCATGAGTTTGTTTCAGTTTGGTTCCTTCCACTTGTTGAGTACTACCCTCTCGTGGCTGTTTCTTCGGGCAATTGCTAAGTTGATGATTGCTACTCCCACAAATCAAACATTTTCCCCCTTTCCGCCAGCAATCATTCTCAGTGTGATTTGCCTTTCCACAGTATCCACAGGCCAATCAAGGAGCTACTGTTGGATCTTCTCGAGAAATGTCCTTTGATCCGATCTGACTTCCTTTCATGGACCTTTCATCTAATGCTCTAAATGTCCAAGGTGGGCGAGGTGAATTGTGACGCTCCAAAAGAATGAGTGCGAGAACCCAAAAATTTTCTAAGTTTCTAGGGTTTATTTTATTGTTCGCCCGCCTTTTCGACATTTTCTTTATTAGAAAATTCCCCAGATAATTTTATTGAGTAAATATAGTTTTTAGATGATTTTCTAGTATCAGTTGGTTTTTGAGAAATTAAGAACATATATCGGACGTGTGACCCACTAGTGCGGAAAGTTCGGTAAAATTCGGCCAATTAGGTTAAGTTATGGATACCGGATTTATTTTACCAGGTGCTAAGAGATAATGAGAGGTTGTTATATGGATGAGAGTGGAGAGACAAAAGGATAATTATAAGCCAAAAGAGATGCTAGGTGTCGCGTTTTCATTGGACCTTGGTTTTGACCACTATTCACCAACTTTACTAAATACCAAAAATTGACCAAAATGAGCTTCATTTTCCCTTGCTCTTGGCCGGACATGGAGGAGAGAAAGAGAGAGAGAGTTTCTTCAAATTTCCTTCATTTCTAGCTTGAATCTTACAAACCTACCGGTTAAATTCCAAATTTCTCCACAAAAGTGAGTTGCTAAGCTAGTTTAAGGTGTTGAGTGGAGCCATTTGTGAAGAACAAGCTCTAGTTGTCTTGTTTCTTGGAGTTGCAAAGGTAAGGTATTAAATATCTTCCCTCTCATGCTAATAATGATCAATTAAGGATTTCTAGTGGTAGAGCATGTCATTTTATGGATGATTTCATGACCTATGGGTGAGATTGATGGATTTTTCTTTTGTTCATGAATTTTTCTGATTTCATATGGTTGTTATGGTGTGGCTATGTATGATGATTGGAAATGATCTAGAATGAAACTAGAAGGTGGAAAAAGTGGTTAATTGCTGGAAATTTCTATTTTGGAAGGAAAATTGGAAAACTAGGGTTTATGTTCCTACATTCTGCCCGGTTTTGTATCTCATAGTTAGAGGCCGAATTGCCTTGGTTTAAAACATGAAAGTTGTAGGGAATGATATTCTAGAGATGCCTACAAAATTTCAGGTCAATCGGAGTAGCGTAACTTGAGAAAAGACGGAATTACCCTTGCTGCCCTGGTTTTACCCGAATTTGAGAATTGCTTCTGTAATGGGTTATTTTGGTTGGGAATGCTTCGGAATTAGTTGTTGAGGTCTTCTGATGAATTGTATCCCTGTTTCTTAGCTTTCGGATGGCTTTGGAATTACTGGATTTGGACTTAGGTAGCCTGATTTATGATGTTTGCACCAGAATGCGATTTGTGAATCTGTTTTTGCGGTTCTGGTGTAGTAGATTGCATTTTTGATCTGGTTACACTCGAAACTGGGCTGAGTGACCTTCTGTAATATTGTAGCCCTATCTCTTAGCTTTGAAACGGTGTATCTTGTACCTCCATCCCATAATCGTAGTGCCAATGGTGCCAAAATCGCAAAATGATGTCAAAAACTATTTTTTTTTTGGGTTAGAGTTAATTCCATTTCCGGATTTTTCTGGTTTACTCTAGTTGTAACAGCCCCACTTTCCCCTAAGGCGAACCAAAGGGGTTAGCGGACTGCCTGCCCAGCTCTCGCCAGGACTACGGATCAGATTAGAGCTATCTATTGCGATCCGGAACTTACAAACGAGCGTAAACAGGTCAAAATGGTAAAATAACCCAAAATAAAAAAAATGAAATCCGGAGTCAGTCATGAATAGTAACCGATCCGTCAAAACCCAACCGAAAGAGCACGCAAACATTCACATCTGAACTTTAGCGATTACAATCCAAAAGGACATACAAAAGTTTTCAAAAGTTAATACATATACACGGTTTGCCAAATCAAAAGAGAAAACGCCCCAAAAGTACACTTAGGGTTTTAATACATGAGCTATACAAAAGATATGTTCAACTAGCTCAATTTGGCAGCCATTTGTCAAATCCAGACCAAAAGGGCAAAATTTTCCTGTAAGGAAAACAAAAGGAACAGAAAGGGGTGAGCTTGCGCTCAGTGAGGTACCAAACAGATAGCATTGAAATCATGGCATTTCACATTTAACAAATCAGACACACATGTCAGATGTAAAGCAAAGGAACCAATGATTCAAATCAGAAGGATACGGGTGGCTCTCAGGAGCCAAATTTCCAGCGCAATACTTGATCCAAACCGGTTGACTCTCCGTCAACGTATATAGAACCAACGCGTCCGTAGACCCCTCTTATCACCGAATTCCGTCCACCAAACACCCCTTTACCGGGCCCGCTCACCTCAAACGAACAAAATGGTAATACTCGAGTATACCCGGAATCAAGGGTCTCAATACCCAAAATCCCCGAACAGACTACCGTGGTTCGTTATCTAATCGTCCAGGCCCTTGCCGGCCCGACTCGAATAACTTAGCCACAGGATTGAGCTCATAGGTCATAGAAATCCGAACAGATGCAGACACAGATAACAGATTCAAATTTTGCATAGTAAATTGGCATATGAACAGACTAGAGAACGAGTGTGATAAAGTACACCCTCGTCTCGAACAAATAAACAGATTGCAGAGCAGAAATCAAGTTAAACAGCAATGGAGGGGAGTGATACACTCACCGGCTCAACTTCAAAAGTTTTTACTTCAGATTGGCTTTAATCGCCAAGAAACCCTAAAATAATCAAAATAAACCAATTGAAGGTTTCATATCCAAAATCAAGTAAACGGAATGCACAAGTGAGGCTCGACTACACGTCGTACGCCTTGCCCAAAAATACTAATGCAAGGGTGCAAAAACATGATTTTCTTGGAAACAAAAGATAACATGAAGACCTAGGGTCAACAACCCAAAAGCCCTTCATTTCCATCAAAAGGCAAAACCAACTTAAAGAACCAAACGGCCTAGAAAATCGGACAGCATTTCCCCTAAATTTCTTACTTTTCCAGCCATTAAGGCTTCATGATTTCCTCAAATCAGTCCCAAAACCTCACACAAAAGTCATCTCATTTCCCAAAAGCCGTTCACTAGGCTCAAAGCAATACAAGTACAAAAGTTAGCTAGGAAATGACCGGAATAAGAGTAAGCCTTAAAACATGCAAACAAGTACAATGAGCCTCGATAACGAATCATAAAGCCATGCCAATCACAACCCCAATAGGGTTTCATATATAAATATAAGCATAATAGCAAACCAGAAAATCAGAAAATATAACTCACTTGATCAATCAACAAAAACAGGTTTGGCCTCCGTATGCGGTAATGGCACAAAATGCGCTACGCTTATCGGATGAGGGCGTAAGACCCACCATCTCGAAGCTAAAAGACAGGGATACAACAATGTAGAAGGCCTCTCAGTCCAAATCCTAGCACAACTAGGTCAAATGTGCCAAATACTAAACCAGAATTACCAAAACAGGTTTGCAAAACACACAAAACTGTAATGAACACAACTCAGTCTATACAAGTCCAAATGCCGAAATTCCAAAGGCATAAGTTAGCTAAGACATCCATCTACATTTCATCAGAAGACACCAACTTCAAAATCCAAACCAATGGCAGTCAAAATAGATAATTACTATCGCAGTTCGCACATTCTGTTCACCCAGAACAGCAACAGTAAAAACGGCATAACTCACTCTACACTACTCCAAATGCCCTGAAATTTTTCAGGCACTTCAAACTCATCAATACCTACAACTTTCATGTTTTAAGGAAAGTCCAATTCGGCCTCTATCTATGACCTAAAATTTCGGACAGAATGTTCAACCAAGAACCCTAATTTTCCAGAAATTCTTCCAAATTCAAAATTGATTGCAATTTCCTATCATATGCACCTACTAGAGCTAAAGCCCCTTATTACCAACCATCAAAAACAACCACTCCATCAAGATCATATGAAACCAGAAAATTCATCATAAAATTGAAAACTTCACCAAAACACTTCAAACCAAGATAAAAACCAGAAATTTCCGCACTTTAATCACTACTAAGCATAACTTAAGCATCATTAGGTGTAGGAGGAAGTTTGAGCATCACTTACCAAGAAAACAAGAGAGAGGAAGTAGTAGGACACCTTAGCTCTCCAAGAAAGCTTCACCAAATCACTCACTATCACTAACTAAAGGGATTTTATGGAGTAATTGCAAGATCAAATGGTTGGATGGTTCACCTTGAGCAAGATTGGAGCTAAAACTTGAAGAGTTTCTTGCTTCCTTTTGGAGAGAGAGAGCCGGCCATATGAGGAGAAGAAATGGTGAATTTTGAGCAATTTTTTTTAAAGATATTTACTCAATTTAGTCAAAAGTCAAAAGTGTGAATAGTTGCCAACAAAGTCCAACCAATGGTTGTGTGACACTTGTCACTCCATTAATGCAATCTTATCACTTCTTTTTCTCTCTCACATCAATCATTTCACACACTCTACTTATCTCTTAACACCCGATAAATTTTACACAGTATTCGGAATTTCACCTAATTGGCCGAATTTTTCCGAACTTTTCGCACTAGTGGGTCCCACGTCCAATATATATTCTTAATTTTCTAAAAATTTTCCAATGCTAGAAAAATTGTCTAAAAACTATAATTGCTCATAAAATTCCACCAAAAAATTTTTCTAAGCCAGAAAATGCAGAAAACATGCAATTAAAGGGGAAAAACCCTAGGAAAATATTAGGGCAATACGGGTTCTCACACTCTCTCCCCCTTAAAGAAATTTCGCCCTCGAAATTTTCTCTTCAAAATTTAAAGTAACCAATGGCCTGTACCTTCTTCGTCTTCAGAGTCAGAAGAAACGAGATTCTTCATTCCAGTCCCTTTTCCACTTGACGGTCCAGGGTCGGTCTTGGTTGGTTGCTGGGTTCCTTTCTTTTCACGCGCTTTACTCGGGCAATGAGCAATTCGATGCTCGGCGCTCCCACAGCACAGACATCTCCCTCCTCTTTTCCAACAATTCTCTTCAAAATGATTGGATTTTCTACAATAGCCACAATATGGTAGAGGAATTGGGGTCTGATCTCCTTGTGAGATATCCCTCAGTGGTCCTTTTTCCCTTGAGTTTCCTCCCGGCGTATCCTCCTTAAGTGTCTCCAGAATTGTCACACCCCTCGCTCCACGACCCTTCTTCGCCGCGGGCTTACCTTGCTCACCCTGTTCTGGCAATTTACCCCTTTTCTTGCCCCTTTTCTTGGCATGGAAGATCGTCCCCTGTGGCCTTACAATTCCTGCCCTTTGAGCTTCCTCTGGCGTCCCCATAGAAGTATTACCTTGTGCCATTGCTACAGTCTCCTTGGAAATCTCTTCGTATTTCCTCTTTAACTCCATGTTTTGGTGTAAGAGCTCAAGTTTCTCCGAATACTCTTGCTTCCATTGCCTTTCCCAGTACTCGGTCAGCCTCCTTTGAACCTCTATTTCATCTCGGAGAACCGAAATTTCCTGATACGGATCAATCCAATGTGTCATCTTACTGAAGTGCTGGAACTCGGGTACTAGCCTGTCGGGCAAAACAATGAGTCATAATACATTCCTAAGTACAAGTGGCATTCTCGATCCTCGTACAGTTATTGTTTCCCTTTTCTTCTCTTGATTCTTGGCCTCGCTTCGTTCCACGGCCACGACCACGTCCACGACTGCTTATTCCTTACATATATATATATTTATATTTTTTTTTTCTCTCTTTTCTTTTTCCCCTTTCCCCAAGGTAATTCAACGCATAACCACAGTAAAGTGACAAAAGTAATCAAATTCTAGCACACCAATTACACCAATGACATATGCACATATAACACACCATGTATCAAGAAAACGGTTAATCAGATACACCAATACATGCCAAATTAGACAGATAATCCTATGCACAATACTCAAACCACTGTTATGTCATAGCGGTATCAAAGCAAATCAATAGTAAAGGCGATATAGTCCCAGACCCAATTAAACTAACCCCGTCCGATCCCTCACGTCACTTACCATGCAAACTAGATATCCAATAACCTCATGGACTCATTCCAGCCAAACAAAGCCTATTCATGTTCCCAATATGCAAATCTCACATACGTCACACCGTTTCAACTCTGGAGTACTCAGGCACAAGAATCCGAAATAAGACAATTCACCTCTCGAGCTGGCCAGTCCCAAGAGTAAATCATCTATATTACAGATTCCTACCCGACATACATATCTATCTTCCTCGAATCCCATGATAAAGATCTTTACACTTATGGCATGTCTGGTTCATAACTTACGCTCAAACGAGCACTTAGACATATTCATGAAATCAGGACCATACACCACTTGGCCCAAACTCACTCCGCGCAGAGACCACGCGAAGCAGGCTCTGATACCAATTGTAATAGCCCCACTTTCCCCTAAGGCGAACCAAAGGGGTTAGCGGACTGCCTGCCCAGCTCTCGCCAGGACTACGGATCAGATTAGAGCTATCTATTGCGATCCGGAACTTACAAACGAGCGTAAACAGGTCAAAATGGTACCAAAATAAAAAAAATGAAATCCGGAGTCGGTCATGAATAGTAACCGATCCGTCAAAACCCAACCGAAAGAGCACGCAAACATTCACATCTGAACTTTAGCGATTACAATCCAAAAGGACATACAAAAGTTTTCAAAAGTTAATACATATACACGGTTTGCCAAATCAAAAGAGAAAACGCCCCAAAAGTACACTTAGGGTTTTAATACATGAGCTATACAAAAGATATGTTCAACTAGCTCAATTTGGCAGCCATTTGTCAAATCCAGACCAAAAGGGCAAAATTTTCCTGTAAGGAAAACAAAAGGAACAGAAAGGGGTGAGCTTGCGCTCAGTGAGGTACCAAACAGATAGCATTGAAATCATGGCATTTCACATTTAACAAATCAGACACACATGTCAGATGTAAAGCAAAGGAACCAATGATTCAAATCAGAAGGATACGGGTGGCTCTCAGGAGCCAAATTTCCAGCGCAATACTTGATCCAAACCGGTTGACTCTCCGTCAACGTATATAGAACCAACGCGTCCGTAGACCCCTCTTATCACCGAATTCCGTCCACCAAACACCCCTTTACCGGGCCCGCTCACCTCAAACGAACAAAATGGTAATACTCGAGTATACCCGGAATCAAGGGTCTCAATACCCAAAATCCCCGAACAGACTACCGTGGTTCGTTATCTAATCGTCCAGGCCCTTGCCGGCCCGACTCGAATAACTTAGCCACAGGATTGAGCTCATAGGTCATAGAAATCCGAACAGATGCAGACACAGATAACAGATTCAAATTTTGCATAGTAAATTGGCATATGAACAGACTAGAGAACGAGTGTGATAAAGTACACCCTCGTCTCGAACAAATAAACAGATTGCAGAGCAGAAATCAAGTTAAACAGCAATGGAGGGGAGTGATACACTCACCGGCTCAACTTCAAAAGTTTTTACTTCAGATTGGCTTTAATCGCCAAGAAACCCTAAAATAATCAAAATAAACCAATTGAAGGTTTCATATCCAAAATCAAGTAAACGGAATGCACAAGTGAGGCTCGACTACACGTCGTACGCCTTGCCCAAAAATACTAATGCAAGGGTGCAAAAACATGATTTTCTTGGAAACAAAAGATAACATGAAGACCTAGGGTCAACAACCCAAAAGCCCTTCATTTCCATCAAAAGGCAAAACCAACTTAAAGAACCAAACGGCCTAGAAAATCGGACAGCATTTCCCCTAAATTTCTTACTTTTCCAGCCATTAAGGCTTCATGATTTCCTCAAATCAGTCCCAAAACCTCACACAAAAGTCATCTCATTTCCCAAAAGCCGTTCACTAGGCTCAAAGCAATACAAGTACAAAAGTTAGCTAGGAAATGACCGGAATAAGAGTAAGCCTTAAAACATGCAAACAAGTACAATGAGCCTCGATAACGAATCATAAAGCCATGCCAATCACAACCCCAATAGGGTTTCATATATAAATATAAGCATAATAGCAAACCAGAAAATCAGAAAATATAACTCACTTGATCAATCAACAAAAACAGGTTTGGCCTCCGTATGCGGTAATGGCACAAAATGCGCTACGCTTATCGGATGAGGGCGTAAGACCCACCATCTCGAAGCTAAAAGACAGGGATACAACAATGTAGAAGGCCTCTCAGTCCAAATCCTAGCACAACTAGGTCAAATGTGCCAAATACTAAACCAGAATTACCAAAACAGGTTTGCAAAACACACAAAACTGTAATGAACACAACTCAGTCTATACAAGTCCAAATGCCGAAATTCCAAAGGCATAAGTTAGCTAAGACATCCATCTACATTTCATCAGAAGACATCAACTTCAAAATCCAAACCAATGCCAGTCAAAATAGACAATTACTATCGCAGTTCGCACATTCTGTTCACCCAGAACAGCAACAGTAAAAACGGCATAACTCACTCTACACTACTCCAAATGCCCTGAAATTTTGAAGGCACTTCAAACTCATCAATACCTACAACTTTCATGTTTTGAGAAAAGTCCAATTCGGCCTCTATCTATGACCTAAAATTTCGGACAGAATGTTCAACCAAGAACCCTAATTTTCCAGAAATTCTTCCAAATTCAAAATTGATTGCAATTTCCTATCATATGCACCTACTAGAGCTAAAGCCCCTTATTACCAACCATCAAAAACAACCACACCATCAAGATCATATGAAACCAGAAAATTCATCATAAAATTGAAAACTTCACCAAAACACTTCAAACCAAGATAAAAATCAGAAATTTCAGCACTTTAATCACTACTAAGCATAACTTAAGCATCATTAGGTGTAGGAGGAAGTTTGAGCATCACTTACCAAGAAAACAAGAGAGAGGAAGTAGTAGGACACCTTAGCTCTCCAAGAAAGCTTCACCAAATCACTCACTATCACTAACTAAAGGGATTTTATGGAGTAATTGCAAGATCAAATGGTTGGATGGTTCACCTTGAGCAAGATTGGAGCTAAAACTTGAAGAGTTTCTTGCTTCCTTTTGGAGAGAGAGAGCCGGCCATATGAGGAGAAGAAATGGTGAATTTTGAGCAATTTTTTTTCAAGATATTTACTCAATTTAGTCAAAAGTCAAAAGTGTGAATAGTTGCCAACAAAGTCCAACCAATGGTTGTGTGACACTTGTCACTCCATTAATGCAATCTTATCACTTCTTTTTCTCTCTCACATCAATCATTTCACACACTCTACTTATCTCTTAACACCCGATAAATTTTACACAGTATTCGGAATTTCACCTAATTGGCCGAATTTTTCCGAACTTTTCGCACTAGTGGGTCCCACGTCCAATACATATTCTTAATTTTCTAAAAATTCTCCAATGCTAGAAAAATTGTCTAAAAACTATAATTGCTCATAAAATTCCACCAAGAAATTTTTCTAAGCCAGAAAATGCAGAAAACATGCAATTAAAGGGGAAAAACCCTAGGAAAATATTAGGGCAATACGGGTTCTCACACTAGTACTTATACATTCTTATGGAGCCCTATTTTGGTGGTATTTGGAATTAATTTATGACTTGTAATCGAGTCTTATTGTGCTTATTTGAATATTTTAGGGCTTGACTTTCATTTCCGGACTTTTCCCTAGCTTGAATTGTACTTGTACTACTTGGAGCTTACTGAACGGCCATTGAATGAACTTATTTGTGTGACTTTGGGACTGGCTGAGGAAATAATGAAGCCATGATGGCTGGAAAAGTTAGTAAATTTAGTGGAAGTGCTGTCCGAGCTTTGAAAGGACTTGATTGCATGGAGTTTGTGATCTACGACTTGGATTTGAGCAAGGCAATGATATATGATGGATGGTGTCGCACCCCACTTTTTGTTGTGTTGTGGTGTATGAGTGTGTAGTGGAATGTGAACGTGTGTAAATGAAAAGTAAAAGGCCATGGGACTTGAGAATGCGACGATTTGGCCAAACAAAGTTCAAAAGGGGGGTTTTTAATGAAAAATGGAGTCGCCACTTGGTATAGAGTTAGGGTGTACCAAGTCACCCAAAAAGAAATTTTCTAAAGGAAAGATAGAAAGAAACCCCTTTTAAACGACTCCTAGTCCACGTAAACCAACGAAAAAGGTTCGGGAGTCACATTTGACGAAGGGGAAGGCAAGGATAAAAATCCAAGGCACCCCTTCGACCTAGCCAAGGCTAGTTGCGTGATTTAGCCCCACCTTTCCTAATTTTTCTACCCAAGGTATGTATCGCGTGTTGGATATGACTATATGAATGCAAAACCTAGACCTAAGGGGACATGGGGGAAATTTCTCTTCAAAGGTTGAGTGGTGCCAATCACATTAATTGTGAAGCCCAATAATGATTCTTTGGAGAGGTCACACATAATCCTAACTGACGTAAAAATGAGTGGAATGCACGCCATGTGAAAATGTGAGTTCGTGTGAAGTGAGAAAAGTGATAAAAATAATAGGATGTAAGTGGAGGTGTGCAAAATGTATTTACAAGGTAAGGTGAGTAAAGAATGATAATGTGAAAATAACATAGAGTGCATGTGTGCGAGTGATATGGTATAAAGTGTGAGTAGTTAAGTGAAAACGTCCAAAAGTAGTGTGAAGTGAGAATGTGAAAAAAGGGATAGAATGTAAAGTAGAAGTGTATAGGATAGTGAATAAATGAAATGCATGAATCCTATAGGAATGCATCAAAGCGGGTACGGGGACTCCTAACTTTGTGACTTTAATTTTCCCTTTGATTAGAAAGGAGAACTAGCGTGCTAAGGCTATTTTGGAGCCACACTCGCTCGTTTCCCTTATCGAAAGGGGACTCTTCAGGCAAATGTACTCTATAACTAGTATGAAGTGCAAAAATCCTAAAATGAGGGGAAAAAGGGGTTCGAGGAGCATGCCAAATGATAAACTAAGAAAAATGCATGAAATGTAGTGAACATGCAAGTATGCGCTAATGAAAAGGGACGGCCTATTGGGTCTAGCGTTGGACTAGCCCTTTCTATGAATTCCTACTAGTATTGGACTAGTGGAAACGGAACAAAGAACCACAACTAGCGTTGGACTAGTGTGGTGACGGGAAAGGGGGCCACAACTAGCATTGGACTAGTGTGGTGACGTTCATTCATCCATCACATTCGTTCATGACTATAAAAAGCAAATAGACATGCAAATCATCTATAAACACGTAGCACATAACACTTAGCATGCTCGACTAGATGCAAGAGCCTAATAAAGCACTTAACACATAACAACAAAGGCAAATAACCAAGCTAATGAACCTATTACATTTGCTAACTAAAACAAAAGGGGAAGGGGAAGAATGGACAAGAATGCTCGCCAAGCCCTATCTATTACAAGCCAAGAGGTGTACACATACCCCATTAAAAGAATAACTTAAATAAAAAGCAAAAGTAAATGAAATAAATGCAAGGGATTAAAGAAAGGCAATGAAAGCGAAGTAGACATGCATATTCACATAACACGTTGGATCACATAGGGGAGAGACAAAAAGATAAAAGAAATTATACCTCCCTTGAGTTGATGCCTTGAATGGAGTGAAATCACTTATTTATCCTCCAAAATAAAAGAAACGGTCAAGGTACCAATTTATTTGGAAAAATTAAAGAAAATAGGCAAACACAAGCTCACTTGGTCATAAAGCCCCTAAAGTCATGACTTAAGTGCAATTGAAACAAAGCATAGTAATTAATTGAAACAAACAAACAATGAAGTTGTAAAATTAAAAGCTACCAGGGACCAAATTGAGAAAATCATTCAATTGATTGGGTCATAGTAGAACAAGGGGAGACTTGGGGGTCAAAGTGCAATTTTTAGAAGTTGGTTTGCATGCAAATTCCTATGCAACTACGTAGAAAGCTTTCTCTGCAACAAATTCCATTTCCAGCCATGGCTTCCTATCTTACTTCACCATGCGAACATGTTCACCAAATGCCAGGGTTTTAACTATCAATCATTGACTAAACATGTAACTTCATTGCAGGGTTGAAACAAGAATTGGAGCTGACCATCAAGAATAATAAAACTAAACCGCAAAAGAAGAAGGAGTGCAGCAAGGTTTTCTGCAATTTGCTTCCTAAGCTTTGAAGCCTCGGCAACCAAGAATAGATTAGAAAAATTTTAAATCAATCTTCCAAGCTTTGAACTAACTAACAACTGCACAACTACCATAATCCAAGCAAGCAAAATCATATAAGGAAACCATGTTAACTCATAAAGGAGCTCATGCAAGGCAACGAAGAAACATTCTGCAATCAAAGCTTGCTGCAATTTTCCAGGTTTGGTTCATTACCATGGCAGGAAATGTAATTCTCAACAGAGAAAATATAACTTGCAGCCAACATGTCCAGGATGCACTTAGCCAAAGATCAAAGAAATCGTAAACTCCAAAATTTAAACCAGCGGAAAAAACAACAGAATTTGACCCATGCCGCTGCAACAAACCAAAGGATTTCAGCTTGTTGCAGCTAACTTCATGCAAGTTACGGAAGAAGTAAACTTTCTGCAATCAAATCTGTCAGCAAACTCCAGAATTTTCTGCAATTTCCAGCTTTCAAACAGGCAGGAAAACAGCCGTGAAACATGAATTCAAATGGAAATGCAATTATACCCACTACTTCCGCAGGACTCCAATCAACACAAATCACACAATAAACACATTCAGGACATATGCAGCCCACAAAACTCAAGAAAACAGCCACCTCTTCGAAACAAAATAAGACTTTATGCGTCCTATCCTCAAACCCAGCCATAAATTATGCATTTCCCATAATTCTTCAACCCAGATTGCGCATAAAGACCACCAAAAGAAACAGCCATGAACATTAAAAAAAATGCCGCAAGAATTTCTGCAATTTTTGAGTTTCCTTTTCAACATGCAAACAAGGCCAATCATCACCAACAAGATCATGTACATTCATGCATTTTTATAACCTAACACAAAAGGGAAACGTATAAGGAAAAGAATCTAACCCGGGGAAAACATTGAAGGGAAACAAAAACAAAGAAGTGAAGACGAACAAAGAAATTGCAGCAGCCAAATCCGGGAACAAAAAGAAAAGAAAAGGGACATTGGTCAAGGAAAACAAACCAAGCAGAGTCCTTTCTGACCTTCCTTCGCTGCTTTGCGTGGTCAGGTTACTATGAACGTTCACGGATGAGCCAGATCTGCAAGGCGTCAAAACCCAAGTCGTCAACTTTAGTGAAGAACAGTGAAGACTTGAGCTTTAGATCGAAGTTTGAAGGCTGTATCGGTGTTGTTCTTCAAATTGTTCAGGACCAAACTCGCTCCCCTCTGATTTTCATCCGTCACTCCCCAGCTTAAGATTTCCAGCCGTCACCTTTCTCTCCCCAAAACTCACTTTCTCGCTGCCTTTTCTTTCTTCCTTTCCCTGTCGCGGTTTTGATTTGCAGCCGTAACTCCAGTTCCTCTCTTTTCCTTTTTCAGCCCAGCCGCCTCTAGTCTCTCTACTTCAGTCTCTCTTTTCAGATTTCCAACCGTCCACCCTCTATCTCTCAGCCCTCTGCTCTTTGCGGCCCCCCTAAAAACCTCTCCTTTCTCTCGCTGGTTTCTTTCTATAGCCGTTCACTGCCCAAAACTCCCTTATCTCTCCGCTGTTGCTCCCTTTTATAGGGGCCTCCAGCCTTAAACCCTCACCTCAACGATGAGGATGAGGGGCTTGTTACTCCTGTAAAATCTAGCCCTCCGATGGTCTTCTGTGAGTGTCCTTTGCACGCTGCAAAAAATTGCAGCGTGCATGCCGCGACATTTTTTTTTTTTTTAAATAACTAATTAATATAGATAACTAATAAATAAAAATAAATAAAAATAAATGCAGAAATGCTAACGAAATGCTAATTTTCTTTCTTTTTCTTCTTCTTTTTTTCCTTTTTCTTTTTAAAGTAATTTAACAAAAATGATAATAAAAGTAAGTAAAAATCAACAATTTAATTAACATCAGATAAAAATAAATAAACTAGAAATAATAAACAGCAAAAATGGCAATTTTTATTTTTCTTTTCATTTAAATAATGAAACTAAATCCAAAACAACTAAAACATATTTTTTTTGAACATTTTTCTTTTTCCTTTGAGAAATTCTACGCTAAAATGGCTAAAATAACTAAAACTAAAAGTAAATAAAACTAATTGTGACAAATAAAAATAGAACAAATAAATAATGAATAGTAAATAAATAAATAATAAAACACCAAAAATTTGGTGTCTACAGATGGTTTCTGAGCCATGGAAGTGAGTGACCCTTAACTGTTTCCAAAGTTACTTTTGAACTGTTTTCTTGCATTATTTACTTTTGAACTGTTTTCTTGCATTATTTACTTTAGAACTGTTTTCTTGCATATCATGCGTGCTTGCATGTGAGTGTTCCTTGTTTGTTGTATTTTCTTGACTTCATGACTTGTATTATTGTTTGATAACGTGTTAAGTGCTTTCAATGATTTCCAAAACGAGTTTTCTAGGCGAGTGTGTACTTTATCGCACTTGACCTCGATAAATGTGAAATTTTCAAAGATGGAACCATTGAAATGTTACTTGTGCATGAATGTAAGCCTTTTGGCTGAACTGGCCACTGCCCCTTGTTACCGATCGACTCGAGCCAGAAGCGGACTCGGTCGGGCGATATGGTGACCTGGGTGAACGTTTGGTATACTCGAGTATTACCTTGTAGGTTGCTGGAGGTTGGTGGAGCCTGGCAAATGTCTAGGAAAGGGTGAATGAAATGAATGAATGAACGAACGAACGGGGGTTTTATGTATAAACGAAAAATGCATTTTCAAATGAATAAAGGAAAGGGAAATGACAGGAGAATGAGCGAACGAACGAATGAACGAACGAACGTATCCTTTTCATGTATGGTTTCTTGTAAATATGGTAATTGTTTCTTGACTTATCGTTTGATATATGACATCATTGAAATGAACTATTGTGAAACTGATTTGATTACTGATTTTACTGGTTACTCGCTGAGCTTCTAGCTCACCCCAAAACTATTTTATTCCCCTCCACAGGGCTTGTGGCGAAGGAAGGGCTTGTACTACGTTATTTGTATAGCTGGATGGCGTATCTCTTGTACAGTTTGGATTTGGAATTATTTTATGTATAGTTGGGAATTGTTTCCGCTCCGCTTTTGATATGTAATTATTGGAGACTTGGATGTATATTTGAGATTTATATTGTAATTCATTTGAGAACTGTAGTGAACGACTGAGTCCCGGCGAGAGCTGGGCAGGCGGTCCGCCGAACCCTCTGGTTCGCCTTAAGGGGAGGTGGGGCTGTCACATGAATGGTTCACTTTTTGCACTTTGGAGAGCATTATCTTTTCTCCGGATTCCTCAGGTATACTGCTGGATGTATCTCTTTTCCGCGTTTGAAAGGCTTTTAGTTGGGTTTTCACATCCTCAATTCTTTGGGCCTTCTCAAGAGCCTCTGTAAACGTATTAACTTGAACTGCCGCTAATGCCTCCTGGATTTCCAAATTTAGTCCTTGTATAAATCGTCTTATTCTCCGTCGCTCCGTAACCACCAATTCGAAAGCGAATTTAGACAGTCTAGTAAATTTGGTCTCATATTCGGCCACACTTAGGGTTCCCTGACGCAACCCAATAAATTCGTCCTCTCTCCTTTCTTGGGCTAAAGGTGGGAGATACTTTTCGTTAAATTCCCTTACAAAGTTCGCCCATGTCCATACCGTCTGTTCTCTTTCCCACTTGGCCTTAATTACATTCCATCACGTGCGGGCTGGTCCTTCGAATTGAAATACAGCAAAATTTACTTGTCTTTGCTCCGTGTAATTCAAAGCCACGAAGATATTAATCATTGCCTCCAACCACTGCTCAGCTATATCCGGATCAGGCCCTCCTTGAAATTTCGGAGGTAGAAACTTTTGGAACCTCTCAAGAGACTTATCCTCTCCGATCTCAGGATTCCGGGGTTGATTCACTGGCATTTGACCCTGTTGATCTACCAGTCGTGCCAGGATATTTGTCATTTGTTGCATCGCCGTCGCCATTTGATCTCCAGCCTCAACCCTCGGTCCACGTTCTTGCTCGGCCACTGTTTCTCTTTCTTCTCTCGGTTCTTGAGCTTGTCTAGCTCCACGGCCACGACTAGCTCCACGTCCACGACTACGTCTCCCGTCCATATATATGTTTTTCCTCTCTCTTTTCTTTTCTTTTTCCCCAAAAGGTAATTTAGTAAATAAACACAGTAAATTGACTACAGTAACAAATTCTA
Source organism: Coffea arabica (assembly GCF_036785885.1). Lineage (NCBI taxonomy): Eukaryota > Viridiplantae > Streptophyta > Magnoliopsida > Gentianales > Rubiaceae > Coffea > Coffea arabica. The sequence goes on along the minus strand of NC_092318.1, from coordinate 17,166,015 downwards.
GCATTCCAAATACACAAATGAATATATGCGCACATAACACGCCATATCAGGAAGACGGATAAGCAAATACACAAATACATATCAAGTCGGACAGATAACCATGTACACACAGGTATACAGGTATACTAACGTCATGTAGTAACAATATACAGGTAAATCAAAAGGAAAAGGTGAAGTCGTCCCAGTATCAGCCCGTCCGGTCTCTCACGTCACTTACTATCCAAACTAGATGTCCCTGACCTCTTGTGCTTATTCTAGTCAGACAAAGCCTGTTCATGTTCCCAAAATGCAAGTCTCAAGTCCTTAGCAGCGCCGTAACTCTAGAGTACTCAGGCACGAGAATCCGAAATAAGATAATTCACATCTCGAGCTGCAGTCCCAAGAGTAAACTATCTACAATCGGAATTCCTACCTGACAAACCTATCTATGGTCCTCAGATACCATGAGAAAGATTTAAGGCCTATAACATTCGCAATTCATAGCTTCACTTAGTCCCTCATACTTATTCACCACTTAGTCCAGGGTCACTCCGCGCAGAGACCACGCAAAGTAGCTATAGGTTTTATCCCTCAATCGCTTAACTTTCAGGTCAAATCGAATCCCACAATCCAGCATCCTAAACTTCAAGCCTAGGATACACTATAGAGATCTGAAGCCTAAACTCTGATACCACCTGTGACGGCCCCACATCCCACTAGGGCGTACCCCAGGGTTCGGCGGATCGCCTGCCCAACTCTCCCCGGGACTCAGTCGTTCACTACAGTCCTCAATTAAAATCGAAATAAATCACAAGAATAAATAGGGCAACGATCCAAAACTTAAAGCGGAACTTATATACATTGTCATCTCCAAAAGGAAGTATAAAGATCGAATATACAAAAGTTCTCCATCCTTCATACGTCCAACCCGTGCCAAGCACTAGGCGAGAACCACTACAAAAGAAACAAAAGAACTAGACTGGCTAGTCTATGCTCTCATCCTGCTCGCCGTCCCCTGTTAAGGAAAACAAAACTAAAGGGGTGAGCTAAAAGCTCAGTGAGGTTCCGAACACATAATCAAATAATCAATTCAAGACATTAAACATGGAGTATCAATAATTCAAGAAACATTTACAATGGAAAGCGATAGTAACACATTCATTAAAAGGATACGAGCTCACATGGAGCTATTCGTTCGTTCGTTCGTTCCCCTGACATTTTTCCTTATTCCTCCAATTATTTAAAAATTTCCTTTTTGAGAAGTAAAACCCTCGTGCCTTCGTTCGTTCATTCATCCCCTTCCGGACGTTGACCGGACTCCACCCATCCGGACGTTGGCCGGACTCCATCCATCCGGACATGGCCGGACTACAAGGTAATACTCGAGTATACCAAATTCAGCCAGGGTCACTATATCGCCCGACCAAGTCAGTTTCTGGCTCGAGTCGATCGGTAACGAAGGGCAGGGCCCAATTCAGCCAAAAGGCTTACATCATGCGCAACTAATGTTTCAATCATTAAATCATTAAAAATTTCACATTTCATTTAGGTCGAGCGCGATAAAGTACACGCTCGCCTAGAAAATTCGTTTTGGAAATCATTGAAAACACTTAACACATCATCAAACAACAACAACAAGTCATGAAGTCATGGAGAATATAACAAACAAGAAACACTCACCTATGTACGCAAAACAACGGGTAACATATCCTTCCGGATATTATCCTCAGTCACCGATAAAACCTAAATTAAACGAGAAAGAATATTACAGATCATCTAGCACAACAATTAGGTGCAATCAAAGAAACTCGACAATTATTAAGTAGAATGTACAAAAAGACTTTAAAGTGAAATGAGGACATTTGGACCCGTGGACAAAATAACTAGGGTTTCATAGACCAAACGTAAGTATACCAGTTCAAATAGAAACTTAGTCCTCGAGCGAAAATTTGGGGCAGCATGCCCTTTGTATTTTCCTATTTTTCAGCCATTTATGGCTTCATCCTTTTACTCAATCAAACCCAAGGTTATCCATAACACAATTTCAGTTCAATAGCCATTCCATATGCTCAAAACAATACAAGAACAAAATTAAGCTAATATCAAGTGCGGAAATGAAGTTTACAAAAGACAGTTTTGACATCATTTTGCGGTTTTGGCACCATTGGTAGTACGATTATCGGATGGAGGTGTAATACACACCGTTTCGAAGCTAAGAGATAGAGCTACAATGTTGAATAAGGCCACTCAGTCCAGTTTCTAGTGCAACTAGGCAAAAATGTAGGATACTAAACCAGAACCGTAAAAACAGGTGAACAAACCGCATTCTGGTTAATAAACTGTAAGTCAGGCTACCTAAGTCCAAATCAAGTGATTCCAAAGCCATTAGAAAGATCCGACATCAGGCTACATTTCTTCAGAATACCCCAACAACCAATTCAGAAGTATTCCCAACCAAAATAACCCATTACAGAAGCAATTCTCAAATTCGGGTAGAAACAGGGCAGCAGGGGTAATTTGGTCTTTTCTCAGGATACGTTACTCCGATTGAGCTAAAATTTTGTAGGCACCTATAAAATACCATTATATACAACTTTCATGTTTTATACCAAGCCTAATTCGGCCTCTAACATGGTGCAATAAAACCGGACAGAAAGAGGGGAAAATTTTCCAGAAATCTGAAATTTTTTTGGTTTCAATGATACTCTCTTCATTTCTTGCTTCACTTGCTACCAAAACCCCCTAAATAATCTTGGATACCCCATATATTAACCATACACCAAGTTTGGGCAGAAATTCATCAAACCCTAACTCATGTACCCACAAGGAAAAACAACACCCAAGGCATGATAACAACCATTATACACCACAATTTTGAGTTGCTAAGCTAATTGGAACAAGATTAAGAGTAAAATTTGGGGAAACCATCATCCTTACCTTGCTTAGTGTCTTCCAAGAGCAACCCTAGCTTTCCCCTTCAAAAATTAACCAACACTTCACTAAACTAACACTCAAGGATAACTTTAATCGGTTTAGTTTTCTTTCTTCCTCACTTGGTGACTAGATTTCAAGAAGAAATGGTGAACTCTCTCTTGGGGTTTTTCTCTCTCTCTCTCTCTCAGCCAAGACCAGAAAAAAATGAAGAAGAAAGATGGCTGAAATGAAGGATAAAAAGGCAAGAAAAAAAAATTAATCAAGGAGCCATGAGGTGGTGACACTTGGCACCACCAAAGCCATGCAAATTTTTCTCTCTCTCCCTTGCATTTTTGGCCACAAATTTCGGTCAAAGGCAGCTGGAAATGAGGGGATATTTTGCTCAAATATCAATGAGCTCATGTGGTAAGAAAGTGGTGGTCCAGTGGTGCGTTCAATCAGTAGTGCGCGGTACACGTCGGTTCGCACCGTTTCCTTAAATCACACGTACTAGGGTTTTTTTCTTCCCAATCGCTAACTTTTTATCATTGCTCCTAATCACATATTATTTCTCACCTAAAAGTCACTCTTAATCACCAAATTTGATCCTTGCTCCGTACCGAAAAATCATCCTTCGAAAAATCGCGAAAACCCTAATTTTGCCCCAATTTTGAAACCAAAGTGAAACCCTACTTTCTAGGTTTATTTGCACTTATTGTGGAATGATTAGGTGGTAGGGCTATAATAAAAGAATAATTTCTAAATAAAAAGACATTTTTGAGAAAAATATAAGAAATTTGCGAATCCTCACACTATGGGCACAGTTCATATGACAGAAGTATTTTAAACACGCGCACCTAATCCTGGCGGATGGGACGAGAGGCTCTAGTACCTGGCAGAGAATTTGCTCTATAAGGGAGATCACTGATAAACAGATTTTTTGGCAAGTTGGTAAGGGAAAAATTGACTTCTAGAGGCATAGGTGGGCTTTGAAGACGTCTTTGACCCAAATTTGTGGCATGGAAAATTACCCTCAGCAGCTTGTTGCGGTTTTCTTTCACAGAAGGGAGTGGGATATAGAAGGTTGGAAGAATGGGTGCCTTCATCTGTGCTTAATGCAATTCTTGCAGTGCGGTTTTAGCCTTCCTGTAAGGACACTTTAGTATGGAACGCCTCTTCTTCAGGGGAATTCTCAACTAAATTGGCTTATGAATTGGTTCGGAAGAAATGTTGCTCCTCGCGGGTATTGCAGACGGTTTGGAATCCAATGGTACCATTGAAGATATCCTTTGTGGCTTGGCGAGTGTTGAACAATTCATTACCACTGGATTGTACTTTGCCGCAGCATTGGATTGCCTTGGCATCTAAGTGTCAATGTTTCTCTGCTATAGAGTGTGACGGCCCCACCTCCCCCTAAGGCGAACCAAAGGGTTTAGCGGACCGTGTCACAGCCCCACCTCCCCCTGAGGCGAACCAAAGGGTTCGGCGGGCCGCCTGCCCAGCTCTCGCCGGGACTCAGTCGTTCACTACAATCCTCAATTGAATTTCAAGATATATATATCAAATATACATCAAAGGTTCCCAAACTTTACATATCAAAAGCGAAGCGTCCACGCTTCCACTGCGCCACTCTGATCCTTGATCACAATTAGTATACAGGAGGAAGTCCAAAACTAGACTATTACACATCCAATCAATTCTAAACGTTCAATACAATCCCAATATGAATGATTACACAAAAGGAAATCCAAGTTCAATCCTTACATGAGATAATCCATGAATAAACACTAAAAGCCCTTCCTTCGCCTTGAGCCCTGTGGAGGGGAATAAAACATTTTTGGGGTGAGCTAGAAGCTCAGCGAGTAACCAATAAAATCAGTTATCAAATCTGTTTAACAATGGTTCATTTCAATGATGTTGTAAATCAAAGGATAAGTCTAGAAACAATTACAACGTTTACAAAACATTAAATATGGAGTATCAATAATTCAAGAAACATTCATGAAAAGGATACGTTCGTTCTCCTGTCATTTCATTGCATTTTTGGTTTCATTCGTGCATTCAATCACCCCGTCCCTGGCTTTTGGCCAGGCTCCACCAACCTACAAGGTAATACTCGAGTATACCGAAACGTTCACCCAAGTTCCTAGTCGCCCGACCAAGTCCGCTTCTGGCTCGAGACGACCGGTAACAAGGGGCAATGGCCAGTTCAGCCCAAAAGGCTTACATTCATGCGCAAGTAGCATTTAAACATTAATCATTGAAAATTTCATATTTATTTAGGTCGAGTGCGATAAAGTACACACTCGCCTAGAAAACTCGTTTTAACAATCATTGAAAGCAAAATCAATAATAACAAGACACTGATATGCAAGCACGCATGATATATAAGAAAACAGTTCCAACATTAAATTTGGAAACAGTTCAAAAGTAAATAATGCAAGAAACGGTTCATAAATAATTTTAGAAATAGTTTGAGGTCACTCACCTCCATGGCTCAGAAATCATCCATTAAATATCATTGCCTTGCTCAAATCCAAGTCTTAAATCACAAACTCAATGCAAACAAGTTCCTTCAAAGTTTGGATAGCACTTCCCCTGAATTTGCTTACTTTTCCAGCCATCATGGCTTCATTATATCCTCAGCCAGTCCCAAAGGTACACACACAACAACAAGTTCATCCAATAGCCATTCAGCAAGTTCCAAGTAGTACTAGTACAAGTCAAACTAGGGAAAAGTCCGGAAATGAAAGTTAAGCTCAAAACCGGAAAAACAGTTTTGACGTCCTTTTGCGGTAATGGCACCAAAGGTACTACGAGTATCGGATGGAGGTCCAAGACCCACCGTTTCGAAGCTAAGAACCAGGGCTACAACAATGTAGAAGGTCACTCAGTCCAAATCCCAATACAACTAGGTCAAATATGCCAAATAACAAACCAGAACCGTAATTGCAGGTTTACAAATTACACTATGCTGTAATCAGTACAACTCAGTCTAAACAGGTCCAAATGCAGAAATTCCAAAGGCATATGGTAGCTAGGACATCAAGCTACATTACAACAGAAGACCTCAACCACCAAATCCAAAGCAATTCCAGTCAAAACAACCCCTTTCAGACACAGTTCTAACATCCTGATGAACCCAGAACAGCAATAGTAATTTCGACTTATCTCATTCTACACTACTCCAATTGACCTGAAATTTTACAGACACCCTTAGAATATCAATACCTACAACTTTCATGTTTTGAGCCAAGGACAATTCAGCCTCTAACCATATGATACAAAACCGGACAGAAAGGGGGTTATGAAACCCTAACTTTCTCAAATTCCTTCCAAACCCAAAATTGGTTACAATTACCAATCATGTACACCTACTATAGTCCTTAAACATCAATTCCCATCATCAAGGATAGCCACAACATCACATTCATATTAAACCAGAAAATTCATCAATAAATTGAAAACTTCACCAATTCCTCTCAAACCAAGAAATAAACCACAAATTCATCACTTTAGCTACCATTAAGCACAACTTAAGCTTCATTAAGTGTAGGAGGAAGTTCATTCACCACTCACCTAGTAAACAAGAGAGGGAGAGTTGTAGGACACCTTAGCTTCTCCAAAAACTTCACCAAACTAACCACTAACACCAAATGGAGAGATTTTATGGAGTAGAAACAAGATCAAGCAAGTGTTTTGGAGGATTTGAGCTAGATAGTTGCCAAGATTTTGAAGAGTTTCTCTTCCTTCTTTGCTAGAGAGGGCCGGCCACGAAGGAGGTAAGAAATGGTGATTTTTGTGGTAATTTTGAGATATTTAATCAATGGGTCAAATAAGTCCAAAAGGTGAATAGTTGTCATAAGTCATATCCAATATAATGGTGACACTTGTCACCTTCATTAATGCATTCCTATCCTTCTTTTTCCCTCTCACATCAATCACTTCACCTCCTCTATTTATCTCTTAACACCCGATAAATTTCACCCAGTATCCGGAACTTAACCTAATTGGTCGAATTTTTCTGAACTTTTCGCCCTAGTGGGTCCCACATCCGGTATACACTATTAATTTCTCAAAACCTATTTGATACTAGAAAAATCATCCAAAAACTATATCTGCTCCTTAGAAATATCTAGAAAATTTCCCTACTAAAGAAAACGCAGAAAACAAGCCATTAAATAAATAAAACCCTAGAAAATGGGAAAAGTACGGGTTCTCACACTTATACTTTTCGGGGTGTCACAGACCGCCTGCCCAGCTCTCGCCGGGACTCACTCACTACTACATTCCTCAAGTAAATTACAAGGTACAACTCGAATAATACATCCAATTCTCTAAAAATTACATATCATAAGCGAAGCGGAAACTAGGTCTAAGCGTCGAATGTAGATATACATCCGAGTCAATTCCAAATATTTATACAGGTCCAAAAGTACATAAACCAAAACCAAATCTAAACTATACAAGATGTATGCCATCCAGCCACACAAAGATCCAAATACAAGTTCTTCCTTTACTTCGATCCCTGTGGGGAGAAGAAGATAATAGGGGGTGAGCTAGAAGCTCAGTGAGTGACCAGTAAAATCAACAGCCAAGTATATTTCACAATAAAGCATTGATATGATGTCATGATGTAGTAATCAAATGTTCATTTATTGCTCATGTGAGCCAGTGAAGTTCTTGTGCTTAAATATCCAACGCTCGTTTAGATCAGGTAACCAGGAAGCAGAAGTAAGGAGCCATCGTGCTCCAAAGAATGTGTAAACAGTAGTGGAGACATTGGTTCTAAGCACAAGACTTTCCAGGATCTCATTGGAGCCAAATTATGTCATGGCACACACCCAAACCCAAATGATATGCAATGGAGTAATAAATGCAAGAATTAGTTCAAAAGTAACTTTGGAAACAGTTGAGGGATCACTCACCAACCACGACTCACGAACCTCATCCATCATTTATTATTGTCTTGCTCAAGTCCAAGCCCTAGATCACAAATGGAAATAAGGACTAAAACGATCAAAGCGGAAAAATAGTAAAGGAATGCATCGGGCGTGCGCGGAAATGAAAATGGTACAAAACGGTTTACACGATTTTGCCCATAACTGGAGCTGTGATTATCAGATCAAAATGTACTAGGCAGTGTCTCGAAGCTTAGACAAAGAATTACAACTTTCATGAAGACACCTCAACCTAGTTTTCAGTATATCCAAGTCAAATTTGCCAAATATAGAACTAGAACTCCAAAGGCTAGTTTATCTTTCTCGTGAAAATTTGGCAGCATGCCCCTTGTGTTTACCTAATTTTCCAGCCATTTATGGCCTCATTATTTTTCCTCAGCCAATCCCAAAGTCATACATATCATAGATTCAAGTAAATAGCCGTTCCATAGGCTCATAACAACATAAGAACAAAAATCAAAGTGATAACAAGTGTGGAAATGTAACCTAGCAAAAGACAGATTTGACGTGTGGTTGCGGAAAGAACACATCCGAGGCTACGCTTAACGGATTGAGGCGTAACTTATACCGGTTCGAAGCTAAGACACAGGGCTACAATTTTCATGAAGATCACTTAGTCCAGTTTCCAATGCAACCTAGTCAAATTCCCAATTTACAGAACCAAAATCCAACTAGTCGGCTAATTAACCGTATTGTACTTGAATGGTCATATCTCAGTTTACCAAGGTCCGATTAAGGTGTTCTTGGAGGCGTTCAAAAGTTAAGACAGAATAATAAAACTTTCATGTTTTGTCAAAAGGCTAAATCCCAACGGATTATAGTGAATAAACACAACCAAATAGACTAAACTGTTGGAATGTACCCTAGAACAGCGAGGGTATTTTCATCTTTTCACAAGATACATGGCTCTGACTGAGCTGAAATTTTGTAGCCACCTATAAAATACCATTCTATACAACTTTCATGTTTTAGGCCAAGCCTAATTTGGCTTCTAAATATGAGTTCCAAAACCGGGCAGAACTGAATTAGGAAATTCCAGAAATCTGAAATTTTTGGTTTCCAATGAAACTCTCTTCAATTCCTTGTTCCAAACTCTACCAAAGCCCCTTATATAATCTTATATATAACATCTATCAACCATACAACAAGTTTAGGCAGAAATTAATCAAACCCTAACTTGCTTAAATCATCCAAAGTTCATCACAACAACTTGCATATCTTGTAATCAAGCCAAAACATGAACTAGATAGCATCTTAAACCAAAATAAAAGAATCAAAGCCATAAATCAGACTTTATACCTCAAAAACAAAGCTTGAAAGAGTGATACTTCACCTCCTTTGGAATTTCTTAGTTCCCCAAGCTTCCCAACTCACAACCCGCACTTTAATCGGTTTAGAATTTTGATTCTTCACTTGGCTGATGTAAATCAAGAAGAAAATGGTGCAACTCTTGCTCTCTCTTTCTCTCTCTCTATTCTCGGCCAAGGAGCAGAAAAAAAATGAAGAAGAAAGGCTGCTCATGGTGTTAATTAAGGCTTTGCCAACAAGCTTTGCCACAAGCTTATTGTGGGGTGCATTAGGATGAATCTTGACCACAAGCTTTGCCAACACTTGGCTCACCCTCCACCACAAAATTTTCTCTTTCTTCTCCTTGCATTTTGGCCACATATTTCGGTCAAGAGATAGCTATGAGGGGGAAGATATTTTTCTCAATTAGTAATGAGCTTGTATGGTAAGAAAGTAGTGGTCAAGTGGTGCATTCAATCGCTAGTGCGCGGTACCCGCCGGTTCGCGCCGGTTCGCGCCGTTTTTCTTAAAAACACACGTACTAGGGTTTTCACTTCTTATTCACTAATCTTGTATCATTGCTTCTAATCACATATTATTTCTCACTTAAAAGTCATTTTTAATCACCAAATTTGATCCTTGCTTCGTACCAAAAATTCATCCAGCGAAAATCGCGAAAACCCTAATTTTGCTCCAATCTTGAAACCAAAAGTGAAACCCTACTTTCTAAGTTCATTGGCACTTATTGTGGGGTGATTGAGTAGTAGGGCCATTATAAAGTGATATTTGTCAAAGAAAAGGGAATTTTTAAGAAAAATATAAGGAATTTGCACGGCTTCTGGCCGGATTCTCCACAAAACTCTATTCACCAGAAATTTTTCCCTTTTCTTCTGCCGCGGGGCGTCACATAGAGACTACTCACCATGTTTTTTTTGAGAATGCAGTGGCCACTGAGGTGTGGCGATATTTCCACTTCTTGTTTGGGATACCTTTTTTTACAGCACTCTTGTCTTATTGTGGTTATTATGCACTGGGTAATGTTGACTCCTAGTGGTCATCTACACCATATCAGAGGTATTGTACCGTTACTTGTTGTTTGGTTTGTTTGGTGTAGGAGGAATACAGTACGGTTTGAAGGGGTTACGATGGATGCTAGATACATCATTAGTGAGGTGATGTGTTTTTTAAAGCTTTTAGGGATGCCAATATAATCGATAAGAAACAGATGCTGGGTGATTGGGACTCAGTTATCGCACTATTTTTTCGTTTCAAGCAGAAGCAAAAGAAAGTGTGTATAGCCGTTTGGACAGTGCCAAAGCTTACTTTTGTGAAATTCAACACTGATGCCAGTGTCAAGAATGGGATGGTGGGAGGAGGCGGAGTTCTTCGTGACCATTAGGGGAAGGTTATCATGGCCTTTTACAAAGAGTTCGGAGATATGCAGGTGTTCGAGGTTGAGTGTCGGGCTCTGCTCTATGGCTTGGAGAGATGCCGCAGTGTAGGATTTGTCGGGTAGAGACCAAACTGGATTCAAAGACGCTTTATTAGTTGGTGATATCAAATAGACCAGCTACTTGGCCCCTTTGCAATATCATTCAACATATAAGGACCTTGTTAGCAAGCTAAACTGGGCAGGTGCATCACATTTATAGAGAGGCCAATGCGGTTGCTAATGCTCTGGCGGGCCTCTCGGATGGGGGACAAGGAATGTTTGACTCCTTCTCTATATTGCCTCATCATATTAAACTACTGGTTAACTTGGACAATGCCATCTACGCAGGAATTCAACGTGTGCATGTAAGGGAGGAGCACTCCCAGTTTTTAGCTTAAAAAATAATAAAAAAGATTGCTTTCAAAAAATATGTATATTGCATAGGTGACATACTGGAGCATCTTCTCATAATGTTCAACTTGGATGGTTTGTGATGTTATTAAATATTTAATCAAAGGTTATTTCTTATCAAAAAAATAGGACGTTTTATGCATATTCCCTTTTGTCAGCTAAACTTGCTCGTTAACTTGTAGAGGAACGGGAGAAACCAGAACTATTGGTAGAATTACCTGCAAGGAGAAAGTGAGATGCACAAGATTCTGGATATTACAATTTTTCTCTTGGCTTTTCTGTCCAGTTACATCCTAGCATGTTTCATATATAACTTTTTGTCTCTTTGAATTGCATATAAACTAGTTTTGAAGAGCCTCAATGATTGGTCAAATCTGACTTTATGGTGTATGATTATTCATCTCCAAATGTTACATTAAATTTTTTTTTCTTTGCTACAGTTTTGAGCTAAAGTGTGACATGTACGCTTTTATAATTTAATATTAATATGGCATATTGGAACTTATTTGTGTGATGTGTCATAATGTTGTGGAGTCATTTGTATCTTGGGATGGGAAGAAATCTATAACTCACCAAGTTAGATTTTGTTCTTGTTGTCTTGGATTACAATAGTTGTACTTCTACTTCCATATTTATGTGAATAGTTGATATATAGACAAACTTGTCAGATAATTTGTCTTCTTGGAATATAGCTATATGTTGATCTTGTAGAAGATGAAAAGCTGTATGTATTTTATGAAACCAAGGACCTAATTTACTTTGCGAATTCTTTTTTCAAAGACTGGTAATGGTGCATTTGGAAATTCCCCATAAAAAAATGTCGATGTTGAAGGAGATCCTGACCAGTCGGCCAATGGCAGCGACAATCCGCTTCACAGTTCCAGCCGGGGAAGCTCGGCCAGCATCTCTGGTGAGACCGGCATTGGGTCAATACAGGCTCAATCTGATGGCCTTCTGCAAGGATTTTGACGCCAGGATCCAAAAGTACAAGCCCGACACTCCCATGGCCGTTGTCATCACAGCCCTCAAGGACAACACCTTTGGGTTCACCATCAGGTCGCCGTCGGTCTCGTGGTACCTAAAGAAGGTGGCGTGGTTGGAGAAGGGGAGCAGGCACCCCGGTAACATGACGGCTTCCTCCTTGACCTTGAAGCACGTGTACGAGATTGCCAAGGTGAAGCAGTAGGACCCCTATTTCCAGTATATGCTTCTAGAGTCCATTTGTAAGTCTATCATCGAAACTGCTATTTCCATAGGGATTAAAGTCTAGAAGGACCTTGATTAGATTTTTCTTTTTCTTTTATTGGTTCCTTTTGCTGTTGCTGCTGATGTCTTAGTTTCGTGCCGTTCCGTTGCTGCTTCATTGTTACCTTTTTCTTTTTCTTTTTCTTTTTTTTTCTTCCGCTTTCTCTCCCTCTTTCTTTTGTTGTGTTTTTTCAACTACTATGAGTTTTTTTTTGTTGCATTTAAGAATTTGGTGGTTGAGAGAGTACTGTTGGGCTCAAATTAAGTACAATACTACCAATAGTACCATTTTTACAGCAATTTATTCACGGTGGATGGAGTGGAATGTTAGATTTTACTACTATAAAATTTTTCATACTCTTTGATGGAATGGTTTTATTTATTTATTTTCTTTGGGATGCTCAAGTCTTGAAATGTCAAGTGCAATTATTAGTTTCCAAGTCCGTGTTTGCATTGTGTTATGGGAGATTTAATTTAACGTTGCTTGTGTCAAACCAACCAATATAATGTAGCTTTCGTAGTACTATTATTATTTGGCACAAATGAACATTTGCTTGCTTATATTATCATTAACAAACGCGCATCATAAACTTTTTATTTCCAATTTGCATCACCAAAAGACAGGTCCTAGACTTGTTTCAACTACCAATCTATTTTGGTATTACATGTCCACTAGATATTTTCCCATTACATATTTGTAACGAAACGCCTTTATGCTACTAACAACAAATTTGGCCCCTTTTTGACATATCCACCTTGATTCTGGAAAGCACATACTTCTTCTTGCTACCTCCCTCAAATGGCTATGGGCATTTTTCTGATTGGGTTGAAACGGTAACAAGTGCCAAACACACTCGTCCACATAGCAACAATACAACACTACCAAAAAACTAAAAACTAGAAAGTACAAGAAATAAGTGTACTAAGCATGGCAAAATTTTAAAAATTAATAAAAATTCTGCATACAGGTCCATTCTCTACTTTGTTTCTCAAGCATTGGCTGCCATAATCTCTATCAAGGAAGTCCATGTTCCGTAGATAGCATATACTAAAGCCGGCGCTACAATTGCCACATCCAGAGCCAAATCCTACCACCCCAATTCTTCCTTGTGCACGATCAAGTGAAACAAAGCCGGCAAAACAAAACCCAGAACGATGCATACGCTGCTCCTAACTAGAGACGAAATCAGCAAAATTTGGCACCAGGAGAGCCTCCAACGTCACTCCCAAAACCGCGACCCATCTCATTCACGAAGCAATACCTAGCTCCACAGAATCTCCTCTCTGCCACCTCATAAACAAGGTTCATCATCAGTAGGAAAGTAAAGAATGGGTTAATGAGCAAACCCAACTGAACAAGGCTGCTCAATAGTCCCTGCCCAAAATTGGTCGTGATTATATCTTTGGTCTCTTCACCGAAAACAAAATACCTCAAAATTCCAATTCCTCCATACATTAAGGAGATGAAGCCACTGCCCAGCCTAGGATTCTCCCAAACTGCTGCTTCCCCTTAGTCTCTGACTCCAGCAGCAACACCATTTCGATCCCTTCAAAAGCATAAACCACCACCCAAATAGGCCAATACAAAGTAATCCGAAAAAAGGCCCAACACAAAAAAATACATTCACTAGGACATACTGTTGACCCGTCCTCATTTGGATATCCATCCATCCATCTGTCAAACTATTCCCAAATAAAAAAGGAAAACAAAAACAAAAAATGTCGACGTTGAACTTGAATTCTAAAAACAAATAAAAAAGTAATATCAGTTGATAATATAGTAACTTTGGTAATAAAATTGATAAGCTACAGTGTCATAGCCTGTCCTAGTCATCAATGTCTAGAAAAATCAAATTTGTCATCCACTAGGCGATAAACCGTCTCTCCCTCTCCTGTATGTTTCATTATGAATTCCAAAATTTTAATTTTTGTCCTTTTTTCGTAAATCAAATCAAGCCCTAGAAATGATGTGTTACAATTTTGATAGTGTTGCCATTGTCTCAAGTAATTATAAGCATAGTTATTAAACCGAATCCGATCCGGCAATCAAAACCGGTGAACCGGCCATTGGATCGGACCGGGTTTCAAATCAGATCGTTTGGACAAGGGGACCGTTGACTAGTCAACGACCCGGCGGTCCGATCGGATTAAACCGGAAACTGAACTAGTTTTGTCCACGAACCATTTTTCCTGCCTTTGTTGGAGTTTGATCCTTGGACCTCTACCCAACACTACAACATACTTACCACTAGGCTGCTTTGAAATTCGCTAATACAATGGCTTTATTATAATATATAAATGTTTTTTCAATTTTATCTTTTTTTTTCTCTAAAACAAATATATTGGAATCTTTTAATAAAAATTTATTACCCTCCAAACTCTATAAGTTATAAAATGGATTTCAAAAATAACATATTACATAATTCATTTTAAAGACATATTATTTTTAATAATTTTTTACACTTAAAATTCATAAATAAGCTAGATAATTACACTAAATATAGATAAAATTTTACACTTGAAGTTTGGTATATTACTAAATAACTTTATATTTGATTGATTCTGTGACGCCCCGAAAAAAAATGAGTTTGAGAACCCGTAAATTTTCTAATTTTCTAGGGTTTATTTTTTTAAACGCCCGCCTTTTCTACATTTTCTTGATTAGAAAAATTTCCCAGATAAAGTTATGAGCAAAGATAGTTTTAAAATGATTTTTCTAGTATCGGTTAGTTTTTGAGAAATTAAAAGCGTATTTTGGACGTGGGACCCGCAAGTGCGGTAAATGCATTATATTTTTGACAACTTGTTGGAATTTTGTATTAAGTGATATTATTTTACAATGTGTTAAGATATTTGTATTGGAGAGACAAAAAGATAAGATTAAAACCCTAAAGGACCATTTGTCACAAAACCATTGGACCTTGACTTTTGACCAAGACTTTTCTAACTTTACTAAAACCAATTTGGACCCAATTTCTCTCCATTTTAGCTTGTCTTAGACGAAATTTTGAGAGAAAAAGAGAGAGAAAATCCATCATCTTGCAGTTCAATTTCTTGTCCAAATCTTGAGTTCCAACCGATTAAATTGCAAATCACTCCATAAAACTTGCTAGCTAAGGAAGATTGAAGCTCTTGGTGGAGTTGTTTTGGAAGAAAAATCCCTAAGTCATCACCTTTCTTGATATTTGAAGGTATCATGTCTAGCCATCCTTTCTTTGTTCTTGATTATGCTAAATTAGAGACTTGTGATGGCTAAAGAGATGGTTTGATGGATTATATTTTGAGTTGTGGTTGGATGGATGAACTTTTATTATTTTTGGGGATTTTTCTGTTTTAATATGAGTATGATTATGTGGTTATGTATGATGATTGGAAATGATGTTTAATGATTCTAGGAGGTGGAAAAAGTGATTAATTACAATCAATTTCTGTTTTGGAAGGAAAAGTGGAAAACTAGGTTTCAATGTTCTTCAATCTGTCCGAATTTTTAGATCATAGATAGAGGCCGAATTGGCCTTGGCTTAAAACATAAAAGTTGTATGGAATGACATTTTAGAGGTTTCTACAAAATTTCAGGTCAATCGGAGTAGCATAGAGTGAGAAAAGTCGAAATTACTATTGCTGTTCTGGTTTACCCGAAATTGGGATTAGCGACTGTAATTGGTTGTTTTGGCTGGAATTTCTTCCAAATTGGTTGTTGAGTCCTTCTGATGAAATTTATTCCTGTTTCTTATCTTTCAGCTGGTTTTGGAATTTCTGGATTTGGACTTGTATAGCCTGAGTTATGATGTTTCCGCTAGAATGCGTTTTGGTGAATCTGTTTTACGTTTTTGATGTAGTATCTTGCATTTTCGACCTGTTTTCACTCAAAACTGGGTTGAGTGACCTTCTGTGATGTTGTAGCCCTGTCTCTTAGCTTCGAAACGGTGGGTCTTGAACCTTCATCCGACAATCGTAGCGCCTTTGGTACCATTACCGCAAAATGACGTCAAAACTGTTTTTCTGGTTTTGAGCTAAACTTTCATTTCCGGACTTTTCCCTAGCTTGACTTGTACTAGTACTACTTGGAGTTTACTGAATGGCTATTGGATGAACTTGTTGTTGTGTGTGTACCTTTGGGTTGGAATGAGGAAATCATGAAGCCATGACGGCTGGAAAAGTAAGCAAATTTAGGGGAAGTGCTGTCCGAACTTTTAAAGGATTTGTTTGCATTGAATTTGTGATCTAAAACTTGGATTTGAGTAAGGCAATGTTATATGATGGATGATTTCTGAGCCATAGAGGTGAGTGACCTCAAACTATTTCTAAAGTTATTTATGAACTGTTTCCTGCATTATTTACTTTTGAACTGTTTTCAAAGTTACTTTTGAACTGTTTTCTTGTCTTATTTACTTTTGAACTGTTTCCAAAGTTACTTTTGAAATGTTTTCTTGCATATCATGCGTGCTTACATGTGAGTGTTCCTTGTTTGCTATATTTCCTTGACTTATTGGCTTGTTATTATTGATTGATAATGTGTTAAGTGCTTTCAATGATTGTTAAAACAAGTTTTCTAGTCGAGTGTGTACTTTATCGCACTCGACCTAAATAAATATGAAACTTTCAATGATTAATGATTAAATGCTAGTTGCGCATGAATGTAAGCCGTTTCGCTGAACTGGCCACTGCCCTTCGTTACCGATCGACTCGAGCCAGAAGCGGACTCGGTCGGGCGATATGGTGACCCTGGGTGAATTTGGTATACTCGAGTATTACCTTGTAGTCCGGCTACGTCCGGATGGGTGGAGTCCGGCTACGTCCGGATGGGTGGAGACCGGCCAACGTCTGGAAAAAAAAAAGATGAACGAATAAAAAGATGAACGAGGGATTATTTATAAAAAATGAACGTATCCTTTTCATGAATGTTACTATCGCTTTTCATTGTACATGTTTCTTGAATTATTGATACTCCATATTTAATATTTTGTAAATGTTGTAATCGTTTCTGGACTTATCATGTGATTTATGACATCATTGAAAAGAAATATTGTTAAACCGATTGGATTACTGATTTTCTGGTTACTCGCTGAGCTTCTAGCTCACCCCAAAAATATTTTATTCCCCTCCACAGGGCTCAAGGCGAAGGCAGGACTTGTTGTGCTTATTCACGTGAATGGATGGCCTTTATGTTGTACAATTTGGATTTGGAATCATTTTATGTATAGTTGGGAATTGTTTCCGCTGCAATTGTGACATGTAATTATTGGAGACTTGGATGTATATTTGTGGACCATGTGTTGTATCTTTGAGGTTTATTCTTGTAATTCATTTGAGGACTTTAGTGAACGACTGAGTCCCGGCGAGAGCCGGGCAGGCGGCCCGCCGAACCCTTTGGTTCGCCTTAGGGGGAGGTGGGGTCGTCACAGATTCTTATATGAATTAATTATTTTATAGCAAATTAAATTAAATGAGCTTTTGCTATGACATTATTTATTACAATTTATATCATCTATCTTATATAAAAATTATGAAATATAATATTTAAATATTTTTAGTGACCCACCGGTTCAACCACTCACCCACCAGTAGAACCAGTAACCCGTTGACCCACCTCCTTCTCCGGGTTCCTTTCCGGGTTGGATGTAATAACTATGATTATAAGAATACATTGGCTGGCAGAATTCATGAGTGACCTATTTTTTTTCACCCTTTTTATTACTTAATTTCATTTTAGAATTTTGCGTAATTTATATTAAAAGATTCTAGAGTAAAGCTACTATTTTGTGAAATTTTATTTAACAATAATTCTAATAAAATTCTAAACATTGAAAATTCTATCATGCGCTACTTTCAAGGAAGTCTATGTTTCGCAAATGACAAATGCTAAACCCAGCGCTACAATTACCACTTCTAGAGCCAAACCTTGCCACCCCTATTCTTCCTTGCGCACCATCAAGTGAAACAAAGCCGACAAACAAAACCCAGAACAATGCATACACTGCTCCCAACTAGAGACAAGAAATCAGCAAAATTTGACACTAGGAGAGCCACCACCGTCACTCCCAAAATCGTAACCCATCTCATCCACAAGCAATATCTGGCTTCACAGGATCTCCTCCCCACCACCTCATAAATAGGGTTCATCATCAGTGGGAAAGTAAAGAATAGGTTAATGCACAAACCCAACTAAACAAAGGCTGCTCAATAGTCCCTGCCCAAAATTGGTCGTGATTATATCTTTGATCTTTGGAGACTTAAGACTGGATTCAAGTCTTCTCTGCATGTGGACTAAGAGCATCATATAGTGGTACGTGAGGAAGGCTACCGAGGAGAGCTTAAGGACGCCCATCGCCTACCCTGTTCTCTTGAATATGTAGGGTAGGCCAAGGACATCTGCTCCCACTATAGCTATGAAGACATTAGCAAAAGTCTTTTTCTGGGAAGAGAGATGATAGCCATTAGAGGCGACTAGGGCAGTATCTTCTCTAGGAACATTCAAGACATACGAGGATGAGCTTGCTTTGTCCTTCTTCAATCCCATAATTTTTTTTTTCTTAATTCAAGACCAATCACACATTTGGGAGGATGAACCCCTACCTAGCATCTATGAAGTGGTGCAGAATAGATGTCCAGCGGTTGATAACGCACACAGTCATTGTGAGGCAATGGTCCATCCTGGCAGAATTCAACATAAAGGATTTAATAAATTACATATGATAATCTAACGTTAAAATGAAAACTAAGAAAAATATGCGGAATGTGTACTAGTACAAGGCTGTCAGAATAGCAAATTCATCCTTCAAACACTGCATCACTTTGCACTTTAGAGAAATTAGAAGGCCAATGGTATGCAAATTTTGAAATCGAAGTAAAGGATATACTCTCACAGTTCAAAATAACAATTTAGCCTTTAACTTGATAAATAACAACCTTCTGTGACTTGAGAGCTGGACTAGTGATGTACTTTAGCTGACACTAAAAAACATGGCAAGAAAGGATGTCCAGTAGACCCAAATAAACACATACAAACAGTATCTATATCTAGGCAGAAGGAATGCAGACATAAAACACCAGCAACATATGCTGCTCTCACAAATCACAAGGATCTCACTTAACACACGTACAGGCTACACCTTGGCCTAACAGGAAGAAAAAATAACTTTATAGTAATCAGGAACACGAGACTTCAATAATTAAAAAATAAAAAAAAACCAAAGATATCAAGTACGTCAAATAAGTCAATGCAACACAATTTTGTAGTTTTGTCACCACAATGAAAAGCTGCTGAATCAATTTCCAAAATAATGTATCCAGAAAACATTCTCCATGGTAACAAAAGTGCAAGATGTTCCAAGTCAACAAGTTTATTTGCGCTCAATCACCAAACCTACATTGCTCAACAAAAGATTGGATGGAGATGAATAAAGATTGTTCAACTGGTTATATCTTTGGGCATTGATGTGACATTTAAATAAAAGGCAAGGCACAAATCAGAGACAAAGAGACAGAGAAACAGAGCCGCATGTTAGAAGATCAGATGCATTTTCCTGAGCTATAATATTATCATAATATTTATCACAAAGATAACAAACGCTTTAGTGACTAAAGCTTCACATAGTACCATTGGCTCTATCAATATAATGAGGAAATACAGAAAGGAATACTACCTCAGCCTCTTCTTATAAACTTCCATCCAGAAAAGCAAGTTGATGTAGATGCAGAGGTGTATACATAGCTGACTTTCCTAGAAAATCTTTGCTAGGTCTAGTCAAACTTATTTTCCTAACACATTGTTCTTTCTTGGGGGTATAGTACGCTGACTAGCCCAATGCAATAGTCAAGAAGGAAATAGAAAAAAATCTAGGAAACATTAATATAAATCCTTTTCTAAACAAAAGCTATTATTCGACATTTATACACACATACAAACAAACATACATACGTTCATACATAGATCTATGCATAGACTCCAAGACAGCATCTTTCAAGCAATACCAAGAGTTCATGTTGACAACAAAGCTTCCTGCAAGAGGACTTATATTAAATCATGAATCCATGAGGCAGTTAATCAGACTCTTATAAAGTAAATGATCTATTCATGCAGCTCCAAACGTATTTATTCATCAGAATAACACAAATGGGAGAGACAAAAAGAACAAAAATTAGCCAATAAGGATAATATTTGTTATATGTCTCAAATCCACAGACGAGAAGAATGAAACGTAAATAATGACTCACCAATCCAGTTATCCTTGAGTGTTCAAGAAGTTCCTTTGCAATCATGTCTAGTATGTGCCTGTTCTCCATTAATTTCTTCATTGCAAATTCTTCTGTTTCTTCAATGTACTGCAACATAAGAAATTATAGTTTTCACTGAATTTGCCGATATATAGAGAAAAAAGTGCATTGGAGACGCTCCTTCTCATATCTCTTTTGCTTGGCAGTATAATCTGATTCCACAAAGTAAATCTATAAAATTATTTCACCTTAGTGATGTTATGGGTTTCGCTCTCATTTTGCTATGAACAGAAAAAATATCTAGTCATGAAAATTATTCTCACAAAGTTATCCTTTTGTGGTTACATAGTTTCTTTATATCTAGAAAAGTTTAGCTTAAAAGAAAGCTGAAGGTAGTAACAATAACACAAACTTGAACTCGATTCTCCTTTCCTTAATAGTCCTGGAAACATGTTTGATTTTAGTAGCAGACAAGGATGTTCAAGTCTCCCATATCTTCCTTCTGCCAAGGTCTATAAATCTAAAGTGGTTTGGATGTGAGAAGTAACTGAATTATAATCTTCACTTATCTCAAACCAGAATAACCTTTATATGAGCAAAGCAATAACCATGAGACCATCACAAAGGGATATGTCCTTCAAGAAACATGAAACCATCACAAAGGGATACTTCACTTACTCTTGCCAACTCCCTGGTAAATAGTTCAGAAACTTCAACTGTCATATCAGCAGGAATAACATGAGGATTGTCCCACTATATCACCATAACAAGTTGAAGTAGCATAATTAGTTCCTCAGAAAAATTAAGGATGTGATCATGCTTAAGCAAAAGGAATTCCTACAATGAAGCTTAAAATTCTGAAAAAAAAGAACTACCTTATATGTAATAAGCTCACGATCAGGATTATCTGGTCTCTCAACCAGTCCAAGTCTTCTTGTCAAAGCTGTAAGCCCCAACCTAGGATTTCCGGGGCTTATCACCATTTCTCGAGCAATCTAAAGGGAAAATGGAAATTATTGCCAAGCAGAAGAGATAGGTCCCCATTTAACTCCAAACTAGATACTTCAAAACTCGCCGATCAGTGAAGCAGCTTCTTATCTGCTTTCAGAAATAGATCTGAAACTATTTACTTACCTTTGTAATCTTTTCCAAATCATCTTGTCCACCATTGGTAATATCATCCCCAAATACAATGCGTTCAGCACATCGCCTACCATGAGCAACTACCATTTGCATTTTCATGTAGCCAAAGGTTGTATAACCTTGATCAACCATATCTTCTCGAGGATAAAACACAGACATGGCAGTTTTCTTTTCAATAGAACAAGGAACAGTGTTGGAGACAACTTGGGCAAGATTAAGCGCTATAAATGTTCACAACAGGAGCTGTACCTTGCCACCAGGTAGAAGCTGAGAAAATGCATGCCAATCAAAACGAGGGAACAAGTGTGCCAAGACTATGTGTCCAGCTTCATGTACTGCCAGAAGTCTTTTCTTTTCAAAAGACACCTATTATGTGAACACATTAAACATGTGATGAAAAGAACATCTAGAAGGATCTGAAAATGTTTGCAGCGATACTCTTATTAGTTTGCATGCATAAAATGCTTACATTTTGTTCACACTTCTGCTGCTCTTCCTCCGTGAGAAGCACACCCATACCCTCAAGCAGTTTCTTGTCCAATACATCTACAATGTCTTGCTGGTAGATCTTAGTATGCCTTTTTCTCACCTGTACAAGTAGTGAAAAAGCCTGTTAAGAGTAATTTGTTCATCATCTGTATGTATACAATACAAGTGAAATAGAAGACAACAATCATATCTAGAGCCAAAGGTCATGAAAAGTTCCAACTGTTGAGTAAGCCACAACATCTTGAAGATCTTTCTACATGGATTTAATACGTTGCGCTCACAAAAAAGGGAGGGAGGGTTGGGAAGTAAATATTATATCCGAGTTGCATCTTAAGTTCTCATGTTTAACCAAATATATATCTTGAGATAGACTTTTAAACATCAGCTGCAGTTTAGGAAGGCTATACATTTTGAAACTCAAGATATTTAATTTATCCATTACACAAATAATATCAGAGGATTAAGCCCTTGATCTCAATAATCAGGATTTAAGAATTCAAATGCAAAAGGATAAGAGACCTGCCAACAAGTAATCCGCAAAACATGGTGATAAAAACTTTTAAATTCTCCAAGCTTTCTCTTGAACAATAAAACATTTCCACGTTCATTATTCCATTCCATCCATTAAAATAGAGGTCACCAGAATATGTACACAGTAGATCAGAAATATAGCTTGTAAAGCACAGAGATGACTAACTTACCGACATTATTCCAGCTTCATTCACTAGGTTTCTAATATCTGCTCCTGAATATCCAACAGTCCGAAATACAAGCTGTACAAGTAAAGAGACAAGATTGTCATAACAAACCATTCTCCAGACGTTTTAGTCAAAAGCCCCTTTACTCCAAAGCCCAATGGAGGTAAAATATTTAACAGAAAGAGAGGGCGGGAGAGTAAATTTTTAATTAAATAGTAGCAGGCAAAAGAAAACAAGACTCTCCTTCCACTGATACATGAAATGGAAGGGGACCACAACCAGCATAAAAGAGGTTGAAAAAACCCTCCATATGATACCTCGGAGGAGTTGTAAAATCAGTGAAGAGTGATACAAGAGTTCAGCAATTAGACACATTATACCTTCTCAAAATCAACATCCTCTGCAAGTCGTTTACCAGCATTGTGCACACCAAAAATTTGTACACGTTGCTTTGCATCAGGTAATCCAATACATAAACGACGGTCAATACGTCCAGGCCGAACAAATTCTAGGTCCAATTTATCTGGCCTATTAGTAGCACAGATGAATATGACAGCTTGCTTCAATGAGAACCTGTCAACACCTGTTCTTTCTTTCCTGGGAGCAACAGCAATCCCTTTGTAAGTGGTAATATTAAACTTGAAATTACTAAACAGCAGCTGCAAATTTCAATATGGACAATTATAAAATTCTGAAATTGACTCTATCCCTACATCTATCTCTCTCTTTCTACTCCCACCCCTTCCTTCTCCTTGCCAATCTTTATTTGATTACAACATGTTCCCATGATTGATATACATCCAATCAGAAGTACAACAATATGCAATGTGGAAACACTAATGTTAGTGAAGTTATGACAACAATAGTCAGAAACTCTAACTTGATACTACTAATAAATAGAGAAGCCATAACTAGCTCCACTATTTCTTCCCTAGTGAATGGCAACAATACATCAAAATGCATAAACGTTCACCATCTATTAATCACATGAAAGCAGTATGATGTATTATTCAGTTTAGCAAGTCTGTCATTTTAAGTCTTACATCACATACATAGTCTTGTAATATGATCTTTGTAACAAAAATAGGAACTCTCTCTTACAGTTGAATTCTGATTGAGCACACAACCCTATAGATTTAAAAAGTTTACCATGCTACTAAACATCCTTCACTAAGAGACCAAGATGGAACAACATGAAACACCACACACATCAAATCATCACTATGAATTTCCCTCACTATCACTTGGATGTGGACAATTCCTCCTGGATTCACAAAAACAGAATCTCGAGCAAACAAAGTGCTGTGGTCAAAATTTTGGGGATTCTGGGAAATAACATCCTAAATCTTAAAAAGATAAACCTGCCAGATCAATACTTAGATACGCAGAAGCAATATAGTCGTGGCATAAGGAAGACACTAACTCTCCATCAAGCTGAGCAATAAGAGCTTCAAATGTTGATCTTCTTTGTGGATCCTTTCGGGCATGCCTCCCGGCAATAGCATCAATCTCATCAACAAAAACAAAAGCAGGAGCCTGCATAAAGAAGGAAGATTAAATTTTGTTCTTCCTAGACATAGCACGAAGGCATTGAAAGTTTTTTGGGGGGAAAAAATTTAAAGACAAAAAAACCTAAAACAAAACTAATGAAAATCAGAATGTGTTTTTCCAAAAGCTCCAAAGGCAGAGAATTCTTGCCTGATGATCTTTAGTAAATTTCATGTATAAGAACATGATCAACACAAAAATAATGGGGAACTATTAAACATAAAGCATGGAAACATTAAACACGCAAAAGGGAAATTTAGAAGACACAGCAGTCTTTGTATCAAGATGTTTCAGAAGCAGAGGGTGGGAGAAAGGAATGAAGAGGAGAGGAGAATGGAGATGGTCCGAATCAAACTTTTGTTCTAACACAAGGAAAAAAGAAGCTTAACCACAAGCCTACATCACCATCTACATTATAAGATATCGAACAAGGTTTTCAAACTGGCCAAACTTACATTCCTCCTAGCCATAGAAAACATTTCATTTATTCTTGCAGCACCATTTTTTTCACTGTCTGTAAACTCTGCACCAGAAGCGAAAACGAAAGGCAACCCACTTTCCTTTGCAAGAGTTTGGGCAAAAAGTGTTTTGCCTGTTCCAGGAGGTCCAGAGAGAAGCACACCCTGTCAAGCAAATAACATGACACGAAAAAATTACAACTCTTTAATTCTTGGCATATTTTATCCACTGTTTAATTATCAACATATGAAGTTCACCCGCACAAACTTCACTTCTTTTTCATAATAATGCATGGGATTTCCCATGTATATCATCAACTCATCTAGTAGATCCCAGACATCTCCTCCCGGTACTATTTCTTTGTACACAGACTTTGTTTCCCCAACTTCCCCTACTGGCTGAGAAAGTGGCGGAATAAGAGATCAAAAATAAACTCAAGACGAGGAAACTACAAATTGAGAGAAAATAAAATTTACCAAAATGAAATTTTCAGCATAAGCCATATCGAAGAGTTGATTGTACTTCTTATAAAGGAAATGACTTGAAGTGATGTGAAGAAGCATCAGAGATTCTCTTATGAACCCCAATATCAGTATTCCAGGCAGCAAAGCAAAGACAACTTTAAGAAAGTAAAGAATCTGCCGCTTTTGGAGGAGATCAACTTCAGCTCCAGAACTTGATATCATCTCAAACAAATAAGGATCAAGTGGAATATCTACCTGAGAAAGTACAATGCATCAATAAGCAATTTCAAATGAAAAAGAATACAATTTCAGCTGAACCATAACCAAGAGCTACAAAGCTCACAATATACTCCATTGGGAACCCTTCTTTCATTGTCACATACAACCTTTTTAGGTCTTCTGTGAAAACAATAGCAGCGACCTGCAAAAATTAAACATAAATCATAACCTGATTTCTACAGTTGACCCCAACAATTTTTTGCACCTAGCATCAAATTAGGGATATCAAAGAAATCTAACATCTCATATCTCACACTCCCACTGGAGTTCACCAATGAAATCTAACATCTCACACTCCCACTAATGGAAGCCAACCAGTCAAGAAAGCGTTGCACAGTTCAAGTTTCATGCATACACAAGCATGACATAAATCACATTGCTCCATCTGCATCATTTTTTTTACCAAGTATCTTTTCATGTAGGTGAACTTTTACAAGTTCCCTCATTCATCAGTGCAGAAATGCGTGAGGAAAGATTCTCCAATTTCCTAAATGGCAAGACGAAGACAGACACAGAAGGATGAACTACTAGAATCATTACCTCAGAAGAATCAAGTTTTTGAAGAAAATATATGTAGGGAAGTTTAGGGCAGTAGCGCCACAATCATTTAGAAATCCATAGCGCTCGGTTTCCGTGGTTGTCCTTGACCTTTTCAAGAACATCTGTGCGCAGGCTATTCTCAACTTCTTTCATATCGAACTCGACTACATATCTGGCATTCAATGAATCTAATTGTTTAGCTAACTTATCCTTCTGAAGGATTTCATTCCATGCTTGAAGCCTTTCACGCCAAGTTCCTCGACTCTCCTGACTTTCTCCTGCAAAAGAAGGTTGTTAAAAAAGCTATTTAACCACATTAACAGGCCATCACGCAGATCATGGGGCACTTAAGGAGGCAGCTGGCACCTAACAGCATCTTGACCATCATCAAATTTCCACTTTGTAATGCTCACAAAAAAAAAAATCAGATTCATGCCAAATCCAAGTTTGCTGCTCCAATTTTTTATCAAAATAATGCCGATTTTGTTTTGTCCGTCAGGTATGTTAAAGAGACATAACAAACCAAACAACAGCATTTCCACACTTGTATCCTCTTGCATCTTCACTAGTCTGTTGAAGTCCATTATTTTTACTTACAACACAATCACATGTATACAACTAGTCAAAGAAAATAGTTAAAGCTGGGAATTCCACCAGGACATAATGGAAACATTGTATAAAAAAATATTTGCTGATAAAACATTCCATCCTTATTTTTCTATAAACTAACTCTACATAGGACATTAAATTACCAAATCAGCTAAAATTTAATTAACTTAAAACATAGAAAACAACTCAATATCCAGTGCCAGGTCCGTAATAAAAACAATAAAAAAAAACACGCATCAAGTCAAAAATTAATGTACCCAGGAACCTTTTTAAATGAAGATTTAAAAACATTAATCTTTTTCCCTTTTCTTATTTTCACGGGTAGTGTCACAAAATGGTCCGTAAAAGGAGCATGCCCACTAACTTGAGGGAAGAAAAACAGACTTGCAAACTCACCCAAAATTGTTAAATCTTCTTTCAAAACCTTCTTCTCTTCTTTGTTCAATTTCACATCTTGGTCTATAATTTCTTTTACACTCTCCCGGGGATCATCATCATCATCATATGCATCTTCCCCAACAAAAGAACTATCATGAACAAGCGTTCCATCAGGTTCTTCAATAAACTTTTTGAGTTTTAGTCCCTTTGGAGTTGTCTTCCTCCACAAACCCTTTTTGAACCTGCATTAAAGAATCTGAGATAACGAGTGCAATCAAAAGACACTTTAAAAAACAAAAGAAAAAATTCATGGCGGCGGGTATTGAGACAGTCAAATGACAAACATTATCAAGGAAGTCATAAGTATGCCATCAGGTAACATTGGAACGTGTATATAAAAGTAAATATGCAGAAGATTCCTGTCATAGTACCAAACAACCGCAAATAACACACATACACTATCTAAGGAAACCCACAGCCCAATCCAAAAGGCATGCTGACTTTCAGGCTACACTGAGAAGCTTAAGTAGTACACTCACATACCACTCACAATCGATGTGGGATAGAGGAAATGGGGAAGGGGAAACACCAAGACTCTTGCCAAAAGCTCACCAACGACTTTTAACCACTCCATTTTTTTCCTTATCCAAACAACCGCAAATAACACACACACTACCTAAGGAAAACCACAGCCCAATCAGAAGATTCGTATCATAGTAACTGTTCAATTCATGTGCTCCTCGGTGAGAGCTGAAATCGTACTCTTCCAAACTAAAATCAGGTGAGATAGGAAAAGTAGCCCACACTTTCTGACATTTGTGGGAGTAGGCTCAGGAATGAGAGCCTCCATATATGCCTCAGCCAGCTCTCTTCTTCCTCGATCAATAACAGTTGCTTGAATTGCCTTGTAAATTCCTCGACAAGAAACCACCATAACAAGAGCATAAAGAATTAGAACACCAATTCTCTTGGCTTCCCAATTCTTTACGTCCTGAAAACCCAAACAAGAAAACAAGCACATTACCTTAGTTGAGATTCACACTGAGAGGGGCCATCAATCAAGAACTTTAAAAAAAAAACCAAAAAGAAAAAAGATTATGCTAATAATTCAATGGTGCCAAGTATGCAGAGCAACAGAATCAATCCATGCATTTATTATTATTATTTCATAACTCCCAAAAAAAATGAATTGCAAAAACGGAAATACACACAGTTGTGTGTGTTGTTTAAAATTACCTTCCAGTGATCCAATTTATTCCAGTTGACGAAATCGGGAAGTAAGTGGGACCTAAACCTTTCCAGCGCAGAGTGAGGCAACTGGACGGAGCGACTAGAGGTGGCAGTTTGTCCCAAGTTCCAATGGATTATCCATGTCCAAAAGAACTTTGGATGGAATGAGTATTGTAATTTGATATTGGATTTAAAATGGGATGCATCCCAATTGTATCCATTAGTTGATGGGAAATGTTGGGTACCCATTGGGCCCAAATATTTTCGCAAAAAATTTCATTTATCCAAAAATTCATCTCTTTTTTTTTCAAAAATCTGATTTTTTTCACTTTCTTTTTCTTTCTTTTCCTCTCTTTACTTTCCTACAAAAGAAAACCAATTAAGTAAAAAATATTTCATTTAAATAACTTTAAAAAAAATAAAGATAACAATAAAAATAAAATAAATTGGTAAAATTTTGGTGTCTACAAGAATCAATGCTTTACTAACAACGGTTGGCACCCTTTATGTTAATTTATGTTGATTTTATGCTAATTGTTGAACTATGTACATAGATTTTTATATGTAACCCTGTTATCAATTTTTAATCAGCTTCTTCGTTTCTGTGCTAACTTTATTTAGCATTTAATGTGAATTTCTTTTGTATCAAATTTTGGAAATTTTAAGAATGTCAGTAAGAATGAATTTGGTGTTAAAAAAATCTTGTTTCTAGTCTTTGTGTCAGACAACATTATGGGTAAGATTGGAATATGGCTATATATCTATCTTTTCCTTTATTTCTTAATTAATCCAATTTTTGGTTTAATCCAGGGAGAAGATATGTTCATTCTTACCAAAATGTTATGTCTTTTTAAAGTAACTATTGATCGTTCTAGAGTGTAAATGAATTCAGAAAAATATAAATTCACAATAAGATCAAAAGAAATTTAATAAATAAAAACATTAAAGTTCTACAAAAAAATAAAAAGAATTAAAGGAAAAAATTATAAAAAATAGATTTGGGTATTGGACGGGATATCTAAACCCATTTCAAAGTGATTTCGCCCAACTTAATTCCAAAACACATATGGATAAGGTTGGACTCAAACCCATATGATTCGGTTCTATTTCGAGCCCAAACCCAAGCAAATCCCGTCCATCCTGCCCATTTTGCCACCTCTAGGAGTGACGAAATGCAACAGCAAGCCGAGCCAGTGTAGCAATAGCGTCATGTTGAAAATCAATACCAGTTTGTTGCTTGAAATTTGTAAAGAAGCTTCGAGAAAGATGGAGCCAAGAGAAGCCAGCAGCAGCATCGGAAGCGGAGTGGTCAAGAGGGTTATCATTACCAGTAGAATCAGAAGAAGAAGAAAAGGAAGCTGAAATTGGTGCTCATATTGTAAATTTTTTTTCAACATGTTAAGCATACATTTCTTTAAAATTTTTAGTCTTTATATATATACTAGTGTATAGTGCCACACTTTGCGTGGCCCTGCCCATGCATGGTTCAATCTTATTGTGTATTAGTTTTGAGCATTTGTTGATTTTGTGTATAGACTACACTAAAGGATCCGTCAAACGCAGTAGCTATAAAAAGTAACTTTTACAAAGAAAGATAGCTTATTTAAGAGAAAGCCTTTACTAGACGAAGCAAGCAGTTTAAGAGAGCTTTAAAATAATAAAAGTAAAAATTAACACTATCATAAAAGAGCAAAAGATGCAAACGTACTGCTACAAGATAATTGCTTCAATTTCTTGAAACAAAGATTCATATTCCCAAGGAACAGCCACATCCATCAGCCATGGTTTCAAGTGACAATCATAACAGTCGTTAAAATGGATGCTAAAATAAGGTGGAATGGGATGAAGGGTTTCACTTACACCAGCACTCTTAGGCCTCAAATAGCAATTATTAGTTGATTTCTTCCTTGAAGTTTCACACCTAGAGCCCTCCAATTTGAAGATGATTAGTTGATTTGAAGCTCACTTTCATGTTCAAACTTCAGGGTGTTTGGTGACTTCTCATTTACCAAAGCAGCACTATCTAATAACTCAGCATTCAGCACCCCACTAATTTAAGAAAAATTATAATTAAAAACACTCCGGTAACACACGTATTTTGTAACAAAGCTTCAAAGCCAAATTTTCCAGATGAAAAGCCCCACCATTGAAGAAGATACTCCAACAGTACTATTAATTACTACATATTTTACAGTTCTAAAGTCGCATTAACAGAAAATGATAGCTCAACAAACCACAATAAGTACTGCTGTAGTACATGTAATCATCATCTACTTCATAGGTTATGCAGTTATCCAATTTGAGCTGAACTCTATTAAACAATTAGAAATTGCATGTAAGTTGAATTGTTATTATCATGTTAGAGATTTTATTCCATGCAACACAAAAGCACAAATTCAAATAAGCTGGCATTAGGTAATGCCCAATTGCATAACTATCCCATTAGATATTCACTCCAAAATTTCAAAATCAGTAAAGAAATCCAAAATTCATAAATCAAATTGACAATAAAAAATAAAATAAAATATTGAAACTCACAATCTTTCAAGTGAGAGTGGCCATAGTCCTCATATTTAGCTCTAGGTGCTCTAAATGTTACAAAGAATAGTATTATCATCACTTCGCCGTCATTAAAAACTGACCATCAAATTTTAATTGCCTATAAACATTTCTCATATGCATAATTTCCTAAACTAAAACAAGGCTCAGGAAAAAAATTCAAAAATAGACAATGGGAAAAAGGACAAAACAAATTATTATATATGATTGACAACCAAGAACTTCTTATAAAGCAGGTAGTTGGAAAACCACATGAGCCAAGAACTGCTTATAAATTACAACCAGATGAGCAAGTTTCTTATAATTTTTCATACTTTCATGAGAGGACTGATTTCATGGAACCCATAAACAAGTAGATTTCTTGTCCTTCTTGTCCCTAAAACTATATTTTGATCCTGTCAAACAAATAGCATAAATGACCTTAGCCGAAAAAATAATTTGTTGTTAAAACTTTTTTCAGCAAAAGACTAACCTGATCAAGAGGGGATATTGGGAATAGAAATTGAGAGTTTGAAAGGTAAGGAAGAGGAGAAGGCGGCGGCGGTGGTGAGAAGTTGAGAGTTGTAAGCTCTGATATTGGGAATAGAAATTGGCGATATGGGTTGAAGATAAAACGGTGATTCGGCTTTGTAGCTCATTCCAGCTTCATTAGATAAACTAAGCCCAGTCATAACCATCTAGACTAAGGACATAATGGATAACCGTAGTTTTTTTTTTTTTGAAAAAAAAAGAGCTGAAATACAATTAGAAATATGCAGTAACCTGCAAATGGAAAGTACCTTTAAGTTGTACTCCACCATAGAGGCTGCCTTCTTACTCAGCAAAGCCAATTCCTTTGTTGAACAAAAACTCAAGAAAACCAATAAGTACAAATTTGATGTACCAAAAGAAATATGTACCAGTCCATGCTCTAAGTTTATGCTTTTTAATGTGCCGCTTAACAACAAGCATCAAATCCCAGTGCATTTAACAGTAAAATACACCAAAAAAACTCCAGCTAACAATCTAAACTCTACAAGAATGAGCCTAAACTAGAGAACTAATCAGTGATCAGTTGCTTCTCTATTTTGTATTTAACTACCATGAGAACATGTGAGAACCCGTATTTTCCCTAATAATTTTCCTAGGGTTTTTCCCCTTTAATTGCATGTTTTCTGCATTTTCTGGCTTAGGAAAATTTTCTTGGTGGATGCTATGAGTAATTCTAGTTTTTAGATGATTTTTCTAGCATTGGGTAGTTTTTGAAAAATTACGGATATATTATGGATGTGGGCCCCACTAGTGCGATAAGTTCGGAAAAATTCGGCCAATAAGGTTAAGTTTCGGATACTGGGTGAAATTTATCGGGTGTTAAGAGATAAGTGGAGGATGAGATGTGATTGATGTGAGAGGAAACAAAAGGATAGAAATGCATTTAATGAAGTGACACGTGTCACTTTGTGAGTGGTTGAAGCCTAAGACAACTATTCACCCTTTTTGACTTTTTGCCATTTAGTTAAATATGTCACAAAAATCACTAAAATTCACTCTTTTCTTCTCCTCCATGGCCGGTTCTCTCTTGAGCAAAGAAGAAAGAAACTCTTCAACATTTTAGCTTCCATTTAGCTCAATCTTCCAAAAACAATCACATAAACTAGTTTCTACTCCATAAAATCCCTCCATTAGGTGCTAGTAAGTTGTTTGGTGAAGTTTTTAAGAAAGCTAAGGTGTTCTACAACTCCTTCTCTCTTGTTTACTAGGTAAGTGGTGATTACACTTCCTCCTACACTTAATGATGCTTAATTTGTGCCTAGTGGTGGCTAAAGTGCTGAAATTTGTGGTTTGTTTCTTGGTTTGAGATGAATTGGTGAAGTTTTTATTTTATTGAGGAATTTTCTGGTTTAATGTGATCATGATGTTGTGGTTATTTATGATGGTTGGTAATGAGGGGTTATGACTCTAGTGGATGTAAATGATTGGTAATTGCAACCAATTTTGGATTTGGAAGGATATGTGAAAAGTTAGGGTTTCATAACCCCCTTTCTGTCCGGTTTTGTATCATATGGTTAGAGGCCGAATTGGCCTTTGCTTAAAACATGAAAGTTGTAGGTATTGATGTTTTTGAGGTGCCTGTAAACTTCAGGTCATTTGGAGTAGTTTAGAGTGAGAAATGTCATTTTTACTGTTGTTGTTCTGGGTTCATCAGGATGGCCGAACTGCGCCTGTAATCGGCTGTTTTGACTGGAATTGCTTTGGATTTGGTTGTTTAGGTCTTCTGATGAAATGTAACTTGATGTCCTAGCTCCCATATGCCTTTGGAATTTCTGCATTTGGACCTGTATAGACTGAGTTGTACTGATTACAGTATAGTGCTATTTGTAAACCTGCAATTAAGGTTCTGGTTTGGTATTTTGCATATTTGACCTAGTTGTGTTAGGATTTGGACTGAGTGGCCTTCTACATTGTTGTAGCCCTGTCTTTTAGCTTCGAGATGGTGGGTCTTGTACCCTCATCCGATAAGCGTAGCGCAATTTGTGCCATTACCGCATAATGAGGCCAAAACTGTTTTTGTTGTTAGGGCCAAATGAGTTACATTTCCTGATTTTCTGGTTTGCTATAATGCTTATATATGCATATGAAACCTTATTAGGATTGTGATTGGCATTGCTTTATGACTCGTTATCGAGTCTCATTACACTTGTTTGCATGTTCTAGGAAGTGACGGTGGTGCACGACGTTCGTTTAACGACGGTGCTTGAAACATCACCTACTTGAGTGGTGAGTATACTACTCACTTGAATGTTACAATGTGGCTTTGCTATATGTGATTTTGATGCCTTGAAGGTTTATTTGGCTATTGGAATTGATTGAGGTGAGGGTGTACTTGACCGCCCTCACCCCTTGTGATACCGTTAATGACTGATTACCGTTTTACTGAAATACTGCACTTGCTATATGAGATATTGAATTCCATTCATGGAAAACTGATTTGGTGTCGTTTGGACGAATATCCAACGGCCTTACTGTATTACTGAGCTCAACCCCGTAGGTAGTCAATTGAATCGAGCCGGCGAGGGCTTGGTCGTGAAAATTGACATGCCACGGGGACTGTACTGGGGAATCTTGTAGTAATGAGACTCTTGGTTCCGGTATACTCGAGTATTACCAAAAGCTACTGATTGGAGTGCGGGCCCGGTTGGGGTATGTTTGGTGGAAGGGATGGGAGTGAAGTGGGTTCTACGGTCGGGTATTCTTAAACATTGACGGAGGGTCAATGAGGTTGGATCAAGAATGTAAGCGTGGACATGGGCTCTTGAGAGCCGTCCGTATCCTTTTACCGACTTGTCTTATTTCTTAATTGCGTACTTGAGATGGAAGTTTAAGGTTAAGTGATCTTTGTTGATTATGTGATAGTTGCTCGCTGAGCTTTAGCTCACTCCGTTCCATTTGTTTTCCTTACAGGAAAAATGACTATTTTGAGAAAGGTTGTGCTAGTTGGTTGTTAAGTTGAGCTCATACAAATGACTATTTTGATTAGCTCCTTGAGGGTGAAAACCCTAAGTGTTTTGTTTCAACCAATGGTTGGTTGTAATTGACTAATTGCACATGTATGAACTTATTGGATATTTTGGTATGCCGCTTTGGCTTGTAAATGTTGAATTTCAATGTATTTATGTTTGGTTTATGTTTGGATGGATTACACTGTCCAGGCACTATTCATTGTTTTCGTTTTTTTTTATTTTGTTCTTTTGGTACTTGTGGCTTGTTCGAGCGCACATTTACTTTCCCGAAACGTTTTAGATCGCGTTTAACTGCTCGTTAGTCCTGGCGAGAGCTGGGCAGGCAGTCCGCTAACC
The DNA here is from genome assembly GCF_036785885.1 of Coffea arabica. Taxonomy (NCBI): domain Eukaryota; kingdom Viridiplantae; phylum Streptophyta; class Magnoliopsida; order Gentianales; family Rubiaceae; genus Coffea; species Coffea arabica. The sequence continues at coordinate 17,131,338 of NC_092318.1, read as the reverse complement.
CCTTTGGTTCGCCTTAGGGGAAGGTGGGGCTGTTACAGAACAACTAGCAATCATTTGCATCTTCTTCTTCTTATTCTTCTTTTTCTTTTGTTTTAATGAGTTTTAAGATAAGAAGAAGGATTATCCAGCTATCCCTTAAAATTACAATTAAATACAAATCTTTTGAGAATTGTTGTTTCTCTCTAAAAACTAATATGTCGAACTATAGGACCACAACAAAAGGCCAGAGTCCCAAGAATGGAATCAATTAGTAATCCTCTAAAAATTAAAGTGATTATTCACATAAATTACCATTAATTAACTGCAACAACAGTGAAGTTTGAAGCACAAGTACAATAATTCTTGGTCTACTAAGCAAGAAAAATCTGCAAGCCAAACATATAAAGAAACCAGAAATTGAATACTATCTATCAATTGCTTGCGATTTCGACATTCTGTGGGTCAAAGCCTCATGTAATTTTTCATCCAAGTATAGTCTAATTTCCTAATCATGCAAGTACCACAAAATCTTTGAGGGAAAAAAGCATGCAAAAAAGCGGCAAAGGTTTAAAAGAATACCTCAGCCAGTGAATAAGGTCTCTGAATTCCAAATATTTTCAGAAATGAGATCAATAAGTAGTTTCCTCCAAAAAAAAACCTGTGAGATAGAAAGCTGTGAATACGAGCTATTCTTTTTTTTTTCCACGATGGTAGATTTTGTATTGATTGGCAAAATATGTACACTTATATGAGCAAAGGCTCAAGTAGTTCTATACAAAAATGTTACACACTGAGGATTGATCCATTCCTTATCTTGAAATATGCCTAAAGCATAATCACTAATCAGATCACATCTATAATCCAATCTCCTATCTAAACAAAAGGAGCATTTCTGGAATAAAGCTCTGAAGTTGTTAATATCATCAGTCAAAGTAGACATTTTGATATCCTTGGCCATCCCTTCCTTTATTCCTTTCAACAGCTGAGGGCTGGGACTATGGATTGTAATTTTCTGCCATTGCTATTGTCTGACCTTTATGATGGCCATCTTCACAGCTTCTGCGATATTCTGCAATTGATTCACAGTTTTCCTATCAATTAGTGCCTAGGCTGTCACCACCTGATGGTTGGAGTTAGTTGCTATAATCCCAGTACCAACTCTATTGGTTTGTTTCTGCACACGAGTTGATAGTCTGATCTGGTTTCATCACTTCATACCTCCTCTTGTTCTACTACCTCTCCATCTCTTTCGGCTCCCTCAGGGATCATTTTCTCTTTACTCCAAGCTAATGCTTGCTCTTACCATTCTTGTTGAGCCTTTTTAACTGTTTTCCAAGGGTGCCTTCGTTTAGCATTGAACTTCCATTTATTTCTCCTTTTCCAGATTGGCCAGAGGATATTCGTAGTAAGCTCTATATGTTCCCTGCTCTCTGTCCTACTTGAAGCTTCCAACATTGCATTCCACCAAACTATAAAATTCCCTGTCTGTTCAGTTAATCCATCCCACTATATTGGAGCCATCTTCCATACATCTTGAGCTCTGCTACATTGAAAAAACATATGTTCGATTGACTCTTCTTGTTCTCCACAACCATCACATATTGGGTCTCCATGGTGTGTTCTATTAAGCACCAGGCCATTAACTGGTAATAGACCATTTAGACTCCTCCAAATGAAGTGTTTTATTTTGCTTTTGACCTTCAGCTTCCACAACCATTTCCATTGCTTTCCATTGGAGTTTGCTGAGCTCGTTTCAGCCTCACCACCTCTTCTACCTGAATGTTGAGTTATTTCTCTGCGCAATGCCTTGTATCTTGAGTTGACCGTGTAGATGCCATTGCCACTATATAACCAGTAATTGTTGTCTTCCCTTCCTGAGATACTGATAGGAATATCCAGGATTTCCTCAGTATCCTTCCTGTTGAAAGTTCTAAGTACCAATGGTTTTCTCCATCTATAGCCACTGATCAACTCATCAACTCTTCTGATGTGGCAATTCTGAGGCATCACAGATGTGATTTTTCCATCCTTATTTTCAGGGATCCAGTTATCCTCCCAAATGTTTGTTGCCTTGCCATTGCCTATCTTCTTTCTAGTTCCATTTCGCAGAAAATCTCTCACATTCATCAGACTTTGCCAAATCCGGGAAGCACATTTAGGGACTTTGCACTTAAATAGTGAGTCCCTATGAAAGTACTTTGCCCTCCAGACCTCGCTGACTAATAGATTTGGTTTGGAAATCAACCTCCATACCTGTTTAGCAAGCAAGACTTTGTTGAAGTTCTACAAATCCTTGAAGCCCAATCTTTCCTCCTTTTTCTCTTTAGCCAGTCTTCCCCATGAGCACCAGTGCATCTTATTTCTTCCTTCTGCTTCTCCCCACAAGTAGTTAGCAAAAGTGGAGGTCAATTCTTTACATAGTTTGTTAGGGAGTTTAAAGTAGGACATTGTATAAACTGGCATTGCCATGGAAACTACCTTCAATAATACTTCTTTCCCTCCTTGGCTAAGCAACTTGTTCTTCCAGCTATTCATTCGTCTACTGATACTGTCCTTAATGTAGCCAAAAACTTGTTGTTTAGATCTTGTTAACCATAGGGAGCCCCAAATATTTCCCTTGAGTAGCCACCTGAATTGTGCCTAAGCTTTGTATCACTTCCCCTTTTCTCAGATGACTCACATTGCTACTGAAGAACAATATGGACTTTTCCAGATTTATAGATTGACCAGACCCATTCTCATACTTCCTCAAAATTTGAATGAGTTCACTGGCTTCCTCTCTGTCAGTTTTATAGAAGATCAATGAATCATCAGTAAAAAATAAATGAGTCATGCTTGGTCCATTCCTACATATCTTCATCCCTGAGATCCTTTTATCTCCTTCAGCCTGCTTTAATAAACTGGAGAAACTTTCTGAATATAAAAGGAAAAGATAAGGTGACAGTGGATCACTTTGTCTTATACCTCTCTCTGGGATTACAAACTCTTTTGGAACTCCATTAATATTGAAGGAGTATGTAACTGAAGAGAAGCAGCTCCATATCCATTTCCTCTAGACTGTACAGTAGCCCATCTTATCCATCATAGCATCAAGGAATTTCCACTCCACTCTGTCGTAGGCCATTGACATGTCCAACTTCACAGCCATGAGACCATTCTGTCCTTGTTTCTTATTTTTCATATAATGCAAGTATTCATGAGATAGAATGACATTGTCAAGAATTTGCCTGCCTGGGATAAAAGCTGACTGATTTTTGTTAATGCAGTGACTTAAAACATTTTTGAGTCTATTGGCCAATATTTTTGAAATCACTTTGTACACAACATTACAGAGGCTAATTGGCCTATAGCTCTTCAAGTTAGTAGGATTCTGTATTTTGGGGATGAGGGAAATGACAGTATGATTCCAAGACTTGGGCACGTTGCTTGATTGGAAAAAATGCTGAATGGCAGCAATTAAATCTGGTTTAACAACATGCCAAAATTTTTGAAAGAACAAGAGAGACATACTATCTTGACCTGGAGTCTTATTAGGATTCATGGAAAAAAGAGCAGATTTAATTTCCATTTCATCTACCTCTCTAGTTAACTTATCATTCATCTCAGTAGTGATTGTTAGAGGTATACCATTAAGAATCTCTGCAAGACCCTCACTACCAGAACTAGAGAATAGGACTCTATAGTAGTTAGCTACTTCCTTTCCCAACTCCTCCTAACTTTTTGTCCAGGTTCCATCCTCCCTTTGAATGTTAAGCATTCTGTTTTTCCTTTTCCTTCCCTTCACACAAGCATGGAAAAATTTGGTGTTCTTATCCCCTTCGCTCAACCAATCAACCCTTGCTTTCTGAGCCCAAAACTGCTCCTCTTTAGAGTAAGCCTTTTTCAACTGAGTCTTTAATTCTGCAATCTTATCCTTAAATCCTGAATCCTTAGAGTCCTTAATCTCCTTAATCTGTTGCTTTAGTTGATTGATTCTTAGCAATGAGTTTCCTGTGAATCTGTTTTTCCACATGAGTAGAGTCACTCTGCAATTAGCAACCTATCTTGTAATCCTATACATACTATTTCCTTCTACTGGTTGTGTCCAAGCTTGCTCAACCACTTGATTGATGTCATTCCTTTTGAGCCATCTCTTATCCAAGAAAAATCTTGATCTTCTTTTCTCTATTCTAGGCCAATTGTCTATGAGCAGCATGCTATGGTCTGATCCCAAAGTTTCCACATGTTCACATTTAGCCTTGTCAAAATTTTGGCACCAGTTTATGGTGCTTAGTCCTCTGTCCAGTCTTTGCCTTATCTCCCTCCTATTTTCGCAATTGTTGCTCCATGTCCAGGGGTTACCAGTAAATCCTAGATCCATAAGGCTGTTATTCTCAATAAAGCTGTTAAAATCCTTGACACTTCTCTCATCTCTTGCTCTCCCTCCCCACTTCTCTTCATTAGAGAGAATGTCATTGAAATCACCAGCTAAAAGCCATTTATCACCCCACAGTTGCTTTCTCACAGTCAAGACTTTCCACTGTTGTTTCCTAATATAAGCATCACAGCGCATGTACACACCAATAAACCACCACTCAATCTGAGTGTCCGGGTCAATCACCAGAGCCTCTATAATGAGGGCAGTTGTAACCACTTTCCTAACCTCTATATCATTATTCCAAAACAAGGCCATGCCTTCTTTCCTATCCATAGCTTCCACAATCACACTTTTCTTAAATCTCAGAATTTTTTGAACCTTTTTCATGTAGCTGAACCTGTTTTTGGTTTCACTCATGAAGATTATGTTTAGGGAGAGGAAGTTATTAGCCTCCCTCAACTGGGGAACTGTCAAGGGGCTCCCTGCTCCTTGGCAGTTCCATACCAAAACCTTCATTGTAACTTGAGGGGCCAGTTGCGGTTGGCCCCTACCCCCTCCTGTTTCTCTCTCAGATTACCCTTCCCATTTCCCATTTTGTTTCTATTGGGGACAATCTGATTCACCTGCACTTCCACCATATCTTCATCCGCCAAATTCAGTTCTCCTTTTCCCTTGTTGAGATGTCAAAGTCCTGTTCCCACTCAGTTCTCTCAATGGCTGTCTGGAGATTTTGGGAGATCTCAAACTTTTCTTCATTTTCCTATTATGTTTCTGGGCACCCGTTGCACCCAATTCAGAAGATCCTGGATCAATTTGCATTAAAGTTGTTTCAGGGCTGCCAGAATCTTCCTCCACTACTATAACTTGCATTAGCTCCTGTGCTATTTGCTCAAGTCCATTGGGTCTCCAATTCACCCTTGTTCTTCCCACGTTTCTCTACCTCCACTGAGATACTCATCCTTCCTTCTTCTGAAACACAGTTACTTTTCCCCCAATGAAAGTTTCTGTAGCTTCTCTGATACAGCTTTCCTTCTGGCTCTTGCTGCTATTTGAAACTAAACTTTGCATTTTCACTTCACTGCAGCTTACTTCACCTCTTTGTTTCTGTACCTCATAACCTCCAACCTCTTTGGACCTCTTCTTGTCTGTCTGTTTCTCTTCATTACCCTTCCTAAAATCTTTCTTTCTCTCTGACATAAAGTCCTTATGACTATGCTCCATATTCTCCTTTGCCTTAGGATTTAACAGTACCATCTCTCCATCTTTTAATCCCCAATGATTCTTCTCAGAGTTGTACTTATTCTGTTGTTCTTTTTGGGGTGATGTTTTTCCTGTGTTGGCTCTTATCCATGGACCGTACTGATGTTCCTGCTTCCCTTTGCTTATCTGTATTACCTCCTTGCATGACTTTTCTCCATGACCTACTACTCCACGCTTGTAACAAAAATCTGGACATCTCTCATATCTGAAGTTCAACCATTTCAAAACTCCATTAACTTTAACTGTCGTTCTCCTGAGTAGAGGTAGAGAGGTATCTAGTACCACTAAAAGCTTTAAGTGTCTACCTTCCTTCCCTCCTACTTGAGGCACCAGAACATCCTTTACTGCCTGAAACACAATACCAATTTTCCACCCCACTTCTTTTGTTATCCAGTGCACAGGTAGATTCCAAACTTGAACCCAAAGGGGTGCCAGGTCAAAGCAGATGTGTCATCCTATATACCTTCAAACCAGTGTTTCATTACCAGAATTTGGTTGTCCATGACCCAAGGTCCACCTCCTACTATCCTATCTCTGTCCTCCTTATTTGGAACATAAAACTGAAACATATTTGGACCCAACTCTATGATCCTCAAGTTCCTTAGATACCCCCAAGCTGAGTTCACAAAGTTCTTAACTCCAACAAAGTTAACCACTTTCTCCCCTTTAATTCTCCCCACTAAGCTTAACTGACATTCTTGGATACCTCTGTCTATCTCTTCCCCTCCAAGATTAGTACTTTCCAGTTCTTTATCTGAAAGAGCAAACTTTCTTATCGCATCTGCTAGTTCCTCCGCCATGGGGTCTATACAAATTCTAAAGCTACCTCCTACTATCACTACTGAGGCTAAGACAAGTCAAACATAGGTCCAAAAAAGCAGAAAAGAGATCTACCTAGGCAGACTTGGATGCTCAAAAAGAAGAAGAACCCCCCTCCCTGTTTTTAAACGTTTTTTCAGCAAATATTTTTTTCCTTTTTTAAGGTCTTTTTTCCTTGTTTTCTTCTAAAAAACAAGAGACTGAAGAAGACAAGCCCCAAACCCATTTAACAAAAGTGAAAAATACACGAAAGAACAATGGAAATAATGGCTATGAAGATACCTGCCAGCACCCTTACGTCTTCCATGGAGTCTGTTTCCTTGGACCAGATTAGCTAAGATCACTACTGCATGCAATCATTTTCCGACATTGTTGCTAAAACTTAGATGTGAGCTTTTCCACTGAAAGTGGAACTAGATTCTCTCAAAGTGCTCGGTTTTTGTTGTTTCACTCTTTTCAGTTCAATCTTCTTAACTTCATCAAAACATTAAAGATTCTAATTGATGTCTAAATCTTAGGATTGTGTGTGAGTTTTTGCGGAGATTTTGAAAATTTTGAAAAGGTTTGAAACTCTCAAGGTTGAGAGACTTGCACTCTTACCTAGAGAGAGAAACTCACTTTTGGAGGGAACTGCTTTTTCCCTTCTCCTTTGAATACGAGCTATTCCGTTTGGTGGATAATTGGATAATCGGTGAGGGGAGCAGAATGGTGGGTTATGGAACGAGCAGAATTTCCGCCCCACTGCCTACTTCTGGTCAACTATATCAACAGAGTGATAATATTGCCCTGAACTTCTTCGAATGTCACATTGTAAAAGCCACATTTATAGACTAAAAATTAGTCTATAACCGGTCCATACTTCTGCAGCTAAACCGACGCTTTTTATATAGTTAAGTTATATGATGTGATATGACTAGCATTTTAAATCGTGTATAAGGTTTATATTTCAAATCAAAATTATATTGTATATATTTATATATTTTGGTACAAAATAATATATATATAAAGACAAAATTTTAAAGAAGTGTATAAATATTTACTTTATGAGCAAAAAATGGACTTATTTAATTTTTAAATCTTAAATAACTCGAAGCCAAAACTTGCTTACTTATTGTCTATCAATATCTGAAGCAATTTGAATAAAATAATTATAATGATTTACATAATAGAGGAATTGTTAATGCATTTAAGGAGAGGGTAGGTTGGGTAGTAAGGTCAGAAAAATTTTCTAAAAAAAAATTTGACAAAAAATATTATGTTATACCCATGTATCAAAACTTATAATATAAAAAAATAAATTATAACCAATTTATTTTCTTTGATTTTTAGAAAAAAAATTCTTTCTCCTATATACAATATTATTTCAATTTGAAATATAAACACGTGCATAGCACATGTTAAAATGCTAGATTAGTTTCTTGTGTCCCTAAAATTGTTGACTGCATCTAGATTAGTATTTTTCATAAACTTTAACATAAATTAAAAAAAACCTCTGTAATATGTGTTTTTAGAGTTTTCAAAATTATTAAAAATCATCATCCTTTCTCTCATCTCTTAAACGGTAATGTTACTTTTTTAAAATTTTTTATAGAACTGGTGTTGTTATTATCATTATTTTTATCAAAAATGAATGTTTCATATAAAAATACCCACATTAAAAGGCCAATAGTACATTGTTTTGTATTTAGCGATTTCGTAACTTAGATTTCATAAATGATACCATTCTTTATTTTTTAAATCCACAACCAATGAATATTATTTCCTTTTTATTTTCTATATAAGTTGGCCCTTTTAGTTAGGATTACTAAGAAAAAAGATAAAGATAAAATATTGTCATTTATTTTTTTACTTTTAAGAAGTTTGGTAATATTTTCTCTTTACTTACCCAAATTAAAAGGCATGAAAGCCACTTCGTACTCCAAGTGGAGCCACCTCTTACTTATTTAAATTAAAAGGTATTAAAGCCACTCTTGCTTAGAAAAATTTTATTTGCACTCCATTTTTTATTACTTACACTCTTATCATTTGTTTTATCATATAGTCTAATTAATGAAAACTATACGATTAAAATGATTATAAAAGTGTGAATAACAAAAAATGGGACTATAAATAATATTTTCCCTTACTTATTTAAATTAAAAAGTGTGAGAACCCGTATTTTTTTTCCCATTTTCTAGGTTTTATTATTTTTCATGGCTTGTTTTCTGCATTTTTGTGAGTAGGAAAAAAATTCTAGATATTTTTAAAGAGCAGATATAATTTTTAGATGATTTTTCTAGTATCGAATAGGTTTTGAGAAATTAAGAGCGTATACCGGATGTGGGACCCACTAGTGCGAAAAGTTCGAAAAAATTCGGCCAACTAGGTTAAGTTTTGGATACTGGATTTAATTTACCGGGTGTTAGGAGATAAATAGAGGTTGCTATTTGGATTGGTGTGAGAGGGAACAAAGAGATAGAGTTGCATTAAATAAAGTGACATGTGTCACTTGGAGATTGGATGGGACTTTTGACTACTATTTCATGTCTTACCATTTGACTTAATAAACTCAAAATTTACCAAAAAATTGCTCCATTTCAAGCTCTCTTGGCCGACCACTTCAAGGAGAAAAGAAAGAAAGAAACTCTCCAAGTTCTTGATTCCATCTTGCTCCAAATCATCAAACCAACCATTTAATCTTGCAATTTCTCCATAAAACCTCTTCACTTAGTGTTAGTGAGTTGATTTGTGGAGTTATTTGGAAAGCTAAGAGGACCTATTGCTCTCTCTCTCTTGTTTCTAAGGTGAGTTATGAAGAACCACTCTTCTCCCTCTAATGATGCTTAATTGATGCTTAGTGGTGGTATAAGGTGCCACTTTATGGATTATATTGTGATGTTTGGTTGAATTGATGAACTTTTATAATTTTTTGGGAATTTTCTGTTTTAATATGAACATGATTGTGTGGCTATATATAATGATTGGAAATGATGTTTAAGGACTCTATGAGGTGGAAAAATGGGTAATTACAACCAATTTCTGTTTTGGAAGCAATTTTGGAAAATTAGGGTTTGATTAAGGTACATTCTGCCCGGTTTTTAATCTCATAGTTAGAGGCCGAATTGGCCTTGGCTTAAAACATGAAAGTTTTAAGGAATGATATTTTAGAGGTGCCTACAAAATTTCAGGTCAATCGGAGTAGCGTAGAATGATAAAAGTCGAAATTACCCTTGCTGTCCTGGTTTTACCCGAATGTGAGAATTGCGCCTGTAATTGGTTGTTTTGGTTGGAATTGCTTCGGAATTGGTTGTTGAAGTCTTCTGATGAAATGTATCCCTGTTTCTTAGATTTCAGTTGGTTTTGGAATTTCTGGATTTGGACTTAGGTAGGCTGAGTTATGATGTTTTCACAAGAATGCATTCTGTGAATCTGTTTTTACGGTTCTGGTGTAGTATCTTGCATTTTTGACCTGGTTACACTCGAAACTGGGTTGAGTGACCTTCTACAATATTGTATCCCTATCTCTTAGCTTCGAAATGGTGGGTCTTGTACCTTCATCCGATAATCGTAGTGCCTTTGGTTCCATTACCACAAAATGAGGTCAAAAACTGTTTTTTTCAGGGCTAAAGCTAATTCTATTTCCGGATTTTTTGGTTTCCTCTATTGCTTGTGTATGCTTAGGGAACCCTGTTTTGGTGGTATGTAGAATTGTTTTATGACTTGTAATTGAGTCTTATTGTGTTTATTTGAATAGTTTAGGGCTTGACTTTCATATCCGGTCATTTCCTAGCTAAATTTTGTACTTGAATGCCATTAAGCCTAGTGAACGGCTTTTGGGAATGAGATTATTTTGTACGAACTGTTGGGACTAATTTGAGGAAATAATGAAGCCATGATGGCTGAAAAATAGGTAAACACAAGGGATATGCTGCCGAAATTTTTCTTGAAGGCTAGTTGGATTTACTTGTGATTTGAACGAAGGGCTTTTGGGTTGTTTGAGCCTAGGTCTTCATGTTACCTTTTCGTTACCAAAATCATGTTTTGCACCCTTGCTTTAGTAATTATTTGGCGAGGCATACGACTGGTAGTCGAGCCTCACATGTGCATTCTGTATACTCGATCTTGAAAGTGGAACCTTCAATTGTTTTCCTTGGATTATTTTAGGGTTTCTTGGTAATTAAAGCTCTCTTTTGGGAGGTATCTGCACTGACCCTGGTGAGTGTACTACTCACTTGTGTGTTACTATATGGCTTTAATACTTGAACTTGATGAGTTAAATGCTTATTGTACCATTGATATTGATTGAAGTGAGGGTGTACTTTATCACTCTCACCTATTTCTCATGTTATTGGAATGTTACAAGAAATGTTACATGAAATGAAAAGTACTTGACTTGGTGGCGTTTGGACGAGTATCCAACGACCATGCTTGTTACCATTGAGTTCAACCCCATTGGAAATTGATTGAATCGAGCCGGCAAGGGCTTGGTCGTGACAATTAATGAGCCTTGGGTAAAGTTATAAGGAATCTTGTAGTATGAGAGAATCTCGATTCCGGTATACTCAAGTAATACCACAGTGCAAGTGTTTGGAGTTCGGGCCCGGTAGGGGGATGTTAGGTGGAAGGAATGGGAGTGAAGTGAAGTCTACGGTTGGTTACTTTTAAACATTGACGGAGAGTCAATGAGATCCGATCAAGAATGCAAACGAGGAAAAGGGCTCTTGAGAGCCGCCCGTATCCTTTTATCGTCATTATTGATGTGTGTCTGTATTTACTTTTGATGAATTGGACTGAAAAGCTTGATGCATCTATGAACTCGGTTGCTTGAGTGGTACTATCTCACTGGGCAATTAGCTCACCCCGTTCCTTTTGTTTTCCTTACAGGAATCTGACTGCTTATGGAATGAATTTTGATAATTGTTTGCCGAATGTACTAAATGAATATCCCTTTTGTATAGTTTATGAGTTGAAACCCTACAAGTGCCTTTGGGGCCGTTTTCACTTTTATTATGGCAACCGTACATGTATTAATTTTTGAGTACCTTTCATATTCCATTTTGGCTTGTAAACGCTGAATTTGATGTTGTATATGTATCTTTGATGTATGGTTGGGTTCTGACGGGTCGGTTACTATTCATGGCCGACTTCGGATTTCATTTTTTTTTATTTTGGGTTATTTTACCATTGTGACTTGTTTACGCGTGTTATAAGTTCCGGAACGCGATAGACCGCTCTAAACTGCACCGTTAGTCCTGGCGAGAGCTGGGCAGGCAGTCCGCTAACCCTTTGGTTCGCCTTAGGGGAAGGTGGGGCTGTCACAAAAAGACATGAAAAGATGTTATATTTGTTATCTCTTATTATGGTCTTATAGAAGTTTTAATTGGAATAAAATTGTAAATAACGCATGTAATCGGGAAATGTGATGAGTTGAAATACGGAAATGTGGCAGTAAGTATAAAAAATAAGAGAAGAGAATTCATACTAATTAGATTAAATGGTGCAGAATGTGAGACCCCGAAATTTTACTTTTCTTTATAACCTTTATGTGAACTCACTTACGTTTGATTCTTGGTTGCTTTAATGGTTGAATTTGAGTCAAGAGAGTGAATTTTGTTAAGAAAAGTTTCATAATCTCAAGTTGTTAGAAAATCTAGAATTTTCGCAGGAGGCTCTGCGCAGTTTTGGGAAATTGGCTATAACTTCGTATAAGAAAGTCAGAATTGAGTTCGTTTGTTGCATTTGAAACTAGACTTAGAGGGTTTCCTATGTTGTAAAATTCAGAGTTTGATTCAATGTCTATAAATTCTAGAAAATTGGCAAAGTTGACTAAAAATTCTGCCCTGCACAAGTAAACATAGGAATGTTGTAGTAGCTTATGGCTCAATTTGGACCAACTTATGAACTAAATCTCTTTGAGATGTCTTCTAAAGATTCTTAGTATTTGAAGTCTAGTTTTTAGCAAGCCAAGCTGTATAAATTTTTTATACTTATAACTCAAGTTACGATTTTTCTAAAGGAAGGGCATAAGTTAGGGTTTTTTGTGCATACTAGGGTTTTGTTGTGTATTTTTGTGTGCATTTTGGTAGTGTGATTGTGAGGACTTGTAAAATTCCTCATATTTTCTTAAAAATTCTCTTTTATTTGGAATCCATTATTTTATAATAGTTTTACTACTTATTCACTTCCTCAATAGTTACAATTAATCATAGAACCAAGAGTTTTCCCTTTTCTTTCATCGTTAAGGTAAACTAGGATTTTTACGTCTTTTGGTAGTGTGATTAATCGGTGTGGAGTGTGTACTCAATTTGGTGATTAAGAGTGAGTTTTAGATAAGAGAAAGTGTGTGATTAGAAATGATAATAATAAGTTAGTGAATCATAAGTTAAAACCCTAGTACCCGCGATTTAAGGAAAATCGGTTTGAACCGACGTGCACTGTTTGTTACCGAATGAGTGCACCACTTGAACACTACTTTATTAACTTAATCTCCTTATTATTAATTGAGAAAAATCAGCCCTAAAATATCTCCTAAAGCAGCCAAAATTTTGGACTAACGAAAAGGGAAAAAAAAAATAAGAAGCCATCTTGAGTTGACACTTGTTGGCAATCCATAGAACTTTGACCAAATGAGTTTCTTTCCTTTTTATCTTCTTCTTGGCTCTATTTTCTTCCATTTTTCTTAAGCTTGGCCAAAATTTTAGGGGAGAAAAACAAGAGGAGAGAACCTCATTTCATCTTGGGATTTTAGCTTCTTTGAGTGAAAAATCAAGAATCTAAACCAATTAATCCTTTCTTTGAGCACTTGGGAAGCTTGGTGTGCTAAAAGTTTACAAGGAGAGATGGTGGATATCTCTTGCAAGCATCTTAGTGAGGTATTATGGCTGTCCATCCTATTTCTTTCCCTTCATCTTGCTTAAGTTGTGTAGCAACACATATTCTTGGTTAATGATAGCTATGTAAGTAGTTTTGATGATTATGGTGAATTTGTGAGTTAGGTTAGGGTGTTGAATTGTTCAGCTGTATTTCTTCTTTTTTAGATAGAATATGATGTGAATAAGCTTAGATAAGGAGTTGAAGTAGTGGTTCAAGTTAGAAATGTGAAGTTTATACCTTGAATGCATTAAATTCCAGATTTAAGGATTTCAAATGCTCTGTTCTGACCAGTCATATTCGTGTATGATAGAGGCCGAATTGGACTTAGATTAAAACATGAAAGTTGTAGGAAATGATGTTTTATAGCTTATTGTAAAATTTCAGCTCAATCTGAATACTGTAGCATGTGAAATGATAAAAATACCCTTGACTGCTATAGGTATAGTTTTGCGGACAGTTTTGACATTTCATCATTCTGGCTGCGTTTTTTCATCTTGATCCGTATCAAATCAGCCTTTGGCCAAAACATGAAACTTTTAGCCCTATATTTCAGCTTTCTAAAACATCTGAAAACACCTCAAACGGAATAGCCTGAGTTATTGTCATTTGAATTTAGTACTGACAACCGTACTGACAAGGACCTTCTAGTTCTGTACTCTGTACTTTTGACCTAGATCAATTGTGAACTGGATTGAGTGGTCTCCATGAAAGTTGTAGCCATTTGTCTTAGCTTCGAAATGGTATAGAGTTCACACCAATCCGATAAATGTAACTCTATTTGTGACTAAAATGTTATAACATGTCGAATCTGCCATTTAGCCTTTTGTTTTCAAAACTTGATTTCCGATTGGATTATTATACTTGTGTTGTACTTGGATGATTTTGAGCCATTGAACGGCTATTATGATGAGATTAATTATTTGTATGTGTTTTGGGGCTGAATTAAGAAAAACAATGAAGCCATAAATGACTGAAAAATAAGTAAACACAAAGGGCGTACTGCCCAAATTTTCACTTAAGGGATAGGTAGATATAGTTGCGACTTGAGTAAGGATTTGAGGTCAAGTTGGACTTGGATCACCTATGGTATTCGAGTTTTTTTTAGTCAGGGTATATAAACTAAAATTTTACCGGAACTCGTACCCTTGAAAAGTGAAAGTAGCGACCCTTTCAAAATATGATTTTTTTCCGAATTTTGATACTAAGTGTAACTTCTAAAATCGAAACCACTTCTTGATCATAACTAAATGAGCGAGCATGAATTTTTTGGACTTTGATAAGTATCTTGAATACTACTTAAACGAGTTGTATTTACTTCATTTTCTTGAAGCGAAACTCCTATGTTTCGAACTTTAGAGAGTTTTACATTCGTAAATGATATTTTATCGCAGATTTAGACTCCAACTAAGGAGTTGGACCTGAACACGACTTTTGAGAGGCACTAGACCTTTGGTGAGTACTTTCAAATATCTGTTTGAACTGGACACTTATTTCCAATATTTGACCTATGTGATTGAATGATATGTAATTTGTTGGATCGGGCAAGAGTGTACTTTATCGTACTTGCCCTAATATGATATATACTTGTTTATTGTTGCAATTGACTTGATATACTTGTATTTAACTTGTAAGTGCTGAGCGGCAGCATGTACCACACTCAATGTGAGTGGATTGTGCCTCTCCTTCCCATCTCCGTACTTTTATTTTGATTCAGTCGATTGGAGATGTTATCTCATCGACTTCTTGGGGACCCAAGCCCCATTGGCTAGTTAATCGAGTCGAGCCGGCAAGGGGTTGGTCTATTAGATAACGAACCATGAGTATCTAGTGTTGTCGAGTGGAGTGTTATCTCCTCGACTAATTGGTATACTCGAGTATTACTATCAGTGTTTAGTTGGTGTTCGGGCTCGGTAAGGGGGTTGAATGGTGGACAGATTGGAGTTAAGCGAAGTACTACTGAATTGATTACTTTACTTGAAAGTTGATGGAGTGTCAACTAATACTTGATCAAGCTCTGGTGAAGCAATGGGAACTTGGCTCTTGAGAGCCATCCGTATCCTTATACTTTGAAATGATTATTACTTATCAGGTTATTGTTTCTTTTGAAAAACTATACACTCGCTCATTTTGAGATTTGCTATTTGAAGTGTTATCGGTCATTTTTATGAACTTGTTCTGCTCGCTATTTTGCTACGTTGATACTTGTACTTTTAAATAATAGTCAACTTGCTATTTGGAACCTCACTGGACTTTTAGCTCATTCCATGCCATTTGTTTTCCTTACAGGGAGTACGAGCGAGGCGTGAGATGGTACAGGCTAGTATAGTCTAATTTTTGAAATTTTGTGATTGTACTCGCCCTAGTGCTCGGTTAGGGTTGAATGTATCTGGAATTCACAACTTTTGTTATATTTGGGATTGTATGAATGTTTGGGAAAGATATGAATGTAAGTACATGTTCAAGTTTGGGAACTGTTATTTCACTTATTCCTGAGGTTATATCTTATTTTATTTGTTAAGAGTGAACGAGTCCTAGCGAGAGTTGGGCAGGCGGTCCGCCAAACCCTGGGGTACACCCTAGGGGGAGGTGGGACCGTCACACAAAATATGCATACTAAAAAGTTAAAATCGCATTTCAACTATAAAGGATAACTTGAACATGCACATGCACATTACCTAATAATTTGAAATGAAATGATTTTAAAAAGCGATCAAGCCTCAACGCTTGGTCGAATCTGACTTTATGGAGCATGATTATTCATCTCCAAATGTTACATTAAATTTTTTCTTTGCTACAGTTTTGAGCTAAAGTGTGACCTATATGCTTTTATACTTTAATATCAATATGGTATATTGGAACTTATTTGTGAAATGTCTCGTAATTTTGTGGAGTCATTTGTATCTTGGGATGGGAAGAAATCTATAACTTATCAATCAAGTTAGATTTTGTTCTTGTTGTCTTGGATTACAGTAGTTGTACTTCTATTTCCATATTTATGTGAATAGTTGATAAATAGACAAACTTGTCAGATAATTTGTCCTCTTGGAATATAGCTAATCCAAACGGATCAGTATGTATTTTATGAAACCAAGGACCTCATTTACTTTGTGAATTCTTGTTTTCAAAGATTGGTACTAGTGCATCTGGAAATTCCCCATAAAAAAATGTTGACGTTGAAGGAGATCCTGACCCGTCGGTCAGTGGCGGCGACGATCCGCTTAACAGTTCCAGCCAGGGGAGCTCGGCGGGCACCTCCGGTAAGGCCGGCGTTGGGTCAATACAAGCTCAATCTGATGGCCTTCTGCAAGGGTTTCAAAGCCAAGATCCAAAAGTACAAGCCCGACACTCCTATGGCCGATGCCATCATAGCCTTCAAGGACAACACCTTCGAGTTCACCATCAGGTCGCCGTCAGTCACGTGGTACCTAAAGAAGGCGGCAGGGTTGGAGAAGGGGAGTGGGCGCCCCGGTCACATGATGGCTTTCTCCTTGACCTTGAAGCACGTGTACGAGATTGCCAAGGTGAAGCAACAGGATCCCTATTGCCAGTATATGCCTCTAGAGTCCATTTGTAAGTCTATAATCGGAACTGCTAATGCCATGGGGATTAAAGTCTAGGGAGCTTTATTTGATTTTTTTTCTTTTTTTTGGTTATTTTTTTATGCTGCTGTTGATGTGATGTCTTAGTTTCGTGCCATTCCATTGCTGCTTCATCATTACCTTTTTCTTTTTCTTTTTTTTCTTTCGCTTTCTCTCCCTCTTTCCTTTGTTGTGTTTCTTCAACTACTATGACTATTTTTTTGGGTGTGTTTAACAATTTGGTGGTTGAGAGAGTACTGTTGGTGTCAAATTAAGTACAGTACCACCAATAGTACCATTTTCACAGCAATTTTGTCATGGTGAATGGAGCGAAATGTTAGATTTTGCTACTATAGAAATTTTCATGCTCTTTGATGGAATGGTTTTATTTATTTATTTTTCTTTGGGATGCTCGAGTCTTGAAGTGTGAAGTGCAATTATTAGTTTCCAAATATGTGTTGCATTGCGTTGTGGGCGATTTAATTTAATATTGCTCATGTAATGCCAACCAATGTAACGCAGCTTTTGTAGTACTATTAGTATTTAGCACAAATGAATATTTGCTTGCTTATGTTATTATTAACAAACACACATCATAAACTTTTTGTTTCCAATTTGCATCACCAAAAGACAAATCCGAGACCCGTGGTTCAACAACCAATGTATTTTGGTATTACATGTCCACTGGGTATTTTTCCATTACATATCTATGACAAAACGCCTTTATGCTACTACTAACAAATTTGGCCTCTTTATGACATATCCACCTTGATTATGGAAAGCACATGCTTCTTCCTAGTACTTCTCTTGGGTGGCTATTGGACTTTCTTCTGATTGGGCTGAAATGGTAACAAGTGCCAAACACACCCATCCATGTAGCAATACCAAAAAACTGAAAATTGGAAAGCGCAAGGAAAAAGTGTACTAAGCATGGTAAAATTTTAAAAATTAAAAATTAACAAAAAAATTATGCATACAGGTCTATTCTCTGCTTTGTTTCTCAAGCCTTGGTTGTCGTAATCTCTATCAAGGAAGTCCATGTTCTGTAGACTGCAAATGCTAAACCCAGTGCTACAATTGCCACGTCCAGAGCCAATCCCTGCCACCTCAATTCTTCCTTGTGCACAATCAAGTAAAACAAAGCTGGTAAAACAAACCCAAAATGATGCATACACTGCTCACAACTAGAGACAAGAAATCAGCAAAATTTAGCACCGGGAGAGCCATCAACGTCACTCCCAAAGCCGTAACCCATCTCATCCACAAGCAATACTTGGCTTCTTAGAATCTCCTCTCCGCCACCTCATAAACAAGGTTCATCATCAATGGGAAAGTAAAGAATAGGTTAATGCACAAACCCAACTGAACAAGGCTGCTCAACAGTACCTGCCCAAAATTGGTCGTGATTATATCTTTGGTCTCTTCATCGAAAGCAAAATACCCCAAAATTCCAAATCCTCCGTACATTGAGGAGATGAAAGCCATGACCTAGCCCAGGATTCTCCCAAACTACCGCTTCTCCTTCATTTTTGACTCCAACTGCAATACCATTCCGATCCCTTCAAAAGCATAAACTGCCACCTCAAGCCCATAAAAAAACACATTGAACCCACTGAAGGCTTCTAAGGTACGCCTGTTTCTAAGAAAAATCATAACATCTTCGACTATCACCAGCCCCATGGCATCAATATCAACTAAGTCAACAAATATGCTCAAGGGGGCCAAATGGGTTAGCATGGCAATTGAATTCAACCCTAGTTGGAACAGGAAATAGCTCCATATGTACATAGACTTGGGGGTAAAAATTCCCAAGATCTTAGGGTTCAGGTTAGGGTTAGTGGGAGTGTAATTGAATATATAAGCTCAAGTATTGGCTATAAATATCAAGCAATTTACGTAGAAACCAGCTTGAGAAAGAACAATCATAGCATTGATGGCAAACCTGCCGATAAGACCACACACAACAAATCTAAGATCACCAAAAAATGAGATCTTTGGAGACTTAAGACTGGATTCTATTAATCGTAGTCCCTAACTTTTGATGTTTACAAAACAAATGGATGTTACTAATATCTCCTCAAAGATCTTTTCAACAATGAAGCAAATCAGGTTCAAAGATTAAGTACAATTGAAAGAGACAAAAAGTGATAAAAACTGTCGGACACTCGTGAAGATTGGATCGGATGTTCGATAATCATTGTGCAATTTTCGGACGCATGATGAACTCCACCACCGGACGTCCTAAGAAATTAAGTCATTCCTTCTAAGCTCACTAACTTCGATCGGACGAACAACATTAGAGCACCGGACGTCTGACAGACATTACGACACTTCGGACGCAAAGCATTGGAGGCACCGGACGTCCGAAAGGATTGAAGAGGAATTCTCAGTTTCACTATCTACTTTCAGACGCAAACATTGAAGGGACCGGAGGTCTGAAAAAATTGAAGAAAATTTCTTGATCTCACTGCCTGCTGTCGGATGCAAGAAACAGGTCTATCGAAAGTCGGACACTACCAACGGTTAGTTGACTCTTCAATTGCCTTCTATCCATTGGAAGCATTAATAGATGAATTTTTTAGTCTCATATAAATAGAGTATGGTCAAACACTTCTAGACAACTTTTGCACATTGAGATTACAAAAAATCTAGAGTGATTTTAGTGAAAAAACTCTTCAAAAAAGATTTATACTCTTGTTTGTGTGAATTTCGTGTAAGCTCTTCTTGTGTGAGAAAAATACTTCAATAGTGTAACTTTGTGAGGGTTATCCAAGTGATAGTAAAACTTTCTAACTTGACCAAGTGTAACTTGAGACAAAGAGAAAGTGATCATTCCTTTATACACAAAGATTGGTTGTATTTGATCATGTAACAGCCCCACCTTCCCCTAAGGCGAACCAAAGGGGTTAGCGGACTGCCTGCCCAGCTCTCGCCAGGACTACAGATCCGTTTACGTCAATCTAATACGTTCCGGAACTTACCAATGCGCGCAACCAAGTCAAAATGGCAACATAACCCAAAATAAGAAAATGACATCCGGAGTCGGCCATGATAGCAACCGACCCGTCAGAACCCAACCGAAATAGCCAACAAACATTCACATCTGAACTTTAGCGTTTACAAATCAAAATGACATACAAAAGTTTTCAAATTTGCCAAATCAAAAGAGAAAACGCCCCAAAAGTACACTTAGGTTTTTAATACATGAGCTATACAAAAGATATGTTCAACTAGCTCAATTTGGCAGCCATTTGTCAAAGCCAGACCAAAAGGGGTTTATTTTCCTGTAAGGAAAACAAAAGGAACAGAAAGGGGTGAGCTTGCGCTCAATGAGATACCAAACAGATAGCATTAAAAGCATGGCATTTCACATTTAACAAATCAGGTACACATGTCAGAGGTAAAACAAAAGAACCAATAATTCAAATCAGAAGGATACGGGTGGCTCTCAGGAGCCAAATTTTCCCAGCGCAGTACTTGATCCAAACCGGTTGACTCTCCGTCAACGTATATAGAACCAACGCGTCCGTAGACCCCTCTTTACACCGAATTCCGTCCACCAAACACCCCTTTACCGGGCCCGCTCACCGTAACCGAACAGAAATGGTAATACTCGAGTATACCCGGAATCAAGGGTCTCAATACCCAAAGATCCCAAAACAGACTACCGTGGTTCGTTATCTAATCGTCCAGGCCCTTGCCGGCCCGACTTGAATAACTTAACCACAGGATTGAGCTCATAGGTCATAGAAATCCGAAAAGATGCAGACACAGATAACAGATTCAAATTTTGCATAGTAAATTGGCATATGAACAGACTAGAGAACGAGTGTGATAAAGTACACCCTCGTCTCGAACAAATAAACAGATTTCAGAGCAGAAATCAAGTTAAACAGCAATGGAGGGGAGTGGTACACTCACCGGCTTAACTTCAAAAGTTTTCACTTCAGATTGGCCTTAATCGCCAAGAAACCCTAAAATAATCAAAATAAACCAATTGAAGGTTTTACTTCCAGAATCGGGTAAACACAATGCACATGAGGCTCGACTACTAGTCGTATGCCTCGCCAAAATAATTACTAATGCAAGGGTGGAAAACACGATTTTCTTGGAAACAAAAAGGTAACGTGAAGACTTAGGCGCAAACAACCCAAAAGCCTTTCATTTCCACCAAAAGGCAAATCTACTTTAAGGAACCAAACGGCCTAGAAAATCGGGCAGCACCGTCCCTAAAATTCTTACTTTTCCAGCCATTAAGGCTTCATTATTTCCTCCAATCAGTCCCAACATTTCACACAAAAGTCATCTCATTTCCCAAAAGCCGCTCACTAGGCTCAAAGTAGTACAAGTACAAAAGTTAGCTAGGAAAAGACCGGAATGAGAGCGAGCCCTAAACATGCAAACAAAAACATGGAGACTCGATAACGAGTCATAAAGCCATACCAATCTTAACCCTAATAGGGTTTCATATGCATAAATAAGCATCATAGGCAACCAGAAATTAAGAAAGGGCTTTAATGTAGGCCTTGATAAGAAAACCGGTTTTGACGTCATAATGCGGTAATGGCACAACTCTCACTACAATTATCGGTTGGGGGTGTAAGACCCACCATTTCGAAGCTATGAAACAGGGCTACAACAATGTAGAAGGTCTCTCAGTCCAAATCCTTGCACAACCAGGTCAAAAATGCAGAAAACCCAGCCAGAACCGCAATTACAGGTTCCCAAATCACACAAAACTGTAATACGTCTATCTCAGTCTACACAGGTCCAATTGCATTGATTCCAAAGGCACATGAAAGCTAAGATATCCAGCTACATTTAATAAGAAGACACCAACAACAGAATCCAAACCAATTCCAGTCAAAACAGACAATTCCTATCGCAGTTCGGACATTCTGTTCACCAAAAACAGCAACAGTAAAAACGGCATAACTCACTCTATACTACTCCAAATGCCCTGAAATGTTGCAGGCACTTCATACTCATCAATACCTACAACTTTCATGTTTTGAGCAAAGTCCAATTCGGCCTCTATCTATGACCTAAAATTTCGGACAGATTAGGGGTTCATGAACCCTAACTTTTCACATTTCATTCCAAACCCAAAATTGATTGCATTTATCAACAATTCACACCCACTAGAGCCAAAGCCCCTTATTACCAACCATCATACTAGTCCACAACATCAAAATCATATGAAACCAGAAAATTCATCATAAAATGGAAAACTTCACCAAAACTCTTCAAATCAAGAAATAAATCACATATTCCATCACTCAAGCTACTTCTAAGCATAACATAAACATCATTAGGTGTAGTAGAGTGTTCTAGCATCACTTACCAAGTAACAAGAGAGAGAGAGATGTTGGCCACCTTAGAGCTTCAAACAAACTTCACTAATACACTTACTATCACTAGAAGAAAGGTTTTTATGGAGTAGAATCTAATCTAGGCTTTTGTTTGTAGAAGATTGAAGCATATGGAAGCTTGAAAGTTGAAGAATTTCCTTCCTTCTTTGCTCAAGGAGAACCGGCCACAAGGAGAGAAAAATGGTGCATTTTGTGCAATTTTTTGATATTTAATCCTTTGGTCAAAAAAAAAAAAGTCAAGAAAGTGAATAGTGTTTCTTAAAGTCCAACTAATGAGAAGATGACACTTGTCCTCATTAAATGCATTATTATCTTTCTTTTCTCTCTTACCTCAATCACTTCACACACACTACTTATCTCTTAACACCCGATAAATTTTTCACAGTATCCGAAACTTAATCTTATTGGCCGAATTTTTCCGAACTTTTCGCACTAGTGGGTCCCACATCCAATATATATTCTTAATTTTCTAAAAATTCTCCAATACTAGAAAAATTATCTAAAAACTATAATTGCTCATAAAATTTCCCCAAGAAAATATTTCTAGCCAGAAAATGCAGAAAACATGCCATTAAAGGGGAAAACCCTAGGAAAAAAATATTAGGGAAATACGGGCTCTCACACTCTCTCCCCCTTAAAGAAATTTCGTCCTCGAAATTTTCTTATCAGCGGAATCCATCGAATCTAAGGTACCCAACGCATCGTACCTTCTACGTCCTCAGACGAGTCAGGGACCTGATGATGCTCCAGGGAATATACTCGAGCCGGTACTTTCGCTCCAGTCCCTTCTCCTTTCGACTGTCCAGGGTTGGTCTTAGCTGGTTGCTGAGAATTAGTCTTGGTTGGTGGCGGAGTCCCTCTCCCTTCGCGCAGTCGTGCTGGACAATTAGCAATTCGATGTTCGGCGCTACCACAGCGCAGGCATTTTCCTTCTTTCTTCCAACAATTTGCCTCCGTGTGCTTTGGCCCTCCGCAATATCCACAGGGACCTCGAGTAGCAGTGACCAATCCTCCCGGTGAGACACCACTGGCCACCCCCGGTTGTCGTACTCCCCCGTTCCCTTTTCCACTCTTAGGGGGTGTGCTCTTATCTTCTTGTTCCGAGCTGCTCCCAGGAAAGCCCCTTTTCTTGGTTTGGAAGTTTCTAACTTGTAGCCTCGCATCTTCAACCCATTGAGCTTTCTCCACAGCGTCACTAAAGGTACTAAGTTGAGCTACAGCCAAATCCTTTTGAATCTCAACGTTTAGCCCCTGAATAAAATGCCTTATCCGTCTTTGTTCGGTTATGATCAGTTCAGGCGCAAACTTAGACAACCGAGTGAATTGACTCTCATACTCGGCTACGATTTGTGTTCCCTGGCGAAGCCGAATGAATTCATCTTCCTTCTTTTCTTGAATGAGAGGAGGGAAAAACTTGGCATTAAATTCTCTCATAAAGTTCGCCCACATCCTCGGGGTTTGTTCTCTTTCCCATTTCATTCGAATAACATTCCACCAGGAACGGGCGGCTCCCTCTAGTTGAAAGACAGCAAATGTCACCTGTCTCTCCTCGGTATAGTGTAAGGCAGCGAAAATATCGATCATCTTCTCCAGCCATTTCTCAGCTACGTCAGGATCAGGCCCTCCAAGAAATTTGGGTGGGGAGAACTTCTGAAATCTCTGAAGGGCTCTATCCTCGCCCTCCATGTGATTACCAGGATTCCTAGGGCTAGGGTTAGGGTTTTGACCTTGTTGGTGCACCACTTGGGCTAGCAAAGCAGTCATTTGCTATATGGCAGCAGCTATTTGGACATTGGGATCAACCCTAAGTTCAGGGTTTGGTCCAGATGAGGTTTCCCCAGTACCCCTTTCAGGTGTAGGTTGCCTATTTCCATGCCCACGGCCCCGTCCACTCCGTGTACCTTCCATGAGTTTTACTTGGTCTAGGCAATAATACTAAACCAAAATAAGCACGATGCATGTAAGTAACACTCAAAACTTTTATGATAACACACATGTATACATTCCAAACAAGATCAAAGCATATATACACAAGCCAGTCAAAATTAGGCCGCACACATACATACAGCCAGTTAAGTCAAGTACAAACATAGACGATCCACCGAGGAAAGGCCTTTCTAGTTCACCAAATCCTTTCTAACCTAGGCCCTCACATCTTTCGTATCCGGGCGCAAGAATCCCATCTAAGATAATTCACAACTCGAGCCGGCCGGTCCCAAGAGTAAACCATCCTTATTAAAGATTCCTACCCGACATACATACCTAGTTTCCTCAAGTCCCATGATAATGATTCGCACACTTATCACATGCCCGGTTCATAACTTACGCTCAAACGAGCACTTAGACATATTCATGAAATCAGGACCATACACCACTTGGCCCAAGCTCACTCCGCGCAGAGACCACGCGAAGCAGGCTCTGATACCACCTGTAACAGCCCCACCTTCCCCTAAGGCGAACCAAAGGGGTTAGCGGACTGCCTGCCCAGCTCTCGCCAGGACTACAGATCCGTTTACGTCAATCTAATACGTTCCGGAACTTACCAATGCGCGCAACCAAGTCAAAATGGCAACATAACCCAAAATAAGAAAATGACATCCGGAGTCGGCCATGATAGCAACCGACCCGTCAGAACCCAACCGAAATAGCCAACAAACATTCACATCTGAACTTTAGCGTTTACAAATCAAAATGACATACAAAAGTTTTCAAATTTGCCAAATCAAAAGAGAAAACGCCCCAAAAGTACACTTAGGTTTTTAATACATGAGCTATACAAAAGATATGTTCAACTAGCTCAATTTGGCAGCCATTTGTCAAAGCCAGACCAAAAGGGGTTTATTTTCCTGTAAGGAAAACAAAAGGAACAGAAAGGGGTGAGCTTGCGCTCAATGAGATACCAAACAGATAGCATTAAAAGCATGGCATTTCACATTTAACAAATCAGGTACACATGTCAGAGGTAAAACAAAAGAACCAATAATTCAAATCAGAAGGATACGGGTGGCTCTCAGGAGCCAAATTTTCCCAGCGCAGTACTTGATCCAAACCGGTTGACTCTCCGTCAACGTATATAGAACCAACGCGTCCGTAGACCCCTCTTTACACCGAATTCCGTCCACCAAACACCCCTTTACCGGGCCCGCTCACCGTAATCGAACAGAAATGGTAATACTCGAGTATACCCGGAATCAAGGGTCTCAATACCCAAAGATCCCAAAACAGACTACCGTGGTTCGTTATCTAATCGTCCAGGCCCTTGCCGGCCCGACTTGAATAACTTAACCACAGGATTGAGCTCATAGGTCATAGAAATCCGAACAGATGCAGACACAGATAACAGATTCAAATTTTGCATAGTAAATTGGCATATGAACAGACTAGAGAACGAGTGTGATAAAGTACACCCTCGTCTCGAACAAATAAACAGATTTCAGAGCAGAAATCAAGTTAAATAGCAATGGAGGGGAGTGGTACACTCACCGGCTTAACTTCAAAAGTTTTCACTTCAGATTGGCTTTAATCGCCAAGAAACCCTAAAATAATCAAAATAAACCAATTGAAGGTTTTACTTCCAGAATCGGGTAAACACAATGCACATGAGGCTCGACTACTAGTCGTATGCCTCGCCAAAATAATTACTAATGCAAGGGTGGAAAACATGATTTTCTTGGAAACAAAAAGGTAACATGAAGACTTAGGCGCAAACAACCCAAAAGCCTTTCATTTCCACCAAAAGGCAAATCTACTTTAAGGAACCAAACGGCCTAGAAAATCGGGCAGCACCGTCCCTAAAATTCTTACTTTTCCAGCCATTAAGGCTTCATTATTTCCTCCAATCAGTCCCAACATTTCACACAAAAGTCATCTCATTTCCCAAAAGCCGCTCACTAGGCTCAAAGTAGTACAAGTACAAAAGTTAGCTAGGAAAAGACCGGAATGAGAGCGAGCCCTAAACATGCAAACAAAAACATGGAGACTCGATAACGAGTCATAAAGCCATACCAATCTTAACCCTAATAGGGTTTCATATGCATAAATAAGCATCATAGGCAACCAGAAATTAAGAAAGGGCTTTAATGTAGGCCTTGATAAGAAAACCGGTTTTGACGTCATAATGCGGTAATGGCACAACTCTCACTACAATTATCGGTTGGGGGTGTAAGACCCACCATTTCGAAGCTATGAAACAGGGCTACAACAATGTAGAAGGTCTCTCAGTCCAAATCCTTGCACAACCAGGTCAAAAATGCAGAAAACCCAGCCAGAACCGCAATTACAGGTTCCCAAATCACACAAAACTGTAATACGTCTATCTCAGTCTACACAGGTCCAATTGCATTGATTCCAAAGGCACATGAAAGCTAAGATATCCAGCTACATTTAATAAGAAGACACCAACAACAGAATCCAAACCAATTCCAGTCAAAACAGACAATTCCTATCGCAGTTCGGACATTCTGTTCACCAAAAACAGCAACAGTAAAAACGGCATAACTCACTCTATACTACTCCAAATGCCCTGAAATGTTGCAGGCACTTCATACTCATCAATACCTACAACTTTCATGTTTTGAGCAAAGTCCAATTCGGCCTCTATCTATGACCTAAAATTTCGGACAGATTAGGGGTTCATGAACCCTAACTTTTCACATTTCATTCCAAACCCAAAATTGATTGCATTTATCAACAATTCACACCCACTAGAGCCAAAGCCCCTTATTACCAACCATCATACTAGTCCACAACATCAAAATCATATGAAACCAGAAAATTCATCATAAAATGGAAAACTTCACCAAAACTCTTCAAATCAAGAAATAAATCACATATTCCATCACTCAAGCTACTTCTAAGCATAACATAAACATCATTAGGTGTAGTAGAGTGTTCTAGCATCACTTACCAAGTAACAAGAGAGAGAGAGATGTTGGCCACCTTAGAGCTTCAAACAAACTTCACTAATACACTTACTATCACTAGAAGAAAGGTTTTTATGGAGTAGAATCTAATCTAGGCTTTTGTTTGTAGAAGATTGAAGCATATGGAAGCTTGAAAGTTGAAGAATTTCCTTCCTTCTTTGCTCAAGGAGAACCGGCCACAAGGAGAGAAAAATGGTGCATTTTGTGCAATTTTTTGATATTTAATCCTTTGGTCAAAAAAAAAAAAGTCAAAAAGTGAATAGTGTTTCTTAAAGTCCAACTAATGAGAAGATGACACTTGTCCTCATTAAATGCATTCTTATCTTTCTTTTCTCTCTTACCTCAATCACTTCACACACACTACTTATCTCTTAACACCCGATAAATTTTTCACAGTATCCGAAACTTAATCTTATTGGCCGAATTTTTCCGAACTTTTCGCACTAGTGGGTCCCACATCCAATATATATTCTTAATTTTCTAAAAATTCTCCAATACTAGAAAAATTATCTAAAAACTATAATTGCTCATAAAATTTCCCCAAGAAAATATTTCTAGCCAGAAAATGCAGAAAACATGCCATTAAAGGGGAAAACCCTAGGAAAAAAATATTAGGGAAATACGGGCTCTCACAGATCAACTTGAAGAGACTTGTTCTATAAAGTGATACTCAAACTTAAGAGGAGTTTAAAAATATTTGGTTTGCTATTCTTTTCCTTTTACTTACTATCTTGCTAACATAAATTGATTATCTCTTTTACTCCTAAGCAATCTTTCTTTCTTAATCAATTATTCATTGTGTGGTCATCTAGAAAGGAGGGTAAATTTCATATCAAGCCAAAAAGTGTCTCATAACTTGATTAGTTTTTAATCAACTTAATTCACCCCCTTTTAGGTTGTCTTCGATCCTTACAATTAATATCAGAGCTTGGTCTCCTAGAGATTAAGCTCAATCGACTTTAGAATAAAAATGACAACCAACAATGTCATGTTTTTTGAAGGTCAATCTATCACTAGAACTCCAATGTTTAATGGATCCAATTATGTGAGTTGGAAAGAGAGAATGATTATTTTCTTGCAATCTATTGATATTGAACTGTGGTGTATTGTTAATGAACGTCTATATGATGCCTCTATAATAGATGAAATTACTCATAGATCAAGACCAAAAACCATAAATGAGTTGACTGGTGATGATAGAACCCACCTTACTTTGAATATCAAGGCTATGAATGTGTTGTATAGTGCTTTGAATTTAAATGAATCCATTAGAGTCAAAGGGTGTAGGTCTGCTAAAGAGATTTGGGATAAATTTAGATAAATCCACGAATGGAGTGAGAATATGAGAGAACAAAAGAAGTTTATCCTAGTTACCAAGTATGAATCATTCAAGATGGAACCTTATGAAAACATCGACAAGATGTATTATAGATTCAATGACCTCATTAAGGACCTAGAAATTCTGGAAAAGGAATATTCTCTAGGTGAGAAAAACAGAAAAATCTTGAATGTCTTGATCAAAGATTGGGAAAGTAAGGTGACTGCTATTGAAGAGGCTAAAGATCTGAATTTTATACCTATTGAATCTCTTATTAATTCTCTAATCTCTTATAAGCTGAAGCTTAAGACCAAAGTACAAGAAGAAGAGGATGCAAATGTGAGAATGAGCATTGTTCTAAAAGCATCTCAAAATAAAGAAAACTCAGCTTCCTTGAATGGAGATGATGTCGAAGTTAACGACAATGATCTTGCTCTTATCACAAGAAGTTTCAAAAGAATCCTCAACAAGAGAAGATTCAGAAATGGAGGACCCACCAATTC
Source organism: Coffea arabica (assembly GCF_036785885.1). NCBI lineage: Eukaryota > Viridiplantae > Streptophyta > Magnoliopsida > Gentianales > Rubiaceae > Coffea > Coffea arabica. Next base: position 17,102,378 of record NC_092318.1, on the reverse strand, counting down.
ATCTTCAAATCAGTTCAACAATGCAAGAAATAAAGAAAAGCAAGAGACTAATAAGAAACAAGCTGACAAGTACTTTGAGTGCGGCTAACTAGGACATTACATGAATAAGTGCCCAATGAAAAAGAAGAGAGAAGGAAATGTTGAACGAAAACCTTGATTCAACAACTTTCAAATCACCTAGAATGATTGCAACTCGGACAGTGATGTTGAAGAGGAAGAAGAATCTGTTCAAATGGCTTTCATGACCATTGGTGATGATGAGGTAACTATTTGCAACTCTCAACTTAATAGTGATGATGAATCTGATGAAGATGTTAATTCCTTCATTGAGAGACTGCATGATAGTTTGAAAGAATCTTGTGCTAGAAACAAGCAACTAAAACAAAAGATCAATTTTCTTATTCAAGACAATGTAAACCTTTTTCGACAAAACAAGAATCTGAAAGATGAAAATGACCACTTCAAAAAGAATGAAACTGTTTTACTTTTTGAACTTGATAGAAAAACAAAACTTTGTGATTTGTTTGAAAAGAACAAAGTGACTTAAAAAAAAAGAATGGATTGTCTAAATGATTTGCTTCAACACAAGAAACAAAACTATTTTCAAAGGAACGAATCAAAATCTCATGAGAAAAGATTGAATTCTAGTGCAAACGAATTTACCATTTATAGGAAAAAAACAAGTTAGATTCATTAAACCTGTTCATACAAGTAATTCGTTGACTGTGTAGTTTTTGTTGCCAAATTGGTCACATGAAGAGTAATTGCTATGAGAAATGATATGAAATACATGTGGATAATTAGACATAATACTAACTCTCAAGGGCCCAAAAAGTAAAGGGTGTTAAATATTATCTTGTGAACTTTTGTGTAGGTAAATTTGGTGAACATCATTAATGAATCAAAATGGTTCATTGATAGTGAATGTTTAAGGCACATGACCGGTGATCCATCACAATTCATAAAACTCAAGTCAAAATCAAGTGTAAAAGTAACATTTGGGAATGATAACAAAGCCAAAATAGTTGGAATAGGAGATGTTGGTAAGAATGGCCAAACCTTTGTTCATAATGTCCGTCTAGTTGATAATTTGAGCTATAACTTATTAAGTATTAGTCAATTGTGTGATAGAAATCTATTAGTATTATTCAAAAGCATAAATGTCTTGTTCTTGACTCTAAATTTAATATTATCTTCAAGGGAAAAAAGATAAATGACATCGATGTAGTTATTCTTGAAAATATTGATTCCTCTAACTTTAAATGTCTTAAAGTTAAAAATGAAGACCCTTGGTTGTGGCATAGAAAGTTTTGTCATTTCAACATGGATTTGTTAAAAGAAATTTTCAAAAAAGATCTTGTTAGAGGTTTGCCAAAAATTAATTTTGAAAAAGATAAAATTTATGATGCTTGTCAGTTTGGTGAGCAAGTAAAAGTTTTTTTAAAATCAAAAAATATGTTTCTACTTTAAAATCCTTGGAACTTTTACATCTTGATTTGTTTGGTCCTACTCAAATTACTAGTTTGGGTGGTAAGAGATATTGTTTGGTTATTGTTGATGATTATTCTAGATACACTTGGGTGATGTTTCTTGCCCAGAAAGATGATACTTTCAAAAATTTTGTTTCCCTGTTTGCAAAAATTCAAAATCTGATTGGGTTGAAAATTGTTAAAATTAGAAGTGATAATGGCTCGAAATTTAAATTTTATGATTTTTCCAAATTTTGTGATCATAATGGAATCACTTATGAATTTTGTATTGCAAGAACTCCACAACAAAATGGTGTTGTTGAAAGAAAAAATAGAACTATTCAAGAAGCCGCAAGAACTATGTTAAGTGAATGCAATTTGTCAAAATATTTTTAGACCGAAACCGTAAATACAACTTGTTATTCTATGAATAAAGTTCTTTTGAAACCAATTTTGAACAAAATCTCTTATGAGTTAATGTTTGATAAAAAGCCAATTATTGGATATTTCAAAGTTTTTGGTTGCATATATGTTATTTTAAATATCAAGGAACACCTTGAAAAATTTGATGAGAAATCTGATGAAGGGATCTTCTTGGGTTATTGTGAAAACAAAAGAGGTTTTAAAATCTATAATAGAAGAACTCTTGTTATAGAGAAAGCCATATATGTCACATTTGATGAATCTAGTGATGATATTTTCAAGCGTTGTTGTGAGGATGATGATGTAGGTGTTCAAGAGAGACTCAAGAAACTCACAATTTATGATCAAGACAATGCTCTACCAAAAGACAATTCAAAAGATGATCAAACTTTGAAAGAAAATGTCAAGAATGATGGTACACCTAGGGATCTTCCAAGAGTTTGAAAGTTTGCTCAAAATCATCCCAAGGAGCTTATCATTGGTAATCTATTCATGAAGGTTAAAACTCGTTCCTTCACTAAGCAATTGATGGATAATTTTACCTTGTCTCACATTTTGAACCCAAAAATATTGTTGATGCCTTGAAAGATGAAAACTAGATTTTGGCCATGGAAGAGGAACTAAATCAATTTGAGAGGAGTAAGGTTTGGACACCAGTTGGAAGACCTCAAAATCATCCTATTATTGGCACAAAATGAATTTTTAAAAATAAAATGAATGACAAAGGTGAAGTTATGAGAAATAAGGCTAGACTTGCAGTTAAGGGGTATGCTCAAGAAGAAAAAATAGACTTTGATGAAACATTTACTCTCGTAGCTAGGCTAGAGTCAATTAGAATGCTTTTGCCATTTGCATGTTTCAAGGATTTTAAATTATTGTAAATGGATGTTAAAAGTACTTTCTTAAACGGTTTTATTGATTAAGAGGTTTATGTTGACCAACTTCCCGGTTTTGAGAATGAAACATTTCCAAATCATGTGTTTAAACTTTCAAAAGTTTTGTATAGATAAAAACAAGCTCCAAAAGTTTGGTATGAACGGTTAAGTGATTTTTTGATTGAGAATGGTTTTAAAAGGGGCATTGTGGGCATCACTCTTTTCACTAAACAAAGTTCTAATGATCTCCTAATTGTACAAATATATGTTGATGATATTATCTTTGGTGCTATTAATGAGTGTTTGTGCAAGGAGTTTTCCACTATTAGACAAAAAGAGTTTGAGATGAGTATGATGGGAGAATTGAATTTCTTCCTTGGGTTACAAGTGGTTCAAACTCAAGAAGGTACGTTCTTCAATCAAGCTAAATACACCAAGGAATTGCTCAAAAGGTTTGAAATGAAGGATTCAAAGCAAGTTGGAACACCAATGTGTACATCTACCAAGATTGACAAAGGTGAAGAAGGCATAAATGTTGGTGAAAAGAAGTATAGAGATATGATAGGCAGTTTACTTTATTTAATCGCAAGTAGACCTGATATTATATTTTCTATTTACTTGTGTACCCGTTTCTAATCTTGTCCAAAAGAATCTCACTTGATTGCTGTGAAAAGAATCTTTAGATAATTGAAAGGAACTTTAAATTATAGTCTTTGGTATCCAAGATGTCGTGAATTTCCTCTATGTGGGTTCTCGGATGCTGATTTTGGGGGATGTAGGATAGATAGAAAAAGTACAAGTGGTACATGTCACTTTCTTGGTAATTGTCTAGTGTCATGGCTTAGTAAGCAACAAAATGCTATCTCCTTGTCTACGGCCGAAGCGAAATATGTTGTCATCGGTGCATGTTGTGCTCAATTGATGTGGATAAAAAGTACCTTAAATGATTTTGGATTGGAATATGACTATGTGCCTGTGTTTTGTGATAATAAAAGTGTCATAAATTTGACAAAAAATCCCATTCAACATTCTAGGACAAATTATATAGACATAAAACATCATTTCATTCGTGATCTTGTCCAAAAGGGTGAAATTTGTGTACAATATGTTTGCTCAAAAGATCAAATTGCTAATATTCTTACAAAAATCTTATCACTTGACCAATTTGTGTTTTTGAGAACAAAATTAGGCATCTTAGAAAAGATTCTCTAAAAAATTCTCTAGTCACACTTTATCGGACGTCCGATGCATAAGAACGGACGTTCCACAGTGTTCTTGGTCATTTTTCCAAAAAAATTTTGGTTCGAATGGGTGTGTCGGACACTTCTTTTCGTTCGGCCGTCGGACACTCTAAAGATGCGTGTTATAAAGCAGTTCTCTCATTCATTCAGTTCATTTTTAACCGTTGTCTCAGACGCAACCCTTCCTCTTCTTCCACTTTCAAATTTCAAAAATTCATCTCTCTTTTGAACAAGTCCCAAGAAATTGATCTGTCCAACACCATTACATTTCTTTTGCGCGTCCATTAGCCCTCATAACTTCCTCCAACTGCCAACCACCCCACAAATCCCAATTTTCAGCCAAAACCCTAGTCACTCAAAATTCACTCTCTTTGGACAATTCAAGCATGCATTGTAGTCTATACCGCACTTTAAATCCCGCACTTTAAATTCATCTCATATACATTTACATCATACTCTGTAACAAAAGTATTGTGAGGCCCCAGTCCGTTCTTAAGTTTGATATTAGGTTATATTCATTATTTGTACGGTAACATTAGGTTTTGGGACTAATTCGAAAACCCTAAGTTGGGGTTAGGATTGAAACCCTAGTTTTGTATTAATCATAAGTTCGAGTAGTGATTAAAGTTAGTGTGTGTTTTAGTATAGATAAGTATAGGATTTGATCCATTTTATATAGGTTAAGTGAGTTTAAAAGTTAGCAAAAACCCTAAGCTAGCAAAACCTTTAGTGTGATGATGTATTAGAAGTTTAAGTTGGGTTTAAAACCCTAATTTCACCCTTGACAAAAAGGTTGTTATTTAATTACTTTTATGTGGGATAAAGTATGTTTAAGTATAGGTGATTAAGATAGGAAGGTGATTAGTGAAGCAATTAAGTGTGATTACATGTTTTGGACTAGATTAAGTTATGACCTATGGAGTTAATTGAAAGAGTTCCAAATGTTTGAGGGCAAGAGTTGATCAAATGCAAAGTTGAAGTGCAAGGGCTAAAAAGCAAATAAAGCACTCTTGTGTGATTGGTTAGCTTAATAAATATCTCTCCTAAGTGGTCTTGCACCACATATTAGTCTCAAGGGCCATAACTAAGTCATTAGTTGGACAAAACAAAACAAACCAAGAGAGTGAGAGAGAGAGAAAGCCGTGAGGGAGAAGAAGAAACACCAAGGGAAATTTTGCAAAGTTCAACCAAATTTCTGCTATAGATCTTCATCTTAAAGCATAAAGAATCCATCTTGGAGTTGGGTTGAGTTCATTAGTCATCATACAACCTTCATCTGGAGGTAAGAAAGTTCCTATGCAAAGCTAAGTATGGTTTGTGATGCTTGAGATAGTGGAAATGATGATAATGGTTGTTAGTTGTGATTGATTATGGTGTCTCTTATGTTTATCACTTGATTTTATGGATTAATTTAGTGAAAGATGAGGCCTTGAGGTTCGGCCATATGAACCCTAATTAGGGTTTCATGCTAAACATGTTGGTTAGCCTTAATCTTGTGTTATTGAACTTGTAATGGTTATGTTTGATGATTTATTTCAATTGTTTGGTGAGTGGGTGGTAGAAACTGATTTGGGTTAAGAAACCCTAGGCTAAAGTAAGAAGTATTTGCTTGGTTAGGGTTAACTTGGTTAGGGTGTGATACACTAATGGTTAGTTTAAGTGAATGGGTGCATATGAAGTTGGATTAGAAGGTGTAGATAACATGAGGTTAGTTTTGTAGAATTGTATGGTTTAATTTCGGATTCTGAGAAGGGAGTTAGGAGCTGGTTTAAGGGTGTGTATTTGGTGTGTATTTGGCCAGCAAACTTGCATGTTACTCATAGAAACGGACCATGCGTTTGCGACGCGCAAAAACCGGCAAATCCGGGTAAACAGGGCAGCCAGCACCAGAAATTGAGCTCCATTTTTCTTGATACTACGTATTGATTCAGAGTTTTCTCAAAACATGAAAGTTGTAGCTTTTGAAGTCTTTGTGGTGGCTGAAAAATTTCAGGTCAAACGGATCTATGTAACCTGAGTTATGGCCAAAATAGTCGCATCTATTCTAAACTCAGAATTCTGCCGCGTTTCTTGTTTTAACCTCTGACCATGTTCTGTCCATTTTGATAACGTACGAACTGGGTGTTGACCTCTTCATAAGAAATGTAGATCTTGGTTTTGGCTTTGAAACAATATAAAGTTCATCTAAATCCGAGTCCCGTAGCTTCAGTTATGACCAAAACAAGATCAGTCGTCAGAACTGCCTTCGAATTTGGACAGTTCTGACAGGAATGTTTAGACCCATTTTCCTCCATGCTATGTATTGATTCAACTTTTAGTTCAAACCCGAAAGTTATAGCCTTATGGATGATCTTTCTAACGCCTCTAGAATTTCTTGATTCCAATTTCTGAGCCATGAGTTACGGTCTTTCAAACAGGGCCTGTTTGGTAAACCAAAATGAAATGGCTGGAACTATTTTGTGTATTTTTGACCAATACCTATTGAGATCTGGGTTGAGATGTTTAAATAAAAGTTGTATCCCTTCCTCGTAGCTTCGAAACGGTGTCTCACCCACCTTGATTTGATATTCCTAGCCTAACTTTTGATCAAAACGGTCTGAGGTGGCAGATTTGGCCGTTTCCGTTTGCCGTTCCGCGCGCGCGCGTGTGTCCATTTTGCCGTTTCCGCACTTGCATGTGCCGATTTTTCCGTTTTGCTTGTTTTGGGCATGTTAGTGGCCGTTTGTGATATAATGTGATGTAATTTTCTATTTCAGACCGTGGTGAGTTAGGCGGAGCTGGTGGGGTGATGAGAATATAAAGACCAAGGCCCATTCAAGCACATGGGGAATTGGAAGATTCAAGTGAAGACCAGTTGATTGCACGGATACTTGAGTTTAGTAGGATTATTTGATTTTCCTCGTTGATTTTGGTTATTTCTCGCTTTAGAAAGTCTAGGTAATTAAGCTAGTTTAATTGCGGCCCATTTGTTAGTAAGTGAGGCCCAAAATCTTCCTTAAGTATGTAGGGTAGTTTGGTCAATTTTTGGATTAGGGTTAATGCTTGTAAGGGCTATAAATAGCCCCACTTCTTCTTTGTTTTGGGATCAGTTTTTTGACTATTAAATACAATTAGTGAGTTTTCACTTTTTTCTTTGGCAAGAGAGTTGCCTTTGAAAACTTGAGAATCTTCTCAAGTTATTCACCCGAACTTATCAATCGAGTATCTCCTTGATTATGGCGTTCTACTACCTCCAATTTGGTTCGTTAATTCGAGTAGTTACGGGTTGAGATAATATCAAAATTGTTCGTGACTTCTAGGGATTAGTTGGGTCAAATTTTCGCTGCCTAAGCCATGGAGTTTTGGTTGTCTAGATCGGGGTTTCACATCAGTTGGTACCAGAGCTAGTCGACAACCACCAGGTTATATCTTTTTAATTTTTGTTTATTTCGAGTCATATATGTTTATCCCAATCTGTTCGTTTGTTTAGAACCAAAAAAAAAAAAAAGAGTCACTGTTCACCGGTACTGTTCACCCAACACTGTTCATAGTTACTGTTCATCCGAATACAAATCTGTCCAGCCTTGTTGTTTGTGTTATCCAACTTGTTTACTTGGTTTTCAAATCTGGATTTTGGCAAAACTTGCTGGAATTTTGTGAATCTTGAAGAGAACTTACAATAATCTTGAGCTTCTTGCATTCTTGATCACAATCTTGAAATTTCTGAAGTTCCTGACAACTTCCTTGAAAGTTCTTGAAAGATCTTGGAGTTCTTGGTAGTTATTATTTGTGGACTTCCTTGTTTTGTGTCGTGGTTGATAGTTGTAGTCAAGAAAAAAAAAACAGAAAACAAAAACGAAAAAAAAAGGAAAGGAAAGAAAGTGGCAACCGAATTGTTTTGAATAGGGAACCAAATCTGATTTGTGCAATCTTTCTTGGAGTAGAATTTGGAAGTTACCAAAAGTTGTTTCAAGAATATTACCAAAGGTTGTTTCAAGAAGGTTACCAAAAGTTGTTTCAAGAAGGTTACCAAAAGTTGTTCAAGAGGGAAAGGATTTTCAAAGGGTTTCCAAAAACTAATTTGTTTCCAAAATCAATTAGGAAACTAAGTAAAGCACTTGGATAACTCTTTGTACTCATTTGGACACTCTCTTTCCTACCTTTTTAGGAAACTTTCCCAAACTCTCTCATCCATTTTTTTTGGAAACTTTCCTAAATTCTCTCATCCATTTTTTTAGGAAACTTTCCTAAATTCTCTCATCCTTTTCTTTTGGAAACTTTCCTAAAGTCTCCCATCTATTTTTAGGAAACTTTCCTAAATTCTCTCATACATTTTTAGGACCTTTCTTATATTCTCTCATCCACTTTAGGAAACTCTCCTATATTCTCTCATCTACTTTAGGAAACTCTCCTATATTCTCTTCCAAGATTTTAAGAACACTCTCCTACACTTTCTCCTATATTTTTTCCTATATTTTCTCCTAGTTTTTAGGAACACTTCCCTACACTTTCTCCTACATCTCCGTGATTACTCTTGAGGAAGAAGTTGGTGACAATTATTTGGGCTTGAGCAGCATTTCTCAAACTACCTAACCCAACAGGTAAAAGTGTTTGGTAAGTCCATTGGAGCGCTTTGAGTGACATACACGAGGATGAGTGATACACTAAGGGAGTGAGTGAGGCAGTTTCTACTAACTGTTTGTTGAGCCTTGCAGGTACTCTATAAACATGTCTCAAACTCATGCGACAAGTGACCCTTATGACATGAAACATGTTCTTGAAGCATTAACAGGCGCCATTGATCGCATGGCTCAGAGAATTGATACACTGGAGGATAAGGTGGAGCAATCAACCCTAGGCAAGAATGCCTCCAAGAGACAACCATACGTGGAGGAGTTAGGTGATTCGAACAATGAGGAGGACATGGCAGATGGAAACCGATTCCGGAATTATAAACGCATCCCTAATCAAGGGGATGATGAACTAAAGGGAATCAAGCTCAAAATTCCTACCTTCCCAGGCAAGTCGGACCCTGAAGCATATTTGGAATGTGAGAGGAAGATTGAGATGCTCTTTGACTGCAACCACTACTCAGAGTCCCAAAAAGTGAAGTTGGCAACCATTGAGTTCACTGAATACGCAGCCATTTGGTGGGATCAGATTCGCACCAGACAAAGGAGACATGAAGAACCACTCATTCGCACTTGGGAAGAACTCAAAAGGATCATGAGGAAGCGCTTCATACCAGCGTATTACCACAGGGATTTGCACCATAAATTGCAAACTCTCACCCAAGGTAGTATGACGGTTGAGGATTACTTCAAGGAGATGGAGATGGCCATGCTGCGGGCTGATGTTCGGGAGGATATAGAAGCAACCATGGCACGTTTCTTGAGAGGACTACACGCTGAAATTGCAGATGTTCTGGAGCTCCAACATTACCTTGACATGGATGAATTATTGGACAAAGCTATCAAGGTGGAAAGGAGGCTCAAAAGGAGGGGTATCCCCCACCAAAGCTCCAACGCCCAATCTGGAAATTGGAGAACTCCGCAGTATAAAGGCGAGATTACCAACACGAGCGAGCAAAAGTCCGCTAAGGCAAGTGGGGTTTCGAATGGAGCATGGGTGCCTGGTTCGTCATCTTCAACACCGACCCAAAAGGCCGAATTTAAGGCTGATCTAGGGGCATCTAAACCTAGAAACCGTGACACTAAGTGCTTTAAGTGTCAAGGTTTCGGTCACATCGCGTCCCAATGCCCAAACCGAAGGACCATGCTCATGCTTCCAAGTGGTGAAGTGCTAACGGATATGGAGGATGAGTATGAAGGCATGCCACCATTGGTTGAGGAAGAAGAGATAATTGCCCCTGACCAACCAGTTGGACTAGGCCTTGTTACAAGGTTGGCATTGAGTGCTCAACGCACAAATGAAGAAGAGCAGCGTACCAACATCTTCTATACCCGATGTCTAGTTAACGGGAAAGTGTGTAGCTTGATTATCGACGGAGGAAGTTGTACCAATGTCGCCAGTGCCTTATTTGTCAAGAAGTTACACCTACCTGTCCAAGATCACCCTACATCATATAAACTTCAATGGTTTAGTGATTGCAGCGAAGTGCGAGTGTCCAAGCAGGTTTCTGTGAAGTTTAACATTGGGAGATATGAGGATGAGTTGGTGTGTGACGTGGTTCCTATGCAAGCTGCCTATCTTATTCTTGGAAGACCTTGGCAATTTGATCGCGAGGTTACTTATGAAGGTCATTCCAACAAATACTCGTTCATGCATAAAGGGATAAGGATCATACTTGTTCCACTCTCACCTACACAAGTTCGAGAGGACCAAAATATTTTACAGAAGGAATGGGAGTTGGATCGATTAGAAGGCAAGGAAAAGAAAGGGCGAACATTGATCCTGCTCGCTAAGCCTGAGGACAACATCGGGCACTGGGAGCTGGATCGTTCTACCTTGGTGGTGTTTAACGTGTTTTCATTTGTGCAGGTTGTTCGTGGTCAGATATCCTTCATCTTGCAGTGTGCAATACCCGCAACCATAGAGATCTGCGAAGAGAGTGCTGGTCAAGTAATTCTAACCAACACTAGTCGAGTTACATTGGTCTTTGATGCAGTGTTTGCACGTCTTGATGCGTACAACTCGCAGCCCAACCAAACCTTGGTTCACCGGGCATCCGCTCACGATCCACCCATAGGGTTGAGATGTCGCTTATGTGACCATTGTCATGGAAATCTTGCTGTCCGCAACATGTATCTACCACCGCCACGAGTTGTCCTTGTTCCACACAAGGATGTCATGATCATTCTTCGCTTAAGAATGCGACATGCAGGCTGCTTGGTGACTATACACATGCTCTCATCACTTTTGTTTTGTAAGAGAGTCATGATTTGGGGACAAATCGCCTTCAAGAGGAGGGGAATGATGAGAATATAAAGACCAAGGCCCATTCAAGCACATGGGGAATTGGAAGATTCAAGTGAAGACCAGTTGATTGCACGAATACTTGAGTTTAGTAGGATTATTTGATTTTCCTCGTTGATTTTGGTTATTTCTCGCTTTAGAAAGTCTAGGTAATTAAGCTAGTTTAATTGCGGCCCATTTGTTAGTAAGTGAGGCCCAAAATCTTCCTTAAGTATGTAGGGTAGTTTGGTCAATTTTTGGATTAGGGTTAATGCTTGTAAGGGCTATAAATAGCCCCACTTCCTCTTTGTTTTGGGATCAGTTTTTTGACTATTAAATACAATTAGTGAGTTTTCACTTTTTTCTTTGGCAAGAGAGTTTCCTTTGAATACTTGAGAATCTTCTCAAGTTATTCACCCAAACTTATGAATCGAGTATCTCCTTGATTGTGGCGTTCTACTACCTCTAATTTGGTTCGTTAATTCGAGTAGTTACGGGTTGAGATAATATCAAAATTGTTCGTGACTTCTAGGGATTAGTTGGGTCAAATTTCCGCTGCCTAAGCCATGGAGTTTTGGTTGTCTAGATCGGGGTTTCACATCATGGGGCCTACTACTAGCTAACACGCACGAAGTGATTTCTGCTCTTGTACTACTTTTGTGTTTTGAGTAAGTATTCAGGCCATTCTTACGTGTTACTTGCTGATGTGTTTTGGTATGTATAAAAAAGGTACCTAGGCGAGGGTGTACTTTATCGCACTCGACCTACACCCTAATTTGCACACATATTTGTATATGGCATATGTATATGAACTATTTTGGAACTAACCCCTTGAGCTTGTAGCTCGGGGTGACTTTTGGGTAGTTTTGTGAAGTTCGTGAGTTTGGGGCCCGATCATGTTTACCTAGATGGACTATTCGAGCCGGTTAGGGTTTGGTCGAAATCAGTCCAACCTAGTCTGAGGTCACCAAGTTTGTGAATCCGGTTCACCGAGTATATGAACCAAGTTTATGACCCGAGCTTTTGAACCAAGCTCAATTTCGTTCGCTCGAGCAAGGTTGTGAGGTGACTGGCCAGTGAGGGTGGTAAGGTGTACGGTGGGAGTACAGGTGGAGTTCTACGGACCATTATTGTGGTCGACGGAGTGTCGACAGAAGATTACACGTGGCATACGATTTGGCTTTGGAACCAATCTGTATCCTTCATTTGTGTTGTTATTCTGTACTTTTGTTTTGACATTTCGTGGCATAATTGTTCGTATTTCTGTGCAATTTACGTTTTTACCCCTGTTTACTTACTAAGCATATAGCTTACCCCTTTTCCTTTGTTTTTCTTAACAGGGGCCGACGCGGGGAACTCTTTGGCACATTCACTAGTTTAGTTAGGTGTGCTTGTAATAGTTCGATAGTTAAGGTGTTTATCCTAATTTTAGTGATGTGTATAAGAACCTGTCTTCGAGTCTACTTTAGCTTTTGGTTAGTGGTGTGGAATTATATAGTAGTCTCGATAGCCCCTTTCGAGGATGTAAATACTCTTTTGAGGATTGTATATATTTTGAATAGTGCTCTTTTGGCTCATATCGTTAATATTTTATTTTGAAATTTTGAGTCCTGGCGCGAGTTAGGCAGGCATCCTGCCGATACCCTAGGGTCCGCCCTTGGGAGAAGCGGGGGCGTCACAAGTATTCTGCATATCATCATGGTTAGAGTTAGAGGAGGATCTGCTGGTGTCAGACGCATTACCCGGCTTATAGATAAAGATGTTGAAATTGTTGAACATTCGACAACGAAATCACCTAGAAAAGGAACTGAAACTCATGGTGGAAAAAGAAAACAGTCCACCAGAAAAGAAACGGACTGCTCAAACTAAGGAACTGCAAACTACTGAGCCTTCTGTTGAGCAAACTGAGGAACAACAAACTGCTGAGCCTTCCACAGGAAACCACCAAGAACAAGGACTGATGTACGGACTGATGTACCAACCGTTCAATTCTGTGAAAAGAGGAAACGCCCTGCCAGAAAGCAACCTGAGGCTCAAATTGAAGAACAACCTACTCCGTCATCCAAATTCATTGATAATGATGCCAGGGAAAGGTTTGAATGGATTTCACAGAAAAGCTTCATCACTCAGAGGACCATTATCCCTTATGAATTTCGTGAATTTGACCTTGAACCAGTTATTAAGTTTTTTGAATTCCAAAAATGGACTCATATTCTGACCATTCCCAACACTTATTACCCTAATATGCTTTACCAATTCTTTTCCAATCTTAGGAAGGGTAACTCTCACACTGATCTTGTTTCTCGAGTCAATTCAGTCAATATTGCTTTTAATCCTGATATTGTTAATGTTATTTTAAAGACCAAAATTGAAAATGGTTTTAAAAGAAAAATTGCAAACTTTTTCTCTTATGAAGAGTTTCCTTCTGCCTATCATCATTTTCATGTTGTAAAACTCATGACCTATTTTCAAACAAACTTTAACACTTCTGCTGAGGCAAAATTGGAGGATCTCAGTCCTCAAAATTTGATCATCTTTCAATAATTTCAAATCTGTTGGTTCCTACTGATGGTCATAGGATTGATGCCAACAAAATGGTGCTTTGTTTGTTTTATTGCTTTCTTGAAAAGATCAGAAATGATTTCAATTTTGTTATGTGCAAGTTTTTACTCAAAATTAGCACTGATAGCCGTGGAAAACTTTCCTATGAAAAATTTGTAACTCCAATCTTTGCTCACTTTAAGATTTCTTTCATTGGAGTGTCACCAAAAGAGAGTGAATCCATCATTTTTTCAAAAGCCTATTTTGAAAGAAAAAATCTAAGATTTTTTGATAGTAAGTGGTGCTACAAGGAGTCTGTTTTGGAGTCCAGGACAAAGAGTCGTCATGAAATTCCTGTCTCCCCTAGAACTTCTCGAGATCAATCTAAATTTGTTTCATCCTTTACTATTATTGAGTGAAAGAGAATTGCTTTTCAACATTGAATTCAGTTGATAATAAGGAATTGATTGGAAGATTTTTCTAGTTAATTTTACTATTGAATGTCTTGGCTTTCGTTAACTTTAAGGATAACCGAATTTATTTGCTTGAATTGAAAGGATGAGTTTCGCACTTCAATAATCAACATAGTCTATGAAGTGAATGTTTAACCTTGAAACCAAGTTATTTTAAATTGATTAGTTTCTTTAATTTTCTTGAATTTATTTTTAAAATTTTTAATTCAAACCCCCTTTTTCTTTCCTAATTTCAATTTCTTGTAGAATGTGTAGAGTTAAATTTTCTAGGGGTTGACCTGATTTTCACCATCATATCACAAAGTTTCTTTGTTTTGATAATAAAAATCAATATTATTTTAGAAGTTTTGTCAGCTAACCATAAATAGCATGGTAATCAGTCCAATAATGAAAGAAAAGAAGGTAAAAAGCGTAAGGATGATGAATTGGTTGGAATTAATTAATTCTTTTCTTTTTCTCCTGTCGCGCCCCACTTTTTGATGATGTGTGGTGTGTGAGTGTGTGTGAACGTGTGCAAAATGAAAATAAAGGCCATGGGACTTAATAATGCGACGGTTTGGCCATATAAAGTTCAAAAAGGGTTTTTTGTATCAAAAATGGAGTCGCCACTTGGTATAGAGTTAGGGTGTACCAAGTCACCCAAAAATGATTTTTGTTTTTGAAAAGTAAATAAACCCTTTTAGAGAACTTTTGGGTCTACGTAACCAAAAGAGGGATCGGGGGTCACATTTGACGAAGGGGAAGGCAAGGATAAAAATCCAAGGCACCCCTTCGACCTAGCCAAGGCTAGTTGCGTGACTTAAACCAATTTTCCCTAAATTTTCTACCCAAGGTATGTATCGCGTATTGGATATGTCTATATGAATGCAAAAACCTAGACCTAGGGGGACATGAGGGAAATTTCTCTTCAAAGGTTGAGTGGTGCCAATCACATTAATTGCGAAACCCACTAATGAGCCTTTGGAGAGGTCACACGTAATCCTAAATGACGTAAAAATGAATGGAGTGCATGTCATGTGAAAATGTGAGTTTGTGTGAAGTGAGAAAAGTGATAAAAATAATAGGATGTAAGTGGAGGTGTGCAAATGTATTTACAAGGTAAGGTGAGTAAAGAATGATAATGTGAAAATAACATAAAGTGCATGTATGCGAGTGATATTATATAAAGTGTAAGTAGTTGAATGAAAACGTGTAAAAGTAGTGTGAAGTGAGAATGTAGAAAAAGAGAGAGAAGTAAGTGTATGTGATCGTGAATGAAAAATGCATGAATCCTATAGGAATGCATCAAGATGGGAACGGGGAGTCCTAACTTTGTGACTTAATTTTCCCTTTGATAGAGGGAATACAAGCGTGCTAAGGCTTGGAAAAAGCCACACTCGTCTATATCCCATATTTAAGGGGACTCTCAAACAAAATGGACCCTATAACTAGCATGGGATGCAAGAGGCTTAAAATGAAGGGGAAAGGGGAATCGAGGAGCATGCCAAATGATAAAACTAAGGAAAAATGCATGATATGTAGTGAACAGGCAAATAATGCATTAATGAAAAACAAAGGGAAAATCCTATTGGGTCTAGCGTTGGACTAGCCCTTCCTATGAATTCCTACTAGCATTAGACTAGTAGAAACGATAAAAGAAGCCACAACTAGCGTTGGACTAGTGTGGTGACGTACATTCATCCACCACAGTCATTCATGGCTATGGAAAGCGAGTAGACATGCCAAACACTCGTAAACAAGTAGCACATAACACTTAGCATGCTCGACTAGATGCAAAAGCCTAATAAAGCAAATTAACACATAGCCACAAAAGCAAGCAATCAAACTAATGGACCTATTACATTTGCTAGCTAGGCACACGTCTTCAATAGGTCTTCATCAAGTGCTTTCCAAGCCCTATCTATTACAAGCCAAGAGGTGTACACATACCCCATAAAGAATAACTAAAATAAAAGTAAAAATAAATGAAATAAATGCAAGGAATTAAGGAAAGGCAAAGAAAGCGAAATAGACATGCATATTCACATAACACGTAGGAGCACGTAGGGTCAAATGAAGTGCAAATATAAGGGATAGAGTGTACCTCCCTTGTATTGACGCCTTAACGGAGTGAAATCACTTATTTATCCTCAAAAATAAAAGAAATGGTCAAGGTACCAATTTATTTGGGAAAATTAAAGAAAATAGGCAAACACAAGCTCACTTGGTCATAAAGCCCCTAAAGTCATGAATTAAATGCAACTGAAACAAAGCATGGTAGTCAATTAAAACAAACAAGCAATGAAGTTGTAGAATTAAAATTGTCAAGGACCAAATTGAGGAAATTATTCAATTGGTTGGGTCATAGTGAAACAAAGGGGACTTGGGGGGTCAGAGTGCAAATTTTCTGGAAATTATTCATGCAAATGCATGCAAACCAACGTGAAAGAGCATTCTGCAAATATTTTCTTAGGCTTTGAAGCCTTCACAACTTTGCATGACAGATTTTCTAAGAAAACAAAACAAAACTCTCAAACCAAAATCCAACTTCAAGTTCCTACCAAACTCATCATACATGCAAGAGCCAAAACGAAGATGATTTCTATGCAAATCTGGTACAACAAACTGAAAATCATTCCAGCAACAAAAAGACTTTTAGCAACAACGAATGAAGCTTGCTGCAACTGTCTTACCAATTCAGATTTTTATCACAGCTTTGATTAGATGTTTCCAAACCAACATCATCAATTCAAACTAAGCAACCAACTTCACTCGAATAAACAGAAAACTTAGCAAGACAGCATGCAATTTTGGACAGTCCAAACAACTTCCTGCAAGGCGTATGAAACATTTCTGCAGCAAAAGAGAAGGCTTTCAGTAGCCAGCTGAAGCTTTGGGAGCTTCAGCAACTGCATGCGGCCGAAACAAAAGGTTTTAATAGGAGGAAGACTTGACTTCCAAGCTGTTATAGAACCCAGAAAACCACGGACATGAGAAACAAAATGCAGCTACGTAAGAAACAGAATTTTCTGCAACTACAAAAACCTGTTGCCTTTTCTCAAACTTGCAGCAAATTCCAGCAACAATTACATCCATTTCATCATACAAACAAGTTCATCAAACCAGAAATTATTGACCCAAATCAAAACATGAAATTTTGTTTGCAGGATTAAGATGGCAAATCTGGTTTTGATCAACAACAGAGGAAGGAAAGAAAGCTGCAGCAAGATTTATTTTCAAATGGCAACTCTAAAACCAAGCCAAATTGCTGCATTTTTGGTTGACAAACACATATTTCTGGTCCAAATGCACGACCTTGATCCAAACTTTGAACTAAACATTAGAGCTCTAAGCCAAGCAACAGAATGCCATTGTCTACCTCAACGAAATCAGCAAGGAAACTAATCATAAAAACAGCAAAAGAAGATGAACTTGGAGCAGCGAAGGTTTTACTCATCCAAAGCTTTCTTTGTTTCTACCATATCATAGCTCAAACAAAAGAAAGAAACATGCATCCCTTGACAACTAGATGTTCTGACTACCTCAGCCCAAGCAATACACAACAAGCATTGAAAATCAAAGGGCTAATTAAATAACCCAAAACCCGAAACTTCAGCAACTGAATTCTAAAACGCAATTTCCCTTTTCATTCAAATGCATCTCATGTCTCGCCCAAACGACAACTTGACCAAAGTAGCAAGATAACCAAGCTTCCTTTTAACTTTTCGACATAAAAATTTATGTTTAAACTCCAGAAATTCATACGAAGAAACTAGCAAACATCGAATGACAGTACTTTCAGAGCTTCTGCAATTTTCCTTTTGCTGCCAAGATTGTGACTTTATCATCGATCAATTAGACATAGAGTTTAACCCATGAACTAGAGAACCAAATTATTTATGGCCTGCTAAAGGGAGCAAAAACATGGAAATCAAACAGCTTCATGCTGAAGACGTGAGAAAGTTTTTGAACAGAGTTTTGGCAGCAGGACATTCATGACTTCTCAGTCAAGCCGCGCATACAACAAACGTCAAACGAACCACCATTTCAGCCACCAAGGAGCACAGACAATCAAAGCAAGACTCGGAACAACAACAAGCAAAACCAAAAAACTTACAGTGCTTGTATTCTCCCTTGGTGAGGATCCGTGACTGATGTTGGCTTAATGAGATGATAACAGCTTCTTGTGAGGGTCAAACAGTCCTAGTACCTTCTTCGTTCCTTGAGGAGACAGCACCTGATCTCTCCTTCTTCCTCCCTGCTGTCTCGTTTTGCCTTGCTTCCCCTGGTTTCTGGGTTTTCCCCGTTCAAAGCTCGTTCCTTTCACAACCCGTAGCCTCCCCTTCTAGTTATTTCCTCTCCACAGCCGCCAACCAAAGCTCTCTGGTTTTCTTTTCTTAGCCGTCAACTCTATCCCCCTTGCTTTCTCTCGCTTTTCTCACTTCTCAGATTGCAGCCTCACCTTAGCTCTCTATCCGTCTACTCTCTCCTCAAACCGTAGGTTTCTTGCCCAGAACCCCAGCTGCCCTCAGCCTTTCTTTTCAGCCCAGCCGTCCTTCTTCCCTCTCTAATCTTCCTCGGCCGTCACTCTCAAAAACCTCCCGTAGCTTTTTCTCTCGTCGACCCTAGCCGCCCACTACCTATCACGACTCTCGGTTTTCTCTCTTTTCTTTTAGACTTGCAGCCGCCACCTCCTCTCCTCTGGTTTTTTTTTCAGTTTGCAGCCGTCCACTCTCCCTCTTACTCTCTCCCTTGCGGCTGCTCTCTCTATCTCTCAAAACCTAGCTATCCTTCTAGATTCATCCCCCCTCCAGGTGTCCTAGACACCTGGCCTTTTGCAACTCCAAATTTCATCTCCAGGACCTCTTCCAATCTCATTTGCAAGCTGCGGCAAAAAACGCAGCTTTCTGGATTGCCGTGACCTTTTTTATTTTTTTATTTTTTTATTTTTTTAAGTAAGAAATAATTTTAACTAAAATAAATAAAATACTAAAAAAATGCCCCAAAACATATTTTCGTGAACAAATTCTTTTCTTTCTTTTCCTTTTCTTACAAATTTTATGCTAAAATGTCTAAAAATGAGATTAGTAAAACCAAACTAAAATAAAAATCAATAAACTAATAATGAAAAAATAAAGTCAAAAATTTGGTGTCTACATCTCCAACATGCTAAACAAAGGTAATTGGATCAACAATTTAAAAAGTTTATTAAATTTTTCAAGAAACTCCACGTGTACATTTCTTTTGTAGATGCATTACAACAAATTCCAACTTATGCAAAGTTCTTGAAAAATATTAACCAACAAAGAAAAGTCTATAACTTTAAGACAATGTGCTATAGCTGAACAAAAGAATGCTCAGTTCTTTTGCAAAATAAGTTGCCACCAAAACTAAAGGATTTAGAGGATTTATTTTATTTATTGTATTATATGCAACTTAAATTCTAATAAACTCTTATATGGTTTGGGAGCTAGCATTACTCTTACACCTTACTATGTGTTTAAGAAGTTAGGTTATGGAAGGCATAACCTACAAATATCTTCTTGCAATTGGTCAATTGAAAAAATAAGTACTCTAAAGTAGTAATATAGGATATCCTAGTGATGGTTGATGTTTTTCATATTTTTGTGGTAGTTTCATAGTTTAAGATATGGACAATGATTATAAGATACTCATCATTGATGGTCAATGTGACGACCCCACCTCCTCCTAAGGCGTACCAAAGGGTTCGGCGAATCGCCTGCCCAACTCTCGCCAGGACTCACTCACTCGTATCACGTGCATACATCCATAGACAATAAATAACATCGCAATTCAAACTTATAATTTACATCGATGCACAATCAAGATACAAAGCCTCTATATGCCCAAACTGGTTCAAAGTGTACACATTCCAAGTACAAATCATCCTAATCGAGTGATAGGGCGAGTACAAGTCAAAAGTCAAAAGCATCAAGTCTATGCTAGTCTGTACAAATCTCATGCCTCGCTCGTACCCCTGTAAGGAAAACAAAACTAACGGAGTGAGCCAAAACTCAGTGAAGTTCCAAATATCGAATTGGCCATCAAATAAAGTAACAACAGCGTGATAGTGAAATAGCGAGCAAACAAGTCAAATCAGAGAGATAACATTTCATATAGTCAAGGAATAAATGATTCACATGTCACATGTAAGGATACAGTAGCTCATATCTCGGCTCCACAACGGCTTGGTCGATTGGTAGTTGACACTCCGTCAACTTTCAAGTAGTAACTAGTCCAGTAAAACCCCACTTCACACCAGTCTCCATCCACCGATCAACCCCTTACCGGGCCCGCACGCCACACGAAACACTGGTGGTAATACTCGAGTGTACCGATTAGTCGAGGAGATAACACTCCACTCGACATTACAAATTACCCAAGGTTCGTTATCTAATCGACCAGACCCTTGCCGGCTCGACTCGATTAACTAACCACAGGGTTTTTGGAATTCCAGGTAGGATATATCTTATGGGCATATATAGCAAATCAAGTGCAATCGATGAACAGGTACAAATCATATTAGGGCAAGTGCGATAAAGTACACCCTTGCCTATCAAATCACTTATTTAACATGTAATCACATAGATCAAATATGAAACACATATTTCTAGTGCAATCGGATATTCGGAAGCACTCACCAAAATGTAGTGCCCCAAGTAATCATGTTCGAATTATTCTCTAGGTTTGGAGTCCAAATCTGCGATAAAACTCAGTTTAAGAACTTTGAAACATGACTAAGATTTGAAACTTAGACATCTCGTTCAATAAGAATCAAGTAGTTGAAATTCGATTCGAGAATATTCGTGAAACACTTGCTCACTTTTCAAACTGAAAAATTTTGTAGCATGTATACTTGGAAATAACATTTGAGTCGAAAGTGCAAGGAAAATAGATTTACAGTGATTATTACTGCGTTTCCTAAGGGTACAAGTTCGGTTAGGTTCTAACGTATAACCCTCGATAAACAAAGTAGCAAATGTCCTAGATGGTTCAAGTGATATTCATTTACCAACTTTACTCAAGTCACAAATATATTTCTCTAGTTCTCGAGCGTAAATTTGGGCAGCACGCCCTTTGTATTTACCTAATTTTTCAGCCATTTATGGCTTCATTATTTTTCTAAGCCAATCCCAAAGTCATACACAATATAAATTCATCACAATATTCATTTAATAGGCTCAAAGTCATTCAAGTACAAGAGTTAACTAGGAAAATGAACTTTTAACTATGAAACCAAAAGGCAGATTCGTCGTCATTTGGCGTATTGGACACAACCAAATCTACGCTTATCAGATTGGGTTGTAATTTATACCGTTGCAAAGCTAAAACAAAGGGCTACACTTTTGATGAAGACCACTTAGTCCAAATTCCAGTCTAACCTAGTCAAATTCCCAATTCACAGAACCAGATTTTGACTAACAGGCCAGTTAACCGTACTACCTTCAAATGGCCATATCTCAAGCTACCAAAGGCCGTTCAAGACGTTCTTGGAGGTTTTGGAAAGCTAAGACATAGTAATAAAACTTTCATGATTTCTCTAAAAGCTAGTTTAGTACGTATCAAGGTGAACAAATGCAACCAACTTAGTGTACTGTCAAAACTGTCCACTGACTTTACTCCTAAGGCAGTCAGGGTATTTTCATCTTTTCACAGGTTACGTTGCTCCGATTGAGTTGAAATTTTATAGAAAATAATAAAATATCATTCTATACAACATTCATGTTTTGTACTAAGTCTAATTCGGCCTCTAATATAATGAAATGGAACCAGGCAGAACTAAAACTACAATTTCCAGAAATCTGGGATTTTGTTATAGTCAAGTTATAATTCACATTTTTACCTTAAAACTATCACTACTTTCTCCTTTACAAGATTATATACCATATATACACATCATATAACACCCAACCCACAAGAAACCCTAACTCAAAATTCATCTATCTAATCATCAAAACCATTTGAAACAAGTATCACAAGCACAATTCTAACATTAATACCCAACTTAATCATGATTAATAGAGAAAGAAAGGTTGATCAGCCATTATACCTCAAGACAAGAGCTTGCAAGAATGATCCTCCACCTCTCCTTGAAATTTTTGGTTCCTTAAGCTTCCCAAGCTTCCAAACTAGTAATTAATCGGTTTAGTTTTTTTTGTTTGCACTCAAAAGGTTGGATTCAAGGTAGAAAATTGAAAACTCTCTTCACTCTCTTGCCTCTCCTTGCTCTCAGCCAAAACAGAAAGAAAATGGTGGAAAATGAACTCAAATGGAAGATAAGAAGGTGAGACTTTGGCTTGGTCAAGGAACCATAGGTGGCCGACACTTGTCACCACCAAAACCAACTAAAATTTTGTTTTCTTTTCCTTGCATTTTGGGTCAATAATTTCGGCTGTTAGGCTGAGGATGAGGGAGATATTTTACAAAAATATCAAGGTTATGTGGTGGTATGGAAGTGGTGGGTTCAATCGGTAGTGATTGATACCCGTCGGTTTGAGCTGATTTCTTAAATCGTGTATACTAGGGTTTTTACCTTCTAATCACTAATTTATTATTATCACTTCTAATCATATAATATTTCATCATCCAAAAGTCACTCTTACCTACCAAATTTGATCCTCATTCCGTACCGAATAGTCACACTATGGAAAAATGTGAAATCCTAATTCGCTCTAACTTGAAAACGGACAACGAAAACCCTTACTTCTATATTCATTTACACTTATTGTGGATGATTGGGTAGTAGGGCCATCATAAATGAATAATTTTCAAATAAAAGGGCATTTTTAATAAAAATATAAGGAATTTGCAAGTCCTCACATTCTCTCCCCCTTAAAAGAATTTCGACATCGAAATTCATACCTTTCGTCGTAAACAGGTCGGGATATTTCTCTTGCATGTCCTTTTCTAGCTCCCAGATTACTTCTTGCACTTCATGATGCTTCCATAGAACCTTTACTAATGGCATCTGCTTGTTTCTCAGGTCCTTCACCTTCCGATCCAATATTTGAATGGGTCGTTCTTCATAGATTAAAGACTCGTCGAGTTCAACATCTTCTGGTGGTAAAATGTGAGTCGGATCTGGATGATATTTCTTAAGCAAAGAAACATGGAAAACGTCATGGATCCGAGACAAACTAGCTGGTAACTCAAGTCGATAAGCCATCTTTCCTATTCGCTGGAGTATATTGAAAGGTCCTATATATCGTGGTTGCAACTTTTTCCCTTTTCCTGCTCTAATCTTTCCTTTCAACGGGGTAATCTGAAGAAACATCTTATCTCCTATCTCAAACTCCAAATCCTTCATCCGATGATCGACATAACTTTTCTGTCGGCTTTGGGCTGTTTGAAGTCTCTTGCGGATCACCTTTATCCTTTTGTAAGATTTCTCAACCCATGGTATTGTAGCCGGATCTATAATCTTTCTCTCCTACTTCATCCCATTGGATTGGAGATCGACACCGTCGTCCATACAAGACTTCATATGAGGCCATTTGAATAGAGGAATGATAGCTATTGTTATATGCAAATTCAACCAAGGTTAAGTATTGACTCCAATTTCCTCCAAAATCCACAATATAGGCTCTCAGCATATCTTCAAGAGTTTGAATGGTTCTCTCCGATTGTCCATCAGTTTGTGGGTGATATGCTGTACTATAGTTCAACTTAGTTCTAAAGCCTCTTGCAATTTCTGCCAGAATCGAGATACAAACCTAGGGTCTCTATCAGATACAATACTCACTGGTACCCCATGTAATCTCACCATTTCATCCATATAAAGTTTGGCAAGTTTCTCCAAAGAATATTTCATATTTACTGGCAGGAAATGTGCGGTCTTAGTTAATCGGTCTACTATTACCCATATCGCATCATTCCCCTTTTGTGTTCGTGGCAACCCTGATACAAAATCCATCGTTATGTGCTCCCATTTCCATTCAGGGATCTCTAAAGGCTGTAACAGACCTGACGGTTTTTTATGCTCAGCTTTCACCTGTTGGCACATAAGACACTTTTGTACAAATTGGGCAATCTCCGTCTTCATATTATCCCACTAATACAGACTTTTGAGATCTTAGTACATCTTATTATTCCTTGGGTGCACCGTATACCTAGAGCGGTGAGATTCCTCCAAAATTTCCCTCTTTAACTCCTAATCCCTAGGTACAACGACACAATTTCGGAACTTTAAGATTCCATCAGGACCTAGGTTAGAGTTAGACAACTCCCCTTTCTTCACTTTTTCCACCCACTTTTGCACCAGTGGGTCCTTCACTTGGCCCTCTTTAATCCAATCCAACAGTGTCGACTTCACCTCAATATTTCCAAAAATCACCTTCTTCGGTTCCAGATGAGGTTTCCACTCACATACATCTTCTAACAAGCTCCACTCTCCCACCATGGAACTTGCTAGTTGTGCCTTTCGACTTAAAGCATCTGCTACAACGTTGGCCTTTCCGGGATGATAGCTAATCGTACAATCATAATCTTCTAAGAACTCTACCCACCGACGTTGTCTTAGATTTAGCTCATTCTGAGAAAAAAAATACTTAAGGCTCTTATAATCCGTATATACCTCGAAAGTCACCCCGTATAGATAATGTCGCCATTTTTTCAAAACAAACACAATAGCTGCAACCTCCAAGTCATGGGTTGGATAGTTTTGCTCATGAGATTTTAACTTCCGAGACGCATAGGTAATTACATTCCTATTTTGCATTAACACGCACCCTAGCCCCTCTCTCGAAGCATCGGTATAAATCGTGTAACTATCGTTTCCATTGGGCAAAGTTAATACTGGAGCCATAGTGTGAGAACCCGTATTTTTCCCTAATAATTTTCCTAGGGTTTTACCCTTTAATTGCATGTTTTCTGCATTTTCTGGTATAGGAAAATTTTCTTGGTGGATTTTATGAGTAATTATAGTTTTTAGATGATTTTTCTAGCATTGGGTCATTTTTGAAAAATTACGGATAGAGAATGGACGTGGGCCCCACTAGTGCGAAAAGTTCGGAAAAATTCGGCCAATAAGGTTAAGTTTCGGATACTGTGTAAAATTTATCGGGTGTTAAGAGATAAGTAGAGGAGGTGAAGTGATTGATGTGAGAGGTGACCAAAGGATAGAAATGCATTTAAAGAGGTGCCAAGTGTCACAATATCATTGGGTGGACTTTATGGAACACTATTCATGTTTTTGACTTTTGACCCATTGGTTAAATATCTTAAAATTACCACCAAAAATCACCATTTCTTGCTCCTTGGTGGCCGGCCCTCTCTATCAAAGAAGAAAGAAAAACTCTTCCAAGTTTAGCTACCATTTAGTGCCAATCATCCAACTCAAGTGCTTAAACTAGTTTCTACTCCATAAAATTCCTCCATTTGGTGCTAGTGAGTGTTTTGGTGAAGTTTCTTTGAGAAGCTAAGGTGTTCTACAACTTCCTCTCTCTTGTTTACTTGGTAAGTGGTGCTTACACTTCCTCTTACACCTAATGATGTTTAATTTGTGCCTAATGGTGGCTATAGTGTTGAAAATTGTGGTTTATTTCTTGGTTTGGAATGAATTGGTGAAGTTTTCATTTTTTTGAGGAATTTTCTGGTTTAATGTGATCATGGTGTTGTGGTTATTTATGATGGTTGGTAATAAGGGGTTATGCCTCTAGTGGATGTATATGATAGGAAATTGCAATCAATTTTGAGTTTGGATTGAAATGTGAAAAGTTAGGGTTTCATAACCCTCTTTTCTGTCCGGTTTTGGATCATATGGTTAGAGGCCGAATTGGCCTTTTCTTAAAACATGAAAGTTGTAGGTATTGATGTGTTTGAGATTCCTGTAAAATTTCAGGTCATTTGGAGTAGTGTAGAATGAGATATGTCATTTTTACTGTTGCTATTCTGGGTGATCAGAATGTGCGAACTGCGATGGTAATCGTCTGTTTTGACTGGAATTGCTTTGGATTTGGATGTTGGTGTCTTATGATGAAATGTAGCTTGATGTCTTAGCTATCATATGCCTTTGGAATCAATGCATTTGGACCTGTGTAGACTGAGTTGGACGAATTACAGCATTGTGTGATTTGGGAACCTGCAATTGCGGTTCTGGTTTGGTATTCTGCATTTTTGACCTAGTTGTGCTAGGATTTAGACTGAGTGGCCTTCTACATTGTTGTAGCCCTGTCTTTTAGGTTCGAGATGGTGGGTCTTACACCCTCATCCGATAAGCGTAGAGTATTTTGTGCCATTACCGCAAAAGGAGGACGAAAACTGTTTTTTTTGTTGAGGTCAAGTTAGTGCATTGCTGAAATTTCTGGTTTGCAATAATGCTTGTATATGTTGATAAAACCCTATTGGGGTTGTGATTGGCATTGCTTTATGACTCGTTATCGAGTCTCATTGTACTTGTTTACGTGTTCTAGGGCGTGACGGTGGTTCACGACATTCTCTTGACGGAAGTGCTTGAAACAACACTTAATTGATAAGTGAGTATACTACTCACTTTAATGGTACAATGTGGCTTTGTTATATGTGAATGTGATGCCTTGAAGGCTTATTTGGCTATTGGAAGTGATTGAGGTGAGGGTGTACTTGACCGCCCTCACCCCCTTGTGATTCCATTCATGTCTGTTTACCGTTTCACTGAAATACTGCACTTGCTATATGAGATATTGAATTCCATTCATGGAAAACTGATTTGGTGTCGTTTGGACGAATATCCAACGGCCTTACTGTATTACTGAGCTCAACCCCGTAGGTAGTCAATTGAATCGAGCCGGCGAGGGCTTGGTCGTGAAAATTGACATGCCACGGGGACTGTACTGGGGAATCTTGTAGTAATGAGACTCTTGGTTCCGGTATACTCGAGTATTACCAAAAGCTACTGATTGGAGTGCGGGCCCGGTTGGGGTATGTTTGGTGGAAGGAATGGGAGTGAAGTGGGTTCTACGGTTGGTACTCATAAACGTTGACGGAGAGTCAATGAGATCGGATCAAGAATGTAAGCGTGGAAATGGGCTCTTGAGAGCCGTCCGTATCCTTTTACCTATTTGTTTTGCTTCTTATTTGTATACTTGAAATGAACGGTTATGCTTAAGTGATCTTGGTTGATTTGTGATAGTTGCTCACTGAGCTTTAGCTCACTCCGTTCCATTTGTTTTCCTTACAGGAAAATGATCATTTTTGGAAGATCATACTTGTTGGTTGCCAAATTGAGCCATGTATATGTCTATTTTGAGTAGCTCTTTGCATGAAACCCTAAAGTGTATTGGGTTCATCTTTTGATTGGCAAACCGAACTTTGTCTACCTATGATGAATAGCTTTTGACATGCCAAAGTGGTTGTAAATGTTGAATTTCAATGTATTTACGTCTGGTTGATGTTTGGTTGACTTTCGGATCGATTCGGCTTGCAAACGGCAAAAGGAAAATTTTTGACGGAAAGGCACTGGACTGAATCCGGCCAGGAATCCGGCCAGAAACTGGCCGGATTGTCGGCCGGATTGCTTGGGAAAATTTTGAATCTGGAAGTTCGCCACTGGACAGTATCCGGCCAAGAATCCGGCCGCTAATCCGGCCAGATTCCGGCCGGATTCTGCTGTCCCAGGCCACTATTCACTGTTTTCGTTTTTTTTTTTATTTGGTTATTTTGATATTTGTGGCTTGTCCGAGCGCACTTTTACTTTCCCGAAATGTTCTAGATCGCATGTAACTGCTCGTTAGTCCTGGCGAGAGCTGGGCAGGCAGTCCGCTAACCCCTTTGGTTCGCCTTAGGGGAAAGTGGGGCTGTTACACATAGTCAATTGCTTCTTAAGCTTTTGGAAACTACTCTCACACTTAACATCCCAAATGTACTTTCCTTGTTTCTTTGTCAAGTTAGTTAAGAGTCCCGCAATTCTCGAGAAATTCTTTATAAATTGACGGTAGTACCCTGCTTGTGACAGCCCCACCTTCCCCTAAGGCGAACCAAAGGGGTTAGCGGACTGCCTGCCCAGCTCTCGCCAGGACTAACGGTTCGGTATAGAGCGATCTATAGCGTTCCTGAACTTACGAACGCGCGTAAACAAGTCAAAATGTCAAAATAAAAAAAAATGAAAACGGAGTCGGTTATGAATAGTAACTGCCCCGTCAAAATTCAACCAAACGTCAAGCAAATATTTACGTCTCGAAATTAAGCATATACAACCCAAAGGGGCATACCAAAGTGACTCAAAAGTGGATACATGTACGGTTTGCCAAATTCAAAAGAGAAACGGATCCAAAAATACATTTAGGGTTTCAATCAATGAGCTATACAAAAGATATGTCCAACTAGCTCAATTCGGCAACCAATTGTCAAATCCAGTCCAAAAGTATTTATTTTCCTGTAAGGAAAACAAAAAGGAACGGAAAGGGGTGAGCTTGCGCTCAATGAGGTACCAGACATATAGCAGTAAGAAACATGGAACTTCATATTCAATTAATCACATATATGCATCAAATAAAGAAGTGGACAAACACCATAGACAGAAAGGATACGGGTGGCCCTCAGGAGCCAAATACCCATTCGCTTCACCGAAACTTGATCGAAATAACAGTTGACACTCCGTCAACGTTACAGAAGTAACCAATACCGTAGACTCCACTTTCTTCGACTCCTTCCACCACACATACCCCCACCGGGCCCGAAATCCAATCAGATCAGAATTGGTAATACTCGAGTATATCGGAATCAAGGGTCTCGATACCCAAAGATCCCAAAACAGACTACCGTGGTTCGTTATCTAATCGACCAGGCCCTTGCCGGCCCGACTCGAGTAACTGGCCACAGGTGTTGAGGTCAGAGGTCCCAGAAAGGTCGTTGGATACAAGCTTCCAAACGACGTCAGAACAGATACAGATAACAGATACAGATAGCAGATTCAGATACGCGTTCAAAATTGGCATATGAACAGACAAGAGAACGAGTGTGATAAAGTACACCCTCGCCTCCCTTTTATCAAAACAGTATTTGGCTCCAACAGTCATAAATCAAGTATTTCAGATATTCAGATATTTCACATAACGGGTAGCAGGTAGTGGAACACTCACCGGGGTCAGTACAGATACCTCCCAAAAGAGAGCTTTAATCACCAAGAAACCCTAAAATAATCCAAGGAAAACAATTGAAGGTTCCACTTTCAAAAATCGAGTATATAGAATGCACATGTGAGGCTCGACTACCAGTCGTATGCCTCGCCAAATAATTACTAAAGCAAGGGTGCAAAACATGATTTTTTTTTTTTGGAAACGAAAAGGTAACATGAAGACCTAGGCTCAAACAACCCAAAAGCCCTTCGCTCAAATCACAAGTAAATCCAACTAGCCTTCAAGTAAAATTTCGGCAGCATATCCCTTGTGTTTACCTATTTTCCAGCCATCATGGCTTCATTATTTCCTCAAATCAGTCCCAACATCTCGTACAAAAATAATTTCATTCCCAAAAGCCGTTCACTAGGCTTAATGGCATTCAAGTACAAAATTTAGCTAGGAAATGACCGGATATGAAAGTCAAGCCCTAAACTATTCAAATAAACACAATAAGACTCGATTACAAATCATAAACCATTGCCAAGTACTACCAAAATAGGGTTCCATAAGCATACATAGGCATTAGAGGAAACCAGAAAAATTCGGAATTAGAGTTAAGCGTTAACCCGAAAAAAATAGTTTTTGACATCATTTTGCGGTTTTGGTACCAATGGCACTACGATTATCAGATGAAGGTACAAGACCCACTGTTTCGAAGCTAAGAGATAGGGTTAAAATATTTCATAAGGTCACTCAACCCAGTTTCGAGTGTAACTAGGTCAAAAATGCAAGATACTACACCGGAACCGCAAACACAGATTCACAGAACGCATTCTGGTTCAAACATCATAAGTCAACCTACCTAAGTCCAAATCAAGAAATTCAAAAACCAGCTGAAAGCTAAGAAACATGGATACATTTCATCAGAAGACCTCAACAACCAATTCGGAAGCATTCCTGACCAAAAAAACCAATTACAGAAGCAATTCCCAAATTCGGGTAAAACCAGGGCAGCAAGGGTAATTTCGACTTTTCTCAAGTTACGCTACTCCGATTGACCTGAAATTTTGTAGGCACCTCTAGAATATCATTCCCTACAACTTTTATGTTTTAATCCAAGGCCAATTCGGCCTATAAATAGGAGCTACAAAATCGGGCAGAATGTTATCATCATAAACCCTAACTTTCCAAGATTTCTTCCAAAACAGAAATTGTTTGCAATTAACCACTTTTTCCACCTCATAGATTCCTTAAACATCATTTCCAATCATCATATATAGCCACACAATCATGTTCATATTAAAACATAAAAATCCCCAAAAATTATAAAACTTCATCAATTCAACCACAAATCAAGAAATAATCCATAATATTGCATCTCATACTACCACTAAGAATGATTTAAGCATCAATAAAGGGAGGAGAGTGGTTCTTCACAACTCACCTTAGAAACAAGAGAGAGAGAGCAACAAGTCCTCTTAACTTTCCAAATAACTCCACACAACACTTCACTATCACTCCCTTAAGTGGTTTTATGGAGCAAAATCAAGGTTGGATGGTTGAGTAAGTTGATTGAAGCAAGATTGAAGCCAAAATCTTGAAGAGTTTTCTTTCTTTTGTTGCTCAAGGAGCTCGGCCAAGATGAAGAGAAAATGGTGAATTTTTTGTTATTTTTTTGATTTATTTGGTCAATGGTAAGAAAAGGAATAGTAGTCTTACTTAAGGACCAATCCAATGGTGACACTTGTCACCTCCATTAATGCAAGTCTATCACTTTGTTTCCTCTCACACCAATCCAAATTGCAACCTCTACTTATCTCTTAACACCCGGTAAATTAATTCCAGTATCCAAAACTTAACCTAGTTGGCCGAATTTTTCCGAACTTTTCGTACTAGTGGGTCCCACGTCCGGTATACACTCTTAATTTCTCAAAACCTATTCGATACTAGAAAAATCATCTAAAAACTATATCTGCTCCTTAAAAAGATCTAGAATTTGTCCTAATCATGATAATGCAGAAAACAAGCCATGAAAGATAATAAAACCTAGAAAAATAACAAAACCTAGAAAATGGAAAAGTTACGGGTTCTCGCACTGCTATACCTAGAAAACTTCGCACCTCCATGGGATTCTCTTGCCGCTTCCATTTGGCTACAGCTTCCACTTTTGCCGGGTCTACAACAAGCCCATCTTTTGAAATTATATGACCTAGAAAAGCCTTTTTGCAACCAAAATTCACACTTGCTGAACTTAGCGAACAATTGGTGCTCTCTTAGGGTTTGCAACACTATTCACAAGTGCTGTTCATGCTCCTCCCTTGACTTCGAATATACTAGGATATCATCAATAAACACCACTACAAATCTATCCAAGTAAGGTTTAAACACTCGATGCATTAAATCCATGAATGCCGCCGGGGCATTGGTTAAGCCAAAAGGCATTACCGCGAACTCAAAATGCCCATATCGAGTGTTAAACGCCATTTTTGGTACATCCTCCTTTCTAATTCTCAATTGATAGTACCCTTGTCGAAGGTCCAATTTAGAAAACACCACAGCCCCTTGTAATTGATCAAACAACTCATCGATGTGGGGCAAAGGATATTTATTCTTAACAGTTACTGCATTCAACCCTCGATAATTAATGCATAACCTTAAACTCTCGTCCTTCTTTTTAACAAATAGCACTGGAACTCCCCACGGGGACTCGCTCTCATGTATGAACCCCCGTTCTAGCAAATCTTGCAATTGCACTTTTAACTCCTTAATCTCAACAGGTGCCATTCGATAAGGGGTTTTCGAAATGGGAATAGTTTCGGGTACTAGGTCAACAATTCAATCTCCCTTTCGGGTGGCAGTGACCCCAATTTCTCTGAAAATACGTCCGGATATTCACTGATTACCGGCATGTCTTCCAACTTAATCTTTTCTCCCACAGTGTTAACTAGAAAAGCTAAATAATCGCGTTCCCCATGACTAAGCAATTTCCTAGCCCTTATTCCCGAAATGAGCTCAGATGAGGCTAACATACCCCTTACGTCTAACTTTAAACTTGCCTCACCTGGTATGCAAAACTCTACCACCTTCATCCTACAATCTACCTGAGCATGATAATGAGCTAGCCAATCCATACCTAGAATAAAATCGTACCCCTTAATGGCTAGACTAATGAGGTCGACTACCAATTTCTGTTCACCAACCCAAATATCAATTTCTGTACACCTCATTCGCAAGTAAAATTTGGTTACCCGTAGGTGTTCTTACTTCTAAATCATAAGGTAGTCTTTCAACTTTCATGTCAATTCCAAGCATAAATGTAGGGTTAACAAAAGAATGAGTGGCACCGGGGTCTATCAAAATTTTGGCTAATCGGTGAAAAACAGGGATCGTACCTTCCACTACCTCCGTTGGTTCAGGCACCGATTGTTGGTCCAGTGAATACACTCTGGCCGGTACCCTCGACCTGGTCCCTCCGACATTAGTCTGCTTTGGGTTTGACTTGCCAGTCGACTAAGTATCGCTGATCAACGGGTAATTGACTATCTGATTCTCCGTACTTCCACACCTTAGGCACTTCCGACCTTTTCTCCAGCTGTTATCCTCTGTATGGTTTGGTTTCCCACAATATCCGCACGTTACTCGGGGAGTGGAGGTCTGGCCTTCCTATGGAATGCCTTTACCTTGTCCCCTACCACTTTGATCTCCCCTCTGGGCACCTCCTCTCTGAGCACCTCCCCTGGATGCACTCGGAAACTGTCCATCTCCAGCCCCACAACCGGATTTAGCAGGTGGCATGTTCCGATCACTATGCGCTGATCCTTGAACTCCACTAGGTGCCCCTCTCCGTTTTGCGTGGAAATTTCTCACTTATGCCCTGGCAGTTTCTATCATTTGGGCCTTCTCTAGAACCTCCATAAACGTATTAATCTGGGCTGACGCCAAGGCCTCTTGTATCTCCATATTGAGCTCTTGCACAAATCTTCGTACTCTTCTTTGCTTCGTAACAATCAATTCAGGAGCAAATTTTGATAATTTTGTAAACTGAATCTCATATTCAGCTACACTAGAAGTTTCCTGCCGGAGCTTAATAAATCATCCTCTCTCTTCTCCTGGGCGATAGGTGGAAAGTATTTCTCGTTAAATTCCCGTACAAAGTTTAACCAGGTCCATGCAGTTCCTTCTGTCTCCCATTTGGCCCTAATTACATTCCACCAAGCCCTGGCTGGACCTTCGAACTGGAAAACAGCGAGTTGTACTTACCTATCCTCTGTATAGTTTAAAGCGGCAAAGATGTTGATCATGGCCTCTAGCCATCTCTCGGCTCCTTCCGGGTCTGGTTCTCCCAGGAACTTAGGTGGAGAGAACTTCTGAAATCTCTCTAAGGCCCTATCTTGCCACATATCGGGGTCCCTAAGTTGATTTACAGGGGCTTGACCCTGTTGTTCCACTAAACGGGCCATAATATTAGTCATTTGTTGGATTGAAGTTACCACTTGATCTCCTCCAACAGCTTGGAGTCCAGGTTGTGGCTCAATCGTTGCCTCTCCCTCCTCTCTTGGTTCTCGCACTGATTCCTGTGCTTGTCTACCCCCACGCCACGACTAGGACCGCGTCCTCGGTTAGTTCCCGTGGCTTGACTTCTTCTACCCTCCATGTTTTGGATTTAACCAACTATAGACATGTAAACAAGGTAAGGTATGGCTCATGTAGCACGTTGCAAAAGAATAAACAGAGGCAATAAAACGTATAATAAACAGGTTCTTCATATATATAGCAAACAAGTCACATATACATGCCAACCTAGACGAGTCAAAGGCTATACTAGCCAAGGATAATAGAACAAAATAAACCCTATTGACATCCACCGTGACACATTAAAATCAAAAACAAAAGAAGACGTGTCGTCCTACTATGTTCCTACCTATCCCACAAAACAAAAAAAATCTCCTCTGTGAGGACCAGTAATTTTCTTAATTTCTAGGTTTTAATTTCTTTTAATTATACGTTTTTCTACCTTTTCTTTATTCAAAAAATTGTGCAAATAAATTTTATGAGTAAATATAGCTTTTAAATGATTTTTCTAGTATCGGTTAGTTTTTGAGAAATTAAGAGCGTATTTTGGACGTGGGACCCGCTAGTGCGGTAAATGCATTATATTTTTTACAACTTGTTGGCATTTTGTATTAAGTGATATTATTTTACAAAGTGTTAAGATATTTGTATTGGAGAGACAAAAAGATAAGTTTTAAACCAAAAGGTGACATGTGTCACCATATGATTAAATCTTGTTTTGACTTACTATTCAACCTTTTACCATTTACCATAATAACTTCAAAAATTGACCAAAATATCTTCATTTCTAAGCTTCATATGGCCGGCCACCTTCAAGAAATAAGGGAAGAAAAGCTCTCCAATTTCTTTGCTCCAAGCTTGCTTAATCTTCACTTTTAACCGTTTAATTTTAGTTTTACTCCATAAAACCTCTTCACTTAGTGTTTGTGAGTTGTTTGGTGGAGTTGTTTAGGAAGCTAAGGTGACAAGTTGCTCTCCCTCTTGTTTTACTAAGGTGAGTAGTGGATGAACCCCTCTCCTCCCTTGATTGATGCTTAAATCATGATTAGTGGTGGTATGAGATGCAATAATATGGATTATTTCTTGATTTGTGGTTGAAGTGATGAAGTTTTATTATTTTTGGGGATTTTTCTGTTTTAATATAAGCATGATTGTGTGGTCATGTATGATGATTGGAAATGTTATGTAATGAAGCTAGAAGGTGGAAAAAGTGATGAATTGCAATCAATTTCTGATTTGGAAGAAATTTCAGAAAATTAGGTTTCGTGAAGGAACATTCTGCCCGAATTTTTAGCTCCTAGTTAAAGGCCGAATTGGCCTTGGCTTAAAACATGAAAGTTGTAGTTAATGACATTTTAGAGGTACCTACAAAATTTCAGGTCAATCGGAGAAGTGTATAATGAGAAAGGTAGAAATTACTATTGCTGTTCTGGTTTTACCCGAATGTAAGAATTGCGCCTGTAATTGGTTGTTTTGGCTGGAATTTCTTCCGAATTGGTTGTTGAGGCCTTCTGATGAAGTTTAACCCTGTTTATTAGCTTCCAGATGGTTTTGGAATTTCTAGATTTGGACTTGGAGAGCCAGATTTATGATGTTTCCGCTAGAATGCGTTCTGTGAATCTGTTTTTGTGATTCTGGTATGGTATCTTGCATTTTTGACCTGTTTGCACTCAAAACTGGGTTGAGTGACCTTCTGTGATGTTGTAGCCCTGTCTTTTAGCTTCGAAATGGTGGGTCTTTCACCCTCATCCAATAATCGTAGTGAAATTGGTGCCATTACCGCAAAATGAGGTCAAAAACTATTTTTTTCAGGGCTAAAGCTAATTCCATTTCCGGATTTTTCTGGTTTCCTCTAATGCTTATATATGCTTATGGAACCCTATTGTGATCGTGTTGTCATCGGTTTATGACTTGTAATCGAGTCTTCTTGTGCTTATTGGAATATTCTAGGGCTTGATATTCTAGGGCTTGACTTTTATTTCCGGTCATTTTCCTAGCTAACTTTTGTACTTGGATAACCTTGAGCCTATTGAACGGCTGTGGTGATGAATGTATATTGAGTATGACTTTGGGAGTTGATTGAGGAAAATAATGAAGCCGTGATGGCTGGAAAAGTAAGAAATTTAGGGGAAGTGCTGTCCAATTTTTCTAGGCCGATTGGTTCCTTTAAGTTTGAATTGGCTTGTGATAGAAATGAAGGGCTTTTGGGTTGTTGAACCTAGGTCTTCATGTTACCTTTTTGTTCCCAAAAATCATGTTTTGTACCCTTGCATTAGTAATTATTTGGCAAGGCATACGACTAGTAGTCGAGCCTCACATGTGCATTTTGTTTACTCGATTCTGGATGTGAAACCTTCAATTGGTTTACTTTGATTATTTTAGGGTTTCTTGGCGATTAAAGCCAATCCGAAGTGAAAACTTTTGAGGTATCTGTACTTGAACCGGTGAGTGTACCACTCCCCTCCATTGCTGTTTAACTTGATTTCTGCTCTGTAATCTGTTTAATTTGTTTGAGACGAGGGTGTACTTTATCACACTCATTCTCTTGTCTGTTCATATGCCAATTTTGGTGTCAATCTGAATCTGTATCTGTATCTGATATCTGTATCTGTATCTGTTCGGACGCGTTTGGAAACTTGTAACCAATGACCTTTCTGTGACCTATGAGCTCAAATCCTGTGGCTAAGTTATTCGAGTCGGGCCGGCAAGGGCCTGGACGATTAGATAACGAACCACGGTAGTCTGTTTTGGGATCTTTGGGTATTGAGACCCTTGATTCCGGTATACTCGAGTATTACCATTTCTGTTTCTGTTGAGGTGAGCGGGCCCGGTAAAGGGATGTTTGGTGGACGGAATTTGGTGTAAAGTGGGGTCTACGGACGTGTTGGTTCTATATACGTTGACGGAGAGTCAACCGGCTTGGATCAAGTACTGCGCTGGAAAGCTGGCTCCTGAGAGCCACCTGTATCCTTCCTATTTGAGTTCTTGTGTTTACCTGTCTGACTTTATAGCGAGCATGTGTATCTGGTTTGTATAACGTGAAATACCTGATTTTTCTGCTACATGTTTGGTACCTCATTGGGCGTAAGCTCACCCCCTCCTCGTTATCTTTGTTTCCTTACAGGAACTTCTTTTGGAAATCATGATTTTGAGAAGCGAGTTGAGCTAGTTAGGAAATTTTTTGTTCTTTTGTATAGCTCCTCGAGAATGAGCAAACCCTAAATGTATTTCGTTTCACTGGTTCCATTTGAATTGTAAACCTAGCGACATGTATATATGAAAGCGTTTTCTCCATGTTTAAGCTTGGCGGTCTTCAATCGTTCATTTCTCTTGGGTCCTATCTCGCGTAATATCGAATTTGTGTGATTCGACTCCGTAGTCCTGGCGAGAGCTGGGCAGACGGTCCGCTGAACCCTTTGGTTCGCCTTAGGGTGAGGTGGGGCTGTCACAGGTGGTATCAGAGCCACTTCGCGTGGTCTCTGCGCGGAGAGAGCTTGGGCCAAATGGTGTTATGGTCCTGCTTTCGTGAAAACGACAAAAGGTATATGTGCTCGTTTGAGCGTAAACGATGAACTGTGCATGTCATAAGTGTAAGGATCATTACCATGGGACTTGAGGAAGTTAGGAATGTATGTCGGGTAGGAATCTTTAATATGGATGATTTACGCTTGGGACCGGGCGGCTCGAGTTGTGAATTATCTTAGATGGGATTCTTGCGCCCGAATACGAGAGAGATGAGAGCCTAGGTTAGAAAGGACTTGGGCGAACTAGCAATGTGATTCGATGGAACTTCGCGCAGTCTGTTCGGGTGTAGTTAAGCATGATCAACCTTGATTAAGATATCAATGGTGTTGTTCTCGTAGATTAAGGACGGAGCCCTAGAGGGGAAAAGCTTTTCGTTAGTTATTCTTGTACTTGTGACCTAGTGTGTCTATAGTACTTTTGGATAACCCCGCTATTTTCATGGATTTGTATCTAATTGATTGCTACTGTGTGGCTTGTTTGATAAATTGTGATCCGTTGGGTACCTTAGATTTGATGGATTCCGCTGATAAGAAAATTTTGAGGACGAAATTTCTTTAAGGGGGAAAGAGTGTGAGGACCCGTAATTTTCTTAATTTCTAGGTTTTAATTTCTTTTAATTATACGTTTTTCCACCTTTTCTTTATTCGAAAAATTGTGCAAATACATTTTATGAGTAAATATAGCTTTTAAATGATTTTTCTAGTATCGGTTAGTTTTTGAGAAATTAAGAGCGTATTTTGGACGTGGGACCCGCTAGTGCGGTAAATGCATTATATTTTTTACAACTTGTTGGCATTTTGTATTAAGTAATATTATTTTACAAAGTGTTAAGATATTTGTATTGGAGAGACAAAAAGATAAGTTTTAAACCAAAAGGTGACATGTGTCACCATATGATTAAATCTTGTTTTGACTTACTATTCAACCTTTTACCATTTACCATAATAACTTCAAAAATTGACCAAAATATCTTCATTTCTAAGCTTCATATGGCCGGCCACCTTCAAGCAATAAGGGAAGAAAAGCTCTCCAATTTCTTTGCTCCAAGCTTGCTTAATCTTCACTTTTAACCGTTTAATTTTAGTTTTACTCCATAAAACCTCTTCACTTAGTGTTTGTGAGTTGTTTGGTGGAGTTGTTTGGTGGAGTTGTTTGGGAAGCTAAGGTGACAAGTTGCTCTCCCTCTTGTTTTACTAAGGTGAGTAGTGGATGAACCCCTCTCCTCCCTTGATTGATGCTTAAATCATGATTAGTGGTGGTATGAGATGCAATATTATGGATTATTTCTTGATTTGAGGTTGAAGTGATGAAGTTTTATTATTTTTGGGGATTTTTCTGTTTTAATATAAGCATGATTGTGTGGTCATGTATTATGATTGGAAATGTTATGTAATGAAGCTAGAAGGTGGAAAAAGTGATGAATTGCAATCAATTTCTGATTCGGAAGAAATTTCAGAAAATTAGGTTTCGTGAAGGAACATTCTGCCCGAATTTTTAGCTCCTAGTTAGAGGCCGAATTGGCCTTGGCTTAAAACATGAAAGTTGTAGTTAATGACATTTTAGAGGGGCCTACAAAATTTCAGGTCAATCGGAGAAGTGTAGAATGAGAAAAGTAGAAATTACTATTGCTGTTCTGGTTTTACCCGAATGTAAGAATTGCGCCTGTAATTGGTTGTTTTGGCTGGAATTGCTTCCGAATTGGTTGTTGAGGCCTTCTGATGAAGTTTATCCCTGTTTCTTAGCTTCCATCTGGTTTTGGAATTTCTGGATTTGGACTTGTAGAGCCTGAGTTATGATGTTTCCGCTAGAATACGTTCTGTGAACCTGTTTTTGTGATTCTGGTATGGTATCTTGCATTTTTGACCTGTTTGCACTCAAAACTGGGTTGAGTGACCTTCTGTGATGTTGTAACCCTGTCTTTTAGATTCGAAATGGTGGGTCTTTCACCCTCATCCAATAATCGTAGTGAAATTGGTGCCATTACCGCAAAATGAGGTCAAAAACTATTTTTTTCAGGGCTAAAGCTAATTCCATTTCCGGATTTTTCTAGTTTCCTCTAATGCTTATATATGCTTATGGAACCCTATTGTGATCGTGTTGGCATCGGTTTATGACTTGTAATCGAGTCTTCTTGTGCTTATTGGAATATTCTAGGGCTTGATATTCTAGGGCTTGACTTTTATTTCCGGTCATTTTCCTAGCTAACTTTTGTACTTGGATAACCTTGAGCCTATTGAACGGCTGTGGTGATGAATGTATATTGAGTATGACTTTGGGAGTTGATTGAGGAAAATAATGAAGCCGTGATGGCTGGAAAAGTAAGAAATTTAGGGGAAGTGCTGTCCAATTTTTCTAGGCCGATTGGTTCCTTTAAGTTTGAATTGGCTTGTGATAGAAATGAAGGGCTTTTGGGTTGTTGAACCTAGGTCTTCATGTTACCTTTTTGTTCCCAAAAATCATGTTTTGTACCCTTGTGTGACAGCCCCACTTTCCCCTTAGGCGAACCAAAGAGGTTAGCGGACTGCCTGCCCAGCTCTCGCCAGGACTAACGGTGCAGTATAGAGCGATCTTTCACGTTCCGGAACTTATAACGCGCGCAAATAAGGCAAAAGGGCAAAATAACCCAAAATAAAAGAAAATGAAATCCGGAGTCGGCCATGAATAGTAACCGACTCGTCCGAACCCAACCAAACATCGAATTACATATACCCCATAACATTTAGCCTTTACAAACCAAAATGACATTTAAAAGTGATACAAAAGTCACTACATATATGGTTTGCCAAAACAAAAGTGAAAACGGCCCTAATGATACATTTAGGGTCCCATTTTATATACAATACAAAAGAGTCATTCATCTAGTTCATTTGGCAACCATTTATCAAAATTCATTCCAAAAGAGTCATATTCCTGTAAGGAAAACAAAAGGAACGGGGTGAGCTAATTGCCCAGTGAGAATACAACTCAAGCAACCAAGTTCATGGATACATCAAGCTTAACAGTCCAATTTACCAAAATAAATAAAGCTACACATTAATAATGAGGATAAAAGGATACGGGTGGCTCTCAAGAGCCCTTTTCCTCGTTTGAATTCTTGATCAGGTCTCATTGACTCTCCGTCAATGTCTGAAAGGTAACCAACCGTAGACTCCTCTTAACTTCCATTCCCTTCCTCCTAACATTCCTCAACCGGGCCCGAAATCCAAACACTTGCATTGTGGTATTACTCGAGTAAACCGGAATCAAGAGTCTCTCATACTACAAGATTCCCTATGATGTTGCCCCAAGGCACATTAATTGGCACGACCAAGCCCTCGCCGGCTCGATTCAATCAATAACCAATGGGGTTGAGCTCATGGATAATATTTGAAGTCATGTATTTCATTTCATATAACATTTCATATAACATTTCCAATAACATGCGGAACAATATGTGAAAGTGATAAAGTACACTCTCACCTGGATCAATCAACATTGTGACAGCCCCACCTTCCCCTAAGGCGTACCAAAGGGGTTAGCGGACTGCCTGCACAGCTCTCGCCAGGACTACTAAAGCGGTAAAACATTAATTCAAGTCGTTCGGGAAACTACTAACGCGCTTAACCCAACCATCAATCAAGAAACGGAAAACAAAAGTTAAAACGTAAAGTGAATAGTGACTGCCACGTCACAATCAGCCAGAACCCAATCAAATGCAAATAACTGCTTACAATCCCGGAAAGGAATATATATACAAGCCAAGTAGAATACATGGAACATGAATACCCACACACTGTTACCAACCACATTTGTATGATTACAAGCCAAAAGGAAACATGTAAATCCAAGTACAATCAAGTTGCCAACTATTGAGGAGCTATACAAAATCTCTCAACTAGCTCTACTCAACTCATCTTCAAACTCAAAAGTCCAAAAGGTAAATCCCTGTAAGGAAAACAAAATTCACGGAGTGAGCTTTCGCCCAATGAGGTACCATCACCAAAATATACCAGGATCACATAAACACAAGAATATTCAGTCCAAATACGCACGTCAAGTAAGTAAAATCAACAACACCCAAGTGTAGGGAATAAAAGGATACGGATGGCTCTCAAGAGCCCTTTTCCTCTTTTGCCATGCTTGATCTCATCTCATTGACTCTCCGTCAATGTATACCAGGTAATCATGACCGTAGACTCCTCTTTACTCCAATTATCCGTCCACCTCACTTTCCCCTTACCGGGCCCGAACACCAAACAGTACAGAATTGGTATTACTCGAGTATACCGGAATCAAGGGTCTCATACCCAAAGATTCCCAACTACAGTCCCCATGGCTTGTCAAATGTCCCCGACCAAGTCCTTACTGGCTCGAGTCCATTGACTTCCAATGAGGTAGAGCTCAGAGTGAACAGTAAAGTTGGTATCCAAGCGATACCAAATCCAGTATAGTCAATAATATTCAAGTAATATCATAAACAGTCAAGTAAGCTTAGTATAATACCCAGTCAAGGAGGCTAGAGAGTACGAGAGTGGTAAAGTACACCCTCGCCTCACCTAGCTCAAACAATCATCACAACTAGTCCAAACCACAGAATTCACGTACAAGAAAGCCACGGAATAACAAACATGTGAGTAGTACACTCACCAAGTTTAACAAAGAAATTTCACAAGTTTTCGCCCGACGTGAGCCTCGGATCACCGGTACGCCCTATAACAATCAAGAAAGTACAATGAAAACTCAAACACAAGTCGAATACCTTTTTCTAGGAACTATTAAGGCAAGACCCAAATATAGCTTGGAAATGAAAAATACATAACATTTAGGGTTAAAAGGAGAAACAAACCCAAAACCGTTCATTTCTAATCCATCTCAACCCAACTCACAAGAATCTAATACCCTAGACACTCGGACAGCATTTACCCTAAAATTTCAGCTTTTCCAACCTGCAAGACAACCAATAAAACTATCCAACACAACCACAAGCACCCAAACAAGTCATAAGCCATTCAATATACTTCATTAGGGTCACAATACCCTTCAATGATAGTCAATTAGAAGTTCAACAATCAACTCTAGAAAACCCCCAAATTGAAACCCTAAATCTGAAATTTTCCGCACAAGCGGAAATTTCCCGCAATTCTCTCCAATTAACGCACAAGAGAGCTATAAAACACCATTTGGAACCATCAATTCAAGCTCAATCATAATCAATCATGGAAAACAGAAAAATTCCAAGAAAAATCAGAAAATTAGGAAACTTCACTCCAATCCACCAAATCTTCCGGAAAATCACGTATATAACTACCATAAGGCACCAATTGGCCAAAATTAAAACCAAAAGATGAGTTCCAAGCAAGATACCTTAGTTCTTCAAGAAAGGTTGTAGCTTGTGAGGTTTTCTTCCAAACCAACACCACTAAGTTCTTCAAACACTCCTAGGAAGATGATTTTATGGACTACTTTGGGAATTAATCGGTTTGCTTTCAAGATTTGGCAAGAATTTGTAGATGAAAGGTTGAAGAGTTTTTCTCCTTTGCTCCCAAGAAGTTTCGGCCAAGACAAGGCTGAAATGAAGAGCTCTTGGTCAAAATTACACTTTAAATCAAGTAAGGTAAGTTTGGTCAAAAGTTAGGCAAGGTTGGTCCAACCAAAATTGGACACTTGGCACTTTGTCTTGCTAGAGTTATCTTCTTGTCTCCTCAGTATTAATTCATCTAGGTAATCTCCAATTATCTCCTAACACCTAGTCCTTAAATCCCTATATGCAATATTTAACCGAATCGGCCGAATTTCTCTCACTTAATGCACTAGCGGGTCCCACGTCCAAAATACGTTCCAAATTTCTCACGAACTACCTTATACTAGAAAAATGATTTTAAAACTATATTTACTGATAAAATGTTGATAAAAGTAATATAATAAAGAAAATAAAAAAAAACGGGTGCACAGGAATAAAATAATAAATAAATAAATAAATTTTTTTTTTTTCTGGGTTCTCACACTCTCTCCCCCTTAAAGAATTTCGCCCTCGAAATTGCTCACCTGGGTTACTAAATAGCTCAGGGTATTTCTTTTGCATCTCTTCCTCCAACTCCCAAGTTGCCTCTTCTATTCCATGATTTCTCCACAAAACCTTCACTAATGGAATTTGCTTATTCCTCAGTTCCTTAATCCTCCGATCGAGTACTTGTACAGGTCTTTCTTCGTAAGTAAGTGCCTCATCTAACTCAATCTCCTCTGGTCGCACAACGTGGGTTGGATCAGGATAGTATTTTTTCAGCATCGAAACATGGAAGACGTCATGAATCCGAGATAAACTTGGCGGCAACTCGAGTCGGTACGCTACCTTCCCAACTCGTTGGAGAATTTTGTAAGGCCCCACGAACCGTGGTTGAAGTTTCTTTCCTCTACCCGCAGTGACGCTTCGTAGTGGTGTGATTTTAAGGAAAACACGGTCTCCCACTTCGAACTCCAAGTCTTTCCTTTGGTTATCTGCGTAGCTCTTTTGTCGGCTTTGAGCTGTTTGGAGTCTTTGACGGATCAATTTAACCTTCTCTTGTGCATCCTCCATCCAAGGAATGGTTGTTGGATCTAGAGCTTTCTTTTCCCCTACTTCATCCCAATAAATGGGCGAACGACACTTCCGTCTGTAGAGAGCTTCATATGGTGCCATTTGAATGGACGAATGGAAACTGTTATTGTAGGCAAACTCTACCAAAGTCATATGTTGACCCCAATTACCCCCAAAATCCAGAATACAAGTCCGTAACATATCCTCGAGGGTTTGAATGGTTCGCTCTGACTGTCCATCCGTCTGGGGGTGATAAGTGGTACTAAGGTTGATTTTGGTCCCCAAGTTCTCCTGAAACTTTTGCCAAAACCGCGATACAAAACGAGGATCTCGGTCTGAAACTATACTCACTGGAACCCCATGCAACCTCACAATTTCATTCAGGTACAACCTAGCCAACTTATCCATGGAATCCTTCACATTCACGGGTAAGAAATGAGCCGATTTGGTCAACCGATCAACGATCACCCAAACGGCATCATGTCCTTTCTGAGTTCTTGGCAGTCCAGAAACAAAGTCCATCGTGATATTTTCCCACTTCCATTCAGGTATCTCAAGAGGTTGTAACAGTCCAGAGGGTTTTTGGTGTTCAGCCTTGACTTGCTGGCAAATCAGACAGGTTTGGATATATTGAGCAATCTCCCTCTTCATCTTATCCCACCAGTACAACCGTCGCAAGTCTTGGTACATCTTATTACTACCAGGATGGATCGTGTATTTCGATCGATGGGCTTCCTCTAAAATTTCTCTTTTCAGGTTTTCATTATTGGCTACCACTACTCGGTTCCTATACCTTAAAATCCCTTCAGGACCCAAATTGAAGTCAGGTAGTGCTTCCTTTTCCACCTTTTCCTTCCACTTTTGTACCATCGGATCCTTCTCTTGGGCTTCTTTAATTCGATCGAGAATAGCAGATGTCACCCGAATATTCCCAAAAGTTATTTGTTTGCCTCCCAGTCTAGGGTTCCACTCGCTAGCTGCTCCTAACATTTCCCACTCCTTGACCATTAACCCTGCTACTTGAGCCTTCCGACTTAAGGCGTCCGCTACTACGTTAGCCTTACCGGGATGGTAGTTGATCGTGCAGTCATAATCTTCTAAGAGTTCCATCCACCGGCGTTGCCTCATATTCAACTCTTTTTGGGAGAAAAGGTATTTAAGACTCTTATGGTCTGAATAAACCTCAAAGGTAACCCCGTAGAGATAGTGTCTCCACTTTTTCAGAGCAAAGACCACAGCAGCTAACTCCAAGTAATGGGTAGGGTAG
Organism: Coffea arabica; assembly: GCF_036785885.1. Taxonomy (NCBI): domain Eukaryota; kingdom Viridiplantae; phylum Streptophyta; class Magnoliopsida; order Gentianales; family Rubiaceae; genus Coffea; species Coffea arabica. The sequence continues at coordinate 17,057,510 of NC_092318.1, read as the reverse complement.
TTTTGTTCATGGGTTTTCAGTTTCCTAGAGGCAAAAGCAATCACGTTCTTGTTTTGCATTAACACACACCCTAAGCCTTCCCTCGAAGCATCGGTATAAACAGTAAAACTGTCTTTCCCATTTGGTAAGGCCAAAACAGGAGCCATGGTTAACCTTCGCTTCAACTCCTGAAAACTGGTTTCACACCTAGTATCCCACACAAAACGGCTATTTTTCTTCGTTAGATCGGTTAAAGGGCCGGCCAGTTTGGAAAAGTCTTTAATAAAGCGTCTATAGTACCCAGCCAACCCTAAGAAACTGCGAATCTCAGTGGGGTTTTCTGGCCTCTTCCATTCAGCCACTGCCTCTACTTTCGCGGGATCCACTGTAATACCTTCTTTTGAAATCACATGTCCCAAGAAAGAGATTTTCTCCAACCAAAATTCACACTTACTAAATTTGGCGTATAGCCGATGATCTCTTAGGGTTAGTAACACTAGCGTCAAATGCTGCTCATGTTCCTCACGGGTTTTAGAATAGACCAAGATGTCGTCAATAAACACGACAACAAATCGGTCCAAGTAGGGTTTGAAAACCCGATGCATCAAATCCATAAAGGCGGCAGGGGCATTGGTCAACCCAAAGGGCATGACTGCAAACTCAAAATGCCCATATCTAGAATTGAAAGCAGTCTTGGGTACATCTTCTTTCTTAATAAGCAACTGATAGTAACCCTGTCGGAGATCTAACTTGGAAAAGACCACCGCGCCTTGCAACTGGTCAAACAGTTCATCGATATGGGGAAGTGGGTATTTGTTCTTAATGGTCATATTGTTTAATCCCCGATAATCGATACACAATCTTAAAGTTCCATCCTTCTTCTTAACAAATAGTACCGGAGCCCCCCACGGAGAGCCACTCTCCTGAATAAACCCACGCTCCAACAGGTCTTGCAACTGTAATTTCAACTCCTTGAGTTCAGCAGGTGCCATTCGATAGGGGGTCTTAGAGATAGGTGATGTCCCCGGTAACAGGTCAATCTTAAACTCTATCTCTCTCTCCGGAGGTAAAGTTACTAATTCATCAGGAAACACATTCGGATACTCACTTACTACAGGCACATCTTCAACCCTCAACTTATCAGTAGGAGTGTTTATAAGAAAATCTAGGAACCCTTGGGCCCCTTTATACAGAAATTTCCTAGCCCGAATACCCGAAATCAATGCAGATGAGGCTAAACTACCCCTTATATCGAGCCTTAGGGTTGCCTCCCCCGGTATACGAAATTTCACTATTTTTCTCTTACAATCAAGTTGTGCATCGTACTTAGCTAGCCAGTCCATACCCAATATAACGTCGTACCCCTTAATAGCTAAACTTATAAGATTCCCCAAAAGCTTCCTCTCTCCTACCCAAATTTCGCAATTTGTATACATCAAACCAGTAATCAAACGTTGGTCCCCCGTAGGTGTACTAACTTCTAAGTCATAAGGCAAGCTAACAGGGGTTATATCAATGCCGTACATAAAATCGGGGTTAACAAAGGAATGGGTAGCACCAGGGTCGACCAAAATCCTAGCTAGACGATGAAAAACAGGGATCGTACCTTCTACAACCCCAGAGGAATCAGGGACTTGTTGTTGCTCAAGGGAGTAAACCCGAGCTGGCACCTTTGGCTTTGTCCCTTCTACCTTGGACTGTCCCGAGTTAGCCTTCGACGACTGGGTGGTTACTCTAGCCTCCCGAGGTAACACCGGACAGTTAGCTATTTGATGCTCCGCACTCCCGCAGCGCAAGCATTTCCTTTCTTTCCTCCAACAATTGTCCTCAGTGTGGTTTGGTTTCCCACAAAATCCACAGGGTCCGCGGGTAACTGAGGCCGAACTTCCTTGTGAGACGCTTCTCTGCGGGCCCCGTCCATTGTGACCACCCCTCGGTGGAGTCCCTCGTGTCATCCCCGATTGCCTTCCTCCCCCTGCTCCTCTTCCAAACTTGGGAGGGGCCCCTTTATCCCCTTGGGTCGAACTACTCGCAGAGAACCCCCGTTTTTTCACCTGAAAGTTCCTTACTTGAAGCCTGGCATTTTCAACTCGCAAAGCTTTCTCCACAGCGTCACTAAAGATATTGATCTGGGCTACCGCCAGATCCTTTTGGATTTCCACATTGAGCCCTTGAATAAAACGTCTAACTCTCCTTTGCTCCGTTAGAATGAGTTCAGGGGCAAACTTAGATAAACGAGTAAACTGGCTCTCGTACTCAGCCACCGATTGAGTCCCCTGGCGGAGTCTAATGAACTCGTCCTCCTTCTTTTCCTGGACTAGAGGAGGAAAGTATATCGCATTGAAGTCCCTCACAAAGTTTACCCATGTTCTTGGGGTTTGTTCCCGGTCCCACTTCATTCGTATCACGTTCCACCAAGAACGCGCGGCCCCTTCCAGTTGGAATATAGCGAAAGTAACCTGTCTCTCTTCTGAATAGTGTAGGGCGGCAAAAATATCTATCATTTTCTCTAACCATTTTTCGGCCACGTCCGGATCTGGCCCTCCCAGAAATTTTGGCGGAGAAAACTTCTGAAATCTCTCTAGGGCCCGATCTTCACTCTCTACTACATGGCCAGGGTTCCCAGGTTGCTGGATAGGAGTTTGGCCCTGCTGTTGCACTACGTGGGCTAACAGGTCGGTCATTTGCTGCATAGCAGCAGCTATCTGGGCATTAGGGTCAACCCTAGGTTCAGGATTTGGTTCAGTCGTGGTATCCCTAGTACCCTCGTTAGTTGTGGGTTGCCTAACCCCGCGCCCGCGGCCTCGTCCACTACGAGTGCCTTCCATTGTTCTAATGTCACTCTAAAGTCGAGGTACAAAATAATATTAAAAGTGCATATAAATATAGTCATATAAGCATGATCGAAGAACCAAAATAAACACCACATAAGATATGTATACACATAGAACAGTTATACACAGAACACATAACGGTGACAAACAGTCATACATGAGCAGTCAAGCAAATATATACAAAAGTACTCCCGTGAAGCCAAAAGAGGGTCTGTCAAGATACACTGTACAACCTAGGTCCCAAAAGATACAACACAGCTAACCAAAAGCTTTTCCTAGGTATCCCTCACACGGGATCAAAACAAGGCTCAAAAACCCTAATCTAGTCCTCAACGGAGCCAACCGACTCCCCCCCCGAGCTAGAGCTAGGGGCGCCTCCCTGACCTGGAGCTCCGCCACCTGGAACTCCCCCTGGCGCATTGGCGCCAATCACTCCCTGGATGAGTGCCCCACACTCATCGATAATAGCGCCGGACCGGTCTCTCACCTCCCGGACTACCCTAGTGAGGCGGTCGTTAACCACCTGCAACTGCTCTCTCAGAGCGTTCGTCCTCTCCTGCTCCATGGCCACGTTCCCCTGGAGCTCCCCAATCCTATCGGCCTGCATCCGCGTGATGCCCCTAAGCCTAAGGGTCTCAGTGCGCTCCCTGGCGGCGGCACATCTAAGCCTCCGTCGCTCAGCAAGCACTGCCACAACCACGTGGTCCGCGTAAGAATAAAACTGGCAACGCCTACAGCGGCGGGTTCGGCTAGCGGTATACCACAGCCGAATCGGACCTCCTGGTCTCTCCTGGTAGTCAATAACCCGTGGGTGCCTCTGAGGTGGCTCGTCTCCGCCCGCTCCACTAGTGCCGGCCATAACCTACAAAGAGAGCAAAGGTTTATAGCTTAGACAATATATTCATACTTAATGGCATCTAAGGACCAGGTTTGAGGTTCGCCCAGGGTAATTCTAACCTAGGCTCTGATACCACCTGTGACAGCCCCACCTTCCCCTAAGGCGTACCAAAGGGGTTAGCGGACTGCCTGCCCAGCTCTCGCCAGGACTACTAAAGTGGTAAAACATTAATTCAAGTCGTTCGGGAAACTACTAACGCGCTTAACCCAACCATCAATCAAGAAACGGAAAACAAAAGTTAAAACGTAAAGTGAATAGTGACTGCCACGTCACAATCAGCCAGAACCCAATCAAATGCAAATAACTGCTTACAATCCCGGAAAGGAATATATATACAAGCCAAGTAGAATACATGGAACATGAATACCCACACACTGTTACCAACCACATTTGTATGATTACAAGCCAAAAGGAAACATGTAAATCCAAGTACAATCAAGTTGCCAACTATTGAGGAGCTATACAAAATCTCTCAACTAGCTCTACTCAACTCATCTTCAAACTCAAAAGTCCAAAAGGTAAATCCCTGTAAGGAAAACAAAATTCACGGAGTGAGCTTTCGCCCAATGAGGTACCATCACCAAAATATACCAGGATCACATAAACACAAGAATATTCAGTCCAAATACGCACGTCAAGTAAGTAAAATCAACAACACCCAAGTGTAGGGAATAAAAGGATACGGATGGCTCTCAAGAGCCCTTTTCCTCTTTTGCCATGCTTGATCTCATCTCATTGACTCTCCGTCAATGTATACCAGGTAATCATGACCGTAGACTCCTCTTTACTCCAATTATCCGTCCACCTCACTTTCCCCTTACCGGGCCCGAACACCAAACAGTACAGAATTGGTATTACTCGAGTATACCGGAATCAAGGGTCTCATACCCAAAGATTCCCAACTACAGTCCCCATGGCTTGTCAAATGTCCCCGACCAAGTCCTTACTGGCTCGAGTCCATTGACTTCCAATGAGGTAGAGCTCAGAGTGAACAGTAAAGTTGGTATCCAAGCGATACCAAATCCAGTATAGTCAATAATATTCAAGTAATATCATAAACAGTCAAGTAAGCTTAGTATAATACCCAGTCAAGGAGGCTAGAGAGTACGAGAGTGGTAAAGTACACCCTCGCCTCACCTAGCTCAAACAATCATCACAACTAGTCCAAACCACAGAATTCACGTACAAGAAAGCCACGGAATAACAAACATGTGAGTAGTACACTCACCAAGTTTAACAAAGAAATTTCACAAGTTTTCGCCCGACGTGAGCCTCGGATCACCGGCACGCCCTATAACAATCAAGAAAGTACAATGAAAACTCAAACACAAGTCGAATACCTTTTTCTAGGAACTATTAAGGCAAGACCCAAATATAGCTTGGAAATGAAAAATACATAACATTTAGGGTTAAAAGGAGAAACAAACCCAAAACCGTTCATTTCTAATCCATCTCAACCCAACTCACAAGAATCTAATACCCTAGACACTCGGACAGCATTTCCCCTAAAATTTCAGCTTTTCCAACCTGCAAGACAACCAATAAAACTATCCAACACAACCACAAGCACCCAAACAAGTCATAAGCCATTCAATATACTTCATTAGGGTCACAATACCCTTCAATGATAGCCAATTAGAAGTTCAACAATCAACTCTAGAAAACCCCCAAATTGAAACCCTAAATCTGAAATTTTCCGCACAAGCGGAAATTTCCCGCAATTCTCTCCAATTAACGCACAAGAGAGCTATAAAACACCATTTGGAACCATCAATTCAAGCTCAATCATAATCAATCATGGAAAACAGAAAAATTCCAAGAAAAATCAGAAAATTAGGAAACTTCACTCCAATCCACCAAATCTTCCGGAAAATCACGTATATAACTACCATAAGGCACCAATTGGCCAAAATTAAAACCAAAAGATGAGTTCCAAGCAAGATACCTTAGTTCTTCAAGAAAGGTTGTAGCTTGTGAGGTTTTCTTCCAAACCAACACCACTAAGTTCTTCAAACACTCCTAGGAAGATGATTTTATGGACTACTTTGGGAATTAATCGGTTAGTTTTCAAGATTTGGCAAGAATTTGTAGATGAAAGGTTGAAGAGTTTTTCTCCTTCGCTCCCAAGAAGTTTCGGCCAAGACAAGGCTGAAATGAAGAGCTCTTGGTCAAAATTACACTTTAAATCAAGTAAGGTAAGTTTGGTCAAAAGTTAGGCAAGGTTGGTCCAACCAAAATTGGACACTTGGCACTTTGTCTTGCTAGAGTTATCTTCTTGTCTCCTCAGTATTAATTCATCTAGGTAACCTCCAATTATCTCCTAACACCTAGTCCTTAAATCCCTATATGCAATATTTAACCGAATCGGCCGAATTTCTCTCACTTAATGCACTAGCGGGTCCCACGTCCAAAATACGTTCCAAATTTCTCACGAACTACCTTATACTAGAAAAATGATTTTAAAACTATATTTACTGATAAAATGTTGATAAAAGTAATATAATAAAGAAAATAAAAAAAAACGGGTGCACAGGAATAAAATAATAAATAAATAAATAAAATTTTTTTTTTTCTGGGTTCTCACACTCTCTCCCCCTTAAAGAATTTCGCCCTCGAAATTGCTCACCTGGGTTACTAAATAGCTCAGGGTATTTCTTTTGCATCTCTTCCTCCAACTCCCAAGTTGCCTCTTCTATTCCATGATTTCTCCACAAAACCTTCACTAATGGAATTTGCTTATTCCTCAGTTCCTTAATCCTCCGATCGAGTACTTGTACAGGTCTTTCTTCGTAAGTAAGTGCCTCATCTAACTCAATCTCCTCTGGTCGCACAACGTGGGTTGGATCAGGATAGTATTTTTTCAGCATCGAAACATGGAAGACGTCATGAATCCGAGATAAACTTGGCGGCAACTCGAGTCGGTACGCTACCTTCCCAACTCGTTGGAGAATTTTGTAAGGCCCCACGAACCGTGGTTGAAGTTTCTTTCCTCTACCCGCAGTGACGCTTCGTAGTGGTGTGATTTTAAGGAAAACACGGTCTCCCACTTCGAACTCCAAGTCTTTCCTTTGGTTATCTGCGTAGCTCTTTTGTCGGCTTTGAGCTGTTTGGAGTCTTTGACGGATCAATTTAACCTTCTCTTGTGCATCCTCCATCCAAGGAATGGTTGTTGGATCTAGAGCTTTCTTTTCCCCTACTTCATCCCAATAAATGGGCGAACGACACTTCCGTCTGTAGAGAGCTTCATATGGTGCCATTTGAATGGACGAATGGAAACTGTTATTGTAGGCAAACTCTACCAAAGTCATATGTTGACCCCAATTACCCCCAAAATCCAGAATACAAGTCCGTAACATATCCTCGAGGGTTTGAATGGTTCGCTCTGACTGTCCATCCTTCTGGGGGTGATAAGTGGTACTAAGGTTGATTTTGGTCCCCAAGTTCTCCTGAAACTTTTGCCAAAACCGCGATACAAAACGAGGATCTCGGTCTGAAACTATACTCACTGGAACCCCATGCAACCTCACAATTTCATTCAGGTACAACCTAGCCAACTTATCCATGGAATCCTTCACATTCACGGGTAAGAAATGAGCCGATTTGGTCAACCGATCAACGATCACCCAAACGGCATCATGTCCTTTCTGAGTTCTTGGCAGTCCAGAAACAAAGTCCATCGTGATATTTTCCCACTTCCATTCAGGTATCTCAAGAGGTTGTAACAGTCCAGAGGGTTTTTGGTGTTCAGCCTTGACTTGCTGGCAAATCAGACAGCTTTGGATATATTGAGCAATCTCCCTCTTCATCTTATCCCACCAGTACAACCGTCGCAAGTCTTGGTACATCTTATTACTACCAGGATGGATCGTGTATTTCGATCGATGGGCTTCCTCTAAAATTTCTCTTTTCAGGTTTTCATTATTGGCTACCACTACTCGGTTCCTATACCTTAAAATCCCTTCAGGACCCAAATTGAAGTCAGGTAGTGCTTCCTTTTCCACCTTTTCCTTCCACTTTTGTACCATCGGATCCTTCTCTTGGGCTTCTTTAATTCGATCGAGAATAGCAGATGTCACCCGAATATTCCCAAAAGTTATTTGTTTGCCTCCCAGTCTAGGGTTCCACTCGCTAGCTGCTCCTAACATTTCCCACTCCTTGACCATTAACCCTGCTACTTGAGCCTTCCGACTTAAGGCGTCCGCTACTACGTTAGCCTTACCGGGATGGTAGTTGATCGTGCAGTCATAATCTTCTAAGAGTTCCATCCACCGGCGTTGCCTCATATTCAACTCTTTTTGGGAGAAAAGGTATTTAAGACTCTTATGGTCTGAATAAACCTCAAAGGTAACCCCGTAGAGATAGTGTCTCCACTTTTTCAGAGCAAAGACCACAGCAGCTAACTCCAAGTCATGGGTAGGGTAGTTTTGTTCATGGGTTTTCAGTTTCCTAGAGGCAAAAGCAATCACGTTCTTGTTTTGCATTAACACACACCCTAAGCCTTCCCTCGAAGCATCGGTATAAACAGTAAAACTGTCTTTCCCATTTGGTAAGGCCAAAACAGGAGCCATGGTTAACCTTCGCTTCAACTCCTGAAAACTGGTTTCACACCTAGTATCCCACACAAAACGGCTATTTTTCTTCGTTAGATCGGTTAAAGGGCCGGCCAGTTTGGAAAAGTCTTTAATAAAGCGTCTATAGTACCCAGCCAACCCTAAGAAACTGCGAATCTCAGTGGGGTTTTCTGGCCTCTTCCATTCAGCCACTGCCTCTACTTTCGCGGGATCCACTGTAATACCTTCTTTTGAAATCACATGTCCCAAGAAAGAGATTTTCTCCAACCAAAATTCACACTTACTAAATTTGGCGTATAGCCGATGATCTCTTAGGGTTTGTAACACTAGCGTCAAATGCTGCTCATGTTCCTCACGGGTTTTAGAATAGACCAAGATGTCGTCAATAAACACGACAACAAATCGGTCCAAGTAGGGTTTGAAAACCCGATGCATCAAATCCATAAAGGCGGCAGGGGCATTGGTCAACCCAAAGGGCATGACTGCAAACTCAAAATGCCCATATCTAGAATTGAAAGCAGTCTTGGGTACATCTTCTTTCTTAATAAGCAACTGATAGTAACCCTGTCGGAGATCTAACTTGGAAAAGACCACCGCGCCTTGCAACTGGTCAAACAGTTCATCGATATGGGGAAGTGGGTATTTGTTCTTAATGGTCATATTGTTTAATCCCCGATAATCGATACACAATCTTAAAGTTCCATCCTTCTTCTTAACAAATAGTACCGGAGCCCCCCACGGAGAGCCACTCTCCTGAATAAACCCACGCTCCAACAGGTCTTGCAACTGTAATTTCAACTCCTTGAGTTCAGCAGGTGCCATTCGATAGGGGGTCTTAGAGATAGGTGATGTCCCCGGTAACAGGTCAATCTTAAACTCTATCTCTCTCTCCGGAGGTAAAGTTACTAATTCATCAGGAAACACATTCGGATACTCACTTACTACAGGCACATCTTCAACCCTCAACTTATCAGTAGGAGTGTTTATAAGAAAATCTAGGAACCCTTGGGCCCCTTTATACAGAAATTTCCTAGCCCGAATACCCGAAATCAATGCAGATGAGGCTAAACTACCCCTTATATCGAGCCTTAGGGTTGCCTCCCCCGGTATACGAAATTTCACTATTTTTCTCTTACAATCAAGTTGTGCATCGTACTTAGCTAGCCAGTCCATACCCAATATAACGTCGTACCCCTTAATAGCTAAACTTATAAGATTCCCCAAAAGCTTCCTCTCTCCTACCCAAATTTCACAATTTGTATACATCAAACCAGTAATCAAACGTTGGTCCCCCGTAGGAGTACTAACTTCTAAGTCATAAGGCAAGCTAACAGGGGTTATATCAATGCCGTACATAAAATCGGGGTTAACAAAGGAATGGGTAGCACCAGGGTCGACCAAAATCCTAGCTAGACGATGAAAAACAGGGATCGTACCTTCTACAACCCCAGAGGAATCAGGGACTTGTTGTTGCTCAAGGGAGTAAACCCGAGCTGGCACCTTTGGCTTTGTCCCTTCTACCTTGGACTGTCCCGAGTTAGCCTTCGACGACTGGGTGGTTACTCTAGCCTCCCGAGGTAACACCGGACAGTTAGCTATTTGATGCTCCGCACTCCCGCAGCGCAAGCATTTCCTTTCTTTCCTCCAACAATTGTCCTCAGTGTGGTTTGGTTTCCCACAAAATCCACAGGGTCCGCGGGTAACTGAGGCCGAACTTCCTTGTGAGACGCTTCTCTGCGGGCCCCGTCCATTGTGACCACCCCTCGGTGGAGTCCCTCGTGTCATCCCCGATTGCCTTCCTCCCCCTGCTCCTCTTCCAAACTTGGGAGGGGCCCCTTTATCCCCTTGGGTCGAACTACTCGCAGAGAACCCCCGTTTTTTCACCTGAAAGTTCCTTACTTGAAGCCTGGCATTTTCAACTCGCAAAGCTTTCTCCACAGCGTCACTAAAGATATTGATCTGGGCTACCGCCAGATCCTTTTGGATTTCCACATTGAGCCCTTGAATAAAACGTCTAACTCTCCTTTGCTCCGTTAGAATGAGTTCAGGGGCAAACTTAGATAAACGAGTAAACTGGCTCTCGTACTCAGCCACCGATTGAGTCCCCTGGCGGAGTCTAATGAACTCGTCCTCCTTCTTTTCCTGGACTAGAGGAGGAAAGTATATCGCATTGAAGTCCCTCACAAAGTTTACCCATGTTCTTGGGGTTTGTTCCCGGTCCCACTTCATTCGTATCACGTTCCACCAAGAACGCGCGGCCCCTTCCAGTTGGAATATAGCGAAAGTAACCTGTCTCTTTTCTGAATAGTGTAGGGCGGCAAAAATATCTATCATTTTCTCTAACCATTTTTCGGCCACGTCCGGATCTGGCCCTCCCAGAAATTTTGGCGGAGAAAACTTCTGAAATCTCTCTAGGGCCCGATCTTCACTCTCTACTACATGGCCAGGGTTCCCAGGTTGCTGGATAGGAGGTTGGCCCTGCTATTGCACTACGTGGGCTAACAGCTCGGTCATTTGCTGCATAGCAGCAGCTATCTGGGCATTAGGGTCAACCCTAGGTTCAGGATTTGGTTCAGTCGTGGTATCCCTAGTACCCTCGTCAGTTGTGGGTTGCCTAACCCCGCGCCCGCGGCCTCGTCCACTACGAGTGCCTTCCATTGTTCTAATGTCACTCTAAAGTCGAGGTACAAAATAATATTAAAAGTGCATATAAATATAGTCATATAAGCATGATCGAAGAACCAAAATAAACACCACATAAGATATGTATACACATAGAACAGTTATACACAGAACACATAACGGTGACAAACAGTCATACATGAGCAGTCAAGCAAATATATACAAAAGTACTCCCGTGAAGCCAAAAGAGGGTCTGTCAAGATACACTGTACAACCTAGGTCCCAAAAGATACAACACAGCTAACCAAAAGCTTTTCCTAGGTATCCCTCACACGGGATCAAAACAAGGCTCAAAAACCCTAATCTAGTCCTCAACGGAGCCAACCGACTCCCCCCCCGAGCTAGAGCTAGGGGCGCCTCCCTGACCTGGAGCTCCGCCACCTGGAACTCCACCTGGCGTATTGGCGCCAATCACTCCCTGGATGAGTGCCCCACACTCATCGATAATAGCGCCGGACCGGTCTCTCACCTCCCGGACTACCCTAGTGAGGCGGTCGTTAACCACCTGCAACTGCTCTCTCAGAGCGTTCGTCCTCTCCTGCTCCATGGCCACGTTCCCCTGGAGCTCCCCAATCCTATCGGCCTGCATCCGCGTGATGCCCCTAAGCCTAAGGGTCTCAGTGCGCTCCCTGGCGGCGGCACATCTAAGCCTCCGTCGCTCAGCAAGCACTGCCACAACCACGTGGTCCGCGTAAGAATAAATCTGGCAACGCCTACAGCGGCGGGTTCGGCTAGCGGTATACCACAGCCGAATCGGACCTCCTGGTCTCTCCTGGTAGTCAATAACCCGTGGGTGCCTCTGAGGTGGCTCGTCTCCGCCCGCTCCACTAGTGCCGGCCATAACCTACAAAGAGAGCAAAGGTTTATAGCTTAGACAATATATTCATACTTAATGGCATCTAAGGACCAGGTTTGAGGTTCGCCCAGGGTAATTCTAACCTAGGCTCTGATACCACCTGTGACAGCCCCACCTTCCCCTAAGGCGTACCAAAGGGGTTAGCGGACTGCCTGCCCAGCTCTCGCCAGGACTACTAAAGCGGTAAAACATTAATTCAAGTCGTTCGGGAAACTACTAACGCGCTTAACCCAACCATCAATCAAGAAACGGAAAACAAAAGTTAAAACGTAAAGTGAATAGTGACTGCCACGTCACAATCAGCCAGAACCCAATCAAATGCAAATAACTGCTTACAATCCCGGAAAGGAATATATATACAAGCCAAGTAGAATACATGGAACATGAATACCCACACACTGTTACCAACCACATTTGTATGATTACAAGCCAAAAGGAAACATGTAAATCCAAGTACAATCAAGTTGCCAACTATTGAGGAGCTATACAAAATCTCTCAACTAGCTCTACTCAACTCATCTTCAAACTCAAAAGTCCAAAAGGTAAATCCCTGTAAGGAAAACAAAATTCACGGAGTGAGCTTTCGCCCAATGAGGTACCATCACCAAAATATACCAGGATCACATAAACACAAGAATATTCAGTCCAAATACGCACGTCAAGTAAGTAAAATCAACAACACCCAAGTGTAGGGAATAAAAGGATACGGATGGCTCTCAAGAGCCCTTTTCCTCTTTTGCCATGCTTGATCTCATCTCATTGACTCTCCGTCAATGTATACCAGGTAATCATGACCGTAGACTCCTCTTTACTCCAATTATCCGTCCACCTCACTTTCCCCTTACCGGGCCCGAACACCAAACAGTACAGAATTGGTATTACTCGAGTATACCGGAATCAAGGGTCTCATACCCAAAGATTCCCAACTACAGTCCCCATGGCTTGTCAAATGTCCCCGACCAAGTCCTTACTGGCTCGAGTCCATTGACTTCCAATGAGGTAGAGCTCAGAGTGAACAGTAAAGTTGGTATCCAAGCGATACCAAATCCAGTATAGTCAATAATATTCAAGTAATATCATAAACAGTCAAGTAAGCTTAGTATAATACCCAGTCAAGGAGGCTAGAGAGTACGAGAGTGGTAAAGTACACCCTCGCCTCACCTAGCTCAAACAATCATCACAACTAGTCCAAACCACAGAATTCACGTACAAGAAAGCCACGGAATAACAAACATGTGAGTAGTACACTCACCAAGTTTAACAAAGAAATTTCACAAGTTTTCGCCCGACGTGAGCCTCGGATCACCGGCACGCCCTATAACAATCAAGAAAGTACAATGAAAACTCAAACACAAGTCGAATACCTTTTTCTAGGAACTATTAAGGCAAGACCCAAATATAGCTTGGAAATGAAAAATACATAACATTTAGGGTTAAAAGGAGAAACAAACCCAAAACCGTTCATTTCTAATCCATCTCAACCCAACTCACAAGAATCTAATACCCTAGACACTCGGACAGCATTTCCCCTAAAATTTCAGCTTTTCCAACCTGCAAGACAACCAATAAAACTATCCAACACAACCACAAGCACCCAAACAAGTCATAAGCCATTCAATATACTTCATTAGGGTCACAATACCCTTCAATGATAGCCAATTAGAAGTTCAACAATCAACTCTAGAAAACCCCCAAATTGAAACCCTAAATCTGAAATTTTCCGCACAAGCGGAAATTTCCCGCAATTCTCTCCAATTAACGCACAAGAGAGCTATAAAACACCATTTGGAACCATCAATTCAAGCTCAATCATAATCAATCATGGAAAACAGAAAAATTCCAAGAAAAATCAGAAAATTAGGAAACTTCACTCCAATCCACCAAATCTTCCGGAAAATCACGTATATAACTACCATAAGGCACCAATTGGCCAAAATTAAAACCAAAAGATGAGTTCCAAGCAAGATACCTTAGTTCTTCAAGAAAGGTTGTAGCTTGTGAGGTTTTCTTCCAAACCAACACCACTAAGTTCTTCAAACACTCCTAGGAAGATGATTTTATGGACTACTTTGGGAATTAATCGGTTAGTTTTCAAGATTTGGCAAGAATTTGTAGATGAAAGGTTGAAGAGTTTTTCTCCTTCGCTCCCAAGAAGTTTCGGCCAAGACAAGGCTGAAATGAAGAGCTCTTGGTCAAAATTACACTTTAAATCAAGTAAGGTAAGTTTGGTCAAAAGTTAGGCAAGGTTGGTCCAACCAAAATTGGACACTTGGCACTTTGTCTTGCTAGAGTTATCTTCTTGTCTCCTCAGTATTAATTCATCTAGGTAACCTCCAATTATCTCCTAACACCTAGTCCTTAAATCCCTATATGCAATATTTAACCGAATCGGCCGAATTTCTCTCACTTAATGCACTAGCGGGTCCCACGTCCAAAATACGTTCCAAATTTCTCACGAACTACCTTATACTAGAAAAATGATTTTAAAACTATATTTACTGATAAAATGTTGATAAAAGTAATATAATAAAGAAAATAAAAAAAAAACGGGTGCACAGGAATAAAATAATAAATAAATAAATAAAATTTTTTTTTTCTGGGTTCTCACAAACATTCAACATCTCAAGTACAAAGATCAAAGCCATGTAATAGCACATAAGTGAGTAGTACACTCACCAAGCTAGCACAATGTGGTTTCAAACACTTTAGTCAAAAGAACGTTGTGCACCACCGTCACGCCCTAAAAACATGCAAACAAATACAATGAGACTCGATAACGAGTCATAAACCAAGGCCAAACATGACCCCAATAAGGTTCCATAAACATTTACAAACAATAGAGGAAACCAGAAATTAAGGGCTTTAACTAAGGCCTTGATATGAAAACCGGATTTGACCTCATAATGCGGTAATGGCACAACTCTCACTAAAATTATCGGATGGGGATGTAAGACCCACCATTTCGAAGCCAAGAAACAGAACTACAACAATGTAGAAGGTCACTCAATCCAGTTCCTAACACAACTAGGTCAAATATACGAAATACTATACCAGAATTCCCAAAACAGGTTTGCAAAACGCAGAACACTGTAATCGGTATATCTCAGTCCATACAAGTCCAAATGCCAAAATTCCAAAGGCATATGTTAGCTAAGACATTCAGCTACATTTCATCAGAAGACACCAACTTCAAAATCCAAACCAATTCCAGTCAAAATAGCCAAATACAAACTCAGTTTTCGCATTCTGATCAAAGCAGAACAGCTACAGTAATTTCGTCATAACTCACTCTACACTCATCCAAATGCCCTGAAATTTTGCAGGAACCTCCTACTCATCAATACCTACAACTTTCATGTTTTGAGAAAAGTCCAATTCGGCCTCTAACCCTATGATCCAAAACCGGACAGAATTGGGAAAAATATGAACCCTAACTTTTCATTTTCCATCCAAATCCAAAATTGATTACATTTTCTTATCCAATACACCTCATAGAGCCATTATCAGCCATTACCATTCATCATACAAGGCCACAACATCCCATTCATATTAAACCAGAAAAATTCCCAATAAAATAAAAATTCACCAAAACTCTTCAAATCAAGAAATAAATCATATATTCCTTCACTCATGCCACCATTAAGCATAATATAACCATCATTAGGTTTAGGGGAGAGGTTGTAGCATCACTTACCAAGAAACAAGGGAAAGAGAGATTGTGGACACCTTTGCTCTTCAAAACAACTTCACTACAACCCTTACTAGCACTAGAAGATATGATTTTATGGAGTGGAATCTTGTTTATTCGGTTGATTTAGATGATTTGCTAGTAGAAAGCTTGAAGATTGAAGAGTTCTTCTTCTTGCAAAAGAGTGAGAGAGAGCCGGCCAAGGAGAAGGAAAAATGAGGAAATTTTGTGAATTTTTGATATTTAATCCTTTGGTCAAAAAAGTCAAGAAAGTGAATAGTAATTCTTAAAGTCCAACCAATGAGATTGTGACACTTGTCACACTCATTAAATGCATTCCTATCTTTCTTTTCTCTCTCACATCAATCACTTCACACACACTACTTATCTCTTAACACCCGATAAATTTTTCACAGTATCCGAAACTTAACCTTATTGGCCGAATTTTTCTGAACTTTTCGCACTAGTGGGTCCCACGTCCAATATAGATTCTTAATTTTCTAAAAATTCACCAATGCTAGAAAAATCATCTTAAAACTATAACTGCTCATAAAATCCACTAAGAAAATATTTCTAAGCCAGAAAATGCAGAAAACATGCAATTAAGGGGAAATAAACCCTAGGAAAATAATTAGGGTTTTACGGGTTCTCACACCTTGCATTAGTAATTATTTGGCAAGGCATACGACTAGTAGTCGAGCCTCACATGTGCATTTTGTTTACTCGATTCTAGATGTGAAACCTTCAATTGGTTTACTTTGATTATTTTAGGGTTTCTTGGCGATTAAAGCCAATCCGAAGTGAAAACTTTTGAGGTATCTGTACTTGAACCGGTGAGTGTACCACTCCCCTCCATTGCTGTTTAACTTGATTTCTGCTCTGCAATCTGTTTAATTTGTTTGAGACGAGGGTGTACTTTATCACACTCGTTCTCTTGTCTGTTCATATGCCAATTTTGGTGTCAATCTGAATCTGTATCTGTATCTGATATCTGTATCTGTATCTGTATCTGTTCGGATGTCGTTTGGAAACTTGTAACCAACGACCTTTCTGTGACCTACGAGCTCAAATCCTGTGGCTAAGTTATTCGAGTCGGGCCGGCAAGGGCCTGGACGATTAGATAACGAACCACGGTAGTCTGTTTTGGGATCTTTGGGTATTGAGACCCTTGATTCCGGTATACTCGAGTATTACCATTTCTGTTTCTGTTGAGGTGAGCGGGCCCGGTAAAGGGGTGTTTGGTGGATGGAATTTGGTGTAAAGTGGGGTCTACGGACGTGTTGGTTCTATATACGTTGACAGAGAGTCAACCGGCTTGGATCAAGTACTACGCTGGAAAGCTGGCTCCTGAGAGCCACCTGTATCCTTCCTATTTGAGTTCTTGTGTTTACCTGTCTTACTTTATAGCGAACATGTGTATCTGGTTTGTATAACGTGAAATACCTGATTTTTCTGCTACATGTTTGGTACCTCATTGGGCGTAAGCTCACCCCCTCCTCGTTATCTTTGTTTCCTTACAGGAACCTCTTTTGGAAATCATGATTTTGAGAAGCGAGTTGAGCTAGTTAGGAAATCTTTTGTTCTTTTGTATAGCTCCTCGAGAATGAGCAAACCCTAAATGTATTTCGTTTCACTGGTTCCATTTGAATTGTAAACCTAGCGACATGTATATATGAAAGCATTTTCTCCATGTTTAAGCTTGGCGGTCTTCAATCGTTCATTTCTCTTGGGTCCTATCTCGCGTAATATCGGATTTGTGTGATTCAACTCCGTAGTCCTGGCGAGAGCTGGGCAGGCGGTCCGCTGAACCCTTTGGTTCGCCTTAGGGTGAGGTGGGGCTGTCACATCCTCAACCCTAACAAGTGGTCTGGCTAGATGCCGATCGAATCGACTTCGTAGGTGCACTCGGCTCCTCCTCAGGAGTGCCAGAAACGTCAAGGACCGCAGGCACTTGACCCTCTTCGGCCAAGTCCTGAATCACATCATCCACCAGAGCCTCGCACTCAGTCAGGATATGGTCAGTCACTTTCGAATATCTCCAACCACTCGCATAAGGCGTCCAATAGTCGCCTGAGCCTGCTCGCGGAAGGCATCAGTCCGCTGCTGCTCCTCCAAAACCGAGGCCTCCAGCTCTCGGATCCGGACTCCCTGAACTCGGAGAGCAGTTTGGAGACGCTCTATCTCCGACTGGCACCTACAATTGGCGCTACCCAATCGTCTCCGTTCATCGTCCATTGCGAGCACTACCCGATCGGGATAGGAGTAGGTCTTCTAGGAGTCGCAATGCCGGATCTTACGCGCTGGGGACCACCGATGCACTGGCCCATCGGGGCTCTCCTGGTACGTGAGCACGCTACAGACGGGCCCCTCCAGATATGGCTCGTCAGTAGGTGCGTCAATAGGTACGTCAGTAGGCGCGGGCTGAGACGGCCCAGCACCACCAGAAGCATCAGTACCCGCCATCACCTATGTTTGCAAGTAACATTGCAAAAGTAAGTACATGAGACATAGAAAACAAGCTCAAGAATAAAACCCTAGCCTATCGTATCAAGCACTCAATCTATCTAGATCAATTCACCCCTAGGCTCTGATAACACCTGTGACGACTCCATCTCCCCCTAAGGCGTACCAAAGGGTTCGGCGAACCGCCTGCCCAACTCTCGCCAAGACTCACTCACTCGTATCACGTGCATACATCCATAGACAATAAATAACATCGCAATTCAAACCTATAATGTACATCGATGCACAATCAAGATACAAAACCTCTATATGCCCAAACTGGTTCAAAATGTATACAATCCAAGTACAAATCATCCTAATCGAGTGATAGCACGAGTACAAGTCAAAAGTCAAAAGCATCAAGTCTATGCTAGTCTGTACAAATCTCATGCCTCGCTCGTACCCCTGTAAGGAAAATAAAACTAACGGTATGAGCCAAAATTCAGTGAAGTTCCAAATATCGAATTGGCCATCAAATAAAGTAATAACAGCGTGATAGTGAAATAGCGAGCAAACAAGTCAAATCAGAGAGATAACATTTCATATAGTCAAGGAATAAATGATTCACATGTCATATGTAAGGATACAGTGGCTCATATCTCGGCTCCACAACGGCTTGGTCGATTGGTAGTTGTACTCCGTCAACTTTCAAGTAGTAACTAGTCCAGTAAAACCCCACTTCACGTCAGTCTCCATCTACCGATCAACCCCCTTACCGGTGTGACAGCCCCACCTCCCCCTAAGGCGAACCAGAGGGTTCGGCGGACAACCTGCCCAGCTCTCGCCGGGACTCAGTCGATCACTTCAAGCAACCATTGGAATAACCATAAGAATAACATAATAACGATCCAATCTAAACAAAACTTATATACATAGATATCTTAAAAGGAAGTACAACCTTCGAGAATACAAAAGTTCTCAAGTCACCATACAACCAGCCCGTGCCAAGCACTAGGGCGAGAACCATTACAAAAGGAAACCAAGGGCTAGACCCAGCTAGTCTATACATGTTCTCGTCTTTGCTCGCCTTCCCCTGTTAAGGAAAACAAAACTAACGGGGTGAGCTATAAGCTCAGTGAGGTTCCGAACACATAGGTAACAAGAAGTTCAATGCATTCATTACCTATAACCAATAATTCAACACCCAATTATAAAAGAAAGCGATAAACACATTCATTAAAAGGATACGTGCTCACAAGGAGCCATTCGGTCATTCGTTCGTTCATTCATTCTCCTTTCATTCCCTTATACCTTCAATCCTTTGAAAATGTATTTTTGTATATGTAAAACCCTCGTTCATTCATTCATTCGTTCATTCATTCATTCACCAGGCTCCACCAACCTCCACCAACCTACAAGGCAATACTCGAGTATACCAAACGTTCACCGTATACCAAACGTTCACCCAGGTCCCTAATCGTCCGACCGAGTCCGCTTCTGGCTCGAGACGACCGGTGACAAAGGGCAATGGCCAGTTCAGCCAAAAGGCTTACATTCATGCACAAATAACATTTCAATCAATCAATCGTTGAAAACTTCACAATCATTTAGGCCGAGTGCGATAAAGTACACACTTGCCTAGAAAACTCGTTTTAACATTCATTGAAAGCATTTAACATGTTATCAATCATTCATACCGGCCATATAATCATGAAACATAACAAACAAGGAACACTCACCTAATACACGCAAAATAACGTCCACTTCTCAATCACCAATGAAACCTAAAATTAAACAAAGGACACATTACAATCCATCTAGCATGATTTAGATGAAATCAAGAATTACCCGACTACTCACGAGTAAATGTATAAAATGACTTTTAAAGTGTAATGATGGCATTTGGATTCGTGGACGGGAATAACTAGGGTTCATAAATTAAATACAAAACTAACTCCAAAAAGGTTATTAAGTTTCCGACAGAAAATACTTAACTAGAACAATTTATAACCCAACTCGATAGACTAAGAAATATTGTTTTCGAATTTGTTCGCGTGGTTCAAGATCAACTCATTTTCAAAGAAATATTATAGGCTAAACGTCTTCACTACAAATCATGCGAAAGGAAGACAAAATACGTTAACTTCCACACTTAAAGCCTCGCTTAAAAATAATTCACTTGTATTCTTAGGAAAGGGCGTAAAGAACATTTGGGGTTTCAAACGGAAAAGATATCATGTATTAAAAGGGTAAAACGATCACATTATTTGCCAAGCGGAAAATACGAGTTTAAATAGAAACTCAACCCTCGAACCCTTATTAAAAGACCCGATGGCATTTTCAATGCAATACGTTCAACTTGACACAAAATACATTTCCAAAACCACTTGAACTTATTCACAATACAAGAAAATAAATGGACGACATGTCCCCTTAATGTTTACATTTTCACCCTACAATCCAAAAACCCATTATTCATAGTCATTAACCAATATCACATATACAATTATCAAGCAATACAACACACTCAATAAGGCTATAAAACCCCTCAATCAAAGATAAATAGAAACCAATAAGCCAATCCTAGAAAATCCCCAAATTAAACCCTAGAACCGGAAATTCACACTACAAGCGGAAATTTTCCTAAAACAACCGCAAATAACATATAAAGAGTCCATTTAACACAATAACAATCCATCAATTCAAGTCCAATCCATGACTTTCATATAAAATCAAATAAATCCCAAATAAATTAGAAAATGGTCCAACTTGACCTAAACCCAAGAAATCATCCACAATATAGAATCTTTAACCTTCACAATCCATCAATAAACCATTATACGAACAAAACAATAATTTCCTTAGCAACTCACCTTGCAACAACTCAAGCAAAGGTAGGAACTTAAGACTTTCCCTTTAAAAGCAACTCGACCAAGAGCTTGTACCCAAATTAGATAAGAAATTAATCGGAGCAATTTGCAAAACAAACGGTTAAATCTCAAGCTTGGAGTAGAAATTTGAAAGAGCTTTTCTTGTTTTCTCTCTATGAAGCTCGGTTGAGCAGGGAACAAAAATGAAGACAAAAGCAACCAAAACCAAGATATTTATGAAGGAAACAGCCGGTCAAAGCTTCTGACCGGCTGTGACACGTCACAATCCGGCCTGATTTCCGGCCGGATTCCTGGCCGGATACAGGGCAGTAGCTACGACCATTTTTTTTCAAAACTGCACAACAATCCGGCCATCAATCCGGCCAAGAACTGGCCGGATTTCCGGCCGGATTCGGCCCTTCAGCCTTTTCGAAAAATTTTCCCTCTTTTCCAAGTTTGATTGCCACGCTCAATCGTACTTCTAACACATACAAATACATACATATCTCACACATAATTGCACATAACAACAAGGCCTTCTTTTGATTTAAAACGAGTAGGTGACAAATCGTCACTTAAACGGGAAACGAGGAAAAACCAAACACGTAGAAAATATGAAAAGTTTAGGGTTCTCACAATCTCCCCTCCTTAAGAAATTTCGCCCTCGAAATTTGACCTTCATTTGCCTTAGACGAGTCCGGGACTGTTTGGTTATCCAAAGCGTAAGCTTTTGCCGGTACACTCGTTCGTTGTCCCCTTTCGTTCGCTTGTTTCGATCTAGCTCCATCTGGTTGTGGAGTACTACCTTCACGGGACTGTCTCCTCGGACAATTGCTCACTTGGTGCTCACTGCTTCCACAGATTAAACATTTCCGTCCTTTCCGCCAACAATCATCTTCGGTGTGGTTGGCCTTTCCACAATAGGCACAAGTCAGGTGAGAAGCCATCTTTTGGCTTTCTTGAAGAATTTCCTCAGGTCCGGTTTGGCTCCCTTGAGTAGACCTTTTATCTACCGCCCCTATTGTCCATGGTGGGTAGGACAAAAAATTTGTTTTCTGCGTTTTGGAAGGGACTATCGATTCACTTGGTTCCTCACTCATACTACCAGCTACACCTCTTTTCCGAGTTTGGGAGGCTTTTACTTGTGCCTTTGCATTCTCGATTCGTTGAGCTTTTTCAAGAGCCTCCGTAAAGGTATTCACTTGCGCCACCGCTAACGCCTCCTGGATGTCCAAGTTCAATCCTTGTATGAACCGTCTTACTCGTCGCCGTTCGGTGGCTACCAGTTCCAAAGCAAACTTGGATAACCGCGTAAATTTCGTTTCATATTCGGCCACACTTAGCGTTCCCTGGCGTAGCCGAATAAACTCCTCTTCTCTCCTCTCTTGGACCAAAGGTGGAAGGTACTTTTCGTTAAATTCTCTTATGAAGTTCGCCCACGTCCAAATAGTCTGCTCTCTTTCCCACTTTGCTCTAACTACGTTCCACCATGATCGGGCCGGTCCCTCAAATTGAAACACTGCAAAGGTCACTTGCCTTTGCTCAGGGTAGTTTAGGGCTGTAAAAATATTAACCATGGCCTCTAACCATTGTTCGGCCATATCTGGATCAGACCCTCCAAGAAATTTCGGAGGATTAAACTTCTGAAACCTTTCTAAAGCCCGATCCTCTCCTATTTCAGGGTTCTGGGGTTGGTTCGCAGGTATTTGACCTTGTTGGTCCACCAACCTTGCCAAAATGTTTGTCATTTGTTGCATCGCCGCTGCCATTTGGTCTCCGGCTTCAACCCTCGGTCCTTGTACTGGTTCCGCCGATGTTTCCCTTTCTGCCCTTGGTTCCTGGGTTCGCTTAGCGCCACGGCTACTACCACGTCCGCGACTACGTCTTCCGTCCATAGATATTGTTTTCCTTTCTCTCTCTCTCTTTTTTTTTTCAAAAGTAATTTCAAGAATAAATGCAATAAGGTGACTCAAAGTAACCAAAATTGAGGCACCAAGTACACAAGTAAACATATATGCACATAGCACTCCACATATCAAGAAAATAGATGATCCATTACACAAGTACGTATCAAGTCAGGCAATTATTCATATACACACATATACATCAATGGACGTCATGTACTAAAAAGATACGGGTGAATCAAACAAGGAGGTGATGTGTCATCCCAGTCTCGGCTAAGGTAACCCCGTCCGGTCCCTCACGTCCCTTACTATTCAACCCAGATATCCCTTAACCTCTTGTACTCATTCCAGTCGAACAAAGCCTGTTCATGTTCCCACAATACAAGTCTCAAATACTTAACACCGTCTCAACTCTGAAGTACTCGGGTACGAGAATCCGAAATAAGATAATTCGCCTCTCGGGCTGGCCAGTCCAAAGAGTAAACCATCTACAATCGAAATTCCTACCAGACGTACCTATCTATGGTCCTCAAATACCACAAGACAATTTAAGGCCTATAACGTTCACAGTTCATAGCTTATACTCGAACGAGTACTTAATCCTTCATACTTATTCACCACTCAGTCCAGGCTCACTCCGCGCAGAGACCACGCGAAGCAGGCTCTGATACCAACTGTGATAGCCCCACCTCCCCCTAAGGCGAACCAGAGGGTTCGGCGGACCGCCTGCCCAGCTCTCGCCGGGACTCAGTCAATCACTTCAAGCAACCATTGGAATAACCATAAGAATAACATAATAACGATCCAATCTAAACAAAACTTATATACATAGATATCTTAAAAGGAAGTACAACCTTCGAGAATACAAAAGTTCTCAAGTCACCATACAACCAGCCCGTGCCAAGCACTAGGGCGAGAACCATTATAAAAGGAAACCAAGGGCTAGACCCAGCTAGTCTATACAGGTTCTCGTCTTTGCTCGCCTTCCCCTGTTAAGGAAAACAAAACTAACGGGGTGAGCTATAAGCTCAGTGAGGTTCCGAACACATAGGTAACAAGAAGTTCAATGCATTCATTACCTATAACCAATAATTCAACACCCAATTATAAAAGAAAGCGATAAACACATTCATTAAAAGGATACGTGCTCACAAGGAGCCATTCGGTCATTTGTTCGTTCATTCATTCTCCTTTCATTCCCTTATACCTTCAATCCTTTGAAAATGTATTTTTGTATAAGTAAAACCCTCGTTCATTCATTCATTCGTTCATTCATTCATTCACCAGGCTCCACCAACCTCCACCAACCAACAAGGTAATACTCGAGTATACCAAACGTTCACCCAGGTCCCTAATCGCCCGACCGAGTCCGCTTCTGGCTCGAGACGACCGGTGACAAGGGGCAATGGCCAGTTCAGCCAAAAGGCTTACATTCATGCACAAATAACATTTCAATCAATCAATCGTTGAAAACTTCACAATCATTTAGGGCGAGTGCGATAAAGTACACACTTGCCTAGAAAACTCGTTTTAACATTCATTGAAAGCATTTAACATGTTAACAATCATTCATACCGGCCATATAATCATGAAACATAACAAACAAGGAACACTCACCTAATACATGCAAAATAACGTCCACTTCTCAATCACCAATGAAACCTAAAATTAAACAAAGGACACATTACAATCCATCTAGCATGATTTAGATGAAATCAAGAATTACCCGACTACTCGCGAGTAAATGTATAAAATGACTTTTAAAGTGTAACGATGGCATTTGGATTCGTGGACGGGAATAACTAGGGTTCATAAATTAAATACAAAACTAACTCCAAAAAGGTTGTTAAGTTTCCGACAGAAAATACTTAACTAGAACAATTTATAACCCAACTCGATAGACTAAGAAATATTGTTTTCGAATTTGTTCGCGTGGTTCAAGATCAACTCATTTTCAAAGAAATATTATAGGCTAAACGTCTTCACTACAAATCATGCGAAAGGAAGACAAAATACGTTAACTTCCACAGTTAAAGCCTCGCTTAAAAATAATTCACTTGTATTCTTAGGAAAGGGCGTAAAGAACATTTGGGGTTTCAAACGGAAAAGATATCATGTATTAAAAGGGTAAAACGATCACATTATTTGCCAAGCGGAAAATACGAGTTTAAATAGAAACTCAACCCTCGAACCCTTATTAAAAGACCCGATGGCATTTTCAATGCAATACGTTCAACTTGACACAAAATACATTTCCAAAACCACTTGAACTTATTCACAATACAAGAAAATAAATGGACGGCATGTCCTCTTAATTTTTACATTTTCACCCTACAATCCAAAAACCCATTATTCATAGTCATTAACCAATATCACATATACAATTATCAAGCAATACAACACACTCAATAAGGCTATAAAACCCCTCAATCAAAGATAAATAGAAACCAATAAGCCAATCCTAGAAAATCCCCAAATTAAACCCTAGAACCGGAAATTCACACTACAAGCGGAAATTTTCCGCAAACAACCGTAAATAATGTATAAAGAGTCCATTTAACACAATAACAATCCATCAATTCAAGTCCAATCCATGACTTTCATATAAAATCAGATAAATCCCAAATAAATTAGAAAATGGTCCAACTTGACCTAAACCCAAGGAATCATCCACAATATAGAATCTTTAACCTTCACAATCCATCAATAAACCATTATAACAACTCAAGCAAAGGTAGGAACTTAAGACTTTCCCTTTAAAAGTAACTCTACCAAGAGCTTGTACCCAAATTAGATAAGAAATTAATCGGAGCAATTTGCAAAACAAACGGTTAAATCTCAAGCTTGGAGTAGAAATTTGAAAGAGCTTTTCTTGTTTTCTCTCTATGAAGCTCGGTTGAGCAGGGAACAAAAATGAAGACAAAAGCAACCAAAACCAAGATATTTATGAAGGAAACAGCCGGTCAAAGCTTCTGACCGGCTGTGACACATCACAATCCGGCCGGAATCTGGCCGGATTTCCGGTCGGATACAGGGCAGTAGCTACGACCATTTTTTTTCAAAACTGCACAACAATCCGGCCATCAATCCGGCCAAGAACTGGCCGGATTTCCGGCCGGATTCGGCCCTTCAGCCTTTTCGAAAAATTTTCCCTCTTTTCCAAGTTTGATTGCCACGCTGAATCGTACTTCTAACACATACACATACATACATATCTCACACATAATTGCACATAACAACAAGGCCTTCTTTTGATTTAAAACGAGTAGGTGACAAATCGTCACTTAAACGGGAAACGAGGAAAAACCAAACACGTAGAAAATATGAAAAGTTTAGGGTTCTCACAACCGGGCCCGCACGCCACACGAAACACTGGTGGTAATACTCGAGTATACCGATTAGTCGAGGAGATAACACTCCACTCAACATTACAAATTACCCAGGGGTTCGTTATCTAATCGACCAGGCCCTTGCCGGCTCGACTCGATTAACTAGCCACAAGGTTTCTGGAATTCCATGTAGGATATATCTTATGGGCATATATAGCAAATCAAGTGCAATCGATGAACAGGTACAAATCATATTAGGGTAAGTGCGATAAAGTACACTCTTACCCTATCAAATCACTTATTTAACATGTAATCACATAGATCAAATATGAAACACATATTTCCAGCGCCATCGGATATTCAGAAGCACTCACCAAAAAGTAGTGCCTCAAGTAATCACGCCCGAATTATTCTCCAGGTTTGGAGTCCAAATTTGCGATAAAACTCAGTTTAAGAACTTTGAAACATGACTAAGATTTGAAACTTAGACATCTCGTTCAATAAGAATCAAGTAGTTGAAATTCGATTGGAGAATATTCGTGAAACACTTGCTCGCTTTTCAAACTGAAAAATTTTGTAGCATGTATACTTGGAAATAACGTTTGAGTCGAAAGTGCAAGGAAAACGGATTTATAGTGATTATTACTGCGTTTCCTAAGGGTACAAGTTTGGCTAGGTTCTAACGTATAACCCTCAATAAACAAAGTAGCAAATGTCCTAGATGGTTCAAGTGATATTCATTTACCAACTTTACTCAAGTCGCAAGTATATTTCTTTAGTTCTCGAGCGCAAATTTGGGCAGCACGCCCTTTGTATTTACCTAATTTTCCAGTCATTTATGACTTCATTATTTTCCTCAGCCAATCCCAAATTCATACACAATATAAATTCATCACAATAGCCATTCAATAGGCTCAAAGTCATTCAAGTACAAGAGTTAACTAGGAAAATGAACTTTTAACTATGAAACCAAAAGGCAGATTCGTCGTCATTTGGCGTATTGGACACAACCAATGCTACGCTTATCGGATTGGGTTACAATTTATACCGTTTTGAAGCTAAGACAAAGGGCTACACTTTTGATGAAGACCACTTAGTCCAAATTCTAGTGTAACCTAGTTAAATTCCCAATTCACAAAACCATATTTCGACTAATAGGCCAGTTAACCATGCTACCTTCAAATGGCCATATCTCAAGCTACCAAAGGCCGTTCAAGATGTTCTTGGAGGCGTTGGAAAGCTAAGGCATAGTACTAAAACTTTCATATTTTGGCTAGAAGCTAGTCGAGTACGTATCAAGTTGAACAAATGCAACCAACTTAGTGTACTGTCAAAACTGTCCACTGACTTTACACCTATGGCAGTCAAGGTATTTTCATCTTTTCACAGGCTACGTTGCTCCAATTGAACTGAAATTTTTTAGACAACCATAAAATATCATTATCTACAACTTTCATGTTTTGTACTAAGCCTAATTCAGCCTCTAACATAATGAAATGGAACCAGGCAGAACTGAAGCTACAATTTCCAGAAATCTGGGATTTTGTTATAGTCAAGCTATAATTCACATTTTTACCTTAAAACTATCACTACTTTCTCCTTTACAGGATTATATACCATATATACACATCATATAACACCTAACCCACAAGAAACCCTAACTCAAAAGTTATCCATCTAATCATCAAAACCATTTGAAACAAGCATCACGAGCACAATTCTAACATTAATACCCAACTTAATCATGATTAATGGAGAACGAAAGGTTGATTAGCCATTATACCTCAAGACAAGAGCTTGCAAGAATGATCCTCCACCTCTCCTTGAAATTTTTGGTTCCTTAAGCTTCCCAAGCTTCCAAACTAGTGATTAATCGGTTTAGTTTTTCTTGTTTGCACTCAAAAGGTTGGATTCAAGGTAGAAAATTGAAAACTCTCTTCACTCTCTTGCCTCTCCTTGCTCTCGGGCAAAACAGAAAGAAAATGGTGGAAAATGAACTCAAATGGAAGATAAGAAGGTGAGACTTTGGCTTGGTCAAGGAACCATAGGTGGCTGACATTTGTCACCACCAAAACCAACTAAAATTTTATTTTCTTTTCCTTGCATTTTGGGTCAATAATTTCGGTTCTAAGGCTGAGGATGAGGGAGATATTTTGCAAAAATATCAAGGGTATGTTGTGGTAGGAAAGTGGTGGTGAAGTGGTGGGTTCAATCGGTAGTGATCGATACCCGTCGGTTTGAGCCGATTTCTTAAATCGCGTATACTAGGGTTTTTACCTTCTATCACTAACTTATTATTATCACTTCTAATCATATAATATTTTCGCATCCAAAAGTCACTCTTACCTGCCAAATTTGATCCTCACTCCGTACCAAATAGTCACACTACGAAAAAACGTGAAAACCCTAATTCGCTCTAACTTGAAAATGGACAACAAAAACCCTTACTTCTATATTCATTTACACTTATTGTGGGATGATTGGGTAGTAGGGCCATCATAAATGAATAATTTCTAAATAAAAGGGCATTTTAAAGAAAAATATAAGGAATTTGCAAGTCCTCACAGTCAATGTTTCTTACCTAGGAGAAGGATTATAAAATATGTTCAAAAAAATTGAACTTAAGGTTTGGTTTTAATGTTTTTTAAAAGCAGTGAACATCCTTTTGAGCATAATAGTGTTCAAATTTTATATTTTTAATGATCTTATTGATGACTCCTTTTTGAAAAATGTTTTCAAGGGCCTAGTAGAGGCTACTATGCAAACCTTTTAAAGGTTGCACCATGCTTTTCAAATATTTTGAAATCAAAATTTGCAGAATTATACATGACCTAGAATGGTTTAAAACATCCATTGAAGAACTTGACCTTGAACTTAACCATTTTCCAAAAGCATTAAAGATGAAATTATAAGAAGGTAGAGGGACATTTTATTGTACAAATGAAAGGGGATAAAGGTTGAAAACCTATATTGAATATGGATTTAATACGCATGAGTCAGTTATAGACGTTAAGGATCCAACATTAGAAAGTCCAATAAGTAGATTGCCTAACTAGTGACTACAACTTTAAACAACTTCTACCACATCTCATTTATTTTTGATTGAGTCCTTCTGAAATCACTAGCATCTTCATTTTCTTGTTTTCTCAGTTTCGGTTGTCTTTTGAATCTTTGGTTTGTCATTGTCCTTGTAGGTAGCCATGGTTCCTCGCAAGTTTTAGGGGGTGAAAAAACTAAGTTATCTCTATTAAAGATCAACCTACGGTTATGGAAGATCATAAGCATATCAAAGAATGTTTCTTTACTCTCTTTCGTGTTTGATTTTTCTTTAAGATTGAGAATAATGTTAAGTTTTAAAGTGGGAAAGAGGAGTAGAAAACTACTCATGATTGTTGTACTCGTGTATGTGTTTTTGAATCTTGAGTGTCTGCTCAACTGATCATACTACGCGTTTTTGATTAAAGATCATTATTGAATTTTTTAAGCTTTTGCAAAAATTATTCAAATACTTCTAATATTGCTTCTTCTTGAATTCTAACTTAGCTTTCATTTATGATTGACCCATGATAATTTAGCACAATGAGTTGAGTGCTAGTTGTGTACTTGATGAACTTGGTGTTAATGTTGTCTCTGTTACGAATGTTTAAGTCTTTGAGAACTAACAGCCATGTTCTTGAGTGAATTGTGAATTCTTAAAATAAGATCATTTGAATTTAATCATTCAATACACCTTAGAACTTTCTTTTATTACACATTAGAAAATGTCTTAGACAGTGAAGCTTGATCTAGAAAATGGCAAAAGGCATTCTTTGAACCTTTGGAATTTTACTCTTTCACATTAAATCACTATTATCTCTTTTAAGTCATAATGTGAAGATTATCCATTCATTTCACTTTTTGACCAATATCTTAGACTAGCATTACATGCTTCAAAAGTATGATTTGAATTAAATTAATTCTTTATTGTCTAATTAGTAAAAACATTATAAATATTATGAGATGTCTACTAAAAACATAGAAGTTTGCATGATCTTAAATACATAACCATAAGGAACTTGATGAATATATAAACATACACATCCTATAGATTTTATGATGTAAATATAATTACTGTTTGATTTATGAGTTAATTGATTCCTCTCTTGATTTAAACTCTTCGATTGTTAATGTTATAATTGTTGAGATGATCATTTTGAAGTTTGAGATAGATTTTCAGTTGGCATTATTCATGAGATTGTCTTTCTTTTTTATTTTTATTTTCTCTAGAATGATCAAAGGTTAAGTTTCGGAGTAGTTGATAAATTCATAAAATACAAGTAAACATTGTTTTATCGTATATTTAATTCACTATCATATGATTTATGATATTTTGGGTGCAATCTCCTAACAAACACCATTAACAAGACCCATGGATTCGTTACAAGTTGGTTCTTCTCTGCTGTGAATCTAGTTGCCACCAAGGGTTCGAGTGTTATGTATCTTCACATTCTCATTATTTTCAAGTCAAGAGTAGCCACCAAGGAGTCGAGTGTTATCTATATTCACATCCTTATTGGTTCTGAGTCAAGAGTTCCAGTAACTTGTTCAAGTGAACCTTTAAATGTACAAAAAGCATTAACTCATGCAAAATGGAGGGTTCAATGGGACTTTGGATTCACTTGGAAAAAGGTCATCGAAAACATCCATTTGGGTGTGTAAAGTTGTATGGATGAATGTTCAAGCATCCTTGTGAAGAAGAAAATGTTATTCAAAGTAAACTTTTCAGATTCGTGATTCGATTCGTGACCCTCCATCCCATGAATCTCCTTGCAGATGCCATTGCAGTGGAGATCTGACTCAAACTTCTGCTTCAACTCTCGTGCCAATTTCATCGGACCAGTTAGAGTGTTTTCTACTTTTTTTCTATCTGTTTTTAATGTGTTTTCGTTTGCCGATTGTTAGTTTTGTTAGCAATTGCGTCATTTTCAATTAACCAGCCAATTTTCTTAGTTTTGGGCCACTTGTTTAGTCATTATCTAGAATAAGTGATGTAATCTATGTCTAATTAGGATTTGTCATAGATAAGTTAAGTAGATCCTAGTCCAATTTGGATTTGGGTTAGTTATGTTTTCTAGTCTATAAATAGGTCTTACTCTTAGTCATAATCGAAAGCATATTTTGATGAATAAAATTTGAGAGCTTTCTCTTAGTTTCTTGTGAACTATTCTTGAAAGCATCTCAAATGTGTCTTGGCATCTTCAACTGGACTTCACAATAAAGAATCGCACTTGATTGTGGCATCTTCTATCTTATACCAAGGTTCTTCAATTATTCTTTCACGTCAAGTTGAGATAATATTAAGTTTCGCGTGTTAGGGTACTTGTTGGGTCAATTTTTTTCACAACCCAGACTTGTCCATGAAATAATCCTGTGGCTTGCCTAGATGTCAGGTCTCGTTGTCCTCAGTGAGGTTCGTATCAGTTGACACTAGAGTTTTGGATTATGGTAACAAGTTATATCCCTTTTTTTAATGTTTGAGTCTAGTTTTTTGTCTTTGCATTGAGTCATTTTTGTCTCTTATTCAATTTCATGATTCATGTCATCTTGTCGATCCTGAGTTTTGCTTTCATAATTTGTATCATTTCTTGTGTTTCCTTGTTGGTTCGTAAATCTGTCGAAATTTCTTCCTTGTCTCGTGTCGCTTATAAAAAGTTTCCATCACAGTTCATCACTACTGTTCATCATCACTATTCATCTGTGGTTACTGTTCATTCAAAAAAAATTCTATTTGTTTGTTTTTGTTCATGATTCTATGGCTGTTTGAAATTGTTCATGATTGTTCAAACAAAAATAACAAAATTGTGCTTGATCTTCTTGAAATCTAGAAGTAAAGGCTACGTATGTTTATCAACAGCAAAAAGGAAACCAGCCACTTCTTGGAAAAAGGAAACAACCGCAACCTAACTTTCATTTCCTAATCCGAAATGATTTGCCTAATCCAGCCTAGTTTCACATTTCTTTCCTAAAAGAGGTTGGATTTGCACAAAAAAGGAAACTAAATCTTAATTCTAGTGGGAAAAAGGAGTATAATTTGAATTTTGTTGTCTCAAATTATCCAAACCAAATTCAAATTCACCCTGCCCAGCTGCGTAACTTAATTTTGTGCCTCATGTTCCTTTAGCTTGTCTAGGGTTTCTTTCCTAAAATTTCCAGCAGTATGAATCTTTACTTTTTCAGCGATGTTTAATTTGATTCTTGAGTCCATTTTTTAGTCAACTCAGTCTTTTAGTGTCAAGTTCTATTCTGTGAAGTTAGCTAAATTGTGCTCTTTCTTAAGTAAAGTTTGTCGAGTCAAAATTCAGCTTTGTTAAATTAGGAAAAGTCTAATTGTGCTATAGTCTTATTGGTTTTTGATTGCTGGTTGCATTGAGATCATTAGAGTGAGATCATTAGAGTGATTTGAGCATAAACACGTGAGTTGAGTGAAACACATTGCGTGAGCTTGTGTGTTGTGAGGTGTTTTTCACTCTAATGTTGTTTTGCAAGTTAAAATGTCTGCCAAAAGAAATTCCAAGCAAATTTAAGTTAGCTTACTAAAGGAAGAAGAGGATTGACATATGGCCAAATTTTATTGGCATCTTACATCTAATCTTCAATCAAAGAAGGAGGAAAAAAGATTGGAGAGTTTCAAATCCAATTATTCATGTGGAACATATCAAAGGTATGAATGGAAAAATGAAAGAGAGGAGCCAAGAGGGTTTCAAGGTGCTGGTTTTTCTAGCATTAAGAAGTCTAGCACAATGAAATAAAGCCAGTTGATACTAAGCTATTGGTAGACTCCACCATAGACAAAATTCACCATATATTGGAGACCAGTCAAGTACCTTATCTTGATCAATGTAATCAAGTGAAGGTTCTGAATAGCTACAATCGAGATATGAGTCTTATAGAGAAATCTATTGAGCCCATTGTTAATAAAGGAGAATCTCATTCTGTTCCACTATTTGATGAGGATGACTTTGAAGTGAATCCAATTGTCGAGCATGATCAAGAAGTGCCTGAAGTTTAACCTACACTATCCAATAGTCAAGGGCTAGTTGGAGAGGATTTTTGTGAGAAAAAGACGGTAAAAGAGGAGAGTGCAAGCAATGAGGTAAAATTTGAGAGTGAAAAAGAGGTAAAAGTTGAGGTGATGTCAAAGGAAAATGATCGGTGAAGATTCAAGTCAGACAAATGAAAAGGAAAAGGAGCTGAGTATGCATGTTAAAGCAAATGAGAGTGAATTAGTTTCGGAAATTGAGTTTGTACTTATTACTAACCATCTTTATTTTGTTTTATCTAGTGTATCTGTTGATCTTTGGCAATGTTTAAAGAAATAAAGATACTGAATCATCGAGAAATCATATTGGTGTTATGAAGGTTAATTCATTTGTGAATGCTATTGATCAATGGCCTATTGCACTGATTACACATGGTAAATTGTTAGTTGATCAATTAGCCATTGACAAGGTAAGTTTCCTACCTAAAATTCTTGGTTATTATGGTGACATTGAAGAGCTTAGCTCACCTATGGCAGTATTAATTCTTCATAATGTGTTTTTTGATGGGTTTAATTCCAACTTTGATGTTGAGAGTTCTTTGTGCATCGCAAAGGATACGTTTTTTGACTTGTTAACACATGGTGAAGTGCTTGAGTTAATTGGAATTGTCTTTATGGTGGTCTACATGTGTAATCATCTTTGGTACATTAAGTTTATGTTTATTTTTCTGTTTGATAAAGCTATTTATTTGCATTAACATTCATATGCTAATTTGAGTCATTTTTAGAGCCACATTTATCCTAGTTATCAGAGTCTAGTTTTGCATTCCTTATGTTTTAGTGGTCTTGGTTGTGATGCCCCCACTTCTCCCTAAGGCGAACCAAAGGATATCCGCGGGGCGCCTTAGGGAGAAGTGGGGGTGTCACAGTTGGTATCAGAGCGCTAGGTTAGAGATCTATATGGGAGACATATTAGATACTCTACCCTTAAGACCTGAGACCGGAAAATTAAGTTATACCTTAAGTGGTACTTGTGGCAAACTAGTGACTAGGTTAGGCATGCATTAGTGGCATCCGAGCGAGCTAGTGATTACGTTCCTAACCCGAAAAGTGTGATTATTTTGCAGGGATGGATAATGGAAATGGGACTCCGGCAGCTAACGGGAATGACTATGCTAATGGTCACGTAGAGCTTCCTAGGCCTATTTACTACTGATCCCTTGGTGGAGGGGCTCGAGTGCGCTACTCACCCTCTAGTAGTTACCCTCGATGTTCGTGTAGGTTGACTTTTGCCTACCCGAACCACGTTGTACTGGCCTTGGACGACGAGCGTCATTAGTTGGTGAATGCCAACTTGGACTTACAGGCAGAGGTAGATGAGCTGAGGTAGATGGTTAGCGCTCAGGGGGAGCGGATTGTGGAGCTTGAGGAGGTTATAGAGGGCGAGGTGGCCACATCTGCAGTCGTTCGTGAGGAGCTCCAGAGTACTAGGGCTCGACTTACTAGTTTGAGGAAGGAGGTCCGTGATCAAGCTTCCAGGATCTTGACTGATGCTACCAGGCTAGTGGATGAGGCGATGGATCTAGTCCAGAGCTCTGAGGAGGAGGAGGATCCTGAGGAGGAGGTTCCGCTCAGTAGTCCTATTGAGGACTAGGTGTTTAGTCATTGACCTTTTGACTCTTTTGACCTTTTTGACTGGTACAGTTAAGATTAGTTGGGGTGATGCTAAGTGCTGAGACCATTGTATTTTGTATGACTATGTGGCCTACTTTTGAGGCAGTTGCTTTTACTTTAGTCTTCTATGACTAAAAGTACTTTATGGCACCTGTGTGCTATATTTTTGTGATTTCCCCCATGACTTGCTAATTGTATGAACTTGACATGCTAATGAATGTAAATTACTGCTATTTCCAATATTTTTTTGATTGGTTCCTACTTTCTACTTTGCATCGCATAATTGATTTATTTCTGCACTAGGCACGCCTAGGATATGGAAAGACGAAGGAGTGGTTGAGGCCGTGGGCATGGGACTAGACAGGCCCAACCTCATGGGAATGACCAGGGATCGGCAACTGGACAGACCCAGGGACAGGAAAATATTGAGGGAAATCAAGTGGCTATTGCCATTAATAGGATGACTGATATCCTAGAGCGCTTAGTTGATAGACAAGGTCCTGGACCATTTAGCCAACCTAGGGGACAGGAAAGAGGAGAGGATAGAGCCTTAGAGGGGTTCTTAAAGTTTAACCCGCCTAAGTTTCTTGGTGAACCCGATCTCGAAATAGCGGAGAATTGGTTACAGAGGATGACCAACATATTCACCGCTCTAGACTATACTGAGGATAGGCGAGTGAATTTTGCTGCTTTCCAATTTGAGGGATTGGCTCGTGTTTGGTGGGACATGATAAAAGCGAAATGCGAGAGAATCCAACCCCCTTGGACTTGGGCGAACTTCCAGAGAGAATTTAATGAAAAGTTCCTTCCACCCTTGATCCAAGAAAAGAGAGAGGATGAATTTATTAAGTTGAAACAAGGAACCTTACTGTAGCGGAGTATGAAGGAAAATTCACTAAACTTTCTAAGTATGCCTCTGAGCTGGTAGTTAATGAGCGGAGAAGGATAAGACAATTTGTACAGGAGTTGAATGTGGAAATTCAGGAGGGCCTGACCGCTGCCCAAATTTCTACATTTAGTAAGACTCTAGATAAGGCACAGAGGGCTGAGAGTGCAAGACTACAAGTGAGGGACTTTCACAATAGAAAAAGGAATTTTTCTAGCCATACTTCTGGGCAGACCAGTAAGAATACACAACCTTCCAAAATAGGAAGAGGAGCGGGAGGAATAAGGACTGCTGGAGTTTCAAGGGGAGCTCTATCTAGAGGAGGTCGTAGTGGGCCGACCCAAGCTAGGGGAGCGCCATCTACTGGTTCGGCGGTGACCCCTCAAGTTACTTGTGGGTACTGTGGTAAATCCAACCACTCCGAGAACGACTGCTGGAGAAAGTTGGGGAAGTGTTTGTTTTGTGGTAGTGCCGAACATCATGTCGTAAATTGTCCAAAATCATCAAAAATAGGAAGTAACACCCAGAGGCCAGAAAAGTCAACTTCTAAGCAGGTCAGTGCTGGAGGAAGTCGACCGAAAGTGCCGGCTAGGGTTTTTGCACTGGACTATCAACAGGCTCCTGAGGCGATTGAAGTGGTTGAAGGTACAATTCCAATCTTTCATTGTTTAGCTAGGGTTTTAATTGATCCGGGTGCAACACATTCTTTTGTAAACCCTAACTTCATGAGTGGAATAGACTTGAAGCCAATTAAGTTACCGTATGACTTGGAAGTTAAAACACCTACTGGAGATCAAAGTTTAATTGCTAGCCTAGTGTATAGAAATTACGAAATCTGTGTTGGGGAACGAAAATTGTTGGCCGACCTGATAAGTTTTGCAATTAAGGGATATGATGTGATTTTAGGAATGGATTGGCTAGCCCGTTATAATGTCCAGTTGAACTGCCGAATAAATATTGTAGAATTGTGCATTCCAGGGAAGGCAACCCTGAAGTTGGATGTAAGGGGTAAATTGGCTTCGTCTGCACTTATATCAGGGATTCGGATTAGAAAATTATTAAGTAAGGGACCCCAAGGCTACTTGGCCTTTCTAATCAACACTCTTGGTGATAAGGTGAATTTGGAGGACATGCTTATAGTGAAAGACTTTCCAGATGTATTTCCTGAAGAATTAGAGTTTTTACCCCCGGAACGGGATATAGCTTTTAAGATTGATGTGATTCCGGGAGTAGTACCAATCTCTAAGACACCATATCGGATGGCACCAGCTGAGTTGAAAGAGTTGAAAATGCAACTGCAGGACTTGTTAGAACGGGATTTTATACGGGAAAGTGATTCGCCATGGGGAGCCCCAGTTCTGTTTTTTAAGAAGAAGAACGGGAGTTTGAAACTGTGTATAGACTATAGAGGCTTGAATGATGTTACGATCAAGAATAAGTACCTATTGCTCCACATTGATGAGTTATTTGACCAATTGCAAGGGGCGATAGTATTCTCGAAATTGGATTTGAAACAGGGTTATTATCAATTGAGGATTTTGGAGAAGGATATACCCAAGACTGCCTTAAACTCGAGGTATGAACACTTTGAATTTTCCGTGATACCATTTGGATTAACAAATGCACCTGCTACTTTCATGGATCTAATGCATAGGGTTTTTAAGCCTTATTTAGATTAATTTGTGGTGGTCTTCATTGATGACATTTTAGTGTATTCTAAGAATGTAAAAGACCATGAGAAGCATTTGAGAATTGTCTTACAGATTTTGAGGGAACACCAGTTATATGCTAAGTTCAGCAAATGTGAATTCTGGTTGAGGGAAGTGACTTTCTTGGGACACATAATTTCTAAGGATGGGATTAAAGTAGATCCAGTTAAAGTTGAAGCTGTTTCGAAATAGAAACGACCGAAAAACCCTACTGAGGTTCGGAGTTTTATTGGATTAGCAGGGTATTACCGGAGATTTATCCAAGATTTTTCTAGAATTGCTGGACCCATGACTGAGTTGACCAAGAAAAGTGAAAAATTTATTTGGAGTCTTAAGTGCTCAGAGAGTTTCCAGGAATTAAAAAGACGCTTGACCAGAGCCCTAGTGTTAGCTCTACCCAATGGAAATGATAGTTTCATGGTTTACACCGACGCCTTTAAGGAAGGATTGGGATGTGTTTTGATGCAAAATGATAAAGTGATAGCGTATGCGTCTACAAAATTGAAACCACATGAAGGGAATTATCAGACTCATGACTTGGAGTTGGCAACAGTGGTATTTGCTTTAAAAAAATGGAAACACTATCTATATGGAGTGACATTTGAGGTTTTTACTGATCATAAGAGCCTTAAGTATATATTCTCACAAAAGGAACTAAATTTGAGGCAACGTAGATGGATGGAATTTCTGGAAGATTATGATTGTACGATTAAGCACCATCCCGGGAAGGCCAATTTAGTGGCTGATGCTTTGAGCCGTCAAGTACAAATGGCTGGATTGATGATTAAGGAACTACACTTGTTGGAAGAAATCAGTTATTAGAATTCTCGATTGAAATTGAGGAAGGTCATTTTGGGGAATATTGTAGTGAATTTTGCTTTGTTGGAGTGTATCAAGGGATCTCAAGAATAGGACACTGAAGTGCGAAAATGGTTGGAAAAAGTTAAAAGGGGAGATAAGTCAGATTTTAACTTGGGATCAAATGGTGTATTGAGGTTTCGGAATTAGATAGTAGTGCCAAAGGATGAAGGACTTAAGAAGGAAATTTTAGAAGAGGCACACCGATCGAAGTTTACGGTACACCCTTGAGGGAATAAGATGTACCAAGATTTGAAGAGTCACTATTGGTGGGAGAATATGAAAAAGGAGATTGCCCAATTTGTCCAGACCTGTTTGGTTTGTCAACAAGTTAAAACCGAACATTAGAAACCATCAGGACTTTTGAAACCTTTAGAAATACCTGAGTGGAAATGGTAGAATATCACTATGAATTTTGTATCCGGATTACCAAGGACACAAAGGGGCCATGATGCTATTTGGGTGGTAGTGGATAGACTGACCAAGTCGGTTCACTTTCTGCCGATTAATATGAAATACCCATTAGAAAAATTAGCCAAGATGTACATGGATGAGATCATCAGATTACATGGAATTCCCGTGAGTATTGTGTCTGACAGAGACCCAAGGTTTGTTTCGAAATTCTGGCAAAAGATGCAAGAGATGTTGGGGACAAAACTGAACTTTAGTACTACTTATCATCCTCAGACCGACGGGCAATCTGAGAGGACAATTCAGACTCAAGAGGACATGTTGAGGACCTGTGTTCTAGATTTTGGAGAAAGTTGGAGTAAATATTTAACCTTGGTGGAATTTGCTTATAACAATAGTTTCTATTCTTCTATACAAATGGCTCCGTATGAAACCCTTTATGGTCGGAAGTGTAGGTCTCCAATTTGTTGGGATGAAATAGTGAAAGAAAGATCTTAGATCCGACTACAGTATCTTGGATTGAGGAAGCTAATGAAAAGGTAAAGTTGATATGTCAGAGGATCCAAACCGCCCAGAGCCGTCAAAAGAGCTATGCCGATAATCGGAGAAAGGATCTAGAATTTACTGTTGGAGATCTAGTGTTTCTCAAGATTACGCCTCTGAAAGCAAGTTTGATGTCTGGGAAAGGAAAGAAATTACAACCGAGATTTGTAGGGCCTTATAAGATTATCCAGCGTGTGGGGAATGTGACATACAAGTTGGAGTTGCCACCAAGTTTATCTCGAATCCATAATGTATTCCATGTGTCCATACTTAAGAAGTATCATCCAAACCCTTCACATGTCTTACAACCGGAAAGTATCGAGATTGATGAGACATTGACCTATGAGGAGAAACCGGTTAAGCTTCTGGATGGGAAAGTGAAAGAGTTGAGAAATAAACAGATACCGTTGGTGAAAGTTTTTTGGAGGAACCATGGGCTAGAGGAAGTGACTTGGGAAATCGAAGAAGCAATTCGAGAAATGTATCCAGACCTATTCACCAATCAAGGTAAATTTCGAGGACGAAATTTTCTTAAGGGAGAGAGGATGTGAGGACTGGAAAATTTATTATTTTAAATTCCATTTCAAGCTTATTTATTTATTTACATGCCATTTACTCCGAATAATATTTTCTAGTCTCTTAAGACCCAATTATATGGATCTATGGTTTAATTATATTTTTTACAGTGACTTGTCTCAAAATTTAATTTTTGAAAGCTCGTTAAGTGAGAATAGTGAATATGCGATTGGGGATTTTAGTTGATTTGGAAATACAATAAGTTTGAAAAATTAGAGACTTACACATAAGCGTTAAAATAAGTATTTTTATGTTTAAGTACTAAAGTGATAGTTATTAGTATTACCGTTATAAGAATTTCTTGAAAGTTTCGTTTTATCGCGCTTAAATTGGAAATACGCGTTTTCACATGCGTGATTTAATTAAGGGACTTTAGACCCTTATTTTGGGACAAGTAAGAGTACAAGTGCATTAGAGGTTTAGTGCACTAGTGAAATAAACTCGAGAGGAATCGAGCACAAAATACGCGTGAACGCGCACTATTGAAGAGTTGACTTTTGGACAATTGTGGACTACACATTTAAAGCCAAAGTTTGAAACTGACTCGGTGAGGAAATTCCTCATTTTGGAGCTAAATCCTTAACTAATCTTGGTTTGGGACTTGTACTCAAAATTCTTGGTGTAATTACCTACCGAACCTATTTTAGAATGTTTATTAGATCTTGTCTACTCCAATGAACCATGTTTGAGGAAATTTCCTTGGCCAAATGCTTGAAAACGAAAAAACAGAACTCCAAGGCAGATTTACCTTGGAACTCCTTGGGACTTTAGTGGTTTGGTTAACCGGCTTCCCATGTGTATTTTTCTATGAAATTTTACAAAGGAGTTGCCCTTATATGGTAGTGTAATACTGCTAATTTTGGTGCTATTCCTAGGCCGTTTCATTGCTCAACTAAACTTCCAAAATTCATGATTTGAATTTGAAAAACCCTTGTTTAACAAGGAAATTTGGGTAACTTTGAGCTATCGTATCTTGGTGCTCAAAACTTTAATTCTCATTTTACTTGTTCCATTTTAAACTTGGATTACAACTCTAATAGAGTTCCAAATTTCAAAGACTAGTTCTAATTGAGTGAATTTTATCAAATTTTCAAAGTTGGCAGAAAATCAACTTAATTCCGTCTTGATAACTCAAGATAGTGATTTCGAGCCAATTTTTGAATATCTTCTACTTGGATTCATGGAAAGAGGTCTTCTAGAAACTTTCAGTCTTTGAAAGATGATTCCAACAGTACCAAGTTTTCCAATTTTGGACATTCCAGGAGTGAGTTATGATTTTTCAAAGATTGCACCAAAAATAAAAATTTTGGCTATTTGAAAGAAATCCGTGCGGGAAACTGTTCACCAAAATCCGGCCTTGAATCCGGCCAGTTATTGGCCGGATAGTCCGCAGGATTGGTGTTGGAATTCAAAAAAAAAGGAAGTTGGTCTCTGCCAGGAATCCGGCCAGATATCCGACCAGAACCTGGCCGGATTGTGACGTCACCTGTCCTGTTCCAATTTCGGTCGTTCGTTTCGAAAATATTATTTAACGTGTACTTGTTCCTATCCAATGAATTTAAGGATAATGATCCGTTCTACTCGAGTTTTGTGACCCTATTGAGTCTCAATTTTCAAAAGAAACCAAGGCTCATTTTTGAGATATATTCTAATATCGTACTAGTGTACGACCTTCCTTATCATTTGGAATTATCCGTAATAGCCATCATTAATTGCTCAGACACACAAGAGGAATCTCAAGAGAATCCCACGGTGGACGCTTGAACTTCGAGTGCCGTTTCTTCTTGTTTACTTGGTAAGTGTCAAGTATGTGTTACTTGAACTCCTGTGAACTCGATACATGTTTACTTGTTATTGATACTTTAGATTTTGAAACTTGAGACGAGTGTATACTTTATCGCACTCGTTCTCGCTTGAAATGAATAACTCGAACTTGAATACTTCCATATCTCGATTGCTTGAATATACCACATGCTTGAATGACTTGATATGGTATGCTATGGCTGCATACGTCGTTGGAGTGAATTTCCTCGGCACTCAAAAATACATGGGGATGCCTAAACCTCATTGGTCATCCTTGTACTCGAGCCGGCATGGGTTTGGTCGGGCTCCTTGGTAAACCATAGGGAATAATGAAAGCTTGATCTAGTAAGAGATCTCGCTTGGCATACTCGAGTAGTATCGCCTTAAATAAACGACAGGGGGGCTCGATACAGGGGTATGTAAGGTGAAAGGGGGCAGGTTAAGTGGAGTTCTACAGACTAAACTTACCCGATTGACGGAGTGTCAATTCGTGGAGGTTATTACTCGTGCAAGTGAAATATAACTCCTGAGAGCTCCAGTATCCTTGAATTGTTTTTGTTTACTTTTTCAGTGAATTATTAATTATTGAAATATTATTGCTCGACTTGTAAATTGGATTGTTACTTGAACAATGTGCTTGCATGTGTGCTCTTGGCATCACGAGCGTTTTGCTCACCCTTTAGATTTGTTTTCCTTAGCAGGATTGGGCTTGGAATGAGACTCGGAGGGAATCCCCTTTTGTACTTTTGTAATAGGGTTCCAATGATATTGAGTAGACATTGTGGCTATTGTATATTTTGGGTTGTATTATTGAAACCCGATGTAAGGATTGGATAATTGTTAAATATTGTTAAGCTTGAAAGCTTCCGCACTAATTGTATTTATATTATGTGGTTGTTGAGACTAGTTCCGATATAAGCTTGAACAAAAATTGCTTGAGTCCTGATGAGAGCTGAACAGGCTCTCCGCGGATACCCTTTGGTTCGCCTTAGGGAGAAGTGGGGGCGTCACATTGGTAATACTTGTCCTTGTGTTGTCTTTATAGATTTTGAGTTGATAGGAATTGTGTTTATGTGACGCCCCCACTTCACCCGAAGGCGAACCAAAGGGTATCCGTGGGACGCCTGCCCAACTCTCGTCAGGACTCAAGCGAATTCCAATCAAACTTAACACAATTGGATAAAGTAAGAAGGGGCGGAAAAACCTTCGAACTTACAAAACTAGACATTCATCGAATCCTTATATTGAAATCCCAAAAGATATATCAAATGTCCCAATCGTACATTAAATTCTCAAAAATACAACCAATGAAAGGTCTAGCCAAAAGACAATCGAATCCCAAATGCAAAATGTAGCCAGGGGGGTTTCTCCAAGTTCACTCCATGTCCCATCCTATTAAGGAAAACAAATCTACAGGGTGAGCAAAACGCTCGTGAGGCCAAGAACACACATGCAAGCACATAGTCCAAGTAACAATCCCAATTTAACAAGTAGAACAATAATATTTCAATAAATAACAATTCAAGCGAGAAAATTAAACAGAAACAATTCAAGGATATAGGAGCTCTCAGGAGTTATTTTCCACTTGCACGATCACGAACCTCCACGAGTTGACACTCCGTCAATCGGGTAGATTTAGTCCGTAGAACTTCACTTATCATGTCCCCTTTCACCTTAGATACCCCTGTATCGGGCCCGCTTGTCATTTGTTTGAGGCGATACTGTTCGAGTATGTTAAGCAAGATCTCTCCAAAAGATCAAGCTTATCATGTGAATCTCATGGCTCACCGAGGTTCCCGACCAAGCCCATGTCGGCTCGAGTCCCAAGGTCGGCCTATGAGTTTGGGCGTCCCCTATGTACATGTATGTGGCGAGGAGATTCACTCCAGCGACGTATGCAGCCATAGCATACTATTTCAAGTCAAGCAAGCATTTGATATATTCAAGCATTCATGTCATGTCAAGCAGGTCATTCATTTCATGCCAAGCAAGTTGATCAAGAATTATTTGTTTCAAATGAGAACGAGTGTGATAAAGTACACACTGGACTCCATTTTCAAAATCTTTGATCATTGGTTACAGGTAAGCATGTATCAAGTTCACAGGAGTTCAAGTAATCATACACTTACACTCACCAAGTAAACAGGAGAAATGGCACTCGAAGTTCAAGCGTCCAACGTGGGATCCGTTTGAAGTTCCTCTTCTGTGCCTGAGCAATTAACAATAGACTATTATTGATAATTCCCAAACAATGAGGAAGGTTGCACACGAGTATGATCTAGAAAATATCTCGAAAATCGAGCCTAGGTTTCTTTTTGAAAATCGAGACTCAAAAGAGTTACAAGACTCGAGTAAAAATGGATTATTATCCTTAAAATTATTGGATGGGAACAAGTACGTGCAAATAGATCTCAAAACGAACGACCGAAGTCGGAAAAGGACAGGCCACGTCACAATCTGGCCGGGTTCTGGCCGAATATCCGGCCGGACTCCTGGCTGGATTGGAGGCAGTGACCAAGCCCCTTTATTTTTTTAATTCCAACACCAATCCGGGGGACTATCCAGCCAAGAACTGGCTAGATTCAAGGCCGGATTCTGGTGAATAGTTTCCCGTGCAGATTTCTTTCAAATGGTCACAATTTTTTTATTCTTGGTGCAATTTTGAAAAATCATAACTCACTCCCTGATTGTCAAAAATTGGAAAATTTAGTACCGTTGGAAACATCTTTCAAAGTACAAAAAGTTTCTAGCAGACACCTTTCCATGAATCCAAGTGGAAGATGTTCAAAAATTGGCTCGAAATCACTGTCTCGAGTTATCAAGACAGAATTAAGTTGGTTTTCGGTCAACTTTGAAAATTCGGTAAAATTCACTCAATTTGAACTAGCTTTTGAAATTTGGAACT
This sequence comes from Coffea arabica, assembly GCF_036785885.1. NCBI lineage: Eukaryota > Viridiplantae > Streptophyta > Magnoliopsida > Gentianales > Rubiaceae > Coffea > Coffea arabica. The sequence goes on along the minus strand of NC_092318.1, from coordinate 17,013,074 downwards.
CTATTAGAGTTGTCATCCAAGTTTAAAATGGAACAAGCAAAATGAGAATTGATGTTTTGAGCACCAAGATATGGTAGCTCAAAGTTACCCAAATTTCCTTGTTAAGCAAGGGTTTTCCAAATTCAAACCATGAATTTTGGAAGTCTAGTTGAGCAATGAAACGGCCTCAGAATAGCCCCAAAATTAGTAGTATTACACTAACATATAAGGGCAATTCCTCTGTAAAATTTCATAGAAAAATACGCATAGGAAGTCTGTTAATAAAACCACTAAATTTCCAAGAAGTTCCAAGGCAAATCTGCCTTGGACTTTCGTTTTTCCGTTTTCAAGCATTTGGTCAAGGAAATTTCCTCAAACATGGTTCATTGGTGTAGAAAAGGTTTAATAAACATTCCAAGATAGGTTTGGTAGGTGATTAACACCAAGAATCTCGAATTAACAAGTCTCAATCGAGTTTAGTAACAATTCTGCCCAAAAGAAGGGTTTTCCTTCAAGAAGTCAGTTTCGGAATACGGCCACAAATCACTCAATTCAACTCAGAATTGGACGTGGTTGGTGGCATTGGAAACCAAATTCATAAATATATAATTTCTCAGAAGAAACCATTTTCAAAATCTGTCCAGAACTAGTCCATATTTGAGCATCAAATTACAGTTCATATTCTACCTTCTAGTGAACTACGAAACAGGACAGTAATTTTTAAATGAATGGTTTGGCTCACTCAAGTGGAACCAAGATATGAATTTTATACCAATAGAAAGCTGGAAATGTCTAGTTTCCAATGCCACAAACGACACTCAATTTCGACATCAGAGTAAAATGTTATAACCAAAACAAGATGACTGCCTGGGCAATTCTGGAAAATTTTTCAGTTCTGCCAAACTTTGGAAATCAACACATTTGACCAACCAAATCATGTTATTTTTCAATGAAACTTTCTACACCATCCATATAACATGTATACATTATAATCTCAAAAATTCGTACCAAAGGTCACAAACATGGCAGGGGTAAAATGGTCACTTTTGATCATTGCACCATCCTTGAGTTTCTATCAACAACCCAACATTATTCCACTAATATAAGCACTAAACCAACATTAATTTCATCATCATTCACCAAATCAGTCCATCCAATCAAAGTGGGAGTTCATAGAGCCCACACAACAATTTTTCAACATAAACAAGCTACCCACATGCATGCAAGAGCTTAGATGTGCACTAGAACTTCCATAAATCAAGTTTCCAAGGTTTGATCATCACTTACTTGTTTTGAGGTTCCAAAGTAGAATTTTTGGTCCTTTCTTGGTCCAAGAAATCCATGGAATGCAGCTCTTTTTCTTAGCTAGATGGACTCTCCAAGTATTAAGCTAAGTGGTGTTCAATTTTGGTGTGAAATGGTTGAGATTTGGTGCAAGAAATGGAGTAGAAATTGATGAAGCAAGTTTGGTTCTTTGCTCTTGGGGTGGCCGGCCAAATGAGGGAGAAGAGAGAGAGTGTGTGTGATCAAATGAAGCTTCCTTGAGAAGCTTTAAATGCGTGGTCCACAATTGTCCAAAGTCAACTCCTCCTCGCGCGTATAAGTGCGCGTTTTGTGCTCGATTCCTCTCGAGTTTATTTCACTAGTGCACTAAATCTCTAATGCACTTATATTCATGTAAATATAATCCACTCTTACTTGTCCCAAAATAAGGGTCTAAAGTCCCTTAATTAAATCGCGCGTGCGAAAACGCGTATCTCCAACTTAAGCGCGATAAAGTGAAACTTTCAAGAAATTCTTAGAATGATAGAATAACTAACTAACATTTGAACACTTAAATATAAAAAATACCTATTTTAAGACCATCGTGCAAGTCTCTAATTTTTCCAAGCTCATTGTACTCCCAAATCAGCTATAATCTCCGAACGCGTATTCACTATTCTCACTAAACGAGCTTTCGAAAAATTAAATTTTGGAATCAAGTCATTTAAAAATACACTTGAGCCATAATTCCATGTAATTGGAGTAATAAAAGTCAGAATAAAATATTTGGAATAAATGGCCAAATAAATAATTAAATGAGCTAGTAATAGGCATTTAAAATAAATAAACTTGCAAGTCCTCACATGAGTCTAATATTAATTCCTCAATTAACCTTTCTTAATCTACTATTGATCATTCTTAATTCTCCAATATTAATACACTCTCGATCCAAGTATAGCCTCGAAAACGTGTACTCATTGTTCCGAACGAAACGAAATTGTGAAAGGTGAATTTTTGCAACAAAACGCTTTAAAAGTATAAAAGAGGCATCGTTCCGTATAAATGGATTTAAAATGGTCAAAATAAATAATTCAGAGAAAATAAGTGAATAATTATTTAAATAACCCAATAATATTCTATAAAAATAAGAAAATTTTCGGGTCCTCACAGTTTAAGGTCATTTATTAGCCTAACATTCCTTAGTCTGATATATAGGGTATCCATGCAAGTTGTGTGACAAGTCAACTTGATCTAGTTATTTTAGAAAATTTACTTGTTTGTAAGCCTAAGTATTTCTTTCATGGTTATGCTAATTTTGGTCTAATTTCATGTCATGCTAAAGGTGATAAGTGGCTATTTTGTACTATAATTGAATGATATTTTACAAGAAGAAAATGGTCCATTTTGGCTAGAATTAATTCCAAATGCTACTTAGTACATAGATGAGATTTTTGCCCCTTTTAATCACATGTTTTTGGTTGTTTATGTAGAAGTTGGAAATGGACTTCATTTTGGACAAGAAATAAGCTTTCATTATGTTGATTGAAGTTCTAAAGTTTGCAAGGATGACAAGTTTCAAAGGTGGTTCGAGTCACAAAAATAAGAAAACAACAAAACTTGTCCAAAAATAAAATTGGTTCGAATCCCTTTGAGAATCCGGCTTTTTTTTGGAGGGATTTGAGCAGAAATTTTTGATAAAACAAGGGATGAATCCCTCCTAGAATCCGGTCAGGAGGGATTGTTAGAGGAATTCTGGTTAAACTTTGCAATTTCAACTCGTGTGCAATTTGCTTTCAACTCCATCATTCACACCTTTTGAGGGACATTTTATATAAGATTTGTAGTTATAAAGTGGAGTTTCTAGCAATAATTCTTGGCCTTATTTTCTTTTATAATGATGAGCTTTATCTTGGAAGCCAAAATTCTTGAGTAATTGAAGCAATGTTCACATTAAAGATACAAGAAAAGGGCTTGAAGATTTCTCTCTAAATAGAGTTTGTATCTTTGATTTTAGGAGAGATTAAGAGGTGCAAGAAAACACCACAAAAATGTAGTTCTTACCCAGTTTTTTAATTCTAAGTTTAGGGTAGTATTGGATAGTTTACTTAGTTAATTTATCCTTTTTTGTGTATAGAACAGTATAGATAAAGAGTTTGATCTCATGTAACAAGAGGATATCTATGACAGCCTCACCTTCTCTTAGGGCGTACTCCAAGGGTTAGCAAACTGCCTGGCCAACTCTTGGCAGGACTACTAAGCCAGAATTCACAATTTACCATCCTAAACGTGCAATTGAACTTCAATTACTCAATCCATAATATATACAATGGAATCTCTAACGATTCAACTTAAATTACAAGTCAGAGCATCCAAACTAATACAAATACATATAAAGTTTACTAATACAGAGGAGCTTAACTAAAACAAACTATAACTAGCTCAACTCTTTCCCCAAAATTCACGCTCCAAAAATTTCATCCCCTGTAAGGAAAACAAAGGTAACAGAGTGAGCTTTCGCCCAATAAGGTACCACAAAGGTCACGCAGTCAAGAATCACACAATTACGATTTTAATCGATCAAATATAAGCATCAAATGTAGATATATGTAAACACCTCAGTTTAAACAGAGTAGTTCAGGTAAAAGGATACATATGGCTCTCAAGAACCAAATTTTTCGTTGCATTACTTGATCCAAACCCGTTTGTCGCGCCCCATTTTTAAATGAAAAATAAAGTGTTAATGAATTTGATGACTAATTTTGAGAAAAATGAATTTTTAATTAGAAAATGAACTTGGATTTAATTTTGATTGAAAAATGATTTTTAATTTTTTAGAAAAATGAATGGGCCTAAATCGGACTTAAAGTGCGATGATTTTTGACCCAAAAATAATAGTTTAAAAAGGGTTTTTAATATAAATAGGAGTCACTACTTGGTATTGAGTTAAGCTGTACCAAGTCACCTTCGTTTTAAAGAAAAAGTAGAGAAAATCCTTTTTAAACGACTCCAAATCTGCGAAAATCAAGAGAAAAAGGGTCGAGAGTCACATTTGAAGAAAGGGAAGGCAAGGATAAAATCCAAAACACTCTTTCAACCTAGCCAAGGCTAGTTGCGTGATTTAGTAAAAAATTTTCTTATTTTAATTTAGGAGTTTATCACATTTGGATGTCACTATATGGATGCAAAAACCTAAATCTATTGGTTATCGGAAGGATCAATATGTCTCTTCGAATTTTAGTTGGTGCCAATCGCATTAATTGCGACGCCCAAACATGATTCTTTGAAAAGGTCACAAATGTGCAAAATATGAGACTCGAAAGAAAAGAAAAGAAAAGAAAAGAAAAGAAAATAATGACATACGAATATACATGACCTAAAAGAATGCATCATAACAAGTACGGGGAGCTAATACTCGTGATTTCAATTTTTCCTTTAATAAAGGGAATACGAGCGTGCTAAGGTTAGAAAGCCATACTCGTCCATATCCCATATTCGAGGGGTTACTCTTCTAATCTAGGCAAGCAAAATGATCTAACCTAATTCTAATTTTCCTTAAATGCGATACAAATCTAAATGTTATGTTTTATACATAGGGATAGGGGATATACATAGAAAAATATCGTGCAAAAGTGATAAGGATCCTAAAAAGGGGAAATATGCATGAAATGTAATGATTTGTCACACAAACATGATCTAACGTGTGAACGGTCCCTAAGGGTCTAGTGTTGGACTAACCCATGTCTACAAGTTTTCACTAGCATTGAACTAATGAAAAATCGGAAAGAAGGGCCACAACTAGCGTTGGACTAGTGTGGAATCGGAAAAAAGGGGCTACAACTAGCGTAGGACTAGTGTGGTGACGTCATACATTTATTATAATCAAATAAATCATGTAAAACATAATAAAGCAAATAAACACATAAATCACATATAGCACATAACACATATGACGACCCAGTCTCCCCTAAGGCGAACCAAAGGGTTCGGCGGACCGCCTGCCCAACTCTCGTCGGAACTCACTGCAATCCTTAAATGAGAAACAAATCAATTTTCAATGATTACATCTAAATAGGTCAAAAGAATAACACGACTATAATATTTCATTTGCACAAGTACACCCAAGAATACAAATCTCAAGTCAACTACATCGAGTTCCAAATCTTACAGTTCCCCAAAACTCAGTTACAAAATACCAAACTATACAAAAGACTAGCCTTCACTAGTCTCTTCCAACCACTTCTTTCACGTCACTCTCCTGTTAAGGAATAACAAATGGAATAGGATGAGCTAACGCTCAGTGAGGCCAAAAAAAGCATTCAAACACATAGTTCAAGTAGCAATACCACTGTTAGTCCCACAGACAACCAAGAGGGGGGGGTGAATTGGTTTGATTAAAATCTTAACCAAGTTTATGCACTTTTTCGTTAATGAAAATTTACCTTCCTTTTTAGTAATGATCAACCAAGTAGATAAGAAGACAATAGCAATATTGATCAGAGAAGCAAGTATAGATAAGCAATGAATATTTTATTAAACAGAAATGTAAAATAGAGAGACAAACCAAGTGTCTACCAAGCTTAACCCAAACTTGAAGACCAAACACTAGGAAGAGCAACTTCTCTTTGATGAACGAAGATCAACTAGATGTACAATGGAGGGAGCACTTCCTCCTTGCCCTAAGCCTCACTTAGTCAAGCTAGGAAGTTTTACAATCACTCAGAAAACCCTCAACAAAGCTACACTAAAGATCCTTTCAACCACAAAAGAAATGCTCAACAGAAATTCACACCACTTTAAAACAAATCTGCTTTGGAGACTATTTTCTAGCTAAAATATCTCACTAGATCTTGTAAACAAAGTGTGCAAAAGTTCCTACTTCGTTCAGACCAGTTTGATTTTAAAGAGAACCAGAAATGGGCTTCATCAATGCTTCCAACGGATAGAAGGCAGCTGAAGAGTCAACTAGCCGTTGGGGCTGTCGGACGTCCGACGATCGAATCATCGTCCGAACCAATCGTCCGATGATAGCCAAGTTGAGGTTCGGACGTCCGATAAGTTCTTTGTCGTCCGACAGCACAGCGTCCGACCTTGGGCCGAGAGCTAGCAAGTTATCTTGGAATTTTTCGGACGTCCGATGCGATTGGTTAGCGTCCGATGGCAAGCGTCCGATCCTTCCGGACGTCCGATGCTTCTATGTGAGCGTCCGACGGTGCTTCCTTCCTGATGTTCTTCATCCTTTCGGACGTCCGACAGTTTCCTTTCGGCCGTCCGACCTGATTGTCCTGTTTTTGCTTCACATTTTGGTTGTTTTGCTTTTGATGACATATTCGAACCTGATTCTTGGATAGACAAAAACACTTGTTTTTGAAGAAGGTTAGATAAACATTTCAAAGTGCCAAGAATGACACACTTAAAAGACAATATCTTTGATCGGAACAAAACAATGACTAAATTCATTTATATTATTTCAATCTTGTTTGCCACATCCAAAGCATCGTAGTCTGGAGTCAATCAAACATATGCTTTCTTTGTTCCATCAGGCCTGATCAAAGTGTTCACTTTCTTGGACTGTATTTCAAAGAACTTTTGTGATCACCAAAACCAAGAATAACAACCACTTATACGAGAAATAAAGCTATAACGTTAAAGTAATTCACAATTTAAAATAAAACACACTCATTAAGGATACGGGAGCTCTCAAGAGTTAGATTCCACTTGCTTTGTTGAGTCTCGATCATATACCTCCGTGTGATGACACTCCGTCACCCGGGTAAGTATATTTTGTCCGTAGAACATCACTTTGCTTCTCGAATCCCGTTCACCGTTACACCCCCTATTCGAAACCCGCTCATCATTTAGAAAGGCGATACTACTTGAATATGCCAAGCGAGATCTTTCAAATCGATCAAACTTTACTAATTTTCTCATGGTTCATGTAGACACCAAATTTTTAGTGTAGTTTTATTTACTATTTTTATTTTTCATGTTAGTTTTTATTTATTTTTAGTCTTTTATTTTTAAGTCTTTTTAGCATAGAATTTATCGAAAAAGAAAATCATTCACAAAAATATATTTTATTTCTTTTAGATTCAAGTTTATTGTTATTTAATTAAAAAAAAAGAAAAGAAAAGAGGGACCATGAGATGCATAGGATCCGAACCTCTCCTCATTTCATCCGTAAAAACACAGATGCAAAATTGCAGTTTTTTTCTTTTTTCTTTCACAGGTTTTTCTTTCATTTTTTGGGCTCCGTTTGATCACTCTCTCCCTAACCACTTGGCTTTAATCCCTACACTAAGATCATCATAGGACAAAAACCCATCTAAGGGTTCATAAACCATCATGGAAAAATGATTTCAGTAGCACCATTAGATGTAGGTTTAGGTGTCTTTAGAGCTATAAAAAGGAGATGAGTGATGGCAAGAAGGGAGAGGTTTTGGACGGAAAAAAGAAAGAAACAGGAGAGAGTTTTGACGGCTAGGGGAATAAGAGGGAGCGAGAGGGAATGTGTGTGTGACAGAAGAAAGGAAAACCAGCAAAGGGGAGTGAGCTAAGAGTGAGGTACAGCGGCTGGGGTTGGAAAATAGAGGTGACGGGCCAAGAGAAAAGTTTAGGTTTTTAAGAAAGGAGAGAACCACCAGTAGAGAGAGCTAGGAGTAACGGGCTGGGGGATGACAGCTGAAGTTTGAAGGGATAGTCAGGGACAGCTTTGAGGGAGAACCGAGAGGAGTAAGGATTTGGGGGGCTGAGGAATATTGACAACTGAGTAGGGAAAAGCTAGGGAAGAGAGAACAAGGGCTGGAGAAGAAAGGTCTGGGGCTGAAGAAAACCCACGGAGAAAGCAAGCTTCGGGCTAGCAGGGAAGAATGAACAAGTGAACAAGAGGAGAAACCAAGGAGGGAAGTGAAGGAAAGCTTTGAATCAAACAGAAAAGACGGAAAGGAGCTGCTACTCAAGTTTTGCTGCTGAAATCCATCAGAAAATAGCACTGTAAGGTTCCTTTCCCTTTCCTATAGATAATTTTTATTAAATAATCATGAAACTATGCTGAACTATGAGTCGATGAATGTGGTTAAGAGTTCCGATGGTGGTTTATGATTATAGCTTAAAGATGTTGCCTTTTGCTGTCATGGTGTATGATAGGTATGTTAGGGTCTGAAATTTGTTTGGTGTGGATTATATTTCATCCCTAGGCTATAGTTCAGTAGCAAGACCCCAGCTTTGAAAAGAAAAGACATTTACATGGCCTGTACGTTTGAATTGTTGGATAAATTGTGAAGAAAAGTGGCCTGTTTCATTTTTTTTAATTTGTCTTGGTCTGTTCGGATGTTGGAGCATTGTCTTGGTTGTTGCTGGAACTTTTATTTGGACTGAAATCTGGGATTTGTTGTTCAGTTGATACACCACATGCATATCCAAACCAAGTTTTATCTTCATGTATCTTTGCCGCATCAGAATTGTAGAAATCATTATTGTGAATAGGAAGGTTTTCGAACCATTTTGTATGAAAGTTTTCCCAGAACTTACATAATTTCCTTCGAGGTTTGTTTGTTTGGATGGTGATAGCTATGTGTTTTGTTGCTTCGTTTACAGTTATGATTTTTGGTCGAAATGTTTTGATCAAAGTTGTGTGCTTGGGTCCGAAATCTGTGTTGGAAACGAATGGCAGCAGGCTATCCCTTTGGTTACAGATTTTTGGGTTGGATTGGGGCTTGTGTTTTGTATGTGTTTCAATTGGTAAACCATGAACAAGTTCATCGCAGGTCCCTTCCTTGGCATCTTAGCTACATTCTTCATAGTAAGTTGCTTTTAGTGAACGTAATAAAAGTAGATAGTTGGGTTCGGGCATGGGTTGAAGCTTTGCATTTTGGTTTAGTAGTTAAACATTTTGTTCGAGTGATCACATTCGGCTAAGTCACCAAGACATACCAGTCTTTTCTTGATACAAACTTCTGCTGTCTAGCTGCGTTGGCACTCTGGTGAAATGAAATGATGTTGCAGAAAATGATAGCTGGTTTTGTTTTCTCTGCCGCTGCACACTTCCTCTATTCGTTTCTTCTTTTGTCTTCCTATGATTTTAATGGTTTAGTGTTCATGATTGGATTGCGTTAATCATAATGTCTAGCTGTTAGGTGGTGTTGAGTGCTGGTCTTTGCTGAATTTTGTTTGAAGTCTTGTATAAAATCCGCATTTTGAAAGCTTAAAGTTGCAGACGCATGTTTTCGGTTGCAGAAACTTTCATTGTAACATTTGCATGAAAGATTGCTGGAATTTACATTACCTCATTTTAAGTTGTTGGCTTGTTGAATTCTGTGGTGGTCTTTAGTTTAATGTCGATGGTTTTGATTGATTGGATGAGATGTTAGTTGCTTTAGGATTGCATCTAAGAAACCCATTATAATGCAGCAGAAATGGTAGAAGCAAAGTGATTTCATTTGGCCGAAAGTCTTCAATGCATGCATGCAAATACTTTTAAAAATTGCCTTTTAACCCCCCAAGCTTCCCTTTATCTTACTATGACCCAATTATGTTCCAATTTATTGTAATTGAGTCCTAGAGTAATTGCAATTTGAACCATTACTTGGCCCTTTCTTTGCTCTTGGACCCTTGAAGTTCCCAAAATGTTTCAATTGGACTTGAATGATTGGTTAAGGGTTGATATTGGGTCTTTAGTAGTTGCTATTTTAGAAATTTGATGGATAATTTACCTTCTTTGCAACTCTACATTATTTGTTACATTTAAGTTGTAATTTGGGAGGGATTTGGTGATTTTGTTTATATTTTGCTATTTAATTGGTGCCTTGACCCTTTTATTGTTTTGAAGCTAATATTTCCTTCATTTCATTACCATTGCAAGGGAGGTAACCTCTATCTCCTTGATTTTATTTCTCCTACGTGCTCCTACGTGTTATGTGTGAATATGCATGCTTTAATTCGCTTTTCATTATATTAATGTTTAATTGCTTGTTTCGCTTTCTTTCTATTTCGCCTTCTTTAATTGGCAAGTCATTTGAGGGTATTTGAACCCCCAATTTGTAATAGCTAGGTTTTGACGCCTCTCTTGAAGACATGTCTTAGCTAGCCAATGTAATAGTTAGGATTTACTTTTCTAAGTCTTCCCCCTCTAGATTGTAGTAGGCATCCATTTTTGTAATATATAGGGCTTGTGTGCTATGTGCTTGTGTGTGCCTATATGCCTACGTGTTTAATTGCTTTCCCTAGGATTTTGCATCTAGACAAGCATGCTTATGTGTTACGTGCTATGTGAAACTATGTGTTTTGCATGCCTATTTGCTTTTAATATTATATCTAATTATGTGGATAGAACGTACGTTACCGTGGCTAGTCCAATGCTAGTCATGGTCTTCCCTTCGAGCTCTTACAAATCCAATACTTGTGAGAGAACGTTAGTTAAGGGCTAGTCCAACGCTAGACCCTTAGGAACCATCCGCACGTTAGATCATGATTGTGTGATAAAATCACTTCATCTCATGCATATTTTGTAACACCCCTGTCGCGCCCCACTTTTTGAATGAATGAAGATGTGTGGTGGGTGTAGTGTGGTGTGAACGTGTGCAAATTGAAAATAAAGGCCATGGGACTTGATAAAGCGACGGTTTGGCCATATAAAGTTCAAAAAGGGTTTTTTTTGAAAAATGGAGTCGCCACTTGGTATAGAGTTAGGGTGTACCAAGTCACCCAAAAATGATTTTTGATTTTTGAATGAAAAAAGTAAATAAACCCTTTTAGAGAACTTTTGGGTCTACGTAACCAAAAGAGGGATCGGGGGTCACATTTGACGAAGGGGAAGGCAAGGATAGAAATCCAAGGCACCCCTTCGACCTAGCCAAGGCTAGTTGCGTGACTTAAACCATTTTTCCCTAATTTTTCCACCCAAGATATGTATCGCGTGTTGGATATGTCTATATGAATGCAAAAACCTAGACCTAGGGGGACATGGGGGAAATTTCTCTTCAAAGGTTGAGTGGTGCCAATCACATTAATTGTGAAGCCCAACAATGATCCTTTTGGAGAGGTCACACCTAAACCTAAATGATGTGAAAAATGAGTGAATGAATGCATGCCATGAAAAATGTGAGTTTGTGTGAAAAAGTAATAAAAACAATAGTGGTAGTGGAAGTGTGCAAAGAAAATGTCCTTGAATGTAGAAATATACTCTAGGTGCCAGTGGGCAAAATGCATATATGCAATCAAAAGAGTGTGAAAGTGTTGGGGTGCAAATGAAAAAAGTGCTCGTGTGCAAGTGAATATAAATATGGCATAGATAGTAGTGTGCAAATGGGTGCAATTTGTGAGGTAGAAAAATAAATAAGTGATAGGAGAGGTGTGTGAACATAGCATGTGAAGTGAGAAAATCATAAGTAGTGAAAAATGTAGATGAAAAAGTGAAATGATAAGATGAGATGCATGAACCTATAGGAGTGCATCAAGTCGGGTACGGGAGAGCTAAATCGTGACTCAATTTTCCCTTTGATAGAGGGAATATAAGCGTGCTAAGGCTTAGAAAAAGCCACACTCATCTATATCCCATATTTAAGGGGACTTTCAAGCAAATGAACCCTATAACTAATATGAGATGCAAAAATCCTAAAATGAGGGGAAAAGGGGTTCGAGGAGCATGCCAAATGATAAAACTAAGAAAAATGCATGACATGCGGTGAACATGCAAATATGCACTATCGAAAGGGAAATCCTAAGGGTCTAGCGTTGGACTAGCCCATCTATGAATTCCGACTAGCGTTGGACTAGCGGAAACGTACATTCATCCATCACATTCATTCATGGTTATGGAAAGCGAGTAGACATGCCAAACACTCGTAAACACGTAGCACATAACATTTAGCATGCTCGACTAGATGCAAGGCCCTAACAAAGCAAATTAACATGTAACAACTAAGCAGGCAAGACACATAAGGCAATTAAAGCCCTAACTATTACATTTGCTAGCTAGGCACACGTCTTCGATAGGTCTTCATCGAATGCTCCTCCAAGCCCTATCTATTACAAGCCAAGAGGTGTACACATACCCCATAATGAGACTTAAATAAAATTGCTCGCCAAGCCCTATCTATTACAAGCCAAGAGGTGTACACATACCCCATAATGAATAACTTAAACAAAAGCGAAAAGTAAATGAACTAATTGAAAGAAATTTAGACGAGGCAAGGAAAGCGAAGTAGACATGCATATCCACATAACACATAGGAGCACATAAGGTCAAATGAAATGCAAATAAAGGATGAGGTTACCTCCCTTGCAATTGGGTCCCAAATGAAAGAAAAATGGCTTCAAAACAATAAAACGGTCAAGGTACCACTTTATTTGGGAAAATTAAAGAAAATAGGCAAACACAAGCTCACTTGGTCATAAAGCCCCTAAAGTTATGAATTAAATACAATTGAAACAAAGCATGGTAGTTAATTGAAGCAAACAAGCAATGAAGTTGCACAAATTAAAATTATCAAGGACCAATTTGATGAAATTATTTATTTGATTGGGCCATAGTAGGACAAGGAGAGACTTGGGGGGCCAAAGTGTAAAATCTGGAAATTATTTCCATGCATGCAAACGAAATCTTCCAGCACCAACGCTTTCTTTGCTTCATTTTTTGCTGCGAGATTCGCAGCTTGTGGGCAACCAAAGAAGTGTCAAAATTCATCAAATGCTTTACAACTATTATTGGCACAAGATTCGGCATGCAAACAAGGTAAGAAAATCCAGCTTGTGGATTGTCATGGGAAGGAAATAAAACAGCAAATGAGGAAGATAAAATACAGCAAAAGGAAGGACGACGCGAGCGGCTTCCTGTTGCAGCCCTGCGGCTTTACTCACACGAACTTCACACAAGAACATGCACCAAGCCCATGGATTTACCAACCCAAAACCAGTAAATGTCTCAAACGTTTAGTTAGCGTAATCTGGACAAAGTTCTTGATTTTTGCATGCAAGCAAACAAATGCCAAAGACTTCTTTACTTTCTGCAAATTCTGCTGCTACTTCCGCAGCTTATAGCAACCCAGAAAACATACCAGGTTCATTGTTTGCCAACCCAACTCACATGAGTCCTAAATCGTTAACTTAAAGCAATAACCATCTATCAATGGTGGTCCCCAACAAAGAGTGCTTAAGCGAGAAAAACAGGACAGAGAACAGCAGAGGTTTTCAACCTTTGTTCAAAACTTTAAACCAGAACGTTCAATAAAACATGCTGAAAAACTGAATCACAAAGCAACCAAAATACTAGACCTCTGTACAAGGATTTTTCAAGGCAATCATCATACAATCCATGAAGATGCTTAGTGCAGATTCCTACAACTGATTCATGCAAAGTTACGATGGAAATTTCTGCTGTAACCCTCGGCAATTGCTAGAGAGATCTGCAACAACCTAGCTGCAAATCCTCATTTTACAAGCATGGATTTGAAACTCAAAACACCATCTCAAACGGAAATAAATTCAATCAAAACTTTGACATGAGCCCAAAACTCACAAGATCTAGCTTTAGTTCCTTTTCCCCACCGACAGATTCATAAGCAAAACATTCATGGTGGAGGGCAAACAGATGCAAGCATCGCAGCAAAGTTTCAACCTTTCTAAGATGATTTTATGACCTACGGACAGTAAAGCAAATGAAAGGTGTTACCTCTATCCCTTTCAAGGGAAAAAATCGGGGCCTGAGATGATGAACAGGATGTCCTTGCTCAGCCCAAAAGCTTGATCTTTCCGGCTACCAAACGTTGCTCCTCTGGTTCCTTCGTTCCCTGACTTCCGCCGCCTCCTTTTTCCTGTTTTTGTTTAGCCTCTCACCCCCTCTGTTTTCTTTTCTGCGTTTTTGCTCTTGCCCAGCCACCAGCTAGCTTTCCAAAAACCTCCTTTCTCTCTCACGGCAACTCTCCACTCCCGTAGCTGCCTTTTTGTTTTGGTTTGGCTTGAAGCCCTCAAGCTCTTGCCAGAGCCTAGCGTTTTTCCCTTTTCTCGGCTCCCCCAATGATCTCGTTCGCTGCTGGTTTCTCTTCTCCCCCCAGACCTCTCTATCTCTCTCCCCTTCTGTTTTCTGTTACGCCGTGAACTTCCTCTCTCATTTTCGTTCACCTCCCCCCCTGCCTTCTCAGATGTTGTTTCTCCCAATTTTCAGTTCAGCCGCTACTTCCCTCTTTCAGACTCTCTCTTTCAGGTTTACAGCCGTCCCTCTCTTTTTCTCTCGGTGGGTTTCTTTTCTTTTGCTTATGTTTCTCTGCTCATCTAGCCGCTGTCTCCCTCTCTGTTTCCTCCCCCCGTTTGCTAGCTCTCCCCACGATGAAGCTCCCTCTCTTGCGGCTGCCCTTAGATGAAAACCCCCTCTCCTAACCCTTCATCCTACGGCCCCCCTTCTTCTAGATTCATCTCCCCCTTCCAGGTGTCCTAGGCACCTGGCCTTTGTAGCTAAATTTTACCCCCCAAGGACTCCCTGCAATTTCTTCTTGCAAGCTGCGGCAACACTCAACTTTTGGCATGCGTGACTTTTTCCTTTTTTTTTTTTTTTTTTATAATAATAATTTTAACAAAAACAAAAATAAAACTAAATAATAACAACTAATTAACAGAATTGACAAAAAATCAAGTAATAATAATAATAACAAATGAAAACAATTTAAAAAAAAAAATCTAAACAACTAAAAACAACAAAAATGGCCATTTTTCAATCTTTTCCTACATTTTCCATTGTTTTCTTTTTCGTTTGAGAAATTCCATGCTAAAAGCTTAAAAATAAAATAATAACATGAAAACTAAAAGAAGACTAAAACTAAAAATGAATAAAACAAACATGACAAAAACAAAAACTAAGAAATAAAGAGTAAATGAACTTGAGCTAAAATTTGGTGTCTACAGTTTGCCCTTCTTTGTCTGAGTTTTGAAAAAACTTGAGACAAAGAAGTAGACACCAAATACCTACCTGCATTCTTCTGCTGCGAATTACTCAAACGATGGGGATTGACCCCAGACAGGAAATTTTAAAATTGGGATAGACCCACGGGATAGACCCGGACAGAAATGTAAAATTGGGATAGACCCACAGGATAGACCCGGACAGAAATTTAAATTGGGATAGACCCACGGGATAGACCCGGACAGAAATGTAAATTTGGGATAGACCCACGGGATAGACCCGGACAGAAATTTAAATTGGGATAGACCCACGGGATAGACCCGGACAGAAATTTAAAATTGGGATAGACCCACGGGATAGACCCGGACAGAAATTTAAATTGGGATAGACCCACGGGATAGACCCGGACAGAAATGTAAAGTTGGGATAGACCCACGGGATTTTTAAACAATGAATTGAGTTCTTACCTGAGAGTAGTTCAAACTTTTGTACCAAGAGGGAGATTTGGATCTTTATGGCTGGAACGATAGCTGATGTTGTTCCTTATGACCCAACCTTTGCCAAATTATCACTTCGTCTTTGCTTACTGGAGAGCTTTTTCTGACGTCGATTCAGGTGCGAAAAGAAGTGTGGTTGTTTGTATTTGTAAATGCAACGTTCCTGGAAGAAAAGAAGAAATAATGGACTTGCCACCATCATTCGATCCGGCTTGCCTTTAGAATCGTGTAAACATGAGTCTTTTGATGCCTTTGCCAACTTTTGCTGCGGCATCTGCCTTGGTTGAATTTGTAATTTTGAAACCTTTCGATTCCGGAGACCAATAAAGTGCGCATTTACCATGTCACCAAATCCATGTAGCAGCTTGGTTGCATTTTACTCACTTTAAAAGATGATTGAATCCCATATTCTTGCACAAACCTTAGGGTTTATCATTCATCCGAATCCAATGGTAAAAGAAAAAATCAATGCAAAATGATTTCCTATGTTATGCAGGAATGCCAAAGAATGTAAAACACCACCAACTGTGCTTAATCCTACAAAATACCATGAATACAAGCAAATGAGGAAAGATGAATTTCATAAGAATGTATTTAGAAAAGAATATTTTTACAAAGCGACACAGTTTTGGCCAACAGATGTCATATTCAAATCTCTGGATATCTTTGTTCTGGAATTTAATATTGGCAGAAGTATGACAAAAATGAGAAGAAATCCAAATGAACCAAGTCACCAGCTGTTCCTCCTCGTGCTTGCTCGTTGCAAAAAACTTGCCTTGGCGCCCTTTCGGGTTTTCACCAAGGTTGCCCCCACCCTTTTTGTTTTGTTTTTTTTTTTTTTTAAGGTGCCCTTTCGGGCTTTCACCTAAGTAAGCAATGGAAGAGCTCGTCCATAATCGACTCAGAAATGTAAGTTGAAGATTGCTGGCATCAACAAAATGCACTTCCCTTGTAAGATTAGGCGAAGGCATTATGGACATCACTTGCCAGTTGATTAGCAAACTTTCCAATAGAAATACAACAAGTGACGAAAGCCAGGACTTTGGGCTTTTGTAATGAGGTCAGGTGGGGTGTTTTCAAGAAAAGTTGAGGCTTGAAAGCAAATTTGATGAGAGGTGTGAAATAACCTGAGATTGCATCATTTTGAGATCATCTCCAAATTTTGAACAAAACTGAGGAAATTTGCCCCAGTTTAATTGAATTCTTCTTTTTGTGCTTTTCATTGCATTTTTCACTTTTGCATTTTTCTTCAAAAACTAAATTTGCCCCAGTGTGGGGTTCTCTTTTTCTTTCTGATCATTTTTCAAAATGAATTTGCCCCAGTGTGGGGTTGGCAATTCTCGGGGGCTGCCAAACGAAAATTTGTCAATTCTGATGGCTTAAAGGGGACAAGTAGGGATAAAATGCTTTAAATGTAAAAGAAGAGGGCCTGACTTGCATTTCGCCATTTGCATGAATTTCTAAGGAAAATTTGCATGATCAAATGAAAATCTTCTTGCACATATCTGATTTGATGGGTTGAGGGAATGTTTGACCATCCATTTCCGCCAAAATGAGTATTCCGCCAGGTAATACCTTTTGGACAACGAACGGCCCTTTCTGATTTTGGGCGAATTTGTCTCTGCCTTCGTCTTGTATTGGCAAAGTTCGCTTGAGTGCTTTGTCGCCTTCCTCAAAATGTATGCTGATGAAACTTCTTGTCGTAGGCTCAGGCCAGGCGTGTTTGTAACATTTCATGACAAACGGCATTCTTGGCTGAACTCCCATTAGAGTGTGCAAAGATTGAATTTCTGCTACTGCAAACGAGACTGCCTCCAACCATCTGTACACCTTGACACATGGTCAAACTCTTAATCATCTCCTTTTCTGCTTTTGTCCAAACGAATGCTGATTTATGTCCTTTTGACCTTATTCTCAGTGCCAATGTGAACAATTGCTATGGCTTCTAGGTTTGGTTCGAATTTCTCCTCGTTTTTGTTCAAGATTTTTTTTTGAAAAAGAATCAAATACTTTCTCATTATCACTCTCGCTTTGAAATTTGGGTTCCAAAATTCTCAAGTCGTGAGTGAGATAGAGATTGCCATTATTGAATTCCAGAAAAGTGATATCCAAAGGGTCAAATAATTTTATCTTTGGTCATTTGAAAGAATTAACGAATTTGGAATAATAAGCAAACAAATATACAACAAACAAATGAACAAGCAATATGACCGAAATATAAACAAACGAATAAACAAAATAACCTGACAAGAATGACTTGTGCATTTTCATAAAACCTTTGATTGAAAGCAAATGAAATAAAACTTAAAAAAAATATTTACATGCGCAAATTTTAGTCAAAAGTAAAGATGTTTTCATTAGCTAATTACAGATGCAAAAGTTTTTTCCTCATGAATTCGCATGAATAACAAACCCCCTTTAGGTTTACCGAAACTCCTTCTGAATGGGTAGAAATTCGGCTGTCCAATTGGAAATTGATCCCTCAGGGATATCGGGAAATTCTGCATCATTTCCAAACACTTCCGCCTCACTTGGTGAGTTTTTAGCAGGCTCCTTAAATTCCGTATGGTCCATAATAACCCCAATGGTGTTATCGTACTCTGGCAGGGGGTTCTCATCCACATTTGGTCCTTGTTCTGGCCCTTCTCTAATCACTATTTCCCCTGCCTCGATCATGTCTTGCACTTTATGCTTAAGTGCTCTACAATCAGTGGTTGGGTGGCCGGGTGTTCCCGAATGATAGGCGCAAATGTACTGAGGATTGTATCCGGCAGGGACGCCATGAGAGTAAGTTGGAGGGGGAATTATGCCAATTCTACCGGCAGCCTTTAATTGTTCATACAATTGGTCCAGAGGCCTGCCTAGGTTGGTGAATGTTCGGGTACGGCTTTGATTGTAGGTTTTAGTGTGTTGGGGATAGTTGTAGGTATGTCTATTTGGTGGAGAAAATTGTTGATTGTAGGGAGGTCGGAGTCGAACTTGTTGGAAGTTAGGCTGAGATATTTGAAAAGGGGCTATAGACGAGTTGGTGTATTTAGGGCGAGGTCGAGGATGAGTGGTATGAGTGTGATGAACAGGATGAGGGTTTGAATAATAAGGGTAGGGGTTTGAGTAGGTAGGGTGTTGTCTAGGCCTGGATCTTGGGACACAGTTTCGATCCCAAACAAAAACAATTTCCCCCTCTTTCTTTTGGAATTGTTGCTTTTTCCCACTACTCCTTTGTCCTTGCAAAGCATCCAACTGCGATTTGAGGGCAGAGACATTACCCGTCCTATCATACTTGTTAAATTTAGGGGTTTTGAACCTCTCAGGCAACCGCACATTCGGAAAAAGGCAAAGCTCATCGTAATCCAAAACTCCTTGCTTGTTCAACCCCTGACTTTTCCCCATAAACTCATCAAAGCGGTCAAGGCGCTTGAGCAGCTTCATATCAATGGGAGTGGAAGATTCCCCCATTTCTGGTTTGGTTTGAACAGTGTGGTCTGGTAGGAAAGGTTCAGCAGCAGGGTAATAAAAGGTATGTAGCTCGGGTGATATATTTGAAGTAGCCTGGGGTTGTGGGCCTTGCCTGCGAGTAAGAAAAGATGAAGGATTAGGAGGGTAAGCGTATGGCAAATTTGTGGTGGGATAGGCGAAAGTTTCCTCGGGTGGAATAGGGAATGATGGAGTATCAGTGGCTTGAGTTGAAGGGATGACAAATGGCTCTGGCTCTGGCTGCCTGTCAGGTACAGGTTCAGGTTGAACTCCGCTGCTGTTTAGCTCATCAATCAACTTCTTTTGGGTTGCCATTTCAGATGCCATTTCCCCAAATTTGGCGAGTAATTCAGTCAACTGAATCCCGGGACTTGTGGCTTCCGGCTGGGTAGTTGCAGCGGTCTTATCAGACGATCCTGGCCGAGTACTCATGTCTGCACGATTCTTTTGGGCTTTACTACGGGATCGCGTTATGATGGGGCTTCGCCGAGAAGCTATGTTTAAATATTACCTGAGAATTTTTGAAAGATGACCCTTAGATTTAACCCTCGCTTAGTTATAATAAAGATAAAGAAAAGGAAAGAAAAAGAAAAAGGCAAGAGTTAGTAGATATCCAGAAAATTCGGATGCATGTCCTATGGGGGAACCCCTTTTGTGCCAAGGGTAGGCCTAGCATGAAAATGCAATCCTCCAGAGCAGGCACTATACCATACCTGATGGATCTGATCAACTCATTGAGTGAAAAAATAATTTGAAAAATTTGGCCCATTGGAGTGACGAGAGATTCGTCAAAATGAAGACAACGTCTGAGTAAATTGATCACCTTTGATTTGTAAAACGCATGGGTTTGACCTTGACGAACTTCCTATCGAAGAGATTGGAGTTCGTTAACAAAATTTCTCAGTGAAGCATGAGTCAAAACCCCAACTGATCAAGTAGTTGGATACAACTGATGTTTTTCTCAAAATCGACCTGATTTTCCATTTTGAAATTCGACATTGAAATCCTAATTGGTCAAATGAAAATGACAATTTATTAAAAATCGACCGGATTACCCTAAGAAGGGAAATAGGTCAAATGAATTGAATGAAATTTAATTTATCCAAAATTAATCAGATCACCCTAAAAAGGGTAAATTGATCAAACAGATTGAACGAAAACTTGATTTATTCAAAATCGGCTCGGTTGCCCTAAAAATGGGTAAATTGGCCAAATGAATGAAATTGAATTAGCGATTTATTCAAAAATCGGCCGAATGACCCTAAAAAAGGGTAGATTGGTCAAATGAATTGACGATTTATTCAAAAATCGACCAGGTGACCCTAAAAAAGGGTAAGTTGGTCAAATAAATTGATGATTTATTCAAAAATCGACCAGGTGACCCTGAAAAGGGTAAATTGGTCAAAAATGGATTGGTTGAATTGTCCGGCCATTGGTTATTTCAAAATTATTGAGGTGCATTAGTCTATGACCTTCTAAAAATCAAATTTCGGCCTCAATTTATTTATCGTCTCAATAGGAGGAATCATTTGTGAATTTCTTCAAATTAATGTCCTTCACGCAAGGGATTTTTACCAATTTTGATAAAATGGCCAAAAAGTGATTATTAGATGCTCATATTCCAAAGATCACTCTATGAAAACGATCGGATCCTACCTTACCTTGTGCACTACCCCTTTGGATGGTACAAAAATGTAAACGTGCAAGTCTCACTGGATTAAGTATCCGAGACACAAGGTGGCTTATTCCTAAACACGGGATTCCCTAAATGGCATTCCCTTTCTAAGGCTTATGCATGATGCCATTCTTATCAAAGCAGGGAAAAATGTGATTTGAAATGAGACGTGACCTAAGGAGCCCTTTATTTGCCAGGGTAAGCCTAAAATGGTATGACATTAATTTATGAACAAGATATATCACAATTTTCACACGTGCAATAGCCTATCTACAAGGGTAGGTTTCTAAAAAGTCATGCCAGACCTCTTATTTGCTAGGGTTTGTGAATGCAATTGGGACACAAAACCAAGAAAAGTTAGCTCAGTCCGATAAATACACATAACACATTGTAGCAACGAAATCAACACAAGGACATAAAGCAATAAAAAGAAGAAAGGGGTTGGACCCCTCCCCTCGTGAATAGTGTCCCTAATAGGGTAAGGTTGACTCTACCCTAGGCAAGCTAAAATGGATGCATGAGGTTAGGGTTCACTAATGCATCTAGACTCGATAAGTCATAGGTCCCCGAGCCTTCAGACTTGGAAACCAAGGGTCATCACTCCCAAGGTTCCTTGTCGGTGGCTCGAGCGATTCCCCAGACGTTGCTACGCACACGTCGTGTTACGGCTACCCGTCTGGGCGAATCTAAAAAAAATCCTCAACCTTCGACTAAAAACTAATAGGTTATCAACCTAAAGTTTAAAGCGGAAGATCGAGTGACCCCTCGGATCATGCTACGAACACGTCGTGATACGATCACATGTCCAAGTGGGTCGCCTAAAATCCTAATAGGGTGGAGTGGCGTGACAAGCCACTAAAAGAAAAATAATGAGGGGTAAAAATAATTAAAGCGTATGCGCGTATGCTAGTGCTCGTTTGGAGGGGAGGGATCAAGAACCAACGCGAGGCTCTAGGGTACATCCCCCACCCAAATGCAATGCAAAGCGCGAGATAAAACGAGTAAAATATACATCCAAACAACCAATCATACATACGTGAGTGGGGGAGTAGTTTGATACGCGTGCAAGGCCAAAAGTCCTAAAAAATAGAAAAATGCAACCCTAATATCCAAATGCTATGCATAAAAAGGGTAGAAAAGGGAAAAGAATGGTCAAATCAAATGCTTGGACCCACTTAGGAAATCCCCAGTGGAGTCGCCAACTGTCGCGCCCCACTTTTTGAATGAATGAAGATGTGTGGTGGGTGTAGTGTGGTGTGAACGTGTGCAAAATGAAAATAAAGGCCATGGGACTTGATAAAGCGACGGTTTGGCCATATAAAGTTCAAAAAGGGTTTTTTTTGAAAAATGGAGTCGCCACTTGGTATAGAGTTAGGGTGTACCAAGTCACCCAAAAATGATTTTTGATTTTTGAATGAAAAAAGTAAATAAACCCTTTTAGAGAACTTTTGGGTCTACGTAACCAAAAGAGGGATCGGGGGTCACATTTGACGAAGGGGAAGGCAAGGATAGAAATCCAAGGCACCCCTTCGACCTAGCCAAGGCTAGTTGCGTGACTTAAACCATTTTTCCCTAATTTTTCCACCCAAGATATGTATCGCGTGTTGGATATGTCTATATGAATGCAAAAACCTAGACCTAGGGGGACATGGGGGAAATTTCTCTTCAAAGGTTGAGTGGTGCCAATCACATTAATTGTGAAGCCCAACAATGATCCTTTTGGAGAGGTCACACCTAAACCTAAATGATGTGAAAAATGAGTGAATGAATGCATGCCATGAAAAATGTGAGTTTGTGTGAAAAAGTAATAAAAACAATAGTGGTAGTGGAAGTGTGCAAAGAAAATGTCCTTGAATGTAGAAATATACTCTAGGTGCCAGTGGGCAAAATGCATATATGCAATCAAAAGAGTGTGAAAGTGTTGGGGTGCAAATGAAAAAAGTGCTCGTGTGCAAGTGAATATAAATATGGCATAGATAGTAGTGTGCAAATGGGTGCAATTTGTGAGGTAGAAAAATAAATAAGTGATAGGAGAGGTGTGTGAACATAGCATGTGAAGTGAGAAAATCATAAGTAGTGAAAAATGTAGATGAAAAAGTGAAATGATAAGATGAGATGCATGAACCTATAGGAGTGCATCAAGTCGGGTACGGGAGAGCTAAATCGTGACTCAATTTTCCCTTTGATAGAGGGAATATAAGCGTGCTAAGGCTTAGAAAAAGCCACACTCGTCTATATCCCATATTTAAGGGGACTTTCAAGCAAATGAACCCTATAACTAATATGAGATGCAAAAATCCTAAAATGAGGGGAAAAGGGGTTCGAGGAGCATGCCAAATGATAAAACTAAGAAAAATGCATGACATGCGGTGAACATGCAAATATGCACTATCGAAAGGGAAATCCTAAGGGTCTAGCGTTGGACTAGCCCATCTATGAATTCCGACTAGCGTTGGACTAGCGGAAACGTACATTCATCCATCACATTCATTCATGGTTATGGAAAGCGAGTAGACATGCCAAACACTCGTAAACACGTAGCACATAACATTTAGCATGCTCGACTAGATGCAAGGCCCTAACAAAGCAAATTAACATGTAACAACTAAGCAGGCAAGACACATAAGGCAATTAAAGCCCTAACTATTACATTTGCTAGCTAGGCACACGTCTTCGATAGGTCTTCATCGAATGCTCCTCCAAGCCCTATCTATTACAAGCCAAGAGGTGTACACATACCCCATAATGAGACTTAAATAAAATTGCTCGCCAAGCCCTATCTATTACAAGCCAAGAGGTGTACACATACCCCATAATGAATAACTTAAACAAAAGCGAAAAGTAAATGAACTAATTGAAAGAAATTTAGACGAGGCAAGGAAAGCGAAGTAGACATGCATATCCACATAACACATAGGAGCACATAAGGTCAAATGAAATGCAAATAAAGGATGAGGTTACCTCCCTTGCAATTGGGTCCCAAATGAAAGAAAAATGGCTTCAAAACAATAAAACGGTCAAGGTACCACTTTATTTGGGAAAATTAAAGAAAATAGGCAAACACAAGCTCACTTGGTCATAAAGCCCCTAAAGTTATGAATTAAATACAATTGAAACAAAGCATGGTAGTTAATTGAAGCAAACAAGCAATGAAGTTGCACAAATTAAAATTATCAAGGACCAATTTGATGAAATTATTTATTTGATTGGGCCATAGTAGGACAAGGAGAGACTTGGGGGGCCAAAGTGTAAAATCTGGAAATTATTTCCATGCATGCAAACGAAATCTTCCAGCACCAACGCTTTCTTTGCTTCATTTTCTGCTGCGAGATTCGCAGCTTGTGGGCAACCAAAGAAGTGTCAAAATTCATCAAATGCTTTACAACTATTATTGGCACAAGATTCGGCATGCAAACAAGGTAAGAAAATCCAGCTTGTGGATTGTCATGGGAAGGAAATAAAACAGCAAATGAGGAAGATAAAATACAGCAAAAGGAAGGACGACGCGAGCGGCTTCCTGTTGCAGCCCTGCGGCTTTACTCACACGAACTTCACACAAGAACATGCACCAAGCCCATGGATTTACCAACCCAAAACCAGTAAATGTCTCAAACGTTTAGTTAGCGTAATCTGGACAAAGTTCTTGATTTTTGCATGCAAGCAAACAAATGCCAAAGACTTCTTTACTTTCTGCAAATTCTGCTGCTACTTCCGCAGCTTATAGCAACCCAGAAAACATACCAGGTTCATTGTTTGCCAACCCAACTCACATGAGTCCTAAATCGTTAACTTAAAGCAATAACCATCTATCAATGGTGGTCCCCAACAAAGAGTGCTTAAGCGAGAAAAACAGGACAGAGAACAGCAGAGGTTTTCAACCTTTGTTCAAAACTTTAAACCAGAACGTTCAATAAAACATGCTGAAAAACTGAATCACAAAGCAACCAAAATACTAGACCTCTGTACAAGGATTTTTCAAGGCAATCATCATACAATCCATGAAGATGCTTAGTGCAGATTCCTACAACTGATTCATGCAAAGTTACGATGGAAATTTCTGCAGTAACCCTCGGCAATTGCTAGAGAGATCTGCAACAACCTAGCTGCAAATCCTCATTTTACAAGCATGGATTTGAAACTCAAAACACCATCTCAAACGGAAATAAATTCAATCAAAACTTTGACATGAGCCCAAAACTCACAAGATCTAGCTTTAGTTCCTTTTCCCCACCGACAGATTCATAAGCAAAACATTCATGGTGGAGGGCAAACAGATGCAAGCATCGCAGCAAAGTTTCAACCTTTCTAAGATGATTTTATGACCTACGGACAGTAAAGCAAATGAAAGGTGTTACCTCTATCCCTTTCAAGGGAAAAAATCGGGGCCTGAGATGATGAACAGGATGTCCTTGCTCAGCCCAAAAGCTTGATCTTTCCGGCTACCAAACGTTGCTCCTCTGGTTCCTTCGTTCCCTGACTTCCGCCGCCTCCTTTTTCCTGTTTTTGTTTAGCCTCTCACCCCCTCTGTTTTCTTTTCTGCGTTTTTGCTCTTGCCCAGCCACCAGCTAGCTTTCCAAAAACCTCCTTTCTCTCTCACGGCAACTCTCCACTCCCGTAGCTGCCTTTTTGTTTTGGTTTGGCTTGAAGCCCTCAAGCTCTTGCCAGAGCCTAGCGTTTTTCCCTTTTCTCGGCTCCCCCAATGATCTCGTTCGCTGCTGGTTTCTCTTCTCCCCCCAGACCTCTCTATCTCTCTCCCCTTCTGTTTTCTGTTACGCCGTGAACTTCCTCTCTCATTTTCGTTCACCTCCCCCCCTGCCTTCTCAGATGTTGTTTCTCCCAATTTTCAGTTCAGCCGCTACTTCCCTCTTTCAGACTCTCTCTTTCAGGTTTACAGCCGTCCCTCTCTTTTTCTCTCGGTGGGTTTCTTTTCTTTTGCTTATGTTTCTCTGCTCATCTAGCCGCTGTCTCCCTCTCTGTTTCCTCCCCCCGTTTGCTAGCTCTCCCCACGATGAAGCTCCCTCTCTTGCGGCTGCCCTTAGATGAAAACCCCCTCTCCTAACCCTTCATCCTACGGCCCCCCTTCTTCTAGATTCATCTCCCCCTTCCAGGTGTCCTAGGCACCTGGCCTTTGTAGCTAAATTTTACCCCCCAAGGACTCCCTGCAATTTCTTCTTGCAAGCTGCGGCAACACTCAACTTTTGGCATGCGTGACTTTTTCCTTTTTTTTTTTTTTTTTTTAATAATAATAATTTTAACAAAAACAAAAATAAAACTAAATAATAACAACTAATTAACAGAATTGACAAAAAATCAAGTAATAATACTAATAACAAATGAAAACAATTTTAAAAAAAAATCTAAACAACTAAAAACAACAAAAATGGCCATTTTTCAATCTTTTCCTACATTTTCCATTGTTTTCTTTTTCGTTTGAGAAATTCCATGCTAAAAGCTTAAAAATAAAATAATAACATGAAAACTAAAAGAAGACTAAAACTAAAAATGAATAAAACAAACATGACAAAAACAAAAACTAAGAAATAAAGAGTAAATGAACTTGAGCTAAAATTTGGTGTCTACAACCCCGAAAAAAAATAAGGAGGTTGCTGGTAAAGAAGATACTAGAGTGTATTTCTTTGGGTTTGTTTAAAACCTTATTTTGTTTTAAAAGATTAGAAACCCTAATATTGTAGTCAAAAACTCTAGTTTACTTGTGACTAACCGGTTTTCTTAAATCTTTCGCATTTTAATTGATACCCTAATTTTTATCATTGGAATTGTAAAACCCTCACGTTTTCTTAAAAATGCCCTTTTATTTGGAAATTATTATTTATTCAGGCTCCTCTATCCAATCATTCCACATAAGTGCAAATAAACCTAGAAAGTAGGGTTTCACTCTTCGGTTTTCAAGTTTAGAGCAAAATTAGGGTTTTCGCGATTTTTCGCCGGATGAATTTTTGGTACAGAGTACGGATTAAATTTGGAGAGTAAAAGTGACTTTTAAGTGAGAAATAATATGTGATTAGTAGCAATGATATAAGGTTAGTGAATGGGAAGTAAAAACCCTCATACGTGTGTTTTTAAGAAAAACGGCGCGAACCGGCGGGTCCCGCACACTACCGATTGAACGCACCACTTGACCACCACTTTCTTATCACATGAGCATTAATACTTGAGCAAAATATTTCCCCCTCATTGCCAGCTAGCTTGACCGAAAATGTGGACTAAAAAGAGCAAGGAAAAGAAAGAGAAAAATGAAAGGTGGTGGTGGCGACACTTGTCGCCACCCTAGAGTTTCTTGGCCAAGTGATCAACTAGCCTTCTTAAACCAATTTTCTGCCCTTTCCTCTTCATTTTTCCAGCAGCTGGTCGACCAAGAGAGAGAGAGAAAGTGAGAGCAAGAAACAATTCCTTCTTCTTGATTCTAACCAACCAAGTGACAAATTAAATTTCCAAACCGATTAAAGTGCTAATTGTGAGTTGGGAAGCTAGGGGAACCAGAAATTTTCCAAGGAGGTTGATTATCACTCATCCAAGCTTGTCTTTGAGGTATGAAATCTGATCATGGTCTTTGATCTTTTAAATCTTGTGTAAATTAGCTTAGCAACTCAAATTTGGTGGTGAATAATGGATGCTATGATGTTTTGGGGGTTTTCCCCTTTTGGTTATATGAACTAGGGTTGGATGATTTGCTGCCCAACTTGGTGTATGGTTAATATATGTTGTAATTAAGGTTATATAAGGCTGTTTGATAGTGATTAGAACAAGAAATTTGAGAAAGTTCCATTAGAGACCAAAAGATTCCAGATTTCTGGAAAAATTTTCCCCTTTCTGTCCGTTTTTGTTGCACCATGTTAGAAGACGAATCGGCCTTAGCTTAAAACATGAAAGTTGTAGGAAATGACATTTTAGAGGTTCCTACAAAATTTCAGGATAATCGGAGTAGCGTAGAATGAGAAAAGTCGAAATTACCCTTGCTGTCCTGTTTCTACCCGAACCTGAGAACTGCGATTATAATTGGTTATTTTGGTTTGGACTGTTTCAGAATTGGTTGTTGAGGCCTTCTGATAGAATTTATCCCTATTTCTTAGCTTTCAGCTGGTCTTGGAATTTCTGGATTTGGACTTATGTAGGCTGTTTTATGATGTTTGTACTAGATTACGGTTTGTGAACCTGTTTTGCGATTCTGGTGTAGTATGTTACATTTTTGACGTAGTTACACTCGAAATTTGACTGAGTGGCCTTCTTCAACATTGTAGCCTCTTAAGTCCTGAATATGCCTGTAAAATTTTGGGTCAAACGGATTAGTGTATCATGAGTTATAGATGAAATACTCAAGCCTGTTTTGAACATCAGGTTCTGTGCGTTTTTAGTTTAGCTTCTGTCCGTGACTTTTTCGGTTTTGATCCCGTACGATCTGGGTTTTGACTCCTCCATAAGAAATGTAGATCTTGGTTTTGGATTCGAAACGGTATAAAGTGAATCGAAATCCGAGTTCCGTAGCTCCTGTTATGACCAAAACAAAATCGATCGTCAGAACTGCCTTGAATCTGGACAGTTCTGACGAGTACTTTGACACTCAAATTTCGTTCTGTTCTGAGTGGATTCAGGTCTTGGGCAAAACATCAAAATTTTAGCCTTATGTCTCAGCTTTCTAATTCCTTTGGAATTTCCTGATTTGGATTTGTGAGCTGGGAGTTATAGTCCAGCAAACATACCCTGTCCGTTACTCTGGAGTGCAAATTCCTGGAACGGTTTTCTGCACTTTCGACCTATTTCTGTTCAGATCCGGATTTAGGTGCCTTCATGAAAATTGTAGCCCTTCCTCTTAGCTTCGCAACGGTACCTCATGTACCATGATCCGACACTCATAGCTTCGATTAGGTTCAAAACAGTTTTGACGGCAAAATGGCTAGGCCGCCATTCCCGTTTCCGTGTGTCGTTTCCGCACTCGTATGTGCCGATTTTGCCGTTTTGCTTGTTTTAGGCATATTAGTAGCCGTTTATGATATTTTGTGATGCAATCTTCTATTTCAGACGGTGGTGAGCTACGTGGAGCCGGTGGGGCCTACTAGCTACTCTTCGCGGCACAAATTTTGAATTTTGCTCTTTTGTTCGTTGTGTAAGTATTCAGGCCGCTCTTGTGTGTTAGTTGCTTATGTGTTTCGATATGTATGAAGAGGGTACCTAGGCGAGGGTGTACTTTATCGCACTCGACCTAAACCCTAACTTACGCACATATTTGTACATGGCTTGTGTATATGAGCAATTTTGAAACTAAAACCCTTGAGCTTGTGGCTCGGGGTGACTTTTGAATAATTTTGTGAAGTTTGTGAGTTTGGGGTTGATCTTCCGACCTAGATGGACTATTCGAGCCGGTCAAGGCTTGGTCGAAGCCAGTCCAACTTAGTCTGAGGTCACCAAGTTTGTGAATCCGGTTCACCGAGAATGTGGACCAAGTTTGTGACCCGAGCTTGTGAACCAAGCTCATGTTTGTGATTTCGTTCGTTCGAGCAAGTTTGTGAGGTGCCTGGCCAGAGAGGGTGATAAGGTGTACGGTGGGTGTACAAGTGAAGTTCTACGGACCATTATTTGAGGTCGACGGAGTGTCGGCAGGAGGTCACACATGGCAAACGATCTGGCTTTGGAGCCACCCGTATCCTTACTATGTGATGTTATCTTTCTGCTTTTGCTTTACTCTTACCATATAATTGGTTGATACGTGAAAATTTACGCTTTTGCCCCTGTTTACTTACTAAGCATATAGCTTACCCCGTTCCATTTGTTTTCCTTAGCAGGGGGACGGCACGGGGATCGCTCGGGAAGGTGGTTAGATTTTGAGCTATAGAATACTTGAATTTGTATTTGTTAAAAGTTGACGAGTAAGATGTACATAGTTGGCGTGGTGATTGTAGTTATGAGTTTTTCTAGGTTTTACTTTCTGGTACTTGTGATATGTAATTCTTGGAGAATTGAAAGTAATATTTGAGATTTATCTTATACTTCATTGGAGGACTGTAGAGAGTGAGTGAGTCCCGGCGAGAGCTGGGCAGGCGACCCGCCGAACCCTGGGGTACGCCCTAGGGGAAAGTGGGGCCGTCACATATTTTCACTTTTTAGGGTCTTTTATCATTTTTTGCATGACATCCCTCCTTATACGTATATCCCTTCCCCCATATTTTCCCTTATATGTATATTACTTACCCCTTTGTATGAAACATGACATTAGACTTGCATTTCATCTAAGCATTAGACCTAGGTTAGTACATTTGCTTGATTAGACTAGGGAAAACCCCTTGGATATGGGATATGGACGAGTTTGGCTTCTCTAACCTTAGTACGCTCGTATTCCCTCTATTAAAGGGAACATTGAAGTCATGACTGTAAGTTCCCCGCATCCATTATGATGCATTCCTTTAGGTCATACACATTTGTATATTATTAATTTCTTTGCTTTTTCTTTCTTTCGAGTCTCATGACTTGCATTATTCGTGACTTCTTCGAAGAGTCTTTATTGGGCATCACAATTAATGTGATTGGTACCAAGTAAGCTTTGAAGATACATTTCGATCCCCCGACACCCTCCTAGGGCTAGGGTATGCATTCATATAGTACATCCAAATGTGATAAATCTTAAGGTTAAAAAATAAGAAAATCTTTGACTAAATCGCGCAACTAGCCTTGGTTAGGTTGAGAGGGTGCCTTGGATTCTTATCCTTGCCTTCCCTTTCTTCAAATATGACTCCCGAATCTCTGATTTTCGTAGACTTGGAGTCATTTAAAAAGGGTTTTTCTACTTTTTTCTTTAAAAATTCATTTTTAGTTGACTTGGTACACCTTAACTCTATACCAAGTGGCGACTCCATTTTCCATTCAAAAACCCTTTTTAAACTATATTTTGGGTCAAATCGTCGCATTTTCAAGTCCCATTTAGACCCATGTTCTTTATTTTTCTTTTCAAAAATTCATTTTTTCAATAAAAATTGAATCAAAAGCCATTTTTCTAAACTCGTCTTTTATTTTCTTATTAAAAAATAGGGTGCGACAGTTGGCGACTCCACTGGGGACTTAGAGGGTCCGAGCATTCGATTTAGTTAACCTTTTCTTCTTTTAACCTTCTTATATATCACATTTGGAGTATTAGGTTGCATTCTTCTTTTCCTTTTTCTTTTTTTCTCTTTTTAGGGTTTTTTGCATCTACCACACGCATAATCGCTCTTCGCACACTATGTATGTGATGAATGGATGGTTCATTTATTTGTTTACTTTTACTTGTTTGGCGATTTTCATTTTGGGATGGGGGGTAGTTACCCTAGAACCTTCGACCGTATCTAATGGTATAATCCCTCCCCTCAAAAGAAAAGCACTTCATACGTGCATGCATAGTTTTATTTATCCCTTTTTTTCTTTATCGTGGGCGCTATCCCACATCTCCCTGTAGGATTAAGATTGATTTCCTTAGGTAGGCGGATGGTGTGCACTGCGCCCATAGCGATGCCTAAGGGATCACTCAAGCCACCGACCGAAGGTGGTGGGATTGATGACCCTTTGCCTTTAGGTCTGAAGGCTTGGGAACCTTGAGACTTATCGAGTCTAGATGCATTAGTGAGCCAAACCTCATGCATCCATATTAGAATTACCTAGGGTAGAGTCGACCTTATCCTAAATTAGGAACACTAGGCACGAGGGGAGGGATTCCATCTTTCTTTCCTTATTTTTCTTTATCGCCTTTTATATCAATTAATTACTTCAACGTGTTATGTGATTATTTGTTGAACTAACATTTCCTTGTTGTCTTACCTTTTGTATTCACAAACGTTAGAAAATAAGAGGTCTGGCATGATCTTTTTTAGAGAACTTTACCTTTTAGATAGGTTATTGCACGTTTAAAGATTTTTGGTATATTGCATATATAGATTAATAAATTGCATATCATTCTAGGCCCACCCTGGCATATAAAGGGTCCCTTTAGGTCATGATATCATTTAAATTGTATATTTTATTGCTTTAATAAACTGGCATCATGCATCCACCTTAGAAGGGAATGCCATTTAGGGAATCCCGTGTTAGGAACAAATCGACCTGTGTCTCGGATATATAATCCAATGAGACTTGCACGTTTATATTTCCTATACTGTCCGAAGGGGTAGTGCACGAGGTAAGGTAGGATCCGATCATTTTCATAGAGCGATCTTTAAAATATGAGCATCTAATAATCATCTTTTGGCCATTTTAACATATTTGATAAAATTCCCTTGTTTAAAGGACATTAACTTGAAGAAATGCACAAATAATTCCTCATTGTTGAGACGATAAATATATTGAGGCCAAATCTTGATTTTAGAAGGCTCATAGACTAATGCATCGCAATAAGTTTTTGAAACTACTAGTGGATAGATTGATTTTTTTTAAAATAAGCTGTCAATTCCATTCAATCCATTGGACCATTTTATTCATCAATTTCATCCAGTCCATTTTATCAATTTGTTCATTTTTAGGGCAACCTAGTCGATTTTGAATTCATTTGACTAGTTTACCCATTTTAGGGCAATCTAGTCGATTTTGAATAGATCACCAATTTCATTCAATTCATTTGATTAGTTTACCCATTCTCAGGGCAATCTTATCGATTTGAATAAATCATCAATTTCGTTTGACCAATTTACCCTTTTTTAGGGTGATTCGGTCAATTTTGAATAAATTAAATTTCATTCAATTCATGTTGACCAGTCTACCTATTTTTAGGGCAATTCGGTCGATTTTGAATAAATCATCAATTTCATCCTATCCATTTGACCCGCTTATTCCCTTTTCAGGTTTAAGTCTAAGGTTCACTGAATAAATTAGTCAAGACATTGCAATCCTTTTAAGAGCAGGCTCTTTTGCATATCATGCGCCAATCAAAGCAAGCAATTCATTCGGACTTTGTCCTCGTTTTTAGGACAAATGTCTCTTCTCACTCCAATTGGCCGAATTTTCTAAAATTATTTTGTTACTCAATAAGTTGGTCGGATTCATCAGGTATTGTATAGTGCCTACCTCAGAAGATTGCATTCTCATGCTAGGCCTACCCTTAGCACTAAAAGGGTCCTCCAATAGGACATGCATCCAAACTACTTTAATTTTTACTAACTCCTGTCTTTTTCTTTTCCTTTTTCTTTCTTTTCGACAACAGTCAATCAAGAAGGGCATTTAATAAGGGTTTTCCTACATTCTCAGGTAGTAATCACAAATATTACTACACAAAGAAGCCCCATTATTACCCGATCACATAGCCGGATTTCAAGAGAAAGTGTAAACATGAGTACCCATCCAGAACCATCTGATAGGCTTACAACGACATCACCAACTGACCTGACAAATCTGGGAGCTCAACTGAGTGAGGTGCTAAATAGATTTAATGAGTTAAGTGTAGAAATGATCGCACAGCGGCGCGTGATTGATCAGTTGGTCGCTGGTGGCGGTAGTGGTGTCCAACATGAGCCTTTACCCGCTAGTCAACCCGAACCACAACCTTTGTCCTTACCTTACAATCAAACCTCTTTTGCTTCACATGTCACAAATCCACCTGAGCAAACTTTCACCTACCCCACTCATGGCTTACCACATATTTATGCACCCAATACCCACGTCAATCTTTCTCACCCTCAAATTCCTCCAAATTATCCACCTACCAACTTGAACAAGCCACTTGAACCTCAAGAACCATATTACTATCCCACCGCTGAACCATTCACCATGGACACCGCTGCCCAAGGAAAAATTGAAGCTGGGGAATCCTCTGCGCCGATCAACAAGAATTTGTTAAAAAAGTTGGATAGATTTGACGAGTTTATAAAGCAAAGTCAGGGTTTAAACAAGCAGGGAGGATTGGATTATAATGAGTTGTACATGTTTCCTGATATGCAACTTCCTGTAGGTTTTAAGGCACCCAAATTCTGTAAGTATGACGGAACGGGCAACCCTAAGACACATCTCCAAATGTTTGCCAACAAATTGGGCAAGCCAATAGATGATGAAAATTTGCCAGTTCGATTGTTCCCCGAGAGCTTAGAAGGTGATGCACTAGACTAGTATTCCAATTTAAAGTTTGAAGATATGAGGACATGGGTGGATTTGTCAACTGCATTTGTAAGACAATACGAGTACAATTGTGAGCTTGCTCCAACAAGGGCCACACTGGAGGGGACTAAAAGAAAGCCATCTGAGGATCACAAGACGTATGCAAAAAGATGGAGAAAATTGGCTGCCAAAGTAGAGCCTCCCATGACTGAAAATGAGATTGTTCGCACGATCATCAAAGCTCATGACCCGCCCTATTTTGAGAAAATTTTTCGAATGACTGGGTGTTCCTTTGGCGAGATTGTCAATAAATTGGAAGAATTTGATGAGTTTGTGAAGGTCGGAAAAATTGTTAATGTGTCAACATTGAAAATGCAACTAGAGGCTCTACAAGGCTAGAAAAACAGTGGGAAGAGGTTCCAATTTAAGGAAAAAGAAGGGGAAACTGCTTTTGTTGGGGATCAGGGCCCCTCGGCTAGACCTAGATTTTCAAATCGCCTTACTTATTCATCACCCTACCCATACTATACAAACTCCCGTCCTATCCATCATACTACCATTAACCATCCTCGACCTCGACCAAATTATCCAAATGTACCTACACCACCCTTTTAAAATTCTCAACCAAATCTCCAAACTAGACCTCGCCCTCCTTTTAACCCAAGAACTATTCCACCCCTTAGCCCAAATTACTACTACCAACAAACTAGTGACACCCAAATCCAATGCCATACCGAACCTTCACCAATCTAGGTCGGCCTGTTGACCAAGTATATGAGCAATTGAAAGCTGTCGGGAAAATTGGTGTTATACCTCCTAAGATCTATTCTAAGCGTTTTCCCTCTGACTATGACCCTCAAGCAGTTTGCGCTTATCATTCTGGAGCTCCCGGGCATTCCACCAATAATTGTCGGGCATTGAAACATAAAATCCAGGATATGATCGAACTCGGAGAAATAGTGCTAAGGAAAAAGGGTGAACAAGAACAGAGCATAGGTACAAATCCCTTTCACGAACACAAGGACGCCTTTGAGGCACCCACCCCCAATGAAGAAATTTGAGAATCCTGGAAGGCGCTGAATTAGTGAGATTCCTCTCCCTTGAAGAGAGTTTCGATAAATTTGGGGAATTGTTTTGGTTAAAACCAATGAAAAATCATTCGCGCGTGTGTTTTTTGTTTAACTGGTTTTTTGAAAACAGTTTTCAATCAAGTGACTTTTGAAGACATGTTTTGATCTTTATCTTGAATTCAATAAAATGTACAGTTTTCTATACTCTTTGTTACTTACACATTCTTTTCAAATTGCCAAGAATAAAATCCGCCTACCCTTTTGGATATCACTGTTCTGAAGTTTGATGATGACAATATCTCACGAATGTGAATTTGAATTTCAAAATGCAAGGAGTAATAAGGAGACATCCGAAGGTAGTTCAAAGAGGCTCGGATGGTATAAAGAGAAACTCGAACCGAACTGGGGTCAACATTAAGGAAATGAAATTAGCATTCATTTTGAATGAAAAGTTGAAAAGAATATTACAATAAGAAGGACAAGCCACGATTATTCAAAAAGGAGATGGAGTTTACCAGTGCAAAGAGGAGGCTAAGGGCAAATTGGCACCAAGCTGGCAGCACCCTTTTATTTGTCAAAAGATATTTTGCCTGGGGGAGCACTTGTTATCACAGAAATAGAATGGACAAGTTTTTCTCAGCCGATCAATCCGGATATGTGTAAAAAATTCTTTGCTTGATAAATGAAAGTTTTCTTTTAGAGTTAATGCGAAGAATGCAATGAAAGTCAGGCCCTCTTCTTTTCCCATTAAGACATTATATCCCTAGTTATCCCTTTTGAGCCTTCAGAATAAATCATTTCGTTTAGCAACCTCTGAGAATCGCAAACCCCACACTGGGGCAAATTCAATTTTTGAAGGAAAGTCGAAAGAAAAGGAAATGAACAAAAGAAAGCCTCAGTTAAAAATAAACTGGGGCAAATTTTCAAAATTTCGAAAGATGAATGAAAAAGGGAGAAAATAAAAGAAAATAGAACCTCAGTTGAGAATAAATTGGGGCAAGTTTTGATTTAACCCTAAAATAGGGTTGATACAACAATGGGATTTCAGATCACTTTAACCACTTTTGAAATCCGCCTTCAAGCCTTAACTTTTCTTAGCACCTCACCTGACCCCATTACAAAAGCCGAAAGTCCTGACTTCTGTTCTTTGCATCATCTCTTTCAGGAGATTTTCTAAGTCACATGGCAAATGATGTCAATACACCTTCACCCATTTTGCAAGAGAAGGATTGTCGCACTGATGCCATCATTTCTTAAAGCACATTTTTGAGTTGATAAAGGCTATCAACAATGGTTGGTTCAGGTGAAAACTCCAAATGGCACCTTTGAAAAGAGAAAAAGAAAGAAAGGAAAAGAAGAAAGAAAATGAAAATGAAAAAGAAAATGAAAAAAAGAAAATAAAAAGGTGGAGTGGTAGTCTTAGTGAAAACCCGAAAGGGCGCTAAGGTAGGGTTTCATAAGGAGAAATGAGTTTGGATTTGGAAAGCTGGTGACTTAGTTCATTAGAATTTCTCTTCACCTTGTGGTTCAGTTGCCGACATTAAACTCCGGAGGAACGATATCCAAAAGGTCAAACGCGGCATTTTGTTCAAGAATTAAAGTGTTTTGGTTCATTGTACATAAAATTTTAAGTTTACAGGTTCATTTTTCTTAAATTAATTTTCTTTCAAAATGAATGATTATTTTCAAATTACGGAGACTTTCATCATTGTTGTGTAAATAGAATATTCTTACATTTGTTTCATGGTTTCATTTATCTCTTTGGATTTATCCAATGGCAATCCCTGTGATTTATTGGAATTACCTGGATACCAAGTGTCTTATCAGCATTAAAAGTCAAGAAGATGTGATGTGATTCGAGGAGCGAAGTTGGGTCAAGAGTTTATCAAACGGCAACCCTTATGATTGGCTAGATACCAAGGGTCTTGGTAGTATTGGAAGTTGAGGATATTTGACACAGTTCACAAAGTAAAGTTTAGTTTTCGCTACATCGAGGAAAAAAAACCCAAGTACTCATGTTTACACATTTCTTGAAAGCAAGATTGATCGGATGGTGGTGGTATTATCTATCATTACGATTATTTCTATTTTTTGTAGGTCCAATGGTCCAATAGCAACACACTGGGGTAAATTCTATATGATTGTGGAATGTCACCCAAGAATTGAAGGGTTCGGACCAAGGAAGAGGTGAATCAAAGTATTAAGGAGAAGCAACCATGCCGTAATGCAAATTGAAGGATCGGTGGCACAATAATTGATCAAAACTGGGGCAAATAATTTTTGAAAAATCATCAATAAAAAAAATCAAAATCAAAAAAATCAAATCAAAATCATGATTAATTTTCTGTTGGTGAAGCCTCAGCGTACGCTGCGCACCCTTCTATCTCCCCCTTTTGACAATCACACTTAATTTTTTTGACCAATTGGATGGCAGGATTGGATCTTATCCCACTGACCATTAACAACTATCACGTTGGGCCTGGATTTTATGCCGCCAACATCACAAAGCATCACGTTGGGTCTGGATTTTGTGCCGCCAACATCACAAACATCCCGTTGGGCTTGGATTTTGTGCCACCAACATCACAACTATCACGTTAGGCCTGGACTTTGTGCCGCCAACATCACAAACATGACGTTGGGCCTGGATTTTGTGCCGTCAACATCCCGTTGGGCCTGGATTTTGTGCCGCCAACATCACAAAAATCACGTTGGGCTTGGATTCTGTGCCACCAACATCACAAGTATCACGTTGGACCTGGATTTTATGCCGCCAACATCACAAAGATCACGTTGGGCCTGGATTTTGTGCCGCCAACATCCCGGTGGGCTTGAATTTTGTGCCATCAACATCACAACTATCACGTTGGGCTTGGATTTTGTGCCACCAACATCACAAGTATCACGTTGGGCCTGAATTTTATGCCGCCAACATCACAAAGATCACGTTAGGCCTGAATTTTTTGCCGCCATCATCACAAGTATCACGTTGGGCTTGAATTTTATACCACCAACATCACAAACACCATGTTGGGCCTGAATTTTGTGCCACCAACATCATCAGGTTGGGCCTGGACTTTGTGCCGCCAACATCACAAACATCCCATTGGACTTCGATTTTGTGCCACCAACATCACAAGTATTACGTTGGGCCTGAACTTTGTGCCGCCAACATCACAAACATCACGTTGGGTTTGGATTTTGTGCCACCAACATCACAAGTATCACGTTGGGCCTGGGCTTTATGCCGCCAACATCCCGTTAAACCTAGATTTTATGCCGTCAACATCACAAAGATCACGTTGGGCCTGGATTTTGTGCCGCCAACATCACAAGGATCACGTTGGGCCTAGACTTTGGGCCGCCAACATCCCGTAGGGCTTGGATTTTGTGCAGCCATGGCAGGCTCGGGTTTAATCTCACTGACCAATTCATCATACTGGGGCAAATTATTTTTGGAAGGATTCTCAAAAAAAAAAAAATCAAAAATCACAAAATCAAAAAATCAGAAGTCAAAGAGAAAAAAACAAAAACAAAAAAAAATCCAAAAATTCAAAAAAAAATCAATAAATAAAAAAAAAATTCAATCAAAATCAAAAATCAAATCAAGTTTTATCACGGTAGGCTCGGGCTTGATCCCACTGACCGATTGTCAAGGCATTTCATTTTGCATCGCCACTAGCCGTGGGTCAGTCCCACTAGTGAGTATTTCTGTGAGAACCCGTAATTTTCCATTTTCTAGGTTTTATTATTTTTCATGGCTTGTTTTCTGCATTTTCGTGAGTAGCAAAAATTTCTAGATATTTTTAAGGAGCAGATATAGTTTTTAGATGATTTTTCTAGTATCGAATAGGTTTTGAGAAATTAAAAGCGTATACCGGACGTGGGACCCACTAGTGCGAAAAGTTCAGAAAAATTCGTCCAACTAGGTTAAGTTTCGGATACTGGGTTTAATTTACCGGCTGCTAAGAGATAATTAGAGGAAACCATTTGGATTGGTGTGAGAGGGAACAAAGAGATAGAGATTCATTAATTAGGTGACAAGTGTCACCATAGGGTTGGGAGAACTTTTGACCATTATTTCTTGTCTTACTCTTTGACTTAAATAAACCAAAAATTTCCAAAAAAATCATCAAAAATCTTCATTATTGTGGCCGGCTCTCCCTCTCTCTTTCTCTCTTTCTCTCTCTAAGCAAAAGGAAGAAAACTCTCCAAGCTTTGCTCCAAATCATCAAAACCAACCATTGATTCTTGTTTTTGCTCCATAGAAAACATTAAGGAAGTGATAGTGAGGTGTTGTGTGGAGTTATTTGGCAAGCTAAGAGGACAAATTGCTCTCTCTCTCTTGTTTCTAAGGTGAGTTGTGAAGAACCACTCTCCTCCCTTTATTGATGCTTAAATCATGCTTAGTGGTAGTATGAGATGCAATATTATGGATTATTTCTTGATTTGTGGTTGAATTGATGAAGTTTTATAATTTTTGGGGATTTTTCTGTTTTAATATGAACATGATTGTGTGGCTATCTATGATGATTGGAAATGATGTATAAGGACTCTAGGAGGTGGAAAAAGTGGGTAATTACAACCAATTTCTGTTTTGGAAGCAATTCTGGAAAATTAGGGTTTGATTAAGGTACATTCTGCCTGGTTTTGTATCTTGTAGTTAGAGGCCGAATTGGCCTTGGCTTAAAACATGAAAGTTGTAGGGAATGATATTTTAGAGGTTCCTGAAAAATTTCAGGTCAATCGGAGTAGTGTAACTTGAGAAAAGTCGAAATTACCCTTGCTGTTCTGGATTTACCAGATTTGGAGAATTGCTTCTGTAATTGGTTATTTTCGTTAGGAATGCTTCCGAATTGGTTGTTGAGGCCTTCTGATGAAATGTAGCCCTGTTTTTTATCTTTCAGATGGTTTTGGAATTTCTAGATTTGAACTTGGATAGCCTGATTTATGATGTTTCCGCTAGAATGCGTTTTGTGAATCTGTTCTATGGTTTTGGTGTAGTATCTTGCATTTTTGACAAGGTTGCACTCAAAACTGGGTTGAGTGACCTTTTGTAATGTTGTAGCCCTGTCTTTTAGCTTCGAAACGGAGTATCGTACACCTTCATCCGGTAATCTTAGTGCCTTGGGTGCCATTACCATAAAAAGAGGTCAAAAACTGTTTTTTTCAGGGCAAAGCTAAATCCATTTCCGGATTTTCTGGTTTTCTCTAATGCTTGTATATGCTTATGGAACCCTATTGGGGTCATATTTGGCATTGGTTTATGACTCGTTATCGAGTCTCATTGTACTTGTTTGCATGTTTTAGGGCGTGACGTTGGTGCACGACGTTCTTTTGACGGAAGTGCATGAAACCTCATTTGCAAGCTTGGTGAGTGTACTACTCACTTGTGTGTTACTATATGGCTTTGAATGTGAATTGCTTGAAGTGAATTGAATGTGAATTGATTGAAGTGAGAGCGTACTTTATCACTTATTGTTTACCATGTTATTGGAATGTTATACGACATGTTACATGAAATGAAAGTACATGGCTTGGTGTCGTTTGGACGAGTATCCAACGACTACAATTGTTATCTTTGAGCTCAACCCCATTGGTAGTTGATTGAATCGAGCCGGCCAGGGCTTGGTCGTGCCAATTGATGTGCCTTGGGGAAATGTTATATGGAATCTTGTAGTATGAGAGACTCTCGATTCCGGTTTACTCGAGTAATACCAAAGTGCAAGTGTTTGGAGTTCGGGCCCGGTAGGGGTATGTTGGGTGGAAGGAATGGAAGTAAAGTGGAGTCTACGGTTGGTTACTTTTGAATTGACGGAGAGTCAATGATGTTCGATAAAGAAATGCAAACGAGGGAAAAGGGCTCTTGAGAGCCACCCGTATCCTTTTAACACCCCATGTGATGTGTGCCTTTGCTTACTTTTAATGTATTAAATGAAAAGCTTGATGTTTAAATGTACTTGGTTGCTTGAGTGATAGTATTCTCACTGGGCAATTAGCTCACCCCGTCCCTTTTGTTTTCCTTACAGGAATCTGACTGCTTTTGGAATGACTTTTGATAATTGGTTGCCGAATGAACTAGATGAATATCTCTTTTGTATAGTTTATGAATTGAAACCCTAAATGTGCCATTGGGGCCGTTTTCACTTTTATTTTGGCAACCGTACATGTATTAATTTTGAGTAATTTTCATATGCCATTTTGGTTTGTAAATGCTCAATTACAAGATGTGAAGGTTTGCTTGATTTTTGGTTGGGTTCTGACGGGTCGGTTACTATTCATGGCCGACTCTGGATTTTTTTTTTATTTTTATTTTGGGTTATTTTGCCAGTTTGACTTGTTTGCGCGCGTTATAAGTTCTGAAACGAAATAGATCGCTCTAAACTGCACCGTTAGTCCTGGCGAGAGCTGGGCAGGCAGTCCGCTAACCCCTTTGGTTCGCCTTAGGGAAAAGTGGGGCTGTCACAGGTGGTATCAGAGCCTAGGTTTGAATTAGCCTGGGTGTAATAGAAATGCTCGATTTGAGGGTTCTTTGTTTATGGCCTTTAAGCTTATTTATGGTTAATTGTTCTTTTGGTGTAGGATGGCCGGACAGGGTGAGCCTAGTGATAGTCCTCCGGGTGAGAGATCTCGTGGAGCGCTCCCCGTGATACCGTACCAGATACGGCCAGGAGGGGCCGTCGTGCGTTGGAGCCCGTCTAACCGTCTCCGACAGCGTGAGTGTCGACATAAGTATGCTTACCCTAACGCTCTAGTGTTTGTCGTGGCCGAGGAGCGTAAGGAGTTGGCCGGAGAGAATGCGAGACTTGAGGCCGAGGTGACCCAGCTTAGGATGGTCAATGAGAGACAGGCCGAGCGCATTGAGGGTTTGAAGGACGACGTACTTGAGGCAGAGGATAGGGTTGATGACCTCTGCGCTCAGCTTAGGGAAGTCCAAGAGCGCGAGATTAAACGAGCTCGCAAGGTGAAGGTTCGAGCTGCATCGATCCTGAACCTTTGCGCGGATGTGGTCGAGGGCGTGAGTGACGAGGACTCATGTGCGGGGCCTGAGGCTGGGGTTGGATCCACTCCGTCGGGTGGGTCTAATAGCTCGTCGTCGGTCTAGGACAGGACTTCTAGGGTTTGTTTTGGATAGTTTGGTTTTGTATATAGGGTGGATAGGGAGAAGGGCCTTAGCTAATCGTTTTGTACGTTTAGATTAGCTACGTGTATATTTCTTTTGTTGAGGCCATTCCCTTGGGGATTGTCCATGTTTGTACTCGACTTGACTGAACTTGACTTGACTGATTGTTAATATGTGTGTTGTTTGCCTTGCTTGGAATGTATATATCTGTTTGAAAAGGTTTTGGGTTTTACTTACATGCATTGTTTTATATTGGTTTAGTACCATTGCCTAGATCAAGTAAAAGTTTATGGAAGGAACACGTAGTGGACGGGGACATGGGCGCGGATATAGACAACCCACACCGGATAGGGGTACTGGCGAAACCTCTACTGGACCTAACCCTGACCCCAATGTGCAAATCGCTGCCGCTATGCAGCAAATGACTAACTTGCTGGCACAAGTAGTGCAGCAACAAGGCTAGAACCCAAACCCTAACCCCGAAAACCCTGGCAACCACATCGAGAGCGAAGATAGAGCTCTCGACCGTTTTCAAAAGTTTGCTCCACCCAAGTTTATTGGGGGGCCAGATCCGGATGTTGCCGAGAGATGGCTCGAGAAGATGGTCGATATTTTTGCGGCCTTGCACTACACCGATGAACGGCATGTGACTTTGGCCGTATTCCAGTTAGAATGGACGGCCCGTTCCTGGTGGAACGTGATACGACAAAAATGGGAACGGGTACAAACGCCCTGGACTTGGGTGAATTTTATTAGGGAATTCAACCCGAATTTCTTCCCTCCTCTAGTTCGGGAGAGGAAGGAAGATGAGTTTATTCGACTCCGCCAAGGGGCTCAATCGGTGGCGGAATACAAGAGTCAATTTACCCCCCTGTCTAAATTTGCGCCTGAGCTGATCATGACGGAGCAACGGCGAATTAGGCGTTTCATTCAGGGCCTAAATGTCGAAATCCAGAAGGACCTCGCAGTGGCTCAAATTAATGCTTTTAGCGAGGTCGTAGAAAAGGCTCAAAGGGTAGAGAGTGCTCGATTGCAAGTCCGGAACTTCCAGGCGAAGAAGCGGGGCTTTCCTGGAAGCAGCTCTGGACAAGGGGATAAAGGTACTCCCTCCAAGTTCGGACGCGGAGCTGGAGGTGGACGACAGTCAGGTTCCGGCAGAGGGGCTCAGTCTAGGGGTGGCCCAGCCGGGAGAGGCCAAGGCGGAAACTTCTAAAAGGGTTCAGGTTCGGCGTCCCGCGGGCCCTATGGTTACTGCGGAAAGCCGAATCACTCCAAAGATAATTGCTGGAAGAAGGGAGGCAAATGTCTGCGTTGCGGAAGCGTAGACCACCAGCTTGCTACCTGCCCACTCTTAAAGCAAAACGGAAGGGGAACTCAAACCACGCCAAAGACCAATTCGGGACTGAATAAGGGGAATGAGGTGAAACCTAAGGTGCCAGCTCGAGTATATTCCTTAGAACCTCAACAGGTCCCAGATTCCTCAGAGGTCGTAGAAGGTACGATTCCTATTTTCCACCGTTTTGCCAAAGTTTTAATTGATCCTGGTGCCACTCATTCTTTCGTTAACCCTGATTTCATGTGTGGCATCGATATAAAACCTGCTAGTTTACCATACGACCTAGAAGTTAGTACACCTACGGGGAATCAACGCTTGGTTACTAGTATGGTTTATAGGGATTGTGAAGTGTGGGTAGGAGAGAAAAGATTGTTAGGGGATTTGATAAGTCTGGTCATTAAGGGGTATGATGTGATATTGTGTATGGATTGGCTAGCCAGGTATAATGCCCAACTGGATTGTAAAACAAAAGTGGTAGAATTCCGCATTCCTGGTGAGGCGACCTTAAGATTGGATATAAGGGGT
This sequence comes from Coffea arabica, assembly GCF_036785885.1. Lineage (NCBI taxonomy): Eukaryota > Viridiplantae > Streptophyta > Magnoliopsida > Gentianales > Rubiaceae > Coffea > Coffea arabica. The sequence goes on along the minus strand of NC_092318.1, from coordinate 16,969,182 downwards.
AGGTTAGCCTCATCCGCTTTGATTTCGGGCATTCAGGCTAGGAAATTGCTAAGTCGAGGGACACAAGGATTTTTGGCCTTTTTGATTAACACCCCCACAGATAAAGTGAAGGTAGATGATGTGGCCATAGTGAAGGAATTTCCGGACGTGTTTCCTGATGAGTTAGCCTTACCTCCGGGAAGAGAGATTGAATTCAAAATAGACCTGCTACCGGGATCCTCACCTGTCTCAAAAACACCATACCGAATGGCTCCTGCTGAGCTCAAGGAGCTAAAGTTACAATTACAGGACCTTCTGGAGTGGGGATTCATTCAAGAGAGTGGGTCTCCTTGGGGAGCTCCTGTACTGTTTGTGAAGAAAAATGATGGTGGGTTGAGGATGTGTATCGATTATCGGGGCCTGAATAATATTACGGTGAAAAATAAGTATCCACTGCCCCACATAGATGAGTTGTTCGATCAGTTGCAAGGAGCGGTGGTCTTCTCGAAATTGGACCTCCTCCAAGGATATTACCAGTTATTAATCAGGAAGGAGGATATCCCGAAGACCGCCTTCAACTCGAGCTATGGGCATTACGAGTTCGCAATTATGCCTTTCGGACTGACCAATGCTCCTGCCGCCTTCATGGACCTAATGCATAGGGTTTTTAAGCCCTACCTGGATCGATTTGTAGTGGTCTTCATCGATGACATTTTAGTCTATTCCAAGACGCGTGAAGAGCATGAGCAGCATTTGAGGGTTATTTTACAAACCTTAAGAGACCATCAACTGTACGCCAAGTTCAGCAAGTGCGAATTTTGGCTGGAGAAAATTGCTTTTCTGGGACACATAATTTCTCAAGAGGGTATTTCAGTTGACCCGGCGAAAGTAGAGGCTGTGACTAATTGGAAGAGGCCAGAAACTCCCACAAAGGTCCGCAGCTTTCTAGGACTGGCTGGATATTACCGGCGTTTTATCAAGGACTTCTCCAAACTAGCCGGTCCTCTAACCGATTTGACGAAGAAACATGGTCGGTTCTTATGGAACGCCCGAAGTGAGACAAGTTTTCAAGAATTAAAGAAAAGATTGACCATGGCTCCAGTGCTAGTTTTACCAAACGGGGTGGACGGATATGCTGTGTATACCGATACGTCACGAGAAGGCCTGGGTTGTGTATTAATGTAAAACCGACATGTGATATCTTTTGCCTCTAGGAAGTTGAAACCTCACGAGCAGAATTACCCGACGCATGATCTGGAGCTAGCTGCCGTTGTTTTCGCTCTTAAAAAGTGGAGACACTACCTATATGGGGTAACCTTCGAGGTTTACTCCGATCACAAAAGCTTGAGGTACCTCTTCTCCCAGAAGGAATTGAACATGAGGCAGCGACGGTGGATGAAATTTCTGGAAGATTACGATTGTACTATTAACTACCATCCAGGAAAGGCGAACGTAGTGGCCGATGCTTTGAGTCGCAAGGCGCAAGTAGCAGGATTAATGATTAAAGAGTGGAAGTTGCTCGAGTCGGTTTGCGAGTGGAAACCCTGCCTTGGGAGCCATAAGGTGATTTTTGGCAATATTACAGTGACTTCCACTCTCTTGGAAAGGATTAAAGAAGCTCAAAAGGCAGATTTGATGGTGCAGAAATGGGGAGAGAAAGTGGGAAAATGAGAAACGACTGACTTCAATTTCAGTCCTGAGGGTATTTTAAAATACCGAAACCGAATAGTGGTGCCGAAGGATGAATCATTGAAAATGGAGATTCTAGAGGAAGCCCATCGATCCAAGTATACAATCCATCCGGGTAGTAGCAAGATGTATCAAGACCTGAAAGGAACCTATTGGTGGGACAATATGAAGAAGGAAATTACTCTGTACATGCAAAAATGTCTCATTTGCCAACAGGTTAAAGCAGAGCATCAAAAACCATCGGGTTTGTTAAACCCCTTGAGATACCTGAATGGAAGTGGGAAAATATCACCATGGACTTCGTTTCAGGTTTGAAGCAAACGCAACAAGGACACGATGCCGTTTGGGTGATCGTCGATCGATTAACCAAGTCGGCTCATTCTTACCGGTAAACATGAAGTATTCCATGGACAAGTTGGCCCAACTGTACATGGACGAGATTGTAAAGCTGCACGGTGTTCCGGTGAGCATCGTCTCCGATCGAGATCCACGTTTCGTATCTCGATTTTGGTAAAAGTTCCAGGAGACTCTAGGGACGAAACTCAACCTGAGCACAACCTATCACCCTCAGACGGATGGACAATCGGAACGAACCATTCAAACTCTCGAGGACATGCTACGAACTTGCATTCTCGATTTTGGAGGCAATTGGGGTCAACACATGACCTTGGTAGAGTTTGCGTACAACAATAGCTACCATTCGTCGATTCAAATGGCTCCATATGAAGCATTATATGGACGAAAATGCCGGTCACCAATTTACTGGGACGAAGTTGGCGAGAGGAAGGCACTGGATCCAACCACTATTCCTTGGATGGAGGAAGCTCGAGAAAAGGTGAAATTGATACGACAACGACTCCAAACAGCTCAAAACCGACAAAAGAGCTATGCGGACAATCGAAGAAAAGATTTGGAGTTCGAAGTTGGAGACCGTGTTTTCTCAAGGTTACACCATTACGGAGTGTCACGGCGGGTAGAGGAAAGAAATTGCAACCGAGGTTCGTCGGACCTTACAAGATCCTGCAGAGGATAGGCGCGGTAGCATATAGACTAGAGCTGCCGTCAAGTCTCTCTCGAATTCATGACGTCTTCCACGTCTCGATGCTCAAGAAGTACTATCCCGACCCCTCCCATATCTTACAACCAGAAGAGATCGACGTAGACGAATCGCTTGCTTACGAAGAGAAACCTGTCCAAGTGCTTGACCGGAAAGTCAAAAAGTTAAGAAACAAGCAAATTCCGTTAGTAATGATACTATGGAGAAATCATGGGGTAGAGGAAGCTACCTGGGAAGTTGAAGAGGAGATGCGAAAGAAATACCCTAAACTTTTCGTGAGTTAAGGTGAGAAATTTCGAGGGCGAAATTCTTTTAAGGGGGAGAGAGTGTGAGAACCCGTAATTTTCCATTTTCTAGGTTTTATTATTTTTCATGGCTTGTTTTCTGCATTTTCGTGAGTAGGAAAAATTTCTAGATATTTTTAAGGAGCAGATATAGTTTTTAGATGATTTTTCTAGTATCGAATAGGTTTTGAGAAATTAAGAGCGTATACCGGACGTGGGACCCACTAGTGCGAAAAGTTCGGAAAAATTCGGCCAACTCGATTAAGTTTCGGATACTGGGTTTAATTTACCGGGTGTTAAGAGATAATTAGAGGAAGCTATTTGGATTGGTGTGAGAGGGAACAAAGAGATAGAGATTCATTAATTAGGTGACAAGTGTCACCATAGGGTTGGGAGAACTTTTGACCATTATTTCTTGTCTTACTCTTTGACTTAAATAAACCAAAAATTTCCAAAAAAATCATCAAAAATCTTCATTATTGTGGCCGACTCTCCCTCTCTCTTTCTCTCTCTCTCTCTCTAAGCAAAAGGAAGAAAACTCTCCAAGCTTTGCTCCAAATCATCAAAACCAACCATTGATTCTTGTTTTTGCTCCATAGAAAACATTAAGGAAGTGATAGTGAGGTGTTGTGTGGAGTTATTTGGCAAGCTAAGAGGACAAATTGCTCTCTCTCTCTTGTTTCTAAGGTGAGTTGTGAAGAACCACTCTCCTCCCTTTATTGATGCTTAAATCATGCTTAGTGGTAGTATGAGATGCAATATTATGGATTATTTCTTGATTTGTGGTTGAATTGATGAAGTTTTATAATTTTTGGGGATTTTTCTGTTTTAATATGAACATGATTGTGTGGCTATCTATGATGATTGGAAATGATGTATAAGGACTATAGGAGGTGGAAAAAGTGGGTAATTACAACCAATTTCTGTTTTGGAAGCAATTCTGGAAAATTAGGGTTTGATTAAGGTACATTCTGCCTGGTTTTGTATCTTATAGTTAGAGGCCTAATTGGCCTTGTCTTAAAACATTAAAGTTGTAGGGAATGATATTTTAGAGGTTCCTACAAAATTTCAGGTCAATCTGAGTAGCGTAACATGAGAAAAGTCGAAATTACCCTTACTGTTCTGGTTTTACCCGAATTGGAGAATTGCTTCTGTAATTGGTTATTTTGGTTAGGAATGCTTCCGAATTGGTTGTTGAGGCCTTCTGATGAAATGTAGCTCTGTTTCTTATATTTCAGTTGGTTTTGGAATTTCTGGATTTGGACTTGGATAGCCTGATTTATGATGTTTCCGCTAGAATGCGTTTTGTGAATCTGTTTTACTGTTTTGGTGTAGTATCTTGCATTTTTGACATTGTTACACTCAAAACTGGGTTGAGTGACCTTCTGTAATGTTGTAGCCCTGTATTTTAGCTTCGAAACGGTGTATCTTACACCTTCATCCGGTAATCGTAGTGCCTTGGGTTCCATTACCGCAAAAAGAGGTCAAAAACTATTTTTTTCAGGGCAAAGCTAAATCCATTTCCAGATTTTCTGGTTTTCTCTAATGCTTGTATATGCTTATGGAACCCAATTGGGGTCGTATTTGGCATTGGTTTATGACTCGTTATCGAGTCTCATTGTACTTGTTTGCATGTTTTAGGGCGTGACGTTGGTGCATGACGTTCTTTTGACGGAAGTGCATGAAACCTCATTTGCAAGCTTGGTGAGTGTACTACTCACTTGTGTGTTACTATATGGCTTTGAATGTTAATTGCTTGAAGTGAATTGAATGTGAATTGATTGTAGTGAGAGCGTACTTTATCACTTATTGTTTACCATGTTATTGGAATGTTATACGACATGTTACATGAAATGAAAGTACATGGCTTGGTGTCGTTTGGACGAGTATCCGACGACTACAATTGTTATCTTTGAGCTCAACCCCATTGGTAGTTGATTGAATCGAGCCGGCGAGGGCTTGGTCGTGCCAATTGATGTGCCTTGGGGAAATGCTATATGGAATCTTGTAGTATGAGAGACTCTCGATTCCGGTTTACTCGAGTAATACCAAAGTGCAAGTGTTTGGAGTTCGGGCCCGGTAGGGGTATGTTGGGTGGAAGGAATGGAAGTAAAGTGGAGTCTACGGTTGGTTACTTTTGAATTGACGGAGAGTCAATGAAGTTCGATCAAGAAATGCAAACGAGGGAAAAAGGGCTCTTGAGAGCCACCCGTATCCTTTTATCACCCCATGTGATGTGTGCCTTTGCTTACTTTTAATGTATTGAATGAAAAGCTTGATACTTAAATGTACTTGGTTGCTTGAGTGATAGTATTCTCACTGGGCAATTAGCTCACCCCGTCCCTTTTGTTTTCCTTACTGGAATCTGACTGCTTTTGGAATGACTTTTGATAATTGGTTGCCGAATGAACTAGATGAATATCTCTTTTGTATAGTTTATGAATTGAAACCCTAAATGTGCCATTGGGGCCGTTTTCACTTTTATTTTGGCAACCGTACATGTATTAATTTTGAGTAATTTTCATATGCCATTTTGGCTTGTAAATGCTAAATTACAAGATGTGAAGGTTTGCTTGATTTTTGGTTGGGTTCTGACGGGTCGATTACTATTCATGGCCGACTCCGGATTTCATTTTTTTTATTTTGGGTTATTTTGCCAGTTTGACTTGTTTGCGCGCGTTATAAGTTCCGAAACGCAATAGATCGCTCTAAACTGCACCGTTAGTCCTGGCGAGAGCTGGGCAGGTAGTCCGCTAACCCCTTTGGTTCGCCTTAGGGGAAAGTGGGACTGTCACAATTTCATTTGCACTGCTACTAGTCGTGGGTCAGTCGCACTAGTGAGCATTTCATTTTCATTGCCGCTAAATATGGGTCAGTCCCACTAGCGTGTATTTCATCTTTATTGCCACTAAACATGGGTCAGTCCCACTAGTGTGCATTCGATTTTAAATTTTCCGTTTCAGGTCAGTCCCAATTTTAAATTTTTGTTCGGGTCAGTCCCGATTTTAAATTTCCTGTTTCGGGTCAGTCCCGATTTTAAATTTCCTGTTCAGGTCAGTCCCGTTTTAATTTCTTGTTCGGGTCATTCCCATTTTAAAATTTTGTAAAAGGGGCCAGTCCCCATTTCTAAAGCGTCCATCCTTCGAGTCGTTCGCAGCCGAATAACGAAGGTAGGTATTTGGTGTCTACTTCTTTGTCTCAAGTTTTTCCAAAACTCAGACAAAGAGGGACAAACTGTAGACATCAAATTTTTAGTGTAGTTTTATTTACTATTTTTATTTTTCATGTTAGTTTTTATTTATTTTTGTCTTTTATTTTGATTTTTATTTTTAAGTCTTTTAGCATAGAATTTATCGAAAAAGAAAATCATTCACAAAAATATATTTTATTTCTTTTAGATTCAAGTTTATTGTTATTTAATTAAAAAAAAGAAAAAGAAAAGAGGGGCCAAGCTCACAGACCATGAGATGCATAGGATCCGAACCTCTCCTCATTTCGTCCGCAAAAACGCAAATGCAAAATTGCAGTTTTTTTTCTTTTTTCTTTCACGGGTTTTTCTTTCATTTTTTGGGCTCCGTTTGATCACTATCTCCCAAACCACTTGGCTTTAATCCCTACACTAAGATCATCATAGGACAAAACCCATCTAAGGGTTCATAAACCATCATGGAAAAATGATTTCAGTAGCACCATTAGATGTAGGTTTAGGTGTCTTTAGAGCTATAAAAAGGAGATGAGTGACGGCAAGAGGGGAGAGGTTTTGGATGGCAAAAAAAAAGAAGCAGGAGAGAGTTTTGACGGCTAGGGGAATAAGGGGGAGCGAGGGGGAATGTGTGTGTGACAGAAGAAAGGAAAACCAGCAAAGGGGAGTGAGCTATGAGTGAGGTACAGCGGCTGGGGTTGGAAAATAGAGGTGACGGGCCAAGAGGAAAGTTTAGCTTTTTAGGAAAGGAGAGAACCACCAGTAGAGAGAGCTAGGAGTAACGGGCTGGGGGATGACGGCTGAAGTTTGAAGGGATAGTCGGGGACAGCTTTGAGGGATAACCGAGAGGAGTAAGGATCTGGGGGGCTAAGGAATATTGACAACTGAGTAGGGAAAAGCTAGGGAAGAGAAAACAAGGGCTGGAGAAGAAAGGTCTGGGGTTGAAGAAAACCCACGGAGAAAGCAAGCTTCGGGCTGGTAGGGAAGAATGAACAAGTGAACAAGAGGAGAAACCAAGGAGGGAAGTGAAGGAAAGCTTTGGATCAAACAGAAAAGACGGAAATGAGCTGCTACTCAAGTTTTGCTGCTGAAATCCATCAGAAAATAGCACTGTAAGGTTCCCTTCCCTTTCCTATAGATAATTTTTATTAAATAATCATGAAACTATACTGAACTATGAGTCGATGAATGTGGTTAAGAGTTCCGATGGTGGTTTATGATTATAGCTTAAAGATGTTGCCTTTTGCTGTCATGCTGTATGATGGGTATGTTAGGGTCTGAAATTTGTTTGGTGTGGATTATATTTCATCCCTAGGCTATAGTTCTGATACGAACTCGACCCAACAAGAACCTGTCTTGAAGAACCAAGTCGATCAGGCAGCGGAAGGATCTATCTTGATCAGGTTATGGAACAATAACTACCTTACTAGACCTAAAGAGAACCCGTCTCTAAAAACCTAGTGGATTGGTTATTGGCTTGAAAGAACAAGATGATGTGATCATCTTGCCTTGAACACCACAAGTATCCAAGCTAAATACTTGATACTATTCAAGAAGAAACTCAAGTTCTATCAAGGAACTCCATAAAAGGAGACAACTCTCTTTTTATTAATTCATCTTCAATATCATGTGTCTCAATAGTTAAATAAAGTTGGCTATTTATAACCTTACAAGACTCAAAATCCTAATCTAAATTGGAAACAATACAAGCTTCCTAATTTGACTTGACACAACTTCCTAAATAAATTTGGAAACAATTAACTACTTTTCTAAAACTCTAATTCAATTAGAATAGGAAACTAACTGACTCAATCGGCTTAACTATGGTCAACATGACCTTAGCCTTTATTTCCCTTAATAACTTAAGACTAACTAACAAGTATTGCTGGAAACTTATTTAAATAAATAACAAGAAATAAGCATAACAAATCTTCAATGATTCTTGAACCCGATTGCACCATCAACCATCAATCGAATTTCCTTGAATTTGAAGGGAATCCAAATCTTCATGTTCTCATCATTCCCCTCCTCTTGAAAGACGATTTGTCCTCAAATCGAGTGCTTGCTTACAAAGGAGTAATTCGGAGAATGTCTTGATAAATGCAATCCAAGAACCATGTCGCCAACTCAACTTGATTATGAACACGAACCATTGCACATGCTCCATTTGTCAAAAATATCTTCACCCAATTGTACTTGGCCAGAATTTGGAAGTCGACCAATATTTGGAAATCAATCAAGATTTGGCAATCAATCAAGATATCAATCAAGATTTGGAAACCAATCAAGACACAACTCACTTTGGAAACAAACACAAGGAAAAAAAAATTCTTTTTTTCGGATGAACAGTTCTGCTACAGTACTACGAACAGTGTGCTACAGTATCAGCGGATGAACAGTACTGCTACAAGCGTGAATAGTGCCTATGAATAGTATTTCGTGAACAGTCCTTTGTTTTTTTTTTTTTTGACGACTCGACACAAGGTTACGACTTCACTTGGAAAAAAAATTTAATGGGAGTTAAACCCTTGAAAAACTTGTTTTCAAGAACGTAATCACACCAAAAAATTTCAACCTCGATCAATCACAGGGTAGGTTAGACTCAAGTGATAAAATCAAGAAAACAAGAATAAAAAAAAAATTTTTGTTTCTTTTAAATCAAAAGGTGGCTAAGGTTTTGTTAGAAAAATAAATAGAAAACAAAAGGATATTAACCTGAAACAAGAGCCGAAACTCTGATACCAGATGATACGAACTCGACCCAACAAGAACCTGTCTTGAAGAACCAAGTCGATCAGGCAGCGGAAGGATCTATCTTGATCAGGTTATGGAACAATAACTACCTTACTAGACCTAAAGAGAACCCGTCTCTAAAAACCTAGTAGATTGGTTATTGGCTTGAAAGAACAAGATGATGTGATCATCTTGCCTTGAACACCACAAGTATCCAAGCTAAATACTTGATACTGTTCAAGAAGAAACTCAAGTTCCATCAAGGACCTCCATAAAAGGAGACAACTCTCTTTTTATTAATTCATCTTCAATATCATGTGTCTCAATAGTTAAATAAAGTTGGCTATTTATAACCTTACAAGACTCAAAATCCTAATCTAAATTGGAAACAATACAAGCTTCCTAATTTGACTTGACACAACTTCCTAAATAAATTTGGAAACAATTAACTACTTTTCTAAAACTCTAATTCAATTAGAATAGGAAACTAACTGACTCAATCGGCTTAACTATGGTCAACATGACCTTAGCCTTTATTTCCCTTAATAACTCAAGACTAACTAACAAGTATTGCTGGAAACTTATTTAAATAAATAACAAGAAATAAGCATAACAAATCTTCAATGATTCTTGAACCCGATTGCACCATCAACCATCAATCGAATTTCCTTGAATTTGAAGGGAATCCAAATCTTCATGTTCTCATCAAGTTCAGTAGCAAGACCCCAGCTTTGAAAAGAAAACACATTTACATTGCCTGTACATTTGAATTGTTGGATAAATTGTGAAGAAAAGTGGCCTGTTTCATTTTTTTTAAATTTGTCTTGGTCTGTTCGGATGTTGGAGCATTGTCTTGGTTGTTGCTGGAACTTTTATTTGGACTGAAATCTGGGATTTGTTGTTCAGTTGATACACCACATGCATGTCCAAACCAAGTTTTATCTTCGTGTATCTTTGCCGCATCAGAATTGTAGAAAGCATTATTGTGAATAGGAAGGTTTTCGAACCATTTTGTATGAAAGTTTTCCCAGAACTTACATAATTTCCTTCGAGGTTTGTTTGTTTGGATGGTGAATGCTATGTGTTTTGTTGCTTCGTTTACAGTTATGATTTTTGGTCGAAATGTTTTGATCAAAGTTGTGTGCTTGGGTCCGAAATCTGTGTTGGAAACGAATGGCAGCAGGCTATCCCTTTGGTTACAGATTTTTGGGTTGGATTGGGGCTTGTGTTTTGTATGTGTTTCAATTGGTAAACCATGAACAAGTTCATCGTAGGTCCCTTCCTTGGCATCTTAGCTACATTCTTCATAGTAAGTTGCTTTCAGTGAACGTAATAAAAGTAGATAGTTGGGTTTGGGCATGGGTTGAAGCTTTGCATTTTGGTTTAGTAGTTAAACATTATATTCGGGTGATCACATTCGGCTTAGTCACCAAGACATACCAGTCTTTTCTTGATACAAACTTCTGCTGTCTAGCTGCGTTGGCACTCTAGTGAAATGAAATGATGTTGCAGAAAATGATAGCTGGTTTTGTTTTCTCTGCCGCTGCACACTTCCTCTATTCGTTTCTTCATTTGTCTTCCTATGATTTTAATGGTTTAGTGTTCATGATTGGATTGCGTTAATCATAATGTCTAGCTGTTAGGTGGTGTTGAGTGATGGTCTTTGCTGAATTTTGTTTGAAGTCTTGTATAAAATTCGCATTTTGAAAGCTTAAAGTTGCAGACGCATGTTTTCGGTTGCAGAAACTTTCATTGTAACATTTGCATGAAAGATTAAGTTTAATGTCGATGGTTTTGATTGATTGGATGAGATGTTATTTGCTTTAGCATTGCATCTAAGAAACCCATTATATTGCAACAGAAATGGTAGAAGCAAAGTGACTTCATTTGGCCGAAAGTCTTCAATGCATGCACGCAAATACTTTTAAAAATTGCCTTTTAATCCCCCAAGCTTCCATTTATCTTACTATGGCCCAATTATGTTCGAATTTATTGCAATTGAATCCTAGAGTAATTGCAATTTGAACCATTACTTGGCCCTTTCTTTGCTCTTGGACCTTTGAAGTTCCCAAAATGTTTCAATTGGACTTGAATGATTGGTTAAGGGTTGATATTGGTTCTTTAGTAGTTGCTATTTTAGAAATTTGATGGATAATTTACCTTCTTTGCAACTCTACATTATTTGTTACATTTAAGTTTCAATTTGGGATGTGACAGCCCCATCTTCCCCTAAGGCGAACCAAAGGGGTTAGCGGACTGCCTGCCCAGCTCTCGCTAGGACTAACAGTTCAGTTTGGAGCGATCTAATACATTCCGGAACATACAAACACGCGTAAACAAGTCAAAATGTCAAAATAAAAAAAAATGAAACTGGAGTCGGCCATGAATAGCAACCGACACGTCAAAACCCAACCAGACATCAAGCAAATATTTACATGTTGAAATGAAGCATATACAACCCAAAGTGGCACACAAAAGTATTCAAAAGTTGATACATGTACGGTTTACCAAATCAAAAGAGAAACGGACCCAGAAATACATTTAGGGTTTCAATCAATGAGCTATACAAAAGATATGTCCATCTAGCTCAAGTCGGCAACCAACTATCAAATCCAGTCCAAAAGGATTTATTTCCCTGTAAGGAAAACAAAAGGGACAGAAAGGGGTGAGTTTGCGCTCAATGAGGTACCAGACATATAGCAATAAAATCATGGCATTTCACATGTAACAATTCAGGTACATATGCCAGATGTAAAGTAAAGGAACCAATGATTCAAATAGGAAGGATACAGGTGGCTCTCAGGAGCCAAATTCCTATTTGCGTCACCGAAGCTTGATCGAAATAACATTTGACACTCCGTCAACGCTAAAGGAGTAACCAATACCGTAGACTCCACTTTCTTCGATTCCTTCCACCTCACATACCCCCACCGGGCCCGAAATCCAATCAGATCAGAAATGGTAATACTCGAGTATACCGGAATCAAGGGTCTCAATACCCAAAGATCCCAAAACAGACTACCGTGGTTCGTTATCTAATCGACCAGGCCCTTGCCGGCCCGACTCGAGTAACTGGCCACAGGTGTTGAGCTCAGAGGTCCCAGAAAGGTCGTTGGATACAAGCTTCCAAACGACGTCAGAACTGATACAGATACAGATACAGATGACAGATAACAGATTCAGATTCGCACCAAAATTTGGCATATGAACAGACAAGAGAACAAGTGTGATAAAGTACACCCTCGTCTCAAACAGAATAAACAGATAGTACAGTCATTCAGATCACAGATTGCAAGTACAGAAACCAAGTTAAGTAACAAATAAGGGGAGTGGTACACTCACCGGTGTCAGTACAGATACCTCAAAAGTTTTACCCAAAAGAGAGCTTTAATCACCAAGAAACCCTAAAATAATCAAAGTAAAACAATTGAAGGTTCCACTTTCAAAAATCGAGTATACAGAATGCACATGTGAGGCTCGACTACTAGTCGTATGCCTCGTCAAATAATTACTAATACAAGGGTGCAAAACATGATTTTTGGAAATGAAAAGGTAACATGAAGACCTAGGCTCAAACAACCCAAAAGCCCTTCATTTCTACCAAAAGGCAATTCAAACTTAAAGGAACCAAACGGCCTAGAAAATTGGACAGCATTTCCCCTAAATTTGCTTACTTTTCCAGCCGTCATGGCTTCATTATTTCCTCAAATCAGTCCCAACATCTCGTACAAAAATAATCTCATTTCCAAAAGCCGTTCACTAGGCTTTAAGTCATTCAAGTCATTTAGCTAGGAAAATGTCCGAAAAGGAAAGTCAAGCCCTAAAATATTCCAATAAGCACAATAAGACTCGATTACAAGTCATGAACCAATGCTAAATACTACCGAAATAGGGTTCCATAAGCATACATAGGCATTAGAGGAAACCAGAAAAATCCGGAAATGGAGTTAAACGTTAACCCAAAAAAATAGTTTTTGACATCATTTTGCGGTTTTGGTACCAATAGTACTACGATTATCGGATGAAGGTGTAAGACCCACCATTTCGAAGCTAAGAGATAGGGTTACAATATTGCAGAAGGTTACTCAGCCCAGCTTCGAGTGTAACCAGGTCAAAAATGCAAGATACTATACCAGAACCGGAAACACAGATTCACAGAATGCATTCTGGTGCAAACATCATAAATCAGGCTACCTAAGTCCAAATCCAGAAATTCCAAAGCCATCTGAAAGCTGAAAAACAGGGATACAATTCATCAGAAGACCACAACAACCAATTCGGAAGCATTCCCAACCAAAATAACCAATTACAGACGCAATTCTCAAATTCGGGTAAAACCAGGGCAGCAAGGGTAATTCCATCTTTTCTCAAGCTACGCTACTCCGATTGACCTGAAATTTTGTATAAATCTCTAAAATATCATTCCCTACAACTTTCATGTTTTAATCCAAGGCCAATTCGGTCTCTAACTATGAGCTACAAAACCGGGCAGAATGTAATTCCAAGAACCCTAACTTTCCAATTTTTCTTCCAAAACAGAAATTGCTTGCAATTTACCACTTTTTCCACCTTCTAGCTTCCTTAAATACCATTTCCAATCATCAAACATAACCACAGAATAATATTCATATGAAAACAGAAAAATCCCCAATAATTACAAAACTTTACCAATTCAACAAAAAATCAAGATATAAACCATAAAATTGCATCTTATACTACCACTAATCATGGATTAAACATCATTAGAGACATCATTAGAGGGAGGAGTGGGGTCCTTCTCAACTTACCTTAGCAACACAAGATAGAGAGCAACTAGTCCTCTTAGCTTTCCAAGTAACTCCACAAAAAAACTCAGAAACACTCCCTTAAGGTTTTCTATGGAACAAAAACAAGAGTAGATGGTTGAGTGATTGGATTTGAGCAAGAGGGAATCAAGAAATTGAAGAGGTTTTCTTTCTTTCCTTCCTTGAGAGAGCCGGCCACTTGAGCTAGGAAATGGAGCAATTTTTGGTAAATTTTTAGTCTATTAAGTCAAATGGTAAGACATGGAATAGTAGTCAAACGTTTCTACCAACCCTATGGTGACTCTTGTCCCCATCATTAATGCATCTCTATCTTTTTGTTTCCTCTCACACCAATGCAAATAGCACCCTCTAATTATCTCTTAACACCCGATAAATTAATTTCAGTATCCAAAACTTAACCTAGTTGGTCGAACTTTTCCAAACTTTTCGCCCTAGTGGGTCCCACGTCCGGTATACGCTCTTAATTTCTCTAAACCTATTCGATACTAGAAAAATCACCTATAACCTCTATTTACACATACAAATTATCTAGAAATTTTCCTAATCAAGAAAATGGAGAAAACATGCCATTAAAGATAATAAAACCTAGAAAATGGAAAAGTTACGAGTTCTCACACTCTCTCCCCCTTAAAAGAATTTTGTCCTCGAAATTCTCTCTTTTGCTCACAAAAATTGATTCTATAGTGAATTCTTCTATCTTACAGGAGCTTCTCCTCATTCATGCCCTAGTCAAGTTAGGATAGTTCTCGAAAATCACTCAGGCACGAAGGATCACTCTAATCGAAATTCAACATATACCCGAGATCTCCCATCCCGTCACACTAACAAGTTCATACAAGTGTTTCCTTTGCCTCGAGTCCTGTGGAGAGGAAATACATCTTTTAAGGTGAGCTAAAAGCTCAACAAGTATCCAGAAAACTCAATATTCAAATAAGTTTCGCAGTAGTGCATTTAGCTGGTATCATGAATCAGTAATCAAAGGTACGTTTATTGCTCTTGTGAGCCAGGAAAATCATGGTACTTAAACATACAACTCTCCAATAAAATCCCGTATCAGTCAAGCGGTACAAATGAGCCATCGATGCTCCCATGTTCAAGTCAATTGTCATTAAAATGGAGACGTTGGTTTTAAGCACAAGACTTCCAAGCACTCATTTGAGCCAAATCATTGCATGGAAAACAGACAAGAAAACAGTACAGGAAATCGTTCGAAAATACTTTTGCAAAAAATTTTTGAAATCATTTACCAACCACAGCTCGTGATCCTCATCCCTCATAGATAGTTTCCTAGCTCTAGTCCAATTCCCTCGATCACAAATATCATATCAAGCAAAGGAAATCTAAAATCATCAAGTTCCTCTCACCTTTTTACATTTCCTATTACACTTGAAGCTACACCTCTCGGATTGAAAGAAATCTTATGGCGTTTTGAATCTAAGACATAGGCCTACACTACTGGGTCCCTTCTCTCGGTCCTAGGTTCTCGATTTGGTCAGTCACAGATTTCCAATGGCCCTTCCTTAATCCCAAGGTCGTCTAAATCTACACAGATGTCGAAATATCATTTTCTTTGCTTTCCTTTCCATTATATATATAAATATAAATATATCTCAGAGGAGAGGGTTCAGTTAGGCACATAGACACAGGTAATCAATCAAGAATCCAACATATATTTATCTGGTATAGCACAAAATAATTACATATGTAGTTGTCCACAGGAAAATCAAGTAGACACATAACAATGTGCACATTCATAGGAGAAACAAAATAGGTTTTCAAAGCTAACACGTTAAACATCCACAGTAACTATTATAGTCCAAATCTAACCACTATCTATCAAAACCCTAGCTCAACTTTTATTGGGCAAATCCGAGATAGCATCCCTCATTCCAATCTCCTCAATCGGGTCAATGTCAAGTCCAATACAAGAATTCCCCGTGCTCTGACCCTTGTCATCATAACTTATCTCAAAATCACTTATGATTTCTAGTTACCTCATCACACACAAGACTATACCCCATCCGAATTCACAAGTATTCCCTTCAGAAAAGTATTTGGTACTCAAGTACAAGAATCCCAAACTAAGAGAATTTACAACTCAGGCCGTACGCTCCCAAGTGCAAATCAACAAGGTTTAAGATTCCTACATGACGTACACATCTAGCTTCCTCAAGTCCCATGATAATGATCCTTACACTTATGACATGCACAGTTCATAGCTTATGCTCAAAAGATCAATTATACCTTTTGACGCATTCACCACTTGGCCCAAGCTCTCTCCGCGCAGACACCACGCGAAGTGGCTCTGATACCACCTGCGACAGCCCCACCTTCCCCTAAGGCGAACCAAAGGGGTTAGCGGACTGCCTGTCCAGCTCTCGCCAGGACTAACGGTTCAGTTTGGAGCGATCTAATACATTCCAGAACATACAAATGCGCGTAAACAAGTCAAAATGTCAAAATAAAAAAAATGAAACCGGAGTCGGCCATGAATAGCAACTGACACGTCAAAATCCAACCAGACATCAAGCAAATATTTACATGTTGAAATTAAGCATATACTGTAACAGCCCCACCTCCCCCTAAGGCGAACCAGAGGGTTCGGCGGGCCGCCTGCCCGGCTCTCGCCGGGACTCAGTCGTTCACTAAAGTCCTCAAATGAATTACAAGAATAAACCTCAAATATACATCACATGGTCAACAAATATACATCCAAGTCTCCAATAATTACATGTCACAAATGCAGCGGAAACAATTCCCAACTATACATAAATTGATCCCAAATCCAAATTGTACAACATAAAGGCCATCCATTCACGTGAATAAGCACAACAAGTCCTGCCTTCGCCTTGAGCCCTGTGGAGGGGAATAAAATATTTTTGGGGTGAGCTAGAAGCTCAGCGAGTAACCAGAAAATCAGTAATCAAATCTGTTTAACAATGGTTCATTTCAATGATGTCGTAAATCAAATGATAAGTCTAGAAACAATTACAACGTTTACAAAACATTAAATATGGAGTATCAGTAATTCAAGAAACATTTACAATGGAAAGCGATAGTAACATTCATGAAAAGGATACGTTCGTTCTCCTGTCATTTCATTGCATTTTTGGTTTCATTCGTGCATTCATTCACCCCATCCCTGGCTTTTGGCCAGGCTCCACCAACCTACAAGGTAATACTCGAGTATACCGAAACGTTCACCCAAGTTCCTAGTCGCCCGACCAAGTCCGCTTCTGGCTCGAGACGACCGGTAACAAGGGGCAATGGCCAGTTCAGCCCAAAAGGCTTACATTCATGCGCAAGTAGCATTTAATCATTAATCATTGAAAATTTCATATTTATTTAGGTCGAGTGCGATAAAGTACACACTCGCCTAGAAAACTCGTTTTAACAATCATTGAAAGCAAAA
Organism: Coffea arabica; assembly: GCF_036785885.1. Taxonomy (NCBI): domain Eukaryota; kingdom Viridiplantae; phylum Streptophyta; class Magnoliopsida; order Gentianales; family Rubiaceae; genus Coffea; species Coffea arabica. The sequence continues at coordinate 16,952,021 of NC_092318.1, read as the reverse complement.
TCAATAATAACAAGACACTGATATGCAAGCACGCATGATATGTAAGAAAACAGTTCCAAAATTAACTTTGAAAACAGTTCAAAAGTAAATAATGCGGGAAAGCGGTTCAAAAGTAAATTTGGAAACAGTTCAAAAGTAAATAATGCAAGAAACGGTTCATAAATAATTTTAGAAATAGTTTGAGGTCACTCACCTCCATGGCTCAGAAATCATCCATTAAATATCATTGCCTTGCTCAAATCCAAGTCTTAAATCACAAACTCAATGCAAACAAGTTCCTTCAAAGTTTGGACAGCACTTCCCCTGAATTTGCTTACTTTTCCAGCCATCATGGCTTCATTATATCCTCAGCCAGTCCCAAAGGTACACACACAACAACAAGTTCATCCAATAGCCATTCAGCAAGCTCCAAGTAGTACTAGTACAAGTCAAGCTAGGGAAAAGTCCGGAAATGAAAGTTTAGCTCAAAACCAGAAAAACAGTTTTGACGTCATTTTACGGTAATGGTATCAAAGGCGCTAAGATTGTCGGATGAAGGTACAAGACCCACCGTTTCGAAGCTAAAATACAGGGATACAACAATGTAGAAGGCCACTCAGTCCAAATCCTAAAACAACTAGGTCAAAAATGCAAAATACCAAACCAGAACCTTAATTGCAGGTTTACAAATTACACTATGCTGCAATTAGTCCAACTCAGTCTGTACAAGTCCAAATTCATTGATTCCAAAGGCAGGCGGTAGCTAAGACATCAAGCTACATTTCATCAGAAGACCTCAACAACCAAATCCAAAGCAATTCCAGTCAAAACAGCCGATTACAGGCGCAGTTCGGCCATCCTGATGAACCCAGAACAGCAATAGTAATTTCGACATTTCTCACTCTACACTACTCCAAATGACCTGAAATTTTACAGGAATTTCAAACACATCAATAACTACAACTTTTATGTTTTAAGAAATGGCCAATTCGGCCTCTAACCATGAGATATAAAACCGGCCAGAATTGGGGATATAAAACCCTAACTTTCTCAAATTCCTTCCAAACCCAAAATTGCTTGCAATTACCAATCATGTACACCTACTAGAGTCATTACCCTTCATTAACAACCATCATAGATAACCACAACATCATGATCAAATTAAACCAGCAAAATCATCAATAAATTAAAAACTTCACCAATTCATCTCAAACCAAGAAATAAACCACAAATTTCAGCACTTTAGCTACCCCTAAGCACAACTTAAGCTTCATTAAGTGTAGGAGGAAGTTCAATCACCACTCACCTAGTAAACAAGAGAGGGAGAGTTGCAGGACACCTTAGCTTCCTTGAACACTTCCACAAAATCACTTACTAGCACCAAATGGAGGGATTTTATGGAGTAGAAACAAATTTAAGCAATTGGTTTGGATGATTTGCACTAGATGGAAGCTTGAAAATTGGAGAAGTTTTCTTTCTTTTCCTAGAGAGAGAGCCGGCCAAGAAGTTGAAGACAAGAATGAATTTTGTGTGATTTTTGAGATATTTAAGCAATTGGTCAAAAGTCAAGAAAATGAATAGTTGTCCTACAAGTGCCACCACTCACCAAGTGACACTTGTCACTACATTTAAAGCCTTTCTATCCTTTAAGTCTCTCTCACATCAATCACTTCACCTCCTCTACTTATCCCTTAATACCCGATAAATTTCAACCAGTATCCGAAACTCAACCTAATTGGCCGAATTTTTCCGAACTTTTCGCACTAGTGGGTCCCACGTCCGATATATATCCTTAATTTCTCAAAAACTAACCGCTACTAGAAAATCATTTTAAAACTATTTTTGCTCATAAACTTTATCTGGGGAATTTTTCTAATAAAGAAAATGTAGAAAAGGCGGGCGATTAAATAAAATAAACCCTAGAAAATTAGAAAATTTCCGGGTTCTCAAACTCATTTTTTTTCGGGGCGTCACATATACAACCCAAAGTAGCACACAAAAGTATTCAAAAGTTGATACATGTACGGTTTGCCAAATCAAAAGAGAAACGGACCCAAAAATACATTTAGGGTTTCAATCAATGAGCTATACAAAAGATATGTCCATCTTGCTCAAGTCGGCAACCAACTATCAAATCCAGTCCAAAAGGATTTATTTTCCTGTAAGGAAAATAAAAGGGACAGAAAGGGGTGAGCTTGCGCTCAATGAGGTACCAGACATATAGCAATAAAATCACGGCATTTCACATGTAACAATTCAGGTACATATGCCAGATGTAAAGTAAAGGAACCAATGATTCAAATAGGAAGGATACAGGTGGCTCTCAGGAGCCAAATTCCCATTTACGTCACCGAAGCTTGATCGAAATAACAGTTGACACTCCGTCAACGCTAAAGGAGTAACCAATACCGTAGACTCCACTTTCTTCGATTCCTTCCATCTCACATACCCCCACCGGGCCCGAAATCCAATCAGATCAGAAATGGTAATACTCGAGTATACCAGAATCAAGGGTCTCAATACCCAAAGATCCCAAAATAGACTACCGTGGTTCGTTATGTAATCGACCAGACCCTTGCCGGCCCGACTCGAATAACTGGCCACAGGTGTTGAGCTCAGAGGTCCCAGAAAGGTCGTTGGATACAAGCTTCCAAATGATGTCAGAACAGATACAGATACAGATACAGATGACAGATGACAGATAATAGATTCAGATTCGCACCAAAATTTGGCATATGAACAGACAAGAGAACGAGTGTGATAAAGTACACCCTCGTCTCAAACAGAATAAACAGATAGTACAGTCATTCAGATCACAGATTGCAAGTACAGAAACCAAGTTAAGTAACAAATAAGGGGTGTGGTACACTCACCGGTGTCAGTACAGATACCTCAAAAGTTTTGCCCAAAAGAGAGCTTTAATCACCAAGAAACCCTAAAATAATCAAAGTAAAACAATTGAAGGTTCCACTTTCAAAAATCCAGTATACAGAATGCACATGTGAGGCACGGCTACCAGTCGTATGCCTCGCCAAATAATTACTAATGCAAGGGTGCAAAGCATGATTTTTGGAAACGAAAAGGTAACATGAAGACCTAGGCTCAAACAACCCAAAAGCCCTTCATTTCTACCAAAAGGCAATTCAAACTTAAAGGAACCAAACGGCCTAGAAAATTGGACAGCATTTCCCCTAAATTTGCTTACTTTTCCAGCCGTCATGGCTTCATTATTTCCTCAAATCAGTCCCAACATCTCGTACAAAAATAATCTCATTTCCAAAAGCCGTTCACTAGGCTTAAAGTCATTCAAGTCATTTAGCTAGGAAAATGTCCGGAAAGGAAAGTCAAGCCCTAAAATATTCCAATAAGCACAATAAGACTCGATTACAAGTCATAAACCAATGCCAAATACTACCAAAATAGGGTTCCATAAGCATACATAGGCATTAGAGGAAACCAGAAAAATCCGGAAATGGAGTTAAGCGTTAACCCAAAAAAACAGTTTTTGACATCATTTTGCGGTTTTGGTACCAATGGTACTACGATTATCGGATGAAGGTGTAAGACCCACCATTTTGAAGCTAATAGATAGGGATACAATATTGCAGATGGTCACTCAGCCCAGTTTCGAGTGTAACCAGGTAAAAAATGCAAGATACTATACCAGAACCGGAAACACAGATTCACAGAATGCATTCTGGTGCAAACATCATAAATCAGGCTACCTAAGTCCAAATCCAGAAATTCCATAGCCATCCCAAAGCTAAGAAACAGGGATACAATTCATCAGAAGACCTCAACAACCAATTCGGAAGCATTCCCAACCAAAATAACCAATTACAGACGCAATTCTCAAATTCGGGTAAAACCAGGGCAGCAAGGGTAATTCCATCTTTTCTAAAGCTACGCTACTCCGATTGACCTGAAATTTTGTAGTAATCTCTAAAATATTATTCCCTACAACTTTTATGTTTTAACCTAAGGCCAATTCAGCCTCTATCTATGAGCTACAAAACCGGGCAGAATGTAATTCCAAGAACCCTAACGTTTCAATTTTTCTTCCAAAACAGAAATTGCTTGCAATTTACCACTTTTTCCACCTTCTAGCTTCCTTAAATACCATTTCCAATCATCATACATAACCACAGAATAATATTCATATGAAAACAGAAAAATCCCCAATAATTACAAAACTTTACCAATTCAACAAAAAATCAAGATATAAACCATAAAATTGCATCTTATACTACCACTAATCATGGATTAAACATCATTAGAGATATCATTAGAGGGAGGAGAGGGGTCCTTCTCAACTTACCTTAGCAACACAAGAAAGAGAGCAACTAGTCCTCTTAGCTTTCCAAGTAACTCCACAAAACAACTCACAAACACTCCCTTAAGGTTTTCTATGGAACAAAAACAAGAGTAGATGGTTGAGTGATTGGATTTGAGTAAGAGGGAATCAAAAAATTGAAGATTTTTTCTTTCTTTCCTTCCTTGAGAGAGCCGGCCACTTGAGCTAGGAAATGGAGCAATTTTTGGTAAATTTTTAGTTTATTAAGTCAAATGGTAAGACATGGAATAGTAGTCAAAAGTTTCTACCAACCCTATGGTGACACTTGTCCCCATCATTAATGCATCTCTATCTTTTTGTTTCCTCTCACACCAATCCAAATAGCACCCTCTAATTATCTCTTAACACCCGGTAAATTAATTCAAGTATCCAAAACTTAACCTAGTTGGCCGAACTTTTCCGAACTTTTCGCCCTAGTGGGTCCCACGTCCGGTATACGCTCTTAATTTCTCAAAACCTATTCGATACTAGAAAAATCATCTAAAACCTCTATTTACTTATACAAATTATCTAGAAATTTTCCTAATCAAGAAAATGCAGAAAACATGCCATTAAAGATAATAAAACCTAGAAAATGGAAAAGTTACGGGTTCTCACATGGGAGGGATTTCGTGATTTTGTTTATATTTTACTATTTAATTGGTGCCTTGACCCTTTTATTGTTTTGAAGCTAATATTTCCTTCATTTCATTACCATTGCAAGGGAGGTAACCTCTATCTCCTTGATTTTATTTCTCCTATGTGCTCCTACGTGTTATGTGTGAATATGCATGCTTTAATTCACTTTTCATTATATTAATGTTTAATTGCTTGTTTCGCTTTCTTTCTATTTTGCCTTCTTTAATTGGCAAGTCATTTGAGGGTATTTGAACCCCCAATTTGTAATAGCTAGGTTTTGACACCTCTCTTGAAGACATGTCTTAGCTAGCCAATGTAATAGTTAGGATTTACTTTTCTAAATCTTCCCCCTCTAGATTGTAGTAGGAATCCATTTTTGTAATAGATTGTGTGAGAACCCGTAATTTTTCCCATTTTCTAGGTTTTATTATCTTTCATGGCTTGTTTTCTGCATTTCCGTGATTAGGAAAAATTCTAGATACTTTTAAGGAGCAGATATAGTTTTTAGATGATTTTTCTAGTATCGAATAGGTTTTGAGAAATTAAGAGCGTATACCGGACGTGGGACCCACTAGTGCGAAAAGTTCGAAAAAATTCGGCCAACTAGGTTAAGTTTTGGATACTGTAATTAATTTATCGGGTGTTAAGAGATAAGTAGAGGTTTCAATTTGGATTGGTGTGAGAGGAAACAAAGTGATAGACTTGCATTAAATAAAGTGACAAGTGTCACTTGCCTATTGGATTGACTTGTATGACCACTATTCACCTTTTTCCATTTGACCCAAATAAATCACAAAAATTACAAAATTTCACCATTTTCTTCTCCTCTTGGCCGGCTACGTCAAGGACAAAAAGAAAGGGAAAAGCTCTCCAAGTTTTGCTTCAATCTTGCTCCAATCTACCAAATCAACCATTGAATCTTGTTTTTGCTCCATAGAAACACTTAAGGGAGTGATAGTGAGTTGTTTTGTGGAGTTGTTTGGAAGGCTAAAGTGATTAGTTGCTCTCCCTCTTGTGTTGCTAAGGTAAGTTGAGAAGGACCCCTCTCCTCCCTCTAATGATGCTTAAATCATGATTGGTGGTAGTATAAGATGCACTTTTATGGATTATATCTTGATTTTTGGTTGAATTGATGAAGTTTTATAATTTTTGGAGATTTTTCTGTTTTCATATGAATATGATTATGTGGTTATGTATGATGATTGGAAATGGTATTTAAGGAACCTAGAATGTGGAAAAAGTGGTTAATTGCAAGCAATTTCTGTTTTAGAAAGAAAATTGGAAAGTAGGGTTTCTTTGAATTACATTCTGCCCGGTTTTGTAGCTCATAGTTAGAGGCCGAATTGGCCTTGGGTTAAAACATGAAAGTTGTAGGGAATGATATTTTAGAGGTGCCTACAAAATTTCAGGTCAATCGGAATAGCGTATCTTGAGAAAAGATGGAATTACCCTTGCTGCCCTGGTTTTACCCGAATTTGGGAATTGCTTCTGTAATTGGTTATTTTGGTTAGGAATGCTTCCAAATTGGTTGTTGAGGTCTTCTGATGAAATGTATCCCTGTTTCTTAGATTTCAGATGGCTTTGGAATTTCTGGATTTGGACTTAGGTAGTCTGATTTATGATGCTTGCACTAGAATGCGTTCTGGGAATCTATTTTTGCGGTTCTGGTGTAGTAGATTGCATTTTTGACCTGGTTACACTCAAAAATGGGCTGAGTAACCTTCTGTAATATTGTATCTCAATCTCTTAGCTTCGAAACGGTGGGTCTTTCACCTTCATCCGATAATCGTAGTGCCATTGGTACCAAAACCGCAAAATGATGTCAAAAACTGTTTTTTTCCGCTATTGCTTGTGTGTGCTTATGGAACCCTATTTTGGGAATATTTGGCATTGGTTTATGACTCGTTATCGAGTCTCATTGTACTTGTTTGCATGTTTTAGGGCGTGACGGTGGTTCACGACGCTCCTTTGACGGAGGTGCATGAAATATCATTTTCAAACTTGGTGAGTGTACTACTCACTTGTGTGTTACTATATGGCTTTGATACTTGAACTTGATGAGTTAAATGTTATTGCACCATCGATATTGATTGAAGTGAGGGTGTACTTTATCACTCTCACTTATTTCTCATGTTATTGGAATGTTACATGGAATGTTACATGAAATGAAAAGTACTTGACTTGGTGTCGATTGGACGAGTATCCAACGACCATAATTGTTACCATTGAGCTCAACCCCATTGGTAATTGATTGAATCGAGCCGGCGAGGGTTTGGTCGTGCCAATTAATGAACCTTGGGGACTGTTATATGGAATCTTGTAGTATGAGAGACTCTCGATTCCAGTATACTCGAGTAATACCACAGTGCAAGTGTTTGGAGTTCGGGCCCGGTAGGGGTATGTTGGGTGGAAAGAATGGAAGTAAAGTGGAGTCTACGGTTGGTTACTGTTAAACATTGACGGAGGGTCAATGAGCTTCGATCAAGAATGCAAACGAGGAAAAGGGCTCTTGAGAGCCACCCGTATCCTTTTATCACCACCATTAATGTGTGCCTTTGTTTACTTTTGATGAATTGGAATGAAAAACTTTATGCTTATGTGAACTTTGCTGCTTGAGTGGTATTATCTCACTGGGCGTAAGCTCACCCTATTCCTTTTGTTTTCCTTACAGGAAAATAAATACTTTTGGACTGCAATTGATAATTGGTTGCCGAATTGAGCTAGTTGGACATATCTTTTGTATAGCTCATTTATTGAAACCCTAAATGTACTTTTGGGACCGTTTCTCTTTTGATTTGGCAAACCAGACATGTATCCACTTTTGAATACTTTTGTATGCCACTTTGGCTTGTAAATGCTAAATTTCAAGATGTGAATGTTTGCTTGATATTTGGTTGGGTTCTGACGGGTCGGTTACTATTCATAGCCGACTCCGGTTTCGTTTCTTTTTTATTTTGACATTTTGACCTGTTTACACGCGTTTGTAAGTTTCGGAACGTATTAGCTCGCTCTATACCGAACCGTTAGTTCTGGCGAGAGTTGGGTAGGCAGTCCGCTAACCCCTTTGTTTCGCCTTAGGGGAAGGTGGGGCTGTCACAGATAGGGTTTGTGTGCTATGTGCTTGTGTGTGCCTATATGCCTACGTGTTTAATCGCTTTGCCTAGGATTTTGCATCTAGACAAGCATGCTTATGTGTTACGTGCTATGTGAAACTATGTGTTTTGCATGCCTATATGCTTTTAATATTTTATCTAATTATGTGGATAGAACGTACGTTACCGTGGCTAGTCCAATGCTAGTCATGGTCTTCCCTTCGAGCTCTTACAAATCCAATACTTGTGAGAGAATGTTAGTTAAGGGCTAGTCCAACGCTAGACCCTTAGGAACCATCCGCACGTTAGATCATGATTGTGTGATAAAATCACTTCATCTCATGCATATTTTCACTTTTTAGGGTCTTTTATCTTTTTTTGCATGACATCCCTCCTTATACGTATATCCCTTCCCACATATTTTCCCTTATATGTATATTACTTACCCCTTTGTATGAAACATGACATTAGACTTGCATTTCATCTAAGCATTAGACCTATGTTAGTACATTTGCTTGATTAGACTAGGGAAAACCCCTTGGATATGGGATATGGACGAGTTTGGCTTCTCTAGCCTTAGCACGCTCGTATTCCCTCTATTAAAGGGAACATTGAAGTCACGAGTGTAAGTTACCCGCACCCATTATGATGCATTCCTTTAGGTCATACACATTTGTATATTATTATTTTCTTTGCTTTTTCTTTCTTTCGAGTCTCATGACTTGCATTATTCGTGACTTCTTCGAAGAGTCTTTATTGGGCATCACAATTAATGTGATTGGTACCAAGTAAGCTTTGAAGATACATTTCGATCCCCCGACACCCTCCTAGGGCTAGGGTATGCATTCATATAGTACATCCAAATGTGATAAATCTTAAGGTTAAAAAATAAGAAAATCTTTGACTAAATCGCGCAACCAGCCTTGGCTAGGATGAGAGGGTGCCTTGGATTCTTATCCTTGCCTTCCCTTTCTTCAAATGTGACTCCCAAATCTTTTTCTCTAATTTTCGTAGACTTGGAGTCGTTTAAAAAGGGTTTTTCTACTTTTTTCTTTAAAAATTCATTTTTAGGTGACTTGGTATACCTTAACTCTATACCAAGTGGCGACTCCATTTTCCATTCAAAAACCCTTTTTAAACTATATTTTGGGTCAAATCGTCGCATTTTCAAGTCCCATTTAGACCCATGTTCTTTATTTTTCTTTTCAAAAATTCATTTTTTCAATAAAAATTGAATCAAAAGCCATTTTTCTAAACTCGTCTTTTATTTTCTTATTAAAAAATGGGGTGCGACAGTTGGCGACTCCACTGGGGACTTAGAGGGTCCGAGCATTCGATTTAGTTAACCTTTTCTTCTTTTAACCTTCTTATATATCACATTTGGAGTATTAGGTTGCATTCTTCTTTTCCTTTTTCTTTTTTTCTCTTTTTAGGGTTTTTTCCTTCTACCACACGCATAATCGCTCTTCGCACACTATGTATGTGATAAATGGATGGTTCATTTATTTGTTTACTTTTACTTGTTTGGCGATTTGCATTTTGGGATAGGGGGTATGTCACGGCCCCTATCTAGGACCAAAAATTTCGGACAGAATGAAGAACCAAGAACCCTAATTTTCCAGATTTCTTCCAAAACAGAATTTACTTGCAATTAATCACTTTTTCCACCTCCTAGCTTCCTCAACTATCATTTCCAATCATCATACATAACCACATAATAACAATCATATGAGAACAGAAAAATCCTAATTAAATATAAAACTTCACTAATTTCAACCAAAATCATGAAATCATCCATAAAATCACTTATTCAACCACCACCAATCACTAATTGAACATTATCAAGATCAAAGGAAGAATTCCCTAGTTACTCACCTTGCAAGCTCAAGAAAGTAAGCAACTTAGCACCAATTTCTTCCAAACAACTCCACAACCAACCTCAATATCACCAAACTAAGAAGTTCTATGGAAAAATTTGAAGATTAAACGGTTGAATTGAAAGATTGGGCAAGATTGGAGCTTGAAAATTGAGAGAGTTTTCTTTCCTTTGTTCCTAGCAAGAAATTCGGCCAAGAGCTTCAAAATAAGAAGAATTTTGGGTCAATTTTGGTTTAAATGGTAAAGGCATGAATAGTGGTCAAAAGGTCAAAAAGGTAAGAATAAATCCTCAAGTGACACATGTCCTCTTCATTAATTGCTTGCCTAACTTTTTGTCTCTCTTACACAAATATCTTAACACATTGTAAAATAATATCACTTAATACAAAATTCCAACAAGTTGTCAAAAATATAATGCATTTACCGCACTTGCGGGTCCCACGTCCAAAATACGCTTTTAATTTCTCAAAAACTAACCGATACTAGAAAAATCATTTTAAAACTATTTTTGCTCATAAACTTTATCTGGGGAATTTTTCTAATCAAGAAAATGTAGAAAAGGCGGGCGTTTAAAAAATAAACCCTAGAAAAGTAGAAAATTTCCGGGTTCTCACACTTATACTTTTCGGGGCGTCACAGGGTAGTTACCCTAGAACCTTCGACCGTATATAATGGTATAATCCCTCCCCTCAAAAGAAAAGCACTTCATACGTGCATGCATAGTTTTATTTATCCCTTCTTTTCTTTATCGTGGGTGTGGTGACCCCACTTCCCCCTAAGGCGAACCAAAGGGTTGGCGGGCCGTCTGCCCAGCTCTCGCCAGGACTCACGCAAGCATTCTAACCCAAAACCTTTCGAAGAATAACCTAATCTATTACAAAACAATTCCTCCGAAGAAGACCGTCACTAAAACCACATTAACTTCAGAGGTAGCAGTGATTTAAAATAGCCAAACGACGGCTCCTAAACATTTCACACGTTGCGAACTGCGGAATAGAATCGTACCGTCCCAACTAAGAAAAAAAATTCATACAACAAAATACAACAATCAAGCCAAGCATCCTAATTAAGTTTTACACATTTTCCAGCTTCAAGTGTCAATCCAAAATAAAAGTACATTATCCAAATTTAACACACTACAGCCCACACAAATAGTCATAGTATACAAATACATCCCAAAACGAAACATGGATAAGTTTCAAAGCTTTCAATTTCCAGAACCTGTCAAGGAAAACAAATAAACGTGGGGTGAGCTAAAGCTCAGTGGTGCCCCAAAACATGCAGTCACGTAAATCAAACAGCGAGAAATAACTTAACCAAATTGAACAGTTAGGAAAGCGTATAACAGCACAAGGTAGGATACAGGGGCTCTCAGGAGCCATTTTCCTCGCTTGATCACCATTCATCGTAGTTGACCCTCCGTCAACTCTCACTACTTATAGTGCATGTAGATCCACTCATTTTAATCCTAACCCGTCACCGTTCTTACCCCTGTCCCGGGCCCGAACACCGACTAAGGACGCAGTATACTCGAGATATACCCGTAGATGATTGGTCGAGGGATTCACCCAACGACGTTATTGTAGTTAGATTCATGCGTCGAGGGATTCACCCAACGACGTAACTACATTTAGATTCATGGTAGTTGGATTCAGAAGTCGAGGGATTCACCCAATGACGCAACTACATTTAGATTCATGGATTCACGAGAAAATGATTCACGCAAGTCACCACTCGAACGGCTAGTGCGATAAAGTACACACTGCTCACTTCGATGGATCAAAAACTAGTTTTGCAAATTATCACATATTGAGTCAAGAAAGCACTTTAACCAAGTAAGCATAGAACAAGCAGGAACACTCACCAAGAGTGAAGTTACTGATCAAGCTGGGAATCAAAGTCTGCGTCCTCGCTAAACCCTAAAATACCAAATTTTAAAACTATAAGTTGGCTATACTAGTTCTTAGGATTATGTAGGAAAATTATTTGCAATATAGCTAGTTTATTTGTTTGTAATGAGTCACAAACCATGTAGTAGTAGAACTAGTAAAATACTTGGTAAAGTTTCTGTAATATTCCTTTTCTTGTAAAAGTGTTACTAACACTAATTTTTACGTGGAATAATGTTTCTTGCCGAACAAGTTTTCTACGCTTTTAGCTAAAGTCACCAAAGTCTCGTATTTTAGAAATTTCCTCTAGAAAACTAGTCAAGGACAAATTTTTAACAAAAGAAAAGGAATTAAAGCGAAACTTGAGTTTTTGAACCAGGTGAAATCATTTCCTAAAAATAGTAAGGCTAATTTAAGCTCAAGTAGAAAGCGTCGAGTCGGCAAGATTTAGAAAATCCCCACACCAGAATTTCTAATTTAAACGTTCAATACAAAGTTTTATCGATTAATGTTAAGCACTAAAGTTTTTGAATAGATTGCTCAAGCCTTCGCGAATTCGCAGGGTAGAAACGAATTCACAAATTCGATCCCATCTCGAAATCCCATTTTGGTTCAAATTTGCCAGCAAATCAAAATCACATTTTAATAGAAAATCCCTAGGGCTTCGTCAATCATTAGCCCTGGGTTTTCAATAGATTCACTTCTGATCAAGATGGAATAAATGACCAAGGCTTCGTCAAAGCTCTTGGTTTTGGCAATTTCATATCACCTCATAGTTGAAGCAAAATAAATATAAAGACTTCAAGTAATTCTAGCAATTGATTTCATCACGCTTTATCATTTGTATAAAATCATTCAAATGGCCAAGGGCTTCGTCAATCATTAGCCCTTAGCATCCAACAATTATTTCTCACAGCAATTAAAGCTAGCCTTTCAAGCGCTTAAGATCACTAACCGGTATGTGGACGTAAGGCAGGATTGGTGACAATATTTTCATCCAAGACCTCAACAAAATCTCATTACACATAATCGAATGCAGATTAAACATTTCACCAAAGTTATTTTCCAAAATTTTCCATTCCAATACCGATCACTTTATCACAATATTACAGTCATAGTAAAATCAAATTGTCACTCCAAAATGCACCAGTAAGACCCTCTTAATATAGTTTCAAGTGGAATCAATGGACATAAGATATTTTACAGCTCAAAGCAGCATTTTTAGAACTAAAATCCGCCACAAGAAATCTGGAATATTCCTTTACTACTTCTATCCATTCACTTGGAAATTTTCCAGGTCTACACTTCCACATTCTTAGTTCAAACTTCCATCATATCAAATGATTCATAGTTAAACAACTTATGCAGCTTAAAACACATATTTCTGATGCATTTCAAAACCATGACACTCTAAGGAAAAATCCAGAAACAGATTAAAATTCCAAAAAAAAAACAAACTGAAATTTCTGCTCAAGCCTTTCGGCTATCAAGAATTTTTCCAGCACTTAGGTGTTTATAAATCCAACTTTTCCTCGATTAAAACGTGGTTTTTAGGTTCTCAAATTTTCCATGCATCAACTTATCTAACCAATTAACATTTCCAGTTCAGAATCGAGTTCAAACAACAGTCATAAACCTCAAAATTTCCAGGTTCAAACCTTGCGGCAGTTCACAAAATTTTCCAGCAATAAGTTGTTCTTAATCCAGCTTTTTCCTAGGCTAAAGTAGAGTGTTAAGGGCTCAAATTCATCCTGCCATCACTTAGCTAGTTAATTAACATACCTAGCACAGAAATTAAGTTCGATTAACGATAAAAGTCCTCCAAAATTTCCAGAAATTTCTGGCTAGCCTCGGTTTCAGCTGCATGAAACTGATTGCATTTTTGTTTTTATTTTCTGTACTAACTCAACTAATTAACTTCATGCAAAGCCCCATTATCTTGTTATTAACTAGTTAGTTATGGTTATAAGCTCAAAGCTGTCACGGCCCCACCTCCCCCTGAGGCGAACCAGAGGGTTCGGCGGGCCGCCTGCCCAGCTCTCGCCGGGACTCACTCGTTCACTACATTCCTCAAACAGATTACAAGATAAAACTCAAATATTACATTAAATTCTCCAAGAATTACATATCAAAAATGAAGCGTCCACGCTTCCGCTGCGCCACTCTGATCCTTGATACCAACCATTCACACGGAGAACTTTAATACAAACGTTTCCTTCGCCTCGAGCCCTGTGGAGGGGAATAACATATTTTTGGGGTGAGCTAGAAGCTCAGCGAGTAACCAGTAAAATCAGTAATCAAATATATTTCACAATGTTGCATTTCGATCATTTCGATGATGTCATGATTCAAAGAACAAATGTCCGTTTATTGCTCTCGTGAGCCAGTGAAGTCATAGCACTTGAACACCCAACGCTCAAATAGATCATTTAACATTAACATTAACATTAACATTAAGAGGGAGCCCCTTTTTGAGCTCCGGAGCCATTTGCTCCAAGTAAACAGAGGTGGAGACGTTGGTGTCCAGCACAAGACTCCCCAAGAGCTCATTGAAGCCAAAATCATATCATGAATTCACATGCAAGCACGCATGAGATGCAGTCGAGTAAATAATGCAAGAAACATTTCATAAGAAGCTTTAACAATAGTTTGGGGTCACTCACCTCCACGGCTCTGAAACCATCCATCATATAGCATTGCCTTGCTCAAATTCAAGTCTTAGATCACAAACTCAATGCAAACAAATCCCTTCAAAGTTCGGACAGCACTTCCCCTGAATTTGCTAACTTTTCCAGCCATCACGGCTTCATTATATTTCTCATTCAAACCCAAAAGTACACACACAACAACAAGTTCATCTAATAACCATCCAGCAAGCTCCAAGTAGTACTAGTACAAGTCAAGCTAGGGAAAAGTCCGGAAATGAAAGTTTAGCTCAAACCAGAAAAACAGTTTTGACGTCCTTTTGCGGTAATGGTATCAAAGGTACTACGAGTATCGGATGGAGGTCCAAGACCCACCGTTTCGAAGCTAAGAACCAGGGCTACAACAATGTAGAAGGTCACTCAGTCCAAATCCCAGCACAACTAAGTCAAATATGCCAAATAACAAACCAGAACCGTAATTGCAGGTTTACAAATTACACTATGTTGTAATCAGTACAACTCAGTCTAAACAGGTCCAAATGCAGAAATTCCAAAGGAATATGGTAGCTAGGGCATCACGCTACATTTCATCAGAAGACCTCAACAACCAAATCCAAAGCAATTCCAGTCAAAACAACCCATTTCAGACGCAGTTCTAACATCCTGATGAACCCAGAACAGCAATAGTAATTTCGGCTTATCTCATTCTACACTACTCCAATTGACCTGAAATTTTACAGAAACCCTTAAAACATCAATACCTACAACTTTCATGTTTTGAGCCAAGGCCAATTCGGCCTCTATCTAGGACCAAAAATTTCGGACAGAATGAAGAACCAAGAACCCTAATTTTCCAGATTTCTTCCAAAACAGAATTTACTTGCAATCTTCCACTTTTTCCACCTTCTAGAATCATTAAACATCATTTCCAATCATCATACATAACCACATAATAACAATCATATGAGAACAGAAAAATCCTAATTAAATATAAAACTTCACTAATTTCAACCAAAATCATGAAATCATCCATAAAATCACTTATTCAACCACCACCAATCACTAATTGAACATTATCAAGATCAAAGGAAAGGTTCCTTAGTCACTTACCATGCAAACCCAAGGAAAGACCCAACTGAGCACCTTTGCTTCTCAAACCACTTCACCACACACCTTAATACCACCAAGAGAAAGGTTTTTATGGAGCAAATCACGGTTTTAACGGTTGGTTTGTGAGATTGGGCAAGAAATAGAAGGAAGAAATTGGAAGCTTTTCTCTCTTTTTGTCTCCAAGAGGTTCGGCCAAGGAGCTTATGAAGAAGATGAATTTTGGGTCAATTTTTAATCAATTAGTAAAGGTAGTAAAATGGTCAAAGTCCACCCTTGAGTAAGAAAGTGACACTTGTCACCTTTAGGTTTAAAACTTATCTTTTTGTCTCTCCAATACAAATATCTTAACACATTGTAAAATAATATCACTTAATACAAAATTCCAACAAGTTGTCAAAAATATAATGCATTTACCGCACTTGCGGGTCCCACGTCCAAAATACGCTTTTAATTTCTCAAAAACTAACCGATACTAGAAAAATCATTTTAAAACTATCTTTGCTCATAACTTTATCTGGGGAATTTTTCTAATCAAGAAAATGTAGAAAAGGCGGGCGTTTAAAAAAGAAAATTAGAAAATTTCCGGGTTCTCAAACTCATTTTTTTTTCGGGGCGCCACAAAAGCAACAAAATTAAACCAAATGAAGCTGCATAATTCAAGACAAGCTCTCGGCAGGAACAATTCCTCAAAACAGAGTTTCTTGTGCTTCTTAATACATCATCCGAATGCATAAAGTTATCATGCAAAGCTCTAACCATATTAATCATCCAAGCTTTAGTTAGCTAAACATAATAACAGTTCCGGATTATCACACGAAAGCAGGTTTAATCCAACATTTCTTAATCAACTCTCGGCCAGGTCATTTTCTTCCCAAGACAGGTTTTGCTCTTGCTTCAAATTCATCATCCGGATGCATAAATTGACATGCATGGTCTTAAACATCATGTCTTAAGTTAAGTAATCGCATATATAAGCTCAAGTTACCTCAGGGAAACAAAATTAAAGCTGCATTTCCAATTCAGCTTCTCGGCAGAACCATTTTCTTCCAAGACAGATTTCTTATTCATTTTTTTTTATCATCTGACTACATAAACAACACCAGCATGCTCTGATATAACTTCATCTACTAATACTTAACTTAAATTTAGCCTAGAAATTACCTCAGAAACCAGCTAAGCCTACGCACAAGAAATTTGAAATTTCTTTCTTCCTCTCGGCTCTCAAGCGCAGGTTTGGTTCTGGGTTTGGTAGCTGCAAGGTTGCGGCTGGAACTGATGAGATGCAGCTTGGTTGAAGTTGAAAATGGTCACAGCTAGAAGAGGGTAGGGTGTAGGTCGATGGTTCTCACGCGGAGGTCTCCTGATTTCTTCCCTCAGCTCGCGGACAGAGCAGTAATAGAATTGCAGCTCTCGGTTTCTTTCCTTGCTCTCGGCTATATGGTGCAGCTCAGTCTCTCACTTTCTCTCAGTCGATACTCACGAGGTGAAGTCTGGAGAAGGAGTGTTTATGGTTGTGGTCTGAGACGAAGTGGTGCTGAGGAGATGGAATTGGTGGTGCTCGGTTGAGTGTTGGTGAGGTTTGAGTGTTGGATTGGAGAAGATTTTCACTGGCCGAATGAAGAGGTTGACTATTATGATGTCCGGAAGTTTGTTTTGTGGCTGCATGGTGATTTTGTGAGGTTGTGAAGGGTAGTTTAGACATTTCACATTGCCCTACTAATCCTTACTTGAGTCCTTGATTTTTAACTTAACACCAAAAATTTATTCCAATGCAAATTAAACTCCTAATGATACACTAATCTCACAAGGTTCAATTATCGAAATTTTTACGTCCTACACGTATTTAGTATACTTATATCGTTTTTACCTAGAATTCATCGGCCTCATCCAATCTTGAGAATTTTTGGTAGTATTTAACGTTATTCACCGGTTAGGATTAATTATTGGACTTCAGGTGATTTATTTTAAGATAGTAAAATTAATCCACTCAGGTGACATTAATTTAGCAAAATAAGGCTAAGTACTTTAGTATTTTATGTTGAGGTGCTAAAATTTATTCTAACTCTAAAAGTATTGATTTAGTCTATCGAAACATAAAAAAAATTCATAGTTTACTAAAATTATATTATTTTCACATAAAATTGTTTTTACGTACTCATCTGCAAACAAGTGAAAGTAATGCTAAAATTTATTAAAGAATTAAAAGAAATGCAAATGAAATATGTGCAGGCTTATATATATTTTTGGGGTTCTCACAGTGGGCGCTATCCCACATCTCCTTGTAGGATTAGGATTGATTTCCTTAGGTAGGTGGATGGTGTGCACTGCCCCCATAGCGATGCCTAAGGGATCACTCGAGCCACCGACCGAAGGCCTTGGGATTGATGACCCTTCGCCTTTAGGTCTGAAGGCTTGGGAACCTTGAGACTTATCGAGTCTAGATGCATTAGTGAGCCAAACCCCATGCATCTGTGAGACCCCGTAATTTTCTCATTTTCTGGGTTTTATTCTATTTACTGGCATGTTTTCTGCATTTTCTTTAGTAGGAACATTTTCCAAATAATTTTTATGAGTTAAAATAGTTTTAGATGATTTTTCTAGTATCGGTTAGATTTTGAGAAATTAAGAATGTATACCGGACGTGGGACCCGCTAGTGCGGAAAGTTCGGTAAAATTCGGCCAATTAGGTTAAGTTTTGGATACCGGATTTAATTTAGCAGGTACTAAGAGATAATTAGAGGTTACCTTAAGTGGATTACTGTTGGAGAAACAAAAGGATAACCATGAACAAAAAGGGTGCTAGGTGGCACTTTTCTATTGGTCATGGACTTTGACCATTTAACTTTACCTTTACCATATAACAAAATTGACCCAAAATCTCTTCTTATTTCTTTCTTGTTGGCCGACCTTCTCACAAGGAGAAAAGAAAAGAAACTCTCCACAATCTTACCTCTAATCTTGCCCAATCTCTCAATTAAACCGTTTAATCTTCAAATTACTCCATAAAACCTCTTAGTTTAGTGAAGTTAAGCTTGGTTGTGAAGTGGTTTGGAAGATTAAGGTGCCAAGTTGCTTCTTTTCTTGGGTTGTTAAGGTGAGCAGTGAAGGAACCCCTCTCCTCCATCTAATGATGTTTAATTCATGATTTGTGGTAGTTTAAGATGTAATTTTATGGATTATATCTTGATTTTTGTTGAATTGGTGAAGTTTTATAATTATTGGTGATTTTTCTGTTTTCCTATGATTATCATTGTGTGGCTATGTATGATGATTGGAAATGATATTTAAGGAAGCTAGAAGGTGGAAAGTGTGGTTAATTGCAGGAAATTTCTGCTTTGGAAAGAAATTTGGAAAGTTAGGGTTTCATTATTTTACATTCTGCCCGGCACAGTACCTCATAGTTAGAGGCCGAATTGGCCTTGGGTTAAAACATGAAAGTTGTAGGGAATAATATTTTAGAGATTCCTGCAAAATTTCAGGTTAATCAGAGCAACGTAGCTTGTGAAAATACTGAAGTACCCCTGCTGCCCTGTTTCTACCGGAACTTGAGAATTGCTTCTGTGATTGGCTAATTTGATTGGGAATGATTCTGATTTGGTTGTTGATGTCTTCTGAAGAATTGTAACCGTGTATCTTAGCTTTCGGATGGTTTTGGAATTACTTGATTTGGACTTAGGTAACCTAACTTATGATATTTGAACCAGAATGCGATTGGTGAACCTGTTTTTGCGGTTCTGGTTTAGTATATTGACTTTTTTTGACCTGATTGCACTAGAAACTGGACTAAGTAGGCTTCTTCAACATTGTAGTACCATCTCTTAGCTTTGAAACGGTGTATCTTGCACCTCCATCCGATAATCGTAGTGCCAATGGTGCCAAAACCGCAAAAGGATGTCAAAAACTGTTT
Source organism: Coffea arabica (assembly GCF_036785885.1). Classification (NCBI taxonomy): domain Eukaryota; kingdom Viridiplantae; phylum Streptophyta; class Magnoliopsida; order Gentianales; family Rubiaceae; genus Coffea; species Coffea arabica. Next base: position 16,932,549 of record NC_092318.1, on the reverse strand, counting down.
TTACGGTTTAGAGCTTAACTTTCATTTCCGGACTTTTCCCTAGCTTGAATTGTACTTGTACTATTTGGAGCTTACTGAACGGCTATTGAAATTAACTTGTTGGGTGTGTACCTTTGGGTTTGAATAAGAAAAATAATGAAGCCATAAATGACTGGAAATAGGAAAATACAAAGGGCGTGCTGCCCAAATTTTTGCTCAAGGGCTAAGCTTCTATTTGAACTTGTATATTTTCGTTTGGCAAATACTATGACCGTTTTCCATCTTAAAACAAGATACTTTTTCCATTTGAACCTTCAAATGTTTATTTACTACTTCATACCAAAATATAGAGGTATGACCTACGGTTTTCTCAGTCAAGACATGTAGGCCATAATACCTACTTGAATGTATATTGATTTTGAACCACATAAACGATTCCGAAAAATAATATTTCTGAGCTTATCTGGTTGGATTCCGACTTGACTTTGATTCAAGTGTTTTCCATTGGAACTGTTATAACCCTTTGAGTTTGGTTTATGACACCCTAGTTGTTTCCATCCACAGATCCAAATGGCTTTATTTTCGCTTTAAAGTCACCTTTATCCGTTTTACTCGTAACTAGTCGAGTTCCTTGATTCCACTTACTTGTTTTGTTAGATGAATTGTAATATTCTTTCTCATTGAATCATAGGTTTTCTCGGTGACCGAGGGTAAGATTCGATAGGACATTTTGGACGTTATTTAGCATAATTCGGTGAGTGTTCCTTGTTTGTTATGTTTCTTCATTATATGGCTTGTATATATGACTGATAACATGTTAAACGCTTTCAATGATTAGCCAAAACGAGTTTTCTAGGCGAGTGTGTACTTTATCGTACTCAGTCTAAATGATTGTGAAATTTTCAATGATTGAACGATTGAAATGTTACTTGTGCATGAATGTAAGCCTTTTGGCTAAACTGGCCTGTCGCGCCCCACTTTTTGAAGGTGTTAAAGTAGTGTGTGGGAAATGTATGTGAACGTGTATGAAAATGAAAATAAAAGGCTGTGGGATTGTGAAATGCGACAGTTTGGCCAAACAAAGTTCAAAAAGGGTTTTTGAATGGAAAATGGAGTCGCCACTTGGTATAGAGTTAGGGTGTACCAAGTCACCAAAAAATGTTTTTTGGAAAGAAAAGCAAACAAACCCTTTTTAAAGAACTTTTAGGTCTACGTAACCAAAGAAAGGGATCGGGGGTCACATTTGATAAGGGAGAAGGCAAAGGCAAAGCCTAAGGCACTCCCTTACCCTAGCCAAAGCTAGTTGCGTGACTTAGCCCTTCTTTTTCCAATTTTTCTACCCAAAGTATGTGTTGCATGTTGGATATGACTAATGGATATGAAAAAAAATGCAATCCTAAATCTAAAATGTCTCGTATGAGGTTTTTTGGTCCCAATCACATGAGTTGTGATGGCCAATAAGGAAAACTCTCATAGAGGTCACGGGTAATGCAAATGAAGACCCAAGTATGAGTGCAAGTGTGAAAATGTAAGAGAAATGCAAAAGAAAATAAAAATACAAATGCAAATGTAAGCGCAAGTGTGCAAATGTAAGAAAATATGCATGTGTGCAAATGTAAGAAAAGTGCATGTGTGCCAATTGAGAAAATAAAGGTGTTTGTGTGCAAGTGGATGAAAATATGGTATAATAGTAGTAGATGCATATAAGTGCAATTGGGTGCAATTTGTGAGGTAGAAAATAAATAAGTGATAAGAAAAATGTGCGAACATGGCATGTGGATTGAGAAAAATATAAGTAGTGAGAGAGTGTGGATAAAGAAATTGAGGAGGTGATATAATAAAAATGAGAGTGTATGAACCTAGAGGAATGCATCAAGTCGGGTACGGGAATGACTTCTATCTTCATGATTTTAATTTTTCCTTTGATTAGAAGGAAGAACTAGCGTGCTAAGGCTATTTTGTAGCCACACTCGCTCGTTTCCCTTATCGAAAGGGGACTTTCAAACAAATGTACCCTATAACTAGCATGAGGATGCAGAAACCTAGAATGAAAGGGAAAGGATTGGAGGAGCATGCCAAATGCTAGAAAACTAAGAAAAATGTATGAAATGTAGTGAAACATGCAAGTATGTACTAACGAGAGGGGACGGCCTATTGGGTCTAGCATTGGACTAACCCTTTTCTAAGATTTTCTCACAAGCATTGGACTTGCGAGAGCTCGAGGGGAAGGACCATGGCCAGCGTTGGACTAGCCACGGTGACGCATTCATCCATTGCATTTATCTATGACTATAGAAAGCAAGTAGACATGCCAATCACCTATAAACACGTAGCACAGAACACTTAGCATGCTCGACTAAATGCAAGAGCCTAACAAAGCAAATTAACACGTAGCAACAAAAGCAAGCAATCAAGCTAAGGAACCTATTACATTTGCTAACTAAAACAAATGGGGAAGAGGAAAAATGAATAAAAATGCTCTCCAAGCCCTATCTATTACAAGCCAAGAGGTGTACACATACCCCATAATAAATAAAAGGATGATTTAATAAAAGCGAAAGTAAATGAAATAAATGAAATGAATTAAGGAAAAGCAAGGAAAGCAAACTAGACATGCAATTCTCACTTAGCACGTTGGATCACATAGGGGAGAGACAAAAAAGATAAAAGAAGTTATACCTCCCTTGAGTTGATGCCCTAATGAAGTGAAATTACTAATTTACCCTTCAAAACAATAAAATGGTCAGGGTACCAATTTAATTAAGAACATTAAAGAAAATATGCAAAACACAAGCTCACTTGGTCATAAAACTCTTAAAATCATGAATTAAGTGCAATTAAACAAAACATGGTAGTTAATTGAAGCAAACAAGCAATAAAAAGTTGTAAAATTAGAGCTGCCAAGGACCAAATTGAGGAAATCATTCAATTGGTTGGGTCATAGTGGAACAAGGGTTGACCTGGGGGGCCAAAGTGCAATTTTCAAAAGTTTTTCATGCAAGTTCATGCAAGACAAACGAAGAGAATGCTTCTGCAATTTCATTTCGCAGACAACACAACTCCTGCAACTCTTTGGGCAACTTTCAACCATGCGGGTCATTTGCACAAGCAATAAAGGAATCTATAATATGGCGTTTTCACAAGAAAATTATCCCGACAATCCGACATGATGAAGCAAAACTCAAAAGAGTTAAGTTACTCCAGAAAATTCAACAACCAAAGAAAGGAAAAGCTGTTACAACAAGCCATGGGTTCAGGCTTATTGCAGCAGATTTCTATGCCCACATATCGGCTATTTACAATCTAAAACTAAGCAAGAGTACCATCTAGCATTCGAATGGCCATCCAATGAAAATTCAAACAAACACATTCGGTAAGGCTACTGTAATAAACGTGTGGTAATTTCTGATGCAACTCAATGTTATGTGCAAGGAAAAACTGGACGCAACTTTCTGCAAAAGCTTGCTGCATTTTGTGTGACAGCCTTTAGAAGCTTCGAACTTCATGAGTTGTAAAGCTGTAGTGCAGCAAATTTAACAAAAGATTGCTCCAGCTAACATGGAATTCACGGTTTCATGCAATAAGAAAGGAGACTTTGAATCACAAGAGGCAGGTTTAAATCATCACTAGAAGAACACGAACGAAGGAGAACAAACAGAAAGGTGAACATGCAATTGACAAGGAAACGTCTGTGACATTTGAGTTTCTTTCTGCTGCAATTCTTTGCTAACCAAACATTACTAACGACTCAATCAACAACCATTTGGAGTAAAATACAAGTCCACCAAGCATGCTTTCCACTTTCACCTTGGAACTTTAGGCGTTAACACATAAGAATCCGAAGGATAACCATGCAACTTTAGCAAATTTCTGAGGCTTATCTTATGCTTTGACGTTTAGCAAACTCTCACAACAGCAACAAAATTTAACAGTAAAGCAATACGGATTCAACCTTCAAGTTTGTCATCAAGCCGTGATTAAAACATACAAAAGAAAAGAAAATCTGGGCTGGGGGAAAGCTTGTTCAGATTTATTCATGTCACTCTTACAATTTCCTGAGTTTTCATCTAGCTTACGGTATATCAGATCCAATGAACAACTTTGGAGCAGAAAGCTTTCCAACTCAACATTAACCTCCAGACTTCATTTTTCTCAGGACATATTTAAACAACGAAATTTATAACAAAAACAAACAAACCCACTGGTCTGCTATAGGGAACAAAACAGCAAAGAGAGACTCGGGTAACAAGAAAAGTCATGACTATCAGTGCAAGCTTTCAAAAGGAATGGGATTTAAAGCTACCAAGGGAACGAAGATTAGGCGGCTGTAATATCAGCTCTGGCACATAAACATTCTTAAACCAGAGAAAACCCACAGACCACATTCATTTCATTTTGGAGGAAAGAAAAGGCAAAACTGATGGCTTTGTAAATTCTCAATCACACCAGTTTGAAACGCACGCAGCTACTTACAATCGGAAAAACGAAATCTTTAGTGAACATGAAACGTAAAAGGAAGGAAAATGAACAATGAAACAGCAAAGCTTCACAAGGTCACGCAATACACGCTTTAGGAAGATTCTAGAATTTAAAAGAGGGGACTGGCTTACAGTGATGGTGCTTCCTTGTAGTGAAAACGATGACGGTCAGGAGGGTTAGCAGCTCCAATGGTTCTCCTCGCTCTCCGCCGCAGCTCTATTTCTCTTGTTCCAGACTTTCTCCGAGCTTTTTTCCAGCGGTCAGTCCTCTCTCCTTCTCTCTAAACTCAGCCGCCTCCCTCAATCTTCACCAGATTTCTAGCCGTCACTTTCATTCTTTCCTGATCCTCTCAGCCCTTTTTCTTTTGTGGCACTTTCCTAAAACCTAGCCGTCAGCCTCTCAAGCTCTCCTCATTCTCTAACCCTAGCCGCCATACACTTGCTCCCCAGATTCTTCTCTTTTTATCCGACTTCAACCCACTCCCCTCTCTCTGGTCTCTTTCTGGCAGTCAACCTCTTGCTCTCTATTTTTTCTTTTATTAGCCATCACCGAACCCCTTGCTCTCAGCCGTCCCCTCTCCGAAACTCTCTCTAGCCTTCCCTCTAAGACTCCAGCCGTCATAAAACTCCCCCCGATCCCTTCTATCTGTCCTTAGCTTTGCTTTTATATCAGAACCCAACTCTCTAAACCCTTGCATGAAGGGTGTTGATGAGAGCCAAATAGGAATGATCAAACGGCACCCAAACAAATGAAAGGAAACCTCCGTGGCAAAAGAGCTGAAAATTTTTTGTATCTGCGTTTTCTTTGCAAATGAAAAATAAGAGAGGTTTGGATCGTATGCTTCTAGGGTCCGTGAGCTTGCCCCATCTTTTTTTTTTTTTTTTTTTTAGAATCTCTTAAACAGCCCAAAACCCGCTATCGGGTTTCCCTTTTTTTCTTCTCTTCTTTCTTTTTTTTTTCAAAAAATTCTATGCTAAAATGACTTAAAACAAAAGTAAATAAAAACTAACATGAAAAAATAAAAATAATAGTAAATAAAAATACACTAAAAATTTGGTGTCTACAGTTTGCCCCTCTTTGTCTGAGTTTTGGAAAAACTTGAGACAAAGAAGTAGACACCAAATGCTTACCTGTGTTATTCGACCACAAAATGGTTCCGACGGACAGGAATTTAAGATGGTCAGTGGCAATGAAAATGAAATGCACGCTAGTGGGACTGACCCATGTTTAGCGGCGATAAAAATGCACACTAGTGGGACTAACCCAACGGCTAGTGGCAGTGCAAATGAAAGGCACACTAGTGGGACTGACCCAACGGCTAGCGGCAAAATAAAAGAAATGCGCACTAGTGGGACTGACCCAACGGCTAGTGGCAGTGCAAATGAAAGGCACGCTAGTGGGACTGACCCAACGGCTAGCGGCAGTGTAAATGAAAGGCACGCTAGTGGGACTGACCCAACGGCTAGCGACGGAGTAAAAGAAATACTCACTAGTGGGACTAACCCAACGGCTAGTGGCAGTGTAAATGAAATGCTCACTAGTGGGACTGACCCAACGGCTAGTGGCAATGTAAATGAAATGTGCACTAGTGGGACTGACCCAACGGCTAGTGGCAGTGCAAATGAAAGGCACGCTAGTGGGACTGACCCAACGGCTAGCGGCAAAATAAAAGAAATGCGCACTAGTGGGACTGTCCCAACGGCTAGTGGCAGAGTAAAAGAAATGCTGGTATGTATGAAGAGACTGTGTAAGACTTGCTCGAAAAATTATCCGAAGATTTGCCCCAATGTGATGAATTGGTCAGTGGGATTAAACCCGAGCCTGCCTTAGTTGGTGGTACAAAATCCAAGCCCAACGTGAACTTTGTGATTTTTGCCGGCACAAAATCCAGGCCCAACGTGGTACAAGCGGTCAGCGGGATAGAACCCAGTTCTGCCGAGGTTGGCGGGATAAAACCCAGTTCCAACGTGATATAAGCGGCCAGCGGGATAGAACCCAGTTCTGCCGAGGTTTGCGGGATAAAACCCAGTTCCAACGTGATATAAGCGGCCAGCGGGATAGAACCCAGTTCTGCCGAGGTTAGCGGGATAAAACCCAGTTCCAACGTGATATAAGCGGTCAGCGGGATAGAACCCAGTTCTGCCGAGGTTGGCGGGATAACACCCAGTTCCAACGTGATATAAGCGGCCAGCGGGATAAAACCCAGTTCCAACGTGATATAAGCGGCCAGCGGGATAGAACCCAGTTCTGCCGAGGTTGGCGGGATAAAACCCAGTTCCAACGTGATAAAGCGGTCAGCGGGATAGAACCCAGTTCTGCCGAGGTTGGCGGGATAAAACCCAGTTCCAACGTGATAAAGCGGTCAGCGGGATAGAACCCAGTTCTGCCGAGATTGGAGGGATAAAACCCAGTTCCAACGTGATTTTTGTGAAGTTTGTGAATGGTCAGTGGGATAAGACCCAGTCCTGCCATCCAATTGGTCAAGAAATTGAATTTGATTTGTCAAAAAACCATAAATTAAATTTAATTTTCCAAGAAACAAGAATTTGAACTTGATTTTTGATTTTTGACTTTTTTTCTGATTTTTCGAGAGAATCTTTTCAATAATTTGCCCCAGTTTCCACCAATTATTGCGCAACCGATCAATTGATTTGCATTACGGCATGGTTGCTCCTCCTTGAGGCCTTGATTCGTAAGATTCTGACTTACGCTCCTTCGTCGATTTCAGCCATGGATACCTGCACAGGTGGCTTGCCAAAGTACAACATGCACTTTATTTTAAAACACTGCAACTATTACTCATGGAAAGAGCAGTGTGATTGATTTGAAAGTCTTGCTTGACTCTTTGACGAAATCCTCAAGTGGACTATAAAAAAATTTGCCCCAGTGTGGGCTTATTTTGCGAAATCTTGCAAATAAAAATTTTTGCCCCAGTGTGGGCCCATTGGATTGCAAAAATTGATTTGGATGCCTCTCCATTTATTTGAACAAAGAGAAAGCGCACTTTCTAAAACTTAGCAAGTAGTCGTATATACAACGTGAAGAAATTTAAACGTTGAGTTTAAACTTATTCAGAAATTTCATGATGAATCTCTCAGAATAACACCAAATTACAGAAGGTTTCTTCCTCACTTTTAGCATCTGTGTTTTGGGTAATGGGTCACAATTTCCAGTTGGTTCATCTTCAGGACCAATCAAGTGACTTTATTTCTGATTTGAGATGGCCAAGGAAAATGAGAGGTCAAGATTTGTCTGGTTCTTGTGGCCAAAATTGTAATGCATTCAACATCACATTTTAGTGAAAGCAAAGAGTTTGTCACCCTTATTTCTTAAGAAAAAGTAGTCCACATATGAGCTTTAAAAGCTTGTAACAAATGGATAGAAACTATAGCTAAGCATGTGGAAATGGTTATGGCCATATGATCACGAATGATTGATGGACTCCTTAGAAGCATGACCTTTGTTTTGAGTTGTCATGAAGGAATAAGTCAACGATGGACTTTTATGGGCTTGTAATGTGGCTTGAAGACGATAGTCAAAGAAATAATTTTCAAGGATATTGCACCGAAGATCGCATTTTTCTCAAAATTGCCCTCATTTTGGACTCCAAGATCTTGGACTTTGTTTGACTTTTTATCATCACTCAACAGGGTCTTTCAGCATCAAATCTTTTTGCATTTTTCTTTTGCATTAATTTCGCTCGTTTTTTCTTTTTCCTTTTCCTTTTTTCAAAAGTTCCCTCGCGGGGTTTCACATGAAGAGTAGTGTCAACCTCACACCTAATCAATTCAGAAATACATTCAAAATAATTCCTTTGCATCAGTATATGAACATCACTTGCCAATTAGAAAATTCCTTGACGGAGATATTGCAAAGAACAGAAGTCAGGACTTTCGGCTTTTGTAATGGGGTCAGGTGGGGTGCTTAGAAAAGTTAAAGTTTGAAAGCGAATTTCAAAAACGGTTTGAAGAATCTGAGATCGTATTGTTGTGCCAACCCTATTTTAGGGTTAAATCAAAGCTTGCCACAGTTTATTCTCAATTGAGGCTCTTTTCTTTCATTTTCTTTCTTCTTTGATTTTTCGGCCTTCTGCCATTTTTTGAACTTTCACAAAATTTGCCCAGTTATTTTTGAACTGAGGTTCTCTTTTCTTCTTTTGTCTCTTGATTTTGTTGCATTATCACTTTTCCACTTTTTGAAACTTTTTCTTTTCCAACTCAAACTTGCCCCAGTGTGGGGTTTGCGATTCTCAGGGGTTGCTAAACGAAATAATTTATTATGAAGGCTCAAAAGGGATAACGAGGGATAGAATGTTTGATTGAAAAAGAAGAGGGCCTAACTTTCATTCCGCTCCTTACAATAACTCTGAAAGGAAACTTACATTAATGCGAAATTTCTTGCATGTATCTGAATTAATTGACTGAGGAAGACTCTTGCTCGTTCATATCTATGAAACATAAGTGATCCGCCGGACAGAACTTGTCCTTTTTCTCTTTTCTTTTCTTTTCAAAATTGAAACCCAGGTAGAATCAATTTTCCCCAATTCGCGGTTCCCTTTCCTCTTTTCCTTTTTTTCAAAATTCCCCAATCTCCTCCCCCAATGTGGGGTGCGATCATATGTGCACTCGAAAAGAACCACCAATTTTAGCTCAAATGAGGATGCAAGGGATAAATGGTGTTTAGCTTGTAGAAACGATGACCAAAGTATCATTCTTACGCCTCATGACAACCAAGTAAACGAATTGCTCGTTGAGAATCCATTCCCTTTTGAAAATCTTCCCAATGTAAGGTAGTGATCATTAAGGCACTTATTTGAAACGAAATTATTCTTGTAAAGGCTCAAATGGGAGAGCAAATGATAAAATCTGTATAGGTAGAGAAACGAATGCTCGAAATATCATTCCAAATTTTCAAAATAAACAAGGATAATGTACATTTTTGCTTTCACTGAGATGTGAGTTGAATCTATTTAGACACAGCGGACATTTTTCAAGCAAAGATTGCTCCAATTTGCAATTTATCAATCAATGTGACTGATTTTATTTTTGGGGTTAAGTGAAGGAGAAAAGGTATCTCACGGGGCCTTTTGAGTGACTTCTTTCAATTTTGAGCACTCTTATTGTGTAGCTTGGATCACCAATCTAGGGTACACAAGGATTTTGGAAAGCATACACTTGCGAATTTTCAGGCTGGAGGTTGAAAAAATCCTAATTTAGTCTTATTTCTTAAAATTCATCATGAAATCTCCAAATAGTAAAAAATGAATGAAATATACATGATTATATACAAAACAACAATCGTATAAAAAAACATTATTGCTGAAAAAGTTTGAAACAAAATTTGTACAAATGAGAAGAGAAAGACTTCTGAAGAGCTCCACATATACACACTTGTTTGCCTCCTTTTCGGAACAGAATTTTTCTTTTCTTTGAAAAATGATGAAGTCTCTTAGAGGCTTTACCCTAGCGCTTCCAAAATAGATCCTTCATGTTTTCATTGCAGGGTCTGCCCAAGAATCAAGTATTACCCTTCAAACTTTATCGGATAAAAATTGTTATCAAATATAGACAAATATTTCCACATTATTGAAACATTTTTTATGAATGCAGGGGAATGGGGAAAACAAAAGAAAAATACCCTGAGTTAGTAATCAAGACTATAAAATCGGTATGCATGTCCTATGGGGGAACCCTTTTATGCCAAGGGTAGGCCTAGCATGAAAATGCAATCCTCTAGGGTAGGCACTATACAATACCTGAGGGGTCTGATCAACTTATTGATGTTTGACTGGAAAGTAATTTGAAAATTTTGGACCAATTGAACAGCGGGAGATCTCCAACAAAATGAGGACAAATCCAAATGAATGATTGGTTTTGGTTGGCACAAGAATTTATACAAATTAATTTAACTTTGACAAGCTTGTTATTGAAGAAATTTGAAATTTCCTAACACAGATCAAAACCCTAATTCATCCAAATCAAATGCAATGGGTGATTTTCTTAAAAACAACTAGGTTTCTTAATTTGAAATTTGACATTAAAGCCCTAATTAGTCGACTGAGTTAGATGAAATTGATGATTTATTCAAAAATTGACCGGATCACCTTAAAAGGGTAAAATGGTCAAATGCATTGAATGAAATTTGATTATTTATTCAAAATTGAATGGATAACCCTAAAAATGAATTAAACTAATGAATGAAATCAATTGATCAAACAGATCGAGTGAAATGATGATTTATTCAAAATCGACCGAATTGCCCTAAAACTAGGCAAATTGGTCAAATGGATCGGACGAAATTGGTGAATAAAATGAATGAGTTGACAAAATGAAACTAATAAACAATTGGATCAAATGAATTGATGGTTTATTCAAAAATCGATGAAATTATCTCCCCTTTGGTAGTTTCAAAAATGCATTGCGATGTATTAGCCTATGAGCCTCCTACAATCAAGATTTGGCCTCAATAAGTTTACCATCTCAACAATGAGGAATTATTTGCGAATTTCTTCAAGTTAATGTCCTTTAAGCAAGGGATTTTTACCAACTATGTTAAAATTGGCCAAAGAATGATTGTTTGATGCTCATATTCTAATGTACCAAAAATATCCCCAGGGTCATGGAAAGGATCGGACCCTACCTTACCTTGTGCACTACCCTTTTGGATGGTACGAAAATATAAACGTGCAAGTCTCCTTGGAATAAATATCCGAGACACAGGGTGGTTTATTCCTAACACGGGATCCCCTAAATGGCATTCCCCTTCTAGGGTTTATGCATGATGCCAGTTTATTAAAGCGATAAAACATGCAGTTTGAAATGAAATATGACCTAAGGGACCCTTTATTTGCCAGGGTAAGCCTAAAATGACATGGCATCATTAATCTAAGAATGCAATATACCAAAATCTTTAAACGTGCAATAGCCTATCTATAAGGGTAAGTTCTAAAAGAAGGTCATGCCAGACCTCTTATTTGCTAGGGTTTGTGAATGCAATGGGGACAAAACCAAGAAAGTTAGTTCGGCCAGATAAATACACATAACACATTGTAGCAACGAGATAAAGCAATAAAATCAATACAAAGAAATAAAGCAATAAAAGGGAAAAGGGGTTGGATCCCTCCCCTCGTGAATAGTATCCCTACCAGGGTAAGGCAGACTCTACCCTAGGTAAACTATCATGGATGCATGAGGCTGGGGCTCACTAATGCATCTAGACTCGATAGGTTTTAGGTCCCCGAGCCTTCAGACTTAGAAACCAAAGGTCATCAATCCCAAGGTTCTTTGTCGGTGGCTCGAGCGATTCCCCAGACACTGCTACGTACACGTCGTGTCACGACCACATGTCTGAGTGAATCTATCAAAAACCCCTCAACCTTCGACTAAAAGCTAAAGGCTATTAACCCAAAGCTTAAAGCGGAAGATTGAGTGACCCCTCGAACCATGCTACGCACACGTCGTGTCACGGTCACATGTCCAAGTGGGTCGCCTAAAATCCTAATAAGGTGGAGTGGCGTGACAAGCCACTAAAAGAAAATAAATAAGGGGTAAAAATTAAAGCGTATGCACGTATGCTAGTGCTCATTTGGAGGGGAGGGACAAAGAACCAACGCGAGGCTCTAAGGTAAGTCCCCCACCCAAATGCAATGCAAAGCGCGAGATAAAACGAGTACAACATACATCCAAACAACCAATCATACATACGTGAGTGAGGGAGTAGTTTGATACGCGCGCGAGGCAAAAAGTCCTAAAAAGGAAAAATGCAATCCTAAACATCCAAATGCTATGCATAAAAGGGTAAAAAAAGGAAAAGAATAGCTAAATCAAATGCTTGGACCCACTTAGGAATTCCCCAGTGGAGTCGCCAAGCTGTCGCGCCCCACTTTTTGAAGGTGTGAAAGTAGTGTGTGGGATATGTATGTGAACGTGTGTGAAAATGAAAATAAAAGGCCGTGGGATTGTGAAATGCGACGGTTTGCCCAAACAAAGTTCAAAAAGGGTTTTTGAATGGAAAATGGAGTCGCCACTTGGTATAGAGTTAGGGTGTACCAAGTCACCAAAAAATGATTTTTGGAAAGAAAAGCAAACAAACCCTTTTTAAAGAACTTTTAGGTCTACGTAACCAAAGAAAGGGATCGGGGGTCACATTTGATAAGGGAGAAGGCAAAGGTAAAGCCTAAGGCACTCCCTTACCCTAGCCAAAGCTAGTTGCTTGACTTAGCCCTTCTTTTCCCAATTTTTCTACCCAAAGTATGTGTTGCATGTTGGATATGACTAATGGATATGAAAAAAAATGCAATCCTAAATCTAAAATGTCTCGTATGAGGTTTTTTGGTCGCAATCACATGAGTTGTGATGGCCAATAAGGAAAACTCTCATAGAGGTCACGGGTAATGCAAATGAAGACCCAAGTATGAGTGCAAGTGTGAAAATGTAAGAGAAATGCAAAAGAAAATAAAAATACAAATGCAAATGTAAGCGCAAGTGTGCAAATGTAAGAAAATATGCATGTGTGCAAATGTAAGAAAAGTGCATGTGTGCCAATTGAGAAAATAAAGGTGTTTGTGTGCAAGTGGATGAAAATATGGTATAATAGTAGTAGATGCATATAAGTGCAATTGGGTGCAATTTGTGAGGTAGAAAATAAATAAGTGATAAGAAAAATGTGCGAACATGGCATGTGGATTGAGAAAAATATAAGTAGTGAGAGAGTGTGGATAAAGAAAGTGAGGAGGTGATATAATAAAAATGAGAGTGTATGAACCTAGAGGAATGCATCAAGTCGGGTACGGGAATGACTTCTATCTTCGTGATTTTAATTTTCCCTTTGATTAGAAGGAAGAACTAGCGTGCTAAGTGTGACGCCTCGAAAAAAAAAATGAGTTTGAGAACCCGGAAATTTTCTAATTTTCTAGGGTTTTATTTATTCAATGGCTTGTTTTCTGCGTTTTCTTTCGTAGGGAAATTTTCTAGATATTATTAATGAGCAGATATAGTTTTTGGATGATTTTTCTAGTATCAAATAGGTTTTGAGAAATTAAGAGTGTATTCCGGATGTGGGACCCACTAGGGCGAAAAGTTCGGAAAAATTCGGCCAATAAGGTTAAGTTTTGGATACTGGATTTAATTTACCAGGTGTTAAGGGATAAGTAGAGGATGTTATTTGGATTGGAGTGAGAGGGAACAAAGAGATAGAGATTCATTAATTAGGTGACAAGTGTCACCATTTGATTGGGCTACCTTAAGACTTTCTTACCATTGACTTAAATGACCAAAAATGACCCAAATATCTTCCAAAAATCTTCAAGAAGAGCCGGCCCTCTCAAGCTTTCTTTCTCTCTCTCTTATTCCAAGTACAAGGAAGAAAACACTTCAATCTTGCTCCAAATCATCAAAACTAACCATCCAACCTTGAAATTACTTCATAAAACCTCTTCAATTAGAGTTAGTAAGTGGATTTGTGGAGTTGTTTGGAAGGTTAAGGTGACCCATAGCTCTCTCTCTCTTGTTTTAAAGGTCAGTCATGAAGTACCACTCTCCTCCCTCTAATGATGCTTAATTGATGCTTAGTGGTGGTATAAGGTGCCACTTTATGGATTATATTGTGATTTTTGGTTGAATTGATGAACTTTTGTAATTTTTGGGGATTTTTCTGTTTTAATATGAGTATGATTTTGTGGCTATATATGATGATTGGAAATGGTATATAATGATTCTAGAAGGTGGAAAAAGTGGAAGATTGCAAGTAATTTCTGTTTTGGAAGAAATCTGGAAAATTAGGGTTCCTTGGTTCTTCATTCTGTCCGAAATTTTAGGTCATAGATAGACGCTGAATTGGCCTTGGCTCAAAACATGAAAGTTGTAGATATTGATGTTTTAAGGGTGCCTGTAAAATTTCAGGGCATTTGGAGTAGTGTAGAATGAGATATGTCGTATTTACTATTGCTGTTCTGGGTTTCAGGATGGCCGAACTGCGCCTGTAAATGGGTTGTTTTGACTGGAATTGTCTTGGATTTGGGTGTTGAGGTCTTCTGATGAAATGTAGCTTGATGTCCTAGCTACCATATGCCTTTGCAATTTCTGCATTTGGACCTGTTTAGACTGAGTTGTACGGATTACAGCATAGTGTAATTTGTAAACCTGCAATTACGGTTCTGGTTTGGTATTCTGCATATTTGACCTAGTTGTGCTAGAATTTGGACGGAGTGGCCTTCTACATTGTTGTAACCCTGTCTCTTAGCTTCGAAACGGTGGGTCTTGCATCTTCATCCGACCATCGTAGTGCTTTTGGCACCATTACCGCAAAATGACGTCAAAACTGTTTTTCTGGTTTTGCGTTTAACTTTCATTTCCGGACTTTTCCCTAGCTTGACTGGTACTACTTGGAGTTTGCTGAATGGCTGTTGGATGAACTTGTTGTTGTGTGTGTACCTTTGGGATGGAATGAGGAAATAATGAAGCCATGATGGCTGGAAAAGTAAGCAAATTCAGGGGAAGTGCTGTCCGAACTTTGAAAGGACTTGATTGCATTGAGTGTATGATGGATGATTGCTGAGCCATTGAGGTGAGTGACCTCAAATTCTTTCTAAAATTATTTATGAACCGCTTTCCCGCATTATTTACGTTTGAGCTGTTTTCAAAGTTAATTTTGGAACTGTTTTCTTACATATCATGCGTGCTTGCATATCAGTGTCTTGTTGTTATTGCTTTTGCTTTCAATGATTGCTAAACGAGTTTTCGAGGCGAGTGTGTACTTTATCGCACTTAGCCTAAGTGATTGTGAAATTTTAATGATTGAGCGATTGAAATGTTAATTGTGCATGAATGTAAGCCTTTTGGGCTGAACTGACCATTGCCCCTTGTTACCGGTCGTCTCGAGCCAGAAGCGGACTCGGTCGGGCGACTAGGAACTTGGGTGAACGTTTCGGTATACTCGAGTATTACCTTGTAGGTTGGTGGAGCCTGGCCAAAAGCCAGGGACGGGGTGAATGATTGCACGAATGAAACGAAAAGAATGCAATGAAATGACAGGAGAACGAACGTATCCTTTCATGAATGTTACTATCGCTTTCCATTGTAAATGTTTCTTGAATTATTGCTACTCCATCATTGATCTATGACATCATTGAAATGAACGATTGTGAAACTGATTTGATAACTGATTTTACTGGTTACTCGCTGAGCTTCTAGCTCACCCCAAAAATATTTTTTTCCCTTACACAGGGCTCAAGGCGAAGGGAAGGGCTTGTAGTGTTTAATCCTGGATTATTTCATGTATGGATTGAATTTGGTTTTCCTTTTGTGTAATCATTCATATTGGGATTGTATTGAACGTTTAGAATTGATTGGATGTGTAATAGTCAAGTTTTGGACTTCCTCCTGTATAATCATTGTGACCAAGGATCAGAGTGGCGCAGTGGAAGCGTGGACGCTTCGCTTTTGATATGTAAATGTTGGAATATTTGATTTATATTGGAGATTTTATCTTGTATTTGTTTGAGGACTGTAGTGATCGACTGAGTCCCGGCGAGAGCTGGGCAGGCGGCCCGTTGACCCCTCTGGTTCGCCTTAGGGGAAAATGGGGTCGTGACACTAAGGTTATTTTGTAGCCACACTCGCTCGTTTCCCTTATCGAAAGGGGACTCTCAAACAAATGTACCCTATAACTAGCATGAGGATGCAGAAACCTAGAATGAAAGGGAAAGGATTGGAGGAGCATGCCAAATGCTAGAAAACTAAGAAAAATGTATGAAATGTAGTGAAACATGCAAGTATGTACTAACGAGAGGGGACGGCCTATTGGGTCTAGCATTGGACTAACCCTTTTCTAAGATTTTCTCACAAGCATTGGACTTGCAAGAGCTCGAGGGGAAGGACCATGGCCAGCGTTGGACTAGCCACGGTGACGCATTCATCCATTGCATTTATCTATGACTATAGAAAGCAAGTAGACATGCCAATCACCTATAAACACGTAGCACATAACACTTAGCATGTTCGACTAAATGCAAGAGCCTAACAAAGCAAATTAACACGTAGCAACAAAAGCAAGCAATCAAGCTAATGAACCTATTACATTTGCTAACTAAGACAAATGGGGAAGAGGAAAAATGAATAAAAATGCTCTCCAAGCCCTATCTATTACAAGCCAAGAGGTGTACACATACCCCATAAATAAATAAAAGGATGATTTAATAAAAGCGAAAGTAAATGAAATAAATGAAATGAATTAAGGAAAAGCAAGGAAAGCAAAGTAGACATGCAATTCTCACTTAGCACGATCACATAGGGGAGAGACAAAAAAGATAAAAGAAGTTATACCTCCCTTGAGTTGATGCCCTAACGAAGTGAAATTATTAATTTACCCTTCAAAACAATAAAATGGTCAGGGTACCAATTTAATTAAGAACATTAAAGAAAATATGCAAAACACAAGCTCACTTGGTCATAAAGCTCTTAAAATCACGAATTAAGTGCAATTAAACAAAACATAGTAGTTAATTGAAGCAAACAAGCAATAAAAAGTTGTAAAATTAGAGCTGCCAAGGACCAAATTGAGGAAATCATTCAATTGGTTGGGTCATAGTGGAACAAGGGTTGACCTGGGGGGCCAAAGTTCAATTTTCAAAAGTTTTTCATGCAAGTTCATGCAAGACAAACGAAGAGAATGCTTCTGCAATTTCATTTCGCAGACAACACAACTCCTGCAACTCTTTGGGTAACTTTCAACCATGCGGGTCATTTGCACAAGCAATAAAGGAATCTATAATATGGCGTTTTCACAAGAAAATTATCCCGACAATCCGACATGATGAAGCAAAACTCAAAAGAGTTCAAGTTACTCCAGAAAATTCAACAACCAAAGAAAGGAAAAGCTGTTACAACAAGCCATGGGTTCAGGCTTATTGCAGCAGATTTCTATGCCCACATATCGGCTATCTACAATCTAAAACTAAGCAAGAGTACCATCTGGCATTCGAATGGCCATCCAATGAAAATTCAAACAAACACATTCGGTAAGGCTACTGTAATAAACGTGTGGTAATTTCTGATGCAACTCAATGTTATGTGCAAGGAAAAACTGGACGCAACTTTCTGCAAAAGCTTGCTGCATTTTGTGTGACAGCCTTTAGAAGCTTCGAACTTCATGAGTTGTAAAGCTGTAGTGCAGCAAATTTAACAAAAGATTGCTCCAGCTAACATGGAATTCACAGTTTCATGCAATAAGAAAGGAGACTTTGAATCACAAGAGGCAGGTTTAAATCATCACTAGAAGAACACGAACGAAGGAGAACAAACAGAAAGGTGAACATGCAATTGACAATGAAATGTCTGTGACATTTGAGTTTCTTTCTGCTGCAATTCTTTGCTAACCAAACATTACTAACGACTCAATCAACAACCATTTGGAGTAAAATACAAGTCCACCAAGCATGCTTTCCACTTTCACCTTGGAACTTTAGGCGTTAACACATAAGAATCCGAAGGATAACCATGAAACTTTAGCAAATTTCTGAGGCTTATCTTATGCTTTGACGTTTAGCAAACTCTCACAACAGCAACAAAATTTAACAGTAAAGCAATACGGATTCAACCTTCAAGTTTGTCATCAAGCCGTGATTAAAACATACAAAAGAAAAGAAAATCTGGGCTGGGGGAAAGCTTGTTCAGATTTATTCATGTCACTCTTACAATTTCCTGAGTTTTCATCTAGCTTACGGTATATCAGATCCAATGAACAACTTTGGAGCAGAAAGCTTTCCAACTCAACATTAACCTCCAGACTTCATTTTTCTCAGGACATATTTAAACAACGAAATTTATAACAAAAACAAACAAACCCACTGGTCTGCTATAGGGAACAAAACAGCAAAGAGAGACTCGGGTAACAAGAAAAGTCATGACTATCAGTGCAAGCTTTCAAAAGGAATGGGATTTAAAGCTACCAAGGGAACGAAGATTAGGCGGCTGTAATATCAGCTCTGGCACATAAACATTCTTAAACCAGAGAAAACCCACAGACCACATTCATTTCATTTTGGAGGAAAGAAAAGGCAAAACTGATGGCTTTGTAAATTCTCAATCACACCAGTTTGAAACGCACGCAGCTACTTACAATCGGAAAAACGAAATCTTTAGTGAACATGAAACGCAAAAGGAAGGAAAATGAACAACGAAACAGCAAAGCTTCACAAGGTCACGCAATACACGCTTTAGGGAGATTCTGGAATTTAAAAGAGGGGACTGGCTTACAGTGATGGTGCTTCCATGTAGTGAAGACGATGACGGTCAGGAGGGTTAGCAGCTCCAATGGTTCTCCTCGCTCTCCGCCGCAGCTCTATTTCTCTTGTTCCAGACTTTCTCCGTACGTTTTTCCAGCCGTCAGTCCTCTCTCCTTCTCTCTAAACTCAGCCGCCTCCCTCAATCTTCACCAGATTTCTAGCCGTCACTTTCATTCTTTCCTGATCCTCTCAGCCCTTTTTCTTTTGTGGCTCTTTCCTAAAACCTAGCCGTCAGCCTCTCAAGCTCTCCTCATTCTCTAACCCTAGCCGCCATACACTTGCTCCCCAGATTCTTCTCTTTTTATCCGACTTCAACCCACTCCCCTCTCTCTGGTCTCTTTCTGGCCGTCAACCTCTTGCTCTCTGTTTTTTCTTTTATTAGCCGTCACCGAACCCCTTGCTCTCAGCCGTCCCCTCTCTGAAACTCTCTCTAGCCTTCCTTCCAAGACTCCAGCCGTCATAAAACTCCTCCCGATCCCTTCTATCTGTCCTTAGCTTTGCTTTTATATCAGAACCCAACTCTCTAAACCCTTGCATGAAGGGTGTTGATGAGAGCCAAATAGGAATGATCAAACGGCACCCAAACAAATGAAAGGAAACCTCCGTGGCAAAAGAGCTGAAAATTTTTTGTATCTGCATTTTCTTTGCAAATGAAAAATAAGAGAGGTTTGGATCGTATGCTTCTAGGGTCCGTGAGCTTGCCCCCTCTTTTTTTTTTTTTTTTTAGAATCTCTTAAACAGCCCAAAACCCGCTATCGGGTTTCCCTTTTTTTCTTCTTTTCTTTCTTTTTTTTTTTCGAAAAATTCTATGCTAAAATGACTTAAAACAAAAGTAAATAAAAACTAACATGAAAAAATAAAAATAATAGTAAATAAAAATACACTAAAAATTTGGTGTCTACAACTGTCGCGCCCCACTTTTTGAGTATGTGAAAATGGTTATGGCCATATGATCACGAATGATTGATGTACTCCTTAGAAGCATGACCTTTGTTTTGAGTTGTCATGAAAGAATAAGTCAACGATGGACTTTTATGGGCTTGTAATGTGGCTTGAAGACGATAGTCAAAGAAATAATTTTCAAGGATATTGCACCGAAGATCGCATTTTTCTCAAAAATTGCCCTCATTTTGGACTCCAAGATCTTGGACTTTGTTTGACTTTTTATCATCACTCAACAGGGTCTTTCAGCATCAAATCTTTTTGCATTTTTCTTTTGCATTCATTTCGTTCGTTTTTTCTTTTTCCTATTCCTTTTTTCAAAAGTGCCCTCGCGGGGTTTCACATGAAGAGTAGTGTCAACCTCACACCTAATCAATTCAGAAATACATTCAAAATAATTCCTTGGCATCAGTATATGAACATCACTTGCCAATTAGAAAATTCCTTGACGGAGATATTGCAAAGAACAGAAGTCAGGACTTTCGGCTTTTGTAATGGGGTCAGGTGGGGTGCTTAGAAAAGTTAAAGTTTGAAAGCGAATTTCAAAAATGGTTTGAAGAATCTGAGATCGCATTGTTGTATCAACCCCTTTTAGGGTTAAATCAGAACTGGCCCCAGTTTATTCTCAATTGAGGCTTTTTCTCTTTCATTTTCTTTCTTCTTTTGATTTTTCGGCCTTCTGCCATTCTTTTGAACTTTTCACAAATTTTGCCCCAATTTATTTTTTGAACTGAGGTTCTCTTTTCTTCTTTTGTTTTTTGATTTTTGTTGCTTTTCACTTTTCACCTTTTGGGACTTTTCTTTCTTTTTCAACTTAAACTTGCCCCAGTGTGGGGTTTGCGATTCTCAGGGGTTGCCAAATGAAGTATTTTATTCTGAAGGTTCAAAAGGGATAACTAGGGATTGAATGTTCGATTGAAAAAGAAGAGGGCCTGACTTTTATTCCGTTCCTTACATTAACCCTGAAAGGAAACTTTCTTTAATGCGAAATTTCTTGCATGTATCTGAATTAATTGACTGAGGAAGACCCATGTTCATCCATATCTGTGAAACATAGGTGATCCGCCGGACAAAACTCTTTCCTTTTCTTCTTTTTCCCAAAATTGAAACCCAAGTGGAATCAAATTTCTCCAATTTGGGATTCCCTCTTTTTCTTTTAATTTTACCATTTTTGCTTTTCTCCTTTTTGGAAAATTCTCCAATCTCCCTCCCCAATGTGGGGTGCGATCGTAAGTGCTTTTGAAAAGAACCACCAATTTTAGCTCAAATGAGGATGCAAGGGATAAATAGTATTTAGGTTGTAGAAACGATGGCCAAAGTATCATTCTTACACCTTATGACAACCAAGTAAACGAATTGCTCGTTGAGAATCCATTCCCTTTTGAAAATCTTCCCAATGTAGGGTAGTGATCATTAAGGCCCTTATTTGAAACGAAATTATTCTTTTAAGGCTCAAATGGGAGAGCAAATGATAAAATCTGTATCGGTAGAGAAACGAATGCTTGAAGTATCATTCCAAATTTTCAAAATAAACAAGAATAATGCACATTTTTGTTTTCACTTAGATGTGAATTGAATATAATTAGACACAGTGGACATTTTCAAGCAAAGATCGCCCCAATTTGTAATTTATCAATCACTGTGACTGATTTTATTTTGGGGTTAAGTGAAGGAGAAAAGGTATCTCATGGGGTCTTTTGAGTGACCTCTTTTTAATTTTGAGCACTCTTATTGTATAGCTCGGATCACCAATCTAGTGCACACAAGGATTTTAGAAAGCATACACTTGCGAATTTTCAGGCTGGAGGTTGAAAAAATCCCAATTTAGTTTTATTTCTTAAAATTCATCATGAAATCTCCAATGAGCAAAAATATACAATGAAATGTACATGAATATATACAAAACAATAATTGTCCAAAACTTTATTGCCGAAAAAGTTTAAAACAAAAATTCTCGTTCAATTATAATACAAATGAGAAGAGAAAACTTCTAAAAAGCTCCACATATATACACTTTTGTCTCCATTTCTTTTGGAACAGAATTTTTCTTTGAAAAACCATTATAAAGTCTCTCAGAGACTTTAGCCTAGAGCTTTCAGATGGATCTTTCATGTTTTCATTGCAAGGTCTGCCCAAGAATCAGGTAATACTTGTAATTTTTAAACTTTATTAGATCAAAATTATCATCAGATATAGAAAAATGTTTTCGCCTTATTGAAACATTTTCATGAATGCAGGGGGAGGGGAAAAACAAAAGAAAAATACCCTGAGTTAGTAATCAAGACTATAAAATCGGTATGCATGTCCTATGGGGGAACCTTTTTATGCCAAGGGTAGGCCTAGCATGAAAATGCAATCCTCTAGGGTAGGCATTATACCATACCTGATGAATCCGTTCAACTGATAGAGTGAAAAATGATTTGAAGATTTTGGCCAATTTGGAGTGAGAAGAAACAATCGTCTAAAAAATGAGGGCAAAGTCCGATTGGATTGCTTACTTTGATCAACATATGATATGTGAAAGAGAGCTTACTCTTGAAAGGATTAAAATGCCTCGACTAATTTATTCAGTGAATTTTAGACTTAAACCCTAAAAAGAAATAAGCGGATCAAGAGGATAGGATGAAATTGATAATTTATTCAAAATTGACTAGATTACCTTAAAAGGGTAAAAGGGTCAAATGCATTGCATGAAATTTGATTATTTATTCAAAATTGAATGGATAGCCCTAAAAATGAATTAAACTAATCAAATGAAGTGAATGAAATCAATTGATTAAGCGAAATGATGATTTATTCAAAATCGACCGAATTGACCTAAAAATAGGTAAACTGGTCAAATGGATCGGATGATTTATTCAAAATTGACTAGATCACCCTAAAAAGGGTAAACTGGTCAAATAAAATTGAACGAAACTGATGATTTATTCAAAATTGATTGAATTGACCTAAGAATGGGTAAACTAATCAAATGAATTAAATGAAATTGGTGGTCTATTCAAAATCGACTAGATTGCCCTAAAAATGAACAAATTGATAAGATGGACTGGATGAAATTGATGAATAAAAAGGTCCAATGGATTGAATGGAATTGACGGCTTATTGGTAGTTTCAAAAATTTATTGCGATGCATTAGTCTATGAGCCTTCTAATATCACATTTTGGCCTCAATTTATTTATCGTCTCAAGAGCGAGGAATTATTTGTGAATTTTTTCAAATTAATGTCCTTTTTGCAAGGAATTTTTACTAATTTGATAAAATGGCCAAAAAGTGATTATTAAACGCTCATATTCCAAAGATCGCTCTATGAAAATGATCGGATCCTACCTTACCTTGTGCACTACCCCTTTGGATGGTACAAAATGTAAACGTGCAAGTCTCCTTGGATTAAGTATCCGAGACACAAGGTGGCTTATTCCTAACACGGGATCCCCTAAATGGCATTCCCTTTCTAGGGTTTATGCATGATGCCACTTTATTAAAGCGCGTAAGTATGCAATTGAAATGAAACATGCCCTAAGGGACCCTTTATTTGCCAGGGAAAGCCTAAAATGAAATGACATTTGTCGCGCCCCACTTTTCGAAGATGATGATGTGTGGAAATAGTGTAGTGTGGTGTGAGATGTGAGTGGTGTAATGGAATGTGAACGTGTGTAAATGAAAAGTAAAAGGCCATGAGACTTGATAATGCGACGGTTTGGCCATATAAAGTTCAAAAAGGGTTTTTTGTATCAAAAATGGAGTCGCCACTTGGTATAGGGTTAGGGTGTACCAAGTCACCCAAAAAATGGGTTTTTGTTTTTGAATGAAAAAAATAAATAAACCCTTTTAAAGAACTTTTGGGTCTACGTAACCAAAAAGAGGGATCGGGGGTCACATTTGACGAAGGGGAAGGCAAGGATAAAAATCCAAGGCACCCCTTCGACCTAGCCAAGGCTAGTTGCGTGACTTAAACCAATTTTTCCTATTTTTTCTACCCAAGGTATGTATCGCGTGTTGGATATGTCTATATGAATGCACAAACCTAGACCTAGGGGGATATGGGGGAAATTTCTCTTCAAAGGTTGAGTGGTGCCAATCACATTAATTGTGGAGCCCAATAATGATCCTTTGGAGAGGTCACGTGTAATCCTAAATGACGTAAAAATGAGTGGAATGCATGCCATGTGAAAGTGTGAGTTTGTGTGAAGTGAAAAAAAATGATAAAAATACGATATAAGTGGAGGTGTGCAAATGTCTTTGAATGCAAATATATACTCCAAGTGCAAGTGGGCAAAAATGCATGTATGCAATTTAAAGAAAAGTGCGAAAGTGTCGGTGTGCAAATGAAGATGAAAGTACTCGTGTGCGAGTGAAGATAAAAGTGTTCGTGTGCAAGTGAAGATAAAAAAGTGTTCGTGTGCAAGTGAAAAAAGTGTTCGTGTGCAAGTGAAAGTGATAAAAAGGTGCATGTGTGCAAATGAGACAAAAGTGAAAGTGTGATGATAGAGTGGATTGAGAATGCATGAGCCTAGGGAATTCATGCATATTGGGTACGGGGAGACCTAAGTCGTGACTCAATTTACCCTTTTATAGAGAGGATACAAGCGTGCTAAGGCTTAGAAAAAGCCACACTCGTCTATATCCCATATTTAAGGGGACTTTCAAGCAAATGAACCCTATAACTAGTATGAGATGCAAAAATCCTAAAATGAGGGGAAAAGAGGTTCGAGGAGCATGCCAGATGATAAAACTAAGGAAAAATGCATGATATGTAGTGAACAGGCAAATAATGTACTAATGAAAAACAAAGGAAAAATCCAATTGGGTTTAGCGTTGGACTAGCCCTTTCTATGAAGTCCTAATGAAATAATGAGCCACAACTAGCGTTGGACTAGTGTGGTGACGTACATTCATCCATTCCATTCATTCATAGTTATGAAAGCAAGTAGACATGCCAAAACGCTCGTAAACACATAGCACGTAACACTTAGCATGCTCGACTAGATGCAAGAGCCTAATAAAGCAATTAAACATGTAGCAACGAAAGCAAGCAACCAAGGGGAAGGGGAAGTGGACCAGATGCTCTCCGAGCCCTATCTATTACAAGCCAAGAGGTGTACACATACCCCATAAAACATAAAGGGGAAGGGGAAATGGACCAGATGCTCTCCGAGCCCTGTCTATTACAAGCCAAGAGGTGTACACATACCCCATAAAACATAAAGGGGAAGGGGAAATGGACCAGATGCTCTCCGAGCCCTATCTATTACAAGCCAAGAGGTGTACACATACCCCATAAAACATAAAGGGGAAGCAAGTAAATGCATGCAAGGAGGTAAGGAAAGCGGAGTAGGCATGCATATTCACATAACACGTAGGAGCACGTAGGGTCAAATGAAGTGCAAATGAAGGATAGAGTGTACCTCCCTTGAAGCGACGCCCTAACGTAGTGAAATTACTAACTTACCCTCCAAAATAATAAAAAGGTCAAGGCACCACTTAAATTATCAAATAATCACATGAAACAAAAATTAAATATGAAGAATGAAAGTTAAACACTAAATTGAGTCAACTAAAGTATTTACATAGACAAACCAACCATGTACAAAGCAATTAATGCAAGAGGGACTTAATTAGAAGGACTGAAAATTTCTGAAAGAGAGTAAAATAAAATACCAAAATTGATGACTTAAGATGAGACCCATAAAAATCAAATGCAAAAATGTGATTAGAACACAAATCCAAGCTAAAAAATTCTATTAAAACTTATTGAACCTCAAAATGCATCCTAAAACTCACTAAACATCTTACCCAAAATCATGTCAGAGCAAACCAAAAGCAATTAAGATTCTAGAATGACAAAAGTGATTAAATTATTCAACTAATTGGACCATAACAAGACAAGGGGGGAACTTAGGGGGTTAAAGTGCAAGTGTTTTAGGACCTAATTGTAAGAACAAACACATAATTGGGCCCTTGAAACATAGATGGAAACTAAAGGGAGTAAAGCTGCAATTTTCTTGGACATTCTTCATGCAAAAGCATGCAACTCACGTAGAAGACATTTTTTTTTTTTTGCAGAATTTCTGTCATACTTCATCAACCGAAACAAAATTCCAGCACAGCTTTTTCGAGAACAGATTTCAAGTCCAAATTCACAACTTTAAACTAGTAGCAAACTACACCATCACTATCATCCAAACAAATAGGAAACTTAAAAAAAAACCATGCAAAATCATAAAAAAGTGGGCAAAACATTTGAAGAATGAAACTGCTGTAACTTTCTTAGCTTCACATTCCAAGACCAGATTTCAGATTCAAGCAACCTTAACCAAAATTTCCTTGATCTAACACCTAAACTTTGAACTAAACAAACAAGACATGAATTTGACATCTAAACAAACAAGAAACATAGGAGAACTAGTGCAAAAGGTCACGGAAAAACTCAAGCATGCTGCAAACTCACGGTTGCATAGTCTCATTCAATTTCCTATCCATTTGGCCGAATCTATATTCAGGCAAATAACCCAAGTATCTCCACTTGAATCAAAATGCAGAGATTTGAAGCAAAGGTAGGAGTAAGATCAAACAGGTTTTAAACTCAAAATGCAACAAAAATGATTTGAGGAACAAGATTTTTCTGCAATTTTCTGGTCAATGTTGCCTCTGCAACTTAAAGAAAACAGCCAGCTGCATTTTTGTCCACAAACTTCTACCATCAAATGCAATCTTTTGGCAAACAAAGTTCATGCAAAACCTTCTAATCATCTCCAATCAAGAACATTTAACACTCCAACGAATAAACGAAAACTGAAACCATTGCCTATGAATGAAAATTTTCAGCAAAACGAGAGTGAAACTTGCTGAAATTTTCTATTGCAGCAACTCCCTTGCTCAGCCTAAACGAATTCAGGTAGGACAAACCAAATGCAAGAATCTAGAGGCACAAACTTGGGGAAGGGAGAGGGGAAGGACAAAACACCACTAAATGATATGAACCCTTGCTGCAAAATTTCAGTCACGACCTTCCTTTCCATGAAGACCAGATTTTGATTCGAATGCGCAGCTTCGATTAGATATTTTTCATCTTAACATCACAATTTTAAATTGAGCAACAGAACTTCATGATGATTACAGACCAATGACCAGAAACTTTGAAAGATACTATACGAAAATTCTGGAAAAATGCAGAAAAGGAAGAACAAAACTGCTATAACTCTCCTATCATTTCTCAGCACAGGCCCAAAAATCAGAATTTCAGTTTGGGTATGCATATGGTGTATCGGCTAAGCGACGAATCCCAGATTTTAGTCTAAACAAAAAGTTTCAGCAACAACCAAGACACTGCTCTAACATCCGAACAGACCAAGACAATAGAAAAACAAAAACATGCCATTCTTCTTCACAACTTGTTCAATAATTCAAACGTACAGGTCATGCGAATGTCCTTTCTTTTCAAAGCTGGAATCTTGTTACTGAGCTATAGCCTAGGGACTAAACACAATCCACACCAAACAAACAACATACCCATCGCACATCATGCCAGCAAAAGGCACCACCTTTAAGCTATAATCGTAGATCATCACCAAGACTCTTGACCCCGTTTATCGATTCAAGCATAGCTTCATGTTCAATTTATCTGCAGGAAAGGGAAAGGAAACTTACAATGCTATTTCCTGATAGATTTCAGTGATGATTTCTCTTCAAAGAACAGCCTCAGGTGGTGGTGAGATTCCTCCGTTCAGCCTTGGCCCCTTGCTCCTCCTCTCTTTGTTCAACCGGAGATCTCTCTCTATCCTCAGCCCGTAACTTCCCCTTTCTACTTTCTGGTTTACCCAAAGCTCCACCTTCCTTTTCTTTTCCTCTCAAACTATCACCACCTCCCCTCTCGGTTCCCTCTCTTTCACTCTCAACCTCTAGCTTTAGCTTTCTCTGGTTTTCTCTCGTTTTCTCTTAGCCGTCAGCCCAAAACAATTTCTTCCCCTTCACGCCTAAACCCCCAGTTTCTTTTTATACCCTGATGGCTTACTAAAAAAAACCCTCATCTCAATGGTTTTAGAATACCCCAGCTCAACGCCTCTCTCCCCAGCCATCCGATGGCCTCTTGTGAATGTCCTTCGCACGCTGCAAAAAATTGCAGCGTGCATGCTGCGGGTTCTTTTTTTTTTTTTTTTTTTTTAACACAACTTGATAATTACAGAAATGATAAAATAAAAAATAAATAATAATAATAACAAAATTACACAAACCAGGTAATAATAATTATAACAAAACAAAAATAATTTTAAACAAAAAACTAAACAAAAATGGCCATTTTTTAATTTTTCAATTTTTTCACTTTTCATCATTTTATTTTTCTCAAAATAACTTAATAAAAATAACTAAAGTGCCCAAAGATTGAATTTAAAGAAATAAACATATTTTTGATGTTTTCCTTTTCTTTTTTCTAAAAACTCTATGCTAATTTTAAACTTAAAAGCTGAAACTAAAAACTAAAACTAAAAGTAAACAAGAATAAATAGCAAATGAAATAGGTCAACTAAAAGGGCGAAAATGAATAAAACTAAAATATCATAACAACTAATAGTGCAAAACACACAATAACGAACTAAAATGCAAGCAATCTAAAATGAAAATCATGAAACAGATGCTACATAAAATTATTCAAAATTTGGTGTCTACAGTTTGCCCCTCTTTGTCTGAGTTTTGAAAAAACTTGAGACAAAGAAGTAGACACCAAATACTTACCTGAGTCATTCGGCTTCAGCTACTCGAACGACTGCTGTTATTGACATGAGGACTGACTCCTTTTAATGAGACTGACTCGGACGAGAAATTTAAAACGGGATAGACCTGAACTGGAAGTTTAAAACGGGACAGACCCGGACAGAAATGTAAAATTGGGATAGCCCTACGGGATAGACCCGAACAGGAATTTAAATTTGGGGGATAGACCCGAACAGAAATTTAAAAGTTGGGATAGACCCACGGGATAGACCCGAACAGAAATGTAAAATTGGGGTAGACCCACGGGATAGACCCGAACAGAAATTTAAAACGGGGTAGACCCGAACAGGAATTTAAATTTGGGGGATAGACCCGAACAGAAATTTAAAATTTGGGATAGACCCACGGGATAGACCCGAACAGAAATGTAAAGTTGGGGTAGACCCACGGGATAGACCCGAACAGAAATTTAAAACGGGGTAGACCCGAACAGGAATTTAAATGGGATTGTATGAAGAAAACTGCATAAGACTTTATTTGAAAATGTATCCACAGATTTGCCCCAGTAATGAATTGGTCAGTGGGATTAAACCCGAACCTGCCATGATGATCGACCAGTGGGATAATACCCGATCCTGCCGAGGTTGGCGGGATGAAACCCGGTCCCAACGAAAAAAGCGGTCAGCGGGATTATACCCGGTCCTGCCGAGATTGGCGGTCAGCGGGATAAAACCCGGTCCTACCGAGGTAAGCGGTCAGTGGGATAAAACCCGGTCCTGCCGAAATTGGCGGTCAGCGGGATAAAACCCGGTCCTGCCGAAATAAGCGGTCAGCGGGATAAAACCCGGTCCTGCCAAAATAAGCGGTCAGCGGGATAAAACCTGGTCCTGCCGAGATTGGCGGTCAGCGGGATAAAACCCGGTCCCAATTTGATAAAAAGCGGTCAGCGGGATTATACCCGGTCCTGCCGAGATTGGCGAGATGAAACCCGGTCCCAATTTGATAAAAAGCGGTCAGCGGGATTATACCCGGTCCTGCCGAGATTGGCGGGATGAAACCCGGTCCCAATGTGAGATGGCGGTCAGCGGGATTAAACCCGGTCCTGCCGAGATTGGCGGGATGAAACCCGGTCCCAATTTGATAAAAAGCGGTCAGCGGGATTATACCCGATCCTGCCGAGATTGGCGGGATGAAACCCGGTCCCAATGTGAGATGGCGGTCAGCGGGATTAAACTCGGTCCTGCCGAGATTGGCGGGATGAAACCCGGTCCCAATTTGATAAAAAGCGGTCAGCGGGATTATACCCGGTCCTGCCGAGATTGGAGGGATGAAACCCGGTCCCAAATTGATAAAAAGCGGTCAGCGGGATTATACCCGGTCCTGCCGAGATTGGCGGGATGAAACCCGGTCCGAAATTGATAAAAAACGGTCAGCGGGATTATACCCGGTCCTGCCGAGATGAAACTTGATTTGATTTTTAATTTTTGATTGATGATTTTCTTTTCTCTTCGCTTTTCTTTTTCGACTTTTGAGAACCTTTCCAAAAAATTAATTTGCTCCAGTATGATGGATTTTTGTAACTTGAGTCCATAGTTGATTCTGTATCGCCATGCTGTTGCACCTTTTGATCAAATTTACTTGCAACATTTTCGATTTGCCTTTGTTCACCAGAAGACTCCTTCCAACACCGATGCAAGGTGTGATTACTTTCATCTGTGCATGCAATTTTCTATAAAAGAGAAAAAACAAAAGAAATTGCCACCATCATTTGATCCGTCTGCCTTTGAGAATCGTGTAAACATAAGCCTTTTGATGCCTTCGTCAAAGTTGGCCGCGGCATCTGACTTGGTTGGATTTATCATTTCAAATGTCTCTGCTTTTCCAGACTGACCGGGTAAGCATTTTGCCATATTGCGAAGCCTTCGTAATTGGCTTGGTTGCGCCTTAGCCCTTTTTAAGAGATGACTGAACCCAAGTATGCTTCGAGTAAACCACAGGGGTTGTCATTTACCACAATTCAATGCAAGAAAAATTCACATGTCATGTAAAAATGAATATGCACAAAAATGCACTCACAACTATTTGTGCTTAAATTCTACAAAAATGCCATGAATGCAAGAAATTTGGTAAAAATGAGTTTCATAAGAATGTATTTGCCAAAGAATGTTTTACAAAATGACACAGCTTTGGCCAAAGGATGCGTATTCGAATCTCTGAATATCCTTGTTCTGGAATTCAATATTGGCAGGGGTATGACAAAAATGAGGAGAAATCCAAATGGATCAAACCACCAGTTGTTCCTCCTTGTGCTTGCTCATTGCAGAAATCCTACCTTGGCGCCCTTTCGGGTTTTCACCAAGGTTGCCCCCACTCCTTTTCTTTTGCTTTGTTTTTGTTTTTGTTTTTCTCTTTTTCTTTTGTTTTGTTCCTTTTCTTTTGAGGTGCCCTTTCGGGTTTTCACCTAAGGAACAATGGAAAAACTCAACCATAATCGACTCAGGAGCATGAACTGAAGATTGCTGACATCAGTAAAATGCGCTTCCCTTGTAAGATTAGGCGAAGGCATTATGGACATCACTTGCCAGTTGATTAGCAAACTTCCCAATAGAAAATACGGCAAATGACGAAAGCCAGGACTTTGGGCTTTTGAAATGAAGTCAGGTGAGGTGTTTTTCAAGAAAAGTTGAGGCTTGAAAGCAAATTTTGATGAGAGGGGTGTGAAATAGCCTGAGATTGCATCATTTTGAAATTATTTCCCATTTTGAACGAAACTGAGGAAAATTTTGCCCCAGTTTGATTGGATTTTCTTTCTTTGCATTTTCTTCATTGCATTCTTCTTACTTTTTGCATTTTTTCTTCAAAACTAAATTTGCCCCAGTGTGGGGTTCTTTCTTCCTTTTCTTTTCCTTTCTCTTTTTTTTTTTTTTTTTGCATTTTCAAAAATAAATTTGCCCCAGTGTAGGGCTTTCCCCTTCTAATCCTCTCTTTTCAAAATGAATTTGCTCCAGTGTGGGGTTTGCAATCTTCAGGGGCTGCCAAACGAAAAAAAAAATTATTGTTCTGATAGCTCAAAAGGGACGACTAGGGATGAAATGTTTTGATTGGAAAGGAAGATGGCCTGACTTTTGCCTCGTCTCTTGCATGATTTCCTAGAAGGAATTTGCATAATCAAATAAAGAATTTCTTACACATGTCTGAGTTGATAGGTCGAGGGAATGTCTGTCCTTCCATTTCTGTCCAAAATGAGTACTCCTCCAGGCAATACCTCTTGAACATCCAATAAGCTTTGTCAATTTGAATCACATTAGCACTTTGTTCCCTTCTTCAGGATATCGGTGGCGGACCCTTTTGTTATGAACATAGGCCATGCATTTTGACAATATTGGTCATGGCACATAGCATTCAACTCCTTTTCATCAATCAGAATCAATCGTTAATGACACTGTTTTAACCAATCAACTTCCAACCTGGCCGGAAAGAGATTTTCTCAAATGAAGGGATTTATCAATGAAGGAATTTTCAAATGAAAGAATTTTTTCAGTGACGGGATTCCTTAATGAAGGGATTTTTCCAGTGAAGTGATTTTTAATGAAGGGATTTTTCAATGGTTTTTCTCAATGAAAACTTTCTCAATGAAGGATTTTCTTAATGAAGGCTTTCTCAATGAAGGAATTTCTCAATGAGGGCTTTTTAATGGAGGGATTTTCAATAAAGGGTTTCATCAAATTCCTAGACAGTGATATTCAAAAGAGTCAAATAACTTCACCTTTGGCCATCTCAAAGAATTAACAAAAAATCCAAAGCAATAATCAAATAAACAAATAATCAAATTGCAAAAGATCCTTTCATTAAGCTATGTACATATGCAAGAAAAAGTTTTCCTGAATTTTAGCAAATGACAACCCCTAGATTTATCAAAATTCCCTTCGAGAGGGAAGATAGTCAGCCATCCAAATTGTGAAGAGCTCTTTCAAATTTCGTCATTGGAGGTGGATGCCTCAAAGGTGTCCTTGTGTTCAGGAAAAGGATTTGTACTTATATTTGGTCCTTGTTCTTCCCTTCCTTTCAAAATTATGTCTCCGGCCTCAATCATGTCTTGGATTCTGTGTTTAAGTACCCAACAATTGACAGTAGAATGTCCAGGAGCTCCAGAATGGTAGGCACAAAAAGATTGAGGATTATAACCAGGGGGAACTCCTTTAGTATAGACTTTAGGAGGTATTGTACCAATTTTCCCCACGGCCTTGAGCTGCTCATACAGTTGATCCAAGGGCCGACCTAAATTGGTAAAAGGTCTATATCGGGCCGGGTCTCGGATGCCAGCGATTTGTTGATAGTTGTAATTATGGTTGGCGGGTAAGGTGGGTCTTGGATGATAAGGAGAGCGAGGTCTAGTTTGAAAGTTATGTGGAGAAATATGGAATGGTGTTGTAGGTGTGTTTAGGTAACTTGGTCGAGGTCGAGGATGAGGGATATTAATGTGATAAACAGGATGAGGGTTTGAATAGCAAGGGTAAGGGTTTGAGTAGGTAGGGTATTGTCGAGGTCTGGGTATTGGAACAGGGTTTCGATTCCAGACAAAAGCAGTTTCCCCTTCTTTCTTTTGGAATTGTTGCTTCTTCCCATTACTACCTTGGCTTTGCAAAGCATCCAACTGTGATTTGAGGGCAGACACATTTACAATCTTTCCAGCTTTCACGAAATCATCAAATTCCTCAAGCTTATTAACAATTGCGGCAAATGAGCATCCAGTCATGCGGAAAATTTCTTCAAAGTACGGCGGATCATGTGCTTTAATGAAGGTGCGAATGATTTCATCTTCAGTCATTGGTGGCTCGACTTTTGCAGCTATTTTCCTCCATCTTTTAGCA
Organism: Coffea arabica; assembly: GCF_036785885.1. Lineage (NCBI taxonomy): Eukaryota > Viridiplantae > Streptophyta > Magnoliopsida > Gentianales > Rubiaceae > Coffea > Coffea arabica. Next base: position 16,899,287 of record NC_092318.1, on the reverse strand, counting down.
TAGGTTTTATGATCTTCAGATGGCTTCCTCTTTGTCCCTTCCAACGTGGTTCGTGTAGGAACCAGCTCGCAGTTATACTCGTATTGCCTTACAAAAGCTTTGGACAAGTCGATCCAGGTTTTTACTTCTTCGGGCTTCAGATTAGAATACCAATCGAGGGCATCCCCCTCCAAACTTTCCGGGAACAACCTTAGAGGCAGGTTCTCGTCATCTATGGGCCTTCCCAATTTGTTAGCAAACAGGCGGAGATGCGTTTTGGGATTGCCAGTTCCATCGTACTTATTAAACTTAGGGGTTTTGAACCCCTCAGGCAATTGCACTTTTGGAAAGAGACAAAGCTCATCATAATCCAGGACTCCTTGCTTGTTCAACCCCTGACTCCTCTTCATAAACTCATCAAAACGGTCAAGGCGTTTGAGCAGCTTTATATCAACGGGAGCGGAAGATTCCTCCAGTTCTGGCTTGGTTTGAACAATATGGTCGGGTAGGAATGGCTCAAAAGCAGTGTGATAAAAGGTATGAGGCTCGGGGGGTATGTTCGAAGTGATTTGCGGTTGGGGACCTTGCATGTGAGTAGGAAAGAACGAAGGGTTAGGAGGGTAAGTGTATGGCAAATTTATGGTGGGATAGGTGAAAGTTCCTTCGGATGGAATGATGAAGGGTGGAGTAGAAGTGGTTTGGGTTGTGGGCACGACCAATGATTCTGGCCCCGATTGACTGACGAGTACAGGCTCGGGTTGAACTCCGCTACTGATAAGCTCATCGATTAATTTCTTTTAGGCGGCCATTTCAGATGCCATCTCACCAAACTTCGTAAGCATCTCGGTCAGTTGGACCCCCAAACTTGCAGTCTCAGGTTGGGCGGTTGTAGCAGACCTATCCGACTGTTCCGGTTCTGAATTCATATTTACACGATTCTTCTGGGCTTGACTGCGGGATCGCGTTATGATGGGGCTTCGACGAGAAGCTATGTTTAAATATTACCTGAGAATTTTAAAAGGAATTGCCTTTAGATTCAACCCTCGCTTAATTTATTCCAAAGAAAATAAAGAAAAGGAAAAGAAAAAGGCAAGAGTTAGTAGATATCCAGAAAATTCAGATGCATGTCCTATGGGGGGAGCCCTTTTTGTGCCAAGGGTAGGCCTAGAATGATGATGCAATCCTCCAGAGCAGGCACTATACAATACCTGATGGATCCGATCAGCTTATGGAGTGAAAAATAATTTGAAAAATTTGGCCCATTGGAATGAGAAGAGATTGATCACTTTTGATCGATACAAAAACTTGCAAAAACGCACGGGTTTGACCTTGACGAACTTCCTATCGAAGAGATTGGACCTTTTCCCAGTGAAGCACGGGTCAAAACTCCAACTGATCAAATGGCTGGATGCAATGGATGCTTTTCTCAAAATCGACTAGGTTTTCCATTTTGAAATTCGACATTGACATCCTAATTGACAATTTATTAAAAATCGACCGGATTACCCTAAAAAGGGAAACAGGTCAAATGAATTGAATGAAATTCAATTTATCCAAAATTAATCAGATCACCCTAAAAAGGGTAAGTTGATCAAATAGATTGAACGAAACTTGATTTATTCAAAATCGGCTCGGTTGCCCTAAAAATGGGTAAATTGGCCAAATGAATGAAATTGAATTAGTGACTTGTTCAAAAATCGGCCGAACGACCCTAAAAAGGGTAAATCGGTCAAATGAATCGACGATTTATTCAAAATCGACCAGGTGACCCTAAAAGGGTAAATTGGTCAAATGAATTGATGATTTATTGAAGGAATTGGCAAAATGGATTGGTTGAATTGTCCGGCCATTGGTTATTTCAAAATTATTGAGGTGCATTAGTCTATGACCTTCTAAAAATCAAATTTTGGCCTCAATTTATTTATCGTCTCAATAAGAGGAATCATTTGTAAATTTCTTCAAATTAATGTCCTTCACGCAAGGGATTTTTACCAATTGTTGATAAAATGGCCAAAAAGTGATTATTAGATGCTCATATTCCAAAGATCACTCTATGAAAATGATCGGATCCTACCTTACCTTGTGCACTACCCCTTTGGATGGTACAAAAATGTAAACGTGCAAGTCTCACTGGATTAAGTATCCGAGACACAAGGTGGCTTATTCCTAAACACGGGATTCCCTATGTGGCATTCCCTTTCTATGGTTTGTGCATGATGCCATTTATTAAAGCGATGTAAATATGTGACAAATATGACCTAAAGGACATAAATAATGTATCGGGGGGAAAAGGCCTAAAATGAAATGTACTTATTGAAAATTAAGTGTAATGACTGAAATTTAAACATGTGAGTTATCTAGTGGGTAAGTCACTAAAAGAGTGCCAAAGAGGCCTCTTATTGCTATGGCACATGAATGCAGGCCAAGAAAACAAAGAAATGGTTAGTGCAATTGATAGTACACATAACACATTGGGAGAAATTAAGAAAAGAAATACAATGAAAGCAATAAAAGGGGTGGAACCCCTTCCCTCGTGCCTAATGTGCTTAAAAGGGTGAGGTTGACTCTAGCCTAGGAAAATTCTATAATGGATGCATGAGGTTGGGGTTCACTAATGCCTAGACTCGATAAAGCTTTGGCTCCCAAGCCTTCAGACCTAAAAGCGAAGGGTCATCACTCCCAGGGCCCTTGGTCGGTGGCTCGAGTGATCCCTTAGGTAGCGCTATGGGCGCAGAGCACACCATCCGCCTACCCAAGGCAATCGATCCTAGTCCTACAAGGCGGTGTGGGATGGCGCCCACGAAAATAAAATAAAATGGGATAACAATAAGTAAACGTGCACGTATGAAGTGCTCCCCTATTTTGAGGGAAGGGGTTGAGAACCACGCGAGGGTCTAAGGTGACACACCCCCTCCCAAATGCAATGCAAGCGCGAGATAAACAAGTAAACATACATCCAATCAACCAATCATACGTACGTGAGTGAAGGAATAGTTGGATACACGCGCGAGGCAAAAGGCCCTAAAAATAAAAAAATGCAACCCTAATATCCAAAACGCAATGCATAAAAAGGGTAGAAAAAGGAAACGAATAGCTAAGTCAAATGCTTGGACCCACTTAGGAAGTCCCCAGTGGAGTCGCCAACTGTCGCGCCCCACTTTTCGAAGATGATGATGTGTGGAAATAGTGTAGTGTGGTGTGAGATGTGAGTGGTGTAATGGAATGTGAACGTGTGTAAATGAAAAGTAAAAGGCCATGACACTTGATAATGCGACGGTTTGGCCATATAAAGTTCAAAAAGGGTTTTTTGTATCAAAAATGGAGTCGCCACTTGGTATAGGGTTAGGGTGTACCAAGTCACCCAAAAAATGGGTTTTTGTTTTTGAATGAAAAAAATAAATAAACCCTTTTAAAGAACTTTTGGGTCTACGTAACCAAAAAGAGGGATCGGGGGTCACATTTGACGAAGGGGAAGGCAAGGATAAAAATCCAAGGCACCCCTTCGACCTAGCCAAGGCTAGTTGCGTGACTTAAACCAATTTTTCCTATTTTTTCTACCCAAGGTATGTATCGCGTGTTGGATATGTCTATATGAATGCACAAACCTAGACCTAGGGGGATATGGGGGAAATTTCTCTTCAAAAGTTGAGTGGTGCCAATCACATTAATTGTGGAGCCCAATAATGATCCTTTGGAGAGGTCACGTGTAATCCTAAATGGCGTAAAAATGAGTGGAATGCATGCCATGTGAAAGTGTGAGTTTGTGTGAAGTGAAAAAAAAATGATAAAAATACGATATAAGTGGAGGTGTGCAAATGTCTTTGAATGCAAATATATACTCCAAGTGCAAGTGGGCAAAAATGCATGTATGCAATTTAAAGAAAAGTGCGAAAGTGTCGGTGTGCAAATGAAGATGAAAGTACTCGTGTGCGAGTGAAGATAAAAGTGTTCGTGTGCAAGTGAAGATAAAAAAGTGTTCGTGTGCAAGTGAAAAAAGTGTTCGTGTGCAAGTGAAAGTGATAAAAAGGTGCATGTGTGCAAATGAGACAAAAGTGAAAGTGTGATGATAGAGTGGATTGAGAATGCATGAGCCTAGGGAATTCATGCATATTGGGTACGGGGAGACCTAAGTCGTGACTCAATTTACCCTTTTATAGAGAGGATACAAGCGTGCTAAGGCTTAGAAAAAGCCACACTCGTCTATATCCCATATTTAAGGGGACTTTCAAGCAAATGAACCCTATAACTAGTATGAGATGCAAAAATCCTAAAATGAGGGGAAAAGAGGTTCGAGGAGCATGCCAGATGATAAAACTAAGGAAAAATGCATGATATGTAGTGAACAGGCAAATAATGTACTAATGAAAAACAAAGGAAAAATCCAATTGGGTTTAGCGTTGGACTAGCCCTTTCTATGAAGTCCTAATGAAATAATGAGCCACAACTAGCGTTGGACTAGTGTGGTGACGTACATTCATCCATTCCATTCATTCATAGTTATGAAAGCAAGTAGACATGCCAAAACGCTCGTAAACACATAGCACGTAACACTTAGCATGCTCGACTAGATGCAAGAGCCTAATAAAGCAATTAAACATGTAGCAACGAAAGCAAGCAACCAAGGGGAAGGGGAAGTGGACCAGATGCTCTCCGAGCCCTATCTATTACAAGCCAAGAGGTGTACACATACCCCATAAAACATAAAGGGGAAGGGGAAATGGACCAGATGCTCTCCGAGCCCTGTCTATTACAAGCCAAGAGGTGTACACATACCCCATAAAACATAAAGGGGAAGGGGAAATGGACCAGATGCTCTCCGAGCCCTATCTATTACAAGCCAAGAGGTGTACACATACCCCATAAAACATAAAGGGGAAGCAAGTAAATGCATGCAAGGAGGTAAGGAAAGCGGAGTAGGCATGCATATTCACATAACACGTAGGAGCACGTAGGGTCAAATGAAGTGCAAATGAAGGATAGAGTGTACCTCCCTTGAAGCGACGCCCTAACGTAGTGAAATTACTAACTTACCCTCCAAAATAATAAAAAGGTCAAGGTACCACTTAAATTATCAAATAATCACATGAAACAAAAATTAAATATGAAGAATGAAAGTTAAACACTAAATTGAGTCAACTAAAGTATTTACATAGACAAACCAACCATGTACAAAGCAATTAATGCAAGAGGGACTTAATTAGAAGGACTGAAAATTTCTGAAAGAGAGTAAAATAAAATACCAAAATTGATGACTTAAGATGAGACCCATAAAAATCAAATGCAAAAATGTGATTAGAACACAAATCCAAGCTACAAAATTCTATTAAAACTTATTGAACCTCAAAATGCATCCTAAAACTCACTAAACATCTTACCCAAAATCATGTCAGAGCAAACCAAAAGCAATTAAGATTCTAGAATGACAAAAGTGATTAAATTATTCAACTAATTGGACCATAACAAGACAAGGGGGGAACTTAGGGGGTTAAAGTGCAAGTGTTTTAGGACCTAATTGTAAGAACAAACACATAATTGGGCCCTTGAAACATAGATGGAAACTAAAGGGAGTAAAGCTGCAATTTTCTTGGACATTCTTCATGCAAAAGCATGCAACTCACGTAGAAGACATTTTTTTTTTTTTGCAGAATTTCTGTCATACTTCATCAACCGAAACAAAATTCCAGCACAGCTTTTTCGAGAACAGATTTCAAGTCCAAATTCACAACTTTAAACTAGTAGCAAACTACACCATCACTATCATCCAAACAAATAGGAAACTTAAAAAAAAACCATGCAAAATCATAAAAAAGTGGGCAAAACATTTGAAGAATGAAACTGCTGTAACTTTCTTAGCTTCACATTCCAAGACCAGATTTCAGATTCAAGCAACCTTAACCAAAATTTCCTTGATCTAACACCTAAACTTTGAACTAAACAAACAAGACATGAATTTGACATCTAAACAAACAAGAAACATAGGAGAACTAGTGCAAAAGGTCACGGAAAAACTCAAGCATGCTGCAAACTCACGGTTGCATAGTCTCATTCAATTTCCTATCCATTTGGCCGAATCTATATTCAGGCAAATAACCCAAGTATCTCCACTTGAATCAAAATGCAGAGATTTGAAGCAAAGGTAGGAGTAAGATCAAACAGGTTTTAAACTCAAAATGCAACAAAAATGATTTGAGGAACAAGATTTTTCTGCAATTTTCTGGTCAATGTTGCCTCTGCAACTTAAAGAAAACAGCAAGCTGCATTTTTGTCCACAAACTTCTACCATCAAATGCAATCTTTTGGCAAACAAAGTTCATGCAAAACCTTCTAATCATCTCCAATCAAGAACATTTAACACTCCAACGAATAAACGAAAACTGAAACCATTGCCTATGAATGAAAATTTTCAGCAAAACGAGAGTGAAACTTGCTGAAATTTTCTATTGCAGCAACTCCCTTGCTCAGCCTAAACGAATTCAGGTAGGACAAACCAAATGCAAGAATCTAGAGGCACAAACTTGGGGAAGGGAGGGGGGAAGGACAAAACACCACTAAATGATATGAACCCTTGCTGCAAAATTTCAGTCACGACCTTCCTTTCCATGAAGACCAGATTTTGATTCGAATGCGCAGCTTCGATTAGATATTTTTCATCTTAACATCACAATTTTAAATTGAGCAACAGAACTTCATGATGATTACAGACCAATGACCAGAAACTTTGAAAGATACTATACGAAAATTCTGGAAAAATGCAGAAAAGGAAGAACAAAACTGCTATAACTCTCCTATCATTTCTCAGCACAGGCCCAAAAATCAGAATTTCAGTTTGGGTATGCATATGGTGTATCGGCTAAGCGACGAATCCCAGATTTTAGTCTAAACAAAAAGTTTCAGCAACAACCAAGACACTGCTCTAACATCCGAACAGACCAAGACAATAGAAAAACAAAAACATGCCATTCTTCTTCACAACTTGTTCAATAATTCAAACGTACAGGTCATGCGAATGTCCTTTCTTTTCAAAGCTGGAATCTTGTTACTGAGCTATAGCCTAGGGACTAAACACAATCCACACCAAACAAACAACATACCCATCACACATCATGCCAGCAAAAGGCACCACCTTTAAGCTATAATCGTAGATCATCACCAAGACTCTTGACCCCGTTTATCGATTCAAGCATAGCTTCATGTTCAATTTATCTGCAGGAAAGGGAAAGGAAACTTACAATGCTATTTCCTGATAGATTTCAGTGATGATTTCTCTTCAAAGAACAGCCTCAGGTGGTGGTGAGATTCCTCCGTTCAGCCTTGGCCCCTTGCTCCTCCTCTCTTTGTTCAACCGGAGATCTCTCTCTATCCTCAGCCCGTAACTTCCCCTTTCTACTTTCTGGTTTACCCAAAGCTCCACCTTCCTTTTCTTTTCCTCTCAAACTATCACCACCTCCCCTCTCGGTTCCCTCTCTTTCACTCTCAACCTCTAGCTTTAGCTTTCTCTAGTTTTCTCTCGTTTTCTCTTAGCCGTCAGCCCAAAACAATTTCTTCCCCTTCACGCCTAAACCCCCAGTTTCTTTTTATACCCTGATGGCTTACTAAAAAAAACCCTCATCTCAATGGTTTTAGAATACCCCAGCTCAACGCCTCTCTCCCCAGCCATCCGATGGCCTCTTGTGAATGTCCTTCGCACGCTGCAAAAAATTGCAGCATGCATGCTGCGGGTTCTTTTTTTTTTTTTTTTTTTTTTTAACACAACTTGATAATTACAGAAATGATAAAATAAAAAATAAATAATAATAATAACAAAATTACACAAACCAGGTAATAATAATTATAACAAAACAAAAATAATTTTAAACAAAAAACTAAACAAAAATGGCCATTTTTTAATTTTTCAATTTTTTCACTTTTCATCATTTTATTTTTCTCAAAATAACTTAATAAAAATAACTAAAGTGCCCAAAGATTGAATTTAAAGAAATAAACATATTTTTGATGTTTTCCTTTTCTTTTTTCTAAAAACTCTATGCTAATTTTAAACTTAAAAGTTGAAACTAAAAACTAAAACTAAAAGTAAACAAGAATAAATAGCAAATGAAATAGGTCAACTAAAAGGGCGAAAATGAATAAAACTAAAATATCATAACAACTAATAGTGCAAAACACACAATAACGAACTAAAATGCAAGCAATCTAAAATGAAAATCATGAAACAGATGCTACATAAAATTATTCAAAATTTGGTGTCTACAACATTATTAATTTATGAACAAAATATACCAAAATTTCTTAAACGTGCCATAGCCTATCTACAAGGGTAGGTTGTAAAAGAAGGTCATGCCAGATCTCATATTTGCTAGGGTTGGCGACTCCAATGGGGACTTCCTAAGTGGGTCCAAGCATTTGATTTAGCTATTCTTTTCCTTTTTTCTACTCTTTTTATGCATAGCATTTGGATATTAGGATTGCATTTTTTCCTTTTTTAGGATTTTTGCATCTCGCGCGTATCAACTCACTTCCTCACACATTCGCCCACGATTGTTTTGATGGATGGATGGTTATTTATGTGATTCCGCTGGCCACTGCCCCTTGTTACCGATCGACTCGAGCCAGAAGCGGACTCGGTCGGGTGATATGGTGACCTGGGTGAACGTTTGGTATACTCGAGTATTACCTTGTAGGTTGGTGGAGGTTGGTGGAGCCTGGCCAATGCCCAGGAAGGGTTGAATGAAATGAACGAATGAACGAACGATCGAGGGTTTTATTGATAAATGAACAATGCATTTTCAAACGAATGAAGGAATAAGGGGAATGACAGGAGAACTGTGAGAACCCGTAAATTCCCTAATAATTTTCCTAGGGTTTTTCCCCTTTAATTGCATGTTTTCTGCATTTTCTGGCTTAGGAAATTTATCCTGGTGAATTTAATGAGTAAATGTAATTTTTAGATGATTTTTCTAGTATTGGATAGTTTTTGAAAAATTACGGATATATAACGGACGTGGGACCCACTAGTGCGAAAAGTTCGGGAAAATTCGGCCAATAAGGTTAAGTTTCGGATACTGGTTGAAATTTATCGGGTATTAAGAGATAAGTAGAGGTTGTGATGTGATTGATGTGAGAGGAAAAAAAGAAGGATAGGAATGCATTAATGGAGTGACAAGTGTCACATGGCCATTGGTTGTCTTTGTTGACAACTATTCACTTTTTGACTTGTCTTACCAAGTGATTAAATATCTCAAAAAAAATCACCAAAATTCACTCTTTTCTTCTCCCTCTTGGTCGGCACTCTTGAGCAAAGGAAGGAAGAGAACTCTTCAAAATTTTAGCTACCATCTAGTGCAAATCATCCAAACCAATTGCTTAAATTTGTTTCTACTCCATAAAATCCCTCCATTTGGTGCTAGTAAGTGATTTTGTGGAAGTGTTCAAGGAAGCTAAGGTGTCCTACAACTCTCCCTCTCTTGTGTTCTAGGTAAGTGGTGTTTGAACTTCCTCCTACACTTAATGAAGCTTGAGTTGTGCTTAGTGGAAGCTAAAGTGATGACATTTGTGATTTATTTCTTGCTTTTGGATGAAATGATGAAGTTTTCAATTTAATGGTGTATTTTCTGGTTTAATGTGATCATGATGTTGTGGTTATCTATGATGGTTGGTAATGAAGGGTAATGACTCTAGTAGGTGTACATGATTGGTAATTGCAAGCAATTTTGGGTTTGGAAGGAATTTGAGAAAGTTAGGGTTTTATATCCCCAATTCTGTCCGGTTTTTTATCTCATGGTGAGAGGCCGAATTGGCCTTGGCTTAAAACATGAAACTTGTAGGTATTGATGTGTTTTAGGTTCCTGTAAAATTTCAGGTTCATCGGAGTTGTGTAGAGTGAGAAAAGTCGATTTTACTGTTGCTGTTCTGGGTTCTTCAGGATGGCCGAACTGCGCCTGTAATTGGCTGTTTTGACTGGAATTTCTTTGGATTTGGTTATTGAGGTCTTCTTATGAAATGTATCTTGATGTCTTAGCTACCATATGACTTTGGAATCAATGAATTTGGACTTGTATAGACTGAGTTGGACTAATTACAGAATAGTGTAATTTGTAAACCTGCAATTAAGGTTCTGGTTTGGTATTTTGCATATTTGACCTAGTTGTGCTAGGATTTGGATTGAGTGGCCTTCTACATTGTCGTAGCCCTGTCTTTTAGCTTCGATATGGTGGGTCTTGCACCCTCATCCGATAAGCGTAGCGCAATTTGTGCCATTACCGCATAATGAGGACAAAACTGTTTTTGTTGTTAGGGCCAAGTTAGTTACATTTCCTGATTTTCTGGTTTGCTATAATGCTTATATATGCATATGAAACCCTATTGGGGTTGTGATTGGCATGGGTTTATGACTCGTTATCGAGTCTCATTGTATTTGTTTGTATGTTTTAGGACGTGACGGGGGTTCACGACGTCCTTTTAACGACGGTGCATGAAACATCACCTACTTGATTGGTGAGTATACTACTCACTTGAATGTTTATAATGTGGCTTTTCTATATGTGATTGTGATGCCTTGAAGGCTTGTTTGGCTATTGGAAATGATTAAGGTGAGGGTGTACTTGACCGCCCTCATCCTTTTATCTTGTTAATGCCTGTTTACCGTTTCACTGTAATACTGCACTTGCTATATGAGATATTGAATTCCATTCATGGGAAACTGTTTGGGTGTCGGTTGGACGAGTATCCAACGGCCCTACTGTACTACTGAGCTCGACCCTGTTTGTAGTCAATTGAATCGAGCCAGCGAGGGCTTGGTCGTGAAAATTGACTAGCCACGGGGACTGAAATGGGAATCTTGTGGTAATGAGACCCTTGGTTCCGGTGTACTCGAGTATCACCTAAAGCTACTGCTTGGAGTGCGGGCCCGGTTGGGGTATGTTGGGTGGAAGGAATGGAAGTGAAGTGAGGTCTACGGTCGGGTATTCTTAAACATTGACGGAGGGTCAATGAGGTTGGATCAAGAATGTAAGCGTGGAAATGGGCTCTTGAGAGCCGTCCGTATCCTTTTTACTGATTTGTTTTATTCCTTAGTTGTGTACTTGAAATGAAAGGTTATGCTTAAGTGATCTTTGTTGCTTATGTGGTAGTATATCACTGGGCTTAAGCTCATTCCGTTCCATTTGTTTTCCTTACAGGGATATAATTACTTTTGGGATTGGATTGGATAGTCGATTGCCAAGTTGAGCTAGTGTGAATGTCTTTTGTTTAGCTCTTTGAATGAAACCCTAATGTGTATTGGGTTCAATGACTTTTGATTGGCAATCCGAACATGTATATCCATGATGAATAGTTTTTGACATGCCAATTTGGTTGTAAATGTTGAATTGCAATGTATTAATGTTTGGTGGGATTTCAGATTCTACTATTCCAGGCACTATTCATCGTTTTGGTTTTTTTTTTTATATTTTGTTATTTTGGTTCTTGTGGCTTGTTCGAGCGCGCTTTTACTTTCCCGAAACGTTTTAGATCGCGTGTTACTGCTCGTTAGTCCTGGCGAGAGCTGGGCAGGCAGTCCGCTAACCCCTTTGGTTCGCCTTAGGGGAAGGTGGGGCTGTTACAAGTGGTATCAGAGCCACTTCGCGTGGTCTCTGCGCGGAGTGAGACTGGGCCAAGTGGTGTTGTGGTCCTAATTTCATGAATGTGTCTAAGTGCTCGTTTGAACATAAGTTATGAACCCGGCATGTGATAAGTGTACGAATCATTATCGTGGGACTCGAGGAAGTTAGGTATGTATGTCGGGTAGGAATCTTTAATAAGGATGGTTTACTCTTGGGACCGGCCGGCTCGAGTTGTGAATTATCTTAGATGGGATTCTTGCGCCCGGATACGAAAGAATGAGGGCCTAGGATAGAAAGGATTTGGTGAACTAGAAAGGCCATTCCTCGGTGGATCGTCTATGTTTGTACTTGACTTAACGGGCTGTATATATGTGTGTGGCTTGATCTTGCTTGGCTTGTATATATACGTTTGTGCTCATGTTTGGACTGTATAAATATGTGTTACATAAAAGTTTTGAGTGTTACTTACATGCATCGTGCTTATTTTGGTTTAGTATTATTGCCTAGACCAAGTAAAACTCATGGAAGGTACACGGAGTGGTGGGGGACGTGGGCGCGGAACTAGACAACCCACACCGGTTAGGGGTACGGGGGAAACCTCTACTGGACCCAATCTGGAACCGCAAGTAAACCCTAATGTGCAAATAGCTGCTGCTATGCAACAAATGACAGACTTGCTAGCACAAGTGCTGCAGCAACAGGGCCAAAACCCAAACCCTAACCCTGGAAACCCTGGTAACCATATCGAGAGCGAAGACAGAGCTCTCGAACGATTCCAAAAGTTCGCTCCGCCAAAGTTTGTTGGGGGAACCGACCCAGACGTTGCCGAAAGATGGCTTGAAAAGATGGTGGATATATTTGCAGCCCTACACTACCCTGACGAACGGCAGGTGACTTTTGCCGTGTTCCAGCTTGAGGGGGCAGCCCGTTAATTCGGCAGAAGTGGGAACGAGAACAGACACCTAGGACTTGGGTGAACTTCATCAGAGAGTTCAATGCGAAGTTTTTCCCTCCTCTAGTTCAGGAGAGGAAGGAAGACGAGTTCATTCGACTCCGCCAAGGAGCCCAAACTGTGGCGGAATATGAGAGTCAATTCACCCGCCTATCCAAATTTGCGCCCGAACTCATCATGACCGAGCAACGAAGAATACGGCGATTTGTCCAGGGCCTGAACGTAGAAATCCAGAAAGACCTCGCGGCAGCCCAAATTAACGCCTTCAGCGAAGCAGTGGAGAAGGCACAACGAGTAGAGAATGCTAGGCTCCAGGTGAAAAACTTCCAGGCGAAAAAGAGAGGATTTCCTGGACATAGTTCGGGGCAGGGGGATGAAAGTACCCCTCCCAAGTTTGGGCGGGGAATGGGAGGAGTAAGGATGCCGGGAGTGTCACAAGAGAGCCCGTCAAGAGGAGGCTCGGCTTCTGCAGTACGCGGACCCTGCGGGTATTGCGGAAAATTAAACCACTCGGAGGACAATTGCTGGAAGAAAGGAGGAAAATGCTTGCGCTGTGGAAGTGCCGAACATCAGATTGCTAACTGTCCAGCTCGCCTGCTTGAGCGGAGAGGGACTCTGCCACCAACCACGACCCACCCTGACCAGTCGAAGGGGGACAAGGATGGATCGAAAGTGTCCTCTAGGGTGTACTCCTTAGAACAACATCAAGTCTTTGACCCATTAGAGGACGTGGAAGGTAAGAATTTAATGAACCTGGCCAGTGAAGGGGTACAGATCTGTTAGCTAAGTATGATGCTCAATTTAATCAGGAGAAGGAAGTATTAACATTTTTGTATCCCGGAGTAGCCAATGATAAGGAATTTCGAGGACGAAATTCTTTTAAGGGGAGAAAGTGTGAGAACCCGTAAATTCCCTAATAATTTTCCTAGGGTTTTTTCCCTTTAATTGCATGTTTTCTGCATTTTCTGGCTTAGGAAATTTATCCTGGTGAATTTTATGAGTAAATGTAATTTGTAGATGATTTTTCTAGTATTGGATAGTTTTTGAAAAATTACGGATATATAACGGACGTGGGACCCACTAGTGCGAAAAGTTCGGGAAAATTCGGCCAATAAGGTTAAGTTTCGGATACTGGTTGAAATTTATCGGGCATTAAGAGATAAGTAGAGGTTGTGATGTGATTGATGTGAGAGGAAAAAAAGAAGGATAGGAATGCATTAATGGAGTGACAAGTGTCACATGGCCATTGGTTGTCTTTGTTGTCAACTATTCACTTTTTGACTTGTCTTACCAAGTGATTAAATATCTCAAAAAAAATCACCAAAATTCACTCTTTTCTTCTCCCTCTTGGTCGGCACTCTTGAGCAAAGGAAGGAAGAGAACTCTTCAAAATTTTAGCTACCATCTAGTGCAAATCATCCAAACCAATTGCTTAAATTTGTTTCTACTCCATAAAATCCCTCCATTTGGTGCTAGTAAGTGATTTTGTGGAAGTGTTCAAGGAAGCTAAGGTGTCCTACAACTCTCCCTCTCTTGTGTTCTAGGTAAGTGGTGTTTGAACTTCCTCCTACACTTAATGAAGCTTGAGTTGTGCTTAGTGGAAGCTAAAGTGATGACATTTGTGATTTATTTCTTGCTTTTGGATGAAATGATGAAGTTTTCAATTTAATGGTGTATTTTCTGGTTTAATGTGTCATGATGTTGTGGTTATCTATGATGGTTGGTAATGAAGGGTAATGACTCTAGTAGGTGTACATGATTGGTAATTGCAAGCAATTTTGGGTTTGGAAGGAATTTGAGAAAGTTAGGGTTTTATATCCCCAATTCTGTCCGGTTTTGTATCTCATGGTGAGAGGCCGAATTGGCCTTGGCTTAAAACATGAAAGTTGTAGGTATTGATGTGTTTGAGGTGCCTGTAAAATTTCAGGTTCATCGGACTTGTGTAGAGTGAGAAAAGTCGATTTTACTGTTGCTGTTCTGGGTTCTTCAGGATGGCCGAACTGCGCCTGTAATTGGCTGTTTTGACTGGAATTTCTTTGGATTTGGTTATTGAGGTCTTCTTATGAAATGTATCTTGATGTCTTAGCTACCATATGACTTTGGAATCAATGAATTTGGACTTGTATAGACTGAGTTGGACTAATTACAGAATAGTGTAATTTGTAAACCTGCAATTAAGGTTCTGGTTTGGTATTTTGCATATTTGACCTAGTTGTGCTAGGATTTGGATTGAGTGGCCTTCTACATTGTCGTAGCCCTGTCTTTTAGCTTCGATATGGTGGGTCTTGCACCCTCATCCGATAAGCGTAGCGCAATTTGTGCCATTACCGCATAATGAGGACAAAACTGTTTTTGTTGTTAGGGCCAAGTTAGTTACATTTCCTGATTTTCTGGTTTGCTATAATGCTTATATATGCATATGAAACCCTATTGGGGTTGTGATTGGCATGGGTTTATGACTCGTTATCGAGTCTCATTGTATTTGTTTGTATGTTTTAGGACGTGACGGGGGTTCACGACGTCCTTTTAACGACGGTGCATGAAACATCACCTACTTGATTGGTGAGTATACTACTCACTTGAATGTTTATAATGTGGCTTTTCTATATGTGATTGTGATGCCTTGAAGGCTTGTTTGGCTATTGGAAATGATTAAGGTGAGGGTGTACTTGACCGCCCTCATCCTTTTATCTTGTTAATGCCTGTTTACCGTTTCACTGTAATACTGCACTTGCTATATGAGATATTGAATTCCATTCATGGGAAACTGTTTGGGTGTCGGTTGGACGAGTATCCAACGGCCCTACTGTACTACTGAGCTCGACCCTGTTTGTAGTCAATTGAATCGAGCCAGCGAGGGCTTGGTCGTGAAAATTGACTAGCCACGGGGACTGAAATGGGAATCTTGTGGTAATGAGACCCTTGGTTCCGGTGTACTCGAGTATCACCTAAAGCTACTGCTTGGAGTGCGGGCCCGGTTGGGGTATGTTGGGTGGAAGGAATGGAAGTGAAGTGAGGTCTACGGTCGGGTATTCTTAAACATTGACGGAGGGTCAATGAGGTTGGATCAAGAATGTAAGCGTGGAAATGGGCTCTTGAGAGCCGTCCGTATCCTTTTTACTGATTTGTTTTATTCCTTAGTTGTGTACTTGAAATGAAAGGTTATGCTTAAGTGATCTTTGTTGCTTATGTGGTAGTATATCACTGGGCTTAAGCTCATTCCGTTCCATTTGTTTTCCTTACAGGGATATAATTACTTTTGGGATTGGATTGGATAGTCGATTGCCAAGTTGAGCTAGTGTGAATGTCTTTTGTTTAGCTCTTTGAATGAAACCCTAATGTGTATTGGGTTCAATGACTTTTGATTGGCAATCCGAACATGTATATCCATGATGAATAGTTTTTGACATGCCAATTTGGTTGTAAATGTTGAATTGCAATGTATTAATGTTTGGTGGGATTTCAGATTCTACTATTCCAGGCACTATTCATCGTTTTGGTTTTTTTTTTTATATTTTGTTATTTTGGTTCTTGTGGCTTGTTCGAGCGCGCTTTTACTTTCCCGAAACGTTTTAGATCGCGTGTTACTGCTCGTTAGTCCTGGCGAGAGCTGGGCAGGCAGTCCGCTAACCCCTTTGGTTCGCCTTAGGGGAAGGTGGGGCTGTTACAAGTGGTATCAGAGCCACTTCGCGTGGTCTCTGCGCGGAGTGAGACTGGGCCAAGTGGTGTTGTGGTCCTAATTTCATGAATGTGTCTAAGTGCTCGTTTGAACATAAGTTATGAACCGGGCATGTGATAAGTGTACGAATCATTATCGTGGGACTCGAGGAAGTTAGGTATGTATGTCGGGTAGGAATCTTTAATAAGGATGGTTTACTCTTGGGACCGGCCGGCTCGAGTTGTGAATTATCTTAGATGGGATTCTTGCGCCCGGATACGAAAGAATGAGGGCCTAGGATAGAAAGGATTTGGTGAACTAGAAAGGCCATTCCTCGGTGGATCGTCTATGTTTGTACTTGACTTAACGGGCTGTATATATGTGTGTGGCTTGATCTTGCTTGGCTTGTATATATACGTTTGTGCTCATGTTTGGACTGTATAAATATGTGTTACATAAAAGTTTTGAGTGTTACTTACATGCATCGTGCTTATTTTGGTTTAGTATTATTGCCTAGACCAAGTAAAACTCATGGAAGGTACACGGAGTGGTGGGGGACGTGGGCGCGGAACTAGACAACCCACACCGGTTAGGGGTACGGGGGAAACCTCTACTGGACCCAATCTGGAACCGCAAGTAAACCCTAATGTGCAAATAGCTGCTGCTATGCAACAAATGACAGACTTGCTAGCACAAGTGCTGCAGCAACAGGGCCAAAACCCAAACCCTAACCCTGGAAACCCTGGTAACCATATCGAGAGCGAAGACAGAGCTCTCGAACGATTCCAAAAGTTCGCTCCGCCAAAGTTTGTTGGGGGAACCGACCCAGACGTTGCCGAAAGATGGCTTGAAAAGATGGTGGATATATTTGCAGCCCTACACTACCCTGACGAACGGCAGGTGACTTTTGCCGTGTTCCAGCTTGAGGGGGCAGCCCGTTAATTCGGCAGAAGTGGGAACGAGAACAGACACCTAGGACTTGGGTGAACTTCATCAGAGAGTTCAATGCGAAGTTTTTCCCTCCTCTAGTTCAGGAGAGGAAGGAAGACGAGTTCATTCGACTCCGCCAAGGAGCCCAAACTGTGGCGGAATATGAGAGTCAATTCACCCGCCTATCCAAATTTGCGCCCGAACTCATCATGACCGAGCAACGAAGAATACGGCGATTTGTCCAGGGCCTGAACGTAGAAATCCAGAAAGACCTCGCGGCAGCCCAAATTAACGCCTTCAGCGAAGCAGTGGAGAAGGCACAACGAGTAGAGAATGCTAGGCTCCAGGTGAAAAACTTCCAGGCGAAAAAGAGAGGATTTCCTGGACATAGTTCGGGGCAGGGGGATGAAAGTACCCCTCCCAAGTTTGGGCGGGGAATGGGAGGAGTAAGGATGCCGGGAGTGTCACAAGAGAGCCCGTCAAGAGGAGGCTCGGCTTCTGCAGTACGCGGACCCTGCGGGTATTGCGGAAAATTAAACCACTCGGAGGACAATTGCTGGAAGAAAGGAGGAAAATGCTTGCGCTGTGGAAGTGCCGAACATCAGATTGCTAACTGTCCAGCTCGCCTGCTTGAGCGGAGAGGGACTCTGCCACCAACCACGACCCACCCTGACCAGTCGAAGGGGGACAAGGATGGATCGAAAGTGTCCTCTAGGGTGTACTCCTTAGAACAACATCAAGTCTTTGACCCATTAGAGGACGTGGAAGGTAAGAATTTAATGAACCTGGCCAGTGAAGGGGTACAGATCTGTTAGCTAAGTATGATGCTCAATTTAATCAGGAGAAGGAAGTATTAACATTTTTGTATCCCGGAGTAGCCAATGATAAGGAATTTCGAGGACGAAATTCTTTTAAGGGGAGAAAGTGTGAGAACCCGTAAATTCCCTAATAATTTTCCTAGGGTTTTTTCCCTTTAATTGCATGTTTTCTGCATTTTCTGGCTTAGGAAATTTATCCTGGTGAATTTTATGAGTAAATGTAATTTGTAGATGATTTTTCTAGTATTGGATAGTTTTTGAAAAATTACGGATATATAACGGACGTGGGACCCACTAGTGCGAAAAGTTCGGGAAAATTCGGCCAATAAGGTTAAGTTTCGGATACTGGTTGAAATTTATCGGGCATTAAGAGATAAGTAGAGGTTGTGATGTGATTGATGTGAGAGGAAAAAAAGAAGGATAGGAATGCATTAATGGAGTGACAAGTGTCACATGGCCATTGGTTGTCTTTGTTGTCAACTATTCACTTTTTGACTTGTCTTACCAAGTGATTAAATATCTCAAAAAAAATCACCAAAATTCACTCTTTTCTTCTCCCTCTTGGTCGGCACTCTTGAGCAAAGGAAGGAAGAGAACTCTTCAAAATTTTAGCTACCATCTAGTGCAAATCATCCAAACCAATTGCTTAAATTTGTTTCTACTCCATAAAATCCCTCCATTTGGTGCTAGTAAGTGATTTTGTGGAAGTGTTCAAGGAAGCTAAGGTGTCCTACAACTCTCCCTCTCTTGTGTTCTAGGTAAGTGGTGTTTGAACTTCCTCCTACACTTAATGAAGCTTGAGTTGTGCTTAGTGGAAGCTAAAGTGATGACATTTGTGATTTATTTCTTGCTTTTGGATGAAATGATGAAGTTTTCAATTTAATGGTGTATTTTCTGGTTTAATGTGTCATGATGTTGTGGTTATCTATGATGGTTGGTAATGAAGGGTAATGACTCTAGTAGGTGTACATGATTGGTAATTGCAAGCAATTTTGGGTTTGGAAGGAATTTGAGAAAGTTAGGGTTTTATATCCCCAATTCTGTCCGGTTTTGTATCTCATGGTGAGAGGCCGAATTGGCCTTGGCTTAAAACATGAAAGTTGTAGGTATTGATGTGTTTGAGGTGCCTGTAAAATTTCAGGTTCATCGGACTTGTGTAGAGTGAGAAAAGTCGATTTTACTGTTGCTGTTCTGGGTTCTTCAGGATGGCCGAACTGCGCCTGTAATTGGCTGTTTTGACTGGAATTTCTTTGGATTTGGTTATTTAGGTCTTCTTATGAAATGTATCTTGATGTCTTAGCTACCATATGACTTTGGAATCAATGAATTTGGACTTGTATAGACTGAGTTGGACTAATTACAGCATAGTGTAATTTGTAAACCTGCAATTAAGGTTCTGGTTTGGTATTTTGCATATTTGACCTAGTTGTGCTAGGATTTGGATTGAGTGGCCTTCTACATTGTCGTAGCCCTGTCTTTTAGCTTCGATATGGTGGGTCTTGCACCCTCATCCGATAAGCGTAGCGCAATTTGTGCCATTACCGCATAATGAGGACAAAACTGTTTTTGTTGTTAGGGCCAAGTTAGTTACATTTCCTGATTTTCTGGTTTGCTATAATGCTTATATATGCATATGAAACCCTATTGGGGTTGTGATTGGCATGGGTTTATGACTCGTTATCGAGTCTCATTGTATTTGTTTGTATGTTTTAGGACGTGACGGGGGTTCACGACGTCCTTTTAACGACGGTGCATGAAACATCACCTACTTGATTGGTGAGTATACTACTCACTTGAATGTTTATAATGTGGCTTTGCTATATGTGATTGTGATGCCTTGAAGGCTTGTTTGGCTATTGGAAATGATTAAGGTGAGGGTGTACTTGACCGCCCTCATCCTTTTATCTTGTTAATGCCTGTTTACCGTTTCACTGTAATACTGCACTTGCTATATGAGATATTGAATTCCATTCATGGGAAACTGTTTGGGTGTCGGTTGGACGAGTATCCAACGGCCCTACTGTACTACTGAGCTCGACCCTGTTGGTAGTCAATTGAATCGAGCCAGCGAGGGCTTGGTCGTGAAAATTGACTAGCCACGGGGACTGAAATGGGAATCTTGTGGTAATGAGACCCTTGGTTCCGGTGTACTCGAGTATCACCTAAAGCTACTGCTTGGAGTGCGGGCCCGGTTGGGGTATGTTGGGTGGAAGGAATGGAAGTGAAGTGAGGTCTACGGTCGGGTATTCTTAAACATTGACGGAGGGTCAATGAGGTTGGATCAAGAATGTAAGCGTGGAAATGGGCTCTTGAGAGCCGTCCGTATCCTTTTTACTGATTTGTTTTATTCCTTAGTTGTGTACTTGAAATGAAAGGTTATGCTTAAGTGATCTTTGTTGCTTATGTGGTAGTATATCACTGGGCTTAAGCTCATTCCGTTCCATTTGTTTTCCTTACAGGGATATAATTACTTTTGGGATTGGATTGGATAGTCGATTGCCAAGTTGAGCTAGTGTGAA
The DNA here is from genome assembly GCF_036785885.1 of Coffea arabica. NCBI lineage: Eukaryota > Viridiplantae > Streptophyta > Magnoliopsida > Gentianales > Rubiaceae > Coffea > Coffea arabica. The sequence continues at coordinate 16,878,834 of NC_092318.1, read as the reverse complement.
TGTCTTTTGTTTAGCTCTTTGAATGAAACCCTAATGTGTATTGGGTTCAATGACTTTTGATTGGCAATCCGAACATGTATATCCATGATGAATAGTTTTTGACATGCCAATTTGGTTGTAAATGTTGAATTGCAATGTATTAATGTTTGGTGGGATTTCAGATTCTACTATTCCAGGCACTATTCATCGTTTTGGTTTTTTTTTTTATATTTTGTTATTTTGGTTCTTGTGGCTTGTTCGAGCGCGCTTTTACTTTCCCGAAACGTTTTAGATCGCGTGTTACTGCTCGTTAGTCCTGGCGAGAGCTGGGCAGGCAGTCCGCTAACCCCTTTGGTTCGCCTTAGGGGAAGGTGGGGCTGTTACAAGTGGTATCAGAGCCACTTCGCGTGGTCTCTGCGCGGAGTGAGACTGGGCCAAGTGGTGTTGTGGTCCTAATTTCATGAATGTGTCTAAGTGCTCGTTTGAACATAAGTTATGAACCGGGCATGTGATAAGTGTACGAATCATTATCGTGGGACTCGAGGAAGTTAGGTATGTATGTCGGGTAGGAATCTTTAATAAGGATGGTTTACTCTTGGGACCGGCCGGCTCGAGTTGTGAATTATCTTAGATGGGATTCTTGCGCCCGGATACGAAAGAATGAGGGCCTAGGATAGAAAGGATTTGGTGAACTAGAAAGGCCATTCCTCGGTGGATCGTCTATGTTTGTACTTGACTTAACGGGCTGTATATATGTGTGTGGCTTGATCTTGCTTGGCTTGTATATATACGTTTGTGCTCATGTTTGGACTGTATAAATATGTGTTACATAAAAGTTTTGAGTGTTACTTACATGCATCGTGCTTATTTTGGTTTAGTATTATTGCCTAGACCAAGTAAAACTCATGGAAGGTACACGGAGTGGTGGGGGACGTGGGCGCGGAACTAGACAACCCACACCGGTTAGGGGTACGGGGGAAACCTCTACTGGACCCAATCTGGAACCGCAAGTAAACCCTAATGTGCAAATAGCTGCTGCTATGCAACAAATGACAGACTTGCTAGCACAAGTGCTGCAGCAACAGGGCCAAAACCCAAACCCTAACCCTGGAAACCCTGGTAACCATATCGAGAGCGAAGACAGAGCTCTCGAACGATTCCAAAAGTTCGCTCCGCCAAAGTTTGTTGGGGGAACCGACCCAGACGTTGCCGAAAGATGGCTTGAAAAGATGGTGGATATATTTGCAGCCCTACACTACCCTGACGAACGGCAGGTGACTTTTGCCGTGTTCCAGCTTGAGGGGGCAGCCCGTTAATTCGGCAGAAGTGGGAACGAGAACAGACACCTAGGACTTGGGTGAACTTCATCAGAGAGTTCAATGCGAAGTTTTTCCCTCCTCTAGTTCAGGAGAGGAAGGAAGACGAGTTCATTCGACTCCGCCAAGGAGCCCAAACTGTGGCGGAATATGAGAGTCAATTCACCCGCCTATCCAAATTTGCGCCCGAACTCATCATGACCGAGCAACGAAGAATACGGCGATTTGTCCAGGGCCTGAACGTAGAAATCCAGAAAGACCTCGCGGCAGCCCAAATTAACGCCTTCAGCGAAGCAGTGGAGAAGGCACAACGAGTAGAGAATGCTAGGCTCCAGGTGAAAAACTTCCAGGCGAAAAAGAGAGGATTTCCTGGACATAGTTCGGGGCAGGGGGATGAAAGTACCCCTCCCAAGTTTGGGCGGGGAACGGGAGGAGTAAGGATGTCGGGAGTGTCACAAGAGAGCCCGTCAAGAGGAGGCTCGGCTTCTGCAGCACGCGGACCCTGCGGGTATTGCGGAAAATTAAACCACTCGGAGGACAATTGCTGGAAGAAAGGAGGAAAATGCTTGCGCTGTGGAAGTGCCGAACATCAGATTGCTAACTGTCCAACTCGCCTGCTTGAGCGGAGAGGGACTCTGCCACCAACCACGACCCACCCTGACCAGTCGAAGGGGGACAAGGATGGATCGAAAGTGTCCTCTCGGGTGTACTCCTTAGAACAACATCAAGTCTTTGACCCATTAGAGGACGTGGAAGGTAAGAATTTAATGAACCTGGCCAGTGAAGGGGTACAGATCTGTTAGCTAAGTATGATGCTCAATTTAATCAGGAGAAGGAAGTATTAACATTTTTGTATCCCGGAGTAGCCAATGATAAGGAATTTCGAGGACGAAATTCTTTTAAGGGGAGAGAGTGTGAGAACCCGTAAATTCCCTAATAATTTTCCTAGGGTTTTTTCCCTTTAATTGCATGTTTTCTGCATTTTCTGGCTTAGGAAATTTATCCTGGTGAATTTTATGAGTAAATGTAATTTGTAGATGATTTTTCTAGTATTGGATAGTTTTTGAAAAATTACGGATATATAACGGACGTGGGACCCACTAGTGCGAAAAGTTCGGGAAAATTCGGCCAATAAGGTTAAGTTTCGGATACTGGTTGAAATTTATCGGGCATTAAGAGATAAGTAGAGGTTGTGATGTGATTGATGTGAGAGGAAAAAAAGAAGGATAGGAATGCATTAATGGAGTGACAAGTGTCACATGGCCATTGGTTGTCTTTGTTGTCAACTATTCACTTTTTGACTTGTCTTACCAAGTGATTAAATATCTCAAAAAAAATCACCAAAATTCACTCTTTTTTTCTCCCTCTTGGTCGGCACTCTTGAGCAAAGGAAGGAAGAGAACTCTTCAAAATTTTAGCTACCATCTAGTGCAAATCATCCAAACCAATTGCTTAAATTTGTTTCTACTCCATAAAATCCCTCCATTTGGTGCTAGTAAGTGATTTTGTGGAAGTGTTCAAGGAAGCTAAGGTGTCCTACAACTCTCCCTCTCTTGTGTTCTAGGTAAGTGGTGTTTGAACTTCCTCCTACACTTAATGAAGCTTGAGTTGTGCTTAGTGGAAGCTAAAGTGATGACATTTGTGATTTATTTCTTGCTTTTGGATGAAATGATGAAGTTTTCAATTTAATGGTGTATTTTCTGGTTTAATGTGTCATGATGTTGTGGTTATCTATGATGGTTGGTAATGAAGGGTAATGACTCTAGTAGGTGTACATGATTGGTAATTGCAAGCAATTTTGGGTTTGGAAGGAATTTGAGAAAGTTAGGGTTTTATATCCCCAATTCTGTCCGGTTTTGTATCTCATGGTGAGAGGCCGAATTGGCCTTGGCTTAAAACATGAAAGTTGTAGGTATTGATGTGTTTGAGGTGCCTGTAAAATTTCAGGTTCATCGGACTTGTGTAGAGTGAGAAAAGTCGATTTTACTGTTGCTGTTCTGGGTTCTTCAGGATGGCCGAACTGCGCCTGTAATTGGCTGTTTTGACTGGAATTTCTTTGGATTTGGTTATTTAGGTCTTCTTATGAAATGTATCTTGATGTCTTAGCTACCATATGACTTTGGAATCAATGAATTTGGACTTGTATAGACTGAGTTGGACTAATTACAGCATAGTGTAATTTGTAAACCTGCAATTAAGGTTCTGGTTTGGTATTTTGCATATTTGACCTAGTTGTGCTAGGATTTGGATTGAGTGGCCTTCTACATTGTCGTAGCCCTGTCTTTTAGCTTCGATATGGTGGGTCTTGCACCCTCATCCGATAAGCGTAGCGCAATTTGTGCCATTACCGCATAATGAGGACAAAACTGTTTTTGTTGTTAGGGCCAAGTTAGTTACATTTCCTGATTTTCTGGTTTGCTATAATGCTTATATATGCATATGAAACCCTATTGGGGTTGTGATTGGCATGGGTTTATGACTCGTTATCGAGTCTCATTGTATTTGTTTGTATGTTTTAGGACGTGACGGGGGTTCACGACGTCCTTTTAACGACGGTGCATGAAACATCACCTACTTGATTGGTGAGTATACTACTCACTTGAATGTTTATAATGTGGCTTTGCTATATGTGATTGTGATGCCTTGAAGGCTTGTTTGGCTATTGGAAATGATTAAGGTGAGGGTGTACTTGACCGCCCTCATCCTTTTATCTTGTTAATGCCTGTTTACCGTTTCACTGTAATACTGCACTTGCTATATGAGATATTGAATTCCATTCATGGGAAACTGTTTGGGTGTCGGTTGGACGAGTATCCAACGGCCCTACTGTACTACTGAGCTCGACCCTGTTGGTAGTCAATTGAATCGAGCCAGCGAGGGCTTGGTCGTGAAAATTGACTAGCCACGGGGACTGAAATGGGAATCTTGTGGTAATGAGACCCTTGGTTCCGGTGTACTCGAGTATCACCTAAAGCTACTGCTTGGAGTGCGGGCCCGGTTGGGGTATGTTGGGTGGAAGGAATGGAAGTGAAGTGAGGTCTACGGTCGGGTATTCTTAAACATTGACGGAGGGTCAATGAGGTTGGATCAAGAATGTAAGCGTGGAAATGGGCTCTTGAGAGCCGTCCGTATCCTTTTTACTGATTTGTTTTATTCCTTAGTTGTGTACTTGAAATGAAAGGTTATGCTTAAGTGATCTTTGTTGCTTATGTGGTAGTATATCACTGGGCTTAAGCTCATTCCGTTCCATTTGTTTTCCTTACAGGGATATAATTACTTTTGGGATTGGATTGGATAGTCGATTGCCAAGTTGAGCTAGTGTGAATGTCTTTTGTTTAGCTCTTTGAATGAAACCCTAATGTGTATTGGGTTCAATGACTTTTGATTGGCAATCCGAACATGTATATCCATGATGAATAGTTTTTGACATGCCAATTTGGTTGTAAATGTTGAATTGCAATGTATTAATGTTTGGTGGGATTTCAGATTCTACTATTCCAGGCACTATTCATCGTTTTGGTTTTTTTTTTTATATTTTGTTATTTTGGTTCTTGTGGCTTGTTCGAGCGCGCTTTTACTTTCCCGAAACGTTTTAGATCGCGTGTTACTGCTCGTTAGTCCTGGCGAGAGCTGGGCAGGCAGTCCGCTAACCCCTTTGGTTCGCCTTAGGGGAAGGTGGGGCTGTTACAAGTGGTATCAGAGCCACTTCGCGTGGTCTCTGCGCGGAGTGAGACTGGGCCAAGTGGTGTTGTGGTCCTAATTTCATGAATGTGTCTAAGTGCTCGTTTGAACATAAGTTATGAACCGGGCATGTGATAAGTGTACGAATCATTATCGTGGGACTCGAGGAAGTTAGGTATGTATGTCGGGTAGGAATCTTTAATAAGGATGGTTTACTCTTGGGACCGGCCGGCTCGAGTTGTGAATTATCTTAGATGGGATTCTTGCGCCCGGATACGAAAGAATGAGGGCCTAGGATAGAAAGGATTTGGTGAACTAGAAAGGCCATTCCTCGGTGGATCGTCTATGTTTGTACTTGACTTAACGGGCTGTATATATGTGTGTGGCTTGATCTTGCTTGGCTTGTATATATACGTTTGTGCTCATGTTTGGACTGTATAAATATGTGTTACATAAAAGTTTTGAGTGTTACTTACATGCATCGTGCTTATTTTGGTTTAGTATTATTGCCTAGACCAAGTAAAACTCATGGAAGGTACACGGAGTGGTGGGGGACGTGGGCGCGGAACTAGACAACCCACACCGGTTAGGGGTACGGGGGAAACCTCTACTGGACCCAATCTGGAACCGCAAGTAAACCCTAATGTGCAAATAGCTGCTGCTATGCAACAAATGACAGACTTGCTAGCACAAGTGCTGCAGCAACAGGGCCAAAACCCAAACCCTAACCCTGGAAACCCTGGTAACCATATCGAGAGCGAAGACAGAGCTCTCGAACGATTCCAAAAGTTCGCTCCGCCAAAGTTTGTTGGGGGAACCGACCCAGACGTTGCCGAAAGATGGCTTGAAAAGATGGTGGATATATTTGCAGCCCTACACTACCCTGACGAACGGCAGGTGACTTTTGCCGTGTTCCAGCTTGAGGGGGCAGCCCGTTAATTCGGCAGAAGTGGGAACGAGAACAGACACCTAGGACTTGGGTGAACTTCATCAGAGAGTTCAATGCGAAGTTTTTCCCTCCTCTAGTTCAGGAGAGGAAGGAAGACGAGTTCATTCGACTCCGCCAAGGAGCCCAAACTGTGGCGGAATATGAGAGTCAATTCACCCGCCTATCCAAATTTGCGCCCGAACTCATCATGACCGAGCAACGAAGAATACGGCGATTTGTCCAGGGCCTGAACGTAGAAATCCAGAAAGACCTCGCGGCAGCCCAAATTAACGCCTTCAGCGAAGCAGTGGAGAAGGCACAACGAGTAGAGAATGCTAGGCTCCAGGTGAAAAACTTCCAGGCGAAAAAGAGAGGATTTCCTGGACATAGTTCGGGGCAGGGGGATGAAAGTACCCCTCCCAAGTTTGGGCGGGGAACGGGAGGAGTAAGGATGTCGGGAGTGTCACAAGAGAGCCCGTCAAGAGGAGGCTCGGCTTCTGCAGCACGCGGACCCTGCGGGTATTGCGGAAAATTAAACCACTCGGAGGACAATTGCTGGAAGAAAGGAGGAAAATGCTTGCGCTGTGGAAGTGCCGAACATCAGATTGCTAACTGTCCAACTCGCCTGCTTGAGCGGAGAGGGACTCTGCCACCAACCACGACCCACCCTGACCAGTCGAAGGGGGACAAGGATGGATCGAAAGTGTCCTCTCGGGTGTACTCCTTAGAACAACATCAAGTCTTTGACCCATTAGAGGACGTGGAAGGTAAGAATTTAATGAACCTGGCCAGTGAAGGGGTACAGATCTGTTAGCTAAGTATGATGCTCAATTTAATCAGGAGAAGGAAGTATTAACATTTTTGTATCCCGGAGTAGCCAATGATAAGGAATTTCGAGGACGAAATTCTTTTAAGGGGAGAGAGTGTGAGAACCCGTAAATTCCCTAATAATTTTCCTAGGGTTTTTTCCCTTTAATTGCATGTTTTCTGCATTTTCTGGCTTAGGAAATTTATCCTGGTGAATTTTATGAGTAAATGTAATTTGTAGATGATTTTTCTAGTATTGGATAGTTTTTGAAAAATTACGGATATATAACGGACGTGGGACCCACTAGTGCGAAAAGTTCGGGAAAATTCGGCCAATAAGGTTAAGTTTCGGATACTGGTTGAAATTTATCGGGCATTAAGAGATAAGTAGAGGTTGTGATGTGATTGATGTGAGAGGAAAAAAAGAAGGATAGGAATGCATTAATGGAGTGACAAGTGTCACATGGCCATTGGTTGTCTTTGTTGTCAACTATTCACTTTTTGACTTGTCTTACCAAGTGATTAAATATCTCAAAAAAAATCACCAAAATTCACTCTTTTCTTCTCCCTCTTGGTCGGCACTCTTGAGCAAAGGAAGGAAGAGAACTCTTCAAAATTTTAGCTACCATCTAGTGCAAATCATCCAAACCAATTGCTTAAATTTGTTTCTACTCCATAAAATCCCTCCATTTGGTGCTAGTAAGTGATTTTGTGGAAGTGTTCAAGGAAGCTAAGGTGTCCTACAACTCTCCCTCTCTTGTGTTCTAGGTAAGTGGTGTTTGAACTTCCTCCTACACTTAATGAAGCTTGAGTTGTGCTTAGTGGAAGCTAAAGTGATGACATTTGTGATTTATTTCTTGCTTTTGGATGAAATGATGAAGTTTTCAATTTAATGGTGTATTTTCTGGTTTAATGTGTCATGATGTTGTGGTTATCTATGATGGTTGGTAATGAAGGGTAATGACTCTAGTAGGTGTACATGATTGGTAATTGCAAGCAATTTTGGGTTTGGAAGGAATTTGAGAAAGTTAGGGTTTTATATCCCCAATTCTGTCCGGTTTTGTATCTCATGGTGAGAGGCCGAATTGGCCTTGGCTTAAAACATGAAAGTTGTAGGTATTGATGTGTTTGAGGTGCCTGTAAAATTTCAGGTTCATCGGACTTGTGTAGAGTGAGAAAAGTCGATTTTACTGTTGCTGTTCTGGGTTCTTCAGGATGGCCGAACTGCGCCTGTAATTGGCTGTTTTGACTGGAATTTCTTTGGATTTGGTTATTTAGGTCTTCTTATGAAATGTATCTTGATGTCTTAGCTACCATATGACTTTGGAATCAATGAATTTGGACTTGTATAGACTGAGTTGGACTAATTACAGCATAGTGTAATTTGTAAACCTGCAATTAAGGTTCTGGTTTGGTATTTTGCATATTTGACCTAGTTGTGCTAGGATTTGGATTGAGTGGCCTTCTACATTGTCGTAGCCCTGTCTTTTAGCTTCGATATGGTGGGTCTTGCACCCTCATCCGATAAGCGTAGCGCAATTTGTGCCATTACCGCATAATGAGGACAAAACTGTTTTTGTTGTTAGGGCCAAGTTAGTTACATTTCCTGATTTTCTGGTTTGCTATAATGCTTATATATGCATATGAAACCCTATTGGGGTTGTGATTGGCATGGGTTTATGACTCGTTATCGAGTCTCATTGTATTTGTTTGTATGTTTTAGGACGTGACGGGGGTTCACGACGTCCTTTTAACGACGGTGCATGAAACATCACCTACTTGATTGGTGAGTATACTACTCACTTGAATGTTTATAATGTGGCTTTGCTATATGTGATTGTGATGCCTTGAAGGCTTGTTTGGCTATTGGAAATGATTAAGGTGAGGGTGTACTTGACCGCCCTCATCCTTTTATCTTGTTAATGCCTGTTTACCGTTTCACTGTAATACTGCACTTGCTATATGAGATATTGAATTCCATTCATGGGAAACTGTTTGGGTGTCGGTTGGACGAGTATCCAACGGCCCTACTGTACTACTGAGCTCGACCCTGTTGGTAGTCAATTGAATCGAGCCAGCGAGGGCTTGGTCGTGAAAATTGACTAGCCACGGGGACTGAAATGGGAATCTTGTGGTAATGAGACCCTTGGTTCCGGTGTACTCGAGTATCACCTAAAGCTACTGCTTGGAGTGCGGGCCCGGTTGGGGTATGTTGGGTGGAAGGAATGGAAGTGAAGTGAGGTCTACGGTCGGGTATTCTTAAACATTGACGGAGGGTCAATGAGGTTGGATCAAGAATGTAAGCGTGGAAATGGGCTCTTGAGAGCCGTCCGTATCCTTTTTACTGATTTGTTTTATTCCTTAGTTGTGTACTTGAAATGAAAGGTTATGCTTAAGTGATCTTTGTTGCTTATGTGGTAGTATATCACTGGGCTTAAGCTCATTCCGTTCCATTTGTTTTCCTTACAGGGATATAATTACTTTTGGGATTGGATTGGATAGTCGATTGCCAAGTTGAGCTAGTGTGAATGTCTTTTGTTTAGCTCTTTGAATGAAACCCTAATGTGTATTGGGTTCAATGACTTTTGATTGGCAATCCGAACATGTATATCCATGATGAATAGTTTTTGACATGCCAATTTGGTTGTAAATGTTGAATTGCAATGTATTAATGTTTGGTGGGATTTCAGATTCTACTATTCCAGGCACTATTCATCGTTTTGGTTTTTTTTTTTATATTTTGTTATTTTGGTTCTTGTGGCTTGTTCGAGCGCGCTTTTACTTTCCCGAAACGTTTTAGATCGCGTGTTACTGCTCGTTAGTCCTGGCGAGAGCTGGGCAGGCAGTCCGCTAACCCCTTTGGTTCGCCTTAGGGGAAGGTGGGGCTGTTACAAGTGGTATCAGAGCCACTTCGCGTGGTCTCTGCGCGGAGTGAGACTGGGCCAAGTGGTGTTGTGGTCCTAATTTCATGAATGTGTCTAAGTGCTCGTTTGAACATAAGTTATGAACCGGGCATGTGATAAGTGTACGAATCATTATCGTGGGACTCGAGGAAGTTAGGTATGTATGTCGGGTAGGAATCTTTAATAAGGATGGTTTACTCTTGGGACCGGCCGGCTCGAGTTGTGAATTATCTTAGATGGGATTCTTGCGCCCGGATACGAAAGAATGAGGGCCTAGGATAGAAAGGATTTGGTGAACTAGAAAGGCCATTCCTCGGTGGATCGTCTATGTTTGTACTTGACTTAACGGGCTGTATATATGTGTGTGGCTTGATCTTGCTTGGCTTGTATATATACGTTTGTGCTCATGTTTGGACTGTATAAATATGTGTTACATAAAAGTTTTGAGTGTTACTTACATGCATCGTGCTTATTTTGGTTTAGTATTATTGCCTAGACCAAGTAAAACTCATGGAAGGTACACGGAGTGGTGGGGGACGTGGGCGCGGAACTAGACAACCCACACCGGTTAGGGGTACGGGGGAAACCTCTACTGGACCCAATCTGGAACCGCAAGTAAACCCTAATGTGCAAATAGCTGCTGCTATGCAACAAATGACAGACTTGCTAGCACAAGTGCTGCAGCAACAGGGCCAAAACCCAAACCCTAACCCTGGAAACCCTGGTAACCATATCGAGAGCGAAGACAGAGCTCTCGAACGATTCCAAAAGTTCGCTCCGCCAAAGTTTGTTGGGGGAACCGACCCAGACGTTGCCGAAAGATGGCTTGAAAAGATGGTGGATATATTTGCAGCCCTACACTACCCTGACGAACGGCAGGTGACTTTTGCCGTGTTCCAGCTTGAGGGGGCAGCCCGTTAATTCGGCAGAAGTGGGAACGAGAACAGACACCTAGGACTTGGGTGAACTTCATCAGAGAGTTCAATGCGAAGTTTTTCCCTCCTCTAGTTCAGGAGAGGAAGGAAGACGAGTTCATTCGACTCCGCCAAGGAGCCCAAACTGTGGCGGAATATGAGAGTCAATTCACCCGCCTATCCAAATTTGCGCCCGAACTCATCATGACCGAGCAACGAAGAATACGGCGATTTGTCCAGGGCCTGAACGTAGAAATCCAGAAAGACCTCGCGGCAGCCCAAATTAACGCCTTCAGCGAAGCAGTGGAGAAGGCACAACGAGTAGAGAATGCTAGGCTCCAGGTGAAAAACTTCCAGGCGAAAAAGAGAGGATTTCCTGGACATAGTTCGGGGCAGGGGGATGAAAGTACCCCTCCCAAGTTTGGGCGGGGAATGGGAGGAGTAAGGATGCCGGGAGTGTCACAAGAGAGCCCGTCAAGAGGAGGCTCGGCTTCTGCAGCACGCGGACCCTGCGGGTATTGCGGAAAATTAAACCACTCGGAGGACAATTGCTGGAAGAAAGGAGGAAAATGCTTGCGCTGTGGAAGTGCCGAACATCAGATTGCTAACTGTCCAGCTCGCCTGCTTGAGCGGAGAGGGACTCTGCCACCAACCACGACCCACCCTGACCAGTCGAAGGGGGACAAGGATGGATCGAAAGTGTCCTCTAGGGTGTACTCCTTAGAACAACATCAAGTCTTTGACCCATTAGAGGACGTGGAAGGTAAGAATTTAATGAACCTGGCCAGTGAAGGGGTACAGATCTGTTAGCTAAGTATGATGCTCAATTTAATCAGGAGAAGGAAGTATTAACATTTTTGTATCCCGGAGTAGCCAATGATAAGGAATTTCGAGGACGAAATTCTTTTAAGGGGAGAAAGTGTGAGAACCCGTAAATTCCCTAATAATTTTCCTAGGGTTTTTTCCCTTTAATTGCATGTTTTCTGCATTTTCTGGCTTAGGAAATTTATCCTGGTGAATTTTATGAGTAAATGTAATTTGTAGATGATTTTTCTAGTATTGGATAGTTTTTGAAAAATTACGGATATATAACGGACGTGGGACCCACTAGTGCGAAAAGTTCGGGAAAATTCGGCCAATAAGGTTAAGTTTCGGATACTGGTTGAAATTTATCGGGCATTAAGAGATAAGTAGAGGTTGTGATGTGATTGATGTGAGAGGAAAAAAAGAAGGATAGGAATGCATTAATGGAGTGACAAGTGTCACATGGCCATTGGTTGTCTTTGTTGTCAACTATTCACTTTTTGACTTGTCTTACCAAGTGATTAAATATCTCAAAAAAAATCACCAAAATTCACTCTTTTCTTCTCCCTCTTGGTCGGCACTCTTGAGCAAAGGAAGGAAGAGAACTCTTCAAAATTTTAGCTACCATCTAGTGCAAATCATCCAAACCAATTGCTTAAATTTGTTTCTACTCCATAAAATCCCTCCATTTGGTGCTAGTAAGTGATTTTGTGGAAGTGTTCAAGGAAGCTAAGGTGTCCTACAACTCTCCCTCTCTTGTGTTCTAGGTAAGTGGTGTTTGAACTTCCTCCTACACTTAATGAAGCTTGAGTTGTGCTTAGTGGAAGCTAAAGTGATGACATTTGTGATTTATTTCTTGCTTTTGGATGAAATGATGAAGTTTTCAATTTAATGGTGTATTTTCTGGTTTAATGTGTCATGATGTTGTGGTTATCTATGATGGTTGGTAATGAAGGGTAATGACTCTAGTAGGTGTACATGATTGGTAATTGCAAGCAATTTTGGGTTTGGAAGGAATTTGAGAAAGTTAGGGTTTTATATCCCCAATTCTGTCCGGTTTTGTATCTCATGGTGAGAGGCCGAATTGGCCTTGGCTTAAAACATGAAAGTTGTAGGTATTGATGTGTTTGAGGTGCCTGTAAAATTTCAGGTTCATCGGACTTGTGTAGAGTGAGAAAAGTCGATTTTACTGTTGCTGTTCTGGGTTCTTCAGGATGGCCGAACTGCGCCTGTAATTGGCTGTTTTGACTGGAATTTCTTTGGATTTGGTTATTGAGGTCTTCTTATGAAATGTATCTTGATGTCTTAGCTACCATATGACTTTGGAATCAATGAATTTGGACTTGTATAGACTGAGTTGGACTAATTACAGAATAGTGTAATTTGTAAACCTGCAATTAAGGTTCTGGTTTGGTATTTTGCATATTTGACCTAGTTGTGCTAGGATTTGGATTGAGTGGCCTTCTACATTGTCGTAGCCCTGTCTTTTAGCTTCGATATGGTGGGTCTTGCACCCTCATCCGATAAGCGTAGCGCAATTTGTGCCATTACCGCATAATGAGGACAAAACTGTTTTTGTTGTTAGGGCCAAGTTAGTTACATTTCCTGATTTTCTGGTTTGCTATAATGCTTATATATGCATATGAAACCCTATTGGGGTTGTGATTGGCATGGGTTTATGACTCGTTATCGAGTCTCATTGTATTTGTTTGTATGTTTTAGGACGTGACGGGGGTTCACGACGTCCTTTTAACGACGGTGCATGAAACATCACCTACTTGATTGGTGAGTATACTACTCACTTGAATGTTTATAATGTGGCTTTTCTATATGTGATTGTGATGCCTTGAAGGCTTGTTTGGCTATTGGAAATGATTAAGGTGAGGGTGTACTTGACCGCCCTCATCCTTTTATCTTGTTAATGCCTGTTTACCGTTTCACTGTAATACTGCACTTGCTATATGAGATATTGAATTCCATTCATGGGAAACTGTTTGGGTGTCGGTTGGACGAGTATCCAACGGCCCTACTGTACTACTGAGCTCGACCCTGTTGGTAGTCAATTGAATCGAGCCAGCGAGGGCTTGGTCGTGAAAATTGACTAGCCACGGGGACTGAAATGGGAATCTTGTGGTAATGAGACCCTTGGTTCCGGTGTACTCGAGTATCACCTAAAGCTACTGCTTGGAGTGCGGGCCCGGTTGGGGTATGTTGGGTGGAAGGAATGGAAGTGAAGTGAGGTCTACGGTCGGGTATTCTTAAACATTGACGGAGGGTCAATGAGGTTGGATCAAGAATGTAAGCGTGGAAATGGGCTCTTGAGAGCCGTCCGTATCCTTTTTACTGATTTGTTTTATTCCTTAGTTGTGTACTTGAAATGAAAGGTTATGCTTAAGTGATCTTTGTTGCTTATGTGGTAGTATATCACTGGGCTTAAGCTCATTCCGTTCCATTTGTTTTCCTTACAGGGATATAATTACTTTTGGGATTGGATTGGATAGTCGATTGCCAAGTTGAGCTAGTGTGAATGTCTTTTGTTTAGCTCTTTGAATGAAACCCTAATGTGTATTGGGTTCAATGACTTTTGATTGGCAATCCGAACATGTATATCCATGATGAATAGTTTTTGACATGCCAATTTGGTTGTAAATGTTGAATTGCAATGTATTAATGTTTGGTGGGATTTCAGATTCTACTATTCCAGGCACTATTCATCGTTTTGGTTTTTTTTTTTATATTTTGTTATTTTGGTTCTTGTGGCTTGTTCGAGCGCGCTTTTACTTTCCCGAAACGTTTTAGATCGCGTGTTACTGCTCGTTAGTCCTGGCGAGAGCTGGGCAGGCAGTCCGCTAACCCCTTTGGTTCGCCTTAGGGGAAGGTGGGGCTGTTACAAGTGGTATCAGAGCCACTTCGCGTGGTCTCTGCGCGGAGTGAGACTGGGCCAAGTGGTGTTGTGGTCCTAATTTCATGAATGTGTCTAAGTGCTCGTTTGAACATAAGTTATGAACCGGGCATGTGATAAGTGTACGAATCATTATCGTGGGACTCGAGGAAGTTAGGTATGTATGTCGGGTAGGAATCTTTAATAAGGATGGTTTACTCTTGGGACCGGCCGGCTCGAGTTGTGAATTATCTTAGATGGGATTCTTGCGCCCGGATACGAAAGAATGAGGGCCTAGGATAGAAAGGATTTGGTGAACTAGAAAGGCCATTCCTCGGTGGATCGTCTATGTTTGTACTTGACTTAACGGGCTGTATATATGTGTGTGGCTTGATCTTGCTTGGCTTGTATATATACGTTTGTGCTCATGTTTGGACTGTATAAATATGTGTTACATAAAAGTTTTGAGTGTTACTTACATGCATCGTGCTTATTTTGGTTTAGTATTATTGCCTAGACCAAGTAAAACTCATGGAAGGTACACGGAGTGGTGGGGGACGTGGGCGCGGAACTAGACAACCCACACCGGTTAGGGGTACGGGGGAAACCTCTACTGGACCCAATCTGGAACCGCAAGTAAACCCTAATGTGCAAATAGCTGCTGCTATGCAACAAATGACAGACTTGCTAGCACAAGTGCTGCAGCAACAGGGCCAAAACCCAAACCCTAACCCTGGAAACCCTGGTAACCATATCGAGAGCGAAGACAGAGCTCTCGAACGATTCCAAAAGTTCGCTCCGCCAAAGTTTGTTGGGGGAACCGACCCAGACGTTGCCGAAAGATGGCTTGAAAAGATGGTGGATATATTTGCAGCCCTACACTACCCTGACGAACGGCAGGTGACTTTTGCCGTGTTCCAGCTTGAGGGGGCAGCCCGTTAATTCGGCAGAAGTGGGAACGAGAACAGACACCTAGGACTTGGGTGAACTTCATCAGAGAGTTCAATGCGAAGTTTTTCCCTCCTCTAGTTCAGGAGAGGAAGGAAGACGAGTTCATTCGACTCCGCCAAGGAGCCCAAACTGTGGCGGAATATGAGAGTCAATTCACCCGCCTATCCAAATTTGCGCCCGAACTCATCATGACCGAGCAACGAAGAATACGGCGATTTGTCCAGGGCCTGAACGTAGAAATCCAGAAAGACCTCGCGGCAGCCCAAATTAACGCCTTCAGCGAAGCAGTGGAGAAGGCACAACGAGTAGAGAATGCTAGGCTCCAGGTGAAAAACTTCCAGGCGAAAAAGAGAGGATTTCCTGGACATAGTTCGGGGCAGGGGGATGAAAGTACCCCTCCCAAGTTTGGGCGGGGAACGGGAGGAGTAAGGATGTCGGGAGTGTCACAAGAGAGCCCGTCAAGAGGAGGCTCGGCTTCTGCAGCACGCGGACCCTGCGGGTATTGCGGAAAATTAAACCACTCGGAGGACAATTGCTGGAAGAAAGGAGGAAAATGCTTGCGCTGTGGAAGTGCCGAACATCAGATTGCTAACTGTCCAACTCGCCTGCTTGAGCGGAGAGGGACTCTGCCACCAACCACGACCCACCCTGACCAGTCGAAGGGGGACAAGGATGGATCGAAAGTGTCCTCTCGGGTGTACTCCTTAGAACAACATCAAGTCTTTGACCCATTAGAGGACGTGGAAGGTAAGAATTTAATGAACCTGGCCAGTGAAGGGGTACAGATCTGTTAGCTAAGTATGATGCTCAATTTAATCAGGAGAAGGAAGTATTAACATTTTTGTATCCCGGAGTAGCCAATGATAAGGAATTTCGAGGACGAAATTCTTTTAAGGGGAGAGAGTGTGAGAACCCGTAAATTCCCTAATAATTTTCCTAGGGTTTTTTCCCTTTAATTGCATGTTTTCTGCATTTTCTGGCTTAGGAAATTTATCCTGGTGAATTTTATGAGTAAATGTAATTTGTAGATGATTTTTCTAGTATTGGATAGTTTTTGAAAAATTACGGATATATAACGGACGTGGGACCCACTAGTGCGAAAAGTTCGGGAAAATTCGGCCAATAAGGTTAAGTTTCGGATACTGGTTGAAATTTATCGGGCATTAAGAGATAAGTAGAGGTTGTGATGTGATTGATGTGAGAGGAAAAAAAGAAGGATAGGAATGCATTAATGGAGTGACAAGTGTCACATGGCCATTGGTTGTCTTTGTTGTCAACTATTCACTTTTTGACTTGTCTTACCAAGTGATTAAATATCTCAAAAAAAATCACCAAAATTCACTCTTTTCTTCTCCCTCTTGGTCGGCACTCTTGAGCAAAGGAAGGAAGAGAACTCTTCAAAATTTTAGCTACCATCTAGTGCAAATCATCCAAACCAATTGCTTAAATTTGTTTCTACTCCATAAAATCCCTCCATTTGGTGCTAGTAAGTGATTTTGTGGAAGTGTTCAAGGAAGCTAAGGTGTCCTACAACTCTCCCTCTCTTGTGTTCTAGGTAAGTGGTGTTTGAACTTCCTCCTACACTTAATGAAGCTTGAGTTGTGCTTAGTGGAAGCTAAAGTGATGACATTTGTGATTTATTTCTTGCTTTTGGATGAAATGATGAAGTTTTCAATTTAATGGTGTATTTTCTGGTTTAATGTGTCATGATGTTGTGGTTATCTATGATGGTTGGTAATGAAGGGTAATGACTCTAGTAGGTGTACATGATTGGTAATTGCAAGCAATTTTGGGTTTGGAAGGAATTTGAGAAAGTTAGGGTTTTATATCCCCAATTCTGTCCGGTTTTGTATCTCATGGTGAGAGGCCGAATTGGCCTTGGCTTAAAACATGAAAGTTGTAGGTATTGATGTGTTTGAGGTGCCTGTAAAATTTCAGGTTCATCGGACTTGTGTAGAGTGAGAAAAGTCGATTTTACTGTTGCTGTTCTGGGTTCTTCAGGATGGCCGAACTGCGCCTGTAATTGGCTGTTTTGACTGGAATTTCTTTGGATTTGGTTATTTAGGTCTTCTTATGAAATGTATCTTGATGTCTTAGCTACCATATGACTTTGGAATCAATGAATTTGGACTTGTATAGACTGAGTTGGACTAATTACAGCATAGTGTAATTTGTAAACCTGCAATTAAGGTTCTGGTTTGGTATTTTGCATATTTGACCTAGTTGTGCTAGGATTTGGATTGAGTGGCCTTCTACATTGTCGTAGCCCTGTCTTTTAGCTTCGATATGGTGGGTCTTGCACCCTCATCCGATAAGCGTAGCGCAATTTGTGCCATTACCGCATAATGAGGACAAAACTGTTTTTGTTGTTAGGGCCAAGTTAGTTACATTTCCTGATTTTCTGGTTTGCTATAATGCTTATATATGCATATGAAACCCTATTGGGGTTGTGATTGGCATGGGTTTATGACTCGTTATCGAGTCTCATTGTATTTGTTTGTATGTTTTAGGACGTGACGGGGGTTCACGACGTCCTTTTAACGACGGTGCATGAAACATCACCTACTTGATTGGTGAGTATACTACTCACTTGAATGTTTATAATGTGGCTTTGCTATATGTGATTGTGATGCCTTGAAGGCTTGTTTGGCTATTGGAAATGATTAAGGTGAGGGTGTACTTGACCGCCCTCATCCTTTTATCTTGTTAATGCCTGTTTACCGTTTCACTGTAATACTGCACTTGCTATATGAGATATTGAATTCCATTCATGGGAAACTGTTTGGGTGTCGGTTGGACGAGTATCCAACGGCCCTACTGTACTACTGAGCTCGACCCTGTTGGTAGTCAATTGAATCGAGCCAGCGAGGGCTTGGTCGTGAAAATTGACTAGCCACGGGGACTGAAATGGGAATCTTGTGGTAATGAGACCCTTGGTTCCGGTGTACTCGAGTATCACCTAAAGCTACTGCTTGGAGTGCGGGCCCGGTTGGGGTATGTTGGGTGGAAGGAATGGAAGTGAAGTGAGGTCTACGGTCGGGTATTCTTAAACATTGACGGAGGGTCAATGAGGTTGGATCAAGAATGTAAGCGTGGAAATGGGCTCTTGAGAGCCGTCCGTATCCTTTTTACTGATTTGTTTTATTCCTTAGTTGTGTACTTGAAATGAAAGGTTATGCTTAAGTGATCTTTGTTGCTTATGTGGTAGTATATCACTGGGCTTAAGCTCATTCCGTTCCATTTGTTTTCCTTACAGGGATATAATTACTTTTGGGATTGGATTGGATAGTCGATTGCCAAGTTGAGCTAGTGTGAATGTCTTTTGTTTAGCTCTTTGAATGAAACCCTAATGTGTATTGGGTTCAATGACTTTTGATTGGCAATCCGAACATGTATATCCATGATGAATAGTTTTTGACATGCCAATTTGGTTGTAAATGTTGAATTGCAATGTATTAATGTTTGGTGGGATTTCAGATTCTACTATTCCAGGCACTATTCATCGTTTTGGTTTTTTTTTTTATATTTTGTTATTTTGGTTCTTGTGGCTTGTTCGAGCGCGCTTTTACTTTCCCGAAACGTTTTAGATCGCGTGTTACTGCTCGTTAGTCCTGGCGAGAGCTGGGCAGGCAGTCCGCTAACCCCTTTGGTTCGCCTTAGGGGAAGGTGGGGCTGTTACAAGTGGTATCAGAGCCACTTCGCGTGGTCTCTGCGCGGAGTGAGACTGGGCCAAGTGGTGTTGTGGTCCTAATTTCATGAATGTGTCTAAGTGCTCGTTTGAACATAAGTTATGAACCGGGCATGTGATAAGTGTACGAATCATTATCGTGGGACTCGAGGAAGTTAGGTATGTATGTCGGGTAGGAATCTTTAATAAGGATGGTTTACTCTTGGGACCGGCCGGCTCGAGTTGTGAATTATCTTAGATGGGATTCTTGCGCCCGGATACGAAAGAATGAGGGCCTAGGATAGAAAGGATTTGGTGAACTAGAAAGGCCATTCCTCGGTGGATCGTCTATGTTTGTACTTGACTTAACGGGCTGTATATATGTGTGTGGCTTGATCTTGCTTGGCTTGTATATATACGTTTGTGCTCATGTTTGGACTGTATAAATATGTGTTACATAAAAGTTTTGAGTGTTACTTACATGCATCGTGCTTATTTTGGTTTAGTATTATTGCCTAGACCAAGTAAAACTCATGGAAGGTACACGGAGTGGTGGGGGACGTGGGCGCGGAACTAGACAACCCACACCGGTTAGGGGTACGGGGGAAACCTCTACTGGACCCAATCTGGAACCGCAAGTAAACCCTAATGTGCAAATAGCTGCTGCTATGCAACAAATGACAGACTTGCTAGCACAAGTGCTGCAGCAACAGGGCCAAAACCCAAACCCTAACCCTGGAAACCCTGGTAACCATATCGAGAGCGAAGACAGAGCTCTCGAACGATTCCAAAAGTTCGCTCCGCCAAAGTTTGTTGGGGGAACCGACCCAGACGTTGCCGAAAGATGGCTTGAAAAGATGGTGGATATATTTGCAGCCCTACACTACCCTGACGAACGGCAGGTGACTTTTGCCGTGTTCCAGCTTGAGGGGGCAGCCCGTTAATTCGGCAGAAGTGGGAACGAGAACAGACACCTAGGACTTGGGTGAACTTCATCAGAGAGTTCAATGCGAAGTTTTTCCCTCCTCTAGTTCAGGAGAGGAAGGAAGACGAGTTCATTCGACTCCGCCAAGGAGCCCAAACTGTGGCGGAATATGAGAGTCAATTCACCCGCCTATCCAAATTTGCGCCCGAACTCATCATGACCGAGCAACGAAGAATACGGCGATTTGTCCAGGGCCTGAACGTAGAAATCCAGAAAGACCTCGCGGCAGCCCAAATTAACGCCTTCAGCGAAGCAGTGGAGAAGGCACAACGAGTAGAGAATGCTAGGCTCCAGGTGAAAAACTTCCAGGCGAAAAAGAGAGGATTTCCTGGACATAGTTCGGGGCAGGGGGATGAAAGTACCCCTCCCAAGTTTGGGCGGGGAATGGGAGGAGTAAGGATGCCGGGAGTGTCACAAGAGAGCCCGTCAAGAGGAGGCTCGGCTTCTGCAGTACGCGGACCCTGCGGGTATTGCGGAAAATTAAACCACTCGGAGGACAATTGCTGGAAGAAAGGAGGAAAATGCTTGCGCTGTGGAAGTGCCGAACATCAGATTGCTAACTGTCCAGCTCGCCTGCTTGAGCGGAGAGGGACTCTGCCACCAACCACGACCCACCCTGACCAGTCGAAGGGGGACAAGGATGGATCGAAAGTGTCCTCTAGGGTGTACTCCTTAGAACAACATCAAGTCTTTGACCCATTAGAGGACGTGGAAGGTAAGAATTTAATGAACCTGGCCAGTGAAGGGGTACAGATCTGTTAGCTAAGTATGATGCTCAATTTAATCAGGAGAAGGAAGTATTAACATTTTTGTATCCCGGAGTAGCCAATGATAAGGAATTTCGAGGACGAAATTCTTTTAAGGGGAGAAAGTGTGAGAACCCGTAAATTCCCTAATAATTTTCCTAGGGTTTTTTCCCTTTAATTGCATGTTTTCTGCATTTTCTGGCTTAGGAAATTTATCCTGGTGAATTTTATGAGTAAATGTAATTTGTAGATGATTTTTCTAGTATTGGATAGTTTTTGAAAAATTACGGATATATAACGGACGTGGGACCCACTAGTGCGAAAAGTTCGGGAAAATTCGGCCAATAAGGTTAAGTTTCGGATACTGGTTGAAATTTATCGGGCATTAAGAGATAAGTAGAGGTTGTGATGTGATTGATGTGAGAGGAAAAAAAGAAGGATAGGAATGCATTAATGGAGTGACAAGTGTCACATGGCCATTGGTTGTCTTTGTTGTCAACTATTCACTTTTTGACTTGTCTTACCAAGTGATTAAATATCTCAAAAAAAATCACCAAAATTCACTCTTTTCTTCTCCCTCTTGGTCGGCACTCTTGAGCAAAGGAAGGAAGAGAACTCTTCAAAATTTTAGCTACCATCTAGTGCAAATCATCCAAACCAATTGCTTAAATTTGTTTCTACTCCATAAAATCCCTCCATTTGGTGCTAGTAAGTGATTTTGTGGAAGTGTTCAAGGAAGCTAAGGTGTCCTACAACTCTCCCTCTCTTGTGTTCTAGGTAAGTGGTGTTTGAACTTCCTCCTACACTTAATGAAGCTTGAGTTGTGCTTAGTGGAAGCTAAAGTGATGACATTTGTGATTTATTTCTTGCTTTTGGATGAAATGATGAAGTTTTCAATTTAATGGTGTATTTTCTGGTTTAATGTGTCATGATGTTGTGGTTATCTATGATGGTTGGTAATGAAGGGTAATGACTCTAGTAGGTGTACATGATTGGTAATTGCAAGCAATTTTGGGTTTGGAAGGAATTTGAGAAAGTTAGGGTTTTATATCCCCAATTCTGTCCGGTTTTGTATCTCATGGTGAGAGGCCGAATTGGCCTTGGCTTAAAACATGAAAGTTGTAGGTATTGATGTGTTTGAGGTGCCTGTAAAATTTCAGGTTCATCGGACTTGTGTAGAGTGAGAAAAGTCGATTTTACTGTTGCTGTTCTGGGTTCTTCAGGATGGCCGAACTGCGCCTGTAATTGGCTGTTTTGACTGGAATTTCTTTGGATTTGGTTATTGAGGTCTTCTTATGAAATGTATCTTGATGTCTTAGCTACCATATGACTTTGGAATCAATGAATTTGGACTTGTATAGACTGAGTTGGACTAATTACAGAATAGTGTAATTTGTAAACCTGCAATTAAGGTTCTGGTTTGGTATTTTGCATATTTGACCTAGTTGTGCTAGGATTTGGATTGAGTGGCCTTCTACATTGTCGTAGCCCTGTCTTTTAGCTTCGATATGGTGGGTCTTGCACCCTCATCCGATAAGCGTAGCGCAATTTGTGCCATTACCGCATAATGAGGACAAAACTGTTTTTGTTGTTAGGGCCAAGTTAGTTACATTTCCTGATTTTCTGGTTTGCTATAATGCTTATATATGCATATGAAACCCTATTGGGGTTGTGATTGGCATGGGTTTATGACTCGTTATCGAGTCTCATTGTATTTGTTTGTATGTTTTAGGACGTGACGGGGGTTCACGACGTCCTTTTAACGACGGTGCATGAAACATCACCTACTTGATTGGTGAGTATACTACTCACTTGAATGTTTATAATGTGGCTTTTCTATATGTGATTGTGATGCCTTGAAGGCTTGTTTGGCTATTGGAAATGATTAAGGTGAGGGTGTACTTGACCGCCCTCATCCTTTTATCTTGTTAATGCCTGTTTACCGTTTCACTGTAATACTGCACTTGCTATATGAGATATTGAATTCCATTCATGGGAAACTGTTTGGGTGTCGGTTGGACGAGTATCCAACGGCCCTACTGTACTACTGAGCTCGACCCTGTTGGTAGTCAATTGAATCGAGCCAGCGAGGGCTTGGTCGTGAAAATTGACTAGCCACGGGGACTGAAATGGGAATCTTGTGGTAATGAGACCCTTGGTTCCGGTGTACTCGAGTATCACCTAAAGCTACTGCTTGGAGTGCGGGCCCGGTTGGGGTATGTTGGGTGGAAGGAATGGAAGTGAAGTGAGGTCTACGGTCGGGTATTCTTAAACATTGACGGAGGGTCAATGAGGTTGGATCAAGAATGTAAGCGTGGAAATGGGCTCTTGAGAGCCGTCCGTATCCTTTTTACTGATTTGTTTTATTCCTTAGTTGTGTACTTGAAATGAAAGGTTATGCTTAAGTGATCTTTGTTGCTTATGTGGTAGTATATCACTGGGCTTAAGCTCATTCCGTTCCATTTGTTTTCCTTACAGGGATATAATTACTTTTGGGATTGGATTGGATAGTCGATTGCCAAGTTGAGCTAGTGTGAATGTCTTTTGTTTAGCTCTTTGAATGAAACCCTAATGTGTATTGGGTTCAATGACTTTTGATTGGCAATCCGAACATGTATATCCATGATGAATAGTTTTTGACATGCCAATTTGGTTGTAAATGTTGAATTGCAATGTATTAATGTTTGGTGGGATTTCAGATTCTACTATTCCAGGCACTATTCATCGTTTTGGTTTTTTTTTTTATATTTTGTTATTTTGGTTCTTGTGGCTTGTTCGAGCGCGCTTTTACTTTCCCGAAACGTTTTAGATCGCGTGTTACTGCTCGTTAGTCCTGGCGAGAGCTGGGCAGGCAGTCCGCTAACCCCTTTGGTTCGCCTTAGGGGAAGGTGGGGCTGTTACAAGTGGTATCAGAGCCACTTCGCGTGGTCTCTGCGCGGAGTGAGACTGGGCCAAGTGGTGTTGTGGTCCTAATTTCATGAATGTGTCTAAGTGCTCGTTTGAACATAAGTTATGAACCGGGCATGTGATAAGTGTACGAATCATTATCGTGGGACTCGAGGAAGTTAGGTATGTATGTCGGGTAGGAATCTTTAATAAGGATGGTTTACTCTTGGGACCGGCCGGCTCGAGTTGTGAATTATCTTAGATGGGATTCTTGCGCCCGGATACGAAAGAATGAGGGCCTAGGATAGAAAGGATTTGGTGAACTAGAAAGGCCATTCCTCGGTGGATCGTCTATGTTTGTACTTGACTTAACGGGCTGTATATATGTGTGTGGCTTGATCTTGCTTGGCTTGTATATATACGTTTGTGCTCATGTTTGGACTGTATAAATATGTGTTACATAAAAGTTTTGAGTGTTACTTACATGCATCGTGCTTATTTTGGTTTAGTATTATTGCCTAGACCAAGTAAAACTCATGGAAGGTACACGGAGTGGTGGGGGACGTGGGCGCGGAACTAGACAACCCACACCGGTTAGGGGTACGGGGGAAACCTCTACTGGACCCAATCTGGAACCGCAAGTAAACCCTAATGTGCAAATAGCTGCTGCTATGCAACAAATGACAGACTTGCTAGCACAAGTGCTGCAGCAACAGGGCCAAAACCCAAACCCTAACCCTGGAAACCCTGGTAACCATATCGAGAGCGAAGACAGAGCTCTCGAACGATTCCAAAAGTTCGCTCCGCCAAAGTTTGTTGGGGGAACCGACCCAGACGTTGCCGAAAGATGGCTTGAAAAGATGGTGGATATATTTGCAGCCCTACACTACCCTGACGAACGGCAGGTGACTTTTGCCGTGTTCCAGCTTGAGGGGGCAGCCCGTTAATTCGGCAGAAGTGGGAACGAGAACAGACACCTAGGACTTGGGTGAACTTCATCAGAGAGTTCAATGCGAAGTTTTTCCCTCCTCTAGTTCAGGAGAGGAAGGAAGACGAGTTCATTCGACTCCGCCAAGGAGCCCAAACTGTGGCGGAATATGAGAGTCAATTCACCCGCCTATCCAAATTTGCGCCCGAACTCATCATGACCGAGCAACGAAGAATACGGCGATTTGTCCAGGGCCTGAACGTAGAAATCCAGAAAGACCTCGCGGCAGCCCAAATTAACGCCTTCAGCGAAGCAGTGGAGAAGGCACAACGAGTAGAGAATGCTAGGCTCCAGGTGAAAAACTTCCAGGCGAAAAAGAGAGGATTTCCTGGACATAGTTCGGGGCAGGGGGATGAAAGTACCCCTCCCAAGTTTGGGCGGGGAACGGGAGGAGTAAGGATGTCGGGAGTGTCACAAGAGAGCCCGTCAAGAGGAGGCTCGGCTTCTGCAGCACGCGGACCCTGCGGGTATTGCGGAAAATTAAACCACTCGGAGGACAATTGCTGGAAGAAAGGAGGAAAATGCTTGCGCTGTGGAAGTGCCGAACATCAGATTGCTAACTGTCCAACTCGCCTGCTTGAGCGGAGAGGGACTCTGCCACCAACCACGACCCACCCTGACCAGTCGAAGGGGGACAAGGATGGATCGAAAGTGTCCTCTCGGGTGTACTCCTTAGAACAACATCAAGTCTTTGACCCATTAGAGGACGTGGAAGGTAAGAATTTAATGAACCTGGCCAGTGAAGGGGTACAGATCTGTTAGCTAAGTATGATGCTCAATTTAATCAGGAGAAGGAAGTATTAACATTTTTGTATCCCGGAGTAGCCAATGATAAGGAATTTCGAGGACGAAATTCTTTTAAGGGGAGAGAGTGTGAGAACCCGTAAATTCCCTAATAATTTTCCTAGGGTTTTTTCCCTTTAATTGCATGTTTTCTGCATTTTCTGGCTTAGGAAATTTATCCTGGTGAATTTTATGAGTAAATGTAATTTGTAGATGATTTTTCTAGTATTGGATAGTTTTTGAAAAATTACGGATATATAACGGACGTGGGACCCACTAGTGCGAAAAGTTCGGGAAAATTCGGCCAATAAGGTTAAGTTTCGGATACTGGTTGAAATTTATCGGGCATTAAGAGATAAGTAGAGGTTGTGATGTGATTGATGTGAGAGGAAAAAAAGAAGGATAGGAATGCATTAATGGAGTGACAAGTGTCACATGGCCATTGGTTGTCTTTGTTGTCAACTATTCACTTTTTGACTTGTCTTACCAAGTGATTAAATATCTCAAAAAAAATCACCAAAATTCACTCTTTTTTTCTCCCTCTTGGTCGGCACTCTTGAGCAAAGGAAGGAAGAGAACTCTTCAAAATTTTAGCTACCATCTAGTGCAAATCATCCAAACCAATTGCTTAAATTTGTTTCTACTCCATAAAATCCCTCCATTTGGTGCTAGTAAGTGATTTTGTGGAAGTGTTCAAGGAAGCTAAGGTGTCCTACAACTCTCCCTCTCTTGTGTTCTAGGTAAGTGGTGTTTGAACTTCCTCCTACACTTAATGAAGCTTGAGTTGTGCTTAGTGGAAGCTAAAGTGATGACATTTGTGATTTATTTCTTGCTTTTGGATGAAATGATGAAGTTTTCAATTTAATGGTGTATTTTCTGGTTTAATGTGTCATGATGTTGTGGTTATCTATGATGGTTGGTAATGAAGGGTAATGACTCTAGTAGGTGTACATGATTGGTAATTGCAAGCAATTTTGGGTTTGGAAGGAATTTGAGAAAGTTAGGGTTTTATATCCCCAATTCTGTCCGGTTTTGTATCTCATGGTGAGAGGCCGAATTGGCCTTGGCTTAAAACATGAAAGTTGTAGGTATTGATGTGTTTGAGGTGCCTGTAAAATTTCAGGTTCATCGGACTTGTGTAGAGTGAGAAAAGTCGATTTTACTGTTGCTGTTCTGGGTTCTTCAGGATGGCCGAACTGCGCCTGTAATTGGCTGTTTTGACTGGAATTTCTTTGGATTTGGTTATTTAGGTCTTCTTATGAAATGTATCTTGATGTCTTAGCTACCATATGACTTTGGAATCAATGAATTTGGACTTGTATAGACTGAGTTGGACTAATTACAGCATAGTGTAATTTGTAAACCTGCAATTAAGGTTCTGGTTTGGTATTTTGCATATTTGACCTAGTTGTGCTAGGATTTGGATTGAGTGGCCTTCTACATTGTCGTAGCCCTGTCTTTTAGCTTCGATATGGTGGGTCTTGCACCCTCATCCGATAAGCGTAGCGCAATTTGTGCCATTACCGCATAATGAGGACAAAACTGTTTTTGTTGTTAGGGCCAAGTTAGTTACATTTCCTGATTTTCTGGTTTGCTATAATGCTTATATATGCATATGAAACCCTATTGGGGTTGTGATTGGCATGGGTTTATGACTCGTTATCGAGTCTCATTGTATTTGTTTGTATGTTTTAGGACGTGACGGGGGTTCACGACGTCCTTTTAACGACGGTGCATGAAACATCACCTACTTGATTGGTGAGTATACTACTCACTTGAATGTTTATAATGTGGCTTTGCTATATGTGATTGTGATGCCTTGAAGGCTTGTTTGGCTATTGGAAATGATTAAGGTGAGGGTGTACTTGACCGCCCTCATCCTTTTATCTTGTTAATGCCTGTTTACCGTTTCACTGTAATACTGCACTTGCTATATGAGATATTGAATTCCATTCATGGGAAACTGTTTGGGTGTCGGTTGGACGAGTATCCAACGGCCCTACTGTACTACTGAGCTCGACCCTGTTGGTAGTCAATTGAATCGAGCCAGCGAGGGCTTGGTCGTGAAAATTGACTAGCCACGGGGACTGAAATGGGAATCTTGTGGTAATGAGACCCTTGGTTCCGGTGTACTCGAGTATCACCTAAAGCTACTGCTTGGAGTGCGGGCCCGGTTGGGGTATGTTGGGTGGAAGGAATGGAAGTGAAGTGAGGTCTACGGTCGGGTATTCTTAAACATTGACGGAGGGTCAATGAGGTTGGATCAAGAATGTAAGCGTGGAAATGGGCTCTTGAGAGCCGTCCGTATCCTTTTTACTGATTTGTTTTATTCCTTAGTTGTGTACTTGAAATGAAAGGTTATGCTTAAGTGATCTTTGTTGCTTATGTGGTAGTATATCACTGGGCTTAAGCTCATTCCGTTCCATTTGTTTTCCTTACAGGGATATAATTACTTTTGGGATTGGATTGGATAGTCGATTGCCAAGTTGAGCTAGTGTGAATGTCTTTTGTTTAGCTCTTTGAATGAAACCCTAATGTGTATTGGGTTCAATGACTTTTGATTGGCAATCCGAACATGTATATCCATGATGAATAGTTTTTGACATGCCAATTTGGTTGTAAATGTTGAATTGCAATGTATTAATGTTTGGTGGGATTTCAGATTCTACTATTCCAGGCACTATTCATCGTTTTGGTTTTTTTTTTTATATTTTGTTATTTTGGTTCTTGTGGCTTGTTCGAGCGCGCTTTTACTTTCCCGAAACGTTTTAGATCGCGTGTTACTGCTCGTTAGTCCTGGCGAGAGCTGGGCAGGCAGTCCGCTAACCCCTTTGGTTCGCCTTAGGGGAAGGTGGGGCTGTTACAAGTGGTATCAGAGCCACTTCGCGTGGTCTCTGCGCGGAGTGAGACTGGGCCAAGTGGTGTTGTGGTCCTAATTTCATGAATGTGTCTAAGTGCTCGTTTGAACATAAGTTATGAACCGGGCATGTGATAAGTGTACGAATCATTATCGTGGGACTCGAGGAAGTTAGGTATGTATGTCGGGTAGGAATCTTTAATAAGGATGGTTTACTCTTGGGACCGGCCGGCTCGAGTTGTGAATTATCTTAGATGGGATTCTTGCGCCCGGATACGAAAGAATGAGGGCCTAGGATAGAAAGGATTTGGTGAACTAGAAAGGCCATTCCTCGGTGGATCGTCTATGTTTGTACTTGACTTAACGGGCTGTATATATGTGTGTGGCTTGATCTTGCTTGGCTTGTATATATACGTTTGTGCTCATGTTTGGACTGTATAAATATGTGTTACATAAAAGTTTTGAGTGTTACTTACATGCATCGTGCTTATTTTGGTTTAGTATTATTGCCTAGACCAAGTAAAACTCATGGAAGGTACACGGAGTGGTGGGGGACGTGGGCGCGGAACTAGACAACCCACACCGGTTAGGGGTACGGGGGAAACCTCTACTGGACCCAATCTGGAACCGCAAGTAAACCCTAATGTGCAAATAGCTGCTGCTATGCAACAAATGACAGACTTGCTAGCACAAGTGCTGCAGCAACAGGGCCAAAACCCAAACCCTAACCCTGGAAACCCTGGTAACCATATCGAGAGCGAAGACAGAGCTCTCGAACGATTCCAAAAGTTCGCTCCGCCAAAGTTTGTTGGGGGAACCGACCCAGACGTTGCCGAAAGATGGCTTGAAAAGATGGTGGATATATTTGCAGCCCTACACTACCCTGACGAACGGCAGGTGACTTTTGCCGTGTTCCAGCTTGAGGGGGCAGCCCGTTAATTCGGCAGAAGTGGGAACGAGAACAGACACCTAGGACTTGGGTGAACTTCATCAGAGAGTTCAGTGCGAAGTTTTTCCCTCCTCTAGTTCAGGAGAGGAAGGAAGACGAGTTCATTCGACTCCGCCAAGGAGCCCAAACTGTGGCGGAATATGAGAGTCAATTCACCCGCCTATCCAAATTTGCGCCCGAACTCATCATGACCGAGCAACGAAGAATACGGCGATTTGTCCAGGGCCTGAACGTAGAAATCCAGAAAGACCTCGCGGCAGCCCAAATTAACGCCTTCAGCGAAGCAGTGGAGAAGGCACAACGAGTAGAGAATGCTAGGCTCCAGGTGAAAAACTTCCAGGCGAAAAAGAGAGGATTTCCTGGACATAGTTCGGGGCAGGGGGATGAAAGTACCCCTCCCAAGTTTGGGCGGGGAACGGGAGGAGTAAGGATGTCGGGAGTGTCACAAGAGAGCCCGTCAAGAGGAGGCTCGGCTTCTGCAGCACGCGGACCCTGCGGGTATTGCGGAAAATTAAACCACTCGGAGGACAATTGCTGGAAGAAAGGAGGAAAATGCTTGCGCTGTGGAAGTGCCGAACATCAGATTGCTAACTGTCCAACTCGCCTGCTTGAGCGGAGAGGGACTCTGCCACCAACCACGACCCACCCTGACCAGTCGAAGGGGGACAAGGATGGATCGAAAGTGTCCTCTCGGGTGTACTCCTTAGAACAACATCAAGTCTTTGACCCATTAGAGGACGTGGAAGGTAAGAATTTAATGAACCTGGCCAGTGAAGGGGTACAGATCTGTTAGCTAAGTATGATGCTCAATTTAATCAGGAGAAGGAAGTATTAACATTTTTGTATCCCGGAGTAGCCAATGATAAGGAATTTCGAGGACGAAATTCTTTTAAGGGGAGAGAGTGTGAGAACCCGTAAATTCCCTAATAATTTTCCTAGGGTTTTTTCCCTTTAATTGCATGTTTTCTGCATTTTCTGGCTTAGGAAATTTATCCTGGTGAATTTTATGAGTAAATGTAATTTGTAGATGATTTTTCTAGTATTGGATAGTTTTTGAAAAATTACGGATATATAACGGACGTGGGACCCACTAGTGCGAAAAGTTCGGGAAAATTCGGCCAATAAGGTTAAGTTTCGGATACTGGTTGAAATTTATCGGGCATTAAGAGATAAGTAGAGGTTGTGATGTGATTGATGTGAGAGGAAAAAAAGAAGGATAGGAATGCATTAATGGAGTGACAAGTGTCACATGGCCATTGGTTGTCTTTGTTGTCAACTATTCACTTTTTGACTTGTCTTACCAAGTGATTAAATATCTCAAAAAAAATCACCAAAATTCACTCTTTTTTTCTCCCTCTTGGTCGGCACTCTTGAGCAAAGGAAGGAAGAGAACTCTTCAAAATTTTAGCTACCATCTAGTGCAAATCATCCAAACCAATTGCTTAAATTTGTTTCTACTCCATAAAATCCCTCCATTTGGTGCTAGTAAGTGATTTTGTGGAAGTGTTCAAGGAAGCTAAGGTGTCCTACAACTCTCCCTCTCTTGTGTTCTAGGTAAGTGGTGTTTGAACTTCCTCCTACACTTAATGAAGCTTGAGTTGTGCTTAGTGGAAGCTAAAGTGATGACATTTGTGATTTATTTCTTGCTTTTGGATGAAATGATGAAGTTTTCAATTTAATGGTGTATTTTCTGGTTTAATGTGTCATGATGTTGTGGTTATCTATGATGGTTGGTAATGAAGGGTAATGACTCTAGTAGGTGTACATGATTGGTAATTGCAAGCAATTTTGGGTTTGGAAGGAATTTGAGAAAGTTAGGGTTTTATATCCCCAATTCTGTCCGGTTTTGTATCTCATGGTGAGAGGCCGAATTGGCCTTGGCTTAAAACATGAAAGTTGTAGGTATTGATGTGTTTGAGGTGCCTGTAAAATTTCAGGTTCATCGGACTTGTGTAGAGTGAGAAAAGTCGATTTTACTGTTGCTGTTCTGGGTTCTTCAGGATGGCCGAACTGCGCCTGTAATTGGCTGTTTTGACTGGAATTTCTTTGGATTTGGTTATTTAGGTCTTCTTATGAAATGTATCTTGATGTCTTAGCTACCATATGACTTTGGAATCAATGAATTTGGACTTGTATAGACTGAGTTGGACTAATTACAGCATAGTGTAATTTGTAAACCTGCAATTAAGGTTCTGGTTTGGTATTTTGCATATTTGACCTAGTTGTGCTAGGATTTGGATTGAGTGGCCTTCTACATTGTCGTAGCCCTGTCTTTTAGCTTCGATATGGTGGGTCTTGCACCCTCATCCGATAAGCGTAGCGCAATTTGTGCCATTACCGCATAATGAGGACAAAACTGTTTTTGTTGTTAGGGCCAAGTTAGTTACATTTCCTGATTTTCTGGTTTGCTATAATGCTTATATATGCATATGAAACCCTATTGGGGTTGTGATTGGCATGGGTTTATGACTCGTTATCGAGTCTCATTGTATTTGTTTGTATGTTTTAGGACGTGACGGGGGTTCACGACGTCCTTTTAACGACGGTGCATGAAACATCACCTACTTGATTGGTGAGTATACTACTCACTTGAATGTTTATAATGTGGCTTTGCTATATGTGATTGTGATGCCTTGAAGGCTTGTTTGGCTATTGGAAATGATTAAGGTGAGGGTGTACTTGACCGCCCTCATCCTTTTATCTTGTTAATGCCTGTTTACCGTTTCACTGTAATACTGCACTTGCTATATGAGATATTGAATTCCATTCATGGGAAACTGTTTGGGTGTCGGTTGGACGAGTATCCAACGGCCCTACTGTACTACTGAGCTCGACCCTGTTGGTAGTCAATTGAATCGAGCCAGCGAGGGCTTGGTCGTGAAAATTGACTAGCCACGGGGACTGAAATGGGAATCTTGTGGTAATGAGACCCTTGGTTCCGGTGTACTCGAGTATCACCTAAAGCTACTGCTTGGAGTGCGGGCCCGGTTGGGGTATGTTGGGTGGAAGGAATGGAAGTGAAGTGAGGTCTACGGTCGGGTATTCTTAAACATTGACGGAGGGTCAATGAGGTTGGATCAAGAATGTAAGCGTGGAAATGGGCTCTTGAGAGCCGTCCGTATCCTTTTTACTGATTTGTTTTATTCCTTAGTTGTGTACTTGAAATGAAAGGTTATGCTTAAGTGATCTTTGTTGCTTATGTGGTAGTATATCACTGGGCTTAAGCTCATTCCAGAGCTTGATCAAGTAACAGTTGACACTCCGTCAACTTTTAAGTAGGTAACCAATCCAGTAGAACACCACTTACACGACTCTCCGTCCACCGTTCACCCCCTACTGGGCCCAAAATCCTCAATAAACACGTGTGGTAATACTCGAGTATACCGTTTAGCCGAGGAGATATCACTCCACTCGACAAAACAAGAGACCCAGGGTTCGTTACCCAATCGACCAAGCCCTTGCCGGCTCGAC
This sequence comes from Coffea arabica, assembly GCF_036785885.1. Taxonomy (NCBI): domain Eukaryota; kingdom Viridiplantae; phylum Streptophyta; class Magnoliopsida; order Gentianales; family Rubiaceae; genus Coffea; species Coffea arabica. The sequence continues at coordinate 16,846,338 of NC_092318.1, read as the reverse complement.
TCAAGTAACTTGCCGCAGGGTTTCTGGAATTCCAGGAAGTGCGCGCACCATAAACAAGTATATCAAGTCAATTGCAACAATAAACAAGTATATCACGTAAGGGCAAGTGCGATAAAGTACACTCTTGCCCTAACAATTCACGTATATAACATGTACTCATATTGGTCACGTATCAAGTTCAAGTATCTAGTGCAATTCGGTATTTGAAAGCACTCACCAAAAGATATAGTGCTTCAATTATTCACGTTCAATTACACTCCAGGCTTGGAGTCCAGATCTGCGATAAAAATTCCAGTTTGAGAACTTTGAAACACGAGTCGAATTCGAAACGTTAACATTCCATTCATTAAAAATCGACCAATTGAAATTCATTTGAAAGACACTCGCGAAACACTTGCTCGCTTTTCAAATCATAAGGTTTTGTAGCATAAATACTTGGAAATAACACTTGAGTTGAAAGTACATGGAAATACAAGTTTACATTGGCCATTAAGTCTTTTCCTCAAGGTACGAGCTCGACCAAGTCTTAACATATAACACTCAAGAAACATAGTAGCAAAGGTCTTTACTAGTTCAAGTGATAAATACTTAACCTTCACTCAAGTCGCTAATATAGTTTTCTAGTCCTCGAGTAAAAATTCGGGCAGCATGCCCTTTGTGTTTACCTAATTTTCCAGCCTTTTAGGCTTCATTGTTTTTCTCAAACACAACCCAACATTATACATATCAGCAATTCATGTCAAGAGCCGTTCCATAGGCTCACAATATCATAATAACAAGAATCGTATTAAGTACAAGTGCAGAAATTCAATTTAGTTCAAAACAGATTTGACGTACAAATGCGGAAATAACATATCCGAGGCTACGCTTATCGGATTAAAATGAAACCTATGCCGTTTCGAAGCTAAGATACAGAGCTACAATATTCATGAAGGTCACTTAGTCCAGTTTCTAATGTAACTTGGTCAAATTCTCGAATTACTAAACCAGAAACTAATTCGTCGGCTGTTTAAACGCAGAACACTGTAATGAACATAACTCAGTGTACAAAAATCCAATTCAGGTGTTCTTAGAGGAATTTTAAAGCTACTTCAGAACACTACAACTTTCATGAAGAGCACTCAGTCAAATTTTCAATGTAACCTGATCAAATTCCCAACTCATGTAACCTGGTTTCAACTATTCGGCTAATCAGCCGCATTTCACTCACATGACCATATCTCAGTCTACCAAGATCCAATTAAGGTGTTCTTGGAGGCGTTACGAAGCTAAGACAGGGTAATAAAACTTTCATGTTTCGGTGAAAGGCTAAATCTAAACGGATCATAGTGAATAAACTCAATCAAAAGGACTGAACTGTCCACGCGGAATTCTGGAAAGTGACCTAGATCAGCGAGGGTATTTTCGTCTTTTCACAAGCTACGATGCTCCAAATGAGCTGAAATTTTGTGGGCACCTATAAAATACCATTCTGAACAACTTTCATGTTTTGACCAAAGGCCAATTAGGCCTCTAACATAGGGCTACAAAAACGGGCAGAATGGAAGAACAATTTTCCAGATTTCTGGGATTTTCAGTTTTTAATGTAACTTTCCTCAATTTCTTGTTCTAATCACTACCAAAACCCTTTATATAACCTTAATTACAACATATGTGAGTCACACATCAAGTTTGGCAGCAAATCCCCAAAACCCTGATTTGATTATTTCATCCAATAATCATCACAATCACTTGCTCATCTTGAAATCAAGCCAAAACTTAAGCTAAATAACATCTTAACACAAGATTTAAAAGATCAAGGACCATGATCAGATTGAATACCTCAAAAACAAGGCTTGGATGAGTGATAGTTCACTTCCTTTGAAATTTCTTGGTTCCTTAGCTTCCCAAGCTTCCAAACTTGCAATCAATCGGTTTAGATTTCTAGCTTAGCACTTGGTTGGTGTGAATCAAGAAGGAATGTGGTTGCTCAAGCTCTCACTTCTCTCTCTCTCTTGGTCGGCTGGAATGATGCAGAAATGGAAGGAAATGAAGCTAAGTTTGTCTTATAAGAAGATGGAAAGATAAGAATTAATTCTAGCCACAAGTTTGGCTAACACTTGGTTTAATCTCAACCACAAAATTTTCTCTTTCTTCCTTGCATTTGAGCCACACATTCGGTCAAGCTATCATCATGAGGGGGAAGATATTTTGCTCAATTAGTAATGAGCTTATACAGTAAGAAAGTGGTGGTCAAGTGGTGCGTTCAAACGGTAGTGCGCGGGACCCGCCGGTTGGCGCCGTTTTTCTTAAAACTCACATACTAGGGTTTTTACTTCCCATTCACTAACCTTATATCATTGCTACTACTCACATATTATTTCTCACTTAAAAGTCACTTTTAATCTCCAAATTTAATCCTTACTTTGTACCGAAAATTCATCCGGTGAAAAATTGCGAAAACCCTAATTTTACTCCGATCTTAAAACCAAAGGTGAAAACCTACTTTCTAGGTTTATTTACACTTATCGTGGAATAAATGGGGTAGCAAGCCTTAATAAAAATAATAATTTCCAAATAAAGGGACATTTTTAAAATAACATGAGGGATTTTCCAATTCCATAAATTGAATTTAGAGTTTCTATTAAAAGATGAGATATTGAAGGAAACCAGTTAATCACAAGTAAACTAGGGTTTTTTTGATTAAAATTTTAGGGTTTCTAATCTTTTTAAAACAAAATAAGGTTTTAAATCAAACCCAAAGAAATACACTTTAGTATCTTATTTACAAACAATCTCCTAATTTTCGGGGCGTCACACTCTCCCCTCCTTAAAAGAATTTCGTCCTCGAAATTCATACATGCACCTCGAAATAATGTAGGGTATTTTCCTTATATATTCATTTCCAGCTCTCAGGTTTCACTATAGTCAATATTTGGTTAAACAATAGTAAACACGAATCGTACCTTCTACTATCTCCAATGGTTCAGGTAAAGCCTGTTGATCCAGGGAGTACATTCTAGCTGGCACTCTTGACTTAGACCCTTCTAAATCATAGGCAATATAACACATTTAATCAAAACAAGTCGCATAACTTATAGAGCATTAATCTTACGTATCACTCAGGTACTACACTTAATCAAGGCTCGTAACACGTGGATAAGAAGGATCCCAAATCCCATGAATATCTTCAATATATTTCACGTCCATACTATTCACATTCCCCGTGCCTTTGCTTTCACAATCCAAATTTATCTCAATATTACGTGAGATCTCAGCTTATCGTGAAGGTGTCACTCTTTGGTATTCGGGGACAAGAATCCACAATAAGGTAATTCACAACTCGAGCCGGCCGGTCCCAAGAGTAAATCACCCGTATTAGAGATTCCTACCCAGCATACATATCTAAAATCTCCAACAATAGACAATCATTCCACACTTAACAAGTCAATCCCCACAGTCCGAGAACCTTCTCCCGGCACGAGCTCAATAGGAGCTCTGATACCATCTGTGACGACCCCACCTCCACCTAAGGCGTACCAAAGGGTTCGGCGGACCGCCTGCCCAGCTCTCGCCAGGACTCACTCACTATCTCAATCGAGTCATGTACACACATCCATGAACCATAAATAACATTCACAATTCAAGCTTATAATTTACATTGATAGAAATCGAGGTACAAAGCCTCAATACACCAAACTAGTTCAAAATGTATACAATCCAAGTACAACATGTTCCATTCGAGGAATAGCGCGAGTACAAGTCAAAAGTCAAAACAATTTCAAGAGCAACTAGACTACGCTAGTCTGTTCACGACTCACGCCTCACTCGTATTCCTGTAAGGAAAACAAATAGCGTGGAATGAGCTAAAAGCCCAGTGAGGTTTCAAATAACAAATTGCCCATTTTAAAAGTATGAATATCCATGTAGCAAGTTAACGGCATCAAAACTCATAAGAGTGGACAATAATATTTCAAGTAGCAAATTTCCAAATGAGCACGTATAAAGTGCTTTTCGATTTTCAAAAGGAACAGCAATCCAATAAGCAATAATCACTTTCAAGTATAAGGATACGGAAGGCTCTCAGGAGCCAAATTTCCATTGCATCTCCAGAGCTTGATCAAGTAACAGTTGACACTCCGTCAACTTTTAAGTAGGTAACCAATCCAGTAGAACACCACTTACACGACTCTCCGTCCACCGTTCACCCCCTACTGGGCCCAAAATCCTCAATAAACACGTGTGGTAATACTCGAGTATACCGTTTAGCCGAGGAGATATCACTCCACTCGACAAAACAAGAGACCCAGGGTTCGTTACCCAATCGACCAAGCCCTTGCCGGCTCGACTCAAGTAACTTGCCGCAGGGTTTCTGGAATTCCAGGAAGTGCGCGCACCATAAACAAGTATATCAAGTCAATTGCAACAATAAACAAGTATATCACGTAAGGGCAAGTGCGATAAAGTACACTCTTGCCCTAACAATTCACGTATATAACATGTACTCATATTGGTCACGTATCAAGTTCAAGTATCTAGTGCAATTCGGTATTTGAAAGCACTCACCAAAAGATATAGTGCTTCAATTATTCACGTTCAATTACACTCCAGGCTTGGAGTCCAGATCTGCGATAAAAATTCCAGTTTGAGAACTTTGAAACACGAGTCGAATTCGAAACGTTAACATTCCATTCATTAAAAATCGACCAATTGAAATTCATTTGAAAGACACTCGCGAAACACTTGCTCGCTTTTCAAATCATAAGGTTTTGTAGCATAAATACTTGGAAATAACACTTGAGTTGAAAGTACATGGAAATACAAGTTTACATTGGCCATTAAGTCTTTTCCTCAAGGTACGAGCTCGACCAAGTCTTAACATATAACACTCAAGAAACATAGTAGCAAAGGTCTTTACTAGTTCAAGTGATAAATACTTAACCTTCACTCAAGTCGCTAATATAGTTTTCTAGTCCTCGAGTAAAAATTCGGGCAGCATGCCCTTTGTGTTTACCTAATTTTCCAGCCTTTTAGGCTTCATTGTTTTTCTCAAACACAACCCAACATTATACATATCAGCAATTCATGTCAAGAGCCGTTCCATAGGCTCACAATATCATAATAACAAGAATCATATTAAGTACAAGTGCAGAAATTCAATTTAGTTCAAAACAGATTTGACGTACAAATGCGGAAATAACATATCCGAGGCTACGCTTATCGGATTAAAATGAAACCTATGCCGTTTCGAAGCTAAGATACAGAGCTACAATATTCATGAAGGTCACTTAGTCCAGTTTCTAATGTAACTTGGTCAAATTCTCGAATTACTAAACCAGAAACTAATTCGTCGGCTGTTTAAACGTAGAACACTGTAATGAACATAACTCAGTGTACAAAAATCCAATTCAGGTGTTCTTAGAGGAATTTTAAAGCTACTTCAGAACACTACAACTTTCATGAAGAGCACTCAGTCAAATTTTCAATGTAACCTGATCAAATTCCCAACTCATGTAACCTGGTTTCAACTATTCGGCTAATCAGCCGCATTTCACTCACATGACCATATCTCAGTCTACCAAGATCCAATTAAGGTGTTCTTGGAGGCGTTACGAAGCTAAGACAGGGTAATAAAACTTTCATGTTTCGGTGAAAGGCTAAATCTAAACGGATCATAGTGAATAAACTCAATCAAAAGGACTGAACTGTCCACGCGGAATTCTGGAAAGTGACCTAGATCAGCGAGGGTATTTTCGTCTTTTCACAAGCTACGATGCTCCAAAATATATTTGCAGCCCTACACTACCCTGACGAACGGCAGGTGACTTTTGCCGTGTTCCAGCTTGAGGGGGCAGCCCGTTAATTCGGCAGAAGTGGGAACGAGAACAGACACCTAGGACTTGGGTGAACTTCATCAGAGAGTTCAATGCGAAGTTTTTCCCTCCTCTAGTTCAGGAGAGGAAGGAAGACGAGTTCATTCGACTCCGCCAAGGAGCCCAAACTGTGGCGGAATATGAGAGTCAATTCACCCGCCTATCCAAATTTGCGCCCGAACTCATCATGACCGAGCAACGAAGAATACGGTGATTTGTCCAGGGCCTGAACGTAGAAATCCAGAAAGACCTCGCGGCAGCCCAAATTAACGCCTTCAGCGAAGCAGTGGAGAAGGCACAACGAGTAGAGAATGCTAGGCTCCAGGTGAAAAACTTCCAGGCGAAAAAGAGAGGATTTCCTGGACATAGTTCGGGGCAGGGGGATGAAAGTACCCCTCCCAAGTTTGGGCGGGGAACGGGAGGAGTAAGGATGTCGGGAGTGTCACAAGAGAGCCCGTCAAGAGGAGGCTCGGCTTCTGCAGCACGCGGACCCTGCGGGTATTGCGGAAAATTAAACCACTCGGAGGACAATTGCTGGAAGAAAGGAGGAAAATGCTTGCGCTGTGGAAGTGCCGAACATCAGATTGCTAACTGTCCAACTCGCCTGCTTGAGCGGAGAGGGACTCTGCCACCAACCACGACCCACCCTGACCAGTCGAAGGGGGACAAGGATGGATCGAAAGTGTCCTCTCGGGTGTACTCCTTAGAACAACATCAAGTCTTTGACCCATTAGAGGACGTGGAAGGTAAGAATTTAATGAACCTGGCCAGTGAAGGGGTACAGATCTGTTAGCTAAGTATGATGCTCAATTTAATCAGGAGAAGGAAGTATTAACATTTTTGTATCCCGGAGTAGCCAATGATAAGGAATTTCGAGGACGAAATTCTTTTAAGGGGAGAGAGTGTGAGAACCCGTAAATTCCCTAATAATTTTCCTAGGGTTTTTTCCCTTTAATTGCATGTTTTCTGCATTTTCTGGCTTAGGAAATTTATCCTGGTGAATTTTATGAGTAAATGTAATTTGTAGATGATTTTTCTAGTATTGGATAGTTTTTGAAAAATTACGGATATATAACGGACGTGGGACCCACTAGTGCGAAAAGTTCGGGAAAATTCGGCCAATAAGGTTAAGTTTCGGATACTGGTTGAAATTTATCGGGCATTAAGAGATAAGTAGAGGTTGTGATGTGATTGATGTGAGAGGAAAAAAAGAAGGATAGGAATGCATTAATGGAGTGACAAGTGTCACATGGCCATTGGTTGTCTTTGTTGTCAACTATTCACTTTTTGACTTGTCTTACCAAGTGATTAAATATCTCAAAAAAAATCACCAAAATTCACTCTTTTTTTCTCCCTCTTGGTCGGCACTCTTGAGCAAAGGAAGGAAGAGAACTCTTCAAAATTTTAGCTACCATCTAGTGCAAATCATCCAAACCAATTGCTTAAATTTGTTTCTACTCCATAAAATCCCTCCATTTGGTGCTAGTAAGTGATTTTGTGGAAGTGTTCAAGGAAGCTAAGGTGTCCTACAACTCTCCCTCTCTTGTGTTCTAGGTAAGTGGTGTTTGAACTTCCTCCTACACTTAATGAAGCTTGAGTTGTGCTTAGTGGAAGCTAAAGTGATGACATTTGTGATTTATTTCTTGCTTTTGGATGAAATGATGAAGTTTTCAATTTAATGGTGTATTTTCTGGTTTAATGTGTCATGATGTTGTGGTTATCTATGATGGTTGGTAATGAAGGGTAATGACTCTAGTAGGTGTACATGATTGGTAATTGCAAGCAATTTTGGGTTTGGAAGGAATTTGAGAAAGTTAGGGTTTTATATCCCCAATTCTGTCCGGTTTTGTATCTCATGGTGAGAGGCCGAATTGGCCTTGGCTTAAAACATGAAAGTTGTAGGTATTGATGTGTTTGAGGTGCCTGTAAAATTTCAGGTTCATCGGACTTGTGTAGAGTGAGAAAAGTCGATTTTACTGTTGCTGTTCTGGGTTCTTCAGGATGGCCGAACTGCGCCTGTAATTGGCTGTTTTGACTGGAATTTCTTTGGATTTGGTTATTTAGGTCTTCTTATGAAATGTATCTTGATGTCTTAGCTACCATATGACTTTGGAATCAATGAATTTGGACTTGTATAGACTGAGTTGGACTAATTACAGCATAGTGTAATTTGTAAACCTGCAATTAAGGTTCTGGTTTGGTATTTTGCATATTTGACCTAGTTGTGCTAGGATTTGGATTGAGTGGCCTTCTACATTGTCGTAGCCCTGTCTTTTAGCTTCGATATGGTGGGTCTTGCACCCTCATCCGATAAGCGTAGCGCAATTTGTGCCATTACCGCATAATGAGGACAAAACTGTTTTTGTTGTTAGGGCCAAGTTAGTTACATTTCCTGATTTTCTGGTTTGCTATAATGCTTATATATGCATATGAAACCCTATTGGGGTTGTGATTGGCATGGGTTTATGACTCGTTATCGAGTCTCATTGTATTTGTTTGTATGTTTTAGGACGTGACGGGGGTTCACGACGTCCTTTTAACGACGGTGCATGAAACATCACCTACTTGATTGGTGAGTATACTACTCACTTGAATGTTTATAATGTGGCTTTGCTATATGTGATTGTGATGCCTTGAAGGCTTGTTTGGCTATTGGAAATGATTAAGGTGAGGGTGTACTTGACCGCCCTCATCCTTTTATCTTGTTAATGCCTGTTTACCGTTTCACTGTAATACTGCACTTGCTATATGAGATATTGAATTCCATTCATGGGAAACTGTTTGGGTGTCGGTTGGACGAGTATCCAACGGCCCTACTGTACTACTGAGCTCGACCCTGTTGGTAGTCAATTGAATCGAGCCAGCGAGGGCTTGGTCGTGAAAATTGACTAGCCACGGGGACTGAAATGGGAATCTTGTGGTAATGAGACCCTTGGTTCCGGTGTACTCGAGTATCACCTAAAGCTACTGCTTGGAGTGCGGGCCCGGTTGGGGTATGTTGGGTGGAAGGAATGGAAGTGAAGTGAGGTCTACGGTCGGGTATTCTTAAACATTGACGGAGGGTCAATGAGGTTGGATCAAGAATGTAAGCGTGGAAATGGGCTCTTGAGAGCCGTCCGTATCCTTTTTACTGATTTGTTTTATTCCTTAGTTGTGTACTTGAAATGAAAGGTTATGCTTAAGTGATCTTTGTTGCTTATGTGGTAGTATATCACTGGGCTTAAGCTCATTCCGTTCCATTTGTTTTCCTTACAGGGATATAATTACTTTTGGGATTGGATTGGATAGTCGATTGCCAAGTTGAGCTAGTGTGAATGTCTTTTGTTTAGCTCTTTGAATGAAACCCTAATGTGTATTGGGTTCAATGACTTTTGATTGGCAATCCGAACATGTATATCCATGATGAATAGTTTTTGACATGCCAATTTGGTTGTAAATGTTGAATTGCAATGTATTAATGTTTGGTGGGATTTCAGATTCTACTATTCCAGGCACTATTCATCGTTTTGGTTTTTTTTTTTATATTTTGTTATTTTGGTTCTTGTGGCTTGTTCGAGCGCGCTTTTACTTTCCCGAAACGTTTTAGATCGCGTGTTACTGCTCGTTAGTCCTGGCGAGAGCTGGGCAGGCAGTCCGCTAACCCCTTTGGTTCGCCTTAGGGGAAGGTGGGGCTGTTACAAGTGGTATCAGAGCCACTTCGCGTGGTCTCTGCGCGGAGTGAGACTGGGCCAAGTGGTGTTGTGGTCCTAATTTCATGAATGTGTCTAAGTGCTCGTTTGAACATAAGTTATGAACCGGGCATGTGATAAGTGTACGAATCATTATCGTGGGACTCGAGGAAGTTAGGTATGTATGTCGGGTAGGAATCTTTAATAAGGATGGTTTACTCTTGGGACCGGCCGGCTCGAGTTGTGAATTATCTTAGATGGGATTCTTGCGCCCGGATACGAAAGAATGAGGGCCTAGGATAGAAAGGATTTGGTGAACTAGAAAGGCCATTCCTCGGTGGATCGTCTATGTTTGTACTTGACTTAACTGGCTGTATATATGTGTGTGGCTTGATCTTGCTTGGCTTGTATATATACGTTTGTGCTCATGTTTGGACTGTATAAATATGTGTTACATAAAAGTTTTGAGTGTTACTTACATGCATCGTGCTTATTTTGGTTTAGTATTATTGCCTAGACCAAGTAAAACTCATGGAAGGTACACGGAGTGGTGGGGGACGTGGGCGCGGAACTAGACAACCCACACCGGTTAGGGGTACGGGGGAAACCTCTACTGGACCCAATCTGGAACCGCAAGTAAACCCTAATGTGCAAATAGCTGCTGCTATGCAACAAATGACAGACTTGCTAGCACAAGTGCTGCAGCAACAGGGCCAAAACCCAAACCCTAACCCTGGAAACCCTGGTAACCATATCGAGAGCGAAGACAGAGCTCTCGAACGATTCCAAAAGTTCGCTCCGCCAAAGTTTGTTGGGGGAACCGACCCAGACGTTGCCGAAAGATGGCTTGAAAAGATGGTGGATATATTTGCAGCCCTACACTACCCTGACGAACGGCAGGTGACTTTTACCGTGTTCCAGCTTGAGGGGGCAGCCCGTTAATTCGGCAGAAGTGGGAACGAGAACAGACACCTAGGACTTGGGTGAACTTCATCAGAGAGTTCAGTGCGAAGTTTTTCCCTCCTCTAGTTCAGGAGAGGAAGGAAGACGAGTTCATTCGACTCCGCCAAGGAGCCCAAACTGTGGCGGAATATGAGAGTCAATTCACCCGCCTATCCAAATTTGCGCCCGAACTCATCATGACCGAGCAACGAAGAATACGGCGATTTGTCCAGGGCCTGAACGTAGAAATCCAGAAAGACCTCGCGGCAGCCCAAATTAACGCCTTCAGCGAAGCAGTGGAGAAGGCACAACGAGTAGAGAATGCTAGGCTCCAGGTGAAAAACTTCCAGGCGAAAAAGAGAGGATTTCCTGGACATAGTTCGGGGCAGGGGGATGAAAGTACCCCTCCCAAGTTTGGGCGGGGAACGGGAGGAGTAAGGATGCCGGGAGTGTCACAAGAGAGCCCGTCAAGAGGAGGCTCGGCTTCTGCAGCACGCGGACCCTGCGGGTATTGCGGAAAATTAAACCACTCGGAGGACAATTGCTGGAAGAAAGGAGGAAAATGCTTGCGCTGTGGAAGTGCCGAACATCAGATTGCTAACTGTCCAACTCGCCTGCTTGAGCGGAGAGGGACTCTGCCACCAACCACGACCCACCCTGACCAGTCGAAGGGGGACAAGGATGGATCGAAAGTGTCCTCTCGGGTGTACTCCTTAGAACAACATCAAGTCTTTGACCCATTAGAGGACGTGGAAGGTAAGAATTTAATGAACCTGGCCAGTGAAGGGGTACAGATCTGTTAGCTAAGTATGATGCTCAATTTAATCAGGAGAAGGAAGTATTAACATTTTTGTATCCCGGAGTAGCCAATGATAAGGAATTTCGAGGACGAAATTCTTTTAAGGGGAGAGAGTGTGAGAACCCGTAAATTCCCTAATAATTTTCCTAGGGTTTTTTCCCTTTAATTGCATGTTTTCTGCATTTTCTGGCTTAGGAAATTTATCCTGGTGAATTTTATGAGTAAATGTAATTTGTAGATGATTTTTCTAGTATTGGATAGTTTTTGAAAAATTACGGATATATAACGGACGTGGGACCCACTAGTGCGAAAAGTTCGGGAAAATTCGGCCAATAAGGTTAAGTTTCGGATACTGGTTGAAATTTATCGGGCATTAAGAGATAAGTAGAGGTTGTGATGTGATTGATGTGAGAGGAAAAAAAGAAGGATAGGAATGCATTAATGGAGTGACAAGTGTCACATGGCCATTGGTTGTCTTTGTTGTCAACTATTCACTTTTTGACTTGTCTTACCAAGTGATTAAATATCTCAAAAAAAATCACCAAAATTCACTCTTTTTTTCTCCCTCTTGGTCGGCACTCTTGAGCAAAGGAAGGAAGAGAACTCTTCAAAATTTTAGCTACCATCTAGTGCAAATCATCCAAACCAATTGCTTAAATTTGTTTCTACTCCATAAAATCCCTCCATTTGGTGCTAGTAAGTGATTTTGTGGAAGTGTTCAAGGAAGCTAAGGTGTCCTACAACTCTCCCTCTCTTGTGTTCTAGGTAAGTGGTGTTTGAACTTCCTCCTACACTTAATGAAGCTTGAGTTGTGCTTAGTGGAAGCTAAAGTGATGACATTTGTGATTTATTTCTTGCTTTTGGATGAAATGATGAAGTTTTCAATTTAATGGTGTATTTTCTGGTTTAATGTGTCATGATGTTGTGGTTATCTATGATGGTTGGTAATGAAGGGTAATGACTCTAGTAGGTGTACATGATTGGTAATTGCAAGCAATTTTGGGTTTGGAAGGAATTTGAGAAAGTTAGGGTTTTATATCCCCAATTCTGTCCGGTTTTGTATCTCATGGTGAGAGGCCGAATTGGCCTTGGCTTAAAACATGAAAGTTGTAGGTATTGATGTGTTTGAGGTGCCTGTAAAATTTCAGGTTCATCGGACTTGTGTAGAGTGAGAAAAGTCGATTTTACTGTTGCTGTTCTGGGTTCTTCAGGATGGCCGAACTGCGCCTGTAATTGGCTGTTTTGACTGGAATTTCTTTGGATTTGGTTATTTAGGTCTTCTTATGAAATGTATCTTGATGTCTTAGCTACCATATGACTTTGGAATCAATGAATTTGGACTTGTATAGACTGAGTTGGACTAATTACAGCATAGTGTAATTTGTAAACCTGCAATTAAGGTTCTGGTTTGGTATTTTGCATATTTGACCTAGTTGTGCTAGGATTTGGATTGAGTGGCCTTCTACATTGTCGTAGCCCTGTCTTTTAGCTTCGATATGGTGGGTCTTGCACCCTCATCCGATAAGCGTAGCGCAATTTGTGCCATTACCGCATAATGAGGACAAAACTGTTTTTGTTGTTAGGGCCAAGTTAGTTACATTTCCTGATTTTCTGGTTTGCTATAATGCTTATATATGCATATGAAACCCTATTGGGGTTGTGATTGGCATGGGTTTATGACTCGTTATCGAGTCTCATTGTATTTGTTTGTATGTTTTAGGACGTGACGGGGGTTCACGACGTCCTTTTAACGACGGTGCATGAAACATCACCTACTTGATTGGTGAGTATACTACTCACTTGAATGTTTATAATGTGGCTTTGCTATATGTGATTGTGATGCCTTGAAGGCTTGTTTGGCTATTGGAAATGATTAAGGTGAGGGTGTACTTGACCGCCCTCATCCTTTTATCTTGTTAATGCCTGTTTACCGTTTCACTGTAATACTGCACTTGCTATATGAGATATTGAATTCCATTCATGGGAAACTGTTTGGGTGTCGGTTGGACGAGTATCCAACGGCCCTACTGTACTACTGAGCTCGACCCTGTTGGTAGTCAATTGAATCGAGCCAGCGAGGGCTTGGTCGTGAAAATTGACTAGCCACGGGGACTGAAATGGGAATCTTGTGGTAATGAGACCCTTGGTTCCGGTGTACTCGAGTATCACCTAAAGCTACTGCTTGGAGTGCGGGCCCGGTTGGGGTATGTTGGGTGGAAGGAATGGAAGTGAAGTGAGGTCTACGGTCGGGTATTCTTAAACATTGACGGAGGGTCAATGAGGTTGGATCAAGAATGTAAGCGTGGAAATGGGCTCTTGAGAGCCGTCCGTATCCTTTTTACTGATTTGTTTTATTCCTTAGTTGTGTACTTGAAATGAAAGGTTATGCTTAAGTGATCTTTGTTGCTTATGTGGTAGTATATCACTGGGCTTAAGCTCATTCCGTTCCATTTGTTTTCCTTACAGGGATATAATTACTTTTGGGATTGGATTGGATAGTCGATTGCCAAGTTGAGCTAGTGTGAATGTCTTTTGTTTAGCTCTTTGAATGAAACCCTAATGTGTATTGGGTTCAATGACTTTTGATTGGCAATCCGAACATGTATATCCATGATGAATAGTTTTTGACATGCCAATTTGGTTGTAAATGTTGAATTGCAATGTATTAATGTTTGGTGGGATTTCAGATTCTACTATTCCAGGCACTATTCATCGTTTTGGTTTTTTTTTTTATATTTTGTTATTTTGGTTCTTGTGGCTTGTTCGAGCGCGCTTTTACTTTCCCGAAACGTTTTAGATCGCGTGTTACTGCTCGTTAGTCCTGGCGAGAGCTGGGCAGGCAGTCCGCTAACCCCTTTGGTTCGCCTTAGGGGAAGGTGGGGCTGTTACAAGTGGTATCAGAGCCACTTCGCGTGGTCTCTGCGCGGAGTGAGACTGGGCCAAGTGGTGTTGTGGTCCTAATTTCATGAATGTGTCTAAGTGCTCGTTTGAACATAAGTTATGAACCGGGCATGTGATAAGTGTACGAATCATTATCGTGGGACTCGAGGAAGTTAGGTATGTATGTCGGGTAGGAATCTTTAATAAGGATGGTTTACTCTTGGGACCGGCCGGCTCGAGTTGTGAATTATCTTAGATGGGATTCTTGCGCCCGGATACGAAAGAATGAGGGCCTAGGATAGAAAGGATTTGGTGAACTAGAAAGGCCATTCCTCGGTGGATCGTCTATGTTTGTACTTGACTTAACGGGCTGTATATATGTGTGTGGCTTGATCTTGCTTGGCTTGTATATATACGTTTGTGCTCATGTTTGGACTGTATAAATATGTGTTACATAAAAGTTTTGAGTGTTACTTACATGCATCGTGCTTATTTTGGTTTAGTATTATTGCCTAGACCAAGTAAAACTCATGGAAGGTACACGGAGTGGTGGGGGACGTGGGCGCGGAACTAGACAACCCACACCGGTTAGGGGTACGGGGGAAACCTCTACTGGACCCAATCTGGAACCGCAAGTAAACCCTAATGTGCAAATAGCTGCTGCTATGCAACAAATGACAGACTTGCTAGCACAAGTGCTGCAGCAACAGGGCCAAAACCCAAACCCTAACCCTGGAAACCCTGGTAACCATATCGAGAGCGAAGACAGAGCTCTCGAACGATTCCAAAAGTTCGCTCCGCCAAAGTTTGTTGGGGGAACCGACCCAGACGTTGCCGAAAGATGGCTTGAAAAGATGGTGGATATATTTGCAGCCCTACACTACCCTGACGAACGGCAGGTGACTTTTACCGTGTTCCAGCTTGAGGGGGCAGCCCGTTAATTCGGCAGAAGTGGGAACGAGAACAGACACCTAGGACTTGGGTGAACTTCATCAGAGAGTTCAGTGCGAAGTTTTTCCCTCCTCTAGTTCAGGAGAGGAAGGAAGACGAGTTCATTCGACTCCGCCAAGGAGCCCAAACTGTGGCGGAATATGAGAGTCAATTCACCCGCCTATCCAAATTTGCGCCCGAACTCATCATGACCGAGCAACGAAGAATACGGCGATTTGTCCAGGGCCTGAACGTAGAAATCCAGAAAGACCTCGCGGCAGCCCAAATTAACGCCTTCAGCGAAGCAGTGGAGAAGGCACAACGAGTAGAGAATGCTAGGCTCCAGGTGAAAAACTTCCAGGCGAAAAAGAGAGGATTTCCTGGACATAGTTCGGGGCAGGGGGATGAAAGTACCCCTCCCAAGTTTGGGCGGGGAACGGGAGGAGTAAGGATGCCGGGAGTGTCACAAGAGAGCCCGTCAAGAGGAGGCTCGGCTTCTGCAGCACGCGGACCCTGCGGGTATTGCGGAAAATTAAACCACTCGGAGGACAATTGCTGGAAGAAAGGAGGAAAATGCTTGCGCTGTGGAAGTGCCGAACATCAGATTGCTAACTGTCCAGCTCGCCTGCTTGAGCGGAGAGGGACTCTGCCACCAACCACGACCCACCCTGACCAGTCGAAGGGGGACAAGGATGGATCGAAAGTGTCCTCTCGGGTGTACTCCTTAGAACAACATCAAGTCTTTGACCCATTAGAGGACGTGGAAGGTAAGAATTTAATGAACCTGGCCAGTGAAGGGGTACAGATCTGTTAGCTAAGTATGATGCTCAATTTAATCAGGAGAAGGAAGTATTAACATTTTTGTATCCCGGAGTAGCCAATGATAAGGAATTTCGAGGACGAAATTCTTTTAAGGGGAGAGAGTGTGAGAACCCGTAAATTCCCTAATAATTTTCCTAGGGTTTTTTCCCTTTAATTGCATGTTTTCTGCATTTTCTGGCTTAGGAAATTTATCCTGGTGAATTTTATGAGTAAATGTAATTTGTAGATGATTTTTCTAGTATTGGATAGTTTTTGAAAAATTACGGATATATAACGGACGTGGGACCCACTAGTGCGAAAAGTTCGGGAAAATTCGGCCAATAAGGTTAAGTTTCGGATACTGGTTGAAATTTATCGGGCATTAAGAGATAAGTAGAGGTTGTGATGTGATTGATGTGAGAGGAAAAAAAGAAGGATAGGAATGCATTAATGGAGTGACAAGTGTCACATGGCCATTGGTTGTCTTTGTTGTCAACTATTCACTTTTTGACTTGTCTTACCAAGTGATTAAATATCTCAAAAAAAATCACCAAAATTCACTCTTTTTTTCTCCCTCTTGGTCGGCACTCTTGAGCAAAGGAAGGAAGAGAACTCTTCAAAATTTTAGCTACCATCTAGTGCAAATCATCCAAACCAATTGCTTAAATTTGTTTCTACTCCATAAAATCCCTCCATTTGGTGCTAGTAAGTGATTTTGTGGAAGTGTTCAAGGAAGCTAAGGTGTCCTACAACTCTCCCTCTCTTGTGTTCTAGGTAAGTGGTGTTTGAACTTCCTCCTACACTTAATGAAGCTTGAGTTGTGCTTAGTGGAAGCTAAAGTGATGACATTTGTGATTTATTTCTTGCTTTTGGATGAAATGATGAAGTTTTCAATTTAATGGTGTATTTTCTGGTTTAATGTGTCATGATGTTGTGGTTATCTATGATGGTTGGTAATGAAGGGTAATGACTCTAGTAGGTGTACATGATTGGTAATTGCAAGCAATTTTGGGTTTGGAAGGAATTTGAGAAAGTTAGGGTTTTATATCCCCAATTCTGTCCGGTTTTGTATCTCATGGTGAGAGGCCGAATTGGCCTTGGCTTAAAACATGAAAGTTGTAGGTATTGATGTGTTTGAGGTGCCTGTAAAATTTCAGGTTCATCGGACTTGTGTAGAGTGAGAAAAGTCGATTTTACTGTTGCTGTTCTGGGTTCTTCAGGATGGCCGAACTGCGCCTGTAATTGGCTGTTTTGACTGGAATTTCTTTGGATTTGGTTATTTAGGTCTTCTTATGAAATGTATCTTGATGTCTTAGCTACCATATGACTTTGGAATCAATGAATTTGGACTTGTATAGACTGAGTTGGACTAATTACAGCATAGTGTAATTTGTAAACCTGCAATTAAGGTTCTGGTTTGGTATTTTGCATATTTGACCTAGTTGTGCTAGGATTTGGATTGAGTGGCCTTCTACATTGTCGTAGCCCTGTCTTTTAGCTTCGATATGGTGGGTCTTGCACCCTCATCCGATAAGCGTAGCGCAATTTGTGCCATTACCGCATAATGAGGACAAAACTGTTTTTGTTGTTAGGGCCAAGTTAGTTACATTTCCTGATTTTCTGGTTTGCTATAATGCTTATATATGCATATGAAACCCTATTGGGGTTGTGATTGGCATGGGTTTATGACTCGTTATCGAGTCTCATTGTATTTGTTTGTATGTTTTAGGACGTGACGGGGGTTCACGACGTCCTTTTAACGACGGTGCATGAAACATCACCTACTTGATTGGTGAGTATACTACTCACTTGAATGTTTATAATGTGGCTTTGCTATATGTGATTGTGATGCCTTGAAGGCTTGTTTGGCTATTGGAAATGATTAAGGTGAGGGTGTACTTGACCGCCCTCATCCTTTTATCTTGTTAATGCCTGTTTACCGTTTCACTGTAATACTGCACTTGCTATATGAGATATTAAATTCCATTCATGGGAAACTGTTTGGGTGTCGGTTGGACGAGTATCCAACGGCCCTACTGTACTACTGAGCTCGACCCTGTTGGTAGTCAATTGAATCGAGCCAGCGAGGGCTTGGTCGTGAAAATTGACTAGCCACGGGGACTGAAATGGGAATCTTGTGGTAATGAGACCCTTGGTTCCGGTGTACTCGAGTATCACCTAAAGCTACTGCTTGGAGTGCGGGCCCGGTTGGGGTATGTTGGGTGGAAGGAATGGAAGTGAAGTGAGGTCTACGGTCGGGTATTCTTAAACATTGACGGAGGGTCAATGAGGTTGGATCAAGAATGTAAGCGTGGAAATGGGCTCTTGAGAGCCGTCCGTATCCTTTTTACTGATTTGTTTTATTCCTTAGTTGTGTACTTGAAATGAAAGGTTATGCTTAAGTGATCTTTGTTGCTTATGTGGTAGTATATCACTGGGCTTAAGCTCATTCCGTTCCATTTGTTTTCATCGTGCTTATTTTGGTTTAGTATTATTGCCTAGACCAAGTAAAACTCATGGAAGGTACACGGAGTGGTGGGGGACGTGGGTGCGGAACTAGACAACCCACACCGGTTAGGGGTACGGGGGAAACCTCTACTGGACCCAATCTGGAACCGCAAGTAAACCCTAATGTACAAATAACTACTGCTATGCAACAAATGACGGACTTGCTAGCACAAGTGGTGCAGCAACAGGGCCAAAACCCAAACCCTAACCCTGGAAACCCTGGTAACCATATCGAGAGCGAAGACAGAGCTCTCGAACGATTCCAAAAGTTCGCTCCGCCAAAGTTTGTTGGGGGACCCGACCTAGACGTTGCCGAAAGATGGCTTGAAAAGATGGTGGATATATTTGCAGCCCTACACTACCCTGACGAACGGCAGGTGACTTTTGCCGTGTTCCAGCTTGAGGGGGCAGCCCGTTCCTGGTGGAACGTAATTCGGCAGAAGTGGGAACGAGAACAGACACCTAGGACTTGGGTGAACTTCATCAGAGAGTTCAATGCGAAGTTTTTCCCTCCTCTAGTTCAGGAGAGGAAGGAAGACGAGTTCATTCGACTCCGCCAAGGAGCTCAAACTGTGGTGGAATATGAGAGCCAATTCACCCGCCTATCCAAATTTACGCCCGAACTCATCATGACCGAGCAACGAAGAATACGGCGATTTGTCCAGGGCCTGAACGTAGAAATCCAGAAAGACCTCACGACAGCCCAAATTAACGCCTTCAGCGAAGCAGTGGAGAAGACACAACGAGTAGAGAATGCTAGGCTCCAGGTGAAAAACTTCCAGGCGAAAAAGAGAGGATTTCCTGGACATAGTTCGGGGCAGGGGGATGAAAGTACCCCTCCCAAGTTTGGGCGGGGAACGGGAGGAGTAAGGGTGCCGGGAGTGTCACAAGAGAGCCCGTCAAGAGGAGGCTCGGCTTCTGCAGCACGCGGACCCTGCGGGTATTGCGGAAAATTAAACCACTCGGAGGACAATTGCTGGAAGAAAGGAGAAAAATGCTTGCGCTGTGGAAGTGCCGAACATCGGATTGCTAACTGTCCAACTCGCCTGCTTGAGCGGAGAGGGACTCTGCCACCAACCACGACCCACCCTGACCAGTCGAAGGGGGACAAGGATGGATCGAAAGTGTCCTCTCGGGTGTACTCCTTAGAACAACATCAAGTCTTTGACCCATTAGAGGACGTGGAAGGTAAGAATTTAATGAACCTGGCCAGTGAAGGGGTACAGATCTGTTAGCTAAGTATGATGCTCAATTTAATCAGGAGAAGGAAGTATTAACATTTTTGTTTCCCGGAGTAGCCAATGATAAGGAATTTCGAGGACGAAATTCTTTTAAGGGGGAGAGAGTGTGAGAACCCGTAAATTCCCTAATAATTTTCCTAGGGTTTTTCCCCTTTAATTGCATGTTTTCTGCATTTTCTGGCTTAGGAAATTTATCCTGGTGAATTTTATGAGTAAATGTAATTTTTAGATGATTTTTCTAGTATTGGATAGTTTTTGAAAAATTACGGATATATAACGGACGTGGGACCCACTAGTGCGAAAAGTTCGGGAAAATTCGGCCAATAAGGTTAAGTTTCGGATACTGGTTGAAATTTATCGGGTATTAAGAGATAAGTAGAGGTTGTGATGTGATTGATGTGAAAGGAAAAAAAGAAGGATAGGAATGCATTAATGGAGTGACAAGTGTCACATGGCCATTGGTTGTCTTTGTTGACAACTATTCACTTTTTGACTTGTCTTACCAAGTGATTAAATATCTCAAAAAAAATCACCAAAAATCACTCTTTTCCTCTCCCTCTTGGTCGGCACTCTTGAGCAAAGGAAGGAAGAGAACTCTTCAAAATTTTAGCTACCATCTAGTGCAAATCATCCAAACCAATTGCTTAAATTTGTTTCTACTCCATAAAATCCCTCCATTTGGTGCTAGTAAGTGATTTTGTGGAAGTGTTCAAGGAAGCTAAGGTGTCCTACAACTCTCCCTCTCTTGTGTTCTAGGTAAGTGGTGTTTGAACTTCCTCCTACACTTAATGAAGCTTGAGTTGTGCTTAGTGGAAGCTAAAGTGATGACATTTGTGATTTATTTCTTGCTTTTGGATGAAATGATGAATTTTTCAATTTAATGGTGTATTTTCTGGTTTAATGTGATCATGATGTTGTGGTTATCTATGATGGTTGGTAATGAAGGGTAATGACTCTAGTAGGTGTACATGATTGGTAATTGCAAGCAATTTTGGGTTTGGAAGGAATTTGAGAAAGTTAGGGTTTTATATCCCCAATTCTGTCCGGTTTTGTATCTCATGGTGAGAGGCCGAATTGGCCTTGGCTTAAAACATTAATGTTGTAGGTATTGATGTGTTTGAGGTTCCTGTAAAATTTCAGGTTCATCGGAGTTGTGTAGAGTGAGAAAAGTCAATTTTACTGTTGCTGTTCTGGGTTCTTCAGGATGGCCAAACTGCGCCTGTAATTGGCTGTTTTGACTGGAATTGCTTTGGATTTGGTTGTTGAGGTCTTCTGATGAAATGTATCTTGATGTCTTAGCTACCATACGCCTTTTGAATCAATGAATTTGGACTTGTATAGACTGAGTTGGACTAATTACAGCATAGTGTAATTTGTAAACCTGCAATTAAGGTTCTGGTTTGGTATTTTGCATATTTGACCTAGTTGTGCTAGGATTTGGACTGAGTGGCCTTCTACATTGTCGTAGCCCTATCTTTTAGCTTCGATATGGTGGGTCTTGCACCCTCATCCGATAAGCGTAGCGCAATTTGTGCCATTACCGCATAATGAGGACAAAACTGTTTTTGTTGTTAGGGCCAAGTTAGTTACATTTCCTGATTTTCTGGTTTGCTATAATGCTTATATATGCATATGAAACCCTATTGGGGTTGTGATTGGCATGGGTTTATGACTCGTTATCGAGTCTCATTGTATTTGTTTGCATGTTTTAGGACGTGACGGGGGTTCACGACGTCCTTTTAACGACGGTGCATGAAACATCACCTACTTGATTGGTGAGTATACTACTCACTTGAATGTTTATAATGTGGCTTTGCTATATGTGATTGTGATGCCTTGAAGGCTTGTTTGGCTATTGGAAATGATTAAGGTGAGGGTGTACTTGACCGCCCTCATCCTTTTATCTTGTTAATGCCTGTTTACCGTTTCACTGTAATACTGCACTTGCTATATGAGATATTGAATTCCATTCATGGGAAACTGTTTGGGTGTCGGTTGGACGAGTATCCAACGGCCCTACTGTACTACTGAGCTCGACCCCGTTGGTAGTCAATTGAATCGAGCCAGCGAGGGCTTGGTCGTGAAAATTGACTAGCCACGGGGACTGAAATGGGAATCTTGTGGTAATGAGACCTTTGGTTCCGGTGTACTCGAGTATCACCTAAAGCTACTGCTTGGAGTGCGGGCCCGGTTGGGGTATGTTGGGTGGAAGGAATGGAAGTGAAGTGAGGTCTACGGTCGGGTATTCTTAAACATTGATGGAGGGTCAATGAGGTTGGATCAAGAATGTAAGCGTGGAAATGGGCTCTTGAGAGCCGTCCGTATCCTTTTTACTGATTTGTTTTATTCCTTAGTTGTGTACTTGAAATGAAAGGTTATGCTTAAGTGATCTTTGTTGCTTATGTGGTAGTATATCACTGGGCTTAAGCTCATTCCGTTCCATTTGTTTTCCTTACAGGGATATAATTACTTTTGGGATTGGATTGGATAGTCGATTGCCAAGTTGAGCTAGTGTAAATGTCTTTTGTTTAGCTCTTTGAATGAAACCCTAATGTGTATTGGGTTCAATGACTTTTGATTGGCAATCCGAACATGTATATCCATGATGAATAGTTTTTGACATGCCAATTTGGTTGTAAATGTTGAATTGCAATGTATTAATGTTTGGTGGGATTTCAGATTCTACTATTCCAGGCACTATTCATCGTTTTCATTTTTTTTATATTTTGTTATTTTGATTCTTGTGGCTTGTTCGAGCGCGCTTTTACTTTCCCGAAACGTTTTAGATCGCGTGTTACTGATCGTTAGTCCTGGCGAGAGCTGGGCAGGCAGTCCGCTAACCCCTTTGGTTCGCCTTAGGGGAAGGTGGGGCTGTTACAAGAACGAACGAATGAACGAACGTATCCTTTTCATGTGTGACTATTGTAAATGTTGTAAATGTTTCTTGACTTATTGTTTGATTTATGGCTTGATTCTATGTTCGGAACCTCACTGAGCTTTTAGCTCATCCCTTTAGTTTTGTTTTCCTTATCAGGGGAAGGCGAGCAAGGGCTAGAGCTTTGTATCGACTGGCTGGGTCTAGTTTTGGTTTTGTTTTGGTTCTCGTCCTAGTGCTTGGCACGGGCTGGTTGTATGGTGACTTGAGAACTTTTGTATTCACGTCGGTTGTACTACTTTCGGAGATAGCAATGTATATAAGTTTTGTTTTAAGGTTTGGAATCCTCGTTTTGTTCTTTCTTGTGGATCTATTTCTGATTTGTGTGAGTGAATGACTGAGTCCCGGCGAGAGCTGGGCAGGCGGTCTGCCGAACCCTTTGGTTCGCCTTAGGGGGAGGTGGGGCTGTCACAGGTGGTATCAGAGCCTGCTTCGCGTGGTCTCTGCGCGGAGTAAGCCTGGACTGAGTGGTGAATAGGTATGAAGGACTAAGTGCTTGTTCGAGCCTAAGCTTTGAGTTGTGATGTGAACGGCCTTAACTTTTCTTGTGGTATCTGAGGATCATAGATAGGTACGTCTGGGAGGAATTTCGATTATAGATGGTTTACTCTTGGGACTGGCCAGCTCGAGATATGAATTGTCTTATTTCGGATTCTCGTGCCCGAGTACTTTAGAGTTGCAGCGATGCCCAGTATTAGAGATTTACATTTTGGGACATGAACAGGCTTTGTCTGGCTAGAATGTTCACAAGAGGCCAATGGACATCTAGTTGGATAGAAAGTACCGTGAGAGATCGGACGGGGTTAACAGGGTGTGGGGCAACGTATCCCTTTTCGTGTGATGCACCCATATATGGCTACTACATGACGTTAGCATGGGAATTCGTGTATATGATTATATGTCAAACTTGATATGTATTTGTGATATGTATTTGTATATTTAATTCTGTGCCTCCTTGATCTGGCGTGTTATGTGCATATATGTTTACTTGTGTATTTGGTATGTTGGAATTGGTGCTTAGTTAATTTACTGTGTTTATTCACTAAAATACCTTTTGGGGAAAAGAAAAGAAAAGAGAGAGAGAAAAACATATCTATGGACGGGAGACGTAGTCGTGGACGTGGTCGAGGCCGGGGAACTGAGCAGACCCCAGAATCAAGAGGAGAAAGGGAAACGTCAGCCGAGCAAGGGCAGGGATCAAGAGCTACGACTGGAGACCAAATGACAACGGCAATGCAACAGATGACGGATATCTTGGCAAGACTGGTGGATCAACAAGGCCAAATACCCGTAACCCAAAATCGAAACCCTGAGATAGGCGAGGATAAGGCTCTTGAAAGGTTCCAGAAGTTTGCTCCGCCAAAATTCCTTGGAGGGCCCGATCCGGACGTGATGCGGATATGGGTGTGCAATAACTTCAACCTTGGGGCAAGGATCCTTTGGTCCACATTGGCGGTCCAATGACAAGATCAAGATCCAAGAAGGTGAAGGAAGCTTTACGAGCCTTGATCATTCACCATACAAGCAAGGAGCAAGCTAAGTTTGAAGATTTGATGGACCATGAAGTTACCTTGTTCACTTGTACGTTTGAAGTGAAAGAATGATCTCATACTTGTTAGCTTAGTTGGTAGTTGTTTTAAAACTGCCTAGTTTAGTAGTTGTTAGTCGTAGAGTATTTTATTACTTATTGGGCCTTATCGGGAAGTCTTAAAGAGCTGGCTCTTTATGCGAACCGAATTCCTATTCCAGGTTTATGTGGGCCGGATTTGCCCTAGTTTTAGCCTATAAAAGGCACCTATTGTATGAGCGAAGGGAGAGATTATTACAACCAGAAATCGTGAGGAATTTTCCTTCAAGTTCTTAATCGAACTTACTCTTGAATTCTTGAGTTCATAACTTAGGATTCAAATCAGACTTTATCGATTAGCTTGTTCCCTAATCGTGGTGTCGCTTCATCCATCCTTATTTGCTTAAGGTTGCTGATTACCTTTGTGTGTCAGAGGTCTTGAGTTCATGAGAACAATCGAGTTCAATTTCTGTTGGGAGAAAAGATCCAACTCTGATAATTACAAGGTTGGGAGGTTCTAGGAGGGTCTTCCCCTAGGGTTGCCTATATCAGTTGGTAATCAGAGCATCAGGTTAATTCTCTTTTAATTGAAGTTGTTCATATCTTGTTAGTTGTGTCTTTTGCCAAAAAAAAAAAAAAACTGTAGCGATTACTGTTCGTCGTTACTGTTCCGAATTACTGTTCATCCGAGTAAAAAAAAAAAACTGTTTGGGTGTTGTCTTTTCGTGTTTTCTGTCCAAGTTCTTGGGTTTGTTATACTTGTGTTTGGGTTGTTAGGGTTTAAAGACAAAAAAAAAAAAAAAAGAGTCACGTACCTTATATTGTTTAGTGTTCAAGTTGCTAGAGTATTGCTGGAATTTTCTTTTGAGTATTGCTGAAATTCTGTTTTGCCTATTTCTTGAGAATTGGTTGTTGTTTTTGCAAACCCTAGACACCGCAACATAATTTGGGGAAATTCTTGTGTTTCTTGAACAAATTCTTGAAGTTCTTGGACCACCAAGTCTTGTTTTGAAATTTCTTGAACAATAAACCAAGAACTAGGGTTTTCTTGGAATTGGCATAACCTTTCATCCGTTTTCTTGAACTTGTTGGTGAGATCTGAATTTGTGTTCCTTGAAGAGCCGAAAAAAAAAAGGAAAAAAAATGAAAGAGAAAAAAAAAGGAAGAAGAGAAGGAATTGGCTCTCATACAAAGGAAATCAAGTTTCCAAAAAAAAAAAAAAATCGTGAGTTTCCAATTCTTGGTGGGTTCCCAAATCTTGATTAGTCTCCAAATCTTGGTTGAATTCCCAAAACTTGAGTTTCCTAATCTTGATTGGTTTCCAACTCTTGAGTTCCAATCTTGATTGAATTCCAAAGACCCCAAACGACCTAACTAGCCCCAAACACACCCAATTCCGTTTTCAAAACCAAACCAAACACCTTAACCAAACCGCCTTGGGAGTTCTTGAGTTTCTAAAATCGGTTGAGCTAGTTTTGCAACCCGATTTGACTGAAATTTGAGGACTGGTTCGTACATTATTTGAGCACCCCGAAAGCACCATTTATACTCCAAAATACTGACCAGAAACTCAGCAAGGCAACAGCTGAAAAAAAAAAAGTTCCAGCTTCAGGTAGAGTTTTTGTTTTTCTAGGATTTACAAAATTCTGCTTTGTGTCTTATTACTTGCTTATAGGGTAATTAATTCTGGAATTTTTGAGAGTTGAGTTGTTTTAAGAACTTTGAGAAGGAAAAGTGAGAGTGAGTGTTTTTTTTTTCCTTGAGCGATACACGAGTGCTTTGCACAGTAGACTAGAATACACTTGTTTTGCAGGTTTGACAATATGTCTCAAGAGGGGAACATGCCTGAGCCGTCTGAGACCGACGTGTCACTCAAATTGGTGCTCCAAACTCTCCAAAAACAAGCGGGGAGGCTTGAATTTGTGGTGACACAACTATCCGACAGGGTGGCTGCCATTGAGATGCGAGGTACTGGAGATATTCCCAATAGGGCTTCAAGTGCTCAGAGTGTTGAGCATGATGCGGATGATGAGGGGTATCATTCTAACACCTCATTCCGATCAAGGAAAAGCCACAGGGAAGCGAGGGAAGGCCGAGACCGACCTAGGAGAACCGATGACAATCTTGGTTCCATCAAGACTAAGATGCCTATCTTTCATGGGAAAAATGATCCTGAAGCTTATTTAGATTGGGTTAGGAGAGTTGAGCAAGTGTTTGAAGTCCACAATTACTCTGAAGAGAAAAAGGTGAAACTTGCGGCTATTGAATTTGAAGATTATGCATCCATTTGGTGGGAGCAAGTATGTGCCACAAGGAGGAGAAATAGGGAACAACCAATTGACACTTGGGCTGAAATGAAGCAAGTGATGAGGAAACGATTTGTACCCTTCCATTACACCACGGACTTGTACAATCGGCTCCAACGACTCACCCAAGGGACCAGTTCGGTTGATGAGTACCACAAACAAATGGAGGTAGCAATGATAAGGGCCAATATACAAGAGGATTCGGAAGCAACCATGGCAAGATTCCTTAATGGATTAAATCCTGAAATTAGGAAGAAGGTTGAGCTTCAAGACCACTTTGAGCTACAACAAATGGTGTCTTATGCAGAGAAGGTGGAAAAGCAAGCCTTACCTATAAAGACACCTAGTGGCCGAACCACCACATCCTCTTCCACACCTTGGAGAAGAGATCAATTGCCAACATCCAATGCTTGGCCGAGGCAAGGCAATAAAGAAAGGGAAAACAGGCGAATAGAGCAACCGTTCCATCCGAGTGCAACTCCTTCTAAACCAACCCCGCGGCCGACTCTTCCAAGGGCAAATACGTCTACCAACCAGCCAAAGGCATGTTTCAAATGCAAGGGAATTGGTCACCTCATGGCTCAATGCCCTAACCGAAGCATCATGTACATGAATGAAGAGGAAATGTGGCAAAGCGAAGGAGAGGAGGAATATGCGGACATGCCACCGCTTGAAGAAGAGGGGAAGGATGCTGACTTAGTTGAAATAGAAGAGGACCCCGTGGCTCGAACTATGGTGACCATGAGAGTGCTAAATGCACAAGCTCAAGAAGATGATCTCCAACGGACCAACATTTTTCATACGAGATGCAAAATTGGAGATAAGGTATGTCTCATGATCATTGATAGTGGCTCTTGTAATAATTGCGTAGCTGCTGACTTTGTCGAGCGAAAGCACCTTCCATGGACTTACCACCCTAAACCCTATAGACTATCTTGGTTAAATGATGGGGGGGAAGTCAAGGTGACCAAACAAGCTTTAATCGCTTTTTCTATTGGTTGATACAAGGACCAAATTTTATGTGATGTAATTCCTATGCAAGCTAGTCATGTTTTGTTAGGGCGTCCGTGGGAGTATGATCGGCAGGCTGATCATATTGGACTCACTAATAAGTATAAGTTCATTATGGACAACCTCAAGATCACTCTTTCACATTTGACACTACACAAGTGTATGAGGAACAATTGCATCTAAGAAAAGAGCGAGAGAAAAGGCAACTGAGAGAGGCAAAGAAAAAACTGAATGTGCCTGAGGATGAGGGAAAAAAGAAAGTAGAGGCCGAGTTGAGTGAAAAAGAAAATTCGAGTGGAAACAAACTTAGGGAGGCCGAGAGCTTGAAAGTGAACAAAAAGAGCTTCTATGCAAGTGTGCGTGAGGTAGATAAGGCTTTGAATGCACAAAGTCTTCTCATAGTACTTCTGTACAGGGAAGCTGATTATTCTTCTTTTTACACACTAGGCATAACCGATTCTCTTCCTAGTGCAATCTACTCTCTTTTGCAGGAATTCAAGGATGTGTTTCCGGAGGAACTACCAAAAGGATTACCTCCAATTCGAGGTATCAAACATCAAATCGACTTTGTTCCTGGAGCAATTCTACCAAATCGACCAGCATATAGAGCAAATCCGGAGAAAACAAAGGAAATCCGAAGGCAAGTCAATTCCCTCCTTGAAAAGGACCAGGTACGTGAATCTCTTAGTCCTTGTGCAGTTCCAGTCATTTTAGTATCTAAGAAAGAAGGGACTTGGAGAATGTGTACAGATTGTCGTGCAATTAATAAAATTACTGTTAAGTATCGTCATCCTATTCCTAGGTTAGATGATATGTTAGAAGAATTGCATGGGGCAATCATTTTCACTAAAATTGACTTAAGATCTGGTTATCATCAAATAAGGATAAAGGAAGGAGACGAATGGAAAACTGCTTTCAAAACAAAGTATGGTCTTTATGAGTGGCTTGTGATGCCTTTCGGCTTAACAAACGCTCCAAGTACTTTCATGAGGTTAATGAACCATGTTTTAAGGCATTTTCTTGGGAAGTTTGTTGTTGTTTATTTTGATGATATATTGATCTTTAGCAAGTCTTTAGATGAACATGTTGAGCATTTGCGACTTGTTTTAAGTGCCCTGCGTGAAAATAGGTTGTTTGCTAACATGGAAAAATGTGTCTTCTACACTCCTGAAGTTAATTTCCTTGGATATATTGTTGGTGCAAATGGCATAAGTGTTGATCCCGCCAAGGTAAAAGCCATCTTAGAGTGGCCGACTCCAACCAATGTGTCTCAAGTAAGGTCTTTTCATGGTCTTGCAAGTTTCTATAGGAGATTTGTTAAAGACTTTAGTACTATTGCAGCACCTTTGAATGAGACAATTAAAAAAATGTGGGGTTTCAATGGGGAAAAGAGCAAGAAGAGTCATTTAATAAGCTTAAGGATTTGTTAACTTCAGCACCCATTCTTGCTTTGCCTAATTTTGATGTGACGTTTGAAGTTGAATGTGATGCTAGTGGGATCGACATAGGGGCTGTCTTACATCAAAATAATAGACCCTTGGCATATTTCAGTGAAAAGTTGAGTGGGGGAGCTCTTAATTACCCTACTTATGATAAAGAATTGTATGCTGTTGTGCGTGTGTGAGAACCCATAATTGCCCTAATAATTTTCCTAGGGTTTTTCCCCTTTAATTGCATGTTTTCTGCATTTTCTGGCCTAGGAATATTATCTTGGTGGATTTTATGAGTAATTATAGCTTTTAGATGATTTTTCTAGCATTGGGTAGTTTTTGAAAAATTACGGATCGATTATGGACGTGGGCCCCACTAGTGCAAAAAGTTCGGAAAAATTCGGCCAATAAGGTTAAGTTTCGGATACTGTGTAAAATTTATCGGGTGTTAAGAGATAAGTAGAGGAGTGTGAGATGATTGATGTGAGAGGTGACCAAAGGATAGAAATGCATTTACTAGTGTGCCAAGTGTCATTTTTCCATTGGGTGGACTTTATGACTTACTATTCATGTTTTTGACCTTTTGACTAAGTGGTTAAATATCTAAAAATTACCTCAAAAATTCATTATTTTCACTCCTTGGTGGCCGACTTCCTCAAGCTCAAGAAGGAAGAGAATTGCTTCAAATTTCAAGCTTCCATTTAGCTCAATCTTCCAAACCAATTGCATCAACTAGTTTCTACTCCATAAAAGCTTTCCATTAGGTGCTAGTGAGTTGCTTAGTGAAGTTTTTTGGAGGAGCTAAGGTGGTCTACCACTTCCTCTCTCTTGTTTACTTGGTAAGTAGTGATTGACTATCCTCTTACACCTAATGATATTGAATTTATGCCTAATGGTGGCTATTGTGTTAGAAATTGTGGTTTATTTCTTGGTTTGAAGTGATTTGGTTAAGTTTTTATTTTTTTGAGGAATTTTCTGGTTTTATGTGATCTTGATGGTGTGGTTGTTTTTGATGGTTGGTAATAAGGGGCTATGGCTCTAGTAGGTGCATATGATAGGAAATTGCAATCAATTTTGGGTTTGGATTGAAATGAGAAAAGTTAGGGTTGATAACCCCCAATTCTGTCCGGTTTTGGATCATAGGGTTAGAGGCCGAATTGGACTTTGCTCAAAACATGAAAGTTGTAGGTATTGATGAGTTTGAAGCGCCTACAAAATTTCAGGGAATTTGGAGCAGTGTAGAGTGAGTTATGCCGTTTTTACTGTTGCTGTTCTGGGTGATCAGAATGTGCGAACTGTGATTGTAATCGTCTGTTTTGACTGGAATTGGTTTGGATTTTGTTGTTGGTGTCTTCTGATGAAATGTATCTTGATGTCTTAGCTATCATATGCCTTCAGAATCAATGCATTTGGACCTGTATAGACTGAATTGGACTGATTACAGTTTTGTGTGATTTGGGAACCTGTAATTACGGTTCTGGGTTGGTTTTCTGTATTTTTGACCTAGTTGTGCTAGGATTTGGACTGAGTGGCCTTCTACATTGTTGTAGCCCTGTCTCTTAGCTTCGCGATGGTGGGTCTTACACCCTCATCCGATGAGCGTAGCGCATTTTGTGCCATTACCGCATTTGGAAGCCAAAACCTATTTTTGTTGTTGGGACAAATGAGTTCCATTTCTTGATTTTCTGGTTTGCTTATATACTTATATATGCATATGAAACCCTATTGGGGTTGTGTTGGGCTTGGCTTTATGACTCGTTATCGAGTCTTATGGTATTTGTTTACATGTTCTAGGACGTGACGTTAGTGCATGACGTACTAGGGACGACGGTGCATGAAACCTCACTTGCTTAATTGGTGAGTATACTACTCGCTTGGATTTATAATGTGGCTTTGCTATATGTGATTGTGATGCCTTGAAGGCTTGTTTGGCTATTGGAAATGATTAGGGTGAGGGTGTACTTGACCGCCCTCATTCCTTTTATTCTTGTGACCGATTGTTTACTGTTTCACTGTATTACTGTACTGCTATATGAATTCTTGGATTTCATTTATGGAAATTGTTTGGGTGTTGGTTGGACGAGTATCCAACGGCCCTACTGTACTGAGCTCGACCCCGTTGGCATTCAATTGAATCGAGCCAGCGAGGGCTTGGTCGTGAACATTGACTAGCCACGGGGACTGAAATGGGAATCTTGTGGTAATGAGACCCTTGGTTCCGGTGTACTCGAGTATCACCTAAAGTTACTGCTTGGAGTGCGGGCCCGGTTGGGGTATGATGGGTGGAAGGAATGGAAGTGAAGTGAAGTCTACGGTTTGGTACTTTTAACATTGACGGAGGGTCAATGAGGTTGGATCAAGAATGTAAGCGTGGAAATGGGCTCTTGAGAGCCGTCCGTATCCTTTTACCGACTTGTTTTGCTTCTTATCTGAATATTTGCAATGAACGTTTATGCTTAAGTGATCTTGGTTGATTGTGTGATAGTTGCTCACTGAGCTTTAGCTCACACCATTCCATTTGTTTTCCTTACAGGAAACTAATCACTTTTGGAAGCTTACACTTGTTGGTTGCCAAATTGAGCCATGTATATGTCTATTTTGATAGCTCTTTGCATGAAACCCTAATGTGTATTGGGTTCATCTTTTGAATGGCAAACCGAATATGTGTATCCCTTATGTATAGCTTTTGACATGCCGTTTTGGTTGTAAATGTTGAATTGCTATGTATTAATGTTTGGTGGGATTTCGGATTCTAACACTCCAGGCATTATTCATCGTTTTCATTTTTCTTATTATTTTTGTTATTTTGGTTCTTGTGGCTTGGCCGAGCGCGCTTTTACTTTTCCGAAACGTTCTAGATCGCATGTAACTGCCCGTAGTCCTGGCGAGAGCTGGGCAGGCAGTCCGCTAACCCCTTTGGTTCGCCTTAGGGGAAGGTGGGGCTGTCACAATTGGTATCAGAGCCACTTCGCGTGGTCTCTGCGCGGAGTGAGACTGGGCCAAGTGGTGTTGTGGTCCTAATTTCATGAATATGTCTAAGTGCTCGTTTGAGCATAAGTTATGAACCGGGCATGTGATAAGTGTACGAATCATTATCATGGGACTCGAGGAAGCTAGGGATGTATGTCGGGTAGGAATCTTTAATAAGGATGGTTTACTCTTGGGACCGGCCGGCTCGAGTTGTGAATTATCTTAGATGGGATTCTTGCGCCCGGATACGAAGGATATGAGGGCCTAGGTTAGAAAGGATTTGGTGATCTAGAAAGGCCATTCCTCGGGGGATCGTCTATCTTTGTTTCTGACTTGCCTGTACTTGACTCGACTGATTGTATATATGTGTGTGGCTTGATCTTGCTTGGCTTGTATATATATGTTTGTGATCCTGTTTGGATTGTATAACTATGTGTTATTGTGACAGTTTTGAGTGTTACTTACATGCCTTGTTACTACTTTGGTTTAGTATTCTTGCCTAGACCAAGTAAACTTATGGAAGGTACACGGAGTGGTCGGGGACGTGGGCGCGGAACTAGACAACCCACACCGGTTAGGGGTACGGGGGAAACCTCGACTGGACCCGATCCTGAACCCCAAGCCGACCCAAATGTGCAGATAGCTGCTGCTATGCAGCAAA
Organism: Coffea arabica; assembly: GCF_036785885.1. Lineage (NCBI taxonomy): Eukaryota > Viridiplantae > Streptophyta > Magnoliopsida > Gentianales > Rubiaceae > Coffea > Coffea arabica. The sequence goes on along the minus strand of NC_092318.1, from coordinate 16,813,837 downwards.
TGACAAACCTGCTGGAACAAGTAGTGCAGCAACAAGCCCAGAACCCAAACCCTAACCCTGGAAACCCCGAAAACCCTGGCCATCATGTCGAGGGCGAAGATAGAGCTCTCGAACGATTCCAAAAGTTCGCTCCGCCAAAGTTTGTTGGGGGACCCGACCCAGACGTTGCCGAAAGATGGCTTGAAAAGATGGTGGATATATTTGTAGCCCTACACTACCCTGACGAACGGCAGGTGACTTTTGCCGTGTTCCAGCTTGAGGGGGCAGCCCGTTCCTGGTGGAACGTAATCCGACAGAAATGGGAAAGGGAGCAGACACCCAGGACTTGGGTGAACTTCATTCGAGAGTTTAATGCGAAGTTTTTCCCTCCTCTAGTCCAGGAGAGGAAGGAGGATGAGATCATTAGACTTCGTCAAGGGACTCAGACGGTGGCGGAATATGAGAGCCAGTTCACCCGCCTATCCAAATTTGCGCCCGAACTCATCATGACCGAGCAACGAAGGATACGGCGATTTGTCCAGGGCCTGAACGTAGAAATCCAGAAGGACCTTGCGGCTGCCCAAATTAACGCCTTCAGCGAAGCAGTGGAGAAGGCACAACGAGTAGAGAATGCTAGACTCCAGGTGAAAAACTTCCCGGCGAAAAAGAGAGGATTTCCTGGAAGTAGTTCGGGACAGGGGGATGAAAGTACCCCTCCCAAATTTGGGCGGGGAACGGGAGGAGTAAGGATGCCGGGAGTATCACAAGAGAGCCCGTCAAGAGGAGGCTCGGCTTCTGCAGCACGCGGACCCTGCGGGTATTGCGGAAAATTAAACCACTCGGAGGACAATTGCTGGAAGAAAGGAGGAAAATGCTTGCTCTGTGGGAGTGCCGAACATCAAATTGCTAACTGTCCAGCTCGCCTGCACGAGCGGCAAGGGACTCTGCCACCAACTACGACCAACCCTGCCCAGCCGAAGGGGGACAAGGATGGATCGAAAGTGTCCTCTCGGGTGTACTCCTTAGAACAACATCAAGTCTTTGACCCATTAGAGGACGTGGAAGGTAATAATTTACTGAACCTGGCCAGTGAAGGGGTACGGATCTGTTAGCTAAGTATAATGCTCAATTTAATCCCGGAGTAGTCAATGATAAGGAATTTCGAGGACGAAATTCTTTTAAGGGGGAGAGAGTGTGAGAACCCATAATTGCCCTAATAATTTTCCTAGGGTTTTTCCCCTTTAATTGCATGTTTTCTGCATTTTCTGGCCTAGGAATATTATCTTGGTGGATTTTATGAGTAATTATAGTTTTTAGATGATTTTTCTAGCATTGGGTAGTTTTTGAAAAATTACGGATCGATTATGGACGTGGGCCCCACTAGTGCAAAAAGTTCGGAAAAATTCGGCCAATAAGGTTAAGTTTCGGATACTGTGTAAAATTTATCGGGTGTTAAGAGATAAGTAGAGGAGTGTGAGATGATTGATGTGAGAGGTGACCAAAGGATAGAAATGCATTTACTAGTGTGCCAAGTGTCATTTTTCCATTGGGTGGACTTTATGACTTACTATTCATGTTTTTGACCTTTTGACTAAGTGGTTAAATATCTAAAAATTACCTCAAAAATTCATTATTTTCACTCCTTGGTGGCCGACTTCCTCAAGCTCAAGAAGGAAGAGAATTGCTTCAAATTTCAAGCTTCCATTTAGCTCAATCGTCCAAACCAATTGCATCAACTAGTTTCTACTCCATAAAAGCTTTCCATTAGGTGCTAGTGAGTTGCTTAGTGAAGTTTTTTGGAGGAGCTAAGGTGGTCTACCACTTCCTCTCTCTTGTTTACTTGGTAAGTAGTGATTGACTATCCTCTTACACCTAATGATGTTGAATTTATGCCTAATGGTGGCTATTGTGTTAGAAATTGTGGTTTATTTCTTGGTTTGAAGTGATTTGGTTAAGTTTTTATTTTTTTGAGGAATTTTCTGGTTTTATGTGATCTTGATGGTGTGGTTGTTTTTGATGGTTGGTAATAAGGGGCTATGGCTCTAGTAGGTGCATATGATAGGAAATTGCAATCAATTTTGGGTTTGGATTGAAATGAGAAAAGTTAGGGTTGATAACCCCCAATTCTGTCCGGTTTTGGATCATAGGGTTAGAGGCCGAATTGGACTTTGCTCAAAACATGAAAGTTGTAGGTATTGATGAGTTTGAAGCTCCTGCAAAATTCCAGGGAATTTCGAGTAGTGTAGAGTGAGTTATGCCGTTTTTACTGTTGCTGTTCTGGGTGATCAGAATGTGCGAACTGTGATAGTAATCGTCTGTTTTGACTGGAATTGGTTTGGATTTTGTTGTTGGTGTCTTCTGATGAAATGTATCTTGATGTCTTATCTATCATATTCCTTCGGAATCAATGCATTTGGACCTGTATAGACTGAATTGGACTGATTACAGTTTTGTGTGATTTGGGAACCTGCAATTACGGTTCTGGGTTGGTTTTCTGTATTTTTGACCTAGTTGTGCTAGGATTTGGACTGAGTGGCCTTCTACATTGTTGTAACCCTATCTCTTAGCTTCGCGATGGTGGGTCTTACACCCTCATCCGATGAGCGTAACGCATTTTGTGCCATTACCGCATTTGGAAGCCAAAACCTATTTTTGTTGTTGGGACAAATGAGTTCCATTTCTTGATTTTCTGGTTTGCTTATATACTTATATATGCATATGAAACCCTATTGGGGTTGTGTTGGGCTTGGCTTTATGACTCGTTATCGAGTCTTATGGTATTTGTTTACATGTTCTAGGACGTGACGTTAGTGCACGACGTACTAGGGACGACGGTGCATGAAACCTCACTTGCTTAATTGGTGAGTATACTACTCAATTGGATTTATAATGTGGCTTTGCTATATGTGATTGTGATGCCTTGAAGGCTTGTTTGGCTATTGGAAATGATTAGGGTGAGGGTGTACTTGACTGCCCTCATTCCTTTTATTCTTGTGACCGATTGTTTACCGTTTCACTGTATTACTGTACTGCTATATGAATTCTGGGATTTCATTTATGGAAATTGTTGGGGTGTTGGTTGGACGAGTATCCAACGGCCCTACTGTACTGAGCTCGACCCCGTTGGCATTCAATTGAATCGAACCAGCGAGGGCTTGGTCGTGAACATTGACTAGCCACGGGGACTGAAATGGGAATCTTGTGGTAATGAGACCCTTGGTTCCGGTGTACTCGAGTATCACCTAAAGTTACTGCTTGGAGTGCGGGCCCGGTTGGGGTATGATGGGTGGAAGGAATGGAAGTGAAGTGAAGTCTACGGTTTGGTACTTTTAACATTGACGGAGGGTCAATGAGGTTGGATCAAGAATGTAAGCGTGGAAATGGGCTCTTGAGAGCCGTCCGTATCCTTTTACCGACTTGTTTTGCTTCTTATCTGAATATTTGCAATGAACGTTTATGCTTAAGTGATCTTGGTTGATTGTGTGATAGTTGCTCACTGAGCTTTAGCTCACACCATTCCATTTGTTTTCCTTACAGGAAACTAATCACTTTTGGAAGCTTACACTTGTTGGTTGCCAAATTGAGCCATGTATATGTCTATTTTGATAGCTCTTTGCATGAAACCCTAATGTATATTGGGTTCATCTTTTGAATGGCAAACTGAATATGTGTATCCCTTATGTATAGCTTTTGACATGCCGTTTTGGTTGTAAATGTTGAATTGCTATGTATTAATGTTTGGTGGGATTTCGGATTCTAACACTCCAGGCATTATTCATCGTTTTCATTTTTCTTATTATTTTTGTTATTTTGGTTCTTGTGGCTTGGCCGAGCGCGCTTTTACTTTCCCGAAACGTTCTAGATCGCATGTAACTGCCCGTAGTCCTGGCGAGAGCTAGGCAAGCAGTCCGCTAACCCCTTTGGTTCGCCTTAGGGGAAGGTGGGGCTGTCACAGCGTGCCCTTGAAGTGTGGCAGCATTATCTTATGCCTAAGGAATTTGTGATACATACTGATCATGAATCAATTAAATTCCTTAAGGGTCAGGGAAAGTTGCATAAAAGACATGCGAAGTGGATTGCATTTATTGATTCCTTTCCGTACATCATTAAGTATAAGAAGGGGAAAGATAATGTCGTTGCGGATGCATTGTCTAGGAGGTATACTTTGATCACCAACATGAGCACTAAGCTACTTGGTTTTGAACACATTAAAAACATGTATGCACATGATGACGATTTTTCTAATGTGTTTCAAGCTTGTGAACATGCTGCATTTCAAAAGTACTATAGGCATGAAGGTTTCTTGTTCAAAGAAAATCGCCTATGTATTCCCAATTGTTCGCTTAGGGAATTACTGTTAGAGAAACCCATGGTGGAGGGTTGATGGGACATTTCGGTATTGATAAAACTCTTGACATTTTGCATGAACATTTTTATTGGCCTAAAATGAGGCGTGACATTACTAACATTTGTGATAAGTGTTTAAAGTGTAAGCAGGCAAAGTCAAGGAGTAACCCTCATGGATTGTATACTCCTCTACCCGTACCTCATGCTCCTTGGACAGACTTATCCATGGATTTTGTACTTGGTTTACCAAGATCTTCTAGAGGTATGGATAGTATCTTTGTTGTAGTGGATAGATTTTCTAAAATGGCTCATTTTATCCCTTGTAGGAAAACAAATGATGCGCGCCATGTTGCTGATTTATTCTTCAAGGATGTGGTTAGATTGCATGGAGTACCGCGTACTATTGTAAGTGATAAGGATGTGAAATTCTTAAGCTATTTCTGGAAATCACTTTGGGGAAAGTTGGGAACTAAGTTGCTGTTTTCTACTTCTAGTCATCCCCAAACGGATGGTCAGATTGAGCCGCTAACCCCTCTAGATTTATCACCTATTCCTGTTGATGAGTGTTTAAGCGCAGATGGTGTCAAAAAAGCAGAGGCTGTTCGGACCTTCCATGAGAGAGTTCGAGCTCAAATTGAGAAGAAAAAATGCGCAATATGCACAACATGCGAATAAGGGTAGAAAACATGTTGTATTCGAACCCGGTGATTGGGTTTGGGTACACATGAGGAAGGAAAGGTTTCCAACATCTCGACGGACCAAGTTACATCCAAGAGGCGACGGACCTTTTCAAGTCCTAGAGAGGATCAACGACAATGCATACAAATTGGAACTTCCAAGTGAGTATGGCATAAGCGCATTTTTAATGTGTCTGACCTATCCCCTTTTGACTTTGATACAGACTTTGAAGATTCGAGGACGAATCTTTTCGAGGAGGGAGGGAATGATGCGGATATGGGTGTGCAATAACTTCAACCTTGGGGCAAGGATCCTTTGGTCCACATTGGCGGTCCGATGACAAGATCAAGATCCAAGAAGGTGAAGGAAGCTTTACGAGCCTTGATCATTCACCATACAAGCAAGGAGCAAGCTAAGTTTGAAGATTTGATAGACCATGAAGTTACCTTGTTCACTTGTACGTTTGAAGTGAAAGAATGATCTCATACTTGTTAGCTTAGTTGGTAATTGTTTTAAGACTGCCTAGTTTAGTAGTTGTTAGTCGTAGAGTATTTTATTACTTATTGGGCCTTATCGGGAAGCCTTAAAGAGCTGGCTCTTTATGCGAACCGAATTCCTATTCCAGGTTTATGTAGGCTGGATTTGCCCTAGTTTTAGCCTATAAAAGGCACCTATTGTATGAGCGAAGGGAGAGCTTATTACAACCAGAAATCGTGAGGAATTTTCCTTCAAGTTCTTAATCGAACTTACTCTTGAATTCTTGAGTTCATAGCTTAGGATTCAAATCAGACTTTATCGATTAGCTTGTTCCCTAATCGTGGTGTCGCTTCATCCATCCTTATTTGCTTAAGGTTGCTGATTACCTTTGTGTGTCAGAGGTCTTGAGTTCATGAGAACAATCGAGTTCAATTTCTGTTGGGAGAAAAGATCCAACTCTGATAATTACAAGGTTGGGAGGTTCTAGGAGGGTCTTCCCCTAGGGTTGCCTATATCAGGACGTAGCTGAACAATGGATAGAAACCATGGTTAATATCTTCACAGCCCTAAACTACACTGAGTAAAGGCAAGTGAACTTTGCAGTATTTCAATTTGAGGGACCGGTCCGATCATGGTGGAACGTAATTAGAGCAAAGTGGGAAAGAGAACAGACCATCTGGACATGGGCGAACTTCATAAGAGAATTTAACGAGAAATACCTCCCACCTTTAGTCCAAGAAAGAAGGGAAGAGGAGTTTATTGTGTTACGCCAGGGAACGTTAAGTGTGGCCGAATATGAAACAAAATTTACAGGATTATCCAAGTTTGCTTCTGAACTGGTAGCCACTGAACGGCGAAGAGTAAGACGGTTTATACAGGGACTGAATTTGGACATCCAAGAGGCGTTAGCCACGGCGCAAGTGAATACTTTTACGGAGGCCCTTAAGAAGGCTCAACGAATCGAGAATGCAAAGGCACAAGTAAAAGCCTCCCAAACTCGGAAAAGAGGTGCAGTTGGTAGTGTGATTGAAGAATCTCCTAGTGACTCAATAGCACCTTCTAAAATGCAGAAAGTGAACTTTTTGTCCTACCCGCCATGGACAGTAGAGGCGGGAAATGAAAGGTCTACCAAAGTAAGCCAAACCGGATATGGGGAAACTTCTCCAGAAAGCCAAAAAATGGCTTCCTACTTGACTTGTGGCTATTGCGGAACGGCCAATCATACCGAGAACGATTGTTGGCGGAAAGGGCGGAAGTGCTTGATTTGTGGGAGTGGTGAGCACCAAGTTAGCAACTGTCCGAGGAGACAGTCACGCGGAGGTAGTAGTCCACAACTGGAGGGATCTAAAACAAAACAAGCAAATGAAAGAGGGAACCGAACTAGTGGGCCAGCAAAAGCTTATGCATTAGGCACCCAAATAGTTCCGGACTCGTTTGATGCAAATGAAGGTAAAATTTCGAGGACGAAATTGTTTTAAGGGGGAGAGGGTGTGAGACCCCGTAATTTTCTCATTTTCTGGGTTTTATTCTATTTACTGGCATGTTTTCTGCATTTTCTTTAGTAGGAACATTTTCCAGATAATTTTTATGAGTTAATATAGTTTTTAGATGATTTTTCTAGTATCGGTTAGTTTTTGAGAAATTAAGAATGTATACCGGACATGGGACCCGCTAGTGCGGAAAGTTCGGTAAAATTCGACCAATTAGGTTAAGTTTTGGATACCGGATTTAATTTAGCAGGTACTAAGAGATAATTAGAGGTTACCTTAAGTGGATTACTATTGGAGAAACAAAAGGATAACCATGAACAAAAAGGGTGCTAGGTGGCACTTTTCTATTGGTCATGGACTTTGACCATTTAACTTTACCTTTACCATATAACAAAATTGACCCAAAATCTCTTCTTATTTCTTTCTTGTTGGCCGACCTTCTCACAAGGAGAAAAGAAAAGAAACTCTCCACAATCTTACCTCTAATCTTGCTCAATCTCTCAATTAAACCGTTTAATCTTCAAATTACTCCATAAAACCTCTTAGTTTAGTGAAGTTAAGCTTGGTTGTGAAGTGGTTTGGAAGATTAAGGTGCCAAGTTGCTTCTTTTCTTGGGTTGTTAAGGTGAGTAGTGAAGGAACCCCTCTCCTCCATCTAATGATGTTTAATTCATGATTTGTGGTAGTTTAAGATGTAATTTTATGGATTATATCTTGATTTTGGTTGAATTGGTGAAGTTTTATAATTATTGGTGATTTTTCTGTTTTCCTATGATTATCATTGTGTGGCTATGTACGATGATTGGAAATGATATTGAAGGAAGCTAGAAGGTGGAAAGTGTGGTTAATTGCAGGAAATTTCTGCTTTGGAAAGAAATTTGGAAAGTTAGGGTTTCATTATTTTACATTCTGCCCGGCACAATACCTCATAGTTACAGGCTTAATTGGCCTTGGGTTAAAACATGAAAGTTGTAGGGAATAATATTTTAGAGATTCTTACAAAATTTCAGGTCAATCGGAGCAACGTACCTTGTGAAAAGACTGAAGTACCCCTGCTGCCCTGTTTCTACCGGAACTTGAGAATTGCTTCTGTGATTGGCTAATTTGATTGGGAATGCTTCTGATTTGGTTGTTTATGTCTTCTGAAGAATTGTAGCCATGTATCTTAGCTTTCAGATGGCTTTGAAATTACTTGATTTGGACTTAGGTAGCCTGACTTATGATGTTTGAACCAGAATGCGATTGGTTAACCTGTTTTTGCAGTTCTGGTTTAGAATATTGAATTTTTTTGACCTGATTGCACTAGAAACTGGACTGAGTAGCCTTCTTCAACATTGTATTACTATCTCTTAGCTTTGAAACGGTGTATCTTGCACCTCCATCCGATAATCGTAGTGCCAATGGTGCCAAAACCGCAAAATGATGTCAAAAACTGTTTTTATGGTTTAGAGCTTAACTTTCATTTCCGGACTTTTCCCTAGCTTGAATTGTGCTTGTACTACTTGGAGCTTACTGAACGGCTATTGAAATTAACTTGTTGGGTGTGTCCCTTTGGGTTTGAATAAGAAAAATAATGAAGCCATAAATGGCTGGAAATAGGAAAATACAAAGGGCATGCTGCCCAAATTTTCGCTCAAGGGCTAAGCTTCTATTTGAACTTGTATATTTTTGTTTGGCAAATACTATGACCGTTTTCCATCTTAAAACATGATACTTTTTCCATTTGAACCTTCAAATGTTTATTTACTACTTCATACCAAAATATAGAGGTATGACCTAAGGTTTTCTCAGTCAAGACATGTAGGCCATAATACCTACTTGAATGTATATTGATTTTGAACCACATAAACGATTCCGAAAAATAATTGGTCTGTTTGGATTGTAAGTTATTTGGGATTATTTGGAATATTTTTACTGTAGTACTTTTTGTGATGTGATGTATGTGAGATAAAAAGATATTGGGAAGATAAAAAGGTGTATTGGAAATTGTAAAGATGATGTAAGCAAATAAAATTGGGGAAATATGAAGTAATCCAAACAAACCCAATATTTCTGAGCCTATCTGGTTGGATTCCGACTTGACTTTGATTCAAGTGTTTTCCATTGGAACTGTTATAACCCTTTGATTTTGGTTTATGACACCCTAGTTGTTTCCGTCCACAGATCCAAATGGCTTTATTTTCAATTTAAAGTCACCTTTATCCGTTTTACTCGTAATTAGTCGAGTTCCTTGATTCCACTTACTTGTTTTGCTAGATGAATTGTAATATTCTTTCTCGTTGAATCATAGGTTTTCTCGGTGACCGAGGGTAAGATTCGATAGGACATTTTGGACGTTATTTAGCATAATTCGGTGAGTGTTCCTTGTTTGTTATGTTTCTTGATTATATGGCTTGTATATATGTGACGCCCCGAAAAGAATGAGTGTGAGAACTCGAAAATTTTCTAATTTTCTAGGGTTTATTTTATTTAATCGCCCGTCTTTTCTACATTTTCTTTATTAGAAAAATTCCCCAGATAAAGTTTACGAGCAAAGATAGTTTTAAAATGATTTTCCTAGTATCGGATAGTTTTTGAGAAATTAAGAGCGTATTTTGAACGTGGGACCCGCAAGTGCGGTAAATGCATTATATTTTTGACAACTTGTTGGAATTTTGTATTAAGTGATATTATTTTACAATGTGTTAAGATATTTGTATTGGAGAGACAAAAAGATAAGTTTTGAACCTAAGGGTGACAAGTGTCACCTTCCTATTCAACCTTGACTTTGACCATTATTTCTTACCTTTACTAATACTCAATTTTGACCCAAAAAGCACCCAAATTTCTGCAAGCTTGGCCGACCCTCTCTAGCCAAGAAGAAAGAAAAACTCTCCAAGATTCTTGCTTCCATTTTGCTTGAGTGTAACCATCCAACCATTTGATCTTGTTTCTACTTCATAAAACCTTTCCATTTGGTGCTAGTAAGTGATTTGGTGAAGTGTTTTGGGAAGCTAAGGTGTCCAACAACTCTCCCTCTCTTGTTTACTAGGTGAGTGGTGGTTGAACTTCCTCCTACACTTAATGAAGCTTAAGTTGTGCTTAGTGGTAGCTAAAGTGCTGAAATTTGTGGTTTATTTCTTGGTTTGAGATGAATTGGTGAAGTTTTCAATTTATTGATGAATTTTCTGGTTTAATATGAATGTGATGTTGTGGCTATCCTTGATGATGGGAATTGATGTTTAATGATTCTAGAAGGTGGAAAAAGTGGAAGATTGCAAGTAAATTCTGTTTTGGAAGAAATCTGGAAAATTAGGGTTCTTGGTTCTTCATTCTGTCCGAAATTTTAGGTCCTAGATAGAGGCCGAATTGGCCTTGGCTTAAACCATGAACGTTGTAGGTATTGATTTTTTAGAGGTGCCTGTAAAATTTTAGGGCAATTGGAGTTGTGTAGAATGGGATAAGCCGAATTTACTATTGCTGTTCTGGGTTCATCAGGATGTAAGAACTGCGCCTGTAATGGGTTGTTTTGACTGGAATTTCTTTGGATTTGGTTGTTGAGGTCTTCCGATGAAATGTAGCTTGATGTCTTAGCTACCGCCTGCCTTTGGAATCAATGAATTTGGACTTGTACAGACTGAGTTGGACTAATTACAGCATAGTGTAATTTGTAAACCTGCAATTACGATTCTGGTTTGTTATTTGGCATATTTGACTTAGTTGTGCTGGGATTTGGACTGAGTGGCCTTCTACATTGTTGTAGCCCTGTCTTTTAGCTTCGAAACAGTGGGTCTTGGACCTCCATCCGACAATCGTAGCGCCTTTGATACCATTACCGCAAAATGACGTCAAAACTGTTTTTCTGGTTTTAAGCTTAACTTTCGTTTCCGGACTTTTCCCTAGCTTGACTTGTACTGGTACTACTTGGAACTTGCTGAATGACTATTAGATGAACTTGTTGTTGTGTGTGTACCTTTGGGACTGGCTGAGGAAATAATGAAGCCTTGATGGCTGGAAAAGTAAAGAAATATAGGGGAAATGCTGTCCGAACTTTGAAAGGACTTGATTGCATTGAGTTTGTGATCTAAGACTTGGATTTGAGAAAGGCAATGTTATATGATGGATGATTTCTGAGCCATGGAGGTGAGTGACCCTAAACTATTTCCAAAGTACTTGTGAAATGTTTCTTACATTATTTACTTTTGAACTGTTTCCAAAGCTACTTTTGAACTGTTTTCTTGCATATCATGCGTGCTTATATGAAAGTGTTCCTTGTTTGATATATTTCCTTGACTCCATGACTTGTATTATTGATTGATAACGTATTACGTGCTTTGAATGATTTCCAAAACGAGCTTTCTAGGCGAGTGTGTATTTTATCGCACTCGACCTAAATCAATGTGAAATTTTCACGATAAATGATTAAATGCTACTTGCGCATGAATGTAAGCCTTTTGGGCTGAACTGGCCATTGCCCCTTGTTACCGGTCGTCTCGAGCCAGAAACGGACTCGGTCGGGCGATTAGGGACCTGGGTGAACGTTTGGTATACTCGAGTATTACCTTTGTAGGTTGGTGGAGGTTGGTGGAAAATGATGCAATTTCAAATGAAAAAAAAAAAGGAAATGACAGGAGAACGAACGTATCTTTTCATGAATGTTACTATCGCTTTCCATTGTACATGTTTCTTGAATTATTGATACTCCATATTTAATGTTTTGTAAATGTTGTAATTGTTTTTGGACTTATCATTTGATTTATGACATCATTGAAAAGAAATATTGTTAAACCGATTTGATTACTGATTTTCTGGTTACTCGCTGAGCTTCTAGCTCACCCCAAAAATGTTTTATTCCCCTCCACAGGGCTCAAAGCGAAGGAAGGCTTGTAGTACTTGTGCGCGTGATTGGATGGCCGTTATGTTGTACCGTTTGGATTTGGAATCATTTTATGTATAGTTGGGAATTGTTTCCGTTTCACTTTTGACATGTAATTTTCGGAGAATTTATTGTAATATTTGAGGTTTATTCTTGTAATGCATTTGAGGATTGTAGTGGTGAACGACTGAGTCCCATCGAGAGCTGGGCAGGCAGCCCGCCGAACCCTCTGGTTCGCCTTAGGGGGAGGTGGGGCCGTCACAGTTGGTATCAGAGCCATATGCCGACAGTTGGGACCTTAAGTCCTTCGTCTGGAAAAGCCCCGAGCCTCTCGTTCGTGAAGAGTCACGAAGCGAAACTCTCCGTAGGGGATGACCGCGTGCGGGTGGCAAGCTGATAGGTACCCTGTAATGTGACCCTGAGAACTGTTACAGTTGGTATCAGAGCCATATGCCGACGGTTGGGACTCTACGTCCTTTTACTGGAAAAGCCCCGAGCCTCTCGTTCGTGAAGAGTCACGAAGCGAAACTCTCCGTAGGGGATGCCCGCGTGCGGGTGGCAAGCTGATAGGTACCTTGTGATGTGACCCTGAGAACTGTCACAGTTGGTATCAGAGCTTAGGCTTCAGATCTCTGTAGTGTATCCTAGGCTTGAAGTTTAGGATGCCGGACTGTGGGTTTGGTTTGCAATATTAGTGATTCTTGCGGGATGTCTCGACTTGATTGGTACAAGATGGAATGTCGAGGACGACATTCTTTTAAGGAGGGGAGATTGTGACGCCCCGAAAAGTATGAGTGTGAGAACCCGAAAATTTTCTAATTTTTTAGGGTTTATTTTATTTAATCGCCCGCCTTTTCTACATTTTATTTATTAGAAAAATTCCCCAGATAAAGTTTATGAGCAAAGATAGTTTTAAAATGATTTTCCTAGTATCGGATAGTTTTTGAGAAATTAAGAGCGTATTTCGAAAGTGGGACCCGCAAGTGCGGTAAATGCATTATATTTTTGACAACTTGTTGGAATTTTGTATTAAGTGATATTATTTTATAATGTGTTAAGATATTTGTATTGGAGAGACAAAAAGATAAGTTTTGAACCTAAGGGTGACAAGTGTCACCTTCCTATTCAACCTTGACTTTGACCATTATTTCTTACCTTTACTAATACTCAATTTTGACCCAAAAAGCACCCAAATTTCTGCAAGCTTGGCCGACCCTCTCTAGCCAAGAAGAAAGAAAAACTCTCCAAGATTCTTGCTTCCATTTTGCTTGAGTGTAACCATCCAACCATTTGATCTTGTTTCTACTCCATAAAACCTTTCCATTTGGTGCTAGTAAGTGGTTTGTGTCACGGCCCCACCTCCCCCTAAGGCGAACCAGAGGGTTCGGCGGGCCGCCTGCCCAGCTCTCGCCGGGACTCAGTCGTTCACTATAATCCTCAATGGAATTTCAAGATATTTATATCAAATATACATCAAAGGTTCCCAAACTTTACATATCAAAAGCGAAGCGTCCACGCTTCCACTGCGCCCCTCTGATCCTTGATACCAACTATTCTACAGGAGGAAGTCCAAAACTAGACTATTACACATCCAATCAATTCTAAACGTTCAATACAATCCCAATATGAACGATTACACAAAAGGAATTCTAAGTTCAATCCATACATGAGATAATCCATGAATAAACACTACAAGCCCTTCCTTCGCCTTGAGCCCTGTGGAGGGGAATAAAACGTTTTGGGGTGAGCTAGAAGCTCAGCGAGTAACCAGTAAAATCAGTTATCAAATCAGTTTCACAATCGTTCATTTCAATAATGTCATTTCAATATGGAGTATCAATAATTCAAGAAACATTTACAATGGAAAGCGATAGTAACATTCATGAAAAGGATACGTTCGTTCTCCTGTCATTTCATTGCATTTTGGTTTCATTCGTGCATTCATTCACCCCGTCCCTGGCTTTTGGCCAGGCTCCACCAACCTACAAGGTAATACTCGAGTATACCGAAACGTTCACCCAAGTTCCTAGTCGCCCGACCGAGTCCGCTTCTGGCTCGAGACGACCGGTAACAAGGGGCAATGGCCAGTTCAGCCCAAAAGGCTTACATTCATGCGCAAGTAGCATTTAATCATTAATCATTGAAAATTTCATATTTATTTAGGTCAAGTGCGATAAAGTACACACTCGCCTAGAAAACTCTTTTTAACAATCATTGAAAGCAAAATCGATAATAACAAGACACTGATATGCAAGCACGCATGATATGTAAGAAAATAGTTCCAAAATTAACTTTGAAAACAGTTCAAAAGTAAATAATGCGGGAAAACGGTTCAAAAGTAAATTCGGAAACAGTTCAAAAGTAAATAATGCAAGAAACGGTTCAAAAGTAAATTCGGAAACAGTTCAAAAGTAAATAATGCAAGAAACGGTTCATAAATAATTTTAGAAATAGTTTGAGGTCACTCACCTCCATGGCTCAGAAACCATCCATCATATTGCATTACTTCACTCAAGTCCAAGCCCTAAAGCACAAACGCAAAGCAATCAAGCCCATTCAAAATTCGGACAGCATTTCCCCTGAATTTGCTAACTTTTCCAGCCATCATGGCTTCATTATTTCCTCATTCCAACCCAAGGGTACACACACAACAAAAGTTCATCCAATAGCCATTCAGCAAGCTCCAAGTAGTACAAAGACAAGTCAAGCTAGGGAAAAGTCCGGAAATGAAAGTTAAGTTCAAAACCAGAAAAACAGTTTTGACGTCATTTTGCGGTAATGGTGCCAAAAGCACTACGATGGTCAGATGAAGGTGCAAGACCCACCGTTTCGAAGCTAAGAACCAGGGCTACAACAATGTAGAAGGTCACTCAGTCCAAATCCCAGCACAACTAAGTCATATATGCCAAATACCAAACCAGAACCGTAATTGCAGGTTTACAAATTACACTATGTTGTAATCAGTACAACTCAGTCAAAACAGGTCCAAATGCAGAAATTCCAAAGGCATATGGTATCTAGGACATCAAGTTACATTTCATCAGAAGACCTGAACACCCAAATCCAAAACAATTCCAGTCAAAACAACCCATTTCAGACGCAGTTCTTACATCCTGATGAACCCAGAACAGAAACAGTAAATTCGGCTTATCTCATTCGACACTACTCCAATTGACCTGAAATTTTACAGGCACCCTTAAAACATCAATACCTACAACTTTCATGTTTTGAGCCAAGGCCAATTCGGCCTCTATCTAGGACCAAAAATTTCGGACAGAATGAAGAACCAAGAACCCTAATTTTCCAGATTCTTCCAAAACAGAATTTACTTGCAATTAATCACTTTTTCCACCTCCTAGCTTCCTCAACTATCATTTCCAATCATCATACATAACCACATAATAACAATCATATGAGAACAGAAAAATCCTAATTAAATATAAAACTTCACTAATTTCAACCAAAATCATGAAATCATCCATAAAATCACTTATTCAACCACCACCAATCACTAATTGAACATTATCAAGATCAAAGGAAGAATTCCCTAGTTACTCACCTTGCAAGCTCAAGAAAGTAAGCAACTTAGCACCAATTTCTTCCAAACAACTCCACAACCAACCTCAATATCACCAAACTAAGAAGTTCTATGGAAAAATTTGAAGATTAAACGGTTGAATTGAAAGATTGGGCAAGATTGGAGCTTGAAAATTGAGAGAGTTTTCTTTCCTTTGTTCCTAGCAAGAAATTCGGCCAAGAGCTTCAAAATAAGAAGAATTTTGGGTCAATTTTGGTTTAAATGGTAAAGGCATGAATAGTGGTCAAAAGGTCAAAAAGGTAAGAATAAATCCTCAAGTGACACATGTCCTCTTCATTAATTGCTTGCCTAACTTTTTGTCTCTCTTACACAAATATCTTAACACATTGTAAAATAATATCACTTAATACAAAATTCCAACAAGTTGTCAAAAATATAATGCATTTACCGCACTTGCGGGTCCCACGTCCAAAATACGCTTTTAATTTCTCAAAAACTAACCGATAATAGAAAAATCATTTTAAAACTATTTTTGCTCATAAACTTTATCTGGGGAATTTTTCTAATCAAGAAAATGTAGAAAAGGCGGGCGTTTAAAAAATAAACCCTAGAAAAGTAGAAAATTTCCGGGTTCTCACACTTATACCTTTCGGGGCGTCACAGTTTGGTGAAGTGTTTTGGGAAGCTAAGGTGTCCAACAACTCTCCCTCTCTTGTTTACTAGGTGAGTGGTGGTTGAACTTCCTCCTACACTTAATGAAGCTTAAGTTGTGCTTAGTGGTAGCTAAAGTGCTGAAATTTGTGGTTTATTTCTTGGTTTGAGATGAATTGGTGAAGTTTTCAATTTATTGATGAATTTTCTGGTTTAATATGAATGTGATGTTGTGGCTATCCTTGATGATGGGAATTGATGTTTAATGATTCTAGAAGGTGGAAAAAGTGGAAGATTGCAAGTAAATTCTGTTTTGGAAGAAATCTGGAAAATTAGGGTTCTTGGTTCTTCATTCTGTCCGAAATTTTAGGTCCTAGATAGAGGCCGAATTGGCCTTGGCTTAAACCATGAACGTTGTAGGTATTGATTTTTTAGAGGTGCCTGTAAAATTTCAGGGCAATTGGAGTAGTGTAGAATGAGATAAGCCAAATTTACTGTCGCTGTTCTGGGTTCATCAGGATGTAAGAACTGCGCCTGTAATGGGTTGTTTTGACTGGAATTTCTTTGGATTTGGTTGTTGAGGTCTTCCGATGAAATGTAGCTTGATGTCTTAGCTACCGCCTGCCTTTGGAATCAATGAATTTGGACTTGTACAGACTGAGTTGGACTAATTACAGCATAGTGTAATTTGTAAACCTGCAATTACGATTCTGGTTTGTTATTTGGCATATTTGACTTAGTTGTGCTGGGATTTGGACTGAGTGGCCTTCTACATTGTTGTAGCCCTGTCTTTTAGCTTCGAAACGGTGGGTCTTGGACCTCCATCCGACAATCGTAGCGCCTTTGATACCATTACCGCAAAATGACGTCAAAACTATTTTTCTGGTTTTGAGCTTAACTTTCGTTTCCGGACTTTTCCCTAGCTTGACTTGTACTGGTACTACTTGGAACTTGCTGAATGACTATTAGATGAACTTGTTGTTGTGTGTGTACCTTTGGGACTGGCTGAGGAAATAATGAAGCCTTGATGGCTGGAAAAGTAAAGAAATATAGGGGAAGTGCTGTCCGAACTTTGAAAGGACTTGATTGCATTGAGTTTGTGATCTAAGACTTGGATTTGAGCAAGGCAATGTTATATGATGGATGATTTCTGAGCCATGGAGGTGAGTGACCCTAAACTATTTCCAAAGTACTTGTGAAATGTTTCTTACATTATTTACTTTTGAACTGTTTCCAAAGCTACTTTTGAACTGTTTTCTTGCATATCATGCCTGCTTATATGAAAGTGTTCCTTGTTTGATATATTTCCTTGACTCCATGACTTGTATTATTGATTGATAACGTATTACGTGCTTTGAATGATTTCCAAAACGAGCTTTCTAGGCGAGTGTGTATTTTATCGCACTCGACCTAAATCAATGTGAAATTTTCACGATAAATGATTAAATGCTACTTGCGCATGAATGTAAGCCTTTTGGGCTGAACTGGCCATTGCCCCTTGTTACCGGTCGTCTCGAGCCAGAAACGGACTCGGTCGGGCGATTAGGGACCTGGGTGAACGTTTGGTATACTCGAGTATTACCTTGTAGGTTGGTGGAGGTTGGTGGAGCTTGGCCAATGCCCAGGAAGGGTTGAATGAAATGAACGAACGAACGAATGAATGAGGGTTTTATTGATAAATGAACAATGCATTTTCAAACGAATGAAGGAATAAGGGGAATGACAGGAGAACGAACGAATGAACGAACGAATGAACGAACGTATCCTTTTCATGTGTGATTATTGTAAATGTTGTAAATGTTTCTTGACTTATTGTTTGATTTATGGCTTGATTCTATGTTCGGAACCTCACTGAGCTTTTAGCTCATCTCTTTAGTTTTGTTTTCCTTAACAGGGGAAGGCGAGCAAGGGCTAGAGCTCTGTACCGACTGGCTGGGTCTAGTTTTGGTTTTGTTTTGTTTCTCGCCCTAGTGCTTGGCACGGGCTGGTTGTATGGTGACTTGAGAACTTTTGTATTCACGTCGGTTGTACTACTTTCGGAGATAGCAATGTATATAAGTTTTGTTTTAAGGTTTGGAATCCTCGTTTTGTTCTTTCTTGTGGATCTATTTCTGATTTGTGTGAGTGAACGACTGAGTCCCGGCGAGAGCTGGGCAGGCGGTCCGCCGAACCCTTTGGTTCGCCTTAGGGGGAGGTGGGGCTGTCACAGCATCCATAGTAGAATTACCTAGGGTAGAGTCAACCTTATCCTAAATTAGGAACACTAGGCACGAGGGGAGGGATTCCACCTTTCTTTCCTTATTTTTCTTTATCGCCTTTTATATCAATTAATTACTTCAACGTGTTATGTGTTTATTTGTTGAACTAACATTTCCTTGTTGTCTTACCTTTTGCATTCACAAACGTTAGAAAATAAGAGGTCTGGCATGATCTTTTTTAGAGAACCTTACCTTTTAGATAGGTTATTGCACGTTTAAAGATTTTTGGTATATTGCATATATAGATTAATAAATTGCATATCATTCTAGGCCCACCCTGGCATATAAAGGGTCCCTTTAGGTCATGATATCATTTAGATTGTATATTTTATTGCTTTAATAAACTGGCATCATGCATCCACCTTAGAAGGGAATGCCATTTAGGGAATCCCGTGTTTGGAACAAATCGCCCTGTGTCTCGGATATATAATCCAATGAGACTTACACGTTTATATTTTCTATACTGTCCGAAGGGGTAGTGCACGAGGTAAGGTAGGATCCGATCATTTTCATAGAGCGATCTTTAAAATATGAGCATCTAATAATCATCTTTTGGCCATTTTAACATATTTGATAAAATTCCCTTGTTTAAAGGACATTAACTTGAAGAAATGCGCAAATAATTCCTCATTGTTGAGACGATAAATATATTGAGGCCAAATCTTGATTTTAGAAGGCTCATAGACTAATGCATCGCAATAAGTTTTTGAAACTACCAGTGGATAGATTGATTTTTTTAAAAATAAGCTGTCAATTCCATTCAATCCATTGGACCATTTTATTCATCAATTTCATCCAGTCCATTTTATCAATTTGTTCATTTTTAGGGCAACCTAGTCGATTTTGAATTCATTTGACTAGTTTACCCATTTTAGGGCAATCTAGTCGATTTTGAATAGATCACCAATTTCATTCAATTCATTTGATTAGTTTACCCATTCTCAGGGCAATCTTATCAATTTGAATAAATCATCAATTTCGTTTGACCAATTTACCCTTTTTTAGGGTGATTCGGTCAATTTTGAATAAATTAAATTTCATTCAATTCATGTTGACCAGTCTACCTATTTTTAGGGCAATTCGGTCAATTTTGAATAAATCATCAATTTCATCCTATCCATTTGACCCGCTTATTCCCTTATTGGGTTTAAGTCTAAGGTTCACTGAATAAATTAGTCAAGACATTGCAATCCTTTTAAGAGCAGGCTCTTTTGCATATCATGCGCCAATCAAAGCAAGCAATCCATTCGGACTTTGTCCTCATTTTTAGGGCAAATGTCTCTTCTCACTCCAATTGGCCGAATTTTCTAAAATTATTTTGTTACTCAATGAGTTGGTCGGATTCATCAGGTATTGTATAGTCCCTACCTCAGAAGATTGCATTCTCATGCTAGGCCTACCCTTGGCACTAAAAGGGTCCCCCAATAGGACATGCATCCGAACTACTTTAATTTTTACTAACTCCTGTCCTTTTCTTTTCCTTTTTCTTTCTTTTCGACAACAGTCAATCAAGAAGGGCATCTAATAAGGGTTTTCCTACATTCTCAGGTAGTAATCACAAATATTACTACACAAAGAAGCCCCATTATTACCCGATCACATAGCCGGATTTCAAGAGAAAGTGTAAACATGAGTACCCATCCAGAACCATCTGATAGGCCTACAACGACATCACCAACTGACCTGACAAATCTGGGAGCTCAACTGAGCGAGGTGCTAAATAGATTTAATGAGTTAAGTGTAGAAATGATCGTACAGCGGCTCGTGATTGATCAGTTGGTCGCTGGTGGCGGTAGTGGTGTCCAATATGAGCCTTTACCCGCTAGTCAACCCGAACCACAACCTTTGTCCTTACCTTACAATCAAACCCCTTTTGCTTCACATGTCACAAATCCACCTGAGGAAACTTTCACCTACCCCACTCATGGCTTACCACATATTTATGCACCCAATACCCAAGTCAATCTTTCTCACCCTCAGATTCCTCCAAATTATCCACCTACTAACTTGAACATTCCACTTGAACCTCAAGGACCATATTACTATCCCACAGCTGAACCATTCACCATGGACACCGCTGCCCAAGGAAAAGTTGAAGCTGGGGAATCCTCTGCGCCGATCGACAAGAATTTGATAAAAAGGTTGGATAGATTTGACGAGTTTATAAAGCAAAGTCAGGGTTTAAGCAAGCAGGGAGGATTGGATTATAATGAGTTGTACATGTTTCCTGATATGCAACTTCCTGTAGGTTTTAAGGCACCCAAATTCTGTAAGTATGACGGAACGGGCAATGTGACGACCCCACTTCTCCCAAGGGCGAACCCAAGGGTATCGGCGGGCCGCCTGCCTGGCTCGCGCCAGGACTCAAAACCTAAAGTAATAAACCTAGATAAATCGAAAGAGCACTATATACAATATATACAATCCCCAAAAGTGTTCTAATTACATTCTTCAAAAGTACCTGCTCATACTATTACATCCTTATAATAATAACCAAAACCAAAGAGTAGACCCTAAGGAGGGTCCTTATACAAACCACCACAACAAAAACAAACATCCTAATTGTCCAACTATTACAAGCAAACCTAACCATACTAGTGTATGTGCCAAAAGTCCACGCATCGGCCCCTGCTAAGGAAAACAAAAGGAAAGGGGTAAGCTATATGCTTAGTAAGTAAACAAGGGCAAAAGCGTAAATTTCACGTAACAACAGTTACACAGTAAGAGTAAAGCAAAAGCAGAAAAGTAACATCATATAATAAGGATACAGGTGGCTCCAAAGCCAGATCGTTTGCCATGTGTGACCTCCTGCCGACACTCCGTCGACCACAAATAATGGTCCGTAGAACTTCACTTGTACTCCCACCGTACACCTTATCACCCTCTCTGGCCAGACACCTCACAAACTTGCTCGAGCGAACGAAATTGAGCTTGGTTCACAAACTTGGTCCACATAATCGGTGAACCGGATTCACAAACTTGGTGACCTCAAACCAGGTTGGACTGACTTCGACCAAGCCCTAACCGACTCGAATAGTCCATCTAGGTCATGAGATCGGGCCCCAAACCCACAAACTTCACAAAATTTACTCAAAAGTCACCCCGAGCCACAAAGCTCAAGGGGTTTAGTTCCAAAATGATTCGTATACATATGCCATGTACAATTATGTGCGTAAATTAGGGTTTAGGTCGAGTGCGATAAAGTACACCCTCACCTAGGTACCCTTTTCATACATATCGAAACACATAAGCAACTAACACATAAGAGCGGCCTGAATACTTACCCAACGAACAAAAGAACAAAAGTTCAAAATTTGTGCCGTGAGGAGTAGCAAGTAGGCCCCACCGGCTCCACCTAGCGCACCACTGTCTGAAATAGAAGATTACGTCACATAATATCATAAACGGCTACTAATATGCCTAAAACAAGCTAAACGACAAAATCGGCACATACGAGTGCGGAAACGGCATACGGAAACGGAAATGGTAACCTAATCGCTTTGCCGTCAAAACTGTTTTGAGCCTAATTGAAGCTACGAGTGTCGGATCAAGGTACATGAGGTACCGTTGCGAAGCTAAGAGGAAGGGTAACAGTTTTTATGAAGACTCCTCAATCCGGATCTAAACGGAAATAGGTCGAAAGTACAGAAAACCGTTCCAGGAATTCGCACTCTAGAGTAACGAACAGGGTATGTTTGCTGGACCATAACTCCCAGTTCACAAATCCAAATCAGGAAATTCCAAAGGAATTAGAAATCTGAGACATAAGGCTAAAACTTTGATGTTTTGTCCAAGACCTGAATCCATTTAGAACAGAACAAAAGTTGAGTGTCAAAGTACCCGTCAGAACTGTCCAGATTCAAGGCAGTTCTGACGATCGATCTTGTTTTGGTCATAACAGGAGCTACGGAACTCGGATTTCAACGCACTTTATACTGTTTCGAAGCCAAAACCAAGATATACATTTCTTATGAAGGAGTTGACACCCAGATCGTACAGAATCAAAACGGAAAAATGCACGGTCAGAGGCTGACTTCAAAATGCAGCACAAACCAATGTTCAAAACAGGCATGAGTTTTTTGTCTATAAATCAGAATACACTAATCCGTTTGACCTGAAAATTTACAGGCATACTCAGGACTTATGAGGCTACAACTTTTATGTTTTGAGGAACTTCTGAATCCGTACGTAACATCAAGAAAAATGAAGCCAAAGTTCGGATGCTGAACTGCCCATGTTTTCCATATTTGCCGGTTTTTGCGCGCCGCAACCGCACGGTCCGTTTCTATGGTTCTTATACAAGTTTCCAACCAAATTCCTACCAATGAAACACACATATACCAGCTTCTAAAAGGTCTATTAATGGTCCGAAATTCTCTCCTTATTTTACCACAAAATTACCAAACACGAACCATAATCCCTAACCTAACTTCATTTGCACTAAGGAACTTGATCTAACACCCAACTAACCAAACCCTAACTAACTAAACATTAGCCAAGCTAAACTAACCTAAGAAAGCCTAGGGTTTCTTCACCCAAATCAGTTTTTGTACCACCAACTCATCAACCCAAAGAAACCAATCATCAAACACAACCACTACAATCTTCATAGCACAAAATTAAAGTTAATTAACTTATTTAGCATGAAACCCTAATTCTTTCATAAGCTTAATCAAAATTTCAGCAACATCATCATCATAATTAAACCCTGAAACTTCAATATAAACATCAAGTCCACCATACAAATCCATAATCACAACAAAATACATCACTTCCATAGCTCAAAGATTAAAAACCCCAAAATTTAACTTTCAGTCAAGATGATTTACCTTTGATTCAAGCTTTGTAGATGATCACCCACAACAATCAAGTGCTCAAGTTGTTTCTCCAAGATCCAAACTCAAGATTGAAGAGCAAAAATGATGCACCAAAGCAAGCTTTCCTTCTTTTTTTTCTTTCTCTCCCTCTCGGCTCTCATTCTCTCTCTTTCTCTCCAAGTTTTGTTTTGTTTTGTCCTGTGAGTATCCTACAATTCCTAAGGTAATTAATAGTCAAAGACCATAGGAGATATTTTTAGGCTAACCAATCACATAAAAATGCTTTATTTGCCTTTTAAACCCTTGCACTTCAACCTAGCTTTTATTCTACTCTTGCCCTCAACATTTGATAATCTTTCAATTAACTCCATAGGTCATAACTTAATCTAATCTAAAACATGTAATCACGCTTAATTACTTCACTAATCACTTTCTTATTTTAATCACCTATACTTAAACATACTTTCTCCATAATAAAACAATCAAACAACAACTTTTATAACATTGGCAAAATTAGGGTTTTTAAACCCAACTTAAGCTTTCTAATAAAATATAACACTAAAGGTTTACTAATCTAAGGTTTGCTAACCATTTCAAACTTGCTAAACCTTTATGAACTAAAACGAATCCTATTTTTACTTGTGCCAAAACACACACTAGAATACCAAACATGAACTATAACTTGACCCTACAAATAAAACATAAACTAGGGTTTAATCATAAGCAGAGTTAGGGGTTTCAATCTTAACCGAGATTAGGGCTTTCTTCTTAACCCTAAAACCCCAATATAACCGCACAAAAATAATGAAAACCCTAATATCACACTTAAGAACTGATTGGGGCCTCACAATCTCCCCCACTTAGGACAATTTCATCCTCGAAATTAATTCTTTTGTCAAAGCGTACCTTCGACACCCGCCGAAGGGTCAGTCACCTCTTGTTGGCCCATTGCGTACACTCTTGCTGGCCCTGTTAGTCGATTTCCCTCGGCGTTCGTCGGTTTTGTTGTGGTCCCTTCTGTTGGTGGTTTGAGTCCTTCCTTCTGCATCTTAGGGCACCGGGCAATCAGATGTTCGGTGCTGCCACATTTGAAGCATTTCCGTACCGAACTGTTTTTCTAGCAATTTTCATCGGTGTGATTACCCCCACAGAAACCACAGGTTGGCTTAGTGGCCGTACTTGACCCTCCACGCTGGGTACTCCTCGGGGACTCTTGCACTACCTGACCTCGCCCAAAGTTGTTATAGGTCGTGGACCGTCTGTGCCTTTACTCATCTTAGCAAGTGGCTCGTTTCGCAAGCTCTGTCCAACCGCGGAATCATTCGAGTTAGGTTGCCTCCTTTTCCGGTCATGGAAGGCTTTAACATGTCCCCTGGCAGTCTCAATCCGTTGTGCTTTTTCTAGCGCCTGACTAAATGTGTCCAACTGTGCGGCCGCTAGCGCTTCCTGAAACTCCACATTCAAGCCTTGGGTAAAGCGGCGAATTCGCTTTTGCTCCGTCAGCACCAGCTCTGGGGCAAAGTGAGAGAGTTTTGTAAACTGAGTTTCATACTCCGCCACACTAGATGCCCCTTGACGCAGGCGGATAAAATCATCTTCTCGTTTCTCTTGCACAATGGACGGCAAGTATTTCTCATTAAATTCTCGAGTAAAATTGACCCATGTCCAGGGGGTCTGTTCTCGCTCCCACTTGGCTTTGATCACGTTCCACCAGGCTCGCGCGGCCCCTTCGAACTGAAAGATGGCAAAGGATATCTGCCGCTCCTCCGAATACCTAAGCACGGCAAATATGTCTAACATACGATCCATCCAGCCCTCGGCTAAGTCAGGATTAGGTCCACCTATAAACTTAGGAGGTGCAAATTTCTGGAACCGTTCTAAAGCACGGTCCTCTCCCTCATGATTACCCGGATTATGTCCCGGATTCCCAGTACTGCTCCCCTGGCCCTGTTGATTTGTCATTCGCTCTAGTAGATCGGCCATCCGCTGGATGGCTGTAGCAACTTGATCCGACCCATTTCCATTATTTCCTTCAGAGTCTCGTCCTTGCTCTCCAGCTCTACTTGGACCACCGGAGTCCATTTCGGGGCACAAGTCTATAGATCAGAACGTTACATATACTTATTATCCAAACTATGAGCAAAAGTACGGACGTAAAGCGTATGCACAAAAGACACACAAAAGATAAGTTCAAAATGCCACTCAAATATATACATATATTTACAAAGTCACACCAAAAGATTTACAGATTACCGACCTCCAATCGGTACAAAACCCAATGTACACATGAGCACCGGCTCCAAAATCTAGTCAATCAACCAAATAACGAAAGAAAGTGGTCATGCCAGTTTTAACAAAAGTAATCCACTAGCTAAACAAAAGTATAAAAGCGACCCTAAACGCCTCCCCTATGGCCCAGGTTCCCAACGGAACCTAACGTGTCCACCTCATCCATCCCCTCTGGACCGGTGGCACGAGGCGGTGCCTCCGCGGCCATATCTAGGATGACCTCGCAGTCCATCGAAATACTCCGAACCCTCTCCTTCAGCTGCCTCTTCATAGCGAAGAGGTGCTGATGAGTGTCCTGAAGCTGACGGCGTAAAGCGTCTGCCCTCTGCATCTCATCTCGGAGACTCCGCTCCAAGTCCCTAATACGTATCGCCTGCCCATGGCCAACCTCTCTGGCCTCCTCTAACTGACTAATCAGGCTACGTCGCTCATCGTCCACTACCAGGACACCTCGTCAGGATAACTGTACGTATACCAACACCTACAAAGTCGGTGTGACACCTGTCCAAAAGGGGAGTACAAAGTGTAAGGCTTTCCAGGTCTCTGCCGATAACGGATCGCCCGCTTACGCAACACTCGATCCTCTGGGCCTCTCGCACTCAGAGGTCTCAGTCCCACGCCACTGGATCTCGCACCACTCGAACTGCCCGGATACATACCTACAAAACATTAATTCGTCAGTTCACCGGCATTTCAGCTTAAAGTATATCATTAAGCTTAAAAGAATCAAATATGCCTAGTGCCTATCGCGTATGTCCCACTTGCCCATGTCCTCTAACCTAGGCGCTCTGATACCACCTGTGACGACCCCACTTCTCCCAAGGGCGAACCCAAGGGTATCGGCGGGCCGCCTGCCTAGCTCGCGCCAGGACTCAAAATCTAAAGTAATAAAACTAGATAAATCGAAAGAGCACTATATACAATATATACAATCCCCAAAAGTATTCTAATTACATTCTTCAATAGTACTTGCTTATACTATTACATCCTTATAATTATAACCAAAACCAAAGAGTAGACCCTAAGGAGGGTCCTTATACAAACCACCACAACAAAAACAAACATCCTAATTGTCCAACTATTACAAGCAAACCTAACCATACTAGTGTATGTGCCAAAAGTCTACGCATCGGCCCCTGCTAAGGAAAATAAAAGGAAAGGGGTAAGCTATATGCTTAGTAAGTAAATAGGGGCAAAAGCGTAAATTTCACGTAACAACAGTTACACAGTAAGAGTAAAGCAAAAGCAGAAAAGTAACATCACATAATAAGGATACAGGTGGCTCCAAAGCCAGATCGTTTGCCATGTGTGACCTCCTGCCGACACTCCGTCGACCACAAATAATGGTCCGTAGAACTTCACTTGTACTCCAACCGTACACCTTATCACCCTCTCTGGCCAGACACCTCACAAACTTGCTCGAGCAAACGAAATTGAGCTTGGTTCACAAGTTCGGTTCACAAATTTGGTCCACATAATCGGTGAACCGGATTCACAAATTTGGTGACCTCAAACCAGGTTGGACTGACTTCGACCAAGTCCTAACCGGCTCGAATAGTCCATCTAGGTCTTGAGATCGTGCCCCAAACTCACAAACTTCACAAAATTTACTAAAAGTCACCCCGAGCCACAAGCTCAAGGGTTTAGTTCCAAAATGATTCATATACATATGCCATGTACAAATATGTGCGTAAATTAGGTTTTAGGTCGAGTGCGATAAAGTACACCCTCGCCTAGGTACCCTTTTCATACATATCGAAACACATAAGCAACTAACACATAAGAGCGGCCTGAATACTTACCCAACGAACAAAAGAACAAAAGTTCAAAATTTGTGCCGCGAGGAGTAACTAGTAGGCCCCACCGGCTCCACCTAGGTCACCACCGTCTGAAATAGAAGATTGCATCACATAATATCATAAATGGCTACTAATATGCCTAAAACAAGCAAAACGGCAAAATCGGAACATACGAGTGCGGAAACGGCATACGGAAACGGAAATGGTAACCTAATCGCTTTGCTATCAAAACTGTTTTGAGCCTAATTGAAGCTACGAGTGTCGGATCAAGGTACATGAGGTACCGTTGCGAAGCTAAGAGGAAGGGTTACAGTTTTCATGAAGACACCTCAATCCGGATCTAAACGGAAATAGGTCGAAAGTATAGAAAACCATTCCAGGAATTCGCACTCTAGAGTAACGAACAGGGTATGTTTGCTGGACCATAACTCCCAGTTCACAAATCCAAATCAGGAAATTCTAAAGGTATTAGAAATCTGATACATAAGGCTAAAAATTTGATGTTTTGGCCAAGACCTGAATCCATTCATAACAGAACAAAAGTTGAGTGTCAAAGTACCCGTCAGAACTGTCCAGATTCAAGGCAGTTCTGACGATCGATCTTGTTTTGGTCATAACAGGATCTACGGAACTCGGATTTCGACGCACTTTATACTGTTTCGAAACCAAAACTAAGATCTACATTTATTATGAAGGAGTTGACACCTAGATCATACGGAATCAAAACGGAAAAATGCACGGTCAGAGGCTAACTTCAAAACGCAGCACAAACCAATGTTCAAAACAGGCATGAGTCTTTTATCTATAACTCAGAATACACTAATCCGTTTGACCTGAAATTTTACAGGCATACTCAGGACTTATGAGGCTACAACTTTCATGTTTTGAGGAACTTCTGAATCTGTACGTAACATCAAGAAAAATGAAGCCAAAGTTCGGATGCTGAACTGCCCATGTTTTCCATATTTGCCGGTTTTTGCGCGCCGCAACCGCACGGTCTGTTTCTATGGTTCTTATACAAGTTTCCAACCAAATTCCTACCAATGAAACACACATATACCAGCTTCTAAAAGTTCTATTAATGGTCCGAAATTCTCTCCTTATTTTACCACAAAATTACCAAACACGAACCATAATCCCTAACCTAACTTCATTTGCACTAAGGAACTTGATCTAACACCCAACTAACCAAACCCTAACTAACTAAACATTAGCCAAGCTAAACTAACCTAAGAAAGCCTAGGGTTTCTTCACCCAAATCAGTTTTTGTACCACCAACTCATCAACCCAAAGAAACCAATCATCAAACACAACCACTACAATCTTCATAGCACAAAATTAAAGCTAATTAACTTATTTAGCATGAAACCCTAATTCTTTCATAAGCTTAATCAAAATTTCAGCAACATCATCATCATAATTAAACCATGAAACTTCAATATAAACATCAAGTCCACCATACAAATCCATAATCACAACAAAATACATCACTTCCATAGCTCAAAGATTAAAAACCCCAAAATTTAACTTTCAATCAAGATGATTTACCTTTGATTCAAGCTTTGTAGATGATCACCCACAACAATCAAGTGCTCAAGTTGTTTCTCCAAGATCCAAACTCAAGATTGAAGAGCAAAAATGATGCACCAAAGCAAGCTTTCCTTCTTTTTTTTCTTTCTCTCCCTCTCGGCTCTCATTCTCTCTCTTTCTCTCCAAGTTTTGTTTTGTTTTGTCTTGTGAGTATCCTACAATTCCTAAGGTAATTAATAGTCAAAGACCATAGGAGATATTTTTAGGCTAACCAATCACATAAAAATGCTTTATTTGCCTTTTAAACCCTTGCACTTCAACCTAGCTTTTATTCTACTCTTGCCCTCAACATTTGATAATCTTTCAATTAACTCCATAGGTCATAACTTAATCTAATCTAAAACATGTAATCACGCTTAATTACTTCACTAATCACTTTCTTATTTTAATCACCTATACTTAAACATACTTTCTCCATAATAAAACAATCAAACAACAACTTTTATAACATTGGCAAAATTAGGGTTTTTAAACCCAACTTAAGCTTTCTAATAAAATATAACACTAAAGGTTTACTAATCTAAGGTTTGCTAACCATTTCAAACTTGCTAAACCTTTATGAACTAAAAAGAATCCTATTTTTACTTGTGCCAAAACACACACTAGAATACCAAACATGAACTATAACTTGACCCTACAAATAAAACATAAACTAGGGTTTAATCATAAGCAGAGTTAGGGGTTTCAATCTTAACCGAGATTAGGGCTTTCTTCTTAACCCTAAAACCCCAATATAACCGCACAAAAATAATGAAAACCCTAATATCACACTTAAGAACTGATTGGGGCCTCACAGGCAACCCTAAGACACATCTCTGAATGTTTGCCAACAAATTGGGCAAGCTAATAGATGATGAAAATTTGCCCGTTCGATTGTTCTCCGAGAGCTTAGAAGGTGATGCACTAGACTGGTATTCCAATTTAAAGTTTGAAGATATGAGGACATGGGTGGATTTGTCAACTGCATTTGTAAGACAATACGAGTACAATTGTGAGCTTGCTCCAACAAGGGCCACACTGGAGGGGACTAAAAGAAAGCCATCTGAGGATCACAAGACGTATGCAAAAAGATGGAGAAAATTGGCTGCCAAAGTAGAGCCTCCCATGACTGAAAATGAGATTGTTCGCACGTTCATCAAAGCTCATGACCCGCCCTATTTTGAGGAAATTTTTTGAATGACTGGGTGTTCCTTTAGCGAGATTGTCAATAAATTGGAAGAATTTGATGAGTTTGTGAAGGTCGGAAAAATTGTTAATGTGTCAACATTGAAAATGCCACTAGAGGCTCTACAATGCCAGAATAACAGTGGGAAGAAGTTCCAATTTAAGGAAAAAGAAGGGGAAACTGCTTTTGTTGGGGATCAGGGCCCCTCGGCTAGACCTAGATTTTCAAATCGCCTTGCTTATTCATCACCCTACCCCTTCTATACAAACTCCCGTCCTATCCATCATACTACCATTAACCATCCTCGACCTCGACCAAATTATCCAAATGTACCTACATCACCCTTTCAAAATTCTCAACCAAATCTCCAAACTAGACCTTGCCCTCCTTTTAACCCAAGACCTATTCCACCCCCTAGCCCAAATTACTACTACCAACAAACTAGTGACACCCAAAATCCAACGCCATACCGAACCTTCACCAATCTAGGTCGGCCTGTTGACCAAGTATATGAGCAATTGAAAGCTGCCGGGAAAATTGGTGTTATACCTCCTAAGATCTATTCTAAGCGTTTTCCCTCTGACTATGACCCTCAAGCAGTCTGCGCTTATCATTCTGGAGCTCCCGGGCATTCCACCAATAATTGTCGGGCATTGAAACATAAAATCCAGGATATGATCGAACTCGGAGAAATAGTGCTAAGGAAAAAGGGTGAACAAGGACCGAGCATAAGTACAAATCCCTTTCACGAACACAAGGACGCCTTTGAGGCACCCACCCCCAATGAAGAAATTTGAGAATCCTAGAAGGCGCTGAATTAGTGAGATTCCTCTCCCTTGAAGGGAGTTTTGATAAATTTGGGGAATTGTTTTGGTTAAAACCAATGAAAAATCATTCGCGCGTGTGTTTTTTGTTTAACTAGTTTTTTGAAAATAGTTTTCAATCAAGTGACTTTTGAAGACATGTTTTGATCTTCATCTTGAATTCAATAAAATGTACAGTTTTCGATACTCTTTGTTACTTACGCATTCTTTTCAAATGGCCAAGAATAAAATCCTCCGACCCTTTTGGATATCACTGTTCTGAAGTTTGATGATGACAATATCTCATGAATGTGAATTTGAATTTCAAAATGCAAGGAGTAATAAGGAGACATCCGAAGGTAGTTCAAAGAGGCTCGGATGGTATAAAGAGAAACTCGAACCGAACTGGGGTCAACATTAAGGAAATGAAATTAGCATTCATTTTGAATGAAAAGTTGAAAAAAATATTACAATAAGAAGGACAAGCCATGATTATTCAAAATGGAGATAGAGTTTACCAGTGCAAAGAGGAGGCTAAGGGCAAATTGGCACCAAGCTGGCAGCACCCTTTTATTTGTCAAAAGATATTTTGCCTGGGGGAGCTCTTGTTATCACAGAAATAGAATGGACAAGTTTTTCTCAGCCGATCAATTCGGATATGTGTAAGAAATTCTTTGCTTGATAAATGAAAGTTTTCTTTTAGAGTTAATGCGAAGAATGGAATGAAAGTCAGGCCCTCTTCTTTTCCCATTAAGACATTATATCCCTAGTTATCCCTTTTGAGCCTTCAGAATAAATCATTTCATTTGGCAACCTCTGAGAATCGTAAACCCCACACTGGGGCAAATTTAGTTTTGAAAGCAAAAGAAAAAGAGAGAAAACCCCACACTGGGGCAAATTCAATTTTTGAAGGAAAGTCGAAAGAAAAGGAAATGAACAAAAGAAAGCCTCAGTTAAAAATAAACTGGGGCAAATTTTCAAAATTTCGAAAGATGAATGAAAAAGGGAGAAAATAAAAGAAAACAGAACCTCAGTTGAGAATAAATTGGGGCAAGTTTTGATTTAACACTAAAATAGGGTTGATACAACAATGTGATTTCAGATCACTTTAACCACTTTTGAAATCCGCCTTCAAGCCTTAACTTTTCTTAGCACCTCACCTGACCCCATTACAAAAGCCGAAAGTCCTGACTTCTGTTCTTTGCATCATCTCTTTCAGGAGATTTTCTAAGACACATGGCAAATGATGTCAATACACCTTCACCCATTTTGCAAGAGAAGGATTGTCGCACTGATGCCATCATTTCTTAAAGCACATTTTTGAGTTGATAAAGGCTATCAACAATGGTTGGTTCAGGTGAAAACTCAAAATGGCACCTTTGAAAAGAGAAAAAGAAAGAAAGGAAAAGAAGAAAGAAAATGAAAATGAAAAAAAGAAAATAAAAAGGTGGAGTGGTAGCCTTAGTGAAAACTCGAAAGGGCGCTAAGGTAGGGTTTCATAAGGAGAAATGAGTTTGGATTTGGAAAGCTGGTGACTTAGTTCATTAGAATTTCTCTTCACCTTGTGGTTCAGTTGCCGACATTAAACTCCGGAGGAACGATATCCAAAAGGTCAAACGCGGCATTTTGTTCAAGAATCAAAGTGTTTTGGTTCATTGTACATAAAATTTTAAGTTTACAGGTTCATTTTTCTTAAATTAATTTTCTTTCAAAATGAATGATTATTTTCAAATTACGGAGACTTTCATCATTGTTGTGTAAATAGAATATTCTTACATTTGTTTCATGGTTTCATTTATCTCTTTGGATTTATCCAATGGCAATCCCTGTGATTTATTGGAATTACCTGGATACCAAGTGTCTTATCAGCATTAAAAGTCAAGAAGATGTGATGTGATTCGAGGAGCGAAGTTGGGTCAAGAGTTTATCAAACGGCAACCCCTATGATTGGCTAGATACCAAGGGTCTTGGTAGTATTGGAAGTTGAGGATATTTGACACAGTTCACAAAGTAAAGTTCAATTTTCGCTACATCGAGGAAAAAACACCCAAGTACTCATGTTTACACATTTCTTGAAAGCAAGATTGATCGGATGGTGGTGGTATTATCTATCATTACGATTATTTCTATTTTTTGTAGGTCCAATGGTCCAATAGCAACACACTGGGGTAAATTCTATATGATTGTGGAATGTCACCCAAGAATTGAAGGGTTCGAACCAAGGAAGAGGTGAATCAAAGTATTAAGGAGAAGCAACCATGCCGTAATGTAAATTGAAGGATCGGTGGCACAATAATTGATCAAAACTGGGGCAAATTAATTTTGAAAAATCATCAATAAAAAAAATCAAAATCAAAAAAATCAAATCAAAATCATGATTAATTTTCTGTTGGTGAAGCCTCAGCGTACGTTGCGCACCCTTCTATCTCCCCCTTTTGACAATCACACTTAATTTTTTTGACCAATTGGATGGCAGGATTGGGTCTTATCCCACTGACCATTAACAACTATCACGTTGGGTCTGGATTTTGTACCGCCAACATCACAAACATCCCGTTGGGTTTGGATTTTGTGCCACCAACATCACAACTATCACGTTGGGCCTGGACTTTGTGCCGCCAACATCACAAACATCACGTTGGGCCTGGATTTTGTGCCGCCAACATCCCGTTGGGCCTGGATTTTGTGCCGCCAACATTACGTTGGGCTTGGATTCTGTACCACCAACATCACAAGTATCACGTTGGGCCTGGATTTTATGCCGCCAACATCACAAAGATCACGTTGGGCCTGGATTTTGTGCCATCAACATCCCGGTGGGTTTGAATTTTGTGCCATCAACATCACAACTATCACGTTGGGCCTGGACTTTGTGCCGCCAACATCACAAACATCACGTTGGGTTTGGATTTTGTGCCACCAACATCACAAGTATCACGTTGGGCCTGGATTTTATGCCGCCAACATCACAAAGATCACGTTGGGCCTGGATTTTGTGCCGCCATCATCACAAGTATCACATTGGACTTGGATTTTGTGCCACCAACATCACAAACACCATGTTGAGCCTGGATTTTGTGCCACCAACATCATCAGGTTGGGCCTGGACTTTGTGCCGCCAACATCACAAACATCCCATTGGGCTTGGATTTTGTGCCACCAACATCACAAGTATTACGTTGGGCCTGGACTTTGTGCCGCCAACATCACAAACATCACGTTGGGTTTGGATTTTGTGCCACCAACATCACAAGTGTCACGTTGGGCCTGGACTTTGTGCCGCCAACATCCCGTTAAGCCTGGATTTTATGCCGCCAACATCACAAAGATCACGTTGGGCCTGGATTTTGTGCCGCCAACATCCCGTTGGGCCTGAATTTTGTGCCGCCAACATCACAAAGATCACGTTGGGCCTGGACTTTGGGCCGCCAACATCCCGTTGGGCTTGGATTTTGTGCAACCATAGCAGACTCGGATTTAATCTCACTGACCAATTCATCATACTGGGGCAAATTATTTTTGGAAGGATTCTTAAAAAAAAAAATCAAAAAAAAATCAAAAATCACAAAATCAAAAATCAGAAGTCAAAGAGAAAAAAAAACAAAAAAAAAAATCCAAAAATTCAAAAAAAAATCAAAAAAATTCAATCAAAATCAAAAATCAAATCAAGTTTTATCATGGTAGGCTCGGGTTTGATCCCACTGACCGATTGTCAAGGCATTTCATTTTGCATCGCCACTAGCCGTGAGTCAGTCCCACTAGTGAGCATTTCATTTGTACTTCCACTAGCCGTGGGTCAGTCCCACTAGTGAGCATTTCATTTTTATTGCCGCTAAACATGGGTCAGTCCCACTAGCGTGCATTTCATCTTTATTGCCACTAAACATGGGTCAGTCCCACTAGTGCATTCGATTTTAAATTTCCCGTTTCGGGTCAGTCCCGATTTTAAATTTCTGTTCGGGTCAGTCCCGATTTTAAATTTCCTGTTTCGGGTCAGTCTCGATTTTAAATTTCCTGTTCGGATCAGTCCCGTTTTAATTTCTTGTTCGAGTCAGTCCCGTTTTAACTTCTTGCTCGGGTCAATCCCGTTTAAATTTCTTATTTGGGTCAGTTCCATTTTAAATTCCTTATTCGGGTCAGTCCCGTTTTAATTTTTTGTTCGGGTCAGTCCCATTTTAAAATTTTGTAAAAGGGGTCAGTCCCCATTTCTAAAGCGTCCATCGTTCGAGTCGTTCGCAGCCGAATAACGAAGGTAGGTATTTGGTGTCGACTTCTTTGTCTCAAGTTTTTCCAAAACTCAAACAAAAAGGGGCAAACTGTAGACACCAAATTTTTAGTGTAGTTTTATTTACTATTTTTATTTTTCATGTTAGTCTTTATATATTTTTAGTCTTTTATTTTTATTTTTATTTTTAAGTCTTTTTAGCATAGAATTTATCGAGAAAGAAAATCATTCACAAAAATATATTTTATTTCTTTTAGATTCAAGTTTATTGTTATTTAATTAAAAAAAAAGAAAAATAAAAGAGGGGCCAAGCTCACGGACCATGAGATGCATAGGATCCGAACCTCTCCTCATTTCGTCCGCAGAAACGCAGATGCAAAATTGCAATTTTTTTTCTTTTTTCTTTCACGGGTTTTTCTTTCATTTTTTGGGCTCCGTTTGATCACTCTCTCCCTAACCACTTGGCTTTAATCCCTACACTAAGATCATCATAGGTCAAAAACCCATCTAAGGGTTCATAAACCATCATGGAAAAATAATTTCAGTAGCACCATTAGATGTAGGTTTAGGTGTCTTTAGAGCTATAAAAAGGAGATGAGTGACGGCAAGAAGGGAGAGGTTTTGGACAGCAAAAAGAAAGAAACAGGAGAGAGTTTTGAAGGCTAGGGGAATAAGGGGGAGCGAGAGGGAATGTGTGTGTGACAAAAGAAAGGAAAACCAGCAAAGGGGAGTGAGGTACAGCGGCTGGGGTTGGAAAATAGAGGTGACGGGCCAAGAGGAAAGTTTAGGTTTTTAGGAAAGGAGAGAACCACTAGTAGAGAGAGCTAGGAGTAACGGGCTGGGGGATGACGGCTGAAGTTTGAAGGGATAGTCGGGGACAGCTTTGAGGGAGAACCGAGAGGAGTAAGGATCTGGGGGGCTGAGGAATATTGACAACTGAGTAGGGAAAAGCTAGGGAAGAGAGAACAAGGGCTGGAGAAGAAAGGTCTGGGGCTGAAGAAAACCCACGGAGAAAGCAAGCTTCGGGCTGTCAGGGAAGAATGAACAAGTGAACAAGAGGAGAAACCAAGGAGGGAAGTGAAGGAAAGCTTTGGATCAAACAGAAAAGACGGAAAGGAGCTGCTACTCAAGTTTTGCTGCTGAAATCCATCAGAAAATAGCACTGTAAGGTTCCTTTCCCTTTCCTGTAGATAATTTTTATTAAATAATAATGAAACTATGCTGATCTATGAGTCGATGAATGTGGTTAAGAGTTCCGATGGTGGTTTATGATTATAGCTTAAAGATGTTGCCTTTTGCTGTCATGGTGTATGATGGGTATGTTAGGGTCTGAAATTTGTTTGGTGTGGATTATATTTCATCCCTAGGCTATAGTTCAGTAGCAAGACCCCAGCTTTGAAAAGAAAAGACATTTACATGGCCTGTACGTTTGAATTGTTGGATAAATTGTGAAGAAAAGTGGCTTGTTTCATTTTTTTTAATTTGTCTTGGTATGTTCGGATGTTGGAGCATTGTCTTGGTTGTTGCTGGAACTTTTATTTGGACTGAAATCTAGGATTTGTTGTTCAGTTGATACACCACATGCATGTCCAAACCAAGTTTTATCTTCGTGTATCTTTGCCGCATCAGAATTGTAGAAAGCATTATTGTGAATAGGAAGGTTTTCAAACCATTTTGTATGAAAGTTTTCCCAGAACTTACATAATTACCTTCGAGGTTTGTTTGTTTGGATGGTGATAGCTATGTGTTTTGTTGCTTCGTTTACAGTTATGATTTTTGGTCGAAATGTTTTGATCAAAGTTGTGTGCTTGGGTCAGAAATCTGTGTTGGAAACGAATGGCAGCAGGCTATCCCTTTGGTTACAGATTTTTGGGTTGGATTAGGGCTTGTGTTTTGTATGTGTTTCAATTGGTAAACCATGAACAAGTTCATCGTAGGTCCCTTCCTTGGCATCTTAGCTACATTCTTCATAGTAAGTTGCTTTTAGTGAACGTAATAAAAGTAGATAGTTGGGTTCGAGCATGGGTTGAAGCTTTGCATTTTGGTTTAGTACTTAAACATTATGTTCGGGTGATCACATTCGGCTAAGTCACCAAGACATACCAGTCTTTTCTTGATACAAACTTCTGCTGTCTAGCTGCGTTGGCACTCTGGTGAAATGAAATGATGTTGCAGAAAATGATAGCTGGTTTTGTTTTCTCTGCCGCTGCACACTTCCTCTATTCGTTTCTTCATTTGTCTTCCTATGATTTTAATGGTTTAGTGTTCATGATTGGATTGCGTTAATCATAATGTCTAGCTGTTAGGTGGTGTTGAGTGATGGTCTTTGCTGAATTTTGTTTGAAGTCTTGTATAAAATCCGCATTTTGAAAGCTTAAAGTTGCAGACGCATGTTTTCGGTTGCAGAAACTTTCATTGTAACATTTGCATGAAAGATTGCTGGAATTTACATTACCTCATTTTAAGTTGTTGGCTTGTTGAATTCTGTGGTGGTCTTTAGTTTAATGTCGATGGTTTTGATTGATTGGATGAGATGTTAGTTGCTTTAGGATTGCATCTAAGAAACCCATTATATTGCAGCAGAAATGGTAGAAGCAAAGTGACTTCATTTGGCCGAAAGTCTTCAATGCATGCATGCAAATACTTTTAAAAATTGCCTTTTAACCCCCCAAGCTTTCCTTTATCTTACTATGGCCCAATTATGTTCCAATTTATTGCAATTGAGTCCTAGAGTAATTGCAATTTGAACCATTACTTGGCCCTTTCTTTGCTCTTGGACCCTTGAAGTTCCCAAAATGTTTCAATTGGACTTGAATGATTGGTTAAGGGTTGATATTGGGTCTTTAGTAGTTGCTAATTTAGAAATTTGATGGATAATTTACCTTCTTTGCAACTCTACATTATTTGTTACATTTAAGTTACAATTTGGGAGGGATTTGGTGATTTTGTTTATATTTTACTATTTAATTGGTGCCTTGACCCTTTTATTGTTTTGAAGCTAATATTTCCTTCATTTCATTACCATTGCAAGGGAGGTAACCTCTATCTCCTTGATTTTATTTCTCCTACGTGCTCCTACGTGTTATGTGTGAATATGCATGCTTTAATTCGCTTTTCATTATATTAATGTTTAATTGCTTGTTTCGCTTTCTTTCTATTTCGCCTTCTTTCATTGGCAAGTCATTTGAGGGTATTTGAACCCCCAATTTGTAATAGCTAGGTTTTGACGCCTCTCTTGAAGACATGTCTTAGCTAGCCAATGTAATAGTTAGGATTTACTTTTCTAAGTCTTCCCCCTCTAGATTGTAGTAGGCATCCATTTTTGTAATAGATAGGGCTTGTGTGCTATGTGCTTGTGTGTGCCTATATGCCTACGTGTTTAATCACTTTCCCTAGGATTTTGCATCTAGACAAACATGCTTATGTGTTACGTGCTATGTGAAACTATGTGTTTTGCATGCCTATTTGCTTTTAATATTATATCTAATTATGTGGATAGAACGTACGTTACCGTGGCTAGTCCAATGCTAGTCATGGTCTTCCCTTCGAGCTCTTACAAATCCAATACTTGTGAGAGAATGTTAGTTAAGGGCTAGTCCAACGCTAGACCCTTAGGAACCATCCGCACGTTAGATCATGATTGTGTGATAAAATCACTTCATCTCATGCATATTTTCACTTTTTAGGATCTTTTATCATTTTTTGCATGACATCCCTCCTTATACGTATATCCCTTCCCCCATATTTTCCCTTATATGTATATTACTTACCCCTTTGTATGAAACATGACATTAGACTTGCATTTCATCTAAGCATTAGACCTAGGTTAGTACATTTGCTTGATTAGACTAGGAAAAACCCCTTGGATATGGGATATGGACGAGTTTGGCTTCTCTAGCCTTAGCACGCTCGTATTCCCTCTATTAAAGGGAACATTGAAGTCACGAGTGTAAGTTCCCCGTGTAACAGCCCCACCTTCCCCTAAGGCGAACCAAAGGGGTTAGCGGACTGCCTGCCTAGCTCTCGCCAGGACTACGGGCAGATACACGCGATCTAGAACGTTTCAGAAACGTAAAAGCGCGCTCGTACAAGCCACAAGTATCAAAATAACAAATAAAAAAAAAATGAAAACGATGAATAGCGGCCTGGACAGCAGAATCCGAGATCCCACCAAACATTAATACATAGCAATTCAACACTTACAACCAAATCGGCATGTCAAAAACTGTTCATCATGGATACACATATTCGGTTTGCCATTCAAAAGATGAACCCAATACACATTAGGGTTTCATGCAAAGAGCTAATCAAAATAGACATATACATGGCTCAATTTGGCAACCAACAAGTATGATCTTCCCAAAATGATCATTTTCCTGTAAGGAAAACAAATGGAACGGAGTGAGCTAAAGCTCAGTGAGCAACTATCCCATAATCAACAAGGATCACTTCAGCATAACCGTTCATTTCAAGTATTCAAATGAGAAACAAAACAAATCGGTAAAAGGATACGGACGGCTCTCAAGAGCCCATTTCCACGCTTATATTCTTGATCCAATCTCATTGACTCTCCGTCAACGTTTATGAGTACCAACCGTAGAACCCACTTCACTCCCATTCCTTCCACCAAACATACCCCAACCGGGCCCGCACTCCAATCAGTAGCTTTTGGTAATACTCGAGTATACCGGAACCAAGAGTCTCATTACTACAAGATTCCCCAGTACAGTCCCCGTGGCATGTCAATTTTCACGACCAAGCCCTCGCCGGCTCGATTCAATTGACTACCTACGGGGTTGAGCTCAGTAATACAGTAAGGCCGTTGGATATTCGTCCAAACGACACCAAATCAGTTTTCCATGAATGGAATTCAATATCTCATATAGCAAGAGCAGTATTTCAGTAAAACGGTAATCAGTCATTAACGGTATCACAAGGGGTGAGGGCGGTCAAGTACACCCTCACC
Organism: Coffea arabica; assembly: GCF_036785885.1. Classification (NCBI taxonomy): domain Eukaryota; kingdom Viridiplantae; phylum Streptophyta; class Magnoliopsida; order Gentianales; family Rubiaceae; genus Coffea; species Coffea arabica. The sequence continues at coordinate 16,773,911 of NC_092318.1, read as the reverse complement.
TCAATCAATTCCAATAGCCAGATAAGCCTTCAAGGCAACAAAATCACATATAGCAAAGCCACATTGTAACATTCAAGTGAGTAGTATACTCACCAATCACGTAGGTGATATTTCATGCACCAACGTCAAAAAGGTCGCCGTGAACCCTCGTCACGTCCTAAAACACGTAAACAAATGCAATGAGACTCGATAACGAGTCCTAAAGCCAAGCCAATCACAACCCCAATGGGTTTCATATGCATATAGAGGCATAATAGCAAACCAGAAAATTCAGCAATGCACCACTTGACCTTAACAAAAAAACAGTTTTCGTCCTCCTTTTACGGTAATGACACAAAATGTGTTACGCTTATCGGATGAGGGTGTAAGACCCACCATCTCGAAGCTAAAAGACAGAGCTACAACAATGTAGAAGGCCACTCAGTCCAAATCCTAGCACAACTGGGTCAAAAATGCAGAAAACCAAGCCAGAACCGTAATTGCAGGTTCCCAAATCACACAATGCTGTAATTCGTCTATCTCAGTCTATACAGGTCTAAATGCATTGATTCCAAAGGCATACGGTAGCTAGGAAATCAAGCTACATTGTATCAGAAGACACCAACAACAAAATCCAAACCAATTCCAGTCAAAACAGACGATTACAATCGCAGTTCGCACATTCTGATCACCCAGAACAGCAACAGTAAAAACGACATATCTCACTCTACACTACTCCAAATGACCTGAAATTTTACAGGAATCTCAAACACATCAATACCTACAACTTTTATGTTTTAAGCAAAGGCCAATTCGGCCTCTAACCACATGATCCAAAACCGGACAGAAAAGGGGGTTATGAAACCCTAACTTTTCACAATTCAATCCAAACCCAAAATTGGTTGTAATTTCCTATCATATACATCCACTAGAGTCATAACCCCTTATTACCAACCATCATAAACAACCACAACATCAAGATCACATTAAACCAGAAAATTCCTCAAAAAAATAAAAACTTCACCATATCATCCATAAGCAAGAAATAAACCACAATTTCAAACTCTATAGCCACCATTAGGCACAAATTAAACATCATTAGGTGTAAGAGAAAGTGTAAACATCACTTACCTACTAAACAAGAGAGAGGAAGTTGTAGACTACCTTAGCTTCTCCAAAAAAACTTCACCACACAACTCACTAGCACCTAATGGAAGAAGTTTATGGAGTAGAAACTAATTTATGCAAGTGGTTTGGAAGATTGAGCTAGTTGGGAGCTTGAAATTTTGAGAAATCTTCTTCCTTCTTGAGCTCTCAAGAGTCGGCCAACATGGAGTGAAAAATGGTGATTTTTAGTCAATTTTTAAGATATTTAACCAATGGGTCAAAAGTCAAAAACATGAATAGTGTTCCATAAAGTCCACCCAATGATCTTGTGACACTTGGCACCTCTTTAAATGCATTTCTATCCTTTGGTCACCTCTCACATCAATCACTTCACCTCCTCTACTTATCTCTTAACACCCGATAAATTTTACACAGTATCCGGAACTTAATCTTATTGGCCGAATTTTTCCGAACTTATCGCACTAGTGGGGCCCACGTCCATAATCTATCCGTAATTTTTCAAAAACTATCCAATGCTAGAAAAATCATCTAAAAACTATACTTACTCACAAAATCCACCAAGAAAATTTTCTAACCCAGAAAATGCAGAAAACATGCAATTAAAGGGGAAAAACCCTAGGAAAAACATTAAGGGAAAATACGGGTTCTCACACCCCGCACCCATTATGATGCATTCCTTTAGGTCATACACATTTTATATTATTATTTTCTTTGCTTTTTCTTTCTTTCGAGTCTCATGACTTGCATTATTCGTGACTTCTTCGAAGAGTCTTTATTGGGCATCACAATTAATGTGATTGGTACCAAGTAAGTTTTGAAGATACATTTCGATCCCCCGACACCCTCCTAGGGCTAGGGTATGCATTCATATAGTACACCCAAATGTGATAAATCTTAAGGTTAAAAAATAAGAAAATCTTTGACTAAATCGCGCAACTAGCCTTGGCTAGGTTGAGAGGGTGCCTTGGATTCTTATCCTTGCCTTCCCTTTCTTCAAATGTGATTCCCAAATCTTTTTCTCTGATTTTCGTAGACTTGGAGTCGTTTAAAAAGGGTTTTTCTACTTTTTTCTTTAAAAAATCATTTTTAGGTGACTTGGTACACCTTAACTCTATACCATGTGGCGACTCCATTTTCCATTCAAAAACCCTTTTTAAACTATATTTTGGGTCAAATCGTCGCATTTTCAAGTCCCATTTAGACCCATGTTCTTTATTTTTCTTTTCAAAAATTCATTTTTTCAATAAAAATTGAATCAAAAGCCATTTTTCTGAACTCGTCTTTTATTTTCTTATTGAAAAATGGGGCGCGACAGTTCACCAAGCTTCTCGACCAAGCCCATGCCGGCTCAACTTACAAGGTTGGCCAATGGGTTGGAGTGCCCCCTAAAAGTATAAGTGGTCGATGAGGCATCCCTCCAATCGACTTAGAAGTGTTTATGGTTCTGAGTCGACATGAGAGGTACCTCCCACCCGAATTAGTGTGGCACATGCTACCGCTCAGAGAACCGATTATAGCGCTGAAATGGTATGAGAGGTACCTCCCACTCGAATTCGTGTGATACATGCATCCGCTCAGAGCTCACGAGTTAAACATATTCATGTACAATTACCAATCATATGTATTCATGTAACAAGTATCACATAATTTAAAAGAGAGAGAGAACGAGGGTGATAAAGTACACTCTCGTCTCGACAAGTTTACGTATCATGTATAACACTTGTACAATTAACATTTCAATCACATAAGCATTTAACATGCACTTGACACTCACCACTAGCCAAGGGCAAAATAAGAGTGAAGCGAGAAGTCAAACGAGCTCCTCATGACCACCTGAGACATATACAATCATAGTTACCTAGGTGCTCGACCAAGGTTAAAAGAAAGACATTTTCTCACTATTCACTCTCAAGATCACGAGTTCGAGTTAAATGAAAGAAGTTTTTCTATCTAAATTGTTAAAATAATGCTCAAGAGAGCTCGAAAGTGATTTTTGATTCAAGTTGTGGTAAGTAATCTCATATCCAAGAGAAAGTACCATTTTCACTTTCAGCACGAAAATCGAGAAAAAGGGTAAACGATTTTCATTCCCCAAAATTTTAAGTCTCATGCCCAAACCTTAAAAGGCAAAGAGCATGCACACTATCCAAACTAATGGAGTTAAAACTCTTTTAAAACTCCACTCATTTCATGGAAAAATATCAAAGTTATGGTTCCAAGGTTAAAGTATGAAACTAGTGAAATTCACCAAGAATTACTCTAGTCAAAACGCTCCCTTTTTGGTTTCAAACTCATGGAAATCGAGGCCACAAGAATAGGGTTGAAGTCTATAATTCAAGTATGAAGAGAAGTGTTATAAACAAGGGAAGTTATAGAGTCAAGAAGAATCACAAAAAGGAAATTAATCCCTTGGAAACTAAGATCCGAAATTGTTGGCCTAATCAGCAACATCCCTCAGATCCCGGCTCGAAGGGACGAACCGCCCAACCCGTGGCACCCAGGGGTGCAGCCCTTATGCTGGCCGAGCTTGGTACGGTGCTTTGCACTGCCATTGTGGTTAAGGAAATAAAGTTGTGCCTTAGCTAACAGTGATAGCTTTTGGTGCAATGGTAAGTGTTTGATCCTGACAAGTGGTATTAGAGCGAGATCGTGGGTTCGAGTCTCCCTGGCTGTTGCTGGGGGAGGAATTGTTGGCCTAATCAACAACATCCCTCCGATTCCGGCTCAAAGGGACTAACTGTCCAGCTCGTGGTACCCAGGGGTGCAGTCCCTCATGTTGGCCGAGCGTGGTACGGTGCTTTGCGCTGCAATTGTGGTTAAGAAAATAAAGTTGCGCTTTCGCTAACAGTTATAGCTTTTGGGGCAATGGTAAGCGCTTGATCCTTACAGAAATGGAGTTTAAATTACAAAGAGATCCCATATTAAACCGTAAAACTACACTTAAAATAGTTCAACAATTGTAAAGGAAGGTGGAAAGTTTTTAAAAGAGCAATTTGGTTGAAAACAGAAAATTTCCAGCTTAGAGAGACACTAGTTGGAAAAATCATATCTCGAGTTTCGAAAGTCCAAAAATGAAAAACTTTATACCGTTGGAAAATAGGGTCAAAGCACTAAAACTCTTTGAGATACACTTTTTATAGATTCAAACCATAAATCATTCGAATTTCAGCTCAAAGTTACAATTTCATGAAGATCGGGCAAAACCAGTCTTGACTTTTTAGGAATGTTTGGAAATTCGGCAAAATTCACAAAAAGTGAATCAACCTCTAAAATTTGTAACAAAAAAAGAATCCCAAACAAGTTTTCAAACACAACAAATGGAACTAAATTCTGAGTTTCGAACAGCAAAATATAACAGCCTAAAGTCGGTTAATTTTCACTACTTGAACAGTGAATTTCCAGATTTGAAGAGCAATCTTTGGGGCATCATTTGGGTATTGAAATGGTATTGAAATTACACCAAATTTGGTACACTTAAACTTCCATATATGGACTATTTTTCTACCAAATTTTACGCAAAAAATCCTATGGAAAGGCCATTAACGAAATGACCAAAATTCATGAAATATCTTAAGGCTAATCTACCAACCCACTCTTCCTTTCTTTTCAAAAGTTTTGTCCAAAGAAATAAACCCCAATCCACTCCATTTTTGAAACCAAGGTTCTAGAAACATTTAAGCAATTGACATAAAAATTTTCGAGACAAAACATCTCAAAACAGATTTGACCATTCGGCCAACAAGATAGGGGAAAGCTTCTAGTTTCCAGCTTTGTTGTGCATTCGAAATCAAACCATATCTAACTCTATACAAACTCAAATTGAGAATGGTTGGTGGCATTAGAAACTAGATTCCAAATGATACAATTTATCAGAAGACTTCATTCTGAAATTCTTTCCACAAGTGGGACAAAAATGAGCCACAATATGCCACTTCCAGTTCCATTCGTATGAATAGTCAAAACAGAATAGCCAATTTTGTCGACTCATTACGGTTCACTCAAAATGAACCAGCAGGAGATCTTTATACTGTTGGAAAGCTATGAATGTCTAGTTTTGAATGCTATAAACGGAACTCAATTTTGACTTTTGTACAAAAAGTTATGTTCAGATAAAGGAGCACTGTCCGAAAACCCCTGCTATACATTTTCTAGATTTGAACCTTGCCAAATCTCAAGTTTTATGCAACCAAATGAAACAATTTTTGAAAGTCACTTTGTATACACAATATACAACATATATCCATCAATTTCACAGTCAATCAAGCATAAAAATTTTGAAATAACCATTGAACAACATGGACAGAAATTTCGGCTAGCATGCGTGCATCTTCCTCTAGCTTTCTTTTTCAACTTTTCAACTCAAACTACACCATATTTCATCAAAGCAAGTAAAAATGGAGGAGTTTTGGTTGAAATGGAAGCTTAATGAAGATAAGAGGAAAGCTTAGTCTTGGTCAAGTCTTAGTCAAACTTAGTAGGCTTGTTGACAATTGGCAATAAAAAGAGAAATGTCTATCCCTTTGTCTCTCTTGTGTTTCTTATAGCTAATCTATCTTGTTTGCTTCTAATACACTCTTAACACTTTTAATAACATAATTTCGCTAGCAGCACACTCGTTCTCATCCACCAAATACAACGCGCACATCTCATTAGTCGGTGAAATTGCTATAGTACTCTACGAAACTTAACATGTATAAAAATATAAAAAGAGGAATGATAAAAATCTTAACCTAACCTTTAAAATCACTGTCAAATTAAGGCTAGAAAATAAGCAAGTAAAGTAAAATTAAAAGAAAATATAAATTAGTTTTTTAAAAAAGAAGAGAAAATTTAAAATAATTTTCGGGTCCTCATTGAGCTAGGAAAATGATATTGGAGAATATCCATGTAGGACTAGACAAACCCAAGATTAAAGGGGGGTGACTAGAAATTGTGACCGACTAAATCAGTAACTCAGGACTGAGATAGGGGACCAAGTAGCAATGTGTGACGGCCCCACCTCCCCCTTAGGCGAACCAGAGGGTTCGGCGGACTGTCTGCCCATCTCTCGCCGGGACTCACTCACTACAAACCTCAAACAAAATGCAATATAAATCTCAAATTTTACATCAAATTCTCCAAGAATTACATATCATAAGCGAAGCGTCCATGCTTCCGCTACGCCACTCTGATCCTTGGTACCAGCTTTTATACAGGAGGAATTCCAAATCTAAACTGTACAAATATAGGCCATCTAGTCACGTGAATAAGTATTACAAGTCCTTCCTTCGCATCGAGTCCTGTGGAGGGGAATAAAATAGTTTTGGGGTGAGCTAGAAGCTCAGTGAGTAACCAGCAAAATCAGGAAACAAATATATTTCAAGATAATGCACTTCAATAATGTCATGAGTCAAGGATCAAATGTACATATTTTTGCTCTCGTGAGCCAGTGAAATCGTTGCACTTAAACACCCAACGCTCAAAATGATCTTTTAAAGTTAAACAATAAGGGGGAGCAACGTTGGTGCTCCAAATCATGTCATGAACAATAAACAGGAGTAGAGACGTTGGTGTTCAGCACAAGACTCCCCAAGAACTCATTTAAGCCAAATCATGTCATGAACTCGCATGCGCGCACACATGATATGCAGTCGAGTAAATAATACAAGAAACATTTCAAAAGTACTTTGGAAACAGTTTAGGGTCACTCACCTCCACGGCTCAGAAATCATCCATCATATATCATTGCCTTGCCCAAATCCAAGCCCTTCAACTCAAACTCAAAGCAATCAAATGCTTTCAAAGATCGGACAGCATATCCCCTTAATTTCCCTACTTTTCCATCCTACAAGCAACACCAATTCATCTCAAATTAACCACATACACATCATAAACTATCAAATACACCTTTCAGCACAATATCCATAACTGAAGCTACACTTATCGGATTGAAACAAATCTTATGGTGTTTTGAATCCAACACATAACCCTACATTTCTTATGAAGATCACAAAAGCCAAATCATGCATTTTCATTGTCAAAAATGGAAATTTCCATGAAAACAGAAATCTGGGCGCGAAACAGGGTTCATGGACAGTCAAGGGTATTTTAGTCATTTCACATGATACAGTACTGAGATCGAGCTGAAATTTTGTAGGAAGCTAGTTAACACCATTTTATACAACTTTCATGTTTTAACCTAAGCCTGATTCGGCCTCCAACATGCTCGAATAAAGCCGGTCAGAACAGGACAAATTCAAAACCCTAACCTGGAATTTCCGCATAAAACCGAAATTTTCCTTTTACATATACAAGCTTCCTTTTACACCATTACCAGCCATCATACCATGATTAAACCATGATCATCATATAAGATCAGAAAAATCTCCAATAAAATCAGAAATTGAGCTAACTTCACTTTAATCCATAAATTCTTCCATAAAATCACATCTTTAACCAACACAAACCATTAATTTGACATTAACAAGACCAAAGAAGGAATCCATTAGCTACTCACCTTGGAACCTCAAGAAAAGAGCCAACTAAGCACCTTTGTTTCTCAAACCACTTCACCAACTACCTCAAGACCACTTAGCAAAGGGATTTTATGGAGTGATTTGAAGTTTTATCGGTTAAAACTCAAGATTGAAGTAAGAAATTGGAGTGAAAGATGAGGATTTTTCTCTCTCTCTTACTCTCCAAGTTTCGGCCATGAGAAGGAAGAAATGGCTTGATTTTTGGTCAAATTTTGGTTTTAGTAAAGTTGAGGTAAGATGGCCAAAAGTCCAACTTTGAATAAGAAGGTGACAAATGTCACCTTTTGGTTTAAAACTTATCTTGTTGTCTCTCCAATACTAATCCATATGGGTAACATCTAATTATCTCTTAGCACCTTATAAAATAATATCACTTAATACAAAACTCCAACAAGTTGTCAAAAATATATTGCATTTACCGCACTAGCGGGTCCCACATTCATAATACACTTCAAAATTAACGTGGACTAACTTGTATCAAGAAAATGATTTGAAAAGTATATTTACTTATAAAAATGTACAGAAAATTAAAATATTGAAGAAAGGTACAAAATTATAGATGAGGAAACAAAATAATGTCTCGAAAATATACAAAAATTTTTGGGTTCTCACACTCATTCTTTCGGGGCGTCACACAATGGCCATAAATTGGATGACAAATCTTTTAGCATGTCTAGTACACCAACAGGATCAAGGGACTGGGCTTGCAAACCAACTTAGAGACCAAGATATGGAAAGAGTTAGACCTCTAGAGAGACTTTTGACAAAAAAAAAAAGATGTTCACCACCTAAGTTTCTGAAGATCCTGACCCTAAGGTAGTTGAACATTGGTTAGCAAATATGATCCCTATCTTTGATGTCTTAGGGTATCCAGGAGAAAGGCAAGTGACTCTTGTGGTATTTCCATTGGAGGAGTGGCCTATTCATGGTGAAACATGCATGACACCTTTGTGTTAGTGATTAGTACTTTGGTAGAAGTGTAAGACTATACCTTATCTGAGATTGAGAGTTTTGGATTCTATATGGAGAGTTTGAGAACAAAAAAAAAAGAAGAAGAAGAAAGAGAGAAAGTTTGGGTTCTACTCTTGTATGTAACCTTCAGTGACAGTAGGATGATCATTTTGATTGAAGATTAAAAGCCACCATTGGGGTAAGAGGTCATAGTTTCTTCTTGACTATGCCTTTTGAAAATAAGTGCATAGTGAAGAGTAAATTAGGGTGTGGAATTTTTGAAATCTAAGTAGATGGGAGTGATTTCTAAGGAATATGACTTAGTGCTTTGTTCCGTGCAAAAGTGATGATGGTAACCCTTTTTGCTAAGACTTAAGAATAAAAGTAAGTGCCATACTATCATGAGGTATTACTCTACTTATGTTTAGATCAAGTTTCATGACTAGATTGGAAGCAAACGAACTTAATAGTTTTATGGTTAGAGTTTCAATTTGTGACTAGCTACTTCTTTGGATACTTTGATTTGTTTACTGGGCTATCATTTGAGATAAAGTAACTTGGCGATATGAGAAATTCGAAAGCTATATCTGAGGAAATAGAGATTTTTTGAAAAGAGGTAGAGTTTTAAAAGAAATTGGTTGAATACTGGGAAGGACGATGGAAACAAGAGTATGTGAAGAAAACTAAGCTATTGACCAAGAATATGGAACTAAAAAGAAAAGAAATATGATGGGATACTAGAGGAGTTGTTGTGAAATAAGTTTGAATTGGTGCATTCAACTACTCAAGTTACATTTTGAGACATTACTAGCAACCAAGTTAAAAGTGGTGAAGGAAGCTTCCATGAAACCAAAGGGAAACGCAAAGAGTTTAGTTAAAATAAAAATGTTATGATAGAAAGAAAGAATAGATACTTTAATAAGAGCGTTGTAGTTACTAAGTGTGAAGTTTGTAAGAAAACTCATATTGAAATGTGTTATTTGAAACTGGTGCTTGTTGTGGATGCAAAAATCTCTGACGTCAATTGAGAAACTACCCAAAACAATGGATAAAGCTATGGTGAATCTGCTATCATATTCGATGTTAGAAATGAGGGATGTGTTATCGGGAATAGTTGTATCTTTGGAAAATGTGTAGTAACTACTTTATGCAGCAAGTTGTATCTACCTTATCAATAGTAAACTTGGTGCCTGAGATTCAATTGATGATCTTGAATATCTGTATTTGTTTGGAGTTAAATCTGTGTTGGTGAATCAATTTTTGCAAACTATTCTTGGGTTTGAACAAGGATTCTTTGTCTGTGGTTAATAATGAAGGAAAGCAGTTCGATTAGAAGAGCTAGTACGTTTGCCAATGCACAATGTTTGGTTTTAAAGATCTAGCTAGAGTAGTAAACCAGTTTTGTAATTACGATTTTCCTTCTCATCTAGTCCCAAGTGTATATTATCATAAGTTATTTCAATCTTTGATAAACTTCCTTAGCATATCAGTTTAGCAACTATATTAGTAAGACTTTCTTCCAGATACACTTTTGTGGGAGTATTATAGGTAAGGAGAAGTTACCAGGAAGTTGGAGGAAAACCCTACATAATTTAAAAGAGAGAGAGAACGAGGGCGATAAAGTACTCCCTCGTCTCGGCAAGTTTACGTATCATATATAACACTTGTACAATTAACATTTTAATCACATAAGCATTTAACATGCACTTGACGCTCACCACCAGCCAAGGGCAAAATAAGAGTGAAGCGAGATATCAAACGAGTTCTTCGAAGTCCCCGTGACTGTAACAGCCCCACCTTCCCCTAAGGCGAACCAAAGGGGTTAGCGGACTGCCTGCCCAGCTCTCGCCAGGACTAACAGTTCAGTTTGGAGCGATCTAATACATTCCGGAACATACAAACGTGCGTAAACAAGTCAAAATGTCAAAATAAAAAAAATGAAACCGGAGTCGGCTATGAATAGCAACCGACAAGTCAAAACCCAACCAGACATCAAGCAAACATTTACATGTTGAAATTAAGCATATACAACCCAAAGTGGCACACAAAAGTATTCAAAAGTTGATACATGTACGGTTTGCCAAATCAAAAGAGAAACGGACCCAGAAATACATTTAGGGTTTCAATCAATGAGCTATACAAAAGATATGTCCATCTAGCTCAAGTCGGCAACCAACTATCAAATCCAGTCCAAAAGGATTTATTTTCCTGTAAGGAAAACAAAAGGGACAGAAAGGGGTGAGCTTGCGCTCAATGAGGTACTAGACATATAGCAATAAAATCATGGCATTTCACATGTAACAATTCAGGTACATATGCCAGATGTAAAGTAAAGGAACCAATGATTCAAATAGAAAGGATACAGGTGGCTCTCAGGAGCCAAATTCCCATTTGCGTCACCGGAGCTTGATCGAAATAACAGTTGACACTCCGTCAACGCTAAAGGAGTAACCAATACTGTAGACTCCACTTTCTTCGATTCCTTCCACCTCACATACCCCCACCGGGCCCGAAATCCAATCAGATCAGAAATGGTAATACTCGAGTATACCGGAATCAAGGGTCTCAATACCCAAAGATCCCAAAACAGACTACCATGGTTCGTTATCTAATCGACCAGACCCTTGCCGGCCCGACTCGAGTAACTGGCCACAAGTGTTGAGCTCAGAGGTCCCAGAAAGGTCGTTGGATACAAGCTTCCAAACGACGTCAGAATAGATACAGATACAGATACAGATGACAGATAACAGATTCAGATTCGCACCAAAATTTGGCATATGAACAGACAAGAGAACGAGTGTGATAAAGTATGTGACAGCCCCACCTCCGCCTAAGGCGAACCAGAGGGTTCGGCGGGCCGCCTGCCCAGCTCTCGCCGGGACTCAGTCGCTCACTACATTCCTCAAACAGATTACAAGATAAAACTCACATATTACAATATAAATCTCCAATATACATCAAATTCTCCAATAATTACATGTCAAAAGCGAAGCGTCCATGCTTCCACTGCGCCACTCTGATCCATGATCCCAATTATTATACCAGAGGAATTCCACAACAATAAAATCACAACAAGCCTTCCTTTGCTACGAGCCCTGTGGAGGGGAATAAAATATTTTTGGGGTGAGCTAGAAGCTCAGCGTGTAACCAGTAAAATCCTTAAACAAATATATTTCACAATGTTGCATTTCGATCATTTCGATGATGTCATGATTCAGAGATCAAATGTTCGTTTAGTGCTCTCGTGAGCCAGGGAAATCATAGCACTTGAACACCCAACGCTCAAATAGATCATTTAACATTAACATTAACATTAAGAAGGAGCCCCTTCTTGAGCTCCAGATAAACATGAACATGAACCATAAACAGAGTGGAGACGTTGGTGTCCAGCACAAGACTTTCCCAGAACTCATTGAAGCCAAATCATGTCATGAACTCACATGCAAGCACGCATGATATGCAATCGAGTACATAATGCAAGAAACATTTCACAAGTACTTTGGAAATAGTTTAGGGTCACTCACCTCCACGGCTCAGAAATCATCCATCATTTAACATTGTCTTGCTCAAATCCAAGTCTTAGATCACAAACTCAATGCAAACAAGTTCCTTCAAAGTTCAGACAGCACTTCCCCTGAATTTGCTAACTTTTCCAGCCATCATGGCTTCATTATTTCCTCATTCCAACCCAAAGGTACACACACAACAACAAGTTCATCCAATAGCCATTCAGCAAGCTCCAAGTAGTACTAGTACAAGTCAAGCTAGGGAAAAGTCCGGAAATGAAAGTTAAGCTCAAAACCAGAAAAACAGTTTTGACGTCATTTTGCGGTAATGGTACCAAAGGCGCTACGATCATCGGATGAAGGTACAAGATACACCGTTTCGAAGCTAAGAGATAGGGATACAATATTATAGAAGGTCACTCAACCCAGTTTCGAGTGTAACCAGGTCAAAAATGCAAGATACTATACCAGAATCACAAAAACAGATTCACAGAACGCATTCTAGCGGAAACATCATAAAACAGGCTATCCAAGTCCAAATCCAGAAATTCCAAAACCAGCTGAAAGCTAAGAAACAGGGCTACATTTCATCAGAATACCTCAACAACCAATTCGGAAGCATTTTCAACCAAAATAACCCATTACATACGCACTTCTCAATTTCGGGTAAAACCAGAACAGCAATAGTAATTTCAACTTTTCTCATTCCACACAACTCCGATTGATCTGAAATTTTGTAGGCACCTTTAAAATGTCATTACCTACAACTTTAATGTTTTAATCCAAGGCCAATTCGGCCTCTATCTATGAGCTATAAATTCGGGCAGAATGCACAATCACAAACCCTAACTTTCCAAAATTTCTTCCAAAACAGAAATTGTTTGCAATTATCCACTTTTTCCACCTTCTAGAATCATTATATACCATTTCCAATCATCATAGATAGCCACACAATCATGCTTATATTAAAACAGAAAATTCCCAAAAATAATAAAACTTCATCACTTCAACCACAAATCAAGAAATAATCCATAAAAGTGCATCTTATACCACCACCAATCATGAATTGAACATCATTAGAGGAAGGAGAGGGGTCATTCACAACTCACCTTAGCAATACAAGAGATAGAGCAACTAGTCACCTTAGCTTTCCAAACAACTCCACAAAACACCTCAAGACCACTTAGCAAAGAGATTTTATGGAATGATTTGGAGTTTTATTGGTTGGATTTGAAGATTGAGCAAGAAATAGAAGGAAGAAATTGAGAGCTTTTCTTTCTTTCTTGAGCAAGAACATTCGGCCAAGAAGCTTGCAAAATGAAGAGATTTTTGGCCAATTTTAATTAAATGGTAAAGTTATGAATAGTAGTCAAACCCAAGACTTAATCTTATGGTGACACTTGTCACCTTTTGGTTCAAAACTTATCTTTTTGTCTCTCCAATACAAATATCTTAACACCTTGTAAAATAATATCACTTAATACAAAATTCCAACAAGTTGTCAAAAATATAATGCATTTACCGCACTAGCGGGTCCCAAGTCCAAAATACGCTCTTAATTTCTCAAAAACTAACCGGTACTAGAAAAATCATTTTAAAACTATCTTTGCTCATAAACTTTATCTGGGGAATTTTTCTAATAAAGAAAATGTAGAAAAGGCGGACGATTAAATAAAATAACCCTAGAAAATTCGAAAATTTTCGGGTTCTCACTCTCATTCTTTTCGGGGCGTCACAAAGTACACCCTCGTCTCAAACAGAATAAATAGATAGTACAGTCATTCAGATCACAGATTGCAAGTACAGAAACCAAGTTAAGTAACAAATAAGGAGAGTGGTACACTCACCGGTGTCAGTACAGATACCTCAAAAGTTTTGCCCAAAAGAAAGCTTTAATCACCAAGAAACCCTAAAATAATCAAAGTAAAACAATTGAAGGTTCCACTTTCAAAAATCGAGTATACAGAATGCACATGTGAGGCTCGACTACCAGTCGTATGCCTCGCCAAATAATTACTAATGCAAGGGTGCAAAACATGATTTTTGGAAACGAAAAGGTAACATGAAGACCTAGGCTCAAACAACCCTAAAGCCCTTCATTTCTACCAAAAGGCAATTCAAACTTAAAGGAACCAAACAGCCTAGAAAATTGGACAGCATTTTCCCTAAATTTGCTTACTTTTCCAACCGTCATGGCTTCATTATTTCCTCAAATCAGTCCCAACATCTCGTACAAAAATAATCTCATTTCCAAAAGCCGTTCACTAGGCTTAAAGTCATTCAAGTCATTTAGCTAGGAAAATGTCCGGAAAGGAAAGTCAAGCCCTAAAATATTCCAATAAGCACAATAAGACTCGATTACAAGTCATAAACCAATGCCAAATACTACCGAAATAGGGTTCCATAAGCATACATAGTGTGAGAACCCGTAATTTTTCCCATTTTCTAGTTTTTATTATTTTTCATGGCTTGTTTTCTGCATTTTCGTGATTAGAAAAAATTCTAGATATTGTTAAGGAGCAGATATAATTTTTGGATGATTTTTGTAGTATCGGATAGTTTTTGAGAAATTAAGAGCGTATACCGGACGTGGGACCCACTAGTGCGAAAAGTTCGGAAAGATTCGACCAACTAGGTTAAGTTTTGGATACTGAAATTAATTTACTGGGTGTTAAGAGATAAGTAGAGGATGCTAAGTGGATTGGTATAAGAGAGACAAAAGTTAGGCAAGCATTAATGAAGGTGACAAGTGTCACCATAGGATTGGGTCTTAAGTAAGACCACTATTCACCTTTTCTAATTGACCAAATAAATCACAAAATATTGCCAAAAATTTCCCATTTTCTTCTCTTCAAGTGGCCGGCTCTCTCTCTCAAGAAGAAAGAAAAAACCTCTCCAATTTCTTGAAGTCCTCTTGCTGAAATCCAATCACACAATCATCTACTCTTGTTTTTGTTCCATAGAAATCCTTAAGGAAGTGTTGGTGAGTTGTTTGGTGAAGTTGTTTGGCAAGCTAAGGTGGTTAATTGCTCTCTCTCTTGTTTTACCAAGGTGAGTGATGGATTACTCCTTTCCTCCCTCTAATGATGCTTAATTTGTGATTAGTGGTAGTATAAGGTGCAATATTATGGATTACATCTTGATTTGTGGTTGAATTAGTGAAGTTTTCTATTTATTGGTGATTTTTCTGTTTTAATATGAACATGATTGTGTGGCTATCTATGATGATTGGAAATGGTATATAATGACTCTAGGAGGTGGAAAAAGTGGGTAATTACAACCAATTTCTGTTTGGAAGAAAAATTGACAAGTTAGGGTTTTTGTGAATAACATTCTGGCCGGTTTTGTAGCTCCTAGTTAGAGGCCGAATTGGCCTTAGCTTAAAACATGAAAGTTGTAGGGAATGACATTTTAGAGGGCCTACAAAATTTCAGGTCAATCGGAGTAGCGTAGAATGAGAAAAGTCGAAATTACCCTTGCTGTCCTGGTTTTATCCGAATGTAAGAATTGCGCCTGTAATTGGTGGTTTTGGCTGGAATTTCTATGGAATTGGTGGTTGAGGTCTTCTGATGAAAAGTATCCCTATTTCTAAGCTTTCGAGTGGCTTTGGAATTTCTTGATTTGGACTTAGGTAGCCTGTTTTATGATGTTTGCACCAGAATGCAATTTGTGAATGTGTTTTTCCGGTTCTGGTGTAGTATTTTGCATTTTTGACCTGGTTGCACCCGAAACTGGACAGAGTTGCCTTCTGGAACATTGTATCCCTATTTCTTAGCTTCGAAACGCTGGGTTTTACACCTTTATCCGACAATCGTAGTGCCTTTGGTGCCATTACCGCAAAATGAGGTCAAAAACTGTATTTTTCAGGGGTAAAGCTAAATCTTTTCCGAATTTTTCTGGTTTCCTCTAATGCTTATGTATGCTTGTGGAACCCTCTTTCGGTAGTATTTGGCATTGGTTTATGACTTGTATTCGAGTCTTATTGTGCTTATGGGAATATTTTAGGGCTTGACTTTTATTTCCGGTCATTTTCCTGGCTAAATCCCGTACTTGAATGACTTTAAGCCTAGTGAACGGCTTTTGGAAATGAGATTATTTTTTGTAAGATGTTGGGACTGATTTGAGGAAATAATGAAGCCATTAATGGCTGGAAAATAGGTAAAAACAAGGGATTTGCTGCCGAAATTTTTACTTGAAGGCTAGTTTTGGCCCAAGTGCTTTTTGCCGCAAAATTTTCTAACCCTTTTAGTTTAGCTTTGCGTTTGGTTATGAAACCCTAGATATTTCCGTCCATCAGACCAAATGCCCCGTTTCACTTTAAAGTCATTTTTATGCGTTTTACTCATCATTTATTGGGTTTCTTCGATTTGACCTAATTGGCTGTGCTATATTCTTTCTCGTTGAATCTTAGGTTTTCTCGGTGATTAAGGATTCTATCCAGAAGGATATTTTGCACGTTATTTTGCATAGTTAGGTGAGTGTTCCTTGTTTGTTAAATGCTCCTTGACTTCATAACTTGTATTCTTGAGTGATAACGTGTTAAGTGCTTTTAATGATTTCCAATTTCCAAAACGAGCTTTATAGGCGAGTGTGTACTTTATCGCACTCGACCTAAATAACTGTGCAATTTTCAAGGATTTTATGATTGAAATACTAGTTGCGCATGAATGTAAGCCTTTTTGGCTGAACTGGCCATTGCCCCTTGTTACCGATCGACTCGAGCCAGAAGCGAACTCGGTCGGGCGATTAGGTGACCTGGGTGAACGTTTTGGTATACTCGAGTATTACCTTGAAGTCTGGTGGAGCCCGGCCAATGGCTGGGAAGGGGGTGAATGAAATGAATGATTAAATGAAGCGCGGGTTTTATTGACAAAAAGAAAAAAAAATGCATTTTTAAAAGATTGAAGGAAGGAGGAAATGTCAGGGGAACGAGCGAGCGCGGGAATATTTGGCTCCTTGTGAGCCCGTATCCTTTTAATGTATGTGTTCTTATTGTTTTCCATGCTAAATGTTTCTTGAATTATTGATTATTGATGGTTTATGTATTGGCGTTGTTGTTTAATTACCTGTTCGGAACCTCACTGAGCTTTTAGCTCATCCCTTTAGTTTTGTTTTCCTTAACAGGGGAAGGCGAGCAAGGACGAGAGCTCTGTATAGACTAGCTGGTCTAGCTTTTGATTTTTTTCTTGTAATGGTTCTCGCCTTAGTGCTTGGCACGGGCTGGTTGTATGGTGGATTTGGAACCTTTGTATATTCGACGGTTGTACTTCTTTTGAGATCGTAATGTATATAAGTTTCGTTTAAGTTTTTGGATCATTGCTATATTTTTCGTATGGGCTGGAACTGGTTTTTGCTCGAGGATGGAAGTGATCGACTGAGTCCCGGCGAGAGCTGGGCAGGCGGTCCGCCGAACCCTTTGGTTCGCCTTAGGGGGAGGTGGGGCTGTCACAGTTGGTACCAGAGCCAGCTTCGCGTGGTCTCTGCGCGGAGTGAGCCTGGACTGAGTGGTGAATAGGCATGACGGACTAAGTGCTCGTTTGAGCATAAGCTTTGAATTGTGAATGTTATAGGCCTTAAATCTCTCTTGTGGTACCTAAGGGCCATAAATAGGTACGTCTGGTAGGAATTTCGAGTGTAGATAGTTTACTCATGGGACTGGCCAGCTCGAGATGTGAATTGTCTTATTTCGGATTCTTGTGCCCGAGTACTCTAGAGTTGAGGTGGTGTTCAGGATGTGAGAATTGCATTTTGGGAACATGAATACGCTTTGTTCGGCTGGAATGAGTATAAGAGGTTAGAATCTAGTTTGGATAGTAAGTGATGTGAGAGATCGGACGGGGTTATTTTAATTGGGTATGGGACGATATCGCCTTTACTCTTGATTTGCTTTGATGCCGCTATGACATGACATTGGCTTGAGTATTGTGCATATGATTATTTGTCTAATTTGACATGTATTGGTGTATTCGATTGTCTACCATCTTGATACATGGTGCGTATATGTGTATATGTCTTTGGTGTAATTGGTGTGCTAGAATTTGATTACTTTTGTCACTTTACTGTATTTATTCACTGAATTACCTTTTTGGGGGGGGAAACAAAGAGAGGGAAAATATATATATATATATGGAGGGAAGACGTGGTCGCGGACGTGGTAGTGGCCGTGGTGTTAAGCGAGCCCAGGAACCAAGGGCAGAAAGGGAAACATCGGCGGAGCCAGTACCAGGACCA
Source organism: Coffea arabica (assembly GCF_036785885.1). NCBI lineage: Eukaryota > Viridiplantae > Streptophyta > Magnoliopsida > Gentianales > Rubiaceae > Coffea > Coffea arabica. Next base: position 16,755,601 of record NC_092318.1, on the reverse strand, counting down.
AGGGTTGAAGCCGAAGACCAGGTGGCGACGGCCATTCAACAAATGACCAATATTCTAGCACGGTTGGTGGACCAACAAGGTTAAATGCCCGTGCATCAACCCCAAAATCCTGAAATAGGAGAAGATCGGGCCCTTGAGAGGTTTCAAAAGTTTGCACCTCCAAAATTCGCTGGAGGGCCTGATCCGGACATCGCTGAACAGTGGTTAGAGGTCATGGTGAATATATTCACAGTTTTGAACTACACTGAACAGAGACAAGTGAACTTTGCAGTGTTTCAATTTGAAGGACCGGCCCGATCATGGTGGAACGTAATTAGAGCAAAGTGGGAAAGAGAGCAGACTCTTTGGTCGTGGACGAACTTCATAAGGGAATTTAATGAAAAGTACCTCCCACCATTAGTCCAAGAAAAGAGGGAGGACGAATTTATTGGACTACGCCAGGGGGCCTTAAGTGTGGCTGAATACGAAACCAAATTTACCAAACTATCCAAGTTCGCTTCCGAATTAGTAGCCACGGAACCGAGAAGAGTAAGGCGGTTCATACAGGGATTGAACTTGGACATCCAGGAGGCGTTGGCGGCGGCGCAAGTGAACACATTTACGGAGGCCCTTGAGAAGGCTCAATGAATCGAGAATGCAAAGGCGCAGGTGAAGGCTTCCCAAATACGGAAAAGGGGTGCAGTGGGTAGCGTGAGTGAGGAACTTAGCGAATCAGTAGCACCCTCTAATGTACAGAAAGTGAACCAGTTATTCCGACCGCCATGGACATTGGGGGCGGTAGATGAAAGATTTATCAAAGGAAGCCAAACCGGACAGGGGGAGACTTCTCCAGAAAGCAAAAAGATGGCTTCCCACTTGACTTGTGACTATTGCGGAAAGGCCAATCACACTGAGAACGATTGTTGGCGGAAGGGGCGGAAGTGTTTGATTTGCAGAAGTAGTGATCATCAAGTTAGTAACTGTCCACAGAGACAGTCACGTGAAAGTGGTACTCAGCGACTCGAGAGCACTACATCAAAACAAGCGAATCAAAGGGGGCTCTTGAGCGAATAATGGCAAATTTCTTCTGGGGTCAGACGGAGCTGGGACCTAAACATCACTGGCGTGCCTGGGGAAACCTTTGCTTCCCAGTCGAGGAAGATGGCCTGGGCATTCGATCCTTTACAGACATATAGGGGGCGTTTAGCTGTAAACTGTGGTGGCGATTCCGCCATTCGTCCTCCTTGTGGGCTCTTTTCATGAGATCTCGGTATAGTGAGGATAATGGGGCAGCCCGCGGGACATCCAGAGTCTGGCGACGAATGCTAGCCGTTTCTGATACGGTGGCACAGTTCACCCAGATTATAGACTTCGAGGACAGGGCTCGGCCAGTTTGGACGCTAACATCCTCTGGTGATTTCACTATCTCTTCAGCATGGGAGGCCTTGCGATCAAAATGGGCTTCCCTTGGATCTCGAAAATGTGTATGGAGTGGTCGAGTGCCTTGCAAGATCGCCGTCTTTATGTGGAAGTTACTCAATAAGTTCCTCCCTTTCCCTGATGTCTTACAGAGGTTTGGCCTCCACCTCCCCTCAAAGTGCCCGTTCTGCCTGAACGGAGAGTCTCAAGATCATGTCCTATCCGGCTGCTTCCTGGCATCTGGGGTCTGGAGTTTCTTCGCCAAGGCCAGTTGGGTCCCCAATGCACCTTTGACGGGCGTTCTCTGCCGGATGCAGCAATGGTGGCTTTGTCACCCTCCGGGGTCCGCAAGGGGAAAGCTGTGCAGGGTGTTGCCGTCGCTAATCTGTTGGGAACTTTGGAAGGCTCGAAACTTGGCGGTTTACGAGGGGGTTATTTTAACAACTTCGCAGGTTTGCTGGAATATTCAAGCTTTGCTTCGTCAAGTGACCCAAGTCTGGCCTCTTACTCAAGTGACTCGGGATGATGGGGAGTTGGTTCACTCGGGCTTGTTACTTCGACTTACACCACGTGAGCGATTGACCCCGCGCTGGGTATTTTGGGAAAAACCTCCGTACGGGTATGTCAAACTAAATGTTGACGGCTCATCTTTAGGGAATCCAGGCTCCTCTGGTGCTGGGGGTGCTCCGTGACTCAGGGGGTTGTGTCCTATGCGGCTTCTCCTCCTTTTTGGGATCAAGGACAAATATGGAAGCGGAAGCCTCGGCATTACTGGAAGGTATGCTGCTCTCCACTGATTTCCATTTTCTACAGGTTGAAATGGACTCTCAGGTTTTGCTGGCTATGGTGAATGGCAATGGAAGAATACCTTGGAAGCTATGGAGGACTATCTCCCGCATCCAAACCTTAGCGCTGGGCCGCCAGGTCACTTTCACTCACGTTTATCGAGAGGCAAACGGGGTTGCCGACGCGCTTGCAAATCTAGCTAGTTCCACAGGAGTCTGTCAAAGTTTTAATGTGTCCACACTTCCGGGCCATATACGGGGGCTAGCCCGCCTAGATAGGATGCATGTCCCTTATGTACGTTTGGCTTAGCCTTCCTGGCAAGCGTTTAGATCATTTACTATATGTGGTGTGTTCCTTGAATAAATTTTGGAGTGGCGTCCCCCCTCGTGTACGAGGTTAGCCAAAAAAAAAAAAAAAAACCGAATCAAAGGGGGAACCGAACAAAAGTACCGGCAAGGGTATATGCTTTAGACAACCAACAAGCTCCTGAGCCATCTGAAGGTAAAATTTCGAGGACGAAATTTTTTTAAGGGGGAGAGAGTGTGAGAACCCGTAATTTTTCCCATTTTCTAGGTTTTATTATTTTTCATGGCTTGTTTTCTGCATTTTCGTGATTAGAAAAAATTCTAGATATTGTTAAGGAGTAAATATAATTTTTGGATGATTTTTCTAGTATCGGATAGTTTTTGAGAAATTAAGAGCGTATACCGGACGTGGGACCCACTAGTGCGAAAAGTTCGGAAAGATTCGACCAACTAGGTTAAGTTTTGGATACTGGAATTAATTTACCGGGTGTTAAGAGATAAGTAGAGGATGCTAAGTGGATTGGTATAAGAGAGACAAAAGTTAGGCAAGCATTAATGAAGGTGACAAGTGTCACCATAGGATTGGGTCTTAAGTAAGACCACTATTCACCTTTTCTAATTGACCAAATAAATCACAAAATATTGCCAAAAATTTCCTATTTTCTTCTCTTCAAGTGGCCGGCTCTCTCTCTCAAGAAGAAAGAAAAAACCTCTCCAATTTCTTGAAGTCCTCTTGCTGAAATCCAATCACACAATCATCTACTCTTGTTTTTGTTCCATAGAAATTCTTAAGGAAGTGTTGGTTAGTTGTTTGAATGAAAAAGGGAACCGAACAAAAGTACCGGCAATGGTATATGCCTTAGACAACCAACAAGCTCCTGAGCCATCTGAAGGTAAAAATTTCGAGGACGAAATTTCTTAAGGGGGAGAGAGTGTGAGGACTTGCAAATTCCTTATATATTTCTTGAAAATTTCCTTTCATTTGAAAATTATTTGGAAAATATTATTCTATACCATCTTACTACTCAATCATCCGAGAAAAATGCCAATGATCCTAGGAAATTAGGGTTTTCCTTTCCGATTTCAATTCGAAGTGAAATAGGGTTTTTCGTGTATCCGTCGTGTAATTATCCGGTACGGAGCGAGGATCAAATTTGGTGCTTAAGAGCGACTTTTGGGTGAGAAATAATATGTGATTAGAAGAAATGATAAAAAGTTAGTGAATAGGAAGTAAAAACCCTAGTACGTGTGATTTAAGGAAAAACGGTGCGAACCGACGTGAACCGTGCACTACCGATTGAACACACCACTTGACCACCACTTTCTTACCATACAAGCTCATTAATATTTGAGCAAAATATCCCCCTCATGGCCAGCTAGCTTTGACCGAAAATGCGGACCAAATGCAAGGAAAGAGAAAAGAAAAATGAGTGGTGGTGGTGAAGCCACTTGTTGGCCACCTAAGGGCCATTGACCAAATAATTTTTCTACCTTCTTATCACCTTGGAGCCATCTTTTTTCTTCATTTTTCTGCTGCAAGGCCGAGAGAGAGGGAGAGGAAGACACCAAGGGAAAGTTGCTCCATTTCTTCTTGAATCAAGTCACCAAGTGGGGAAACAAAGAAAACAAATCGATTAAAGTCATCCTTGGGTGTTTAGCTAGTGGAGTATTGGTGAAATTTTGAAAGGAAGAACTAGGGCTGCTCTTGGAAGACACTTAAGCAAGGTAAGGATGATGATTTCCCCATTTCTTACTCTTGATCTTGTTTAAATTAGCTTAGCATCTCAAATTTGTGGTGAATGATGGTTGTTATCATGCTTTGGGTGATTTTCATTTTAGTTGCATGAACTAGGGTTTGATGGATTGCTGCCTATACTTGATGTATGGTTAAGATATGTTGGATCCAAGATAATATAGGGGGTTTTGGTAGCAAGTGAAGCAAGAAATGAAGAAAGTTACCATTGAAACCAAAAAATTCCAGATTTCTGGAAAATTTTCACCCTGTTCTGTCTGGTTTCAGTTCGTATAGTTAGAGGCCGAATTAGGCTTGGTATAAAACATGAAAGTTGTATAGAATGGTATTTTATAGGTACCTACAAAATTTCAGCTCAATTGGAGCAACGTATCCTGTGAAAAGACCAAAATACCCTCCCTATTTTAGGATGTTTCCAGTGTTCCGTTTTAGTCAGTTCATCCAGTTTATCATGTTTATTCACTAGGATCCGTGCTGATTTAGCCATTTTCCAAAACATTAAAGTTTTAGTACTCTATCTTAGCTTTTCACACCTACAAGAACACCTTAAACGGACCTTGGTAGCCTGAGATATGACCATTCTAGTGCAGTACGGTTAATTAGCCATATAGTTGGAAGTTGGCTCTGTAAATTGGGAATTTGGCCAGGTTACACTGGAAATTTGACCAAGTGATCTTCATGAAAGTTGTAGGCCTTCGTCTTAGTTTCGAAATGGTATAATTTGAACACCAATCCGATAAGCGTAGCCTCAGATGTGTTCTTTCCGTAAAAAACCCATCAAATCTGTCTTTTGTAAACTTCATTTCTGCATTTGTTATTAGTTGATTTATGTCCTTGTATTGTCTTGAGCCTATGGAACGGCTATTGAAATGCATTTGTGTTGTGTATAAACTTGGGCTTGAATGAGAAAAATAATGAAGCCAAAATGGCTGAAAAATTAGATAAACACAAAGGGCATGCTGCCCAAATATTCGCTCAAGGGCTAAGTTTCTATTTGAACTTGTATACTTTTGTTTGGCCAATACCATGACCGGCTTTCCATTTTAAAACATGATACCTCTTTAGTTTAACACTTCAAATGCTACTTACTCCATATCCAAAATATAGAAGTATGAGTTAGGGTTTTATCGGCCACAAGTGAACTACATTCAAGTACGGTTTTAAGAGTCCTCCTTTTCCATATGATTTTCATCAAAACCCTTGTTATATAACCTCTACTTGAATATAAAGTGACTTTTAGTCATACAAACGATTCTTTACGATTCCGAAAGAATATTTTCTTAGCCTTTCTATTTGTCTTTTGATTTGTCGTTGGTCAAATGTTTTCCGTTGGAATTCTATAAGCCTTTTGAGCTTGGTTTTGCGATTGATTTTGAAACCCTAGTTATTTTCATCCTTGGGTCCAAACAACCCTCTTTTTACTTGAAAGTCATCTTTACACGTTTTACTCCTAATTAGTCGGGTTTCTTCGTTTCCCCTTAAATGTTTTGCTCGATAAACTGTAATATGTTCTCTTGTTCAATCTTAGGTTTCATTGGTGACTAATGGTAATATCCGGAAGGATATTTTTCATGATATTTTGCATAACTAGGTGAGTGTTCCTTGTTTGTTATATTTCCTTGACTTATTGACTTGTTATTATTGATTGATAATGTGGTAAGTGCTTTCAATGATTGTTAAAACGAATTTTCTAGGTGAGTGTGTACTTTATCGCACTTGACCTAAATAAATGTGAAGTTTTCAATGATTAATGATTAAATGCTAGTTGCGCATGAATGTAAGCCGTTTGGCTGAACTGGGCCCTGCCCTTCGTTACCGATCGACTCAAGCCAGAAGCGGACTCGGTCGGGCGATATGGTGACCCTGGGTGTGAACGTTTGGTATAGTCGAGTATTACCTTGAAGTCTGGTGGAACCCGGCCAATGTCTGGGAAGAGGGTGAATGAAATGAACGAACGAACGAGGGTTTTACTTACAAAAATGCATTTTCAAGTGAATGGAGGAATAAGGGGAATGTCAGGAGAACGAATGAACGAATGAACGAATGAATGGCTCCTTGTGAGCCTGTATCCTTTTAATGTATGTGTTGTTAACGTTTTCCATTGTAAATGTTACTTGAATTATTGATATGCCATATTTCATGTATTGGTTGAATAATTGCTTATGTGTTCGGAACCTCACTGAGCTTTTAGCTCACCCCTTTAGTTTTATTTTCCTTAACGGGGGGATGCGAGCAAGGACGAGAGCTCTGTATAGACTAGCTTGGTCTAGTTCTTTGGTTTTGTAATGGTTCTCACCCTAGTGCTTGGTACGGGCTGGTTGTATGGTAAATTGAAAACCTTTGTCTATGCGACGGGTGTACTTCCTCTTGAGATAGCAATGTATAAAAGTTTCAATTTAAGTTTTAGATCCTTGTTTTGCTCTTTCTTGTGGTTTTATTTCTGATTTGCTTGAGTGAACGACTGAGTCCCGGCGAGAGCTGGGCAGGCAGTCCGCCGAACCCTTTGGTTCACCTTAGGGGGAGGTGGGGTTGTCACAGTCTAGTCAATTACAATCAAAACCCTAATACAAAAGTGTCTTAAGTCGGCGGTTCCTTGCTACTTCCATTCCAGTTCCTGTTAAGGAAAACAAACTAATGGGGTGAGCCAATACTCAGTAAGGTCAAGAAACACACATGCAAGCACGTGGGTCAAGTAGCAGTAATAATCAGTAAGTAAAGCCATAATGTTCAAGTAATTAACATTTCAAGCAGGTAAAAGTAAACAGAAACAATTCAAGGATATGGTAGCTCTCAGAGCTAATTTCCAGTTGTTTTGCCAACCTCGATCGGATACCTTCCCGCGATGACACTCCGTCAACCGAGTCGGTATTTTAAATCCGTAGTTTTTCACTTACTTCACAGTTCCGTCCACCATACACCCCGACCGGGCCCGAACTGCTATAAATGCACTACTACACGAGTAGGCCAAGCAAGATCTCTCAATAGATCAAGCTTTTAGTTATCTCATGGCTCACCAAGCTTCCCGATGTGACGCCCCGAAAGAATGAATTTGAGAACCCGAAAATTTTTGTATATTTTCGAGACATTATTTTGTTTCCTCGTCTATAATTTTATGCCTTTTTTCAATATATTAATTTCCTAAACATTTTTATAAGGGAATATAGTTTTCAAATAATTTTCTTGATACAAGTTAGTCCACGTTAATTTTGAAGAGTATTATGAACGTGGGACCCGCTAGTGCGGTAAATGCAATATATTTTTGACAACTTGTTGGAGTTTTGTATTAAGTGATATTATTTTACAAGGTGCTAAGAGATAATTAGATGTTACCTATATGGATTAGTATTGGAGAGACAAAAAGATAAGTTTTAAACCAAAAGGTGACAAGTGTCACCATCCAATTCACCCTTGGACTTTTGACCAAGATATTTATACCTTCTTAAAACTAATTTTGATCAAAATATCTCTTCATTTTAGCTCCTCTTGGCCGACTCTCTCTCTACAAGAAAAGAAAAGAAAGCTCTCAACTTGTTTCTTCAATTTCTTGCTTGGATCTCGCAAATCAAACCGATAAAACTTCAAATCACTCTATAAAATCCCTTTGCTAAGTGGTCTTGAGGTAGTTGGTGAAGTGGTTTGAGAAACAAAGGTGCTTAGTTGGCTCTTTTCTTGAGGTTCCAAGGTGAGTAGCTAATGGATTCCTTCTTTGGTCTTGCTAATGTCAAATTAATGGTTTGTGTTGGTTAAAGATGTAATTTTATGGAAGAATTTATGGATTAAAGTGAAGTTAGCTCAATTTCTGATTTTATTGGAGATTTTTCTGATTTTATTTGATGATCATGGTTTAATCATGGTATGATGGCTGGTAATGGTGTAAAAGGAAGCTTGTATATGTTAGTTACGATTGTTTACGGAAAATTTCAATTTTATGCGGAAATTCCAGATTAGGGTTTTGAATCTGCCCTGTTCTGTCCAATTTTATTTGAGCATGTTAGAGGCCGAATCTGTGAGAACCTCGAAAAATACCTATATATATATATATATATTCATTTATGCATATTTCATTTTGCATTTTTTTGATTCTTAAATAAATTCTAACTTTAATTCTACTTGTTCTTAAATAAGTACGTAAAAATAGTTTTATGTTACAAATAATTTAATTGTGCAAAATATTGAGTTATTTGATTCTTGCCAAGATAGAATAATATTTCTTGATGTAAACTATTTTATTGTTTTAAGGTTAATTCCTTGAATTTTCGATAGCTAGCTTTAAGCGTTAATAATGTTGAGTGTTAACGGGAACCTTAGCAATAAGATGAAGTCGATAAATTTTAGGCAAAAATTGTTATAAGTACACTTAGTATACTTAGGACGTTAAAATCTCGATAATCGAATCTTTGCGAGATTAGCACATTATTAGGCATACAAATTACATTTGGGATAGATTTTGGAATTAGACGAGAATTGAGGACTTAAGTGGAAATTTGGAGGAAACGTGAAAAGACTAAAATATCCCTCCACTATCTCAAAAATTTCCATGCAACCATCAAAACTCTCTCGGCCAACATTAAAGCCACAACATTTCCATCTCTGCCGAAGTGTATTTCTTTTTCTCCACTCACCATTTCCTCTCAAACACTCCACCACCCTTAAACCACGAATCCTCTCCACTAGCTCACCTCAACCACAACAATACCCTCTACCTTGGAACCATCGAAGAGAGGAAACCAGAGAGGGAGAGGGGGCTGCATTCTACACAAAACCGAGAGAGTGAGAGTTGAGCTTCCTTCACCTCCTGACAGTAGACTAGAAAGAAAAGAGAGAGTGACTCGCAGCCTTCTTCATCCCATCCGTGAGCTGGTGAAAAGGCCGAGAGTTACCATTTCCTCCATTCCGCGTGCAAGCTTGAGCAAGAGAGGGAGTTGGCAGGCTGCAATCCTGTGCTGACCGAGAGTGAGCCGAGAAAGAAAAAGAAAATTGCAGTTTCTTGTTGCGTGAGCTAAGCTTCAAACTGAGGTAAACTCTGGTCCTAGACTAGCTAATTAGATATAGATGAGATTGTTTAAGAGCTTGCATGTGATGGTTAAGCACTTGGATGATGAAATCAAAGGATACGAAATCTGATTTTGACGGAGATGGTTTTGCCGAGAGCCTGTTCAGGAAATGCAGTCCTTAATCTGCTTATTTGTGACAATCTGAGCTCATAAATGTAATTAGCTAAGTAAAAATCAGATGATTAAGTCTTGCATGAGGATAATCAGTCGGCTAAGCAAGAAATAAAGATGAAACAAAAGAATTTGCTGCATGCAAGATCATCCGAGAATGGTTGAACAAAATTCTAGAATTATGGATGATAATAGTTGCTGTCCGAACTTGATTTAAACTAGAGCTGATAGTAATTCCATTAATTAGTCATGCATGTTGGTTTTGAGTACTTAATACAAGGTTTTAGCCAAAGAAAATTCGGATTTATGACCAATTAGCTGCTGGAATTTTTCCAGTTTAGCCGAGAGAAGAAGGAAAGAATTTTCCAGATTTCTTTTGCGAATTTTGGGTTCTAAAATTATGTTATAATCTGTAATACATCGTTTAGAACTTTAACTTCATTATGCATGAAAGATTTTAACATAAATGAAGAGTTTATTGGAGGAATTCCTTGCTTTAAAGATGGATTGCTGCTGAAAATTTTCAGCATGGCTGAGAGAAGGAAACAGAATTTTGTCCAGCTTTCCTTTTGAATCTTTGGCTGTAAATTTCATATTGTTGCACAAGATACACCGTAGCATGATAACTCCACTCTGCATGTTGAGCTGGAGTGGAAAAATGAAGAATTTGTGGAGAAAGTTTCACATTTAAACTGTCAAATTGTTGGAAGATTATATCTTAGATGATGTCAGATTTATGGGGACGTCTTGGTGGAAGAATTTGCTGGAATTACTTGTTATTTGATTCATTTCATGTTGGACATATTATAAGCTTTATGTTTAGTGTTTCTAGCAAGTAAAAGATGGAGATTAAATGGACATCTTGAATTGACATTTGCTGGAATTTTATTGACTATTGAAGCTCTTGGCCATTTGAGTAATTTTTGCAAGAGTTTAATTTTTGGTGAATTTGTTCAAGTGGTTGGCTGAAACGTATTTGGAAGGTCCATGGTTTGTGATTTGGAATTGTTTTGATACCTTGGACTTCCTTTGTTGAATGTTATTTGGAATTGAATCTGTTGAGACCTAGGGCTAATGATTGATGAAACCCTAGTGAAATTGATGTTTGAATTGTGTTTTGGCTATTTTGGCAACCGGGAATACAATGTGCAAATGATTTGAAATCGTGAAATCCGTTTTGGTCTGTTGAATTTGAGTACTTTTGAATCAAGCTTTGTGGAATTATTTTATCTTACTATCAAGTTATAAAAATTGAGAATAGCACGTTAATATTAAAATTTAAATGACAGGGCTTTTAAAACCTTGCTAACTAGTTAATTCTTTTCTTTGCTTAAACTAGATTTATTACTTTTAGGAAATAATCGTATTAACTTCTAAACTTTAAATTTTTCATAAAATTATTCCTGGCTAGTTGTTTGAGGAAAAATTGTTAAAAACATGAGATTTTAATTATTATAAAAAGAAAGGCTTAGAAAACTTGTTCGGTAAGAAAACTTGTTTGAATTAAATTGATTTTAGTTACCCTCTAGAAAGAAAAGTATCTTTAAAGAAATCATACGAAATATTTTATCGCTTTATTAGCTTTAATTCTAAGAGATGTAATGATTTATTCTAAGAAAATAAACTAGTTATATACCAGATAATATTTTATATATAAGCCAAGAGTTTGTATAGTAAAACTTATAGTTTTTTTTTTTTTAAACTTGGTTTTCTACGGTTTAGCGGGGGCGTGGACTTCGATTCCCAGCTTGACTTTTGAGATTCATTCTTGGTGAGTATCCCTGCTTGTTCTATGCTTATTTGGTTAAAGTGCTTTCGTGACTCGATATGTGATAATTGGAAAATAATTGCTGATCCATCGAAGTGAGCAGTGTGTACTTTATCACACTAGCCTTTCGAGTGGTGACTTGTTTGAAGTGTTTTTCGTGAATATTTTGTTTGTGCTTGCTATAAGTGTTGGACGTAAAGTCGTTGGGTGAATCTCTCAACCAGTCTATAAGTGTTGGATGTAACGTCGTTGGGTGAATCCCTCGACCAGTCTAAGGTATACTCGAGTATTACCACTTTCATGCTTGGCGTGCGGGCCCGGTACAGGGGTAAGATTGGTGGTTGGAGTTAAGAAAAAAATAAAAAGATCTACACGGACCTTAGGTAGTGAAAGTTGCCGGAGGGTCGACTACGGAAAATTTTGATCAAGCTCGTGGAGAAATGGCTCCTGAGAGTCCTGTATCCTATCTTGTGCTGTTAAACACTTTCCTAATTGTTTACTTTAATTGAAGTTAATACTCACTATTTGTTTTATGTGATTGCATGTTTTGGGGCACCACTGAGCTTTAGCTCACCCCACGTTATTTTGTTTTCCTTGACAAGTCTTGGCATGTGAGAAAGATCTGAAATCTACTTTACTTGTTATGAATGTAATTCGAAGTAAACAGGGTAACTTTGTTTTGGGTTGCCACTTGAAGCTGGAAAAGTGCAAACCCTGGTTTTGTTACTTGGCTTGTAAGAATGTATTTGGCTTGTATGAGTTTGTTAAATGGGATTGTTTGACTTTATTCCGTGGTTTGTAACGCGTAAGGTATTTAAGAATCGACGAGTCGCTATCTTAAAGTGCTGTTATATCTGAAGTTAATGTGGTCTTGGTTATTGGTCTATTTTGGTGGAGCAATATTGTAATAGCTTAGGCTATACTTCGGAAGGATTTGGGCTAGATTCCTTGCGTGAGTCCTGGCGAGAGCTAGGCAGACGGCCCGCCAACCCTCTATTTCGCCTTAGGGGGAAGTGGGGACGCCACAGAATCAGGCTTAGGTTAAAACATGAAAGTTTTAGAAAATGGTGTTAACTAGCTGCCTACAAAATTTCATCTCGATCCAAGCACTGTAGCATGTGAAATGACCAAAATACCCTTGACTGTCCATGAAACCTGTTCCGCGCCCAGATTTCTGTTTTCATGGAATTTCCCATTTTTGACCATGAAATTGCATGATTTGGCTTTGGAGGTCTTCATAAGAAATGTAGGTATATGTCTTGGCTTCGAAACGCCATAAGATTCGTTTCAATCCAATAAGTGTAGCTTCAGTTATGGATGTTATACTGAAAGGTGTATTTGATAGTTTATGATGTGTGTGTGGTTAATTTGAGATGAATTGGTGTTGCTTGTAGGATGGAAAAGTAAGGAAATTAAGGGGATATGCTGTCTGATCTTTGAAAACATTTGATTGCTTTGAGTTTGAGTTAAAGGGCTTGGATTTGGGCAATGCAATGATATATGATGGATGGTTTCTGAGCCGTGGAGGTGAGTGACCCTAAATTGTTTCCAAAGTTACTTTTGAAATGTTTCTTGCATTATTTCTTCGTTCGCATATCATGTGTGCTGGCATGTGAGTCCAGGACATGATTTGGCTTAAATGAGTTCTTGGGGAGTCTTGTGCTGAACACCAACGTCTCCACCACTTTCGTGAGTTCATGACATAATCTGGAGCACCAGCGTTGCTCCCCCTTATTGTTTATCGTTAAATAATTTTTTTGAGCGTTGGGTGTTTAAGTGCAATGATTTCACTGGCTCACGAGAGCGATAAACGTACATTTGATCCTTGATTCATGACATCATTGAAGTGCATTATCTTGAAATATAATTGCTTACTGATTTTGCTGGTTACTCACTGAGCTATTAGCTCATCCCAAAACTATTTTATTCCCCTCCACAGGGCTCGTGGCGAAGGAAGGACTTGTAATACTTATTCACGTGACTGGATGGCCTATATTTTGTACAGGTTAGATTTGGAATTCCTCCTGTATAATAGCTGGTATGAAGGATCAGAGTGGCGCAGCGGAAGCGTGGACACTTCGCTTATGATATGTAATTCTTGGAGACTTTGATGTAAAATTTGAGATTTATATTGCATTTTGTTTGAGGTCTGTAGTGAGTGAGTCCCGGCGAGAGTTGGGCAGGCGACCCGCCGAACCTTGGGGTACGCCCTCGGGAGAAGTGGGGCCGTCACAGGTGGTATCAGAGCTTAGGCTTCCGATCTCTGTAGTGTATCCTAGGCTAAAGTTTAGGATGCCGGACCGTGGGATTCGATTTGATTTGAAAGTTAAGCGATTAAGGGATAAAACCTATAGCTGCAACGTGTGGTCTCTGTACGGAGTAAACTTGAGCCAAGCGGTGTAATGGTTCTAATGTGAAATGTATAAAGGACTTGTAAGGATCGAAGACAACCTAAGAGGGGGGGTGAATTAGGTTTTCTAAAACCAGCTAAGATATAGGTCACCTTTTTTTTTTCAAGCCTGCCCTCCTTTTCTCGAAGACCACTCAATGGATCAGATTACAAGAAAGCACAGTTGTTCGTGAGATGAAGAGATGAACAGTTTATATAGTAAATGTAACAGCCCCACTTCCCCCTAAGGCGAACCAAAGGGTTCGGCGGACCGCCTGCCTAGCTCTCGCCGGGACTCAGTCAGTCACTAAGAAAAGACCATAAAACCCATAAAACAATCGAAATAACAATATTCCCAAACTTAAACGTAAACTTATATACATAGCCATCCCAAAAGCAATACAACTTATGTACAAAGGTTCTCCATTCTCCATACAACCAGCCCACCAAACATTGGGGCGAGAACCATAACAAAAGAATCAAAAGTACTAGATCGGCTAGTCTATACGTAGCTTCCGTCCTTGCACGCCTTCCCCTGCTAAGGAAAACAAAACTAAAGGGATGAGATGGAAAGCTCAGTGAGGTTCCATACACATAGGTAACAAGAGAATCAATGCATTTAATACATATAAACAACAATTCAAGTTACAAGTACAAATAAAGCGATAAACACATTCATGAAAAGGATACGGGCTCACAAGGAGCCATTCGTTCATTCGTTCGTTCATTCATTCTCCTTTCGTTCCCCTACCTTCAATCATTTAAAATGCATTTTGTATAAGTAAAACCCCTCATTCATTCATTCGTTCATTCCTTTCATTCACCCCGTCCCTGGCTTTTGGCCAGGCTCCACCAACCTACAAGATAATACTCGAGTATACCGAAACGTTCACCCAAGTCCCTAATCGTCCGACCGAGTCCGCTTCTGGCTCGAGACGACCGGTAACAAGGGGCAATGGCCAGTTCAGCCCAAAAGGACTTACATTCATGCACAATTAACATTTCAATCGCTCAATCATTAAAATTTCACAATCATTGAGGCTAAGTGCGATAAAGTACACACTCGCCTCGAAAACTCATTTAGCAATCATTGAAAGCATTTAACGTGTTATCAATTGTGACAGCCCCACTTTCCCCTAAGGCGAACCAAAGAGGTTAGCGGACTGCCTGCCCAGCTCTCGCCAGGACTACGGATCAGATTAGAGCGATCTTTCACGTTCCGGAACTTATAACGCGCGCAAATAAGGCAAAAGGGCAAAATAACCCAAAATAAAAGAAAATGAAACCCGGAGTCGGCCATGAATAGTAACCGACTCGTCCGAACCCAACCAAACATCGAATTACATATACCCCATAACATTTAGCCTTTACAAACCAAAATGACATTTAAAAGTGATACAAAAGTCACTACATATATGGTTTGCCAAAACAAAAGTGAAAACGGCCCTAATGATACATTTAGGGTCCCATTTTATATACAATACAAAAGAGTCATTCATCTAGTTCATTTGGCAACCATTTATCAAAATTCATTCCAAAAGAGTCATATTCCTGTAAGGAAAACAAAAGGAACGGGGTGAGCTAATTGCCCAGTGAGAATACAACTCAAGCAACCAAGTTCATGGATACATCAAGCTTAACAGTCCAATTTACCAAAATAAATAGAGCCACACATTAATAATGAGGATAAAAGGATACGGGTGGCTCTCAAGAGCCCTTTTCCTCGTTTGAATTCTTGATCGGTCTCATTGACTCTCCGTCAATGTTTGAAAAGTAACCAACTGTAGACCCCTCTTCTCTCCCATTCCTTCCACCAAACATCCCCCTACCGGGCCCGCACTCCAAACACTTGCACTGTGGTATTACTCGAGTATACCGGAATCAAGAGTCTCTCATACTACAAGATTCCTTATAACTTTACCCAAGGCTCATTAATTGTCACGACCAAACCCTTGTCGGCTCGATTCAATCAACTACCAATGGGGTTGAGCTCAATGATAACATTTGTAGTCGTTGGATACTTGTCCAATCGATATCAAGTCATGTATTTCATTTCATATATCAGTTCATATAACTTTCCAATAACTTTCCAATAACTTTTCAATAACATGTGAAACAATAAGTGAGAGTGATAAAGTACACTCTCACATCAATCCATTAACATACAACATCTCAAGTTCAAATATCAAAGCCATATAATAGCACACAAGTGAGTAGTACATTCACCAATCAATTAAGTGCTATTTCATGCACTTCCGTCAGGAGAATGTCGTGAGCTATCGTCACGCCCTAGAACATGTAAACAAATACCATAAGACTCGATAACGAGTCATAAAGTCAAACCAATTATCGCCCAATAGGGTTTCATGCATGGAAATTCAAGGGTTAAATACTTAACCTTTACTCAAGTCGAGAATATAGTTTTCTAAATCTCGAGTAAAAATTCGGGCAGCATGCCCTTTGTGTTTACCAAATTTTCCAGCCATAAGGCTTCATTATTTTTCTTCAATCACAACCCAACAACACACATATAAGCATTTCATGTCAAGAGTCGTTCCATAGCTCACAATATCATAAAACAAGAAACCATACCGAGCCATAAACAACACCAATTCACAACCCCAATAGGGTTTTATAAACATATACAAGCATGAAAGCAAACCAGAAATTAAGAAAGGCTTTAATGTTGGCCTTGATAAGAAAACCGGTTTTGACGTCATAATGCGGTAATGGCACAACTCTCACTACAATTATCGGTTAGGGGTGTAAGACCCACCGTTTCGAAGCTATGAAACAGGGCTACAACAATGTAGAAGGCCTCTCAGTCCAAATCCTAGCACAACTAGGTCAAAAGTGCCAAATACCAAACCAGAATTACCAAAACAGATTTGCAAAACGCAGAAAACTGTAATCGGTATATCTCAGTCCATACAAGTCCAAATGCCGAAATTCCAAAGGAATATGTTAGCTAAGACATTCAGCTACATTTCCTCAGAAGACACCAACTTCAAAATCCAAACCAATTCCAGTCAAAACAGGCAATTACTATCGCAGTTCGGACATTCTGTGCACCAAAAACAGCAACAGTAAAAATGGCATAACTCACTCTACACTTGTCCAATTGCCCTGAAATTTTGCAGGCACACTAAACTCATCAATACCTACAACTTTAATGTTTTGAGCAAAGTCCAATTCGGCTTCTAGCTATGACCTAAAATTTCGGACAGAATAGGGGTTCAAGAACCCTAACTTTTCACATTTCATTCCAAATCCAAAATTGATTGCATTTAACAACAATTCACACCTACTAGAGCCAAAGCCCCTTATTACCAACCATCATACTAGTCCAAAACATCAAAATCATATGAAACCAGAAATTTCATCATAAAATGGAAAACTTCACCAAATCAAGCCAAACCAAGAAATAAATCATATAATCCAACACTCAAGCCACTTCTAAGCATAATATAACCATCATTAGGTGTAGTAGGGTGTTCAAGCATCACTTACCAAGAAATTAAGAGAGATAGAGAGGTTGGCCACCTTAGAGCTTCAAAACAACTTCACCAAGTCACTTACTAGCACCTAATGGAGTGATTTTATGGAGCAAATCTAAGTTTAATTGGTTGGAATGGAAGATTGAGATAGTTTGAAGCTTGTAAATTGAAGAAGTTTTTCTTCCTTGTCCAAGAGAGAGAATCGGCCAACAAGAGGTAAGAAAGAATGAATTTTTAGTCAATTTTTGAGATATTTAATCCATGATAAGAAAAGTCAAAAATGTCCAACAAGTGGACCAATCACATAGTGCCACTTGGCACTTCATTTAATGCCTTCCTATCACTTGGTTCCTCTCACATCAATGCCATGTCACCCTCTACTTATCTCTTAACACCCGATAAATTTCCACCAGTATCCGAAACTTAACCTTATTGGCCGAATTTTGCCGTACTTTTCGCACTAGTGGGTCCCACGTCCAAAATATATTCTTAATTTTCTAAAAACTCACCAATACTAGAAAAATCATCTAAAAACTATAATTACTCATAAAATCTACCAGAAAAATATTCCTAGGCCCGAAAATGCAGAAAACATGCAATTAAGGGGAAATAAACCCTAGGAAAATAATTAGGGTTTTACGGGTTCTCACACTCTCCCCCCCTTAAAAGAATTTCGTCCTCGAAATTTTCCTTCAAATTTAAAGTATCCAATGGCCTGTACCTTCTCCGTCTTCAGAGTCAGAAGAAACGAGGTTCTTTATTCCAGTCCCTTCTCCACTTGACGGTGCAGGGTCGGTTTGGGTTGGTTGTTGAGTTCTTTTCTTTTTCCGCACTTTAATCGGGCAATATGCAATTCGATGCTCAATGCTCCCACAGCGCAGACATCTACTCCCCTTTCTCCAGCAATCATTCTCAGTGTGATTGGCCTTTCCGCAATAGTCACAAGTCAAGTGGAAAGTCATCTTTTTGCTTTTCGGAGAAATCTCCCCCTGTCTGGTTTGGCTTTCATTGACAAATCTTTTATCTACCGCCCCCATTGTCCATGGCGGCCCGAATAACTGGTTCACTTTCTGTACTTTAGAAGGTTCCTCACTCACGCTACCCACTGCACCCCTTTTCCGTATTTGGGAAGCTTTCACTTGCACCTTTGCATTCTTGATGCATTGAGCCTTTTCCAGGGCCTCCTCGGAAATCCCTTCATATTTCCTTTTTAGCTCTAAGTTTTTGTGCAGGAGCTCAATTTTCTCTGTATACTCGTGCTTCCAGCGCCCTTCCCAGTATGCGACTAGGTTCTTTTGGACTTCTATTTCGTCTCGAAGACCCCCGATTTCATTATACATCTCAACCCTACGTGCCATTTTACAGAGTTGCTGGACCTCAAATGGTAGCCTGTCGGCAAAACAATGGGTCATAAGAAAGTCTTGATTACAAGTAGCACTCTTGGTCCATGTTCGGTTCAGGTGTTGTTTCCTCCCTTTCTTCTCTTTGACTCTTGGTCTCGTTTTGTGTCACTGCTATGACCATGTCTGCGGGTTTTTTTTTTTTTTTTTTTTTCCCAAAAGGGTACTTCCATGCATGAATGCAATAAATTGACTAACATAACAAAATCTATCATACCAATAACATATCGCATATAACACGTTATATTAAAAGACGGATAAGCAGGTAAGCAAATATAGACTTAGTCATATATAGTCGAAAAGTCATCCCAGTACCAGCCCGTCTGGTCTCTCACGTCACTTACTATCCAAACTAGATGTCCATTGATCTCTTGTGCTCATCTTAGTCAGACAAAGCCTGTTCACGTTTCCAAAATACAAGGCTTGTTTCCAAAACACAGGGTTCAAATACCTAGTAGCTTACATCACCTCAATTCTGGGGTACTCGGGCACGAGAATCCGAAATAAGATAGTTCACATCTCGAGCTGGCCAGTCCCAAGAGTAAACCATCTACAAATCAAAATTCCTGTCCGACATACTTATCTAGGGTCCTTATATACCATGAGAAAGATTAAAGACCTCTAACACTTCAAGGTTCATAGCTTATGCTCAAACGAGCACTTAAACATATTCATGAAATTAGGACCACAACACCACTTGGCCCAGTCTCACTTCGCGCAGAGACCACGCGACGTGGCTCTGATACCACCTGTGACAGCCCCACTTTCCCCTAAGACGAACCAAAGAGGTTAGCGGACTGCCTGCCCAGCTCTCGCCAGGACTACGGATCAGATTAGAGCGATCTTTCACGTTCCGGAACTTATAACGCGCGCAAATAAGGCAAAAGGGCAAAATAACCCAAAATAAAAGAAAATGAAACCCGGAGTCGGCCATGAATAGTAACCGACTCGTCCGAACCCAACCAAACATCGAATTACATATACCCCATAACATTTAGCCTTTACAAACCAAAATGACATTTAAAAGTGATACAAAAGTCACTACATATATGGTTTGCCAAAACAAAAGTGAAAACGGCCCTAATGATACATTTAGGGTCCCATTTTATATACAATACAAAAGAGTCATTCATCTAGTTCATTTGGCAACCATTTATCAAAATTCATTCCAAAAGAGTCATATTCCTGTAAGGAAAACAAAAGGAACGGGGTGAGCTAATTGCCCAGTGAGAATACAACTCAAGCAACCAAGTTCATGGATACATCAAGCTTAACAGTCCAATTTACCAAAATAAATAAAGCCACACATTAATAATGAGGATAAAAGGATACGGGTGGCTCTCAAGAGCCCTTTTCCTCGTTTGAATTCTTGATCGGTCTCATTGACTCTCCGTCAATGTTTGAAAAGTAACCAACTGTAGACCCCTCTTCTCTCCCATTCCTTCCACCAAACATCCCCCTACCGGGCCCGCACTCCAAACACTTGCACTGTGGTATTACTCGAGTATACCGGAATCAAGAGTCTCTCATACTACAAGATTCCTTATAACTTTACCCAAGGCTCATTAATTGTCACGACCAAACCCTTGTCGGCTCGATTCAATCAACTACCAATGGGGTTGAGCTCAATGATAACATTTGTAGTCGTTGGATACTTGTCCAATCGATATCAAGTCATGTATTTCATTTCATATATCAGTTCATATAACTTTCCAATAACTTTTCAATAACATGTGAAACAATAAGTGAGAGTGATAAAGTACACTCTCACATCAATCCATTAACATACAACATCTCAAGTTCAAATATCAAAGCCATATAATAGCACACAAGTGAGTAGTACACTCACCAATCAATTAAGTGCTATTTCATGCACTTCCGTCAGGAGAATGTCGTGAGCTATCGTCACGCCCTAGAACATGTAAACAAATACCATAAGACTCGATAACGAGTCATAAAGTCAAACCAATTATCGCCCAATAGGGTTTCATGCATGGAAATTCAAGGGTTAAATACTTAACCTTTACTCAAGTCGAGAATATAGTTTTCTAAATCTCGAGTAAAAATTCGGGCAGCATGCCCTTTGTGTTTACCAAATTTTCCAGCCATAAGGCTTCATTATTTTTCTTCAATCACAACCCAACAACACACATATAAGCATTTCATGTCAAGAGTCGTTCCATAGCTCACAATATCATAAAACAAGAAACCATACCGAGCCATAAACAACACCAATTCACAACCCCAATAGGGTTTTATAAACATATACAAGCATGAAAGCAAACCAGAAATTAAGAAAGGCTTTAATGTTGGCCTTGATAAGAAAACCGGTTTTGACGTCATAATGCGGTAATGGCACAACTCTCACTACAATTATCGGTTAGGGGTGTAAGACCCACCGTTTCGAAGCTATGAAACAGGGCTACAACAATGTAGAAGGCCTCTCAGTCCAAATCCTAGCACAACTAGGTCAAAAGTGCCAAATACCAAACCAGAATTACCAAAACAGATTTGCAAAACGCAGAAAACTGTAATCGGTATATCTCAGTCCATACAAGTCCAAATGCCGAAATTCCAAAGGCATATGTTAGCTAAGACATTCAGCTACATTTCCTCAGAAGACACCAACTTCAAAATCCAAACCAATTCCAGTCAAAACAGGCAATTACTATCGCAGTTCGGACATTCTGTGCACCAAAAACAGCAACAGTAAAAATGGCATAACTCACTCTACACTTGTCCAATTGCCCTGAAATTTTGCAGGCACACTAAACTCATCAATACCTACAACTTTAATGTTTTGAGCAAAGTCCAATTATGCCTCTAGCTATGACCTAAAATTTCGGACAGAATAGGGGTTCAAGAACCCTAACTTTTCACATTTCACTCCAAATCCAAAATTGATTGCATTTAACAACAATTCACACCTACTAGAGCCAAAGCCCCTTATTACCAACCATCATACTAGTCCAAAACATCAAAATCATATGAAACCAGAAAATTCATCATAAAATGGAAAACTTCACCAAATCAAGCCAAACCAAGAAATAAATCATATAATCCAACACTCAAGCCACTTCTAAGCATAATATAACCATCATTAGGTGTAGTAGGGTGTTCAAGCATCACTTACCAAGAAATTAAGAGAGATAGAGAGGTTGGCCACCTTAGAGCTTCAAAACAACTTCACCAAGTCACTTACTAGCACCTAATGGAGTGATTTTATGGAGCAAATCTAAGTTTAATTGGTTGGAATGGAAGATTGAGATAGTTTGAAGCTTGTAAATTGAAGAAGTTTTTCTTCCTTGTCCAAGAGAGAGAATCGGCCAACAAGAGGTAAGAAAGAATGAATTTTTAGTCAATTTTTGAGATATTTAATCCATGATAAGAAAAGTCAAAAATGTCCAACAAGTGGACCAATCACATAGTGCCACTTGGCACTTCATTTAATGCCTTCCTATCACTTGGTTCCTCTCACATCAATGCCATGTCACCCTCTACTTATCTCTTAACACCCGATAAATTTCCACCAGTATCCGAAACTTAACCTTATTGGCCGAATTTTGCCGTACTTTTCGCACTAGTGGGTCCCACGTCCAAAATATATTCTTAATTTTCTAAAAACTCACCAATACTAGAAAAATCATCTAAAAACTATAATTACTCATAAAATCTACCAGAAAAATATTCCTAGGCCCGAAAATGCAGAAAACATGCAATTAAGGGGAAATAAACCCTAGGAAAATAATTAGGGTTTTACGGGTTCTCACATCAATCATTCAAACAAGCCATATAATCATGAAACGTAACAAACAAGGAACACTCACCTAGTTATTGTGCACTTCTCAATCACCAATGAAACCTAAAATTAAATAAGATCACATTACAATTCATCGAGCATGATTTAGATGAAATCAAGAAATACCCGACTACTTGCGAGTAAACGTATAAAAGACTTTCAAAGTATAAAGAGGCATTTGGATCCATGGACAAGAATAACCCTAATGCGACCCAAACCAAAAAGGGTTATAGAAGTTGTAACGGAAACACTTAACTCAAAACAATTCACATTTCCAGGAAATAAGCTAAGGCAATATTCTTTCGGAATTGTTTGTATGACTCAATAGCATATATATTCAAGTGGTCAATAAATGACCGAAGCCAATAAAAATCATGTGAAAAGGAGGACAAAATACTTTAACTTCCACACTTAAAACCTTGCTTAGAAACAATGCACTTATGGCCGATAAAACCCAAACTCATACCTCTATAGGTTGGAAAGGCTTAAGGAACATTTGAAGGTTGAAACGGAAGAGGTATCATGTTTTCCAAAAGATAAAATGGTTACATTATTTGCCAAAGGACAATGTACGAGTTCGAATAGAAACTTAGCCTTCGAACCTTTATTCAAAGACCCGAAGACACTTCCAAGGAAATACGGTCAATTTGATACAAAATACATTTCAAAAACCCACTTTAACTTATTCAATTTACAAGAAAATAAACGGACGGCATGTACAAATTTCATGTTTTAAGCAAAGGCCAATTCGGCCTCTAACCATATGATACAAAACCGGACAGAAAGGGGGTTATGAAACCCTAACTTTTCACATTTCCTTCCAAATCCAAAATTGGTTGTAATTACCAATCATTTACACCTACTAGAGTCATTACCCTTCATTACCAATCATCATAGATAACCACAACATCCTGATCACATTAAACCAGAAAATTCCTAATTAAATATAAAACTTCACCATAAATCAACCCAAATCAAGATATAACTCACTAAATGACATATACAACCCTTACAATTCACAATTTAACCATTATCAATGCAAGAGAGAACTTTCTTAATCAACTTACCTCACAACTCAAGAAGACTAGCAATTCAAAGCTTCCCTTTCAAAATCACTCCACCCAAAAGCTTTAACCTTCCAAGAAGCTCACTTGTACGGAGTGGTTTCAAAATCTATCGGTGAAATTCCAAGATTGAAGCAAAAATCAAAGATGAAGATTGAAGAGTTTGTTCTCTCTTTGCTCTCAAAGCTCACGGTTGGACAGGGAAGAAATGAGATATTTTGGACCAAAAAGATGATAAGAAGGAAGAAAAAACGCTGGTCAAACCAGCTGTCCTGTCACAATCCGGCCGGATTCCTAGCCGGATATGAGGCAGAGACGAATCAAAATTTTTTTAAAAAACTGCACCACAATCCGGCCAAGAAATGGCCGGATTCGGTCCTTCAGCATTTTCGTAAAATTTTTCCTCTTTTCCAAGTTTGAATGCCATGCTCAAACGTAGTTCTAACACATACACATACATACATATCTCATACATAATTGCACATAACAAAAAGGCCTTC
The DNA here is from genome assembly GCF_036785885.1 of Coffea arabica. Classification (NCBI taxonomy): domain Eukaryota; kingdom Viridiplantae; phylum Streptophyta; class Magnoliopsida; order Gentianales; family Rubiaceae; genus Coffea; species Coffea arabica. The sequence continues at coordinate 16,731,777 of NC_092318.1, read as the reverse complement.
CCGTTTTTGAAACGATTAGTGGACAAAACTTCAATTAAACGGGAAACGGGAATAAACCAAAACACTTAGAAAGTATGAAAGGTTTAGGGTTCTCACAGTAAAGCTGTAAACGAAAGTAAAGAAACAAACCAGGCTTCAAACTCAACTTGAGTTCGAACAATACTTTATATAACAAGCTACTTCAACTTGAACAAACTTGCAACCAATTTCTGTGTACAATGGAAGGATCAATTCCCTCTTGCCCCAAACCACACTTGGTCAAGCAAGGGAGTTTTACAAACACTCTGATAACCCTCACAAAGCTACACTATTGAAGAGGATGTGTCACACTTGAAAAGCTGCAAGAAAATTGCACAAGCTGAGAATACAAATAATTCCTTTTTGAGTATTCAACCACTTGAATCACTCACTATTTTATGTAGACTGGATGTGCAAAGTTGTTTTAAGGTGGTTGACTTTTTTCCTTTTATAGGAGACCAAGAAATTCTTCAATTAATGCTGTCAACGGGTAGAAGGCAACTGAAGAGTCAACTAGCTGTTGGTGCTGTCGGACGTCCGATATTCAGTTTTTATGCGTCCGAACGAGGTCAATGAATATGAGAAATCTTCTTGAGCCCTTTTAGGACGTCTGATCCATTATTGCCATGCGTTCGAGGGTAAGATGCAGATCCGGAGGTTCCTTTTCAATTCCTTTGGACAGCCGATGTGTCCAATGTGTTGCGTCCGAAGTGCGGCAACGCTTGTCGGACGTCCGATGCTCAGGTGTTTGAGCGTCCGATCGTGATCAGTAATCATAGAAGCCCTGGCTTGTCTTCTTCAGACGTCCGAGTCTGATTTCTTCATACGTCCGAAGTTACTCAATGGATGTCGGACGTCCGATACACTCCTTTTGTGTGTCCGACATCTTCCTCAACACTTTTCACCTTTTTTGATCTTCTTTTTGCTCTAATTCCACAGACCTGTTTAGTGTCATTTCTGAAAAAGATTTCTACAAAAAGTATTAGTAACATCCATTTATTTTGTAATCATCAAAAGATATGAGTTGAGATAAAAAATCTCCCCCTTTTTGATGATGACAAAACATTTGGATAGAGCAAAAATATATGAACTGGGATTACAACTCCCCCGAACGAAGCGCATGAGTATACGAGAAGAAACGCAAGTCCCCCTAACTAGTTAATACAATTCTCCCCCTTTTTGTCGTCACAAAAGTGGGTATGCCATGTCTGATCGATTTTGATACCAGCAGCATCAGATAACATCAGCACGATCCATCAGTAATATTAGCAACAATACGCAATTTGATAACAAAGATTTTTCAATCAGATAATATCAGCAAAATCCATTCATGCTCAACACAATCCGGAATCATCAGAAACATTCATTCATAACAAACACATCCATTCAGCAGATATTATCAGAAACACTTAGTCATAACATCCATAAACAATAGAAAACATCCATTTGTACAAACCAGAAGTACAACAAGGTGCAATGAAATGTTTTGCAACGCAAAAGATGAACTATAGTCCTAAAATAAGGTGCAGTGACCTAGCAGTGCCTAGATAGTGATTTTAGATGATCCAGGCCTCCTCCTTGTGAGACTCCGTACTTTTCTCATTTTCCGGGTTTTATTTTTATTTAATGACATATTTTCTGTATTTTCTTTATTAGGAAAATTTCTAAATAATTTTTATGAGTGAATATTCTTTTTTTTAGATGATTTTCAAGTATCGGTTAGTTTTTGAGAAATTAAGAGCGTATATCGGACGTGGGACCCGCTAGTGCGAAATGTTCGGAAAAATTCGGCCAATTAGGTTAAGTTTTGGATACCGGATTTATTTTACCAAGTACTAAGAGATAATTAAAGGTTGTTATATGGATGAGAGTGGAGAGACAAAAGGATAGCCAAGGATTAATGAGGGTGACAAGTGTCACTTTGTGATTTGATTAGACTTTGACCTTTGGACCAACTTTACCAATAAATCAAAATTGACCAAAAACATCTTCATTCTTCTAGCATCTTGGCCGAATTCTTGAGGAGGAAAAACAAGAAGAAATCCTTCAACTCCAACTCCATTTCATGCTCAATCTTGTGAATCAACCTTTAAAATTTCAAATTCCTCCACAAAAGTCACTTGTTTAGGAAGATTGAAGGTAGTGGTGGAGTGATTGGAGAAGGGAAAGGACTAAGCCATCACCTTTCTTGAGATTTCAAGGTATCATGTCTAGCAATCCTTTCTTTGTTCTTAATAATGTTTAATTAGTGACTTGTGTTAGTCATAGAGTTGGATTTGTGCAAGGTTTTGTGACTTTTGGTGAAGATTGGTGAATTTTTATAATTATTGGTGATTTTTCTGTTTTAATATGATTGTTATGGTGTGGCTATGTATGATGATTGGAAATGATATAGAATGAAGCTAGAAGGTGTATTTGGTGGTTAATTGCAAGAAATTTCTGTTTTGGAAGGAAAATTGGAAACCCAGGGTTTCATGTTCTTACATTCTGCCTGGCACTGTAGCTCATAGCTAGGGGCCGAATTGGCCTTGGGTTAAAACATAAAAGTTGTAGGGAATGATATTTTAGAAATTCCTACAAAATATCAGGTCAATCGGAGCAACGTATCTTGAGAAAATATGGAATTACCCTTGCTGCCCTGGTTTTACCCGAATTTGAGAATTGCTTCTGTAATGGGTTATTTTGGTTGGGAATGCTTCAAAATTAGTTGTTGAGGTCTTCTGATAGATTGTAACCCTATTTCTTAGCTTTCAGATGGCTTTATAATTACTGGATTTGGGCTTAGGTAGCCTGATTTATGATGTTTGCACCAGAATGCGATTTGTGAATCTGTTTTTGCGGTTCTGGTGTAGTAGATTGCATTTTTGACCTGGTTACACTCAAAACTGGGCTGAGTGACCTCTGTAATATTGTAGCCCTATCTCTTAGCTTCGAAATGGTGTATCTTTCACCTCCATCCGATAATCGTAGTGCCATTGGTACCAAAACCGCAAAATGATGTCAAAAACTATTTTTTTTGGGTTAACTTAACTCCATTTCCGAATTTTTGTGGTTTCCTCTAATGCTTATGTATGCTTATGGAGCCCTATTTTGGTAGTATGTGGAATTAGTTTATGACTTGTAATCGAGTCTTATTGTGCTTATTTGAATATTTTAGGGCTTGACTTTCATTTCCGAACTTTTCCCTAGCTTGAATTGTACTTGTACTACTTGGAGCTTACTGAACGGCTATTGAATGAACTTATTTTGTGTGTGATTATTGAGACTGGATGAGAAAAATAATGAAGCCATAAATGGCTGGAAATAGGAAAATACAAAGGGCGTGCTGCCCAAATTTTCGCTCGAGGGCTAAGTTTCTATTTAAACTTGTCTATTTTTCTTTTGACAAATACTATGACCGTTTTCCATCTTAAAACATGATACCTTTTCCATTTGAACCTTCAAATGTTTATTTACTACTTCATACCAAAATATAGAGGTATGACCTAAGGTTTCCTCAGTCAAGACATGTAGGCTATAATACCTACTTGAATGTATATCGATTTTGAACCACATACACGATTCCGAAAAATAATATTTCTGAGCCTATCTAGTTGGAATTCAAGTGTTTTCCATTGGAACTGTTATAACTCTTTGAGTTTGGTTTATGACACCCTAGTTATTTCCGTCCACAGATCCAAATGGTTGTTTTCACTTTAAAGTCACTTTCATCCGTTTTACTCGTAACTAGTCGAGTTCCATGATTCCACTTACTAGTTTTGTTAGATGAATTGTAATATTCTTTCTCGTTGAATCATAGGTTTTCTCGGTGACCGAGGGTAAGATCCGATAGGACATTTTGGACGTTATTTTGCATAATTCGGTGAGTGTTCCTTGTTTGCTATATTTTCTTGACTTCATGACTCGTATTATTGTTTGATAACGTGTTAAGTGCTTTCAATGATTTCCAAAACGAGTTTTCTGGGCGGGTATGTACTTTATCGCACCCGACCTAAATAAATGTGAAATTTTCAAAGATTGAATGATTGAAACATTACTTGTGCATGAATGTAAGCCTTTTGGCTGAACTGGGCCCTGCCCCTTGTTACCGATCGACTCGAGTCAGAAGCGGACTCGGTCGGGCGATTTGGTGACCTGGGTGAACGTTTGGTATACTTGAGTATTGCCTTGTAGGTTGGTGGAGGTTGGTGGAGCCTGGCTAATGTCCAGGAAAGGGTGAATGAAATGAACGAATGAACGAACGAACGAGGGTTTTATGTATAAATGAAAAATACATTTTCAAAGGAATGAAGGAAAGGGGAATGACAGGAGAACGAACGAACGAACGAATGAACGAACGAATGTATCCTTTTCATGTATGGTTTATTGTAAGTGTTGTAACTGTTTCTTGACTTATTGTTTGATTTATGGCTTGATCCTATGTTCGGAACCTCACTGAGCTTTTAGCTGATCCCTTTAGTTTTGTTTTCCTTAATAGGGGAAGGCGAGCAAGGGCGAGAGCTCTGTACCGACTGGCTGGGTCTAGTTTTGGTTTTGTTTTGGTTCTCGCCCTAGTGCTTGGCACGGGTTGGTTGTATGGTGACTTGAGAACTTTTGTATTATCGACGGTTGTACTTCTTTCTGAGATAGCAATGTATATAAGTTTTGTTCTAAGTTTTGGATCCTCGTTTTGCTCTTTCTTGTGGTTCTCTTTCTGATTTGTGTGAATGAACGACTGAGTCCCGGCGAGAGCTGGGCAGGCGGTCCGTTGAACCCTCTGGTTCGCCTAAGGGGGAAGTGGGGCTGTCACATTCTTGGCCAGACGAAACTGTTCAGGGTCCTCTTCTTCCTCAGTTTCTTCATCGTCTTCTTCATATGATTCCTCAGTTGTTGGAGCCTTGCCTTTATCCTTGGGCTGAGAGCTGGAAGCTGGTGTGGCCTCAGTACCAGTAGTTTGCCCTGTGGGCTCAGGTCTTGGCTCTTTCTGATGAGCATTTTCATTATTTTCAGGTATTGGAGGCACAAGAAGGTTCCTTTTTTCCAAGAAGGAAGATTGTTGGGCAGGGGTCATAGTCACCATGAGACCATCTTCAATAAGCATAACATGCTGTTTTAGGTCTTCAAGCAAGGAGATGACCTCAGAATTGGATGCAAAGGTCTTGCTGGCAGACTTTCTGGGATGAATTGTGAAGGGAGAGACATAGTTTGATTGATCACGAGGAGTCCTAGAAGTGACAGGGGTTTCATGAAAGTTTTTCTTTCTAGACTCAGCCACAGTCTCCTTATAGCACCAATGGCCATCAAAAAATCGTAAGTTCTTTCTTTCAAAGTAAGCTTTTGAGAAAACTGATGAAGCACTGTCTTTGGGAGATTTTCCAGAAAAAGGGATTTCAAAATGGGCAAAGATAGGGGTCAGAAATCTGCCATAAGAGAGCTTCCTACGACTGTCAGTGCTAATTTTGAGCAAAAACTTGCACATTACAAATCCAAAGTCAGTGCAGATTTTTTCAACAAAGCAATAGAAAAGATAGAGTTCCATTTTGTTTGCATCTATTTTGTGGCCGTCAGTTGGCACTAACAGATTTGAAATTATGGTGAAGATGATCAGATTCTGAGGACTGAGATCATCTAATCTTGCCTCAGCAGGAGTATTGAATTTGGTTTGAAAATAGGTTATGAGTTTAGCATTGTAAAAATGATGGTAGGCAGAAGAAAATTCCCCATACGAGAAGAAATTTGCAATGTTTCCTTTGTAACCATCTTTAATCTTTGTTTTCAAAATAGAGTTTACAATGTCAGGTGTTAATGTGATGTTCACAGAATTGACCCTAGAGATGAGTTCAGTGTGTGAGTTACCCTTTCTAAGATTAGCAAAGAATTGATAAAGCATGTCAGGGTAAAAGATATTAGGAATGGTCAGAAGATGAACCCATTTTTGGAATTCAAACAATTTAATAACAGGTTCAAGATCAAGCTAACGAAATTCGTAGGGAAGGATGCATCTTTGGGTGATGAACCATTTTTGAGAGACCAACTCAAATCTGTCTCTGGCTTCATCATCAATGAATTTTGGAAGAGAAGTGGGTTCTGTTACGGGCTGAGATATTGGATTCTTTCCAGAGCGTTTCCCTTTCAAGGTTTGTGTGGCAGATGCTCCCACATTTTGAGCCTCAGATCTTGTCCTTGGAGACTTCCTGGTGGAAGGTTCAGGTGTTTGCTGAATCTCAGCGAAGTTTCCTTCTCATTCTGCTGATCATCAGAGGGATCAGCAGATTGCTTTTTCTTAGATTGGGGGGGTGCTCTTCTTCTTTGCTGTTCTTTTCCTTTTACCAGATGCCCTTGTGATAGTTTCATCACCCTGGGTAGCCTGCTCTGGTTCCTCATTTCCACCAACAATGTTTCCTTCAGAGTTCTGCTCTTCCATCTGCTCATCAGATGGTTCAGCAGTTGGAGTAACCAATTTTCTTTGGGCAGTTTGCTTCACTTTACCACCACGGGTCACAGTCTTCTTTTTAGGTGCTTGAGTAGATGGTTCCACAATCTCAATGTCCTCATCTCTAAGCCTAAAGGACCGTCCGGCACTGGTAGACCCTCCTCTGATTTTAACCATGATGCAATGTGGATGTGTTTTTGATGTAGAACGTGTTATACAGGGGAAGAATGCAGTATGAGCAGAAATAAGAATGTACTGAAATGCCGCAAGGAGAGAATTATAAGAAGTTAGGGTTTCGGATGTGAATTGGGAACAATGGGGTAGTTGGGGGCTAGGAGTGATTTTTATGGGTGGTTAACGGGCAACAGATGTGTAATGGCGTTGGTTGAGTCAATTTCTTGGAACTTGGTTTGATGAGAGAGGAATTTGAATTTTAAATATGAGAGGAAACTGAAAGGTTGCGTCCGAGACTATGGAAGAAAATGAACTGAGAAGGATGGGTAACTGCCTTATAGGGCTCAATTTTTGAGTGTCGGACGTCCGAAGGAAGTGAAGCGTCCGACACAACCGTCCGAACCAGTGTTTTTCGGAAACTGGACGAAGAACACTGTCGAACGTCCGTTCCAGTTCATCGGACGTCCGATAAAGATTGACTAGAAAGGAAACTTAGAATATTTTTTCTGAAACGCCCAGTTTTGTTCTTAAGAACACAAATTGATCCAGTGGAAGAGCTTTTGTGAGGATATCAGCGATTTACTCTTTAGAACAAACAAACTCAACACGGATTACCCCCTTGGAGACAAGATCGCGAATGAAATGATGCTTTATATCAATATGCTTAGTCCTAGAGTGTTGAATGGGATTTTTTGTCAGATTAATTGCACTAGTGTTGTCACAGTACATAGGTACACATTCATATACTAAACCAAAATCATTCAATGTGACAGTCCCACCTCCCCCTAAGGCGAACCAAAGGGTTCGGCAGACCGCCTGCCTAACTCTCGCCGGGACTCAGTCGATCACTTCCATCCTCGAGCAAAAACCAGATCCAGCCCGTACGAAAAATATGGCAATGATTCAAAAACTTAAACGACTTATATACATTACCATCTCAAAAGAAGTATGACCGTCGAATATACAAAGGTTCCAAATCCACCATACAACCAGCCCGTGCCAAGCACTAGAGCGAGAACCATTACAAGAAAAATCAAAAGCTAGACCAGCTAGTCTATACAGATCTCTCGTCCTTGCGTGCCTTCCCCTGTTAAGGAAAACAAAACTAAAGGGATGAGCTAAAAGCTCAGTGAGGTACCGAACACATAATAAAACAATCAATCCAATACACTAACATGGCATATCACTACTTCACGAAACATTTACAATGGAAAGCGATAAAACATTCATGAAAAGGATACGGCTCACAGGGAGCAATTCATTCGATCATTCATTCGTTCTCCTGACATTTCCCCTTATTCCTCCGATCATTTGAAAATTTCATTTTGGGAATAAACCCTCGTTCGTTCGTTCATTCGTTCATTTCATTCACCCTCTCCTGGACATTATCCAGGCTCCACCAACCTCCACCAACCTACAAAGGTAATACTCGAGTATACCAAAACGTTCACCCAAGTCACCATATCGCCCGACCGAGTCCGCTTCTGGCTCGAGTCGATCGGTAACAAGGGGCAGTGGCCAGTTCAGCCAAAAGGCTTACATTCATGCGCAACTAGCATTTTAATTATTAAATTCTTGAAAATTGCACAGTTATTTAGGTCGAGTGCGATAAAGTACACCCTCGCCTAGAAAGCTCGTTTTGGAAATCATTAAAAGCACTTAACACGTTATCAATCAATAATACAAATTATGAAGTCAAGAAGCATTTAACAAACAAGGAACACTCACCTAACTATGCAAAATAACGTGCAAAATATCCTTCTGGATAGCATCCTTAATCACCGAGAAAACCTAAGATTCAACGAGAAAGCATATAGCACAACCAATTAGGTGAAATCGAAAAAACCCAATAAATGATGAGTAAAATGCATAAAATGACTTTAAAGCGAAACGGGGCATTTGGACTGATGGACGGAAATATCTAGGGTTTCATAAACCAAACGCAAAACTAAACAAAAAGGGTTATAAAATTTTGCGGCAAAAAACACTTGGACCAAAACTAGCCTTCAAGTAAAATTTCGGCAGCAAATCCCTTGTGTTTACCTATTTTCCAGCCATTAATGGCTTCATTATTTCCTCAAATCAGTCCCAACATCTTACGCAAAATAATCTCATTTCTAAAAGCCGTTCACTAAGCTTAAGGTCCATCAAGTACACAATTTAGCTAGGAAAAAGACTAGATTCCAATAAACACAATAAGACTCGATTACAAGTCATAAACCAATGCCAAATACTACCGAAAGAGAGTTCCATAAGCATACATAAGCATTATAGGAAACCAGAAAAATCCGGGAAAGATTTAGCTTTAACCCTGAAAAAAAAACAGTTTTTGACCTCATTTTGCGGTAATGGCACCAACGGCACTACGATTATCGGATGAAGGTGAAAGACCCACCGTTTCAAAGCTAAGAGATAGGGATACAATATTACAGAAGGTCACTCAACCCAGTTTCGAGTGTAAACAGGTCAAAAATGCAAGATACTACACCAGAATCACCAAAACAGATTCACAGAACGCATTCTAGCGGAAACATCATAAATCAGGCTATCCAAGTCCAAATCCAGAAATTCCAAAACCAGATGAAAGCTAAGAAACAGGGTCACAGTTAATCAGAAGACCTCAACAACCAATTCCAAAGCAATTCAAGCCAAAACAACCAATTACAGGCGCAATTCTTACATTCGGGTAAAACCAGGACAGCAAGGGTAATTTCGACTTTTCTCATTCTACGGTACTCCGATTGACCTGAAATTTTGTAGACACCTCTAAAATGTCATTCCCTACAACTTTCATGTTTTAAGCCAAGGCCAATTCAGCCTATAACTAGGAGCTATAAATTCGGGCAGAATGTTCCAAAAAAAAACCCTAACTTTCTAAAATTTCTTCCAAACTAGAAATTGGTTGCAATTATCCACTTTTCCACCTTCTAGAGTCATTATATACCATTTCCAATCATCAAATATAGCCACACAATCATGCTCATATTAAAACAGAAAAATCCCCAAAAATAATAAAACTTCATCACTTCAACCACAAATCAAGAAATAATCCATAAACTTGCATCTCATACTACCACTAATCATGATTTAAGAATCAGTTAAGGAAGGAGAGTGGTTCTTCTCAACTCACCTTAGGAACAAGAGAGAGAGAGCAATAGGTCCTCTTAGCTTTCCAAATAACTCCACAAATCAACTGACTAACACTAATTGAAGAGGTTTTATGGAGAAATTGCAAGTTTCAATGGTTGGTTGGATGGATTTGAGCTAAATGGAAGCAAACCTTGAAGAGTTTCTTTCTTTCTTTTGGAGTGAGAGAGCCGGCCACTTGAAGAGAAGAAAATGGGAAATTTTGGCAATTTTTTGTGATTTATTTGGTCAATTAGAAAAGGTGAATAGTGGTCTTACTTAAGACCCAATCCTATGGTGACACTTGTCACCTCATTTAATGCTTGCCTAACTTTTGTCTCCCTCATACCAATCCACTTAGCATCCTCTACTTATCTCTTAACACCCGATAAATTAATTCCAGTATCCAACACTTAACCTAGTTGGCCGAATTTTTCCGAACTTTTCGCACTAGTGGGTCCCACGTCCGGTATATGCTCTTAATTTCTCAAAAACTGTCCGATACTAGAAAAATCATCCAAAAACTATATTTACTCATAAAAATTATTTTTCCAATTTTTCAAATCAATAAAATGTGGAAAAACGTGCAATTAAAAGAAAAAAAATAAAACCTAGTACTTAAAAAAATTACGGGCTCTCACATTCAATGTGTTTTTCATCCATAACAATTGAGCACAACAAGCACCAGCAGCAACATATTCAGCTTCAGTAGTGGACAATGAGATAGCATTTTATTTTTTACTAAACCAAGATACCAAGCAGTTTCCAAGAAAGTTGCATATACCAGTAGTACTTTTTCTATCTATTTTACAACCACCGAAGTCAGCATCAGAGAATCCACATAAAGGAAGTTCCTGGCATTTTGGATACCACAAGCCAAAGTTTAAGGTTCCTTTAAGATATCTAAAAATTCTTTTTACCGCATTCAAGTGTGATTCCTTTGGACAGGATTGAAATCGAGCACATAAGCATACAACAAACATGATGTCAGGCCTACTGGCAGTTAAATAAAGTAAACTTCCGATCATACCTCGATACTTCTTTTCCTCAACTTTTATACTTTTTTCATCTTTGTCAAGTTTGGTAGATGTGCACATAGGTGTTCCAACAGGCTTTGAGTCCTCCATTCCGAATCTTTTCAGCAGCTCATTGGTGTATTTTGTTTGATTTATAAATGTTCCATCTTGGGTTTGAACCACTTGGAGTCCAAGGAAGAAGTTTAATTCTCCCATCATGCTCATTTCAAATTCTTTTTGTATGATGATGGAAAAATCCTTGCACAAGCTCTCATTAGTAGCACCAAATATGATATCATCCACATATATTTGCACAATTAAAAGGTCTCGTGAGCTTTGTCTTGTGAAAAGTGTAATATCTACAATGCCCCTTTTAAAACCATTTTCAATCAAAAAACCACTCAAACGTTCATACCATACTCTAGGAGCTTGTTTTAACCCGTATAAGACTTTTGAGAGTTTAAAAACATGATCTGGATAAGATTTATTTTCAAAACCAGGAGGTTGGTCGACATAAACTTCTTGATCTATAAAGCCATTTAAGAAGGCACTTTTAACATCCATTTGAAATAATTTAAAATTCTTGAAACAAGCAAATGCTAGAAACATTCTAATGGACTCCAATCTAGCTACAGGTGCAAAGGACTCATCAAAGTCTATTCCTTCTTCTTGAGTGTATCCCTTAGCCACCAGCCTGGCCTTATTTCTAACAACCTCCCCTTTGTCATTCATTTTGTTTCTAAAAACCCACTTTGTGCCAATGATAGGATGGTCTTGTGGTCTGGCAACCAGGGTCCAAACCTTGTTTCTTTCAAATTGAATTAACTCTTCTTTCATAGCTAAAATCCAGTGCTTATCATTCAATGCATCAACAACATTTTTAGGTTCAAAGTGTGATACTAATGCAAGATTATCTACTAGGTGTCTAGAGGAACGAGTTCTGACCTTTTCAGATGGATCACCAATTATAAGCTCCCTGGGATGGCTCTGGACAAATTTCCAGGTTCTTGGAAGATCATTAGGAATGGTGGCATCACTGTTATTTACTTCTCCAGCAGGACTGTCTTGAGTGTCAACATTCTTTGAATCAATTTCTGGTGGAGCAGAGCTATGATCATTGATTGCTAACTTCTTTAATTCTTCTTGTACACCTGTATCATCATCTTCACCACAACTCATGGAAATGTTACCATTAGATTCATCAAAAGTACTGTGTATCGCCTCCTCTATAACTAGTGTTCTACGATTATAGACTCTGAACCCTCTTTTGTTTTCACAATATCCCAAGAAAATTCCCTCATCAGATTTCTTGTCAAACTTTCCAAGATGTTCCTTGATGTTCAAAATGAAACATTTACAACCAAAGACTTTGAAATAACCAACAACAGGCTTTTTGTCAAACATGAGCTCATAGGAAGTTTTGTTCAAAATTGGTCTTAAGAGAACTCTGTTCATGGTATAACAGGCTGTGTTTATGGCTTCAGCCCATGTAGACACCAAATTTTAGTGTAGTTTTATTTACTATTATTTTTATCCTTTATGTTAGTTTTTATTTACTTTTAGTCTTTTATTTTTATTTTTAAGTCATTTTAGCATAGAATTTATCGGAAAAAGAAAATTTTTCACAAAAATATGCCTTAGTTATTTTAGATTCAAGTTCATTGTTATCAAATCAAAAAAAAAAAAAGAAGAAAAAAAAAAAGGGGGAAAATCACTACACAGGAAAAAAAAAGTTTAGCATTTTATTTTTTTATCTTTTATGCCTAGTTTTGCTTATTTTATTCAAATTTACTTAAGTTTCTATGTTTCTTTATATTTTGTTTATTATTAATTAACTGAAAAAGAAGAAAAAAAGCTGCTTCATGCACGATGCCATCTGATGGTCTTGATAGGAAGAGCCAAAATGCAGCTCCAAATCTCATCCCTTGGTCTTAGGTTACGGGGGGATGCCTATATAAAGGAGGTTTTGACGGCTGAAAAAAAAGAAACCGGGGGGGAGAGCTAAGAGTGAGGTGCGGCGGCTAGAAAGGGAGAGAGAATCTGTGGGTGGCTAAGCTTAGAGGGAAAAGAGGAGCGGACCGAAAGAAAAAACTGGGGAGGAGCTCTCGGGCAAGAAGAAAACAAAAGAGAAAAGGAGAAAAGGGTTGGCGGCTGAGTGAAAGAACGGCTGAGTGAGAGTAGGGAATAGAAATCTGAGAGTTGTGACGACGAAAGAAAGAGACCAAAGAGAGGGTGACGGCTGAACAAACCAGAGGAGAGGAAAAGCTTCAGGCGAAGGAAAAGAAAGGGAGAGCCCGAGCACCAAATTTGCAGCTTCGAATCTCTACAGTGGAAGCAATCTTTTCATCCACTCTGCGTTCCTGTCTCCACTAGAAGTTAAAGGTAATCTCTTGTATCCTTAGCTGCTCATACATCACCAGAGTTGAGACACAAACGCAGAAAATTTTTGCTGCTGGTATGATGAACATGTCTTGAAACTCAGCGATGAACATGTATCAGTTTCCTAGGTTGCTTTTTTTTTCGTGTTTATACAATATTGTTGCTGGGTTTGGTGATTAATGGAATAAGCTACAGGCTGTCTTTAGTTTGTTTGAAGCCTGGGTTGCATAATCTTCTCATTTGATAATGGAATCCGAAACTGGTGAAATTTTTCTGAATGAACCTGATTTGCGGCTTAGACTTGTGCTTGAAATGGTGATCTGGGTATATATGTGAATTGGGATGATAAATCAATGAGTTTTATTAGAATCTTGTACGAAATATTGGCGTGGGATGAGCTGCAAAGTTTGCAGCAGAAATCTGAGTCTCCTGGCCCCCTTTTGTCTTGATTTCTTATGTCTGCATGCTTGATTGTTGTGTGTAATGATGGTCTTATGAATGTTGGGTTTCAAAGCAGTGCTCAAAGTCTTTGCAAAATTGTCTGTGGTGGCTAACAAGATGCCCAGTTGTAGAACCCAGAAACCAGAAAAATATGAAAGCAAAGCTTCGACCATGCTGCATTTCTTTTGTGTTTCTCGTTTTCTGGGTTTGGCTCCCTTCGGTTGGGATAGATGAGGGTAGGAATCCATGCTTAAGCTATGCTAAGATTTATATTTGAAGATGTGTGTGAGTTTGATTGATGAATGATGAGTTTTGTACAATGTTTTCGGCATTTCATCCATGCGAGTATGAATCTGCAAAAATTGCAGCAGAGCAAAGGCTGCTGCACCTACTTTGCTATCTTCCTTTTCCCGTGACCATTCACTAGGTTTCAGCCCTTTCTAATTTGTTAGTTACGTCTTGTGTTGAAAGGGGGCAGGGGAAGATGGGTTTGAGTTTGCATGTTTGAGGTCTAAAACATTTGAATCATGTTCGGATATTTGCTGAAAAAAAATAAACAATGAAGTTGCTGAACCTTTTCTGCATTTTTTCCAGAATTTTCGTATGATATCTTTCCAAGTTTCTGGTCATTTGGATTGTGATCATCATGCAGTTTTGTTGCTCAGTTTAAAGTTGTGATGTTGGGTTGAAGAATATCTAATCAAAGCTGTGCATTTGAATCGAAAATCTGGTCTGCATGATGAAAATGGAAAGAAAAGCCGTGGCTGGAAAATTGCTGCAAGTGTCATCCTTTCTTTTGCTGCATTTCTATCCAGTCATTTTGGTTTAGAGTGTTTGTTAACTACATGGGTTAAGAGCTAGTATTTGAGTTGGGAGGGTAAAATCGATAGGCTTTACTTGCATGAGTATACTTCAGCTGAAGGAGAAATGTTGTAGAGAGAATGGTGGCTGGAATTTGCAGAATGCATTAGCTTCTTTGTGTCTTTTTGCATGAGTTTCCTTCTATGTTTTGCTTGTTTAGATGTTAAAGTTCTATACTCGGCTGTTTAGTTTAGAGTTTTGATGTTTGGTGGGTAAAGTTTAGATCAAAATTGTGCATGTGGATTGAAATTTGCGTTTGGAAGTTGAAATTGCAGCAAGCATTCCTTTCTGTTGCCTTCCTCGTAGCATTTGCATGGCATTTGCATGAAACTCTTTCAATAATTTCACTTTGACCCCTTGGCTTCCAACCAATGCTGCAATGACCCAATCAATTGAATAATCTCCTCAATTTGGTCCTTGGTAGTTTTAATTTTACAACTTCATTGCTTGTTTTCTTCAATTGACTACTATACTTTGTTTCAATTGCACTTAAGTCATGACTTTAGGGGCTTTATGATCAAGTGAGCTTTGTATTTGCACATTTCTTTTAATTTTTCTCAATTAAAGTGGTACCTTGACCCTTTTATTGTTTTGAAGCTACTTTCCCTTCATTTGCTTACCATTGCGAGGGAGGTACACTCTATCCTTTATTTTTGACTTTATTTGACCCTACGTGCGTATATGTGTCTTATATGTGCAATTGCATGACTTTAAGTGTTTATTTCATTTTCACTTTATTTATTTCTTTAGTTGCGTAGTTTCTGCTTCAATTTTAGTTCAATTTAATCATTTGGGAGGCACTCGAATGCCAAAATTGTAATAGTTAGGGATTTAATTATTTTATTCCTTCTTATTCCCCCTTTTAGATTGTAGTAGGCCTTCCCCCTAAAAATGTGGCTCCGTTTGGATTAGCTGTTTTTGGGTTTGTTTTTAAAAAATACCACTGTAGCATTTTGAATCTGAAAAACAAGTCCGTTTGGATTAGTTGTTTTTGGGGTTGTTTTTCAAAAACTATATGAAAAACTTTTACTGTAGATTTTTTTGGATTATTTTTAGAGGTATTTTTGAAACATATTTTTGAGTATTTTTAGAATATTATAATTTTTATATTTTTATATAAATATACATTTATGCATTTATAATACATTTATATTTACAAATGTATAGATGTATATTATTATAAATGAATAAATTATAAATGAATATTAGATAAATGTATAAATTATAAATTATAAATTATATATTTTTATACAAATATGCATTTATAATACATTTATAGATATTTATAAATACATATATTTATATATTCATATAAAAATATATAAATGTATTATATTATATATAATACATAATATAAATATATTTATAAATGTATAAGTGTATATTATTATAAATGTATAAATTATAAATGAATATTATAAATATATTATAAATTATAAGTGTATATTATTATAAATGTATAAATTAATATATTATAAATATATATTAATATTATGTAGAAATGTATTTATATAATTAATATAAATGTATATATGTATTGATATTATGTATAAATGTAAAATTAATATTATGTATATTAATATAAATGTATAAATGTATTATATTATATATAATACATAATATAAATGTATATTTGAATGTATAAGTGTATATTATTAAAAATGTATAAATTATAAATGAATATTATATAAATGTATAAATTAATAAATTATAAATATATATTAATATTATGTAGAAATGTATTAATATAATTAATATAAATATATACATGTATTAATATTATGCATAAATGTAAAATTAATATTATGTATATTAATATAAATGTATAAATGTATTATATTATATATTATACATAATATAAATGTATATTATAAATATACACAAATATTTATATATTATGTATAAATGTATATTTATATAAATGTATAATATATTATATATTATATTATATATAATTTATATAACATATAATATTTATGTAAATATATTATAAATAAATAAAAATATATTATAAATAAAATAAAATATTTATAATATGTATGTATAAATATATAATATTAGAAATATATAATATATATAATATACATTATTATTAATATAATTTATGTATAATATACATAATTGAAATATACATATTAATATATATTAATATATATTATAAAACAAAATTGAATAAATATATTTATAAATTTATATATAAATAAATGTATTTATATAAATATATAATATATATAATATTATACATATTGAAATAAATATATTTATATTAATATAATATATATATAATATACATAATTGAAATATACATATTAAAATACATAATTGAAATATACATATTAAAATATATTAAAATATAATTGAAATATTCATATTAAAATACATAATTAAAATATACAAATTGAAATATACTTATTAAAATATACAAATTAAATATACATAATTGAAATATATTTGGAGTTGTTTTTGATATATTGTTTGGATATGGTGTTTTTTAAGTTGTTTTTGAAATACACATTACTGTAGCATTTTGAATGTGAAAAACAGTTTTTCAAAAACAGGTGCAAAAACACTCAATCCAAACGCAGCCGTAATAGTTAGGGCCTTAATTGCCTTATGTGTCTTGCATGCTTATGTGCTATGTGTTTAATCGCTTTCTTAGGTTTTGGCATCTAGATATGCATGCTTATGTGTTATGTGAATTACGTGCTCACATGTCTACTTGTTTTAACTATGCACATTACTTATATATGTGTATGATGGATGCAAATGCATGTGAGGACCCGTACTTTTCTTAATTGCACGTTTTCTGCATTTTCTTTATTAGAAAATTTTTCTAGATCAATTTTATGAGTAAATATAGTTTTTAAATGATTTTTCTAGTATCGGTTAGTTTTTGAGAAATTAAGAGCGTATATCGGACGTGGGACCCGCTAGTGCGAAAAATTCGGAAAATTTCGGCCAGTTAGGTTAAGTTTTGGATACTGGGTTTAATGTAACAACCCCACTTTCCCCTAAGGCGAACCAAAGGGGTTAGCGGGCTGCCTGCCCAGCTCTCGCCAGGACTACGGATCAGTTCACGTCGATCTATTACGTTCCGGAACATACCAACGTGCGCAAATATGTCAAAATCACAAAATAAAAAAAAATGAAAATTGAAACCAATGATGAACAGTACCGGCCACGTCCGAATCCGGATACTAGGCTGAGAGTAGCCAAAATTTTTCTTTCGCCGTTTGAAATACGAGTTGAGCCAAAATTCAACCAAACATACACACATTGAAATGTAACATTTTCAAGCCAAAACGGCATATCAAAAATCATTCACTACGAATATACATGTTCGGTTTGCCAATGTGAGGACTCGCAAATTCCTTATATTTTTCCTCAAAAATACCCTTTTATTTGGAAATTATTATTTGTCAAATGCCACTACCCAAATATTTCACATTAAGTGTAGATAAACCTAGAAAATAGGGTTTTACGCTTCGGTTTCAAGTTTGGAGCAAAATTAGGGTTTTCGCGATTTTCCGCCGGATGAATTTTCGGTATAGAGTAAGAATTAATTTGGGGATTAAAAGTGACTTTTAAGTGAGAAATAATATGTGACTAGTGGCAATGATATAAGGTTAGTGAATTGGAAGTAAAAAAACCTAGTACGTGAGTTTTTAAGAAAAACGGCGCGATCCGGCGGGTCCCGCGCATTACCGATTGAACGCACTGCTTGACCACCATTTTTCTTACCCAACAAGTTTGTTGACTTTTGTACATAATATCTTCTTAAATTGCAGCAAGGTTGACCGAAATTAGTGGCCAAGAAAGGCAAGAAAGAAAGAGAAAAAAAAGAGGTGGTGGTGGTGACACTTGTCACCACCTCATGGCCTCTTAACCAAGACAATTACCATCCATTTAACTCCAACACTTAGCCAATTTCTTCTTCATTTCTGCTGTTGCTGGCCGTGAGAAACAAGAAGAAAAACCCAAAGGAAAACATTCCATTTCATCTTCAAATCCAACAACTTAGTGAGAAAACAAACAAAGTAAACCGATTAAACTTGTTCTTGAGTGATTAGCTAGTGGCTTGTGGTGTGATTTTTGAGGAGAAAGCTTGGGCTACTTGTAGTAACCTCTAGTCAAGGTAAGAGAGCTTATCTCTCCAAGTTTTGCTTTCAATTTTGTTCAATTAAGCTTGGCAACTTGATCTTGTGGTGAGATTATGGATGATTATCATGTTTTAGTAGTTTTCCCCAATTTATTTGATGAACTAGGGCTTGTGGAAATTTTGCCCAAATTGTTGTATGATGCTTATATGTTGCAATTGAGGTTTTATAAGGTGTTGTGGTAGTGATTAGACCAAGAAATTAAGGAAAGTTGCACTAGAAACTCAAAATTCCAGAATCTGGAAAATTTTCCCAACATTCTGTCCGAATTTGTATCTGTGTGTTAGAGGCCGAATTGGCCTTAGGTCAAAGAAGAAAAGTTGTAGAGAATGGCATTTTATAGGTGCCTACAAAATTTCAGCTCAATCGGAGCAACGTAGGTCATGAAAAGTCCAAAATACCCTTACTGTTCTAAGTATTTCCCAGCAATCCGTTTCTTCAGTTAAGTCCAGCTTATCACGTTTTTTGACCAGGATCCATTCTGATTTAGCTCTGGGCCAAAACAGGAGAGTTTTAGTGTTCTGAAGTAGCTTTAAAATGCCTCTAAGAACACCTGAATTGGACTTTTGTACATTGGGTTATGACCATTACAGTGTTCTGCGATTAAGCAGCCAACGAATTGGTTTCTGGTTTAGCAATTCGAGAATTTGACCAATTTACATTAGAAACTGGACTAAGTGACCTTCATGAACATTATAGCCCTGTGTCTTAGCTTCGAAACGGCATAGGTTTCGTCTTAATCCGATAAGCGTAGCCTCGGATATGTTATTTCCGCATTCGCACGTCAAATCTGTCTTTTGCTAAATTGAATTTCTGCACTTGTTATTACTGTATTTCTTATTCTTATGATATTGTGAGCCTATTGAACGGCTCTTGACTTGAATTGCTTATGTGTGATGTTGGGTTGTGGTTGAGGAAAAATAATGAAGCCAAAATGGCTGGAAAATTAGGTAAACACAAAGGGCGTGCTGCCCAAATTTTCGCCCGAGGGCTAGGTTTCTATTTGAACTTGTATACTTTTGTTTGGCCAATACCATGACCGGGTTTCCATTTTAAAACATGATTTTTCATCCTTGGGTTCAAACAACCCTCTTCTTACTTGAAAGTCATCTTTACACGTTTTACTCCTAATTAGTCGGGTTTCTTTGTTTCCCTTAAATGTTTTGCTCGATAAACTGTAATATGTTCTCTTGTTCAACCTTAGGTTTCATTGGTGATTAAGGGTAATATCTGGAAGGATATTTTGCACGATATTTTGCATTTCTAGGTGAGTGTTCCTTATTTGATTCTATGGCTTGTTGTTATCATTTGCTAATGTGTTCAGTGCTTTTAATGATTTCCAAAATGAGCTTTCTAGGCGAGTGTGTACTTTATCGCACTCGACCTAAATAACTGTGCAATTTTCAAGGATTTAATGATTGAAATGTTACTTGCGCATGAATGTAAGCCTTTTGGGCTGAACTGGCCATTGCCCCTTGTTACCGGTCGTCTCGAGCCAGAAGCGGACTCGGTCGGGCGATTAGGGACTTGGGTGAACGTTCGGTATACTCGAGTATTACCCTGTAGGTTGGTGGAGACTGGCCAACGGCCAGGACGGGGGTGAATGAATGAATGAATGAATGAATGAACGAACGATCGAACGAGGGTTATTGATAAACGAAAAATGCAGTTTCAAATGATTGGAGGAATAAGGGGAAATGTCAGGAGAACGAATGAACGAAATAACGAATTGCTCCTTGTGAGCCGTATCCTTTTAATGAATGTGTTACTATCGCTTTCCATTGAACATGTTTCTTGAATTATTGATACTCCATGTTTAATGTATTGGATTGATTATCTGATTATGTGTTTGGAACATCACTGGGCTTTTAGCTCATCCCTTTAGTTTTGTTTTCCTTACAGGGGAAGGCGAGCGAGGACGTGAGCTTGAGATAGACTAGCCAATCTAGTTTTGTTTCTTTTGTTTCTTTTGTAGTGGTTCTCGCCTAGTGCTTGGCACGGGCTGGACGTATGAAGGATTGAGAACCCTTGTATATTTGATGTTTATATTCTCTTTTGGGTTGGCAATGTATATAAGTTCCGCTTTAAGTTTGGATCAATGCCCTATTTATTCTTGTGATTTATTTCAGTTTTTAATTGAGGACTGTAGCGAACGACTGAGTCCCGGCGAGAGCTGGGCAGGCGGCCCGCCGAACCCTCTGGTACGCCTTAGGGGGAGGTGGGGTCGTCACAAGTGGTATCAGAGCTTAGGCTTCAGATTTCTGTAGTGTATCCTAGATTAAAGATTAGGATACCGGACTGTGGGATTTGATTGGACTTGAAAGTTAAGCGATTGAGGGATAAAACTTATAGCTGCTTCGCGTGGTTTCTACGTGGAGTGACCCTGGACTAAGTGGTGAAAAAGTATGAGGGACTAAGTGAAGCTATGAATTGCGAATGTTATAGGCCTTAAATCTTTCTCATGGTATCTGAAGACCATAGATAGGTATGTCAGGTAGGAATTCCGATTGTAGATAGTTTACTCTTGAGACTGCAGCTTGAGATGTGAATTATCTTATTTCGGATTCTCGTGCCTGAGTACTCTATAGTTAAGGTGCTGCTAAATACTTGAGACTTGTATTTTGGGAACATGAACAGGCTTTGTCTGACTAGAATGAGCACAAGAGGTCAGGGACATCTAGTTTGGATAGTAAGTGACGTGAGAGACCAGACGGGCTGATACTGGGGCGACTTCACCTTTTCCTTTTGATTTACCTGTATATTGTTACTACATGACGTTAGTATACCTGTTTGTATATGGTTATCTGTCCAACTTGATATGTATTTGTGTATTTGCTTATCCATCTTCTTGGTATGGCGTGTTATGTGGGTATATGTTTATTTGAATATTTGGTGCCCTCAATAGTTACTTTAGTAACCTTATCGTGTTTATTTACTAAATTACCTTTTTGGGGGAAAAGAAAAGAGAGGGAAAACATATATATGGACGGGAGACGTAGCCGTGGACGTGGCCGTGGGAATGAACGAGCTCAAGAGCCAAGAGAGGAAAGAGAAACAACAGCTGCACAAGAGCAAGGAACGAGGGTTGAAGCCGAAGACCAAATGGCAACGGTAATGCAACAAATGACAGATATCTTGGCAAGACTGGTGGATCAACAAGGCCAAATGGCCGTGAATCAACCCCGGAACCCTGAAATCGGAGAAGATAAGGCTCTTGAGAGGTTCCAGAAATTTACTCCTCCGAAATTCCTTGGAGGATCTGATCCGGATATAGCCGAACTATGGTTAGAGGCCATGATTAATATTTTCACCGTCTTGAACTACACCGAGCAAAGACAAGTAAACTTTGCGGTGTTCCAATTTGAAGGATCGGCCCGAGCGTGGTGGAACGTTATTAAAGCAAAATGGGAAAGAGAACAGACCGTATGGACATGGACGAATTTCATAAGGGAATTTAACGAGAAATACCTCCCTCCTTTAGTTCAAGAGAGGAGAGAGGAAGAGTTTATTGGACTACGCCAGGGAACGTTAAGTGTGGCCGAATATGAAACGAAATTTACGAAACTATCCAAGTTTGCTTCTGAATTGGTGGCCACAGAACGGCGAAGAGTAAGACGGTTTATACAAGGATTAAATTTGGAACTCCAAGAAGCATTAGCGGCAGTACAAGTGAATACGTTTACGGAGGCCCTTGAGAAAGCTCAAAGAATCGAGACTGCAAAGGCACAGATAAAAGCTTCCCAGACCCGTAAAAGGAGTGCATCGAGTAGTGTAGTGGAGGAATTAAGTGAAGCGAGAGTCCCTTCCAAAGTGCAAAAAGTGAACTTTTTGTCCCACCCACCATGGACATTAGGGGCGATAGGTGAAGGATCTACAAAAGAAAGCCAAATCAGATTTGGGAAAAGTTTTCAAGAAAGCCAAAAGATGGCTTCTCACGTGGTCTGTGGGTACTGTGGAAAGGCAAATCATGTCGAAAGCGATTGTTGGAGAAAGGGGCGGAAATGTTTAATCTGCGGAAGTGGCGATCATCAAGTTAGCAACTGTCCGAGGAGACAGTCACGTGAAAGCAATACTCTGCAACTGGATGGAGCTAAATCACAAGTGAATGAAGGAGGGAAACGAACTAGCGGACCGGCAAAGGTTTATGCTTTAGACAACCGACAAGTTCCGGACTCGTCTGAGGCAACTGAAGGTAAAATTTCGAGGACGAAATTTTTTTAAGGGGGAGAGAATGTGAGGACTCGCAAATTCCTTATATTTTTCCTCAAAAATACCCTTTTATTTGGAAATTATTATTTGTCAAATGCCACTACCCAAATATTTCACATTAAGTGTAGATAAACCTAGAAAATAGGGTTTTACGCTTCGGTTTCAAGTTTGGAGCAAAATTAGGGTTTTCGCGATTTTCCGCCGGATGAATTTTCGGTATAGAGTAAGAATTAATTTGGGGATTAAAAGTGACTTTTAAGTGAGAAATAATATGTGACTAGTGGCAATGATATAAGGTTAGTGAATTGGAAGTAAAAAAACCTAGTACGTGAGTTTTTAAGAAAAACGGCGCGATCCGGCGGGTCCCGCGCATTACCGATTGAACGCACTGCTTGACCACCATTTTTCTTACCCAACAAGTTTGTTGACTTTTGTACATAATATCTTCTTAAATTGCAGCAAGGTTGACCGAAATTAGTGGCCAAGAAAGGCAAGAAAGAAAGAGAAAAAAAAGAGGTGGTGGTGGTGACACTTGTCACCACCTCATGGCCTCTTAACCAAGACAATTACCATCCATTTAACTCCAACACTTAGCCAATTTCTTCTTCATTTCTGCTGTTGCTGGCCGTGAGAAACAAGAAGAAAAACCCAAAGGAAAACATTCCATTTCATCTTCAAATCCAACAACTTAGTGAGAAAACAAACAAAGTAAACCGATTAAACTTGTTCTTGAGTGATTAGCTAGTGGCTTGTGGTGTGATTTTTGAGGAGAAAGCTTGGGCTACTTGTAGTAACCTCTAGTCAAGGTAAGAGAGCTTATCTCTCCAAGTTTTGCTTTCAATTTTGTTCAATTAAGCTTGGCAACTTGATCTTGTGGTGAGATTATGGATGATTATCATGTTTTAGTAGTTTTCCCCAATTTATTTGATGAACTAGGGCTTGTGGAAATTTTGCCCAAATTGTTGTATGATGCTTATATGTTGCAATTGAGGTTTTATAAGGTGTTGTGGTAGTGATTAGACCAAGAAATTAAGGAAAGTTGCACTAGAAACTCAAAATTCCAGAATCTGGAAAATTTTCCCAACATTCTGTCCGAATTTGTATCTGTGTGTTAGAGGCCGAATTGGCCTTAGGTCAAAGAAGAAAAGTTGTAGAGAATGGCATTTTATAGGTGCCTACAAAATTTCAGCTCAATCGGAGCAACGTAGGTCATGAAAAGTCCAAAATACCCTTACTGTTCTAAGTATTTCCCAGCAATCCGTTTCTTCAGTTAAGTCCAGCTTATCACGTTTTTTGACCAGGATCCATTCTGATTTAGCTCTGGGCCAAAACAGGAGAGTTTTAGTGTTCTGAAGTAGCTTTAAAATGCCTCTAAGAACACCTGAATTGGACTTTTGTACATTGGGTTATGACCATTACAGTGTTCTGCGATTAAGCAGCCAACGAATTGGTTTCTGGTTTAGCAATTCGAGAATTTGACCAATTTACATTAGAAACTGGACTAAGTGACCTTCATGAACATTATAGCCCTGTGTCTTAGCTTCGAAACGGCATAGGTTTCGTCTTAATCCGATAAGCGTAGCCTCGGATATGTTATTTCCGCATTCGCACGTCAAATCTGTCTTTTGCTAAATTGAATTTCTGCACTTGTTATTACTGTATTTCTTATTCTTATGATATTGTGAGCCTATTGAACGGCTCTTGACTTGAATTGCTTATGTGTGATGTTGGGTTGTGGTTGAGGAAAAATAATGAAGCCAAAATGGCTGGAAAATTAGGTAAACACAAAGGGCGTGCTGCCCAAATTTTCGCCCGAGGGCTAGGTTTCTATTTGAACTTGTATACTTTTGTTTGGCCAATACCATGACCGGGTTTCCATTTTAAAACATGATTTTTCATCCTTGGGTTCAAACAACCCTCTTCTTACTTGAAAGTCATCTTTACACGTTTTACTCCTAATTAGTCGGGTTTCTTTGTTTCCCTTAAATGTTTTGCTCGATAAACTGTAATATGTTCTCTTGTTCAACCTTAGGTTTCATTGGTGATTAAGGGTAATATCTGGAAGGATATTTTGCACGATATTTTGCATTTCTAGGTGAGTGTTCCTTATTTGATTCTATGGCTTGTTGTTATCATTTGCTAATGTGTTCAGTGCTTTTAATGATTTCCAAAATGAGCTTTCTAGGCGAGTGTGTACTTTATCGCACTCGACCTAAATAACTGTGCAATTTTCAAGGATTTAATGATTGAAATGTTACTTGCGCATGAATGTAAGCCTTTTGGGCTGAACTGGCCATTGCCCCTTGTTACCGGTCGTCTCGAGCCAGAAGCGGACTCGGTCGGGCGATTAGGGACTTGGGTGAACGTTCGGTATACTCGAGTATTACCCTGTAGGTTGGTGGAGACTGGCCAACGGCCAGGACGGGGGTGAATGAATGAATGAATGAATGAATGAACGAACGATCGAACGAGGGTTATTGATAAACGAAAAATGCAGTTTCAAATGATTGGAGGAATAAGGGGAAATGTCAGGAGAACGAATGAACGAAATAACGAATTGCTCCTTGTGAGCCGTATCCTTTTAATGAATGTGTTACTATCGCTTTCCATTGAACATGTTTCTTGAATTATTGATACTCCATGTTTAATGTATTGGATTGATTATCTGATTATGTGTTTGGAACATCACTGGGCTTTTAGCTCATCCCTTTAGTTTTGTTTTCCTTACAGGGGAAGGCGAGCGAGGACGTGAGCTTGAGATAGACTAGCCAATCTAGTTTTGTTTCTTTTGTTTCTTTTGTAGTGGTTCTCGCCTAGTGCTTGGCACGGGCTGGACGTATGAAGGATTGAGAACCCTTGTATATTTGATGTTTATATTCTCTTTTGGGTTGGCAATGTATATAAGTTCCGCTTTAAGTTTGGATCAATGCCCTATTTATTCTTGTGATTTATTTCAGTTTTTAATTGAGGACTGTAGCGAACGACTGAGTCCCGGCGAGAGCTGGGCAGGCGGCCCGCCGAACCCTCTGGTACGCCTTAGGGGGAGGTGGGGTCGTCACAAGTGGTATCAGAGCTTAGGCTTCAGATTTCTGTAGTGTATCCTAGATTAAAGATTAGGATACCGGACTGTGGGATTTGATTGGACTTGAAAGTTAAGCGATTGAGGGATAAAACTTATAGCTGCTTCGCGTGGTTTCTACGTGGAGTGACCCTGGACTAAGTGGTGAAAAAGTATGAGGGACTAAGTGAAGCTATGAATTGCGAATGTTATAGGCCTTAAATCTTTCTCATGGTATCTGAAGACCATAGATAGGTATGTCAGGTAGGAATTCCGATTGTAGATAGTTTACTCTTGAGACTGCAGCTTGAGATGTGAATTATCTTATTTCGGATTCTCGTGCCTGAGTACTCTATAGTTAAGGTGCTGCTAAATACTTGAGACTTGTATTTTGGGAACATGAACAGGCTTTGTCTGACTAGAATGAGCACAAGAGGTCAGGGACATCTAGTTTGGATAGTAAGTGACGTGAGAGACCAGACGGGCTGATACTGGGGCGACTTCACCTTTTCCTTTTGATTTACCTGTATATTGTTACTACATGACGTTAGTATACCTGTTTGTATATGGTTATCTGTCCAACTTGATATGTATTTGTGTATTTGCTTATCCATCTTCTTGGTATGGCGTGTTATGTGGGTATATGTTTATTTGAATATTTGGTGCCCTCAATAGTTACTTTAGTAACCTTATCGTGTTTATTTACTAAATTACCTTTTTGGGGGAAAAGAAAAGAGAGGGAAAACATATATATGGACGGGAGACGTAGCCGTGGACGTGGCCGTGGGAATGAACGAGCTCAAGAGCCAAGAGAGGAAAGAGAAACAACAGCTGCACAAGAGCAAGGAACGAGGGTTGAAGCCGAAGACCAAATGGCAACGGTAATGCAACAAATGACAGATATCTTGGCAAGACTGGTGGATCAACAAGGCCAAATGGCCGTGAATCAACCCCGGAACCCTGAAATCGGAGAAGATAAGGCTCTTGAGAGGTTCCAGAAATTTACTCCTCCGAAATTCCTTGGAGGATCTGATCCGGATATAGCCGAACTATGGTTAGAGGCCATGATTAATATTTTCACCGTCTTGAACTACACCGAGCAAAGACAAGTAAACTTTGCGGTGTTCCAATTTGAAGGATCGGCCCGAGCGTGGTGGAACGTTATTAAAGCAAAATGGGAAAGAGAACAGACCGTATGGACATGGACGAATTTCATAAGGGAATTTAACGAGAAATACCTCCCTCCTTTAGTTCAAGAGAGGAGAGAGGAAGAGTTTATTGGACTACGCCAGGGAACGTTAAGTGTGGCCGAATATGAAACGAAATTTACGAAACTATCCAAGTTTGCTTCTGAATTGGTGGCCACAGAACGGCGAAGAGTAAGACGGTTTATACAAGGATTAAATTTGGAACTCCAAGAAGCATTAGCGGCAGTACAAGTGAATACGTTTACGGAGGCCCTTGAGAAAGCTCAAAGAATCGAGACTGCAAAGGCACAGATAAAAGCTTCCCAGACCCGTAAAAGGAGTGCATCGAGTAGTGTAGTGGAGGAATTAAGTGAAGCGAGAGTCCCTTCCAAAGTGCAAAAAGTGAACTTTTTGTCCCACCCACCATGGACATTAGGGGCGATAGGTGAAGGATCTACAAAAGAAAGCCAAATCAGATTTGGGAAAAGTTTTCAAGAAAGCCAAAAGATGGCTTCTCACGTGGTCTGTGGGTACTGTGGAAAGGCAAATCATGTCGAAAGCGATTGTTGGAGAAAGGGGCGGAAATGTTTAATCTGCGGAAGTGGCGATCATCAAGTTAGCAACTGTCCGAGGAGACAGTCACGTGAAAGCAATACTCTGCAACTGGATGGAGCTAAATCACAAGTGAATGAAGGAGGGAAACGAACTAGCGGACCGGCAAAGGTTTATGCTTTAGACAACCGACAAGTTCCGGACTCGTCTGAGGCAACTGAAGGTAAAATTTCGAGGACGAAATTTTTTTAAGGGGGAGAGAATGTGAGGACTCGCAAATTCCTTATATTTTTCCTCAAAAATACCCTTTTATTTGGAAATTATTATTTGTCAAATGCCACTACCCAAATATTTCACATTAAGTGTAGATAAACCTAGAAAATAGGGTTTTACGCTTCGGTTTCAAGTTTGGAGCAAAATTAGGGTTTTCGCGATTTTCCGCCGGATGAATTTTCGGTATAGAGTAAGAATTAATTTGGGGATTAAAAGTGACTTTTAAGTGAGAAATAATATGTGACTAGTGGCAATGATATAAGGTTAGTGAATTGGAAGTAAAAAAACCTAGTACGTGAGTTTTTAAGAAAAACGGCGCGATCCGGCGGGTCCCGCGCATTACCGATTGAACGCACTGCTTGACCACCATTTTTCTTACCCAACAAGTTTGTTGACTTTTGTACATAATATCTTCTTAAATTGCAGCAAGGTTGACCGAAATTAGTGGCCAAGAAAGGCAAGAAAGAAAGAGAAAAAAAAGAGGTGGTGGTGGTGACACTTGTCACCACCTCATGGCCTCTTAACCAAGACAATTACCATCCATTTAACTCCAACACTTAGCCAATTTCTTCTTCATTTCTGCTGTTGCTGGCCGTGAGAAACAAGAAGAAAAACCCAAAGGAAAACATTCCATTTCATCTTCAAATCCAACAACTTAGTGAGAAAACAAACAAAGTAAACCGATTAAACTTGTTCTTGAGTGATTAGCTAGTGGCTTGTGGTGTGATTTTTGAGGAGAAAGCTTGGGCTACTTGTAGTAACCTCTAGTCAAGGTAAGAGAGCTTATCTCTCCAAGTTTTGCTTTCAATTTTGTTCAATTAAGCTTGGCAACTTGATCTTGTGGTGAGATTATGGATGATTATCATGTTTTAGTAGTTTTCCCCAATTTATTTGATGAACTAGGGCTTGTGGAAATTTTGCCCAAATTGTTGTATGATGCTTATATGTTGCAATTGAGGTTTTATAAGGTGTTGTGGTAGTGATTAGACCAAGAAATTAAGGAAAGTTGCACTAGAAACTCAAAATTCCAGAATCTGGAAAATTTTCCCAACATTCTGTCCGAATTTGTATCTGTGTGTTAGAGGCCGAATTGGCCTTAGGTCAAAGAAGAAAAGTTGTAGAGAATGGCATTTTATAGGTGCCTACAAAATTTCAGCTCAATCGGAGCAACGTAGGTCATGAAAAGTCCAAAATACCCTTACTGTTCTAAGTATTTCCCAGCAATCCGTTTCTTCAGTTAAGTCCAGCTTATCACGTTTTTTGACCAGGATCCATTCTGATTTAGCTCTGGGCCAAAACAGGAGAGTTTTAGTGTTCTGAAGTAGCTTTAAAATGCCTCTAAGAACACCTGAATTGGACTTTTGTACATTGGGTTATGACCATTACAGTGTTCTGCGATTAAGCAGCCAACGAATTGGTTTCTGGTTTAGCAATTCGAGAATTTGACCAATTTACATTAGAAACTGGACTAAGTGACCTTCATGAACATTATAGCCCTGTGTCTTAGCTTCGAAACGGCATAGGTTTCGTCTTAATCCGATAAGCGTAGCCTCGGATATGTTATTTCCGCATTCGCACGTCAAATCTGTCTTTTGCTAAATTGAATTTCTGCACTTGTTATTACTGTATTTCTTATTCTTATGATATTGTGAGCCTATTGAACGGCTCTTGACTTGAATTGCTTATGTGTGATGTTGGGTTGTGGTTGAGGAAAAATAATGAAGCCAAAATGGCTGGAAAATTAGGTAAACACAAAGGGCGTGCTGCCCAAATTTTCGCCCGAGGGCTAGGTTTCTATTTGAACTTGTATACTTTTGTTTGGCCAATACCATGACCGGGTTTCCATTTTAAAACATGATTTTTCATCCTTGGGTTCAAACAACCCTCTTCTTACTTGAAAGTCATCTTTACACGTTTTACTCCTAATTAGTCGGGTTTCTTTGTTTCCCTTAAATGTTTTGCTCGATAAACTGTAATATGTTCTCTTGTTCAACCTTAGGTTTCATTGGTGATTAAGGGTAATATCTGGAAGGATATTTTGCACGATATTTTGCATTTCTAGGTGAGTGTTCCTTATTTGATTCTATGGCTTGTTGTTATCATTTGCTAATGTGTTCAGTGCTTTTAATGATTTCCAAAATGAGCTTTCTAGGCGAGTGTGTACTTTATCGCACTCGACCTAAATAACTGTGCAATTTTCAAGGATTTAATGATTGAAATGTTACTTGCGCATGAATGTAAGCCTTTTGGGCTGAACTGGCCATTGCCCCTTGTTACCGGTCGTCTCGAGCCAGAAGCGGACTCGGTCGGGCGATTAGGGACTTGGGTGAACGTTCGGTATACTCGAGTATTACCCTGTAGGTTGGTGGAGACTGGCCAACGGCCAGGACGGGGGTGAATGAATGAATGAATGAATGAATGAACGAACGATCGAACGAGGGTTATTGATAAACGAAAAATGCAGTTTCAAATGATTGGAGGAATAAGGGGAAATGTCAGGAGAACGAATGAACGAAATAACGAATTGCTCCTTGTGAGCCGTATCCTTTTAATGAATGTGTTACTATCGCTTTCCATTGAACATGTTTCTTGAATTATTGATACTCCATGTTTAATGTATTGGATTGATTATCTGATTATGTGTTTGGAACATCACTGGGCTTTTAGCTCATCCCTTTAGTTTTGTTTTCCTTACAGGGGAAGGCGAGCGAGGACGTGAGCTTGAGATAGACTAGCCAATCTAGTTTTGTTTCTTTTGTTTCTTTTGTAGTGGTTCTCGCCTAGTGCTTGGCACGGGCTGGACGTATGAAGGATTGAGAACCCTTGTATATTTGATGTTTATATTCTCTTTTGGGTTGGCAATGTATATAAGTTCCGCTTTAAGTTTGGATCAATGCCCTATTTATTCTTGTGATTTATTTCAGTTTTTAATTGAGGACTGTAGCGAACGACTGAGTCCCGGCGAGAGCTGGGCAGGCGGCCCGCCGAACCCTCTGGTACGCCTTAGGGGGAGGTGGGGTCGTCACAAGTGGTATCAGAGCTTAGGCTTCAGATTTCTGTAGTGTATCCTAGATTAAAGATTAGGATACCGGACTGTGGGATTTTATTGGACTTGAAAGTTAAGCGATTGAGGGATAAAACTTATAGCTGCTTCGCGTGGTTTCTACGTGGAGTGACCCTGGACTAAGTGGTGAAAAAGTATGAGGGACTAAGTGAAGCTATGAATTGCGAATGTTATAGGCCTTAAATCTTTCTCATGGTATCTGAAGACCATAGATAGGTATGTCAGGTAGGAATTCCGATTGTAGATAGTTTACTCTTGAGACTGCAGCTTGAGATGTGAATTATCTTATTTCGGATTCTCGTGCCTGAGTACTCTATAGTTAAGGTGCTGCTAAATACTTGAGACTTGTATTTTGGGAACATGAACAGGCTTTGTCTAACTAGAATGAGCACAAGAGGTCAGGGACATCTAGTTTGGATAGTAAGTGACGTGAGAGACCAGACGGGCTGATACTGGGGCGACTTCACCTTTTCCTTTTGATTTACCTGTATATTGTTACTACATGACGTTAGTATACCTGTTTGTATATGGTTATCTGTCCAACTTGATATGTATTTGTGTATTTGCTTATCCATCTTCTTGGTATGGCGTGTTATGTGGGTATATGTTTATTTGAATATTTGGTGCCCTCAATAGTTACTTTAGTAACCTTATCGTGTTTATTTACTAAATTACCTTTTTGGGGGAAAAGAAAAGAGAGGGAAAACATATATATGGACGGGAGACGTAGCCGTGGACGTGGCCGTGGGAATGAACGAGCTCAAGAGCCAAGAGAGGAAAGAGAAACAACAGCTGCACAAGAGCAAGGAACGAGGGTTGAAGCCGAAGACCAAATGGCAACGGTAATGCAACAAATGACAGATATCTTGGCAAGACTGGTGGATCAACAAGGCCAAATGGCCGTGAATCAACCCCGGAACCCTGAAATCGGAGAAGATAAGGCTCTTGAGAGGTTCCAGAAATTTACTCCTCCGAAATTCCTTGGAGGATCTGATCCGGATATAGCCGAACTATGGTTAGAGGCCATGATTAATATTTTCACCGTCTTGAACTACACCGAGCAAAGACAAGTAAACTTTGCGGTGTTCCAATTTGAAGGATCGGCCCGAGCGTGGTGGAACGTTATTAAAGCAAAATGGGAAAGAGAACAGACCGTATGGACATGGACGAATTTCATAAGGGAATTTAACGAGAAATACCTCCCTCCTTTAGTTCAAGAGAGGAGAGAGGAAGAGTTTATTGGACTACGCCAGGGAACGTTAAGTGTGGCCGAATATGAAACGAAATTTACGAAACTATCCAAGTTTGCTTCTGAATTGGTGGCCACAGAACGGCGAAGAGTAAGACGGTTTATACAAGGATTAAATTTGGAACTCCAAGAAGCATTAGCGGCAGTACAAGTGAATACGTTTACGGAGGCCCTTGAGAAAGCTCAAAGAATCGAGACTGCAAAGGCACAGATAAAAGCTTCCCAGACCCGTAAAAGGAGTGCATCGAGTAGTGTAGTGGAGGAATTAAGTGAAGCGAGAGTCCCTTCCAAAGTGCAAAAAGTGAACTTTTTGTCCCACCCACCATGGACATTAGGGGCGATAGGTGAAGGATCTACAAAAGAAAGCCAAATCAGATTTGGGAAAAGTTTTCAAGAAAGCCAAAAGATGGCTTCTCACGTGGTCTGTGGGTACTGTGGAAAGGCAAATCATGTCGAAAGCGATTGTTGGAGAAAGGGGCGGAAATGTTTAATCTGCGGAAGTGGCGATCATCAAGTTAGCAACTGTCCGAGGAGACAGTCACGTGAAAGCAATACTCTGCAACTGGATGGAGCTAAATCACAAGTGAATGAAGGAGGGAAACGAACTAGCGGACCGGCAAAGGTTTATGCTTTAGACAACCGACAAGTTCCGGACTCGTCTGAGGCAACTGAAGGTAAAATTTCGAGGACGAAATTTTTTTAAGGGGGAGAGAATGTGAGGACTCGCAAATTCCTTATATTTTTCCTCAAAAATACCCTTTTATTTGGAAATTATTATTTGTCAAATGCCACTACCCAAATATTTCACATTAAGTGTAGATAAACCTAGAAAATAGGGTTTTACGCTTCGGTTTCAAGTTTGGAGCAAAATTAGGGTTTTCGCGATTTTCCGCCGGATGAATTTTCGGTATAGAGTAAGAATTAATTTGGGGATTAAAAGTGACTTTTAAGTGAGAAATAATATGTGACTAGTGGCAATGATATAAGGTTAGTGAATTGGAAGTAAAAAAACCTAGTACGTGAGTTTTTAAGAAAAACGGCGCGATCCGGCGGGTCCCGCGCATTACCGATTGAACGCACTGCTTGACCACCATTTTTCTTACCCAACAAGTTTGTTGACTTTTGTACATAATATCTTCTTAAATTGCAGCAAGGTTGACCGAAATTAGTGGCCAAGAAAGGCAAGAAAGAAAGAGAAAAAAAAGAGGTGGTGGTGGTGACACTTGTCACCACCTCATGGCCTCTTAACCAAGACAATTACCATCCATTTAACTCCAACACTTAGCCAATTTCTTCTTCATTTCTGCTGTTGCTGGCCGTGAGAAACAAGAAGAAAAACCCAAAGGAAAACATTC
The DNA here is from genome assembly GCF_036785885.1 of Coffea arabica. Classification (NCBI taxonomy): domain Eukaryota; kingdom Viridiplantae; phylum Streptophyta; class Magnoliopsida; order Gentianales; family Rubiaceae; genus Coffea; species Coffea arabica. The sequence continues at coordinate 16,698,246 of NC_092318.1, read as the reverse complement.
CATTTCATCTTCAAATCCAACAACTTAGTGAGAAAACAAACAAAGTAAACCGATTAAACTTGTTCTTGAGTGATTAGCTAGTGGCTTGTGGTGTGATTTTTGAGGAGAAAGCTTGGGCTACTTGTAGTAACCTCTAGTCAAGGTAAGAGAGCTTATCTCTCCAAGTTTTGCTTTCAATTTTGTTCAATTAAGCTTGGCAACTTGATCTTGTGGTGAGATTATGGATGATTATCATGTTTTAGTAGTTTTCCCCAATTTATTTGATGAACTAGGGCTTGTGGAAATTTTGCCCAAATTGTTGTATGATGCTTATATGTTGCAATTGAGGTTTTATAAGGTGTTGTGGTAGTGATTAGACCAAGAAATTAAGGAAAGTTGCACTAGAAACTCAAAATTCCAGAATCTGGAAAATTTTCCCAACATTCTGTCCGAATTTGTATCTGTGTGTTAGAGGCCGAATTGGCCTTAGGTCAAAGAAGAAAAGTTGTAGAGAATGGCATTTTATAGGTGCCTACAAAATTTCAGCTCAATCGGAGCAACGTAGGTCATGAAAAGTCCAAAATACCCTTACTGTTCTAAGTATTTCCCAGCAATCCGTTTCTTCAGTTAAGTCCAGCTTATCACGTTTTTTGACCAGGATCCATTCTGATTTAGCTCTGGGCCAAAACAGGAGAGTTTTAGTGTTCTGAAGTAGCTTTAAAATGCCTCTAAGAACACCTGAATTGGACTTTTGTACATTGGGTTATGACCATTACAGTGTTCTGCGATTAAGCAGCCAACGAATTGGTTTCTGGTTTAGCAATTCGAGAATTTGACCAATTTACATTAGAAACTGGACTAAGTGACCTTCATGAACATTATAGCCCTGTGTCTTAGCTTCGAAACGGCATAGGTTTCGTCTTAATCCGATAAGCGTAGCCTCGGATATGTTATTTCCGCATTCGCACGTCAAATCTGTCTTTTGCTAAATTGAATTTCTGCACTTGTTATTACTGTATTTCTTATTCTTATGATATTGTGAGCCTATTGAACGGCTCTTGACTTGAATTGCTTATGTGTGATGTTGGGTTGTGGTTGAGGAAAAATAATGAAGCCAAAATGGCTGGAAAATTAGGTAAACACAAAGGGCGTGCTGCCCAAATTTTCGCCCGAGGGCTAGGTTTCTATTTGAACTTGTATACTTTTGTTTGGCCAATACCATGACCGGGTTTCCATTTTAAAACATGATTTTTCATCCTTGGGTTCAAACAACCCTCTTCTTACTTGAAAGTCATCTTTACACGTTTTACTCCTAATTAGTCGGGTTTCTTTGTTTCCCTTAAATGTTTTGCTCGATAAACTGTAATATGTTCTCTTGTTCAACCTTAGGTTTCATTGGTGATTAAGGGTAATATCTGGAAGGATATTTTGCACGATATTTTGCATTTCTAGGTGAGTGTTCCTTATTTGATTCTATGGCTTGTTGTTATCATTTGCTAATGTGTTCAGTGCTTTTAATGATTTCCAAAATGAGCTTTCTAGGCGAGTGTGTACTTTATCGCACTCGACCTAAATAACTGTGCAATTTTCAAGGATTTAATGATTGAAATGTTACTTGCGCATGAATGTAAGCCTTTTGGGCTGAACTGGCCATTGCCCCTTGTTACCGGTCGTCTCGAGCCAGAAGCGGACTCGGTCGGGCGATTAGGGACTTGGGTGAACGTTCGGTATACTCGAGTATTACCCTGTAGGTTGGTGGAGACTGGCCAACGGCCAGGACGGGGGTGAATGAATGAATGAATGAATGAATGAACGAACGATCGAACGAGGGTTATTGATAAACGAAAAATGCAGTTTCAAATGATTGGAGGAATAAGGGGAAATGTCAGGAGAACGAATGAACGAAATAACGAATTGCTCCTTGTGAGCCGTATCCTTTTAATGAATGTGTTACTATCGCTTTCCATTGAACATGTTTCTTGAATTATTGATACTCCATGTTTAATGTATTGGATTGATTATCTGATTATGTGTTTGGAACATCACTGGGCTTTTAGCTCATCCCTTTAGTTTTGTTTTCCTTACAGGGGAAGGCGAGCGAGGACGTGAGCTTGAGATAGACTAGCCAATCTAGTTTTGTTTCTTTTGTTTCTTTTGTAGTGGTTCTCGCCTAGTGCTTGGCACGGGCTGGACGTATGAAGGATTGAGAACCCTTGTATATTTGATGTTTATATTCTCTTTTGGGTTGGCAATGTATATAAGTTCCGCTTTAAGTTTGGATCAATGCCCTATTTATTCTTGTGATTTATTTCAGTTTTTAATTGAGGACTGTAGCGAACGACTGAGTCCCGGCGAGAGCTGGGCAGGCGGCCCGCCGAACCCTCTGGTACGCCTTAGGGGGAGGTGGGGTCGTCACAAGTGGTATCAGAGCTTAGGCTTCAGATTTCTGTAGTGTATCCTAGATTAAAGATTAGGATACCGGACTGTGGGATTTTATTGGACTTGAAAGTTAAGCGATTGAGGGATAAAACTTATAGCTGCTTCGCGTGGTTTCTACGTGGAGTGACCCTGGACTAAGTGGTGAAAAAGTATGAGGGACTAAGTGAAGCTATGAATTGCGAATGTTATAGGCCTTAAATCTTTCTCATGGTATCTGAAGACCATAGATAGGTATGTCAGGTAGGAATTCCGATTGTAGATAGTTTACTCTTGAGACTGCAGCTTGAGATGTGAATTATCTTATTTCGGATTCTCGTGCCTGAGTACTCTATAGTTAAGGTGCTGCTAAATACTTGAGACTTGTATTTTGGGAACATGAACAGGCTTTGTCTAACTAGAATGAGCACAAGAGGTCAGGGACATCTAGTTTGGATAGTAAGTGACGTGAGAGACCAGACGGGCTGATACTGGGGCGACTTCACCTTTTCCTTTTGATTTACCTGTATATTGTTACTACATGACGTTAGTATACCTGTTTGTATATGGTTATCTGTCCAACTTGATATGTATTTGTGTATTTGCTTATCCATCTTCTTGGTATGGCGTGTTATGTGGGTATATGTTTATTTGAATATTTGGTGCCCTCAATAGTTACTTTAGTAACCTTATCGTGTTTATTTACTAAATTACCTTTTTGGGGGAAAAGAAAAGAGAGGGAAAACATATATATGGACGGGAGACGTAGCCGTGGACGTGGCCGTGGGAATGAACGAGCTCAAGAGCCAAGAGAGGAAAGAGAAACAACAGCTGCACAAGAGCAAGGAACGAGGGTTGAAGCCGAAGACCAAATGGCAACGGTAATGCAACAAATGACAGATATCTTGGCAAGACTGGTGGATCAACAAGGCCAAATGGCCGTGAATCAACCCCGGAACCCTGAAATCGGAGAAGATAAGGCTCTTGAGAGGTTCCAGAAATTTACTCCTCCGAAATTCCTTGGAGGATCTGATCCGGATATAGCCGAACTATGGTTAGAGGCCATGATTAATATTTTCACCGTCTTGAACTACACCGAGCAAAGACAAGTAAACTTTGCGGTGTTCCAATTTGAAGGATCGGCCCGAGCGTGGTGGAACGTTATTAAAGCAAAATGGGAAAGAGAACAGACCGTATGGACATGGACGAATTTCATAAGGGAATTTAACGAGAAATACCTCCCTCCTTTAGTTCAAGAGAGGAGAGAGGAAGAGTTTATTGGACTACGCCAGGGAACGTTAAGTGTGGCCGAATATGAAACGAAATTTACGAAACTATCCAAGTTTGCTTCTGAATTGGTGGCCACAGAACGGCGAAGAGTAAGACGGTTTATACAAGGATTAAATTTGGAACTCCAAGAAGCATTAGCGGCAGTACAAGTGAATACGTTTACGGAGGCCCTTGAGAAAGCTCAAAGAATCGAGACTGCAAAGGCACAGATAAAAGCTTCCCAGACCCGTAAAAGGAGTGCATCGAGTAGTGTAGTGGAGGAATTAAGTGAAGCGAGAGTCCCTTCCAAAGTGCAAAAAGTGAACTTTTTGTCCCACCCACCATGGACATTAGGGGCGATAGGTGAAGGATCTACAAAAGAAAGCCAAATCAGATTTGGGAAAAGTTTTCAAGAAAGCCAAAAGATGGCTTCTCACGTGGTCTGTGGGTACTGTGGAAAGGCAAATCATGTCGAAAGCGATTGTTGGAGAAAGGGGCGGAAATGTTTAATCTGCGGAAGTGGCGATCATCAAGTTAGCAACTGTCCGAGGAGACAGTCACGTGAAAGCAATACTCTGCAACTGGATGGAGCTAAATCACAAGTGAATGAAGGAGGGAAACGAACTAGCGGACCGGCAAAGGTTTATGCTTTAGACAACCGACAAGTTCCGGACTCGTCTGAGGCAACTGAAGGTAAAATTTCGAGGACGAAATTTTTTTAAGGGGGAGAGAATGTGAGGACTCGCAAATTCCTTATATTTTTCCTCAAAAATACCCTTTTATTTGGAAATTATTATTTGTCAAATGCCACTACCCAAATATTTCACATTAAGTGTAGATAAACCTAGAAAATAGGGTTTTACGCTTCGGTTTCAAGTTTGGAGCAAAATTAGGGTTTTCGCGATTTTCCGCCGGATGAATTTTCGGTATAGAGTAAGAATTAATTTGGGGATTAAAAGTGACTTTTAAGTGAGAAATAATATGTGACTAGTGGCAATGATATAAGGTTAGTGAATTGGAAGTAAAAAAACCTAGTACGTGAGTTTTTAAGAAAAACGGCGCGATCCGGCGGGTCCCGCGCATTACCGATTGAACGCACTGCTTGACCACCATTTTTCTTACCCAACAAGTTTGTTGACTTTTGTACATAATATCTTCTTAAATTGCAGCAAGGTTGACCGAAATTAGTGGCCAAGAAAGGCAAGAAAGAAAGAGAAAAAAAAGAGGTGGTGGTGGTGACACTTGTCACCACCTCATGGCCTCTTAACCAAGACAATTACCATCCATTTAACTCCAACACTTAGCCAATTTCTTCTTCATTTCTGCTGTTGCTGGCCGTGAGAAACAAGAAGAAAAACCCAAAGGAAAACATTCCATTTCATCTTCAAATCCAACAACTTAGTGAGAAAACAAACAAAGTAAACCGATTAAACTTGTTCTTGAGTGATTAGCTAGTGGCTTGTGGTGTGATTTTTGAGGAGAAAGCTTGGGCTACTTGTAGTAACCTCTAGTCAAGGTAAGAGAGCTTATCTCTCCAAGTTTTGCTTTCAATTTTGTTCAATTAAGCTTGGCAACTTGATCTTGTGGTGAGATTATGGATGATTATCATGTTTTAGTAGTTTTCCCCAATTTATTTGATGAACTAGGGCTTGTGGAAATTTTGCCCAAATTGTTGTATGATGCTTATATGTTGCAATTGAGGTTTTATAAGGTGTTGTGGTAGTGATTAGACCAAGAAATTAAGGAAAGTTGCACTAGAAACTCAAAATTCCAGAATCTGGAAAATTTTCCCAACATTCTGTCCGAATTTGTATCTGTGTGTTAGAGGCCGAATTGGCCTTAGGTCAAAGAAGAAAAGTTGTAGAGAATGGCATTTTATAGGTGCCTACAAAATTTCAGCTCAATCGGAGCAACGTAGGTCATGAAAAGTCCAAAATACCCTTACTGTTCTAAGTATTTCCCAGCAATCCGTTTCTTCAGTTAAGTCCAGCTTATCACGTTTTTTGACCAGGATCCATTCTGATTTAGCTCTGGGCCAAAACAGGAGAGTTTTAGTGTTCTGAAGTAGCTTTAAAATGCCTCTAAGAACACCTGAATTGGACTTTTGTACATTGGGTTATGACCATTACAGTGTTCTGCGATTAAGCAGCCAACGAATTGGTTTCTGGTTTAGCAATTCGAGAATTTGACCAATTTACATTAGAAACTGGACTAAGTGACCTTCATGAACATTATAGCCCTGTGTCTTAGCTTCGAAACGGCATAGGTTTCGTCTTAATCCGATAAGCGTAGCCTCGGATATGTTATTTCCGCATTCGCACGTCAAATCTGTCTTTTGCTAAATTGAATTTCTGCACTTGTTATTACTGTATTTCTTATTCTTATGATATTGTGAGCCTATTGAACGGCTCTTGACTTGAATTGCTTATGTGTGATGTTGGGTTGTGGTTGAGGAAAAATAATGAAGCCAAAATGGCTGGAAAATTAGGTAAACACAAAGGGCGTGCTGCCCAAATTTTCGCCCGAGGGCTAGGTTTCTATTTGAACTTGTATACTTTTGTTTGGCCAATACCATGACCGGGTTTCCATTTTAAAACATGATTTTTCATCCTTGGGTTCAAACAACCCTCTTCTTACTTGAAAGTCATCTTTACACGTTTTACTCCTAATTAGTCGGGTTTCTTTGTTTCCCTTAAATGTTTTGCTCGATAAACTGTAATATGTTCTCTTGTTCAACCTTAGGTTTCATTGGTGATTAAGGGTAATATCTGGAAGGATATTTTGCACGATATTTTGCATTTCTAGGTGAGTGTTCCTTATTTGATTCTATGGCTTGTTGTTATCATTTGCTAATGTGTTCAGTGCTTTTAATGATTTCCAAAATGAGCTTTCTAGGCGAGTGTGTACTTTATCGCACTCGACCTAAATAACTGTGCAATTTTCAAGGATTTAATGATTGAAATGTTACTTGCGCATGAATGTAAGCCTTTTGGGCTGAACTGGCCATTGCCCCTTGTTACCGGTCGTCTCGAGCCAGAAGCGGACTCGGTCGGGCGATTAGGGACTTGGGTGAACGTTCGGTATACTCGAGTATTACCCTGTAGGTTGGTGGAGACTGGCCAACGGCCAGGACGGGGGTGAATGAATGAATGAATGAATGAATGAACGAACGATCGAACGAGGGTTATTGATAAACGAAAAATGCAGTTTCAAATGATTGGAGGAATAAGGGGAAATGTCAGGAGAACGAATGAACGAAATAACGAATTGCTCCTTGTGAGCCGTATCCTTTTAATGAATGTGTTACTATCGCTTTCCATTGAACATGTTTCTTGAATTATTGATACTCCATGTTTAATGTATTGGATTGATTATCTGATTATGTGTTTGGAACATCACTGGGCTTTTAGCTCATCCCTTTAGTTTTGTTTTCCTTACAGGGGAAGGCGAGCGAGGACGTGAGCTTGAGATAGACTAGCCAATCTAGTTTTGTTTCTTTTGTTTCTTTTGTAGTGGTTCTCGCCTAGTGCTTGGCACGGGCTGGACGTATGAAGGATTGAGAACCCTTGTATATTTGATGTTTATATTCTCTTTTGGGTTGGCAATGTATATAAGTTCCGCTTTAAGTTTGGATCAATGCCCTATTTATTCTTGTGATTTATTTCAGTTTTTAATTGAGGACTGTAGCGAACGACTGAGTCCCGGCGAGAGCTGGGCAGGCGGCCCGCCGAACCCTCTGGTACGCCTTAGGGGGAGGTGGGGTCGTCACAAGTGGTATCAGAGCTTAGGCTTCAGATTTCTGTAGTGTATCCTAGATTAAAGATTAGGATACCGGACTGTGGGATTTTATTGGACTTGAAAGTTAAGCGATTGAGGGATAAAACTTATAGCTGCTTCGCGTGGTTTCTACGTGGAGTGACCCTGGACTAAGTGGTGAAAAAGTATGAGGGACTAAGTGAAGCTATGAATTGCGAATGTTATAGGCCTTAAATCTTTCTCATGGTATCTGAAGACCATAGATAGGTATGTCAGGTAGGAATTCCGATTGTAGATAGTTTACTCTTGAGACTGCAGCTTGAGATGTGAATTATCTTATTTCGGATTCTCGTGCCTGAGTACTCTATAGTTAAGGTGCTGCTAAATACTTGAGACTTGTATTTTGGGAACATGAACAGGCTTTGTCTAACTAGAATGAGCACAAGAGGTCAGGGACATCTAGTTTGGATAGTAAGTGACGTGAGAGACCAGACGGGCTGATACTGGGGCGACTTCACCTTTTCCTTTTGATTTACCTGTATATTGTTACTACATGACGTTAGTATACCTGTTTGTATATGGTTATCTGTCCAACTTGATATGTATTTGTGTATTTGCTTATCCATCTTCTTGGTATGGCGTGTTATGTGGGTATATGTTTATTTGAATATTTGGTGCCCTCAATAGTTACTTTAGTAACCTTATCGTGTTTATTTACTAAATTACCTTTTTGGGGGAAAAGAAAAGAGAGGGAAAACATATATATGGACGGGAGACGTAGCCGTGGACGTGGCCGTGGGAATGAACGAGCTCAAGAGCCAAGAGAGGAAAGAGAAACAACAGCTGCACAAGAGCAAGGAACGAGGGTTGAAGCCGAAGACCAAATGGCAACGGTAATGCAACAAATGACAGATATCTTGGCAAGACTGGTGGATCAACAAGGCCAAATGGCCGTGAATCAACCCCGGAACCCTGAAATCGGAGAAGATAAGGCTCTTGAGAGGTTCCAGAAATTTACTCCTCCGAAATTCCTTGGAGGATCTGATCCGGATATAGCCGAACTATGGTTAGAGGCCATGATTAATATTTTCACCGTCTTGAACTACACCGAGCAAAGACAAGTAAACTTTGCGGTGTTCCAATTTGAAGGATCGGCCCGAGCGTGGTGGAACGTTATTAAAGCAAAATGGGAAAGAGAACAGACCGTATGGACATGGACGAATTTCATAAGGGAATTTAACGAGAAATACCTCCCTCCTTTAGTTCAAGAGAGGAGAGAGGAAGAGTTTATTGGACTACGCCAGGGAACGTTAAGTGTGGCCGAATATGAAACGAAATTTACGAAACTATCCAAGTTTGCTTCTGAATTGGTGGCCACAGAACGGCGAAGAGTAAGACGGTTTATACAAGGATTAAATTTGGAACTCCAAGAAGCATTAGCGGCAGTACAAGTGAATACGTTTACGGAGGCCCTTGAGAAAGCTCAAAGAATCGAGACTGCAAAGGCACAGATAAAAGCTTCCCAGACCCGTAAAAGGAGTGCATCGAGTAGTGTAGTGGAGGAATTAAGTGAAGCGAGAGTCCCTTCCAAAGTGCAAAAAGTGAACTTTTTGTCCCACCCACCATGGACATTAGGGGCGATAGGTGAAGGATCTACAAAAGAAAGCCAAATCAGATTTGGGAAAAGTTTTCAAGAAAGCCAAAAGATGGCTTCTCACGTGGTCTGTGGGTACTGTGGAAAGGCAAATCATGTCGAAAGCGATTGTTGGAGAAAGGGGCGGAAATGTTTAATCTGCGGAAGTGGCGATCATCAAGTTAGCAACTGTCCGAGGAGACAGTCACGTGAAAGCAATACTCTGCAACTGGATGGAGCTAAATCACAAGTGAATGAAGGAGGGAAACGAACTAGCGGACCGGCAAAGGTTTATGCTTTAGACAACCGACAAGTTCCGGACTCGTCTGAGGCAACTGAAGGTAAAATTTCGAGGACGAAATTTTTTTAAGGGGGAGAGAATGTGAGGACTCGCAAATTCCTTATATTTTTCCTCAAAAATACCCTTTTATTTGGAAATTATTATTTGTCAAATGCCACTACCCAAATATTTCACATTAAGTGTAGATAAACCTAGAAAATAGGGTTTTACGCTTCGGTTTCAAGTTTGGAGCAAAATTAGGGTTTTCGCGATTTTCCGCCGGATGAATTTTCGGTATAGAGTAAGAATTAATTTGGGGATTAAAAGTGACTTTTAAGTGAGAAATAATATGTGACTAGTGGCAATGATATAAGGTTAGTGAATTGGAAGTAAAAAAACCTAGTACGTGAGTTTTTAAGAAAAACGGCGCGATCCGGCGGGTCCCGCGCATTACCGATTGAACGCACTGCTTGACCACCATTTTTCTTACCCAACAAGTTTGTTGACTTTTGTACATAATATCTTCTTAAATTGCAGCAAGGTTGACCGAAATTAGTGGCCAAGAAAGGCAAGAAAGAAAGAGAAAAAAAAGAGGTGGTGGTGGTGACACTTGTCACCACCTCATGGCCTCTTAACCAAGACAATTACCATCCATTTAACTCCAACACTTAGCCAATTTCTTCTTCATTTCTGCTGTTGCTGGCCGTGAGAAACAAGAAGAAAAACCCAAAGGAAAACATTCCATTTCATCTTCAAATCCAACAACTTAGTGAGAAAACAAACAAAGTAAACCGATTAAACTTGTTCTTGAGTGATTAGCTAGTGGCTTGTGGTGTGATTTTTGAGGAGAAAGCTTGGGCTACTTGTAGTAACCTCTAGTCAAGGTAAGAGAGCTTATCTCTCCAAGTTTTGCTTTCAATTTTGTTCAATTAAGCTTGGCAACTTGATCTTGTGGTGAGATTATGGATGATTATCATGTTTTAGTAGTTTTCCCCAATTTATTTGATGAACTAGGGCTTGTGGAAATTTTGCCCAAATTGTTGTATGATGCTTATATGTTGCAATTGAGGTTTTATAAGGTGTTGTGGTAGTGATTAGACCAAGAAATTAAGGAAAGTTGCACTAGAAACTCAAAATTCCAGAATCTGGAAAATTTTCCCAACATTCTGTCCGAATTTGTATCTGTGTGTTAGAGGCCGAATTGGCCTTAGGTCAAAGAAGAAAAGTTGTAGAGAATGGCATTTTATAGGTGCCTACAAAATTTCAGCTCAATCGGAGCAACGTAGGTCATGAAAAGTCCAAAATACCCTTACTGTTCTAAGTATTTCCCAGCAATCCGTTTCTTCAGTTAAGTCCAGCTTATCACGTTTTTTGACCAGGATCCATTCTGATTTAGCTCTGGGCCAAAACAGGAGAGTTTTAGTGTTCTGAAGTAGCTTTAAAATGCCTCTAAGAACACCTGAATTGGACTTTTGTACATTGGGTTATGACCATTACAGTGTTCTGCGATTAAGCAGCCAACGAATTGGTTTCTGGTTTAGCAATTCGAGAATTTGACCAATTTACATTAGAAACTGGACTAAGTGACCTTCATGAACATTATAGCCCTGTGTCTTAGCTTCGAAACGGCATAGGTTTCGTCTTAATCCGATAAGCGTAGCCTCGGATATGTTATTTCCGCATTCGCACGTCAAATCTGTCTTTTGCTAAATTGAATTTCTGCACTTGTTATTACTGTATTTCTTATTCTTATGATATTGTGAGCCTATTGAACGGCTCTTGACTTGAATTGCTTATGTGTGATGTTGGGTTGTGGTTGAGGAAAAATAATGAAGCCAAAATGGCTGGAAAATTAGGTAAACACAAAGGGCGTGCTGCCCAAATTTTCGCCCGAGGGCTAGGTTTCTATTTGAACTTGTATACTTTTGTTTGGCCAATACCATGACCGGGTTTCCATTTTAAAACATGATTTTTCATCCTTGGGTTCAAACAACCCTCTTCTTACTTGAAAGTCATCTTTACACGTTTTACTCCTAATTAGTCGGGTTTCTTTGTTTCCCTTAAATGTTTTGCTCGATAAACTGTAATATGTTCTCTTGTTCAACCTTAGGTTTCATTGGTGATTAAGGGTAATATCTGGAAGGATATTTTGCACGATATTTTGCATTTCTAGGTGAGTGTTCCTTATTTGATTCTATGGCTTGTTGTTATCATTTGCTAATGTGTTCAGTGCTTTTAATGATTTCCAAAATGAGCTTTCTAGGCGAGTGTGTACTTTATCGCACTCGACCTAAATAACTGTGCAATTTTCAAGGATTTAATGATTGAAATGTTACTTGCGCATGAATGTAAGCCTTTTGGGCTGAACTGGCCATTGCCCCTTGTTACCGGTCGTCTCGAGCCAGAAGCGGACTCGGTCGGGCGATTAGGGACTTGGGTGAACGTTCGGTATACTCGAGTATTACCCTGTAGGTTGGTGGAGACTGGCCAACGGCCAGGACGGGGGTGAATGAATGAATGAATGAATGAATGAACGAACGATCGAACGAGGGTTATTGATAAACGAAAAATGCAGTTTCAAATGATTGGAGGAATAAGGGGAAATGTCAGGAGAACGAATGAACGAAATAACGAATTGCTCCTTGTGAGCCGTATCCTTTTAATGAATGTGTTACTATCGCTTTCCATTGAACATGTTTCTTGAATTATTGATACTCCATGTTTAATGTATTGGATTGATTATCTGATTATGTGTTTGGAACATCACTGGGCTTTTAGCTCATCCCTTTAGTTTTGTTTTCCTTACAGGGGAAGGCGAGCGAGGACGTGAGCTTGAGATAGACTAGCCAATCTAGTTTTGTTTCTTTTGTTTCTTTTGTAGTGGTTCTCGCCTAGTGCTTGGCACGGGCTGGACGTATGAAGGATTGAGAACCCTTGTATATTTGATGTTTATATTCTCTTTTGGGTTGGCAATGTATATAAGTTCCGCTTTAAGTTTGGATCAATGCCCTATTTATTCTTGTGATTTATTTCAGTTTTTAATTGAGGACTGTAGCGAACGACTGAGTCCCGGCGAGAGCTGGGCAGGCGGCCCGCCGAACCCTCTGGTACGCCTTAGGGGGAGGTGGGGTCGTCACAAGTGGTATCAGAGCTTAGGCTTCAGATTTCTGTAGTGTATCCTAGATTAAAGATTAGGATACCGGACTGTGGGATTTTATTGGACTTGAAAGTTAAGCGATTGAGGGATAAAACTTATAGCTGCTTCGCGTGGTTTCTACGTGGAGTGACCCTGGACTAAGTGGTGAAAAAGTATGAGGGACTAAGTGAAGCTATGAATTGCGAATGTTATAGGCCTTAAATCTTTCTCATGGTATCTGAAGACCATAGATAGGTATGTCAGGTAGGAATTCCGATTGTAGATAGTTTACTCTTGAGACTGCAGCTTGAGATGTGAATTATCTTATTTCGGATTCTCGTGCCTGAGTACTCTATAGTTAAGGTGCTGCTAAATACTTGAGACTTGTATTTTGGGAACATGAACAGGCTTTGTCTAACTAGAATGAGCACAAGAGGTCAGGGACATCTAGTTTGGATAGTAAGTGACGTGAGAGACCAGACGGGCTGATACTGGGGCGACTTCACCTTTTCCTTTTGATTTACCTGTATATTGTTACTACATGACGTTAGTATACCTGTTTGTATATGGTTATCTGTCCAACTTGATATGTATTTGTGTATTTGCTTATCCATCTTCTTGGTATGGCGTGTTATGTGGGTATATGTTTATTTGAATATTTGGTGCCCTCAATAGTTACTTTAGTAACCTTATCGTGTTTATTTACTAAATTACCTTTTTGGGGGAAAAGAAAAGAGAGGGAAAACATATATATGGACGGGAGACGTAGCCGTGGACGTGGCCGTGGGAATGAACGAGCTCAAGAGCCAAGAGAGGAAAGAGAAACAACAGCTGCACAAGAGCAAGGAACGAGGGTTGAAGCCGAAGACCAAATGGCAACGGTAATGCAACAAATGACAGATATCTTGGCAAGACTGGTGGATCAACAAGGCCAAATGGCCGTGAATCAACCCCGGAACCCTGAAATCGGAGAAGATAAGGCTCTTGAGAGGTTCCAGAAATTTACTCCTCCGAAATTCCTTGGAGGATCTGATCCGGATATAGCCGAACTATGGTTAGAGGCCATGATTAATATTTTCACCGTCTTGAACTACACCGAGCAAAGACAAGTAAACTTTGCGGTGTTCCAATTTGAAGGATCGGCCCGAGCGTGGTGGAACGTTATTAAAGCAAAATGGGAAAGAGAACAGACCGTATGGACATGGACGAATTTCATAAGGGAATTTAACGAGAAATACCTCCCTCCTTTAGTTCAAGAGAGGAGAGAGGAAGAGTTTATTGGACTACGCCAGGGAACGTTAAGTGTGGCCGAATATGAAACGAAATTTACGAAACTATCCAAGTTTGCTTCTGAATTGGTGGCCACAGAACGGCGAAGAGTAAGACGGTTTATACAAGGATTAAATTTGGAACTCCAAGAAGCATTAGCGGCAGTACAAGTGAATACGTTTACGGAGGCCCTTGAGAAAGCTCAAAGAATCGAGACTGCAAAGGCACAGATAAAAGCTTCCCAGACCCGTAAAAGGAGTGCATCGAGTAGTGTAGTGGAGGAATTAAGTGAAGCGAGAGTCCCTTCCAAAGTGCAAAAAGTGAACTTTTTGTCCCACCCACCATGGACATTAGGGGCGATAGGTGAAGGATCTACAAAAGAAAGCCAAATCAGATTTGGGAAAAGTTTTCAAGAAAGCCAAAAGATGGCTTCTCACGTGGTCTGTGGGTACTGTGGAAAGGCAAATCATGTCGAAAGCGATTGTTGGAGAAAGGGGCGGAAATGTTTAATCTGCGGAAGTGGCGATCATCAAGTTAGCAACTGTCCGAGGAGACAGTCACGTGAAAGCAATACTCTGCAACTGGATGGAGCTAAATCACAAGTGAATGAAGGAGGGAAACGAACTAGCGGACCGGCAAAGGTTTATGCTTTAGACAACCGACAAGTTCCGGACTCGTCTGAGGCAACTGAAGGTAAAATTTCGAGGACGAAATTTTTTTAAGGGGGAGAGAATGTGAGGACTCGCAAATTCCTTATATTTTTCCTCAAAAATACCCTTTTATTTGGAAATTATTATTTGTCAAATGCCACTACCCAAATATTTCACATTAAGTGTAGATAAACCTAGAAAATAGGGTTTTACGCTTCGGTTTCAAGTTTGGAGCAAAATTAGGGTTTTCGCGATTTTCCGCCGGATGAATTTTCGGTATAGAGTAAGAATTAATTTGGGGATTAAAAGTGACTTTTAAGTGAGAAATAATATGTGACTAGTGGCAATGATATAAGGTTAGTGAATTGGAAGTAAAAAAACCTAGTACGTGAGTTTTTAAGAAAAACGGCGCGATCCGGCGGGTCCCGCGCATTACCGATTGAACGCACTGCTTGACCACCATTTTTCTTACCCAACAAGTTTGTTGACTTTTGTACATAATATCTTCTTAAATTGCAGCAAGGTTGACCGAAATTAGTGGCCAAGAAAGGCAAGAAAGAAAGAGAAAAAAAAGAGGTGGTGGTGGTGACACTTGTCACCACCTCATGGCCTCTTAACCAAGACAATTACCATCCATTTAACTCCAACACTTAGCCAATTTCTTCTTCATTTCTGCTGTTGCTGGCCGTGAGAAACAAGAAGAAAAACCCAAAGGAAAACATTCCATTTCATCTTCAAATCCAACAACTTAGTGAGAAAACAAACAAAGTAAACCGATTAAACTTGTTCTTGAGTGATTAGCTAGTGGCTTGTGGTGTGATTTTTGAGGAGAAAGCTTGGGCTACTTGTAGTAACCTCTAGTCAAGGTAAGAGAGCTTATCTCTCCAAGTTTTGCTTTCAATTTTGTTCAATTAAGCTTGGCAACTTGATCTTGTGGTGAGATTATGGATGATTATCATGTTTTAGTAGTTTTCCCCAATTTATTTGATGAACTAGGGCTTGTGGAAATTTTGCCCAAATTGTTGTATGATGCTTATATGTTGCAATTGAGGTTTTATAAGGTGTTGTGGTAGTGATTAGACCAAGAAATTAAGGAAAGTTGCACTAGAAACTCAAAATTCCAGAATCTGGAAAATTTTCCCAACATTCTGTCCGAATTTGTATCTGTGTGTTAGAGGCCGAATTGGCCTTAGGTCAAAGAATAAAAGTTGTAGAGAATGGCATTTTATAGGTGCCTACAAAATTTCAGCTCAATCGGAGCAACGTAGGTCATGAAAAGTCCAAAATACCCTTACTGTTCTAAGTATTTCCCAGCAATCCGTTTCTTCAGTTAAGTCCAGCTTATCACGTTTTTTGACCAGGATCCATTCTGATTTAGCTCTGGGCCAAAACAGGAGAGTTTTAGTGTTCTGAAGTAGCTTTAAAATGCCTCTAAGAACACCTGAATTGGACTTTTGTACATTGGGTTATGACCATTACAGTGTTCTGCGATTAAGCAGCCAACGAATTGGTTTCTGGTTTAGCAATTCGAGAATTTGACCAATTTACATTAGAAACTGGACTAAGTGACCTTCATGAACATTATAGCCCTGTGTCTTAGCTTCGAAACGGCATAGGTTTCGTCTTAATCCGATAAGCGTAGCCTCGGATATGTTATTTCCGCATTCGCACGTCAAATCTGTCTTTTGCTAAATTGAATTTCTGCACTTGTTATTACTGTATTTCTTATTCTTATGATATTGTGAGCCTATTGAACGGCTCTTGACTTGAATTGCTTATGTGTGATGTTGGGTTGTGGTTGAGGAAAAATAATGAAGCCAAAATGGCTGGAAAATTAGGTAAACACAAAGGGCGTGCTGCCCAAATTTTCGCCCGAGGGCTAGGTTTCTATTTGAACTTGTATACTTTTGTTTGGCCAATACCATGACCGGGTTTCCATTTTAAAACATGATTTTTCATCCTTGGGTTCAAACAACCCTCTTCTTACTTGAAAGTCATCTTTACACGTTTTACTCCTAATTAGTCGGGTTTCTTTGTTTCCCTTAAATGTTTTGCTCGATAAACTGTAATATGTTCTCTTGTTCAACCTTAGGTTTCATTGGTGATTAAGGGTAATATCTGGAAGGATATTTTGCACGATATTTTGCATTTCTAGGTGAGTGTTCCTTATTTGATTCTATGGCTTGTTGTTATCATTTGCTAATGTGTTCAGTGCTTTTAATGATTTCCAAAATGAGCTTTCTAGGCGAGTGTGTACTTTATCGCACTCGACCTAAATAACTGTGCAATTTTCAAGGATTTAATGATTGAAATGTTACTTGCGCATGAATGTAAGCCTTTTGGGCTGAACTGGCCATTGCCCCTTGTTACCGGTCGTCTCGAGCCAGAAGCGGACTCGGTCGGGCGATTAGGGACTTGGGTGAACGTTCGGTATACTCGAGTATTACCCTGTAGGTTGGTGGAGACTGGCCAACGGCCAGGACGGGGGTGAATGAATGAATGAATGAATGAATGAACGAACGATCGAACGAGGGTTATTGATAAACGAAAAATGCAGTTTCAAATGATTGGAGGAATAAGGGGAAATGTCAGGAGAACGAATGAACGAAATAACGAATTGCTCCTTGTGAGCCGTATCCTTTTAATGAATGTGTTACTATCGCTTTCCATTGAACATGTTTCTTGAATTATTGATACTCCATGTTTAATGTATTGGATTGATTATCTGATTATGTGTTTGGAACATCACTGGGCTTTTAGCTCATCCCTTTAGTTTTGTTTTCCTTACAGGGGAAGGCGAGCGAGGACGTGAGCTTGAGATAGACTAGCCAATCTAGTTTTGTTTCTTTTGTTTCTTTTGTAGTGGTTCTCGCCTAGTGCTTGGCACGGGCTGGACGTATGAAGGATTGAGAACCCTTGTATATTTGATGTTTATATTCTCTTTTGGGTTGGCAATGTATATAAGTTCCGCTTTAAGTTTGGATCAATGCCCTATTTATTCTTGTGATTTATTTCAGTTTTTAATTGAGGACTGTAGCGAACGACTGAGTCCCGGCGAGAGCTGGGCAGGCGGCCCGCCGAACCCTCTGGTACGCCTTAGGGGGAGGTGGGGTCGTCACACAGTGGTCCAGTAGGGAGTTAATCGCGTAACCAGATAAAACAGGCAAAAGGCTTGAAATCGGACATAATGTCCCAGATATTTGGAAGACATTCAGGGTATAGCGAAGCTTCAAATCAAAATTCATCCCTGGTGGTGCTGGACAACACAACAAGCTAGCACATCGGCTATGCTTCACCAAAGAATTTCAGTGCAGTAAGTTGGCCCTGGCGGTGCTGGACAACACAACAAGTTCGCACAACGGCTAAACTTCGCCAGAGAGCCTCCGTTCAAGTATTTCATCCCTGGTGGTGCTGGACAACACAACAGGCATGCCTCGCCAGAAGAATGGCGGTGCTGGACAACACAACAGGCAATGCCCCACCAAAGAGGTTCAGTTCAACCGCTACAGAAAAGTAGTAGTCGGTCTACAACCACATGAGTACGAAGAAGTTCAAGAGTAGGGTCAAATATTACAAGTTCAGGGAGCATGAACACAAATAAGAGTACAAGTTCAAGTTCAAGGATCATGAGTACAGGTAAGAACACACTGGCCTAACCTCTGTCCAGCAATTCACATTCGTAAATAGTCATAAAATTCAAGTCCACCTACAGGTCACATACCATATACTCAGTGACATTCGGTCCATTAAGAGTACGTATGAACACACTCGCCTAATAGGGTCACGTCTCAAGGAAGTTCAGTCTAGTCGGTCTCAGGCAGCTCAAGATCAATCTCAGGTAGTTCGAGGTCAGTCCCAAGTAGTTCAAGTAGAGCAAATTTCAACACTTACCAATCAGGTGGTGCAAAATTCTAGTTCCGCGCCCACGTCCCCGACCACTCCGTGTACCTTCCATGAGTTTTACTTGGTCTAGGCAATAATACTAAACCAAAATGAGCACAATGCATGTAAGTAACACTCAAAAGTAACACTCAAAAACACATATTTATACAGTCCAAACAGGATCACAAACGTATATATACAAGCCAAGCAAGATCAAGCCACACACATATATACAATCAGTCGCGTCAAGTACAGGCAAGGCAGAAACAAACATAGACGATTTCCCCAAGGAATGGCCTTACTAGTTCACCAAATCCTTTCTAACCTAAGCCCTCATATCTTTCGTATCCGGGCGCAAGAATCCCATCAACGATAATTCACAACTCGAGCCGGCCGGTCCCAAGAGTAAACCATCCTTATTAAAGATTCCTACCTGACATACATACCTAGCTTCCTCGAGTCCCATGATAATGATTCGTACACTTATCACATGCCCGGTTCATAACTTATGCTCAAACGAGCACTTAACCATATTCATGAAATTAGGACCACAACACCACTTGGCCCAGTCTCACTCCGTGCAGAGACCACGCGAAGTGGCTCTGATACCAATTGTAACAACCCCACTTTCCCCTAAGGCGAACCAAAGGGGTTAGCGGGCTGCCTGCCCAGCTCTCGCCAGGACTACGGATCAGTTCACGTCGATCTATTACGTTCCGGAACATACCAACGTGCGCAAATATGTCAAAATCACAAAATAAAAAAAAATGAAAATTGAAACCAATGATGAACAGTACCGGCCACGTCCGAATCCGGATACTAGGCCGAGAGTAGCCAAAATTTTTCTTTCGCCGTTTGAAATACGAGTTGAGCCAAAATTCAACCAAACATACACACATTGAAATGTAACATTTTCAAGCCA
This sequence comes from Coffea arabica, assembly GCF_036785885.1. NCBI lineage: Eukaryota > Viridiplantae > Streptophyta > Magnoliopsida > Gentianales > Rubiaceae > Coffea > Coffea arabica. The sequence goes on along the minus strand of NC_092318.1, from coordinate 16,679,055 downwards.
AAACGGCATATCAAAAATCATTCACTACGAATATACATGTTCGGTTTGCCAATCAAAAGAAAGTGAACCCAATACACATTAGGGTTTCATTCGAAGAGCTATCCAAAAGATGCATTTACATGAGCTCAACTTGACAACCAACAAGTATAACCTTTCCAAAAGTGGTCATTTTCCTGTAAGGAAAACAAATGGAACGGAATGAGCTTAAGCCCAGTGAGTTACTACCACATAAGCACAAGGATCATATAAGCATAATCTTTCATTTCGAGTACACAATTAAGAATTAAAACAAGTCGGTAAAAGGATACGGATGGCTCTCAAGAGCCCATTTCCACGCTTACATTCTTGATCCAATCTCATTGACCCTCCGTCAATGTTTAAGAATACCCGACCGTAGACCTCACTTCACTCCATTCCTTCCACCAAACATACCCCAACCGGGCCCGCACTCCAATCAGTCATTTTGGTAATACTCGAGTATACCGGAACCAAGAGTCTCATTACTACAAGATTCCCCAGTACAGTCCCCGTGGCACGTCAATATTCACGACCAAGCCCTCGCCGGCTCGATCCAATTGACTACCTACGGGGTTGAGCTCAGTAATACAGTAAGGCCGTTGGACATTCGTCCAAACGACACCAAATCAGTTTTCCATGAATGGAATTCAATATCTCATATAGCAAGTGCAGTATTTCAGTAAAACGGTAAACAGTCCTGAATGGAATCACAAGGGGGTGAGGGCGGTCAAGTACACCCTCACCTCAATCATTTTCAATAGCCATATTAGCCGTCAAGGCATCAAATTCACATATACCAAAGCCACATTGTAACATTTAAGTGAGTAGTATACTCACTAATCAATTCAGTGCTATTTCATGCACTTCCGTCAGGAGAATGTCGTGAACCACCGTCACGCCCTAGAACACGTAAACAAATGCAATGAGACTCGATAACGAGTCACAAAACAATGCCAATCACAACCCCAATAGGGTTTTGCAAACATATACAAGCATTATAGCAAACCAGAAAATCAGGAAATGTAACTCATTTGTCCCAACAACAAAAATAGGTTTTGGCTTCCAAATGCGGTAATGGCACAAAATGCGCTACGCTCATCGGATGAGGGTGTAAGACCCACCATCGCGAAGCTAAGAGACAGGGCTACAACAATGTAGAAGGCCACTCAGTCCAAATCCTAGCACAACTAGGTCAAAAATACAGAAAACCAACCCAGAACCGTAATTGCAGGTTCCCAAATCACACAAAACTGTAATCAGTCCAATTCAGTCTATACAGGTCCAAATGCATTGAGTCCAAAGGCATATGAAAGCTAAGACATCAAGATACATTTCATCAGAAGACACCAACAACAAAATCCAAACCAATTCCAGTCAAAACAGGCAATTACTATCGCAGTTCGGACATTCTGTTCACCAAAAATAGCAACAGTAAAAACGGCATAACTCACTCTATACTACTCCAAATGCCCTGAAATTTTGCAGGCACTTCATACTCATCAATACCTACAACTTTCATGTTTTGAGAAAAGTCCAATTCGGCCTCTATCTATGACCTAAAATTTCGGACAGATTAGGGGTTCATGAACCCTAACTTTTCACATTTCATTCCAAACCCAAAATTGATTGTATTTATCAACAATTCACACCCACTAGAGTCAAAGCCCCTTATTACCAACCATAAAAAACAACCACACCATCAAGATCATATGAAACCAGAAAATTCCTCAAAAAATAAAAAACTCAACCAATTCACTCCAAATCAAGAAATAAAACACATAATCCCTCACTTAAGCCACCATTAGGCATAAATTCAACATCATTAAATATAGGAGGGTGTTCATATACCACTTACCAAGTAATCAAGAGAGAGGAAGATGTTGGACACCTTAAGTCTTCAAACAAACTTCACTAAACTACTTACTAGCACCCAAGGGAGGAATTTTATGGAGTGAAATCTAGTTTAGGTATTTGTTTTTGGAAGATTGAACCAAATGGAAGCTTGAAAATTGATGAAGTTTCTTCCTTCTTTGAGCTTGAGAGGGCCGGCCAACAAGAGGTGAAAAATGGTGAATTTTAGTGATTTTTTGAAGATATTAACCACTTAGTCAAAATAGTCAAAAAAAAGAATAGTAACTCTTAAGTCCTAACCAATATCATGGTGACATGTGGCACTCCAATAAATGCATTCCTATCCTTTCTTTTCTCTCTCACATCAATCATATCACACACTCTACTTATCTCTTAACACCCGATAAATTTTTCACAGTATCCGAAACTTAACCTTATTGGCCGAATTTTTCCGAACTTTCCGCACTAGTGGGGCCCACATCCATAATCTATCCGTAATTTTTCAAAAACTACCCAATGCTAGAAAAATCATCTAAAAACTATTCTTACTCATAAAATCCACCAAGAAAATTCTCTAAGCCAGAAAATGCAGAAAACATGCCATTAAAGGGGAAAAACCCTAGGAAAACATTAAGGGAAAAATACGGGTTCTCACACTCTCTCCCCCTTAAAAGAATGTCGTCCTCGACATTCTAACTCCTATATAAAGCCGGTCAAGATATCGCTCAGAAACCAATCAAGCAGTAGAATTCCATCTACTTCAACTCGTATTCACCAGGTCCAATTTGTTTTTCCCAAAGTCAGTCAAATACTAAGAAACATTCTCATCTTACTTATCACAATTCATGATCTTGTAAATCACTTATCAAATTCAAATACTCAGTATCACGCCAATCCAATTTATCAAATAGTCATGGTCCAGTGGTCCAGTAGGGAGTTAATCGCGTAACCAGATAAAACAGGCAAAAGGCTTGAAATCGGACATAATGTCCCAGATATTTGGAAGACATTCAGGGTATAGCGAAGCTTCAAATCAAAATTCATCCCTGGTGGTGCTGGACAACACAACAAGCTAGCACATCGGCTATGCTTCACCAAAGAATTTCAGTGCAGTAAGTTGGCCCTGGCGGTGCTGGACAACACAACAAGTTCGCACAACGGCTAAACTTCGCCAGAGAGCCTCCGTTCAAGTATTTCATCCCTGGTGGTGCTGGACAACACAACAGGCATGCCTCGCCAGAAGAATGGCGGTGCTGGACAACACAACAGGCAATGCCCCACCAAAGAGGTTCAGTTCAACCGCTACAGAAAAGTAGTAGTCGGTCTACAACCACATGAGTACGAAGAAGTTCAAGAGTAGGGTCAAATATTACAAGTTCAGGGAGCATGAACACAAATAAGAGTACAAGTTCAAGTTCAAGGATCATGAGTACAGGTAAGAACACACTGGCCTAACCTCTGTCCAGCAATTCACATTCGTAAATAGTCATAAAATTCAAGTCCACCTACAGGTCACATACCATATACTCAGTGACATTCGGTCCATTAAGAGTACGTATGAACACACTCGCCTAATAGGGTCACGTCTCAAGGAAGTTCAGTCTAGTCGGTCTCAGGCAGCTCAAGATCAATCTCAGGTAGTTCGAGGTCAGTCCCAAGTAGTTCAAGTAGAGCAAATTTCAACACTTACCAATCAGGTGGTGCAAAATTCTAGTTCCGCGCCCACGTCCCCGACCACTCCGTGTACCTTCCATGAGTTTTACTTGGTCTAGGCAATAATACTAAACCAAAATGAGCACAATGCATGTAAGTAACACTCAAAAGTAACACTCAAAAACACATATTTATACAGTCCAAACAGGATCACAAACGTATATATACAAGCCAAGCAAGATCAAGCCACACACATATATACAATCAGTCGCGTCAAGTACAGGCAAGGCAGAAACAAACATAGACGATTTCCCCAAGGAATGGCCTTACTAGTTCACCAAATCCTTTCTAACCTAAGCCCTCATATCTTTCGTATCCGGGCGCAAGAATCCCATCAACGATAATTCACAACTCGAGCCGGCCGGTCCCAAGAGTAAACCATCCTTATTAAAGATTCCTACCTGACATACATACCTAGCTTCCTCGAGTCCCATGATAATGATTCGTACACTTATCACATGCCCGGTTCATAACTTATGCTCAAACGAGCACTTAACCATATTCATGAAATTAGGACCACAACACCACTTGGCCCAGTCTCACTCCGTGCAGAGACCACGCGAAGTGGCTCTGATACCAATTGTAACAACCCCACTTTCCCCTAAGGCGAACCAAAGGGGTTAGCGGGCTGCCTGCCCAGCTCTCGCCAGGACTACGGATCAGTTCACGTCGATCTATTACGTTCCGGAACATACCAACGTGCGCAAATATGTCAAAATCACAAAATAAAAAAAAATGAAAATTGAAACCAATGATGAACAGTACCGGCCACGTCCGAATCCGGATACTAGGCCGAGAGTAGCCAAAATTTTTCTTTCGCCGTTTGAAATACGAGTTGAGCCAAAATTCAACCAAACATACACACATTGAAATGTAACATTTTCAAGCCAAAACGGCATATCAAAAATCATTCACTACGAATATACATGTTCGGTTTGCCAATCAAAAGAAAGTGAACCCAATACACATTAGGGTTTCATTCGAAGAGCTATCCAAAAGATGCATTTACATGAGCTCAACTTGACAACCAACAAGTATAACCTTTCCAAAAGTGGTCATTTTCCTGTAAGGAAAACAAATGGAACGGAATGAGCTTAAGCCCAGTGAGTTACTACCACATAAGCACAAGGATCATATAAGCATAATCTTTCATTTCGAGTACACAATTAAGAATTAAAACAAGTCGGTAAAAGGATACGGATGGCTCTCAAGAGCCCATTTCCACGCTTACATTCTTGATCCAATCTCATTGACCCTCCGTCAATGTTTAAGAATACCCGACCGTAGACCTCACTTCACTCCATTCCTTCCACCAAACATACCCCAACCGGGCCCGCACTCCAATCAGTCATTTTGGTAATACTCGAGTATACCGGAACCAAGAGTCTCATTACTACAAGATTCCCCAGTACAGTCCCCGTGGCACGTCAATATTCACGACCAAGCCCTCGCCGGCTCGATCCAATTGACTACCTACGGGGTTGAGCTCAGTAATACAGTAAGGCCGTTGGACATTCGTCCAAACGACACCAAATCAGTTTTCCATGAATGGAATTCAATATCTCATATAGCAAGTGCAGTATTTCAGTAAAACGGTAAACAGTCCTGAATGGAATCACAAGGGGGTGAGGGCGGTCAAGTACACCCTCACCTCAATCATTTTCAATAGCCATATTAGCCGTCAAGGCATCAAATTCACATATACCAAAGCCACATTGTAACATTTAAGTGAGTAGTATACTCACTAATCAATTCAGTGCTATTTCATGCACTTCCGTCAGGAGAATGTCGTGAACCACCGTCACGCCCTAGAACACGTAAACAAATGCAATGAGACTCGATAACGAGTCACAAAACAATGCCAATCACAACCCCAATAGGGTTTTGCAAACATATACAAGCATTATAGCAAACCAGAAAATCAGGAAATGTAACTCATTTGTCCCAACAACAAAAATAGGTTTTGGCTTCCAAATGCGGTAATGGCACAAAATGCGCTACGCTCATCGGATGAGGGTGTAAGACCCACCATCGCGAAGCTAAGAGACAGGGCTACAACAATGTAGAAGGCCACTCAGTCCAAATCCTAGCACAACTAGGTCAAAAATACAGAAAACCAACCCAGAACCGTAATTGCAGGTTCCCAAATCACACAAAACTGTAATCAGTCCAATTCAGTCTATACAGGTCCAAATGCATTGAGTCCAAAGGCATATGAAAGCTAAGACATCAAGATACATTTCATCAGAAGACACCAACAACAAAATCCAAACCAATTCCAGTCAAAACAGGCAATTACTATCGCAGTTCGGACATTCTGTTCACCAAAAATAGCAACAGTAAAAACGGCATAACTCACTCTATACTACTCCAAATGCCCTGAAATTTTGCAGGCACTTCATACTCATCAATACCTACAACTTTCATGTTTTGAGAAAAGTCCAATTCGGCCTCTATCTATGACCTAAAATTTCGGACAGATTAGGGGTTCATGAACCCTAACTTTTCACATTTCATTCCAAACCCAAAATTGATTGTATTTATCAACAATTCACACCCACTAGAGTCAAAGCCCCTTATTACCAACCATAAAAAACAACCACACCATCAAGATCATATGAAACCAGAAAATTCCTCAAAAAATAAAAAACTCAACCAATTCACTCCAAATCAAGAAATAAAACACATAATCCCTCACTTAAGCCACCATTAGGCATAAATTCAACATCATTAAATATAGGAGGGTGTTCATATACCACTTACCAAGTAATCAAGAGAGAGGAAGATGTTGGACACCTTAAGTCTTCAAACAAACTTCACTAAACTACTTACTAGCACCCAAGGGAGGAATTTTATGGAGTGAAATCTAGTTTAGGTATTTGTTTTTGGAAGATTGAACCAAATGGAAGCTTGAAAATTGATGAAGTTTCTTCCTTCTTTGAGCTTGAGAGGGCCGGCCAACAAGAGGTGAAAAATGGTGAATTTTAGTGATTTTTTGAAGATATTAACCACTTAGTCAAAATAGTCAAAAAAAAGAATAGTAACTCTTAAGTCCTAACCAATATCATGGTGACATGTGGCACTCCAATAAATGCATTCCTATCCTTTCTTTTCTCTCTCACATCAATCATATCACACACTCTACTTATCTCTTAACACCCGATAAATTTTTCACAGTATCCGAAACTTAACCTTATTGGCCGAATTTTTCCGAACTTTCCGCACTAGTGGGGCCCACATCCATAATCTATCCGTAATTTTTCAAAAACTACCCAATGCTAGAAAAATCATCTAAAAACTATTCTTACTCATAAAATCCACCAAGAAAATTCTCTAAGCCAGAAAATGCAGAAAACATGCCATTAAAGGGGAAAAACCCTAGGAAAACATTAAGGGAAAAATACGGGTTCTCACACTCTCTCCCCCTTAAAAGAATGTCGTCCTCGACATTCTAACTCCTATATAAAGCCGGTCAAGATATCGCTCAGAAACCAATCAAGCAGTAGAATTCCATCTACTTCAACTCGTATTCACCAGGTCCAATTTGTTTTTCCCAAAGTCAGTCAAATACTAAGAAACATTCTCATCTTACTTATCACAATTCATGATCTTGTAAATCACTTATCAAATTCAAATACTCAGTATCACGCCAATCCAATTTATCAAATAGTCATGGTCCAGTGGTCCAGTAGGGAGTTAATCGCGTAACCAGATAAAACAGGCAAAAGGCTTGAAATCGGACATAATGTCCCAGATATTTGGAAGACATTCAGGGTATAGCGAAGCTTCAAATCAAAATTCATCCCTGGTGGTGCTGGACAACACAACAAGCTAGCACATCGGCTATGCTTCACCAAAGAATTTCAGTGCAGTAAGTTGGCCCTGGCGGTGCTGGACAACACAACAAGTTCGCACAACGGCTAAACTTCGCCAGAGAGCCTCCGTTCAAGTATTTCATCCCTGGTGGTGCTGGACAACACAACAGGCATGCCTCGCCAGAAGAATGGCGGTGCTGGACAACACAACAGGCAATGCCCCACCAAAGAGGTTCAGTTCAACCGCTACAGAAAAGTAGTAGTCGGTCTACAACCACATGAGTACGAAGAAGTTCAAGAGTAGGGTCAAATATTACAAGTTCAGGGAGCATGAACACAAATAAGAGTACAAGTTCAAGTTCAAGGATCATGAGTACAGGTAAGAACACACTGGCCTAACCTCTGTCCAGCAATTCACATTCGTAAATAGTCATAAAATTCAAGTCCACCTACAGGTCACATACCATATACTCAGTGACATTCGGTCCATTAAGAGTACGTATGAACACACTCGCCTAATAGGGTCACGTCTCAAGGAAGTTCAGTCTAGTCGGTCTCAGGCAGCTCAAGATCAATCTCAGGTAGTTCGAGGTCAGTCCCAAGTAGTTCAAGTAGAGCAAATTTCAACACTTACCAATCAGGTGGTGCAAAATTCTAGTTCCGCGCCCACGTCCCCGACCACTCCGTGTACCTTCCATGAGTTTTACTTGGTCTAGGCAATAATACTAAACCAAAATGAGCACAATGCATGTAAGTAACACTCAAAAGTAACACTCAAAAACACATATTTATACAGTCCAAACAGGATCACAAACGTATATATACAAGCCAAGCAAGATCAAGCCACACACATATATACAATCAGTCGCGTCAAGTACAGGCAAGGCAGAAACAAACATAGACGATTTCCCCAAGGAATGGCCTTACTAGTTCACCAAATCCTTTCTAACCTAAGCCCTCATATCTTTCGTATCCGGGCGCAAGAATCCCATCAACGATAATTCACAACTCGAGCCGGCCGGTCCCAAGAGTAAACCATCCTTATTAAAGATTCCTACCTGACATACATACCTAGCTTCCTCGAGTCCCATGATAATGATTCGTACACTTATCACATGCCCGGTTCATAACTTATGCTCAAACGAGCACTTAACCATATTCATGAAATTAGGACCACAACACCACTTGGCCCAGTCTCACTCCGTGCAGAGACCACGCGAAGTGGCTCTGATACCAATTGTAACAACCCCACTTTCCCCTAAGGCGAACCAAAGGGGTTAGCGGGCTGCCTGCCCAGCTCTCGCCAGGACTACGGATCAGTTCACGTCGATCTATTACGTTCCGGAACATACCAACGTGCGCAAATATGTCAAAATCACAAAATAAAAAAAAAATGAAAATTGAAACCAATGATGAACAGTACCGGCCACGTCCGAATCCGGATACTAGGCCGAGAGTAGCCAAAATTTTTCTTTCGCCGTTTGAAATACGAGTTGAGCCAAAATTCAACCAAACATACACACATTGAAATGTAACATTTTCAAGCCAAAACGGCATATCAAAAATCATTCACTACGAATATACATGTTCGGTTTGCCAATCAAAAGAAAGTGAACCCAATACACATTAGGGTTTCATTCGAAGAGCTATCCAAAAGATGCATTTACATGAGCTCAACTTGACAACCAACAAGTATAACCTTTCCAAAAGTGGTCATTTTCCTGTAAGGAAAACAAATGGAACGGAATGAGCTTAAGCCCAGTGAGTTACTACCACATAAGCACAAGGATCATATAAGCATAATCTTTCATTTCGAGTACACAATTAAGAATTAAAACAAGTCGGTAAAAGGATACGGATGGCTCTCAAGAGCCCATTTCCACGCTTACATTCTTGATCCAATCTCATTGACCCTCCGTCAATGTTTAAGAATACCCGACCGTAGACCTCACTTCACTCCATTCCTTCCACCAAACATACCCCAACCGGGCCCGCACTCCAATCAGTCATTTTGGTAATACTCGAGTATACCGGAACCAAGAGTCTCATTACTACAAGATTCCCCAGTACAGTCCCCGTGGCACGTCAATATTCACGACCAAGCCCTCGCCGGCTCGATCCAATTGACTACCTACGGGGTTGAGCTCAGTAATACAGTAAGGCCGTTGGACATTCGTCCAAACGACACCAAATCAGTTTTCCATGAATGGAATTCAATATCTCATATAGCAAGTGCAGTATTTCAGTAAAACGGTAAACAGTCCTGAATGGAATCACAAGGGGGTGAGGGCGGTCAAGTACACCCTCACCTCAATCATTTTCAATAGCCATATTAGCCGTCAAGGCATCAAATTCACATATACCAAAGCCACATTGTAACATTTAAGTGAGTAGTATACTCACTAATCAATTCAGTGCTATTTCATGCACTTCCGTCAGGAGAATGTCGTGAACCACCGTCACGCCCTAGAACACGTAAACAAATGCAATGAGACTCGATAACGAGTCACAAAACAATGCCAATCACAACCCCAATAGGGTTTTGCAAACATATACAAGCATTATAGCAAACCAGAAAATCAGGAAATGTAACTCATTTGTCCCAACAACAAAAATAGGTTTTGGCTTCCAAATGCGGTAATGGCACAAAATGCGCTACGCTCATCGGATGAGGGTGTAAGACCCACCATCGCGAAGCTAAGAGACAGGGCTACAACAATGTAGAAGGCCACTCAGTCCAAATCCTAGCACAACTAGGTCAAAAATACAGAAAACCAACCCAGAACCGTAATTGCAGGTTCCCAAATCACACAAAACTGTAATCAGTCCAATTCAGTCTATACAGGTCCAAATGCATTGAGTCCAAAGGCATATGAAAGCTAAGACATCAAGATACATTTCATCAGAAGACACCAACAACAAAATCCAAACCAATTCCAGTCAAAACAGGCAATTACTATCGCAGTTCGGACATTCTGTTCACCAAAAATAGCAACAGTAAAAACGGCATAACTCACTCTATACTACTCCAAATGCCCTGAAATTTTGCAGGCACTTCATACTCATCAATACCTACAACTTTCATGTTTTGAGAAAAGTCCAATTCGGCCTCTATCTATGACCTAAAATTTCGGACAGATTAGGGGTTCATGAACCCTAACTTTTCACATTTCATTCCAAACCCAAAATTGATTGTATTTATCAACAATTCACACCCACTAGAGTCAAAGCCCCTTATTACCAACCATAAAAAACAACCACACCATCAAGATCATATGAAACCAGAAAATTCCTCAAAAAATAAAAAACTCAACCAATTCACTCCAAATCAAGAAATAAAACACATAATCCCTCACTTAAGCCACCATTAGGCATAAATTCAACATCATTAAATATAGGAGGGTGTTCATATACCACTTACCAAGTAATCAAGAGAGAGGAAGATGTTGGACACCTTAAGTTTTCAAACAAACTTCACTAAACTACTTACTAGCACCCAAGGGAGGAATTTTATGGAGTGAAATCTAGTTTAGGTATTTGTTTTTGGAAGATTGAACCAAATGGAAGCTTGAAAATTGATGAAGTTTCTTCCTTCTTTGAGCTTGAGAGGGCCGGCCAACAAGAGGTGAAAAATGGTGAATTTTAGTGATTTTTTGAAGATATTAACCACTTAGTCAAAATAGTCAAAAAAAAGAATAGTAACTCTTAAGTCCTAACCAATATCATGGTGACATGTGGCACTCCAATAAATGCATTCCTATCCTTTCTTTTCTCTCTCACATCAATCATATCACACACTCTACTTATCTCTTAACACCCGATAAATTTTTCACAGTATCCGAAACTTAACCTTATTGGCCGAATTTTTCCGAACTTTCCGCACTAGTGGGGCCCACATCCATAATCTATCCGTAATTTTTCAAAAACTACCCAATGCTAGAAAAATCATCTAAAAACTATTCTTACTCATAAAATCCACCAAGAAAATTCTCTAAGCCAGAAAATGCAGAAAACATGCCATTAAAGGGGAAAAACCCTAGGAAAACATTAAGGGAAAAATACGGGTTCTCACATTTAATTTATCGGGTGTTATGAGATATTTAGAGGTACCAAGTGGATAGGTGTGAGAAAGACAAAAAAAAGTTAGGCATGACATTAATGAGAGGGACAAGTGTCATGAAACCATTGGATGGGGACTTTGACTAACTTTTCTTAACTTTACTAAACATCCATTTTGACCAAATGTTTCTTCATTTTTCACCTTGTTGGCTGAAATTTTGAGGAGAGAAAAGAAAGGAAATCCTTCATCTTGTACTTCAATCCCTTGCTCCAATCTTGATTTCTAACCATTAAAAGTGAAGATTACTCCATCAAAGTTACTTATTAAGGAGGATTAAAGCTTCTAGTGGAGTTGTTTTGGAAGAAAAATTCCTAAGTCATCACCTTTCTTGATATTTGAAGGTATCATGTCTAGCCATCCTTCCTTTGTTCTTGATAATGTTAAATTAATGACTTGTGATAGCTAAAGAGATGTTTTAGTGGAAAATTTCTGACTTGAATGCAAAAATTTCCAGTTAAGGTTTCATTTCCTCAATTCTGTCCGTTTCTGTTTGACCAGGTTAGAGGCCGAATTGGCCTTAGCACAAAACATGAAAGTTGTAGAGAATGATGTTTTATAGTTACCTATAAATTTTCAGCTCAATCTGAGCTCGGTAGCCTGTGAAAAGACCGAAATACCCCTGCTACCCTGTTTCTATCCGAGAATAATAATCAGCTTTGGTAATTGGGTAGTTTGACAGGGAATAATACCGATTTGGTTGTTGATATCTTCTTAAGAATCATAGCCTTGTATCTTAGCTTTCAAATGGCTTTGGAATCACTGGAATTGGAGTTGTATATGCTGAGATAATTCGGAAATACCCAGACTGGTCTAGGTAGGAGTTCAGCGAACAGGGTTGTCTTTTCACCCAATCTGACCGTGACTTTTCACCATGATCCTTACCGAATTAGATTTTGGCCAAAACATTAAAGTTATAGCCAATGGTATAAACTAGTAGTCTGTAAAATTTCAGCTTGATCCGACCACTGTAGCATGTGAAATGACCGAAATACCATTGACTGTCCATGAAACCTGTTTCGCGCCCAGAATTCTGTTTTTGTGTAGTTTTCCATTTTTGATCATGAAAATGCAGGATTTGGCCATGGAGGTCTTCATAAGAAATGTAGGGTTGTGTCTTAGCTTCGAATCACCATAAGATACACTTCAATCGGACTTCGGTAACCTGAATTATTTCTGTTTAACAATTGTGCGGTTAGCCAACCTGTTTGTGAGTTTCTGGTTTCATATATGTCAATTTTGACCTAGTTTCACTACAAACTGGACTGAGTGGCCTTCTTCAACATTTTATCCCTATTTGTTAGCTTCGAAACGGTGTGTCTTGCACCTTCATCCGATAATCGTAGCGCCAATGATGCCAAAACCGCAAAATGGTGTCAAAACTGTTTTTATCCGGAAATGTTTCTAGCTTGATTTTTGTATTTATTTTTGTATTTACATGACTTTAAGCCTAGTGAATGGCTTTTGGACATGAGATTATTCTATATGAGATGTTGGGACTGTTTTGAGGAAAATAATGAAGCCATTAATGGCTGGAAAAATAGGTAAACACAAAGGACATGCCGTCCGTTTATCTTCTTGTAATGTGAGCAAGTTAAAGTAATTTTTGCGAATGTATTTTGTGACAAATTGGACGTATTTACTGAAAATGTTACCGGCTCTTTCAAAAGGTGGCCGAGGGCTAAATTTCTATTTGAACCTGTATATTTCCGCTTGGCAAATAAAATGATCATTTTACTATTCGAAAACCTAATACCTCTTTGGGTTGAAATTCCAAACGTTTACTTACTGTTTACCAAAATATAGAGGTTGACCTAGGGTTCTCTCGGCCACAAGTGAATAACTTTTAAGTGAAGTTTTAAGAGTGAAAGGGAAATAGTTTTGCCACTTTTCATGATTTTCATCAAGGCATAGAGTCTATTGATTTTGAGCTACATAAACGATTCCGGAAACAACACTTCTTAGCTTACCTTATTGGATTTTGATTTGTCGTTGGTTAAAGTGTTTTCTGCCGGAAATTTCATAACCTTTTTGTGTTTGGTTTCACGGTTGGTTTATGAACCCTAGTAATTTCCGTCCACGGATCCATATGCTCTTTTGACACTTTAAAAGTCATTTTATACGTTTACTCGCGAGTAGTCGGGTAATCCTTGATTTCATCCGAATCATGCTAGATAGATTGTAATGTGTTCTTTGTTTACTTTTAGGTTTCATTGGTGATTGAGAAGTGGACGTTATTTTGCGTGTATAGGTGAGTGTTCCCTGTTTGATATGTTTCATGATTTTATGGCTGGTATGAATGATTGATAACATGTTATATGCTTTCAATGATTGTTAAAACGAGTTTTCTAGGCATTGAATGATTGAAATGTTATTTGTGCATGAATGTAAGCCTTTTGGCTGAACTGGCCATTGCCCCTTGTTACCGGTCGTCTCGAGCCAGCAGCGGACTCGGTCGGGCGATTAGGGACCTGGGTGAACGTTTTGGTATACTCGAGTATTACCTTGTAGGTTGGTGGAGGTTGGTGGAGCCTGGTGAATGAATGAATGAACGAATGAATGAATGAGGGTTTTACTTATATACAAATGCATTTTCAAATGATTGAAGGTATAAGGGAACGAAGGGAGAATGAATGAACGAATGAATGAATGAATGGCTCCTTGTGAGCACGTATCCTTTTAATGAAGGTGTTTATCGCTTTCTTTTGTATTTGAATTATTAGTAACGTGTAATGAATGCATTGAACTTCTTGTTGCTTATGTGTTCGGAACCTCACTGAGCTTAAAGCTCACCCCTTTAGTTTGTTTTCCTTAACAGGGGAAGGCGAGCAAGGATGAGAGCCTGTATAGACTAGCTGGGTCTAGCTCTTGGTTTTCTTTTGTAACGGTTCTCGCTCTAGTGCTTAGCATGGGCTGGTTGTATGGTGAATTGAGAACCTCTGTTTATTGACGGTTGTACTTCCTTCTGAGATATCTATGTATATAAGTTTTGTTTTAAATTTTGGATCCTCGTTTTGTTTTTTTTTCTTGTGGTTCTATTTCTGATTTGTGTGAGTGAACGACTGAGTCCCGGCGAGAGCTGGGCAGGTGGTCTGCCGAACCCTTTGGTTCGCCTTAGGGGGAGGTGGGGCTGTCACAATGCACGTAACCGTGGCTAGTCCAATGCTAGTCATGGTTGTCCCCTCGAGCTCTTACAAGTCCAATGCTTGTGAGAGAGCGTAGATGTGGGCTAGTCCAATTCTAGACCCTTAGGAGCCCTTTGCGCGTTAGAGCATGATTGTGTGACAAACACTTCATCTCATGCATATCTTTATTTTCTAGGGCCTTTTTCACCATGTTGCATGACACTTTCCTTATATATGTATACCCCTTCCCCCATATTTTCCCTTATATGTATATTACTTGCTCCTTTTGTATGCAAACATGACATTAGACTTGCATTTCATATAAGTATTAGAACTAGGTTAGTTCATTTGCTTGATTAGATTAGGGAAATGCCCCTTGGATATGGGATATGGATGAGTTTGGCTTTTCTAGCCTTAGCACGCTCGTATTCCCTCTATTAAAGGGAAAATTGAGTCACGAACATTAGTTCCCCGTACCCGACATGATGCATTCCTTTAAGACATGTATAGTTCTATAATTATTTTTATTCTTTTCTTCTTCTTAGAATCTCATATTTTTACATAATTCGTGACCTCTCCAAAGAGTCATTATTGGGTGTCACAATTAATGTGATTGGTACCATTCGAGCTTTGAAGAGAAATTTTGCCCCCGATGTCCCCCCTAGGTCTAAGGTTTGCATTCATATAGCACATCCAAATGTGATAAATCTTTTGGTTAAAAATAAGAAAATCCTTGACTAAATCACGCAACTAGCCTTGGTTAGGTCGAAGGGGTGCCTTGGATTTTTATCCTTGCCTTCCCCTTCGTCAAATGTGACTCCCGAACCTTTTTCGTTGGTTTACGTAGACAAGGAGTCGTTTAAAAAGGGTTTCTTCCAACCTTTTTCTTTAAAAAATTCATTTTTAGGTGACTTGGTACACCTTAACTCTATACCAAGTGGCGACTCCGATTTTTATTTCAAAAACCCTTTTTTAACTATATATTTTGGGTCAAATCGTCGCATTTTCAAGTCCCATTTAGACCCATATTTTTCTTCATTTTCTTTGTAAATCAAAATTCATTTTTCAAACCATTTATTTATTTTTCAAAAATGGGGCGCGACAGCCCAAAAATATTTTGGTAGATTGCATTCACTAAGCATGGTTCTAGCAGCCTCTTGGAGAGTTCTATTTTTTCTTTCTACAACTCCATTTTGTTAGGGGACTATAGCAATAGAGAATTCATGTGTGATGTGTGCACGGATCTTAGCCCAAGTAATGACCCAGTCCGAGTTCCATTGGGCCCAGTCACACGTGCACGAGCCAAGCTCTTCAAAGAATCCCTCCAAACCCTTGGCCGAATTGTCCAAAACCAACATGGAGTCCATAGAGATATTGAAGGCTTGAAGGATTTTAATCGAGTTATCTACACCATGACCCAAGCCCATGAAGAGTCAAGTGGGCCTCCAAATGAGTTGGCCGAATAGGGCCTTAGGCCTTAGTAGTTATTTAGCAATTGATTAGTGTTTAAGTAAGAGCATGGGCCGGCCCATCTTGTCCCAAGACCATGGGCCGACTTTTCCCTTTCCTAGTCCCTTTAGGGTTTCAGTCACTTTAGCCTATAAATAGGCTTGCTTTGTAAGGTTTTGGAAGAGACGTTTTATCAATAAAGTTTTGCATATTTTCGATTCTTCTTGAGAGAGAGATTCGACCCCTTTACTTGCTTTGGCAAGGGTTTTGAGCAGTCTTGCGTCCTGTCCTAGATTGTTCTACCGACCTATTCCCCTGGAGTATTCACCTTCATTGGAGTGTCGTCTACCGTCTTGAATCAAATCGTGTCGTCCGTTTGGTTTTAGACCCCGCAACTCCAAGCGTTGGACATCCTCGCTAGATCCTTGGGCAAACGTGCTACGTGTCTCGAAACGTGTTGATCGAGGAACGTATCAGTTGGCTTCAGAGCTTTGGTGGAGGTATCTTCCGTTATATCCGTAGTTTTGTCTTAGTTTTCCTTGTTTCCGCTGCCTTGTTTTTTTAAAAAAAAAAAAAACGTCACTGTTCATCCGCTACTGTTCACGTTACTGTTCATCCGACACAAAAATCTGTTGGTGTGTTATCTCCTTTGTGTTGTGTCTAGTTTGTTGATAATTTCTGTCCACAACTTGTTTCTTGCGTTTGAGTCGTTTGTTGCATCAAAAATTCTGGTTGTTGGTGTTTCAACGTTGCTCCCAAATCTGTCTCGTTAGTTGGTTGTCGCTTGGGCAGCAAGAACAATAACGTGACGGCTGCTAGGGTTTCCTTATCTTGCTAGGGTTATCCTTGCGGCTAGGGTTTTCTACTTGCGGCTAGGATGTCTACTTGCGGCTAGGGTTTCTTTGTACTCACTTGGACACTCTCTCTCCTACCTTTTTAGGAAACTTTCCCAAACTCTCTCATCCATTTTTTTTTTGGAAACTTTCCTAAATTCTCTTATCCATTTTTTAGGAAACTTTCCTAAACTCTCTCATCCATTTTTTTTTGGAAACTTTCTTAAAGTCTCTTATCTATTTTTAGGAAACTTTCCTAAATTCTCTCATCCATTTTTTTGGAAACTTTCCTAAATTCTCTCATCCATTTTTAGGAAATTTTCCTAAACTCTCTCATCCATTTTAAGGAAACTCACCTAAAATTCTCTCATCCATTTTTAGGACCTTTCCTATATTCTCTCATCCACTTTAGGAAACTGTCCTATATTCTCTCATCCACTTTAGGAAACTCTCCTATATTCTCTTCCTAGATTTTAGGAACACTCTCCTACACTTTCTCCTATATTTTCTCCTAGTTTTTAGGAACACTTCCCTACACTTTCTCCTACATCTCCGTGATTACTCTTGAAGAAGAAGTTGGTGACATTTATTGGACTTGAGCGGCCTTTCTCAACTACCTAACCCAACAGGTAAAGGTATTTGGTAAGTCCATTAGAGTGAGTAATTGTGAGTGATACACGAGTGTCGAGAGAAAACACGTAAGGGAGCGTGAAAAACAATATCTTCGGTTTTGTTACTAACTTTTGCAGGTTCCCTCATTACATTCATGGCGAGTACAAGACGCATAAAAGTTTGCTCACCACATTGGCTTCCTGATCCTAAGGGAGTCAAAGAAGTGGCATTACGTGGTGTAGATGAGCAATTGGACATCGTCAAATCTCAGTTGCTTGGTTGGTTTTATACTCGTTGTGGTGTCAAAGATAAAATCTGTAGCTTGGCCATTGATGGGAGTTGTGAAGTCAACCTTGCAAGTGCTATCATGGTTGAGAAATTAAATCTTCCAACCATTGATCATCTTCAACCATACAAGTTGACGAGCACTCATGGTAATGTTTGGGTTACTAAGTACACACTTGTACCTATTCAAATCGGCAAATATGTGGATGAGGTGTTGTGTGATGTAGTCCCAATTCAAGTGACACATGTGTTGTTGGGCAAAGCATGGATGTCGAGGCGAGAAATTAAATATGACGGACATACTAATAAGTATTCCTTCTTATTTAATAGTCGTCGTCTTGCACTTGTATCACTTACTTATGACCAACTTTGTATTGATCTAGCATGCATGAAAAGTGAGCTTGAGCGTTATAGAATGGAGAAAAAGCTAGATGAGGGAATTGTGCCTGAAGAGGTAAAACCCGAGGGAGTTGAAAGTAATGAGATGAAAGGGGCAGCTGCTGAACTAGAAAAAGAGATGGAAAAATCTAATGAGATGGGTGGTAAAAAGGAAGAAAAGAGAGAAAGTGGGCTGATCTTGAGCAACCCGGTGAAGGCCTATTATTTTCCTAACGAACTTACCTTCGCTTTGTTTAGTGTTTCTACTTTTATACAGATCAAGCAAAGGCAAGTTGAGTTGATCTTGGTGTGTTCCATTCCAAAATCAATTGTAGACTTTGCAAGCCTCCATGAAGTTGGCACTCCAAGAGTTAAACCCCGTTGGTATCCATTCATTGAACAATATCAACTCAAATTAGTCCACACCAAAGGGGAGTTGATTCGAGCTCGTCTTGAAGGGAACACTCCACATTTTGGGGATCGTTGTGTACCAAGGGTTCGTTTAAAGAACAAGTACCTCAATGACCATTATGATTTTCGTCTTGCTCTTAGTCCACATGAAGCTCCAACATCACCAAATCCGCCTTGGTGCCTTGCAAGTGTGTTCGAGCCGGAGTTCGATTTCATGGGATACACTTCATACCACTTTGAGGACCCTTACCTCATGACCACAAACGATCAAGTTGAGCATACATTGAAGATGGTTTGTGAGATTCAAGGTTCGACAAGGGTTATGTTCCAACTTTGCCCATGGGCTTTGCATTGGATGCCATCTGTAGCCATCATAACAAGATTGAGTCGAAGGCATGTAACTCGTCTTGTCACCATTCGTGCTTCAATTTGTGGGCAAATTGCTTTCAAGAGGGGGGGAATGATACGAACAAGAGGAGCCACTGGAGCCATGATACCAACCCTTGTTCGTGTCATTCATTTCCATCCAGATTTGAGGACAAATCCTGCTCAAGTGGAGGGGACTGATGTGTGCACGGACCTTAGCCCAAGTAATGACCCAGTCCGAGTTCCATTGGGCCCAGTCACACGTGCACGAGCCAAGCTCTTCAAAGAATCCCTCCAAACCCTTGGCCGAATTGTCCAAAACCAACATGGAGTCCATAGAGATATTGAAGGCTTGAAGGATTTTAATCGAGTTATCTACACCATGACCCAAGCCCATGAAGAGTCAAGTGGGCCTCCAAATGAGTTGGCCGAATAGGGCCTTAGGCCTTAGTAGTTATTTAGCAATTGATTAGTGTTTAAGTAAGAGCATGGGCCGGCCCATCTTGTCCCAAGACCATGGGCCGACTTTTCCCTTTCCTAGTCCCTTTAGGGTTTCAGTCACTTTAGCCTATAAATAGGCTTGCTTTGTAAGGTTTTGGAAGAGACGTTTTATCAATAAAGTTTTGCATATTTTCGATTCTTCTTGAGAGAGAGATTCGACCCATTTACTTGCTTTGGCAAGGGTTTTGAGCAGTCTTGCGTTCTGTCCTAGATTGTTCTACCGACCTATTCCCCTGGAGTATTCACCTTCATCGGAGTGTCGTCTACCGTCTTGAATCATATCGTGTCGTCCGTTTGGTTCTAGACCCCACAATTCCAAGCGTTGGACATCCTCGCTAGATCCTTGGGCAAACGTGCTACGTGTCTCGAAACGTGTTGATCGAGGAACGTATCAATGTGAAATACCATTGTTATCACAAAAATCTGGAAAGCCACAAAAACGAAATTCAGTGCCATTATCACTTCTAATTTTGATAATTTTCAAGCCAATCAAATTCTGAACTTTAGCAAACAGTGATACGAAATTCCTGAAAGCATCATCTTTATGTGCAAGAAACATCACCCATGTATATCTGGAATAATCATCAACAACAACAAAGCAAAATCTCTTACCACCAAGGCTTGTAGTTTGTGTAGGACCAAACAGATCAAGGTGCAAAAGCTCAAGTGGTTTTGAAGTAGAAACACATTTCTTGGGTTTAAAAGATACCTTGACTTGTTTTCCAAATTGGCAAGCATCACATATCCGGTCCTTTTCAAATCTGATTTTTGGGAGACCTTTAACAAGATCCTTTTTAGAAATTTCTTTTAGCAAATCCATATTGAAGTGACAAAGTCTTCTATGCCATAACCATGGGTCCTCATTTGCTACTTTGAGACATTTGAGATAGGAGGAATCAATTTTTTCAAGAACAACTACATAGACATCATTAACTCTTTTTCTTTTGAAAACAATGTTGAACTTTGAGTCAAGTATGAGACATTCAAGCTTCTTGAACAATACAAACAGACTCCTATCACACAATTGGCTAACACTTAATAAGTTGTAGCTCAGATTGTCAACGAGAAGAACATTGTGGATAAAGGTTTGACCATTCTTACCAACATCACCAATACCAACCGTTTTGGCTTTGTTATCATCTCCAAACGTTACCTTTTCACTTGCTTTTTGCTTGAGTTTAATGAATTGTGATGCATCACAGTCATATGTCTTGAACATCCACTATCAATGAACTATTTTGATTCTTTAGCAATGTTGTCCTGGTTCACCTACACACAAACCCACAAGATAATACTTAGTACCCTTTACATGTTGAGTCCTTGAGAGTTAGTCTTATGTCTAACCATCCACATGCATCTCATGCCATTCTTCATGTTTTTCTTAACATAACAGTTTCTATTCATGTGACCAAATTGACAATAAAAGTTGCATACTGACATTGGATCAATCAAATGAACAGGTTTAATGAATCTGACTTGCCTTCTCCTGTGGATAGCAAACTCATTTGCATTTTGATTCAGTCTTATTTGATGAGCGTTAAGATAAGGTTTAGTGTCATTCTTTTGAAGACGGTTCTGTTTTATATGGTGTAACAATTTGCATAAATTATCCATCCTATTTCTCAGGTTACATTGCTCACTTCTGAGTATGTCACAGAAATTTTTTTTTTTGTTAAGTTCAGCAAGCACATCAGTTTCAGTTCTTTTCAGGTTTTCATTTTCATGCTTAAGACACTTGTTTTGTCGAAAAAGATTTGCATTGTCTTGTATTAGAAAGCTAATTTTCTGCTTTAGTTCCTTGTTTCTAACATAGGATTCTTTCAAGCTGTTATGCATTTTTTCTAGAAAAGAATTAACATCAACATCAGATTCACTATCACTATCAGTTTGAGAGTTGCATTGTGTTATCTCTTCATCTCCAATGGCCATGAAAGCCACTTGAGCAGATTCCTCTTCTTTTTCAACTTCACCTTCTGAGTTGCAATTATTCCAGGTGATCTGGAAATTGTTGAACTTTGGTTTTCGTTCAATCTTGTTCTCCTTCTTTTTCTTTATTGGACACTCATTTGCATAGTATCCTGGTTGGCCACATTCGAAACACTTATTAGTCAGTTTTTTGTTGAACTCCAGTTTCCCTTTGTTTCTGAAGTCATTAGACTGATTTGAGAAGGAATTGCTGGATCCGCCTTTCCTGAATCTTCTCTTGTTGAGAATTCTTTTGAAGCCTCTTGTGATGAGTGCAATATCACTGTCATCACCTTCCAAATCATTTTCATCCTGTGAGGCTGTTTGATCTTCGTCTTGTGAAGTTTTCAGAGCAATGCTCTTTCTTACCTTGGTGTCTTCTTCATCCTGCATCTTAGATTTAAGTTTCAATTCGTAAGAAGTTAGAGAGTTAATCAGAGATTCAATGGGTAAAGTATTCAGATCCTTGGCTTCCTCAATGACAGTCACTTTGCTTTCCCAGTCCTTTGATAGAGCATTTAGGATTTTTCTGTTCTTTTCACCTAGAGAGTACTCCTTCTCAAGCACCTCTAAATCCTTGATCAGATCATTAAATCTACAATACATTTTGTCAATGTTTTCATGAGGCTCCATCTTAAAATATTCATACTTAGTGACCAGAATAGATTTCTTTTGCTCTCTCACGTTCTCGCTTCCCTTATGGATCTCTCTGAGTTTGTCCCAAATTTCTTTTGCAGATCTGCAGCCTTTGACTCTAATGGACTCATTTGAATCTAATTCACCGTATAAAACATTCATAGCCTTGGCATTTAGAGTGAGATGAGTTCTATCTTCAGCAGTCAGCTCACTTCTAGTTTTTTGTCTTGGCCTATGAGTAATTTCATCAACAATAGTTGCGTCATATGGACCTTCACTAACAATGAACCATAGCTCAATATCAATGGATTGCAAGAATATAATCATTCTTTCCTTCCATCTCACATAGTTTGACCCATTGAACATTGGAGGTCTAGTGACAGATTCTCCCTCAAAGAACATGGCATTGTTGGTTGTCATGTTTACTCCCAAGCCGATTGAGCTTAATCTCTAGGAGACCAAGCTCTGATATCAATTGTAAGGATCGAAGACAATCTAAGAGGGGGGTGAATTAGGTTTTCTAAAACCAGTTAAGATATAGGTCACCTTTTTTTTTTCAAGCCTGCCCTCCTTTTCTCGAAGACCACTCAATGGATCAGATTACAAGAAAGTACAGTTGTTCGTGAGATGAAGAGATGAACAGTTTATATAGTAAAGCTGTAAACGAAAGTAAAGAAACAAACCAGGCTTCAAACTCAACTGGAGTTCGAACAATACTTTATATAACAAGCTACTTCAAGTTGAACAAACTTGCAACCAATTTCTGTGTACAATGGAAGGATCACTTCCCTCTTGCCCCAAACCACACTTGGTCAAGCAAGGGAGTTTT
Source organism: Coffea arabica (assembly GCF_036785885.1). Taxonomy (NCBI): domain Eukaryota; kingdom Viridiplantae; phylum Streptophyta; class Magnoliopsida; order Gentianales; family Rubiaceae; genus Coffea; species Coffea arabica. Next base: position 16,656,151 of record NC_092318.1, on the reverse strand, counting down.
ACAAACACTCTGATAACCCTCACAAAGCTACACTATTGAAGAGGATGTGTCACACTTGAAAAGCTGCAAGAAAATTGCACAAGCTGAGAATACAAATAATTTCTTTGAGTATTCAACCACTTGAATCACTCACTATTTTATGTAGACTGGATGTGCAAAGTTGTTTTAAGGTGGTTGACTTTTTTCCTTTTATAGGAGACCAAGAAATTCTTCAATTAATGCTGTCAACGGGTAGAAGGCAACTGAAGAGTCAACTAGCCGTTGGTGCTGTCGGACGTCCGATATTCAGTTTTTATGCGTCCGAACGAGGTCAATGAATATGAGAAATCTTCTTGAGCCCTTTTAGGACGTCCGATCCCTTATTGCCATGCGTCCGAGGGTAAGATGCAGATCTGGAGGTTCCTTTTCAATTCCTTCGGACGGCCGATGTGTCCAATGTGTTGCGTCCGAAGTGCAGCAACGCTTGTCGGACGTCCAATGCTCAGGTGTTTGAGCGTCCGATCGTGATCAGTAATCGTAGAAGCCCTGGCTTGTCTTCTTCGGACGTCCAAGTCTGATTTCTTCATACGTCCGAAGTTACTCAATGGATGTCGGACGTCCGATACACTCCTTTTGTGCGTCCGACATCTTCCTCAACACTTTTCACCTTTTTTGATCATCTTTTTGCTCTAAGTCCACAGACCTGTTTAGTGTCATTTCTGAAAAGGGTTTCTACAAAAAGTATTAGTAACATCCGTTTGTTTTGTAATCATCAAAAGATATGAGTTGAGATAAACCGGACTAAGTGCTCTTTGGGAGCGTAAGTTGTGAATTATGAAGTGGTAAGTGCAAGATATGACTTGATTAGTACAAGACGCAATGTCGAGGACAACATTCTTTTAAGGAGGGGAGTTTGTGACTCCTCGAAAGAATGAGTTTGAGAACCCGAAAATTTTTTTATATTTTCGAGACATTATTTTGTTTCCTCGTCTATAATTTTATGCCTTTCTTCAATATATTAATTCCCTAAACATTTTTATAAGGGAATATAGTTTTCAAATAATTTTCTTGATACAAGTTAGTCCACGTTAATTTTGAAGAGTATTATGAACGTGGGACCCGCTAGTGCGGTAAATGTAATATATTTTTGACAACTTGTTGGAGTTTTGTATTAAGTGATATTATTTTACAAGGTGCTAAGAGATAATTAGATGTTACCTATATGGATTAGTATTGGAGAGACAAAAAGATAAGTTTTAAACCAAAAGGTGACAAGTGTCACCATCCAATTCACCCTTGGACTTTTGACCAAGATATTTATACCTTCTTAAAACTAATTTTGATCAAAATATCTCTTCATTTTAGCTCCTCTTGGCCGACTCTCTCTCTACAAGAAAAGAAAAGAAAACTCTCAACTTGTTTCTTCAATTTCTTGCTTGGATCTCGCAAATCAAACCGATAAAACTTCAAATCACTCCATAAAATCCCTTTGCTAAGTGGTCTTGAGGTAGTTGGTGAAGTGGTTTGAGAAACAAAGGTGCTTAGTTGGCTCTTTTCTTGAGGTTCCCAGGTGAGTAGCTAATGGATTCCTTCTTTGGTCTTGCTAATGTCAAATTAATGGTTTGTGTTGGTTAAAGATATGATTTTATGAAAGAATTTATGGATTAAAGTGAAGTTAGCTCAATTTCTGATTTTATTGGAGATTTTTCTGATTTTATATGATGAGCATGGTTTAATCATGGTATGAAGGCTGGTAATGGTGTAAAAGGAAGCTTGTATATGTTAGTTACGATTGTTTGCAGAAAATTTCGATTTTATGCGGAAATTCCAGATTAGGGTTTCGAATCTGCCCTGTTCTGTCCGGTTTTATTTGAGCATCTTAGAGGCCGAATCAGGCTTAGGTTAAAACATAAAAGTTGTAGCAAATGGTGTTAACTAACTGCCTACAAAATTGCATCTCGATCTGAGCACTGTATCATGTGAAATGACCTAAATACCCTTGACTGTCCATTAACCCTATTCCGCGCCCAGATTTCTGTTTTCGTGGAGTTTCCCATTTTTGACCATGAAATTGCATGATTTGGCTTTGGAGGTCTTCATAAGAAATGTAGGTATATGTCTTGGCTTCAAAACACCATAAGATTCGTTTCAATCCAATAAGTGTAGCCTCAGTTATGGATGTTGTTCTGAAAGGTGTATTTGATAGTTTATGATGTTTATGTGGTTAATTTGAGATGAATTGGTGTTGCTTGTAGGATGGAAAAGTTAGGAAATTACGGGGATATGCTGTCCGATCTTTGAAAGCATTTGATTGTTTTGAGTTTGAGTTGAAGGGCTTGGATTTGGGCAATGCAATGATATATGATGGATGGTTTCTGAGCCGTGGAGGTGAGTGACCCTAAACTGTTTCCAAAGTTACTTTTGAAATGTTTCTTGCATTATTTCTTCATGTGCATATCATGTGTGCTGGCATGTGAGTCCAGGACATGATTTGGCTTAAATGAGTTCTTGGGGAGTCTTGTGCTGAACACCAACGTCTCCACCACTTTCGTGAGTTCATGACATGATCTGGAGCACCAACGTTGCTCCCCCTTATTGTTTATCGTTAAATAATCTTTTTGAGCGTTGGGTGTTTAAGTGCAATGATTTCACTGGCTCACAAGAGCGATAAACGTACATTTGATCCTTGATTCATGACATCATTGAAGTGCATTATCTTGAAATATATTTGCCTACTGATTTTCCTGGTTACTCACTGAGCTTTTAGCTAACCCCAAAACTATTTTATTCCCCTCCACAGGGCTCGTGGCGAAGGAAGGACTTGTATTACTTATTCACGTGACTGGATGGCCTATATTTTCTATAGTTTAGATTTGGAATTCCTCCTGTATAATAGCTGGTATCAAGGATCAGAGTGGCGCAGCGGAAGCGTGGACGCTTCGCTTATGATATGTAATTCTTGGAGAATTTGATATAAATTTTGAGATTTATATTGCATTTTGTTTGAGGTTTGTAGTGAGTGAGTCCCGGCGAGAGTTGGACAGGCGACCCGCCGAACCATGGGGTACGCCCTCGGGAGAAGTGGGGCCGTCACAGGTGGTATCAGAGCTTAGGCTTCCGATCTCTGTAGTGTATCCTAGGCTAAAGTTTAGGATGCCGGACAGTGGGACTCGATTTGATTTGAAAGTTAAGCGATTAAGGGATAAAACCTATAGCTGCGACGTGTGGTCTCTGTACGGAGTAAACCTGAGCCAAGCGGTGTAATGGTTCTAATGTGAAATGTGTAAAGGACTAAGTGCTCTTCGAGAGCGTAAGTTGTGAATTATGAAGTGGTAAGTGCAAGATATGACTTGATTAGTACAAGATGGAATGTCGAGGACGACATTCTTTTAAGGAGGGGAGTTTGTGACTCCCCGAAAGAATGAGTTTGAGAACCCGAAAATTTTTGTATGTTTTCGAGACATTATTTTGTTTCCTCGTTTATAATTTTATGCCTTTCTTCAATATATTAATTTCCTAAACATTTTTATAAGGGAATATAGTTTTCAAATAATTTTCTTGATACAAGTTAGTCCACGTTAATTTTGAAGAGTATTATGAACGTGGGACCCGCTAGTGCGGTAAATGTAATATATTTTTGACAACTTGTTGGAGTTTTGTATTAAGTGATATTATTTTACAAGGTGCTAAGAGATAATTAGATGTTACCTATACGGATTAGTATTGGAGAGACAAAAAGATAAGTTTTAAACCAAAAGGTGACAAGTGTCACCATCCAATTCACCCTTGGACTTTTGACCAAGATATTTATACCTTCTTAAAACTAATTTTGATCAAAATATCTCTTCATTTTAGCTCCTCTTGGCCGACTCTCTCTCTACAAGAAAAGAAAAGAAAACTCTCAACTTGTTTCTTCAATTTCTTGCTTGGATCTCGCAAATCAAACCGATAAAACTTCAAATCACTCCATAAAATCCCTTTGCTAAGTGGTCTTGAGGTAGTTGGTGAAGTGGTTTGAGAAACAAAGGTGCTTAGTTGGCTATTTTCTTGAGGTTCCCAGGTGAGTAGCTAATGGATTCCTTCTTTGGTCTTGCTAATGTCAAATTAATGGTTTGTGTTGGTTAAAGATATGATTTTATGAAAGAATTTATGGATTAAAGTGAAGTTAGCTCAATTTCTGATTTTATTGGAGATTTTTCTGATTTTATATGATGATCATGGTTTAATCATGGTATGATGGCTGGTAATGGTGTAAAAGGAAGCTTGTATATGTTAGTTACGATTGTTTGCAGAAAATTTCGATTTTATGCGGAAATTCCAGATTAGGGTTTTGAATCTGCCCTGTTCTGTCCGGTTTTATTTGAGCATCTTAGAGGCCGAATCAGGCTTAGGTTAAAACATAAAAGTTGTAGAAAATGGTGTTAACTAACTGCCTACAAAATTTCATCTCGATCTGAGTACTGTATCATGTGAAATGACCTAAATACCCTTGACTGTCCATTAACCCTATTCCGCGTCCAGATTTCTGTTTTCGTGGAGTTTCCCATTTTTGACCATGAAATTGCATGATTTGGCTTTGGAGGTCTTCATAAGAAATGTAGGTATATGTCTTGTCTTCAAAACACCATAAGATTCGTTTCAATCCAATAAGTGTAGCCTCAGTTATGGATATTGTTCTGAAAGGTGTATTTGATAGTTTATGATGTTTATGTGGTTAATTTGAGATGAATTGGTGTTGCTTGTAGGATGGAAAAGTTAGGAAATTACGGGGATATGCTGTCCGATCTTTGAAAGCATTTGATTGTTTTGAGTTTGAGTTGAAGGGCTTGGATTTGGGCAATGCAATGATATATGATGGATGGTTTCTGAGCCGTGGAGGTGAATGACCCTAAACTGTTTCCAAAGTTACTTTTGAAATGTTTCTTGCATTATTTCTTCGTTTGCATATCATGTGTGCCGGCATGTGAGTCCATGACATGATTTGGCTTAAATGAGTTCTTGGGGAGTCTTGTGCTGAACACTAACGTCTCCACCACTTTCGTGAGTTCATGACATGATCTGGAGCACCAACGTTGCTCCCCCTTATTGTTTATCGTTAAATAATCTTTTTGAGCGTTGGGTGTTTAAGTGCAATGATTTCACTGGCTCACGAGAGCGATAAACGTACATTTGATCCTTGATTCATGACATCATTGAAGTGCATTATCTTGAAATATATTTGCTCACTGATTTTGCTGGTTACTCACTGAACTTTTAACTCACCCCAAAACTATTTTATTCCCCTCCACAAGGCTCGTGGCGAAGGAAGGACTTGTAATACTTATTCACGTGACTGGATGGCCTATATTTTCTATAGTTTAGATTTGGAATTCCTCCTGTATAATAGCTGGTATGAAGGATCAGAGTGGCACAGCGGAAGCGTGGACGCTTCGCTTATGATATGTAATTCTTGGAGAATTTGATGTAAAATTTGAGATTTATATTGCATTTTGTTTGAGGTTTGTAGTGAGTGAGTCCCGGCGAGAGTTGGGCAGGCGATCCGCCGAACCTTGGGGTACGCCCTAGGGAGAAGTGGGGTCGTCACACCCGACCAAACCCATGCCGGCTCGAGTCTAAGGTCAGCCGATGAGTTTGGGCGTCTCCCAGTTCAGTTGTTTATCGAGGAGATTCACTCCAACGATATGTATACAGTTCAGTAATAGGTCGAGGAGAACATATGCAGCCATAGCATATAATTCAGTTCAGGTAATTCAATTCAATTTAGGCAATTAAATTTCGATTCAGTTAAATGAGAACGAATGTGATAAAGTACACACTCGACTCAGCAGTTATAAATTTTCAGTCCATAAGGAGCAATTCACATAATTGCAACAAAACATGCACATGACACTCACCAATTAAAAACAAGGAAGTAGTGTCCAAGTGAAGGTTTTAGACATACACTGTGAGATCCTCTTGAAGGTCTCCTTGAGTGCCTAAGCAAATAATAATTAACTATCATACACTATCGCTTATAACCCCTAGTTAACAAAGGAGATTGTACACTTGTACAATTTAAGAAAATATCATAAAAAAGAGCCTTAATTACTCGTAAATCGAGACTCAAAGGGTGTTTAATAATGCAAAAAAAAAATTGTTTTTCCTCAAGATTCAAGTCTAAAACAGTCATTTAATACCGAAGGGTAATGAAGAGTTTATAAAAACTCAATTCCCTTCAAGTTTAAAAATTTTAGTTTTGAGGAGCAATTTTTGAAAAATCATATCTTACACTCCGTAGGTTCAAAATTAGAAAACTTGATACCGTTGGAAACTAGTGCCAAAGTGCTAAAAGTTTTTAGAAGATATTTTTCGAAGATTCTAAATGGAATATACTCAAATTTTGGCTTAAACGGACTGACTTGGACTCCCAAGGCAGTTTCAGTCTTAGTTCTCGATAAATTTTGGAAATTCGGCAAAATTCACAGAAAGTGAAGTAGCAACTAAAATTTGTATCTCAATTAGAATTCTAATCAAGGTTTAAAACACAACAAGCAGAACTAGAATCAGAGTTTTGAGCGCCAAGATATAGCAGCTCAAAGTTGGTTAAAAACAAGGATTGCTCGGTCCATTTTTCCAGGTTTGAAAAGTAACTTTGGGATCTTATTTGTATATCAAAACAGTCTTAGAATGTCACCAAAATTGGTACACTTCAACTTCCATATGAGGACTACTCCTCTAATAAATTTCATTTGAAAATTGGCATGGGAAGGTAGTTAACTAAACTACCAAAATTTAAGGAATTTCCAAAACAAATCTGTCTTCTTGCTTCCTTTTTCTTTTTCAAACACTTTGCCCAATGAAATCAACTAAATTCTGGCTTATTTGTGAAAAAAAGGTCTAAGAAACATCTAATATACAGTTGGTAGGTGATTGATATCAGAATTTTCAAAACAACAACTCCCAAGTCAAGCTAGGCCATTCGGCTAGCCAAAATTAGGGTTTTTCAGATTTGGTATAGTTTGGAAATTGGACTATATCTCACTCAATTCAACTTGAAATTGAGCATGGTTGGTGGCATTGGAATCTAGATTCAACAGGCTACAATTCATTAGAAGAAGTCGTTATGAAATTCAGTTTGCAAACAAGAGAAAATAGAGCCACAATTTGTAACTTCTAGTTTCCTCTCAATTGGACTGACATAATAGGGCAGTCGATACACCGTTAGAAAACTACGGATGTCTAGTTTCAAATTCTGCAAATGGCATTGATTTCGATGTCTGAACAAAGAATTATGATCGTTAAAAGTTGCTCTATCTAGCACACCTAGACAGTGTTTTTCCAGATTTGAAGATTTTCGAAATTCCAACTTTTACCCAACCAAATCAAATGATTTTTGGTGAAAACTTTCCACACATCCTATACAACATATTACCATCAGATTCAAGGTCATTTGAGTATCAAAAATTCGAACCAAGTGCACGGAACTAACAAGGCAGAATCCGGCCACTTCCTACGCAAGTTTCCTTCAGTTTTCTTTTCACTCTTCTAACTTATATCCACTTGTTTAACACATAATTCACACCAACAACACTCATAATCACCATATCAGTCTAATATATCTATTGTGGGATTTCATAGAGCCCACTCCAACATTTAAACTCAAACCGCAAAAACTATGAAGTTACAAGTTTCCTAGTAAAATTTAACCAACTAGAACTAAGATTAAGTGACCGGATGATTACCTTCTACTCCTTGGTGTAAAATCAGAAATTTTTGTCCCAAAACTCCTAAGAAAAATCGGGGAGAATGAGGTCCTTCACCAAGGGTAAGTGAATCTCCAAGTGTTTGTGAGTTTGTGTGAGAAATTTGAGTGAAAATGGAAGCTCAAATGAGGTGAAATGAAGAGAGGCTCTTCTTCTTCTTCCCTTGGAAGCTTTGGACGAACAAGAATGAGAGGAGAGAGAAAGTGTGTTCTGATTTCTAAAGTTTCTTGGAGAAGCTTGGTGATTGGTGGTTCAAATTTAAGCAAAAGTCAACTTTGAATAGTGTGCGTACATGCGTATTTCGTGTCCGATTTCTCTCAAGTTCGTTTCACTTGTGCACTAAATATCCAAATGTAATTCCTTTAATACTATAATTATTCACTCTTAGTGTTCTAAAATAAATTTCTAACGGCCTTCAATTAATCGCGCACGTAAAAATGCGAACTTCCGACTAGCGTCCGATAAAGCGCAATTTCTAAGGAATTATTGTAACGATGATATAACTAACTAATACTAGGGTAATTAAGTATAAAATAACTATTTTAGAACCACCAAATAAATAAATCGATAAAATAAATAAATAACAATAAAATAAAAATAAAATACGAGTCTTCACATCCTCTCCCCTTTAAGAGAATTTCGTCCTCAAAATTATACCTTGATTTGAGAATAAGTCTGGATATTTTTCTCAAATTTCTTCTTCAACCTCCCATGTTGCTTCCTCGAGTCCGTGGTTTCTCCATAGAACTTTTACCAATGGAATCCACTTGTTTCTCAATTCTTTCACTTTACAATCTAAAAGCTTAATCGGTTTCTCCTCATAGGTCAGTGCTTCATCAATTTCAATACTCTCTAGTTGTAAAATGTGAGACGGATCCAGATGATATTTCTTAAGTATCGATACATGGAAAATATTGTGGATCTAAGATAAATTTGGTGGCAATTCCAACTTATAGGCCACACTTCCTACACGTTGGATAACCTTATAAGATCCTACAAATCTTGGTTGTGACTTCTTTCCTCTTCCTGCCATCAAACTTGCTTTCAGAGGAGTAATCTTATGGAATACTTGATCTTCAACCGCAAATTCTAAGTCCTTCCATCGGTTATTTGCATAACTCTTCTGACGACTTTGTGCGGTTTTAATCCTCTGGCATACCAACTTCACTTTTTCATTCGCCTCCTCAATCCAAGGCACTATAGTTGAGTCTAAGATTTTTCGTTCACCTATTTCGTCCCAACAAATCGGAGATCAACACTTCCGACCATAAAGTGCTTCATACGAAACCATTTGAATTGAAGAATGAAAACTATTATTATAAGCAAATTCCACCAATGTCAAATACTTATTTCAACTCTCCCCAAAATCCAAAACACAGGTTCTCAACATATCCTCAAGAGTTTGAATCATCCTCTCAGACTGTCCATCGGTTTGGGGATGATAAGCAGTACTAAAATTCAATCTAATCCCCAACACTTCTTGCATCTTTTGCCAGAATCTTGAAACAAACCTAGGGTCTCTATCGGACATAATACTTACAGGTATCCCGTGTAACCTGATAATCTCATCCAAGTATAACTTAGCTAACTTCTCCAATGGGTACTTCATACTAATCAGCAGAAAATGAGCCGATTTGGCCAATCTATCCACTATTACCCAAATGGCATCATGATCTCTTTGTGTCCTAGGTAACCTTGATACAAAATCCATGGTGATGTTTTCCCATTTTCACTCGAGTATCTTTAAAGGTTTCAAAAGTCCTAATGGTTTCTGATGTTCAGCTTTAACCTGTTGACAAATCAAACAGGTCTGGACAAATTGAGCAATTTCCTTTTTCATGCTCTCCCACCAATACAAACTCTTCAAGTCTTGATACATTTTATTCCCTCCAGATTGTACCGTAAATTTCGATTGGTGTGTCTCTTCCAAAATTTCCTTCTTAAACCCTTCATCTTTTGGTACTACTATCCGATTCCGAAACCTCAATATACCATTCATTCCTAAGTTAAAATCCGACTTTTCTCCCTTTTTGACTTTTTCCAACCACTTTTGCACTTCAGAGTCCTTTTCCTGAGTTCCTTTGATACGTTCCAACAAAGTGGAATTCACTACAATATTCCTATGAATTACTTTCCTCGGTTCAAGTCGAGAGTTCCAATAACTAACCTCTTCCAACAAATGCAACTCTTCAATCATCAATCCCGCCACTTGTACTTGACGACTCAAAGCATCGGCCACTACATTGACTTTCCTTGGATGGTACTTTATCATGCAATCATAGTCTTCCAAAAATTTCATCTACCTACATTGTCTCAAATTTAGCTCCTTTTAAGAAAACAAATACTTAAGACTCTTATGGTCAGTGAAAACCTCAAACGTTACTCCATAAAAGTAATACCTCCATTTCTTTAAAGCAAACACTACAACCGCTAACTCCAAATCATGAGTCGAGTAATTTCCTTGGTGCAGTTTTAACTTCCTAGAGGTATACGCTATCACTTTCTCATTTTACATTAAAACACATCCCAAACATTCCTTGGAAGCATCTGTGTACACCACAAAGCTATCCTTCCCATTTGATAGAGTTAACACAGGTGCTCTCGTTAAACGTCTCTTTAGCTTTTGGAAACTTTCTTCACACTTAGGACTCCATATAAACTTTTCACTTTTCTTGGTTAACTCAGTCATGAGTCCAGCAATCCTAGAAAAATCCTTGATGAATCTCCGATAATACCCTACTAATCCTATAAAACTTCGAACTTCAATAGGGTTTTCCGGTTGTTTCCATTTTGAAACAGTTTCAACTTTGGCTGGATCCACTTTGATCCCGTGCTTAGAAATTATATGACCCAAAAATGCCACTTCTTTCAATCAAAATTCACACTTGCTAAATTTAGCATACAACTGATGTTCCCTCAAAGTTTGTAAAATAATTCTCAAATGTTTCTCGTGATCCTCCACAGTCGTAGAGTATACTAGTATATCATCACTGAATACTACCACAAATTGGTCCAGATAAGGTTTAAAGACCCTGTGCATCAAATCCATAAAAGCAGCGGGTGCATTTGTTAGCCCGAACGGTATTACGGCAAACTCAAAGTGTCCATACCTCGAGTTAAAAGCAGTTTTAGGTATATTTTTTTTCAAAATCCTCAACTGGTAGTAATCCTGTCTAAGATCCAAATTGGAGAATACTACTGCTCTTTGTAATTGGTCAAACAATTCATTAATGTGGGGCAATAGGTACTTATTCTTAATAGTGACATCATTTAAGTCTCAGTAATCTATGCACAGTTTTAAACTCCCATCTTTTTTCTTAACAAATAAGACCAGGGCTCCCTACGGTGAATCACTTTCCTTTATAAAATCCCGCTCGAGTAGATCCTGTAATTGCAATTTCAATTCTTTCAATTCAGTTGGAGCCATTCTATATGGCATCTTAGAGATAGGTGCTACTCCCGAAGTCACATCAATCTTAAAGACTATATCTCTTTCTGGGGGTAAAGACTCTAATTCTTCAGAAAAGACATCTGGGTACTCTTTCACTACAAGCATATCCTCTAATTTCACTTTATCATTAGGAGTATTAATAAGAAAAACCAAATATACCTGAGCTCCCTTACTTAACATTTTCCTAACTCTAATCCCTGAGATAAGTGCAAATGAGACTAACCTACCCCTTACATCCAATTTCAAGGTTGCCTCTTCCGGAATGTACAATTCTACTGTTTTCATCTTACAGTTCAATTGAGCATTATAAGAGGCTAACCAGTCCATTCCTAGGATCACATCATACCCCTTAATCGCCAAAACCATTAGATCGGCCAATAATTTTCGTTCCCCAATCTAGATCTCATAATTCTCATATATCAAGTTAGCGATTAAACTTTCATCCCCAGTAGGTGTCCTAACCTCTAAATCAGAAGGTAATTTAATTGGTTTTAAGTCTATTCCACCCATGAAATTAGGGTTTACAAAAGAATGTGTTGCACTCGGATCAATTAAAACCTTAGCTAAACGGTCAAAAATAGGGATCGTACTTTCAATCACCTCAGTCGCATCGGGGATCTATCGGTAGTCCAATGCGTAAACCCTAGCAGGTATATTTGGTCAACTCGCTCCAATAGTAGTCTGCTTAGAGGTTAACTTTTCTAGCCTTTGAGTGTTACCTCCTATCTTCACCTTACTTGGACAAGTCGCAAACTGGTGCTCGGCACTACCACAGAACAAACACTTTTCCGACTTCCTCCAACACTCATTCTCCGAATGATTTGGTTTACCACAGTAACTACAATTAACTTGAGGCGTCACTGTCGAACCACTAGAAGGCACTCCTCTCGCTTGAACTAGCCCACTGCGACCTCCTCTGGATAAAACTCCCCTTGAAATTCCAGCAATCCTTACTCCTCCCATTCCTCTTCCCATCTTGGAAGGTGGGGTACTTTTACCAGCCTGTCCAGAAGTATAGCTGGAAAAGTTCCTTTTCTTATTGTGGAAGTCCCTAACTTGCATTCTTGCACTCTCCACTCTTTGCGCTTTCTCTAGAGTCTCAGTAAATATAGAGATTTGGACCTAAGCCAAGCCCTCCTGGATTTCTACATTAAGCCCTTGTACAAAACGTCTTATCCTTTTCCTTTCATTGATCACCAATTCAGGAGCATACTTAGAAAGCTTTCCTTTTATACTCAGCTACACTAAGAGTTCCTTGTTTCAACTTTATAAACTCATCCTCCCGTTTCTCTTGGATTAGCGGCGGAAGGAACTTCTAATTAAACTCCCCCGTGAATTTCTCCCAAGTCCAAGGGGTTTGGGCTCTCTCCCACTTTTCCTTTATCACGTCCCACCAGGCACGTGCTACTCCCTTAAATTGGAAAGCAGCAAAATTCACTCGCCTATTTTCGATATAGTCTAAGGCAGCGAATATGTTAGTCATCCTCTCCAACCAATTCTCCACTACTTCAGGATCAGATTCACCAGTGAACTTAGGCGGGTTAAATTTTAGGAGCTTCTCCAGGGCTCTATCTTCCCCTCTTTTGTGACGCCCCGAAAATTATGAGTGTGAGAACCCGAAAATTTTCTAATTTTGAAGGGTTTATTTTATTTAATCGCCCGCCTTTTCTACATTTTCTTTATTAGAAAATGTTCCCCAGATAAAGTTTATGAGCAACGATAGTTTGAAAATGATTTTTCTAGTATCGGTTAGTTTTTGAGAAATTAAGAGCGTATTTTGAACGTGAGACCCGCAAGTGCGGTAAATGCATTATATTTTTGACAACTTGTTGAAATTTTGTATTAAGTGATATTATTTTACAAAGTGTTAAGATATTTGTATTGGAGAGACAAAAAGATAAGTTTTAAACCTAAAGGTGACAAGTGTCACTATCTAATTTAATCTTGGACTTTGACCATTTGACTTTACCTTTACCTTTACCAAATAAATACAAAAAAATTGATCAAAATAAGCTTCATTTTGCAAGCTTCTTGGCCGAATGTTCTTGCTCAAGAAAGAAAGAAAAGCTCTCAATTTCTTCCTTCTATTTCTTGCTCAATCTTCAAATCCAACCAATAAAACTCCAAATCATTCCATAAAATCTCTTTGCTAAGTGGTCTTGAGGTGTTTTGTGGAGTTGTTTGGAAAGCTAAGGTGTTTTGTTGCTCTATCTCTTGTATGGCTTAGGTGAGTTGTGAAGAACCACTCTCCTCCCTTAATTGATGTTCAATTCATGATTGGAGGTGGTATAAGATGCACTTTTATGGATTATTTCTTGATTTGTGGATGAAGTGATGAAGTTTTATTATTTTTGGGGATTTTCTGTTTTAATATAAGCATGATTGTGTGGTTATCTATGATGATTGGAAATGGTATATAATGACTCTAGGAGGTGAAAAAAGTGATTAATTGCAACCAATTTCTGGTTTGGAAGAAATTTCAGAAAACTAGGGTTCTTGAAGGAGCATTCTGTCTGAATTTTTAGGTCCTAGTTAGAGGCCGAATTGGCCTTGTCTTAAAACATAAAAGTTTTAGGGAATGACATTTTAGAGGTGCCTACAAAATTTCAGGTCAATCAGAGTAGCGTAGAGTGAGAAAAGTCAAAATTACTATTGTTGTTCTGGTTTTACCCGAATGTAAGAATTGCGCCTGTAATTGGTTGTTTTGGCTGGAATTGCTTCCGAATTGGTTGTTGAGGTCTTCTGATGAAATTTAGACCTGTTTCTTAGATTTCATATGGTTTTGGAATTTCTAGATTTGGACTTGGAGAGCCTGAGTTATGATGTTTCCGCTAGAATGCGTTCTGTGAATTTGTTTTTGTGATTCTGGTATAGTATCTTGCATTTTTGACCTGGTTACACTCGAAACTGGGTTGAGTGAACTTCTTCAATATTGTATCCCTGTCTCTTAGCTTCGAAACAGTGGGTCTTTTACCTTCATCCGACAATCGTAGCACCTTTGGTACCATTACCGCAAAATGACGTCAAAACTGTTTTTCTGGTTTTGAGCTTAACTTTCATTTCCGAACTTTTCCCTAGTTTGACTTGTACTAGTACTACTTGGAGCTTGCTGAATGGCTATTGGATGAACTTGTTGTTGTATGTGTACCTTTGGGATTGGCTGAGGAAATAATGAAGCCATGATGGCTGGAAAAATTAGCAAATTCAGGGGAAGTGTTGTCCGAACTTTGAAGGGACTTGTTTGCATTGAGTTTGTGATCTAAGATTTGGATTTGAGCAAGGCAATGTTATATGATGGATGATTTCTGAGCCATTGAGGTGAGTGACCTCAAACTATTTCTAAAGTTATTTATGAACCGTTTCCTGCATTATTTCCTTTTGAACTGTTTTCAGAGTTACTTTTGAACTGTTTTCTTGCATTATTTACTTTTTGAACTGTTTTCTTGCATATCATGCGTGCTTGCATGTGAGTGTTCCTGGGTTGCTATATTCCTTGACTTATTGGCTTGTTATGATTGATTGATAATGTGTTAAGTGCATTCAATGATTGATAGAACGAGTTTTCTAGGCGAGTGTGTACTTTATCGCACTCGACCTAAATAAATGTGAAAGTTTCAATGATTAAATGCTAGTTGCGCATGAATGTAAGCCGTTTGGCTGAATTGGGCCCTGCCCTTCGTTACCGATCGACTCGAGCCAGAAGCGGACTCGGTCGGGCGATATGGTGACCCTGGGTGAATTTGGTATACTCGAGTATTACCTTGTAGTCCGGCTACGTCCGGATGGATAGAGTCCGGCCAATGGTCGGATGGGTAGAGTCCGGCCAATGGTCGGATGGGTGGAGTCCGGCCAACGTCCGGAAAAGGGATGAACGAACAAAAGGATGAACGAGGGATTCTACTTACAAAAATATATTTTTAAATGATTGGAGGAATAAGGGGAAATGTTAAGGGATCACACGAACAAACAAATAGCTCCATGTGGGCCCGTATCCTTTTAATGAATGTTGCTATCGCTTTCCATTGTAAATGTTTCTTGAATTATTGATACTCCATCATTGATTTATGACATCATTAATCTATAACATTATTGAAATGAACTATTGTGAAACCGATTTGATTACTGATTTTACTGGTTACTCGCTGAGCTTCTAACTCACCCCAAAAAAATGTTTTATTCCCCTCCACAGGGCTCGAGGCGAAGGAAGGACTTGTAGTACTTGTGCACGTGACTGGATGGCCTATGTGTTGTACAATTTGGATTTGGAATCATTTTATGTATAGTTTGGGGAATTATTTCCGCTTGGGGAATTAGTTTCCACTGCATTTGTGACATGTAATTATTGGAGACTGTGATGTATTTTTGAGATTTATATTGTAATTCATTTGAGGATTGTAGTGAACGACTGAGTCCCGGCGAGAGATGGGCAGGCGGCCAGCCGAACCCTCTGGTTCGCCTTAGGGGGAGGTGGGGCTGTCACATCTGTCCTGTCCCCCAAGTTGGTTAAGTGGTCCTGGACCCTGTCTCTCAGCTAACTGTTCAAGGCTATTAGACATCCTATTAATGGCAGTAGCCACTTGGTTATCCTCTACATTGTCTTGTCCTTAGGTCGGTCCAATTGCCGATCCCTGGTCATCCCGTGAGGTTAGGTTTATCTAGTCCCTCTCCCACGACCTCGACCACTCCTTCGTCCTTCCATTATCCTAGTTGTACCTAGTGTAAGAAATAAATCAATTACGCGAGGAAATGTTGAAAACAAGATCCAATCACAAAAACATTGAAAATAACAATAATTTACATACATTAACACTTTAAAATCCATACAATTAGCAAGTCATGGGGTAGTACAAAAATATAGCACACAGGCGCCACAAAAGTACTTTTAGTCTTATATGATTAAAGTCAAGTCAAGTGCCTCAAAAGTAGGCCGCACAATTAAACAAAAATACAATGGCCTTGACACTAGCATCACCCCAACTAATCTTAACTACATCAGTCAAAAGTCTATCACTCTGGATCTAATCCACAGTAGGGCTATCAGGTGAAATCTCCTCCTCAGGATCCTCCTCCTAGGCCAGACTCTAAACAATGTCCATCACCTCCTCAATCAGCATAGTAGTATCTGCCAGGATCCCAGAAGCTCGATTCCGGACCTCCTCACCTATTCTAGTCAGACAGGCTTTAATCCTCCGAACCTCATCATGCGCAGTCTCAGTCCTAGCCACCTCGCCTACTACCAGTCCCTCCAGCTCGGCAATCCTATCACTCTGAGCATTCACCATAAGGCTTAGCTCCTCTACCTCCTGAAGTAGAGCTCTATTGGCATTCACTAATTGACGTCGCTCATCATCAATGGCAAACACGAGGTTATTTGGGTAGGCGTGCGTCGCCCTACAGATGCATCGAGGATACCTAGTGGAAGGTGAGTAGCGCACACGAGCTCCTCCATCCTGTGCCTGATAGTAAATAGACCTAAGGAGCTCCACGTGGCCATTAGCATAACCGTTACCATTAGCTGCAGGTTCCGCGTTTCCATTCTCCATCCCTACAAAACAACCACAATTTCCAAATTAGAAACTTAAAGTCGCTATCTCGCTCAAATATCACTTAGGGTATGACTAAGTCATCTCATCTCAATTCGTAAGGGTAAAGTCCCTAATATATCTCCCAAATAGATCTCTAACCTTGCGCTCTGATACCAACTGTGACGCCCTCACTTCTCCCTAAGGCGAACCAAAGGGTATCGGCGGAATATCTGCCCAACTCTCGCTAGGACACGGTACAATTCCAATCCAAACTTACAGTCTAATGCTAACAATGAAAGTTAGAGTAAAGACAAGAAGTCAATTCATACATAAATTCCATCTTACATCACGAATTCAAGATACAGTCACTTTTCCCCAACTTCCAAGATTGTCTAGTCAATTACAATCAAAATTCTAATACAAAAGTGCCTCAAGTCGGTGGTTCCTTACTACTTCTATTCTAGTTCCTATTAAGGAAAACAAACTAATGGGGTGAGCCAATACTCAGTGAGGTCAAGAAACACACATGCAAGCACATAGTTCAAGTAACAGTAATAATCAGTAAGTAAAACCATAACGTTCAAGTAAATAACATTTCAAGCAGGTAAAAGTAAACAGAAACAATTCAAGGATATGGTAACTCTAAGAACTAATTTCCAGTTGTTTTGCCAACCTCGATTGGATACCTTCCTGCGATGACACTCTGTCAACCGGGATAGTATTTTAAGTCCGTAGATCTCCACTTACTTCACAGTTCCGTCTACCATACACCCCTACCAGGCTCGAACTGTTATAAAGGCACTACTACATGAGTAGACCAAGCAAGATCTCTCAATAGATCAAGCTTTCAGTTATCTCATGGCTCACTAAGGTTTCCGACTAAGTCCATGCCGGCTAGAGTCCAAGGTCGGCCGATGAATTCGGGCGTCCCCCAGTTCAGTTGTATATCGAGGACATTTACTCCAACGATATGTATACAGTTTAGTAATTGGTCAAGGAGATTCACTCCAATGATATATGCAGCCATAGCATATAATTCAGTTCAATTCAGTTCAGGTAATTCAATTCAATTCAGGCAATTAAATTTCGATTCAGTTAAATAAGAACGAGTGCGATAAAGTACACACTCGACTCAGCAGTTATAAATTTTCAGTCCATAATCAGCAATTCACATAATTGCAATAAAACATGCACTTAACACTCACCAATTAAAAACAAGGAAGTAGTGTCCAAGTGAGGGTTTTAGGCGTCCACTGTGAGATCCTCTTGAAGGTCTCCTTGCGTGCCTAAGCAAATAATAATTAACTATCATACACTATCGCTTATAATCCCTAGTTAACAAAGGAGATTGTACACTTGTACAATTTAAGAAAATATCATGAAAAAGAGCCTTAATTACTCGTAAATCGAGACTCAAAAGAGTGTTTAATAATGCAAAGAAAACTGTTTTCCCTCAAGATTCAAGTCTAAAATAGTCACTTAATACCGAAGGGTAATGAAGAGTTTCTAAAAACTCAATTCCCTTCAAGTTCAAAAATTTCAGTTTTGAGGAGCAATTTTTGAAAAATCATATCTTACACTCCGTAGGTTCAAAATTGGAAAACTTGGTACTGTTAGAAACTAGTGCCAAAGTGCTAAATGTTTTTAGAAGATACTTTTCTAAGATTCTAAATGGAATATACTCAAATTTTGGCTTAAACGGGCTGATTTGGACTCCCAAGGCAGTTTTAGTCTTAGTTTTCGATAAATTTTGGAAATTTGGCAAAATTCATAAAAAGTGAACTAACCTATGAAATTTGTACCTCAATTAGAATTCCAATCAAGGTTTAAAACAAAACAAGTAGAACTAGAATCGGATTTTTGAGCGCCCAGATATAGCAGCTCAAAGTTGGTTATAAACAAGGACTGCTCGGTCCATTTTTCTAGGTTTGAAAGGTAACTTTGGGATCTTATTTGTATATCAAAAAAGTCTTAGAATGTCATCAAAATTGGTACGCTTCAACTTCCATATGAGCACTACTCCTCTAACAAAATTCATTTGAAAATTCGCATGGAAAGGTAGTTAACTAAACTACCAAAGTTTAAGGAATTCCCAAGACAAATCTGTCTTCTTGCTTTCTTTTTCTTTTTCAAACATTTTACCCAATGAAATCAACTAAATTCTGGCTTATTTGTGAAACAAAGATCTAAAAAACATCTAATATACAGTTGGTAGGTGATTGATATCAGAATTTTCAAAACAACAAGTCCCAAGTCAAGCTAGGCCATTAGGCTAGCCAAAAGTAGGGTTTTCTAGATTTGGTACAGTTTGGGAATTGGACTATATCTCACTCAATTCAACATGAAATTGAGCATGGTTGGTGGCTTGGAAACTAGATTCAACAGGCTACAATTCATCAGAAGAAGTCGTTATGAAATTCAGTTTACAAACAAGAGAAAATAGAGTCACAAGTTGTAGCTTCTAGTTTCCTCTCAGTTGGACTGACAGAACAGGGCAGTCGAATTTGATCAATCACTACAGATGAATCACTTCGAATTAAAAGATACATATACACCGTTAGAAAACTACGGATGTCTAGTTTCAAATTCTGCAAACGGCACTTGATTTCGACGTCTGAGCAGAGAGTTATGATCGTTCAAAGTTACTCTATCTAGCACACCAGGACAGTGTTTTCTAGATTTGAAGATTTCCGAAATTCCAACTTTTATCCAACCAAATCAAATGATTTTTGGTGAAAACTTTTCACACATCCTATACAACATATTTACATCAAATTCAAGGTCATTTGAGCATCAAAAATTTGAACCAAGTGCATGGAACTAACAGGGCAGAATTCAGCCACTTCCTACGCAACTTTCCATTGTTTTTTTTTCACTCTATTAACTTATATCCACTTGTTTAACACATAATTGACACCAACAACACTCATAATCACCATATCAGTCTAACATATCCATTGTGGGATTTCATAGAGCCCACTCCAACATTTAAACTCAAACCACAATAATAACCATGAAGCTGCAAGCTTCCTAGCAAAATTTAACCAACTAGAACTAAGATTAAGTGACCGGATGATTACCTTCTACTCCTTGGTGTAAAATCAGAAATTTTTGTCCCAAAACTCCTAAGAAAAATCGGGGAGAATGAGGTCCTTCACCAAGGGTAAGTGAATCGCCAAGTGTTTGTGAGTTTGTGTGAGAAATTTGAGTGAAAATGGAAGCTCAAATTAGGTAAAATGAAGAGAGGCTCTTCTTCTTCTTCCCTTGGAAGCTTTGGCTGAACAAGAATGAGAGGAGAGAGAGAGTGTTCTGATTTCTAAAGTTTCTTGGAGAAGCTTGGTGATTGCTGGTTCAAATTTGAGCAAAAGTCAACTTTGAATAGTGTGCGCACACGCGCGTTTCGTGTCCGATTTCTTTCGGGTTCGTTTTACTTGTGCATTAAACCTCCAAATGTAATTTCTTTAATACTATAATTATTTACTCTTAGTAGTCTAAAATAAATTTCTAAAGTCCTTTAATTAGTCGCGCGCGTGAAAACACAAACTTCCGACTCGCGCGCGATAAAGCGCAATTTCTAAGGAATTCTTGTAACGATGATGTAACTAACTAATACTAGGGTAATTAAGCATAAAATAACTATTTTAGAACCACCAAATAAATAAATTGATAAAATAAATAAATAACAATAAAATAAAAATAAAATACGAGTCCTCACATCCTATCCATTGGAGTCGATGATAATGAGTTGTTGGATACATGCTTATGACAAATGAGACGTGACTTGGAATGTGTGCGTTGAATCATGTTAGTGGCCAATCTAGGTAGAAGACATATTTTATGGCTCGCATTCATCTAAACATTCCCAATATGCTCCATTGCAAGCAAGAGCTCAATTTGAGGAGAAATCATCTTCAAGAGAGAGGGAATGATGTAAATTCCGTTACCGCCAAAGGCTCGAGTGTTATCTATCTTCACATCCTTAAGGGTTATGAGTCACGAGTTCTAGCAACTTGTTCAAGAGGACCTTTAAATGTGCAAACAGCATTAATTCATGCAAAATGAGGGGTTCAACAGGGATTTGTATTCACTTGGAAAAAGATCATCCAAAACACCTATTTGGGTGCGTAAAGTTGTATGGATGAATGCTTAAAAGAGATGTTTAGAAGGTGTGAAGAAGAAAATTTTATTCAAAACATCCTTATCAGATTCACAGTGTGTTCCACAACCCTTCACAAGGCCATTCTAGTGGACATCTAATGCAAGCTCTGCCTTTAAATTCAATACCGGTCTTTATCGGACCAATTAGAGTTTTTGTGTTTTCCTATCCTTTTTTAAAATTTTTTTAGTTAGTTGATTGTTAGTTTTGTTAGTTATCATGTTTTCAATAAATCAATCAACTTTGTTAGTTTTTGGGCACTTGTTTTGTCATTAGTTAGAATAAGTGATGTAATCTATGTCTAATTGTGACGCCCCCACTTCTTCCTAAGGCGAACCAAAGGGTATCCGCGGGAAGTCTGCCCAACTCTCGCTAGGACTTGGTACAATTCCCGTTCAAGCTTAATACAATAGTTTCTAAAATGACAAGACAAAGTAAAGAAGTGCGGAAAACTTCTATAAATATTATCCTTTCTTACACCACAAGTTCATGATACATAAGTTATCCAATCCTTATATTAGGATCCCCAAAAGATACATCAATCCCCAAAATATACAACAACCAAAAGTCTAGTCAATTACATTTGAAACCCTAATACAAAAGTACATCCAAAGGGTTCCACCAAGTTTCACTCCGTCCATTCCTGTTAAGGAAAACAAATCTACGGGATGAGCGATTGCTCGTGAGGCCAAGAATACACATGCAATCACGTTGTCCAAGTAACAATCCCAATTAACGAGTAAAGCAATAATATTCGAGTAAATGACAATTCGAGCAAGAAAAGGTAAACAGGAACAATTCAAGGATATAGGATCTCTCAGGAGCTATTTTTCACTTGCACGATCAAGAACCTCCACGAGTTAATACTCCGTCAATCGGGTAGGTTATAATCTGTGGGATCTCACTTATCATGTCCCCGTTCACCATTACATACCCTTTGCACCGGACCCGCTTGTCATTTGTTTGAGACGATACTGCTCGAGTATGCCAAGCAAGACCTCTCACTAGGTCGAGCTTACGTTTTCTTATGGTTCACCAAGGAGTCCGACCAAGCTCCTGTCGGCTCGAGTCCAAGGTTGGCCAGTGAGAGTTGGGCGTTCCCCATTTAACATTTATGAGTCGAGGAGATTCACTTCAACGACTTATGCAGCCATAGCATAAATAATCACTTAAACACTTCACTTATTTCAGTTAACGAGTCACTTCAAGCAATTCAAGCATTTCATGTCAAATAATTCAAGTACACTTCACTTAAATGAGAACAAGTGCGATAAAGTACACACTCGACTCAGCATTTCCAAAATTTTTGATATGAATAGCATTTAACATGTATCACGTGTTTCACACACTTGACACTCACCAATCACAAAAGAAACAAGTGAGCAATGTCCACTCGAGAGTTCAGACGTCCACCGTGGGATCCTCTTGAAGGTCCTCTTAAATGCTTGAGCAATTAATAATAAACTATTATACACTATCACTTAAAACCTCTAATTATCGAAAAAGATTGTACAAGTGTACAATCTAAGGAGATGTGGCGAAAATGAGCCTTAATTACTCGTGAATCGAGACTCAAAAGTGGGGTTTTAGTAATACAAGAAAATCTTATTTTCATCTTTAAGATCAAGTATAAAATGATCCAGCGATATCGAAGGAAAATGGAGAGTTCTAAAAACTCAATTTTCTTAATTTTGAAAATTTCAGATTTGATAAGCAATCTTTGAAAAATCGTATCTCACTCTCTGTAGGTCCAAAATTGGAAAACTTGATACCGTTGGAAACTACTTCCAAAGTACTAAAAGTTACTAGAAGATACTTTTCCATGATTCAAAATAGAAGACATTCAAATTTCAGCTTAAAGTTGCCGTTTTGGCTATCAAGACAGTTTTGGGGTTAGTTTTTGGCCAACTTTGAAAATTCGAAAAAATTTACAAAATCCGATCTAGCCTCTAAAATTTGAAACTCAAATAGAGTTACAATCAAAGTTTAAAACACAATAAGTGGAACAAGAATCAGAATTTGGAGCACCAAAATATAGCGGCTCAAAGTTACTGAAATTTCCTCATTGAACAGGGATGTTCCAGATTTGAAGCATGAACTTTGAGGCTTTAGTTGGGTATCAAAATGGACTCAGAATGGCACCAAATTTAGCAGTATTACACTACCATATAAGGGCTACTCCTCTGTCGAATTCATATAAAAATTCGTACAGAAAGTCAGTTAACAAAGACACTAAAGTTTTCAAGAATTTCTAAGGCAAATCTGCCTTGTACTTCAATTTTCCTTTTCTCAAGCATTTGGCCAACAACCGCATTTCAAACATGGTTCATTTGTGAAGACAATGTCTAAGAAACATTCAAAATATGTTTGATAGGTGATTAACACCAAGGGTTTCAAAATAACAAGTCCCAATTAAAAATGAGCCATTGGCTAGCCCAAAATTAGGGTTTTCAATCACTAACGCAGTTCTGAAATTCGGCCACAACTCACTCAATTCAACTTGGAATTGGGTGTGGTTGGTGGCATTGGAAACTACATTTATAGGGATAAAATTTCTCATAGGAATCATTTTGAAATTCTATCCATAACTAGCTCAAATTCAAGCAACAAGTTCTAGCACATAACAGGCTTTCTAACACAGCCGAGAAACAGGGCAGGTGACTTTAAAAGGATGGTACGGTTCACGCAAGTGGAATCAGGGGATACATTTTATACCATTGGAAAATTGGAAATGTCTAGTTTCTAATGCCACAAACGGCACTTGATTTTGACGTCGGAGCAAAGAGTTATGGTCGATTCAAAATTACTGCCAGAGCAACTCTGGACAGTTTTCCAGCCATGAAACCATTTCGAAATTTAAACATTTATCCAACCAAATCAAGTGATTTTTGGTGAAAATTTATCACACAACCTATACAACATATCTACATCAAAATCAAGTCAATTTAACCACAAAAAATCGCACCAAGGAGCTCGGCAAAGACAGGGCAGATTCGGCCCTTCAACATGCAACACTTTCTTTGATTTCCTTTTCACTTTTACCACTTAGCTCTACTAGATTAACACTTAATCAGTACAATTAACATCCAATCTCATCAAATCAGATCATCAAATCCATTGTGGGATTTCATAGAGCCCACTCACAAGATTTCCAACAATCCAAAGCTACCCACATGAAGCTACAAACTTCTAAGTGCAATATAACTTATATAAACTAAAATTTGAAGAGTGGATGATCATATACCTCCTTAGATGTTAAGACTAGAGATTTTTGGTCCTTTGAAACTCAATAAAACCATGGAAATAAAGCTCTTCTCCTAGCCCAAGATGATCTCCAAGTGATTTTGAGTGTGTGGTAGAAATTTGAGATGATTTGGTGTAAGTTTGAGTGAGATGAGATGAAGAAATTTTTGGGTCTTCTTCCTTCTTGTTGGTTGGCTGCTTGAGGGTGTGAGAGGGAGTGAAATCTGATGTCGCTAGCTTCTAAAGGAAGCTTAAGAGTTTGTGGCCCAAAATTACTCCAAGTCAACTAAAATAATAATGCGCGTGCGCGCGCGTTTAGTGCTCGTTTCCTCTCGGGTTTGTTTCACTTGTGCCCTAAACCTTTAATGCACTTCCATTCATACTATTATTATTCACTCTTAATAATCTAAAAATAAGGGTCTAATATCCCTCAAATAATTGCGCGTGCGAAAACGCGTATTTCCAATTTGTGCGCGATAAAGCGAAATTTCTAAGGAATTCTTATAACGATGGCATAACTATCTAGTACTTGAGTACCTCATCATAAAAATACCTATTTTAAGACTAATGTTTAGGTCTTCATTTTCCAAGCTCATTGTACCCTCGAATCGATTATTATCTCCAAACGCGCATTCACTATTCTCACTAAACGAGTTTTTATAAATTAAATTTGGTAACAAGTCATTTTAAAAATACATGTAAGCCATAGTTCCATGTAATTGGGTCTAAAAATGTTGGAATAAAATATTCGGAGCAAACGAGCATTTAAATATTTAAACAAGCTAGAAATAGGGATTTAAAATAAGTAAATTTTGCGAGTCCTCACACTAATTCAAATTTCTTGATGAGTTAATTGGTTCCCAGTCCAATTTGGATTCGGGTTAGTTTATGTTTTGTAGCATATAAATTGGTCTTATTCTTAGTTGTAATAGAAAGCATATTTTGAAGAATAAAATTTGAGAGTTTTCTTTTGGTTCCTTGTAAACTATCCTTGAATATGCCTTGAGTATGTCTTGACATCTTCAACTCGAGTTATCAATCAAAAATCGCACTTGATTGTGGCTTTTTCTATCTCATATCAAGGTTCTTCAATTATTCTTTCATGTCGAGTTGAGATAACATCAAGGTTCGGGTGTCATTGTCCTCAATGAGATTTGTATCATTGTCAACAACATTTTCCAAGACATACATCTCTCAATGCAATTAAAATGTACGATCATTGTCATTGGGTTCACCTAGAACAGTGCAGGTCGAAAATGAGAGCTTATTTTGGTTGTGGACAGTCGGCTATAAAGTAAGGAATTACCCAAATCCAAAACAAGGTGGAAGCAAAAACAAGCCTGGAAGCAGTTCAAATCCTAGTTCAAGCTAATCTAATCCAATTTCTAAAGTATTCGCTTTGACCCAGCAACATATAGAAGGTGTTGAGGATATTGTGATAGGTATGGTGATGATTAACTCTCTTTTAGCTTATCTATTATTTGATTGAAAAGCTTGTAATTCTTTTGTTTTAAAGAAATTTGCATGAGAACTAAATATTAAACCATGTTTCTTGGATGATCCCTATTGTGTAGCTACTCCTTGGGGAAAAAGTTTTAATTTCTAACCTTATGTATGAGGATTGTACTTTAGATTTGGATGGAAAAGAGTTTAAGGCAAATTTAGTGCAAGTAAATATGGATTAGCCACTATACATGCTCAAATGCAACATTCAATCTCCGCCCCGTATGCTCAAGAGACTCTATCCAAATCCTTTGCACATAGTGATCGTAATAAATCTTCACCCAATCCTTGATCAGGTCGAGAAGATCCTCTCAGTACAATTCCATGAATGCCATGCCTTCGACAATAACAGCAACGATAACTAGATGCATCCCAACGAATATATGGAACCGCAAATCTCAATGTTATCAAATCCAATTGAGCAAGTATTCAATTGGCATCCATCGTTGAATGAATGACATGAGGCATTAATCGAAATAGTCAACTAATTATTCATCTCAAATCACCACCATTAGGCCTACTCCAAATGTACCAATGTCCATAATAGGCTTGTATACATGTGGGACCTATATGCATGAACGTGCCATGTACAGTGGCTAATCCTTAAAAAACGTTGCTAAGCCAAGAGCACCGTGCGGACCCTAACCAGCTCTTAAACTTAGTTTAATTTAATTTTACTTGAAATCCACTATCGGATGCATGACACGTGGCAAGATCTTACATATACCAATAAGCAACGTGGGTCTCAGTATTACTATGGGGGCCCACGATCCACTATAATAAATGTAACGCCCCCACTTCTCCCAAGGGCAAACCCAACGGTATTGTTGGGACGCCTGCTTAACTCTCGCCAGGATTCGATATAATTTCAATTCAAGCTTAAGGATAAATGACCGAATAATAAAAGTCGAAGGTATAAAGAAAAGTCGCTTCCTTAATAAGTATTCAATTCTTACACTTCAAGATACCAAGTACATCACTTTCCCCAAAATATACAACTTTTAAAAGTCATCTAATCAATTACATTCAAAACCCTAATCAAAAGTGCCTCAAGTCGGCTTCTCCATAATTCTTTCTATTCCGGCTCCTGTTAAGAAAAACAAATCTAATGGGGTGAGCGAATGCTCGTGAGGCCAAGAAACACACATGCAAACACGTAGTCAAGTAGCAATAGCACTTATACGAGAAATAAAGCTATAACATTCAAGTAATTCACAATTAACAATAAAACACACTTGATAAGGATACGGGAGCTCTCAGGAGCTATATTCCACTTGCTTTGCCAAGGCTCAATCAAATACTTCCCCGTGATGACACTCCGTCAACCGGGTGGGTATTAAGTCCGTAGAACTTCACTTACTCTTCCTCGTTCACCGTTACACCCCCTGCTCCGGGCCCGCACTTCTTTTATATAAGGCAATACTATTCGAATATGCCAAGCGAGATCTCTCCAATAGATCAAGCTTATAAAATTTTCTCATGGCTCACCAAGCTTCATGATCAAGCCCATGTCGGCTTGAGTCGCAAGGTCGGCCGATGAGTTTGGGCTTCCCCTACTATTATAAATTTAAGTCGAGGAGATTCACTCCAATCGACATATGCAACCATAGCATAATTAACTATTGCAACACTTCACTTAGCAATTCACTTCATACAATTCAAATATAATTCACTTAAGAGAGAACGAGTGCGATAAAGTACACACTCGACTAGACACTTTTAAAATACTCAATTAATGGGAACAAATAAGCACGTAGCAACATTTCATACACTTGATACTCACCAAGTCAAAAAGTGAGTAATTGAACAAGTAAGTCTTCAGGCGTCCGCTTTGAGATTCTCTTGAAGATCCCCTTGAGCGCTTGAGCAAATAAAAATTGACTATGACTGATTATTACTTACAAACTCTTTGCTAACAAGGAAGAATGTACACTTGCAATACTAAAACAATATCATGAAAGAGAATCTTAATCACTCAAAATTCGAGGTTCAAAAGTGAGGAGTCAAAGCCCCAAGAGAGACTAGCCTCTTCCATGAAATCGAGTTTAAAACAGTTTATCAATATCAAGAAAGAGTAACGAGTTCTCAAAACTCATTTCTTAAGAAATTGGAAAATTTCAGCTTTAAGTGACAAACTTGGAAAAATCAAATCTTGAGTTTGACATGTCCAAAATGGAAAATTGTAATCGTTGGAAACTGGGTTCGGAGTATTAAAAGTTCATAGAAGACATTTTTCCAAGATTCTAAATGAAAAACACTCATTTTTCAACTCAAAACTTCAGTTCCAATAGGACAGGTTTGAACCAGTCTTGGTTTTGCAGTCATCTTTGGAAATTCGCCATAATTCACAGAAAGTGAATCAGTCCTTGAAATTCATAACAAAATAAGAGTTCCAAACAATGTTTCAAGCACGACAAATGGAACTAAATTTAGAGTTTTGATCATCAAGATATAGAGTTAAAGTCAGATGACTTTGGTACACGGATAAAAAATTTCCAGATTTGAAGAGCAAATTTTGGGACATTATTTGAGTATTGAAATGGTATTAAAATTACACCAAATTTGGCACACTTAAACTTCCATAGCTCTCTGTCAAATTTCACACAAAAACTCACGTGGGAAGGCAGATAACAAAACTATGAAAGTTTAGGAAATTCTCAAGGTTAATCTGTCACTCATGCTTTTCTTTCTTTTCCAAACATTTTGCACAATGAAATCAGCCCCAAATCGATCCATTTTTGAAACCAAGGTCGTATAAACATTTAATAAGCAATTTACAAGTAATTGACATCCAGATTTTTGAGACAAAACATTCCAAAACAACTCTGACCATTCGG
Source organism: Coffea arabica (assembly GCF_036785885.1). NCBI lineage: Eukaryota > Viridiplantae > Streptophyta > Magnoliopsida > Gentianales > Rubiaceae > Coffea > Coffea arabica. Next base: position 16,627,715 of record NC_092318.1, on the reverse strand, counting down.
CCAACAGGGAGGGGAAAAGCTTTCCAGTTTCCCAATTTTGTTGCACTTTCGAAATCAGACCACATCTCACTCAATACAAGCTCAAATTGGGAATGGTTGGTGGCGTTGGAAACTAGGTTCAAAATGCTACATTTCATCAGGAGAAACAAAATCAGTTTACAAGTGAGAGAAAATAGAGCCACAAGATGTAGCTTCTCCATTCCTCTCGGACAGATAATCAAAACAGGACAGTCAAATTTGTTGAATCACTACGGTTCACTCAGTTCAAACCAGCAAGTGAATTTTATACCGTTAGAAAGCTATGAATGTCTAGTTTTGAATGCCACTAGTAGCACTCAATTTTGAATTTTACAAAGAGGTACTATTTGGCTGTCCAGATTACCATTTCTGGATATCTTTCTTTTCAAAAACTCTAGTTTTGAGCAACTAATTGAAACGATTTTTGGTAGACACTTTGTACACACAATATACAACATATATCACTCAATTTCACGACCATACAAGCCCTAAAAATTTGAATTAAAACAGAGCAACAATGGACAGAATTTCGGCCAGCTCTCATGCATAGCTTGTCCTCGATTTTTCCTTCACTTTCTAACCATATTCATCTCAAATAACACATAAATAACCACAATCAACTAATTATACGTTAAGTTAGCTACCTATAATCCACCTAAGACTGCTAGCCTAAAGATTAAAGCAAGATACGAAACACCTCAAGTCCGCTAGCCTATTTCATGCTTAGGGTTTCAAACCTATTCCATCTAAGCTTCATACTTGAAGAATTTAGAAAGATTTGAGGAAGGTGAAGGGTTACCTCTTAACCCTTGATGAAACCAGAAATTTCTCACCACAAAACCTCCAAGAAACTCCACTGGATGATGCCTTTCTCCAAGCTAAAGTTGATCTCCAAGAGATTTTGAAGTTGGGTGCAAATTTGGAAGTGAAATGGAGCAAGATAAAGCAAGATGAAGTGAAGCTTTCTTCTCTTCTTTTCCTTTGCTGTTCAGCCGATCAAGAGAGGGGAGAGAGAGAAGGGTTTGTGTTGTGTGAAGCTTCCCTTGGAAGCTTGAAGAATTTGGCCAAAAACTATGCATAAGTCAACTATGAATAGTGCGCGAATAGTGTCCCGTACAACCACTTTTCTCTCTTATTTGTTTCACTTGTGCACAAATCCTCAAATGCAATTCCTTTAACACTATAATTATTCACTCTTATTAGTCTAGTATAAATTTCTCAAATCTCCACTTAGCCGTTTTGACGCGAAATACGCGAACTTTCGATTTGCGCGCAATAAAGCGAAATTTAAAAGAAATTCATGTAACGATAATATAATTAATTAATGTTAGGGTAAATAATTATAAAAATAATTATTTTAAGAATAAAACATAAGTCCTCACAATAAACATGCTGATGGAACCAAGGGCAAAATGATCATTTCACATAAGGGCAAAAATGTTCTTTCACTTGCTTCAACAGTGCCAAATAGTGGTACTATTCCTTAGGAATAGTTAATCAAAAGTGGTACTGTCATTATTCCTATAGTTTCTATAGTGAAAGTAACACTAGGTGACAGCACATAACAGTGAATTGTTCAAGGGCCAATAGTGGCCTTAGAGCCAATTAGGGTTCCCCATGTCAGCAAAAAAAAAATGTGTGAGGCCCATAGTTAGGGGCCAATAGTGGCCTTAGAGCCAATTAGGGTCCCCCATGTCAGCAAAAAAATGTGTGCTGCTCACAATTTAACTCTATAAAAGGGCTGTGGGCTCTAAAATTTAACTCTCTATGTACAAAATTGATTTCTTATGAATCTTATATTTTTTGCCTAACTTCTTCTCAACTCGTGGTCTAAGCTTTTAAATTGTACTAATTATTATAAAAATTAACTCAAAACAAACAAAAAAAATCATACCCCATTTTATCATAATCACAAAAAGTAAAAGATAAATAAATTTCAATTTATTATAATTTACAAATTAAAAAGTGCATAGTCATCCAAAAAAATGAGTAAGAGAGATTGTTGGAGAAAAGAAAAAAAGAAGAAAGTGGCTTATTTTTTTTTATTTTTGAGTTCCATTTATTTGATATGTGAATTATGTATTAAATGAGGGTTAATATAATCTTTTTTGTAATTATTGTGGGAGGTGAATCCTATTTTTAAAAGTTCATGAATGCTTAGTTATATTAGGAGAAGTCGCAAGGAAGTTTCTGATAGTTATCCCCTAAAAAAATGTCAACAATTTAAAATTATTTAGTTCTATGAAATCACAAAGTCCAAAATAGAGTATTGGAAGTAGGCTTGTCAAGTAGACTGATGATTTGGGTTCTGACGAGTCCACACTCGACCCACTCAAGTGGGCTGAGTGGAGTTGTTGTTTTAGTTATAGTTTTAGCCCTAAAACTTACGGCATTTTAGCCCAGGAATTTAATATGTACTTTATTAACTTTGGAAGTATTGTATATAAAGAACTTTATATAAAGTGGGAATGAGCTTGGATTGTTGCTGGTCTTTCGTCCTCCAACTCGTGTGCAAATCACGTGACCATGCAAATCCCATTGCTCTTCTTAATTTGGTTGCTGCCTTTTTACTCCTCCGTCATCATGCACCATCTATTTAAAGAGTGTATATAAACTGGGAAGGGGTTGTCAAAACATGGTCGTCCTCCGTGTGCATTGCACGTGGTTTTGTGTGAGAAATTTTTGTTTTGAGGAATATTCTTTTGTGCATTGGAATCCAAAACAGATTAACTGAAAGGCTCTTCTTTTGTTGTCTTGGAACGAAAAGGGCTTAGCATGCCTATATAAAAAACATAAAAAAACAAGCATGCATCTGCTGCGACTCACTGCCCAATGTGCCAGTCACACTTCCCATCCCATATGTTTCACCTCCCTTCTCTCAGAAACTTTCTCAAAGTCTCTCACGTCTATTCGTTTGCCCGCCAGAATAGAACAGAAAAAAACAGATGACTCCTTTGTCTCACCCATTCCTCCTCATTTCTTTGTTGATGGCCGATTCCTCTCAAACTCTCTCTTCAGTTAACAGGAAATGGGAAAGAAGGATGAAGGGGGAAGATGTTTGATTCTTCTCAGCCATCTGAATCACTTTTTTTCAAATGTAATCATGGTAAACTTTCACTCATTTTGCCTATGTTTAATGTGCTTTTTTCTTTTTCTTTTTTTTTGGTAACATTTTCCTACTTTGTTTTGATTTAGTCTCTCCAAACATAGGAGCAAGAACCTTCGTCCCTCTGCTAAGATGTGGAATAATCTGATATAGGTACCCATCATATCTAGAATTTTTTACCTTCATAAACAATTTCGTTGATAGATATCATTTTTTCGGGTTTTGTTGGAACCTTTTTTCAGAAATATGTGTCCAGTTATTGTTTATTTAAAGTTTGCAATTTAGGTTAGAGAATTTATTAAAAGGTAAGGTTTGTATGCCCTCATTTCTTATTTTATTGCATATTTTTTTTCTTTCTTCTGCTTTCTCCATGGCTTAGAGCATTTCAAACCATTAATGAAAAATTTTAGGAAGTCTAAAAGGAAAGAAGGGAAAAATTAGAAAGTTTCTTCTCACGAGAGTTTTTTTACTGCTTGTAATTTCCAATGGTAAAATTCAAGATGAACAAATAATTTTATTGTTTGACAAGTAAATAAGAAATGAAAAACTTCCGCTAAATTTGTTTTTTCTTTCCATTATGCCCTAATTACTTGCTCTCTTGCAATATGTTTCATGTGTCCTTTTTAACTAATATTTCCTTGGCACGAAGCATCTCAGACCATTATTGACAATTTTCAGATAATTTCTTCTCGCATGAACATCTACTCTGCTCTTAAATATCAATGGTGGAATTCAAGTTTAAAAGGTGATACCTTTACCTTTCAACCAATATTTATTCTTCTGCAAGAATAACAAAGATGCAAATGTCTCGCTGTTGGAGCTCCTGTTTTCTTGGCACTTTTTTTTCCTTTTAGATTTGTTTTTAGTTTTTTTTTTCCAGTGTTGTAGTTGCATGTTTGAAGATTTTGTCACGGATTACTAACATTCCTCAGCAGATGACTGGTAAGTTTTATGGAATTGAAAAGTACTTGTTATATATTTCCTTTTGACCGATGAAGAAAATAGTTAGCTATCTTTCTTTAAATTTGAGAGATTTCTCGCTTTCACGTGGTGCTTTAAGGCTGTAAATTTTGGCTCTTGTGCAATATAGCAGAAAGTTACTCTATTCCCTGAGTTTGTTCTTGAGTATGGTAAATATTTAATTCATTTTAGTTGGCTTTAATTTAGGTGGTTTTACTCCCTAGATTTTTCAAATGATCAGGAACAAATGGTCACTTGTGAAAAGATTATCTAGCAATTTTGAAAGTGGGAAAAGTCATTTGATTCTAAGTATTTTTTTTACTTTGGATTTTCAGTTGATCTGCTTTTGCATTTTTTTTCTTTTTCGTGGTTATCTACCTTGCAGGTTTATATACAACTCTTGACTCACCAAAGGCAATCTGTGAGATGTCTCAAACAATGAGTAGGAGTAGGAATAACATTATCATTTTTGAACAGACTGTAAATTATGTATCATAAACTGGAAATGGATCATATTGCTACATCATTATTATATTTCTCTTTTAATCTAAAAATTTTCATACTTCGTTGCATCCATCCAAAAAATGGCTCTTCCTTTGTTTTTGAAACTTATTTTTACTCAGTTTACATATCTTGGTTTGATTCCTTTTTAGGTGAAAATGTGAGCAGGAGGTGATGGTAATTTTGCTAGAGGCTTCAAGATTTTAATTGATTTACTCGTAAATGCTTCAAATTGAATAGCAAGAGGTATATCTACACTTCCTTCATGGTTTGCCTCAATGTACTTGATTATACAGATATACTATGGGAAATTCTATGTAAAAAAACTCCATAATTAAATAAAATTTTTCTTAACTTTCACCCTTCTGTTTGCCTAAACAAAACATGAAGGAACTTCACTATGCAGTTTATTTTCTCTCTTTTTTTTAGCTTCAACATGCTGATATTTTTTCCTGCCTATAAGTTGACATGTGATTGATCTTTTGGAGGTGATAATCTAATGAAAATAGAGGGATATTTTCTTGAGAATTAGCAATCAGTAGCTTCTTCAAGTTTATCTGTTTCTAAAACCAATCATAACTACTTCTTCATCTCTTCGGTATTTATTATATCAATATTTTTATCTTTCGGGATTTTGATTGGATGTATCCTATTAAAAATATGGAGTTTCATTCTAATCACCACGTTGAGATATGTAACCTATGTCAGGATACATGTCATTTGGGTCAATTTAGGTAGTGATGAACTACCATATATTGGTTTTGATGTCATTTGGGTAGTTTTGCTATGTCACTTCCCCTGCTATACTGGGATTTGAATTTGTTGTGTCCACTGGAGTGTTATGGCTTTCGACCCTACTGTTACAGCAAAAAGGAAATTGTTTATTCAAAAATAGTAAGAAAGGAAAAAGTTAGAGAAATTAACTAGGAATTGGCTTTATTAGTGAAAAATTCTGAGTTTCAGTTAAGGTGATTCTCAATATGTTCTTCCCAGCAACTGCAAAACTTTTTCTACCAACAATGTACTAACCCAGTGGTTCACCTTTTGGTTTTTTGCAGGGGGTGAGGACGCTCTTGCTTGCATGGTGCTAGATAATTATCCCATTTACCAAGCCTTTATTGTCTCCAAAAGAGGTCAGAATCGTTGGAGCTCATAGTAAACTTTCCTAATACGACCTGAGAACCTAAATTGTATTCCACCTTGTTTCTTTAGCAAATGCTCTCTCTTCCTCTCTCTCTCTCTCTATATATATATATATATATCAGACACAAACACTACACCCTATTTTTTTTTTTATTTCCTTGTATAGTTTCCTTTTTTCTGTTTTTAAATAGACTAATAGGTCATCTACATTGTTTTCTTAACACCATCAAATGTTCATACATGTTAGAGATGCTACCTCGATTTTGTTGACTTGATATATGACGAATCAAGAAGCCAATTATATTTTAAGAAATGCCATGCACCTGCTCAGATTAGAAGTTGGAGTGGATTTACTGAAAAATGTTGGTTCACATTTTGGTTGTTGATTATTACAGAAATTGACTACTTTCACATTGGTTAAGATCGTAAGGATAACTTGAGACGTGGTGAAGACGAGGATGATGACGATGTAGCTATTCAAGAAAAGGTAAGGCAGCGGGATGATTGGAAAAAAGATAACCTGCATAGTGTTGGCAATCAGAAGCTCAACTCTTATAGAGTATCATTTTTATGTAGACGATAATTCTTGTAATGTTAGTCTTGTATTTTAAAGATAAATAGATAAGTTTTAACTTCAATGGCAGTAAAAGTCTATTTGTCCATTTCTTAGCTTTTATCATACATTTGTTTTACTAAATAATAACTCAAACTAAATAATAACTCAAATACGACAAACTAAAATTTCTTTCCTGTGAATATTAAAATTGACCTGTGTCCAGCTATTATTCAGTTGTGGATTAATCCTTTTAAATATCCTATAACAAAAAATGTTATTCTTATTTATGACTTAGTTTTTGTTAAAAGATTAACACACTTAAAACAATATTATGCAATTTTTTTCATATATAATATTCATCATTATTAGCCAAAATTGGGTTGGGCATAATTACGAATTTTCACCATGCGCAAGCATGGTGAACATCTGCTAGCAGATACATAGCGTGACAAAGCCACTTCAAATAATTGCAACGATTCTAGCAGTCTTGTGTGTCCGAGACTTCCAAATTGTTCCTCAGCTCTCTTACTGGATGACACCAATTATGCTTTTCAGATGCATTGATCCTATAATTTGTTCTAGCCATGTTTTTAAGAATTCGCTATTCCTTCAGTCAATGGCTGAAACCATTGCACAGTTGCTCATATGGCACCTTTCTAAGAACCTTAACCACAACTAACTCTCCCGCCACCCCAACATTTGACGCCAAATTTGAAAATGTTAGCCAACTGGAAAAGGCAATTTCTCTCTTTTACGATCTCAGCTTCCCACCTAATTTCTCACTGCCATATGCTAGGCTTTTCCAAGCATGCGCTCGCCACAATAGACTCGACTTAGGCCAAGATCTCCACCACCATTTGCTCACCCATGAAACCACCGAGGATATTGACTTGTACACTACCAACCACCTGATTAATATGTCTGCCAAGTGTGGTGATTTGTGTACTGCCTACCAGATGTTCGAAAAAATGCCTCACAAGAATATTTTCTCTTGGACTTCTTTAATTTCTGGTTATTCTCAACATGGAAAAGTTGATGAATGTTTTAGTATGTTTACCGATATGTTAGCTCACTGTAGGCCCAATGATTTTGCTTACACCAGCGTACTGTCGATATGTGATGGTTTTAAGGGTAGGCAAGTGCATGGAGTTGTTGTAAAAACAGGATTTGGTGCATATGTCTATGCAGCGAATGCTTTGATTACCATGTACTGGAAGAGCAGAGAGACGGGATTTTGCAGAATTTACAGCAATAGTGAGGAGGCTTGGAGGGTATTTGACGGGATGGAGTTCCGCAATCTTGTAACTTGGAACTCAATGATTGCTGGATTCCAAATGCTGGGACAGTGTTCAAATGCTGTTAATTTTTTCATCACAATGTGTAGAGACGGTGTTGGGTTTGATCGTGCTACGCTTGTAAGTGTCCTTTCTGCATTTTCTGAAAATAGTGAATACGAATATGTTTCAAGCCTCAAGTCTTGTTTTCAAATACATGGTATTGTTATAAAGGCCGGGTTTAAGTTGGATGTTGCAGTGGTGACTGTACTACTGAGTGCTTATTCGATTCTTGGAGGAGAGGTTGCTGATTGTCATAAGTTGTTTATAGAGACTAATGGGTGCCGAGATGTTGTCTTATGGACTGGTATTATCACTGCTTTTGCTGATAGAAAACCTGGGGAAGCCCTTTTACTTTTTAATTTGTTGCGCACAGAGGGGTTGAATCCTGATTGTTATGCCTTTTCGATTGTATTAAAGGCTTGTGGAGGATTTTCTAATGACAAGCATGCCCTGGCCGTGTACTGTTTAATAACTAAAGTTGGTTTCACAAATAACGTAGTTCTTCAGAATGCTTCAATTCATGCATTTGCAAGGTGTGGCTCACTTAGCCAAGCTGCGGTCATCTTTGATGAAATGAGAATAAGGGATGTAGTTTCTTGGAACTCAATAATAAAAGCTTTTGCTTTACATGGGCAAGGGAAGCAGGCATTGGACTTGTTCAAACAAATGGATGTTGAACCTGATGCAACCACCTTTGTTGCTCTTCTCTCCGCTTGTAGTCATTCGGGAATGGTGCATGAAGGGGTTGAAATATTTGATACCATGTCCAACAGCTATGGGGTTGTTCCCCAACTTGATCACTATGCCTGCATGGTTGACATTCTTGGGCAAGCTGGGCATCTCGTTCAGGCTGTGAAGCTCGTAAGGGAAATGCCCATGCAACCGGATTATGTTGTCTGGAGTGCTTTGGTAGGAGCCTGCCGGAAACACGGTGAAACACAGTTAGCCAACTTTGCTGTATCAAAACTAAGGGAGTTGGATCCAGAAAATTCTCTAGGATATGTAGTAATGTCAAACATACACTGTTCCACTGGTAGTTTTGATGTAGCTAGTCTAATAAGGAAGCGAATGAAAGCACTTGGGGTACAGAAGGAGCCTGGCTTGAGCTGGACTGATATTGGTAATCAAGTTCATGAATTTGTTTCAGGGGGTGGAGCACACCCACAAAGAGAGACAATCCGCACTAATACGAAAGAACTAGTTGGAAAATTGAAGACACTTGGCTATGTTCCTCAAACTAGTTTGGCCTTGCACGATATTGAAGAAGAGCACAAAGAGGAAGAATTATACTACCACAGTGAGAAGTTGGCTCTGGTGTTTACTTTGATGAGCACTTCTGATTTGAATTGCAAGTTGGATGCTGTTAGGATCATGAAGAATATTCGTATTTGTCCAGACTGTCATAATTTTATGAAATTAGCATCACAATTAATTCAAAGGGAGATTGTTGTGAGAGATTCAAACCGTTTCCACAATTTTATGAAGGGGTTTTGCTCTTGTAATGATTACTGGTAATCCGCAGCTTACATGGTCAGACATTTTTCCTGTTGCAGACAACTTTATTTGCAAAGTTGCGGCTCTCTGACTAGTCGGGACCCAGATGCCAATATGTCCTTAGGTAACTAGTCTCAGTAGTTTCATTGTCACTTAACAGACTGTGAAGAAGCATCAACAAAAGAGGTCTTGATCAAGTTAAGCCCTACAACATGCAGAAACTTATAATCATGGAACTATCTTGAAGCATATAAGTTGTTTGTTTTGTCTTCCTGACAATACAGATGCTTTTCAAGTACTCTGTTCTGATCCTCAATGACCGATGTTGTTAAATGTAGCTTCCATTAGGCTCATTTTGGTTTGGATTTTTGAATAAGAAATGGTAAAATTATAAAGATTGTTGGATTGACTTCTTGAGACAATGGAAAAGCTACTGTTCCAATCCTCAATGACCCACATCTACCTGTTTTTGGTTTGCATTTTTCAGCTGAAGAAAGGTGATGTTCTTTAGCTTGTTAGATTGATTTCTGGAGACAATGGAAGTATAGAGCAAAGACTAGTCAGTATTAAAGGATGACTGCAATATTCTTGTGGAGTAAAGATGAGGAATCATTCTATGGGTCCTAAATCTGCTGACTTTCTACAGGTGCATTTTGGAAGTTTTATTTATCTGGATAAGTTGATAAAAAGTAAAAGGAAATCAGTGCACAAGGATTTGGAATTTGGAGGCTGCTCTGTAATTACATTGGGCATTGGGGAATCTCCAAACTTACCCAACTGAAGATAATAGAGAAGAGGTAAACCATGACATGGAAACCGGCTTTGTATCAGAAACATATAAACGAGTTAAATAATTCTAGCTCTATGCAGCGTTGCTATAACTGATTATTTTAACTATTTGCCTTACAGTTTAGGGTGTATCTGCCAGTTCAATCATCATGTACGTTTTTTAATTGCCTATGACATATGAGAAGTACTATTGGTCTGTATTCCATTATCTGGGCTGCAAGTGTTACTAGCTAATATTGCCAAGTCAGCAGATTGATATGCTCAAACCAGACTAGCTGTTCTCCTCTTGCAGGCTATTCCATGCATCTATTGATGCCATTCAGCACTAGTCCCTTCTTGTCCTGCAACTTCCCTTTTAGTCAGCATTAGTAAAAGCATTAACTTCTGGAGGCTTTCTATTTCTCATGGTAATTGTAGTTTTTCTTTCAGCAGATAATTACTTAGTCAGTTCAACCCAGTTGATGAACATGTTCATTGTTATGCTGCATCAATGATATTTAACGGTTAAAATGTATTCACTAAAAAGCAAGGGTCTGCTTCAACAAAGGCTGTCTCTAACATGAGGATCAAGTCAGGTAACTTCTAATCCTTCTAAATTTTTGTTCTGAACTTTCGCTGCTCTTGCTTATTATAAGTTGCTTTTTCTGCAAATTGTTATAACACGCTGTCCAACTGAATGTCCAAATATTTCACATCATAAGATGATTTTATTTGGAACAGTTTCCATTGAGTCTCCATGTTTAAATTTTCACTACTAATCTTTTGACAGAATTCCTAAAGTCCTTTCCAATGTGATTTTGAATTCATCTCAGTATGAGCTTCTCATTGTTGTCTTTTCAATAGTTTCCATGTATCATGTAAGTACAGTTTTATGCTCATTAAGAAGGTACAGCAATTTCTTTTCTTTTTTATCCATTTCAGTATTCTTCAGTATCCTTTATCTCTATTAACCATTGATGGGAGTATTAGGTTTTTTAACTCTAGATTATATCAATTTGCTTTAGATGTTTCACAACACCAAAAAGCTCTCATGATTTTCTCTGGTGTTCATTTTCTTGGGTTTTGGATGAGGGCCTTCTTGGTGTCTTGTGGTTCTTGGATTTTTCTTTGGTTGGATCTGGGTTAAACAGTATAAGAGCGCATAGTAAATTCAGTCATCTTCTGTGCAATTTTACATTGTCATTTGTCCATTCTGGTAAGACAATACTGCACAGAACTCACTTCTGTTTTACTTTCTAAAAGCTGCATTGGCCTCCCAAAAACAGTCAATGAAATAGGTTTGGCTGACTCAAGCAACCATGTGGTGAATGAACGCTATGCATCTGTCTTCTTGAATTATTGACATGATCAACATAGTTAGCCTGCAATCCTGAACTTTTGCATGTAGAAACTCAATAAACAGAAAGGGAAAGGTTTCAAAATGGAATTCAAACAAGACAAGGTCATAGCCCTCACTCTCAGACTTTATGAGAAGCAAACGTTATTTGTTTCTGTAAAACTAGCTAAAGCTTTGTGATCCAAGGTACTTCTAGAGATCTTGAATTTGTGCATACATTTGTGATGCCATCTGCGTTGTTTTTATTTACTATATTGACAGGTTATAAAGGAGAATATGGTGTCAAAAGAGTGAAATGGATCCCTAAGTTGGGTACTATGGGAGTATGAGTATGTTTCTTTTCCTTTTTCCCCCCTTTTGTGATGCTTTTGTGAATTGCATTATAATCAGAATTAGTTGGGTACTATGGGAGTATGAGTATGTTTCTTTTCCTTTTTCCCCCCTTTTGTGATGCTTTTGTGAATTGCATTATAATCAGAATTATGTTCTCTTTTCTCCTAGATGTGGTGATTGGATGTTCCATTTGAAACTTGGCCATTTTGTTGTGTATTTTTTATGGTGAATTGGGTGAATAACTTCTGTTGAGTTTTTTTATTTTATGAGTGACTTACTTTGGGATGACATATTGCGGAAATTTGTTAAGAGGGCAGTAGGTCGGCTTGACAAACATTGATGTTCTCCTCTTCTCTATTTTTTCCCCTATTTATACCATCATGAAAAATAAGTTTACAATGGTGGCTAACAATATCAGGACTGCTAAAAAAGTACGTTTACTAAGTGATATTAAAAATTGATTTTGAAGTTAACTGTTATTTGTTTTCTTTTTGATGTTTAACTTGGGAAACAGTTATTTTCACTTGGGCAGCGAATTGTACTTTCCTTTTTCTTTTCTGAGTTCTTAAAAGGAAATAAAAAATAGAGAAACCTGATCTGCTCCAAAACAACCAACATCTTGTCAGGCTTTCAAGTAACTAACAGACGTACGAGTCAAAGACGTCTGCCTTTGGTTGAACTTTGTAGTTTTTGGTTCTCTTGAATCCTTGTTGAATTACACCGATGATGTTTTAGCATGTGTTTCCTCTATTTTAATTGACTTTTAATCCATTCAACCCAAAAAGTAAATAAGAAGAAAGATGTACAGCTTCAAAGGAAGAAGAGTTTGTTATGTTGGGGATTATACTTAGGTACTTCAAACAGTTGATTTTCAGGTTTTTGATGTTGATCTTGTATTTCTATCGCTTAAGATTAAGGAACAACTTTCTTGGTGCCTGGGAAAATGCTTGCAAATTTTTTGCTTGGATACTACTTGTCCATAGTGTAGAACCCAAAAAATTCTAACAAAAAACTATAAGAGATATATTTGATTAAACTGTTCTGTATAGGGAGACAATTTACACACCTCTGAGTATGTGCGGGAGAAAGAGGAATAAATATCAACAATATATTATTAATCACACATAATAACGAGGGTCTCACATTTCACTCTTTTTAACTGATACAACAAGAAGATTCCCTATTTATAAACTAAAGTGATTTGGTCTTATAACCATAAGAAATTTTTTAATAAAATATTAATTTCTAAGCAATAAAACTCCTGTAATTTGACTCAAATAAAATTACTAAAACCATATCCTGAATAAAATACTGCTAAATAATAATATAGAAATTTCTATTTTTGAGCCTTGATTTAATATGCCAACAATGAGTCCCTTAAAGCAAGCTTTCCAATGAATCAAGTTCACCACCATCACTATCAATAATCTCCCTTGCAAATTTGCTAACATCAATTTGAATTTTTCATTTTTAAAAGTTTTTGCTGCTGCAATATTTGACACATCTGGACAAAGTAAACTTGTCGCTCAATTTGTTTTTCACTTGCTAAAATAATCCATTCACCACTATCACTATCAATAATCTCCCTTGTAAATTTTTCTAACATTAATTTGAATTCTTCATCATCTTGTCGCTCAATTTGTTTTTCACTTGCTAAAATAATCTGTTCACTGCCATCACCATCAATGATCACCCTTGCAAATTTTGCTAACATTAATTTGAATTCTTCATTTTTAAAAGTTTTTGCTGCTACAATATTCCACACATCTGGACAAAGTTATCTTGTTGCTCAATTTGCTTTTCACTTGCTAAAATAATCCATGTTTGTAGATAAATGGCTCTCGTCGCAAAATTTGATATCAATTTATTAACAACTCATTTCGTGATTTTAATAATCACAATTCAACTGACAGAATTCTTCTCTGATCTTTGTCTTAATAATCACAATCAATTAGACAATTTCTGAACCAATCTTATGATCTAATCTTCACCAATTGGATACTCCATGATCAACCTTATTGTTTAACTTGATCAAATAAGTTTTTCATAGCAATTCTTATGCCCTAACTCTGACCGTTGAAAATACTCAGGACCAACTTTATGGTCGGAATAATTCTTCAATGTTCATAGGCTCATCAAGATCAATTTCTTGAATATAGGGTTCTGATACTAGATGTAGAACTCAAAAAATTTCACCAAAAAACTATAGGAGATATATTAAATAAAACTAATATATATAGGGCAGCAATTTTACACACATACAACTATATGTGGATGAAAGAGGAATAAATTTCAGCAATATATCATTAATCACACATAATAACAAGCCTCTCGATTGATAAAATAATAAGATTTCCTATTTATAAACTAAGTGACTTGGTAAACAAGTCTTATAACCATAAAAAATTTCCTAATAAAATACCTAATTCGTAAACAATAAAACTATTATAACTTGACTCAAATAAAATTGCTAAAACTGCAACTTGACTAAAACATTGCTAAATAATAATATAAAAATTTGCCTTGATTTAATATGCCAGGTCTCTATTGGGTTGATGGATTATAAACATGTGCTGATTAAGTGTGCAGCTGAGGCAGACTTCAATATAATTTGGACGAGAGGTATTTGGCAACTGGAAAAATTTCCAATGCGAGTATTTCATTGGACTAGGGAGTTTCATGTGCATAAGGAATCTTCTTTGGTTCTGGTTTGGGTGTCTCTATCTACTCTGCCAATTCACTATTTTGATAAGCATTCGTTGTTCTCTATTCTATCTCTAGTTGGAAGGCCCTTATTCTTGGATACAGCAACGGCTACTGGCACACGTCCTAATGTGGCCAGGGTGTGTGTGGAGGTTGATGTAGCGAGGCCAGTCATTTCGAGAGTATGGGTGGCTATCAAAGGGGAGACAGGATTCTGGCAAAGAATTGTGACAGAGGATATGCTGTCATATTGCTCCTCTTGCTGGCGTTTGGGTCATTCAGCCGAGGAGTGTAAGAAAAATTCTTCTGAGATTGCGTCTCGGAACCAGAACAATCAACACCTGAGGATGCAGCGTGACCAAAAGATTGAGGGGAGTAACAATCAGGTGTATGTCCCTGTGAGCAATCTAGTTGTTAATGGGGCCAAGGAAGACCAATTTTTTACAGGCTGCTCCTTCGTCGAATGCGTCACCGGTTGGTCCTGATGCTTCCAGAAAAGGCAAAGAAATTGAAGTGGAGGGGAAGCAGCCTGCTGGGTCTATTGTGCTAGTGGATGGAGGTGATAGAACTAAGCGGCAGGAGCTTGTTTCAGGGAGTCATGCTGGCGACAAATCTGGTGCTGCGGTGGGTGGTGGTACTGAAGATATTGCTTCTATTGGTCATGGGAATCAGGATACATGTGACGGGGTGGAGGGAACATTGGAGGGGGATCAAGGAGAAATTGTTGCAAAGCTGGTTTCTAAAAGAGAACATGAAGGTGAGGTGCGTCAGGTCCTTGAGAAGCAATCCTTGGGCGCTAGACAGCAGCCTTTAGTCGCGGGGCAGATTGTTTCTTTAAATAGCAGTGGGTTGGAGAGTTCGGGTGCAAAGTTGAATGGGGAGGAGTTTGGGTTAGACGGGGTATATAAGGAAGTTGAAGTTGAGCTACCTATCGTCGCAGGAAATTTATCTCCAAGGATGGCTGTTAGACGAGAAGTTGCTGGAGTCGCTGGTGTTGGCTTTGAACATTGATCAATCTGTTGCGGTTGATCAAGGTTCAAGCAAGCGAGAAGAAAAGGCGTGCGAGCTCGATTTCCCTCTGACAGACAGCTTCGAACTGTGACATCTTCCCATAACTCCTTCCAGGTTTTATCTCATGATTAATGGCATTTTTTGGAATATTAGAGGGGTGCTAAAACCCCTAATCTAAGAAGATTGATTAAATTAGTAAGGTTGTATCATGTTAAATTCATTGTGATAAGTGACCCCAAGCTAGATGTGTCTAAAATTGAGTCGATTCGGTTATGATTATTGTTTGATTTGGTGGGTGTTTATAGTTCTGGTGATATATGGGTGTTCTATAGTAGTATTTTTATATGTTCGATTGTCGGTAATTCGGACTAGCATATTTCTTTATTTGTTCAATATCCATTGATGCCTGGTTCAATCATTATGTCATTTGTTCATGCAAAATGTTAAATGGAGGAGCAAAGAGACTTATGGCAAAACTTATTAGCTGATAAGCCTAGCTCCCTGCTATGGTGCATTGGGGGTGATCTTAATGTCATAATGGCGCCTAATGAAAAAGGAGGGGGGGGGGTCGTCCGTTTTCTATAGCTGAGGGGTGGAGTTTATGTCCTTTATGGAAGAGATTGAGGTTTTTGATGTAGGTATTTCGGGAGTTAGTTTCACGTGGTTTAACAATCGGAGAGGCAAAGTTAAAATTTCGAAGAGATTGGACGGGTTGTTAATAAATGGGGAATGTTCGGATTTTTGCGCATCCATTTCTGTAGTTCATTTGGCGAGACATCTGTCGGATCATGCGTCATTGAAGATTTCGTTTGCATCTCGGTTAGATAATAAGCTAAGACCATTTCTATTCTTGGATGTTTGGACGACAAAACCAGAACTTTTGGAGGTGATTAGAAGTGCCTAGAGTCGAGAAGCGAGTGGATCTCCTTCGCATGTTTTGTATTCTAAATTATTGGTGATGAGGAGGGCTATTCAGGACTGGAACAAGCAATGTTTTGGAAATGTATTTGATTGTGTTCGAAGGGTAGAGTCTGCGGTTGTAGATACCAAAATTTCATTTATTTAATTCAATTTTAGCTTTATTTTTTTTATTTATTTCAATTTTAGCTTTATTTGTTATTTAATTCAATTTTAGCTTTATTTGTTATTTAATTCAATTTTAGCTTTATTTTTTTTACTTTTGTTTTATTTTATTTTATTTTATTGATTAAATGATAGTGTTTATTTTTTCTTATTTTTATAAATTAGGTTCATCATTTTTATTTTTAAGATATTTTTGCATTAAATTTCTGAAAAGGAAATTTCTCACAAAAATTCAAAAAAATTGTTTTTAATCCTCTTAGATTCAATTTCTTTCAAATAAATGAAAATTTTGCAATGCAATTTCAATTAGGAATTAACTTTTTTTGTTTACCTATTTTTTAAAAAAAATTAAAAAAATTATATTAAATTAAAAATAAAGGAAAATATGTGAATAGGTGAACAAGTGTGTTAAAGGAATATTAGACAAGTGTCTTGGGTTTTAGCACAACACATGTAAAGGGGGTCGGTGGCAAGACAAGTGTTGAGCCTAGAAAAATTTGAAGAAAAAAACAAACAAAAGAAAATGGAAAAGAAGAGAGCTGGCGGTGTGAAGGAAAAAGGGGGAAAAGAAAAAAAAAAGCAAGAAAGGGGCGACGGGCAAGAAAAACTGGGGAGAGTTCTTCGGGGGAAAAATGAGAGAGAGAGCAAGAGAGGTAGGAGCAGCGGATGAAGAGAAAACAGAAGGGCTGAGGGAGAAAAAGAAAGCAAGGAAAAAGAGAGAGCCGAGAGGGGGAAGAGCTTTCGGGCAAGAAGGAAAAGGGAAAAGGAAAATCGAGAGGAGAAAGGGTAGAGGTTGAAGGAAACAAGAAAAGGGGTGGTAGAGAATCTGGAAAAAGCAAGGAAAAGTGGCAAAAGCTGGGCGGAGGAATTGCGGTTCGCTGTCAGCTCCGGAACTTCCCACCATCACCGGGAACCTTCACCCAGAGAGAGTACTGTAAGCTATCCCTTTCCTTCAAATTTCATGTTCTCTTCAAACTCAGACTCTTAAGGCTCTCAAAAAAGGAATTGGTTATTACGATTTTCCTGATGATTATCCACAGTTTCGAATATACATGTTTTATGTGTTGATTGGACTGAAATCCCTTGTGTTTCTGACAATTTTGGGGCTAGTTATAACTTCGGTTAAGCAAAGAATCGGTGAATTTTCTTTTGCCCATCTGTTGTTCGATAGAATGCTTAACTAAGAGTTCTATTTGAAAGACGACTTGTCTGCGTTTTGCGTGAGAAGAAAACGAATAGTCAGCAATGCCAAGACATAATAGCTGATAGTCATGGTAGAAAGCAGAGTTTTGAGAGGCTTTGACGTGCTTGTTCTTTGCACCTTTTCTATTTTTACCTTTTTCTTATTCTTCCCTTTGTATGAACTCGAATTGATGTTATGACATTGTATGAGAGGGAGTTTGTGTGAGTTTCATTGTCTGTTGGGAATGGCTAGAGTTGAAATCGAATTTTTGGTATTTCTCTGTCTGCGAAGAAAGCTGAAATGGTAACTGATGTTAGCTCGTTTGAAAAAGATGATTATTTGTCTAGATACATCATTTCAGTCCCTCCATTTTCCCTTTCTTTGTGATTTAACCCCAGAAATTTTAGAACTTCATAATTTGACCCTAAAACTTCTATAATTCTTTCAATTAGGTCCTTATTTTTATTGCATTTTTAACCTCTCAAGTTTCCCTTTATTCTATTATGACCCGAAATTTGAAAAAACATAATCAATTTTGTCACTTCAAAATCTTAATTGCTTTTGGCATGTTTTAATATGATTTTTGAGTAGATTATTTGTAAATTTTAGGATGAATTTTAAAGGTTTAACAATTTTTGATAAATTTATAGTTTTTGATTTGGATTTTTGTAAAAATGGCTTAGATTTGGGTGATGCTTTGTTTTGGGATGAGAGGATTTTGATTTATTTTGCGAACTTTAGCATTTAGTTTTGGTAGGCTTCATCTTAAGTCCTTAATTTTATTTTATTTTAATTTTGACCCTTAATATTTGTCATAATAATGATTTGACCCCTCAAACTTCTTTAATTCTTTCAATTGGATCCTTGTTTGTTTTAATTTGTTGAATATGGGTTGTTTATTTTTATTTGAATGATTTGATTGATTCAATTTTGTGTTTATTTTCATTTATTGTGATTATTTGTTAATTAAAGTGATGCCTTGACCTTTTTCTTTGTTTTGGAGGGTAAATAAAAAAAATTTCATTTCATTAGGTCACCAATTCAAGGGAGGTATTATCTACTCTTTATTTTGATTCTACTTGATCCTATGTGTCCCTATGTGACTTTATGTGCGTAATTGCATGCCTTTTGAATGTTTTATTTCATTTATTTATTTAGTCACTTTAAGTGTTTTGATTTAGTATATTTATTTTAATTTAATGTTTGATTATTTAAGAGGCATTTAAAATGCCAAATTGTAATAGTTAAAGGGGTTCAAGACATGTATTTAGATAGAATATGTAATAGTTAGATATTTATTTTATTCCTTCCCCCTTAGATTATAGTTAGGGCCCCAAATGTAATAGTTAGGTTTTTATTTGCTTTATTTGCTTTGTTTGTTTTGCATGCTTATGTGTTTACATGTTACTCGCTTTCTTAGAGTCTTGCATCTAGATATCATGCTTATGTGCTATGTGTTTTATGTGATATTATGTGTTTACTTGCTTTATTATGTTTTACATGATTTATTTAATTGCAATAAATGCATGACGTCACCAAACTAGTCCAACGCTAGTTGTGGTCCTTTTTTCCGATTCCACACTAGTCCAACACTAGTGGTGACCCTCCTTTCTAATTTTTCATTAGTTCATCGGTAGTGAGAACTTATAGATATAGGCTAGTCCAACGCTAGACCCTTAGGCATCATCCACGCTTTAGATCATATTTGTGTGACAATCACTACATTTTTATGTATATTTTCTACTTTTTAGGATTTTTTCATTTGGCATGACAATTTCTCTTATATGTATATCCCTTATACCATATTCTCCCTATATGTGTATTCCTTATCTCGTATTCCTCATATATATATATATATATATATATATATATATATCTCTTATCTCATATTTTTCCTATATGTGCATTCCTTTCCTCTATGTGTGATATGTGACATATAAACTTGCATTACACTTAAAAAAATTAAAATTAGGTTAGATTATTTGCTTGATTAGATAGGTGAACTATCTTTTAAATATGGGATATGGATAAGTATGGCTTCTTAATCTTAGCATGTTCGTATTCCCTCTATAAAAGAGAAAATTGACTCACGAATTTTAGTCCTCCACACTCGTTATGATGCATTCCTTTAGGTCATGTATATTTGTATAATTATTATTTTCTTTTTTTTTCTTCGAGTCCCATATTTTTGTATATTCGTGACCTCTTCAAAAAGTCACTCTTGGACATTACAAATAATGTGATGTGCACCAACTAAGTTTTGAAGAGATATTCCGATCCCTCTGATATCCTCCTAAGTTTAGGTTTTGCATCCATATAGTGACATTCAAATGTGATAAATTCTTAGGTTAAAATAAGAAAATTTTTTACTAAATCATGCAACTAGCCTTGGTTAGGTTGAAAGGATGCCTTAAATTTTATCCTTGCATTCCCTTTCTTCAAATGTGACTTCCGACCTCTTTTTTCTTATTGTCAAAGATTTGGAGTTATTTAAAAAGGGGTTTCTCTATTTTTTTTGTTTAAAATTCATTTTTAAGTGATTTAGTATACCTTAACTCAATACCAAGTGGCGATTCCTATTTTTAATTAAAAATCTTTTTTTAACTATTATTTTGGGTCAAAATCGTCGCACTTTTTAGTCCCATTTAGGCCTATTTTCTTTATTTATTTCTAAACATCAAAAAACTAATTTTTCACTCAACAAAATAAATCAAAAATTCATTTTTTATAAACTTGTGATCGTAAATTTTATTAAAAATGGGGTGCGACAGTGGTTTAAAGGGTAGAGGAGGCTGTGGAGCATGATGATTTGGAGGAAGTTCAAGTTGAGCTCAAGAAGGCTCAAGCGAAGTGTCATGCATTGCCCATTGAAGAACAATTTTGGAGTCCAAAGCCTCGAGTAAAATGGCTTCGAAGTGGAGATCGTAATTCCAAGTTTTTTCATGCGATAGTGAGACAAAGGAGGGTTCAAGGAATGATACATAAAATAAAAAATTTCAATGATGTTTGGGTGCTCAGACCTTTTTTCGGGACCTTTGGAGTCTGTTTCAGATACGTTGTACCTTATTCCTCCTATGATTTTGAGGGAGGATAAAAGGTTTTTAGAGGCTGTCCCTTCCATGGAGAAGGTTCATCGAGTGGTGGTGTCTGTGGATGGGGATAGTACGGTTGGTCTAGATGGTTTTACGGGTAAATTTTTTTATCTTTGTGTGGGATGTTATGGCTCAGGATGTTTAAAATACGGTACTGAGTTTTTTCTGTGGGGCAGAGTTGCCTCGACTCGTTACTTCTACCTCGATTGTATTGATCCCTAAGGTTTCGAATCCTCAGGATTTCTCTAAATTTAGGCCAATTAACCTATCTAACTTCTTTAACAAGTTGTTATCAAGAATTTTGGTTGATAGAGTGGTTGGTATTTTGTCAAAGATTATTTCCTTCCAACAGACAGGTTTTATTAAGGGTCGGAATATAATGGAGAATTACTTGCTAGCTCAGGAAGTGGTATCGGGTATTGGTAAAAAATTTAGGGGTGGAAATGTAGTCTTGAAACTAGACATGTCTAAGATTTACGATTGGGTGTCATGATTTCATATTATTAGTGTATTGCAGAAGTTTGGTTTTGGGGAGCAATTTATAGATTTGGTATGGCGATTGTTGTCTAATGTTTGGTTTTTGGTAATTATCAATGGGTCTTCGTATGGCTTTTTCAAATCTACAAGGGAGCTACATCAGGGTGATCCGCTATCGCCGGTGTTATTTGTTATAGGGGCTGAGGTTCTGTCGAAAGGCTTAAACAACCTTGCATTGCAATTGGGTATTTTGGGGTTTAAAGTTCCACATGGCTGTCCTTCTGTAACTTATTGGACTTTCGTGGATGATGTGTGTGACGGCCCCACCTCCCCCTAAGGCGAACCAAAGGGTTCGACGGACTGCTTGCTCAGTTTTCGCCAGGATTACGGAGACGAAACACACAAAACTGGTCTAACTTGCAAAAGAAAGCCAATAACACGCGCTATCGAAGCTTATCAAGTCGTTCACACACAAAGAAAATATGACCACAAATGATAATACAGCATTCGAATGCTTAACCGGTCACGAAAAACGAAGAAACAAAAATTTGCCACGGATGAACAGTACTGCCCACGTCACTATCCGGCCAGAATCTGGCCGGATACCTGACTGGATTTTGGACCAGATAATGGGCAGTGGCCTAACCCAAAAAGGGCAAAATCCCCTGCCAATCCAGCCGAAATCTGGCTGGATTGCTCTAGCCGGATTCTGGCCAGTGGTCGGAATCAATTTTTTTTTCAATTCCTATACCTATCCGGCTAGCTATCCGGCCAGAACTTGGCCGGATTTCTGGTTGGATTCAGTGAACAGTGCCATCCAAAAAATTTTCCTTTTCCCACTCAACTCTCGAAATTGATCGAAATCCTACCAAAGACAAGAAACCAGTAATCACCTATGTAATAGGTACAAACCAAGGAAATAGATATACGTCATGTAGACATGAAATAACATCCTCTTATAATCGTAGTTTTACAAATACCAAACAAAAGAAAGTGTTCAATCGATTCGGTTACAATTAGGGTTTGCCAAAAACCAAACCCTAAATCCAACGAGGAACTATACGAACAAAAGAATGCCTAGCTAGCTCAACTTGTTTCAAAACATGATTCCAAAGGATGTTCCTGTAAGGAAAACAAAAGTAACGAGGGTGAGATTACGCTCGTGAGATACCAATTGTGACGACCCCACCTTACCCTAGGGCGTACCAAAGGGTTCGGCGGACCACCTGCCCAACTCTCGCCAGGACTCACTCACTCGTATCACATGCATACAACCATGGACTATAACAATATCACGATTCCAACTTATAATTTACATTGATACACAATTAAGATACAAAGTCTCAATATACCCAAACTGGTTCAAGGTGTACACAATTTAGATACTAAACGTTCGATTCGAGTAATAGCGTGAGTACAAGTCAAAATCAAAACAACTAGACTACACTATTCTTTACATATCCCACGCTTCCCTCGTACCTCTGTAAGGAAAACAAAACTAACGGGGGTGAGCCAAAACTCAGTGAAGTTCCAAATATCAAATTAGCCATCAAACAAAGTAATAACCATGTAATAGTGAAATAGCGAGCAAACAAGTCCAATCGAGGAGATGACATTTCAGGTAAACAAGAATATATAAATCATATTCACATGTAAGGATACATGGGCTTATGCCTCGGCTCCATCCCAGCTTGATCGATTGGTAGTTGACACTCTGTCAACTTTCAAGTAATAACTAGCCCAGAAAGAAAACCCCACTTCACGCCATTCTCCGTTCACCAATCAACACCCTTACCCGGGCCCGCACGCCACACAAAACACGGGTGATAATACTCGAGTATACCGATTAGTCGAGGAGATAACACTCCACTCGACATTACTAGTTACCCAGGGTTCGTTATCTAATCGACCAGACCCTTGCCGGCTCGACTCGATTAACTAGCCACAGGGTTTCTGGAATTCCAGGCAAGACAAAATTTGTATGCAAGTATATCATTTCAAGTGAAATCATGGAATAATATCAAGTTTGATTAGGGCAAGTGCGATAAAGTACACTCTTGCCCCAAAATTTCACGTACATAACATATAATCACGTTGATCACGTATCAAATACAAGTATCAAGCGCAATTCGATATTTGAAAGCACTCACCAAAACAAGTATAGTGTTTTTAGTGGTCTTGTCCAGATGATACTCCTGGTTTGGAGTCCAGATCTGCGATAAAAAGTTGCTTAAGAACTTGGAAAATCATGTAAGGTTCGAAACTTAGACGTTTCGTTCAATAATAATCAAGAAATTGAAATTCGTTTGAAAAATATTCGTAAATCACTCGCTCGCTTTTCAAATGGTAAATTTTGGTATCAATTATACTTGGAAATAGCTTTTAAGTCGAAAGTGCAAGGAAAATAGATTTATAGTGATTAATACCACTTTCCCTAGGGGTACAAGTTCGGTTAGGTTCTAACGTATAACCCTCGATAACCAAAGTAGCAAAAGTTCTAGATGGTTCAAGTGATATTCGTTTGTCAACCTTACCCAAGTCGTAAGTGTAATTCCCTAGTCCTCGAGCAAAAATTTGGGCAGCATGCCCTTTGTATTTTCCTATTTTCAGCCATTTATGGCTTCATTATTTTTCTCATTCAAGCCCAAGTTTATACACAACACAAATGCATTTCAATAGCCATTCCATAGGCTCAAGACAATACAAGGACATAAATCAACTAATAACAAATGCGGAAATGAAGTTAACAAGAGACAGAATTGACGGATTTTTCCGGAAAGAACACATCTGAGGCTACGCTTGTTGGATTGGTGTGCAACTTATACCACTTCGAAGCTAAGACGAAGTCCTACAACTTTCATGAAGGCCAATTAGTCAAATTTCCAGTGTAACCTGGTCAAATTCCCAATTTACAGAGCCAACTTCCAACTATACGACTAATTAACCGTACTGCACTAGAATGGTCATATCTCAGGCTACCAAGGTTCGTTTAAGGTGTTCTTGTAGGTGTTGAAAAACTAAGACAGAGTACTAAAACTTTCATGTTTTGGAAAATGGCTAAATCAGCACGAATCCTAGTGAATAAACATGATAAACTGGATGAACTAACTAAAACGGAACACTGGAAACATCCTAAAATAGTGAGGGTATTTTGGTCTTTTCACAGGCTACGTTGCTCCGATTGAGCTGAAATTTTGTAGGAACCTATAAAATACCATTCTCTACAACTTTTATGTTTTATACCAAGCCTAATTCGGCCTCTAACATGGTGCAATAAAACCGGACAGAATAGAGCTGAAATTTTCCAGAAACCTGGAATTTTGGGATTCAATGCAACCTTTCTTGATTTCTTGCTCCAATCATCACCACAACCACTTATATAAGCTTAAATACAACATATATCATCCATATAGCAAGGATAGGCAGCAAATACCTCAAACCCTAACTCACATAAATCACCTTTAAATCATCATAACAACTTGTATCACCACTAATCCAACCAAAACAAGTATTATATAACAACTTAAACCAAAATAAAAGAACCAAAGCCATGGTTTAGCCTCGTACCTCAACAAATGAAGCTTGTAAGAGTGATACTTCACCTCCTCTTGGAATTCTTGGTTCCCCTAGCTTCTCAAGCTCACAACTCACTCTTTAATCGGTTTAGAATTTTTGTTGCTCACTTAACACTCACAAACTCAAGACAAAAATGGCAGTTCTCACTTGGGTTTTTCTCTCGCTCTCTCTCGACCAAACAGCAGAAAAAATGAAGAAGAAGTGCAGCTCCAAGGTGATAAGAAGATTGGACAATTGGTCTTGGTCAAGACCCTTAATGGTGTGACACTTGTCACCACCAATTACCAAGCAAAATTTTCTTTTTCTTTCTTGCAATTTCAACCCCAAAATTCGGTCAAGGCTAGCTGGAAATTAAGGAGATATTTTGCTCAAATATTAATGAGCTTGTATGGTAAGAAAGTGGTGATCAAGTGGTGTGTTCAATCGGTATCCGTCGGTTCGCACCGTTTTTTCTTAATTCACGCGTACTAGGGTTTTTATTTCCTATTCACTAACTTTTTTATCATTGCTTCTAATCACATATTATTTCTCACCTAAAATTCACTCTTAAGCACCAAATTTGATCCTCGCACCGTACCGGATAATTACACTACGGAAAAACGTGAAAACCCTAACTTGCTCCAATCTTGAAAACGAAAAGTGAAACCTTACTTTCTAGATTCATTTGCACTTATTATGGAATGATTGGGTAGTAGGGCTATAATAAATAAATAATTTCCAAATAAAAGGGTATTTTTGAGAAAAATATGAGAAATTTGCGAGTCCTCACACTCTCTCCCCCTTAAAAGAATTTCGACCTCGAAATTCATACCTTTCGTAGTGAACAGGTCGGGATATTTTTCTTGCATGTCCTTTTCTAGCTCCCATTTGCTTCTTCCACTTCATGATGCTTTCATAGAACCTTTACTAAAGAAATCTGCTTGTTTCTTAGGTCTTTCATCTTCCGATCCAATATTTGAATAGGTCGTTCTTCATAGGTTAAGGACTCGTCTAGTTCAACATCTTCGGGTGGAAAAATGTGAGTCGGATCCGGATGCTATTTCTTAAGCAGAGAAACATGGAAAACGTCATGGATCCTAGACAAACTAGCGGGTAATTCAAGTCGGTAAGCCACCTTTCCTATTCGCTGAAGTACATTAAAAGGTCCTATATATCGTGGTTGCAACTTTTTCCCTTTTCCTGCTCTAATCTTTCCTTTTAACGGGGTAATTCGAAGAAACACCTTATCTCCAATCTCAAACTCCAAATCCTTTCTCCGATGATTGGCATAACTTTTCTGTCGATTTTGGGCTATTTGAAGTCTTTGGTGGATCACCTTTACTCTCTCATAGGCTTCTTCAACCCATGGTATTGTGGCCAGATCGATAATCTTTCTCTCTCCTACTTCATCCCAATAGATTAGGGATCGACATCGTCGTCCGTACAGGGCTTCATATGGGGCCATTTGAATAGAGGAGTGATAACTATTGTTATAGGCAAATTCAACCAAAGTTAAGTATCGGCTCCAACTTCCTCCAAAGTCCACAATACAGGCTCTCAGCATATCCTCAAGAGTTTGAATGGTTCTCCTACATTGACCATCAGTTTGCGGGTGATATGCTGTACTATAATTCAACTTAGTTCCTAGAGCCTCTTGCAATTTCTGCCAGAATCGGGATACAAATCTAGGGTCTCTATCGGATACAATACTTACTGGTACCCCGTGTAGTCTCACTACTTCATTCATATAAAGTGTGGCAAGTTTCTCCAAAGAATATTTCATATTTACTGGCAAGAAATGTGCAGTCTTAGTTAATCGATCCACTATTACCCAAATTGCGTCATGCCCCTTTTGTGTTCGTGGCAACCCTGATACAAAATCCATCGTTATGTGCTCCCATTTCCATTCAGGGATCTCTAAAGGCTGTAACAGATCTGACGATTTTTGATGCTCCGCTTTTACCTGTTAGCACGTAAGGCACTTTTGTACAAACTGGGCAATCTCCGCCTTCATATTCTCCCACCAATACAGACTTTTGAGATCTTGGTATATCTTATTATTCCCTGGGTGCACCGTATACCTAGAGCGATGTGATTCTTCCAAAATCTCCCTCTTTAACTCCTCATCCCTAGGTACAATGACACGATTTCGAAACTTTAAGATTCCATCAGGACCTAGGTTAAAGTTAGGCAACTCCCCTTTCTTCACTTTTTCTATCCACTTCTGCATCATTGGGTCCTTCACTTGGCCCTCTTTGATCCGATCCAACAGTGTCGATTTTACCTCAATATTTCCAAAAACCACCTTTTTCGGTTCCAGACGAGGTTTCCACTCACATACATCTTCTAACAAGCTCCACTCTCCCACCATGGAACTTGCTAATTGAGCCTTTCGACTTAAAGCATCTGCTACAACGTTGGCCTTTCCGGGATGATAGTTAATCATGCAATCGTAATCATCTAGGAAATCTATCCACCGACGTTGTCTTAGATTTAGCTCCTTCTGAGAAAACAGATACTTAAGGCTCTTGTGATCCGTATATACCTCGAAAGTCACACTGTATAGATAATGTCACAATTTTTTCAAAGCAAACACAACAGTTGCAAGCTCCAAGTCATGGGTTGGATAGTTCTGCTCATGAGGTTTTAACTTTCGTGGCGCATAGGCAATCACATTCCTATTTTGCATCAACACGCACCCTAGCCCTTCTTTTGAAGCATCGGTATAAACCGTATAGCTATCGTTCCCACTGGGCAAAGCTAAAACTGGAGCCATAGTCAATTGTTTCTTAAGCTCTTGGAAACTACTCTCGCACTTAACACCCCAAATATACTTTCCTTGTTTCTTGGTCAAGTTAGTCAAGGGTCCCGCAATTCTCGAGAAGTTCTTTATAAATCGGCGGTAGTACCCTGCTAAACCTAGAAAACTTCGCACCTCTGTGGGATTTTCTGGCCGCTTCTATTTGGCCACAGCTTCCACTTTCGCCGGGTCTACAGCAAGCCCATCTTTTGAAATTACATGACCTAGGAATGCCATTTTTTCCAACCAAAATTCACACTTGCTGAATTTAGCGAACAATTGGTGCTCTCTTAGGATTTGCAGTACTATACGCAAGTGTTGTTCACGCTCCTCCCTTGACTTTGAATATACTAGGATATTATCAATGAGCACCACTACAAATCTATCCAAGTAAGGTTTGAACACTCGATGCATTAAATCCATGAACGCTGCTGGGGCATTGGTTAAGCCAAAAGGCATTACCGCAAATTCAAAATGCCCATATCGAGTGTTAAATGCCATTTTTGGCACATCCTCCTTTCTGATTCTCAACTGATAATACCCTTGTCGCAAATCCAATTTAGAAAACACCACCGCCCCTTGTAACTAATCGAACAACTCATCGATGTGAGGTAGGGGATATTTATTCTTAACAGTTACTGCATTCAGCCCTTGATAATCGATGCATAGCCTTAAACTCCCGTCTTTCTTTTTAACAAATAACACTGGAGCTCCCCATGGAGACTCGCTCTCATGTATGAATCCCTGTTCTAGCAAGTCCTTTAATTGCACCTTTAACTCCTTAAGCTCAGCAGGCGCCATACGATAAAGGGTTTTAGAGATGGGGGTAGTTTCGGGTACTAAATCAACATTAAATTCAATCTCCCTTTCAGGTGGCAATGGCCCCAACTCCTCCGAAAATATGTCCGGGTATTCACTGATCACCGGCATGTCCTCCAACTTAATCTTTTCTCCCGGAGTGTTAATTAGAAAAGCTAAGTAACCGCGTGCCCCACGACTAAGCAATTTCCTAGCCCTTATTCCCGAAATGAGCGCAGATGAGGCTAACATATCCCTCACGTCTAACTTCAAAGTTGCCTCACCTGGTATGCAAAACTCTACCACTTTCATCCTACAATCTACCCGAGCATGGTAATGAACTAGCCAATCCATCCCTAAAATGACATCGTACCCCTTAATGGCTAGACTAATGAGGTCGACTACTAATTTCCGTTCGTCAACCCAAATATCATAATTTCTTTACACCTCATTTGCAATTAAAATTTCATTACCCGTGGGCGTTCTTACTTCTAAGTCATAAGGTAGCCTTTCAACTTTCATGTCAATTCCAAGCATAAATGTAGGGTCAACAAAAGAATGAATAGCACCGGGGTCTATCAAAATTTTGGCTAACAAGTGAAAAACAGGGATCGTACCTTCCACTACCTCCGTTGGTTCAGGCACGGATTGTTGATCCAGCGAATATACTCTGGCCGGTACCCTTGACCTGGTCCCTCCAACATTGGTCGGCTTTGGGTTTGACCTAGCAGTCGACTGAGTATCACTGATCAATGGGCAGTTGACTATCTGGTGTTCCACACTTCCACATCTTAAGCACTTCCGAACCTTTCTCCAGCACTCATCCTCTGTGTGGTTTGGTTTTCCACAATATCCACACGTTACCCGGGGAGTGGAGGTTTGGCCTCCCTGCGGAAAATCCCTACCTTGTCCCCTATCACTTTGGCCTCCCCTCTAGGCACCTCCTCTCGGAGCACCTCCCCTAGATGTGCTCGAAAATCGTCCACCTCCAGCCCCATGACCGGATTTAGCAGGTGGTATGTTTCGATCACTTCGGACTGACCCTTGGCCTCTACTAGGTGCCCCTTTCCGTTTAGCGTGAAAATTCCTCACGTGTGCCCTAGCAGTCTCTATCCTTTGGGCTTTCTCCAGAACTTCCGTAAACGTATTAATTTGGGCTGCCGCTAAGGCTTCTTGTAATTCCACATTCAGCCCTTGCACAAACCTCTGTACTTTCCTTTGCTCCGTAGCTATCAGTTCATGAGCAAATTTGGACAACCTTGTAAACTGAGTCTCATACTCAGCCACACTCAACATCCCTTGACGGAGTTTAATGAAATCGTCTTCTCTCTTCTCCTGAACGATAGGTGGAAGGTATTTCTCGTTAAACTCCCGTACAAAATTTAACCAGGTCCATGCAGTTCCCTCTCTTTCCCATTTGGCCCTCACTACATTCCACCAAGCTCTAGTTGGCCCCTCGAATTGGAAAACAGCGAATTGTACTTGCCTCTCCTCTGTATAGTTTAAAACGGCAAAGATGTTAATCATGGCCTCCAGCCATTTCTCGGCTCCGTCCGGGTCCGGTCCTTCTAAGAACTTGGGTGGAGAGAACTTCTGGAATCTTTCTAAGGCCCTATCCTGCCCCACATCGGGGTCCCTAGGTTGATTTACAGGGGCTTGGCCCTGTTGTTCCACTAAACGAGCCAAAATATTGGTCATCTGTTGGATGGCAGTTGCCACTTGATCTCCCCCTACAGCCTGGGGTTCAGGTTGTGGCTCAATTGTTGCCTCTCTCTCCTCTCTCGGTTCTGGCACCGGTTCCTGTGCTGGTCTACCCCCATGGCGTCGACTAGGACCGCGTCCTCGGTTAGTTCCCCTGATTTGAGTTCTTCTACCCTCCATGTTTTGGATTCAGGCAACTATAAACATATAAACAAGGTAAGGTATAACTCGTATAGCTCGTATAACACGTTGCAAAAGGCTAAATAAAGGCAATAAAACACATAATAAACAAGTACTTTATATACATAGCAAACAAGTTATATATACATGCCAACCTAGGCAAGTCAAAGGCTATACCAGCCAAGGAACATAGAACAAAAAAAATCTTATTTACATCCACCGTGACACGTCAAAGTCAAAAACAAAAGAAAACGTGTCGTCCTACTATGTTCCTAACTATCCCACAAAAATCTCCTCAGTCCTCACTCCTAACAAGTCGTCTGGCTAGACGCCGACCCAACAGACTCCGAGGATGCACTCGGCTCCTCCTCCGGGTCCTCCTCAGGATCCTCCTCCGGATCCTCCTCAGGAGCACCAGGAACGGCAGGGGCTACATGCGCTTGACCTTCCTCGGCCAAGTCCTCAATCACGTCATCCACTAATGCCTCGCACTCAGTCAGGACATGGCCGGTCCGGTCTCGAATGTCCTCAACGACTCGCATTAGGCGTCCAGTCGTCGCCTGAGCCTGCTCGCAAAAAGCGTTAGTCCGCTGCTGCTCCTCTAAAATCGAGGCCTCCAACTCTCGGATCCTAGCTCCCTGGTCTCGGAGAGTAGCCTGAAGACGCTCTATCTCTGAATAGCACCTACGATTGGTGCTACCCAATCGTCTCTGCTCGTCATCCATAGCGAGTACTACTCGATCAGGGTAGGAGTAGGTCTTCCAGCAATCGCATCGTCGGATCTTGTGCGCTGGGGACCACCGCTTCACTGGCTCACCAGGGCTCTCCTGGTACGTGATCACGTGGCAAACAGGCCCCTCCAAATGTGGCTCGTTAGTAGGAGCGTCAGTAGGTATATCAGTAGGCACGGGCTGAGACGGCCCAACACCCCTAGACGCATCAGTACCCGCCATTACCTATGTTTGCAAATAACATTGTAAAGTAAGTACATGAGACGTAGAAAACAAGGCTAAAGACTAAACTCGAGAATAAAGCCCTAGCCTATCGTGTCAAGCACTCAATCTATCCAGATCAATTCACAACCTAGGCTCTGATACCACCTGTGACGACCCCACCTTACCCTAGGGCGTACCAAAGGGTTCGGTGGACCGCCTGCCCAGCTCTCGCCAGGACTCACTCACTCGTATCACATGCATACAACCATGGACTATAAAAATATCACGATTCCAACTTATAATTTACATTGATACACAATTAAGATACAAAGTCTCAATATACCCAAACTGGTTCAAGGTGTACATAATTTAGATACTAAACGTTCGATTCGAGTAATAGCGCGAGTACAAGTCAAAATCAAAACAACTAGACTACACTATTCTTTACATATCCCACGCTTCCCTCGTACCTCTGTAAGGAAAACAAAACTAACGGGGGTGAGCCAAAACTCAGTGAAGTTCCAAATATCAAATTAGCCATCAAACAAAGTAATAACCATGTAATAGTGAAATAGCGAGCAAACAAGTCCAATCGAGGAGATGACATTTCAGGTAAACAAGAATATATAAATCATATTCACATGTAAGGATACAGGGGCTTATGCCTCGGCTCCATCCCAGCTTGATCGATTGGTAGTTGACACTCTGTCAACTTTCAAGTAATAACTAGCCCAGAAAGAAAACCCCACTTCACGCCATTCTCCGTCCACCAATCAACCCCCTTACCCGGGCCCGCACGCCACACAAAACACGGGTGATAATACTCGAGTATACCGATTAGTCGAGGAGATAACACTCCACTCGACATTACTAGTTACCCAGGGTTCGTTATCTAATCGACCAGGCCCTTGCCGGCTCGACTCGATTAACTAGCCACAGGGTTTCTGGAATTCCAGACAAGACAAAATTTGTATGCAAGTATATCATTTCAAGTGAAAATCATGGAATAATATCAAGTTTGATTAGGGAAAGTGCGATAAAGTACACTCTTGCCCTAAAATTTCACGTACATAACATATAATCACATTGATCACGTATCAAATACAAGTATCAAGCGCAATTCGATATTTGAAAGCACTCACCAAAGCAAGTATAGTATTTTTAGTGGTCTCGTCCAGATGATACTCCTGGCTTGGAGTCCAGATCTGCGATAAAAAAGTTGCTTAAGAACTTGGAAAATCATGTAAGGTTCGAAACTTAGACGTTTCGTTCAATAATAATCAAGAAATTGAAATTCGTTTGAAAAATATCCGTAAATCACTCGCTCGCTTTTCAAATGGTAAATTTTGGTATCAATTATACTTGGAAATAGCTTTTAAGTCGAAAGTGCAAGGAAAACAGATTTATAGTGATTAATACCACTTTCCCTAGGGGTACAAGTTCGGCTAAATTCTAACGTATAACCCTCGATAACCAAAGTAGCAAAAGTCCTAGATGGTTCAAGTGATATTCGTTTGTCAACCTTACCCAAGTCGTAAGTGTAATTCCCTAGTTCTCGAGCAAAAATTTGGGCAGCATGCCCTTTGTATTTTCCTATTTCCAGCCATTTATGGCTTCATTATTTTTCTCATTCAAGCCCAAGTTTATACACAACACAAATGCATTTCAATAGCCGTTCCATAGGCTCAAGACAATACAAGGACATAAATCAACTAATAACAAATGCGGAAATGAAGTTTACAAGAGACAGAATTGACGGGTTTTTCCGGAAAGAACACATCGGAGGCTACGCTTATTGGATTGGTGTGAAACTTATACCACTTCGAAGCTAAGACGAAGTCCTACAACTTTCATGAAGGCCACTTAGTCAAATTTCCAGTGTAAAATGGTCAAATTCCCAATTTACAGAGCCAACTTCCAACTATACGGCTAATTAACCGCACTGCACTAGAATGGTCATATCTCAGGCTACCAAGTTCCGTTTAAGGTGTTCTTATAGGTGTTGAAAAGCTAAGACAGAGTACCAAAACTTTCATGTTTTGGTAAATGGCTAAATCAGCATGGATCCTAGTGAATAAACATGATAAACTGGATGAACTGACTAAAACGGAACACTGGAAACATCCTAAAATAGTGAGGGTATTTTGGTCTTTTCACAGGATTCGTTGCTCCGATTGAGGTAAAATTTTGTAGAAACCTATAAAATACCATTATCTACAACTTTCATGTTTTATACCAAGCTTAATTCGGCCTCTAACATGGTGCAATAAAACCGGACAGAAAAGAGCTGAAATTTTCCAGAAACCTGGAATTTTGGGATTCAATGCAACCTTTATTGATTTCTTGCTCCAATCATCACCACAACCCCTTATATAAGCTTAAATACAACATATATCATCCATATAGCAAGGATAGGCAACAAATACCTCAAACCCTTACTCACATAAATCACCTTTAAATCATCATAACAACTTGTATCACCACTAATCCAACCAAAACAAGTATTATATAACAACTTAAACCAAAATAAAAGAACCAAAGCCATGGTTTAGCCTTGTACCTCAACAAATGAAGCTTATAAGAGTGATACTTCACCTCCTCTTGGAATTCTTGGTTCCCCTAGCTTCTCAACCTCACAACTCACTCTTTAATCGGTTTAGAATTTTAGTTGCTCACTTAACACTCACAAACTCAAGATAAAAATGGCAGGTCTCACTTGGGTTTTTCTCTCCCTCTCTCTCGGCCAAACAGCAGAAAAAATGAAGAAGAAGTGCAGCTCCAAGGTGATAAGAAGATTGGACAATTGGTCTTGGTCAAGACCCTTAATGGTGTGACACTTGTCACCACCAATTACCAAGCAAAATTTTCTTTTTCTTTCTTGCAATTTCAGCCCCAAAATTCGGTCAAGGCTAGCTGGAAATTAAGGAGATATTTTGCTCAAATATTAATGAGCTTGTATGGTAAGAAAGTGGTGATCAAGTGGTGTGTTCAATCGGTATACGTCGGTTCCCACCGTTTTTCCTTAATTCACGCGTACTAGGGTTTTTACTTCCTATTCACTAACTTTTTATCAATTCTTCTAATCACTTATTATTTCTTACCTAAAAGTCACTCTTAAGCACCAAATTTGATCCTCGCACCGTACCGGATAATTACACTACGAAAAAATGTGAAAACCCTAACTTGCTCCAATCTTGAAAACGAAAAGTGAAACCTTGCTTTCTAAGTTCATTTGCACTTATTATGGAATGATTGGGTAGTAGGGCTATAATAAATAAATAATTTCCAAATAAAAGGGTATTTTTGAGAAAAAATATAAGAAATTTGCGAGTCCTCACACCAACAAGACACATAAGTTGAATTATGTCCAAATGTACACGGCCAATAAACACATAAGATATTACTTAACGATAACCATGGATAAAAGGATACAGTCGGCTCTCAAGAGCCGTTTTTCACCTGCCGCACTTGATCTCATACTCGTTGACACTCCGTCAACCTTTGGAGAGAGAAAACAAGACCGTAGATTCCACTTTACACCACTTTCTTCCACCGATCACCCCCTTACCGGGCCCGAACACCTCACAGTAACAAAATGTAATACTTGAGTATACCATATGGTCGAAAAGTTAACACTCCACTCGACTAACAGTGGTCCTAAGGTTCATTATCGATTCGCCTAAACCCTTGCCGGCTTGACTCGAATAACGACCTAAGAGAATGAGCTCAGATTTCACATTAATAATCAGGCATAGCCCAGCCAATGTCACATGATACTCATATAAGTGCACAATTTACTAATAATAGCAACACAGATAAGGGGTCAAGAGTGATAAAGTACACTCTCATCCCGTTCACATCATTCAAGTTCACATAACACATATAACAAGTCCTTTAAACAGTAAATCATATAATGGTACACTCACCGAAGTAATCAAGCAAATTCACACGTTTGCTTCAGATATAGGCCCCGGATTACCGGTACGACCTAAAACAAGTAAGAAAAGCACGATTGAGACTCGAATACGAGTCAAATCATTAACATTAAACTACTAGTATAATATACCAAAAGTGAAATGGGGTGACAATAGTGTGGAACGTGAACAACTCCAAGATCCTTTCATTTCTACTCAAATCCCTCTCATTTCACGATTACCCCCATTCCTTATCAATTGGGCAGCACTTCCCCTTAAATTTTCACATTTCCAACCTAACAACCAACATTCAAACGAACACAAGTACAAGTGCAATTCATAGGCTATTCCATTCATCTCATAGGGTCACAATATCCTCAAATCTCCATCAATTGCAAGTGTAAAAGCCAACCATAGTAAAGCCCCAATTGAAACCCTAAAATCTGAAATGTGCTCACGTAAGCTGAAATTTCCTATAACCAACCACCATAACGAATAAATTCTCCAATTAACTCACTATAACACCATAATTCCATGGCCAACCATACCATACCATATAAAATAGAAATATTCCCCATAAATAGACAAATTGGCCAAGCCCATCAATAAGTCATGAAATACTCCATAAGATTACATCTTTAACTACTAACACCTACTAATTCACATTATAACCAACAAAGAGACAATTTCTTAACCACTCACCTTACGAACACAAGAGACAAGGTAGCTTAGTGTCTTTCCCTTCCAAACAACTCCACCAAGCACTTCAATCCTTCCTAGCAAGTAGGTTTTATGGAGAAATTTGGGAGATTAATGGTTGGATTCCAAGATTTGAGCAAGAAGATGAAGCAAAAGTTGAAGAACTCTCTCTCTTTTCTCTCCAAGGTTGGCCAGCCAAGATGAAGAAAATAAGGATGATTTTGGGTCAAAATTAGGTTTAGGAAAGGTGAGGAAGACTAGTCAAATTCCAACTCCCAATAGAAATGCAACATGTGGCCTTTTCAAGCTTATCTCACTTCCTTTCTTGCAATGCTTAATTAAACTAGCTAACCTCTAATTAGTTCATAATACCAGATAATATAATCCCCGTATATCAAAAGTCCTCCACAGTAATCACATTTACCACACTTAGCGCACTAGTGGGCCCCACATCCATTAAACACCACCATTAACACAGAAAATGACTTATTTTAGAAAATGATTAAAAAATCATATTTTCTCATAAAATTCCCAGAAAATTCATATAATAAAGAAAATACTAAAATTAAGCCCAAAAGACTAAAATAAATGCCTAGAAATTAAGAAAATTTTCGAGGTCTCACAATGTGCTTATATTTGCGAACGGATCTTCCTCCTCTTTGAAGAACATTATGTAGATGTTTGAGGAATATAAAAAATGTTTAGGGCAGCTAGTAAATAATCAAAAGAGTGGTTATTTGATTCATTTGTCGTTGTTGCCATCTAGAAGACGGGTGATTGAGTGTGTCACGAGGTTTGCTTGGCAGTCCTTCTCTATTCGTTATTTAGGGTTTCCACTGTATCTTGGAAGGTGTAAATCGTCATATTTACGGGAAACGAGTTAGTCTATTTTGGGTAGAAGTTTGTCGTGGAAATCAAAGTTACTTTCTTTGGGTGGCAAGATACTCTTAATCAAGCATGTGTTGTTGTCGATACCAGTGCACTTGTTGTCAATTGCCGTGTTCCCTAGTTTGGTGTTTAAAACTATAGAAAAGGTTTACTCAAATTTTTTGTGGGGTTCAACGTCTGAAGAATTGAAGTTTCATTGGATGCGGTGGTCTCAGTTGTGTTATTTGGTTGATGAGGGTGGAGAGGGCTTTCGGAGCCTTAGGTGTGGCGACCCCACTTTCCCCTAAGGCGAACCAGAGGGTTGGCGGGCCGTCTGCCTAGCTCTCGCCAGGACTCACGCAAGAAATCTAGCCCAAATCCTTCCGAAGTATAGCCTAAATTATTACAGTATTGATCCTCCAAAATAGACCAATAACTAAGACCACATTAACTTCAGAGATAACAACACTTTAAGATAGCCAATCGACGGCTCTTAAATACCTCACGCGTTACAACCAAGTAGTAAATTCAAACAACTTCAAAAGTATATATTCATACAACGCAAATATTTACATACGAGCCAAATATCAAAATTAGGGTTTACACTTTTTCGGCTTCAAGTGGTAACCCAAGACAAAAGTACATTACGAACCGCAAATCAAAGTCACAAGGTTCACATATATTCATAAGCAAATATAAGTAGGCTCAGATTTTTCAAACGTCGAGACCTGTCAAGGAAAACAAATAAACGTGGGGTGAGCTAAAGCTCAGTGGTGCCCCAAAACATGCAATCAAATAAAACAAATAACATGTACTGATTTCAACTGAAGAAAACAAATAAGAAAGCGTATAACAGCACAGGGTAGGATACAGGGGCTCTCAGGAGCCATTCTCCACGCTTGATCAAAATTTACCGTAGTCGACACTCCGTCAACTCTCACTACTTACGGTCCATGTAGATTTTTTTTTCTTTTTCTTAACTCCGACACCAATCATACCCCTATCCCGGGCCCGCACACCAATTAAGAAAGCGGTAATACTCGAGTATATCCTTTGGATAAACTAGTCGAGGGATTCACCCAACGACGTCACAACACTTTCAGACTAGTTGAGGGATTTACCCAACGACGTCACAAACTAGTCGAGGGATTTACCCAACGACGTCACAACACTTGAGATATTCACGAAAATATTTCACACAAATCACCACTCGAACGGCTAGTATGATAAAATACACACTGCTCACTTCGATGGATCAAAAACCACTTTGCAATTATCATATATCGAGTCAAGAAAGCACTGTAACCAAAAAGTCATAAAACAAGCAGGGACACTCACCAAGAGTGAAGCTCAGAGGTCAAGTTGGGAATCAAAATCCGCGTCCTCACTAAATCCTAGAAAACCAAGTTTTAAGTACTATAAGTTTTCTATTCAAATTCTAGGTATATAAATATAAAAGGTTATCTGGTATATTACTAGTTTATTTCCTCGAAATAATTCGACAATCCACTTAGGATTAAACTTAGTAAAAGTAGTAAATTGTTTCATATGGCTTTCTTTATAATATTTTTTTTATTTAAAGTAAGTTTTCTTGCCGAGCAGGTTTTCTACGCTTTTTTAGTTAAAATTATTAAAATCTCGTATTTTTTCAATTTTCCTCTAGACATCTAGCCAGGGACAAATTTTAAAGAAAGAAAAGGAAGTAAAACAAGACTTAGGGTCTTAGAAACTAGTGAAATCATTTTCTAAAAATAATAAGGCTAGTTTAAGCTAAAGGATGAAATATCGAGTCGGCAAAGTTTAGAAAATCCCTACACAAGAATTTCTAATGTTAACGTACAATACTAAGTTTTATCGTTCAATATTAGAGCGAAGATATATTTAAATAGCTTGTTTAAAACTTTCTCAAGTTCACAGGACCAAAACGGATTCCTTACGATTCCGATTCACAAGCACGTAATATTTCAGATTTGTCAATATAGCAAACTCACATTTCAAATAGAAATCTCACTAGGGCTTCGTCAATCATTAGCCCTAGGTTTCAACAGATTCATTTCTGATCAAAAATTAAACAAAAGACCAAGGCTTCGTCAATCATTAGCTCTTGGTATCCAACATTCATTTCTTATAGCAATATAGCCAATAATTCAACTGTTTAGAATCACTAACAGGTACATGAACACAGGGACAAAATTTGCAACACTATCTTATCCAAGATTTCAACCAAAATCTCGTTGTTGGTAACCAAATGCAGATTAAACATTTTCCAGCAATTTTTATTCCAAAATATCCATTCCAATGCCAAGAATTTCATCTCAACATTTTAGTCGTAATAAAAATCAGATTATCAATCGTATCAGAAGTTTCACATCTACGCAGCTTACTAGGCTTAAAACACACATTTCTCATGCATTTCTAAACCGTTATATTCCAAGGAAAATTCCAGAAACAAGTTAAAATTTCCAAAAACAAACTGAAAATTCCTGCTCAAACCTCTCGGCTATAAAGAATTTTCCAGCACTTAGGTGTTCATAAATCCAACTTTTCCTCGACTGAAACATGGTTTTAGATACTCAAATTCGTCATGCAAACATTTAGCTAGCTAATTAAGATTTCCAGTCCAAAACCAGATTCAAACAACAATTATAATCATCCAAAAATTCCAGAATTTGTTCACCTATTCTCGGCTAAGTTGCATGCGACAGATTTCTTGTTTCATTTTCTTTTTCTTACTTAACCGCGCTAAAGAACTGCATGCAAAGCTTAAACACTTAAGTCTTAGTTAGTTAATCGTAATTACAAGCTCAGATTACTTCCAATATGTAAGATTAAATCTGCATTTCCGATCCAAGCTCTCGGCTAGGCTTGCATGCACAGATTTCTTTTCATTTTATTTTTCTGATTTAAACCAACCAATTAACTACATGCAGAGCTTAATTATCTTGTTATTAACTAGCTAATCACAGTTATAAGCTCGGAACATCAAGATTAAACCAAGTAAAGCTGCATTATTCCTATTAGATTCTCGGCAAAACCATTTCCTGCGCACATCAGAATTTTCTTTTCCTAAACTACTCATCCGAATGCCTAAACTCAACATGCAAGGCCATAACTAGCTTAATCATCCAAGTTTTAGTTAGCTAAGCACATGTCTAATCTCGGATTATCACAAATTGGCCGCTGAAAAGCTGAAATTTCCAGCTCAAGCTCTCGGCAGCTTCAATTTTCATTCATGATCACATTTCTGGT
Source organism: Coffea arabica (assembly GCF_036785885.1). Lineage (NCBI taxonomy): Eukaryota > Viridiplantae > Streptophyta > Magnoliopsida > Gentianales > Rubiaceae > Coffea > Coffea arabica. The sequence continues at coordinate 16,587,895 of NC_092318.1, read as the reverse complement.
GTCCTAATTCATCATCTGAGTGCTTAGATAACACATGCAAGCCCTTAAACAATTTCGTCTACCTCTAGTAAGCTAATCTAAAACCAGAATCTACCTCAGCTGGAAGCTTATACGCGTGACAGAACTGAAATTCTTCCTCTCTTTCTCTCGGCTTGCTCGCGGCTGAATGGTTGGTCCTGGTGGTGTTGCAGTTGCGGTGGTGTGGCGGTCAGGGAATGGTTTTGCAGCTGGTTGAGGGTGCAGCAAGGAATGAAACTCACGTAGTGTTTCTCTCATTTCTTCCCTCTAGCTCACGGACAGAACAGAAAAAGATTCAGCTTGCGGTTTCCTTCTTTTCTTTTCTCGTCGATGATACCAAGGCTACGGCTCTCTCTCTCTCCCTCTTGCTCTCTGTCCAAGGCAGGAATTGGAATGTGTAGTGGAGTTTGGGTGGTGTGAGGCGAGATAGTGGAGAGAAATGGTGAGAATGGCTCGCGGTTGAGAGGTGAAGTGTGTGAGAGGTGAAAGGAAAATGTGCTTTGGCAGAATGGAAATGACTTGGTGATTTATTTATAAGGTTGGCCGAAAGTGTTTTGTGTGGTTGCATGGTAATTTGCTAGAGTGAAGGGTTAGTTTAGTCCTTTAACATTATATCATTTATTTTACCAAACTGAAATTTTTCCTTAACTCACTTGTTAACTCCTAATCTTATTTCTATCTCCTTAATCTCATAAATTCTCACACATTTAATTTTTAGGAAATCAATAAAACAAGTAGCTTAGCACTAAAATATATTTAATTCATACCAGTTACGGTATACCCCATGTTTTTATTTGGTTCGTACAGTTTGTTTTATACGTTTTAAATTTAAACGTTTAATTAATCTATGAATTAGTATTTAATAATTCTAACGGCGAAAATGGAAATAATACATGCCTGGTTAATTCGAGATGGAAGAAGGCTAATTAAATCTTTTCACATCTTGTCCGAATTTTCACTTAAGTCCTCATTCGTAATCTAATTTCAAAAATTTACCCCAGATGAAATTTGACTACTTACTAGTATACTAATCTCGCAAAAATTCAATTATCGAGATTTTAATGTCCTAAGTGTAATTATAAAGGGTTTTGACCTAGAATCGATTCCATCTTAATTCTAAGGTTTCCGATGGCACTTAACATTATTAACACTTAAAGTTAGCTATCGACATTCAAGGAATTAATATTAAGGCAATAAATAATCTACATCAAGAAATATTAATTTATCTTGACAAAACCAAGTACTTTAATATTTTGGCACAATTATATTATTTATCACATAAAAATTGTTTTTACGCACTTATTTAAAGACAAGTAGAAATAATGCTAGGATTTATTAAAGAATCAAAATGAAGTGAAATATGCATGAATATATATATATATATATATATATATATATATTTTTTCGGGGTTCTCACATTAGGGAAGTTTAGACAGCTTTTTCTTGCAAACTATGGTGGAGTTTTAGAACGGAGTTGTCGTTGTGGGCTGCTTTGATGAAGGCAAAGTATTGCAGAGTGATTCATTCTTGTCAAGCAGAATTGAGCTTGTCTGCTTCGGTAGTTTGGAGGTGGATGTTGAACGTGAGCCGACAAGTGGAGCTCTCTATGTTATGGCTGGTCAATGATGGGTTGTGTTATTTTTTGTATGACAAAGAGTTGGATAGTGGCGCTTTATTTCTTAGAACACCAGTTATTCCAAATCTTTCCTTTTGCAATTTCATCACAAATGGGGATTGAGATGTCAATCTAGTATCTCAAACCTTGCCAAGGGACATTATTCTTTCCATCTTATAACAACCGGTTCCTAAAGGAGGACGTGTAGATGAAGTCATTTGGATGCTAACGAAGTCTGGAAAATTCACATTAGCATTGGCTTTTCGTGAAGCACGGCAAGCCCACAATACGTCTGTTGTTCTCTCTCAAGTTTGGCATCTTCGAATTCCTTTGAAAGTGTCCTTTTTATGCTGCGATTGTTGATGAGGAGGTTACCGTTGCCTGATACTTTATGTAAGCTAGGTTTGCATTTGCCCTTAAAATGTTTTTGTTGCCAAGTTGCATTTGAGGAATTTATCAAGCATGTATTTTCTAGGGGTCACATTGCGTTGGAGGTTTGGGATTATTTTGGAGGTCTATGTGGTTTTACTAATTCGAGGTCTTCTTTGCGAGCTCACATAGTTGATTAGTGGTTGTGTTCATAAAAATTTGAGACACAACATTTTATTTTTATTATTCTTCCAAGTTTTACTTGCTGGCATATTTGGAAAGTTAGGAATAAAGCGGTATTTGAGGGTGTCCAAATGCGCTTTGATGCTATTTGTTAAGCCATTTTCTCGGAGGTCAAATCCATTGTGGAGATCCACTTCACACAAAAGATTGGGGCGCAAACATTTTATCAGTTGTATGATTGGTCATCTCCGCCTGCCTGTGCATTTGACTTCAAATTTGTTTGCTGAGAGGCGAAGGAGATTGGGATGTTCATACTTAATATGGATAGTTGTTCTGAGGGCAATCCAGGAGTGGGTGGAGGTGGTGGGGTTCTTCGAGATTCAACTAGGTTGCCTCTGGTTGCCTTTTCGGCTTTCTTTGGGGAAACTACTTCCCTTTGCGCTGAGACTTTGGCCCTTTTGATTGGTCTTCAAATGTGTGTCCATAGGGGTTTTGGTAATCTATTTGTGCAATCAGATTCATTGGTCTTAGTTGGGATTCTTCAGCAGCAGTTTCAGTGCCCTTGGCATATTCGAAGGGAGGTTCGGCAGATTTGGCACTTCGTTAAGGTCCCTTCTCGATTCTCGCATTGCTATAGAGAGGCTAACAAAGTTGCTGATGTGTTGTCCAATGTGGGCATCTCTCATCCTGAGCAGCATATCAAGGTTTATAAATATCTATGTATGTTTTCGAAGTTGGCTTGTGGCGAAATCAGATTGGAAGGGTTAGGAATGCCTTCTGTTCAGAAAATTAGGTGTGTTTAGGAAACTTTTTTCCATTCCATGTCCAATTTTTGTAACTTTGGTTGTTTTGACATAAAAAAGCAAGTAATTTTCATTCGAAAAAAAATTTAATATGCCAATACATGGGAAAGATTTATAGATGTATATAGGAGTCTGCAAAATCGAAAAATTTCAACTTATCGACCGAATTCGAATTGAATTCGGAATTTCGAATTCGGTAATTCGGAATGAAAATTGGAATATCCGATTTCGAATTAGACGAAATCGAGTTGAATTCGATAATGGGATTTTTAAAATTGGAAATTTCGAATTCGAATTCACAATTCGAAATTGAAATCGAAATCGAAATTTGGAATTTCTATTTCGATTTCAAATCCATTTTTCATATATATATATATATATATATATAATATGTAATATAATATTTATATTATAATAATAATTTTTATATTCTTGAATATGGTGATTCGGAATTCCTATTTTGATTTCAAATTCATTTTCATATAAATATATATAATATTTATATATATGTAATATAATATTTATATAATACCGAATTCCGAATTGAATTCCGAACGAATTCGAATTCAGAGTTGGTGAATTCAAAATTGAAATCGGTCGAAAATTCTGATACCAAAATTTTGAAAAATTCCAATTTCAAAGTTTCGAATTACCGATTTCGATTCCGATTCACACCCTTATATGTAGAGTTGGTGATAAACATTCTAAATCTAATAGTTTACTAGAACAACAATCATGATGTTAATAAAAATGACTTTTTTAATATGGTTAATGATAATAGTGGTATAGAGTTGATCTACCTTTCTCGTTTGACCGCAGTTACTTCTGGAGCATTGCCTTTTCTAGTGCAAGTGTTTAGATTGTTATCCTCTCAGCAAATAGCCAACGATATGATATGGATCTATTATCTTGCTGATATACTATGCAAGTTAGAATGATAGTTGTTGTCGCACAATCGGGACCAATTTTGCCGAGAATAAAATAATTTTTACCCTTTTCTTTTCATAGGACCAGTAACACAGAAGATCAAAAAGTTCACTGCATGGATGTTGGTGGCTTTTCAAATTCATTAACAATAGGTATAAAAGAGGGAATGCCATACCTCAAGATTGTGTACTTTTGGTGATGTGGCCAAACGTGATTGGTTGGAGAGTGTTCGTCCAACTTCCTCTCCAATTCGTTTGCTTTTCGTTCCTTTTTTTTTTTGCTTCGTTCATTCTGTCCTTGTTTCTTATTTCTTAGTTCTTAGCAGACTAAGACTAAATGGCCTCGTTTTCAGCAGTGTTTCTTTCTTGCTTTCTGCTATGGAATATGTTAATAATAATATAATATAATATAAACATAAAGGACTACAACTAGGACTAGAACTGTAAGATAGTACTCAAAACTGATAATGTTAGGGTGAATAGAGTGGCAAGAGTAGTTGTTATGACGCATTGTAACATTGTAGCAGGTGTGATGTCTCTTCTTCAATGTCAAACGTTAGGTGGTCAGCTGAATAAAGAGAAATTGAAATGACAATTTTATCCTGACTATTTTGCCGCAATTATGGAATGTGCACTAAAGATTATGTTCTATTCAATGGACTGCTGGTGTAAATTTTTCTTCTCTGCGCGCTGTGCAATGCTGACACAGAATGACTTTCAGCTCTTCCTTCTTTGCTTTTGGCTGATAATGACGAGATTGATTGAAACATTTCCGTCCAGTCTTGGTGAGGCTATCACGAGTCTCCGGTTGGATTTTGGAAGGCCTGCATTTTGATCAGTGCTGTTTGAACTAAGCTTCTTCCAGCTTATTTCCTTCGCCTTCCTTTGTATTGCTTTGTTGCTGCCTTGCTGCTTAGAACCTTGCTCGTACCTCTGCAACTTTTGGTTGGCTGCTGGTAGGCATGCTTGCTCGCCCTGCATTATGAACTCCCCGTTGTTTTTCCCCCATTGCTTTGTTTTTTTTCCCTTCCTTACGATTCTATATTACGCTTGTATTGCTTTTTGGAATCTTTTTCTCTCTCTTGCTTAGAATATCCTCTGCTGTGCACGACTTCTGAATTCTTTTGTTGTTTTGTAGCTTTTGTTCTCTTCGGATTCTCCTGTCAACTCCTCCTCTTTTAGTTCAGGTTAGTATCTTTCTTGTTTTATCCTTTGTTTGCATTTCCCAAAATTTTCCCTTCTCTCCGTTGTACTTTGTCACATGTCATGCTTGCTTCTCGATTCTTTGTCTGTTGTTTTGATAGCAAGAGATCCTGTGCGCCCTGTTGTTGCTATTCCATTCGCTAAGGTGTGCCTGTTTGCCCGTTTGCCTGAGGTGGCGTTTCTTCTCTTCTTTTCCTTTCTCCTTGCGTTTTTCTTGCTATCTCCCTGTTCTGTAACTTTGGTTGCTTTTAGTTTGCGCTGGCTTGTTTTTTTCCATCAACCATGCAGTTTTTTTCTCTTCTTCCTTTGTTGCATGCTACTGTGCTTGTAGTTCTCTTCGGCCACCTTATTCGTTTACTTGTGCACTTTTTTTCTGTACACTTTTTTTATGCTCACCAGTTGTATGATATTTCGTTGCCTAGCATTTATTATCTTATCCCTTATTAGTAAACTTCGCCTTGCCATGCTTCCTTACTTAGTTGCTGCTCCCTAGCTTGGTGGCTGCTTATTTAGTAGCCTTTATTATCTTATTCTGATGTAGCTACTCCCTTACTTAGTATTTGGAATTAGATGGATAGAAATGCCTTGCGCCGAAAAAAATATGTAGAAACGGCACCTGCCAAGAAAGCTGAATTTTTGCGTTCTCTGCGAGAGGCTAGAGCTGAGAAGAAAAAACAAAAAATTCCTCGCTCTCGCGTTCACAAGGTTCCTCCTGCTTGTGTGGAATCTACTGTCTGTTTTGTGTATGGTCATGATAGACCTTCTGGTAATGAGGATCAACCTCCTGTCGTTTCTAATACACTAGAAAATCGAGAGTACTTGCTTCCAGTTGAGAGTGTTGTTACAGGGCGTGGAGAGTTCCACTACACTCCTAATGTATCTAATTTGCTCAGTGATCATGCTTCACCGTCTTCTAAAAAAAATATGCCTCCCAGGTCTGCATCATCTGTTAATGAAGGTATTTCTTAATTAGCTTATTTTCTGCTGGATTTGAATTTTTCTCTTCCATCTTATTGCTACTCCTCTGCCTTCCTATTGCTTACTATGCACTCTGTGTTGCTAAAAATGAGTTCCCTTTTGTTTGAACCCTGCAGTGCTCCTATTTAGTATTTGGAACCTTGCAAGCCTTTCCTATTCAGAATTAGATTCTGATGAGTTATGCCCGTTTTAGCTTATAGCAGCTGCGTCTTCTTCACCTTATATTCCTCCCAGCCGCAAATTTTGTTTTCCATATATTGGCCACTTTGCAAAAAAATGCATCCTCCATTACCGAGTGCTTCCACAGATTCGACTTTTCTTTAGTGCGGTTCTTCTCTCCAATGATCCTTGTTTAGTTCTTTTTTCGCTATAACTTGCAGCCCCATTACTTGCTTCTTCACCTCCTGAGCATCTTTTCCTGTTAATAATTAAATGTGCATATACAAAGCCCTGCACAACTTTACCAATTGTCTTATTGGATTTTATTATCCACAGAAACTTCTTCTTTTCCAGCAAGCAATTTTAACCAGCCTACAGCGACCTCTGCTTGCCAGAGAAGGAAAAAAAATAGGAATACTCCTCTTCATCCATCCTCTGCAATTTCTGCACATAGCAAGAAACGTAGTAACTCTTCCACCATGAGAACAGAAAATGCAGGTTTAGTGCTGTTTCTCGCTTATCTCTGCCTATGTTTAGGATTCCTTCTTGCCTGTTTATACACAGTCTTAACTCAACCTGTTTACAAACCGCATGCAAACAACCATAGGGAGAAAACGGAGGCGTGGCCAGCCAAATCTTTCCCTCGTGAACAATATTCCTAATGAGTCTTTGGCTTTTCCTGATGCTCCACCTTGTGGCCATTATAGGGCGAAAAGATTCCATTTGGAACCGCCTAATTTTTGCTGCGCAGGAGGAGAAATTTCTGTTGTCGCTCCTTCTATGCCTTATGATTTGAAGCGCTTATTCATTGGTAGCGATGAGGAGAGCTTCCATTTTAGGAATAATGCTCGCACTTACAACAATAACTTAGGCTTCACATCATTTGCTGCTAAATATGATTCTGAACTAACAAAGAACACCAAAGGTGTTTACACCTTTCGTGTTCAAGGTCAGGTTTATCATTTTCTTAATGGCCTTGTCTGGTCAGATGATAGAGCATATGGGATTCAACTATACTTCTTCGACACTGATGAAGAATTAGCAAAGAGGGTTGCTGCTTCTAATAAGTTGCAAGCAACCACTTTAAGACTCCTAATGCGCATTCTTAGTGACAATCCTTATGCTAAGTTCTTCAGAAACCTTAGCCATGTTCCAAACATTAACAACTTGAACATTGTACTTTGTTGTTATCCCGCCCTTGACCAGCGAGTTTATAACCTTCCTTCTGCGTCCCAAGTGGCAGCAATATGGACCAAAAATCAAGATGAATCAGACCATACGGGAGCTCATATTCAAGTGTATACTCATTCAAATAGCAGCTATAGAATTAAACATTACTATGGCTGCTATGATCCATTGCAATACCCTATTCTGTTTCCCCGTGGTGAATGCGGGTGGCACCCTGGAGTTAAAAGAGCTCGAAAAAGAAAGAGAAGAGAGGATTCCTGTGAGGAAGATATCAACATTCATCCTTCTTCGGTCGATTCTGCAACAAGTTTATTGGATCGTGAACAAAGAGGCAAGTTATTTCTTGCCGCTTCTACCCAATTGCTTTTACCCATTCTTCTTACATTATAAGATACCATCAGCCTAAACAACTACTCATCATTTTTCTCTAGCTGCTGATCATTCAAAAAATGAAGAAGACACGGTGTCAGCTAGGGAATGTGATACCCCAACTTTTAGGATACTATTGTTGTTTAGCCTCAAAGAGAATATTACGGTTTCTTTATTTTATTGTTTTGTTTTACAGACTAGAAACCCTAAATTCTAGAAATAAAGTCTAATCAAAACCCTAGTTTCATTTGTGACTGACCATTTTCTCAAATTTCTCATATTTCAACCGAAACCCTAAATTCAATTTATGGAATTGTAAAATCCCTCACGTTTTCTTAAAAATGCCCTTTTAATTGGAAATTATGATTTTATAATAGCCCTACCACCCAATCACCCAACAATAAGTGCAAATGAACATGAAAGTAAAGGTTTTCACTTTTCGTTTTCAAGTTAGAGCGAATTAGGATTTTCACGTTTTTTCGTAGTGTAATTATCCGGTACGGTGCGAGGATCAAATTTGGTGCTTAAGAGTGACTTTTAAGTGAGAAATAATATGTGATTAGAAGCAATGATAAAAAGTTAGTGAATAGGAAGTAAAAACCCTAGTACACGTGAATTAAGGAAAAACGGTGCGAACCGACGGATGCCGATTGAACACACCACTTGATCACCACTTTCTTACCATACAAGCTCATTAATATTTGAGCAAAATATCTCCTTAATTTCCAGCTAGCCTTGATCGAATTTTGGGGCTGAAATTGCAAGAAAGCAAAAGAAAATTTTGCTTGGTAATTGGTGGTGACAAGTGTCACACCATTAAGGGTCTTGACCAAGACCAATTGTCCAATCTTCTTATCACCTTGGAGCTGCACTTCTTCTTCATTTTTTCTGTTGTTTGGCCGAGAGAGAGGGAGAGAAAAACCCAAGTGAGAGCTGCCATTTTTATCTTGAGTTTGTGAGTGTTAAGTGAGCAACTAAAATTCTAAACCGATTAAAGAGTGAGTTGTGAGCTTGAAAAGCTAGGGGAATCAAGAATTCCAAGAGGAGGTGAAGTATCGCTCTTACAAGCTTTATTTGTTGAGGTACAAGGCTAAACCATGGCTTTGGTTCTTTTATTTTGGTTTAAGTTGTTATATAATACTTGTTTTGGTTGGATTAGTGGTGATACAAGTTGTTATGATGATTTAAAGGTGATTTATGTGAGTTAGGGTTTGAGGTATTTGCTGCCTATCCTTGCTATATGGATGATATATGTTGTATTTAAGCTTATATAAGTGGTTGTGGTGATGATTGGAGCAAGAAATCAAGAAAGGTTGCATTGAATCCCAAAATTCCAGGTTTCTGGAAAATTTCAGATCTATTCTGTCCGATTTTATTGGACCATGATAGAGGCCGAATTAGGCTTGGTATAAAACATGAAAGTTGTAGATAATAGTATTTTATAGGTGCCTAAAAAATTTCAGCTCAATCGGAGTAACGTAGCCTGTGAAAAGACCAAAATACCCTCACTATTTTAGGATGTTTCCAGTGTTCCGTTTTAGTCAGTTCATCCAGTTTATCTTGTTCATTCACTAGGATCCATGCTGATTTAGCCATTTTCCAAAACATGAAAGTTTTAGTACTCTGTCTTAGCTTTTCAACACCTACAAGAACACCTTAAACGAACTTTGGTAGCCTGAGATATGACCATTTAAATGTAGTACGGTTAATTAGCCGATTTGTTGGAACCTGGTTCGGTGAACTGGAAATTTGACTGGGTTACACTGGAAATTTTGTGATACCCCAACTTTTAGGATACTATTGTTGTTTAGCCTCAAAGAGAATATTACAGTTTCTTTATTTTATTGTTTTATTTTACAGACTAGAAATCCTAAATTCTGGAAATAAAGTCTAATCAAAACCCTAGTTTCATTTGTGACTGACCGTTTTCTCAAATTTCTCATATTTCAACCGAAACCCTAAATTCAAATTATGGAATTGTAAAATCCTTCACGTTTTCTTAAAAATACCTTTTTATTTGGAAATTATTCATTTATTATAGCCCTACTACCCAATCGTTCCACAATAAGTACAAATGAACCTAGAAAGTAGGGTTTCACTTTTCGTTTTCAAGTTGGAGCAAGTTAGGGTTTTCACGTGTATCCGTAGTGTAATTATCCGGTACGGAGCAAGGATCAAATTTGGTGTTTAAGAGTGACTTTTGGGTGAGAAATAATATGTGATTAGAAGCAATGATATAAAGTTAGTGAATAGGAAGAAAAAAACCCTGGTACGTGTGATTTAAGGAAAAACGTTGCGAACCGACGGGTACCGCGCACTACCGATTGAACGCACCACTTGACCACCACTTTCTTACCACATCAGCTCATTAAAATTTGAGCAAAATATCCCCCTCATGGCCAGCTAGTCTTGACCGAAAATGTGGACCAAATGCAAGGAAAAGAAAGAGAAAAAAAAAAGAGTGGTGGTGGTGGTGCCACTTGTCGCCACATAAGGGTTTCTTGACCAACCAAGAGTCCAACCTTCTTATCCCCAATTTTGCTCTTTCTTCTTCATTATTTCTGCTGGTGGCCGAGACAAGAGAGGGGAAAAGAGAGAGCAAAGCCCACCTTCCTTCATCTTGAATTTGAGCTACAAAGTGAGGAAACAAAGAAAGTAAACCGATTAAAGTTATCTTTGAGTGTTGGTTTAGTGAGGTGTTGGTGAATTTTTGAAGGGGAAAGCTAGGGTTGCTCTTGGTAGACACTAAGCCAGGTAAGGATGATGATTTCCCCAATTTTTACTCTTAATCTTGTTTAAATTAGCTTAGCATCTCAAAATTGTGGTGAATGATGGTTGTTATCATGCTTTGGGTGATTTTCCTTTTAGTTACATGAATTAGGGTTTGATGAATTGCTGTCAAACTTGATGTATGATTAATATATGTTATATCCAAGATTGTATAGGGGGTTTTGGTAGCAAGTGAAGCAAGAAATGAAGAAAGTTATCATTGAAATAAAAAATTCCAGATTTCTGGAAAAATTTCACCCTGTTCTGTCCGGTTTCAGTTCGTGTGGTTAGAGGCCTAATTAGGCTTGGAATAAAATATGAAAGTTGTATAGAATGATATTTTATAGGTTCATACAAAATTTCAGCTCAATCAGAGCAACGTAGCCTGTGAAAAGACCAAAATACCCTCACTGCCCTAGGTTAAATTCCAGTGTTCCGCGTAGACAGTTCAGTCCATTTGGCTGTGTTTATTCACTATAATTCGTTCGGATTTAGCCAAGTGTCAAAACATAAAAGTTTTAGTACTCTGGATTAGCTTTTAAACTCCTCAAAGAACACCTTAAACGGACCTTGGTAGCCTGAGATATGATCATTCTAGTACAGTGCGGTCAATTAGCTGTATAGTTGGAAGTTGGCTCTGTAAATTGGGAATCTGACCAGGTTACACTGGAAATTTGACCAAGGGATCTTCATGAAAGTTGTAGGACTTCGTCTTATCTTCGAAATGGTATAAGTTACACACCAATCCGATAAACATAGCCTCAGATGTGTCCTTTCCGCAAAAACCCGTCAAATCTGTCTTTTGTAATTTCATTTCCCCACTTGATATTAGCTTAATTTTTGTTCTTGTATTGTATTGAACCTATGGAATGGCTATTGAACTGAAATTGTGTTATGGATAACTTTGGGTTGGATTGAGTAAAAGAATGAAGCCATAATGGCTGGAAAATTAGGTAAACACAAAGGGCATGCTGCCCAAATTTATGCTCGAGGACTAGAGAAATATACTTGCGACTTGAGTAAGGGTTAAGAGTGATTACTACTTGAACCATCTAGGATATTTGCATCTTCTTTTATCGAGGTATATAAGTAAGGATTTGGCCGAACTTGTACCCTTGAGAAATACAACTATGACTACTAGAAATACGTTTTCCTTGTACTTTCGACTCAAATGGCATTTCCAAGCATACATGTTACAAAGTTATATAGTTTGAAAAGCGAGCGAGTGTTTCACGAATATCCTCCAAGTGAATTTCCATGTCTTGATTCTTATTGAACGAAACGTCTACGTTTCGAACCTTAGTTGATTTTTAAAGTCCTGAAACAAAGTTTTATCACAGATTTAGACTCCGAACCCGGAGTATAACCCAGACGTGATTACTAGGGGCACTTCATTTTGGTGAGTGTTTTCAAATACCTGATTGAACGGGACACTTGTTTCCAATACTTGATCAATATGATTAAATGATATATGATTGGCTTGATCGGGCAAGAGTGTACTTTATCGCACTTGCCCTTATTTGATATATACTTGTTTATTGTTGAAATTGAATTGATATACTTGTTCATGTTGTGCGCACTTCCTGGAATTCCAGAAACCCTGCGGAAAGTTACTCGAGTCGAGCCGGCAAGGGCTTGGTCGATTGGGTAACGAACCCTGGGTCTCTTGATTATCGAGTGGAGTGATATCTCCTCGACTAATCGGTATACTCGAGTATTACCACCCGTGTTTCTTGAGGATTTTGGGCCCAGTAGGGGGTTTGAATGATGGACGGAGAGTAGCGTAAGTGGTGCTCTACTGGATTGGTTCCTTTACTTGAAAGTTGACGGAGTGTCAACTACTACGTTATCAAGTTTCTGGTAATGCAATGGGAATTTGGCTCCTGAGAGCCATCCGTATCCTTATACTTTGGAATGATTATTGCTTATTGGATTATTGACTCTTCTGAAAAACTTTACACTCGCTCATTTTGAGATTGCTACTTGACGTGTTATTGCTCACTTTTATGAACTCTTCATGCTCGTTACTTTGCTATATCGAAAACTTGTACTTATAAATAATGGTCAATTTGCTATTTGGAACCTCACTGGGCTTTTAGCTCATTCCACTCCATTTGTTTTCCTTTCAGGGGTACGAGCGAGGCGTGAGATATGTAAAGACTAGCATAGACTAGTTGTTTTTTACTTTTGACTTGTACTCGTGCTATTACTCGAATAGAATGTTTTGTATCTGAATTGTATACACTTTGAACCAGTTTGGGTATATTGAGGTTTTGTATCTTGATTGTGCATCAATGTAAATTATAGGCTTGAATTGCGATGTTATTTATTGTCTATGGATGTATGTACGTGATACGAGTGAGTGAGTCCTGGCGAGAGCTGGGCAGGCGGTCTGCCGAACCATTTGGTACGCCTTAGGGGGAGGTGGGGTCGTCACAAATTTGACCAAGTGATCTTCATGAAAGTTGTAGGACTTCTTCTTAGCTTCGAAATGGTATAAGTTGCACCCCAATCCGATAAGCGTAGCAGCGGATGTGTCCATTCCGCAAAACCCTATCAAATCTGTCTTTTACTAAAGCTCATTTCCGCACTTGTTATTAACTTGAATTTTTGTCCTTGTATTGTCTTGAGCCTATTGGACGGCTACTGAAGTTGGATTGTTGTGTGTGTACCTTTGGGTTTGAATGAGAAAAATAATGAAGCAAAAATGGCTGGAAAATTAGGTAAACACAAAGGGCATGCTGCCCAAATTTACGCTCGAGGACTAGACAAATATACTTGCGACTTGAGTAAGGATTTGGCCGAACTTGTACCCTTGAGAAATACAATCATGACTACTAGAAATACATTTTCCTTGTACTTTCGACTCAAATGGCATTTCCAAATGTAAATGTTACAAAGTTATATAGTTTGAAAAGCGAGCGAGTGTTTCACGAGTATTCTCCAAGTGAATTTCCATTTCTTGATTCTTATTGAACGAAACGTCTAAGTTTCGAACCTTAGTCGATTTTAAAGTTCTGAAACAAAGTTTTATCGCAGATTTGGACTCTGAACTCGGAGTATAAACCAGACGTGATTACTAGGGGCACTTCATTTTGGTGAGTGCTTCCAAATACCTGATTGAACTGGACACTTGTTTCCAATACTTGATCAATATGATTAGATGATATATGATTGGCTTGATCGGACAAGAGTGTACTCTATCGCACTTGCCCTTACTTGATATATACTTGTTTATTGTTGAAATTGAATTGATATACTTGTTTATGTTGTGCGCACTTCCTGGAATTCCAGAAACCCTGCGACAAGTTACTCGTGTCAAGCCGGCAAGGGCTTGGTCGATTGGGTAACGAACCCTGGGTCTCTTGATTGTCGAGTGGAGTAATATCTCCTCGGCTAATCGGTATATTCGAGTATTACCACCCGTGTTTCTTGAGGATTTTGGGCCCAGTAGGAGGATTGAATGGTGGACGAAGAGTAGCGTAAGTGGTGCTCTACTGGATTGGTTCCTTTACTTGAAAGTTGACAGAGTGTCAACTATTACGTGTTCAAGCTCCGGATGATGAATGGAAGTTGGCTCCTGAGAGCCATCCGTATCCTTATGCTTTGGAATGATTATTGCTTATTGGATTATTGTTTATTTTGAAAAACTTTTACACTCGCTCATTTTGAGATTGCTACTTGACGTGTTATTGCTCACTTTTATGAACTATTCATGCTCGTTACTTTGCTATATCAAAAACTTGTACTTATAAATAATGGTGAATTTGTTATTTGGAACCTCACTGGGCTTTTAGCTCATTCCACGCCATTTGTTTTCCTTGCAGGGGTACGAGCGAGGCGTGAGACGTGTACAGACTAGCGTAGTCTAGTTGTTTTGGATTTTGTAATTGTACTCGCACTAGTCGCTCGATTAGGGTTGAATGTACTGAGACCTTAAATCTTTTGATGTATTTGGGACTGTATGAATGGTTGAGATAGAAATGAATGTATTCGTATGTTCCAAACTTGGGAACCGTTATTTCGTTTATTATTGAGGTTGCACCTTATTTTATTTGATGCGAGTGAGTGAGTCCTGGCGAGAGCTGGGCAGGCGGTCTGCTAAACCCTAGGGTACGCCCAGGGGGAGTTGGGGCCGTCACAGATGGTATCAGAGCTTCTATCGAGCTCGTGCTAGGAGAAGGTTCTCGGACTGTGGGGATTGACTTGTTAAGTATGGAACGATTGTCTATTGTTGGGAACCTTAGATATGTATGTTGGGTAGGAATCTCTAATACGGGTGATTTGCTCTTGAGCCTGGCCAGTTTGAGTGGTGAATTATCATATTTTCGGATTCTTGTCCCCGAGTATCAAAGAGTGATACCTTTACGATAAGTTGAGAGCTCGCGTAATATTAGGATAGGTTGAATGGCGAAAGCAAAGGCACGAGGAATGCGAATAGTCTGGACTTGAAATATATTGAAGATATTCGTGGGATTTGGGATCCTTACTATTCACGTGTTTCGAGTATTGATTAAGTGTAGTGCCTGAACAATACCTAGGGTTAATGTCCTATAGGTTATGTGACTTGTTTGCTATGTATATAAAGAACCTGTTTATTATGCGTTTTATTGCCTCTGTTTATCCTTTTGAAATGTGCTACATGAGCCATACCTTGCCTTGTTTACATGTTTATAGTTGGTTAAACCCAAAACATGGAGGGTAGAAGAAGTCAAGTCAGGGGAACTAACCGAGGACGCGGTCCTAGTCGTGGCCATGGGGGTAGACAAGCACAGGAACAGGTACAAGAACCGAGAGAAGAGAGAGAGGCAACGATTAAGCCACAACCTGGAGCCCAGGCTGTAGAGGGAGATCAAGCGGCAACTGCGATCCAACAAATGACTAATGTTCTGGCCCGTTTAGTGGAACAACAGGGTCAAGCCCCTGTAAATCAACCTAGGGACCCCGATATGGGGCAAGATAGGGCTCTTGAGAGATTCCAGAAGTTCTCTCCACCTAAGTTCTTGGAAGGACCTGACCCGGAAGGAGCCAAGAGATGGCTAGAGGCCATGATTAATATCTTTGCCGCTTTGAACTATGCGGAGGATAGACAAGTGCACTTTGCAATTTTTCAATTTCAAGGTCCGGCCAGGGCATGGTGGAATGTGGTTCAAGCTAAGTGGGAGAGAGAGGGGACCGCATGGACGTGGGTGAATTTCGTGCGAGAGTTTAACGACAAATGTCTCACACCTATTATCCAGGAGAAAAGAGAAGATGATTTTATTAAGCTTCGGCAGGGAACTTTGAGTATAGCTGAGTATGAAACCCAATTTACGAAGTTGTCTAAATTTGCTCTTGAACTGATAACTACGGAGCAAAGAAGAGTTCGGAGGTTTGTGCAAGGGTTCAATGTGGAGATACAAGAGGCCTTAGCGGCGGCCCAGATTAATACATTTACAGAGGTCTTGGAAAAGGCCCAACGTATAGAAATTGCTAGGGTACAAGTGAGAGCTTTTCATGCAAAAAGGAAAAGTGTGCCTGGTGGAAGTCAAAGGCATGGACAAAGTGATTTAGACATGCCACCCTCTAAGATGGGCCGAGGAGATGGTGGTGAGAAAATTTCAGGGACATCTAAGGATGTTACTCCAGGAGGAGCCTCGCGTGGCAGGGAGCAAGCATGAGGTGCCTCACAAGGAGGTCAAACTCGAGTATCTTGTGAGTACTGTGGGAAGGCCAATCATACAGAGAATGATTGTTGGCAAAAGGCAGGAAAATGTTTATGGTGTGGTAGTGCCGAGCACCAGCTTGCAACTTGTCCCCGTAGGTCACACCTAAACCTTGAACATGCAAATGTAGGAGGGACTAAGCCAAGAGTGCCAGCTAGAGTGTACGCCCTGGACCAACAGGCATTACCTGAACCATCGGAGATAGTAGAAGATACGATTCGTGATTCTATTGTTAAGCTAAATTTTGGCTACAGTGAGACCTAAGATCTAGAAATGGATATACAAGAAAATACCCTATGCTATTTAGGAGTGCATGGATGAATTTCGAGGACGAAATTCTTTTAAGGAGGGGAGATTGTGATACCCCAACTTTTAGGATACTATTGTTGTTTAGCCTCAAAGAGAACATTACGGTTTCTTTATTTTATGGTTTTGTTTTACAGACTAGAAACCCTAAATTCTAGAAATAAAGTCTAATCAAAACCCTAGTTTCATTTGTGACTGACCATTTTCTCAAATTTCTCATATTTCAACCGAAACCTTCAATTTATGGAATTGTAAAATCCCTCACGTTTTCTTAAAAATGCCCTTTTAATTGGAAATTATGATTTTATAATAGCCCTACCACCCAATCACCCCACAATAAGTGCAAATGAACATGAAAGTAAAGGTTTTCACTTTTCGTTTTCAAGTTAGAGCGAATTAGGGTTTTCACATTTTTTCGTAGTGTAATTATCCGGTACGGTGCGAGGATCAAATTTGGTGCTTAAGAGTGACTTTTAAGAGAGAAATAATATGTGATTAGAAGCAATGATAAAAAGTTAGTGAATAGGAAGTAAAAACCCTAGTATGCGTGAATTAAGGAAAAACGGTGCGAACCGACGGATACCGATTGAACACACCACTTGATCACCACTTTCTTACCATACAAGCTCATTAATATTTGAGCAAAATATCTCCTTAATTTTCAGCTAGCCTTGACCGAATTTTGGGGCTGAAATTGCAAGAAAGAAAAAGAAAATTTTGCTTGGTAATTGGTGGTGACAAGTGTCACACCATTAAGGGTCTTGACCAAGACCAATTGTCCAATCTTCTTATCACCTTGGAGCTGCACTTCTTCTTCATTTTTTCTGCTGTTTGGCCAAGAGAGAGGGAGAGAAAAACCCAAGTGAGAGCTGCCATTTTTATCTTGAGTTTGTGAGTGTTAAGTGAACAACTAAAATTCTAAACCGATTAAAGAGTGAGTTGTGAGCTTGAAAAGCTAGGGGAACCAAGAATTCCAGGAGGAGGTGAAGTATTACTCTTACAAGCTTCATTTGTTGAGGTACAAGGCTAAACCATGGCTTTGGTTCTTTTATTTTGGTTTAAGTTGTTATATAATACTTGTTTTGGTTGGATTAGTGGTGATACAAGTTGTTATGATGATTTAAAGGTGATTTATGTGAGTTAGGGTTTGAGGTATTTGCTGCCTATCCTTGCTATATGGATGATATATGTTGTATTTAAACTTATATAAGTGGTTGTGGTGATGATTGGAGCAAGAAATCAAGAAAGGTTGCATTGAATCACAAAATTCCAGGTTTCTAGAAAATTTCAGCTCTATTCTGTCCGGTTTTATTGCACCATGTTAGAGGCCGAATTAGGCTTGGTATAAAACATGAAAGTTGTATAGAATGGTATTTTATAGGTTCCTACAAAATTTCAGCTCAATCGGAGCAACGTAGCCTGTGAAAAGACCTAAATACCCTCACTATTCTAGGATGTTTCTAGTGTTCCGTTTTAGTCAGTTCATCCAGTTTATCATGTTTATTCAGTAGGATTCGTGCTGATTTAGCCATTTTCCAAAACATGAAAGTTTTAGTACTCTGTCTTAGCTTTTCAACACCTACAAGAACATCTTAAACGGACTTTGGTAGCCTGAGATATGACCATTTAAATGTAGTACGGTTAATTAGCCGATTTGTTGGAACCTAGTTCGGTGAACTGGGAATTTGACTGGGTTACACTGGAAATTTGACCAAGTGATCTTCATAAAAGTTGTAGGACTTCGTCTTAGCTTCTAAATGGTATAATTTACACCCCAATCCGATAAGCGTAGCCTTGGATGTGTCCATTCCGCAAAACCCTATCAAATCTGTCTTTTACTAAAGCTCATTTCCGCACTTGTTATTAACTTGAATTTTTGTCCTTGTATTGTCTTGAGCCTATTGGACGGCTATTGAAGTTGGATTGTTGTGTGTGTACCTTTGTGTTTGAATGAGAAAAATAATGAAGCCAAAATGGATGGAAAATTAGGTAAACACAAAGGGCATGCTGCCCAAATTTACGCTCGAGGACTAAAGAAATATACTTGCGACTTGAGTAAGGATTTGGCCGAACTTGTACCCTTGAGAAATACAATCATGACTACTAGAAATACGTTTTCCTTGTACTTTCGACTCAAATGGCATTTTCAAGTATAAATGTTACAAAGTTATATAGTTTGAAAAGCGAGCGAGTGTTTCACGAATATTCTCCAAGTGAATTTCCATTTCTTGATTCTTATTGAACGAAACGTCTAAGTTTCGAACCTTAGTCGATTTTAAAGTTCTGAAACAAAGTTTTATCGCAGATTTGGACTCCGAACTCGGAGTATAAACCAGACGTGATTACTAGGGGCACTTCATTTTGGTGAGTGCTTCCAAATACCTGATTGAACTGGACACTTGTTTTCAATACTTGATCTATATGATTAGATGATATATGATTGGCTTGATCGGGCAAGAGTGTACTCTATCGCACTTGCCCTTACTTGATATATACTTGTTTATTGTTGAAATTGAATTGATATGCTTGTTTATGTTGTGCGCACTTCCTGGAATTCCAGAAACCCTGCGGCAAGTTACTCGAGTCGAGCCGGCAAGGGCTTGGTCGATTGGGTAACGAACCCTGGGTCTCTTGATTGTCGAGTGGAGTGATATCTCCTCGGCTAATCGGTATACTCGAGTATTACCACCCGTGTTTCTTGAGGATTTTCGGCCCAGTAGGGGGATTGAATGGTGGACGGAGAGTAGCGTAAGTGGTGCTCTACTGGATTGGTTCCTTTACTTGAAAGTTGACGGAGTGTCAACTATTACGTGATCAAGCTCCGGATGATGAATGGAAGTTGGCTCCTGAGAGCCATCCGTATCCTTATTCTTTGGAATGATTATTTCTTATTGGATTATTGTTTATTTTGAAAAACTTTTACACTCGCTCATTTTGAGATTGCTACTTGACGTGTTATTGCTCACTTTTATGAACTCTTCATGCTCGTTACTTTGCTATATCGAAAACTTGTACTTATAAATAATGGTCAATTTGCTATTTGGAACCTCACTGGGCTTTTAGCTCATTCCACGCCATTTGTTTTCCTTACAGGGGTACGAGCGAGGCGTGAGATGTGTACAGACTAGCGTAGTCTAGTTGTTTTGGATTTTGTAATTGTACTCGCACTAGTCGCTCGATTAGGGTTGAATGTACTGAGACCTTAAATCTTTTGATTTATTTGGGATTGTATGGATGGTTGAGATAGAAATGAATGTATTCGTATGTTCCAAACTTGGGAACCGTTATTTCATTTATTATTGAGGTTGCACCTTATTTTATTTGATGCGAGTGAGTGAGTCCTGGCGAGAGCTGGGTAGGCGGTCTGCTAAACCCTAGGGTTCGCCCAGGGGGAGGTGGGGTCGTCACAGGGAATACTACTGTTACAGATTTCAGATCAGGGATGATGATGAATCGATGTTGCTGCACTCACTTAGACTATTACAACAGTATGCAGTAGATGGTTATGTTAAGATTGAAACGTCTAGGCTTGACTTTCATAGAAACCGACAGAACAACATTCGTTCTGAGGTTCTTCAAGGAGTCTTAGACAGTATTTCTATAGGCCAGACCAATGCTTCTAAAGTTGGCCGTAGAACCATATTACCAGCTTCCTTTATAGGTGGACCAAGGGACATGAGACGTCGATATCTTGATGCAATGTCCCTTGTGCAAAAGTATGGCAAACCGGACATCTTTCTTACTATGACCTGCAACCCAGCATAGAAGGAAATTCAGGATAATCTAAAGTACCATGAAAAACCTCAAGACAGACCGGACCTTCTGGCTAGAGTCTTTAGAGCCAAGTTTGAATTGCTTAAATTAGAAGTTTTGAACAAACAAATCTTTGGAGAAGTTGCAGCGTATGTTTATGTGATTGAGTTCCAAAAACGTGGATTCCCACTTGCGCATATGCCACTAATTTTGAAGCTTGAATACAAGCTCCTAAATCCAGAGTCATATGATAGAGTGGTTTGCGCTGAAATACCTGATCGTTCGAAGCATCCTCATCTATATTCACTTGTTGTGAAGCATATGATTCATGGTCCTTGTGGTGATATGGATAGAACTTGCCCTTGTATGAAGGATGGTCGTTGTAAAAATCACTATCCAAAGAGTTTTTGTAGCCAAACGACGCATGCTGAAGATAGTTATCCACAATACAGAAGGAGGGATGATGGAAGAAAAATCACAGTCCGAAGGCATACTCTTGATAACAGATGGGTTGTGTCTTATAGTCCCTATCTGTTAGCTACATTTGACTGCCATATCAATGTCGAAATTTGCTCGACTATTAAATTGGTGAAGTACATGTATAAGTATGTTTTCAAAGGCCATGACTCAATCAATTTTAGGGTCGTTTCGCATCATGCCCCTGATGACACTGATGACATAAAGGAATTTTAGCAAGGTAGATGGATTTCACCTCCTGAGGCTTTTTGGCGTATTTTTGAATTCCGCTTAAGTGAAATTACTTCAGCAGTCTATACTCTTCAGATCCATCTTCCAGACCAACAGTTTATTTCTTTCGACAAAAACTCTGATCTGTTGCAATTATTGAGCAAAGTTGATTTTTCAAAAACCATGTTAACTGAATTTTTCCATATGAACAAAACAAATGTGGTTGCACAGAACCTTAAATGTCTTTACAAGGATTTTCCTCAATTTTTTGTTTGGTCTCATAAATATAAAAGATGGACTGAGAGGAAGCGTCGAAAGGTGATAGGTAGAATGGTTACTGTTAGTCCAGCAGATGGAGAAAGATACTACTTAAGACTTCTTCTAAATCATGTTCATGGGCCAACTTCTTTTGATGATATTTTGACGGTTGCTGATCAAAAACTGAATTCCTTTAGAGGAGCTGCTTTAGCATTAGGACTTTTACAATCTGATACTTACATAGATGATTCACTCCAAGAAGCTGTGGCCTTCCAGATGCCATCTTCCTTAAGATTGCTATTTGCCACTCTGCTTGTTCATTGTTCTCCAGTAAATCCTCAGCTCCTGTGGGAAAAATTTCACCATGACCTCTCAACAGATTACCAGCACCAATGCTCATTTTCTGTCCTTACTCCTTCAGAGATCACAACAAGAGCGCTACAGGATATTAACAGATCATTGGAGCAGATGGGAAAAAGAATTACTGATTACCAATTAACTTCAAATGATTTCCATTCTCCTTTTCATGAACGATTGACACAGGAGATCGAAAGCAAAAGAGGTTTACATGTTGCTCCAGAGGATCTCTTACTCCCTCTCAAATTGAACTCTGAACAGAAAAATGCTTACGACTTGATTCTTGCAGCATGTTTTTCTGCTCAGGGTGAAGCTTTTTTTATTGATGGTCCAGAAGGGACCGGGAAAACATTCTTATACCGATCGCTGCTTGCGACATTAAGATCGCTGGGTTACATTGCCATTGCTGTAGCCACTTCTGGCATTGCAGCTTCTATTCTTCCTGGAGGACGAACAGCGCACTCAAGATTTAAGATACCATTGGACTTTTCAAAGAATAAAGCTTGTCAACTTAGCAAACAAAGCAGTGTTGCCAAATTGCTTTTAGAGTGTAAACTTATCCTTTGGGATGAAGCATCGATGGCTAAGCGAGAACGATTGAGGCATTTGATGATCTGCTTAAAGATATAATGGATTCTAATTTGCCTTTTGGAGGAAAAGTTGTAGTTTTTGGTGGAGATTTTCGGCAAACTTTGCCAGTTATTGAGCGAGCAACAAAGCATGTCCTCATAGAATCAAGCTTTCCTAACTCTATTCTCTGGTCTACGTTACACAAACTGAAACTCACGCAGAATATAAGAGCCATGTTAGATCTTGTTTTCTCTCAGTTCTTATTAAGAATAGGCGAGGGAAGAGAGCCTGTAGATGCAAACGGCGAAATCGCTTTATCACCTGATATAGTTATTCCTTATTATTATAAAGATCAATCTTTAAATAGGTTAACAACTACATACAATTATACTTTATCTAGCTGATTCTTTTTTTTAAACCCTATCTTTCATTGATTATAGCTACTTATAACTCTAAACAGGTTAGTTGAGAGTGTTTTCCCAGATTTGCAGCTGTATTCTAAAGATCCTTATAGGATGATAAATAGATGCATCCTTGATCCCAAAAATAGCTCTGTCGATGAGCTGAATGAGCTATTGATAAACAAATTTCCTGGAAATGTTCAAATTTATATCAGTTCAGATCGGACTGTTGAGCAGCGGCACCAAGGTGACTATGAAGATTTTCTAAATTCGCAGAATCCAAAAGGACTTCCTCCTCATAAGTTGCTGCTAAAAGAAAACTGTCCTATTATGCTTTTAAGGAATTTAAATCCTAATGAAGGATTGTGTAATGGGACAAAGTTAATATGTAGAGAGCTTAGCTTGAATATCATTTCTACAGAAATTGTTTTTGGCATTCACGCTGGGAAAACAGTCTTCATCCCAAAAATACCTCTTCAGACCTCTGACAATGAAAGGAATGGGATTCCGTTCATAAGAACTCAATTTCCTGTCCGCCTTTGTTTTGCTTTAACCATTAATAAGGCACAGGGACAAACTCTTGACTATGTGGGTCTTTACTTGCGTGAACCTGTTTTTTCTCACGGACAGCTTTACGTTGCACTTTCTAGAGCTAGAACTGCTGCTGACCTTAAAGTTCTTCTTATTCCTGGAACTTTTGATGAGAAAAAGATTGACTGCAGAACTAGGAACATTGTCTTTAATAAAATCTTTCATTTGACTCAGCAGTAAAGATTCTGTCTAATTTCAAGATTCTATCTGATTCAAGAATATTTTTGAATGAGGTACACATGCATATTTATCTTTCTTTAATGAATATACTCTTACACTTAACCTGTGTACTAATACTTAGTTATCTATATTTTGATTTTCATACAGAATGGCTAACTTGCTCCCTATCCGAGACATTGTCCCTTCCATGAAAAATTTGAGTTGCATCATCACTGTTCAGGAAAAACAGCAGATCACTGACTCAAAGGGAACACCAACAAAAAAACAAAAATTTATCTTCTATGATACAGAGGTTAGTGCGCCTTTGTACCCACACTCTCTCTTATGGTTGTAATAACAAAATTTCCTACTTTTTAGCTAATGCTATACTCTGTGACAGCCCCACCTCACCCTAAGGCAAACCAAAGGGTTCGGCGGACCGCCTGCCCAGCTCTCGCCAGGACTACGGAGTCGATTCACACAAACCCTATATAGTACGCGTGAGAACTCAACGAAAACGAACAATTGGAGACCACCAAGGGTTAAACAGAGCTTACCAAACCATACGGAAGTACGGGACATCGATTAAACACTTATCCATATATTTACATCGGAGTCTTGAACCAATGAACTAAATACACGCCAGAGTATTCACGCTACACAAAATACAATTAGGGTTTCAGTTACAGAGGAGCATAAACAAAAGAAGTCCAACAACTAGCTCAACTCTTTTCTTCCAAAAATCTTGGTTTCAAAACATGGAACCCTGTAAGGAAAACAAAGGTAACAAAAGGGGTGAGCTTGCGCTCAATGAGGTACCGGACATATAGCAGTAAAATCATGGTCTTTCATGTTGAATCAATCAGATACATATACCAGATATAAAGGAAAGCATTTAAACACCGTGGTTCAAAGGGAAAGGATACGGGTGGCTCTCAGGAGCTAGATTTCCATTTGCAGTACTTGATCCGAACCCGTTGACTCTCCGTCAACGTAAATAGAACCAACATATCCGTAGACCCCACTTTACACCAATTTTCATCCACCAAACATACCCTACCGGGCCCGAACTCCATACAGTACAGAAATGGTAATACTCGAGTATACCGGAATCAAGAGTCTCAATACCCAAAGATTCCCAGAACAGACTACTGTGGTTCGTTATCTAATCGACCAGGCTCTTGCCGGCCCGACTTGAGTCACTAGCCACAGGTGTTGAGCTCAGAGGTCACAGAAAGGTCGTTGGATACCAGCCTCCAAACGACGTCCGAACAGATTCAGATACAGTTAACAGATTATTCACATTAAATAGGCATATGGACAGACAAGAGAGCGAGTGTGATAAAGTACACCCTCGTCTCAAACAGAATAAACAGATAGTACAGTCATTCAGATCCCAGATTGCAAGTGCAGAAATCAAGTTAAGTAACAAATAAGGGGAGTGGTACACTCACCGGTTTCAGTACAGATACTTCAAAAGTTTTTGCCCAAAATAGAGCTTTGATCACCAAGAAACCTTAAAATAACCAAGGTGAAACAATTATGGTTCCCACTATCACGAATCCAGTACACAAAATGCATAAATAAGACTCAATTATAAGTCGTGTGCCTGATCAAATTAGCTACCAGTGTACAGAAATAACAATGTGGTTTTGGAGTAAAAGGTAGCGGTTGGTATCAATGACATGAACACCCTAAAACCCTTCGCTCAAGTCACAAGTAAATCCAACTAGCCTTCAAGTAAAATTTCGGGCAGCATATCCCTTGTGTTTACCTATTTTGTGAGGACTCGCAAAATTTACATATTTAATCTCCTATTTCTAGCTTATTTAATTATTTATTTGGCCTTTTATTCCGAATATTATTTTCTAAACTCTTGAGCCCTAATTACATAGAAATATAGTTTCATTATATTTTTAAAGTGACTTGTATCAAAAATTAATTTCCGGGAGCTCGTTTAGTGAAAATAGTGAACACGTCTTTGGAAATCTTGACCGATTGAGAGAACAATAAGTTTGGAATATTGGAGATTTGTATAATAGACCTAAATTAGGTATTTTAATGTTTAAATACTCAAGTGATAGTTATTAGTACTATCGTTATAAGAATTTCTCGGAAGTTTCACATTATTGCGCTTAAATTGGAGATACGCGTTTTCACACGCGCGATTTAAATTGAGGAACGTTAGACCCTTATTTTGGGACAATTGAGAGTGAATAATATTTATATGAATATAAGTGCATTAGAGGTTTATTGCACTAGTGAAACAAACTCGAGAGGAATCGAGCACGAAACGCGGGAAAAAGAGTTGACCTTTGAATCAATGAGAGCCACACATTTTAGTTTCACATGGGAGCATCACACTAGATTAAAACCCTCCATATACTTACCTCAATTGCTGCCTCTTTTGCTTCCATTCCAGCCGTGCAACATCAAGATAGAAAAGGACCAAGTTTACTTCACCAAATCCTACTCAATCTTCATCCGATTCACACCAAACTTAAACCACCCTTAGCTTAACACTTGAGGAGTATTTTGAGCTGCAAAAGAGAGCTGAAAAGCCACGGTTTTCTGGAGCAAAGAGTGGCCAAAATTTCTGCCTTCATCATCTAATCAAGTAGGTGTTAATCCAACACTTAAATCTTGCTTTATGAAGATCATCTTACATGTATAAGGTAGTATTTGCATTTGGGTAGCTTGTTTATGGTGTAAAATGAAATGGGTGGGCTCTATGAACTCCCACCCTTGTCTTGATGGCTGATGTGATGATTGATGATGAATTTAATGTTGGTTTAGTGCTCAAAATGGTGGATTAATGGTGTGTAATTAATAGAAACTTCATTGGGTGCAAGAAGCAAAAGTTTCCGATTTTACCCCTGCCTTGTCCGACCACTCATGTGCAAAATTTTGATGTTCTAATGGTTTGATTACGTTTTTTACATGTTATATTGGTTGTGTACAAAATTTCATTGAAAAATAACATGATTTGGTTGGTCAAATGAGTTGATTTCCAAAGTTAGCAAAACTGGAAAATGAATCCCGTATTGCCCAGGCAGTCATTTTGTATCGGCCATAACGCTTTGCTCCGATGTCGAAATCAAGTGCCGTTTGTGGCATTGGAAACTAGACATTTCCAGATTTCTATTGGTACCAATTTCACGTTCTGGTTCCACTTGAGTGAATCACACCATTCGATTGAAAATCACTGTCCTGTTTCGTTTCTCTCCAGGAGACAGGACAGGACTTGTATCTTGATGCTCAAAAACGAGCTGTTTGTGGATAGAATTTGAAAATGGTTTCTTCTGATAAAATTCATATTTATGAGAGAGATTTCCAACGCCATCAACCACGCCCAATTCCAAGTTGAATTGAGTGAGTTGTGGCCAAAGTTCGAAACTGCTACAGTGATAGAATTTTCCACTTGGACAGATTTGTAACTAACAATGATTTGGGACTTGTTGTTTTGGAAACTTTGATGTCCAACATATACCAAACCTTATATTAGATGTTTCTTGGACTTTGTTTCACAAATAAACCAGATTTGGATTGGTTGCTTTGGACAAAATGTTTAAAAAAGGAAAGAAGAGCTAAAAGACAGTTTACATTGGGGAAATTTCTTGAACTTTGATGGTTTAGTTAACTACCTTCCCATGTGAATTTTTAAATGAAATTTGATAGAAGAGTAATCCTCATATGGAGGTTTAATTGTACGAAATTTGGTAATATTCTAAGACCATTTTGATATGTAAATGATGTCACAAAATTTGCTCATCGAATCTGGAAAACTTTTCGTTTTCTCTTAGCCAAATGGTCAAATCTAATTTGGGGAGTTTTATTTCGAAAATTTGGATGTCAATGGTCTTTAAATTGCTCAGTGGATGTTTATGAACTCTTGGTTTCAATAATGGAGAGATTTGGAACTGATTTCATGGTACAAAAAGTTTGTAAACAAAAGAAAAGTGAGAAGGTAGTTTAGCCTTGAAACTCTTCATAAACTTTGGTTGTTTAATTGACTACCTTACCGTGAGAGTTTTTGTATGAAACTTGGTAGAAATATTGTTCACACATGGAAGATTTAGTGTACCAAGTTTGATGTATTTCCAATGCCAACTCGATGACCAAATGATACTTCGAATCTAGTCTTCAAACCTGGAAAATAGCCCAACAGTCTTAACTTTTTCAGCAACTTGGAGCTACTATATCTTGATGCTCAAAACTCCGTTTCTCGTTCCACTTGTTTTGTTTTAAACGTTGATTGTAACTCTAATTGATTTACAAATTTCGGAGGCTTATTTACAACGTGTGAATTTTACCGAATTTTCAAAGTTGCCCAAAAACCAATCTTGAAACTGTCTTGGTATTCTAAAGCAATAACTTTGAGCCAACTTTTAAATGTCATCCATTTGGAATCATGGAAAAGTATATTCTAAGAACTTTTAGTAATTTTGAATAGGTTTCCAATGGTATTAAGTTTTCCAATTTTGGATCTATATAATGAAAGATATGATTTTTCTAAAATCGATACTCAAAGCTGAAATTTGTCAAATTCTTAGAAAATAAGATTTTTGAAACTTGCCTTCTTTTCTCGATATCGATTGAACATTTTGAACTCGATTTCATGAAAAATGCTAGTCTTTCTCTTTAGAGTTTAAAACTTCACTCTTGAGCCTCGATTATGAATAATTAAGACCCAATTCATGAATTCTCTTTAGATTGTACAACTTTCTTTGATAAGTAGGGGTTCTAAGTGATAGTGTATAATAGTTGATGGTTAATTGCTCAGGCGCTCAAGAAGACCTTCAAGAGAAACTCGAAGTGGACGCCCAAATGCTTGTTTGAGAACTACTCGCTTGTTTTGACTAGGTGAGTGTTCCATATAGGAATACGTAATTGAATAAGAATAGGACATGCTTATTTCATGATTATTAAGTGTTAAGTGCTATGTGTTGAGTATTTACCATACTCATGCCTATTTAAGGAATGTATACTTGCATTGTATATCTACATGAATTGGTTAAATGATTAACCATATCAAATGACCATATGAACTCGATACATGCTTAACTTGCTAGATTGCTTGCTTAGCCTACTCGGTTTTAAAAAAATGGAGTCGAGTGTGTACTTTATCGCACTCGTTCTCTTTTGAGATGAATAGCTCATGCTTGAAAATGATCGAATAACATGACTTAGTATGCTAAGGTTGCATACGTCGTTGGAGTGAATCTCCTCGACTCTCACATGCTAAAAATGGGATAACGGCCAATGATGGCCTATTCATATGACAAATGCCTGTCAATTAACCGTCACTACTTAACCGTTAACCGTGAACCGTGAACCGTGAACCGTTAATAGTGAACCGTTTACCAACCGACATTACTACCTGATTACTTGACTATTTGCTCAAATGATTTCCAATCTACATGACTATTCGATATCCGTGAATTACATGCTCCCATGAAATCAAATTGTATTGCTTACGTGCTTATGTGCTAAGTATCCACTTGATTACTTGATTATCATGAATCACATGTTACATGAAGTTGTCCATTATTGTTAGGCGAGTGTGTACTTTATCTCACTCGACCTACCCAAATGATGAATTTTACCTTTTGTCGAATTACTTGGTTACCTGTGCATGTTGTAAGCTTTAAGCTGAACTGGGCCCTGCTCATGGTTACTAACCTACTCGAGCCAGGACTGGGCTCGGTCGGGTAGGTTGGAACCTTGGGACACTGTTTCGGTATACTCGAGTATTACCACTGGAGGGATAAGGTGATGGCCAGTCAAACCGAGGGGATCCGGAAGTCATAAGGTGCAGATGACCGACAGAGTTCCACTGGAACACCGTATCCTACAGTATATGTTTACCTTGTATCATGATAATTGTTTCATGCTAAAATGTCAACATGAAATCCTGAGCCATGCCTGCGATATGCTCCATACCTGTTACCTGTTTAATGTACTCATATCATGATACCTGTTTCATGTTAATGCTCCATACTTGTAATATGCTGAATTACTCGCACCGGTAATAAGCTCCAATTACTCGTGAACTATACATGCCAATGTCTTGAACCATGATAACTGTCTCATGATAAATGTCTTATACCATGTTACATGTCTCAAATTACCCGTACAGTGATCATCACCTCATGATAACATGCCATTGTGTAACCTTGAACCATGCATATGATATGCCCAACTTACTTGATTTATTTGAATTGTTAGAGTGTCTTGGAACCTCACTGGGCTGTGTAGCTCATCCCACGTTGTGGTTTTCTTTTACAGGGTTCGAGACCAAGGGTACTCGTGAGTAGTACTAGATTATTTTCTTTCGAAGATTTTAAGTTATATTATAACGGATGGCTATTGTACCCCTTTTCCGTTGGGTTGTATTTAAGCTTGGAAAGCTACATAATTGTAAGTGTGAGATATTTGAAGTACTTTAATTATGTATTGAAGTTACTTAAAGTATTTCGGGCTTTTGAATGATGGATTGTAGTGAGTCCTGGCGAGAGCTGGGCAGGCGTCCCGCGGATACCCTTTGGTTCGCCTTAGGGAGAAGTGGGGGCGTCACATATTTTCCAGCCATTAATGGTTTCATTATTTCCTCAAATCAGTCCCAACATCTCATACAAAAATAATCTCATTTCCAAAAGCCGTTCACTAGGCTTAAAGTCATTCAAGTACAAAATTTAGCAAGGAAAATGACCGGAAATGAAAGTCAAGCCCTAAAATATTCAAATAAGCACAATAAGACTCGATTACAAGTCATAAACCAATTCCAAATACCACCAAAATAGGGCTCCATAAGAATGTATAAGCACTAGAGTAAACCAGAGAAATCCGGAAATGGACTTAAACTCTAAACCATAAAAATAGTTTTTGACATTATTTTGCGGTTTTGGCACCATTGGCACTACGATTATCGGATGGAGGTACAAGATACACCGTTTCGAAGCTAAGAGGTAGGGATACAATGTTGAAGAAGGATACTCTGTCCAGTTCCGAGGTTAACCAGGTCAAAATTTAAATATACTACACCAGAACCGTAAAAATAGATTCACAAACCGCATTCTGGTTCAAACATCATAAGTCAGGCTACCTAAGTCCAAATCAAGTGATTCAAAAGCCATCTGAAAGCTAAGATACAAGGCTACAATTCATCAGAAGACATCAACAACCAAATCAGAAGCATTCCCTATCAAATTAACCAATTACCAGAACTGATTACCAAGTTCGGGTAGAAACAGGGCAGCAGGGGTATTTCGGTCTTTTCACAAGATACGTGGCTCTGATTGACCTGAAATTTTGTAGGGATCTCTAAAATATCATTCTACACAACTTTCATGTTTTAACCCAAATCCAATTCAGCCTCTAACTATGAGGTACAGTGCCAGGCAGAATGTAAGAAAATGAAACCCTAACTTTCAACATTTCCTTCCAAAACAGAAATTTTCTGCAATTAACCACACTTTCCACCTTCTAGCTTCCTTCAACATCATTTCCAATCATCATACATAGCCACACAATGATAATCATATGAACACAGAAAAATCATCAATAATTATAAAACTTCACCAAAATCATGCAGTAACACTTAATTTCATCCCTTAGGCTACCACAAGTCATGAATTAACCATCATTAGATAGAGGAGAGGGGTTCCTTCACTACTCACCTTAGTAACCAAAGAAAAGAGACCACTTAGCACCTTAAGCTTCCAAATAACTCCACTAATCACCTCACAACCTCACACTTAAGGGTTTTTGTGGAGTAAGCTCAAGATTAATCGGTTGGTTTGCAAGATTTAGGCAAGATTAGAAGCAAAAGGTTGAGAGTTTTCTTTTCTTTCTTCTTGTCAAGAGGGCCGGCCAAAGGCTTGCAAAATTGGGTGAGTTTTGGGTCAAAATCGAGTATTAGTAGAGGTAAGAAAGAATGGTCAAAGTCCAAACTCGAATGAAAAAGCGACACATGGCATCCTAAGTTTAACACTTATCCTTTTGTCTCTCCAATGATAATCTATCTAGGTAACTTCTAATTATCTCTTCACACCTGATAAATTAAACCCGGTATACACAACTTAACCTAATTGGCAGAATTTTATCAAACTTACCGTACTAGCGAGTCCCACATCCGATATACGCTCTTATTTTCTCAAAAACTAACCGATACTAGAAAAATTATTTAAAAACTATATTTACAAATAAAATTATGTTTTAAATTTCTTTGAATAAAGAAAATGTGAAAAAAGTGCAATTCAAAGAAAATAAAACCTAGAAATTAAGAAAATTACGGGTCCTCACACTCTCTCCCCCTTAAAGAAATTACGTCCTCGAAATTTTTCTTATCAACGGAATCTATCAAAACCTAAGGTACCCAACGGATCGTACCTTCTACGTCCTCAGACGAGTCAGGGACCTGATGCTGCTCTAGAGAATATACCCGAGCTGGTGCCTTCGATCCAGTCCCTTCTCCTTTCGTCTGTCCAGGGTTGATCTTGGCTGGTTGCTGAGAATTGGTCTTGGTTGGTGGCAGAGTCCCTCTCCGCTCGCGCAGGCGAGCTGGACAGTTAGCAATCCGATGTTCGGCGCTTCCACAGCGCAAGCATTTCCCTTCTTTCTTCCAGCAATTTGCTTCCGTATGATTTGGCCCTCCGCAATATTCACAGGGACCACGAGTAGCAGAGACTAATCCCCCCTGTGGAACACCACCTGTCACCCCCGGTAGCCGTACTTCCCCGTTTCCCTTTCGAACTTTAGGAGTTGTACTATTATCCGCTTGTTCTGAGCTGCTCCCAGGAAAGCCCTTTTTCTTGGTTTGGAAATTTCTAACTTGTAGCCTCGCATCTTCAACCCGCTGGGCTTTCTGCACAGCATCACTAAAGGTACTAAGTTGAGCTACCGCCAAATCCTTTTGAATCTCAATATTTAGTCCTTGAATAAAACGCCTTATCCGTCTTTGTTCGGTTAAGATCAGTTCGGGTGCAAACTTAGACAACCGAGTGAATTGACTCTCATACTCAGCTACGGTTTGAGTTCCCTGGCGAAACCGAATGAATTCATCTTCCTTCTTTTCTTGGATTAGGGGAGGGAAAAACTTGGCGTTAAATTCTCTCATAAAGTTCGCCCACGTCCTCGCGGTTTGTTCTCTTTCCCATTTTATTCGAATGACATTCCACCAGGAATGGGCGGCTCCCTCTAGTTGAAAGACAGCAAATGTCACCTGTCTCTCCTCGGTATAGTGTAAAGCAGCAAAAATATCGATCATCTTCTCCAACCACTTCTCAGCCATGTCAGGATCAGGGCCTCCAAGAAATTTGGGTGGGGAGAATTTCTGAAATCTCTCAAGGGCTCTATCCTCGCCTTCTATGTGATTACCAGGGTTCCCAGGGTTAGGGTTAGGGTTTTGACCCTGTTGGTGCACCACTTGGGCTAGCAAATCAGTCATTTACTGCATGGCAGCAGCTATTTGGACGTTGGGGTCAATCCTAGGTTCAGGATTTGGTCCGTATGAGGTTTCCCCAGTGCCCCTCTCAGATATAGGTTGTGACAGCCCCACCTCCCCCTAAGGCGAACCAGAGGGTTCGGCGGGCCGCCTGCCCAGCTCTCGCCGGGACTCAGTCGTTCACTACAGTCCTCAAATAAATTACAATATAAATCTCAAATATTCATCAAATTCTCCAAAAATTACATGTTATAAGCGAAGCGGAAACAATTCTCAACCATACATAAAATGATTTCCAAATCCAAATTGTACAAAACATAGGCCATCCAGTCACGTGCACAAGTACTACAAGTCCTTCCTTCGCCTTGAACCCTGTGGAGGGGAATAAAATATTTTTGGGGTGAGCTAGAAGTTCAGCGAGTAACCAGTAAAATCATTAAACAAATATATTTCACAATGTTGCATTTCGATCATTTCGATGATGTCATGATTCAGAGATCAAATGTTCGTTTAGTGCACTCGTGAGCCAGGGAAATCATAGCACTTGAACACCCAACGCTCAAATAGATCATTTAACATTAACATTAACATTAAGAGGGAGCCCCTTCTTGAGCTCCAGATAAACATGAACATGAACCATAAACAGAGTGGAGACGTTGGTGTCCAGCACAAGACTTTCCCAGAACTCATTGAAGCCAAATCATGTCATTAACTCACATGCAAGCACGCATGATATGCAATCGAGTACATAATGCAAGAAACATTTCACAAGTATGGCTCAGAAATCATCCATCAAATATCATTGCCTTGCTCAAATCCAAGTCTTAAATCACAAACTCAATGAAAACAAATCCCTTCAAAGTTCTATGTGATTACCAGGGTTCCCAGGGTTAGGGTTAGGGTTTTGACCCTGTTGGTGCACCACTTGGGCTAGCAAATCAGTCATTTGCTGCATGGCAGCAGCTATTTGGACGTTGGGGTCAATCCTAGGTTCAGGGTTTGGTCCGTATGAGGTTTCCCCAGTGCCCCTCTCAGGTGTAGGTTGCCTAATTCCACGCCCACGGCCCCGTCCAGTTCCCCTCTCAGCAGTGCTTCTATGTTCCAGGGATAGAAGCATTGGGAGGGAATTCCAGTGCCCCTCTCAGCATTGTAGGCTTCTATGTTCCAGGGATCAAAAGTAGAAGCAATAATCTTCAATGCTGATATTCCTAAAATGAGTCCGCTCTTACGTGTTTACAAAAAATACAAGATCACGAATGCTGAAGTGAAACCTATCCCAGCAAAATTTCAGACAACTGAGCTCACTATCCAATGGGTGATCAGCACTAAAACTGTCATTCAAGAAATAAATGATGATGCCAATGAAATCATGCCTGTGAAGTTTAACTATACAAAATTTACTGATTTGGTGCATCACATGGATGACAGGAATAAATCAGTTGGTAAGTCTTTCGACAAATTAATATTGCTGTACTTACACTGTTATTAGTGCTTCTTCCATGATGCTGGTTCTTTCTTTACAGATGTGCTAGGTGTTGTGATTGCTGCATTAGACAGGAAGACATTGAATAGAAACACAAAAGAATCAAATGTTCAAAAGTTTGTCCTTCTTGATGAAGAGTGAGTATCTCATTTCTTATCTTAACCGCAAATCTGAATTAAGTTATTACCTACTTATTACTTATATTAATAATTATTACAGATGTCAAACACTATTTCTATCTTTATGGGATGACTTTCTTACTAATGAAGGACAACAGCTACTGTCTAACCTCCACAGCTATCCTGTCATTATTGCGCGTCGAATTAAAGTCAAGAATTACAATGGTACTTTTTCCTTTTATACATTGAAATATTTTTTTTCTCGCCTTCTTATATATACATTTCACAGAATCAGTTGTCATAACATTGATGCTTTTTCTATAGATGTTGCATTAGGCACTTGGTTTGATTCTGTCATACTTGTTGATCCGCCTATACAGGAAGTAAGAGAGCTGAAAAACTGGTATATTGTACTCCAATGACATGTTTCTATCTCATAAAACTTCAACCTCAGATGATTTTCCCTTCTTACATCCTCTCTGCATTTTTCTCCTTGCACAAGGCACTTAGAAATTCTAAAATGATTGCAGATGTTCTTGATAAAAGAGACTACATGAAGTATAATCTTGCAATTTCTCTCAGAGTTGATCAGAAAGCTACCTTAATTTGCAATGTTAACCCATCACAGAAGGTATTAAAACACTCTTTCCCATTTTCCCTTTACAATTTGCTGTTGCCATATTTACATCTTTTTTCTTATCATTATTAATATTGCAGATAACTTGGGTGAGAGCTCGCTTCTACTTTGAACACATATTCCAAAAATACTGGTATATGAGTTGTAAGAATTGCTATCGAGCCACAGCAGCAGATTATAAAGTTGAATTTACTTGCAACTCGTGCAAGGAGAAGCAACTAGCTGTACCAAGGTGATAGTTCATAAGTCATCGCTGTGTGAACCTTTTTTTATCATGTATGATGATAAATTCCCCAAAATATTAATTCTCCTTGTATTTATTATACTTCCAGATGTTGCTTTGATGTTGATTTAGTTGATGACAGTGGAGCTATACCAGCTTCCATATTTGGAGAACTAGCTGAGAAGCTTTTAACATTCACCTCCATTGAAGCAACGCAGCATTTTAATGAGGTTTTATTTTGTCTCAAAAAGTTGTTGACAGACCTATTACAACATTACTCATGTTTTTTTCCCTCTTGTTCTCAGAATGTTGAGCTCCCTCTTGACCTTGTTCATGAACAACTGAAATCAAAGACTTTTCTGATTCATATAAAACCAGTCCAAGCACAGCTAGCAGACGCTAGGCAACGTTACACAGTTATATATTACTATGAAGTTGATCATGCTACCAGTTCAGCTCAGGTAGTAAGTGAGACAAAAAATGATTTGCCACTGCTTAATGACCAGTCCCCAACGCTGGAACTAGCTGATACAGGTAAGCGCACGGATACTCTGAACTTAATTTTAATTTCTTATTCGATTACTTCCTATTTAATTATTTACTTTTACTGCTACTAATAGTCTTATTTTGCATTTATGTCATGTTTCAATTTCTATTTAATAAATTCAAGAAAAACGCAGGAAAGGTCCACAAGAATAGATCCTATTACAACTTTTTTATGTTACGTTCTTTTTTCCCCCAAGTATCTTTGCAGCTCAGCTCTAAATTAATTTTCAAGTTATATTCTGTTCATTGGTTTTCACCGAGTAGCTATACGTATTATTTCTTGCTTTTCCTGTTATCTTTACTATTGCCTTCTTAACACAGATGATTATCCATTGAAGTTATATATGATAGTGGGAAATCCTATTTCAGTTGTGCTTAAAATATATATATGCTTTGTCATTGCTTTTCCATTGCAGATGTTGTATCTATCTATTTAGAGCATGCATAGAATTGTGTGGTTGGATTTACAAGTGTATTTAACACTTGTTGTTAAAATTACTCATGTACATCTGAGTTTTGCAGCAGAACCACAAATTTGTATGCTGTGATTACCCTCAGTGCAATATTGAAATTTTGTTTGTGCTTACTTTCACTGGTGTATAGAGTTCCAAAAAGTCCTTGCTCCCAAATTACATTTGTTTAGTGCAACAAATCCTCTTACATAGTTAGCAAAAAATGACTGCCACAACCGTGTAGATTTGTCCAAACTCTTAACTCTGTTGTTTTTTAGGCCATTTCACCTTCTATTCAATTTGCTATATTAGTTCCAAATTTTGCCTTCTTCTTCCATTTATTTGCCTCAAGTATTTTGTGCAGCATGCATTCAATAAAAATGAAACCTTAGTTTTTATGTGCTAACGTCCTGTACAAAAATGAAACCTTTTTATTTATTCAAGTCCATCTCATGTTTTTAATACCTATTCTGTCCTAACCTTATTCCTAGTGCTGATATAGAGCAGACACTTGCATTATTCTCACTAGCTTTAAGACTCCTTAAGTTTGTTCTATGTTTACCCTTTTACGCTTTAATTACGTATGCTCTCTTTTCATGTACTGTTATTTACTTGCTATTTCTTAACCAATTCTTTGTTATGTAACTTGCTCCAGAGCAAAATCTTGCACCTTCAAAGACTCGCATGCGCCTTTCTGAAAAATTTGATGAATTAGACAAGCTCAACGCAGGCAACTCTCCAGATGAACCCACCAGCTCTACCAAGAAATCAAAACTAACCTAGAGCAGAGTTATTCATTTTTTGTCTTCGTAAGATACATGCACCTTACCAATGGTTTGCACTCCTACATTTTGGCAAGTTTCTTACAAGGGTCGTTGATTCTTTCATGAACCCTCTTCTTTTGTACGTATGTATTAATGAACCAGCTACTTTCGACGCATATACTATCCTCAAAAGTCAACTTTATTTATTATTAGTTGTATACAGACCTACTTATTCCGTTGCTGCTTTCTAAAACTTTCTCATTCATTCAGATTACGGCTTCTATTGCTTATAGCAACAGCTTATCTAATCACCATTGATATCTCGTAGGTTGCTGCAATTCCAATTTTCAGATAAACAAAAACAATATGCTGCACTCTATTTCACAGAACCTTCTTCCAAAGCTTAAATCAATTACAAGGGAAAAAAAAGAAAGTATTAGGCAAAAATTTCTCAAACGTAGGCATAAAAATGAAGCATACAAATCGCACACATGAACATGAAAAATATGGTCATAACTTAAGCAACAATAGAGGCCTTCAACCCTGCAACTAACCTTGACCTCTTCTTAACCAAACTCTCACTTCTTCTCTCACCCTGCTCCTTTAGCCTGCTAGCAAGAAGCTTCTGATACTCGGCTCCTTCAGACTTAACCTTTGCAATTCTCTTCTTTTTCTGAGCAATTATTGCTCTCTTTCTCTGCAATATCAATGAAGCAACCAACCTCTGCATCTTACGAGCTTTGCTAGCCTTTTTACCTAATGATATAAACATTGATACAAACTCAACAACAATCCGCGCTAGAGTGTTTCTGCTCTCGACTTGGAAAAGGAACAAATGCAGTAAAGAATAACAGTAAATCAAAAACTCATCAACCTTTATTGTGACCGTCCTCCTGTGTGTATTGACATACTTTCTCAGATCCCCTTCTTTTAACACATTGAAGACCTTTCTAATTTTTGAAGCCTTTTGTAAACCTCTCATTCTTGGCTTCTCAATATCAATGAGTCCAGCCAGGTCATTCTCACCTTTCTTAACAATGACAACATTCAACACAGAGAGATCAACGCTAGCAATACATCCGCCAGCACATTTCCTGCTGCGCTCGCCATTTCTCCTCCCATAACCACGAAACCATAGGGTGTGACGACCCCACTTCTCCCTAAGGCGAACCAGAGGGTTGGCGGGCCGTCTGCCCAGCTCTCGCCAGGACTCACACGAGCAATCTAACCCGAAACCTTTCGAAGAATAAACTAATCTATTACAAAACAATTTTTCCCCGAATAGAATCATACCTAAAGCCACATTAACTTCAGAGATAGCAATGATAAAATAACCAGTCGAGGCCCTTAAACGTCCTACGTGCTACTTACCAAAGTACAAAGTCGTATCAAACCGGATAGATGAAATGCATAAGTCCATAATACAACTTACAAGCCAAGAATCGAATTAGGGTTTACACATTTTCCAGCTTCAAGTGGCAATCCAAAAAGGAAAATACATTATTCCAAGTAACACATTACAGCCCACAGAATAAGTATTAGTGTTCAAATACAATCCCAAAAGGAAAACATAAATAAGCATCCAGCTTTCAGTTTCCAGAACCTGTTAAGGAAAACAATAAACGTGGGGTGAGCTAAAGCTCAGTGGTGCCCCAAAACATGCAATCACATAATTTCAAACAGCGATTAATAACTGCACAAATTTAACCAGTTAGGAAAGCGTATAACAGCACAAGGTAGGATACGTGGGCTCTCAGGAGCCATTTCCCTCGCTTGATCACCAATGATCGTAGTTGACCCTCCGTCAACTCTCACTACTTATAATCCATGTAGATCCACTTATTTTAATCCTAACCCGTCACCGTTCATACCTCTGCTTCGGGCCCGAACTTCGTCTACCGACGCAGTATACTCGAGATATACCCGTATAAAATTAGTCGAGGGATTCACCCAACGACGTTATGGTAGTTAGACTCATGCGTCAAGGAATTCACCAAAGACGTGATTGCAATCAGATTCATGCGTCGAGAGATTTACCCAATGACGTGATTGCAATCAGATTCATGCGTCGAGGGATTCACCAATGACGTAACTACATTTAGATTTATGGTAGTTAGATTCATGCGTCGAGGGATTCACCCAACGACGTAACTACATTTAGATTTATGGTAGTTAGATTCATGCGTCGAGGGATTCACCCAACGACGTAACTACATTTAGATTCAAGGATTCAGGAGAAAAATTGTTTTTGCACAAGTCACCACTCGAACGGCTAGTGCGATAAAGTACACATAGCTCACTTCGATGGATCAAAAACCAGTTTTACAATTTATCACATATCGAGTCAAGGAAGTACTTTAAACAGGTAAGCATAGAACAGGCAGGGACACTCACCAAGAGTGGAGTTCAGATATCAAGTTGGAAATCGAATTCCGCGTCCTCGCAATATCCTAAAAACCAAATTTTGAAACTATAAGTTTCTACTCAGCTTTTAAGTTTATAGACATCGAGGTATATTTAATATACTACTGGTCTACTTTTCCTTAGAAGAATCAAGAGTCCCTTAGGTTAAAACTTGACAAAAGTAGAAGAAATGTTTATTGTAGTTTTCCTTAAGATACTTATCCTTATAAAAGGGTAACTAGTATTGTTTTCTTGAAATAAGTCGACAAACCTCTTAATATCCACGTTAGGAAGTTACTTTGAACATTTCTTTAAAGTTACGGCTTTTGCAAAAATTATCCTTAAAACTATTTTTCCTAAAATAGGGTTTCTTGCCGAGCAAGTCTCCCAAGCTTTTCACTAAAATTAGTAAAACTCATATTTTGGAACTTTTCCTACAGTTAACTATCCAAGTGCAAAGCTTAAGGTAAGAAAAGGAATTAAAATAAGACTTAGAGTTTCCAAAAGCTATAGAACTTATTTACTATAGCTATCAAGGCTAGTTTGAGTTAAAGGAAATTATCGAGTTGGAAAGTTTTAGGCAAAACACTAGATATGGAGTTTTATAATATAATACTAGTTGGAAAAATATTTTTGATTAATTTGATCGCAGTTACTCGAGTTCGCAAGGTCGATACAACTTCCACAGCACCGATTCCGTTTCAAAGTTATAATATGGATCAAAATATGGCAAAAATCACATAGCAAATTACTAGGGCTTCGTCAATCATTAGCCCTAGATTTCAACAAGTGCATCTCTGAATAAAATAAAATGATCAACCAAGGCTTCATCAATCATTAGCACTTGGTTTCAGCAAACCCATGATAAGCAAATAAAAATAAAGGTAAAGCCCCAAGACATTCCAGCAATTAACTTCCATCACCCAGTAATACTTTATAAAATCATTCCAATGGCCAAGGGCTTCATCAATCATTAGCCCCTGACAACATCAATTACTTCTAACCACAATTTAATCAAGAATTTAAACCACAAGTAAGCTACAAGTTCAATCCAAAACCCAATTTCAGTTTCACAAAGAAACAGGGCATTCCTACCAAAACAGTCTACTTCAAGGATTTACGGTCAGCAGTATACATGGAGGAAAAATACGAAATTTCTACAGGACAAAGGCCTATGTTTCTAGTTTCAAATGCCACTGACGGCGCCTTAAATGGATTTTTCTACACCAAGATATGAGCATTTTACTGAAACTGGTCAGGGACATCCGAAAATCTGAAGTTTCATTCTTCACTTGTGAAAAACTCCTTTTTCTCTTTTAACACCAAAATGTTTTTTATTCAACCATCCATACATTTCTTATAAAACTCCAAAACAACAAATTCCAGACATTTCCATCCATCAAGATTCAGGGAAAAATTTAAAATCAAGTTAAGATCCCAACTCCACCGTTTACTATCACATAAAATTTCAGCAACTAATATACTTTGGATCAAATTTTTCCCTTGGTTTAAACAGGGTGTTAGGTACTCAAATTCAGCATTTAAACACTTAGCTAGCTATTAAAAATTTCCACTTCAAAACCAAATTCATTCAGTAACTAAAATCATCCAGAAATAGTTTGAAATCCAAAAGAAAACAAACTGAAAATTTCTGATCAAACCTCTCGGCTATTCCAGAATTTTCCAACCCTTGGGTATTTATAAATCCAATTTTCCTCGGCTAAAACATGGTTTTAGATACCCAAATTAGTCATGCAAAAACTTATCTAGCTAATTAATATTTCCAATTCAAAATTTAACTTAGACAACAGCTGCAAATCCCCAAAATTTCCAGAATTTCTGTACAGCTAGCTTCGGACAAACATGCATGCAACAGATTGCATTTTTATTTTATTTTTCTGGTTTAAACTAACTAATTAGCTGCATGCAGAGCCTAATTAACTTGTTATTAACCATCTAATCATGGTTATAAGTTTAAACAACAACATTAAACCAAATCAGGTTGCAAAAATTCAAGCTAAGCCCTCGGCCAAATCAGAAACTCTTCCAGCATTTGTTTAGTCACAAACCATTTTTTTCTACGGTTAAATCCTATATTTTGCACTTAAATTTCACATGCACAACTGCTGAATTAACTAGCTATCATATCCAGACCAAAAATCAGTTTGACAGCAACAAAATTGAACCAAATTAAGCTGCAATAATTAAGCTAAGCTCTCGGCAGAAATTTTCTTAACCCAACCCAGAAATTTCCTCTGCTTTAACACATCATCCGAATGTACAATACAACATGCATGGTCTAAATCTTCAAGTCTTCACTCAGCTAAAGGCACTTAGGTGTTCAGATGCCACAGAAAACGCAAATGGAGTTGCATTAACTCCTCAAAGTCTCGATAGCAACATTTTGTCAAAACAGAAATTTCCTAATGGTTTGATTCCAGTAGCCGATTGTATAATCTAAACATGCAATCTCAGATGCAGCTTGCTCAACCAATAATCAACCTAATTAGATCAGAAATTACCTCAGTTAGCAGCTAATCCTTCACACGAAATATTCCAGAAATTTCTTCCCTAGCTCTCGGTCAAGTGCAGTCGGTGGTTTTCTAGCTCCTAAGTTGCGGCTGTAATTTGTTGTAGCTGGTGGCTTTGAGGTCGGTTGGTTGAAGATGAAGGTATAGAATGGTGAAGCTTCCTGCAAATCTCCTCCCTGGCTTCACTCCAACTTACGGCAGAACCAGAAAAATTTCTGGCAGCTCACGTTCGCTCCTCCTACCTCTCGGATGCAGCTCACCAGGCAGCTCTCTCTCTCGGATGCTCTTGGTCGAATGCAGAGGAAGAGGTAAGGTGCGGTTGTGGAGAGGGATTGCAGTAGTTTCGGTGCAATTGGGCAAAAGAAATGAGATGATGAAGGGAATGGTATCTCGGTATTAAGAAGGAAGCAGTTTGTGGTTTACTTGTGCAGAGAAGAAAGGAAGTTGCGGTTTGTATTTGTGATATGAAATGTGAATTAGAATGAATGGTTTTGTGGTTTTAGCCGTGAGATAGAAAGGATGGTTTGGTGGTGCCGTTGTTTAGGAAATAGAGGTTTCGTGTAAGAATCGATTGCGTATAACATTGGTTGCGTATCGAATTGGTAATAACAAATGTGATTTGATTTGCGGTCAGACGTCTTGTTTGGTTTGCATGGAAAGGTAAGGGTATTTTAGTCTTTTCACTTTGCTCCCTAATCTCAACTTAATTTCTCAATTCTAACTCACTTCTAAAAATTATCCCCAAGTGTGATTTGAACGCCTAATTATACCCTAATATACCTAAACCATTTTTATCGAATAATAATCGATTAAACTTGCATATTAAGGTTCCTAGTAATTCTTATATTAATTAGCGATTAAATTAGTTATTAGAATTTCCAATTATTATTTCTCAAGAAATAGAGTTAGTCTAACTCGAATTTTATCGATTTGGTAATATAAAGTCAAATAAAATAATAACTTAATCCAAGGG
The DNA here is from genome assembly GCF_036785885.1 of Coffea arabica. NCBI lineage: Eukaryota > Viridiplantae > Streptophyta > Magnoliopsida > Gentianales > Rubiaceae > Coffea > Coffea arabica. The sequence continues at coordinate 16,544,952 of NC_092318.1, read as the reverse complement.
TATAAATTTGCACACACAAAAATTATACTTACGCACTTACTTGAAAAACAAAGAAAGATAAGGATATATTTATCGAATTTTCACGCCTTAAGCATGTTTCATATATTAGAATCATATTTGTCTAAAATTCATTGGTTTTTATCTTAACACGGAAATTCTTATTAACATTTAACATTAGCAACTAATTGAGATTAATCATAGGAATTAAATAATTTATTTTGAGATCGTAATTCTATTTACTCAAGTATCAATACTTTAGCATTAAGGACTTAGGTATTCTTACATTTAATATTAAGGCGAAAAATTAATCTAACCCTAAAGATATTAATTTAGTCTAGCAAAACCAAGAAATTTCATAACTTAGGAAAATTATATTATTTTTTTCACATAGACCTATTTTTACGTTCTTAATTGCGAACAAGTAAAAGTAATGCTAGAAATTATTAAGGAATAAAAGAAATGCAAATGAAATATGCACTAGCTTATATATCCATTTTCAGGGTTCTCACATAGGGTCCCTAATCAAGTTAAATGTACAGTTCATCAAGTGACTGCAAATTGCAATAATACCTATTACATCATTTTTTCCCTCACGGAGATTCTAACCTCTACGAAGTAAGAGACACACACCCAGGAGGCAAACCTCCCTATTTCATGACAAAACCCTGCTTATCACATCCACCCATTATCTTGAACCCCTAGCCCTTGAAATCCTGCAAAGTACAACCAACTTATGTTCATGTTTGTACACAGTTATGCAAATGTAACAGCAAATAATTACATGGACTGCTAACAAAATACATACATCACCAACACCATCACCACTGACTTCCTCTACGATCCTCTTCTCCCAAGATATACGACTATTTATTAAACAACAAAATTATGAAATCAGCAGGGGTCCTTTTATTAAATGTAAAATAAAGCAGATCAAGCTATATAATTTGTAGTATGAATAAAAACAACAATAAATTCATCCAGTTCAAGCAAAAATATCTCCAATCAGGAAGGGCTACAACCGTCCAGCCTAATAACCATAACCCAGCTATCTCATGACCATAAAAATACTAATAAAAATACATCGCCAAGCGTTAACAATACTAATAAAAACTTTCTTCTTCTTTCCGTTAAATATATTTATATAGTCAGTCCTATATTCAACACGTGATGTACCAAAATTCAATACCATACACCTCAAACAAAAAGCTGCAGCTGTCTACAAGCACCCATCTCTGCTGTTTCTTATTTTCTTTTAATTCCAAAATTTACCAGCATTTTTGCTGTCTATATTAATAGCATCATACCAACTTTTCCTCCTTTTATCTTCTCCTTCTTCTGCCACTTTCATAGCACAAAATATGTTTGATCCACCCTCAGCTTCCCACCAACCAACCAGCAACTTAACCCCTTGCTGCTTTCTCTTCAAATGTTGTCACAGAGGACAGGTGAACTTTTCTTTCCTTATGAAAAAAAACGTTCAAACTATCCAAATATAATATATTCTATTAGTTTGCTTACTTTTAATTGCTCCATCAACCAATTCCAGATTTTTCCTACCCAGTTTCAACTCTTACTTCATCAGCATGGAAAGAACACAATCATCCTCAGATATGGAATGCAAAAATGGCCACTCACAATTGCCAATGGCTGCTTTGAAGAAGGATGGGATGACTATTGCCATGACAATATCAGTAACACACATGATATGTTGATGGTTCACCATGCTGGAAATCTTATTTTCGACGTTATTCATTTCTGTGAACTCCAACAACAAGTTTACTTATCCTGGATAGTTCCACTCCCAAATATTTTCAAGAATAATGCTACCTATACACAAGGCCTGTATATGTTTTCCTCTATTTCCTATATTCATTTCAATTATCATTATTTCTAATGCATTATCTGTTTAATGGCCTCAGCTACCACATCCTTATCAGTTAACCGCCATGATGTCACTTCATCATTAAACCCAGACTTTTGTCAAAACATAACTGATTTCCATTGTTTTTATCAAATTTTCCATTCAGCAACGCCAAATTCAATGGTAAGTTATTATTATATGCGCATTCATCTATTTTCTTTAGCCTTTTTTTATATGTCCGTTTTCCATGCTAACTTTTCTTAACAATTATTAGAAAATTCCACGATTCACTGCTCACTTCTTCAACAGTGAAAGAACTCCCACCGTGCTTATCAAAACTGGCAATAACATTACAGAGGGAAACACCTGAAAAAGAACTGGAGAAGCTTCGCTCTTCAACATCAATTGCAGCATAACGACACTCTTGTGTTTATTCCAGAATCATAGACCACATTTGCTGTTTTAATATTTGATTATAATGGAGTTGAAAAACTATTTCCATGGTATTACACTTTCAGCATTTATTCAGATGCTTAAAGCTATAATTAACCTCTGTTAAGTCATCTAATCATGCCTCTACGGCTTTTTAAATGCTTCCATTGATGTACTAGAACCTTTTTCCTTCCAATAATACTGTTCGGTTTTATTTCACCTCATTACATAAGTGCGCCATTAGTTATGCAGCTCCTTTATCCCAAATGCTTAAGTGAATACTAAATTTATAACTTATCAATACCGATATTAAAATGCTCCAATAATTGTCAAGCCTTCGCAAAAAATTTACAGCAAACGTCCAAAATATTTACTAAATCTCTGAAGATATTCCTATCATCAACATTTTGTACTTTTCACTACCTAACAATGAATACACGTGAACGTTTCAGATTCTGAACACTTTATCACCAATAATAGTCCTTGCTACAGCTCTACACCTTTATCTTTAGACGAAAATGACACCATGCATATCATCTTTTGAAATTCTATACTTTTATGTTTCAAACATAAATTTACCACGGTGTCTTAAGTACCTAGCCATTTCATTTTTGTATGCATTCCACCAAAACATACAAGGACAAAACAACAATCTACAATACTTTCCTTCCTCTGATTCTACTTTTAACATCAACATCTTCCTTCTCCTTCTCCTTCTTACCATATCCATTCCTGCTATTCCAATTCTATCTTTTCTGCAACCCTTTTAACTCGTATAGATTATACTTCGCCCATTTAATTCTTTTTTACATTTCTATTATAGAGTATCCTACAATGCACCCTGTAGTAATCCCTCTGTCCGCTATTCGTCCGCGTTCATCAAACTGGACAGTTGCTCTCTAGGTTATAGAAGCTAGCCGTATTAAAAACAATTCGCATTTCCAACAAAACTTTCGCACTTTTGTGCTTGCTGATTCGCAGGTAACACATGCTTAATTCCGTTTTTAACTCATGACTATTTAGTTATGGACTAATCACCTTTAACAATTCTTAATATCAGGGTGTAAAAGTTAGTATGCATGCTATCGGAAACATGATTGCTCGCCTTACTGGATTACTGCTGCCATTTAAAAGCTACTACATTTCTGGAGCCTCTGTTCACCAACTACACGAAGCTTCTCCTCCTACCGAATATCCATTTTACTGGATTGTTACTGAAGCTACATCAATTCATCAAATTCAAGAGATCGATTATCCCTCTCTCCCTTTGCATTTTCAGTTATATCCATTTACTATGCCGGACGCAATTGCTGATACTGAACAATTAATAAGTAAGTTCATCATTATCCCCTGCTTGTTTTTCCCCGCATCTTACTTACTTGACATTTTTTTATAATCTTAATATATTCTCTTCTTCCATTTTCCTAAGCTGTCATGGGAGTTATACTTCGTGCTCTCCCTGACAACATTGTCCCTGGTCAAGGAACACCACGTGTAGCTCGAGACTATGTGATTACTAATCAAGAGTAAAACATTTACTTATCAATCTAATTTCCACTTTCGTTCTTTCAAAATCGTGCAAATTTCCAATAACGTATTCTATTGTTATTCATTCCACAGCATGAAACCTTTGATATTAACTTTACAAGATAAGTTTGAAGAAAATTATGGCCCTGCTATTGCAGCAGCAAAAGACCCTTTTCCAATTATCATCGCCATAAGAGTCAAAGCTACAACAAATCATTGTGTTCACTTACTTCACCTTTATTATTTAAAGAGTCTTCTAAACTTCTATCATCTCCAAAAAAATTCTCCGTCACCTATATAACTTTTACCCTATTCTTGCCAAATATATCAGATTTGAGTCTCTCAACTCACCCTTCCTCGGTGATTTTGGTAGCTCCGACTGCTCAACAAGCGATCAACTTAAAATCCTGGTAGAATGTTTTAACCACTTTCTGCGTTATTATCTCATTTATTATATAACAACTTAAATCTTTCGCTTTTATCATAGGCATCATTCCTATGCCGATATCCTAGCGTGAATGCTTAATGAGAGCAGTTACACTAACCCACGCATATTTCTTCCTCCTGTAAACCATAATCGAATCACTCATATTGCTTCTGTTCTTCAACAGGTAATGTTCCTATTTCAATATTTACATTTACATATACTATCATTTACATTCACTTCCACAGCTTTTTCCTTTTTTTTTAACCCCTAACTCTTTCTTCTACCTTTTCTTCTCTCTCAAAGAAACCAACGACTGCCTGGATTCAAGGTGTTGTTGAGCTGGATTATGTACATCATAACTTAACTTATATAGCTTGTCCCCTTTGTTACTATCCAAGCAAAATTGCAAGCAATTTGCCTGTTACATGTCAATGCTGCCACTCTAACGTAGATTTAGTTCCTAGGTAAACATAATTATTAACTTCTCTTGCTTCTTTTCATCACCACCTTTAATCGCTTCCAATTTCTAACTGCAAACCTGCCTATTTCTTCGTTGCAGAGCTCTCATTGCAATTTCACTCATTGATAGAACTGGATCTTTATGTGCTACTGCTATGGATATTCAAGCAGAGAAGCTAATTCAGTATTCAACCGTGGAACTATACCATTTACAACAAGAAGTAACCACTGATACTTTTTCAAACTAAATATTTTCTTGCTTCTTTTTTAAACCCGTTACAGTTTTCTTCCATCATTTTTTTACAACAGGGCGTTGATCTTGCTCAATACCTTGCGCATACTTTACAAGGAAAACTGTTCATGTGCTACATTAAGCCCTCTCCTTCCAAATTCAAACCCATGAAACGTGCAGCTTATGAGATAATCACATCCTACTCAGTTGATGAACTTTTCAATGCTGAGAATATTAACATGAACAACCTTAACATCTATGATTGACCTTCTGCTTATTTTGCGTACATCACTGTTGCCTTTAATCTGCTATTCACTATGTATATTTAATCATAATTCCTGCGTATTATAACTACATTTCCTATTTTATTTTCTTTGTCTTTACATTCCTCCTTTATTACATACTTATTTATTTTACAATAAATTCTCATTTTTGCACTAATTATCTGTCGCTATCGCAATACTACCACAAATATAACTAACCCAAACATCCAAATAAAATAATTTCCACTTTCCAGATCAATTTTTACTATTCAAATCAAAATGCAATCAACACAAACCAAAAAAACAATAGGTATATAAACAACCAAGTTTTTTGCACACCAAATCCCTCCTCATTTTCTGGGCAATCTTTAAACTTATACCGCGTATCGCGCGGTAAACACCTCCTAGTGTGTTCCAATTTGTTATGGAAGAGTTGGATGTCTCACTTCTCTTCTAATTTTTTAATATATTTGTTATAGAGTAGAAGGAATTTGAGTTTTGGGACAAATGTATGCCAGTCGAAGAGCGGGCGCCTTTGACAACATATTTTTTAATGCAGTCGGAGTTTTCATGGCGCGGGAGTCCTGGGGTCACAAAGGAGATCCATACCCTGAAAGGTGAGTTTTTTTGGAAGTTTGTCTAAAACTTTATTGTAGTTTACTGTAGAAGTTTTTAAAAAAAAATTTGAAATGTGTAGATTTTTGAATATTTTGAAATGTATAATTTAAAAATTTTGAGAAATTTTTTGAAGTTACTGTAACTAAAGTTTTTAAAAAACTTGTAGTGGACAAACTTGACAAAAAACTTGGATTCCAATCAAGGCCCCATTCTTTTAGACTTAGAAGGTTACTATTAGGAGAGGCCTAATATCCTCGTGCCATGGTTGCAGAAATTGTGTACTTAGAAATTTTGGAAGATAATTAACTTCTCCATTGGCAAATCCAATTTGAAATCCGAAGGCAGATAATATTATTGCATGAAAATTGGCAAAATTTTTTTTTTGAAACCAGATTTTTAGTATCTTTTTGCAAAACGTCTTTCCTCTCCTTAAAGTCAATTCTTAATAGAAATTATTTATTGATCAATCATCTTCAAATTTTGAAATACAAAGAACAATTAATAAAATTTCTTTTTCCAAAGTTGGGTAATACTTCTGGGATCCTATCCAAAAACAAGAGTGATACCGGACAACTTGCTCAAAGGATTTTGATTCCACCTTTCATCTGACTATACTATATGCTAGATGAGATGCTCCTGTCTCTACAATTACGCGCACATGCGAATCTAGAATGCATAGGCAAGAAAGATGGGCTTTATTTTCTTAACAATATGATAGTGCTCGTAACAACTTTATTTTTTACTCAGACAAAACTAGTCCATTCAATTTTGCTGCCACGAAAATTATGTGCAAGTGTTTGAAGTATAGATCAACAATATTTGAAAAAGGGCAAAAAAGAAAAGTTAGGTTGAAGAAATGTACCTTCAACTGGTAGAGTGATGCATTGTGATGTAAATGATATAAAAGCCCTAAAAAATTATGCCCAAAATGGCCTCCAAATGATTGAAATTCAGATTTTGAATACCCTAGGCTCAAGATCTTAAATCCTAAAATTGAAGTGCTTTTAGGTGATTTTGATTGGTGAAAGTTGTTCAAAAGGATGTTTGAGGTGTTGGTTTTGGTGATTTAAAACAGAAAAATGGATGAAAATGAAGATTAGAAGTGAGGCGTGTGATTGTGCTAGGGTGAGAGAAAGAAGCAAATGAGGAAATGAAAGTTGAAAAGCCATTTTAAAGGCTAAATTAAAGGATCCGCTTGCGGATCCATTGGTCAGGTCACCGGATGTGCCTCACGAATCTTCTTTGGTTGTTCTTTCAGGTACTGAAACGTGACCATTATTGACACAAGCGAGAAACGCGATCTGTTACATGATGTACCCCACATTTCTACCCTTAAAACTTGAAAATACAAGGTTACGCAACCCGGAAACATGAGGCTACCTGTGTAACATGTTCCATAACTTGATTTACTATGTCTTTTGTGTAGAATTTCTGCACTTTTTAAAAAATTACACACTTGACCCCAAATCCCAAAATTGCACTCTAAATCACTTTTTCACCTAGTTTTACATTTCATGCAAGTTTGAAATGACCTAAATATTCAATCAAACCCTTCATAACAAATCGAAAATAACTAAAATGCAAAATGAGGGGTTGAGTTCTTTACTTTTCCTTTGCCTCGTTGATCTCCAAAAAGTGACTTTTGCCTTCTTGAACCCCTACAAAACAATCATGACAAACATTCTTTAAAATATAGAAACAAACATGAAAACACACTAAAATAAGATAAATTAACATTAAACATTGGGTTACCTCCTAATTAGCACTCTTGTTTGTAGTCATTGGTTTGACTTAAAGGTCATAATTATTAGAGATTCTTTTGGAGGGGATAAAGAACTAGTTCCTCCCCAAGGGTTAAAAAATTCTCTTTCTATCCACCATGTTTTAAGTTTACCCAAACTCCAAATCATCTGCATCACTAAACAGGGAAATGTTAGCATTATTACAATGTGTATGAGAATTCCATGAAAACAATTCACACAATCCCAAAGTCAACTTGTTTTCTTACTTTTATCTATTTGGACTTTAGGACTAAGGACCTCTTTTTCTTTATTTCTCCTATTTGGCATGTCATAAGCACCAAGATCAAGAGTATCAATACGAAAGCCATCTTTGTATAACTCTTATATTACATTTACTTCCGTGGCTGATTCTTCACCAGTGACTCTAAACATCAATTTATCTTCTTGAATATCAATTAATGTACTGACATAGTTAAGAAAAGTGTACCTAAAATGATAAGTATATGTATGCTTTCTTCATATCTAACACAATAAAGTCAATCGGTGTAATGACTGATTTCACCTTAATAAGGATATTCTCTATTATACCAATAAGATGTTTTATAGACCTATCCACCAATTAAAGGGTGTTGTTGGTATCTTTTATCACCCTTAAATTAAGCCTTCGAATAATGAAAAGTGGCATCAATGACACACTTGCACCTAAATTACATAAAACATTAGAGAAGTTAAGATGTCCATTAGTGTAAGGTTTATTGAAACTTCCTAGATCTTTGAGATTTGATGGGAACTTATTTTACACACTTGCTGAATATTCCTCCGTGAGTGATGTTGTTTCACATGATCTTCAATTTTCCTCTTTCTTGACAGAATATCCTTCAAGAAATAAGCATAAGAGGTAATTTGTAATATAGTATCAATAAAAGAAATGTTAATTCAAATTTGTTTAAAAATTTGAGTAAAATTTCAAACTTCTTTTCCATTTTGTGTTGCTTTGACCTATCAAGAAAAGGAATAGAGTGAGTAGCATTCTTAGAAGCAATATGAGAAGATGACAAATCAACATCACTTAAAACATGATCGTTGGAGCATTTTCGTGTCTCATTAACTCCATTTTCATTATCCTTTGCACTTTTACCAAGGTCAATATGCTCTAATTGTTTTGAACTCCTAAGAGTGATGGCATTCACATGTTCGCTAGAATTTACCTTGATTTTTCAAGGTAATTTACTTGGTTGTCTAGGATTGATGAAATTGACAATTTGACTTATTTGGAATTGTAAATCACTAAATAAGTTCATCATGGTTCCCTCAACTTTGTTAATCCTCTAATTTGTGCGTTGGGCATTGACGAGATTTATACCTGCAGTCTAATTTTAAACCTAATTCCCTCGTTAACTGCAAGTGTACAGGTCATGTATTGTAGTACAATGGAAATAGGATCGAATTCTTCAAGAACCACTTTTGAAGTACTAAGGATTAATCACACTCTTTATTATCTAAACTACTCAATAATCAATCGAAATTAAGCAACAACAATGATAAGACAATTTAAAGGTTAACAAACAAATTTGGATTAACTCAAATAACACAAGTGTCCTTGGGAATAGAATCCACTAATCACACTCAATCATGGAAGAAATAATCAACTAATGCTATTTTCTTGTCTTGCTAGGGATGAATTTCTCTAAGACAATTGGAACATCCTTTTGCCGATGAACTAGAATTAGCTAATACCTAAGTTTCCCTGCTATGGTGGTGAAATCTCAAGTATCGACTAGATCAAGCACAAGAAATGTCATACACATCCACCTAAGTGCACCACTATTTTTGTGTACTTACTCCTTACATTCCACTCATTCATTTTCCATCATTATCAAATATTTTCATAGATTAACAACAACTAAAATGGCTTGCAAATGGTGATCAAGCATTCACAAGTGTTAAAGTATGAACAAGTGAACAAGCAAGAACAAGATATAGGAATAATCAACTAGATCTAGACATAATCAAAGCATAAATAACTTCATCTACACCTAGAACAAGAATATCTAATTACACATAGTGTATTTCACAATAAAGCTCATAACTTCTATAAAGCCAAACATCTTTCAAGCAAATAAAGAGAAAGGGAGGAAGAGTTGCTCATTCAAATGAAGAAAAAAGATCTCCCAACTTTATAAACTTCATAGTCATTCAAATATTTGATTACATCAAGTGTTCCACAAGTTTGTCCAAGAAAATAAGAAAACTAGACTAAAAACTAAAACTAGAGAGAATCCTATTTTCTTTCTTCTAACTTCTTTCTTTTTCCCTTCTCTTTGATTCCCCCTTTTTACTTATACTCCTTGTTTCCTTTTTTTGCTTCCCAAAAATCCCTTAATTGAAATCTCCAATATTCCATCTTCAAGTGTACAAGATGCTTTGCTAGCTTTCCAACCGAAATTCGTTGTGAAACAAGAGTCAAAAAGCAAGTGTGAAATGTGCACAAGTAGTTCTACAAATTACAAAAGAGAGAGGTAGATCCAAGACCTAGTATCCGAGGGGTACCAAGATAATTCAATCTCGGATCTAAGGTTTCTTTAATTTTTTTACTTGTTTTGCAAGCAAGATCTGAGGCCTCTCTCATAAGAATCTGAGCTTGGATCCCTCGCCCTCGGATCTGTTCATCCAGCTTCTCAGACAAGGTCTTGGATCTAAGAGTAGTGAGATGGATCCGAACTCGGATCGAGTTCCCCTATTTCCAGCTTCAATTTTCTTCCTTTTTTGCGTGACTTTCTCTTCTTCTTTCACTTATGCGTTATCCTCGTACATTACATCTTCTTCAACTCCAACAAGTGTTACATGCACCAATAACCTACAAAAACCACACATTTATGCATTAATCCACTTATTTTTCACGTTTAGTTCACTAAGCAACATTTGAAGAAACTTTCACCAAGAAGGGCTTAAAAATGGCTAGGAACCCCAAAAACATGCCAAAAGCTTGAATGTAACTATATGAAACACATGTGAAATATTCATGTGACAGTCCCACTTCCCCCTAGGGCATACCCCAAGGGTTAGCGAACTGCTTGCCCAGTTCTTGCCAGGACTACTGAGTCGAAACACATGCCAACCCTACAGAACGTGCAATCTCAAACAAACACACCTAAGATACATGATAAAACACTTATATATATACATTGGAGTCTTCAACGAATTAACTTGAAGTACAAGCCATAACATCCGTACTTATACAAAATACAGCTAGGGTTTACTGTTGCAGAGGAGCTTAATCAAAAGAATGGCTATAACTAACTCTACTCTTTCTCCAAAAATCATAGTCCCTGTAAGAAAAACAAAGGCAAAGGGGGTGAGTTTTCGCCCAATGAGGTACCAACAGGCCAAACATTCGAGAATCACAAAAGTACAATTGCTCAATCAAATATAGCCATCAAATAAAGAGGAATGAACACCACAGATAAACAAGAAGTAAAAGGATACAGATGGCTCTCAAGAGCCCATTTCCTCTTTTGCACTACTTGATCCAAACTCGTTGACTCTCCGTCAATGTTTAAAAAATAAATCTGACCATAGACCCCACTTTAACCCAAATTCCATCCACCACACGTACCCCTTATCGGGCCTGAACACCAAATAGAAATAGGACTGGTAATACTTGAGTATATCAAATATCAGAGAGGTTTCGGTATTTAGATAATCAGAACAGTATCCTCATGGTTAGTCAATCTACCTCGACCAAGCCTCTTGCTGGCTCGATTCGATTAACTACCAATGAGGTTGAGCTCAAAATTCACAATAAGGTCATTGGATACCAACCTCTAAACGATATCAAATCATGCACAAGTATAAGATTCAGATGTGTACAGTAAACCCATCAATTTAAGCAAGAGAAATGAGTGTGATAGAGTACACCCTCGTCTCGTCCAGAGTAAACAGAAGTTACAGTCATTCAAGTCACAATTTCAAATACAAGTAAATCAGTTAAGCAACAAATCATGCGATGGTACACTCACTAGTTCAAGCAAAGATAATTTCAAAAGTTTTCTCCCGGTTTATGTCCTCGGTCACCGGCACGTCCTAAGAACAACCAAGATAAAACTATTATAACTCCCACATCCAAAACGTAGTGAACAGAATTAACAAGTGAGACTCGATTACGAGTCGTATGCCTATCCAAATGAACTACAAATAAAAGGATACAAAAGTGTGGCTTCAGAGTGAAAAGGTAGCAGTTGGTTCTAAAAACATGAACAACCCCAAAACCTTTCATTTCTAGCCAAAATCAACCCAAACTCAAAGGAATCAAGTAGCTCCAAAATTTGGACAGCATTTCCCCTAAATTCTTTACTTTTCCACCCTACAATCAACACCAAAACTTATATCAATTCTACCTCAATAGCAACCACAAATCACAAGCTATTACATGTACTTAATTAGGGCCAGAACACCCTTCACATATAATCATTTGATAGCTCCACAACCAACCACAATCAAGCCCAAATTGGAAACCCTAATCTGAATTTTACACACATAAGCTGAAATTTTCTTTAGACAAGTCAATCTAGCATATAATACCCCAATATTTCACATAGCAAAGCTATCAAACCATGGCCAATCATTAAGCATCATATGAGGGCAGAAAATTCACCATAAAAACTGAAATTTCCATATCACTACTTCCACCATAAAATTTTCTCATAAAACTAAAAATTTCTCAACCATAAACTACTAATATGCAAGTAGTAGAAGTAAAGGACAATTTCTTGTCTTACATACCTTAGAACCTCAAGAAAGATGGAAACTTAGGGCTTCTTCCTCCAAAACCTGTGACGGCCCCACTTCTCCCTAGGGCGTACCCCAGGGTTCGGCGGGTCGCCTGCCCAGCTCTCGCCAGGACTCACTCACTACAAACCTCAAACAAAATACCGTATAAATCTCAAATTTTACATCAAATTCTCCAAGAATTACATATCATAAGCGAAGCGTCCACGCTTCCGCTGCGCCACTCTGATCTTTGATACCAACTATTATACATGAGCAATTCCAAATCTAAACTATACAAAATATAGGCCATCCAGTCACTGAATAAGTATTACAAGTCCTTCCTTCGCCACGAGCCCTGTGGAGGGGAATAAAATAGTTTTGGGTTGAGCTAAAAGCTCAGTGAGTAACCAACAAAATCAGTAAGCAAATATATTTCAAGATAATGCACTTCAATGATGTCATGAATCAAGGATCAAATGTATGTTTATTGCTCTCGTGAGCCAGTGAAATCATTGCACTTAAACACCCAACGCTCAAATAATTTACTTAACGTTAAACAATAAGGGGGAGCAACGTTGGTGCTCCAGATCATGTCACGAACTCACGAAAGTGGTGGAGACGTTGGTGTTCAGCACAAGACTCCCCAAGAACTCATTTAAGCCAAATCATGTCATGGACTCACAAGCCGGCACACATGATATGCAAACGAGTAAATAATGCAAGAAACACTTCGTAAGTAACTTTGGAAATAGTTTAGGGTCACTCACCTCCACGGCTCAGAAACCATCCATCATATATCATTAGCTTGCCCGAGTCTAAGCCCTAAATCACAAACTCAAAGCAATCATACACTCTATAAGTTCGGACAGCATTTCCCCTTAAATGCTTCATTTCCAACCTACAAGCAACACCAATTCATCTCAAATTAACCACATACACATTATAAACCATCAAATAAACCTTTCGGTACAACATCCATAACTAAAGCTACCCTTATCGGATTGAAACGAATCTTATGGAGTTTCGAAACCAAGACATATACCTACATTTCTTATGAAGACCTCCAAAGCCAAATCATGCAATTTCATGGTCCAAAATGGGAAACTCCACCAAAACAGAAATCTGGGCGCGGAACAGGGTTCATGGACAGTCAAGGGTATTTCGGTCATTTCACATGCTACAGTGATCTGATTTTGCTGAAATTTTGTAGGCAGCTATTTAACACCATTTTATACCACTTTCATGTTTTAACCTAAGCCTGATTCGGCCTCTAACAGGCCCAAATAAATCCGGTCAGAACAGGGCAGATTCAAAACCCTAACCTGGAATTTCCGCATAAAACCGAAATCTTCTGCAAACAACTTCAACTAACATATACAAGTTTCATTTTACACCATTACCAACCATCATACCATGATTAAACCATGATCATCATATAAAATCAGAAAAATCTCCATAAAATCAGAAATTTAGCTAACTTCACTCTAATCCATAAAATCTTCCATAAAATCACATATCTAGCCACCACAAGTCATGAATTCACCATTATTGGAAACAAACAATGAATCTTTACACACCGTACCTTGATATCTCACAAAAGGCAGTAGCTTAGTGGTTCCTTCTCCAAAATAACTCCACCAAGACCTTGGAATCTCCTTAGTAACCAACTTTTATGGAATGATTTGCAATTCCATCGGTTAAAACTCAAGATTGAAGTAAGAAATTGGAGTGAAAGATGAAGGTTTTTCTCTCTCTCTTGCTCTCCAAGTTTCAGCCATGAGAAGGAAGAAATGGCTTGATTTTTGGTCAAATTTTGGTTTTAGTAAAGTTAAGGTAAGATGGTCAAAAGTCCAATTTTGAATAAGAAGGTGACACATGTCACCTTTTGGTTTAAAACTTATCTTTTTGTCTCTCCAATACTAATCCATATAGGTAACATCTAATTATCTCTTAGCACCTTGTAAAATAATAGCACTTAATACAAAACTCCATCAAGTTGTCCAAAATATATTGCATTTACCGCACTAGCGGGTCCCACGTCCATAATACACTTCAAACTTAACGTGGACTAACTTGTATCAAGAAAATGATTTGAAAACTATATTTCCTTATAAAAATGTATAGGAAATTAATATATTGAAGAAAGGCATAAAATTATAGACAAGGAAACAAAATAATGTCTAAAAAATATATAAAAATTTTCGGGTTCTCATACTCATTCTTTCGGGGCGTCACAAAACCACTCCACCAAAAGCTCTAAACCTTCTTAGTGAGCAACTTTTATGGAGTATTTTGCACAATCAGTGGTTGGAACTCAAGATTCAAGCAAGTCTGGGAGTTGGAAAATGAAGTTTTCTCTCTTGTTTTTTCTCTCAAGAGGGCCGGCCAAGCTAGAAGAAAAGTGAAGATGATTTTAGTCAAATTTGGATTTTTAGTAAAGGTATGAAGGTCTTGGTCAAAGTCCAACATCCATGGGCTTCGTGACAAATGGTGTCCTAGGGTTTAACCTCATCCTTTTGTCTACCAATGGTTAATCTATCTAGCTAACCTCTAATTATTCCTTAGCACCTTATAAAATAACATTCTTTTATACAACTTTCAACTAATCGTCAAAATTTTATCGCACTAACCGCACTAGCGGGTCCACGTTTGTAACGTGCTTCAAACTTAACATGAACTAACTTAAATCACGAAAATGATTTAAAAACTATTCTCACTTATAAAAATACCTAGAAAATCAAGGTAATAAAGTAAAGTACGAAAATGCATGGAAGAAAATGAACTAAAATAATTATAAATAAGAAAAATTTTTGGGTCCTCACAATTCACGTATCAAACTCCCCCACACTTGAATCATTCTTTGTCCTCAAACAATACAACAAACCAATTAAACAACGATTCAAGTGTCAAACAAAACATATGCTTTATCAAATTCAACTCTTACAATTTGACCATCAATTATTATGTAATTCTTCAAAATGCACTTACTACTCATAATACCTAATAAAGGAGAAAAAATTATGCATAAATTTAACCAGATTCAAATCAATCTCTCGCCCTAACTTGGCTCTACAAATAAGCAACTCACGCAGTCACAAAGTAATAATTTCTCCAACAACCATCTTCTTCTTAATATATTGCTAACCGAGGGAATCAGAAATAAACACTAAATACCAACACTTGAGATGTTGGAAATGCTTTTCGACGCAAAGATCGACACTTTTAGATGAAAACTCCTAGTTACTCAACACATATACGTCAAATTCTCAACACCTTTCCAATTCAAATACCTTTTTTATACGAAAATCAACATTTTAAGATGAAAATTCCCAGTTACTCAGTACTCAAATTGACAGTGTAAATTTATTACTATTTCTTTTCTTCTCTTCTCTTTATCCCATCCTTCTTTTAGCATGAAAATGATAAAATATTACCAATAGACTATATCAATCACTTATTGGTAAATTAAAGTAGAGGGAGAGATCCCATTAAATATGAAAATAAAAGTATAATTGTCCCCACTTTACTAAATATACTTTTTAAAATGCACTAATCATAATCACATAATAACTAATTACAAGTCATGAAAGAAATGAATTCTTCAAAAATATATTTGCATTTTGTCAGTAATTAGGGGAGTTTGACAAGATAAAAGCAACTTCTTGGAACATAGTGCAATTTTAAAATATTATGGCAGAGTTTCTCCTTATAATTGGACGAAACTCCCTGAAAACAAACCCACATCTCAACATGAATTTCACATAATCACCATTTCCACAATCATTTCCAACATTTCACAACAAAAGATAAGTACTAACATGTACTAATGACCACAAAAACAAGCAAATCAATGAAACCCTTCCCCTACACTGAATATTCACATCATCCTCAATGTGAAGAGAGGGAAAAAACTAGTACTTCTCTAGAACAATGGTGAGATGCAAAGTGACTTCACGAACATCCCCTAGAAACTAGTCAAACATCACGAACATCCACAATCTACTGAAACTGTGGGGAAGTGTACATTTCAAAAGGGACATAAGTTGAGTAAAAGTACTAAAGATGTAGAAAGTTTGAAATGAAACAAAACAAAAACACAAAAGGAAATAAAAAAAATAGGCCATAGGGGCTTCAATTCATGAAGTATCTTCATGGACTCTTATCATAGGTACTTCTTTAGTATCTCTGGCCTCATCATGACCGCATGGCACAGGAATCAAAGTAACTTGACCCTCGCTAGGAATGGGAGTAGGAGTGGGCGTAGGCATATAGGGAATATGAAAATGGACCTCCAAAGCGCAAAGATGCCGATCATGCTTATCTATTTGCTCCGTCATATGCCATTCATGTTGGTTAATCCTCTCCATCACCTTTGTCTCCATACACACCTAAAAACACAGAAAATAACTTATATCCTAAAAATGATGCAAAATTCATATTTTCTCATAAAATCCCTCAAAATATTAACATCTTAAAGAAAACACTAAAACTAGGCAGACAAAAAGCCTAAAATAAAATGTCTAGAAATAAGAAAATTTTCGGGGTCTCACAATTATGGTGAGAAAATGAAGAGAAAGTTGAGAAAGGTGGGAGATTGGTGCTGGACGAAACTGTCCTGCTGTTATCTTGCTTGTATTTCAAATTTTTGTTGGTTATTTAACTATGAAATTGATGGATATATGTTGTATATTGTGTGTGTAAAGTGTCTTCCAAAAATCGTTGCATTTGGTTGAATAAAACTTGGGTTTTCGAAAATGGAAGAAATCTGGAAATGGTGTTCAGGGTAGCCAGATAGTACTTCTTTGCGTGAACATAACTCTTTGTACAAAAGTTGAAATTGAGTGCTATTTATGGCATTTGAAACTAGACATTCATAGCTTTCTAACGGTATAAAAATCACCTTCTAGTTCAAACTGAGTAAACCGTAGTGATTCCACAAATTTGACTGTCCTGTTGTCACTGTCTGTCCGAGAGGAATGGAGAAGCTGCAACTTGTGGCTTGATTTTTTCTCATTTTTGAACTGATTTTGGAAATGACTTCTTCTGATGAAATGTATAATTTTGAATCTAATTCATAAATCATTCTTAATTTGAACTTTTATTGAGTAAGATGTGGTCTGATTTCAAAAGTGCAACAAAGCTGGAAAACTGGAAATCTTTCCTTTCTTGCTAGCCGAATGGTTAGGTTTGTTTTAGAAGGTTATATTTCAAAAATTTTGGTGTCAATTACCCATCAATTAATCATCAAATGTTTATGGAACCTTGGTTTCAAATATGGAGCGAATTGGGGCTGATTTTAATGGACAAAACGTTTGAAAAAGAAAGAGAACTACGGTTGGCAGATTAGCTTTGAAAATTTTACGAACTTGGTCGTTTTGTTAACTGCCTTCCTATGGGATTTTTTGGGTAAAATTTGATAGAGGAGTAGTATTCATATGGAAGTTTAATTTTACCAAATTTGGAGTAATTTCAATGCCATTTCGATATCCAAATGATGCCCCAAAGATTGCTTGTCAAATCTGGAAATTTCACTGTTCCAGTAGTGAAAATTAACCGACTTTCAACTGTCATATCTCGATACTCAAAACTCCGAATTTGGTTCTGCTTGTTTTGTTTCAAAGGCTGATTCACTTTCTGTGAATTTTGCCGAATTTCCAAGGATTGCTGAAAACCAAGACTGGTTTTGGTCCTGTCTTCTTGAAACTGGAACTTTGAGTTAAATTTTGAATGCTTTCCATTTAGAATCTTGGTAAAGTGTCTTCTAGGAACTTTTAGTACTTCAAACCTAGTTTCCAATGGTATAAATGTTTCTATTTTTGGACATACCGAACTCAAGATTTGATTTTTCAAAAATCGTCTCGTAAAGCTGAAATTTTCCGATTTCATAAGAAATGAACTTTTAAGAACTTTCTATCCTCCTTTGCAATTGTTGGATTGTTTTAGATGTAATTTCTTGGTGGAATACACGGTTCTATTAGAACTTTAAACTTTCATTTCAAATTTTAGTTTCCGAAGGTTAAATCTCTCTTAATGCATTTTCTTGGTTGTTCCACTTTCTTGATTAATGACATCTTATTTATACTTGAGAGATGAACTTCAAACCCTAGCTTTGTCTTGATTCCCATAATTTTAAACTCCAAAAAGGAAGTGTTTTGGCTAAAGTAGTTCTTGGTGAATTTCACTAGTTTTACACTTGAATTTTGGAACCTTGGCTTTGATATTTCTCTGTGAAATGAGTGGAGTTTTGGGTATGTTTGACTCCATTAGTTTGGAAGAATGTGAATGCCCTTTTCATCTTAAAGTTTGGATGTGAGATTTAAAGTTTTGGGAAATGGAAACCATTTACCCCTTTTCTCGATTTTCATGCCAAAAGTGAAGTTGGTACTTTCTTTTGGAATTAAGATATACTTACTGTGAAATGAGTCAAAAAAATGACTTTTGAGTCCTCTTTGAACATTATTCCAATGTTTTAATGAGAAAAGCTCCTTTAACTTGATTCAAACTTGTGACCTTACATGTTCACTTTTAAATCCCGATTTTCAAGGAATTATAACTCTTTTAAGACATAGTCTTAAATCTCAAGCGAGTGTACTTTCTTCTTGGATGATAAGTGGTTGTGTGTTCATGTGAGTAATAGTTGGTCCCTATTTCTTTAGGTGCTCAAGAAGGGTTGAAGGGAATCTCGGAGCGGACCGCTAAAGATTTTTACTTGTTCACTTACTTTTGATTTGGTGAGTATCAAGTGCATGAATTTGTTGCTAAGTACTTGACTTGCTTCTTATCCGTTATGTGAATTTGGAATTTTAGAGACGAGTGTGTACTTTACCGTACTCGTTCTCTTTCAAATGAAATTATATTCGAATTTTGCTATGTGAATCCATATTCGACTTGTGCGAAGTGATGTGGATGTTATTCGTATTTGTGATTCATATATATAATTCGTATTTGTGATTCGTATTTGAAATCATCGATTGGAGCGCTGCTCATCGACTTATATTCGTATTCGTATTCGGGGGACGGCCAAACTCATAGGCTAACCTTGTGACTCGAGCCGGCAAGGGCTTGGTCGAGAAGTTTGGTAAACCATGAGAAAATTTGTAAACTTGATCTATTTAAGAGATCTCGTTTGGCATACTCGAGTAGTATCGCCTTTAAAATGATGAGCAGGCCCAAAATAGGACATGTAACGGTGAACGGGATTCATGAAATAAGTGGAGTTCTATGGACAAAATATACCTACCCGGTTGACGGAGTGTCATCGCGCTGAGGTATATGAGCGAGACTCAGCAAAGCAAGTGAAATTTAACTCCTGAGAGCTCCCGTATCCTTATCAAGTGTGTTTTGTGTTATTTTGTGAAGTACTTGAATGTTATAGCTTTATTTCTCGTATAAGTGTTATTGCTACTTGAATTATGTGCTTGCATGTTTTCTTGGCCTTACTGAGCGTTAACTCATCCCATTTGTGACGGCCCCACCTCCCCCTAAGGCGAACCAGAGGGTTCGGCGGGCCGCCTGCCCAGCTCTCGCCGGGACTCAGTCGTTCACTACATTCCTCAAACAGATTACAAGATAAAACTCAAATATTACATCAAATTCTCCAATAAATAATTACATATCAAAAGCGAAGCGTCCATGCTTCCACTGCGCCACTCTGATCCATGATCCCAATTATTACACAAGAGGAATTCCACAACAATAAAATCACAACAAGCCTTCCTTCGCCACGAGCCCTGTGGAGGGGAATAAAATATTTTTGGGGTGAGCTAGAAGCTCAGCGAGTAACCAGTAAAATCATTAAACAAATATATTTCACAATGTTGCATTTCGATCATTTCGATGATGTCATGATTCAGAGATCAAATGTTCGTTTAGTGTTCTCGTGAGCCAGGGAAATCATAGCACTTGAACACCCAACGCTCAAATAGATCATTTAACATTAACATTAACATTAAGAGGGAGCCCCTTCTTGAGCTCCAGATAAACACGAACATGAACCATAAATAGAGTGGAGACGCTGGTGTCCAACACAAGACTTTCCTAGAACTCATTGAAGCTAAATCATGTCATGAACTCACATGCAAGCACGCATGATATGCAATCGAGTACATAATGCAAGAAACATTTCACAAGTACTTTGGAAATAGTTTAGGGTCACTCACCTCCATGGCTCAGAAATCATCCATCATATATCATTGCCTTGCTCAAATCCAAGTCTTAGATCACAAACCCTATGCAAACAGGTCCCTTCAAAGTTCGGACAGCACTTCCCTTGAATTTACTAGCTTTTCCAGCCATCACGGCTTCATTATATTTCTCATTCCAACCCAAAGGTACACACACAACAACAAGTTCATCCAATAGCCATTCAGCAAGCTCCAAGTAGTACTAGTACAAGTCAAGCTAGGGAAAAGTCCGGAAATGAAAGTGAAGCTCAAAACCAGAAAAACAGGTTTTGACGTCATTTTACGGTAATGGTACCAAAGGCGGTACGATTGTCGGATGAAGGTGAAAGATACACCGTTTCGAAGCTAAAAGATAGGGCTACAATATTACAGAAGGTCACTCAACCCAGTTTCGAGTGTAACCAGGTCAAAAATGCAAGATACCATACCAGAATCACAAAAACAGATTCACAGAACGCATTCTAGCGGAAACATCATAAAGCAAGCTATCCAAGTCCAAATCCAGAAATTCAAAAACCATCTGAAAGCTAAGAAACAGGGTTAAATTTCATCAGAAGGCCTCAACAACCAATTCGGAAGAAATTCCAGCCAAAACAACCAATTACAGAAGCAATTCTTACATTCGGGTAAAACCAGAACAGCAATAGTAATTTCAAATTTTCTCACTCTACGCTACTCCGATTGACCTGAAATTTTGTAGGCACCTCTAAAATATCATTCCCTACAACTTTCATGTTTTAAGGCAAGGCTAATTCGGCCTCTATCTAGGAGCTAAAAATTCGGGCAGAATGTTCCTTCACAAAACCTAATTTTCTGAAATTTCTTCCAAAACAGAAATTGATTACAATTGACCACTTTTTCCACCTCATAGAGTCCTTAAACATCATTTCCAATCATCATATATAACCACACAACCATGTTCATATTAAAACAGAAAAATCCCCAAAAATTATAAAACTTCATCAAGTCAACCACAACTCAAGATATAATCCATCAAACCATCTCTTTAGCCATCACAAGTCACTAATTTAGCATAATCAAGAACAAAGAAAGGATTGCTAGACATGAACCTTGAAATATCAAGAAAGTTGATGGCTTAGTCCTTTGCCTTCTCTAATCACTCCACCACTACCTTCAATCTTCCTAAACAAGTGACTTTTGTGGAGGAATTTGAAAGTTTAACGGTTGATTCACAAGATTGAGCAAGAAATGGAGTTGGAGTTGAAGGCTTTCTTCTTGTATTTTTGCTCCAAGAGGTTCGGCCAAGACAAGCTTAAAATGGAGAGAAATTGGTCAATTTTTGAGGTTTAGTAAAGGTGATGCAAATTAGTCAAAGTCCAACTTTGAATAAGAAGGTGACACGTGTCACCTTTTGGTTTAAAACTTATCTTTTTGTCTCTCCAATACAAATATCTTAACACTTTGTAAAATAATATCACTTAATACAAAATTCCAACAAGTTGTCAAAAATATAATGCATTTACCGCACTTGCGGGTCCCACGTTCAAAATACGCTTTTAATTTCTCAAAAACTAACCGATACTAGAAAAATCATTTTCAAACTATCTCTGCTCATAAACTTTATCTGGGGAATTTTTCTAATCAAGAAAATGTAGAAAATGCGGGCGATTAAAAAAAATAAACCCTAGAAAATTAGAAAATTTCCGGGTTCTCACTCTTATTCTTTCGGGGCGTCACACCATTAGCTTTGTTTTCCTTAATAGGAGTTGGAATCGAAAGAATTGGGGAGATGCTGACTCAATGGTCTTTTGATTAGGGTTTTGAATGTATTTGATTAGACGACTTGTGGAAGTTGCATATTTTGGGAAGGTTCATGTATTTTGAAACTTGTTATGGAAGATTGAACGCTTATGTATGGAAGCGACTTCTTCTCTTTGCTTCGACTTTTATTATTAGTTATTATCCTTTAAGTTTGAATTGAAATTGTATCGAGTCCTGGCAAGAGTTGGGCAGGCGTTCCGCGAATACCCTTGGATTCGCCCTTGGGAGAAGTGAGGGTGTCACAGGAAGTGAATCATGCGGTACCGTATTTCGAAGGTGCTTATTCTTGACTCGTTGACGCTTGCTTGCTTCTTGAACGAGGTGGTGGCTAGGAAGAAGAAGATTCTTCCTCTGAAGAATGTGTTTCTTCAGGGCTCGGGGAAGGAATCGACTCACGAATGATAGCCCATCTTGTTCGGACCATGGTACCTATGAATGACCAAATTAGTTCAAACCTAGCACAATGTTAATGAGAGCCAAATGCATAATAGTTCATCAATAAACTTCAACCCAAACATTAACTTGACCTCCAAAAGGATTAAGGGAATAAGCATGCACGAAAATCCAATCCGTGCTCTAATCACCATTTCCATTTCCAAATCATCCAAATTATCACAAGTTGAATTACAAACTCGAGAAAAATGAATTCAACTCATATTATGTACCCTCAAGTTATAATCAAACTTGCAAAGAAAAAATGCTAGGAAAATAGTCACTAAAATTACCAAAATTTTCCAAAATTTCCTCTCTAAAATTATTTTAAATGCACACATCAATGCACTCCACCGTAACATCCCAAGCCTTAAACAATTCATATGTAGCCTAGTTTAACAACAATTAATCAAATTTAACATGGTTCACCAAAATTTTCTCATTACCTAAATAAAGCATGAAAAATATAGGCAAATTTTGACAAATTTTATTAGCTTAATAAATGAGAAAAATAAATTCTTCTTCTAAACTGCAAATGTCTCATCACTAAGAATAAAAACATGTTTAATGACATTTCTAGCCATAATAGAGCATAAAAAACAAGAAATCACAACTAATATGTATATTCCAAAAGATGTTAGAAAACTCAGGAAATTGAAATTTGGAAGTTGTAAAACACCAAGGAAAGTTGAGAAATATTATCTCATTTGTGTAGAGGGATGCTAGAGGATGCTAATGCAAGAAAAGACAAGCCCAAATTCAACCCCAAAGTGACGATTTTTAGTTCGTCCTTTTTTTCCCTTTTTAAAGATTAAAACCATTTAAATTGTGTTTTTGATACAAAATCTTTGAGAGTTAATGATCACAAGAGAATGAAGAATGATTTTATGGGGGAAGATTTGAAGAGTATCGATTGAAATTGAAAATTGGGTAAGAGAGGTTAGGGTTTGGAGTGGCGGTTGGAAGAGGAAGGTAAAGATGTTTGAAAATGAAGAGCTTGGCCCTTTTTTTTCAAGAATAGAATAGATTCGAGGTCGGATTGTGACGCCCCGAAAAGAATGAGTGTGAGAACCCGGAAATTTTCTAATTTTCTTGGGTTTATTTTATTTAATTGCCCGCCTTTTCTACATTTTCTTTATTAGAAAAATTCCCCAGATAAAGTTTATGAGCAAAGATAGTTTTAAAATGATTTTTCTAGTATCGGTTAATTTTTGAGAAATTAAAAGCGTATTTTGAACGTGGGACCCGCTAGTGCGGTAAATGCATTATATTTTTGACAACTTGTTGGCATTTTGTATTAAGTGATATTATTTTACAAAGTGTTAAGATATTTGTATTGGAGAGACAAAAAGATAAGTTTTAAATCAAAAGGTGACAAGTGTCACCATCCTATTCACTATTGGACTTTTGACCATCTTACCTTAACTTTACTAAAACCAAAATTTGACCAAAAATCAAGCCATTTCTTCCTTCTCATGGCTGAAACTTGGAGAGCAAGAGAGAGAGAAAAACCTTCATCTTTCACTCCAATTTCTTACTTCAATCTTAAGTTTTAACCGATGGAATTGCAAATCACTCCATAAAAGTTGGTTACTAAGGAGATTCCAAGCTCTTGGTGGAGTTGTTTTGGAAGAAAAATCCCTAAGTCATCACCTTTCTTGATATTTGAAGGTATCATGTCTAGCCATCCTTTCTTTGTTCTTGATTATGCTAAATTAGAGACTTGTGATGGCTAAAGAGATGGTTTGATGGATTATATTTTGAGTTGTGGTTGGATGGATGAACTTTTATTATTTTTGGGGATTTTTCTGTTTTAATATGAGTATGATTATGTGGTTATGTATGATGATTGGAAATGATATTTAAGGACTCTATGAGGTGGAAAAAGTGGAAGATTGCAAGTAATTTCTGTTTTGGAAGAAAATTGAAAAACCTAGGGTTCATGAAGCTACATTCTGCCCGAATTTATAGCTCATATATAGAGGCCGAATTGGCCTTGGATTAAAACATAAAAGTTGTAGGGAATGACATTTTAGAGGTGCCTACAAAATTTCAGGTCAATCGGAGTAGTGTAGAATGAGAAAAGTTGAAATTACTATTGCTGTTCTGGTTTTACCCGAATGTAAGAATTGCGCCTGTAATTGGTTGTTTTGGCTGGAATTGCTTCCGAATTGGTTGTTGAGGTCTTCTGATGAAATTTATCC
This sequence comes from Coffea arabica, assembly GCF_036785885.1. NCBI lineage: Eukaryota > Viridiplantae > Streptophyta > Magnoliopsida > Gentianales > Rubiaceae > Coffea > Coffea arabica. The sequence continues at coordinate 16,520,020 of NC_092318.1, read as the reverse complement.
CTGTTTCTTATCTTTCAGTTGGTTTTGGAATTTCTGGATTTGGACTTGGATAGCCTGCTTTATGATGTTTCTGCTAGAATACGTTCTGTGAATCTGTTTTTGTGATTCTGGTATGGTATCTTGCATTTTTGACCTGGTTACACTCGAAACTGGGTTGAGTAACCTTCTGCAATATTGTAGCCCTATCTCTTATCTTCGAAAAGGTGGGTCTTGGACCTTCATCCGATAATCGTAGTGCCTTTGGTACCATTACCGTAAAATGACGTCAAAACCTGTTTTTCTGGTTTTGAGCTTAACTTTCATTTCCGGACTTTTCCCTAGCTTGATTTGTACTAGTACTACTTGGAGCTTGCTGAATGGCTATTGGATGAACTTGTTGTTGTGTGTGTACCTTTGGGACTGATTTGAGGAAGTAATGAAGCCATGATGGCTGGAAAAGTTAACAAATTCAGGGGAAGTGCTGTCCGAACTTTGAAGGAACTTGTTTGCATTGAGTTTGTGATTAAGACTTGGATTTGAGCAAGGCAATGATATTTGATGGATGATTTCTGAGCCATGGAGGTGAGTGACCCTAAACTATTTCCAAAGTACTTGTGAAATGTTTCTTGCATTATTTATTCGATTGCATATCATGCGTGCTTGCATGTGGATTCATGACATGATTTGGCTTCAATGAGTTCTGGGAAAGTCTTGTGCTGGACACCAACGTCTCCACTCTGTTTATGGTTCATGTTCATGTTTATCTGGAGCTCAAGAAGGGGCTCCCTCTTAATGTTAATGTTAATGTTAAATGATCTATTTGAGCGTTGGGTGTTCAAGTGCTATGATTTCCCTGGCTCACGAGAGCACTAAACGAACATTTGATCTCTGAATCATGACATCATCGAAATGATCGAAATGCAACATTGTGAAATATATTTGTTTAATGATTTTACTGGTTACTCGCTGAGCTTCTAGCTCACCCCAAAAATATTTTATTCCCCTCCACAAGGCTCAAGACGAAGGAAGGACTTGTTGTGCTTATTCATGTGTCTGGATGGCCTATATCTTGTACAGTTTGAATTTGGAATCATTTTATGTATAGTTGAGAATTATTTCCGCTTTGCTTTTGACATGTAATTATTGGAGAATTTGATGTAATATTTGAGTTTTATCTTGTAATCTATTTGAGGAATGTAGTGAACGACTGAGTCCCGGCGAGAGCTGGGCAGGCGGCCCGCCGAACCCTCTGGTTCGCCTTAGGGGGAGGTGGGGCTGTCACACGGATCCCATTCGAAGGTCTCAGATCCATTGACCTTGGATCCAACCCTTCAGAAGTTTAGCTGAGGCCTCGGATTCGAGACCCATTCCTCGGATCTAAGCATGAATCCCTTGGTTTCTACAACAATTGCAAAATTTGCAATTTTTTCAATTCTGATAGTTATTTTTTGCAAATTTCAAACTACACTCGAGATGAAAATTTTCACACTTTCACCACCACATGCAAGTTTAATGTACCCTAAACATCAAATCCAACCCTTTAAAATGAATCAAACACATCTAGATTGAAAATCAAGACTCAAGGTTCTTGGATCATTTTTGCATTTTGACACTACAAATGCATTTTTTGGCACTAAATACAACTCAAATGAGTACATGAACAGATATAAACATGTTTACACTTGAATACAGTTGAAAAACATGAAAATGTATTTGTTGATGTAATAATGAGAAATTTAAGCACTTAAGATTAGAAACTAAGATTAAACCTTCTTTTTTCAACTTTAGTTCTCCAAGTCAACTTCAAGAATGATCCTTCAAAATCGGTGGCTCTACAAAACCAATGATACACACTAAATCAAAAATCAATCCAAACAATGAAAAATACATTAAAAGTAAACTAAAACTAAAGGAATAATTGAGTTGCCTCTCAACGAGCATTTTGTTTAAAGTCGTTAAGCTCAACTTCATTTATCATACTTCTTCATTAAAAGTTGGAGGACTAAATCCTCTCCAAGGGTTAGGATTCGCAAACCATCCTTCCTTGTGATGAGTAGGGCATTGCTTTCCTGTATTGAACAATATCAAATGTCTAGGATGGTTGTTAGTTTGATCAAAATAGTGCTTATCAACAATATATGGATATGAATACTTACCCTTCTCAAGTTCACTCAGGGTTTCACCTTTAACACTAGGAAATGGAGAAAAATACTCAACTTTTTTGGTAGAAATGTTTTCCTTTGATCTCTTTATGCCTTGGTCATGCTCCTCATAATGGTAAGAATTGTTTCTTTTTCCCTTTTGCTTCATCTCATGAGTAACCATGATAACCTGTGAATCCTCCCGACTAAAGTTAGTAGAATAAACACACTTTTCATTGGACAAATTAAAAGTTATAGTTTCGCCATTCACTCTAAATAAAAGTTTACCTTCTTGCACATCAATTAAAGTATTGGCACTGGCAAGAAATGGTCTACCTAATATTATAAGCATATTCATATTCTCCTCCATATCTAGGACAACAAAATCTATAGGCATAACAAATTTTTTAATTTCATGAGCACATTTTCTAGTACATCTATTGGATACTTAATTGTCCTATCCACCAACTGTACTGTAATATTAGTAGCCTTTAATTCAGTTAATCCCAACTTTCCAACAATAGACAAAGGGATCAAAGATACATTTGCACCCAAATTACATAAAGTATTTGAAAACTTTATATTACCAATAGTGCAAGGTATAGAAAAACTACTAGGGTCCTTTAATTTGGGAGGGAGTTAATTTTGAATGACCGCATTACATTCTTCTATTAATGCAATTACCTCATTATCCACAAACTTTCTTTTCTTGGACATAATATTCTTTAAAAATCGAGCATAAGAAGGAATCTACACAATAGTATCAAGGAGAGAAATATTAATATGCAGTGACTTAAAAATTTTCAAAAACTTATCAAACTCCCATTCTTGCTTCTCTTGCTTAAGCCTGTGAGGAAAAGAAATAGAAAAATTGTGATGGCCCCACCTCCCCCTAGGGCGTACCCCAGGGTTCAGCGGGGCGTCTGCCCAGTTCTCGCCATGACTCACTCACTCATAGCTCAAGAAAAATAACGTACATCCATAGAAAATAAATAACACATCCACTTCAACTTAATATATACATTGATACTCAAATCCATATACAAAGATTCTACACACCAAAATACTTCAAAGTGTTTATAATTCGAGTACAATCAACCCTAGTCGAGTGCTAGCGTGAGTACCATTTCAAAACTTCAAAACTAGACTACTCTGCACCAGTCTCACGCTTCGCTCGTACCCCCTGTAAAGAAAACAAATGGCGTAGAATGAGCTAAAAGCCCAGTGAAGTTCCAAATAGCAAGTTGACCATTATTTAAAAGTGCAAGTATCATGTAGCAAAGTAATGAGCATGAAAAGTTCATAAAAGTGAGCAATAACACTTCAAGTAGCAAATTTCAAAGTAAGCGAGCGTAAAGTTTTTCTTTTAAAATGAAATAATAACACGATAAGTACTAATCATTCCAAAGTATAAGGATAGGATGGCTTTCAGGAGCCAAATTCCCATTGCATCACCAGAGCTTGATCAAGTAATAGTTGACACTCCGTCAACTTTCAAGTAAGTAACCAATCCAGTAAAACACAACTTAAACTACTCTCTGTCCACCATCCAAACCCCTTACCAGGCCCGAACTCCAAGATAAACACTGGTGGTAATACTCGAGTATACCGATTAGTCGAGGAGATAACACCCCACTCGACAACACTAGATACCCATGGTCTGTTATCTAATCGACCAAACTCTTGCCGGCTCGACTCGATTGACTATCCAGTGGGGTTTGGGTCCCTAAGAAGTCGATGAGATATCATTTTCAATCGACTGAATCAAAATAAAAGTACGGAGACGGGAATGAGAGGCACCTCCCACTCACATTGAGTGTGGTACATGCTGCCGCTCAGTACTTACAAGTAAAGTACAAGTATATCAAGTCAATTGCAATAATAAACAAGTATATATCATATTAGGGCAAGTGCAATAAAGTACACTCTTGCCCGATCAAATAAATTACATATCATCAAATCACATTGGTCAAGTATTGAAAACAAGTGTCCAGTTCAATCAGGTATTTGGAAGCACTCACCAAAGGTCTAGTGCCTCTCAAAAATTACGTTCAGGTCCAACTTCTTGGTTGGAGTCCAAATCCACGATAAAATATCATTTACAAATGTAAAACTCTCTAGAGTTCGAAACATAGGAGTTTCGCTTCAAGAAAATCAAGTAAATACAACTCGTTTAAGTAGTATTGAAGATACTTATCAAATTTTGAAAAATTCATGCTCGCTCGTTCAGTTATAATCAAGAAGTGGTTTCGACTTTAGAAGTTACACTTGGTATCAAAGACCGGAAAAATCGTATTTTGAAAGGGTCGCTACTTTCACTTTTCAAGGGTATAAGTTCCGGCAAAATTTTAGCTTATATACCCTGACTAAAGAAAACTCGAATATTATAGGCGATCCAAGTCCATCTTGACCTCAAATCATCGCTCAAGTCGCAGGTACATATGCCTAACTCTCAAGTGAAAATTTAGGCAGCACGCCCTTTGTGTTTACCTATTTTCCAGCAATTTATGGCTTCATTGTTTTTTTCAATTCAACCCCACAATCACACACAAGTAATGTTACCAACATAGCCCTTCAATAGGCTCCAACATCATTCAATTACAACACAAGTCGAATAAGATAATTGGAAATCAGTTTTGAAGACAAAAGCTAAACAGCAGATTTGACATCTTATAGCATTTTGGTCACAACTAGAGCTACGTTTATCGGATTGGGGTAGACTTTATACCGTTTTGAAGTTAAGACAAAGCGTTACAACTTTAACTCAACCCAGTTCATAGTTTATCCAGGTCGAATTTGCAGATTACAGAACCAGAAGTTCATGGTCAGTCTGGTTGTCAGCACTAGATTCAAACAGCAATAACTCAAGTTACATAATTTTGATTGAGGCATTTTCAGATGCGTTTGAAAGTTGAAACATAGCTAAAACTTTCTTGTTTCGGCCAAATACTGATTTGATACGGATAAAAGTGAAAAATGAAGCCAAAATTGTGTAATCTCAAAACTGTTCGAAAAACAATACATTTGGCAGTCAAGGGTATTTTTGTCATTTCATATGCTACAGTGTTAGGATTGAGCTAAAATTTTACAAGAAGCTATATAACATCATTTTCTACAACTTTCATGTTTAACCTAAGCCCAATTCGGCCTCTAACATGGACGAATACGTAGGTCAGTAATAGGGCCGATTCATCACTATCAATGCTGGGAATTTGAAGCTAAAGCTGGAAATTTCTTTAGGTAAGTCAAACTAGCATATAATTCCTTAATATTACACATGGCTAAGTTATCAAACCATGGCCAATCACTAAGTATCATATAAGAGCAGAGAGTTCATCATAAAACTGAAATTTATCATAATACTACTTCAACCCGTGAAATTTTCTCACAAAGCTACCAAAACTACAACTTTAAGCTACTAGTTTACACATATATGAAGTGGAGGGAAGTTTCTTACCAAAGTACCTTGTAACCTCAAGAAAGATGGTAGCTTAGAGTTTTCCTCTCCAAAATTACTCCACCAAAGCCTTTAAATCTCCTTAGTGAGCAAGTTTTATGGAGTAGTTTGCACAAACTTTGATTGGAACTCAAGATTTAAGCACAAGTTGAAGTTGGAGTTGAAGGTTTCTCTCTTGTTTTTTCCTTCCCTAAAATTTCGGCCAAGCTCAAGAAAAATGGAAGAAAATGGAGCCAAGAAGAAGATAAAAAGGAAAGACAAATGCTTGGTCAAAATTTCATATGCATTCGACAAGTGTCACCACAAGAATAATTCTCATTTTTGCTTTCTTTTCTCTTTTTTTCTTGGTCCAATATTTCGGCTGCCTTAAGGATATTTTGGGGCTGATTTTAATCAATTAATAGCAAGGAGATTAAGGTAATAAAGTAGTGTTCAAGTGGTGCACTCATTCGGTAGCAAACAGTGCATGTCGGTTCGAGCCATTTTTCTCTAACTCGCGCGTACTTGTATTTTTACTTATGGTTCACTCACTTATTATTAACACTTCTAATTACACACTTTTCTTACCTAATACTCATTCTTAACCACCAAATTTAGTACACATACTTCACCAAGTGATCACACTACCAAAATGCACCAAAACACACCAAAAACCCTAGTATGCAGAAAAAAAAATCCTAACTTATGCCATTCCTTTAGAAAAATCATAACTTGAGTTATAAATATCAAAATTCATAAAACTTGGCCTATTAAAAATTAGACTTCAAATGCTAATAATCTTTAGAAGACACCTCAAAGAAATTCAATTGATAAGTTGGTCCAAATCGAACCATAAACTATTACAACATTCCTATTGTAACTTGTGCAGGACAGAATTTTCAGCCAACTTTACCAATTTTTTGGAATTTCTAGGGATTGAATCAAACTTTGAATTTGATACAATAGGAAGCCCTATGAGTCTAGTTTTAAATACAACAAACGAAACTCAATTCTGACTTTCCTGTACGAATTTATAGCCAATTTCCTAAAGCTGCGTAGAGCCACCTGCGAAAATTTCAAGATTTTCTAACAACTTGAGAATATGAAACTTTTCTTAACAAAATTCACTCTCTTGGCTCAAATTCGACCATTAAAGGAATCGGAAATCAAAAGTAAGTGAGTTCATAAAAGGGTTATAAAGACACGTAAAATTTTGGGGTCTCACAAAAATTAGTATTAACATTAGGAGAAACATTAAGAATCTGTAAATACATGTCACTTAATACATGATGTGACGGCCCCACCTACCCCTAGGGCGTACCCCAGGATTCGGCGGGTCGCCTGCCCAGCTCTTGCCAGAACTCACTCACTCAAAACTCGAGAAAATAAATTACATCCATGGAAAATAAGTAACACCACAAGTTCAAACTTAATATATACATTGATGCCCAGATCTAGCTACAAGGCTTATACACGCCCAAATACATTAACGTGTTTACAATCCAAGTCTAATTGACCCTAATCCGGTGCAAGCGCGAGTGGAAGTCAAAATTTCAAAATAACTAGACTATGCTAGCCTGAAAACGTCTCAAGCTTCGCTTGTACCCCTTGCTAAGGAAAACAAATGGAATGGGGTAAGCTATATGCTTAGTGAATAATCAAGGGTAAAACGTAAAATCACATCCAATAAACAAGTAAATCAGGATATTTCACATCAATAACAGAAAGGCAACATCACAATGGTAGGATACAGGTGGCTTTAAAGCCAGTTCAATTCCCCGAGCTTGAACGCCTATTGACACTCCAGCAACTAAAGTACACATGGACTCCACTTAACTTTCCCCGTTCACCTTATCAACCCCCGCTGGCCAGTCAACAGCACACAGCAGCTTGAGCGAAACAAAATAACTTAGCTTTCGTCAAAGCTTTAACAAAGAACTAAATCCCAAGGTTAGCATGGAACTATCTTCGACCAAGCCCCGACTGGCTCGAATAGTTCGTTTACCCTTGAAACCGGGCTGGAACCAAGCCCTGAGATATCCAATCTCTCAATGGATGATATCTCTCAACAAAGTACACAACAAAGTACTTACCCCAAAAGCACACTGTGAGAACTTGCAAATTCCTTACATATTTCTTGAAAATTTCCTTTTATTTGAAAATTACTTGGAAATTATTAAATTATACTATCTTCTACTCAATCACCCTAGAAAAAGTGCCAATGATCATAGGAAATTAGGGTTTTCCTTTCCGATTTCAATTTGAAGTGAAATAGGATTTTTCGTGCATCCGTATTGTAATTATCCGGTATGGAGTAAGGATCAAATTTGGTGCTTAAGAGTGACTTTTGGGTGAGAAATAATATGTGATTAGAAGAAATGATAAAAATTTAGTGAACAGGAAGTAAAAAAATCCTAGTACGTGTGATTTAAGGAAAAACGGTGCGAACCGACGTGAACCGTGCACTACCGATTGAACACCGCTTGACTACCACTTTCTTACCATACAAGCTCATTAATATTTGAGCAAAATATTTCCTTAATTTCCAGCTAGCCTTGACCGAATTTTGGGGCTGAAATTGCAAGAAAGAAAAATAAAATTTTGCTTGGTAATTGGTGGTGACAAGTGTCACACCATTAAGGGTCTTGACCAAGACGAATTGTCCAACCTTCTTATCACCTTGGAGCTGCATTTCTTCTTCATTTTTTCTGCTGTTTGGCCGAGAGAGAGGGAGAGAAAAACCGAAGTGAGAGCTGCCATTTTTATCTTGAGTTTGTGAGTGTTAAGTGAGGAACTAAAATTCTAAACCGATTAAAGAGTGAGTTGTGAGCTTGAGAAGCTAGGGGAACCAAGAATCCCAAGAGGAGGTGAAGTATCACTCTTACAAGCTTCATTTGTTGAGGTATAAGGCTAAACCATGGCTTTGGTTCTTTTATTTTGGTTTAAGTTGTTATATAATACTTGTTTTGGTTGGATTAGTGGTGATACAAGTTGTTATGATGATTTAAAGGTGATTTATGTGAGTTAGGGTTTGAGGTATTTGCTTCCTATCCTTGCTATATGGATGATATATGTTGTATTTAAGCTAATATAAGTGGTTGTGGTGATGATTGGAGCAAGAAATCAAGAAAGGTTGCATTGAATCCCAAAATTCCAGATTTCTGGAAAGTTTCAGCTCTATTCTGTCCGATTTTATTGCACCATGTTAGAGGCCGAATTAGGCTTGGCATAAAACATGAAAGTTTTATAGAATTATATTTTATAGGTACCTACAAAATTTCAGCTCAATCGGAGTAGCGTATCCTGTGAAAAGACCAAAATACCCTCGCTGCTCTAGGCTATTTCCAGCGATCCGTTTTGGACAGTTCATCCAATTGACTGTGTTTATTCACTATGATCCGTGCTGATTTAGCCATTTTCCAAAACATGAAAGTTTTGGTACTCTGTCTTAGATTTTAAACGCCTCAAAGAACACATTAAACGGACTTTGGTAGCCTGAGATATGGCCATTTAAATGTAGTACGGTTACTTAGCCGATTAGTTGGAACCTGGTTCTGTGAACTGGGAATTTGATTAGGTTACACTGGAAATTTGACCAAGTGATCTTCATGAAAGTTGTAGGACTTCGTCTTAGCTTCGAAATGGTATAATTTACACACCAATCCAATAAGCGTAGCCTCAGATGTGTTCTTTCCGTAAAAACCCATCAAATCTGTCTTTTGTAAACTTCATTTCCGCATTTGTTATTAGTTGATTTATGTCCTTGTATTGTCTTGAGCCTATGGAATGGCTATTGAAATGCATTTGTGTTGTGTATAAACTTGGGCTTGAATGAGAAAAGTAATGAAGCCATAAATGGCTGGAAAAATAGGTAAATACAAAGGGCGTGCTGCCCAAATTTTTGCTCGAGGGCTAAGTTTCTATTTGAATTTGTATATTTTCGTTTGGCAAATACTATGACCGTTTTACCATTCCATTTTACCATTCCAAAACATGATACCTCTTCGATTTGAAACGCCAGATGTTTACTTACTCCGTACCCAAAATATAGAGGTATGATTTAGGGTTTTCTCGGCCACAAGTGAACCACGTTTATGTGAGATTTTAAGTGTGAACGTAAGGTAGTATTGTCCTCCTTTTCACATGATTTTATCATGACGTTTAGTCTATACTAGCTGCTCGGGTATGAGGTGATTTTGAATTATCTAAACGATTCCGAAAACAATATTTTTAGCCTATCTCGTTGGAGTCCGAGTTGTCTTTGGTCCAAGTGTTTTTCGCCGGACATTTTATAACCCGCTTGAGTTAGTTTTGTGTTTGGTTTATGAAACCCTAGTTATTTTCATCCTCCGATCCAAATATCCCCTTTTCACTATAAAGGCGTCTTTATACGTTTTACTTATCATTTGCCAGTTTTTCTTTGATTTCACTTACGTGTTTGTGCTGGATAGACTGTAATATTCTTTCTCATTTACTTTTAGGTTTTCTCGGTGACTGAGGTAATATCCGGAAGGATATTTGCACGTTGTTTTACGTAAATAGGTGAGTGTTCCTTGTTTGTTATATTTTCTTGACTTATTGGCTTGTTATTATTGATTGATAATGTGTTAAGTTCTTTCAATGATTGGCCAAACGAGTTTTCTAGGCGAGTGTGTACTTTATAGCACTCAGCCTAAATGATTGTGAAATTTTGAATGATTGAACGATTGAAATGTTACTTGTACATGAATGTAAGCCTTTTGGCTGAACTGGCCACTGCCCCTTGTTACCGATCGACTCGAGCCAGAAGCGGACTCGGTCGAGCGATATGGTGACCTGGGTGAACGTTTGGTATACTCGAGTATTACCTTGAAGTCTGGTGGAGCCCGGCCAATGTCTGGGAAGGGGGTGAATGAAATGAACGAACGAACGAGGGTTTTACTTACAAAAATGCATTTTCAAGTGAATGGAGGAATAAGGGGAAATGTCAGGAGAACGAATGAACGAACAAATGGCTCCTTGTGAGCCTGTATCCTTTTAATGTATGTGTTATTATCGCTTTCCATTGTAAATGTTACTTGAATTATTGCTGCTTATGTGTTCAGAACCTCACTGAGCTTTTAGCTCATCCCTTTAGTTTTGTTTTCCTTAACAGGGGAAGGCGAGCAAGGACGAGAGCTCTGTATAGACTAGCTTGGTCTAGTTCTTTGGTTTCGTAATGGTTCTCGCCCTAGTGCCTGGCACGGGTTGGTTGTATGGTGAATTGAGAATCTTTGTATATTCGACGGATGTACTTCCTTCTGAGATAACAATGTATATAATTTTGTTTTAAGTTTTGGATCCTTGTTTTGCTCTTTCTTGTGATTTTATTTCTGATTTGCTTGAGTGAGCGACTGAGTCCCGGCAAGAGCTGGGCAGACGGTCCGCCGAACCCTTTTGTTCGCCTTAGGGGGAGGTGGGGCTGTTACAGGTGGTATCAGAGCCTGCTTCGCGTGGTCTCTGCGCGGAGTGAGCCTGGACTGAGTGGTGTATAGGTATAAAGGATTAAGTGCTCGTTCGAGCATAAGCTATGAATTGAGAATGGTATAGGCCTTAAATTTTCTTGTGGTATCTGAGGACCGTAGATAGGTACGTCTGGTAGGAATTTCGATTTTAGATGGTTTACTCTTGGGACTGGCCAGCTCGAGAGGTGAATTATCTTATTTCGGATTCTGGTGCCTGAGTACTCCAGAGTTGAGACGGTACTAAGTACTTGGGATTTGCATTTTGGGAATATGAACAGGCTTTGTCTGGCTAGAATAAGTATAAGAGGTTAATGGACATCGAGTCGGATAGAAAGTGACGTGAGAGACCGGATGGGGTTATTCTAACTGGGTGTGGGACGATATATCCCTTTTCTTTTGATTCGCCCGTATATTGTTACTACATGCTGTCAGTTGTGTATTTGTGTATATGAATATCTACCTGACTTGAGACGTATTTGTATATTTGATTATTTATTTCCTTGATATGTTTATGTGGTGTGTTATGTGTGTATATGTTTATTTGGGTATTTGGCGCCCTAAATTTTAGTTAATTTAGTCACCTTATTGCGTTTATTCATTAAATTATTTTTTTTAAAAAAAAAAGAGAAAAGAGAGGGGAAAATATATATGGAGGGAAGACGTAGTCAAGGACGAGGTCGTGGCCGTGGGACTAAGCGAGCCCAGGAGCCAAGAGAAGAAAGGGAAATCAGAGTTGAACAAGAGCAAGGACCAAGGGTCGAAGTCGGAGACCAAATGGCGACGGCGATGCAATAGATGACGAATATTTTGGCACGACTGGTGGATCAACAAAGCCAAATGGCCGTGAATCAACCGCAGAACCCTGAAATCGGAGAAGACAAGGCTCTTGAAAGGTTCCAGAAGTTTGCTCCTCCAAAATTCCTTGGAGGGCCCGATCCGGACGTAGCTGAACAATGGGTAGAAACCATGGTTAACATCTTCACAGCTCTAAACTACACTGAGCAAAGGCAAGTGAACTTTGCAGTGTTCCAATTTAAGGGACCGGCCCGAGCATGGTGGAACGTGATTAGAGCAAAGTGGGAAAGAGAACAGATCGTATGGACATGGGCGAATTTCATAAGGGAATTTAATGAGAAGTACCTCCCTCCTTTAGTCCAAGAGAGGAGAGAGGAGGAGTTTATTGGGTTATGCCAGGGAACGCTAAGTGTGGCCGAATATGAAACGAAATATACAAGACTATCCAAGTTTGCTTCTGAATTGGTGGCCATAGAACGGCGAAGAGTAAGACGGTTTATACAGGGATTAAATTTGAAAATCCAAAAAGCATTAGCGGCGGTACAAGTGAACACGTTTACGGAGGCCCTTGAGAAAACTCAAAGAATCGAGATTGCAAAGGCACAGATAAAAGCCTCTCAGACCCGGAAAAGGGGTACATCGGGCAGTGTAGTAGAGGAATTAAGTGAAACAATAACACCTCCTAAAGTGCAGAAAGTGAACCCGTTACTCCGCCCACCATAGACATTAGGGGCGGTAGATGAAAGATCTACTAAAGAAAGCCAAATCGGACCTGGGAAAAGTTTTCAAGAAAGCCAAAAGATGGCTTCTCACGTGGTCTGTGGATATTGTGGAAAGGCAAATCATGCCGAAAGCAATTGTTGGAGAAAAGGACGGAAATGCTTAATCTGTGGAAGTGGCGATCATCAAGTTAGCAACTGTCCGAGGAGACAGTCACGTGAAAGCAATACTCCGCAACTGGATGGAGCTAAATCACAAGTGAATGAAAGAGGGAAACGAACTAGTGTACCGGCAAAGGTTTATGCTTTAAACAACCGACAAGTTCCGGACTCCTCTGAGGCAACTGAAGGTAAAATTTCGAGGACGAAATTCTCTTAAGGGGGAGAGAGTGTGAGGATTTGCAAATTCCTTACATATTTCTTGAAAATTTCCTTTTATTTGAAAATTACTTGGAAATTATTAAATTATACTATCTTCTACTCAATCACCCTAGAAAAAAGTGCCAATGATCATAGGAACTTAGGATTTTCCTTTTCGATTTCAATTCGAAGTGAAATAGGATTTTTCGTGCATCCGTAGTGTAATTATCCGGTATGGAGTAAGGATCAAATTTGGTGCTTAAGAGTGACTTTTGGGTGAGAAATAATACGTGATTAGAAGAAATGATAAAAAGTTAGTGAATAGGAAGTAAAAAAACCCTAGTACGTGTGATTTAAGGAAAAACAGTGCGAACCGACGTGAACCGTGCACTACCGATTGAACACCGCTTGACCACCACTTTCTTACCATACAAGTTCATTAATATTTGAGAAAAATATCTCCTTAATTTGCAGCTAGCCTTGACCAAATTTTGGGGCTGAAATTGCAAGAAAGAAAAAGAAAATTTTGCTTGGTAATTGGTGGTGACAAGTGTCACACCATTAAAGGTCTTGACCAAGACCAATTGTCCAACCTTCTTATCACCTTGGAGCCGCATTTCTTCTTCATTTTTTCTGCTGTTTGGCGGAGAGAGAGGGAGTGAAAAACCGAAGTGAGAGCTGCCATTTTTATCTTGAGTTTGTGAGTGTTAAGTGAGGAACTAAAATTCTAAACCGATTAAAGAGTGAGTTGTGAGTTTGAGAAGTTAGGGGAACCAAGAATCCCAAGAGGAGGTGAAGTATCACTCTTACAAGCTTCATTTGTTGAGGTATAAGGCTAAACCATGGCTTTGGTTCTTTTATTTTGGTTTAAGTTGTTATATAATACTTGTTTTGGTTGGATTAGTGGTGATACAAGTTGTTATGATGATTTAAAGGTGATTTATGTGAGTTAGGGTTTGAGGTATTTGCTGCCTATCCTTGCTATATGGATGATATATGTTGTATTTAAGCTAATATAAGTGGTTGTGGTGATGATTGGAGCAAGAAATCAAGAAAGGTTGCATTGAATCCCAAAATTCCAGATTTCTGGAAAGTTTCAGCTCTATTCTGTCCGGTTTTATTGCACCATGTTAGAGGCCGAATTAGGCTTGGCATAAAACATGAAAGTTTTACAGAATGATATTTTATAGGTACCTACAAAATTTCAGCTCAATCGGAGTAGCGTATCCTGTGAAAAGACCAAAATACCCTCGCTGCTCTAGGCTATTTCCAGCGATCCGTTTTGGACAGTTCATCCAATTGACTGTGTTTATTCACTATGATCCGTGCTGATTTAGCCATTTTCCAAAACATGAAAGTTTTGGTACTCTGTCTTAGATTTTAAACGCCTCAAAGAACACCTTAAACGGACTTTGGTAGCCTGAGATATGGCCATTTAAATGTAGTACGGTTACTTAGCCGATTAGTTGGAATCTGGTTCTGTGAACTGGGAATTTGATTAGGTTACACTGGAAATTTGACCAAGTGATCTTCATGAAAGTTGTATGACTTCATCTTAGCTTCGAAATGGTATAATTTACACACCAATCCGATAAGCGTAGCCTCAGATGTGTTCTTTCCGTAAAAACCCGTCAAATCTGTCATTTGTAAACTTCATTTCCGCATTTGTTATTAGTTGATTTATGTCCTTGTATTGTCTTGAGCCTATGTAACGGCTATTTAAATGCATTTGTGTTGTGTATAAACTTGGGTTTGAATGAGAAAAATAATGAAGCCATAAATGGCTGGAAAAATAGGTAAATACAAAGGGCGTGCTGCCCAAATTTTTGCTTGAGGGCTAAGTTTCTATTTGAATTTGTATATTTTCGTTTGGTAAATACTATGACCGTTTTACCATTCCATTTTACCATTCCAAAACATGATACCTCTTCGATTTGAAACGCCAGATGTTTACTTACTCCGTACCCAAAATATAGAGGTATGATTTAGGGTTTTCTTGGCCACAAGTGAACCACGTTTAAGTGAGATTTTAAGTGTGAACGTAAGGTAGTATTGTCCTCCTTTTTACATGATTTTATCATGACGTTTAGTCTATACTAGCTGCTTGGGTATGAGGTGATTTTGAATTATCTAAACGATTCCGAAAACAATATTTTTAGCCTATCTCGTTGGAGTCCGAGTTGTCTTTGGTCCAAGTGTTTTCTGCCGGACATTTTATAACCCGCTTGAGTTAGTTTTGTGTTTGGTTTATGAAACCCTAGTTATTTTCGTCCTCCGATCCAAATATCCCCTTTTCACTATAAAGGCGTCTTTATACGTTTTACTTATCATTTGCCGGTTTTTCTTTGATTTCACTTACTTGTTTGTGTTAGATAGACTGTAATATTCTTTCTCATTTACTCTTAGGTTTTCTCGGTGACTGAGGTAATATCCGGAAGGATATTTGCACGTTGTTTTACGTAAATAGGTGAGTGTTCCTTGTTTGTTATATTTTCTTGACTTATTGGCTTGTTATTATTGATTGATAATGTGTTAAATGCTTTCAATGATTGGCCAAACGAGTTTTCTAGGAGAGTGTGTACTTTATCGCACTCATCCTAAATGATTGTGAAATTTTCAATGATTGAACGATTGAAATGTTACTTGTGCATAAATGTAAGCCTTTTGGCTGAACTGGCCACTGCCCCTTGTTACCGATCGACTCGAGTCAGAAGCGGACTCGATCGAGCGATATGGTGACCTGGGTGAACGTTTGGTATACTCGAGTATTACCTTGAAGTCTAGTGCAGCCCGGCCAATGTCTGGGAAGGGGGTGAATGAAATGAACGAACGAACGAGGGTTTTACTTACAAAAATGCATTGTCAAGTGAATGGAGGAATAAGGGGAAATGTCAGGAGAACGAATGAACGAACAAATGGCTCCTTGTGAGCCTGTATCCTTTTAATATATGTGTTATTATCGCTTTCCATTGTAAATGTTACTTGAATTATTGCTGCTTATGTGTTTGGAACCTCACTGAGCTTTTAGCTCATCCCTTTAGTTTTGTTTTCCTTAACAGGGGAAGGCGAGCAAGTACGAGAGCTCTGTATAGACTAGTTTGGTCTAGTTCTTTGGTTTCGTAATGGTTCTCGCCCTAGTGCCTGGCACGGGTTGGTTGTATGGTGAATTGAGAACCTTTGTATATTCGACGGATGTACTTCATTCTGAGATAACAATGTATATAATTTTGTTTTAAGTTTTGGATCCTTGTTTTGCTCTTTCTTGTGGTTTTATTTCTGATTTGCTTGAGTGAGCGACTGAGTCCCGGCGAGAGCTGGGCAGACGGTCCGCCGAACCCTTTGGTTTGCGTTAGGGGGAGGTGGGGCTGTTACACACACAGCAAAAAGGGGTTTAATTCAAGTCATTAATCACCCCCATCAGCACACAGCAAAAAGGTGATAGGCAACGTAAGGCATGTATTCTTACATATGAAATCAAAACAAAGGATGGGCTTAGGTCGAGTGAGAAAAAGTACACCATCACTTAAGTACCCATTTAACATATACAAAGCATTTTAACAATTTCACATCAATAACAACCCAATTACTCACTTGATAAAGCTTGGCACGAAAAATGATATAATTCACTGAGTTTGACCGTCACCGTCAAAAGCTTCACAGTCTGTATTGATAGATTGTCACGGCCCCACCTCCCCCTAAGGCGAACCAGAGGGTTCGGCGGGCCGCCTGCCCAGCTCTCGCCGGGACTCAGTCGTTCACTACAATCCTCAATGGAATTTCAAGATATTTATATCAAATATACATCCAAGGTTCCCAAACTTTACATATCAAAAGCGAAGCGTCCACGCTTCCACTGCGCCCCTCTGATCGTTGATACCAACTATTCTATAGGAGGAAGTCCAAAACTAGACTATTACACATCCAATCAATTCTAAACGTTCAATACAATCCCAATATGAACGATTACACAAAAGGAATTCTAAGTTCAATCCATACATGAGATAATCCATGAATAAACACTACAAGCCCTTCCTTCGCCTTGAGCCCTGTGGAGGGGAATAAAACATTTTGGGGTGAGCTAGAAGCTCAGCGAGTAACCAGTAAAATCAGTTATCAAATCAGTTTCACAATCGTTCATTTCAATAATGTCATTTCAATATGGAGTATCAATAATTCAAGAAACATTTACAATGGAAAGCGATAGTAACATTCATGAAAAGGATACGTTCGTTCTCCTGTCATTTCATTGCATTTTGGTTTCATTCGTGCATTCATTCACCCCGTCCCTGGCTTTTGGCCAGGCTCCACCAACCTACAAGGTAATACTCGAGTATACCGAAACGTTCACCCAAGTTCCTAGTTGCCCGACCGAGTCCGCTTCTGGCTCGAGACGACCGGTAACAAGGGGCAATGGCCAGTTCAGCCCAAAAGGCTTACATTCATGCGCAAGTAGCGTTTAATCATTAATCATTGAAAATTTCATATTTATTTAGGTCGAGTGCGATAAAGTACACACTCGCCTAGAAAACTCGTTTTAACAATCATTGAAAGCAAAATCGATAATAACAAGACACTGATATGCAAGCACGCATGATATGTAAGAAAACAGTTCCAAAATTAACTTTGAAAACAGTTCAAAAGTAAATAATGCGGGAAAGCGGTTCAAAAGTAAATTCGAAAACAGTTCAAAAGTAAATAATGCAAGAAACGGTTCAAAAGTAAATTCGAAAACAGTTCAAAAGTAAATAATGCAAGAAACGGTTCAAAAGTAAATTCGGAAACAGTTCAAAAGTAAATAATGCAAGAAACGGTTCATAAATAATTTTAGAAATAGTTTGAGGTCACTCACCTCCATGGCTCAGAAACCATCCATCATATTGCATTACTTCACTCAAGTCCAAGCCCTAAAGCACAAACGCAAAGCAATCAAGCCCATTCAAAATTCGGACAGCATTTCCCCTGAATTTGCTAACTTTTCCAGCCATCATGGCTTCATTATTTCCTCATTCCAACCCAAGGGTACACACACAACAAAAGTTCATCCAATAGCCATTCAGCAAGCTCCAAGTAGTACAAAGACAAGTCAAGCTAGGGAAAAGTCCGGAAATGAAAGTTAAGCTCAAAACCAGAAAAACAGTTTTGACGTCATTTTGCGGTAATGGTACCAAAAGCACTACGATGGTCGGATGAAGGTACAAGACCCACCGTTTCGAAGCTAAGAACCAGGGCTACAACAATGTAGAAGGTCACTCAGTCCAAATCCCAGCACAACTAAGTCATATATGCCAAATACCAAACCAGAACCGTAATTGCAGGTTTACAAATTACACTATGCTGTAATCAGTACAACTCAGTCTAAACAGGTCCAAATGCAGAAATTCCAAAGGCATATGGTAGCTAGGACATCAAGTTACATTTCATCAAAAGACCTGAACACCCAAATCCAAAACAATTCCAGTCAAAACAACCCATTTCAGACGCAGTTCTTACATCCTGATGAACCCAGAACAGCAACAGTAAATTCAGCTTATCTCATTCGACACTACTCCAATTGACCTGAAATTTTACAGGCACCCTTAAAACATCAATACCTACAACTTTCATGTTTTGAGCCAAGGCCAATTCGGCCTCTATCTAGGACCAAAAATTTCGGACAGAATGAAGAACCAAGAACCCTAATTTTCCAGATTTCTTCCAAAACAGAATTTACTTGCAATTAATCACTTTTTCCACCTCCTAGCTTCCTCAACTATCATTTCCAATCATCATACATAACCACATAATAACAATCATATGAGAACAGAAAAATCCTAATTAAATATAAAACTTCACTAATTTCAACCAAAATCATGAAATCATCCATAAAATCACTTATTCAACCACCACCAATCACTAATTGAACATTATCAAGATCAAAGGAAGAATTCCCTAGTTACTCACCTTGCAAGCTCAAGAAAGTAAGCAACTTAGCACCAATTTCTTCCAAACAACTCCACAACCAACCTCAATATCACCAAACTAAGACCCAAGTAGTACAAAGACAAGTCAAGCTAGGGAAAAGTCCGGAAATGAAAGTTAAGCTCAAAACCAGAAAAACAGTTTTGACGTCATTTTGCGGTAATGGTGCCAAAAGCACTACGATGGTCGGATGAAGGTGCAAGACCCACCGTTTCGAAGCTAAGAACCAGGGCTACAACAATGTAGAAGGTCACTCAGTCCAAATCCCAGCACAACTAAGTCATATATGCCAAATACCAAACCAGAACCGTAATTGCAGGTTTACAAATTACACTATGCTGTAATCAGTACAACTCAGTCTAAACAGGTCCAAATGTAGAAATTCCAAAGGCATATGGTAGCTAGGACATAACCCAGAACAGCAACAGTAAATTCGGCTTATCTCATTCGACACTACTCCAATTAACCTGAAATTTTACAGGTACCCTTAAAACATCAATACCTACAACTTTCATGTTTTGAGCCAAGGCCAATTCGGCCTCTATCTAGGACCAAAAATTTCAGACAGAATGAAGAACCAAGAACCCTAATTTTTCAGATTTCTTCCAAAACAGAATTTACTTGCAATTAATCACTTTTTCCACCTCCTAGCTTCCTCAACTATCATTTCCAATCATCATACATAACCACATAATAACAATCATATGAGAACAGAAAAATCCTAATTAAATATAAAACTTCACTAATTTCAACCAAAATCATGAAATCATCCATAAAATCACTTATTCAACCACCACCAATCACTAATTGAACATTATCAAGATCAAAGGAAGAATTCCCTAGTTACTCACCTTGCAAGCTCAAGAAAGTAAGCAACTTAGCACCAATTTCTTCCAAACAACTCCACAACCAACCTCAATATCACCAAACTAAGAAGTTCTATGGAAAAATTTGAAGATTAAACGGTTGAATTGAAAGATTGGGCAAGATTGGAGCTTGAAAATGGAGAGAGTTTTCTTTCCTTTGTTCCTAGCAAGAAATTCGGCCAAGAGCTTCAAAATAAGAAGAATTTTGGGTCAATTTTGGTTTAAATGGTAAAGGCATGAATAATGGTCAAAAGGTCAAAAGGTCAAAAAGGTAAGAATAAATCCTCAAGTGACACATGTCCTCTTCATTAATTGCTTGCCTAACTTTTTGTCTCTCTTACACAAATATCTTAACACATTGTAAAATAATATCACTTAATACAAAATTCCAACAAGTTGTCAAAAATATAATGCATTTACCGCACTTGCGGGTCCCACGTCCAAAATACGCTTTTAATTTCTCAAAAACTAACCGATACTAGAAAAATCATTTTAAAACTATTTTTGCTCATAAACTTTATCTGGAGAATTTTTCTAATCAAGAAAATGTAGAAAAGGCGGGCGTTTAAAAAATAAACCCTAGAAAAGTAGAAAATTTCCGGGTTCTCACACTTATACTTTTCGGGGCGTCACATAGATTATAGACACACATAAGTGAAACGGCCATACAATAGCAGTTAATAGCTTAAACGATCGAAAACAGTCGAAAATAATAAAAAACGGTGAAAAATGACGTTAGGGCCAAAAGAATGTCGAAATTGGCCGAAACGGCCGGAATGGTAACAAAATAACAAAAGTAGTCCTAAATGGTCCAAAACAGCAAATACGGTTGCGAAATGCACGTGCGTGTGCGCAAAAATGAAAATGGTACAAAACGGGTTACACGATTTTGACTATAACTGGAGCTGTGGTTATCGGATCAAAATGTACTAGGTAGTGTCTCGAAGCTTAAACAAAAGGTTACAACTTCCATGAAGACTCCTCGACTGCGTTTTCAGTGTATCCAAGTCAAATTTGAAAAATGCAGAACTAGAACTCCAAAGGCTAGGTTAGTCCTCTAGTGAAAATTTAGCGGCATATCCCTTGTGTTTACCTATTTTTCAGCCATTCATGGCTTCAATATTTTCCTCAAATAGTCCCAAAGTCACACACAAAATAACCTCATTTCAATAGCCGTTCAATAGGTTCAAAGTCATACAAATACAAAATTAAACTAGGAACATGTCCGGAAATGAAATGTAAGGCATAAATCAAAAGACAGATTTGCCGTCACTTAGCGTAACAAGCACAACCGAGGCTACGCTTATCGGATTGGGGTACAATTTATACCGTTTTGAAGCTAAGACAAAGGTCTACAACTTTGATGAAGACTACTCAGTCCATTTTGTACTGTATCTAAGTCAAAATCTCAAATGACAGAACCAGAATATCACTTTCGGCTAGTTAACCGCCTTATGCGAAAATGACAATAAGTCAGGCTACCGATGTCCGATTAAGGTGTTTTCAGGGCCATTGGAAAGCTGAACATAGCACTACAACTTCTTTTTTTTGGTCAAATACTAATTCAGTACGGATCAGGGTGAACAGATGCAGTCAGATTGGTGAAATGTTAAAACTAGCCATAGAGCTCTCCCTATGGCAGTCAGGGGTATTTTTATTTTTCAAAAGCTACAGTACTCTAATTGAGCTGAAATTTTGTAGACAACTAAAAAATATCATTCCCTACAACTTTCATGTTTTGTGCTAAGACTAATTCGGCCTCCATCATGGTCAATCAGAACCAGGCAGAACAGAACAATGAAGAATCAAATTCTGGAATTTGAACTTTTTCGCTAGAAATTCATATCCAACAAGTACTCTATCATCAAAACCATCCACTACTAGTTCAATAACATCAATTAAGAGGTAGATAACTATAATCAAAGCTGAAAATGTAAACCCTTGCTCCATATCCAACAAATCCATCAAAACCAACCGATTAACCGTCATAAGGCAAGATTAAGAGCTTCTAACTAAACTTTAACAAGATGAAGGGAAATAAATGTGATGGACAGCCAATATACCTCTCAAAGATATTTGGAAGAGTTATCCACCACCTCTCCTTGTGAAATTGAACTTCCTAAGCTTCCCAAGCTCTCAATTTGCAAGTTAATCGGTTTAGTTTTCTTGTTTTCTCACTCAATCAAGCTAAGTTCAAGATGAAATGGAGTTTTCTTGTCTTTGTTAGTCCCACAGACAACCAAGAGGGGGGGGTGAATTGGTTTGATTAAAATCTTAACCAAGTTTATGCACTTTTTCGTTAATGAAAATTTACCTTCCTTTTTAGTAATGATCAACCAAGTAGATAAGAAGACAATAGCAATATTGATCAGAGAAGCAAGTATAGATAAGCAATGAATATTTTATTAAACAGAAATGTAAAATAGAGAGACAAACCAAGTGTCTACCAAGCTTAACCCAAACTTGAAGACCAAACACTAGGAAGAGCAACTTCTCTTTGATGAACGAAGATCAACTAGATGTACAATGGAGGGAGCACTTCCTCCTTGCCCTAAGCCTCACTTAGTCAAGCTAGGAAGTTTTACAATCACTCAGAAAACCCTCAACAAAGCTACACTAAAGATCCTTTCAACCACAAAAGAAATGCTCAACAGAAATTCACACCACTTTAAAACAAATCTGCTTTGGAGACTATTTTCTAGCTAAAATATCTCACAAGATCTTGTAAACAAAGTGTGCAAAAATTCCCTACTTCGTTCAGACCAGTTTGATTTTAAAGAGAACCAGAAATGGGCTTCATCAATGCTTCCAACGGATAGAAGGCAGCTGAAGAGTCAACTAGCCGTTGGGGCTGTCGGACGTCCGACGATCGAATCATCGTCCGAACCAATCGTCCGATGATAGCCAAGTTGAGGTTCGGACGTCCGATAAGTTCTTTGTCGTCCGACAACACAGCGTCCGACCTTGGGCCGAGAGCTAGCAAGTTATCTTGGAATTTTTCGGACGTCCGATGCGATTGATTAGCGTCCGATGGCAAGCGTCCGATCCTTCCGGACGTCCGATGCTTCTATGTGAGCGTCCGACGGTGCTTCCTTCCTGATGTTCTTCATCCTTTCGGACGTCCGACAGTTTCCTTTCGGCCGTCCGACCTGATTGTCCTGTTTTTGCTTCACATTTTGGTTGTTTTGCTTTTGATGACATATTCGAACCTGATTCTTGGATAGACAAAAACACTTGTTTTTGAAGAAGGTTAGATAAACATTTCAAAGTGCCAAGAATGACACACTTAAAAGACAATATCTTTGATCGGAACAAAACAATGACTAAATTCATTTATATTATTTCAATCTTGTTTGCCACATCCAAAGCATCGTAGTCTGGAGTCAATCAAACATATGCTTTCTTTGTTCCATCAGGCCTGATCAAAGTGTTCACTTTCTTGGACTGTATTTCAAAGAACTTTTGTGATCACCAAAACCAAGAATAACATTCTCCCCCTTTTTGATGATGACAAAACAAAAGTTTGAAATGAAATTTGATGATTGCAATGAAAGCTCCCCCTTTCAAAATAGACAAGAACTCCCCCTGCCATAGTGAATCAAAGAACTTTTGAAAACCTCCCCCTCACTAGACTGCCCAACCGAGTTTAGACAATCATCCAAAAACATGACAATTAAGTAACACACAACCAACATATCACCAATTCAATCCATCAGCAAAATCCAAATTTAATTAAACCATCAATCAATTCATCATATCCAACATTATCAATCATCAATCAGATCTCTCCCCCTTTTTGTCATCACAAAAGAGCAAACCAAAAACATCCATCTTATACACAAATACATCTTATCCAAAATGTAAACCAAAAACAATTCATTCCATTCACATAAACAGAATAAACAAACATCACCAGTACTTAAACATCAACAAGAATATCCATTATATTACACCTCAGTACTTAGATCATCCATCAAAACACACCAAAAGAAACTGAGAATATCCATAACATAACATATTCTAAAAGAGACAAACAAAATGCAAATGTCCTAAATGATGATCTACGTGGATCCAGGTGTCCTCCGAGAAAGCTGATATTGGTCGAGATCCTCCTCTTCAGTGTCTTCATTATCTTCAGCAGCTTCTACAATTGGTGCCTTGCCTTTGTCTGATGTGGAAGGGCCATGAGGAGTCACAGGAGTTGCTGGATTCGGATCTGGAACTGATGAACCTGGATCAGTGGTTCGAGGTTCTTTGTCATGTGAGACTTCCTCAACCACAGGTGGAGGAAAAAGAAGATTCTTTTTGTCAAGAAAGGCAGTTTGTTGCTCAGAAGACATGGTGAGCATGAGACCATGTTCTAGAAGAAGAACATGCTGTTTGAGTTCTTGAAGAAGCTCAATTACTTCATTACTGGAAGAGCAAGATGCTTTAGTGGCAGACTTCCTAGGGTGAATGGGAGTGAGTGAAATGGGTGAAGGATCATGTGCAGTCTTAGACCTAAGTTCACTAGAAGATGCACCCTTATAAGCCCACAGATTATCTTTGAAAACAAGATTTTTCCTTTCAAAATACCCTTTTGTAAAGGCATAAGAAGATGCTTCTTTAGGACAAACACCTAGAATAGGGACTTTGTTAAACTCAAAAATCTTTTGAAGAAACTTTCCATAAGATAATTTTCTGCGAGAATCAGTGGCATAGCGAAGTAAGAACTTGCACATGACAAAACCAAAATCAATACGAATTTTTTCTTGAAAACAATAAAAGAGGTACAACTCCATTTTGTTTGCATCAGTTCTGTGGCCATCAGTAGGCACAAGCAGGTTTGAAATGATAGAAAAAGCAATTAAATTCACAGGGGCCAGATCATTCAATTTAGCATCAGCAGGTGAGGAAAAACTTCTTTTGAAATAGGTTAACATTTTTGTCCCATCAAAATGATTTGCAGCAGTAGGAAGCTCTTCATAAGAAAAGAAATTAGCAATCTTATCTTTGCATAAACGTTCAATGGTAGTATTTAAAATGGAGTTCACGATTTCAGAGTCAATGATTAAGTCTACCCCATTAACCCTGGAAAATATTTCAGTTGGGTCAGAACCTTTCCTTAGATTGGCAAAAAATTGATGCAACATATCAGGATAGTAGACATTTGGCATAGAAATAAGATGTGACCATTTCTGGAAAGCAAATAGACTCAGAATGGATTCTAAACCTATGGAGCGAAATTCAGAGGGGTTTACAGTTCTTTGAGGGATGACACCCTTCTGGGATATCCAGGAGTATTTGTCTTTCGCAGCATCATCAAAGAATGTAGGAGGAGGAACTGATTTAGGAGGCGGTTGAGAGGAGGTCCCCTGTCCAGATTCAGGCTGAGATGTGGGTTGTGGAGTAGGCCGTGACATTTGACCCTTGATAGCTCCCCTTTTGAAGCGTTTGGATGTCCGTTTGACAGTAGGAAGATCCTCATCCTCATCCCTGAGTGGATGCTTGCGTCCGGCAGTAACTTTTCCTCCCCTTAGATTCACCATTGTTCTAAATGTGTGGAATGGAGGATGCAAATGATGCACACAGCAGTAGGGAAGTGAATCGCACAGAAATTTTGGGACAAAAACACCTTGAACGAGATTTGACAGAGCGGTTATGCAAGAGTAGGGTTGTGAGGAAAATTTGGGGATTTGCGAAATGTTACTCAGTTTGGTGAAATGATCAGGAGAAATGAAACGCAAACGATGGGGAAATGTTTTGGTTGAGTCAATTTGGGAATGGTAGTTACAGAATGGTACGAATTTGAGAGTGAGGGAAGAGAGAGTTTTCGTCCGAGAGGAAATAGGATATGAAGAGACTGAAGCAAATAAGGAAGAAAGTTGATTTAAAACAAATGAGCCGTTGCACTGTCGGACGGCCGAACGAAGTTGTGCGTCCGACAGTTGCGTCCGAACAGGCGCAATTCTGGAAAATGGCTGAAGAACATCATCGGACGTCCGTTCATCTTCTTTCGGACGTCCGAAGACTTTGAGAAATATTAGGATGATTTTTCGATTATTCCTAATTTTGATCTTAGATGAATGAACTGATCTAATGGCAGAGCTTTGGTAAATATATCAGCAAATTGATCTTTAGAACAAACATAATTTACACATATTTCACCTTTTTGAACAAGATCACGAATAAAGTGATGCTTTATATCTATGTGTTTTGTCCTAGAATGATGAATAGGATTTTTGGTCAAATTGATAGCACTAGTATTATCACAGAATACAGGCATGCAGTCATACAACAATCCAAAATCATTCAAAGTGTGCTTCATCCATAGAAGTTGAGCACAACATGCACTAGCGGCAATATATTCCGCCTCGGTGGTAGACAAAGAGATTGCACATTGTTTCTTGCTAAACCAAGAGACTAAACAATTTCCAAGAAAATGACAAGTTCCACTCGTACTCTTTCTATCCACATGACAACCTCCAAAATCAGCATCCGAATAACCATATAAAGCAAACTCATTAGATGTAGCATACCAAAGACCATAGTCTAATGTACCTTTCAAATACCTAAAAATTCTTTTTACAGCATTCAAATGTGATTCTTTTGGACAAGATTGAAATCTAGCACACAAGCAAACAGCAAACATAATATCAGGTCTACTTGCGGTTAAATAAAGTAGGCTTCCGATCATACCTCTATAATGCTTTTCATCCACATGATTACCTTCTTCATCTTTGTCAAGCTTTGTAGAAGTGCACATTGGAGTTCCAACTTGTTTTGAGTCCTCCATGCCAAACCTTTTCAGCAATTCCTTGGTATATTTTGCTTGATTTATAAAAATTCCCTCAAGAGCTTGATGTATTTGAAGTCCAAGGAAGAAATTTAATTCTCCCATCATACTCATTTCAAATTCATTTTGCATAGTGGTGGAAAACTCCTTACATAGATACTCATTAGTAGCACCGAAAATAATATCATCAACATATATTTGCACAATAAGAAGGTCTTTCAACACATGCTTAGTAAAAAGTGTGGTGTCCACAACACCCCTTTTGAAACCTTTTTCAATCAAGAACCCACTTAATCTTTCATACCAAGCTCTTGGAGCCTGTTTTAAACCATATAAAGCTTTAGAAAGTTTAAACACATGACTTGGAAATTTTGTATTTTCAAAACCGGGGGGTTGATCCACATACACTTCTTGATCAATAAAACCATTTAAAAAGGCACTTTTAACATCCATTTGAAACAATTTGAAACCTTTGAAGCAAGCAAAAGCAAGAAGCATTCTAATAGATTCTAATCTTGCTACGGGAGCAAATGTTTCATCAAAATCAATTCCTTCTTCTTGTGCATATCCTTTAGCAACTAATCTGGCTTTATTTCTTACAACAACACGTTTATCATCCAACTTATTTCTAAAAATCCACTTTGTGCCAATGATAGGCTGATTTTGAGGTCTATCAACAAGTGTCCAAACTTCATTTCTCTCAAATTGATTAAGTTCCTCTTGCATAGCCAAAATCCAGTTTTCATCCTTTAAAGCATCATTGATATTTTTAGGTTCAAAAAGAGAAACTAAAGCAAAATTATCAATCAATTTTCTTGATGAGGAACGAGTGTTTACCTTCTCGGATGGATCACCAATTATAAGTTCTTTTGGATGATTTTGGCTGAATTTCCAAGCCTTGGGAAGATCTTTGAGTGGATCATCATTTTTGTCTTCATCTTCCACTTCTTGATCATTATGAACTTCATTTTCCATTTCAGTTGCTGCTGGTTTAGAACTTCCTTCATTCCCAATTGATAGCTTTTCCATTCCTTCTCGAACACCTACATCATCATCCTCACACAAACTTTTGGAATTATCATCATTGGCTTCATCAAATGTTATATGTATAGCTTCTTCAATCACAAGAGTCCTTCTATTAAAAACTCTATATCCTCTTTTATTTTCACAATATCCCAAAAATATTCCTTCATCAGATTTTTTATCAAACTTGCCAAGATGTTCCTTTAGATTCAAAATAAAGCATTTACAACCAAATACTTTGAAATAACCAACCGTAGGTTTCTTATCAAAAATCAGTTCATAAGGAGTTTTCTTCAAAATAGGTCTCAAGAGAATTCTATTCATTACATAACATGCAGTGTTTACCGCTTCAGCCCAAAGGTATTTAGGCAATCTACATTCATTCAACATAGTTCTAGCAGCCTCTTGGAGAGTCCTGTTTTTCCTTTCTACAACACCATTTTGCTGTGGAGTCCTTGCAATAGAAAACTCATGAGTTATACCATTATAATCACAAAATTCTGGAAAACCACAAAATTTGAATTCAGTTCCATTATCACTTCTAATTCTAACAATTTTTAAACCAAGCAGATTTTG
Organism: Coffea arabica; assembly: GCF_036785885.1. Classification (NCBI taxonomy): domain Eukaryota; kingdom Viridiplantae; phylum Streptophyta; class Magnoliopsida; order Gentianales; family Rubiaceae; genus Coffea; species Coffea arabica. Next base: position 16,491,909 of record NC_092318.1, on the reverse strand, counting down.
CACTTTAGCAAACAATGAAGTAAAATTCTTGAAGGCATCATCTTTATGAGCAAGAAATATCACCCAAGTGTATCTAGAATAATCATCCACAATCACAAAACAGTATTTCTTACCACCCAAGCTAGAGATTTGAGTAGGGCCAAATAAGTCAAGATGCAAGAGTTCTAAGGGTTTTGAAGTAGATACACACTTCTTTGTTTTAAAAGAAACTTTTGTTTGCTTACCAAATTGACATGCATCACATATTTTATCCTTTTCAAAACTGATTTTTGGCAAGCCTCTAACTAGTTCCTTTTTCGAAATTTCCTTTAGTAAGTCCATGTTAAAATGACAAAGTCTTCTATGCCACAACCAAGGATCTTCATTTGAAGCTTTAAGACATTTTAAGCTAGAAGAATCAACTTTATCAAGAATCACAATATATATGTCGTTAAACCTCTTACCTTTGAACACAACATTGTATTTGGAATCAAGTACAATGCATTCAAGCTTTTTAAACAACACATACAAGTCTTTATCACACAATTGACTAACACTAAGCAAGTTATAACCTAAGTTATCAACCAAGAGCACATTATGAACAAAAGTTTCACCATCCTTACCAACATCACCTATTCCAATTGTCTTAGCTTTCACATCATCACCAAATGTTACCTTTCCACTTGATTTTGATTTCAGCTTTATGAACAAGGAGGGATCACCGGTCATGTGCCTTGAGCAGCCGCTATCAATAAACCATTTGGACTTGTTTGATCCTTTTTCCTGAAAAGATAAGGTGTTTGGTACCCATTTTAATTTTTGGGTCCATAATAGTTAGCATTGTATCTAACTAACCACATGCATTTCATCCCTTTGTTCAGATTTCTTTTCACATAGCAATCTCCTTTCAAATGCCCTCTTTGACAACAGAAATCACACATAATGAAAGAGTTCTTAACATGTACTGGTTTGATATATCTCAATCCACCTCTTCTATATGTTGTGAAGCCATGTGCAATTTTGTTGTGAGCAAATGTTCTTTGACAAGCAGTAAGATGGGTAGATGACATGTTTCTTTTGAGAAAATCCTGTTTTCTTGATTTCAAAGTTTCATCCAAGATGTCCATTCTTTTCTTCAAATCACCATGCTTTTCCTTCAGCATTTCACAAATATTAGTCTTTCTGTCAATCTCGTTTTGAACATCACATCCGGCTCTTACAAGGCATTCATTGTCAGTCTTTAGATGTTTATTTTGTTGAACCAGACTTGTATTTTCTTGAATGAGAAAAGCAATTTTCTGTTTTAACAGCTTGTTTTTATCATAAGATTCCTTCAAGGCATTATGTAGCTTTTCAACAAAAGATTCAAGATCATCATCTTCATCATCATCACTTTCAGATTGCGAGTGAGTGGAAGATACCTCATTATTTCCAATAGCCATGAAGGCCATTTGAGCTGATTCCTCTTCTTCTTCAACTTCCCCTTCGGAGTTGCATTCATTCCAAGTAATCTGAAAGTTGTTGAATCTTGGCTTTCGATCAGCTTTTCCATCTTTCATCTTCTTCATGGGGCATTCATTTGCATAGTGTCCAATCTGTCCACATTCGAAGCATTTGTCCAACTGTTTCTTGTTGAAATCTTGTTTTTCTTTGTACTTTGCGATAGATGGTTGATTCTGGAATTGATTGCTAGGACCTCCCCTTCTAAACTTTCTTTTATTCAAAATCCTTTTGAAGCCTCTGGTGATAAGAGCAAGATCATTATCATCACCATCCGAGTCTTCATCATCCAGGTGAGCTGGATCATCTTCACCTTGAGTAGTCTTTAGAGCAATGTTTCTCTTTGCTCTAGCATCCTCTTCCTCCTGCACTTTAGATTTCAGTTTCAACTCATAAGAGGTTAGTGAGTTAATGATAGATTCAATAGGCACAGAACTTAAATCCTTAGCCTCTTCTATTGCAGTCACTTTATTTTCCCATTCTTTGCCCAAAGCATTGAGAATTTTCCTGTTCTTCTCTCCCAAGGTGTACTCTTTGCCCAACACCTCGAGATCTTTGATCAAGTCAGTGAACCTGCAAAACATTTTGTCAATATCCTCAAGAGGTTCAATCTTAAAAGATTCATACTTTGTGACCAAGATGGCCTTTCTCTGTTCTCTCACATTGTCACCACCCTCATGGATTTCTCTTAACTTATCCCACATTTCTTTGGCTGATTTACAGCCTTTCACTCTAATTGATTCATTTGAATCTAAGGCACTATAAAGAACATTCATGGCCTTGGCATTCAATGTAAGGTTAGTTCTATCTTGAGCATTCATTTCAGCTCTCATTTTTGGCCGAAGCAACCCTGTATCTGCATCAAGAAAGTTAGCTTCATGCGGTCCTTCACTGACAATAAACCATAGTTCAATATCAATAGATTGTAAAAAGATAATCATCCGTTCTTTCCAGCTAACATAGTTAGAGCCACTGAACATGGGAGGCCTAGTAACAGATTGCCCCTCAACAAACATAGCATGACTGGTTGTCATCTTTACTCCAAGCCGTTAGAGCTTAATCTCAAGGAGACCAAGCTCTGATACCAATTGTTAGTCCCACAGACAACCAAGAGGGGGGAGTGAATTGGTTTGATTAAAATCTTAACCAAGTTTATGCACTTTTTCGTTAATGAAAATTTACCTTCCTTTTTAGTAATGATCAACCAAGTAGATAAGAAGACAATAGCAATATTGATCAGAGAAGCAAGTATAGATAAGCAATGAATATTTTATTAAACAGAAATGTAAAATAGAGAGACAAACCAAGTGTCTACCAAGCTTAACCCAAACTTGAAGACCAAACACTAGGAAGAGCAACTTCTCTTTGATGAACGAAGATCAACTAGATGTACAATGGAGGGAGCACTTCCTCCTTGCCCTAAGCCTCACTTAGTCAAGCTAGGAAGTTTTACAATCACTCAGAAAACCCTCAACAAAGCTACACTAAAGATCCTTTCAACCACAAAAGAAATGCTCAACAGAAATTCACACCACTTTAAAACAAATCTGCTTTGGAGACTATTTTCTAGCTAAAATATCTCACAAGATCTTGTAAACAAAGTGTGCAAAAAGTCCCTACTTCGTTCAGACCAGTTTGATTTTAAAGGGAACCAGAAATGGGTTTCATCAATGCTTCCAACGGATAGAAGGCAGCTGAAGAGTCAACTAGCCGTTGGGGCTGTCGGACGTCCGACGATCGAATCATCGTCCGAACCAATCGTCCGATGATAGCCAAGTTGAGGTTCGGACGTCCGATAAGTTCTTTGTCGTCCGACAACACAGCGTCCGACCTTGGGCCGAGAGCTAGCAAGTTATCTTGGAATTTTTCGGACGTCCGATGCGATTGATTAGCGTCCGATGGCAAGCGTCCGATCCTTCCGGACGTCCGATGCTTCTATGTGAGCGTCCGACGGTGCTTCCTTCCTGATGTTCTTCATCCTTTCGGACGTCCGACAGTTTCCTTTCGGCCGTCCGACCTGATTGTCCTGTTTTTGCTTCACATTTTGGTTGTTTTGCTTTTGATGACATATTCGAACCTGATTCTTGGATAGACAAAAACACTTGTTTTTGAAGAAGGTTAGATAAACATTTCAAAGTGCCAAGAATGACACACTTAAAAGACAATATCTTTGATCGGAACAAAACAATGACTAAATTCATTTATATTATTTCAATCTTGTTTGCCACATCCAAAGCATCGTAGTCTGGAGTCAATCAAACATATGCTTTCTTTGTTCCATCAGGCCTGATCAAAGTGTTCACTTTCTTGGACTGTATTTCAAAGAACTTTTGTGATCACCAAAACCAAGAATAACAGTCTTGCTCTCTCTCTTCTTGCTCTCAGCCAAACAAGAAAAAAAATGGTGAAGAAATGAGCTAAAATGAAGATAAGAATGTAAGAAAGTTGGCATGGTCAAAGGGCCTTAAATGGCCAACACTTGTCACACTTAGGTTCTCACAATTTGTTTTTTTTCTCTCTCTCTCTTGGGGTCAAGAATTTCGGCCATAATGATCAGCTTTAGAGATGATATTTAAGCTACAATAACAATGAGATTAACTTGATAAAAATGGTGGTCAAATGGTGTGTTCAATCGGTAGTGAACGATACTCGTCGGTTTGAGCTGATTTTCCTTAAATCGCATATACTAGGGTTTTAACTTATAATTCACTAACTTATTATTACCACTTTTAATCACACACTTAATATCATCTAAAACTTACTCTTAATCACCAAATTTGATCGACACTCCGTACCGAATAGTCACACCACGAATAGGCGTAAAACCCTAATTCGCGCTAACTTGTAAATGAAAAGGAAAAACCCTTACTTCTATATTCATTTGCACTTACTGTGGGGTGATTGGGTAGTGAGGCTATTATAAAGTAATAATTTCCAAGTAAAAGGAATTTTAAGAAAATGTGCGGGATTTTACAATTCCATTAAAAGTAGGGTTTCGATGAAAACATGAGAGATTTAAGAAAACCGATTAGTCACAAGTAACTAGGGTTTTTTTTTAATTAGAATTTAGGGTTTTTAGTCTTTAAAACAAAACAATGTCTTAAAATAAAACAAAGAAATCATAATATCCTTTTCGAGACTAAACAACAAGAGTATCCTAAAAGTTGGGGTATCACAATCTCCCCTCCTTAAAAGAATTTCATCCTCGAAATTCATACATTTATTCGTAAATTCATATATTCATTCGTAAATAAGTATAAGCAAAATAAAATAGCTATAAGGTTCAATAAAAGCATTTTCAAAACACATTGAAAATAACATACTTTGTATACATATCATAGCAATTCACACATCCTACGGTACATTAACCCTAGGTATTGCTCAGGCACTATACTTAATCAAAACTTGACGAATTACAACCAAGTACGTACGTGTGAATAATCAGGATCCCCAATCTCACTAATATTCTCAATATATCCTAAGTTCAGATTATTCATATTCCCCGTGCCTTGGTTTTCGCCATCCAAACTTATCCTAATAGTACTTGAGATATCGATTTATCCTAAAGGTATCACTCTTTGATACTCGAGTACAAAAATCCGAACATGTGATAATTCACCACTCGAACTGGCCAGGTTCAAGAGGAAATCAACCACTTTTGAGATTCCTACCCAACATACATATCTAATGTCCCCAACAATAGACATTTGTTTCACACTTAACAAGTCAATCCCCACAGTCCGAGAACCCTCTCCCCAGGGTTCAGCGGGTCGCCTGCCCAACTCTCGCCAGAACTCACTCATTCAAAACTCGAGAAAATAACTTACATCCATGGAAAATAAGTAACACCACAAGTTCAAACTTAATATATACATTGATGCCCAGATCCAGGTACAAGGCTTATACACGCCCAAATATGTTAATGTGTTTACAATCCAAGTCTAATTGACCCTAATCCGGTGCTAGCGCGAGTGCAAGTCAAAATTTCAAAACAACTAGACTATGCTAGCCTGAACACGTCTCAAGCTTCGCTTGTACCCCCTGCTAAGGAAAACAAATGGAATGGGGTAAGCTATATGCTTAGTGAATAATCAGGGGTAAAACGTAAAATCACATCCAATAAACAAGTAAATCAGGATATTTCACATCAATAACAGAAAGGTAACATCACAATGGTAGGATACAGGTGGCTCCAAAGCCAGTTCAATTCCCCGAGCTTGAACGCCTGTTGACACTCCGTCAACCAAAGTACTCACAGACCGTAGACTCTACTTAACTTTCCCTGTTCACCTTATCAACCCCCGCTGGCCAGTTAACAGCACACAGTGGCTCGAGCGAAACTAAATAACTTAGCTTTCGTCAAAGCTTTAACAAAGAACTAAATCCCAAGGTTAGCATGGAACTATCTTCGACCAAGCTCCGGCTGGCTCGAATAGTTCGTCTACCCTTGGAACCGGATTGGAACCAAGCCCTGAGATATCCAATCTCTCAATAGATGATATCTCTCAACAAAGTACAAAACAAAGTACTTACCCCAATAGCACACAACAAAAAGGGATTTAATTCAAGTCATGTAATCACTCCCATCAACACACAGCAAAAGGGTGATACTCAACATAAGACACGTATTCTTACATATGAAATCAAAACAAAGGATGGGTTTAGGTCGAGTGAGATAAAGTACACCCTCACCTAAGTACCCATTTAACATATACAAAGCACTTTAACAATTTCACATCAATAACAACCCAATTACTCATTTGATAAAGCTTGGCACAAAAAACGATACAATTCTGTGACACTCGAAAGAATGAGTGTGAGAACCTGAAAATTTTTATATATTTTTTAGACATTATTTTGTTTCCTTGTCTATAATTTTATACCTTTCTTCAATATATTTGTGACGGCCCCACCTCCCCCTAGGGCGTACCCCAGGGTTTAGCGGACCGCCTGCCCAACTCTCGCCAGGACTCACTCACTCGTATCTTAAGAAAAAAAACTAAGAACGCACATCCATAGAAAATGAATAACACATCCACTTAATATATACATTGATACTCAAATCCAGATACAAAGTTTCTACACACCAAAATACTCCAAAGTGTTTACAAATCGAGTACAATCAACCCTAGCCGGGTACTAGCGTGAGTACATATTCAAAGTTCAAAACAACTAGGCTATGCTAGTCTGTACATGTCTCATGCCTCGCTCGTACCCCCTGTAAGGAAAACAAATGGCGTGGAATGAGCTAAAAGCCCAGTGAGGTTCCAAATAGCAAGTTAACCCTTATTTAAAAGTGCAAGTATCACGTAGCAAAGTAATGAGCATGAATAGTTCATAAAAGTGAGCGATAATACTTCAAGTAGCAAATCTCAAAGTGAGCGAGTGTAGAAGTTTTTCAAAAGAAACAATAATCCAATAAACAATAATCACTCCAAAGTATAAGGATACGGATGGCTCTCAGGAGCCAAATTCCCCTTTTGCATCACCAGAGCTTGATCAAGTAATAGTTGACACTCCGTCAACCTTCAAGTAAGTAACCAATCCAGTAGAGCACCACTTACACTACTCTCCGTCCACCATTCACACCCCCTACTGGGCCCAAAATCCTCAATAAACACGGGTGATAATACTCGAGTATACCGATTAGTCGAGGAGATATCACTCCACTCGACATAACTAACGACCCATGGTTCGTTATCTAATCGACCAAACCCTTGCCGGCTCGACTCGATTAACTAGCCAATGGGGTTTGAGGTCCCCAAAAAGTCGACGAGGTAACACTCCAATCGACTGAATTAAAATTAAAGTATGGAGACGGGAATGAGAGGCACCTCCCACTCGGATAGAGTGTGGTACATACTGCCGCTCCACACTTACAAATCAAGTACAAGTATATCAAGTTAATTGCAACAATAAACAAGTAGATATCATATTAGGGCAAGTGCGACAAAGTACACCCTTGCCCAATCAACAAATCTCGTATCATGTATTTTCATGGATCAAGTATTAAAACAAGTGTCCAGTTCAACTAGATATTTGGAAGCACTCACCCAAAATGCGGTGCCTTTACGAGTTACGTTTGGGTATTACTCCGTGTGTGGAGTCCAAATCTGCGATAAAACATTGTTTAAGAACTTTTAAAAGTAACTAAGGCTCGAAACTTAAATGTTTCATTCAATAAGAATCAAGAAATTGAAATTCACTTGGAGAATATTAGTGAAACACTCGCTCGCTTTTCAAACTATATAACATTGTAACATTATATTTGGAAATGTCATTTGAGTCAAAAGTACAAGGAAAACGTATTTAGATCAATCATTATTTTATTTCTCAAGGGTACAAGTTCTGCCAAGTCCTTACTGATATACCTCGATAAAAGAAGATGCAATATCCTAGATGGTTCAAGAAGTAATCACTCTTAACCCTTACTCAAGTTGCAAGTATATTTCTCTAGTCCTCGAGCATAAATTTGGGCAGCACGCCCTTTGTATTTTCCTATTTTCCAACCATTTATGGCTTCATTCTTTTCCTCAATCAAATCCAAAGTTACACAAAACGTAATTTCATTTCATTAGCCGTCCAATAGGCTCAAGGTAATACAAGTACAAAATCAAGCTAAGAACATGTGCGGAAATGAAGTTTAAGTTAGGAAACAAAAAGGTAGATTTGACGTGTTTTTACGTAACAGACACAACCGAGGCTATGCTTATTGGATTGAGGTGCAACTTATACTGTTTCGAAGCTAAGCCAAAGGGCTACAATTTTCATGAAGATCACTTAGTCCAAATTGTGACGGCCCCACCTTCCCCTAAGGCGAACCAGAGGGTTCGGCGGGTCGCCTGCCCAGCTCTCGCCGGGACTCAGTCGCTCACTACAGTCCTCAAACGAATATAAGATAAATCTCAAATATTACATCAAATTCTCCAATAATTACATGTCAAAAGCAAAGCGGAAATAATTCTCAACTATACATAAAATGATTTCCAAATCCAAATTGTACAAAACATAGGCCATCCAGTCACGTGCACAAGTACTACAAGTCCTTCCTTCGCCTTGAGCCCTGTGGAGGGGAATAAAATATTTTTGGGGTGAGCTAAAAGCTCAGTGAGTAGCCAGTAAAATCAGTAATCAAATCGGTTTAACAATAGTTCATTTCAATGATGTCATTGATTCATAAATCAAATGATAAATCCAGAAACAATTACGACATTTACAAAACATTAAATATGGAGTATCAAGAATTCAAGAAATATTTACAATGGAAAGCGATAGTAACATTCATTAAAAGGATACGGGTGGCTCCCAAGCCAACTCTTTTGTCGAGTTTGATCACTGGTTGACCCTTAAAATCCTAAGCTACACAGCTCACTTCTCTTGCCCAAGTCACGAGCAATAAATGCTCTAAAATATTTTTCAAGCAATAAATGCTCTAAAATATTTTTCAAGCAATAAATGCTCTAGTTCAAGCAATAAATGCTCTGGTTCAAGCAATAAATGCTCTCAAGCAATAAATGCTCTGCAAAAAGCAATAAATGCTCTCAAGCAATAAATGCTCTACAAATATTCACAAGCCATGAATGCTCTATAACAAATCATAAAAATCATATTTCACAGGTATTAATAGCAACTAATGGGGTTCAGATCGAGTGCGATAAAGTACACCCTCGCCTAAGTGCCCATTCATAGTAAACTCATTTTTGTATTGAGTTACACAGAAATCCGGATCACTCACATACAAGCACGCATGATATGCAAGAAAACAGTTCAAAAGTAACTTTGGAAACAGGTCAAAAGTAAATAAGACAAGAAAACAGTTCAAAAGTAACTTTGGAAACAGTTCAAAAGTAAATAATGCAGGAAACGGTTCATAATTAACTTTAGAAATAGTTTGAAGTCACTCACCTCAATGGCTCAGAAATCATCCATCATATAACATTGCCTTGCTCAAATCCAAGTCTTAGATCACAAACTCAATGCAAACAAGTCCTTTAAAAGTTCGGACAGCACTTCCTCTAAATTTGCTTACTTTTCCAGCTATCATGGCTTCATTATATCCTCAGCCAGTCCCAAAGGTACACACACAACAACAAGTTCATCCAATAGCCATTCAGCAAGCTCCAAGTAGTACTAGTACAAGTCAAGCTAGGGAAAAGTCCGGAAATGAAAGTTAAGCTCAAAACCAGAAAAATAGTTTTGACGTCATTTTGCGGTAATGGTACCAAAGGCACTACGATGGTCGGATGAAGGTGGAAGACCCACCGTTTCGAAGCTAAGAGATAGGGCTACAATATTATAGAAGGTCACTCAACCGAGTTTCGAGTGTAACCAGGTCAAAAATGCAAGAAACTACACCAGAATCACAAAAACAGATTCACAGAATGCATTCTAGCGGAAGCATCATAAATCAGGTATCCAAGTCCAAATCCAGAAATTCCAAAACCAACTGAAAGCTAAGAAACAGGGCTAAATTTCATCAGAAGGCTTTAACAATCAATTCGGAAGCAATTCCAGCAAAAACAACCAATTATAGGCGCAATTCTTACATTCGGGTAAAACCAGAACAGTAATAGTAATTTTGACTTTTCTCACTCTACGCTACTCCGATTGACCTGAAATTTTGTAGGCCCCTCCAAAATGTCATTTCCTACAACTTTAATGTTTTAAGACAAGGCCAATTCGGCCTCTATCTATGAGCTAAAAATTCGGGCAGAATGTTCCTTCACAAAACCTAATTTTCTGAAATTTCTTCCAAAACAGAAATTGATTGCAATTGTCCACTTTTTCCACCTTCTAGAATCATTATATACCATTTCCAATCATCATAGATAGCCACACAACCATGCTTATATTAAAACAGAAAAATCCCCAAAAATAATAAAACTTCATCACTTCAACCACAAATCAAGAAATAATCCATAATATTGCATCTCATACTACCACTAATCATGAATTGAACATCATTAGAGGAAGGAGAGGGGTCCTTCACAACTCACCTTAGCAATACAAGAAAGAGAGCAACTAGTCACCTTAGCTTTCCAAACAACTTCACAACCAAGCTCAACTCCACCAAACTAAGAGGTTTTATGGAGTAATTGGAAGATTAATCGGTTTAATTGAAAGATTTGGGCAAGATTGGAGACTAGAAAATTGAGAGCTTTTCTTTCTTTCTTTGAACAAGAAAGTCGGCCAAGAAGCTTGCAAAATTGTAGTAATTTTGGTCAATTTTTAGTATTTATTTGGTAAAGGTAAAGGTAAAGTTAAATGGTCAAAGTCAAGAGTAAATTGGATGGTGACACTTGTCACCTTTAGGTTTAAAACTTATCTTTTTGTCTCTCCATTAGAAATATCTTAACACCTTGTAAAATAATATCACTTAATACAAAATTCCAACAAGTTGTCAAAAATATAATGCATTTACCGCACTAGCGGGTCCTACGTCCAAAATACGCTCTTAATTTCTCAAAAACTAACTGATACTAGAAAAATCATTTTAAAACTATCTTTGCTCATAAACTTTATCTAGGGAATTTTTCTAATAAAGAAAATGTAGAAAAGCCGGGCGATTAAATTAAATAACTAGAAAATTAGAAAATTTCCGGGTTCTCACACTCATTCTTTTCGGGGCGTCACAATCTCCCCTCCTTAAAAGAATGTCGTCCTCGACATTCCATCTTGTACCAATCAAGTCGAGACATCCCGCAAGAATCACTAATATTGCAAACCAAACCCACAGTCCGGCATCCTAAACTTCAAGCCTAGGATACACTACAAAGATCTGAAGCCTAAGCTCTGATACCAACTGTGACGGCCCCACCTTCCCCTAAGGCGAACTAGAGGGTTCGGCGGGTCGCCTGCCCAGCTCTCGCCGGGACTCAGTCGCTCACTACAGTCCTCAAACGAATATAAGATAAATCTCAAATATTACATCAAATTCTCCAATAATTACATGTCAAAAGCAAAGCGGAAATAATTCTCAACTATACATAAAATGATTTCCAAATCCAAATTGTACAAAACATAGGCCATCCAGTCACGTGCACAAGTACTACAAGTCCTTCCTTCGCCTTGAGCTCTGTGGAGGGGAATAAAATATTTTTGGGGTGAGCTAAAAGCTCAGTGAGTAGCCAGTAAAATCAGTAATCAAATCGGTTTAACAATAGTTCATTTCAATGATGTCATTGATTCATAAATCAAATGATAAATCCAGAAACAATTACGACATTTACAAAACATTAAATATGGAGTATCAAGAATTCAAGAAACATTTACAATGGAAAGCGATAGTAACATTCATTAAAAGGATACGGGTGGCTCCCAAGCCAACTCTTTTGTCGAGTTTGATCACTGGTTGACCCTTAAAATCCTGAGCTACACAGCTCACTTCTCTTGCCCAAGTCACGAGCAATAAATGCTCTAAAATATTTTTCAAGCAATAAATGCTCTAGTTCAAGCAATAAATGCTCTCAAGCAATAAATTCTCTGGTTCAAGCAATAAATGCTCTGGTTCAAGCAATAAATGCTCTGCAAATATTCACAAGCCATGAATGCTCTATAACAAATCAGAAAAATCATATTTCATAGGTATTAATAGCAACTAATGGGGTTTAGATCGAGTGCGATAAAGTACACCCTCGCCTAAGTGCCCATTCATAGTAAACTCATTTTTGTATTGAGTTACACAGAAATCCTGATCACTCACATACAAGCACGCATGATATGCAAGAAAACAGTTCAAAAGTAACTTTGGAAACAGGTCAAAAGTAAATAAGACAAGAAAACAGTTCAAAAGTAAATAATGCAGGAAACGGTTCATAATTAACTTTAGAAATAGTTTGAAGTCACTCACCTCAATGGCTCAGAAATCATCCATCATATAACATTGCCTTGCTCAAATCCAAGTCTTAGATCACAAACTCAATGCAAACAAGTCCTTTAAAAGTTCGGACAGCACTTCCCCTAAATTTGCTTACTTTTCCAACTATCATGGCTTCATTATATCCTCAGCCAGTCCCAAAGGTACACACACAACAACAAGTTCATCCAATAGCCATTCAGCAAGCTCCAAGTAGTACTAGTACAAGTCAAGCTAGGGAAAAGTCCGGAAATGAAAGTTAAGCTCAAAACCAGAAAAATAGTTTTGACGTCATTTTGCGGTAATGGTACCAAAGGCACTACGATGGTCGGATGAAGGTGAAAGACCCACCGTTTCGAAGCTAAGAGATAGGGCTACAATATTATAGAAGGTCACTCAACCGAGTTTCGAGTGTAACCAGGTAAAAAATGCAAGAAACTACACCAGAATCACAAAAACAGATTCACAGAATGTATTCTAGCGGAAACATCATAAATCAGGCTATCCAAGTCCAAATCCAGAAATTCTAAAACCAACTGAAAGCTAAGAAACAGGGCTAAATTTCATCAGAAGGCCTCAACAATCAATTCGGAAGTAATTCCAGCCAAAACAACCAATTACAGTCGCAATTCTTACATTCGGGTAAAACCAGAATAGCAATAGTAATTTCGACTTTTCTCACTCTACGCTACTCCGATTGACCTGAAATTTTGTAGGCACCTCCAAAATGTCATTATCTACAACTTTCATGTTTTAAGATAAGGCCAATTCGGGCTCTATCTATGAGCTAAAAATTCAGGCAGAATGTTCCTTCACAAAACCTAATTTTCTGAAATTTCTTCCAAAACAGAAATTGATTACAATTGTCCACTTTTTCCACCTTCTAGAATCATTATATACCATTTCCAATCATCATAGATAGCCACACAACCATGCTTATATTAAAACAGAAAAATCCCCAAAAATAATAAAACTTCATCACTTCAACCACAAATCAAGAAATAATCCATAATATTGCATCTCATACTACCACTAATCATGAATTGAACATCATTAGAGGAAGGAGAGGGGTCCTTCACAACTCACCTTAGCAATACAAGAAAGAGAGCAACTAGTCACCTTAGCTTTCAAAACAACTTCACAACCAAGCTCAACTCCACCAAACTAAGAGGTTTTATGGAGTAATTGGAAGATTAATCGGTTTAATTGAAAGATTTGGGCAAGATTGGAGACTAGAAAATTGAGAGCTTTTCTTTCTTTCTTTGAGCAAGAAAGTCGGCCAAGAAGCTTGCAAAATTGTATTAATTTTGGTCAATTTTTAGTATTTATTTGGTAAAGGTAAAGGTAAAGTTAAATGGTCAAAGTCAAGAGTAAATTGGATGGTGACACTTGTCACCTTTAGGTTTAAAACTTATCTTTTTGTCTCTCCATTAGAAATATCTTAACACCTTGTAAAATAATATCACTTAATATAAAATTCCAACAAGTTGTCAAAAATATAATGCATTTACCGCACTAGCGGGTCCCACGTCCAAAATACGCTCTTAATTTCTCAAAAACTAACCGATACTAGAAAAATCATTTTAAAACTATCCTTGCTCATAAACTTTATCTGGGGAATTTTTCTAATAAAGAAAATGTAGAAAAAGGGGGCGATTGAATAAAATAAACCCTAGAAAATTAGAAAATTTCCGAGTTCTCACACTCATTCTTTTCGGGGCGTCACACAAATTCCAGTGTAACCCAGTCAAATTCCCAATTCACAGAACCAAATTCCAACTAATAGACCAGTTAACCGCACTACCTTTAAATGGCCATATCTCAAGCTACCAAAGTCCGTTTAAGGCGTTCTTGGAGGCGTTGAAAAGCTAAGACAAAGTAATGAAACTTTCATGTTTTGGCAAATGGCTAAATCAGCACGGATCATAGTTAATAGACACTGTCAATTGGATGAACTGTCCAAAACGGATCACTGGATGCATCCTAGGGCAGTGAGGGTATTTTGGTCTTTTCACAGGATACATTGCTCCGATTGGGCTAAAATTTTGTAGGAAACCATAAAATGTCATTCTCTACAACTTTCATGTTTTGTGCTAAGCCTAGTTCAGCTTCTAACATGATGAAATAGAACCGGACAGAACTGAAGCTAAGATTTCCAGAAATCTGGAATTTTACGGTTTCAAAGGAAACTTTCTTCATTTCTTGCTTCAATCACCACCATAACCTCTTATATAAGCTTAGATACAACATATATTATCCATACAACAAGTATAGGTAGAAAATCATCAAACCCTAACTCACATACATCACCTCAAAATCATAACAACTTGTATAGCTACTAATATAACCAAAACATGAGCTATATAACATCTTAAACAAAAATAAAAGAACCAAAGCCATGGGTCAGACCTTACACCTCAACAAAAGGGCTTGCAAGAGTAATACTTCACCTCCTCTTGAAATTTTTGGTTCCCTTAGCTTCCCAAGTTCACAACTCACAAGTTAATCGGTTTAGAATCTTGTTTCTTTCACTCAAATGGTGCAAATCAAGATGAAAGAAGGTTGTTTTTCTTTCTCTCTCTTTCTCTCTCTCTTAAGATCGACCAAAACAGAAAGAAATGAAGGAAAATGAGCTAAAATGAAGGATAAAAGAACAAGGAAAAAAATTAATCAAAGAGCCATAGGGTGGTGACACTTGTCACCACCAAAGCCATGCAAATTTTTCTCTCTTTCCCTTGCATTTTGTTATTCTTGGTTTTGGTGATCACAAAAGTTCTTTGAAATACAGTCCAAGAAAGTGAACACTTTGATCAGGCCTGATGGAACAAAGAAAGCATATGTTTGATTGACTCCAGACTACGATGCTTTGGATGTGGCAAACAAGATTGAAATAATTGTTTTGTTCCGATCAAAGATATTGTCTTTTAAGTGTGTCATTCTTGGCACTTTGAAATGTTTATCTAACCTTCTTCAAAAACAAGTGTTTTTGTCTATCCAAGAATCAGGTTCGAATATGTCATCAAAAGCAAAACAACCAAAATGTGAAGCAAAAACAGGACAATCAGGTCGGACGGCCGAAAGGAAACTGTCGGACGTCCGAAAGGATGAAGAACATCAGGAAGGAAGCACCGTCGGACGCTCACATAGAAGCATCGGACGTCCGGAAGGATCGGACGCTTGCCATCGGACGCTAATCAATCGCATCGGACGTCCGAAAAATTCCAAGATAACTTGCTAGCTCTCGGCCCAAGGTCGGACGCTGTGCTGTCGGACGACAAAGAACTTATCGGACGTCCGAACCTCAACTTGGCTATCATCGGACGATTGGTTCGGACGATGATTCGATCGTCGGACGTCCGACAGCCCCAACGGCTAGTTGACTCTTCAGCTGCCTTCTATCCGTTGGAAGCATTGATGAAGCCCATTTCTGGTTCTCTTTAAAATCAAACTGGTCTGAACGAAGTAGGAACTTTTGCACACTTTGTTTACAAGATCTAGTGAGATATTTTAGCTAGAAAATAGTCTCCAAAGCAGATTTGTTTTAAAGTGGTGTGAATTTCTGTTGAGCATTTCTTTTGTGGTTGAAAGGATCTTTAGTGTAGCTTTGTTGAGGGTTTTCTGAGTGATTGTAAAACTTCCTAGCTTGACTAAGTGAGGCTTAGGGCAAGGAGGAAGTGCTCCCTCCATTGTACATCTAGTTGATCTTCGTTCATCAAAGAGAAGTTGCTCTTCCTAGTGTTTGGTCTTCAAGTTTGGGTTAAGCTTGGTAGACACTTGGTTTGTCTCTCTATTTTACATTTCTGTTTAATAAAATATTCATTGCTTATCTATACTTGCTTCTCTGATCAATATTGCTATTGTCTTCTTATCTACTTGGTTGATCATTACTAAAAAGGAAAGTAAATTTTCATTAACGAAAAAGTGCATAAACTTGGTTAAGATTTTAATCAAACCAATTCACCCCCCCTCTTGGTTGTCTGTGGAACTAACAATTGGTATCAGAGCTTGGTCTCCTTGAGATTAAGCTCTAACGGCTTGGAGTAAAGATGACAACCAGTCATGCTATGTTTGTTGAGGGGCAATCTGTTACTAGGCCTCCCATGTTCAGTGGCTCTAACTATGTTAGCTGGAAAGAACGAATGATTATCTTTTTACAATCTATTGATATTGAACTATGGTTTATTGTCAGTGAAGGACCGCATGAAGCTAACTTTCTTGATGCAGATACAGGGTTGCTTCGGCCAAAAATGAGAGCTGAAATGAATGCTCAAGATAGAACTAACCTTACATTGAATGCCAAGGCCATGAATGTTCTTTATAGTGCCTTAGATTCAAATGAATCAATTAGAGTGAAAGGCTGTAAATCAGCCAAAGAAATGTGGGATAAGTTAAGAGAAATCCATGAGGGTGGTGACAATGTGAGAGAACAGAGAAAGGCCATCTTGGTCACAAAGTATGAATCTTTTAAGATTGAACCTCTTGAGGATATTGACAAAATGTTTTGCAGGTTCACTGACTTGATCAAAGATCTCGAGGTGTTGGGCAAAGAGTACACCTTGGGAGAGAAGAACAGGAAAATTCTCAATGCTTTGGGCAAAGAATGGGAAAATAAAGTGACTGCAATAGAAGAGGCTAAGGATTTAAGTTCTGTGCCTATTGAATCCATCATTAACTCACTAACCTCTTATGAGTTGAAACTGAAATCTAAAGTGCAGGAGGAAGAGGATGCTAGAGCAAAGAGAAACATTGCTCTAAAGACTACTCAAGGTGAAGATGATCCAGCTCACCTGGATGATGAAGACTCGGATGGTGATGATAATGATCTTGCTCTTATCACCAGAGGCTTCAAAAGGATTTTGAATAAAAGAAAGTTTAGAAGGGGAGGTCCTAGCAATCAATTCCAGAATCAACCATCTATCGCAAAGTACAAAGGAAAACAAGATTTCAACAAGAAACAGTTGGACAAATGCTTCGAATGTGGACAAATTGGACACTATGCAAATGAATGCCCCATGAAGAAGATGAAAGATGGAAAAGCTGATCGAAAGCCAAGATTCAACAACTTTCAGATTACTTGGAATGAATGCAACTCCGAAGGGGAAGTTGAAGAAGAAGAGGAATCAGCTCAAATGGCCTTCATGGCTATTGGAAATAATGAGGTATCTTCCACTCACTCACAATCTGAAAGTGATGATGATGAAGATGATGATCTTGAATCTTTTGTTGAAAAGCTACATAATGCCTTGAAGGAATCTTATGATAAAAACAAGCTGTTAAAACAGAAAATTGCTTTTCTCATTCAAGAAAATACAAGTCTGGTTCAACAAAATAAACATCTAAAGACTGACAATGAATGCCTTGTAAGAGCCGGATGTGATGTTCAAAACGAGCTTGACAGAAAGACTAATATTTGTGAAATGCTGAAGGAAAAGCATGGTGATTTGAAGAAAAGAATGGACATCTTGGATGAAACTTTGAAATCAAGAAAACAGGATTTTCTCAAAAGAAACATATCATCTACCCATCTTACTGCTTGTCAAAGAACATTTGCTCACAACAAAATTGCACATGGCTTCACAACATATAGAAGAGGTGGATTGAGATATATCAAACCAGTACATGTTAAGAACTCTTTCATTATGTGTGATTTCTGTTGTCAAAGAGGGCATTTGAAAGGAGATTGCTATGTGAAAAGAAATCTGAACAAAGGGATGAAATGCATGTGGTTAGTTAGATACAATGCTAACTATTATGGACCCAAAAATTAAAATGGGTACCAAACACCTTATCTTTTCAGGAAAAAGGATCAAACAAGTCCAAATGGTTTATTGATAGCGGCTGCTCAAGGCACATGACCGGTGATCCCTCCTTGTTCATAAAGCTGAAATCAAAATCAAGTGGAAAGGTAACATTTGGTGATGATGTGAAAGCTAAGACAATTGGAATAGGTGATGTTGGTAAGGATGGTGAAACTTTTGTTCATAATGTGCTCTTGGTTGATAACTTAGGTTATAACTTGCTTAGTGTTAGTCAATTGTGTGATAAAGACTTGTATGTGTTGTTTAAAAAGCTTGAATGCATTGTACTTGATTCCAAATACAATGTTGTGTTCAAAGGTAAGAGGTTTAATGACATATATATTGTGATTCTTGATAAAGTTGATTCTTCTAGCTTAAAATGTCTTAAAGCTTCAAATGAAGATCCTTGGTTGTGGCATAGAAGACTTTGTCATTTTAACATGGACTTACTAAAGGAAATTTCGAAAAAGGAACTAGTTAGAGGCTTGCCAAAAATCAGTTTTGAAAAGGATAAAATATGTGATGCATGTCAATTTGGTAAGCAAACAAAAGTTTCTTTTAAAACAAAGAAGTGTGTATCTACTTCAAAACCCTTAGAACTCTTGCATCTTGACTTATTTGGCCCTACTCAAATCTCTAGCTTGGGTGGTAAGAAATACTGTTTTGTGATTGTGGATGATTATTCTAGATACACTTGGGTGATATTTCTTGCTCATAAAGATGATGCCTTCAAGAATTTTACTTCATTGTTTGCTAAAGTGCAAAATCTGCTTGGTTTAAAAATTGTTAGAATTAGAAGTGATAATGGAACTGAATTCAAATTTTGTGGATTTCCAGAATTTTGTGATTATAATGGTATAACTCATGAGTTTTCTATTGCAAGGACTCCACAGCAAAATGGTGTTGTAGAAAGGAAAAACAGGACTCTCCAAGAGGCTGCTAGAACTATGTTGAATGAATGTAGATTGCCTAAATACCTTTGGGCTGAAGCGGTAAACACTGCATGTTATGTAATGAATAGAATTCTCTTGAGACCTATTTTGAAGAAAACTCCTTATGAACTGATTTTTGATAAGAAACCTACGGTTGGTTATTTCAAAGTATTTGGTTGTAAATGCTTTATTTTGAATCTAAAGGAACATCTTGGCAAGTTTGATAAAAAATCTGATGAAGGAATATTTTTGGGATATTGTGAAAATAAAAGAGGATATAGAGTTTTTAATAGAAGGACTCTTGTGATTGAAGAAGCTATACATATAACATTTGATGAAGCCAATGATGATAATTCCAAAAGTTTGTGTGAGGATGATGATGTAGGTGTTCGAGAAGGAATGGAAAAGCTATCAATTGGGAATGAAGGAAGTTCTAAACCAGCAGCAACTGAAATGGAAAATGAAGTTCATAATGATCAAGAAGTGGAAGATGAAGACAAAAATGATGATCCACTCAAAGATCTTCCCAAGGCTTGGAAATTCAGCCAAAATCATCCAAAAGAACTTATAATTGGTGATCCATCCGAGAAGGTAAACACTCGTTCCTCATCTAGAAAATTGATTGATAATTTTGCTTTAGTTTCTCTTTTTGAACCTAAAAATATCAATGATGCTTTAAAGGATGAAAACTGGATTTTGGCTATGCAAGAGGAACTTAATCAATTTGAGAGAAATGAAGTTTGGACACTTGTTGATAGACCTCAAAATCAGCCTATCATTGGCACAAAGTGGATTTTTAGAAATAAGTTGGATGATAAAGGTATTGTTGTAAGAAATAAAGCCAGATTAGTTGCTAAAGGATATGCACAAGAAGAAGGAATTGATTTTGATGAAACATTTGCTCCCGTAGCAAGATTAGAATCTATTAGAATGCTTCTTGCTTTTGCTTGCTTCAAAGGTTTCAAATTGTTTCAAATGGATGTTAAAAGTGCCTTTTTAAATGGTTTTATTGATCAAGAAGTGTATGTGGATCAACCCCCCGGTTTTGAAAATACAAAATTTCCAAGTCATGTGTTTAAACTTTCTAAAGCTTTATATGGTTTAAAACAGGCTCCAAGAGCTTGGTATGAAAGATTAAGTGGGTTCTTGATTGAAAAGGGTTTCAAAAGGGGTGTTGTGGACACCACACTTTTTACTAAGCATGTGTTGAAAGACCTTCTTATTGTGCAAATATATGTTGATGATATTATTTTCGGTGCTACTAATGAGTATCTATGTAAGGAGTTTTCCACCACTATGCAAAATGAATTTGAAATGAGTATGATGGGAGAATTAAATTTCTTCCTTGGACTTCAAATACATCAAGCTCTTGAGGGAATTTTTATAAATCAAGCAAAATATACCAAGGAATTGCTGAAAAGGTTTGGCATGGAGGACTCAAAACAAGTTGGAACTCCAATGTGCACTTCTACAAAGCTTGACAAAGATGAAGAAGGTAATCATGTGGATGAAAAGCATTATAGAGGTATGATCGGAAGCCTACTTTATTTAACCGCAAGTAGACCTGATATTATGTTTGCTGTTTGCTTGTGTGCTAGATTTCAATCTTGTCCAAAAGAATCACATTTGAATGCTGTAAAAAGAATTTTTAGGTATTTGAAAGGTACATTAGACTATGGTCTTTGGTATGCTACATCTAATGAGTTTGCTTTATATGGTTATTCGGATGCTGATTTTGGAGGTTGTCATGTGGATAGAAAGAGTACGAGTGGAACTTGTCATTTTCTTGGAAATTGTTTAGTCTCTTGGTTTAGCAAGAAACAATGTGCAATCTCTTTGTCTACCACCGAGGCGGAATATATTGCCGCTAGTGCATGTTGTGCTCAACTTCTATGGATGAAGCACACTTTGAATGATTTTGGATTGTTGTATGACTGCATGCCTGTATTCTGTGATAATACTAGTGCTATCAATTTGACCAAAAATCCTATTCATCATTCTAGGACAAAACACATAGATATAAAGCATCACTTTATTCGTGATCTTGTTCAAAAAGGTGAAATATGTGTAAATTATGTTTGTTCTAAAGATCAATTTGCTGATATTTTTACCAAAGCTCTGCCATTAGATCAGTTCATTCATCTAAGATCAAAATTAGGAATAATCGAAAAATCATCCTAATATTTCTCAAAGCCTTCGGACGTCCGAAAGAAGATGAACGGACGTCCGATGATGTTCTTCAGCCATTTTCCAGAATTGCGCCTGTTCGGACGCAACTGTCGGACGCACAACTTCGTTCGGCCGTCCGACAGTGCAACGGCTCATTTGTTTTAAATCAACTTTCTTCCTTATTTGCTTCAGTCTCTTCATATCCTATTTCCTCTCGGACGAAAACTCTCTCTTCCCTCACTCTCAAATTCGTACCATTCTGTAACTACCATTCCCAAATTGACTCAACCAAAACATTTCCCCATCGTTTGCGTTTCATTTCTTCTGATCATTTCACCAAACTGAGTAACATTTCGCAAATCCCCAAATTTTCCTCACAACCCTACTCTTGCATAACCGCTCTGTCAAATCTCGTTCAAGGTGTTTTTGTCCCAAAATTTCTGTGCGATTCACTTCCCTACTGCTGTGTGCATCATTTGCATCCTCCATTCCACACATTTAGAACAATGGTGAATCTAAGGGGAGGAAAAGTTACTGCCGGACGCAAGCATCCACTCAGGGATGAGGATGAGGATCTTCCTACTGTCAAACGGACATCCAAACGCTTCAAAAGGGGAGCTATCAAGGGTCAAATGTCACGGCCTACTCCACAACCCACATCTCAGCCTGAATCTGGACAGGGGACCTCCTCTCAACCGCCTCCTAAATCAGTTCCTCCTCCTACATTCTTTGATGATGCTGCGAAAGACAAATACTCCTGGATATCCCAGAAGGGTGTCATCCCTCAAAGAACTGTAAACCCCTCTGAATTTCGCTCCATAGGTTTAGAATCCATTCTGAGTCTATTTGCTTTCCAGAAATGGTCACATCTTATTTCTATGCCAAATGTCTACTATCCTGATATGTTGCATCAATTTTTTGCCAATCTAAGGAAAGGTTCTGACCCAACTGAAATATTTTCCAGGGTTAATGGGGTAGACTTAATCATTGATTCTGAAATCGTGAACTCCATTTTAAATACTACCATTGAACGTTTATGCAAAGATAAGATTGCTAATTTCTTTTCTTATGAAGAGCTTCCTACTGCTGCAAATCATTTTGATGGGACAAAAATGTTAACCTATTTCAAAAGAAGTTTTTCCTCACCTGCTGATGCTAAATTGAATGATCTGGCCCCTGTGAATTTAATTGCTTTTTCTATCATTTCAAACCTGCTTGTGCCTACTGATGGCCACAGAACTGATGCAAACAAAATGGAGTTGTACCTCTTTTATTGTTTTCAAGAAAAAATTCGTATTGATTTTGGTTTTGTCATGTGCAAGTTCTTACTTCGCTATGCCACTGATTCTCGCAGAAAATTATCTTATGGAAAGTTTCTTCAAAAGATTTTTGAGTTTAACAAAGTCCCTATTCTAGGTGTTTGTCCTAAAGAAGCATCTTCTTATGCCTTTACAAAAGGGTATTTTGAAAGGAAAAATCTTGTTTTCAAAGATAATCTGTGGGCTTATAAGGGTGCATCTTCTAGTGAACTTAGGTCTAAGACTGCACATGATCCTTCACCCATTTCACTCACTCCCATTCACCCTAGGAAGTCTGCCACTAAAGCATCTTCCTCTTCCAGTAATGAAGTAATTGAGCTTCTTCAAGAACTCAAACAGCATGTTCTTCTTCTAGAACATGGTCTCATGCTCACCATGTCTTCTGAGCAACAAACTGCCTTTCTTGACAAAAAGAATCTTCTTTTTCCTCCACCTGTGGTTGAGGAAGTTTCACATGACAAAGAACCTCGAACCACTGATCCAGGTTCATCAGTTCCAGATCCGAATCCAGCAACTCCTGTGACTCCTCATGGCCCTTCCACATCAGACAAAGGCAAGGCACCAATTGTAGAAGCTGCTGAAGATAATGAAGACACTGAAGAGGAGGATCTCGACCAATATCAGCTTTCTCGGAGGACACCTGGATCCACGTAGATCATCATTTAGGACATTTGCATTTTGTTTGTCTCTTTTAGAATATGTTATGTTATGGATATTCTCAGTTTCTTTTGGTGTGTGTTGATGGATGATCTAAGTACTGAGGTGTAATATAATGGATATTCTTGTTTATGTTTAAGTTCTGTGATGTTTCTAAGTATCTTGATGGAAGTTATTGGTGATGTTTAAGTACTGGTGATGTTTGTTTATTCTGTTTATGTGAATGGAATGAATTGTTTTTGGTTTACATTTTGGATAAGATGTATTTGTGTATAAGATGGATGTTTTTGGTTTGCTCTTTTGTGATGACAAAAAGGGGGAGAGATCTGATTGATGATTGATAATGTTGGATATGATGAATTGATTGATGGTTTAATTAAATTTGGATTTTGCTGATGGATTGAATTGGTGATATGTTGGTTGTGTGTTACTTAATTGTCATGATTTTGGATGATTGTCTAAACTCGGTTGGGCAGTCTAGTGAGGGGGAGGTTTTCAAAAGTTCTTTGATTCACTATGGCAGGGGGAGTTCTTGTCTATTTTGAAAGGGGGAGCTTTCATTGCAATCATCAAATTTCATTTCAAACTTTTGTTTTGTCATCATCAAAAAGGGGGAGAATGTTATTCTTGGTTTTGGTGATCACAAAAGTTCTTTGAAATACAGTCCAAGAAAGTGAACACTTTGATCAGGCCTGATGGAACAAAGAAAGCATATGTTTGATTGACTCCAGACTACGATGCTTTGGATGTGGCAAACAAGATTGAAATAATTGTTTTGTTCCGATCAAAGATATTGTCTTTTAAGTGTGTCATTCTTGGCACTTTGAAATGTTTATCTAACCTTCTTCAAAAACAAGTGTTTTTGTCTATCCAAGAATCAGGTTCGAATATGTCATCAAAAGCAAAACAACCAAAATGTGAAGCAAAAACAGGACAATCAGGTCGGACGGCCGAAAGGAAACTGTCGGACGTCCGAAAGGATGAAGAACATCAGGAAGGAAGCACCGTCGGACGCTCACATAGAAGCATCGGACGTCCGGAAGGATCGGACGCTTGCCATCGGACGCTAATCAATCGCATCGGACGTCCGAAAAATTCCAAGATAACTTGCTAGCTCTCGGCCCAAGGTCGGACGCTGTGCTGTCGGACGACAAAGAACTTATCGGACGTCCGAACCTCAACTTGGCTATCATCGGACGATTGGTTCGGACGATGATTCGATCGTCGGACGTCCGACAGCCCCAACGGCTAGTTGACTCTTCAGCTGCCTTCTATCCGTTGGAAGCATTGATGAAGCCCATTTCTGGTTCTCTTTAAAATCAAACTGGTCTGAACGAAGTAGGAACTTTTGCACACTTTGTTTACAAGATCTAGTGAGATATTTTAGCTAGAAAATAGTCTCCAAAGCAGATTTGTTTTAAAGTGGTGTGAATTTCTGTTGAGCATTTCTTTTGTGGTTGAAAGGATCTTTAGTGTAGCTTTGTTGAGGGTTTTCTGAGTGATTGTAAAACTTCCTAGCTTGACTAAGTGAGGCTTAGGGCAAGGAGGAAGTGCTCCCTCCATTGTACATCTAGTTGATCTTCGTTCATCAAAGAGAAGTTGCTCTTCCTAGTGTTTGGTCTTCAAGTTTGGGTTAAGCTTGGTAGACACTTGGTTTGTCTCTCTATTTTACATTTCTGTTTAATAAAATATTCATTGCTTATCTATACTTGCTTCTCTGATCAATATTGCTATTGTCTTCTTATCTACTTGGTTGATCATTACTAAAAAGGAAAGTAAATTTTCATTAACGAAAAAGTGCATAAACTTGGTTAAGATTTTAATCAAACCAATTCACCCCCCCCTCTTGGTTGTCTGTGGAACTAACATCAAGAGTATGTGGTGGTAGGGAAGTGGTGGTCAAGTGATGGGTTCAATCGGTAGTGATCGATACCCGTCGGTTCGGGCCGATTTTCTTAAATCGCGTATACTAGGGTTTTTTCTTCCTATTCACTAACTTTATATCATTGCTTCTAATCACATATTATTTCTCACCTAAAAGTCACTCTTAAGCACCAAATTTGATCCTCGCTCCGTACCGGATAATTACACTACGGATACGCGCGAAAACCCTAACTTGCTCCAACTTGGAAACGAAAAGTGAAACCCTGCTTTCTAGGTTCATTTGCACTTATTGTTGGGTGATTGAGTAGTAGGGCTATAATAAATGAATAATTTTCAATTAAAAGGGCATTTTTAAGAAAACGTGAGGGGTTTTACAATTCCATAAATTGAATTTAGAGTTTCGGTTAAAATATGAGGTTTTAAATCAAACCCAAATAAATAACTTTAGTCTCTTCTTTAAAATGAAATAATGTTTTTAAACTAAAAATAAACTAAAGAAACTGTAATATCCTCTTTAAGACTAAACAAAAGATGATCCTAAAAGTTGGGGTATCACAATATTAATTTCCTATACATTTTTATAAGGGAATATAGTTTTCAGATCATTTCTTTGATACAAGTTAGTCCACGTTAAGTTTGAAGTGTATTATCAACGTGGGACCTGCTAGTACGGTTAGTGCGGTAAAATTTTAACGACTAGAAGGAGTTTTGTGCAAAAGAAATTAGGTGACAAAAGGTGTTAAGAGATGATTGGAGGAGTAATAGATATTTGAGTGCTTAAGAGAGACAATTAGATAGACTTCCCTTGGATTTGTGCCACTTGTCAAGCACCAAGCCAATCTTGACCATGACCATGACCAAGATTAAGTTTAAAACTTATCCAACTCAAGTCAATCACCATTTTCTTCCTTTGCCATCCATGATGGACGAATTTGGGAGGAGAAAAAGAGAGGGAGAGCTTCAAGTTCCATCTTAGATTATACTTTGTTTGAGTTGAAACCACAAAACTAAACCGATTAAACTTGCAATAAGGTGACAAGAAAGCTTTGGGTGGAGTGATTGTTGCATGGGCAGCCTTGTTTTTGTGTATTTCCTTGAGGTTTGAAGGTATTAAACTAAGAAACTCTTCTTCTACCTCTTATATTGTATTTTATTGGATAGATGACCTGAATCTTAGAAGTTTTATGGATGAAAACCTAGATTGGTAAAGGTTGATGGAATTTCAGCCTAGGGTTTCATTGGAAAAAAACTTGTTCTGTTCTGCCCGGTTTTATTTGTGTATGATAGAGGCCTAATTAGCCTTAGGTTAAAACATAAAAGTTGTATATAATGATGTTTTATAGTTTCCTGTAAATTTTCAGCCCAATCTGAGCTTGCTAGCTTGTGAAAATTCGGAAATACCCAGACTGGCCTAGGTAGGAGTTCAGCGAACAGGGTTGTCATTTCACCTAATCTGGCCGTGACTTTTCACCCTGATCCTTACCGAATTAGATTTTGGCCAAAACATAAAAGTTGTAGACAATGGTGTTAATGAGCTGTCTACAACATTTCAGCTCGATCCAAGCACTGTAGCATGTGAAATAACCAAAATACCCTTGACTATCCATGGACCTTGTTCCGCGCCCAGATTTCTGTTTTCGTGGAGTTTTCCATTTTTGACCATGAAAATGCATGATTTGGCTTTTGAGGTCTTCATAAGAAATGTAGGGTTATGTCTTGGCTTCGAAACACCATAAGATTCGTTTCAATCCGATAAGGGTAGCTTCAGTTATTTGAGGGATATTGTGGCCTAATTAGATATATTTTATTGCTTATTAACAGTATGTGTGATTGGTAATATATTGTAGGTTGGAAATGAAGTATTTATGGGGAAATGCTGTCCGAACTTTGAGAATGTATGATTGTTTTGAGTTTGTGATTTAGGGCTTGGATTCGGGCAAGGTAATGATATATGATGGATGGTTTCTGAGCCGTGGAGGTGAGTGACCCTAAACTGTTTCCAAAGTTACTTACGAAGTGTTTCTTGCATTATTTACTCGTTTGCATATCATGTGTGCCGGCATGTGAGTCCATGAAATGATTTGGCTTAAATGAGTTCTTGGGGAGTCTTGTGCTGAACACCAACGTCTCCACCACTTTCGTGAGTTCGTGACATGATCTGGAGCACCAACGTTGCTCCCCCTTATTGTTTAACGTTAAAAGATCTATTTGAGCGTTGGGTGTTTAAGTGCAACGATTTCACTGGCTCACGAGAGCAAAAATACGTACATTTGATCTTGGAATCATGACATCATCGAAATGCATTATTGTGAAATATATTTGATTACTGATTTTAATGGTTACTCATTGAGCTTCTAGCTCACCCCAAAGCTATTTTATTCCCCTCCACAGGGCTCATGGTGAAGGAAGGCTTGTAGTACTTATTCACGTGGCTGGGTGGCATATATCTTGTACAGTTTGGATTTGGAATCATTTTATGTATAGTTGGGAATTGTTTCCGCTTCGCTTATGACATGTAATTATTGGAGAATTTGATGTGATATTTGGAACTTATATTGTAATTTATTTGAGGATTGTAGTGAACGACTGAGTCCCGACGAGAGCTGGGCAAGCGGTCCGCCGAACCCTCTGGTTCGCCTAAGGGGGAGGTGGGGCCGTTACAAATTCACTGAGCTTGACCGTCACCGTCAAAAGCCTCACAGTCTGTATTGACAGATTATAGACACACATAAGTGAAACGGCCATACAATAGCAGTTTATAGCTTAAACGATCGAAAACGGTCAAAAATAATAAAAAACGGTCAAAAACGACGTTAGGGCCAAAAGAATGTTGAAATTGTCCGAAACGGCCGGAATGGTAACAAAATAACAAAAGTAGTCCTAAATGGTCCAAAACGGCAAATACGGTTGCGAAATGCACGTGCGTGTGCGCAAAAATGAAAATGGTACAAAACGGGTTACACGATTTTGACTATAACTGGAGCTGTGGTTATTGGATCAAAATGTACTAGGTAGTGTCTCGAAACTTAAACAAAAGGTTACAACTTCCATGAAGTCATCTTGACCGAGTTTTCAGTGTATCCAAGTCAAATTTGTAAAATGCAGAACTAGAACTCCAAAGGCTAGGTTAGTCCTCTAGTGAAAATTTAGCGGCATATCCCTTGTGTTTACCTATTTTTCAGCCATTTCTGGCTTCAATATTTTCCTCAAACAGTCCCAAAGTCACACACAAAATAACTTCATTTCAATAGCCGTTCAATAGGCTCAACGTTATACAAGTACAAAATTAAACTAGGAATATGTCCGGAAATGAAATGTAAGGCATAAATCAAAAGATAGATTTGCCGTCACTTAGCGTAACAAGCACAACCGAGGCTACACTTATCGGATTGGGGTGCAATTTATACCATTTTGAAGCTAAGACAAAGGCATACAACTTTGATGAAGACCACTCAGTCCATTTTGTAGTGTATCTAAGTCAAAATCTCAAATGACAGAACCAGAATCTCACATTCAGCTAGTTAACCGCCTTATACATAAACGACAATAACTCAGGCTATCGATGTCCGATTAAGACATTTTTAGGGCCGTTGGAAAGATAAGACATAGTACTACAACTTCTGTGTTTTGGCCAAATACTAATTCAGTACGGATCAGGGTGAAAACATGCTGTTAGATTGGTGAAATGTCAAAACTAGCCATAGATCTCTGCCTATGGCAGTTAGGGGTTTTTTTGTCTTTTCACAATCTACAGTGCTTGAATTGAGCTGAAATTTTGTAAGCAGCTATAAAATATCATTCCCTACAACTTTTATGTTTTGTACTAAGCCTAATTCTGTAACGACCCCACCTCCCCCTAAGGCATACCAAAGGGTTCGGCGGACCGCCTGCCTAGCTCTCGCTAGGACTCACTTACTCGTATCACGTGTATACGTCCATGGACCATAAATAACATCCACAATTCAAGCTTATAATTTACATTGATGCACAATCAAGATACAAAACCTCAATATACCCAAACGGGTTCAAAGCGTATATAATCCAGATACAAAACATTCTATTCGAGTAATAGCGCGAGTACAAGTCAAAAGTCAAAACAACTAGACTACGCTAGTCTTTACACGTCTCACGCCTCGCTCGTACCCCTGTAAGAAAAACAAAACTAACGGAGTGAGCCAAAGCTCAGTGAAGTTACAAATATCAAATTGGCCATCAAACAAAGTAACAACAGTGTAATAATGAAATAGCGAGCAAACAAATCCAATCAACGATATAATACTTCAGGTAGTCAAGAATATATGGATCATATTCACATGTAAGGATACAGTGGCTCATGTCTTGGCTCCATCCCAGCTTGACCGATTGGTAGTTGACACTCCGTCACCTTTCAAGTAATAACTAGTCCAGAAAGAAAATCCCACTTCACGCCTGTCTCCGTCCACCGATCAACCCCCTTATCCGGGCCCACACGCCACATGAAACACGGGTGGTAATACTCGAGTATACCAATTAGCCGAGGAGATAACACTCCACTCGACATTACTAGTTACCCAGGGTTCGTTATCTAATCGACCAGGCCCTTGCCGGCTCGACCCGATTAACTAGCCACAGGGTTTCTGGAATTTCAGGCAAGATATAATTCATATGCATGTAGAGCAAGTCAAGTGAAATCGGTAAACAAGTACAAATCTTGTTAGGGCAAGTGCGATAATGTACACTCTTACTTACCCGATCAAATCATTTATATATCATGTAATCACTAGGTCAAAGATAAATCACAAATATCAAGTTCAATCAGATATTTGGAAGCACTCACCAAAAGTAGTGCCTTTAGTGTTCGCGTCTGGGTGGTACTCCGGGTTTGGAGTCCAAATCTGCGATAAAACTTGATTTAAGAACTTTGAAAATCAACTAAGGTTCGAAACTTAGACGTTTCGTTCAATAAGAATCAAGAAATTGAAATTCACTTGGAGAATAGTCGTGAAATGGTTGCTCGCTTTTCAAACCGAAAAATTTTGTAAGATGTATACTTGGAAATAACTTTTGAGTCGAAAGTGCAAGGAAAACGGATTTATAGTGATTATTTCCGCTTTTCCTAAGGGTACAAGTTCGGCTAGGTTCTAACGTATAACCCTCAATAACCAAAGTAGCAAAAGTCCTGGATGGTTCAAGTGATATTCATTATCAACTTTACCCAAGTCGCAAGTGTATCTCTCTAGTCCTCGAGCGTAAATTTGGGCAGCATGCCCTTTGTGTTTACCTAATTTTCCAGCCATTTTTGGCTTCATTATTTTTCTTAGCCAAACCCAAAGGTACACACACAACAATCTAATTTCAATAGCCGTTTAATAGGCTCAAGACAATACAAGAACAAAATCAAGCTAACAACAAGTGCGGAAATAAGCTTTAGTAAAAGACAGATTTGATAGAGTTTTGCGTAACAGACACAACCTAAGCTACGCTTATCGGATTGGGGTGCAACTTATACCATTTCGAAGCTAGGATGAGGGCCTACAACTTTCATGAGGATCACTTAGTCAAATTTCCAGTTTAACCCAGTCAAATTCCCAATTCACAGAACCAACTTCCAACTAACCAACTAGTTAACCGTACTACATTTAAATAGTCATATCTCAGGCCACCAAAGTCTGTTTAAGGTGTTCTTGGAGGCTTTGGAAAGATAAGACAGAGTAATAAAACTTTCATGTTTTTACAAATGGCTAAATCAGCACGGATCCTAGTGAATAAACATGGTCAACTGGATGAACTGTCTAAAACGGATCACTGGAAATATCCTAGGGCAGCGAGGGTATTTTGGTCGTTTCACAGGTTACATTGCTCCGATTGAGCTGAAATTTTGTAGGCACCTATAAAATATTATTCTATACAACTTTCATTTTTTATGCTAATCCTAATTCGGCCTCTAACATCACGAACTTGAACCAGACAGAACTGAAGTCAAATTTTCCAGAAATCTAGAATTTTACGGTTTCAAAGGAAACTTTCTTCATTTCTTGCCTCAATCATCATCACAACCTCTTATATAAGCTTAGATACAACATATATTATCCATACAAAAAGTATAGGCAGAAAATCGTCAAACCCTAACTCACATACATCACCTCAAAATCATAACAACAACTTGTATAGCTACTAATCTAACCAAAACATGAGCTAAATAACAACTTAAACAAAAATAAAAGAACCAAAGCCATGGTCAGACCTTATACCTCAACAAAAGGAGCTTGCAAGAGTAATACTTCACCTCCTCTTGAAATTTTTGGTTCCCCTAGCTTCCCAAGTTCACAACTCACAAGTTAATCGGTTTAGAATTTTATTTCCTCACTTGGATGGCTCAAACTCAAGATGAAGGAAGGTTGTTTCTTGCTCTCTCTTTCTCCTCTCTTGTCTCGGCCAACCAGCAGAAAAATGAAGTGAAAATGGAGCCAAATAAATGATAAGAAGGTTGGACTTTGGCTTGGTCAAGGAGCCATGAGAAGCCAACACTTGTCACCACCCAAGCCAACCAAAATTTCTTTTTCTTTCCTTGCATTTTTGGCCCTAAATTTCGGTCAAAGCCAGCTGGAAATAAGAGGATATTTTGCTCAAGTATTAATGAGCTTATATGGTAAGAAAGTGGTGATCAAGTGGTGTGTTCAATCAGTAGTACACGGTACACGTCGGTTCACACCGTTTTTCCTTAAATCACACGTACTAGGGTTTTTTTCTTCCTATTCACTAACTTTTTATCATTGCTCCTAATCACATATTATTTGTGAGAACCCGTAATTTTTCCCATTTTCTAGGTTTTATTATCTT
Source organism: Coffea arabica (assembly GCF_036785885.1). Lineage (NCBI taxonomy): Eukaryota > Viridiplantae > Streptophyta > Magnoliopsida > Gentianales > Rubiaceae > Coffea > Coffea arabica. The sequence continues at coordinate 16,459,997 of NC_092318.1, read as the reverse complement.
TCATGGCTTGTTTTCTGCATTTTCGTGATTAGAAAAAATTCTAGATACTTTTAAGGAGCAGATATAGTTTTTAGATGATTTTTCTAGTATCGAATAGGTTTTGAGAAATTAAGAGCGTATACCGGACGTGGGACCCACTAGTGCGAAAAGTTCGCAAAAATTCGACCAACTAGGTTAAGTTTTGGATACTGCAATTAATTTACCGAGTGTTAAGAGATAAGTAGAGGTTGCAATTTGGATTGGTGTGAGAGGAAACAAAGTGATAGACTTGCATTAAATAAGTGACAAGTGTCACCATTTGGTTGGATGGACTTGTAAGACCACTATTCATTTTCTTACCAATTGACCAAATAAATAAAAAAAACTACCAAAAATTCACCATTTTCTCCTTCATCTTGGCGGACCTCCTTAAGCAACAAAAGAAAGAAAACTCTTCAAGTTTTTGGCTTCAATCTTGCTCCAATCTACCACATCAACCATTGAATCTAGTTTTTGCTCCATAAAAACACTTAAGGGAGTGATAGTGAGTTGTTTTGTGGAGTTGCTTGGAAAGCTAAGAGGACTAGTTGCTCTCTTTCTTGTCTTGTTAAGGTAAGTTGAGAAGGACCCCTCTCCTTCCTTTAATGAGGTTTAATCCATGATTAATGGTAGTATAAGATGCAATTTTATGGTTTATATCTTGATTTTTGGTTGAATTCGTGAACTTTTGTAATTATTGGGGATTTTTCTGTTTTCAAATGAATATGATTATGTGGTTATGTATGATGATTGGAAATGGTATTTAAGGAAGCTAGAAGGTGGAAAAAGTGGTAAATTGCAAGCAATTTCTGTTTTGGAAGAAAACTGGAAAATTAGGGTTCTTGGAAATTACATTCTACCCGGTTTTGTAGCTCATAGTTAGAGGCCGAATTCGCCTTGGGTTAAAACATGAAAGTTGTAGGGAATGATATTTTAGAGGTGCCTGAAAAAATTTCAGGTCAATCGGAGTAGCGTAACTTGAGAAACGACGGAATTACCCTTGCTGCCCTGGTTTTACCCGAATTTGGGAATTGCTTCTGTAATTGGTTATTTTGGCTAGGAATGCTTCAGAATTGGTTATTGAGGTCTTCTGATGAAATGTATCCCTGTTTCTTAGCTTTCAGATGGATTTGGAATTTATGGATTTGGACTTAGGTAGGCTGATTTATGATGTTTGTACTAGAATGCGTTCTGTGAATCAGTTTTTGCGGTTCTGGTGTAGTAGATTGCATTTTTGACCTGGTTACACTCGAAAATGGGTTGAGTGACCTTCTACAATATTGTAACCCTATCTCTTAGCTTCGAAACAGTGGACTTGGACCTTCATCCGATAATCGTAGTGTCTTTGGTGCCATTACCGCAAAATGACGTCAAAAACTATTTTTTTCAGGGTTAAAGCTAGTTCCATTTCCGGATTTTTCTGGTTTCCTCTATTGCTTGTGTGTGCTTATGGAACCCTATTTTGGTGATATTTGGCTTTGGTTTATGACTCATTATCGAGTCTCATTGTACTTGTTTGCGTGTTTTAGGGCGTGACGGTGGTTCACGACGTTCCTTTGACGGAAGTGCATGAAATATCACTTTCAAGCTTGGTGAGTGTACTACTCACTTGTGTGTTACTATATGGCTTTGATACTTGAACTTGATGAGTTAAATGTTTATTGTACCATTGCTATTGATTGAAGTGAGGGTGTACTTTATCACTCTCACTTATTTCTCATGTTATTGGAATGTTACATGAAATGAAAGTACATGACTTGGTGTCGTTTGGACGAGTATCCAACGACCATGATGGTTATCATTGAGCTCAACCCCATTGGTAGTTGATTGAATCGAGCCGGCGAGGGCTTGGTCGTGACAATTAATGAGTCTTGGGGAAATGTTATATGGAATCGTGTAGTATGAGAGACTCTCGATTCTGGTATACTCGAGTAATACCTCAGTGCAAGTGTTTGGAGTTCGGGCCCGGTAGGGGAATGTTAGGTGGAAGGAATGGAAGTAAAGTGAAGTCTACGGTTGGTTACTTTTAAACATTGACGGAGAGTCAATGAGATCCGATCAAGAATGCAAACGAGGAAAAGGGCTCTTGAGAGCCGCCCGTATCCTTTTATCATCATTATTGATGTGTGTCTTTATTTATTTTTGATGAATTGGACTGAAAAGCTTGATGCATCTATGAACTTGGTTGCTTGAGTAGTATTATCTCACTGGGCAATTAGCTCACTCTATTCCTTTTGTTTTCCTTACAGGAAAATAAATACTTTTGGACTGCAATTGATATTTGGTTGCCGAATTGAGCTAGTTGGACATATCTTTTGTATAGCTCATTTATTGAAACCCTAAATGTACTTTTGGGATCGTTTCTCTTTTGATTTGGCAAACCAGACATGTATCCACTTTTGAATACTTTTGTATGCCATTTTGGCTTGTAAATGCTAAATTTCAAGATGTGAATGTTTGCTTGATATTTGGTTGGGTTCTGACGGGTCGATTACTATTCATGGCCGACTCCGATTTCGATTTTTTTATTTTGCTCTTTTGACTTGTTTACGCATGTTGTATGTTCCGGAACGTATTAGCTCGCTCTATACTGAACCATTAGTCCTGGCGAGAGTTGGGCAGGCAGTCCGCTAACCCCTTTGGTTCGCCTTAGGGGAAGGTGAGGCTGTCACAGGTGGTATCAGAGCCTAGGTTTGAATTAGCCTGGGTGTAATAGAAATGCTCGATTTAAGGGTTCTTTGTTTATGGCCTTTAAGCTTATTTATGGTTAATTGCTCATTTGGTGTAGGATGGCCGGACAGGGTGAGCCTAGTGATAGTCCTCCGGGCGAGATACCTCGTGGAGCGCTCCCCGTGATACCATACCAGATACGGCCAAGAGGGGCCGTCGTGCACTGGAGTCCGTCTAACCGCCTCAGACGGTGTGAGTGCCGCCATAAGTATGCTTACCCTAACGCTCTGGTGTTTGCCGTGGCCGAGGAGCGTAAGGAGTTAGCCGCAGATAATGCTAGGCTTGAGGCTGAGGTGAACCAGCTTAGGGCGGCCAATGAGAAACAGGTCGAGCGCATTAAGGGCTTGGAGTACGGCGTGCTAGAGATAGAGGATAAGGTGGATGACCTCTGCACTCAGCTTAGGGAAGTCCGTGAGCGCGAGTCTAAGAGAGCCCGAAAGGTGAAGGTTCGAGCTGCCTCGATCCTGAACCTCTGTACTGACGTGGTCGAGGGCGTGAGCGACAAGGACTCATGTGCGGGGCCCGAGGCTGGGGTTGGATCTACCCCGTCGGGTGGGTCTACTAGCTCGTCGTCGGACTAGTTTACGACTCCTAGGGTCTTTGAGATAGTTTTGTTTTCTATATATAGGGCAGATAGGGAAAGAGCCTTAGCTAATCGTTTTGTACGTTTGGGTTAGCTACGTGTATATTTCTTTTGGATGAGGCTTTTCCCTCGTGGATTGTCTATGTTTGTACTTGACTTGACTGTACTTGACTTGACTGGTTGTTTATATGTGTGTTGTTGCCTTGTTTGGAATGTATATATATGGTTGTAAAAGTTTTTGGGATTTTATTTACATGCATTGTCATTTTATTGTTCTAGTACGTTTGTCTAGATCAAATAGAACTTATGGAAGGCACACGTAGTGGACGGGGGCGTGGGCGCAAGAATAGGCAACCTACGCCAGACCGGGGTGCTGGGGAAACCTCCTCTGGACCCAATCCTGAACCGAGAGTTGACCCCAATGTACAGATAGCTGCCGCTATGCAGCAAATGACCAACCTGCTGGCACAAGTGGTGCAACAACAAGGCCAGAATCCAAACCCTAATCCTGGAAACCCTGGCAATCATGTTGAGAGCGAAGACAGAGCTCTCGAACGATTTCAAAAGTTTGCTCCACCCAAGTTCATTGGGGGACCCGATCCGGATGTCGCCGAAAGGTGGCTCGAAAAGATGGTCGATATTTTTGTTGCCCTGCACTATACCGAAGAACGGCAGGTGACTTTTGCCGTTTTCCAGCTGGAAGGGGCGACCCGTTCCTGGTGGAAGGTCATACGGCAAAAATGGGAACGGGAACAAATGCCCAGGACTTGGGTAAATTTTATGAGAGAGTTTAACGCAAAATTCTTCCCTCCTCTGGTTCAGGAGAGGAAGGAAGATGAGTTCATCCGACTCCGCCAAGGAGCTCAATCGGTGGCGGAATACGAGAGCCAGTTCACCCGCCTGTCCAAATTTGCGCCTGAGTTGATTGTGACAAAGCAATGGCGAATTAGGTGTTTTATCCAGGGCCTAAACGTGGAGATTAAGAAGGACCTCGCAGTGGCTCAAATCAATGCTTTTAGCGAGGCCGTTGAGAAGGCCCAACGGGTAGAGAGTGCCAGATTGCAAGTACGGAACTTCCAGGCGAAAAAGCGGGGTTTTTCTGGAAGCAGCTCTGGACAAGGGGATAAAGGTACCCCCTCCAAGTTCGGATGAGGAGCTGGGGTGGACAACAGTCGGGTACAAGCAGAGGGGCTCAGTCCAGGGGTGGCTCAGCCGGGAGAGGCTAAGGCGGAAACTTCCAGAAGGGTTCAGGTTCGGCGTCCCGTGGGCCTTGTGGGTACTGCGGAAAGCCGAATCACTCTGAATATAATTGCTGGAAGAAGGGAGGTAAATGTCTGCGTTGCGGAAGCACAGACCACAAGCTTGCTACCTGTCCACTCTTAAAGCAAGACAAAAAGGGAACTCAGACCGCGCCAAAGACCAATACAGGACCGGATAAGGGGAATGAGACGAAACCTAAGGTGCCAGCTCGCGTATATTCATTAGAACCTCAACAGGTCCCAGATTCTTCAGAGGTCGTAGAAGGTACGATCCCTATTTTCCACCGTTTTGCCAAAGTTTTAATTGATCCTGGTTCCACTCATTCCTTCGTTAACCCTGATTTCATGTGTGGCATCGATATAAAACCTGCTAGTTTACCATAGGACCTAGAAGTTAGTACACCTACGGGGAATCAACGTTTGGTTACTAGTATGGTTTATAGGGATTGTGAAGTGTGGGTAGGAGAGAAGAGATTGTTAGGGGACTTGATAAGTTTGGTCATTAAGGGGTATGATGTAATTCTGGGTATGGACTGGCTAGCCAAGTATAATGCCCAACTGGATTGTAAAACAAAAGTGGTAGAATTCCGCATTCCTGGTGAGGCGACCTTAAGGTTGGATGTAAGGGGTAGGTTAGCCTCATCTGCTTTGATTTCGGGCATTCGGGCTAGGAAACTGCTAAGTAGAGGGGCGCAAGGATTTTTGGCCTTTCTGATCAATACCCCTTCGGATAAAGTAAAGGTAGAGGATGTGCACATAGTGAAGGACTTTTTGGATGTAATCCCTGATGAGTTAATGGGTCTGCCTCCAGAAAGAGAAATAGAATTCAAAATAGACCTGCTACCGGGATCCTCACCTATCTCAAAAACTCCATACCGAATGGCTCCTGCAGAGCTCAAGGAGCTAAAGATGCAATTGCAAGACCTTCTGGAGCGGGGATTCATTCAAGAGAGTGGGTCTCCTTGGGGAGCTCCTGTACTGTTTGTGAAGAAAAAGGACGGTGGTTTGAGAATATGTATCGACTATCGGGGCCTGAATAATATCACGGTGAAAAATAAGTATCCACTGCCCCACATAGATGAGTTGTTTGACCAGTTGCAAGGAGCGGTGGTTTTCTCGAAACTAGATCTCTGCCAAGGATATTATCAGCTATTAATCAGGAAGGAGGACATTCCAAAAACTGCTTTCAACTCAAGATACGGGCATTACGAGTTTGCAGTTATGCCATTTGGATTAACGAATGTTCCCGTCGCCTTCATGGATTTAATGCATAGGGTTTTTAAGCCCTATCTGGATCGCTTTGTCGTGGTCTTCATCGATGACATTCTAGTCTATTCCAAGACGCGTGAAGAGCATGAGCAGCACTTGAGGGTTGTTTTACAAACCCTAAGAGACCATCAACTGTACGCCAAGTTCAGCAAGTGCGAATTTTGGCTGAAGAAAATTGCTTTTCTGGGACACGTAATTTCGCAAGAGGGTATTTCAGTTGACCCTGCAAAAGTAGAAGCTATGACTAATTGGAAGAGGCCAGAAAATCCCACCGAGGTCCGCAGCTTTCTAGGACTGGCTGGCTATTATCGACGTTTTATCAAGGACTTTTCCAAACTAGCCGGTCCTCTAACCGACTTGATGAAGAAACATGGGCGATTCATTTGGAATGCCCGAAGCGAGACAAGTTTTCAAGAGTTAAAGAAAAGATTGACCATGGCTCCAGTACTAGTTTTACCTAACGGAGGTGACGGATTTGTTGTGTATACCGATGCGTCGCAGGAAGGTCTACGATGTGTGCTAATGCAGAACTGTAATGTGATATCTTTTGCCTCAAGAAAGTTAAAACCCCATGAGCAGAACTATCCAACCCATGATCTGGAGTTAGCCGCAGTTGTTTTCGCTCTTAAAAAGTGGAGGCACTACCTATATGGAGTAACCTTCGAGGTTTACTCCGATCACAAAAGCCTGAGGTACCTCTTCTCACAGAAGGAATTAAACATGAGGCAGCGACTGTGGATGGAATTTCTGGAGGATTACGACTGTACCGTCAACTACCATCCAGGAAAGGCGAACGTAGTGACCGATGCTTTGAGTCGCAAGGTGCAAGTAGCAGGGTTAATGATCAAAGAATGGAATATGCTAGCCTCAGTGTGCGAGTGGAAACCCTGCCTTAGGAGCCAAAATGTGATTTTTTGCAATATTAAAGTGACTTCCATCTTATTGGAACGGATTAAAGAAGTGCAAAAAGAGGATTTGATGGTGCAGAAGTGGGGAGGGAAAGTGGAAAAAAGAGAAACGATTGACTTCAATTTCAGTCCTGAAAGTATTTTAAAATATCGGAACCGAATAGTGGTGCCGAAGGATGAATCGTTGAAAACGGAGATTCTAGAGGAAGCCCATCGGTCCAAGTATACAATCCATCCGGGTAGTAGCAAGATGTATCAGGACCTGAAAGGAACCTATTGGTGGGATAATATGAAAAAGAAAATCGCTCTATACGTGCAAAAATGTCTCATTTGCCAACAGGTTAAAGCGGAGCATCAAAAACCATCGGGCTTGTTACATCCCCTTGAGATACCCGAGTGGAAGTGGGAAAACATCACCATGGATTTCGTCTCAGGTTTGCCGCGAACGCAAAGAGGGCACGATGCCGTTTGGGTGATCGTCGATCGATTAACTAAGTCGACCCATTTCCTGCCGGTAAACATGAAGTATTCCATGGACAAGTTGGCCCAGTTGTACATGGACGAGATTGTAAAGCTACACGGTGTTCCAGTCAGTATCGTCTCCGATCGAAATCCACGTTTCGTATCTCGATTTTGGCAGAAATTCCAACAAACTCTAGGAACGAAACTCAACTTGAGCACGACCTATCACCCTCAGACGGATGGACAATTGGAGCGAACAATCCAAACTCTCGAGGACATGCTACGGACTTGCATTCTGGATTTTGGAGGCAACTGGGGTCAACACATGACCTTAGTAGAGTTTGCGTACAACAATAGTTACCATTCGTCGATTCAAATGGCTCCATACGAGACACTATATGGACGAAAATACCGATCACCGATCTACTGGGACGAAATTGGCGAGAAAAAGGCGCTAGATCCAGCAACTATTCCATGGATGGAAGAGGCTCGAGAAAAGGTCAAGTTGATACGGCAACGACTCCCAACGGCTCAAAGCCGACAAAAGAGTTACGCCGACAACCGAAGAAAAGACTTAGAGTTCGAAGTTGGAGACCGTGTTTTCCTCAAGGTTACACCATTACGGAGTGTCACGGCGGGTAGAGGAAAGAAATTGCAACCGAGGTTCGTCGGACCTTACAAGATCCTGCAGAGGATAGGCGCGGTAGCATATAGACTAGAGCTGCCGTCAAGTCTCTCGAGAATTCACGACGTCTTCCACGTCTTGATGCTCAAGAAATACTATCCCGACCCCTCCCATATCTTACAACCAGAGGAGATCGACGTAGACGAATCGCTTGCTTACGAAGAGAAACCTGTCCAAGTGCTGGACCGGAAAGTCAAAGAGCTCAGAAACAAGCAGATTCCGTTAGTAAAGATACTATGGAGAAACCATGGGATAGAGGAAGCTACCTGGGAAGTGGAAGAAGAAATGCGAAAGAAATACCCTAACCTTTTCGTGAGTTGAGGTGAGAAATTTCGAGGACGAAATTCTTTTAAGGGGGAGAGAGTGTGAGAACCCGTAATTTTTCCCATTTTCTAGGTTTTATTATCTTTCATGGCTTGTTTTCTGCATTTTCGTGATTAGAAAAAATTCTAGATACTTTTAAGGAGCAGATATAGTTTTTAGATGATTTTTCTAGTATCGAATAGGTTTTGAGAAATTAAGAGCGTATACCGGACGTGGGACCCACTAGTGCGAAAAGTTCGCAAAAATTCGACCAACTAGGTTAAGTTTTGGATACTGCAATTAATTTACCGAGTGTTAAGAGATAAGTAGAGGTTGCAATTTGGATTGGTGTGAGAAGAAACAAAGTGATAGACTTGTATTAAATAAGTGACAAGTGTCACCATTTGGTTGGATGGAATTGTAATACCACTATTCATTTTCTTACCAACTGACCAAATAAATAAAAAAAAACTACCAAAAATTCACCATTTTCTCCTTCATCTTGGCCGACCTCCTTAAGCAACAAAAGAAAGAAAACTCTTCAAGTTTTTGGCTTCAATCTTGCTCCAATCTACCACATCAACCAATGAATCTAGTTTTTGCTCCATAAAAACACTTAAGGGAGTGATAGTGAGTTGTTTTGTGGAGTTGCTTGGAAAGCTAAGAGGACTAGTTGCTCTCTTTCTTGTCTTGTTAAGGTAAGTTGAGAAGGACCCCTCTCCTTCCTTCAATGATGTTTAATCCATGATTAGTGGTAGTATAAGATGCAATTTTATGGTTTATATCTTGATTTTTGGTTGAATTGGTGAACTTTTGTAATTATTGGGGATTTTTCTGTTTTCATATGAATATGATTATGTGGTTATGTATGATGATTGGAAATGGTATTTAAGGAAGCTAGAAGGTGGAAAAAGTGGTAAATTGCAAGCAATTTCTGTTTTGGAAGAAAACTGGAAAATTAGGGTTCTTGGAAATTACATTCCGCCCGGCTTTGTAGCTCATAGTTAGAGGCCGAATTGGCCTTGGGTTAAAACATAAAAGTTGTAGGGAATGATATTTTAGAGGTGCCTACAAAATTTCAGGTCAATCGGAGTAGCATAGCTTGAGAAAAGATGGAATTACCCTTGCTGCCCTGGTTTTACCCGAATTTGGGAATTGCTTCTGTAATTGATTATTTTGGCTAGGAATGCTTCCGCATTGGTTGTTTAGGTCTTCTTATGAAATGTAGCCCTGTTTCTTAGCTTTCATATGGCTTTGGAATTTATAGATTTGGACTTAGGTAGGCTGATTTATGATGTTTGTACTAGAATGCGTTCAGTGAATCTGTTTTTGCGGTTCTGGTGTAGTAGATTGCTTTTTTGACCTGGTTACACTCGAAAATGGGTTGAGTGACCTTCTACAATATTGTAGCCCTATCTCTTAGCTTCGAAACAGTGGATCTTGGACCTTCATCCGATAATCGTAGTGTCTTTGGTGCCATTACCGCAAAATGACGTCAAAAACTGTTTTTTTCAGGGTTAAAGCTAGTTCCATTTCCGGATTTTTCTGGTTTCCTCTATTGCTTGTGTGTGCTTATGGAACCCTATTTTGGTGATATTTGGCTTTGGTTTATGACTCATTATCGAGTCTCATTGTACTTGTTTGCGTGTTTTAGGGCGTGACGGTGGTTCACGACGTTCCTTTGACGGATGTGCAGGAAATATCACTTTCAAGCTTGGTGAGTGTACTACTCACTTGTGTGTTACTATATGGCTTTGATACTTGAACTTGATGAGTTAAATGTTTATTGTACCATTGCTATTGATTGAAGTGAGGGTGTACTTTATCACTCTCACTTATTTCTCATGTTATTGGAATGTTACATGAAATGAAAGTACATGACTTGGTGTCGTTTGGACGAGTATCCAACGACCATGATGGTTATCATTGAGCTCAACCCCATTGGTAGTTGATTGAATCGAGCCGGCGAGGGCTTGGTCGTGACAATTAATGAGCCTTGGGGAAATGTTATATGGAATCGTGTAGTATGAGAGACTCTCGATTCCGGTATACTCGAGTAATACCTCAGTGCAAGTGTTTGGAGTTCGGGCCCGGTAGGGGAATGTTATGTGGAAGGAATGGAAGTAAAGTGAAGTCTACGGTTGGTTACTTTTAAACATTGACGGAGAGTCAATGAGATCCGATCAAGAATGCAAACGAGGAAAATGGCTCTTGAGAGCCGCCCGTATCCTTTTATCATCATTATTGATGTGTGTCTTTATTTATTTTTGATGAATTGGACTGAAAAGCTTGATGCATCTATGAACTTGGTTGCTTGAGTAGTATTATCTCACTGGGCAATTAGCTCACTCTATTCCTTTTGTTTTCCTTACAGGAAAATAAATACTTTTGGACTGCAATTGATATTTGGTTGCCGAATTGAGCTAGTTGGACATATCTTTTGTATAGCTCATTTATTGAAACCCTAAATGAACTTTTGGGACCGTTTCTCTTTTGATTTGGCAAACCAGACATGTATCCACTTTTGAATACTTTTGTATGCCATTTTGGCTTGTAAATGCTAAATTTCAAGATGTGAATGTTTGCTTGATATTTGGTTGGGTTCTGACGGGTCGGTTACTATTCATGGCTGACTCCGATTTCGATTTTTTTATTTTGCTCTTTTGACTTGTTTACGCGTTGTATGTTCCAGAAAGTATTAGCTCGCTCTATACTGAACCGTTAGTCCTGGCGAGAGCTGGGCAGGCAGTCCGCTAACCCCTTTGGTTCGCCTTAGGGGAAGGTGGGGCTGTCACATTATTTCTCACCTAAAAGTCACTCTTAAGCACCAAATTTGCTCCTCGCTTCGTACCGGATAATTACACTACGGATATACGTGAAAACCCTAACTTGCTCCAACCTGAAAACGAAAAGTGAAACCCTACTTTCTAGGTTCATTTGCACTTATTGTGGGATGATTGGGTAGTAGGCTATAATAAATGAATAATTTCCAAATAAAAGGGCATTTTTTAGAAAAACATAAGGAATTTGCAAGTCCTCACAAATTCAGCCTCCATCATGGTCAATCAAAACCGGGTAGAACAGAACAATGAAGAATCTAATTCTAGAATTTGAACTTTTCCACTAGAAATTCATATCCAACAAGTACTTTATCATCAAAACCATCCAAGTAACTATGGTTTTTTTTTAATTAGAATTTAGGGTTTCTAGTCTTTAAAACAAAACAATGTCTTAAAATAAAACAAAGAAATCGTAATATCCTTTTTGAGACTAGACAACAAGACTATCGTAAAAGTTGGGGTATCACACATGATCTTTTTCCTTGTTAATTTCTCTTTTTCCCCATTTTTCTCTTCCTTATTCCCACAAGATACACCAAAGTTAGGATCCTTCGAGTGTTTGCCACTACTAAGGATAGTGGCGTTAACTTGCTTTCTAGAGTTGAACTTGGGTCCACTAAACAATAACTCTCTCGGATTTCTAAGATTGAAAGAGCTAGCAATTTGGCCAATTTAGACCTCCACATTCCTATACATGGTAATAAGTTGGTCCAATCTCTATTCTACTCTCTCAAAATCTCAGATGTGGCTTTAGCTAACTGGTCAATGTTGCTACTAGTTGTGTTAGCTAATTTCTCTATAGCCAATTTTCAAGCAGGTTAGGTCTTCATAGGTGGTTGTTTATGTTGAAAACCTAGCGGATTTGGAGGCCTTTGTTGACTCCCTTGTTCTTGCCATCCAAAATTGAGATAATTTCGTCACCCCGAATTGTAGGTATTAGAATATGAATTATTTTGAGATGGATGATCATAATTGTTCACAAATTGAACCTGCTCAATGCTTGTACAAGTAGATACATCATGATCACCACCACACATAGTACAACATGCAATACTCAATTTGGAATGGGAACTAGAACTAGCAATAACATGCTTATTAAGCATTTTCACCACATTATCCAATTTTACACCCAACAAGTTGATAGAATCTAACTCATACATATCGGCGGGTCTCCTTGTATTACCTTACTCATTGGTCTATTTGTAACAGTCCCACTTTCCCCTAAGGCGAACCAAAGGGGTTAGCGGACTGCCTGCCCAGCTCTCGCCAGGACTAACGGTGCGGTATAAAGCGATCTATCACGTTCGGAAACTTATAAAGCGCGCAAACAAGGTACAAGGGCAAAATAACCCAAAATAAAAGAAATAAAATCCAGAGTCGGCCATGAATAGTAACCGACCCGTCCGAAACCCAACCAAACATCGGAATACATATACAACATAACATTAACCATTTACAAGCCACAATGGCATTTAAAAGTGATACAAAAGTCACTACATATGTGGGTCGCCAAAACAAAAGTGAAAACGGCCCTAATGATACATTTAGGGTCCCATTTTATATACAATACAAAAGAGGCATTCATCTAGTTCATTCGGCAACCATTTAACAAAATTCACTCCAAAAGAGTCATATTCCTGTAAGGAAAACAAATGGAACGGAGTGAGCTAAAGCTCAGTGAGTTACCATCACCAAAGCATCTAAAATCACATAAGAATAACCTTTCAATTCAAGTATGCAAATAAGAAGTAAATCAAATCAGTGAAAGGATACGGACGGCTCTCAAGAGCCCATTTCCACGCTTATTTCTTGATCCAACCTCATTGACCCTCCGTCAATGTTAAAAGTAACCATCCGTAGACATCACTTACATCCAACCGTCCAACTATCATACCCCAACCGGGCCCGCACTCCAGTCAGTCATTTTGGTAATACTCGAGTATACCGGAATCAAGAGTCTCATTACTACAAGATTCCCCAGTACAGTCCCCGTGGCATGACAATTTTCACGACCAAGCCCTCGCCGGCTCGATCCAATTGACTACCAAACGGGGTTGAGCTCAGTGATACAGTAAAGCCGTTGGACATTCGTCCAAACGACACCAAATCAGTTTTCCATGAATGGAATTCAGTATCTCATATAACAAGTGCAGTATTTCAGTAAAACAGTGAGCAGTCATGAATGGAATCACAAGGGGGTGAGGGCGGTCAAGTACACCCTCACCTCAATCACTTCCAATAGCCAAATAAACTTTCAAGGCATCAATTTCACATATAACAAAGCCACATTGTAACATTTAAGTGAGTAGTATACTCACCAATTCAGTTAAGTGCTATTTCATGCACTTACGTCAGGAGAATGTCGTGAACCACCGTCACGCCCTAGAACACGTAAACAAGTACAATGAGACTCGATAACGAGTCATAAAACAATGCCAATCACAACCCCAATAGGGTTTTACAAACATATACAAGCATTATAGCAAACCAGAAAATCAGGACATGTCACTCATTTGTTCCAACAACAAAACAGTTTTGACCTCCTAATGCGGTAATGGCACAAAATGCGCTACGCTTATCGGATTAGGGTGTAAGACCCACCATCTCGAAGCTAAAAGACAGGGCTACAACAATGTAGAAGGCCACTCAGTCCAAATCTCAGCACAACTAGGTCAAAAATGCAGAATACCACAACCTGAACCGTAATTGCAGGTTTACAAATCACACAAAACTGTAATCAGTCTATCTCAGTCTATACAGGTCCAAATGCATTGATTGCAAAGGCATATGGTAGCTAAGACATCCAGATACATTTCATCAGAAGACACCAACAACAAAATCCAAACCAATTCCAGTCAAAACAGACGATTACAATCACAGTTCGCACATTCTGATCACCCAGAACAGCAACAGTAAAAACGACATATCTCATTCTACACTACTCCAAATGACCTGAAATTTTGTAGGCACCTCTAAAATGTCATTCCCTACAACTTTCATGTTTTGAGATAAGGCCAATTCGGCCTCTATCTATGACCTAAAATTTCGGACAGAATGTAGCTTCAAGAACCCTAATTTTCCAGAATTTCATCCAAACCCAAAATTGGTTGCAATTGTCAACAATTCACACCTACTAGAGTCATTTGAAACCATTACCATTCATCATACAAGGTGACAACATCCCATTCATATTAAACCAGCAAATTCATCATAAAATGGAAAACTTCACCAAAACTCTTCAAATCAAGAAATAAATCATATATTCCATCACTCAAGCTACTTCTAAGCATAACATAAACATCATTAGGTGTAGTAGAGTGTTCTAGCATCACTTACCAAGTAACAAGAGAGATAGGGATTGTGGACACCTTAGCTCTTCAAAACAACTTCACTAGACCACTCACTATCACTAAAAGGAAAGATTTTATGGAGTAAAATGGATGTAAGCTAATGTTTTTGGGTGATTTGCACCAAGTAGAAGCTTGAAAGTTGATGGAATTCTCTTCCTTTTGGAGCTTGAGAGGGCCGGCTATGGTGAAGAAAGAATGAGGAAATTTTAATGAATTTTGAAGATATTTAACCTTTGGTCAAAAAAGTCAAAAATGTGAATAGTAAACCATAAAGTCCAACCAACCACCAAGTGACACGTGGCACTCATTAATGCATGTCAATCCTTTCTTTTCTCTCTCACATCAATCATTTCACACACTCTACTTATCTCTTAACACCCGATAAATTGTACACAGTATCCGAAACTTGGCCGAATTTTTCCGAACTTTTCGCACTAGTGGGTCCCACGTCCACTATATATTCTTAATTTTCTAAAAACTCTCCAATACTAGAAAAATTATCTAAAAACTATAATTGCTCATAAAATCCACTAAGAAAATATTTCTAAGCCAGAAAATGCGGAAAACATGCAATTAAGGGAACTAAAACCCTCGGAAATGATTAGGGTTTTTACGGGTTCTCACACTATTGGTAATTATTCACTGCCATTTCCTCTATTAGATGTTGAGCTTCCTCAGCCAACTTACCGATGAAAGCTCCACTAGCTGCTGCATTTACATGAGTCTTCGTCGGATAGGTGAGTCCATTGTAGAATGTTTGGACTATGAACCAATTGGTTAAATCATGTTAAGGATATTTTCATTGTAACTCCCAATAGTGCTCCCAAGCCTTATACAATGTCTATCCTTCCTGTTGACAAAAACTAATTATATCTATTCAAAATTTAGTAGTCTTGCCAGAAGGAAAGAACTGATTGAGAAAAGCTTTAGATAAATCAGCCCAAATGGTAAAGGTATTAGGAGAATGTGATTGTAACCAAATCTTGGCCTTGTCTCTTAATGAGAATGGGAACAATCTAACCCGAATTGCATCATCACTTACACTATTAAGCTTAATTGTGTCACAAATTTCTAAAAATATAGACATATGAAAATTCGGGTCTTCAATTGCATTACCTCCAGATTGAGATTTATATAAGAGATAGTTTAATTTCAAAATTATTAGTAATTATCGTAGGTCTCACTATGCTTGTTTGCAATCCATCAATTTCGGGTAATGCGAAGTCCCGCAAAGCTCTTCCATTCGCCTCCAACATAAGTTCAATTTGTAGATGTTCAATTGTTATTTCTTCTTCATCTTGAGTCTCCACAGTCTCTTATAGTGCTTGCCTTTGTTGCCTCCTTAAAGTCCTTTCAATTTTGGGATCTAATGGAACAGTGACTCTTAAAACTCTTTGCATACACCACAAGAAATCACAATAAAAACATTTACCAAAACTCACTAAATTAATTTAAACTATTCTATCTACAAAATCTAAATATATTCACAATATAACACAATGTTTAGACTAATAAGGATTGTTTTAGTCCTAATATTTTCGTGGTTCTCCGGCAACGGTGCCAAAAACTTGACGAGATTTACACTGCACTCTAATTTTAAACCTAATTCTCTCGTTAACCGCAAGTGTATGAGTCGTGTATTGTAGTACAAAGGAAATAAGGCTGAATCCCACATGAACCACTTTTGAAGTACTAAGGCTTAATCACACTCTTTATTATCTAAACTACTCAATAATCAATCGAAATTAAGCAACAACAATTGTAGACACCAAATTTTTGGTGTAATTTCATTTTTAGTTTTTTATTTGTCGTGTTCGTTTTTTAGTTTTAGTTTCTAGTTTTATTTTTATTTTTAAGTTTTATCATAGAATTTCTTGGAAAAAGGGAAAGAGAAAAAGAAAAAGCATTCAAAAAAATATGATTTAGTCATTTGTAATTTAAATTCAATGCTTTCTTGAAAGTGAAAAAAAGAAAAAAGTGAAAAATGATGAAAAATGAAAAATGAAAGAAAAAGATTGAAAATGGCAATTTTGTTGTTTTAGTTTGTTTATTTTGATGTAAAATTGTTGTTTTTTTTTATTACTTAGTTTTTATTATCAATTTTGTTTTAATTAATTTCACAAAAAAAAAAAGATACGCTATTTGCAGCTGCGTATTGTCGCAGCTTGCAAGAGAGGACCTGGGCAGCTCCTTTAGCTGCAATTTAGAGGAAATGGCTGGGGGTTTTAGGGTTGAGTGCCTCATATAAATAGAATAGGAAAACAGCAGCCGAAAAGGGGGGAAAAGATGGAAACACAGCAAAAGAAAAGGAAAGGCGGAGGTGACGGCTGAGAAAGGGAGAAAGGGAGAGAGTGTTTATGCTTGGAAAGGAAGAGAGAGTTTCGATAGGGTTCAGGCTAAACAAAACAGAGGGGCACGGCTAAAAATTTAGAGGGAGTTTTATAGGAGGGAGTGACGGCTACAAATAGAAAGAGTGAGAGAAAACTGAAAGGAGGAGCTGGAGTTGCGGCTGCATCTGGAAAAGAGAAGTTATAGGAGGAAGACCGACGAAAGGAAGAAACTAGGAGGCTTGTTTTCCAGAAGTTCCATAGAAGATTGACGCCGGCTCATTTCTTTTGGCTTCAGCCTTGTCAAAAATCTTTATCAGGTAATCCATTGAACTAAAGGTTGCACCTTTGGTCCTCCTCTGTGTGCGTGGGTTTGGTTTGAGAATTCTTGGGATTCCAAAATACAAGATTCAATCTTGATTGTTGCCTTGGGTTGGACACTTGGTACTTGTTCGGACTTTTGGCATGAAACCCAGAAATTGTAGTCTAGACAACTAGAAATTCTGCTAGGAAGATGCATGAACCGACATCTCTTTTGCCGCCGATTTGTTGGGCTTGTTCCATAGCTTTATCATGTTTACTTTTGATGCTTCTTTTGTCATTGCCCCTGTCCTCTGTCTTGTGTAGTTGAAGCGTTAGTTTGGAGTAGAAATATATGATGCATGATGAGTTGCTTTCTTAGATGTTGTAACTTAATGTTTTTTCAAAAAAATGAAATGAAGTTTCTTGCTGCATTTTAGTAGTGGTTCTCGTTGGTTTGGCCTGGTTTCTCCCTAGTTTGATCAATGAATGAGGATTATGTGGGTTTGGGCTGATGAAATAGCAAGTTGTTAGAGTTTTATACAGACCCAATCACACGACAAGAGCTGCGTAGTTCACAGCAGAAATTCTGCTACATTTTATCAATTCGGCTAGACTGCATTGTCCTTCTTTTTTGCCGTTGTTTGTTTTGAACTACCAGGGCTATGTTTGTTCAGTTTAGGGAGTGTCCAGACTTGTGTTACTTTGCATGTATACCCATGAATTGGGTAAGGAAGACATGAAACTGTTAGCTGCAGAATTTGCAGCAAAGCAAAGATTGCTGCAACCTGTTTTGTTTTCTTTTCTTTTCCGCAAACACTCACAAGCTTTGGTCACCTTAATTTGAAGGTTTTGGTGTGAAAAGAGGCAGTGTTTAGTTTAGTGTTGAGTTTTGCATGGTTGGGCCCAAAAACAATTGAGCTATGGTCGAATGTTTGCTGAAAATGAAAAGTCAGAATTGCCGAATCCTTTGCCTAGAATTTTCCAGCCTTTGCATGATTTTTCTTCTATGTTTTGGTTTGTTTGAATGTTGAAATGGTTGTTATGATGCTTAGATTGGTTTTGGGTGTTTGGGTCTAAACATACTTGAGTTGGAATTGAATGCTTGCTGGCCACATAGACAATAGGTAGCTGGATCGTTTTGCATGAAAGTTTCCAAGAAATTTGCATCAGTTTTTGTTATGTTTTTGCTTATTTGCTGTCAAAGTTTCGGGCCTTGTGGTTTAGTTCCACACTATGATTTTGGTTAACATTTTCTGTTTTTGAACAAAGCTATCCTTTGGGTCTGAAATCTGCATTTGGAAATGAAAGTCACAACTAGTTTTGTTGCCAAAAGATTCCACCCTTTGCCAAAGCTTCCAAATTGCAGCAATCTTCTTCCATCTTGCATAAAGGTTTCATAAGTGTTTGTACAATTTCCTTCCATGTTTTGCTTGTTAGATGTGGAACTTGTTTGTTTTGTTGCTTAATCCAAAGTTTGGATAGATGAAAGGATTAGTCAAAGCTGCTTAGAATTTGTGTATGAGATGGAAATGCAGCCAGCGATTGTTTTAACTTCAAGATGATGTTCATTGCAGAAAATTTTGTTTCCTACGTATGCATGCATGCAAATACTTCTGAATTTAGCATTTTGACCCCCCAAGTCTCCCTTCATTTCACTATGACCCAATCAATTAAATAATTTCATCAATTTTGTCCTTGGTAATTTTAATTTGTGCAACTTCATTGCTTGTTTGCTTCAATTAACTACCATGCTTTGTCAATTGCACTTAAGTCACGACTTTAGGGGCTTTATGACCAAGTGAGCTTGTGTTTGCCTATTTTTCCAAATAAATTGGTACCTTGACCATTTCTTTTATTTTGGAGGATAAATAAATGATTTCACTCCATTTAGGACATCAACTCAAGAGAGGTATAACTTCTTTTATCTTTTTTGTCTCTCCTACGTGTTATATGAATATGCATGTCTACTTTGCTTTCCTTGCCTTTACTTAATTCCTTGCGTTTATTTCATTTACTTTTGCTTTTTATTTAAGTTATTCATTATGGGGTATGTGTACACCTCTTGGCTTGTAATAGATAGGGCCTGGCGAGCATTTTGTCCATTTTTCCCTTCCCCTTTTGTTTTAGTTAGCAAATGTAATAGGTTCATTGCTTGTTTTTGTTGCTACGTGTTTAATCGCTTTATTAGGCTCTTGCATCTAGTCGAGCATGCTAAATGTTACGTGCTACGTGTTTATGTGTATTTGGTATGTCTACTTGCTTTCCATAGTGTGGATGAATGGAATGGATGAATGTACGTCACCACACTAGTCCAACGCTAGTTGTGGCTTCTTTTATCGTTTCCACTAGTCTAATGCTAGTAGGAATTCATAGAAAGGGCTAGTCCAACGGTAGACCCAATAGGATTTTTCCTTTGTTTTTCATTAATGCATTATTTGCCTGTTCACTACATATCATGCATTTTTCCTTAGTTTTATCATTGGGCATGCTCCTCAATTCCCCTTTCCCTTCATTTTAGGCCTCTTGCATCTCATGCTAGTTATAGGGTCCATTTTGTTTGAGAGTCCCCTTAAATATGGGATATAGACGAGTGTGGCTTTTGCCAAGCCTTAGCATGCTTGTATTCCCTCTATCAAAGGGAAAATTAAGTCACAAAGTTAGGACTCCCCGTTCCCATCTTGATGCATTCCTATAGGATTCATGCATTTTTCATTCACGATCACATACACTTACTTTATATTCTCTCTCTTTTTCTGCATTCTCACTTCACACTACTTTTACACGTTTTCATTCAACTACTCACACTCTATACCATATCACTCGCACACATGCACTTTATGTTATTTCCACATCATCATTCTTTACTCACCTTACCTTGTAAGTACATTTGCACACCTCCACTTACATCCTATTATTTTTATCACTTTTCTCACTTCACACAAACTCACATTTTCACATGACATGCATTCCACTCATTTTTACGTCATTTAGGATTATGTGTGACCTCTCCAAAGGATCATTATTGGGCTTCACAATTAATGTGATTGGCACCACTCAACCTTTGAAGAGAAATTTCCCCTATGTCCCCCTAGGTCTAGGTTGCATTCATATAGTCATATCCAACATGCGATACATACCTTGGGTAGAAAAAATTAGGAAAGGTGGGGCTAAATCACGCAACTAGCCTTGGCTAGGTCGAAGGAGTGCCTTGGATTTTTATCCTTGCCTTCCCCTTCGTCAAATGTGACCCCCGTTCCCTCTTTTGGTTACGTAGACCCAAAAGTTCTCTAAAAGGGTTTATTTACTTTTCAAAAACAAAAATCATTTTTGGGTGACTTGGTACACTCTAACTCTATACCAAGTGGCGACTCCATTTTTGATACAAAAAACCCTTTTTGAACTTTATATGGCCAAACCGTCGCATTATTAAGTCCCATGGCCTTTATTTTCATTTTGCACACGTTCACACACACTCACACACCACACATCATCAAAAAAGTGGGGCGCGACAACAATGATAAGACAATTTAAAGGTTAACAAACAAATTTGGATTAACTCAAATAACACAAGTGTCCTAAGGATTAGAATCCACTAATCATGCTCAATCATGGAAGAAATAATCAAGTAATGCTACTTTTCTTGTCTTGCTAGGGATGAATTTCTCTAAGACAATCGGAACTCGCATTTGTCGATGAACCGGAATTAGCTAATACCTAAGTTTCCTTACTATAGTGGTGAAATCTCAAGCATCGACTCTATCAAGCACAAGAAATATCATACACATCCACCTAAGTGCACCACTACTTTCATGTGCCTACTCCTTAAGTTCTACTCATTCATTTTCTATCATTATCAACTATTTTCATAGATTAAAAATATCTGAAATGGCTTGCAAATGGTGATCAAGCATTCACAAGTGTTAAAGTATGAACAAGTCAACAAGCAAGTACAAGATATAGCAATAATCAGTTAGATCTAGCCATAATCAAAGTATAAATAGCTTCATCTACCCTTGAACAAGAAGATCTAGTTACACATAGTGTATTTCACAATAAAACTCATAACTTCTATGAAACCAAACATCTTTCCAGCAAATAAAGAGAAAAGGGAGGAAGAGTTGCTCATTCAGATGAAAAAATGAGATCTTCCAGTTTCATCAACTTCATAGCCATCCAAATATTTGATTACATCAAGTGTCCTTCAAGTTTCTCCAAGAAAATAAGAAAAGTAGACTAAAAACTAAAACTAGAGAGAAACCCTATTTTCTTTCTTCTAACTTCTTTTTTTTTCCCCTCTCTTTGATTCCCCCTTTTTACTTATACTCCTTGTTTCCTTTACATTTTCTTCCCAAAAAGCTTTTAATTGGAATCTCCAATATTTTTTCTTCAAGTGTACAAGATGCTTTGCTAGCTTTCCAACTGAAATTCATTGTGAAACAAGAGTCAAAAAGCGGGTGTGAAATATGCACAAGTTGTTCTACAAATTGCAAAAGAGTGAGGTAGATCCGAAGCCTAGAATCCTAGGGATAACAAGATAATTTGAGCTCGAATCTAAGGTTTCTTCAATTTTTTTGCTTGTTTTGCAAGCAAGATCTGAGGTCTCTCTTATAGGAATCCGAGCTCAGATCTCTCACCCTTAGATCTGTTCATCCAACTTCTTAGGCGAGGTCTCAAATCTGAGGGCAGTGAGATGGATCCGAATTCGGATCTTGCTCCCCTAATTATGCTTCAATTTTCTTCCTTTTTCGCATGACTTTCTCTTTTTGTTTCACTTTTGTGTTATCCTCCAAGAAGTACATTACATCTTCTTCAACTCCAACGAGTGTTTCATGCACCAATAACCTACAAACACCACGCATTTATGCATTAATCCACTTTTTTTGCACGTTTAGTTCACTAAGCAACATTTGAGGAAACTTTCACCAAAAAGGGCTTAAAAATGGCTACAAACCCTTAAAAACATGCCAAAAGCTTGCATGTAACCATATGAAACACGTGCGAAATATTCACTTACCAGGCATGTTTCTTAAGAGCAATTTTTCAAGTTGGGTGTGACTCAATTGATGCTTGTTTTGGTGGAACACCTAGTGGATTAATAGGCCTTTGTGAATTTGGTTGATCCCTCCATCCTAAATTGGGATGATTTTTTTAGTCGGGGTTGTAAGTATTGAAATAAGGGTTATATAGAGGTGAATTATTGTAGTTGTCAGCATATTGAACTTACACAATATTAAAACAATTAATATGATCATGATTTTCACCACAAATAAAACAACATACAACACTTACATTGGAATTTGCATCAATTGCCTTTTGTCTACTAAGCAGTTAACCACATTATTTAATTAAGCACTTAATATATTGAAGGTATATATGTCCATCTAGACTTCTAAAGTCACCTCTTTTCATTAATCCATTGGTAATTATTTGAAACCATTTCTTCTATCAACTTTTGTACATCCTCAGGTGACTTTCCCATAAGTGCTCCTTTAGCAGTGGAATCTATGGTGATCTTGGTTGGGAATGTAAGATCATTATAGAACGTTTGAACAATCAACCACTCCAGGAAGCCATGGTGTGGGCATCTCCTTTGAAGGTCTTTGAATCTTTCCCAAGTTTCATATAATGACTCTCCTTCATGTTGATTAAAACCTATAATATTCATATGAAGTTTAACCATTTTACTGAGTAAAAAAATATTTATTTAAGAATACTTTAGACAATTCACTCCATGTAGTAAAAGTATTGGGTGGATATGAATTTAACCATATTTTTGCCTTTTTACAAAGTGAAAATGGAAATAATTTAAGTTTAATTGCATCAACACTTACTCGATTTACTTTACTTATATCATAAAGGTTCATGAAATTGGCTAGATGAGTATTTGGATCATCCATTACATTGTCACTAAATTGGTTTTGTTGGACCATTTCAATGAGAGCAGGCTTGATGTCAAATTTGTTTGCATTTATGGCCAGCTTAATATGCTTGTTTGTGTTCCAGATTCATCTAGCAAGGCTAGTCTCTTAGAGTTCTTGGTTTTTGACCCTCTATTTGGTTTATTTCTGATTCACCTACACTCTCCACCTTTGTTTGCTCCTATTGGGCACATTTTCTTCCTCTTTAAACCGTGTTTGATATTGAAGATAAATATTATCTTAGTGAAAGAATATGTGTCCTACAAATATCAAAGTAAAACAAATTAATAAAGATAATGGATAATATATAAAATAGCAAATAAAAACAAGATAAATAATATATAGATTAATAATTCTTATTTTAACCATAATGTTGCGCCTAGTCCCTAATAATGTCACCAAAAATTGATCGCTAGTTAGGATTCAAAATTTTACCTAACTACAATATTCGCAATTATACGGGTCAACAAGTATAAGGTATTAGGATCGATCCACAGGAACTAAGGAAAGCATTAAGGGTATGTTTACTAACTTTATTATTTGGACAATTAATAAACCAAGTTAAAATGTACCACAATTTAAGCTAAAATTAAGAAAATAAGATTGCTCAAAAGTCAAGATATTTCCTAGGGTTAAGAATCCCTTGTTGTCCCAAGGATAGAAACTAATTAGGATGACCAAGCTATTGTTACCATGAATTACCAAGGAAATAACTCCCTAATGCATGCCTTGGCTTTCGCCAATGAACATGACATTGTTAGAAATTATTTTCGCCAATTCTTCAACTACTTGTGCCCTTCCTTAACTTACTTTCATAGAGAAAAGGCTAGACACAAGTTAAGTATGTTCAATGAAGTTATTGCATGAAAATCCACCCAACCTTATTCCCTACTTTCATGAGAATAAAGTTAGAGTCTAAGATCCAAGATCTACATGTAGGCAACTTTCATTGCTCATACAAATATCAAATCGTTCATAGTTGGTAGTCAAACAACTATAAAGAACTAACACAAGTTCTTAAACTAACTGTGACGACACCACCTCCCCCTAGGGCGTACCCCAGGGTTTAGCGGTCCGCCTGCCCAGCTCTCGCCAGGACTCACTTACTCACTTTAAATAAAATAGGTTACAACCTCAAGAGTAAAGGAAATAACAGTTCCCAAACTTAGAACGTACATGTGCATTCATTTCTATTCCAAACATTCATACAATCCCAATTATAAATAAAAGATATGAATCCCAGATGCATTCAACCCTAACTGAGCACTAGCGTGAGTACAATTGCAAAATTTTCATCCCAGTCTCACACCCTCGCTCGTATTCCCTGTAAGGAAAACAAATTTAACAGAATAGGGTGAGCTAAAGCTCAGTGAGGTTTCAAATAACAAGTTGACCATTATTTAAAAGTGCACGTATCAAGTAGCAAAGTTGCAACCATAATAAGTTCATAAAAGTGAGCAATAACACTTCAAGTAGCACATCTCAAAATGAGCGAGTGAAAAATTCTTTTTCTAAAAGAAACAATAACACTACGAATAACAATCAAAGTGTAAGGATACAGATGACTCTCAGGAGCCAAATTCCCAGTGTTTCACCAGAGTTTGATCTAGTATTAGTTGACACTCCGTCAACTTTCAAGTAAAGTAACCAATCTAGTAGTGCTTCGCTTCACACCAATCCGTCCACCATTCAACCCCCTTACCGGGCCCAAACACCAACTAAATACTGGTGGTAGTACTCGAGCATACCGATTAGTCGAGAAGATAACACTCCACTCAACAACACTAGATACCCATGGTTCGTTATCTAATCGACCAAGCCCTTGCCGGCTCAACTCGATTAACTAGCCAGTGGGGTTTGGGTTCCCAAGTAGTCACTATAGTCGATGACCAATCGACTTAGTCATAAGAAAAATACGGAGACGGGAATGAGAGGTACCTCCCACTCATATCGAGTGTGGTATATACTGCTGCTCAGCACTTGCAAGTCAAGCACAAGTACAAATACAAGTACAAGTCAATGCAAATCAAGTCACTTGTACAAGCATGAATGAGATATCAAGTATTTAGTTGAGTTAGGTCAAGTGCGATAAAGTACACACTTGCCCGACCAAACCAAGCAAATGTTATTCGATCACATTGGTAAATCAAATATCAAGTTCAATCATGTATTTGGAAGCACTCACCAAAGATTTAGTGCTTGTCAAAATCACGCTCAGGTATAACTCATTCGTTGGAGTCCAAATCTGCGATAAAACATCGTTTAAGAGCTTTGAAATTAACTAAGGTTCGAAACTTAGCGTTTTATTTAACGAAAATCAAGTAACTGAAACTCATTTGGGTAATATTCATATTACTTATCACACCCTAGAAAACTCATGCTCGCTCTTTTAGTTTTGGTAAGGAAGCGATTAAAACTTTGGAATTCTCATTTGGGTCAAAAAGACGAGGAAAACGTATTTCTATTGGTTGCTACTTTCATGTTTCCAAAGGTACGAGTTTCAGCCAAATCCTAGCTTATATACCTCTATGAAAGAAGACTTGAATACCCTAGACCCTCAAGTTCATTTCGACCTCAAATCTTCGCTCAATTCATGAGTAATCACGCCTAACCCTCGAGTGAAAATTTGGGTGGCATGCCCTTTGTATTTAGCTATTTTCCAGCCATTTATGGCTTCTTTATTTTCCTCAACTTAGTCCAAATTCAATACATAAGTAAAGCTTAACACAATAGCTCATCAACTAGGCTCAAAATCATCCAATTACAAGATAATATTAGCAATGCAACTATCAAAATCAAAGCTGGAAACTAGTATTAAAGAAGAATAACTAAGTAGCAGGTTTGACACCTTCTAGCATTTTAGTCACAACTGAAGCTACGCTTATCGGATTGGGGTATATTTTATGGAGTTTCAAAGCTAGAACAAAGGGCTACAACTTTCATGAAGACAAGTCAACCCAGTTCACAATTGATCCAGGTCGCATTTGCAGATTACAAAACCAGAATTTCATTGTCAGTCTGGTTGTCAGCACTGGATTCAAATGACACTGACTCAAGCTACAAAATTCCGATTGAGGCATTTTTAGATGCGTTGGAAAGCTAAGCATAGGGCTAAAAATTTTGTGTTTTGACAAAATACTGATTTTGTGACAGCCCCACCTCACCCTAAGGCAAACCAAAGGGTTCGGCGGACCGCCTGTCCAGCTCTCGCCAGGACTACGGAGTCGATTCACACAAACCCAACATAGTACGCGCGATAGGATCCAAAGAAAACGAAAAAAAATTGAAAACCATTTATATTTACATTGGAGTCTTGAACCAATAACATACAGTGCAATCCGTGGTATTCATACTACACAAAATACAATTATCGCTTCGTTTTTCAAAAGAGCAAGTACAAGTAGGGTTTCCAATCATTGAGGAGCTATACCAAATATCTAAACTAGCTCAACTCATGCTTCAAGGTCACAGTTCCAAAAAGTGGTTCCCTGTAAGGAAAACAAAGGTAACAGAAAGGGGTGAGCTTACGCTCAATGAGGTACCAAACATATAAGGGTAAAATCATGGCCTTTCACGTTGAATCAATCAGATACATATACCAGATATAAAGGAAAGCATTTAAACACCATGGTTCAAAGGAAAAGGATACGGGTGGCTCTTAGGAGCCAACTTTCCATTTGCAGTACTTGATCCGAACCCGTTGACTCTCCGTCAACATAAATAGAACTAACATATCCGTAGACCCCACTTTTCACCAATTTCTGTCCACCAAACATACCCCTACCGGACCCGAACTCCATACAGTACAAAAATGGTAATACTCGAGTATACTGGAATCAAGAGTCTCAATACCCAAAGATTCCCGGAACAGACTACTGTGGTTCGTTATCTAATCGACCAGACCCTTGCCGGCCCGACTTGAGTCACTAGCCACAGGTGTTGAGCTCAGAGGTCACAGAAAGGTCGTTGGATACCAGCTTCCAAACGATGTCCGAAAAGATTCAGATACAGTTAACAGATTATGCACAGTAAATAGGCATATGGACAGGCAAGAGAGCGAGTGTGATAAAGTACACCCTCATCTCAAACAGAATAAACAGATAGTACAGTCATTTAGATCACAGATTGCAAGTACAGAAATCAAGTTAAGCAACAAGTGAGGGGAGTGGTACACTCACCGGTTTCAGTACAGATATTTCAAAAGTTTTTGCCCAAATTAGAGCTTTAATCACCAAGAAACCCTAAAATAACCAAGGTGAAACAATTATGGTTCCCACTTTCACGAATCCAGTACACGAATGGCATAAATAAGACTCAATTATAAGTCGTGTGCCTGATCAAATTAGCTACCAGTGCAAAGAAATAACAATGTAATTTTGGAGTAAAAGGTAGCGGTTGGTATCAAAGACATGAACAACCCTAAAACCCTTCGCTCAAGTCACAAGTAAATCCAGCTAGCCTTCAAGTAAAATTTCGGGCAGCATATCCCTTGTGTTTACCTATTTTCCAGCCATTAATGGCTTCATTATTTTCCTCAAATCAGTCTCAACATCTCATACAAAATAATCTCATTTCCAAAATCCGTTCACTAGGCTTAAAGTCATATAAATACAAAAATCAAGCTAGAAACATTTCCGGAAATGAAATCTAAGTTACGAAACAAAAGGCAGATTCGCCGCTACTTAGCGTATCGGACCTAACCGAAACTATGCTCATTGAATTGAAGTGAAAGTTATACCGTTTCGAAGCAAAGACAGAGGGCTATAACTTTGATGAAGACTACTTAGTCCAGTTTCTAGTGAAACTAGGTCAAAAATTCAATATACTAAACCAGAACCGTAAAAACAGGTTAACAAACCGTATTCTGGTTAACGAACCGTAATTCAGGATACCTAAGTCCAAATCAAGTGATTCCAAAGCCATCCGAAAGCTAAGACACCTGGCTACATTTATTAAGAAGGCGTCAATAACCAAATCAGAAGTATTCCCAACCAAATTAACCAATTACAGAAGCAATTATCAAGTTCGGGTAGAAACAGGGTAGCAGGGGTATTTCAGTCTTTTCATAGGCTACGCAACTCTGATTGGCCTGAAAGTTTGTAGGCATCTCTCAAATATTATTATCTACAACTTTCATGTTTTAACCTAAGGCTAATTCGGCTTCTAACTATGATAAACAGTACCAGGCAGAAAGGGGGTAATCGAAACCCTAACTTCCGAAATTTTCGTTCAATGCGGAAATTTTCCGCAAATAACTACAATTGGCACACTAAGGCTTCATTCCAGATCATTTCCAATCATCATCCATGGCCACAACATATGAATCATATTAAATCAGAAAAATCATGAATAAATAGAAAATGTCATCAATCTCAACCAAAATCATGAAATAACACCTAATATCATCCCTTAGGCTACCACAAGTCATTAATTAAACATCATTAGATGGAGGAGAGGGGTTCCTTCACTACTCACCCTAGTAACCAAAGAAAAGAGACCACTTAGCACCTTAAGCTTCCAAACAACTTCACTAATCACCTCACAACCACTCACTTAAGGATTTTTATGGAGTAAATGCAAGATTAAACGGTTGGGTTGTTGGATTTGAGCAAGATGGAGCAAGAAATTGGAGAGCTTTTCTTTCTTTCTTCCTTGGAGAGATGGCCGGCCACAAGAGTTTAGAAATGAAGTGTTTTTGGTCATTTTTTTGGTTTATTTGGTCAATTGGTAAAAAGGTGAATAGTAGTCAAAATGCAAGATTTAATCATATGGTGACACTTGTCACCCTATTTAATGCATGCATATCACTTTGTTTCCTCTCACACCAATCCACTTGGTAACATCTAATTATCTCTTAGCACCCGGTAATTTAAACCCAATATCCAAAACTTAACCTAGTTGGCCGAATTTGACCGAACTTTCCGCACTAGCGGGTCCCACGTCCGATATACGTTCTTAATTTCTCAAAATCTAACCGATACTAGAAAAATCATCTAAAAACTATATTTACTCATAAACTTATTTAGAAAATTTTCTAATAAAGAAAATGCAAAAAAGGCGTGCAAATAATTAAAATAAGGCCTAGAAATAAGGAAATTTACGGGTTCTCACAGATTTGATACGAATCAAAGTGAAAAATGAAGTCAAACATGTGAAATCTCAAAATTGCCTGCAGAAAAGAACATTTGGCAGTAAGGGGTATTTCAGTCATTTCATATGCTACAGTACTTTGATTGAGTAGAAATTTTACAGCAAGCTATATAATATCATTTCCTACAACTTTCATGTTTTGACCTAAGCCAAATTCGGCCTCTAACATGCACGAATGAAGCTGGTCAGAAGCAGGGCAGTTCAATGCTTAAAACTGAAATTTAATGAATTCAAGGTATGAACTTCTTATTCATGTCTTGAACCACTACTCCAACTTCCTATCTAAGCTTATTAACATCATATGCTATATAATCAACAAGAAATACAACTGAACAACTCTGACAGCCCCACTTTCCCCTGAGGCGAACCAAAGAGGTTAGCGGACTGCCTGCCCAGCTCTCGCCAGGACTAACGGTGCAGGCAAACATGATCTAAGACGTTTCGGGAAAATAATACGCGCTCACACAAGACGAAATCGTAAAATAGCCAAACGCAAACTAAACCGTCGGTGAATAGTGGGTGCCAGGTCATATAACTCGAAAAAATATTTCCAAACCAAATAAGACCCATAAACAGGGTTAAGCAGTGTTATATACATACGTTTGTAATTTACAAAACAAAAGCGAGATAATTAGATCAAAATACAGTTAGGGTTTTGCCCAAAAGGAGCTATTCAAAAATACATTTACATAAGCTCAACTCGGCAACCAACATGTACAATCTTTCCAAAAGTAATCAATTTCCTGTAAGAAAAACAAAAGGAACAGAGTGAGCTTACGCCCAGTGAGATACTATCACTCAAGCAACCAAGTTCATATAGGCATAAAACGTTCAATAATGAAGTAAACCAAGATCACACATTCACAACATGGTTAAAAGGATACGGACGGCTCTCAAGAGCCCCTTTCCTCACTTGCATTCTTGATCGGACCTCATTGACCCTCCGTCAATGTTTAAGAGTAACCAACCGTAGGCTCCACTTTACGTCCATTCCTTCCACCCAACATACCCCTACCGGGCCCGAACTCCAAACAGTAGAAATTTGGTAATACTCGAGTATACCGGAATCAAGAGTCTCACTACTACAAGATTCCATATAACAGTCCCCATGGCTCGTCAACTTTCACGACCAAGCCCTCGCTGGCTCGATTCAATCAACTACCAATGGGGTTGAGCTCAGTAGTAACAGTAAAGCCGTTGGATCCTCGTCCAAATGACACCAAATCCAGTTTTCCATGTACATTTCAAGTACCACAGTGAAACAGTAGACAGTCGTGTATAATACAAAAGGGGGTGAGGGCGATCAAGTACACCCTCATTTTAATCAGTTTCAACAGTGCAAATAAGCATTCAAGGCATCCAGTTCAAATAAACAAAGCCACATAGTAACAAGCAAGTGAGTAGTCCACTCACCAAGCAAGCAAGTGGAATTTCGTAAACTTCCGCCCAAAGAGCGTCTTTACTCACCGTCACGCCCTAAAATATTCAAATAAGCACAATAAGCCTCGATTACAAGTCATAAACCAATTCCACATACTACCAAAATAGGGTTCCATAAGAATGTATAAGCACTAGAGTAAACCAGGGAAATCCGGAAATGGAATTAAGCTCTAAATCATAAAAATAGTTTTTGACATCATTTTGCGGTTTTGGCACCATTGGCACTACGATTATCGGATGGAGGTACAAGATACACCGTTTCGAAGCTAAGAGGTAGGGGTACAATGTTGAAGAAGGCTACTCAGTCCAGTTTCTAGTGCAACCAGGTCAAAAATTCAATATACGAAACCAGAACCGCAAAAACAGGTGAACAAACCGCATTCTGGTTCAAACATCATAAGTCAGGCTACCTAAGTCCAAATCAAGTGATTCCAAAGCCCTCCGAAAGCTAAGACACCAGAATACATTTATTCAGAAGGCATCAATAACCAAATCAGAAGCATTCCCAATCAAATTAACCAATTACCAAAGCTGATTACCAAGTTAGGACAGAAACAGGGCAGCAGGGGTATTTCAGTCTTTTCACAGGCTACGTTGCTCCGATTGGCCTGAAATTTTGTAGGCATCTATAAATGTCATTCCCTACAACCTTCATGTTTTAACCCAAGGCTAATTCGGCCTCCAACTATGAGGAACAGTAACAGGCAGAATGGTTGAATTGAAACCCTAACTTCTGAAATTTTCCGGCAAATGTGGAAATTTTCCGCAACAACCACAATTTACGCATTCTAGCTCTATTCTAGATCATTTCCAACCATCATACATGGCCACACAATAGTAATCATATGAAAACAGAAAAATTCATGATTAAATAGAAAATGCATCAAATTCTATCAAAAGTCATGAATCAACACCTAAAATCATCAATTCACCTCACACATGACAATAAATAAGCATTATTGAGTTGCAAGAAGGGTCCCTTAGTTACTCACCTTAACAACCCAAGAACAAGAGCAACTTAGCACCTTAAGCTTCCAAACCACTTCCCTAATCACCTCACAACCACTCACTTAAGGGTTTTTATGGAGTAAATCAAGATTCTAACGGTTAATTTGTGAGATTGAGCAAGAAATTGAAGGAAGAAATTGAAGAGTTTTCCTTTCTTTTGCCTTGGAGAGGGCCGGCCAAAGCTTGCAATTTTTGGATGATTTTTGCGTCAATTTTTGATTTATTTGGTAAAGCATGAATAGTGGTCAAAAGTAAGACTAGCTCTCCAAGTGACACTTGTCACTATAATTAATACATGGTTATCCTTTTGTCTCTCCACTCTCATCCACATAACAATCTCTAATTATCTCATAACACCCGGTAAATTAAACCCAGTATCCCAAACTTAACTTAATTGGCCGAATTTGACCGAACTTTCCGCCCTAGCGGGTCCCACGTCCGATATACGTTCTTAATTTCTCAAAATCTAACCGATACTAGAAAAATCTTCTAAAAACTATATTTACCAATAAAAATTATTTGGAAAATTTTCTAATAAAGAAAATGCATAAAATGCGTGCAAATAATTAAAATAAGGCCTAGAAATAAGGAAATTTACGGGTTCTCACACTCTCTTCCCCTTAAAAGAATTTCGCCCTCGAAATTCTCACCTTAACTCACGAAAAGTTCAGGGTATTTTGTTTGCATCTCTTCTTCCACCTCCCAGGTAGCTTCATCTACCCCATGGTTTCTTCACTTTTCCTGAGCGAAAACAACTGCGACTAACTCCAGATCATGGGTTGGATAGTTTTTGTTCGTGGGGTTTCAATTTCTTAGAGGCAAAAGATTTCACATTCTGGTTTTGCGCCAACACACACCCCAAACCTTCTCTCCTACCCAAACGCGACAATCCTTACAAACCATATCAGTGCTCAAACGATGTTTCCCCATAAGAGTAATACTTTCAGGTCGTAGGGTAGACGAGCAAGTTTTGTATCTATTCCGTACATAAAATTGGGGTTGAAAAATGATTGAATAACACCGGGATCTACTAAGATTTTCGCAAATCGGTGAAATACCGAAATCGTACCTTCCTCAATTTCAGAAAAATCGGGGACCTGTTGTGGCTCCAGTGAATACACTCGAGCCGCTACCTTAGGTTTGGTCCCCTCCACCTTGGCGGGTTCGGAAGTAGTCCTCGTCGATTGCTGACTCCCCTTTCCATCTCGTGATAGGACTGGACAAGTAGCGAGCTGATGGTTGGCACTTCCACAGCGCAAACATTTTCCCTCCTTCTTCCAGCAATTGTCCTCCGAGTGGTTTGACTCTCCGCAATACCCGCAAGGTCCGCGTGCTGCAGAAGCCGAGCCTCCTCTCTGGCCTCTCCCCACTTGGCCGCCTCGTGACGGGCCCTCTCGTGACACTCCCGGCACCCTTTCTCCTCCCGTTCCCCGCCCAAACTTGGAAGGGGTACTCTCATCCCCCTGCCCCAAACTACTTCCAGGAAATTCTCGCTTTTTCGCCTGGAAGTTTCTCAACTGTAGCCTAGCATTCTCTACTCGTTGCGCCTTCTCCACTGCATCGCTGAAGGCGTTAATTTGGGCTACCGCGAGGTCCTTCTGGATTTCTACGTTCAGGCCCTGGACAAATCGCCGTATTCTTCGTTGTTCGGTCATGATGAGTTCGGGCGCAAATTTGGATAGGCGGGTGAATTGGCTCTCGTACTCCACTACAGATTGGGCCCCCTGACGAAGCCGAATAAATTCATCTTCCTTCCACTCCTGAACTAGAGGAGGGAAGAATTTGGCATTGAATTCCCGCATAAAATTCACCAAGGTCCTGGGCGTTTGTTCCCGTTCCCATTTTTGCCGAATAACGTTCCACCAGGAACGGGCCGCCCCTTCCAGTTGAAAGACGGCGAAAGTCACTTGCCTCTCCTCCGTATAATATAGGGCGGCAAAGATATCCACCATCTTCTCCAGCCACCATTTGGCCACGTCTGGATCGGGGCCCCCGATAAACTT
The DNA here is from genome assembly GCF_036785885.1 of Coffea arabica. NCBI lineage: Eukaryota > Viridiplantae > Streptophyta > Magnoliopsida > Gentianales > Rubiaceae > Coffea > Coffea arabica. Next base: position 16,426,441 of record NC_092318.1, on the reverse strand, counting down.
TGGTGGGGCAAACTTCTGGAACCTCTCGAGAGCCCTATTCTCACTCTCCACGTGATTACCGGGGTTCCCAGGGTTGGGGTTAGGGTTTTGACCTTGTTGGTGCACCACTTGGGCTAGTAAATTAGTCATTTGCTGCATAGCAGCCGCTATTTGGACGTTAGGATCAACCCTACGTTCAGGGTTAGGTCCAGATGAGGTTTCTCCAGTGCCCCTTTCAGGCTTGGGTTGCCTACCCCCGCGTCCACGGCCTCGACCACTACGAGTGCCTTCCATCAATCTAAGTCGATCTAGGTCACAAAATAAATATACTGTTAAAGGGCACCTAACCCACCTTTTCGTAACACTAAACAGGAACAATTAAACAAGGACAATTAACTAAAACAACTACCTCGTAGAGCATTTAAACCCATAACCCATATACATAGAACACATAACCGGATCAAGCAATTATACAGAACAGTCAGTCAAATACATACAAAGTCATCCCATGAAACAAAAGGGGTCCTCCAAAAGTACTATAGACAGACTAGGTCACAAGTACAAAAGAACTCACGAGAAGCTTTCCCCCCCTAGAGCTCTGTCCATAATCTACGAGAACAACACCATTTATATCTTAATCAAGGTTGATCACGCTTAACCATACCCGAACAAACCACACAAAGTTCCATAGAATCGCATTTCTAGTTCGCCCAATCCTTTCTAGGCTCCTATCTCTTTCGTATCCGGGCACAAGAATCCCATCTAAGATGATTCACAACTCGAGTCGGCCGGTCCCAAGCGTAAATCATCCATATTAAAGAATCCTACCCGACATACATACTTAGGTTCCTCAAGTCCCATGATAATGATCCTTACACTTATGACATGCACAGTTCATAGCTTACGCTCAAAAGAGCACTTATACCTTTCGACGCATTCACGAAAGCAGGACCATAACACCACTTGGCCCAAGCTCACTCCCCGCAAAGACCACGCAAAGTAGCTCTGATACCACCTGTGACCGCCCCACTTTCCCCTAAGGCGAACCAAAGAGGTTAGCGGACTGCCTGCCCAGCTCTCGCCAGGACTAACGGTGTAGGCAAACACGATCTAAGACGTTTCGGGAAAATAATACGTGCTCACACAAGCCGAAATCGCAAAATAGCCAAACGTAAACTAAACCGTAGGTGAATAGTGGGTGCCAGGTCATATAACTCGGAAAAATATTTTCAAACCAAATAAGACCCATAAACAGGGTTAAGCAGTGTTATATACATACGTTTGTAATTTACAAAACAAAAGCGAGATAATTAGATCAAAATACAGTTAGGGTTTTGCCCAAAAGGAGCTATTCAAAAATACATTTACATAAGCTCAACTCGGCAACCAACATATACAACCTTTCCAAAAGTAATCAGTTTCCTGTAAGGAAAACAAAAGGAACAGAGTGAGCTTACGCCCAGTGAGATACTATCACTCAAGCAACCAAGTTCATATAGGCATAAAACGTTCAATAATGAAGTAAACCAAGATCACACATTCACAACATGGTTAAAAGCATACGGACGGCTCTCAAGAGCCCCTTTACATTTACATAAGCTCAACTCGGCAACCAACATATACAACCTTTCCAAAAGTAATCAGTTTCCTGTAAGGAAAACAAAAGGAACAGAGTGAGCTTACGCCCAGTGAGATACTATCACTCAAGCAACCAAGTTCATATAGGCATAAAACGTTCAATAATGAAGTAAACCAAGATCACACATTCACAACATGGTTAAAAGCATACGGACGGCTCTCAAGAGCCCCTTTCCTCGCTTGCATTCTTGATCGGACCTCATTGACCCTCCGTCAATGTTTAAGAGTAACCAACCGTAGGCTCCACTTTACGTCCATTCCATCCACCCAACATACCCCTACCGGGCCTGAACTCCAAACAGTAGAAATTTGGTAATACTCGAGTATACCGGAATCAAGAGTCTCACTACTACAAGATTCCATATAACGGTCCCCATGGCTCGTCAACTTTCACGACCAAGCCCTCGCTGGCTCGATTCAATCAACTACCAATGGGGTTGAGCTCAGTAGTAACAGTAAAAGCCGTTGGATCCTCGTCCAAACGACACCAAATCCAATTTTTCATGTACATTTCAAGTACCACAGTGAAACAGTAGACAGTCGTGTATAATACAAAAGGGGGTAAGGGCAATCAAGTACACCCTCACTTTAATCAATTTCAACAGTGTAAATAAGCATTCAAGGCATCCAGTTCAAATAAACAAAGCCACATAGTAACAAGCAAGTGAGTAGTCCACTCACCAAGCAAGCAAGTGGAATTTCGTAAACTTCCGCCCAAAGAGAATCTTTACTCACCGTCACGCCCTAAAATATTCAAATAAGCACAATAAGACTCGATTACAAGTCATAAACCAATTCCACATACTACCAAAATAGGGTTCCATAAGAATGTATAAGCACTAGAGTAAACCAGGGAAATCCGGAAATGGAATTAAGCTCTAAACCATAAAAACAGTTTTTGACATCATTTTACGGTTTTGGCACCATTGGCACTACGATTATCGGATGGAGGTGAAAGATACACAGTTTCGAAGCTAAGAGGTAGGTCTACAATGTTGAAGAAGGCTACTCAGTCCAGTTTCTAGTGCAACCAGGTCAAAAATTCAATATACTAAACCAGAACCGCAAAAACAGGTGAACAAACCGTATTCTGGTTCAAACATCATAAGTCAGGCTACCTAAGTCCAAATGAAGTGATTTCAAAGCCATCCGAAAGCTAAGACACCAGGCTAAATTTCTTCAGAAGGCATAAATAACCCAATCAGAAGCATTCCCAATCAAATTAACCAATTACCAAAGCTGATTACCAAGTACGGACAGAAACAGGGCAGCAGGGGTATTTCCATCTTTCACAGGGTACATTGCTCCGATTGGCCTGAAATTTTGCAGGCATCTATAAAATATCATTGCCTACAACCTTAATGTTTTAACCCAAGGCTAATTCAGCCTCTAACTATGAGGAACAGTACCAGGCAGAATGGTTGAATTGAAACCCTAACTTCTGAAATTTTCCGGCAAATGCGGAAATTTTCCGCAACAACCACAATTTACGCATTCTAGCTCTATTCTAGATTATTTCCAACCATCATATAAGGCCACACAATAGTAATCATATGAAAACAGAAAAATTCATGATTAAATAGAAAATGCATCAAATTCTATCAAAAGTCATGAATCAACACCTAAAATCATCAATTCACCTCACACATGACAATAAATAAGCATTATTGAGTTGCAAGAAGGTTCCCTTAGTTACTCACCTTAACAACCCAAGAACAAGAGCAACTTAGCACCTTAAGCTTCCAAACCACTTCCCGAATCACCTCACAACCACTCACTTAAGGGTTTTTATGGAGTAAATCAAGATTCTAACGGTTAATTTATGAGATTGAGCAAGAAATAGAAGGAAGAAATTGAAGAGTTTTCCTTTCTTTTACCTTGGAGAGGGCCGGCCAAAGCTTGCAATTTTTGGATGATTTTTGGGTCAATTTTTGATTTATTTGGTAAAGCATGAATAGTGGTCAAAAGTAAGACTAGCTCTCCAAGTGACACTTGTCACTATAATTAATACATGGTTATCCTTTTGTCTCTCCACTCTCATCCACATAACAATATCTAATTATCTCATAACACCCGGTAAATTAAACCCAGTATCCCAAACTTAACTTAATTGGCCGAATTTGACCGAACTTTCCGCCCTAGCGGGTCCCACGTCCGATATAAGTTCTTAATTTCTCAAAATCTAACCGATACTAGAAAAATCTTTTAAAAACTATATTTACTCATAAAAATTATTTAAAAAATTTTCTAATAAAGAAAATGCATAAAAGGCGTGCAAATAATTAAAATAAGGTCTAGAAATAAAGAAATTTGCGGGTTCTCACAACAACTCAAACCCTAGCTCAAAAATCCACCATAACCATCAAAACTACTTAAACAACCATCATTAGCCAAGAGTATAAGTTGCTATACAAATTTAAACAAGCTTAAGGGAAAGAAATAGGAAGGACAGCCATAATACCTCACTAAGATGCTTGCAAGAGAAATCTACCACCTTTCCTTGTAAAACTTTAGCACACAAAGCTTTCTAGGTTCCTAAATAAGTGTTTAATCGGTTTGAGTTTTGGATTTTTACTCAAACTAAGATAAAACTCAAGATTGAAATGAAGTAGTTTCCTCTCTTTTCTCTCCCTCAAGTCTTGGCCACAATGGAGCAAAATGAGTCAGAAATGGAGCTCTAAGAAAGGATAAGAAGCTAAGACTGGGCTTGGGTCAAAAATGGTTAGATGACCTCCAAGTGTCACTCCAAGATTCATCTTGAATTTGTTTTCCTTTTCCTTTCTTTTTAGTCAAAAATTTCGTCTCTCTCTCTAGGGTAATTAGGGCTGATAGTTTTGCACTAATGACAATGAAATTAATTTAATAAAGTGGTGGTGGTCAAGTGATGTGTTCACTCGGTAAGAAACGGTATCCATCGGTTCCCACCATTTTTCCTTATCATTCACTAAATTATTATTATCACTTCTAATCACACATTTAATATCATTTAAAACTCACTCATAATCACTAAATTTAGTACACACTCAGTACCGATTACTCACACTACGAAAAGACATGAAAATCCTAGTTTACCTTAACGATGAAAGTAAAAGGGGAAACTCTTGGTTTTATGATTAATTGTAACTATTAGGGATGTGAACGAGTAGTAAAGCTATTGTAAAGTAATAATTTCCAAATTAAAGGAAATTTTAAGAAAAGTATGAACGAATTTTCCAGTCGACTAACAAAATCACGGAGTAGCATAATCATTCGTAACTTCTTTGTATCAAAGTAACAACATGTTCATCATTACCCTAAGATATGAAAAGTTTAGCTTAACATCATGTTAGAAATATTCAAGTGTGAATAACATTTGTAGCTAACTATTGAAAATAAACACGAGAAAAAGAGTATAGGAAGAAGAATTCTTATTCAGTTTTATGAACTTGAATCCTTGAACTCCTTGACAAGTTAATCTCTCTGATCAGCAAGGTGCAAGAGTGTCCCTTCACTTTCTTTTTTAAGCTTTCCTACTAAACTAAACTAAGAAACTAAAACTATCTTTTGTGATACTATAGTTAAAACTCTTGTTTCTCTTCTAATTTCTCCACCTATATCTTGTTATCATTTCATGTCTTGAATTCTTGAGATACAGGGGAATTTATAGGTGTTTAAGATGAAGAAATATCCTCTAAATATTTTCATAAATTTGCTTCACATTTCTACTAGTTTTCTTTGAGTAGCCGTAGCTGAAATTTGGTGCAGACATGAGCTAAAAATGGGTTCGAAAAGTTGTGAGAAAATTGAGCAAGTGACTATTCAAGTTGCAGCAACGACAAGAGGTTATGTGAGGTAGGTAGGTCACATAACGGCCCCCCGTAACTGCTTCTCTACAAGTTTGGCACATTTTTGATGATTCTAGAAATTGTTCTATTTTTGCACCAATTGGACAACAAATTTCTTGATGATAGAAACCAAACTAACTCTTTTACCACTCATGAAAGTTGTAGCCCATTGAGTTATCTTTTCAATGCATCAAGAATCAACTCATTTGGTGTCGTGTAGACAGAGAAATGATAAAATACCACTGAAAAAGAAACCCTTGTTTTAGCTTTTGCTGTGAAAATACATGACTGTATTTCAATTTTTTAGCCATAAAATGGCATGAAATGTGTGGCGACCCCACTTCCCCCTAAGGCGAACCAAAGGGTTGGCGGACCGTCTGCCCAGCTCTCGCCAGGACTCACGCAAGCATTCTAGCTTAAAATCCTCCAGGGATTAACCTCAACTACTACAAAAATAATTCTTCCGAAATAAATCAATTTCTATCACCTCATTAGCTTCAAAGATAACGGCATACAACTTAGCCAAACGACGGCTCTTAACCACTTCACACGTTACTCGCAAGGTTAAAGACATACTATACTAATAAAAACATACAAACTGAATATTAGAATTTGGGATTACATTTTTCCAGCTTCAAGTGGCAACCAAAATAAAAGGTACAGTACTTAACGTAGAATTCATTACAAACCGAAATCTAAATTCAAGCTATTCAAATACATTCATAGGAAATATAAGCAGCTCAAATTCTTTCAACTTCCAGACCTGTAAGGAAAACAAATAAACGTGGGGTGAGCTAAAGCTCAGTGGTGCCCCAAAACATGCATTCACATAAATCAAACAGCGAGAAATAACTTAAACAAATTGAACAGTTAGGAAAGCGTATAACAACACAAGGTAGGATACAAGGGCTCTCAGGAGCCATTTTCCTCGCTTGATCGCCATTCATCGTAGTTGACCCTCCGTCAACTCTCACTACTTATAGTCCATGTAGATCCACTCATTTTAATCCTAACCCGTCACCATTCATACCGCGGTCCCGGGCCTGAACGTCGACTAAGGACGCAGTATACTCGAGATATACCCGTAGATAATTTGTCGAGGGATTCACCCAACGACGTTATTGTAGTTAGATTCACGTGCTGAGGGATTCACCCAACGACGTAACTACATTTGGATTCAAGGATTCATGAGAAAAATGATTCACGCAAGTCACCACTCGAACAGCTAGTGCGATAAAGTACACACTGCTCACTTCGATGGATCAAAAACTAGTTTTGCAAATTATCACATATCGAGTCAAGAAAGCACTTTAACCAAGTAAGCATAGAACAGGCAGGGACACTCACCAAGAGTGGAGTTCAGATATCAAGTTGAGAATCGAATTCCGCGTCCTCGTAAAATCCTAAAAACCAAATTTTGAAACTATAAGTTTCTATTCAGTTTTTTTTTAAGCTTATACATGCAGAGGTATACTTAATATATTACTAGTTTACTACCCTTAGAAAAATTAGGAATCTACTTAGGTTGAAATTTGACAAACTTAGAAGAAATGTTTCTTATAGTTTTCCGTAAGATACTCTTCCTTATAAAGGGTAACTAGTATCATTTTCTTGAAATAAGTCGGCAAAACTCTTAACAACAATGTTAGAAAGTTACTTTGAACATTTCTCTAAAGTTACGGCTTTTGCAAAAATTATCCTTAAAAACTATTTTTCTTAAAATAGGGTTTCTTGCCGAGCAAGTCTCCCAAGCTTTTCACTAAAATTAGTAAAGCTCGTATTTTGGAACTTTTCCTATAGTTAACTATCCAAGTGCAAGGCTTAAGGAAAGAAAAGGAATTAAAATAAGACTTAAAGTTTTCAAAAGCTATAGAACTTATGTACTATAGCTATCAAGGCTAGATTGAGCTAAAGAAAATTATCGAGTTGGAAAGTTTTAGGCAAAACACTAGATATGGAGTTTTATAATATAATACTAGCTGGAAAATATTTTTGATTAATTTTGATCGCAGCTACTCGAGTTCGCAAGATCGATACAACTTCCACAGCTCCGATTCCGTTTCGAAATCATAATATGGATCAAAATATGGCAAAAATTCACATAGCAAATTACTAGGGCTTCGTCAATCATTAGCCCTAGATTTCAACAAGTGCATTTCTGAATAAAATAAAATGATCAACCAAGGCTTCATCAATCATTAGCACTTGGTCTCAGCAAGCCCATCATAAGCCAATAAAAATAAAAGTAAAGCCTCCAAGACATTCCAGCAATTAACTTTCATCACCCTGTAGTACTTATAAAATTATTCAATATTTTCTGCTCAAACGTTTGGTTAGCTAAGTTTTCCAGCAACCATTTATCTTGTATAAAATTCTTCCTTGTCTTATTCAGGGATTTAAATACTCAAATTCAACATACAACTACTTAACTAACTGTCTAACATTTTTGGTTCAAGAATTAAATTCGAACAACAACAAGAGTCTTCAAATTAAATTCCAGCTAGCCTCGGTTGTAATCTGCACAGAAACTGATTGCATTTTTCTTTTTGTTTTCTATTCTAACTCAACCAATTAATTACATGCGTAGCTTAATCATCTTGTAATTTACTAGTTAGTCATGGTTAGAGGCTTAAAACAGCAAGATTATTCCACATGAAACTATATTATTCAAAACAACTCTCGGCAGAAATTTTCTTCATCGAAACAGAATTTTCCTAAGCTCCTTAGTTCATCATCCAATTTTTTTTTCAGTTAAAACCTTGTATTTTGCCCTTAATTCTCACATGCATAATTACTGAGTTAATTAACTATCATTCCAGACCTGAAATCAGTTCGGCAACAGCAATATACATACATAACTCCAGAATTTTGTGCAACTTCTACTCGGTGAGCCTGCATGTGAAGAATTCTGTTTCATTTTTATTTTCCAGAGTAATCCAGGCTAATTAATTTCATGCATGACTTTATCATCTTGTTTTCAGGTGATTAAACACAATTCCACCTCTGATCATCCCACAATTTACGAATTACAGCTACAACATTCAAGCTCAAGCTCACGGCAGTACCATTTTCTCTTCCAAACCAGTTTCTGGTAGCTTAATATCAAATCATCATATAGCTAATTACATCATCCGAACTTAAAGTCCTCACATGCAAGTCCAGAGCTTGCTTATACTACCACTGGTTATCCATTTTCAGTCCAGAAATTTACCTCACTGGAATCTCACTCACACGACAAAGTGCTGAAGTCAGTCCCTCTCTCTCGGCTCTTGTCCTCTCGCACAGGTATGTTGGTTCTGGTTGGGGTGTAGCGGTTTCAGCTGGTGGTGGTGGAGGCTGGATGGCAACCGGCTGAGCTTGGAGAATGCAGAGGAAGTTTGCTCACGGTTTCTCCTCCTCTCCTCCCTCTTCGATGCTCGCGGACAGAACCAGAAATGGAATTGCAGCTCTCAGCTTCCTCCCTCACTCTCGGCTATATGGTGCAGCTCACCTTCCTTCACTCTCGATCGATGATAACAATGTGGAGGTGGAGTGTTTGGGAGGTTCAAGTGTGCAGGTGGTGAAGATGAGCATTGGCCGAATGGAGAGGTGAGTGATCATGGTGTCCGAGGGAGTGTTTGGCGTTGCGTGGAATGGTTATGGCTGTGGGGTGTTTTTGTGAAATTGTGAGGGGTAGTTTAGTCTTTTCACTTCTCCTCCTATTATCCACTTAAGTCCTTAGCTCTAACTTAACTCCAAAAAATTATCCCCAAGTGTGATTTGAACGCCTAATTATACGCTAATCTTGCAAGGCTTTGATTATCGAAATTTTTTTTTTTACGACTTAAGTATGATTAGAATACTTGTATTGTTTTTATCTAGAATTTATCGGTTGCAAAATAATATTAAGGTTTCTATCTGCACTTAACCTTATTCGAAAATAAAATTAGCTATTGAAAATTAAAGAATTATTTTTAAGGAGTAAACTTAATATAACTCAAGAATTATTAACTTAGTGAAGCAAAGCTAAGTGCTTTAATAGTTAGCACCGTTATATTATTTTGCACATAAAAGTTATTTTTAATTTACTTATTTAAAGCAAATGAAATAATGTTATTGATTAGAATAAGAACTACGAATGGAATATGCACTAGTATATAAAAGCGAGTGAAAGTAATACTAGAAAAGATTAAGGAATACGGATGTTAGATAAAGGTGAAATTGAAGTATGCATTGGTATTTATCTGCAAAATTCAAGGTTCTCACATCCTCCCCTCCTTACAATGAATTTTGTCCTCAAAATTCAAGCTTACTAGAGAAATAAATCAGGGTACTTGTTCTGCATTTCTTCTTCTAATTCCCAAGTCGCTTCCTCCAGTCCATGATTCTTCCATAGAATCTTTACCAGAGGAATTTCCTTATTTCTCAGTTCCTTCATTTCTCTCTCCAAAATCCTGACCGGTCCTTCTTCATACGTTAATGTCTCATCCACCTCAATTCCTTCTAGTGGCAACACGTGACTTGGATCAGGATAATATTTCCTAAGCATGGAAACATGGAATACATCGTGAATCTTAGCCATGCTTGCAGGCAACTTCACTTGATACGCTACTAACCCAACTCTCTTCAAAATTTCGAAAGGTCCGATATACCTTGGCTTCAGCTTCTTACCTTTCTTAGACACTACTCCGCCCTTCAAGGGTTTAATTCTGAGGAAAACCTTGTCTCCTACTTCGAATTCCAAATCTTTCCTCCTTGTGTCGGCGTAGCTCTTTTGTCTACTCTGAGCAACTTGAAGCCTTTCTCTAATTAGTTTTACTTTCTCCTGGGCTTCTTCTATCCAAGGTATAGCTGTAGGATCTACGATTTTCTTTTCTCCAACTTCATCCCAATGAATCGGAGATCGACACCTTCTTCCATACAAAGCCTCATAAGGTGCCATTTGAATCGAAGCCTGATAGCTGTTATTATATGCAAATTCCACTAAGGTCATATATTGGCTCCACTTACCTCCAAAATCCAGTATACACGACCTCAGTAGATCCTCCAGAGTTTGAATTGTCCTTTCCGACTGCCCGTCGGTTTGGGGATGGTACGCAGTACTAAACTTCAACTTGGTCCCCAAGGAGTCCTGAAATTTCTGCCAAAAACGCGAGACGAATCTTGGGTCTCGATCAGACACAATACTCACTGGAATACCATGTAACCTTAGGATCTCTTCTGTGTACAACTTGACCAATTTATCCAATGAAAAACTCATACTTACGGGTAAGAAGTGTGCAGACTTAGTGAGTCGATCGACTATTACCCAAATTGCATCAAAACCTTTTTGACTTTTAGGTAGTCCCGTTACAAAATCCATTGTTATGTGTTCCCATTTCCATTCAGGGATTTCTAACGGTTGCAATAAACCAGAAGGCTTTTGATGTTCAGCTTTTACTTGTTGGCAGATCAAGCATTTTTGCACAAACGCGGCCACGTCCTTTTTCAAACCTTCCCACCAGTATAATCCCTTCACATCGTGATACATCTTGGTCACTCCTGGGTGTATAGTATACTTCGATCGATGTGATTCTTCTAAAATCTCTTTCCTTATCTCTTTATCTGCCGGAATCACAATTCGATCTCGAAACCTCAATACCCCTTCAGGCCCTAATTTGAAGTCTAGGGTTTCCCCTTTTTGCACTTTCTCCAAATTCTTCCGAATTATAGGGTCCATTTTCTGGGCCTCCTTAATACGCTCTAGTAACGGTGACTTCAATGATAAGCTCCCAAATAAAACCTTCAATTTCTCCAAGCGAGGGTTCCAACTACTTATTTCCTCTAACATATCCCACTCTTTTACCATTAACCCTGCTACTTGGGCCTTCCTACTAAGAGCGTCAGCCACCACATTGGCTTTTCCTGGATGGTAATTAATCGAGCAATCATAATCTTCCAGAAATTCTACCCATCGCCTTTGTCTCAAATTCAGCTCCTTTTGGGAGAACAAGTACGTGAGGCTCTTATGGTCCGTATAAACTTCAAAAGTCACGCCGTACAAGTAGTGTCTCCATTTCTTCAAGGCGAAAATTACTGCGGCTAGTTCTAGGTCATGAGTTGGGTAGTTTTGTTCGTGGGGTTTCAATCTCCTAGAAGCATAGGCAACTACCTTACCCATTTGCATTAAGACACATCCCAGACCTTCTCTGGAAGCATCAGAATATACAACATAACCTTCACCTCCATCGGGTAAAACCAAAACGGGAGCGGATGTTAACCGCTTCTTTAGTTCCTGAAAACTTGACTCGCACTTCGGAGTCCAGACAAACTTGGCTCCTTTCTTGGTTAGCTCAGTCATAGGTCCTGCAATCTTCGAGAAATCCTGGATAAATCGCCTATAATAACCTGCTAAACCCAAGAAACTTCTAACTTCAGTTGGAGTTTCTGGTTGTTTCCAATTCATAATGGCCTCAACTTTTGCCGGATCCACGGCAATTCCATCTTCAGAAACTCTGTGCCCTAGAAAAGATATTTCAGTCAACCAAAACTCACACTTGCTGAATTTGGCATACAGCTTATGTTCTCTTAGTATCTGCAAAACCACCTCTAAATGCTTAGCATGCTCCTCTCGAGTCTTAGAGTAAATCAGGATATCATCTATGAAAACCACTACAAACTGATCCAGATACTTCTTAAAAATTCTCTGCATCAGGTCCATGAAAGCAGCTGGTGCATTGGTTAATCCAAAAGGCATGACTGCAAACTCAAAATGTCCATATCTCGTACTAAAAGTAGTCTTAGGTATATCTTCCTTCTTGATCTTCAACTGATAATACCCTTGCCTTAAATCCAGCTTAGAGAAGACCACTGACCCTTGCAGTTGGTCGAATAAGCTATCAATCAACGGTAGAGGGTATTTATTCTTAATTGTAACCTCATTTAACCCTCGGTAATCGATACATAACCTCAAGCTTCCATCTTTTTTCTTAACGAATAGGACGGGTGCTCCCCATGGTGAATCACCCTCCTTCACAAAGCCCTTCTCCAACAGATCCTGTAATTGAATTTTCAATTCTTTTAGCTCGGCAGGAGCCATTCGATATGGGGTCTTAGAAATTGGAGCCGTTCCAGGCATCAAGTCAATCTTAAATTCCACTTCTCTTTCCGGCGGTAGAGTCCTTAACTCTTCGGGAAAAACATCCGAAAATTCCCGTACCACTGGTACATCCTCCAGCTTCACTTGATCACTGGGGGCGTTTATCAAGAAGGCTAAGAAACCTTGCGCTCCTTTAAACAACATTTTCCTTGCTCGGATTCCTGAGATCATAGCAGATGATGCTAACCTACCCTTGACATCTAACCTCAGGGTTGCTTCACCAGGTATACAAAATTCCACCACTTTCGCTCGGCAGTCAAGTTTAGCATGATAATGGCCTAGAAAATCCATTCCTATTATAACATCATAACCTTTTATGTCCAGACTGATCAGATCCACTAGCATTTTACGCTCTCCAATCCAGAATTCACAATTCTTATAAGCCAAACTAGTGATTACATTCTTATTACCCATGGGTGTCCTAACTTCAAGATCGAAGGGTAATCTAACAGGTTGCACATCTATTCCAGACATAAAGGATGGATTTACGAATGAATGGGTTGCACCAGGGTCAATTAACACTTTAGCTAATCGATGAAAAATCGGAAGTGTACCTTCCACCACTTCCGAGGAATCAGGTACAGGTTGGTCACCTATAGCATACACTCTGGCAGGAACTGTCGGCCGGCTCCCTCCAGAAGTGTTTGATCTAGCGTTCGAAGTAGTCCCTCCCTGCATTTTTGGACATCCAGAAATTTGGTGCTCGCTACTTCCGCATTTCAAGCACTTTCCTTGCTTCTTCCAGCAGCTATCCATAATATGACCAGGTTTCTTACAATATGCACAAGTCATTTGGGGAATTATGGCTCGGCCTCCTTGCGAGGTATTCCTAGGTTGTGCTCTTCCAATCGGTCCCCCTCTAATTCCATTGTTTCTTCCCCCTGCATTCCTTGCCCCGGTTCCCCTTGCTAATGCACCTCGCGGTGCTCCGGGACTAGTCACTCCACCTGTACCTCGGCCCACTTTAGCCGGTGGAGTACTTCCATACGTCGGCTCTCGACTACTGCTGGGGGCAAATCTTTTCTTAGCTTGAAAAGATTTCACTTGAGCTCTAGCTACTTCAACTCTCTGAGCTCTTTCGACAGCATCTGCGAAAGTATCTATCCTTACGGCGGCTAAACTTTCCTGTAGTTCCACATTCAAACCCTGCACAAACCTCCGAACACGCCTTTGCTCGGTGGCTATCAACTCAGGTGCAAAGCGGGATAGCTTTGTGAACTGGATTTCATATTTGGCGACACTCATCGCCCCTTGCTTGCATCTAATGAAATCATCCTCTCTCTTCTCTTGAATGAGAGGTGGAAGGAATTTGGCATTGAACTCCCTTGTGAAGTTCACCCAAGTCCTTGGTGTATGATTAGTCTCCCAATGAACCCTCATTAGGTTCCACCAGGAGCGAGCAGCTCCCTCAAACTGGAAGGTGGCAAAAGTCACCTTTCGCTCCTCCGTATAGTTTAAGGTGGCAAAGATCTCAGTGATCCTCTCCCACCAGCCTTCAGCCACTTCCGGCTCGGTCCTCCGTAGAATTTGGGAGGTCCAAACTTCAGGAACCTTTCCAGTGCCCGATCATCGGGATCAACTGGGCCTCCCTGATGACGCCCTGGTCCAGTGGCTTGGTTTTCAGTCAAGCGCTCTAGAACGTCAGTGATACGGTTAATAGCGGTGGCCACTCCGTCTCCGGCCCTGCCCTCTTGCCCTTGGTCTGGATTGACCTCGGGTCCCCTATCTCTACCCGCTTCCGGGTGTTGTCTAGTGGGTCTCCCGCGGCCCCTTCCTATTACTTGGCGATCCATAGTCTAAATTATGCCTATTATGGAAGGATAAGGCGATTAGGCAAAGTATTATTTATTTATGATTATTATCATTTCCTTAGTAAATAAAATCAATATGGAAATGGAGGAAAAAGTAAGTAAAATACTTAACATATATTTCTAAGTGAAAGTCATACAAATAATAAGTTGGGACATTTCCAAAAGTAAGGCACATGACTAGCAAAAATACATACAAATAGTCCCTTAAACAAAAATTAGGGATATAGTGCCTCCGAAGCAAGTCATCCACCTAGACAAAACTTGATGACCTAGCTAATGTCCCCCTATTCTAACCCTACATATCCAATATGGTCGAATCGATCCAAGCCTAACCCTCAGCAGGGCTATCGGGAGCTATGTCCTCCTCCGGATCCTCCTCCGGGTCCTCCTCCAGATCCTCTTCCGGGTCCTCCTGCTCAACACTCTGAAGGATACTCGTGGCCTCATCTATCATCATCACGGCATCAGCCCTGATACCGACACTCCTATCACGTATCCTTTCGGCCAATCGAGTCACCCTCGCTCTCTGACGCGCTATCTCTACGCGAGCAGCCTCCAGCCTAGCATGCTCCGCTGCTACCCTCTGCTCTAACTCCGCTATGCGGTCGAACTGAGTGTCCACCATGATACTCAGCTCCTCTACGTCCTGAGACAAAGTGAAGTTAGCGTCCCTCAGCTGGCGACGCTCATCATCTAGGGATAGTACTAGCTCATTGGGGTAGGCATAAGTGGCCCTACACTGACACCGAGGATGCCTATTAGCTGGGGTGTAACGTATATGAGCTCCTCCGCCACGTGGCCTATAAGAGATGGACCTAAGAGGCTCTATATGTCCATGAGACGCCCCACTACCATTAGCATGCCCGTTACCATTCTCCATACTGCAAAAGAATTGAAACTTAGAGGTTAGAACTTAAATAGCTAATTAAATCGGCATTACTTAAGATGTATCTAATGGTCTCAATTCTTACTTCTAGAAGAATCAGGATTTCTAGCTCGTATAGTATATCTCTCAAATAACTTTTCTAACCTAGGCTCTGATACCACCTGTGGCGACCCCACTTCCCCTTAAGGCGAACCAAAGGGTTGGCGGGCCGTCTGCCCAGCTCTCGCTAGGACTCACGCAAGCATTCTAGCTTAAAATCCTCCAGGGATTAACCTAAACTACTACAAAAATAATTCTTCCGAAATAAATCAATTTCTATCACCTCATTAGCTTCAAAGATAACGGCATACAACTTAGCCAAACGACGGCTCTTAACCACTTCACACGTTACTCGCAAGGTTAAAGACATACTATACTAATAAAAACATACAAACCGAATATTAGAATTTGGGATTACATTTTTCCAGCTTCAAGTGGCAACCAAAATAAAAGGTACAGTACTTAACGTAGAATTCATTACAAACCGAAATCTAAATTCAAGCTATTCAAATACATTCATAGGAAATATAAGCAGCTCAAATTCTTTCAACTTCCAGACCTGTAAGGAAAACAAATAAACGTGGGGTGAGCTAAAGCTCAGTGGTGCCCCAAAACATGCATTCACATAAATCAAACAGCGAGAAATAACTTAAACAAATTGAACAGTTAGGAAAGCGTATAACAACACAAGGTAGGATACAGGGGCTCTCAGGAGCCATTTTCCTCGCTTGATCGCCATTCATCGTAGTTGACCCTCCGTCAACTCTCACTACTTATAGTCCATGTAGATCCACTCATTTTAATCCTAACCCGTCACCATTCATACCCCGGTCCCGGGTCCGAACGTCGACTAAGGACGCAGTATACTCGAGATATACCCGTAGATAATTTGTCGAGGGATTCACCCAACGACGTTATTGTAGTTAGATTCACGTGCCGAGGGATTCACCCAACGACGTAACTACATTTGGATTCAAGGATTCATGAGAAAAATGATTCACGCAAGTCACCACTCGAACGGCTAGTGCGATAAAGTACACACTGCTCACTTCGATGGATCAAAAACTAGTTTTGCAAATTATCACATATCGAGTCAAGAAAGCACTTTAACCAAGTAAGCATAGAACAGGCAGGGACACTCACCAAGAGTGGAGTTCAGATATCAAGTTGAGAATCGAATTCCGCGTCCTCGTAAAATCCTAAAAACCAAATTTTGAAACTATAAGTTTCTATTCAGTTTTTTTTAAGCTTATACATGCAGAGGTATACTTAATATATTACTAGTTTACTACCCTTAGAAAAATTAGGAATCTACTTAGGTTGAAATTTGACAAACTTAGAAGAAATGTTTCTTATAGTTTTCCGTAAGATACTCTTCCTTATAAAGGGTAACTAGTATCATTTTCTTGAAATAAGTCGGCAAAACTCTTAACAACAATGTTAGAAAGTTACTTTGAACATTTCTCTAAAGTTACGGCTTTTGCAAAAATTATCAGGTAAAAACTATTTTTCTTAAAATAGGGTTTCTTGCCGAGCAAGTCTCCCAAGCTTTTCACTAAAATTAGTAAAGCTCGTATTTTGGAACTTTTCCTATAGTTAACTATCCAAGTGCAAGGCTTAAGGAAAGAAAAGGAATTAAAATAAGACTTAAAGCTTTCAAAAGCTATAGAACTTATGTACTATAGCTATCAAGGCTAGATTGAGCTAAAGAAAATTATCGAGTTGGAAAGTTTTAGGCAAAACACTAGATATGGAGTTTTATAATATAATACTAGCTGGAAAATATTTTTGATTAATTTTGATCGCAGCTACTCGAGTTCGCAAGATCGATACAACTTCCACAGCTCCGATTCCATTCCGAAATCATAATATGGATCAAAATATGGCAAAAATTCACATAGCAAATTACTAGGGTTTCGTCAATCATTAGCCCTAGATTTCAACAAGTGCATTTCTGAATAAAATAAAATGATCAACCAAGGCTTCATCAATCATTAGCACTTGGTCTCAGCAAGCCCATCATAAGCCAATAAAAATAAAAGTAAAGCCTCCAAGACATTCCAGCAATTAACTTTCATCACCCTGTAGTACTTATAAAATTATTCAATATTTTCTGCTCAAACGTTTGGTTAGCTAAGTTTTCCAGCAACCATTTATCTTGTATAAAATTCTTCCTTGGCTTATTCAGGGATTTAAATACTCAAATTCAACATACAACTACTTAACTAACTGTCTAACATTTTTGGTTCAAGAATTAAATTCGAACAACAACAAGAGTCTTCAAATTAAATTCCAGCTAGCCTCGGTTGTAATCTGCACAGAAACTGATTGCATTTTTCTTTTTGTTTTCTATTCTAACTCAACCAATTAATTACATGCGTAGCTTAATCATCTTGTAATTTACTAGTTAGTCATGGTTAGAGGCTTAAAACAGCAAGATTATTCCACATGAAACTATATTATTCAAAACAACTCTCGGCAGAAATTTTCTTCATCGAAACAGAATTTTCCTAAGCTCCTTAGTTCATCATCCAATTTTTTTTTCAGTTAAAACCTTGTATTTTGCCCTTAATTCTCACATGCATAATTACTGAGTTAATTAACTATCATTCCAGACTAGAAATCAGTTCGGCAACAGCAATATACATACATAACTCCAGAATTTTGTGCAACTTCTACTCGGTGAGCCTGCATGTGAAGAATTCTGTTTCATTTTTATTTTCCAGAGTAATCCAGGCTAATTAATTTCATGCATGACTTTATCATCTTGTTTTCAGGTGATTAAACACAATTCCACCTCTGATCATCCCACAATTTACGAATTACAGCTACAACATTCAAGCTCAAGCTCACGGCAGTACCATTTTCTCTTCCAAACCAGTTTCTGGTAGCTTAATATCAAATCATCATATAGCTAATTACATCATCCGAACTTAAAGTCCTCACATGCAAGTCCAGAGCTTGCTTATACTACCACTGGTTATCCATTTTCAGTCCAGAAATTTACCTCACTGGAATCTCACTCACACGACAAAGTGCTGAAGTCAGTCACTCTCTCTCGGCTCTTGTCCTCTCGCACAGGTATGTTGGTTCTGGTTGGGGTGTAGCGGTTTCAGTTGGTGGTGGTGGAGGCTGGATGGCAACCGGCTTTCCTTGGAGAATGCAGAGGAAGTTTGCTCACGGTTTCTCCTCCTCTCCTCCCTCTTCGATGCTCGCGGACAGAACCAGAAATGGAATTGCAGCTCTCAGCTTCCTCCCTCACTCTCGGCTATATGGTGCAGCTCACCTTCCTTCACTCTCGGTCGATGATAACAATGTGGAGGTGGAGTGTTTGGGAGGTTCAAGTGTGCAGGTGGTGAAGATGAGCATTGGCCGAATGGAGAGGTGAGTGATCATGGTGTCCGAGGGAGTGTTTGGCGTTGCGTGGAATGGTTATGGCTGTGGGGTGTTTTTGTGAAATTGTGAGGGGTAGTTTAGTCTTTTCACTTCTCCTCCTATTATCCACTTAAGTCCTTAGCTCTAACTTAACTCCAAAAAATTATCCCCAAGTGTGATTTGAACGCCTAATTATATGCTAATCTTGCAAGGCTTTGATTATCGGAATTTTTTTTTTTTACGACTTAAGTATGATTAGAATACTTGTATTGTTTTTATCTAGAATTTATCGGTTGCAAAATAATATTAAGGTTTCTATCTGCACTTAACCTTATTCGAAAATAAAATTAGCTATTGAAAATTAAAGAATTATTTTTAAGGAGTAAACTTAATATAACTCAAGAATTATTAACTTAGTGAAGCAAAGCTAAGTGCTTTAATAGTTAGCACCGTTATATTATTTTGCACATAAAAGTTATTTTTAATTTACTTATTTAAAGCAAATGAAATAATGTTATTGATTAGAAGAAGAACTACGAATGGAATATGCACTAGTATATAAAAGCGAGTGAAAGTAATACTAGAAAAGATTAAGGAATATGGATGTTAGATAAAGGTGAAATTGAAGTATGCATTGGTATTTATCTGCAAAATTCAAGGTTCTCACAAAATGGTTTTCAGTGTCTTCACAAGAAATTAATGTAACACTAAGTCTTACCTTCAAAATGGTTCAATAATCATCTCAAGTTAATACTTGTACCTCAAGTTATAGTCAAAATACCAAAATATGTCAAAACTGTCAGACTCTTCCTCATTTAAATTAATACATAAAATACCGAAACCTGTAATAATATCACAAATTTGGACATTAATCCGTATTTTTGCATGTTTTGATCATTAAACACTATTTGCATGAAAAGCAACTATAAAGGACCTCAACTCTTCCATTTTAACTTAAAAACACACCAAAAATAAATATTAAAACTTCACTACAAGTACATAAAATATATGCTATTCATTGCCATTGATTACAAGTGTGCAACTATTGTTTTGTATACAATAACAATCAAGATATAGCTTGGTATTTATGAAAAATTCTAATATATATTAAGTGAAATTTGTTTTTTTAACAAGTTCAATTGGAAGCTATATATTTCTCCTATTGTCGAAAGTCTTTTTTATAGTAAAAAACCATTTAGAGTTTCATATTGTTTGATGGAATTGAATCTTATGGATTGGTAATTGTGTTATGATTTGTTTGCATCAAGCCAACTATTTGAGATATAAAAACCAACAATTTAATGGAAAACAAAAATATCACAAAGAATGGATAAAACATGACTTTTGCAAGTATATCAACTAGTTGATTTTCAAATTTCACAAATGGAAATTGTATCACCTTTTCTTCAAGATTTTGTTTAATGAAATGTTGATCAATCTCTATATGTCTAACTCAATCATGTTGAACAGAATTTTGAAAAATGTCAATGGCTGCTTTGTTATCACAAAATAAATGTGAGGACTCGTAAATTTTTCTTTATTTCATAATATTTTATTTTATTTTATCACATGCATTTTCTTCATTAAACCCTATTATATTGATTTTTCAGAGATTTTTATAAGTAAGTATAGGTTTTAAATCATTTTCACAGTATAAGTTAGTTCACGATAAGTTTGAAGTACATTGTAGACATGGGACCTGCTAGTGTGCTAAGTGCGATAAATTTTTGGCAAATAAGTGACGTTTTGTATTAAGTGATATTATTTTACAAGGTGCTAGGATACAATTAGAAGTTAGTTAGATAGATTAACCATGGAGAGACAAGAAGATAGGTTTGAACTTAAAAGGTGCGAGGTGTCACGATATGGTTGGATGTTGGACTTTGACCATCTTTCTTTACCTTTGTGACGGCCCCACTTCTCCCTTGGGCGTACCCCAGGGTTCGGCGGGTCACCTTGCCCAGCTCTCGCTGGGACTCACTCACTATAAACCTCAAACAAAATGCAATATAAATCTCAAATTTTACATCAAATTCTCCAAGAATTACATATCATAAGAGAAGCATCCACGCTTCTGCTGCGCCACTCTGATCCTTGATACCAGCTATTATACAGGAGGAATTCCAAATCTAAACTGTACAAAATATAGGCCATCCAGTCACTGAATAACTATTACAAGTCCTTCCTTCGCCACGAGCCCTGTGGAGGGGAATAAAATAGTTTTGGGGTGAGCTAAAAGCTCAGTGAGTAACTAGCAAAATCAGTAAGCAAATATATTTCAAGATAATACAATTCAATGATGTCATGAATCAAGGATCAAATGTACGTTTATTGCTCTCGTGAGCCAGTGAAATCATTGCACTTAAACACCCAACGCTCAAATAATTTACTTAACGTTAAACAATAAGGGGGAGCAACGTTGGTGCTCCAGATCATGTCACGAACTCACGAAAGTGGTGGAGACGTTGGTGTTCAGCACAAGACTCCCCAAGAACTCATTTAAGCCAAATCATGTCATGGACTCACATGCCGGCACACATGATATGCAAACGAGTAAATAATGCAAGAAACACTTCGTAAGTAACTTTGGAAACAGTTTAGGGTCACTTACCTCCACGGCTCAGAAACCATCCATCATATATCATTACCTTGCCCGAGTCTAAGCCCTAAATCACAAACTCAAAGCAATCATACACTCTATAAGTTCGGACAGCATTTCCCCTTAAATGCTTCATTTCCAACCTACAAGCAACACCAATTCATCTCAAATTAACCACATACACATTATAAACCATCAAATACACCTTTCGGCACAACATCCATAACTAAAGCTACCCTTATCGGATTGAAACGAATCTTATGGCATTTCGAAAACAAGACATATACCTACATTTATTATGAAGACCTCCAAAGCCAAATCATGCAATTTCATGGTTAAAAATGGGAAACTCCATGAAAACAGAAATCTGGGCGCGGAACATGGTTTATGGACAGTCAAGGGTATTTCGGTCATTTCACATGGTACAGTGCTCGGATCGAGCTGAACTTTTTCAGAAAGCTATTTAACACCATTTTCTATCCCTTTCATGTTTTAACCTAAGCCTGATTCGGCCTCTAACATGCCCAAATAAATCCGGTCAGAACAGGGCAGATTCAAAACCCTAACCTGGAATTTCCGCATAAAACCGAAATCTTCCGCAAACAACTTCAACTAACATATACAAGCTTCATTTTACACCATTACCAACCATCATACCATGATTAAACCATGATCATCATATAAAATCATAAAAATCTCCATAAAATCAGAAATTTAGCTAACTTCACTCTAATCCATAAAATCTTCCATAAAATCACATATCTAGCCACCACAAGTCATGAATTCACCATTATTGGAAACAAACAATGAATCTTTACACACCATACCTTGATACCTCACAAAAGGTAGTAGCTTAGTGGTTCCTTCTCCAAAATAAATCCACCAAGACCTTGGAATCTCCTTAGTAACCAACTTTTATGGAATGATTTGCAATTCCATCGGTTAAAACTCAAGATTGAAGTAAGAAATTGGAGTGAAAGATGAAGGTTTTTCTCTCTCTCTTGCTCTCCAAGTTTCAGCCATGAGAAGGAAGAAATGGCTTGATTTTTGGTCAAATTTTCGTTTTAGTAAAGTTAAGGTACGATGGTCAAAAGTCCAACTTTGAATAAGAAGGTGACACATGTCACCTTTTGGTTTAAAACTTATCTTTTTGTCTCTCCAATACTAATCCGTATAGGTAACATCTAATTATCTCTTAGCACCTTGTAAAATAATATCACTTAATACAAAACTCCATCAAGTTGTCAAAAATATATTGCATTTACCGCACTAGCGGGTCCCACGTCCATAATACACTTCAAACTTAACGTGGACTAACTTGTATCAAGAAAATGATTTGAAAACTATATTCCCTTATAAAAATGTATAGGAAATTAATATATTGAAGAAAGACATATAATTATAGACAGGGAAACAAAATAATTTCTAGAAAATATATAAAAATTTTCGGGTTCTCACACTCATTCTTTCGGGGCGTCACAACCTTTACTAAAACATTAATTTTGACCAAAATCATCTTCATTCTTGCTCCTTCTTGGCCTAGCTTCATAGAGAGAAAAAGAAAGAAAACCTTCAACTTGTTCCTTCCATTCTTGCTCATATCTTGTGATCCAACTACTAGAACTTTAAATTACTCCATAAAAATCCTTTGCTAGGTAGCATTAAAGAAGGTGGTGGAGTGGTTTTGAAAGTGGAGCTTTAAGTTGTTATCTTTCTTGAGCTATAAGGTGAGTTGTTAAGAAATTCCCTCATTGTTCTTAATAAGGGTAGATTAGTGGTTTTATTGGCTAAATATGCTACTTTGTGGAAGATTTCATGATTTTAAGTAGAGTTTGTGTGACGCCCCCACTTCTCCCAAGGACGAACCCAAGGGTATCGGAGGGACGCCTGCCTAGCTCGCGCTAGGACTCAATACTCAAAATGAGAAAATAGATTGCACGCTAAAAGAAAGTTCTAGTTACTCCATTACAGCTGTAAAAGTTGCATAAACTAATACATCAAGTCATACATACCATGAGTACCAGAAAGTAAACCCTAGAAAAGTTGATAACTATAACTACCATGGCAAATATAGACATCTTACTAGTCAACTTATAACAAGTACAAATTCAACTATTCTATCACCAAAAGTCTAAACACCTTCCTGAGCGATCTCCGCATCGGCCCCCTGCTAAGGAAAACAAATGGAACGGGGTAAGCTATATGCTTAGTGAGTAATTCGGGGGTAAAAATGTAAACTCACATCCAAATAAACAAGTAATCAGGATATTTCACATCAATAACAGAAAGGTAACATCACAATGGTAGGATACGGGTGGCTCCAAAACCAGTTCAATTTCCCGAGCTTGAACGCCTGTTGACACTCCGTCAACCAAAGTATCATGGTCCGTAGACTCCACTTAACTTTCCCCGTTCACCTTATCAACCCCCACTGGCCAGTCAACAGCACACAGCAGCTCGAGCGAAACAAAATAACTTAGCTTTCGTCAAAGCTTTAACAAAGAACTAAATCCCAAGGTTAGCATGGAACTATCTTCAACCAAGCCCCCGCTGGCTCGAATAGTTTGTCTACCCTGAACTGGGCTAGAATCAAGCCCTGAGATATCCAATCTCTCAATAGATGGTATCCCTCAACAAAATACACAAAAAAGTACTTACCCCAACTGTGAGAACCCATATCTTTTCTTATTTTCTAGGTTTTATTTTATTTAATCGCACTCTTTTCTATATTTTCTTTCTTAGAAAAATTTTTTAAATCATTTTTATGGGTAAATATGGTTTTTAAAATTATTTTTCTAGTATGAGTTAGGTCATGAGATTTTAGAAGTGTATACTAGGCGTGGGACCTGCTAGTGCTGAAAGTTCGGTAAAATTTGGTCCGTTAGGTTAATTTTAGTATGCCGGGATTAATTTAGCAGGTGTTAAGAGATAACTAAAGGTTACTAAATGAGTTGGTGTGAGAGAGACAAAGGGATAGGGTTGCATTAATGGGAGTGACAAGTGTCACTTGATGATTAACTCTTGGACTTTGACCACTATTCATTACTTTACCAATTAATACAAAAATTGACCAAAATCATCTTCATTTGCAAGCTTCTTTGGCTGAGCTTCTTGGAGGGAAAAGAAGAGAAAACTTCCAATTTCTTTCTTCAATTTCTTGCCTTGATCTCACAAATCAACCGTTAAAACTTTGATTTGCTCCATAAAAACCTTTCTCTTGGTAGGATTAAGGTGAGTGGTGAAGTGGTTTGAGAAGCAAAGGTGCTAAGTTGTCTCTTTTCTTGACTTGGTAAGGTGAGTAGTTAAGGAACCTCTCTTTTCTTCTTAATAATGTGTAGTTGGTGGCTTATGTGAGTTAAAGAGATGGCTTTAGGAGTTATTTCTTGACTCTTGGTAGAAATTGGTGAAATTTTATATTTATTCATGATTTTTCTGTTTTTATATGTTTAATATTGTTATGCCATGGATGATGGCTTGGAATAGTTTAGAATGAAACTTTAGAGCGTAAATTGTGGTTGATTGCGGAAAATTTCCGCATTGAACGAAAAATTTCAGATTTAGGGTTTGGATTTGGGGCTTTTCTAGGGTTTATATATAGCACTTGATTTGGCTTTGATTAAAGGGCTTTGTGACCCTAATGAGTTGTATTGAAGGGTTTATGACGTGTAGTGGTAATGGTGGTTGTGTTTGGAAAGTATGGACGAATGTTTGTAGGTTGGAAACTTAGCATTTTAAGGGGAAATGCTGTTCAAATTGGGGTTATTGTGTTTTATTGGACTTGGATTGTTTTAGGGATAATTAGAGATCATAGAGTTGTCTAAACCCTTAGCACCGAGTGTTTCTTGGTTTATTTGCAATTTCCTTCTGTTTTATATTAGCTACTTGAGGCTTAGATTTATGACTCGTATTTGAGTCTCATTATGCTTGTTTGAATGTTTTAGGGTGTGATGGTGATTCAAGACGCTCATTGGGTGGAAACTTGTGAAACCCTCTTTGCTTGCTTAGTGAGTGTACTACTCACTTGATTGTTGCTACGTGGCTTTGTTACACTTGAAATCGATGATTTGAATGCTTATTGCACTGTTGACATTGATTGAAGCGAGAGTGTACTTGATCACTCTTGCCCTTTATGTCTTATATGACTCTTTACTGTGTTACTTCAATGGTACATGATTATACTTGAATTGGTGTCGTTGGATGAGTATCCGATGACCATTACTGTTATCACTGAGCTCAACCCCATTTGGTGGTCAATTGAATCGAGCCGGCAAGGGCTTGGTCGTGAAAATTGACGAGCCCTGGGGACTGTTATATGGAATCTTGTAGTATGAGACTCTCGATTCCGATATACTCGAGTATTACCAAATCTAAACTGTTTGGAGTTCGGGCCCGGTTGGGGTATGTGAGGTGGAAGGAATGGGAGTAAAGTGGAGTCTACATTTGGTTACACTTTGTACATTGACGGAGGGTCAATGAGATATGATCAAGTATGGCGAGCGAGGAAAGGGGCTCTTGATAGCCGTCCGTATTCTTTTACCACTGTTATTGCTATGTAACTTTATTTAGCTTCTTTATTGAATGATTTGGGAATGATCGACTCTATGCGTAATTGAACTTACTTGCTTGAGTGAAAGTATCTCACTGGGCGTAAGCTCACCCTATTACTTTTGTTTTTCTTACAGGGGTTTGAAAACTTTTGAAAGGCTAGGACATTTGGTTGCTGAGTTGAGCTTGATTAAATACACTTTGAATAGCTCCTCAATGAACAAAACTCTAATTGTATTTGGATCCAACCTTTTCTTTTGAGTTGTAAATTTGAAACCGTACTTGTATAAATATGTTTAGTACCGTTTGTATGCTATTTTGGTTTATAAATGGCTAATCCTGATGCTTATACGAATTGTTGATGCTTGGATGGATTTCGGACAGATTTGGGTTTCAAACGACGAAAGAAAAATTTTTGGTGAGGAACGACAGGGCCGAATCCGGCCAGAACTTGGCCGGATTGCCCTGGAATTTTTTGGCATCCGGCCTGTTGCTCTCTGGCCAGTGTCCGGCCAGGAATCCGGCCGGAAATCCGGCCAGATTCCGGCCGGATTCTGACATGTCCGGCTCTATTCATGTCGGCTCCGATTTTCATTTTTTTTTTTATTTTATGATTTTGGGTTGTTTAAGCGCGCTGGTATGTTCCAGAACGTTTTCGAATGCATTTAACTGTCTCGTTAGTCCTAGCGAGAGCTGGATAGACAGTCCGCTAACCCCTTTGGTTCGCCTTAGGGGGAGGTGGGGCCGTCACAGGTGGTATCAGAGCCTAGGTTTGACTTAGCCTGGGCGTGTTAGACTTGCTTGACTTGAGGATATTACTTGTTGATTTCTTTAAGAGTCCTTAAGTTAACTACGCTTTTGGTGTAGGATGGACGGACATAGTGGACCTAGTGGTAGCCCCGTTGGTGAGCAACCCCATAAAGCGCTTCCAGTGATTAAGTATCAGATCCGGCCAAGAGAGGCCGTCGTACGTTGGAGTCCGGCTAACCGCCTTCGACGTTGTGAGTGTCACCATGCCTACGCTTACCCCAACACCGTTGTGTTGGCCGTGGTAGAGGAGCGAAAGGAGCTGGCAAAGGATAACGCTAGGCTCGAGGCCGAGGTAAACCAACTGAGGGAGACCAACAAGACACAAGCCGAGCGAATCAAGGAACTAGAGTATGACGTGATTGAAGGTCAGGATAGGGTGGACAACCTTTGCACTCAACTCGAGGAGACACGTGAGCGTATGACCAAGAGAGCTAGGAAAGTTAGGGTTCGAGCTGAGTCGATCCTAAACCTTTACGATGATTTGCTCGAGGAGGAGAGCGACGAGACTTCATGTACGGGGCCCGGGGCTGGAGGTGAATCCACCCCGTCGGGTGGGTCCACTAGCCCGATGACGGACTGAGTCATTATCCTTAGGGTTTTGGAAGGCTTTTGACTACCGTGTATAGGAAAGCTAGGGAATGGTAGACCTGGAAAAGAACTTTAGCTAGCCGTTTTTGTATTTTTGGACTAGCGACGTATATACTACTTTTGATGATGCCTTTTCCTTGTGGACTGTCTTTGTTGTACTTGACTGACTGTTAATATGTGCATTGTTTGATTTTGTTTTGGAATGTATAACTGTTTTATAGTAAAAGCTTTTGGGTTTCTTACTTACATGTATTGTTATTTTATTGTTCTAGTTACGTTTACCTAGCTCGAATAGATTCCATGGAGGGCACACGTAGTGGTCGGGGACGTGGGCGCGGGAGTAGGCAACCCACGTCGGACAGGGGCGCTGGGAAAACCTCATCTGGACCCAACCCTGAACCTAAGGTTAACCCCAACGTTCAAATAGTCGCTGCCATGTAGCAAATGACCAATTTATTGACACAAGTGGTGCAACAACAGGGTCAAAACCCTAATCCTAACCCTGGAAACCCTGGCAACCACTTGGAGAGCGAAGACAGGGCTCTCGAGAGATTTCAGAAGTTTGTCCCACCAAAGTTCATTGGGGGGCCCGATCCTGATGTAGCCGAAAGGTGGTTAGAGAAAATTGTGGATATTTTTACTGTCTTGCACTACACTGAGGAAAGGTAGGTGACCTTTGCCGTCTACCAGCTAGAAGGGGCGGCTCGTTCCTGGTGGAACGTCATTCGACAGAAGTGGGAACTGGAGCAAACGCCCCGGATTTGGGTGAATTTTATGCGAGAATTTAACGCTAAATTCTTCCCTCCTCCAGTCTAGGAACGGAAGGAAGATGAGTTTATCTGACTTCGTCAAAACGCCTAATCTGTAGCAGAATATGAGAGCCAGTTCATTCGCCTATCCAAATTTGCCCCTGAGCTGATCATGACCGAGCAACGGCGAATAAGGCGCTTTATCCAGGGTCTGAACATAGAAATTCAGAAGGATCTCGCGGTGGCCCAGATTAATGCCTTTAGTGAGGCCGTGGAGAAAGTCCAACGGAACTTCCAGGCAAAAAAGTGAGACGTTCCTGAAAGCAGTTCAGGGCAGGGGGATAAAAGTGCCCCTCCCAAGTTCGGACGGGGAGCCGCAGGTAAACGACAGTCAGGAGTAGGCAGAGGGGCTCAGTCCAAGGGTGGTCCCGCTGGAAGAGGCCAGGGAGGAAGTTTCCAGAGGGGTTCTGGTTCGGCGTCCCGTGGACATTGTGGGTATGCGGAAAGCCGAATCACTCTGAGGACAACTGCTGGAAGAAAGAGGGAAAGTGTCTACGTTGCAGAAGGGCAGACCACCAGCTTGCCACCTGCCCAATTCTAAAACAGGATGGAAAAGGAAGTCAGCAACCAACGAGGACCAACGCTGGACCAGCTAAGGGAGATGGGACGAAACCTAAGGTCGCGGCTCAGGTGTACTCCCTAGAGTCACAGCAGGTCCCAGATTCCTCTAAGGTCATAGAAGGTACGATCCCTGTATTCCACCGTTTTGCAAAGGTTTTAGTAGATCTTGGTGCCACCCATTCCTTTGTTAACCCTAATTTCATGTGTGGCATTGACATAAAACCTGCTAGTTTACCTTACAACTTAGAAGTTAGTACGCCTACGGGGGATCATCGTTTGGTTACTAGTATGGTGTATAAGGACTGCGAGCTTTGGGTAGGAGAGAGAAAATTGTTAGGGGACTTGATTAGCCTATCCATCAAGGGGTATGACGTGATTTTGGGCATGGACTGGTTGGCTAGGTATAATGCCCAACTAGATTGTAAGAAGAAGGTGGTAGAATTTCGCATTCCTAGGGAGACGACCCTAAGGTTGGATATGAGGGAAGGTTAGCCTTATCCGTCCTGATCTCAGGCGCGCAAGGATTCTTAGCTTTTCTAATTAATACCCCCACGGATAAATTGAAAGTGGAGGATGTGACCATAGTAAGGGAATACCCGGATGTATTTTCTGATGATTTAGGAGCCATACCTCCGGAGAGAGAGATAGAATTCAAGATCGACCTATTACCGGGATTCTCGCCTATCTCAAAAACCCCGTATCGGATGGCCCCTACGGAGCTTAAGCAGCTGAAATTGCAATTACAAAACCTTTTGGAGCAGGGATTCATTCAAGAGAGTGGGTCTCCTTGGAGAGCCCCTGTGCTGTTTATGAAGAAAAAGGACGGAAGTTTGAGTATGTGTATCGACAAGGTTGGATATGAGGAGAAGGTTAGCCTTATCCGTCCTGATCTCAGGCGCGCAAGGATTCTTAGCTTGTCTAATTAATACCCCCACGGATAAATTGAAAGTGGAGGATGTGACCATAGTAAGGGAATACCCGGATGTATTTTCTGATGATTTAGGAGCCCTACCTCCGGAGAGAGAGATAGAATTCAAGATCGACCTATTACCGGGAATCTCGCCTATCTCAAAAACCCCGTATCGGATGGCCCCTACGGAGCTTAAGCAGCTGAAATTGCAATTACAAAACCTTTTGGAGCAGGGGTTCATTCAAGAGAGTGGGTCTCCTTGGAGAGCCCCTGTGCTGTTTATGAAGAAAAAGGACGGAAGTTTGAGTATGTGTATCGACTATCGGGGCCTGAACAATGTCACGGTTAAGAATAAGTATCCACTGCCCCATATTGATGAGTTGTTTGACCAGCTGCAGTGAGCAGTGGTCTTTTCGAAATTGGACCTTCGCCAAGGGTATTACCAGTTGTTAATCAGGAAGGAAGATATTTCGAAAACCGCTTTCAACTCGAGATATGGGCACTATGAGTTCGCAGTTATGCCCTTTGGACTGACCAATGTCTCTGCCGCCTTTATGGACTTAATGCATAGGGTTTTTAAACCCTACCTGGATCGATTCGTCGTTGTCTTTATCGACGACATCTTGGTTTACTCCAAGACGCATGAGGAGCACGAGCATCACTTGAGGATCGTCTTGCAAACCCTAAGAGAGCATCAATTGTATGCCAAGTTCAACAAGTACGAATTTTGGCTGGAGAAAATTTCATTTTTAGGGCACGTAATTTCTCAAGAAGGCATCTCGGTTGACCCGGCAAAAGTAGAGGCCGTGACTAATTGGAAGAGACCAGAAAATCCCACCGAGGTTCATAGTTTTCTAGGTTTAGCGGGATATTACCAGCGTTTTATCAAAAATTTTTCCAAACTGGCCGGTCCTTTAACCGACTTGACAAAGAAACATGGTCGGTTTATCTGGAATGCCAAATGTGACGCGAGTTTTCAGGAGTTAAAGAAAAGGTTGACCATGGCGCCAGTTCTAGTCCTACCTAACGGAGTTGACGGGTTTGCCGTTTATATCGATGCGTCACGGGAAGGTCTAGGGTGTGTACTGTTGCAGAACCGAAATGTGATATCATTTGTCTCTAGGAAGTTAAAACCCCACGAGCAGAACTACCCAACCCATGATCTGGAGTTAGGCGCGGTTGTTTTCGCTCAGAAGAAATGGAAGAACTATCTATATGGGGTAACATTCGAGGTGTACTCAGATCACAAAAGCCTTAGGTATCTTTTCTCCCAAAAGGAATTGAATATGAGACAGCGATGGTGGATGGAATTTTTAGAGGATTATGACTACACTATCAACTACCATCCGGGGAAGGTGAACGTGGTAGCTGATGCCTTAAGTCGCAAGGCTCAAGTAGCAGGGCTAATGATTAAAGAATGGAAATTGTTAGAATCTGGTTGCGAGTGGAAACCTTGCCTTGGGAGTCATAAGGTGGTTTTTGGAAATATTAAGATAACATCCACCCTACTGGAACGGATTAAGGAAGATCACAAGGAGGATGCGATGGTGCGAAAATGGAGAGAGAAGGTAGAAAAAAAGGAATCAACTGACTTCAACTTCAGTCCTGAGGGTATTTTAAAATACCGAAATCAATTGGTGGTGCCTAAGGATGAAGCGTTAAAAACGGAGATCTTAGAAGAAACTCATCGATCCAAATATACGATTCATCGGGGTAGTAGCAAGATGTATCAGGACCTAAAAGGAGCTTATTGGTGGGACAATATGAAGAAGAAAATTGCTCTATATATGCAAAAATGTCTCGTTTGCCAACAAGTTAAAGCGGAGCACCAAAAACCGTCGGGCTTACTGCAACCTCTTGAGATACCCGAATGGAAGTGGGAGAACGTCACCATGGACTTCGTTTCAGGGTTGCCGCGAACGCAACGAGGACACGATGCCGTGTGGGTAATCGTCGATCGATTAACCAAATCGGCTCATTTCCTACCGGTAAACATGAAGTATTCCATGGACAAATTGGCTTAGATGTACATGGACAAGATCGTAAGGTTACACGGTGTTCCTGTAAGTATCGTCTCCGACCGAGATCCCCACTTCGTATCTAGGTTTTGGCAGAAGTTCCAAGATACTCTAGGGACTAAACTCAATCTAAGCACCACCTATCACCCTCAGACGGATGGGCAATCGGAGCGAACAATCCAAACTCTTGAGGACATGTTAAGAACCTGCATTTCGGATTTTGGAGGGAACTGGGGTCAACACATGACCTTAGTAGAATTCGCGTACAATAACAGCTACCATTCGTCAATTCAAATGGCTCTGTACGAGGCACTGTATGGGAGGAAGTGCCGATCACCGATTTACTGGGATGAAGTTGGCGAAAGGAAAGTCCTAGATCCGACGGCTATTCCGTGGATGGAGGAGGCACGAGAAAAAGTCAAATTGATACGGCAAAGACTACAAACAACTCAAAGTCGACAAAAGAGCTATGCGGACAATCGAAGGAAGGACTTGGAGTTCGAAGTTGGGGATCATGTTTCCCTCAAGGTTACACCGTTACGGAGCATCACGGCGGGTAAAGTAAAGAAATTGCAACCGAGGTTCGTCGGACCTTACAAGATTCTCCAGAGAGTGGGTACAGTAGCGTATCGGCTAGAACTGCCACCGAGTCTCTCTAGAATTCACAACGTCTTCCACGTCTCAATGCTTAAGAAGTACTATTCCGACCCATCTCATATTTTACAATCGGAGGAAATTGAAATAGATGAATCGCTCACTTATGAAGAGAAACTTGTACAGTTGCTTGACCGAAAAGTTAAAGAGCTGAGAAACAAACAGATTCCTTTGGTAAAGATTTTGTGGAGAAATCACGGGGTAAAGGAGGCTACCTGGGAAGTGGAAGAAGAAATACAAAAGAAATACCCTGAACTGTTAGTGAATCTGTGACGGCCCCACCTCCCCCTAGGGCGTACCCAGGGTTCAGCGGGTCGCCTGCCCGGCTCTCGCCGGGACTTAGTCGTTCCTTAATCCAATCCAGAATAAAACACAAGAATAAATAGGGCAGCAATCCAAACTTAAAGCGGAACTTATATACATTGCTATCTCAAAAGGAAGTACAGCCATCAAATGTACAAAGGTTCTCACTTCACCATACAACCAACCCGTGCCAAGCACTAGGGCGAGAACCATTACAAAAGAAACAAAAGACCTAGACTAGGCTAGTCTATGCTCTCATCCTGCTCGCCGTCCCCTGTTAAGGAAAACAAAACTAAAAGGGTGAGCTAAAAGCTCAGTGAGATTCCGAACAGATAATCAAACAATCAATTCAATACATTAAACATGGAGTATCAATAATTCAAGAAACATTTACAATGGAAAGCAATAGTAACATTCATTAAAAGGATACAGGCTCACATGGAGCTATTCGTTCTTTCGTTCGTTCCCCTGACATTTCCCCTTATTCCTCCAATTATTTGAAATTTCCTTTTTGAGAAATAAAACCCTCGTGCCTTCGTTCGTTCATTCATCCCTTTCCGGACATTGACCGGACTACACCCATCCGGACGTTGACCGGACTCCACCCATCCGGACGTAGCCAGACTACAAGGTAATACTCGAGTATACCAAATTCACCCAGGGTCACCATATCGCCCGACCAAGTCCGCTTCTGGCTCGAGTCGATCGGTAACGAAGGGCAGGGCCCAATTCAGCCAAACGGCTTACATTCATGCACAACTAGCATTTAATCATTAATCATTGAAACTTTCACATTTATTTAGGTCGAGTGCGATAAAGTATGTGACGCCCCGAAAAAAAAAATGAGTTTGAGAACCCGGAAATTTTCTAAATTTCTAGGGTTTATTTTATTTAATTGCCCGCCTTTTCTACATTTTCTTTATTAGAAAAATTCCCCAGATAAAGTTTATGAGCAAAGATAGTTTTAAAATGATTTTTCTAGTATCGGTTAGTTTTTGAGAAATTAAGAGCGTATTTTGAACGTGGGACCCGCTAGTGCGGTAAATGCATTATATTTTTTACAACTTGTTGGAATTTTGTATTAAGTGATATTATTTTACAAAGTGTTAAGATATTTGTATTGGAGAGACAAAAAGATAAGTTTTAAACCTAAAGGTGACAAGTGTCACCATAAGATTAAGTCTTGGACTTTGACTACACTATTCACTACTTTACCAAATAAATCAAAAAATTACCAAAAATCATCCTTATTTCTAAAGGTTCATAGCCGACTCTCTCTCAAAGGAAAAGAAAGAAAAGCTCTCAATTTCTTCCTTCTATTTCTTGCTCAATCTTCAAATCCAACCGATAAAACTCCAAATCATTCCATAAAATCTCTTTGCTAAGTGGTCTTGAGGTGTTTTGTGGAGTTGTTTGGAAAGCTAAGGTGACTAGTTGCTCTATCTCTTGTATTGCTAAGGTGAGTTGTGAAGGACCCCTCTCCTTCTTCTAATGATGTTCAATTCATGATTGGTGGTGGTATGAGATGCAATATTATGGATTAATTCTTGATTTGTGGTTGAAATGATCAAGTTTTATTATTTTTGGGGATTTTTCTGTTTTAATATAAGCATGATTGTGTGGCTATCTATGATTATTGGAAATGGTCTATAATGACTTAAGGAGGTGGGAAAAGTGATTAATTGCAACCAATTTCTGGTTTGGAAGAAATTTCAGAAAATTAGGGTTCTTGAGGGAGCATTCTGCCCGAATTTTTAGCTCCTAGTTAGAGGCCGAATTGGCCTTGGATTAAAACATGAAAGTTGTATGAAATGACATTTTAAAGGTGCCTACAAAATTTCAGATCAATCGGAGTAGTGTGGAATGAGAAAAGTTGAAATTACTATTGCTGTTCTGGTTTTACCCGAAATTGAGAAGTGCGTCTGTAATGGGTTATTTTGGTTGAGAATGCTTCCGAATTGGTTGTTGAGGTATTCTGATGAAATGTAGCCCTGTTTCTTAGCTTTCAGATGGTTTTGGAATTTCAGGATTTGGACATGGAGAGCCCGAGTTATGATGTTTCCGCTCGAATACGTTCTGTGAATCTGTTTTTGTGATTCTGGTATAGTATCTTGCATTTTTGACCTGGTTACACTCGAAACTGGGTTGAGTTACCTTCTGAAATATTGTAACCCTGTCTCTTAGCTTCGAAACGGTGGGTCTTGTACCTTCATCCGACAATCATAGCGCCTTTGGTACCATTACCGTAAAATGACGTCAAAACTGTTTTTCTGGTTTTGAGCTTAACTTTCATTTCCGAACTTTTCCCTAGTTTGACTTGTACTAGTACTACTTGGAGCTTGCTGAATGGCTATTGGATGAACTTGTTGTTGTGTGTGTACCTTTGGGACTGGCTGAGGAAATAATGAAGCCATGATGGCTGGAAAAGTAAGCAAATTCAGGGGAAATGCTGTCCGAACTTTTAAAGGACTTGTTTGCATTGAGTTTGTGATCTAAGACTTGGATTTGAGCAAGGCAATGTTATATGATGGATGATTTCTGAGCCGTGGAGGTGAGTGACCCTAAACTATTTCCAAAGTACTTGTGAAATGTTTCTTGCATTATGTACTCGATTGCATCTCATGCGTGCTTGCATGTGAATTCATGACATGATTTGGCTTTAATGAGTTCTGGGAAAGTCTTGTGCTGGACACCAACGTCTCCACCATTTTCGTGAGTTCGTGACATGACGGAGCAAATGGCTCCGGAGCTCAAAAAGGGGCTCCCTCCTAATGTTAATGTTAATGTTAAATGATCTATTTGAGCGTTGGGTGTTCAAGTGCTGTGATTTCACCGGCTCACGAG
The DNA here is from genome assembly GCF_036785885.1 of Coffea arabica. Taxonomy (NCBI): domain Eukaryota; kingdom Viridiplantae; phylum Streptophyta; class Magnoliopsida; order Gentianales; family Rubiaceae; genus Coffea; species Coffea arabica. The sequence goes on along the minus strand of NC_092318.1, from coordinate 16,391,131 downwards.
AGCACTAAACGTACATTTGATCTCTGAATCATGACATCATCGAAATGATCGAAATGCAACATTGTGAAATATATTTGTTTAATGATTTTCCTGGTTACTCGCTGAGCTTCTAGCTCACCCCAAAAATATTTTATTCCCCTCCACAGGGCTCAAGGCGAAGGAAGGACTTGTAGTACTTGTGCACGTGACTGGATGGCCTATATTTTGTACAATTTGGATTGACTAATCATTTTATGTATAGTTGAGAATTGTTTCCGCTGCATTTGTGACATGTAATTATTGGAGACTTGGATGTATATTTGTGGACCATGTGATGTATATTTGAGATTTATATTGTAATTCATTTGAGGATTGTAGTCAACGACTGAGCCCCGGCGAGAGCCGGGCAGGCGGCCCGCCGAACCCTCTGGTTCGCCTTAGGGGGAGGTGGGGCTGTCACAAAGTACACACTCGCCTAGAAAACTCGTTTTAACAATCATTGAAAGCACTTAACACATTATCAATCAATAATAACAAGCCAATAAGTCAAGGAATATAGCAAACAAGGAACACTCACCTAGTTATGCAAAATAACGTGCAAAATATCCTTCCGGATATTACCCTTAGTCACCAATGAAACCTAAGGTTGAACAAGAGAACATATTACAGTTTATCGAGCAAAACATTTAAGGGAAACAAAGAAACCCGACTAATTAGGAGTAAAACGTGTAAAGATGACTTTCAAGTAAGAAGAGGGTTGTTTGAACCCAAGGATGAAAATCATGTTTTAAAATGGAAAGCCGGTCATGGTATTGGCCAAACAAAAGTATTCAAGTTCAAATAGAAACCTAGCCCTCGAGCGAAAATTTGGGCAGCACGCCCTTTGTGTTTACCTAATTTTCTAGCCATTTTGGCTTCATTATTTTTCTCAACAACCCAAAGGTATACACACATCAATTCAAGTTCAAAAGCCGTTCAATAGGCTCAAGATCACACAAGGACAACAATAAAGCTAGGAATAAGTGCGGAAATGAAAGTAACAAAAGGCAGATTTGACCGAATTTTGCGTAACGGGCACAACCGAAGTTACGTTTATCAGATTAGTATGTAACTTATACCATTTCGAAGCTAGGACGAAGGCCTACAACTTTCATGAAGGTCACTTAGTCAGATTTCTAGGGTAACCTGGTCAAATTCCCAATTGACAGAACCAACTTCCAACTTGACGGCTAATTAACCGCACTGTACTAGAATGATCATATCTCCGGCTACCACGGTCCATTTAGGGTGTTCTTGTAGGAGTTGGAAAGCTTAAACAGAGTAATAAAACTTTCATATTTTGGAAAAAAGCTAAATCAGCATGGATCCTAGTGAACAAACATGATAAACTGGATGAACTGACGAAAACGGAACACTGGAAATTTCCTAAAACAGTGAGGGTATTTTGGTCTTTTTATGGGTTACGTTGCTCCGATTGAGCTGAAATTTTGTAGGAACCTATAAAATACCATTCTATACAACTTTCATGTTTTATTCCAAGTCCAATTCAGCCTCTAACATAGGGAAATAAAAACGGGCAGAACCTAGTGACAATTTTCCAGAAATCTGAAATCTTTTGGTTTCAATGATAACTTTCTTAATTTCTTACTCCACTTGCTACCAAAACCCCCTATATAACCTTGGATACAACATATATTCATCATACATCAAGTTTAGGCAGAAATTTATTAAACCCTAACTCATGTAACAAAAGGAAAAATTACCCAAAACATGATAACAACCGTAATTCATCACAATCTTGAGATGCTAAGCTAATTTAAACAAGATTAAGAGTAAAAATTGGGGAAATCATCATCCTTACCTTGCTTAGTGTCTACCAAGAGCAACCCTAGCCTTCCCCTTCAAAATTTCACCAATAGCTCACTCAATAAACACTCAAGGGTGCCTTTAATCGGTTTAGTTTCTTTGTTTCCTCACTTTGTGACTTGATTCAAGAAGAAATGGAGAAGCTTTTCTCTTGTTTTTACTCTCTCTCTCTCTCGGCTCTTCAGCAGAAATAATGAGGAAGAATTGTGCAATTTTGGGGATAAGAAGGTTGGACAATGTCTTGGTCAATGGCCTCTAATGGTGTGACACTTGTCACAACCCTTGCCAAGTAAAATTTCCTTTTCTTTTCTTGTATTTTCAGCCTCTAATTTCGGTCAGGATTAGCTGGAATTTAGGAGATATTTTGCTCAAATATCAATAATCTTGTAAGGTAAGAAAGTGGTGGTCAAGTGGTGTGTTCCATCGGTAGTGCACGGTATACGTCGGTTTGCGCCGTTTTTCCTTAAATCGCACGTACTAGGGTTTTTTTCTTTCCATTCACTAACTTTTTATCATTGCTCCTAATCACATATTATCTCTCACTTAAAAGTCACTTTTAATCACCAAATTTAATCCTTACTCTGTACCGAAAATTCATCCGGCGAAAAATCGCGAAAACCCTAATTTTGCTCTAATCTTGAAATCAAAAGTGAAACCCTACTTTCTAGGTTTATTTGCACTTATTGTGGAATGATTGGGTAGTAGGGCTATAATAAATGAATAATTTCTAAATAAAAAGGCATTTTTGAGAAAAATATAAGAAATTTGCGAGTCCTCACACTCTCTCCCCCTTAAGAGAATTTCGACCTCGAAATTCATACCTTCCGTCGCCTCGGAGGACCCCAAAACTTGGTGCTGATCTACGGCATAAACTTGTGTCGATACTTTTGTTCGATTTCCTCTTTCAGGAGTTTGTTTTAGTTTGGTTCCTTCCACTTGTTGAGTACTACCCTCTCGTGGCTGTTTCTTCGGGCAATTGCTAAGTTGATGATTACTACTCCCACAAATCAAACATTTTCCCCTTTTCCGCCAGCAATCATTCTCAGTGTGATTTGCCTTTCCACAGTATCCACCGGCCAATCGAGGAGCTACTGTTGGATCTTCTCGAGAAATGTCCTTTGATCCGATCTGTCTTCCTTTCATAGACCTTTCATCTAATGCTCTTAATGTCCAAGGTGGGCGAGGTGAATGGTTCACTTTTTGCACTTTGGAGAGCATTGTCTTTTCTCTGGATTCCTCAGGTGTGCTGTTGGATGTATCTCTTTTCCGTGTTTGACAGGCTTTTACTTGGGCTTTCACATCCTCAATTCTTTGGGCCTTCTCAAGAGCCTCTGTAAATGTATTAACTTGAACTGCCGCTAATGCCTCCTGGATTTCCAAATTTAGTCCTTATATAAATCGTCTTATTCTCCGTCGCTCCGTAACCACCAATTCGGAAGCGAATTTAGACAGTCTAGTAAATTTGGTCTCATATTCGGCCACACTTAGGGTTCCCTGACGCAACCCAATAAATTCGTCCTCTCTCCTTTCTTGGACTAAAGGTGGGAGATACTTTCCGTTAAATTCCCTTACAAAGTTCGCCCATGTCCATACCGTCTGTTCTCTTTCCCACTTGCCTTTAATTACATTCCACAACGCGCGGGCTGGTCCTTCAAATTGAAATACAGCAAAATTTACTTGTCTTTGCTCCGTGTAATTCAAAGCCGCGAAGATAGTAATCATTGCCTCCAACCACTGCTCAGCTATATCTGGATCAGGCCCTCCTTGAAATTTCGGAGGTAGAAACTTTTGGAACCTCTCAAGAGCCTTATCCTCTCCGATCTCAGGATTCCGGGGTTGATTCACTGGCATTTGACCTTGTTGATCTACCAGTCGTGCTAGGATATTTGTCATTTGTTGCATTGCCGTCGCCATTTGATCTCCAGCCCTCGGTCCCTGTTCTTGCTCGGCCACTGTTTCTCTTTCTTCTCTCGGTTCCTGAGCTTGCCTAGCTCCACGGCCACGACTGCGTCTCCCGTCCATATATATGTTTTCCCTCTCTCTTTTCTTTTCTTTTTCCGCAAAAGGTAATTTAGTAAATAAACACAGTAAATCGACTATTGTAACAAATTCTAGCTTTCCAAATACACAAATAAATATATACGCACATAATACGCCATATCAAGAAGACGGATAAGCAAATACACAAAGATATATCAAGTTGGACAGATAATCATGTACACACAGGTATACCGACGTCATGTAGTAACAATATACAGGTAAATCAAAAGGAAAAAGTGAAGTCGTCCCAATATCAGCCCGTCCGGTCTCTCACGTCACTTACTATCCAAACTAGATATCCCTAACCTCTTGTGCTCATTTTAGTCAGACAAAGCCTGTTCATGTTCCCAAAATGCAAGTCTCAAGTACTTAGCAGTGCGCAACTCTAGAGTACTCAGGCACGAGAATCCGAAATAAGATAATTCACATCTTGAGCTGCAGTCTCAAGAGTAAACTATCTACAATCGGAATTCCTACCTGACATACCTATCTATGGTCTTCAGATACCATGAGAAAGATTTAAGGCCTATAACATTCGCAATTCATAGCTTCACTTAGTCCCTCATACTTATTCACCACTTAGTCCAGGGTCACTCCGCGCAAAGACCACGCAAAGCAGCTATAGGTTTTAACCCTTAATCGCTTAACTTTCAAGTCAAATCGAATCCCACAGTCCGGCATCCTAAACTTCAAGCCTAGGATACACTACAGAGATCTAAAGCCTAAGCTCTAATACCACATGTAACGGCCCCACCTCCCCCTAGGGCGTACCCCACGGTTCAGCGGGTCGCCTGCTCGGCTCTCGCCGGGACTCAGTCGTTCCTTAATCCAATCCAGAATAAAACACAAGAATAAATAGGGCAGCAATCCAAACTTAAAGCGGAACTTATATACATTACTATCTCAAAAGGAAGTACAGCCATCAAATGTACAAAGGTTCTTACTTCACCATACAACCAACCCGTGCCAAGCACTAGGGCGAGAACCATTACAAAAGAAACAAAAGACCTAGACTAGGCTAGTCTATGCTCTCATCCTGCTCGCCGTCCCCTGTTAAGGAAAACAAAACTAAAGGGATGAGCTAAAAGCTCAGTGAGGTTCCGAACAGATAATCAAACAATCAATTCAATACATTAAACATGGAGTATCAATAATTCAAGAAACATTTACAATGGAAAGCAATAGTAACATTCATTAAAAGGATACGGGCTCACATGGAGCTATTCGTTCTTTCGTTCGTTCCCCTGACATTTCCCCTTATTCCTCCAATTATTTGAAATTTCCTTTTTGAGAAATAAAACCCTCGTGCCTTCGTTCGTTCATTCATCCCTTTCCGGACATTGACCGGACTCCACCCATCCGGACGTAGCCGGACTACAAGGTAATACTCGAGTATACCAAATTCACCCAGGGTCACCATATCGCCCGACCGAGTCTGCTTCTGGCTCGAGTCGATCGGTAACGAAGGGCAGGGCCCAATTCAGCCAAACGGCTTACATTCATGCGCAACTAGCATTTAATCATTAATCATTGAAACTTTCACATTTATTTAGGTCGAGTGCGATAAAGTACACACTCGCCTAGAAAACTCGTTTTAACAATCATTGAAAGCACTTAACACATTATCAATCAATAATAACAAGCCAATAAGTCAAGGAATATAGCAAACAAGGAACACTCACCTAGTTATGCAAAATAACGTGCAAAATATCCTTCCGGATATTACCCTTAGTCACCAATGAAACCTAAGGTTGAACAAGAGAACATATTACAGTTTATCGAGCAAAACATTTAAGGGAAACAAAGAAACCCGACTAATTAGGAGTAAAACGTGTAAAGATGAATTTCAAGTAAGAAGAGGATTGTTTGAACCCAAGGATGAAAATCATGTTTTAAAATGGAAAGCCGGTCATGGTATTGGCCAAACAAAAGTATTCAAGTTCAAATAGAAACCTAGCCCTCGAGCGAAAATTTGGGCAGCACGCCCTTTGTGTTTACCTAATTTTCCAGCCATTTTGGCTTCATTATTTTTCTCAACAACCCAAAGGTATACACACATAAATTCAAGTTCAAAAGCCGTTCAATAGGCTCAAGATCACACAAGGACAACAATAAAGCTAGGAATAAGTGCGGAAATGAAAGTAACAAAAGGCAGATTTGACCGAATTTTGCGTAACGGGCACAACCGAAGCTACGTTTATCAGATTAGTATATAACTTATACCATTTCGAAGCTAGGACGAAGGCCTACAACTTTCATGAAGGTCACTTAGTCAGATTTCCAGGGTAACCTGGTCAAATTCCCAATTTACAGAACCAACTTCCAACTTGACGGCTAATTAACCGCACTGTACTAGAATGATCATATCTCCGGCTACCACGGTCCATTTAGGGTGTTCTTGTAGGCGTTGTAAAGATTAAACAGAGTACTAAAACTTTCCTGTTTTGGGAAAAAGCTAAATCAGCATGGATCCTAGTGAACAAACATGATAAACTGGATGAACTGACGAAAACGGAACACTGGAAATTTCCTAAAACAGTGAGGGTATTTTGGTCTTTTCATGGGCTACGTTTCTCCGATTGAGCTGAAATTTTGTAGGCACCTATAAAATACCATTATATACAACTTTAATGTTTTATTCCAAGCCCAATTCGGCCTCTAACATAGGGCAATAAAAACGGGCAGAACCTAGTGACAATTTTCCAGAAATCTGAAATCTTTTGGTTTCAATGATAACTTTTTTAATTTCTTACTCCACTTGCTACCAAAACCCCCTATATAACCTTGGATACAACATATATTCATCATACATCAAGTTTAGGCAGAAATTTATTAAACCCTAACTCATGTAACAAAAGGAAAAATTACCCAAAACATGATAACAACCGTAATTCATCACAATCTTGAGATGCTAAGCTAATTTAAACAAGATTAAGAGTAAAAATTGGAGAAATCATCATCCTTACCTTGCTTAGTGTCTACCAAGAGCAACCCTAGCCTTCCCCTTCAAAATTTCACCAATTGCTCACTCAATAAACACTCAAGGGTGCCTTTAATCGGTTTAGTTTCTTTGTTTCCTCACTTTGTGACTTGATTCAAGAAGAAATGGAGAAGCTTTTCTCTTGTTTTTGCTCTCTCTCTCTCTCGGCTCTTCAGCAGAAATAATGAGGAAGAATGGTGCAATTTTGGGGATAAGAAGGTTGGACAATGTCTTGGTCAATGGCCTCTAATGGTGTGACACTTGTCACAACCCTTGCCAAGTAAAATTTCCTTTTCTTTTCTTGTATTTTCAGCCTCTAATTTCGGTCAAGATTAGCTGGAATTTAGGAGATATTTTGCTCAAATATCAATAAGTTTGTATGGTAAGAAAGTGGTGGTCAAGTGGTGTGTTCCATCGGTAGTGCACGGTATACGTCGGTTTGCGCCGTTTTTCCTTAAATCGCACGTACTAGGGTTTTTTTCTTTCCATTCACTAACTTTTTATCATTGCTCCTAATCACATATTATCTCTCACTTAAAAGTCACTTTTAATCACCAAATTTAATCCTTACTCTGTACCGAAAATTCATCCGGCGAAAAATCGCGAAAACCCTAATTTTGCTCTAATCTTGAAATCAAAAGTGAAACCCTACTTTCTAGGTTTATTTGCACTTATTGTGGAATGATTGGGTAGTAGGGCTATAATAAATGAATAATTTCTAAATAAAAAGGCATTTTTGAGAAAAATATAAGAAATTTGCGAGTCCTCACAGAATCAAGGTGAGAAATTTCGAGGGCGAAATTCCCATAAGGGGGGGAGAGTGTGAGAACCCGTAACTTTTCTTATTTTCTAGGTTTTATTTTATTTAATCACACGTTTTTCTATATTTTCTTTCTTAGAGAAATTTTCTAAATCATTTTTATGGGTAAATATGGTTTTTAAAATTATTTTTCTAGTATGAGTTAGTTCATGAGCTTTTAGAAGTGTATACCGAGCATGGGACCCGCTAGTGCAGAAAGTTCGGTAAAATTTGGTCCGTTAGGTTAAGTTTAGTATGCCAGGATTAATTTAGCAAGTGTTAAGAGATAACTAGAGGTTACTAAATGAGTTGGTGTGAGAGAGACAAAGGGATAGAGTTGCATTAATGGGAGTGACAAGTGTCACTTGGTGATTAACTCTTAGACTTTGACCACTATTCATTACTTTACCAATTAATACAAAAATTGACCAAAATTATCTTCATTTGCAAGCTTCTTTGGCCGAGCTTCTTGGAGGGAAAAGAAGAGAAAACTTCCAATTTCTTTCTTCAATTTCTTGCCTTGATCTCACAAATCAACCGTTAAAACTTTGATTTGCTCCATAAAAACCTTTCTCTTGGTAGGATTAAGGTGAGTGGTGAAGTGGTTTGAGAAGCAAAGGTGCTAAGTTGTCTCTTTTCTTGACTTGGTAAGGTGAGTAGTTAAGGAACCTCTCTTTTCTTCTTAATAATGTGTAGTTGGTGGCTTATGTGAGTTAAAGAGATGGCTTTAGGAGTTATTTATTGACTCTTGGTAGAAATTGGTGAAATTTTATATTTATTCATGATTTTTCTGTTTTTATATGTTTAATATTGTTATGCCATGGATGATGGCTTGGAATAGTTTAGAATGAAACTTTAGAGCGTAAATTGTGGTTGATTGCGGAAAATTTCCGCATTGAACGAAAAATTTCAGATTTAGGGTTTGGATTTGGGGCTTTTCTAGGGTTTATATATAGCACTTGATTTGGCTTTGATTAAAGGGCTTTGTGACCCTAATGAGTTGTATTGAAGGGTTTATGACGTGTAGTGGTAATGGTGGTTGTGTTTGGAAAGTATGGGCGAATGTTTGTAGGTTGGAAACTTAGCATTTTAAGGGGAAATGCTGTTCAAATTGGGGTTATTGTGTTTTATTGGACTTGGATTGTTTTAGGGATAATTAGAGATCATAGAGTTGTCTAAACCCTTAGCACCGAGTGTTTCTTGGTTTATTTGCAATTTCCTTCTGTTTTATATTAGCTACTTGAGGCTTAGATTTATGACTCGTATTTGAGTCTCATTATGCTTGTTTGAATGTTTTAGGGTGTGATGGTGATTCAAGACGCTCATTGGGTGGAAACTTGTGAAACCCTCTTTGCTTGCTTAGTGAGTGTACTACTCACTTGATTGTTGCTACGTGGCTTTGTTACACTTGAAATCGATGATTTGAATGCTTATTGCACTGTTGACATTGATTGAAGCGAGAGTGTACTTGATCACTCTCGCCCTTTATGTCTTATATGACTCTTTACTGTGTTACTTCAATGGTACATGATTATACTTGAATTGGTGTCGTTGGATGAGTATCCGATGACCATTACTGTTATCACTGAGCTCAACCCCATTTGGTGGTCAATTGAATCGAGCCGGCAAGGGCTTGGTCGTGAAAATTGACGAGCCATGGGGACTGTTATATGGAATCTTGTAGTATGAGACTCTCGATTCCGGTATACTCGAGTATTATCAAATCTAAACTGTTTGGAGTTCGGGCCCGGTTGGGTTATGTGAGGTGGAAGGAATGGGAGTAAAGTGGAGTCTACGTTTGGTTTGAGTTTGTGATCTAAGACTTGGATTTGAGCAAGGCAATGTTATATGATGGATGATTTCTGAGCCGTGGAGGTGAGTGACCCTAAACTATTTCCAAAGTACTTGTGAAATGTTTCTTGCATTATGTACTCGATTGCATCTCATGCGTGCTTGCATGTGAATTCATGACATGATTTGGCTTTAATGAGTTCTGGGAAAGTCTTGTGCTGGACACCAACGTCTCCACCATTTTCGTGAGTTCGTGACATGACGGAGCAAATGGCTCCGGAGCTCAAAAAGGGGCTCCCTCCTAATGTTAATGTTAATGTTAAATGATCTATTTGAGCGTTGGGTGTTCAAGTGCTGTGATTTCACCGGCTCACGAGAGCACTAAACGTACATTTGATCTCTGAATCATGACATCATCGAAATGATCGAAATGCAACATTGTGAAATATATTTGTTTAATGATTTTCCTGGTTACTCGCTGAGCTTCTAGCTCACCCCAAAAATATTTTATTCCCCTCCACAGGGCTCAAGGCGAAGGAAGGACTTGTAGTACTTGTGCACGTGACTGGATGGCCTATATTTTGTACAATTTGGATTGACTAATCATTTTATGTATAGTTGAGAATTGTTTCCGCTGCATTTGTGACATGTAATTATTGGAGACTTGGATGTATATTTGTGGACCATGTGATGTATATTTGAGATTTATATTGTAATTCATTTGAGGATTGTAGTCAACGACTGAGCCCCGGCGAGAGCCGGGCAGGCGGCCCGCCGAACCCTCTGGTTCGCCTTAGGGGGAGGTGGGGCTGTCACAAAGTACACACTCGCCTAGAAAACTCGTTTTAACAATCATTGAAAGCACTTAACACATTATCAATCAATAATAACAAGCCAATAAGTCAAGGAATATAGCAAACAAGGAACACTCACCTAGTTATGCAAAATAACGTGCAAAATATCCTTCCGGATATTACCCTTAGTCACCAATGAAACCTAAGGTTGAACAAGAGAACATATTACAGTTTATCGAGCAAAACATTTAAGGGAAACAAAGAAACCCGACTAATTAGGAGTAAAACGTGTAAAGATGACTTTCAAGTAAGAAGAGGGTTGTTTGAACCCAAGGATGAAAATCATGTTTTAAAATGGAAAGCCGGTCATGGTATTGGCCAAACAAAAGTATTCAAGTTCAAATAGAAACCTAGCCCTCGAGCGAAAATTTGGGCAGCACGCCCTTTGTGTTTACCTAATTTTCTAGCCATTTTGGCTTCATTATTTTTCTCAACAACCCAAAGGTATACACACATCAATTCAAGTTCAAAAGCCGTTCAATAGGCTCAAGATCACACAAGGACAACAATAAAGCTAGGAATAAGTGCGGAAATGAAAGTAACAAAAGGCAGATTTGACCGAATTTTGCGTAACGGGCACAACCGAAGTTACGTTTATCAGATTAGTATGTAACTTATACCATTTCGAAGCTAGGACGAAGGCCTACAACTTTCATGAAGGTCACTTAGTCAGATTTCTAGGGTAACCTGGTCAAATTCCCAATTGACAGAACCAACTTCCAACTTGACGGCTAATTAACCGCACTGTACTAGAATGATCATATCTCCGGCTACCACGGTCCATTTAGGGTGTTCTTGTAGGAGTTGGAAAGCTTAAACAGAGTAATAAAACTTTCATATTTTGGAAAAAAGCTAAATCAGCATGGATCCTAGTGAACAAACATGATAAACTGGATGAACTGACGAAAACGGAACACTGGAAATTTCCTAAAACAGTGAGGGTATTTTGGTCTTTTTATGGGTTACGTTGCTCCGATTGAGCTGAAATTTTGTAGGAACCTATAAAATACCATTCTATACAACTTTCATGTTTTATTCCAAGTCCAATTCAGCCTCTAACATAGGGAAATAAAAACGGGCAGAACCTAGTGACAATTTTCCAGAAATCTGAAATCTTTTGGTTTCAATGATAACTTTCTTAATTTCTTACTCCACTTGCTACCAAAACCCCCTATATAACCTTGGATACAACATATATTCATCATACATCAAGTTTAGGCAGAAATTTATTAAACCCTAACTCATGTAACAAAAGGAAAAATTACCCAAAACATGATAACAACCGTAATTCATCACAATCTTGAGATGCTAAGCTAATTTAAACAAGATTAAGAGTAAAAATTGGGGAAATCATCATCCTTACCTTGCTTAGTGTCTACCAAGAGCAACCCTAGCCTTCCCCTTCAAAATTTCACCAATAGCTCACTCAATAAACACTCAAGGGTGCCTTTAATCGGTTTAGTTTCTTTGTTTCCTCACTTTGTGACTTGATTCAAGAAGAAATGGAGAAGCTTTTCTCTTGTTTTTACTCTCTCTCTCTCTCGGCTCTTCAGCAGAAATAATGAGGAAGAATTGTGCAATTTTGGGGATAAGAAGGTTGGACAATGTCTTGGTCAATGGCCTCTAATGGTGTGACACTTGTCACAACCCTTGCCAAGTAAAATTTCCTTTTCTTTTCTTGTATTTTCAGCCTCTAATTTCGGTCAGGATTAGCTGGAATTTAGGAGATATTTTGCTCAAATATCAATAATCTTGTAAGGTAAGAAAGTGGTGGTCAAGTGGTGTGTTCCATCGGTAGTGCACGGTATACGTCGGTTTGCGCCGTTTTTCCTTAAATCGCACGTACTAGGGTTTTTTTCTTTCCATTCACTAACTTTTTATCATTGCTCCTAATCACATATTATCTCTCACTTAAAAGTCACTTTTAATCACCAAATTTAATCCTTACTCTGTACCGAAAATTCATCCGGCGAAAAATCGCGAAAACCCTAATTTTGCTCTAATCTTGAAATCAAAAGTGAAACCCTACTTTCTAGGTTTATTTGCACTTATTGTGGAATGATTGGGTAGTAGGGCTATAATAAATGAATAATTTCTAAATAAAAAGGCATTTTTGAGAAAAATATAAGAAATTTGCGAGTCCTCACACTCTCTCCCCCTTAAGAGAATTTCGACCTCGAAATTCATACCTTCCGTCGCCTCGGAGGACCCCAAAACTTGGTGCTGATCTACGGCATAAACTTGTGTCGATACTTTTGTTCGATTTCCTCTTTCAGGAGTTTGTTTTAGTTTGGTTCCTTCCACTTGTTGAGTACTACCCTCTCGTGGCTGTTTCTTCGGGCAATTGCTAAGTTGATGATTACTACTCCCACAAATCAAACATTTTCCCCTTTTCCGCCAGCAATCATTCTCAGTGTGATTTGCCTTTCCACAGTATCCACCGGCCAATCGAGGAGCTACTGTTGGATCTTCTCGAGAAATGTCCTTTGATCCGATCTGTCTTCCTTTCATAGACCTTTCATCTAATGCTCTTAATGTCCAAGGTGGGCGAGGTGAATGGTTCACTTTTTGCACTTTGGAGAGCATTGTCTTTTCTCTGGATTCCTCAGGTGTGCTGTTGGATGTATCTCTTTTCCGTGTTTGACAGGCTTTTACTTGGGCTTTCACATCCTCAATTCTTTGGGCCTTCTCAAGAGCCTCTGTAAATGTATTAACTTGAACTGCCGCTAATGCCTCCTGGATTTCCAAATTTAGTCCTTATATAAATCGTCTTATTCTCCGTCGCTCCGTAACCACCAATTCGGAAGCGAATTTAGACAGTCTAGTAAATTTGGTCTCATATTCGGCCACACTTAGGGTTCCCTGACGCAACCCAATAAATTCGTCCTCTCTCCTTTCTTGGACTAAAGGTGGGAGATACTTTCCGTTAAATTCCCTTACAAAGTTCGCCCATGTCCATACCGTCTGTTCTCTTTCCCACTTGCCTTTAATTACATTCCACAACGCGCGGGCTGGTCCTTCAAATTGAAATACAGCAAAATTTACTTGTCTTTGCTCCGTGTAATTCAAAGCCGCGAAGATAGTAATCATTGCCTCCAACCACTGCTCAGCTATATCTGGATCAGGCCCTCCTTGAAATTTCGGAGGTAGAAACTTTTGGAACCTCTCAAGAGCCTTATCCTCTCCGATCTCAGGATTCCGGGGTTGATTCACTGGCATTTGACCTTGTTGATCTACCAGTCGTGCTAGGATATTTGTCATTTGTTGCATTGCCGTCGCCATTTGATCTCCAGCCCTCGGTCCCTGTTCTTGCTCGGCCACTGTTTCTCTTTCTTCTCTCGGTTCCTGAGCTTGCCTAGCTCCACGGCCACGACTGCGTCTCCCGTCCATATATATGTTTTCCCTCTCTCTTTTCTTTTCTTTTTCCGCAAAAGGTAATTTAGTAAATAAACACAGTAAATCGACTATTGTAACAAATTCTAGCTTTCCAAATACACAAATAAATATATACGCACATAATACGCCATATCAAGAAGACGGATAAGCAAATACACAAAGATATATCAAGTTGGACAGATAATCATGTACACACAGGTATACCGACGTCATGTAGTAACAATATACAGGTAAATCAAAAGGAAAAAGTGAAGTCGTCCCAATATCAGCCCGTCCGGTCTCTCACGTCACTTACTATCCAAACTAGATATCCCTAACCTCTTGTGCTCATTTTAGTCAGACAAAGCCTGTTCATGTTCCCAAAATGCAAGTCTCAAGTACTTAGCAGTGCGCAACTCTAGAGTACTCAGGCACGAGAATCCGAAATAAGATAATTCACATCTTGAGCTGCAGTCTCAAGAGTAAACTATCTACAATCGGAATTCCTACCTGACATACCTATCTATGGTCTTCAGATACCATGAGAAAGATTTAAGGCCTATAACATTCGCAATTCATAGCTTCACTTAGTCCCTCATACTTATTCACCACTTAGTCCAGGGTCACTCCGCGCAAAGACCACGCAAAGCAGCTATAGGTTTTAACCCTTAATCGCTTAACTTTCAAGTCAAATCGAATCCCACAGTCCGGCATCCTAAACTTCAAGCCTAGGATACACTACAGAGATCTAAAGCCTAAGCTCTAATACCACATGTAACGGCCCCACCTCCCCCTAGGGCGTACCCCACGGTTCAGCGGGTCGCCTGCTCGGCTCTCGCCGGGACTCAGTCGTTCCTTAATCCAATCCAGAATAAAACACAAGAATAAATAGTGCAGCAATCCAAACTTAAAGCGGAACTTATATACATTACTATCTCAAAAGGAAGTACAGCCATCAAATGTACAAAGGTTCTTACTTCACCATACAACCAACCCGTGCCAAGCACTAGGGCGAGAACCATTACAAAAGAAACAAAAGACCTAGACTAGGCTAGTCTATGCTCTCATCCTGCTCGCCGTCCCCTGTTAAGGAAAACAAAACTAAAGGGATGAGCTAAAAGCTCAGTGAGGTTCCGAACAGATAATCAAACAATCAATTCAATACATTAAACATGGAGTATCAATAATTCAAGAAACATTTACAATGGAAAGCAATAGTAACATTCATTAAAAGGATACGGGCTCACATGGAGCTATTCGTTCTTTCGTTCGTTCCCCTGACATTTCCCCTTATTCCTCCAATTATTTGAAATTTCCTTTTTGAGAAATAAAACCCTCGTGCCTTCGTTCGTTCATTCATCCCTTTCCGGACATTGACCGGACTCCACCCATCCGGACGTAGCCGGACTACAAGGTAATACTCGAGTATACCAAATTCACCCAGGGTCACCATATCGCCCGACCGAGTCTGCTTCTGGCTCGAGTCGATCGGTAACGAAGGGCAGGGCCCAATTCAGCCAAACGGCTTACATTCATGCGCAACTAGCATTTAATCATTAATCATTGAAACTTTCACATTTATTTAGGTCGAGTGCGATAAAGTACACACTCGCCTAGAAAACTCGTTTTAACAATCATTGAAAGCACTTAACACATTATCAATCAATAATAACAAGCCAATAAGTCAAGGAATATAGCAAACAAGGAACACTCACCTAGTTATGCAAAATAACGTGCAAAATATCCTTCCGGATATTACCCTTAGTCACCAATGAAACCTAAGGTTGAACAAGAGAACATATTACAGTTTATCGAGCAAAACATTTAAGGGAAACAAAGAAACCCGACTAATTAGGAGTAAAACGTGTAAAGATGAATTTCAAGTAAGAAGAGGATTGTTTGAACCCAAGGATGAAAATCATGTTTTAAAATGGAAAGCCGGTCATGGTATTGGCCAAACAAAAGTATTCAAGTTCAAATAGAAACCTAGCCCTCGAGCGAAAATTTGGGCAGCACGCCCTTTGTGTTTACCTAATTTTCCAGCCATTTTGGCTTCATTATTTTTCTCAACAACCCAAAGGTATACACACATAAATTCAAGTTCAAAAGCCGTTCAATAGGCTCAAGATCACACAAGGACAACAATAAAGCTAGGAATAAGTGCGGAAATGAAAGTAACAAAAGGCAGATTTGACCGAATTTTGCGTAACGGGCACAACCGAAGCTACGTTTATCAGATTAGTATATAACTTATACCATTTCGAAGCTAGGACGAAGGCCTACAACTTTCATGAAGGTCACTTAGTCAGATTTCCAGGGTAACCTGGTCAAATTCCCAATTTACAGAACCAACTTCCAACTTGACGGCTAATTAACCGCACTGTACTAGAATGATCATATCTCCGGCTACCACGGTCCATTTAGGGTGTTCTTGTAGGCGTTGTAAAGATTAAACAGAGTACTAAAACTTTCCTGTTTTGGGAAAAAGCTAAATCAGCATGGATCCTAGTGAACAAACATGATAAACTGGATGAACTGACGAAAACGGAACACTGGAAATTTCCTAAAACAGTGAGGGTATTTTGGTCTTTTCATGGGCTACGTTTCTCCGATTGAGCTGAAATTTTGTAGGCACCTATAAAATACCATTATATACAACTTTAATGTTTTATTCCAAGCCCAATTCGGCCTCTAACATAGGGCAATAAAAACGGGCAGAACCTAGTGACAATTTTCCAGAAATCTGAAATCTTTTGGTTTCAATGATAACTTTTTTAATTTCTTACTCCACTTGCTACCAAAACCCCCTATATAACCTTGGATACAACATATATTCATCATACATCAAGTTTAGGCAGAAATTTATTAAACCCTAACTCATGTAACAAAAGGAAAAATTACCCAAAACATGATAACAACCGTAATTCATCACAATCTTGAGATGCTAAGCTAATTTAAACAAGATTAAGAGTAAAAATTGGAGAAATCATCATCCTTACCTTGCTTAGTGTCTACCAAGAGCAACCCTAGCCTTCCCCTTCAAAATTTCACCAATTGCTCACTCAATAAACACTCAAGGGTGCCTTTAATCGGTTTAGTTTCTTTGTTTCCTCACTTTGTGACTTGATTCAAGAAGAAATGGAGAAGCTTTTCTCTTGTTTTTGCTCTCTCTCTCTCTCGGCTCTTCAGCAGAAATAATGAGGAAGAATGGTGCAATTTTGGGGATAAGAAGGTTGGACAATGTCTTGGTCAATGGCCTCTAATGGTGTGACACTTGTCACAACCCTTGCCAAGTAAAATTTCCTTTTCTTTTCTTGTATTTTCAGCCTCTAATTTCGGTCAAGATTAGCTGGAATTTAGGAGATATTTTGCTCAAATATCAATAAGTTTGTATGGTAAGAAAGTGGTGGTCAAGTGGTGTGTTCCATCGGTAGTGCACGGTATACGTCGGTTTGCGCCGTTTTTCCTTAAATCGCACGTACTAGGGTTTTTTTCTTTCCATTCACTAACTTTTTATCATTGCTCCTAATCACATATTATCTCTCACTTAAAAGTCACTTTTAATCACCAAATTTAATCCTTACTCTGTACCGAAAATTCATCCGGCGAAAAATCGCGAAAACCCTAATTTTGCTCTAATCTTGAAATCAAAAGTGAAACCCTACTTTCTAGGTTTATTTGCACTTATTGTGGAATGATTGGGTAGTAGGGCTATAATAAATGAATAATTTCTAAATAAAAAGGCATTTTTGAGAAAAATATAAGAAATTTGCGAGTCCTCACAGAATCAAGGTGAGAAATTTCGAGGGCGAAATTCCCATAAGGGGGGGAGAGTGTGAGAACCCGTAACTTTTCTTATTTTCTAGGTTTTATTTTATTTAATCACACGTTTTTCTATATTTTCTTTCTTAGAGAAATTTTCTAAATCATTTTTATGGGTAAATATGGTTTTTAAAATTATTTTTCTAGTATGAGTTAGTTCATGAGCTTTTAGAAGTGTATACCGAGCATGGGACCCGCTAGTGCAGAAAGTTCGGTAAAATTTGGTCCGTTAGGTTAAGTTTAGTATGCCAGGATTAATTTAGCAAGTGTTAAGAGATAACTAGAGGTTACTAAATGAGTTGGTGTGAGAGAGACAAAGGGATAGAGTTGCATTAATGGGAGTGACAAGTGTCACTTGGTGATTAACTCTTAGACTTTGATCACTATTCATTACTTTACCAATTAATACAAAAATTGACCAAAATTATCTTCATTTGCAAGCTTCTTTGGCCGAGCTTCTTGGAGGGAAAAGAAGAGAAAACTTCCAATTTCTTTCTTCAATTTCTTGCCTTGATCTCACAAATCAACCGTTAAAACTTTGATTTGCTCCATAAAAACCTTTCTCTTGGTAGGATTAAGGTGAGTGGTGAAGTGGTTTGAGAAGCAAAGGTGCTAAGTTGTCTCTTTTCTTGACTTGGTAAGGTGAGTAGTTAAGGAACCTCTCTTTTCTTCTTAATAATGTGTAGTTGGTGGCTTATGTGAGTTAAAGAGATGGCTTTAGGAGTTATTTATTGACTCTTGGTAGAAATTGGTGAAATTTTATATTTATTCATGATTTTTCTATTTTTATATGTTTAATATTGTTATGCCATGGATGATGGCTTGGAATAGTTTAGAATGAAACTTTAGAGCGTAAATTGTGGTTGATTGCGGAAAATTTCCGCATTGAACGAAAAATTTCAGATTTAGGGTTTGGATTTGGGGCTTTTCTAGGGTTTATATATAGCACTTGATTTGGCTTTGATTAAAGGGCTTTGTGACCCTAATGAGTTGTATTGAAGGGTTTATGACGTGTAGTGGTAATGGTGGTTGTGTTTGGAAAGTATGGGCGAATGTTTGTAGGTTGGAAACTTAGCATTTTAAGGGGAAATGCTGTTCAAATTGGGGTTATTGTGTTTTATTGGACTTGGATTGTTTTAGGGATAATTAGAGATCATAGAGTTGTCTAAACCCTTAGCACCGAGTGTTTCTTGGTTTATTTGCAATTTCCTTCTGTTTTATATTAGCTACTTGAGGCTTAGATTTATGACTCGTATTTGAGTCTCATTATGCTTGTTTGAATGTTTTAGGGTGTGATGGTGATTCAAGACGCTCATTGGGTGGAAACTTGTGAAACCCTCTTTGCTTGCTTAGTGAGTGTACTACTCACTTGATTGTTGCTACGTGGCTTTGTTACACTTGAAATCGATGATTTGAATGCTTATTGCACTGTTGACATTGATTGAAGCGAGAGTGTACTTGATCACTCTCGCCCTTTATGTCTTATATGACTCTTTACTGTGTTACTTCAATGGTACATGATTATACTTGAATTGGTGTCGTTGGATGAGTATCCGATGACCATTACTGTTATCACTGAGCTCAACCCCATTTGGTGGTCAATTGAATCGAGCCGGCAAGGGCTTGGTCGTGAAAATTGACGAGCCATGGGGACTGTTATATGGAATCTTGTAGTATGAGACTCTCGATTCCGGTATACTCGAGTATTATCAAATCTAAACTGTTTGGAGTTCGGGCCCGGTTGGGGTATGTGAGGTGGAAGGAATGGGAGTAAAGTGGAGTCTACGTTTGGTTTGAGTTTGTGATCTAAGACTTGGATTTGAGCAAGGCAATGTTATATGATGGATGATTTCTGAGCCGTGGAGGTGAGTGACCCTAAACTATTTCCAAAGTACTTGTGAAATGTTTCTTGCATTATGTACTCGATTGCATCTCATGCGTGCTTGCATGTGAATTCATGACATGATTTGGCTTTAATGAGTTCTGGGAAAGTCTTGTGCTGGACACCAACGTCTCCACCATTTTCGTGAGTTCGTGACATGACGGAGCAAATGGCTCCGGAGCTCAAAAAGGGGCTCCCTCCTAATGTTAATGTTAATGTTAAATGATCTATTTGAGCGTTGGGTGTTCAAGTGCTGTGATTTCACCGGCTCACGAGAGCACTAAACGTACATTTGATCTCTGAATCATGACATCATCGAAATGATCGAAATGCAACATTGTGAAATATATTTGTTTAATGATTTTCCTGGTTACTCGCTGAGCTTCTAGCTCACCCCAAAAATATTTTATTCCCCTCCACAGGGCTCAAGGCGAAGGAAGGACTTGTAGTACTTGTGCACGTGACTGGATGGCCTATATTTTGTACAATTTGGATTGACTAATCATTTTATGTATAGTTGAGAATTGTTTCCGCTGCATTTGTGACATGTAATTATTGGAGACTTGGATGTATATTTGTGGACCATGTGATGTATATTTGAGATTTATATTGTAATTCATTTGAGGATTGTAGTCAACGACTGAGTCCCGGCGAGAGCCGGGCAGGCGGCCCGCCGAACCCTCTGGTTCGCCTTAGGGGGAGGTGGGGCTGTCACAAAGTACACACTCGCCTAGAAAACTCGTTTTAACAATCATTGAAAGCACTTAACACATTATCAATCAATAATAACAAGCCAATAAGTCAAGGAATATAGCAAACAAGGAACACTCACCTAGTTATGCAAAATAACGTGCAAAATATCCTTCCGGATATTACCCTTAGTCACCAATGAAACCTAAGGTTGAACAAGAGAACATATTACAGTTTATCGAGCAAAACATTTAAGGGAAACAAAGAAACCCGACTAATTAGGAGTAAAACGTGTAAAGATGACTTTCAAGTAAGAAGAGGGTTGTTTGAACCCAAGGATGAAAATCATGTTTTAAAATGGAAAGCCGGTCATGGTATTGGCCAAACAAAAGTATTCAAGTTCAAATAGAAACCTAGCCCTCGAGCGAAAATTTGGGCAGCACGCCCTTTGTGTTTACCTAATTTTCTAGCCATTTTGGCTTCATTATTTTTCTCAACAACCCAAAGGTATACACACATCAATTCAAGTTCAAAAGCCGTTCAATAGGCTCAAGATCACACAAGGACAACAATAAAGCTAGGAATAAGTGCGGAAATGAAAGTAACAAAAGGCAGATTTGACCGAATTTTGCGTAACGGGCACAACCGAAGTTACGTTTATCAGATTAGTATGTAACTTATACCATTTCGAAGCTAGGACGAAGGCCTACAACTTTCATGAAGGTCACTTAGTCAGATTTCCAGGGTAACCTGGTCAAATTCCCAATTGACAGAACCAACTTCCAACTTGACGGCTAATTAACCGCACTGTACTAGAATGATCATATCTCCGGCTACCACGGTCCATTTAGGGTGTTCTTGTAGGAGTTGGAAAGCTTAAACAGAGTAATAAAACTTTCATATTTTGGAAAAAAGCTAAATCAGCATGGATCCTAGTGAACAAACATGATAAACTGGATGAACTGACGAAAACGGAACACTGGAAATTTCCTAAAACAGTGAGGGTATTTTGGTCTTTTTATGGGTTACGTTGCTCCGATTGAGCTGAAATTTTGTAGGAACCTATAAAATACCATTCTATACAACTTTCATGTTTTATTCCAAGTCCAATTCAGCCTCTAACATAGGGAAATAAAAACGGGCAGAACCTAGTGACAATTTTCCAGAAATCTGAAATCTTTTGGTTTCAATGATAACTTTCTTAATTTCTTACTCCACTTGCTACCAAAACCCCCTATATAACCTTGGATACAACATATATTCATCATACATCAAGTTTAGGCAGAAATTTATTAAACCCTAACTCATGTAACAAAAGGAAAAATTACCCAAAACATGATAACAACCGTAATTCATCACAATCTTGAGATGCTAAGCTAATTTAAACAAGATTAAGAGTAAAAATTGGGGAAATCATCATCCTTACCTTGCTTAGTGTCTACCAAGAGCAACCCTAGCCTTCCCCTTCAAAATTTCACCAATAGCTCACTCAATAAACACTCAAGGGTGCCTTTAATCGGTTTAGTTTCTTTGTTTCCTCACTTTGTGACTTGATTCAAGAAGAAATGGAGAAGCTTTTCTCTTGTTTTTACTCTCTCTCTCTCTCGGCTCTTCAGCAGAAATAATGAGGAAGAATTGTGCAATTTTGGGGATAAGAAGGTTGGACAATGTCTTGGTCAATGGCCTCTAATGGTGTGACACTTGTCACAACCCTTGCCAAGTAAAATTTCCTTTTCTTTTCTTGTATTTTCAGCCTCTAATTTCGGTCAGGATTAGCTGGAATTTAGGAGATATTTTGCTCAAATATCAATAATCTTGTAAGGTAAGAAAGTGGTGGTCAAGTGGTGTGTTCCATCGGTAGTGCACGGTATACGTCGGTTTGCGCCGTTTTTCCTTAAATCGCACGTACTAGGGTTTTTTTCTTTCCATTCACTAACTTTTTATCATTGCTCCTAATCACATATTATCTCTCACTTAAAAGTCACTTTTAATCACCAAATTTAATCCTTACTCTGTACCGAAAATTCATCCGGCGAAAAATCGCGAAAACCCTAATTTTGCTCTAATCTTGAAATCAAAAGTGAAACCCTACTTTCTAGGTTTATTTGCACTTATTGTGGAATGATTGGGTAGTAGGGCTATAATAAATGAATAATTTCTAAATAAAAAGGCATTTTTGAGAAAAATATAAGAAATTTGCGAGTCCTCACACTCTCTCCCCCTTAAGAGAATTTCGACCTCGAAATTCATACCTTCCGTCGCCTCGGAGGACCCCAAAACTTGGTGCTGATCTACGGCATAAACTTGTGTCGATACTTTTGTTCGATTTCCTCTTTCAGGAGTTTGTTTTAGTTTGGTTCCTTCCACTTGTTGAGTACTACCCTCTCGTGGCTGTTTCTTCGGGCAATTGCTAAGTTGATGATTACTACTCCCACAAATCAAACATTTTCCCCTTTTCCGCCAGCAATCATTCTCAGTGTGATTTGCCTTTCCACAGTATCCACCGGCCAATCGAGGAGCTACTGTTGGATCTTCTCGAGAAATGTCCTTTGATCCGATCTGTCTTCCTTTCATAGACCTTTCATCTAATGCTCTTAATGTCCAAGGTGGGCGAGGTGAATGGTTCACTTTTTGCACTTTGGAGAGCATTGTCTTTTCTCTGGATTCCTCAGGTGTGCTGTTGGATGTATCTCTTTTCCGTGTTTGACAGGCTTTTACTTGGGCTTTCACATCCTCAATTCTTTGGGCCTTCTCAAGAGCCTCTGTAAATGTATTAACTTGAACTGCCGCTAATGCCTCCTGGATTTCCAAATTTAGTCCTTATATAAATCGTCTTATTCTCCGTCGCTCCGTAACCACCAATTCGGAAGCGAATTTAGACAGTCTAGTAAATTTGGTCTCATATTCGGCCACACTTAGGGTTCCCTGACGCAACCCAATAAATTCGTCCTCTCTCCTTTCTTGGACTAAAGGTGGGAGATACTTTCCGTTAAATTCCCTTACAAAGTTCGCCCATGTCCATACCGTCTGTTCTCTTTCCCACTTGCCTTTAATTACATTCCACAACGCGCGGGCTGGTCCTTCAAATTGAAATACAGCAAAATTTACTTGTCTTTGCTCCGTGTAATTCAAAGCCGCGAAGATAGTAATCATTGCCTCCAACCACTGCTCAGCTATATCTGGATCAGGCCCTCCTTGAAATTTCGGAGGTAGAAACTTTTGGAACCTCTCAAGAGCCTTATCCTCTCCGATCTCAGGATTCCGGGGTTGATTCACTGGCATTTGACCTTGTTGATCTACCAGTCGTGCTAGGATATTTGTCATTTGTTGCATTGCCGTCGCCATTTGATCTCCAGCCCTCGGTCCCTGTTCTTGCTCGGCCACTGTTTCTCTTTCTTCTCTCGGTTCCTGAGCTTGCCTAGCTCCACGGCCACGACTGCGTCTCCCGTCCATATATATGTTTTCCCTCTCTCTTTTCTTTTCTTTTTCCGCAAAAGGTAATTTAGTAAATAAACACAGTAAATCGACTATTGTAACAAATTCTAGCTTTCCAAATACACAAATAAATATATACGCACATAATACGCCATATCAAGAAGACGGATAAGCAAATACACAAAGATATATCAAGTTGGACAGATAATCATGTACACACAGGTATACCGACGTCATGTAGTAACAATATACAGGTAAATCAAAAGGAAAAAGTGAAGTCGTCCCAATATCAGCCCGTCCGGTCTCTCACGTCACTTACTATCCAAACTAGATATCCCTAACCTCTTGTGCTCATTTTAGTCAGACAAAGCCTGTTCATGTTCCCAAAATGCAAGTCTCAAGTACTTAGCAGTGCGCAACTCTAGAGTACTCAGGCACGAGAATCCGAAATAAGATAATTCACATCTTGAGCTGCAGTCTCAAGAGTAAACTATCTACAATCGGAATTCCTACCTGACATACCTATCTATGGTCTTCAGATACCATGAGAAAGATTTAAGGCCTATAACATTCGCAATTCATAGCTTCACTTAGTCCCTCATACTTATTCACCATTTAGTCCAGGGTCACTCCGCGCAAAGACCACGCAAAGCAGCTATAGGTTTTAACCCTTAATCGCTTAACTTTCAAGTCAAATCGAATCCCACAGTCCGGCATCCTAAACTTCAAGCCTAGGATACACTACAGAGATCTAAAGCCTAAGCTCTAATACCACATGTAACGGCCCCACCTCCCCCTAGGGCGTACCCCACGGTTCAGCGGGTCGCCTGCTCGGCTCTCGCCGGGACTCAGTCGTTCCTTAATCCAATCCAGAATAAAACACAAGAATAAATAGGGCAGCAATCCAAACTTAAAGCGGAACTTATATACATTACTATCTCAAAAGGAAGTACAGCCATCAAATGTACAAAGGTTCTTACTTCACCATACAACCAACCCGTGCCAAGCACTAGGGCGAGAACCATTACAAAAGAAACAAAAGACCTAGACTAGGCTAGTCTATGCTCTCATCCTGCTCGCCGTCCCCTGTTAAGGAAAACAAAACTAAAGGGATGAGCTAAAAGCTCAGTGAGGTTCCGAACAGATAATCAAACAATCAATTCAATACATTAAACATGGAGTATCAATAATTCAAGAAACATTTACAATGGAAAGCAATAGTAACATTCATTAAAAGGATACGGGCTCACATGGAGCTATTCGTTCTTTCGTTCGTTCCCCTGACATTTCCCCTTATTCCTCCAATTATTTGAAATTTCCTTTTTGAGAAATAAAACCCTCGTGCCTTCGTTCGTTCATTCATCCCTTTCCGGACATTGACCGGACTCCACCCATCCGGACGTAGCCGGACTACAAGGTAATACTCGAGTATACCAAATTCACCCAGGGTCACCATATCGCCCGACCGAGTCTGCTTCTGGCTCGAGTCGATCGGTAACGAAGGGCAGGGCCCAATTCAGCCAAACGGCTTACATTCATGCGCAACTAGCATTTAATCATTAATCATTGAAACTTTCACATTTATTTAGGTCGAGTGCGATAAAGTACACACTCGCCTAGAAAACTCGTTTTAACAATCATTGAAAGCACTTAACACATTATCAATCAATAATAACAAGCCAATAAGTCAAGGAATATAGCAAACAAGGAACACTCACCTAGTTATGCAAAATAACGTGCAAAATATCCTTCCGGATATTACCCTTAGTCACCAATGAAACCTAAGGTTGAACAAGAGAACATATTACAGTTTATCGAGCAAAACATTTAAGGGAAACAAAGAAACCCGACTAATTAGGAGTAAAACGTGTAAAGATGAATTTCAAGTAAGAAGAGGATTGTTTGAACCCAAGGATGAAAATCATGTTTTAAAATGGAAAGCCGGTCATGGTATTGGCCAAACAAAAGTATTCAAGTTCAAATAGAAACCTAGCCCTCGAGCGAAAATTTGGGCAGCACGCCCTTTGTGTTTACCTAATTTTCCAGCCATTTTGGCTTCATTATTTTTCTCAACAACCCAAAGGTATACACACATAAATTCAAGTTCAAAAGCCGTTCAATAGGCTCAAGATCACACAAGGACAACAATAAAGCTAGGAATAAGTGCGGAAATGAAAGTAACAAAAGGCAGATTTGACCGAATTTTGCGTAACGGGCACAACCGAAGCTACGTTTATCAGATTAGTATATAACTTATACCATTTCGAAGCTAGGACGAAGGTCTACAACTTTCATGAAGGTCACTTAGTCAGATTTCCAGGGTAACCTGGTCTAATTCCCAATTTACAGAACCAACTTCCAACTTGACGGCTAATTAACCGCACTGTACTAGAATGATCATATCTCCGGCTACCACGGTCCATTTAGGGTGTTCTTGTAGGCGTTGTAAAGATTAAACAGAGTACTAAAACTTTCCTGTTTTGGGAAAAAGCTAAATCAGCATGGATCCTAGTGAACAAACATGATAAACTGGATGAACTGACGAAAACGGAACACTGGAAATTTCCTAAAACAGTGAGGGTATTTTGGTCTTTTCATGGGCTACGTTTCTCCGATTGAGCTGAAATTTTGTAGGCACCTATAAAATACCATTATATACAACTTTAATGTTTTATTCCAAGCCCAATTCGGCCTCTAACATAGGGCAATAAAAACGGGCAGAACCTAGTGACAATTTTCCAGAAATCTGAAATCTTTTGGTTTCAATGATAACTTTTTTAATTTCTTACTCCACTTGCTACCAAAACCCCCTATATAACCTTGGATACAACATATATTCATCATACATCAAGTTTAGGCAGAAATTTATTAAACCCTAACTCATGTAACAAAAGGAAAAATTACCCAAAACATGATAACAACCGTAATTCATCACAATCTTGAGATGCTAAGCTAATTTAAACAAGATTAAGAGTAAAAATTGGAGAAATCATCATCCTTACCTTGCTTAGTGTCTACCAAGAGCAACCCTAGCCTTCCCCTTCAAAATTTCACCAATTGCTCACTCAATAAACACTCAAGGGTGCCTTTAATCGGTTTAGTTTCTTTGTTTCCTCACTTTGTGACTTGATTCAAGAAGAAATGGAGAAGCTTTTCTCTTGTTTTTGCTCTCTCTCTCTCTCGGCTCTTCAGCAGAAATAATGAGGAAGAATGGTGCAATTTTGGGGATAAGAAGGTTGGACAATGTCTTGGTCAATGGCCTCTAATGGTGTGACACTTGTCACAACCCTTGCCAAGTAAAATTTCCTTTTCTTTTCTTGTATTTTCAGCCTCTAATTTCGGTCAAGATTAGCTGGAATTTAGGAGATATTTTGCTCAAATATCAATAAGTTTGTATGGTAAGAAAGTGGTGGTCAAGTGGTGTGTTCCATCGGTAGTGCACGGTATACGTCGGTTTGCGCCGTTTTTACTTAAATCGCACGTACTAGGGTTTTTTTCTTTCCATTCACTAACTTTTTATCATTGCTCCTAATCACATATTATCTCTCACTTAAAAGTCACTTTTAATCACCAAATTTAATCCTTACTCTGTACCGAAAATTCATCCGGCGAAAAATCGCGAAAACCCTAATTTTGCTCTAATCTTGAAATCAAAAGTGAAACCCTACTTTCTAGGTTTATTTGCACTTATTGTGGAATGATTGGGTAGTAGGGCTATAATAAATGAATAATTTCTAAATAAAAAGGCATTTTTGAGAAAAATATAAGAAATTTGCGAGTCCTCACAGAATCAAGGTGAGAAATTTCGAGGGCGAAATTCCCATAAGGGGGGGAGAGTGTGAGAACCCGTAACTTTTCTTATTTTCTAGGTTTTATTTTATTTAATCACACGTTTTTCTATATTTTCTTTCTTAGAGAAATTTTCTAAATCATTTTTATGGGTAAATATGGTTTTTAAAATTATTTTTCTAGTATGAGTTAGTTCATGAGCTTTTAGAAGTGTATACCGAGCATGGGACCCGCTAGTGCAGAAAGTTCGGTAAAATTTGGTCCGTTAGGTTAAGTTTAGTATGCCAGGATTAATTTAGCAAGTGTTAAGAGATAACTAGAGGTTACTAAATGAGTTGGTGTGAGAGAGACAAAGGGATAGAGTTGCATTAATGGGAGTGACAAGTGTCACTTGGTGATTAACTCTTAGACTTTGACCACTATTCATTACTTTACCAATTAATACAAAAATTGACCAAAATTATCTTCATTTGCAAGCTTCTTTGGCCGAGCTTCTTGGAGGGAAAAGAAGAGAAAACTTCCAATTTCTTTCTTCAATTTCTTGCCTTGATCTCACAAATCAACCGTTAAAACTTTGATTTGCTCCATAAAAACCTTTCTCTTGGTAGGATTAAGGTGAGTGGTGAAGTGGTTTGAGAAGCAAAGGTGCTAAGTTGTCTCTTTTCTTGACTTGGTAAGGTGAGTAGTTAAGGAACCTCTCTTTTCTTCTTAATAATGTGTAGTTGGTGGCTTATGTGAGTTAAAGAGATGGCTTTAGGAGTTATTTATTGACTCTTGGTAGAAATTGGTGAAATTTTATATTTATTTATGATTTTTCTATTTTTATATGTTTAATATTGTTATGCCATGGATGATGGCTTGGAATAGTTTAGAATGAAACTTTAGAGCGTAAATTGTGGTTGATTGCGGAAAATTTCCGCATTGAACGAAAAATTTCAGATTTAGGGTTTGGATTTGGGGCTTTTCTAGGGTTTATATATAGCACTTGATTTGGCTTTGATTAAAGGGCTTTGTGACCCTAATGAGTTGTATTGAAGGGTTTATGACGTGTAGTGGTAATGGTGGTTGTGTTTGGAAAGTATGGGCGAATGTTTGTAGGTTGGAAACTTAGCATTTTAAGGGGAAATGCTGTTCAAATTGGGGTTATTGTGTTTTATTGGACTTGGATTGTTTTAGGGATAATTAGAGATCATAGAGTTGTCTAAACCCTTAGCACCGAGTGTTTCTTGGTTTATTTGCAATTTCCTTCTGTTTTATATTAGCTACTTGAGGCTTAGATTTATGACTCGTATTTGAGTCTCATTATGCTTGTTTGAATGTTTTAGGGTGTGATGGTGATTCAAGACGCTCATTGGGTGGAAACTTGTGAAACCCTCTTTGCTTGCTTAGTGAGTGTACTACTCACTTGATTGTTGCTACGTGGCTTTGTTACACTTGAAATCGATGATTTGAATGCTTATTGCACTGTTGACATTGATTGAAGCGAGAGTGTACTTGATCACTCTCGCCCTTTGTGTCTTATATGACTCTTTACTGTGTTACTTCAATGGTACATGATTATACTTGAATTGGTGTCGTTGGATGAGTATCCGATGACCATTACTGTTATCACTGAGCTCAACCCCATTTGGTGGTCAATTGAATCGAGCCGGCAAGGGTTTGGTCGTGAAAATTGACGAGCCATGGGGACTGTTATATGGAATCTTGTAGTATGAGACTCTCGATTCCGGTATACTCGAGTATTATCAAATCTAAACTGTTTGGAGTTCGGGCCCGGTTGGGGTATGTGAGGTGGAAGGAATGGGAGTAAAGTGGAGTCTACGTTTGGTTACACTTTGTACATTGACGAAGGGTCAATAAGATATGATCAAGTATGGCGAGCGAGGAAAGGGGCTCTTGAGAGCCGTCCGTATCCTTTTACCACTGTTGTTGCTATGTAACTTTATTTAGCTTCCTTATTGAATGATTTGGGAATGATCGACTCTATGCGTAATTGAACTTACTTGCTTGAGTGAAAGTATCTCACTGGGCGTAAGCTCACCCTATTACTTTTGTTTTCCTTACAGGGGTTTGAAAACTTTTGACTGGCCAGGACATTTGGTTGCTGAGTTGAGCTTGATTAAATACACTTTGAATAGCTCCTCAATGAACAAAACTCTAATTGTATTTGGATCCAACCTTTTCTTTTGAGTTGCAAATTCAAAACCGTACTTGTATGAGTATGTTTAGTGCCGTTTGTATGCTATTTTGGTTTATAAATGGCTAATCTTGTATGAGTATGAGTATGTTTAGTACCGTTTGTATGCTATTTTGGTTTATAAATGGCTAATCTTGATGCTTATATGAATTGTTGATGCTTGGATGGATTTCGGACAGATTTGGGTTTCAAATGGCAAAAGAAAAATTTTTGGCAGGAAACGGCAGGGCCGAATCCGGCCAAGAATCCGGCCAGAACTTGGCCGGATTGCCCTGGAATTTTTTGGCATCCGGCCAGTATCCGGCCAGGAATCCAGCCGAAAATCCGGCCAGATTCCGGCCGGATTCTGACATATCCGACACTATTCATGTCGGCTATGATTTTCGTTTTTTTTTATTTTATGATTTTGGGTTGTTTAAGCGCGTTGGTATGTTCCGGAACTTTTTTGAATGCATTTAACTATCTCGTTAGTCCTGGCGAGAGTTGGGCAGACAGTCCACTAACCCCTTTGGTTCGCCTTAGGGGAAGGTGGGACTGTCACACCAACAACACACAACAAAAGGGGTTTATTTCAAGTCATGTATTCACCCCCATCAGCATATAGCAAAAGGGTGATACTCAACTCATGTAATCACCCCATCTGCACACAGCAAAAGGGTCATACTCAACATAAGACATGTATTTTCACATATGAAACAAAACAAAGATGGGTTTATGTCGAGTGAGATAAAGTACACCCTCGTCTAAGTACCCATTTAACATATACAAATCACCTTGACAATTTATCACATAAATAAACCCAAGTACTCACTCAAAATAGTTAGCAGGCTGTAGACACCAAATTTTTGGTGTAATTTCATTTTTTAGTTTTTATTTGTCGTGTTCATTTTTAGTTTTTAGTTTCCAGTTTTATTTTTATTTTTAAGTTTTATCATAGAATTTGTCATAAAAGAAAAAAAGGAAAAAGAAAAATAGCAATTTTGTTTTATTTGGCTTTATTTATCTATTTTTAGTCATTTCTACTTTATTTATCTTTTATTTTATTTTCGTTTGGTGCATTTTAAAAAAAAGGGGGAAGGGAAGAATGAAAATGGAAAATGAAAAATGAAATTGCACATTGTTTCTAATGTTAATTAATTTGTTTTGCTATTTACTATTTTCAATTTTTGTTTAACTAAGTTAAATAAAAAAAAACCCGCGACAGCAAGCTGCGTTTTCCGCAGCTTGCAAATAAGATTGCAGGAGGTCCTTGGGGGAAAAATTGAGCTACGAATGGCCAGGTGTCTAGGACACCTGGAGGGGGGATGAATCTAGAATGATAGCTAGGTTTTGAGAGATAGAGGGGGTCTAAGGCAGCCGGCAAAGGCAACAAGACAAGAAGAAAAGCAGAGGAGGGCTACGGGGGTTTTGGGGGGCATCGGGCAAAAAAAAAAAAAAAAAAAAGAAAAGAAAAACCATCGAAGAGGTTTGAGAACAGGGGAGAGAAAAGAGCTAAGGAAAACAGAGAGGAAAAGAGATGAAACAGGGAGAGCTACGGGGGCAGAGGCAGAAAAGAAAAGAAAGCTTCGAGAGGGCAAAAACAAAAAGAGGAAAAATTGAATGAAGGTTTGGTCTCTAGATCAGCAGCCAGCAGCAGCGGTGGCCATGGCGCTATTCGCCGCCAGGCGCACATCAGCCGCCCTTTTTCAGCCACACCAAGGTGGAGGGGCGCGGCAGGAAAATCTGCACACCTGCCGCTTAGGCTGCCAAGATCTTCCAATTGACACGGGAGCTAGGCCACAAGTCCGACGGCAAGACTATTCGGAGGCTATTGGAGCGAGCAGAGCCAGCGATTATTGAAGCCCCTGGTGCCGACACTGTCCCCGCCATCCAACTGCCTGCCCAAGAACCAAAGCCGCCACCACCGCCATGTCTGAATTCAACGTCATCGCCTGGAAAACATTGTAAGCCATCCCTTTCCCTTTGAATATCAGCTTTCTTTCTTCTGCAAGTGCCACGCTGGAAATCCCAAAGCATGTTTCTGTGAATTGGTTATTGCACTTTTCCTGATTGATTGTCCAGCATCTTTGATCATACGTGCTTTTACGGGGTAGATTGGACTGAAGTATTTGTTTCGGATAAGTTTTGGGCGCTGATTTATATCATTTAAGTGAGAAATTGCTGAAATTTTCCATGCCCATTCACTGATTGTTAAAATGTCCGAGTGAAAGTTGTACTTCAAAATGATAGTCTGCATTTGCGTGTGAAGAAATCAGATAAATCAGTCAGTTCACTCCTTTGTGATTGAAAGAATTTTGATGTATTGCTGCCTTGCATTTTGCCGTTCTTTTTGCCTCCATCGCATGAATTAGAATCAAGTTTGAAAGGGGAAATTTTTGCGGGTTTCATTGGTCTGATTGAGGATGGTTGGAATAAGAGCTAAATTTCTGATGTTGCTAATCGAAAAGAAAGCTGAAATGCTAACTGGTATTAGCTCGTTAGAGAAGATGAACATTTGTTCAGAACTGCAATTTCAGTCCCCCCCGTTTTCTTTTTGGTTTTGTGATTTGGTCCTGGACTTTCTGAGCTTTATAATTTGCCTCCCACACTTTCATAAGTCCTTCAATTAGGTCCCTGCTTTTGTTGCATTTGAACCCCTCAAGTTGCTTTTTGTTCTGTTTTGGCCTGGAGCATTAGATAATTTAATCCATTTTGTCCCTTTAAATGCATTCTTCTTTGATATGAGTTAATATGATTTTGGATAGATTAATTTTGAAATTTAATGCATAATCTGAGCTTAGTTTTTTTTAGTTGGATTTTATCATGTTGGGCTTTCATGAAATAAGATGAGATCTGGTTTAGAATTGTTGGTTGGGCTTGACAAAAGGATTAATGATTTGTTTTCTGGGTTTTTGACATGGGCTTGAGAGATGAAGCCCATCGGTTTTAGTTGAGTTTTGTTTGGACTTAAAGATAGGCTGCCTGCTTGTTTTCTTAGGGCTTTCTGTTGGGCTAGGGAGGTTTCGGCCCAAATAAATAAATAAAATGGCCCATTCCCATTTGTTTTGGACTTCCGTGGGCTGGTAAGGGTTTTTGGCCCAAGAAATGAATAGAATAGCCCAATAGCCTGGTCCATGAAGAAACCAGAAAATGATTTTGCAAATCAGTCCCTGAATTTCTCCTTAACTATACTGTGGCCCTGGATGTCTTCAATTTCTTTCAATTCGGTCCTTACTTTAATTGCAAATGAGTCCCTGAACTTTATTTTTCTTTAATTTTGACCCCAAGATTTTATTAATTTTTGCAATCAAGTCCTTTCTTCTTTTGACTTCTTAAATGTGGGTTGTTGACATGATTCAATTGATTCAAATTCATGTTTATTTCTATCATTTGTGATTATTTGCCAAATAAATTGGTGCCTTGACCCTTTTATTGTTTTGAAGCTAATATTCTTTTCATTTCACAACTTAAGGGAGGTAACCTCTATCTCCTTGATTTTATTTTTCCTACGTGCTCTTACGTGTTATGTGAATATGCATGTCTACGTTGTTTTCTTTGCCTTTCTTTATTTCCTTTCATTTTTTTATTTATTTTATTTACTTTTGCTTTTTTTATTTAAGTTATTCTTTATGGGGTATGTGTACACCTCTTGGCTTGTAATAGTTAGGGATTTAATTATTTTATTCCTTTTCCCCCTTTTAGATTGTAGTAGGGTCTCCCTAATGTAATAGATAGGGCTTGGAGGAGCATTCAATGAAGACCTATCGAAGTCATGTGCCTAGCTAGCAAATGTAATAGTTAGGGTTTTAATTGTCTTATGTGTCTTGCATGCTTAGTTGCTACGTGTGAATTTGCTTTATTAGGACTTTGCATCTAGTCGAGCATGCTAAGTGTTACGTGCTATGTGTTTTGCATGTCTACTCGCTTTTATAGTCATGAATGAATTTGATGGATGAATGGACGTCACCACACTAGTCCAATGCTAGTTGTGGCCCCTTTTTCCCTGTTACCGCACTAGTCCAACGCTAGTTGTGGTTCCTTGTTCCGTTTCCACTAGTCCAATGCTAGTGGGAATTCATAGAAAGGGCTAGCCCAACGCTAGACCCAATAGGCCGTCCCTTTCGATAGTGCATATTTGCATGTTCACTACATGTCATGCATTTTTCTTAGTTTTATCATTTTGCATGCCCCTCGAACCCCTTTTCCCTCCATTTTAGGATTTTTGCATTTCATGCTAGTTATAGGGTTCATTTGCGTGAGAGTCCCCTTCTGATAAGGGAAACGAGCGAGTGTGGCTACTCGATGGCCTTAGCACGCTAGTTTTGCCCTCTATCAAAGGAAAAATCAAGTCACGATTTAGGTCTCCCCGTGCCCAATATGCATGAATTCCCTAGGCTCATGCACTCTCAATCCACTCTATCATTACACTTTCACTTTTGTCTCATTTGCACACATGCACCTTTTTATCACCTTCACTTGCACACGAACACTTTTTTATCCTCACTTGCACATGAACATTTTTATCTTCACTCGCACACGAGTACTTTCATCTACATTTGCACACCTTCACTCTTATCTTATTACTTTTATCATTTTTCTCACTTCACACAAACTCACACTTTCACATGGCATGCATTCCACTCATTTTTCACGTCATTTAGGTTTAGGTGTGACCTCTCCAAAAGGATCATTATTGGGCTTCACAATTAATGTGATTGGCACCACTCAACCTTTGAAGAGAAATTTCCCCCAATCCCCCCTAGGTCTAGGTTTTTGCATTCATATAGACATATCCAATACGCGATACATACCTTGGGTAGAAAAATTAGGAAAATTGGTTTAAGTCGCGCAACTAGCCTTGGCTAGGTCAAAGGGGTGCCTTGGATTCTATCCTTGCCTTCCCCTTTGTCAAACGTGACCCCCGAACCTTTTTCTTTGGCTTACGTGGACTAGGAGTCGTTTTAAAAAGGGTTTTACTACTTTGTCTTTAAAAAACATTATTTTGGGTGACTTGGTACACCCCAAATCTATACCAAGTGGCGACTCCGTTTTCATATTTAAAAACCCTTTTTAAAATTTCATTTGGCCAAATCGTCGCTTTCCAAAGTCCCATGGCCTTTTTACTTTCCATTTTGCACACATTCACACCACACTTCATCACTCACATTCACCCAATCGAAAAGTGGGGCGCGACACAGGCAAATCAAGGTACTTTATACGGGTCCACCAACTCCGTTCGGTTCGTCATTGCCTGTGACAGAAGATTATACTCAACTATTAGTCAATCGACCATCACAAATGGAAATAAGGACTAAAATGATCAAAGCGGCAAAAAGGGCAAAGAAATGTACGCGCGCATGCACAGAAATGAAAAGGAACAAAAACGGGTTACACGATTTGACCGTAACTGGAGCTGTGGTTATCGGATCAAGATGTACTAGATATTGTGTCGAAATTTAGACAAAAGGTTACAACTTTCATGAAGGCTACTCAACCGAGTTTTCAATGGATCTAGGTCAAATTCGCAGAATACAGTACTAGAACTCCAAAGGCCAGTTTAATTCCTCTAGCAAAAATTTGGCGGCATGCCCCTTGTGTTTACCTATTTTTCAGCCATTTATGCCTTCAATATTTTCCTGAAATCAGTCCCAAAGTCACATATATGCAATGGTAACACAATAGCCCTTCAACTATGCTCAAAATACCCCAATTACAATGCAAGTACTAACATGGTAATCGGAAATCAAGTTCAAAGACAAATAGGCGAATGGCAGCTTTGATGTCTCTTAGCATAACGAGCACAACTGAAGCTATGTTTATCGGATTGGGGTGCAATTTATACCGTTTCGAAGCTAAAACAAAGACCTTCAACTTTGATGAAGACCACTTGTGAGACCCCGTAATTTTCTCATTTTCTGGGTTTTATTCTATTTAATGGCATATTTTCTGCATTTTCTTTATTAGAAAAATTTCTAGATAATTTTTATGAGTAAATATTCTTTTTTAGATGATTTTCTAGTATCGGTTAGTTTTTGAGAAATTAAGAACGTATATCGGACGTGGGACCCGCTAGTGCGGAAAGTTCGGAAAAATTCGGCCAGTTAGGTTAAGTTTTGGATACCGGATTTATTTTACCAGGTGTTAAGAGATAATTGAAGGTTGTTATATGGATGAGAGTGGAGAGACAAAAAGATAGTCATGCATTAATTATAGTGACAAGTGTCATTTAGTGGTTAACCTTTGGACTTTGACCAATTTCTTACTTTACCAATTTAACCAAAAATTGACCAAAAACAACTTCATTTCTCTAGCTTGTTGGCCGGCTCTTGTAAGGAGAAAAACCAAGAGAGAACCTTCAAATTTTTCCTTCCATTTCTTGCTAAAATTTGGAGTTTCAATCGATAGAATCGCAAACCCTTCCATAAAAGTGTTATCTAAGGGAGAACAAAGGTCTTGGTGGAGTGATTCTTGTAAAAGAAACCCAAGGCTATCATCTTTCCTCAAGTTTCGAGGTAAATTCTCTAGACAATTTCCTTTTGCTCTTAATAATAGTCGATTAGTGGCTTGTGGGAGTTAAGGAGGTGATCTTGTGGGTGTTTTCATGACTTTTGGTGGTGTTAGATGAATTTTTTATTTTATGCATAATTTTTCTGTTTTTATATGTTTAATGTTGATTAGCCATGTATGATGGGCTAGTATGGGTTAGAATGAAGCTTTGGTATGTGTAGACACCAAAATTTTAAGGTATTTTTGTTTACTATTATTTTTATTTTTGATTAATTTCATTTACTTTTAGTATTTTATTTTTAAGTCATTTTATCATTTAATTAAACTTTAATCATTTAATCATTTAATTTTTATTTTTGTTTGTTTCGATTCTAGGTTTTTATTTTATTTGATTTTTTGTTTTGATTCGTGTCTCTTGTCTTGCTTTAATTGAATTAAGAGTTTTTGCACTAAATTTTCAAAAAAAAAGAAAAAAAGAAGAAAAGAAAAAAAAGAAAAGTCAATCAAATGGACAAGAATAAGACACATAAGCCTACTTTGGGGTTTAAAATCTTGGCCTTTCATATTAGGTTTAGTGTTTTTGGGTGCCTTTAAAGATGAAAACAGCCGCAAGCTAAAAGGGGGGGGAACAATTAGAAAGGGGAAGCTCTCGGTTGAGGACTAAGGAGGAAAAAAGGGGAAAAAGAAAAAACAGAAATCAGAGGGAGTTTCTGGATGACGGCGGGGCTGAGAGGAGAGAACCAGAAAACGGAGAGGGAAAAAAGCTGTGAAAGGAGAGTTGCGACGGCTAAAAAAGGGGAGAGCTTTGAGAGTTTTGGGGACGGCTGAAGAGGGAGAGGAGGACGGCTAAAAATTCTGGAGGAGAGAAGGATAATCTGGAGCGGCGGCTAAGGTTTTGGCATGAAAGCTTCG
Organism: Coffea arabica; assembly: GCF_036785885.1. NCBI lineage: Eukaryota > Viridiplantae > Streptophyta > Magnoliopsida > Gentianales > Rubiaceae > Coffea > Coffea arabica. Next base: position 16,354,234 of record NC_092318.1, on the reverse strand, counting down.
GAGAAAATGTGGGGAAAAGAACAGAGGAAAAGGAGAGAAAGCCGAGAATGCGAGAGGGCTTGAAGGCCGAGAAAGCTTGAAGGAGGAGGAGACCAAGAAGGTCACGGCTGGGCAAAGCTTTGAGGTCTCTGGTTAGATCAAAAGAACGAAGAGGGTTGCTACTCAAGTTTTTTGCCGTTAAAATCCATCAGAAAACAGCGCTGTAAGGTTCCTTCTTGGCTTTGTCCTGTGGACAATCTTTGTTACTAAGTCTGTGCCTATGAAAGTCAGGGGGTTTACTTGATGTTTCTGATTGTTTCTCTTGGTTTTGAGTCCGTGAGTGTGTAAAAGTTTGGATTACGGTAGCTATTTCCTTACCGATTAGATGTAAAGCTGCGATCTTTTGTTCTTAGGTTATGTGATATGCTTGGTTGGGTTCCAAATCTGTTCGACGTTGTTATTTTGTTCCTAGACTGCGTTTTAATAGCAAGATGTCATCTTTGAAGGGAAAGGGGCATCCATATGGCCAGTTCCTCTGAAAATGTATCTGAGTTCATGCGCTGGATGGATTGCAAGAAGTGCCCAGTTAATGTTTTTTTTTATTTTGATTTTATTAGGCTGACTTTTGCGTGTGCCAAGCAGGGAGAATGTTTGAGTTTTGAGTTGCCTAGGATTAGGTGGTTCAGTTTCGTTGCTGATTTTTTATGTTTAGCTCCCTTACTTGATCTTTGTGGAGTAGACAACTGCATTTGGTTAACGTTAATAACATGGGTGGAATCCATAGCGTTGGGTTGGGGTAAACTTCACCTCACATGAGCAAGTTTCGGTCGCATGAGAATTACAAGAAATTTTCCAGATTTCGCACGGCCCTTCTGTCCTATCATTTTGTTTGTTTTTTTCCTTTTGGCTTAGATGTTCTTTGTTGAATCTGCTAAGGCTGGGCAAACCATGTTTTGAGGTTATGTTAAAACTGATTATGTGAGTTTGGGACTGATGAAATAACAACTTTGGTTAGAGTTTCTGTATGAATAGAATCGTACGAGGTGAGCTACAAAGTTTGTAGCAGAAATCTGATCTTATGACCCCTCTCTGCCCAGATTTTCCTTCCCCTTGCATGATATCTTGAGGATGAGTTTGTAACACTGAATGAGAGCTTGAAAATTAGATTTTTGTTGCTAGCCATTTGTCATGTAATGTTGCGCAAATCCCTGGAAATCAGAATTGCAGAAAGTTGCGTCTAGTTTTCCTTTGCACATAGCATTGAGTTGCATCAGATTTTATTACAGTAGTCCTACCGAATGTGTCTGTTTGAATTTTCATTTGATGGCCATTCGAATGCTAGATTGTACTCTTGCTTAGTTTCTAGATTGCAAATGGCTGATTTGTGGGCATAAGAATCTGCTGCAATAAGCCCGAGCCCATGGCTTGGTGTAGCAGCTCTTTCCTTTCTTTGGTTGTTCTTTTTTCTGCCGCAACATGTGCTTCCCATTTGGTCATTCATTTGATTTTAATGATTTGTGTTCCTGATTGGTTTGTGTTGAGTAAGGTGTTTAGTTGCCCAAGGATATTGAGTGTTGTTTTTCACTAGCTCTTGTTTGAAGTCTTGCATGAAACCTGCGTTTGAAAGCTTGAAACTGCTGAAGAAAGTTTCCTAAGCTTGCCGCATGTCTTTTTGTTGCAGAAAATGGTTTCTTCGTGGCTTTTTGCATGTTTTTGCATGCAACTTTTAAGATTGCACTTTTAACCCCCCAAATCTCCCCTTGTTCTACTAGGACCCAACCAATTGAATGTTTTCCTCAATTTGGTCTTTGGCAGCTCTAATTTCACAACTTGTCATTGCTTGTTTGCTTCAATTAACTACCATGCTTTGTTTAAATTGCACTTAATTCATGATTTTAAGAGCTTTATGATCAAGAAAGTTTGTGTTTGCATATTTTCTTTAATTGTTTCAAATTAAATTAGTGCCTTGACCTTTTCTTTCATTTTTGGAGGGTAAATAAGTAATTTCACTCCATTAGGACCCTAACTCAAGGGAGGTACACCCTGTCCCTTATTCTTGACTTTATTTTGACCCTATGTGCCTTATGTGACTTTATGTGCTCAATTGCATGCCATTTGGATGCTTTCATTTTACTTATTTTATTTATTCGCTTTATTTGTTTTAATTTAGTATGTTTATTTTATTTTATTTTAGTTCGATGTTGATCATTTGAAAGGCACTCGAATGCCAAAATTGTAATAGTTAGGGATTTAATTGCTTTGTTCCTTCTTATTTCCCCTTTTAGATTGTAGTAGGCCTTTCCCCCTAAAAATGTAATAGTTAGGTCCTTAATTGCCTTGTGTGTTTTGCATGTCTATGTGCTATGTGTTTAATCGCTTTTTTAGGTTTTGGCATCTAGATATGCATGCTTATGTGTTATGTGAATTACGTGCTCACATGTCTACTTGCTTTAATTATGCATATTACTTATATACGTGTATGATGGATGCAAATGCACGTAATCGTGGCTAGTCCAACGCTAGTCATGATTGTCCCCTCGAACTCTTGCAGGTCCAATGCTTGTGGGAGAGCGTAGATGTGGGTTAGTCCAACGCTAACCCTTAGGAGCCCTTCGCGCGTTAGATCATGATTGCATGATTGTGTGATCACTTCATTTCATGCATATCTTAACTTTCTAGGGCCTCTTTCATCATATTGCATGACTCTTTTCTTATATACGTATACCCCTTCCCCCATATTCTCCCATATATGTGTATTACTCGTCCCTTTTGTGTGAAACATGACATTAGACTTGCATTTCATATAAGCATTAGAATTAGGTTAAATCATTTGCTTGATTAGGTTAGGGATTCCCCTTGGATATGGGATATGGACGAGTTTGGCTTTTCTAGCCTTAGCACGCTCGTATTCCCTCTATTAAAAGGGAAAATTGAGTCACGAACATTAGTCCCCCGTACCCGACATGATGCACTCCTTTAAGACATGTATATTTCTATAAGTATTTTATTCTTTTCCTCTTCTTAGAGTCTCATATCTTTGCATTATTCGTGACCTCTGCAAAGAGTCATTATTGGGCATCACAATTAATGTGATTGGCACCATTCAAGCTTTGAAGAGAAATTTTACCCCCGATGCCCCCTAGGTCTAGGGTTTGCATTCATATAGCACATCCAAAAGTGATAAATTCTTTGGTTAAAATAAGAAAATCCTTGACTAAATCACGCAACTAGCCTTGGCTAGGTCGAAGGGGTGCCTTGGATTTTTATCCTTGCCTTCCCCTTCGTCAAATGTGACTCCCGAACCTTTTTCGTTGGTTTACGTAGACTAGGAGTCGTTTAAAAGGGGTTTTTCTTACTTTATTTTTCTTTAAAAAATTCATTTTAGGTGACTTGGTACACCTTAACTCTATACCAAGTGGCGACTCCGATTTTTATTCAAAAACCCTTTTTAAACTATATTTTGGGTCAAATCGTCGCATTTTCAAGTCCCATTTAGACCCGTGCTCTTTATTCATTTTTCAAATAAAAAATTCACCTTTTTAAACCTACATTCATTTTAATTTTCTTATAAAAAAAATGGGGCGCGACAGTATGATAATTGTAATGATTAATGGAAAATTTCTGGTTTGAAGCAAAAATTTCCAGATTAGGGTTTCATTTTCCCCAATTCTTCCTGGCACCGTTCATCATAGTTAGATGCCGAATTAGCCTTGGGTTAAAACATGAAAGTTGTAGGAAATGATATTTTAGAGATGCCTACAAAAGTTCAGCTCAATCAGAGTAACGTAGATTGTGAAAAGACTGAAATATCCCTGCTGCCCTGTTTCTACCCGAACTTGAGAATTGCTTCTGTGATTGGCTAATTTGATTGGGAATGCTTCTGATTTGGTTGTTGATGTATTCTAAAGAATTGTATCCTTGTATCTTAGCTTTTCGATGGCTTTGGAATCACTTGATTTGGACTTAGGTATCCTGACTTATGATGTTTGAACCAGAATGTGGTTGGTGAACCTGTTTCTTTTGCGGTTCTGGTTTAGTATATTGCATTTTTGACCTGATTGCACTAGAAACGGGACTGAGTAGCCTTCTTCAACATTGTACCACTATATCTTAGCTTCGAGACGGTGTATCTTGCACCTCCATCCGATAATCGTAGTGCCAATGGTGCCAAAATCGCAAAATGATGTCAAAAACTGTTTTATGGTTTAGAGCTTAACTTTCATTTCCGGACTTTTCCCTAGCTTGAATTGTACTGGTACTACTTGGAGCTTACTGAATGGCTATTGAAATTAAATTGTTGTGTGTGTACCTTTGGGTTTGAATAAGAAAAATAATGAAGTCATAAATGGCTGGAAATAGGAAAATACAAAGGGCGTGCTGCCCAAATTTTCGCTCAAGGGCTAAGCTTCTATTTGACCTTGTATATTTTCGTTTGGCAAATGCTATGCCCGTTTTCCATCTTAAAACATGATACCTTTTCCATTTGAACCTTCAAATATTTATTTACTACTTCATACCAAAATATCGAGGTATGACCTATGATTTTCTCAGTCAAGACATGTAGGCCATAATACCTACTTGAATGTATATTGATTTTGAACCATATAAACAATTCCGAAAAATAATATTTCTGAGCCTATCTAGTTGGATTCCGACTTGACTTTGATTCAAGTGTTTTCCATTGGAACTGTTATAACCCTTTGAGTTTGGTTTATGACACCCTAGTTGTTTCCGTCCACAGATCCAAATGGCTTTATTTTCACTTTAAAGTCACCTTTATCCATTTTACTCGTAACTAGTTGAGTTCCTTGATTCCACTTACTTGTTTTGCTAGATGAATTGTAATATTCTTTCTCGTCGAATCATAGGTTTTCTCTGTGACCGAGGGTAAGATCCGATAGGACATTTAGGACGTTATTTTGCATAATTCGGTGAGTGTTCCTTGTTTGTTGTATTTTCTTGACTTCATAACTTGTATTATTGTTTGATAACGTGTTAAGTGCTTTCAATGATTTCCAAAACGAGTTTTCTAGGCGAGTGTGTACTTTATCGCACTCGACCTAAGTAAATGTGAAATTTTCAAAGATTGAATGATTGGAACGTACTTGTGCATGAATGTAAGCCTTTTGGCTGAACTGGGCCCTGCCCCTTGTTACCGATCGACTCGAGCCAGAAGCGGACTCGGTCGGGCGATTTGGTGACCTGGGTGAACGTTTGGTATACTCGAGTATTACCTTGTAGGTTGGTGGAGGTTGGTGGAGCCTGGCCAATGTCCAGGAGAAGGTGAATGAAAAGAACGAACGAACGAACGAACGAGGGTTTTATGTATAAACGAAAAATGCATTTTCAAATGAATGAAGGAAAGGGGAATGACAAGAGAATGAACGAATGAACGAACGAATTTATCCTTTTCATGTATAGTTTATTATAAATGATGTAACTGTTTCTTGATTTATCGTTTGATTTATGACTTGATTCTATGTTCGGAACCTCACTGAGCTTTTAGCTCATCCCTTTAGTTTTGTTTTCCTTAACAGGGGAAGGCTGTGACGACCCCACCTCCCCCTAAGGCGAACCAAAGGGTTCGGCGGGCCGCCTGCCCAGCTCTCGCCGGGACTCAAAATTTTAAAACAATAAAATTAAATAAACCTACAAGCATACTATTCACAAGATATCTAACGCCAGAAGAGGTCTAATTACATCTTCAAAAGTATCGAGTCAAACCACTCTAATACATTAGAATAACAACCAGCAGAAGGTAGACCCTATGGAGGGTTCTTATACAAACCACCAAAACAAAAACAAACATCCTAACTGTCCGACTGCTACAATCAAACCTAACTATACTAGTGTATGTGTCAAAAGTCCCCGCGTCGGCCCCTGCTAAGGAAAACAAAAGGAAAGGGGTAAGCTATATGCTTAGTAAGTAAACAGGGGCAAAAGCGTAAATCTCACGTAACAACAATTGCACAGTAAGAGTAAAGCAAAAGCAGAAAAGTAACATCACATAATAAGGATACAGGTGGCTCCAAAGCCAAGTCATTTGCCATGCGTGATCTCCTGTCGACACTCCGTCGACCATAAATAAGGTCCGTAGAAACTTCACTTGTACACCCACCGAACACCTTATCACCCTCACTGGCCAGTCACCTCACAAACTTGCCCGGGCGAACGAAATCACAAACTTGAGCTTGAGTCACAAGCTCGGGTCACAAACTTGGTCCACATTCTCGGTGAACCGGATTCACAAACTTGGTGACCTCAGACTAAGTTGGACTGGCTTCGACCAAGCCCTGACCGGCTCGAATAGTCCATCTCGGTCGGAAGATCAACCCCAAACTCACAAACTTCACAAAATTATTCAAAAGTCACCCCGAGCCACAAGCTCAAGGGGTTTAGTTCCAAAATGATTCATATACATATGCCATATACAAATGTGTGCGTAAATTAGGGTTTAGGTCGAGTGAGATAAAGTACACCCTCGCCTAGGTACCCTTTTCATACATATCAAAACATATAAGCAACTAACACATAAGAGCAGCCTGAATACTTACACAACGAACAAAAGAGCAAAAGTACGAAATTCGTGCCGCGAGGAGTAGCTAGTAGGCCCCACCAGCTCCACCTAGCTCACCAACGTCTGAAATTGAAGATTGTGTCACAATATATCACAAATGGCTGCTAACATACTTAAAACAAGGAAAACGGCAAAATCGGCACATGCAAGTGCGGAAACGGCAAAACGGGTGCACGCGCCCGTGCGGAACGGCAAACGGAAATGGTCAAATCTGCCTTCTCAAACCGTTTTGATCAAAAGTTAGCCTAGGAATGTCGGATCAAGGTACATGAGGTACCATTGTGAAGCTAAGAGAAAGGCTCCTATTTTCATGAAGACACCTAAGTCCGGATCTGAACAGAAATAGGTTGAAAGTATGGAAAATCGTTCAAGAAATTCGCACTTTAGAGTGACGAACAGGGTATGTTGGCTGGACCATAACTCCCAGCTCACAAATCGAAATCAGAAAATTCCAAAGGCATTTGAAAGATGAGACATAAGGCTAAAACTTTTATGTTTTGGTCAAGACCTGAATCCATTCAGAACAGAACGAAAATTGAGTGCCAAAGTACCCGTCAGAACTGTCCAGATCAAAGGCAGTTCTGACGATCAATCTTGTTTTGGTCATAACGGAAGCTACGGAACTCGGAATTCGACACACTTTACACCGTTTCGAAGCTAAAACCAAGATCTACATTTCTTATGAAGGAGTCGACACCCATATCGTACAGGATTAAAACCGAAAAATGCACGGTCAGAGGCTAAAATTCAAAACGTACACAATTTCAGGGTACAAAACAGGTGCGAGTGTTTTGGTTATAACTCGAGCTACACAGATCCGTTTGACCGGAAATTTTGCAGATATATTCAAGACATAAGAGGCTACAATATTGAAGAAGGCCACTGAGTCCTGTTTCGAGGGTAACTAGGTCAAACATGCAAGAAACTACACCATAACCGGAAAAACAGATTCACAAAATGTATTCTAGCGGAAACATCATAAATCAGGCTATCCAAGTCCAAATCCAGAAATTCCAAAACCAGCTGAAATATAAGAAACAGGGTTACATTTCAACAGAAGACCTCAACTACCAATTCGGAAGCAATCCTGACCAAAACAACCAATTACAGGCGCAATTCTTACATTCGGGTAAAACTAGAATAGCAATAGTAATTTCGACTTTTCTCATTCCAACCTACTCCGATTGACCTGAAATTTTGTAGAAACCTTTAAAATGTCATTCCCTACAACTTTCATGTTTTGAGATAAGGCCAATTCGGCCTCTATATAGGACCTAAAAATTCGGACAGAATGCTCCCTTAAGAACCCTAGGTTTTTCAATTTTCTTCCAAAACAGAAATTGGTTGCAATTAATCACTTTTCCCACCTCCTAGAGTCAATATAGACCATTTCCAATCATCATACATAGCCACACAATCATGCTTATATTAAAACAGAAAAATCCCCAAAAATTATAAAACTTCATCATTTCAACCACAAATCAAGAAATAACCCATAAATTTGCATCTCATACAACCACTAAGCATGATTTAAGCATCAATTAAAGGAGGAGGGTGGTTCTTCACAACTTACCTTTAAAACAAGAGAGAGAGAGAGCTATTGGTCACCTTAGCTTTTCAAACAACTTCACCAATCACTTTAAAATCACCAAGTGGAGGAGTTTTGTGGAGCAAAACCAAAATTAAACGGTAGGAGTGGAAGATTGAGCAAGTTTGGATCAAATTTTGGAAGAGCTTTTCTTTTCTTTTCTCTCTAATGAGGGCCGGCTATGAGCTTGATATTTGTGGGAATTTTTGGGTCAAATTTTTGAGTTATTTTGGTAAAATGGTAAAAGCATGAATAGTAAGTCAAAAGTATAATTTAATCTCTAAGTGACACATGTCACTTGCATTAATGGTTTGCCTAACTTTTGTCTCTCTCACACCTATCCACTTGGCAACCTCTAAATATCTCATAACACCCGGTAATTTAATTCCAGTATTCAAAACTTAACCTAGTTGGCCGAATTTTTCCGAACTTTTCGCACTAGTGGGTCCCACATCCAGTATACGCTCTTAATTTCTCAAAACCTATTCGATACTAGAAAAATCATCTAAAAACTATATCTGCTCCTTAACAATATCTAGAATTTTTTCCTAATCACGAAAATACAGAAAACAAGCCATGAAAAATGCGAAAACCTAGGAAATGCAAATTACGGGTTCTCACAAAGGCAAGCAAGGGCTAGAACTCTGTACCGACTGGCTGGGTCTAGTTTTGGTTCTCGCCCTAGTGCTTGGCACGGGCTGGTTGTATGGTGACTTGAGAACTTTTGTATTCTCGACGGTTGTACTTCTTTCTCCGATAGCAATATATATAAGTTTTGTTTTAAGTTGTGGATCCTCGTTTTGCTCTTTCTTGTGGTTCTATTTCTAATTTGTGTGAGTGAACGACTGAGTCCCGGCGAGAGCTGGGAAGGCGGTCCGTTGAACCCTCTGGTTCGCCTAAGGGCGAAGTGGGGCTGTCACACCACTCAGTCCAGTTTATAGTGTATCTAAGTCAAAATCTCCAATGACGGAACCAGAATCTCACATTCGGGCTTGTTAACCACCTTATGCATAAACAACAATAACTCAGGCTTCCGAAGTCCAATCGAGGCGATTCCAGGGGCGTTGGAAAGCTAAGACATAGAACTACAACTTTTATGTTTTGGCCAAACACTAATTCGGTATGCATCAGGGTGAACAGATGCAGTAAGATTGGTGAAATGTCAAAACGGTCCCTAAAGTTCTTCCTATGGCAGTCAGGAGTATTTTTGTCTTTTCACAGGCTACGTTGCTCCGATTGAGCTAAAATTTTGCAGAAACTATAAAATATCATTCTCTACAACTTTCATGTTTTATGCTAAGCCTAATTCGGCCTCTAACATAATGAACTGGAACCAGGCAGAACTGAAGCTACAATTTCCAGAAATCTGGAATTTTGTTATATTCAAGCTCTAATTCACATTTTTACCTTAAAACTACCACTACTTTCTCCTTTACAAGATTATATACCATATATATACATCATCTAACACCTAACCCACAAGAAATATAAGTGAATCAATCAAAACTCTAACTCAAAATTCATCACTCCAACCATCAAAAACCATTTGAAACAAGCATCATAAGCACAATTTTAACATTAATACCCAACTTAATCATGATTAATGGAGAAAGAAAGAGTGATCAGCCATTATACCTCAAGACAAGACCTTGCAAGAGTGATCCTCCACTACTCCTTGAAATTTTTGGTTCCTTAAGCTTCCCAAGCTTCCAAACTAATGATTAATCGGTTTAGTTTTTCTTGTTTGCACTCAAAAGGTTGGATTCAAGGTTAAAAATTGAAAAACTCTTCTCACTCTCTTCCCTCTCCTTGCTCTTGACCAAACCAGAAAAAAAAAGAGGGAAAATGAAGCAAAATGGATGATAAGAAGGTAGGACTTTGGCTTGGTCAAGGAACCATAGGTGGCCAACACTTGTCACCACCAAAACCAACTAAAATTTTGTTTTCTTTTCCTTGCATTTTGGGTCAAATATTTCGGCTATAAGGGCTGAGGATGAGGGAGATATTTTGCAACTATATCAAGGATATGTGGTGGTAGGGAAGTGGTAATCAAGTGGTGTGTTCAATCGGTAGTGATCGATACCCGTCGGTTTGAGCCAATTTTTTTCTTAAATCGCGTATACTAGGGTTTTATCTTATAATTAACTAACTTATTATTATCACTTCTAATCACACACTTAATATCATCTAAAACTCACTCTTAAGCACCAAATTTGATCCACCCTCTGTACCGGATAGTCACACTACGAAAAGGTGTAAAACCCTAATTCGCGCTAACTTGAAAATGAAAAAAAACCCTAGATTTCATGTTCATTTACACTTATTGTAGTGTGATTGGGGAGTAAAGCTATTAGAAAGTAATAATTTCCAAATAAAAGGGAATTTTAAGAAAAATGTAAGGAATTTTACAATTCCATAAATTGAATTTAGGGTTTCGATTGAAATATGAGAAATTTGAGAAAACGGTCAGTCACAAGTGAAACTGGGGTTTTGATTAGACTTTATATTTTCTAGAATTTAGGGTTTCTAGTTTATAAAACAAAACAATAAAATAAAGAAACCGTAATATTCTCTTTGAGATTAAACAAAAATAGTATCCTAAAAGTCGGGGTATCACAGTTTGATAAATTTCTGATTTATTAGTGAATTTTCTGATTTTATATGATAATTGTGGGTTGGCCATGGAATAATAGCTTGATATGGTGTGAAATGGAGCTTTTGTGTGTTAATTGTGGTTGTTTACGGAAAATTTCAGAATTTGTGCGGAAAACAAATCTGCCCTATTTTTGCACTGCATGTTCATCCTTGAGGGAGGCCGAATCAGCCCTTGCCAAAAACATTAAAGTTGTTGGTAATTTAGTTAGCTAGCTACTGGTAAAATTTCAGCTCAATCGGAGTACTGTAGCTTGTGAAATGACCGAAATACCCTTGACTGCCCACAAGCCTTGTTTCACGGACAGTTTTCTGTCCTCACTGAGATTTCAATTTTTGACCATAAAAATGCGTGATTTGGCTTTGGAGGTCTTCATAAGAAATGTAGGTATATGTCTTGGCTTCGAAATTCCATAAGATTCGTTACAATCTGATGAGTGTAGCTTCAGTTGTGCTTATTGTGCCGAAAGGTGTGTTTTATAGTCTATGATTTGTATGTGGTTGATTTGAGAGGAATTGGTGTTGATTGTAGGATGGAAAAATAGAGAATTTAAGGGGAGGTTCTGTCCAATTTTTAAATCATTTGGTTCCTTCAAGTGTGAGTTAATTTTGTTAGAACTGTAGGTTTTGGGAGTTGTGCATGTTGTAGAACTAACCACTATCATTTTACTCCGAAACCACACATTCATCTCTTGTAATTGTAGTAAGTTGTATAGGCATACGACTAGTAGTCGAGCCTTACTTGTGCATTCTGCTTACTTGGTTTTGGATGTGGAAACTTCAATTGTTTTACTTTGGTTATTTTAGGGTTTCTTGGCGATTAAAGCCACTTTGGGTGAAAAATTTTGAAGTATTTGTACTTGAACTGGTGAGTGTACCACTCCCCTCATTTGTTGCTTAAATTGGTTTATTTGTACTTACAATCTGTGATTTGAATGACTGTACTCTCTGTTTAGTCTATTTGAGACGAGGGTGTACTTTATCACATTCGTTCTCTTATTTGTCTGACTATTTACTGTGTACATCTGACTCTGTTATCTATGCTTAATCTGATATCGGTTGGAGACTTATATCCAATGATCTGTTGTGATCTTTGAGCTCAAAACTTGTGGCTAGTTACTCGAGTTGAGCCGGTAAGGGCCAAGTCAATTAGATAACGAACCACGGTGGTCCGTTCTGGGAATTTTTGGGTATTGAGACTCTTGATTCCGGTATACTCGAGTATTACCACTTTTGTTTCTATTGTGGTGTTCGGGCCTGGTAAGGGGTATGTTTGGTGGACGGAATTTGGCGTAAAGTGGGGTCTACGGACATGTTGGTTCTATATACGTTGACAGAGAGTCAATGGGTTTGGATCAAGTACTGCAATGGAAATCTGGCTCCTGAGAGCCACCTGTATCCTTCCTATTTGAATCACTGTGTCTAACTGCTTTATCTTATATCTGGCATGTGTATCTGATTGGTTAAACGTGAAATGCCATAATTTTATCGCTATATGTTTGGTGCCTCATTGAGCGTAAGCTCGCCCCCTCCTCGTTATCTTTGTTTTCCTTACAGGAACCACTTTTGGAAATCATGATTTTGAGACGCGAGTTGAGTTAGTTAGATATTCTTTTGTTCTTTTGTATAGCTCCTTGACCGTTGGAAACCCTAAATGTATCTCAATCCAATGTTTCCTTTTGATTTGTAAACTTACTAACGAGTATATAGTAAAGTGTTTTCTCATGTTTTATGGTACATTTACTTGGAAATGTATACTCTCTAATGTTAGTTAAAGTTTATTTGTATTTTTGGACGAGTACGGAAATCGAACGAGGAAAGAAGAAAAATTTTGCCGGGAACCGTTTACCGAATCCGGCCGAGTATCTGGCCAGTTCTTGGCGTGATATCTGGCCGGATTTGCAGGGGAGTTTTAAAATTGAAAAGGGATTGAGCTACTACCTCCAATTCAGCTAGGAATCCGGCCGGTCATCTGGCCAAAAACCGGCCGAATTGTGACATGGCGGTTACTGTTCATTTTTAGTTTCGCTTTCATTTTCCCTTTTTTTCCTTTTAATTGAAATGTTTAATCGATGTTCCATTTTACCGTATGATTTGGTAACTTATATTTGAGCTTGGTAGTTTTCAATTGTTCGTTTTCTTAGGGTTCGATCGCGCGTAATATAGGGTTTGTGTGATTCGACTCCACAGTCCTGGCGAGAGTTGGGCAGACGGTCCGCTAAACCCTTTGGTTCACCTTAGGGGAAGGTGGAGCTGTCACAATAAATCCATTTCCAAAGTAGGAGTATGACCGATATCAATAAGTAGCTACTTAAACCAACACCTTTTTGGCCATCCCTTTGGATTCAGCTTTTGCACTAAACAAAACTACCACCTTTTGTCTTTTGCTTCTCCATGTAACCAATTTGCCACCGATAAAGGTGAAATAGCCTAAAGTCAATATTCAATCGATAGTGTCTCCCACCAAATTGGCATCTGTATGTCCTTCAATATTGAGATTGTTGTTTTTGAAAAATAGAAGTCCTTTTTAGGTAAACTTTTCAAATTTTGAAGGATTTGGTTTACAACTCTCATATGTTGATTACTAGGGTAATATATAAATCACCTGATAATGCTAACAGTATATGTAATTTTAGGATGAGTATGTGACAGATAATTAGTTTACCAACTAATCTCCGATATCACTTTTTTTCAGTCAGCACTACTTGATTAGGATATTCTCCAATTTGTGATTCTAGATAATTAGCGTGTCTAACGATTTGTAAACCAACAACTCTGTTGCAGCCAAAAAATCAAGTGCATATTGTCATTGAGATAGAAAGATCTCTTGTTTTAATCTTGGCACTTTAATGTCTACAAAATATTTTGGACTTCCCAAACTCAATGTCTTGAACTTAGTTGATAATCTATCTAGTAACTTAAAAATCTCTTCTACAACATCACCTATGACAATCATGTTATTGACTTAAAGAATCAATACCGTCACTTTTTTCAAACTAATGTTTCAAGAATAAGGTGTAGTCTAGATTACACTGTTGAAAATCATATTAAACCAAGCAACCTCCAATTGTTTGAGTCCATGCAAAGTTTTCTAAATTTGTAGACAACATTTGCCTTTAGAGTCATGGAACACCCATGTGGAATATCTATATACACCTCTTCCTCAAGATCTCTATCCAAAAAGGCATTATTTACATCAAACTGATGTAACATCCACCCTAGATTGGCTGCAAGAGATAATAGGATTCTAATAGTGTCCAATTTCACCACTAGTAAGAAAGTCTCAGACAGCTTGTAAGTCGACACATAATTGGCAAAATATTTGGACCATTTTATATGAGTTACTAAGGAATGCTAATTTGGTTTCTTGTCACCATTAGATCCATTAGGTAATACATATCTTACAATTGTATCCAAATAGTGGTATATGAAGGTACAACAAAAGTACTTACATCAGGAATATTCTTAGGAGAAGAATAGTTAAGTTGTGATGACCCCACCTTTCCTAAGGGCGTGCCAACTCTCACCCAATGTTTTTAAACTCGGATAGGTTAGCGAATCGGAGAGGGGTCCGGTTCACGGTTTAACCGGTCCGACCGGCGGTTAACCAGTTTTTTTTTTTTTTTTGCAGCTTGAGTGTTAAATATTTCACAGGTTTTCACTCTACACTTGAACTTGACACCTAATGTACAATTTAACATGGTTATTGATAACTTATGTTTTTAAAATGCATTCACCAACATAACTAAATTTAAGTTGAGATAATAACAAATTTCCTAAAAGTTATAAATAAAACCTGGAATGATAAACATAATTAAAATATCATAATTCACCATAAGTTTTCATAAATTCATTACAAACATGAATAGATACAATCCAAATGTTCACCAATTATCACAAATAAAAACAGAAAAATAAATAAAATAAAAATTGAAATTCTTTTACAATCCTTAAAAAAATCCATAAAAGAGTCTAACTTATATTCAAGACAAACCATTTGAATAACAAACTTCCATTAATGGCATGATAAACAACAACACCACCTTCACAATTTCATCAACTTAACCTGAAAAAGTTAAAAATTTATTATAAAAATATAAATCTAATTGCTCAAACTAAAAAAAAAACCGAAAAATTTTAAAAAACAAAGATACAACTAAACACGTTGTAGACACCAAAATTTCGTTTAAACTTGATTTTAGTTTTATTTGTTACTTAATTCAATTTATTATTATTATTATTATTATTGTTTTTTACGTTATTTCGCGATAGTTAGTGTTCATTTTGATTAGTGATCATTTTTTGAGGTATTTTTGCATTATATTTCTGAAAAAAAAGGAGGAAAAATTCTCACAAAAATTTAAAAATTTGTTTTAGCCTTTTAGATTTGGATTTAATTACTTTAAATTGAATGAAAATGGCAATAAATTTTTTATTAGGAATTAATTTTGTTGTTTAAAGCTGTTTTGGAAAACAGAAAAAGAAAGAAAGAAGCGAAAAAAAAAGAGAGAGGAAGCCCACACGCTCGTGCCATTCCTTCATTTTCACAAGCCAGCGACGCTACAGTATTGAAAATGCTGAGGCAAAATTCCTGCTCCTTCTCCCACTTGTTTTCTTTCATTTTTTTTGCTCCATTGGATCACTCTAGTACCGGCCATCTGGCCTTAATCCAAGGAGCTCAAGTTCTTGTGGAGCAAGAGCCATCTAGGGGCTCAAAACAATCACGGGAAAGGACAGCAAACCTACGCCATTGATGCTAGGTTTTGGGGGATTTCTGGTGCCTATAAAAGGCCACAAAATGAGAGGGTTAGAGGTAGAGAGCATAGTAGAGGTGACGTCGGAGGTTAGATAGGAAGTGAGGAAAGAAAAGCTGAGAGCAAGTGAGCGAGAGAAGGTGACTGAAAACGGGGGAGTAAATTTTTTTGCCAAAGAAACCGAAGGAGAAGAGCTCGAGAGCAGGAAAGATTGGATTTTGTGGGTTGAACAAAGGCCCCTTTTGTCGATCATCCCAGCCCTTGCTTGGCCCTTGAAAGGGATAAAGAAATGCATGTTCACCAAAAACTAGGTGGTTGGGTTGATGCTTTGGTGATTATGTTATAAGATTGGCATGATATTGTTTTCTTACATCGCAAACCGTGAGTAGTTTTCGTTTGCTGAAGCTGAATAGCATAGGAAAATAGTTGCAGAAACTCGTTTCCTTCGTGGTTTGCATGGATTTTGCATGAAAATCTTCCAATAATTGCATTCTAACCTCTTGTTTTTTGTCTAATTCTACTAAGGCCCATAAAAGTTGAAAAATAAATTAATTTGACCCCTTGAACTTTTTTTATTCTTTCAAATGGGTCCTTGTTTGTTTCAATTTGATGAATGTGGGTTGTTTAGTTTATTTGAATGCCTCGAGTGATTCAATTTCCTATTTATTTCCATTTCATGCGATTATTTGTTAATTAAAGTGATGCCTTGACCTTTTCTTTGTTTTTGGAGGGTAAATAAGTAATTTCATTTCATTAGGGCACCAACTCAAGGGAGGTACATTTTGCTCCTTTATTTTGACTTTACTTGACCCTATGTGCCTCTATGTGACTTTTATGTGTGTAATTGCATGCCTTTTGAATGTTTTTATTTCATTTATTTATTTAGTCACTTTAATTGTTTTGATTTTTGTATATTTATTTTAATTTAATTTGTAATTAGGCATTTAAGTGCCAAGTTGTAATAGTTAGGGGGTTCAAGACCTGTATCTAGATAGAATATGTAATAGTTAGGGATTTATTTATTTATTTATTTTATTCATTTCCCCTCCTTAAATTGTAATTAGGGCCCCAAGTGTAACAGTTAGGGTTTTATTCGTTTTAATTGCTTATGTGTTTTGCATGTGTGTTACGTGTTATCCGCTTTCTTGGAGCCTTGCATCTACATATCATGATTATGTGTTATGTGTTTACATGCTTTTATTATGTCTTACATGATTAATTAGTTATAATTAATATGTGACGTCACCACACTAGTCCAACGCTAGTTGTGACCCCTTTTCTTGACTCCACACTAGTCCAACGCTAGTTGTGGCCTCTTTTTCCGATTTCTTACTAGTCCAACACTAGTGAGAATTCATAGATATGGGCTAGTCCAACGCTAGACCCTTAGGAATCATTCACCCATTAGATTATGATTGTGTGATAAAGTCACTTCATTTCATGCATGTTTTTTCACTTTTTAGGGTTTTTACCATGTTGCGTGACACTTTTCTCATATATGTACATCCTTTATCCCATATTCCCTTCTATCTATATCCCCTATTCCGTATTTCCCCTTATATGTATATTCCTTACCCCTTTGTATGAAAACATGACATTAGATTTGCATTCCATTTAAGAATTAGAATTAGGCTAGTACATTAGCATGATTAGATAGGAAAGAACCCTCAAATATGGGATATGGACGAGTTTGGCTTTCTAGCCTTAGCACGCTCGTATTCCCTCTATAAAAGGGAAAATCTAGTCATGAATTTTAAGTCCCCCGCACCCGTTATGATGCATTCCTCTAGGTCATGTATATTTGTATAATTATTTTCTTTTCTTTTCTTAGAGTCTCATATTTTTGCATTATTCGTGACCTCTTCAAATAATTACTTTTGGGCATCGCAATTAATGTGATTTGCACAAATTAAAATTCGAAGAGACATGTTGATCCCGATACATTAGGTTTAGGATTTGCGTTCATATAGTACATCCAAATGTAATAAATTCTTAGGTTAAAATAAGAAAATCTTTGACTAAATCACGCAACTAGCCTTGGTTAGGTTGAACGGGTGCCTTGGAGTCGTTTAAATAGGGTTTTTCTACTTTTTCTTTAAAAATTCATTTTTAGGTGACTTGGTACACCTTAACTTGATACCAAGTGGTGTCTCCTATTTTTTATTAAAAGCCCTTTTAAACTATATTTTGGGCCAAAATCGTCGCACTTTTAAACCCTACTTTAGGCCCATGTTTCTTTATTTCTCAAAAAACAAAAACTCATTTTCAATCAAAAATAAACCAAAATTCATTTTTATAACATTTTGATTTTTATTTTAAAAAATGGGGTGCTACACACGTAAAAAATTAATTACTACTAAACATGTGGTCCTGAGGTTACCATTTACGGATTTACCAAGACATACAAACATGTGGTCCAATTTGGCACTTTTTTTTTAAGCTTTTGTTTCACAACTTTCACAAATCAAACTTTAACATGTCTTTAATTTTGTTGCTTCAGTGAAACCTATAACATTCAAGATGAATGAGCATTCGGTAGACTAATTACTTCAGCATAGAAAAAGCAATAAAAACACAATAAATAGCATAGAAAAAAAGAACAATCACTGATACAAAATTTATTAATTTGATACTTCATCGATGTCTAATTTCATTAATTTGATACTTCATCCAAAAAATAGCTTCTCCAAATATGATTGCAAATTAATTATGATTCATAATTTCATCCTTAATTAATCAAATAAAAATAAAACAAAAATTAGGGGAAACAGATGAAATTTGGGAAAAAAAAAAGAAAATGCAAAAAAATCGGCTAAAGATAATAATATAGAAAACAAAAAACTTGAAAAAGGAAAAATTAAACTTACCAAGATGATGGAAAACAGGAAAAGCTCTTGAGTCTCAAATATCTTGTGAAAGTTGAAATTTCCAACTTGTCTACAATCTGCAAAAGATGATAGTGATAAAGGTGAAGGCTTGAGAAAATTTTGTTGTGGATATTTGGGTTTGAAAGGGTTAAGAAGAAAAAATTGAAAAAAAAAAGTTCAAGAGGAGAACTGGAGCTATTGGCTGCTTGAAGCCGAGAAACTGATAGATTGAAACTTGAAAGAAAAGTACGCCGGCTGTTTCTTTGTTTAATTTTAGGGTTTCATTTTTTTAATCTATTTTTTAGTCAAGTTAAGTAAAACTTCAACAAACTAAGTTGTGGTCTAGTGGTGAAGAGTGTCTTATGGGAACATGTAGATTGAGGTTCAAACTTGTGTAGCTACATTCTTGATTCATTTTGTTTGAAAATTAAAAAACTGCCGGGTTACAGTTCATGCGGTTTTTAGTGGTTCATACGGTTTGACCAGTTTCTAGCAGTTTTTCATTAACTTCCGGGTTTAATACTAGACCGGACCGGTGGTATGTCCGGTTTGCGGTCCAACAGATCGAACCGGCCAATCCGGTCCGGTTCTGAAAACATTGCTCTCGTCAGGACTTGATAACAAACCATAGAATCAAACCCCAATATCCAATATTACCACAAAATACGCTAAGTACAACTAATACATATAGTTGTCTGCCAAAGCAACTTAAAATACAAAAGAAAGAGTTTAATCTTACAATTTCCATTCAAAATAAAATAGGACCCTAATCACTTAATCTAACTAAAAACAAAAACTAAGTGCTAAATCTCCAAATCACGAACCAATCCTGCTAAGGAAAACAAAAGGAAAGGCATGAGATTGGGCCCAGTGAGATCTAAGAAAGACATGCAATTTAAGAAAGCAATTAATCACATATTTATGCCAACAAGAAGCATAAACGAGAGATTTCATATAAGCACATCGTTAAAATCAATATAACAATCATGAAGGATACTGAGCACTGGCCAACACTTGATCAATCAGTAATTCAAGTAGTTGATACTACATCAATTTTCATGTCCATATAGAATCACTACTTCACGCCAATCCGTCCACCTTTCACCCCCTACCGAGCCCACACGCCAATAAAATTTCAAGAATTGGTATTACTCGAGTATACTCAGGGCAGGTTGGAACCAACACATATACATTATCCAAGGTTCGCTAATTGAGTTGACCAAATCCTTGCCTGCTCAATCTCGAATAACTAGCCGTTAGGTTTTGGGACCCCCACATATCAATAATATCATATCAAGTTCACTTATAGCAATAACAAGTCAGTAGGGTCAAGTGCGATAAAGTACACACTTGTCCATTCATAAACAAGTTCAAAAGAATGACAGTTGATAGTCATATCATTCTCAAGCTCATTAACATGTCAAGCATTTATATAGTGCTACCATGCACTTAGAATACTCACCAAATAGCACTTAAGCGTCTATAGAAGGATCTTCTGCATGCTCAGATTGCAACCCTGGCAAACAATTACAACATATAAGTGAACCCTTAGTGTTCACCAAATCAACTTGCTTAAGTACGAAAACTTTTTTTACAAATTAGTTGACTTTAGTGTACTAGACACTTCAACCCATTTAGGCTTTAAAATCAACAATTCAAGTGAAAATACAACTTTTCGATAGAGCAAAAGCATTTCAAAAGTTCAAACAAGGCTTTCCACTTTTACAAGTTTTCTAGCAGGCAAATCATAGCAAAAGCTCACTTTTCAATTGCTTCAATTCGTAGCTTGTGTCCCAAAATCATCTTATAAACAAGAATCACAGTTTAATAGGGTTTCTTGAACTAAATCGACCAAAATTTCATGAAAACAAGGATCCA
Source organism: Coffea arabica (assembly GCF_036785885.1). Classification (NCBI taxonomy): domain Eukaryota; kingdom Viridiplantae; phylum Streptophyta; class Magnoliopsida; order Gentianales; family Rubiaceae; genus Coffea; species Coffea arabica. The sequence continues at coordinate 16,333,939 of NC_092318.1, read as the reverse complement.
AAATCAAATCAATCCATAAAATTGTCAACCACTAAACTTTTGGAGGAAATCTTACTTTTCCCCTTTTTTAACTTCAAAATTTGAATCCAAAATCATTATGCATACCAAGATCAAGTTCCAATAGAACCTTTCGAGCTAAAATCCATCCAAAACCATTTTTAGAATAACAAAATTAACGTTGGAGTTTTAGCTCACAATTTCGGCCAATCTTAGGCCATTTTCCAGCTTTTTGCAACCTTACTTGTTCCAACAAGATTACCCCCAAATCCACTTCATTTTTCTATAATTTTTTGAACATACTTCAACCAACATATGTAGAATCAAGCAGCATCAATTCTCCTAAAAGAAATTCCAGCTCAAGTGTACAAAGAAACCTCAAATTCAAGGAAGGTAAGATGAAAATTTTGCCCATGATAATTGGCTATCTAAACCAAAAATTTCAGCTTCAATTTTCACTAACAATAACCATAAATCACACTCAAATCCTCAAAGGTTTCATCAATCATTAAACCTAGGATATCCAAAGACAAGAATCCATCATAAATTGTTAGAACCCGAAATTTTCTAATTTCTAGGCTTTATTTTATTTAATTGCACGCCTTGTCTGCATTTTCTTTATTAGGAAAATTTTCTAGATAATTTTTATGCATAAATATAGTTTTTAAATTATTTTTCTAGTATCAATTAGTTTTTGAGAAATTAAGAGTGAATACCGGATGTGGGACCCGCTAGTGCAGTAAGTGCGGTAAAATTCGGCCAATTAGGTTAAGTTTTGTATACCAGGAGTAATTTACTAGGTGCTAAGAGATAATTAGAGGTTTCCTAGATGGATTAGTATAGGAGAGACAAAAGGATAATTATCAACCAAAAAGGTGACAAGTGTCACCTTGTGATTTAATCTTGGACCTTGACCACTATTCATGCACTTTACTAATATCCCAAAATTGATCAAAAATCCTCATTTTCTTCCCTCTTGTGGCCGACTCTCCCTTTGAAAGAAAAGAAAAAAACCTTCAACTCTCATCTTCTCCAACTAGCTTAATCTAGCAAATCAACCGTTTAAATTTCCGATTTTTCCATAAAAACCCTTGGTTTAGTTGTAGTGAGGTTGTTGGTGAAGTGGTTTGGAAGAAAGTGGTGCTAAGTTGGTTCTTTTCTTGAGGTTGCAATTTGAGTGGTTAAGGAATTCCTTCTTTGGTTTTGATAATGTGAAATTAATGACTTGTGCTAGTCGTAGAGTTGGTTTTGTGAAAGATTTTGTGACTTTTTGTAGAGATTAGTGAATTTTCATAATTATTCATAATTTTTCTGTTTTTATATGTTTAATGTTGGTTGGCCATGGATGATGGCTTGGTATGGTTTAGAATGACCATATGGAGTGTTAATTGTAGTTATTTGCGGAAAATTTCAGTTTTGTGCGGAAATTTCAGCTTTAGGGTTCCAATTTTTCCTGTTCTGTCCGGTTTTATTTGAGCATGTTAGAGGCCGAATCAGGATTAGGTTAAAACATGAAAGTTGTATAAAATGATGTTAACTAGCTGTCTACAAAATTTCAGCTCAATCAGAGCAGGGTATCTTTCGAAATGACAAAATTTCCCCTGCTGCCCTGTTTCTGTCAAAAATTATAAACAGCCTCTGTAAGTGGTTAGTTTGACCAGGAATATTACTGAATTGGTTGTCAATGTCTTCTTAAGAATTATAGCATTGTATCTTAGATTTCAAATGGCTTTGGAATTACCTGAATCGGAGTTGTGTGTGCTGAGATATGATTGAATGAATTAGGACTGCTAGTTGAATTTCACAGTGAGCTTCGAACTGGAAAATCTGGGGCTGTTTTGGTAAATTTGACCTAGTTAGGGTGAGAACTGGACTAAGTAGTCTTCATCAAAGTTATAACCCTCTGTCTTAGCTTCGAAACGGTATAACGTTCACTTCAATCCAATAAGCATAGTTTCGGTTATGTCCAATACGCTAAGTAGCGGTGAATCTGCCTTTTTGGTTTCTTAGCTTAAAGCTCATTTCCGGTCATTTCCCTAGCTAAATCTTGTACTTGAATGAATTTGAGCCTATTGAACGGCTGTTGTGATGAATTTATATTGTGTATGACTTTGGGATTTATTGAGGAAAATAATGAAGCCATAAGTGGCTGGAAAATAGGTAAATACAAAGGGCGTACTGCCCAAATTTACACTCGAGGATTAAGTAACGATTTGAGAGCGAATACCATATGAACCATCTAGAATATTTGCGTCTTCTTTTATCGAGGTATATAAGTTCGAATTTGGCCGAACCCTGTACACTTGGAAAATGAAATTTACGACTAATAGAAATACGTTTTCTTCATTTCTTCGACTCAAATGGATATTTCAAAGTTTTATGAGCGAGCATAAGTTTTCCAAATATTTTACTCATGTCCTTTGGTTTAAATGTACTCTTTTCACTTCAAAAGTCATATTTATACTTTGTACTAGTGGTATTTGAATTGTCTTCGATTCACCTAACTTTTACTGGAGTAACTGTAATATTTTCTCTTGATTAACCTTAGGGTTCATCGGTGATTGAGAGTGTTACTCGGAAAGATATTCTGGACGTTATTTCACCTTAATAGGTGAGTGTACCACTCCCCTGATGTATTGCTAAACTGGTTATCTGTACTTGCAAATTGCTATTTGAATGTCTTTCTCGACTGTTTATTTTGTACGAGACGAGTGTGTACTTTATCACACTCGCTCTCTGGCCTGTGTGACTTGTTTCCTGTATATACTTGAATCTGCTACCTGCGCCTGTTATAATGTCGTTTGGAAGTGCATTCAACGACCTTCCTATTAAATCTGAGCTCAACCTCATGGAGAGTTAATTGAATCGAGCCAGCAAGGGCTTAGTCGAGGAAATTGACAGTCCATGGGTGCCTGTTCCTTGGGAATCTATAGGTATTGGAGACACTGGATTTCCGGTATACTCGAGTATTACCATTCCTGTTCCTATTTGGCGTTCGGGCCCGGTAAGGGGTATGTTTGGTGAACGGGATTTTGGCGTTAAAGTGGTGATCTACTGGACTGGTTCCTTTATTTGAACGTTGACGGAGAGTCAACAAGGCTGGATCAAGTATTGCAACGGGGATTTGGCTCCTGAGAGCCACCTGTATCCTTTACATTGTGGTGTTCATTCCTTTCTCGTATTTGATGTGAATATGTGCTTTAAAAGTGTATTCTCATAAGTTCTACTATTTACACATTTGGTACCTCATTGAGCTTTTAGCTCACCCCGTTCCGTTATCCTTGTTTTCCTTACAGGGAACCACTTTTGGAACTATGATTTTGAAGCATGAGTCGAGCTAGTTTAAATATTTTGTATAGCTCCTCAATGGTTGGAAACCCTAATTGTACTTGGATTCTAATGTTCCCTTTTGATTTGTAAAAATACGAATGTGGTTTATAAAAGCGTGTACTCATGTTCATGTGTTATATTTGGTTTGTATAAGTCCATTTCAAGGATTATATGAAGTTACTTGTATTCGATTGGGTCCCGGTCAGATTGTGACGTGACCGGCACTGTTCATGTGCGGCTTCAGTTTTTCCGTTTTCGTTTCGTGATTTTTGTTTCGGTTGAGCGCACTGATACCTCCTGGAACGTTTTAGACTGTACATAACCACGCTAGTAGTCCTGGCAAGAGTTGGGCAGGCAGTCCGCTAACCCCTTTAATACGCCTTAGGGGAAGGTGGGGCTGTCACATAAATCACACTCAAATTCTCTAGGGTGTCATCAATCATTAACCCTAGGATATCAAGAGACAAGATTCCACCAATTTCTAGCCAAATATACCAAGAGTTAAGTGAACCAAGATCATTAAAACATCTAATATTAAACTTCCATAAAACTTTCAAATCCACCATAGGTTTTCCATAAATAGTATAGATCCACCAAGATCTAGTCGAAAGTTGCTTGAAAAATAAAAGAATAAAGTAGATTAGCCACTTATCTCTTCAAAGCTTCAAACCCTAGCAAGATCTGCCCAAGATGATGGCAAGATCAACCCCTAGAGCTTCTTTCTCCCAAGATCTTCCAAAGGTGCAAGTAGGTTGGTGGAAAAAAGCTTGGATCTTCAAAATTTTTCAAGAAGAGTGAAGTTTTCTCTCTCTTTCTCTCCCTCTTCAAGTTCAGCCAGCCAAGGAGAAGAAATGAAGGTCTCTTGGTTGTTTTTTGATCTAAAATACTGGCCACAAGAAAGGTTTCTCCAAGTCAACTTTGAATAGTGTCCAATAGTGTCTTCTATTTAACCTTTCTTACTATTACCCTTAGTTTTTCTAACCTTCTTTTTAACTCCCAAAATCTTTCTTAACTTCATTGATATCTCAACTTACATTCTTCTAGGGTTTTGGCCAAATTTATTAATAAGTTGTAAAATTAACAATTTTCAAGAAATTAATCGCTTGATGGTTAAATAAAGCAAGTAGGAGAAACTCGTTTAACAATTAACAAGTAAATCACTAAATGAATGCAAACTTTATAAAAATATAATTTAAATAAAAATTGCAACTATTTGGGAGGCGAGAAAATAATTTTCTGGATCATCACATCCTCTCACCCTTAAAAGAATTTCGTTCTCGAAATTCTTACCTGGCCTAGCGAACAAATCTGGATAGTTCTTCTGCATTTCCTCCTCCATCTCTTAGGTCGCTTCTTTTATTCCATGATTTCTCCACAGGACTTGTACTAAAGGGATTTTCTTTCTTCTTAACTCCTTCATTTCTCGATCCCAAAGTTGTACGGTTGTTCCTTTTAAGTCAATAACTCATCAATCTCTAAGTCTTTAGGTAAGAGTACATGAGTCGGATCTGGGTGATACTTCTTAAAGAGGGAGACATGGAAAACATCATGGATCCTAGATAGATTTAAAGGCAACTCCAAACGATATGCTACGCTTCCCATTCGTTGTAAAATCTTAAACGGTCCCACATATCTCGGCTTGAGCTTCTTCCCCTTTTCCACTAACGACACTAGCTTTCAATGGTGTAATTTTAAGGAAAATTCTATCCCCGATTTTAAACTCTAAGTCTTTTCTCCGATTATCTGCCTAGCTTTTCTGCCGACTCTGAGTTATTTGAATCCTTTGACGTATAATGTTTACCTTCTCATAATCATCTTCAATCCACAGTAATGTTATTGGATCCACCATTTTTCTTTCCCCTATTTCTTCCCAATAAATTGGAGAATGGCATTTCCTCCCATAAAGAGCCTCATATGCAGCTATTTGGATAGTTGAGTGATACTATTATTATAGGCAAACTCTACCAAGGTTAGGTATTGCCTCCAACTTTCTTCAAAATCCAAAACGCAAGTCCTCAACATATTCTCAAGGATCTGAATAGTCCTTTTCAATTACCCATCAGGGTCACGACCCCATTTTCCCCTAAGGCGAACCAGAGAGGTCAACGGGCCGCCTGCCCAGCTCTCGCCAGGACTCAGTCGATCACTACAGTCCTCAAATGAATACAAGATAACATCTCCAATATAAATCAAATATTCCAACATTTACATATCAAAAGCGAAGCGTCCACGCTTCCACTGCGCCACTCTGATCCTTGGTCACAATGATTATACAGGAGGAAGTCCAAAACTTGACTATTACACATCCAATCAATTCTAAACGTTCAATACAATCCCAATATGAATGATTACACAAAAGGAAATCCAAATTCAGTCCATACATGAGATAATCCATGAATAAACACTACAAGCCCTTCCTTCGCCTTGAGCCCTGTGGAGGGGAATAAAACATTTTGGGGTGAGCTAGAAGCTCAGCGAGTAACCAGTAAAACCAGTTATCAAATCAGTTTCACAATCGTTCATTTCAATATGGAGTATCAATAATTCACGAAACATTAACAATGGAAAGCGATAGTAACATTCATGAAAAGGATACGTTCGTTCTCCTGTCATTTCATTGCATTCTTTTCGTTTCATTCGTGCATTCATTCACCCCGTCCCTGGCTTTTGGCCAGGCTCCACCAACCTACAAGGTAATACTCGAGTATACCGAAACGTTCACCCAAGTTCCTAGTCGCCCGACCGAGTCCGCTTCTGGCTCGAGACGACCGGTAACAAGGGGCAATGGCCAGTTCAGCCCAAAAGGCTTACATTCATGCGCAAGTAGCATTTAATCATTAATCATTGAAAATTTCATATTTATTTAGGTCGAGTGCGATAAAGTACACACTCGCCTAGAAAACTCGTTTTAACAATCATTGAAAGCAAAATCAATAATAACAAGACACTGATATGTAAGAAAACAGTTCCAACATTAAATTTGGAAACAGTTCAAAAGTAAATAAGGCAAGAAACGGTTCATAAATAATTTTAGAAATAGTTTGAGGTCACTCACCTCCATGGCTCAGAAACCATCCATCATATATCATTGCCTTGCTCAAATCCGAGTCTTAGATCACAACTCAATGCAAACAAATCCCTTCAAAGTTCGGACAGCACTTCCCCTAAATTTGCTAACTTTTCCAGCCATCACGGCTTCATTATATTTCTCATTCCAACCCAAAGGTACACACACAACAACAAGTTCATCCAATAACCATCCAGCAAGCTCCAAGTAGTACTAGTACAAGTCAAGCTAGGGAAAAGTCCGGAAATGAAAGTTAAGCTCAAAACCAGAAAAACAGTTTTGACGTCATTTTGCGGTAATGGTATCAAAGGCGCTAAGATTGTCGGATGAAGGTGCAAGACCCACCGTTTCGAAGCTAAAAGATAGGGCTACAACAATGAAGAAGGCCACTCAGTCCAAATCCCAGCACAACTAAGTCCAATATGCCAAATAACAAACCAGAACCGTAATTGCAGGTTTACAAATTACACTATGCTGTAATCAGTCCAACTCAGTCTATACAGGTCCGAATGCAGAAATTCCAAAGGCATATGATAGCTAGGACATCAAGATACATTTCATCAGAAGACCTCAACAACCAAATCCAAAGCAATTCCAGTCAAAACAACCCATTTCAGACACAGTTCTAACATCCTGATGAACCCAGAACAGCAATAGTAATTTCGGCTTATCTCATTCTACACTACTCCAAATGACCTGAAATTTTGTAGGCACCTCTAAAATGTCATTCCCTACAACTTTCATGTTTTGAGACAAGGCCAATTCGGCCTCCATCTATGACCTAAAATTTCGGACAGAATGTAGCTTCAAGAACCCTAGATTTTTTCAATTTTCTTCCAAAACAGAAATTGGTTGCAATTGTCCACTTTTTCCACCTTCTAGCTTCATTACATAACATTTCCAATCATCATACAAGGCCACAACATCATGTTCATATTAAACCAGAAAAATCACCACTAAATTGTAAACTTCACCATTTCATCCAAAAACAAGAATTAAATCACAAAATTCAACACTTTAGCTTCCACTAAGCACAACTCAAGCTTCATTAAGTGTAGGGGAAAGTTCATATACCACTCACCTAGTAAACAGGAGAGGGAGAGTTGTAGGACACCTTAGCTTTTCCAAAAAACTTCACCAAATCACTCACTAGCACCAAATGGAGGGATTTTATGGAGTAGAAACTAGATCAAGCAAGTGTTTTGGAGGATTTGAGCTAGATAATTGCCAAACTTTGAAGAGGTTTTTCTTCCTTCTTTGCTAGAGAGAGAATCAGCCAAGAGGTTGAAGACAAGAATGAATTTTGTGTGATTTTTGAGATATTTAAGCAATTGGTCAAAAGTCAAGAAAATGAATAGTAAGTCATAAGCTATTTCCAATACAATGGTGACACTTGTCACCTTTAGGTTTAAAACTTATCTTTTTGTCTCTCCAATACAAATATCTTAACACATTGTAAACTAATATCACTTAATACAAAATTCCAACAAGTTGTCAAAAATATAATGCATTTACCGCACTTGCGGGTCCCACGTCCAAAATACGCTTTTAATTACTCAAAAACTAACCGATACTAGAAAATCATTTTAAAACTATTTTTGCTCATAAACTTTCTCTGGGAAATTTTTCTAATAAAGAAAATGTAGAAAAAGCGGGCGTTTAAAAAAAATAAACCCTAGAAAATTAGAAAATTTCCGGGTTCTCAAACTCATTTTTTTTCGGGGCGTCACAATCTCCCCTCCTTAAAAGAATGTCGTCCTCGACATTCCATCTTGTACCAATCAAGTCGAGACATCCCGCAAGGATCACTAATATGGCAAACCAAACCCACAGTCCGGCATCCTAAACTTCAAGCCTAGGATACACTACAGAGATCTGAAGCCTAAGCTCTGATACCAATTGTCACGACCCCATTTTCCCCTAAGGCGAACCAGAGAGGTCAACGGGCCACCTGCCCAGCTCTCGCCAGGACTCAGTCGATCACTACAGTCCTCAAATGAATACAAGATAACATCTCCAATATAAATCAAATATTCCAACATTTACATATCAAAAGCGAAGCGTCCACGCTTCCACTGCGCCACTCTGATCCTTGGTCACAATGATTATACAGGAGGAAGTCCAAAACTTGACTATTACACATCCAATCAATTCTAAACGTTCAATACAATCCCAATATGAATGATTACACAAAAGGAAATCCAAATTCAGTCCATACATGAGATAATCCATGAATAAACACTACAAGCCCTTCCTTCGCCTTGAGCCCTGTGGAGGGGAATAAAACATTTTGGGGTGAGCTAGAAGCTCAGCGAGTAACCAGTAAAACCAGTTATCAAATCAGTTTCACAATCGTTCATTTCAATATGGAGTATCAATAATTCACGAAACATTAACAATGGAAAGCGATAGTAACATTCATGAAAAGGATACGTTCGTTCTCCTGTCATTTCATTGCATTCTTTTCGTTTCATTCGTGCATTCATTCACCCCGTCCCTGGCTTTTGGCCAGGCTCCACCAACCTACAAGGTAATACTCGAGTATACCGAAACGTTCACCCAAGTTCCTAGTCGCCCGACCGAGTCCGCTTCTGCCTCGAGACGACCGGTAACAAGGGGCAATGGCCAGTTCAGCCCAAAAGGCTTACATTCATGCGCAAGTAGCATTTAATCATTAATCATTGAAAATTTCATATTTATTTAGGTCGAGTGCGATAAAGTACACACTCGCCTAGAAAACTCGTTTTAACAATCATTGAAAGCAAAATCAATAATAACAAGACACTGATATGTAAGAAAACAGTTCCAACATTAAATTTGGAAACAGTTCAAAAGTAAATAAGGCAAGAAACGGTTCATAAATAATTTTAGAAATAGTTTGAGGTCACTCACCTCCATGGCTCAGAAACCATCCATCATATATCATTGCCTTGCTCAAATCTGAGTCTTAGATCACAACTCAATGCAAACAAATCCCTTCAAAGTTCGGACAGCACTTCCCCTAAATTTGCTAACTTTTCCAGCCATCACGGCTTCATTATATTTCTCATTCCAACCCAAAGGTACACACACAACAACAAGTTCATCCAATAACCATCCAGCAAGCTCCAAGTAGTACTAGTACAAGTCAAGCTAGGGAAAAGTCCGGAAATGAAAGTTAAGCTCAAAACCAGAAAAACAGTTTTGACGTCATTTTGCGGTAATGGTATCAAAGGCGCTAAGATTGTCGGATGAAGGTGCAAGACCCACCGTTTCGAAGCTAAAAGATAGGGCTACAACAATGAAGAAGGCCACTCAGTCCAAATCCCAGCACAACTAAGTCCAATATGCCAAATAACAAACCAGAACCGTAATTGCAGGTTTACAAATTACACTATGCTGTAATCAGTCCAACTCAGTCTATACAGGTCCGAATGCAGAAATTCCAAAGGCATATGATAGCTAGGACATCAAGATACATTTCATCAGAAGACCTCAACAACCAAATCCAAAGCAATTCCAGTCAAAACAACCCATTTCAGACACAGTTCTAACATCCTGATGAACCCAGAACAGCAATAGTAATTTCGGCTTATCTCATTCTACACTACTCCAAATGACCTGAAATTTTGTAGGCACCTCTAAAATGTCATTCCCTACAACTTTCATGTTTTGAGACAAGGCCAATTCGGCCTCCATCTATGACCTAAAATTTCGGACAGAATGTAGCTTCAAGAACCCTAGATTTTTTCAATTTTCTTCCAAAACAGAAATTGGTTGCAATTGTCCACTTTTTCCACCTTCTAGCTTCATTACATAACATTTCCAATCATCATACAAGGCCACAACATCATGTTCATATTAAACCAGAAAAATCACCACTAAATTGTAAACTTCACCATTTCATCCAAAAACAAGAATTAAATCACAAAATTCAACACTTTAGCTTCCACTAAGCACAACTCAAGCTTCATTAAGTGTAGGGGAAAGTTCATATACCACTCACCTAGTAAACAGGAGAGGGAGAGTTGTAGGACACCTTAGCTTTTCCAAAAAACTTCACCAAATCACTCACTAGCACCAAATGGAGGGATTTTATGGAGTAGAAACTAGATCAAGCAAGTGTTTTGGAGGATTTGAGCTAGATAATTGCCAAACTTTGAAGAGGTTTTTCTTCCTTCTTTGCTAGAGAGAGAATCAGCCAAGAGGTTGAAGACAAGAATGAATTTTGTGTGATTTTTGAGATATTTAAGCAATTGGTCAAAAGTCAAGAAAATGAATAGTAAGTCATAAGCTATTTCCAATACAATGGTGACACTTGTCACCTTTAGGTTTAAAACTTATCTTTTTGTCTCTCCAATACAAATATCTTAACACATTGTAAACTAATATCACTTAATACAAAATTCCAACAAGTTGTCAAAAATATAATGCATTTACCGCACTTGCGGGTCCCACGTCCAAAATACGCTTTTAATTACTCAAAAACTAACCGATACAAGAAAATCATTTTAAAACTATTTTTGCTCATAAACTTTCTCTGGGGAATTTTTCTAATAAAGAAAATGTAGAAAAAGCGGGCGTTTAAAAAAAATAAACCCTAGAAAATTAGAAAATTTCCGGGTTCTCAAACTCATTTTTTTTCGGGGCGTCACAATCAGCCTGAGGGTGGTAAGTGATGCTAAAATTTAACTTAGTCCCCAAAGTTTTTTGTACTTTTGCCAGAACCGAGACACAAATCTGGGATCTCTGTCTGACATTGTACTTACTAGCACCCCATGTAATCTCACAATCTCATTCAAGTAAAGTTTAGCTAATTTCTCTGAAGGATACTTCATGTTAATCGGCAAGAAATAGCAGTCTTAGTTATACGGTTAACTATCACCCAAATTGCATTAAAACCCTTTTTAGTCCTTGGTAATTCCGACACGAAATCCATAGTAATGTGCTCCTATTTTCACTCAGGTATTTCTAACGGCTGCAGTAATCCTAAGGGTTTTTGGTATTCTGCTTTCACTTGCTGACAAATAAGGCAGATTTGGACAAACCGTGCTATTTCTCTCTTCATATTATCCCACCAATACAATTGCTTCAAGTTTTTGTACATTTTATTACTCCCAGGAAGTATTGAATATGTTGAGCGATGAGTTTCTTCTAAAATTTTTCGTTTTATTCCATCATCCTTTTGCACCACTGCTCGATTTCTAACCTCAAAATTCCATCGAATCCCAAGCAAAATTTTGAAAGTTCTCCTCTTTCCACTTTCTCACTTCACTTATAAACCACAGGATCTCCCTTTTGAGCTTCCTTAATGCGTACCAACAAAGTAGACCTCACCACTATATTCCCACAAATTACCTTTTGATGCTCAATTTTAGGATTTCACTCACTAATCATTTCTAACAATTGTCATTCCTTAATCATAAGCCCGACTATCTGAACTTTCGACTTAGTACATCTACTACTACATTAATCTTTCCCAGGTGATAATTAATAGTGCAATTATAATCTTTCTAAAATTCTATCTACCGACATTGCCTCAAATTCAACTCTTTTTGGAAAAACAAATACTTGAGACTTTTATGATCGGTATATACCTTAAAGGTCACTCCATATAAATAATGCCTCCACTTCTTGAGCGTAAAAATCACCGCAGCTAACTCCAAATCATGAGTCGGATAATTTTGCCCGTGAGGTTTCAATTTTCTAGAGGCATATGCTATTACTTTTCCTTTTTGCACTAATAAACCTCCTAACCCTTCTTTCGATGTGTCTGTATACACAGTGAAACCATCTTTTCCACTTGACAAAGTCAAAATCAGTGCACTAGTCAACTGCTTCTTCAATTCATGAAAACTAACCTCACACTTGGTACCCCAAATAAATTTGGTATTTTTCTTTGTTAACTCAGACAATGGCTTGGCAATCTTGGAAAAATCTAGGATAAATCAATGGTAGTAACCTGCTAAATCTAAGAAACTACGAACCTCAGTAGGATTTTTTGGTTGTTTCCACTTAGATACCGCATTCACCTTCGCAGGGTCCACAGTTATCCTATCCTTAGAAATTACATGCCCAAGAAAGGATATCTCATCCAACCAAAACTCGCACTTGCTAAACGTAGCATACAACTGATGATCCCTTAGGGTTTGTAATACTATCCTCAAATGGTATTCATGGTCTTCCTTTGTTTTTGAGTATACCAAAATATCATCGATAAAGATCACTATAAACTGATCCAGATAAGGTTTAAAAATCTGATGCATTAGATCCATAAAAGCTATTGGGACATTAGTCAATCCAAAAGATATCACTAAAAATTCAAAATGCCTGTATCTAGAATTAAAAGCAGTCTTGGGTACATTCTCTTCTTTAATCCTTAATTGATAGTACCCTTGTCTAAGGTCCAACTTAGAAAACACCACAACTCCTTGTAATTGATCAAAAAATTTATCTATGTGAGGCAAAGGATACTTGTTCTTAATAGTAACTTCATTCAACTCTAGATAATCGATGCATAGCCTCAGACTTTCATTTTTCTTCTTAACGAATAAAACTAGAGCTTTCTAAGGTGAATCACTCTTACGTATAAATCCTCGCTCCAATAAATCTTGTAATTGCAACTTCAATTCTTTCAACTCAATTGGTGCCATCCTATAAGGAGTTTTAGAAATAGGTGCAGTCCTAGGCAGCAAGTCGATCTTAAATTTCACATCTCTCTTAAGTGGTAACGAGACCAACTCTTTAGGAAAAACGTCGAAAAAATCTTTCACTATTGGTACATCTTCCAATTTCACTTGTTCCCGTGGGGTATTAATTAAGAAGGCTAAGTACCCTCGAACTCCTTTACTTAGCAATTTCCTAACTCAAATTCCTGAAATAAGACCTGATGAGGCTAATTTTCCCCTATGCACAATTCCACAATGTGACGAAAGGGTTCGGCGGACCATTTGCACAACTCTCGCCGAGGCACACTCACTTATTACTTCAGATCAAGTAAAGATGCGCCAATCAAACTTAACACATATACATTCATTAACACAGATATACAATCCTCAAGGTTAAGTACAAAAAGTCCAAGATCCAACGAACTACTAATACTATCACTATTACACAACAAAAGTTCTAGTCAAAAGTTTAGTCTTCCTCTAATCACCCGTCCTTGCTCTCAAACCCTGTAAGGAAAACAAATTTAATGGAATAGAGGGGTGAGCTAAAGTTCAGTGAGGTTCCCATACACATAACCAAGCAATTGAAACAAGGACATTAGTCATTTAATAACAATCAATCAAGAAAACATTCATAATATAAAAGCAATAAGAACACACTCATTAAAAGGATACATGCTCACATGGAGCCATTCGTTCATTCTACCAGTCATTCTTCTTCATTCAATCATTCATCTCTTCCCTTTACTTCAACATTTCAATTCATTCATTTCATTTCCCGCTACTAGCCAATTCACTAGCCAGTTCTCCACCAACCTTCGTGGTCATACTCGCGTATACCAAAAGACTATCTCAGGGTCACCAGCAGCCCGACCGAGTCTGCTTCTAGCTTGAGTCAACTGGCAACAAAGGACAAGGGCCCAGTTCAGCCAAAAGGCTTACATTCATGTACAAGTAGCATTCAATCATTGAAAATTCACTCTGGCTTAGGTCGAGTGCAATAAAGTATATACTCGCCCATCGAAAATCCATTTAGCAATTTTTGGAAAGCATTTAACATTCAAACAAACATTCACAAGTAGTCACATAGTCACTTATTCTACAAACACATAAGGAACACTCACTCTAAACAAGTCACGTTTTTATCAAAATTCAGTTCAGTGCCGGCACCTTGGCTACTCTCGAAATCTGCAGTCAAATATTGTCCACAAAGAGCCAATCATACACGAGAACAAGCTACATAACTTATATGTCTATATCAAAAGAAAAAGGCATGAAAAGTATAAAAAGTCATATAGGCAAAGTGCACGCATAATTTGTAAAAAAAAATGATAAAAAACGGTTAAGTTCAAAGCCAATATGTACAACTAAAAATCATGTTTTGAATACTTGTTTAGAATATTAGAAATCAGGTTTAGAACACTTGAGAAATACATGTTAAGTCGAACCAAGGAAATGGAAAACAAGAAAAAGGCAACGAGAAACAATGAAGATGGCAGCATTGCCATCCTTTGGTATTTTGATCACAACTGAAGTTACACTTATCAAATTGAGGCAAATTTTATGGCGTTTCGAAGCTAAGACAGAGACCTATATTTCTTATGAAGATATTGACACCCATTTCTTGCATTTTCAGGGTAAAAAATGGACGGTCAAAAGCACATCAAAAACAGGTCAGGAAAGTTCGAGTTTTTGTGCAGTCAGGAGTGTTCTGACCAAATCATAAGCTAAAATGATCCAAATGAACTAAAATTTTGTAGGTAGAAAGTTAACTCAAATACCTATAACTTTTATGTTTTGTCCAAAAGCTGATTCAATCCATGGTCAGTCAAATTCGAGCCTCAAGTTGCTACTTCATCCAGTAAAAGACAGAATAAGTATGCAATTTCAGTCAATTTTGAAAAATCATAAATATTCATAGGAATCGAGAAAAAAGCTGAAATTTTCAAGGTTGATAGCACTCTGACTCTAGTTTCAAACGCAGTAAACAGAATTAAATTCTGACTTTTCTACAACAAGATATACCAGATTTCCTAAGGCTGCCCAAGGGTTCCTGCAGACAAAATTTCAGCAGCACCTTTTCTTAATTTCTTTACTTTTCCATCCTACAATCAACACCAAAATTCACCCAAAATAGCCTCAATTGCACATACAAATCATAAGATATTAAACATGTGAGAACCCGTAATTTTTCCTCATAATTTTCCTAGGATTTTTCCCCTTTAATTGCATGTTTTCTGCATTTTCTGGCTTAGGAAAATTTTCTTGGTGGATTTTATGAGTAATTATAGTTTTTAGATGATTTTTCTAGCATTGGATAGTTTTTGAAAAAGTACGGATATATAACGGACGTGGGACCCACTAGTGCGAAAAGTTCAGAAAAATTCGGCCAATTAGGTTAAGTTTCGGATACTGGTTGAAATTTATCGGGTGTTAAGTGATAAGTAGAGGATGTGAAGTGATTGATGTGAGAGGAAAAGAAAGGGATAGGAATGCATTTAATGGAGTGACAAGTGTCACTCTTCCATTGGTTGGACTTGGTGGACAACTATTCACCTTTTTGGCTTCTTACTACTTAGTTAAAATAGCTCAAAAAAATGACCAAAATTCACTCTTTTCTTCTCCCTCTTGGTCGGCACTCTTGAGCAAAGGAAAGAAGAGAACTCTTCACAATTTTAGCTACCATCTAGTGCAAATCATCCAAACCAATTGCTTAAATTTGTTTCTACTCCATAAAATCCCTCCATTTGGTACTAGTAAGTGATTTTGTGGAAGTGTTCAAGGAAGCTAAGGTGTCCTACAACTCTCCCTCTCTTGTGTTCTAGGTAAGTGGTGTTTGAACTTCCTCCTACACTTAATGAAGCTTGAATTGTGCTTAGTGGAAGCTAAAGTGATGATTTTGTGGTTTATTTCTTGGTTTGAGATGAATTGGTGAAGTTTTCCATTTATTGATGAATTTTCTGGTTTAATGTGATTATGATGTTGTGGCTATCTATGATGGTTGGTAATGAAGGGTAATGACTCTAGTAGGTGTGTATGATAGATAATTGTAACCAATTTCTGGTTTGGAAGACATTTCAGAAAACTAGGGTTCTTGAGGGGCATTCTGTCCGAAATTTTAGGTCCTAGATAGAGGCCGAATTGGCCTTTTATTAAAACATAAAAGTTGTAGGTATTGATGTATTTGAGGTTCCTGTAAAATTTCAGGTCATTTGGAGTAGTGTAGAGTGAGAAATGTCGAAATTACTATTGCTATTATGGGTTCTTCAGGATGGCCGAACTGCGCCTGTAATTGGATGTTTTGACTGGAATTTCTTTAGATTTGGTTGTTGAGGTCTTCTGATGAAATGTAGCTTGATGTATTAGCTACCATATGTCTTTGGAATCAATGAATTTGGACTTGTATAGACTGAGTTGGACTAATTACAGCATAGTGTAATTTGTAAACCTGCAATTAAGGTTCTGGTTTGGTATTTTGCATATTTGACCTAGTTGTGCTAGGATTTGGACTGAGTGGCCTTCTACATTGTTGTAGCCCTGTCTTTTAGCTTCGAGATGGTGGGTCTTACACCCTCATCCGATAAGCGTAGAGCAATTTGTGCCATTACCGCAAAATGAGGACGAAAACTGTTTTGTCAAGGTCAAGTTAGTTACATTGTTGAAATTTCTGGTTACCTATGCTACTTGTCTATGTTTATGAAACCCTATTGGGGTTGTGATTGGCATTGCTTTATGACTCGTTATCGAGTCTCATTGTACTTGTTTACGTGTTCTAGGGCGTGACGGTGGTTCACGACATTCTCCTGACGGAAGTGCATGAAACAACACTTAATTGATATGTGAGTATACTACTCACTTGAATGTTACAATGTGGCTTTGCTATATGTGATTTTGATGCCTTGAAGGCTTATTTGGCTATTGGAATTGATTGAGGTGAGGGTGTACTTGACCGCCCTCACCCCTTGTGATACCGTTAATGACTGTTTACCGCTTCACTGATATACTGCACTTGCTATATGAGATATTGAATTCACTTCATGAAAAACTGATTTGGTGTCGTTTGGACGAGTATCCAACGGCCTTACTGTACTACTGAGCTCAACCCCGTTGGTAGTCAATTGAATCGAGCCAGCGAGGGCTTGGTCGTGAAAATTGACATGCCACGGGGACTGTACTGGGGAATCTTGTAGTAATGAGACTCTTGATTCCGGTAAACTCGAGTATTACCAAAAGCTACTGATTGGAGTGCGGGCCCGGTTGGGGTATGTTTGGTGGAAGGGATGGGAGTGAAGTGGGTTCTACGGTTGGTACTTATAAACGTTGACGGAGAGTCAATGAGATTGGATCAAGAATGTAAGCGTGGAAATGGGCTCTTGAGAGCCGTCCGTATCCTTTTACCCACTTGTTTTATTCTTTAATTGTGCACTTGAAGTGAAAGGTTATGCTATGTGACGCCCCGAAAAAAAAATGAGTTTGAGAACCCGGAAATTTTCTAATTTTCTAGGGTTTATTTTATTTACTTGCCCGCCTTTCTACATTTTCTTTATGAGTTTGAGAACCCCTTTGGTTCGCCTTAGGGGAAGGTGGGGCTGTTACAAAACACACTTAATTAGGGTCACAACACCCTTTAATTTTAGCCAATTGATGGCTTCAAAACCAACCATAATCAAGCCCAAATTGGAAACCCTAAACTGAAATTTATGCACATAAGCTGAAAATTTCTTTAGGCAAGTTAAACTAGCTTATAAAACCTCAATATTTCACATAGCAAAACTATCAAAACATGGACAACCCTCAAGCATCACATATGAGCAGAAATTTCACCATAAAACTGAAAATTTCGATAACACCACTTCAAATCATGAAATTTCTCATAAAACTACCACTTTAGCAACCCTAAACCACTAGTATAGTAGTATTAGAAGCAAAGAGGGATTTCTTGGAAAACTTGTAACCTCAAGAAAGATGGAAACTTAGGGTTTCTTCCTCCAAAATCACTCCACCAACACCTTGAAATCTACCTTAGTTAGCACGTTTATGGAGTAGTTCGCACAAACTATGGTTAGAGCTCAAGATTCAAGCAAGAAAGTTGGGATTGAAGATGAAGTTTCTCTCCCTTGTTTTTCCTCTCAAGAATTTTGGCCAAGACTAAGAAAAATGGGAAGAAATGAGGAAATTTTGGTCAATGTTTGGTTTTAGTAAAGTTAAGAAGACTTGGTCAAAGTCCAACATCCAACGGTTTCACGACACTTGGCGCTTTTAGGGTTTGATCTCATCTCTTTGTCTTCCAAAGCTAATCTATCTAGCTAACCTCTAATTATCCCTTAGCACCTTATAACTAATATCCCTTTATGCAAAACTTCACCTAGTTGTCCAAAAATTTATTGCACTTACCGTGCTAGCGGCTCCCACGTCCATAATACACTAGTAACGTAACATGAACTAAGTTATACTAGAAAAATGATTTAAAATCTTGACTCACTTATAAAAATATAGAGGAAATTAAGGCAATCATTTAAAGTAAAGAAAATGTATTCAAAGAAAATAAATACAACCTAATTTTTCAGGTTCTCACACACAACTTCCATCTTACAATTCAACCGAGCATGATATTGAACTAGCCAATCAATCCCCAAAATGATGTCATATCCCTTAATTGGTAAACTTATTAAGTCAGCCAACAACTTACGCTCTCCAACCCAAATCTCGCAATTTCTATACATCAAGTTAGAGGTCAAGCATTGATCTTCCGTGGGTGTTCTAACTTCCAAATTATAAGGCAATTCAACAGGTTTTACATCTACCCCACTCAGCTAAGCGATGGTACACAGGGATCATACCTTCTATAACCTCAGTTGACTCAGGGATTTGTTGATGATCCAAGGCATAAACCCTAGCCGGCACTTTAGGTCTACCCCCTCCTGAACTTGTTGGCTTAGCAACAGGCTTCTCTGATCGTTGGGTGTTACTTCCTTTTGAAGACATAAGCGGGCAACTAGAAATCTGATGTTCAGCATTTCCACAACGTAAATGCTTTTTTTCCTTTCCTCCGGCATTGCTCTCAACATGACTTGACTTTTCACAATACCCGCAGGGTGCATGGGAGGTTACTCCTTGACCTCCTTGTGAGGTATTCTTTGACTAGGGTGGGCCACTTTGGCCTCTTTTAGCTGGAGTCACTCTAGGTAACTCTAACATTCCAACTTCACCGATCCCTTATCGGCTTTAGGAGGCGGCATGCTCTTATTGGTTTGCCCTAATATGCCACTCGACACATTCAATTTTCTCGCTTGAAAGGTTTTGACTTGAAGCCTTGCACTCTCTACCCTCTAAGACTTTTCTAATGTCTCGACAAAATTATCAATCTGAGTTGCTGCTAAAGCCTCTTGGATCTCCACATTTAGCCCTTGTACAAATCTCCTCACCTTTTTCCGTTCAATCATGACTAACTCTAGAGCAAATTTTCAAAGTCTAGTGAATTGAGTCTCATACTCTGCCACACTTAAATTGCCTTGCCGAAATCTTATAAAGTCATCCTCTCTTTTCTCTTAAATCAAAGCAGGAAGGCACTTCTCATTATACTCTCTCACGAAATTTGCCCAAGTCCAAGAGGTCTGATTTCTCTCCCACTTAATTCTCACAGCATTCCACCAAGATCAAGCCGTTCCCTAAAATTGGAAAATGGCGAAGGTCACTTGCCGCTCTTCAGTGTAATTTAGGGCAGCAAAGACATCGATCATCCTTTCGACCCAACGCTCAACTATCTCAGGGTCAAGTCCTCCCAAGAACTTAGGTGGAAAAAATTTTTGGAATCGTTCTAAAGCCCTGTATACTCCTCTCTCAAGACCTTAAGGTTGAATCACAGGTTTTTGACCCTGCCTATCCACTATCCTCTCCAAGAGGTCAGTCATTCGGTTGATGACCATAACCACTTGGTCATCTACTTTAGTCCTTGGCCCCTGATTTTGATCGACTGCTAATCCTTAGTCACCCCTTTGCTCTTGGGATTGTTTACGTCCCCTACCACGACCACGACCTCGACCTCGACCATCCATGGTTTTAATTCAAGTCTAAACATTGAAAAATAAAATTTAACTATATGCACAAGCTATAACACCAATTAAAAGTAAAATAAACATTTCATTCATGATAACAAGTCATAGACTTGTACGTCAAACCAAAAGAGTTCATAAGATTTTCCAAATTAGGAGAGATGGGCCAGAATACACAAAATACAGCATCCCAAGCTTCATCAAAAGCACAAAATATCAAAAGAAGCCCTATCTATCAACTATCCCTTATACACAAAAGGAAAGACTTTTGGCATGCTCTAGCCTAGTCCATAATAGAGCCAGTAGACTCGCTCTAATGAGCAGAACTAGCTGCATCTCCCTCTCTAGGGGCTCCATCGCCCTGGGCTCCCACAGGTGCATTAGCGTCGATCACCCCATGGAGTAGCGCCCCATACTAGTCGATGATACCCCCAGCTCGGTCCCTGACTTTTCTGACCACCCTAGTGAGGCGGCCATTAACTGCCTGTAGCTGCTCTCTAAAAGCATTTGTCCTCTCTTACTCCATCAATATGTCCTCCCAGAGCTCCTGAATCCTATCAGCCTGCATCCTCATGATGCCTCTCATCATCTGAATCTCAGTCTGAACCCTACGGTTAGCTCCAGCTAATATCCTCCTCTCATCATCTACGGCTAGGAGCACTCAATTAGGATATAAGTAGGTCCTTCAACAGTCACAGGGTCGAATCCGACGTCCAGGTCCCCAACGCTAGATAGGTCCCCCAAGTCTCTCTTGACAAGTGATAACTCGATGTGGTCTTGTTGTATCCTCATTACCATTGTTCCATCCTTCCATGTCCTACATGACAACAGAAGAAAAAACTTAGACTTGCCTACTAAGTTTAAACCCTAACACTTAAAATTCAATACTTAAATAATTCCTAACTTAACAAGTCATTCTAGCACTCCTAGTACTTCATATCTACAAGGCTTCCTACTCAATCCAGATTATCCCGAAACCTCGACTCTAATACCAACTGTGACAACCCCACCTTTCCCAAGGATGTACCCTAAGGTACCAGTAGGCCGCCAGCCCAACTCTCGTCGAGACTCGATAACAAACCATAGAATCAAACCCCAATATCCAACCTTACCATAAAATACGCTAAATATAACTAATACATATAGTTGTCTGCCAAAGCAACTTAAAATACAAAATAAAAAGTTTAATCTTATAATTTTCATTTAAAATAAAATAGTACCCTAATCACTTAATCTAACTAAAAACAAAAACTAAGTGCTAAATCTTCAAATCACGAACCAACCCTGCTAAGAACAACAAAAGGAAAGGCATGAGATTGTACCCAATGAGGTCTCAGAAAGACACGCAATTTAAAAAAGCAATTAATCACATATTTAAGCCAATAAGAGGCATAAATGAGAGATTTCATATAAGCACATCGTTAAAATCAATATAACAATCATGAAGGATGCTGAACACTGGCCAACACTTGATCAATCAATAATTCAAGTAGTTGACACTCCGCCAACTTTCATGTCCATATAGAATCACCACTTCACGCTGCTCTATCCACCTTTCACCCCCTACCAGGCCAGCATGCCAATAAAATTTCAAGAATTGGTATTACCTGAGTATACCCAGGAAAAGATGGATCTAACACATATACATTATCCAAGATTCGCTAATCGAGTTGACCAAACGCTTGCTGGCTGAACCTCGAATAACTAGTCATTGGGTTTTGGGACCCCCACATATCAATAATATCATATCAAGTTCACTTATAGCAATTACAATTTAGTAGGGTCGAATGCGATAAAGTACACACTCGCCCATTCATAAACATGTTCAAAAGAATGACAGTTCATAGTCATATCATTCTCAAGCTCATTAACATTTCAAGCATTTATATAGTGCTACCATGCACTTAGAACACTCACCAAATAGCACTTAAGCATCTATAGAAAGATCTCATGCATGCTCAGATTGCAACACTGGCAAACAATTACAACATATAAGTGAACCCTTAGTGTTCACCAAATCAACTTAAGTACTAAAATTTTGTTTTCAAATTAGTCAACTTTAGTGTTTTAGAAATTTCAACCCATTTAGGCTTTAAATTTGACAATTCAAGTGAAAATATAACTTTCCAATAGGGCAAAAGCATTTCAAAAGTTCAAACAAGGCTTTCCACTTTTACAAGTTTCCTAGCAGGCAAATCATAGCAAAAGTTTACTTTTCAATTACTTTCATTCGTAGCTTTTGTCCCAAAATCATCTTATAAACAAGAATCACAATTTAATAGGGTTTCTTGAACTAAATTGACCAAAATTTCATGAAAACAAGGATCCAAAGTCAAATCAATCCATAAAATTGCCAACCACTAAACTTTTGGAGGAAATCTTACTTTTTCCCCTTTTTAACTTCAAAATTTGGATCTAAAATCATTATACATACCAAGATCAAGTTCCAATAGAACTTTTCGAGCTAAAATCTATCCAAAACCGTTTTTAAAATAACAAAATTAGCATTGGAGCTTTAGCTCACAATTTCGGCCAATCTTAGGCCATTTTTCAGTTTTTTGCAATCTTACTTGTTCCAACAAGATAACCCACAAAACCACTTCATTTTCCTACAATGAACATACTTCAACCAATATACATAAAATCAAGTCGCATCAATTCTCCTAAAAAAAATTCCAACTCAAGTGTACAAAGAAGCCTCAAATTCAAGGAAGGTCCATGATAATTGGCCATCTAAACCAAAAATTTCAGCATACATACTCGTCAATTTTCAGCAACAATAACCATAAATCACACTCAAATTCTCAAGGGTTTCATCAATCATTAAACCTAAGATATCCAGAGACAAGAATCCACCATAAATGGCACTCAAATTCTCAAGGGTTTCATCAACCATTAACCGTAGGATATCAAGAGACAAGACTCCACCAATTTCTAGCCAAATAAACCAAGATTTAAGTGAATTAAGATCATCAAAGCATCTAATACTAAACTTCCATAAAACTTTCAAATCCACTATAGATTTTTCATAAATAGCATAAATCCACCAAGATTTAGTCGAAAGTTGCTTGAAAAATAAAAGAATGAAGTAGATTAGCCACTTACCTCTTCAAAACTTCAAACCCTAGCAAGATCTACCCAAGATGATGGCAAGATCAACCCCTAGGAGCTTCTTTCTCCCAAGATCTTTCAAAGGTGCAAGTAGGTTGGTGGAAGAAAGCTTGGATCATCAAAATTTTTAAAGAAGAGTGAAGTATTCTCTCTCTCTCTCTCTCTCTCTCTCCCTTTCTCAAGTTTGGCCAGCCAAGGAGAAGAAATGAAGGTCTCTTGGTTGTTTTTTGATCTAAAATACTAGCCACAAGAAATGTTTCTCCAAGTCAACTTTAAATAGTGTCCAATAGTG
Source organism: Coffea arabica (assembly GCF_036785885.1). Taxonomy (NCBI): domain Eukaryota; kingdom Viridiplantae; phylum Streptophyta; class Magnoliopsida; order Gentianales; family Rubiaceae; genus Coffea; species Coffea arabica. The sequence goes on along the minus strand of NC_092318.1, from coordinate 16,310,443 downwards.
TCTTCCACTTGAATTTTCTTATATCACCCTTAGTTTTTCTAACCTTTTTTTAAATTCTCAAAATCTTTCTTAACTTCACTAATATCTCAACTTAGATTCTTCTAGGGTTTTGGCCAAATTCACTAATAAGTCGTAAAATCAATAATTTTCAAGAAATTAACCGCTCGAAAGTTAAAATAAACAAGTAAGAGAAACTCGTTTAATAATTAACAAGTAAATCACTAAGTGAATGCAAATTTTATAAAAATATAATTTAAATAAAAAATATAAATAGTTGGGACGTGATGACCTAGAAAATTATTTTTCTCACCTCCCAACTATTTGCATTTTCATTTAAATTATTTTTTATAAAGTTTGCATTCATTTAGTGATTTATTTGTTAATTGATAAATGAGTTTCTTTTGCTTGTTTCTTTTAACTTTCGAGTGATTAATTTCTTAAAAAAATTGTTAATTTCATGAATTATTAGCGAATTTGGTCAAAACCTTGGAAGGATGTGAGGGCTCTAAAAATTTTACTAGTTTTTTCAAGGGTAAATAATAATGATGTAAATATTTATATTATGCGATTTTGCTAAATTTTTAGTATTCTCATTTATTAAAATCCCATTTTTCAACTTAATTGAATTTTTATTATAAATTGCCCGGATATCGTTTGACTAGCATTAAGTGTGAAATTTTAGAGTGGCTGCGAGGACATGCAAATTCCTTATATATTTCTTGAAAATTTCCTTTTATTTGAAAATTATTTGGAAAATATTATTCTATACCATCTTACTACTCAATCATCCTAGAAAAATGCCAATGATCCTAGGAAATTAGGGTTTTCCTTTCCGATTTCAATTCGAAGTGAAATAGGGTTTTTCGTGTATCCGTCGTGTACTTATCCGGTACGGAGCGAGAATCAAATTTGGTGCTTAAGAGTGACTTTTGGGTGAGAAATAATATGTGATTAGAAGAAATGATAAAAAGTTAGTGAATAGGAAGTAAAAACCCTAGTACGTGTGATTTAAGGAAAAACGGTGCGAACCGACGTGAACCGTGCACTACCGATTGAACACACCACTTGACCACCACTTTCTTACCATACAAGCTCATTAATGTTTGAGAAAAATATCCCCCTCATGGGCAGCTAGCCTTGACCGAAAATGTGGACCAAATGCAAGGAAAGAGAAAAGAAAAATGAGTGGTGGTGGCGAAGCCACTTGTTGGCCACCTAAGGGCCATTGACCAAATAATTTTTCTACCTTCTTATCACCTTGGAGCCATCTTTTTTCTTCATTTTTTCTGCTGCAAGGCTGAGAGAGAGGGAGAGGAAGACACCAAGGGAAAGTTGCTCCATTTCCTCTTGAATCTAGTCACCAAGTGAGGAAACAAAGAAAACAAACCGATTAAAGTCATCCTTGGGTGTTTAGCTAGTGGAGTATTGGTGAAATTTTGAAAGGAAGAACTAGGGTTGCTCTTGGAAGACACTTAAGCAAGGTAAGGATGATGATTTCCCCATTTCCTATTCTTGATCTTGTTTAAATTAGCTTAGCATCTCAAATTTGTGGTGAATGATGGTTGTTATCACGCTTTGGGTGATTTTCCTTTTAGTTGCATGAATTAGGGTTTGATGGATTGCTGCCTATACTTGATGTATGGTTAAGATATGTTGGATCCAAGATAATATAGGGGGTTTTGGTAGCAAGTGAAGCAAGAAATGAAGAAAGTTACCATTGAAACCAAAAAAATTCCAGATTTCTGGAAAAATTTCACCCTGTTCTGTCCGGTTTCAGTTCGTGTGGTTAGAGGCCGAATTAGGCTTGGCATAAAACATTAAAGTTGTATAGAATGGTATTTTATAGGTGCCTACAAAAGTTTAACTCAATCAGAGCAACGTAGCCTATGAAAAGACCAAAATACCCTCACTGTTTTAGGATGTTTCCATTGTTCCGTTTTAGTCAGTTCATCCAGTTTATCATGTTTATTCACCAGGATCCGTGCTGATTTAGGCATTTTCCAAAACATGAAAGTTTTAGTACTCTGTCTTATCTTTTGAACACCTACAAGAACACCTTAAACGGACCTTGGTAGCCTGAGATATGACCATTCTAGTGCAGTGCGGTTAATTAGCCGTATAGTTGGAAGTTGGCTCTCTAAATTGGAAATTTGACCAGGTTACACTGGAAATTTGACCAAGTGATCTTCATGAAAGTTGTAGGCCTTTGTCTTAGCTTCGAAATGGTATAAGATTCACACCTATCCAATAAGCGTAGCCTCAGATGTGTTCTTTCCGCAAAAAACCCATCAAATCTGTCTTTTGTAAACTTCATTTCCGCATTTGTTATTAGTTGATTTATGTCCTTGTATTGTCTTGAGCCTATGGAATGGCTATTGAAATGCATTTGTGTTGTGTATAAACTAGGGCTTGAATGAGATAAATAATGAAGCCAAAATGGCTGAAAAATTGGATAAACACAAAGGGCATGCTGCCCACATTTTCGCTCAAGTGCTAAGTTTTTATTTGAACTTGTATACTTTTGTTTGGCCAATACCATGACCGGCTTTCCATTTTAAAACATGATACCTCTTTAGTTAACACTTCAAATACTACTTACTCCGTACCCAAAATATAGAAGTATGAGTTAGGGTTTTATCGGCCACAAGTGAACTACTTTCAAGTACGGTTTTAAGAGTCCTCCTTTTCCATATGATTTTCATCAAAACCCTTGTTATATAACCTCTACTTGAATATATAGTGACTTTTAGTCATACAAACGATTCTTTACGATTCCGAAAGAATATTTTCTTAGCCTTTCTATTTGTCTTTTGATTTGTGGTGGTCAAGCAGTGTTGTCTTTTCATCAAAACCCCTAAGGCGAATCGAAGGGTTCGGCGGACCGCCTGCCCAGCTCTTGCCGGGACTCAGTCGTTCACTTCAACCAAATCCGGAATACTACCATAGGAATAGCATAACAAAATCCAAAACTTAAACGAAACTTATATACATTGCTATCTCAAAAGAAAATACAACCATTGAATATACAAAGGTTCTCCATTCCTCATACGTCCAGCCCATGCCAAGCGCTGTGGCGAGAACCATTACAAAAGAAATGAAAGAACTAAACCAAGATAGTCTATACCGAGCTCTCGTCCTTGCCTGCCTTCCCCTGTTCAGGAAAACAAAACTAGAGGGATGAGCTAAAAGCTCAGTGAGGTTCTGAACACATAACCAAACAATCAATCCAATACGTTAAACATAGAGTATCCGTAATTCAAGAAACATTTACAATGAAAAGCGATAATAACACATTCATTAAAAGGATACGGGCTCACAGGGAGCCATATATTCGTTCGTTCGTTCGTTCTCCTGTCATTCCCCTTATTCCTCCGGTCAATTAAATAAAATACATTTTTGGTAAATAAAACCCTCGTTCGTTCTTTCGTCTCGTTCACCCCCTTCTGAAAATTGGCCAGGCTCCACCAACCTACAAGGTAATACTCGAGTATACCAACGTTCACACCCAGGGTCACCATATCGCCCGACCGAATCCGCTTCTGGCTCGAGTCGATCGGTAACGAAGGGCAGGGCCCAGTTCAGCCAAACGACTTACATTCATGCACAACTAGCATTTAATCATTTAATCATTGAAAATTTCACATTTATTTAGGTCAAGTGCAATAAAGTACACACTCACCTAGAAAACTCATTTTAACAATCATTGAAAGCACTTAACACATTATCAATCAATAATAACAAGCCAATAAGTCAAGAAAATATAACAAACAAGGAACACTCACATATTTACGCAAAACAACGTGGTAATAGCCTTCCGGATATTACCTCAGTCACCGAGAAAACCTAAGAGTAAATGAGAAAGAATATTACAGTCTATCTAGCACAAACAATTAGGTGAAATCGAAGAATCCCACCAATTGATGAATAAAACGTATAGAAATGACTTTAAAGTGAAACGAGGGCATTTGGACCGGTGGACGGAAATAGCTAGGGTTTCATAAACTAAACATAAAACTCAACTCAAAAGGGTTATAAAATTTTCCAATGGAAACACTTGAACCAAAGGCAAGTCGGAATCCAGCTAGATAGGCTAAGAAATACTGTTTTCGGGATTGTTTATATGGTTCAAAATCATCTCATATTCAAGTAGATATTATAGACTAAATGTCTTAATGAAATTCATGTAAAAGGGAGGACAAAATACCCAAGAAAACCCTAAACCACTCCTTTTTATTTGGGTAAGAGTAAGTAAACATTTGGAGTTTTCAATTGAAGAAGGATCATGTTTTAAAATGGAAAAACGGTCATAGTATTTGCCAAACGAAAATATACAAGTTCAAGTAGAAACTTAGCCCTCGAGCGAAAATTTGGGCAGCATGCCCTTTGTGTTTACCAAATTTTCCAGCCATCACCACAACCCCTTACATAAGCTTAGATACAACATATATTATCCATACAACAAGTTTAGGCAGAAAATCATCAAACCCTAACTTACATTCATCACCTCAAATTCATCCCAACAACTTGGATAACTACTAATCTAACCAAAATATGAGTTATATAACAACTTAAGCAAAAATAAAAGGACCAAAGCCATGGTTAGACCTTATACCTCAACAAAAGAAGCTTACAAGAGTAATACTTCACCTCCTCTTGAAATTTTTGTTTCCCCTAGCTTCCCAAGGTCAAAACTCACAAATTAATCGGTTTAGAATTTTGTTTCCTCACTTGGATGGCTCAAACTCAAGATGAAGGAAGGTTGTTTCTTGCTCTCTCTTTCTCCTCTCTTGTCTTGGCCAACCAGCAGAAAATGAGGAAGAATGAAGCTAAATGGAAGATAAAAAGGCAAGACAATTGGTTTGGTCAAAGAGCCATAGGTGTGTGACACTTGTCACCACCAAAGCCTTCCAAATTTCTCTTTCTTTTCCTTGCATTTTGGGCCACATATTTTGGTCACATGGCTGAGGATGAGGGGGGATATTTTGCAAAAATATCAAGGGTATGTGGTGGTAAGGAAGTGGTGGTCAAGTGGTGGGTTCAATAGGTAGTGATCGATACCCGTCGGTTTCAACCGTTTTTTCTTAAATCGCGTATACTAGGGTTTTTTTACCTTCTAATCACTAACTTATTATTATTACTTCTAATCATATAATATTTCCTCATCCAAAAGTCACTTTTAGCTACCAAATTTGATCCTCACTCGGTACCGAATAGTCACACTACGAAAAAAACGTGAAACCCTAATTCGCTCTTTCTTGAAAACGAAAAGTGAAACCCTACTTTCTAGATTCATTTGCACTTATTGTGGGATGATTGGATAGTAGGGCCATATTAAATGAATAATTTCAAAAGAAAAGGGCATTTTTAAGAAAAATATAAGCAATTTGCAAGTCCTCACAATGTAAACTGGACTGAGTTTACAATGTATCTAGGTCAAATTTACCTAAACAACCCCAGATTTTCCAATTCGAAGTTTACTGTGGCAGTCCTGATTCATTCAGTCATATCTCAGCATATACAACTCCAATTCAAGTGATTCCAAAGCCATTTGAAAGCTAAGATACAAGTATATAAGTCTTAAGAAGACATCATCAACCAATTCGGTAATATTCCTGGTCAAACTAACCACTTACAGAGGCAGATTTTCATTTTCAGACAGAAACAGGGTAGTAGGGGTATTTTCGTCTTTTCACAGGCTACATTACTCCGATTGAGTTGAAATTTTGTAGGTAATTATAAAACATCATTCTATACAACTTTCATGTTTTATGCCAAGGCCAATTCGGCCTCTAACCTAGTCCAACAAAAACGGGCAGAACTGAGTCCTAGATTTCCAGAAATCTGGAATTTTTGGTTTCAAAGGAAACTTTCTTCATTTCTTGCTTCAATCACTACCAAAGCCCCTTATATAATCTTAGATACAACATATATTAACCATACAGAAAGTATAGGCAGCAATCTTTCAAATCCTAACTCATATAACTAAAAAAAACATACACTATCCACCCAAATCTTGATAATAGCTATCATCCACCACAAATTTAAGGTGCTAAGCCAATTTAAACAAGATCAAGAATAAGAAATGGGGAAGTCAGCATCATTACCTTGCTAAAGTGACTACCAAAAGCAACCCTAGTTCTTCCTTTCAAAATTTCACCAATACTCCACTAGCTAAACACCCAAGGATGACTTTAATCAGTTTGTTTTCTTTGTTTCCTCACTTGGTGACTAGATTCAAGAAGAAATGGAGCAACTTTCCCTTGGTGTCTTCCTCTCCCTCTCTCTCAGCCTTGCAGCAGAAAAAATGAAGAAAAAAGATGGCTCCAAGGTGATAAGAAGGTAGAAAAATTATTTGGTCAATGGCCCTTAGGTGGCCAACAAGTGGCTTCACCACCACCACTCATTTTTCTTTTCTCTTTCCTTGCATTTGGTCCACATTTTCAGTCAAGGCTAGCGGGCCATGAGGGAGATACTTTGCTCAAATATTAATGAGTTTGTATTGTAAGAAAGTGGTGGTCAAGTGGTGTGTTCAATCGGTAGTGCACGGCTCACATCGGTTCGCACCGTTTTTCCTTAAATCACACGTACTAGGGTTTTTACTTCTTATTCACTAACTTTTTATCATTTCTTCTAATCACATATTATTTCTCACCCAAAAGTCACTCTTAAGCACCAAATTTGATCCTCTCTCCGTACCGGATAATTACACGACGGATACACGAAAAATCCTATTTCACTTCGAATTGAAATCGGAAAGGAAAACCCTAATTTCCTAGGATCATTGGCATTTTTCTAGGATGATTGAGTAGTAAGATGGTATAGAATAATATTTTCCAAATAATTTTCAAATAAAAGAAAATTTTCAAGAAATATATAAGGAATTTGCAAGTCCTCACACTCTCTCCCCCTTAAGAAATTTCGTCCTCGAAATTTTTACCTTCAGATGGTTCAGGAGCTTGTTGGTTGTCCAAGGCATATACCCTTGCCGCTACTTTTGTTCGGTTCCCTTTTTCATTCACTGATTTTGGTTTAGTGCCCTCCAGTTGCTGAGTACTACTTTCACGTGACCATTTCCTCGGACAGTTGCTAAACTGGTGGTCACCACTTCCGCAAATCAAACACTTACGCCCTTTCCGCCAACAATCGTTCTTGGTGTGATTGGCCTTTCCGCAGTAGCCACAAGTCAAGGGAGAAACCATCTTTTGGCTTTCTTGGGAAATCTCTCCATGTACTACTTGGCTTCCTTTTGTAGACCTCTCATCTATCGCTCCTAATGTCCATGGTGGGCGGAATAACTGGTTCCCTTTTTGTGCTTTAGAAGGTGCCATCGTTTCACTAAACTCTTCCAATCCACTGCCCGATGCACCCCTTTTCCGAGTTTGGGAGGCTTTTACCTGTACCTTTGCCTCCTCAATCCTTTGAGCTTTTTCAAGAGCCTCCGTAAAGATATTCACTTGTACCGCCGCTAATGCTTCTTGGATTTCCAAATTTAATCCCTGTATGAACCGTCTTACTCGTCGCCGTTCGGTGACTACCAGTTCCGAAGCAAACTTGGATAATCTTGTAAATTTCGTTTCATATTCGGCCACACTTAGCGTTCCCTGGCGTAGCCCAATAAACTCCTCTTCCCTCCTTTCTTGGACTAAAGGTGGGAGGTAATTCTCGTTAAACTCCCTTATAAAGTTTGCCCATGTCCATTCAGTCCCTTCTCTTTCCCACTTTGCTCTAATTACGTTCCACCATGATCGGGCCGGTCCCTCAAATTGAAACAGTGCAAAGTTCACTTGCCTTTGCTCAGTGTAGTTTAGGGCTGTGAAGATGTTAACCATGGTTTCTACCCATTGTTCAGCTACGTCCGGATCGGGCCCTCCAAGGAATTTTGGAGGAGCAAAACTTCTGGAACCTTTCAAGAGCCTTATCCTCGCCCGTCTCAGGGTTCCGGGTTTGGTTTACGGGTATTTGACCTTGTTGATCCACTAATTTTGCCAAGACATCCGTCATTTGTTGCATTGCCGTCGCCATTTGGTCTCCGGTTGCAACTCTCGGTCCCTGCTCTTGCTCGGCTGACATTTCCCTTTCTGCTCTAGGTTCCAGGGTCCGTTTAGTTCCACGGCCTCGACCACGTCCACGACTGCGTCTCCCATCCATATATATATATTTTCCTCTCTCTCCCCTTTTTTTTTTGCAAAAGTAATTTAATGAATAAATGCAATAAGGTGACTAAAGTAACTGAAATTGAGGGCACCAAATACACAAGTAAACATATATGCACATAACACTCCACGTATCAAGGAAATAGATGATCAATTACACAAGTACGTATCAAGTTAGGCAAATATTCATATACACAAATACACAAATTGACGTCATGTAGTAAGAGTATACGGGCGAATCAAACGAGGAGGTGATGTGTTATCCCAATCTCAGCTAATATAACCCTGTCCGGTCCCTCACGTCACTTACTATCCAAACTAGATGTCCATTAACCTCTTGTACTCATTCTAGTCGAACAAAGCCTGTTCATGATCCCATAATACAAATCTTAAATACTTAGGTGACTAAAGATAATATCCGGAAGGATATTTTGCACGTTATTTTGCGTATATAGGTGAGTGTTCCTTGTTTGTTATATCTTCCTTGACTTCATGACTTGTTGTTATTGTTTGATAATGTGTTAAATGTTTCCAATGATTTTCAAAACGAATTTTCTAGGTGAGCGTGTACTTTATCGCACTCGACCTAAATGAAACGTGAAATTTTCAATGATTTAATGATTAATAAATTAGTTGCGCATGATGTAAGCCTTTTGGCTGAACTGGGCCCTGCCCTTCGTTACCGATCGACTCGAGCCAGAAGCGGACTCGATCGGGCGATATGGTGACCCTGGGTGTGAACGTCGGTATACTCGAGTATTACCTTGAAGTCTGGTAGAGCCTGGCCAATGTCCGGGAAGGGGGTGAATGAAATGAATGAACGAATGAATGAACGAGGGTTTTTTTACTTACAAAAATGTATTTTCAAATGATTGGAGAAATAGGGGAATGAAAGGAGAATGAATGAACGAACGAACGAATGAATGGCTCCTTGTGAGCTCGTATCCTTTTAATGTATGTGTTATTAACGTTTTCCATTGTAAATGTTACTTGAATTATTGATATGCTATATTTCATGTATTGGTTGAATAATTGCTTATGTGTTCGGAACCTCACTGAGCTTTTAGCTCACCCCTTTAGTTTTGTTTTCCTTAACAGGGGGATGCGAGCAAGGACGAGAGCTCTGTATAGACTAGCTTGGTCTAGTTCTTTGGTTTTGTATTGGTTCTCGCCCTAGTGCTTGGCACGGGCTGGTTGTATGATAAATTGAGAACCTTTGTCTATGCGACGTGTAGACACCAAATTTTTAGTGTATTTTTATTTACTATTATTTTTATTTTTTCATGTTAGTTTTTATTTACTTTTGTTTTAAGTCATTTTAGCATAGAATTTTTCGAAAAAAAAAGAAAGAAAAGAAGAAAAAAAGGGAAACCCGATAGCGGGTTCTGGGCTGCTTAAGAGATTCTAAAAAAAAAAAAAAAGAGTGGGCAAGCTCACGGACCCTAGAAGCATACGATCCAAACCTCTCTTATTTTTCATTTGCAAAGAAAACGCAGATACAAAAAATTTTCAGCTCTTTTGTCACGGAGGTTTCCTTTCATTTGTTTGGGTGCCGTTTGATCATTCCTATTTGGCTCTCATCAACACCCTTCATGCAAGGGTTTAGAGAGTTGGGTTCTGATATAAAAGCAAAGCTAAGGACAGATAGAAGGGATCGGGGGGAGTTTTATGACGGCTGGAGTCTTAGAGGGAAGGCTAGAGAGAGTTTCGGAGAGGGGACGGCTGAGAGCAAGGGGTTTGGTGACGGCTAATAAAAGAAAAAACAGAGAGCAAGAGGTTGACGGCCAGAAAGAGACCAGAGAGAGGGGAGTGGGTTGAAGTCGGATAAAAAGAGAAGAATCTGGGGAGCAAGTGTATGGCGGCTAGGGTTAGAGAATGAGGAGAGCTTGAGAGGCTGACGGCTAGGTTTTAGGAAAGAGCCACAAAAGAAAAAGGGCTGAGAGGATCAGGAAAGAATGAAAGTGACGGCTAGAAATCTGGTGAAGATTGAGGGAGGCGGCTGAGTTTAGAGAGAAGGAGAGAGGACTGACGGTTGGAAAAACGCTCGGAGAAAGTCTGGAACAAGAGAAATAGAGCTGCGGCGGAGAGCGAGGAGAACCATTGGAGCTGCTAACCCTCCTGACCGTCATCGTCTTCACTACAAGGAAGCACCATCACTGTAAGCCAGTCCCCTCTTTTAAATTCCAGAATCTCCCTAAAGCGTGTATTGCGTGACCTTGTGAAGCTTTGCTGTTTCGTTGTTCATTTTCCTTCCTTTTGCGTTTCATGTTCACTAAAGATTTCATTTTTCCGATTGTAAGTAGCTGCGTGCGTTTCAAACTGGTGTGATTGAGAATTTACAAAGCCATCAGTTTTGCCTTTTCTTTCCTCCAAAATGAAATGAATGTGGTCTGTGGGTTTTCTCTGGTTTAAGAATGTTTATGTGCCAGAGCTGATATTACAGCCGCCTAATCTTCGTTCCCTTGGTAGCTTTAAATCCCATTCCTTTTGAAAGCTTGCACTGATAGTCATGACTTTTCTTGTTACCCGAGTCTCTCTTTGCTGTTTTGTTCCCTATAGCTGACCAGTGGGTTTGTTTGTTTTTGCTATAAATTTCGTTGTTTAAATATGTCCTGAGAAAAATGAAGTCTGGAGGTTAATGTTGAGTTGGAAAGCTTTCTGCTCCAAAGTTGTTCATTGGATCTGATATACCGTAAGCTAGATGAAAACTCAGGAAATTGTAAGAGTGACATGAATAAATCTGAACAAGCTTTCCCCCAGCCCAGATTTTCTTTTCTTTTGTATGTTTTAATCACGGCTTGATGACAAACTTGAAGGTTGAATCCGCATTGCTTTACTGTTAAATTTTGTTGCTGTTGTGAGAGCTTGCTAAACGTCAAAGCATAAGATAAGCCTCAGAAATTTGCTAAAGTTGCATGGTTATCCTTCGGATTCTTATGTGTTAACGCCTAAAGTTCCAAGGTGAAAGTGGAAAGCATGCTTGGTGGACTTGTATTTTACTCCAAATGGTTGTTGATTGAGTCGTTAGTAATGTTTGGTTAGCAAAGAATTGCAGCAGAAAGAAACTCAAATGTCACAGACGTTTCCTTGTCAATTGCATGTTCACCTTTCTGTTTGTTCTCCTTCGTTCGTGTTCTTCTAGTGATGATTTAAACCTGCCTCTTGTCATTCAAAGTCTCCTTTCTTATTGCATGAAACCGTGAATTCCATGTTAGCTGGAGCAATCTTTTGTTAAATTTGCTGCACTACAGCTTTACAACTCATGAAGTTCGAAGCTTCTAAAGGCTGTCACACAAAATGCAGCAAGCTTTTGCAGAAAGTTGCGTCCAGTTTTTCCTTGCACATAACATTGAGTTGCATAAAAAATTACCACACGTTTATTACAGTAGCCTTATCGAATGTGTTTGTTTGAATTTTCATTGGATGGCCATTCGAATGCTAGATGGTACTCTTGCTTAGTTTTAGATTGTAAATAGCCGATATGTGGGCATAGAAATCTGCTGCAATAAGCCTGAACCCATGGCTTGTTGTAACAGCTTTTCCTTTCTTTGGTTGTTGAATTTTCTGGAGTAACTTGAACTCTTTTGAGTTTTGCTTCATCATGTCGGATTGTCGGGATAATTTTCTTGTGAAAACGCCATATTATAGATTCTTTTATTGCTTGTGCAAATGACCCGCATGGTTGAAAGTTGCCCAAAGAGTTGCAGGAGTTGTGTTGTCTGCGAAATGAAATTGCAGAAGCATTCTCTTCGTTTGACTTGCATGAAAAACTTTTAAAAATTGCACTTTGGCCCCCCAGGTCAACCCTTGTTCCACTATGACCCAACCAATTGAATGATTTCCTCAATTTGGTCCTTGGCAGCTCTAATTTTACAACTTTTTATTGCTTGTTTGCTTCAATTAACTACCATGTTTTGTTTAATTGCACTTAATTCGTGATTTTAAGAGCTTTATGACCAAGTGAGCTTGTGTTTTGCATATTTTCTTTAATGTTCTTAATTAAATTGGTACCCTGACCATTTTATTGTTTTGAAGGGTAAATTAGTAATTTCACTTCGTTAGGGCATCAACTCAAGGGAGGTATAACTTCTTTTATCTTTTTTGTCTCTCCCCTATGTGATCCAACGTGCTAAGTGAGAATTGCATGTCTACTTTGCTTTCCTTGCTTTTCCTTAATTCATTTCATTTATTTCATTTACTTTCACTTTTATTAAATCATCCTTTTATTTATTTATGGGGTATGTGTACACCTCTTGGCTTGTAATAGATAGGGCTTGGAGAGCATTTTTATTCATTTTTCCTCTTCCCCATTTGTTTTAGTTAGCAAATGTAATAGGTTCATTAGCTTGATTGCTTGCTTTTGTTGCTACGTGTTAATTTGCTTTGTTAGGCTCTTGCATTTAGTCGAGCATGCTAAGTGTTATGTGCTACGTGTTTATAGGTGATTGGCATGTCTACTTGCTTTCTATAGTCATAGATAAATGCAATGGATGAATGCGTCACCGTGGCTAGTCCAACGCTGGCCATGGTCCTTCCCCTCGAGCTCTCGCAAGTCCAATGCTTGTGAGAAAATCTTAAAAAAGGGTTAGTCCAATGCTAGACCCAATAGGCCGTCCCCTCTCGTTAGTACATACTTGCATGTTTCACTACATTTCATACATTTTTCTTAGTTTTCTAGCATTTGGCATGCTCCTCCAATCCTTTCCCTTTCATTCTGGGTTTTTGCATCCTCATGCTAGTTATAGGGTACATTTGTTTGAGAGTCCCCTTTCGATAAGGGAAACGAGCGAGTGTGGCTACAAAATAGCCTTAGCACGCTAGTTCTTCCTTCTAATCAAAGGGAAAATTAAAATCATGAAGATAGAAGTCATTCCCGTACCCGACTTGATGCATTCCTCTAGGTTCATACACTCTCATTTTTATTATATCACCTCCTCACTTTCTTTATCCACACTCTCTCACTACTTATATTTTCCTCAATCCACATGCCATGTTCGCACATTTTTCTTATCACTTATTTATTTTCTACCTCACAAATTGCACCCAATTGCACTTATATGCATCTACTACTATTATACCATATTTTCATCCACTTGAACACAAACACCTTTATTTTCTCAATTGGCACACATGCACTTTTCTTACATTTGCACACATGCATATTTTCTTAAATTTGCACACTTGCGCTTACATTTGCATTTGTATTTTTATTTTCTTTTGCATTTCTCTTACATTTTCACACTTGCACTCATACTTGGGTCTTCATTTGCATTACCTGTGACCTCTATGAGAGTTTTCCTTATTGGCCATCACAACTCATGTGATTGGGACCAAAAACCTCATACGAGACATTTTAGATTTAGGATTGCATTTTTTTTCATATCCATTAGTCATATCCAACATGCAACACATACTTTGGGTAGAAAAATTGGGAAAAGAAGGGCTAATTCACGCAACTAGCTTTGGCTAGGGTAAGGGAGTGCCTTAGGCTTTGCCTTTGCCTTCTCCCTTATCAAATGTGACCCCCGATCCCTTTCTTTGGTTACGTAGACCTAAAAGTTCTTTAAAAAGGGTTTGTTTGCTTTTCTTTCCAAAAATCATTTTTGGGTGACTTGGTACACCCTAACTCTATACCAAGTGGCGACTCCATTTTCCATTCAAAAACCCTTTTTGAACTTTGTTTGGCCAAACCGTCGCATTTCACAATCCCACGGCCTTTTATTTTCATTTTCACACACGTTCACATACATATCGCACACACTACTTTCACTACTCAAAAAGTGGGGCGCGACACGACGGGTGTACTTCCTCCTGAGATAGCAATGTATAAAAGTTTCACTTTAAGTTTTAGATCCTTGTTTTGCTCTTTCTTGTGGTTTTATTTCTGATTTGCTTGAGTGAACGACTGAGTCCCGGCGAGAGTTGGGCAGACGGTCCGCCAAACCCTTTGGTTCGCCTTAGGGGGAGGTGGGGCTGTCACAGGGATGATTTTGAACCATATAAATGATCCCGAAAATGGTATTTCTTAGCCTATCTAGTTGGATTCCGACTTGTCTTTGATTCAAGTGTTTCCATTGAAAAATTTTATAACCCTTTTGAGTTGGATTTTACGTTTCGACTATGAAACCCTAGTTATTTTTGTCCACGGGTCCAAATGTCCTCGTTTCACTTTAAAGTCTTTTATACGTTCTACTCATCAATTGTTGAGTTCTTTGATTCCACCTAATTGTTTGTATTAGATGAGCTGTAATATTCTTTCTTGTTTAATCTTAGGTTTTCTTGGTGACTAAAGATAATATCCGGAAGGATATTTTGCATGTTGTTTTGCGTATATAGGTGAGTGTTCCTTGTTTGTTATATCTTCCTTGACTTCATGACTTGTTGTTATTGTTTGATAATGTGTTAAATGTTTCCAATGATTTCCAAAATGAATTTTCTAGGCGAGCGTGTACTTTATCGCAGCTCTGATACCACCTGTGACAGCCCCACCTCCCCCTAAGGCGAACCAAAGGGTTCGGCGGACCGCCTGCCCAACTCTCGCCGGGACTACGGATCCAGAATGAGCGTAAACCCTAGCAACCGCTCAAAAGAACTTTGAGAAGATAACATGCACTGTTCGAAACCCAAACAAGCACAACAACTTTAGATAATCCTAGAAAAGAACATTTTCAAACCAAATCAACTTAGGAACATGGTTAAACACTTTTATATACACATGGTTGCAAATTTACAATTCAAAAGGGAATTGTTTGGTTAAAATACATTTAAGGTTTTCCAACCATCGAGGAGCTATACAAAAGAATACTAAAACTAGCTCAACTCATGCTTCAAACATCATAGTCTTCAAAAGGTGATTTCCTGTAAGGAAAACAAGGATAACGAAACGGGGTGAGCTAGAAGCTCAATGAGGTAAAAAAATGTAACAGTAGAAATCATGAGAAAATATTTATAGGGCACATATCCGCATCAAGTAAAAGAAATGAACGAACATCACAATTTCAAGGATACGGGTGGCTCTCAGGAGTCAAATCCCCGTTGCAATACTTGATCCAGCCTTGTTGACCCTCCGTCAACGTTCAAATAAAGGAACCAGTCCAGTAGATCACTACTTTAATGCCAAAATCCCGTTCACCAAACATACCCCTTACCGGGCCCGAGTGCCAAACAGGAACAGGAATGGTAATACTCGAATATACCGGAATCAAGAGTCTCAATACCCAAAGATTCCCCCAGGAACAGGCACCCATGGATTGTCAATTATCTCGACCAAGCCCTCGCTGGCTCGATTTAATTAACTCCCCATGAGGTTAAGCTCAGGTTTAACAGGAAGGTCGTTGGATACTCTTCCAAACGACATCATAACAAGTGCAAGTAACAAGTTCAAGTACATAACAAGTACAAGTAATAGATTCCAGTTTGTTTAGTACAGGCAAGAGAACGAGTGTGATAAAGTACACCCTCGTCTCATACAAGATAAACAGTCAGGAAAGACATTCAACTAGCAATTTGCAAGTACAGGAAACCAGTTTAGCAATAATTCAGGGGAGTGGTACACTCACCTGATCAAACAAGGATAATTTCAAAAGTTTCCTTCCCAAGTGTAGCTTTACTCGCCGGCACCTCCTAGAACAATCAAGGCAAACACTTAAGACTGGACTCCAAAACCTAATAAGTGGAATTCGCAAGTAAAACTCGATTACAAGTCAGGTGCCTATCCAAATGAACCATTAATGTAAAGCGAAGAGGTGACTTTGGAGTGAAAAGATAACGATTAGTCCTAAAGGCATGAACAACCTCAAAACCCTACCTACAATGACTGACCAACTCCAAATTTGAAGTAGAAAATGGAAGTAAGATCGATACTAGGAAAACAGGATTTTCAGTTTCGCACAACCCTATATGAAAAATCATATCTCAAGTTTTGTAAGTCCAAAATTAGTAAAAGTTATACCGTTGGAAAATACATTCAAAGGGCTATAACTTTTTAGAGAACACCCTCATAAGATTCAGAATGCAAGTCAGTCAAATTCAAGCCTCAAGTTGCTGCTTTATCCAGTGAAAGACAGAACAGGTACAATATTTCAGTCAACTTTGAAAAATCACCATAAATGGTACAGATATAAACAGGGTCTAAAATTTACATGGTTTATAGCCCTATGAATCTGGTTTAAAATGCAATAAACAGAACTCAATTCCAACATTCCTACATCAAGATATAACAAATTTCCCAAGACTGTGCAGAAGCTCCGCGAAAATTTTGACAGCATTTCCCTTGTCTTTCTTTACTTTCCAACCAAACCTCAACACTCACAAATCACAAGCTATCAAACACCTTTAATTAACGCCACAATAAGGCTCGAATACGAGTCATAAACTGAATCCACATATTACTAGAGTAAAATCATATGGAACGTATAAGTGCAAAATCAAACTAGGACATATGCGGAAACGAAGTTTGGGTTAGAAAACAAAAGGCAGGTTTGCTGTTGCTTAGCGGAATTAACGCAACTGAAGCTATCCTTATCGGATTGAGGTGTAATTTACACCATTTCGAAGCTAAGGAAAAGGGATACAATGTTGAAGAAGGCTACTCAGTCCAGTTCTTACCCTAACTAGATCAAATTCACCAAAACAACCCCAGATTTTTCAGTTC
The DNA here is from genome assembly GCF_036785885.1 of Coffea arabica. Classification (NCBI taxonomy): domain Eukaryota; kingdom Viridiplantae; phylum Streptophyta; class Magnoliopsida; order Gentianales; family Rubiaceae; genus Coffea; species Coffea arabica. Next base: position 16,293,637 of record NC_092318.1, on the reverse strand, counting down.
GCAGCTTACTGTGAAATTCAACGAGCAGTCCTGATTCATTCAATCATATCTCAGCACACACAACTCCAAATCAGGTAATTCCAAAGCCATTTGAAAGCTAAGATACAAGGATATAATTCTTAAGAAGATACCAACAACCAATTCGGTAATATTCCTAGTCAAGCAAACCAATTACCAAAGCTGATTATCAGTTTCGGAAAGAAACAGGGCAGCAGGGATATTTCAGTCTTTTCATAGGTTACATTACTCCGATTGGGATGAAATTTTGTAGAAAACTATAAAACATCATTATCTACAACTTTCATGTTTTAACCTCAAGCTAATTCAACCTCTAACCTACTCAAATAAATTCAGACAGAACAGGCCTGTTGGAAACCCTAACCTGGAATTTTTGCTTCAAACCAGAAATTTTCCACTAATCATCACAATTATCATACCAAAGCTTCATTCCAACCCATACTAGACCATCATACATGGCCAAACAACATTAAACATATAAAAACAGAAAAATTAAGCATAAAATCAAAAATTCATCAAACGCCACCAAAAGTCATGAAAACCTCCACAGAATCACCTAACTAACCTTCACAAGTCATGAATTCATCATTATCAAAGCCAAAGATGGAATTTCTTGACTACTCACCTTGAAATCTCAAGAAAGGAAGCAACTTTACATGACTATCTTTCAAACCACTTTACCTATTACTTCACTACCACCTAGCTAAGGGTTTTTATGGAGTGATTTGAGGTTTTATCGGTTAAGTTGTGAGCTTGAGCAAGATTGAGTAGAAGAAATTTGATAACTTTTCTTTCTTTTGCTCTCCAAGAAGCTTGGCCAAGAGAGGAAACAAATAAGAGGATTTTTGGCCAATTTTTGGTATTTATTTGGTAAAGGTGGTAAGATGGTCTTATGGTCAACTTCTAAGTCCAATAGCAAAGTGACATTTGTCCCTCTCTTTAATGCTAGGTTATCCTTTTGTCTCTCCACTCTCATCCATATAACAACCTCTAATTATCTCTTAGCACCTAGTAAATTAATTCCAGTATCCCAAACTTAACCTAATTGGCCGAATTTTACCAAACTTTTCGCACTAGCGGGTCCCACGTCCGGTATACACTCTTAATTTCTCAAAATCTAACCGATACTAGAAAAATAATCTAAAACCTATATTTACTCATAAAACGAGTTAGAAAATTTCCTAATAAAGAAATTACAGAAAAACGTGTGATTAAATAAAATAAAACCCTAGAAAATACGAAAATTTACGGGTTCTCACTGTCCGGTCCCTCACGTCACTTACTATCCAAACTAGATGTCCATTAACCTCTTGTACTCATTCCAGTCGAACAAAGCCTGTTCATGATCCCATAATACAAATCTTAAATACTTAACACCGCCTCAACTCTGGAGTACTCGGGCACGAGAATCCGAAATAAGACAATTCACATCTCGAACTGGCCAGTCTCAAGAGTAAACTATCTACAATCGAGATTCCTACCCGACGTACCTATCTATGTTGATTTTGAAACCCTAGTTATTTTCATCCTTGGGTCCAAACAACCCTTTTTTTACTTGAAAGTCATCTTTACACGTTTTACTCCTAATTAGTCGGGTTTCTTCATTTTCCCTTAAATATTTTGCTCGATAAACTATAATATGTTCTTTTGTTCAATCTTAGGTTTCATTGGTGACTAAGGGTAATATCCAGAAGGATATTTTGCACGATATTTTGCATAACTAGGTGAGTGTTCCTTGTTTGTTATATTTCCTTGACTTATTGGCTTGTTATTATTGATTGATAATGTGTTAAGTGATTTCAATGATTGTTAAAACGAGTTTTCTAGGTGAGTGTGTACTTTATCGCACTTGACCTAAATAAATGTGAAGTTTTCAATGATTAATGATTAAATGCTAGTTGCGCATGAATGTAAGCCGTTTGGCTGAATTGGGCCCTGCCCTTCGTTACCAATCGACTCGAGCCAGAAGCGGACTCGGTCGGACGATATGGTGACCCTGGGTGTGAACGTTTGGTATACTCGAGTATTACCTTGAAGTCTGGTGGAGCCCGGCCAATGTCTAGGAAGGGGGTGAATGAAATGAACGAACGAACGAGGGTTTTACTTACAAAAATACATTTTCAAGTGAATGGAGGAATAAGGGGAATGTCAGGAGAACGAACGAACGAATGAATGGCTCCTTGTGAGCCCGTATCCTTTTAATGTATGTGTTATTAACGTTTTCCATTGTAAATGTTACTTGAATTATTGATATGCTATATTTCATGTATTGGTTGAATAATTGCTTATGTGTTCGGAACCTCACTGAGCTTTTAGCTCACCCCTTTAGTTTTGTTTTCCTTAACAGGGGGATGCGAGCAAGGACGAGAGCTCTGTATAGACTAGCTTGGTCTAGTTCTTTGGTTTTGTAATGGTTCTCGCCCTAGTGCTTGGCACGGGCTGGTTGTATGGTAAATTGAGAACCTTTGTCTATGCGACGAGTGTACTTCCTCCTGAGATAGCAATGTATAAAAGTTTCACTTTAAGTTTTAGATCCTTGTTTTTGCTCTTTCTTGTGATTTTATTTCTGATTTGCTTGAGTGAACGACTGAGTCCCGGCGAGAGTTGGGCAGGCGGTCCGCCGAACCCTTTGGTTCGCCTTAGGGGGAGGTGGGGCTGTCACAGTGGCGATGTGAAATTTAGTCTTAAGATGAAGTTTTGAGCATGTAAAGACTTTAAAGAAATAAAAAATGATAGGATAATGTTGGATGAAGGAAATCTAGTTTTGGATAAGATGTCGTATGAGAATGCGACACCTAAGCGAGTAAGTGAGATAGTCCCACACCACACTTTACAAGAAGAAACTAGATTTGAGAGTTCGTTCTCTCTTTTTCCCTTTGAGCTAATCAAAATTTTAGAGAGAGAGGGAGACTTGAGAGCTCTCTATTTCCTCCTCCCCCTTGCTCTTTGAAATCACTTGAAAACCCATCACCTACCACAATTTTTCCCCTTCTTTTTCTTCTTTTCTTGTTGAGGGGGAGAGAGAGAGAGAGACCAAGAAAGAAGGGACACCATCCATCTTACTCCTTGTGGATTTGTGGAAGAAATCACCCAATCAACCTAGAAGATTTGACCTTTCTTGAGGAAACTTGAAGGGTAAAATTTGGAAGAAAATTTTTGAGGTTGAATCACACTAGATCTAGTTAGATCTTGAGGTAAGTACCAAAAATCACCCTTAATCTTTAATTTCTAACCAGGGGTATGTTAGATTCTCTTGATTTAAGTAAGATCTATGGTACATCTAATAAATTTCTTAAAGTTATATCCCTAGAGGTTCTAGTGGTTAATATGCTAGTTTATCTCTTAATTTGTTTGTTGGATTTGTTTGGATATTATCTTTTGATGGGGCTAATGATTGATGAACCCCATATGGATTTGAGTGAGCTTTGTTGACTAGATAGTTGTTTTGTTGGTGAACATGGAAGAAATCCCCATGCCCACCAAGTGTTTGATCTTTGTTGAGGTTTGTTTATGTGCAAATTTTCACGGTTTGCTACTAATCTTGGCTATATATTGTTTGATATGTTCATGGATTTGTTATGGGAAAATTGGGAAGATTTGATGGGAAAAATATTTGGAAAGTTCATGTAAGAAAGTTTGCAAAATGGATTGAAACTTTGAGAGCATTTTCAGCCAATTTGTCAGATTTTCTGGTATTATTTGAAAATGAATTAGAGCCTAAATTTTAAACCGTTGGAAAGCTCTTTGAGTCTAATTTTAAACGCAACCAATGGCATTCGATTTCAATTTTTCTACATTGAGTTATAGCCGTTTCCCCGAAACTGCTCAAATGCTCTGTTATGACGCAACAGTTTTCTTGTGCCTCTGTGATTGCTATTTTTGACCATGAAAATGCATGAACTAAATTTTTATGTCTTCATGAGACACGCAGGGCTATGTTTTAGTTTCGAAACGCCATAAAATTCATCTCAATCCTATAACTGTACCTCCAGTTATGATCAAAATGTCGAGAGGTGTCAAAGCTGTCACTTTGATTTTTCTCCGTTGCACTATTTCCTTCACTTTTCTTGGTTAAATTTAACATTTGTCACTCCATATTATACCTGAACCATTGATTTAACATGTACATGGATTTTTCCTTTGAATTGACCTTGAAAAGTATCCTAGATATGTATTATTTTTATAACTCGAGCTTGAGTGTCAAGTTCAAGTGAATTTGGTTTAGTTTCGCGAATTATTGAGGTGTAACTTATTATCTTTCTTTACATGTTTATAGGAGTGATTGAAAATTGTGTTACCGATCGTAACTTGGATTTGGAGCTTTGATATATTGGTGAGTTTTCATGCATGTTATCTGTCTTAAATTTGTAAACGTGACACAAATGTGAATTTGATATTACGATTGAGATGCATACTATTTTGAATGAGGCGAGAGTGTACTTTATCGCACTCGTCCTCCCCATGTTGTGACTGAAATGAATAGTGTTTTGAAGCGTTGAGATATTGTTTGGGTTGCTATCCTATCAACAAACAGTGATTGAGTGTGCATGTTAATTCTTGGGATTCCTGAATCCTATAGGTAAGTCTGTCGATTCGAGCCAGTCATGGAAATTGGTCGAGGAGATTTGACGAGCCATAGGAGAGTGTTATATTCACTAGACTTGACATATGGACTTGTCCCTTTGGAGTGAAACCTATGGTATACTCGAGCAATACCCATTTTAAGTGTTTTGGAGTGTGAGCCCCGTAGGGGGTTGAATGGTGGCCGGAGATTGGAGTGAAGTGGTGCTCTACTGGACTGGTTACATTACTTTGAAAGTCGACGGAGTGTCGACCGCGTGAAATAAGATCAAGATTCGTGGACATTGGCTCTAAGAGCCACCCATATCTTACCCCTTGATATTGTTAATCGCTTTATTTACTTCCTTTGAATTGTGAATTTGAAGTGTAATTTGAACTGTTCCATGTGACTGCATGCCTTTTTGGAACTCACTAGGTGTTAGCTCATTCTTTCCAATTTGTTTTCCTTAATAGGAATTGAGAATCCGAGTGAAACCGCTGTCAGTTAGGGTGTGATCCTCTTTCTTCTATATTATCTTTTGGATTGATAAACTTTGAATTCGATATTTTGGAAGCTTGTAAGATGAACTTTGATTGTATCTTAAATACATTGGATCGTATTTTGTTAGTTGGGTTGTAAGTTGAAATTAGGTATGTTATAATCTGTGAAATTGTTATTTTAAGTACTTTGGAAGTATTTTATTCGATCGAATAAGTGAGTCCTAGCGCGAGTTGGGCAGGTAGCCCGTCGAATCCTTTGGTTCGCCCTAGGGAAAGGTGGGGCTGTCATAGGTGGTATCAGAGTTATAGGATTCAAATCTTTGTAGTGTATTCTAGGCTTAAAATTTAAGATGCCGGACTGTGGGATTAACTCGAATATTACATGAACTGTAGAACCTACTGTATTCTAGTGGTTAAAGAGAATTGTTACTTGAGAATTTCTTATATACAATTGGTGAAAACAAAACTAAGGAATTATGTGGTGTTATATCGAAAGGGAGCATTATGTGAGAGATTAGTAGTGAAAGATTGAATGAGATTCGAATAATCTTTGTACTTGTAAGAATGGAAGGAATCGGTGCAAATATTGGTATTAGCTATAGGAGATAAGAAATCGAGATTTGCTAGTTAATTCCACATATGATGGTTTTGAACCAAAACAAAAGAGTTTTCAAAGGAATAAAATGCATTTTTCACCTATTTACCTATTGAAAATTTTCTGTTTTGGAAAAAAAAATGTACTAGTTTTATTTTCAAACGATGGTTGGAAATGACATCTATGTGCTCCCAGTACTTTATAACATACCAATCTTGACAAGTATGTGAATTCCACTTGATTTTTAAAACTAGAAATTAGTGAGCAATTGATGAGTTTTGTTGGATTTTATATATGCTGGACTCGAGAAAAAAGTTAAAGTCTTCTAACCAAGTGTTCTAATTCTTGATTGTATACTGATATATTCTCGCACCTGAATTTGCCTATGTTTTGAACAAGAAATCCTTGAGTTTTTGGAAGAATTGCGAACTTGGGCTTTGGTAATGTAAATCTTGGACTTGATGAGATTTTGTTATTTTGACTGCTCTTCTTACATTTAAAAAAAAAAGCTTATCTGAGATTTGAATATGAAATTCTTGATTTTCAAGGAGAGAGCTTATCTTTAGGTGTAAGAACTGAGGGAGTTTTGAAGATGTAGAGTGATCACATCCGAGAAGCTGAAGTTGTTGTGATCGAGGAGCAAGAGTGTACTAATGATTTCATGGATAGTTCTTGAAATTCCCTAGTTGCATTGACAAAAGGGAAAGACAGCTAAGAGATACAATAGAGAGGCTAAAGTTTAATAAAGTGTAATGGTGAAGGTTAGAACATGAAGAATCTGAGTGCTAGATCTAAGGCTAAACAAATTGAAGAGATTGGAATTTTGAAGATTGCCATGGCCTAGGTGAGTGTTTCAATGGGATGGTTTGACTTGTACTGGATTCAAATGCTATTTTGATTAGATTATCGATTGATTGGAATGCCAACTCTCTTGAATTGATATTGGTTAGGTGAGTGTGTACTTTATGGCACTCGACCTAATTTGACTAGATCTTTGTCCTTTTGTTTATATGTGAAATGATATATATGTGCTTGACTTGAAGTCGTTTGGGTATGTTACCAGTAATCGTTGATTTCCTGATGGAGGTAAGTGCTACGTTTGAAATGGATGGGAGCCACCTCTAGAGTCCAAATATGGATGATTGACCTTGAATAACTGAATAGAGCTAAGTGCTATGTGGGGCTAAGTACCACTTGCGACGAGGGCCACCTCTAGAGCCTACGGGACTAAGTGCCACGTCAGACAGGAGGGCCACATCTAGAGCCCGTACGAGCCATTTCTAGAGTCCGTATCAATCCCGTATCCATTGAAATTGATGGTACTATGTGTTATTACTTGGCTTGTTCATGCTTGCTTCATGAAATATGTGACTGTACCACTGTTAAATGATATCTCTGGATATTTCTTGTCACATGTTTACTTGTACCTGTTGTGATCATATGCATCAATCTTGTGAAATCTGATAATTGTACCGTGGATTATGATTGACTACTATTGCATCTATGATTACGTGATCCTTACCCTTTTATACCTATATTGTCTTAGACTTGTGTGAGAAGTGAAAACCGGAGAATGGTGTTGAGGATATAAATAGTATAGGAGTATGGTTTAAAGATAGATGTTGAATACATTGGTGTCAGATCATGATGTGAGTTAGTCATTGTTTGGGATACGAAATAACTTGATGATTCACTTTAGTCCATGGGACGAATAAATGTCAACAATGATGACTTGGTACTCTATTTACGCTTGAATATAATGGTATGTATATGAAGATAATCTGGGTTTAAGAGTTGTAAACTTTCACTTAGGTGTTGGTGAAAGACTTTTGTCCTATGATTAGTAGTTAAGGTTCAATGATCCATGAGTAAAGAGAATGTAAATTGGTTCTTCGAGTTTTAGATATAAAATAGATAGTTAATGGGAAGAAATTTAATCTATCTTTTGACAATGGAACCTGTTATACTTGACTTAAAAAAAAAAACTCAGTACTTCATGTATAAAACCTCCTATTCTAGTTTTATCTGCTACGTGTGAAGTTTGAAAAAATGAATAAATAAATAAATGATGATGAATTCAAAAAATTTTCATTCGATAATATATTTCTTTCCCTTTCTACGCTTTTTAGATACTGATATTTAAATTTTCTATAAATGTGCTTGTAAAAGTAATTTAAAATTTTTGATCTTGTTTTTCTTGTTTAAGTTATTTGGGTAATTCTTTTGTACGATATTTTCATGAAATTTGAGTTATTAAGATCGTATCTTTTATAAAAGAAAAGGTTTTAACCAAGTATTTTATGTCCCCCCCCCCATCTTACCTTTCTACTTTAGAGTTAACTAAGAGAGTCTCTTTGCAAACAACCAAGAATTTAAGAATTTATTCTTACGAGCGTTATCTTGAAAATTTTATATCCTTCTATTAAAAACTTCAAATATTTTGATTTTTATTATAAAGCTATATTTTCTCTTTGTGGAGAGGAATGAACCCAAGATCCTTATTATATCTGATATAAGGTTTGAATTTATCAGAATAAGTGACTAGGGGACTATGAAAAGATATTATTGAATTTAAAATTTATCCTTTAGTGTTTTGATATTTGTATACATTTGTATGAAACTGGATGTGATTTCTTTTAAAGTTATTGATTACTTGAGGTTTCTTTCTAACTGTTTTGAAAGATTAATAGGGTCAAGATCTAGTAAGACAAAATTACTGCGTTGTTAAGATCTTATAGAATTTGATATACAAGACAATAAAGTTCATTGAGAGTACTTAGGGACCATTGGGATATTGAGGGAAGGATTACATGATTTGTTCTTGGATTGGAATACGTAGATTGACTAATTTCTTGAGGTGATTTTTAATATTTATAATTGGCTTATTAATGAGGATATTGAATTTGTGAAAACGCGTGAAAAGATTTAAAGATACATGACTTACGTGATATCTAGTGTGGAATAAGTTTTATAATTCTTAAGAGCGGGATGCAGAAGAAATATCTGGAGTTTTCGGGTTAAGGGATGAATTTTGAGGACGAAATTCTTTTAACAGGGAGAGTATGTAATGACCCAGAAAATTATTTTTCTCACCTCCCAACTATTTGCATTTTTATTTAAATTATATTTTTATAAATTTTGCATTCATTTAGTGATTTACTTGTTAATTGATATATGAGTTTCTTTTACTTGTTTCTTTTAACTTTCGAGTGATTAATTTCCTAAAAAATTGTTAATTTCATGAATTATTAGCGAATTTGGCCAAAACCCTAGAAGGATGTGGGGGCTCTAAAAATTTTACTAATTTTTTCAAGGGTAAATAATAATGATGAAAATTTTTATATTATGTGGTTTTGCTAAATTTTTAATATTCTCATTTATTAAAATGTCATTTTTAACTTAATTGAATTTTTATTATTAATTGCCTGGTTATCGTTTGGCTAGCATTAAATGCGAAATTTTGGAGTGGTGACATGGAATTTAGTTTTAAGATGAAATTTAGAGCATGTAAAGATTTTAAAGAAATAAAAAAATGATAGGATAATGTTGGATGAGAGAAATCTAGTTTTGGATAAGATGTCGCATGAGAATGCGACACCTAAGCGAGTAGGTGAGATGATCCCCTACCACACTTTAAAAGAAGAAACTAGATTTGAGAGTTCATTCTCTCTCTTCCCCTTTGAGCCAACTGAAGTTTTAGAGAGAGATGGAGGCTTGAGAGCTCTCCATTTTCTCCTCCATTTTGCTCTTGAAGATTACTTGAAAATCCATCACCTACCACAATTTTTCGTCTCCTTTTTCTTCTTTTCTTGTTGAGGGAGAGAGAGAAAGTCGAGAGAGAGAGAGAGAAGGGACACCATCCATCTTGCTCCTTGTGGATTTGTAGAAGAAATCACCCAATCAACCTAGAAGATTTGACCTTTTCTTGAGGAAACTTTAAGGGTGAAATTTGGAAGGAAATTTTGAGGTTGAATCACACTAGATCTAGTTAGATCTTGAGGTAAGTACCAAAAATCACCCTTAATCTTTAACTTCTAGCCATGGGTATGTTAGATTCACTTGATTTAAGTAAGATCTATAGTAGATCTAGTAAAATTCTCGAAGTTATATCCCTAGAGGTTCTAGTGGTTAAACTGCTAGTTTATCTCTTAATTTGTTGGTTGTATTTGCTTGGAAATTATCTTTTGATGGCAAGGGCTAATGATTGCTGAAACCCATATGGATTTGAGTGAGTTTTGTTGACTAGATGGTTGTTTTGTTGGTGAAAATGGAAGAAATCCCCATGCCCACCAAGTGTTTGATCTTTTGTTGAGGGTTATTTATGTGCAAATTTTCATGCTTTTTCTTGCTAATAATCTTGGCTATATATTGTTTGATATGTTCATGGATTTGTTATGGGAAAATTGGAAAGATTTGATGGGAAAAATATTTGGAAAGTTCTTGTTAGAAAGTTTACAAAATGGATTGAAACTTTGAGAGCATTTTCAGTCAACTTGTCAGATTTTTTGGTAGTATTTGAAAATGAATTAGAGCCTAAATTTTATACCCTTAGAAAGCCCTTTGAGTCTAGTTTCAAACGCAACCAACAGCATTCGATTTCGATTTTTCTACATTGAGTTATAGCCGTTTCCCCGAAATTGCTCAAATGCTCTATTATGATAAGACAGTTTTATTGTGCCTCTGTGATTGCTATTTTTGACCAAGAAATGGCATGAACTGAATTTCGATATCTTCATAAGAAACATAGGGCTATGTCTTAATTTCGAAATGCCATAAAATTGATCTCAATCTGATAATTGTACCTCCAGTGATGATCAAAATGTCGAGAGATGTCAAAACTGTCACTTTGATTTTTCTCCATTGCACTATTTCCTTCACTTTTCTTGGTTCAATTTAACATTTTTCCCTCTATATTATACCTGAACCATTGACCTAACATGTACATGGATTTTCCCTTTGAATTGAGGTTGAAAAGTATCCTAGATATGTATTATTTTCATAACTCGAGCTTGAGTGTCGAGTTCAAGTGAATTTGGTTTAGTTTCACGAATTGTTGAGGCAAAACTTATTATCTTTCTTTACGTGTTTATAGGAGTAATTGAAGATTGTGTTACCGATCCTAATTTGGATTCGGAGCTTTGATATATTGGTGAGTTTCCATGCATGTTACTTGTCTTGAATTTGTAAACGTGACACAAATGTGAACTTGATATTACGATTGAGATGTATTGTGTTTTGAATGAGGTGAGAGTGTACTTTATCGCACTCGTCCTCCTCATGTTGTGACTGAAATGAATAGTGTTTTGAAGTGTTGAAGTGTTGAGATGTTGTTTGGGTTGTTATCCCATCGACAAACAGTGATTAAGTGTACATGTTAATTCTTGGGAATTCCTGAGCCCTATAAGTAAGTCTGTCGATTCGAGCCAGTCATGGGACTTGATCGAGAAGATTTGACGAGCCATAGGAGAGTGATATATTCACTGGACTTGGCATATGGACTTGTCCCTTTGGAGTGAAACCTATGGTATGCTCGAGCAATACTCATTTTAAGTGTTTTGGAGTGCGGGCCTAGTAGGGGGTTAAATGGTGACTAGAGATTGGAGTGAAGTGGTACTGTACTGGACTGGTTACATTACTTTGAAAGTCGACGGAGTGTCGACTACGTGAAAAAGATCAAGATTCGTGGACATTGGCTCCTGAGAGCCACCCGTATCCTATCTCTTGATATTGTTAATCGCTTTATTTACTTGTTTTGAATTGTGAATTTGAAGTGTAATTTGAACTACTCTATGTGACTGCATTCCTTTTGGAACTCACTGGGCGTTAGCTCATTCTTTTCAATTTGTTTTCCTTAACAGGAATTGAGAATCTGAGTGAAGCCGCTGTCAGTTAGGGTGTGATCCTATTTCTTCTGTATTATCTTTTGGGTTGTTAAACTTTGAATTCGATATTTTGGAAGCTTGTAAGATGAACTTTGATTATATCTTAAGTACGTTGGATTGTATTTTGTTAGTTGGGTTGGAAGTTGAACTTAGTTATATTATAATCTGTGGAATTGTTATTTTAAGTACTTTGAAAGTATTTTATTCGATCGAATGAGTGAGTCCTGGCACGTGTTGGACAGGCAATCCATCAAACCCTTTGATTTGTCCTAGGGGAAGGTGGAGCTATCACATGGAATGTGAGAAAATAATTTTCTGGGTCATCACATAAGTACAAGGAATAGGAGGTTATATTAGCTGCATCAACTTTTATATCGATTTCTTTATCAATTTATTTAGAAGACATATCTACATCCATTGCATGAAGACCATTAGGAGAATCATTAGTCTTGTTAGTCTTTTTCATCCTCGGTCATAAGCAAATCGGCCTTGTTACCATTGGTCACTAACAAATTGACACCAATCACGGGCAAACTAGCACTTGACCATGCCAATTCAGGCCAATTATGCTCTTCTTTGTCTTTGATATCTCCTTGAAATGAAAAATTGGATATTGATAGAAAAAATGACTTCAAGAATATAATGTGCATCATTTTCATACATCTTACCATTGATGAGACTATGGCACTGATAACCCTTCTTGTGGATAGCATACCCCAAGAAAATACAATGAAAAATACAAAGATTTAATTTATTGCACTAATTGGTTGTGCAAATGGACAAAGGCCATATAGCTAAACACTTATAGTGGATCATTAGCACTGATGGTAGTGTAAAGTATTTAGAGAAAACCTACAATGTATCTGAAAAGCTATAGCATTTGAGTGCATTATGTTCAACAAATGTACTGTCGTAGTGATGGCATTTACTTAATATTGACGTAAAATATTTGCACTAATCAATAAAAACAGGTTGTTTAAGTATGTGTCAATTTTTCCACATGGCAACTCCATTCTTTAATGGAGTTTGAATACAAGAAGTGTCATGTATAAAATCTTGAGTTTTAAAGAAATCTTGAAGTGGCCAATTGTCATACTCACCGCCATAATCACACTGTAGAATTTTGATTTAGTTGAGAACTATGTATGGATAATTAATTGAAATGATTTAAAGACATCGAACAACTCAATTTTATATTTCAACAAATACAACCAAGTCATTCTAGTATAATTATCCACAAATGTGACAAACCAATGGATACCAGCAAATAAAATGATGGATAAGGGTCTGCAAACATTAGAATGTACCAAAGTAATAGTAACAATACTTCTATTTACACTAATTGGATAAGGGACTGTAAGGCCCAAAGACAACCTAAGAGGGGGAGTGAATTAGGTTGATTAAAACTTAATTGAGTTTAGGCACTTTTTACTTAATAAAAAATTTACCTTCTTTTCTAGTAGAGATCAATCAAGTAAATTTAAAGAAGAGAACAATGTTGATCAGACATAAGAATATATATAAGCAATGAGAATTTTATTAAATAAAAAAAATAAGATAGAGTATCAAACCGATTGTCTACCAAGCTTTCCTCAAACTTGAAGACCAATCACAAAGATGAGCACCTTCTCTTTGATGAACAATAATCAACTCAATGTACAATGGAGGGATCACTTTCTCCTTGCCCCAAGCCTCACTTAGTCAAACTAGGAAGTTTTACTATCACTCAGATAACCCTCAACAAAGCTACACTATTAAAAATTTCAAACACAAGAGAAGAGCTTACAAGAACTTCACACAACTAGGAGAACAAATCTTGCTTGGGAGACTATTTTCTAGCTAAAATATCTCTTTAGATCTTGTAGTCAAAGTGTGCAAAAGTTACTTTCTCGTTCAGAGTCGTTTGTATTTGAAGGGGACTAAAAATGGGCTTCATTAATGCTTCCAACGGATAGAAGGCAGATGAAGAGTCAGCTAGCCGTTGGGGCTGTCGGACGTCCGACAGATTAATCATCGTCCGATCCCATCGTCCGAAACTCACCAAGTTGTCGTTCGGACGTCCGATGGGATTTTATTGTCCGAAAGCATCTGCGTTCGAATGTCGTCCAGAGAGTCATCAAAACTTTGCGAAATTTTTTGGACGTCCAACGCGATCGATATGTGTCCGAAGAGTGCGTCCGATCCTCCTGGACGTCCGATACTTCCTCACGAGCGTCCGAAAGAGTTTCCTTCTTGATGTTCTTCATCCTTTCGGACGTCCTACAGCTTCCTTTCGGACGTCCGACATGAGTGCCCTGTTTTTGCTTCTTCTTTTGGTTGATTTTCTTTCCTTGACACCTTTGTACCTGATTCTCTAAAAAGCAAAACACTTATATTTGAAGAGAATTAGATAAACATTTCAAAGTGCTTTGTGATCATCAAAATCAAGAATAACATTCTCCCCCTTTTTGATGATGACAAAACAATAATTTGAAATGAAATTTGATGATTACAAATAGGCTCCCCCTTTCTTAGTCAATCAATTTATTCACTGATTTATCCAAAAACAGTTAAGCAATTGAGAAACTCCCCCTCACTTGGCTGCTTCACAGATATATCCACATATCAATTCATATCTTTTCTCCCCCTTTTTGTCATCACAAAAGTCAAAAAAAATAAAGAGACATGTCAAGAATCAGTAACATAAAAAAGAACTAAACATTCTTAACAAAATAGCTTACGAGCATCACAAAACATTACAAGCACAATTACATCCACATATCCAGTTTTGAACATTACAAGCACCAGAATCAAAGAAAACAACAAAAAAAAAATCCAAGACAACCATCTAACACCTAGCAAATAGAAAACAGTCAAACAGAATGCAAATGATCCTAATATGGCTAGTGATCCTAAATGGTAAACTAAGTGGATCCAGGCGTCCTTCGAGTAAGCTGATACTGAGAGAGATCCTCCTCCTCAGTGTCTTCATCATCTTCAGCATCTTCACCAATTGGTTTCTTGCCTTTATCAGATGTGGAAGGATCATGTGGTGCCACGGGAGTAGAGGTGATGTCGATAGGAGCAGGACTCATAGAACGAACAGGGGCTGATGAACTTGGATCGTTGGAGCGTGGCTCCTTGCCAGGAGGGACTTCCTCAACCACAGGTGGGGGAAAAATAAGACTCTTTTTATCTAGGAAGTCAGCTTGTTGCTGGGATGACATGGTGAGCATGAGACCATGTTCAAGAAGTAGAACATGTTGCTTAAGGTCTCAAAGGAGCTCAACCACCTCAGAATTTGAAGAAGAAGATGCCTTAGTGGCAGTCTTCCTAGGATGAATAGAGGTCAGTGCAACAGAGGATGGAGTGTGAAGTGGATCATGTGCAGCCTTAGATCTAGGTTCATTAGAAGTGGCCCCCTTATACGCCCACAAATTATCCCTAAAGACAAGATTTTTGCGCTCAAAATAAGCCTTAGTAAAGGCGGAAGAAAACGTTTCTTTGGGACAAACACCAAGGATGGGTACTTTGTAAAACTCAAAAATCTTCTGAAGAAATTTTTCATAAGACAGTTTTCTACGAGAATCAGTGGTGAAGAGAAGTAAAAACTTGCACATGACAAAGCCAAAGTCAATGCGAATTTTTTCTCAAAAATAATAAAAAAGATACAGCTCCATTTTATTGGCATATGTCCTATAACCATCAGTAGGTACAAGCAAATTTGAAATGATTGAGAAAGCAATTAGATTCACAGGAGTAAGGTCATTCAGTTTTGTATCAGCAGGGGCAGAAAACTTCTTTTGAAAATAAGACATCATCTTAGCACTATCAAAGTGATTATCAGCAGTGGGATGCTCTTCATAAGAAAAGAAATTGGCAATTTTACTTTTGCATCCTGGTTCAATAACAGTATTTAAAATAGCATTCACAATCTCAGGATCAAACACTAAATCTACCCCATTTACCCTGGACATAATTTCAGTATGATCAGTGCCTTTCCTAAGATTGGCAAAGAATTGATATAGCATTTCAGGGTAATAAACGTTAGGCATGGAAATGATAAGTGACCATTTCTGAAATTCAAAGAGACGCAGAATGGACTCTAAACCTATTTTGCGAAACTCAGAGGGATTTACGGTACGTTGAGGAATGAAACCTTTTTGGGATATCCAGGAGTGTTTTTTTTTGGCAACGTCATCAAAGAATGGGGAGACAGTGGTTGATTTGGAGGTCGGTTGAGAAGAAGTTCCTTGTCCGGATTCTGGCTGAGCGGAAGGTTGGGAAATTTGAGCCTTTACTGTCCCCTTTTTGACACGTTTGGATAATCTTTTGGCCCTAGGAGAATCAGTATCTTCATCCCTGAGTGTGTGTTTGCGTCCGGTAGTCACCTTTCCTCCTCTTAGTTTCACCATTGTGTGAAATGCGTGAGATGTATGATGCTAATGATGCACACCGTAGTATGGGAGTGAATCACACAAGAATTTTGGGTTAAAGAAGCCTTGAAGATGATTGAGCAGAGCGGTTATGAGAAAGTAGGGTTTTGAGGGAAATTTGGAAACTTTCGAAATGTGATGAGATTTGGTAAAAAGATCAGAAAATTGAACTTGCAATGATCAGGAGAAGTTTTTGGTTAAGTCAATTTTGGAATGAGTGCTTCAGAAAAGCACGAATTGAGTGTGAGAAGGATAGAGGTTTCCGTCCGAGTGAGAAGAGAAGAGGAGAGTTCTGAAGCAAATGAGGAGGGAAGTCACTTTAAAAAGTGTGCCGTTGCACTGTCGGACGGCGGAACGAAGTCTTGCGTCCGACAGTTTCGTCCGAACAGGTGCTTTCTGGGAAAGCAGCTGAAGAACATTATCAGACGTCCGTTCATCTTCTTTCGGACGTCCGAAAGTTTTGAACAGAAAAATTTTTAAAAAGATTTGTCGATTATCCCTAGTTTTGATCTTAGATGAATGAATTGATCCAATGGCAAAACTTTTGTAAAAATATCAGCGATTTGATCTTTCGAACAAATATAATTCACACAAATTCACCTTTTTGAACAAGATCGCGAATAAAGTTGTGCTTTATATCTATATGTTTTGTCCTAGAATGCTGAATTGGATTTTTGGTCAAATTGATAGCACTAGTATTATCACAGAATATAGGCATGCAGTGATATAACAATCCAAAATCATTCAAGGTATGTTTCATCCATAAAAGTTGAGCACAACATGCACTAGCGGCAATATATTCCGCTTCGATTGTGGACAAAGAAATTGCATTTTATTTTATTTTTTGCTAAACCAAGAAACTAGGCAATTACCAAGAAAGTGACAAGTTCCACTAGTACTTTTTTTGTCCACACTACAACCACCAAAATCAGCATCCGAATATCCATATAGAGCAAATTCACAAGATCTAGCATACCAAAGACCATAGTCTAATGTACCTTTCAAATACCTAAAATCCTTTTAACAACATTCAAATGTGATTCTTTTGGACAAGATTGAAATCTAGCACACAAGCAAACAGCAAACATAATATCGGGTCTACTTGCGGTTAAATAGAGTAGGCTTCCAATCATACCTCTATAGTGCTTTTCATCCACATGTTTACCTTCTTCATCTTTGTCAAGTTTTGTAGAAGTACACATTGGAGTTCCAACTTGCTTTGAGTCCTCCATGCCAAATTTTTCAGCAATTCCTTGGTGTATTTTACTTGATTTATAAAAATTCCCTCTAGTGCTTGATGTATTTGAAGTCCAAGGAAGAAATTTAATTCTCCCATCATACTCATTTCAAATTCACTTTGCATAATAGTGAAAAAATCCTTGCATAGATATTCATTAGTAGCGCCAAAAATAATATCACCTACATATATTTGCACAATAAGAAGATCATTTAACACTTGCTTAGTAAAGAGTGTGGTGTCCACAATAGTTAGAATTGTGTCTAACTAACCACATGCATCTCATTCCTCTGTTCAGATTTCTTTTCACATAACAATCTCCTTTCAAATGTCCTCTTTGACAGCAAAAACTACACATAATGGAAGAGTCTTTAATATGTAATGGTTTGATAAATCCCAATCCACTCCTTCTATATGTTGTGAAATCATGCGCATTTTTGTTGTGTGCTAATGTTCTTTCATAAGCAGTAAGAAAGGTGGTTGACATGTTCTTTTTTAGATAATCTTGTTTTCTAGCTTTTAAAGTCTCATCCAAATTGTCCATCCTTTTATTCAAATCAGCATGTCTTTCCTTTAGCATTTCACAAACACTTGTCTTTCTATCAAGTTCATTTTGAACATCAAATCCGGCTCTTACAAGGCACTCATTGTCAGCCTTTAGTTGTTTATTTTGTTGAAAAAGACTTGTATTATTTTGAATGAGAAAGACAATTTTCTGTTTTAGCTGCTTATTTTTATCATAAGATTCCTTCAAGGCATTATGCAATTTTTTAACAAAGGATTCAAGATCATCATCATCTTCATCATCACTATCAGATTGAGAATGTATGGAAGTTACCTCATTATCTCCAATAGCCATGAAGGCCATTTGAGCTGATTCTTCTTCTTCTTCAACTTCGCCTTCGGAGTTACATTCATTCCATGTAATCTGGAAGTTGTTGAACCTTGGCTTTCGATCAGCTTTTCCATCTTTCTTTTTCTTCAGGGAGCATTCGTTTGCGTAGTGTCCAGGCTGTCCACATTCGTAGCAATTGTCCAATTGTTTCTTGTTGAATTCTTGTCTTCCTTTGTTCCTTGCGTTTGAAGACTGATTCTGGAATTGATTGCTAGGTCCTCCCCTTCTAAACTTCCTTTTATTCAAGATTCTCTTGAAACTTTTTGTGATGAGAGCAAGATCGTTGTCATCACCATCCGAGTCTTCATCATCCAACTGAGCTGGATCACCTTCACCTTGAGCTGCCTTCAGAGCTATATTTCTCTTAGCTCTCGCGTCCTCTTCCTCCTGCACTTTAGTTTTCAACTTCAACTCATAGGAGGATAGTGAGATAATTAGAGATTCAATAGGCACAGAATTCAAATCCTTAGCCTCCTCTATTGCAGTAACTTTACTTTCCCATTCTTTGCCCAACGCATTGAGAATTTTCCTGTTTTTCTCTCCCAAGGTGTACTCTTTGCCCAACACCTCGAGATCTTTGATCAAGTCATTGAACCTGCAATACATTTTGTCAATATCCTCAAGAGGTTCTATTTTAAATGATTCATACTTTGTGACCAAGATAGACTTTTTCTGTTCTCTCACGTTGTCACTACCCTCATGAATTTCTCTTAGCTTATCCCACATTTCTTTAGCAGATTTACATCCTTTTACTCTAATTGATTCATTTGAGTCTAAGGCACTATAAAGAACATTCATGGCTTTGGCATTCAAAGTGAGATTTGTTCTATCTTTAGCATTCAACTCAGCTCTTGTTTTAGGCCGAAACAAACCTGTATCTGCATCAAGAATGTTAGCATCATGCGGTCCTTCATTCACAATAAACTATAACTCAATATCAATGGATTGCAAAAACATAATCATTCTTTCTTTCCAACTAACATAATTAGAACCATTAAACATGGGAGGCTTAGTGACAGATTGCCCCTCAACAAATATGGCATGATTAGTTGTCATCTTTACTCCAAGCCGCTTGAGCTTAATCTCTAGGAGACCAAGCTCTGATACCAATTGTAAGGCCCAAAGACAACCTAAGCGGGGGGTGAATTAGGTTGATTAAAACTTAATTGAGTTTAGGCACTTTTTACTTAATAAAAACTTTACCTTCTTTTCTAGTAGAGATCAATCAAGTAAATTTAAAGAAGAGAACAATGTTGATCAGACATAAGAATATATATAAGCAATGAGAATTTTATTAAATAAAAAAAAATAAGATAGAATATCAAACCGATTGTCTACCAAGCTTTCCTCAAACTTGAAGACCAATCACAAAGATGAGCACCTTCTCTTTGATGAACAATAATCAACTCAATGTACAATGGAGGGATCACTTCCTCCTTACCCCAAGCCTCACTTAGTCAAGTTAGGAAGTTTTACTATCACTCAGATAACCTTCAACAAAGCTACACTATTGAAAATTTCAAACACAAGAGAAGAGCTTACAAGAACTTCACACAACTAGGAGAACAAATCTTGCTTGGGAGACTATTTTCTAGCTAAAATATCTCTTTAGATCTTGTAGTCAAAGTGTGCAAAAGTTACTTTCTCGTTCAGAGTCGTTTGTATTTGAAGGGGACTAAAAATGGGCTTCATTAATGATTTCAACGGATAGAAGGTAGATGAAGAGTCAGCTAGCTGTTGGGGCTGTCGGACGTCCGACAGATTAATCATCGTCCGATCCCATCGTCCGAAACTCACTAAGTTGTCGTTCGGACGTCCGATGGGATTTTATTGTCCGAAAGCATCTGCATTCGAATGTCGTCCAGAGAGTCATCAAAACTTTGCGAAATTTTTCGGACGTCCAACGCGATCGATATGCGTCTGAAGAGTGCGTCCGATCCTTCCGGACATCCGATGCTTCCTCACGAGCGTCCGAAGGAGTTTCCTTCTTGATGTTCTTCATCCTTTCGGACGTCCTACAGCTTCCTTTCGGACGTCCGACATAAGTGCCCTGTTTTTGCTTCTTCTTTTGGTTGATTTTCTTTCCTTGACACCTTTGTACCTGATTCTCTAAAAAGTAAAACACTTATATTTGAAGAGAATTAGATAAACATTTCAAAGTGCTTTGTGATCATCAAAATCAAGAATAACAGGGACTCTATAACTCTTAGCCAAAATACAAGTATCACATTTTAAATTGGCAGCACATGAATTCATAGATTAATTAGGAATTCATAGATAAATTAAGAACTAGGTGTTTCATATACCTAAATGATGGATGCCCTAGCCATTGATGTCATAACCAAATTTCTTGTTTCTTTACATTATCAATGCTTTGCATCATATCTGCTCTACTAGAATTGAATTCATCCATGTAATATAAATCCTCCCTCCTCATACTATTGCCGATGATCTCCTCGGTAAAAATATCCTGAAGAAGATAGATAGTTGGATACGTCAGTGCTACACAATGGATATCAACTATGATTTGGCTTATAGAAAGCAACTTATTTGAAAGAGATGGGATTAACATATAAAGAAATGGATGATGATAGAACAATAGTTCCAACCCCTATTACTGGATATATAACTAAATTGACATTAGAGATCATCAATCTTCTCAACTAAGTAATTAATATAAGAGAAATAATATAAATCAAAAGTCATATAGTTGGTAGCTCCTAAATAAATGATCCAGTCATTGTCATGTTGATCATAGTTACTATTACCTTGATTTTTACAAACTGATGGGGATATACTAGTAAGAAAAGTAGAAGACACCTGATTAACGTTGTGAGTCATGAAAGAAAACCTTGGGTTGATATCTGTAGTTCTACTGATCTCAGCAATCGCTATTGCTGCCTTGCCAACATCTCCATCTTTATTAGTTGTGATTAATTGATCTGAGTGTCGATTTCATATTTTGCATTCCTTCCACCAATTTGGATTTCTATACAGCTTGAAGTAGGTGTCACGGGTGTGCTTTTTGTTCCTATAGTGGGTACACCCATCTCACCGAATTGCACATTGGTCTAAGGTAGTATAGTCGGCATCTTTTGAACTCTCTCAAAAGTCACAACTGCACCAATTGTGTTGTCTCTTATTGTCAGCATCACTTATTGCCTAGTATCCTCATGTTGAACATAGACATATGCCTAATCCATCATGGGAAAATATAGACATATGCTTGGTATCCTTAGTAACAGTATATCACTATAAATCTTGTCCAATTGTGATGTACTCCATCCAAAAAGGTGTATACTCTCTCTTCCTATATAAGAGAGTTGTAGCAATTGAATTCGACATTGCTTTGACAGTTGGGAAATAGATGAAGTTATTAATCAAGGATATGTCCATGTTATTTATCAGTCGTTCTTTCATGATCAAGTCCTCAATCTACCACTGTTGAAATGTAGGATCTGTGAGGGAAGGTAGAGGAAGTTCATTATTTATATATCTCAATTTGTCTTTGTTTGAGATATACATCTCAACAACTTTGAACCATGGGACATAGTTGGTGTTGTCTAACTTGATACCAATTTGAGCCATATAAGAATTATTGCTGGATGTAGATCTCTATCTTCCGGTCAAGACTTCTGCCATTATAGCCGGATCTTTCAGAATCAAGTCAATTTGCCCTTTCCTACCTTGCACAATCTCAGAAGATTCAGTCATGGTTTCAAATTCACGTTTGTCTGTCAGAGTTGTATTTTGAGTAGAGATCCTAGAATCCCTACTTTAATGCCATGTTAAGAAGAAGAAAAGATTGAAAAATATTTTCTCTATATTTCACTTAATAATTACAATGGTATAAAGCCTATATATAGCCTTACAATAGGGTAAGATACAATGAACCTAGACAATCATTCAAATGATAACTATCATTATCCAATCTCTAATTGATAGACATTTAGAATTCAAGATATCAAAAAGCTATTTATAGCAACTCACTCCAACATTTATAGAATACCCAATGCCAATATACCTATTTACAGAACATTACTTGGTTGAGAACCAAAAAACAATAGAAAAGAATCGTTAGATAGAGAATATTATGTTATTTAATTAGATAAGAATTTTGAACATAATTAACAAATAAGGGTAGATTTGGCAGATAAGATAAGGTAGTTGAAGTAATTCTATTGATTCTTATTAGAATTAAACATTCAGTTAGGATTCTTGTGCTGAAAAAAATACACACAGGTTCAGCACTGCTTAACAAATTCAGCAAATAGATTTTCATTTATCAAACACTAAAAATATCTAAATGTCTAAACAAATTCAGATTTAGTACTTTTTTATGTTATCAAACAGACCCTAAGTGAATTTATGCCCAGTGAGATTTTGGTATGTAAAACACTTAAATATCCAGAAAATACTTGTGAAAGCACTTTTCAGTAATTTATATCATTGTAAGAAAGTTCAATTATCTATTCAATCAATACATGATTAATTTCAATAAATCAACATAATTCCATAAAAGAGTCAAAAAAACATTTTAGTACATGTGAGAAGGATACAAGTACTAGTATGAGCTCCAGAGGTGGCTCTCAGCTTTTCTCAAATCTAGTACTTAGGCTCCGTTTGATAAAACTGAATCTGAATTCTGAATTCTGAATTCTGAATTCTGAATACTGAAACAATTAATTTGCTGAATATTAAGCATTGAAAAAAGATATATGAATATCTGAATCTTAATGCTGAACATATTTATACTGTTTGATAAACATTTATAACTTAATGCTTAATAAGCTAAACTATACAATTTTACCCTTCTATCTTTGAGTCTGTTTGAGTCTGTTTGTGACGCCCCCACTTCTCCCTAAGGAAAACCAAAGGGTATCCACGGAACGCCTACCCAACTCTCGCCAGGACTCAAGACAATTCGATTCAATCTTAATACAATACTAGTCATTCCGACAAGATAAAGTAAGAAAGTGCAGAAACTTTCAAGCTTAACAATATATATAATTAATACAAGCCTACTAAAGAGAAGTCGCTTCCATAACCGACTGTCCAAGTCTTACATTACCAGTTCAAAATAAAGCGATTATCCAATTCTTACATCGGATTCCCCAAAATACACATCAAATCCCAAAATTTACAACAGCTAAAATATCTAGCCAATTGCATTCGAAACCTTAATACACAAGTACATCCAGAGGGTTTCTCCGAGATTCACTACAGGTCCTTTTCTGTTAAGGAAAACAAATCTATGGGGTGAGCGATTGCTCGTGAGGCCAAGAACACACATGCAAGCACATTGTCCAAGTAACAATCCTAATTAACGAGTAAAACAATAATATTCAAGTAAATGACAATTCGAGCATGAAGAGTAAACAGAAACAATTCAAGGATATAGGAGCTCTCAGGAGCTATTTTCCACTTGCTTTGCCAATCTCATTCGTATATCTTCCAGCGATGACTCTCCGTCAATCGGGTTGATATTTCCAATCCGTAGATCTCCACTTATTTCTCAGGTGCGTCCACCGTACACCGCACCAGGCCCGCACGACATTTATAAGCTGATATTCCATGAATATGCTAAGTGAGATCTCTCCAATAGATCAAGCTTATCAGGTACTTCTCATGGCTCACCGAGGTTCCCGACCAATCCCATACTGGCTCGAGTCCCAAGGTTGGCTTATGAGTTTGGACGTCCCCTATGTAATATTTGTGAGTCGAGAAGATTCATTCCAGCGACGTATGCAGCCATAGCATACCATTTCATTTCATCCAAGCATTCAATATCATTCAATTCATTCAATATATTTCATTCCATTCATTTCAAATGAGAATGAGTGCGGTAAAGTACACACTCGACTTCATTTTCAAAATGTCTAATCATTTATAACAGTTAAGCATGTATCAAATACTCATACACTTGACACTCACCAAGTAAACAAAGAAGTAATGCCCTCTTGAGGGTTTAAGCGTCTACCGTAGGATCCTCTTGTATGCCTGAGCAATTAATAATAAACTATCACTTATAAACCCTAATTATCACGGAAGATTACACACATGTAGAATCTAGAAAATATCGCGAGGATGAGCCTAAATTTTCTTGTAAAACTCAAAAGTGGGGTTCAACAATCATAAGAAAAATCTAATTTTTATCATTAAAATCATTGGATAGAAACAAGTAAGTATGAAATCATGTAAATCAATTTCCAAACGATCGATCGAAGATGAACTGAAGCGTGACACGTCACAATCCGGCCAAGAACTGGCTGGATATCCGGCCGAATTTCTGGCCGAATTCGAGGTAGTGAGGGATCCAAATTTTTTTCAATTTCCACCACCAATCCGGCCAACAACTGGCCGGATATACGGTCGGATTCTTTGAAAATGCTCCCGCACAAGAATTTTACAAAATGGCCAAGAATTATCGAATTTAGGGGCTTTCTTTGAAAAATCATAACTCACTCTCTGAAAGTCCACAATTGGAAAACTTGGCACCGTTGGAAACTACTTGCAAAGTACTAAAAGTTTTTAGAAGATACTATTCCTTGATTCCAAATGGAAGATATTCAAAATTCGGCCCAATTTTCTGCTTTGGAATGCCAAAACAGATTTGGGTTGATTTTCGGCAAAGTTTGAAAATTCAGCAAAATTCACACAATGCGAACTAGTATCTGAAATTTGGAACTCAATTAGAGTCACTATCAAAGTTTTCAACACAACAAGTGGAACAAAAATTGGAGTTTTGAGCACCGAGATATAGTGGCTCAAAGTCACTGAAATTTCCTCCTCAAACAGGGGTTTTCCAAGTTTAAAGCTTGAGTTTTGGTACTTTAGTTGAGCATGTAAATGAACTTGGAATGGCACCAAAGTTAGCAGTGTTACAATACCATCTAAGGGTTATTCCTCTGTAAATTTGCATGCAAAAACTCACACGGAAAGTCAGTTAACAAAACCATTGAAGTTCCAAGAATTTCCAAGGCAAATCTGCCTTGTACTTTAGTTTCCCTTTTCTCAAACATTTGGCCAATGAACATTCCTCAAACACAATTCATTTATGAGGACAAACTCTAGGAAACATCCAAAATGTGTTTGATAGGTAATTAACACCAAGGATTTCGAATAACAGGTCCCAAATTAAGATTAGCTATAGATCAGTCCAGAATTAGGGTATTCTTTCACGAAGACAGATCTGAAATTCGGCCACATCTCACTCAATTCAACTCAGAATTGAGCATGGTTAGTGGTGTTGAAAACTACATTCATAATGCCACAATTTCTTAGAAGGAATTATTTTAAAATTCTATCCACAACTAGTTCATATATGAGCATCAAATCGAAGCTCAAAATAGGGCTTCCAGTACAGACGAGAAACAGAACAGGCAATTTTACAAGGTTGGTACGACTCACTCAGGTGGAATCAGGGCATGCATTTTCTACCTTTGGAAAACTAGAAATGTCTAGTTTCTTATACCGTAAACGACACTAGATTTTGACGTTGGAATAAAGAGTTATGGCCGAAACAAAATCACTGCCAGAGAGGCTCTGGTAACATTTCCAGTTTTGTTACATTTTTGAAATCTCAACTTTTGACCAACCAAATCAAGTGAATTTGGGTGGAAACTTTCCACACAACCTATACAACATATATACATCAAAACTAAGTCAATTTAGCCACAAAAACTTGCACCAACAGGTGCAGCAAAGCAGGGACAGAATCAGCACTTTCCTCTCTTTTGTTTCCTTTGAGTTTTCTTTCCACAATACAACTTATTTTCACTAGATTAAGCACTAATCCAACATAATTAACATCAAATCTCATCAAATCAGTTCATCAAACCATTGTGGGATTTCATAGAGCCTACTCACAAGATTTCCAACAATATATAGTTACTCATATGAATCTACGAGCTCATAAGTGCAAGATAACTTCCATAAACTAAGATTTAAGAGGTTGATCGATGTTTACCTTAGTAGATGACTAAAGCAGGAATTTTCGGTCCAATGAAGCTCAAGAAAACTGTGGAAAGGAAGCTCTTCTCCTAGCTTAATATGATCACCAAGTGATTTGCAAGTTGTGGTAAAATTTTGAGATGATTTAGACAAGAAATGAGTGAGTTGTTGAAGAGGTTTTGGCTTTTTCTTCCTCCTCTTGGTTGGCCGGCTGTTTGAGTGAAGAGAGAGAGAGGGAGTTGTGCTGAAAATGAAGCTTCCTTGAGAAGCTTAAGTGTGTGGCTCAAAATACTCCAAAAGTCAACTCTCTCCTCGCGCGCACATGCACGCGTTTCGTGCTCGATTTCTGTCTGAGTTTGTTTCACTTGTGCACTAAACCTCTAATGCACTTCTATTCATACTATTATTATTCACTCTTAATGGTCTAAAAATAAGGGTCTAAAGTCCCTCAATTAATCGCGCACGCGAAAACGCGTACTTCCGATTTGTGCGCGATAAAGTGAAAATTCCAAGAAATTCTTATAATGATAGTATCAGTAACTAATACTTAAGCACTTAAACATAAAAATACCTATTTCAAAACTAATGTACAAGTCTCCAATTTTTCAAACTTATTGTATCCTTAAATCGAATATTACCTCCAAACGCGAATTCACTATTTTCACTAAACAAACTTTCGAAAATAAATTTTTGTAACAAGTCATTTTAAAAATGCATATAAGACATAGTTTCATGTAATTTGGTCTAAAAAGGTTGGAATAAAATATTCGGAGCAAATGGCCAATTAAATATTTAAATAAACCAGTAATAGGAGTTTAAAATAAGTAAATTCGCGGGTCCTCATATGAGTCTAGTATTACTTCCTCAAATCTCCAATAAATTTGTATCAGCGCGTCTTTCGGAAAACTAACGACGCGCGAGTGGTATGCACTTAATTAGAACTCATTCACC
The DNA here is from genome assembly GCF_036785885.1 of Coffea arabica. Lineage (NCBI taxonomy): Eukaryota > Viridiplantae > Streptophyta > Magnoliopsida > Gentianales > Rubiaceae > Coffea > Coffea arabica. The sequence continues at coordinate 16,266,630 of NC_092318.1, read as the reverse complement.
TTTAATTCGTCAATTAACTTTTCTTAATCTACTATTGATCATTCTAAATTTTTCCAAGATAATTACACTCTTGAATAGAACATCACCTCGGAACACATGTACTCATTATTTCTCACTTAAACGAACCTCCGAAAATTAAATTTGCTAACGAAATATTTTAAAACATAAGGAAGACATTGTTCTGTATGAATGGACTTAGAATGGTTGAAATAAATTATTTGGAGAAAACAGGTGAATAAATATTTAAATAAACCAATAATATTCGATAAAAAAAAGAAATTTTTCGGGTCCTCACATCCTCCCCTCCTTAAAAAGAATTTCACCCTCGAAATTCACTTACAGATCGATCCCTTCATGGTTAATCCTATCAGATCAATCGCTAACCTACGTTTTCCAACTTATACTTCACAATTTCTATTCATTCAACTAGTAATCAAAACTTGATTTTCCCCAATAGGCATTTTAACTTCCGAATCATAGGGCAACTTAATCGACCTCATGTCTACCTCATATAGGTAATGTCTTCACTTCTTTAATGCAAATATTGTAGCCACTAACTCCCAATCATGAGTTGGCTACTTTCTCTCGTGGTCATTTAACTTCCTAGAGGCATATACAATCACCTCATCATGTATTATTAATATACATTCTAAACCATCATTTGAAGCATCTGTATAAATCACAAAGTTACCTCCTCCGCTCGGTAAGGCTAACACAGGTGCATCGGTTAAACATTTTTCACTTTCAAAATTCTTCCTCACATTTAGAATCCCAAATAACTTGCCAACTCTTGTATTCTTAGAAAAATCCTTGATCAAACCAACGGTAATATTCGGCTACCTCTAAGAACTTCAAATTTCGATAGGACTTCCTGGTCGTTTCCTCTTAAATAGCTTCCACTTTAGCTGAGTCAGTAACAATTCCCTCCTTAGATATTGTATAACCTAGAAAGGCTATTTCTCCCAGTTGAACTCACAGTTATTGAATTTAACGAAAGCTGGCGCTTTCTCGAAGTTTGTAAAACTATCATCAGGCGTTTTTCATACTCTTCTCAAACATTAGAGTATACCGATATATCATCAATAAATGCCATCACAGATTAATCCAAATACGGTTTAAACTCCAATGCATTAGGTCCATAAATGCTACTAGTGCATTAGTCAACCCGAAGGGCATGCTGAAAATTCAAAGTGTCTATTTCTTAAATTGAAAGCAGTCTTAACCACATCAGTTTCTAGGATCCTCATCTGGTAATAGCTCTACTTTAAATCCAGTTTGGATAGTATCACGATTCCTTACAGTTGATCGAATTCTTATCCATGTAAAACAAAAGGTAGTTGTTCTTAATGGTCACATTGTTCCAGTTTCGATAGTCTATGCATAGCCTCAAACTCCCATCCCAATTATTAGATCCGGTCCCTTAATCGTTAGGCTTATGAAATCTATTAAATGTTTCCTTTCACTAAACCAAATCTCAAAATTTTAATATATCAAATTGGCAATCAAACATTGGATCCCAACTTCAACCCTAAGTTCTCGATTTTTGGTCCCGAACCCTGGTCACCTCCAAGGCCTCAGGGTTGCTTATATTCTCAAGTATGATCTCGATCACGTCTACTATCGTTCATGTTTCATTATAAATCTAAAATTGTGGAGCAAGGTTTAAATATACCTGTAAGTCATGAAATCAATTTTCATATGTCATAAAGATCATAATAATTGTGACAGCCCCACCTCACCCTAAGGCGAACCAAAGGGTTCAGCGGACCGCCTGCCCAACTCTCGCCGGGACTCACTCATACCTCAATCAAAATCGGAATAAAACCACAAGAATTCGTATAACAAAATCCAAAACTTAAAGCAAAACTTATATACATTACTATCTCAAAAGAAAGTACAAACACCGAATATACAAGGTTCTCAATCCTTCATACATCCAGCCCGTGCTGAAAAGTAGGGCGAGAACCATTACAAAAATCTGAAACTAGTCTAATCTAGTCTATATTGAACTCTCGTCCTTGGGCGCCTTCTCCTGTTAAGAAAAATAAAACTACAGCAATGAGCTAAAAGCTCAGTGAGGTTCCGAACACGTAATCAAACAATAAGTCCAATGCATTAACCATAAATAACCAATAATTCAATAAACATTTATAATGGAAAGCGATAATAACATGTTCATTAAAAGGATACGTGCTCACAGGGAGCCGTTCATTCATTCATTCTCCTTTCATTCCCTTATTCCTCCAATCATTTGAAAATGCATTTTTGATAAGTAAAACCCCTCATTTGCATTGACATTCGTTCATTCATTTCATTCACCCCCTCCTGGACGTTGGCCAGGCTCCACCCAACAACAAGGTAATACTTGAGTATACCAAATATTCACGCAGGTTCACCAAATCACCCGATTGAGTCCGCTTCTGACTCGAGTCGATCGGTAACGAAGAGCAGGGCCCAGTTTAGACAAAAGGCTTACATCCATGCACAAGTAACGTTTCAATCATTGCATCATTGAAAATTTCACATTCTTTTAGGTCGAGTGCGGTAAAGTACACACTGGCCTAGTAAAACTCGTTTTAGGAATCATTGAAAGCACTTAACACATTGTCAAACAATTACAACAAGCCATGAAGTCAAGGAAAATATAACAAACAAGGAACACTCACCTATTACCGCAAAAGAATATTCAAAGACCCTCCGATTAAAACCCTCAATCACCGATGAACCCTAAGGTTAATCAAAAGCACATATTAAAGGTGAATCGAAGGAAATCCAAATAATTCCTAGTATAACATATATATATATATAGGATTTTGGAAGTGAAAAGGGACATGTAAACCAAAAGACATGTGTAAACATTTGAAGTTCAAAACTGGATATTTATAGCTATGCCTCACGTTTGAAAATAGTAAAAACGGTCACCACCTCCCTCAGGTGGAAAAGTTTAAGTTCAGAAGAAAAGCGGTTCATTTAATACCCTTTGAGAGGGTCTAGGTAGTACGAAACGCAATAAGTCCCACTTGTTACAAAAATCACATTTCCAAATCCATTTTAACTCACTCAATTTACAAGAAAAGAAACTGACAGCACTTCCCCTAAATTCTTCACTTTCACCTCACAATCAAATACCCAATCTTACAAGAATCAACCACAATCACACATACGGTTCGTAAGCGATAAAACATATCCAATTAGGCCACAATATCCTTCAATCAAAGCCAATTAGAAGCTCAAAAACCAACCATAAGAAAACTCCCAAATTAAACCCTAAAATCGGAATTTATCCCCACAAGCGGATATTTTCCACAATCAATTGCAATTAATGCACAAAAACTTCATTTAACACCATTTTAATCCATCAATCCAAGGCCAACCCATGACTATCATATAAAATTAGAAAATCCCTTAATAAATCAGAAATTCATCATAAACTCCTTCAACCCATGAAATTTCCAACAAAATAACATATTTAACCACTATAAAGCACTACTATACCATTATTAAAACAAAAGGGAACTTTCATAGCAACTCACCTTAGAACTCAAGAAAGATAGCACCTTAAAGCTTCCCTTTCAAAAATCACTCCGTCAAAAGCTTTAAACCCACTTAGTACACACTTGTATGGAGTGGATTGAAAATCCAACAGTGAAATCTTAAGATTCAAGCAAAAATTGAAACTAGGAACTAAAGAGCTTTCTTTCTTCTCTCTATGGCACACTGTTGAGCAAGGGAAGAAATGAAGATATTTTGGGCCAAAAACAGTATAAAAAGGAAGGAAACAGGTGTCAAAGTTGGTGGCCGCCTGTGCCACGTCACAATCTGGCCGGAATCTAGCCGGATTCCTGGTCGGATTCAAGGCAGAGAAGAAAACACATTTTTTTTTCAAAACCCTTCAACAATCCGGCCAAGAACTGGCCGGATTTGGCCCCTTCTCTTTTTCACAAAATTTTTCCTTCTTTTCTTAGTTCAATCGCCGCGCTCATCCGCACTTCCAACACATAGACATATATTTATATCTCACATCACACGTTCACATATATGCAACGAAAACCCCCTTTTTAAACAAATGGTTAACAAATTTTCATTTGAAAAGGGGAAGTGAGAATAAAGAAAAGGCTAAGAAAATGTGAAAATTTTAGAGTTCTCACAATAATTACATCCCGTTGGAAGGGATTTATCAAATCATTTCAAAAAGAAAGGGAGGAAACAACAAGATTATAGCAAAACGTGCCAAGTTACCAAGATACAAAATAATAAAAGACTTTTTCTTAGGCAAAAGATTGAGTCTCCAAAAATGCCAGTCTAGTCTAGGGTAAAACTATAATCTCTATCCCTCAAGTGAAATCAAACTATCTCGACTTGTGAAATCTCCACTACTTGGGTCCTCTTCACAGCCATTAGTATTAATTACTCTCATCTAGCATTCAATTGCTTTGAGCGAACCTAATTGACTGCTGAGTATTTCTTCCTTTTATTAGGGGCACTGGTGTAACAGCCCCACTTTCCCCTAAGGCGAACCAAAGGGGTTAGCGGACTGCCTGCCCAGCTCTCGCCAGGACTACGGATCAGATTAGAGCTATCTATTGCGATCCGGAACTTACAAACGAGCGTAAACAGGTCAAAATGGTAAAATAACCCAAAATAAAAAAAATGAAATCCGGAGTCGGTCATGAATAGTAACCGATCCGTCAAAACCCAACCGAAAGAGCACGCAAACATTCACATCTGAACTTTAGCGATTACAATCCAAAAGGACATACAAAAGTTTTCAAAAGTTAATACATATACACGGTTTGCCAAATCAAAAGAGAAAACGCCCCAAAAGTACACTTAGGGTTTTAATACATGAGCTATACAAAAGATATGTTCAACTAGCTCAATTTGGCAGCCATTTGTCAAATCCAGACCAAAAGGGCAAAATTTTCCTGTAAGGAAAACAAAAGGAACAGAAAGGGGTGAGCTTGCGCTCAGTGAGGTACCAAACAGATAGCATTGAAATCATGGCATTTCACATTTAACAAATCAGACACACATGTCAGATGTAAAGCAAAGGAACCAATGATTCAAATCAGAAGGATACGGGTGGCTCTCAGGAGCCAAATTTCCAGCGCAATACTTGATCCAAACCGGTTGACTCTCCGTCAACGTATATAGAACCAACGCGTCCGTAGACCCCTCTTATCACCGAATTCCGTCCACCAAACACCCCTTTACCGGGCCCGCTCACCTCAAACGAACAAAATGGTAATACTCGAGTATACCCGGAATCAAGGGTCTCAATACCCAAAATCCCCGAACAGACTACCGTGGTTCGTTATCTAATCGTCCAGGCCCTTGCCGGCCCGACTCGAATAACTTAGCCACAGGATTGAGCTCATAGGTCATAGAAATCCGAACAGATGCAGACACAGATAACAGATTCAAATTTTGCATAGTAAATTGGCATATGAACAGACTAGAGAACGAGTGTGATAAAGTACACCCTCGTCTCGAACAAATAAACAGATTGCAGAGCAGAAATCAAGTTAAACAGCAATGGAGGGGAGTGATACACTCACCGGCTCAACTTCAAAAGTTTTTACTTCAGATTGGCTTTAATCGCCAAGAAACCCTAAAATAATCAAAATAAACCAATTGAAGGTTTCATATCCAAAATCAAGTAAACGGAATGCACAAGTGAGGCTCGACTACACGTCGTACGCCTTGCCCAAAAATACTAATGCAAGGGTGCAAAAACATGATTTTCTTGGAAACAAAAGATAACATGAAGACCTAGGGTCAACAACCCAAAAGCCATTCATTTCCATCAAAAGGCAAAACCAACTTAAAGAACCAAACGGCCTAGAAAATCGGACAGCATTTCCCCTAAATTTCTTACTTTTCCAGCCATTAAGGCTTCATGATTTCCTCAAATCAGTCCCAAAACCTCACACAAAAGTCATCTCATTTCCCAAAAGCCGTTCACTAGGCTCAAAGCAATACAAGTACAAAAGTTAGCTAGGAAATGACCGGAATAAGAGTAAGCCTTAAAACATGCAAACAAGTACAATGAGCCTCGATAACGAATCATAAAGCCATGCCAATCACAACCCCAATAGGGTTTCATATATAAATATAAGCATAATAGCAAACCAGAAAATCAGAAAATATAACTCACTTGATCAATCAACAAAAACAGGTTTGGCCTCCGTATGCGGTAATGGCACAAAATGCGCTACGCTTATCGGATGAGGGCGTAAGACCCACCATCTCGAAGTTAAAAGATAGGGCTACAACAATGTAGAAGGCCTCTCAGTCCAAATCCTAGCACAACTAGGTCAAATGTGCCAAATACTAAACCAGAATTACCAAAACAGGTTTGCAAAACACACAAAACTGTAATGAACACAACTCAGTCTATACAAGTCCAAATGCCGAAATTCCAAAGGCATAAGTTAGCTAAGACATCCATCTACATTTCATCAGAAGACACCAACTTCAAAATCCAAACCAATGCCAGTCAAAATAGACAATTACTATCGCAGTTCGCACATTCTGTTCACCCAGAACAGCAACAGTAAAAACGGCATAACTCACTCTACACTACTCCAAATGCCCTGAAATTTTGCAGACACTTCAAACTCATCAATACCTACAACTTTCATGTTTTGAGCAAAGTCCAATTCGGCTTCTATATATGACCTAAAATTTCGGACAGAATGTTCAACCAAGAACCCTAATTTTCCAGAAATTCTTCCAAATTCAAAATTGATTGCAATTTCCTATCATATGCACCTACTAGAGCTAAAGCCCCTTATTACCAACCATAAAAAACAACCACACCATCAAGATCATATGAAACCAGAAAATTCATCATAAAATTGAAAATTTCACCAAAACACTTCAAACCAAGATAAAAACCAGAAATTTCAGCACTTTAATCACTACTAAGCATAACTTAAGCATCATTAGGTGTAGGAGGAAGTTTGAGCATCACTTACCAAGAAAACAAGAGAGAGGAAGTAGTAGGACACCTTAGCTCTCCAAGAAAGCTTCACCAAATCACTCACTATCACTAACTAAAGGGATTTTATGGAGTAATTGCAAGATCAAATGGTTGGATGGTTCACCTTGAGCAAGATTGGAGCTAAAACTTGAAGAGTTTCTTGCTTCCTTTTGGAGAGAGAGAGCCGGCCATATGAGGAGAAGAAATGGTGAATTTTGAGCAATTTTTTTTCAAGATATTTACTCAATTTAGTCAAAAGTCAAAAGTGTGAATAGTTGCCAACAAAGTCCAACCAATGGTTGTGTGACACTTGTCACTCCATTAATGCAATCTTATCACTTCTTTTTCTCTCTCACATCAATCATTTCACACACTCTACTTATCTCTTAACACCCGATAAATTTTACATAGTATTCGGAATTTCACCTAATTGGCCGAATTTTTCCGAACTTTTCGCACTAGTGGGTCCCACGTCCAATATATATTCTTAATTTTCTAAAAATTCTCCAATGCTAGAAAAATTGTCTAAAAACTATAATTGCTCATAAAATTCCACCAAGAAATTTTTCTAAGCCAGAAAATGCAGAAAACATGCAATTAAAGGGGAAAAACCCTAGGAAAATATTAGGGCAATACGGGTTCTCACAACTGGTGCAACTTGAAATCTGATGTTCGGTGCTACCACAATACAAGCACTTTCCCGATTTCTTCCAATATTCATTCTCCATGTGGTTGGGCTTACTACAGTATCCACAAGTCGCATGAGAAGTCATGACCTGACCAACTTGAGAAGTTTCTTTGTATTTCGTTTTCAGTTCTACGTTCTTATATAGCAACTCAATTCTCTCAGCATATTTTTGTTTTCACCGTCCTTTCCAGTAGTCAGCCAACTTTTTTTGAAACTCTACCTCCTTTCGAAGAAGGTCCACTTCCTTACGTATCTCTCCCAAATTTATCATCTTACCGGTTGGTTCAGGTCAAATGCTAACCTGTCAGGTAAATCAAAGGATTAAATAAGTAGCTATTCATAATGGAAGCTCGAGCCATAATACTCTTTCATTCTTTTGCTTATAGGTTACCTCGGAATACAAATCTTAACTATTCTCTGCTTAATATGGGCGAACTCTTAAGTCTCCACGAGATTACTATTAGTAATTACAAACGCAACAAGGTAAGGGGGCCTTATTCCTTAATATAAAAATTCCATGTCTTAGTCCACTCTTCAATACCTATCTACAAGGTCATTCGAGAAGAAATCATGATCTCTTATTCTCACTAGTGCTTTATTGTATCCTCTCAAATCAATCTCACTATTTTGAGGTTAGATTTTCCGTGAGCTTAGATGGACGAACTTCAAGAATTGCTCAATTCCTCACACTTTTCTTGGTTCTTTGGTTGGTTGATTAGTTTAGAGCTTTGGTACTCAACCAACCGTGCTAGGACATCAATCATATGATCAATAGCAGTAGCTACGCGATTATTTTCCTTCATTTCTAGGGTTTTGGTTCGGTCCAGTAGTCGTTCCCTAATCATCCCCTTGAGCTTGTGGTTGTTTAACCCTTCGCCCTCAGTCTTTTTTTCACTTCATCGGCCGCTCATGAATTTAACATTCACAAAGGCATGACAAAAAATAAGTGTGTATAAACGAATCTTGAAAAGTGATACTTTGATCATACAAAATAAAAATAAAAGGGAAGACACCGAAATAGTCGCAGATGTGTACACCCCAATCATAGATTTGAAGTCATAAAGCAATAAAATCAAGCATCTCATGAGTAACGTTTAATTGCTTCAAAGGGGTAGGAAACATAGTGAAACAAAATACAAAATACAATGGCCTTTAAGCGAGCACCACCCCGTCTATTTTTGGCAAAACTATTAAAGTAGTTTAAATCACTAGCTTAGTGATTGGCGGAGCCAAAAGTCTTTACTACCTCCGTAGGATCAATTTCATTTCCAGCACTAGGAGTTTTAATCTCATGTCCCTTATCGAGTATCTTGTCATTCTCCACTTGTTCAACCAAGGTAACACACCCAACCATCGACTTATCCGTCCGGTCTCTAATTTTGTATACTACCATTGCAAGTCGGTTCTCAGTTTTTTTTGAAGCTGCTCACTAGTAGCCTTTGTCTCTTCCTCGCTCCTTAAGTACCTCAGTCTCCACTTCAGAAATTCTAATAGTCTGGGTATCAACAATTGCCCTCGGTCCTTGATTATCCTCTTGAACTACCCCAGTTTCCTCCGATAACCACTTCCGATGATTGGCCACTATTAACACCCCATTATTTGGGCACGAGTAAATCCTTTGGAAATCACATAAAGTCCTAGTTCGGCGAGTTGTGTTATACCTCTAACGAGCCCCCTCTAGGCCCTTCATGGCCATGGTCACCGTAATGTGTCCCCGGGACGGTTCAATGTCACAGTTACCTTCTGTAACTTACAATTAAAATTAAAAGTTTAAATGGGACCAAATATACTAAATAAACTGGATTTGATCATCTCATACTATCGCACATGTCCTTTACAAGATCGAGAACCCCAATCGTCCATTAATTCAAACCTAAGTTCTAATTTTCATTCTCACAAGCGGTCACTTAATTTTTCAACCAGTTTTACAGTCTGCCATCCTGAACTTTTAAGTCTAGGATGCACTACAAAAATCTGAAGCCTAAGCTCTGATACCAACTGTGACGCCCCCACTTTTCCCTAAAGCGAACCAAACATGGGTATCCACGGAACGCCTGCCCAGTTATTGCCAGGACTCAAGACAATTCGATTCAATCTTAATACAATACTAGCCATTCCGACAAGATAAAGTAAGAAAGTGCGGAAACTTTCAATCTTAACAATGTATATAATTAATACAAGCCCACTAAAGAGAAGTCATTTCCATAACCGACTGTCCAAGTCTTACACTACCAGTTCAAAATATAGTGATTATCCAATTCTTACATCGGATTTCCCAAAATACATATCAAATCCCAAAATATACAACAACCAAAATATCTAGCCAATTGCATTCGAAACCTCAATACCCAAGTACATCCAGAAGGTTTCTCCGAGATTCACTCCAGATCCTTTCCTGTTAAGGAAAACAAATCTACGGGAGGAGCAATTGCTCGTGAGGCCAAGAACACACATGCAAGCACATTGTCCAAGTAACAATCTCAATTAACGAGTAAAACAATAATATTCAAGTAAATGACAATTCGAGCAAGAAGAGTAAACAAAAATAATTCAAGGATATAGGAGTTTTCAGGAGCTATTTTCCACTTGCTTTGCCAATCTCATTCGTATATCTTCCCGCGATGACTCTCCGTCAACCGGGTTGATATTTTCAAACCGTAGATCTCCACTTACTTCTCAGGTCCGTCCATCGTACACCGCACCGGGCCCGCGTGACATTTATAAGGCGATACTCCATGAGTATGCCAAGTGAGATCGCTCCAATAGATCAAACTTATCAGGTACTTCTCATGGCTCACCAAGGTTCCTGACCAAGCCCATGCCGGCTCGAGTCCCAAGGTCGCCCTATGAGTTTCGACGTCCCACATATAACATTTGTGAGTCAAAGAAATTCACTCCAGCGACGTATGCAGCCATAGCATACCATTTCATTTCATCCAAGCATTCAATATCATTCAATTCATTCAATATATTTCATTCCATTCGTTTCAAATGAGAACGAGTGCGGTAAAGTACACACTCGACTCCATTTTCAAAATCTCTAATAATTTATAACAGTTAAGCATGTGTCAAATACTCATACACTTGACACTCACCAAGTAAACAAAGAAGTAATGCCCTCTTGAGGGTTTAAGCGTCCACCGTAGGATCCTCTTGAAGGTCCTCTAGTGTGCCTGAGCAATTAATAATGAACTATCACTTATAAACCCCAATTATCACAGAAGATTACACACATGTACAAATCGCGAGGACGAGCCTAAATTTTCTTGTAAATCGAGGCTCAAAAGTGGGGTTGAACAATCATAAAAAAAATCTAATCTTTATCATTAAAATCATTGGATGGAAACAAGTAAGTATGAAATCATGTAAATCAATTTCCAAATGATCGATCGAAGACGAACTGAAGCTTGACACGTCACAATCCGGCCAAGAACTGGCCTGATATCCGGCCAGATTTCTGGCCGGATTCGAGGCAATGAGGGATCCAATTTTTTTTCAATTTTCACCACCAATCCAGCCAAGAACTAGCCAGATTTACGGCCAGATTCTTTGAAAATGTTCCCGCGCGAGAATTTTACAAAATGGCCAAGAATTATCGAATTTAGGGGCATTTTTTGAAAAATCATAACTCACTCTCTGAAAGTCCAAAATTGGAAAACTTGGTACCATTGAAAACTGCTTCCAAAATACTAAAAGTTTCTAGAAGACACTATTCCATGATTCCAAATCAAAGATATTCAAAATTCGGCCCAAACTTGCTGTTTTGGAATGCCAAGACAGATTTGGGTTAATTTTCGGCAAAGTTTGGAAATTCAGCAAAATTCACACAATGCAAACTAGCCTCTGAAATTTGGAACTCAATTAGAGTTACAATCAAAGTTTTCAACACAAAAAGTGGAACAAAAATTGGAGTTTTGAGCACCGAGATATAGTGGCTCAAAGTCACTGAAATTTCCTCCTCAAACAGGGGTTTTTCCGGTTTAAAGCTTGAGATTTGGTACTTTAGTTGAGCATGTAAATGGACTTGGTATGGCACCGAAGTTAACAGTATTACCCTACCATCTAAGAGCTATTCCTCTGTAAATTTTCATGCAAAAACTCGCACGGAAAGTCAGTTAACAAAACCATTGAAGTTCCAAGAATTTCCAAGGCAAATCTGCCTTGTACTTTAGTTTTCCTTTTCTCAAACATTTGGCCAATGAACATTCCTCAAACACGATTCATTTATGAGGAAAAATTCTAGGAAACATCCAAAATACATTTGATAGGTGATTAACACCAAAGATTTCGAATAACAAGTCCCAAATCAAGATTAGTTATAGATCAGTCCAGAATTAGGATTTTCTTTCACGAAGACAGATCTGAAATTTGGCCACATCTCACTCAATTCAACTCAGAATTGAGTGTGGTCAATGGTATTGAAAACTAAATTCATAATGCCACAATTTCTTAGAAGGAATCATTTTAAAATTCTGTCCACAATTAGTTCATATATGAGCATCAATTTGAGGCTCAGAACAGGGCTTCCAGTACAGACGAAAAACAGAATAGGCAACTTTACAAGGTTGGTACGGCTCACTCAGGTGGAATCAGGGCATACATTTTATACCGTTGGAAAACTGGAAGTGTCTAGTTTCTAATGCCACAAATGGCACTCGATTTTGATGTTGGAATAAAGAGTTATTGCCGAAACAAAATCACTGCCAGAGAGGCTCTGGTTACGTTTCCAGTTTTGCTACATTTTCGAAATCTCAACTTTTGGCCAACCAAATCAAGTGATTTTTGGTGGAAACTTTCCACACAACCTATATAACATATATACATCAAAACCAAGTCAATTTAGCCACAAAAACTTGCACCAACAGGTGCGGCAAAGCAGGGGCAGAATCGGCACTTTTCTCTCTTTTGTTTCCTTTGAATTTTCTTTCCACAATACAACTTATTTTCACTAGATTAAGCACTAATCCAACATAATTAATATCAAATCTCATCAATTAGTTCATCAAGCCATTGTGAGATTTCATAGAGCCCACTTACAAGATTTCCAATAATATATAGCTACCCATGTGAATCTATGAGCTCATAAGTGCAAGATAACTTCCATAAACTAAGATTTAAGAGGTTGATCGTTGTTTACCTTAGTAGATGACAAAAGCAGGAATTTTCGGTCCAATGAAGCTCAAGAAAACCGTGGAAAGGAAGCTCTTCTCCTAGCTTAATATGATCACCAAGTGATTTGCAAGTTGTGGCAAAATTTTGAGATGATTTGTACAAGAAATGAGTGAGTTGTTGAAGAGGTTTTGACTTCTTCTTCCTCCTCTTGGTTGGCCGGCTGTTTGAGTGAAGAGAGAGAGAGGGAGTTGTGCTGAAAGTGAAGCTTCCTTGAGAAGCTTAAGTGTGTGGCTCAAAATACTCCAAAAGTCAACTCTCTCCTCGCGCGCACACGCACGCGTTTCGTGCTCGATTTCTCTGAGTTTGTTTCACTTGTGCACTAAATCTCTAATGCACTTCTATTCATACTATTATTATTCACTCTTAATGGTCTAAAAATAAGGGTCTAAAGTCCCTCAATTAATCGCGCACGCGAAAATGTGTACTTCCGATTTGTGCGCGATAAAGTGAAAATTTCAAGAAATTCTTATAATGATAGTATCACAAACTAATACTTAAGTATTTAAACATAAAAATACTTATTTCAAGACTAATGTACAAATCTCCAATTTTCCAAGTTTATTGTACCCTTAAATCGAATATTACCTTCAAACGCAAATTCACTATTCTCACTAAACGAACTTTCCAAAATAAATTTTTGTAACAAGTCATTTTAAAAATACATGTAAGCTATAGTTTCATGTAATTGGGTCTAAAAAGGTTGGAATAAAATATTCGGAGCAAACGGCCAATTAAATATTTAAATAAGCCAATAATAAGAGTTTAAAATAAGTAAATTCGCGGGTCCTCACATGAGTCTAGTATTACTTCCTCAAATCTCCAATAAATTTGTATAAGCGCGTCTTTCGGAAAACTAACGACGCGCGAGCGGTATGCACTTAAGTAGAACTCATTCACCTTTAATTCGTCAATTAACTTTTCTTAATCTACTATTGATCATTCTAAATTTTCCCAAGATAATTACACTCTCAAATAGAACATTACCTCGAAACACATGTACTCATTATTTCTAACTTAAATGAACCTTCGAAAATTAAATTTGCTAACGGAACGTTTTAAAAACATAAGGAAGACATTGTTCCGTATGAATGGATTTAGAATGGTTGAAATAAATTATTTGGAGAAAACAGGTGCTAATAAGAAATTTTTCGGATCCTCACACTGTTTGCTAGCACTTTTGAAATGATTTTATACAAGACATTACACAAACTTATTGGTCTATATGCTTAAGATTGAAAGGCATGTCAATTTTAGGAATCAGGGAGACAACCGTATGGTTTATAGACCTAAGCATGAAACCTGAGTGGAAGAAACTTTGAATAGCTTGAACAATATCAGATTTGACAATACTCTAGAATTTTTGGAAAAATAAAGGTGTCATCCCATCAGGACTAGGAGCTTTGTTTGGGTTCATGGAGAAAAGTGCAGTCTTAATCTCATGCTCAGTAACAATTCTAGTCAGGTTAGTATTCATTTGATCAATGATTGTGTTTGGTATACCGCTCAGAATTTCCTCAACACCTTCAGTTCCTTGACTATCAAAAAGCTGTTGGTAGTAACTTGCCACTTCCTCTCCTATTTCCTTTTCTGACTTTGTCCATGTCCCATCCTCTCTTTGTACATTGGACATCCTGTTCCTTCTCCTTCTACCTTTGACACTAGCATGAAAGAACTGTGAATTTTTGTCACCCTCCTTCAATCAAGTCACTCTTGACTTTTGGGACCAATACATTTCCTCATTATAGTATGCTTTCTTGAGTTGATTCTTAAGCTCATCCATAGCCCCCTTATTGAAATCAGGTGAATATTTTAGCCTCTCCATCATAGCTTGATTCTATCTATTTCTTTCCTAGTTTCCATTTTGAAAGATGTTTCTCCATTTTAATAGTGCCACTCTACAGTTTGAGATCTTCTTGGTGACTTTGTACATTTTTTATCCTTCCACATCCAACCTCTAGGCCTCATCAATCACCTGTGCCACCCCTTCTTTCTGTATCCAACCTATATAATAGTGTGAGTTGAATTTGAACCTTTTAATTTGAACTCGAAATCCAAAAGTGCGAAACTGAAAAACCCATATAATTTGTCAACCGAATTTGGACTTTGCCAAACCCTGGTTTAGAAAGCCCAATTGACAACCTTTACCCCTCAAACCTTTACTCTCCGTATCCCTCAAACCCGGTAGCCATGGTTGATCCCTAGTCTGCCAAGCTGAACACAAGGCTCTTGGTTGTTGGTTAACTTACTATATGAATATATACACTCATATTTAATACATCCTTAGCTTTAAGGCACTTTTCAAATTAGTTTTATGGGATAATATCAGAAACCTCCCTTAACATTTCTCCTAATATCATTTGGCATTATTAAGGTTTTAAAATATCACTTATCTCTCCTAGTAATTGTGAAAAGATTATATTAACGCTCACTTGATACATAGTTCACATATCAAATAAATGAAACTTAAAATAAAAAAAAGAAAGGTTACTTTGTTCTCTTTCTTCTCTCATACTCACTTTTTGAATAACTATGCAATATTTTATTTGTAAATTATAATAAATTGAATTTTGCTTATCTTTTAATTTTTGTGATTGTGATACAGTGGGGCATGATTATTTACTTATTTTTGAGTTGATTTTTTATAATGATCAGTGTAATTTAAAGGTTTGGGCACGGGTTGAGAAAAAGTTAGAAAAAATATAAAGTTCATAAAAAATTGGTTTTGAGCATAAAGAGTTAAATTGGCACAAGTGTATTTCTTTGCAAATATCTTTTTTTTTGTTTTTTAAGTTTATATTTTATGAACTATAGTATTATGATGTGGGAGTACTAGTAGAGATTGTTTTTTAGGTAATGATTTTTTTTTGAAGTAAATAAAGTGGTTTAGGAATATTTTTATTTAGTAAGAAAAATGGTAGTGTAGGGTTTTTAAAAATTTTGTTACACAAATAAAAAAGTAAGGGAGGTAAGTGATATTTTTAAAACTTTAGAGGTGTCAGGTGATATTAAAACTTGAGAAAAAAGTTAGAAAAAAATATACAGTTAATAAGAAATTGGTTTTGAGCATAAAGAGTTAAATTGACACAAGCGTATTTCTTTGCAAATATCTTTTTTATTTTTTAATTTTATATTTTATGAGCTATAGCATTATAATGTGGGAGTACTAGTAGAGATTTTTTTTGGGTGATGATTTTTTTGAAATAAATAAAGTGGTTTAGGAATATTTTTATTTGGTAAGAAAAATGGTAGTGTAGGGTTTTTAAAAATTTTGTTACACAAATAACAAAAGTATGGGAGGTAAGTGATATTTTTAAAACTTTAGAGGTGTCAGGTGATATTAAGAGAAATTTCAGAAGAGGTTTATGATATTATATGTAGTTTTGCTTGTGTTAAAAAAAAAGGAAAAAAAACTTGAGTTTTCTCTTGGGAGGCCACGTTAACCAAACATTTTCTTTTTATTTTGTGCGTTCTATATAACTTATTATTGTCATGAATTTTTAAATATAAAAAGTAAAAAAAAAAAAAAATACTGAATCAGTCACCCAACTGATTGAACCGATTCAACTCAATGACTCGCGTACCTGTGTAGCCCTCTCCAAGCCCTCTCATTTAATGGTCCCACATAATAGCCAGCTGTTACGCCTCTCTGTGGCCCCCACTTTACAGCTAGCTGTTTCGATTCCTCCTCTCCCTCTTCCTCTCCCTCTCCTGGTCTTTCCTCTTCCTCTTTTATTTTCATTTCCATTCTCATTTCCTGCGGAGAGGGAGAAAAGAAGGGATTGAAAGAGAGAGAGCGAGAGATTTCAAATTCCTACCAAAGCTATCGTCACTCCTATACAACACCAATCTTTCTCCCTCCGCACCTTCCAATCATGGCGGTATGATTTCTTCCAAATTTCTCTCTATTCATGTATAAATTGTGTTTATTATTTTAAGAGTTTGTTTGTGTATTTTAAGATTTTTTTTTTGTTGTATGATAAACGCTAGGGAGAAGAAAACACGGTGTACATTTCCCCTTTTTGGGATGTTCTTTCTTAGATGATTGATGATATAGTAATTTTCTTTTCTTCTCTTTCTTTATGTTATAATCTTGAATTTGAGGCTGTTGTGTTATAATTATTTTTTTGCGAAAAATGTTTGTTATTTTATTTTCAGTCCTATAGCTGGCAATTATATCTTTCGTTTTTCTTCTTCTGGCTGCTATTTTGTGAGATTTTATGTATACAGTAAGTCGGCTTCATGCCTGCAACCGCATAAGCCGCTTGGATTGAGTTGATGATATTTCGGTGCAAGATGGAGCTTCTTTTATATTCGCTGGGGCTGAAACGCCTTTTTTTTTTCCTTTTTCTGGTATGTGTGATTCTTGTTCAGTAAGATGGAGCTTCTTTTATTTTCGCTGGCTCGGAAATGGCTTTTCTTTTTTCTTTTTTCTTGTATGTGTGATTCTTGTTCGGTATATGGTGATGAATTTATGCACTATGCACAAGCAGTGAGCTTAATGGAATATGGAAGAAAAAATTTATTGTATTTTAATTACTTATGATTATTTTGTTGTACTACAAGTCCTTGCAGCATGCTAGTGGCCCCAAGGATTTTCACATATTTGGCATAGAACCTTGGACCTCATGCTGTTAAAGTGCACTTATTCGCACTTATTCCTTGGTGAATTACCACCAAGGCAACCCTTGGGATTAAGGGGAAAAATGATTGTAGCTGATTGTTATGCTTGTCACTATTTGAGAACTTGCAAGGCATTTGTGTTCATCACTATTTGAGAACTCGCTGGGCATTAGTCTTAATCAGTAACTTTAGTAGCTGTACTTGCTGTCTTTGATTAAACACAATTGAGTTGAAAGTTTGGAGAAGTCCATCTAACATGTCCAAGTTGGAGATCCTGGGCTGCTTACAAATAGATGGAAAAAGCAGTCAGAATATTGGATCTAACTATTATGTTTGCAGTTTAGCAATATGACTTTAAGCGCTGTATAATTGGAAAAGGTAAGTTCATCTTTAAACTAAACTAAATAAAATGGTTTGGTATCTAATAGCTTTATGTAATTGAACTTAAGATTATTACTAGAAGGAGATGAATATAGATGGTCTTGGTTTGTCATTCCAAGTGACAGAGTATATATATCTGATATTGTTCTGTGGAGAGATCTATGGTGTTAAGAATTGCCTTAAATATATTTCATTTCCAATGCTACTAAGAAAAGGTCATATTTTCAGGATAATGCTAGGCATGTATATTTTGAGTATTTTTCCCCCTCTTCGAGACTGGGTTCCTTTTGCTTTGCCTGATGTCATTGGCTAATTAAGTCAGAATCAAATGGAATTTACTTCATATTTTTATTTGTACTTCTCTTACTAAAGGCAGTAAAATTTTCACTGTTATCTGATTTCCTTAAGAGTTCTTCTCACTGGTAATAGGAAAGATAATTACAACCAGTTTATACTTATATTGATCAATCTGGCAAGACCAAGTGACAATGGGTAGTAGGGATGTAATTGACAGAATATCGGATCTAACTATTATGTTTGCAGTTTAGCAATATGACTTTAAGCGCTGTATAATTGGAAAAGGTAAGTTCATCTTTAAACTAAACTAAATAAAATGGTTTGGTATCTAATAGCTTTATGGAATTGAACTTAAGATTATTACTAGAAGGAGATGAATATAGATGGTCTTGGTTTGTCATTCCAAGTGACAGAGTATATATATCTGATATTGTTCTGTGGAGAGATCTATGGTGTTAAGAATTGCCTTAAATATATTTCATTTCCAATGCTACTAAGAAAAGGTCATATTTTCAGGATAATGCTAGGCATGTATATTTTGAGTATTTTTCCCCCTCTTCGAGACTGGGTTCCTTTTGCTTTGCCTGATGTCATTGGCTAATTAAGTCAGAATCAAATGGAATTTACTTCATATTTTTATTTGTACTTCTCTTACTAAAGGCAGTAAAATTTTCACTGTTATCTGATTTCCTTAAGAGTTCTTCTCACTGGTAATAGGAAAGATAATTACAACCAGTTTATACTTATATTGATCAATCTGGCAAGACCAAGTGACAATGGGTAGTAGGGATGTAATTGACAGAATATCGGATCTAACTATTATGTTTGCAGTTTAGCAATATGACTTTAAGCGCTGTATAATTGGAAAAGGTAAGTTCATCTTTAAACTAAACTAAATAAAATGGTTTGGTATCTAATAGCTTTATGGAATTGAACTTAAGATTATTACTAGAAGGAGATGAATATAGATGGTCTTGGTTTGTCATTCCAAGTGACAGAGTATATATATCTGATATTGTTCTGTGGAGAGATCTATGGTGTTAAGAATTGCCTTAAATATATTTCATTTCCAATGCTACTAAGAAAAGGTCATATTTTCAGGATAATGCTAGGCATGTATATTTTGAGTATTTTTCCCCCTCTTCGAGACTGGGTTCCTTTTGCTTTGCCTGATGTCATTGGCTAATTAAGTCAGCATCAAATGGAATTTACTTCATATTTTTATTTGTACTTCTCTTACTAAAGGCAGTAAAATTTTCACTGTTATCTGATTTCCTTAAGAGTTCTTCTCACTGGTAATAGGAAAGATAATTACAACCAGTTTATACTTATATTGATCAATCTGGCAAGACCAAGTGACAATGGGTAGTAGGGATGTAATTGAGCTGATTTGGGCCCAACTGGTGCTCTACTCAAGCTCAACTTGATCTAAGGGCCAACTTGAGTTCAGGCTTGTCAAGCTCTTGGAACTTGAGCTCAAGCTTGGTTCATAGTAATTTTCAGTCCTCCTGTTCAAGCCTATTCCTTGCATGAAAGTAGACTTTAAAGATCTTAGTTCATGAAGATATACAGATCAACATGTATGTGTCTTCGGAGATCATATTTCAACTTCAAAGATTTAGATGCCAGTTAAAAACAAGTCTTTGAAGTTGATACATGATCTCCCAATATCTGTGTTGCATAAAATATCGAAAGATGCTCACTTTTTGTTCAGTGTTATTCCCCTGTTTATATTTGCAGCAACATGATTTTCTGATCCTTTTGGAAAATAGGCTGTAGTTTCCATTTTTTTTAAGTGGCAACTTTAACTGGAGCATATATCAGAAACTATCATGCATGTGTAGATCAAATCGTTCCAAGCGTCTTGTTTTCTAGATGCATACTGTTGAGAGGTTAGAGCTTGCGGCTATGAAGTTTACGTTCTCTTTGACATGGTGACCTGTCTCTTATACGCTGAACCACATAATATAGACCTTTCGGTTGCAAATTGGACATTTTACAAGAAGCATGTTCCTCTGAGTAGATGAAATGAATAAGATGCATACCCTTTTCCTTAGAAGGATACATGCGTTGAAATTGTCGCTTTCTTTTTCCCAATTCATGTTGCTTTTCTCCTTTTCCATTTCGTGGTCAATATTAGACTGTTGTTTTGCAGCTACCCATTTTCATGTCCATTAGTAGCTTGTCCAACAGTTCAGCACAACTATGCCTCCTAATGAAAATCTCATGGATTGCGCATTTGGTGAACAAATGAAGCAGCAATGGAGATTAGATGTTAATGTTTGGATGTTAATGTAGCACTTGGCGGAAAGACACCATTTCCTAATTTATACTCAATGCTTGATCTCACAAGTAATCCCTCGTACCTCGTTCCTTTCATTCCTTCCATCCCTCAATTAGAGGTATCCTTTGCTGCTCATGAATCACCACCAAACTTTTAGAAGTCACTCTATCATGGCCTTTTAAGTGTTCAACATGCTCATTCCTATTGTCAGCCAGGTTCCTTTTGACATATTTTGGCCTATCAAACTTTCATGTAAGCTCATGAAGGCCTGCGAACTGGGGCTTGCATTCTCGTAGATCGATCCTTTACATTTCCATAGACTTTCTTAAGGTTCTGATAATACTGTACTCTTCTGTGTCAGCTTTCTGATTTGAGTTTTTTGCTGTTACAACTTTGATGTGTATGCAAAGCTGTTGGTTGGATCATTCTTCTCTGCCTTCCATTTTTTACTTTTTTTATTGTACTGCCCAGTTAATGCTTGTACACTTACCAGTAAATAAACTGTGTTATACAGCACATGCACATAAACCAGGATCATTTAACTACAATCTCTTCTTTGGTCAGACTGTGGAGTAATTGTTTTTTGTTTTCTTGGGATACCACCATGTTTTGTGTGCTGCTCTTTTACATAAACATCTTTGGTTTTTACTTTTGTATCCTTGTTCACTAGTTATGCTAAAAGCATGACTAGGACATTTTTCCAAGGGCAAATTACCCTGGTAACCATTAAACTTTTCGATAGTCAAGTTTTGGCCATTCAACAATTAATAGTATGTTTTACCCACTGAATTATTAGATGCCTAAATTTTGGGCCATCCGTCTGATTTCACCAGTAACTCTACCAAATCTAACTGTTAGTAGTATTTCTTGTAAATCGCGCGGACTGTTAGATCTGGTAGAGTTAACGTTGGAATCAGACGAAATGACCCAAAATTTGCACTTTTGATAGTTCAGTGGGTAAAACATATTATTAATAATTGAGCGGCCAAATCTTGAATATTGAAAAAGTTTAATGGTGGAATCAGATGAAATGGCCCAAAATTTGCACTTTTGATAGTTCAGTAGGTAAAACATACTATTAATAATTGAGTGGCCAAATCTTGAATATTGAAAAAGTTTAGTGGCTACCTGGGTAATTTGCTATTTTTCTAATTGCATGGCTTATTGTGGGTTAGATTTTGATTGGAACCCAAACTTGAAATATGAAGTTACAGATTCAATTCTATTTGTTTAATCTTATGGAACAAATTTTCTGCCAGTGATGATGGCTGGTTTCATTTGGAAGCTTTCAAATTTTATAGGAACATGACCGACCTTTGCCAAAGTTTGGAGAGTGGGATGTTAATGATCCAGCTTCGGCTGAGGGTTTCACGGTGATTTTTAACAAAGCTAGGAATGAGAAAAAAACAGGTGGGAAGTCTGACTCACCACAAAAGGGATCCTCTGCATATAAGCATAGAGCGACTCTTGGGAAGCCTCAGTCTGTAAGTTCAGCTGCCCTTTCACAAGTTTTCTAACATTGTCTCTTAACACCTTTGATTACAAGAAAAAGAATATGTTTTACTTGCCTTTTTTTTTTTTAATGTTTTGGAACCTGGAATATAAACTTGACCAACTGTAACAGTTCTTTAGTTGTTTCTGAAATCAAAGCCTAATATTCTGCTGCTTCGGAGAGCTTCTTAAGGACCCATTTAGAGCAGAGACGCTTGGTATTCTTGGTGTGAATATTGTGAAATTTATTACGTATTAATTGTTTTAGTATCTATGAGAGGGAGAGATAGAAAGAGACAGAGATATCATCAATATGTTAGTCTGATAGCAGTTCATAAAGCAGGGTGATCTTTGTGCATTCAAATGAAAGCTGTGTTTCTTTCCAGTTCCTGCGTTCATGTTAGTTTCAAAACCTTTTGAACCATATCCTCTAATTCATCCAAAGAAATTCCTGTATTCATGTGAGAAATATCTACTTACTGCACTAAGGCTATCTTCCAACGCAGGCAATTTCTTGTCTAATTTAACTTGAGAAAGTATCTGAAGGCAACAAAGTAGATGATGTTGTAGGTTTGTACATGCAATAAATATCCTCGGCCATGCGGTGAACCCTATGAAAAGCATCAAATATCTTGAAATGAGCATTTGTGCTTCTTTTCATCAATCATCTTATGTTAGAATTTATTCATCCAGGATTCGTAACCTTGTGTTGCGTATCTTAGTATCTGTACTTGTTCCCAGTGTGCTGACCTTCTAATTTGTTGACATTACTCCACAAGTAACCTGAAAACCTGGCATCTAATATTAATATGTGAAAAGGTGAAATGGAACAAGCAGGCAATAAATGAAGGTTCAAATAGTTTGATGGATTAGAATATAAAACAATTTCACAATGATAAAGATCGTTGAGAAAGTTGAAATGGTAAAATAGACTGAATTTCTCAAAACCATTTTTACATTTATTGAGAATTATGAGTTGTATAGTCTCAGTTTAATCAAAGTCACTGCATCTATTTGCAGAAAAAGTGGTTTTGCTGTGTTCAGTCCGTTGCTACAGAATGATGTTGCTCTGTCTCCGGATTCTGCTGTAACGTAAAGTTGATTTCAGCTTCCCCCTTCTCTTTAATATTCCAGAAGACTGGAGCTCTAGTCAAAGCTGTGATAAGTCATGCTGGATTTGGTTTCTTTTGTGATATACAACAATGACTTGAGCTTTAGTTCTTAAGAGGAAAACCAGTAATTCTTATTCTTTAACTACCCCTTGATAACGGGGTTTTCTGATTATGCTACTTCACTTTCGTTTTCCTCTTTCCTTTTTTCCCTTTTTTTTTTTTTGAGAGAAGGGAGGTAAATCTTACCTCTGAATGCAAGTTGTATTATTGCTTACCCAATTGCTTTGTTTAGTTACTTAATTTTGCTACGTGTTACTGGTATGGTTGTAACTTCTTTTGATCAATTGCTTGCTACAGTTCATGTGACTGTGCTGTCCTTTGGAATGCCTAATGGAGAGTTTCAGAAAGGTGTTTCGTTGTGCTTTTCGAAATAATGCCTATATATATACCTGTCAGGACTAAGAAAGCTACAACAATGCATGTTTTGCTTTTGTCAAGCACAATACTGAATAATGGAATCCAAGCTTTTCGTTGGATTCATTTCAATTTATCAGCTCCATACAGCCTATCAATTACGTTTCAAGTTAAAGGACATTATCGTTTGCTCATACTTTAGTAATTTGCTTGCTCGTTTAAGTTCTTGAGTTGAAGTGCATAGCGATTCATCGGAGTCCTGATAAAATGACTCCAGTTACAATTCTTCAACTCAAGTCTATTGATTATGCTCATCTTCGAAGACAAGGCTGTGTGCGTGCGTTTACATACATGAGGATTCAGACTGATGCAATATCATCTCTGATGTCGTATTCCTATTGCTTATACGCTCATACCCTTTTTGATGAAAGTTTTGAATGCATATAAGCGAATAATTCCGTTTCCATGGACCAACCCGCAGGTTCCGGAAACCTTCCAGAAGTGTTATGGCAATTTACTGTATGGAACCTATAGGCTATAGATTTGGGGCTGCTAGTTTCAACTACTGAGGAAAATTGATGTACCTGCTCAGGCCAACTGAGGTGTCGATCTCGGGCCATTCATTTCAAGATTTCAAAAAATTTCACTGGACACCCATCTGCAACCGATCTCATTTGGGTCAATCAAAGGGTATCAATTATTTGGTGCTGTTGTTTTGACATCACACCAAACCCCAACCTTGTCCGATTGGTGTCCTTTCAACTTTCATTTGATGCAACGCCCCTTAATACCAATTAGGGTTCCGGTACAAGCCATAATCCAAAGTGGCTGCAATTATCTAAGGTGCTCTTACCCCTGGCCATGACTAAATCTCATCTATTTACGGCTACTCTGCAAAATTTGTTGATATTGCATGAAACGTGCAAGGAAAAGTAATGTATAGTGGCACTCATGAATTATGCAATTTGGCATTCAATAACTAGGGAAATAAATAAATAAACAACCAATAATGTATGATCCCCAATTTGGTCATGCACAAGAAGGTTGGACCAGGGTCATATTTCAATCTGATTGTGAAAGACTGGCAGACTTGATTAACCCTGGAACCGGACTGTAGTAACCTGAATGTGATTTTACTAAACATAGATAGGCTAAAAGATGATTTGTTAATTGTGGGTTCTCAATCTGTGGCGAAATTTGCCTCTAAACTTACCCCATACCCCATGTTTGGTACGCAAGAATTGCTTGGGAAGGAAAGATCTTTCCGACTTGTTCATTCTATTTTATTCGGTATGGATCATTTAAGTGGGTAAGTTCTTTCCTCTAGAAATGTTGATTCTAACTTTTTTCTGAAATCCCAATTCCTAAAAAATTTTAGGAAAAGCTCTTTCCAACTTCATTCTAGAATGTCCAAATTAGTAGGATGTCAATTTTACCCTAATAAATCTTTTTTCTATCACCATATCTTAGAATATTTATGATGTAACGGCCCCACCTCCCCCTAAGGCGAACCAGAGGGTTCAGCGGGCCGCCTGCCCAGCTCTCGCCGGGACTCAGTCGTTCATACAAACAAATCAGAAATCAAAACTCAATAGAGAGCAAACCAGGATCCAATTCATTACTACAGGAGTACATAGGACACGAATCCAAAACTTAAAGTAGAACTTATATACATTCCAATCTCAAAGGACTTACAAAAAAAAACAAAGGGTACAAAAGTTCTCGATACTTCCTACATCCGACCCTTGCCAAAAGCTAGGGCGAGAACCATAACAAAAGAAAACCAAGAGCTAGACCCAGCTAGTCTATACAGGTTCTCGTCCTTGCACGCCTTCCCCTGTTAAGGAAAACAAAACTAAAGGGATGAGCTGGAAAGCTCAGTGAGGTTCCGATCACATAGACAAACAAGCAGTTCCATGCATTCAGTACAGATAACCAAGAATTCCAGATACAAGTATAAGTGAAAGCGATAAACACATTCATTAAAAGGATACGGCCTCACAAGTATGAGCTCACTTAATAGTTAAATGTAATTTTTCTGAATATATTGTTTTTCTTGTATCTAATATAAATTTTTTCTTTTTAGTAGCAAACAAATATTTTAAGATACTTTATTCTTTGACATTTGAACAATTGTGTGAATTTTTTTTTGTATTTTATATAAAAAATGAAAAAATAATAAAATTTAAAGTACATTATATTTGTTTGGCTTCATGTAATTTATATTTTACATTGCTAATTAATTAATTATGTTACTAGCAAATGTAAAATTTTAACATAAAAATCTAGATGCTAGAATGAATCAAATATTACAATTGAAAATTTTTAATATCAATCATCAATTATTTTGAAAGCAAAAAATTTCAAAATTCCATGTAAAAAACAAATAAAATAGTATAACAAATAAAATATGTTATGCCCTATGAACTAATCCTAGGCAATAAAACCAAAATTGCATTAATTGAATTCTATTTTGACATCTAAATATGGATTATGTCAAACACTAGAAAATGCATGACTATTCCATTCTGACTTGCATACCAAACATTGGAATGATAAATTTTTCTCCTTAGCATTTTGGGTGGAAAGGTATTCTGAGTGGAAAGACTAGGAATGGCAATGGGGTGGGGTTGGTCCCCCACCCTGCTGCACACTAATTCCCCCCGCCCTGCTCGCTTCCCTCAAGGGAGCACCCGCGAAACTAATAAAAATTTGTCATATAATTTCATTATAGTTAAATTTTAATAAATAATCAAGTACTAAAATATCAACACATCACCAAGTTATTATCCATTATAATCTCATAATCGAAACTCATAAAAATAATCAAACAAAAATTATTTGAATACAATCTAACATGATGAAACAAATACAATTAAAGTAGTCAAGTTTTCACTTTTGACACAAATACAATCACTAAGGCATTATTTTTTTTTTTTTTTGAGAAAAAAGCGTTATTGTGTTAAGTGTAATTAGGAATTTAGTATAAATGTAATAATAAATTTAATATAATTAATTAATAATTTCTATTAGTAGACATATATAATTATTAGTATAATTGATACTATCAATTATATTACATATACTAATAATATACATTATATAATACTTGTAACTAATAATATCAATATTATAAGTTTGTAAATAATTAAATTAAACATTATATACAATTACACACACACATATATTTATTTATTTTAATGGGTGGCGGGGTAATGGATGGGACGGGGGTATATTCCCCTGTCCCCTGCCCCATTTCTAAACGAGGGAAAAAAAATTCCCCCTGCCCCAACCCGCGCCTGTGACGCCCCACATCTCCCTAAGGCGGACCAAAGGGTATCCGCGGACGCCTGCCCAGCTCTCGGCAGGACTCAAGCAAATCCATTCACTTTAGAACCGAACTAAACACTTCAAAGAGAGTAACATGAATACAATAATGCGGAAGCGTTCAAGCTTAACAAGTCACATAACGAGTAACCATTACATCAGTAATCGTAATACGACTTAAATTCAAAATACACGTCAGGGCCCAAACTATTCAAATCTACAATTTCCAAAAGTATAACCCAAACCAGGGCCTAGTCAAAATATATAGCAGGAGTCTTAACAAGAGTACAACGGATGGTTTCTCCATACTTTTCCAAGGTTCGGTCCTGTTAAGGAAAACAAAACTATAGGGTGAGCTAAACGCTCGTGAGGCCAAGAACACACATGCAAGCACTTTGTTCAAATAGCAATCCCAAATCTAATAAATAAACCATGTCCCTTCAATAAACAATCATTCAAACAGGAAAAGAAATCAGAAACAATTCAAGGATACAATAGCTCTCAAGAGCTAAGTTCCACTCGCTCTGCCGAAGTCATTCGTATACCTTCCCGCATTGACCCTCCTGTCAACCGGGTCGGTATTTCCATTTCCGTAGATCACCACTTACTTCCCTCCGTCCACCGTACACCCCAAGGGCCCACAATGTCCATTATTGGGCGATACTCAACGAGTATGCCAAGCAAGACCTCTTATTAGGTCGAGCTTATATGTATCTCATGGCTCGCCCAAATCCCCGACCAAGCCCATTGCTGGCTCAAGTCTAAGGACGGCCTATGAGTTTGGGCGTCCCCCATTCATTTGAAAGTCGAGGAGGTTCACTCCAGCGACACAAGCATTCATAACATAACATTGCATTTCATTCATTCATTCAATACATTTGATTCATTCATTCGAAATTAGAACGAGTACGATAAAGTACGCACCCACCCTTATTTTTAAAACTTTCAACAAATACCACAATAAGCAAGTATCAAATTTCACACACTTGACACTCACCGAGCAATTCAATAAAAATTATTTTCTGGGAGTTCAAGTGTCCACGGTGAGATCCTCTTGAAGGTCTCCTTGTGCGCCTGGCAATTAACAGTGGATAATCACACAATTAATCCACTTATCAAGAAGATTGTACACTAGTACAATCTAAGGATTATTTTGCAAAAAGGAACCTCAATTACACGTAAATCGAGGCTCAACTTGTCTTTTATTATGTACAATATTATTTGAGTTTTTATCATGAAAATCGTGAGCAAAACGTTTAAAAATATTAAAAGAATAAAGAGTTCTTGAGAAAACTCTATTTCTTTGAGATTGGAAAATTTTCAGTTTTACGATGAATCTTTGAAAAATCGTAACTCGCTCGGTATAAGTCGAGAATTGGAAAACTTTATACCCTTGGAAACCTTTTAGAAAGTACTATAAGTTCCTAGAAGACACTTTTCCATGAATCGAAGTGAAAAGTGGTCAAAAATGAGCTTGAAGACGCAGGGTTGGTTTTCATGGCAGAATTAAGTTGGATTTCGGCCAACTTTGGAAATTCGGCACGATTCACACGTTGCAAACCGGCCTCTGAAATTTGCAACCCAATTAGTGTTGCAAGTGAGGTTTATAACAAAACAATCGGATCAAGAATCGAAGTTTCGAGTACCGAGATACGGTAGCCCGAAGTTTGGGAAATTCAAGACTGAAGAAGAATTTCCAGATTTGAACCTCCAACATGAGGAATTTAATTGGGTATCGAAACGAACTTGGATTGGTACCAAAATTGGCAGTATTTTACTCCCATATGAAAGGTACCACTCTATCAAATTTCAGGGAAAAATACTTTCGGTAAGATAGTTAATTAGTCAACCAAAGTTCAGGAAAATTATAAGGCAATCTGCCGTGAGACTTTCATTACCCATTTCAAAACGTTTAATCAAGCAAACTATAAAATCATGGTTCATTTGTGAGATAAAGGCCTAATAAACATCCATAATGCCTTTGGTAAGTGTTTAGTATCAAGAACATCAATTAACAAGTTCACTCCAATATGTTGTTCCAAACCAGTCCAACATTAGGGTTTTTCCAAAACAGAGCAGTCCACTTGTTTCAGTCACAACTCAGTCAATTTAACTCGAAATCGAGCATGGCTTACGCCGTTGGAAAATACGTTCATAGGGGTAAAATATCACAGAAGAAATCATTTCCAAATTCGGCACCAATCTGGTTCAAAATCGGGCATCAAGTTGCTGCCTGAACACTTCATTCCAGATGAACAGAGCAACAGGACAGCGAACTTAAAACATTTGGTTCGGCTTCCTCACAAAGAATCAGAACGCGAATTATATACCAAATTAAAGCCAGGAATGTCTAGTTTCCAACACCACCAACAGCACATGATTTCGACATCCGAGGACAGAGTTATAGCCAAAATACTACCACTGGTCAGAATCATACGCGAACAGTTTTCCAGAATGCTAGTTTCTCAAGAAAAATTCATTTGCTCAATCAAACCTCAATATTTTTCAATGAAAATTTTCACACATCTAATACATCCTATAAACATCCAATTCAAGCCGTTAGACCATTAAAAA
This sequence comes from Coffea arabica, assembly GCF_036785885.1. NCBI lineage: Eukaryota > Viridiplantae > Streptophyta > Magnoliopsida > Gentianales > Rubiaceae > Coffea > Coffea arabica. The sequence goes on along the minus strand of NC_092318.1, from coordinate 16,237,285 downwards.
TTGGCCTGGAAATGGCCGAACATGGCAGGGGCAAAATCGGGAATTTTAGCTTCTTACACCCAATGATGTTTCTACTAATTTCCCACCACTAATGCATCATTATAACCACTAAACCAACAATATAATCACCATCAATCATCACATCAGCAACAATAACTCAAGTGTGGGAATTCCAAGAGCCCACTAGAACATTTTACAACCATATCAAGCTAACCAAAAGCATGCATGAACTTAACAAGGTAAGATAGCTTCCAAACTTCAAGTTTTCAAGAGGGGATCATCACTTACTTTGGGTTGATGTTCAGCAGAATTTTCGGCCCTCTATTACCCCAGAAAAACCGTGATTTCCAGCCCTTGTTTGCAGCTCAAAATGATCCTCAAGTGTCAAGCTAGGTGTGGTGCACGTTTGGTTAAATTTGGAGATGATTTGGAGTGGTTTTGAGTGAGATTAGTGAGCAGAAATTTTGTTGCAAATGAGTTAGAGAGAGGAGGGAGCTGGTCGGCAATGAGGAGAGAGAAGGTGGAGGGAAATCTGATTTCCTTTAGCTTCCAAGAGAAGGTGAAATAAGTGGTGGTAATTTACCCAAAAGTCAACTCTCATTAGGGGCCGTTTGGTGCGATTACGGCTCGATTTTCTCGCGCGTTTGGTTCACTAGTGCACTAAACCTCCAAGGCATATATATTCATGTAAATATTACCCACTCTTAATTGTCCCGAAATAAGGGTCTAAAGTCCCTCAATTGAAGTCGCGCGTGTGAAAACACGTACCGTCAAATTTAACGCTATAACGCGAAACTTCCGAGAAATTCTTATAACGATAGCACTATTAACTATCACTTGAGTTTTTATTCATAAGATTACCTATTTTAGAACCATAGTACGAGTCTCCAATATTCCAAGCTTATTGTACTACTACGCGGATAAAATCTCCAAGTATTATTCGCTATTTTTACTAAACGCGCCCTAGGAAATTATTTTTTTGAACGAGTCACTTTAAAAATATAACGAAATTATATTACCATGTATTTAGGTCTAATATGACTAGAAAATATTCCTTGGGATAAAAATCCAATTAAATAATTTATTAAGCCAAAAATTAGGCATAAAATAATAGTTTTTACGGGTCCTCACATCCTTTCCTCCTTAAGAAAATTTCGTCCTCGAAATTTACCTTGGTTGATGAACAAGTCTGGATACTTCTCTCTGATTGTCTCTTCAACTTCCTATGTTGCCTCCTCGACTCCATGGTTCTTCCAAAGAATTTTCACTAGTGGTATCTGCTTGTTCCTCAGTTCCTTCACCTTTCGATCCAAAAGTTTTACCGGTCTCTCCTCATAGGTCAAGGTTTCATCGATCTCAATATTCTCCGGTTGTAAAACATGAGAGGGATCTGGATGATATTTCTTAAGCATGGACACATGAAACACATTATGAATACGAGATAAGCTCGGTGGTAATTCCAGCTTATAGGCTACATTCCCAACTCGTTGAATAATCTTATATGGCCCTACAAACCTTGGTTGTAGTTTCTTCCCTTTTCCGGACATCAAGCTTGCTTTTAAAGGCGTAATCTTGAGAAATACCACATCTCCAACAGTGAACTCCAAATCCTTTTTCCGATTGTCGGCATAACTTTTTTGTCTACTATGAGCGGTTTGAATCCTTTGCCGTACCAATTTTACCTTTTTATTAGCCTCCTCAATCCAAGATACGGTAGTCGGGTCTAAACTTTTTCGTTCACCTACTTCATCCCAACAAATTGGGGATCTACACTTCCGACCATAAAGTGCTTCGTATGGAGCCATCTGAATAGAAGAGTGAAAACTATTATTGTAGGCAAATTCCACTAAAGTCAAAAACTTACTCCAATTCTCTCCAAAATCCAGTACACAAGTCCTCAACATGTCCTCAAGAGTTTGAATTGTTCTTTCAGATTGTCCATCAGTCTGGGGATGATAGGTGGTACTAAAGTTCAACTTAGTCCCCAACACTTCTTGCATCTTTTGCCAAAACCTCGAAACAAATCTTGGATCCCTATCCGACACAATACTCACAGGTATACCATGTAGTCTAATGATCTCATCCAAGTACAATCTGGCCAACTTCTCCAATGGATATTTCATATTAATCGGCAGAAAATGAGCCGATTTAGTCAATCTATCTACTATCACCCAAATGGCATCATGGCCTCTCTGTGTTCTTGGTAAGCCTGATACAAAATCCATGGTAATATTTTCCCATTTCCACTCAGGTATTTCTAGAGGTTGCAAAAGTCCTGAGGGTTTTTGATGCTCGGCTTTAACCTGTTGACAAACCAAGCATGTCTGAACAAATTGGGCAATTTCTTTCTTCATATTTTCCCACCAATATAGACTTTTCAAGTCTTGGTGCATTTTATTTCCTCCAGGGTGTACTGTAAACTTCGATCGGTGTGCCTCTTCCAAAATTTCTTTTCTAAGCTCTTCATCCTTTGGCATAACCACCCGATTTCGAAATCTCAATATTCCATCTGATCCCAAAGTGTAATCGGTCTGGTCTCCCATCTTGACTTTCTCCACCAATCTCTGCATTTCAGGGTCCTTTTCCTGAGATTCCTTAATAAGTTCCAATAGAGTGGAGGTTATCACAATATTCCCCAAAATCACTTTCCTTGGTTCTAATCGAGGATTCCAATAACTAACTTCCTCCAACAATCGAAATTCCTTAACCATCAATCCAGCCATTTGTACCTGACGGCTCAAAGCATCGGCCACTACATTGGCCTTTCCAGGGTGGTACTTAATCGTACAATCATAATCTTCCAGAAATTCCATCCATCTACGTTGCCTCAAGTTCAACTCCTTCTGAGAAAATAAGTACTTAAGGCTTTTGTGATCTGTAAAAACCTCAAATGTTACTCCGTACAAATAGTGTCGCCATTTCTTCAAAGCAAAGACCACAGCCGCTAATTCCAAATCATGGGTCGGATAATTTCCTTCATGCGGTTTCAATTTCCTAGATGCGTAAGCTATCACTTTATCATTTTGCATTAAAACACATCTCAAACCTTCCTTAGAAGCATCTGTGTAAACCACAAAACTATCCTGTCCATTAGGTAGAGCTAGAACAGGCGCTCTAGTCAACCGTCTTTTCAACTCCTGAAAACTTCCTTCACACTTAGGACTCCAAATAAATTTTCCATTTTTCTTGGTCAACTCAGTCATAGGTCCAGCAATTTTTGAAAAATTCTGGATGAATCTCCGGTAATATCCTGCCAATCCTATAAAACTCCGAACTTCCGTTGGGTTTTCCGGTCGTTTCCATTTCGAAACAGCTTCCACTTTAGCTGGATCCACTTTAATCCCATCCTTAGAAATTATATGCCCTAGGAAAGTCACTTCTTTTAGCCAGAATTCACACTTGCTAAACTTAGTATATAACTGATGTTCCCTCAAGATTTGTAAAACAATTCTCAAATGTTTCTCATGATCTTTCACATTCTTAGAATACACCAAAATGTCATCAATGAAGATCACCACAAATTGATCCAAGTAAGGCTTAAAAACCCTATGCATTAAATCCATGAAAGCGGCAGGTGCATTGGTTAACCCAAAAGGCATTACTGCAAACTCGAAGTGCCCATACCTCGAGTTAAAAGCAGTCTTAGGTATGTCCTTTTCCAAAAACCTCAATTGATAGTAACCTTGCCTTAGATCCAACTTTGAAAACACTACCGCCCCTTGCAATTGGTCAAACAGTTCATCAATGTGGGGTAGTGGGTATTTATTCTTAACCGTAACATCATTTAAGCCTCGATAATCTATACATAACCTCAAACTCCCATCTTTCTTCTTTACAAACAAAACTGGGGCTCCCCACGGGGAATCACTCTCTCGAATAAAACCCCGTTCCAACAAATCTTGTAATTGTAACTTCAACTCTTTCAACTCAGCTGGGGCCATCCTATATGGTGTCCTTGAGATAGGTGCTGATCCCGGAGTTACATCAATTTTAAAAGCTATTTCCCGTTCCGAGGGTAAAGACTCCAGTTCTTCAGGAAAAACATCGGAAAATTCTTTCACTACCGGTGTGTCCTCCAGATTCACCTTATCGCTAAGGGTATTAATAAGAAAAGCCAAATATCCTTGAGCTCCCTTATTCAACAATTTTCTAGCCCGAATTCCCGAAATAAGTGCAGATGAGGCTAACTTACCCCTCACATCCAATTTCAGGGTTGCCTCCCCTGGAATACACAATTCTACAATTTTCGTCCTACAATTCAGTTGGGCATTATAACGGGCTAACCAATCCATTCCTAGGATCACATCATATCCTTTAATCGCTAGGCCTATCAAATCGGCCAGCAATTTTCTTTCGTTCACGCAGATTTCACTATTCTTATACACCAGATTAGCAATTAGACTTTTGTCCCCAGTGGGTGTTTTAACCTCCAAGTCATATGGTAGCTTAATTGGCTTCAAGTCTATTCCAATCATGAAATCTGGGTTTACAAAAGAGTGTGTTGCACCCGGATCAATTAAAACCCTAGCTAGGCGGTGAAAGAAGAAATATATCAAAATTAGAATCAACCAAGAAAGCATTGAAATTAACAATAATTTACATTCATAAGCATGTCAAGTTCGTACAATTAGCAAGTTAGGGACATTTCACAAAAATATATCACACAGGTGTTCAAAAGTATACTTTTAGTCACAGAAGACTAAAGTAAGAACAAGTGCCCAAGAGTAGGCCACACAAGCATGCAAAATACCATGGCATCGGCACTCGCGTCACCCTAACTAGTCCTAACTGTACCGGTCAAAAGTCAAAAGGGGTCAACGACTAAGATCCTAGTCCTCAGCGGGGCTATCAGGAGGAACCTCCTCCTCGGGATCCTCCTCCTCCTCATCAGGAATCACCTCAGTAGCGTCCTCGACCAATCTAGTAGCATCAGCCAGGATCTCGAAAGCCCGGTTACGGACATCCCGTCCTAGCCTAGTGAGTCGAGCCCTAGTATCCTGAAGCTCCTCATTAACCACTGCAGATGTGGCTACCTCACCCTCCAGTACCTCCTCGAGCTCGGCAATCCGCTCACCCTGAGCGCCGACCATCTGCCTAAGCTCGTCTACCTCAGCCTGTAAAGCGCGGTTGGTATCCACCAACTGACGACGCTCGTCGTCCATAGCATGCACTACATGGTTCGGGTAGGCGTAAGTCAACCTACACGGACATCGAGGGTATCTATCATACGGTGAGTAGCGTACCCGAGCTCCTCCCACTCGAGCCCGATAGAAGATAGTCCTAAGAGGCTCATAATGACCATTCGCATGGCCATTCCCGTTAGCTGTCGGGGCTCCATTTCCGGCATCCATCCCTGCAAAATAATAATACTTTTCAGGTTAGAAACTTAGATCACTACTCAGTTCCATGATCCTGCAATGCATGCCTAACTTAATCGTTGGTTCATCCCAATCGTCACTTGAGGTAGGACTAACTTAGTTGCAAGCTCGCCTCAAGTATCACTTAGGGTAGGATTAAGTCATCCCGTATCGAGTCTTAAAGGTAGAGTATCTAATATGTCTCCCATATAGACCTCTAACCTAGCGCTCTGATACCAACTGTGACGCCCCACATCTCCCTAAGGCGGACCAAAGGGTATCCGCGGACGCCTGCCCAGCTCTCGCCAGGACTCAAGCAAATCCATTCACTTTAGAACCGAACTAAACACTTCAAAGAGAGTAACATGAATACAATAATGCGGAAGCGTTCAAGCTTAACAAGTCACATAACGAGTAACCATTACATCAGTAATCGTAATACGACTTAAATTCAAAATACACGTCAGGGCCCAAACTATTCAAATCTACAATTTCCAAAAGTATAACCCAAACCAGGGCCTAGTCAAAATATATAGCAGGAGTCTTAACAAGAGTACAACGGATGGTTTCTCCATACTTTTCCAAGGTTCGGTCCTATTAAGGAAAACAAAACTATAGGGTGAGCTAAACGCTCGTGAGGCCAAGAACACACATGCAAGCACTTTGTTCAAATAGCAATCCCAAATCTAATAAATAAACCATGTCCCTTCAATAAACAATCATTCAAACAGGAAAAGAAATCAGAAACAATTCAAGGATAAAATAGCTCTCAAGAGCTAAGTTCCACTCGCTCTGCCGAAGTCATTCGTATACCTTCCCGCATTGACCCTCCTGTCAACCGGGTCGGTATTTCCATTTCCGTAGATCACCACTTACTTCCCTCCGTCCACCGTACACCTCAAGGGCCCACAATGTCCATTATTGGGCGATACTCAACGAGTATGCCAAGCAAGACCTCTTATTAGGTCGAGCTTATATGTATCTCATGGCTCGCCCAAATCCCCGACCAAGCCCATTGCTGGCTCAAGTCTAAGGACGGCCTATGAGTTTGGGCGTCCCCCATTCATTTGAAAGTCGAGGAGGTTCACTCCAGCGACACAAGCATTCATAACATAACAATGCATTTCATTTATTCATTCAATACATTTGATTCATTCATTCGAAATTAGAACGAGTACGATAAAGTACGCACCCGCCCTTATTTTTAAAACTTTCAACAAATACCACAATAAGCAAGTATCAAATTTCACACACTTGACACTCACCGAGCAATTCAATAAAAATTATTTTCTGGGAGTTCAAGTGTCCACGGTGAGATCCTCTTGAAGGTCTCCTTGTGCGCCTGGCAATTAACAGTGGATAATCACACAATTAATCCACTTATCAAGAAGATTGTACACTAGTAAAATCTAAGGATTATTTTGCAAAAAGGAACCTCAATTACACGTAAATCGAGGCTCAACTTGTCTTTTATTATGTACAATATTATTTGAGTTTTTATCATGAAAATCGTGAGCAAAACGTTTAAAAATATTAAAAGAATAAAGAGTTCTTGAGAAAACTCTATTTCTTTGAGATTGGAAAATTTTCAGTTTTACGATGAATCTTTGAAAAATCGTAACTCGCTCGGTATAAGTCGAGAATTGGAAAACTTTATACCGTTGGAAACCTTTTAGAAAGTACTATAAGTTCCTAGAAGACACTTTTCCATGAATCGAAGTGAAAAGTGGTCAAAAATGAGCTTGAAGACGCAGGGTTGGTTTTCATGGCAGAATTAAGTTGGATTTCGGCCAACTTTGGAAATTCGGCACGATTCACACGTTGCAAACCGGCCTCTGAAATTTGCAGCCCAATTAGTGTTGCAAGTGAGGTTTATAACAAAACAAGCGGATCAAGAATCGGAGTTTCGAGTACCGAGATACGGTAGCCCGAAGTTTGGGAAATTCAAGACTGAAGAAGAATTTCCAGATTTGAACCTCCAACATGAGGAATTTAATTGGGTATCGAAACGAACTTGGATTGGTACCAAAATTGGCAGTATTTTACTCCCATATGAAAGGTACCACTCTATCAAATTTCAGGGAAAAATACTTTCGGTAAGATAGTTAATTAGTCAACCAAAGTTCAGGAAAATTATAAGGCAATCTGCCCTGAGACTTTCATTACCCATTTCAAAACGTTTAATCAAGCAAACTATAAAATCATGGTTCATTTGTGAGATAAAGGCCTAAGAAACATCCATAATGCCTTTGGTAAGTGTTTAGTATCAAGAACATCAATTAACAAGTTCACTCCAATATCTTGTTCCAAACCAGTCCAACATTAGGGTTTTTCCAAAACAGAGCAGTCCACTTGTTTCAGTCACAACTCAGTCAATTTAACTCGAAATCGAGCATGGCTTACTCCGTTGGAAAACACGTTCATAGGGGTAAAATATCACAGAAGAAATCATTTCCAAATTCGGCACCAATCTGGTTCAAAATCGGGCATCAAGTTGCTGCCTGAACACTTCATTCCAGATGAACAGAGCAACAGGACAGCGAACTTAAAACATTTGGTTCGGCTTGCTCACAAAGAATCAGAACGTGAATTATATACCAAATTAAAGCCAGGAATGTCTAGTTTCCAACGCCACCAACGGCACATGATTTCGACATCCGAGGACAGAGTTATAGCCAAAATACTACCACTGGTCAGAATCATACGCGAACAGTTTTCCAGAATGCTAGTTTGTCAAGAAAAATTCATTTGCTCAATCAAACCTCAATATTTTTCAATGAAATTTTTCACACATCTAATACATCCTATAAACATCCAATTCAAGCCGTTAGACCATTAAAAATTGGCCTGGAAATGGCCGAACATGGCAGGGGCAAAATCGGGAATTTTAGCTTCTTACACCCAATGATGTTTCTACTAATTTCCCACCACTAATGCATCATTATAACCACTAAACCAACAATATAATCACCATCAATCATCACATCAGCAACAATAACTCAAGTGTGGGAATTCCAAGAGCCCACTAGAACATTTTACAACCATATCAAGCTAACCAAAAGCATGCATGAACTTAACAAGGTAAGATAGCTTCCAAACTTCAAGTTTTCAAGAGGGGATCATCACTTACTTTGGGTTGATGTTCAGCAGAATTTTCGGCCCTCTATTACCCCAGAAAAACCGTGATTTCCAGCCCTTGTTTGCAGCTCAAAATGATCCTCAAGTGTCAAGCTAGGTGTGGTGCACGTTTGGTTAAATTTGGAGATGATTTGGAGTGGTTTTGAGTGAGATTAGTGAGCAGAAATTTTGTTGCAAATGAGTTAGAGAGAGGAGGGAGCTGGTCGGCAATGAGGAGAGAGAAGGTGGAGGGAAATCTGATTTCCTTTAGCTTCCAAGAGAAGGTGAAATAAGTGGTGGTAATTTACCCAAAAGTCAACTCTCATTAGGGGCCGTTTGGTGCGATTACGGCTCGATTTTCTCGCGTGTTTGGTTCACTAGTGCACTAAACCTCCAAGGCATATATATTCATGTAAATATTACCCACTCTTAATTGTCCCGAAATAAGGGTCTAAAGTCCCTCAATTGAAGTCGCGCGTGTGAAAACGCGTACCGTCAAATTTAATGCTATAACGCGAAACTTCCGAGAAATTCTTATAACGATAGCACTATTAACTATCACTTGAGTTTTTATTCATAAGATTACCTATTTTAGGACCATAGTACGAGTCTCCAATATTCCAAGCTTATTGTACTACTACGCGGATAAAATCTCCAAGTACTATTCGCTATTTTTACTAAACGCGCCCTAGGAAATTATTTTTTTGAACGAGTCACTTTAAAAATATAACGAAATTATATTACCATGTATTTAGGTCTAATATGACTAGAAAATATTCCTTGGGATAAAAATCCAATTAAATAATTTATTAAGCCAAAAATTAGGCATAAAATAATAGTTTTTACGGGTCCTCACAGCGCCCCATTAGTTTCCTGCAGACACCCATCCTAATTGCCATACCTAGGAAAGACCTTTTCATTCTGGCCGTTCTTACATATCAAACGAGTGGCTAAATATGATATCATGCAATAATAGTATTTCCCCTATGATTGGAATAATAAATTCTAGTGTTCATACATATAATATACAACACTTCAGCTATCTCATACATATAATATAAATTTTAGTGTACATACATATAATAGAAGTTCGGACTAAAAAAGTTAAGTTGCAAAACTTAAACAAACATCGTCAGCTATCTCAATTGTGCTGTCAAGAATATTGTCGACTAGAATCAGTGGTGGCAATTGATTCTCCCCAAACTCAAGTTGTATCTAGACACCAAAAATAGAAAAATAAAACAATGTTGGCATATGTGTACAATAAATTTTGCTAAATTACTGTTCTTAAAAGGTCTTGGTATATTATTAAAAATTTAAATTTTTCATAGAGAGTTTATATGAAAAGCGCGAAAGTGATTGAAAAGCATAGAGGCATGCATATCCAATCTCTAGATATCTTTTCCTAATTTTGTAGTACAAATGTTTACATGCATATTAGTCCCAAGATTTTGTTCCATTTTGCACGATAAATATTTACATTAAGGGTCCGTTTGTTTCGGGTGAAAATGTTTTCCAGAAAAATATTTTCCTAATTTCCCGTGTTTGGTTGCACAAAAGTTACTGAAAATATTTTCCTATGTAAAATATTTTCACTCATCTTATGGAAAACAACTTCCCTTCCAAACTTACTGAAGTTGTTTTCCGAAATGCATGCATCTCGCCTGTAGTACGTTCCAAACTTACTGAAAACATCTTGTAGTATGTTCTTTTTTTTTCAGTGTAAACAGGAGGACTCGAACCCAAGATCTCTTCCTTACATTCCCTCCCTCGTACCACCCAACCCAACCCAACCCTCCCCCTAGTATATTCAAAATAAAAAAAAAACCTCATCCTACTCATCCTATGCTAGTAATTAATTATGTATAATAGGGACATTTTTTTCTAGAGAAACTTTCAGAGTGAGAATGCAAAATATATGTCACAATAAGCATTGCATGTGATTGATATTTGACACTAAATGGCCAGTAATTTGTTTATTACTTAAGGAGATATTTTTTATTCATATATACATTTCTCCAAGATTTTTTAAAGTTAAACAATGAGATAAATTTTCTTATTTTGCATGGGAAGAAGTATATAGTTATAATGTGTAGAAAATAAAGATAGAGATAAAAGCGAAAATATTTCAAAAGTTAAACAAACACCAGAAAAATGAAGTAAGAAAATATTTTCAATAAGTTAACCAAACACCTGAAAATGATGAAAGGGAAATGATTTTCATGGAAAATTATTTTCACGGAAAATATTTTCCCAAGGAAAAACATTTTACTTCCAACCAAACAGACCCTAAATCACACTCGAAATCAAGTTTCGGACTTATTAACATTAGCCCATGGGCAAACATCAAATTTTTTGGGGTTAAATGTCAACTGTTTATAACTACTCCTATATTAAGGAGAAGGGACAGATCCAATTGAATCATTAGAAACTCAAAAGAGACCGTACTACCTCCAAATAAATTTCCAATTTTGTCCAAAGCAGGGCCAACATGGCAGCATTGCCATCCACTGACATGGTACTTGTGGATAGGAGTGCAAACGATCAGTGTTTCGAGTGTGCTTTACGCATAAAGGAATTGCTTTGAACTTCTTTTGATAACTAATTTACAATTCTTTATTTTACGAGTGTTGTAGACATCAAATTTTTAAATTTTTACCCTAATTTTAATTTTATTTTTTAGTAATAATCCTTATCTATTATTTTTATTCCATGATTTTAGTTCTTAAACTTTTAACGTTTTGTATAGCATTTCAGTATTTTTAGATTATCATTATCTATTATCTATTATCTTAGTTTTATTTTTGCATTCATATTTTTTTTTTACTCTTTTAGCTATTTATTTTTTATTGTAAGACTTTTAAGCATAAAATTTGCAAAAAAAAAAAAAGAAGAGAAAATTAGGGAAAAATATGTTTTATTTCTTTTTATTGAAAAAAAAAGAAGAAGAAAAAGGGGAAAATTTTAGCTTTTTATTTTTTATCTTTTGGTTACTAATTTGGTATATTTTATTTAAGTTTGTTTAAATTGTCATTTTTGTATTATTAATTAAGTGATTGAAACAAAAAAAGGGAAAACATTCGGTTTCAGCCGCAGCAGAAGAAAATTGCAGCTGCATTTTCTCAGCTATTTCTTTGGCCTTGGTTTGGCTCCGTTCGATGGGGACAGTACAAACCAGTTGGCCTGATCCAAACCATCGGGGATAGGGTTCAGTTTTTGGGTTCCCATATAAAACCAAAGGGATACGGCAAGAAAGGAGGGAGGTTTTTTGACGGCTAAGGTTAGAGAGTAAGGGAGAGAATAGAGAAAAACAGAGGCTGGGGTTTTTGGGAGTGAGGCTGAGAATCTAGTTGGAAAGGCTGAGGGAGAGAAAAACTGGGAAAAAGCCAGAAAGAACGGGAAAGAAAGAGAGATTGAAATATGAAAAAACAGAAACAGAGGAAACTGGTGACGGTTGAGGAGGGTTTTGAGAGGATGGAATGATGGCTGGGCTTGCGTGAGAGGAAAAAGGAAGAGGCCGAGAGAGATAGAGTGAAAAGGGAGTAAGCAAGAGAGAGCTAGAGGGAAGAAGCCAAGGGTTTCAGCAAGAAAAAGGGGAGTTTCTGGGTAGAGGAAAGCTACAAACTGGGAGAGAAACGAAGCAAAAATCTGACGAAGACGCAAGGAGGAACGTGAACCCAACAAAGCGCAGCCTCCAATCTCAGGCCAAGAAAGATAACCTCCGTTCCAGCTTCTAGGTATCTGATAGCCATCGTTCTTTTCCTTCTGTGTTTTGAAATTCTAAATGCTGATTTCAACATCTTCTCCTTTGCTTCCGAAAATGTTGATAAAAATCAAAATTTTGACTTGCTGTTCGCTAAGCTTGTTAGTAGCCATGATAAGTTAGAACCAGATTTTTTAAAGTGAAGCCTGTTTTTGCATCTTTCGTTGGGTCCCTGTTGAGCCGATATGCATTGGTGTTGTGTCTGATTTAGTTGAAACTAGATGCTCATGGTTGCTGTTTTCTGGCCGTTTCTCCTTTGTTTGGTAGCTTAGTTGAGTTTTGCCGGCTCATGTGGTCGTTTTCTTGCCATTTTCTTGCTGTTTTCTTGTCGTTCGTGCTGCTGCAATTGCGGTAGCTTAGTTGAGCCTTCTTTTGGGTCACCCTGTTGATGGTTAGCTCTTGCTAAAATGGCATGCTTAATTTTCTTTCTTGCCCTATGATTGAGTATGCAATAGACCTGAGTAGCTGGAAGTTGTGAAAATGGCGGACACAAGTTTGCAGAAAGTTTATTTCCGGCTTCGCATGTCTCTCTTTTCCTGATTTTTGTGTTTAAGCATGAGAGTTTTATGGTCAAAAGTGAAGAAAGGCTGGTTGTCTTGATAGCTTTGGTCCAAGTAGTTGTTAATCGGGACATTAGTTTGGGTTTGAATAAGAAAAAAGCTGCAAATTCGCAGCAGGAGGTGCGAAGCTGCAGATGAAACTTTCGCTGCATTTTTTTTCTTTTTCCTTTCTTTTCCTTTGCTGTCGGTCAGACCCAATTTGCATGTTCTTGTCCTGGAAATTTTGTTTATCAAATTTGGGGTAGTTGATTGTTTCTTGTCAGAAGGGGTGTTTCATTAAGACGGCATAGTTTTCTTCTTTTCCTCTGTTGATGTTGCCATAGACCCGAAGGGTGCATAGCTGAAAGTTACAGAATTGCATGCAAATGTTTGCTAAAGAAAGCTTCTCCCTACGATTTGCTGATCTCCCTCTCCCTTGTATGTTTAGTGTGCCGTCTTAAGAATAAGCTTATGGCTGGATTCTTGTTTGAGATGATCCTTAAAGTTGGCCGCATGAGATTGCTGAAATTTCAAAGCATAGTAAAGAAAGTTGCAGAAATTTTTTTTTAGATTTAACATATTCTTTTCCTACGAATTTTGTATTGAAGTGTTAAAGTGTTATGTCTAAAAGTGGAAAAATGTGTGGTTATCTTCTCACTTTGATTCCTGGTTTAGTTGGTTGGAGCCATTACTTGTGTTAGGATGGATGGGAAATTGCATTTGAGAAACCCAGCATGTTGCAGAGAAAGAAACCAGCCGAAACAAAGAAAGCTTCGTAGCTTTGCATGAAATCCTTTTCAACAATTGCCCTTTTGACCCCTGGATTTTGGTTTAATGCTACCATGGCTGAAAAATTGGAAAAGTGAATCATACATGTCCCTTTAACAGGATATTTCTCTTTGGTATGCCTTAATATGCTTTTGGACAGATTATATGTGAGTTTTAGGAAGAAATTTGAAGTCTAATAATTTTTATAGATTTATAACTTTTTGATTTGGGTTTTTGCAAAAGATTTAGGTAATTCTTTTTGTCATTTAATTTTAGCAAGTGGAACAAGTGGGTTTCGATTCATTTTTGTGTAGTTTAGCATTTGGTTTGGATTGGTTTCATCTTAAGCCTTAATTTTTGATTTATTTCGATTTTACCCTCTTGATGTTTGACCCCTCAAGCTTCTTTAATTGTTTCAATTGGGTTCTTATTTGTTTTAATTTATCAAATCTGAGTTGTTTATTTTATTTGAATGATTTGAGTGGTTCAATTTCCTGTTTATTTTTATTTCATGTGATTATTGTTAATTTAAGTGATGCCTTGACCCTTTTTATTCGTTTTGGAGGGCAAATAAGTAATTTTACTCCATTAGAGCTCCAACTCAAGAGAGGTACACCTTATCCTTTATTTGCACTTTATTTGACCCTATGTGTACTTATGTGATTTATGTGTTTAATTGCATGCCTTTTGAATGTTTTCATTTTATATATTTATTCGCTTTAGTCGTTTTAATTTTATATATTTATTTTTGGGCTTCAATTTTATCATTAGGGAGGCACTCGAATGCCAAAATTGTAATAGTTAGGGATTTAATTGCTTTATTTCTTCTATTTTCTCTTTTAGATTGTAGTAGGCCTTCCCCCCTAAAAATGTAATAGTTAGGGCCTTAATTGCCTTATGTGTTTTGCATGCTTAGGTGCTATGTGTTTAATCGCTTTCTTAGGTTTTGGCATCTAGATATGCATGCTTATGTGTTATGTGAATTACGTGCTCACATGTCTACTTGTTTTAATTATGCACATTACTTATATGTGTGTATGATGGATGCAAATGCACGTAACCGTGGCTAGTCCAATGCTAGTCATGGTTGTCCCCTCGAGCTCTTGCAAGTCCAATGCTTGTGAGAGAGCGTAGATATGGGCTAGTCCAACGTTAGACCCTTAGGAGCCCTTCGCGCGTTAGATCATGATTGTGTGATCACTTCATCTCATGCATATCTTTACTTTTAGGGTCTCTTTCACCATGTTGCATGACATCCCTCCTTATACGTATAGCCCTTGTCCCTAAATTCCCTATATATATACCCCTATGTGTGATACATAATATTAGAACTGCATTTCATTTTAGAATTAGAATTAGAATAGGGCATTTGCTTGATTAGATTAGGGAATACCCCTCGGATATGGGATATGGACGAGTTTGGCTTTTCTAGCCTTAGCACGCTCGTATTCCCTCTATTAAAGGGAAAATTGAGTCACGAACATTAGTCCCCCGTACCCGACATGATGCATTCCCTTAAGACGTGTATATTTCTATAATTATTCTTTTCCTTTTCTTAGAATCTCATATTTTTGCATTATTCGTGACCTCTCCGAAGAGTCACTATTGGGCGTCACAATTAATGTGATTGGCACCATTCAAGCTTTGAAGAGAAATTTTGCCCCCCGATGCCCCCTAGGTCTAGGGTTTGCATTCATGTAGCACATCCAAATGTGATAAATGTTTTGGTTAAGACAAGAAAATTTTTGACTAAATCGTGCAACTAGCCTTGGCTAGGTCGAATGGGTGCCTTGGATTTTTATCCTTGCCTTCCCCTTCGTCAAATGTGACTCCCAAACCTTTTTCGTTGGTTTACGTGGACTAGGAGTCGTTTAAAAAGGGTTTCTTTCAACCTTTTCCTTTAAAAAATTCATTTTTAGGTGACTTGGTACACCTTAACTCTATACCAAGTGGCGACTCCAATTTTTATTTCAAAACCCCTTTTTAAACTATATGTTGGGTCAAATCGTCGCATTTTCAAATCCCATTTAGACCCACTTTCTTTGTAAATCAAAAATCATTTTTCAAATCAAAAATTCACTTTTCAAACCATTTATTTATTTATTTTTTCTTATTAAAAATGGGGCGCGACAGCTGGCGACTCCACTGGGGACTTAGAGAGTCCGAGCAAATTTGATTTAGTCAATCTTTTTCTTCTTTTAACCTTTCCATATATCGCATTTGGATGTTTAGGGTTGCATTTTTCCTTTTTAGGGTTTTTTGGCATTTCGCGCGTATCAACTCACTCCCTCACACATTTGCATATGATTTATTTGATGGATGAATGGTTTATTTATGTGATTCCGCGCTTTGCATTGCATTTGGGAGGGGGATATTACCCTAGAGCCTCGCGTTGGTTCTTGATCCCTCCCCTCCAAACGAGCACTAGCATACGTGCATACGCTTTAATTGTTTCACCCCTCATTTATTTTTTCTTTTAGTGGCTTGTCACGCCACTCCACCTTATTAGGATTTTAGGCGACTCACTTGGACGTGTGAGCGCGACACGATGTGTGCGTAGCATGATCCGAGGGGTCACTCAATCTTCCATTTTAAGCTTTGGGTTGATAACCTTTAGCTTTTAGTCGAAGGTTGAGGATTTTTGATAGATTCACTCATGAATGTAGCCGTGACACGATGTGTGCGTAGCAATGTCTGGGGAATCGCTCGAGCCACCGACAAAGAACCTTGGGATTGATGACCCTTGGTTTCCAAGTCTGAAGGCTCGGGGACCGAAAACCTATCGAGTCTAGATGCATTAGTGAGCCCCAACCTCATGCATCCATGATAGTTTACCTAGGGTAGAGTCTGCCTTGCCCTATTAGGGACACTATTCACGAGGGGAGGGATCCAACCCCTCTTTTCTTTTTATTGCTTTATCTCTTTATGTTGTTTTGCCACAATGTGTTATGTGTATTTATCTGATTGAACTAACCTTTCTTGGTTTTTGTCTCCATTGCATTCATCGACCCTAGAAAATAAGAGTCTAGGAGCCTACCCTATTTGATATGACATGTTTAAATTCAATGCTTCGCATTTGTAACATGAACACATTTCATTTTAGGCTCACCCTGGCAAATAAAGGGCTCCTTAGGTCATGTTTCATTTCAAATTGCATATGTTGCTGCTTTAATAAACTGGCATCATGCATAAACCATAGAAAGGGAATGCCATTTAGGGGATCCCGTGTTAGGAATAAACCGCCCTGTGTCTCGGATATTTAATCCAAGGAGGCTTGCACGTTTATATTTTTGTACCATCCAAAGGGGTAGGGCACAAGGTAAGGTAGGGTCCGATCCTATCCATGACCCTGGGACGATCTTTGGTACATTAGAATATGAGCGTCTAACAATCATTCTTTGGCCATTTTAACATAGTTGGTAAAATCCCTTGCTTAAAGGACATTAACTTGAAGAAATTTGCAAATAATTCTTCATTACTGAGACAATAAACAAATTGAGGCCAAAATTTGATTTTAGAAGGCTCATAGATTAATGCATCGCAATAAATTTTTGAAACTACCAGTGGGCAGATTGATTTTTAAATAAGTTGTCAATTCTATTCAATCCACTGGACTATTTTATTCACCAATTGCATCCAGTCCATTTTATCAATTTGTTCATTTTTAGGGCAAGCTAGTCGATTTTGAATTCATTTGACAAGTTTACCCATTTTAGGGCAATCTAGTCGATTTTGAATAGATCACCAATTTCATTCAATTCATCTGATTAGTTCTTAGGGCAATCTTATCGATTTTGAATAAATCATCAATTTCGTCCGATCCATTTGACCAATTTGCCTAGTTTTAGGGTAATTCGGTCGATTTTAAATAAATCATCATTTCACTCGATCTGTTTGATCAATTGATTTCATTTGATTAGTTTAATTCATTTTTAGGGTTATCCATTCAATTTTGAATAATTAATCAAATTTCATTCATGCATTTGACCATTTTACCCTTTTTAAGGTGATCCGGTCAGTTTTTAAATAAATCATCAATTTCATCCAACCCAGTCGGCTAATTAGGATTTTAATGTCAAGTTTCAAATTGAGAAACCTAGTTGTTTTAAGAAAATCACCCATTGCATTTATTCGATTTGGATAGATTAGGGTTTCGATCCATGTTAAGAAATTTCAAATTTCTCCAATAACAAGTTCATCAAAGTTAAATCGATTTGTACGAATTCTTGTGCCAACCACAACCATTCATTCATTCAGATTTGTTCTCATTTCTTTTTTGTTGGAGATCTCTCGCTGTTCAATTGGTCCAAAATTTCCAAATTACTTTCCAATCAAATGTCAATAAGTTGATCGGATCCCTCAGGTATGGTATAGTGCCTACCCTAGAGGATTACATTTTCATGATAGGCCTACCCTGGGCACAAAAAGGGTTCCCCCATAGGACATGCATTCGAATTTTCTGGATATCTACTAACTTCTGCCTTTTTCTTTTCCTTTTCTTTATTCTTATTGGAAAAGCTAAGCCAGGGCTAAAATCTAAAAGCAAGCCATTTCGCATTTTCAGGTAATATTTAAACATAGCTTCTCGTCGAAACCCCATCATAACGCGATCCCGTAGTCGAGCCCAGAGGAGTCGTGTAAACATGAGTTCACAACCGGAACAATCGGATAGGTCTACTACCACCGCTCAACCTGAGACTACAAGTTTAGGGGTTCAGCTAACTGAGATGCTTACTAAGTTAGGTGAGATGGCTACCGAGATGGCAGCCCAAAGGAAATTGATTGACGAGCTAATTAGCAATGGCGTTCAACCCGAGCCCGTACCCGTCAGGCAGCCTGAGCAAGAGCCATTTGTCATACCTTCGACTCAAGTCACCGTTACTCCATCCTTCTTTATTCCACCCGAAGAAACTTTCACTTACGTCACCACAAATTTGCCATACACTTACCCTCCTAATCCTTCATTTTTGCCTACTCAAATGCGAGGTCCACAACCCCACGTCACTTCAAATATACCACTCGAGCCACATACCTTTTATCACACTACTGCTGAGCCATTCCTGCCTGATCATACTATTCAAACCAAGCCAGAAATAGGAGAATCTTCTGCCCCTGTTGATGTGAAGCTGCTCAAGCGCCTTGACCGTTTTGATGAATTTATGAGGAAAAGTCAGGGGTTGAACAAGCAAGGAGTCCTGGATTACGATGAGCTTTGCCTTTTTCCGAATGTACAGTTGCCAGAGGGGTTCAAAACCCCGAAGTTCAACAAGTATGATGGGACGGGTAACCCCAAGACCCACCTCCGACTGTTCGCCAACAAATTGGGTAAGCCAACAGATGATGAAAATCTACCTTTAAGGCTATTCCCAGAAAGTCTGGAAGGCGACGCGCTTGATTGGTATTCAAATTTGAAGCCAGATGAGATAAAGACTTGGCTGGACCTGTCCGATGCATTTATAAGGCAATATGAATACAACTGTGAACTAGCACCGACGCGGACCACACTAGAGGGGACAAAGAGGAAGCCATCTGAAGATCATAAAACCTATGCAAAAAGATGGAGGAAAATAGCTGCAAAGGTTGAGCCGCCAATGACTGAAGATGAAATCATTCGCACCTTCATTAAAGCACACGATCCCCCGTATTTTGAGGAAATCTTTCGCATGACTGGATGCTCATTTACTGCTATTGTCAACAAACTTGAAGAATATGATGATTTTGTGAAGGTTGGAAAGATTGTTAACGTGTCGGCTCTGAAATCACAATTGGAAGCAATGCAAAATCATGGCAGCAATAACAAGAAATTCCCGTTCAAAAAGAGGGAAGAGGAGGTTTCATTTGTCTCGAAACGAGGCCCTTCTTTCCGACCTCGATCCCAACAATATCCCACCTACTCACCCCATTATCCATACCGACCATGCCTTCAACCTATTTACCGTACCACTATTAACCACTCTCGACCTCGACCGAATTACCTAAACACAACCATAACACCATTTCATACTTCTCCACTTAACTTTCAAACTAGACCTCGCCCTCCTTCAACTACCAATTATACCCGAAACCTAGCCCGATTTAGAACTTTTACCAATCTAGGTCGGCCCCTTGATCAATTATATGAACAGCTCAAAGCCGCAGGGAAAATTGGTACAATGCCTCCCAAAGTCTATACTAAAGGAGTTCCCCCTGGTTATGACCCCCAATCTTTTTGTGCTTATCATTCTGGAGCTCCTGGACATTCTACTGTCAATTGTTGGGTACTTAAACATAAAATCCAAGACATGATTGAGGTCGGAGACATAATTTTGAAAAGGAGAAATGAACAAGCACCAAGTGTTAGCGAAAACCCTTTTCCTGCACACAAAGATACTATAGGGGACATTATCACTGATGAGGAGTTTGAGCAGCCTGCCAAATACACTGTGGGGGGAGAATGAAGTAATTAAAATAGTCTAAAAGTCTGTTGTGCTCCACAGAGCCATCTCAAACTAGATTGCAAATCACATTTCCTCCCGAAAGAAATTTTGGTAAATCTAAGGGGGTTGCCTTTGGTTGTGAACTAAAAGAAATCGTTCGCATTGTTCATCCTTTGCATTTCCGTTTGTAAATAGTTTTGACTCAAATGTCTTTTTCAATGCAAATCTCATATTATGACGTTTTGTCCTTCATTTGAAATTCAATAAACTGTACAGTTATATATACTGTGTTACTTACTCATTCTTTTCAGATGGCAAAATAAAATACATTGACCTTTTGGATATCACCATGTCGGAATTCAATGACTGCAACTTCGATATCTCTCATGAGTTTTGGGATTCCAAATTCAAGACGAGAGCGATAACGAGGAAGAATCTGAGTCTTTGTTAAAGAATCTTGAACAGTATGGAGAGAGATCCAAATCGAACTCAGAAGCAGCAGAAATCATCAATATTGGCACTCGAGTCAACGTCAAGGAAATAAAATTAGCATTCATTCGAATGAAAAGCAGAAAAGATGGTACAATAAGAAGGGCAAACCATGACTACTCATAGAAGGAGATAAAGTCTTGAAATGGGTTTTGTCAATACAAGGAAAGGCTACGGGCAAGTTTGTACTCAATTGGCGGGGCCCTTTATCGTCAAAAAAAGGTATTGTCTGGTGGATCATTCGTTCTCACAGAAAGTGAATAGGATAAATTTTTTTTCCTCAGTCGATCAATTCGGATATGTGTAAGAAATTCTTTATCTGATAAATGAAAATTTCTTTTTAAGGTTAATGCAAAAAAATGGAATGAAAGTCAGGTCCTCTTCTTTTCCCATTAAGACATTTTATCCCTAGTTATCCCTTTTGAACTCGTAAAATGATCATTTCGTTTGGCAGCCCCTGAGAATCGCAAACCCCACACTGGAGCAAATTTAGTTTTGGAAAAAAAAAAAAAAGAGAGAGAAAAACCCCACACTGGGGCAAATTCAATTTTTTTGGAGGAAAGCCAAAAGAAAAGGAAATGAACAAAACCTCAGTTAAAAAAAAAAAAACTGTGGCAAATAGTGAACATTTCAAAAGATGAATGGAATGACAAAAGAAAATGGCAAAATGAAAGAGAAGAGAATCTTAGTTGAGAATAAATTGAAGCAATTTTAGTTGATATAAAAGATGCGATCTCAGGTGATTTGAACACTTATAAAATCTGCTTTCAAGTCTCAACCTTTCCTTAGCACCTCGCCTGACCACATTACAAAAAACTGAAAGTCCTGACTTCCATTTTTTGCATCACCTCTTTTAAAGAAATTTTTTAATCACATGGCAAATGATGTCAATACATCTTCACCCATTTTGCAAGGGAAGGATTGTCGCACTGATGCCATCATTTCTTAAAACACATTTCTGAGATTGATAAAGGCTTTTGCGAAGATCGGTTCATTAGTGAAAGTCTGAAAGGGTACCTTTGAAAGGGAAAAGAAAGAAAAGTGAAAAGAAAGGGAAAAAGAAAAAAAAAGAAGAAAAATGAAAATGAGAAGAAGAAGATAAA
This sequence comes from Coffea arabica, assembly GCF_036785885.1. Classification (NCBI taxonomy): domain Eukaryota; kingdom Viridiplantae; phylum Streptophyta; class Magnoliopsida; order Gentianales; family Rubiaceae; genus Coffea; species Coffea arabica. Next base: position 16,215,733 of record NC_092318.1, on the reverse strand, counting down.
AAGGTGGGGGGTAACCTTAGTGAAAACCCGAAAGGGCGCTAAGGCAGGGTTTTATAAGAAAAGGTGAGCTCGGAATGGAACAGCTAGGGACTCAATTCATTGGAATTTCTATTCACCTGTGGTTCGATCGCCAACATTGAATTCCGGAAGGACGATATCCAAAGGGCGCATGTGATAATTTGCCTGAAATCACAGTGTTTTGTTTCATCCAATATAAACTGTTGAGTTCACTGGTTCATTTTTCTAAAATCAATTTTTGTGCTTGTTTTCCATGTTACTAAAATTTTCGGCATTTACTGTGTACATAAAATATTCTTGCACATGTGTCATGGTTTCATATATCTTTTTGGGTCTATCAAAAGGCAATCCCTGTGATTTATTGAAATTGCCTAGATACCAAGTGTCTTGTTGGCATTAGAAGTTAAGAAGGTGTGATTTGCATAGCGAAGTTGAGTTCTGGCTACATCAGAAACTTATCAAGATGGTAACTCCTGTGATTGACTAGATACCAAAGATCTTGTTAATATGGGGAGTAGAGGAAACTTGACACAGTTCGAAGTAGAGTTAAATTTTTACTGCATTAGGGGAAGAACGCCCAAATTCTCATGTTTACACACTTCTTGAAGGCAGGATTGATCGGATAGTGGTGGCACCGTTCGACATTCTAATTATTGCTGTTTTGCAGGTTCAAATGACAAAAACACACACTGGGGCAATTAATTTTTCTAAGTCAAGATAGTTTCCTTCATTAGAATTTTCAAAATTTTACAGAAAGACATTTTGCAAAAGTTCTTTGTTCATACTTCGGCAGGACTGGGTTTTATCCCGCTGACCTCTTATATCACATTGGGACCGGGTTTTATCCCGCCAACCTTGGCAGGACCGGATTTTATCCCGCTGACCGTTCATACTTCATTACGACCGGATTTTATCCCGCCAACCTCGGCAGGACCGGGTTTCATCCCGCTGGCCGCTTATATCACGTTGGGACTGGGTTTTATCCCGCCAACCACGGCAGGACCGGGTTTTATCCCGCTGACCGCTTATATCACATTGGGACCGGGTTTTATCCCGCCAACCTTGGCAGGACCGGGTTTTATCCCGCTGACCGTTCATACTTCGGCAGGACTGGGTTTTATCCCGCTGACCGTTTATATCACGTTGGGATCAGGTTTTATCCCGCCAACCTCGGCAGGACCGGATTTTATCCCGCTGACCGCTTGTATCACATTGGGACCGGGTTTTATCCCGCCACCTCGGCAGGACTGGGTTTTATCCCGCTGACCGTTCATACTTCATTGGGACCGGGTTTTATCCCGCCAACCTCGGCAGGACCGGGTTTCATCCCGCTGGCCGCTTATATCACGTTGGGATCGGGTTTTATCCCGCCAACCTCGGCAGGACCGGGTTTCATCCCGCTGGCCGCTTATATCACGTTGGGATCGGGTTTTATCCCGCCAACCTCGGCAGGACCGGGTTTCATCCCGCTGGCCGCTTATATCACGTTGGGATCGGGTTTTATCCCGCCAACCTCGGCAGGACCGGGTTTCATCCCGCTGGCCGCTTATATCACGTTGGGATCGGGTTTTATCCCGCCAACCTCGGCAGGACCGGGTTTCATCCCGCTGGCCGCTTATATCACGTTGGGACCGGGTTTTATCCCGCCAACCTCAGCAGGACCGAGTTCAATCCCACTGGCCGATTCTTACGGCAGGTTCGGGTGTAATCCTACTGACCGATTATCAAGGCAGGCTCGGGTGCTATCCCACTGACCAATTCTCAAAACATTTCATTTTTCACTGCCACTAGCCGTTGGGTCAGTCCCACTAACGTGCATTTCATTTTTCATTGCCACTAAACATGGGTTAGTCCCACTAGTGTGCATTTTGTTTTCTTTGCCGCTAAACATGGGTCAGTCCTACTAGCGCGCATTTCATTTTCATTGCCGTTAAACATGGGTCAGTCCCACTAACGTGCATTTCATGTTTCATTGCCACTAAACATGGGTTAGTCCCACTAGTGTGCATTTTGTTTTCTTTGCCGCAAAACATGGGTCAGTCCCACTAGCGCGCGTTTCATTTTCATTGCCGTTAAACATAAGTCAGTCCCACCAGTGAGCACTTCATTTTCATTTGCCACTAAACATGGGTTAGTCCCACTAGTATGCATTTCATGTTCATTGCCGCTAAACATGGGTCAGTCCCACTAGCGTGCATTTTATTTTGCACCGCCACCAGCCGTTGGGTCAGTCCCCTCGGCTCAGTCCCGATTTTAAATTTCATTTTTCATGTTGGGGTCAGTCCCGATTTTAAATTTCATGTTAGGGTTAGTTCTCTCGGGTCAGTCCCGATTTTAAATTTCATGTTGGGGTTAGTCCCGTTTTAATTTTCTTGTTCGAGTCAGTCCCGTTTAAATTTCTCGTCTGGGTCAGCCCCATTTTAAAGTTCTCATTAAAGAGGTCAGCCCTCGTTTCAATAGTGACAATCATTCAAGTAGCTGCAGCCGTATAACACAGGTGAGTATTTGGTGTCTACTTCTTTGTCCCAAGTTTTTCCTAAACTCAGACAAAGAGGGGCAAACTGTAGACACCAAATTTTTAAATTTTTACCCTAATTTTAATTTTATTTTTTAGTAATAATTCTTATCTATTATTTTTATTCCATGATTTTAGTTCTTAAACTTTTAACGTTTTGTATAGCATTTCAGTATTTTTAGATTATCATTATCTATTATCTATTATCTTAGTTTTATTTTTGCATTCATTTTTTTTTACTCTTTTAGCTATTTATTTTTTATTGTAAGACTTTTTAGCATAAAATTTGCAAAAAAAAAAGGAGAGAAAATTAGGGAAAAATATGTTTTATTTCTTTTTATTGAAAAAAAAAAGAAAAAAAAAGAAGAAGAAAAAGAGGAAAAAGAGGAAAATTTCAGCTTTTTATTTTTTATCTTTTGGTTACTAATTTGGTATATTTTATTTAAGTTTGTTTAAATTCTCATTTTTGTATTATTAATTAAGTGATTGAAAAAAAAAAGGGAAAACATTCGGTTTTAGCCGCAGCAGAAGAAAATTGCAGCTGCATTTTCTTGGCTATTTCTTTGGCCTTGGTTTGGCTCCGTTCGATGGGGACAGTACAAACCAGTTGGCCTGATCCAAACCATCGGGGATAGGGTTCAGTTTTTGGGTTCCCATATAAAACCAAAGGGATACGGCAAGAAAGGAGGGAGGTTTTTTGACGGCTAAGGTTAGAGAGTAAGGGAGAGAATAGAGAAAAACAGCGGCTGGGGTTTTTGGGAGTGAGGCTGAGAATCTAGTTGGAAAGGCTGAGGGAGAGAAAAACTGGGAAAAAGCCAGAAAGAACGGGAAAGAAAGAGAGATTGAAATCTGAAAAAACAGAAACAGAGGAAACTGGTGACGGTTGAGGAGGGTTTTGAGAGGATGGAATGATGGCTGGGCTTGCGTGAGAGGAAAAAGGAAGAGGCCGAGAGAGATAGAGTGAAAAGGGAGTAAGCAAGAGAGAGCTAGAGGGAAGAAGCCAAGGGTTTCAGCAAGAAAAAGGGGAGTTTCTGGGTAGAGGAAAGCTACAAACTGGGAGAGAAACGAAGCAAAAATCTGACGAAGACGCAAGGAGGAACGTGAACCCAACAAAGCGCAGCCTCCAATCTCAGGCCAAGAAAGATAACCTCCATTCCAGCTTCTAGGTATCTGATAGCCATCGTTCTTTTCCTTCTGTGTTTTGAAATTCTAAATGCTGATTTCAACATCTTCTCCTTTGCTTCCGAAAATGTTGATAAAAATCAAAACTTTGACTTGCTGTTCGCTAAGCTTGTTAGTAGCCATGATAAGTTAGAACCAGATTTGTTAAAGTGAAGCCTGCTTTTGCGTCTTTCGTTGGGTCCCTGTTGAGCCGATATGCATTGGTGTTGTGTCTGATTTAGTTGAAACTAGATGCTCATGGTTGCTGTTTTCTGGCCGTTTCTCCTTTGTTTGGTAGCTTAGTTGAGTTTTGCCGGCTCATGTGGTCGTTTTCTTGCCATTTTCTTGCTGTTTTCTTGTCGTTCGTGCTGCTGCAATTGTGGTAGCTTAGTTGAGCCTTCTTTTGGGTCACCCTGTTGATGGTTAGCTCTTGCTAAAATGGCATGCTTAATTTTCTTTCTTGCCCTATGATTGAGTATGCAATAGACCTGAGTAGCTGGAAGTTGTGAAAATGGCGGACACAAGTTTGCAGAAAGTTTATTTCCGGCTTCGCATGTCTCTCTTTTCCTGATTTTTGTGTTTAAGCATGAGAGTTTTATGGTCAAAAGTGAAGAAAGGCTGGTTGTCTTGATAGCTTTGGTCCAAGTAGTTGTTAATCGGGACATTAGTTTGGGTTTGAATAAGAAAAAAGCTGCAAATTCGCAGCAGGAGGTACGAAGCTGCAGATGAAACTTTCGCTGCATTTTTTTTCTTTTTCCTTTCTTTTCCTTTGCTGTCGGTCAGACCCAATTTGCATGTTCTTGTCCTGGAAATTTTGTTTATCAAATTTGGGGTAGTTGATTGTTTCTTGTCAGAAGGGGTGTTTCATTAAGACGGCATAGTTTTCTTCTTTTCCTCTGTTGATGTTGCCATAGACCCGAAGGGTGCATAGCTGAAAGTTACAGAATTGCATGCAAATGTTTGCTAAAGAAAGCTTCTCCCTACGATTTGCTGATCTCCCTCTCCCTTGTATGTTTAATGTGCCGTCTTAAGAATAAGCTTATGGCTGGATTCTTGTTTGAGATGATCCTTAAAGTTGGCCGCATGAGATTGCTGAAATTTCAAAGCATAGTAAAGAAAGTTGCAGAAATTTTTTTTTAGATTTAACATATTCTTTTCCTATGAATTTTGTATTGAAGTGTTAAAGTGTTATGTCTAAAAGTGGAAAAATGTGTGGTTATCTTCTCACTTTGATTCCTGGTTTAGTTGGTTGGAGCCATTACTTGTGTTAGGATGGATGGGAAATTGTATTTGAGAAACCTAGCATGTTGCAGAGAAAGAAACTAGCCGAAACAAAGAAAGCTTCGTAGCTTTGCATGAAATCCTTTTCAACAATTGCCCTTTTGACCCCTGGATTTTGGTTTAATGCTACCATGGCTGAAAAATTGGAAAAGTGAATCATACATGTCCCTTTAACAGGATATTTCTCTTTGGTATGCCTCAATATGCTTTTGGACAGATTATATGTGAGTTTTAGGAAGAAATTTGAAGTCTAATAATTTTTATAGATTTATAACTTTTTGATTTGGGTTTTTGCAAAAGATTTAGGTAATTCTTTTTGTCATTTAATTTTAGCAAGTGGAACAAGTGGGTTTCGATTCATTTTTGTGTAGTTTAGCATTTGGTTTGGATTGGTTTCATCTTAAGCCTTAATTTTTGATTTATTTCAATTTTACCCTCTTGATGTTTGACCCCTCAAGCTTCTTTAATTGTTTCAATTGGGTTCTTATTTGTTTTAATTTATCAAATCTGAGTTGTTTATTTTATTTGAATGATTTGAGTGGTTCAATTTCCTGTTTATTTTTATTTCATGCGATTATTGTTAATTTAAGTGATGCCTTGACCCTTTTTATTCGTTTTGGAGGGCAAATAAGTAATTTTACTCCATTAGAGCTCCAACTCAAGGGAGGTACACCTTATCCTTTATTTGCACTTTATTTGACCCTATGTGTACTTATGTGATTTATATGTTTAATTGCATGCCTTTTGAATGTTTTCATTTTATTTATTTATTCGCTTTAGTCGTTTTAATTTCATATATTTATTTTTGGGCTTCAATTTTATCATTAGGGAGGCACTCGAATGCCAAAATTGTAATAGTTAGGGATTTAATTGCTTTATTCCTTCTATTTCCTCTTTTAGATTGTAGTAGGCCTTCCCCCCTAAAAATGTAATAGTTAGGGCCTTAATTGCCTTATGTGTTTTCCATGCTTAGGTGCTATGTGTTTAATCGCTTTCTTAGGTTTTGGCATCTAGATATGCATGCTTATGTGTTATGTGAATTACGTGCTCACATGTCTACTTGTTTTAATTATGCACATTACTTATATGTGTGTATGATGGATGCAAATGCACGTAACCGTGGCTAGTCCAATGCTAGTCATGGTTGTCCCCTCGAGCTCTTGCAAGTCCAATGCTTGTGAGAGAGCGTAGATATGGGCTAGTCCAACGCTAGACCCTTAGGAGCCCTTCGCGCGTTAGATCATAATTGTGTGATCACTTCATCTCATGCATATCTTTACTTTTAGAGCCTCTTTCACCATGTTGCATGACATCCCTCCTTATACGTATAGCCCTTGTCCCTAAATTCCCTATATATATACCCCTATGTGTGATACATAATATTAGAACTGCATTTCATTTTAGAATTAGAATTAGAATAGGGCATTTGCTTGATTAGATTAGGGAATACCCCTCGGATATGGGATATGGACGAGTTTGGCTTTTCTAGCCTTAGCACGCTCGTATTCCCTCTATTAAAGGGAAAATTGAGTCACGAACATTAGTCCCCCGTACCCGACATGATGCATTCCCTTAAGACATGTATATTTCTATAATTATTCTTTTCCTTTTCTTAGAGTCTCATATTTTTGCATTATTCGTGACCTCTCCGAAGAGTCACTATTGGGCGTCACAATTAATGTGATTGGCACCATTCAAGCTTTGAAGAGAAATTTTGCCCCCCGATGCCCCCTAGGTCTAGGGTTTGCATTCATGTAGCACATCCAAATGTGATAAATGTTTTGGTTAAGACAAGAAAATCTTTGACTAAATCGCGCAACTAGCCTTGGCTAGGTCAAAGGGGTGCCTTGGATTTTTATCCTTGCCTTCCCCTTCGTCAAATGTGACTCCCGAACCTTTTTCGTTGGTTTACGTGGACTAGGAGTCGTTTAAAAAGGGTTTCTTTCAACCTTTTCCTTTAAAAAATTCGTTTTTAGGTGACTTGGTACACCTTAACTCTATACCAAGTGGTGACTCCAATTTTTATTTCAAAACCCCTTTTTAAACTATATGTTGGGTCAAATCGTCGCATTTTCAAATCCCATTTAGACCCACTTTCTTTGTAAATCAAAAATCATTTTTCAAATCAAAAATTCACTTTTCAAACCATTTATTTATTTATTTTTTCTTATAAAAAATGGGGCGCGACAGCTGGCGACTCCACTGGGGACTTAGAGAGTCCGAGCAAATTTGATTTAGTCAATCTTTTTCTTCTTTTAACCTTTCCATATATCGCATTTGGATGTTTAGGGTTGCATTTTTCCTTTTTAGGGTTTTTTGGCATTTCGCGCGTATCAACTCACTCCCTCACACATTTGCATATGATTGATTTGATGGATGAATGGTTTATTTATGTGATTCCGCGCTTTGCATTGCATTTGGGAGGGGGTATTACCCTAGAGCCTCGCGTTGGTTCTTGATCCCTCCCCTCCAAACGAGCACTAGCATACGTGCATACGCTTTAATTGTTTCACCCCTCATTTATTTTTTCTTTTAGTGGCTTGTCACGCCACTCCACCTTATTAGGATTTTAGGCGACTCACTTGGACGTGTGAGCGCGACACGATGTGTGCGTAGCATGATCCGAGGGGTCACTCAATCTTCCATTTTAAGCTTTGGGTTGATAACCTTTAGCTTTTAGTCGAAGGTTGAGGATTTTTGATAGATTCACTCATGAATGTAGTCGTGACACGATGTGTGCGTAGCAATGTCTGGGGAATCGCTCGAGCCACCGACAAAGAACCTTGGGATTGATGACCATTGGTTTCCAAGTCTGAAGGCTCGGGGACCGAAAACCTATCGAGTCTAGATGCATTAGTGAGCCCCAACCTCATGCATCCATGATAGTTTACCTAGGGTAGAGTCTGTCTTGCCCTATTAGGGACACTATTCACGAGGGGAGGGATCCAACCCCTCTTTTCTTTTTATTGCTTTATCTCTTTATGTTGTTTTGCCACAATGTGTTATGTGTATTTATCTGATTGAACTAACCTTTCTTGGTTTTTGTCTCCATTGCATTCATCGACCCTAGAAAATAAGAGTCTAGGAGCCTACCCTATTTGATATGACATGTTTAAATTCAATGCTTCGCATTTGTAACATGAACACATTTCATTTTAGGCTCACCCTGGCAAATAAAGGGCTCCTTAGGTCATGTTTCATTTCAAATTGCATATTTTGCTGCTTTAATAAACTGGCATCATGCATAAACCATAGAAAGAGAATGCCATTTAGGGGATCCCGTGTTAGGAATAAACCGCCCTGTGTCTCGGATATTTAATCCAAGGAGGCTTGCACGTTTATATTTTTGTACCATCCAAAGGGGTAGGGCACAAGGTAAGGTAGGGTCCGATCCTATCCATGACCCTGGGACGATCTTTGGTACATTAGAATATGAGCGTCTAACAATCATTCTTTGGCCATTTTAACATAGTTGGTAAAATCCCTTGCTTAAAGGACATTAACTTGAAGAAATTTGCAAATAATTCTTCATTACTGAGACAATAAACAAATTGAGGCCAAAATTTGATTTTAGAAGGCTCATAGATTAATGCATCGCAATAAATTTTTGAAACTACCAGTGGGCAGATTGATTTTTAAATAAGTTGTCAATTCTATTCAATCCACTGGACTATTTTATTCACCAATTGCATCCAGTCCATTTTATCAATTTGTTCATTTTTAGGGCAAGCTAGTCGATTTTGAATTCATTTGACAAGTTTACCCATTTTAGGGCAATCTAGTCGATTTTGAATAGATCACCAATTTCATTCAATTCATCTGATTAGTTCTTAGGGCAATCTTATCGATTTTGAATAAATCATCAATTTCGTCCGATCCATTTGACCAATTTGCCTAGTTTTAGGGTAATTCGGTCGATTTTAAATAAATCATCATTTCACTCGATCTGTTTGATCAATTGATTTCATTTGATTAGTTTAATTCATTTTTAGGGTTATCCATTCAATTTTGAATAATTAATCAAATTTCATTCATGCATTTGACCATTTTACCCTTTTTAAGGTGATCCGGTCAGTTTTTAAATAAATCATCAATTTCATCCAACCCAGTCGGCTAATTAGGATTTTAATGTCAAGTTTCAAATTGAGAAACCTAGTTGTTTTAAGAAAATCACCCATTGCATTTATTCGATTTGGATAGATTAGGGTTTCGATCCATGTTAAGAAATTTCAAATTTCTCCAATAACAAGTTCATCAAAGTTAAATCGATTTGTACGAATTCTTGTGCCAACCACAACCATTCATTCATTCAGATTTGTTCTCATTTCTTTTTTGTTGGAGATCTCTCGCTGTTCAATTGGTCCAAAATTTCCAAATTACTTTCCAATCAAATGTCAATAAGTTGATCGGATCCCTCAGGTATGGTATAGTGTCTACCCTAGAGGATTGCATTTTCATGATAGGCCTACCCTGGGCACAAAAAGGGTTCCCCCATAGGACATGCATCCGAATTTTCTTGATATCTACTAACTTCTGCCTTTTTCTTTTCCTTTTCTTTATTCTTATTGGAAAAGCTAAGCCAGGGCTAAAATCTAAAAGCAAGCCATTTCGCATTTTCAGGTAATATTTAAACATAGCTTCTCGTCGAAACCCCATCATAACGCGATCCCGTAGTCGAGCCCAGAGGAGTCGTGTAAACATGAGTTCACAACCGGAACAATCGGATAGGTCTACTACCACCGCTCAACTTGAGACTACAAGTTTAGGGGTTCAGCTAACTGAGATGCTTACTAAGTTAGGTGAGATGGCTACCGAGATGGCGGCCCAAAGGAAATTGATTGACGAGCTAATTAGCAATGGCGTTCAACCCGAGCCCGTACCCGTCAGGCAGCCTGAGCAAGAGCCATTTGTCATACCTTCGACTCAAGTCACCGTTACTCCATCCTTCTTTATTCCACCCGAAGAAACTTTCACTTACGTCACCACAAATTTGCCATACACTTACCCTCCTAATCCTTCATTTTTGCCTACTCAAATGCGAGGTCCACAACCCCACGTCACTTCAAATATACCACACGAGCCACATACCTTTTCTCACACTACTGCTGAGCCATTCCTGCCTGATCATACTATTCAAACCAAGCCAGAAATAGGAGAATCTTCTGCCCCTGTTGATGTGAAGCTGCTCAAGCGCCTTGACCGTTTTGATGAATTTATGAGGAAAAGTCAGGGGTTGAACAAGCAAGGAGTCCTGGATTACGATGAGCTTTGCCTTTTTCCGAATGTACAGTTGCCTGAGGGGTTCAAAACCCCGAAGTTCAACAAGTATGATGGGACGGGTAACCCCAAGACACACCTCCGACTGTTCGCCAACAAATTGGGTAAGCCAACAGATGATGAAAATCTACCTTTAAGGCTATTCCCAGAAAGTCTGGAAGGCGACGCGCTTGATTGGTATTCAAATTTGAAGCCAGATGAGATAAAGACTTGGCTGGACCTGTCCGATGCATTTATAAGGCAATATGAATACAACTGTGAACTAGCACCGACGCGGACCACACTAGAGGGGACAAAGAGGAAGCCATCTGAAGATCATAAAACCTATGCAAAAAGATGGAGGAAAATAGCTGCAAAGGTTGAGCCGCCAATGACTGAAGATGAAATCATTCGCACCTTCATTAAAGCACACGATCCCCCGTATTTTGAGGAAATCTTTCGCATGACTGGATGCTCATTTACTGCTATTGTCAACAAACTTGAAGAATATGATGATTTTGTGAAGGTTGGAAAGATTGTTAACGTGTCGGCTCTGAAATCACAATTGGAAGCAATGCAAAATCAAGGCAGCAATAACAAGAAATTCCCGTTCAAAAAGAGGGAAGAGGAGGTTTCATTTGTCTCGAAACGAGGCCCTTCTTTCCGACCTCGATCCCAACAATATCCCACCTACTCACCCCATTATCCATACCGACCACGCCTTCAACCTATTTACCGTACCACTATTAACCACTCTCGACCTCGACCGAATTACCCAAACACAACCACAACACCATTTCATACTTCTCCACTTAACTTTCAAACTAGACCTCGCCCTCCTTCAACTACCAATTATACCCGAAACCTAGCCCGATTTAGAACTTTTACCAATCTAGGTCGGCCCCTTGATCAATTATATGAACAGCTCAAAGCCGCAGGGAAAATTGGTACAATACCTCCCAAAGTCTATACTAAAGGAGTTCCCCCTGGTTATGACCCCCAATCTTTTTGTGCTTATCATTCTGGAGCTCCTGGACATTCTACTGTCAATTGTTGGGTACTTAAACATAAAATCCAAGACATGATTGAGGTCGGAGACATAATTTTGAAAAGGAGAAATGAACAAGCACCAAGTGTTAGCGAAAACCCTTTTCCTGCACACAAAGACACTATAGGGGACATTATCACTGATGAGGTGTTTGAGCAGCCTGCCAAATACACTGTGGGGGAGAATGAAGTAAATAAAATAGTCTAAAAGCCTGTTGTGCTCCACAGAGCCATCTAAAACTAGATTGCAAATCACATTTCCTCCCGAAAGAAATTTTGGTAAATCTAAGGGGGTTGCCTTTGGTTGTGAACTAAAAGAAATCGTTCGCATTGTTCATCCTTTGCATTTCCGTTTGTAAATAGTTTTGATTCAAATGTCTTTTTCAATGCAAATCTCATATTATGACGTTTTGTCCTTCATTTGAAATTCAATAAACTGTACAGTTATATATACTGTGTTACTTACTCATTCTTTTCAGATGGCAAAATAAAATACATTGACCTTTTGGATATCACCATGTCGGAATTCAATGACTGCAACTTCGATATCTCTCATGAGTTTTGGGATTGCAAATTCAAGACGAGGGCGATAACGAGGAAGAATCTGAGTCTTTGTTAAAGAATCTTGAACAGTATGGAGAGAGATCCAAATCGAACTCAGAAGCAGCAGAAATCATCAATATTGGCACTCGAGTCAACGTCAAGGAAATAAAATTAGCATTCATTCGAATGAAAAGCAGAAAAGATGGTACAATAAGAAGGGCAAACCATGACTACTCATAGAAGGAGATAAAGTCTTGAAATGGGTTTTGTCAATACAAGGAAAGGCTACGGGCAAGTTTGTACTCAATTGGCGGGGCCCTTTATCGTCAAAAAAAGGTATTGTCTGGAGGATAATTCGTTCTCACAGAAAGTGAATAGGATAAATTTTTTTTCCTCAGTCGATCAATTCGGATATGTGTAAGAAATTCTTTATCTGATAAATGAAAATTTCTTTTTAAGGTTAATGCAAAAAAATGGAATGAAAGTCAGGTCCTCTTCTTTTCCCATTAAGACATTTTATCCCTAGTTATCCCTTTTGAACCCGCAAAATGATCATTTCGTTTGGCAGCCCCTGAGAATCGCTAACCCCACACTGGGGCAAATTTAGTTTTGGAAAAAAAAAAGAGAGAGAAAAACCCCACACTGGGGCAAATTCAATTTTTTTGGAGGAAAGCCAAAAGAAAAGGAAATGAACAAAACCTCAGTTAAAAAAAAAAAAAAACTGTGGTAAATTGTAAACATTTCAAAAGATGAATGGAATGACAAAAGAAAATGGGAAAATGAAAGAGAAGAGAATCCCAGTTGAGAATAAACTGGAGCAATTTTAGTTGATATAAAAGATGCGATCTCAGGTGATTTGAACACTTATAAAATCTGCTTTCAAGCCTCAACCTTTCCTTAGCACCTCGCCTGACTACATTACAAAAAACTGAAAGTCCTGACTTCCATTTTTTGCATCACCTCTTTTAAAGAAATTTTTTAATCACATGGCAAATGATGTCAATACATCTTCACCCATTTTACAAGGGAAGGATTGTCGCACTGATGCCATCATTTCTTAAAACACATTTCTGAGATTGATAAAGGCTTTTGCGAAGATCGGTTCATTAGTGAAAGTCTGAAAGGGTACCTTTGAAAGGGAAAAGAAAGAAAAGTGAAAAGAAAGGGAAAAAGAAAAAAAAAGAAGAAAAATGAAAATAAGAAGAAGAAGATAAAAAGATGGGGGGTAACCTTAGTGAAAACCCGAAAGGGCGCTAAGGCAGGGTTTTATAAGAAAAGGTGAGCTCGGAATGGAATAGCTAGGGACTCAATTCATTGGAATTTCTATTCACCTGTGGTTCGATCGCCAACATTGAATTCCGGAAGGACGATATCCAAAGGGCGCATGTGATAATTTGCCTGAAATCACAGTGTTTTGTTTCATCCAACATAAACTGTTGAGTTCACTGGTTCATTTTCCTAAAATCAATTTTTGTGCTTGTTTTCCATGTTACTAAAATTTTCGGCATTTACTGTGTACATAAAATATTCTTGCACATGTGTCATGGTTTCATATATCTTTTTGGGTCTATCAAAAGGCAATCCCTGTGATTTATTGAAATTGCCTAGATACCAAGTGTCTTGTTGGCATTAGAAGTTAAGAAGGTGTGATTTACAGAGCGAAGTTGAGTTCTGGCTACATCGGAAACTTATCAAGATGGCAACTCCTGTGATTGACTAGATACCAAAGATCTTGTTAATATGGGGAGTAGAGGAAACTTGACACAGTTCGAAGTAGAGTTAAATTTTTACTGCATTAGGGGAAGAACGCCCAAATGCTCATGTTTACACACTTCTTGAAGGCAGGATTGATCGGATAGTGGTGACACCGTTCGACATTCTAATTATTGCTGTTTTACAGGTTCAAATGACAAAAACACAAACTGGGGCAATTAATTTTTCTAAGTCAAAATAGTTTCCTTCATTAGAATTTTCAAAATTTTACAAAAAGACATTTTGCAAAAGTTCTTTGTTCATACTTCGGCAGGACTGGGTTTTATCCCGCTGACCTCTTATATCACATTGGGACCGGGTTTTATCCCGCTGACCGTTCATACTTCATTGCGACCGGGTTTTATCCCGCCAACCTCGGCAGGACCGGGTTTCATCCCGCTGGCCGCTTATATCACGTTGGGACCGGATTTTATCCCGCCAACCTCGGCAGGACCGGGTTTTATCCCGCTGACCGCTTATATCACATTGGGACCGGGTTTTATCCCGCCAACCTTGGCAGGACCGGGTTTTATCCCGCTGACCGTTCATATTTCATTACGACCGGGTTTTATCCCGCCAACCTCGGCAGGACCGGGTTTCATCCCGCTGGCCGCTTATATCACGTTGGGAGAGGACCGGGTTTTATCCCGCTGACCGTTTATATCACATTGGGACCGGATTTTATCCCGCCAACCTTGGCAGAACCGGGTTTTATCCCGCTGACCGTTCATATTTCATTACGACCGGGTTTTATCCCGCCAACCTCGGCAGGACCGGGTTTCATCCCGCTGACCGCTTATATCACATTGGGACCGGGTTTTATCCCGCTGACCGTTCATACTTCGGCAGGACCGGGTTTTATCCCGCTGACCGTTTATATCACGTTGGGATCGGGTTTTATCCCGCCAACCTCGGCAGGACCGGGTTTTATCCCGCTGACCGCTTGTATCACATTGGGACCGGGTTTTATCCCGCCAACCTCGGCAGGATTGGGTTTTATCCCGCTGACCGTTCATACTTCATTGGGACCGGGTTTTATCCCGCCAACCTCGGCAGGACCGGGTTTCATCCCGCTGGCCGCTTATATCACGTTGGGACCGGATTTTATCCCGCCAACCTCGGCAGGACCGGGTTTTATCCCGCTGACCGCTTATATCACATTGGGACCGGGTTTTATCCCGCTGACCGTTCATACTTCGGCAGGACCGGGTTTTATCCCGCTGACCGTTTATATCACGTTGGGATTGGGTTTTATCCCGCCAACCTCGGCAGGACCGGGTTTTATCCCGCTGACCGCTTATATCACGTTGGGACCGGGTTTTATCCCGCCAACCTCGGCAGGACCGAGTTCAATCCCACTGGCCGATTCTTACGGCAGGTTCGGGTGTAATCCTACTGACCGATTATCAAGGCAGACTCGGGTGCTATCCCACTGACCAATTCTCAAAACATTTCATTTTTCACTGCCACTAGCCGTTGGGTCAGTCCCACTAACGTGCATTTCATTTTTCATTGCCACTAAACATGGGTTAGTCCCACTAGTGTGCATTTTGTTTTCTTTGCCGCTAAACATGGGTCAGTCCTACTAGCGCGCATTTCATTTTCATTGCCGTTAAACATGGGTCAGTCCCACTAACGTTCATTTCATGTTTCATTGCCACTAAACATGGGTTAGTCCCACTAGTGTGCATTTTGTTTTCTTTGCCGCTAAACATGGGTCAGTCCCACTAGCGCGCGTTTCATTTTCATTGCCGTTAAACATAAGTCAGTCCCACCAATGAGCACTTCATTTTCATTTGCCACTAAACATGGATTAGTCCCACTAGTGTGCATTTCATGTTCATTCCCGCTAAACATGGTTCAGTCCCACTAGCGTGCATTTTATTTTGCACCGCCACCAGCCGTTGGGTCAGTCCCCTCGGGTCAGTCCCGATTTTAAATTTCATTTTTCATGTTGGGGTCAGTCCCGATTTTAAATTTCATGTTAGGGTCAGTCCTCTCGGGTCAGTCCCGATTTTAAATTTCATGTTGGGGTTAGTCCCGTTTTAATTTTCTTGTTCGAGTCAGTCCCGTTTAAATTTCTCGTCTGGGTCAGCCCCATTTTAAAGTTCTCATTAAAGAGGTCAGCCCTCGTTTCAATAGTGACAATCATTCGAGTAGCTGCAGCCGTATAACACAGGTGAGTATTTGGTGTCTACTTTTTTGTCCCAAGTTTTTTCAAAACTCAGACAAAGAGGGGCAAACTGTAGACACCAAATTTTTAAATTTTTACCCTAATTTTAATTTTATTTTTTAGTAATAATTCTTATCTATTATTTTTATTCCATGATTTTAGTTCTTAAACTTTTAACGTTTTGTATAGCATTTCAGTATTTTTAGATTATCATTATCTATTATCTATTATCTTAGTTTTATTTTTGCATTCATTTTTTTTTACTCTTTTAGCTATTTATTTTTTATTGTAAGACTTTTTAGGATAAAATTTGCAAAAAAAAAAAAGAGAGAAAATTAGGGAAAAATATGTTTTATTTCTTTTTATTGAAAAAAAAAGAGAAAAAAAAAGAAGAAGAAAAAGAGGAAAAAGAGGAAAATTTTAGCTTTTTATTTTTTATCTTTTGGTTACTAATTTGGTATATTTTATTTAAGTTTGTTTAAATTGTCATTTTTGTATTATTAATTAAGTGATTGAAAAAAAAAAAGGGAAAACATTCGGTTTTAGCCGCAGCAGAAGAAAATTGCAGCTGCATTTTCTCGGCTATTTCTTTGGCCTTGGTTTGGCTCCGTTCGATGGGGACAGTACAAACCAGTTGGCCTGATCCAAACCATCGGGGATAGGGTTCAGTTTTTGGGTTCCCATATAAAACCAAAGGGATACGGCAAGAAAGGAGGGAGGTTTTTTGACGGCTAAGGTTAGAGAGTAAGGGAGAGAATAGAGAAAAACAGCGGCTGGGGTTTTTGGGAGTGAGGCTGAGAATCTAGTTGGAAAGGCTGAGGGAGAGAAAAACTGGGAAAAAGCCAGAAAGAACGGGAAAGAAAGAGAGATTGAAATCTGAAAAAACAGAAACAGAGGAAACTGGTGACGGTTGAGGAGGGTTTTGAGAGGATAGAATGATGGTTGGGCTTGCGTGAGAGGAAAAAGGAAGAGGCCGAGAGAGATAGAGTGAAAAGGGAGTAAGCAAGAGAGAGCTAGAGGGAAGAAGCCAAGGGTTTCAGCAAGAAAAAGGGGAGTTTCTGGGTAGAGGAAAGTTACAAACTGGGAGAGAAACGAAGCAAAAATCTGACGAAGACGCAAGGAGGAACGTGAACCCAACAAAGCGCAGCCTCCAATCTCAGGCCAAGAAAGATAACCTCCATTCCAGCTTCTAGGTATCTGATAGCCATCGTTCTTTTCCTTCTGTGTTTTGAAATTCTAAATGCTGATTTCAACATCTTCTCCTTTGCTTCCGAAAATGTTGATAAAAATCAAAACTTTGACTTGCTGTTCGCTAAGCTTGTTAGTAGCCATGATAAGTTAGAACCAGATTTGTTAAAGTGAAGCCTGCTTTTGCGTCTTTCGTTGGGTCCCTGTTGAGCCGATATGCATTGGTGTTGTGTCTGATTTAGTTGAAACTAGATGCTCATGGTTGCTGTTTTCTGGCCGTTTCTCCTTTGTTTGGTAGCTTAGTTGAGTTTTGCCGGCTCATGTGGTCGTTTTCTTGCCATTTTCTTGCTGTTTTCTTGTCGTTCGTGCTGCTGCAATTGTGGTAGCTTAGTTGAGCCTTCTTTTGGGTCACCCTGTTGATGGTTAGCTCTTGCTAAAATGGCATGCTTAATTTTCTTTGTTGCCCTATGATTGAGTATGCAATAGACCTGAGTAGCTGGAAGTTGTGAAAATGGCGGACACAAGTTTGCAGAAAGTTTATTTCCGGCTTCGCATGTCTCTCTTTTCCTGATTTTTGTGTTTAAGCATGAGAGTTTTATGGTCAAAAGTGAAGAAAGGCTGGTTGTCTTGATAGCTTTGGTCCAAGTAGTTGTTAATCGGGACATTAGTTTGGGTTTGAATAAGAAAAAAGCTGCAAATTCGCAGCAGGAGGTACGAAGCTGCAGATGAAACTTTCGCTGCATTTTTTTTCTTTTTCCTTTCTTTTCCTTTGCTGTCGGTCAGACCCAATTTGCATGTTCTTGTCCTGGAAATTTTGTTTATCAAATTTGGGGTAGTTGATTGTTTCTTGTCAGAAGGGGTGTTTCATTAAGACGGCATAGTTTTCTTCTTTTCCTCTGTTGATGTTGCCATAGACCCGAAGGGTGCATAGCTGAAAGTTACAGAATTGCATGCAAATGTTTGCTAAAGAAAGCTTCTCCCTACGATTTGCTGATCTCCCTCTCCCTTGTATGTTTAATGTGCCGTCTTAAGAATAAGCTTATGGCTGGATTCTTGTTTGAGATGATCCTTAAAGTTGGCCGCATGAGATTGCTGAAATTTCAAAGCATAGTAAAGAAAGTTGCAGAAATTTTTTTTTAGATTTAACATATTCTTTTCCTATGAATTTTGTATTGAAGTGTTAAAGTGTTATGTCTAAAAGTGGAAAAATGTGTGGTTATCTTCTCACTTTGATTCCTGGTTTAGTTGGTTGGAGCCATTACTTGTGTTAGGATGGATGGGAAATTGTATTTGAGAAACCTAGCATGTTGCAGAGAAAGAAACTAGCCGAAACAAAGAAAGCTTCGTAGCTTTGCATGAAATCCTTTTCAACAATTGCCCTTTTGACCCCTGGATTTTGGTTTAATGCTACCATGGCTGAAAAATTGGAAAAGTGAATCATACATGTCCCTTTAACAGGATATTTCTCTTTGGTATGCCTCAATATGCTTTTGGACAGATTATATGTGAGTTTTAGGAAGAAATTTGAAGTCTAATAATTTTTATAGATTTATAACTTTTTGATTTGGGTTTTTGCAAAAGATTTAGGTAATTCTTTTTGTCATTTAATTTTAGCAAGTGGAACAAGTGGGTTTCGATTCATTTTTGTGTAGTTTAGCATTTGGTTTGGATTGGTTTCATCTTAAGCCTTAATTTTTGAATTATTTCGATTTTACCCTCTTGATGTTTGACCCCTCAAGCTTCTTTAATTGTTTCAATTGGGTTCTTATTTGTTTTAATTTATCAAATCTGAGTTGTTTATTTTATTTGAATGATTTGAGTGGTTCAATTTCCTGTTTATTTTTATTTCATGTGATTATTGTTAATTTAAGTGATGCCTTGACCCTTTTTATTCGTTTTGGAGGGCAAATAAGTAATTTTACTCCATTAGAGCTCCAACTCAATGGAGGTACACCTTATCCTTTATTTGCACTTTATTTGACCCTATGTGTACTTATGTGATTTATGTGTTTAATTGCATGCCTTTTGAATGTTTTCATTTTATTTATTTATTCGCTTTAGTCGTTTTAATTTCATATATTTATTTTTGGGCTTCAATTTTATCATTAGGGAGGCACTCGAATGCCAAAATTGTAATAGTTAGGGATTTAATTGCTTTATTCCTTCTATTTCCTCTTTTAGATTGTAGTAGGCCTTCCCCCCTAAAAATGTAATAGTTAGGGCCTTAATTGCCTTATGTGTTTTGCATGCTTAGGTGCTATGTGTTTAATCGCTTTCTTAGGTTTTGGCATCTAGATATGCATGCTTATGTGTTATGTGAATTACGTGCTCACATGTCTACTTGTTTTAATTATGAACATTACTTATATGTGTGTATGATGGATGCAAATGCACGTAACCGTGGCTAGTCCAATGCTAGTCATGGTTGTCCCCTCGAGCTCTTGCAAGTCCAATGCTTGTGAGAGAGCGTAGATATGGGCTAGTCCAACGCTAGACCCTTAGGAGCCCTTTGCGCGTTAGATCATAATTGTGTGATCACTTCATCTCATGCATATCTTTACTTTTAGGGCCTCTTTCACCATGTTGCATGACATCCCTCCTTATACGTATAGCCCTTGTCCCTAAATTCCCTATATATATACCCCTATGTGTGATACATAATATTAGAACTGCATTTCATTTTAAAATTAGAATTAGGATAGGGCATTTGCTTGATTAGATTAGGGAATACCCCTCGGATATGGGATATGGACGAGTTTGGCTTTCCTAGCCTTAGCACGCTCGTATTCCCTCTATTAAAGGGAAAATTGAATCACAAACATTAGTCCCCCGTGCCTGACATGATGCATTCCCTTAAGACATGTATATTTCTATAATTATTCTTTTCCTTTTCTTAGAGTCTCATATTTTTGCATTATTCGTGACCTCTCCGAAGAGTCACTATTGGGCGTCACAATTAATGTGATTGGCACCATTCAAGCTTTGAAGAGAAATTTTGCCCCCCGATGCCCCCTAGGTCTAGGGTTTGCATTCATGTAGCACATCCAAATGTGATAAATGTTTTGGTTAAGACAAGAAAATCTTTGACTAAATCGCGCAACTAGCCTTGGCTAGGTCGAAGAGGTGCCTTGGATTTTTATCCTTGCCTTCCCCTTCGTCAAATGTGACTCCCGAACCTTTTTCGTTGGTTTACGTGGACTAGGAGTCGTTTAAAAAGGGTTTCTTTCAACCTTTTCCTTTAAAAAATTCGTTTTTAGGTGACTTGGTACACCTTAACTCTATACCAAGTGGCGACTCCAATTTTTATTTCAAAAACCCTTTTTAAACTATATGTTGGGTCAAATCGTCGTATTTTCAAATCCCATTTAGACCCACTTTCTTTGTAAATCAAAAATCATTTTTCAAATCAAAAATTCACTTTTCAAACCATTTATTTATTTATTTTTTCTTATAAAAAATGGGGCGCGACAAGTGTTTTTTGCTAACAAAAGTTCTCTATTAATGTCTTATATGATTTTTGTTTTCTTGCTTATTTTTAACTAGTTTTCTTGTCTTATCTCAAAGGGAAAATGGCCATTTTCGTCCTTAAACTTTTTTCTCCGTCGATTTAGTTCCTAACTTTTATTTTTGGCCAATTTAATACATGAACATAATTTTTGGGTCTAATTAAGGCCTTCTACAGCGGCACCACCATCTAAAAGCAATTTGGCTCCTAATTTAACGTCAATCAAGGACATTTTGGGAACTTCAGGTATGAATTGTAATCAAACTGAGTAAATTAAAAAAAATTATTAGTATTTGGGGTATTTTTAAATTTAAAACTTTTTGAAGGAATTTTAAAAATTTTTAATAAACTTCTTAATCTTTCCTCTACCTTTCCCCTCCTTGCCGCTGCTGCCACCGCCTCCCTTTCCTTCCTTTCCTTTCTCTGTCGACTAATTTCCATTGTCACTCCCTTTCCCATTTACCCACCAAAGATGTGATGTCTAAGGAGATCAAGTACTTTCATCTAATATCAAGTGGGTGCACAGTTCAAGTGAGCCACGATCACCCTGCATAGCAGTTGGTGTTGGGGCCAACCCGACATCTTGACTGGAAGCTGCTACTACTTTTGTTGGCCGTCTTTCCCAGCCGACTGGCCTATGGTTGTGGGGTTGTTCCATCTTAGTCTTTCATTGCTTGCATGCTACAGAGGCATCAATAGAAGCAAGACAACAAGAAGTTCCCACAATGCCGAGCCAAAATTCCTAAGCTGGTGCCAGACACTTTTGAAGTTTTAAGGCTCAA
Source organism: Coffea arabica (assembly GCF_036785885.1). NCBI lineage: Eukaryota > Viridiplantae > Streptophyta > Magnoliopsida > Gentianales > Rubiaceae > Coffea > Coffea arabica. The sequence continues at coordinate 16,194,512 of NC_092318.1, read as the reverse complement.
ATATGTCAAAATTAGGTCAGGGAAAGAGAAAGTGACGCTGCCATGGCTGCAACACCGGTTGCAACATGATGTGAGGAAAACATTGAAAGTTTAAACAGACAGAGGACCCAACCCCAGAAAGAGGGATGGATCTTCTCAAACCCCTCCTCTCCCTGTCCCCTCCCCCTCACATTTGCCATCTGGGTTGCCCAGCCAAGATACGGGTCAGACTTGCCTCAAACACACTGACCCATTTGCTCTACAAGTTAAATCATCACAGCCCTCTTGTTGCCTTAGAAGCAGATGAAGAAGAAGTACAAGGGTCAATCATGTCAAGAAGAAGCAAGATGTTAGAGATCATTAAGGTTCTGTTTGGTTCGCCGGAAAGTCACATGGGAGTATTAAAGTCATTAGCTGAGAAAAGAACTGTTCCACGAAGGAGAAGGTGGGTGGTTGGTGGTGGAGGTTGGTAGTGGAGAGGAGATAATTCAAAGTTCCCAAAATGCCCTCGTTTAATGTTAAATTAGGAGCTAACTTACTTTTAGGTGGTGGCGCCGCCATAAAAGGCCTTAATTGGATCCGAAAATTAAATTCATGTATTAAATTGGCCAAAAAAAAATTTAGGGACTAAATCGACGAAAAAAAAGTTTAGAAATGAAATTGGCCATTTTTGTGACGACTCGAAAATTTGCTAATATTTTCCTCTTATTTTGAATAAATTATTTTATAATTCCTTTACTACTAATTTTATTCCCTCAATAGTTGTAATACATAATAAAATTGGAAGTTTTACTTGCACTTTTATAGTTAGACAAATTAGGGTTTTTATGCATTTTGGTAGTGTGATCACTTGGTGAGGTGTGTGTACTAAATTTGGTGGATAAGAATGAGTATTAGGTAAGAAAAAGTGTGTGATTAGAAATGTTAATAATAAGTGAGTGAATCACAAGTGAAAACACAAGTACAAGAGAGTTAAGGAAAATAGGCTTGAACCGACGTGCACTGTTTGTTACCGGTGGAATACCCCATTTGACCACTACTTTCTTATCCTAATCTTCTTATTTTTCTTTCATTTATCCTTCCCTAATAATTATCCTAGTGTGGCCGAAATTTTTGACCAAAGAAAAGGGATAGACTAAGACTTGATTAAGACTAAGCTATCATTTCTTCTCTTATTGACAATGACAAGCCACAAAATTTGACTAAGACTTGATTAAAACTAAGCTATCATTCCATCACCGTTTTCCCTCCATTTCTTCCTTGTCTTGGCCGAATTTTACAAGGAGAAAAAGAGAGATATCTTGGTCAATAAATGGACATTATTTCTTGCCTTCACAAGTGTCAATCAACTACCTCACTTTTGACCAAGACTTCTTTGGTCTTTATCTTGAAATTTTGGACTAAAAATCCACTCATTATTTGCTCCTCTTGGCCGAACATCCTCTCAAGAGAAGGAAGAGAGAAAACTCCATTTCCAACACAAAAATTTTGCTTGATCTTTGAGTTTTATCTCAACCTTGCAAATCAATCCATAAAAACTGATTTTGAAGTAGGAGGAGGAACTTTGGTGGAGAGTTTTTGGAGGAAGAAGCTTTTGGTGGAGTACTTGGGGAAGAATGCTCTTGAGTTGCTTGTTATCTTGGGATTTTGAGGTAAAATTTCTAGAAAGCATCTCTTTTTACTTGTTTCTTGAGATTTATGCAAGATGTGTCATGATTGAAGTTGAAGGAAGCATGTTTATGGTAACTTCATGGTTTTGCAAGGGTTTGGTGAAGTTGTTGCTAGGGTTTAGTTAATTTCCAGCTTAGATATATGTTGGTTATAGCTAGTTTTGTGGCTAAAATAAATACTCTATGTATCCTATATCTTGTGAACTTGATTGGGCTGTCTTGTGGTAAAAGTGTAGCCTTGAATTGGCTGGAAAAATCAGTAAAAACAAAGGAGGTGCTGCTGAAATTTTTGTCCGCAGGAACCCTTGGGCAGCCTTAGGAAATATTCTATATCTTGTTATAGAAAAATCAGAAATAAGTTTTGTTTACTGCGTTTGAAACTAGAATCAGATTACTATCAACCATGAAAATTTCAGCCTTTTTCTCAATTCCTATGAATATCTATGATTTTTCAAAGTTGACTGAAATTGCATACCTATTCTATCTTTTACTGGATGAAGTAGCAATTTGGACTGCGAATTTCTCCATGGTTTCGATTGAATCAGCTTTTGATCAAAAAATGAAAGTTGTAGGGACTTGAGTTAACTCTCTACCTAGAAAATTTTAGTTCAATCGGAGCACTGTATCTTATCAAAATGACTAAAATACCCCTGACTGCCCAAATGCCATGTTTAACCAACAGCTTTCTGTTTCTCTGAGATTTCAATTTTTGACCCTAAAGATGCGAGAACTGGATGTTGATTCTTCATAGGAAATGTAGGTATATGTCTTAGCTTTGAAACGTCATAAAATTTACTTCGTTCCGATATACATAGCTGCAGTTATGACTAAAACGCCAAAGGATGGCAAATCTACCACTTATAATTTCTTCTTAAACTGGTTTTCAGCTTTGATTGTGATGGTTTCATTGCTAGAATTAACTTGTATTTGGATGATATTGAGCCTAGTTGAAGAGCTATTTTGTTAAGCTTGCTTATGTGTTGAATTTGGGTTGAGTTGAGGAAAAACATGAAGCCATAAGTGGCTGGAAAATGGATAAATACAAAGGGCATGTTGCCCAAATTTTCACTCGAGGGTTAGGCATACGTACGCGCGACTTGAGCGAAGATTTGAGGTCGAATTGGACTTGGATCATCTATGGTATTCGAGTTTTCTCTAGTTAAGTTATATAAGCTGGAATATTGCCGGAACTTGTACCCTTGAAAAGTGAAAGTAGCGACCCTTTCAAAATACAATTTTCCCGGTCTTTGATACCAAGTGCGACTTCCAAAGTCTAAATCACTTCTTGATCAAAACTAGACGAGCGAGCATGAATTTTCCAGAGTTTGATAAGTAATTTTCTTGAAGCGAAACTCCTATGTTTTGAATCCTAGTTGATTTTAAACTCTTGAATAATATTTTATCGCAGATTTGGACTCCATCCAAGGAGTTGAACCTGAGCGTGACCTTGAAAAGCACTAGACCTTTGGTGAGTGCTTCCAAGTGCATGTTTGTATTTGATACTTGCTTTTACATGTTTTATTAATATGCTTGGATAATATTTGACTTGTTTGGACGGACAAGGGTGTACTTTATCGCACTTGTCCTAAACGTGACTTGTTGCTATGCCTTGATGGCACTTGACTTGATATTCTTGTATGATGTACTTGTCTATGCGTGAGCACTCTCTGGAATTCCAGAAACCTGCGCCTAGTTAATCGAGTCGAGCCGACAAGGGTCTGGTCGATTAGATAACGAACTCTGGGTCTCTTGTTTTGTCGAGTGAAGTGATACCACCTCGACTAATCGGTATACTCAAGTATTACCACGCGTGTTTCTCGTGGTGTTCGGGCCCGGTAAGGGGGTTAAATGGTGGATGGATTGGCGTCAAGCGTGGCTTCACTGGACTGGTTACTTTACTTGAATGTTGACGAAGAGTCAACTACTACTTGATCAAGCTATGGTGGAGCTATTTTGAAATAGCAGCGATATCATTTCACTTGACATGTTAAATAACCAGTGCTTGGCTTTACAAAACTTTAATACTCATTTTCTTGACTTTATGTGCTCGCTATTTTGATACATGTGATTTTAAATCATGGTCAACTTGCTATTTGGGTCTGCATAAAGTTTTGGAGCCTTACTGAGCTTTACCTCATTCTATGAGATTTGTTTTCCTTACAGGGGATACGAGCAAGGGCGTGGGGACTGGTACAGGCTAGCAAAGTCTAGTTTTTGAATTTTTGCGATTGTACTCATGCTAGTGCTTGACTAGGGTTGGATGTATTTGGATTTTGGAATATTTTGACATATTTGGCCATGTATGAGCCTTGGAGTTGGATTTAAGTATTAATGTATATTTTAAACTTGGAAATTGTTGTTTTATTTCCTTTCTATGGTTGTAAGTTGTTTTCTTTAAGTGAGTGAGTGAGTCCTGACGAGAGTTGGCAGGCGGTCCGCTAAACTCTAGGGTCTGCCCTAAGGGGAGATAGGGTCATCACAATTTTCCCTATCTCAAAATTTGTTTCCTGAATTACCCTTTGATAAAAAGTCCCTCACCTACAGCCTTGTTTTAACTGATTAATATATAACAATTTGATAAAAAGTAGGGATAATTCCCGCCCAAACAAAGATTTTCTTAGTCACTGCTTTTATCAATAAGCTTATATCTAAATTATTTTTTAATTATTTACTAGCATATTCAATCTTTAAAAGTTTCATTTCCCCATTTTGATCAAATGATCTTCCAGAATTAATCTATAATTTGGTATAAACGTATTTAAACAAAAGCAGATGAAATTTTAGACAAGTTTTAGATATTGGATTATAATGAATTAATGCAACATCAAATCATGGATATCATGGGGCAAAATAACTTATGATGAAAATTTTCATCAACTAAAATACTTACTAGATTGATGACTTTCGTACAATTTATTGAAAACTTGAAGTCTCTGGAGACTATATGCTAATTTGACTATTGTTCTAAGCTAATATGATACAATTTCAAAGAGGTAGAAAGAAGAAACAAAAGATGATTTTCAATTCTAATAATCCAAAAGTAGTTTGGATTATTACTTGAGAATTGAGAGAGGCCATAGAGTCTTGGATAGATGTTTACTTCACTACTTAGGACTTGTTGCTCTTCTTGGCTTCAAGATCCTTTTATAGAAAATAGGATCTCTTGTTTCTTATTGCTACTTGATAGCTATTTGATGCTAGCTAACTCATTACTCCACTTTGAAAAGATATCCAATGTTTGTTAGCACTGGTTGACTCATACTGATAGGGTATCCGATGAACTTCTTTCTCTGCCATCGGTTAAACGGTTGATTGAGACTTTTTTGATGCCTTAGCCGTCCTGTCCAACTGATTGCTTTGAGACGTGACATTTGGCTTATGGCTTTGTTGGCCGACAAATTGATTTTCACATCATTACCTTTTTGTAGGCTTCTATCATATTTTCTAAATTATACATTCTTTCGTTAACCATGATGGTTTTTAATCCCTCTTTCTTATTTGTTTCATTCATGTATGGGTCTTGGGTTTCCTAACAAATTTCTCTTATATGAGATTCTACCAATTCTTCTAATTAAGTTCTTTGTAAAAATTGTATGTTAGGAAATTTCCATCTGTTGTATATCTTTTGATAATCATCTTCTAATGCTATTAGTGGCCAGTGTGATCGGGTTTCATTTTCCTTGAGTTTGTTATATGCAATTTGCCTTGCTATCCAATGACCAATTTGTTCTTTTGTTGTGAGATTTTTCACTCCCACTAATAGTTTGCAAAGGTATCATTGGTTTGACTCGTTGTTCATCTAGAATAATATGGTGTTGCACCGATTGACATACTTCCTGGATGAATTCTAGTCCTTTGCTAAATATGGTGGCTTCTATATATCTATACTGATCTTGACTAAAAAAGAATTTACTACATATGCTAAGTTTCTACCAAATTGATCTGGATTAAAAAAGATTAGTGAATGAACAAAGCCATAATCCATGAGCTTTGGAGGAGTAAGAGTTATAGTGTGTTCTTCTATGTTTAGCTCTAGTGGTTGATAGACATCCAGATAGATAGAAACCTTACAAATGCTCTATTTCCACTTGCAATTTTGTCTTTCTGGAGGAAGTATTCTATAAAAAGGATCAATTCCAGGACAAGCACTTTGAAATCAGTAGTGTGTATCCCATGTGAATAACATACTAGTTGGATAGAATTTGGATTTTGGGATATTTTGCAAGAATTCCTAGACAGTGATCATCCGATTATTCTCACTATTTTGGGAGGATTTTCTAATGATAATTTTTTCGAATATCTATAGGAAGTGCTGCCAAACTTTTTTGTCTGAAAAAGAAAATATATAGTTTTGATTTTTTCTATTCCCTCCTGTACAAGAGGTGGTATCACTGGAAATTTTTCTTTCTTTCTGCAAAATCATGACAAATAAAGTGAGCAACTTCTTTGCATAAATATTCTACTAAACTATTGTCCTTTCCCTTGAGATGCTCAAATGTTAGCCGATAACCATTTCCTGTTATTGTGTTTACAAAATTTTACCATTTTTTACTAATTAATGTTTTCTCACTTGCTTTATTATAAAATTTAACTATTGCTTCACAGTCAGTTTAGACTGTAAACGGTTTATTTAGGAACAATCTAAAAGTATTCAAGGCATTAATTACTCCTAAAATTTTATAACCCAAACTAGCTAATTCTGATTCTTCATATAATTTGGATGCATATCTATAGATCTTTTCCTCATTTTTATTACTATATTTATTAGGTTTGGCTAGCAATATGGCTTCCCGGCCTAATTCACTTGCATCTATTTCTATTAGTATATAATTATTTTAAGGGCAAATCTAATTCTAGTAAATCCATACAATTTTTTAATCTTCCTAACTGTGACGCCCCCACTGTGACGACCCCACTTCCCCCTAAGGCGAACCAAAGGGTTGGCGGGCCGTCTGCCCAACTCTCGCCAGGACTCACGCAAGCATTCTAACCCAAATATTTTCGAAGATTAACCTAATCTATTACAAAACAGTTCTCCCGAAGAAGGCCGTCACTACAACCACATTAACTTCAGAGATAATAGTAATTTATCGTAGCCAATCGACGGCTTCTAAAAATCTCACGCGTTACTAACTGCGCAATAGAATCGGACCGCCTGGCTAAGAAAAAAAAATTCATACAACCAAATACAACAATCAAGCCAAGCATCCAAATTAAGTTTTACACATTTTCTAGCTTCAAGTGACAATCCAACATAAAAAGTACATTATCCAAAATAACGCATTACAACCCACAAATGTAGTCATAGTATTCATATACATTCCAAAAAGAAAACATGAGCAAGTTTCAAAGCTTTCAACTTCCAGAACCTGTTAAGGAAAACAAATAAACGTGGGGTGAGCTAAAGCTCAGTGGTGCCCCAAAACATGCAGTCACGTAAATCAAACAGTGAGTAATAACTTAACCAAATTGAACAGTTAGGAAAGCGTATAACAGCACAAGGTAGGATACAGGGGCCCTCAGGAGCCAATTTCCTCGCTTGATCACCATTCATCGTAGTTGACCCTCCGTCAACTCTCACTACTTATGATCCATGTAGAGTGTCTCATTTTGTTACCTAACCCGTCACCATTCATACCCCTGTCCCGGGCCCGAACGCCGACTAAGGAAGCAGTATACTCGAGATATACCCTTAGAAAATTGGGAGCAGTATACTTGAGTATACCCTCAGGAAATTGGTCGAGGGATTCACCCAGCGACATTTCCGTAGTTGGATTCAGGAGTCGAGGGATTCACCCAACGATGCAACTACATTTTGATTCACGGATTCATGAGAAAAAATGTTTCACGCAAGTTACCACTCGAACGGCTAGTGCGATAAAGTACACACTGCTCACTTCGATGGATCTAAACTAGTTTTGCAATTTATCACATATTGAGTCAAGAAAGCACTTTAACCAAGTAAGCATAGAACAAGCAGGGAATCAAAATCTGCGTCCTTGCTAAACCCTAAAATACCAAATTTTAACTATAAGTGGGCTATACTAGCTCTAGGATTACATAGGAAAAATTAGTTTTGATTAGCTTGATCAAAATTGCTCGAGTTCACAGGGTCGAAACGACTTTCACCATTTCGATCCCATTTCGAAATCCCATTATGGTTCAAATTTGCCAGCAAATCAAAATCACAATTTAATAGAAAATCCCTAGGGCTTCGTTAATCATTAGCCCTGGGTTTTCAATAGATTCACTTCTGATCAAAATGGAATAAATGACCAAGGCTTCGTCAATCATTAGCTCTTGGTTTTGGCAAGTTCATATCACCTCACAGTTGAAGCAAAATAAATATAAAGTCTTCAAGTAATTCTAGCAATTAATTTCATCACACTTTGACACTTGTATAAAATCATTCAAATGGCCAAGGGTTTCATCAATCATTAGCCCTGAGCATCCAGCAATCCAAGTGTTTCACATCCGTGTATCTTATAAAACTTTAAAACAACATATTCCAGGCATTTCCAACCATTATGCTTCAAAGAAAAACTTCAAAACCAAGCTGAGATTCCAACTCAACCTTCGGCTTTCCACGAAGAAAATTTCCAGCAATTATATTCCAACAATATATCGAGTATTTCATCGCTCAGCAGCTTACACAGCTTAAAATACACATCTCACATGTATTTCTAAAACCTTACATTCCAAGGAAAAATAAAATGAAAATCCAGAAACCAATTAAAATTTCCAAACACGAACCTCTCGGCTATCAAAATTTTTCCAGTACTTAGAGGTTTATAAGTCCAGCTTTTCCTTGGCTAAAACAGAGTTTTAGACACCCAAATTAGTCATGCAAAAACTTATCTAGCTAATTAATATTTCCAATTCAAAATTAACTTTAACAACAGCTGCAAATCCCGAAATTTCCAGAAATTCTGTTCAGCTAGCTTCAGATGAACATGCATGTAACAAATCCCCTTTTATTTTTATTTTCTGTTTAAAACCAACCAAATCAATTTCATACAGAGCTTAGTTATCTGGTTAATAACTAGTTAATCGCAGTTATAAGCTCAGAATATCCAGATTAACCAAGTAAGGTTGCATCATTCCTAATTAGCTCTCGGCAAAATCAGAAACTCTTCCAGCATTTGCTTAGTCACAATCCAATTTTTTTCTTCAGCTAAAACCTTGTATTTTGCACTTAAGTCTCACATGCACAATTGCTGAATTAATTAGCTATCATTTCCAGACCAGAAATTAGTTCGGCAACAACAATATACATCCATAACTCCAGAATTTTGTGCAACTACTCTCGGATGAGCTTGCATGTGGCGGATTCTGTTTCATTTTTATTTTCTAGCGTAATCCAGGCTAATTAACTTCATGCATGACTTTATCATCTTGTTTTCAGGTGGTTAAGCACAAATACAAACTCTGATCATCCCAAAATTAACGAATTAAGGCTACAAAATCCCAGCTCAAGCTCACGGCAGTACCAATTTTTTTCCCAAACCAATTTCTGGTAACTTAATCCTTTATCCAAACGTACAACTCTCACATGCATGCCTCTACACAGCCTCATCTACCCAATCAACTAGTTCAAGTCTAAATATTACCTCAACCTGGAGTTCACACGCACGGCTGGCAGCGGAAATAATTTTCCTCCCTTCAACAGCCCAGAAATTGCAGACCGCTATCTCTCTCTCTCTCTTGCTCTGGCTTGCGGCTGGATGAAGGAAGTTTGGCCTCAAGCTCTTCACCAGCTCACGGATGGAAGGCAGAATGGATCGCAAGTCACTCTCTTCCCTCTCTAAGTTACGGACAGAAAGAAAAAAAACAAGAAGCTCGGCTCCCTCTTGCTCACTCTCGTCGATGGAACCGAGGCTACAGCTCTCACTCCCTCTTGCTCTCGGTCCAAAGCAGAAACTGAAATGTGTAGTGGAGTTTGGGTGCTTAGTGGTTGATATGGTTGAGTGTGGTGGTGGAGTCGCGGTTATTGAGAGGAAGTTGAGTGTGTGAGGTTGTGTGTTGAAGTGGTGAAGTGAGTGCATTGGTCGAATGAGAGGTGAGTGATCATGGTGTCCGAAAATTTGTTTGGTTTGCATGGTGATTTTGTGAGGTTGTGAGGGTAGTTTAGACATTTCACATTGCCCTGCTAATCCTCACTTAAATCCTTAATTCTAACTTAATTCCACAAATTACTCCAAAGACACATTAAGCTCCTAATAATGCTCAAATCCCACAGCTTCAATTATCGAAATTTTTACGTTCTACACGTATCTTGTATGCTTGTATTTGTTTTTATCTAAAATTTGCCGGCTTTATATTTTTAACGGTATTCACTAATTAGAATTAATTATTGGACTTTAAATAATTTATTTTAAGGTAGTAAGATTAATCGGCTCAAGTATCATTCATTTAGCATGAAGGAATCTAAATATTCTAACGTTTTAGATTAATCTAATTTTAAAAGTATTAATTTAATCTATCGAAAAATAAAAAAAATTCATAGTTTAGTAAAATTATGTTATTTTCGCATAAAATTGTTTTTACGTACTTATCTGCAAACAAGTGAAAGTAATGCTAAAATTTATTAAAGAATTAAAAGAAATGCAAATGAAATATGCACAGGCTTATATATATTTTCAGCGTTCTCACACCCACCTCTCCCTAGGGCGAACCCTAGGGTATCAGTGGAACGCCTGCCCAACTCTCGTCAGCACCCACGCACTCATTCAAGCTTAATAAAGGATTACAAATTAACCATCGACTTAATTAAGGAGTACTTCAAATATACAAGCTCGAAACTCCCAAGTATACCGTTTATGATTACAAACCACAAAACCCAAGTACACAAAATTTACACTTCAATGGTTTCCAATGACATACATAAGTATACTAGTTTCAACCAAGAGTCGCTAATCTAGGAACTCCAATTTCCACCTCCAAAGCCTGTTAAGGAAAACAAACTTAAAGGGATGAGCTAACGCTCAGTAAGGCCAAGAAAACAAGCAAGCAAGTAAGCACGTAGGACCAATTAATCGAATAGCATGTTTGAAAGCATCTTTAACATGAACTTTCATTTAAATGCACAAGTAGGAATTAACACACAAGAAGGATACAGGAGCTCTCATGAGCTATTTCCACGTCTCGACTGCTTCAAGCCATCTTGGGTTGACGTACAAGAGCTCTCATGAGCTATTTCCACGTCTCGACCGCTTCAAGCCATCTTGGGTTGACTCTTCGTCAACCCAAGTAGTAACATGACCGTAGTGCTCCACTTACTTCCTCCATCCAACATAACACCCACTCGGATCCGGAGCCAAACACGTAAGGGTGGCGATACTATTCGAGTATGCCAAGTAAGATCTCTCCAATAGATCAAGCTATTATTTTTCCAAGGTTTACCAAACTTCTCGACCAAGCCCTTGCTAGCTCAAGTTACAAGGTTAGCCAATGGGTTGGGGTGTCCCCACAAGTGTATTTGGTCGACGAGACAGCGCTCCAATCAACTTTGACTTGTTTATGGCTCTGAGTCGGTATGAGAGGCACCTCCCACCCGAATAGGGTATGGAACATTCTTCCACTCAGTACTCTCGAGTTAGAACATGTTTATGTACAAGTGTAAGTCATATATATTCATGTAACAAGTATCATGTAATAAAAAAGAGAGAGGACGAGGGCGATAAAGTACATCCTCGCCTCGGCAAGTTAATGTATCATGTATAGCACTTGTACAAATAACATTTAAGTCACATCAGCATTTAACATGCACTTGACACTCACCAATCTTTAAAAGTGAGTGAGCAAGAAATTCCTTTAAAGTTTCTCGCCGGAATTCCTTTCGAATCCCTCTTGTGTACCTGAAGAAATATTAACCAACCATCATTCACGGATATCCTAGGTCATCGAACATACAAAGAAGAAAGTTCGTTTGCCTAGAATTAGGACACTGCATCAAAAATGATTTATTTCATGGAAAAAAATTTGAGATTCACAAGTGAAGGTTTAAGGTCATAAGTTTGAGTCAAGTTAAAGGCACTTTTCATGCCAAATCATTGAAATAATGCTCAAAGAGAGCTAGAAGGTCATTTTTTATTCAAGTCGTGGTATGTAAATCTCAATCCAAGAGAAAGCACCATTTTCATTTTCGACACAAAAATCGAGAAAAAAAGGGTAGATGGTTTTCATTTCCTAAAAGTTCAAATCGCATGATCCAAAAGTTAAAATATAAAGAACGTTCACAGTTTCAAACTAATGGAGTCCAAACTCGTCCAAAATTTAACTCATTTCGTAGTAAAAGTCAAGGTTAAGGTTCTAAAATTCAAGTATAAAACTAGTGAAATTCACTAGGAATTACTCTAGTCAAAAAGCTCCCTTTTGAGAGTTCATACACATGGAAAATGAGGTCACAAGAATAGGGTTTGAAGTCCCTAATTCGAGTATGAAGAGAGATGCTATAAATCAAGGAAGTTATGGGACCAAGAAAATGAATCAAGAGAGGTTTAACCTTTGGAAACCAAGATTTGAAATGAAAAATTTAAAGTTCCAAATGGACCATGTATTCAACCACGAAATCACACCTAAAACAGTCCAACAATCACAAAGGAAGGTGGAAAGTGCTTAAAAAGTGTATTTGTTTGAAATCAGAAATTTTCCAGCTCGAGATGACATTACTTGGAAAAATCGTATTTCGAGTTCCGTAAGTCCAAACATTGAAAACTTTATACCGTTGGAAAAACTTTCTAGAAGACACTTTCTCGAACTCCAATTTGAAGTCATTCAAATTTTAGCTCAAAGTCACTGTTCTAGATAGGACAGAGTAGAACAGGTTTGCAAATTTGGTGAAGTTTGAAAATTCGGCAAAATCCGTAGAAATGGAATCAGCCCTTGAAATTTATACTATAATTAAAAATCCAAACCTAGTTTCAAATGCAACAAACAGAACTCAATTTGGACCTTTCTACACCAAGATACAACAGTTCTAAGAAAACTGGTTTCAACAAGACAAAAATCGGACAACATACACTTTCATTCCTCTAGCTTTCTTTCCAACTTTTCCAACTCAAACTACACCATATCTCATCAAAGCAAGTAACAAACAAGCAAATAAACACACAAAATCCTCAAGGCCTCTACCTATCAGGCAACCTCAAGTCCACTACCTAATATTAAGGTTCTTGTGAATCCATCAACAGCCCAACAACTAAACTAACTAAACTAACTTACTACTAAGATTTGAGAGGAAAAGTTGAGGGTTCTTGGAGGATTACCTTGCTGCCCAAAATGAAGAGTAAACACTAGGGATTGAGCTCTTAAATTACCAAGGTTTCTTCCTTGTTCAAGTCCTCTCCCAAGCTTGTATGAAGAACCAAGACAAGAACAAATTTGGAGAGCTTTTGGTGGAGCAAGAACGGAAGACAAAAGTTGAAATTTTTTAGGGGAAATGGGGAGAGGGAGGTTCGGCCAAGAGGAGTGGAGAGGAAGAAAGGTTTTGGTGGTGATTGGGTGATTTGATGGAGTGACAAGGTGAATGACATAAAGGTGTCTTAATACCCCAAAAGTGAACAATCGATTAGTGAGCAATTAGTGCTCCTAATTGATTTTAACTTAACTCACTTACATCTAATCTCTCAATTAACTTTCCTTAGTCTACTATTAATCATCCTTAGTTCTCCAAGATTAATGCACTCTCGAATCGATTTTACCTCAAAAAATGTGCATTCACTATTTCTTGCTAAGAAAAATTAAATTCGCTAACGGAACGTTTTAAAAAAATATAAATGAGATATTTTTGCGTACAAATGGATTTAAAATGGATGAAATAAATTATTCAGAGCAAACGGGTGAATAAATATTTAAATAAACCAGTAAAATAAAATAAAAGTAAGTAAAATAAAATTTCGGGTCCTCACACTAACCAATTCTATATCTTCTTTATTAAAAAATTTTTTGCCTCCTGCCTTAGATTTATTATACAAAGGTCCTATAAATATACTTTATTTTTTATATAAATTCTAGCATAATTTAATATTCCTAAAAGGGCTTGTAATCATTTAGTTTCTTTCATTTTATCTAGAAATTCTAATATCTTTTTAACTATAAGATCTTTAAGTTCGATCTTTCCTTTTTGACGGATCCGCGCAAGCTGCCCAAGAAGTTCAAGGGACTTGAGTGGAACCCGTGACCATTCCAATTGGACCAATGACATGTGCTCATGCCACGCTCCAAGCAATGGTTCGAGCTGTCCAAGATTCAATTTGGATGCTGAGTGTGTTTAAAGAGGCATATGAAGGGACTTTACCCTTAGTGAACCTACTTCAACTTGCACAAGACATGCAGAAGTAAAATGCCAAATTGGTCCAACTTAAATCTCGTCCTTGTTAGTGTTATTTTAGTCATTTAGTAGGCAATGAATGGACCAACTTATGCAAGCATGGATCTGCGTGTGACAGGGATTGGATAGCCTGACTATGAGGGGAAATGTCATTTATTTGCTTTCCTAGTATGGTTAGGATTTCGCTACATAAGACTTATAAAAACCCTTGTTTCTTTCATTTACACACAAATTTTTCAGCGACATATCAATGAGTGATTAAGTTCTCTTGGCTCTTATGAGCACCAGTGAACACTTTAGATAATCTGTTGAGTGCTTGTGCTAGCTTATGAATCAAGAACCACACTTGATTGCTAGCTACCATTCCTAGGGTTTGCTAATTTGTTTAGTTATGGGTCACGATTGTATCAACATTCACGACTATGGGGATTAGAGAGGACTACTAGGAAATTCCATTGCTAAATCTGTGTCGATCATCTAAGATTCAGGGATTGTTGTTCATGATTTTCATCACATCGACAGGGTTCGTATCAGCTGGCAGAGTTAGTTGGTGATTTTCTAGGTTATATCCCTTTGTTCTTGTTGAATTCATTAGTTTTTTATAATTTTGTGTCAAGGCGTTTCCTTAGTAGAGTCGCTATGGTTTTCTTTCATTGAGTTATTAGGGCTTCCTTGTTTGTGTTAGGATTTGGTCCAAAATCTATCTGAATTCCTTAGTTGTTAGTTCATCTTGTTTTCATTGATTTCTTGAGTCAAATTGTGTCGTCTTTGTGTGATTTTATTCCATAAGTTCAAACAAAAAAATTTTTTCTGTCCAAGTGTGTCTTGAAGAAATCCAAACTTTCCTTTAGGGTTGCTTGGTGAATTGTGTCATATGTTAAGAAAAGTGGGCTGTTCATAGCTTTTTCTTAGAATTCTTGAATCAAACTTTGGATTTCTTGAAGTTCTTGATTGGTTAAAGAAACAATCTTGAAGTTCTTGAAGTCTTAAGAAGCAATTCTTGGAATCTTGAAACCCTAGTTCTTGTTGTTGGAGAAAACTAAAGGCATTGGGGCTGATTTGGAAACCAGTTCTTGAAACATTCTCCAATTCTTGAATTCTTGAATCACAATCTTGAAAATTCATGGAAATTCTTGAAGATTTGCTGGGGTTCTCGCACCATTATTGTAAGCGACAATAACTTTCCAAAACCTATCTATGCAAGCCCTAGTTGTCCGACAAGTTCTTGGCTGTTGATAATATATATATATATATATATATATATCCAGCCACAAAATTGATCTTCAAGTAACTAGAAAAGGGTGTTGGTTGTGATTTTTGGAAGTTGAAGTCGGCTGGACAAATAAAATAAAAGAGACAGCCATAAACTTTGTCCAAATCACAATCAGATTTCTCTTAGTTGTCAAATCCGACTTTGAGTTGCCGAGTTTCATTTGGAAACTACAAATTGCAGCCTGTTTAATCCTTGTTTCATTGGGAAAAGGGGTTAACTTCCAGATTATTTCAAGAATTCTAGTCCATTGTTAGTCCTTCCAACATTAATTGAAAAACTGGTGTCAGGTAATGTCCTTCTCGTTTGTTCTTGTGTCATTTCTTGTCAAATCTTGTTGTCATTCATTTTAGTTCTTTTCTTGTAGTTTTCCAGCCATAATTTTATCCTTAAAACTTCAGTTATTTGGTCCCAAACTTCCAGTTTATTATTGTCTTTTGAGTCATTTTCATACACCCTAGTTGGCCGTATTCAAGAAGCTCGATTGAGGTTGGAACACTTGTGAGATGTTTCTAACTTTTTCAAGGGAAGCAACCAAGGCTTTGAGAGCTTTCTGGTGAGACTAAAAAAAGTTAATATTGGAGTGAAAAACAAACATGAGTGTGAGTGGATATTGTGATACCCCAACTTTTAGAATACTATTGTTGTTTAGTCTCAAAAAAAAAAAAATTATGCTTCCTTTAGTTTATTTTTATTTTAAGACATTGTTTTGTTTTAAAGACTAGAAACCCTAAAGTCTAATCAAAACCCTAGTTTTTACTTGTGACTAACCCTTTTCTCAAATTTCTCATACTTCAACCGAAACCCTAAATTCATTTTATGGAATTGTAAAATCCCTCACGTTTTTCTTAAAAATCCCTTTTTAATTGGAAATTATGATTTTATAATAGCCCTACCACCCAATCACCCCACAATAAGTGCAAATGAACATGAAAGTAAAGGTTTTCACTTTTTGTTTTCATTTTTTTCGTAGTGTGATTATTCGGTACGGAGTGAGGATCAAATTTGATAGGTAAGAGTGACTTTTGGATGAGAAAATATTATATGATTTGAAGTGATAATAATAAGTTAGTGATTAGAAGGTAAAAACCCTAGTACACGTGATTTAAGAGAAAACGGCTCGAACCGACGTGTACCGTGCACTACCGATTGAACACACCATTTGATCACCACTTTCTTACCATATAAGCTCATTAATATTTGTGCAAAATATCCCCTCATTCTCAGCTAGCTTTGGCCGTAAATGTTGACCAAATTTGCAAGGAAAAGAAAAAAAAAATGAGTGGAAATTGGTGATGCCACTTGTTGGCCATCTAGGGCCTTGACCAAGACCAAATTGTCTTGCCTTCTTATCACCATTTAGCTTCCTTTCTTCACCATTTTCTGCTTGCTTTGGCTGAGAGAGAGGGAGAGAAATACCAAGGGAGAGATAAACCAATCCATCTTGAGTTTGAGTCACTTAAGTGAGGAAACAAGAAACTAATCCGATTAAAACTTTCTTTGAGTGTTTAGCTAGTGATGTGTTGGTGAAAGTTTGGAAGGAAAACCTAGGGCTGCTCTTGGAAGTAACTTTAGTAAGGTAATAATACTGATTTACCATTTCTTACTCTTAATCTTGCTTAACTTGGCATAGCACCTTAAATTTGTGGTGGATGATAGCTATTATAATGATTTGGATGGGTATAGTGTATGTTCTTGAGTTACATGAGTTAGTGTTTGAATGATTTTCTACCTATACTTGCTGTATGGTTAGTATATGTTGTATCTAAGCTTATATAAGAGGTTTTGGTAGTGATTGAAGCAAGAAATGAAGAAAGTTTCCTTTGAAACCGTAAAATTTCAGATTTCTGGAAAACTGTAGCTCAGTTCTGTCCGGTTCCAGTTCGTGATGTTAAAGGCCGAATTAGGCTTATAATAAAACATGAAAGTTGTAGAGAATGATGTTTTATAGTTTTCTACAAAATTTCAACCCAATCGGAGTAACGTAGCCTGTGAAAAGACCAAAATACCCTCACTGCCCTAGGATGCATCCAGTGATCAGTTTTAGACAGTTCATCCAATTGACCGTGTCTATTCACTATGATCCGTACTGATTTAGCCATTTTCCAAAACATGAAAGTTTTAGTACTTTGTCTTAAATTTTCAACACCTCCAAGAACGCCTTAAACGGACGTTGGTAGCTTGAGATATGGCCATTTGGAGGTAGTACGGTTAACTGGCCGGTTAGTTGGAATCTGGTTCTGTGAATTGGGAATTTGACTGGGTTACACTGGAAATTAGACTAGGTGGTCTTCACCAAAGTTGTAGCCCTTTGTCTTAGATTCAAAATGGTATAAGTTGCACCTCAATCCGATAAGCGTAGCCTCGGTTGTGTCCATTCCGCAAAAACCCGTCAAATCTATCTTTTGTTAAACTTCATTTCCGCACATGTCATTAGCTTGATTTTTGTACTTGTATTACCTTGAGCCTATGGAATGGCTATTTGTGACGCCCCGAAAAAAAAATGAGTTTGAGAACCCGGAAATTTTCTAATTTTCTAGGGTTTTATTTATTTAATGGCTTGTTTTCTGCGTTTTCTTTAGTAGGGAAATTTTCTAGATATTTTTAATGAGCAGATATAGTTTTTGGATGATTTTTCTAGTATCAAATAGGTTTTGAGAAATTAAGAGTGTATACCGGATGTGGGACCCACTAGGGCGAAAAGTTCGGAAAATTCGACCAATTAGGTTAAGTTCCGGATACTGGGTGAAATTTATCGGGTGTTAAGAGATAAATAGAGGATGTGAAGTGATTGATGT
This sequence comes from Coffea arabica, assembly GCF_036785885.1. Classification (NCBI taxonomy): domain Eukaryota; kingdom Viridiplantae; phylum Streptophyta; class Magnoliopsida; order Gentianales; family Rubiaceae; genus Coffea; species Coffea arabica. The sequence goes on along the minus strand of NC_092318.1, from coordinate 16,176,464 downwards.
GAGAGGAAAAAAGAAGGATAAGAATGCATTAATGAAGTGACACTTGTCATGTTGGGATTGGTTGTACCTTTATGACTTACTATTCATTTTTTTTGACCTTTTGACCATGTGGTTAAATATCTCACAAAAATCACTAAAATTCACTCTTTTCTTCTCCTCCATGGCTGGTTCTCTCTTGAGCAAAGAAGAAAGAAACACTTCAACATTTTAGCTTCCATTTAGCTCAAGCTTCCAAAAACAATCACATAAACTAGTTTCTACTCCATAAAACCCTTTCACTAGGTGTTAGTGGTTTGTTTGGTGAAGTGTTTGGAGGAGCTAAGGTGTCCTACAACTCTCCCTCTCTTGTTTACTAGGTGAGTGGTGATTGAACTTTCTCCTACACTTAATGAAGCTTAACTTGTGCCTAGTGGTAGCTAAAGGGATGAATTTTGTGGTTTATTTCTTGCTTTTGGATGAATTGATGAAGTTTTCAATTTATTGGTGATTTTTCTGGTTTAATGTGATCATGATGTTGTGGCTATCTATGATGGTTGGAAATGATGGTTAATGACTCTAGTAGGTGTACATGATTGGTATTTGCAACCAATTTCTGGTTTGGAAGAAATTTCAGAAAACTAGGGTTCTTGAGGGGGGGCATTCTGTCCGAAATTTTTGGTCCTAGATAGAGGCCGAATTGGCCTTGGCTTAAAACATAAACATTGTAGGTATTGATGTTTTAAGGGTGCCTGTAAAATTTCAGGTCAATTGGAGTAGTGTACAATGAGATAAGCCGAAATTACTATTGCTGTTCTGGGTTCATCAGGATGTTAGAACTGCGTCTGAAATGGGTTGTTTTGACTGGAATTTCTTTGGATTTGGTTGTTGAGGTCTTCTGATGAAATGTAGCTTGATGCCCTAGCTATCATATTCCTTTGGAATCAATGCATTTGGACCTGTATAGACTGAGTTGGACTAATTACAGCATTGTGTGATTTGTAAACCTGCAATCTCGGTTCTGGTTTGGTATTCTGCATGTTTGACCTAGTTGTGCTAGGATTTGGACTGAGTGGTCTTCTACATTGTTGTAGCCCTGTCTTTTAGCTTCGAGATGGTGGGTCTTACACCCTCATCCGATAAGCGTAGAGCATTTTGTGCCATTACCACAAAATGACGTCAAAACTGTTTTTCTGGTTTTGCGTTTAACTTTCATTTCCGGACTTTTCCCTAGCTTGACTGGTACTACTTGGAGCTTGCTGAATGGCTGTTGGATGAACTTGTTGTTGTGTGTGTACCTTTGGGATGGAATGAGGAAATAATGAAGCCGTGATGGCTGGAAAAGTAAGCAAATTCAGGGGAAGTGCTGTCCGAACTTTGAAAGGACTTGATTGCATTGAGTGTATGATGGATGATTGCTGAGCCATTGAGGTGAGTGACCTCAAACTGTTTCCAAATTTACTTTTGAACCGCTTTACTGCATTATCTACTTTTGAACCGTTTTCAAAGTTACTTTTGGAACTGTTTCTTACATATCATGCGTACTTGCATTAGTGTCTTGTTATTATTGATTTTGCTTTCAATGATTGTTAAAACGAGTTTTCTAGGCGAGTGTGTACTTTATCGCACTCGACCTAAATAAATATGAAATTTTCAATGATTAATGTTTAAATGCTACTTGCGCATGAATGTAAGCCTTTTGGGCTGAACTGGCCATTGCCCCTTGTTACCGGTCGTCTCGAGCCAGAAGCGGACTCGGTCGGGCGACTAGGAACTTGGGTGAACGTTTCGGTATACTCGAGTATTACCTTGTAGGTTGGTGGAGCCTGGCCAAAAGCCAGGGACGGGGTGAATGAATGCACGAATGAAACAAAAAATGCAATGAAATGACAGGAGAACGAATGTATCCTTTTCACGAATGTTACTATCGCTTTCCATTGTACATGTTTCTTGAATTATTGATACTCCATATTTAATGTTTTGTAAACGTTGAAATTGTTTCTGGACTTATCATTTGATTTGAATTGAGCATCATTGAAATGAACTATTGTTAAACAGATTTGATTACTGATTTTATTGGTTACTCGCTGAGCTTCTAGCTCACCCCAAAATTGTTTTATTCCCCTCCACAGGGCTCAAGGCGAAGGAGTGGCTTGTAGTGTTTATTCATGGATTATCTCATGTGTGGCTTGAATTTGGATTTCCTTTTTGCGTAATGGTTCATATTGGGATTGTATTGAACGTTTAGAATTGATTGGTTGTGTAATAGTCTAGTTTTGGACTTCCTCCTGTATAATAGTTGGTATCAAGGATCAGAGTGGCGCAGTGGAAGCGTGGACGCTTTGCTTTTGATATGTAAAGTTTTGGGATATTTGATTTTTATTTGAGATCGTATCTTGTATTTAATTGAGGTTTGTAGTGAACGACTGAGTCCCGGCGAGAGCCGGGCAGGCGGCCCGCCGAACCCTCTGGTTCGCCTTAGGGGGAGGTGGGGTCGTGACAATTGGTATCAGAGCTTAGGCTTCAGATCTCTGTAGTGTATCCTAGGCTTGAAGTTTAGGATGCCGGACTGTGGGTTTGATTTGACTCTTAGTGTTTACTTGGAATGCTTGAGAGGTTTTTGCGGGATGTCTTGACTTGATTGGTACAAGAGGGAATGTCGAGGACGACATTCTTTTAAGGAGGGGAGATTGTGACGCCCCGAAAAAAAATGAGTTTGAGAACCCGGAAATTTTCTAATTTTCTAGGGTTTTATTTATTTAATGGCTTGTTTTCTGCGTTTTCTTTAGTAGGGAAATTTTCTAGATATTTTTAATGAGCAGATATAGTTTTTGGATGATTTTTCTAGTATCAAATAGGTTTTGAGAAATTAAGAGTGTATACCGGATGTGGGACCCACTAGGGCGAAAAGTTCGGAAAATTCGACCAATTAGGTTAAGTTCCGGATACTGGGTGAAATTTATCGGGTGTTAAGAGATAAATAGAGGATGTGAAGTGATTGATGTGAGAGGAAAAAAGAAGGATAAGAATGCATTAATGAAGTGACACTTGTCATGTTGGGATTGGTTGTACCTTTATGACTTACTATTCATTTTTTTTGACCTTTTGACCATGTGGTTAAATATCTCACAAAAATCACTAAAATTCACTCTTTTCTTCTCCTCCATGGCTGGTTCTCTCTTGAGCAAAGAAGAAAGAAACTCTTCAACATTTTAGCTTCCATTTAGCTCAAGCTTCCAAAAACAATCACATAAACTAGTTTCTACTCCATAAAACCCTTTCACTAGGTGTTAGTGGTTTGTTTGGTGAAGTGTTTGGAGGAGCTAAGGTGTCCTACAACACTCCCTCTCTTGTTTACTAGGTGAGTGGTGATTGAACTTTCTCATACACTTAATGAAGCTTAACTTGTGCCTAGTGGTAGCTAAAGGGATGAATTTTGTGGTTTATTTCTTGCTTTTGGATGAATTGATGAAGTTTTCAATTTATTGGTGATTTTTTTGGTTTAATGTGATCATGATGTTGTGGCTATCTATGATGGTTGGAAATGATGGTTAATGACTCTAGTAGGTGTACATGATTGGTATTTGCAACCAATTTCTGGTTTGGAAGAAATTTCAGAAAACTAGGGTTCTTGAGGGGGGCATTCTGTCCGAAGTTTTTGGTCCTAGATAGAGGCCGAATTGGCCTTGGCTTAAAACATAAACATTGTAGGTATTGATGTTTTAAGGGTGCCTGTAAAATTTCAGGTCAATTGGAGTAGTGTAGAATGAGATAAGCCGAAATTACTATTGCTGTTCTGGGTTCATCAGGATGTTAGAACTGCGTCTGAAATGGGTTGTTTTGACTGGAATTTCTTTGGATTCGGTTGTTGAGGTCTTCTGATGAAATGTATCTTGATGCCCTAGCTATCATATTCCTTTGGAATCAATGCATTTGGACCTGTATAGACTGAGTTGGACTAATTACAGCATTGTGTGATTTGTAAACCTGCAATCTCGGTTCTGGTTTGGTATTCTGCATGTTTGACCTAGTTGTGCTAGGATTTGGACTGAGTGGCCTTCTACATTGTTGTAGCCCTATGTTTTAGATTCGAGATGGTGGGTCTTACACCCTCATCCGATAAGCGTAGAGCATTTTGTGCCATTACCACAAAATGACGTCAAAACTGTTTTTCTGGTTTTGCGTTTAACTTTCATTTCCGGACTTTTCCCTAGCTTGACTGGTACTACTTGGAGCTTGCTGAATGGCTGTTGGATGAACTTGTTGTTGTGTGTGTACCTTTGGGATGGAATGAGGAAATAATGAAGCCATGATGGCTGGAAAAGTAAGCAAATTCAGGGGAAGTGCTGTCCGAACTTTGAAAGGACTTGATTGCATTGAGTGTATGATGGATGATTGCTGAGCCATTGAGGTGAGTGACCTCAAACTGTTTCCAAATTTACTTTTGAACCGCTTTACTGCATTATCTACTTTTGAACCGTTTTCAAAGTTACTTTTGGAACTGTTTCTTACATATCATGCGTACTTGCATTAGTGTCTTGTTATTATTGATTTTGCTTTCAATGATTGTTAAAACGAGTTTTCTAGGCGAGTGTGTACTTTATCGCACTCGACCTAAATAAATATGAAATTTTCAATGATTAATGTTTAAATGCTACTTGCGCATGAATGTAAGCCTTTTGGGCTGAACTGGCCATTGCCCCTTGTTACCGGTCGTCTCGAGCCAGAAGCGGACTCGGTCGGGCGACTAGGAACTTGGGTGAACGTTTCGGTATACTCGAGTATTACCTTGTAGGTTGGTGGAGCCTGGCCAAAAGCCAGGGACGGGGTGAATGAATGCACGAATGAAACCAAAAATGCAATGAAATTACAGGAGAACGAATGTATCCTTTTCACGAATGTTACTATTGCTTTCCATTGTACATGTTTCTTGAATTATTGATACTCCATATTTAATGTTTTGTAAACGTTGAAATTGTTTCTGGACTTATCATTTGATTTGAATTGAACATCATTGAAATGAACTATTGTTAAACAGATTTGATTACTGATTTTATTGGTTACTCGCTGAGCTTCTATCTCACCCCAAAATTGTTTTATTCCCCTCCACAGGGCTCAAGGCGAAGGAGTGGCTTGTAGTGTTTATTCATGGATTATCTCATGTGTGGCTTGAATTTGGATTTCCTTTTTGCGTAGTGGTTCATATTGGGATTGTATTGAACGTTTAGAATTGATTGGTTGTGTAATAGTCTAGTTTTGGACTTCCTCCTGTATAATAGTTGGTATCAAGGATCAGAGTGGCGCAGTGGAAGCGTGGACGCTTCGCTTTTGATATGTAAAGTTTTGGGATATTTGATTTTTATTTGAGATCGTATCTTGTATTTAATTGAGGTTTGTAGTGAACGACTGAGTCCCGGCGAGAGCCGGGCAGGCGGCCCGCCGAACCCTCTGGTTCGCCTTAGGGGGAGGTGGGGTCGTGACAATTGGTATCAGAGCTTAGGCTTCAGATCTCTGTAGTGTATCCTAGGCTTGAAGTTTAGGATGCCGGACTGTGGGTTTGATTTGACTCTTAGTGTTTACTTGGAATGCTTGAGAGATTTTTGCGGGATGTCTTGACTTGATTGGTACAAGAGGGAATGTCGAGGACGACATTCTTTTAAGGAGGGGAGATTGTGACGCCCCGAAAAAAAATGAGTTTGAGAACCCGGAAATTTTCTAATTTTCTAGGGTTTTATTTATTTAATGGCTTGTTTTCTGCGTTTTCTTTAGTAGGGAAATTTTCTAGATATTTTTAATGAGCAGATATAGTTTTTGGATGATTTTTCTAGTATCAAATAGGTTTTGAGAAATTAAGAGTGTATACCGGATGTGGGACCCACTAGGGCGAAAAGTTCGGAAAATTCGACCAATTAGGTTAAGTTCCGGATACTGGGTGAAATTTATCGGGTGTTAAGAGATAAATAGAGGATGTGAAGTGATTGATGTGAGAGGAAAAAAGAAGGATAAGAATGCATTAATGAAGTGACACTTGTCATGTTGGGATTGGTTGTACCTTTATGACTTACTATTCATTTTTTTTGACCTTTTGACCATGTGGTTAAATATCTCACAAAAATCACTAAAATTCACTCTTTTCTTCTCCTCCATGGCTGGTTCTCTCTTGAGCAAAGAAGAAAGAAACTCTTCAACATTTTAGCTTCCATTTAGCTCAAGCTTCCAAAAACAATCACATAAACTAGTTTCTACTCCATAAAACCCTTTCACTAGGTGTTAGTGGTTTGTTTGGTGAAGTGTTTGGAGGAGCTAAGGTGTCCTACAACTCTCCCTCTCTTGTTTACTAGGTGAGTGGTGATTGAACTTTCTCATACACTTAATGAAGCTTAACTTGTGCCTAGTGGTAGCTAAAGGGATGAATTTTGTGGTTTATTTCTTGCTTTTGGATGAATTGATGAAGTTTTCAATTTATTGGTGATTTTTCTGGTTTAATGTGATCATGATGTTGTGGCTATCTATGATGGTTGGAAATGATGGTTAATGACTCTAGTAGGTGTACATGATTGGTATTTGCAACCAATTTCTGGTTTGGAAGAAATTTCAGAAAACTAGGGTTCTTGAGGGGGGGCATTCTGTCCGAAATTTTTAGTCCTAGATAGAGGCCGAATTGGCCTTGGCTTAAAACATAAACATTGTAGGTATTGATGTTTTACGGGTGTCTGTAAAAGTTCAGGTCAATTGGAGTAGTGTAGAATGAGATAAGCCGAAATTACTATTGCTGTTCTGGGTTCATCAGGATGTTAGAACTGCGTCTGAAATGGGTTGTTTTGACTGGAATTTCTTTGGATTTGGTTGTTGAGGCCTTCTGATGAAATGTAGCTTGATGCCCTAGATATCATATTCCTTTGGAATCAATGCATTTGGACCTGTATAGACTGAGTTGGACTAATTACAGAATTATGTGATTTGTAAACCTGCAATCTCGGTTCTGGTTTGGTATTCTGCATGTTTAACCTAGTTGTGCTAGGATTTGGACTGAGTGGCCTTCTACATTGTTGTAGCCCTGTCTTTTAGCTTCGAGATGGTGGGTCTTACACCCTCATCCGATAAGCCTAGAGCATTTTGTGCCATTACCACAAAATGACGTCAAAACTATTTTTCTGATTTTGCGTTTAACTTTCATTTCCGGACTTTTCCCTAGCTTGACTGGTACTACTTGGAGCTTGCTGAATGGCTGTTGGATGAACTTGTTGTTGTGTGTGTACCTTTGGGATGGAATGAGGAAATAATGAAGCCATGATGGCTGGAAAAGTAAGCAAATTCAGGGGAAGTGCTGTCCAAACTTTGAAAGGACTTGATTGCATTGAGTGTATGATGGATGATTGCTGAGCCATTGAGGTGAGTGACCTCAAACTGTTTCCAAATTTACTTTTGAACCGCTTTACTGCATTATCTACTTTTGAACCGTTTTCAAAGTTACTTTTGGAACTGTTTCTTACATATCATGCGTACTTGCATTAGTGTCTTGTTATTATTGATTTTGCTTTCAATGATTGTTAAAACGAGTTTTCTAGGCGAGTGTGTACTTTATCGCACTCGACCTAAATAAATATGAAATTTTCAATGATTAATGTTTAAATGCTACTTGCGCATGAATGTAAGCCTTTTGGGCTGAACTGGCCATTGCCCCTTGTTACCGGTCGTCTCGAGCCAGAAGCGGACTCGGTCGGGCGACTAGGAACTTGGGTGAACGTTTCGGTATACTCGAGTATTACCTTGTAGGTTGGTGGAGCCTGGCCAAAAGCCAGGGACGGGGTGAATGAATGCACGAATGAAACCAAAAATGCAATGAAATTACAGGAGAACGAATGTATCCTTTTCACGAATGTTACTATCGCTTTCCATTGTACATGTTTCTTGAATTATTGATACTCCATATTTAATGTTTTGTAAACGTTGAAATTGTTTCTGGACTTATCATTTGATTTGAATTGAACATCATTGAAATGAACTATTGTTAAACAGATTTGATTACTGATTTTATTGGTTACTCGCTGAGCTTCTAGCTCACCCCAAAATTGTTTTATTCCCCTCCACAGGGCTCAAGGCGAAGGAGTGTCTTGTAGTGTTTATTCATGGATTATCTCATGTGTGGCTTGAATTTGGATTTCCTTTTTGCGTAATGGTTCATATTGGGATTGTATTGAACGTTTAGAATTGATTGGTTGTGTAATAGTCTAGTTTTGGACTTCCTCCTGTATAATAGTTGGTATCAAGGATCAGAGTGGCGCAGTGGAAGCGTGGACGCTTCGCTTTTGATATGTAAAGTTTTGGGATATTTGATTTTTATTTGAGATCGTATCTTGTATTTAATTGAGGTTTGTAGTGAACGACTGAGTCCCGGCGAGAGCCGGGCAGGCGGCCCGCCGAACCCTCTGGTTCGCCTTAGGGGGAGGTGGGGTCGTGACACTATTGAAATGAGTTTGTGTTGTATGTAACTTTGGGTTTGATTGAGGAAAAGAATTAAACCATAAATGGCTGGAAATAGGAAAATACAAAGGGCGTGCTACCCAAATTTACGCTTGAGGGCTAGGTAGACATATTTGCAACTTGAGTAAGGGTTAAGAGTGACTACTACTTAAACCATCTAGGATATTGCACCTTCTTTTATCGAGGTATATAAGTTAGAACTTGGCCGACCTTGTACCCTTGGAAAAATGAAATTTATGACTAATAGAAATACTTTTTCGCCATTTCGTCGACCCAGATGGTATTTCAAAGTATAGTTGTTTCCAAGTTTTAAAGTTTTAAGAGCGAGCATGAGTTTACAAATATTCTACAAATAAGTTTCAATTATGTGATTCTCGTTAAACGAAACGTTTAAGTTTCGAACCTTAGTTACTTTCAAAAGCTCTTAAACAATGTTTATCGCAGATTTGGACTCCACACACACGGAGTAATACCCGAACGTAACTTGTAAAGGCACCGCCTCTTTTGGTGAGTGCTTCCAAATATCTGGTTGAACTGGACACTTGTTTTAATACTTGATCCATTAAAATATATGATACGAGATTTGTTGATCGGGCAAGGGTGTACTTTATCGCACTTGCCCTAATATGATATCTACTTGTTTATTATTGCAATTAACTTGATATACTTGTACTTGATTTGTAAGTGTGGAGCAGCAGTATGTACCACACTCTATCCGAGTGGGAGGTACCTCTCATTCCCGTCTCCATACTTTTATTTTAATTCAGTCGATTGGAGTGTTACCTCATCAACTTTTTTTTTTGGGATCTCAAACCATACTGGCTAGTTAATCGAGTCGAGCCGGCAAGGGTTTGGTCGATTAGATTACAAACCATGGGTAGTTAGTAGTGCAACTTTACATTAAATCAACTCTAGCCCTTAAACATTTATTTTCTCTTTCTTACTCCTTTTCCCCTCAAACATTTATAATCTTTCAATTAACTCCACAGGTTACTAACTTAATCTAATCCAAAACACTTGACCACACTTAATTACTTTACTAATCACCCTCCTACATTAATCACCTATACTTAAACATACTTTATCCCACATAAAAGCAATTAAACAATAACCTTTTGTCATAAACAAAAATTAGGGTTTTAATAAAATCTCAAATTAAGGTTTTTTTTTAATTCTAAAAGCAAAATCACATGTAAAGAATTACCATCATCCCTAAAATCAAATTTTATAGCAAACTTTAACACTAATAATCCTTATTCAAAATTAAGGACGAATCGGGATCTCACAACCTTCCCCTCTTAGGAGAATTTCGTCCTCCAAATTCATACCTTCGGTGTCCCTGATCGGCCTAGAAATGGTTCCCTTCGTCCTTGATTTATTTCCTCCCCTCGACTTCTGAGGGCACTGAGCAACTAGATGTTCATTGCTATCACATCGGAAACATCGCCGATTTTTCTCTTCTTTCCAACAGGTATCTTTCGTATGATTAGTGGCCCCACAGATATCACATACTCTTTTGGTTCCGAACATCAATTTCCCATGTGAGACACCACTTTGGGGCCTTTTTCCTGCTTGATCTTCCCTTGTTTTACCTTGATTCGAAGTCCCCACTGGTCGTGTACCATCGGCTTCCTTACTCCTCTTATTAGGTGGCTCGCTTCCCGAGCTTTGCCCACCAGTGTATGTATAGGTGTCAGATGGTGTTCTCTTCTTGTCACGGAAAGCTTTCACCTGACTCCTTGCCGTCTCTATTCACTGTGCCTTTTCCAGGGTCTGGCTGAATGTATCCAACTGGGCAGCCGCCAGTGCCTCTTGTATTTCCACGTTTAATCCCTGGACAAATTGACGAATTCTCTTTCAGTCTGTTAGCACTAACTCTGGAGCAAAACGAGAGAGTTTGGTAAATTGTGTCTCGTACTCTGCCACACTTAACGGCCCTTGACGCAGGCGGATAAAGTCCTCTTCCCGCCTTTCTTGAGCAATCGGTGGCAAATACTTCTTGTTAAACTCACGGATGAAATTGACCCAAGTCCAGGGGATCTGCTCTCGTTCCCACTTAGCCTTTATTACATTCCACCATGCTCGGGCTGGTCCCTCAAATTAGAAGACATCAAAAGATACCTGTCGTTCCTCTGGATACCCGAGCGCAGCGAATATATCCATCATGCGGTCTATCCATCCCTCAGCTAAGTCAGGGCTAGATCCACCTATGACTTTCGGGGGTGCAAATTTTTGGAACCGTTCTAAGGCACGGTCCATTCCCTCATGATTGCCCGAATTATTTCCAGGGTTTCCGGCATTATTCCCATGACCCTGACCCTGTTGGTCCACCATTTGTGCCAGCAAATCTGCCATCCGTTGTTTGGCTGTAGCTACTTGGTTATTAGCTTGGTGGTTCGCATTTTCATATTCTACCCTTTCGGGTTCGGGTCTCCGTCCCCTACCTTTTCCTCGGCCTCGGTCTCGTCCCCTACCTCCTCCTCGGCCACCGGCTTCCATTTGTTTTGAAAACTTTACCATATAAAACACACTAAATGATCAAAATTTTTGGACATGCATATACAGGTTTACGCCAAAGATATGCACAAATTAGCCAAAATGCAGTTAGTACCAAAACACTGAACACATCGATTTCAAAACAAATCAACAGGACAACAAAGTAATTCAAGTCAACGGCCCTAACGTAACTCCCCTGCGGAGCCCACCAAATCCACCAGCACCGCCCTAGCGGCCCTAGGGTGCAAACCTAAAGAATAGGTCCAAATAGCTAACTTCAACATTAAGTAAGAACCAAGTCGATTCACACTGGGACTGGCCTTCTCCAAGTGCAATCAACTCAATCCCCACTTTGCCTTATGGAAAAATTGCAAAAGTCCAATATCAAAATCCTAGCATTCAATATTTACCTTAATAGCCAAGTACCCCACAGTCCGGCATCCTAAACTTTAAGCTTAGTATACACTACAGAGATCTGAAACCTAAGCTCTGATACCAACTGTGACAGCCCCACCTCACCCTAAGGCGAATCAGAGGGTTCGGCGGACCGCCTACCCAATTCTCGCCTGGACTCGAAGGTAAAAGCAAATAAAGGCTATTCACACGGCAAAAGAGTACTATTCGCATCATATACATCAGCAAAAGAGTTCTATGTACATCCCCAAAAGTGACTACCCATACCATTACATCCTTACGATTGTAACCCAAAATCAAAGAGTAGACCCTAAGAAGGGTCCTTACACGGATCACTATATTAGGGAAAATCATATTAACTATTCAGTGATTACAAATAAAACCCAACTATACTAGTGATGGTGCCAAAATTTCCCCGCGTCAGCCCCTGCTAAGGAAAACAAAAGAAAAGGGGGTAAGCTAGAAGCTTAGTGACTAATCAGGGTAAAAACGTAATTTGTACATGTCAACATTTACACAGTGAGAGCAAAGCAAAAGCAGAAAAGTAACACCACATGGTAAGGATACGAGTGGCTCCAAAGCCAACTCATTCGTCGAGCTTGATCACTGGTTGACCCTTTAGATTTTGAGCCACACAGCTCGCTTCTCTTAAAGGATCCCCCATAGAGAGACTATGAGCCTCAACTCAAGTCACGAGCAATAAATGCTCTAAAATATTTTTCAAGCAATAAATGCTCTAAAGTCGTAGTTCCAGCAATAAATGCTCTCAAATTGCGTCACAAGCAATAATTGCTCTGCAAATGTTTTTCAAGCAATAAATGCTCCATAATAAATCACAAAATTATATTTCACAGGTATCAATAGCAACTAATGGGGTTTAGGTCGAGTGCGATAAAGTACACCATCGCCTAAGTGCCCATTTTTCATAGTAAACTCATACTAGCATGGAGTTACACAGAAACCCTGATTACTCACCTAAAGAGCAAGTATAACAAGAGAAAGTACGGAAATGAATTCAAGTCGCCAGCTAGTGGGCCCCACCGGCTCCGTTTAGCTCACCACCGTCTGAAATAGAAGATTGCATCACAATATATCACAAATGGCTACTAACATACATAACTCAAGTAAAACGGAAAAATTGACACATGCATGCGCGGAAATGACATACAGAAACGGAAATGGCAGCACAACCGTTTTGGTGTCAAAAATTGTTTTGAACACAATCGAATCTACGAGTGTCGGATCAAAGTGAATTAGGTACCTTTGCGAAGCTAAGAGGAAGGGCTACAATTTTCATGAAGACACTTTAATCTAGATCTGAATGGAAGCTGGTCGAAATTATGGAAAACAGTACCAGAAATTTGCATTTTAGGGTGACGGACAGGGTTTGTTTGCTGGACCATAACTCACAGCTCATAAATCCAAATCAAGAAATTCCAAAGGCGTTGGAAATATAAGCCATAAGGATATAATTTTTGTATTTTGACCCAAAACTGAATCAGTACGGAGCATAGGCAAAAAGGGTTCAAAGTTCCTGTCAGAACTGTCCAAATTCGAAGGCAGTTCTGACAACCAATCTTGTTCTGGTCATAACTGAAGCTACGGAACTCGGATTTGGATACACTTTATACCGTTTCGAAGCTAAGACCAAGATCTACATTTCTTATGAAGAGGTCAACACCCAATTCGCATGTTATCAAAACGTACAGAGCATGGTCAGAAGCAAAATTCAAAAACGTAACACAATCCAGTGTACAAAATAGGTGCAAGTGTTTTGGCTATAACTCGGGCTACACTGATCCGTTTGACCTGAAATTTTGTAGGCATACTCAGGACTTAAGAGGTTACAACTTTCATGTTTTGAGAAACTTCTGAATCAGCACACAGCATAAATAAAAATGGAACTCAATTTCGGATTTGTGGACTGCCCTGTTTTTCCAGATTTGCCGGTTTTTGCGCGCCGCAACCGCACGGTCCGTTCTATGGTTCTTATGCAAGCTTTCTAACCCAATTCCTACCAAATAAACACACATGTACCAGCCCCTAATAGCTCCTCAATAGACCCGAATTTCCACTCCCAAATTAACTTCAAAACCTAACAACTCTAACCATATTCTATACCTTTAATCCTACAAGTTTAATTAACCTTCAACCTCTCCAATCAAACCCTAATCAATTAAACCCTAACTCAACCAAAATAACTTCCCCTAGAACTAGGGTTTCAAGACCAAATCTGATTTTTGCTATAACCAACCATACAAGTGAAATTAACACATCAAAGATTCCATTTACAAACCAAAACCCAACCAAATCAACTTAGTGAATCATGAAGCAAGAAACCCTAATTCTTCCATAGTCTTAACCGAAATTTGGGCAGCAATAAATCACTGAAATTAACCATTCAATTACTCAATAATCACTACATAAATCACACAAGTTCATAATTACAACAAAACCATCACTTCACATGGTTTCAAGACTTAATCACAAAAGTTATCTTTCAAATCAAATGATTTACCCTCAATCCAACCTTGTTGATGATTAACCCACAACAATCAAGTAGCAAAGATGTTGTCTTCAACTCCAACACCAAAATGGAAGCTAGAAGAAATTGAACTTGGAAGAACTTTCCCTTTCTCTCTTGCTCTCTCTCTCTCGGCCTCTCACTCTCTCTTTCTCTTTAGTTTATTTTGTTTTGTTTCTAATGATTATCTTGCATAAGAAGATGATACATATAAGTCAAAGCCATGGAGGATATTTTCCATCCTAACCAATCACATCAAAGTTCCTCAATTGCCCTTTTAACCCCTTGCACTCCAACTTTACATTAAATCAACTCTAGCCCTTAAACATTTATTTTCTCTTTCTTACTCCTTTTCCCCTCAAACATTTATAATCTTTCAATTAACTCCATAGGTTACTAACTTAATCTAATCCAAAACACTTGACCACACTTAATTACTTTACTAATCACCCTCCTACATTAATCACCTATACTTAAACATACCTTATCCCACATAAAAGCAATTAAACAATAACCTTTTGTCATAAACAAAAATTAGGGTTTTAATAAAATCTCAAATTAAGATTTTTTTTTGTTTTTTAATTCTAAAAGCAAAATCACATGTAAAGAATTACCATCATCCCTAAAATCAAATTTTATAGCAAACTTTAGCACTAATAATCCTTATTCAAAATTAAGGACGAATCGGGATCTCACAATCTTCCCCTCTTAGGAGAATTTCGTCCTCCAAATTCATGCCTTCGGTGTCCCTGATCGACCTAGAAATGGTTCCCTTCGTCCTTGATTTATTTCCTCCCTTCGACTTCTGAGGGCACTGAGCAACTAGGTGTTCATTGCTACCACATCGGAAACATCGCCAATTTTTCTCTTCTTTCCAACAGGTATCTTTCGTATGATTAGTGGCCCCACAGACATCACATACTCTTTTGGTTCCAAACATTGATTCCCCATGTGAGACACCACTTTGGGGCCTTTTTCCTGCTTGATCTTCCCTTGTTTCACCTTGATTCGAAGTCCCCACTGGTCGTGTACCATCGGCTTCCTTACTCCTCTTATTAGGTGGCTCGCTTCCCGAGCTTTGCCCACCAGTGTATGTATAGGTGTCAGATGGTGTTCTCTTCTTGTCACAGAAAGCTTTCACCTGACTCCTTGCCGTCTTTATTCACTGTGTCTTTTCCAGGGTCTGGCTGAATGTATCCAACTGGGCAGCCGCCAGTGCCTCTTGTATTTCCACGTTTAACCCCTGGACAAATCGACGAATTCTCTTTCGGTCTGTTAGCACTAACTCTAGAGCAAAACGAGAGAGTTTGGTAAATTGTGTCTCGTACTCTGCCACACTTAACGGCCCTTGACGCAGGCGGATAAAGTCCTCTTCCCGCCTTTTTTGAGCAATCGGTGGCAAATACTTCTTGTTAAACTCACGGATGAAATTGACCCAAGTCCAGGGGGTCTGCTCTCGTTCCCACTTAGCCTTTATTACATTCCACCATGCTCGGGCTGGTCCCTCAAATTAGAAGACAGCAAAAGATACCTGTCGTTCCTCTGGATACCCGAGCGCAGCGAATATATCCATCATGCGGTCTATCCATCCCTCAGCTAAGTCAGGGCTAGATCCACCTATGAATTTCAGGGGTGCAAATTTTTGGAACCGTTCTAAGGCACGGTCCATTCCCTCGTGATTGCCCGAATTATTTCCAGGGTTTCCGGCATTATTCCCATGACCCTGACCCTGTTGGTCCACCATTTGTGCCAGCAAATCTGCCATCCGTTGTTTGGCTGTAGCTACTTGGTTATTAGCTTGGTGGTTCGCATTTTCATATTCTACCCTTTCGGGTTCTGGTCTACGTCCCCTACCTTTTTCTCGGCCTCGGTCTCGTCCCCTACCTCCTCCTCGGCCACCGGCTTCCATTTGTTTTGAAAACTTTACCATATAAAACATACTAAATGATCAAAATTTTTGGACATGCATATACAGGTTTACGCCAAAGATATGCACAAATTAGCCAAAATGCAGTTAGTACCAAAACACCGAACACATCGATTTCAAAACAAATCAACAGGACAACAAAGTAATTCAAGTCAACGGCCCTAACGTAACTCCCCTGCGGAGCCCACCAAATCCACCAGCACCACCCCAGCGGCCCTAGGGTGCAAACCTAAAGAATAGGTCCAAATAGCTAACTTCAACATTAAGTAAGAACCAAGTCGATTCACACTGGGACTGGCCATCTCCAAGTGCAATCAACTCAATCCCCACTTTGCCTTATCGAAAAATTGTAAAAGTCCAATATCAAAATCCTAGCATTCAATATTTACCTTAATAGCCAAGTACCCCATAGTCCGGCATCCTAAACTTTAAGCTTAGGATACACTACAGAGATCTGAAGCCTAAACTCTGATACCAACTGTGACAGCCCCACCTCACCCTAAGACGAACCAGAGGGTTCGGCGGACCGCCTGTCCAATTCTCGCCTGGACTCGAAAGCAAAAGCAAATAAAAGCTATTCACACGGCAAAAGAGTACTATTTGCATCATATATATCGGCAAAAGAGTTCTATGTACATCCCCAAAAGTGACTACCCATACCATTACATCCTTACGATTGTAACCCAAAATCAAAGAGTAGACCCTAAGAAGGGTCCTTACACAGATCACTATAATTGGGAAAATCATATTAACTATTCGGTGATTACAAATAAAACCCAACTATACTAGTGATGGTGCCAAAATTTCCCCGCGTCAGCCCCTGCTAAGGAAAACAAAAGAAAAGGGGTAAGCTAGAAGCTTAGTGACTAACCAGGGTAAAAACGTAATTTGTGTAAGAACTCGGAAATTTATGTGTATACTTTGAATTTATTTCATTACGTTTAATCTGTTATTAGAAATATTACATGTAACAAATGAATGGGTAAATTAAATGCCTAATTGAATTCCTATAGAATTGAAAATTTAGGAAAAAAAATATAATAAAAGAAATAAAAGTTCTATCAGCTTCAATTATTAAGATTAGAATGAAATGATTTAATCTTAGCTCAAATGTTTTATAAGATCTTAAAATTTATATATGAACGTTAACCTTGTTTTAGAGCTACCAAACCTAATGGATTTTGAAGTAATATTGCTGAATTATGTTGAATGCTTGAATTGGTAATGAGATTAAGACTCATATAATGTTTTAGAAACTCTAAGGTAATTTGTTATGACTATATACACGAAATGGCTCCTAATCACTTAAATTAGTTATTATAATATTTAAGAGACTATAAAACTTGAGAAGTTTAGGTTGTGAAACAAAATTTAATTCACAAACAACCTAGAGCTTAGTTAGTCTTAAAAAGGAAAATGGAGTATCTATAAGCCATAACTAATACTGGATTGAGAATGTCACGGCCCCACCTCCCCCTAAGGCGAACCAGAGGGTTCGGCGGGCCGCCTGCCCAGCTCTCGCCGGGACTCAGTCGTTCACTACAATGCTCAATGGAATTTCAAAATATTTATATCAAATATACATCAAAGGTTCCCAAACTTTACATATCAAAAGCGAAGCGTCCACGCTTCCACTGCGCCCCTCTGATCCTTGATACCAACTATTCTACAGGAGGAAGTCCAAAACTAGACTATTACACATCCAATCAATTCTAAACGTTCAATACAATCCCAATATGAACGATTACACAAAAGGAATTCTAAGTTCAATCCATACATGAGATAATCCATGAATAAACACTACAAGCCCTTCCTTCGCCTTGAGCCCTGTGGAGGGGAATAAAACATTTTGGGGTGAGCTAGAAGCTCAGCGAGTAACCAGTAAAATTAGTTATCAAATCAGTTTCACAATCGTTCATTTCAATAATGTCATTTCAATATGGAGTATCAATAATTCAAGAAACATTTACAATGGAAAGCGATAGTAACATTCATGAAAAGGATACGTTCGTTCTCCTGTCATTTCATTGCATTTTGGTTTCAATCGTGCATTCATTCACCCCGTCCCTGGCTTTTGGCCAGGCTCCACCAACCTACAAGGTAATACTCGAGTATACCGAAACGTTCACCCAAGTTCCTAGTCGCCCGACCGAGTCCGCTTCTGGCTCGAGACGACCGGTAACAAGGGGCAATGGCCAGTTTTGCCCAAAAGGCTTACATTCATGCGCAAGTAGCATTTAATCATTAATCATTGAAAATTTCATATTTATTTAGGTCGAGTGCGATAAAGTACACACTCGCCTAGAAAACTCGTTTTAACAATCATTGAAAGCAAAATCGATAATAACAAGACACTGATATGCAAGCACGCATGATATGTAAGAAAACAGTTCCAAAATTAACTTTGAAAACAGTTCAAAAGTAAATAATGTGGGAAAGCGGTTCAAAAGTAAATTCGGAAACAGTTCAAAAGTAAATAATGCAAGAAACGGTTCAAAAGTAAATTCGGAAACAGTTCAAAAGTAAATAATGCAAGAAACGGTTCATAAATAATTTTAGAAATAGTTTGAGGTCACTCACCTCCATGGCTCAGAAACCATCCATGATATTGCATTACTTCACTCAAGTCCAAGCCCTAAAGCACAAACGCAAAGCAATCAAGCCCATTCAAAATTCGGACAGCATTTCCCCTGAATTTGCTAACTTTTCCAGCCATCATGGCTTCATTATTTCCTCATTCCAACCCAAGGGTACACACACAACAAAAGTTCATCCAATAGCCATTCAGCAAGCTCCAAGTAGTACAAAGACAAGTCAAGCTAGGGAAAAGTCCGGAAATGAAAGTTAAGCTCAAAACCAGAAAAACAGTTTTGACGTCATTTTGCGGTAATGGTGCCAAAAGCACTACGATGGTCGGATGAAGGTGCAAGACCCACCGTTTCGAAGCTAAGAACCAGGGCTACAACAATGTAGAAGGTCACTCAGTCCAAATCGCAGCACAACTAAGTCATATATGCCAAATACCAAACCAGAACCGTAATTGCAGGTTTACAAATTACACTATGCTGTAATCAATACAACTCAGTCTAAACAGGTCCAAATGCAGAAATTCCAAAGGCATATGGTAGCTAGGACATCAAGTTACATTTCATCAGAAGACCTGAACACCCAAATCCAAAACAATTCCAGTCAAAACAACCCATTTCAGACGCAGTTCTTACATCCTGATGAACCCAGAACAGCAACAGTAAATTCGGCTTATCTCATTCGACACTACTCCAATTGACCTAAAATTTTACAGGCACCCTTAAAACATCAATACCTACAACTTTCATGTTTTGAGCCAAGGCCAATTCGGCCTCTATCTAGGACCAAAAATTTCGGACAGAATGAAGAACCAAGAACCCTAATTTTCCAGATTTCTTCCAAAACAGAATTTACTTGCAATTAATCACTTTTTCCACCTCCTAGCTTCCTCAACTATCATTTCCAATCATCATACATAACCACATAATAACAATCATATGAGAACAGAAAAATCCTAATTAAATATAAAACTTCATTAATTTCAACCAAAATCATGAAATCATCCATAAAATCACTTATTCAACCACCACCAATCACTAATTGAACATTATCAAGATCAAAGGAAGAATTCCCTAGTTACTCACCTTGCAAGCTCAAGAAAGTAAGCAACTTAGCACCAATTTCTTCCAAACAACTCCACAACCAACCTCAATATCACCAAACTAAGAAGTTCTATGGAAAAATTTGAAGATTAAACGGTTGAATTGAAAGATTGGGCAAGATTGGAGCTTGAAAATTGAGAGAGTTTTCTTTCCTTTGTTCCTAGCAAGAAATTCGGCCAAGAGCTTCAAAATAAGAAGAATTTTGGGTCAATTTTGGTTTAAATGGTAAAGGCATGAATAGTGGTCAAAAGGTCAAAAAGGTAAGAATAAATCCTCAAGTGACACATGTCATCTTCATTAATTGCTTGCCTAACTTTTTGTCTCTCTTACACAAATATCATAACATATTGTAAAATAATATCACTTAATACAAAATTCCAACAAGTTGTCAAAAATATAATGCATTTACCGCACTTGCGGGTCCCACGTCCAAAATACGCTTTTAATTTCTCAAAAACTAACCGATACTAGAAAAATTATTTTAAAACTATTTTTGCTCATAAAATTTATCTGGGGAATTTTTCTAATCAAGAAAATGTAGAAAAGGCGGGCGTTTAAAAAATAAACCCTAGAAAAGTAGAAAATTTCCGGGTTCTCACACTTATACTTTTCGGGGCGTCACATAGATTATAGACACACATAAGTGAAACGGCCATACAATAGCAGTTAATAGCTTAAACGATCGAAAACAGTCGAAAATAATAAAAAACGGTGAAAAATGACGTTAGGGCCAAAAGAATGTCGAAATTGGCCGAAACGGCCGGAATGGTAACAAAATAACAAAAGTAGTCCTAAATGGTCCAAAACAGCAAATACGGTTGCGAAATGCACGTGCGTGTGCGCAAAAATGAAAATGGTACAAAACGGGTTACACGATTTTGACTATAACTGGAGCTGTGGTTATCGGATCAAAATGTACTAGGTAGTGTCTCGAAGCTTAAACAAAAGGTTACAACTTCCATGAAGACTCCTCGACTGCGTTTTCAGTGTATCCAAGTCAAATTTGAAAAATGCAGAACTAGAACTCCAAAGGCTAGGTTAGTCCTCTAGTGAAAATTTAGCGGCATATCCCTTGTGTTTACCTATTTTTCAGCCATTCATGGCTTCAATATTTTCCTCAAATAGTCCCAAAGTCACACACAAAATAACCTCATTTCAATAGCCGTTCAATAGGTTCAAAGTCATACAAATACAAAATTAAACTAGGAACATGTCCGGAAATGAAATGTAAGGCATAAATCAAAAGACAGATTTGCCGTCACTTAGCGTAACAAGCACAACCGAGGCTACGCTTATCGGATTGGGGTACAATTTATACCGTTTTGAAGCTAAGACAAAGGTCTACAACTTTGATGAAGACTACTCAGTCCATTTTGTACTGTATCTAAGTCAAAATCTCAAATGACAGAACCAGAATATCACTTTCGGCTAGTTAACCGCCTTATGCGAAAATGACAATAAGTCAGGCTACCGATGTCCGATTAAGGTGTTTTCAGGGCCATTGGAAAGCTGAACATAGCACTACAACTTCTTTTTTTTGGTCAAATACTAATTCAGTACGGATCAGGGTGAACAGATGCAGTCAGATTGGTGAAATGTTAAAACTAGCCATAGAGCTCTCCCTATGGCAGTCAGGGGTATTTTTATTTTTCAAAAGCTACAGTACTCTAATTGAGCTGAAATTTTGTAGACAACTAAAAAATATAATTCCCTACAACTTTCATGTTTTGTGCTAAGACTAATTCGGCCTCCATCATGGTCAATCAGAACCAGGCAGAACAGAACAATGAAGAATCAAATTCTGGAATTTGAACTTTTTCGCTAGAAATTCATATCCAACAAGTACTCTATCATCAAAACCATCCACTACTAGTTCAATAACATCAATTAAGAGGTAGATAACTATAATCAAAGCTGAAAATGTAAACCCTTGCTCCATATCCAACAAATCCATCAAAACCAACCGATTAACCGTCATAAGGCAAGATTAAGAGCTTCTAACTAAACTTTAACAAGATGAAGGGAAATAAATGTGATGGACAGCCAATATACCTCTCAAAGATATTTGGAAGAGTTATCCACCACCTCTCCTTGTGAAATTGAACTTCCTAAGCTTCCCAAGCTCTCAATTTGCAAGTTAATCGGTTTAGTTTTCTTGTTTTCTCACTCAATCAAGCTAAGTTCAAGATGAAATGGAGTTTTCTTGTCTTTGTTAGTCCCACAGACAACCAAGAGGGGGGGGTGAATTGGTTTGATTAAAATCTTAACCAAGTTTATGCACTTTTTCGTTAATGAAAATTTACCTTCCTTTTTAGTAATGATCAACCAAGTAGATAAGAAGACAATAGCAATATTGATCAGAGAAGCAAGTATAGATAAGCAATGAATATTTTATTAAACAGAAATGTAAAATAGAGAGACAAACCAAGTGTCTACCAAGCTTAACCCAAACTTGAAGACCAAACACTAGGAAGAGCAACTTCTCTTTGATGAACGAAGATCAACTAGATGTACAATGGAGGGAGCACTTCCTCCTTGCCCTAAGCCTCACTTAGTCAAGCTAGGAAGTTTTACAATCACTCAGAAAACCCTCAACAAAGCTACACTAAAGATCCTTTCAACCACAAAAGAAATGCTCAACAGAAATTCACACCACTTTAAAACAAATCTGCTTTGGAGACTATTTTCTAGCTAAAATATCTCACAAGATCTTGTAAACAAAGTGTGCAAAAATTCCCTACTTCGTTCAGACCAGTTTGATTTTAAAGAGAACCAGAAATGGGCTTCATCAATGCTTCCAACGGATAGAAGGCAGCTGAAGAGTCAACTAGCCGTTGGGGCTGTCGGACGTCCGACGATCGAATCATCGTCCGAACCAATCGTCCGATGATAGCCAAGTTGAGGTTCGGACGTCCGATAAGTTCTTTGTCGTCCGACAACACAGCGTCCGACCTTGGGCCGAGAGCTAGCAAGTTATCTTGGAATTTTTCGGACGTCCGATGCGATTGATTAGCGTCCGATGGCAAGCGTCCGATCCTTCCGGACGTCCGATGCTTCTATGTGAGCGTCCGACGGTGCTTCCTTCCTGATGTTCTTCATCCTTTCGGACGTCCGACAGTTTCCTTTCGGCCGTCCGACCTGATTGTCCTGTTTTTGCTTCACATTTTGGTTGTTTTGCTTTTGATGACATATTCGAACCTGATTCTTGGATAGACAAAAACACTTGTTTTTGAAGAAGGTTAGATAAACATTTCAAAGTGCCAAGAATGACACACTTAAAAGACAATATCTTTGATCGGAACAAAACAATGACTAAATTCATTTATATTATTTCAATCTTGTTTGCCACATCCAAAGCATCGTAGTCTGGAGTCAATCAAACATATGCTTTCTTTGTTCCATCAGGCCTGATCAAAGTGTTCACTTTCTTGGACTGTATTTCAAAGAACTTTTGTGATCACCAAAACCAAGAATAACATTCTCCCCCTTTTTGATGATGACAAAACAAAAGTTTGAAATGAAATTTGATGATTGCAATGAAAGCTCCCCCTTTCAAAATAGACAAGAACTCCCCCTGCCATAGTGAATCAAAGAACTTTTGAAAACCTCCCCCTCACTAGACTGCCCAACCGAGTTTAGACAATCATCCAAAAACATGACAATTAAGTAACACACAACCAACATATCACCAATTCAATCCATCAGCAAAATCCAAATTTAATTAAACCATCAATCAATTCATCATATCCAACATTATCAATCATCAATCAGATCTCTCCCCCTTTTTGTCATCACAAAAGAGCAAAACAAAAACATCCATCTTATACACAAATACATCTTATCCAAAATGTAAACCAAAAACAATTCATTCCATTCACATAAACAGAATAAACAAACATCACCAGTACTTAAACATCAACAAGAATATCCATTATATTACACCTCAGTACTTAGATCATCCATCAAAACACACCAAAAGAAACTGAGAATATCCATAACATAACATATTCTAAAAGAGACAAACAAAATGCAAATGTCCTAAATGATGATCTACGTGGATCCAGGTGTCCTCCGAGAAAGCTGATATTGGTCGAGATCCTCCTCTTCAGTGTCTTCATTATCTTCAGCAGCTTCTACAATTGGTGCCTTGCCTTTGTCTGATGTGGAAGGGCCATGAGGAGTCACAGGAGTTGCTGGATTCGGATCTGGAACTGATGAACCTGGATCAGTGGTTCGAGGTTCTTTGTCATGTGAGACTTCCTCAACCACAGGTGGAGGAAAAAGAAGATTCTTTTTGTCAAGAAAGGCAGTTTGTTGCTCAGAAGACATGGTGAGCATGAGACCATGTTCTAGAAGAAGAACATGCTGTTTGAGTTCTTGAAGAAGCTCAATTACTTCATTACTGGAAGAGCAAGATGCTTTAGTGGCAGACTTCCTAGGGTGAATGGGAGTGAGTGAAATGGGTGAAGGATCATGTGCAGTCTTAGACCTAAGTTCACTAGAAGATGCACCCTTATAAGCCCACAGATTATCTTTGAAAACAAGATTTTTCCTTTCAAAATACCCTTTTGTAAAGGCATAAGAAGATGCTTCTTTAGGACAAACACCTAGAATAGGGACTTTGTTAAACTCAAAAATCTTTTGAAGAAACTTTCCATAAGATAATTTTCTGCGAGAATCAGTGGCATAGCGAAGTAAGAACTTGCACATGACAAAACCAAAATCAATACGAATTTTTTCTTGAAAACAATAAAAGAGGTACAACTCCATTTTGTTTGCATCAGTTCTGTGGCCATCAGTAGGCACAAGCAGGTTTGAAATGATAGAAAAAGCAATTAAATTCACAGGGGCCAGATCATTCAATTTAGCATCAGCAGGTGAGGAAAAACTTCTTTTGAAATAGGTTAACATTTTTGTCCCATCAAAATGATTTGCAGCAGTAGGAAGCTCTTCATAAGAAAAGAAATTAGCAATCTTATCTTTGCATAAACGTTCAATGGTAGTATTTAAAATGGAGTTCACGATTTCAGAGTCAATGATTAAGTCTACCCCATTAACCCTGGAAAATATTTCAGTTGGGTCAGAACCTTTCCTTAGATTGGCAAAAAATTGATGCAACATATCAGGATAGTAGACATTTGGCATAGAAATAAGATGTGACCATTTCTGGAAAGCAAATAGACTCAGAATGGATTCTAAACCTATGGAGCGAAATTCAGAGGGGTTTACAGTTCTTTGAGGGATGACACCCTTCTGGGATATCCAGGAGTATTTGTCTTTCGCAGCATCATCAAAGAATGTAGGAGGAGGAACTGATTTAGGAGGCGGTTGAGAGGAGGTCCCCTGTCCAGATTCAGGCTGAGATGTGGGTTGTGGAGTAGGCCGTGACATTTGACCCTTGATAGCTCCCCTTTTGAAGCGTTTGGATGTCCGTTTGACAGTAGGAAGATCCTCATCCTCATCCCTGAGTGGATGCTTGCGTCCGGCAGTAACTTTTCCTCCCCTTAGATTCACCATTGTTCTAAATGTGTGGAATGGAGGATGCAAATGATGCACACAGCAGTAGGGAAGTGAATCGCACAGAAATTTTGGGACAAAAACACCTTGAACGAGATTTGACAGAGCGGTTATGCAAGAGTAGGGTTGTGAGGAAAATTTGGGGATTTGCGAAATGTTACTCAGTTTGGTGAAATGATCAGGAGAAATGAAACGCAAACGATGGGGAAATGTTTTGGTTGAGTCAATTTGGGAATGGTAGTTACAGAATGGTACGAATTTGAGAGTGAGGGAAGAGAGAGTTTTCGTCCGAGAGGAAATAGGATATGAAGAGACTGAATAGGCATGTTAATAACGTTAGGTGTTAACGGGAACTAGAATTAAGATGAATCATTTTAAAGTCAAAATCCTTATAACTATTTTCAGGATGTTGAATCGCGTTAATTTAATATTTGCGAGGGTAGAATTTTAGTAGGCATTCGAATTATATTTGGGGTAAATTTTGGAATTAGGTTAGAATCGAGGACGTAAGTGGATATTAGGAGAAGATGTGAATAGACCGAAATGCCCCTCCATTATCTCAAAATGACCATGCAGCCATGGAACATTCCAAACAATTCCAATTCCTGCCGGTTCCACTTCCCACTTTTCATTCCAGCATTTTCCATTTGCTATTGCCGACCAACTCCACTCACAACATCACTCTTTATACATTACATTATCCACGTACTCCATTACATCATTTCCAATCCATTACAATATCACACTTCTAGTTTCTTTTCTGCTGTGAGCCGTGAGGGAGCAGTTCCCTTGGAATTAACGACCGAGAGAGAGAGTGAGCCGAGCCTCTCATTTCCTTTCCATTCTGCCGCAAGCTAAAAAAAAAAAAGGGGTGAGACCTGCTACTCCTTCTTTCTTTCATCCGTGAGCTGGAGAGGAGTCTGAACCAAACCTTCTTCATCCTAGTGACGAGCTTGAGCAAGGAAGAGGAAGTGCTAGCGGGCTAAATTTCCGGACAGCCGAGGGTGAAGGATTGTTGCAGCTGCTAGTCGTGTGTATTAAGCTTCACGCTAAGGTAATTTCTGGACTTGGATGAGCTGTCTATGGGTTGATGAAGCTGTCTATAAGCATGCATGTGGGATTGCGTGGTCAGATGATAGTTTAAGTCACAGAAAATCTGTTTGAGAAGGAAGTGAAGTTGTCGAGAGCTTGAGCTAGAAATTTCGGTTTTTAATTTGCTAGTTTGTGATGATCTGAGCTTAATTTTGGACCCAACCTGATAGATAGTTCTTTATTTGGTGTGCATGTGAACTTTATGGCTAGGAATTCGGTTGCATGGCTGGAAATTTTTATTTGAAAGTTGCTGGACTGCTAAACAAATTTCCAGTTTAGCCGATGGAGTGGTATGGGTAAATTAGTGTGAAATTTGCTGAAAAGCGTTTGTTTCTCTCTTGGTTGCATGTTTAACTAACAAAAAAAAAAAAAACTGGATGATCAATCTTTGCATGAGGTTAATTAACCTTGTTTAAGCAAGGAAAAGTGAAGGAATATAAAATCTGGTTTCATGCATGTCAACCGAGAGAGCTTGATGAATTTCTGGTTAGATGGTGATTTTGATGACATCCGAACTTGGTTTTGGATTAAATCTGGTCGATAGCTGTTGATTTGAACATGCATATAGCTGAAATACGGGCTGTATGTTGGTTTTTAACCGTGAATAATAATATTTGGCTGGAGGGAATTTTTGATAGGAAAAAAAAAATATGGAAGTTGGACCTATGATGAAGAACCGAGAGCTTACATGTTTGTCTTACAGTCTGTGATTCCGGTAAAATGGAAATTTATGTTTGGTAATACATGTAATTTGTTAGCTTTATGTGTTAAGTGAAGTTTAGTTGAAGAAACTAAACGAAAATTTGGAATTTTGGGTGAGACCGTGGGAGGAGAGTTACTGGAAATTTTTCCAGGTTGGCCGAATGTAGGAAATGGTGAAGTTTCCAACTATTTTATGAACTTTGGCCTGGGATTCTAATGTTAAACTGGTATATGTACTGAATATTAACTTGGTTTGGACATGCATGAAAGATTTGAATATGAGTCGTGGATAAAAAAAAAAAGAAAGAAAAGAAATCTGAATTTTGCGGCCTAGAAAAGGGGTTGAACATTTGATTAGTTTTTCCTTCGAATTTTAGCTAAGATTGTCATATTGGATGTTAAAGATTTGCTTGTAGCTTGCTAGTTACCTTTTTGCGTGTTGAGTTGAAGTAAAACTTGAAGAAAATTATGGACAAAGCTCTATAGCTACACTATTATATTGCTAGATATTGTTCAAGGTTGCTGGCCGAATTGGTTGGGACTTTTGGTGAGTTTATTTGATGGATTGTGTATTATTTACTTTAGCTTGGTTTGGACAGATTATAAGCTATACGTTTAGTGTTCCTAGCAAGTAAAAGTTGGAGATCTAATAGGCATCTTGAATTGAATTTGCTGGAATTTTCTTGACTATCGAAACAAGAAAAGAAAATCTGAATTTCAGAACTATTTGGGGTTCAAGTTGGCTGTGGTTTTTCTTCTTGTTTTGGATTGAAATCCTGGTTGAATTGTGATTGAAAGTAACTGTTTCATGTCAAGAGCTAATGATTGATGAAGCTCTTGGCCATTTGAGTAAATTTTTGCAAGAGTTTAATTTTGGTGAATTTGTTCAAGTGGTTGGCTGAAATGTATTTGGAAGGTCCATGGTTTGTGATTTGGGATTGTTTCAATAACTTGAACTTCCTTTGTTGAATTTTGTCTGGAACTGAATCTGTTGAGACCTAGGGCTAATGATTGATGAAGCCTAGTGAAAGTTATATTCGAATTGTGTTTCAGCTATTATGGCAATTTGGAAGACAATGTGCCAATGAATTGGAATCGTGAAGTCCGTTTTAGTCTTTTGAATTCAAGTAACTTTAAATCAAGCCTTGTGGGAATATTTTGTCTTAATATCAAGTTGTATATATATTGAGTGTAGTACGTTAATATTAAAATTTAGATATCGGGACTTTTAAAACCTTGCCGACTAGTTAATGCTTTTCCTTGTTCAAATCAGTTTTATTACCTTTAGGGAATAATTGCATTAATTTCCAAACTTTAAGTTTTTCGTAAAATTATCCTTGGCTAGCTGTTTTGAGGAAACTTGTTCGGCAAGAAAACTTGTTTGTATTAATTTGATTCTAGTTTGCACCTCTAGAAAGGAAATACTCTTAAGGAACCATACGAAATATTTTATTCCTTTACTAGCCTTAATTCTAAGATATTTATTGATTTGTTTCGAGGAATTAAACTAGTTTTATAACAGATAAGCTTTTATATATATAAACCAAGAATTTGTTTAGTAAAACTTATAGTTTTCAAAACTTGGATTTCTAGAGTTTAGCGAGGACGTGGACTTCGATTTCCAGATTGACTTTTGAGCTCCACTCTTGGTGAGTGTCCCTGCCTGTTTTATGACTATTTGGTTAAAGTGCTTTATCGACTCGTTATGTGATAATTGCCAAAAATGATTACTGATCCATCGAAGTGAGCAGTGTGTACTTTATCACACTAGCCTTTCGAGTGGTGACTTGCTTGAAGTGTTTCTCGTGAATATCTTGCTTGCGCTTGCTAAGTGCTAAATTACTAGGCTGGGGAATGTACCACACCTTAAGGGTGGGAGGGCCTCTTATCCAGACCTGGTAATCAAGTGTTGGACGTAAGGTCGTTGGGTGAATCCCTCGACCAGTCTATAAAAATCAAGTGTTGGACGTAAAGTCGTTGGGTGAATCCCTCGATCAGTCTATAAAAATCAAGTGTTGGACGTAAAGTCGTTGGGTGAATCCCTCGATCAGTCTATGATTTTTAATCAAGTGTTGGACGTAAAGTCGTTGGGTGAATCCCTCGACCAGTCTATAAAAATCAAGTGTTGGACGTAAAGTCGTTGGGTGAATCCCTCGACCAGTCTATAAGTGTTGGACGTAACGTCGTTGGGTGAATCCCTCGACCAGTCTAAGGTATACTCGAGTATTATCGCTTCCCTATTTGTTTACTTCAGTCGAATCAATACGTGTTAATTGTTTTAATTGATTGCATGTTTTGGGGCACCACTGAACTTTAGCTCACCCCACGATCATTTGTTTTCCTTGACAGGTCCTGGCTCTTGAGCAAGACTTGAAATCTAATTTCACTTTTATGCTTGTAGTTTGAGTTAAACATTGTATTTTTTATTTTGGATTGCCTCTTGTAGCTGGAAAAGTGTAAACCCTGGATTTGTTATTTGGCTTGTACTAATGTATTTGGATTATATGTTTTGTTGCCTGGTTTGTAACGCGTGAGGCATTCAAGAGTCGACGATTGGCTATCTTCAATTACTGTTATCTCTGAAGTTAATGTGATTTTTAGCAATTGATCTATTTTTTTTGGGAGATCGTTATTGTAATAGTTAGGTTAATCTTCGGAAGGATTTGGGTGAGATTGTTTGCGTGAGTCTTGGCGAGAGTTAGGCAGACGGCCCGCCAACCCTCTGGTTCGCCTTAGGGGAAAGTGGGGTCGCCACAGGTGGTATCAGAGCTCCTATCGAGCTCGTGCCGGGAGAGGGTTCTCGGACTGTGGGGAATGGCCTATTTAGTGTTGAACTAATTGTTATTGTTAAGGGAATTAGATATGTACGTCGGGTAGGAATCTCAAATATAGGTGAGTTACTCTTGGGATTGGCCAGCCTGAGGTGTGAATTATCCTATTGTCAGATTCTTGTACCCGAATACCAGATATTTCATTCAATGGTGTATTTGCAAATTGGGAAGAATTTAGTATGTTGCATTATGATATGACTAGAAAGCATGATTAAATTTGGAAAAGTGAATCGAAAGGACCAAGTCTAGCTTTTGAAAGTTAAAGGTGAAGAGCCAATGGTGAGATCTTGAAGATTAGTGCTAATTCTGTATTTAAGATGAATAATTTTACTAGTCATTTAATGGTAAATGGAATATATGCCATCTCTTACCCAAAATATTGGTTTAGATATAGAATTTGAGTGAAATTGTAGTTTAAGTAAGAACTATGCAGTTGTGAATAGCTCTAAACCTTGAGGAGAGTTTTCAAAATTGAGGAGAGATGAGTTTGACGAATTTGCCATATGAGGTGATTTCTCGATGGTATTTTGGGCTCCTTAAATTTTATTGGAGGATTATTTGGGGCTAATGTCCAATAGGATAAAGATAACTAGTTGTTAGGTCATTAGAAAAGCCAATGTATGAAATGTTTGAGATCATTTAGAATACTTAAGAGCCATTGATGTACTTAAGTAATGATCATATTATTTGATTTGATATTAGACGTAGTAGATCTACAATTTACTAAGGAAATTTAATTAGTGTTACTAATATGGTAATTGGATTAGTAAATGCGCTTGAACGATTGTCACCTTGACTATGTTGGGATGAGTGAGTCGGAACTTTGCCATGTTTGAATATTGAATGTACTTAAAAAGACTTGTTTGACTTCTTACTAAAAGGTACTTGAGCTTGATATATGCTGTAATCGTCTTTGTTATGTGGTGACTGGTGCTTGTTAAAGGATAGATATTACGATGGAATACGGAACTTTAATTGAAAAGATAGCTGATACAGCTCTAATGTTCAAAATGAGGTTGGCCTTACCTAAGGGAATTAAGTCTCTCGCTCAGTTGCAAGCTAGACTATTGAGCACGACCTTTTATACCTTTTGTTTATGATAGTTGGGGTGATGCTTGTGTTTTGGCCTGTATATTTTGTTAAGCATGATATTGGTTCCCTTTTGAAGTATTGGAATGCTATAAATTCTATACTTGATCATGTTGGCTTGTTAATTCGTTTGGTAGTACACATGCAAAGTTTTATTTTCATTATCGACGTATGCAATGACATGCTCTCATTTGGTTGATTGTTCTTCCTCTTGTAAGACCTTATTTAAATAAAAAAAAAATTTCCAAAAAAAAAAAATTTTAGTTTTGTTTATTAGACTTAACAGTTGACAATAACTCTTTTCACCGTGTAAAATTTTCAAATTTTCTTAAATCCTATGAGCATCGGAAATTTTCCTAAGATAAATGAAATGTCAAATCCATTCTTGCATTTCCTATTTGTTAAAGCTGTAATTTAAGGTCAAGATCCATTTATTTACAAATTTAATCTTGAAAGGACGCCTTTTGGGACAAATGTAAAACTTTTGAATGGTATAGGACTATGATTTTCGGAACTTAAAAATACAGACAATCTTAGTTCGAATTAAAAGTGTCCTTTTAAACCTTACGGCCTTAAATTTGAAAATATTGATCTGATATGAACTTGAAAAGAGACATGAGAAAAAGTTAAGATTAACTCATCAAAGGATATTAATGGTTCAAAACCGTTGGAATAGTTATACAGATAACAGAAGGAAAGATTGATAGATAGTCTTGTATAATCCAATGGGATCCTAGTACTTGATCTAAGTCGAAACTGAACAAGGAGTTGAGATCTACTGGTATTATGATGGATTGACCGAGTTGAGTAACTAGTAAGGTTCTCCCTGGTGAACTTAATGATTACTTTACATATATCTTGGGATTGGCCCTATAGGCATGTTTTAAACTTTTACGAATATTTGAACTTTTCTTACATCTAAGAATGAATATTGGTCGTGAATTGAAGAGTAAATAGTTAAGTTTTATGTGGCATAAAAGCTAATTCTCAGATTAGGTGTGAACAATAGAGGCGTTGGACCAAAGTTTAAGTAAATACGAACCTGCATGTCTGCTTATTTTTTTAAAAGCATTTTATTCTCAAAAGTGATTTGTGGGGTTAAATGATTTTTCTTGATCAAACGTCCAAATAACAAATGTTAAACTTCTTACCAAAAGTCGAATGCACTTAAAAGGACTTGTTTGATTTCTTATTAAAGTGTACTTGAGTTTGATGTATGCTTTATTTGACTTTGTCCTGTGGTGTAATTAAATTGATCATGAATTTGCTTTGTATTAATGATTAATGATATATATAGAGTGAAATTAACTGCAATTATATGCATACATAATTGGTTACTACATATTATAAGTCAACTTGTTGTGAAAAATATAGCGCTTAGGGAGTACGAGTTTATAAGGCTTTGACAAGAAGCGATGAGTGTTGCTGAGTATGAGACTCCGTTTACTAAATTGTCAAAATTCGCTCCTTAATTGGTTGCCATGGAGCAAAAGAGGATATGCAGAGAAAATACCCCGAATTATATCTTTAGAAGGTAAGAATTTTGAGGACAAAATTCATTTAAGGGGGGGAGGATGTAAGAACACGGAAATTTATGTGTATACTTTGAATTTATTTCATTACGTTTAATCCGTTATTAGAAATATTACATGTAACAAATGAATGGGTAAATTAAATGCCTAATTGAATTCCTATAGAATTGAAAATTTAGGGAAAAAAAATATAATAAAAGAAATAAAAGTTCCATCAGCTTCAATTATTAAGATTAGAATGAAATGATTTAATCTTAGCTCAAATGTTTTATAAGATCTTAAAATTTATATATGAACGTTAACCTTGTTTTAGAGCTACCAAACCTAATGGATTTTGAAGTAATATTGCTGAATTATGTTGAATGGTTGAATTGGTAATGAGATTAAGACTCATATAATGTTTTAGAAACTCTAAGGTAATTTTTTATGACTATATACACGAAATGGCTCCTAATCACTTAAATTAGTTTTTATAATATTTAAGAGACTATAAAACTTGAGAAGTTTAGGTTGTGAAACAAAATTTAATTCACAAACAACCAAGAGCTTAGTTAGTCTTAAAAAGGAAAATGGAGTATTTATAAGCCATAACTAATACTGGATTGAGAAAGTATATTAGTTTAAACATTATACAAGTTTATAAACTTGAAGATAGGTATTTCATGGTTTAAAAATAATAAAGTCAATAAGTTTCGAAAATAAAATGATAAATAAATATTGAGAATGTTATGGTTGTATTTTAAGGTCAAACTTGATTTTAATAAGTTTAAGGTCGCAAATAAGTTAATTGTGCAAAATATCGGACTATTTGAATTTTGTCAAGTTAAATTAATATTTCTTGATGTAGGTTATTTTATTTCTTTAATATTAATTCCTTGTATTTCAATAGCTAATTTTAAGTGTTAATAACGTTAGGTGTTAACGGGAACTAGAATTAAGATGAATCGTTTTAAAGTCAAAATCCTTATAACTATTTTCAGGATGTTGAATCGCGTTAATTTAATTTTTGCGAGGGTAGAATTTTAGTAGGCATTCGAATTATATTTGGGGTAAATTTTGGAATTAGGTTAGAATCGAGGACGTAAGTGGATATTAGGAGAAGATGTGAATAGACCGAAATGCCCTTCCATTATCTCAAAATGACCATGCAGCCATGGAACATTCCAAACAATTCCAATTCCTGCCGGTTCCACTTCCCACTTTTCATTCCAGCATTTTCCATTTGCTATTGCCGACCAACTCCACTCACAACATCACTCTTTATACATTACATTATCCACGCACTCCATTACATCATTTCCAATCCATTACAATATCACACTTCTAGTTTCTTTTATGCTGTGAGCCGTGAGGGAGCAGTTCCCTTGGAATTAACGACCGAGAGAGAGAGTGAGCCGAGCCTCTCATTTCCTTTCCATTCTGCCGTAAGCTAAAAAAAAAAGGGGTGAGACCTGCTACTCCTTCTTTCTTTCATCCGTGAGCTGGAGAGGAGTCTGAACCAAACCTTCTTCATCCTAGTGACGAGCTTGAGCAAGGAAGAGGAAGTGCTAGCGGGCTAAATTTCCGGACAGCCGAGGGTGAAGGATTGTTGCAGCTGCTAGTCGTGTGTATTAAGCTTCACGCTAAGGTAATTTCTGGACTTGGATGAGCTGTCTATGGGTTGATGAAGCTGTCTATAAGCATGCATGTGGGGTTGCGTGGTCATATGATAGTTTAAGTCACAAAAAATCTGTTTGAGAAGGAAGTGAAGTTGTCGAGAGCTTGAGCTGGAAATTTCGGTTTTTAATTTGCTAGTTTGTGATGATCTGAGCTTAATTTTGGACCCAACCTGATAGATAGTTCTTTATTTGGTGTGCATGTGAACTTTATGGCTAGGAATTCGGTTGCATGGCTGGAAATTTTTATTTGAAAGTTGCTGGACTGCTAAACAAATTTCCAGTTTAGCCGATGGAGTGGTATGGGTAAATTAGTGTGAAATTTGCTGAAAAGTGTTTGTTTCTCTCTTGGTTGCATGTTTAACTAACAAAAAAAAAAAAACTGGATGATCAAGCTTTGGATGAGGTTAATTAACCTTGTTTAAGCAAGGAAAAGTGAAGGAATATAAAATCTGGTTTCATGCATGTCAACCGAGAGAGCTTGATGAATTTCTGGTTAGATGGTGATTTTGATGACATCCGAACTTGGTTTTGGATTAAATCTGGTCGATAGCTGTTGATTTGAACATGTATATAGCTGAAATACGGGCTGTATGTTGGTTTTTAACCGTGAATAATAATATTTGGCTGGAGGGAATTTTTGATAAGAAAAAAAAAATATGGAAGTTGGACCTATGATGAAGAACCGAGAGCTTACATGTTTGTCTTACAGTCTGTGATTCCGGTAAAATGGAAATTTATGTTTGGTAATACATGTAATTTGTTAGCTTTATGTGTTAAGTGAAGTTTAGTTGAAGAAACTAAGCGAAAAGTTGGAATTTTGGGTGAGACCGTGGGAGGAGAGTTACTGGAAATTTTTCCAAGTTGGCCGAATGTAGGAAATGGTGAAGTTTCCAACTATTTTATGAACTTTGGCCTGGGATTCTTATGTTAAACTGGTATATGTACTAAATATTAACTTGGTTTGGACATGCATGAAAGATTTGAATATGAGTCGTGGATAAAAAAAAAAGAAAGAAAAGAAATCTGAATTTTGCGGCCTAGAAAAGGGGTTGAACATTTGATTAGTTTTTCCTTCGAATTTTAGCTAAGATTGTCATATTGGTTGTTAAAGATTTGCTTGTAGCTTGCTAGTTACCTTTTTGCGTGTTGAGTTGAAGTAAAACTTGAAGAAAATTATGGACAAAGCTCTATAGCTACACTATTATATTGCTAGATATTGTTCAAGGTTGCTGGCCGAATTGGTTGGGACTTTTGGTGAGTTTATTTGATGGATTGTGTATTATTTACTTTAGCTTGGTTTGGACAGATTATAAGCTATACGTTTAGTGTTCCTAGCAAGTAAAAGTTGGAGATCTAATGGGCATCTTGAATTGAATTTGCTGGAATTTTCTTTGATGTGAAACCCCGATCTAGACAACCAAAACACCATGGCTTAGGCAGCGGAAATTTGACCCAACTAATCCCTAGAAGTCACGAACAATTTTGATATTATCTCAACCCGTAACTACTCGAATTAACGAATCAAATTGGAGATAGTAGAACGCCACAATCAAGGAGATACTCGATTGATAAGTTCGGGTGAATAACTTGAGAAGATTCTCAAGTATTCAAAGGCAACTCTCTTGCCAAAGAGAAAGTGAAAACTCACTAATTGTATTTAATAGTCAAAAACTGATCCTAAAACAAAGAGGAAGTGGGGCTATTTATAGCCCTTACAAGCATTAACCCTAATCCAAAATTTGACCAAACTACCCTACATACTTAAGAAAGATTTTGGGCCTTACTTACTAACAAATGGGCTGCAATTAAACTATCTTAATTACCTAGACTTTTTAAAACGAGAAATAACGAAAATCAACGAGGAAAATCAAATAATCCTACTAAACTTAAGTATTCTTCACTTGAATCTTCCAATTCCCCATGTGCTTGAATGGGCCTTGGTCTTTATATTCTCATCATTCCCCTCCTCTTAAAAGCAATTTGCCCACAAATTGAAGCACGAATGGTGACAAGACGAGTTACATGCCTTCGACTCAATCTTGTTATGATGGCTACAGATGGCATCCAATTCAAAGCCCATGTGCTAAGTTGGAAAATAACCCTTGTCGAACCTTGAATCTCACAAACCATCTTCAATGTATGCTCAACTTGATCGTTTGTGGTCATGAGGTAAGGGTCCTCAAAGTGGTATGAAGTGTATCCCATGAAATCGAACTCGGGCTCGAACACACTTGCAAGGCACCAAGGCGGATTTGGTGATGTTGGAGCTTCATGTGGACTAAGAGCAAGACAAAAATCATAATGGTCATTGAGGTACTTGTTCTTTAAACGAACCCTTGGTACACAACCATCCCCAAAATGTGGAGTGTTCCCTTCAAGACGAGCTCCAATCAACTCCCCTTTGGTGTGGACCGATTTGAGTTGACATTGTTCCATGAATGGATACCAACGGGGTTTAACTCTTGGAGTACCAACTCCATGGAGGCTTGCAACGTCTACAATTGATTTTGGAATGGAACACACCAAGATCAACTCAACTTGCCTTTGCTTGATCTGTATAAAAGAAGAAACACTAAACAAAGCAAAGGTAAGTTCGTTAAGAAAATAATAGGCCTTCACCGGGTTGCTCAAGATCAGCCCACTTTCTCTCTTTTCTTCCTTTTTACCACCCATCTTATTATATTTTTTTCATCTCTTTTTCTAGTTCAACAGCTGACCCTTTCATCTCATTACTTTCAACTTCCTCGGGTTTTACCTCTGCAGGCACAATTCCCTCATCTAGCTTTTTCTCCATTCTATAACGCTCAAGCTCACTTTTCATGCATGCTAGATCAATACAAAGTTGGTCATAAGTAAGTGATACAAGTGCAAGACGACGACTATTAAATAAGAAGGAATACTTATTAGTATGTCCATCAATTTTAACTTCTCGCCTCGACATCCATGCTTTGCCCAACAACACATGTGTCACTTGAATTGGGACTACATCACACAACACCTCATCCACATATTTGCCGATTTGAATAGGTACAAGTGTGTGCTTAGTAACCCAAACATCCCCATGAGTGCTCGTCAACTTGTACGGTTGAAGATGATCAATGGTTGGAAGATTTAATTTCTCAACCATGATAGCACTTGCAAGATTGACTTCACAACTACCATCAATGGCCAAGCTACAAATTTTATCTTTGACACCGCAACGAGTATAAAACCAACCAAGCAACTGAGATTTGACGAGGTCCAATTGCTCATCTACACCACGTAATGTCACTTCTTTGACTCCCTTAGGATCAGGAAGACAATGTTGTGGGCTAGCTTTTATGCGTCTTATACTCGCCATGACGTATGAGGGAACCTGCAAAAAGTTAGCAACGAAACCGAAGATATTGCCTTTCACGCTCCCTTACGTGTATCCACTCGCACTCGTGTATATGGATGTCACTCTAATGGACTTACCAAATACCTTTACCTGTTGGTTAGGTAGTTGAGAAATGCTGCTCAAGTCCAACAACCGTTACCAACCTTTCCACAAGTGTAATCACAAGAATGTAGGAGAAAATGTAGGAAAGTGTTCCTAGAATCTAGGAAGAGAATATAGGAGAGTTTCCTAAAGTGGATGAGAGAATATAGGAAAGGTCCTAAAAATGGATGAGAGAATTTTAGGAGAGTTTCCTAAAAAATGGATGAGAGAATTTAGGAAAGTTTCCAAAAAAATGGATGAGAGAGTTTAGGAAAATTTCCTAAAAATGGATGAGAGAATATAGGAAAGTTTCCAAAAAAATGGATGAGAGAGTTTAGGAAAGTTTCCTAAAAAGGTAGGAGAGAGAGTGTCCAAGTGAGTACAAAGAGTTATCCAAGTGCTTTACTTAGTTTTCTAATTGATTTTGGAAACAAGTTAGTTTTTGGAAACCTTTTGAAAATCCTCTTCCTCTTGAACAACTTTTGGTAACCTTCTTGAAACAACTTTTGGTAACCTTCTTGAAACAACCTTTGGTAATCTTCTTGAAACAACTTTTGGTAACTTCCAAATTCTACTCCAAGAAAGATTGCACAAATCAGATTTGGTTCTCTATTCAAAACAATTCGGTTGCCCATTTCTTTCCTTTCCTTTTTTTTTTTTTTGCCAACCAATTCCTCTTTTCTTTCTTCTTTTTTTTTGTGTCTTTTTTTTTTTTGACTACAACTATCAACCGTGACACAAAACAAGGAAGTCCACAAATAATAACAACCAAGAACTCCAAGATCTTTCAAGAACGTTCAAGGAAGTTGTCAGGAACTTCAGAAATTTCAAGATTGTGGTCAAGAATTCAAGAAGCTCAAGATTATTGTAAGTTCTCTTCAAGATTCACAAAATTCCAACAAGTTTTGCCAAAATTCAGATTTGAAAACCAAGTAAACAAGTTGGATAACACAAACAACAAGGCTGGACAGATTTGTATTCGGATGAACAGTAACTGTGAACAGTGACTCTTTTTTTTTTTTTTTTTATTCTAGGCAAACGAACAGATTGGGATAAACATATATGACTCGAAATAAACGAAAAAATAAAGATATAACCTGGTGGTTGTCGACTAGCTCTGATACCAACTGATGTGAAACCCCGATCTAGACAACCAAAACACCATGGCTTAGGCAGCGGAAATTTGACCCAACTAATCCCTAGAAGTCACGAACAATTTTGATATTATCTCAACCCGTAACTACTCGAATTAACGAACCAAATTGGAGATAGTAGAACGCCACAATCAAGGAGATACTCGATTGATAAGTTCGGGTGAATAACTTGAGAAGATTCTCAAGTATTCAAAGGCAACTCTCTTGCCAAAGAGAAAGTGAAAACTCACTAATTGTATTTAATAGTCAAAAACTGATCCCAAAACAAAGAGGAAGTGGGGCTATTTATAGCCCTTACAAGCATTAACCCTAATCCAAAATTTGACCAAATTACCCTACATACTTAAGAAAGATTTTGGGCCTTACTTACTAACAAATGGGCCGCAATTAAACTATCTTAATTACCTAGACTTTTTAAAACGAGAAATAACCAAAATCAACGAGGAAAATCAAATAATCCTACTAAACTCAAGTATTCTTCACTTGAATCTTCCAATTCCCCATGTGCTTGAATGGGCCTTGGTCTTTATATTCTCATCATTCTTGACTATCGAAACAAGAAAAGAAAATCTGAATTTCAGAACTATTTGGGGGTCAAGTTGGCTGTGGTTTTTCTTCTTGTTTTGGATTGAAATCCTGGTTGAATTGTGATTGAAAGTAACTGTTTGATGTCAAGAGCAAATGATTGATGAAGCTCTTGGCCATTTGAGTAAATTTTTGCAAGAGTTTAATTTTGGTGAATTTGTTCAAGTGGTTGGCTGAAATGTATTTGGAAGGTCCATGGTTTGTGATTTGGGATTGTTTCAATAACTTGAACTTCCTTTGTTGAATTTTGTCTGGAACTGAATCTGTTGAGACCTAGGGCTAATGATTGATGAAGCCTAGTGAAAGTTATATTCGAATTGTGTTTCAGCTATTATGGCAATTTGGAAGACAATGTGCCAATGAATTGGAATCGTGAAGTCCGTTTTAGTCTTTTGAATTCAAGTAACTTTAAATCAAGCCTTGTGGGAATATTTTGTCTTAATATCAAGTTGTATATATATTGAGTGTAGTACGTTAATATTAAAATTTAGATATCGGGACTTTTAAAACCTTGCCGACTAGTTAATGCTTTTCCTTGCTCAAATCAGTTTTATTACCTTTAGGGAATAATTGCATTAATTTCCAAACTTTAAGTTTTTCGTAAAATTATCCTTGGCTAGTTGTTTTGACGAAACTTGTTCGGCAAGAAAACTTGTTTGTATTAATTTGATTCTAGTTTGCACCTCTAGAAAGGAAATACTCTTAAGGAACCATACGAAATATTTTATTCCTTTACTAGCCTTAATTCTAAGAGATTTATTGATTTGTTTCGAGGAATTAAACTAGTTTTATAACAGATAAGCTTTTATATATATAAACCAAGAATTTGTTTAGTAAAACTTATAGTTTTCAAAACTTGGATTTCTAGGGTTTAGCGTGGACGTGGACTTCGATTTCCAGATTGACTTATGAGCTCCACTCTTGGTGAGTGTCCCTGCCTGTTTTATGACTATTTGGTTAAAGTGCTTTATCGACTCGTTATGTGATAATTGCCAAAAATGATTGCTGATCCATCGAAGTGAGCAGTGTGTACTTTATCACACTAGCCTTTCGAGTGGTGACTTGCTTGAAGTGTTTCTCGTGAATATCTTGCTTGCGCTTGCTAAGTGCTAAATTACTAGGCAGGGGAATGTACCACACCTTAAGGGTGGGAGGGCCTCTTATCCTGACCTGGTAATCAAGTGTTGGACGTAAGGTCATTGGGTGAATCCCTCGACCTGTCTATAAAAATCAAGTGTTGGACGTAAAGTCGTTGGGTGAATCTCTCGATCAGTCTATAAAAATCAAGTGTTGGACGTAAAGTCGTTGGGTGAATCCCTCGGCCAGTCTATAAGTGTTGGACGTAACGTCGTTGGGTGAATCCCTCGACCAGTCTAAGGTATACTCGAGTATTATCGCTTCCCTATTTGTTTACTTTTGTCGAATCAATACGTGTTAATTGTTTTAATTGATTGCATGTTTTGGGGCACCACTGAGTTTTAGCTCACCCCACGATCATTTGTTTTCCTTGACAGGTCCTGGCTCTTGAGCAAGACTTGAAATCTAATTTCACTTTTATGCTTGTAGTTTGAGTTAAACATTGTATCTTTTATTTTTGATTGCCTTTTGAAGCTGGATGTCGCGCCCCACTTTTTGAAAGTGTGAAGGTAGTGTGTATGTGAACGTGTGTGAAGATGAAAATAAAAGGCCGTGGGATTGTGAAATGCGACGGTTTGGCCAAAGTATAGTTCAAAAAGGGTTTTTTGGATGGAAAAATGGAGTCGCCACTTGGTATAGAGTTAGGGTGTACCAAGCCACCCAAAAAGTGATTTCTTGGAAAGAGAAGTAAACAAACCCTTTTTAAACAATTTTAGGTCTAAGTAACCAAAGAAAGGGATCGGGGGTCACATTTGATAAGGGAGAAGGCAAAGGCAAAGCCTAAGGCACTCCCTTACCCTAGCCAAAGCTAGTTGCGTGACTTAACCCCACTTTTCCTAATGCTTCTACCCAAAATATGTGTTGCATGTTGGATGTGACTAATGGATATGAAAAATGCAATCCTAAATCTAAAATGTCTCTTTTGAGGCTTTTTGGTCCCAATCACATGAGTTGTGATGGCCAATAAGGAAAACTCTCATAGAGGTTACGGGTAATGCAAATGAAGACCCAAATATGAGTGCAAGTGTGAAAATGTGAGAAGAATGCAAAACAAAAACAAATGTAAGTGCAAGTGTGCAAATGTAAGAAAAGTGCATGTGTGCCAATTGAGAAAATAAAGGTGTTTGTGTGCCAATTGAGAAAATAAAGGTGTTTGTGTGCAAGTGGATGAAAATATGGTATAATAGGAGTAAATGCCTCTAAGTACAATTGGGTGCAATTTGTGAGGTAGAAAATAAATAAGTGATAGGGAAAGAAGAGAAGTGTGTGAACATGACATGTGGAGTGAGAAAAATATAAGTAGTGAGAAAATGTAGATGAAAAAATGATATGGTAAAATGGAGGTGCACGAACCTAGAGGAATGCATCAAGTCGGGTACAGGAATGACTTCTATCTTCATGACTTTAATTTTCCCTTTGATTAGAAGGAAGAACTAGCGTACTAAGGCTATTTTGTAGCCACACTCGTTCGTTTCCCTTACCGAAAGGGGACTCTCAAACAAATGTATCCTATAACTAGCATGAGGATGCAAAAACCTAAAATGAAGGGGAAAGGATTGGAGGATCATGCCAAATGCTAGAAAACTAAGGAAAAATGTATGAAATGTAGTGAAACATGCAAGTATGTACTAACGAAAGGGGACGGCCTATTGGGTCTAGCATTGGACTAGCCCTTTTCTAGCGCTCTCTCACAAGCATTGGACTTGTAAGAGCTCAAGGGGACAACCATGACTAGCATTGGACTAGCCACGGTTACGTGCATTTGTATCCATCATACACATATATAAGTAATGTACATAATTAACGCAAGTAGACATGTGAGCACGTAATTCACTTAACACAAAAGTATGGTATCTAGATGCAAGACCCTAAGAAAGCAAGTAACACGTAGCACGTAAGCATGCAAATCACACTAATGAATCTATTACATTGGCTAACTAAAACAAATGGGGAAGGGGAAAAGTGAATAAAAATGCTCTCCGAGCCCTATCTATTACAAGCCAAGAGGTGCACACATACCCCATAAATAAAAGAATGACTTAATAAAAGCAAGAGTAAATGAAATGAATTAAATGAATTAAGGAAAAGCAAGGAAAGCAAAGTAGACATGCAATTCTCACTTAGCACGTTGGATCACATAGGGGAGAGACAAAAAGATAAAAGAAGTTATACCTCCCTTGAGTTGATGCCCTAACGAAGTGAAATTACTAATTTACCCTCCAAAACAATAAAATGGTCAGGGTACCAATTTAATTAAGAACGTTAAAGAAAATATGCAAAACACAAGCTCACTTGGTCATAAAGCTCTTGAAATCACGAATTAAGTGCAATTAAACAAAGCATGGTAATTAATTGAAGCAAACAAGCAATTGAGCTGAAAAAATTTAAGCTGCCAAGGACCAAATTGAGGACATTATTCAATTGGTTAGGTCATAGTAAAACAAAGGGGGACTTGAGGGGTCAAAACATGATTTTTAAAAGTTGCCATGCAAGCTTTCGAAGAAAACTGCTGCAACATCGCTCTGCAATCCAACCTTGCAATCTTCTTCTTTACCGGTTCCTTGCTGCAACTTTGCAGCTTATTCATTGTATGAACTTTAACCAAAACAAGATAAAAGGCGACTACCATAAACTTATCAACAACTATGCCGCAAGACACCACAACTAACATACCAAAATCTAATGCAAAGCTTGCTAAAATCTAACAGAGGAAACCCAACAGATACCGTCTACAACCTGTTAAAGCTTTGAGAAATCAACAATTATTATGCGGCAAGCCTTTCGACAACAACCTCAAACCAGAAACAAACCCAAAGTCTACAATAGGGGTGAACAATACATACATACAAGGTGCGGGTGACTACAAGCATCAGTAATAAAATGCAAGTGTTCATGTCCGACAGTTTTCAACAAATGAATCGTGCGAAACAAATTTTCCTGATTTCATTCCTTGTTCCAATCACTGAAGAATCACCAAGACTTACAGTAGATGACCGAAAGGAAAACATCAAGCATAACCAGTCACAACCACCAAATGAGACAGGAAAAAAAAGAACGTTGTCCTTGAAGGACAGCAAGCAGCGAAAACAACCCCAAAAGCCATATCTAACTGGCTTGAACCTTCAGGAAAGCTATGTAAGAGGAGCAAAAGGAGAAACCAAAGTTACCTGAGGATGATTTCGAGGCTAGTTGAGCGTGAAAGATGCCAGGAAGCATATGCTGATGCCGAAACGACGCTTTGCAGGAAAATTTTTCTGCAGTTTTTCTGAATTTCTCCGTTGCACAGATCTCTTCTCGGTTTCTTGCTTTCCTCCTTCTCGGCCTCCCTCTCTTTTACAGCCCTTGTTCTTCCCAGCTCTCCATTTTCCTCTCCAACTGCAAGCTCTCTCTTTTCCCGTAGCTTTTGCCCAGATTTCCCCGCTACTCTTTTCTCTCCTAGTTCTCCGCTGTTTTTTTTTCCCTCAGCCGTCCTTTTCTTTTTGCCTTTCTCTCCAGCTCTCCGATCTCCCCCCTTTCTCTCGTTGCTTTTCTGAACCCAAAGCCCTAGCCGCCTCGACTTTTCTCTCTGCCATTTCCCAGCCTTCAAAAACTCTCTCCCTTTTCCTCTGATGTTTTTTATTTTCCCATGCTCAGCCGTCACTCTTACCCTCGGTTTCTTTCTTTTGCTCCCCCAAAAACCTTCCCCCCCAGCCGTCATTTCTTCCTCTCTGGTTTTTCTTTTTCTTC
The DNA here is from genome assembly GCF_036785885.1 of Coffea arabica. NCBI lineage: Eukaryota > Viridiplantae > Streptophyta > Magnoliopsida > Gentianales > Rubiaceae > Coffea > Coffea arabica. The sequence goes on along the minus strand of NC_092318.1, from coordinate 16,132,471 downwards.
GCCGTCCCAGAACCCCTCTCTCGCTTCCTTTTTCCCTTGCGGCCAATCCTGTTTTTTCAAAAACCCTTCATCCAACGCTCCTCCAACTCTCCCCGTCCTTCCTCTTTCATTTCCACCCTCCACCTATCCTCTTCTAGAATTCTCTAGGGCCTGAGGTGTCCTAGACACCTGGCCATTCATCCCTTAAATTGCCCTCAAGGCCTTGCTGCAACTTCTCTTTGCAAGCTGCAGACGAACGCAGCTTGCATGTAATAATAAATTTTTTTTTAATAATAATTTAACAAAATATAAATAACTAATTAAAAATAACTAATTAAGAAAATGAGCGGAACTAGGCATAAAAAGATAAAAATGAAATGCTAATTTTTCTTTCTTTTTTCATATTTCATATTTTTTCCAAGAAAACATTGAATTTAAACCAAAACAACTAAAACATAATTTTTGAATGTTTTTTCTTTTTCCCGAGAAATTCTATGCTAAAGCTTAAAAATAAAATAATAAAATAAAAAACTAAAAACTAAAAACTAAAAAGTGAATAAACCTAGCACGACAAATAAAAACTAAAAAAAGTAAATGAAATTACACTGAAAATTTGGTGTCTACAGTTTGCCCCTCTTTGTCTGAGTTTTGGAAAAACTTGAGACAAAAAATTAGACACCAAATACTTACCTGTGCTGTTCGACCATAAAACGATTCCGACGGACAGGAATTTAAGATGGGACTGACCCAAACAAGGTTTAAAATCGTGGGACTGGCCCGAACAAAATTAAAATCATGGGACTGTCCCGAATAAAATTTAAAATCATGGGACTGACCCGAACAAGAGATTTAAAATCATGGGACTGACCCGAATAAAATTTAAAATCATGAGACTGACCCGAATAAACTTAAAATCATGGGACTGACCCGAATAAAATTTAAAATCATGGGACTGACCCGAATAAAATTTAAAATCATGGGACTGGCCCGAACAAAATTTAAAATCATGGGACTGGCCCGAACAAGAGATTTAAAATCATGGGACTGACCCGAACAAAATTAAAATCATGGGACTGACCCGAATAAAATTAAATCATGGGACTGACCCGAAAAAAATTTAAAATCATGGGACTGACCCGAACAAACTTAAAATCATGGAACTGGCCCGAACAAGAGATTTAAAATCATGGAACTGACCCGAACAAAATTTAAAAATCATGGGACTGACCCGAACAAAATTTAAAATCATGGGACTGGCTCGAATAAAATCTAAAATCATGGGACTGACCCGAATAAAATTTAAAATCATGGGACTGATCCGAACAAAATTTAACATCATGGGACTGACCCGAATAAAATCTAAAATCATGGGCCTGACCCGAATAAAATCTAAAATCATGAGACTGACCCGAATAAAATTTAAAATCATGGGACTGGCCCGAACAAAATTTAAAATCATGGTGCACACTAGTGGGACTGACCCACGGCTAGTGGTGACAAAAATGAAATGCAGGCATGTATGATGAAACTGTATAAGATTTACTTGAAAATTTATCCAAAAATTTGCCCCAGTGTGATTAATTGGTCAGTGGGATTAAACCCGAGCCTGCCTTAGTTGGTGGTTCAAGATCCAAGCCCAACGTGAACTTTGTGACGTTGGCGGCACAAAATCCAGGCCCAACGTGAACTTTGCGATGTTGGCGGCACCAAGTCCAGGCCCAACGTGAACTTTGTGGAGTTGGCGTCACGAAATCCAGGCCCAACGTGATTTTTTGTGAATGGTCAGTGGGATAAGACCCAGTCCTGCCATCCAATTGGTCAAGAAATTGAATTTGATTTGTCAAGAAACAAGAAATTAAATTTGATTTTCCAAGAAACGAGAATTTGAACTTGATTTTTGATTTTTGACTTTTGACTTTTGAATTTTTCTGATTTTTCGAGAGAATCTTTTTTTCAAAAATAATTTGCCCCAGTGTAGGGCCCTTTTCCCTTCTTTCTTCTCTTTCTTCGGCATCGACCTTCCACATCACCAGATGCTCTTTCGTCGATTTCAACTATGAATACCTGCACAGTGGGCTTACCAAAATATGACATGCACTCAAATTTCCATGAAAAGAGCAGCGTGATTGATTTGAAAAATGCATTATTTGATTCTTGGACGAAATCCTCAATTGGACTAACAAAAATATTTGCCCCTATGTGGGCTTGTTCTCACGAAATCTCATAAACAAAAATTTGCCCCAGTATGGGCCATTTAATTGCAAAACTTGTTTGGATGACTTTCCATTTATTTGAACACTGTAAGAAACTATGTTTCCTAAAAGAAAATTTCATGATGAATTTCTTGAAATAATACCAAATTACAGAAGATTTCTTCTTCACTTTTAACATCTGTGTTTTGGGTAATGGGTCACAATTTCCAGTTGGTTCATCTTCAGGACCAATCAAGTGACTTTATTTCTGATTTTGAGGTGGCTAAGGAAAATGAGAGGTCAAGATTTGTCTTATTCTTGTGCCCAAATTGTATGTAATCACATCTTAGTGAAAGCAAATAGTTTGCCGCCCTTATTTCTTAAGAAAATCGAGTCAACATATAAGCTTTAAGCTTGCAACAAATGGGTAGAAACGATAGCTAAACATGTGAAAACTAGTTATACCCTTATAATCATGAGTGATCGATGGATTTCTTATGAGCATAATTCTCACTTTGGGTTGTCATGAAGGAATAAGTCAACGATGGACTTTATGAGCTTGTAATGTAGCTTGAAAACGATAGTTAAAGAATAAAACTTTCAAGGACATTGCACCGAAGATCGCATTTTTCCAAAATGGCTCTTATTTCATACTCAAAGATCTCGAACTTTGTTTGCATTTTTCTCCTCATTCACCAGGGACTTTAGCGTCGAATTTTCTACATTTACTTTTCTTGCTTTGCTTTTCGCTTTTTTCTTTTCCTCGACCTGGTGGGTTTTCTCATGGTGAGTAGCGTCAACCCCGTACCCAAGCAATTCAGAAATACAGCTAAAATTTTCGGCATCAGAAATTTTCTTGACAAGGTCATTGCAAAGAACAGAAGTCAGGACTTTCGTCTTTGTAATGGGGTCAGGTGGGGTGCTTAGAAAAGTTAAGGCTTGAAAACGGATTTCAAAAGTGGTTTGAAGAATCTGAGATCGTATTGTTGCGCCAACCCTATTTTAGGGCTAAACCAGAATTTGCCAGAGTTTGTGCTCAATTGAGGCTTTTTCTCTTTCATTTTCTTTCGATTTTCCGGCCTTCTGCCATTTTTGAACTTTCACAAAATTTGCCCCAGTTTATTTTTGAATTGAGGTTCTCTTTTCTCTTTTCTTTTGGATTTTGTTGCTTTATCACTTTTCACTTCTTGAGACTTTTCCTTTTTTAACTCAAACTTGCCCCAGTGTGGGGTTTGCGATTCTCAGGGGTTGCCAAACGAAATAATTTATCCTGAAGGCTCAAAAGGGATAACTAGGGATAGAATGTTTGATTGGAAAAGAAGAGGGCCTGACTTTTATTCCGTTCCTTACATTGACCTGGAAAGGAAACTTTCATTAATGCGAAATTTCTGGCATGTATCTGAATTAACTGACTGAGGAAGACCCTTGTGCATCCATATTTGTGAAACATAGGCGATCCACGCGGACAAAACTCTTCCCTTTCTTCTTTTTTTTCAAAATTGGAACCCCAGTGGAATCAAATTTCCCCATTTTGCGGTTCCCTCCTTATTCTAGCATTTTTACCTTTCCCCTTTTTGAAAAATTTCCAATCTCCTCTCCAATGTGGGGTACGATCGTAAGTGCTTTGAAAAGAACCACCAATTTTAGCTCAAATGAGGACGCAAGGGATGATCAGTGTTTAGGTTGTAGAAACGACGGCCAAAGTATCATTCTTACACCTCATGACAACCAAAGTAACGAAATGGTCATTGAGAATCCATTCCCCTTTTTGATATCTGAGAAATTTTCCAATGTAGGGTAGTGATCATCAAGGCATTTATTTGGAACGAAATTATTCTTTTAAAGGCTCAAATGGGAGAGCAAATGATAAAATGTGTATAGGTGGAGAAACGAATGCTCGAAGTATCATTCCAAATTTTCAAAACAAACAAGAATAATGCACATTTTTGCTTTCACTTAGATGTGATTGAACCGGATTAGACACAGCGGACACTTTTAAACAAAGATTGCCCCAATTTGTAATTTATCAATCAATGTGACTGATTTATTGGGGGGCCAATAGAAGTAGGCAAAATATGAATTGTACAATGAAGGTGAAAAAGGTATCGTATTGGGTTTTTTGAGTGACCTCTTTTAATTCTGAGCACTCTTATTGCATAGCTCGAATCACCGATCTAGTGTATACATTTGTGAGTTTTCAGGCGAGAGGTTGAAAAAATCTCAATTTAGTCTTATTTCTCAAAATTCGTCATGAAATCTCCAATGAGCAAAAATAAACAATGAAATGTACATGAATATACATACAAAACAATAATTGTCTGAATAAAAGCTTCATTAATGCCAATGTTTGAAAATTTTAAAAGCAATACATATGAGAAAACTTCTACAAAATTCCTTTGCACATGCATACACATTTTCTCTCTTAATATCCCCTTTTTCTTTGAGCAATGAAATTCCTTAGATGTTTTGCACGAGCGCTTTCAGATGAATTTTGAATTCACATTGTAAGGCCTGCCTGAGAACCAAGTAATACTTGTAATTTTCAAACTTTATCAGATCAAAATTGTTATCAGATATAGAAAGATATTTTCACCTTATTGAAATATTTTTATGAATGCAGGGGGAAAAAAGAAAAATACCCAGAGTTAGTAAGCAAAATTGTAAAATCGGTATGCATGTCCTATGGGGGAGCCCTTTTATGCCAAGGGTAGGCCTAGCATGAAAATGCAATCCTCTAGGGTAGGCACTATACCATACCTGATGAATCCGATCAATTGATTGAATGAAAAATGATTTGAAAAATTTGGCCAATTTGGAGTGAGAAGAAACATTCATCCTAAAAAATGAGGACAAAGTCCGAATGAATTGCTTATTTTGATCGACGCATGATGTGTCAAAAGGGATAAAATGGTCAAATTCATTGAATGAAACTTGATTATTTATTGAAAATTGAATGGATAACCCTAAAAATGAATTAAACTAATCAAATGAATTGAATGAAATTGAGGACAAAGTCCGAATGAATTGCTTATTTTGATCGACGCATGATGTGTCAAAAGGGATAAAATGGTCAAATTCATTGAATGAAATTTGATTATTTATTGAAAATTGAATGGATTACCCTAAAAATGAATTAAACTAATCAAATGAATTGAATGAAATCAATTGACCAAACCGATCGAGTGAAAGGATGATTTATTTAAAATCGACCGAATTGCCCTAAAAATAGGCAAATTGGTCAAATGGATCGGACGAAATTGATGATTTATTCGAAATCGATAAGATTGCCCAAAGAATGGGTAAACTAATCAAATGAATTGAATGAAATTAGTGATCTATTCAAAATCGACTAGATTGCCCTAAAAATGAACAACTTGACAAAATGGACTGGATGAGACTGATGAATAAAATCGTCCAATGGATTGAATAGAATTGATGATTTATTGACTAAATTGTCCTAAAATGAAAGAATTGACAAAACGAAATTGATAAATAATTTGATCAAATGAATTGAATGGAATTGATGATTTATTCAAAAATCGATGGAATTATCTCCCCTTTGGTAGTTTCAAAAATTTATTGCGATGCACTAGTCTATGAGCCTTCTAAAATCAAGATCTGACCTCAATTTATTTATCATCTCAATAGTGAGGAATTATTTATGAATTTCTTCAAATTAATGTCCTTTATGCCAGGGAATTTTTACCAATTTTGCTTAAAATGGCTAAAAGATGATTGTTAGATGCCCATATTCTAATGTGCTCTATGAAAATGATCGGATCCTACCTTACCTTGTGCACTACCCCTTTGGATGGTACAAAATGTAAACGTGCAAGTCTCCTTGGATTAAGTATCCGAGACACAAGGTGGCTTATTCCCAACACGGGATCGCCTAAATGGCATTCCCTTTCTAGGGTTTATGCATGATGCCAGTTTATTAAAGCAGTAAATATGCAATTTGAAATGAAACATGACCTAAGGGACCCTTCATTTGCCAGGGTAAGCCTAAAATGATATGACATTATTAATTTATGAACGAAATATACCAAAACTTCTTAAACGTGCAATATCCTATCTACACGGGTAGGTTCTAAAAGAAGGTCATGCCAGACCTCTTATTTGCTAGGGTTTGTGAATGCAATGGGGACACAAAACCAAGAAAAGTTAGTTCAGCCAGATAAATACACATAACACATTGTAGCAACGAAATCAACACAAAGAAATAAAGCAATAAAAGGGAGAAAGGGGTTGGACCCCTCCCCTCGTGAATAGTGTCCCTAATAGGGTAAGACAGACGCTATCCTAGGTAAAACTATCATGGATGCATGAGGTTGGGGCTCACTAATGCATTTAGACTCGATAGGTTTTAGGTCCCCGAGCCTTCAGACTTAGAAACCAAAGGTCATCAATCCCAAGGTTCTTTGTCGGTGGCTCGAGCGATTCCCCAGACACTGCTACGCACACGTCGTGTCACGGCCACATGTCTGAGTGAATCTATCAAACCCCTCAACCTTCAACTAAAAGCTAAAGGCTATTAACCCAAAGCTTAAAGCAGAAGATTGAGTGACCCCTCGAACCATGCTACGCACACGTCGTGTCACGGTCACATGTCCAAGTGGGTCGCCTAAAATCCTAATAAGGTGGAGTGGCGTGACAAGCCACTAAAAGAAAATAAATGAGGGGTAAAAATTAAAGCGTATGCACGTATGCTAGTGCTCGTTTGGAGGGGAGGGATCAAGAACCAACGCGAGGTTCTAGGGTATGTCCCCCACCCAAATGCAATGCAAAGCGCGAGATAAAACAAGTACAACATACATCCAAACAACCAATCATACATACGCAAGTGAGGGAATAGTTTGATACACGCGCGAGGCAAAAGGCCCTAAAATGGAAAATGCAACCCTAATATCCAAATGCTATACATAAAAAGGGTAGAAAAAAGGAAAAGAATAGCTAAATCAAATGCTTGGACCCACTTAGGAAGTCCCCAGTGGAGTCGCCAACTGTCGCGCCCAACTTTTTGAAAGTGTGAAGGTAGTGTGTATGTGAACGTGTGTGAAGATGAAAATAAAAGGCCGTGGGATTGTGAAATGCGACGGTTTGGCCAAAGTATAGTTCAAAAAGGGTTTTTTGGATGGAAAAATGGAGTCGCCACTTGGTATAGAGTTAGGGTGTACCAAGTCACCCAAAAAGTGATTTCTTGGAAAGAGAAGTAAACAAACCCTTTTTAAATAATTTTAGGTCTACGTAACCAAAGAAAGGGATCGGGGGTCACATTTGATAAGGGAGAAGGCAAAGGCAAAGCCTAAGGCACTCCCTTACCCTAGCCAAAGCTAGTTGCGTGACTTAACCCCACTTTTCCTAATGCTTCTACCCAAAATATGTGTTGCATGTTGGATGTGACTAATGGATATGAAAAATGCAATCCTAAATCTAAAATGTCTCTTATGAGGCTTTTTGGTCCCAATCACATGAGTTGTGATGGCCAATAAGGAAAACTCTCATAGAGGTTACGGGTAATGCAAATGAAGACCCAAATATGAGTGCAAGTATGAAAATGTGAGAAGAATGCAAAACAAAAACAAATGTAAGTGCAAGTGTGCAAATGTAAGAAAAGTGCATGTGTGCCAATTGAGAAAATAAAGGTGTTTGTGTGCCAATTGAGAAAATAAAGGTGTTTGTGTGCAAGTGGATGAAAATATGGTATAATAGGAGTAAATGCCTCTAAGTACAATTGGGTGCAATTTGTGAGGTAGAAAATAAATAAGTGATAGGGAAAGAAGAGAAGTGTGTGAACATGACATGTGGAGTGAGAAAAATATAAGTAGTGAGAAAATGTAGATGAAAAAATGATATGGTAAAATGGAGGTGCACGAACCTAGAGGAATGCATCAAGTCGGGTACAGGAATGACTTCTATCTTCATGACTTTAATTTTCCCTTTGATTAGAAGGAAGAACTAGCGTGCTAAGGTTATTTTATAGCCACACTCGCTCGTTTCCCTTACCGAAAGGGGACTCTCAAGCAAATGTATCCTATAACTAGCATGAGGATGCAAAAACCTAAAATGAAGGGGAAATGATTGGAGGATCATGCCAAATGCTAGAAAACTAAGGAAAAATGTATGAAATGTAGTGAAACATGCAAGTATGTACTAACGAAAGGGGACGGCCTATTGGGTCTAGCATTGGACTAGCCCTTTTCTAGCGCTCTCTCACAAGCATTGGACTTGTAAGAGCTCAAGGGGACAACCATGACTAGCATTGGACTAGCCACGATTACGTGCATTTGCATCCATCATACACATATATAAGTAATGTACATAATTAAAGCAAGTAGACATGTGAGCACGTAATTCACTTAACACATAAGCATGGTATCTAGATGCAAGACCCTAAGAAAGCAAGTAACACGTAGCACGTAAGCATGCAAATCACACTAATGAATCTATTACATTGGCTAACTAAAACAAATGGGGAAGGGGAAAAGTGAATAAAAATGCTCTCCGAGCCCTATCTATTACAAGCCAAGAGGTGCACACATACCCCATAAATAAAAGAATGACTTAATAAAAGCAAGAGTAAATGAAATGAATTAAATGAATTAAGGAAAAGCAAGGAAAGCAAAGTAGACATGCAATTCTCACTTAGCACGTTGGATCACATAGGGGAGAGACAAAAAGATAAAAGAAGTTATACCTCCCTTGAGTTGATGCCCTAACGAAGTGAAATCACTAATTTACCCTCCAAAACAATAAAATGGTCAGGGTACCAATTTAATTAAGAACGTTAAAGAAAATATGCCAAACACAAGCTCACTTGGTCATAAAGCTCTTGAAATCACGAATTAAGTGCAATTAAACAAAGCATGGTAATTAATTGAAGCAAACAAGCAATTGAGCTGAAAAAATTTAAGCTGCCAAGGACCAAATTGAGGACATTATTCAATTGGTTGGGTCATAATAAAACAAAGGGGGACTTGAGGGGTCAAAACATGATTTTTAAAAGTTGCCATGCAAGCTTTCGAAGAAAACTGCTGCAACATCGCTCTGCAATCCAACCTTGCAATCTTCTTCTTTACCGGTTCCTTGCTGCAACTTTGCAACTTATTCATTGTATGAACTTTAACCAAAACAAGATAAAAGGCGACTACCATAAACTTATCAACAACTATGTCGCAAGACACCACAACTAACATACCAAAATCTAATGCAAAGCTTGCTAAAATCTAACAGAGGAAACCCAACAGATACCGTCTGCAACCTCTTAAAGCTTTGAGAAATCAACAATTATTATGCGGCAAGCCTTTCGACAACAACCTCAAACCAGAAACAAACCCAAAGTCTACAATAGGGGTGAACAATATGTAACAGCCCCACCTTCCCCTAAGGCGAACCAAAGGGGTTAGCGGACTGCCTGCCCAGCTCTCGCCATGACTAATGGATCAGTTTACGTCGATCTACTACGTTACGGAACACACCAACGCGCGCAAACAAGTCAAAATCACAAAAGAAAAAAATGAAAATCGAAGCCGATGATGAACAGTACCGGCCATGTCAGAATCCGGAGTTCAACCAAACATCAATCCAACATATATACATCGAAATTTAACATTTACAAGCCAAAGCGGTATACCAAAATATCCAACAAATTCATACATGTGCAATTAGCCAATTACAAACCAACCATTGGTTGAAACAAAACACTTAGGGTTTTCACCCTCAAGGAGCTATTCAAAATATACATTTACATGAGCTCAACTTGACAACCAACTAGCACAACCTTTCCCAAAATAGTCATTTTTCCTGTAAGGAAAACAAATGGAACGGAGTGAGCTAAAGCTCAGTGAGCAACTATCACATAATCAACAAAGATCACTTAACCATAAACCTTCATCTCAAGTACGAAATTAAGAAATAAAACAAGTCGGTAAATGGATACGGACGGCTCTCAAGAGCCCATTTCCACGCTTACATTCTTGATCCAATCTCATTGACTCTCCGTCAACGTTTATGAGTACCAACCGTAGAACCCACTTCACTCCCATCCCTTCCACCAAACATACCCCAACCGGGCCCGCACTCCAATCAGTAGCTTTTGGTAATACTCGAGTTTACCGGAATCAAGAGTCTCATTACTACAAGATTCCCCAGTACAGTCCCCGTGGCATGTCAATTTTCACGACCAAACCCTCGCCGGCTCGATTCAATTGACTACCAACGGGGTTGAGCTCAGTAGTACAGTAAGGCCGTTGGATACTCGTCCAAACGACACCAAATCAGTTTTTCATGAAGTGAATTCAATATCTCATATAGCAAGTGCAGTATATCAGTGAAGCGGTAAACAGTCATTAACGGTATCACAAGGGGTGAGGGCGGTCAAGTACACCCTCACCTCAATCCATTCCAATAGCCAAATAAGCCTTCAAGGCATCAAAATCACATATAGCAAATCCACATTGTAACATTCAAGTGAGTAGTATACTCACCAATCAAGTAAGTGTTGTTTCATGCACGTCCGTCAAAAGTATTTCGTGAACCACCGTCACGCCCTAGAACACGCAAACAAGTACAATAAGACTCGATAACGAGTCATAAAGCAATGCCAATCACAACCCCAATAGGGTTTTATAAACATATACAAGCATCATAGGCAACCAGAAAATCCGGAAATGCAATTAACTTTGGCCCTGAAAAAAAAACAGTTTTGTCCTCATTTTGCGGTAATGGCACCGATTTCACTACGATTATCGGATGAGGGTGAAAGAACCACCGTTTCGAAGCTAAGAAACAGGGATACAACAATGTAGAAGGTCACTCAGTCCAAATCCTAGCACAACTAGGTCAAATATGCAAAATACCAAACCAGAACCTTAATTGCAGGTTTACAAATTACACTATGCTGTAATTAGTCCAACTCAGTATGTACAAGTCCAAATTCATTGATTCCAAAGGCATACGGTAGCTAAGACATCAAGATACATTTCATCAGAAGACCTCAACAACCAAATCCAAAGCAATTCCAGTCAAAACAGCCGATTACATGCGCAGTTCGGCCATCCTGATGAACCCAGAACAGCAATAGTAATTTCGACATTTATCACTCTAAACTACTCCAAATGACCTGAAATTTTACAGGCACCTCAAAAACATCAATACCTACAACTTTCATGTTTTAAGAAAAGGCCAATTCGGTCTCTAACCATGAGATACAAAACCAGACAGAATTGGGGATATAAAACCCTAACTTTCTCAAATTCCTTCCAAACCAGAAATTGGTTACAATTATCTATCATATACACCTACTAGAGTCATTAACCATCATTACCAACCATCATAGATAGCCACAACATCATGATCACATTAAACCAGAAAATTCATCAATAAATTGAAAACTTCACCAATTCATCTCAAACCAAGAAATAAACCACAAATTTCAGCACTTTAGCTACCACTAAGCACAACTTAAGCTTCATTTAGTGTAGGAGGAAGTTCAAACACCACTTACCTAGAACACAAGAGAGGGAGAGTTGTAGGACACCTTAGCTTCCTTGGACACTTCCACAAAATCACTTACTAGCACCAAATGGAGGGATTTTATGGAGTAGAAACAAATTTAAGCACTTGGTTTGGATGATTTGCACTAGATGGAGAGTTTTTCTTTGAAGAGTTTTTCTTTCTTCCTTGCTAGAGAGGGCCGGCCACAATGGTGAAGAAATGGTGATTTTTGTGGTAATTTTGAGATATTTAATCAATGGGTCAATTAAGTCAAAAAAATGAATAGTTGTCATCCTAGAACTAGGGTTTTAAGACCAAATCTGATTTTTGCAAAAACCAACCATACAAGTGAAATTAACACATCAAAGATTCCATTTACAAACCAAAACCCAACCAAATCAACTTAGTGAATCATGAAGCAAGAAACCCTAATTCTTCCATAGTCTTAACCGAAATTTGGGCAGCAATAAATCACTGAAATTAACCATTCAATTACTCAATAATCACTACATAAATCACACAAGTTCATAATTACAACAAAACCATCACTTCACATGGTTTCAAGACTTAATCACAAAAGTTATCTTTCAAATCAACTGATTTACCTTCAATCCAACCTTGTTGATGATTAACCCACAATAATCAAGTAGCAAAGATGTTGTCTTCAACTCCAAGACCAAAATGGAAGCTAGAAGAAATTGAACTTGGAAGAACTTTCCCTTTCTCTCTTGCTCTCTCTCTCTCGGCCTCTCACTCTCTCTTTCTCTTTAGTTTATTTTGTTTTGTTTCTAATGATTATCTTGCATAAGAAGATGATACATATAAGTCAAAGCCATGGAGGATATTTTCCATCCTAACCAATCACATAAAAGTTCCTCAATTGCCCTTTTAACCCCTTGCGCTCCAACTTTACATTAAATCAACTCTAGCCCTTAAACATTTATTTTCTCTTTCTTACTCCTTTTCCCCTCAAACATTTATAATCTTTCAATTAACTCCATAGGTTACTAACTTAATCTAATCCAAAACACTTGACCACACTTAATTACTTTACTAATCACCCTCCTACATTAATCACCTATACTTAAACATACTTTATCCCACATAAAAGCAATTAAACAATAACCTTTTGTCATAAACAAAAATTAGGGTTTTAATAAAATCTCAAATTAAGGTTTTTTTTTTGTTTTTTAATTCTAAAAGCAAAATCACATGTAAAGAATTACCATCATCCCTAAAATCAAATTTTATAGCAAACTTTAGCACTAATAATCCTTATTCAAAATTAAGGACGAATCGGGATCTCACAACCTTCCCCTCTTAGGAGAATTTCGTCATCCAAATTCATACCTTCGGTGTCCCTGATCGGCCTAGAAATGGTTCCCTTCGTCCTTGATTTATTTCCTCCCCTCGACTTCTGAGGGCACTGAGCAACTAGGTGTTCATTGCTACCACATCGGAAACATCGCCGATTTTTCTCTTCTTTCCAACAGGTATCTTTCGTATGATTAGTGGCCCCACAGACATCACATACTCTTTTGGTTCCGAATATCGATTCCCCATGTGAGACACCACTTTGGGGCCTTTTTCCTACTTGATCTTCCCTTGTTTTACCTTGATTCGAAGTCCCCACTGGTCGTGTACCATCGGCTTCCTTACTCCTCTTATTAGGTGGCTCGCTTCCCGAGCTTTTCCCACCAGTGTATGTATAGGTGTCAGATGGTGTTCTCTTCTTGTCACGAAAAGCTTTCACCTGACTCCTTGCCGTCTCTATTCACTGTGCCTTTTCCAGGGTCTGGCTGAATGTATCCAACTGGGCAGCCGCCAGTGCCTCTTGTATTTCCACGTTTAACCCCTGGACAAATCGACGAATTCTCTTTCGGTCTGTTAGCACTAACTCTGTAGCAAAATGAGAGAGTTTGGTAAATTGTGTCTCGTACTCTGCCACACTTAACGGCCCTTGACGCAGGCGGATAAAGTCCTCTTCCCGCCTTTCTTGAGCAATCGGTGGCAAATACTTCTCGTTAAGCTCACGGATGAAATTGACCCAAGTCCAGGGGGTCTGCTCTCGTTCCCACTTAGCCTATATTACATTCCACCATGCTCGGGCTGGTCCCTCAAATTGGAAGACAGCAAAAGATACCTGTCGTTCCTCTGGATACCCGAGCGCAGCGAATATATCCATCATGCGGTCTATCCATCCCTCAGCTAAGTCAGGGCTAGATCCACCTATGAATTTTGGGGGTACAAATTTTTGGAACCGTTCTAAGGCACGGTCCATTCCCTCGTGATTGCCCGAATTATTTCCAGGGTTTCCAGCATTATTCCCATGACCTTGACCCTGTTGGTCCACCATTTGTGCCAGCAAATCTGCCATCCGTTGTTTGGCTGTAGCTACTTGGTTATTAGCTTGGTGGTTCGCATTTTCATATTCTACCCTTTCGGGTTCTGGTCTCCGTCCCCTACCTTTTCCTCGGCCCCGGTCTCGTCCCCTACCTCCTCTTCGGCCACCGGCTTCCATTTGTTTTGAAAACTTTACCATATAAAGCACACTAAATGATCAAAATTTTTGGACATGCATATACAGGTTTACGCCAAAGATATGCACAAATTAGCCAAAATGCAGTTAGTACCAAAACACTGAACACATCGATTTCAAAACAAATCAACAAGACAACAAAGTAGTTCAAGTCAACGGCCCTAACGTAACTCCCCTGCGGAGCCCACCAAATCCACCAGCACCGCCCCAGCGGCCCTAGGGTGCAAACCTAAAGAATAGGTCCAAATAGCTAACTTCAACATTAAGTAAGAACCAAGTCGATTCACACTGGGACTGGCCATCTCCAAGTGCAAACAACTCAATCCCCACTTTGCCTTATGGAAAAATTGCAAAAGTCCAATATCAAAATCCTAGCATTCAATATTTACCTTAATAGCCAAGTACCCCACAGTCCGGCATCCTAAACTTTAAGTTTAAGATACACTACAGAGATCTGAATCCTAAGCTCTGATACCAACTGTGACAGCCCCACCTCACCCTAAGGCGAACCGGAGGGTTCGGCGGACCACCTGCCCAGTTCTCGCCGGGACTCGAAGGCAAAAGCAAATAAAAGCTATTCACACGGCAAAAGAGTACTATTCGCATCATATACATCGGCAAAAGAGTTCTATGTACATCCCCAAAAGTGACTACCCATACCATTACATCCTTATGATTGTAACCCAAAATCAAAAAGTAGACCCTAAGAAGGGTCCTTACACGGATCACTATATTAGGGAAAATCATATTAACTATTCGGTGATTACAAATAAAACCCAACTATACTAGTGATGGTGCCAAAATTTCCCCGCGTCAGCCTCTGCTAAGGAAAACAAAAGAAAAGGGGGTAAGCTAGAAGCTTAGTGACTAACCAGGGTAAAAACGTAATTTGTACATGTCAACATTTACACAGTGAGAGCAAAGCAAAAGCAGAAAAGTAACACCATATGGTAAGGATATGAGTGGCTCCAAAGCCAACTCATTCGTCGAGCTTGATCACTGGTTGACCCTTGAGATTTTGAGCCACACAGCTCGCTTCTCTTAAAGGATCCCCCATAGAGAGACTATGAGCCTCAACTCAAGTCACGAGCAATAAATGCTCTAAAATATTTTTCAAGCAATAAATGCTCTAAAGTCGTAGTTCAAGCAATAAATGCTCTGGTTCAAGCAATAAATGCTCTCAAATTGCGTCACAAGCAATAATTGCTCCGCAAATGTTTTTGAAGCAATAAATGCTCCATAATAAATCACAAAATTATATTTCACAGGTATCAATAGCAACTAATGGGGTTTAGGTCGAGTGCAATAAAGTACACCCTCGCCTAAGTGCCCATTTTTCATAGTAAACTCATATTAGCCTGGAATTACACAGAAACCTTGATTACTCACCTAAAGAGCAAGTATAACAAGAGAAAGCACGGAAATGAATTCAAGTCGCCAGCTAGTGGGCCCCACCGGCTCCGTCTAGCTCACCACCGTCTGAAATAGAAGATTGCATCACAATATATCACAAACGGCTACTAACATGCATAACTCAAGTAAAACGGAAAAATCGACACATGCATGCGCGGAAATGGCATACAGAAACGGAAATGGCAGCACAACCGTTTTGGTGTCAAAAACTGTTTTGAACACAATCGAATATACGAGTGTCGGATCAAAGTGCATTAGGTACCTTTGCGAAGCTAAGAGGAAGGGCTACAATTTTCATGAAGACACTTTAATCTAGATCTGAATGGAAGCTGGTCGAAATTATGGAAAACAGTACCAGAAATTTGCATTTTAGGGTGACGGACAGGGTTTGTTTGCTGGACCATAACTCACAACTCACAAATCCAAATCAAGAAATTCCAAAGGCGTTGGAAAGATAAGCCAAAAGGCTATAACTTTTGTATTTTGACCCAAAACTGAATCAGTACGGAGCATAGGGAAAAAGGGTTCAAAGTTCCTGTCAGAACTGTCCAAATTCGAAGGCAGTTCTGACAACCAATCTTGTTCTGGTCATAACTGAAGCTACGGAACTCGGATTTGGATGCACTTTATACCGTTTTCGAAGCTAAGACCAAGATCTACATTTATTATGAAGAGGTCAACACCCAGTTCGCATGTTATCAAAACGGACAGAGCATGGTCAGAAGCAAAATTCAAAAACGTAACACAATCCAATGTACAAAACAGGTGCAAGTGTTTTGGCTATAACTCGGGCTACACTGATCCGTTTGACCTGAAAGTTTGCATGCATACTCAGGACTTAAGAGGCTACAACTTTCGTGTTTTGAGAAACTTCTGAATCAGCACGCAGCATAAAGAAAAACGGAACTCAAGTTCGGATTTGTGGACTGCCCTGTTTTTCCAGATTTGCCGGTTTTTGCGCGCCGCAACCGCACGGTCCGTTCTATGGTTCTTATGCAAGCTTTCTAACCCAATTCCTACCAAATAAACACACATGTACCAGCCCCTAATAGCTCCTCAATAGACCCGAATTTCCACTCCCAAATTAACCTCAAAACCTAACAACTCTAACCATATTCTATACCTTTAATCCTACAAGTTTAATTAACCTTCAACCTCTCCAATCAAACCCTAATCAATTAAACCCTAACTCAACCAAAATAACTTCCCCTTGAACTAGGGTTTCAAGACCAAATCTGATTTTTGCTAAAACCAACCATACAAGTAAAATTAACACATCAAAGATTCCATTTACAAACCAAAACCCAACCAAATCAACTTAGTGAATCATGAAGCAAGAAACCCTAATTCTTCCATAGTCTTAACCGAAATTTGGGCAGCAATAAATCACTGAAATTAACCATTCAATTACTCAATAATCACTACATAAATCACACAAGTTCACACAAGTTCCTAATTACAACAAAACCATCACTTCACATGGTTTCAAGACTTAATCACAAAAGTTATCTTTCAAATCAAATGATTTACCTTCAATCCAACCTTGTTGATGATTAACCCACAATAATCAAGTAGCAAAGATGTTGTCTTCAACTCCAAGACCAAAATGGAAGCTAGAAGAAATTGAACTTGGAAGAACTTTCCCTTTCTCTCTTGCTCTCTCTCTCTCGGCCTCTCACTCTCTCTTTCTCTTTAGTTTATTTTGTTTTGTTTCTAATGATTATCTTGCATAAGAAGATGATACATATAAGTCAAAGCCATGGAGGATATTTTCCATCCTAACCAATCACATAAAAGTTCCTCAATTGCCCTTTTAACCCCTTGCACTCCAACTTTACACTAAATCAACTCTAGCCCTTAAACAGTTATTTTCTCTTTCTTACTCCTTTTCCCCTCAAACATTTATAATCTTTCAATTAACTCCATAGGTTACTAACTTAATCTAATCCAAAACACTTGACCACACTTAATTACTTTACTAATCACCCTCCTACATTAATCACCTATACTTAAACATACTTTATCCCACATAAAAGCAATTAAACAATAACCTTTTGTCATAAACAAAAATTAGGGTTTTAATAAAATCTCAAATTAAGGTTTTTTTTTTGTTTTTTAATTCTAAAAGCAAAATCACATGTAAAGAATTACCATCATCCCTAAAATCAAATTTTATAGCAAACTTTAGCACTAATAATCCTTATTCAAAATTAAGGACGAATCGGGATCTCACAACCTTCCCCTCTTAGGAGAATTTCGTCATCCAAATTCATACCTTCGGTGTCCCTGATTGGCCTAGAAATGGTTCCCTTCGTCCTTGATTTATTTCCTCCCCTCGACTTCTGAGGGCACTGAGCAACTAGGTGTTCATTGCTACCACATCGGAAACATCGCCGATTTTTCTCTTCTTTCCAACAGGTATCTTTCGTATGATTAGTGGTCCCACAGACATCACATACTCTTTTGGTTCCGAACATCGATTCCCCATGTGAGACACCACTTTGGGGCCTTTTTTCTACTTGATCTTCCCTTGTTTTACCTTGATTCGAAGTCCCCACTGGTCGTGTACCATCGGCTTCCTTACTCCTCTTATTAGGTGGCTCGCTTCCCGAGCTTTGCCCACCAGTGTATGTATAGGTGTCAGATGGTGTTCTCTTCTTGTCACGAAAAGCTTTCACCTGACTCCTTGCCGTCTCTATTCACTGTGCCTTTTCCAGGGTCTGGCTGAATGTATCCAACTGGGCAGCCGCCAGTGCCTCTTGTATTTCCACGTTTAACCCCTGGACAAATCGACGAATTCTCTTTCGGTCTGTTAGCACTAACTCTGGAGCAAAATGAGAGAGTTTGGTAAATTGTGTCTCGTACTCTGCCACACTTAACGGCCCTTGACGCAGGCGGATAAAGTCCTCTTCCCGCCTTTCTTGAGCAATCGGTGGCAAATACTTCTCATTAAACTCACGGATGAAATTGACCCAAGTCCAGGGGGTCTGCTCTCGTTCCCACTTAGCCTTTATTACATTCCACCATGCTCGGGCTGGTCCCTCAAATTGGAAGACAGCAAAAGATACCTGTCGTTCCTCTGGATACCCGAGCGCAGCGAATATATCCATCATGCGGTCTATCCATCCCTCATCTAAGTCAGGGCTAGATCCACCTATGAATTTTGGGGGTACAAATTTTTGGAACCGTTCTAAGGCACGGTCCATTCCCTCGTGATTGCCCGAATTATTTCCAGGGTTTCCAGCATTATTCCCATGACCTTGACCCTGTTGGTCCACCATTTGTGCCAGCAAATCTGCCATCCGTTGTTTGGCTGTAGCTACTTGGTTATTAGCTTGGTGGTTCGCATTTTCATATTCTACCCTTTCGGGTTCTGGTCTCCGTCCCCTACCTTTTCCTCGGCCCCGGTCTCGTCCCCTACCTCCTCTTCGGCCACCGGCTTCCATTTGTTTTGAAAACTTTACCATATAAAACACATTAAATGATCAAAATTTTTGGACATGCATATACAGGTTTACGCCAAAGATATGCACAAATTAGACAAAATGCAGTTAGTACCAAAACACTGAACACATCGATTTCAAAACAAATCAACAGGACAACAAAGTAATTCAAGTCAACGGCCCTAACGTAACTCCCCTGCGGAGCCCACCAAATCCACCAGCACCGCCCCAGCGGCCCTAGGGTGCAAACCTAAAGAATAGGTCCAAATAGCTAACTTCAACATTAAGTAAGAACCAAGTCGATTCACACTGGGACTGGCCATCTCCAAGTGCAAACAACTCAATCCCCACTTTGCCTTATGGAAAAATTGCAAAAGTCCAATATCAAAATCCTAGCATTCAATATTTACCTTAATAGCCAAGTACCCCACAGTCCGGCATCCTAAACTTTAAGTTTAGGATACACTACAGAGATCTGAATCCTAAGCTCTGATACCAACTGTGACAGCCCCACCTCACCCTAAGGCGAACCGGAGGGTTCGGCGGACCGCCTGTCCAGTTCTCGCCGGGACTCGAAGGCAAAAACAAATAAAAGCTATTCACACGGCAAAAGAGTACTATTCGCATCATATACATCGGCAGAAGAGTTCTATGTACATCCCCAAAAGTGACTACCCATACCATTACATCCTTACGATTGTAACCCAAAATCAAAAAGTAGACCCTAAGAAGGGTCTTTACACGGATCACTATATTAGGGAAAATCATATTAACTATTCGGTGATTACAAATAAAACCCAACTAT
Organism: Coffea arabica; assembly: GCF_036785885.1. Classification (NCBI taxonomy): domain Eukaryota; kingdom Viridiplantae; phylum Streptophyta; class Magnoliopsida; order Gentianales; family Rubiaceae; genus Coffea; species Coffea arabica. The sequence goes on along the minus strand of NC_092318.1, from coordinate 16,112,605 downwards.
ACTAGTGATGGTGCCAAAATTTCCCCGCGTCAGCCTCTGCTAAGGAAAACAAAAGAAAAGGGGGTAAGCTAGAAGCTTAGTGACTAACCAGGGTAAAAACGTAATTTGTACATGTCAACATTTACACAGTGAGAGCAAAGCAAAAGCAGAAAAGTAACACCATATGGTAAGGATATGAGTGGCTCCAAAGCCAACTCATTCGTCGAGCTTGATCACTGGTTGACCCTTGAGATTTTGAGCCACACAGCTCGCTTCTCTTAAAGGATCCCCCATAGAGAGACTATGAGCCTCAACTCAAGTCACGAGCAATAAATGCTCTAAAATATTTTTCAAGCAATAAATGCTCTAAAGTCGTAGTTCAAGCAATAAATGCTCTGGTTCAAGCAATAAATGCTCTCAAATTGCGTCACAAGCAATAATTGCTCCGCAAATGTTTTTCAAGCAATAAATGCTCCATAATAAATCACAAAATTATATTTCACAGGTATCAATAGCAACTAATGGGGTTTAGGTCGAGTGCAATAAAGTACACCCTCGCCTAAGTGCCCATTTTTCATAGTAAACTCATATTAGCCTGGAATTACACAGAAACCTTGATTACTCACCTAAAGAGCAAGTATAACAAGAGAAAGCACGGAAATGAATTCAAGTCGCCAGCTAGTGGGCCCCACCGGCTCCGTCTAGCTCACCACCGTCTGAAATAGAAGATTGCATCACAATATATCACAAACGGCTACTAACATGCATAACTCAAGTAAAACGGAAAAATCGACACATGCATGCGCGGAAATGGCATACAGAAACGGAAATGGCAGCACAACCGTTTTGGTGTCAAAAACTGTTTTGAACACAATCGAATCTACGAGTGTCGGATCAAAGTGCATTAGGTACCTTTGCGAAGCTAAGAGGAAGGGCTACAATTTTCATGAAGACACTTTAATCTAGATCTGAATGGAAGCTGGTCGAAATTATGGAAAACAGTACCAGAAATTTGCATTTTAGGGTGACGGACAGGGTTTGTTTGCTGGACCATAACTCACAACTCACAAATCCAAATCAAGAAATTCCAAAGGCGTTGGAAAGATAAGCCAAAAGGCTATAACTTTTGTATTTTGACCCAAAACTGAATCAGTACGGAGCATAGGGAAAAAGGGTTCAAAGTTCCTGTCAGAACTGTCCAAATTCGAAGGCAGTTCTGACAACCAATCTTGTTCTGGTCATAACTGAAGCTACGGAACTCGGATTTGGATGCACTTTATACCGTTTTCGAAGCTAAGACCAAGATCTACATTTATTATGAAGAGGTCAACACCCAGTTCGCATGTTATCAAAACGGACAGAGCATGGTCAGAAGCAAAATTCAAAAACGTAACACAATCCAATGTACAAAACAGGTGCAAGTGTTTTGGCTATAACTCGGGCTACACTGATCCGTTTGACCTGAAAGTTTGTAGGCATACTCAGGACTTAAGAGGCTACAACTTTCGTGTTTTGAGAAACTTCTGAATCAGCACGCAGCATAAAGAAAAACGGAACTCAAGTTCGGATTTGTGGACTGCCCTGTTTTTCCAGATATGCCGGTTTTTGCGCGCCGCAACCGCACGGTCCGTTCTATGGTTCTTCTGCAAGCTTTCTAACCCAATTCCTACCAAATAAACACACATGTACCAGCCCCTAATAGCTCCTCAATAGACCCGAATTTCCACTCCCAAATTAACCTCAAAACCTAACAACTCTAACCATATTCTATACCTTTAATCCTACAAGTTTAATTAACCTTCAACCTCTCCAATCAAACCCTAATCAATTAAACCCTAACTCAACCAAAATAACTTCCCCTTGAACTAGGGTTTCAAGACCAAATCTGATTTTTGCTAAAACCAACCATACAAGTAAAATTAACACATCAAAGATTCCATTTACAAACCAAAACCCAACCAAATCAACTTAGTGAATCATGAAGCAAGAAACCCTAATTCTTCCATAGTTTTAACCGAAATTTGGGCAGCAATAAATCACTGAAATTAACCATTCAATTACTCAATAATCACTACATAAATCACACAAGTTCACACAAGTTCCTAATTACAACAAAACCATCACTTCACATGGTTTCAAGACTTAATCACAAAAGTTATCTTTCAAATCAAATGATTTACCTTCAATCCAACCTTGTTGATGATTAACCCACAATAATCAAGTAGCAAAGATGTTGTCTTCAACTCCAAGACCAAAATGGAAGCTAGAAGAAATTGAACTTGGAAGAACTTTCCCTTTCTCTCTTGCTCTCTCTCTCTCGGCCTCTCACTCTCTCTTTCTCTTTAGTTTATTTTGTTTTGTTTCTAATGATTATCTTGCATAAGAAGATGATACATATAAGTCAAAGCCATGGAGGATATTTTCCATCCTAACCAATCACATAAAAGTTCCTCAATTGCCCTTTTAACCCCTTGCACTCCAACTTTACACTAAATCAACTCTAGCCCTTAAACAGTTATTTTCTCTTTCTTACTCCTTTTCCCCTCAAACATTTATAATCTTTCAATTAACTCCATAGGTTACTAACTTAATCTAATCCAAAACACTTGACCACACTTAATTACTTTACTAATCACCCTCCTACATTAATCACCTATACTTAAACATACTTTATCCCACATAAAAGCAATTAAACAATAACCTTTTGTCATAAACAAAAATTAGGGTTTTAATAAAATCTCAAATTAAGGTTTTTTTTTTGTTTTTTAATTCTAAAAGCAAAATCACATGTAAAGAATTACCATCATCCCTAAAATCAAATTTTATAGCAAACTTTAGCACTAATAATCCTTATTCAAAATTAAGGACGAATCGGGATCTCACAACCTTCCCCTCTTAGGAGAATTTCGTCATCCAAATTCATACCTTCGGTGTCCCTGATTGGCCTAGAAATGGTTCCCTTCGTCCTTGATTTATTTCCTCCCCTCGACTTCTGAGGGCACTGAGCAACTAGGTGTTCATTGCTACCACATCGGAAACATCGCCGATTTTTCTCTTCTTTCCAACAGGTATCTTTCGTATGATTAGTGGTCCCACAGACATCACATACTCTTTTGGTTCCGAACATCGATTCCCCATGTGAGACACCACTTTGGGGCCTTTTTTCTACTTGATCTTCCCTTGTTTTACCTTGATTCGAAGTCCCCACTGGTCGTGTACCATCGGCTTCCTTACTCCTCTTATTAGGTGGCTCGCTTCCCGAGCTTTGCCCACCAGTGTATGTATAGGTGTCAGATGGTGTTCTCTTCTTGTCACGAAAAGCTTTCACCTGACTCCTTGCCGTCTCTATTCACTGTGCCTTTTCCAGGGTCTGGCTGAATGTATCCAACTGGGCAGCCGCCAGTGCCTCTTGTATTTCCACGTTTAACCCCTGGACAAATCGACGAATTCTCTTTCGGTCTGTTAGCACTAACTCTGGAGCAAAATGAGAGAGTTTGGTAAATTGTGTCTCGTACTCTGCCACACTTAACGGCCCTTGACGCAGGCGGATAAAGTCCTCTTCCCGCCTTTCTTGAGCAATCGGTGGCAAATACTTCTCATTAAACTCACGGATGAAATTGACCCAAGTCCAGGGGGTCTGCTCTCGTTCCCACTTAGCCTTTATTACATTCCACCATGCTCGGGCTGGTCCCTCAAATTGGAAGACAGCAAAAGATACCTGTCGTTCCTCTGGATACCCGAGCGCAGCGAATATATCCATCATGCGGTCTATCCATCCCTCATCTAAGTCAGGGCTAGATCCACCTATGAATTTTGGGGGTACAAATTTTTGGAACCGTTCTAAGGCACGGTCCATTCCCTCGTGATTGCCCGAATTATTTCCAGGGTTTCCAGCATTATTCCCATGACCTTGACCCTGTTGGTCCACCATTTGTGCCAGCAAATCTGCCATCCGTTGTTTGGCTGTAGCTACTTGGTTATTAGCTTGGTGGTTCGCATTTTCATATTCTACCCTTTCGGGTTCTGGTCTCCGTCCCCTACCTTTTCCTCGGCCCCGGTCTCGTCCCCTACCTCCTCTTCGGCCACCGGCTTCCATTTGTTTTGAAAACTTTACCATATAAAACACATTAAATGATCAAAATTTTTGGACATGCATATACAGGTTTACGCCAAAGATATGCACAAATTAGACAAAATGCAGTTAGTACCAAAACACTGAACACATCGATTTCAAAACAAATCAACAGGACAACAAAGTAATTCAAGTCAACGGCCCTAACGTAACTCCCCTGCGGAGCCCACCAAATCCACCAGCACCGCCCCAGCGGCCCTAGGGTGCAAACCTAAAGAATAGGTCCAAATAGCTAACTTCAACATTAAGTAAGAACCAAGTCGATTCACACTGGGACTGGCCATCTCCAAGTGCAAACAACTCAATCCCCACTTTGCCTTATGGAAAAATTGCAAAAGTCCAATATCAAAATCCTAGCATTCAATATTTACCTTAATAGCCAAGTACCCCACAGTCCGGCATCCTAAACTTTAAGTTTAGGATACACTACAGAGATCTGAATCCTAAGCTCTGATACCAACTGTGACAGCCCCACCTCACCCTAAGGCGAACCGGAGGGTTCGGCGGACCGCCTGTCCAGTTCTCGCCGGGACTCGAAGGCAAAAACAAATAAAAGCTATTCACACGGCAAAAGAGTACTATTCGCATCATATACATCGGCAGAAGAGTTCTATGTACATCCCCAAAAGTGACTACCCATACCATTACATCCTTACGATTGTAACCCAAAATCAAAAAGTAGACCCTAAGAAGGGTCTTTACACGGATCACTATATTAGGGAAAATCATATTAACTATTCGGTGATTACAAATAAAACCCAACTATACTAGTGATGGTGCCAAAATTTCCCCGCGTCAGCCTCTGCTAAGGAAAACAAAAGAAAAGGGGGTAAGCTAGAAGCTTAGTGACTAACCAGGGTAAAAACGTAATTTGTACATGTCAACATTTACACAGTGAGAGCAAAGCAAAAGCAGAAAAGTAACACCATATGGTAAGGATATGAGTGGCTCCAAAGCCAACTCATTCGTCGAGCTTGATCACTGGTTGACCCTTGAGATTTTGAGCCACACAGCTCGCTTCTCTTAAAGGATCCCCCATAGAGAGACTATGAGCCTCAACTCAAGTCACGAGCAATAAATGCTCTAAAATATTTTTCAAGCAATAAATGCTCTAAAGTCGTAGTTCAAGCAATAAATGCTCTGGTTCAAGCAATAAATGCTCTCAAATTGCGTCACAAGCAATAATTGCTCCGCAAATGTTTTTCAAGCAATAAATGCTCCATAATAAATCACAAAATTATATTTCACAGGTATCAATAGCAACTAATGGGGTTTAGGTCGAGTGCAATAAAGTACACCCTCGCCTAAGTGCCCATTTTTCATAGTAAACTCATATTAGCCTGGAATTACACAGAAACCTTGATTACTCACCTAAAGAGCAAGTATAACAAGAGAAAGCACGGAAATGAATTCAAGTCGCCAGCTAGTGGGCCCCACCGGCTCCGTCTAGCTCACCACCGTCTGAAATAGAAGATTGCATCACAATATATCACAAACGGCTACTAACATGCATAACTCAAGTAAAACGGAAAAATCGACACATGCATGCGCGGAAATGGCATACAGAAACGGAAATGGCAGCACAACCGTTTTGGTGTCAAAAACTGTTTTGAACACAATCGAATCTACGAGTGTCGGATCAAAGTGCATTAGGTACCTTTGCGAAGCTAAGAGGAAGGGCTACAATTTTCATGAAGACACTTTAATCTAGATCTGAATGGAAGCTGGTCGAAATTATGGAAAACAGTACCAGAAATTTGCATTTTAGGGTGACGGACAGGGTTTGTTTGCTGGACCATAACTCACAACTCACAAATCCAAATCAAGAAATTCCAAAGGCGTTGGAAAGATAAGCCAAAAGGCTATAACTTTTGTATTTTGACCCAAAACTGAATCAGTACGGAGCATAGGGAAAAAGGGTTCAAAGTTCCTGTCAGAACTGTCCAAATTCGAAGGCAGTTCTGACAACCAATCTTGTTCTGGTCATAACTGAAGCTACGGAACTCGGATTTGGATGCACTTTATACCGTTTTCGAAGCTAAGACCAAGATCTACATTTATTATGAAGAGGTCAACACCCAGTTCGCATGTTATCAAAACGGACAGAGCATGGTCAGAAGCAAAATTCAAAAACGTAACACAATCCAATGTACAAAACAGGTGCAAGTGTTTTGGCTATAACTCGGGCTACACTGATCCGTTTGACCTGAAAGTTTGTAGGCATACTCAGGACTTAAGAGGCTACAACTTTCGTGTTTTGAGAAACTTCTGAATCAGCACGCAGCATAAAGAAAAACGGAACTCAAGTTCGGATTTGTGGACTGCCCTGTTTTTCCAGATATGCCGGTTTTTGCGCGCCGCAACCGCACGGTCCGTTCTATGGTTCTTCTGCAAGCTTTCTAACCCAATTCCTACCAAATAAACACACATGTACCAGCCCCTAATAGCTCCTCAATAGACCCGAATTTCCACTCCCAAATTAACCTCAAAACCTAACAACTCTAACCATATTCTATACCTTTAATCCTACAAGTTTAATTAACCTTCAACCTCTCCAATCAAACCCTAATCAATTAAACCCTAACTCAACCAAAATAACTTCCCCTTGAACTAGGGTTTCAAGACCAAATCTGATTTTTGCTAAAACCAACCATACAAGTAAAATTAACACATCAAAGATTCCATTTACAAACCAAAACCCAACCAAATCAACTTAGTGAATCATGAAGCAAGAAACCCTAATTCTTCCATAGTTTTAACCGAAATTTGGGCAGCAATAAATCACTGAAATTAACCATTCAATTACTCAATAATCACTACATAAATCACACAAGTTCACACAAGTTCCTAATTACAACAAAACCATCACTTCACATGGTTTCAAGACTTAATCACAAAAGTTATCTTTCAAATCAAATGATTTACCTTCAATCCAACCTTGTTGATGATTAACCCACAATAATCAAGTAGCAAAGATGTTGTCTTCAACTCCAAGACCAAAATGGAAGCTAGAAGAAATTGAACTTGGAAGAACTTTCCCTTTCTCTCTTGCTCTCTCTCTCTCGGCCTCTCACTCTCTCTTTCTCTTTAGTTTATTTTGTTTTGTTTCTAATGATTATCTTGCATAAGAAGATGATACATATAAGTCAAAGCCATGGAGGATATTTTCCATCCTAACCAATCACATAAAAGTTCCTCAATTGCCCTTTTAACCCCTTGCACTCCAACTTTACACTAAATCAACTCTAGCCCTTAAACAGTTATTTTCTCTTTCTTACTCCTTTTCCCCTCAAACATTTATAATCTTTCAATTAACTCCATAGGTTACTAACTTAATCTAATCCAAAACACTTGACCACACTTAATTACTTTACTAATCACCCTCCTACATTAATCACCTATACTTAAACATACTTTATCCCACATAAAAGCAATTAAACAATAACCTTTTGTCATAAACAAAAATTAGGGTTTTAATAAAATCTCAAATTAAGGTTTTTTTTTTGTTTTTTAATTCTAAAAGCAAAATCACATGTAAAGAATTACCATCATCCCTAAAATCAAATTTTATAGCAAACTTTAGCACTAATAATCCTTATTCAAAATTAAGGACGAATCGGGATCTCACAACCTTCCCCTCTTAGGAGAATTTCGTCATCCAAATTCATACCTTCGGTGTCCCTGATTGGCCTAGAAATGGTTCCCTTCGTCCTTGATTTATTTCCTCCCCTCGACTTCTGAGGGCACTGAGCAACTAGGTGTTCATTGCTACCACATCGGAAACATCGCCGATTTTTCTCTTCTTTCCAACAGGTATCTTTCGTATGATTAGTGGTCCCACAGACATCACATACTCTTTTGGTTCCGAACATCGATTCCCCATGTGAGACACCACTTTGGGGCCTTTTTTCTACTTGATCTTCCCTTGTTTTACCTTGATTCGAAGTCCCCACTGGTCGTGTACCATCGGCTTCCTTACTCCTCTTATTAGGTGGCTCGCTTCCCGAGCTTTGCCCACCAGTGTATGTATAGGTGTCAGATGGTGTTCTCTTCTTGTCACGAAAAGCTTTCACCTGACTCCTTGCCGTCTCTATTCACTGTGCCTTTTCCAGGGTCTGGCTGAATGTATCCAACTGGGCAGCCGCCAGTGCCTCTTGTATTTCCACGTTTAACCCCTGGACAAATCGACGAATTCTCTTTCGGTCTGTTAGCACTAACTCTGGAGCAAAATGAGAGAGTTTGGTAAATTGTGTCTCGTACTCTGCCACACTTAACGGCCCTTGACGCAGGCGGATAAAGTCCTCTTCCCGCCTTTCTTGAGCAATCGGTGGCAAATACTTCTCATTAAACTCACGGATGAAATTGACCCAAGTCCAGGGGGTCTGCTCTCGTTCCCACTTAGCCTTTATTACATTCCACCATGCTCGGGCTGGTCCCTCAAATTGGAAGACAGCAAAAGATACCTGTCGTTCCTCTGGATACCCGAGCGCAGCGAATATATCCATCATGCGGTCTATCCATCCCTCAGCTAAGTCAGGGCTAGATCCACCTATGAATTTTGGGGGTACAAATTTTTGGAACCGTTCTAAGGCACGGTCCATTCCCTCGTGATTGCCCGAATTATTTCCAGGGTTTCCAGCATTATTCCCATGACCTTGACCCTGTTGGTCCACCATTTGTGCCAGCAAATCTGCCATCCGTTGTTTGGCTGTAGCTACTTGGTTATTAGCTTGGTGGTTCGCATTTTCATATTCTACCCTTTCGGGTTCTGGTCTCCGTCCCCTACCTTTTCCTCGGCCCCGGTCTCGTCCCCTACCTCCTCTTCGGCCACCGGCTTCCATTTGTTTTGAAAACTTTACCATATAAAACACATTAAATGATCAAAATTTTTGGACATGCATATACAGGTTTACGCCAAAGATATGCACAAATTAGACAAAATGCAGTTAGTACCAAAACACTGAACACATCGATTTCAAAACAAATCAACAGGACAACAAAGTAATTCAAGTCAACGGCCCTAACGTAACTCCCCTGCGGAGCCCACCAAATCCACCAGCACCGCCCCAGCGGCCCTAGGGTGCAAACCTAAAGAATAGGTCCAAATAGCTAACTTCAACATTAAGTAAGAACCAAGTCGATTCACACTGGGACTGGCCATCTCCAAGTGCAAACAACTCAATCCCCACTTTGCCTTATGGAAAAATTGCAAAAGTCCAATATCAAAATCCTAGCATTCAATATTTACCTTAATAGCCAAGTACCCCACAGTCCGGCATCTTAAACTTTAAGTTTAGGATACACTACAGAGATCTGAATCCTAAGCTCTGATACCAACTGTGACAGCCCCACCTCACCCTAAGGCGAACCGGAGGGTTCGGCGGACCGCCTGTCCAGTTCTCGCCGGGACTCGAAGGCAAAAACAAATAAAAGCTATTCACACGGCAAAAGAGTACTATTCGCATCATATACATCGGCAGAAGAGTTCTATGTACATCCCCAAAAGTGACTACCCATACCATTACATCCTTACGATTGTAACCCAAAATCAAAAAGTAGACCCTAAGAAGGGTCCTTACACGGATCACTATATTAGGGAAAATCATATTAACTATTCGGTGATTACAAATAAAACCCAATTATACTAGTGATGGTGCCAAAATTTCCCCGCGTCAGCCTCTGCTAAGGAAAACAAAAGAAAAGGGGGTAAGCTAGAAGCTTAGTGACTAACCAGGGTAAAAACGTAATTTGTACATGTCAACATTTACACAGTGAGAGCAAAGCAAAAGCAGAAAAGTAACACCATATGGTAAGGATATGAGTGGCTCCAAAGCCAACTCATTCGTCGAGCTTGATCACTGGTTGACCCTTGAGATTTTGAGCCACACAGCTCGCTTCTCTTAAAGGATCCCCCATAGAGAGACTATGAGCCTCAACTCAAGTCACGAGCAATAAATGCTCTAAAATATTTTTCAAGCAATAAATGCTCTAAAGTCGTAGTTCAAGCAATAAATGCTCTGGTTCAAGCAATAAATGCTCTCAAATTGCGTCACAAGCAATAATTGCTCCGCAAATGTTTTTCAAGCAATAAATGCTCCATAATAAATCACAAAATTATATTTCACAGGTATCAATAGCAACTAATGGGGTTTAGGTCGAGTGCAATAAAGTACACCCTCGCCTAAGTGCCCATTTTTCATAGTAAACTCATATTAGCATGGAATTACACAGAAACCCTGATTACTCACCTAAAGAGCAAGTATAACAAGAGAAAGCACGGAAATGAATTCAAGTCGCCAGCTAGTGGGCCCCACCGGCTCCGTCTAGCTCACCACCGTCTGAAATAGAAGATTGCATCACAATATATCACAAACGGCTACTAACATGCATAACTCAAGTAAAACGGAAAAATCGACACATGCATGCGCGGAAATGGCATACAGAAACGGAAATGGCAGCACAACCGTTTTGGTGTCAAAAACTGTTTTGAACACAATCGAATCTACGAGTGTCGGATCAAAGTGCATTAGGTACCTTTGCGAAGCTAAGAGGAAGGGCTACAATTTTCATGAAGACACTTTAATCTAGATCTGAATGGAAGCTGGTCGAAATTATGGAAAACAGTACCAGAAATTTGCATTTTAGGGTGACGGACAGGGTTTGTTTGCTGGACCATAACTCACAACTCACAAATCCAAATCAAGAAATTCCAAAGGCGTTGGAAAGATAAGCCAAAAGGCTATAACTTTTGTATTTTGACCCAAAACTGAATCAGTACGGAGCATAGGGAAAAAGGGTTCAAAGTTCCTGTCAGAACTGTCCAAATTCGAAGGCAGTTCTGACAACCAATCTTGTTCTGGTCATAACTGAAGCTACGGAACTCGGATTTGGATACACTTTATACCGTTTCGAAGCTAAGACCAAGATCTACATTTATTATGAAGAGGTCAACACCCAGTTCGGATGTTATCAAAACGGACAGAGCATGGTCAGAAGCAAAATTCAAAAACGTAACACAATCCAATGTACAAAACAGGTGCAAGTATTTTGGCTATAACTCGGGCTAAACTGATCCGTTTGACCTGAAAGTTTGTAGGCATACTCAGGACTTAAGAGGCTACAACTTTCGTGTTTTGAGAAACTTCTGAATCAGCACGCAGCATAAAGAAAAACGGAACTCAAGTTCGGATTTGTGGACTGCCCTGTTTTTCCAGATATGCCGGTTTTTGCGCGCCGCAACCGCACGGTCCGTTCTATGGTTCTTCTGCAAGCTTTCTAACCCAATTCCTACCAAATAAACACACATGTACCAGCCCCTAAGAGCTCCTCAATAGACCCGAATTTCCACTCCCAAATTAACCTCAAAACCTAACAACTCTAACCATATTCTATACCTTTAATCCTACAAGTTTAATTAACCTTCAACCTCTCCAATCAAACCCTAATCAATTAAACCCTAACTCAACCAAAATAACTTCCCCTTGAACTAGGGTTTCAAGACCAAATCTGATTTTTGCTAAAACCAACCATACAAGTAAAATTAACACATCAAAGATTCCATTTACAAACCAAAACCCAACCAAATCAACTTAGTGAATCATGAAGCAAGAAACCCTAATTCTTCCATAGTCTTAACCGAAATTTGGGCAGCAATAAATCACTGAAATTAACCATTCAATTACTCAATAATCACTACATAAATCACACAAGTTCCTAATTACAACAAAACCATCACTTCACATGGTTTCAAGACTTAATCACAAAAGTTATCTTTCAAATCAAATGATTTACCTTCAATCCAACCTTGTTGATGATTAACCCACAATAATCAAGTAGCAAAGATGTTGTCTTCAACTCCAAGACCAAAATGGAAGCTAGAAGAAATTGAACTTGGAAGAACTTTCCCTTTCTCTCTTGCTCTCTCTCTCTCGGCCTCTCACTCTCTCTTTCTCTTTAGTTTATTTTGTTTTGTTTCTAATGATTATCTTGCATAAGAAGATGATACATATAAGTCAAAGCCATGGAGGATATTTTCCATCCTAACCAATCACATAAAAGTTCCTCAATTGCCCTTTTAACCCCTTGCACTCCAACTTTACACTAAATCAACTCTAGCCCTTAAACAGTTATTTTCTCTTTCTTACTCCTTTTCCCCTCAAACATTTATAATCTTTCAATTAACTCCATAGGTTACTAACTTAATCTAATCCAAAACACTTGACCACACTTAATTACTTTACTAATCACCCTCCTACATTAATCACCTATACTTAAACATACTTTATCCCACATAAAAGCAATTAAACAATAACCTTTTGTCATAAACAAAAATTAGGGTTTTAATAAAATCTCAAATTAAGGTTTTTTTTTGTTTTTTAATTCTAAATGCAAAATCACATGTAAAGAATTACCGTCATCCTTAAAATCAAATTTTATAGCAAACTTTAGCACTAATAATCCTTATTCAAAATTAAGAACGAATCAGGATCTCACAGAATCAAGTTAAAGGGGCTTTTCTCATTAAAACATTGGAATAATGTTCGAAGAGGACTCAAAAGTCGTTTTTGACTCATGTCACGGTAAGTACATCTCAATTCCAAAAGAAAGTACCAACTTCACTTTTGGCACGAAAATCGAGAAAAGGAGTAAATGGTTTCCATTTCCCAAAACTTTAAATCTCATGTCCAAGCTTTAGGATGAAAAAGGCATTCACATTCTTCCAAACTAATGGAGTTAAACATATCCAAAACTCTACTCATTTCACAGAAAAATATCAAAGCTAAGGTTCTAAAATTCAAGTGTAAAACTAGTGAAATTTACCAAGAACTACTTTAGCCAAAACGCTTTCTTTTTGGGGTTTAAAAATTATGGGAATCGAGACAAAGCTAGGGTTTGAAGTTCATCCCTCGAGTATAAAATAAGGTGTCATTAATCAAGAAAGTGGGACAACCAAGAAAATGCATTAATAGAGGTTTAACCTTCGGAAACCAAGATTTGAAATGAAAGTTTAAAGTTCTAATGGAACCGTGTATTCCACCCAGAAATTACACCTAAAACAGTCCAACAATTGCAAAGGAGGATGGAAAGTTCTTAAAAATTCATTTCTTATGAAACCGGAAAATTTCAGCTTTACGCGACAAAACATGAAAAATTAGATCTTGAGTTTGGGACACCCAAAAATAGAAAAATTTTATACCGTTGGAAAATAGATTCAAAGTACTAAAAGTTCCTAAAAGACACTTTTCCAAGATTCTAAACGGAAAGTATTCAAAATTTAGCTCAAAGTTTCAGTTTCTAGAAAACAGGACAAAACCATTCTCGATTTTTCAGCAATCTTTGAAAATTTGGCAAAATTCACAGTAAGTGAATCAGCCTTTGAAATTTGTAACACCATAAGAGTTCCATACAAGGTTTCAAACATGATAAATGGAACAAAATTCAGAGTTTTGAGTGTCAAGATATAGTAGCTTAAAGCTGGCTGACTTTCGTACAGCAACTTTATGGCGTTATTTGGATATCGAAATGGCCTTGTAATTACACCAAATTTAGTACACTTAAACTTAAATATGTGGACTACCTCCCTATCAAAGTTTACACAAAAACTAACATGGGAAGGTAGTTAACAAAACTACCAAAATTCGAAAAATATTTCAAGGCCAATCTGCCTTCATGCTTTTCTTTCTTTTCCAAACGTTTTGTACAATGAAATCAGCCCCAATTTGATCCACTTTTGAAAGCAAGGTTCTAGAAACATCTAATAAACAATTGACAAGCAATTGACATTAAAATTTTTGAACCAAACATCTCACAACAAACCTGGCCATTTGGCCAGCAAGAAGGTAAAAATTTTCCAGTTTTCCAGCTTTGTTGCACTTCCAAAATCAGACCACATCTCACTCAATACATGTTCAAATTGGGAATGGTTGGTGGCGTTGGAAACAAGATTCAATACACTACATTTAATCAGAAGAAATGATTTTCAAAATCAGTTCACAACTGAGATAAAATAGAGCCACAAGATGCAGCTCCTCCATTCCTCTCGGACAGACAATCAGAACAGGACAGCAAACTTTGCCGAATCACTACGGATGACTCAAAATGAACTAGCAGTGATTTTTATACCGTTAGAAAACTATGGATGTCTAGTTTTGAATGCCGCAAATGGCACTCAATTTTGAATTTTGTACAAAGAGATACGTTCAAACAAAGAGGTACTGTTCGGCTGCCCAGAATACCATTTCCAGATTTCCTTCTTTTTTCAAAAACTCTAGTTTTGAGCAACCACTTGAAACGATTTTCGCAAGGCACTTTGTACACACAATATACAACATATATCACTCAATTTCACAGTAAAATAACCATCAAAATTTCAAAATCAAAACAGAACATCACAACCAGAAATTCGCCCATCTTGCACTTCCAATTTTCCTTCGATTTTTCGTTCACTTTCTAACCGTATTCACCTCAAATAACACATAAACAACCACAATCAACTAATTACACCTCAAGCTAGCTACCTATAATCCACCTCAAGACCGCTAGCTTAAAGATTAAAGTAAGAAATGAAACACCTCAAGTCCGCTAGCCTATTTCATGCTTAGGTTCAAACCCATGCAAATCCAACCACTAAATTTTGATTAAATGGAAAGATTAGAAGAGTTGATGGGTTTACCTCTAACCCTTGTAGAAACCAGAAATTTTCACCACAAAAACCTCCAATAATTTCCACTAGATGTTGTCTTCCTCCAAGCTAAAGTTAATGTCCAAGTAGTTTTGAAGTTGGGTGCAAATTTGGAAGTGAAATGGAAGCAAGAATTGAGCAAGTGAAGTGGAGCTTTCTTCTCTTCTTTTCTTCTAATTTCGGCCGACTCCAAGGAGAGAGAAGAGAAGGGTTTGTTGTGTGAAGCTTCTCTTGGAAGCTTTAAGAATTTGTGGCCAAAAGCTATGTAAAAGTCAACTACGAATAGTGCGCGAATAGTGCCCCGAACTACCACTTTTCTCTCTTGTTTGTTTCACTTGTGCACTAATCCTTAAATATAATTCCTTTAACACTACAATTACTCACTCTTACTAGTCTAATGTAAATTTATTAAATTCCCACTTAGTTGTTCCGGCTCGATTTACGTGAACTTCCGACTCGCACGCGATAAAAGCTTAATTGGAACTCACTCACCTCTAATCTCTCATTTAACTTTTCTTAGTCTACTATTAATCATTCTTAATTCTCCAAGATTATTGCACTCTCGAATCGAATATTATCTCGAAAAATGTGTACTCGTTATTCCTCGCTAAACAAGCCGCAAAAAAAATTAATTTTGCTGACGAAACGTTTTAAAAACATAAGGGAGACATTGTTCCATGTAAGTGGATTTAAAATGGTTGAAATAAATAATTTGGAGAAAATGGGTGAATAAATATTTAAATAAGCCAGTAAAATAAGATAAAATAAGAAAATTTTCGGATCCTCACAAAACTTAAAATTTAGATTTATACATGTGGCTATCTCAAATATCTATACATACCCAAATTTAACAAAATATTCAAGTTCTAGTTAAATTACTAACCCAAATTGAGCGGTAGCTCTAGTACAAATATAAAAGTCAAAAGGTCTAGACAAAACCAGCTTGTCCCAACCTCACGTCCATGGTCGTGTCCCCCTGTAAGGAAAATAAAACTAATGGGGTGAGTTAAACCTCAGTGAGGTTTCAAAACATCATGTAAAAACAAGTAGCAAGTTCGCCCTTAAATAAAACTTGAAACCTCAAAGTGAGCGAGCATAAAAGTTCATGAAAGTAAACAATAACACTTCAAACAACAAGTTAATTAGGCATTTGACAATTTCAGATATAAGGATACAGTTCGCTCTTGCGAGCTAATTCTGCCACAACTTGTCGAGAAGCAGTTGACACTCCGTCAACTCTCAAAGAACTGTAGCAAGTCTGGTAGAGCGCCACTTAACTCCAACACCATCCACCAATCAAACCCCCTACCGGGCCCGAACTCCAATATTAATAGTGGTGGTAATACACGAGTATACCGAATCTAGTAGACCACATCCAGTGGATTACACAATAAACAATAAACAGTACCTATGCTTCGCCAGTCTCCTCGACCAAACCCTTGTTGGCTCGATTCGACCAACTAACCAATAGGGTAGGGATCCCAAATAGTATTCAAGTCATACACATATACATCAAACCATTCGTAACCAGTGTACTGTAATTAATCAAATTAGGGCAAGTGCGATAAAATACACCCTTGCCCGACCAAGCAAGTCAAGTACTATCCATTCACATTGAGAAAGCATTGCATTCAAGTATCAATAGTGGTGGTAATACATGAGTATACCGAATCTAGTAGACCACATCCAGTGGATTACACTAAACAATAAACAGTGCCTATGCTTCGCCAGTCTCCTCGACCAAACCCTTGCTGGCTCGATTCGACCAACTAACCAATAGGGTAGGGATCCCAAATAGTATTCAAGTCATACACATATACATCAAACCATTCGTAACCAGTGTACTGTAATTAATCAAATTAGGGCAAGTGCGATAAAGTACACCCTTGCCCGACCAAGCAAGTCAAGCATTATCCATTCACATTGAGAAAGCATTGTATTCAAGTATCAATAGTGATGGTAATACACGAGTATACCGAATCTAGTAGACCACATCCAGTGGATTACACAATAAACAATAAACAGTACCTATGCTTCGCCAGTCTCCTCGACCAAACCCTTGCTGGCTCGATTCGACCAACTAACCAATAGGGTAGGGATCCCAAACAGTATTCAAGTCGTACACATTTACATCAAACCATTCGTAACCAGTGTACTGTAATTAATCAAATTAGGGCAAGTGCGATAAAGTACACCATTGCCCGACCAAGCAAGTCAAGTACTATCCATTCATATTGAGAAAGCATTGTATTCAAGTATCAAGTTAGGCCATGCAATTGGAGACACTCACCATTGATTCACTGGTTATCAAAATCAAACTCAGGTCCAGCACCCTAGCCAGAGTCAAAATCTGTGATAAAATGTCGTATAGCAACAAGTAATCAAATAGGGTTTCAAAATATACGACCTTTGCTTATTAATATCAAAGAAAAACCAAGTAAATAGAACTCATCTAAATAGTAATCATAATGTTTAATAAACCCTAGAAAATACATGCCCGCTCTTTTGGTTTTGGTAAAGAAACGATTGAAACCTTTAGGTTTATAGCGTGATATATGCATCTAGAAAATCTTGTTTAAAGTGGCCATTACTTTCTCCTTGCAAAATATATAGTTTTGGCAAAATTTCAGCTTACATATCACTACCAAGGTCAACTCAAACATTCCTAAGCAAATTAAGTCCAAAGCGATCATAAATCTCACGTCTACTTCCACTTTCACTCACTTACCCCAGAAGAAGAAAAACAAGCAGCACCTTTCCTATTTTGCCTTAACTTTTCCTCAAATTGCAAAGCTAACATTCCATAGCAAAACAGTCCCAATCGAGTCTATAAGTTATAAGATACATAAGGTGCTTACTTTAGCCACAAAACTAGCTATATTAAACATATACCTAGCATATACTCATCATATACCTAAGTTGGAAATTCTCTACCAAAGATGGAAATTTGGAACTAAAGCTGGAAATTCTTATTTCGAAATTAAAAAGTCATATTAAAGTTAGAAATCTTCATATTAACACTCTCAAATCCATAACAAGGCTAGATATCATCATATCTTGGCTGAAAAATATAAAACAAGGCTGGAAAATTCACCAATCTTCACAAATCCATGATCTCTTCCGTAAAACTTCTATATTCAAGTCATCTACCCAATAAAATGCAAGATAAGAAAGAGAATGAGAGTTTTCCAACTTAATACCTTCAAACCTTTAGGAGAAAATGAAAAACCAAAGCTTTCCTCTCCAAATTACTCCATTACAAGCCTCCTTGTCACCTTGTTGCAACTTTCTTCGGATTAGATTAGTGGTTTTTGTTGATTCCTCACTTAATCAAGGCAAAAGCAAGGTGAAAATGAAGTTTTCTTCTCTCTTTTTTTGTCTTCAAGAGTTGGCCAAGAAGGGTGGAAAATGAAGGGAATTTTGGTGAAATAAAAGATAAGAATGGAAGAAAGGTTTTGGTCAAAGATGGCTTTGATTACCAACACTTGGCACTCAACCATTTTTCCTCTTTTTTTTTCTTCATTTCCTCTCTTTTTTAGTCAAAAATTTCGGCCAACGTGCTAAGAAAAAATAGGGATGGAAAACAAAAGGAAAATAAGAAGATTAAAGAAAGAAAATCTTTGTCAAGTAGTGTCTTTGACCAGTAACAAGCGGCGTGAGTCAATTCAAGCCTATTTCTTTGCCTCTCTTGTATTTTTAACTTATGATTCACTAATTTACTCTTAGCACTATTAATCACATACTTCCTCTTGCTGATTACTCGCTCTTATCCATCAAATTTAGTACACACAACTCACCAATTGATCACACTATCCCAATGTACCAAAAACCCTAGCATGAACTAACTATAAAAGTAAAAGTAAAACTCTCGACTCTATTATTTATTACAACTATTAAGGGAAGTCAATTAGTATTAAAGAAATTATAAATTAACTTATTCAAAATAAAAGAGAATTATAAGAATATATAAATGAATTTTTGAGTCCTCACATTGACTGTTACACTTTGTGAATGCCTACAAAAGACCACAACTTCAACATTCAGACTCAACAAGTGGAGGAACATATCCAAGTGCATACAAGTTAAATCCTTTCATTCTTACCACTAATTCCTAAGTTTAACTTTGTAAATCCACACTATAGAGGATGTTATTTGTATTTCATTTGTAAAACCACACTATAGAGGATGTTATTTGTCTTTCATTTGTAAAACCACCCTATTAGTGATGACGGATCGCAAGTTGTCCAAGGAACTCCAGGTACTCTGAGTAATGATCCCATTAAAGTTCTAGTTGGTCCAGTCACTCGCTTGTGTGCCAAAAAATTTAAAGATTCTTTGATGACTTTAGTTCGTGAGGTTCAAGACCAAGAAGGCACTTTTAAAGTCATTGAAGGGGTCACGTTGGAAGGTGCTATGAAGACTCTCATATATGTTAAAGACATAGAGGAGGGTTGAGTTTGAGTGGTGAAGCAAAAACGTAAGGAAAAGAAGCAAGAAGCGGATCCACGATCTTCAACCCTGTGGATCCTTTGTTTTGTTCTTTTTCCTACTTTTGATCAGAACTTTTGGCCATGTCCAGTGCAATATCTGGTTTCATGTCCTGGGCCGGTCTTCATCAGTTCAGTTTTTCAATTTTAGATAATTTTTGTGATTTTTGAGTTATTTTCTTTACCAAGACTTGTTAGTTCGGTTGTTTAGACCTTATAGGCTATAAATAGCCAAATTATGTAGTTTTCAATAGAGAAGATCATTATTAACAGTTTCCAAACATTCTTTCTTGAGAGAAAGAGCTCTTTGGCTTGCAAAAGCTATCTTGAACATCTTAGAGCTGACCTAAGGTGATCTCTGACTTATCAATCAAGCAACACACTTGATTATCAAATCGTTCTACCATTCAAATCATTCTTGAGTGGTCCAAGAGTATTTACAAATCTCTATCCCAAACATTGATCCTAACTTTAGATCCCGAGCTTGTGACTTTCTCGTTCTTGATTCTTCTTGGAGGATCGAGACGCGTATCAGTTGGTATTCATAGCATTGGTTATAAGGTATCAATCTTATATCCTTGCTTTTCTTTAAGTTTTCTAGGGTTTCTTGTGTTCGTTATCTTCTAGGGTTTCTAAGGTTCTTTATTTCCTTATTATATCCTTAATTTGTGTTGAATTGGTGATTTATCTCTTTTCTTGAGTCGTTAGTAAATTCTTGTTAAATTTTGTTTTGTGTTTCTTGATTCATGTGTCATCTTCTAGTTTTGATTCTCATTCAAAAAAAAAAGGGATCTCTCCATGTGATTTTCTTGAGGAATCCAAAAAGTTCATAACTAGGGTTTCTTGTTTCTTGGAGTCGTTAGGATTTCTTTAAGTCTAGGGTTAAGTCTTGACTTGTAAAGTTATTTTTTTGCATTGATTCTTGGAAGTTCTTGAAGAACACCTTTGCTATCTAAAATTTTCCAGCAAGTCTCTTGAAGTTCTTGAACCAAACTTGTGAAGTTCTTGAATTTCTTAAAAAAAATTTCCAGATAACCTTGATTTGTTCTTGAATCCGTTAGTGATAACCTTGATTTGTTCTTGAATCCGTTAGTGCCTACTTGGAAATTAAGTTCGGGAAACAAAGAAAAAGGCAACGCACAAGTGTAAACAAGAAAGAAAAGCCACGTGCATTACTATACTTTTTCCAAGTCCAAATCAAATTCCATTATAGCTATCATATCTGGTTCTTGTTTGTCCCAATTCTTTTTGGAAACAAGCTAAGCACCTTATCAAATCCATATTCCACCAAGAAATGGACAGCAAATGAAAAAAAATTGTGCTTCCAAGTTCGCAACAAAATCGGCTTTGCAATATAGGAAATTCGTGTCTTGCTTGCTTGAATTCTTGAGTCATAATTTCTGAATTTCTCACGAAAATTCCCATCATATTAGTGCTCAAAATTCTGAAATTTTCCAATCCATTTTGACCGCATCATGGTCCTTTTCTTGCTACTAAGTCCGAAACTTAAATTGCTACCATCTTATGTTAGCGATTGGTGGGTTGACTTTACCTAGAGGAAAGCTCTGGTTTATTCAAGGCAAGCAAATAACAACCATTGGAACCTAATCGTGAGCGCATTAGAGCGATTGAGTGAAAACACAAGTGTTGAAAGTAAATACTAAGGGAGTGTGTGAGGAAAATATATAGATGTGAGCACCCTGAAAATATATATACAAATATCATTGCATATTTTATTTGCATTTCTTATTCTTTAATAAATTTTAGCACCATTTCTTTTTACTTTATTCATTCATCTATTTGCTCTCAAATAAGTGCGTGACCGTAATGTTAAGTGAAAAATAATACAATTCCGCTAAACTAATAAACTACTTGGTCTTGTTATGCTAAAATTAATACTTCGAAGGTAAATTATTTCATTGATTTAACAATTAATTTCTTTAAATTCCGATAGCTAAACTTTAACCGTTAATAATGTTAAAGGTTAATAGAAACCTTAGTATTAAGATGCAATCAACAAATTATAAATAAACATGACACAAGTATACTAAACATACTTAAGACATAAAATTATGATAATTGAAGCCTTGCAAGATTAGTGTATCATTAGGAGTTTAATTTATATTCGAAATAAATTTTTGGAGTTAAGTTAGAATTAAGGACTTAAGTGGGTATCAGGAAGAGTAGTGCAAAGACTAAACTACCCTCACAACCTCACAAAAACTACCATGCAAAACAAGAACCAATTTCTGGACAACATCATTCCTCACCACTCTTTTGGCCAATGCACAACTTCACCATCTAAACACTCAACCCTCACAAACACTCAACCTCCCTCTCAAAACCGCGGCATCCATCCTTCTTCCTCTTCATTTCTGTATCACAAACCACCACCGCATTCCACCTTCACCCGTGAGTATCGACAGAGAGAGAGAGAGTGAGCGGGAGGGTGAGCAGCAGCTTCATCCGAGAGCTGCAATCCGTGAGCTGCAGCGACTCTGCTGCTGTCCGTAAGTCTGAGGAAGGAAAGGAAAAGCTGTGCGTAAGTCCCACCCATTCTGCACTTCCATTTCTACCAGCTGCAATCAATTTTCCAGCCGCAACAACCACCAGCTACACCGTCTGCCATAGCCAAGCGAACCAACACCCTAGTCGCGCACGAGCCGAGGGCGAAAATTTCAGTTCCCTTGTGCGTAAGCTAAGCCTGCTATTAAGGTAAATTTCGGATCTAGAACACCTGATTAGAGGTTGATTGAGCTAATTAGGAGCATGCATGTTGAATTTATGCGTTGGATGATGATCTAGAAAAGAAAAGAAACCTGATGTGCGCTGAATATGGGTTTGTTGAGACTGTTTTGGACTAATGCCGAGCTAATCTGTGTAACTCTGAATAATCTGAGCTTATAGTTATGATTAATCACCTAAAAACTAAGTGATTAAGTCCTGCATGGGGATAGCTAGATCGGTTAGGCAAGAAAAATAAAAATTGAAATGACATCAGTTGCATGCAAGATCACCTGAGGCCAATTGGAAATCTGTAGCTTCAATCTGCTAATTCGATGCAATCTGAGCTTAGAGGTATGATTAGCTAATTATAGATGGGATGTTTATGCCTTGCATGAGGCTGCATAGCTCTGATGAAGCCAGAAAAATTAGTAGAGTAGGATCGGTAGCATGCAAGTCATCCGAGGGGAAAGAAATAGAATCCTGGTTAATGTTTTCTTTCTTGATGATGACCGAACTGAACTTTGGATTAAATCTGATTATTTAAGCTTTGCACAATATTAATTAGTGGTGATCAAACAAGATAATTAAGCTCTGCACCTAGCTAATTAATTGGGTTAAATCAGAAAAAGAAAATGAAATGAAATCTGCTTGCATGCCAGCTTAGCCGAGAAGAATGGAACAATTTTCTGGAAAATTTGATGATTATTGCTGTCACTTGAATTTAACCTTGAACTGGAAATGTTAATTAGCTAACTACGTGTTTGCATGTCAAAATGGAGGACTTAAAACACTGGTTTGGCCGAGTAAAATCCGGATCAGTGATGGTCTAAGCTGCTGGAAATTTTTCCAGAGTAGCCGAGTATGGAAGAAAAGAATTTTCCAGTTTTCTTTGGCCAAATTGGTTGGGACTTTTGGTGGAATAATTTGCTGGAACTGTCTGTCACTTGACTCATTTCATGTCAAACAAAATGCATGTTAAGTGTTTAGTGTTTAAAGCAAGATAAGGATGGAAATCTTGTTGAAAATTTTGAAGTATCATTGCTGGAAATTGCACGTAGTTGCTAGCCGTACTAGCTCAACCTTTTAATGAGTTTATTTTCTGGACTCATGTATTATTTGCTTTAGTTTAAGTTGAGCAGGTTATGAGCTATATGTTTAGTGTATCTAGCAAGTAAAAGATGGTGAGTTATTAGATATTTTGAATTGACACTTGCTGGAATTTTCCTGACTTTCAAAGCAAGAGAGAAATTCATGAACTTCTTGAGTTAATTGATTGTAAACTAGCCGTGACTTATTTTTTTTATATACTTGAGTTTAAATTTCCGCTGTTCGTAGCAAGGGATGGTAGCTTGATACCAAGAGCTAATGATTGATGAAGCTCTTGGCCATTTGAGTGATTTTCACAAGTGTTAAGGTTTTGATAACTAACTGCTAGTTATTACATCTATTTTGATTAAATCGTGATTTGATATGAGCGTGCCAAAACCAAGGGCTAATGATTGACGAATCCCTAGTAATTTGCTATCCGAAATGTGATTTTGGCCATGACGGCAAACCCGAGTTATAATGCGCTTGAGAAATTGGAATCGAGAAATTCGTTCCGACCCTGAGATCTTAAGTAACTTTTGATCAAGCCAATTAAAGATATTTTTGGCCCTAGTATTGAACGATAAAGTTTAGTATTGAGTATATTCGCTTTAAACACTGCCAACTCGACACTTTTCCCTTTAGCTTAAACTAGCCTTAATATTTATAGAAAATGATTTTTCTAGTTTTTAAAACCCTAAATCTTGTATTACTTCCTTTTCTTTCTTTAAGACTTGTTCAGCAAGAAACCTTTTTTCACGTAAAATAATTCTAGTAACATTTTTACAAGAAAAGGTAACTTCAAGGAAACTTTACAAAGTATTTTTCTAGTTCTAATGTTAAATGGTTTGTCGACTCATTTCAAGAAAATAAATTAGTTATACATACGAGTGACTTTTCTACGCAACCCTAGAAATGGTATAGCCAGCTTATAGTTTCTAAATTTGAAATTTTAGGGTTTAGCGAGGACGCGGATTTCGATTCCCAGCTTGATCTGTAACTTCACTCTTGGTGAGTGTCCCTGCCTGCTCTATGACTATTTGATTAAAGTGCTTTCTTGACTCGATATATGATAATTGCAAAGTGGTTTTGATCCATCGAAGTGAGCAGTGTGTACTTTATCACACTAGCCGTTCGAGTGGTGACTTGTGTGAAAAGTTTTCGTGAATATCTCAAGTGTCGTGAAGTCGTTGGGTGGATCCCTCGACTAATTATCCAAAGGGTATATTCGAATATTACTGCTTTCTTATTTCGTGACGTCGTTGGGTGAATCCCTCGACTAGTTATCCAGGGGGTATACTCGAGTACTACCGCTCTCATTTATTTGGTGTGCGGGCCCGGGACAGGGGTATGATTGGTGACGGGTTAAGAAAAAGAAAAAGATCTACATGGACCGTAAGTAGTGAGAGTTGACGGAGGGTCAACTACGGTAAAATTCTGATCAAGCGCAGAAAATGGCTCCTGAGAGCCCCCGTATCCTACTTTGTGCTGTTATGCGCTTTCCTAATTGTTTACTTCAGTTGAAATCAATACGTGTTAGGTGTTTTATTTAATTGCATGTTTTGGGGCACCACTGAGCTTTGAATCACCCCACGTTTATTTGTTTTCCTTGACAGGTCTTGAAGATTGAGAAATCTGAACTACTTAGATTTTCTTATGAATGTATTGGAACTTTATTACTTCATTTTGTGATTTATAATGTATTCGGATAAGACGATATAGTTTTGTTTTGGGGTTGCCACTTGAAGCTGGAAAAGTGTAAACCCTGATTACGATGTTTGGCTGGTATGTGTATGTATTTGTGCTGTATGGGATTATATGTTTTGGAAAATGTAAGACTTTACCTCTTGAATGCAACGCGTGAGGTGTTAGGAGCCGTCGATTGGCTATCTTCAGATGCTGTTATCTTTGAAGTTAATGTGGTGTTAGCAATTGATTTATTTTGGAAGAATCGCTATTGTAATAGCTTAGGTTAATATTCGGAAGGATTTGGGTTAGTGTGCTTGCGTGAGTCCTGGCGAGAGTTGGGCAGACGGCCCGCCAACCCTCTGGTTCGCCTTAGGGGGAAGTGGGGTCGACACAATATATATATACTTGTTTCTTTGCATACTCTTTTGACAGGTTACTTTAACATGTCGAACAGAGAGGGATCATCTACCGCTGACCCTAAACTTTCCATGGAGGCTATGATGAGCGAGTTTCAACGGCTGATGAGATTAGAACTTGAGCCATTACATGAATGGATAGATCAACTTGAGAACTCCCAAAATAGAAGTAGATCAAGTCAAGGAAGGAGCAATAGGGACAAAAATGAAGCTTCCAATGATGAATATAAGAAGGAAGAAAGAACCCCAAGGGCTACCCGAAACAACAATAAGAGAGGCGATGATCCTATTAAGGGTATAAAGCAGAAGATTCCTTCATTCCAAGGAAAATCCGATTTAGAAGCCTACTTGGAAGGGGAGAGAAAAATCGAAATGATTTTGAATACAATAACTACACAGAAGAGCAAAAAATAAAACTTGCAGCAATTGAATTCACTGACTACGCCATGATTTGGTAGGATCATTTGTGAACAAGAAGGAGAAGAAACCATGAATGTGTAGTGGAGACTTGAGATGAATTGTGAAGGTTGATGAGAAAAAGATTCTTACCTAACTATTATCATTGTGATCTACATCATCAGCTACAAACATTCACTCAAGGAAACATGTTCGTGAAAGACTATTATAAAGAGATAGAAATGGCCATGATGAGGGCCGATGTACAAGAAGATCCGGAAGCGGCAATGTCAAGGTTTTCTAATGGAATGAGGCCTGGAATCGCTAAAGTGGTTGAACTCCAACACTATATGGACATTAATGAGATGTTGGATAAAGCTGTAAAAGTGGAAAGGTGCCTCAAGGTGAGGGGTAATTCTCGTCCAAACACCTCTTACCAAGGAGGGAGGACAAATTGGCGACCTCTTCACGACCTCAAAGGCCGAAATCAAGTCCTATTAAACCATCCCCTAAGGCTGAGATTAAAGCTGGTCAAGAAGCTCTTAAATCGCACAATTGGGACACCAAATGTTTCAAATATCATGGAGTTGGTCATATAGTATCTCAATGTGCCAACCAATGTGCCATGATCATAACATTCAGCGGGGAGGTAGTGACGGATGATGATGCTGAATACAAAGACATGCCACTATTGGTTGAAGAGGATGAAGAAGAAGAGATAGCAATTAACGAGGAAGTTGGTTGCTTGGTTGTTCCCAAGGTACTAATTGCCCGAGCTAAGGATGAAGAGGACATGCAAAGGAGTAACATATTCTACACACGCTATCATATAAAAAATAAAGTGTGTAGTTTAATTATCAATAGTGAAAGTTGTACTAACATTTCTAGATTGCTCATGTTTGAGAGGTTGGAACTTCCTACTACCAAACATTCGAAGCCGTAGTGTCTACAATGGCTCAATGAAGGAGGAGATGTTCGTGTCTATAGACAAGTAAAGGTATCATTCTGCATTGAGAGATATGAAGATAAAGTGATTTGTGACGTATTACCGATGCAAGCTAGTCATATGATTTTGGGACGTCCATGGCAATTCGACAAAGTTGTCAACTTAGAAGAACGCACCAATAAATACTCTTTTATGCATTGTAATAGGAAAATTACTCTTATTTCCCTTACCCGTAGGTAGGTTTATGAGGATCAAATGATGTTACAAAAAGAGTATGAGATTGATTGTGAGAAGAAAAACAAAGAGAAATGTGAGAAAGAAAAAAAAGAGTGAACTCGAGAAGAAGGAAGTGAAAAAGGCTATAGTAATCTCAGCTAGAGGAGAAAAAAAAGAGAGGAAACAAAATTTAATTGTAAAGGCTATTGGTGTTAGGAGAGCTTTAGTGTGTAACCAACCTTTATTTGTATTAACAGACAAAGAAGTGTTGGATCATTCTAATGATCTTACTAATACTTTACCTTAAAGTGTTTCATCTCTTTTGCAAGAATTTAAAAACATCTTCCCTGATGAGATACCAGATGGACTACCACCTTTGCAGGGTATTGAACATCAGATAGACTTGGTTCCAAGAGCACCTATACCAAACAAAGCTGCTTGTCGGATGGGACCTGAAGAGACCAAGGAGATGCAGAGGCAAGTGGATGAATTGCTAAGGAAATGATGGGTGCAAGAAAGCCTTAGTCCATATACCGTACCAGTTACCCTTGTATTTAAGAAAAATGGTGGATGGAGAATGTGCACTGATTGTCGAGCAATCAATGCAATAATGGTAAAGTATCATCATTCTACTCCTAGGTTAGATGATATGCTAGATCAATTGCATAGTGCCATTATTTTCACTAAAATTGACCTTAAAAGTGGATACCACCAGATCGCATGAAATTAGGAGATGAGTGGAAAATCGCTTTTAAGACTAAACATGGTCTATACGAGTGGTTAGTTATACCATTCAGACTAACTAATGCACCAAGCACATTTATGAGGTTGATGAACCATGTTTTAAGACCTTTCTTGGGTAAATTCGTTGTGGTCTATTTCAATGACATTTTGATCTATAGCAAGAGTCAAGAGGAACATGCTGAGCATCTCAAGGCCATTTCTGAAGTACAAACGCTGGAAAGATTGTTTGCTAATCTTAAAAGGTGCATTTTTTGTACTAACTATCTTGTGTTCCTAGGATATGTCATTAGCGAACAGCATATACATGTCGATGAAGACAAGATCAAAGTTATAGAAAGTTGGTTGACTCCTAAGTCTATAGGGGATGTGCAAAGTTTCCATGGCTTAACAAGTTTCTATAGAAGATTTGTCAAGAACTTTAGTACCATCGTCACACCCTGGACGGCTGTGCTTAAGAAGGAAGGAAAGTTTACTTGTTGAGAAGAACAAGACAAGGCTTTTCAATTGATTAAACACAAATTCACACATGCACCACTCTTAGCTTTACCTAACTTTGATTTAACTTTCTAAATTGAATGTGATGCATTAGTTGTGGGGATTGAAGTCGTATTGATGCAAGGTGGACGGTCAATTGCCTATTTCAGTGAAAAGTTAAACGGTGCTGCTCTAAACTACTCCACGTATGATAAGGAGTTATACACCTAAGTTAGAGCACTAGAAACTTGGCAACACTATTTGAGAGCTAAGGAGTTCATCATTAATACTGATCATGAATCCCTCAAGCACCAAAAAGGCCAAGTTAAGTTGAATAAAAGGCATGCTTGTTGGGTTGCTTTTATCGAGACATTCCCGTATGTCATAAAATACAAGTCAAGTAAATCTAGAGCCTATTTGGCAAGAAAACTTTTTGCCAAGTTTGTCTGGTAGAAGTTTTTTTTTAATAACTTTAGCTATAGTAATCTCAAAATACTTCTCAAAGTTTTTAAACTATACATTTCAAAATATCAAAAAATTTACACACTTCAAAAATTTTTTTCCTACAACTTCTACAGTAAGTTATAGTAAAGTTTTAAACAAACACCCAAAAAACTCATTTGCCAAATGGGGCTCTAATGTTGTTGCTGATGCTTTATCCCATAAACATTCCTTACTAGCAGTTTTAGATGCTAAGTTACTTGGTTTTGAACAAATGAAAGAATTATATCCTATAGATGTCGATTTTGAAGAGATATATAAAACGTGTGCCAAGGCGGGTCAAGGTAAGTTTTATGTTCATGATAGTTATTTGTTTTACCTTCATATATTATGCATCCCTTATGGATCAATACATGACTTACTAATTAAGCAGTCACATAAATATGGACTAATGGGACACTTTGGTGTCGCCAAGACTTTAGTTGTTTTTGTAGTAACATTTCTATTGGCCACATATGAGAAAGGATGTCGAACGCATGGTAGAACATTGTGAAGTTTGTCATCATGCCAAATCAAAGGTCAATCCATTCAGTTTGTACACCCCACTACCTATACCTACACAACCTTGGGTTGATATTTCAATGGATTTCATTCTAGTTTTGCCTTGTTCTGAACATGGTCATGATTCTATCTTTGTAGTGGTAGATAGGTTCTATAAAATGGCTCATTTTATACCATGTCGTAAAAT
This sequence comes from Coffea arabica, assembly GCF_036785885.1. Lineage (NCBI taxonomy): Eukaryota > Viridiplantae > Streptophyta > Magnoliopsida > Gentianales > Rubiaceae > Coffea > Coffea arabica. The sequence goes on along the minus strand of NC_092318.1, from coordinate 16,083,443 downwards.
GGATGATGCGTTGCATGTTGCTGATCTTTTCTTTAAAGAAATTGTTCATTTACATGATATGCCTAGGACAATTGTGTCTGACAGAGAGGTCAAGTTTTTAAGCTACTTTTAGAAGTCTTTATGGGAAAAATTAGGAACTAAATTACTATTTTCTACTGAAAGTCATCCCCAAACTGATGGTCAAACGGAAGTAGTCAATAGAACATTGTCCACTCTTTTACATGCAATAATTAAAAAGAATTTTCATACTTGGGAAGAACGTTTACTACACAAAGAGTTTGCATACAATAGCGTAGTGCATAATGCTACACAATTTTTACCTTTCGAAAATGTGTATGGTTTTAACCCTTTAACTCCATTGGATTTGTTACCATTACCTATGTCTGAGCATGTGAACTTAGATGGAAAAAGGAAGCTGAGAATCTTTGCACCTTGCATGAAAAGTTCACGCCAACATTGAGAGGAGAACAACCCAGTACGTGCAACAAGTTAACAAAGGTAGTAGAAAGGTTATTTTTTAACCTAGCGACAGGGTATGGATACACTTTTGTAAGGAAAGATTCCTAGCTAAATGTCAAAACAAGTTGTCTTCTCATGGAGATGGTCCTTTTTCAAATATTGGAGAGGATTAATGATAATGCATATCACCTCGACCTTCTAGGTGAGTATAAAGTCAGTTCTACTTTTAATGTAGCTGATCTGAGACCCTTTCTTGCAGATGACGATATTGATTTGAGGACAAATCCTTCTGATGAGGAGGGGAATCATGATGGATCGCAAGTTGTCCAAGGAACTTCAGTTACTACGAGTAATGATCCTATTAAAGTTTTAGTTGGTCCGGTCGCTCGTTCACGTGCCAAAAAGTTTAAAGATTCTTTGATGGCTTTAGTTCGTTGGGTTCAAGACCAAGAAGGCACTTATAAAGTCATTAAAGGGGCCATGTTGGAAGGTGCTATGAAGACTCTCATATATGTTGAAGACATAGATGAGGGTTAAGTTGAGTGGCGAAGAAAAAACACGAGGAAAAGAAGCAAAAAGTGGATCTGTGCCTAGATCTGCAACCTTCAACCCTGTAGATCTGAGCCACAGATCCTTTGTTCTGTTCTTTTTCCTACTTTTGATCAGAACTTCTGGCCATGTTCGGTGCAATGTTCAGTTTCACGTCCCGGACCAGTGTTCATCGGATCAAATTTCCAATTTTAGATGATTTTTGGGATTTTTGAGTTATTTTCTTTACCAAGACTTGTTAGTTCGGTTTTTCAAACCTTGTAGGCTATAAATATCCAAACTTATGCAATTTTCAATAGAGAAGATCATTATTAACAATTTTCAAACAATCTTTCTTGGGAGAAAGAGTTCCTTTGGCTTGCCAAAGCTATCTTGAACATCTTAGAGCTGACCGAAGGTGATCTCTGACTTATCAATCAAACAACACACTTGATTGTGGCATCGTTCTATCATTCGAATCATTTTTGAGCGGTCCAAGAGTGGTTACGAATCTCCATCCCAAACATTGATCCTAACTTTAGATCCCAGGCTTGTGACTTTCTCGTACTTGATTCTTCTTGGAGGATCGAGATGTGTATCAATTAGAGTGTTGGTTCTTGTTGTAACCCAAATTATTTGGGTATATTTATGTGAGGTTTCTCATTGATAAGAAGTAAAACCTTGAGAAGGTGAGACACATTTATTCACTAGTTTGTGGTCTTCAAAATTGAGAGAAATGAGTAAGTAGTTGAGGGGTATCTTGACTAAGAGTAAAAATCTAAATTCAACTAGGGTTAGTGAATATATTGTGAGCTAGGTTGAGCCTCCAATATACATGGGTCATTGTCTCACCCAATTTGTGAAAAGACAGTTTATGGAGAAATGCCAAAACTTGGAACAATTTTAGAAGTAGACGTATGCACCAAGGAGGTGATCGAACCACTATAAATCACTTGCATTTGTTATCTTTTTCCTTATTCTTTTTATTTTCACAAGTGGATTTTCAGTTTGAATTTAATTATTGTTTTATCTTTTTAACTCCATATATATATACATATATATGGGATAATTTCAGAAACCTCCCTGAGGTTAGGCTTAATCTCACCTAGCATCCTTGTGGTTTCAAAATTAGCACTTAACTCCCTTTAATTAACATTTTATGTAAATTTGTCAGCCCTTGAGGTATAAAATTTATCAATAAATAATGCAGTTTTCATGAGAGAGAAGAATTTACTTCCATATGTACCCTTATGATGTCCCTTATATGAAAAAAATTATCACAATTAATAAAAAATACAACGAATGAAAAATGAGGAGGTGTAAGTGAAATAAGGCAAAATTTTAGCTTCAGGTTGCGTAAAAACTGTTACTGCAACAGTGCAACAGCTATTTTCCTTTATCAAATTGTAATATAAAGGCAAGAATAGAGGAGCAAAAAAACCACACAGGTCTATCAGCATTCTTGAAGATTGAAATAGGGAATTGGGAAAAGAAATTGATGCATGTTTCATGGCAAGTTGCACCACAAGAGGGCCGTCATACAATTCTCCAACATCTTTTACCAACAAGAATCGATATTGTGGTTGCAATAGGAAGGCGACAACAAGGATTTTGGAAAGTGAAAGAAATCCAAACAAGCTATATTTTTGCTGCTCTAGATGCAATTATTTTCAGTGGTATGAAGGCAATGAAGCTGATGAGATTTCTAGCCAACGCCGATGAGTCAATTCTACAATCAATAATGGAAGATGTGTGTAGAATGAAAGGCTAGAGCTACCAAATATATGGTTCACCATGTTACTAATGATAAATCTTATTCTCCTAACTATATATGTTTTCATTCTCATTGTTCAACATTCTAATTGTTCAAACAATTGGATAGGCCTATGCAATGTAGGATTATCCTAACTCTATGTGTAGGACAAAAATGCAGTAGCAGGGTGTAATCAGTTAGATTCTAATGCCCAAGAATGTTAAGTGACTCATTATGTGAAGAACTGCATACCTATGGCCTATCAATGTTTATAGGTGGTAATGAAGTAATGCATATATGTTTCCTCACATATCTATCATATATCAATTTAATGAGCCAAAAAGCAGTACATACAATATGACCATTACAGAAGCAATAAAAAGATCAATTTTGTTGTCCAATAGCACAAACCAACCTCTTTGTTCAATTAGCTAATAGAAAACAAAGTGCAAACCCAAATGCCACAAATAATCAGATAAGAGCCAACTATAGGAGAAGAATACTATTAAGGATAACCTTGTTATTATAGCCTTGTTTTCAAAATATCAAAGATATATTACATAGTCTAATAAGCAACAATCCATGACAAAAGCAAATGACCACTTAAATGATGGATAGGATTGCAGATATTTACTAAACATTATAGCAATGTTAGGCCACATTGCAATCCAATTTAGTCTATAACACCATCTACAACTAATTGTTTAGATAGTGAAAATTGCAATGTCAACAAGCCACATAGTTGGGTGTATTTGCATGCACAAAAGATACAAGTGGTGCAAGAAATTTACAGCAATATCATAGTCCAGCACTAAGGCAAAAGCATTACTATTAGATTCAAAAAGCCAAAACCTGAATTTACCATATATTTACTACTACTTTCCTCTATTAATAGGAAAAGGAAACAACACTACTTAGAACCTCAAACTAAAGCTACTACTTATGCTCTGAAAGGCCACAACTATAGCAGTGTTAATGTTCACGAAAGTTTCAAATTGTAAGCCTCCAATGGGAATAGCTCTAAAACCTATCACAGCTTAATTTTCTGATGGACATGGTACATTTGCACGCCTTTTCCATTGTTATTCAATGCAGTAGTCATATTTTTCTTTACAAGTCTTCCTCTCTGAAATGAATAGTCAAACCATTTAGATGTTATGCATATTGTAAAACACTCAAATTTTAGAATCAAAGCTGTGCTTACCTTTTTTGTTGCACCACTTGAACTAGCCTCTACATTGACTTGTATATTCAGTGAAGTTGGTTGACTAGGAGGACTACGATTACTTCCTTGACTTGATACAACAATTGGCACACTTCCTTGTGCAAGCTCTTATTGAAACATGTCATAGACAAATTGCTTAACATTCAGATGAGGCATGCAAAGATTTAAACATATTGAATGGCAGTTGCAACATTTATTACCCAAACTCTAGCTCCTGATAAGCCTGTGTTAGCTGTGCCTCTGCTTGGTTTTTCCTCTTCTAGTAGCAGTCTGCAATGAAGGTTAGTGTCTTATTTATCATTTATACATGTCAAAGTGCATATTATATTAATATGTTATGCATGATTCCGATATGTAGAGTTGCTAGAATTTGCAATCACATGCCCTCCTTTGCATGTCCTTTTGTTATGACCAAATTGCAGACACTTAGAACATTTAAGAGTAGTTGATCTCCTTGTTAAAGAGTGAAGAGCAGCTTCATTAGGGCACCTTCTTCGATTTCTTCTTGGTCTACTTGGTGCCCTTTTAATGATTGGTGGCTCAACTGTTGCAGGCGTAACTTCTTCAATTGGAGGCCAATTTTTCTCATGAGGAATAGGCATGATCATTGATGAGTATGCGTTCTTGTACTTCTCAAAGCCAAATGCTGCATCACAGTAGTTGTTTAGGTTATCCCTCCTATACATTATTCCCAGTGTAGCATGCTTGCGTGGCATTCCAGTGATTTGAAAGGCCCCACAATCACATGTTCTCTTTTGTAGTTTAACTGTGTATATCCTGTCCAGATTAGACACTTCAAAGATGAACTCATTAGCCATCATCAATTGACATTTTCGAGCTTTTTCAGCAATGTCTTTTAGCTTCTTCAGCACCTTTGGGGTAACATTTGTAGACAATGTGCAAGCTCCTTCATACCTCTTGTGAAGTTTCTCATTACCTTGCTCCTCAACCCATCAATAAGTGTCAATATAGGTGCTCCTCTGAGCTTTCCGACCCAAGAATTAAATGATTCAGTGAAGTTGTTTGTGACATGGTCAAGTTGACTTTGGAATCTAGTTCAAGTACCTCCAAGCTTTAATGTTCAGGTCTTTAATCCTCTCCATGGCCTCATTGTGCCCCATTACATCAAAACTTTTTGCTGCTTGCCAAAAATAGGTTCTGAGAAGTAAACCAGGGAACTGAATCTTGAAATTATTATGTGTGCCAGCAACAATATCTTGCTTCTTTAGATGGTACTTATTCTTCATAAGCAATGTTTAATCTCTGCCAACAAAGACATCAATGAGTTATTACATGCTGTTTATTAATGTAAGCAATGAAGCAAAGGCAGAATATGATGGAAAAAATACTCAATGTACCTTCTGCCTATCGCTTATGAAAGTCAATGGGATATCATTGCCAAAAGGTCCAAAATGCTCATGAAAGTACAAGAAAAACCAGCTCCAACTGTCTTTGTTCTCACATTCAACAACTGCATAAACAATTGAAAGGATGCTGTTGTTTCCATCTAATGTCACAGCTATCAAGAGAACACCACCAAACATTCCTTTCAGATGATAACCATCAAAGCTTACAAAAGGCCTACAACCAACCAAGAAGCCATCTTTTTGTGCCTTGAAACTGATGAACATTCTAAGAAACCTTGGTTCCATTAATAAATTAGGCCTATCATAGTGGATTTTCACAATAGTCTCAGGGTTGTTTTGCCTAACTAACTCAGCATATTTTGACAGCTTGCTATAGGATTTTGCATGTGATCCTTGAACAATCTCTAAAGCTCTCTTATTAGCTCTATATACTTGGTTCTTACTTGGTTCAACACCAAATTTCAGCATCTCAGAAATTACTCCCTTAGTTGTGATATTAGGATGCTCTCTCAACACATCAACTAATTTCATTGTAATCCAGCCAGAGGTTGCTTCATAATTCTTTTTATTCATTACACGTGTGCTCAGGATTGTAAGATTTCACCATGAATGTGATAGAGTCAGCAATTGGAGATGCATGTATTCTCCAATTGTAGCCTTGTGCACCACATTTGGCAATCACTCTGGTTATTTCATTCTTCAATCTCACTAATGGAAAGCCTTTTTGTATGACGTAATCTTTTAGAGCAGCCCTAAAGGCATCAACATCAATAAAAAGCATCCCCTTCTGAAATTCAATTTCATCTCTAGGATTATAAGTCCACATTTTGGACTTCATTACAGCTTTCATATAATCTAGTTCTTCATTAGATTCAGTATCGACCACAACACCTCCATCTTCATTTTCTTTGAAATCTGAAAAGTCTGCATCACTATTGTCTTCAAAAGAAAGTGAAGCATCATCATCACCTTGAATGTCATATGACTCATTCTTCAAATCATATGTCTAAGAGTCATCAGAACCTGAAACGTAGTCCCCATATTCATCCCTATTGGCTAACCATGTCATTCAAATGTACCACTGCATTATCTTGTATTCCTAAGTTCTCGTGGTCAGCCCCATGATTATTTCCTTCTATGTTAACTTCTGGAGGGGCAACTATGTCTATGTCCAACAAGTGAAAGTTAATAACAAGGTCATTTTCATGTGGTTTGAACATTTCCAACACTGACTTATCATCAATGACGTCCAAGAACCCAAACCTTTAGGGATTACACACCGTATATGCAGTAGCATGTTTAGATTTCTAGGAAACTGATTTTATACCTTTTCATCAACATCATTAAGCAGTTCAATATAAGATTATTTATCAGGGTCAACATTAGGAATTTTGCATTTTCTCCCCATATTATGGATAACAATATCATGTGCGACGATAAATCTCATCTTATATTTAATGTAAATATTTAGATTTTGTGAAATGCAAGCATATACAATAAGCCACGCATATTATAAACAAGTACTGCATTGACTTTAGCACATAAACATAACATTATAGAGATTACATATACAACAGTAAACATAACTTTGTCTGATATTTTTCTGGAGTTTTTAGACAAATAACATCCCAGTAACCAAACTACTAATAGCATACATCATCTTAAGCAAAAGACTAACATTTGGACCAGTCTGCAATCAGGAAGCTTACTCCTATTGATAACACAAATTACACCAGCTACCTGATTTTCCAACTGGAAGATGGGTCTATACAACAAGCAAATGTTTGAACAACCTCACGGGTTGATCATGCATGATATAAAGGGATTCAATCACTATGTGCAAGATTTTAGTGTTCCTAGTTCTTATCCCTGATCTCTTTGTTTGAACAAAGAGCAAGAAGCAATAAATGAAGTTTCAACTCCAAGACCTTTGCACTTCCCTTTTGATGTGTCATTCTTATGACTCTAAAATTTCCCGCTCGTATGATTGTACAGTACCAGAAATTGATGCCAATCACCAATTTCTTGTGACTTTTACACACTTTGCTTCATAGTTTTTTTTCCATTATTCCAATTCATTTTATCATGATAATTTGCAAGGTAATTTCATCATTTAACTCTGATTGATGGAGACGTTTTGTCCACTCAATTTGACAAGGGAGTTAAGTGCTAATTTTGAAATAACAGGAGTGCAGGGTGAGATTAGACCTAACCTCATGGAAGGTTTCTGAAATTATCCCATATATATATATATATATATATATATATATATATATATATATTTCAAGGGCTAAATTTTACCATGAGTCGAGTTCACAAGGAAATGTGTTATTAGCCCTTTAGTTTTTGATAGGTTTTCATTAGCCTCGTTTAAAGAGCGTTAAACGGTCATCCCTCAAAGCTTGTAAGACTTTTAAGCAGCCTATGTCTACTGTTTTAAATTAGATTTTAGGGGCTAAATCGATTGAAAACGAATATTACCCCCTTTATACACAAGATCAGTATTAGAGAGCGTTAAGATTGATCCTCTACAAGGCGCGTAGTCTAGAAGAGGTGCTCATGACAAACCGAACCCAGGCTTTTAGATCTTCAAATGAGCATCATAAACAACATACTAAGCACAAGCTATACACATCAGAAGATCTCTAATGTCATCTTTCAATCAAAACAGTTGCTGCCATGATTTACTACAGTTTTTAGCAAGGAATTAAAAAGCAAATAGTTAGTGTAAATCTGCAGCAAGTTAGTCATCCACATTCTGTTTCAGAAATCCGCAAACTGAACTTGTTTAGCGTGTAATTGGCATCTCCAGCTTTGAAGATTGCAGCCACATTTTGATTAACTGCAAAGTCAATTTCATAAATCTCTAGGTGAATCTGCAGCAGCAATTAGCATCCTTCACCTGTAATCAACATTTTCAACGTGAATCAAGGATGGCAACTGGCTAATTTTGACTCAGCACAGAAACAAATCAACATATCTGTGACACATCAAATAATAATTAAGATTTCAGAATGATATCGTGAATGAATTACCTGAGTGAGATCCTAAGGCCTATTCTCTCATGACAAATACTACTAACTTTATCGATGCTAATATCTTGACATAAATAGAACATTTCTCTTATTTCTTATTTTATTTTTTTCCATCAATCAACTGCAAATAAATTACACAAGTTCAGATACTTGCACGCATTGGCACGTTTATCACCATTACGAGTCTCTACAGATGAAGATGACTTCAGAATCCTTGACTCTTCAAAAGCAAGTCTCTTGTAAAGCAGCTTCTCGTGATTCACAAAGTCAATATATAGATCCCTTAGTTGCATTGCTGTCTTGTATGCTTCAGTTCCTGAAGGGACCACTTGTAATTCTTTTATCAACCTTTCCTTCTTGAACTCATCCTACAAGGCAAAACTCTTCTTCACAATAAATCTATTTCTTCACAAAGGAAATTTTCCAGTGCTGAATCAAAGCATGGTGAATAGTACTCTGGTAATAGGGGAAGTTGCACAAATACAGTAAGAACACTATTCAGCACATGCTGAATTTGGCACTTATCGGGTCTCCTTTTCATACATCCAATTTATAAAACACACCACACACACAGAAACATGCACCAAGATGAATAGAGGCTGGTTCAGATAATTCTACTCAAAGCTAATGAAAAGAATTAGAATGTGTTTGATAGAAATTGTAAAGCTTCGTTTTTAAGTCTCATTTCTTTTCTTTGTTTTTAAGAGATGCAGCAAACTTTGATGCATGTCAGATACGGTCGACTGCCACATGATCTATAGGTTTATGCAGTTTGTGGGAAAGTTTCCACTTGGGCATCCAAAATAAGTTTTGAGGATGAGGAGAACACTGTACAGCAATCGACCACTTTCAATTTTGGGTCTACTCAGGGAATTCTCCTTCACTCTGATTAATTCCTTTCCCAAGGCTGAATTTCTGCTTCTATTGTATACAAGAGTAACATTTTCATGTTAATGATTCTGGGACCTAAGAAAACCTTTATTTCCTCTATATCCATTGATTGTCAAAATCGTAGCTTCAGGATCAGTTTCCTACTGGATGTTGGGCATTACTTTGGATACAGACCATTTAAAACTAGTCAGTCGTGAAAAATTTGACGGTAGGAAAAAACAGCAGAAAGAGCAATGAAAGAGCAAAGCAAGAAAGTAAGAGCAAGAGTGGATTTCTGTAATTCTCTTATAGCAATCAAAGTAAACAACATTATCCAATCTGCTCTGACATCTAGACAACTATTACCACCCAAATTTTCCCTAGAACCATGACTTGGCCACTTCTGGGGAACGGACAAATTCAATGGCTAAGGAAACATAATGGTTAAGGATGCTATAGGTCTAGGAAAGGGGAAGTACCGGTTGCTGTTTTATATGGACGTACAAATCAAAATTTGACTCCAAAAGAAATCGTATTCTGCTTTCTGACCTAATTCAGCTTTCGATACCCTAAGACACACAACATTTCACAAATAATCTTTACACAATAAAAATGAGAATAGAAGACGAGTATCCTACCAATGGACAAAAGAAGACATGTTGAACTACCAAGAGCAACTCCCTTTGCACAAATAGCAGGAATGTTCTTTAAGAGTTTAACCCCTAATGATCCAAACATTTAACCTCAAGCAGAATTAAACCATTCCTGAATTTTTCCTATACCCATAATCTCAAAGAAGACCTCCAAATAGGAAATTCTATCAACTCTTTTGCAAAAGTTCCACTAAAATACTTATCACAATGGAAAAGGAAAATTCAATAAACATGCAATATTGTCTCAGAAAGCAATGATTCAGAGATGCTGATAGGAACCAAGCAATATCAAACAAGATCTGGTGGTAGAAGATACAAAAGTTCGTAAGGCAAGTCAGACCAGAAGGTTGAGTTGGTTACATCACAATGTCTTAAAGTGATATGGGATAAAGCCGTCACCAAGTCGAATAAAGAAGTAATCTTAGCTCTAGCTTGTTGAATATATCTAGATACATTAGCTTAATTTATAGTAATTAGATAGCCTAATTATGATAGCTTGATTTTGGGGGTGATTGATTGATTTCAATCTCATCTCATCTGCTCCCTCTTTCACTCACCATTCCTGACAGTGTATTTAATAAGAATGGGTTTCCACCAAACATGCCGTCGATCATCAAAAACCATCATCGCCCTACTAATGCTTCAAGCTGATAAAAATTCAAAATTTAAGTCATTCACTCTATAATGAGATAGTTTATTAGTTCCTAAGTTCCTCTCATGGAGGTGAATTATATGTTTTAACAATATAGGTGAGATCTACTTGTTTACTGTGTGAATTGTTTACCATGAAGGTTGTTACTTGAAAAATACATGAACCCTGTACTGTCTGAAATCATCTGATCACTGCATGAAGTTTGGGCAATTTTTTTTTTGGTGTTGGGGGGGGCTAGCAAGGGGCCAAGAAGAATGGAAGAATATGTCCTTCAAATAAAAAGACAGGATAAAGTTTTTCATGAGTCATCTTACATCACGAGAGTACCAAGTAATACAGCCTCAGAATTCTGTTTTCTCACAGATAGGCATATTTGTAACTGTAGACATATCAGGGTCTTGTGCCTCTACCCTGCTGAGAAAATATGTGCTGCATTCTTCGGAAACCATACATATACAGAAAAACCACATACAAATGGGAAGGTCCTCAGAATAGGACATAAGTACAGTGTTATAAAGTTACAACAGCCCTTTTCTAATCACAATCAAGCTCCCACGAGAGGGACACCTCAGTGGAGGAAACCATCTCCTCTTTCGTAGGTAGCATTACTACCACAGGCATCACAATGTCGGACCAATTTTTCAATCAATTTCTGTTGAAACTGTATTTGCTTATATTATTTATTACATAATACGTAAACATGTGAGGAGACCTGAGTACACTAGAAGCTTACAGAAAGAGCCTTGGATGACCATTAAAAAGATGAATAGTGTAGGAAGACCTTTATGGCCTCACAAGCCAAGAGATATCTTGCTATTTCCCAATACACTATGGAGGAGAGAACAGGATGACAGAAGTTATATCTTCGTCAGTTTTTGGTGGTGTCTTACCTCAAAGTCATTCTAGCTATACCACACTACCATGATTCTCCAACATGTCATTCTCCTAAATACTCTTCAGAATTATCTCATTGCTTCTTAGATTAACAGTTCAAAATGCCTTCTAACTCTGATTTTTCAAAGAGCAAATATACAACTGATGACAGGTGAATTGTTACGTACTTTCGATTGTCTTTTCCTTCCAAATTTCAAAATGTAAATCGGTAGCAATCATACCTGGGATTCATCAGGCAAGCTGCCTAGAGTTGCTTGAAATGCTCCACTCAACACCATCTTTCCTATAACCCATGGCCTGGAAAAAGATAATGGCTTTGCCATTCAATACACTAGTGCAGGAATCACATACTCAGCCAGTGAAATGTATGTACAAACCAACAACAGGATATCCACAATATATTTATAAACCACAAAATGTCACATGACTCTGTACCCCCTAGTTATATCCTTTACAATCTTTCCTAGCAAAGTCAACGGAACCTAATGGTATTCATGCCAAGTTTATTAAGGGACAGGACCCACAAGCATCTAATTTCAACCTTTCTGAAATTTCTATTTCAAGCTGTCTTTTTTAGGCTTCTCTAGCATTCTGTGCAACCTGCCCTCCATAAGCAGCATAAATCTTGTTAAGTCATCCAATAGCCCGAATAAGGAAAAGAAGAATGAACAGATTGGAATTTGAAGCATAGTACACACACAAGTTAATTCATTTAAGTACAGGCTTAGCCAGATAATAATCGTCTAGCCTGTCAGTTGGCAAATACTCATGTCTTAAGCTTCAGTTTTTAGAAAGCGATATCTGAATTTTCTCAAATGCTGCTGAAAGGCATGAATATTCTTTCCTGAGGTCTTATCCAAAAGACTGCAAATCAACCACATTTTCTTTCAAACTTAAACCCATTGAGTTCTACTTTGAAACAGCAAAAACTTATCCACAAAAGATAACGTCTCATGTACAACACATGTCCTAACCTAATACATACCAACATGATTAAGATATTTAGTTTGAGGTAATGTCCACAAATTGCCAAATAGGACGAGGGTAGCTGTTGCTTTCGGACTTTGGGGCTAAATTAATCATGAAAATCACAGCTCTGTTTGTTTAGGATTTTCTTCAGAAACATGTTTTAGGAACACTTCAAACACGTTTACAACCACATTTTCTTTGTCTCGCACAAACATTTATCAGTAAAGATGCTACATTACAAATTTTCTGAAAACATCCAAAAACAACAATCCAAACAGAGCCGACATAATACTTTCTGCCGTTTAGCTTTATTTCCAGAAAAGTTTTAGTAATTACCTTCTTACTTTTGAGAAACTGCAAGCAAAACAAATTACCATGGTGTAAGGTACCATTATGCATGTACATAAAATTGGCCCTAAATCTTGTGTCCAACCCACTTACCTTTTGAAGGTAGATGACTTGTAACATAAAAGTTAATAGAAACAGGAATAATACATTGTAAGACACAAGTCTCTATCCGAATATCTGACTGCATAAAGAAGCCAAAACAAATCTATGTATGTATGGAACCAGACTAATATCAATCATAAGAATCTAAATGAATATGGAAAAGAACAGAATGATGGAAACATTTCCAGTGTTGAAAGAAAAGAAGAAACCAGTTTTCAATTAAAGCTTTGAGCAGACAATATGCACTATACCTTCCCCTAGCAGAAACAATCAAGTGGTTAGGATTGATTAAAAACTCATAAATCTGATCAAGACTCTTTTTGGAAGTTGAAGCAATAGCTCCACTAGCAGAAGGCACTGATAATCGACTTGGAAACAGGTATGCTTGAGGTGAAACAGAGGTATTTTCATGAATGAATCGCCTAATTGATGATGCTGATAGATCATTCTCCAAATTGTCAATCAATATGTAATGGAGACGACCAGATTCAGCAGTGTCATATCCTCCCTTATCTTCATCAACATCGGCACCGAGGCTGACTCTTTCTGATGCCCAAACATAAAAGAGTAAATAAACTTCAAATAGGTAAACATTATTATCTGATTCAAGTTAAACACACCTTCATCTTTCGCTCTATTGCCACAGAAACTCTCAACCGCATCATCATCCTACAACCCAAGTAAACTTGTCAGCGAACGCTTCAAGCTCCTATGCAGACACACAGTTTGCATGAAAGCATAGCAAGCTACTTGCCTGCGATCTGCTTTTGGCTGAAGACTTCACACTGGAAGACAAGCAAATGACTTCTTTATGTTTTGATGGACCTCCAACTGTTGAAGTAGAGACTATGCAGGATTTGGAGCAAGCTATTTGCACATTCTGCTTTGCAAATTTTGCAAAGGAAACTATACTAAGGTCAGCTGGAGCAGCAACTTGGATGGTGCATATGTTTGCAATATTAACAATTGTCAATTTGCCAGATCTTGGACCATGCAGCCAGCATAGAATAAAAGTGCACCGACATTCATCTTCTCCATCTCTTAGTACATGTCCTTGATGGCGAACCTTACAAATCAAAAGCAAACAACAATAAGTAGAATGAATAACCTAAAGCAAAATAAAATTATTTTCTGAGCAGTTATATAATTGTTTCACTTTCTTTGAAGTTTAAAATGACATGTTATGCAGTGCACATATCAAATAAAATAAACTAAGTCTATTTGCCATTTCCAACTTAAAAGAAAAAAGTCTATTTGCCATTTCCAAATACTTTTCATTTGACCTTTATAGATCGGGTGTCAAGTGGTCTTTATAAGCAAAGTAAAAGAAAGAATAGGTGGAGGAGCTAGAGAAGAATTTGTGACAGAAAAAACGGAAGGCAATTATTTATATTCCTGTTACTATCAGGCTCCTTTTACTAAGTCTGACAAATCCATAGAACAGCATAATTCTCCAGACCTTACCATCTCTGAGACATGATAATTTCTTCATTCTCAGAATTCAATCTGCAACAAACTGTACTAAATAAAGGCCCAAATACCGTGACAAATATTGAAGGAATTCACTAAAGGTCTTTTACATACAAAGCAACTAGACTTTTGAAGCGATATACAAAGCTCTGAACCTTATATTTATTCACTACAGAAAGAGATTTCCTAGTTTTAAACTATCCACGGGATACACACACATCCGGACACATAAATGACCTCCTCATTGTCCGAGCCATTTAATTTTATGCCAGAAAAAACATATTTCCTGAAAAACAACCTATGTTCAGCTATAAGAATAATAGCATTACTCCAAAGATGCTCTCATCTCAAATCCTTCACTTCCTCCTGCACCAACTGCATGATTGGGACACACTAGAAGCAAGCTCTAGAGTACACAGAGCAAAGAAGAAATTTACTATTGGAACTTCACTTTCCTTGGATTACTTCCTTAGTAGCACGGAAATCAGGGAATTTCCAAATCCACCAGTTCACTTTAAAAGGGAAAAAATTCCACACAGCAATCTGCCTTTGACAAACACATTTGGATGCTGAATACGAGCTTTCGAAAAAAGAAAATGATACCTCCTCCATCCTGAAAAGATTGATGCTTTTCGGGACTTCAACTTTTTGTACAGTGATTTCATTGCCCATAATGAGCTTTTGTTCCAGGTTTATCCTTATCTCAACAAAAAAATGCACTAATAGAAAGTATTGCAGGCCCATATAAGCCAGCAAATAGAAGTTCACATTCATTGGAGGGAGTTAGAAGCACGGGTAGGCCACATGTTAAGTTGTTGACTTTTCACTCTCCTTATCTCCTTTGCCAAATTCAAATTACTTTAGTCGCCTCATTCATTATTTCCAATCAATCAAGTAAGTTGTAGACTTGCCAAATGACGAAATGAATGTGACAAATATTTTGGGACAGATCCGAAAAGAAAGTATGATAGTATCACTGGGATGGAGGGAAATATTTAACAGGTCACCAAATGTGAGGAAAATATGTTGAGCCAAAATAAACAAAGGATTTTTTTTTCCTTTTTTTTTTAATTTTTAATTTTTTGTCTTGCAGGGTTGCAGGAAAGTGAGTTACCTGGAGGCCTTAAGAAAGCCTAAGATGATATGCTAGTAACCCCCTTGAAGTCCTGTAAAAAATGATATCAGAAGCATTCCTAGGGTGATTTGTTAAAAAAAAAAAGAAGCGCGCCGCGTCACAAAAGAAAATTACGTCCAAGATTGCCTCTGATCAATTTCTATTACATTCCATATAACACTGGTTAATCCTAACTTGCCATTTTCTTTGCACAGTAGATGTACAGTCAACCTCTAATTCTAACTTATCAATCTGCAAATCCCAAGCCAAGATGAACCCTAGTCTTACGGCCCTGGACCAGTAGCCAAAATTTCCTGCATATACCATCCTTGTCCACAATCATCTACGAATAATCCATCCATGGCCACAGATTTACGATGATGACACTACCATCCATGTGCAAGTTAAACCAACCTGGCAATGGAGTATTGGAGATAACCATCTGAACAGCTGCTATCCCCTCCCAATAGATGTTCCACAGATGAAAAGAAGTCCATGGATCTTCTTTACCCTAAAACAACTATGAAGAAAGTAGCTTAGGTAGAAATAACACCAATCCTCTGCCAAAGAACTCCTAAAGTAGCAACAAATAAAATATTCCAGGGGCAGTTGAAACTGAAAAAGTGGATTAGACACTAGCAGCAGTACCTTATGTCCAGCGGGAGCACTTGCCCCACTAACACGAGAAAAATGTGCATTATGGACATAATGATTTGGAAAAACATTTATTTTGCCCCACTAATTTGTAAAAAAATCTATGCATATATGAAGTATTCATTGTAGTAACCAGATATCAGCATCATCCACTACATTAACTACTACAATCCTAAATTTATTCCCCAAAAAATTACTGTTCTTTTGATAAGTTGAAGGTTATTGGGTTCTTGTGCTTTCTTAGGTTACTTATTGAAACTAATGTACTATACTATTTCAGAGCAATCTTTAAATATACAGAGCAGTATTTTTCCAAAAGTCCCATTGTCAAGTGATATCGATAAATAGCACATCGTATGCGCTTGTTAAACAAGTATGATGCTTTACTTGCTATGTAAACAGAATTACTACAAACAACCACATAGAAAATTGAAATGAATTTGCTGTTACTTGTGCTCCCAATTAAAAATAATCCTGGGTCTGCCTAACAGACCTACAGTTTCATCAATAAGGTCTTGCTTCAGAAAGTCATAATTTATGGATCTGAAGAAAGTAGCATAAGCGAGACTACAAGCATATCTAAGACCACACAATGCTTGAACAACCAGTGTCTTGCAGAGCACGCAAGGAAGTCTCTGCTGCACAACCACGTGTTTAGCAAATATCAGACTTGGTCCCATCTTTCCTTTCTAAAAGCACCATTCAAAATCCTTCCCAAACCATTTTAGTCCATTTTTCAAATAATTCTGTATTTAGCCCATAGACTACAATCAGCCAATGAGGACATTTCAACTTCCAAGCTTTTTAAACCAAAAGATCATCATTTTCTCAAACATTCTCAGCACTTTTTTAAGAATGTGTTTTACCAGTCCAAGAGAACTTAGTATTACAATCAATAACATTGGCCAAAGGACATTTCAGGTCCAAGGATCAAATCAGAACAGTGTTATTTTCCCATTCAAAAGCTACACAATCCAACCGTAACCATGATTGACATTCTGAAAACTACAAGCAAAGCCTTTCCAAGTATAATTAATCAATAATTTTGCTCAAGCATTAAAAAAAATCAGCCCAAATAGCTTATTTCCCTTGACTAAAGTTCAATCCATTTTCAGCCATAATGGCAGAGTTTATCTCCCTCAAGGTTTTGATGCCAAGATCCTCTTTGACCTTGGTTCTCGTAACCATGTCCCAATTGACAAGGTGGATGATGTGATTAGTGTTATTAATCTAATTGAAGCCCATCAAAACTATCACACTTTTCAAGGAAAATTTACAGAATATAAATGGAAGGGCAGAAGTAACAAAATTGACAAAAGTCAACCTTTTAGCCTTAGTTTCCAGCCCTGCATTCTACATTTGCACTCACTCCGCTATGCAATTATTAGTCTGGGCATTAACTTTCCATGTATTATGGGAACCCTAAGATACTTTCCAAAGTCATTGGTTACATTTTGTTTTACACTAGCACATAATTCTGCTAGCCACAATTCTGAGAGGCTTAGATTTCGCACTGGAGGGGAGGGGGAAGGGGGGCAAAACAGACACAGTGAAGTTAATGCTTGTAAAATTAGAAAACAAAATGATATCATCTGCAAAACAAATGTGAGACGTGCACCATTTTGAGAAGACTTACAAGGTGCCAATCCTTTCATTGTACCAGATGATTATTATATGTAAACAACACAATTTTAGGGACAAAAAGTACTGCCCTCCCTGTCTAAGGTTTAAAGAAAGCGATTATCGCAACTTTCCAAAAGATAGCAAGAGCAGAACACTCCACAATGCCATTACAGTGTTTACCAATGCTGTAGAGAGCCCGAATACAATATGGTATTGTCTAAGAGAAGCCCAATTAAACTTAAATATTTAAGTCATTTTATGCATCAATTTTCCTAAACATATTGCATCTTCAGCATGCCTCGTAGAGACAAAACTAATTTGCAGTGGACCAATACAGCTCAGCAAAGACTTAATTCTGTTTATGATAACTTTCACGAGCAATTTGTAGACCGCGTTGAAAAGAGGTATGTCATAAATTTTCTGACTTTCTCATGAGAATCCAACTTGGGGATTAGAAGTCAAAAACCTGCTCTCATAGTCTCCTCAAGGATATTACAAATCAAGTTATATTTCATTGATCAATTTATGCGACTATCAATATAAAACTATAAGCATGAAAACCTTTAACATGTCCCAATCCTGCTACCATTCCCCAGTAGCAATTCCCAAAACTGAAATTTCATTCTATTTTCTTTCTAAAGAATTTAGCATTTTCATCTCCAAAGGACACCCAATTTACTCTATTTCTTTAAAACCAAGAAAATGTTAGTCTTAAAAGGAGCATCTTATCAAGTTCTTTAACCAAATGCTTTTCAAGATTGACCAATGTAAACGAAGAAAAAAGGGAGAGAAAAATACTCTTCTTCATCTCATTCTTGGACTACACAATATACAAATATATATACACAAGTGGATACCATAATCATATGATACTATAATCATACTATTACCTAATTAATATATGATACTATAATCACATGATACTATAATCATATGATACTATAATCAATCAAATCTAATCTTTCCTAATATTTACAATATCAAATCTTTCCATAATATCAGATTATATATCTTCAACACTCCCCCTCAAGATGGAGCATAGATGTTAATCATGCCCATCTTGCCATAAATGTAATAAATTCTCGGACCATTTAGAGGCTTAGTGAAGATATCAGCTAACTGTTCTCCAGTTCTCACATGACTGGTGCAAAAATAATTTTGTATCTTCCCTTAGCCAAACCGTCTTCTCTTCCCCATCAACGGGTGGGTCATCAGTGAGATGATCATCTCTATCGATGCTGCGCAGAAATATCCGAATAGTTTTACTCCAATCCAATCCAAAAATTTTTTTTCACTCAATTTGTGTTCAGTAATTTTTTGATGTTGTAGGAATAACATCAGAAATTGCTGGTTTCATCTCTCTACTACTACCTTTCATATCTGCCATTATAATTCACACAAGAAAGACCTAAAAGTGACTCAATAGGGTCACGACCTAAAAGTGACTCGATAGGGTCACGTCAAAAGACAAACTGATAACAGAGATTCACACAAAACCCAAAAGTGACTCAATAGGGTCACGACCTAAAAGTGACTCAATAGGGTCACGTCAAAAGACAAACTGATAACAGAGATTCACACAAGAAAAATCCAAAAGTGACTCAATAGAGTCACGACCTAAAAGTGACTCAATAGGGTCACGTCAAAAGACATGCTAATAACAGAGCTTGAAGCTCTGATACCATGTAAACGAAGACAAAAGGGAGAGAAAAATACTCTTCTTCATCTCATTCTTGGACTACACAATATACAAATATATATACACAAGTGGATACCATAATCATATGATACTATAATCATACTATTACCTAATTAATATATGATACTATAATCACATGATATTATAATCATATGATACTATAATCAATCAAATCTAATCTTTCCTAATATTTACAATATCAAATCTTTCCATAATATCAGATTACATATCTTCAACAACCAAAAACATGGACTTCAGTTCTTACATTTGCCTCTTGCTAAGGAAAAGCTTACAAAGCAACATACCAAAACAACTCACTCAGACACGCATAAAAGGCACATATAACAATGGTTGAAACTGAAGAAAGTGGCACAATCAAGTATAGAAGCTTATCTAGACCGCATAATGCTCGAATAATCACATTCAGTCAAATCTAGATAAGTACAATCAGACTTGGCCATATGTCTTTCCTTTCTAAGAGCACAATTAAGAATCTTTCAATAAGCCATTTTCTGTCGAGTCTAGATAACTACAATCAGTCAATAAGGACATTCCAACTTCCCAATTTTTTTCAAAGAATCACCATTTTCTTGAACAATAACAGCACTTTATAACATGATGTCTCTGATAAATTCTTAATGTCTGTAACATTCAGTCCTTTATTGCCTTTAACAGTCCAATTGAACTCAAACAGTATCATCATCAACGAGCCCAGCCAAAAGGACATTGCAGATCAATGAAACAGAAAGGTATGTTCCCACAATTCACAAGCTACAAAACAACTGCATGAATGTCTGACATTCTGGAACATGAAGCATTTCCAAGTATAAGAATCAGTTTCCAACTCAGCATCTAAACTTAAGCCCCTTAACCAATTTGAAAGAAAAACATCAGCTCATAAAACTTGTTTCCCTTGAGTAAGGTCCCATCCAATCTCAACCAGCATGGCCACGTGGTTTTGATGCCAAGAGCTCCTTCAAGCTTGGTTCAAGTAACTATATCCCAATTGGAAAGGTGAATAGTTTGACTAGTATTGTTACCACAAAGATATTATCATTGAAGCCTGTCAATTTTATCAGGACTGTTTCATAGTAACCAAGTTGTTCACCAATATAAATGGAAGAACAGAAGTAACAAAATAAACCTGCCAATGGTACATAGATATTTAAGTTTCCAGCCCTGCATCTCAGATTTGTACTTTCTCCCCTATACAATTACAAGCCTGGGCACTAATTATCCCAAGAATCAAGGGAAGCCCAGAATACCAAAGATTTTAGTTATTTTCTCTTTTAGAATCATTCTTATTCTAGGTAAAGAAAAATTTTTGACTTGCTGTGGCTAATCTTTTTTGTCCAGTATGCGGACTAAGCTCATGAATAACCTTCTTCAACTTTTATGCACCTTGAGTTGTAGCTCTAGAAAATAAAATAAGATCATCCCAAAACAAAAAAATGAAGTAAGTGATGCATGTGGACAATTTTGAGTCCCTACCATTCAATGTAAAAGACAGATGGACACGGTTAACAAGGATTGCCCTGCCTAACTTCCTGTCCTAGTTTTAAAGAAAGGTGTCAATGCACCATTCCAAATGATGGCAAGATAAGTAGCCTCCATGCTGTCATTAGCGTATGTAGGGAGTAGGAAACGCATTAGAACAGGACAATGTCTACAAGACCCCCAATTTTACATACTTAAGCCTTTTCTGAGTCGATTGTCATAAACATGCCCCCATCACTAGCATGATCTTAGGCATGAAACTACTTCGCTGAGGACCAATTAAGTGAATCGGCAAGGATTTAATTCTATGAACAGCAACCTCCACCAGCAATTTGTAAACCACGTTGCACAGAGGTAAAGGCCTGAAATGTCCAACTTTCTGAGGAAAATCCAACTTGGATAAGAACTCAAAAGACTTCTATCCTTTCTTCAGGAACATTACCAATCAAATGTTCATCAATCAATTTATGGCATTATCTATGGAAAACTAAAACATCAAAACCTTTAAGATGCCCTGATTCTGTCACCATTCCCCATAGAGCAATTCTCATAGCAGAAATTTTGTTCCTTTTTCCTTCTACTAAGTTTAGCATTTTTCGTCTCCCGATGACATCCATTTTACTCTAAAGTTCAAAAGCCCAAAAAAAATGGTTAATCTTAAAAGAAGAATCTTATCAAATTGTTCAAACATCTTTAAAAAGGAACCAAAAAAGGATATACTTTAATTCTTACCTAAAGATGCCAATTATTCTAGAAAAGTTTACAAATAATGCACCAATAACAACTTAAGGCACTTGTAATTATACCTTACACAGCATAAAGGAGCCTTCCTCCACTAGACACTAAACCGATAAAACTATACATATCTCTGTGAAGATATAAAATTACTAGGAACTGTTATTGGGACTCCCTTAACTGTTTAGCAGTGTAAATTAGACAAACATTAACACTTCTACAGTCAGTCCATTTATATATGAAGTTGTAATTAAAATAAAAAAGGCGTTCCATTAATAACCATGGAAATTTCAATAACAATTCCCACAAGTCAATCCTGAAAGAAAATTAGTAAAAAGTGCTTTTGGATGTGCAAGTCGACATAGCAAGATTTACGATTACACGCCTAAATTACACCTAACTTAACATATGAATATACCCTCTTTTGTTGCACCCGCCGTTTAGACACTTTCCCAATTTAGTTTCACTTTTGCTAAAAAACATTTGCCAAACCCTTATTAGTTACCAATTGTTGTTCAGAGTACTCTACATATACCAAACAAAAAATTTGCCGAACTTTTATTAGTAACCAATTGTTGTTCAGGGAATTCTACATACACCAAACAATGTATTAAAAAACTAAAAAATACACCAAACAATGCTTGGAAATTCTAGTAAGAGATGCTCTTTATAATTTAAACAACACCAAATCTCGTCACCTTTTATACTAATTAAGAATTTCAGTGGGGCCATTTTCACTAATTTTCTATAACACAGCCACAATCAGAATCTATAGTGCACTTACATCGTCCACAACAGCGTCGTAATATCGGAGATCATCGAGTCCAAAGCTAAGCGCCGCACAAACCTTCTTGCCTTTAACAAGCTGGTAGCAATCTCTGTCCTGGAGCTGCTCCGACACCGACCGGAACCTCTTCACGAACTCCTCGACTGCAGCCTGGTTTTCAAATTCGTCGGCTCTAAATTTCAGGTCAGAAGCCTCTGAAAACCCTTCCAATTTTACCACTAAACTTTTCTCGTCATTGTCCAAGATCACCCTCGCACTGTACCAGGCGTCATCGTCTTTGGATCGGTATTCTATGTCATAATCCCCGGTCGTATTATGGCCCTCATGCATCACATCCGCCATGGAAATAGTAATAGTACTATAGCAAGAGAGTAAGCTAAAAATGTGAGTCTGAAGAAGGTAAGGGTTCACGGAGGAGGCATCTCCGGGGACGGGAAAAAGAGTTCCAGAAGTTTCCGGCGACACTGGACTGAGAGGATTTTAAGTTTGAAAACAATTTTTCGGTTTTGATTGTCTCAGGCAGGTGTACAACCGACGTAAATGGTGGTAGACTGGTAGTATTTGCTTGTACGGTCCTCCATAAGCTACTGCATTTTGACGAGTTGTCACAAGACTTTAAAAACACACATCCGACGGACGATCAATTGACATGTATTGAACTTGTACCGGTCTCTACAGAGAACCGATTGCTTTCATGCCAACTCCTCAGTTTATGAAATATTTATTTTTATTTTTACCTCTTTTTGGTTAATTTTTCTAATCCTATGACTATGACTAGAGATGTCCGTGTGAGGATCTGAAAAATTATTTTAAATTTTCTCTATTTTTGAAAATTAATTTATATTTTTTTTAATTTTATTTTACTTATTTATTTGCTAGTCTTAATTTGACAATAATTTTAAATGATAGGTTAAGATTTTTATCATTTCCCTTTTTATATTTTGGTACATGTTAAGTTTCGTAGAGTATTATGGTAGTTTGACCGATTTGTAAGATGTGTGCATTATTTGGTGGAAGAAACAAGTGTAGTACTAGAGAGATTATGTAATTAAAAGTGTTAAGAGTTTATTAGAAAAACACAAGATAGACATATCAAGAGGCAAAGAGATAGGCATTAACCATGCCTTGACAAGTGTCGCGCATCCATGAAATCTTGACCAAGACTTGGACCAAGAGAAAACTTTGTTTATCTTCCAAAATTAACTCAAAACCTTCACTTTTCTCTTCTTTGTGGCCAAACTTAAGGGAGAGAGAGAAGGGAGAAAACTTTCAAATTTTATCTTGATTTCCTAGCTAGATATGTGAAGAATCCAAAGATCAACCTTAATCCACTCCGATAAATCTTGAGTTAAGTTTGGAGGTGAGCCTTTAGTGGAGTAACTTGAGGAAAAAAGCCCTTGTTTTGTATTTTTTGTTGGAGGTTTGAAGGTATGAAACTAAGGAACTTGCTTCTCTTTCAATTCTTGCAATTTATTTGCATATGACTTGAATATGGGAATTTTGTGGCTGGTTTCATGGATTTGTGATGTTGTTGGAATTTTTCAACTTTTATTTATATTTTTCCAGCCATGAATTGGGAGTTTCTAGTTTTGATTTGGATATGAAAGTTTGGATACGAAGATTTCTAGCTTTGGTATGAAATTCTAGTTTCAAAATAGGATTTTTCAACTTTAGTTGTGAATTTCAAGCCAAGGGTTTAATTTTTCCAACTTGAGTATGTGATGGTTATATGCTATGTATATGCTTGATTTAGTGAGTTGCTGGCTTGGTATGTATATGCTTGATTTGAGGCTGTCTTGTGGTGAGAATGAAGCCTTGAAAATGGCTGGAAATTAGGGAAAAATAATAGAAAATGCTGCTGAAATTTTGTTTCTCTTTTCTTGTGATATGAGTGATGGTTGAGGTGTAAATTTAGAGCAATTTTGTTTTCCTCTTGCATATGATTTTACTTAAAACACTTGTTACAGTCTATTTCTTTGCATGTGTGTTAGTTTCGAATCAAAACAAAAAGGTTTAAGTAGGGAATAAAACTAGTTTTCCAAAGTCATTGCTTGCTAGAAAATTTTCGCAGAAAGCCCTGCACAGATTTGGAAAATTTGCTATAATTTTGTGTAGAAAAGTTGGAATTGAGTTCCGTTTATTGCGTTTGAAACTAGACTCATAGCTTTTTTAACCGTGTAAAATTCATGGTTTGGTTCACTTTCTAAAAAATACCAGCAAAAGTGAGGTTGACAAATCCAAAACTGTCCTGTTTTTGCACTTAGTTGAGCAGTGAATTGAGACTGAGATTTGACTAATTTATGGGCTGAATTTTATGAAGGTATCTTCTAGAGAGTTGCAAAATTTTGGGTCTATTTTCTAACGATATAAGATTTATGATTTTTTGACTCACAGGACTCAAGTTATACTTTTTCAAAAAATATTACCAATGCTGGAAATTTTATCAAAATGATTGAGTGGGATTTGGGAAACTTTGGAAAACATTTTCTGGATTTTAAACCTTATTTTGGTGAGATTTTGGAGTTTTAAATTGCTCTCCTCACTTTTAGAATACATTTAGACTTTTCCTTGATTTGCACTTTCAAATTTGCCCTTGAATCTTACGTGTTGAGATGCCATCTTGTATAAGCTTGTGGTTCATAGTTGAGTCTAATATGCGAACTTTGTTCACTTAAACTTTGGATGGTTGGACCATAATATCTTTATTTTAGTTATTCTTAGGGTTTGTTAGTGAACATGAGCATAACTCGAGGACGAACTTTTGACATTTACTCTACTAATATCGGCGAGTGTTCCTTGAATTGGACCCTTGCCCTTCGTTGCCAGTCGACTCGAGTCAGAAGAGGACTCGGTCGGGCTGCTGGTTACCCTAGGATAATGTTTGATATACTCGAGTATTACCATGAAATCTGGTAGAGAATTGGCTAGTGAATTCAATGCAATGAAATCAATGAATGAATGACAAGAACACTGAAGGAATTTTCACTTGCATATGTTTTCTAATGTCGGAGGAATAAGAAAAATGGTTGGCGAATGAATGAATAAATGACTTGAATGAATAGCTCCAAGTGAGTACGTATCCTTTCAATGAATGAATAATTGATTCTTGAATGACTACTTATTACCGTACCAAGTGTGCAAAGTGTTAAATGTAAATGTTTTCGTGTTTTGCCTACTTGAATATTTGTTTGTGAGCCTCACTGGATTTTTACCTCATTCCATTAGTTTGTTTTTCTTATAGGAGTGGATGTTGGAGCAAGTAAGCGTGAACTAGTGTGTATAAGTTTCTTGTACATGTACTTTTATGGATTGAATGTATTTGGGATATTTGACAATGTAAAACTACGTTTCATTTTTGGCTTGTAAATGAAATTGAATTATGGTTGATTTGAGAACCTTCTACGTTAATCTAGAGGCATGAAAGACTATTTCCACAATGTAAGTGAGTGAATCCTAGCGAGAGTTGGGCAGACGATCCGTCAAACCCTTGGGTACGCTCTAGGGGAAGGTAGGGTCATCACAGTCAGAATGGGTAATTTGGACGGATTTGAATTGGTTAAAATAGGTAATGGGTATAAGTGAGTCAATCCATTTATACCCATTTAATTAGATGGGTATAAATAAAAAAGTCAAAAAAGGAATTGGGTAACCCAATTACCTATTTATAACCCATTATTTTAATTTTTTGTAAACTCATTTAAATTCATTTTTGCAAACCAAGTTATCAATTTATACCACCCTTTACACCCATCATTAGTTTTAAATATTTACTTATAATGTTCAATAAACCTAATTATTATTTTTTTTCCATCTATATTCTATGTCGTAAAATTACATACTATTATATAATTGAACAATAAGAATATAAAAATTTGAACTAAGTACTATAAAAGTTAACATAAAAACTTAATCAAAAAATTTTGAACTCCTAGTATTTTTTTCGTGCGTAAATTTAAATTTTCATTTTGAAAAGATAGGAAAAAAAGCTATAACTTGTCATAAATTGGTAATGCTGAAAAATGAATAAGTCAACAAGAAAAGAGAAATTAAAATAATAAGATAAAACCAACAAATAATACTAATAAAGAAACAAAAGTAGTTAACATCATGAGAAAATGAAGAATCTGAAAAAAAAAAGGGTGGGGGAAGAGAGGAGGTTTAAGAGAAGACAATTCTAAATAGGTTAATTGGATTTGATGGGTTACCCAATAATACTCATTTAATAAATGTGATGCGAAGGAGAACATCGAGCAAACCATGCAAGTCGAACAAGTGAAGGTTCCCCTCAGCCTAGTCACTCGAGCACGTGCCAAGAAAATGAAGGAAGCACTCCACCTTCTAGTTCAAGCCGTCCAAGCCTAAGTTGGGAGGCCTCGAACCATAGAAAGCCTTGCATGTGAGGATGAAAGACAAATCACCTTGGTGGAGGCCTTGAACGATGAAGATGGCCTTGCTTGAAGGTCACGGCACCCCTTGGAGTATCGTGATTAATCATAGTTATTAGAGTTTTTTCATATTTTGTTAGTAGTGTTAGTTTAGAACAATAAAGCTCATGTTGAGCCTTGGACCGAGTAGAAGGCTTTTTGGAAGCCCATTTGGCCAACCTTAGCTAGGAGCACGTGATACGAACTCGACCCAACAAGAACCTGTCTTGAAGAACCGAATCGATCAGGCAGCGGAAGGATCTATCTTGATCAGGATATGGAACAATAACTACCTTGCTAGATCTAAAGAGAATCTGTCTTTAGAAACCTAATGGATTGGTTATTGGATTGAAAGAACAAGATGATGTGATCATCTTGCCTTGAACACCACAAGTATCCAAGCTAAATACTTGATACAGTTCAAGAAGAAACTCAAGTTCCATCAAGGAACTCTATAAAAGGAGACAACTCTCTTTTTATTAATTCATCTTCAATATCATATATTCTTGAATAGTTAAATAAAGTTGGCTATTTATAGCCTTACAAGACTCAAAACCCTAATCTAAATTGGAAACAATATAAGTTTCCTTATTTGACTTGACTTCCAAACTTGACACAACTTCCTAAACAAATTTGGAAGCAATTAACTACTTTCCTAAAACTCTAATTCAACTAGAATAGGAAACTAACTAACTCAAATTGGCTTAACAATGGTCAACATGACCTTAGCCTTTATTCCCTAATTCAAACAACTTACTTAACTCTCAAATTAACTCTAATTAACAACTAACATTGCTGAAAACTCAATTAAATAAATAATAACAAGAAATAAGCATGATATGGGGTTGGATCTTCAATGATTCTCGAGCTCGATTGCACCATCAACCATTATTGGAATGTGAAGACTTGTAAAATGAATTTTCTTGGACTTGAAAGGAATCCAAATCTTCATGTTCTCATCAACACGGGCCTAGCCCTTTGTGGATTTTCGGCCATCTAGTAGTATTATTAGAAGTAGGGCAATTACTTGTATTTGGGGACAGATTTCGTTTAATACAAAATTGAGAGTTCTCTCATTGGCTTCTGATGAGCTTTTCTTGAAGTTCTTAGATTAATTCCCTAGGATCTTTAAGTTGACTTATCAATCTAGAATCACACTAGATTGTGGTGTCTTCTACACTATACCAAGATTCGTTAGGCACGTGATTAACGGGTCAAGATTCCATCAACCCCAACGTGTTCCGTCCTTCTAGATCCTGTGCGCTTGTCTCTTGAGAGTTTCATCACAAGTTGGCGACGTTCTTATCAGTTGGTATCAGAGCTAGTTGAGGTACCACGTTATATCCTTTGTTTTAGTTGTCTTGAGTCAGTTTTATCCTTCAAATCTCGTTTTAGGTCCTTAGGGTTTGCGTCAACTCGTTGGTAAGGTTCTTGTGAAGCCGCCAATTCTGTTTTGTCTTGTTAGTGTGCTGTCTGCAATTTTCCAGAATTGTTTCAGTATTTTCATGTGTTGTTTCTGCCCAAGTTTCATCCATAAGTCTGTTGATTTTGTGTTCAAATCATTAGAGTCAAAAAAATAATAATTCCAGTCGCTAGGACGTTCTTTGTTCTTGTCGCATTGTGCCCTTGTGTCTTGTGCAATCTGTTCAACAATTTCTAGTCACTACTTGCTTCTGAACTTTGTCCAGATTATAGTTGTCTTGTGCAACTTTGCCCAGCAAAAGTGTCAAAAAAAAAGTAAAAGAGTCACGTACCTTGTTGTGTTTTCGTTACAAGTTGCTGGAATTTCGTTTTGGGAATTGCTGAATTTCTGTTTGCCTATTGTCGTGAGTTTGGTTGTTTTTATTGCAAGCCTTGGATACCATAACATAATTGGGGGAATTTCTTGAAGTTCTTGAACCAGATCCTTGAAATTCTTGGACCACAAACACTTGTTTTGAAAATTCTTGAAGCCATAAATCAAGAACTAGTGTTTTTTTTTTGAAACTTGCCTAACTTGCCATCGTTCCTTGATCTTGACTGGTGCGACCTGAATTTGTTTCCTTTGAAGAGCCGAAATCTTGATTAAAAGTACAAAAAAAAAAAAGAAAAGAAACAAAAAAAAGGAAAGGACAAAAAAAAAGTTAAAAAGAAAAGAGAAGGGTTCGGCTCTTCCGAAGAAATCAGGTTTCCTATTCTTGATCGATTGGAGATTCCAATTTCTGGTGGGTTCCGAAACTTAATTGGCTTCTATATCTAGAATTTCAATTCTAGATTGGTTGCCAAGACCCCACCGACATTGGACAGCCCAAAACCATCCCAAAACAGTCTCCTAAAACCGCCACCAGTCCTTATCCAAGTTGCGATAGAATTCATTGATTTCCAAAGGCGGTTGGACTAGGATTTAAAAATCGAATTGGCCAAAATTCAGGGACTGAATCTGACCTTCTTTGAACATCCTAAAAGCACTTTTATCCCTCCAAAACACTGACCAGAATTACGGCAATACTGTGACGCCCCGAAAAAGAATGAGAGTGAGAACCCGAAAATTTTCGAATTTTCTAGGGTTATTTTATTTAATCGCCTGCCTTTTCTACATTTTCTTGATTAGAAAAATTCCCCAGATAAAGTTTATGAGCAAAAATAGTTTAAAAATGATTTTTCTAGTATCGGTTAGTTTTTGAGAAATTAAAAGCGTATTTTGGACGTGGGACCCGCAAGTGCGGTAAATGCATTATATTTTTGACAACTTGTTGGAATTTTGTATTAAGTGATATTAGTTTACAATGTGTTAAGATATTTGTATTGGAGAGACAAAAAGATAAGTTTTAAACCTAAAGGTGACAAGTGTCACCATTGTATTGGAAATAGCTTATGACTTACTATTCATTTTCTTGACTTTTGACCAATTGCTTAAATATCTCAAAAATCACACAAAATTCATTCTTGTCTTCAACCTCTTGGCCGATTCTCTCTCTAGCAAAGAAGGAAGAAAAACCTCTTCAAAGTTTGGCAATTATCTAGCTCAAATCCTCCAAAACACTTGCTTGATCTAGTTTCTACTCCATAAAATCCCTCCATTTGGTGCTAGTGAGTGATTTGGTGAAGTTTTTTTGGAAAAGCTAAGGTGTCCTACAACTCTCCCTCTCTTGTTTACTAGGTGAGTGGTATATGAACTTTCCCCTACACTTAATGAAGCTTGAGTTGTGCTTAGTGGAAGCTAAAGTGTTGAATTTTGTGATTTAATTCTTGTTTTTGGATGAAATGGTGAAGTTTACAATTTATTGGTGAATTTTCTGGTTTAATGTGATCATGATGTTGTGGCCTTGTATGATGATTGGAAATGTTATGTAATGAAGCTAGAAGGTGGAAAAAGTGATTAATTGCAACCAATTTCTGTTTTGGACCAAAAATTGAAAAGTGAGGGTTTTGTGATGAACATTCTGTCCGAATTTTTAGGTCCTATATAGAGGCCGAATTGGCCTTTGCTTAAAACATGAAAGTTGTAGGGAATGACATTTTAAAGGTGCCTACAAAATTTCAGGTCAATCGGAGTTGTGTAGAGTGAGATAAGTCGAAATTACTATTGCTATTCTGGTTTACCCGAAATTGGGATTTGCGACTGTAATTGGTTGTTTTGGCTGGAATTTCTTCCGAATTGGTTGTTGAGACCTTCTGATGACATTTAGCCCTGTTTCTTACCTTTCAGCTGGTTTTGGAATTTCTGGATTTGGACTTGGAGAGCCTGCGTTATGATGTTTCCGCAAGAGGGCGTTCTGTGAATCTGTTTTTGTGATTCTGGTGTAGTATCTTGCATTTTTGACCTGGTTACACTCGAAACTGGGTTGAGTGACCTTCTGTAATATTGTAGCCCTATCTCTTAGCTTCGAAACGGTGGATCTTGTACCTTCATCCGACCATCGTAGTGCTTTTGGCACCATTACCGCAAAATGACGTCAAAACTGTTTTTCTGGTTTTGAGCTAAACTTTCATTTCCGGACTTTTCCCTAGCTTGACTTGTACTAGTACTACTTGGAGCTTGCTGAATGGCTATTGGATGAACTTGTTGTTGTGTGTGTACCTTTGGGACTGGCTGAGGATATAATGAAGCCATGATGGCTGGAAAAGTAAGCAAATTCAGGGGAAGTGCTGTCCGAACTTTGAAAGGACTTGATTGCATTGAGTTTGTGATCTAAGACTTGGGTTTGAGCAAGGCAATGTTATATGATGGATGATTTCTGAGCCGTTGAGGTGAGTGACCCTAAACTATTTCCAAAGTACTTGTGAAATGTTTCTTGCATTATTTATTCGATTGCATATCATGCGTGCTTGCATGTGAATTCATGACATGATTTGGCTTCAATGAATTCTGGGAAAGTCTTGTGCTGGACACCAACGTCTCCACCTTGTTTATGGTTCATGTTCATGTTTATCTGGAGCTCAAAAAGGGGCTCCCTCTCTGTTAATGTTAAATGATCTATTTGAGCGTTGGGTGTTCAAGTGCTATGATTTCCCTGGCTCACGAGAGCACTAAACGGACATTTGATCTCTGAATCATGACATCATCGAAATCATCGAAATGCAACATTGTGAATTATATTTGCTTAATGATTTTGCTGGTTACTCGCTGAGCTTCTAACTCACCCCAAAAATATTTTATTCCCCTCCACAGGGCTCAAGGCGAAGGAAGGGCTTGTTGTGCTTATTCACGTGAATGGATGGCCTTTATGTTGTACAATTTGGATTTGGAATCATTTTATGTATAGTTGGGAATTGTTTCCGCTGCAATTGTGACATGTAATTATTGGAGACTTGGATGTATATTTGTGGACCATGTGATGTATATTTGAGGTTTATTCTTGTAATTCGTTTGAGGACTTTAGTGAACGACTGAGTCCCGGCGAGAGCTGGGCAGGCGGCCCGCCGAACCCTCTGGTTCGCCTTAGGGGGAGGTGGGGCTGTCACAAATACAACAGCCCAAAATTCCAGTTTTGTATGTAGGAATTTTCTAGGATTCCAAATTTTCGCTTTGAGTCTTGAGTCGCGTCTAGTGTCCAACATCTTTGGACTGTTTTCGTACATTGTTTCGTCCTTAAACAGCATCTTAGTTGTGTCATATACCTGAGTTTGTTACAGTTTGACCCTTGCTTCATTCTTTGTTTGGTTCGTGGTTGAAAAGTCGGCATTAGAGCTCTCTGGGGAAATTTTCTGATTTCTTCAAGGAAGGCAAGCAAGGGCCAATAAGAGTTATTTGTGAGAGCATTAAAGTGAGTAATCTTGTGTGCAAACACGAGTGTGAGTGAAACACGTGAGGGAGTGTGTGAGGTTATATATATCTGTTTCTTTTCTACACTCGTATGGTGGGAGCAAGACAAGACCAGACGTAGGAGGACTAGAGAGAGACAAATTGGTTCTTGGGATGAGTTGAAAGCTGTCATGAGGAAGAGATTCATGCCCAATCACTACTACCGCGATCTCTATCAAAAGTTACAAACCCTCACCCAAGGCAACCGGAGTGTAGATGATTATTACAAAGAAATTAAGATTATCATGCTTCGTTCGGACATTGATGAGGATCGTGAAGCCACCATGGTCCGGTTTCTTAGTGGATTGAGACCCGAGATAGCCGAAGTGGTGGAGCTACAGACTTACGTGGATCTTTGCAAGTTAGTGGACAAAGCTTCAAAAGTGGAACGCCGCCTCAAGAGGAGGGGTCATACACGGCCAACTAGTACGCGGGGTGGATCAAATTGGAGGTCTTATGGCCCTGAGAAAGAGGAGAAATCGACTACGGGAGTCTCAAGTGGAGCCCAACGAAATATAGCTAAGGCCGAAGGCTTCAAAAATGACCCCAAGGTGGTGCACGACGTCTCTAAGACCCGTAACCGTGAGATCAAATGCTTTAAATGCCAAGGGTTTGGTCACATTGCATCTCAATGTTCAAACCGACGAACCATGCTCTTACTTGACAACGGGGAGGTGGTTACGGATGACGAGGAGGGTTATGATGGGATGCCCCCTTTGGAAGAAAAGGGAGCCGA
Organism: Coffea arabica; assembly: GCF_036785885.1. NCBI lineage: Eukaryota > Viridiplantae > Streptophyta > Magnoliopsida > Gentianales > Rubiaceae > Coffea > Coffea arabica. Next base: position 16,050,565 of record NC_092318.1, on the reverse strand, counting down.
CTCTAGTGAGGAGATACCAACGAATGAGTAGCTTGGCTTGGTGGTTCGAAGGGTGCTAACTACACAAGTCAAAGAGGACGATGGCCAACAAAGGAAAAATATTTTCTACACACGTTGTCACATAAAAGGCAAGGTGTGTAGTCTTATTATTGACCCCGGAAGTTGCACAAACGTGGCAAGTGTGACACTAGTGGAGAAGGCCTCACTTCCTACACTCAAGCATCCAAATCCATATAGGCTCCAATGGCTGAACGATAGTGGAGATGTGCGAGTCACGAAGCAAGTCGAGATCCCATTCCGCATTGGTCGATACGAGGATAAAGTCCTTTGTGATGTCGTGCCAATGCAAGCTACTCATGTGCTATTGGGGAGACCATGGCAATATGACAAAAAAACTAGCCACGATGGTTTCACCAATAAGTACACCTTCATGCACGACAACAGGAAGGTGACACTTGTTCCTCTCACTCCTAGGCAAGTACATGAGGACCAAGTCCAGTTACAACAAGAAAGCGAGGAGCAAAAAAGAGTGAAAGAAGCCGAGAAGAGGGAAGGAAAAATGGTCTCCCATGATTCGGCCCTTGAGGAGAAAACCGAGAGGAAGCAAAGCATGTTCGCAAAAGCTAGGGATGTTAAAAGAGCTTTCCTTTCTCACCAACCTTTGCTTATGTTAGTATGTAAAGAAGTTATGCTTGTTTCTAATGATTCTACTAACTCTTGTGACGCCCCCACTTCTCCCTAAAGCGAACCAAAGGGTATCCGCGGAACGCTTGCCCAACTCTTGCCAGAACTCACTACAATCCACAATTCAAAGTTCGAAATACTGCAAATAACTTCAATATATATTCAAAGTACTCCAAAGTATTGCAAGCTTACAATTAGTTAGCTTTCAAGCTTGATACAATCCAAAAGAATATGTACTACGACCATCCGTTATAATACAACTTAAGGTCTTCAAAAGAAAACAAACTAGTACTATTCACGAGCACCCTTGGTCTCAAACCCTGTTAAGGAAAACAAAATTGTGGAATGAGTTACACAGCCTAGTGAGGTTCCAAAACACTCTAGCAGTTCTAATAAATCAAGAAATTTGAGCATACTACATGTATGGTTCCAGGTTACATATTTGGCACATTAACATAAGATAGTTATCATTGTACGAGTAATTTGAGCATAACTCAAGCATGGTTCAAGGTTGCATCTTGGCACATTAGCATGATACAGTTATCAGAATGCAAAAATAAACACACATTGAAGGATATGGTGTTTCAGTGGAACCATTTCGGTCAACTGCACCTTATAACGTCAGAACCCCTCGATTTGTCTGGCCATCACATTATCCCTCCATTGGTAGTACTAGAGTATTCCGAAACGGTGTCCCAGGGTTCCAACCTACCCGACCAAGCCCAATCCTGACTCGAGTAGGTTAGTAACCAAGTGCAGGGCCCAGTTCAGCTTAAACCTTACAACATGCATGTGACAGCCCCACCTCACCCTAAGGCGAACTAAAGGGTTCGGCGGACCGCCTGCCCAACTCTTGCCGGGATTCAGTCGAACCTCAATCAAATCCGAAATAAAATTACAAGATTAAACGAAATAACAATCCAAAACTTAAAGCGAAACTTCTATATATTTCTATCTCAAAAGGAAGTACAAATATCGAATATGCAAAGGTTCTCAATTCGTCATACATCCAACCCGTGCCAAGCACTAGAGCGAGAACCATTACAAAACAAAAAAACTAGAATAAGCTAACCTACATTGGGCTCTCGTCCTTGTTCGCATCCCCCTGTTAAGGAAAACAAAACTAAAGGGGTGAGCTAAAAGTTCAGTGAGGTTCCGAACACATAGGCAAACAATAAATCCAATGCATTCACTACATATCACCAATAATTCAAGATACATTTACAATATAAAGCGATAAACACATTCATTAAAAGGATACAGGCTCACAGGGAGCCATTCATTCGTTCATTCGTTCATTCTCCTTTCATTCCCTTATTCCTCCAATCATTTGAAAATGTATTTTTGTAAGTGAAACCCTGCATTTGCAATGATATTCGTTCATTCATTTCATTCACCCCCTCCTGGATGTTGGCCAGGCTCCACCAGACTACAAGGTAATATTCGAGTATACCAAACATTCACCCAAGGTCACCATATCGCCCGATCGAGTCCGCTTCTGGCTCGAGTCGATCGGTAACAAAAGACAGGGCCCAGTTCAGTCAAAAGGCTTACATTCATGCGCAAGTAATGTTTCAATCATTGAATCATTGAAAATTTCACATTCATTTAGGTCGAGTGCGATAAAATACACACTCGCCTAGAAAACTCGTTTTAGCAATCATTGAAAACACTTAACACATTATCAAATAATTACAACAAGTCATGAAGTCAAAGAAAGTATAGCAAACAAGGAACACTCACCTATTTAAACAAAATAACGTCCAAAGTTTCCTTCCGGATACACCCTCAATCACCAACGTATCCTAATATAATCAAACGAACACATTATGCTTCAACCATTAAAGATGTAAGTAAGTCAAAGAAAAGTCGAATACGTACTAGTACAAAGTATAAGTATGGTTTTGGTAGTGAAAAGAGTACATTGAAACAAAAAAACATAAGTAAAATATTTGTAAAACTTAGACTTACTTGTAAAACTTTAAAATCGCTATTTGAGTCGAAGTGACAAAGAAAACATAAATACCCTAGATGGTTCACGTGGTATTCGCTCTCAAGCCTTACTCAAGTCGCAAGTATATCGACCTAGTTCTCGAGCGTAAATTTGGGCAGCACGCCCTTTATGTTTACCAATTTTCTAGCCATTTATGGTTTCATTCTTTTTCTCAATCCGTCCCAAAGGCACACACAAAATAATCTCAGTTCAATAGTCGTTCAATAGGCTTAAAGTCATATCATCACCAAATCAAGCTAGAAAAATGGCCGGAAATGCAATTTAAGTTAAGGAACAAATGGCAGATTAGCCGTCAATTTAAGTTAAGGAACAACTGATGCTACGCTTATCAGATTGAGGTACAACTTATACCGTTTCGAAGCTAAGACAGAGAGCTAAAATTTTGATGAAGACCACTTAGTCCAGTTTCCAGTGTATCCAAGTCATATTCCCAATTTACAGAACCGGATTCCTACCAACAGGCTAGTTAACTGAACTACACGCAAATGGCCATAACTCAAGCTACCAAAGTCCGTTTAAGACGTTATTTGAGGCGTTGAAAAGCTAAGACATAGTACTAAAACTTTCATGTTTTAACTAAAAGCTAGTTTAGTACGTATCAAGGTGAACAGATGTAACCAACGTAGTGTACTGTCAAAACTGTTCACTGACTTTACTCCTATGGCAGTCAGGGTGTTTTCATCTTTTCATGAGTTACGTTGCTCCGATTAAGCTGAAATTTTACAGGAACCTATAAAACATCATTCTCTACAATTTTTATGTTTTATGCTTCGCCTAATTCAGCCTCTAACATGCTCAAATTAAGCAGGACTGAACAGGGCAGATTCGCACCCTAAAGCCGAAATTTACGCAAAAAACCGAAATTTTCCGCAAACAATTGTGACTAACATATACAAGCTCCATTTTATACCATAACAAACTATCATACCATGATTAAACCATGATCATCATATAAAATCAGAAAAATCTCCATTAAATCAGAAATTTAACAAACACTACTTAAACCCATGAAGTCTTCCACACATTAACATTTTAAGCCACTAGAAACTACTAATCTATCCTTATTAAGAACAAAACTGAAATTTCTTAGCAACTTACCTTTACAACTCAAGAAAGATAGTAGCTTAGGTTTCTTTCTCCCAAAACAACTCCACGAATAGCTTTAAACCTCCTTAGTGAGCACTTTTATGAAGTAGATTCAAGTTTGGTTGGTTGGAACTCAAGATTTGAGCAAATTTGGAAGCTAGAAATTGAAGAACCTTTCCTTGTTTTCCTCCTTAGAATAGCCGGCCAAGAGGGATTAAAAATGGAGAAAAATTGGTCAAAATTTGGTTTTAGTAAAGATAAGAAGGTTTGGTCAAAATCTAACTACGAATCGGATCGCGACACGTGGCCCCTTAGATGTTTAAGTTTATCTTCTTGTTTCTCCATATTAATTAATCTAACTAACCTCAAATTGTCTCCTAGCACCTTGTAAAATAATATCACTAAATACAAAACTCACTTAGTCACCTAAATTATATCGCACTAGCGGGTCCCACATCTATAACGTACTTCAAATTAACGTACACTAACTCATACTAGGAAAAATGATTTTAAAACTATACTTACTTATAAAAATGCATAGAGAATTTAATATTTCTAAGGAAAATATAAAATGTAGGCAAAGAAATAGAATAATACTGAGAAAATGTGAAAATTTTTGGGTTCTCACACTCTCTCCCCCTTAAGAAATTTCGTCCTCGAAATTTTACCTTCAGTTGCTTCAGACGAGTCCGGAACTTGTCGGTTGTCTAAGGCATAAACCTTTGCCGGCACAATTGTTCGATCCCCTCTTGCTTTCACTAGTTTTGATTTGGTTCCATCCAGTGATTGATTACTACTCTCCCGTGACTGTTTCCTTGGGCAGTTACTAACTTGATGATCCCCACTTCCGCAAATCAAACACTTCCGTCCTTTCCGCCAACAATCATTCTCAGTGTGATTGGCCCTTCCACAGTAGCCACAAGTCGAGTGAGAAGCCATCTTTTGGCTTTCTGGAGAAATCTCCCCATGTCCGATTTGACTGCTTTTTGCAGACCTTTCATCTAACACTCCTAATGTCCATGGTGGGCGGGGTAACGGGTTCACTTTCTGCACTTTAGAAGGTGTGATTGATTCACTAGGTTCCTTAATCACACTACCAGCTGCACATCTTTTCCGAGTTTGGGAGGCTTTTACCTGTGCCTTTGCATTCTCAATTCGTTGGGCTTTCTCAAGGGCCTCCATAAACGTATTAACCTGAACCGCCGCTAGAGCTTCTTGAATTTCCAAATTCAATCCCTGTATAAACCGTCTCACTCTTCTCTGTTCCGTAGCCACTAATTCGGAAGCAAACTTGGATAGTTTGGTAAATTTCGTTTCATATTCAGCCACACATAAGGTTCCCTGGCGTAACCCAATAAATTTATCCTCCCTCCTTTCTTGGACTAAAGGTGGGAGGTACTTCTCGTTAAATTCTCTTACAAAGTTCGCCCACGTCCATACAGTCCGTTCTCTTTCCCATTTTGCTTTAATCACATTCCACCATGCTCGGGCCGGTCCTTCAAATTGGAACACTGCAAAGTTTACTTGTCTTTGCTCAGTGTAGTTCAAAACTGTGAAAATGTTCACCATGGCCTCTAACCATTGTTCAGCTATGTCCGGATCAGGCCCTTCAACGAACTTCGGAGGTACAAATTTTTGAAAGCTCTCAAGAGCCTTATCCTCACCTATTTCCAGATTCTGGGGTTGGTTCACGGCCGTTTGGCCTTGTTGATCCACCAGTCGTGCTAAGATATTCGTCATTTGTTGTATTGCCATTGCCATTTGGTTCTCCGGGTTCAACCCTCGGTCCTTGTCCTTGTTCAATTGATGTTTCCCTTTCTTCTCTTGGTTCTTGGGCTCGCTTAGCTCCACGGCCACGTCCACGTCCACGACTACGTCTCCCCTCCATTTATATATTTTTCCCTCTCTCTTTTCTTTTCTTTCCAAAAGGTAACTTAAGTAAATAAACGAAGTAAATTGTCGAAAACAACACGATCTAACATACCAAGTACACGGAGAGACATATACACAAAGGGACATATCACGTTAGGCAGATATTCAAAAGCAGTCAATATCACATATGTAAGTATTATCATCCACAACTAAAGGTCATACAGTTACAATTCCCCGTCCGGTCTCTCACGTCACTTTCTATCCAAACTAGACAACCGTTGCTCTCTTGTACTCATTTTAGCCAGACAAAGCTTGTTCATGTTCCCAAAATACAAGTCTCAAGTACTTAGTACCGCCTCAACTCTGGAGTACTCGGGCACGAGAATCCGAAATAAGATAATTCACATCTCGAGCTGGCCAGTCCCAAGAATAAACTATCTACAAACGAAATTCCTACCTGACGTACCTATGAATTGTCCTCAAATACCAGGAGAAAGATTTAAGGCCTATAACAATTCATGACTCCATAGCTTAATCTCAACGAGCACTTAATCCTTCACACTTATTCATCACTTGGCCCAAACTCACTCCGCGCAGAGACCACGCGAAGCAGCTCTGGGTTTTATTCCTACAAGTAGTCGCTTAACTTTCAAATCAATCCCACAGTCTGGCATCCTAAACGTTAGCCAAGGATACACTACAACGATCTGAAACTTAAGCTCTGATACCACCTGTGATAGCCCCACCTCACCCTAAGGCGAACCAAAGGGTTCGGCGGACCGCCTGCCCAACTCTCGCCGGGACTCAGTCGAACCTCAATCAAATCCGAAATAAAAGCACAAGATCAAATGAAATAACAATCCAAAACTTAAAGCGAAATTTCTATACATTTCTATCTCAAAAGGAAGTACAAATATCGAATATGCAAAAGTTCTCAATTCGTCATACATCCAACCCGTGCCAAGCACTAGGGCGAGAACCATTACAAAACAAAAAAACTAGAATAGGCTAACCTAAACTGGGCTCTCGTCCTTGTCGCATCCCCCTGTTAAGGAAAACAAAACTAAAAGGATGAGTTAAAAGCTCAGTGAGGTTCCGAACACATAGGCAAACAATAAATCCAATGCATTCACTACATATCACCAATAATTCAAGATACATTTACAATATAAAGCGATAAACACATTCATTAAAAGGATACGGGCTCACAGGGTGTGACGCCCCGAAAAAAATGAGTTTGAGAACCCAAAAATTTTCTAATTTTCTAGGGTTTTATTTATTTAATGGCTTGTTTTCTGCGTTTTCTTTAGTAGGGAAATTTTCTAGATATTTTTAATGAGCAGATATAGTTTTTGGATGATTTTTCTAGTATCAAATAGGTTTTGAGAAATTAAGAGTGTATACCGGATGTGGGACCCACTAGGGCGAAAAGTTTGAAAAAATTCGACCAATTAGGTTAAGTTCCGGATAATGGGTGAAATTTATCGGGTGTTAAGAGATAAATAGAGGAGGTGAAGTGATTGATGTGAGAGGGAAAAAGAAGGATAGGAATGCATTAATGAAGTGACAAGTGTCACCTTAAGAGTGGTGGTCACTTATTTGACTTTTTGACCTTTCTTTACCATTTGATTAAATATCTCAAAATTGACCAAATATTCACTCTTTCTTTCTCCATGTTGGCCGGCCATCTTGAGCTAAGAAGAAAGAAAAACTCTCCAAGATTCTTGCTTCCATCTTGCTTGAGTGTAATCATCCAACCATTTGATCTTGTTTCTACTCCATAAAATCTCTCCATTTGGTACTAGAAAGTGATTTGGTGAAGTGTTTAAGGAAGCTAAGGTGTCCAACAACTCTCCCTCTCTTGTTTACTAGGTGAGTGGTGATTGAACTTCCTCCTACACTTAATGAAGCTTAAGTTGTGCTTAGGGATAGCTAAAGTGCTGAAATTTGTGGTTTATTTCTTGGTTTGAGATGAATTGGTGAAATTTTCAATTTATTGAGGAATTTTCTGGTTTAATATGAATGTGATGTCGTGGATATCTTTGATGATGGGAATTGATGGTTAATGACTCTAGTAGGTGTAAATGATTGGAAATTCCAACCAATTTTGGATTTGGAAGGAAATGTGAAAAGTTAGGGTTTCATAACCCCCTTTCTGTCCGGTTTTGTATCATATGGTTAGAGGCCGAATTGGCCTTTTCTTAAAACATGAAAGTTGTAGGTATTGATGTGTTTGAGGTGCCTGTAAAATTTCAGGTCATTTAGAGTTGTGTAGAGTGAGAAATATCGAATTTACTATTGCTGTTCTGGGTTCATCAGGATGGCCGAACTGCGCCTGTAATCGGCTGTTTTGACTGGAATTGCTTTGGATTTGGTTGTTGAGGTCTTCTGATGAAATGTAGCTTGATGTCCTAGCTATCATATTCCTTTGGAATTTCTGCATTTGGACCTGTATAGACTGAGTTGGACTAATTACAGCATAGTGTCATTTGTAAACCTGCAATTAAGGTTCTGGTTTGGTATTTTGCATATTTGACCTAGTTGTGCTAGGATTTGGACTGAGTGGCCTTCTACATTGTTGTAGCCCTATCTCTTAGCTTCAAAACGGTAGGTCTTTCACCTTCATCCGACAATCTTAGCGCCTTTGATACCATTACCGGAAAATGACGTCAAAACTGTTTTTCTGGTTTTGAGCTAAACTTTCATTTCCGGACTTTTCCCTAGCTTGACTTGTACTAGTACTACTTGGAGCTTGCTGAATGGCTATTGGATGAACTTGTTGTTGTGTGTGTACCTTTGGGACTGGCTGAGGATATAATGAAGCCATGATGGCTGGAAAAGTAAGCAAATTCAGGGGAAGTGCTGTCCAAACTTTGGAGGAACTTGTTTGCATTGAGTTTGTGATTTAAGACTTGGATTTGAGCAAGGCAATGATATTTAATGGATGATTTCTGAGCCATGGAGGTGAGTGACCTCAAACTATTTCTAAAATTATTTATGAACCGTTTTTTGCATTATTTACTTTTGAACTGTTTCCAAATTTAATTTTGGAACTGTTTTCTTACATATCATGCGTGCTTGCTATTATTGATTTTGCTTTCAATGATTGTTAAAACGAGTTTTCTAGGCGAGTGTGTACTTTATCGCACTCGACCTAAATAAATATGAAATTTTCAATGATTAATGATTAAGCCTTTTGGGCTGAACTGACCATTGCCCCTTGTTACCGGTCGTCTCGAGCCAGAAGCGGACTCGGTCGGGCGACTAGGAACTTGGGTGAACGTTTCGGTATACTCGAGTATTACCTTGTAGGTTGGTGGAGCCTGGCCAAAAGCCAGGGACGGGGTGAATGAATGCACGAATGAAACTAAAAATGCAATGAAATGACAGGAGAACGAACGTATCCTTTTCATGAATGTTACTATCGCTTTCCAATGTAAATGTTTCTTGAATTATTGATACTCCATATTTAATGTTTTGTAAACGTTGTAATTGTTTCTAGACTTATCATTTGATTTACAACATCATTGAAATGAACCATTGTTAAACAGATTTGATAACTGATTTTATTGGTTACTCGCTGAGCTTCTAGCTCACCCCAAAAATGTTTTATTCCCCTCCACAGGGCTCAAGGCGAAGGAAGGGCTTGTAGTGTTTATTCATGGATTATCTCATGTATGGATTGAACTTGGATTTCCTTTTGTGTAATCATTCATATTGGGATTGTATTGAACGTTTAGAATTGATTGGATGTGTAATAGTCTAGTTTTGGATTTCCTCCTGTATACTAATTGTGATCAAGGATCAGAGTGGCGCTGCAGAAGCGTGGACGCTTCGCTTTTGATATGTAAAGTTTGGGAACCTTTGATGTATATTTGATATATATATCTTGAAATTCAATTGAGGATTGTAGTGAACGACTGAGTCCCGACGAGAGTTGGGCAGGCGGCCCGCCGAACCCTCTGGTTCGCCTCAGGGGAAGGTGGGGCTGTGACAGTTGGTATTAGAGCCATATACCGACGGTTGGGACTCTACGTCCTTTTACTGGAAAAGCCCCGAGCCTCTCGTTCGTGAAGAGTCACGAAGCGAAACTCTCCGTAGGGGATGCCCGCGTGCGGGTGGCAAGCTGATAGGTACCTTGTGATGTGACCCTGAGAACTGTCACAGTTGGTATCAGAGCTTAGGCTTCAGATTCGGGTAGTGTATCCTAGGCTTGAAGTTTAGGATGCCGGACTGTGGGTTTGATTTGACTCTTAGTGTCTGCTTGGAATGCTTGAGAGATTCTTGCGGGATGTCTCGACTTGATTGGTACAAGATGGAATGTCGAGGACGACATTCTTTTAAGGAGGGGAGATTGTGACGCCCCGAAAAAAAATGAGTTTGAGAACCCGTAAATTTTCTAATTTTCTCGGGTTTTATTTATTTAATGGCTTGTTTTCTGCGTTTTCTTTAGTAGAGAAATTTTCTAGATATTTTTAATGAGCAGATATAGTTTTTGGATGATTTTTCTAGTATCAAATAGGTTTTGAGAAATTAAGAGTGTATACCGGATGTGGGACCCACTAGGGCGAAAAGTTCGAAAAAATTCGACCAATTAGGTTAAGTTCCGGATAATGGGTGAAATTTATCGGGTGTTAAGAGATAAATAGAGGAGGTGAAGTGATTGATGTGAGAGGGAAAAAGAAGGATAGGAATGCATTAATGAAGTGACAAGTGTCACCTTAAGAGTGGTGGTCACTTATTTGACTTTTTGACCTTTCTTTACCATTTGATTAAATATCTCAAAATTGACCAAATATTCACTCTTTCTTTCTCCATGTTGGCCGGCCATCTTGAGCTAAGAAGAAAGAAAAACTCTCCAAGATTCTTGCTTCCATCTTGCTTGAGTGTAATCATCCAACCATTTGATCTTGTTTCTACTCCATAAAATCTCTCCATTTGGTACTAGAAAGTGATTTGGTGAAGTGTTTAAGGAAGCTAAGGTGTCCAACAACTCTCCCTCTCTTGTTTACTAGGTGAGTGGTGATTGAACTTCCTCCTACACTTAATGAAGCTTAAGTTGTGCTTAGGGGTAGCTAAAGTGCTGAAATTTGTGGTTTATTTCTTGGTTTGAGATGAATTGGTGAAGTTTTCAATTTATTGAGGAATTTTCTGGTTTAATATGAATGTGATGTTGTGGATATCTTTGATGATGGGAATTGATGGTTAATGACTCTAGTAGGTGTAAATGATTGGAAATTCCAACCAATTTTGGATTTGGAAGGAAATGTGAAAAGTTAGGGTTTCATAACCCCCTTTCTGTCCGATTTTGTATCATATGGTTAGAGGCCGAATTGGCCTTTTCTTAAAACATGAACGTTGTAGGTATTGATGTTTTTGAGGTGCCTGTAAAATTTCAGGTCATTTGGAGTAGTGTAGAGTGAGAAATGTCGAATTTACTATTGCTGTTCTGGGTTCATCAGGATGGCCGAACTGCGCCTGTAATCGGCTGTTTTGACTGGAATTGCTTTGGATTTGGTTGTTGAGGTCTTCTGATGAAATGTAGCTTGATGTCCTAGCTATCATATGCCTTTGGAATTTCTGCATTCGGACCTGTATAGATTGAGTTGGACTAATTACAGCATAGTGTCATTTGTAAACCTGCAATTAAGGTTCTGGTTTGGTATTTTGCATATTTGACCTAGTTGTGCTAGGATTTGGACTGAGTGGACTTCTACATTGTTGTAGCCCTATCTATTAGCTTCAAAACGGTAGGTCTTGCACCTTCATCCGACAATCTTAGCGCCTTTGATACCATTACCGCAAAATGACGTCAAAACTGTTTTTCTGGTTTTGAGCTAAACTTTCATTTCCGGAATTTTCCCTAGCTTGACTTGTACTAGTACTACTTGGAGCTTGCTGAATGGCTATTGGATGAACTTGTTGTTGTGTGTGTACCTTTGGGACTGGCTGAGGATATAATGAAGCCATGATGGCTGGAAAAGTAAGCAAATTCAGGGGAAGTGCTGTCCAAACTTTGAAGGAACTTGTTTGCATTGAGTTTGTGATTTAAGACTTGGATTTGAGCAAGGCAATGATATTTAATGGATGATTTCTGAGCCATGGAGGTGAGTGACCTCAAACTATTTCTAAAATTATTTATGAACCGTTTCTTGCATTATTTACTTTTGAACTGTTTCCAAATTTAATTTTGGAACTGTTTTCTTACATATCATGCGTGCTTGCTATTATTGATTTTGCTTTCAATGATTGTTAAAACGAGTTTTCTAGGCGAGTGTGTACTTTATCGCACTCGACCTAAATAAATATGAAATTTTCAATGATTAATGATTAAATGCTACTTGCGCATGAATGTAAGCCTTTTGGGCTGAACTGGCCATTGCCCCTTGTTACCGGTCGTCTCGAGCCAGAAGCGGACTCGGTCGGGCGACTAGGAACTTGGGTGAACTTTTCGGTATACTCGAGTTGTGCCGACCCCACCTCCCCCTAAGGCGAACCAGAGGGTTCGGCGGGCCGCCTGCCCGGCTCTCGTCGGGACTCAGTCGTTCACTAAAGTTCTCAAATGAATTACAAGAATAAACCTCAAATATACATCACATGGTCCACAAATATACATCCAAGTCTCCAATAATTACATGTCACAATTGCAGCGAAAACAATTCCCAACTATACATAAAATGATTCCAAATCCAAATTGTACAACATAAAGGCCATCCATTCACGTGAATAAGCACAACAAGTCCTGCCTTCGCCTTGAGCCCTGTGGAGGGGAATAAAATATTTTTGGGGTGAGCTAGAAGCTCAGCGAGTAACCAGAAAATCGGTAATCAAATCGGTTTAACAATATTTCTTTTCAATGATGTCATAAATCACATGATAAGTCCAGAAACGATTACAGCATTTACAAAATATTAAATATGGAGTATCAATAATTCAAGAAACATGTACAATGGAAAGCGATAGTAACATTCATGAAAAGGATACGTTCATTTTTTATAAATAATCCCTCGTTCATCTTTTTATTCGTTCATCTTTTTTTTTTTTCGGACGTTGGCCGGTCTCCACCCATCCGGACGTAGCCGGACTCCACCCATCCGGACGTAGCCGGACTACAAGGTAATACTCGAGTATACCAAATTCACCCAGGGTCACCATATCGCCCGACCGAGTCCGCTTCTGGCTCGAGTCGATCGGTAACGAAGGGTAGGGCCCAATTCAGCCAAACAGCTTACAATCATGCGCAACTAGCATTTAATCATTAATCATTGAAAATTTCATATTTATTTAGGTCGAGTGCGATAAAGTACACACTCGCCTAGAAAACTCCTTTTAACAATCATTGAAAACACTTAACACATTATCAATCAATAATAACAAGCCAATAAGTCAAGGAATACAGCCAACAAGGAACACTCATGTGCAAGCACGCATGATATGCAAGAAAACAGTTCAAAAGTAACTTTGGAAACAGTTCAAAGGTAACTAATGCAAGAAACGGTTCAAAAGTAACTTTGGAAACAATTCAAAAGTAAATAATGCAGGAAACGGTTCATAAATAACTTGAAAAATCGTTTAAGGTCACTCACCTCCACGGCTCCGAAACTATCCATCATATTGCATTGCCTTGCTCAAACCCAAGTCTTAGATCACAAACTCAATGCAAACAAATCCATTAAAAGTTCGGACAGCACTTCCCCTAAATTTGCTTACTTTTCCAGCCGTCATGGCTTCATGATTTCCTCATTCCAACCCAAAGGTACACACACAACAACAAGTTCATCCAATAGCCATTCAGCAAACTCCAAGTAATACAAAGACAAGTCAAGCTAGGGAAAAGTCCGGAAATGAAAGTTAAGCTCAAAACCAGAAAAACAGTTTTGACGTCATTTTCCGGTAATGGCACCAAAAGCACTACGATGGTCGGATGAAGGTGAAAGACCCACCGTTTCGAAGCTAAGAGATAGGGCTACAATATTACAGAAGGTCACTCAACCCAGTTTCGAGTGTAACCAGGTCAAAAATGCAAGATACTACACCAGAGTCACAAAAACAGATTCACAGAACGCATTTTAGCGGAAACATCATAAAGCAGGCTATCCAAGTCCAAATCCAGAAATTCCAAAACTAGATGAAAGCTAAGAAACAGGGTTACATTGCATTAGAAGACCTCAACAACCAATTCGGAAGAAATTCCAGCCAAGACAACCAATTACAGGCGCAATTCTTACATTCGGGTAAAACCAGAACAGCAATAGTAATTTCGACTTATCTCATTCTACACTACTCCGATTGACCTGAAATTTTGTAGGCACATTTAAAATATCATTCCCTACAACTTTCATGTTTTAAGCCAAGGCCAATTCGGCCCCTATCTAGGACCTAAAATTTCGGACAGAATGAAGAACCAAGAACCCTAATTTTCCAGATTTCTTCCAAAACAGAATTTACTTGCAATCTTCCACTTTTTCCACCTTCTAGAATCATTAAACATCATTTCCAATCATCATACATAACCACATAATCATACTCATATTAAAACAGAAAAATCCCCAAAAATAATAAAACTTCATCATTCAACCAAAACTCAAGATTTAATCCATAAAATTGCATCTCATACAACCTCTAAGCATGATTTAAGCATCAATTAAGGGAGGAGGGTGGTTCTTCACAACTTACCTTGAACACAAGAGAGAGAGAGCTATTGGTCACCTTAACTTTCCAAACAACTCCACCAAACAACTCACAAACACTAAGTGAAGAGGTTTTATGGAGTAAAACTAAAATTAAACGGTTAAAAGTGAAGATTAAGCAAGCTTGGAGCAAAGAAATTGGAGAGCTTTTCTTCCCTTATTGCTTGAAGGTGGTCAGCCATATGAAGCTTAGAAATGAAGATATTTTGGGTCATTTTTGGTTATTTAAGTCAATGGTAAGAAAGGTCTTAAGGTAAGCCCAATCAAATGGTGACACTTGTCACCTTTAGGTTTAAAACTTATCTTTTTGTCTCTCCAATACAAATATCTTAATACTTTGTAAAATAATATCACTTAATACAAAAATCCAACAAGTTGTCAAAAATATAATGCATTTACCGCACTTGCGGGTCCCACGTCCAAAATACGCTTTTAATTTCTCAAAAACTAACCGATACTAGAAAAATCATTTTAAAACTATTTTTGCTCATAAACTTTATCTGGGGAATTTTTCTAATCAAGAAAATGTAGAAAAGGCGGGCGATTAAATAAAATAAACCCTAGAAAATTAGAAAATTTTCGGGTTCTCACACTTATACTTTTCGGGGCGTCACACGAGTATTACCTTGTAGGTTGGTGGAGCCTGGCCAAAAGCCAGGGACGGGGTGAATGAATGCACGAATGAAACTAAAAATGCAATGAAATGACAGGAGAACGAACGTATCCTTTTCATGAATGTTACTATCGCTTTCCATTGTAAATGTTTCTTGAATTATTGATACTCCATATTTAATGTTTTGTAAACGTTGTAATTGTTTCTAGACTTATCCTTTGATTTACAACATCATTGAAATGAACCATTGTTAAACAGATTTGATAACTGATTTTATTGGTTACTCGCTGAGCTTCTAGCTCACCCCAAAAATGTTTTATTCCCCTCCACAGGGCTCAAGGCGAAGGAAGGGCTTGTAGTGTTTATTCATGGATTATCTCATGTATGGATTGAACTTGGATTTCCTTTTGTGTAATCATTCATATTGGGATTGTATTGAACGTTTAGAATTGATTGGATGTGTAATAGTCTAGTTTTGGATTTCCTCCTGTATACTAATTGTGATCAAGGATCAGAGTGGCGCTGCGGAAGCGTGGACGCTTCGCTTTTGATATGTAAAGTTTGTGAACCTTTGATGTATATTTGATACATATATCTTGAAATTCAATTGAGGATTGTAGTGAACGACTGAGTCCCGGCGAGAGTTGGGCAGGCGGCCAGCCTAACCCTCTGGTTCGCCTCAGGGGAAGGTGGGGCTGTGACACAGGGAGCCATTTATTCGTTCATTCATTCATTCTCCTTTCATTCCCTTATTCCTCCAATCATTTGAAAATGCATTTTTGTAAGTGAAACCCTGCATTTGCAATGACATTCGTTCATTCATTTCATTCACCCCCTCCTGGACGTTGGCCAAACTCCACCAGACTACAAGGTAATTCTCGAGTATACCAAACATTCATCCAGGGTCACCATATCGCTCGATCGAGTCCGCTTCTGGCTCAAGTCGATCGGTAACGAAGGGCAAGTTCCAGTTCAGCCAAAAGGCTTACATTCATGCGCAAGTAACGTTTCAATCATTGAATCATTGAAAATTTCACATTCATTTAGATCGAGTGCGATAAAGTACACACTCACCTAGAAAACTCGTTTTAGCAATAATTGAAAGCACTTAACACATTATCAAATAATTACAACAAGTCATGAAGTCAAAGAAAGTATAGCAAACAAGGAACACTCACCTATTTAAGCAAAATAACGTCCAAAGTTTTCTTCCGGATACACCCTCAATCACCAACGTATCCTAATATAATCAAACGAACACATTATGCTTCAACCATTAAAGATGTAAGTGAGTCAAAGAAAAGTCGAATACGTACTAGTACAAAGTATAAGTTTGATTTTGGGAGGGAAAAGAGTACATTGAAACCAAAAGACATAAGTAAAATATTTGTAAAACTTAGACTCACTTGTAAAACTTTAAAATCGCTATTTGAGTCGAAGTGGCAAAGAAAACGTAAATACCCTAGATGGTTCACGTGATATTCGCTCTCAAGCCTTACTCAAGTCGCAAGTATATCGACCTAGTTCTCGAGCGTAAATTTGGGCAGCACGCCCTTTGTGTTTACCTATTTTCCAACCATTTATGGCTTCATTCTTTTTCTCAATCCGTCCCAAAGGCACACACAAAATAATCTCAATTCAATACCCGTTCAATAGGCTCAAAGTCATATCATCACCAAATCAAGCTAGAAAAATGGCCGGAAATGCAATTTAAGTTAAGGAACAAATGGCAGATTCGCCGTCACTTAGCGTATCGAACACAACCGGAGCTACACTTATCAGATTGAGGCCAACATATACCATTTCGAAACTAAGAAAGGGAGCTAAAAGTTTGATGAAGACTACTTAGTCCAGTTTCCAGTGTATCCAAGTCATATTCCCAATTTACAGAACCGGATTCCTACCAACAGGCTAGTTAACCGAACTACACGCAAATGGCCATAACGCAAGCTACCAAAGTCCGTTTAAGACGTTCTTGGAGGTGTTGAAAAGATAAGACATAGTACTAAAATTTTCTTGTTTTAACTAAAAGTTAGTTTAGTACGTATCAAGGTGAACAAATGCAACCAACGTAGTGTACTGTCAAAACTGTTCACTGACTTTACTCCTATGGCAGTCAGGGTGTTTTCATTTTTTCACGGGTTACGTTGCTCCGATTAAGCTGAAATTTTACAAGAACCTATAAAACATCATTCTCTACAACTTTCATGTTTTATACTTAGTCTAATTCAGCCTCTAACATGCTCAAATTAAGCAGGACAGAACAGGGCAGATTCGCACCCTAAAGCCGAAATTTACGCAAAAAACCGAAATTTTCAGCAAACAATTGTGACTAACATATACAAGCTCCATTTTATACCATAACAAACTATCATACCATGATTAAACCATGATCATCATATAAAATCAGAAAAATCTCCATTAAATCAGAAATTTAACAAACACTACTTAAACCCATGAAGTCTTCCACAAATTAACATGTTAAGCTACTAGAAACCACTAATCTATCCTTATTAAGAACAAAACTGAAATTTCTTAGCAACTTACCTTTACAACTCAAGAAAGATAGTAGCTTAGATTTCTTTCTCCCAAAACAACTCCACGAATAGCTTTAAACCTCCTTAGTGAGCACTTTTATGGAGTAGATTCAAGTTTGGTTGGTTGGAACTCAAGATTTGAGCAAATTTGGAAGCTAGAAATTGAAGAACCTTTCCTTGTTTTCCTCCTTAGAATAGCCGGCCAAGAGGGATTAAAAATGGAGAAAAATTGGTCAAAAATTGGTTTTAGTAAATGTAAGAAGGTTTGGTCAAAATCCAACTACGAATCGGATCGCGACACGTGGCCCCTTACATGTTTAAGTTTATCTTCTTGTCTCTCCATTCTAATTAATCTAACTAACCTCTAATTGTCTCCCAGCACCTTGTAAAATAATATCACTAAATACAAAACTCACTTAGTCACCAAAATTATATCGCACTAGCGGGTCCCACGTCTATAATGCACTTCAAATTAACGTACACTAACTCATACTAGGAAAAATGATTTTAAAACTATACTTACTTATAAAAATGCAAAGAGAATTTAATATTTCCAAGGAAAGTGTAAAATGTAGGCAAAGAAATAGAATAATGCTGAGAAAATGTGAAAATTTTTGGGTTCTCACAATGCACAAGTAATCAAGTAAACCGATGAATGGTAAAAATTTATCATTTTAGTAGGTCGAGTGAGATAAAGTACACACTCGTCTTAAAATGGTGGACAATTTCATATGAGTAGATACCAGTAACACTTAACACGTAAACACATAAGCAATATGCGATAATTTCATATGAACATATAATTTACGGTAATCAAGTTATCAAGTAGTCAAGTAATCACGTAAGCAGATAATCAAGTAAATTAGTAAACGGTAAGTAATTACGGTTAATGGTTAACGGTAAGTAGTCACGGTTAACTAATAGACATTATTCATCTTAGTAGGCTGCCTATTGGCCGTCCATTTCTACCACTTAAGAGTCGAGAAGATTCACTCCAATCGACTTATGCAGCCATAGCATAGTCAATCATTGAAACACTTCATTTAACAAGTCACTTTAAATAATTCACTTCAAGTAATTCAAGTACACTTTACGTAAACATGCACTTCAAGTATTTCATGTCGAGTAATTCAAGTACATTTTACTTAAATGAGAACGAGTGCGGTAACACTTAACACGTAATGACCATGGAGTAAACATGTCATAAACTATTCAAATCACGTACTCCTATATGGAACATTCACCTATTCAAAACAAGTGAATAAATGCTCAAACAAG
The DNA here is from genome assembly GCF_036785885.1 of Coffea arabica. Classification (NCBI taxonomy): domain Eukaryota; kingdom Viridiplantae; phylum Streptophyta; class Magnoliopsida; order Gentianales; family Rubiaceae; genus Coffea; species Coffea arabica. Next base: position 16,031,791 of record NC_092318.1, on the reverse strand, counting down.
TGTTTAGGCATCCGTTTCGAGTTCCTCTTGAAGGTCCCCTTGATCGCCTGAGCAAGTAATAATTAACTTTACTTAAAATCATGCATTTACCCAGAAGGATGCACACTCAATTAGACTAAATCAAAGTATTAAAAGAAAACTTCAATTCTCTCTACTCGAGGTTCAAGAGTGGAGTTTTAAAGTTCGAAGAGAGTTTAACATCGTCCATGAAATTGAGTTAAAAATGTTTAATCTATATTGAGAATAGGAGTCAAGTTCCCAAAATTGCATTTCCTAAGAATTTGGCAAAATTCAGTTTTGTGTGTCAAATTTAGAAAAATCATATCTTGCACTCTGTAGGTCCAAAAATGGAAAACTTGGTACCGTTGGAAACTAATTCCGAAATACTAAAAGTTTTTAGAAGACACTTTTTTAAGATTCAAAATGGAAGACACTCAAATTTTGGCTTAAAGTGGCTGACTTGGACTCCCAAGACAGATTCGGGTTGGTTTTTAGCCAACTTTGGAAATTCGGCAAAATTCATAGAATGTGAACTAGCATCTCAAATTTGAAACTCAATTAGAGTTACAATCAAAGTTTGAAACAAAATAAATGGAACAAGAATCGAAGTTTTGAGCACCAAGATATAGCAGTTCAAAGTTGGCTAAAAATTCCACATTGATCAAGAATTTCCAGATTTGGAACATGAACTTTGGAACTTCAGTTGGGCATTGAAATAGACTCGGAATGGCACCAAATTTGGTAGTATTACTCTACCATATAAGGGCTATTCCTTTGTCAAATTTCATATAAAAATTCGTTCGGGAAGTCAGTTAACAAAGCCACTAAATTTCTAAGAATTTCCAAGGTAAATCTGCCTTGTACTTCAATTTTCCTTTTTAAAAGCTTTATTCCACACAATCAACTTTAATTAATTTAAATATTGAAACTAATGTTCCATAAACATCCAATAAGTAATTTAGAAGTAATTGACATCAAGGTTTTTGAAATATAACTTTCCAAATCAGATTTGACCATTCGGCCAAGAGAAAAGGAAAATTTTCCAGATTCGAAGAGCAATTTTGGGCATCATTTGTATATCGAAATGGTTTTAGATTGACACCAAAATTGGTAAAATTTAACTTCGATATGAGGACTACTCCTCTACCAAATTTCATTTGAAAATTCGCATGGAAAGGTAGTGAACTAAACTACCAAAGTTCAAGAAAAATCCAAAGACCAATCTGTCTTTTGCTTTCTTCTTCCTTTTCAAACATTTTGCCCAATGAAAACGATTCAAATCTGGTCCATTTGTAAAAAAAGGTCTAAGAAACATCCAAAATATATTTGGTAGGTGATTAACACCAAGGATTTCGAATAACAAGTCCCAAATCAAGATTAGTTATAAATCAGTCCAAAATAAGGGTTTTCTTACACGAAGACAGTTCTGTAATTTGGCCACATCTCACTCAATTCAACTCAGAATTGAGCGTGGTCAGTTGCGTTGAAAACTAGATTCATAATACTACAATTTCCCAGAAGAAATCATTTTCAAAATCTATACACAACTAGCTCATATTTGAGTATCAATTCGCTACTCAAAACAGAGCTCCCAGTGTAGACGCGAAACAGGGCAGTCATGTTCAAATAATTGGTATGGACTACTCAGGTTGAATCAGAATGTACATTTTATACCGTTGGAAAACTAGGAATGTCTAGTTTCCAGTGCCACAAATGACACTCGATTTCGATATCGGAGCAAAAAGTTATTGCCAAAACAAAAACACTGCCAGAGCAGTTATGGGAAAAATTTCCAGTTTTACTGATTTCCGAAAACACATCATTTGGCCAACCAAATCATGAAATTTTTTGGTGAAACTTTCTACACCACCCACACAACATGTATATATCATAAAAAAGTCATTAGAACCACAAAAAATTGCCCTAAGGGCCACGGTATGGACAGGGGCAGAAATGGAAAAATTCCTTCTCCACTTCCTTTGAACTTTCCTTCAACAATACAACCTATTTCCACTAGATTAAACACTAATCCAACATTATTAACATCAAAACACAATAAATCAGTCCATCAAACCATAGTGGGAGTTCATAGATCCCACACACCAACTTTTCAACATAAACAAAACTACCCACATGATTATATGAACTTATAATTGCAATAGAACTTCCATAAGTCAAGAATTTGAAGGTTGATCATTGCTTACTTGTTTAGATGAACCAAGCAAAAATTTCAGTCCAAAGATGCTCAAGAAAAGCCGTGGAAATGAAGCTCTTTTTGTAGCTTAAGATGATCACCAAGTGCTTAGCAAAGTGTGGTTGAATTTTGGTGTGATTTGGTGGAGGTTTGATGAAGAAATGAAGAAAAAATTTGAAGAGTTTGGAGTTGTTTTTCTTCTCTTGATGGCCGGCTGGAATGAAGGCAAGAGAGAGAGAGAGTTTTGATAAAAAATGAAGCTTCCAAGAGAAGCCTTAATGTGTGGCTCAAAATTAGTCAAAAGTCAACTCTCTTTCCTGCGCGCATGCGTGTGTTTCGTGCTCAATTCCTCTCGAGTTTGTTTCACTTGTGCACTAAACATTTAATGCACTTCCATTCATACTATTATTATTCACTCTTAATGGTCTAAAAATAAAGGTCTAAAGTCTCTTAATTAATCGCGCGCGTGAAAACCCGTACTTCCGATTTGTGCGCGATAAAGTGAATTTTTTTCAAGAAATTCTTATAACGATAGTATCACTAACTAATAATTGAACACTTAAACATACAAATACCTTTTTAAAACTAATGTACAAGTCTCCAATTTTTCAAACTTATTGTATTCTCGAATCGCTTATTATTTTCAAAAGCGTATTCACTAAACGAGCTTACCAAAAATTAATTTACGTAACAAGTCATTTTCAAAATACATGTAAGCCATAGTTCCATGTAATTGGATCTAAAAGGTTGGAATCAAATATTTAGAGAAAACGGGTGAGTAAATAATTAATTAAGTCAGTAAGTAAAATAAAATAGGAAAAAGAAAATAAATTGCGAGTCCTCACAACCTTCCCTTCTTAAAAGAATTTCGTTTTCGAAATTCATACCTTCTGTAATCTCGGATAACCCTGAACCTTGCTGTGTGATCATTTTATATGTTCTTGCAGATGCCGCTGGTCGGTTTCCTCCTCCATTGACTCGTCGAGAGATAGTTCTATTTCCTTGTGAAGTAGTTGTTGCTCGTGGATACCGCTTTGGACAGTCATGAAATTTATGGTTGGTACTCCCACATTCCATACACTTTCGCCCCTTTAGCCAGCAGTTTTCATCAGTATGATTCGTCCTTCCACAACATCCACAGTTCGGACGAGCGTTGTGACTTGACTTGCTTGCGAGGTTCTTTTTGATTGTATCTGTCTTACTGGAGTTCTTCGTGACATAGTCCCTTTTGGTTCCTTTATCATGAGTGGTGAAGGAAGTGATAGTCTTACTCCATCCACTTCTTTTCTAACTTTGGGTGGTGGTTCAATTTCTCTTAGTCTGCTATCGGATACATCTCTTTTCTTCGCTTGAAAAGCTCTCAGTTGGGATTTTACGCTTTCTACCCTTTGCGCTTTCTCAAGAGCATCACTAAATGTTTCAATCTGTGCTATGACAATGGCATCTTGGATCTCTAAATTTAATTCTTGGATAAACCGTCCTATTCTCTTCCGTTCTATAACCACCAATTCTGGAATATATGTAGATAATTTCGTGAATTGTATTTCGTACTCAGCCACACTCAGAGTTCCTTGACGAAACTTTATGAAATCGTCTTCTCTCTTGAACAAGTGGAGGAAGAAATTTCTCATTAAACTCTCGTGCAAAGTTTATCCAAGTCCTTGGAGTTTAATCTCTTTCCCACTTGTTTCTTATAACATTCCACCAAGTTCGGGCTGCTCGCTCAAGTTGAAATACAGCAAATGTGACTTGTCTTTCTTCTGTGTAGTTCAAGGCATCGAATATATTTCTTATATTCTTTAACCAATTCTCAGCCACTTCTGGATCAAGCCCTCCAGAAAATTTGAGCGGGAAGAATTTCTGAAACTTTTTCAAAGCTCGATCCTCCCCTATCTCTTGGTTTTCACGTTGATTTCCTTGTCCAACCCCCTGACCCTGTTGAGCTACTAAGAGCTCTAGTACGTCCGTCATGCGAGTTAAAACTGATGCCATTTGGTCATTTCCTTCCCCAACTCTTGGCTCGGCGTTTTGATCAATATCAGACCCATTACCTACTCTTTGATTTCAGGGTTGTCTAAGTTGACGTCCCTTTCGTTGTCCTCTAGTTTCTATGTTCACAGCTAATCTATACGCATATGCATAAACCTCACACTAAGCTATAATATGAACTACACACACATACCAATAACAACTTTAAAGAAAAATGAAATCACTTGCACAAATAACATTATCACCATACAAGTAAATACAAACTAGAGCTCATTAAATCATAACACAAGTTATAGTCAAGTAAAGTTCATACCAAGTCAAAGTCAGTAAACAAAAGTAAACAGGTGATTATCAAAAGTACATTCATCACCAAGGCACAAACTCTTAAATTCTACTTCCATCGTCCCACTACAAAAGATCACAAGTAGTGCTTCACTAGATTAAGTGGAACTAGATGGTTCCCGATCCCTAACATGTTCAACTTTATTCCCAACACTAGGATCTTCTGGACTACGATCTTCTCCACCTCCCGCTCTTAATTATGGTGCCATCTTAGCCAAACGATTATTGGTTTCCTGTAACTATTCACGTAAAATATCGATTCATTTTTATTCCCCACAAATGGAGATTTCAAGTCCTTAGGATTGCCCTTAACTCTTAAGTACTCGGGTACAAGAATCCGAAACAAGGTAATTCACAACTCGAACCGGCCGGTCCCAAGAGTAAATCACCAATTTTGAGATTCCTACCCAACATACATATCTTATTTTCCTCCAAGTATCAAGATAAAGGTTTTATACCTATCACATTCATGATCCATAACTTCACTCTACAAAGACACTTAAGTCTTTACTCATTCACACAATAAGGACTAAAACACCACTTGACCCAATCCCACCCCGCGCAGAGACTACACGAAACCGATCTGATTTTTATTCATACAAATAGGCACTTAACTTTCAAACCAGTCCCACAGTCTGCCATCCTAAACTTATAAGCTTAGAATACACTACAAAGATCTGAAACCTAAATTCTGATACCAATTGTGACGCCCCCACTTCTCCCTAAGGCGAACCAAAGGGTATCCGCGGGATGTCTGCCCAACTCTCGCCGGGACTCACTACAATCCACAATTCAAAAGTTTGAAATACTGCAAATAACTTCAATATATATTCAAAGTACTCCAAAGTATTGTAAGCTTACAATTAGTTAGCTTTCAAACTTGATACAATCCAAAAGAATATGTACTACGACCATCCGTTATAATACAACTTAAGGTCTTCAAAAGAAAATAAACTAGTACTATTCACGAGCACCCTTGGTCTCGAACCCTGTTAAGGAAAACAAAAACGTGGAATGAGCTACACAACCCAGTGAGGTTCCAAGACACTCTAGCAGTTCTTATAAATCAAGGAATTTGGGCATACTACATGTATGGTTCCAGGTTACATATTTGGAACATTAACATGAGATAGTTATCATTGTACGAGTAATTTGAGCATAACTCAAGCATGATTCAAGGTTGCATCTTGGCACATTAGCATGATACAGTTATCAGAATGCAAAAATAAACACACATTGAAGGATACGGTGTTCCAGTGGAACCATTTCGGTCAACTGCACTTTATAACTTCAGAACCCCTCGGTTTGTCTGGCCATCACCTTATCCCTCCAGTGGTAGTACTCGAGTATACCGAAATGGTGTCCTAGGGTTCCAACCTACCTGACCGAGTCCAGTCCTGACTCGAGTAGGTTAGTAACCAATGGCAGGGCCCAGTTCAGCTTAGAGCTTACAACATGCACAAGTAATCAAGTAAACCGATGAACAGTAAAATTTATCATTTTCGTAGGTCGAGTGAGATAAAGTACACACTCGTCTTAAAATAGTGGACAATTTCATATGAGTAGATACCAGTAACACTTAACAGGTAAACACATAAGCAATATGCGATAATTTCATATGAACATATAATTTATGGTAATCAAGTAATCAAGTAATCAAGTAATCACGTAAGCAGGTAATCAAGTAAATTGGTAAACGGTAAGTAATTACGGTTAACGGTTAACGGAAAGTAGTCACGGTTAATTGATAGACATTATTCATCTTAGTAGGCCGCCTATTAGCCGTCCATTTTTACCACTTAAGAGTCGAGGAGATTCACTTCAATCGACTTATGCAGCCATAGCATAGTCAATCATTGAAACACTTCATTTAACAAGTCACTTTAAGTAATTCACTTCAAGTAATTCAAGTACACTTTACGTAAACATGCACTTCAAGTATTTCATGTCGAGTAATTCAAGTACATTTTTCTTAAATGAGAACGAGTGCGGTAACACTTAACACGTAATGACCATGGAGTAGACATGTCATAGACTATTCAAGTCACGTACTCCTATATGGAACACATTCAAAACAAGTGAGTAAGTGCTCAAACAAGTGTTTTGGCGTCCGCTTCAAGTTCCTTTTGAAGGTCCCCTTGAGCGCCTGAGCAAGTAATAATTAACTTTACTTAAAATCATGCATTTACCAAGAAGGATGCACACTCAATTAGACTAAATCAAAGTCTTAAAAGAAAACTTCAATTCTCTCTACTCGAGGTTCAAGAGTGGAGTTTTAAAGTTCGAAGAAAGTCTAATATCGTCCATGAAATCGAGTTAAAAATGTTGAATCTATATCGAGAAAAGGAGTCAAGTTCCCGAAATTGCATTTCCTAAGAATTTGGCAAAACTCAGCTTTGTGTGTCAAACTTAGAAAAATCATATCTTGCACTCCGTAGGTCCAAAAATGGAAAACTTGGTACCGTTGGAAACTAGTTTTGAATTACTAAAAGTTCCTAGAAGACACTTTTCCAAGATTCAAAATGGAAGACACTCAAATTTTGGCTTAAATTGGCTGACTTGGACTCCTAAGACAGATTCGGGTTGATTTTTGGCCAACTTTGGAAATTCGGCAAAATTCACAGAATGTGAACTAGCCTCTCAAATTTGAAACTCAATTAGAATTACATCAAAGTTTAAAAAAAATAAACTGAACAAGAATCAAAGTTTTGAGCGCCAAGATATAGCAGCTCAAAGTTGGCTAAAAATTCCTCATTGATCAAGAATTTCCAGATTTGAAACATGAACTTTGGAACTTCAGTTGGGCATTGAAATAGATTCGGAATGACACCAAATTTGGTAGTGTTACTCTACCATATAAGGGCTATTCCTCTGTCAAATTTCATATAAAATTCGTTCGGGAAGTCAGTTAACAAAGCCACTAAAGTTCCAAGAATTTCCAAGGTAAATCTACCTTGTACTTTAATTTTCCTTTTTAAAAGTTTTATTCCACACAATCAACTTCAATTAATTCAAATATTGAAACTAATGTTCCATAAACATCCAATAAGTAATTTAGAAGTAATTGACATCAAGGTTTTCAAAATATAACTTCCCAAATCAGATTTGACCAGTCGGCTAAGAGAAAAGGAAAATTTTTCAGATTCGAAGAGCAATTTTGGGACATCATTTGTATATCGAAATGGTCTTAGATTGAGACCAAAATTAGTACAATTTAATCTCCATATGATGACTACTCCTCTACCAAATTTCATTTGAAAATTCGCCCGGGAAGGTAGTGAACTAAACTACAAAAGTTCAAGAAAAATCCAAAGACCAATCTGTCTTTTGCTTTCTTCTTCCTTTTCAAACATTTTGCCTAATGAAAACGATTCAAATCTGGTCCATTTGTGAAACAAAGGTCTAAGAAACATCCAAAATATATTTGTAGGTGATTAACACCAAGGATTTCGAATAACAAGTCCCAAATCAAGATTAGTTATAAATCAGTCCAAAATAAGGGTTTTCTTACACGAAGACAGTTCTGTAATTTGGCCACATCTCACTCAATTCAACTCGGCATTGAGCGTAGTTGGTGGTGTTGAAAACTAGATTCATAATGCTACAATTTTTTAGAAGAAATAATTTGCAAAATCTGTCCACAACTAGCTCATATTTGAGTATCAATTCGCTGCTCAAAACAGAGCTCCCAGTGTAGATGCGAAACAGGACAGTCATGTTCAAATGATTTGTATGGACTACTCAGGTTGAATCAGAATGTTCGTTTTATACCGTTGGAAAACTGGGAATGTTTAGTTTCCAGTGCCATAAACGGTACTCAATTTTGATATCGGAACAAAAAGTTATGGCCAAAACAAAACACTGCCAGAACAGTTACGGGAAAAATTTCCAGTTTTGCTGATTTCCGAAAACACATCATTTGGCCAACCAAATCATGAAATTTTTTGATGAAACTTTCTACACCACCCACACAACATGTATACATCATAAACAAGTCATTATTACGGGAAAAATTTCCAGTTTTGCTGATTTCCGAAAACACATCATTTGGCCAACCAAATCACGAAATTTTTTGATGAAACTTTCTACACCACCCACACAACATGTATACATCATAAACAAGTCATTAGAACCATAAAAAATTGCCCTAAGGGCCACGGTATGGACAGGGGCAGAAATGGAAAAATTCCTTCTCCACTTCCTTTGAACTTTCCTTCAACAATACAACCTATTTCCACTAGATTAAACACTAATCCAACATTATTAACATCAAAACACAACAAATCAGTCCATCAAGCCATAGTGGGAGTTCATAGAGTCCACACACCAACTTTCCAACATAAACAAAGCTACCCACATGATTATATGAACTTATAATTGCAATAGAACTTCCATAAGTCAAGAATTTGAAGGTTGATCATTGCTTACTTGTTTAGATGAACCAAGCAGAAATTTTGGTCCAAATATGCTCAAGAAAAGCCGTGGAAATGAAGCTTTTTTTGTAGCTTAAGATGATCACCAAGTGCTTAGCAAAGTGTGGTTGAATTTTGGTGTGATTGGGTGGAGGTTTGATGAAGAAATGAAGAAGAAATTTGAAGAGCTAGGAGTTGTTTTTCTTCTCTTGATGGCCGGCTGGAATGAGAGTAAGAGAGAGAGAGTTTTGATAATAAATGAAGCTTCCAAGAGAAGCCTTAATGTGTGGCTCAAAATTAGTCCAAAGTCAACTCTCTTTCCCGCGTGCACGCGCGTGTTTCATGCTCGATTCCTCTCGAGTTTGTTTCACTTGTGCACTAAACCTTTAATGCACTTCCATTCATACTATTATTATTTACTCTTAATGGTCTAAAAATAAAGGTCTAAAGTCCCTCAATTAATCGCGCGCATGAAAACGCGTACTTCTGATTTGTGCGCAATAAAGTGAATTTTTTTCAAGAAATTTTTATAACAGTATCACTAACTAATAATTGAACATTTAAACATAAAAATACCTATTTTAAAACTAATGTACAAGTCTCTAATTTTCAAAACTTGTTGTATCCTCGAATCGCTTATTATTTTCAAATGCGTATTCACTAAACGAGCTTTCCAAAAATTAATTTGTGTAACAAATCATTTTTAAAATACATGTAAGCCATAGTTCCATGTAATTGGATCTAAAAGGTTGGAATCAAATATTTAGAGAAAACGGGTGAGTGAATAATTAATTAAACCAGTAAAATAAAATAAAATAGGAAAAAGAAAAAAAAATTGCGGGTCCTCACAACACTTTACACCCTTGTGTGCTATCATTGTTGCAGGAATTTGAAGATGTATTTCTCGAGGAGATCCCGGACGGGCTACCCCCCATCCGTGGAATTGAACACCAAATAGACCTCGTTCCAGGTGCACCGTTGCCCAATAAAGCCGCATATCGCATAAGTCGCGAAGAAACAAAGGAACTTCAAAGGCAAGTGGACGAATTACTCAAGAAAGGTTGGGCGCGTGAGAGCTTAAGTCCTTGTGCCGTCCCCATCATCTTGGTGCCAAAGAAGGATGGAAGCTCACGCATGTGTGTAGATTGCAGAGCCATCAATTCGATAACGGTAAAGTATCGTCATCCTATACCTAGATTAGATGACATGCTAGATGAACTAAATGGAGCTGTGATTTTCACAAAAATTGATTTAAAAAGTGGATACCACCAAATTCGAATGAAAGAGGGTGATGAATGAAAAACGGCATTTAAGACTACTTATGGATTGTATGAATGGCTAGTCATGCCCTTTGGTCTATCTAATGCCCCTAGCACATTCATGAGGCCAATGAATCATTGTTACGCCTTTTTCTTGGTAAATTTGTGGTAGTCTATTTTGATGATATCTTGGTCTATAGTCGCAATCTTGATGAGCATATGGAGCATTTACGAGCTGTTTTAAATGCCTTACGTCAAGCCAGCTTGTATGCTAATTTGAAAAAGTGTTCCTTTTGCACTAATCAGTTGGTCTTTCTAGGATACGTTATTAGTGAGCAGGGAATACAGGTAGATGAAAGTAAGGTGAAAGCCATCCAAGAATGACCTACACCAAAGACTATGAGCAAAGTAAGGAGCTTTTATGGATTAGCTAGCTTCTACCGGAGGTTTATGCGAGACTTCAGCACAATTGCTGCCCCCTTGACTGCCGTAATCAAGAAGAATGTCGCTTTTCAATGGGGAGCTGACCAAGATAAGGCGTTTCAATTGCTTAAACACAGGCTCACACACACACCTGTACTTTCTTTACCTAGTTTTGATAAAATGTTTGAAATCGAATGTGATGCGTCAGGTATTGGCATTGGAGCTGTGTTAATGCAACAGGGTAGGTCAATTGCTTATTTTAGCAAGAAACTTAGTGAAGCAGCATTGAACTACTCCACCTATGATAAGGAGCTATACTCCCTTGTGATACCCCGACTTTTAGGATAATGTTTTTGTTTAGTCTCAAAGAGGATATTACGGTTTTTTTATTTTATTTTTGTTTTAAAACATTGTTTTATTTTAAAGACTAGAAACCCTACTTGTACTTTAAAACCCTAGTTTACTTGTGACTAACAGGTTGTGTTTAAATCCCTCATATTTGACTCAAAACCCTAATTTTATTCTATGGAATTGTAAAATTCATCACATTTTTCTTAAAATTTCTTTTTATTTGAAATACATTACCTTATTATAGCTATACTACTTATTTACATCCTTAAGGGTTAGAATAAAGAATAGAATTAAGAGTTTTACCCTTAGTTTTATAGTTCATGTAAATTAGAGTTTTCACGTATTTTGGTAATGTGATTAAGTGTGGAGGTTTGTGTACTAAATTTAGTAATTAAAAGTGAGTTTTAGATGAGAAATAATATGAGATTAGAAGTGAGAATAATAAGTTAGTGAATTATAAGTAAAAATCCTAGTACGTGCGAGTTAAGGAAAAACGGGTAGAACCGACGTGCACCGTTTGTTACCGAGTGAGTGCATCACGTGAACACCACTTTATTACCTTAATATCCTTGCTATTAATTGAGTCAAATCAGCCCCAAAATATCTGATAAAGCAGCCGAAAAGTAGGACAAAAAACAAGAGAGAGAAAAGAAAATTTTGACCACCAATCAAATTGTGACATGTGTTAAACTTTGACCAAACCTTTTTCTTGCTTTCTTATCTTTCCTTGGGCTGCATTTCTTCTTCATTTCTGTGCATTTGGCCGTGAGAGTGAGGAGAGAAAGAAACACTTCATTCCATCTTGATTTCTTGCTCAATCTTGCAAACTAACCGATAGATTCACCAAATAATCCATGGAAGTTGCTTAGGAAGGTGGATTGCCATCTTGGAGTGGAGAGTTTTGGTGGTTCAAGCTTCCTAGAGGCTGTTGTGCTTCTCCAATACTAGGTAAGGAAGGTATTAGTTCATGGTTGTACTCCTCAATGGTTTACAAGTGAAAGTTATGGTTTGTTGGGTAGATCTCATGGTTTAGTAGTAGATTTGGTCAATTCCAGCTTTGTAGTGTAAAATTTCAGCTTTGGGTTTGAATGATTTTCTTCTTATACTTGCTGTATGGATGGTATATGATGTATATAAGCTTGTATATGAGGTTGTAGTGCTGGTTTCAAGCTTAAAATGAGAGTTATACCTTGAATGAAGCAAATTTCCAGAATATCGGTTTCTTATGGTTCAGTTCTGTCCGTTTCTGTTTGAGTATGTTAGAGACCGAAAAAGCCTTAGCCCAAAACATGAAAGTTGTAGAGAATGATGTTTTATAGTTGCCTACAAAATTTCAACTCAATCGGAGCAACGTAACCTGTGAAAAGACTGAAATACCCCTGACTCTCATAGGTTTAGTCCAATGGACAATTTTGATATTTCGCAACACTAACCGTGTTTGTTCACCATGATCCATACTGATTTAGCATTTGGACAAAACATTAAATTTGTAGTGTTATGTCTTAACTTTCCAACGCCCCTGGAATCACCTTTATTGGACTTCAGTAGCCTGAATTATTGTCATTTACGTATAGTGCGGTTAAGTAGCCCGAGTGTGAGATTCAAGTTCTGTAATTTGAAATTTTGACCTAGCTACACTACGAACTGGACTGAGTGGTCTTCATCAAAGTTGTAGCTCTCTGCCTTAGCTTCGAAATGGTATAAATTTCACCCTAATTCGATAAGCGTAGCTCCGGTTGTGTCTGTTACGCAAAACAACGTCAAATCTGCCTTTTGTTTCCTAACTTAAACTTCATTTCCGCACATGTTCTTAGCTTGATTTTGTACTTGTATGACCTTGAGCCTATTGGACGGCTAAAGAAATGAGATTATGTTGTGTGTAACTTTGGGTTTGATTGAGGAAAAGAATGAAGCCATAAATGGCTGGAAAATAGGTAAATACAAAGGGCGTGCTGCCCAAATTTACGCTCGAGAACTAGGAAGATATGCTTACGACTTGAGTAAGGTTTGAGAGCGAATACCACTTGAACCATTTAGGATATTGCACCTTCTTTTATCGAGGTATATAAGTTAGAACTTGGCCGACCTTGTACCCTTGGAAAAATGAAATTTATGACTAATAGATATACTTTTCTCCATTTCGTCGACCCAAATGGTATTTCAAAGTATAATTGTTTCCAAGTTTCAAAGTCTTAAGAGTGAGTATGAATTTCTTAGAATTTGATAAGTATCTTGAATACTACTCAAACGAGTTGCATTTACTTGATTTTCTTGAAGCGAAACTCCTATGTTTCGAACTCTAGAAAATTTTACATTCGTAAATGATATTTTATCACAGATTTGGACTCCAACCAAGGAGTTGGACCTAAACGTGTTTTTGAGAGGCACTAGACTTTTGGTGAGTGCTTCCAAATACCTGATTGAACTGGACACTTGTTTCCAATACTTTATCAATATGATGAAATGATATATGATTGGTTTGATCGGGCAAGAGTGTACTTTATCGCACTTGCCCTTATTTGATATACTTGTTTATTGTTGAAATTGATTTGATATACTTGTTTATGATGTGCGCACTTCCTGGAATTCCAGAAACCCTGCGGCAAGTTACTCGAGTCGAGCCGGCAAAGGCTTGGTCGATTGGGTAACGAACCCTGGGTCTCTTGATTGTCGAGTGGAGTGATATCTACTCGACTAATCGGTATACTTGAGTATTACCACCCGTATTTATTGAGGATTTTGGGCCCAGTAGGGGGTTTGAATGGTGGACGGAGAGTAGTGTAAGTGGTGTTCTACTGGATTGGTTACTTACTTGAAAGTTGACGGAGTGTCAACTATTACGTGATCAAGCTCCTGGTGATGCAATGGGAATTTGGCTCCTGAGAGCCCTCCGTATCCTTATACTTTGGAATGATTATTACTTATTGGATTATTGTTTATTCTGAAAAATTTTACACTCGCTCATTTTGAGATTGTTATTTGAAGTGTTATTGCTCACTTTTATGAACTCTTCATGCTCGTTACTTTGTTACATGAGACTTGCACTTTTAAATAAGGGTTGACTTGCTATTTGGAACCTCACTGGGCTTTTAACTCATTCCACGCCATTTGTTTTCCTTACAGGGGTACGAGTGAGGCGTGAGACGTGTACAGACTAGCGTAGTCTAGTTATTTTGAATTTTGTAATTGTACTCGCACTAGTCGCTCGATTAGGGTTAAATGTACTGAGAACTTAAATCTTTTGATGTATTTGGGACTGTATGGATGGTTGAGATAGAAATGAATGTATTCGTATGTTCCAAACTTGGGAACCATTATTTCGTTTATTATTGAGGTTGCACCTTATTTTAATTGATGCGAGTGAGTGAGTCCTGGCGAGAGTTGGGCAGGCGGTCCGCCGAACCCTTTGATTCGCCTTAGGGTGAGGTGGGGCTGTCACATCCCTAATTAGGGCTCTCGAGATATGGCAATACTATTTGAGAGCAAGGGAGTTCGTCATTCATACTGATCACGAGTCCCTCAAGCATTTGAAGTCACAACAAAAGTTGAACAAGAGGCATGCGCGATGGATTTCTTTTGTTGAGACTTTCCCATACGTGATCAAATACGAGACAGGTAAAACCAATGTAGTAGCTGATGCCTTGTCATGCAGGTACTCTTTACTTACCTTACTCGATACTAAGCTACTTGGTTTTGAGACCATCAAGGAGTTGTATGCAAGAGATCTAGATTTTTGCGAGTGCTATGCGCAATGCCTGAAATCTAAACTAGATCACTTCTTTATACATGATGGTTACTTGTTTTGAATTGATAAACTATGCATTCCTCAGTCCTCCATTCGATTACTGTTAGTCCATGAAGCGCATTCATGAGGTCTAATGGGACACTTTGGTGTTGCAAAGACTTTGGCTATTTTGCAGGAACATTTCTATTGGCCAAAAATGAGGAGAGATGTGGAACGTGTGGCTAGTCGATGCATTGTGTGCCACAAAGCCAAATCTAAGATTCAACCATTTGATTTGTATACTCCTTTACCTATTCCTACTACACCCTGGATCGATATCTCTATGGATTTTGTACTTGGGTTGCCTAGGTCTAGGAAGGGTTATGATTGCATATTCGTTGTAGTTGACAAGTTCTCTAAAATGGCTCATTTCATTGCTTGTCACAAAACAGATGATGCATCTTATATTGCTGAATTGTTCTTTCATGAGATAGTTAGGTTGCATGGTATGCCTAGAACTATTGTGTCTGACAGGAATGTTAAGTTTCTTAGCTATTTCTAGAAAATATTTCGGGGAATGTTGGGCACTAAACCCACAAACTGATGGCCAAACGAAAGTTGTTAATAGAACATTATCTGCATTGTTACGTGCCATCATTAAAAAGAATATTAAGTCTTGGGAGGAATGTCTTCCTCATGTTGAGTTTGCCTATAATCGAACAGTGCATAGTGCTACACAATTTTCATCTTTTGAAGTTGTGTATGGCTTTAAGCCTTTAACTCCATTGGATTTGTCACCGTTGCCTTTGTCTGAGCGTGTTAATCTAGATGGAAAGAAAAAGGCATATTTTGTGAAGGCATTACATGAGAAAGTGCGACTCAACATTGAGCAACGCATGAGTCAATATGCGAAGCAAGCAACCAAAGGAAGGCGCCAAATAATCTTTGAACCTGGTGATTGGGTTTGGTTGCACCTTCGCAAGGAGAGGTTTCCAGTTCAATGGCGAAGCAAGCTACTCCCCAGAGGCGATGGCCCATTCCAAGTCTTGAGCGTGTGAACAACAATGCATACAAGTTGGACCTCCTAGGTGAGTATGGAGCTATAAGTGCCACATTTAATATCACTGACCTTAGTCCCTTTCTCGCAGATGATGAAGTAGATGTGAGGACAAATACTTTTCAAGAGGAAGGGAATGATGCAAAGGAGAACATCAAGCAAACCATGCAAGTTAAATAAGTGAAGGTTCCCCTCGACCCAATCACTCGAGCACGTGCCAAGAAAATGAAGGAAGCGCTCCACCTTCTAGTTCAAGTCGTCCGAGCCCAAGTTGGGAGGCCTCGGACCATAGAAGGCCTTGCATGTGAGGATGAAAGACAAATCACCTTGGTGGAGGCCTTGAACGATGAAGAGGGTCTTGCTTGAAGGTCACGGCACCCCTTGGAGTATCGTGATTAATCATATAGTTATTAGAGTTTTTTTCATATTTTGTTAGTAGTGTTAGTTTAGAACAATAAAGCTCATGTTGAGCCTTAGACCGAGTAGAAGGCTCTTTGGAAGCCCATTTGGCCGACCTTAGCTAGGAGCACGGAGCCCTTTGTGGATTTTCGGCCATCTAGTAGTATTATTATAAATAGGGCAATTACTTGTATTTGGGGACAGATTTCGTTTAATACAAAATTGAGAGTTCTCTCATTGGCTTCTTGTGAGCTTTTCTTGAAGTTCTTAAATTAATTCCCTAGGATCTTCAAGTTGACTTATCAATTGAGAATCACACTAGATTGTGGCGTCTTCTACACTATACCAAGGTTCGTTAGCCACGTGATTAACGGGTCAAGGTTCCATCAACCCAACGTGTTCCGTCCCTCTAGATCCTGTGCGCTTGTCTCTTGCGAGTTTCGTCACAAGTTGGCGATGTTCTTATCAAAATGGGTATTATTGGACAATCCATTTATACCAATATGTAAAAAGTTAAGATACCCATATCCATCTATTTATAGACGGATATGGATAAATTTAGTTAAATGGATTTATTTACCACCTGTACCTATGACCAATGCATTAAATACATCGCTATGCCTTTCTATTATCGGAATAGAATATTTAAATATTTATGAAACTACCACAATATTTTTTAAGTTACTACAAAACAGTATAACTCAAACAAGTTTAATTTAAAAAAAGAAGATAACAACAACAACATATAGATATATTAACATTAACGTTAAAATAAGTAGGAGTCATAGTGCACCTCCATTAATGCAAATACAAAGTCTAATTTGAGCTCAGAATTTATTGGTTCAAATATTAGAACACAAAAATAATATTCATTAATCAGATAATTGTTTAAAACTAATTTTTTGAAAGAATAGACACACAAACTAGGATGAAGATTTATCATGACAAGTAAATTTCTAGGACTCTATTTCATATACAACCATGAAAGAGATTAGAAACTAAAAAAATGAAGGTGGTTGAAGAAGGTGGAAGATTAATGTTGAACTCTATCAACTCTACTTTTTTTCTGTCGAAGATTCTTCTTATATATGGCTATAGATATGAGGATTCGAAAATTATTTTGTATTTTCTTATAATTTTTCTTATTTTTGAATAAACTAATTTATATTTTCTTTTGGTTTAATTCATTTGCCTTAATTTCTTAAATACTTTAACAATTGAGTCAAGAGTTTTATCTTTTCTTTTATAATTAGGTGCATGTTAAGTCTCGTAGTGCATTGTGGTAGTGCAATCAACTAGTGAGTTATGCGCAATAAATTTGATGAACTAGAGGGAGTTTTGTGCAAAAGAGATTATGTGATAAGAAGTGTTAAGAAAGGATTAAAGAGACACTAGATATTTAGACCTTTAGAGACAATTGGAAAGATATGGCTAGGATTCTTGCCAAGTGTCACTCATCCACTCAATTTTGACCAAAGACTAAGTTTGATAATTTTACAACTAAACTTTCATTCATCACATTTTCTTCTTGTTTGACCTGTTCTAGAGAGAAGAGAGGTGAGAGGTCTTTCTTTTTCATTTTCCAGCCAAGAGAGTAGGAAAAACATTTGAGGGTAAGCTGAGAAATTTCTCTTGATCTACCATCATTCCAGCTGAGAGAAAGAGCGAGTTGAGAGACCAAGAAAAAACTTGAAGCTTCCATCATTCTACAACCGCGGAACACCAGCCAAGGAGCAACAAACAACTTACAACTCATCCTAGCTAAGAGTCTTAGGGAAGAAAGAGAGAAACATCTTCTTGTCTGGTCAGCCGAAAGGGAAAACAAAAGGTGGAAGAGTCTTGTCTTGTTTCAATTCTAGCCAAGAGAGAAAAAGCTTGAAATCCTTGCCCCTTCTTCCTTGTCTTGCAGCCAAGAGTGAGAGAGAGAGGAAAAGAGTGGAAAGCTGCCAACCTTGATTCTTCAATTTCCAGCTTCAATTTCTTGAGGAAAAAGAGATAAAAAGGGCTGTAAATCCTTCCTTCTTCCATGCTTTTTAAGCTTTAAGGATGTAAGTTGAGTTTGGGTAGAAAAGAGTGAGTTTTGGTGAAGAAAAGTTTCAATTTTCTTGTTGGAAATTCTGCTCCGCAGATGATAGCTTTATTGTGGTAGTTGATGACAGATTTTGTGAAATTTTTGGTGAAATGCTTGGCTAAAATAAGTACGCACTAGAAATAGATTTTGCTGATTGCTTAATTTTATGTTGGATATATTATACGTTTTGTAATTGATATTTTCAAACAAGTTAAAGATTGGAACTTTGGGTGACAGTCACCTCTGGGCGGTTTTAATAAAATGATCATAACTTAGTGTAGAAAAATCGAATTTGAGTGCCATTAATTGCATTTGAAGCTAGACTCAGAGAGCTTTCTAATAATATAAAATTTGAGTTGTGGTTCATTTTATATATGCACCAAAGCACCAAAAAATTGACTGAAAATTTTGCTCTGCACAAGTAAAAACTGGAATGTTGTAGTAGCGTGCTGCTTAATTTGGATCAATTTATGAACTGAATCTCATTGAGGTATCTTCTAAATGTTGTTAGTGCTTCAAGTCTAGTTTTTAAATGGGGCAAGTTGTATGATTTTTTGACATTAACAACTCAAGTTATGATTTTTCAAAGAAATGATACTTGCTGAAAACTTCTAGTTTCAAAGGTCCTGGAGCACTACGAATTTCAACTTTCGTTGTTCAAAATTCATGATTTTAAACTCATGACAAATAGCTTTGATTATGATTATATACTTGTGAGATTGATGGATTTTTTTGCTAACAACTTATGCTATATGTTTCTTTCTATGCCTGATGTGAATGATATTATGAGTTTGGTATTTTGAACAAGTGAAAATCTGGATCTTGACAAAAGTTTTGAAACTGTTTGCTAGAAATTGTGTTTGGTTGAGGAAGAGAAAGAAAGGATTTTCTTGACTATTTTCAAAATTTCGTGGTGACTTTGGACAAAATTGTTCTTTATATTGTATAAGACTTTACTTTCACATATATGTGTGAATTGTTGAGCAGAAACCAGTGTTTTAAGTGGAAAGAAACTCACATTTCGAACTAGTTTTGGAACTGAGAGAAGGGATGAAATTTGGTCCATTTTTCTTCAAATCCCTTGGTCATAATCCATCTCTTTTGTTTCGTATACCACTGACAACTATTGATCTAACTTGCATGTGATTTTTTTCTTGTTTCAAAGACGAAAATCTTATGATCTTTTGAACGAGATTTGAAAGTTGGCATGTCTCAAATGTGGTAATTTGAAATTGTGAACTTTTGATATATTTTTTTGGTCTCAGGACTTGAAAGCGGGCAAGAACGTGAGCCCGATACTGAAATGTGAAGTTTTCATCATATGGGTGAGTGTTTCAACTGTATGTTCGGACTATGTGATGTATTTGATTGATTCTGCCATATATCTTGAACTGTAAATGAATAGGTGAGTGTGTACTTTATCGCACTCGACCCAATTTGACTGAGCTCTTGTTATACTATTATAAGTGAAATTTTTTCAAGTGAATTGTTACAAGTGAAATGTTTACAAGTGAACTGATATTCATGTGCATGACTTGAAAGTAACGGCCTGGATCCCAAACCCATCGGCTAGTTAGTCGAATCGAGTCAGCAAGGGTTTGGTCGAAAAGATTGATGAACCATGGGTACTATTTACTATTTATTCCACTATTTAATCCGTTGGATGCATCCTTTGGAATCGGTATACTCGAGTATTACTACCCAGTATTCTATTTTTTTTGTATTTCGGGACCGGTAGGGGGTTGATCGGTGGACCGAGATTGGATTTACGTGGTACTCTATTGGAATTGTTATAATTCCATGGTTGACGGAGTGTCAATAGATCCTGAACAAGCTGCTACAAAACCTGCTCCCAAGAGCGGACTATATTCTTTTACGTGAATGTATTATTTAATGTACATTGTTCAATGAGTTATCTGGATATTAATTGTTTCATGGGAAACGTGATCATGCCAACAAGTGAATGTTATAATGCTTGATTGTATATTATTTTCTTGGAACCTCACTGGACTTCAGGCTCATCCCTTTATTTGTTCTCCTTAACAAGCTATGGGGATGAGAGAGACAAGAATAGTACTAGTTATAATAGAAAATCTTAAACTTGTATTTGGCCGGCATCGTATTATGGTACTAGTTGTTCAAATTCTTATCTTTTGGCTTGTACTTTGATTTATAGCATGTAAATGTTATATTGAAGAATTTTAGTGTTATTGATTTAGTATCCATAGAATAGTGAGTTCGAAAGTTATAGTCCTCATTTTAAATAATTGCCATCCTATTTATACTTAGTGAATTGATTGAACTACCTGTATTTCGACCTGTTTAGTTGTGCACATAAGTATGGATGTTTTGAAAAGTTGGATGGTTTGTAATATTTATTGGGCAGTTTCATTCTTAGTTTGGAGTTAATGTTATCTCTGAAGTTAATGTTACTGAATAAGTCCTGACGAGAGTTGGGCAGACGATTTGCTAACCTCTGAGGTACGCCCTAGGGGAAGGTGGGATTGTCACAATAGGGAAGGCTCTAGATTTGGAACCACTTCAATTACAAAGAGGTGATAAAATTCTCTAGACTTCTCATTTGTTATAATGAATTTTTTGATATGTTAATAAGCATGAAGTTGTTAATCAATCAGATGCCTTTATAAATCAATCAAATGAAGTTGTGGAAACAAATGAAAGATTTTGGCAAGAAATAGACTTTCCAACACAGCAAAACAAGACCACCAATCAAAAATGCTTATTTGCAAAAAGAATGTAAGGCATATGAAAAAATTCATTATGACAACACAGCAAAACAAGACCACTAGCCAAAAATGCATATTAGCAAAAAGAACATAAGTCATATGAAAAAATTCATTATAACAAATGAAAAGTCTATTTCTTGCCAAAATCTTTCATTTGTTTCTACAACTTCATCTGATTGATGTCTTTCTTTTAAATATCAAGCAAGAAACTCATCATATTCATTGCATATGATTATTGGTACATCCACACCTCTTACGTCACTACAAGAAAAAAGGTTACTAGTAACAACATTTTCTAGTGATGACAAAAAGTCATCACAAAATGAAGTTGTTTAGTCACAACATTGAAGGTTGTCACAATTGACTCAAAGCAGCTAAGTTTTCAGTGACGACCCTTAATTGTCGTCACAAAACTACTTCGCGCCATTGGACTTGGAAGGCACAAGTTTTATGATAGTGACAACTTGATAAAAGTTATCAGTAATTCTACCTCTTTCTTTGACAACTTTTCATTGTTGTCACTATTTATATTTATTGACGATCAATATTTCTCAGTAAAACTATAGCGTAGTTAGTGACAACATAGTATCATCACTAACTTGAACATTTCCAATGCAATTATTTAATTGTGAGCCTCAATATTAATTTAATATTTTTTAAATTTGGTGATTTATTAAACTAGCCATAGTTACCCAAATAATAATAGGTTTTTAACTGGAAAAAATTAATGAAAATTTCTAGTTAGAACAACTATATAAACTATTACAAGTTGAGAAAGAGTACATTTACCACTTCTTTGAATTTAGCAAAAAATTTTCATCCATTATAATTTTTAATAAATATGTTAAGAAGCAGTGATTAGAAATACATTAGTAAATTTAAATAAAAATTGAAGCTAAAAATTGACTTGGATTGTCTTGATTGAGTAGTACCAAAAATTTGTTCAAACTAAAAATGAAAAAAAGTGGCGCAGGTACTATCAAAGGAACCACTCTTACTCCCCACAGACGCCTTCAGTACTCTTCACACTCTCAATCCCTCATAGCTAGTTTGGGAGTTTAGGATAGAAAAGAAAAGATGAGAAAGCTTAAATTAGAAATGAACAGCAAAGAAAAGAAGAGAAGAGAAACTCTATTACATTGTTTAGGAGTATTGGAAAGAAAACATCACTAATGTTGGTTTTTTACTGAAATGCCTATCCTTTTTATGTTTTTGAATTATATTTGAATGGCAAATATGATATTTCACTTTTGGTTGTAAGAGTGGTTAAGTTTTCCTTCCATTTTATCCCAATTTTCATCGGAAAAACTGGTGGGTGTTTAAAGAGGAAGAGAATCCTTCTATTTCCATTACTTTCCTTTCCTTTCTTCCGCTTGAAAACTCCCAAACCTATGATTTTCAAATCTTTCTCTTCAGATCCTTTCTTTTCCTTTGTTTTCCTTCTATCTAAACTAGCTATCAGTCAACTCCTTTATTCTCAACCCATTTATTCATTTTCCAAAACCCTAGCAGCAATGGAGGCAGCGACCACTGTCGTCAAAGATGCAGATCTTCATGGAAACCCTGACGAGGAAGACCATCACCCTTGAGATGGAGTCTTATGACACCATCGACAATGTCAAGGCCAAAATCCAGGACAAGGAGGGCATCCCCCTGGACCAGCAGTGCCTCATCTTCGCTGACAGGTAGCTGGAGGACAGCTGCACCCTAGCCAACTACAACATCCAGAAGGAGTCCACCCTTCACCTCATCCTCCGCCTCCGTGGTGGCACTAAGAAGCACAATAAAAAGACCTACACCAAGCCTAAGAAGATCAAGCACAAGAAAAAGAAGGTCAAGCTTGCCGTCTTCCAGTTCTACAAGGTCAACGCACAGGTAGGTCCTCTCATGTCTCTATTTGTTTCCCTAATTTTTTCCCAATTAATTTGCCTAAATTTTTTCCCTAAATATTATTTTGCAAAATTTTTTTGGCGGTTAGTTTGAGTCATGGATTTAATCATCTCCTTCTACAAAATTTTGTAAAATTTGCCCTAATTTTTTTTTGCAAAATTTTTTTGGTGAAGGAATTCAAGGTGGGGGATGAAGTATTCGGAGACATTCACGAGCATGCTTTGTACCCAAAGGGATGTGGGTCACCAGCGGAGTACACTACAGTGGAGGAGAAGGTACTAGCTTCGAAGCTCAAGAATTTGAGTTTTGCCGAGGCAGCTAGCCTTCCTGTTGCCATTGAAATAGCGTACGAGGGACTTGAAAATGCTGGGCTTTCGGCTGGTAAATCACTTCTTATTCTTGGCGGTGTTGGTGGAGTTGGATCTTTTATCATTCAGGTAAAAATTTTGGCCTTTCTTTTTTCTTCGTTCAGCTTTATCATTTTCCTTAAATAATTTTGGATTTCTTCATTGTCTAGGTCTATGCAGCTGCTACTGTCTTTCTTGTACCTTTTTTGGAGAGGAAGGGAAATTTCCTGAGGTGAACTTCAATTTCATTATTTTTGGGTTATTTTCTTGCGTTGCTTAGGTAATTGTTTTAATCACGTAATGCATCAAAATTCTTAAAAACACAATAATTTTACAGAAATTTAAGGAAAGTTTCATGATTTTAAGTATCTTTTACCTTGTTTCGTTTCCAATCTATATGTATGGTAAACCACCCTCATCGAAAGTCATAACAGATTTCCTATTTTGTGTTAAAATATTTGGCTATGGGTTCAACATCAATATTAGTGCTTTTGCATAAGTATACTACAGGTTGTAAACATTTTTTGAACTCTATTTTTAATGTCGAGTTAATATGGAAGGCAGTGTAGTAGAGGTAGGTTTTGCATGTTTCGTTTAACAATTTGTATGCTTTCATGTACTAAGTGATCATCCCGTGCGTGGCAGGTTCATATAGATTTAACAATTAGTTATTAAGATTCATTTATTCGCTTATATAGGTCACGCAAATGCTGCACAACCTGTGTGCTTCCTACCACTAGGGTTATTTTTTGTACTTGTTAATGTGCCAGATTATCACTCTATAGACAAAAGCTTAGCTAAAAGGACATTACAAATGTAACTAATAAAGGCTTCAATGCAAAAAAAGGGCTCATAATTTCTTCATGTTATGTCTATTGATAATCAAACAATTATAGCTCTTTGATATACAAAAGATTGGTTTGCTGTTGGTTTTTTTTCCAAAACATTGATATGTTTGGAAATGATTAGTGTAGACACCAAAATTTTGCATTGGCCTAACTTTCGATAATAAGAGAACCCTTTCTTTTTTTTTTACTAGTCATTGATATATATTTTTATTGTCTCTTTGCTATAAGTTTTTAGTATTTCATTTTGATGGATGAACTGTGAGATCCCGAATTTTTTTTTTATTTTCCAGGCATTTATTTTATTCCTCTGCACACATTTTCCTTATTTTCTTCAGTATATTAATTTTCTAAGAATTTTTATGAGAAAATATGATTTTTCAATCATTTTTCCAAAATCAGTCATTTCCAGTGTTAACGGTGGTATACAGTGGATGTGGGACCCACTAGTGATTTAAGTGTGATGAGTGTGGACAATTAAGTGAAATTTTGCATACAAGGATTATATTACTGGGTATTAGAAGTTAATTGGAAGTTAGCTAGATTGATTAGTATTGGAAGATAAAAGAATGAGATAACCATTGGAGGAGCGAGGTGTCGCGACACGATTGGATGTTGGACTTTGACTAGAGCTACCTTACTTTACTAAATCAAATTTTGACCAATTGTTCCATTTTCTAGCTTCTTGGCCGGCCATAGAGAGGAGAGAAACCAAGGGAGAAAACTTCTTCTTCTACTCCATTTCTTGCTTAATCTTGTGTTTCAACCACAACAACTCTAAATTTCTCCATCAAAGTGACTTGTTGAGGTAGCCTAAGGTTATTGGTGGAGCCATTGGTGAAGGAAAAACACTAGCTACCTTATTTCTTGTGATTTGTAAGGTGAGTTGCCAAGAAATCCCCTCTTTGTAGATAATAATGTTAAATTAATGGGTTTTGCAGGTTAGATATGTTATATTGTGGAATATTTCATGAGTTATGGTTGAGTTTGACCAATTTTCATATTTATTAGTGATTTTTCTGTTTTATATGGTATATTATGGTTAGCTATGGAATGATGGTCTTATATTGGTCTAATTGAGGTTATCTTGGGCTAAATGTGGGTTGTTGCGGAAAATTTCAGCTTTTAGAGGAAAATTTCAGTTTTAGGGTTTTAGATAATTGGGTTTTTCTAAGGTTGGCTCAAGAGCTTGTAATTAGTTGAGATTTAAGGGTATTGTGACCCTAATGAGGTGGATTGAATAGCCTATAAATTGTATTTGCACTTGTGATAGTTTGGGTGATGAATGTTAGGTTGGAAATGAGTAATTTTAAGGGAAATGCTATCCAAATGATAAGGAATTTGAGTAACCTTGAGTTGAGAGGGGTGTGAGTAGAAATGGAAGGATTTTGGGGTTATTCGTGCTCCACACCATCGTGACCCCATTTCACTTTTGGTATATTATACTAGTAGCTCATTTGTAATGATTTGACTCGTGGTCGAGTCTCAATTGTGATTTTCTTGCTTGTTATAGGTCGTGCCGGTGATCCGGAGCTTACGCCTGAGACGAACTTGCGAATTTGCTTATTTACTTCGGTGAGTGTACCATTATATGATCTAATGCTTAAATGATTGTTTATACTTGCTATGTGAAATTGAATGGTTTGAATGAGACAAGAGTGTACTTTATCGCTCTCGATCTCTTATCGGTACTACTGTTACTGTTTAACTGTGAAATTGTGTATGTGCATGATTTGACATGCTTTGGGGCTATGCCCGATGACTTAACTATGATATCTAAGTTCATACCCCATTGGTCGTTATTCGAGTCAAGCCGGCAAGGGCCTGGGCGATTCAATAACCAACCTTGGGTTCACTGTTAGTCGAGTGGAGTGTTATCTCCTCGACCCTGTGGTATACTCGAGTATTGCCCTATTCATTCTGTGCGGTGTTCGGGCCCGGTAAGGGGGACGATTGGTGGAAGGAATGTGGAGTAAAGTGGAATCTACGGTCTTGTTCTTTTCAAAGATTGACGGAGTGTCAACGATATGAGATCAAGTGTGCCAAGTGGAATGTGGCTCTTGAGAGCTGACCGTATCCTTTTATTCTTGGATATTGTGAAAAAATCTCTCATATGTTCCTTGATTGAGCATGATTACTTTTGTGTGTCTTGTCGGTACCTCACGAGCGTAAGCTCACCCTCGTTACTTTTGTCTTCCTTACAGGATCAACTTTTGGAACAATGTTTTGATGCGAGTTGAGCTAGTTAGGCATTCTTTTGTTTGTATAGCTCCTCGATTATGAGAATCCCTAAATGTATTTGGATTCCATAATCCCTTTTGAGTTGTAAAACTTGGAATTTAAGGATTTATGAAAGTGTTTTCTCATTTCTATATGTTATATATTGCTTTGGTATGTACTTGTTATGTTGGTGAATACATGTTGCTTGTGTTTAGTTTGGACTTGTGCGAGTACGGGAATTGAACGAGGAAAGAAAAGATTTTGGCGAGGTTACTGTTCACCAAATCCGGCCAAGAATCCGGCCAATTTCTGGCCGGATACGCAGGGGAGTTTGAAAAAAAAATTGGTTTGGCCACTGGCCAGTATCCGGCCAGAGGAATCCGGCCGGATAGTGACGTGGCAGTCACTGTTCATCCGCGGCTCGTTTTTGTTTTCGATTTTTGCGACCAACGGAGCGTTCGAGCGCTATAATATCATTCGAAACGTGTATTTTGAGTGTGATTAGTTTTGTAGTCCTGGCGAGAGTTGGACAGGCAGTCCGCTAACCCCTTTGGTTCGCCTTAGGGGAAGGTGGGGCTGTCACATGAACTTTTTTTTAAACTGTAAAAGGATTGGAAATGATTTAGATAGGTTGTCTTCAATTGAGTCAAAAAGTGCATTGGTTGGGAATGAACCAAAAAATGAAGGGTTATTGTCTGCTACATCCTCCTCACATAGCAAGCTGCTGAGGGTTCGAACTAATACTACTAAGCTTTTTTTCTTGCAAAACCTTTTCTTTAAGCTAACAGTATTGATTTTAGTTGTACTATATGTTTCAAATTGTAATGCAAAAATACATAAGGAGCTATCCAAATGAGTAAAAGCCTTTTTAATGATAGCCTCTGGATGTATCACTCTCTGTATCTGATCAATTCGTCTATCAATAGATAGCCTTCTATTTTGCCACCATTCATGTGTTGTTGCACATTTTGCCACCATTAATCATTTGTTTTGTTTTAGACATAATTTACTCTCTTCATTTATTTTTAGAACTGGTGAATTTGGGCTGCTTTTCATTTTGAGTTTGAATGAGAAACTTTGTTTTCTTACTTGTCTAAGTTACTTTAAGTTCCAGAAATGAGTGTGAGAATTACATACTTGTTATCATGTCTCTTCAGTATAATCCAAAGTTCTATGTTTTGTCAAGTATGTTAGCCACTAGATTTTTTTTTCAGATTCAATATTAAATGTATGTCTCAAAGATAGGTTACTTAGATATTCCTATCAATTGACTTTCTTCTTGATTCATGTGCATGTTAGATTGAGCAGGCTTCTGATCTAACGCGATGCTTTGAAAACTAGCCTTCAAATCAGTGAACCTAAAATAACTACTATTTTTAACTTTAAACTTTCATTTACTTTAGTGCAAATCTGTCAAGTCTATCTTTTTCCTATTAATAATGGTTCGTTTGTGATTTGTTGTTCTGGAATTAGCAAGCTTTAAATATTTTGCAAGAGTTGATCAACATTCATAATGATGCAAAAGTCATATAAGCAATCCAAGATCAGGTTTAAGGCTATCTTTATTGAGCAAACAGTAGTAAAATCCATTTGTTTATTTTTCCCTAAATTTCCAATACTTTATGTGAGTACTTGCAAAATTTTTCATATTTTCTTAAAATTCCCTTTTATTTACTTTATAATTTTTTTACTACTAAATTACTCCCTCAATAGTTGTAATAAATAATAGAATTAAGAGCTTTACCTTTACTTTTATAGTTAGGTTAAATTAGGGTTTTTGCGTATTTTGGTAGTGTGATTAATTGGTGAAGTGTGTGTACTAAATTTGGTGGATAAGAATGAGTATTAGATAAGAGGAAGTGTATGATTAGAATTGCTATTAATAAATTAGTGAATCATAAGTTAAAACACAAGTACGAGAGAGTTAAGGAAAATAGGCTTGAATCGACGTGCATCGTTTGTTACCGATCGAGTACACCACTTGACCACTTTCTTGCCCTAAACCTCTTGTTTTTATTTGAGCTAATCAGCCCTTAGTTACCCTTAAAGCAGCCGAAATTCTTGACTAAAGAGGGGAGAAAAGAAAAAAAATAAGAAGCCATCTTGTGGTGCCAAGTGTTGGCAATCTAAAGGTGTTTGACCAAGCCAATTTCTTTCCTTCTTATCTTTCATTTTGGCGCAATTTCCTTCATTCTTTCGTCATGTTGGCCGAGAGCAAGGAGTGTGACGACCCCACCTCCCCTTAGGGCGTACCCTAGGATTTAGCGGACCGCCTGCCTAATTCTCGCCAGGACTCACTCACTATTTCGGATAATATAATTCACAACTTCAAACGTAAAAAAAACAACAGTTTTCAAGTTTGAAACGTACAAATACATTCATTTCGGTCTCAAACTTCCATACAATCCTAAATACATCAAAAGATGGGAGTTCTAAATACATTCAACCCAAATCGAGCAACTAGTGTGTGTACTATTATGAAATTTTCAAAAACTAGACTACGCTAGCCTGTACAAGTCACACGCCTCGTTCGTACCCCCTGTAAGGAAAATAAAACTAATAGAGTGAGCTAAAACTCAATGAGGTTCCAAATAGCAAGTTGACCAATAATTACAAGTGACAATATCATAATAGTAAAGTAGCGAGCATTAACAAATCAAGAAAATGAGCAATAACACTTCGGATGACCAAACATTAAATATTCAACATTTCATGTTAAAGGATACAGTTGCTCTTGTAAACTAGCTCCACCATAACTTGATTGCGTAGTAGTTGACACTCCGTCAACTTTCAAGTAAGGTAACTAGTCCAGTAGTACACCACTTAACTCCAATCTCCGTCCACCAACCAAACCCCTTACCGGGCCCGAACTCTAAGAAAAATACTGGAGGTAATACTCGAGTGTACCGATTAGTCGAGAAGATAATACTCCACTCGACAAAATTAAAGACCCAGGGTTCGTTATCGAATCGACCAACCCCTTGCCGGCTCGACTCGATTAACTAGCCACAGGGTTTCTAGAATTCCAGACAAGATACGAATCATATGCACGTACATCAATTCACTTTCAATCAACGAACAAGAATACAACACATTAGGGCAAGGGCGATAAAGTACACCCTTGCCCGATCTAACCAATCACATATCATTCAATCACATTGGTCAAGTATTGAAAACAAGTGTCAAGTTCAATCAGGTATTTGGAAGCACTCACCAAAGATTTAATGCTTCTTCAGATCACGTTCAGGTATTACTCCTGGTTTGGAGTCCAAATCTGCGATAAAACATCGTTTAAGAGTTTTGAAATCAACTAAGGTTCAAAACTTAAACGTTTCGTTTAACGAAAATCAAGTAATTGAAGCTCATTTGGGTAATATTCATATTACTTATCATATCCTAGAAAACTCATGCTCGCTCTTTTAGTTGTGGTAATAATGTGAGTAAAACTTTGGAATTTCCATTTGAGTCGAAAAGACGAGAATAACGTATTTTTATTGGTCGTTACTTTCATTTTTTCCAAGGGTACGAGTTTCAGCCAAATTCTAGCTTATATATCTCTACGAAAGTAGACACGAATACCCTAGACAAATCAAGTTCAATTTGTTCTCAAATCTTCGCCCAAGTCGTGAGTACACACGCCTAACTCTCGAGTGAAAATTTGGGCAGCATGCCCTTCGTATTTAGCTATTTTCCAACCATTTATGGCTTTATTATTTTCCTCAATTCAGCCCAACTTCACACATAAACAATCTTAATGCAATAGCCCTTCAATTAAACTCAAAGTCATCCAATTATAACACAAGTCTAGCAATGCAACCAGAAACCAATTTTAAAGACAAAGGCTAAACAACAGGTTTGACGTCTCTTGGCGTTTCGATCACAACTGAAACTATGCTTATCGGATTGGGGTAACTTTATGCTGTTTCAAAACTAAGACAGAGAACTACATTTCCTATGAAGGCATCAACATCATGATTTTCATCATCAATTTTCGAATCTTAGAGAAAACAGAAAGCTGCCTGTGAAATAGGGATTTTGGCAGTCAGGGGTATTTTAGTCATTTCACACTCTACAGTACTCTGATTGAGCTGAAATTTTACAGACAATAGATAACTCCATTCCTTACAACTTTCATGTTTTGATCTAGTCCAGATTTGGCCTCTAACATGGACAAACATGTAGGTCAGTAACAGGGCAGATTCATCACTAATGCTGGAAATTTGATGATTCAATGCTTAAAAATAACATTCATGTCTTGAATCACTACTCCAAGTCCCTATCCAAACTCATCAACATCATATACTATATGAAGAAAAATATACACAATTGAAAATCTCAAACCCTAGCTCAACATTTCACCATATCATTCAAAACTAACTAATTAGCCGTCATAAGCCAAGAACATAAGTTTTTATCCAAATTTTAACAAGATTAAGTACAAGAAAAGGAAAGGAAACCATGATACCTTACAAAGGCTGCTTGTAGGTGAATAACCACACCTCTTTCTTCCAAACTTTTACCACACAAAACTTCCTAAATTCCCAAGTGAAAGTTTAATCGGTTTAGATTTTGGATTCAACTCAAACAAGGCCAAAAATCAAGATTGGAATGGAGTGTTTCTTCTCTCTTTTCTCTCCTTAAATCTCGGCCACCATGGAGAATAATGAGGAAGAAATGAAACTCAAGGAAAGATAAGAAGATAGGAATTGGTTTGGTCAAAATTAGGTACATACCGCCAAGTGTCGCCGTAGGATCAAATCTCCTATTTTTTCTTCTTTTCCTCTTTCTTTTGTGGTCAACATTTTTGGCTGACTTTGAGGGATATTTTGGGGTGATTTTGCTGAAATAAAAGTGAGAAGATTAAGGTAATAAAGTAGTGTTCAAATGATGCACTCACTCGGTAACAAATGATACATGTCGATTCACACCGTTTTCCTTAACTCGCACATACTAGGGTTTTCACTTATAATTCACTAATTTATTATTATTACTTCTAATCACACACTTCCCTTTTATCTAAAGCTCACTCTTAACCACCAAATTTAGTACATCCTTCTTACCAATTAATCATACTATTAAAAGATGCAAAAACCCTAGTTTACCCTAACTATAAAAGTAAAGGAAAAACTCTTAATTCTATTATTTGTTCCAACCATTGGAGAAGTAAATGAATAGTAACTCTATCGTAAAGTAATAGATTCCAAATAAAAGGAAATTTTAAGAAAATATGAGGGATTTTACAAGTCCTCACACTCTCTCCCCTTTAAGAGAATTTCGACCTCGAAATTCATACCTTTAGTCGTAAACAGCTCAGGATACTTCTCTTACATGTCTTTTTCCAACTCCCAAGTTGTTTCCTCCACCTCATGGTGTCTCCATAGAACCTTAACCAGTGAAATTTGTTTATTTCTCAAGTCCTTCACCTTCCTATCCAGTACTCGAATGGGTCGTTCGTCATAGGCTAAAGACTCGTCTAGTTTAATATCTTCTGATGGCAAAATGTGAGTCGGATCCGGATGATATTTTTTAAGCAAAGAAACATTAAAAAAATCATGGATCTGAAACAAACTAGCTGGTAATTCTAGTCGATATACCACTTTTCCTATCCGTTGGAATATATTAAAAGGTCCTATGTATCGTGGTTGCAACTTCTTCCCCTTTCCTGCTTTAATCTTTCCTTTCAATGGAATAACTCTAAGAAACACTTTATCTCCTATCTTAAACTCCAAATCCTTCCTCCGATGATCGGCAAAACTCTTTTGTCGGTCGTTGGGCCGTTTGAAGCCTCTGACAAATGACTTTTACCCTTTCGTAGGCTTCCTCAACCCATAGTATTGTGGCTGGATTTATAATCTTCCTCTCTCCAATTTCATCCCAATGGAGTGGTGATCGACATTTTTGTCCATAAAGTACTTTATATGGGGCCATTTGAATAGAAGAGTGATAACTGTTATTATACGCGAACTCAACTAGGGTTAGATATTGGCTCTAACTCCCTCCAAAGTCTATTATACAGGCTCCCAGCATATCCTCAAGAGTTTGAATGGTGCTCTCAGATTGTCCATCGGTTTGAGGATGATACACTATACTATAGCTCAACTTAGTTCCTAGAGTCTCTTGCAGCTTCTGTCAGAATCGAGATACAAACTTAGGGTCTCTGTCTGATACTATACTTACTGGTACCCCGTGTAATCTCACAACTTCATCCATATAGAGTTTGACAAGTTTCTCTAAGGAATATTTCATATTAACTGGCAGAAAATGTGCAGTTTTAGTTAGTCGGTCCACTATCACCCAAATCGCATCATGACCTTTTTGAATTCGGAGCAACCCTGATACAAAATTCATCGTTATATGCTTCCATTTTCATTCAGATATCTCTAAAAGCTGTAACAGATTCGAGTGTTTTTTATGCTCAACTTTTATTTGTTGACACGTAAGGCACCTTTGCACAAATTGGGCAATCTCCGCCTTCATATTATCCCACCAATACAGACTTTTGAGATTTTGGTACATCTTGCCACTATTTGGATGCACCGTATAGCTAGAACGGTGAGATTCCTCCAAAATCTCCTTCCTCAGTTCTTCATCCTTAGGTACAACGACGTGATTTCGAAACCTTAGAATCCCATCAGGATCTAGGTTAAAATCAAGCAATTCTTCTTTTTTCACTCTTTCCACCCACTTTTGTACCATTGGTTCTTTTATTTGGCTTTCTTTAATCCGATCCAACAGTGTTGACTTCACCTCTATATGTCCAAAAATAACTTTCCGTGGCTCCAGTCAAGGGTTCCATTCACATACGTTTTCTAACAAGTTCCATTCTTTCACCATTAAATCTGCTAGTCGAGCTTTCTGACTTAAGGCATCTACTACAATGTTGGTCTTTCCTGGATGGTAATTAATGGTATAATCATAGTCTTCTAAAAACTCCACCACCGACGTTGTCTCAAATTTAGCTCCTTCTGAGAAAATAAGTACTTAAGCCTCTTATGGTCTGTATATACCTCAAATGTCACCCCGTATAAATAATGCCGCCATTTCTTCAAAGCAAACACAACTGCTGTAAGTTCTAAATTATGGGTTAGATAGTTTTGCTCATGAGACTTTAACTTCCGAGATGCATTGGCAATTACATTCCTATTTTACATTAAAATACACCCTAACCCTTCACTCGAAACATCGATATAAACCGTATAGCTATCCTTCCCATTTGGCAAAGCTAACACTAGAGCCATGGTCAATTGTTTCTTAAATTCTTGGAAACTATTTTCACACTTAACATCCCAAATGTATTTTTCTTGTTTCTCTGTCAAGTTCGTTAGGGGTCCCGCAATTCTTGAGAAATTCTTTATAAACCGGCGGTAGTACCTCGCTAGCCCCAAAAAGTTTCGAACTTCCGTAGGATTCTCCGACCGTTTCCATTTGGCAACAGCTTCCACTTTAGTTGGGTCTACAATAAGTCCATCTTTTGAAATTATATGGCCTAGGAATGCCACTTTCTCTAGCCAAAATTCACACTTGCTGAACTTGGCGAACAACTGGTGCTCTCTTAGGGTTTGCAATACTATTCTTAAGTGTTGTTCATGCTCCTCCCTTGTTTTAGAGTACACCAGGATATCATCAATAAACACCACCACGAACCTATCCAAATAGGGTTTAAATAGTCGATGCATTAAATCCATGATGCCGCTAAGGCATTGGTTAAGCCAAAAGGCATTACCGCAAACTCGAAATGCCTATATCGAGTGTTAAAGGTAGTTTTTGGCACATCCTCCTTTCTAATTCTCAATTGTTAATATCCTTGTCAGAGATCCATCTTAGAAAACACCACAACCCCTTGTAATTGATCAAACAACTCATCAATGTGGGGCAAAAGATATTTGTTCTTAATGGTTACTGCATTCAACCCTCGATAATCAATGCATAACCTTAAACTCCCGTCCTTTTTTTGACAAATAGCACTGGAGCGCCCCAAGGTGACTCGCTCTCATGTATGAATCCCCGTTCTAATAAATCTTGCAATTAAAATTTTAACTCCTTAAGTTCAGCGGGCGCCATTCGATAAGGAATTTTTGAGATGGGAGTAGTTCCAGGTGCTAAATCAATTTTAAACTCAATCTTTCTTTCGGGTGGTAAGGACACTAACTCATCTGAGAACACATCTGGATACTTATTTATCACCGGCATCTTTTCTAATTTACCCTTTTCTCTTGGGGTGTTTACTAGAAATGCTTGATACCCCCGTGCCCCATTACTTAATAATTTCCTGGCCCTAATTCTCGAAATAAGCACTTTCTAGCCTTTCTCCAACAATTATCCTCGGTATGGTTAGATGTTCTACAGTACCCACACGATGCTTGGGGGGCGGATGTCTGATCTCCCTGCGAGACACCTTTCCCCTTCTCCCTTCCACCTAAGGCTCTTCTCGGAGTACCTCCCCTAGATATACCCGTAAACCTTCCACCTCCAACTCCTCGACCAGCTTTAGGAGGTGGTATGTTCCGACCACTCTGTCCTGCCCTTGATTTCCACCAGGCGCCCCTCTCCGTTTTGCATGGAAAATCCTTACTTGTGCCCTGGTAATTTCTATTCTCTGGACCTTCTCCAAAACCTCCATAAAAGTGTTAATCTGGGTCACCACCAAAGCCTTCTGTATCTCTACATTGAATCCCTGCACAAACCTCCTTACCCTCTTTTGCTTCGTAGCTATCAACTCGGGAGCAAATTTGGATAGTTTCGTAAATTGAGTCTCATACTCAGCTACACTTAGGGTTCCCTGGCGAAACATAATAAAATCATCTTCCCGCTTCTCCTGGACTATCGGTGAGAGATATTTCTCATTAAACTCCCGCACGAAATTCAACCAAGTCGATGCAGTTCCTTCTCTCTCCTACTTAGTTTTAACTACATTCCACCAGACCCTGGCCGGTCTTTCAAATTGAAAAATAGCAAAATGCACTTGCCTCTTCTCCGCATAGTTTAAAGCAGCGAATATATTGATTATTGTTTCTAACCATCTCTCAACTATCTCAGGGTCCGACCTTCCCAGGAATTTAGGTGGAAAAAACTTTTGAAATCTCTCTAAGGCCCTATCTTGCCCCATTTCAGGATCCCTGGGTTGATTAACAGGGTTTAACCCTGCTGCTCTACCAATCGAGTAAGAATATCAGTCATCTGTTGAATCACCATTACCATCGGATCCCCTCTTCCGCTTGAGGTCCAGGTTGCGGCTCAACTGTTTCACCTCTTTCCTCTCTCAGTTCTTGCACCAGTTCTTGTGCCTGTCTACCCCCACGGCCACGGCTAGGACAGCGCCCTCGAGTAGCTCCCCGATCCTGACTTCTTCTACCTTCCATGCTTCTTGACTAATCAACTATAGAAATATAAACAAAATACAGTACAACTCAACTAAAACATTTCCAAATCATAAAGTAGAGGCAATAACACACATTGCAAATAAACATGTCCTTTATACACATAACTAACGAGTTAGAAAGTACTATACAAGTCAAGGGACATAAAACAAAAGCAAACCCTATATACATCCACCTTAATACGTCAAATTCAAAAACAAAAGGGGACGTTGTGACGCCCCGAAAAGTATGAGTGTGAGAACCCGAAAATTTTCTAATTTTCTAGGGTTTATTTTATTTAATCGCCCGCCTTTTCTACATTTTCTTTATTAGAAAAATTCCCCAAATAAAGTTTATGAGCAAAGATAGTTTGAAAATGATTTTTCTAGTATCAGTTAGTTTTTGAGAAATTAAGAGCGTATTTTGAACGTGGGACCCGCAAGTGCGGTAAACGCAATATATTTTTGACAACTTGTTGGAAAGTGATATTATTTTACAAGGTGTTAAGATATTTGTATTGGAGAGACAAAAAGATAAGTTTTGAACCAAAAGGTGACAAGTGTCACCTTGTGATTTAATCTTGGACTTTGACCATTTGACTTTACCTTTACCTTTACCAAATAAATACAAAAAAAATTGATCAAAATAAGCTTCATTTTGCAAGCTTCTTGGCCGAATGTTCTTGCTCAAGAAAGAAAGAAAAGCTCTCAATTTCTTCCTTCTATTTCTTGCTCAATCTTCAAATCCAACCAATAAAACTCCAAATCATTCCATAAAATCTCTTTGCTAAGTGGTCTTGAGGTGTTTTATGGAGTTGTTTGGAAAGCTAAGGTGATTTGTTGCTCTATCTCTTGTATGGCTAAGGTGAGTTGTGAAGAACCACTCTCCTCCCTTAATTGATGTTCAATTCATGATTGGTGGTGGTATAAGATGCACTTTTATGGATTATTTCTTGATTTGTGGTTGAAGTGATGAAGTTTTATTATTTTTGGGGATTTTCTGTTTTAATATAAGCATGATTGTGTGGCTATCTATGATGATTGGAAATGGTATATAATGACTCTATAAGGTGGAAAAAGTGGATTATTGCAAGCAATTTCTGTTTTGGAAGAAATTTTGGAAAGTTAGGGTTTATGATTGTGCATTCTGCCTGAATTTTTATCTCCTATATAGAGGCCGAATTGGCCTTGACTTAAAACATGAAAGTTGTATAGAATGACATTTTAGAGGTGCTTAAAAAATTTCAGCTCAATCGGAGCAGCGTAGCTTGTGAAAAGACGGAATTACCCTTGCTGTCTTGGTTTTACCCGAATTTGGGAATCGCTTCTGTAATTGGTTATTTTGGTTAGGAATGCTTCCAAATTGGTTGTTGAGGCCTTCTGATGAAATGTAGCCCTGTTTCTTAGATTTCAGTTGGTTTTGGAATTTCTGGATTTGGACTTGGATAGTCTGCTTTATGATGTTTCCGCTAGAATGCGTTATGTGAATCTGTTTTTGTGATTCTGGTATGGTATCTTGCATTTTTGACCTGGTTACCCTCGAAACTGGGTTGAGTGACCTTCTGTAATGTTGTAGCCCTGTCTTTTATCTTCGAAACGGTGGGTCTTACACCTTCATCCGACAATCGTAACGCCTTTGGTACCATTACCGCAAAATGACGTCAAAACTATTTTTCTGGTTTTGAGCTTAACTTTCATTTCCGGACTTTTCCCTAGCTTGACTTGTACTAGTACTACTTGGAGCTTGCTGAATGACTATTGGATGAACTTGTTGTTGTGTGTGTACCTTTGGGACTGGCTGAGGAAATAATGAAGCCATGATGGCTGGAAAAGTAAGCAAATTTAGGGGAAGTGCTGTCCGAACTTTTAAAGGACTTGTTTGCATTGAGTTTGTGATCTAAGACTTGGATTTGAGCAAGGCAATGATATATGATGGATGGTTTCTGAGCCATGGAGGTGAGTGACCTCAAACTATTTCGAAAGTTATTTATGAACCGTTCCTGCATTATTTACTTTTGAACTGTTTTCTTGCATTATTTACTTCTAAACTGTTTCCAAAGTTACTTTTGAACTGTTTTCTTGCATATCATGCGTGCTTGCATATGAGTGTTCCTTGTTGCTGTCTTCCTTGATTTATTGGCTTGTTATTATTGATTGATAATGTGTTAAGTGCTTTCAATGATTGTTAAAACGAGTTTTCTAGGCGAGTGTGTACTTTATCGCACTCGACCTAAATAAATATGAAATTTTCAATGATTAATGATTAAATGCTAGTTGCGCATGAATGTAAGCCGTTTGGCTGAACTGGCCACTGCCCTTCGTTACCGATCGACTCGAGCCAGAAGCGGACTCGGTCGGGCGATATGGTGACCCTGGGTGAATTTGGTATACTCGAGTATTACCTTGTAGTCCGGCTACGTCCGGATGGGTGGAGTCCGGCCAACGTCCGGAAAAAAAAAAAGGATCGAACGAACAAACAAATAGCTCCATGTGGGCTCGTATCCTTTTAATGAATGTTACTATCGCTTTCCATTGTACATGTTTCTTGAATTATTGATACTCCATATTTAATGTCTTGTAAATGTTGAAATTGTTTTTGGACTTATCATTTGATTTATGACATCATTGAAATGAACTATTGTGAAACCGATTTGATTACTGATTTTAATGGTTACTCGCTGAGCTTCTAGCTCACCCAAAAAATATTTTATTCCCCTCCACAGGACTCAAAGCGAAGGAAGGACTTGTTGTGCTTATTCACATGACTGGATGGCATATATCTTGTATAATTTGGATTTGGAATCATTTTATGTATAGTTGAGAATCGTTTCCGCTTCGCTTATGACATGTAATTATTGGAGACTTGGATGTATGTTTGTGGACCATGTGATGTATATTTGAGGTTTATTCTTGTAATTCATTTGAGGACTGTAGTGAACGACTGAGTCCCGGCGAGAGCTGGGCAGGCGACCCGCCGAACCCTCTGGTTCGCCTTAGGGGGAGGTGGGGTCGTCACAGACGTGTCATTCCACTATATCCCTAACTACCTTACAAAATTCCTCAAAAACCCTAAACTAAGGGTCTAGCTAGATTCCGACCCAACCGACTCTGCAGGTGCAACCGACTCCTCCTCCGGATTCTCCTCAGGATCCTCCTCAAGATCACTAGGGACCGCATGCCCTTGACCTTCCTCGGCCAAGTCCTGCGCCATATCCTCTACTAGGGCCCCGCATTCAATCAAAATACGATCGGTCCGGTCTCCCACGTCTCTAACTACCTGAACAAAGCGACCATTAGCCGCCTGAGCCTGCTCTCTGAAGGTATTAGTCCGTTCCTGCTCCTTAAGAACTGAAGTCTCAAGCTCTCAGATCCTAACCCCCTGTACTCGGATGACTGCCTGCAGACGCTCTATCTCCATCTGACACTTACGATTGACGCTACCCAATCGTCTCCTCTCGTCGGCAATCGCGAGTACGACCCTATCGGGATAGGAATAGGTCCTCCAGCAGTCGCAGTATCGAATCTTATGTGCTGGAGACCACCGACATACAGGCCCACCGAGACTCTCTTGGTAGGTAAGTACGCGACAAATAAGCCCTGCCCGGTAGGTACGAGTTGAGATGGCCCGGCACCCTCACACGCATCTTTACCCTCTACAACCTACATTACAGGTAACATCGCAAGAATGAACAAGTTAGACAAATAAATCGAGGCTAAACACCTATTCTCGAGTGTAAAACCCTTGACTATCATAACCAACTTATATCAGGTATAAATCACTCAATCTACCCAAATCAATTCAACCTAGGTTCTGATACCACCTGTGACGACCCTACCTCCCCCTAGGGTGTACCCCAGGGTTTAGCGGACCGTCTTTTCAACTCTCGCCAGGACTCACTCACTATTTTGGATAATATAATTCACAACTTCAAACGTAAAGAAAACAACAATTTTCAAGTTTGAAACGTACAAATACATTCATTTTTGTCTCAAATTTCCATACAATCCCAAATCTTGATGTATTTGGGATTGTATGGAAGTTATAAATACATTCAACCCAAATCGAGCGATTAGTGCGTGTACTATTACAAAATTTTTAAAAACTAGACTACGCTAACCTGTACAAGTCTCACGCCTTCACTCGTACCCCCTGTAAGGAAAACAAAACTAATAGAGTAAGTTAAAACTCAGTGAGGTTGATAGGTTACGATTTATTCAATTATTTTATTATTAATTTCTCCTATTATCTAACCCGATGTGGATTAATTATTAGATTCTACTCACTTTTCATAATTTACATTTATTTCAGAGAGTAGATCAAAAATACCATAACAAGAGCCAATTTGATGATTTTCAAAAAAGAGCTCAAAGGGCAGGCATCCAAGGGTATTTTTGGAATATCAAGGCGTGACTTTTTTTGGTAATTTGCAAAAGATAGCACAAAAGGAGGAAAGGAACGAAGGGCTGGGGGGTCGTCCTCTCCGCAAGGGGGGCCGCTGCACAGGAGCCAAGCATTAGAGTAGCTTTGACTTTTCCTTTCTTAGCTTTTTAGTAGTAGTTCTCTCGTTAGTGATGACAAGGAAAAACAATGGCCTGCCTTTAGCTTTCTTTGACTTTTTCCTTTCGTCTTTTGTGGTTGCCCCCTGCGCATGCCAGGAGCTTTTCACTAATTAAACGAATTGAGTTTTTCCTAGTTTCGAAGAACAATGGCCGCAGTTATTCCTCAATTTCCTGTGGATCTTGTTCATCAAATATGAACTAATTTCCTCACTCTAATCAAGGAATAACGGATGCTTTGGATCACCTAAAATTGTGAGATCGATTTACTTTTATCTTTTCCTTTTATTTATTGGTATTCGCAGATTCCTTGATTGCAGTACTTATGATTATATAATTAATTGATTGTGTTGGATCCGGATAATTAGTTAATTTGGTAATCTATTGTCAATTAGGGCATTTAAATCCGTAATTGTTTAATTGCCTTGAATTAGTGACAACTGGCACGATTGAATTTGTGTCAGTAAGATATGCGGACTAATCTGAAATAACCCTGGTAGTGCGTTATTTGGCTAGAATAGGGCTTCTCTAATACGTAAGGCAATTGGGGAATTAAATCTTACGGGCGTACCTAAGATTATTTCTCAATTAGAATAGTGATTAATGGGCGTACCTTAATCACCGACACAGTAAGGAAGGGTTGACTGTCATCGCTTGTTTGGCAGTTATAACCGATTTATTAGTCAATAATTGGAATTGACTTTGCATCGATGATCAATTAGGTGAACCATTGCTAAAGTTATTTCATGGCTAGAACCTTAGTTATCATTCATTTGAGTTTAGTAAATTATTATTTAATTTTTAGTAGTTCCTTGGATTTTATTTGCATTTATTTGATTGTCACTCTCTTCACAAAAACACCCCCTAGTTACTGTGAATTTGAAAAGAAACAATTACTTCCAGTCCCTGTGGATTCGACCCTGTTCACCACTATCTACAGAAATTACTTTTAGTTTGAACAGGTTTTTATTATTGCATAGGCTGACAATCTTTCAAGTTTTGGCGCCGTTGCCGGGGACTAGTGCCAGATTAATTTGTTTATTTTTGAATTCATCTTGTTTTCATTTTTTATTTATTTTTCTCTTATTTGTTTTAATCTAGTTTATGGCTGCTAACATTCCGTATTTTGATGATAGACTGGACTTTATTCTTGAATGGGGTTATGAGACTCGTGTTTTTCCTAAGATCAATTGGCTGTTGCAAATTGTGGGACTTATTTTGTCTCAAATTATTCAACCGACATATGCCCCGTATTTCAAGATAACCTAAGTGCTCCAATTGATACTTTTAGAGATTTTTCACCTCGACTTCAAACGTGGTACGACCCCTACTTAAGTAGGTATGATCAAGAATGGTGGGATAACACCAATTTTAATTGTGCGACCGGGCTAATGGATTTTCAACAGCAAGAATCTCAACAACCACCATGCATGTCAGGTATGTCTCTTGAAGAAATGATTGAATTACTAGCTGCTAATACATATCGATTTCAGCAGGAGATGCAAGGGATGGTGGATCAAATGCATCAATTGACATCCAGGATAATGCGATTAGTTTCTCACCTTGAAGAATTGCCCTCACAGACCAACATCAACCTTGAGGAAGATGAGAGTGCAATTATCCCGCCAAATGACATGGAACTGCAAAAGTTTCAAGAAAACGGATCTAAAGATGCAGTTGAAAAGGAAACTGAAGTGCAAGAAATGAGACCCCAGTATCAACTCATCCAAGTAAATGAATCCAGTAAACAATCTTCAAATGCGGTGACATCTCATCCATTCCTTTATCAATATTTTCCTAACTCTTATTCTTCAATTCCTGTTAATGAAATTGATTCTATTATACCAGAAAATTTTGAATTTCATGACAGGAATAAAATAAGAGTGGCGATGGCAAGATATCTTGAACCAATAAATGCAAGTGAGGGGGGAGTGAATGGAGAATACAAATTATCGTTGACTTGTTTAGCGCCATTTACTAGTCCATGAAAGCCCATAACTCGTGTGCCCAAGGATTACTTTATTTACGAGGGCTATCAGGACTATATAGAGGATGAAGCATTAAGATGAGCCACAAGATTTTATCCTCCATGAACAAAACATGATAATGTCTAGCCAAAGACATTAAAGAAAGGCGCTCATTGGGAGGCAACCCAATTTCTTTTAGTTGTTTGTTCGATTTTGTTTGTTAGTTTAAATATGTTTTTCTTGAGTTTGACTGATTTCTTATTTCAATTTTCGTTCTTGATGATTCGTAGGTATTCTTCTGACATGACGCGGTATGGAGAGCTCATGGCCAGAAGGGATCTTGCCCTCATGACATGCCCGTGTCAAGACAC
Source organism: Coffea arabica (assembly GCF_036785885.1). Lineage (NCBI taxonomy): Eukaryota > Viridiplantae > Streptophyta > Magnoliopsida > Gentianales > Rubiaceae > Coffea > Coffea arabica. Next base: position 15,989,271 of record NC_092318.1, on the reverse strand, counting down.
TCGGAGTGCTCCTCATTCCGTGCCTCCTTGACGTGCCCGCGTCACGTTCGCGAGAAAGGTAAAGATTCAAAAGAACTCAAGAATGATTATTGATTTTTCGTTATTCTCTAATTTTTAATTTCGAAAATAAGTTTTGTAATAATAATAGTATTCAATAAAAAAAAAGAAAGAAAAATTTGTTTTAAAAAGAGAGAAATAATTTTTTTTTAAAAAAAGAAAAAATATAATAATGATTAAATTAAACAAAAAAAAAACAACTTAAAGAAAAAAAAAGGAAAAAAAATACAAAATGAAAACAGAAAAAAAATCACAAAAAAAAATACAAAAAAAAACACAAAAAAACTATTTTGTTTTCTTTTTCTCTTTTTTTTTCTTTCTTTTCTTTTTCCTTCCCTTTCTTTCTCTTTTCTTTCTTCTTCCCGCTGCCTCTGTTAGCCTTTTCTTTCTTTTTTTCCGCCCACCGCCGCACGCGAAGTCTTCAACCTCCATCACGCGCGCCTCCACTCCAGCGACCGCCGCCAACCTTCCCTTGTCGCGCTGTTCCAGATTCCTCACGCCTTCTCTCTCCTCTTCGTAACTCCCACCTCGTTGCCCAAATTGCCCGTCACCGCGCGCCTTTGCCATCTCACACACCCTTGCTCTCTCTCTCAGCCATGCGCTCGGTCGCAACCACGCGACAGCCCCGCGCAGCTCCGAGCGCCACCACTGCAGCTCTTCCCACAGAAACTACCTGCCACCGCTCTCCACCTGTGCGTCGCAAGCTCCTGTCCGCGACCAAGCTGCAACACCGCCGGCCTTTCCCCTTGCCGCACCATCCCTCTGTGTAGTTGTCAAGGTGGAGGTATTCCTTTAACTCCTGTTCTTTAATGTGTCTAGCAACCTTTGTTGGTGATTTTGCAATTTTGAGTGCGTGGACAACTTTTGAAATCAATTGTGACCCACTCTGCTGCTTTATTACTGAGTAACTTGAGGTCGGTTGTGGAGATTAATTTGGGTATCGTCTGCTTGGAACGTCTATTGCCACTTTAGTGGGGTAGTTTCTGCTTTCGTTTGTTTGATTGGGAGGTTTCTATGCCATTTACATTGATTATTCAAGTTGGGTGCATCTAATTGAATTGCTGGGAAATATTCTGACCATTGCTTTCAATTGCTACGTTCGTTGAGGTTTCTTTTGGGATTCTGGTTGAGTTATTTCTGAAGTTGCCTAATGAATTGGTAGACATTATTAGCAATTGATCTGCTCTGATATTGCTCTGTTGGTGGCACGTTCTCCTTCTTGTGATTGGATTAACACTTGGGGCTATTGCTTCACTACTGCTCTACTCTGCTATAGCAATTTCATTTATTTTGGACTATGGTTTGCACTAGTGGTACTGGTTGGAGTATTTTCCCTTGCATGTGTCAGTTTTATTTGGTTGGATACTTGATTGACTGCTGGGCATGTGTGACTGAGTTGTTCTTGTGCAATTGGAGACACTTAGAGAGATTTTGGGTGGGCAAGTTGTGTCGCTCTCTATTGATATTTGGGAGGCACCAGTGGCTATTAAATTGTTATTGCTTTGAATTTGCTGTTTACATTATTTGTGGGCAATTCTTGTCTCTTGTTGATTGAAATGGCATTTGGAGAAAATGGTGAGACCCAAGCCCTCTTCTTCTGCGCCTCCCCCACTAATGGCCTCTGATGTTAAGTCGCATCACTTGCGGGCTCAGATTCACCACGTAGTTGAGAGAGTGACGAACATCACCCGCCAAGTGGCAAGGATGCCTCAGAACTTGGCCGCGTACTTCCACCACATCGACTTCCCTCCACTGTTCCCTCCTATCCCTTAGCTATTCAACAGGGAAGTTTCATTGTTCTCTTCGTTTTAATTACTTTTTTACCTCCATTGAGAACAATGTAGGATCTAGGTGTGGGGGGGAGGGACAGCTATGCCAGTTTTTAGTTTTCAGATGTCCTTCTTTTATTTCTAGTTTGTTATTTGTCTAGTCTTCATTTACTTTACTTTTTTTTAATGAATACCAAAGTTTGATGTTGGATTGTTGCCTCTATTTCTGCTATTGCCAAGTTTTAGTAATGGAAGTGTATCAAGTGGATGTGGTTGAGTCTAAGAATATCTCTATGGTGAATATCGACGACTGTGTGACTTTTATATTTTTTGGTTAACTTTTCTAGGCATAGGGAATGACTGTTGGCATTTTCATATGAATTGGTCCGGTTATTAACCTTAATTCTCCATATTTGAAAATGAGGCTAGCGACTGCAAATTTTCTTTTGATTTTTGTGTTATTTTGAATTTTTGGTGTTATTTGGTTGTGAATAAGAGTTGACTGTACTCCGCTAGTATTTACTACCGAGTAACCGGGGATCTTCACCGAAAATGTCGATTCTCGCCTTAAAAAGTAGTAATTGCTATGAGTGTGTGGTCACGTGGCGATAGAAGTTGAGTAACCGGGCTCTTTCATCTAACAAATGTCAGAGTTTGCGTCAAAAGGCTCCAATGGCTAGCGACTGAGTCTTTTGTTACTATTGAGAAAAGCAAAAAAAAAAAAGAAAAAGAGAAAAAAAAGAGAAGTAGAAAAATGTGATAAAAAAGTGAGAGTTGTGTTAGTGTATAATAAAAGTCAGCTTGCCGATTTATGGATTTAATGTTGAGATTTTAGTTAATAGTTGGACCATTTGCTGATAAATATTGCGCATCATTCTTTTTTCTTAGATTAGTTAACCTGAAATTGGAGGAGTTTGTGGTTTAGAGGCTAACCGGGGTGATGTTTCTCGAATTTTGATCACTAATGCTTGATATATGATTTTCTTGGTATTTTGGCAATATGGTAGATAGAGTAATAGCCATTGTCAAATATTGGTGTTTGTTTACTGTTCTCATACTTGAGAACAAGTATGGTTCAGGTGTGGGGGGAATTGATAGGTTGCGATTTATTCAATTATTTTATTATTAATTTCTCCTATTATCTAATCCGATGTGGATTAATTATTAGATTCTACTCACTTTTCGTAATTTGCATTTATTTCAGAGAGTAGATCAAAAATACCATAACAAGAGCCAATTTGATGATTTTCAAAAAAGAGCTCAAAGAGCAGGCATCCAGGGGTATTTTCGGAATATCAACGCGTGAGCTTTTTTTGGTAATTTGCGAAAAACAACATAAAAGGAGGAAAGGAATGAAGGGCTAGGGGGTCGTCCTCTCCGCAAGGAGGGCCGCCGCACAGGAGCCAAGCATTAGAGTAGCTTTAACTTTTCCTTTCTTAGCTTTTTAGTAGTAGTTCTCTCGTTGGTGATGACAAGGAAAAACAATGGCCTGCCTTTAGCTTTCTTTGACTTTTTCCTTTCGTCTTTTGTGGTTGCCCCTTGCGCATGCCAAGAGCTTTTCACCAATTAAACGAATTGAGTTTTTCCTAGTTTCGAAGAACAATGGCCGCAGTTATTCCTTCAATTTCCTGTGGATCTTGTTCATCAAATATGAACTAATTTCCTCACTCTAATCAAGGAATAACGGATGCTTTGGATCACCTAAAATTGTGAGATCGATTTACTTTTATCTTTTCCTTTTATTTATTGGTATTCGCAGATTCCTTGATTGCAGTACTTATGATTATATAATTAATTGATTGTGTTGGATCCGGATAATTAGTTAATTTGGTAATCTATTGTCAATTAGGGCATTTAAATCTGTAATTGTTTAATTGCCTTGAATTAGTGACAACTGGCACGATTGAATTTGTGTCAGGAAGATATGCGGGCTAATCTGAAATAACCCTGGTAGTGCGTTATTTGGCTAGAATAGGGCTTCTCTAATACGTAAGGCAATTGGGGAATTAAATCTTACGGGCGTACCTAAGATTATTTCTCAATTAGAGTAGTGATTAACGGGCGTACCTTAATCACCGACACAGTAAGGAAGGGTTGACTGTCATCGCTTGTTTGGCAGTTATAACCGATTTATTAGTCAATAATTGGAATTGACTTTGCATCGATGATCAATTAGGTGAACCATTGCTAAAGTTATTTCATGGCTAGAACCTTAGTTATCATTCATTTGAGTTTAGTAAATTATTATTTAATTTTTAGTAGTTCCTTGGATTTTATTTGCATTTATTTGATTGTCACTCTCTGCACAAAAACACCCCCTGGTTACTGTGAATTTGAAAAGAAACAATTACTTCCAGTCCCTGTGGATTCGACCCTGTTCACCACTATCTACAGAAATTACTTTTAGTTTGAACAGGTTTTTATTATTGCACAGGCTGACAACCTGTCAGAGGTTCCAAATGGCAAGTTGACCAATAATTACAAGTGACAATATCATGATAGTAAAGTAACAAGTATTAACAAATCAAGAAAATGAGTAATAACACTTCGGATGACCAAACATTAAATATTCAGCATTTCATGTTAAAGGATACAGTTGCTCTTGTAAACTAGCTCCAGCATAACTTGATCGCGTAGTAGTTGACACTCCGTCAACTTTCAAGTAAGGTAACTAGTCCAGTAGTACACTACTTAACTCCAATCTCCGTCCACCAATTAAACCCCTTACCGGGCCCGAACTCCAAGATAAATACTGGTAGTAATACTCGAGTATACCGATTAGTCGAGGAGATAACACTCCACTCGACAAAACTAAAGACCCAGGGTTGGTTATCGAATCGACCAAACCCTTGCCGACTTGACTCAATTAACTAGGCATAGGGTTTCTGGAATTCCAGACAAGATATGAATCATATGCATGTACATCAATTCATTTCAATCAATGAACAAGAATATAGCACATTTGGGCAAGTGCGATAAAGTACACCCTTGCTTGATCAAACCAATCACATATCATTCAATCACATTGGTCAAGTATTGAAAACAAGTATCAAGTTCAAGCAGATATTTGGAAGCACTCACCAAACATTAGTGCTTCTTCGAATCACGTTCTGGTAATACTCTTGGTTTGGAGTCCAAATCTGTGATAAAACATCGTTTAAGAGCTTTGAAATCAACTAAGATTCGAAACTTAAGCATTTCGTTTAACGAAAAGTAAGTAATTGAAACTCATTTGGGTAATATTCATATTACTTATCATGTTCTAGAAAACTCATGCTCGCTCTTTTATTTTTGGTAATAAAGTGAGTAAAACTTTGGAATTCCCATTTGAGTCGAAAAGATGAGAATAACGTATTTTTATTGGTCATTACTTTCATTTTTTTCAAGGGTACGAGTTTCGACCAAATTCTAGCTTATATATCTCTACGAAAGTAGACTCGAATACTCTAGACAAATAAAGTTCAATTCATCCCCAAATCTTCGCCTAAGTCGCGAGTACACACGCCTAACCCTCGAGTGAAAATTTGGGCAGGATGCCCTTCGTATTTAACTATTTTCCAACCATTTATGGCTTTATTATTTTCCTCAATTCAGCCCAACTTCACACATAAACAATCTTAATGCAATAGCCCTTCAACTAAACTCAAAGTCATCCAATTACAACACAAGTCTAGCAATGCAACCGGAAACCAATTTTAAAGACAAAGGCTAAATAGCAGGTTTGACGTCTCTTGGCGTTTCGGTCACAACTGAAGCTATGCTTATCAGATTGGGGTAAATTTATGCCATTTTGAAGCTAAGACAGAGAACTACATTTCCTATGAAGGCATCAACATCCAGTTTGTGCATTTTCAAGGTCAAAATGTGCAATATCAGAGAAAATAGAAAGCTGCCTGTGAAATAGGGATTTTGGCAGTTAGGGGTATTTTAGTCATTTCATACACTACAGTACTCTGATTGAGCTGAAATTTTACAGAACGATAGTCAACTCCATTCCCTACAACTTTCATGTTTTGATCTAGACCCGATTTGGCCTCTAACAGGGACAAACATGTAAGTTAGTAACAGGGCAGATTCATCACTAATGCTGGAAATTTGATGATTCAATGCTTAAAAATAACATTCATGTCTTGAATCACTACTCCAAGTCCCTATCCAAGTTCATCAACATCATATACTATATAAACAACAATAAACACAACTGAAAATCTTAAACCCTAACTCAACATTCCACCATATCATTCAAAACTAACTAATTAACCGTCATAAGCCAAGAACATAAGGTTCTATCCAAATTTTAACAAGATTAAGTACAAAAAAAGGAAAGGAAACCATGATACCTTACAAAGGCTGCTTGTAGGTGAAAACCACATCTCTTTCTTCTAAACTTTTACCACACAAAGCTTCCTAAGTTCCCAAGTGAAAGTTTAATCGGTTTAGATTTTGGATTCAACTCAAACAAGGCCAAAAATCAAGTTGGAATGGAGTGTTTCTTCTCTCTTTTCTCTCCTTAACTCTCAGCCACCATGGAGGATAATGAGGAAAAAATGAAGCTCAAGGAAAGATAAGAATATAGGAATTGGTTTAGTCAAAGTTAGGTAGATGACTGCCAAGTGTCGCCGTAAGATCAAATTTCCTATTTTTTCTTCTTTTCCTCTTTCTTTTGTGGTCAACATTTTTGGCTGACTTGAGGGATACTTTGGGGTGATTTTTTTGAAATAAAAGTGAGAAGATTAAGGTAATAAAGTAGTGTTCAAATGATGCACTCACTTGGTAACAAACAGTACATGTCGGTTCACACCGTTTTTCTTAACTCGCACGTACTAGGGTTTTCACTTATAATTCACTAACTTATTGTTATCACTTCTAATCACACACTTCCCTTTTATCTAAAACTCACTCTTAACCACCAATTTTAGTACATCCTTCTTACCAATTAATCACACTACCAAGAGACGCAAAAACCCTAGTTTACCCTAACTATAAAAGTAAAGGAAAAACTCTTAATTCTATTCCTTGTTCCAACCATTGGAGAAGTAAATGAATAGTAATACTATTGTAAAGTAATAGATTCAAAATTAAAGGAAATTTTAAGAAAATATGAGGGATTTTACAAGTCCTTACAAGGAGAGGATAAAGAGAGAAGAGAACTTGCAATTCCAACCTTAATTCTTCCTTGTTTGAGTTGAGATCACAAAAATCAAATCGATTAAACTTACACCTTGGCACTTAGGAAGCTAGGGGTAGTGAAAATCTTGGGAGAAAGTGCTTGGTTCCTTACTTTCAAGAAGTGTTTTGGAAGGTATAAGTCTAAAACTTCCATTTTCTTTCTTATTTTAGCAAAATATGGAGTAGATGGCATGAATCTTGGAATATATTGGATGATACTCTAGTTTTGGTGTTGATTAATGAAATTTCAGCTAGGGTTTGATAATATTTAGTCTTGATTATGTTGTTTAACTATCAAATGTTGGTATTGACCTTGGATATGGAATTTGTGAGGTAATTAGTAGCATGATTGTGATTTTTAGCCTTAAAAGATGAAATTTCAGCCTTGGTGAGAAAATTCCAGCTTTGGTCTTGGTTGGTTATTTGCTAGAAATGACTTATATTTGGATGGTTTGAACCTAGATGAAGAGCTATCTTGATATGCTTACTTGGTGTTTGATTTGGGCTGATTTGAGGAAAAAAAAAATAAAGCCTTACATGGCTGGAAAAATTAGTAAAAACAAAGGGTATGCTACCCAATTTTTCTTTCGTAGGTTAAGTGAGTGAAATTGGAACTTGAGCCGTGATTCATGGTTGAATTGAACTTGAATTGGTTAGAGTACTCAAGTTTCCCTTAGTAGGAGTACATAAGCTGAATTTTTGCCAAAACTCGTACCCTTTAAAAGGCGAGAGTAGCGACCACTATAAATACGTTTTCCTCGTCTTTTAGACCAAGTTGGGAACTTAAAAGTTTTAATCGCTTCTTTATCAAAATCGAAAGAGCGAGCATGAATTTTCTAGGGTTTGATAAGTAAAATGCATACTACTTAACCATGTTTCATTTACTTGATTTTCTTTAAGCGAAACTCCTATATTTTGAACCCTACTTGATTTTAAACCGTTAAATGGCATTTTATCGTAGATTTGGACTCCAACCAGGGAGTTGCACCTGAACGTGGTTTTGAAAAGCCATAAGTCATTGGTGAGTACTTCCAAGTGCATGATTGAACTTGATACTTGATTTAAATGCTTTACCAACGTGGTCGGATGATATTTGATTGGTTTGGTCGGGTAAGGGTGTACTTTATCGCACTTGCCCTAATGTGATATATTCTTGTTCATTGGTTGCAATTGACTTGATATACATGTATATGACTTGAATACTGTCTAGAATTCCAGAAACCCTGTGGCTAGTTAATCGAGTCGAGCCGATAAGGGCCTGGTCAATTAGATAACGAACCCTAGGTCTCTAGTTTTGTCGAGTGGAGTGTTATCTTCTCGACTAATTGGTATGCTCGAGTATTACCACCAGTGTTTATCTTGGAGTTCGGGACCGGTAAGTGGTTTGATTGGTGGACGAAGATTAGAGTTAAGTGATGTACTACTGGACTGGTTACTTTACTTGTAAGTTAACGGAGTGTCAACTACTACTACTTGATCAAGCTATGGCGGGGCTAGTTTGCAAAAGCTACTGTATCCTTTTACTTGAAATGTTGAATACTTAATGATTGGCTATACGAAGTGTTATTGCTCATTTTCTTGACTTGTTATGCTCGCTACCTTGATACTTTCACTTTTAAATAGTGGTCAACTTGCTACTTGGGTCTGCATGGCGTTTTGGAACCTCACTGAGTTTTAACTCACTCTATTAGTTTTGTTTTCCTTATAGGGGATACGAGCGAAAGCGTGAGGCTGGTACAGGCTAGTATAGTCTAGTTTTTGAAGTTTTGGCGATTGCAGTCGCGCTAGTGCTCGATTAGGGTTGAATGTATCTGGAACTCAAATCTTTTGTTATATTTGGGATTATATGAATGTTTGAGATAGAAATGAATGTAATTGTACGTTCCTAGCTTGGGAACTGTTATTTCAGTTACTCTTGAGGTTATAACTTATTTTATTTGAAGTAAGTGAGCGAGTCCTGGCGAGAGTTGGGCAGGCGGTCCGCTAAACCCTGGGGTACACCTTAGGGGGAGGTGGCGTCGTCACACTTTAAAACACCTTGGTAAAAATTAGATGTATTGGTCAGTTCCAAAGAATTAATAATCATTATTGCAGATCAATAAACAACAAGTGGTAGCAGTACTGTGCTAAGCCATCCATGGCAGAAACAAAGAAATGTTTGTATCAATCAAAATTTCATATTTGGCTAAACCTTAGTAGCAGTTTTAGGTTTGGCTTTTGAATTACTAGATAAATTGAAAAGTAGTTCTGAAGGTTAACCTTTGATTAGAATCCTATTGTTTTTGGTTGCTATCTTGCTGCTAGCACTGAAGCTTCCATCAATTTTGATGCTTGAGAGGGTGCTATGGTCAGCAATGTTGGGTTTGTTCTCTTTGATATTTATTTGAAAAAAGTTTGCAAAACTTTAGGGAAGTTATTGAATTTATACGGTTGGATTAGTACAATCTCATTTTTATATCTATACCTAGTTGCTTGTCAGAAGTTCTAAGTGCTTTATCTCTTCCTTTGCTCTTATTTAGTCACTATTTAGATGATACTTAAAAGAAATTATTTAGCTTATTTTCTTGCAAATTCTTAAGTTCTCTTTCTTATCTCAAGTTTTTCTTATCACCTACTAATAATTCAAGTAATTCACTGTTGATATGTTGCTCATTTTAGATTTTTGGAAGATCAACAGCAAGAGTTGTTAATTGACTCAAGAACTATAGAGAAAATCTTATGCTCGAGAAATGTTTCGACAACACATTTTTTTGGGGACATCGATTTGTTTTGTAAAACTGTCTTGACTTATATGTGAAATTTAGGCCAAATACCACTTATCAAACTATTTGTAGGGTGTTGTTGAACTTGATTATGATATTCGAATGTTTAAAATGATATTTTGGCTTTTCGTAATGTAATGGATGCCTTCATTTTTTAATTGTAAAGCATTGTCGCTTTTTTTTCATTTTTAAGATATAATTGTAGTAGGAAAATCATCAAATTTCATGGTGGTAAACTGTTGTCACTGAATCAGATTTTTCCATTGACAACCACCTATTGTTATGGAGCTGAAAAGTGTTTAGTGACAACAAAAGTTGTCAGTAATTAGTTTTTACTAGTTGACACTATGGATTAGTTTTAGTGACAACATTGCTTTGTACATCATTGACAAGATATTATGTTATCACTAAAATTACAACAATTACTGATGACACAAGTTCTCACAAAACAGTACCATTCACTGACGACTTTTAAGGTTGTCACTGTGTACTTTTACCGACGGGACCTCAATGACAACTCTATGACGACTAGAAAGTTGTCAATAAAACTTATCAGTGACGACTTTTTTTTTGTGGCGAAAATGGCTTTTCACTAAAAACCAATTTTCTTGTAGTGCGTGGTTAATACTTACTAATAATTGTTTAACACTTTCATCCTAATCAAGCTCTTTCGTGCTAAACAGCTTAGTCAAGAATATGCTTTTAGCATTTCTTTTAAATATTGGATCAAAATTAGATGGTCACGTTGGCACTTTAGAATATTAAAGTGAATTTTCTGCATAGAAGGACAATTCTAGCTTAAAATAAAGCAAATATTAATCATCAATTTTTGTTTATTGTACCAAAGGTTGTCCATCTATTTAGATAGGTTCTATAACAAAGTGGCCATAAATTCCAAATTAAGTAGGTTGTGTGAAATCCTTCATAAACTCTCTATCTTGTTGAGTTGTAGAATTTTAGGATTAAAAACATTTATCTCCCTTAAGGTTTGACCATATTACCAAACAAATCTTGTAGTTAGCCAAATAGCAGTCAATTTCCAAGAATGTCTAAACGTGTATCAAGTACCTACTTACCATTAAAGGAAGGTCATAACTTTGTTGACATCTGCAAAAATGAGACATCATAACCATAAAATACCTTTTTTATGTTCCAGAAAAAATCGATTGTGTTTTTCTCCACCACTAGATTTCCTGGTTTAACACCATGTTCGTAAAACATCTTGCATTTGCATTCAAAAAAACCACCAAATGTCTAGTAAAACTAACCTCTTCATATTCACCAACCATGCTATCCCAAAAATTGCTTTCACAATACATTTTGCCAAAGTATAATTTCCTTTTAACCTTGGCAATAAAAATTTTAAAACGAAAATAGAAATTTGCAAACGAGGAATGGGTCTTAATGGCCATAGGGTTGGAGTTTAAGTGATGGCAACTTTTCATTTTGCCAATTTTGGTTTCACGATGCTGGTTTTAATCAAAATTGAAGCAAATTAAAGTGGTTTTCCTCTTTTGCCTTTTTTCATATCTCATCGTCAATGTCACATTTGCTAAAAAAATTTATTTATGGTAACATCTCAAGGCGTCTATGATGGAGAGATTGCATTTAGTATGAAGGCAAATTGCCACAAACAGTGGGGGAGAAGAATGCACTTGTAACCTGATTATTTATGTCACGGATCAAGTACTATTGTGGTTCCCTCAAGACAACACTTGTTCCAGGCTAAAATTGTGGTAGATTGGCAAGCTATGGTAGCAGAGGAGATGTTGTAGGAGTTCCACCTGGCAAATGCAAAAGGGTTGTAAGAGTCTTAATAAGGACGCAATTTGGATAGCTGTAGAGAGAACTGGTGATTTGAGGTTCTCTTGAATGGTTTAGAAGTCCTAAAGCGTGCCATGAGTTCAAGCAAAATCGTGTTTCACTATAGGAGTAGGAAGATTTCTTAGGAATTAAATGATTTTCTCTTTTGTTAATGCTGGCAATTTTGGCCATTTAGTGGTTCTGTTAGACTAAATTAATAGAAGTTAATGCTAGGGGATATTGGTTATTTTGCCAAATCACAGGGTTTATTTGGTAATATGGTCATACCTCAAGGGAGGTAAACATAATTAACCATAGACTTTTATGGAATAGACACATCTCTCCAGTGTTAGGAGACTTTCATCATTTGGAAAAATTTATTCAATTTAAAAATCTCATTAGGGATCAAATTAATTGTTCTATTTAATCTCCAATCAATTGCTAGTAGATTGAGTTTCCCTAATATTCTCAAAGTATTGGTACATAAATCTATTGTATGGAGTTTATCATGAATAAGTTCAATACTTCTAATAGAAAATTTTTTTAGCTTCTTCACATATCTTGATTCTTTTGATTTTTACTAGATTTGGTTATGCGATTCATGTTTAGGATTTCTAACAATCTTTCATACAACTTAAATCCTATGGTATCATCCAATCCTTCGACATCAGATTCAACTGTTAAGATAGGACTATTAATTATCAACTCCCTAATTTTTTTAATATCTCATTAGCTATTTTAGATATGGATTTGTTGAACTCCTTTCTTCTACTAAGAATAGAGTTTTTTCCACATTGCATTCATAGGGAAATTGGGAAGCCCCGAAATTTTACTTGTCTTTATAGCTCTTATTTGAACTTACTTGCGTTAAAGTTTTGGTTGCTTTAATTGTTGAATTTGAGCCAAGAGAGTGAAATTTTGTTAAGAAAAGTTTCATTTTCTCAAGTTGTTAGAAAATCTAGAAATTTTTGCAAGAGGCTCTGCACAGCTTTGGGAAATTGGCTATAACTTCGTATAGGAACGTTAGAATTCAGTTCTGTATGTTGCGTTTAAACTAAACTCATAGGGCTTCCTATGGTATAAAATTTAGAGTTTGATTCAATTTTTATAAATACCAAAAAATCAGCAAAGTTGACTGAAAAATTCTGTCCTGCGCAAGTAAAAACTGGAATATTGTAGTAGATTACGGCTCAGTTTGGAACAACTTATGAACTGAATTTCCTTGAGATGTCTTCTAAAATTATTATTAGTGTTTCAAGTCTAGTTTTTAACAGGCTAAGTTGTATGAATTTTTGACATTTATAACTCACGTTATGATTTTTCTAAAGGGATGGTGTAATTTAGGATTTTTTGTGCATTTTGGTAATGTGACCAACTAGTGGGATGTGCGGTATAAATTGTGAGGAAATGAGGGAGTTATGTTCAAAGGGGTTTTTGTGAAAAAAAGTATTAGGAGATATTTGAGGAAAAGAAAGATATTTTGGTGAAAATACTTGTGATTTTGCCATTTGTTAAACATCTATAGAAGGCCTTGACCAAGGTCAAACATTTTCAAACCAACCAAGTGTTATTTCACTAGAATCTTCCTCTTGCTTCTTTGGGTCTCCTCTTGGATGAAAATTAGAGAGAAAAGAGTGAGTAAAACACAACTTCTAGTCTTGAGTTTCTGTGACAGCCCCATCTCTCCCTAAGGCGAACCAAAGGGTTCGACGGACCGCCTGCCCAACTCTCGCCAGGACTACAGAGACCCAACACACCTAATCTAACTAACTCGCGAAAGAAAATCCAAGGAAACAAACCCTCAGAGCTTATTAAGTCTTCCATACACAAGAGATATCACCACGAATGATAATAGAATGGTTGAACAGTTAAACGGTCGCAAAAATGAAGAAACAAAAATTTGCCGCGAGTGAACAGTGCTAGCCACGTCACTATCCCGCCGAAATCTGGCCGGATTTCCGGCCGAATCCTTGGCCGGATAGGGGGTAGTGGCCAACTCCAAAGGGGTTCAAATCCCCTATCAATCCGGAGGGGAATCTGGCCGGAAACTGGCCGGATTCTTGGCCGGATTGGTGAACAGTGCCCGGCCAAAAATTGTTTTCTTCCATCGTATAAAATCCGCACTCATCACAATCCAAGCCAAACACATAGATCAGGTAAACACCAACTTAATATACATCATATACACATGAGGAATACAATTATCGATCCCACGTTTACATTGTACAATTCAAAAGTGTACTTGGAATCAAATACATCAAGGTTTTTTTCAAAACAATCGAGGAGCTATACAAAAGAACAAAATGCCTAACTAGCTCAACTCGTTTTCTCAAAACTTGATTCCCAAAAGTGTTCCTGTAAGGAAAAACAAAATAACGGGGGTGAGCTTACGCTCGTGAGGTACCAATGAGACTCGCAAATATACTTATGCCCAACTGTACATGGCGAATGAACACGTAAGATATTACAACACAACAACCACAAATTAAAAGGATACGGGCGGCTCTCAAGAGCCGTTTTCCTCATGCCATACTTGATCATACCGGTTGACACTCCGTCAACCTTTGAAGAGAGAAACGAGACCGTAGATTCCACTTTACACCAATTCCTTCCACCGATCACCCCCTTACCGGGCCCGAACACCTCACAGTAATAAAAGGCAATACTCGAGTATACCATATGGTCGAGGAGTTAACACTCCACTCGACTAACAGTGAACCCAAGGTCCATTATCGATTCGCCCAAGCGCTTGCCGACTCGACCCGAATAACGACCAATGGGTGTGAGCTCAGATATCACAGTAAATTATCAGGCATAGCCCCAACCAAATGTCAAATTATGCACATATACAATTGCACAGTTGAACGGTAATAGTTACAAAGATAAGGGTTTGAGAGTGATAAAGTACACTCTTGCCCCATTCAAGCTATTCAAATTCACATAACACGTATAAACAGTCATTTAAACAGTAAACCCTATAATGGTACACTCACCGAAGTAATCAAGCAAATTCACACATTTGCTTCAGACGTAGGCCCCGGATCACCGGCATGACCTATAACAAGCAAGAAAACCACAATTGAGACTCGATCACGAGCCAAACCATTACAAATAAACTACTAGCATAATATATCAATGGTGAAATGGGGTGACGAAAATGTGGAACACGATAACCCCCAAAAACCCTCCGTTTCCACTCAATCACCCTCAATTCAAAATGACTTAGATTTCTTAACCTTTGGGCAGAACCTCCCCGTAAATTTCACATTTCCATCCTATCATTCATAACCAACATTCAACCCACAATTATTACAAGTTCATATACAATGTATAAGCTAGTCAACTCACCTCATTAGGGCTACAATACCCTTAACTATCCACCAATTGCAAACTTAAGAGCCAACCATAGAAATGCCCCAAATATACATAAACCCTAAAACTGAAATTCCCTCTAAAAGCTAGAAATTTCCACAATAAACCACAATAAGCATATAGAGGCCCCAAATTGCTTAATATAGGACTATCAATCCATAGCCAACCACAAGATACCATATAAAACAGAAAATTCCTCAATAATTCTGAAAATTAGACAGGCTCAACCAAGAGTCATGAAATATTCCACAAAATAGCATATTTAAACTCTACACCCCACCAATTTAACATTATTATCACTACAAGAGAAGATTTCTTCACCACTAACCTCATACACCACAAGAAACAAAGTAACTAAGCTTTCCCTTTCACAAATGGCTCCACCAAAGGTCTTAAAATCACTTATACACTCACTTTTGTGGAGGAATTTGGGATTCAAATGGTAGGTTAGCAAGATCCAAGCAAGAAATGAAGACAATGGAAAAAGCTTTCTCTCTTCTTTTCTCTCTAGTTGGCCGGCCAAGATGAAGAAAAATTGGAGCAAAATTGGTCAAAATTTGATTTAGGAAAGGTGCTACAATCCTAGTCAAAGTCCAACTTCCAATAAGAATGCAACATGTTGCACCTCTTGAGTTTATCTCATTCCTTTGTCTTCCAACACATAATTAAACTAGCTAACCCCTATTTAGCTCATAATACCATGTAATATAATCCCCTCCCCAGTAATCACATTTATAGCACTTAGCGCACTAGTGGGTCCCACATCCACTAAACACCACCATTATCACAGAAAATGACTTATTTTAGAAAAATGATTTAAAATTCATATTTTCTCTTAAAAATCCCCAGAAAATTCATATAATAAAGAAAATACTAAAATTGAGCCCAAAAGATTAAAATAAAGGCCTAGAAAATAAGAAAATTTTCGGGGTCACACAGTTTCTTGTCCAACTTAGTAAGGAAGGAAAAAAAAAAGAGAGGAAAACAACTTGCACTCCACAAATCTTTGAATCAAGTTCTTGGAGGGAGAAACTTGTGATCATTTCTTGGTTAGTCACCATTTTTTTTGGGAGAAAAGAGGTAAATTTGCTACAAAACCTATCCTTTGTTTCTTATATTTCATATATGGTGCATTTAGAGTTTAAAGGAAGGAGTTTATGGATGGTTTCCTTTAATTTTCAAGTTGGTACTTAAATTTCCAGCTTGTGTTGTTAATTTCCAGCTTTGTATTATATTTTCAGCCATGATATGTTGATTGTAGCTAGTTTTGTGGCTAAAATAAGTACTCTATGTATCCTATACCTTGTGAACTTGATTTGGAGCTGTCTTGTAGTGAGAATGAAACCTTGAAAATGGCTGAAAATTAGGGAAACTAAGGGGAAGTGCTGCTGAAAATTTTTCGCAGGAGGCCCTAAGCAGTCTTGGAAAAACTGTTATATCCTGGTATATAAAAATCCAAATTTAGTTCTGTTTGTTGCGTTTAAAACTAGATTTAGAACACTTTCTATCGTAAAAAGTTCAGAATTTTTCTCAATTTATACAAATATCTGTGATTTTTCAAAGTTGACTGAATTTCTATACCTGTTCTGTTTGTCTACTGGACGGAGCAGCAACTTGATGATGGAATTTGACTGACTTGTGCATAGAATCTTGCAAAGATGTCTTCTAAGAAATTGTAACTCTTTGAATCTATTTTCCAACAGTATAAAGCTTATAAATTTTGGGTTTAAGAAACTTGAGATATGATTTTTCAAATAGTTCGCGCAAAACTGGGAAAAATTCTATTTTCTTAAAACTGTCCTTACTTTCACTTCCAACTTCAAGTTGGAGTTGTTGAGCCATTTTGAGCTTGATTTTTCTTTTGGAATAATGTGACTTGACATAGTGGATCTCATGGCACTTTATAAATGTGATTTTAGGGCGTGGAAGTGAGGTCCGAAGTACACACGAGGCGAACAACTGAACTTGTGTCGTGGTAAGTGTTCCTTGAATGTGTATGCTTTAAATGACAATGTGAAATATTGAAAATGTTGTCCAAATATTAAATGCTTTCCAATGATTGCTAAATGGATTTTCAATGGGCGAGTGTGTACTTTATTGTACTCGACCCATGCAAAAGTGAATTTTCAATGATTGAATGCTGCTTGTGCATGAATGTAAGTCTTTTGGCTGAACTATGCCCTTGCCCTTAATTGCCAGTCGACTCGAACCAGAAGCAGACTCGGTCGGGCAGCTGGTGACCCTGGGACAATGTTTGGTATATTGGAGTATTATCACGAAGTCTGGTGGAGAACTGGCCAGTGAATTCAATGCAATGATATCAATGAATGATTGACAAGAACACTGAAGAAGTTTTCACATGCAAATGTTTTCTAATGTTGGAGGGATAAGGAAAATGGTTGGCGAATGAATGACTTGAATGAATGGCTCCAAGTGAGCACGTATCCTTCCAATGATTGAATGTTTATTTCTTGAATGACTGGATATTATTGTGCAAAGTATTCAAACTGCTAAATGCCATATTTCCATGGTTTCTCTACCTGATTGCTTGTTTGGGAATCTCATTGGGCTATTAGTTCATTCCTTTAGTTTTTGTTTTCCTTACAGGAATGGAGGTCTGAAGTAATTAAGTGTGAACTAGAGTGTATAACCCTCTTGTACTTATACTTTTGGTTGATTGGATATATTTTGACATTTGATATTCTATCATACGTTTGGCTTTTGGATTGTAAATAAGTTTATATTTTGGTTGAATTGTAGAACTTAAATGTTATTTTGGAGGCTTGAATGATTAATCTTGAGAGTTGATTGAGTGAGTGAGTGAGTCCTGACGAGAGTTGGGCAGGCGGTCCGCCAAACCCTTTGGTACACCCTAAAGGGAAGGTAGGGTCATCGCAGGTGGTATCAAAGCTGTCTCGTGTGGTCTCTGCGTGGGCTTAGATTGGATCAAGTGGTGTTATGGTCCCGATTTCGTGAATGAGTATAAAAGATTAAGTTTTCTTTTGAGCATAAATTTTGAATCATGAATGTTATAGCTGTCAAACCTTTATCATGGTACTTGGGGACGATAGATATGTATGTCAGGTTGGAATCTTAAATGTAGATGATTTACTCTTGGGACTAGCCAATTCGAGTTATGAATTATCTTATTTCAGATTCCTGTACCCGAGTACTAAAGAGTTAAGAGTGTTAGGATGATGGTCGATATTCCAATTGAATTTGAGTAAATGTTGATGGCATAAGTCAAGATGCAGAAGATTCTACTATTTGATCTAGGAATTAAACCAATTAATGGGAGTGGATCAATAAGTGCTATCATGGACTAGTCATGTAAATGTCTGGTTAGGGTTTCTATAGATAGAAGCTAGATTTGAAATCTGATGGTTGTTGTAAATGTTTAAGGTGTTAGCATTGCAGACCTGTTTGATTGCTCCAATGAATGTGTGGCCTTGTTTTGTGTTTATTTTTTATGTAGTCTAGTTACAACTACCTATGTATTTCTCTTGTGATAGGTTTGACCCTAGAATGACTACCGTTGCCTATTTGCTTGATTCCTATCCCTCTGAGGTTGAGAGTTTGGATTAGGTATAGAAGTTTCAGAGAAAAGAGAGTTTGGATTTTAATATTGTATGCTATCTCTTGGCAAATTTAGAATGACTGTACTAATTGACAATAGTAAAAGACACTATTGGGGAGAAAAGGTTGTCGATTCTTTTTTATCAAACCTATTGAAGATCGCATAGTGTGGAACTTGAGATCTAAGGACCCGAAATAGGAGTAAGTGGCATTGTATCTTGAGGTTTTCCCCTACTTGTGTTTACATTTCTCACCTATCAGTTTTAGGAATAGCCAAGATGACTTTCTCTGAATGACTTGGTAGCAATAAATGTAAGAGGCATCTGGTTAGAGTTGTGATTTGTGATTAGCTTCTCCTTTGAATACTTTGATTTGTCTGGCAGACTCTTATTTGAATTTAAGTGAATCGGTGATATGAAGAATTTGGAAATGGACATGAGAAAATAGAGATTCATCGAAAGAGATAGAGTGCCAAAAGAAATTAGTTGCACACTAGAAAGGACGGTGGAAACAAAAGTATATGGAGAAAACTGAGTGATTAGACAAGAACATGAAACTGGAAAAAGAAATATGAAGAAATACTAGAGGAGGTGCGAAATAAGTTTGAATTGATGCATTCCACTATTTAAGTTGCATCTCACTATTTAAGTTGCATCTCATGACATTCTTAGCATTCAACTTAAAAAGGGGTAAAGGAAACTCCCGCGATACTAAAGGAAAAAGTAAAGAGATTAGTAAAAGAGCAACTTACTATGAAGGATAGAGGGAAGAAGAAAAGAAAGAATGGACATATCAAGAACTAGTAATGTTACTTGAAATAGTAGTATCTGTGGGAAGATACGTGGCGAACGTCTTATGTAATAAGTTGTATTTATTGAAGGAAGGATGATTAGAGAGGGTAGTATGTGTCAAGAAATTTAATTATAGTCATGAGAGGAGATGTACTTTGGAGATTATTTGCCAATGCATAGTATTTTATTTCATGATCTAGCATGAGTAGTAACCAAGTTTCATAGTTACGAATTCTCCTTTTTTCGAGTTCTTAAATTTATTTAACTTTGCACAATTTGACGCCTTCGTTAAACTTCCTTAGCATAAGAAGTTAGCCATTACATCGATGAGATTTTCCTTCTAGGCAAGTTATGGCAGCACTATAAGTGAGAAAAAGCCACTTGAAAATTGGAGGAAAATCTTGTAGCATCAAGTTTTGTGTGAGCAAAAGTTAGAATTTCGAACATGAAATTCTTTTAAGGGGGAGAGAGTGTGAGGCCCCGAAATTTTACTTGTCTTTATAACTCTTACTTGAACTTACTTACTTGCATTAAATTTTTGGTTGCTTTAATGGTTGAATTTGAGCCAAGAGAGTGAAATTTTGTTAAGAAAAGTTTCATTTTTTCAAGTTGTTAGAAAATCTAGAAATTTTTGCAAGAGGCTCTGCGCAGCTTTGGGAAATTGGCTATAACTTCGTATAGGAACGTCAGAATTCAGTTCCGTTTGTTGCGTTCGAAACTAGACTCATAGGGCTTCCTACGATATAAAATTCAGAGTTTGATTCAATTTCTATAAATACCAGAAAATCGGCAAAATTGACTGAAAAATTCTGCCCTGCGCAAGTAAAAACTGGAATATTGTAGTAGATTACGGCTCAATTTGGACCAACTTATGAATTGAATTTCCTTGAGATGTCTTCTAAAGATTATTAGTATTTCAAGTCTAGTTTTTAACAGGCTAAGCTGTATGAATTTTTGATAGTTATAACTCATGTTATGATTTTTCTAATGGAATGGTGTAAGTTAGGATTTTTTGTGCATTTTGGTAACGTGACCAACTAGTGGGGTGTGCGGTATAAATTGTGAGGAAATGAGAGAGTTATCCGCAAAGGGGTTTTTGTGAAAAAAAAAGTATTAGGAGATATTTGAGGAAAAGAAAGATATTTTGGTGGAAATACTTGTGATTTTGCCATTTGTTATTAAACATCTATAGAAGGCTTGTCAAACTTTTTCAAACCAACCAAGTGTTATTTCACTAGAATCTTCCTCTTGCTTCTTTGGGTCTCCTCTTGGATGAAAATTAGAGAGAAAAGAGTGAGTAAAACACAACTTCTAGTCTTGAGTTTCTTGTCCAACTTAGTGAGGAAGAAAAAAAAGAGAGGAAAACATCTTGCACTCCACAAATCTTTGAATCAAGTTCTTGGAGGGAGAAACTTGTGATCATTTCTTGGTTGGTCTCCTTTTTTTGGGAGAAAAGAGGTAAACTTGCTAGAAAAGCTATACTTTGTTTCTTATATTTCATATATGGTGCATTTAGAGTTTAAAGGAAGGAGTTTATGGAGGGTTTCCTTTAATTTTCAAATTGGTAGTTAAATTTCCTGCTTGTGTTGCTAATTTCCAGCTTTGTATTATATTTTCAGACATGATATGTTGATTGTAGCTAGCTTTGTGGCTAAAATAAGTACTCTATGTATCTTATACCTTGTGAACTTGATTTGGGGCTGTCTTGTGATAAGAATGAAACCTTGAAAATGGCTGGAAATTAGGGAAACTAAGGGGAAGTGCTGCTGAAAATTTTCTGCGGGAGGCCCTAAGCAGTCTTGGGAAAACTGTCATATCTTGGTATAGAAAAATCTAAATTTAGTTCTATTTGTTGCGTTTAAAACTAGATTCAGAACACTTTCAATCGTAAAAAGTTCAAAATTTTTCTCAATTTCTACGAATATCTATGATTTTTCAAAGTTGACTAAATTTCTATACCTGTTCTATTTGTTTACTGGACGAAACAACAACTTGATGATGGAATTTGACTGACTTGTGGATAGAATTTTGCAAAGATGTCTTCTAAGAAATTGTAACTCTTTGAATCTATTTTCGAACGGTATAAATTTTATAAATTTTGGACTTAAGAAGCTTGAGATATGATTTTTCAAATAGCATTACACAAAACTGGAAAAAATTCTTTTTTTTTAAAATTGTCCTTACTTTCATTTCCAACTTCAAGTTGGAGTTGTTGAGCCATTTTCAGCTTGATTTTTCTTTTGGAATAATGTGACTTGGCATAGTGGATCTCCTAGCACGTTATAAATGTGATTTTAGGACAGGGAAATGAGGTCCGAAGTGCACACGAGGCGAACAACTGAACTTATGCCGTGGTGAGTGTTTCTTGCATGTGTATGCTTTAAATGACTATGTGGAATGTTGGGAATGTTGTCTAAATGTTAAATGTTTTTCAATGATTGCTAAATGGATTTTCAATGTGCGAGTGTGGACTTTATCGCACTCGACCCACGCAAAAGTGAATTTTCAATGATTGAATGCTGCTTGTGCATAAATGTAAGTCTTTTGGCTGAACTGGGCCCTTGCCCTTAGTTGCCAGTCGACTCGAGCCAGAAGCGGACTCGGTCGGGCGGCTGGTGACCCTGGGACAATGTTTGGTATATTGGAGTATTATCATGAAGTCTGGTGGAGAACTGGCCAGTGAATTCAATGCAATGATATCAATGAATGATTGACAAGAATACTGAAGGAGTTTTCACTTGCAAACGTTTTCTAATGTTGGAGGGATAAGGAAAATGGGTGGCGAATGAATGAATGAATGACTTGAATGAATGGCTCCAAGTGAGCACGTATCCTTCCAATGATTGAATGTTTATTTCTTGAATGACTGGATATTATTGTGCAAAGTGTTCAAAATGTTAAATGACATATTTTCATGGTTTCTCTACCTAATTGCTTGTTTAGGAACCTCACTGGGCTTTTATCTTATTCCTTTAGTTTTGTTTTTCTTACAGGAATGGAGGTCCGAAACAATTAAGTGTGAACTAGAGTGTATAACCCCCTTGTACTTATACTTTTGGTTGATAGGATATATTTTGACATTTGATATTGTATCATATGTTTGGTTTTTGGGTTGCAAATAAGTTTACATTTTAGTTGAATTGTAGAACTTAAATGTTATTTTGGAGGCTTGAATGATTAATCTTGAGAGTTGATTGAGTGAGTGAGTGAGTCCTGACGAGAGTTGGGTAGGCGGTCCGCCAAACCCTTGGGTATGCCCTAGGGGGAAGGTGGGGTCATCACAGAAATAGAGATTACCATCAGTTCCAAGATTAAAAAGGTCAAGCACTTTTGCTTCTCTTTCAATCCTTAAGATTGATTTAGTCATAATGCTTGAGTAAAAAATGTGTCATGCCGGCTAGTTTGGACATATTTTCTTTTAAAGCTGGTTCTCTTCTCCTTTCTCATTGGGCTTTATTATTGTTTTGACTCTCCCACATCAAGAGTTTAATTAGATTATTTATATGACTTTGACTAAGATAATCATCAAGCATAGAGAAATCCGCATAGAGAAATCCTTTAAGTGCCAAAGGATTGTTTTCTATGTGATGTTTCAGTAAGTGATCCATAGATTTAAAAATTATCATAGTGTCTTGTGTGTGAATTACTATACTTTGATTCTATTCAATTACTTCTCATTGTCGCACCCCTTTTTTTAAAAAATAAATAAATGGTTTAAAAAAAAGTGAAATTTTGATTTGAAAATGAATTTTTGATTTACAAAGAAAATGAAGAAAAATATGGGTCTAAATGGGACATGAAAATGCGACGATTTGACCCAAAATATAGTTTAAAAAGGGTTTATTGAATGAAAAATGGAGTCGCCACTTGGTATAGAGTTAAGGTGTACCAAGTCACCTAAAAATGAATTTTTTAAAGGAAAAAGGTAGGAGGAAACCCCTTTTAAACGACTCCATGTCTACGTAAACCAACGAAAAAAGGTTCGGGAGTCACATTTGACGAAGGGGAAGGCAAGGATAAAAATCCAAGGCACCCCTTCGACCTAGCCAAGGTTAGTTGCGTGATTTAGTCAAGGATTTTCTTATTTTAACCAAAAGATTTATCACATTTAGATGTACTATATGAATGCAAACCCTAGACCTAGGAGGGTATCAGGGGGCAAAATTTCTCTTCAAAACTTGAATGGTGCCAATCACATTAATTGTGATGCCCAATGCGGATTCTTTGGAGAGGTCACGAATGATGCACAAATATGAGACTTTAAGAAAAGGAAAATAATAAAATAATTATAGAAATATACATGTCTTAAAGGAATGCATCATATCGGGTACGGGGGGACTAATGTTCGTGACTTAATTTTCCCTTTTAATAGAGGGAATACGAGCGTGCTAAGGTTAGAAAAAGCCAAACTCGTCCATATCCCATATTCAAGGGGGTATTCCCTAATCTAATCAAGCAAATGAACTAATCTAGTTCTAATGCTTATATGAAATGCAAGTCTAATGTCATGTTTCATACAAAAGGGTAAGTAATATACATATAAGGGAAAATATGGGGAAAGGGATATACGTATAAGGAGAGATGTCATGCAAAAAATGATAAAAGACCCTAAAAAGTAAAAATATGCATGAGATGAAGTGATTTTATCACACAATCATGATCTAACGTGCGGAGGGTTTCTAAAGGTCTAGCGTTGGACTAGCCCTTGACTAACGTTCTCTCACAAGCATTGGACTTGTAAGAGATCGAAGGGAAGACCATGATTAGCATTGGACTAGCCACGGTAACGTACATTCCATCCACATAATCAGATATAATACTAAAAGCAAATAGGCATGCAAAACACATAGTTTCACATAGCACGTAACACATAAGCATGCTTGTCTAGATGCAGAATCCTAGAGAAAGCGATTAAACACATAGGCATATAGCATACAAATCACACAAAGCAACAAAAAAGGAAGCCCTGTCTATTACATTCGGGGGAAACCTACTACAATCTAAGAGGGGAGGCGGAAAATAAAATTAAATAAAATAAACCTAACTATTACAACTTGGCATTTAAATGCCTTTTAAATAAACAAAATGAACTAAAATAAATATACGAAATTAAGACGACTAAAGCGAATAAATGAATAAAGATGAAAATATTCAAAAAAAAAAGGCATGCAATCAAACACATAAATCACATAAGTACACATAGGGTCAAATAAAATTGAAATAAGGGATAGAGTGTACCTCCCTTGAGTGGTAATCAAATGCAAGAAAGATTAGTTTCAAAACAATAAAAGGGTCAAGGCACCAATTAAACAGTAAAATATAAACAAAATCACCAAATCCCTCCCAATTGCAACTTAAATCAAATAATGCATAATTTCCAAGAAAAGTAAATTATTGATCAAATTTCTAAAATAGAAAAACTACCAAGGACCCAATTGCAAAATTAACCAATCACTCAAGCCCAATTAACACATTTTGAAAAATTCACGGGTCCAAGAGCAAAGAAGGGGTCAAGTAATGGTTCAAGTTGCAATTACTCTAGGACCTAATTGCAAGAATTTAGAACATAATTGGGCCTTTGGTAGCATAAGGGGAAACATGTGAGATTGAAATGTAATTTTAAAAAGGAATTTCATGCATGCAAGCTACGAGGAACTCATCTCTCCAGCCGAAAGCATTCTGCAATTTTTTCCAGCCGCGGCTTTTCTTTCTATTTCCTCACGCAGACCAGATTTTCGATTCAAAAACACAACTTTGATTAGATATTTTTCAACCCAACATCACAACTTTAAACTAAGCAACAAACTACATAATGATCACAATCCAAATGATCAGAACACTTGGAAAGATATCATACAAAATTCTGGAAAAGCATGCAAAAAAAAAAATGGTTCGGCAACCTGATTGTTTATTTTCCAGCAAGTATTCGAACATGATTCAAGTGTTTTAGACCCTAAACATGCAAACTCAAACACCACTTATCCAATTTCTTCTTTCCAACATAAGTTCAACAAGCAAGTTGGGTGCCAAAACTTGGTGAGCAGCCGCGGAAAGGAAAACAGCAGAGAGAATGCAGCAGCTTTTTACTTTTTTCAATTCAGCTAGAGATACTTGCACGTAAAGAGCTCAAAACAGCGCTATTAAATTAACAATCAAACCAAAGTATCAAGTTTCAACCCATTGTCGTTAACATCCCCTTAAATAAGATCTTCTATCCTAGGAGGTTCAATCAAATCAACTAGACCAGAAATACAGCCAAGAAAGGAATGAAGCTTGCGGTAAAGTCAGTTACGCACATGATCGAATCGCTCCATTGAGGGAGATAAATGAAACTAGCCCATGAACCAAAGATACGCAACTTCAGTTTGATTCAAGCGCAGCAAAAATGCAGGAGGAATAAAACAAGGAGCATCAAAGCTACAAATCCTTTCCTAGCTTCTGGTTTACCGAAGCCTTTTTGCAAAGAAAAATCACCCTCCAAACACTGCAAACTCACTCATTATCAAACATTGGACCCAAAAGTGAAAAGAAAAACTGCAGCAACAAAACCGGCAACTTCAAGCTTGTTGTGGCGAACATTACATACAACACATTCTAATGGCCATCAAACCAGGAGTTCAAGTAAAGAAACAAAAGGACAGACTAAGAGGTCATGCGAAATCTGTAAAATTTTGCAACTCTTCTGCGTTTACTCTACTAGACTCACAGACCGTACAAACCCATCTCTAGTCTAACAAATTCGCGCACCCATACAACCCAACGCTAAACAAACCCAGTCAACAGCAACAGGAGGCGAAAACTGCGAAGCTTTGCTACGTTTTCAACCTCAGCAAACATCACACAAGTCAAGCAAGCATAACAGTCCCACTGTGAATTTTAATCCCAAAACCCAAACTTAAACCAACCTACGGAAACGAAATGAAAGGCTACAAAGGACCACTGAACGGCATATAGCAAGAAGGGTGCCAACCCACGATTGAAGAAAACAGTTTCTAATTCTAAGGGATAAGGGTATTACATTAATCACAAGATGAGTCAGGGGAATGACCGTGAAAGGATTCGGATGATTCTGCCTGGCCTTCGAAGGATATCAACGGGAGGGCAGTGATGATGACACAGCACCGTCCTTGCAACCCCAAATCTCCTTTCTTCCTCACGCTGCCGCCGCTCTTTTATCAGCCGTCCTCCTCTCTCTCTCGTTTCTTTTCTCTCAAAAACCTAGCCGGTGTTTACTCTCTCTCAGATCGTTCTAGCCGTTCACCACTCCCCCCAGATCCTCTCTTCTCTCGGTTTCTTCCTGGTTTTTCCAATTTTCTCTCAACCCAGCCGTCATAAAACCTTCCTCTCTGTTTCTTGCCGTCTCTCTTTGCTTTTATATGGGAACCCAAAAACTGAACCCTATGAACGATGGTTTGGATGAAGCCAGATGGTTTGTACTATGTCCATTGAACGGAGCCAACCCCAGACAAAATAGCCGAGAAATGCAGCTGCAAATCCTTTCTGCTGCAGCCGAAACCAAAATGTGGACTTTTCCTCTTTTTTTTTCTTTTTTTTTCAATCACTTAATTAAACAACAATAATACAAAAATAACAATTTAAACAAACTTAAATAAAATGTACAAAATTGGTAACAAAAGATAAAACAAAAAGCTAAGATTTTCTTGTATTGGATTAATGATTTTTCCTTTTTTTTCCAATTAATACAATAAAAAGAAATAAAACATATTTTTATGAATAATTTTCTCTTTTTGACAAATTTTATACTAAAAAGTCTTACAATAAAAAATAAATAACTAAAAGGGTGAAAACAAATACAAAATAAAAATAATATATAATAATAATCTAAAAATACTAAAAGTCTAAAACTAAAATCATGAAATAAACAAAAATAATAAAAAAATAGACAAGAATTATTACTAAAACAAAAATAAAATTAGGGTAAAAAATTATATAAAAATTTGGTGTCTACAGTTTGCCCCTCTTTGTCTGAGTTTTGGAAAAATTTGAGACAAAGAAATAGATATCAAATACTTACCTGCAAACCAGCCGAACGACTGTTGTTTTTTGAAATGAGAATTGACCCCTTTTGATGAGACTGACTCGGACGAGCAATTTAAAATGGACTGACCCAAACAGAAAATTTAAACGGAACTGACCCGAACAAGATATTTAAACGGGACTGACCCGAATAGGAATTTAAAATCGGGATTGATCTGAAACAGGAAATTTAAAATCGTGACTAACCCGAAACAGGAATTTAAAATCGGGACTGACCCGAAACAGGAAGTTTAAAATCGGGACTGACCCGAAACAGGAATTTAAAATTGGGACTGACCCAAAACAGGAAATTTTTTTAAAAAAAATCCGGACTGACCCGAAACAGGAATTTAAAATCAGGACTGACCTGAAACAAAAATTTAAAATCGGGACTGGCCCGAGACAGAAATTTAAAATCGGGACTGATCCGAAACAGGAATTTAAAATCGGGACTGACCCGAAATAGGAATTTAAAATCGGGACTGACTCGAGACAGAAATTTAAAATCGGGACTGACCCGAGACAGGAATTTAAAATCGGGACTGACCCGAAAGAGAAATTTAAAATCGGGACTGACCCGAGATAGAAATTTAAAATCGGGACTGACCCGAAACAGAAATTTAAAATCGGAACTGACCCGAAACAGGAATTTAAAAATCGGGACTGACTCGAGCGAGAAATTCAAACGGAAAAAATTCCAGTATACTTACCGTTTTGTTGTGCCTTTGCTCAAACCTGCTTGCAGCTTGTCTGATCTACCTTTGTTTGCTGGAAATCTTTCCGATACCGACTCCAGTGCGAGATGTGATCGTTTTCCTTCATGCATGAAATTTTCTGCAAAAGAGAAAGAATAAGGCAATTGCCACCATCATTTGACCCGATTCCCTTTGAGAATCGTGTAAACATGCGTCTTTTGATTCCTTCGTCAACTTCGGTTGTGGTATCTGATTTAGTTGGATTTATTACTTCAAAGACTTTCTGATTCTTCTCAGACTGACCAGTAATGCCTTTAGCCATATTATGAGATCTGTGTACCGGGCCCTGCTGAATCACGTCCATTTCCAAAAGATGATCGAATCCAAAGTATGCTTTGCACAAATCACGGGGATTGTCATTTATTAAACCTCAATGATTAAACAAATGATGTATGTAAGATAAATTCACATATCATGCAGGGATGAATATGCAAAAGGACGCAAACGCGATCAATCATGCCTAAACCATGAAAATGTCATGAATGCAAATAATTGAGGGAAAATGAAATTTATAAGAATGTATTTGCAAAAGAATATCTATTCAAAGTGAGACACAGCTTTTGGCCAACAGATGTCACATTCGAATCTCTGGATATTTTTGTTCTAGAATTCAATATTGACAGAAGTGTTACAAAACGAAGAGAAATCCGAATGAACCAAGTCACCAGCTGCTCCTTCTCGTGCTTGTTCGTTGCATAACCCTACCTCGGCGCCCTTTCGGGTTTTCACCAAGGTTGCCCCCACCATTTTTGCTTTTGTTTTGTTTTGTTTTGTTTTTCTCTTTTAATTTTTTTTTTGAGGTGCCCTTTCGGGTTTTCACCTAAGGAACAAAGGAAAAACTCGACCATGATCGACTCAGGAGTGTGAGTTGAAAATTGCTGGCATCAGTAAAATGCGCTTCCCTTATAAGTTTAGGCAAAGGCATTGTGGACATCACTTGCCAGTTGATTAGCGAAATTCCTGATAGAAATACAGCAATTGACGAAAGCCAGGACTTTGGGCTTTTGTAATGAGGTCAGGTGGGGTGTTTTCAAGAAAGTTGAGGCTTGAAAACAAAGATTTTTAATGAAAAGTGTGAAATAACCTGAGGTTGCATCATTTTGAAGTCATCTCCAATTTTGAACGGAAAATGAGGAAAACTTTGCCCCAGTTTGATTGGATTTTCTCTCTTTGCATTTTTCATTGCATTTTTCTTCTTTTTTTTGCATTTTTTCTTTAAAAAACTAAATTTACCCCAGTGTGGGGTTTGCAATCCTCAGGGGTTACCAAACGAAAATTATTAGTCTGATAGCTCAAAAGGGACGACTAGGGATTGAATGTTTCAAACGTAAAAGAAGATGGCCTGACTTGCATTTCATCATTTGCACGAATTTCTAAAAGAAGTTTTGCATAATCAAATGAAGAACTTCTTGCACATGTCCGAGTTGATAGGTTGAGGAAAAGTTTGTCCATCCATTTCTGCCAAAATGAGTGCTCCGCCAGGTAATATCTTTTGAACAATGAATGGCCCTTGCCAATTCGGAGCAAATTTGCCTTTGGCCTCATCTTGCACTGGCAAAATCCGTTTCAGCACTTTGTCGCCTTCCTCAAAAGTATGCAAATGGAACTTCTTGTTGTAGGCCCAGGCCATGCGCTTTTGGTAACATTGGCCGTGACAAATGGCATTAAGCCGTTTTTCATCCATCAAAGATAGTTGTTCATGACGCTGCTTTATCCAATCAGCCTCTTCCAACTTGGTCTCCATTAGAATACGCAATGAAGGGATTTCGACCTCGACAGGTAGCACAACTTCCATTC
The DNA here is from genome assembly GCF_036785885.1 of Coffea arabica. Classification (NCBI taxonomy): domain Eukaryota; kingdom Viridiplantae; phylum Streptophyta; class Magnoliopsida; order Gentianales; family Rubiaceae; genus Coffea; species Coffea arabica. The sequence continues at coordinate 15,959,383 of NC_092318.1, read as the reverse complement.
CATACATGAGCGAGTAAGGTGTTGCCCCAATTGATGTTCGGATGGAGGTCCGATACGCCATTAATGCGTAAGGAAGTTTTTCATGCCAGTCACGATGCTTTTCAGTCATCTTGCAAATGATCTTCTTCAAATTCTTGTTTGCGGCCTCCACGGCTCCGTTCATCTACGGTCTATAGATGGCAGAGTTGCGATGTCTGATTTTGAACTGTTCGCATAGCCCGTCCACCATATCATTGTTGAGATTCTTGGCATTGTCTGTAATCAATGTTTCCGGCACCCCAAATCGGCATATGATGTGATCCCTTAAGAAATTCGCCATTTTTTTTTCACGTGCTTGAATGATTCCACTTCGACCCATTTGGTGAAGTACTCAATTGCCATCAATATAAATCGATGTCCATTTGAAGCAGGAGGATCGATTGTGCCAATCACGTCCATACCCCACATTGAGCAGGGCCACGGAGCAATCATGCTATGCAACTCGGTAGGAGGAGCGCGTATGACGTCACCATGCATTAATATATCTCCGGACAAAATCTATGCAATCGCGTTCCATTGTAAGCCAAAAATACCCGATTCTCATGATTTTCTTCGCCAACAAATGTCCATTCATGTGAGGCCCACAGACACCACTATGCACCTCCTTCATTATGAATTGAGTTTCATCTTCATCGACGCACCTTAAGAGGTTCAAATCTGAGGTCCTTTTGTATAATACCTCTCCATTTAAGAAAAACTTCGAGGCCATTCTGCACAGGAAACCTTTGTTATTTGTACTAGCTTCTGGAGGGTAAGACCCGGTTTTGATGAATTCCTTAATATCATTGTACCAATGGCTATTGCCAGAAGAATTGTCTATGACCCAACAATGAGCAGGCTTGTCTTGGAGTTGAATCCGGATAGGCTCAATTCCCAATTCATCCGGATATTGTATCATAGAAGATAGGGTGGCCAAGGCATCTGCAAATGCATTTCGGGCTCGTGGGAGATGTCTGAATTCCAAACTTTGAAATTGTTTAGCCAAATTGAGCAAATTACAGTGGTATGGCAGAATCTTTGAATCTTTGGTTACCCATTGTTTCAATGTTTGGTGCACAAGTAAATCTGAATCACTGAAGGCTATTAACTCCTTAACCTCCATTTTCAAAGCAATTTTGAGACCAAAAATACATGCTTTATACTCGGCTATGTTGTTTGTGCAAGCAAATTGCAATTTAGCGGCTCCAGGATAATGCTTCCCTTCTGGGGGATACAAGAACTGCTCCTATCCCGACTCCAAAAGAATTGGCCGCACCATCGAAAAACAATCTCCATTCCGGGTACTGCTCGCTCATATCTTCTACGGCACCAACAAATAAAACCTTTTCATCAGGGAAATAGGTATGGAGCGGTTGATAATCATCGTCCTTTGTATTTTCTGCCAAATGATCAGCTATAGCTTGTCCCTTGATGGCCTTTTGCGAAGTGAAAACAATATCAAATTCTGAAAGAATCATCTGCCATTTGGCCAGACGCCCAGTTGGCATCGGCTTCTCCAAGAGGTATTTCAAAGGATCGGAGCGGGAGATGAGGTAGGCAGTATGACTTAGCAGGTAGTGTCTTAATTTCTGAGCTGCCCAGGCCAATGCACAACAGCTTTTCTCAATAAACGAATAATTAGCCTCATACTGCGTGAATTTCTTACTAAGATAGTAGATGGCTTGCTCTTTCCTTCCCGAGTCGTCGTGCTGCCCCAGAACACACCCTACTGCTCCGTCGAGCACAGATAAGTACATAATCAAAGGCCGGCCCGGTTTGGGTGGCACTTGGACTGGGGGCTGCAGCAAATAATCTTTAATCTTGTCAAAAGCTTGTTGACACTCCTCGTTCCAATGCAACGGCACATTCTTTTTTAACAACTTGAATAGTGGCTCACACGTCGCGGTTAATTGGGCAATGAATCTTCCAATGAAGTTAATCTTCCCCAAAAAGCTTTTCACATCTCTCTGCGTCTTCGGTACTGGCATGTCTCGAATTGCCTTGATCTTTATCGGGTCTATCTCTATGCCCTTCTTGCTAACAATGAAACCTAACAATTTACCAGCTGGTGCTCCAAAGGTGCATTTTGCAGGATTTAACTTCAAATTGTACTTTCGCAACCTTTCAAACAATTTCCTTAGATCCATCAAATGGTCCTCGGCTTTCTTGGATTTGATTATAATGTCATCCACGTAGACCTCCATCTCTTTGTGGATCATGTCATGAAACAAAGTAGTCATAGTCCTTTGATAAGTAGCTCCGGCATTCTTTAAACCAAACGGCATTACTCGATAGCAAAAGGTGCCCCAATGGGTGATAAAAGCAGTTTTTTCTCTATCCTCTTCAGCCATTAAGATCTGGTGGTACCCAGCAAAACAATCACAGAAAGATTCAATTTTGTGTCCGGCGGTGTTGTCTAGAATGATATGGATATTTGGCAAAGGAAAGTCATCTTTAGGGCTGGCCTTATTAAGGTCCCTATAGTCGACACAGACTCGCACTTCTCCATTTTTCTTCGGAACAGGGACTGGATTCGAGAGCCAAACAGGGTAATGGGATACAATGATGATATTAGTCTTAAGCTGCTTTTCAATTTGCTCTTTTAATTTGAGGCTCATATCTGGTTTGAATTTACGGGATTTCTGCTTTACTAGTGAAAAAAATGGGTTTGTGGGTAATCTGTGCACCACTACATCAGTCGAAATGCCAGTCATATCATCATAAGACCATGCAAACTCATCTTGAAACATAGACAAAAATTCAATCATCTTCTCTTTCTGCTTTTTATTCAAATGAATGCTGATTTGTATCTCCTTAACTTCAGTCTCAGTACCAATGTTAACAACTTCTGTTTCTTCTAGGTTCGGTTTAGATTTCTCCTCATATTGTTCAAGATCTTTTGAAAAAGAATCAAACACTTCCTCACTATCACTCTCGCTTTGAAATTCGGATTCCGTAACTTCCAAATCGTGAGTGATATAGAGATTGTCATCATCAGATTCCAGAACAGTGATATCCAAAGGGTCAAATAATTTTACTTTTGGCCATCTGAAAGAATTAAAAAATTCGAGACAATAAGTAAATAGACACATGAATGAACGGCATGATAAAATAAACTATGCATTTTCATAAAACTTCAAATCAAAACGGAAACAAGCTAAAACATAAGTGCAAAAGATACTTTCATTGAACTATTTACATATGCAAGAAAAGTTTTCATGAACTTTAGTAAATGACAACCCCCCTGTAGATTTACCGAAACTCCTTTCGCACGGGGAAGTACTCGGCGGTCCAGTTGTGTATAGCTCCTTAGGGAATGTCTGGGAATTCGGCATCATCTGACGGGTCATTTTCGGATATTGTTCCCACAAACAAATGAGTCAAGCTTGTCTCCACTTCGTCAATTGGACTAAACTCAGACGTAATGACTTCAGCTGGCTTTGGAAAGGTATAGTGTAATGGCGGAATGTCTAAAGCACCTAACTTGCCTTCCTTTTCTGCCCTTTTGCGCGCTTTCATATCTTGTATATCCCTAGCAGTTGGACGGAATCCCAAACCAAATTGGTCCTTCTTTTCGATGAGTTCCACGGGCTTCAACATGCCTTGCAGATTGCGTCCCAACCCCTTATCAAATTCATATCCTCCGCGAATCATCTCCTTGGCCATCATGACATTTTGTCTTTTGAGTCCTCACTTGTTACCCAACTCACGGAGACAATATCAGCTGCACGATAGGAAGACACAGAGGCATTTCGGTCACCATCCTCCTCAGGCTCGGAATCGGCAATTACAATGCAATCTTCTTCAGCAAAAATGGTAATCAGCTGGTCGTTCACCACGAATTTCAATACTTGATGCAAGGAAGAGGGCACAACGCCCGAGCTATGAATCCACGGTCGCCCGAGTAAAACATTATAGACACTGGGAAAGTGCATAACTTGGCAAGCTATCTGAAATTGAGCGGGCCCCATTTCGACCACCAAATTTACTTCCCCTATGGACTCTCTTTGGGCTCCGTCGAATCCTCGTACTACGATTTCTGAGGGTTTTAATCTAACATCTTGCAGCCCTAACTTCACCAACGTGCTCCAAGGACAAATATTGAGGGCAGACCCATTGTCGATCAATACTTTAGGCAACATTTTTCCATTGCACCTCACAGCTACATATAAGGCTTTATTATGACCAGTTCCTTCCGCAGGCAGCTCTTCATCAGAAAAAGTGATTTGTTTAGCAGCCAATACATTTTCAACCATGTGCGAGAAATTGTCAACCGAAATATCCTTAGGAATACGAGCCTTGGTCAACACTTCAAGTAATGCATCCCTATGCAAGTCGGAGGAGAAAAGCAAGTCTAAAATGGAAATTTGGGCAGGCATTTTGTTCAGCTGCTCAACCACATTATATTCGTTTCTCTTAAGCCTCTTGAGAAAATCCCACGCTTCTCTTTCGGTCACTGCAGGTTTGGTAGTCGGCTCATGATTGCTTACTTGAACTGGGGCGCTAGCAGCGGATGGACTTGTAATCTTCCCTGACCTCGTAACAAGAGACACTTCTTCCTTCAAAACTGGTTTGCCTCCGATTTGCAAAACGGGCTCACTATAATTCCACGGCACTTGTTGTAGACTTAAAACTGGCACTTGTTCTAGGAATTCAATTATCACAAGTTCTAAGGCCGCACTTTCGGATGGAGTTAGGTCTAAAATGAAGGGTCGTTTGTCTTCCTCATACGATGCCTCCTCTATCACAAAAGGTTTGTCCAATATCCCAAACACTTCTGTCTCATTTGACATGTTTCGGACAAGCTCCTCAAATTCCTCATCATCCATAATAATTCCGACAGTATCAGGGTGTTCCGGCAAGGGGTTCTTGCTCACATTCGGTCCTTGCTCTTCTCTTTTCCTAATCACAATTTCCCCTGCTTCGAGTATGTCTTGAATCCTATGTTTAAGGAGTCGACAATTGGCCGTGGAGTGACCAGGTGCTCCTGAGTGATAAGCACAAGTAGCCTGTGGATTATACCCAACTGGCATGCCATAAGGGTAAGTTGGAGGGGGAATCGCACCTATTTTACCGGTAGCCTTTAATTGCTCATATAACTGATCCAAAGGCCTGTCTAGGTTGGTGAATGTTCGGGTATGATTTTGATTGTAGGTTTCAGTAGGTTGGGGGTAGTTGTAGGTGGGTCTGTTTGGTGGGGGAAATCTTTGGTGGTAAGGAGGTCGAGGACGAGTTTGTTGAAAGTTAGGTTGAGATACTTGAAAAGGGGCCGTAGGCGGGTTGGCGTAGTTTGAGCGAGGTCGGGGGTGCGAGATATTGGTATTGTAGATAGGGTAAGGATTTGGATAGTAGGGATAAGGTGAATATGTTGGTTTATGTTGAAATAGGGGTCTTGGTGTAGGGTCTTGATCTCATATGAAGGCAGCTTCCCCCTCTTTCTTTTTAAATTGCGGCTTTTTCCCATTACTCCCTTGTCCTTGTAAAGCATCCAACTGCAATTTGAGGGCAGAGACATTAACGATCTTCCCGGCTCTTACAAACTCATCGTACTCCTCAAGCTTATTGACAATGGCGGCGAATGAGCATCCAGTCATGCGAAAAATTTCTTCAAAGTACGGCGGATCATGTGCTTTAATGAAAGTGCGTATAATTTCGTCCTCAGTCATTGGTGGCTCGACTTTTGCAGCTATTTTCCTCCACCTCTTGGCATAAGTCTTGTGATCCTCAGAGGGTTTTCTTTTTGTTCCTTCCAACGTGGTTCATGTCGGAGCCAGCTCGCAGTTATACTCGTACTGCTTCACAAAAGCATTGGACAAGTCAATCCAGGTTTTTACTTCCTCGGGCTTCAGATTGGAGTACCAGTCGAGTGCATCCCCCTCCAGACTTTCGGGGAACAACCTTAAAGGCAAATTCTCGTCGTCTACAGGCTTTCCCAACTTGTTAGCAAACAGTCGAAGGTGTGTTTTGGGATTACCCGTCCCATCATACTTGTTAAATTTAGGGGTTTTGAACCCTTCAGGCAACTGTACATTCGAAAAAAGGCAAACCTCATCGTAATCCAGGACTCCTTGCTTGTTCAACCCCTGACTTTTCCTCATAAATTCATCAAAACGGTCAAGGCGCTTGAGCAGCTTCATATCAACGGGAGCAGAAGATTCTCCCATTTCTGGCTTGGTTTGAACAATATGGTCTGGCAGGAATGGCTCAGCAGCAGTGTGATAAAAGGTATGTGGTTCGGGTGGTATATTTGAAGTGACATGGGGTTGTTTACCTCGCATTTGAGTAGACAAAAATGAAGGATTAGGAGGGTAAGTGTATGGCAAATTTGTGGTGGCGTAAGTGAAAGTTTCTTCGGGTGGAATAAGGAAAGATGGAGTAACGGTGACTTGAGTCGAAGGTATGACAAATGGCTCTTGCTCAGGCTGCCTGACGGGTATGGGCTCGGGTTGAACTCCGTTGCTAATTAGCTCGTCAATCAATTTCCTTTGGGCCGCCATCTCGGTAGCCATCTCACCAAACTTAGTAAGCATTTCGGTCAGTTGAACCCCTAAACTCGCAGTCTCGGGTTAAGCGGTAGTAGCAGACCTATCCGATTGTTCCGGTTGTGAACTCATGTTTACACGACTCCTCTGGGCTCGACTACGGGATCGCATTATGATGGGGTTTCGACGAGAAGTTATGTTTAAATATTACCTGAAAATACGAAATGGCTTGCTTTTAGATTTTAGCCCTGGCTTAGCTTTTCCAACAAAAATAAAACAAAGAAAAGAAAAAAACAAGAGTTAGTAGATATCCAAAAGAAATTCAGATGCATGTCCTATTGGGGAGCCCTTTTTTGTGCCAAGGGTGGGCCTAATATGATGCTATACCTTCGGGGTAAAATCCCAATTTCGAACCTGTAAGTGAATATAAAAGCAGAATTTCTCATTAAATATGGATAAACTCAATCCTTCTTTACAATCTCATTGATGGTTCGACTGACCATTCTTACAAAGTCTTCATGTCTAGCTAGTTTAGTATGTTGGGATTCCCTAGAACTCCCGATACTAAGTTTCCGAATCTCATCTTGGATTTTATCAAATGCACCCAATGCCTTTTCCAGTTTCTCGGTTTTCCTTGCCTCTTTCTTCAATTGTGATCGGGCGTCTTCTAATGCTTGATCGGCCACCATAATCTGCAACTGATGATCCTCCAATTCCTTCCTTAACTTCTCATTCTGCTCTTCGAGAGTAACGGAGACCAACGGCACCCTTTCTCTTCCTCGTTCCATCATTGATTTGATCCATTCGTTGTACTCCGAGACGACCTTAGGCTCCACTTTATTCACTTGGTCCAAATGCAGGTTGTCCAGACTACACAGATTCCCCCAAGATTCCAGCACCATACTCCGGCACTCAGCAACTGTATTGAGTTCGATACTTCCCAATCCATCTATGGTCGGCACTCACTGCGGATACCTGAACTGTCTCATAACTCGTTGCGGCACATACATAATCAATCCACTGGTACTTGCTAGCGGGATGAAGCCAAGTTGTGTTGTCTTGAAAGCTGGATCCCTTACTTTCGTCCAATCAAGAACCCATTGTATCTTATCCGAAGTTAAAGCATTGAATTCCTGAATAAACAAACTCGGAGACTCTATTCGATAGTATTTTCTAACCCTTTCTCGGTGTGACTCAACCCAATTTACTGTTGGAAGGCATGATCCCAATGGATTTAGTATTCTTTTTGACAGATGCTCCATCGCCCACATTTGGAGTACCAGGTTGGATGCGTAGAAAAACCCTTTCTTCTTTCGGCATTCAGTAACAGCGGCGAAGATGTCAGCAATGATAATGGGTACTAGGGTGGGAGTTTTTCCTTTAATTTCCAAAAACATACTCTGAACCATGTTGACCGTTGAGAAAATAACTTTTCCATGCTTTTGCGGAAACAGGAGTAGATTAATCAGGGTTATCCCCAAGGCTTGTACTCGTTTCTCTTCCCACTGCTCTCTGCTAATGAAGAAGTCCTCGTGGTGATGGTCGTAAGCTTCCCTTTCCCCAAAGCGCTTGTATAAGAACTCCAGCGGGCATGATCTTGCGTCCGGGTGTTGGTTCATGCTAAACTGTCTCAACCCTAAGAACCTACAAAATTGTTCTCTGGTGCCATTCGTTGGATATACCATAGGGTGACCTTTCCCCGGCACTTGCAACAATCCTTCTATTTCCTCCAGGGTTGGTGTTAATTCGCACTCTCCAAATCGGAAAACGGAGCCGTCCGGATCCCAGAACTCGAGCAAAGCTTGGATAATGGCTACATTCGGGGTTATGTTCAGGAGACTAGGTAAATGTCCTATATACTGGAAAAGTCTATTCACTTCATGTGCCATATTGTTCTTCCAATCTACCAGCTCACGAGGTATCTGATTGAGCATTCTACACTGAGCCATCTGGGAGGAAATTCACTTTAGTACCATACCTCGGGATTTTACCCCTTAGGTATTTAATACAGAAATAGTAAACGTGTAAGTCCCATTGGATTAAATATCCGAGACATGTGGCGGCTTATTCCTAACACGGGATTCCCTATGTGGCATTCCCTTTCTATGGTTTATGCGTGATGCCAGTTCATTAAAGCAGTGAAATATGCAATTCGAAATGAAACGTGACCTAAGGGGCCCTTTATTTGCCAGGGTAGGCCTAAAATGATATGGCATTATTAATTTATGAACGAAATATACCAAAATTTCGTAAACGTGCAATAGCCTATCTACACGGGTAGGTCCTAAAAGAAGGCCATGCCAGACCTTTTATCTCTTAAAGTTTGTGAATGCAAAAGGCAAGAAACAAGAAAAGTTAGCTCAACACATAACACATTGTGGCAACCAAATAATAATGAAATAAAGAAAGCAGAAATAAGGTAAGAGGGTTGGAATCCCTCCCCTCGTGCATAGTATCCCTAGTCCAGGATAAGGTCGACTCTATCCTAGGCAATTCTAATATGGATGCATGAGGTTTGGCTCACTAATGCATCTAGACTCGATCAGGTTTCGACTCCCAAGCCTTCAGACCTAAAGGCGAAGGGTCATCACTCCCAGGGCCTTTGATCGGTGGCTCGAGTGATCCCTTAGGTAGCGCTATAGGCGCAGAGCACACCATCCGCCTACCCAAGGCAATCGATCCTAATCCTACAAGGAGGTGTGGGAAACGCCCACGAAAAAGAAAAAAATAGGGTAAATAAGACTATGCATGCACGTATGAGGTGCTTTCTTATTGAGGGGAGGGATTGTACCATTAGATGCGGTCGAAGGTTCTAGGGTAACTACCCCCCATCCCAAAATGCAATCGCGAAACAAGTAAAAGTAAACAAATAAAAGAACCATCCATTCATCACATACATAGTGTGCGAAGAGCGATTGTACGCGTGATAGATGCAAAAATCCCTAAAAAGAGAAAAAGGGCAAAAGGGAAAGAAGAAAGCAACCCTAAACATCCAAATGCGATATATGAGAGGGTTAAAAGAAGAAAAAGATTGACTAAATCAAATTTGCTCAGACTCTCTAAGTTCCCAGTGGAGTCACCAGCTGTCGCGCCCCTTTTTTTTAAAAATAAATAAATGGTTTAAAAAAAAGTGAAATTTTGATTTGAAAATGAATTTTTGATTTACAAAGAAAATGAAGAAAAATATGGGTCTAAATGGGACATGAAAATGCGACAATTTGACCCAAAATATAGTTTAAAAAGGGTTTATTGAATGAAAAATGGAGTCGCCACTTGGTATAGAGTTAAGGTGTACCAAGTCACCTAAAAATGAATTTTTTAAAGGAAAAAGGTAGGAGGAAACCCCTTTTAAACAACTCCATGTCTACGTAAACCAACGAAAAAAGGTTTGGGAGTCACATTTGATGAAGGGGAAGGCAAGGATAAAAATCCAAGGCACCCCTTCGACCTAGCCAAGGATAGTTGCATGATTTAGTCAAGGATTTTCTTATTTTAACCAAAAGATTTATCACATTTAGATGTACTATATGAATGCAAACCCTAGACCTAGGAGGGTATCGGGGGGTAAAATTTCTTTTCAAAGCTTGAGTGGTGCCAATCACATTAATTGTGATGCCCAATGCGGGTTCTTTGGAGAGGTCACGAATGATGCACAAATATGAGACTCTAAGAAAAGGAAAAGAATAAAATAATTATAGAAATATACATGTGTTAAAGGAATGCATCATATCGAGTACGGGGGGACTAATGTTCGTGACTTAATTTTCCCTTTTAATAGAGGGAATACGAGCGTGCTAAGGTTAGAAAAAGCCAAACTCGTCCATATCCCATATCCTAATCTAATCAAGCAAATGAACTAATCTAGTTCTGATGCTTATATGAAATGCAAGTCGAATGTCATGTTTCATACAAAAGGGTAAGTAATATACATATAAGGGAAAATATGGGGAAAGGGATATACGTATAAGGAGAGATGTCATGCAAAAAATGATAAAAGACCCTAAAAAGTAAAAATATGCATGAGATGAAGTGATTTTATACACAATCATGATCTAACGTGCGGAGGGTTTCTAAGAGTCTAGCGTTGGACTAGCCCTTGACTAATGTCCTCTCACAAGCATTGGACTTGTAAGAGCTCGAAGGGAAGACCATGACTAGCATTGGACTAGCCACGGTAACGTACATTCCATCAACATAATCAGATATAATACTAAAAGCAAATAGGCATGCAAAACACATAGTTTCACATAGCACGTAACACATAAGCATGCTTGTCTAGATGCAGAATCTTAGGGAAAGCGATTAAACACATAGGCATATAGCATGCAAATCACACAAAGCAACAAAAAAGGAAGCCCTATCTATTACATTCGGGGGAAACCTACTACAATCTAAGAGGGGAGGCAGAAAATAAAATTAAATAAAATAAACCTAACTATTACAACTTGGCATTTAAATGCCTTTTAAATAATCAAAATGAACTAAAATAAATATACGAAATTAAGACGACTAAAGCGAATAAATGAATAAAGATGAAAATATTCAAAAAAAAAAAGGCATGCAATCAAACACATAAATCACATAAGTACACATAGGGTCAAATAAAATTGAAATAAGGGATAGAGTGTACCTCCCTTGAGTGGTAATCAAATGCAAGAAAGATTAGTTTCAAAATAATAAAAGGGTCAAAGCACCAATTAAACAGTAAAATATAAATAAAATCACCAAATCCCTCCCAATTGCAACTTAAATCAAATAATGCATAATTTTCAAGAAAAGTAAATTATTGATCAAATTTCTAAAATAGAAAAACTACCAAGGACCCAATTGCAAAATTAACCAATCACTCAAGCCCAATTAACACATTTTGGAAAATTCACGGGTCTAAGAGCAAAGAAGGGGTAAAGTAATGGTTCAAGTTGCAATTACTCTAGGACCTAATTGCAAGAATTTAGAACATAATTGGGCCTTTTGTAGCATAAGGGGAAACATGTGAGGTTGAAATGTAATTTTAAAAAGGAATTTCATGCATGCAAGCTACGAGGAACTCATTTCTCCAGCCGAAAGCATTCTGCAATTTTTTCTAGCCGCGACTTTTCTTTCTATTTCCTCACGCAGACCAGATTTTCGATTCAAAAACACAACTTTGATTAGATATTTTTCAACCCAACATCACAACTTTAAACTAAGCAACAAACTACATAATGATCACAATCCAAATGATCAGAACACTTGGAAAGATATCATACAAAATTCTGGAAAAGCATGCAAAAAAAAAAAAAAATGGTTTGGCAACCTGATTGTTTATTTTCCAGCAAGTATTCGAACATGATTCAAGTTTTTTAGACCCTAAACATGCAAACTCAAACACCACTTATCCAATTTCTTCTTTCCAACATAAGGTCAACAAGAAAGTTGGGTGCCAAAACTTGGTGAGCAGCCGCGGAAAGGAAAACAGCAGAGAGAATGCAGCAGCTTTTTACTTTTTTCAGTTCAGCTAGAGATACTTGCACGTAAAGAGCTCAAAACAGCGCTATTAAATTAACAATCAAACCACCCATTGTCATTAACATCCCCTTAAATAAGATCATCTATCCTAGGAGGTTCAATCAAATCAACTAGACCAGAAATGCAGCCAAGAAAGGAATGAAGCTTGCGGTAAAGTCAGTTATGCACATGATCGAATCGCTCCATTGAGGGAGATAAATGAAACTAGCCCATGAACCAAAGATACGCAACTTCAGTTTGATTCAAGCGCAGTAAAAATGCAAGAGGAATAAAACAAGGAGCATCAAAGCTACAAATCCTTTCCTAGCTTCTGGTTTACCGAAGCCTTTTTGCAAAGAAAAATCACCCTCCAAACACTGCAAACTCACTCATTATCAAACATTGGACCCAAAAGTGAAAAGAAAAACTGCAGCAACAAAACCGACAACTTCAAGCTTGTTGTGGCGAACATTACATACAACACATTCTAATGGCCATCAAACCAGGAGTTCAAGTAAAGAAACAAAAGGACAGACTAAGAGGTCATGCGAAATCTGTAAAATTTTGCAACTCTTCTGCGTTTACTCTACTAGACTCACAGACCGTACAAACCCATCTCTAGTCTAACAAATTCGCGCACCCATACAACCCAACGCTAAACAAACCCAGTCAACAGCAACAGGAGGCGAAAACTGCGAAGCTTTGCTACGTTTTCAACCTCAGCAAACATCACACAAGTCAAGCAAGCATAACAGTCCCACTGTGAATTTTAATCCCAAAACCCAAACTTAAACCAACCTACGGAAACGAAATGAAAGGCTACAAAGGACCACTGAACGGCATATAGCAAGAAGGGTGCCAACCCATGATTGAAGAAAACAGTTTCTAATTCTAAGGGATAAGGGTATTACCTTAATCACAAGATGAGTCGGGGGAATGACCGTGAAAGGATTCGGATGATTTTGCCAGGCCTTCGAAGGATATCAACGGGAGGGCAGTGATGATGACACATCACTGTCCTTGCAACCCCAAATCTCCTTTCTTCCTCACGCTGCCGCTGCTCTTTTATCAGCCGTCCTTCTCTCTCTCTCTCGTTTCTTTTCTCTCAAAAACCTTGCCGGTGTTTACTCTCTCTCAGATCGTTCTAGCCGTTCACCACTCCCCCCCAGATCCTCTCTTCTCTCGGTTTCTTCCTGGTTTTTCCAATTTTCTCTCAACCCAGCCGTCATAAAACCTCACTCTCTGTTTCTTGCCGTCTCTCTTTGCTTTTATATGGGAACCCAAAAACTGAACCCTATCAATGATGGTTTGGATGAAGCCAGATGGTTTGTACTATGTCCATCGAACGGAGCCAACCCCAGACAAAATAGCCGAGAAATGCAGCTGCAAATCCTTTCTGCTGCAGCCGAAACAAAAACGTGGACTTTTCCTCTTTTTTTTTTCTTTTTTTTTCAATCACTTAATTAAACAACAATAATACAAAAATAACAATTTAAACAAACTTAAATAAAATGTACAAAATTAGTAACAAAAGATAAAACAAAAAGCTACGATTTTCCTGTGTTGGATTAATGATTTTTCCTTTTTTTTTTCCAATTAATACAATAAAAAGAAATAAAACATATTTTTATGAATAATTTTCTCTTTTTGACAAATTTTATGCTAAAAAGTCTTACAATAAAAAATAAATAACTAAAAGGGTGAAAACAAATACAAAATAAAAATAATAGATAATAATAATCTAAAAATACTAAAAGTCTAAAACTAAAATCATGAAATTAACAAAAATAATAAAATAATAAAAACATAGACAAGAATTATTACTAAAACAAAAATAAAATTAGGGTAAAAAATTATTTAAAAATTTGATGTCTACATTCATAACTGAATGGCTCAAGTCATTTGTGATTGGGCATAAAGTATAAAAAGATAGTGAATAAACTCCAATGATTTACCACCTCTTATCATAGAGGAATTATATCATTATTGGCCACTTGTAAAAGTGTAACTTAAAATTTTTGTTGCTAAGTGGAAAGATCTCAAAATGTGTTTCTAAATATTTCTTCATTTAGAATTATATTTTGGTACAAAAAATGTGACAGCCCCACCTCCTCCTAAGGCGAACCAGAGGGTTCGGCGGACCGCCTGTCCAACTCTCGCCGGGACTCAGTCGAACCTCAATCAAATCCGAAATAAAACCACAAGATCAAATGAAATAACAATCCAAAACTTAAAGCGAAACTTATATACATTTCTATCTCAAAAGGAAGTACAAATATCAAATATACAAAGGTTCTCAATTCGTCATACATCCAGCCCGTGCCAAGCACTAGGGCGAGAACCATTACAAAACACAAAACTAGACTAGGCTAACCTACACTGGGCTCTCGTCCTTGCTCGCATCCCCCTGTTAAGGAAAACAAAACTAAAGGGGTGAGTTAAAAGCTCAGTGAGGTTCTGAACACATATTCAACAACAAAGCCAATACATTAACCATCGATAATCAATAATTCAAGAAACATTTACAATGGAAAGCGATAATAACACATACATTAAAAGGATACGGGCTCACAGGGAGCCATTTGTTCGTTCGTTCGTTCTCCTGTCATTCCCCTTATTCCTCCAATCATTTGAAAATGCATTTTTGTAAGTAAACCCCTTGTTCGATCGTTCATTTCATTCACCCCCTCCTAGACATTGGCCAGGCTCCACCAACCTACAAGGTAATACTCGAGTATACAAACGTTTACACCCAGAGTCACCATATCGCCCGACCGAGTCCGCTTCTAGCTAGAGTCGATCGGTAACGAAGGGCAGGGCCTAGTTCAGCCAAAAGGCTTACATCATGCACAACTAATGTATCAATCATTAAATCGTTGAAAATTTCACGTTTCATTTAGGTCGAGCGCGATAAAGTACACGCTCGCCTAGAAAATTCGTTTTGGAAATCATTGGAAACACTTAACACATTATCAAACAATAACAACAAGTCATGAAGTCAAGGAGAATATAACAAACAAGGAACACTCACCTATTTAAGCAAAATAATGTCCAAAGTATCCTCCCGGATAACACTCTCAATCGCCAAGAAACCCTAATAATAGCCAAGAGAAAATATTACAGTTAAACCCCTCTAAAGTTTAAGGGAAGCCAAGAAAATCCGAATAACTACTAGTACAAAATATAAGTATAGTTTTGGAAGTGAAAAGAGTACATTTAAACCAAAGGCTATGAGTAAAATATTTGTAAAACTTATGCTTGCTCGTAAAACTTTGAAATCTCCATTTAAGTCGAAGTGACAAAGAAAACGTACTCCGAGCAGTCATTATTTTATTTCTCAAGGGTATAAGTTCGGCCAAATCCTTACTTATATACCTCGGTAAAAGAAGGTGCAAACATCCTAGATAGTTCAAGTAATATTCACTCTTAACCCTTACTCAAGTTGCAAGTATAGTTCTCTAGTTCTCGAGCATAAATTTGGGCAGCACGCCCTTTGTGTTTACCTAATTTTTCAGCCATTTATGGCTTCATTATTTTCCTCAGCCAATCCCAAAGTTATACACAATATAAATTCATCACAATAGCCATTCAATAGACTCAAAGTCATATGAGTACAAAATCAAGTTAACAACATGTGCGGAAATGAGCTTTAGTAAAAGACAGATTTCATAGGGTTTTGCAGAATGGACACATCCGAGGCTACGCTTATCAGATTGGTGTACAAATTATACCGTTTCGAAACTAAGACAGAGAGCTACAACTTTGATGAAGGCTACTCAGTCCATTTTACAATGTATCTAGGTCAAATTTACCAAAACAACCCCAGATTTTCCAGTTCAGTGTACTGCAGCAGTCCTGACTTATTCAGTCATATCTCAACACCTACAACTCCAATTCAAGTTATTCCAAAGCCATTTGAAAGCTAAGATATAAGGCTATAAGTCTTAAGAAGACATAGACAACCAAATCAGTAGTCTTCCTGGTCAAAACATCCAATTACAGAAGCTGATTATCAGTTTCGGATAAATACAGGGAAGCAGGGGTATTTCAGTCTTTTCACAGGCTACGTTGCTCCGATTGAGCTGAAATTTTGTAGGCACCTATAAATCATCATTCTATACAATATTCATGTTTTATATGAAGTCTAATTCGTCCTCTATCATGATGAAACAAAAACGGGCAGAATGGTGTTTTGTGAGAATTTAAACCTGGAATTAGAACTTTGTTGCTAGAATTTCATGTTTGTTAGGTTTAAATCATCAAAACCTCCAACTAGCAACTTCATAACATCAATTAAAGGATATATGATCATAATCAAAGCTGAAAATGAAACCCTAGCTAATCATCCCCCCAACTCCAACAAAACTCACTAATTAACCGTTGTAACTCAAAATTAAATGCTTCTAGCCATATTTAACCAAAATTGGGAAAACGAAAAGGGTGAAAAGCCATGATACCTTCCTAGGATGCTTGTAGGAGAAGACCACAACCTTTCCTTCAAAATCTTGCCATACAAAGCTCTAATCTTCCCTAAAGAGTAGTTTTGGTGAAGTGATTCACAAGATTTATGGTTGGAGTTTAAGATTAGGCAAGAAATTTAGTTGATGAAGATGAAGTTTCTCTCCCCTTTTTCTCTCTCTATTTTCAGCCAAGGTGGTGAAGAAATGGAGAAGATTTTTTATGATGGTTGATACAAATTAGTCAAATCTCCTTCCAATAAGGGCTTGACATGTGTCCTTTCTAGAGTTTTCTTCCTTCTTCCTTTGGCCCACCATGGTGACTCATGTATAAGATATTTTGAGGGTTAATTAGTCAAAATAAAATGAGGAGATTAAAGAAATAAAGTAGGGTTTAATCGGTGCACTCACTCGGTAACGAACGGTACACGTCAGTTCTAACCGTTTTCCTTAAATTACACATACTAGGGTTTTTACTTCCTATTCACTAACTTTATATCATAACTTCTAATCGCATATTATTTCTCACCTAAAAGTCACTCTTAAGCACCAAATTTGATCCTTACTCCATACCGGATAATTACACTACGGGTACACGAAAAACCCTATTTCACTTCGAATTGAAATCGGAAAGGAAAACCCTAATTTCCTATGATCATTGGCACTCTTCTAGGGTGATTGAGTAGTAAGATGGTATAGAATAGTATTTTCCAAATAATTTTCAAATAAAAGGAAATTTTAAGAAATATATAAGGAATTTGCAAGTCCTCACAAAAAAAATAATATTAGTCTAAATAGAATAAATGTATAATCTAATACTAATATAAGATAAATATTGTGATAGGAAATTAGTTACATGGGAAACTTTTACTGAATAGGTGAAATTATCTGCGCGACTAGTCTCATCACTTGGGTGGCTATGATGTTCTAGTAGATGCCAATCTTAATATATAAGTTATTTGATTAATTAGTTGAATCAATGATAAATCAAAGATGTTTAATATGTCTAGTTCTTACGTAATAAGAATATAACTTATATCTATTGCTAACATGTATGAGAATCTAATGATTCACACACATTAAGATCTTCATTAGATAGATTATAATGAATTCAAATGGTGACTTGAATGATGAGTTTTAATAACTTAGAGTTTAATTGTGAGACCTGTAGTGCAAATAAGGTTAAATCTTTTAAAACAAGAGTTATATTAGAAGATGGAAAATGAAATCTAAATGGAAATAAGTTGTCCGATTTCTATATGGATTTGGATAACCTATTTGTTTATAAATACTCTCATAACTTAAGCTACCAAGACTAATGAACACTATTAGAGTTGTGTGAGATTTTGTGAAACTCAAGAGAGATAAAAGATGAAAATTTTGGCAACCATTTAGGAGAGAGAAAAGTCTGGATCTCATTCACTTATGGTTGAATCTCAGGTTCTCCTGACCCTGGGGTTTCTTTATCTTCTCCATTTACAACTTGTGTGTTTAGATCTTGATAGTAAGTTAGCACTTTTCTAACTTAAGTAATTTCTACCTAAAAGGGTTCTACCTAAAGAATTCATGAGGATCCATCAGAGGTTGGATGATTAGATAGTTTCTAGTGGACTGCTAAAGACTTTACACGCATTCTTGCTTCGATGTTATGAAAATTTAGTACAAGTTTGGAGATAATGTTCTTACCAACCTCTTTGTTGCATAAAATTAATCAAAGAATGATCTATTAAGGAATCTAAATTTGTAAATTTTCCACTATGCTTACTTGAACGATTTCTTACAGTCGTATCAGAGCCAACTTTGATTAACCCGTGTGACAAATTTATTTAATTGTCATGGATGGTGATAAGATCACAATTATATGCTATTCTTGAAGTTAGTTTAAAATTTTACATTAACAAAGTTAATTTAAAATTTTCTAGAATTGTTCAATGAATATTTTTTGAAGTTTTAAATTTGAAGCTTTCAATAGAAAATTGTGGCTTTTTTGTGTATGATAATATCACAAAAGAAAGATAAAATGCAAATAAATGACGAAAAAACAACCAAACTATTATAGACTATAAATAAAGATACGGCCAAATTGCACAAGAAATCTTTGACCTAACTCTTTTACCATAGTTTAGTCAATTGGTATTGATTTCTTCGTAGTGTATCATGCATGTATTGTATTGTTTTGTTTGATTACCGAAAAATTAACAAGAGGAGAGAATAGGCCACAAGTATTCATTGCTGGAAGCTATTTTATTTTAATGCAATTTGTGGTAGATATTTTGCTATGATGTCCATTCTTTGTCACTTCAAATTCTAACCACGAGATGGTGGTGAAGATGAAGGATTTTAATTGTTAATAGTTGCAGAAAATTTTCTGAAAAGGAAAAAATTAAGAAATAAGTTAGCTTCCAATGACAAAGAAGTTTAGTTATTGATTTCCTTTTGTGTTTGAGTTTCTAAGTTAATACAGAAATTACCTATAATTCTAATATGATTAGAATTAAGATATTTAATGGAAATTTTAGAAATTCAAATTGGATAAGAAGTTGTTCGATTATGTTTTGGAAACTTTTTAAATTCTAGTAAGACTAAAATTAATAAAGTACAATAAAGTTTATAAACTTTCAATTAAATTTAGAAAGTGTTCAAATTCTTTTAGAAACTTTTTAATTTAATAAGACTAAATCTAGAAAGGGCTCTAAATCTAGTATTTAAAATTCTAGAATGGTTTAAATGAAAATTTTCAAACCTAAGTGAACCAAGAAATGCTAGTTGTACTAGAAAATCCTAATTTGACTTGGGATCATAGCTAGATTATAACATCTATTCAAGGTTTTAAATTTTGAAAAATTTTTCTAATACAATTAGAAAGTTTTTTCCATAGATTTTAAAAACACAAAATTTTTTTCGCCTAGAGTTTTTTATAGATCCATGACTGGACCCATTTAAATCAAACGTGAATCCTAAACACGGTTTTCCAAAGTAGCGTTGGATCTATGTTGAACGTGGAGTGGATCCAAGAGCCAAATTGTGATCAATAGGGTGATTTTTACCCGATGATCAAATTTATGAGGCGGATCCATAGGTTCGGATCAAAAGTAGAACATTTTTTTATTGTATTTTATTCTTAAATTTCAAGAATTAAAACTTTAAATGGTTTAAAGTTTTATCATATTATGATTCATGATTAGAATTAAATAACTATTTTATTATACTTTCATTTAATATTGTATAATGTGAATGCATGATGGATGGTTATGGACATAGACCAATGTGATTATGAATGGCTGAACGTATGAATAACTTTTGATTTTAATCTTCTCATCTCACTCTTGTTGAATGTAACTCAAGATTTCTCTCAATATTTTGTAATGTATTTTATTAAAGATAAGGAAAGTGTAAGAATTTGAAATGCTTAGGTTAGATTTACATTTATAATGTTCAACGGATATGGAGATGGCACCAATTCCATCATAGCAGGTATACAAAAGACGTACATGGATTGGAGATATTTTTTGTTCCTTAGATTGACCATCTAGTTTCCTTTTGACTTAAGAAAACTAGTCTAGAGAAGGTCTATAATCATCCGTATATCTAATGGCATGTCTATTTATTTATGTTGATGAATGGATATGCATACCATATGTTTGATAAGAATAACTCTAAAATTGTAAATGTCTAAAATCCCTTTAGACTAATATTATGTCAAGACTTAAGTGGCTTTTCATTATTATAGTTAAAGCTAAGTCTTTATTTAATGTTACCTTGTTCGCTTTAGTGAAGGGTACTCGACAAGGATGTATTTCTACTATGAGTTAAGGTTTGAAAATAATGGATTAGATTTAACTATAATATATAACTTATTAGCCACAATCAAAGTTATGTGTTTTAGAGGTAAAGGTTGGGGAACACATATGATGTGCCTTATCAAGAGTGATGACTCAACTATCTAAAAGTTATTAATTGTTGTAATTAGTAATAAGTGCCTACTTATTAAAGTCATATTTGGGTTGTTTGCCTCAATGAAGGTCAAAATAACCAAAACGAGATTCTAGCCTATTCGGAATTTTGAATTCTCAAGTCTATATGAGAGAGTTACAGATTTGAATAAAGTAGTAGAAGCAATACCAAAATTAATTTTATGTCATTTTTACTTGATTTTGTTTTTTACATAAATAGTAATTCTCAATTTACTTAATATTTTCAATTTCTTGGATTGCAAAAGAAAATTGAGAAATAATCTCAAATTAGGTTGGCCATATCTTTAAAAACATCAATACTTCCATGAAAGCTAAAATGAAATAATAGTAAATGCTTATAATAAGCATAAAGGAGAAAATGATAGTATATTGTCATGACTTCTGCAATCTCCTATACTATAAAAGGTTCATGTTATACATTCCAACAGTTGGTTGATGCGTAGTTAAGGTTTAGGATATATTAAATCTTTAAATAATAATTCTATTACAAGATGACAAAACCTTCTATAGTAAATACTAATATAGTGGCAATTGATTGGCTATATTGAAAAATTAGCACTATCAAGTTTTGTCATGCATTATAAGTTTGGAATTGACTAAAAGGATATCACTTATGAAGAATTGACAAAGTGAATCAATTGTCAAGAGTAGATAAATGAAAAGATTTTAAAAGACAAACTTATAGCACAAACTTTCATTACACTAATTTACACTTCAATGAAATGAGACTTAATGAAGTTTTCATTTTAAGTTAAGTTTATTAGTGAGATTGACTAGTATATTTATTTCTAAATTAAGTTCTTTGGGTATGAGATACTAGATATTTGATAGAAGTAGATTGAAAAGAAGGATGATAAGTATCTACATCTATGAAGTATTATAGCAACATTTTTTTTATCTAGTGGACTTATTTTAGAACTTAATAAGTATTTATAACTTTTTAAAATAAAAGAAAGTCTATTCTCAATATCACGTTAGATAACTAGAAACCATCTTTGGCAATCATAAATGTAGTCATAGGAATAAGAAACATACCTCTGAATTACCTGATGAATTGGATTCAATTGATTATGAATCATATGAAACATGTGAATCTTATTTACTAACAAAGATTATGTCGGTTTTTTATTCGAAAAGGTTTAAAGAATTGTTAAAATTCATACATTGTGATATATATAGAATATTAACAATTCATGTTAAAGGAGTTTTATCACGTTTTATTACTTTTACTAATGATCACTTAAAAATGGATATAGGTTGATGGAGCCGTGCAAGCTGTCCAAAAGAATCGAATAGATCCTATATAAGTTCCTGTTGAACCAATGACATGCACCCATGCTAAAAAGCTCAAAGAGTCACTTCGAGCTATAGTTCGAGCTGTCCAAGGTGTAATTGGTGCTCCAAATGCATTTGAAAGGGCTGATCATGGAAATTGTTCCTTAGTTAACCTAATTCAAGTCTTGCAAGGTTAAAGACACAAGTGCCAAATTATCTAGAAAGTGATGCATAGTTTGGTGTCCATCTTTTAGTTATTTAGTACTCTCTCCGTCTCATTTAAAGTGTCATACTTTCCTTTTGGTCTGTCCCAAAATTAATGTCACTTAATACAATTGGCAATGAAAACTTTCCCCTATTTCCATCTCAAGCCCTTAAATATACTAGATTCTTTTAATCTTTTGATGGACCAGATTCTTTGATGGACCCCAAAGAATTGCCCTTAAATATACCAGATTCTTTTAATCTTTTGATGGACCCCAAAAAACTACAAGAATTGCACTTGATACGCGTGAGTCCCATAACAAGTGCAAACAATGGTCGTGCAAGATACTTTCCCAAAAAATAGCAGGAGACATTTTGAAGGCATGGTTCCCACACGTCTAGTCACCACTCCATTATCTTTCTGCCATTCGACAAGTTATAATGCATAGAAACTGAATAAGGGTATTGCTAAAACTTAGACCAAAACATTTGAAATCTTGGCACTGTTGAAAATAAGTGCGAGACCCAAAATGCAACAAATATTTCGGGACAGAGGGAGTAGTTGTTTGTTAATGAATAAAACAGGCCAACTAATGTGAGCATGAATCAATCTAGTTAGTTGGGTTATTGGTTGTTGTTGGAATCCTATAAGTGTTAGTAACTATGTTTATTATAGTGTGGTTAGGAGTAAGTCCATGGAAGGTCTATAAAAAAATACATTTATTTCAATTAAAGGACATTCCAAATTTCCAGCAATAATCGAGCAAATAAAAAGTCCTCTTGCCTCTCGTGAGCACCCTTGAATACTTTAGAGATTCTTTTGAGTATTTGAAATCAGTTTATCAATCAAGAACAACACTTGATTGTGGCGCATACTATCATTCCTAGGGTTCATTAATTCATATAGTTGTGGGTTGAGATCGTATAAAAAATTTGCAACTACGAGATTAAAGGGGCCTATGTTGGATTTCCATTACCAAACCTGACTCCAACCATCTAGATTCAGGCTTGTTGTTCATGAGTTTTATCATATCAATGGGGTTCGTATCAATTGGTATCAGAGTTGGTTGATAGTGTCTAGGTTATATCTCTTTGTTTCTTGCTTCTTATTCATGTCGCTATTGTCCGTTCAAATGTTTGTATCGTTCTAGTGAATTTTTCCATTTCTTGAGCCATGTTTTGTCCTTGTGTTTCGTTGTTGCTTCATCCAGTCAAAAAAAAAAAATTCTGTCCATTTCTTGTTCTCGGAGAAATCCAAAAGTTCCTCTTGGGGTTTCTCCACAAATTGTGTTATTCGTGAGTCGTGTGGACTGTTAACACCTTTTTCTTGAAATTCTTGAACCAAAATCATGGATTTCTTGAAGTTCTTGATTGAACAAAAAATCAATCTTGAAGTTTCTTGAAATCCTAGTCCTGATTCTTGGAGTTCTTGAAGAATCTTGAAAATCTTGGGCTATTTTGCGTGTTTCTTGACTTTTTTGTATTCTTGATTGAGTTCACAAAATTCTTGGAAATCTTGTGGGATTGTTAGGGTTTCTTGGGTGTTGAATCAAACGATACAAAGTTGTGCAAAATTTCTTCTTGAAAATCCTAGTTGGTCGAAGCACTAATTCTTGGCTGTTGTTATGATAAAAAAAAAACAGCCAAGAATTTGATCTTCAAAACAATCCAAAACAAGTACTGATTGTGTTTTGGAACTCAAGTGTTGGCTGGAAAGGAGAAATCTTCCAAATCTCATTCGATTTCCTAATTCCAGCTTCCATTCGGTTTTCCATCAATCCAGCTTCTCAATTCAAATTTCCTTACCTAAAACCTTTTGGAAACAGCCATTTGGAAGCTATAAATCCTTGTTCAACTAGGAAAGGGGTAGAATTTAAAATTATTTATCCCAATTTAGCTTGCACAACCTAACTCCATCGCTAGTGAATTTGTTGAGCCCTCAAGTAGTTCTTTTCTTCCTCTTTTGTTTTCACCATTAGTTGTTCTCAGCAAGTCATTAATTCCAACCAATTTTCTGGAGTTTTCTAGCCAAAAAAAATATTTTCTGCATTTGCACCGTTAGTCCTATGTTATGTCCTCCAAATTTGCTACACTTGTGCAAAATTCATTGATAGTTGATTAGCCATTTGTGGGAGTTCTAACTTTTTCAAAGGAGGTAATCATGGCCTTGAGATTTACTGGTGGGATCAAAAGGGTGATTTACATGCTAGAGTGATACATGAGTGTGAGCAAATACATGTGAGGGAGTGAGTAAGGAAATTGTTTCTTCCTTTTTGAATTAACATTTTGCAAGTTAAATAAGCATGGCTAAAAGTGAATCGAAAGTTGACCTTACACTTAAGATTGAGGCTTTGTTTGGAGATTTCTCTAGAAAAATCAATAATACCATTGAGGCACTGCATGAGCGAATTGACAAGTTGGAACTTGCACAAACTCATCCAAAAGTGGATGAGGTAAAACTTTAGTTGGAGAATCTGAAAGCTCTATTGATTGATGATCTTGATCTCGATTTTTTGATGTTTACAAAACAATTGGATAATTCAAACTAATATTTTTTCAATGAGAAAGCTGTTCAGCTCTAAAGAAATTTGATTCAAAAAGCAATTGAAAGAAGAAAAAGGAAATCGAAAGCTGTCGAACACTCACAATGACAATATCGGACGTCCAATAGACAGGGCAGGTACCGAACGATCATATCGGATGAGAACATCATCACCGGACGTCTGAAAAAATTGAAATGATTTTTCAAACTCTCTGTCCACTTTTGGATGCAAACATCGGAAGTATCGGATGTCCGATACTCCCAACGATTAGTTGACTCTTCAGCTACCTTCTATCTGTTGGAACCTTTAATGAAGCACTTTATTGGTCTCCCATAAATAATGCCTAGTCAATAACTTCAAAATGGTCTTGCACACTGGGAATACAAAAGATCAAAAGTAATTTTAGTGAGAAAATACTCTTCAAGGAACATTTGTACTCTTTGTGGTGTAAGATCCTTTGTAAGCTTTTCATTTGTGAGAAAATACTTCAATAGTATAGCTTTGTGAGGGTTATCCTGAGGGATTGTAAAACTTCCTAGCTTGACCGAGTGAAGCTTGGGCAAGGAGGAATTGAGCCTTCCTTTGTACACAAGATTGGTTGTATTTCATCAACTCGAAGAAGATTGTTTTGTGAATTGATCTTCGAGCTCAAGAGGAGCTTGGTAGTCAATTGATTTGTAATTCTTCTCTTTTGATTTATTTATCATTTTATGATCCTTAAATTGCATATCTCTTCTACTTCTCTCAAGTGATATTGCTTCTTTATTGATTGATTCATTGTGTGATTACTTAGAAAAGAAGGTAAATTTCGTATTAAGCAAAAAGTGCCCATAACATTATTAGTTTTTTAATCAATCTAATTCACCCCCCCTCTTAGGTTGTTTTCGGGACTAACAATGATGAGGTGGGAGGCAAAGATAAGGAAGGCATGATTAGTGTCAAGGAAGTGACGCCATTAAGGGAATTAAGTTGAAAATCCCTGCATTTCAAGGAAGATCGAATCCTGAGGCATATCTTGAATGGAAATGGAAGATGGAACTGATTTTTGACTGTCACAAATACACTGAGGAGTAGAAGGCAAAGGTTTTAGTCATCGAATTCATCGATTATGTAGTTTTTTGGTGGGATCAATTATGTACAAGTAGGAGAAGAATCAACGAACCCGTCATAACTATATGGACCAAGTTTCGAGGGATAATGAGAAAGCAGTTTGTACCATGTCATTATTATCAGGATTTATACTAAAAGTTGCAAACCCTAACTTAAGGGAGCCACAATATGGAAGACTATTATAAAGACATAGAGATAACCATGCTACAAGCAGATGTGCAGAAAGACCGTGAAGCTACTATAGCTCAGTTTTTGAATGGTTTGAGACCGACATTGCCGAGAGGTTGGAACTACAACCTTATTTGGAGATTGGTAGATGGTTAACAAGGCTATAAAAATTGAACAAAGGCTCAAGAGAAAGGGTCAACCTCATGCAAATTACAATTTCTCTTCACCAAATCAAAGATTGAATCAGCCAAGAGGTGATCAAAGGAATTTGTCTAGCTCCTCCTTCCTAAGGCCAACGGGTAAATCTTCAAAGAATGAAAATAAGACTAACTCTAAGCTTTCTTTGAGCCGCAAAGGGGGCGTAGTCGAGACACTCGATGTTTTAAATGTCAAGGAAGGGGAACATTCCTAGTCAATGTCCCAACCAAAAAGCGATGATTATGCTTCCTTATGGAGAGATTGTCACTGATGATGAGATGGAGTATGAAGGGTTGCTACCACTTATAGATGAAGAAGTTGAATCCCAGGAAGAATGTGTCATTAATGAACAAGTTGGACCTGGATTGCATAACTCAACGAAGATGATGTTCAAAGAGAAATTATCTTCTATACACATTATCAAGTTAAAGACAAGATATGCAGTTTGATAATTGATGGAGGTAGTTGCACCAATGTGGTGAGTGCACTCATGGTGGATAAGTTGGAGTTACCTATTACAGATCATCCCTGACCCTACAAGTTGCAATGGCTTAATAACAGTGGTGAAATCCGCATTTCAAAATGGGTTCTAGAGTCTTTTAAAATTGGTTGTTATGAAGATGAAATACTTTGTGATGTTATTGCTATGCATGCGAGCCATGTTATTCTAGGCAGACCCTAGCAATTTGAGCGGAAAATTAGTTTTGATGGGGTCAATAATAATCACACTTTTGTACATAGAAATAAGAAGATTATCCTTGTGTCTTTTACACTTAGAACATGAGGATCAAGTGAGTTTGCAGAAAATATTTGAGCAAGAAAATGAGAGAAGCAAAAAAAATAAGTAAGGCCAAGAAAAAAGAGAGAAAAAAGGCAAGTAGTGATTTGGCTAGTGAGGTAAATGCCAACAGAAAACAAAATTTCTTAGCAAAAGCCAAAAATGTGAGACAAGCCTTTTGTGAGAATTAGCCTATACTAGTGCCCTTCTGCAAAGAGGTCATGATTTCTACTGATGAGATGCATACATCTTTGCCTGGTGTTCTTGTTTCTCTTTTGTAAAAATGTGCTAATATTTTCTCGGATGAGGTTCCAAATGGATTGCAGCCTATTAAAGAAATAGAGTATCAAATTGACTTTGTTCCTGGAGCTTCCATTCCCCAACCGACCAACTTATAAAAGTAACCCATAAGAGACAAAGGAGTTTCAAAGGCAAGTTGATGAGTTGTTGAGGAAAGGTTGGGCAAGAGACAGTTTAAACTTGTGCACTGTTCCAATCATTCTAGTTCTCAAGAAATATGGATTATGGCGAATGTGTACTGACTGTAGAGCTGTTAATGTGATCATGGTAAAATATCATCACCATATTCTTAAGTTAGATGATATGTTAGATGAGTTTTATAGTGTTGTGTTGTTCACTAAAATTGATTTAAAAAGTGGATATCATCGAATTAGAATTAAAGAAGGAGATGAATGGAAAATAGCTTTCAAAACTATGTATTGGTTGTATGAATGATTAGTTATACCTTTTGAGTTAATTAATGCACCTAGTGCTTTTATGAGATTAATAAATCATGTGTTACGTCATTCTTAGTGATTAGCATTTATTTTACCTATTTTAGTTAGGTTTTAGGGTAAATTTTTAGTGTGTTTTAAGTTAAAATGAAAGAATTGAATTGCTTTATAAGTTACTTTTCATACAAGTAGTGTTTCTTAACCAAAAAATGCAAAAGTGTTGGTGTGAGGACTCGTAAAATTTTTCTTTTATTTATTTATTTATTTATTGTTATTTATCTATTCTATCCATTTTAATTCATCTGCATTGCCATGTCACTTCGCTTTATTACTAAAGCATGCATTTTTCTTAAATCGCCCTTTTAGCGCTCGAGAAAATCACATTTGGTGTGATTAAATTGGCGAGAGAGTGAGATAATTTTGGGGAGATAAGAATGAGCATATGAGGGATAAGAAAAGTTTTTTGGGAAGTTTATAAAGTTGGAGGATGAATTAAGCAAAAAGGTGATGTTGGGTTACTGTTCAAAGTTGACTTGTAGGCTAACCATTTAAAGCTTGTGTCGCTCCCCATTTTTTATAAGAAAAATAAACAAATAAATAAATGGTTTGAAAAGTGAATTTTTGATTTGAAAATGAATTTTTTTTATTTACAAAGAAAATGAAGAAAAATATGGGTCTAAATGGGACATGAAAATGTGACGATTTGACCCAAAATACAGTTTAAAAAGGGTTTATTGAATGAAAAATAGAGTCGCCACTTGGTATAGAGTTAAGGTGTACCAAGTCTCCCAAAAATGAATTTTTAAAAGGAAAAAGTAAAAAAAAACCCCTTTTAAACGACTCCTTGTCCACGTGAACCAACGAAAAAGGTTCGGGAGTCACATTTGACAAAGGGGAAGGCAAGGATAAAAATCCAAGGCACCCCTTCGACCTAGCCAAGGCTAGTTGCGTGATTTAGTCAAGGATTTTCTTATTTTTAACCAAAAGATTTATTACATTTGGATGTATTATATGAATGCAAACCCTAGACCTATGGGGACATCGGGGGGCAAAATTTCTCTTCAAAGCTTGAGTGGTGCCAATCACATTAATTGTGATGCCCAATGCGGATTCTCTGAAGAGGTCACGAATAATGCAGAAAAAATGAGACTCTAAGAAAAGAAAAGAAATAAAATAATTATACAAATATACATGTCTTAAAGGAATGCATCATGTCGGGAACGGGGGACTAATGTTCGTAACTCAATTTTCCCTTTAATAGAGGGAATACGAGCGTGCTAAGGCTAGAAAAGCCAAACTCGTCCATATCCCATATCCAAGGGGTTTTCCCTAATCTAATCAAGCAAATGCACTACTCTAATCCTAAATCTAAAATGAAATGCAAGTCTAATGTTATGTAACATACAAAGGGGCATATATAGATAGGGAAATTAGGGAATAGGGTATATAAATAGAATATCATACAAAATGATAAAAGGCCCTAAAAAGTGAAAATATGCATGAGATGGAGTGATTTTGTCATGCAATCATGATCTAACGCGCGAGGGGCTCCTAAGGGTCTAGCATTGGATTAGCCCACATCTACGCTCTCTCGCAAGCATTGGACTTGCAAGAGCTCGAGTGGACAACCATGACTAGCATTGGACTAGCCACGGTTACGTGCATTTGCATCCGTCATACACATATATAAGTAATATGCATAATTAAAGCAAATAGACATGTGAGCACGTAATTCACATAACACAGAAGCATGCATATCTAGATGCCAAAACCTAAGAAAGCGATTAAACACATAGCACATAGACATGCAAAACACACAAGGCAATTAAGGCCCTAACTATTAAATTTTTTGGGGGGGAAGGCCTACTACAATCTGAAAGGGGAAATAGAAGAAATAAAGCAATTAAATCCCTAACTATTACAATTTTGGCATTCGAGTGCCTCCCAAATGATAAAATTGAAGCCCAAAAATAACCATATGAAATTAAAACGACTAAAGCGAATAAATAAAATGAAAACATTCAAAAGGCATGCAATTAAACACATAAATCACATAAGTACACATAGGGTCAAATAAAGTGCAAATAAAGGGTTAGCGTGTACCTCTCTTGAAATGGTGTCCCTAATGAGGTGAAATTACTAATTTACCCTCCAAAATAATAAAAGGTCAAGGTACCACTTTAATTATCAAATAAATCAGAAGAAATGGAAATAAACGCTAAATTGAATCACTCACAGCATTCCCAGGAAAGTAAACTACTCATATTTAACCAATTAAGACAAACAAAGACCCAATTGAAAGATTAAAGAAGTTTAAAAGGCCAATTTATTATTATTATAAATACTAAGGGTCTAAAAAGACATAAAATAAAATTAAGAATCTAAGGTGAAACATACCAAATCAAATGAGAAAATTCACAAAAAAAATGAAAAGCAATTTGCTAGGATTAAACAACAAAATTCAAAATTTCACTAAAAAAGTTAAAGCGAGAAATTATCAAGAATCATTGAATCCTTAAATCCTTAAATTCCTAGATAATCTGTCCAAAAGCATATTAAGGCATACCAGAGAAAAAGAAATGACGTTAAAGGGACACAATAGTTCACATTTTCCAATTTTTCGGCCATGGTAGAACAAAAGAAAACTTGATGGGTTAGAATGTGATTTTCCTGAAATTTTGCATGCATGCAAACGAATGCCAAAGGCTTCTTTACTTCTGCAATTTTCTGCTGCCACTTTCGTAGCTTATAGCAACTCAGAAAAATGGCCAAAATTTATAAACAAAACCCATGGTGAGCACACAAACAAGGTGAGGAAATCCCACTTCGTGGGCTGTTACAGGACCAAAGCAAAGCAGCAAATTATGACCAAAAAAAAATGCAGCTTTCTTTCATTCAAACAAGAATCCCAAACTCTCATCTTAACAGCACACCAATGATGAAAGACTTCATGGGCTAGATTAAAACAATGAAAATGATCCAAAGCATAGAGCAAAGAGGAATCGTTCGAAACTTCATGCATCAGAAAAAAGACCTATAAGCACAAGCAGTTTTATAATGCAACTAAATGTGAAATTGCAGCAGAGGCGAAATGACACTCATGGCAAACATTTTTCTACTTTTCCCCATAAAACTTCAGATGTTGACACACAAAGATCAGAAGAAAAACCATGCGGCCCTAGCAAAATTTCTGAAGCTTATCTGATGCTTTACCATTTAGCAGTCTCACGCGACAGTAACATGTAAACAAAGAAAAACTATGACAACTAGCAAGTTTGAACTCATTCATGGGTGTTCAGCTTTGATGAATCCCTCGGGTAGAACCCAGGCCAAGAAAACAAAAACAAAGCAGCAAAATGCAGCAAAGGAATCCAGGTGAAACTTCCTTTAGCGTAACTGGAGCTCCTTTCCTTTTAATGTGGATAGTTACAATGGATTCACAGTATTGCAGCAATTCATCTTTTATTATGTTCTTAACTTGCATATGGGCAACACAATCCAAACACCAAATGAAAACAGGTCACAGCAAGAGAAATAAAATCATGAAGCTTTCTGCCAAATCCTAAGTTTTCAGTGCAAGTGTGCAGGTTCTTCCTTACTGGACAATAAAAATCTGAACCAGACATCAAAGTTTAATCTGGAACAATGACATCTCATAAATTCCTCCATCCAAACACACAAACTTCCGGCTAAAACCTTTGGCAAATTTCTGCTGCAGATTTGCAACTTATTTCACGCAGCTACATTCATCATGCAAATTGATTGCTCAACAAACGAGGTGATACGAACGTCGCCAACCTTGTGACGAAACCCGTAAAAGATTAGATTCAGGATCGACAAGAGGACACCAAGTTTGGAGCGGATGACCTCAACCCGTTAATCACGTGGTTAACGAACCTTGGTATAATGGTAGAAGACGCCACAACCTAGTGCGATTCTAGATTGATAAGTCACGAACACCTAGAGAAATTCTAAGGTATTCAAGAAGCCTTGGAGAAACCAAGAAAACTCTCAAAATCTGATTTATTGATTGAATGCCTAAAACCATTGGAAGTGTGGGCTATTTATAGCCTTACATAGAGATGAACAACTAAATGTGGAACTAGTCTAGAGTTGTGGTCTTGACTAAGACTAACAATTGTAGGCTTGACTATTTCCATAAGACTAAGAATTGTGGGCTTGACCACACCTTATGAGGTCATCCCTTAGGTAAACAACCTTATGAGGTCATCGCTTAGGTAAATAACCTTATGAGGTCATCGCTTAGGTAATTAAAGCAAGACTATGGACCATTAAGCCCTTATTACAATGACTTAACTAAAACAGCAAATGTGACTAGAGAAGGGTCACACATGGTTCTCTTTGACGTGCACTACATGGATGACTTTCATTCCTTCATGCTCAAGACTCTCAATGACCTTGGGGACAATTTCTTGGCCTTGTATCTCATGAACAAGTCCTTGGAGTTCCTCCCTCATCTTGTTAGCTCGTGCTCGAGTTACCAGTCCTAGTGGGACTTGAACCTTATCCGATGGCATAGCTTGACTCGTATCACGAGGGAAAGGAAAATGACTACAGTCTGTGATTTCATAAAAGTTCAATCCTCTTAACAAGAACATCAACTACCTTCAACTCCAGTAGATTAAATCCCAGTACACGAATGCACAAGACAGGTGAAAGCAAAGCTACGGAAAAAGGAAAACAGCAACTCACGGAATTCGCAAAAAGGTTTTAAACCAACCCCAAGCATTCAACTTTGATCCAAAACTTTCCAACCAAAAATCATAACTTTACACTACGCAACGAAACACATAACTACCATCATCCCAACAAACAAAACTTCAAAGGAAATTATATAAGTTCTGGAAAACTTTCATGCAAAATAGTTCGAAAAACCTTCTTATTTACCATGATGCTTTCTGCAAATCTGATGCAGCAAGGATGCATGAGGACAAAGCTTGGTTTGGACACGCATGTGGTATATGAACTGAACAACAAATCCCAGACTTCAACCAAATCAAAAGTTTCAGCAGCAACCAGAGCACGACTCCAACATCCGGACGGGCCAAGACAGATTCAAAAAAAGGAAATGAAAAAGGCTACTGTTTTTCATAACCTATTCAGCATTTCAAACGCACCGGCTATGTAAAAATCTTTTCTTTTCAAAGCTGGGATCTTGCTACTAAACTATGGCCTAGGGATGAAGTATGATCCATACCAAACAAGATTCAGACCCTAACATAGCCTATCAAGTAACATAACAACAAAAGACCGCAGCTTTACAACTAACGGTAAGGAAATAGCTACTGCAACCAGATTTTCCGTACTCACAGAACTCCATACAACTCTCACGGATCACTGCTAAACCACAACCAAGGAAAATCTAATGTAGAAAGGCAACGCCTTTGGGCAGTAGGTCATGAACCAATGCAAGAAAATAGCCATTTCAACTCTCGACCATGTTCATCGACTCATAGTTCAGCATAGTTTCATGATTTGTTAACAAAAATTATCTACAGGAAAAGGGAAGGAACCTTACGGTGCTGTTTTCTGATGGATTTTTAGCAGCAAAAACTCGAGTAGCAGCTCTTTTCCTTCTTTTCTCTTTGGCCAGAAATCTCCAAGCTTTTGTCCAATTGCAGCTCCCTCTTACTTAGCTTGTTGAGTTGCCCTTTCTTCCTTCCAAAGCTCTCGGTCTATCCCTCTCGTTCTTTTCTTTTTGCTTTTTTTTCAGTTTTTCCTGACCCGAAAGCTCTCCACTCTCCTTCGTCCTTTTCTTTTTTTTCTCTCTGGATTTTCTGCTCAACCCCAGCCGTCACCCCCAAAAAACCTCCCCTTTCTTTGCTGCATTTCTTTTCTTTTATATGGGGAGCCATAACTGAACCCTATCAACGATGGTTTGGATGAAGCCAGATGGCTTGTACCTTCACCATCGAACGGAGCCAACCCCAGGCCAAAAATAGCCGAAAAATGCAGCTGCAAATCCTTTCTGCTGCAGCCGAAAACAAAACGTGGTTTTTTCCTTTTTTTTTTTGTCAATTACTTAAATAAATAACAATAATACAAAAATAACAATTTAAACAAACTTAAATAAAATGTACAAAAATTAGTAACCAAATAAATAATAATAAAAAAAAGCTAAGATTTTCCTCTTTTCCTTTTTTTCCTTCTTTTTTCTCTTTTCTTCTTTTTTTTCAATAAAAAGAAATAAAACATATTTTTCCTAATTTTCTCTTTTTTGGTAAAATTTATGCTAAAAGGTCTTATAATAAAAATAAACAGCTAAAAGGGCGTAAATGAATGCAAAATAAAACTAAGATAATAGATAATAGATAATGATAATCTAAAAATACTGAAATGCTATACAAATGTTAAAAGTTTAAGAACTAAAATCATGGATTTAAACTAATAAATAAGAATTATTACTAAAAATAAAAATAAAAAATGAAATTTTGCAAAAATTTGGTGTCTACAGTTTGCCCCTCTTTGTCTGAGTTTTGGAAAACTTGAGACAAAGAAATAGACACCAAATACTTACCTGTGTTACTCGGCTACAGCTACTCGAACGACTGCCGTTTTTGAAATGAGGACTGACCCCTTTTGATCAGACTGACTTGGACGAGAAATTTAAAATCGGTACTGACCCGAGACAGAATTTAAAATCGGTACTGATCCGAGACAAAATTTAAAATCGGTACTGATCCGAGACAAAATTTAAAATCGGGACTGACCCGAGGGGACTGATCCCAACATGAAATTTAAAATCGGGACTGACCTGAGGGGACTGACCCCAACATAAAATTTAAAATCGGGACTGACCCCAACAGAAATTTAAAATCGGGACTGACCCGAGGAGACTGACCCCAACAGAAATTAAAATCAGGACTGACCCGAGGGGACTGACCCCAACAGAAATTTAAAATCGGGACTGACCTGAGGGGATTGACCCCAACATGAAATTTAAAATCGGGACTGACCCGAGACAGAAATTTAAAATCGGGACTGACCCGAGGGGACTGACCCCAACACGAAATTTAAAATCGGAAAAAATCCAGTGTGCTTACCGTTTTGTTGTGTCTTTGCTCAAACCTGCTTGCAGCTTTTCTGATCTACCTTTGTTTGCTGGAAATCTTTCCGATACCGACTCCAGTACGAGGTGTGATCGTTTTCCTTCATGTATGAAATTTTCTGCAAAAGAGAAAGGATAAGGAAATTGCCACCATCATTCGACCGGTTCCCTTTGAGGGTCGTGTAAACATGAGTCTTTTGATGTCTTTGTCAACTTCGGTTGTGGTATCTGATTTAATTTGATTCATTACTTCAAAGACTTTCTAATTCTTCTCAGACTGACCAGGAATGCCTTTAGCCATATTATGAGATCTGTGTACCGGGCGCTGCTGAATCACGTCCATTTCCACAAGATGATTGAATCCAAAGTATGCTTTGCACAAATCACGGGGATTGTCATTTATTAAAACTCAATGATTAAAAAAATGGTGTATGTAAGATAAATTTACATATCACGCAGGGATGAATATGCGAAAAGACGCAAACGCGATCAATCATGCCTAAACCATGAAAACATCATGAATGCAAATAATTGAGGGAAAATGAATTTTATAAGAAAGTATTTGCAAAAGAATATCTATTCAAAGTGAGGCACGGCTTTTGGCCAACAGATGTCACATTCGAATCTTTGGATATCTTTGTTCCGGAATCCAATCTTGATAGAAGTGTTACAAAACGAAGAGAAATCCGCATGAACCAAGTCACCAGCTGCTCCTCCTCGTGCTTGTTCGCTGCAGAACCCTACCTTGGCGCCCTTTCAGGTTTTCACCAAAGTTACCCCACTTTTTTTTTTTTTTTTGAGGTGCCCTTTCGGGTTTTCACCTAAGGAACAATGGAAAAGCTCGACCATGATCGACTCAGGAGTGTGAGTTAAAAATTGCTGGCATCAGTAAAATGCGCTTCCCTTATAAGTTTAGGTGAAGGCATTATGGACATCACCTGCCAGTGATTAGCGAACTTCCTAATAGAAATTCAACAAGTGACGAAAGCCAGGACTTTGGGCTTTTGTAATGAGGTCAGGTGGGGTGTTTTCAAGAAGGTTGAGGCTTGAAAGCAAAGATTTTTTTTTTTAAATGAGAAGTGCGAAATAACCTGAGATTGCATCATTTTGAAATCATCTCCAATTTTGAACGAAAAACTGAGGAAAATTTTGCACCAGTTTGATTGGATTTTCTCTCTTTGCATTTTCACTGCATTTTCCTTACTTTTTGCATTTTTCTTTAGAAAACTAAATTTGCCCCAGTGTGTGATTTGCAATCCTCAGGGGTTGCCAAACGAAAATTATTAGTCTGATGGCTCAAAAGGGACGACTAGGGATTGAATGCTTCAAGTGGGAAAGAAGATGGCCTGACTTGCATTTCATCATTTGTACAAATTTCTAAAAGAAGTTTTGCATAATCAAATGAAGAACTTCTTGCACATGTCCGAGTTGATAGTTTGAGGAAATGTTTGTCCATCCATTTCTGCCAAAATGAGTGCTCCGCCAGGTAATACCTTTTGAACAATGAATGGCCCTTGCCAATTCGAAGCAAATTTGCCTTTGGCCTCATCTTGCACTGGCAAAATCCGCTTCAGCACTTTGTCGCCTTCCTCAAAAGTACGCAAATGGACCTTCTTGTTGTAGGCCCGGGCCATGCGCTTTTGGTAGCATTGGCCGTGACAAATGGCATTAAGCCGTTTTTCATTAATCAAGAATAGTTGTTCATAACGCTGTTTTATCCAATCAGCTTCTTCCAACTTGGTCTCCATTAGGATACGCAATGACGGAATTTCGACCTCGGTAGGTAGCACGGCTTCCATTCCATACATGAGCGAGTAGGGTGTTGCCCCAGTTGATGTTCGGATAGAAGTCCGATACGCCATCAGTGCGTAAGGGGGTTTGTCATGCCAGTCACGATGCTTTTCAGTCATTTTGCGAATGATCTTCTTCAAATTCTTGTTTGCGGCCTCCACAGCTCCATTCATCTGCGGTCTATAGATGGCAGAGTTGCGATGTCTGATTTTGAACTGTTCGCATAGCCCGTCCACCATGTCATTGTTGAGATTCTTGGCATTGTCCGTAATCAATGTTTCCGGCACCCCAAATCGGCATATGATGTGATCTCTTAAGAAATTCGCCACCACCTTCTTAGTCACGTGCTTGAATGATTCTGCTTCGACCCATTTGGTGAAGTACTCAATTGCCACCCATATGAATCGATGTCCATTTGAAGCAGGAGGATCGATTGTGCCAATCACGTCCATACCCCACATTGAGCAGGGCCACGGAGCAATCATGCTATGCAACTCGGTAGGAGGAGCGCATATGACGTCACCATGCATTTGACATTTAATACATCTCCGGACAAAATCTATGCAATCGCGTTCCATTGTAAGCCAAAAATACCCGGTCCTCATAATTTTCTTTGCCAGCAAATGTCCATTCATGTGAGATCCGCAGACACCGCTATGTACCTCTTTCATCATGTATTGAACTTCATCTTCATCGATGCACCTTAAAAGGTTCAAATCTGAGGTCCTTTTGTACAATACCTCTCCATTTAAGAAAAACTTCGAGGCCATTCTGCGCAGGAAACCCTTGTCATTTGCACTAGCTTCTGGAGGGTAAGACCCGGTTTGGATGAATTTCTTAATATCATTGTACCAAGGGCTTTTGCCAGAAGAATTGTCTATGACCCAACAATGAGCAGGCTTGTCTTGGAGTTGAATCCGGATAGGCTCGATTCCTAATTCGTCCGGATATTATATCATAGAAGATAAGGTGGCCAAAACATCTGCAAATGCATTTCGGGCTCGTGGGAGATGTCTAAACTCCAAACGTTGAAATTGTCTAGCCAAATTAAGCAAATTACAATGGTATGGCAGAATCTTTGAATCTTTGGTTATCCATTGCTTCAATGTTTGGTGCACGAGTAAATCTGAATCACTGAAGGCTATTAACTCCCTAACCTCCATTTCCAAAGCCATTTTAAGACCAAAAATACATGCTTCATACTCGGCCATATTATTTGTGCAAGCAAATTGCAAATTAGCGGCTCCAGGGTAATGTTTCCCTTCTAGGGATACAAGAACTGCTCCTATCCCAACTCCAAAAAAATTGGCCGCACCATCGAAAAACAATCTCCACTCAGGGCACTGCTCGCTCATGTCTTCTACGGCACCAACAAATAAAACCTTTTCATCAGGAAAATAAGTATGGAGCGGTTGATAATCATCGTCCTTTGGATTTTCTGCCAAATGATCGGTTATAGCTTGCCCCTTGACGGCTTTTTGCGAAGTGAAAACAATATCAAACTCTGAATGAATCATCTGCCATTTGGCCAGACGCCCAGTTGGCATCGACTTTTCCAAGAGGTATTTCAAAGGATCGGAGCGGGAGATGAGATAGGTAGTATGACTTAGCAGGTAGTGTTTTAATTTCTGAGCTGCCCAGGCCAATGCACAGCAGCTTTTCTCAATAAACAAATAATTAGCCTCATACTGCGTGAATTTCTTGCTAAGATAGTAGATGGCTTGCTATTTCCTTTCCGAGTCATCGTGCTGCCCCAGAACACACCCTACTGCTCCGTCGAGCACAGATAAGTACATGATCAATGGCTGGCCCGGTTTGGGTGGCACTAGGACCGGAGGCTGCAGCAAATAATCTTTAATCTTGTCAAAAGCTTGTTGGCACTCCTCATTCCAGTACAACGACACATTCTTTTTCAACAACTTGAACAGTGGCTCACACGTCGCCGTTAATTGGGCAATGAATCTTCCAATGAAGTTAATCTTCCCCAAAAAGCTTTTTACATCCCTCTGCGTCTTCGGCACTGGCATGTCTCGAATTGCCCTGATCTTTACCGGGTCTATTTCTATGCCCTTTTTACTGACAATGAAGCCTAACAATTTACCAGCTGGTGCTCCAAAGGCGCACTTAGCAGGATTCAACTTCAAATTGTACTTTCGCAACCTTTCAAACAACTTCCTTAAATCCACCAAATGGTCCTCGACTTTCTTGGATTTGATTATAATGTCATCCACGTAGACTTCCATCTCCTTGTGGATCATGTCATGAAACAAAGTAGTCATAGTCCGTTGATAAGTGGCTCCGGCGTTCTTTAAACCGAACGGCATTACTCGATAGCAAAAGGTGCCCCAAGGGGTGATAAAAGCAGCCTTTTCTCTATCCTCCTCAACCATTAAGATCTGATGGTATCCAGCAAAACAATCACAGAAAGATTCAATTTCATGCCCGGCCGTGTTGTCTAGAATGATATGGATATTTGGCAAAGGAAAGTCATCTTTAGGGCTGGCCTTATTAAGGTCTCTATAGTCGACACAGACTCATACTTCACCATTTTTCTTTGGAACGGGGACTGGATTGGATAGCCAAACAGGGTAATGGGATACAATGATGATATTAGTCTTAAGCTGCTTTTCAATTTGTTCTTTTATTTTGAGGCTCATATCTGGTTTGAATTTACGGGGTTTTTACTTTACTGGTGGGAAAACTGGGTTTGTGGGTAATCTGTGCACCACTACATCGGTCGAAATACCAGTCATGTCATCATAAGACCATGCAAACACATCTTGAAACATAGATAAAAATTCAATCATCTCCTCTTTCTGCTTTTTATTCAAATGAATGCTGATTTGTATTTCCTTAACCTCAGTCTCAGTACCAATGTTAACAACTTCTGTTTCTTCTAGGTTCGGTTTAGATTTCTCCTCATATTGTTCAAGATCTTTTGAAAAAGAATCAAACACTTCCTCACTATCACTCTCGCTTTGAAATTCGGATTCCGTAACTTCCAAATCGTGAGTGATATAGAGATTGTCATCATCAGATTCCAGAACAGTGATATCCAAAGGGTCAAATAATTTTACTTTTGGCCATCTGAAAGAATTAAGAAATTCGAGAAAATAAGTAAATAGACACATGAATGAACGGCATGATAAAACAAACTATGCATTTTCATAAAACTCCAAATCAAAAACGGAAACAAGCTAAAACATAAGTGCAAGAGATACTTTCATTGAACTATTTACATATGCAAGAAAAGTTTTCATGAACTTTAGTAAATGACAACCCCCTGTAGATTTACCGAAACTCCTTTCACACGGGGAGGTGCTCGGCGGTCCAGTTGTGTATAGCTCCTTGGGAAATGTCTGGGAATTCGGCATCATCTGACCGGCCATTGTCGGATATTGCTCCCACAAACAAATGAGTCAGACTCGTCTCCACTTCGTCAATTGGGCTAAACTCAGATGTAATGACTTCAGCTGGCTTTGGAAAGGTATAACGTAATGGCGGAATGTCTAAAGCACCTATCTTGCCTTCCTTTTCTGCCCTTTTGCGCGCTTTCATCTCTCGTATATCTCTGGTGGTCGGACGGAATCCCAAACCAAACAGGTCCTTCTTCTCGATGAGTTTTACGGGCTTCAGAATGCCTTGCAAATTGCGTCCCAATCCCTTATCAAATTCATATCCTCCGCGAATCATCTCCTTGGCCATCATAACACTGGCCGCTGGCAAAACCATTTCGTCTTTTGAGTCCTCACTTGTTATCCAACTTACGGAGACAATATCAGCTGTATGGTAAGAGGAAACTGATGCATTTCGGTTACCATCCTCCTCAAGCTCGGAATCGGCAATTACAATGCAATCTTCTTTAGCAAAAATAGTTATCAGCTGGTCATTCACCACGAATTTCAATACTTGATGCAAGGAAGAGGGCACAGCACCCGAGCTATGAATCCACGGTCGCCCGAGTAAAACATTATAGACATTAGGAAAGTGCATAACTTGGCAGGCTATCTGAAATTGAGCAGGCCCCATTTCGACCACCAAATTTACTTCCCCTACAGACTCCCTTTGGGCTCCATCGAATCCTCGAACCACGGTCTCTGAGGGTTTCAACCTAACATCTTGCAGCCCTAACTTCACCAACGTGCTCCAAGGACAAATATTGAGGGCAGACCCATTGTCGATCAGTACTTTAGGCAACATCTTTCCATTGCACCTCACAGCTACATATAAGGCTTTGTTATGACCATTTCCTTCTGCAGGCAGCTCTTCATCAGAAAAAGTGATTTGTTTAGCAGCCAATACATTTCCAACTATATGCGAGAAATTGTCAACCGAAATATCCTTGGGAATACGAGCCTTGGTCAACACTTAAAGTAATGCATCCCTATGCAAATCTGAGGTGAAAAGCAAGTCCAGGATGGAAATTTGGGCAGGCATTTTGTTCAACTGTGCGACCACATTATATTCGCTTCTCTTAATCCTCTTGAGAAAATCCCATGCTTCTCTTTCGGTCACTGCAGGTTTGGTAGTCGGCTCACGATTGCTTACTTGAACTGGGGCGCTAGCAGCGGATGGACTTGTAGTCTTTCCTGACCTCGTAACAGCAGACACTTCTTCCTTCAAAATTGGTTTACCCCCGATTTGCAAAACGGGCTCACTATAATTCCACGGCACTTGTCGTAGACTTAAAACTGGCGCTTGTTCTGGGAATTCAATTATCACAGGTTCTAAAGCCGCACTTTCGGACCGAGTTAGGTCTAAAATAAAGGGCCTTTTGTCTTCCTCATACGATGCCTCCTCTATCACAAAGGGTTGGTCCATTATCCCAAACACTTCTGTATCATTTGACATGTTTCGGACAAGCTCCTCAAATTCCTCATCATCCATAATAACTCCGACAGTGTCAGGGTGCTCCGGCAAGGGGTTCTTGCTCACATTCGGTCCTTGCTCTTCTCTTTTCCTAATCACAATTTCCCCTGCTTCGAGCATGTCTTGAATCC
Organism: Coffea arabica; assembly: GCF_036785885.1. Classification (NCBI taxonomy): domain Eukaryota; kingdom Viridiplantae; phylum Streptophyta; class Magnoliopsida; order Gentianales; family Rubiaceae; genus Coffea; species Coffea arabica. Next base: position 15,918,095 of record NC_092318.1, on the reverse strand, counting down.
TATGTTTAAGGAGTCGACAATTGGCTGTGGAGTGACCAGGTGCTCCTGAATGATAAGCACAAGTAGCCTGTGGATTATACCCAGTTGGCACACCATACGGGTAAGCTGGAGGGGGAATCACACCTATTTTACCGGCAGCCTTTAATTGTTCGTACAACTGATCCAAAGGCCTGCCAAGGTTAGTGAATGTTCGAGCACGATTTTGATTGTAGGTTTCAGCAGGTTGGGGATAGTTGTAGGTGGGTCTGTTTGGTGGGGGAAATCTTTGAGGGTAAGGAGGTCGAGGACGAGTTTGTTGAAAATTAGGTTGAGATATTTGAAAAGGGGTCGTAGGCGGGTTGGCGTAGGTTGGGCGAGGTCGGGGGTACGAGATATTGGTATTGTATACAGGGGAAGGATTTGGATAGTAAGGATAAGGTGAATGTGTTGGTTTATGTTGAAATCTGAGTCTGGGTGTAGGGTTTTGATCCCATATGAAGGCAGCTTCCCCCTCTTTCTTTTTAAATTGCGGCTTTTTCCCACTACTCCCTTGTCCTTGCAAAGCATCCAACTAGGATTTGAGGGCAGAGACGTTAACGATCTTTCAGCCCTTACGAAGTCATCGTACTCCTCAAGCTTATTGACAATGGCGGCGAACGAGCATCCAGTCATGCGGAAAATTTCTTCAAAGTACGGCGGATCATGTGCTTTAATGAAAGTGCGTATGATTTCGTCCTCAGTCATTGGTGGCTCGACTTTTGCAGCTATTTTCCTCCACCTTTTGGCATAAGTCTTGTGATCCTCAGAGGGTTTCTTTTTTGTTCCTTCCAGCGTGGTTCGTGTCGGAGCCAGCTCGCAGTTATACTCGTATTGCCTTACAAAAACATTGGACAAGTCAATCCAGGTTTTTACTTCTTCGGGCTTCAAATTTGAGTACCAGTCAAGAGCATCCCCCTCCAGACTTTCGGGGAACAACCTCAAAGGCAAATTCTCGTCGTCTACAGGCTTTCCCAACTTGTTAGCAAACAGTCGAAGGTGTGTTTTGGGATTACCCGTCCCATCATACTTGTTAAATTTAGGGGTTTTGAACCCCTCCGGCAACTGCACATTCGGAAAAAGACAAAACTCATCGTAATCCAGGACTCCTTGCTTGTTCAACCCCCGACTTTTTCTCATAAACTCATCGAAACGGTCTAGGTGCTTGAGCAGCTTCATATCAACGGGAGCAGAAGATTCCCCTATTTCTGGCTTAGCTTGGACAATATGGTCTGGCAGGAATGGCTCAGCAGCAGTGTGATAAAAGGTATGTGACTCAGGTGGTATATTTGAAGTGGCTTGGGGTTGTGGGCCTTGCATGTGAGTAGGAAAAAATGAGGGATTAGGAGGGTAAGTGTATGGCAAATTTATGGTGGGATAGATGAAAGTTCCTTCGGGTGGAATAGGGAAGGATGGAGTAACGGTGGTTGGAGTCGGAGGGATGACAAATGGCTCTTGTTCAGGCTGCCTGACGGGTACAGGTTCGGGTTGAACTCCGTTGCTAATTAGCTCGTCAATCAATTTTCTTTGGGCCGCCATCTCGGTAGCCATCTCACCAAACTTAGTAAGCATTTCGGTTAGCTGAACCCCCAAACTCGTAGTCTCAGGTTGGGCGGTAGTAGCAGACCTATCTGATTGCTCCGGTTGTGAACTCATGTTTACACGACTCCTCTGGGCTCGACTACGGGATCGCGTTACGATGGGGTTTCGACGAGAAGCTATGTTTAAATATTACCTGAAAATACGAAATGGCGTGCTTTTAGATTTAGCCCTGACTTAGCTTTTTCAACAAAAATAAACAAAGAAAAAGAAAAAGACAAGAGTTAGTAGATGTCCGAAAAATTCGGATGCATGTCCTATCGGGGGGCCCTTTTTGTGCCAAGGGTAGGCCTAGCATGATGAAACACCTTCGAAATGGGACCCGTACAGACCTGTTTTTGACAACAATTCTAAATAAGTGCAAAAGAGAAATCGCTTTCATTGATAAAGCTTGCCAATATTTACATCATATCACGAAGACGATTCCGTACAAGATTGCCAAAACTTCTGAACCTATCTAATACAGAGTCCTTGGTTTCCCTAGCATATGGAATTCTAACACGTTCAGTTTGGTCATACAATTCTCCGCATTTCCTTTTCAGCTCTTGACGCTTTTCTCGTTCATTTTCGTACAATTGCTTGTGTTGCTCTGCTATCCCTTTGTATGTTTCGACAGACTTACTTAACTGCAGAATTTCCTTATCCTTTGCTTCGACAATGGCTTTCAACCTTTTCACCTCCTCGGCTGGCTCATCTTGCGTTTCTTGCGCGGCGGATCTTCTTACCCAGTCTTCGTATTATGTAGTGGTCAAACCCTTTTGCTTGAGTTCTGGGATGTATTGAAACCTCTCGTCATCCGATAGTGTCATCCATGCCTCAATAATCTAGTCTTTCATAGGGAGCTCGTTCGGGCACATTCCTTTACTGAAAACAACGGTAAGCTTACTCATATCAACCACAGGCGGCACTCCTTGTGTACGTCCTAACTGTCTGAGGAACCTCTTTGGAGTATATGCGGCGATTCCTTGGGTACCCAATAGGAGAACAAAATCTGACACTTTAGTGCAGAGTATTGGCCTAAGGCAAATCGTCCAGTCTAACACCCACCTAATGTCTTGATCTGGCAACATCTCTAAGTATTTGACACATTCAAGCGCACCGTTTGGCAGACCCTCTTCGTTGACTCGCTTATGATGCGTGATTACCCAGTTGTACCCAACTACAGGCAAACTTTCCGGAACGGATGCTCGTCTCTTAAAATGTTATAGGGCCCAGATATGCAAAACTATATTAGCCCCGTAGAAGAACTTTTCCCCTTTCTGGCAGTTGGTACAAGCTAGAAAAATGTCCGCAAGGATGGTCGGGATTATGGTGCATTGTTTACTTCGAATTCCTGAAAAGAGGTCTTGTATAACCTTTGCTACCTTGAAAGCTATTTTCTGATCTCTTCTTGGGAAGAAATAAACTCCAGCCATAACTATTCCATACACCACTGGCCTTTTGCGTTCCCAAACATCCTTGGACGTGAATGAAAAATCCTCCCTATATCTCTCAAACCCATTTCGTAGTGCAAAATGCTCAAACAAAGTGTTCACGGGGACTCCCTGATCCGACCCTCGCAATACAGCCTCTCTCAATCCTATGATCTTGCAAAATTCTATCTTGTCTGAAACGTATGGGAAAATCAAGGCGGTTCCATGCAAAGGTAAATTGAAGAAGCCGGCTATTTCCTCAAGTGTCACTGTCATGTGCTTATTGCCTACCCTAAAGGCCGAACATTCTGGATCCCATAGATGTACTAACGCCTCTACTAGATAGCCATTGGGCTTGATCTCTTTAAGGGCTCCAATTGGCCCTAAATGTTGAGTTACTTGATGTAACTCGCTAGGTAGCATAAGGGCGGGCCATCTTTGAATCTCGGCCAGCGGCACCAACAACTGGTAGATTCGACGGGGGCACTCCATCTAAAAATGGAAGAGGCGGGTTGTCAATTATCTTACCTACGAGTCCCATTCTCCGGTTGGCAAGAATTTAAACGTGCAATCCCTTGAAGGGTTATGTACCCATGGGAACAATCAAGGTGAGTTTAATCCTAATAGCGGGATCCCCTAAATGGCATTCCCCTTCTAGGGTTTATGCATGATGCCAGTTTATTAAAGCGATAAAACATGATATTATGACCTAAAAGGACCTTTTATACGCCAAGGTAGGCCTAGAATGCTATGCAATTATTAATTTATGAATGCAATATACCAAAATCTTTAAACGTGCAATAACCTATGTGACGCCCCGAAAAGTATGAGTGTGAGAACCCGAAAATTTTTCAATTTTCTAGGGTTTATTTTTTTTTAAACGCCCGCCTTATCTACATTTTCTTGATTGAAAAATTCCCCAGGTAAAGTTTACGAGCAAAAATAGTTTTAAAATGATTTTTCTAGTATCGGTTAGTTTTTGAGTAATTAAAAGCGTATTTTGGACGTGGGACCCGCAAGTGCGGTAAATGCATTATATTTTTGACAACTTGTTGGAATTTTGTATTAAGTGATATTAGTTTACAATGTGTTAAGATATTTGTATTGGAGAGACAAAAAGATAAGTTTTAAACCTAAAGGTGACAAGTGTCACCATTGTATTGGAAATACCTTATGACTTACTATTCATTTTCTTGACTTTTGACCAATTGCTTAAATATCTCAAAAATCACACAAAATTCATTCTTGTCTTCAACCTCTTGGCTGATTCTCTCTCTAGCAAAGAAGGAAGAAAAACCTCTTCAAAGTTTGGCAATTATCTAGCTCAAATCCTCCAAAACACTTGCTTGATCTAGTTTCTACTCCATAAAATCCCTCCATTTGGTGCTAGTGAGTGATTTGGTGAAGTTTTTTGGAAAAGCTAAGGTGTCCTACAACTCTCCCTCTCTTGTTTACTAGGTGAGTGGTATATGAACTTTCCCCTACACTTAATGAAGCTTGAGTTGTGCTTAGTGGAAGCTAAAGTGTTGAATTTTGTGATTTAATTCTTGTTTTTGGATGAAATGGTGAAGTTTACAATTTAGTGGTGATTTTTCTGGTTTAATATGAACATGATGTTGTGGCCTTGTATGATGATTGGAAATGTTATGTAATGAAGCTAGAAGGTGGAAAAAGTGGACAATTGCAACCAATTTCTGTTTTGGAAGAAAATTGAAAAATCTAGGGTTCTTGAAGCTACATTCTGTCCGAAATTTTAGGTCATAGATGGAGGCCGAATTGGCCTTGGCTCAAAACATGAAAGTTGTAGGGAATGACATTTTAGAGGTGCCTACAAAATTTCAGGTCATTTGGAGTAGTGTAGAGTGAGATATGTCGATTTTACTGTTGCTGTTCTGGGTTCTTCAGGATGGCCGAACGGCGTTTGTAATTGGCTGTTTTGACTGGAATTTCTTTGGATTTGGTGGTTGAGGTCTTCTGATGAAATGTAGCTTGATGTCCTAGCTATCATATGCCTTTGGAATTTCTGCATTCGGACCTGTATAGACTGAGTTGGACTAATTACAGCATAGTGTAATTTGTAAACCTGCAATTACGGTTCTGGTTTGGTATTCTGCATATTTGACCTAGTTGTACTAGGATTTGGACTGAGTGACCTTCTACATTGTTGTAGCCCTGGTTCTTAGCTTCGAAATGGTGGGTCTTACACCCTAATCCGATAATCGTAGTGCAAGTTGTGCCATTACCGCAAAATGACGTCAAAACTGTTTTTCTGGTTTGAGCTAAACTTTCATTTCCGGACTTTTCCCTAGCTTGACTTGTCTTTGTACTACTTGGAGCTTGCTGAATGGCTATTGGATGAACTTGTTGTTGTGTGTGTACCTTTGGGTTTGAATGAGGAAATAATGAAGCCATGATGGCTGGAAAAGTTAGCAAATTCAGGGGAAGTGCTGTCCGAACTTTGAAGGGACTTGTTTGCATTGAGTTTGTGATCTAAGACTTGGGTTTGAGTAAGGCAATGATACATGATGGATGGTTTCGGAGCCGTGGAGGTGAGTGACCTCAAAATATTTCTAAAATTATTTATGAACCGCTTTCCTGTATTATTTACTTTTGAACTGTTTTCAAAGTTACTTTTGGAACTGTTTTCTTACAGATCATGCGTGCTTGCATATCAGTGTCTTGATATTATTGATTTTGCTTTCAGTGATTGTTAAAACGAGTTTTCTAGGCGAGTGTGTACTTTATCGCACTCGACCTAAATAAATATGAGATTTTCAATGATTAATGATTAAATGCTACTTGCGCATGAATGTAAGCCTTTTGGGCTGAACTGGCCATTGCCCCTTGTTACCGGTCGTCTCGAGCCAGAAGCGGACTCGGTCGGGCGACTAGGAACTTGGGTGAACGTTTCGGTATACTCGAGTATTACCTTGTAGGTTGGTGGAGCCTGGCCAAAAGCCAGGGACGGGGTGAATGAATGCACGAATGAAATGAAAAGAATGCAATGAAATGACAGGAGAACGAACGTATCCTTTTCATGAATGTTACTATCGCTTTCCATTGTAAATGTTACGTGAATTATTGATACTCCATATTGAAATGAACGATTGTGAAACTGATTTGATAACTGATTTTACTGGTTACTCGCTGAGCTTCTAGCTCACCCCAAAATGTTTTATTCCCCTCCACAGGGCTCAAGGCGAAGGAAGGGCTTGTAGTGTTTATTCATGGATTATCTCATGTATGGACTGAATTTGGATTTCCTTTTGTGTAATCATTCATATTGGGATTGTATTGAACGTTTAGAATTGATTGGATGTGTAATAGTCAAGTTTTGGACTTCCTCCTGTATAATCATTGTGACCAAGGATCAGAGTGGCGCAGTGGAAGCGTGGACGCTTCGCTTTTGATATGTAAATGTTGGAATATTTGATTTATATTGGAGATGTTATCTTGTATTCATTTGAGGACTGTAGTGATCGACTGAGTCCTGGCGAGAGCTGGGCAGGCGGCCCGTTGACCTCTCTGGTTCGCCTTAGGGGAAAATGGGGTCGTGACAATTGATATCAGAGCTTAGGCTTCAGATCTCTGTAGTGTATCCTAGGCTTGAAGTTTAGGATGCCGGACTGTGGGTTTGATTTGACTCTGGAAAGATTTTTGCGGGATGTCTTGACTCGATTGGTACAAGATGGAATGTCGAGGACGACATTCTTTTAAGGAGGGGAGATTGTGACGCCCCGAAAAGTATGAGTGTGAGAACCCGAAAATTTTTCAATTTTCTAGGGTTTATTTTTTTTTTAAACGCCCGCCTTATCTACATTTTCTTGATTGGAAAATTCCCCAGGTAAAGTTTATGAGCAAAAATAGTTTTAAAATGATTTTTCTAGTATCGGTTAGTTTTTGAGTAATTAAAAGCGTATTTTGGACGTGGGACCCGCAAGTGCGGTAAATGCATTATATTTTTGACAACTTGTTGGAATTTTGTATTAAGTGATATTAGTTTACAATGTGTTAAGATATTTGTATTGGAGAGACAAAAAGATAAGTTTTAAACCTAAAGGTGACAAGTGTCACCATTGTATTGGAAATAGCTTATGACTTACTATTCATTTTCTTGACTTTTGACCAATTGCTTAAATATCTCAAAAATCACACAAAATTCATTCTTGTCTTCAACCTCTTGGCTGATTCTCTCTCTAGCAAAGAAGGAAGAAAAACCTCTTCAAAGTTTGGCAATTATCTAGCTCAAATCCTCCAAAACACTTGCTTGATCTAGTTTCTACTCCATAAAATCCCTCCATTTGGTGCTAGTGAGTGATTTGGTGAAGTTTTTTGGAAAAGCTAAGGTGTCCTACAACTCTCCCTCTCTTGTTTACTAGGTGAGTGGTATATGAACTTTCCCTTACACTTAATGAAGCTTGAGTTGTGCTTAGTGGAAGCTAAAGTGTTGAATTTTGTGATTTAATTCTTGTTTTTGGATGAAATGGTGAAGTTTACAATTTAGTGGTGATTTTTCTGGTTTAATATGAACATGATGTTGTGGCCTTGTATGATGATTGGAAATGTTATGTAATGAAGCTAGAAGGTGGAAAAAGTGGACAATTGCAACCAATTTCTGTTTTGGAAGAAAATTGAAAAATCTAGGGTTCTTGAAGCTATATTCTGTCCGAAATTTTAGGTCATATATGGAGGCCGAATTGGCCTTGGCTCAAAACATGAAAGTTGTATGGAATGACATTTTAGAGGTGCCTACAAAATTTCAGGTCATTTGGAGTAGTGTAGAGTGAGATATGTCGATTTTACTGTTGCTGTTCTGGGTTCTTCAGGATGGCCGAACGGCGTTTGTAATTGGCTGTTTTGACTGGAATTTCTTTGGATTTGGTGGTTGAGGTCTTCTGATGAAATGTAGCTTGATGTCCTAGCTATCATATGCCTTTGGAATTTCTGCATTCGGACCTGTATAGACTGAGTTGGACTAATTACAGCATAGTGTAATTTGTAAACCTGCAATTACGGTTCTGGTTTGGTATTCTGCATATTTGACCTAGTTGTACTAGGATTTGGACTGAGTGACCTTCTACATTGTTGTAGCCCTGGTTCTTAGCTTCGAAATGGTGGGTCTTACACCCTAATCCGATAATCGTAGTGCAAGTTGTGCCATTACCGCAAAATGACGTCAAAACTGTTTTTCTGGTTTGAGCTAAACTTTCATTTCCGGACTTTTCCCTAGCTTGACTTGTCTTTGTACTACTTGGAGCTTGCTGAATGGCTATTGGATGAACTTGTTGTTGTGTGTGTACCTTTGGGTTTGAATGAGGAAATAATGAAGCCATGATGGCTGGAAAAGTTAGCAAATTCAGGGGAAGTGCTGTCCGAACTTTGAAGGGACTTGTTTGCATTGAGTTTGTGATCTAAGACTTGGGTTTGAGTAAGGCAATGATACATGATGGATGGTTTCGGAGCCGTGGAGGTGAGTGACCTCAAAATATTTCTAAAATTATTTATGAACCGCTTTCCTGTATTATTTACTTTTGAACTGTTTTCAAAGTTACTTTTGGAACTGTTTTCTTACAGATCATGCGTGCTTGCATATCAGTGTCTTGATATTATTGATTTTGCTTTCAGTGATTGTTAAAACGAGTTTTCTAGGCGAGTGTGTACTTTATCGCACTCGACCTAAATAAATATGAGATTTTCAATGATTAATGATTAAATGCTACTTGCGCATGAATGTAAGCCTTTTGGGCTGAACTGGCCATTGCCCCTTGTTACCGGTCGTCTCGAGCCAGAAGCGGACTCGGTCGGGCGACTAGGAACTTGGGTGAACGTTTCGGTATACTCGAGTATTACCTTGTAGGTTGGTGGAGCCTGGCCAAAAGCCAGGGACGGGGTGAATGAATGCACGAATGAAACGAAAAGAATGCAATGAAATGACAGGAGAACGAACGTATCCTTTTCATGAATGTTACTATCGCTTTCCATTGTAAATGTTACGTGAATTATTGATACTCCATATTGAAATGAACGATTGTGAAACTGATTTGATAACTGATTTTACTGGTTACTCGCTGAGCTTCTAGCTCACCCCAAAATGTTTTATTCCCCTCCACAGGGCTCAAGGCGAAGGAAGGGCTTGTAGTGTTTATTCATGGATTATCTCATGTATGGACTGAATTTGGATTTCCTTTTGTGTAATCATTCATATTGGGATTGTATTGAACGTTTAGAATTGATTGGATGTGTAATAGTCAAGTTTTGGACTTCCTCCTGTATAATCATTGTGACCAAGGATCAGAGTGGCGCAGTGGAAGCGTGGACGCTTCGCTTTTGATATGTAAATGTTGGAATATTTGATTTATATTGGAGATGTTATCTTGTATTCATTTGAGGACTGTAGTGATCGACTGAGTCCTGGCGAGAGCTGGGCAGGCGGCCCGTTGACCTCTCTGGTTCGCCTTAGGGGAAAATGGGGTCGTGACAATTGATATCAGAGCTTAGGCTTCAGATCTCTGTAGTGTATCCTAGGCTTGAAGTTTAGGATGCCGGACTGTGGGTTTGATTTGACTCTGGAAAGATTTTTGCGGGATGTCTTGACTCGATTGGTACAAGATGGAATGTCGAGGACGACATTCTTTTAAGGAGGGGAGATTGTGACGCCCCGAAAAGTATGAGTGTGAGAACCCGAAAATTTTTCAATTTTCTAGGGTTTATTTTTTTTTTAAACGCCCGCCTTATCTACATTTTCTTGATTGGAAAATTCCCCAGGTAAAGTTTATGAGCAAAAATAGTTTTAAAATGATTTTTCTAGTATCGGTTAGTTTTTGAGTAATTAAAAGCGTATTTTGGACGTGGGACCCGCAAGTGCGGTAAATGCATTATATTTTTGACAACTTGTTGGAATTTTGTATTAAGTGATATTAGTTTACAATGTGTTAAGATATTTGTATTGGAGAGACAAAAAGATAAGTTTTAAACCTAAAGGTGACAAGTGTCACCATTGTATTGGAAATAGCTTATGACTTACTATTCATTTTCTTGACTTTTGACCAATTGCTTAAATATCTCAAAAATCACACAAAATTCATTCTTGTCTTCAACCTCTTGGCTGATTCTCTCTCTAGCAAAGAAGGAAGAAAAACCTCTTCAAAGTTTGGCAATTATCTAGCTCAAATCCTCCAAAACACTTGCTTGATCTAGTTTCTACTCCATAAAATCCCTCCATTTGGTGCTAGTGAGTGATTTGGTGAAGTTTTTTGGAAAAGCTAAGGTGTCCTACAACTCTCCCTCTCTTGTTTACTAGGTGAGTGGTATATGAACTTTCCCTTACACTTAATGAAGCTTGAGTTGTGCTTAGTGGAAGCTAAAGTGTTGAATTTTGTGATTTAATTCTTGTTTTTGGATGAAATGGTGAAGTTTACAATTTAGTGGTGATTTTTCTGGTTTAATATGAACATGATGTTGTGGCCTTGTATGATGATTGGAAATGTTATGTAATGAAGCTAGAAGGTGGAAAAAGTGGACAATTGCAACCAATTTCTGTTTTGGAAGAAAATTGAAAAATCTAGGGTTCTTGAAGCTATATTCTGTCCGAAATTTTAGGTCATATATGGAGGCCGAATTGGCCTTGGCTCAAAACATGAAAGTTGTAGGGAATGACATTTTAGAGGTGCCTACAAAATTTCAGGTCATTTGGAGTAGTGTAGAGTGAGATATGTCGATTTTACTGTTGCTGTTCTGGGTTCTTCAGGATGGCCGAACGGCGTTTGTAATTGGCTGTTTTGACTGGAATTTCTTTGGATTTGGTGGTTGAGGTCTTCTGATGAAATGTAGCTTCATGTCCTAGCTATCATATGCCTTTGGAATTTCTGCATTCGGACCTGTATAGACTGAGTTGGACTAATTACAGCATAGTGTAATTTGTAAACCTGCAATTACGGTTCTGGTTTGGTATTCTGCATATTTGACCTAGTTGTACTAGGATTTGGACTGAGTGACCTTCTACATTGTTGTAGCCCTGGTTCTTAGCTTCGAAATGGTGGGTCTTACACCCTAATCCGATAATCGTAGTGCAAGTTGTGCCATTACCGTAAAATGACGTCAAAACTGTTTTTCTGGTTTGAGCTAAACTTTCATTTCCGGACTTTTCCCTAGCTTGACTTGTCTTTGTACTACTTGGAGCTTGCTGAATGGCTATTGGATGAACTTGTTGTTGTGTGTGTACCTTTGGGTTTGAATGAGGAAATAATGAAGCCATGATGGCTGGAAAAGTTAGCAAATTCAGGGGAAGTGCTGTCCGAACTTTGAAGGGACTTGTTTGCATTGAGTTTGTGATCTAAGACTTGGGTTTGAGTAAGGCAATGATACATGATGGATGGTTTCGGAGCCGTGGAGGTGAGTGACCTCAAAATATTTCTAAAATTATTTATGAACCGCTTTCCTGTATTATTTACTTTTGAACTGTTTTCAAAGTTACTTTTGAAACTGTTTTCTTACAGATCATGCGTGCTTGCATATCAGTGTCTTGATATTATTGATTTTGCTTTCAGTGATTGTTAAAACGAGTTTTCTAGGCGAGTGTGTATTTTATCGCACTCGACCTAAATAAATATGAGATTTTCAATGATTAATGATTAAATGCTACTTGCGCATGAATGTAAGCCTTTTGGGCTGAACTGGCCATTGCCCCTTGTTACCGGTCGTCTCGAGCCAGAAGCGGACTCGGTCGGGCGACTAGGAACTTGGGTGAACGTTTCGGTATACTCGAGTATTACCTTGTAGGTTGGTGGAGCCTGGCCAAAAGCCAGGGACGGGGTGAATGAATGCACGAATGAAACGAAAAGAATGCAATGAAATGACAGGAGAACGAACGTATCCTTTTCATGAATGTTACTATCGCTTTCCATTGTAAATGTTACGTGAATTATTGATACTCCATATTGAAATGAACGATTGTGAAACTGATTTGATAACTGATTTTACTGGTTACTCGCTGAGCTTCTAGCTCACCCCAAAATGTTTTATTCCCCTCCACAGGGCTCAAGGCGAAGGAAGGGCTTGTAGTGTTTATTCATGGATTATCTCATGTATGGACTGAATTTGGATTTCCTTTTGTGTAATCATTCATATTGGGATTGTATTGAACGTTTAGAATTGATTGGATGTGTAATAGTCAAGTTTTGGACTTCCTCCTGTATAATCATTGTGACCAAGGATCAGAGTGGCGCAGTGGAAGCGTGGACGCTTCGCTTTTGATATGTAAATGTTGGAATATTTGATTTATATTGGAGATGTTATCTTGTATTCATTTGAGGACTGTAGTGATCGACTGAGTCCTGGCGAGAGCTGGGCAGGCGGCCCGTTGACCTCTCTGGTTCGCCTTAGGGGAAAATGGGGTCGTGACAACCTATCTACAAATGTAGGTTCTAAAAGAAGGTCATGCCAGACCTCTTATTTGCTAGGGTTTGTGAATGCAATGGGGACAAAACCAAGAAAAGTTAGTTCAGCCAGATAAATACACATAACACATTGTGGTAACGAGATAAAGCAATCAATGCAAAGAAATAAAGCAATAAAAGGGAAAAAGGGGTTGGACCCCTCCCCTCGTGAATAGTGTCCCTAATAAGGCAAGGCAGACTCTACCCTAGGCAAGTTATCATGGATGCATGAGGTATTGGCTCACTAATGCATCTAGACTCGATAGGTTTTAGGTCCCCGACCCTTCAGACTTGGAAACCAAAAGTCATCAATCCCAAGGTTCTTTGTCGGTGGCTCGAGCGATTCCCCAAACATTGCTACGCACACATCGTGTCACGGCTACATGTCATGAGTGAATCTAAAGAAAATCCTCAACCTTCCACTAAAAGCTAAGGGCTATGAACCCAAAGTTAAAAATGGAAGATTGAGTGACCCCTCGGATCAAGCTACGCACACATCGTGTCGCGATCACAAATCCAAATGAGTCGCCTATAATCCTAATAGGATGGAGTGGCGTGACAAGCCACTAAAAGAAAAATAAATGAGGGGTATAAAATTAAAGCGTATGCACGTATGCTAGTGCTCGGGGAGGGGTCAAGAACCAACGCGAGGCTCTAGGGTATGTCCCCCACCCAAATGCAATGCAAAGCGCGGAATCACATACATAAGCCGTTCGTCCATCAAAACAATCGTACGCAAACGGGCGAAGGAGTGAGTTGATACGCACGAAATGCAAAAAATCCTAAAAAAAGGAAAAATGCAATCCTAAACATCCAAATGTAATATATAAGAAGGTTAAAAGAAGAAAATAATCGACTAAATCAAATGCTCGGACTCTCTAAGTCCCCAGTGGAGTCGCCAGCTGTCGCTCCCCATTTTTTATAAGAAAAATAAATAAATAAATAAATGGTTTGAAAAGTAAATTTTTGATTTGAAAATGAATTTTTTTGATTTACAAAGAAAATGAAGAAAAATATGGGTCTAAATGGGACATGAAAATGCGACGATTTGACCCAAAATACAGTTTAAAAAGGGTTTATTGAATGAAAAATGGAGTCGCCACTTGGTATAGAGTTAAGGTGTACCAAGTCAACCAAAAATAAATTTTTAAAAGGAAAAAGTAAAAAAAAAACCCCTTTTAAACGACTCCTTGTCCACGTAAACCAACGAAAAAGGTTCGGGAGTCACATTTGACGAAGGGGAAGGCAAGGATAAAAATCCAAGGCACCCCTTCGACTTTGCCAAGGCTAGTTGCGTGATTTAGTCAAGGATTTTCTTATTTTTAACCAAAAGATTTATTACATTTGGATGTACTATATGAATGCAAACCCTAGACCTAGGGGGACATCGGGGGGCAAAATTTCTCTTCAAAGCTTGAGTGGTGCCAATCACATTAATTGTGATGCCCAATGCGGATTCTCTGAAGAGGTCACGAATAATGCAGAAAAAATGAGACTCTAAGAAAAGAAAAGAAATAAAATAATTATACAAATATACATGTCTTAAAGGAATGCATCATGTCGGGTACGGGGGACTAATGTTCGTAACTCAATTTTCCCTTTAATAGAGGGAATACGAGCGTGCTAAGACTAGAAAAGCCAAACTCGTCCATATCCCATATCCAAGGGGTTTTCCCTAATCTAATCAAGCAAATGCACTACCCTAATCCTAAATCTAAAATGAAATGCAAGTCTAATGTTATGTAACATACAAAGGGGCATATATAGATAGGGAAATTAGGGAATAGGGTATATAAATAGAATATCATACAAAATGATAAAAGGCCCTAAAAAGTGAAAATATGCATGAGATGGAGTGATTTTGTCATGCAATCATGATCTAACGCGCGAGGGGCTCCTAAGGGTGTAGCATTGGACTAGCCCACATCTACGCTCTCTCGCAAGCATTGGACTTGCAAGAGCTCGAGTGGACAACCATGACTAGCATTGGACTAGCCACGGTTACGTGCATTTGCATCCGTCATACACATATATAAGTAATATGCATAATTAAAGCAAGTAGACATGTGAGCACGTAATTCACATAACACATAAGCATGCATATCTAGATGCCAAAACCTAAGAAAGCGATTAAACACATAACACATAGACATGCAAAACACACAAGGCAATTAAGGCCCTAACTATTACATTTTTTGGGGGGGAAGGCCTACTAAAATCTGAAAGGGAAAATAGAAGGAATAAAGCAATTAAATCCCTAACTATTACAATTTTGGCATTCGAGTGCCTCCCAAATGATAAAATTGAAGCCCAAAAATAACCATATGAAATTAAAACGACTAAAGCGAATAAATAAAATGAAAACATTCAAAAGGCATGCAATTAAACACATAAATCACATAAGTACACATAGGGTCAAATAAAGTGCAAATAAAGGGTTAGCGTGTACCTCCCTTGAAATGGTGTCCCTAATGAGGCGAAATTACTAATTTACCCTCCAAAATAATAAAAAGGTCAAGGTACCACTTTAATTATCAAATAAATCAGAAGAAATGGAAATAAACGCTAAATTGAATCACTCACAGCATTCCCAGGAAAGTAAACTACTCATATTTAACCAATTAAGACAAACAAAGACCCAATTGAAAGATTAAAGAAGTTTAAAAGGCCAATTTATTATTATTATAAATACTAAGGGTCTAAAAAGACATAAAATAAAATTAAGAATCTAAGGTGAAACATACCAAATCAAATGAGAAAATTCACAAAAAAAATGAAAAGCAATTTGCTAGGATTAAACAACAAAATTCAAAATTTCACTAAAAAAGTTAAAGCGAGAAATTATCAAGAATCATTGAATCCTTAAATCCTTAAATTCCTAGATAATCTATCCAAAAGCATATTAAGGCATACCAGAAAAAAAGAAATGACGTTAAAGGGACACAATAGTTCACATTTTCCAATTTTTCGGCCATGGTAGAACAAAAGAAAACTTGACGGGTTAGAATGTGATTTTCCTGAAATTTTGCATGCATGCAAACGAATGCCAAAGGCTTCTTTACTTCTGCAATTTTCTGCTGCCACTTTCGTAGCTTATAGCAACCCAGAAAAATGGCCAAAATTTATAAACAAAACCCATGGTGAGCACACAAACAAGGTGAGGAAATCCCACTTCGTGGGCTGTTACACGACCAAAGCAAAGCAGCAAATTATGACAAAAAAAAATGCAGCTTTCTTTCATTCAAACAAGAATCCCAAACTCTCATCTTAACAGCACACCAATGATGAAAGACTTCATGGGCTAGATTAAAACAATGAAAATGATCCAAAGCATAGAGCAAAGAGGAATCGTTCGAAACTTCATGCATCAGAAAAAAGACCTATAAGCACAAGCAGTTTTATAATGCAACTAAATGTGAAATTGCAGCAGAGGTGAAATGACACTCATGGCAAACATTTTTCTACTTTTCCCCATAAAACTTCAGATGTTGACACACAAAGATCAGAAGAAAAACCATGCGGCCCTAGCAAAATTTCTGAAGCTTATCTGATGCTTTACCATTTAGCAGTCTCACGCGACAGTAACATGTAAACAAAGAAAAACTATGACAACTAGCAAGTTTGAACTCATTCATGGGTGTTCAGCTTTGATGAATCCCTCGGGTAGAACCCAGGCCAAGAAAACAAAAACAAAGCAGCAAAATGCAGCAAAGGAATCCAGGTGAAACTTCCTTTAGCGTAACTGGAGCTCCTTTCCTTTTAATGTGGATAGTTACAATGGATTCACAGTATTGCAGCAATTCATCTTTTATTATGTTCTTAACTGGCATATGGGCAACACAATCCAAACACCAAATGAAAACAGGTCACAGCAAGAGAAATAAAATCATGAAGCTTTCTGCCAAATCCTAAGTTTTCAGTGCAAGTGTGCAGGTTCTTCCTTACTGGACAATAAAAATCTGAACCAGACATCAAAGTTTAATCTGGAACAATGACATCTCATAAATTCCTCCATCCAAACACACAAACTTCTGGCTAAAACCTTCGGCAAATTTCTGCTGCAGATTTGCAACTTATTTCACGCAGCTACATTCATCATGCAAATTGATTGCTCAACAAACGAGGGAAAGGAAAATGACTACGGTCTGTGATTTCATAAAAGTTCAATCCTCTTAACAAGAACATCAACTACCTTCAACTCCAGTAGATTAAATCCCAGTACACGAATGCACAAGACAGGTGAAAGCAAAGCTACGGAAAAAGGAAAACAGCAACTCACGGAATTCGCAAAAAGGTTTTAAACCAACCCCAAGCATTCAACTTTGATCCAAAACTTTCCAACCAAAAATCATAACTTTACACTACGCAACGAAACACATAACTACCATCATCCCAACAAACAAAACTTCAAAGGAAATTATATAAGTTCTGGAAAACTTTCATGCAAAATAGTTCGGAAAACCTTCTTATTTACCATGATGCTTTCTGCAAATCTGATGCAGCAAGGATGCATGAGGACAAAGCTTGGTTTGGACACGCATGTGGTATATGAACTGAACAACAAATCCCAGACTTCAACCAAATCAAAAGTTTCAGCAGCAACCAGAGCACGACTCCAACATCCGGACGGGCCAAGACAGATTCAAAAAAAGGAAATGAAAAAGGCTACTGTTTTTCATAACCTATTCAGCATTTCAAACGCACCGGCTATGTAAAAATCTTTTCTTTTCAAAGCTGGGATCTTGCTACTAAACTATGGCCTAAGGATGAAGTATGATCCATACCAAACAAGATTCAGACCCTAACATAGCCTATCAAGTAACATAACAACAAAAGACCGCAGCTTTACAACTAACGGTAAGGAAATAGCTACTGCAACCAGATTTTCCGTACTCACAGAACTCCATACAACTCTCACGGATCACTGCTAAACCACAACCAAGGAAAATCTAATGTAGAAAGGCAACGCCTTTGGGCAGTAGGTCATGAACCAATGCAAGAAAATAGCCATTTCAACTCTCGACCATGTTCATGGACTCATAGTTCAACATAGTTTCATGATTTGTTAACAAAAATTATCTACAGGAAAAGGGAAGGAACCTTACGGTGCTGTTTTCTGATGGATTTTTAGCAGCAAAAACTCGAGTAGTAGCTCTTTTCCTTCTTTTCTCTTTGGCCAGAAATCTCCAAGCTTTTGTCCAATTGCAGCTCCCTCTTACTTAGCTTGTTGAGCTGCCCTTTCTTCCTTCCAAAGCTCTCGGTCTATCCCTCTCGTTCTTTTCTTTTTGCTTTTTTTTCAGTTTTTCCTGACCCAAAAGCTCTCCATTCTCCTTCGTCCTTTTCTTTTTTTTTCTCTCTGGATTTTCTGCTCAACCCCAGCCGTCACCCCAAAAAACCTCCCCTTTCTTTGCTGCCTTTCTTTTCTTTTATATGGGGAGCCATAACTGAACCCTATCAACGATGGTTTGGATGAAGCCAGATGGCTTGTACCTTCACCATCGAACGGAGCCAACCCCAGGCCAAAAATAGCCGAAAAATGCAGCTGCAAATCCTTTCTGCTGCAGCCGAAAACAAAACGTGGTTTTTTCCTTTTTTTTTTTGTCAATTACTTAAATAAATAACAATAATACAAAAATAACAATTTAAACAAACTTAAATAAAATGTACAAAAATTAGTAACCAAATAAATAATAATAATAATAATAATAATAAATAAAAAGCTAAGATTTTCCTCTTTTCCTTTTTTTCCTACTTTTTTCTCTTTTCTTCTTTTTTTCAATAAAAGGAAATAAAACATATTTTTCCTAATTTTCTCTTTTTTGGCAAAATTTATGCTAAAAGGTCTTATAATAAAAATAAACAGCTAAAAGGGCGAAAATGAATGCAAAATAAAACTAAGATAATAGATAATAGATAATGATAATCTAAAAATACAGAAATGCTATACAAATGTTAAAAGTTTAAGAACTAAAATCATGGATTTAAACTAATAAATACGAATTATTACTAAAAATAAAAATAAAAAATGAAATTAGAATAAAATTTATTTTGCAAAAATTTGGTGTCTACAGCTTGATGTTTCCTTTATTTCACTTCAAATCAAGCAAAGCTTTCATTACTTCTTCCCCTTCTTGGCCGAGCTTCTCACTCCCAAAACCAATAAGAAAAAGCTCAACTTTCTTCCTCCATTTCTTGCTTCAAATCTCCCCCAAACTTTGGTTGATTCTTGGAAACTTGCTTGAGCTTGGAAAGAAATCTTGCTTGGAGGCAACTCTTGAAGGAAACTTGGACTTGTTGCTTGATTGAAATTGCTAGGAGATGTATTGGCTTGAAACCCTCTCTTTTCTTCAAGTTCCTAGTAGATTTGTAGCTAGAAAGATTGGATCTTTGATGGGTTGTTGATGGGTTTCTTTGAAACCTTGATTTAGGTAGATGACTTGAGGAAAATTCCTTGTGTTTTCATAGCAAGTTTGGTAGATGACTTGATGAAGAAAACCCCACGGCTCAAGGGAGTGCCATTCAACCCGTTTCACATTTCAAGCTTTAGTTCGTGATATACAAGCTCAAGTTGGTGATACACGTAGCATTCAAGGGCTTGAACAAGAAGATACAACGCTTTATACACTTATTCAAGTCATGGATGCAAATGAGAATGGAGATCATAGCATCAGATCCGAGTCGGGTAAATTGTGGTGTCTTGTTTAGTTAATATTTTCATATTGTTAGTCAATTATTAGTGATTAGTTTAAGGGTTAAAATAGTCATTTGAATTAGAAAATAAAGTCTAGGCCATGTTGACCAAGACCATACTCAATTAGGTTTAGGAAAGTAGCATCCGTTTCCAAATTTGGTTAGGATTCATGAGTCTTGTAAGAGGCTATAAATATAGCCTTTAGTCACATTATTTTGCAGATTTGAATAAACGAATTTCTTAAGCCAAAAACTTGTGTGTTTTTTGCAACTCTCTTTTTCCTAGAGATCCTTGCTTGAATACTTGAGAATTGCTCTTAAGTGTTCTTTGACTTATCAAACAATAAACCACCATTGGTTGTGGCATCTTCTACCTAAAACCTTGGTTCACTTTCTTGTTTAGTTGTAGGTTGAGATTAAGTTCAATAGGTTCACAACCATGCAGGTTTGAAGGGTCAAGGGTACCGCACCTCCAACTTGATTCTTCGTCTAGATCCGGGGCTACGTGGGATACGAGTTCATGCTAGTCGAGGTGGGTTCGTATCAGCTTGGCATCAGAGCTAGTTGACGGTATCAAGTATATCTGTCCTTTGTGTCTTTGTCACACGTTTCTTGTTCTTTCTTTTTTTGTGTCAAAACAAAACAAAATTTGTCCATACATGCGCTAGTTGTGTCGCTAGGTTCTTTGTCCGTCTTGGCTGTTCGTGTTTTGTTTACTTGCTATTCGCTTCTTGTGTCTTGTTTGGGTCTTGTTCTTAGGGTTTTGTGTCAATCAAGTCAAAAAAAAAAATTTATGTTCGTTACCTCCACAAGTCCGTGGCTGGTTTTCCTTGTTTAATTGAAGTCATGGCTGACCTTGTTGTTTATTGTTGAAAACATTTGAAGGCTCTTGAATTTTGGATAAATCTTGAATTTCTTGAGTTCTTGGATGAAATTCCAGCAATAAACTAGAATTTCTTGGGGTATTATTGAGTTCTTGAAAATCTTGAAACAAAATCTTGAACCCTAGTCCTTGTTCTTGAACAAAGGTTGCGAGCGGCTGAACTTGTGCATGAATTGAGATTGAATCTTGTTCTTTGAGTATTGATCCGAAGTGAAGAAAAAGAAAGAAACACAATCTGTTAGCATGGAAAAAAAACAAAAAGAGAAAAAAAAAGAAGAGAGAGCCACGCAAGAAAAGAGAAAGGCCACTCGGATCCTTCTTGAAGTGGAACAAGAAAGCAATCAGACATTGGGAATTCATGTTGGCTTGGGATTGAAAACAATTCCTAGTCACACTTGACTACCAATTTGGATCTGCCAACTTATTGCACACGTGAAACCCTCCCAAAAAAATAGCAGCTGACCTTCCAAAAATGACCCAAGGAAACCTTGAATAAACTTTCCAAAAATTCCAGCCAAGGTGCAATTTGGGTAGAGTATTCTAGGCGCCAAAATTTCTGCCAACCTTTTTCTTTATTTAAGTCATTTCTCTAATCTGTCCAGGCCATAAAGTCGTGTCTTTGAGTCAATTTTTTTAAGTTATTTTCGTGTCCAAAGTAGCAAAAGGAGTCCCAATCAGATTTGACTTTCTAGTTTCCTAAATTGAGTCGTTAGTCTACTTGTTCAAGTTAGTTACTTCCCAATTTCGTGTCTTTCGTAGTCAATCTAAACCTGGAAATTTTCCAGCACACTTCTGCATATTTGAGTTACTAGAAATCTGTCCAAATTGAGATCATCTCAACTCAAGCGAACCACATAAAAAAAATGCCACTTCCCTTAGTGACTTGTTGGCGATAAGTCTTGAACCACTTGAGAAATTTCTAATTTCTAGAAGTGAGGAGATTGACGAATTTGAGAGTTGCTTGGTGAGATCCTTAGAGTGACTAAACACTTGAGCGATATACGAGGGAGAGTGAACACTGCGGGGGAGCGAGTGAGGTTATTTTTCCTACTTACCTTTTCTTGTAGGTACACATGAGCATGGACGAAAGTAAGCACAATCAAATGGCTGACCCTACACTTAAATTGAATGCTATGTTGAATGAGCTCTACAAAAAAAATCAACCTCTCCATCGAATCCTTGCATGAGTGAGTTGACAAACTTGAACAAGTGCAAAGCTCCGTGAAGCAAGGCCGAGGGAAGATCTCCACCAAGGGATCCGAAGGGAGCTCAAATGAAGATGAACTTGAGGACGACTCTGACCTTGACGAATATCATGGATGAAACAAAGGGGGAAGAAAGAGACACAGGTGAAGTGACAACCCTATAAGGGCATTAAACTTAAGATTCCCTCATTTCAAGGAAAATACGACCCCGAAATCTACTTGGAGTGGGAAAGAAAGATCGAGATGATCTTCAAATACAACCACTATACTGAAAGCCAGAAGGTGAAACTTGTGGCTATTGAGTTCACCGACTATGCTGCCATATGGTGGGATCAACTATGCACTAGTCGGAGGAGGAACGATGAGCACCCAGTACGAACTTGGGATGAACGAAAAAGGTTAACGAGGAAGCGTTTTGTACCAACTTACTACCATCGAGACTCGCACAATATGACAGCCCCACCTTCCCCTAGGGCGTACTCAAGGGTTTGGCGGACCGCCTGCTTAGCTCTCGCCAGGACTCAATCACAATTCATGAAAATTTACAAATAAAAAAAAACCCTGAATAAAAAAATGATAGCTATTACAACTTTTAAAATATACACTCATGGTCCTCCAACATTCACACGACCTATAAATACAATCAAAGAATCAAACTTACAAAATCAAACCAAAAAAATTGGCTAGATATCTATGAAGTACATGCTCGAGCAACTAACAATCTTAGAAGAAATCGAGACTTTCCTCAATTCAACCTCTCATGTTCTCATCCCTGTAAGGAAAACAAATGGCGTAGAATGAGCTAAAAATTCAGTGAGATTCCAAGTAACTAAACAGGTAGTATAACAGGCAAGACCATACACTGGATATCAAGAAACAAGTCAAAACTCAAACAGATCATGACTCAATATATAGTTAAGTAAATCGCCAAATAGATCATATAAAAGTGTACAGTAAAGAACACATTCATGGCAAAGGATATGGGTTACTCTCAGGAACATGTTCCACAATAGCTCGATCAAGGTCTGTTGACACTTCGTCAGCCACGAAAGTATAACGTCCGTAGATCTCCATTTTACACCACTTTTCGTCCACCGATCAACCCCCTACCGGGCCCGAACGTCTAAGAAGTACCCAAGGTTTGTCGGTCTCCTCGATCAAACCCTTATTGGCTCGATTCAACCAACTAACTCTAGGTTGGACTTATAGATCTAGATATTCAGTAATTCAAAATATGGCTTATACCCCCCCAAGTATTCAGATAATTAAGATTGGAGTCGTTGGCTGTTATCCAACGCTCACACAGTAAAGCTTGGAGACGTTAGTTGTCATTTAATGCTCCGTATTCAGAAATAAACAGTGATGGTAATATTCAAGCATACCAGTTAGTCGAAAAGATAACACTCCACTCGACAAAACAGGATAGAGGTACTGAGACGGGATGAAAGGCACCTCCCACTAGGATGGAGTGTGGTACATGCTATCGCTCAGCACTAGTGTCGACGAGATGACTCTCCAATCGACTTAATCAGGATAAAAGTACTCAGACAGGATAAGAGGCACCTCCCACTCGGATAGAGTGTGGTACATACTACCGCTCAGCACTTACAAGTCAAGCACAAGCACCAGCGCAAGTACAGGTCAATCAAGTGCAAGCGAGTACAAGATCATTCAAGAAGGGGAGACCGAGTGCTATAAGGACACACTCGCCTAGCCAGAATCAAGTCACAAGTAATGTCCAACAATTCACATTCTCAAGTATTCCAAGTATTTCAAGTCAATATACAGGTCATATACAGATCAGGTTACTTGTTCATGCGTGAAGGAGATATCAAGTGTCTAGTCAAGTCGAGTCAATTGAGTGTACATAAGAGCACACTCGCCCAAATGGGTTCAACTCACAAATAAGTTCAGCATATCATGTTTTAAGCATTTCAAGTATTTCAAATCCAACAGTTGAAAATCAGGTGATTAAGAACCCTGATCAAACAAGAAAACTGGAAGAAAACTGCAGAAATAAAAAATTTTCTTAGCAAATTCGGCCAGATTTTTGCAACTTTTCAGTTGTGACAAAACGGCTAACACATGTTTTAACAAAATCTCACAAATTTAGTCGAGTTAGGTTAAGTGCGATAAAGTACACACTTGCCTATGAGACAAGAAATCAAGTACCTAGTATTGTCTAACAACAATGAGCATGTAACACGTACGTTGGTAAGATAACCACCCGAGTGACCAACAAGTCAATTGCAAGTAAAGCATTTCATTTCATATCAATATCACGAAGTGAACTACAAAGGATCGAGTATGATAAAGTACATTCTCGTCCCTAAGGTTATCAATTCAAGAGCAATTACTTTAACCAAGTAAGCATGTTATTCAAATAAGGAGACATTTCACGTAAATATTTTCATGTATTTTGAACACTCACCAATCAATTGCCACCCTTCACTTCAATTTTGGTTCGTCCTCTTGAACTCTCTCGAGTCCTGTGGTCACATATTATATAAAAAGGCTAGCAATACAAAGCCAAAATACATGAAGAAATTAAGGTTTCTAAGACTTCATTTCCTTTTACTTAAACCTCAATTCCACTCATAAATCATTTCCAAAATGATTTACCAACTCCAACTTTAAAGTGGGAAATGAAAGTAAAAACTGTTTTAAGAGAACAGAATTTTTTAGTTTTTGCACAATATTATTTGAAAAATCATATCTCAAGGTTCTTAAATCCAAAATTTATAAATTTTATACCATTGGAAAATAGATTCAAAGTGTTACAATTTCCTAGAAAACACATTTGTAAGATTCAGTCCACAAGTAAGTCAAATTGCAGTCTCAATTTGCTGCTTCATCGAGTCAAAAGACAGAATAGGTATGGCAAATTAGTCAATTTTGAAAAATCACAGATATTCATAGAAATTGAGAAAAGTTATGAAATTCCATAGTTAAAAGTACTCTGAATCTAGTTTCAAACACAATAAACAGAATTCAATTCTGACTTTCCTATACCAAGATATAACACATTTCCTAAAACTATCCAAGGTTCCCTGCACACAAATTTTTAGCAGCACTTCCTTTGTGTTTACCAATTTTTTTCCAGCCAATTCAAGGCTTCATTCTTTTCACAAAATAGCCTCAACTCAAGCATATACATACCAGGCCAATAACTCACTAAATCAATCATATAAATAGCATATAACCATCACCTCCGTTTCTCAAATCCTAGGGCAACGAGTGAAAGTCGTTAACATTCTTGGTTCATTATCCAACTCAAATGTAAGTTCATTAGGTGACCAAATGAGTGGTTAGATCTACTCAATTCATCTTACAAGTTAGACCTAAAATGCAGTAAAAGCTCATAAGAAAACAAGTTTGACAAGTGCAAGAAAGCTGAGCAAAAGGAAAATCTCATTTAAGTTCAAAATAGTCTTCGCGGGTAAAACAGTCACGCCCGCGTAGTCTCGGAAAAACGGCCATATCTCTCTGTAGAAAGATTGAAATCACGCGCTGTTAGCGGTGTTGGGAACTAGACTCGAAGAGATTTTCAATGGTATCAAATTCACACTCTAGTTCGTCTCCTATCAGTACCAGTGATCCAGGGAAGTTGGCTGATTTTTCAGTTCTGATCAGCCCTAAAACCCTAACAAAGTTACACTAGTTCTTGAGGCTAACTTCATTTGTTTTGGCTCAAATTCATCCAATTCAATATCCTATGGTTCATATACAGGGAAGCAAGTTATCTAGTACCATTGGAGCTCCAAAAGCAATACACATAAATGATTAAAAGTGTCAAAACAGTCTAGCCGCCAAAAGAAACCAAAACAGTCCATTTCTTACCCAAAAACAACCACTGTCTTGCTCAATTTCCATATAAACTCACACCAAACCTTAAACCAATGTTTATTCAAATTTCTTAGGCTTAAATAAGGTGCAAATGAATCACAAAATCAAGGAGAAATCTCTCCTACAAAATCGGTCAGCCAAGAGCAAACAAATCAGTCCACTAGTTCACTTATATCACCAACCTTCATCCTTTCATTGTAGTTAACTTAAACATCATACCAAGTGTCATCTTTAACTCAAAAAGGGTCCAAAACATGTAATTACATGAAGGAAAGTTATGAACAAAGCTCAAGCAATTCATCAAACACATGGTATGCAAAACAACCAACATCCATTTGACTCCTAGTTTGCCATCAAAACTTCAAATACTTGATATAGTACAAGAAAGCTAGGATTTAAGGTTCGTATACCTCTCTTATGTGAAACTTGAAGCACCAAAACAACCACCAAAACCAAAGCTCTAGGCTTGAAACACACTCTAGGATTGAAGGTGGTTCACTCACTAACTCAAGTTCCTTCTCTTATGATTTTTGTTCAAGATCAAACTAGGGCTTTAAAAGCAAGAAGATGGAGTTTTCTTCCTTCCCTTGGAAGCTTCAAGAGGATCGGCCAAACTAGGGAAATAACGGCTCCAAGATGGTTTAAATTTCCCCTAATCCTTTGGTCAAACAAGATGGATGGCTAAGGTTTTGCCACTTGGCCCAATCTAGGCCCTTTCTTCCCTTAGTCTTTGACTAATGAAGTTTCTACCCTCCAAATGTTTTAATGTCTATTTAACACCTCTAAACTATCATATAAAGTCCCAACCACAAATAAAAGGACATTTGGTCAGAGTGTATCTAGTGAGATATATATAAAAAAATGTCAAGTCTAAAAAATGTTACAATTCAAGTAAAAGCAATCAAATGCAATGCAATACAACGAAATGTTTTAAGTGATTTAATCTTAGGGTAATGGAAGTAAAGTAAAGAAAATGTGCTCAAAGAAATAAGATAAAATAAAGATAATTTTCGGGGTTCTCACACTCTCTCCCCCTTAATAGAATTTCGTCCTCAAAATTCTTTCCTTTGCTCACAAACTCGATTCTACAGGGTTTTCTTCCACTTTCAAGAGCATTCCCTCACTCATGTTGCTACCACAATCTTACCTAGAGAAAATCTTAACAACGCAATGGCTAAATTAACATCCTAAGAAAGATCAATGAAGGTATCAAAAGGTAAAATGTGACGCAAACTTTAATCTCGATGAAAAGAAAGGTTAAAACTTGGTTACTATTCTTGCTAGCTCTTAAATCCATACACTGTACACTGACTAATCATCGATAACGTAAGGCCTCTCATCTTTACCGTTGTACCATAAGACCCGTATCACTCCCTCAAACCAAAATTTCTTCCCTTCGAACCACAAATGAAGAATTCTCGCTTAACTTCAAGACTAAATTTGTGAGGACTCATGTTTAATTTTTTAATTTAGTTTATTTTATAATTATTTGCCCTAGTGTTATTTAATTTTTCTGTTGCTCGTTTAGTGAGAAATAGTGAATACACATTTTTTTCGAGACAATATTCGATTCGAGAAGTGCAATAATCTTGGAGAATTAAGAATGATTAATAGTAGACTAAAAAAAGTTAATTGAGGGATTAGAGGTGAGTGAGTTCCAATTAAGCTTTTACCGCGCACGCGTCAATAGTTTCTCGATAATCATGTCAGTACAACTAAGTGGAGATTTGAAAAATTAATGTTAGACTAGTAAGAGTGGGTAATTACAGTGTTAAATGAAATACCTTGGAGGATTAGTGCATGAGTGTATCAAACTCGAGAGAAATTGATGGTACGAAATCCTATTCCGATAACTATTCAAAGTTGACTTTTTGGCAAATCTTCCTAGCTACTTTTCTCTCCAATCTTCCAAGACAAGCAACAACACACAACTCTCTCATTTCTCTCTCTCCATTTTCGGCCAGCCCTCAAGAAAGAACAAAGGGAAGGAAAAATTTCATCTTCTAGCTTCCATTTCACCCACAAATCCTCCACCAAATCATTCACAACTTGGAGTACCACTCTAGCTAGGAGCAAGGAGCAATCTTGCGGATTTTTTTGGAGAATTTTTGGTGAAAAAATCTGATATTCATCTAAGGTTCCAAGGCTAATCACTTCATCTCTTTAATCTTTCCATTTCTCTAAAGTTTAACGATTAATCTTCATGGGTTTGAAACTCTAATCACACTCATAGGCTAACGGACTTGAGGAACCATTTTTTTCGCTTTAAATCCTAAACTAGCTGTCTTGATGAAGCCTCTAGGTATCTGACTTGATGCTTTAATGTTTGATTATGGTTGCTTATGTGATAAATGAGATGTTTATGGTTAGAAAGTGGAGAGAAATCGAAGGAAAGTTGTGAAAGCAAGCTGGCGGAAAATTCTGTCCATGTTGTTCTATTTTTATTTCGAAATTTTGATGCTTGGTTGGCTGTGAAATTGATGGATATATGTTGTATGTTGCGTGTACAAAGTGCCTTTCAAAAATCGTATCAAATGGTTGCACAAAACTTGAGTTTTGGAAAAATTTCAAATCTGGAAAACGCCTAGCAGGGTACCCGGACAGTGGCTCTTTGTCCGAACATAACTTCTTGTGCAAAAGTCGAAATTGAGTGTTGTTAGTGGCCTTCAAAACTAGATATTTAGAGCTTTCCAACGGTATAAAATATCCTATTTGTTCATTTTGAGTGATCCGTAGCGAGTCGGCAAAGTCGGCTGTTCTATTTTGACTAGCTGTTTGAATGAAACTGGGAAGCTGCATCTTGTGGCTCGATTTTGTCCCATTTGTGAAAAAATTTTCAAAATGAGGTCTTCTGATAAATTGTAGCATTTTGAACCTAATTGCTAACGCCATCAACCATTCTCAATTTGGAGTTGTATAGAGTTACATATGGCTTGATTTCAAAAACGCGACAAAGCTGGAAACTGGAAACTTTTCCCTTTCTTGCTGACCAAATGGTCAAATCTGTTTTGGAATGTTATATTTCAAAAATTTTAGTGTCATTTAACCATCAATTGCTTATTAAATGTTCTGGAATCTTGGTTTCAAAAATGGAGCGAATTGGGGCTGATTTCGTCGGACAAAACTTTTGGAAAAGAAAAAGGAATAGGATGGAAAATTCACTTTGAAAGATTTCACGAACTTTGATCATTTTGTTAACTACCTTCCCGTGTGAATTTTTATCTAAATTTTGATAGAGAGGTAGTCCATATATGGAGGTTTAAGTGTACCAAATTTGGCATAATTTCAATAGCATTTGTATATCCAAATGATGCCCCAAAGATTGCTCTTTAAATCTGGAAATTCACTGTTCAAGTAGTGAAAATCAACCGATTTCAAACTGTTATATCTTGCTGCTCAAAACTCCGAATTTAGTTTTGCTTGTTGTGTTTAAAACTTGATTTGGAACACTTGCTGTGTTATAAATTTCAGAGGTTAATTCACTTTCTGTAAATTTTGCCGAAGTTTCAAACATTACTGAAAAACCAAGACTGGTTTTGTCCTGTCTTCTTGAAACTATAACTTTGAATTGAAATTCGAACGTTTTCTGGTTGGAATCGTTTTAGTACTATGAATCTAGTTTCCAACGGTGTAAAGTTTCCAATTTTTGAACTTACCAAACTCAAGATCTAATTTTCCAAGTTTTGTCGCATAAAGAGGAAAATTTCCAATTTTGTAGGAAATGCGTTTTTAAGAACTTTTCATTTCCTTTTTATATTGATAGTTCGTTTTAAACCCGATTTCATGGAGGATACTAGTTTTTTCTTGTACTTGATGTTTCCTTGGATTTAAATGAGAAATCTTAATGTTCTTTATTATGCTTAATTCTTAACTTAGAACTTGATTTCTCAAGGTTCCATTCTTATTTTTGAACTTTGAATTTGAAAAAGCTTGATTCAAGGCTAAAACGACTCGCTTTATTCTTTATTATACATTTAAGAATTATATACCAACCTCTTGTTTCTTCAC
Source organism: Coffea arabica (assembly GCF_036785885.1). Lineage (NCBI taxonomy): Eukaryota > Viridiplantae > Streptophyta > Magnoliopsida > Gentianales > Rubiaceae > Coffea > Coffea arabica. The sequence continues at coordinate 15,889,003 of NC_092318.1, read as the reverse complement.
TTCTTAAGTGCGAACACCTTAAGGTCTTGTTTTTCACTTTCATATAAACATGTTGGTTCTTACCTCAGGACTCGAGGGTAATCAAGGGTGTTATCCAAGAACCGAGACATATCGCACGTAACTGTGAGTGTTACCTGCATGTGTGTGACTTAAATAGTTACTACATGTTTACTTCATATTTCTTGTGTGTTTAAGTGTTGAGTATTATCTATAATTGCTCCTATGTAATTTTTTACCGTTTTAAGGCGAGTGTGTACTTTATCTCACTCGACCTACTAAAATAACAAATTTCTACCGTTTAACCGTGAATTTCTACCATTTACCGATTCATTTGATTATTTGCGCATATTGTAAGCTCTTAGTTGAATTGAGCCCTACCCTTGGTTACTAACCTGCTCGAGTCAGGACTGGACTCGATTGGGTAGGTTGGAACCCCGAGCTACCGTTTTGGTATACTCGAGTATTACCACTGGAGGAATAAGGCGATGGCCAGACAAACAGGAGAAATTATTAGAGTTATAAGGTGAAACTAACCGAAATAGTTCCACGTGACCACCGTATCCTTTTAATGTGTGTTTATTTCTGTAAAATGATAAATGTCACATTTTAATGTGCCAATGTGAAACTTTGAACCATATGTGTGTTATGCTTAATTTACTTGATTTATTAGAACTGCTTGTGTGTTTTGGAATCTCGCTGGGTTGTTTAGCTCATTCCACTCCTTTATTTTCCTTAACAGGATTCAAGACCAAGAGTGCCCACGAATAGTACTAAATTATTTTCTTTCGGAGACTTCAAATTGTATTATAGCAATGACTGTAGTACACATTCTTTTGGGTTGTATTTAAGTTTGAAGGTTAGCTAATTTTAAGTATTAATGTTTTGGAGTACTTTAAATGTATATTGAAATGTTTGAAGTATTTCTAGTTTTTAAATTATCAATTGTAGTGAGTCCTGGCGAGAGTTGGGCAGGTAGTTCGCTGACCCCTCTGGTTCACCTTTGGAGCAAGTGGAGCTGTCACAAAATTATAGTAAGAGATTCATGGATAAAGATCCAATACTGCCCAACTACCAATATTTAATATCACTCATTAAAACATCAGGTACCAAGTTCACTGTTTCTAATGGGGATACACTTACTACATAAAGTTTGCATAACACATAGTTCAATACATACAGCTATTTCAGCCAAAACATCACTAATTGCTGACTTTACCTATTACAGTAGTTCTACCATCCCGAAATTCATTTGTCGTCGGCAGTTCCTCACTTGATATCCAAGTTGGCCGCATCTAAGACACGCACCAATTTCCAAATAACATACTCCCGTATGAATTTTGTTACGTGTTTCACACTTAACAGTTGCGCATCTCTTCTTGGAGTGTCCACTATTTCTCTTCTTCCTCTCTTTATCCTTCATAGCAAATTCATTTTCATACATCTCTTTACGTTTCCCTTTAATATCGCGAGAACTTCCTTCACCCCTTTTATCTTTATCACTAGAAATGTCTTGAGATGCTATTCGACTAGACGAATGTACTAATTCAAACTTACTCCGCACCTCTTCCAGGATCCTTTCGTATTTCTTTTTCAGTTCTATGTTCTTGTGCAGTAGCTCCATTTTTTTCGAATATTCTTGTTTCTATCGTCCTTCCCGGTGCTCAGCTAATCTCTTTTGAAACTTTACTTCCTTTCGAAGGATCTCTATTTCTTTATACATATCAGCCAAATGTGCCATCTCACCGATTCGCTTGAACTCAAGTGATAGCCTTAAGATACTATGCCACTTATCACCTATGTATATAATCAAACCCTAAAGCATGTTTCGTATATCAAAAGTTCCACACCCTATCTCAAACTTTTGCATACATGTAGAGAACCCAAATTTTTTTCTCAAATTCCCATACATAATTTCAAAACCTCGATCTCGACATGATAATAACCAAACCAAGTCCGTACTTTGACATTAATGGATAGGTATCAAGGAAGTATATGCAAGGGTAGTTCATGGAGGACCAAGCTACAAGTATCAGATATCATAAGAGGGGTAGAAGTACCTATATAGTTACAGTTAAACTGCCTCAAAGTCAAGTAAACACTTATCAAGTCCTCATAGTTATAGAATAAGGAAACAGGTCTTCGGTGCAAATTTCTCGACGTACACTACAATCTGGTCACTGTCTATAAAAACCCTAACCAGACTATTACTAGATTAATCCATGATAACACTCCTAGATTCAATTCTCCGATCAGTCCAATTACTAAGTCAAATGTTAGAATCTTCGGCGCCTTGACCTTTGCCATCAAAACTCAACTCAAGTGCAATCAAGATACAGACTCTTATTCTAGTGCTCTCCACTATTTGGTACTCAAGTACAAGAATCCACAATAAGATAATTCACAATTCGAGCCGGCCGGTCCCAAGAATAAATCACCTATATTAGAGATTCCTACCTGACGTACATATCTATTTTCCCCAAATATCATGATAAAGGTTTTATGCTTATAACAATCATGATTCATAACTTACGCCCAAGAAGAGCACCTAGTCCTTTCCATTTATTCACATAATCGGAACCATAACACCACTTGGCCCCAACCTCATTCCGCGCAGACACCACACGAAACAGCTCTGATACCACCTCTGACAGTCCCACTTTCAAGGGTTTGGTGAACCGTCTGCCTAACTCTCGCCAGGGTTCAGTCATAATTCATGAAAACTTACAAATAAAAAAAAATCCTCAGTAAAAAAAATGATAATTATTACAACCTTTAACATATACACTCATGGTCCTCCAACATTCACACGACCTATAAACACAATCAAAGAATCAGACTTACAAAATCGAATCAAAAAACCTGGCTAGATATCTATGAAGTACCCACTCGAGCAACTAACAATCTTAGAAGAAATCGAGACTTTCCTCAATTCAATCTCTCATGTTCTCATCCCTATAAGGAAAACAAATGGCATAGAATGAACTAAAAATTCAGTGAAATTCTAAGTAATTAAACAGGTAATATAACAGACAAGACTATACATCGAATATCAAGAAACAAGTCAAAACTCAAACAGATCATGACCCAATATACGGTTAAGTAAATCACCAAATAGATCATGTAAAAGTGTAAAGTATAGAACACATTCATGGCAAAGGATATAGTTTGCTCTCAGGAGTAAGTTCCACAGTAGTTTGATCAAGGTCCGTTGACACTCCGTCAACCACAAAAGTATAACGTCCGTAGATCTCCATTTTAAACCAGTTTCCGTCCACAAATCAAACCCCTACCGGGCCCAAACGTCTAAGAAGTATCCAAGATTCGTCGATCTCCTTGACCAAGATCAATTCAACCAACTAACTCTAGGTTGGACTTGTAGTCCCAGATATTCAGTAATTCGGGATATGGTTTATACCCCCAAGTATTCAGATAATCAAGATTGGAGTCGTTGACTGTTATCCAATGCTTGTCACTTAACGCTCTGTATTCAGAAATAAATAGTGGTAGTAATATTCGAGCATACCGGTTAGTCGAGGAGATAACACTCCACTCGACAAAACAGGATAGTGGTACTGAGACGGGATGAGAGGTACCTCCCATTCGGATGGAATGTGGTACATGTTACCGCTTAGCACTAATGTTGACGAGATAACTCTCCAATCGATTTAATCAGAATAAAAGTACTGAGACGGGATAAGAGACACCTCCCACTCGGATGGAGTGTGGTACATGCTACCGGTCAGCACTTGCAAGTCAAGCACAAGCACCAACACAAGTACAAGTCAATCAAGTGCAAGCGAGTACAAGATCATTCAAGAAGGGGAGGTCGAGCGTGATACGGACACACTCGTCTAACCAGAATCAAGTCACAAGTAATATCGAACAATTCACATTCTCAAGTATTCCAAGTATTTCAAATCAATATACAGATCAGGTTACTTGTTCATGCGTGAAAGAGATATCAAATGTTTAGTCAAGTCGGGTCAATTGAGTGTACATAAGAGTACACTCGCCTAAATGGGTTCAACTCACAAATAAGTTCAGCATATCATGTTTTAAGCATTTCAAGTATTTCAAGTCCAAACAGTTGAAAATCAGGTGGTTAAGAACCCTGATCAAACAAGAAAACTGGAAGAAAATTGTAGAAATCAGAAAATTTCTCAGCAAATCTGGCCACAAATCCGGCCAGAAAGTGGCCGGATTCTGGCCACTTTTCAGTTGTAACAAAACGGCTAACACATATTTTAACAAAATCTCACAAATTTAGTCGAGCTAGATCAAGTGCGATAAAGTACACACTTGCCTATGAGAAAAGAAATCAAGTACCTAGCATTGTCTAACAACAATGACCATGTAACACGTACGTCGGTGAGATAGCCACCCGAGTGACCAACAAGTCAATTGCAAGCAAAGCATTTCATTTCATATCAATATCACGAAATGAATTACAAAGGATCGAGTATGATAAAATACATTCTCGTCCCAAAGGTTATCAATTCAAGAGTAATTACTTTAACCAAGTAAGCATGTTATTCAAGTAAGGAGACATTCCACGTAAATATTTTCATGTATTTGGAACACTCACCAATCAATTGCCACCCTTCACATTAACCTTGGTTCGTCCTCTTAAACTCTCTCGAGTCCTGTGGTCACATATTATATAAAAAGGCTAGCAATACATGAAGAAATTAAGGTTTCTAAGACTTCATTTTCTTCCACTTAAAACTCAATTCCACTCATAAACCATACCCAAAATAATTTACCAACTCCAACCTTAAAGTAGGAAATGAAAGTAAAAACGGTTCTAAGAGAACAGAATTTTCTAGTTTTTGTGCAATATTATTTGAAAAATCATATCTCAAGGTTCTTAAGTCCAAAATTTATAAACTTTATACCATTAGAAAATAGACTCAAAGGGTTACAATTTTTGACACATTTGTAAGATTCAGTCCACAAGTTAGTCAAATTCCATCCTCAAGTTGCTGCTTCATCCAGTCAAAAGACAGAACAGGTATGGCAAATCAGTCAACTTTGAAAAATCGCAGATATTCATAAAAATTGAGAAAAGTTATGAAATTTGCATAGTTAAAATTACTCTAAATCTAGTTTCAAACACAATAAACAGAACTCAATTCTGACTTTTCTATACCAAAATATAACAGATTTCCTAAGACTACCCAAGGTTCCCTGCACACAAATTTCAGCAGCACTTCCTTTGTGTTTACCAATTTTTTTCCAGCCAATTCAAGGATTCATTCTTACCACAAAATAGCCTCAACTCAAGCATATACATACTAGGCCAACAACTCATTAAATCAAGCATATATATAGCATATAACCATCACCTCTGTTTCCCAAATCCTAGGACAACGAGTGAAAGTTGTTAACATTCTTGGTTCATTTTCCAACCCAAATGTAAGTTCATTAGGTGATCAAGTGAGTGGTTAGATCTACTCAATTCACCTTGCAAGTTAGGCCCAAAATGCAGTAAAACGTCATAAGAAAACAAGTTTGACAAGTGCAAGAAAATTGAGCAAAAGAAAAATCTCATTTAAGTTCAAAGTAGTCTCGCGGGCAAAACAGTCGCTCCCATGCAGTTTCGGAAAAACGGTCATATCTCTCTGTAGGAAGATCGAAATCATGTGCTGTTTGCGACGTTGGAACTAGACTCGTAGGGATTTCTAACGATACCAAATTGACACTCTAGTTCGTCTTCTATCAGTACCAGTGATCCGGGAAAGTTGGCTGATTTTCCAGTTCTAATCAGCCCTAAAACCCTAACAAAGTTACACTAGTTCTTGATGCTAACTTCACTTGTTTTGGCTCAAATTCATCCAATTCAATCTCCTATGGTTCATATACAGGGGAGCAAGTTAGCTAATACTATTGGAGCTCCAAATGTAATACACATAAATGATTAAAAGAGTCAAAACAGTCTAGCCACCAAAAGAAACCAAAATAGTCCATTTCTTACCCAAAAACAACCACTTGTCTTACTTAATTTCCATATAAACTCACACCAAATCTTAAACCAATGTTTATTCAAGTTTCTTAGATTAAATAAGGTGCAAATAAAGCACAAAATCAAGGAGAAACCTCTCCTACAAAACCGGTCAGCCAAGAGCAAACAAATCAGTTCACTAGTTCACTTATATCACCAACCTTCATCCTTTCATTGTAGTTAACTTAAACATCATACCAAGTGTTATCTTTAACTCAAAAAGGGTCTAAAACATGTAAATACATGAAGGAAAGCTATGAACAAAGCTCAAGTAATTCATCAAACACATGGTATGCAAAACAACCAACATCCATTTGACTCCTAGTTTGCTATCAAAACTTCAAATACTTGGTATAGTACAAGAAAACTAGGATTTAAGCTTCACATACCTCTCTTACGTGAAGTTTGATGCACCAAAACAACCACCAAAACTAAAGCTCTAGACTTGAAACACACTCTAGGGTTGAAGGTGGTTCACTTACTAATTCAAGTTCCTTCTCTTATGATTTTTGTTCAAGATCAAACTAGGGCTTTAAAAGAAAGAAAATTGAGTTTTCTTCCTTCCCTTAGAAGCTTCAAGAGGGTCGGCCAAGCTAGGGAAATAATGGCTCCAAGATGGTTTAAATTTCCTCTAATCCTTTGGTCAAACAAGATGGATGGATAAGGTTTTGCCACTTGGCCCAATCTTGGCCCTTTCTTTCTTTAATCTTTGACTAATGAAGTTTCTACCCTCCAAATGTTCCAATGTCTATTTAACACCTCTAAACTATCATATAAAGTTCCAACCACAAATAAAAGGACATTTGGTCAAAATGTATCTAGTGAGATATATATAAAAAAATTCCAAATCTAGAAAATGTTACAATTCAAGTAAAAGCAATCAAATGCAATGCAATACAATGAAATTTTTTAAGTGATTTAATCTTAGGGTAATGCAAGTAAAGTAAAGAAAATGTGCTCAAAAAAATAAGATAAAATAAAGATAATTTTCGGGGTTCTCACACACAACAAGTTGCAAACTCTCACTCAAGGTAGTCTAACGGTTGAAGATTATTTCAAAGAAATGGAAATGGCCATGATGAGAGCTGATGTTCGTGAGGACCTAGCAGCAACCATGGCTCGATGTCTAAGGGGTTTGAGAACCGACATTGCTGACATAGTGGAACTATATCACTACCTTGATTTGAATGAGTTGCTAGACAAGGCCATCAAGGTAGAAAGGCGACTCAAGAGAAGGGATAGTGCACGTGCAAACCCCACCTTCCAGTCCAGCAATTGGAGAACCCTGCCACCAAAAAGAGAAGAGAAGGGCTCGACTTCACCAAATCCACCCAAACCGAGAGGATTCTTGGCCAACCCAACCCAAAGGAATGATCCAAAGGCTGCCAAGGATGGTACCAAAAATAGGAGCTGAGACACTAAATGCTTCAAGTGTTAAGGCTATGGATACATCGCATCTCAATGCCCTAGCCAACGAGAACCATGCTAGTACTACCAAATGGAGAAGTCTTGACCGATAAAGAAGATAAAGAAATACCATCCCTCATTGAGGAGGACGATGAGGAGGAAATTGAGGAGCAACCATTGGCCGGAATGGTTATATTGGTAGCACGACGTGCACTTACTACTCAATCTAGTCGCGAGGAGCTTCAGCGCGAGAATATCTTCTACACTCGCTGCCAAGTCAAGGATAAAACGTGTACCTTGGTGATTGATTAGGGAAGCTGTACCTGTCGCAAGCTCGTTGATGGTCGACAAACTAAGCCTACCAACAAGTAATCACCCGGATCCATATAAGTTGCAATGGCTCAACAATAGCGGAGAAGTACGTGTCATTAAACAAGTACTCGTTTCTTTTCACATTGGTCATTATGAAGATGAAATTTTATGTGATGTTGTGCCTATGCAAGCTGCTCACATAATATTAGGTCGACCATGGTAATTTGATAGACGAGTCATGCATGATGGTTTCACTAACAAATATTCCTTTGTCTTGGGTAACCGAAAGATAACACTTGCACCTTTAACTCCACATCAAGTGCACGAAGATCAAACTAGACTTCAAAAAGAATATGAGCTTGAGTGTGACAAAAGGAAAAATATGAGTGACAAGATGAAAGGGGAGGCCGAGAGTACAAGTAAGGGAAAAGAAAAGGTAGAGTCGGTTATAAAGGGCAAGAAAGTGAGAAACAAAGCATGATTGCCAAGATTAAACACGTAAAACAAGATTTGTACACTAATCAACCTCTTCTTCTACTTTGGTGCAAATCGGTTTTAGTAACTACTAATGAACTTGCTGTGTCATTGCCTAGTAGTGTTCCTGACCTCTTGCAAGAATAACAAGGTGTCTTTCCTGAAGAAATTCCAAGTGGCTTGCCACCTATACGAGGCATTGAGTACCAAATCGACCTTGTCCCTGGTGCATCACTTCCAAACAAGCCGCCGTATAAGATCAACCCCGAGGAAACCAAAGAAATGGAACAACAAGTGCATGACCTTTTGAGTAAAGGATGGGTATGAGAAAGTTTAAACCCCTGTGCAGTGCCAGTTTTGCTAGTACCAAAGAAAGATGGAACTTGGAGGATGTGCACAGACTATAGAGCCATAAATGCTATAACGGTAAAGTATTGCCATCCTATTCCTTGTCTTGATGATATGCTTGATGAACTGCATGGAGCCGTCATATTTACCAAAATTGATCTAAAGAGTGGATACCACCAGATTAGAATGAAAGAAGGGGATGAGTAGAAAACCGCATTTAAAACTAAACATGGACTGTATGAATGGTTGGTCATGCCTTTTGGCCTAACCAATGCCCCTAGTACATTCATGAGATTGATGAACCATGTCTTGCATCCCTTCTTAGGCAAGTTTGTCGTGGTCTACTTTGATGATATTTTGGTATATAGCAAAAGTGTAGATGAACATGTTAAACACTTGAATGTTGTTTTGGAAGTACTTCGAAAGGAAAGCCTCTACGCTAACCTTAAGAAATACACTTTTTGTACTAACCAAGTTACTTTCCTATGATATATGGTGAGTGAACAAGGAATACATGTTGATCAAAGCAAAATCAAGGCAATCGAAGAGTGGCCAACACCTACCAATGTGAGCAAAGTAAGAAGCTTCCATGGTCTGGCAAGCTTTTATAGGCGCTTTGTCAAGGACTTTAGCACCATTGCGGCCCCTCTAACGTCGATCATCAAGAAAAATGAGAAGTTTTTCTGGGGCAAAAAATAAGCTAAGTCCTTCCAATTACTTAAACACAAGTTCACACATGCACCTGTACTTCGTCTACCCAATTTTGACCACACTTTTGAAGTTGAGTGTGATGCTTCTGGTTTAGGTATTGGAGCCGTGTTACTTCAAGAGGGCCAACACGTTGCATATTTTAGCGAAGTTGAATGGAGTGTCATTGAACTATTCAACCTATGATAAAGAGTTGTTGACCTTGGTTCAAGCCCTACAAACATGGCAGCACTACTTGTGTTCAAAGGAGTTCGTGTTACACACAGATCACGAGTCGCTTAAGCACTTAAAGTCCCAAAACAAGCTAAGCAAGCGACATGCTAGATGGGTTGCTTTCATTGATAGCTTCCCATACGTAATCAAATATAAAGCCGGCAAAACCAACATCATTGTTGATGCGTTATCAAGGAGGTACACTTTAAGTACTTCACTTGATGCTAAATTGTTGGGTTTTGAGTTTATTAAGGAATTATATGCCACTAACCCCGATTTTAGAGAAACCTTCAGTGCCTTACCACAACAAATGCGTGAGCATTACTATAACTCGCAGGGATTTTTGTTCTTCAAAGATAAGTTATGTATACCAGCTTGTTCCCTACAGGACTTATTGGTTAGAGAAGTTCATGGAGAAGGTATCATGGGACACTTTAGAGTAGCAAAGACCTTGTCTATACTTCAAGAACATTTTTTCTGGCCAAGGATGAAGCGTGATGTGGAACATAAGATACAACGATGTGCTACTTGTCATTATGCAAAATCTAAGGTAAATCCCTATGGTCTCTACACACCTTTACTCATTCCTAGTGTTCCCTGGGTAGATTTATCAATGGATTTTGTGCTTGGATTGCCTAGAACTAGGTATGGCCATGACTCTATTTATGCGGTAGTAAATAGATTCTCTAAGATGGCTCATTTTATTCCATGTCACAAGACCGATGATGCAAAACAATTGGCCGACCTATTCTTTAGAGAAATTGTTCATTTAAATGGTTTATGACGTACTATTGTGTCTGATAGGGATGTTAAGTTCTTGAGTTACTTCTGGAAGACACTATGGAGTAAACTTGGAACTAAACTCCTATTTTCTACTTCGAGTCATCCACAAACAGATGGACAAACTGAGGTAGTCAATAGAACTGTATCCACTCTATTACGTGCTATTATCAAAAGAAATCTTAAGACTTGGGAAGACTGCCTACCACATATCGAATTCCCATATAATCGCACAGTTCACAGCACTACCCAACACTCACCATTTGAAATTATTTATGGTTTTAACCCTCTCACACCACTAGATTTATCTCCACTACCTGTTTCCGAGAGAGTGAACCTAGATGGGAAGAATCAAGCTGAGTATGTGCATGAGCTCCATGGCAAGGTAAGAGCAAATATAGAGAAACACACCCTTCAATATATCTAAAGTGCTAATAAGGGACGTCGCAAGATGGTCTTCGAACCAGGCGATTGGGTATGGATCCACATGAAAAAGGAACGATTTCCCGTGCAAAGGCGAAACAAGCTCTTACCAAGGGGTGATGGACCATTTCAAGTCCTGGAGCGCATCAATGATAACACATACAAGCTTGACCTACCAGGTGAGTATGGTGTACATGCTACTTTTAACGTCACTGACTTGAGTCCTTTCCTTGCAGATGACGAGTTTGATTTGAGGGCAAATCGCCTACAAGAGAAGGGGAATGAAGAGAACCCCACGGCTTAAAGAAGTGCCATTCAACCCGTTTCAAGTGGTCCGATCACTTGAGCACGTGCTAAGAAGCTTAGAGAGTCATTTCAAGTTTTAGTTCATGATATACAAGCTCAAGTTAGTGATACACGTAGCATTCAAGGGCTTGAACAAGAAGATACAACACTTTATACACTAGTCATGGATGCAAATGAGAATGGAGATCATAGCATCGGATCCGAGGATTAAAGAAATCCGAGTTGAGTAAATTGTGGTGTCTTGTTTAGTTAATATTTTTAGATTGTTAGTCGATTATTAGTGATTAGTTTAAGGGTTAAAACAGTCATTTGAATTAGGAAATAAAGTCTAGGTCATGTTGACCAAGACCATAGTCAATTAGGTTTAGGAAAGTAGCATTCGTTTCCAAATTTGGTTAGGATTCTTGAGTCTTGTGAAAGGCTATAAATATAGCCTTTAGTCACATTATTTTGCAAATTTGAATAAGCGAATTTCTTAAGCCAAAAACTTGTGTGTTTTTTGCAACTCTCTTTTTCTTAGAGATCCTTGCTTGAATACTTGAGAATTGCTCTTAAGTGTTCTTTGACTTATCAACCAATAAACCACCATTGGTTGTGGCGTCTTCTACCTAAAACCTTGGTTCACTTTCTTGTTTAGTTGTGGGTTGAGATTAAGTTCAATAGGTTCGCAACTATGCGGGTTTGAAGGGTCAAAGGTACCGCACCTCCAACTTGATTCTTCGTCTAGATCCGGAGCTACATGGGATACTAGTTCATGCTAGTTGAGGTGGGTTCGTATCAGTCTAGGCATTTTGAATTGCAATATGACAAAGTGAAAAAAATATTATATTTCTTTAAGCGACAGTGCAAATAGTAACAATGGAAGGGCAACATGCAAAGGGAAAAACTATAAAAGTAGTTAGAAATATAAGTGATAAACGTACTTGTTGGTAATAATTGTGTACTTGTTGGGACTTGCTGGAGAACTTCTTTATACACTATGTTTTTTGTACTATCCATGTGTTGGGGAGTAAAGTAGGTTGGTTTTATTATTAATTTAACTGCTGAAATTGTTTTTGCTCTTGAAAAGGCAACATGCAATTGACCATGGGAAAAAACAGGTTCTTTCATGTATATCCCACAAAATCTGAGTCTATCCTTGTGTTTTGTTGACAGTCATTGGAAAGCACAAAAGAAAGGGAAATTGAATCCTTTTGTATGGGACTAGATATTGGTTATTGCTTGGTGGTCGCATTGGAATTCCGAGGATGAAAACATCTTTTCCAAAGAATTCACCGAATGAAATGTTAGCATGAATGACATTTTTACTAAGGGATTTGACTATAAGTCTAGTGCCATTCCATAATCTCTCAGTTGGATCAAGATTTATCAAGAGAATTATCACTGCATTTGGTTTCAAAATTAATCTATGTAGTGGTAAACCATTGGGAGTCAAAATATTTAGTAAACTAACATATTCAACTTGATGATTTTCATTTAGTGTCTCATCGCAGCTTAAATATTCGATTGCTTCCCCCAGATATTTATACATGAGAGCATCATTTATTTCATCTACAAAGGGATTCTTTATAGTTAGTATTGCTCTATTTAGTGAAGAAGGCAAAATCTCATATCCATTGGCAATTTCAAGATATACCATCTAAATGAGTTTTTGGAGAGCATAAGATTCGTTTATGTAAGTAACTAAGATAGAAGGTGGGATTTTGATCGTGTCATTAGGCTCTATATGTATCGTCTCATCTCTGATCTTCAATAGGAATTCAATAAATGAAGGATCTAATCTTACTCTCATATTTTCAGTCAAGTTCAGTTTCTCAAGTTCATCCCATATTAGAGAATTGATTAGACAAGCACTTTTCATTACTTTTCAGACTATTGGAAGTGTTTGTCTAAAATCTCCTCCAAGGACAACAACTTTTCCCCCAAAGATATCACTTGAACCCATGAGGTCTTTTGGCAAGTGATCTAATGTTTCAATTGCTATTTTTTTACACATTGATACCTCAGCCCAAAATATAAACTTTGCTTCTCTAATCATTATTGCTAGAGAAGTTTGCCTGCTGAATCTACATATTGTATCCTTAGAAAAATCAGTTGGGATTTTAATTAGAGAATGTGGAGTTCTACCACAAGGTAAGATAGAAGCTACAATTCCCGAAGTGGTAGTTGCAAGAGCAAGAAAGCCTTTGCTTCTCACATTTGCCAATAAAGTCCTATAAAGGAACGTTTTTCTCATTCCTCTAGGACCATCGATGAAGAAAGTGGCACTTTTTCTTGAATTGATCCTCTCAGAAATCACTTTAAATGCTTGTTTTTATTTTTTATTAAGCATATCAATTCCACTCAAATCCTGAGATGTAACAATAATACTTTTTCTACTTGCAACTCTCTAGTTTGGTCTTCTACATCATTGTAAGACAAATTAGGCGGAAATTAAATTATACATACGTATGCTCTTCCACATTGTTTGCAGAAAACCATCTATTTGTTATAGAGCTTTGTTTTTTATTTTCAAAATGACAATGTTGAGCATCTTAGAAGATCCTCTAACATTGGTGCTTTGAATTTCTCCTAGAGTTGCTTTGGGATATTGGGACAAGAGTAAACCACAAGTATAGCAAAAAACCTTCTCATTTCATAAGGCATTTTAAAAGTGAGGTTTCTATCAAACAAATATCTTGGGTATTATCATCTTGCAATAAATCTCGAATTAATGCAGCCTCTCTAAAAGTATCAACTGTAACTCCATTATAAGTTTGTGAGTTCTCGAATGAGTTCTCCATTATAAGTATCAACTATAACTCCATTATAAGTTTGTGAGTTCTCGAATGAAGTGGGACATCAAACTTTTGACAAGAGAATCCTAAGGTAGTATCTGTCACCTTCTGTTGGATGTGCAATTATTATATGTCCAATAAAGTCTTCTTTTTCTCTGAAAGTTTACACTATCTTTGACGTGGTTTCCAACAAAGTGGTCTACAAATTCTAAGCTCGTACAATTTAACCTCAATGCATTTTCATTTGTCCTATTCATATAAAAAGAATTTTGTTAACATTTTTAAAATGAGGTCCTATGCAACACTTTTAAGATTAGCTCGCTTCTTGAAAATTATTGGTTGATAGCTTTCAACCAATACTCCAGTAAACTCCAATACTCCAACCTCAATGCTTGGAGGTTCAATACTTGAGCGTATAAGATGCCTCCTGATGTCCCCTGACTTGGTAGAGAAACCCCTATTTATAGCTGTAGTATGAGGTAGAGGTTGAAAACACGTATGTCACTCTACTTGTCTTGCAAGACATGCAGTCATATTAGGACTGTGCCAACTTAAATATTATCTCTTCATTTTATATTTGTTAATAAAGGGGTAATATCAATTAGTTCCTTGATTGGTCAAACTTGTAAGGACATGTGACGTGACGCCATTTGATTGGACAAGCTATTGCAGTATATAAGACATCTACATGGATTAAATAACCCTAAATATTATTTCTTTAATAAAGAAATAATTATTTAGATATTTATCCATAATTTTGCCAAGTCATATAGACATGTGATATGGCATAATTTGATTGGCTGAGACATCTTGACAACTTTAATTGGTTGCAACACCTCACCTTGATACGTGGAGAGACATGAATGATTGTCGAATAGCACGACTTCCAAGTGTGCATAACATATGGCCATATTCAATTGAATAAAAATCGGCCATAGAAATAATTTATAAACTAATGATAATTTTTAAAATTTTATTAAAATTTTATTTTCTACACGTGGTATAACAAAGAGTCGGGAAAAGATCAATAGGAAGCCAAAATAAATTTCAACAAGATGGTGCAATCTTCGTACTGGGGAAGGAGTTTTTGGGGGGGAAACTTGGCACGTGGAACCTGAAGAAAATTCGTAACAGCTCCTTTATTCATAATGACTATGGGGTCCCACTCCTATAACAGTCTAGTGCCGCTTTAACTGTGCATGTAATGCATTTCCTCACCTCTCCGACCCGAACACACCTTAATTTCATCGCCTGGTCATTTGTCACAATTCCCTTCACTTATTTTGCTTTTCACCATACGGGAACATCATACTATCCCAGGCTTTCTTTTTAAATTCATTTAGACCACATTGGGGTCACGATGCATTTATATATATATATATATATATATATATATATATATATATATATATATATATATATATATATATATAAACTTAAATATTAAAAGTATTTTTAAAATATTTGATAATTAATTTTTCATAATTTACGAAGCCTAAATTTTGATAATTTAAAGGTACTTTTGTTAAAAAACTTGTATTAGAAATGTTTCTTTATAAGCTATTGCAATTTCAAATCAGCCTTAGCCTTAAAGCAATTGTGATTGTTTCGCTTTTGTCATTTTCAGTTTACTCTTTGTACTCTTGCTATAGTTTTATATAAGAAATTGTTTGGTATCTAATCTGAAAGGTAATGAAAAACTTTCAAATTTATTCTTAAACCAAGAGACCGTTGGCATAGAAAGTCGAGCTTAACAAGTATCATCCTTTTAAGTGAGATTAGACCTAATTTGGACATTAAAATGGATGAGAGTTGTTGGTTGAAATACCTCTAGGATAAACAATTAAATTGACCCACAATCTCTGAACCAACACGAGAAGGATACCTCGGGATCAATTCGTTGTGAAGTCAGTCAATATCCTTGACTTGAATATTCTTGTGAATCAGCTATGAAGAAAATTAGCTTTGGTGATGAAAATTAGGGGAAATTTTGTAGTGCATTAGAAGCGCTTGCTTTAAAATTTGAAATTTCCTACTTATACTTTGTGCTCACAAAAACTAAGATAGAAAAGAATCATGTAATAAGAGACAACTCACATGTAAGATACTAATGTGGTATTGAAAAGGGTTAAAAGTTTTTTGTTTTTCTTTTTTTGGGTAAGTTTTGTAACGGCAGTATAGAGTGTGACGGGTTTAAAGAAATTGTAAGAAAAATAGCAATTTCATGTGTTCTTATCAGTGTGCGTAATTTTACACCAATCAACTTAGGATTTCCAAAAAAAATTGAGATATGATATATAAGAGATGCATGACCTGGAAAATTTTTCAAGTTTCAATCACTTATATATCAAAACTATTTAAATGTGCGAAAAAAATGAAAACAAAAAAAAATTTGGCATTTGATTGTCCCATTATATGTCAATTAGGAGATGATAAAGCCGTAAAAGGAGAAAATTTTTGGAGCTATAAGCAAATGAGGCGTGAATACTCATATTTTTTACCATAAATGATTAAATTATAAGAAAATGTAGGAGGTGTATATTAATATTAAATTGTCTTCTTTAAAAAAAAAAGAAGAAAAGTTGCTAAAAAGTGGGACTACTAAGAGCTTATACTTAATTCAAATATTGTATGTGTTACTATTTTCCTTACCATATTCACAGTTCATCCCAAGTTTGCTTTTTTACAAAAATTATATTCATCTTATGTTGCTTCATCATTCAAATTAAATTTTGAATATTGTTATTACCAAATTATTTGATCTCAAAAAATTGAAAAAATGTTACTCCTAAGATGCAAAGTGGTGTTTTAGATAAATGCTTAAGAAACATCTAGGATATTTACAACCTCTTTGTGAGAACTCAAAAATTTAAACCTATTTGCATATACTTTTGCTAGAAAGGTTGAGCATGTTACTTTGCTTTATCATTGATTAATTGGAGTGTTTAATTGATTGCCTTATATTTAAGTGTATTCGAATATTTTAAATTCATGCATGATTCACATTCATGGAAATTAACACTAAGTGAAACAAGAAGCTAGTGGGGTAATGATATAAAAGTATGGAAATACGGACCCATAGTATAATAAACTCCTTCTTGCATGCATGAGACTTCACATTGGTCATTGCTTCTTGTCAAAAAAAAAAATCCATGCAAGTTATGTCAAGACAAAACCTCCCAAACACCAATTTTAGTTTCATTCTTGTTTTGACCATTTCTAAAACCGAGAGAGAGTTGAGACACCAAGAGAAAATTTGAAACTTTCTTCCTTCTTCAACAGTGGAACTCCAACAAGAAACAAGTCACCACTTCAACTAGTTGAGTTAAAGGAAATGGGTGAGAGAGACCAAAATTCTCTAGCTTTTATTCTTGCAAGACGAGGCAAACTTGCTAGCCAAACATTCCATTTCTCAAACACACCAAGATGATTGATGCATGTTAGTTTCTATCCAAGAAAATGGAAATTTTGTGGGAAAGAAACCTCATTAGAAGTTGATTTTATTGCTGAAAATTTTCCAGAATTGACCGAGGGGGACATGAGCTCATTTTGCAGCCTCTTATTTCGAATTTTGAGGAGTTTCCACTAGGAATTTCTGATATATATATATATATATATGTTATATTTCTTGTTTAATATGATATATAGCATGTTGCAAATATTTTAATGGCAAAATGTTGGTTTAGATGTAAGAAAACTAGAAGAAACAAAGCTGAAATAATTTCTGTGAAACCAATGGAGTGAAGCTGCAAGTTTGGTTCTTTTCTTCCAAGAAATCTTGATGGAATTTGTCTAAATGTAACTTATATATCTCCCATCTCTCTTTCTATGACATGCATGTAATATTTTTTTTTTAATTCATAAGGAATAAGACTTGATTTGTGAAGAAACTTTGCTGGAAATTCTGTTGAGGTTAATGCATGTGGGCCGATTGGAGTAGAACTGAAAATTTCAGCTTTTACCTTGAATTTTGAGTGAATTTTTCCTAAGATTTCATATTTTATATCATGACAACTGTTTTCATAGAATCCGGTAGGTTTATATGGTTGAAATAATAGTTGTATGTGTTAAGGCGAAACACCTTGAGAGAGTCCACCAAAGAGCCCACTATGTAAGTTAGGAACCCAACTCTGAACCAAAAGCTTAAGCTATTAGGTCTTGGGCCCTTACTTGCATATTAAATACTCTTTCTCCATCTCTCGGATCGATGTGGGACACAACCCTTTACTCATAAACCTAACAAATCTCCCTCTTCATGAGTAACCCCCACATTAAACCCAAATTTACGAGCTCTTCTTCGAGCCCACTTTAATACTCAACGCAAGCCCACCTTTTCACTTAAGGTCATCTCTTCTCCCAATCATGGACCCACTCTTCTTTAACATCCAAACTATATTTTGGACCCCTGCCAACCCTTGGCTTTTTGGTCTAACATCAACCGGACCCCCTGCCAAACCCATGGCACACCTGGTCCAACACCAACCAAACTCCTTGGCACTTCGGTCCACCACCAAGAAGAGAATTTTCACCGGTCCAACTCCGAGAAGAATCCACTTGCCCATGAGTAGCCCAGTTTTGCAACCTGAAGCTCTGATACCAATTTGTTAGGGCGAAACACCTCTAGAGAGTCCACCAAAGAGCCCAATATGTAAGTTAGGAACCCAACTCTGACCCAAAAGCTTAAGCTATTAGGTCTTGGGCCCTTACTTGCATATTAACTACTCTTTCTCCATCTCCCGGATCGATGTAGGACACAACCCTTTACTCATGAACCTAACAGTATGTTCATTGATTTTGCTGAAAATTTTCCAGGTTGATCCGATTCTAGGAAAGCTGGAATTTTCAACTTTCAACTTGACTTGTTGATGAAATCCTTGCTAGGACCTATGTTATATACCTTGCTAGATGTTTACATGTTGTTTCATGTGCTATATTCTGAAGTAAGCGAAGGAATTGGAGTTTAAAATGAGAACTTAGGGCTGCTTTGCTGTAAAGTTTCCAACTTATTAACGATTGGAAGAAAGACATGAATATTCTGTTTTTAACTTGAATTTTGAATGGATTTTTGCTAAGGTTTAATGCTTTATACTTTGATGAATGTTCATATGGAGTTTTAGTGTGTTTAATCTTGAGATTATGTGGGAAAGTCTGGAAAGTCAGAATGAATTTTGAAACTAGAAAATGTTGCTGGAAAACTGTTAGGTAGCCGAGGAGAGAGAGCTGGAATTCTCCAGCTTTATTTTCGAAAGTTTGGTTAAATTTTGATATGTTCTGCTTTAGACATCTTATAGTCTCTTAATCGCAACTTGCATGCGCAATCCCTTAATTTAAAAC
The DNA here is from genome assembly GCF_036785885.1 of Coffea arabica. Lineage (NCBI taxonomy): Eukaryota > Viridiplantae > Streptophyta > Magnoliopsida > Gentianales > Rubiaceae > Coffea > Coffea arabica. Next base: position 15,869,920 of record NC_092318.1, on the reverse strand, counting down.
AAGAAAATTGAGTTGGTTTTGGAAGAAAAAGTAGTATTTCATTTTCTGGAAATTTTGGCATCCTTAGTCTTGGCTTTTAGTTGAAATTTCTGATGGACTCTTGTTATGAACTGTGTTATATGTACCTTGATTTATGTTGTATATAATGAATTGTGAGTTGTGTGCAGGAATTACATTAGAAGTTGGGAAGAATCAGGGTCAGCGTGATGAATTCTTGTAAACTTGACACCAAAACTTGATTTTTAGCTTAACTTTTGTATCATTGCAATTTTCTGACTAGTAAATTGGTACTGTAGACACCAAATTTTTAAGGTATTTTTTGTTTACTGGTTTTTTTTATTTTTGATTAATTTCATTTACTTTTAATCTTTTATTTTTAAGTCATTTTATCATTTAATTAAACTTTAATCATTTAATCATTTTATTTTGCTTGTTTCGATTCTAGGTTTTTATTTTATTTAATTTTTTGTTTTTGATTCGTGTCTCTTGTCTTACTTTAATTGAATTAAGAGTTTTTTTGCACTAAAAAGAAAAAAAAAAGGGAAAAAAGGAAAAGTCAATCAAAGGGACAAGAATAAGACACATAAGCTTATTTTGGGGATTGAAATCTTGGCCTTTCATATTAGGTTTAGTTTTTGGGGTGCCTTTAAAGATGAAAGGAGCCGCAAGCCAAAAGGGGGGGAACAATTAGAAAGGGGAGCTTCGGTCTGAGGCTGGAAAAAAAAAAGGAAAGGGAACAGAAAAAACAGAGGCGGCGGTCTGAGGGAAAAGAAGGAGACAACAAAACAGAGGGGGTTTTAGGGCTGGAAGAAAGGAGGAGAGCCGGCTGAGGGGAGCTAAGTGAGAAAAGACTACGGACGGCTGAAGAAAATTCAAGAGGGCGAGCAAAAGAAAAGAAACAGAGGAGGCCGAGAGAGGTTTCAGCTAAAAATAGAGCGAGGGGGCTGAGGGCAACAGCAGAGAGTGATAGAAAGGGCGAGGCGGCTGAGCTTGGAAAAAACGAGAACTGGAGAGTAAAAAGGGGCGGCAAGAAAGGGCGAGAGGAGGAAATGAACCGAGGGATTGCAGCAAGTGAGAAAGAAAAGGGAAAAACCAAGCGACGAAGAAGGCTAGGAAATCTGGGAGAAAAAGCTTCGGGAGTTGGGCTAGAGGAAAGGTAAAACCAGAAACGAGGGTTTCTGGAGCTGAAGGAAGAAAAGCAAAGAAACCGAGAAAGAAAGGCGAGAAAGTCGTGGGCTGAGGAAAATAAAGCCACGGGCGACTAAGAGGAAAACGAAAGAGCTTGGGGGAAGTGAAGAAACCTGGGTAAGATCAGAGAGGAATCAGAAAAGAAAGAAACAGGAGGAGACCCAGGGAGCTTTGTCTGGGGGCTTGAAAAAAAAAACAGAAGAAAAGAAAGAAACAGAGAGCTGAGAGAGCTTGAGGCAAAACAAGAGGAAGAGGGCCGGAAAGTAAACTAAGAGGAAGGGAAACCAGAGAGGAAATTTTCTGAAGGAAGAAGAAACGAGAAGAAGAGTCGGCCCTGTTTCTTTTGCCTTTCTTTCTGTCGCGCATCGCCGGCCATCCCAAAATCTCCTCTCTCCTCACGCCATCTGCCCAAGCTACCACCAGTCCACATCCGCTGCTGCTCGCTCCCTCCGTCGACCACCACCAGCACCGCCACCATCCAGCTTCGATTCAACTTCAGAAACCGAGAGCCCTGTAAGTTTTCTCTTAAAATTTCAGTTCTTCTTAAGTTTCTGAAATGGGTTTGCCGTGACATTTTTTTAGTGCAAATCTCTTGTTAATTAGCCTAAATTTTTGAATACATATGCTTGTGGGCTGATTGGACTGAATTTCCTTGGGTTGCTGACAATTTTGGGGTTGATTATAACCCCATTTGAGCCGAAAATTGATGATGTTTTAATGCCCATTTGGCGTTGGATGAAATGTCTGATTTAAAGTTCTAATTAAAAGATAACTTGCCTACATCTTGCGTAAAAGGAAAATGACATGGTCAGCAATGGTAGAAGGTAGAGTTTTATTTTTTGAGGGTTTCTTGCGTGCTTATTTTAGTGTCATTTCTGTTTTCTTTGTCTTGTCCTTCCCTATGTATCAAGCTGCTGTTATGAGAGGGAATAGCTAGAGTTGAGACTGAATTGTCGATATTGCTCTGATTGAAAAGAAAGCTGAACTGACAATATTAATTGATGTTAGCTTATTTGATGCGCTTTTCATTGAGATGTTTTTCATCATGTCCAGCCATCTGTTTGGGTTTTGCCGCATGTTTCATTACCTAATGTTTGTATTTGGGAGAAAAACTTGATGTTTGATGTTCGGGTTGAGATTGGCATAAGAATTTGCCGCTTTGGGTTGCTGAAGCTCTGTGTTTGCTTGAAGTTAATGTTTAGCTTGCTGTTCATGGTTTTGGATAGTTCGTGCCTTATATGTTTGAATAGGACTGAAATCTTTTGATATTTTGAACAATTTTTGAGTTTGATCAACTTCAATTCAAGCAAAAATCTGATGAAATTCTAATGCCCTCAACCTGTTTGTTAAAATGACCGAACGATGTTTGGCTTGTATTGATATGCGAGGAAGACGAACTGGGTCGGGGAAATATTTATGAATTTTCAATTTGACCCCTGGACTTTACTTTTCTTTAATTTCGCCCCCAAACTGCTATAATTCATTCAATTGGGTCCCTGCTTTTGTTACATTTGAACCCCTCAAGCTGCCCTTTGTTCTGTCTTGGCCCAGAGAACTAGATAATTTAACCAATTTTGTCCCTTTAAATGTTTTCTTCTTTGATACGAGTTAATGTGATTCTTGGATAGATTATTTCTGGGATTAAGAGCATAATTAGTCCTTAATAATTTTAGTTATCTTGTTTATTTTGTTGGATTTAGTATTATGGGTTTAGGTTTTGGGTAATGATATTTGTTTGGGTTTGTAAAGATGGATCTGATTTATTTTGATTGGGTTTCTAGTTTGGGTTTAAGAGAGTGGGTTTAGCTTATATACTTGGGTTTCTAGTTTAGGCTTAGGAGGATAAAATCCAACACTTTTGGGTTGGGTTTTAGGATTGGGCCTTGACTAATTTGGTTGGGTTCTGATTGGTAAAAAGTGAATTGACCCATTTCATTCTCTTGGACTTTCGATCGGGCAAAGTGGTCTTGGCCCAAAAAGAGGAGTCATAAAATGGCCCAATGGCCTGTTTGATTAAGAATCTGGTAATTGGATTTGCGAATCAGTCCCTGGATTTTCCCTTAACTATATTGTGGCCCTAGAAATTTTCATTTTCTTTCAATTGGGTCCTTAATTTAATTGCAAATAGGTCCTTGAACTTTATTTTTCTTTGATTGCGACCCCAGATTTTTGTGATGATTATAATTTGACCCCAAAGCTTTGTTAATTTTTGTAATCAAGTCCTTCATTGTTTTAATTTCTTGAATGTAGGTTGTTTATATGATTTAATTGATTCAATTTCATGATTCATTTTTATCTTTATGATTGTTTTGTTAATTAAAGTGGTGCCTTGACCTTTTCTTTGTATTTTTGAGGGCAAATAAGTGATTTCATTTCACTAGGGTCCCGACCCAAGGGAGGTACACTCTATCCCTTATTTCCACTTTATTTGACCCTATGTGCATTATATGACTTTATGTGCTTAATTGCATACCTTTTAAGTGTTTTCATTTTATTTATTTATTCGCTTTATTTGTTTTAGTTTAGTATATTTATTTTATTTTTTGAAAGGCATTTGAATGCCACAATTGTAATAGTTAGGCTATTATATCATTTCATTTAATTCCTCCCCCTTAGATTGTAGTAGGCTTCCCCCCCCGAATGTAATAGTTAGGGTTTTATTTTTTTTACTTGCCTTATGTGTGTTGCATGCCTATGTGCTATGTGTTACCGCTTTCTTAGGTTTTGGCATCTAGATATGCATGCTTATGTGTTATGTGAATTACGTGCTCACATGTCTACTTGCTTTAATTATGCACATTACTTATATATGTGTATGATGGATGTAAATGCACGAAACCGTGGCTAGTCCAACGCTAGTCATGGTCTTCCCCTCGAGCTCTTACAAGTCCAATGCTTGTGAGAGAGCGCTAGTGAAGGACTAGTCCAATGCTAGATCCAATAGGACCGTCCCTCGCTAGTACATTCGCATGCCTTCATCTCATACATATCTTCACTTTCTAGGGCCTTTTTCACCATGTCGCATGACACTTCCCTTATATATGTATACCCATTCCCCAATATTTTTCCTTATATGTATATTACTTGCCCCTTTTGCATGCAAACATGACATTAGACTTGCATTTCATATAAGCATTAGAACTAGGTTAGTTCATTTGCTTGATTAGATTAGGAAATTGCCCCTTGGATATGGGATATGGACGAGTTTGGCTTTTCTAGTCTTAGTACGCTCGTATTCCCTCTATTAAAGGGAAAATTGAGTCACGAACATTAGTCCCCCGTACCCGACATAATGCATTCCTTTGAGACATGTATATTTTTTAATTATTTTATCCTTTTCTTCTTCTTAGAGTCTCATATTTTTGCATAATTCGTGGCTTCTTTAAAGAGTCATTATTGGGCCTCACAATTAATGTGATTGGTACTAATTGAACTTTGAAGAGAAATTTTGTCCCCCGATACCCTCCTAGGTCTAGGGTTGCATTCATATAGTACGTCCAAATGTGATAAATGCTTTGGTTAAAACAAGAAAATCCTTGACTAAATCACGCAACTAGCCTTGGCTAGGTCGAAGGGGTGCCTTGGATTTTTATCCTTGCCTTCCCCTTCGTCAAATGTGACTCCCGAACCTTTTTCGTTGGTTTACATAGACTAGGAGTCGTTTAAAAGGGGTTTTTCTTACTTTATTTTTCTTTAAAAAAATTCATTTTAGGTGACTTGGTACACCTTAACTCTATACCAAGTGGCGACTCCGATTTTTATTCAAAAACCCTTTTCAAACTATATTTTGGGTCAAATCGTCGCATTTTTAAGTCCCATTTAGACCCGTGCTCTTTATTCATTTTTCAAATTAAAAATTCACTTTTTTAAACCATTTATTTAATTTTCTTGTAAAAAATGGGGCGCGACAGCTGGCGACTCCACTGGGGACTTAGAGAGTCCGAGCATTTGATTTAGTCGATTATTTTTTTCTTTTAACCTTCTTATCTATTTCATTTGGATGTTTAGGATTGCATTCCTCTTTCCCTTTTTGCCCTTTTTCTCTTTTTAGGGATTTTTGCATCTATCGCGCGCCTAATCGCTCTTTGCACACTATGTATGTGATGAATGGATGGTTCATTTATTTGTTACTTTTACTTGTTTCGCGATTGCATTTTGGGATGGGGGGTAGTTACCCTAGAACCTTCGACCGCATCTAATGGTACAATCCCTCCCCTCACTAAGAAAGCACTTCATACGTGCATGCATAGTCTTATTTACCCTATTTTTTCTTTTTCGTGGGCGTTTCTCACACCTCCTTGTAGGATTAGGATCGATTGCCTTGGGTAGGCGGATGGTGTGCCCTGCGCCCATAGCGCTACCTAAGGGATCACTTGAGCCACCGATCAAAGGCCCTGGGTGTGACAGCCCCACCTTCCCCTAAGGCGAACCAAAGAGGTTAGCGGACTGCCTGCCCAGCTCTCGCCAGGACTAACGGTGCAGTATAGAGCGATCTTTCACGTTCCGGAACTTATAACGCGCGCAAATAAGGCAAAAGGGCAAAATAACCCAAAATAAAAGAAAATGAAATCCGGAGTCGGCCATGAATAGTAACCGACTCGTCCGAACCCAACCAAACATCGAATTACATATACCCCATAACATTTAGCCTTTACAAACCAAAATGACATTTAAAAGTGATACAAAAGTCACTACATATATGGTTTGCCAAAACAAAAGTGAAAACGGCCCTAATGATACATTTAGGGTCCCATTTTATATACAATACAAAAGAGTCATTCATCTAGTTCATTTGGCAACCATTTATCAAAATTCATTCCAAAAGAGTCATATTCCTGTAAGGAAAACAAAAGGAACGGGGTGAGCTAATTGCCCAGTGAGAATACAACTCAAGCAACCAAGTTCATGGATACATCAAGCTTAACAGTCCAATTTACCAAAATAAATAAAGCCACACATTAATAATGAGGATAAAAGGATACGGGTGGCTCTCAAGAGCCCTTTTCCTCGTTTGAATTCTTGATCAGGTCTCATTGACTCTCCGTCAATGTCTGAAAGGTAACCAACCGTAGACTCCTCTTAACTTCCATTCCCTTCCTCCTAACATTCCTCAACCGGGCCCGAAATCCAAACACTTGCATTGTGGTATTACTCGAGTAAACCGGAATCAAGAGTCTCTCATACTACAAGATTCCCTATGATGTTGCCCCAAGGCACATTAATTGGCACGACCAAGCCCTCGCCGGCTCGATTCAATCAATAACCAATGGGGTTGAGCTCATGGATAATATTTGAAGTCATGTATTTCATTTCATATAACATTTCATATAACATTTCCAATAACATGCGGAACAATATGTGAAAGTGATAAAGTACACTCTCACCTGGATCAATCAACATTCAACATCTCAAGTACAAAGATCAAAGCCATGTAATAGCACATAAGTGAGTAGTACACTCACCAAGCTAGCACAATGTGGTTTCAAACACTTTAGTCAAAAGAACGTTGTGCACCACCGTCACGCCCTAAAAACATGCAAACAAATACAATGAGACTCGATAACGAGTCATAAACCAATGCCAAACATGACCCCAATAAGGTTCCATAAACATTTACAAACAGTAGAGGAAACCAGAAATTAAGAAAGGGCTTTAACTAAGGCCTTGATATGAAAACCGGATTTGACCTCATAATGCGGTAATGGCACAACTCTCACTACAATTATCGGATGGGGGTGTAAGACCCACCATTTCGAAGCCAAGAAACAGAACTACAACAATGTAGAAGGTCACTCAATCCAGTTCCTAACACAACTAGGTCAAATATACGAAATACTATACCAGAATTCCCAAAACAGGTTTGCAAAACGCAGAAAACTGTAATCGGTATATCTCAGTCCATACAAGTCCAAATACCGAAATTCCAAAGGCATATGTTAGCTACGACATTCAGCTACATTTCATCAGAAGACACCAACTTCAAAATCCAAACCAATTCCAGTCAAAATAGCCAAATACAAACTCAGTTTTCGCATTCTGATCAAAGCAGAACAGCTACAGTAATTTCGTCATAACTCACTCTACACTCATCCAAATGCCCTGAAATTTTGCAGGAACCTCCTACTCATCAATACCTACAACTTTCATGTTTTGAGAAAAGTCCAATTCGGCCTCTAACCCTATGATCCAAAACCGGACAGAATTGGGAAAAATATGAACCCTAACTTTTCATTTTCCATCCAAATCCAAAATTGATTACATTTTCTTATCCAATACACCTCATAGAGCCATTATCAGCCATTACCATTCATCATACAAGGCCACAACATCCCATTCATATTAAACCAGAAAAATTCCCAATAAAATAAAAAATTCACCAAATCAAGCCAAACCAAGAAATAAATCATATATTCCAACACTCAAGCCACTTCTAAGCATACTATAACCATCATTAGGTGTAGTAGGGGGTTCAAGCATCACTTACCAAATAACAAGAGAGAGAGGGATGATGGCCACCTTAGAGCTTCAAACAAACTTCACTAAAACACTTACTATCACTAGAAGAAAGGTTTTTATGGAGTAGAATCTAATCTAGGCTTTTGTTTGTAGAAGATTGAAGCATATGGAAGCTTGGAAGTTGAAGAATTTCCTTTCTTCTTTGCTCAAAGAGAACCGGCCACAAGGAGAAGAAAAATGGTGAATTTTGTGCAATTTTTGATATTTATTCCTTTGGTCAAAAAAGTCAAGAAAGTGAATAGTGTTTCTTAAGTCAAACCCAATGGTAGAGTGACACTTGTCACACTCATTTAATGCCCTCTTATCTTTCTTTTCTCTCTCACATCAATCACTTCACACACACTACTTATCTCTTAACACCCGATAAAATTTTCACAGTATCCGAAACTTAACCTTATTGGCCGAATTTTTCCGAACTTTTCGCACTAGTGGGTCCCACATCCAATATATATTCTTAATTTTCTAAAAACTCTCCAATACTAGAAAAATTATTTAAAAACTATAATTGCTCATAAAATTTCCCCAAGAAAATATTTCTAGCCAGAAAATGCAGAAAACATGCCATTAAAGGGGATAAACCCTAGGAAAATTATTAAGAGGAATTTACGGGTTCTCACACTGGGAGTGATGACCCTTCGCCTTTAGGTCTGAAGGCTTGGGAGCCGAAGCCTTATCGAGTCTAGATGCATTAGTGAGCCAAACCTCATGCATCCATATTAGAATTGCCTAAGATAGAGTCGACCTTATCCTGAATTAGGGACACTAGGCACGAGGGGAGGGATCCCACCCCTCTTGCTTTATTTATTTTTTGCTTTTAATTGCCCAACGTGTTATGTGATTATGTGTTGAACTAACGTTTCTTTGTCTTCTTGTCTTTTGCATTCACAAACGTTAGGAATAAGAGGTCTGACATGATCTTCTTTTAGGACCTGCCCTTGTAGATAGACTATTGCACGTTTAGAAATTTTGGTATATTTCATTCAATGGTACATCATTTTAGGCCCACCCTGGCAAATAAAGGGTCCCTTAGGTCATATTTCATTTCAAACTGCATGTTTTATCGCTTTAATAAACTGGCATCATGCATAAACCCTAGAAGGGAATGCCATTTAGGGGATCCCGTGTTAGTAAATAAGCCACCCTGTGTCTCGGATATATAATCCAATGAGACTTGCACGTTTATATTTCCTGTACCATCCAAAGGGGTAGTGCACGAGGTAAGGTAGGATCCGATCTTTTCAAAGACGGCAAAGCGATTGTTGCACATTAGAATATGGGCACTTAATAATCATCTTTTGGCCATTTTAAGCAAAATTGGTAAAAATTCCCTTGCATAAAGGACATTAATTTGAAAAAATTCAGAAATGGTTCCTCATTGTTGAGACGATAAATATAGAGGCCAAATCTTGATTTTAGGAGGCTCATAGATTAATGCATCTTAATAATTTTGAAATCACCAATGGCCGGACAATTCAATCGATCCATTTTGCCAATTCATTCATTTTAAGACAATATAGTCGATTTTGAATAAATCATCAGTTCCGTTCAATTTCATTTGACCAGTTTACCCTTTTTAGGGTGATCTAGTCAATTTTGAATAAATCATCCGATCCATTTGACCAGTTTACCTATTTTTAGGGCAATTCGATCGATTTTGAATAAATTATCATTTCACTTAATTCACTTCATTTGATTAGTTTGATTCATTTTTAGGGTTATCCATTCAATTTTGAATAAATAATCAAATTTCATGCAATGCATTTGACCCTTTTACCCTTTTAAGGTAATTTAGTCAATTTTGAATAAATTATCAATTTCATCCTATCCTCTTGATCCGCTTATTCCTTTTTAGGGTTTAAGTCTAAAATTCACTGAATAAATTAGTCGAGGCATTGCAATTCTTTCAAGAGTAAGCTCTCTTTCACATATCATGTGTTGATCAAAGTAAGCAATCCATTCGGACTTTGTCCTCATCTTTTAGGACAAATATTCCTTCTCACTCCAAATTGGCCAAATTTTTTAAATCATTTTTTTTACTCAATCAAGTTGATCGGATTCATCAGGTATTGTATGGTGCCTACCCTAGAGGATTGCATTTTCATGCTAGGCCTACCCTTGGCATAAAAGGGCTCCCCCATAGGACATGCATACAGATTTTACAATTTTTGCTTACTAACTCTGGGTATTTTTCTTTTATTTTTTCCCTCCCCCTGCATTCATAAAGATATTTCAATAAGGTGAAAATATCTTTCTATATCTGATAACAATTTTTATCTGATAAAGTTTGAAAATTACAAGTATTACTTGGTTCTTGGGCAGGCCCTACAATGTGAATTTGAAAATTCATCTGAAAGCGCTCGTGTAAAACATTTAAGAGATTTCATTGCTCAAAGGAAAAGGGGGCTATTAAGAGAGAAAAGTGTGTATACGCGTGTAAAGGAGTTCTTTAGAATTTTTCTCATATGTATTGCTTTAAAATTTTCTCAAACATTGGCAATAATGAAGTTGTTATTTAGACAATTATTTGTTTTGTATATACTTGTCTACATTTCATTCTTTATTGAGTTCATTAAGAGATTTCATGATGAATTTTAAGAAATAAACTCAAATTGAGATTTTTCAACCTCCTGCCTGAATATTCACACTAGATTGGTGATCTGAGCTACACCATAAGAGTGCTCAAAATTCAAAAGAGGTTACTCAAAAGCCCCCATGAGATACCTTTTCTCCTTCACTTAACCCCAAAATAAAATCAGTCACATTGATTGATAATTTGCAAATTGGGGCGATCTTTGTGGCGACCCCACTTCCCCCTAAGGCGAACCAAAGGGTTGGCGGGCCGTCTGCCCAACTCTCGCCAGGACTCACGCAAGCATTCAAACCCAAAACCTTCCGACGATTAACCTAAGCTATTACAAAAGGGATTCTTCCGAAACAAAACGATTTCTACTACCACATTAACTTCAGAGATAACAGTATATAACTTAGCCAATCGACGGTTCTTAAATACTTCCAGCGACGCTCGCAATAGATAAGGATATACTATACTAATACAAACATACAAATTGAGTATTAGAATTAGAGATTACACTTTTCCAGCTTCAAGTGGCAATCCAAAATGAAAAGATACAGTACTTAACGTAGAATTCATTACAAACCGGGAATTACATTCAAATTATTCAAGTACAACCATAGGAAATAAAAGTAGCTTAAATTCTTTCAACTTCCAGACCTGTAAGGAAAACAAATAAACGTGGGGTGAGCTAAAGCTCAGTGGTGCCCCAAAACATGCAGTCACATAATTCAAACAGCGAATAATAACTTAAACAAGTTAAACAATTAAGAAAGCGTGTAACAGCACAAGGTAGGATACAGGGACTCTCAGGAGCCATTTTCCTCGCTTGATCGCCATTCATCGTAGTTGACCCTCCGTCAACTCTCACTACTTATAGTCCATGTAGATCCACTCATTTTAATCCTAACCCGTCACCATTCATACCCCGGTCCCGGGCCCGAACATCGACTAAGGACGCAGTATACTCGAGATATACCCGTAGATAATTTGTCGAGGGATTCACCCAACGACATTTTTGTAGTTCGATTCAAGTGCCGAGGGATTCACCCAACGACGTAACTACTTTTAGATTCAAGGATTCACGAGAAAAATGATTCACACAAGTCACCACTCGAACGGCTAGTGCGATAAAGTACACACTGCTCACTTCGATGGATCAAAACTCGTTTTGCAATTTATCACATATCAAATCAAGAAAGCACTTAATTCAGGTAGGAAAAGAACAGGCAGGGACACTCACCAAGAGTGGAGTTCAGATCTCAGGTTGGGAATCGAATTCCGCGTCCTCGCGATATCCTAAAACCCAAATTTTGAAACTATAAGTTTCTATTTAGTTTTTAAACTTATTCGTATAAGAATTTATTTAATATAATACTAGTTTACTTTCTCAAGAGATTTCAAAAATCTATTTAGATTGAAGCTTGACAAAAGTATAAGAAATGTTCCTTATAGTTTTCCTTAGGAAAGGGTAACTAGTATTATTTGCTAGAAACAAGTCGACAAACTTCTCAATATCAAAGTTAGAAGGTTACTTTGAACATTTCTCTAAAGTTACGGCTTTTGCAAAAATTATTCTTAAAACTATTTTTCCTAGAATAGGGTTTCTTGCCGAGCAAGTCTCCCAAGCTTTTCACTAAAAATTGGTAAAGCTTGTATTTTGGAATATTTCCTATAGTTAACTATTCCAAGTGCAAAGCTTAAAGAAAGAAAAGAATTAAAATAATACTTAGAGTTTCCAAAAACTATTTAACTTATTTACTATAGCTATCAAGGCTAATTTGAGCTAAAGGAATTTATCGAGTTGGAAAGTTTTAGGCAAAACCCTAGATATGAAGTTTTTATAATTTAATACTAGCTGGAAAATATTTTTGATAAATTTTGATCGCAGCTACTCGAGTTCGCAAGGTCGAAACGACTTCCACAGCTCCGACTCCGTTTTGAAGTCATATTGTGGATCAAAATATGACAAAATCACATAGCAAATTACTAGAGCTTCGTCAATCATTAGCCCTAGCTTTCAACAAATGCATTTCTGAATAAAATAAAGTGATCAACCAAGGCTTCATCAATCATTAGCACATGGTTTCAACAAACCCATCATAAGCAAATAGAAATAAAAGTAAAGCCCCAAGACATTCCAGCAATTAATTTCCATCATTCTATAATACTTTATAAAATCATTTCAATGGCCAAGGGCTTCATCAATCATTAGCCCTGGACAACATCAATCACTCCCAACCACAATTTAGCCAAGAATTTAAACCACAAGTAAGCTAAAATCTCAGTCCAAATCCAACTTTAGTTTCACAAGGAAATCAGACATTCATACCAGGCAGTCTACTTTGAGGAGTCACGAATAGCAGTATACATGGCGGAAAAATATAGAATTTCTACAGAACAAAGGCCTATGAGTCTATTTTCATATGCCACTGACGGCACCTCAATCGGATTTTCCTACACCAAGATATATGCATTTTGCCTAGACTGGTCAGAAGTTCCGAAAATCTGGAAGCTCTTGATCACATGTGGAAAAACTCCTTTTTCTCTTTTTTTTAAAACCACAAGGCTTTTAGTCTAACCATCCATACAACTCTAGTAGAATTTTAGCGCCACATTTTCTAGACAATTTCAACCATTATAAATTCAAAGAAAGTTTCACAATCAAGCTGGAATTTTTAACTCAAACTTTGGCGATCACAAGGAAAATTTCCAGCAGTTGTATATCCATGTTTTTGGTTAAATCTTTCAAAATATCAAATGACTCATTGCCAAATAGCTTTCACATATTACATGTACATTTTGTCATGCATTTCGAGTTCCTAACATCCCAAGGAAAAAAATTCCAGGAACCACTTAAAAAAATTCCAAGTTCAAGTTCACAGCGTTTCACAAAGAAATTCCAGCAATAACAATGGTTCTAAACAGAATTTTCTTTGGTTAAAACAGAATTTTTGGTACTCTATTAGGACATGCAAACACGTAGTTAGCTAGTAAAGGTTTCCAAATTCAAACTACAATTACACACATCTAACACAAGTCCAGAAATTATAACAACTAGTCTCGGATGATCATTCATGAACTAATTTTCTGCTTCCATTTTATTCTCTTGGTTAGCCGAGCTACTTGACCTCATGCAAGCTTTAATTAACATGTTGTTAACTGGCTATTCACCTATATCAACTCAAATCATCACCATAAGACAGATTGCAAATTATATTTCAAAATTCAAGATTTCGGAAATTTTCAGTTGCATTTCCAATCCATTCTCTCGGCAAAATCATATTCATTCAAAACAGAATTTTCTAAGCTCCTTAGTTCATCATCCAATCATATAAATTATCATGCATGGCCCTAATCATAATAATCATCCAAGATTCAGTTAGTTAGTCACCATTGTATGCTCAGATTACTCCAGTTAATTAAAATTACAAAATCAACTCTCGGCAGTTCGCATAATCCAGATTTCCAGCAGCTTTGATCTTAGTTTTTCCGGATTTTCCTTGGATTATACGTGGATTTAGATGCTCAAGTTCAACATGCAGAAGCTTAGCCACTGATTAACATTTTTAGTTTAGAAATCGATTTCAATAACAACATCTTTCAGCCAAAATTTCCAGAATTTAAACGATCATCCCCGGTGGCCCAGATGTGGCCAGATTTTAAGTCCATTAGAATTTTCTAACTTATCCATGCTCACTGTCAAATGCAAAGCTTAATCAACCTCTTAACCAGTTTAAGTGGAGCTCAGAAGTCACCTCACAGCAAGCTAAGTTCTCGGACAGAAAGTTTGAAAAGTTTCCCTTCCTCTCGGCTCTCACGCACGAAGCAGATTCTGGTTGCAGCTGGTGGATGTTACAGTCGTGAAGTGGAGTGAAATGGTGGTGCAGAATGGGTGGATCTTGCTCACGGTTTCTCTCTGCCTTCACTCTAGCCTCAATGTTTGCGGATAGAACCAGAAATGGAACCGCACTCTCAGCTTCCTTCCTCACTCTCGGTCGATGATAACAAGGAAATGGTGGAGTGTTATCTGATGTAGGAAGTGTGCAGAGGTTATGGAATGGGATTGTGAAGTGGTGCTGCGGTTTTGAGGATGGTTGAGTGTCGGCAGAGATGGTGTGCTGCAGTGGTGAAGCTGCGATTGGTCAGCTAGGGTGGTGGTGTGTTGAAATGGAGAAGAATGCGGTTGGCCGGCTGGGTGGTGGATGATCATGCTGTCCGAGGAGCTGTTTGGCTGAGCAGAGAATGGTTATGGCCGTGGGTAATTGTGTGACATTGTGAGGGTAATTTAGTCTTTTCACTTCTCCTCCTTTTATCCACTTAAGTCCTTGGTTCTAACTTAGCTCCAAAAATTGTCCCCAAATGTGGTTTGAAAGTCTAATTATACACTGGTGTACTTAAACCCTTTATATCGAATATTTATCGGTTGCACATTAGTATTAAGGTTCCTAATAACGCTTAACGATCTTGCTTGATTAATTAAACTATTAAAATCAAGTTTGACCTTAATATATAAATCTAACATTTTATGTTAATACGAAAAAGAATAAAAATTTAATCTAGCTCTAAATGTCTTAACTTAGTCTAGCGAAACCAAGAAATTTCATAACTTCGAAAAATTATATTAATTTTCACATAAACGTGTTTTTTTCATGCTTAATTGCAAACAAGTAAAAGTAATGCTAAAAATTATTAATGAATAAAAGAAGTGCAAACGACATATGAAATGTTATTTTTATATGCATTTTCAGGGTTCTCACAATCTTTACTTGAGAAATGTCCACTGTGTCTAATTATATTCAATTTACATCTAAGTGAAAGAAAAAATGTGCATTATTCTTGTTTGTTTTGAAAATTTGGAATGATATTTCGAGCATTCGTTTCTCTACCTACACAGATTTTTTCATTTACTCTCCCATTTGAGCCTTAAAAGAATAATTTCATTTCAAATAAGGGCCTTGATGATCACTACCCTACATTGGAAAATTTTCAAATATCAAAAAGGGGAATGGATTCTCAATGACCGTTTCATTACTTTGGTTGTCATGAGGTGTAAGAATGATACTCTGGCCATCGTTTCTACAATCTAAATACTATTTATCCCTTGCATTCTCATTTGAGCTAAAATGGGTGGTTCTTTTCAAAAGCACCTACGATCGCACCCCACATTAGGGAAGGAGATTGGAGAATTTTTCAAAAAGAGGAAAAGCAAAATGCTAAAATTAAAAAAAAAAGAGGGAATCACAAATTGGAGAAATTTGATTCTACCTGGGTTTCAATTTTGAAAAAAGGAGAAAAGAGAGAAAGAGAAAAGAAAAAGGAAGGATTTTTCCGCGCGGATCGCCTATGTTTCACAGATATGGATGAACAAGGGTCTTCCTCAGTCAGTTAATTCAGATACATGCAAGAAATTTTCCACTAATGAAAGTTTCCTTTCAGAGTTATTGTAAGGAACGGAATAAAAGTCAGGCCCTCTTCTTTTTCAATCAAACATTCTATCCCTAGTTCTCCCTTTTGAACCTTCAGAATAAAATCCTTCATTTGGCAACCTCTGAGAATCGCAAACCCCACACTGGGATAAGTTTGAGTTGAAAAGGAAAAGTTTCAAGAAGTGAAAAGTGATAATGCAACAAAAACCAAAAGACAAAAGAAGAAAAGAGAACCTCAGTTCAAAAATAAATTGGGGCAAATTTTGTGAAAGTTCAAAAGAATGGCAGAAGGCCGAGAAAAAAGAGAACAAAATGAAAAGAAAAGAGCCTCAATCGAGAATAAATTGGGGCAAGTTATGATTTAGCCCTAAAATAGGGTTGATACAATATGTGATCTCAAATCATTTAAACCACTTTTAAAATCTGCTTTCAAGTCTTAACTTTTCTAAGCACCCCACCAGACCCCATTACAAGAGCCGAAAGTCCTGACTTCTGTTCTTTACAATGGCCCTGTCAAGAAAATTTCTGATGCCGGAGAATTTTAGCTGTATTTCTGAATTGTTTGGGTGTGGGGTTGATGCTACTCACCACGTGAAAACCCACCAGGTCAAGGAAAAGAGAAAAGGCAAAAGCAAAGCAAGAAAAGAAAAGTGCAAAAAGATTCAATGCTGAAGTCCCTGTGGAGTGATTATAAAAGTCAAGCAAAGGTCAAGATCTTCAAGTCCAAAATTGGGCCAATTTTAGAAATGCGATCTTCGGTGCAATGTCCTTGAGAATCTTATTTCTTTAACTATCGTTTTCAAGCCACATTACAAGCTCATAAAGTCCATCATTGACTTATTCCTTCATGACAACCCAAAATGAGGATTATGCTCATAAGAAAATCCATCAAATCATTTGTGATCATAAGGGTATAACCAATTTTCGCATGTTTAGCTATCGTTTTTGCCCCTCTGTTGCAAGCATACAAAACCTATGTGTTGACTAAGTTTTCTTAAGAAATAAGGGTGACAAACTATTTGCTTTCACTAAGATGTGGTATTGAAGGGATTACATACCAGTTGGTACAAGAATAAGACAAATCTTGACATCCCATTTCCAAATCAGAAATAACGCCCCAATTGATTGGTCCTGAAAGATGAGCCAATAAGAAGTGGTGATCCCACATTTGGGCAAATTCTTGGTAATACATTTGAGGTTTTCGTCCAAGAATCAAATAGTACATTTTTCAAATCAATCGCTGCTCTTTTCATGAAATTTAAGTGCATGTCATACTTTGGTAAGCCCCTGTGCAGGTATTCATGGCTGAAATCGACGAAAGAGCATCTGGTGACGTGGAAGGCGTGACGCCCCGAAAAGCATAAGAGTGAGAACCCGGAAATTTTCTACTTTTCTAGGGTTTATTTTTGAAACGCCCGCCTTTTCTACATTTCCTTGATTAGAAAAATTCCCCAGATAAAGTTTATGAGCAAAAATAGTTTTAAAATGATTTTTCTAGTATCGATTAGTTTTTGAGAAATTAAAAGCGTATTTTGGACGTGGGACCCGCAAGTGCGGTAAATGCATTATATTTTTGACAACTTGTTGGAATTTTGTATTAAGTGATATTATTTTACAATGTGTTAAGATATTTGTGTAAGAGAGACAAAAAGTTAGGCAAGCAATTAATGAAGAGGACATGTGTCACTTGAGGATTTATTCTTACCTTTTTGACCTTTTGACCACTATTCATGCCTTTACCATTTAAACCAAAATTGACCCAAAATTCTTCTTATTTTGAAGCTCTTGGCCGAATTTCTTGCTAGGAACAAAGGAAAGAAAACTCTCTCAATTTTCAAGCTCCAATCTTGCCCAATCTTTCAATTCAACCGTTTAATCTTCAAATTTTTCCATAGAACTTCTTAGTTTGGTGATATTGAGGTTGGTTGTGGAGTTGTTTGGAAGAAATTGGTGCTAAGTTGCTTACTTTCTTGAGCTTGCAAGGTGAGTAACTAGGGAATTCTTCCTTTGATCTTGATAATGTTCAATTAGTGATTGGTGGTGGTTGAATAAGTGATTTTATGGATGATTTCATGATTTTGGTTGAAATTAGTGAAGTTTTATATTTAATTAGGATTTTTCTGTTCTCATATGATTGTTATTATGTGGTTATGTATGATGATTGGAAATGATAGTTGAGGAAGCTAGGAGGTGGAAAAAGTGATTAATTGCAAGAAAATTCTGTTTTGGAAGAAATCTGGAAAATTAGGGTTCTTGGTTCTTCATTCTGTCCGAAATTTTTGGTCCTAGATAGAGGCCTAATTGGCCTTGGCTCAAAACATGAAAGTTGTAGCTATTGATGTTTTAAGGGTGCCTGTAAAATTTCAGGTCAATTGGAGTAGTGTAGAATGAGATAAGCCGAAATTACTATTGCTGTTCTGGGTTCATCAGGATGGCCGAACTGCGCCTGTAATCGGCTGTTTTGACTGGAATTTCTTTGGATTTGGTTGTTGAGGTCTTCTGATGAAATGTAGATTGATGTCCTAGCTACCATATGCCTTTGGAATTTCTGCATTTGGACCTGTTTAGACTGAGTTGTACTGATTACAGCATAGTGTAATTTGTAAACCTGCAATTACGGTTCTGGTTTGTTATTTGGCATATTTGACTTAGTTGTGCTGGGATTTGGACTGAGTGACCTTCTATATTGTTGTAGCCCTGGTTCTTAGCTTCGAAACGGTGGGTCTTGGACCTCCATCCGATACTCGTAGTACCTTTGGTGCCATTACCGCAAAAGGACGTCAAAACTATTTTTCTGGTTTTGCGTTTAACTTTCATTTCCGGACTTTTCCCTAGCTTGACTGGTACTACTTGGAGCTTGCTGAATGGCTATTGGATGAACTTGTTGTTGTTGTGTGTGTACCTTTGGGATGGAATGAGGAAATAATGAAGCCATGATGGCTGGAAAAGTAAGCAAATTCAGGGGAAGTGCTGTCCGAACTTTGAAAGGACTTGATTGCATTGAGTGTATGATGGATGATTGCTGAGCCATTGAGGTGAGTGACCTCAAACTGTTTCCAAATTTACTTTTGAACCGCTTTACTGCATTATCTACTTTTGAACTGTTTTCAAAGTTAATTTTGGAACTGTTTTCTTACATATCATGCGTGCTTGCATATCAGTGTCTTGTTATTATCGATTTTGCTTTCAATGATTGTTAAAACGAGTTTTCTAGGCGAGTGTGTACTTTATCGCACTCGACCTAAATAAATATGAAATTTTCAATGATTAATGATTAAATGCTACTTGCGCATGAATGTAAGCCTTTTGGGCTGAACTGGCCATTGCCCCTTGTTACCGGTCGTCTCGAGCCAGAAGCGGACTCGGTCGGGCGACTAGGAACTTGGGTGAACGTTTCGGTATACTCGAGTATTACCTTGTAGGTTGGTGGAGCCTGGCCAAAAGCCAGGGACGGGGTGAATGAATGCACGAATGAAACCAAAATGCAATGAAATGACAGGAGAACGAACGTATCCTTTTCATGAATGTTACTATCGCTTTCCATTGTAAATGTTTCTTGAATTATTGATACTCCATATTGAAATGACATTATTGAAATGAACGATTGTGAAACTGATTTGATAACTGATTTTACTGGTTACTCGCTGAGCTTCTAGCTCACCCCAAAATGTTTTATTCCCCTCCACAGGGCTCAAGGCGAAGGAAGGGCTTGTAGTGTTTATTCATGGATTATCTCATGTATGGATTGAACTTAGAATTCCTTTTGTGTAATCGTTCATATTGGGATTGTATTGAACGTTTAGAATTGATTGGATGTGTAATAGTCTAGTTTTGGACTTCCTCCTGTAGAATAGTTGGTATCAAGGATCAGAGGGGCGCAGTGGAAGCGTGGACGCTTCGCTTTTGATATGTAAAGTTTGGGAACCTTTGATGTATATTTGATATAAATATCTTGAAATTCCATTGAGGATTGTAGTGAACGACTGAGTCCCGACGAGAGCTGGGCAGGCGGCCCGCCGAACCCTCTGGTTCGCCTCAGGGGGAGGTGGGGCCGTCACTGTTGGTATCAGAGTTTAGGCTTCAGATCTCTATAGTGTATCCTAGGCTTGAAGTTTAGGATGCCGGACTGTGGGTTTGGTTTGAAGTATTAGTGATTCTTGCGGGATGTCTTGACTTGATTAGTACAAGAGGGAATGTCGAGGACGACATTCTTTTAAGGAGGGGAGATTGTGACGCCCCGAAAAGCATACGAGTGAGAACCCGGAAATTTTCTACTTTTCTAGGGTTTATTTTTGAAACGCCCGCCTTTTCTACATTTCCTTGATTAGAAAAATTCCCCAGATAAAGTTTATGAGCAAAAATAGTTTTAAAATGATTTTTCTAGTATCGGTTAGTTTTTGAGAAATTAAAAGCGTATTTTGGACGTGGGACCCGCAAGTGCGGTAAATGCATTATATTTTTGACAACTTGTTGGAATTTTGTATTAAGTGATATTATTTTACAATGTGTTAAGATATTTGTGTAAGAGAGACAAAAAGTTAGGCAAGCAATTAATGAAGAGGACATGTGTCACTTGAGGATTTATTCTTACCTTTTTGACCTTTTGACCACTATTCATGCCTTTACCATTTAAACCAAAATTGACCCAAAATTCTTCTTATTTTGAAGCTCTTGGCCGAATTTCTTGCTAGGAACAAAGGAAAGAAAACTCTCTCAATTTTCAAGCTCCAATCTTGCCCAATCTTTCAATTCAACCGTTTAATCTTCAAATTTTTCCATAGAACTTCTTAGTTTGGTGATATTGAGGTTGGTTGTGGAGTTGTTTGGAAGAAATTGGTGCTAAGTTGCTTACTTTCTTGAGCTTGCAAGGTGAGTAACTAGGGAATTCTTCCTTTGATCTTGATAATGTTCAATTAGTGATTGGTGGTGGTTGAATAAGTGATTTTATGGATGATTTCATGATTTTGGTTGAAATTAGTGAAGTTTTATATTTAATTAGGATTTTTCTGTTCTCATATGATTGTTATTATGTGGTTATGTATGATGATTGGAAATGATAGTTGAGGAAGCTAGGAGGTGGAAAAAGTGATTAATTGCAAGAAAATTCTGTTTTGGAAGAAATCTGGAAAATTAGGGTTCTTGGTTCTTCATTCTGTCCGAAATTTTTGGTCCTAGATAGAGGCCTAATTGGCCTTGGCTCAAAACATGAAAGTTGTAGCTATTGATGTTTTAAGGGTGCCTGTAAAATTTCAGGTCAATTGGAGTAGTGTAGAATGAGATAAGCCGAAATTACTATTGCTGTTCTGGGTTCATCAGGATGGCCGAACTGCGCCTGTAATCGGCTGTTTTGACTGGAATTTCTTTGGATTTGGTTGTTGAGGTCTTCTGATGAAATGTAGATTGATGTCCTAGCTACCATATGCCTTTGGAATTTCTGCATTTGGACCTGTTTAGACTGAGTTGTACTGATTACAGCATAGTGTAATTTGTAAACCTGCAATTACGGTTCTGGTTTGTTATTTGGCATATTTGACTTAGTTGTGCTGGGATTTGGACTGAGTGACCTTCTATATTGTTGTAGCCCTGGTTCTTAGCTTCGAAACGGTGGGTCTTGGACCTCCATCCGATACTCGTAGTACCTTTGGTGCCATTACCGCAAAAGGACGTCAAAACTATTTTTCTGGTTTTGCGTTTAACTTTCATTTCCGGACTTTTCCCTAGCTTGACTGGTACTACTTGGAGCTTGCTGAATGGCTATTGGATGAACTTGTTGTTGTTGTGTGTGTACCTTTGGGATGGAATGAGGAAATAATGAAGCCATGATGGCTGGAAAAGTAAGCAAATTCAGGGGAAGTGCTGTCCGAACTTTGAAAGGACTTGATTGCATTGAGTGTATGATGGATGATTGCTGAGCCATTGAGGTGAGTGACCTCAAACTGTTTCCAAATTTACTTTTGAACCGCTTTACTGCATTATCTACTTTTGAACTGTTTTCAAAGTTAATTTTGGAACTGTTTTCTTACATATCATGCGTGCTTGCATATCAGTGTCTTGTTATTATCGATTTTGCTTTCAATGATTGTTAAAACGAGTTTTCTAGGCGAGTGTGTACTTTATCGCACTCGACCTAAATAAATATGAAATTTTCAATGATTAATGATTAAATGCTACTTGCGCATGAATGTAAGCCTTTTGGGCTGAACTGGCCATTGCCCCTTGTTACCGGTCGTCTCGAGCCAGAAGCGGACTCGGTCGGGCGACTAGGAACTTGGGTGAACGTTTCGGTATACTCGAGTATTACCTTGTAGGTTGGTGGAGCCTGGCCAAAAGCCAGGGACGGGGTGAATGAATGCACGAATGAAACCAAAATGCAATGAAATGACAGGAGAACGAACGTATCCTTTTCATGAATGTTACTATCGCTTTCCATTGTAAATGTTTCTTGAATTATTGATACTCCATATTGAAATGACATTATTGAAATGAACGATTGTGAAACTGATTTGATAACTGATTTTACTGGTTACTCGCTGAGCTTCTAGCTCACCCCAAAATGTTTTATTCCCCTCCACAGGGCTCAAGGCGAAGGAAGGGCTTGTAGTGTTTATTCATGGATTATCTCATGTATGGATTGAACTTAGAATTCCTTTTGTGTAATCGTTCATATTGGGATTGTATTGAACGTTTAGAATTGATTGGATGTGTAATAGTCTAGTTTTGGACTTCCTCCTGTAGAATAGTTGGTATCAAGGATCAGAGGGGCGCAGTGGAAGCGTGGACGCTTCGCTTTTGATATGTAAAGTTTGGGAACCTTTGATGTATATTTGATATAAATATCTTGAAATTCCATTGAGGATTGTAGTGAACGACTGAGTCCCGGCGAGAGCTGGGCAGGCGGCCCGCCGAACCCTCTGGTTCGCCTCAGGGGGAGGTGGGGCCGTCACTGTTGGTATCAGAGTTTAGGCTTCAGATCTCTATAGTGTATCCTAGGCTTGAAGTTTAGGATGCCGGACTGTGGGTTTGGTTTGAAGTATTAGTGATTCTTGCGGGATGTCTTGACTTGATTAGTACAAGAGGGAATGTCGAGGACGACATTCTTTTAAGGAGGGGAGATTGTGACGCCCCGAAAAGCATACGAGTGAGAACCCGGAAATTTTCTACTTTTCTAGGGTTTATTTTTGAAACGCCCGCCTTTTCTACATTTCCTTGATTAGAAAAATTCCCCAGATAAAGTTTATGAGCAAAAATAGTTTTAAAATGATTTTTCTAGTATCGGTTAGTTTTTGAGAAATTAAAAGCGTATTTTGGACGTGGGACCCGCAAGTGCGGTAAATGCATTATATTTTTGACAACTTGTTGGAATTTTGTATTAAGTGATATTATTTTACAATGTGTTAAGATATTTGTGTAAGAGAGACAAAAAGTTAGGCAAGCAATTAATGAAGAGGACATGTGTCACTTGAGGATTTATTCTTACCTTTTTGACCTTTTGACCACTATTCATGCCTTTACCATTTAAACCAAAATTGACCCAAAATTCTTCTTATTTTGAAGCTCTTGGCCGAATTTCTTGCTAGGAACAAAGGAAAGAAAACTCTCTCAATTTTCAAGCTCCAATCTTGCCCAATCTTTCAATTCAACCGTTTAATCTTCAAATTTTTCCATAGAACTTCTTAGTTTGGTGATATTGAGGTTGGTTGTGGAGTTGTTTGGAAGAAATTGGTGCTAAGTTGCTTACTTTCTTGAGCTTGCAAGGTGAGTAACTAGGGAATTCTTCCTTTGATCTTGATAATGTTCAATTAGTGATTGGTGGTGGTTGAATAAGTGATTTTATGGATGATTTCATGATTTTGGTTGAAATTAGTGAAGTTTTATATTTAATTAGGATTTTTCTGTTCTCATATGATTGTTATTATGTGGTTATGTATGATGATTGGAAATGATAGTTGAGGAAGCTAGGAGGTGGAAAAAGTGATTAATTGCAAGAAAATTCTGTTTTGGAAGAAATCTGGAAAATTAGGGTTCTTGGTTCTTCATTCTGTCCGAAATTTTTGGTCCTAGATAGAGGCCGAATTGGCCTTGGCTCAAAACATGAAAGTTGTAGCTATTGATGTTTTAAGGGTGCCTGTAAAATTTCAGGTCAATTGGAGTAGTGTAGAATGAGATAAGCCGAAATTACTATTGCTGTTCTGGGTTCATCAGGATGGCCGAACTGCGCCTGTAATCGGCTGTTTTGACTGGAATTTCTTTGGATTTGGTTGTTGAGGTCTTCTGATGAAATGTAGATTGATGTCCTAGCTACCATATGCCTTTGGAATTTCTGCATTTGGACCTGTTTAGACTGAGTTGTACTGATTACAGCATAGTGTAATTTGTAAACCTGCAATTACGGTTCTGGTTTGTTATTTGGCATATTTGACTTAGTTGTGCTGGGATTTGGACTGAGTGACCTTCTATATTGTTGTAGCCCTGGTTCTTAGCTTCGAAACGGTGGGTCTTGGACCTCCATCCGATACTCGTAGTACCTTTGGTGCCATTACCGCAAAAGGACGTCAAAACTATTTTTCTGGTTTTGCGTTTAACTTTCATTTCCGGACTTTTCCCTAGCTTGACTGGTACTACTTGGAGCTTGCTGAATGGCTATTGGATGAACTTGTTGTTGTTGTGTGTGTACCTTTGGGATGGAATGAGGAAATAATGAAGCCATGATGGCTGGAAAAGTAAGCAAATTCAGGGGAAGTGCTGTCCGAACTTTGAAAGGACTTGATTGCATTGAGTGTATGATGGATGATTGCTGAGCCATTGAGGTGAGTGACCTCAAACTGTTTCCAAATTTACTTTTGAACCGCTTTACTGCATTATCTACTTTTGAACTGTTTTCAAAGTTAATTTTGGAACTGTTTTCTTACATATCATGCGTGCTTGCATATCAGTGTCTTGTTATTATCGATTTTGCTTTCAATGATTGTTAAAACGAGTTTTCTAGGCGAGTGTGTACTTTATCGCACTCGACCTAAATAAATATGAAATTTTCAATGATTAATGATTAAATGCTACTTGCGCATGAATGTAAGCCTTTTGGGCTGAACTGGCCATTGCCCCTTGTTACCGGTCGTCTCGAGCCAGAAGCGGACTCGGTCGGGCGACTAGGAACTTGGGTGAACGTTTCGGTATACTCGAGTATTACCTTGTAGGTTGGTGGAGCCTGGCCAAAAGCCAGGGACGGGGTGAATGAATGCACGAATGAAACCAAAATGCAATGAAATGACAGGAGAACGAACGTATCCTTTTCATGAATGTTACTATCGCTTTCCATTGTAAATGTTTCTTGAATTATTGATACTCCATATTGAAATGACATTATTGAAATGAACGATTGTGAAACTGATTTGATAACTGATTTTACTGGTTACTCGCTGAGCTTCTAGCTCACCCCAAAATGTTTTATTCCCCTCCACAGGGCTCAAGGCGAAGGAAGGGCTTGTAGTGTTTATTCATGGATTATCTCATGTATGGATTGAACTTAGAATTCCTTTTGTGTAATCGTTCATATTGGGATTGTATTGAACGTTTAGAATTGATTGGATGTGTAATAGTCTAGTTTTGGACTTCCTCCTGTAGAATAGTTGGTATCAAGGATCAGAGGGGCGCAGTGGAAGCGTGGACGCTTCGCTTTTGATATGTAAAGTTTGGGAACCTTTGATGTATATTTGATATAAATATCTTGAAATTCCATTGAGGATTGTAGTGAACGACTGAGTCCCGACGAGAGCTGGGCAGGCGGCCCGCCGAACCCTCTGGTTCGCCTCAGGGGGAGGTGGGGCCGTCACTGTTGGTATCAGAGTTTAGGCTTCAGATCTCTATAGTGTATCCTAGGCTTGAAGTTTAGGATGCCGGACTGTGGGTTTGGTTTGAAGTATTAGTGATTCTTGCGGGATGTCTTGACTTGATTAGTACAAGAGGGAATGTCGAGGACGACATTCTTTTAAGGAGGGGAGATTGTGACGCCCCGAAAAGCATACGAGTGAGAACCCGGAAATTTTCTACTTTTCTAGGGTTTATTTTTGAAACGCCCGCCTTTTCTACATTTCCTTGATTAGAAAAATTCCCCAGATAAAGTTTATGAGCAAAAATAGTTTTAAAATGATTTTTCTAGTATCGGTTAGTTTTTGAGAAATTAAAAGCGTATTTTGGACGTGGGACCCGCAAGTGCGGTAAATGCATTATATTTTTGACAACTTGTTGGAATTTTGTATTAAGTGATATTATTTTACAATGTGTTAAGATATTTGTGTAAGAGAGACAAAAAGTTAGGCAAGCAATTAATGAAGAGGACATGTGTCACTTGAGGATTTATTCTTACCTTTTTGACCTTTTGACCACTATTCATGCCTTTACCATTTAAACCAAAATTGACCCAAAATTCTTCTTATTTTGAAGCTCTTGGCCGAATTTCTTGCTAGGAACAAAGGAAAGAAAACTCTCTCAATTTTCAAGCTCCAATCTTGCCCAATCTTTCAATTCAACCGTTTAATCTTCAAATTTTTCCATAGAACTTCTTAGTTTGGTGATATTGAGGTTGGTTGTGGAGTTGTTTGGAAGAAATTGGTGCTAAGTTGCTTACTTTCTTGAGCTTGCAAGGTGAGTAACTAGGGAATTCTTCCTTTGATCTTGATAATGTTCAATTAGTGATTGGTGGTGGTTGAATAAGTGATTTTATGGATGATTTCATGATTTTGGTTGAAATTAGTGAAGTTTTATATTTAATTAGGATTTTTCTGTTCTCATATGATTGTTATTATGTGGTTATGTATGATGATTGGAAATGATAGTTGAGGAAGCTAGGAGGTGGAAAAAGTGATTAATTGCAAGAAAATTCTGTTTTGGAAGAAATCTGGAAAATTAGGGTTCTTGGTTCTTCATTCTGTCCGAAATTTTTGGTCCTAGATAGAGGCCGAATTGGCCTTGGCTCAAAACATGAAAGTTGTAGCTATTGATGTTTTAAGGGTGCCTGTAAAATTTCAGGTCAATTGGAGTAGTGTAGAATGAGATAAGCCGAAATTACTATTGCTGTTCTGGGTTCATCAGGATGGCCGAACTGCGCCTGTAATCGGCTGTTTTGACTGGAATTTCTTTGGATTTGGTTGTTGAGGTCTTCTGATGAAATGTAGATTGATGTCCTAGCTACCATATGCCTTTGGAATTTCTGCATTTGGACCTGTTTAGACTGAGTTGTACTGATTACAGCATAGTGTAATTTGTAAACCTGCAATTACGGTTCTGGTTTGTTATTTGGCATATTTGACTTAGTTGTGCTGGGATTTGGACTGAGTGACCTTCTATATTGTTGTAGCCCTGGTTCTTAGCTTCGAAACGGTGGGTCTTGGACCTCCATCCGATACTCGTAGTACCTTTGGTGCCATTACCGCAAAAGGACGTCAAAACTATTTTTCTGGTTTTGCGTTTAACTTTCATTTCCGGACTTTTCCCTAGCTTGACTGGTACTACTTGGAGCTTGCTGAATGGCTATTGGATGAACTTGTTGTTGTTGTGTGTGTACCTTTGGGATGGAATGAGGAAATAATGAAGCCATGATAGCTGGAAAAGTAAGCAAATTCAGGGGAAGTGCTGTCCGAACTTTGAAAGGACTTGATTGCATTGAGTGTATGATGGATGATTGCTGAGCCATTGAGGTGAGTGACCTCAAACTGTTTCCAAATTTACTTTTGAACCGCTTTACTGCATTATCTACTTTTGAACTGTTTTCAAAGTTAATTTTGGAACTGTTTTCTTACATATCATGCGTGCTTGCATATCAGTGTCTTGTTATTATCGATTTTGCTTTCAATGATTGTTAAAACGAGTTTTCTAGGCGAGTGTGTACTTTATCGCACTCGACCTAAATAAATATGAAATTTTCAATGATTAATGATTAAATGCTACTTGCGCATGAATGTAAGCCTTTTGGGCTGAACTGGCCATTGCCCCTTGTTACCGGTCGTCTCGAGCCAGAAGCGGACTCGGTTGGGCGACTAGGAACTTGGGTGAACGTTTCGGTATACTCGAGTATTACCTTGTAGGTTGGTGGAGCCTGGCCAAAAGCCAGGGACGGGGTGAATGAATGCACGAATGAAACCAAAATGCAATGAAATGACAGGAGAACGAACGTATCCTTTTCATGAATGTTACTATCGCTTTCCATTGTAAATGTTTCTTGAATTATTGATACTCCATATTGAAATGACATTATTGAAATGAACGATTGTGAAACTGATTTGATAACTGATTTTACTGGTTACTCGCTGAGCTTCTAGCTCACCCCAAAATGTTTTATTCCCCTCCACAGGGCTCAAGGCGAAGGAAGGGCTTGTAGTGTTTATTCATGGATTATCTCATGTATGGATTGAACTTAGAATTCCTTTTGTGTAATCGTTCATATTGGGATTGTATTGAACGTTTAGAATTGATTGGATGTGTAATAGTCTAGTTTTGGACTTCCTCCTGTAGAATAGTTGGTATCAAGGATCAGAGGGGCGCAGTGGAAGCGTGGACGCTTCGCTTTTGATATGTAAAGTTTGGGAACCTTTGATGTATATTTGATATAAATATCTTGAAATTCCATTGAGGATTGTAGTGAACGACTGAGTCCCGACGAGAGCTGGGCAGGCGGCCCGCCGAACCCTCTGGTTCGCCTCAGGGGGAGGTGGGGCCGTCACTGTTGGTATCAGAGTTTAGGCTTCAGATCTCTATAGTGTATCCTAGGCTTGAAGTTTAGGATGCCGGACTGTGGGTTTGGTTTGAAGTATTAGTGATTCTTGCGGGATGTCTTGACTTGATTAGTACAAGAGGGAATGTCGAGGACGACATTCTTTTAAGGAGGGGAGATTGTGACGCCCCGAAAAGCATACGAGTGAGAACCCGGAAATTTTCTACTTTTCTAGGGTTTATTTTTGAAACGCCCGCCTTTTCTACATTTCCTTGATTAGAAAAATTCCCCAGATAAAGTTTATGAGCAAAAATAGTTTTAAAATGATTTTTCTAGTATCGGTTAGTTTTTGAGAAATTAAAAGCGTATTTTGGACGTGGGACCCGCAAGTGCGGTAAATGCATTATATTTTTGACAACTTGTTGGAATTTTGTATTAAGTGATATTATTTTACAATGTGTTAAGATATTTGTGTAAGAGAGACAAAAAGTTAGGCAAGCAATTAATGAAGAGGACATGTGTCACTTGAGGATTTATTCTTACCTTTTTGACCTTTTGACCACTATTCATGCCTTTACCATTTAAACCAAAATTGACCCAAAATTCTTCTTATTTTGAAGCTCTTGGCCGAATTTCTTGCTAGGAACAAAGGAAAGAAAACTCTCTCAATTTTCAAGCTCCAATCTTGCCCAATCTTTCAATTCAACCGTTTAATCTTCAAATTTTTCCATAGAACTTCTTAGTTTGGTGATATTGAGGTTGGTTGTGGAGTTGTTTGGAAGAAATTGGTGCTAAGTTGCTTACTTTCTTGAGCTTGCAAGGTGAGTAACTAGGGAATTCTTCCTTTGATCTTGATAATGTTCAATTAGTGATTGGTGGTGGTTGAATAAGTGATTTTATGGATGATTTCATGATTTTGGTTGAAATTAGTGAAGTTTTATATTTAATTAGGATTTTTCTGTTCTCATATGATTGTTATTATGTGGTTATGTATGATGATTGGAAATGATAGTTGAGGAAGCTAGGAGGTGGAAAAAGTGATTAATTGCAAGAAAATTCTGTTTTGGAAGAAATCTGGAAAATTAGGGTTCTTGGTTCTTCATTCTGTCCGAAATTTTTGGTCCTAGATAGAGGCCGAATTGGCCTTGGCTCAAAACATGAAAGTTGTAGCTATTGATGTTTTAAGGGTGCCTGTAAAATTTCAGGTCAATTGGAGTAGTGTAGAATGAGATAAGCCGAAATTACTATTGCTGTTCTGGGTTCATCAGGATGGCCGAACTGCGCCTGTAATCGGCTGTTTTGACTGGAATTTCTTTGGATTTGGTTGTTGAGGTCTTCTGATGAAATGTAGATTGATGTCCTAGCTACCATATGCCTTTGGAATTTCTGCATTTGGACCTGTTTAGACTGAGTTGTACTGATTACAGCATAGTGTAATTTGTAAACCTGCAATTACGGTTCTGGTTTGTTATTTGGCATATTTGACTTAGTTGTGCTGGGATTTGGACTGAGTGACCTTCTATATTGTTGTAGCCCTGGTTCTTAGCTTCGAAACGGTGGGTCTTGGACCTCCATCCGATACTCGTAGTACCTTTGGTGCCATTACCGCAAAAGGACGTCAAAACTATTTTTCTGGTTTTGCGTTTAACTTTCATTTCCGGACTTTTCCCTAGCTTGACTGGTACTACTTGGAGCTTGCTGAATGGCTATTGGATGAACTTGTTGTTGTTGTGTGTGTACCTTTGGGATGGAATGAGGAAATAATGAAGCCATGATGGCTGGAAAAGTAAGCAAATTCAGGGGAAGTGCTGTCCGAACTTTGAAAGGACTTGATTGCATTGAGTGTATGATGGATGATTGCTGAGCCATTGAGGTGAGTGACCTCAAACTGTTTCCAAATTTACTTTTGAACCGCTTTACTGCATTATCTACTTTTGAACTGTTTTCAAAGTTAATTTTGGAACTGTTTTCTTACATATCATACATACCAGCATTTTATGCTGCCACTAGCCGTTGGGTCAGTCCCACTAGTGCGCATTTCTTTTACACTGCCACTAGCCGTTGGGTCAGTCCCACTAGTGAGCATTTCTTTTACACTGCCACTAGCCGTTGGGTCAGTCCCACTAGTGCACATTTTTTTTACTCTGCCGCTAGTCGTTGGGTCAGTCTCACTAGTGAGCATTTCATTTTGCAATGCCACTAGCCGCTGGGTCAGTCCCACTAGTGAGCATTTCATTTACACTGCCACTAGCCGTTGGGTTAGTCCCACTAGTGAGCATTTCTTTTACTCTGCCACTAGCCGTTGGGTCAGTCCCACTAGTGCGCATTTCTCTTATTCTGCCACTAGCCGTTGGGTCAGTCCCACTAGTAAGCATTTCTTTTACATCGCCACTAGCCGTTGGGTCAGTCCCACTAGTGCGCATTTCTCTTATTCTGCCACTAGCCGTTGGGTCAGTCCCACTAGTGAGCATTTCTTTTGCATCGCCACTAGCCGTTGGGTCAATCCCACTAGTGAGCATTTCTTTTGCATCGCCACTAGCCGTTGAGTCAGTCCCACTAGTGCGCATTTCTCTTATTCTGCCACTAGCCGTTGGGTCAGTCCCACTAGTGAGCATTTCTTTTGCATCGCCACTAGCCGTTGGGTCAGTCCCACTAGTGCGCATCTCTTTTTATCGCCACTGAACATGGGTCAGTCCTACCAGTGAGCATTTCATTTTCATTGCCGCTAAACATGGGTCAGTCCCACTAGCGTGCATTTCATTTACATTGCCACTAAACATGGGTCAGTCCCACTAGTGTGCATTTCATTTGCATTGCCACTGAACATGGGTCAGTTCCACCAGTGAGCATTTCATTTTCATTGCCGCTAAACATGGGTCAGTCCCACGAGCGTGCATTTTATTTTCATTGCCACTAAACATGGGTCAGTCCCACTAGTGTGTATTTCATGTTTCATTGCCACTGAACATGGGTCAGTCCCACCACTGAGCATTTCATTTTCAATGCCGCTAAACATGGGTCAGTCCCACTAGCGTGCGTTTTATTTTATACCGCCACTGAACATGGGTCAGTCCCACCAGTGAGCTTTTCATTTCCACTGCCGCTGAACATGGGTTAGTCCCACCAGTGAGCATTTTATTTCATTGCCGCTAAACATGGGTCAGTCCCACTAGCGCGCATTTTATATCGCCACTAAACATGGATCAGTCCCACTAGTGAGCATTTCATTTACATCGACACTAAACATGAGTGAATCTGATTTTAAATTTCATGTTGGGGTCAGTCCCGATTTTAAATTTCATGTTGGGGTCAATCCCGATTTTAAATTTATGTTGGGGTCAGTCCCCTTCGGGTCAGTCCCGATTTTAAATTTCTGCCTCGGGTCAGTCCCGATTTTAATCTTCTGTTGCGGGTCAGTCCTGATTTACATTTCCTGTCTCGGGTCAGTCCCAATTTAAATCCCTTTGTTCGGGCCAGTCCCATGTTTAAAATTCCTTGTTTAGGTCGGTCCTCCGAGTAGTGTACAGCCGAATAACACAGGTACGTATTTGGTGTCTACTTTTTTGTCTCAAGTTTTTCCAAATCTCAGACAAAGAGGGGCAAACTGTAGACACCAAATTTTTAAGGTATTTTTTGTTTACTGGTTTTTTTTATTTTTGATTAATTTCATTTACTTTTAATCTTTTATTTTTAAGTCATTTTATCTTTTAATTAAACTTTAATCATTTAATCATTTTATTTTGCTTGTTTCGATTCTAGGTTTTTATTTTATTTAATTTTTTATTTTTGATTCGTGTCTCTTGTCTTACTTTAATTGAATTAAAAGTTTTTTTGCACTAAAAAGAAACAAAAAGAAAAAAGGAAAAGTCAATCAAAGGGACAAGAATAAGACACATAAGCTTATTTTGGGGATTGAAATCTTGGCCTTTCATATTAGGTTTAGTTTTTGGGGTGCCTTTAAAGATGAAAGGAGCCGCAAGCCAAAAGGGGGGGAACAATTAGACAGGGGAGCTTCAGTCTGAGGCTGGAAAAAAAAAAGGAAAGGGAACAGAAAAAACAGAGGCGGCGATCTGAAGGAAAAGGAGGAGACAACAAAACAGATGGGGTTTTAGGGCTGGAAGAAAGGAAGAGAGCCGGCTGAGGGGAGCTAAGTGAGAAAAGACTACGGACGGCTGAAGAAAATTCAACGGGGCGAGCAAAAGAAAAGAAACAGAGGAGGCCGAGAGAGGTTTCAGCTAAAAATAGAGCGAGGGGGCTGAGGGCAACAACAGAGAGTGATAGAAAGGGGGAGGCGGCTGAGCTTGGAAAAAACGAGAACTGGAGAGTAAAAAGGGCCGGCAAGAAAGGGCGAGAGGAGGAAAGGAACCGAGGGATTGCCGCAAGTGAGAAAGAAAAGGGAAAAACCAAGCGACGAAGAAGGCTAGGAAATCTGGGAGAAAAAGCTTCGGGAGTTGGGCTAGAGGAAAGGTAAAACCAGAAACGAGGGTTTCTGGAGCTGAAGGAAGAAAAGCAAAGAAACCGAGAAAGAAAGGCGAGAAAGTCGTGGGCTGAGGAAAATAAAGCCACGGGCGGCTAAGAGGAAAACGAAAGAGCTTGGGGGAAGTGAAGAAACCTGGGTAAGATCATAGAGGAATCAGAAAAGAAAGAAACAGGAGGAGACCCAGGGAGCTTTGTCTGGGGGCTTGAAAAAAAAAACAGAAGAAAAGAAAGAAACAGAGAGCTGAGAGAGCTTGAGGCAAAACAAGAGGAAGAGGGCCGGAAAGTAAACTAAGAGGAAGGGAAACCAGAGAGGAAATTTTCTGAAGGAAGAAGAAACGAGAAGAAGAGTCGGCCCTGTTTCTTTTGCCTTTCTTTCTGTCGCGCATCGCCGGCCATCCCAAAATCTCCTCTCTCCTCACGCCATCTGCCCAAGCTACCACCAGTCCACATCCGCTGCTGCTCGCTCCCTCCGTCGACCACCACCAGCACCGCCACCGTCCAGCTTCGATTCAACTTCAGAAACCGAGAGCCCTGTAAGTTTTCTCTTAAAATTTCAGTTCTTCTTAAGTTTCTGAAATGGGTTTGCCGTGACATTTTTTTAGTGCAAATCTCCTGTTAATTAGCCTAAATTTTTGAATACATATGCTTGTGGGCTGATTGGACTGAATTTCCTTGGGTTGCTGACAATTTTGGGGTTGATTATAACCCCATTTGAGCCGAAAATTGATGATGTTTTAATGCCCATTTGGCGTTGGATGAAATGTCTGATTGAAAGTTCTAATTAAAAGATAACTTGCCTACATCTTGCGTAAAAGGAAAATGACATGGTCAGCAATGGTAGAAGGTAGAGTTTTATTTTTTGAGGGTTTCTTGCGTGCTTATTTTGGTGTCATTTCTGTTTTCTTTGTCTTGTCCTTCCCTATGTATCAAGCTGCTGTTATGAGAGGGAATAGCTAGAGTTGAGACTGAATTGTCGATATTGCTCTGATTGAAAAGAAAGCTGAACTGATAATATTAATTGATGTTAGCTTATTTGATGCGCTTTTCATTGAGATGTTTTTCATCATGTCCAGCCATCTGTTTGGGTTTTGCCGCATGTTTCATTACCTAATGTTTGTATTTGGGAGAAAAACTTGATGTTTGATGTTCGGGTTGAGATTGGCATAAGAATTTGCCGCTTTGGGTTGCTGAAGCTCTGTGTTTGCTTGAAGTTAATGTTTAGCTTGCTGTTCATGGTTTTGGATAGTTCGTGCCTTATATGTTTGAATAGGACTGAAATCTTTTGATATTTTGAACAATTTTTGAGTTTGATCAACTTCAATTCAAGCAAAAATCTGATGAAATTCTAATGCCCTCAACCTGTTTGTTAAAATGACCGAACGATGTTTGGCTTGTATTGATATGCGAGGAAGACGAACTGGGTCGGGGAAATATTTATGAATTTTCAATTTGACCCCTGGACTTTACTTTTCTTTAATTTCGCCCCCAAACTGCTATAATTCACTCAATTGGGTCCCTGCTTTTGTTACATTTGAACCCCTCAAGCTGCCCTTTGTTCTGTCTTGGCCCAGAGAACTAGATAATTTAACCAATTTTGTCCCTTTAAATGTTTTCTTCTTTGATACGAGTTAATGTGATTCTTGGATAGATTATTTCTGGGATTAAGAGCATAATTAGTCCTTAATAATTTTAGTTATCTTGTTTATTTTGTTGGATTTAGTATTATGGGTTTAGGTTTTGGGTAATGATATTTGTTTGGGTTTGTAAAGGTGGATCTGATTTATTTTGATTGGGTTTCTAGTTTGGGTTTAAGAGAGTGGGTTTAGCTTATATACTTGGGTTTCTAGTTTAGGCTTAGGAGGATAAAATCCAACACTTTTGGGTTGGGTTTTAGGATTGGGCCTTGACTAATTTGGTTGGGTTCTGATTGGTAAAAAGTGAATTGACCCACTTCATTCTCTTGGACTTCCGATCGGGCCAAGTGGTCTTGGCCCAAAAAGAGGAGTCATAAAATGGCCCAATGGCCTGTTTGATTAAGAATCTGGTAATTGAATTTGCGAATCAGTCCCTGGATTTTCCCTTAACTATATTGTGGCCCTAGAGATTTTCATTTTCTTTCAATTGGGTCCTTAATTTAATTGCAAATAGGTCCTTGAACTTTATTTTTCTTTGATTGCGACCCCAGATTTTTGTGATGATTATAATTTGACCCCAAAGCTTTGTTAATTTTTGTAATCAAGTCCTTCATTGTTTTAATTTCTTGAATGTAGGTTGTTTATATGATTTAATTGATTCAATTTCATGATTCATTTTTATCTTTATGATTGTTTTGTTAATTAAAGTGGTGCCTTGACCTTTTCTTTGTATTTTGGAGGGCAAATAAGTGATTTCATTTCACTAGGGTCCCGACCCAAGGGAGGTACACTCTATCCCTTATTTCCACTTTATTTGACCCTATGTGCATTATATGACTTTATGTGCTTAATTGCATACCTTTTAAGTGTTTTCATTTTATTTATTTATTCGCTTTATTTGTTTTAGTTTAGTATATTTATTTTATTTTTTGAAAGGCATTTGAATGCCACAATTGTAATAGTTAGGCTATTATATCATTTCATTTAATTCCTCCCCCTTAGATTGTAGTAGGCTTCCCCCCCCGAATGTAATAGTTAGGGTTTTATTTTTTTTACTTGCCTTATGTGTTGCATGCCTATGTGCTATGTGTTACCGCTTTCTTAGGTTTTGGCATCTAGATATGCATGCTTATGTGTTATGTGAATTACGTGCTCACATGTCTACTTGCTTTAATTATGCACATTACTTATATATGTGTATGATGGATGTAAATGCACGAAACCGTGGCTAGTCCAACGCTAGTCATGGTCTTCCCCTCAAGCTCTTACAAGTCCAATGCTTGTGAGAGAGCGCTAGTGAAGGACTAGTCCAATGCTAGATCCAATAGGACCGTCCCTCGCTAGTACATTCGCATGCCTTCATCTCATGCATATCTTCACTTTCTAGGGCCTTTTTCACCATGTCGCATGACACTTCCCTTATATATGTATACCCCTTCCTCAATATTTTCCCTTATATGTATATTACTTGCCCATTTTGCATGCAAACATGACATTAGACTTGCATTTCATATAACCATTAGAACTAGGTTAGTTCATTTGCTTGATTAGATTAGGAAATTGCCCCTTGGATGTGGGATATGGACGAGTTTGGCTTTTCTAGCCTTAGTACGCTCGTATTCCCTCTATTAAAGGGAAAATTGAGTCACGAACATTAGTCCCCCGTACCCGACATAATGCATTCCTTTGAGACATGTATATTTTTAAATTATTTTATCCTTTTCTTCTTCTTAGAGTCTCATATTTTT
Organism: Coffea arabica; assembly: GCF_036785885.1. NCBI lineage: Eukaryota > Viridiplantae > Streptophyta > Magnoliopsida > Gentianales > Rubiaceae > Coffea > Coffea arabica. The sequence goes on along the minus strand of NC_092318.1, from coordinate 15,833,648 downwards.
GCATAATTCGTGGCTTCTTTAAAGAGTCATTATTGGGTCTCACAATTAATGTGATTGGCACTAATTGAACTTTGAAGAGAAATTTTGTCCCCCGATACCCTCCTAGGTCTAGGGTTGCATTCATATAGTACGTCCAAATGTGATAAATGCTTTGGTTAAAACAAGAAAATCCTTGACTAAATCACGCAACTAGCCTTGGCTAGGTCGAAGGGGTGCCTTGGATTTTTATCCTTGCCTTCCCCTTCGTCAAATGTGACTCCCGAACCTTTTTCGTTGGTTTACGTAAACTAGGAGTCGTTTAAAAGGGGTTTTTCTTACTTTATTTTTCTTTAAAAAAATTCATTTTAGGTGACTTGGTACACCTTAACTCTATACCAAGTGGCGACTCCGATTTTTATTCAAAAACCCTTTTTAAACTATATTTTGGGTCAAATCGTCGCATTTTTAAGTCCCATTTAGACCCGTGCTCTTTATTCATTTTTCAAATCAAAAATTCACTTTTTTAAACCATTTATTTAATTTTCTTGTAAAAAATGGGGCGCGACAGGTACGAATGCAGTTAATTTTCTTGGTGGAGGACTGTTTTCATATGAAACTAGTTAATTAAACATCAAAATGCTATATTATGGCCTAGGTTTATAATTTTAGGATTTAGGATCCTTGAACTTGTTCTTAAAACTTAATAATTGACTAAATCCTTATTTTTGATATAGACATCTACTTTTGTGAAATTAGATATGAGAAGGGGAAAACTTAGTTCTTAAAACTTATAGTAAGGAAATAAACAATAAGTGTTCATATCGATTCTAGGAGCTGAGTTTTAGCTATAGACGCAACCCTACCCCGAGGCGTGAACTTCAATTACTTAAAGCTTGGTGAGTGTTGTATATTTGTTTATAATGATTGAATACATGATGAACAATAAATGTTATATGCTTAGTTGACTAATACTTGTTGGATTATTGATGTTTGAATTGTTTGAGTGAAATTTGATAATTGCTACTATTTTATTGAAAGGCGACCGCATTCTTTATTGCACTCAATCTAAGTGAATTTTGAAAATGATAAATGCCTAATTGTTATTGAAATTATGCATGAATGTAAGTTGAGTATGTACTTTATTACATAGGCTGAACTGGACCCCAAACCCCACTGTTGGACAGTCTATTCGAGCCGGTAACAAGGTTGGTCGAGTTTGCTGGAAGACCTTGGGCACATAAGAAACGATAAGATAAAGAGAAAACTAAAAAACTAACGACTTCGTGAGCCGTACTTCGGTCCAAGTTTCAGATGGATACGTCCAGTTTTGATGTATATATTTTGAGTGGAATGAAAAGTTTGTGCTGCTAATTATTTTGAGCCATCTAATTTGGAATTTTTTTTGGGTAAAATATTTGGATTTGTTGTTACACTAGTGATGGAGTTAGAATTTTTTTAGTGGGTGACTTTTTCACTTATTATTGTAAAATCTTTTATGCTCAAATGAAAGTTCCAAATGCACATTTGTATGTTTTGCACTATGTAATTATCACTGTAAACGTATAATTTCAGTTTTACAATTTATAAGTTAAAAAATTTTGCATCGATTTTAGTTACGGAATCAACTATTATAAGGATAGGAGCAAAACAACAATAAATACAAGATTATTGAATATACACACCAGAACCTCAAATTTTCCAAGATATTGAACATTTTTTGTGATCATTTAATTAGATTTAATTTTGAGATAACACTACTGATCAATAGGATAATAAACGAAAATTGAGAATTTACCTTAAAATTCTAGGTGTGCAAGACGAGTAAGTTACAACATAATAGATATATAATTAACATATTTTTTCTAATGGCAAACCCCGTACACAGGTGAGGGATGCCAGTCCTTTATTTTATTCATGCAAATAAATATTCATGCAAATAAATAAAAAAGTACAAGAATTTTTGGGGGGGCCAAACATGACCTCAAATAATAAAATGAAGATTAATAATTGCAAATTTTTAATTAAATGTGACTTGTTGTGCAATAAAAACATGACATTATTGATTAGTTAACAATTAATTAGGAAAGATTGGTAATTAAATATGATTTGTTAGTCAACCAAAAAAAGAGCTCAAATTTTTGCTAATATGTTTTGTTAGGCCAAAAATGTGATTATTGGGCAACCAATGAAACAACAGAAGAGGCCAAATTCTCTCACAACCATACATGCAATTAGAGAACTGCCACTTCTTAGTCAATCAAAATTTGCCACATCATCAATCTCATTTGCAATTGGAGGACTATCACCGATTAGTCAATCACAACTAAGCACATCATTCGGACGATTGCATTCATGCTTTTACTATATATGCTAATGACATTATTAATGAGTTACCGATTAATAGTGAAAGATTGGTACTTAAATGTGATTTGTTGGGCAACACAAAAAAAGAGCCCAAATTTTTTGGTAATGGGTTTTGTTAGGTCAAAAATGTGATTTATTGGGCAACCAAAAAAAAACAGAAAAAGCCAAATTTTCCCACAATCTTACATGCCTCGATATCTTGAGCATATGAGATGTAGCTGTAAATGGATAACTGCAAGTTTTGTTTTATTTGTGCAAAACTTGAAAATTCTCTATACAATTTTTGATGGAGAAAATCCATCTTGCTAAAACATATTATTCGATTTCATCCACTACAGAATCAAAAGTGGAGGCTGTAAGGCAAAAGCTAGTTCTATCATGACCTTTACCTATATATTTGTATTTATTTGACTATTTTGATCGTCGGATATATTTCAACATTCATATGGCAGTCAAATTTAGCTAATTGATATAGATTATATTTGACTACACAGTCTACACATCTATTGTCCAAACAACAGCTCTAACTATTACTTGCACCCTATTGTCTCTCCATCTGTATTGAGGATATGCATCTATTGTTTGAATGGTCTCTTCACAAAAGTCTTTTAGATAATTATTTCCATAAACAACATTCTTTGTCAAGCAAGTATCTGAGGGATTAGCAGGACCACAAGAGCCATGAAGCATGTGTTTAACTATCATCTCATATAGATGATGATGAATTCTTTATTTGGAATTTCTGTAGAAACAATTTTATCATATTCTTCAGGACTATACAATTTATATTTAGACATTAATATTAAAACAATGAGCATGTGACATTCTTCATTTTTGATAGTCAATTACATACGTATAAGCAGGTATCTCACCAAAAATGCACTTTTTAAATAATTGATCTTTTAACAATTCTAAGTTCGAGTGTAATACTCTAGCGAGCAAAGCTAGTCTATTTTGTACTTCTCTTCTATCAATTAGATCATCTATGATCTCTGGCCAATTAGGATTGCATATTATAGTTAGAAAGATATCTAGTTTCCCAAATATTTGGACCAAAGTCATTGCGTCCATATATTTGTATCTCATATTCCTTGGTCCTCAATGAAGGATGGTGGTAATATGATTTACCGACCAAATTTTGATGCTTGTGCTTCACCTGCAGCCACAACATCAATGATTCCTTGCAAAAATTTCTTTTAGATTTCCTCTTGTTGATTCCTAAAGAAGTCAAGTCTTTGACTTTCTAGTTTAACATATTGATCTACCACATATTATTGTAGTAACCAAGCAAAATGAAACAGGAATGATTCATCATTATCCCTTATTTGGAGTTTATAAGTATATTACTCTCGAAGGGAAACAAAATACGGATCCTCTTGAAGGCTGTTGATTACTATGTCAGGTGGGTAAAAAATTCTTTATTAGTTATTATATATATGAAATTTTATACTAAACATTGCTAATTAATGAATTAGTATTTTACTTACCAGCATCTTCATTGTGAAGTAGTTCATCTACATTAGAGACATTCATTGGATGAATAGATTCAACTGCAATTTTGTTTTCTTTTGTTTTTTAGTTTGTACTCTTATTCCCTTTTTGGGAATACCTTGTACCATCCAAGATCACCAAAAGGAAATATTAGTGGGTACTGAAGCGGATCATAACATCCATAATAATATTGAATATTCTTTGAACTACCACTATGAGTATGTACTCTAATGTCTCGCTTTCCAGTCTCACCAATCTCTTCACCTTTCACCCACAAAGCCGCTACTTGTGAGTTTGTAGGCTTATTGTAGACCCTTTGATCAAGGGAAGGAAGGCTCTTCAAGACAATGTGATAATTATCAAGATTAGGCACCCCACTTAAAACTCGAAAAAAATCTAGCATATGGATTGCTTTACAATATGCACATGAGTTTTCTAATTAATGGCTCTGACAATCTAGGGCAAGATGCTAATCGATTGGCCAACTCAATCTTAGGATCATCGAAATATAATGGAAGGTTTTCACCATGACTGTTAACTAGATTCAACTCATTCAAAAAGTGGTAAACTTGCCCCTAAACTCTAAATGTATAGACTCCCATATTTCTTCTACATAATTTCTTGTCAAATTTAATGCCAAACAAAGTGAAGCCAAAATGGTTATTGTAGGCTCTTATCATAGCTTCTAAACATGAAGTTAAAAGCTCTTTTAGAATATCAGGGAGATTATTTTGAGAGAGGACTACTTCACCATTAGAACAATAAAAATTTGCCATCTTAGAACAGAATTTCTATGCTCTGCAATGCTCACATTGCAGCTACAATGGTAATCTATCAAGACAATCAGCTATAAAGTTTAATAAATCTCTTTCAATTGGACACAGTATACCTATAATATAATTTATATACAGTGATTAGTATTGATGGAATGTTACAAATTGACCTACATTAGAAATTAAGAAGAATTCAACATGAAGTTGAATGCTTGTTATTGCAGGACTGTTTAGATGTTTGACCGTAAGATTGTTGAGTAGGATAATTGACAATATCTATTTGACATTTATAGTATCAATAATCATATGGATTAACAAAAAGTGGTCTCAAAATGTTTTGAAAACACTCATAATATGATACAATTTAGATAGTAATGGTAATAATAAACTTGAAAACTTAATTAAGGTGTCATCAGAAATCAATGAAGAAGAAATATATATGTATATTTTGATTGCAAACAAATATAAGAAATATAATATAGTATTATAGTAGCAAAGTGGAAACTTGTCGAAATAGTGGGACATTTTAAACATATCCAATCCAAAATAAAAGAGAGTTACAAGAAAATCACATATTATTAAGTTCGTAATATTTTTAATTTTGCTTGTGCAAAAAAAATGTATGGAAGAAAGTAAAAATACATGTATTTTCTATACAGTACTAATTACCGATTTGAACCAGCTATTGCCGATCAGATTCCAATGTAGGCTTGACAAAAGCAGTATGACTGCCAGTCATTTTCACTGGAATGTTGCATTTGAGATGTAAAATGTTTACCCAATTTCTTAGATTTCCACCTTAGATATGCTCGTTTTCTATAATTCATCTTCTCCAAGTGTTTATGTTTAGCATTATATGAAGAAGGATGAAAAGCAATTGTAGAAAATGGTATTAAGAGTGCAGATGACTGCGAAGTGGAAACATTGTATGTTCCATTGATATCATGAGGTTCAAGGGCCATTAGATCATTGTTTTGATTGAAAATGTGTTCACAAAAAGGCCTTGTGTTGGAGATTAATGTAAGGTGAGCATGATCCAATTGAGGGAGTGTCCTCAAATGAGAACTATGTGTTCTAGGGACAAATGTAAGATTGATGGAGAGTAGTGAATGCTAAAAATTGGTCTTAATCATTCCAAGGTAGCTTTCATGATTTTCCATAATCATACTACCAATTTTTTCTCTTAGAGTAGGCAATGAGTCTACTTAGATCATTATTATTTCTGGAAACCTGATTATCTATACATGCATTTTTAGTGTGAATATTCATTAGATTAATAGAATGTGTGTTATCATTTTTTGTCTCTTAAGTATTTTTCCTGAGGAACATCTAGTGGAGGATCCAAAGAAAGACCGTGAAATGGTATTGCTGACATAGGCGAATGAGAAGCAGAAACAGTGTGTTGTTCTCTGATATCATGAAGATTGAAGCAATTTGATTGTCACTTTAATTCAAAATCTCCTAACAAGAAGGCTTCTATTGGAGGTTAATGTAAGCCCACCATGGTTCAATTGAGGAAAGGTCCTCAGATGAGAGCCATGTGATCCAAGAATAGATGTAAGATTGACAAAGGATGAGTGCTCAAGAATGGACTCAATTCCACTAATATAGGTTTCATGATTCTCCATAATCATGCTACCATTTAGCTCTATGACAGAATGGATCGTGAGCCTACATAGATAAGTATTATTTCATGAGGTATCAATTTGTGCACATCCAATATTAAACTGGATGTTCATTCTATTAGCAAAATGAGCTTTAGCGAGCACCATGTTTGCTAATAGCTCTTTATAATGTAACATTTTATGAGAGCTATTTGATCCGCTTTTTAATGAAGCTTGATAATTGCAACCTTCATCAAACAACTCATCTACTAAACTAAAGTGTTTTTGTGTTCATTTTTCTTTTCATACTAATCGAACTGAGAGTAAACACCTATAACTAATAATAGATAATCCAAAGGATAAACCTAAGCTATATACGGGAAGTCCATACTACTAAAAGAAGCAACTGAGGGAGGAATATACCACAAACTAATTATTTAAAGCTATCATATCCAACTGATCAAAATGGTTGGATACTAAAAGCCAACATATAAAAAAAAGTCATATAAAACATGAAATCAGTCAATAAATATTACATAAAAGTTAAGCAAGAAAAGGATTTACATTGTCAAAGTCACTAAACACCAAGAATTAATTACTGAAACACACAAACATTGTTTGACAAACAAACACACAAAATAAACAATAGAACTAAAGTGAAAGTAAAAGAAGCAGCAACTGAAAAAGCATGACTAACAAGGAAGTGGAAAACTAGATTTTTCATCACGAACATGTAATCATAGGGAACAGCAATATGGTTATCAAAATATGAGAATGAAACACAAGAAAACTTAGTGAACAAAATCCGCAAATATAGTGAAGGAATAGAAGAAGCTGACCTCTAATGCAAGCAAGTCATTCACTCCTCTTGTGAATCCTAAGTAAAGCCCTAAAAAAGTTCTCAATGGAAGTAAAACCTAGAAGGAAATTATCAATCGGGCCAAAAATATACAAATTATCCAATTGGTCTACTACTAATGGGAAAAAATTAGACTAAAAAAAAAAAGAAGAATAATCAGTCTTACTAGGAAAGAGTGCAGAGAAAAAGATAAAAAGATGGTATAACTTATTTAATGCTATCCCCTTGCAATGAAAAGATGAGACCATAAAACCCCAAAGTAGATTTTATGAGGTGATACACGATTCTCTTTCACTTTGATTTCTAATTTCTCCACGAAAAATAAAAAGAAAAGGCTAAATTCCTATGAAACCTATTGGACATCATAAGTAGAATAGGGGCAAAATCAAATGGAAAAATAATTTTTTTTATGTAAAAATGCTATGGATGGGAGATGAAACAAAGTATGGCTGAGAAAAATTCGATGGCCACCCATAATTTTGGGGGAAATATCATTTATTTGTGAGGGAGCAAAATAAATCTAATATGAGAAAAAGCCCCGCAATTGACTCTTTGAGAGTACAATTATCATGTGGCCAACCAATTTGTGTAAAAAAAAAAAATCAAAGACAAATCGCCGTGATTTGACATCGGAGAAAAAAAACATGGAGTAGTGTTTGCAAGGGCAGCTCAGCTGCTGTCTTTTCTATCTGAGACAACAAAGCAAGAATGGAAACACGCAAAGCAACAGAGAAGGAAATATGGTGGTGAAAAACCGGAAATCACCGCTAGTAGTTAGCTATCATTATGGAAGCCTATTATTTCTAGAAGGGCAAACACATAATTTTAAGTAAAAAGACAAAAATGCCCTAGAATAGATATAAACTATTTAGGCCATAGTGCACTTTATCAGGGTAATATTGGCAAGAAAAAAAAATTTCGCAATTGCCTCTCTCCCACATTCTTCCATGTGGATCAATGTAGAAGAAGAAGCATTGTGTTTTTCTATATAGGTACTAGGAAAACCATGCTGTGCAAGGCACAGCTTGGGCCTATCTAAAATATTGTTTAAAATATATATAATTACATTTTTATTTAGAAAAATAGCAGCAATATAAGAATTAAATATATGGCAAATATAGATTCAACATTGTCGCGCCCCATTTTTCCGCGATGAAAAATAAAGTGTTTATAAAAAGATGTGATTTTTATTTAAAAAATAAGTGAAAAGGACCTAGAATGGGACTTAAAAAAATGCGACAATTTAGGTCCAAAATTTAGTCTAAAAGGGTTTTAAGAAAAAATAGGAGTCGTCACTTGGTATGGAGTTTTAGTGTACCAAGTCACCCAAAAAATAAAGTAAAATAAAATAAAACCCTTTTGACAACTCCAGGTCTTTGAAAACAAGAGAAAGCGAGTTTGCGAGTCGCGTTTGAAGAAAGGGAAGGCAAAGGTTCGATTAATTCAAAGCTAAGGCACCCTTTCAACTTAGTCTAAGCTAGTTGCGAGATTTAGTCAAAATTTTCCTAATCTAACCCTCAATTTTATCACATTTGAATGTTTCCTATATGAATGCAAATCTAAATTTATAAAATATCGAAAGGGACGAAATGTTCATTCAAGGGTTTAATTGAAACCAAGCGTATTAATTACGAAGGCCAAAATAATTCCTTGAAGGATGTCACAAATATATGGATGATGAAATTTAATGAAAAGAAAAGAAAATTAAATTATATACATAGATATAAGTGATCAAATAATAGGGATGCATCATAATGGGTACGGGAAACAAAAACTCGTGACATAATTTTCTTATACAGGGATCGATGGGGTATTTAAACTAAGAAGTTATAATCACCTATTTCCCATGCTCAAAAATAATTCTCCTAATATGAACAAGCAAATGAACTAACTTATTCTACAATTTTCTAAATGAAATGCAATTCTAAATGATTGATTAACACATATAGAGGGTAGGGGTAGAAGATATAATAAGGAATATCATACAAATGAGAAAAGATCTTAAAAATAAAAATATGCATGAAAAGGTAATGAATTATCACACAAATGATTCTAACGCACGAACGATTTAGGGATCTAGCGTTGGACTAGCCCATTTCTAAAAAATCCTTGCTAGCGTTGGACTAGCAAGTAAACGGAGCGAGAAACCACAACTAGCGTTGGACTAGTATGGTGACATCATACATAATAAGACAAGTAGACATAAATTAAAACAAATAAACACATAAGAGCACATAGCATGTAACACATAAGCATAATATCTAGATGCAAAAATCCTAAGGAAAATGGATAAGGCACATAACACACAACCTACCTATTACATCGGGGAGAGCCTAACTACAATTCTAAAAGGGAAAAATATAATAAAATAAATTTAATTATCCTATCTATTACATTTTTTTGGTATTTAAATGCCTCTCAAATAATTATAAAATTAATTAAACAAACATAAGAAAATTTAAATGAACATTTAAATCAAATAAACAAAGCATATAAAAATATAAACACATAGGAACACGTAAGAGCACATAGGAGCACGTAATTGACATTGAAATAATAATAATAATAGAAGTACCTCCCTTTTGAAGCGGTGACTAAATGAAGTCAAATTTCTCTATTTATACTCAAAATGAACAAAAGAATCATGGTACTAATTTAATTGAAAATAATAATGACGAAAAAAAATACTAAATTCACCTTATCATGTCAAAATGTAAAGAAATTTAAGAACATCTAAAATTACAAGTTAAATATACTCAAAAGTAACATAATTAACTATTAAAGAAAAGAAACAATTATAATAAAGAGAGCCAAAATTCATCAGGGACTAAATTGCAAAATTGAAAAACTTTTGGGGCAAAAATATATTTTTTCAAAGTCCAGGGGTCAAAATTAAATGAAAGGTAAAATTCAAGGATCAATGTACAATTAATTTAAGGACCTAGATGAAAGAAACTTAAAATGTTTTGGGCCGCAATGAAACTACTCCAAAAATCAGGGCTAAAGTGCAAATTTCGATTTCTGATTTGGGCAAGAAAAAGGCCACTGGGCCATCATTTTATTTATTTGGCTGAACACTACCTAAGCCCAGCCGAAAGTCCAAGAGAAACACACAGGCCAGGCCGTCTTTTATCACTCAAACCCAACCAAAAAAAATACATGGGCTTTGACCTCCTAGCCCAATCGAAACCCAAAAGAAATAAACCAAAACCCAACCAAAAAAATAAACTCAAACCCATCAGAAAAAAAAAACATTCGCCCGTTCTTTTTTTCTTCTTTTTTTTTTTCTTTCTTTTCCTTTCTTTTTTTTTCTTTCTTCTTCCTTCCCTTCTTCTCTATCGAGGAGTTGAAAGCTCCCTTCTGGCTGGCGGCTATGGTGGCCACCGGTACCGCTGCCGCCACTGGACTGCCGCGGCCGGCAACCTCTCCGGTCACCAAATTTCACCAAAATACACCCTTTCATTCGATTTTTCGCGTAGAATCCGTTTTTGAAGTTAATTTTTACAAAAGATGATCCGAAAGTGGCCAAAATAGCAAAAAGTCAGTCCAATTTTTTATTTTTTAAAACAACATAATCTTCACCAAAAATAATAAAAATTATGCTAAAACCCTCCTTGTAACTTCAACATTACAACTATAGTCTTAGTTGGACAAGAAAACAACATAAAATGGCTAAAATAAATCAAAACAGCCCCCAAATGAAGAAGAATAATGCAATACCTTTAAATCTCAAAACTCCACAAAAAAAAAAATAGATAGCCAAACATTTCCAGGCCTTGGGCTAACTAACGGTCATCTGTTTTGACAACAACATGCACAGTATTCAACTCTTTAATTCGTTTTTCTATTTCGGCAATTTTGCAAACGGTTAATATGCATGCATAAGAAACATTGCCTTTTCATCAGTTTAGTTCATGCCATTTCCCAAATTTCAGTAATACAATAACAACAATAAAAACCAGCAAACAAGAGAAATTAATATACAACAACAACAATAAAACCAACAAAAGCAAAAGAAACTAGACATTGAAACATGGATGTAATATGATAAAAAAAAACTAGAAAATACCTCAATGTAGGTGGTAGTCTCTTGACCAAGATGTTTTGATACAATTTCCAAACCTTGAGCGTATCTTCCTGGCTCCTTTTGATGATTGCTTTGTGTGTAGAGCGAGAGGGAGAAAGAGCCGAAACCAAGGGAGAGTTGGAATTGTTTTTTTTCTTTTAGTTCTCTGATGGAGTGTTTTGGGAGAAGTTGAGAGTGAGAGAGTAGAGAGACCAGAGGGAGATCAGATAAAGTGGAGTCATTTTCTTTCCTTTGCTTGTCTTTTTTTTTTTTCCTGTCTGTGAGACCCGAGAGAGTGAATTAAGGGAGTAGTTTTTTTTTTTTTTGAGCCCCAAAAGTGTCGTTCCTTTTTTGTCAGTCCCCGAGAATAAGGAGGGAACCAAGGGATTTTTGTCAAATGGGTTTAGTTGGTTTTTTTTTTCTTCAAATCATGGCTTCTCTCTCTCTCTCTCTTTTTTTAAAGATAATCTACAAAAATGAGACAAAAATATACTTAAAAAATGCAAGAAAATAAATTGCTCATCAAATAGAAAATATTCAAGAAAACACAAAATTTGACAAAAATTTGGTGTCTACAGCTTGCCCTTCTTTGTCAAAAATTTTAAAGAAATTCAAGACAAAGACGTAGACACCAAATTGCTTACTTGTCTCTTCTAACCATACCTGAGTTAAAATAAAGAAAAGCAACACTTGGCTGAAATTAGTGAACAAAAGATGTAATGAAATTGCAAAACACGTGACTGAACTCATGTAGAGTTGCCTACGTATCCCGCCATGGGAATCAGGTCAAACGTAGTTCAAATACCGGTAAACAACAATAAAACATGTGCATTGACCTTCTGTGATCTTTGCAAAGTCGAAAAATTCCGAACTCTCAGCACTTCTAATACGAAACACAAGATAACTGAGAAAGCACAATTATTAATCAAAACAGTCAAGAAAAGTATATTGTCATAATTAGAAAAAGATGTGTGGAGGGACGCGGTTACGCTCCAACAGAAAATTAAATGTAGTCGTCTAGAAGGGGGGTAGAAGGGTGCGCGGCGGATGCTGAGACCTCACCAACAAAAAATTAAATTTGACACTTTTTTTTTTGAAAAAGATGCGTGGAGGGACGCAATTACGCTCCAACAGGAAATTAAATTTATCCAGAAAGGAGGTAGAAGGGTGTGCGGCGGACGCTGAGACTCACCAACAGAAATTAAATTTGACTCTTTTTTTTTTTTGAAAAGATGTGCTGAGGGACGCAATTACGCTCCAACAGGAAATTAAATTTGTCAAGAAAGGAGGTAGAAAGGTGCGCGGCGGACGCTGAGACCTCACCAACAAGAAATTAAATTTTCAAGAAGGAGAGATAGAAGGGTACGCGGTGGACCCTGAGACTCACCAACAGAAATTAAATTTGACTCTTTTTTTTTTTTGAAAAAGATGCGCGAAGGGACGCAATTACGCTCCAACAGGAAATTAAATTTATCAAGAAAAGAGGTAGAAGGGTGCGCGGCGGACGCTGAAACCTCACCAAGAAGAAATTAAATTTTCAAGAAGGGGAGATAGAAGGGTGCGCGGTGGACGCTGAGACTCACCAACAGAAAATTAAATTTGATCTATCAAGAAGGGAGATAGAAGGGTGCGCGGTGGACGCTGAGACTCACTAACAGAAAATTAAATTTGATCTATCAAGAAGGGAGGTAGAAGGGTGCGCGGTGCGCGGGGATGCGCGGTGGACGCGGTGGATGCTAAGATCTCACCAATAAGAAATTAAATTTGACTCTTTTTTTTTTTGAAAAAGATGCGCGGAGGGACGCAATTACGCTCTAACAAGAAATTAAATTTATCAAGAAAGGAAGTAGAAGGGTGCACGGCGGACGCTGAGACTCACCAACAGAAATTAAATTTGTCAAGAAGGGGGATAGAAGGATGCGCGGTGGATGCTGAGACTCACAAACAGAAAGTTAAATTGGATTTTTTTTTTGATTTGGATTGCTTAATAGGACTGAATCCAAACCCAGATGCTTGTCAAGAGAATGAAAATATGCTCGAAACCCAGATAATGGGTGGGATTAAACTCGAGCTCAAATAACTAGCGGAAAAATTGAAAACACAAGTTCTATGCTATCGAACTGAATGATCAGAATGCATGTTGTTCAAAAGGTAATAAAGCAAGACAAACTTACTTGGTGGACTTACAATTTTTCTTGATTTTTCGAACTTTAAAAGAAAGGGAATAATGATTTTTCTTTCTTCAAAAATGTACAGCAAAACTTGGAGCTCAATCCTTCTGCCATTTGCCCCAGTGTGAATTATGCTCAACTAAATCAGTATAGTGTCACGTAATTTTCCTGCAAACAAGAACAAAGTCAAAGAAACAACTGTGATGAAAATACTGCCACCACCATGTGATCCCTTTGCCTTGAGAACCATGTAAACATGAGTTTCAATATTGACAAATTGCTTCCTTAGGTTCAGTCGGCAACCTCTTCAGAATCTTTGTAACTGTCAAATGTCAATCATCCAGACTTTGTTATCATCGGACCTTCAATTTTCATGACTCTTTTGAAATAAATTATAGAGGATTGTCTTTTGAACAAAACCCAATAAATGAAGAATATAAACAATTGAAAAAGGTATTATGCATCATGCGATAATGTTGATATGAAATAAACAATGATACATAATAAATGAATAAAATAGTAAATAGAATAGTAAAACAAAATTGTTAAATTTATGAACGTGGATCCAAGGATCAAAAGTTGGATACACATTCAGAGGACGGCCTTTGATGAAGAAAAGTGCTCCATCTTACCCCCTTAGATGTCATCCATTTTGGAATTCATTGTCAGCAAAAGAACAACAATATGAAAGAGACCCAAATCAACATAGTCACCGGTTTTCAGACCTCAACATCTTCTTTTTCGTTGCTGATCCTCTTGTATTCCAAAACCCAACCTTAGCGTCCTTTCGGGTTTTCACTAAGGTTACCCCCACCCCTTTTTCTTTTGTTTTCTTTGTCCTTCTTTCATTTTTCTTTTTTTTTTCTTTTTCTTTCTCTCTTTTTCCCTTTTTTTTTTTTTAGAAGGTGCCCTTTCAGGTTTTCATCTAGAGACATAAACAAGACAATTTTAACCCCAATTGTATCAATTCAATCATATTTGATAATGAGTAGCATCAGTGAGACAATCTTCTCTAACATATTTCAGAAAAGTTGTATTTACATCATTTGCTAGCTGACTAAGAAAAATTTTCTCCAAAATACTGCAAAAGATGAAAGTTGACAATTTTGGCTCTTGTGAGTAGGATCGGATAGAGTAGTAAAGGAAAGGTTAAGGGTTGGAAGGTTTGACAGCGGATCATATGATGGGTTTGTAATCATTTGAGATAACATTCTTTCAAAAACTTGCTCCAATCTAGGGTTGGAAAAGATAAAATTTTGCCCCATTTTAATTCTAACCGAACTTCTCTATTTTCTTTTTCCGCTCTTTTTTTCTTTTTTTCTTTCCTTTTTTTTCTTCTCTTTTTTTTTAACAAAATTGCCCCAGTATGGGGTTAGTGGTCTTAAGGGACTGCCAAGTGAAAAAGAAAGGTGATTCTGAAAAGTTGAAAGAAAAAAATTAGGAATAGTATATCAAAATGAAAAGATGAGAGGAAGTATGCCTAAAATCCGTCTTTTACAGTATTATTTAAAGAAAAAATTTTTTAATCAAATGAAAAACTTTTTGCACATGTTTGCATTAATTGGTTGGAAAAAAATTTGACCGTCCATTTCCATAAGGATAAGCGCTCCTCCGAATAGCACTTTCTTAACAATGAATGGTCCTTACCAATTGGGAGCAAACTTCCCTTTAGTCTCATCTTGCATTGGAAGAATCCGTTTCAAGACTTATCTCCGACTTCAAACAGACGGGGCTTAACTTTTTTGTTGTAAGCTCGAGCCATTCGCTACTGATAACATTGTCCATGACAGACGGCATTCAACCTCTTTTCATCAATCAGAGACCACTGCTCATGACGTTCTCTGACCCATTCAGCTTCTTCTATCTGAGCTTCCATCAAATGCGTAAGGAAGGAATTTCAACTTCTGCAGGCAATACTGCTTCCATTCCATACATAAAAGAGTAAGGAGTCGCTCCGGTAGAAGTTCTGATGGTAGTTCTGTACGCCATCAGGGCATAAGGCAGTTTCTCATGCCAATTCCGGTGTGCTTCAGTCATCTTACGAATGATTTTCTTCAAATTCTTATTTGCGACTTCAACGGCTCCATTCATCTGAGGCCTGTAAATGGCAGAATTTCGATGCCTGACTTTGAACTGTTCACATAATCCATCCACCATATCATTATTGAGGTTCTTGGCATTGTCGGTGATCAATGTCTCTGGTACCCCAAAATGACAGATGATGTTATTTCTCAAGAAATTCGACACCACTTTCTTAATCACATGCTTATAGGACACGGTCTCAACCTATTTGGTGAAATAGTCAATCGTCACTAAGATGAATCGATGCCCATTTGAAGCAAGAGGATCAATAGTTCCGATCACATCCATTCCCCAGATCGAACATAGCCATGGAATAGTTATACTATGCAATTCTGTAGGAGGAGCACGTATAACATCACCATGCATCTGACATTTGACACACTTTCTGACAAAATCTATACAGTCATGCTCCATAGTAAGCCAAAAATACCCTGATCTCATGATCTTCTTGGCCAGAAGATGCCCATTCATGTGTGACCCACAAACCCCACTATGCACTTCTTTCATCATATAATCGGTTTCATCTTCATTGATGCATCTTAGAAGGTCCAAATCAGATGTTTTCCTATATAACACTTCTCCATTCAAGAAGAATCTTGATGACATTCTGCGTATGAAACCTTTTACAATGGAATCAGCATCAGGAGGGTAGGATCCCGTTTTCATGAATTTCTTAACATCATTGTACCAGGAGCAACCATCAGAGACCCTTTCCGTAACCAGGCAATGCGCTGGCCTATTCTGAAGTTGAATCTGTCTAGGTTCAATCACCAGTTCATCTGGATGTTGGATCATCGAAGACAGAGTAGCTAAAGAATCAGCAAAAGCGTTATGAGTGCGGGGAATATGTCTGAGTTCCAAATTTCTGAATTTGTTGGCCAAGCTAAGCAAATTACAATGATACAGTATAATTTTTGAATCACGAGTTACCCACTGCTTAAGCGTCTGGTGCACAAGTAAATCAGAATCACTGAATGCTATCAGGTCCTTGATTTCCATGTCCAATGCCATTTTCAATCCAAAAAAATAAGTTTCATACTCAGCCATATTGTTGGTGCAAGGAAACCGTAATTTGGTAGTAGCAGGATAGTGTTTCCCTTCAGGCGATACTAAAACTGCTCCAATTCCAGCTCCAAAAGAATGTGACGCACCATCGAAAAATAACCTCCATCCAAGATACTGCTCACTCATGTCCTCAATTGCTCCAACGAACAGAATTTCTTCATCAGGAAAGTAAGTATGCAATGGCTGGTAATCATCATCTCTTGGATTTTTTGCCAAATGATCTGCTATGGCTTGACCCTTGACTGTCTTTTGTGTTGTGAAGACAATATCGAACTCGGAAAGGATCATTTGCCACTTAGCCATATGTCCCGTGGGTATCGACTTTTCCAACAGGTATTGTAGAGGATCAGAACACGAAATCAGGTAAGTGGTATAACCGAGCAAATAATGTCTCAACTTCTGAGCTGCCCATACTAAAGCACAACAACTTCTCTCAAGGAAAGAATAGTTGGTCTCATATGCTGTAAATTTCTTACTCAGATAGTAGATGGCTTGTTCCTTTCTCCCAGACCCGTCATGCTGTCCCAAAACGCATCCAACAGCCTCATCAAGAACAGACAAATACATAATCAGAGGTCTTCCTGGCTGAGGTGGCATTAAGACCGGAGGATTTAACAAATAATTTTTGATCTTATCAAAAGCTTGCTGACAATTTTCATTCCAATCCATAGGCGCATCCCTTTTCAACAATTTGAACAAAGGCTCACTGGTAGAAGTTAACTGCGCAATAAACCGGCCAATGAAATTGATCTTTCCAAGAAAACTTTTCACATCTTTTTGAGTTTTTGGAATGGACATATCTCGAATTGCCTTTATTTTCGCAGGATCTATTTCTATACCCTTTTTGCTGACAATAAAGCCTAATAATTTACCAACTGGAGCTCCAAAAGCACATTTCGCAGGGTTCAACTTCAAATTATATCTTCTCAACCTTTCAAACAGTTTCTTTAGGTCCTCGACTCTCTTTGATTTAATTATGATATCATTTACATAAACCTCCATCTCTTTGTGAATCATGTCATGGAACAGGGTAGTCATGGTCCTCTGATAAGTAGCTCCAACATTCTTCAATCCGAAAGGCATCACTCGATAACAAAATGTTCCCCATGAGGTGATGAAAAAAGTTTTCTCTCTGTCTTTTTCTGCCATTAAGATTTGATGATATCCAGCAAAATAGTCACCAAAAGATTCAATCTCATGTGCAGCAGTGTTGTCCAAAAGAATATGAATATTTGGCAAAGAAAAATCATCTTTCGGACAGGCCTTATTCAGATCTCTATAATCAACACATACTCGCACCTCCCCAGATTTCTTAGGCACTAGCACAGGATTCGATAGTCAGATGGGATAATGAGACACCATGATTATCTTGGTATTGAGCTGCTTCACAATTTGTTCCTTTATCTTGAGGCTCATTTCTGGTTTGAATTTACGAGGCTTCTGCTTCACAGGTAAAAAATTTGGATCAGTTGGCAACCTGTGAACCACTATGTCTGTAAAGATCCCTGGCATATCATCATATAACCATGCAAACACATCTTGAAATAGCATTAAAAATTCAATCATTTCCTCCTTATGTTTCTTATTCAAATGAATACTGACTTTAACTTCTTTAACTTTCGTCTTAGTGCCAATATTGATGATTTCTGTTTCTTCTAAGTTGAGTTTGGGTTTCTCTTCATACTGTTTTAAATCTCTTGAAATGGATTCAAATTCTTCCTCAGTATCGCTCTCATTTTGAATTTCAGATTGCATGATTTCAAGTTCATGAGAGATATCGAGATTGCAGCCATCGAATTCCAAAATGGTGACATCCAAAGGGTCAGAGGGTTTTATTTGTGGCCATCTGAAAATAGAATAGAACATAAGTAATAAATAAATAGCAAATACTGGAGAAGTCTTTCATTTCATTAAATTCAAAATGCATCGAGACTTCACAAAAGAAAAATATACAGACATGATTGCTATTTAAAGACATATATAGCGCAAACCTTTATTTCCGTTTCAGCAATTTTCTTGAACAAAACAAGCTATATTAACTAAAACGAGAATAAAGGTTCAAAAAATTAAAGCAATTTCTTTTAACAAAAGATCCAGACTACCGTCCTATCTGGATATGATCTAGACAAAAGACAATCCCCTTAAATTTACCGAAATTCCCTTCGAGATGGAAGATAATCAGCAGTCCAATTCTGAATAGCTCCTTCGGTAATTGACAAAAATTCTGCATTCTCTGATGGCTCCTCCTCACAAGTGATCCCGACAAATAATTGAGACAGGTCCACTTCAATTTTCTCCACAAGATCCTTCGTTTCTGGCATAATCACCTCTGATGGACGAGGAAAAGTGTGATATAGCGGTGGGACATTTAAGGCAGTTTGTTTACCCTTCTTTTCAGCTTATTTTCGAGCTTGCATTTTCCTTCTATACTTAGCAGTTGGATGAAATCCCAGACCAAATATATCCTGCTGCGTCGGGATCTCTATTGGCTCCAAAATTCCTTGCAATTCCCGCCCAAGACCTTTTCTTATTTCATATCCGCCTCAGATCATCTCCCTAGCCATTATAATACTGGCCTCTGGCAAATCTGATTGAGCCAGCGACTTATCCCTGAATACCCATCCCACAGAGACGATGTCAGCAACGTGATGAGATGAAATTGGAGTTCTTTTTGTGTCTTCACCTTTGAGTTTTGCATCAACGATCATGGTACAGTCATCCTCAGCAAACACAGTAATGAGTTGATCATTCACAATAAACCTCAACATTTGATGTAGAGAAGGTGGCACTGAATTGGAAACATGTATCCAAGATCTTCCAAATAAAATATTGTAAACGTTGGAGAAGTCCATGACTTGGCAAGTAACTTGGAATTGAGTAGGGCCTATCTCCAATATCAGATCTGTCTCTCCCATAGATTCTCTCTTTGAACCATCGAATCCTCGAACCACAGTTGCAGATGGGTGGAGTTTAATGTCAAGAAATCCAAGCTTGGTGAGAGTGTTCCATGGACAAATATTCAATGCTGACCTATTATCCACCAAGACCCTCGACAACAACTTTCCATTGCAGCGGACTGATATATACAAGACTCTGTTATGTCCGATCCCTTCTGCAGTCAGATCTTCATCGGAGAAAGCGATATGATTAGCAACAAGTACATTCCCTACAAGGTTAGAAAATTTATCCACCGGAATATCTTTAGGGACTCGAGCTTCGTTCAGGATTTTGAGCAATGCTTCTCTGTGTAGCTCGGAGGTCAAAAGAAGATTCAGAAAAGAAGTCTGAGTAGGCATTCTATCCAACTGTTCTACTATTCTGTACTCACTTCTCTTTAACATCTTTAAAAAATCCACAGCTTCATTTTCAGACACAAGGGGTTTGGGCGTCGGAGATTTAACCTTAGCCCGGGACTGAACATCAATTTCAGAGTTTCCCACAATTCTCCAAGACAGGGTAATAGTAGATCCCTCCTCCTTTAAGCATTTTTTTATTTCCAATCAATAGAATAGACTCCTCGTAGTTCCATGGCACCTCTTGCAAGTTATTCACAAGCATTTGTTCCGAAAATTCAAGAATGATAGGTTCTGATATATCCCATTCAAAAGATGGTAGATCCAAAACAAAAGGAGCTTTAGAATTGTCAATCTTGGAAGGCCCTCCTTCTACTATAAATAGCTCCTCCTTTTCAAATACCAAAGATTTCAACTTTTCCTCAACATTATCCTTAGTCATGGACTTTTCAACAGACGACAGTTTTCTCATTCTCGCATGGTCAGCTTCCAACACGCCAAACACCTCAGTTTCATCTACAATGTATTGAGTGGGATCGGCAAAATCTTCATCAATGATGATAACCCCCACAATGCTCCCATGCTCAGGTAAAGGATTCTTACTAACATTCGGTCCCTGCTCTCCCTTTCTTCTGAGAAGGATGTCTCCAAAGTCAATCATGTCCTGAATCTTATGTTTTAAATCTCAACAATTGCCAGTGGTATGACCTGAAATTCCAGAATGATAAGCACAGATTGCATGCGGATCATAACCGGCAGGAGGACCTCTGGGATAGAGTTTGGGAGGAACAGTGCCAATTTTTCCAGCTGCTTTTAACTGCTCATACAATTGATCAATAGGTCGGCCCAAGTTGGTGAAAGTTCGAAATTGCTTCTGAGTTTGAATTCCACTGGTTTGAAAAGAATTTTGAGAAGGGTTATTATTTTGCAGGGTTGGTCTGGAATGGTAAATGGGATGAAGGTGATTTTGAAAGACAGGTTGTGGGATTGGAGGTAAGGGTGAGGTATTCAAATAACTTGGTCGGGAATGATGGAATTGGGTAGTAGTGTGGTAGACTGGTTGAGGGTTGGTGTAATACGGGTAAGGAAAAGAATAGGTAAGATGATTTCTGGGTCTGAAAGATGGGTCTTCATCCCATATAAAAGCAGTATCACCTTCTTTCTTCTTGAATGGGGGCTTTTTCCCACTGTTGTTTTGATTTTGTAGAGCATCTAATTACAATTTTAATGCCGATACATTAACAATCTCCCTGCTTTGACAAACTCATCGTATTCCTCCAACTTGTTAATAATGGCGGCAAATGAACTTCCAGTCATGCGAAAGATCTCTTCAAAGTAGGGTGAATCGTGAGCCTTGATGAAAGTACGAACAATCTCCTCCTCAATCATAGGAGGCTGCACTTTGGCAGCTAACTTTCTTCACCGCTTTGCATAGGTCTTGTGATCTTCCGATGGCTTTCTTTTTGTACCCTCCAGTGTTGTTCGTGTTGGTGCCAATTCACAATTAAACTTATATTACTTCACAAAGGCTGTTGCTAAATCCAACCAGGTTTTAACCTCTTCAGACTTCAGATTTGAATACCAATTTAGAGCATCTCCCTCTAAACTTTCTGGAAACAGACGCATAGGCAGATTTTCATCATCCATGGGCTTACCTAACTTGTTGGCAAACATCTTGAGATGCGTTTTAGGATTTCCAGTTCCATCATACTTGCTGAATCTCCAACTTTTCACAAGTTTCTACAGCTAAACCTCTTATAATACTTGAGATATATATGTTACATGAATTTCCAACGCTATTTTCCATTCTACACTTGTTAACAAGCTGCAACTCTAACCAATGAACTTTCGGTTCCTACCAGTTTCAGTCCAACAGCTTTTCAATCCCAAATCAGAATTTTCCTTGGTCAAGAATTCATTTTCCTTGCTAAACTTAACATGCAACTTATATATTCACTTATACTTAATAAGTAAAGGTTTATTACAGAATTTTTTCACCTCCTTTCCTTTAGAATTCAACAGTTGCAGACTGCTCCAGTTTTTAAGCTTCGGTTACTCCAGATTGCACCAGCTCTCACTCTGTTCCCTCACTGATGCAGTTGATACGTGAGTTGCAGACTGGTTTCATCTCTTTGTACTCACTCTTAGCTCATGGTTCTAAGGTCACAAGCTAGATGAATGCAGCTAACACTGTCTAACTCTCTCCTCCTCACTCTTTCGGTTGCACTGGAAGCAAGAGAAAATCAGAAATGCTTCCTTTCCTCCCTTTTGATTGTGTACGGAGATGAGAGAAATATGTCTTAGTTTCTCTCGGTCTTGCTCTCACTCTCTCTCACTCTTGCTTTCTTTCCTCAGTCTCTCTGTTTCCTCTCACTCGGTGGTATTTGGAAATGCATGGGTGTGACCGAAACTCTCCCTCAGTTTTGTTTCTAATACTAGATTGGTAAGAAGAGAAATGAACATATTTCCTTCACTCAGCCGACC
Source organism: Coffea arabica (assembly GCF_036785885.1). Classification (NCBI taxonomy): domain Eukaryota; kingdom Viridiplantae; phylum Streptophyta; class Magnoliopsida; order Gentianales; family Rubiaceae; genus Coffea; species Coffea arabica. The sequence goes on along the minus strand of NC_092318.1, from coordinate 15,811,417 downwards.
ACTCAAACCTCTTCATTCGGTGCTAATCATTCCAACTCTCATTCGGTCACTGCTTACTCAGCAACTTTTGGTAACAAGTTCATTCCAACAGCTGTCCAAAGGAGAGTTATTCACCGCCCCAAGCTAGCAGCCAAAACTCTACTCATTTCCTTTCCACCGTTTAGTGTGGTAGCTAATTGGCCAACCCCTATTCAATTTCAATTCCTCAAACTCTCGGTTTGTCCTATAAATTCCTGATGGTTAGTTCTTTGGCTGCATAGTAGTTTAACCAAAAATTCCAAGGTTAGTTTAGTATTTTCATTTTAGTTCATTTGGTTACCACAAGTCCGTAATTTTGTCTCGATGTTTCGTTTGTTTTAATTTGTATGTACCTTATAAAAAAAAAACAATTTCCCTTATATCGATCCAGTAAATTCCCACACATTTGGTTTTAAAGAAAATTAATTAGGCATATATTTATTCAACTATATAATGTATTCAAATGGCTCAAATTACAATATGCATATCATATGTTTATTTATTTATTTATTTATTTTTTACCATTCTAGGATATTTCTTCTAAATTCTCAATTTTTATATAAATTCAATTAGGCATTTAATTTAACAATTTTTTTGTTATAATATTTCTAATATCGAAATAATTAAAATAAAAGAAATTCATAGCATACATATAATTTTTCTCGAGTTTTCACATATGTTAGTAAATTCGCCTCATTTAGAAAAAGAACATTGAAAGAGAAAGGTGTAAAGCGTGGGAACGAGTAAAGAGGTATAGGATGAGAAGGGATGAAGCAGCGGCACATTAGGATTTGTGTAAATTTTTGTCTTGGTCAAAAAGGGAGGAGAAAATAAGAGGAAAATAATGAAAAAGAAAAAAGAAAAGAAATTAGATCATGAAATATGCCACTTGTCAAAAAGAAGGAGAGCCATGTGGCAAGCTTTGGGCTGCTACAGTAACCCCCTTCTCTTTTTATTATACTTGAGGGAAGATAAGATAAGATCTCTGTTTTGAAACTCGGACCGGACTTGAGGGAAGATAAGATAAGATCTCTGTTTTGAAACTCGGACCGGACCGGCCGGTCGAACCGGGAACCGGCCAAGTGTCCGGTCCGAGTCATGGTAAAAAATCGGAAATTTAAAGCCCGGTCAAAGCCGGTCAAAAACTGGATTTGACCGGAAAAAAACCGGTTTTTCCGGTTCAATGGGCATTTTTTTAAAAAAAAAACTCAATCTTTTCAATATTATGTTTTGGCCCCCTAAATTGTTAGAACTTATTAATATATCTCAAATATTTCATACTTTATAAATATTGTCCTAAAATTTGATGTTATTTTTCAATTAAATTCATAATTTTAATTCTAAAGTTGTTAATATTTATTAAATAACATAAATTGCTACTTGATTGTTCTAATTTCTTTTTATTTTCTTGTTAAATATATTTGAAACATCAAATATATATGAATATACCTTTATTAATATTAACATATTATTAGATATTTTATATATAATATTTTAATTTTTAAATAATTTTTATTTATGACGTCATCCGGTTCGATCCCTATCGACCTCCGGTCGAACCCATTGACCCCTGACCCCTGACCTCGACTGAGTCGATACCCGGTCCGGTTCTGAAAACATAGGATAAGATACGTAGGATTTTAGCTTCTTTAAAAATATAGCATTAATTGTAGTTTGAACTTCTCAACTATTCTAATATTAAACTTTATACCCTAAACTTTGAATTTTAGCATTCAACAACCTACAACTTTTAATTTCTTTTACAGAATATACTAGTTTACCCTCGATTTTTAATTTACTTTCCAAAATTACCCTCCCTCAAATTCATCTTCACAATAAAGTCAAATTCCTTCTATTTACAAACTTTTCGTATAAACAAAGAATTCCTTAAAAAATTAATTAATACCTAAAAACTCAACAAACAAAGAAACAAACAATTTCAATGGTTGAATCACCACTATTACCTATTCATCGTAAAAGAGAACCAAACACCAAAAAAAATAATTAAAAATTATCCTATGTTAAAAACTCACCAGCATAACTCCAACAATATCATAGCCTCCAAAAACTATACTAATCAAATAAATTAACAGCAAAAATTCATCAAAAAAATGCTTAAAAATTAAACATCAGAAGAAAAAAAATAAAAAATGCCAACTTCAACAGCCGTACCATCATCGTAAGCTCTTAATTTCACCACAACTATTATCTTTTAAAATTCATTACACAAAATAAAACCAAAAATATCAGACAAAGAAGAAAATAAATCATAAAAATACCCCATCATCAAATCTTGCCCACTACAATTGTGCCAACAACACTGTAGCTTTTGAAACCCACCAATATTGTCGTCTCCTCTTACAGCAAAAATGAATCTATTTTTTTATTTTATCAACACCAATTTTTTTATATCAATTCATCATCAATAAATCTTGATTTGAACTCCTCCAAAATCCAATTTTATCCTTCAAAAAATAAATTCTATGTCACCATTGTTCTTGTTCTACTCCTCAACGTTGTACTGGGGGACCAAATTCTTCTCTGGGATAGGGAGAAGACAAGGATAGTAGAGGGGAGAGACGAGGCTTGGGGAAGAGAGGGATGGTAATGCTACTGTGTATTTTCTAGGATGAGGTTTTGATGGCAGAGAGAGGAAATAGGGTTTTGCTACTGCTATGTTCTCAAATATGCATTGATGGAAATTTTCGGACTTCACTCGAGCAGTTGAATTTTACAAGCGTAAATTACTAGCCAGTTAAATTTAGGAGTGAGCAAATACAAAAATTACCGATTTACAGACCAATTTTGAATTGAATTTGGAAATTCAAAATTGGTAAAATGGAATTTGTTCAATAAATCGGATATTCCGAATTCCAAATGCTTGAAATTGGTTCGAATTTGCTATTAGGAATTATGATTTCAAAATTTCCGAATTCGAACTCACATCCGTAGTTTCGTATGTCAGACGTATAATAGTATAGCTGTATAAGCACCATATATAAAAAAATTATTATAATAATCAAAACACATACAAAATTACCAAACCCCTTCCTATCTCTTTCATTTCTCGTTTACCAAAGCCAGCGGCTCTTTCCGTTCTCAATTATCACTTGGTCCCTTTCCTTCCCCTCTCTACAACTTCCCACTCCTCCTCCTCAATTGCTGTTGGCCATCTTTTCATTCTGTCTCTCTAGTTATGAGCCTCCTCTCTCATCTAGCAGTATTAATCTCTCAATGAGTACCAGTCCGATCACTTCTTACTCCCATCTCCTCTAACTTTTTTTTAATTATGGCCAAATTTGGCCCTAATTTTATGTTTCCCTAATTCAATTGTAGATTGTGCCGATTGTGGTCATAGTGTCAACTATATTGACATTGTTGCATGCTTTAGTTTACTTTCAATCTGGTGGTTTCATGTTTTGGTTTACTTTTGTGGAGGCCAATTGTGGATTTGTCCACCTCGGCAACCCCGCACCTTTGAGGATGTTAGGATGGTACCGGATGGGGCCTCCCCAGGATTCGAACCCCGCACCTTAAGGATGTTAGGATTGAAGTCCTGGTACCACTTGAGTGCGGGGTTGCCGAGGTGGACAAATCCACAATTGGCCTCCACAACTTTCAATCTAGTGAAGCCAAATTTAATGATGTTTGAAGGTTCTCAACGAAAAGCCAAATTCTTCAATGTTGGCAGAAGCTAAAGCTTCAAGTTTGAACATCATAGCTATCGTTCTTCTTTGTTTTTGGCTCAAAATTCTTTTTCGGTGAAATCGGTAAAATACCATTTTTCGATTTCATTTCTATACGGAATTGAAATAAAAAATGTAAAATTTGAAAATGAATTAGTTTGAAATTTTCCAGAGACAATTTATCGAAACTACCAATTTCATTCTCCCAAATTATTGAATTTGATTTTGATGCACACTCCTAGCTAAATTTTACAAGTGTAAATTCCTTCTTTTTATTTTGCATTTGAAACTCCTTAACTTTTAGTTAATACATTGTGAAAATTTTGTGTATTTGTTATGTGGATAGAAGAGGGTATTTTTGGGACTAAAGAAGAATAAGGGAGCAAATCATCTTTTCACCCGTTGAAATTTTGTGGATTGCAAAAAATTGCTGAAATTTAAAGTTTAGGGAGTAAAGGCCAATTGCAGGATAATTGAAGGGTGCATATTACAATTAACCCAAAAATATATATACAATTTGCATGTCAAAGTTACAAAAATCTCCACCAAAACATTCCTTTTTTTTTTTTTTGGTAGGAACACAAATCTCCACCAAACTTACCACACAAACCTGCTCTAATAATTAAGATATAAAATTGTGGGTTATACAATTGTAGGCTACAATAGATAACCAGACAACATTTATGCATACAGCAAAACATCCCGGTACCCTGATATTTGACTAGCACCCTCAAAATTTTCTGCAGGTAAAGCTTCGAGCAGGTTGTTATGTTAGCCAACACCAACCTCAATTCTTGCAATTTCTCATATTTCCCAGTTCATGGACATAATCATGCTCCTCCGAAAATTCCATCTCCGCAACCCATTAAACCTGAGCAGCAAAAGTTCCCAATTGTTATAAAATTAAGCACAAGATTTTATGAAAAACACTGTAGGACTCGTACTAGCTGTAATAGTAATTGGAAAGATGAGACTGGAATCAACGGCAGCATAAAACTGGTGCCATTGCAGAAACTGCAAAATTCATTTTGGTGTTACAGTTCATTGAGCACGGAAGAGAACCCGGAAAATCCCATATTGGAAAATGAAGAAATTTGTCTGGAGGAGGAGAATGATGCAAATAATGGAGGAGGAGGAGGAGGAGGAGGAGAAAGGGACTGGACGACGTCGTTGTTGCTCCTTGGACTTTATGCTGGACTTGTGTACTATGTTGTCTTTCTAGCACCAAACCAAACCCCGGTATGGTATTGTAGTTTATTATATGGAAGGGGAAAAAAAATCTTTGATATGTTTTTTTATCTTCTTGATTAATAACTACTGAAAGTTTTGGTTATTGTAATAATAAAAAAAGAGGGGGGAAAGAAAGACTTTGTTGGTTAATTTGTCTTAGATGTCAGACGAAATGAGAGCTGAGGAACAAGAAAATGGATTTCTTTTTTCTTTTTAAAGCAATTGCACTGTGTTGTTATTGGCTATTGGGCTTTTCTTTAAGATTGAAACCAACTTCTTCAGTTGTTATTTGTTCGATTTCCCAATCAGCAATAAAATTAGTAGGAGTTTTTGAAAAAGGAAAAGAAATACTGGGAGTTTTATTATTTATCATGGCAACCTGATGCTTCAGGAGGAGAAGGTAGAAGCTTCTATGGTGTCATGTGCTCATCTTTTGCCCTATTTTCACTATTGACTTTGATGATTGTTTGCAGTCGACAGATGTGTATTTCTTGAAAAAGCTTGTTAATATAATAGGAGATGATGGCTTCCAAATGAATGAAGTGCTAGTGGCTTTGTGGTATATCTTGGGGTTGTATCCGTTTGTGTACAGTATGTTGCTGCTTCCGACTGGCCGATGGTAATTTTGATGACTTGTATTGCTTAAGTTTACTGATAATGCCTCTGAGTTATTGTTTACTTCGTGCTTGGATACCTTAAGATAGAAGCTAGGCGGTTCAGAATTGTATTTTCACTTCTCTAAGTCTGTATAAAGTTAACACAGGTGATGATTAGAGTCCCTGGTCATATTCTTTACACATCTATTTTCAAAGATAATGTCGCACACCGATGCCTTTCTAATTGAATGCAACTAAGAGTTACACGGGAAAGGACTCTATAAGAATTTGGGAAGCACAATGTTTTTAATTTGTGCTTTAACTTTTTTCAAGATATATGGAGGTTGATTGATTCTTATATCTGCTGGTCTTTGATGCTGCAGTGAAAATAGGAGTGTCCCTGTCTGGCCCTTCCTCATTCTTTCAGGCTTTGCAGGTGCATATGGTCTGATTCCATATTTTATTTTTTGGAGACCACCACCACCACCTATTGAAGTAACTGAGCTTAGAAGATGGCCTCTGAATTTTCTGGAATCAAAAATAACTGCCGCGGTAAGGAGAGTTCTGTGAGAAATTTATGTCATGTAATAGATGTTTGCAGAAAATTAGTTTTAATATGAACTCTTTTCAGGATCGATGATGTGAAAGAAAGTTATCATGCATGGGTTATGCCAAACTAAAATCTGCAAAACTAAAGTTATCATGCTGTTATCATGTTTAGGGGTGCCTGATGTAATAGGTTGTGGGTGGATATGAGTTGGTGGAAATGAGTTGATAGTTTTTTGTACCTTGTAGAGTAACAAAAGTTTACTCCTTTCACTGTAAGTTATAATTTTGGTTCATGTTCACTACAACAAGCATTGGAAAGGCCATAACTTTATAGTGCTGACATTAGGCTAAATTGTGAGAGAGAGATTTGAAGCTTAAAAAAGTAACTGATTCAGGAATTAGTACTAAAGTTGCATTAGGGGATTTGTTATGGAGATCATAGAAGCATGCATGACTAGTATCCTACGCTATTAATTTTGCACTATGAAGACTTTCTGACTTATCGTGCCAACTTTTGGCTAGAATCAGTGAACAGGGTTTTGTTGAGAAACTTTAAGGACGCTATCATCTGCTGGAAATGAGCTAGTCTATTGTCTTGGTGTTAGATATATCAATCTTGTGCAAAGACATTAGTTCTAGAGCGTATGAAGCAATCTCAAATTTGAACTTCAATAGCTGTGCTCATTGATCTAAAAGGCATTCAATTTTATAGTGAAAAAACAAATAAACAAGAGTCAAGTTTGACAGAAGCACGACAAACAAGGTATCGAGAAGATCAACAATCTTTTGAATTCTTAAACATGGTTGAATCAGGTTTGAACCGGCATGTTGAAATATAACTGTGTTCGTGACATATAATTAGAATTTTGGTTTGTTTACTGCTTTGAATTCATTATTTGTAAGAAGCATGGCATGCAAGTCATACTATCATTATCCAGGGATGAAAGAAAAGAATGGTTTCTACTATCTTAATGTTTCAATAATTGTTCAGAAAACAAAACTGGTTTTATTAATACTACTCTCGCGCTTTGTTTGAATTTGATGCACCAGAAACCTGGAGCAACCTTTTGTCTTGTTAAAATAAATATGTCTTTGGATTGTAATTATTCTGGAAACTTTATATTTGGTTACTACTAAAACACATTTCAATTACCTTTTCTTTGTAATGTCTCAAAAAGTACCATAGTGAATGATTCCAAAAATTTATCTGAATAATCTTAAATCCCAAGTATGAAACTTCATTTAATGTAACTATCCTAGTTGGTCACAGAGTGGAAAGGTTAGGGAGGTATGGACATATCATATTTAACGTGTCTTTCAATAAATAAGGAGACAAACAAGTAAATGTTAGCATTTGATCATTCTCTATTACGATATGGCTAGATACAAGCCTCACTTTTTGAGTAAATATATCCCTTGCCTTTATGAGAAAGCCTTTTGATCTCAGTATACTGCCAGCCTAATATGGCAAACCTTTCAATTGCATGTTGCTTTCTCTCTCCTCACTCTACACCTCCTTCACTGCTTATGATGCCTATTTTAGAGCACAAGCGTTTATACAAAAACTCCAATTTGGTGGACTAACTGTTACATGAAGTGGTTTGCCAGAATAGGAATACATAAAAGCTACATTACTCTTTATGTTATTCCATTATTATTGTTTGTGTAGATACATGGCATGATGGTGACAGCTGTTTGTGGTTATTCACATTTTACCTCAAAAAGAGGTCGCCTTTGACATGATGCATACTCTTTATATTAGCCGGTCTACGCTTCTTAGCTTGGTTTTAGTCATCAGGCTAAAGCTCAATTTCCTTGAATTCTGAGCTCCAGAGCTCCAGTTTCCACCATAATGAAACAGCCCCTGGGTTTTTATGATTTGCTTTGAAGGAGTGGGGTTGGACTGTGATTAAAGTTTAATTGATTAGGAGAAATTATTGAAAGCTTTCAGATGAAAAAGTGGAGGGGCGAAGGAGGCCTTGGTCTAATGGCAAGGTTGAGGCCCCAGGAACTCGCCCTTCAAATCCACCTTCATCCTCCCTGTTTCTTAAATCTCACCCTGGCCCTGCTTTTTTTTTTTTTGGGTGTTTGGGGGAACAAATGAAGGACTTTTAAAAGCCAAGGAGGTCTTGGTCTAGTGGCTAAGGTTGAGGTTCCAGGACTTTAGAAGTTCTGCGTTCAAATCCACTTTTCCGTTTCTTCAATTTATCCCTCCCCTACTATAGAGAGAGAGAGAGAGAGAGAGAGAAGGAGGTTAAAATAAAAAAATAAAAAAAAAAGCAAAGAGAAAGAAGAAAAATGAGAATGTGAAGGAGAGCTGTACTTTTAAGGTTTAGCAAAATTACAAGCACAATCTTAGATTTGAAGAGTATCTTTATTGAAGCTTGTGAGTTACAAGGTGGTAATACTAAAGGCAATTTCAAAAACTGTTTCTACTACAGCAGGACTTGGATACCTAAGTGGTGTTCATGATCACTAGCTATAGGTTTCTACTATATTACCTAAACTTCCTACTAGGATTGAATGTATGACATGGTCAACAATGAATTAAATTCATGATATATAATAAAACTGAAAAACTGCCTTTAAATTCTGAATTTTGGTTTGTTTTGATAAAGATGATGTGATGGTTAATTTAAACCTAAAGTACAAAATTTTATTCCAAGTCATGAAACATCTCCATGTGAACATATTTGACATCCTGATCCTCTACCAGCTCTTTTTCCTCTTTCTTGATGAGCATGAAGTTATATTTGTTGATGAATGGTGTAAGAGTTGCTGACCTATTTATTGCCTTAAGTTTGTTGTAAATGACTGCCATCTTCATTAGTTAATTTGAGTTGGTCTGTGATTGATGATTACTTAAATGGATCTAAAAGTTAAGGAGGGTATGTTTGGCAGAATAAGAAGGAAAAGGGATGGCAGAAAATGTTGAAGAGTTGCATGAGTTGCTGCATAGTGTACTGGGGAATTTGATGTGCTAATGATGTTTGCTCTGAAATGGAACACAATGATATTAGGAGAGCTGCAAAATGTAAGGCTTTGCCTTGCATAATAGGTGTAATAAGTTGGGAAAGCTGTCAATTGCATTAACTTCTGAGGAATACATTTCACAAGATATCATTTCCTCTTGTTTCCTTATTGGGAATTTCCACTGTCTAAAGTATGATATCTTTGGACAACATTTGACTGAGTCAGGATGGGCACATTCCTAGACTTTGTGCCTCCTCCACTGTATTTGATTTCAACTGCCGCATGACTTTCTTATTGATCACTAAGTCACTCCCTCCTTGGAGTCCCTCAAGCTTGCACAGTCATGATAAGTTGCTGCAAGCAGTCATTCATCAGAGTAAAAATTAGAGGTTAACTATTTAGCATTCAAATAACTATTAACAAATCCTTTGGTTGCATCCAAATAATTATCAACTCCTGTCAAAAAAAAAATTTCCTAAGAAAATCAGGTTCTACTTCTCAATAAAAATTTAGTGAAGTTCAAATTAGAAATGATGAAAATTTTGGTGTGGTTCTATAATTAATTTAAGTTACACTCGTAGGTCATTTTATAGTAAAAATAGAAATTAGTGGATAAGAGTCTGTTGTTTGGACTCCTTAAGCATCTGGTTTATATATTATCTTGATTTGACGTGCTGGTTTTACATTGAAGTTTATATCTTAGATGTCAGTTGTTTCATGTTTGCTCCTATTCTTAAAGTGATATCTAACTAACTATGCCTCAGATTGCATTGGCTGCAGGGTTAGGTTTAATGGCTTATGCAGGTTTATCTGATGGGGCTGTTTGGAGGGAGTTTTACCAGTACTTCAGAGCAAGCAAATTTGTGAGTGTTTATATACTTGAACTTGCATGGCCTTTTTACTTGATTTGCAGAGTTGGGTTCATTCATGTCATTAACTGTGTTCACAGCTTAGCAGTTTCAAGAGATTCTATGTTTGGTTTTTAATCTTATCAGGCCATATCTACTTTGATTGTGTACCCTTTTTCTGCCACCAGTACAACTTTTGGATGTGGCCAGGCTGCATTATTGCTTCTTTTGTATTTTTACCTTGGAAGAAAATGGCAAATGCAAAGGTATATGACCCTAAGTGGGTGGCAAACATTAATATGAATAAGCCTTTTTTTTTTAATGTCTGTATATGACAGATTCTGACCATGTTGATCATCTAGTAGCTGCAATCACCTTATTTCAAATCATCTGTATTATGCTTCTTGTTGGGTTTACAAATAGTGAAAGATGCTCACAAGCTAGACACTGATTTTTGGCGTTGTTTTTTGGATGAGGGGGTTCTTTGCATTTGGTGAATGGTAAGTCAAGAACACTCTGACATTAACCAAAGGAGTTTTTTTTTTTTTTTTTTTTTTTGAGGATGAAGTAACTGACCTTGCATTTAGCAATTGTGTGGTCAAAGGGGTTGCATTTGCTGAATGCGAGGACCCTTTCTTCAGGACCTGCAGGAAAATCTCTCTTGAACAAATTAAATCCATTGTATTTTAGAGTTTTCTCGTGATAATGGGTCCTACATGTATTCCGCATGAATGCTGGTGTATATAAGAGTTCCCAAATAAAAAGTAATGCTTTTTTCTGGACTTATTGATGATTTGAGAGTTTGGCTTCATTCATCAAGTTAGAACCAGGATTACCTGAGTACTGTGTTTAGTGTGTTTTATTCTCTATGTTGGCTAAAAGGAGTAAGAGGCGATTAATACAGGAGAAACAAAGGGACAAATTTAGATTCACTTGGTAAGTTAAAAGCCTTGAGGCCTTGCTACAATCAATTAGGAGTGTTGCTTATTTCAGTGTTGAAGCTGGACACCTGTTACTATTATAGTAACTCGCTGAAAGATTTTTTCGCATGGAATCTGCTGCTGCTTAAAATATCTTTGGCCAACTTTAGGGAAAGTGAGTGGTACAATTGAACAAAATGAGAAATCTGATACTAGGTCATTAAAAAGTTTTTTATCTTGTAGGCTGTGGCAGGCAGCCTAAGTCCTTTGCTATTTGTGAAACTGAGCCAGTTTTCTGGAATGCAGATACATCTTACATGCATTGACTTTGCTTTGTTATCAACATTTGCTCCATTCTGGGTTTACAATGATATGACTGCTCGAAGATGGTAAGTATCCAGTCAGCCTCCGTATTATTCATGCTTGATGCATCAAAACACTTCTATTCCTGAGGGCACACAGAGGAACTTGCTTATTTATGACATCCAGGAAGAAACATTATTTAGATCCCCATTCTCTCTGCAGGGATAACAAAGGTTTATGGCTGCTTCCCTTATCATTGATTCCATTAGTTGGTCCTGCTTTATATCTCATCCTACGACCTTCCCTGCTAGCTGTGCCAGCTTTGCTAAGCTCAAGCACTTCAGAAGAAAAATGATGGATGACCTTTGGGAAAATTTGTGAGAAGCTGTTATGATAGACTATTGTAGAACCTAAGACCGGAAGCTGTCAAGCTCCATTTGTGATGCATGAAGCCACCATTCGTGATGCATGAAGCGGGTGGTGCTCTGACTCTCTCTCTCTCTTTTTCTTTTTTTTTTTGGTTTGTTTTTGTAATCCTCAATTGTTTTGTGGAAATTTAAACTTTGAACTCAAAATTAATTGGGCAAGAACAGATGATACTACTAAATTTTCGAGGTTTGTAGAATTCCATGGATGGGAAAGATACACAAGTATGTCAGATAAACAGTGAGCTGAAATGAGGAGGTGTAGGAAAACGAAACTCATTTAATAGTGTAGAGGAAAATACAATTTCAATTGTCAGTATGAAACTTATTGGATATCTCATTATTGTTTGCAAGTTATTCGCAAAAGTACGTAAATTACAATGTTAAATTTCCCTGCTAGGTAATTAACCCTATAGCATATGGCATCGGTAAACAAAAAATTTGAATATAGTCATCAGATATCAAAAACAAGATTTTGGAAATTCATGGGCGAAAAGCACCAGGTTTTCAAATTATACAAGGTTACAAGATTAGCTTTCGGTGAACTAAAAGATTATACAAAGATTACAAGTTAGCTAACCAAACAACTGATAACGTTTTACTCAACGTCCTAGCTACAGAGAATTTTAGGCACTAGTTATTTGGTATCTGCTGTCATTTTCTGCAAAATGAGCATGGTACGTAGCTATTTCTACATTGATCAAGTTCGAATCTTTCACTGAATTGTCACTCTGATCCTTCCAGAAAAACACAAAAAAAAAAAAAAAAGAAACAGAACAACAGACAAAATAGAATTAGAAAATTCAGATAAAATTTTGTGATGGGCATTGCGTGTTATGTTCCAATGTGAGCCCAAAAACTGACATGACTCGTATCATGAACAGTTACAAGGCACTGGCAAGTACAACGGCTACAGTTCTTCAAGCATATAACTTTTCCAGCTCATCCTTAAACTTAGCTTTCAACTGTTCCCTCTTTAATTTGAGAGCTGCAGTAACCAATCCAGACTCCGGAGTCCATGGATCTGGCAATAGTTTGATCTTTGCAGGAATCTCGAATTTGTCCAATTTTGCTTCCTTTGCTACCTGAAATTTGGACTAACATCAGAAATATGTTGAATACCCTAGAACATGTAGCTTTAGCATTCTGAACTCCAAATGACAATGTGCATTTGGGTTTAGATCGTGTAGAACATAAAGAATAGCAGTAGAATGTTATAAATAGATGCTATAATTTGGAACCCCAACTTACTCTCACCTGTTCCTTGTTGATTCCAAAGAACAAAAATGGAAATCATTATGTGAAAGAAAGGGTAAAAAAGGGTTCCTTTCAGGCAAATTATCTCCTTAAAAGAGGTGAAGTCAATGATCACAAAAACTATCCCCTTTCAAGATAAATGTCACCTTTTCAAAAAAAAAAAAAAAAAAAGCTTCGTCACTCGATACACCCTTCATAATCGAGATATAGCCCACAAGGACCCAATCTTAATGAGTATCGAATATATCACCTTAGTGATACACCTTTTAAATAGGCAATGAGGGAACAAACCTTGGAAAGTGATTTCTGGACCTCATTGATAGCTTCAGTTTTGTTACACAAATCGGAAAATTTATCGTGGCTAATGCCAGAATCTTCAGCCCATTTCTTGAGGGCCTGATGTGAGGGAACCACAAGAGCTACGCAATAATTATGGAAGGGATCAACATATACCATGATATTATCAACATAACTGCTTGTGATAAGTGCTGCCTCAACCTGCAATGCATTGCACAAGCTGATGAATATACATGTTTTGCTTCAATACATTTTGTCCCTTCCAAAAGAAATATAAATTAAGAAGAGACAGAGAAAAGGCAGAAAAGACAACCCTTGAATTGAGAAAGTACTGATGCATATCAGCAAATACAACACTAAAGAGCAGAAACTGCAATTGCTCAATTATTGTCACTATACAGCAGACTTAAATTCTTCCAGATGTGTCCATATCCCTGCTACATCAATTCTTATCCTTCACAGGGCTACCCATGTTGGGCATGACACGACACTGGTACTGCTATGGGATCTGTGCCCAACACTTCATTTGAAATTTTGGACGCCTCAAAGTTAATGAGCACAAGAAGAAAAATGAAGGAGAGTGAAGAGGGTGTAATGTTTATATCATGGTTGAAACAAATATCACTGCATGAGTTGGATTTGGTTCTAATTGTGACATCTATTTTCTGTTTTCCTCTTAAATGCTTTTTTCCCCTGTGCAACACTAAGATATACATACATATATCTAAATAGAGGACACACCCCTGTACCAGTGTTTGAAAGGTCATTAAGGTAAACAGGAGAAAAACAGGTTTTGATTCCTTTTCTGGAAAAAGCAATAGAGAGGATTTCACACCTTCCCTAGAGAGATGTACTCCCCATGCTGGAGTTTGATGATATCTTTCTTTCTGTCGATAATCTCAAGGCATCCATCAGGGTGAAACCTTCCAATGTCACCAGTGTAAAACCACCGCATGCCCTTTTCATCAACCTGCATTGTCGAGTCAAATAGCAAAATGAACTAGAATTGCAAGATAAAACTTTCCACTTGCAATTGTACAGATAACCAGAAAACTAGGTACCTTGTACACTTCATTCGTCTTGGCTTCATTTTTAAAGTAACCAGAAGTTACACTGCATCCGCCAATAACTACTTCTCCACGTGGCATTGGTTTGTCATACGTTGTGTAACCACCTTCTTCCCAAGAAACAAGCTGCATGAAAACATGATAGTCAGTCAATAAAAAAGTGGTTGATGAACCAGCAACCACGCATAATTCTCAAGTGGACGAGAATAAAGTACGTAAAAGTCAAAAAAATGGAAGTAACATATCTGGCGCATCTATTTTGTTTTTGTCAACTCTTTTCTTCTCCAAAACTTCCAATTTTCCCAAGGAGATGGGGTAAAATAGGAGAGGGGGCTAACTTCATTTTTAGGAATTAAAACAGTTTTGATCAAAGTAAAAGATTGTAAACCAGGATGATCTGTGATTTACATTTGAGTACTGCTACTGAAAGAAACTTTAAATATTTGCAGTGTAAAAACACACAACACTTTTACATACACAAAACCATACTGCAAACTGTGTATGCTAAGTATTAAGACTTCATGTCTACGTGCATGTATGTGTGTGTACATTCAGCATACTGTTTGTTCTAGTTTTCAAGATACTAATCAAATAACAGTCTCATCAAGGATATGCAAATGGCATCTTAAGAGTTTATTTCTCGTGAGAAAGGAAAAGTCTGAGAGTTGAAACATCAAAGTGCAACATCAACAAAAAATAAAGTTGCAAAACTCAGTAACAATTCCTTGTTATCTATCACAGAATAACATATACATGCAGAGTTATCTACTCTGGATATGATATGAACAAAGAACTACAGTAATATCGACCATAACTACCACATCAACTAAAGGATCTTAAACTAAGTATGGATAGGCAATTAAGCATATGGTTAAGATGATAATGCACAACTCAGTTAAACCTCAGGACATCAAAACTCTGATTCCCCAGTGTCAATACAACTTTGTCCAGGACAAAGAAGCAAAAATGCCCCCCCCCCCCCCCCAAAAATAACTTTGAAAGTGTAATAGTAAATAAAGTCATGACAAATATCTTATCATGGGTAACAATTCAAGATCCCGATGTTGCTACTCAGATATAATATGCCTCGTGGAGCCTTGGACATCAACCAAATGATCCCAAACATCTAATGACAAACAAATTGGTTTGTCATAATATTTAGCCTCTAAGCCCAGGTATCCTTGTTTAACATATACACCACCAGGGTGCAAGACAATCCCTATGTACTACGAACCTCCTCAGATCTAATAATCATAATTCTCAAAGGCATTAATTGGAGAACTCGCTGGTCCCAAATGCTTAAGTTACAAAATTTGACAGTGTCTTGTATCTTGATCAAACAAACCAACATATCTTGTTGAGACTTGGCCAGAAGGTCAAGCATTCCCCACCACATTTTTTCAATTAATGCATGGGATCTATAAGTAACTTTCAGGAAAAATCCCCTCCCATCAATCTCATGCTCTTGATAACGAAAACCCTAATTAGTGACGAGAACTTAAACAGAGTTCTGCACGTGCAAGAAGCTAAGATTCTAAAGTGTCTAATGTGTCAGCCATATGATATTTAAAAATTAGAATGAAGAAATGGAACTTGACAATGTTTCCACAAATTAGACCTACAGCTTGACATTGCATTTATAATATACGTCTAGCACAGAAACTGCAAGCAAAAATTTGGTTCCGTGTTATTTGAATCTCTTGATATGCACAAGCTAATTTCAAATCACTGCACCCCAGTTCCTCATCCTTTTCCCAGAGTCTAGAACCTCGAATTGTGTTCAATACTAACTGCTAAGCTAAAACTGCATTCTAAATTTCCTACAATATGGAAGACATAGAACCACAACGTGATTCCTAGTAGAGATCAATTTTGTTGCATAGTGGCACCATTATTCAGTGAATCAAGGAGAATAAAACTCACAGAATAATTTACTTGACAATTGAGAACCAGATGACAATACAAAGCTATGTGTGACTTCAAAGTCTGAGATGACATAATCAGACTATTAAATTTTGAATATTTAACCAAAAACCTCTTAAAAGAAATAAGTTGACCAATGATATCCACTTATCGATTCCATTTGTTTCCTAGGCAGATGTTACTAAGCACACCTTGATGTAGCAACAAGGAAGAGGAGGTCCAACACGTCCAACAGAAGAGTCGTCCCACTCCGAGAAAGCAGCTCCAGCAAAAGTTTCTGTAAGCCCATATCCTTGACCAATGGGAGCACTGCAACATTTTGTATAAAATACAGATGCATGATAATGATGAAACAGGAATACAGGAGAAACTTGGGCAGAATAACATGAATGGCATCATTTATGTACGCACTATGCAGTGACATTAGCACACTGATAGGATAACTTTTTCTTCTCCTTTTCTTTTTTCCATAGAGGGGAAAGTATAGATGTGGTTATGTCTGGGACAGGAGGATCAGAAAAATTACCCCATGCAGATATTAATAAATCTTTGCGTGTCACCAGATAAAGGAGCTCCACCACAGAGCATGAATCTGATTTTTCCTCCGAGAACAGAGCGAATCTGTGTAAAGATGATTATATCCCATAGTCGTGCCTCAAAGCCCCATGCCCCAAACCAACTTCCTTCTATAGCTGCCAAACGTCTCTTAAAAGCAATGTCGAAGAGTTGCTTAGCTAAACCTCCCTTCTCGTCAACCTAAAGACATCAAAACAACAAATTAAAAGAAAAGAAAAAGGTGCATTGATAGCTATTTATCGATCTAAAAAAGGGATTCAAATAGCATCCAAATAGTAGAATATTTTTGGTCAATATAGTCCAAACCTTTTTCAAAACTCCTTCCCTGACACGATCTAAAATAGCAGGAACTGCTGCCATTAAAGTAGGCTGTAACATTGAAGCATCTCCCTTGGTTCCTTTCTTGATTTTGTTCGATGTGTCTGTTAGTGTCAATGCTGAGCCATAACCAATTGTAGCACCTGCAGTCAACATCACAGACTAGAGAAAAACAAATTTTAGGAGGACACTCTAAATAACCAATGATGTTGAGATGCAAAGTATCATGAAGAAGGTACCTCAGCAGCCAATTCAAAAACATGAGCCAGTGGCAGGTAGGCCAAGTAAACATCATCACTTCCAAGTCTCGGGATCACAGTCATAACTGCAGCAGCAGTGGCTACGATATTGCCATGAGTTATCATGACACCCTAGAAATCATACTGGTACAGCATAAGCATTGTGCAACAGCCCAGAAACAAAACATCACAATTCCATGAAAAACCAATTTGTTTGGAGAAGTAGAATAAAGCCTAAGACTCTTGATGGAGATCAGGCACAATTCTTAAAACTGGCACTGAAATGTGGAATAAGAAGTAAAAGAGGAGCAATTTGTAGCTTTACAATGACTAGGTGAAGGTCTTGATGTCTATAACTTTGCACAAGCAAATGCAAGCTTGTGTACGCATTTGTCATCTGTTACCACTAGATAGACATAAGGTTAACCCACATCCTTACCCACAAAGTCCAGTAGAGACACTACTTTCTCCACAAAAAATTTCAATGTTTTAGCAATTTGCTAGTTCATATTGAAGAACAAACACACCAATGATGAAAGACAAATCTTTTCCAAGTGTTGTGTTTTCATCAATGAATAAGCAGTTTCATGTTAACACTATAGATGATAAAAGGCACCAAAAGTTCATTTCTGCTGAAAGATGTAAAAAAGAAAAGATGATCAAACCTTTGGCAGGCCTGTGCTGCCACTAGTATACATCACAACGGCAATATCCTTCTTACTAGGCAGTGTTGGCAGAACAGGATTACTTTTACCAAGTTTCTCTATTTCAGAGAATGAGAAAACTGTCCAGTTGCTAATATTTTCAGAAGTGTTTGAGTCACTAGAAGCCTCTCCGTCTTCAAAGTAAACAATGTTTCTAATGGTCTTCAAGCTTGAACTTACTGCAGCCAACTTTTTTAATTGCTTGGAGTCACAGATCAATGTTGATACTTGAGTCTGTTAAAAATTTATGAAACTCAATTAAGGACTGTTGAGTCCTAAGTTCTAAGATGCCAGATTCATCTCTGACATATTGAAGAACATAAATAGGAAAGGACACTAAAAGAGCTATACAGAGAAGAAGGTAGGCAGATTGTTCGAATCCGAAAAAGCACTTTGTTCCTACCTCATTCAGAGAGTGTATTAACGCATCATCCCCTAAGGAAGCATAAATTGTAACAACAGTAACATTCTGCCGGAAGCATCCCTGAACCAAAAACAAATATTTTTATTAAAAAACCAAAGGGCACAAAGAAGAAAAATGGCCCAAATACAAAAACAATTTCATCTACCTGAAACGCAATGAACCACTCTGCCCGAGTTTCAGAGAATATTGCAGCCCGGGTATCCACATCATGGCCTAATTTAACAAGACCCGATGCAAAATTGCAAGCACGATCAAATACCTGGCCATAAGTCTCCCACTGATAATCCCCCAAATGAAGTTTTTCAAACTTTCTCCCATCACTGGCCGTCACAAACTCCCTACCTATCAACTTTCTCCTTCCAAGAAACCTTTGCCCCCAATACTTTTTACAAGACTGCTCAAATAAAGCAGCCATAGTTGTGGCTCCTTCCCAGGGAACCTCGACCAATCTAGCCTGTCTAGCATTGCGCATTGCAAGACCAGCCTCACCACTAACTTGTACATGAACTCCTCTCTGTTTTGCCTTCTTCTTCCCCACAAGTACAACAGAGAGAAATACAGGCACAGCTATGGCGAGAATAACTGCGCCTACAATCCCACTTGTTCCATACTCTTTAATAATCGACCTATAATCAGTCCCATCCATGTTCACCACAATATATGGTTCTCCCACGACTTTCCTCGAATCCAACTAATTCGTACACCTTATGCGCCTATACCTCAAAAATTGGCATGTACCCTGCATTAAATATTTAAAATCAGATACCTTTAAAGCTTTACATAATACCAATTTGATCCATTTTCACTTTGATCAAAACTGACACAGATGAAGCTCACAACAAGAAGAAAAATAATGAAAAATGCGTTGATTAAATACTTAAAACAAAAAAAAAGTGTATCATCAATAAAAATCAAAGCAATAACTAAAATAAGAAAACAGTATTGATCACAAAGACAATAAAACACAATCATCAATATTACATGTCACTGAACATTCAAAAAAAAATTTACTAAACCATCGAGCTAACACAAATGAAACCCTAAATTGATTACTCTTCGAATAACAAAAACAATAAAAAAAAATTAAAAAAGCGTACTGTAAAAGTACCTCAGGGGAGAGACGAGGAACAAAGTGTTGAGTTGCCTTTTTTCCACTTCTTTTGGTTCTTTGGACTTGTTTGTATTTTTGATTGGTGGGTGGGTTTAATGGGGTGAGGATTTTAGGATTCTTTTCACGAGTAGCAGTAGAAGAATGGATTAGAGATGATGAATTGATGATGGCATGGGAAAATGAAGAAAGTCTGAGAGATGTTATTCCACGAATCGAGAATGTATCCCCTGTGCGAGTGTGTAGGGTATATATAGTGTTCCTACCGACGCAGAGGTCTTGTTAAGCTGTTACTGCGACGTTTAAGGAAGCAGTTAGTTACTAATTCACGCTTTACTAGACAAGTTTTACATGCAGAATTATAATTTAGGATTAATCTTACAGCGTATTCACTTGACCGCCATGGATGAATTGTGGTGTAAAAATTGGACCGATAAGGTGACATGGATTCATACCTACTACTATATATATATGTATAAATAAGATTGACTAATTTATCTAAGAGCTGAGTGGTTGGCATTATTTAAGATTAATCCAACTTACTTGAATAATTATAATCGAGAGCTGTTTGGGTTGTGTTATGGAAATTAGTAGCGGAATCATAAGTGTATTTCGCTATGGGTATGATTTTTGTCATTCCAAACTAATGTTTGGTTCGGAGCCATAATTTGTTTCTTTGGACATTATTTAAGTAGGCTTGATCTAGAGATTACTTGAAACTGTGATATTATTTAAGTAGCCATAATAGTCATGTTGGCATTAATTTTCTACTTTTCTTGTATGAAATACATACATCACGCAAACTTTATGAGTATCTGGCAATTATGTCCAAAACCCAACAATTCACCCACTAATTTGAAAGGTTGGGTTGGGTAATTTAGGTGTTGGGTCAATTTTGGGTTGGGTAATAAAAATCAAGATATATTTTGGACGGTTTGGGTATTTATGTTGGACACCCATTACCCCACTTAAATTTAAAAAACAAATAAAAAAATTAAATTCAAGAAATAACTCTTGTTCCAGCAACTTCAACGAGCCCAAAACTTCTTGTCTTGCTTGGCAACAAATAATATGTCAAAACGGTTCCTGGTATAATCCCCTTGTCACATATCGATACCAGTCAAGAACCATAGATTCACTAAAAACAGTTGCTGATGTAATAATCCATTTGTCATGTAACAATACTGGTTTTTTTTTTTTTGAAAAAACAATACTGATTAAGAACAACGGATTCCATTATATGTTATGACTTAACATGTAGCTATATTAGTATTGCTATATTAAATGAAATATCAATACCAAATTCTAAAGTTAGAATCCAAAGCTGAGTACTCGAAAAATAGAAAATGGTTAGAAAGTGGATCATAGATTAACTTTTCCTCTAGAATTATAAAGTAGGACATCTTCTCCTTTATTTTTATCCTTTTTTTAAAATTTTTATCACTTAAAATTTTTAGAAAAATGTAGGACCGATGGCATTAGAATGTGTTTATTAATGACTGGTGGATGGCTGTGTTTACCAAAAATTTTCAAATGAATTGGATAGTGATATTTGAACTAATTGGTTGAGAATTGTATCTCTCTCATCAAAATTTCAGTTTAATTAAGGCGTGATTGGATCTTTTATGAGACTAGAAATATGTTTGGTATAGTTAACGCTAAATCAAGTAACAAGACTTGGAAAATCGTATATTGGTATACTAGTTTTTCATGCTATATCCAACTTGGACCAAGATCGTTTTAGTGTGGGAAAATGTGTTTATGTGTGTGAAAAATTTTTTTTATGTAAAAATGTATTTGAGAGAATTTATGTATCAAAATCTATTAATTAATATATTGGGTGATATTTGAATTATGATTTTGAGATGACCCAATATGACCCAATCCAGAATTAACCCAATTTAAAGTTGAACGGGTTGAGTATAACTCATTTAAATGAAAATCCGATATCAACCCATCCAACCCACCCAATTGCCAGTCCTAAATACTTAGTTATTGAATGTACCACCTGATTTACATGTGGATTTATAAATAAAGTCTACCTATATATTTATCATTTTCATTGTATCAACGAGTTAATTCACTCGAAACTTAGTGCACAAGTGGGAAATGATTAGACTAATGGGCAAGTTTTAGCATGTTTATTCTAAATTCGTATGGAAGATTTCCACAGCAATTGTATGAGTAGTATTAATTTTGACATCCATTTTTATTTTCACATATATATCAACCAAACAAGCCCCAGTTATATATAAAGGGATAGATAAGTATAAACGATCATAATATTATTTGTCTCCATATATATTTTGCATAATGTTATTTGCACTCCTCTTATGTTATTTGCAGTCTCACTATCCCATTTTCATCTTGATAAGACCATATTATCCATGTCCTAATTTCTTCTCCTACCCTATCTTGTGTTCACATGCAAGGAAGTTGGGTACAATTGTCGTACGTGTCTAAAAGGTAAAAAAATTTAACTTTTGTTTCTCTTTTTTTAAACCTACATAACTTTATTTTAATTTATTTTTTATATTCTTATTTCAATTTCAAATTTGCAGATTTTGATGAGCACAATTGAGGTTCCATTGCATCATCTGGATATTGGGTGCTGTTATGCTTTTGTTGAAATATACTAGAAAGTTTTACTCCCTCTATGGTGTCTATATGAGCTATTCTTAGTTGACTTTTTGTAGTATTAATGTCCTATTTATGAGACATTGTAGCTATACTCAGATTTTTGTCATATCTGAAGGTTAGAATTTTATTTATTTATTTATTTTGGGCTTTAAGTTTGAAATCTGTTCATATTATATTGCTAAATTGATCTTTGGCATCATATAATTTCGTAATGTTTTGTAGAAAAATACATAATACATACTAGTGACAATTTTAAATTAGCCATTATAATGTGTAATGGAATAATTAATTGGTTTTAGAATGTAAGAGAAAATCTAGCTAAGTTAACTCATAGACAAGGAGAAGAAATTAGAGATAGGATAATATGGTCGTATCAAAATAAAAATGGAATAGTGGGAATGCAAATAACATATGAAGAGTGCAAATAACATTACCATATATTTTTAGTGACTTTCCTAATCTGGTTTTATTTTTTTGTTGAAAAATTAATTTACTTGGGCTCTGCCTGTGCTCATTGGGCACCACCGGACGTGCTTATATTTTGTGTCCGTTTGAACTTTATAATCCTTGGGTCTTGTTTGTAATTGAATTAGGTACTCTCAGAATAATATTCTTTTTTCTTTGGTGTTAAATATAATTTATGTAATTTAAGGACTTCGTTCTATATAAGCCAGCTGCGCATGATTTTTGTCAAAATGTTTCTATGATTTAGATGTTTAATTCTTTAGTTCTATTAGACAAAAAAAAAAAAAAAACTCTCTTTCCTTCTCACTTAAAAAACTCTTTTCCTTCTCTCTAAAAAATTCTCTAGTCAAAACATCCTTCAACTCTCACATGGAAGAAGGATCAAAATTTTTCTAATCTTCCTTTCTGGAGGAGCCTCTCTCCAGTTTCTTTTTATTTTGTGTAAAAAAAAGGCTATCCTATGAATTTTTAGTGAGAGTTTTTCCTCTCCTAAAATTGCCTAGTGAGAGTTTTTTTCTCTTCTAAACTTTTCTAGTAAGAGTTTTCTTTTCTTCCAAAATTCCTAATGAGAGTTTTAGATAGTTTTTAAATTTTTTCTATTAGGAAAAAATGCACTTTTCATGCCTAGTGAAAGTTTTTTCCTCTTCTAAACTTTTCTAGTAAGAGTTTTCTTTTCTTCCAAAATCCCTAATGAGAGTTTTAGATAGTTTTTAAATTTTTTCTATTAGGAAAAAATGCACTTTTCATCCCCAATGTTTTAAGTGTTAACCAATTTTGTCCCTAAAATTTCATGCAAAACACATTTCATCCTCATAATTTTGTAATTTTGACCCATTTTGTGTAGAACACATTTCATCCTCATAGTTTTATAATTCCTACCAATTAAGGACAATTAAATGATTGTTAACCAATTTAGACATAATATCATCACATGTCCCATTAATAATTGTATTATTAATACTTAATTCAATTATTGATTAAATTATAGAAATAACAACAAGTGTTTTTGGATAGGAGGCTATCTCTTTTTTTCCTTTAAATTCTGATATGATGTATTTGAGACAAAATAAATAGATTGAAACATAAATAAATGATTGAAAAACATGTATATGATGTAACAAAACAAAATTTTACAAATAAATGATAATCCAAACCATTCATTCTTTTGCATTAATATTTTTCTCCAATTATTTGGAATGGGTTTGTTTGACATTTTTCTCCAATTCGCTATAGTAGGGTTGTTTCTTTCCACTGACTTCATGTTCTTTGGATTTTGTTGTTCGACTGTGATTAAGAAGAGAGTAATGGTGGCTAAAAATTTCCTAGTCTTTTTTGTACTAAAATGAGCAAGTGAACTAAGAAAAGATTTTTGAACTTTTTGTTGATCCAATAATTTTTTTAACTAATAGGCATGCCATGGGCAAGTGACACTATCCCATTCAAATTGTTTGACAATCTACCAATTGTCCTCAATTAACCAAATTTAGGAAACTATAACGATGAAATGTATTTGCGTAAAACTTTAAACATGAAATTAATCAGAATTATAAAATCACAAGGATGAAAATGTGTTTTGAATTAAACTTTAGAAATGAAATTGGTTAACACCTTAAACATTAGGGATGAAAAGTGCATTTTACCCTTTTCTATCATTAGATTTGACTTTTTTTTAAGTTTTAATTGTCAAATCTAGAATTTTTTTGGTCTATTTGGTAGATCTCACCATAATATCTAAACTTGAGTAGTTAATCAGTAGATTTAGCGATTGGAAACATGCACAAATCTTTTTGGAGTTACAATTGTTTTATTTTCGTTTTTATTTTTTCAAATCCATAGTATCCATTGTTCTCAAATCTGTTCTTTGATATATGTGTATGGTTGATAATGTAACTTTCGCCTTTAGTGCAGATTTTAATGAAATTATGATATTTTATAAAAAAAATTCTTTAGTTTTTGCATATGATATATGCATAAAAAGAGAAGAAATCAATGTATAAATTAAAGAGACATTAGTAGATAATTCAAATGCTGGCCGACCGTCCTCTACCGTGACGTTGGCCTTTGGCATTTTCCATTAAACTTCGGTTTTTATGTCTAACAAAAGGTCTATATTCGAAATAGAACTTTGAACATTTCTTTTTGACCACTAAATAAATTGCCCTTGTCACTTTGTTATTGGCTAAAAGAGAGCATTAGAAGATTTTTTTTTTCTAGTGGATGTGGTTGAAACTCCAGGATTTATAGTTTCTATGATTTTCCTCCTTCCTATTTCTATTTCTTAAATCCTACCCTTCTCCTACTAGATTTTTTTTTTTTAAGTCTAGCATTTTGAAATTTTTATTTATGCCACGATTGTATTTAACTGGTTTCTTGTTTTGCTTGACACCACCCTCCTACTGATTTAAGATTTCATAGCATAAGAATAAATAGGTTGGGTAATTTTGTCATTATATTTAATTGGGAGAAGGTCTAAAATAACAAAAAATTTTGGAAAGTGATACTTCCCCAAACATTCTAGTTGACTATTCATATCATTCCTAAATTTCTTTGTTGGTGGTACAAAAAAAAAGTTACTCTTCCAATGTAAAAGAAACTTCAAAAACCAAATCAAGCAATATAAACACTAGCCATTACATGCGTCCAATAGATTAATTATTGGAGGCAAGAAATATTGCTTAACATTATTAATCAGTCGTTTTATTTTCCATCTTTTAGTGGCGATATTGAAGTTTGTCTTAGTAGGAGAATGGTAGAATTTAAGAGACGGGGAGGAAAAAGGGGGGTTTGAACCCAGGACCATCTTGTGCAGGTTATTAATGTTTAACGTGTCAAAAAAATTAAATTTATGTGCTTTTTATTTACTCATGAGCATTTTTGTGTTAGTCGAATCTCCAAGAGGTAAAAAAATATAACTAATTGATTGCTTGGTTAAGACACATAGATAGGAAAGATTACTAGTCAAGCACAAAAAACAATATATATAAAACTTAAAGATATGTATAGAAATGAGAACCAAGAACAAGAATTTTGGTGCCCACAAAAGTTTTTTTTTAGAATGTGATTGGTTTTTTTCCTAATAAATAGGAAAAGAAATTTTCTCCAGATTATTTGAACATGTTTTTCTGCCATATTTTTATAGTTTTGATTATTTTTTTTCATGTACAACCTATCACAAAAAGTTATACAATTAATAAAATATTCTCAAATTAATCAAACGTTCTTGTTCAATTTCTCCTTTTTGATTTTAACAGGCAAACTTAGTAAATTTCTTTTGGTTATGATGGTAAAGGACTGTTTTTTTTTTTTCACAATCAATTGGATAGAGTATTATTTGAAATATTATTTGGAATAAGTACTGTAGCACTTTTTATAATGTGATGTATGTGAGATAAAAAGGTGGTTGGAAATATAAAAAGGTGGATTAGGAAATATGCTTATGATGCAAGCGAAATATTATTTGGAAAAATTTGATATCCAAACAAGCTATTTCGCTTGCATCATAAACACATTTTCCAACCCACCTTTTTATATTTCCAACCACATTTTTATCTCACATACAAAACATCACAAAAAGTACTATAGTAATTTGAGTAAATCTTATATACACTGACAGTGTATACATTATCACCGTTTGGTTTATGATATATGTGCAAAAATTGAATTTCAAATTCAAATTTTACATAGTTGTCATTTATTCAACGCTGATAGTGTATACATATTCCATATTCCAAATAATATCTCAAATAATATCAATATAGAAAAGATTAATCTATGTTCCAAATAATATCTCAAATAATACTCCATCCAAACAAACACATACACGATCCTACTCTATAGGGGAGGAGGAATCCATCTGAATTGTACAAGAGACCGGTTGGAAGGCAAATTCATTTGGACTAAAAAGATGATTTGGCACACCTTAGAATTTTTCAACTGTAAGGTTACTTATAGTCCATACAAGGATTTTAAAGCGTTCCTGATCAATCATGAAAATGTTTATGATTGTAGACAATCTAGTTGTTGGACTGCCTGTGCCAGGAGCTATAAATGCAGCAACATATCATGATCATGATGATGGACCTCACGAGAACAGATCTTCCATTAAATAAAGGCACGCACTCCATGGCTTCTTACTTTCTATGTATCAGTTCATGGCTCTCACCTCCTTGATGTTGGCCGGGAGGGGAGCAACAACTAGAATTTTATAGCAGATTATTTGAAATAATTACTGTAATATTTTTTTGTGATATGATGTATGTGAAATAAAAATATGATTGAAAAGATAAAAAAAAAAGTATTAAAAAATATATTTATGATGCAAATAAATAATTTTTGAATAAATAAGTACTATCCAAACACACTTTCCGTTTGATAAATAAGTTTTTGATACAATCGTGATAAGGAACAAAATCTTCAATCCAAAATAAGTTGAATAGCTAATCAAATATGTAACTTTTTGCCTACATATTATCTTTTTGTTTGCTCAAAAATCTTATCCTTATCGTACTTTAATTGTGAAAATCAAGTTTTTTAATACAATACTACTTTATGTAGAAGTTTTTCTCTTTCTGTTGCACAGGATCGAGTACGCTTCATCACAATTCACTACTTTGATTATAAATTATCAAGACAACCTTGAAATACAGAAATAGATTTTACTCACTATTTCAAACAATGAAAAAATTGTTCATGGTTACACCAATAAATCAAATTTTAAATTGTATCTGTTTTTCCTGCACATTTACTTTAAAATTTTTATACACAAATATGTGTTGATGTACGACAAATAACATTTATTAATTAATTTATTTATTTTTAAATATGCTTCACGGATCCAATCCACTCATTTAATACAATTTTTTACATTGACAATGTAGAAAAAATTAATCTGTTAAAACTTTCTGCACTTGTTGAAATTAACAATTCTGCAGTCTGCGCAAAGAAAACAATTGAAATCTTCCAATATATTCTGGACGAAGCAGAAGCATCTTTATAACGCAGCAAGTGCCTTGTGGGAATCAATATTGAAGCAGTCATATGATATTATATTCTATAGTATTAAATGACTCTTTCACAACAGACGCAAGTCGTGACGAATCCAAACATGTGTTGTCCCTGAAGATGTCAGATTCTCATTTTGATTGAATTTATTATTGTGGCAGGTAAGGAATTTGGTTTGGTTAGGGAAAATTTACTCTGTACTTCTGTTTATTTTTAATTATTTGGGCTATATGGACATATAGTATTTTGAATGTAAAAAAAAATTAAAATTTTTTTACAGACAAAGAAGGTTTTCTTTTTCTATAAATAAAGTAGTTTATTTAATACAAGAAAACTAACGACTTCGTGAGCCGTACTTCGGTCCAAGTTTCAGATGGATATCCAGTTTTGATGTATATATTTTGAGTGGAATGAAAAGTTTGTGCTGCTAATTATTTTGAGCCATCTGATTTGGAATTTTTTTGGGTAAAATATTTGGATATGTTGTTACACTAGTGATGGAGTCAGAATTTTTTTAGTGGGTGTACTTTTTCACTTATTATTGTAAAATCTTTTATGCTCAAATGAAAGTTCCAAATGTTCATTTGTATGTTTTGCACTATGTAATTATCACTGTAAACGTATAATTTCAGTTTTACAATTTAGAAGTTCAAAAATTTTGCATCGATTTTAGTTACGGAATCAACTATTATAAGGATAGGAGCAAAACAACAATAAATACAAGATTATTGAATATACAAACCAGAACCTCAAATTTTCCAAGATATTGAACATTTTTTGTGATCATTTAATTAGATATAATTTTGAGATAACACTACTGATCAATAGGTTAATAAACGAAAATTGAGAATTTACCTTAAAATTCTAGGTATGCAATACGAGTAAGTTACAACATAATAGATATATAATTAACATATTTTTTTTAACGGCAAATCCCGTACAGGTGAGGGATGCGAGTCCTTTATTTTAGTCATGCAAATAAAATAAAAAAGTACAAGAATTTGAGGGGGCTAAACCTGACCTCAAATAATAAAATGAAGATTAATAATTGTAAATTGTTAATTAAATGTGACTTGTTGTGCAATAAAAACATGGCATTATTGATTAGTTAACAATTAATTAGGAAAGATTGGTAACTAAATGTGATTTGTTAGGCAACCAAAAGAAGAGCTTAAATTTTTGCTAACATGTTTTGTTAGGCCAAAAATGTGATTTATTGGGCAACCAATAAAACAATAGAATTTCTCACAACCATATATGCAATTAGAGGACTACCACTTTTTAGTCAATCAAAACTTGCCACATCATCAATCTCACTTGCAATTGGAGGACTATCACCAATTAGTCAATCACAACTTAGCACATCATTGGGACAATTGCATTCATGCTTTTACTATATATGCTAATGACATTATTAATGAGTTAGCGACTAATAGTGAAAGATTGGTACTTAAATGTGATTTGTTGGGCAACACAAACAAAAAAAGAGCCCAAATTTTTGGTAATGGGTTTTGTCAGGTCAACAATGTGATTTATTGGGCAACAAAAAAAAAAAAAAAAAGAAGCCAAATTTTCCCACAATCTTACATGGAATTGGAGGATTGCTACAATCAGCCAATCATGACTAGACACATCATTGAAACAGCTTCAATTTGATTCAATTGCATTCATGCTTTTACTATATATGCTAAGAAATATCAACTAAGAAATTCCGTAACTAATCAACCCTAGTGCCACTTGTACACACCAAAATTTTCTTAATCTGAAGTCTACTATTATTTTTTATTTTTTTGTTTTTACTTATAAATTGCTTTATTAATCATTTTAACTTCATTTTGTAGGTTTGTACAAAAAAAAAAGAAAAAAGGGAAAAGAAAAGAAAAGAGAAGTGGAAGTTCAAAATTGGACAAAAATAGTAGAGGTTTTTCTTTTGCTTCTAACTCAATAAAAACCCCAACCTTAAGTCCACCCGAAACCCAATTCTTAAACCCTAAAATGAACCCACTAAAAATACAACAAAAGCCCCCTCGAGCCCTGCAAAAGCCTGGAAAGGAAAAAACAAGAAAAGGCCCATTGGCCAAACTCTTTTCCTTTCAAAGGAAAAAAAAAGAGAGTAGCCTTCACGCACGTGTGTATTACATGTGCACCATTCATCTTTCACTTCACAAACGAACGACTAGTACAAGCCTAATGCAAGAAATTTTTCAGCATGCTTTTTTTTTGTCCTTTTTTCCTCTTTCTTTCTCTCCAAGGCTTTGTTGGTACAAAGATAGCTCGTCATATGCAAATCCTATTTTTCACCACCTAACAAAAATTGATCAAAGGGAGGAAAAAGGAACATCTCATCATTTTCTAGAAAATTCATCTTAACCATCATTTCTAGGTTTTAGGTTTTTTTGTTTCATATAAATATGTTAATAAGGGAGCTTTTAAGGTTTCTAAAGCGAGGAAACTAGTTAGACAAGCAGCCATACAAGATTTGGTGTGGGAAGCAAAGGAAAAGAGAAAAAACATGGAAATTTTCTAGAAAAAGAAAGGGTGAACAGGCTGGTGACCCTCTTCATGTCGATTTTTCTCACTCGATTTAGGGAAATTTAACTAGATTCTTTTTTGTGAAGGACTGGAAATGATGGTTATATGGCTGTCAAGTTAGATATATCCGAGGCTTATGATAGAGTGGAATGGGGGTTCCTAGCAAAACTTATGGAAAAAAATGGGGTTCTGTCTTAGGTGGATTCAGTGGATTATGGAGTGTATTACTACTATGATATATTCTGTAAACATTAATGGGGAAAAAACTGGTTTCATTAGACCTACTAGGGGCCTTCGACAGGGGGATCCTTTGTCTCCTTACCTTTTTTCTGATCTGTGCTGAAGGATTCTCATCCCTGCTCAAACAAGCTAACAGCCAAGGCAATTTGACAGGTTTGAGAATTGCTAGAGGGGCTCCTTGTCTGTCTCACTTATTTTTTGCAGATGACTCCCTGATTTTCTGCAAAGCAAATAGGGGGGAGGCAGGCTAGCTAAGGAAGATACTAGACGTGTACAGGAAGGCTTTAGGCCAGTTGATTAACATGGAGAAATCCTCTATGTTTTTCAGCGGAAATATGGGTCAAAGACAACAGGTGGAGGTGTTGAGTGTGTTAAGGGGAATGCAGCAGGTCTCACAAAGCAAATACTTGGGATTACCATTGGTTATTGGTAGATCAAAGAGACAGGTTTTTTATTTTATAAGGCAAAAAACTGTAACCAGGCTGAAAGGATGGAAGGAGAAACTGTTGAGTCCTGCTGGGAACGAGGTATTATTGAAAGCTATTATCATGACTCTGCCTACTTATGTCATGTCCTCCTGTCTCCTTCCAAAAGTGCTGTGCAAGGAAATTTGTTCTGAAATGGCAAAGTATTAGTGGGGGTAAAAGGAAAAGGAGAATAAGGTGCACTGGTTGAGCTGGAGTAAGATGACTGAGGTAAAGGCAGAAGGGGGTTTGGGGTTTAGGGAGCTACATGAATACAACCTGGTTTTGCTTGCAAAGCAGCTATGGAGAATTTTGATGAATCCTAACTTACTGATGAGTAAAATTCTAAAGGCTAGGTATTTTAAGGGGACATCAATCTGGAGGACAAAGAGTCATGATGCAGACTCATGGTGCTGGAAGAGTCTGTTGCAGGCAAAGGATGTACTGGAGGAGGGATTGAGGAAGCAGGTGGGAGATGGTAAATCTATAAGTATATGGGAGGATAGATGGATTCCAGGTACTGAGATTGGAAAAATACAAACAAGGAGGGGGGAGGGTATTGAGTTACAGAAAGTGAGTGATCTTATTAAGGGGCGAGTGTGGGACAAGGAGATGATTGCACAGGTGTTTGATAGGGAAGAGGGTAGGAAGATACTGAGTATTCCTCTTAGTGAGGAGCCTAGGAAGGACAGAATATTCTGGGCTTTTTCAACCACTGGAATGTATACGGTTAAGCCAGGATATAGGCTGGCAAAGGGAAAGAAGAGAAAGAATGGTGCAGAGTTGACAGAGTTAGGAACTAGCTATAGGAGGACAGGTGCAACTCAAAACTGGGACTTCCTTTGGGGGTTGAAGGTGAAACATAAATTGAAGCATTTCATTTGGAAATGTTTGCATGGTATCCTACCTGTAAATGCAGTACTCAAGGAAAGATGTTCAAAGGGAGAACATATGTGCAAAGGATGTGGGGAAGGTCCAGAAACTATTGAACATATGTTGTTTTTCTACAGCAATGCCAAGTTAATATGGAAAGCTGCACCTCTGAGCTGGGAGGGTCTGAAGGATTATAGGAACAAGTTTTGGCATTGGTGGGAAGCACTGAAAGAGGCTGTAACCAAGGAGAAGGGTAATGAGCGTATCAGTCTAACAATAAATCTACTTTGGCAAGTCTAGAAGTCCAGAAATGATAAACAGTTTAATGATCGTGGGAGGGATCCATTGGTTGCAGTTAACAAGGTAGTGATGGAGTGGCAAGAATACCAGGAGGCTCAAGAGGCTGAAGTGGAATTTGGAGGCAGTGGAATGAAGGAGGAAAGGGAGGTGCATGTTGGGAAAGGCCACAGGAAGGTTGGATAAAATTGAACTCAGATGTTGCCCTACACAGCAAGGAAAATAGAGCAGGATGGGGAATGATTGCAAGGGATTGGCAAGGGATGGTGTTAAGGGCGTGGGCTGTGCCATCTTCAAGCTGTTCAATTCCAAAGCAGGAGGAGTCAATGGCTCTCAGAATGGCTATGCAGATGGCAAAGCTACAAGGTTGGAAAAGGGTGGTGTTTGAGGTTGATTGTTTACAGTTAGTGGAAGAACTGAACAGGAAAGGTAATGATAGGATAGGGTTAGTGGTGATTGAGGATATAAGGAGTCTTTGTAAAAATTTTGATGAATGTTGTTTTACTTTCACTCGGAGAGTAAACAACTATGTTAGTCATACGCTAGCCAAAATGATAGTTAGCTTGGAATGTTTAGCTGAATGGAAGGTGAACTTCCCAGCGTGGCTGCATGAACTTGTGCAGACAGATTGTAGGGGCAGTTGCCTAGGCTTCTTGTAATACGTTTCTTCTTATTAATAGAAAGTTGTCGTTTGGAAAAAAAATAGATTCTTTTTTGTGCAAACTCTATAGTCATAGTATAGAAAGTCTTCTGTTAAAATTTTTTGGAGAAAACCTCTCTAAGGCTGTGAAATTCTCACTCAAAGTCATGCATCTGCCATTTCTTGAAACCCGAAGTTCTTCATTTCAACAAAAAGGAGTATACCAGCAGGTATAAAGGAAACTATACTTTTACTGGAGGGAAGGCTGTTGGTTACAGGAACCTGTTTGGTGTTCCTTGGACGGCATTTGTGGCCAATGATAGTCCATATTTCATAATGGAATTCTTCACCTTAGGGCTGAGCTCACAATCAAGCAGTGACTTCAGAGTGATATGCTTGCAAAGAGTCTTGTTTAATACAGAATAGCAGCACTACTAATCTCTAGATGGTAGTTAGAGCAGAATACAATTAATCTGTGCAGGCTTAATACTACATACATGTGAGTGGAGGCAAGTCTCTCAGTGATAACTGAGGTTGTTGAATGATGAGTTCTTCTGGATGATTGGGGTTGCTAAGTGCGTGCCAGATGTTACCTATGTAAATAAATTTCCGAATCTTTGTAATGGTTCTTGTACCCCTACAAAAAAAAAATGAAAAACCAAATGGTTCTTCGCTTAGTGTCAATGTTGATCTTGTTAGGATAAATTAAATGCTTTGATTTTAAGTGAACCTGAATTTGATCTTGGCTCTTGGGTAAGAGTATTAATAATCTAGGGTGAAAGGTTTTTGCATGTCGTTTACGGCTCCTATGTTTTTGTTTGTGCTACTTGCATTGATCTTTTTAACATATTAGATTAGAAAAGGTCGACTTTTTGAAACCCTCGGCCTCTCATTACCCCTATCCACTGTAGTGTCAGTAAACAGAAAAGATCACGGAGTAAAGATTGGTGATGTATTTTTTGTACCGAGTTCCGAACCCTGTGGAGCAAGAGCAGCTTTGGTCTTGGCAAGGAAAAGAAGAACTTCAATCTATGGTAAATAAATATGTCAAATGTTATGTTAATGTATACGATTTAGTTGACATTGGATTAGGAGGTGCTAGGTTGAAAATCATTCCTGACAAGCATGATCATTATTGCCGGCAAAAGTTTTTTCCACCATTCAGTGCTGATTTTCCTCTTTAAGAATCTAGACACAACGAAGAAAAACAAAGCAAAGTTGTTTCAGCATGCGTGAAGCCCCGCATTCTATGGAGCAAAATGATAACTTAGGTGATCCATCATGATTTATTCTGACTTGAAACCTTCAGAGGAGTTGTGGACAACTCTCCTTTCCTCTCACTTAGACACTACTTAGGTACTCCTATTATTCTTTAGGCTCAGTTTGGGAGTTTAGGATAGAAAAGAAAAGAAGGGAAAACTTAAGTTATAAAAGAATAGAAGAGAATGGAAGAGATTGTTATGTTGTTTGAGAGTTTTGAGAATTAATGGAATGATTTTGGACATAGAAGTCATTAAATATTTGTTCAAAACCTTTTTAAGGACAAAATAGGCATTTTAAAAAAAATATCAAGCTTTCTCCAAACTTTCTTCCTATTTCTTTCCGATTTGGGAGGAAGCATTTTCATAACTATTCGTCCTTCCGTTTCTTTTCTTTTCTTTCCTACTTAAAACTAACAAATGAAGCAAAAGTAAACTTTCTCTTCTTTCCCTTTCTTTTCTATCCAAATCTTCCACTCCCAAACGAACCCTTAAGTTCCTTTTATGTCCTCCTATGTGTTTACATATTTTATGTGTCTTTCTTTTATTTATTTATTTTAACCTTTTATTCATTTTTAAGTTTATTTAGTTTAAATCTTATGATTATTTGGAGGGCATTTAAATGCTCAAATTGTACAGATAGGTTATATCTTCTTGTGCAAGAAATGTAATTAGATAGACAATGTAATAGATATGTTCTATTTTTGCAAGAAGTGTAATTAGCTAAATAAATGTAATAGGTAGGTTAGATAGGTTTATTATCTTATAATGTAATAGTTAGATCTTATGTACTTGTGTGCATGTGTGTTTATGTGCTTATTTGCTTTTTCTAGGGTTTTGCATCTAAATATTATGTCTATGTGCTATATACTCTACATGTTCTATGTGCCCTATGTGTTTTTTTGTTTTGATTATACTTTATATGTTTTATTTATTTATAATGAGTGCACGGTATCACCATACTAGTCCAATGTTAATTAGTTATGGTATTTCTTCCTGATTTCTCACTAGTCCAACACTAGTGAAAACTTGTAGAAATGTGTTAATCCAATACTAGACTCTTAGACTATCTACACGATAGATTCATACTTTGGTGTGACATTTATTACATTTTAAGCATTTTTTTCTCTTTTAAGTTATTTTCATGATATATTCTCTTATATTATTCCCTTATCGCCATGTGTGCAAACCATATCATTTAGACCTGTATTTCATTTAGTAAATTAGAAAATAGGTTAGTTTATTTGCTTGTCTAGATTAGAAGAGTCACCTTTTGAATATGGGATATGGGCAAGTATGGCTTCTTAACCTTAGCACGCTATTATCCCTTTATAAGATGGAAAATTGTGTCATGAATTCTAGTTTTTTGTACCCATTATATTGCATTTTTAGGTCATGTATATTAATCTATATATCATAATTTTCTTTCATCTTTTGCATCTTTGTGATCTTTTCAAGGGATCATTCTTGGGTTTCACAATTAATGTAATCGGTACTAATTAAATTTTGAAAGACATTTCGTTCCTCCCGATATCCTCTAGGTCTAGATTTGCATCCATATAGAAGCATTTGAATGTGATAAGTTTAAACGTTAGATTAGAAAAATTTTTGACTCAATCTCACAACTAGTTTTCGTTAGGTTGAAAGGGTGTTTTAGATTTGAACCGATCATATCTTTGCCTTCCCTTTCTTCAACTGTGATTCTCAAATCCTTTTCTCTCATTTTTAAAGATCCAAATTCATCTAAAAGGGTTTTATTTATTTTCATTTTTTAAAACATTTTTTGGGTGAATTGGTACACCTAAACTCGATACCAAGTGGTAAATCTCATTTTCTAAAAACCCTTTTTAGATTATTATTTTGGATCCAAACCGCCGCATTTTCTAAGTCTCATATTAGGCGCTTTTTCTTTATTTTCAAAAATAAAAAACTCGTTTTTAAGCACCTTTCTTTTATTGCAAAAAATGGGGTGCGACAGCTTGCGACTCCACTCGAGATCACTAGTGAGTCCAAACACTTCATTAGTCGATTTTTTCCCTTTTCTAACCTTTTTACATATCACATTGGGATGTTTTAGGTTGTATTTTTCTTTTTAGGGCCTCTTGCATTTCACACTTGTATTCGTCCTCCGTTCTTTGTATATATAATGAATGGTTTTTTTACTTTCATTTATGTATTTATATCATGCTTTGCATTTGAGGTGGGAGGTGATATCACTCTAGAGCCTTCATGCGTGATTAGTGATGATAATTCCTCCCCTCGAAGGAGCATTTCATATGTATATATGCTGTTTTTTAGGAAAAATACTGATTTTCATTCTCAAACTTTGGGTCAGGGACATATTTCATCCTTCAACTTTTGGGCATGACACATTTAGTGTCTAAATGAACAATTTTTTTTTATCAATGTCATCCTCAAACGGGAAATTGACCAATTTTTTATGGAATTTGGTCACGTGAAAATCACGAGACCGTTAAGTAATTCACCTGAATGAAACAAAATCAGGAAAAAAGGTCGTTGTCTTCATTTTCCCTTTCCTATATTGTAACAGCCCCACTTTCCCCTAAGGCGAACCAAAGGGGTGAGCGGACTGCCTGCCCAGCTCTCGCCAGGACTCACGATGCAAACTAGAACTATCTATAGCGATCCGGAACTTACGAACGAGCGTAAACGAGTCAAAATGGTAAAATAACCCAAAATTTAAAAAAAAAAGAAATTCGAAGTCGGGCATGAATAGTGACCGACCCGTCAGAACCCAACCGAAATAGCCAACAAACATTCACATCTGAACTTTAGCGTTTACAAATCAAAATGACATACAAAAGTTTTCAAAAGTTAATATATACACACGGTTTGCCAAATCAAAAGAGAAAACGCCCCAAAAGTACACTTAGGGTTTTAATACATGAGCTATACAAAAGATATGTTTAACTAGCTCAATTTGGCAGCCATTTGTCAAATCCAGACCAAAAGGGTTTATTTTCCTGTAAGGAAAACAAAAGGAACGGAAAGGGGTGAGCTTGCGCTCAATGAGGTACCAAACAGATAGCATCAAAATCATGGCATTTCACATTTAACAAATCAGATACACATGTCAGATGTAAAGCAAAGGAACCAATGATTCAAATCAGAAGGATACGGGTGGCTCTCAGGAGCCAAATTTCCAGCGCAATACTTGATCCAAACCGGTTGACTCTCCGTCAACGTATATAGAACCAATGCGTCCGTAGACCCCTCTTATCACCGAATTCCGTCCACCAAACACCCCTTTACCGGGCCCGCTCACCTCAAACGAACAAAATGGTAATACTCGAGTATACCCGGAATCAAGAGTCTCAATACCCAAAATCCCCGAACAGACTACCGTGGTTCGTTATCTAATCGTCCAGGCCCTTGCCGGCCCGACTCGAATAACTTAGCCACAGGATTGAGCTCATAGGTCATAGAAATCCGAACAGATGCAGACACAGATAACAGATTCAAATTTTGCATAGTAAATTGGCATATGAACAGACTAGAGAACGAGTGTGATAAAGTACACCCTCGTCTCGAACAAATAAACATATTGCAGAGCAGAAATCAAGTTAAATAGCAATGGAGGGGAGTGGTACACTCACCGGCTCAACTTCAAAAGTTTTTACTTCAGATTGGCCTTAATCGCCAAGAAACCCTAAAATAATCAAAATAAACCAATTGAAGGTTTCATATCCAAAATCGAGTAAACGGAATGCACAAGTGAGGCTCGACTACACGTCGTACGCCTTGCCCAAAAATACTAATGCAAGGGTGCAAAAACATGATTTTCTTGGAAACAAAAGATAACATGAAGACCTAGGGTCAACAACCCAAAAGCCCTTCATTTCCATCAAAAGGCAAATCCAACTTAAAGAACCAAACGGCCTAGAAAATCGGACAGCATTTCCCCTAAATTTCTTACTTTTCCAGCCATTAAGGCTTCATGATTTCCTCAAATCAGTCCCAAAACCTCACACAAAAGTCATCTCATTTCCCAAAAGCCGTTCACTAGGCTCAAAGCAATACAAGTACAAAAATTAGCTAGGAAATGACCGGAATAAGAGTAAGCCTTAAAACATGCAAACAAGTTGTTGCGCCCCATTTTTTGATAAATAAATAAATGGTTTAAAAAATGTATTTTTTGTGATTGGAAAATGAATTGTGATTTAAAAGAAAAAATGGGTCTAAATGGGGGTTGAGAATGCGACGATTTGACCCAAAATTATAGTTTAAAAAGGGTTTTTGAAATAAAAATTGGAGTCGCCACTTGGTAATGAGTTAAGGTGTACCAAGTCACCAAAAAATGAATTTTTAAAGAAAAAATAGGAAAAAGTAATAAGAAACCCCTTTTAAACGACTCCTAGTCCACGTAAACCAAAGAAAAAGGTTCGGGAGTCACATTTGACAAAGGGGAAGGCGAGGATAAAATCCAGGGCACCCCTTTGACCTAGCCAAGGCTAGTTGCACGATTTAATCAAAGATTTTCTTGTTTTAACCAAAGAATTTATTACATTTGGATGCACTACATGGATGCAAACCCTAGACCTAGGGGTATTGGGGGAAATTTCTCTTCAAAGGTTGAGTGGTGCCAATCACATTAGTTGTGAAGCCCAATAACGATCCTTTGAAGAAGTCACGAATAATGCGAGTGGGATGCAAATGAATGGAATGCATGTATGCAATGTGAAGACATGAGTTTGAAAAAGTAATAAAAGACAATAAATATGTAAATGAAAATGTGCACGTGAGTGGGCAAGGTACGGTATGTGAAATGATAATATGAAGTGCATGTGTGCAAGTGATGATAAAAGTGTTCGTGTGCAAGTGAAGAAACATAAAGGTGCACGTGTGCAAAATGGGAGGAAAAATGAAAGTGTGATGAGGATATAAAATGGTAGAGTGGATTTAAAAATGCATGAGCCTAGGGAATTCATGCATATTGGGTACGGAGAGACCTAAATCGTGACTCAATTTGCCCTTTTATAGAGGGAATACAAGCGTGCTAAGGCTTAGAAAAAGCCACACTCGTCTATATCCCATATTTAAGGGGACTCTCAAGCAAATGAACCCTATTACTAGCATGAAATGCAAAAATCCTAAAATGGAGGGAAAAGGGGTTCGGGGAGCATGCAAAAAGGATAAAACTAAAAAGAATGCATGACATGTAATGAACATGCAAACATGTACTAACGAGGGGAAATCCCTAAGGGTCTAGCGTTGGACTAGCCCATTTTATGAATTCCGACTAGCGTTGGACTAGTGGAAACGCACATCCATCAATCACATTCATTCATGGCTATGGAAAGCGAGTAGACATGCCAAACACTCATAAACACATAGCACATAACATTTAGCATGCTCGACTAGATGCAAGGCCCTAACAAAACAAATTAACACGTAGCAACTAAGCATGCAAGACACCTAAGATAATTAAAGCCCCAACTATTACATTTGCTAGCTAGGCACATGACTTCGATAGGTCTTCATCAAATGCTCCTCCAAACCCTATCTATTACAAGCCAAGAGGTGTACACATACCCCATAAAGAATAACTTAAATAAAAAGCAAAAGTAAATGACATAAATAAAAGGAATTAAGGAAAGGCTAGGAAAGCAAAGTAGACATGCAATTTTCACTTAGCACGTTGGATCACATAGGAGAGACAGAAAAAAGATAAAAGAAATTATACCTCCCCATTCATGACGTTGATAGAGTAAAAGGACTCAATTTGGACTAGGGTCACCAAAAAAAGGATAACTTAGGCTAAAACCATCAAAGCAAAGGATTAATGCACCAATTTAGCGGTAAAACATATATAAGCTAACTTGATTCCATCTACATCGAATCTTTGTTCAATTGTAATTAAAGAAATGCATAATGACCAAGGAAAAATGGAATAACTCATCAAAACTCCCAAATATAGCAACCAAAGGAAGCTCAAAACGACCTTTAACCAATCAATCAAGTCCAAATGCAATGCTTAAAAACTTCAAAGGTCCAAAAAGCCAAATAACGACTCAAATTACAATCAACTTAGAATTCAATTGCAAGGGATTGGAATGTAATTGGATCTTTGTGACATTGCTGCAAAATCATAGGGACCAAATTGATTAATTTTCTCAATTTTCTGGGTCATAGTGGCATAAGGGGAAACTTGAGGGGTCAAAGTGCTACATTCAGAATTTTCCCATGCATGCATACGTTAGAAAAACTGAAACTTTCTTTACTTCTGCAAAATCCTGCTGCAATCCTTTACAGCTTCAAACCATGCGTATTTCATTCCAGAAAAATGCACAAAGTTCATTTGTTTGCCAACCCAACTCATAGGAATCCCAAATCATCAACTTAGGCCATAATCATCTATCATTAGTGATCCCAACAGAGTATCCAAGCAAGAGGACAAAGAAAGAAACAACAGAGGTTCTCAATCTTTGCTCAACTCAACCAAACCAGAATGTTCAGCAAAACATATTAAAAAACTGGACCACAAAGCAACCAAAATATTAGACACCTGTACAAGAAAACGCAAGGCAACATCATACAACCCATGAAGATGCTTGCTGCAACTTAAACCATTTAGCAGCCCACGCAGCTCAAGAACAAACGAGACAGAGCCGTGACATGCCAACAAAGGGAGGAAAGAAAAACTATGAAAAACTAGCAAGTTGGAACTTATTCATGAGCTCATTTCTGCAATGTCTCAGCTTCCATATACGCAGGAAGATAACCATGAGCCAAAAGAAAAAGAAAAAGAAGAAACTGACCAAGGGAACATAAACCGAGTTAAAACCATTTCTGCTTGTTCCAGCTTAGCTACATTCATGCATTTCAACTCAAACAAGTTCCAATTTCCAATTCTTATCAAACTCGTCATGCATGCCATGGTTTTCAACATTTAATCAAAACACATGCAAAACTGGAATATTTTCATGCAAAATGGTTTGGAGCTTCAGCAAACAATGCTTTTGAGCTTCGGCACATAGCATGGTAGATTTATACAATCATCTCAAATCGAAAACCAGCTTCAAGTTCTTGTCACGCATGCAAGGAAATGACAAAATCAGAAACACTAAAGACCTTCACGCAAGCCAAAAATGAGGACAAGGCTTTCTGCCAAAGGAGAAAAATGCAGCAGCTGAAAGGCTTTCGGCAATTCCAACCTGCTGCCATTTCCCTTTCATATAGATTCTAAATTCAAAACACAACTTAATCAATCCACTCAACCGGATAGCACAGAAATTGAATCTCCACATATGCAAAAAGAAATTCAAAACAGGAAACAAGCATAGCTAGAAACCTTTTGCAACTATATTATCAAGCATTATTTCCAACCCACACATAAAACCTTTGGATTTAAGCACCAGAATCCCACGAAAACATGAAACTCCAACCATATCCCAAAGCCTTGACATCTTAACCAAATCAAAGATTACATTTTTATTATGAAATTAAAGCAACAGAGATGAACAAAACACCTAACCCAGCGAACAACTACCAGCATCAACAGCGGCCCAAACAAGCAAACCAAAGATGCAAGAAACCAGCTCAGCCGTGAAGAAAAAATGGAAAAGCTAAGAGATTAGTTCAAGAGATACCTCAGGAAGTTTTCTGGATTGGGTTCGGATGAGCGAAAACAGATGATTAGCTTCCTTCCCTTTTTGCTTTGATTCCTTTCCAGCGGTCTCTCCTCTTTCTTGCTGCTACCAGATACCGTAGCCTTCCCTTTTTGCTTTCTATCGTCACTAACCTCAGCTCTCCTGTCACTCCTTCTCCAAGAACCCTGCTCTTTTTAGCCGTCCTCTATCTCAGCCTCTTTCTCTGTTTTCTGCCGTCACTCCACTCTCAAAACCCTCCTCTCGGCTGCCTTTTCTTTTGTTGCCTTCTAAAAATTCCCCTCTCTCCCCTCTATTCTTGCCTTTCAGTTCTAATCTAGCCCACCACTCTTACGGTTTTCTTTCTCTGATTTCCCCTTGTTCCCGTCTCTCCATTTTTTTCCCCAAAACTCTCCGCCGTTCTGTTTTTCTTTTTTCTCTTCTACCCCTTTGCGGCTGCCTCCTTTTTTCTTTTTTTTTCCCCCGTAACCTCTCTCTATCTCTCAAAACCTAGCTATCCTTCTAGATTCATCCCCCCCTCCAGGTGTCCTAGACACCTGGCCTTTTACAGCTCCAAATTTCATCTCCAGGACCTCTTCCAATCTCCTTTGCAAGCTGCGGCAAAAAACGCAGCTTCCTGCATTGCCGTGACCTTTTTTTTTTTTTTTTTTGACTTAATAGTAAAACTAAATAATAATAAAAACAACAATTTTAATTACAAATACATCAAAAATAAACAAACTAAAAATAACAAAATTACCATTTTCAATCTTTTCCTTTCATTTTTCCATTTTTCATGACTTTTCTCCTTCTTTTTCAAGAAAACATTGAATT
Source organism: Coffea arabica (assembly GCF_036785885.1). Classification (NCBI taxonomy): domain Eukaryota; kingdom Viridiplantae; phylum Streptophyta; class Magnoliopsida; order Gentianales; family Rubiaceae; genus Coffea; species Coffea arabica. The sequence goes on along the minus strand of NC_092318.1, from coordinate 15,769,104 downwards.
TAAGTCAAAAACAATTAAAGCATGTTTTTTGCTTGCTTTTCTTTTCTTTTTGAGAAATTCTATGCTAAAAAACCTAAAACCAACAAAGTGAATAAAACTTAAAATAGCAAATAAGAATTAAGAATTACACTAAAATTACACTAAAATTTGGTGTCTACAGTTTGCCCCTCTTTGTCTGAGTTTTGAAAAAACTTGAGACAAAGAAGTAGACACCAAATATTTACCTGCATTATTTGGCTGCAAAATGATTCCAACGAACAAGAATTCTAAAATGGGACTGACCCAAACATGAAATTAAAACGGGACTGACCCGAACAGGAAATTTAAAACGGGACTGACCCGAACAGAAATTTAAACGGAACTGACCCGAACAGGAATTAAAACGGGACTGGCCCGAACAGAAATTTAAACGGGACTGACCCGAACAGAATTTAAAACGGGACTGACCCGAACAGAAATTTAAACGGGACTGACCCGAACAGAATTTTAAACGGGACTGACCCGAACAAAATTTAAAACGGGACTGGTCCGAACAGAAATTAAACGAAGTGCTCACTGGTGGGACAAACCCAGCTCCAGTAGCTGGGAAAATGAAATGTTGGTTATGTACGAAAAAACTGTATACGACTTGCTTGGAAAACTATCCGAAGATTTGCCCCAGTGTGATGAATTTGGTCAGTGGGATTAAACCCAAGCCTGCCTTGATTGTAGATAAAAAGCGGTCAGCGGGATAGAATCCGGTCCTGCCGAGGTTGGCGGGATAAAACCCGGTCCCAACGTAGATAAAAAGCGGTCAGCGGGATAGAACCCGGTCCTGCCGAGGTGAACTTGATTTGATTTTTGATTTTTGATTGATGATTTTTCCTGATTTTTTTTTCGCTTTCTTCTTGACTTTTGAGAATCTTTCCAAAAAAAAAAATTAATTTGCCCCCAGTATATGACTTTTGCAATTTGAGTCCATAGTTGATTCTGTATCACCATGTTGTTGCACCTTTTGATCAAATTCGCTTGCAACATTTTTAAATCTGCCTTTGTTCGCCAGAGGACTCTTCCCGACATCAATTCTAGTGCGAGGTGTGGTTACTTTCATCTGTGCATGTAATTTTCCTGTGAAAGAGAAAAAACAAAGAAATTGCCACCACCATTTGATCCGTTTTCCTTCGAGAATCGTGTAAACATGAGTCTTTCGACGCCCTTATCAACTTTTGCTGCGGCAGCCGATTGAGTTGGATTTCTCACCCTGAGGTTTTTTCGATTTTCAAACTGATCAGGTAGGTGCTTTGCCATATTGTGAAGTCTGTGTAGCTGGCTTGGCTGAATTTCAACTGTTTCCAAAAGATGACTGAATCTAAGCATACTTTTTGCAATAAACCACGGGGATTGTCATTCACCACAATTCAATGATAAAGAATGAGGTATGCAAGAAAATTCACATGTCATGTAAAAATGAATATACACGAGAATGTACACCTAACCATTTGTGCTTAAATTCTACAAAAATGCCATGAATGCAAGTAATTTGGAAAAAATGAGTTTCCTAAGAATGTATTTGCAAAAGAATGTTTTACAAAGTGACAGCTTTGGCCAACAGATGTCATATTCAAATCTCTGGATATCTTAGCTCCGGAATTCAATGTTGCTAGAGGTATGACAAAAATGAGAAGAAATCTAAATGGACCAAACCACCAGTTGTTCCTCTTTGTGCTTGCTCATTGCAGAAACCTACCTTGGCGCCCATTCGGGTTTTCACCAAAGTTGCACCCCACCCTTTTTGTTGGTTTTTTCTTTTTTTTTTTTCTTCTTTCTTCTTTTTTTTTTTCCTCTCTCTTGAGGTGCCCTTGTGGGTTTTCACCTAATGAAACAATGGAAGAGCTCAACCATAGTCAACTCAGGAATGTAAGTTGAAGATTGCTGGCATCAGTAAAATGCGCTTCCCTTATAGACTTAACCGAAGGCATTATGGACATCACGTGCCAGTTGATTAGCAAAATCCCTAATAGAAATGCAGCAAGTGATGAAAGCCAGGACTTTTGGGCTTTTGTAATGAGGTCAGGTGGGGTGTTTTTCAAGAAAAGTTGAGGCTTGAAAGCAGGCTTGATGAAAGGTGTGAAATAAACTGAGATTGCATCATTTTGAAATTATCTCTAATTTTTTGAACGAAACCAAGGAAAACTTGCCCCAGTTTGCTTGGATTTTTCTCTCTTTGCATTTTCTTCATTGCATTTTCTCACTTTTTGCATTTTCTTCAAAAAACTAAATTTGCCCCAGTGTGGGGTTCTTTCTTTTTTCCCATATCTCTTTCAAAGATAAATTTGCCCCAGTGTGGGGTTTGCAATTCTCAGGGGTTGCCAAACGAAAATTATTGTTCTGATAGTTCAAAGGGGATGACTAGGGATGAAATGTTTTGATCGAAAAGGAAGATGGCCTGACTTTTGCCTCGTCTCTTGCACGATTTCCTAGAAGGAATTTGCATAATCAAATAAAGAATTTCTTACACAAGTCTGAGTTGATAGGTTGAAAGAATGTCTGTCTATCCATGAATGCCCCGCCAGGTAATACCTTTTGAACACCCAATGAGCTTTGCCAATTTGAAGCAAATTTGCCTTCGACTTCATCTTTCATTACTTTAGCACTTTGTTCCCTTCTTTAGAAGATCGGTGGCGGCCCCTTTTATTATGAACACAGGCCATGCATTTTGACAAAATTGGTCATGGTACATATCATTCAACTGCTTTTCATCAATCAGAATCAATCGTTGATGACACTGCTCTAACCGACCCACTTTCAGCCTGGCCGGAAAGGGATTCTCTCAAATGAAGGAATTTTTTTTTCAATGGTTTTCTCAATAAAAGCTTTCTCAATGAAGGGTTTTCTTATTGAAGGCTTTCTCAAGGAAGGAATTTCTCAATGAAGGCTTTTTTCAAAGAAGAGATTTCTCAACGAAGGGATTTTTTTTTTTTTTTTTTTTTATGAAGGCTTTCTCCATGAAGGGATCTCTCAAAGAAGAGATTTCTCAATGAAGGGATTTTTAATGGAGGGGTTTTCAATGGCTTTCTCAATGAAGGCTTTCCCAAGGAAGGGATTTTCAACGAAAGGATTTTTAATGAAGGGGTTTTCAATGAAGGGCTACATCAGATTCCAGAACAGTGATAGTCAAAGGATCAAATAATTTCATCTTTGGCCATCTCAAAGAATTAACAAAAATTCAGGACAATAATCAAATAAACAAATAAAACAAATTGTGCATTTCATGAAACTCCAAATCAAAGCAGAAACAAGACAAAACTCAATTGCAAAAGATGCTTTCGTTAAGCTATTCACATATGCAAGAAAAAGTTTTTGTGAATTTTAGTAAATGACAACCCCTAAATTCATTGAAATTCCCTTCGAGAGGGAGGATAATCAGCCATCCAAATTGTCCAGAGCTCCTTCAGGATTTTCAAATTTCGTCGTTGGAAGTGGATGCCTCAAAGGTGTCCTTGTGTTTGGGAAAGGGGTTTGTACTTATACTTGGTCCTTGTTCTTCTCTCCCTCTCAAAATTATGTCTCCGGCCTCAATCATGTCCTGAATTTTGTGTTTGAGTACCCAACAATTGGCAGTAGAATGTCCCGGAGCTCCAGAATGATAGGCGCAAAAAGATTGAGGATTATAACCAGGGGGAACTCCTTTAGCATAGACTTTAGGAGGTATTGTACCAATTTTCCCTGCGGCCTTGAGTTGCTCATATAGTTGATCTAAGGGCCGACCTAAATTGGTAAAAGTTCTATATCGGGCTGGGTTTTGGGTGCTAGCGGTCTGTTGATAGTTGTAGTTATGGTTGACGGGTAAGGTGGGTCTTGGATGATAAGGAGAGCGAGGTCTAGTTTGAAAGCTATGTGGAGAAATATGAAATGGTGTCGTAGGTGTGTTTGGGTAATTTGGTCGAGGTCGAGGGTGGTTACCAGTGGTATGGTGCACAGGTTGAAAGTGTGATTGGTACGGGTAACGGGGTGAATAGGTGGAGTTCTGTCGGTATCTTGGTTGGAGAGCAGGGCCTCGATTCGAGACAAATGAAGCCTCCTCTTCTCTCTTTTTGAATGGGGATTTCTTGTTACCGCTGCCTTGATTTTGCATCGCTTCCAATTGCGATTTCAGAGCCGACACGTTAATAATCTTTCCTGCCCTTATAAACTCATCATATTCTTCTAATTTATTAACGATCTCGGCAAAGGAACACCCAGTCATTCGAAAAATTTCTTCAAAGTATGGCGGATCATGTGCCTTAATAAAGGTGCGTATGATTTCATCCTCAATTATTGGTGGCTCGACTTTTGCGGCTATTTTCCTCCATCTCTTAGCATAAGTCTTGTGATCCTCAGAGGGTTTTCTTTTTGTTCCTTCCAGCGTGGTTCGTGTTGGAGCCAGCTCGCAATTATACTCGTACTGCTTTACAAAAGCGTTGGACAAGTCAAGCCAGGTCTTCGCTTCTTCGGGTTTCAGCTTGGAATACCAGTCGAGTGCATCCCCCTCCAGACTTTCTGGGAATAGCCTCAAAGGCAGATTTTCATCATCTGTTGGCCTACCTAACTTGTTGGCGAACAATCGGAGGTGTGTCTTGGGATTGCCTGTCCCATCATACTTGTTAAACTTCGGAGTTTTGAACCCCTCAGGCAATTGCACATTTGGAAAGAGACAAAGCTCATCATAGTCCAATACTCCTTGCTTGTTTAAACCCTGACTTTTCCTCATAAATTCATCAAAACGGTCAAGGCGCTTGAGCAACTTCATATCAACAGGAGCAGAACATTCTCCTATCTCTGGTTTGTTTTGAATGGTATGGTCTGGCAAGAAAGGCTCAGCAGTAGCGTGATAAAAAGTGTGTGGCTCGGGGGGTATATTTGAGGTGATGTGAGGTTGTAGGCCTTGCATGTAAGTAGGGAAAAATGAAGGATCAGGAGGGTAAGTGTATGGTAAATGTATGGTGGGATATGTGAAAGTTCCTTCGGGTGGAATAGGTAAAGATGGAATAATGGTGACTTGAGTTGAAGGGATGACAAATGGCTCTTGCTCAGCCTGCTTGACGGGTATAGGTTCGGGTTGAACTCCGCTGCTGATTAGCTCGTCAATCAATTTCCTTTGGGCCGCCATCTCAGTGGTCATCTTGTCGAACTTAGTGAGCATCTCAGTCAACTGAACCCCCAAACTCATGGTCTCGGGTTGAGCGGTAGTAGCAGACCTATCTGATTGTTCCGGTTGTGAACTCATGTTTACACGACTCCTTTGAGCTTGGCTACGGGATCGTGTTATGATGGGGCTTTGGCGAGAAGCTATGTTTAAATATTACCTGAGAATTTTTGAAAAGATTGCCTTTAGATTTAACCCTTGCTTAGTTATTACAATAAAAATAAAGAAAAGAAAGAGAAAAAGGCAAGAGTTAGTAGATATCCAAGAAATTCGGATGCATGTCCTATGGGGGAACCCTTTTTGTGCCAAGGGTAGGCCAAGCATGAAAATGCAATCCTCTAGGGTAGGCACCATACCATACCTGATGGATCTGATCACCTCATTGAGTGAAAGTAATTTTTTGCAAAATGAGGTCCACGTCCGAATGGATTGACCACTTCTGATCAATACAAGATTTTTGCAAAAAACGCATGGGTTTGACCTTAACGAACTTCCTATCGAAAAAATTTGAATTCGTTGACTAGATTTCTCAGTGAATCACGGGTCAAAACCCTAACTGATCAAATAGCTGGATGAAATGGACGGTTTTCTCAAAATTTACTAGGTTTTCCAATTTGAAATTCGGCATTGAAACCCTAGTTGATCAAATGTGTTGAATGGAATTGACCATTAAAAAACGACCGGATTACCCTAAAAAGGGAAACGGGTCAAACGAATTGAGTGAAAATTAAAAACTTACTCGAAATTGACCGAATCATCCTAAAAAAAAGGAACTTGATGAAATTGAGAAATTTATTCAAAATAAATTGAATGAAAATCGAAAATTTATTCAAAATTGACCAGATCGCCCTAGAAGGATAAATTGCTCAAATAGATTGAGCGAGATTTGATTTATTCAAAATCGGCTCGGCTGCTTTAAAAATGGGTAAATTGGCCAAACGAATGAAATTGAATTAATGATTTATTCAAAAATCGACCGGATGACCCTAAAAAGGGTAAATTGGTCAAATGAATTGATGATTTATTCAAAAATTGATCGGATAACCCTAAAAAGGGTAAATTGGTCAAATGACCCTAAAAAAGGGTAAATTGGTCAAATGAATCGACGATTTATTCAAAATCGACCGGATGACCCTAAAAAGGGTAAATTGGTCAAATGACCCTAAAAAGGGTAAATTGGTCAAATGAATTGACGATTTATTCAAAATCGACCAGGTGACCCTAAAAAGGGTAAATTGGTCAAATGACCCTAAAAAGGGTAAATTGGTCAAATGAATTGACGATTTATTCAAAATCGACCGGATGACCCTAAAAAGGGTAAATTGGTCAAATGACCCTAAAAAGGATAAATTGGTCAAATGAATCGACGATTGATTCAAAATCGACCGGATGACCCTAAAAAGGGTAAATTGGTCAAATGACCCTAAAAAAGGAAAAATTGGTCAAATGAATTGATGATTTATTCAAAATCGACCAGGTGACCCTAAAAAGGATAAATTGGTCAAATGACCCTAAAAAGGGTAAATTGGTCAAATGAATTGACGATTTATTCAAAATCGACCGGATGACCCTAAAAAGGGTAAATTGGTCAAATGAATGGTTTATTCAAAATTGATTATGAATTGACAAAATGGATCGATTGAATCGGCCGGCCATTGGTGATTTCAGAAAATTAGTCTATGAGCCTTCTAAAATCACGATTTGGCCTCATTTTATTTATCGTCTCAATAGCAGGAATCATTTGTGAATTTTCTTCAACTTAATGTCCTTTTACGCAAGGGATTTTTACCAACTTTGATAAGATGGCCAAAAAGGGATTATTAGACGCTCATATTCCAAAGATCGCTTTAGGAAAATGATCGAATCCTACCTTACCTTGTGCACTACCCCTTTGGATGGTACAAAATGTAAACGTGCAAGTCTTCTTGGATTAAGTATCCGAGACACAAGGTGGTTTTATTCCTAACACGGGATCCCCTAAATGGCATTCCCTTTCTAAGGTTTAATGCATGATGCCATTTATTAAAGCGATGTAAATATGCAATTCGAAATGAAACGTGACCTAAGGAACCCTTTATTTGCCAGGGTAGGCCTAAAATGGTATGGCATTATTAATTTATGAACAAAATATACCAAAATTTCTAAACGTGCAATAGCCTATCTATAAGGGTAGGTCCTAAAAGAGGATCATGCCAGACCTCTTATTTCCTAACGTTTGTGAATGCAAAAGATAAGAAAGAAGGAAACGTTAGTTCAACACATAATCACATAACACGTTGGACAACTAGATGATATAAAAGCAACAAAGAAATAAGGAAAGAGGGTGGGATCCCTCCCCTCGTGAATGGTGTCCCTAATAGGGTAAGGCTGACTCTAACCTAGGCAAGCTAAAATGGATGCATGAGGTTGGGGCTCACTAATGCATCTAGACTCGATAGGTCATAGGTCCCCGAGCCTTCAGACTTGGAAACCAAGGGTCATCACTCCCAAGGTTCCTTGTCGGTGGCTCGAGCGATTCCCCAGACGTTGCTACGCACACGTCGTGTTACGGCTACCCGTCTGGGCGAATCTAAAAAAGAATCCTCAACCTTCGACTAAAAACTAATAGGTCATCAACCTAAAGTTTAAAGCGGAAGATCGAGTGACCGACTCGGATCATGCTACGCACACGTCGTGATACGATCACATGTCCAAGTGGTCGCCTAAAATCCTAATAGGGTGGAGTGGCGTGACAAGCCACTAAAAGAAAAATAAATGAAGGGTGAAAAAAATTAAAGCGTATGCTCGTATGCTAGTGCTCGTTTGGAGGGGAGGGATCAAGAACCAACGCGAGGCTCTAAGGTGATGTCTCCCACCCAAATGCAATGCAAGCGCGAGATAAGCAAGTAAACATACATCCAATCAATCAATCATACATGCGTGAGTGAGGGAGTAATTAATACGCGCGAAATGCAAAATCCTAAAAAGGAAAAATGCAACCCTAAAACACCCAGATGTGATATATGAAAAGGTTAAAAGAAGAAAAAGGTTGATTAAATCAAATTAGCTCGGACTCTCAAATGTCCCCAGTGGAGTCGCCAACTGTCGCGCCCCATTTTTTGATAAATAAATAAATGGTTTAAAAAATGTATTTTTTGTGATTGGAAAATGAATTGTGATTTAAAAGAAAAAATGGGTCTAAATGGGGGTTGAGAATGCGACGATTTGACCCAAAATTATAGTTTAAAAAGGGTTTTTGAAATAAAAATTGGAGTCGCCACTTGGTAATGAGTTAAGGTGTACCAAGTCACCAAAAAATGAATTTTTAAAGAAAAAATAGGAAAAAGTAATAAGAAACCCCTTTTAAACGACTCCTAGTCCACGTAAACCAAAGAAAAAGGTTCGGGAGTCACATTTGACAAAGGGGAAGGCGAGGATAAAATCCAGGGCACCCCTTTGACCTAGCCAAGGCTAGTTGCACGATTTAATCAAAGATTTTCTTGTTTTAACCAAAGAATTTATTACATTTGGATGCACTACATGGATGCAAACCCTAGACCTAGGGGTATTGGGGGAAATTTCTCTTCAAAGGTTGAGTGGTGCCAATCACATTAGTTGTGAAGCCCAATAACGATCCTTTGAAGAAGTCACGAATAATGCGAGTGGGATGCAAATGAATGGAATGCATGTATGCAATGTGAAGACATGAGTTTGAAAAAGTAATAAAAGACAATAAATATGTAAATGAAAATGTGCACGTGAGTGGGCAAGGTACGGTATGTGAAATGATAATATGAAGTGCATGTGTGCAAGTGATGATAAAAGTGTTCGTGTGCAAGTGAAGAAACATAAAGGTGCACGTGTGCAAAATGGGAGGAAAAATGAAAGTGTGATGAGGATATAAAATGGTAGAGTGGATTTAAAAATGCATGAGCCTAGGGAATTCATGCATATTGGGTACGGGGAGACCTAAATCGTGACTCAATTTGCCCTTTTATAGAGGGAATACAAGCGTGCTAAGGCTTAGAAAAAGCCACACTCGTCTATATCCCATATTTAAGGGGACTCTCAAGCAAATGAACCCTATTACTAGCATGAAATGCAAAAATCCTAAAATGGAGGGAAAAGGGGTTCGGGGAGCATGCAAAAAGGATAAAACTAAAAAGAATGCATGACATGTAATGAACATGCAAACATGTACTAACGAGGGGAAATCCCTAAGGGTCTAGCGTTGGACTAGCCCATTTTATGAATTCCGACTAGCGTTGGACTAGTGGAAACGCACATCCATCAATCACATTCATTCATGGCTATGGAAAGCGAGTAGACATGCCAAACACTCATAAACACATAGCACATAACATTTAGCATGCTCGACTAGATGCAAGGCCCTAACAAAACAAATTAACACGTAGCAACTAAGCATGCAAGACACCTAAGATAATTAAAGCCCCAACTATTACATTTGCTAGCTAGGCACATGACTTCGATAGGTCTTCATCAAATGCTCCTCCAAGCCCTATCTATTACAAGCCAAGAGGTGTACACATACCCCATAAAGAATAACTTAAATAAAAAGCAAAAGTAAATGACATAAATAAAAGGAATTAAGGAAAGGCTAGGAAAGCAAAGTAGACATGCAATTTTCACTTAGCACGTTGGATCACATAGGAGAGACAGAAAAAAGATAAAAGAAATTATACCTCCCCATTCATGACGTTGATAGAGTAAAAGGACTCAATTTGGACTAGGGTCACCAAAAAAAGGATAACTTAGGCTAAAACCATCAAAGCAAAGGATTAATGCACCAATTTAGCGGTAAAACATATATAAGCTAACTTGATTCCATCTACATCGAATCTTTGTTCAATTGTAATTAAAGAAATGCATAATGACCAAGGAAAAATGGAATAACTCATCAAAACTCCCAAATATAGCAACCAAAGGAAGCTCAAAATGACCTTTAACCAATCAATCAAGTCCAAATGCAATGCTTAAAAACTTCAAAGGTCCAAAAAGCCAAATAACGACTCAAATTACAATCAACTTAGAATTCAATTGCAAGGGATTGGAATGTAATTGGATCTTTGTGACATTGCTGCAAAATCATAGGGACCAAATTGATTAATTTTCTCAATTTTCTGGGTCATAGTGGCATAAGGGGAAACTTGAGGGGTCAAAGTGCTACATTCAGAATTTTCCCATGCATGCATACGTTAGAAAAACTGAAACTTTCTTTACTTCTGCAAAATCCTGCTGCAATCCTTTACAGCTTCAAACCATGCGTATTTCATTCCAGAAAAATGCACAAAGTTCATTTGTTTGCCAACCCAACTCATAGGAATCCCAAATCATCAACTTAGGCCATAATCATCTATCATTAGTGATCCCAACAGAGTATCCAAGCAAGAGGACAAAGAAAGAAACAACAGAGGTTCTCAATCTTTGCTCAACTCAACCAAACCAGAATGTTCAGCAAAACATATTAAAAAATTGGACCACAAAGCAACCAAAATATTAGACACCTGTACAAGAAAACGCAAGGCAACATCATACAACCCATGAAGATGCTTGCTGCAACTTAAACCATTTAGCAGCCCACGCAGCTCAAGAACAAACGAGACAGAGCCGTGACATGCCAACAAAGGGAGGAAAGAAAAACTATGAAAAACTAGCAAGTTGGAACTTATTCATGAGCTCATTTCCGCAATGTCTCAGCTTCCATATACGCAGGAAGATAACCATGAGCCAAAAGAAAAAGAAAAAGAAGAAACTGACCAAGGGAACATAAACCGAGTTAAAACCATTTCTGCTTGTTCCAGCTTAGCTACATTCATGCATTTCAACTCAAACAAGTTCCAATTTCCAATTCTTATCAAGCTCGTCATGCATGCCATGGTTTTCAACATTTAATCAAAACACATGCAAAACTAGAATATTTTCATGCAAAATGGTTTGGAGCTTCAGCAAACAATGCTTTTGAGCTTCGGCACATAGCATGGTAGATTTATACAATCATCTCAAATCGAAAACCAGCTTCAAGTTCTTGTCACGCATGCAAGGAAATGACAAAATCAGAAACACTAAAGACCTTCACGCAAGCCAAAAATGAGGACAAGGCTTTCTGCCAAAGGAGAAAAATGCAGCAGCTGAAAGGCTTTCGGCAATTCCAACCTGCTGCCATTTCCCTTTCATATAGATTCTAAATTCAAAACACAACTTAATCAATCCACTCAACCGGATAGCACAGAAATTGAATCTCCACATATGCAAAAAGAAATTCAAAACAGGAAACAAGCATAGCTAGAAACCTTTTGCAACTATATTATCAAGCATTATTTCCAACCCACACATAAAACCTTTGGATTTAAGCACCAGAATCCCACGAAAACATGAAACTCCAACCATATCCCAAAGCCTTGACATCTTAACCAAATCAAAGATTACATTTTTATTATGAAATTAAAGCAACAGAGATGAACAAAACACCTAACCCAGCGAACAACTACCAGCATCAACAGCGGCCCAAACAAGCAAACCAAAGATGCAAGAAACCAGCTCAGCCGTGAAGAAAAAACGGAAAAGCTAAGAGATTAGTTCAAGAGATACCTCAGGAAGTTTTCTGGATTGGGTTCGGATGAGCGAAAACAGATGATTAGCTTCCTTCCCTTTTTGCTTTGATTCCTTTCCAGCGGTCTCTCCTCTTTCTTGCTGCTACCAGATACCGTAGCCTTCCCTTTTTGCTTTCTATCGTCACTAACCTCAGCTCTCCTGTCACTCCTTCTCCAAGAACCCTGCTCTTTTTAGCCGTCCTCTATCTCAGCCTCTTTCTCTGTTTTCTACCGTCACTCCACTCTCAAAACCCTCCTCTCGGCTGCCTTTTCTTTTGTTGCCTTCTAAAAATTCCCCTCTCTCCCCTCTATTCTTGCCTTTCAGTTCTAATCTAGCCCACCACTCTTACGGTTTTCTTTCTCTGATTTCCCCTTGTTCCCGTCTCTCCCTTTTTTTCCCCAAAACTCTCCGCCGTTCTGTTTTTCTTTTTTCTCTTCTACCCCTTTGCGGCTGCCTCCTTTTTTCTTTTTTTTTTCCCCCGTAACCTCTCTCTATCTCTCAAAACCTAGCTATCCTTCTAGATTCATCCCCCCTCCAGGTGTCCTAGACACCTGGCCTTTTACAGCTCCAAATTTCATCTCCAGGACCTCTTCCAATCTCCTTTGCAAGCTGCGGCAAAAAACGCAGCTTCCTGCATTGCCGTGACCTTTTTTTTTTTTTTTTTTGACTTAATAGTAAAACTAAATAATAATAAAAACAACAATTTTAATTACAAATACATCAAAAATAAACAAACTAAAAATAACAAAATTACCATTTTCAATCTTTTCCTTTCATTTTTCCATTTTTCATGACTTTTCTCCTTCTTTTTCAAGAAAACATTGAATTTAAGTCAAAAACAATTAAAGCATGTTTTTTGCTTGCTTTTCTTTTCTTTTTGAGAAATTCTATGCTAAAAAACCTAAAACCAACAAAGTGAATAAAACTTAAAATAGCAAATAAGAATTAAGAATTACACTAAAATTACACTAAAATTTGGTGTCTACACAAGTACAATGAGACTCGATAACGAATCATAAAGCCATGCCAATCACAACCCCAATAGGGTTTCATATACATATATAAGCATAATAGCAATCCAGAAAATCAGAAAATATAACTCATTTGATCAATCAACAAAAACAGGTTTGGCCTCCGTATGCGGTAATGGCACAAAATGCGCTACGCTTATCGGATGAGGGCGTAAGACCCACCATATCGAAGCTAAAAGACAGGGCTACAACAATGTAGAAGGCCTCTCAGTCGAAATCCTAGCACAACTAGGTCAAATGTGCCAAATACTAAACCAGAATTACCAAAACAGGTTTGCAAAACACACAAAACTGTAATGAACACAACTCAGTCTATACAAGTCCAAATGCCGAAATTCCAAAGGCATAAGCTAGCTAAGACATACAGCTACATTTCATCAGAAGACACCAACTTCAAAATCCAAACCAATGCCAGTCAAAATAGACAATTACTATCGCAGTTCGTACATTCTGTTCACCCAGAACAGCAACAGTAAAAACGGCATAACTCACTCGACACTACTCCAAATGCCCTGAAATTTTGCAGGCACTTCAAACTCATCAATACCTACAACTTTCATGTTTTGAGCAAAGTCCAATTCGGCCTCTATCTATGACCTAAAATTTCGGACAGAATGTTCAACCAAGAACCCTAATTTTCCAGAAATTCTTCCAAATTCAAAATTGATTGCAATTTCCTATCATATGCACCTACTAGAGCTAAAGCCCCTTATTACCAACCATCAAAAACAACCACACCATCAAGATCATATGAAACCAGAAAATTCATCATAAAATTGAAAACTTCACCAAAACACTTCAAATCAAGAAACAAGTCACATAATCCATCACTTTAGGTCCCATTAAGCACCATATAAGCATCAATAAGTGTAGTAGAATGTTTAATCATCACTTACCTAAGAAATAAGAGAAGAGGAGTTGTAGACCACCCTAGCTCTTCAAGAAAACTTCACCAAACAACCTCTATCACCAACTAGAAAGATTTTTATGGAGTAGAAATGGATGTAAGCAAATGTTTTTGGGTGATTTGCACCAAGTAGTAGCTAGAACTTGAAGAGTTTCTTCTTTCTTCCTTGCACAAGAGGTTCGGCCAACAAGAGGTAAGAAATGGTAATTTTTTGTGCATTTTTGAGATATTTAACCAATTTTTGGTCAAAAGTCAAAATAGTGAATAGTAACTCTTAAGTCAAAACCAATGTAGTGGTGACACTTGTCACCTACATTAATGCAATCTTATCTTTCTTTTTCCTCTCACATCAATCAATCTCACTCTCTACTTATCTCTTAACACCCGATAAATTTTACACAGTATCCGAAACTTAACCTTATTGGCCGAATTTTTCCGAACTTTTCGCACTAGTGGGTCCCACGTCCAATATATATTCTTAATTTTCTAAAAACTCTCCAATACTAGAAAAATTATCTAAAAACTATAATTGCTCATAAAATTTATCTAGAAAATTTTCCGGATACAGAAAGTGCAGAAAACAAGCCATGAAAAATGCGAAAACCTAGAAAATGCAAATTACGGGTTCTCACATATATCCCGTATATTTCTTCTCATCCTTTACCCTTTCCTTTGCCCTTCAAAATGGCATCCAATGAAATTTTTGAAGATAAAAAAAGTCGACCTTGTGTGATTATGCAACAAAATGGAGAAATATGTAACTACAAAAGAAGAAGTTGACCTTGAATTTTGATTATGTAATGTATCAGAACAACTCACCAACTGATGAGCCATTTATCTTGTCAACTCAAACTGAACAAGTTTGGTATATGGGTGATCCATTAGAACCTAGTTGGAAGGTTGTAATGAAAACATCAAGAAGAGGCAATTATGATGTTTACTCAAGAGATCCTAGCATTGAGCCAATATTTCCTTAAGAATTAGATGATCATCCCTTGGGTGATAATGGAGGTAATGCCTGGGGAGGAAAGAAGTAGAAATGACTATTGTTGTGGATGAAACCACTCTTGTGGAGAATGTTCAGATTCAAGACTTTGAAAAAGATCCATGAAATTGATTTAGCTTTAGTAATCGCTTAATATAATAGCTCTTGGTGAGATGTAGAAGGACATCAATACTTTGTGACTTAATCTAGTTTTCTAAGAATGTTTTCTTATGACTTGAGGCATTTTGTGTGAAATTGATATGGTGAACATTAGTCTAATATTACAGGACTCAATTAGTATGTTATCTAATGGATGTTTTTATTCATTAATACTCAGCCATTTATTTTGTTGCAGACAAATTTTGTCTTTTTCTTATTTGTCCATCACATGAGGCTTTGGATGGATTTCTTTCTAGTTTTGTGCATTCCAAAAGAAATAAATAAAAATAGGTTGAAAAGAGGGAAAAAAACAAAAGAAGATGTTTTGTGACTTGCAATCCCAATAGTCAGAAGGCTTTTGGGTCTCACTTTAATGGTTAATTAGCAGGTCCCAATAGAACTTGTGACAAACAAAACATGGCACAAAAGATGTTTTGTGACTATTATTTGCATGTCACAAATGAATTATATTTTTTTGCCTTTTTATTACATTCAAAATAGAAGTCACAAAAGGTATTCTTGCAAGTCATAATTGATAATGTGACCTTCATATACAAATCACAAAAAAATTTATAACTATTAAATCCATGACTCTCATATATACGTCACAATATGGTCACAAAAAGTTTTTGTAACTGATTAAACTCTTTTATGACTACTATGTTAGACATAAAAGTAGGATCGTAGTTTAGACTAGTAAATCATAAATAGTAATTTGAGACATACCTTATGATCGTCGCGACTCCACAATTAACCGATGTCAAGTGCCCATTATTTAATACGGCTTCTAGGTTCGACACCCTTGTGGAAGAACCATGTGACTTCTAATTACAAGGTACCTTCCCTACCTGGTCTTCCCTCACCTACTCTTCTATTATGTTATTTTAGTGATGGGTAAAAATAACGTATGTCAAAGTGGTGAGAGGGACCAGGAGCCCTAGAGTATTTATAGAGTCACAATCCCTCCCATCATAGAATTGTGATAGACTCTAATTACTTTAAATATATGATACTTTATTATGATAAGATACAGCTTAATAGTTACTGTAATTATCAGATCAAACACCACATATAATACGTCCACATACAACGAATATGGGACTCCCTACTTCCTCCAGTCATCTATTCTCATTAGAATTCTGTAATTAGTTATTCATATTTATTCATATGGTTATTTATCCTTCTAATTAACGGGAGTTATCTTGATAATATCATATGTAATCATGTAGGCCACATAAATATTCTAACATTCTCCCACTTGGACAAATGACCACATAAACAATAACCGTACAGAATCAAATAAATAAAGTAGAGTGGCCACAACATTTAATTATGTTTATCCTACACTGTTATTAGAATGAATCATGGCGGTCATATATCAATTTGAATATATTTCCTTCCATGTATCACAATTCTAACAACTTAATGTAGATAAACCTAATGAGGAAGAAATGGACAACAACTTTGATATCCATTTAACGGTCCAAATATTAATCTTGTGTATAATTCTCATGATAGTGTGCACAAATAACAGGATTTAATGTTTTACGCTTATATGTCCAAACATCAATAATAGCAAAACCCCATCGAACTTATATGTTCGCAAAATATTTTGGTACCAATATTTCATTAATGGATATGCTCAAATGGACACCTTAAATTTGATGTATTTTATAGAATAGTATAATACATAATTCACTTTAATGTGCTTAAATCCATTAAAGCACTTACCATTCTATAAGCATACAATAGTGAAAAGTCTCAACAAAACATAATGACTTAATTATTCACAAATAGTTAGAAATATAATAGCAACTATACAATAAGCTAATGAGTTCTTTATGAGTCATATGATCATAACAACAACTTAACCGGCATCCTTAAGTTGTAACATTAATGATCATAACTCAATCTAACGAACTCAAATAGTTGAGTTATGTCGTCATTAATATTCTAACTTTATATCAATTTACTCGATTCAACTCCCACTTTTCCTTATATACCTTAATAAAAGTGTCAAAGTTGAATGACCAATAGTACAAAATTGACAAAATATAGGCCAAACAACGAATACCTAATTATGGTATTATAGCATCCATATAACTTGCAATTATTTCAAAATATAATAAACAATATTTCAATCTTAGATTCTTAAAAAGGACTCTTTAGTGAAGGCTAGATGAGATAGTTCAAAACATTCATTTTCTATCTCTATTAATACCAAATACATGGTATTATTTATATCCTTCACTTATTTTAGATAAGAATTGCTTATTACCCAAAACATGGAATAAATTTTTATCTATGTACAAACCAAATACACGTTATTCCCACTAATCTCAATGTATAATGATTAACTAATACCATTCTTCTTAAAACAATATGAAGAATATATTAGAAAAATAAATCATTAATGGGATATCAATTTGATTTAGATAAAAATTCTCTATCACTTTTAATCAATAGGCCATATTCTCTTTTAGACAAACATAAGGTAGGCACATGTTATAGAGATATATAAATCACATCTACTTTAACGTAGCTCCAAACATAATGAACTACAAGTACCACAACCAATATCAGCAAAAACTCTAATTAACATTATAAGAGGTTTACTGCAATTGTACTCTTTTAAGTTGAATAAGTCACCAACAAGTATATCATTATATCATTTAACACCACTAATATATCTTAATAATCCTGATAGACCATACATTACCGGTAGTGTTAAACAACATCGTCCATTGTAACACCAAACTTAAATGTAGTTGTGAAAATAACTATATAACATTTAAGCCTAAAAACACACATAAACTCTTGAATTTATAAACATAGATATTAGAAAGTTTACTAGAATTGAGAATTTCTTGACTCCCACTATTTCCTTAATAATTTAATTAGTGGGTTTATAATAGAATATTCTTTATGTGATCTCTCAACTATAGTCACGTAGAGACAACTGCTGAAACTTGAAATTTCTCTTAAAAGGCAATTAATCTCTATAACATAATGGTAACGTGCATGATTCACCTTACCTTTCAACTCCATTATTTGAGTCAAATCACTTATTCTTTTTTTTTTTTCTCTCAAAATCAAGTATTTCTAATATAAAACACTTTTGGAACATATGACAGTATAATCTATGAAAATTATCATTTTTTTTAGTGCATATAGCTTCTTTAGGAATTGATTACACATTCCCACATATGCTAAAACATCTATATGTTATTATTTCAGCTTCCTTAAGTATTGATAATATATCCCCACGTAAGCTGAAATATCTACTCAATCCATGATATAAAAGAAATTCTTGACAATAATGGATGGACACACTAAAAACATATACAATGATACTTTCAAGATTTCACTGTACAAGAGTAAGAAAAATTCTAACTGCTATTCGTTATGTCCAAAAATGTTCGTTTCTGAATACAAACACATAACTCAAAATTTGTCAATTAAGCATTGTATATTCTTTATCAATGCTATCTATCAAGAATTATGCACATAGGACATTATAATTTTATTTTCTTTAATGTGTATTATAAAAGATTTTTGAATAGTTCAAAGCTTCAAAAGAGAATTTAAAATGAAATGCTCAAGAAATCAATCAGGGAATTTACCATAAATAAATCAGCAACTTGCACCTTAATTTCAAGAATTAATTTACACTATTTCAGAGTCAAAACAAAAGGTGTTTTAAGGGTGTTTAGTCAAAATTATACTATAATTCCACAACCACCTTTATGGAAATTTTGACTTTAATCACTTTAAGGGTAATAACCATACATCTTAATGTGAATACAACATTTAATGAGCATACTAATAATATTAATTGCTCTAACTACTTGTATCCAACCATTATATTAGCACATACACATTAAAGTGAGATTCACACTCACGTGTGCTAATTTAATTTTGCACCCAAAATCAAGAGAACAGAATAATATGGCCAGTATAAAAGAATAATTACAAATTATTGGAATATAATACAAGTTAAAAATAAGAATACTTGTATAAGGTGTAAGGATGCTATTTTGTCTTACTATAATTTTTATTAAAATAGTAAATCTAAAGTCATATGCTAAAAAAATTAAAGAAATAGTTCTAGCCTTTGGGCATAGAAAAATTTCCTAATTTAATGTCTAGCAAACCAACTTGCTTAATAGATTTACTAAACAATTGAACATTAGGTGAGTAATCCATTGCATCATCATATCCTACCTTTGGGTTGAATAACGACATGCCAGCGATTCACTCCATAAGTGAGAACAATTATTCACTTATAAAATCAGAATAGAAATATTACATTCAATTGGGCAATTTTACAAGTAAGTGACAATTATTCACTTGCATCAGAGAAGTTATACACCTTTGGGTAATATAACAACTGCTTCATGAATATAGAATATAATACGTTTGGGCAAATTATAATTCTATAACCATGATTTTACATGCATATAAATAACCATTTAATAAACTTTATCATAATTAGGTCACTTTGGTGACAGCTAATTAATCATCAGCGTCATGTTTATCTAGATTATTTAACCTTAGGCTGCCCAAGAATATAACTATATTAGTTTAATTTGTACTAATTTGAAATTTTACCAAATATAATTGAGAATTCTAAAATCTCAAATTGTCCTAGTACAAATTTAACATGGGCTCCATATCACATAGGTCTTTCATGAAATCACAATAATACTTGTTACTTTGTGCGTACAATAATCTCAAATTTTATAACATAGGGGTAGTAGTTGATATACCATATAATTATTGCCGAACAACTACTTGATGTTCGCAGGAACCAGTTGTTCTAGTGATAACGCATGCAAGTATCATTGTACTAGTAACAAGTAAGCAATTAAACCAGTCACATTAATTTAATTTATTCATAAAGGTAGGCCGGGAATGGTTGATCATCAAATATGACTCCTACTACGTGGACAAGTTCAAACCATTTTCTACTGGACCCTTGTCCTCAACAAAATCTCCGTTACCTGAAATCCAATCTTAACTAGAAAAGTCCCACAAAGATTTCACACAAAACTTGGAAAAATTAATTAGGGACCGTATATCATTATTATGTAGACAACCTATGCCAAGAGGCTCAAAACAATCATCCAATGTCTGATGCTTGTCCACAAGTGTATCATAGACGGAAATTTGATTAGTATCAATGTAATGATACTAAACCAACCCATTAAAAATTGGCTTGAAATAAGCATGTGCTAGAACTTCAAGTATGATTGGTCTCAACTTGGAAAAATGGTGCAAAAGTTACGTGTAATACACAAAACACCAAAACTGCTACTCCAATTATAAACAGGAGCCAAATTCAAGCAGTTTCATTTAGGACCAAAGAAACAAAAATAGGTCCTCAATTCTAGACCAAGTCATTATAAATGAAATAAACAAACAAACAGGTTCACAATCAATTGCATATCAAATTTCATGCAAACCGAATAAAATTACTAACATAATAGATTTACATATCATAAACATCAACCCAATGCTCTGATACCACATGTTAGACATAAAAGTAGGATCGTAGTTTAGACTTGTAAATCATAAATAATAATTTGAGACATACCTTATGATCGTCGCGACTCCACAATTAACCGATGTCAAGTGCCCATTATTTAATACGGCTTCTAGGTCCGACACCCTTGTGGAAGAACCATGTGACTTCTAATTACAAGGTACCTTCCCTACCTGGTCTTCCCTCACCTACTCTCCTATTATGTTATTTTAGTGATGGGTAAAAATAACGTATGTGAGAGTGGTGAGATGGACCAGGAGCCCTAGAGTATTTATAGAGTCACAATCCCTCCCATCATAGAATTATGATAGACTCTAATTACTTTAGATATATGATACTTTATTATGATAAGATACAGCTTAATAGTCACTGTAATTATCAGATAAAATACCACATATAATACGTCCACATACAACGAATATGGGATTCCCTACTTCCTCCAGTTATCTATTCTCATTAGAATTCTGTAATTAGTTATTCATATTTATTCATATGGTTATTTGTCCTTCTAATTAACGGGAGTTATCTTGATAATATCATATGTCGTCATGTAGGCCACATAAATATTCTAACATACTATTGATGGGTTACAAAACTAAAACTTCCTCTAGTAGTGCCTTGCTTTTAATGTTGTTCCACATCAGATTTTCCTGGTCTAAAAGATTTTCCAGTTAATTGGTTAAAATCCCAATTTCATATTTGATGGAGTCAGTAATTACCCCTTGTTGGAGTTGAACAATCCGTTTCCCCAAAGTGTTAGATGCTTTTGTTGAAATTGCCAAACTTCAATCGGCTCCAATGCAGAAGTTGAACAATCCGTTTCCTCAAAAGTATCATATGCTTTGTTGAAATTGCCAAACTTCAACCCGCTCCAATGTAAAAGACCAGTTCTACATTCTTCTGCCTTAATTGGCAAATTATCAAAGGCATTTGTTGCAAATTTTTCTTCCCAAAATTTTTTGATCACCCCCTCACAATCCTCAACTTTAACCCACATAGCTTCAAACATGAACTGCATTTTCTTACTTCTACTTTTGCTATTCCTAGGAGAGCGGTCGAATCAGACAATTTTCAGTACAATCGGAATATGATCAATGGATAATGCATGAACATAAACCACTCTTGTTCATAGAAATAAAATAGGGACAACACTCTTGAGGTTTTTGACAATTTCACATAGTTCCTAAAAGTTTTTAAAAATTACACATACGTCCCTTGAGTTTATCATTTTGGTAACAAAAACTATTCAATGGTCAAAATTTTGAATGAATAACCCAAACCACCCTCATGAAATTGTGAAATTCATTTTACCTTCTTATAAAATTCTTAAAAAAATATGAAATATGCACAAAATCTCAATGCCACTTTCAACCTTCATTTCTACTAGCTTAAATCTTTCATATTCCTACATGTCAAATTAGTACCATTATCACCATGACGACCACTACCACCAATTCCTAAATTCTAAAACCTTAATCTAAGTTACAAAAGAGGGAAAAAAATTAGTACTGTTAAACTCAAAAAATTCATGAACTATATTAATATAACATCTATATCTCAAATGTTGGAGTATCAACACATGCCTTGTCCTTTTAAAACCTTCAGTTTATATTTTCTTCTATTCATCTTCAAATTCTCCGAGCAAAACAAAAATTAATTTATAATATGTTAGAATTGTATTTAGGACATAACTAGTTATTTTATGAGTGAATCTTGTTTTTGTTTCCATTAAATGTTTAATTGTGTGGTGCATTCCTATGCACAAGATTAGGAGCATATTGTTTGATTGCATAAAAAATATTAACATGTTAAGGTTATTATGGTCATTTTAGAGGGTCAAGGTACATAAACGAATATTGAAAACCTTAAGGTACTAGGTGAAATTGTTAGAAACCTCGAAGGAGGTTTCTGAAAATATCCCAATAAAATAATAAATTCCTGGCTTGCACATGCTGGGTTTAATCAAGCTCTAACCGTACCTGAACTTGTTTTATTATGACACCAAGCACATGAAAAACCTGAATACTCATGTCATAAAGGTTGCAATTTGATAATACCTGTCTGAAATTTGTTATCTACCAATTTGGTCTTGATCCAGTATTTTGAAATTCTTGCTAATTTAGAACTTCATTGTAATCTCCAAAGTATACCCACGGAAGTCGAGACATAGTTGAAAGCTTGCAAAGAATATCCCATGATAATTTTCTTTTTGAAGTTTCAAGGTGTTATTAAAAACCAGTTGAGTGCCGGGAGAGACCAATAGAATTCACTGTGACATCAATGAAGCTAGATGAGTAACAATTGAGGGAGATATCCAAATCTTTCCTCCAAAAGAGAGCTAAGCCACCACAGTTTCCTTGAGCACTTTCTCCAAAGCCATACCATCCAAGCTACAATTTTAGTTTGTCCACACATTGGCTATTGCATTTTGTTTCTAACAGAAAAATAATTGAAAGATTCTCTCTTAGGATAAGACTCCGTGAGCTCTTGAACTGTCCGAGAGTTTTTCAACCCTCAACACTTCCAACTTAAGGCAATCATGGCTCTCAGCAGGACTGAACCAGTCTCCACTGCTACATCCTTTGAAAGAGAAATAGATACCAACTTTGCACTCTTAGACTTTTTGGCAATAGCAATATTCACCATGTCTATATCCTTTGAATTTGGATTCTGTTCACTTCATTTTGTTTTACGACCAACAAGAGGAATACTTGAATTAGAACTCTGAGCTTTTATGATCAAAGGCTTTCGGGTAAGCTTACTTTTTTTATGCTAAACAGCAATTGCAACAAAGCGCATCGCATTCGTTCAATGTCAGGGTACTTTCACTGCTGTGCCAATGTTGCATCAATGAGAAATAATTCCTGTGCAGATGCGCTGGATTGACATGCGGGAACATAGGCTGCCTAATTGGGCGGGGATTGTTATCAGAAGGTGATTTGGGAAGAAATTGCTTAGATGGGTTAGAAATGGGAGGGACAACATTTGGGTTTATGTTCTACAAAGATTCAGATTTACCTGCAGCACTTGGGCTTGGATTTGAATGGTTAAGATGGAGTTTTGAGAGGTTGAGCTTGGAGTACTAAAGGGTTTGTTTAGAATTAGTAGGGGTTGGGCTTGAATTTGGTTGCGGCTTATTAGCTTTTGAAGGTTTAGAATCAGATTAGGTTCAACATAGATTGTCATGCAGGTGTGATAGTTGTGGTTAAACATAACTTTTAATGTTGTTCAAATACAATTTTTTGTATTCATCCCGCTATTGTGGATTTTCATTAAACAAGAACATTATATAAATTTAAGAGAGAATAATAATTATTAATATATATATATATATAAGATAGGTTATATGAATTTTACATATGTGAACGAGTGAGCATTGTCGCTCGTTAGAAAAATTCTTTATTATAATCTTATACTCTGTGTACCTGTCAAAAAGAATCTCTCTAGCAGAAAAAATCTTGTAGAATGAAATCAAATTTGCCCTAATTGTCAAATACAAAAGCAAGATGTCAAAGGACAGAAAAATTTAGAACACGCCGCTCGGGATTTGTTAGATAGATTAACGGGCAATAGCGTGATTGCCGGTGCATCCATTGAACCTTCTTCTACGTTCAAATCTTGTCCTGGTCTGCACGCTATCATTCTTACTTGTCACTTTCTTGTCACTACTAATCATATGTATTATCAGACACAAGACACTCAAAAGAATTTAGCACAAATTTGTACCATCTTGCTTTGTTTGGCACCGAATTCCCAAAGTGATTAGACTGGTTGTTTCAATAATAAAAGTTTTTTTTTTCTAAAGGTTATCTGAATTGTGTAAATGAAATGAGCCATATATGTAGGTAAAAATGAAATAAACAAGATTAAATATCAATAATGTTCTTTGGAAGCATTTTACAATCGAAAGTATTTATGAATACTTTGTACGGTATCATTGTAGAAAATTTATTACATGATTAAGTTTGAATGCATACCAGATGTGCTAAAACAGAAATTTGAACTCTTATATTGACTATTGTCATGCATCCAAACCTATTTCTATAAAAAAAAAAAAAAAGAAATCGATAGTGTGAGAGAAATTAATCTTAAAAGATCATTCTTTAGAGGCCTCCAATTTCTGAGGAAAAGTTATGTACTGCAAACAAACTTTTGAAAAGGGTAAACATGTTAGTTGAATACGTACTTTATACTGCAAGAAATTAAGGATTTGATTCTTAGTATTCTTTCAAAAATGAAGCTAACAAAACTGTTTTATTCCATTTCGCATTGTTAATCATGCTTTGAGAAGGATACAGTTGGCAAGCTGGAAAAAACAACACATGATTTCTGTTGCTTGTTAGCGTCATGTTTCTGTTAATCATAACCAATATTAGGGCATATAAATCTCTCTTTGACTTTTAGTATCTAATAATAAAAATCTTGTTTGGCTTGGAAAGGCATATAGTTTTACTAGAGCCACATTAGATTTACTTGCCTTTTAATGGAAAACAAAACCAAGGGACAATTGGTTTTTCACATGAATAGAAAGATTAATGTTACCTATAAGGTCAGCGTATATAATCATTTAAATGTGCAAATTTACATGTATATTATATGTGTAGAAAGATTACTCTTACGTATAAAGGTTAGTGAATTTTATGTGTAGAGAGATTAAATCTTACGTAAAAGGTTAGCATATATAATCATTTAAACATGCAAATTTATGTGTATGTTATATGTGTAGAAGGATAATTTGAGTTTATATGGAGATAATAATTGTGTACATCAACACCTACTAATTCTAGATGGAAATGACAAGATGCCAAAAAAGTGCACAGTAAACTTTTTATCATGAACATAATTTTTAATCATTTTTTATATTTTATTTTCTATGTCTTTTTTTTTTTTTTTGTCTGCAACGATAGATGTCCTATAACCTAAACTAGCCTAATCTAAGAGAAAGGGACAAGGGGAGATGGTCAACTAAAACCAGCCACATAATGTGGCAAATTTGAGAGAGGCAGGGGTTGAATCCCTGACCTCCAGCACCACCAATGAGGGTGATGACCACCGGACTAAATGGTTAGTGACTTTTATTTTCTACGTCGATATCTTCAATTACCGTCCATCAATCATCGGTAAACTGAGATGAGGTGGGATCTCGTTATTATTTGGGTGAACATAAAGGTGTGAGGTGACTTCATCCTCATTTTTCAATTTATTATTTGGGTGAACATAATAAAGGTGTGAAGTGACTTACATCCTCACTTTTCAAAACTAAAAGCAAGAAACTAAACAAAGGAGCTAATGAGGTCTTAGTTTAATGATTAAAATTGACACCTAAATTTTAGAAATTTTAGATTCAAATCCCCCTTTTCCTTTCAATTCCTTAAATCATACCCCTTTTCTGTTAAAAAATTAAAGAAAAATGAAAAAGTAAACGAAGGGATAATGCTTAAAGAAAGTGCACGAATAATTAATATTATGAGCAGACAATATTCTAAGGAAATTAAACTATTATGATTGGAGTATTTCTTTCAAATTAGCCATGAAATTGGTAAACATTTCTGGTTTTTTTTTTTTTTTTGAGCAGCCTGCAACATTTGTGTTCACTACTGATTTTCGTTTTGGTTGATGAATATTTTCTAAAATAAATAAAGTCGAAAATAACTGGACAGACAGAGATTGTTTAAAGTGACCGTTTTGTAGGGAAACATTATAAAAAGAGGAAGCAGATGGGGACACCAGTGCTTCGGGGCCATGTGCCTAAGTGCGGCGGTTAATTTAAAAATGGTTGAATTTTGTCAAAACGTGACGTCACACATAACGGTCGGTGAAGGTGCTGTTATTCGTTGACGTCCCTCTGGCGCCGGCTGTTGAGCCAGCCGGAATGATGTGAAATTAACGAAGATTTCAAATTGCACTATAGAAAACATTTGATGATGGGACTATTAGATAGATTCAATTAATTTTTGAAGAATATGGCAATGCAAATGCTTGTCATTTTTGGACCATACATCACTTGTTTTTTGTTCTTTTGTCTTTCCTCATTCTCATTTTCTTGCTCTCATAAGTAGAATTTATGCATGTTAGTTGAGTATAATTCAATATTTCTTGTTGTCAAGAATTATGAAATCTACAAGTTATATATCACTTGTTCTGTTGTTTGTGTTTACTTAGAAGGACAATTAATTTTTTAAAAACAGCCACTTGATTTATTCTTTTTTTACCCTTTTTTTTTCTATAAAAAAAATCATCACAATTTATCTAGTAACTCCAGAATGAAAAGAAAACAAAATAAAATCTTCAAACTGATTACTTTGAAATCAACTTTAATTTCTAAGATATCCATCTCTTACTTATCAGACTAACCATGAAAAATGACTATATACTTGTGAAGTAATTTTAGAGAAATCACATCTCATATCTTAAAAAGTTGAATATAAATTATGGAGTATTTTTTTTCTTTTTTGTATTGCATAAATTTGACAATACTAGAGTCCCTAATTAAAGAAAAAAATTGATTTTACATAAACATTAGGAAAAATTTTGTAAAATGGGAATAGGAAGATTTAAAATTCATAAGAAGGGTGTAAAATTTGTGTATGAATTATGGGTTACAATCTACGAATTAAAATAACTAAAAAATATATGACTAAATGACTAAATCATTCTCTTAATAATGTGCACAATATTTGAATAAAAAATGTACTTTAACTGACTTGGATGTATACTATGGTATATATAAGTATAAATCTGAACGTGTGCGTTTAAGTAAATATACTTACATATATGTAAAGTCGAAAATACATTTATGATATACGTGCACATATGTGTAGTAATATGTGCACATAAGAGTAATTTTATAAATTTTCTTAAAGTAGTAATTTCATAATTTCATAAATTTGCTTGCACTAAATTATTTTTTCAGAATTTAAGAAACAACAATCCATACTTCTTTTATAAATTTTTTAAAACATACCCCCATTCTCATAAGTTTTGAATGTTCGTATCCCTTTTTTTTTCTTTTTTTTCCTTTTCAAAATATCACTAAAACATGACTGTGAGCTCCGTCAAATGGACTGTTACTACGTGTCACAGAGGTCACAGGCCGAAGCTCCGCTAGTACACTTGTGCACCCCAAAGCCGCGTAAAAATGGGGCCGAGGGATCCATTGGCCCAGCACAGCAACATATATACAATATTCCATAATCCCCATATTAGTGCAAGAAAAAAAAAATGATAAACTATTTTCGCAGGACATTTGTACGTGCAGATAATTCCTAGTCTACCATTTCTCGTCTACACAAAATATATAAAAATAGATTGGTATAATCGTTCGGTTGTTCGTACAGGTATTCTATGGACACTTATAATTACATCAAAATTACATTCAAAAAAATTGCATTCAATCAATCGTATGAATGCACGTATTTACAACTAATATAGATTTGAACCCCAATTTTATAGTGAAAAGTTCTTTTTTTTGATATTTATTACATGTATTCTTTACTTATTTGTTTATTATGTTAAAAATAAAGAGTAATTAATTATCCTATCTATATAATCTAACTCTATTAAAAAGGACAAATGCAACTCACCAACCTTTGGTCGGGTGGTGTGTTGGAAGGTCAAAGTTCAATTCTTACCTCCCACCAAATTATCATTATATGTGGCTGCTTTTAACGACTTTCTCCGATGAAGTTTTTACTCTCATCGGCTCCTCCATCTTTATATTAGGATAGATTAGGTTATAGGTAAAAAAAAAAAAAGGAAAAACCAACTGAGTTATACAACTGGTAAGTAAAAACTGCCCATCGAGACAAAGGAGTGATTGATTACCCTTTGAATTTCTTTTAAGTGCAAATTGTAGAAAAAATTTTGAATTACTCATGGTGACCAACTTTTGTTTTATTTATTTTACAAGTTTTATTTTTCCAATCTTTTAGTTGTGGGTCCAGTTCTTTTGCTCTTTCCTCGGTGTAAAATGACAGCCTAATCAACAGCCTGGAAAGAGCTGTTGCAATTTGCTCTAAAAGGCTCCAACCTCTGGGATTTCATTTTAATGGTGGCATTGTGGTCATCTTTGCTGGGCTGTCTGCTTTCTGCTTCATGCCTGCATTTCACTCTTCAAAGCTATTCTTGGTTCTGTTAGTCGGGTCAGGTTAGTGACAACAGTTTTCAACTTCATTCTTCTATATCTTGTTCAAACACTTGTAATTCTGCTGGACTATGCTCCATTTCTGAACCAAGAATATATTTTTCTGACATGTTCTTGTTTAAAGTAGGTTTCTTTAGTTGGTAGTTAGTGATATTTGTGGGGAAAAGGAATTTCTGGATAGATCTTGGCATTAGTTTCTTGAATTGAGCTTGTGGTAGTTGGGATATTGTGGCTGTTTGAGATAATTGTTTGTCTCTCAATTTGGTGTCTCAGCTCATGTTTTGCTGAGTTTTAGAATTTTGTGGGGAATTTTGGTTAGTTTGGGTACTTTTGCAGGACTTAGGGGTGTTAAAGATGCTAACTGTGGGAGTTAGAATGTGGATACTTTTGGTTGTATTTGTATCGATGAATCATGGATTCTATGCCTCATTTACTCCAACTGATAACTACTTGCTTGCCTGTGGATCTTCCCAAAACGTCACCTTTTTTGGTCAGACTTATGTTCCTGATTCAGTTCGATCTTCAGTTGCTGTGAAAGGTCAGGGGAACTCTATTGTTGCAAACTCCAATTCTAGTGGTGCCGCTTTTCCAGTCTACCTGTCAGCTAGAATTTTCCCCAGTCGTAGTTCATATAAGTTTGATATTAAGCAAGAAGGCCGGCATTGGATCCGTCTGTACTTTTACCCCATCCCGGGCAACAATTTAACATCTGCTACATTTACTGTCGTAACAGAAAATTTTGTGCTTTTGAACAACTTCAGTTTCAAGAGCTATAATGGTTCTTACTTATATAAGGAGTATACAGTTAATGTAACATCAGACATCTTGATGCTCACTTTCATTCCTTCAAACAATTCAGTTGCTTTTGTTAATGCAATTGAAGTTGTGTCTCTCCCGGATATATTGATTTCTGATCAGGCACAGGGTGTATCTCCAACTGGCCCATTTAATGGCCTTTCTGGACGTGCATTGGAAACTATTTATCGTCTAAATATGGGTGGTCCTCTGATCACTCCTCAGAATGACACCCTGGGGAGAACTTGGGAAAATGATGTGAAGTACCTCCATGTCAACAGCTCTGCCGTGAATGTGTCAGTTAGCACCACAAGCATAATGTACAAGACTGCAGTCACACCTGAAGTGGCCCCAAATTTCGTTTATTCTACTGCTGAGAGTATGGGAGATGCAAATGTACCCGATGACAACTTCAATATCACATGGGTCTTCAAAGTTGATCCGACTTTTATGTACTTAATCAGGTTACATTTTTGTGATATAGTGAGCACCTCTATGAACACACTTGTATTCAACATATTCATAAATACTGATTTGGCATCTGGGAGTCTGGATTTGTCTAACCTAGCTGGCGACTTGGATGTTCCGTACTATAGAGATTTTGTCGCCAACTCATCAAATGGCTCAGGCACACTGACGGTTAGTGTTGGTCCAGACAGAAGTGCTGAGTCCTATAATGCAATCATGAATGGTTTGGAAATCATGAAGATTAGCAACGAAGCGAGAAGCTTGAACGGCGAATCATCTGTTGAAACCCTCCTTGTTTCGCCTTCCAGAAAGAGCAAGACAGGAATCATAGTTGGAGCTGTTGTTGGAGGTTTTGCGGCGATGGCAATTATAGGATTGTGCTATTGCTGTTTGTTAGCCCGCAGATCAAAGACAACTCACCAGGCTCACCCCTGGCTTCCTCTGCATTTATATGGAAACTCATTGACTGTGACAAAAATGTCTACTACCTCCCAAAAGAGTGGAACAGCAAGCTGCATCTCACTTGCTTCTTCCAATGGCCGGTTCTTCAGTTTCCAAGAGATAATGGATGCAACAAACAAATTTGATGAGAGCTTGCTTCTTGGTGTTGGTGGATTTGGAAGAGTCTACAAGGGAACACTGGAAGATGGGACTAGAGTGGCTGTCAAAAGGGGAAATTCAAGATCTGAACAAGGTATTGCAGAGTTTAGAACTGAGATTGAAATGTTATCCAAGCTTCGGCATCGCCATCTTGTGTCTCTTATTGGTTATTGTGATGAAAGGTCTGAAATGATACTGGTTTATGAGTACATGGCGAATGGACCTCTAAGAAGTCATCTTTATGGAACAGATCTTCCACCTCTCTCATGGAAGCAGCGCCTTGAGATTTGTATTGGTGCTGCTAGGGGACTTCATTATCTCCATACTGGTGCAGCTCAAAGTATCATCCACCGTGATGTGAAAACAACAAACATACTCTTGGATGAGAACTTCGTTGCAAAAGTTGCTGATTTTGGTCTTTCTAAAACTGGGCCTGCTCTTGATCAGACACATGTTAGCACTGCTGTGAAGGGTAGCTTTGGATATCTTGATCCTGAATACTTTAGGAGGCAGCAACTCACAGAGAAGTCTGATGTGTATTCATTTGGCGTTGTTCTGATGGAAGTGCTCTGTACAAGGCCTGCTCTTAATCCTGTTCTTCCAAGAGAGCAAGTAAATATTGCAGAGTGGGCAATGACGTGGCAAAAGAAGGGCATGTTGGATCAGATAATGGATTCAAATCTTGCAGGGAAGGTTAATCCAGCTTCTCTGAAGAAGTTTGGTGAGACAGCAGAAAAGTGCCTGGCAGAGCATGGTGTTGACAGGCCTTCAATGGGGGATGTGTTGTGGAATTTAGAATATGCTCTCCAGCTTGAGGAGACCTCTTCAGCTCTGCTGGAGTCGGAAGATAATAGTACAAATCATATTACTGGTATTCCTTTGACACCTCTTGAACATTTTGACAACAGTACAAGTATGATTGAAGGGGTGAATTCTGGGACTGATGATGATGCTGATGATGCGGCAACTAGTGCTGTTTTCTCTCAACTAGTAAATCCGCGAGGAAGGTGAAAGTAAAATCTCTGATACTAAGAAAAGTTTCGGCTGTATTTTGCATTCTCTCCTCGGGGGTCATTTGGTCTGCAATGAGAGGACTGCGATCATTGTAATTCTTTTTTTACCTATATTGGATGTAATAACTCCATTCTATATGTATTATAGACGATAGGTGCAGCTAATGCATCCATGAAAAGTGACCATTGTTTTTCACTTACAACAGCATAGAAGTTTCAGCTGTTTGTTATGTAAGAGGAAAGGATTGATATGATTGCTGTTAGCAATGTAATCATACATGAATTATCTTGAATTAAAGGATTGCAATGCCATCTTTTGAATTGAGCTTTTCCTGTTATGAGGTAGTTATCTTCTCTGTAAATTTGTTCTCACTTTCTGGTGTTTGATTCCAACAATTTATTAGACGCTGTTATAGTTAAAGATTACTGTAGAACCTGAAAACTGGCCAACTTCACAAAGCAGATTACTAATGATGACCTTCCGTCCCTCGTTCACAAGCAGGTTTGCTGAAAATTCAACCCAACTTGAGTGACACCTTAGAAATTGCTCTTCTTGGTTCTCATAAACGAGGTTTTAAGTACATCACTACTCGCTATGCTTTTACCGTTTACAATTCCCTTCTTTTTCTGTTCATTGGATCAGGGGCTTCTGGTGATAGTATGTGCAGTGTAGACATAAGAACAACGGATATAGACGCTAACGTAATAAATGTAGACACTAATACAAGAAGATGCAAAAACAGAACAACTTTTTTTGATACATTAAAATTTGTGTCATGCATTCGATCTCCTCTACTGAATTTCACAACTCCCCATCTAGCACGCTAAATCGTTCTTTGAAGTACTTCGACAACAGAGGATCTAGATCCCTATTCATTTTCCTATATGAACCTGAATTGACTATTAATGTTGTTTTCTTTCCTACAATACCCTCATTATAAGAGCGAATGACAAGCGTAGGTAACAATATACTAATTGTAATGTATGCAGATCTTCAGATTGTTGGGGCTATCTGCGTCATACTAAATTTGGGGCATACTAATAAGATGAGTTGGTTCTAGTTTGCATTCCTCAATTATCCTTAAATTTTTACTTTGATTCCTAAACTGCAAATTGTGACACTTTAGTCCATAAACTGTAAAACTGCCACAGTCAAAAATAGTGTTTATTGGAATTCTCAAAACTCAGAGAATAATAGCCCAACGAGTAGCAAAAAAATTAAAATAACACAAACAATTCCAAAATTAGAGGGAAAAAAGGAATTTAGTGACCAAATTGAGAATTGAGAGAAACTAGAGAAAGTTTTCTCTTGTCAAAAATAATTTAGTGACCAAAAAGGAATTTTCTCATATCATCCTCCATTCCATCCGAGAGCACTTGAGAGAGAGTTGAGAGAATTAATTCCTTGTCTTGCTTCATTTCCAGCCGAGAGAACTTGAGGGAGAGCTGAGAAAATTTCTGTTGTTTGCCTCCACTCCAGCTGAGAGAAACTAGAGAGAAAGAGTTGAGAGAATCTCCTTGTCTTGCTACACTTCAGCCGAGAGAAACCAGAGTGCCTTGTCTCCATTTGCAGCTGAGAGAAACACTTTGCCTTGCCTCCATTTCCAGCCAAGGAGAAAGTAGGAAGGTGAGCTAACCTCCAGATTGAGTTGTAGCAGAAAAATAAGGTAAAATGGCTAGAAACTTCAGCCTTTCTATATACTTTAGAGGGATTTGGATGCATGTTTGGTTTGAGGTTGGATTGAAGTAGAAACTGGTAGTAGAAACTTGTTTCATTGCTGGAAATTTCCCAGCTTGGACCGAACTAGAGATGACTTTTTTTTTTTTTTTTTTTTCCAGATTTTGGCTCTTATTTTGCTGCAAGTTGCTAGAAAATCCTTGAATCGCTTTTCATAGATGAATGTTGGTGAAAATATAGAATGCGTGTGAGCTTGTGGCTGCTGAAATTTCCAGGTTGAAGCCGTGCGTTAAGCATGTTATGGACAATCTTGTTTCACAGCTTTTCATTCGAAATTGTGGAGAAGATTTTACTAGGAATGTATGATATATGTCTTATTCTTGCTTTGCATGATATATGCAGTATGTTTACCTTTGAATTTAGTAGGAAGTTGATAACTTAGATGGAAACAGTTTGAAGGAACTGCTGGAAATCTTGCTTTACTGGCTGAGTGAGGGAGAGAAAGAATTTTTCCAGTTTCTTTATGACTTTTGGCTGTAAAATTTCAGGTTTTTGTTCAATATATTTTATAACTCACTAATCTTTACATGCATGTTGGGTTTGAGTGAAAAAATAAAGAGTTTTGTTGGAGGAAAGTTCATTTGGCAAATTGCCTTCTTGCTGGAAATTTTTCCAGCTTTGGAACCGTGGAAGAGGCTTGAGTTTTGAGCTCTTAGATGCAAATTTCTTTGCTGAATTTTGCTAGAATGCCCGATTAATACCTTATGTCATGTTACAAGCCTATTATTGGGTGATTTATGGTTGAAAGTGAGTAAGTGGAGTGCTGTTTTGGTGAGAAAAGTGAAGAGAGACTTGCTAGAAACTTTCTTGTCTGAACCATAGGGTGAAGCTGTGTTTTTCCAGCTTGTGGCTTCCATTTTTTCCTAAGTTTTTAAAGGAAATTCATGCTTTATAGGTCATGATATATTGTATGATTTATGCCTGAACCATGAAAGAAAGTTGAGTTTTGGATTAGAAATCCACTTGCATGTAACCTGTTTTGGAGGAAACTTCTAGCCTTGAACCATGGCTAAACTTCAGCCCGTAATTCAAAATTTTGTTGCTATTTTACTATACATTCAAATGAGATACTTTGTTAAAAGTTATTTGTCAAATTTTGGTGTGCTAAATTCCAAAAGTTATAAGGGAATTGGAGTGGTAATGCTGGAATTTCTGCTTGGAGCCCGAATGTCACCATAATCACCATTTTCTTTCCAGATTTGACACTAAAACATTGACTGCAAACTTGCACATATTGGTTTATTGAACTCTTAATTTTCTAATCAGGACATGCATGAATAAATTCACTGGTTTTTGGAGAAAATTTGAAGTAATCTTGATGACAAATTTCTGTCAAAAGAAATTGAGAGTGAGGGCAAGCTTTCCGATCTTATTTTCAAGAATTTGGTTGCAACAACTGTATACCTTTTTACCTCAATGTTTGATAACCCATTTTTAAAACTAGAGTTATGTGTTATTTCACTTATTTTGACTAATATAATTTAGTAGTTTTGGAAAGAAAGTTAGTTTTGTCGAAAGGTCGAGTAATTGTAGCTTGGACATATCTCAAGAGTCGGTGGTGAGCTAGAAGGAAACCCTGAAACCGAGGCATGACTGTCCACTTGATTGGGTGAGTGGTCCTTGTATGTATTCATGATTAAATGTTCAAGTATGGTTGTGGCTTATTGCTTGGTGAATTGATGGATTGCTAAGTGTAATCGTTTGAGTTTTCAACTTAAATTGCTATTATTATTCACTGATAAAAGGCAAGTGTGTACTTTATCGCATTCGACCTACTTACTTTTCGAACCATCAATTGTTTAACTGCTACTGTTAACTGTGCATGACCGTTTTGGGCCCAAACCCCATCGACGGTCGGCCTATTTGAGTCAGTAACAGGCTCGGTCGAGTAGGACGATAGTCCCCACCGAGAGGTAATCATCGAACACTGGAAGGAGAATGTTGGGTACTGTTACTTAGGAAATGACACTGAATCACTGAACAAGAGTAAGTGCTACGTCTAGAATCGGACAGGAGTCACCTCTATAGCCTGTATTAGTACCGTATCCTTTCGCATTGAACGTGTTACTTGTTTTAGATTGCTAATTGATATATATATATATATATATATATATATGTATATCATGCTTTATGATTGATTTGTGATTGTTATGATTATTTTGGGATGGATGGGTTCACTTGGAACCTCATTGGGTATCAGCTCAACCCTTATAGTTGTTTTCCTTACAGGAGTGGAAAACGGGTATGTGAGAAACCAGTAGTACAAGTTCGAAACTTGGAATTCTACGTTGGTGAATCTTTTGTATTTGAAGTAAAGTTATGCAGACTTATTATTTTGAGGAATGTACATATTAATTGATATAGTTAAGATAACTCTTGTTTTGGCTGAGGATATGTAAGTGTGAATGGATTGTTAGTAGTTAATCTAAATTAATGTTATCTTTAAAGTTAATGTGAGTGAGTGAATCTTGACGAGAGTCAGGCCTAAACCCTAGGGTTCATCCTAGGGTGAGATGGGGTCATCACAGTTGGTACTTCTATAGAGAGTGATGACTTGGAGAGTGATTCGAATCCAGTTGTGGGCAGTTGTGCTACCCTTCCACCAGATAGGGTTCCTTGCCATATTGTATAGGGGTAGTTGTTTGTGAAGGTGAATTGAACTGATTGAACACGTACTGCAGATGAAGAGGGCATTAAAGCTAAAGGAAGATAAGTGCCATGACAGAATCCATGGCTTATTTCTTTTGAATTATTTGGGACATACTCTTAAATATGGTACACACATACACACATATATATGGTAGTTGGATTTTATTGATTCCTATTTTGTTCCACAATTATGCATTCTTATCTATTTTTATGTGTCTTATATGATTATTCCAACTAAATAGCTTCAATTAGGTTCGAGTTTTTTTTATAACCATGATATGATAGCAGTACTTTTACCCCTTTATTGATGTTGTGAGCTCTAAATAGGAAAACCTTGAACTAACATTTTAAAGGGAGATTCCCTTCTTGCTTTTACATTCAGTTATGTGCTATTACATGTCTATGTGCTCTAAGTGGTTTTAGTTTCGTAGTTTGCCATTACATTACCTACTTAGTCTGAATTTGATTTAAAAATGCTTGTTTGTTTTACTCTAATTTTTATCAAGTTGTAGTTATTTAATTAAATAAAATTGTTAGGTTCTTCTTTTTTTGTTCTCCCTTGCTAGATTGTAGCTAGGACCCCATATGTAATAGATTGGTTTATTTTCATCATTTTCCCTTTAAATTATAGTTAGGTTCTCAAATATAATAGATAGAGTTTGTGTGTCTCACATGCTCCTATGTGCTTGCGAGTTCACATGTTTTTATTATGATTTGCATCTAGATATTATGCTTATTTGTTACGTGCTCTATTGCTGTGTTTACCTGTTTTAATTCATACTTTATTCCCTTATTATAATTATATAACTATTAAATGTACGCCATTACCACATTAGTCCAATGTTAGTTGTGACATTTCCCTATTTCCTTACTAGTTCAATGCTAAATTGTACCTCTATTCACATGTTAGATTCATGTATTGATACATTTTACACCCTATCGTAATCCGTAACACACAAGCCACAGGATCAAGAATTGGATAGTATCAATGTTTGACCAGCAAAAATCTAATTGAACTTGGACCGCACAAGAACGTATACATTGGCAGATGACACCACAATCAAATTGACTACTTAATTTATAAGTTGATGAGTACGTTAGGCACTACTCTTAAGATATTCAAAAATAGCTTTCACAAGCCAAAGAATTGTTTCACTCAAGAAACTAATTGCTGAATTATTCTCAAAGCCATGCATTATGCTTCTAAAGGTTGGCTATTTATAGCCAAATTACAAAACCAAATGTACCAAGATTGTGACGGCCCCACCTTCCTCTAAGGCGAACCAAAGGGTCGGTGGATCGCCTGCCCAACTCTCGCCAGGACTACGGATCCGAAACATACGTAAACCCTACATGACTTGCAAAAGAACTTTGAGAATACGAACTATTGGAAATGACAATACCCTAAACGAAATGAGTAAACGCTCCAACGAAAAGTGCAAAGGACTGCGGCCAGATCAGAATCCGGTCAAATTTTTTCCTTCCTCGTTCAAGTTTCGCACTCGCTCGATTTCCCCCAACGGATACAAGAAAGTTCATCAGAACCATAAAAACGTACTATTTCAGCCACATAAACCGAAGAGACATGTTTAAACAGTTATATACATGCATTGAAAACTTCAACATATCAACTAGCAATACAAGATCGGATATCCCTAATGTATCCAGCACAAATTAGGGTTTACTAATACAGAGGAACTTAATAAAAAACATAACTATAACTCGCTCTACTCCCTTCTTCAAAGTCACGGATCAAAAATGTTGTTCCCTGAAAGGAAAACAAAAGGTAACGGGAAAGGGGTGAGTTTATACTCAATGAGGTACCAAAAGTATTAGCAGTCAAGAATCATGGAATTTCACTTTCAATCAGTCACATATGCATACCAAATAAGGAAATGAACAAACATCTCAAAGAGAAATGATACGGGTGGCTCTCAGGAGCCAAAATTCCTATTGCAGTACTTGATCCCAATTCGTTGACGCTCCATCAATGTTTGAAGAAACAAACATGACCGTAGACCCCACTTGACATCAAATTCCGTCCACTGAACATACCCCTTGCCGGGCCCGAACGCCTCAAGAGGAACAGCGGTGGTAATATTCGAGTATACCGGAAATCCAGAGTCTTCAATACCCAAAAATGTTTCAGAAACAGACTACCGTGGCTCATTATCTAATCGGCCAGGCCCTTGCCGGCTCGACTCGAGTAACTAGCCACAGGATTTGAGCTCAGAGGTCACAGAAGGGTTGTTGGATACAAGCCTCCAAACGACGTCAGAACAGGCACAGATAACAGATTCAAATTCACACAGTAAACAATTACACAGGTAAGAGAACGAATGTGATAAAGTACACCCTCATCTCATTCAGAATAAACAGAGTTCATAGTCATTCAAGTCACAAATTTCAAGTACAAATAAATCAGTTAAACAACAAATCAGGGGAGTGGTACACTCACCAGTTCAAGTAAAGATAACTTTAAAAGTTTTCTCCCAAAGGATGGCTTTGATCACCGTCACGTCCTAACAACAACCAAGGTAAAACAATTATGGTTTCCCCATCCACAAACCCAGGAAATGGAATGCATAAATGAGGCTTGACTCCAAGTCGTGTGCCTAGTCAAGTTAACTACTAGTACAAAGAAATAACAATGTGGCGTTGGAGTAAAAAGATAGCAGTTGGTTTTAAAAACATGAACAACCCTAAAATCTTTTACACAAGTCGCGAGTACATTCAACTAGCCCTCGAGTGAAAATTTGGGCAGCATGCCCTTTGTATTTAGCTATTTTTCATCCATTTATGTCTTCATTGTTTTTCTCAAATCAGCCCCAAAGTCACACACAAGCAATGTTACCACAATAGCCCTTCAACTAGGCTTAATGTCATTCAATTACAAAACAATACTAGTAAATGCGACTGGAAACCAAGTTTAAGGACAAACAACAAAATACCAGGTTTGACGTCTCTTAGCATTTCGATTACAACTGAATCTACACCTATCGGTTTGGGGTATACTTTATAACGTTTCGAAGCTAAGACATAGAATTACAAATCTTATGAAGACATCGACAGCCAATTCATTCATTTTCAAGGTCAAAATATGCAATCTCAGAGAAAACAGAAACTGTCCCCGAAACAATGCATTTGGCAGTCAGGGGTAATTTTGTTATTTTACATGCTACAGTGGTCTG
Organism: Coffea arabica; assembly: GCF_036785885.1. Classification (NCBI taxonomy): domain Eukaryota; kingdom Viridiplantae; phylum Streptophyta; class Magnoliopsida; order Gentianales; family Rubiaceae; genus Coffea; species Coffea arabica. The sequence goes on along the minus strand of NC_092318.1, from coordinate 15,730,125 downwards.
ATTGAGCTGAAATTTTACAGGAAGCTATATAAATCTATTCCCTACAACTTTCATGTTTTGATTTAGGCCTGATTCAGCCTTTAACATGGACAAATTAAACAGATCAGAAGCAGGACAGATTCCTCTCTAAAGCTGAAAATTTGATGATTCAATGCTTACTAATCACATCGATGTCTTAAATCACTACCCAAGTCCCTATCCAAGCTCCTCCACATCATATACTATGTAAACAACAGTAAACACACTGAAAATCTCAAACCCTAGTTCAACAATCCAACATATCATCCAAACTAACAGATTAACCATCTCAAGCCAAGAATATAAGATTCTATCCAAACTTAAACAAGATTAAAGCAGAGAAAAAGGAAAGACAGTCATGATACCTTCCAAAAAGTGCTTGTAGGTGAGAACCACACCCTTTTCTTCCACAACTTTTATCACACAAAGCTTCCTAAGTACTAAAATGAAAGTTTAATTGGTTTGGGTTGGGTGATTTCTCTCAAACTAAGATGATTCAAGATGGAAGTTGGAGTTATCTCACTTGGTTTCTTCTCTCCTCAAGCTCGGCTGAAATGTGCAAAAATGAAGAGAAAATGAAATGAATTCGGTGATAAAAATGATGGAAATTGGTTGGTCAAACAACCATTGGATGGTCACCACTTGTCACCTCAAGATTAAATCTTTAATTTTCTTTCTTTTTGGTCAATAATTTCGGCTCTCTCTAGGATAATTAAGGACTGATGTTTATGAAATAATAACAAGAGGATTAAGGTAATAAGGTGGTGGTCAAGTGGTGTATTCAATCGGTAGCGAACGATACACTTCGGTTCACACCGTTTTTCCTTAACTCGCACGTACTAGGGTTTTCACTTACAATTCACTAATTTATTATTATTACTTCCAATCACACACTTTTCTTATTTAAAACTCACTCTTAACCATCCAATTTAATACACACTCCGTACCGATTAATCACACTACCAAAAAACGTACAAACCCTAGTTTATCCTAACGATGAAAGGAAAGGGAAAACTCTTAATTCTATTCTTTATTTCAACAATTGGAGAGGTAAATGAGTAGTATAGCTATCATAAAGTAATTGAATCAAAATAAAAGAGAATTTTAGTCAAATTTTTGTATTTAGAAGAAGTAAGAAGGTCTTGATTAAAGTCCACCATCCATTGGTTTCGTGACAAATGGCGAACTAGGGTGCATTTTCATCCTTTTGGCTACCAATGGTTAATTTACCTAGCTAACCTCTAATTATCCCCGAGCACCTTGTAAAAATAATATTTCCTAATACAACGCCCCTAGTCATCAAAATTTTATCGCACTAGTGGGTCCCACGTCCAATATACACTACTAACGTCACATAGACTAACTTGTACCGGAAAAAAAATGTCTTACCAACTTAATTCCCTTATAATAATCTCTCAAAAATTAAGATAATAAAGAAAGGTATAGAAATTGTATGCACGAAAATAAAAGAAATTTTCGGATTCTCACAAAGATTACACTACTTAACTAACCAATTAATGAACTTATTAAGGCCCAACTTAAAGCAAAAGTTGGCCAAATTTATTCTCCTAACTAAAAGGTTCAAATGACTCTAAGAAATAAGCAACTAAATGGATCCAACTTGTAGACACCAAAATTTTGATTTTTATTTAATTCAATTTTAGCTCTATTTATTATTATTATTCTTGTTTTATTTTATTTTATTGATTAAATGATAATTGGTATTCATCTTTGCTTATTTTCATAAATTAGGTTCATAATTTTAATTTTTAAGATATTTTTGCATTAAAATTTTGAAAAGGAAAATCCTCATAAAATTCAAAAAAGTGTTTTTAATCCTCTTAGATTTAATTTCTTTAAAATAAATGAAAATTTGGCAAGGTAACTTCAATTAGGAATTAATTTTGTTTGTTTACCTAAATTAACTTTGAAAAAAAAAGGAACAGATCCTCGCACGCGTGCAAACAACGCACTATTCATCATCCTCTTCGTTACCAGATTTTCGCAGCTGGAAATGAGAAGCAACAAATGGGATTTTTCTTCATTTTCTTTTTCTCCAAGATTACCAGTACACAATGCCACCTCACTCACCAGAAGATGTCAAGAATATTCTGGAAATAAGAGCATCAAACGGCTCAAAAGGGCACAAAAAATGCAGCTTCATCCCAATCGTTGCTCCAAGGGTTTTGGGGATTTTGGTACCATATAAATGGATGAAAACGCATCCATTAGGAGAGGACAACAAGAAGAGAATGGGGTGGTGGCTGGAGGGGAAAAACTAGAGAGCTACGGGCTGGAGAAAGGAGGAAACCGAGAGAGATTAGGAGTGGAAGTTGCGGGGTAGAGGAAAAAGCAAGAGAGGAACCGAGGGAGATTCTGGAAGGTTGTGAGAGAGAAAGGGTGAGGGAGAAGGAAGAAAGAAAAGGCAACAACAGGAAATTGAGGGAGGGGACTGAAACTGAAAAATCTGGGAACCAAAAGGGGGGAAGAAAACAGAGCACGAAAAAGGGAGAAAAGCCTGGAACTTGGGAGAGAGCTTCGGAAGAGACCGAGAGAGTGAGATAGAGAGTAAGAGGGAGGAAGAGAGGAATCGGTTGCCATTCTTCAAGAGACAAAGCAGCAACTGGAGCTGCGGCTTTTCACCGAAGCTTTCACCATTTCACTCCACCATCGTCACCTGCGAGCTTCACCGAGAGAGAAAGCACTGTAAGTTATCTTTTTCTTTAAATTTCTGTTCAGATTTTGAAGCTTTCAAAGATGAATTCCTTGACTTAGCTTATGGCAATTTTCCTGTTGATTATCCCCGATTTCGGACATAAATGCTGTATGTGTTGACTGGATTGGAGTCCCTTTTGTTTCTAATAATTTTTGAGGCTAGTCGCAACCTCATTTTGAGTAAGGAATCGGTGAAATTTTTCATGCTCATCTTTTGTTTGATAAACTGCCCAAATGACAATCTTGAACCGAAAGAGCAAATCTTTTGCATTTTTTTTTGTATGCGATTAAGAGGACTCTGGCCAGTCCAAAGCTAGCTAGAACCTTTGAGTTCACTAGTTGGGGGAAAGGGGGGGAACGAAGCCAAGAGATGTTGGAGTCGCTTCTGTTTTGCTGTCTTGCAATGGTTTAGTGTGTGTTTGTACGTATGGGGTGAAAAGGAAAAAAAAACTCCAGTCAGTCCAATGCCGGCTGAAGTGATGATTTCTAGTCTTGGTGAAGTCTCGTTGAAGTGATATTTTCCAGTCCAGCCTTTCTTGTCATTTTAGTTGCTAGAATCTGTTTAGGATCTGTTTTCTCTCCGTATGGTATGATAGCCTTTTGGATGGCTTGAAAGATTGCTGTTTGTTTGGGGTTTTGTTACCTGCGTCTGACCTGAAATGTTTCGTTGCAAAGTTGCAGACGGTCGAATAAGAAAGCTCCTTCGAACTAGATTTGCATGCTTTGTTCTCAATTTTTTGTGTTTAACTCAAAGAGTTTTATGTTGAAAAATGGAAAGAATACTTGGTAATCTCATTGTTTTGATCCAAGTTTTATTGGTTGAGCTACTAGTTGTGTTTGGATTATATTCAAGAACCCACCAGAAAATTGAACCCAGCATTCAAGAACCCAGCAGAAGCAACAAAAGATGTCTTCCTTTCTTTGCGAATCTGTTGGGGAGGAGGGATTTTGAATCCTTGATCGTGTGTCATTGCATGGTTTTGTTGGGTTGAGTTTTTGTGGGATTAGTTGACAGGTTTGCATGTTTCATTGGATGTTCATGGCTGTTTTTTTGCATATGCTGAAGCCGAAAACAAAGTGTTGCGGGACGAACAAAAATTTCCAGCTTTGCATGCGTTTTTTCTTTTTTTGTGTGTTTAAATCCATGGGTTGTGGGTTCTTTTCCTAGTATCTTGTTTGTCTTCTTGGTTTGGATTTATGTCTAGCTGCTGTGATTGGATTTTCTGGGGATAGATGATCGTGTTCGGATGATGTTAATTGAATGGGTTGAAGCTTTGTTGATTTTAGATTGATAAACTAGGGAGTTTTGCTTGAGTTTTGCATTTAATCTACCTGGTAGAATAAGGAAGAAGGTTGCGGAAGTAAAAATTGCAGAAGCATTGTTGCTGAAGAAGAAAACTGTTCTTCGTAAGCTTGCATGGGATTTTCTCAAAATTGCACTTTACCCCCTCACGTTCCCTATAATGCCACTATGGCCCATAAAATTGAAAAAATAATCAAATTTTATCCTTTTAAAATGTTAACTTTCTTTGGTATGTCTTAATGTGATTTTTAAATAGAATTTTGTAAATTTAGGATGCAATTTGAAGGTTTAACAATTTTTGATAGATTTATGGTTTTGATTTGAATTTTTGTAAAAATGGCTCAAATTTGGTAATATGTTTTGTTTGGGGTTTGATGAGAAGGTTTTGATTTATTTTTGTGAATTTCATGATTTGTTTTGATAGGCTTCATTTAAGCCCTTAATTTTAATTTATTTCATTTTAGACCCCAATATTTGTAATAATAATAGGTATTTGATTCCTAAAACTTTTTTAATTGTTTCAATTAGGTCCTTGTTTGTTTTGATTTCTTGAACATGGGTTGTTTATTTTTATGTAAATACTTTAATTGATTCAATTTAGTGTTTATTTTCATTTCATGTGATTATTTGTTAATTAAAGTGATGCCTTGACCTTTTAATTTGTTTTGGAGGGTAAATAAGAAAAGTTCCATTTCATTAGGTCACCAATTCAAGGGAGGTACACTGTACTCTTTATTTTGATTTTTACTTGACCCTATGTGCCCCTATGTGACTTTATGTGCTTAATTGCATGACTTTTTGAATGTTTTATTTCATTTATTTACTTTAATTGTTTCGATTTAGTATATTTATTTTAATTTAATGTTTGATTATTTAAGAGACATTTAATGCCAAATTGTAATAGTTAGGGGGTTCAAGATATGTATTTAGATAGAATATGTAATAGTTAGGGATTTATTTATTTATTTTATTCCTTCTCCCCTTAGATTGTAGTTAGGGCCCCAAATGTAATAGTTAGGTTTCTATTTGCTTTATTTGCTTTGTGTGTTTTGCATGCTTATGTGTTATACGTGTTACTCGCTTTCCTAGGAATTTGCATCTAGATATCATGATTATGTGCTATGCGTCTTATGTGAATTTATGTGTTTACTTGCTTTTATTACGTTTTATATGATTGGTTTAGTTATAATCAATGTGCGACGTCACCACACTAGTCTAACGCTAGTTGTGGCCCTTTTGCAGACTCCACACTAGTCTAACACTAGTTGTGGCCCTATTTCCCGTTTTCTCGCTAGTCCAACGCTAGTGAGAACTTATAGACATGGACTAGTCCAACGCTCGACAGCTTAGAAAACATCCGCGCGTTAGATCATGATTGTATGGCAAACCATGACATTTTATGTATATTTTCTACTTTTTAGGGTTTTTACCATTTTGCATGACATTTCCCTTATATGTATATCCCTTATTCCATATTTCCCTTATATATATTCCTTATCCCCATGTGCGACACATGACATTAGATTTGCATTCCATTTAAGAATTAGAACTACGCTAGTATATTTGCATGATTAAATAGGAGAAAAACCCCTCGAATATGGGATATGGACGAGTTTGGGATATGGACAAGTTTGGCTCTCTAGCCTTAGCACACTCGTATTCCCTCTATTAAAAGGAAAATCTAGTCACGAATCTTAGTTCCCCGCATCCGTTATGATGCATTTCCTTAGGTCATGTATATTTATATATTTGTATAATTTTCTTTTCTTTTCTTTGAATTTCATATTTTTGCATATTCGTGAACTCTTCAAGGAGTCATTTTTAGACGTCGTAATTAATGCGATTTGCACAAATTAAGATTTGAAGAGATATTCCGACCCCCCGATATTCTCCTAAGTTTAGGTTTTGCATCCATATAGTGACATCAAAAATATGATAAATTATTAAGTTAAAATAAAATTTTTTTTTACTAAATCACGCAACTAGCTTTGGCAAGGTTGAAAGGGTGCCTTGGATTTTATCCTTGCCTTCCCTTTTTTCAAATGTGACTCACGAACACTTTTATTTGATTTTCGAAAATTTGGAGTCATTTAAAAAGGGTTTTTCAACTTTTTTATTCAAAATTCATTTTAGGTGACTTGGTACTCCTTAACTGAATATCAAGTGGCGACTGCTACTTTTTATTATTAAAACCCTTTTTGAACAATTATTTTGGGCCAAAATCATCGCATTTTTAAGTTCCATTTGGGCCCATTTTCTTTATTTATTTTCTAACAATCAAAAACACATTTTTTACTCAAAAATTGAATAAAAAATTCATTTTCATAAACAAGCTAATTTTTTCATTTAAAAATGGGGCGCGACACAACTTACATGCAAGCTAGCACACATTATTCCAATATAAACGATGCAACTAAGGTAAAAATAACTCAAAGGAAACAAGCTTGATCTGCTTCAATTGTAAGCTCTTTATGTGAATTTATGAACCACAATATGTGAGGACTAGTAAAATCTCCTATATTTTTCTTAAAATCCTCTTTTATTTGGAATTTATTACTTTATAATAGCCTTACTACTCATTTACCCCACAATAAGTGTAAATAAACATAGAATCGAGGGTTTTTCTTTTCGTTTTCAAGTTATCGTAAATTAGGATTTTTACACCTTTTCGTAGTGTGATTATTCGGTACGGAGTATGTATCAAATTTAGTGATTAAGAGTGAGTTTTAGATGATATTAAGTGTGTGATTGGATGTGATAATAATAAGTTAGTGAATAATAAGTTAAAACCCTAGTACACGCGATTTAGGGAAAATCGGCTTGAACCGACAGGTATCGTTCACTACCGTTTGAACACACCACTTGACTACCACTTCATTAACATAATCTCATTGCTATTAGAGCCAAAATATCAGCCCTTAATCAGCTCTTTATGGCCGAAATTCTTGACTACAAAACCAAGGGAAAAGAAAAAAATTTGAAAGTTAATCTTGTGGTGACAAGTGGCGAACATCCCAAGGTTGTTGACCAACCAATTTCTTTCATATTTATCACAAAAAATCACTTCATTTGTTCTTCATTTCTTCCATTCCAGCCGAACCTTGAGGGAGAAAAAACAAGAGAAGAAAACTTCATTCAATCTTTAGGGTTTAGCTCATTTGAGTGAAAAATCAAGAATCTAAACCGATTAATCCTTTCTTTGAGCACTTGAGAAGCTGAGGGTGCTAAAAGTTCTACAAGGAGAGGTGGTGGATTTCTCTTGCAAGCATTTTAATGAGGTATCATGGCTGTCCATCTTATTCCTTCCCCTTAATCTTGCTTAAGTTATGTAGCAACTTGTATTCTTGGCTTACGATAGCTAGTTAAGTTATTTTGATGATTATGATGGATTTGTGAGTTAGGATTTTGAATTGGTTAGTTGTATTACTTATTGTTTAGATAGAATATGATGTGAATAAGTTTAGATAGGGAGTGGTAGTAGTGGTTTTATACATGAATAAGAAGATTATCACTTGAATGCATTAATTCCAGTTTTAAGTTTTTGTACTACCCTGTTCTGGTCAGTTTCATTCGGCCATGATAGAGGTTGAATTGGGCTTAGCTTAAAACATGAAAGTTGTAGGAAATGATAATTTATAGTTGCCTGTAAAATTTTACCTCAATCCGAGCACTGTAACATGTGAAATGACAAAAATACCCTTGACTGCCATAGGTAGAGTTTTGCGGACAGTTTGACATTTCATCATTCTGGCTTCATTTTTTTCACCTTGATCTGTATCAAATTAGCATTTGGCCAAAACATGAAAGTTGTATTCCTATGTTTTAGCTTTCCAACCCATCTGAAAACGCCTCAATCGGACTTTTGTAGCCTGAGTTATTGTTAGTTGAACCCAGTGCTGTTAACCAGCTTGATAGTGAAATTCTGGTTCTGTAATATGCAAATTTGACCTGGATAAACTGTGAACCAGGCTGAGTTCTCTTCCTAAAATTTGTAACCCTTTGTCTTAGCTTCGAAACGGTATAAATTTTACCCCAATCCGATAGGTGTAGTTTTGGTTGTGACCAATACGCTAAAAGACGTCAAACCTGTCATTTTGTTCTTTGTCTTAAACCTTATTTCCGGTCACTTTTCTAGCTTGGTTTTGTAATTGAATGACATTGAATTTATTGAACGGCTATTGTGATGAGATTATCTGTGTGTGACTTTGAGGCTGATTGAGGAAAATAATGAAGCCATAAATGGCTGAAAAATAGGTAAATACAATGGGCGTGCTGCCCAAATTTGCACTCGAGGATTAGGTAGATGTACTCGTGGCTTGAGTAAGGGTTGAGGATGAAACTAACTTGAATCATCTAAGGTATTCAAGTCTTCTGTAATAGAGGCTTATAAGTTAGAATTCGGCCGAAACTTGTACCCTTGGAAAAAAATGAAATTTACGACTAATAGAAATACGTTTTCTTCATTTATTCGACTCCAATGGTATTTCAAAGTATAATTGCTACCAAGTTTCACAGTTTGAATAGCGAGCAAGATTTTTAATAATATTTTCCAAATGAATTTCAATTACTTGATTCTTGTTCAAACGAAACGTCTAAGTTTCGAACTTTAGTTGATTTTTAAAGCTCTTAAACGCTATTTTATCGCAGATTTGGACTCCAAATCAGGAGTACTACCTGGACGTGATCACTAAAAGCACTACATTTTTGGTGAGTGCTTCCAAATACCTGATTGCACTAGACACTTGCGTTTAATACTTGAACAATGTGATTACCTGATATATGAGTAGATTGATAGGGCAAGCGTGTACCTTATCGTACTTGCCCTAATGTGATTGTTCTTGGTCATTGATTTCAGTTGAATTGATATACATGCACATGAATTATATCTTGTTTGGAATTCCAAAAACTCTGTGGCTAGCTAGTCGAGTCGAGCCGGCAAGGGCTTGGTCGATTAGATAACGAACCCTAGATAGTTAGTGATGTCGAGTGGAGTGTTATCTCCTTGACTAATCGGTATACTTGAGTATTACCACCAGTGTTTATCTTGGAGTTCGGGCTCGGTAAGGGGTTTGGTTGGTGGACGGAGATTGGAGTTAAGTGTTGTACTATTGGACTAGTTACTTTATCTGAAAGTTGACGGAGTGTCAACTACTACATGATCAAACTATGGTGGAACTGTACCCTTTTACGTGAAATACTGAATGTGAAATGTTGGTTCATTGTTCGCTATTGCACTTTTATGGTATATTCACTGTTCATTAATGGTCAATTTGTTATTTGAAACATCATTGAGTTTTAGCTCACTCTATTAGTTTTGTTTTGCTTACAGGAGTACGAGCAAGGCGTGAGAGTTGTAAAGACTATCGTAGTCTAGTAGTTTTTGAATTTTGTAACTGTACTCACGCTAGCACCCGACTAGGGTTGATTGTATTTGAATTGTAACCACTTTATAGTATTTTGGTGTATAAAAACTTTGTATTTGGGTTGTGCATCAATGTACTTAATAAGTTTGAATTGTTGTATTATTTATTTTCTATGGATGTAAGTTAATTTCTCGAGTTACGAGTGAGTGAGTCCTGGCGAGAGTTGGGCAGGTGACTCGCTAAACCCTAGGGTACGCCCTAGGGGGAGTGGGGTCGTCATAGGTGGTATCAGAACCTAGGTTTGAATTGATCTGGGTAGATTGAGTTATTTATACCTATTATTCCTTGGTTATAGGTTGGTTATGATAGGATAGGGTTTTACACTTGAGAATAGGCCTGTAGCCTCGATATATATGTCTAACTTGTTTACTCTTACAATGTTACTTGTAATGTAGGCTATAGAGAGGAAAAATGCTGCTGGGGGTGCCGGGCCATATCAGCCCGTACCTACCGACCAGGTGCACCTTGAGGGGCCTGTATGTCGTGTACTTACTTACCAGGAGAGTCCCGGTGGGCCCGTGTGTCGGTGGTCTCCGGCGCGTAAGATTTGGCGTTGCGACTGCTGGAAGACCTACTCCTACTCTGATAGGGTGGTACTTGCCGTGGACGATGAGCGGAAACGGTTGGGTAGTGCCAATCGAAGGTGCCAGACGGAGATAGAGCGTCTCTAGGCAGCCCTCCGAGTGCACAGTGCCAGGATCCGAGAGCTTGAGGTTTCGGTTCTGGAGAAGCAAGAACGGACTAATGCCTTCAGGGAGCAGGCTCAGGCGACTACTGGTCGCCTTGTGCGGGTAGTTGGAGATGTGGGAGATCGGACCGACCGTATTCTGGCCGAGTGCGGGGCTCTAGTAGATGATGTGGTTCAGGATTTGGCCGAGGAGGGTCAAGGGCAGGCGGTCCCTGGTGATCCTGAGGAGGAACCGGGAAGGACCCCGAAGAGGATCCTGAAGAGGATCCGGTTGCACCTACGGAGTCGGTTGGGTCAGCATCCGCCTTGATTTCTCGTTTAGAGCTTGAGTGATTTTGTGAGATAGAGGGACATAGTGGGATGACACGTTCCCTTTTGTTTTTGAATTTGACGTGTTAAGGTGAATGTAAATAGGGTTTGTTTTGTTCTATGTCCCTTAGCTGGTATAAGCCTTTGACTTGACTAGGTTGACATGTACAGTACTTTCTAACTTATTATGTGACTTATTTTACTATGTATGTAATTGAATGTGTTTTATTGCCTCTGCTCTATGATTTGGAAATGTTTAATTTGAGCCATACCTTATTTATTTATATTTATATAATCATGGAAGGTAGAAGAAGTCAAGATCAGGGAGCTATTCGAGGACATGACTCTAATCGTGGGCATGGGGGTAGACAGGCACAGGAACCGGTGCAAGAACCGAGAAAGAAAAGAGGTGAAAGTGCTGAGCCGCAACCTGGACCCCGAGCGGAAGGGGGGATCAGGTAGCGACGGCAATTCAATAAATGACTAATATCTTTGTCCGTCTGGTAGAGCAACAGGGTCAAACCCCTGTGAATCAGCCTAGGGATCCTGATATGGGGCAAGATAGGGCCCTAGAGAAATTCCAAAAGTTCTCTCCTCCTAAGTTCTTGGGAGGACCGGACCCTGAGGTAGCGGAGAGATGGTTAGAAACAATGATCAATATCTTCGCTGCTTTAAACTATGCAGAGGAGAGACATGTGCAGTTTGCTACCTTCCAGTTTGAGGGTTCAACTAGGGCCTGGTGAAACGTAGTTCGAGCTAAGTGGGAGAGAGAAGGAACCGCATGGACTTTGTTAAATTTCGTGAGAGAATTTAACGAGAAAGATCTCCAACCTATCGTCCAGGAGAAGAGAGAGAACAATTTTACTAAGCTTTGTCAGGGCACCTCAAGTGTAGCCGAGTATGAGACTCAGTTCACGAAACTCTCCAAATTTGCTCCTGAATTGATTGCTACGAAGCAAAGGAGGATAAGGAGGTTTGTGCAGGGTCTTGATGTAGAATTACAGGAAGCTTTGGCGGCAGCCCAAATCAACACTTTTACGGAAGTTTTGGAAAAGGCTCGGAGAATAGAAATCACCAGGGCACAAGTAAGGAATTTTCATGCCAAACGAAGAGGTGCGCCTGGTGGAAGTCAAGGGCCGGCACAGAGTGATTGAAACACACCCCCCTAAAATCAGTTGTGGAGCTAGAGGTGGAAGGTTTACGGGTATATCCAGGTGAGGTACTCAGAGGGGAGCCTAAAGTGGAAGGGGACCCCAAAGTGGTAGGGGACAAGCCATTGGTGATGTGATCAAAGGGATTAAGATGAAGATTCCTCCATTCCAAGGCAAATCTGATCCGGATACATACCTTGAATGGGAAAGTCGAGTGGAGCTAGTATTCGATTGTAATGACTACACCGATGCACAAAAATTGAGACTTGCCGGAGTAGAATTCACCGACTATGCCATAGTTTGGTGGGAACAAGTGGCTACAAGCAGGAGAAGGTGTGGAGAACCAGCTATAACCACTTGGACTGAGCTCAAGAGACTGATGAAGAAGCGATTTGTACCAAGTCACTACCATAGAGACTTGTACCAAAAACTTCAAACCTTGACACAAGGTCAATGCTCAGTTGAGGACTACTACAAGGACATGGAAATCTCCATGTTGAGAGCTGATATTCAAGAAGATCGAGAGGCTACAATGGCAAGATTTCTCAGTGGTCTGAGGGTTGAAATAGCTGATCAACTTGAGCTTCAATACTATGTGGAGATAGAAGATATGGTGGAAAAGGCTATCAAGATTGAGCAAAGGCTCAAGCGGAGGGGTACCACCAGAAATTATAACCCTAATCCGCAACCATTTACTCGACCATTCCAGCCCAGAAGGGAGGAGAGAGGTCTGAACGTTTGGAACACTCCAAAGCCGAAGCAAGACCAAGGGACCAGCTCACGGCCACCTTTTCCAAAAACAGACTCCAAGGTTGTTTCAAAATCAACAATGGAAACTTCAAAACCTAGGCATCGTGACACCAAATGTTGGAGGTGTCAAGGAGTTGGGCACATTGCAAGCCAATGTCCAAATCCAAGGACCATGCTTGTCCTACCAAATGGAGACATTGTCACTGATGATGAAGAGAAGGAGTACAAAGACATGCCTTCCTTGGTTGAAGAGGAAGATGAGATAGAGGAAGTTCCAACTCAAGACAAAGTTGGATTGGTAGCAAGGAGAGCACTAGCTACTCAAGCTAGTAAAGATGAGCTTCAACGTGACAACATCTTTTACACTAGGTGCCATGTGACCAACAAGGTATGCAGCTTGGTGATTGACCCCGGAAGTTGCACTAATGTTGCTAGTGCATTGATGGTGGAGAAACTAAACTTGCCAACTAGTGAGCACCCCCGTCCCTACAAGCTTCAGTGGTTAAACAACAGTGGAGAGGTACGTGTTCATAAACAAGTTTTGGTTACTTTTCGCATTGGTAGGTATGAAGATGATGTTATGTGTGATGTAGTACCAATGCAAGCTGCACATATACTCTTAGGGCGTCCTTGGCAATTTGACAAAAGAGTCACTTTTGATGGTTTCTTGAACAAATACTCTTTCATACATAATTGTAAAAAGATTACACTTGCACCTCTTACACCTCAACAAGTGCATGAGGATCAAGTTAGTCTACGAAAAGAGTATGACTTGCATACTACCACCAAGAAGGACAACGCCAAAGCTAAGAAATTAGTGACGACCGACCCTTCTTCAAGCAAGTTGGATCACTCTCATTCGGCCTTAGAGCCCACACAGGAGAGAAAACCCAACATGCTTGCCAAGGTGAAAGATGTGAGACAGGCCTTGCATTCTAATCAGGTTTTATTTATTTTATTTGGCAAGGAATCCTTACTCACTAATGCTCTTGATGTTTCTTTGCCTAGTGTTATTACTAACCTCTTACAGGAGTATCAAGACGTCTTTCCTGAGGATATACCTAATGGATTGCCTCCATTAAGGGGAATTGAACATCAAATTGATTTCATTCCTGGATCTTCCCTTCCAAACAAGGCACCATATAGGACCAATCCTGAGGAAACCAAGGAGCAACAACGACAAGTAGAGGAGTTGCTTAGTAAGGGTTGGATTAAAGAGAGTCTAAGCCCTTGTGCTGTACCAGTTCTACTTGTTCCAAAGAAAGATGGAGGATGAAGAATGTGCACTGATTGTAGGGCAATTAATGCCATCACGGTAAAGTACCGCCATCCCATACCTCGTTTGGATGACATGCTTGATGAATTACATGGTGCAATCATTTTTACTAAGATTGATTTGAAAAGTGGTTACCATCAAATTCGCATGAAAGAAGGAGATGAATGGAAAACCGCATTTAAGACAAAACATGGACTTTTTGAGTGGTTGGTCATGCCTTTTGGGCTAACCAATGCACCAAGTACTTTTATGAGACTCATGAATCATGTTTTACGTTCTTTCATTGGTAAATTTGTGGTCGTTTACTTTGATGACATTTTGATCTATAGTAAGAGTCTAGATGAGCATGTTGTGCATTTACAAATGGTCCTAGATGCACTTCGCAAGGCGAGCCTCTACGCTAACCTTAAGAAGTGTACCTTTGGCACAAATCAATTGGTTTTCCTAGGCTATGTTGTAAGTGAGCAGGGAATTCATGTTGATCAAGACAAGGTGAAGGCTATTAGTGAATGGCCAACCCCTACCACTGTAAGTGAGGTGAGAAGTTTCCATGGCTTGGCAAGCTTCTATAGGCGTTTTGTCAAGGATTTTAGCACAATTGCTGCCCCACTTACGTCAATTGTCAAGAAAGATGTGCAATTTCATTGGGGAGAGGAACAAGCTAAGTCTTTCCAATTACTTAAACACAAGCTCACACATGCACCTGTTCTTAGTTTACCTAATTTTGACAAAGCTTTTGAAGTAGAGTGTGATGCTTCTGGTATAGGTATTGGCGCTGTTTTACTTCAAGAGGGCCGCCCAGTTGCCTACTTTAGCGAGAAGTTGAATGGAGCTGCTCTAAACTACTCAACCTATGATAAGGAACTAATGGCCTTAGTGCGAGCTCTACAAACTAATGGCCTTAGGTTGTGAGAACCTTGAATTTTGCAGATAAATACCAATGCATACTTCAATTTCACCTTTATCTAGCATCCGTATTCCTTAATCTTTTCTAGTATTACTTTCACTCGCTTTTATATACTAGTGCATATTTTATTCGTAGTTCTTCTTCTAATCTATAACATTATTTCATTTATTTTAAATAAGTAAATTAAAAATAACTTCTATGTGCAAAATAATATAACGGTGCTAACTATTAAAGCACTTAGCTTTGCTTCACTAAGTTAATAATTCTTGAGTTATATTAAGTTTACTCCTTAAAAATAATTCTTTAATTTTCAATAGCTAATTTTAATTTCGAATAAGGTTAAGTGCAGATAGAAACCTTAATATTATTTTGCAACCGATAAATTCTAGATAAAAACAATACAAGTATTCTAACCATACTTAAGACGAAGAAAAAAAAATTCCGATAATCAAAGCCTTGCAAGATTAGCGAATCATTAGGCGTTCAAATCACACTTGGGGATAATTTTTGGAGCTAAGTTAGAACTAAGGTCTTAAGTGGATAATAGGAGGAGAAGTGAAAAGACTAAACTACCCTTCACAATTTCACCATAATCACCCCACGGCCATAACCATTCCACGCAACGCCAAGCACTCCCTCGGACACCATGATCACTCACCTCTCCATTCGGCCAATGCTCATCTTCACCACCTGCACACTTGAACCTCCCAAACACTCCACCTTCACCTTGTTATCATCGACCGAGAGTGAGAGAAAGGATGAGCTGCATCATATAGCCGAGAGTGAGGGAGGAAGCTGAGAGCTGCAATTCCATTTCTGGTTCTGTCCGCGAGCATCGAAGAGGGAGGAGAGGAGGAGAAACCGTGAGCAAACTTCCTTCTGCATTCTCCAAGATCAGCCGGTTGCCATCCAGTCTCCACCACCACCAGTTGCAACCGCTACAACCCAAACCAGAACCAACATACCTGTGCGAGAGGACAAGAGCCGAGAGAGAGGGACTGACTTCAGCACTTTGTCATGTGAGTGAGATTCCAGTGAGGTAATTTCTGGACTGAAAATGGTTAACCAGAGGTAGTATAAGCAATGCTTTGGACTTGCATGTGAGGTCTTTAAGCTCGGATGATGTAACTAGCTATGTGATAATTTGATGTTAAGCTACCAGAAATTGGAAGGAAAAAAAATATGGTTCTGCCGTGAGCTTGAGCTGGAATGTTGTAGCTTTAATTCGTTATTTGTGGGATGATCAATGTTTGTATTTGTGTATTAATCACCTGAAAACAAGATGATAAAGTCACGCCTGAAATTAATTAGCCTGGATTACTCTGGAAAATAAAAATGAAACAGAATTCTTCACATGCAAGCTCACCGAGTAGAAGTTGCACAAAATTCTGGAGTTATGAATGTATATTGCTGTTGCCGAACTGATTTCTGGTCTGGATTGATAGTTAATTAACTCAGTAATTATGCATGTGAGAATTAAGGGCAAAATACAAGGTTTTAACTGAAGAAAAAATTGGATGATGAACTAAGGAGCTTAGGAAAATTCTGTTTCGATGAAGAAAATTTCTGCCGAGAGTTGTTTTGAATAATATAGTTCCATGTGGAATAATCTTGCTGTTTTAAGCCTCTAACCATGACTAACTAGTAAATTACAAGATGATTAAGCTACGCATGTAATTAATTGGTTGAGTTAGAACAGAAAACAAAAAGAAAAATGCAATCAGTTTCTGTGCAGATTACAACCGAGGCTAGCTGGAATTTAATTTGATGACTCTTGCTGTTGTTCGAATTTAATTCTTGAACCAAAAATGTCAGTCAGTTAGTTAAGTAGTTGTATGTTGAATTTGAACATTTGAATCTCTGAATGAGCCGAGGAAAAATTTGATTTAAGAACTAACGAGCTGCTGGACATTTTCCTTGAAAAGCCGTGAGGTTTAACCTGGAAATTTTGGGGTTTGTAATCATGGTTTAATTCCAACTCCTGATCTGGAAATGTGCATTGTTTTGCTAAGTAATTGCATGAGGAAGTTGGGAGTTTAAAAGCATGTTTTAACCCAGAAAATAAAATGAAAACAGAACATCTCTTCATGCATGTACATCCGTGGCTGATGAACAAAATTTCTGGATTTTTCTGGATGATTTTAGTTGCCGAATGAATCTAATTTTGAAGTCGAAATTTTTAATAACTAGCTAAGTGTTTACATGCTGGATTTGAGTACCTAACACCATGTTTAAACCAGAGGAAAAATTTGATCTAAAGTATCTTAATTGCTGGAATGTCTTGGAGGCTTTACTTTTATTTTTATTTGCTTATGATGGGCTTGCTGAGACCAAGTGCTAATGATTGATGAAGCCTTGGTTGATCATTTTATTTTATTCAGAGATGCACTTGTTGAAAGCTAGGGCTAATGATTGACGAAGCCCTAGTAATCTGCTATGTGATTTTTGCCATATTTTGATCCATATTATGACTTCGAAACGGAATCGGAGCTGTGGAAGTTGTATCGACCTTGCGAACTCGAGTAGCTGTGATCAAAATTAATCAAAAATATTTTCCAGCTAGTATTATATTATAAAACTCCATATCTAGTGTTTTGCCTAAAACTTTCCAACTCGATAATTTCCTTTAGCTCAAACTAGCCTTGATGGCAATAGTAAATAAGTTCTATAGCTTTTGGAAACTCTAAGTCTTATTTTAATTCTTTTTCTTTCTTTAAGCTTTGCACTTGGATAGTTAACTATAGGAAAAGTTCCAAAATACGAGCTTTACTAATTTTAGTGAAAAGCTTGGGAGACTTGCTCGGCAAGAAACCCTATTTTAGGAAAAATAGTTTTTAAGGATAATTTTTGCAAAAGCCGTAACTTTAGAGAAATGTTCAAAGTAACTTTCTAACATTGTTGTTAAGAGATTTGTCGACTTATTTCAAGAAAATGATACTAGTTACCCTTTATAAGAAAGAGTATCTTACGGAAAACTATAAGAAACATTTCTTCTAAGTTTGTCAATTTTCAACCTAAGTAGTTTTCCTAATTTTTCTAAGGGTAGTAAACTAGTAATATATAAAGTATACCTCAGCATGTATAAGCTTAAAAACTGAATAGAAACTTATAGTTTCAAATTTTGGTTTTTAGGATTTTGCGAGGACGCGGAATTCGATTCCCAACTTGACATCTGAACTTCATTCTGGGTGAGTGTCCCTGCTTGTTTTATGCTTATATGGTTAAGCGCTTTATCAACTCGCTATGTGATAATTGTCAAAAATGAAATAAATGGTTTCTGATCCATCGAAGTGAGCAGTGTGTACTTTATCGCACTAGCCGTTCGAGTGGTGACGTGTGTGAAACATTTTCTAATAAACCCGTGAATCTAAATGTAGTTGCGTCGTTGGGTGAATCTCTCGACTCGTGAATCCAACTACCATAACGTCGTTGGGTGAATCCCTCGACTAATTTTATACGGGTATATCTCGAGTATACTGCGTCGGTAGGCGAAGTTCGGGCCCGAAGCAGAGGTATGAACGGTGACGGGTTAGGATTAAAATAAGTGGATTTACATGGACTATAAGTAGTGAAAGTTGACGGAGGGTCAACTACGAGGGTATCTGATCAAGCGAGGAGAATGGCTCCCGAGAGCCCCTGTATCCTACCTTGTGCTGTTATACGCTTTCCTAATTGTTCAATTTGTTTGAGTTATTACTCGCTGTTTGATTTACGTGACTGCATGTTTTGGGGCACCACTGAGCTTTAGCTCACCCCACGTTTATTTGTTTTCCTTACAGGATGGGAAGTTTGAAAGTATTTGAGCAGCTTATATTTCCTATGGTTGTACTTGAGCAATTTGAATGTAATTTTCGGTTTGTAATGAATTCTAAGCTAAGCTTTGTATCTTTCATTTTGGATTGCCACTTGAAGTTGGAAAAGTGTAATCCCTAATTCTAATACTCGGTTTGTATGTTTGTATTGGTATAGTACGTCCGAAACCTTTGCGAGCGGCGTGTGAAATATTTAAGAACCGTCGATTGGCTAAGTTATATGCTGTTATCTCTGAAGTTATCGTGGTGATAGAAATCGATTTGTTTCGGAAGAATCATTATTGTAATAGTTTAGGTTAATCGTCGGAAGGTTTTGGGTTAGAATGCTTGCGTGAGTCCTGGCGAGAGCCGGGCAGACGGCCCGCCAACCCTTTGGTTCGCCTTAGGGGGAAGTGGGGTCGCCACAGAGGTTCCCAGTCAAAAGGCGTAGTAAGCTACTTCCACGGGGAGATGGTCCATTCCAAGGCCTGGAGCGTATAAATGACAATGCCTACAAACTTGAACTTCTCGGTGAGTATGAGGTACATGCTACTTTTAATGTATCTAACTTGAGTCCTTTTCATGCAGACGATGGGTTTGATTTGAGGACAAATCGCCTGCAAGAGGAGGGGACTAATGAGGAGGGGCTCAAGGCTGCTCCAACTTCTAGTGCTCAGGTCATGCAAATACCCATTGGTCCAATTACAAGAGCGCGTGCTAGGAGAATTCAAGATTCACTTCAAGCTCTTGTTTGCACGATTCAAGAACGAGTTGGTGATGACTTGAGGACCATTGAAGGATTACATAATGGAGAAACTACTCTATACACTTTCCTTCAAATGGAAGAACCAAGTGAAGACTAGTTCACGGAGCACTAGCTTGCTAATTAGGGTTTTATTTACCATTATTAGTTGTTTGTTAGCATTAATAATTTCGATCAATTTTCACTTCACTTTGGCCGAATTCAGAGTCTTAATTTTAGTCAATTAGTTGTTAGATATTTTCACCCTTAATGAAGGGCAAGGTCGTCCATTGGACATTCTAGGGTTTGAGTCCTGTAAGGCTATATATAGCCTAGGTTTTCATTCATTAAGGGACGATTCAGATTTTATAAAATATATGTGAGTTATTTCACTCTCTCTTGTCTCAAGAGAATTTCCTTTGAATACTTGAGAATTAATCTCAAGTTGTTCATCGAACTTATCAATCAAGTAGTCTCCTTGATTGTGGCGTTCTTCTATCTATACTTTTGGTTCACTAAATTTGTTAGTCTTGGGTTAAGGAACCTCCTTAGTTCGTGGCTTGTGATTCTAGAAGGGTCAAAGTTCCGCCAATCATCCCAACTTGGTGTTCGTCTAGATCCGTCGCACATCAAGGGAGACCAAACCTCCGCTCCCCGAGTATCATGTGGGTATTGTGGGAAGTCGAACCTTATCGAGCATAATTGCTGGAGAAAAATTCGAAAATGTTTAAGATGATATTAAGTGTGTGATTGGATGTGATAATAATAAATTAGTGAATAATAAGTTAAAACCCTAGTACACGCGATTTAGGGAAAATCGGATTGAACCGACGGGTATCGTTCACTACCGTTTGAACACACCACTTGACTACCACTTCATTAACATAATCTCATTGCTATTAGAGCCAAAATATCAGCCCTTAATCAGCTCTTTATGGCCGAAATTCTTGACTACAAAACCAAGGGAAAAGAAAAAAATTTGAAAGTTAATCTTGTGGCGACAAGTGGCGAACATCCCAAGGTTGTTGACCAACCAATTTCTTTCATATTTATCACAAAAAATCACTTCATTTGTTCTTCATTTCTTCCATTCCAGCCGAGCCTTGAGGGAGAAAAAACAAGAGAAGAAAACTTCATCCCATCTTTAGGGTTTAGCTCATTTGAGTGAAAAATCAAGAATCTAAACCGATTAATCCTTTCTTTGAGCACTTGAGAAGCTTAGGGTGCTAAAAGTTTTACAAGGAGAGGTGGTGGATTTCTCTTGCAAGCATTTTAATGAGGTATCATGGCTGTCCATCTTATTCCTTCCCCTTAATCTTGCTTAAGTTATGTAGCAACTTGTATTCTTGGCTTACGATAGCTAGTTAAGTTATTTTGATGATTATGATGGATTTGTGAGTTAGGATTTTGAATTGGTTAGTTGTATTACTTATTGTTTAGATAGAATACGATGTGAATAAGTTTAGATAGGGAGTGGTAGTAGTGGTTTTATACATGAATAAGAAGATTATCACTTGAATGCATTAATTCCAGTTTTATGTTTTTGTACTACCCTGTTCTGGTCAGTTTCATTCGGCCATGATAGAGGTCGAATTGGGCTTAGTTTAAAACATGAAAGTTGTAGGAAATGATGATTTATAGTTTCTTGTAAAATTTTAGCTCAATCCGAGCACTGTAACATGTGAAATGACAAAAATACCCTTGACTGCCATAGGTAGAGTTTTGCGGACAGTTTGACATTTCATCATTCTGGCTTCATTTTTTTCACCTTGATCCGTATCAAATTAGCATTTGGCCAAAACATGAAAGTTGTATTCCTATGTTTTAGCTTTCCAACACATCTGAAAACGCCTCAATCGGACTTTTGTAGCCTGAGTTATTGTTAGTTGAACCCAGTGCTGTTAACCAGCTTGATAGTGAAATTCTAGTTCTGTAATATGAAAATTTGACCTGGATAAACTATGAACCAGGCTGAGTTCTCTTTCTAAAATTTGTAATCCTTTGTCTTAGCTTCGAAACGGTATAAATTTTATCCCAATCCGATAGGTGTAGCTTCGGTTGTGACCAATACGCTAAAAAACGTCAAACCTGTCATTTTGTTCTTTGTCTTAAACCTTATTTCCGGTCACTTTTCTAGATTGGTTTTGTAATTGAATGACATTGAGCTTATTGAACGGCTATTGTGATGAGATTATCTGTGTGTGACATTGAGGCTGATTGAGGAAAATAATGAAGACATAAATGGCTGAAAAATAGGTAAATACAATGGGCGTGCTGCCCAAATTTGCACTCGAGGATTAGGTAGATGTACTCGTGGCTTGAGTAAGGGTTGAGGATGAAACTAACTTGAATCATCTAAGGTATTCAAGTCTTCTTTAATAGAGGCTTATAAGTTAGAATCCGGCCGAAACTTGTACCCTTGAAAAAAAATGAAATTTACGACTAATAGAAATACGTTTTCTTCATTTATTCGACTCCAATGGTATTTCAAAGTATAATTGCTACCAAGTGTTATTCTTGATTTTGATGATCACAAAAGCATTTTGAAATGTTTATTTAATTCTCTCCAAATATAAAAGTTTTGCTTTTTAGAGAATCAGGTACAAAGGTGTCAAGGAAAGAAAATCAATCAAAAGAAGAAGCAAAAACAGGGCACTCATGTCGGACGTCCGAAAGGAAACTGTCGGACGTCCGAAAGGATGAAGAACATCAAGAAGGAAACTCCTTCGGACGCTCGTGAGGAAGCATCGGACGTCCGGAAGGATCGGACGCACTCTTCGGACGCATATCGATCGCATTGGACGTCCGAAAAATTTCGCAAAGGTCTGATGATTCTTTGGACGACATTCGGACGCAGATGCTTTCGGACGATAAAATCCCATCGGACGTCCGAACAACAACTTGGTGAGTTTCGGACGATGGGATCGGACGATGATTAATCTGTCGGACGTCCGACAGCCCCAACGGCTAGCTGACTCTTCATCTGCCTTCTATCCGTTGGAAGCATTAATGAAGCTCATTTTTGGTCCCCTTCAAATACAAACGATTCTGAACGAGAAAAAAACTTTTGCACACTTTGTTTACAAGATTTAAAGAGATATTTTAGCTAGAAAATAGTCTCCCAAGCAAGATTTGTTCTCCTAGTTGTGTGAAGTTCTTGTAAGCTCTTCTCTTGTGTTTGAAATTTTCAATAGTGTAGTTTTGTTGAGGGTTATCTGAGTGATAGTAAAACTTCATAGCTTGACTAAGTGAGGCTTGGGGCAAGGAGGAAGTGATCCCTCCATTGTACATTGAGTTGATTATTGTTCATCAAAGAGAAGGTGCTCATCTTTGTGATTGGTCTTCAAGTTTGAGGAAAGCTTGGTAGACAATCGGTTTGATACTCTATCTTATTCTTTTTGTTTAATAAAATTCTTATTGCTTATATATATCCTTATTTCTGATCAACATTGTTCTATTCTTTAAAATTAGTTGATTGATCACTACTAGAAAAGAAGGTAAATTTTTATTAAGTAAAAAGTGCATAAACTCAATTAAGTTTTTAATCAACCTAATTCACCCCCCTCTTAGGTTGTCTTTGGGCCTTACAATTGGTATCAGAGTTTGGTCTCCTAGAGATTAAGCTCAAGCGGCTTGGAGTAAAGATGACAACTAATCATGCCATGTTTGTTGAGGGGCAATTTGTCACTAGGCCTCCCATGTTTAATGGTTCTAATTATGTTAGTTGGAAAGAAAGAATGATTATCTTTTTGCAATCCATTGATATTGAATTATGGTTTATTGTGAATGAAGGACCGCATGATGCTAACATTTTTGATGCAGATACAGGTTTGTTTCGGCCTAAAACAAGAGCTGAGTTGAATGCTCAAGATAGAACCAATCTCACTTTGAATGCCAAAGCCATGAATGTTCTTTATAGTGCCTTAGACTCAAATGAATCGATTAGAGTAAAAGGATGTAAATCTGCTAAAGAAATGTGGGATAAGCTAAAAGAAATTCATGAGGGTAGTGACAACGTGAGAGAACAGAAAAAGTCTATCTTGGTCACAAAGTATGAATCATTTAAAATAGAACCCCTTGAGAATATTGAAAAAATGTATTGCAGGTTCAATGATTTGATCAAAGATCTCGAGGTGTTAGGCAAAGAGTACAACTTGGGAGAGAAAAACAGGAAAATTCTCAATGCGTTGGGCAAAGAATGGGAAAGTAAAGTGACTGCAATAGAGGAGACTAAGGATTTGAATTCTGTGCCTATTGAATCTCTCATTAACTCACTAACCTCCTATGAGTTGAAGTTGAAAACTAAAGTGCAGGAGGAAGAGGACGCGAGAGCAAAGAGAAACATAGCTCTAAAAGCAGCTCAAGGTGAAGATGATCCAACTCAGTTGAATGATGAAGACTCGGATGGTGATGACAACGATCTTGCTCTCATCACAAAAAGCTTCAAGAGAATCTTGAATAAAAGGAAGTTTAGAAGGGGAGGACCTAGCAATCAATTCCAGAATCAGTCTTCAAACGCAAGGAACAAAGGAAAACAAGAATTCAACAAGAAACAATTGGACAAATGCTACGAATGTGGACAGCCTGGACACTACGCAAACGAATGATCCCTGAAGAAAAAGAAAGATGGAAAAGCTGATCGAAAGCCAAGGTTCAACAACTTACAGATTACATGGAATGAATGTAACTCCGAAGGCGAAGTTGAAGAAGAAGAAGAATCAGCTCAAATGGCCTTCATGGCTATTGGAGATAATGAGGTAACTTCCATACACTCTCAATCTGATAGTGATGATGAAAATGATGATGATCTTGAATCCTTTGTTGAAAAATTGCATAATGCCTTGAAGGAATCTTGTGATAAAAACAAGCAGCTAAAACAGAAAATTGTCTTTCTCATTCAAGAAAATGCAAGCCTTTTTCAACAAAATAAACAACTAAAAGCTGACAATGAGTGTCTTGTAAGAGCCGGATTTGATTTTCAAAATGAACTTGATAGAAAGGCAAGTGTTTGTAAAATGCTAAAGGAAAGACATGGGGATTTGAATAAAAGGATGGACAAGCTGGATGAAACCTTAAAAGCTAGAAAACAAGACTATCTCAAAAAAACTATGTCAACCACCTGTCTTACTAATCAGAAAAGAACATTAACACACAACAAAAATGCACATGGTTTCACAACACATAGAAGGAGTGGATTGAGATTTATCAAACCATTACATGTTGAAAACTCTTCCATTATATGTAATTTTTGCTGTCAAAGAGGACATTTAAAAGGAGATTGTTATGTGAAAAGAAATCTGAACAGAGGAATGAAATGCATGTTGTTAGTTAGACACAATGCTAACTATTGAGGACCCAAAAGTTAAAGGGTACCAAACACTCTCTCTTTTCAGGGAAAAGGCTCAAACAAGTCAAAATGGTTCATTGACAGTGGCTGTTCTAGGCATATGACCGGTGATCCTTCTTTGTTCATAAACCTAAAATCAAAATCAAGTGGAAAAGTGACGTTTGGTGATGACGTGAAAGTTAAGACAATTGGAATAGGTGATGTTGGTAAGGATGGTGAAACTTTTGTTCATAATGTGCTCTTAGTTGATAACTTAGGTTATAACTTGCTTAGTGTAAGTTAACTATGTGATAAAGACTTAAATGTGTTGTTCAAAAAGCATGAATGCATTGTGCTTGACTGTAAATATAATGTTGTGTTCAAAGGTAAGAGATTTAACGATATTTATATTGTTGTTCTTGATAAACTTGATTCATCTAGCTTCCAATGTCTTAAAGTTTCAAATGAAGATCCTTGGTTGTGGCATAGGAGGCTTTGTCATTTTAACATGGAATTACTAAAAGAAATTTCGAAAAAGGAGTTGGTTAGAGGCTTGCCAAAAATCAGTTTTGAAAAGGATAAAATTTGTGATGCATGTCAATTTGGGAAGCAAACAAAAATTTCCTTTAAACCAAAGAAGTGTGTATCGACTTCTAAACCTTTGGAACTCTTGCATCTTGATTTATTTGGTCCTACTCAAATTACTAGCTTGGGAGGTAAGAGATATTGTTTTGTGATTGTTGATGATTATTCTAGATATACTTGGGTGATATTCCTTGCTCATAAAGATGATTCCTTCAAGAATTTTACTTCATTGTTTGCTAAAGTGCAAAATCTGCTTGGTTTAAAAATTGTTAGGATTAGAAGTGATAATGGGACGGAATTCAGGTTTTGTAGTTTTCCAGAATTTTGTGATCATAATGGCATAACACATGAGTTTTCTATTGCAAGGACTCCATAGCAAAATGGTGTTGTAGAAAGGAAAAATAGGACACTCCAAGAGGCTGCTAGAACTATGTTGAGTGAATGTAATTTGCCAAAATATCTTTGGGCTGAAGCGGTAAACACCGCATGTTATGTGATGAATAGAATCTGTTGAGACCTATTTTGAATAAAACATCTTATGAACTGATTTTTAATAAGAAACCTACGGTTGGATATTTCAAAGTTTTTGGTTGTAAATGTTTTATTTTGAATTTGAAGGAACATCTTGGTAAGTTTGAGAAAAAAATCTGATGAAGGAATATTTTTGGGGTATTGTGAGAACAAAAGAGGATATAGAGTCTTTAATAGAAGAACTCTTGTGATAGAAGAAACTATACACATAACATTTGATGAATCTAATGACGATAATTCCAAAAGTTCGTATGAGGATGATGATGTAGGTGTTTGTGAAGGAATGAAAAAGATAACAATTGGAGATGAAGGAAACTCTAATCCGGAAGCAAAGGAAATGGAGGATGAAGCTCATGAAGAAAAGGAAGATGAAGACAAGAATGATGATTCATTCAAAGACCTTCCCAAAGCTTGAAAATTTAGCCAAAATCATCCAAGAGAGCTTATAATTGGTGATCCATCCGAGAAGGTAAAGACACGTTCCTCATCTAAGAATTTGATAGATAATTTTGCTTTAGTCTCTCTTTTTGAACCTAAAAATATCAATGATGCCTTAAAGGATGAAAACTGGATTTTGGCAATGCAAGAGGAACTTAATCAATTTGAGAGAAATAAGGTTTGGACTCTTGTTGATAGACATCAAAATCAACCTATCATTGGCACGAAATAGATATTTAGAAATAAGTTGGATGATAAAGGTGTAGTTGTAAGAAATAAAGCTAGATTAGTTGCTAAAGGATATGCACAAGAAGAAGGAATTGATTTTGATGAAACATTTGCTCCCGTAGCTAGATTAGAATCGATTAGAATGCTTCTTGCTTTTGCTTGCTTCAAAGGTTTCAAATTGTTTCAAATGGATGTTAAAAGTGCATTCTTAAATGGTTTTATTGATCAAGAAGTATATGTGGATCAACCCCCCGGTTTTGAATATACAAAATTTCCAAGTCATGTGTTTAAACTTTCAAAAGCATTATATGGACTAAAACAAGCTCCAAGAGCTTGGTATGAAAGATTGAGTGGTTTCTTGATTGAGAATGGTTTTAAAAGAGGTATTGTGGACACCACACTTTTTACTAAGCAAGTGTCAAATGATCTTCTTATTGTGCAAATATATGTAGATGATATTATTTTTGGTGCTACTAATGAGTATCTATGCAAGGAGTTTTCCACCATTATGCAAAGTGAATTTGAGATGAGTATGATGGGAGAATTAAATTTCTTCCTTGGACTTCAAATACATCAAGCACTAGAGGGAATGTTTATAAATCAAGCAAAATACACCAAGGAATTGCTGAAAAGATTTGGCATGGAGGACTCAAAGCAAGTTGGAACTCCAATGTGCACTTCTACAAAACTTGACAAAGATGAAGAAGGTAAACATGTGGATGAAAAACACTATAGAGGTATGATTGGAAGCCTACTCTATTTAAACGCAAGTAGACCCGACATTATGTTTGCTGTTTGCTTGTGTGCTAGATTTCAATCATGTCCAAAAGAATCACATTTGAACACTGTTAAAAGAATTTTTAGGTATTTGAAAGGTACATTAGACCATGGTCTTTGGTATGCTAGATCTTGTGAATTTGCTCTATATGGATATTCGGATGCGGATTTTGGTGGTTGTCGTGTGGATAGAAAAAGTACTAGTGGAACTTGTCACTTTCTTGGTAATTGCTTAGTTTCTTGTTTTAGCAAAAAACAAAATGCAATCTCTTTGTTCACAACCGAAGCGGAATATATTGCCGCTAGTGCATGTTGTGCTCAACTTTTATGGATGAAGCATACATTGAATGATTTTGGATTGTTATATGATTGCATGCCTATATTCTGTGATAATACTAGTGCTATAAATTTGACCAAAAATCCAATTCAACATTCTAGGACAAAACATATAGATATAAAGCACCACTTTATTCGCGATCTTGTTAAAAAAGGTGAAGTTTGTGTGAATTATGTTTGCTCTAAAGATCAAATTGCTGATATTTTTACAAAAGCTTTACCATTGGATCAATTCATTCATCTAAGATCAAAATTAGGGATAATCGAAAAATCATCTTAAAATTTTTTTCTGTTCAAAGCTTTCGGACGTCCTAAAACAGATGAACGGACGTCCGATGATGTTCTTCAGCTATTTTCCTAGAAAACATCTGTTCGGACGAAACCGTCGGACGCACGACTACGTTCGGCCGTCCGATAGTGCAACGGTACACTTTTTAAAGTGACTTCCCTCCTCATTTGCTTCAGAACTCTCCTCTTCTCTTCTCACTCAGACGGAAACCTCTATCCTTCTCACACTCAATTCGTGCTTTTCTGAAGCACTCATTCCAAAATTGACTCAACCAAAAACTTCTCCTGATCATTGCGAGTTCAATTTTTGGATCTTTTCACCAAATCTCATCACATTTCGAAAATTCCCAAATTTTCTTCAAAACCCTACTTTCTCATAACCGCTCTGCTCAATCATCTTCAAGGCTTCTTTAACCCAAAATTCTTGTGTGATTCACTCCCATACCACTGTGTGCTTCATTCGCATCATACATCTCACACATTTCACACAATGGTGAATCTAAGAGGAGGAAAAGTCCCTGCCCGACGCAAGCACACACTCAGGGATGAAGATGTGGATTCTCCTAGGGTCATAAGATCATCCAAACGCTTCAAAAGGGAAGCAGTAAAGACTCAAACTTCCCCGCCTTCTGCTCAGCCTGAATCCGGACAAGGAACTCCATCTCAACAGCCTTCCCAATCAACCACCGTCTCCCCATTCTTTGATGCTGCTGCCAAAGAAAAATATTCCTTGATAACCCAGAAAGGTTTCATTTCTCAACGAACCATAAATCTTTCTGAATTCCGCAAGATTGGTTTAGAGTCAATTCTTAATCTCTTTGAATTCCAGAAATGGTCACATATCATTTCCATGCCTAACGTTTATTACCCTGAAATGCTGTATCAATTCTTTGCCAATCTTAGGAAAGGCACTGATCACACTGAAATTATGTCCAGGGTAAATGGGGTAGACTTAGTATTTGATCCTGAAACTGTGAATGCCATTTTAAATACTGTTATTGAACCAGAATGCAAAAGTAAAATTGCCAATTTGTTTTCTTATGAAGAGCATCCTACTGCTGATAATCACTTTGATAATGCTAAAATGCTAACCTATTTTCGAAAGAAATTTTCTGCCCCTGCTGATGCAACACTAAATGACCTTGCCCCTGTGAATCTTATTCCTTTCTCAATCATTTCAAATCTGCTTGTGCCTACTGACGGTCATAGAACAGATGCAAATAAAATGGAGTTGTATTTGTTTTATTGTTTTCGAGAAAAAATTCGCATTGACTTTGGCTTTGTCATGTGCAAGTTTTTACTTCGCTATACCACTGATTCTCGTAGAAAACTGTCCTATGGAAAATTCCTTCAAAACATTTTTGAATTTTACAAAGTACCTATCCTTGGTGTTTGTCCCAAAGAAACATTTTCCTCTGCCTTCACTAAGGCTTATTTTGAGCGCAAAAATCTTGTCTTTAGGGATAATTTGTGGGCGTATAAGGGGGCCACTTCTAATGAACCTAGATCTAAGGCTGCACATGATCTACTTCATACTCCATCCTCTGTTACACTGACCTCTATTCATCCTAGGAAGACTGCCACTAAGGCATATTCTTCTTCAAATTCTGAGGTGGTTGAGCTCCTTCGAGACCTTAAGCAACATGTTCTGCTTCTTGAACATGGTCTCATGCTCACCATGTCTTCCCAGCAACAAGCTGACTTCCTAGATAAAAAGAGTCTTCTTTTTTCCCCACCTGTGGTTGAGGAAGTCCCTCCTGGCAAGGAGCCACGCTCCAATGATCCAAGTTCATCAGCCCCTGTTCGCTCTATGAGTCCTGCTCCTATCGACCTCACCTCTACTCCCGTGGCACCACATGATCCTTCCACATCTAATAAAGGCAAGAAACCAGTTGCTGAAGGATCTCTCTCAGTATCAGCTTACTCGAAGGACGCCTGGATCCTCTTAGCTTATCATTTAGGATCACTAGTCCTATTAGGATCATTTGCATTCTGTTTGACTGTTTTTATTTGCTGAATGTTAGATAGTTGCCTTGAACTCTTTTTATCTATTGAATTCTGGTGCTTGGTGTCATTTGGTGTTTTATAATGTTCAAAACTGGACATATGTTTGTAATGTTTGTGAATGGTTGAATCTTTACATTTTGTTTGGTTGAATGGTTGGATATATGGATGTAATGCTCGTAAGATCATTTTGCTCTGAATGGTTGGATATATGGTCGAATCTTTGTTACTAGTTCTCCAAATGTATCATTACATTTTGAATTCTGTGATGACAAAAAGGGGGAGAGATGGTGAAGATATGAATACGGATAATATGGATAATAAGTAGCCAAGTGAGGGGGAGTTCTACGATTGAGGGGGAGCTAATTTTTGTTCTACAATTGAGTGAGAAAGGGGGAGCCTATTTGAAGTCATCAAATTTCATTTCAAACTTTTGTTTTGTCATCATCAAAAAGGGGGAGAATGTTATTCTTGATTTTGATGATCACAAAAGCATTTTGAAATGTTTATCTAATTCTCTCCAAATATAAAAGTTTTGCTTTTTAGAGAATCACGTACAAATGTGTCATGGAAAGAAAATCAATCAAAAGAAGAAGCAAAAACAGGGCACTCATGTCGGACGTCCGAAAGGAAACTGTCGGACATCCGAAAGGATGAAGAACATCAAGAAGGAAACTCCTTCGGACGCTCGTGAGGAAGCATCGGACGTCCGGAAAGATCGGACGCACTCTTCGGACGCTTATCGATCGCGTTGGACGTCCGAAAAATTTCACAAAGTTCTGATGACTCTCTGGACGACATTCGGACGCAGATGCTTTCGGACTATAAAATCCCATCGGACGTCCGAACAACAACTTGGTGAGTTTCGGACGATGGGATCAGACGATGATTAATCTGTCGGACGTCCGACAGCCCCAACGGCTAGCTAACTCTTCATCTGCCTTCTATCCGTTGGAAGCATTAATGAAACCCATTTTTGGTCCCCTTCAAATACAAACGATTCTGAACGAGAAAAAAACTTTTGCACACTTTGTTTACAAGATCTAAAGAGATATTTTAGCTAGAAAATAGTCTCCCAAGCAAGATTTGTTCTCCTAGTTGTGTGAAGTTCTTGTAAGCTCTTCTCTTGTGTATGAAATTTTCAATAGTGTAGCTTTGTTGAGGGTTATCTGAGTGATAGTAAAACTTCCTAACTTGACTAAGCGAGGCTTGGAGCAAGGAGGAAGTGATCCCTCCATTGTACATTGAGTTGATTATTGTTCATCAAAGAGAAGGTGCTCATCTTTGTGATTGGTCTTCAAGTTTGAGGAAAGCTTGGTAGACAATCGGTTTGATACTCTATCTTATTCTTTTTGTTTAATAAAATTCTCATTGCTTATATATATCCTTATTTATGATCAACATTGTTCTATTCTTTAAAATTACTTGATTGATCGCTACTGGAAAAGAAGACAAATTTTTATTAAGTAAAAAGTGCATAAACTCAATTAAGTTTTTAATCAACCTAATTCACCCACCCTCTTAGGTTGTCTTTGGGGCTTACACCAAGTTTCACAGTTTGAATAGCGAGCAAGATTTTTACGAATATTTTCCAAATGAATTTCAATTACTTGATTCTTGTTAAACGAAACGTCTAAGTTTCGAACTTTTGTTGATTTTCAAAGCTCTTAAACGATATTTTATCGTTGATTTGGACTTCAAACCAGGAGTACTACCTGGACGTGATCACTAAAAGCACTACATTTTTTGTGAGTGTTTCCAAATACCTAATTGCACTTGACACTTGTGTTTAATACTTGAACAATGTGATTACCTGATATATGAGTAGATTGATAGGGCAAGCGTGTACCTTATCACACTTGCCCTAATGTGATTGTTCTTGGTCATTGATTTCAGTTGAATTGATATACATGCACATGAATTATATCTTGTTTGGAATTCCAAAAACTCTGTGGCTAGCTAGTCGAGTCGAGCCGGCAAGGGCTTGATCGATTAGATAACGAACCCTGGATAGTTAGTGATGTCGAGTGGAGTGTTATCTCCTTGACTAATCGGTATACTCGAGTATTACCACCAGTGTTTATCTTGGAGTTCGGGATCGGTATGGGGTTTGGTTGGTGGACGGAGATTGGAATTAAGTGGTGTACTATTGGACTAGTTACTTT
This sequence comes from Coffea arabica, assembly GCF_036785885.1. NCBI lineage: Eukaryota > Viridiplantae > Streptophyta > Magnoliopsida > Gentianales > Rubiaceae > Coffea > Coffea arabica. The sequence goes on along the minus strand of NC_092318.1, from coordinate 15,698,374 downwards.
ATCTGAAAGTTGACGGAGTGTCAACTACTACATGATCAAGCTTTGGTGGAACTGTATCCTTTTACGTGAAATACTGAATGTGAAATGTTGGTTCATTGCTCGCTATTGCACTTTTATGTTATATTCACTGTTCATTAATGGTCAATTTGTTATTTGAAATATCATTGAATTTTAGCTCACTCTATTAGTTTTGTTTTTTTTACAGGAGTACGAGCGAGGCGTGAGACTTGTAAAGACTATCGTAGTCTAGTAGTTTTTGAATTTTGTAACTGTACACATGCTAGCACCCGACTAGGGTTGATTGTATTTGAATTGTAACCACTTTAAAGTATTTTGGTGTATAGAAACTTTGTATTTGGGTTGTGCATCAATGTACTTAATAAGTTTGAATTGTTGTATTATTTATTTTCTATGGATGTAAGTTAATTTCTCCAGTTACGAGTGAGTGAGTCCTGGCGAGAGTTGGGCAGGCGACTCGCTAAACCCTAGGGTACGCCCTAGGTGGAGTGGGGTCGTCACAGGTGGTATCAGAACTTAGGTTTGAATTGATCTGGGTAGATTGAGTTATTTATACCTATTATTCCTTGATTATAGGTTGGTTATGATAGGATAGGGTTTTACACTTGAGAATAGCCTCGATATATATGTCTAACTTGTTTATTCTTACAATGTTACTTGTAATGTAGGCTATAGAGAGGAAAAATGCTGCTGGGGGTGCCGGGCCATATCAGCCCGTACCTACCGACCAGGTGCACCTTGAGGGGCCTGTATGTCGTGTACTTACTTACCAGGAGAGTCCCGGTGGGCGCGTGTGTCGGTGGTCTCCGGCGCGTAAGATTTGGCGTTGCGACTGCTGGAAGACCTACTCCTACTCCGAAAGGGTAGTACTTGCCGTGGACGACGAACGGAGACGGTTGGGTAGTGCCAATCGAAGGTGCCAGACGGAGATAGAGCGTCTCTAGGCAGCCCTCCGAGTGCACAGTGCTAGGATCCGAGAGCCTGAGGTTTCGGTTCTGGAGAAGTTGGAGCGGACTAATGCCTTCAGGGAGCAGGCTCAGGCGACTACTGGTCGCCTTGTGCGGGTAGTTGGAGATGTGAGAGACCGGACCGACCGTATTCTGACCGAGTGCAGGGCTCTAGTAGATGATGTGGTTCAGGACTTGACCGGGGAGGGTCAAGGGCAGGCGGTCCCTGGTGATCCTGAGGAGGAACCGGGAAGGACCCCGAAGAGGATCCTGAAGAGGATCCGGTTGCACCTACGGAGTCGGTTGGGTCAGCATCCACCTAGATTTCCCGTTTAGAGCTTGAGTGATTTTGTGAGGTAGAGGGACATAGTGGGATGACATATTCCCTTTTGTTTTTGAATTTGACGTGTTAAGGTGGATGTAAATAGGGTTTGTTTTGTTCTATGTCCCTTGGCTGGTATAAGCCTTTGACTTGACTAGGTTGACATGTACAGTAGTTTCTAACTTATTATGTGACTTATTTTGCTATGTATGTAATTGAATGTGTTTTATTGCCTCTGCTTTATGATTTGGAAACGTTTAATTTGAGCCATACCTTATTTGTTTATATTTATATAGTTGGTTAGTCAAGAATCATGGAAGGTAGAAGAAGTCAAGATCAGGGAGCTATTCGAGGACGTGACTCTAATCGTGGGCATCGGGGTAGACAGGCACAGGAACCAGTGCAAGAACCGAGAAAGAAAAGAGGTGAAAGAGCTGAGCCGCAACCTGGACCCCGAGCGGAAGGGGGGATCAGGTAGCGACGGCAATTCAATAAATGACTAATATCTTTGCCCGTCTGGTAGAGCAACAGGGTCAAACCCCAGTGAATCAACCTAGAGATCCTGATATGGGGCAAGATAGGGCCCTAGAGAGATTCCAAAAGTTCTCTCCTCCTAAGTTCTTGGGAGGACCGGACCCTGAGGTAGCGTAGAGATGGTTAGAAACAATGATCAATATCTTCGCTGCTTTAAACTATGCAGAGGAGAGACATGTGCAGTTTGCTACCTTCCAGTTTGAGGGTTCAACCAGGGCCTGGTGGAACGTAGTTCGAGCTAAGTGGGAGAGAGAAGGAACCGCATGGACTTTGGTTAAATTTCGTGAGAGAATTTAACGAGAAAGATCTCCTACCTATCGTCCAGGAGAAGAGAGAGGACAATTTTACTAAGCTTTGTCAGGGCACCTCAAGTGTAGCCGAGTATGAGACTCAGTTCACGAAACTATCCAAAATTGCTCCTGAATTGATAGCTACGAAGCAAAGGAGGATAAGGAGGTTTGTGCAGGGTCTTAATGTAGAATTACAGGAGGTTTTGGCGGTAGCCCAAATTAACACTTTTACGGAGGTTTTGGATAAGTCTCAGAGAATAGAAATCACCAGGGCACAAGTAAGAAATTTTAATGCCAAACGGAAAGGTGCGCCTGGTGGAAGTCAAGGGCCGGCACAGAGTGATTGAAACACACCCCCCTAAAATCAGTCGTGGAGCTAGAGGTGGAAGGTTTACGGGTATATCCAGGTGAGGTACTCAGAGGGGAGCCTAAAGTGGAAGGGGACCCCAAAGTGGTAGGGGACAAGGGAGAGGCGTCCCACAGGGAGGCCAAACCTCCGCTCCCCAAGTATCATGTGGGTATTGTGGGAAGTCGAACCTTATCGAGCATAATTGCTGGAGAAAAATTCGAAAATGTTTAAGATGATATTAAGTGTGTGATTGGATGTGATAATAATAAGTTGGTGAATAATAAGTTAAAACCCTAGTACACGCGATTTAGGGAAAATCGACTTGAACCGACGGGTATCGTTCACTACCGTTTGAACACACCACTTGACTACCACTTCATTAACATAATCTCATTGCTATTAGAGCCAAAATATCAGCCCTTAATCAGCTCTTTATGGCCGAAATTCTTGACTACAAAACCAAGGGAAAAGAAAAAAATTTGGAAGTTAATCTTGTGGCGACAAGTGGCGAACATCCCAAGGTTGTTGACCAACCAATTTCTTTCATATTTATCACAAAAAATCACTTCATTTGTTCTTCATTTCTTCCATTCCAGCCGAGCCTTGAGGGAGAAAAAACAAGAGAAGAAAACTTCATTCCATCTTTAGGGTTTAGCTCATTTGTGTGAAAAATCAAGAATCTAAACCGATTAATCCTTTCTTGGAGCACTTGAGAAGCTTAGGGTGCTAAAAGTTTTACAAGGAGAGGTGGTAGATTTCTCTTGCAAGCATTTTAATGAGGTATCATGGCTGTCCATCTTATTCCTTCCCCTTAATCTTGCTTAAGTTATGTAGCAACTTGTATTCTTGGCTTACGATAGCTAGTTAAGTTATTTTGATGATTATGATGGATTTGTGAGTTAGGATTTTGAATTGGTTAGTTGTATTACTTATTGTTTAGATAGAATACGATGTGAATAAGTTTAGATAGGGAGTGGTAGTAGTGGTTTTATACATGAATAAGAAGATTATCACTTGAATGCATTAATTCCAGTTTTATGTTTTTGTACTACCCTGTTCTGGTCAGTTTCATTCGGCCATGATAGAGGTCGAATTGGGCTTAGTTTAAAACATGAAAGTTGTAGGAAATGATGATTTATAGTTTCTTGTAAAATTTTAGCTCAATCCGAGCACTGTAACATGTGAAATGACAAAAATACCCTTGACTGCCATAGGTAGAGTTTTGCGGACAGTTTGACATTTCATCATTCTGGCTTCATTTTTTTCACCTTGATTCGTATCAAATTAGCATTTGAGCAAAACATGAAAGTTGTATTTCTATGTTTTATCTTTCCAACGCATCTGAAAACGCCTCAATCGGACTTTTGTGGCCTGAGTTATTGTTAGTTGAACCCAGTGCTGTTAACCAGCTTGATAGTGAAATTCTAGTTTTGTAATATGCAAATTTGACCTGGATAAACTGTGAACCAGGCTGAGTTCTCTTCCTAAAATTTGTAACCCTTTGTCTTAGATTCGAAATGGTATAAATTTTACCCCAATCCGATAGGTGTAGCTTCGGTTGTGACCAATACGCTAAAAGACGTCAAACCTGTCATTTTGTTCTTTGTCTTAAACCTTATTTCCGGTCACTTTTCTAGCTTGGTTTTGTAATTGAATGACATTGAGCTTATTGAACGGCTATTGTGATGAGATTATCTGTGTGTGACTTTGAGGCTGATTGAGGAAAATAATGAAGCCATAAATGGCTGAAAAATAGGTAAATACAAAGGGCGTGCTGCCCAAATTTGCACTCGAGGATTAGGTAGATGTACTCGTGGCTTGAGTAAGGGTTGAGGATGAAACTAACTTGAATCATCTAAGGTATTCAAGTCTTCTTTAATAGAGGCTTATAAGTTAGAATCCGGCCGAAACTTGTACCCTTGGGAAAAAATGAAATTTACGACTAATAGAAATACGTTTTCTTCATTTATTCGACTCCAATGGTATTTCAAAGTATAATTGCTACCAAGTTTCACAGTTTGAATAGCGAGCTAGATTTTTACGAATATTTTCCAAATGAATTTCAATTACTTGATTCTTGTTAAACGAAACGTCTAAGTTTCAAACTTTTGTTGATTTTCAAAGCTCTTAAACGATATTTTATCGCAGATTTGGACTCCAAACCAGGAGTACTACCTGGACGTGATCACTAAAAGCACTACATTTTTGGTGAGTGCTTCCAAATACCTGATTGCACTAGACACTTGCGTTTAATACTTGAACAATGTGATTACCTGATATATGAGTAGATTGATAGGGCAAGCGTGTACCTTATCGTACTTGCCCTAATGTGATTGTTCTTGGTCATTGATTTCAGTTGAATTGATATACATGCACATGAATTATATCTTGTTTGGAATTCCAAAAACTCTGTGGCTAGCTAGTCGAGTCGAGCCGGCAAGGGCTTGATCGATTAGATAACGAACCCTGGATAGTTAGTGATGTCGAGTGGAGTGTTATCTCCTTGACTAATCGGTATACTCGAGTATTACCACCAGTGTTTATCTTGGAGTTCGGGATCGGTATGGGGTTTGGTTGGTGGACGGAGATTGGAATTAAGTGGTGTACTATTGGACTAGTTACTTTATCTGAAAGTTGACGGAGTGTCAACTACTACATGATCAAGCTTTGGTGGAACTGTATCCTTTTACGTGAAATACTGAATGTGAAATGTTGGTTCATTGCTCGCTATTGCACTTTTATGTTATATTCACTGTTCATTAATGGTCAATTTGTTATTTGAAATATCATTGAATTTTAGCTCACTCTATTAGTTTTGTTTTTTTTACAGGAGTACGAGCGAGGCGTGAGACTTGTAAAGACTATCGTAGTCTAGTAGTTTTTGAATTTTGTAACTGTACACATGCTAGCACCCGACTAGGGTTGATTGTATTTGAATTGTAACCACTTTAAAGTATTTTGGTGTATAGAAACTTTGTATTTGGGTTGTGCATCAATGTACTTAATAAGTTTGAATTGTTGTATTATTTATTTTCTATGGATGTAAGTTAATTTCTCCAGTTACGAGTGAGTGAGTCCTGGCGAGAGTTGGGCAGGCGACTCGCTAAACCCTAGGGTACGCCCTAGGTGGAGTGGGGTCGTCACAGGTGGTATCAGAACTTAGGTTTGAATTGATCTGGGTAGATTGAGTTATTTATACCTATTATTCCTTGATTATAGGTTGGTTATGATAGGATAGGGTTTTACACTTGAGAATAGCCTCGATATATATGTCTAACTTGTTTATTCTTACAATGTTACTTGTAATGTAGGCTATAGAGAGGAAAAATGCTGCTGGGGGTGCCGGGCCATATCAGCCCGTACCTACCGACCAGGTGCACCTTGAGGGGCCTGTATGTCGTGTACTTACTTACCAGGAGAGTCCCGGTGGGCGCGTGTGTCGGTGGTCTCCGGCGCGTAAGATTTGGCGTTGCGACTGCTGGAAGACCTACTCCTACTCCGAAAGGGTAGTACTTGCCGTGGACGACGAACGGAGACGGTTGGGTAGTGCCAATCGAAGGTGCCAGACGGAGATAGAGCGTCTCTAGGCAGCCCTCCGAGTGCACAGTGCTAGGATCCGATAGCCTGAGGTTTCGGTTCTGGAGAAGTTGGAGCGGACTAATGCCTTCAGGGAGCAGGCTCAGGCGACTACTGGTCGCCTTGTGCGGGTAGTTGGAGATGTGAGAGACCGGACCGACCGTATTCTGACCGAGTGCAGGGCTCTAGTAGATGATGTGGTTCAGGACTTGACCGGGGAGGGTCAAGGGCAGGCGGTCCCTGGTGATCCTGAGGAGGAACCGGGAAGGACCCCGAAGAGGATCCTGAAGAGGATCCGGTTGCACCTACGGAGTCGGTTGGGTCAGCATCCACCTAGATTTCCCGTTTAGAGCTTGAGTGATTTTGTGAGGTAGAGGGACATAGTGGGATGACATATTCCCTTTTGTTTTTGAATTTGACGTGTTAAGGTGGATGTAAATAGGGTTTGTTTTGTTCTATGTCCCTTGGCTGGTATAAGCCTTTGACTTGACTAGGTTGACATGTACAGTAGTTTCTAACTTATTATGTGACTTATTTTGCTATGTATGTAATTGAATGTGTTTTATTGCCTCTGCTTTATGATTTGGAAACGTTTAATTTGAGCCATACCTTATTTGTTTATATTTATATAGTTGGTTAGTCAAGAATCATGGAAGGTAGAAGAAGTCAAGATCAGGGAGCTATTCGAGGACGTGACTCTAATCGTGGGCATCGGGGTAGACAGGCACAGGAACCAGTGCAAGAACCGAGAAAGAAAAGAGGTGAAAGAGCTGAGCCGCAACCTGGACCCCGAGCGGAAGGGGGGATCAGGTAGCGACGGCAATTCAATAAATGACTAATATCTTTGCCCGTCTGGTAGAGCAACAGGGTCAAACCCCAGTGAATCAACCTAGAGATCCTGATATGGGGCAAGATAGGGCCCTAGAGAGATTCCAAAAGTTCTCTCCTCCTAAGTTCTTGGGAGGACCGGACCCTGAGGTAGCGTAGAGATGGTTAGAAACAATGATCAATATCTTCGCTGCTTTAAACTATGCAGAGGAGAGACATGTGCAGTTTGCTACCTTCCAGTTTGAGGGTTCAACCAGGGCCTGGTGGAACGTAGTTCGAGCTAAGTGGGAGAGAGAAGGAACCGCATGGACTTTGGTTAAATTTCGTGAGAGAATTTAACGAGAAAGATCTCCTACCTATCGTCCAGGAGAAGAGAGAGGACAATTTTACTAAGCTTTGTCAGGGCACCTCAAGTGTAGCCGAGTATGAGACTCAGTTCACGAAACTATCCAAAATTGCTCCTGAATTGATAGCTACGAAGCAAAGGAGGATAAGGAGGTTTGTGCAGGGTCTTAATGTAGAATTACAGGAGGTTTTGGCGGTAGCCCAAATTAACACTTTTACGGAGGTTTTGGATAAGTCTCAGAGAATAGAAATCACCAGGGCACAAGTAAGAAATTTTAATGCCAAACGGAAAGGTGCGCCTGGTGGAAGTCAAGGGCCGGCACAGAGTGATTGAAACACACCCCCCTAAAATCAGTCGTGGAGCTAGAGGTGGAAGGTTTACGGGTATATCCAGGTGAGGTACTCAGAGGGGAGCCTAAAGTGGAAGGGGACCCCAAAGTGGTAGGGGACAAGGGAGAGGCGTCCCACAGGGAGGCCAAACCTCCGCTCCCCAAGTATCATGTGGGTATTGTGGGAAGTCGAACCTTATCGAGCATAATTGCTGGAGAAAAATTCGAAAATGTTTAAGATGATATTAAGTGTGTGATTGGATGTGATAATAATAAGTTGGTGAATAATAAGTTAAAACCCTAGTACACGCGATTTAGGGAAAATCGACTTGAACCGACGGGTATCGTTCACTACCGTTTGAACACACCACTTGACTACCACTTCATTAACATAATCTCATTGCTATTAGAGCCAAAATATCAGCCCTTAATCAGCTCTTTATGGCCGAAATTCTTGACTACAAAACCAAGGGAAAAGAAAAAAATTTGGAAGTTAATCTTGTGGCGACAAGTGGCGAACATCCCAAGGTTGTTGACCAACCAATTTCTTTCATATTTATCACAAAAAATCACTTCATTTGTTCTTCATTTCTTCCATTCCAGCCGAGCCTTGAGGGAGAAAAAACAAGAGAAGAAAACTTCATTCCATCTTTAGGGTTTAGCTCATTTGTGTGAAAAATCAAGAATCTAAACCGATTAATCCTTTCTTGGAGCACTTGAGAAGCTTAGGGTGCTAAAAGTTTTACAAGGAGAGGTGGTAGATTTCTCTTGCAAGCATTTTAATGAGGTATCATGGCTGTCCATCTTATTCCTTCCCCTTAATCTTGCTTAAGTTATGTAGCAACTTGTATTCTTGGCTTACGATAGCTAGTTAAGTTATTTTGATGATTATGATGGATTTGTGAGTTAGGATTTTGAATTGGTTAGTTGTATTACTTATTGTTTAGATAGAATACGATGTGAATAAGTTTAGATAGGGAGTGGTAGTAGTGGTTTTATACATGAATAAGAAGATTATCACTTGAATGCATTAATTCCAGTTTTATGTTTTTGTACTACCCTGTTCTGGTCAGTTTCATTCGGCCATGATAGAGGTCGAATTGGGCTTAGTTTAAAACATGAAAGTTGTAGGAAATGATGATTTATAGTTTCTTGTAAAATTTTAGCTCAATCTGAGCACTGTAACATGTGAAATGACAAAAATACCCTTGACTGCCATAGGTAGAGTTTTGCGGACAGTTTGACATTTCATCATTCTGGCTTCATTTTTTTCACCTTGATTCGTATCAAATTAGCGTTTGAGCAAAACATGAAAGTTGTATTTCTATGTTTTATCTTTCCAACGCATCTGAAAACGCCTCAATCGGACTTTTGTGGCCTGAGTTATTGTTAGTTGAACCCAGTGCTGTTAACCAGCTTGATAGTGAAATTCTAGTTTTGTAATATGCAAATTTGACCTGGATAAACTGTGAACCAGGCTGAGTTCTCTTCCTAAAATTTGTAACCCTTTGTCTTAGATTCGAAATGGTATAAATTTTACCCCAATCCGATAGGTGTAGCTTCGGTTGTGACCAATACGCTAAAAGACGTCAAACCTGTCATTTTGTTCTTTGTCTTAAACCTTATTTCCGGTCACTTTTCTAGCTTGGTTTTGTAATTGAATGACATTGAGCTTATTGAACGGCTATTGTGATGAGATTATCTGTGTGTGACTTTGAGGCTGATTGAGGAAAATAATGAAGCCATAAATGGCTGAAAAATAGGTAAATACAAAGGGCGTGCTGCCCAAATTTGCACTCGAGGATTAGGTAGATGTACTCGTGGCTTGAGTAAGGGTTGAGGATGAAACTAACTTGAATCATCTAAGATATTCAAGTCTTCTTTAATAGAGGCTTATAAGTTAGAATCCGGCCGAAACTTGTACCCTTGGGAAAAAATGAAATTTACGACTAATAGAAATACGTTTTCTTCATTTATTCGACTCCAATGGTATTTCAAAGTATAATTGCTACCAAGTTTCACAGTTTGAATAGCGAGCTAGATTTTTACGAATATTTTCCAAATGAATTTCAATTACTTGATTATTGTTAAACGAAACGTCTAAGTTTCAAACTTTTGTTGATTTTCAAAGCTCTTAAACGATATTTTATCGCAGATTTGGACTCCAAACCAGGAGTACTACCTGGACGTGATCACTAAAAGCACTACATTTTTGGTGAGTGCTTCCAAATACCTGATTGCACTTGACACTTGTGTTTAATACTTGAACAATGTGATTACCTGATATATGAGTAGATTGATAGGGCAAGCGTGTACCTTATCGCACTTGCCCTAATGTGATTGTTCTTGGTCATTGATTTCAGCTGAATTGATATACATGCACATGAATTATATCTTGTTTGGAATTCCAAAAACTCTGTGGCTAGCTAGTCGAGTCGAGCCGGCAAGGGCTTGGTCGATTAGATAACGAACCCTAGATAGTTAGTGATGTCGAGTGGAGTGTTATCTCCTTGACTAATCGGTATACTCGAGTATTACCACCAGTGTTTATCTTGGAGTTCGGGATCGGTATGGGGTTTGGTTGGTGGACGGAGATTGGAATTAAGTGGTGTACTATTGGACTAGTTACTTTATCTGAAAGTTGACGGAGTGTCAACTACTACATGATCAAGCTTTGGTGGAACTGTATCCTTTTACGTGAAATACTGAATATGAAATGTTGGTTCATTGCTCGCTATTGCACTTTTATGTTATATTCACTGTTCATTAATGGTCAATTTGTTATTTGAAACATCATTGAGTTTTAACTCACTCAATTAGTTTTGTTTTCCTTACAGGAGTACGAGCGAGGCGTGAGACTTGTAAAGACTATCGTAGTCTAGTAGTTTTTGAATTTTGTAACTGTACTCACGCTAGCACCCAACTAGGGTTGATTATATTTGAATTGTAGTCACTTTAAAGTATTTTGATGTATAGAAACTTTGTATCTAGGTTGTGCATCACTGAACTTAATAAGTTTGAATTGTTGTATTATTTATTTTCTATGGATGTAAGTTAATTTCTCGAGTTACGAGTGAATGAGTCCTGGCGAGAATTGGGCAGGCGACTCGCTAAACCCTAGGGTACGCCCTAGGGGGAGTGGGGTCGTCACAGGTGGTATCAGAACCTAGGTTTGAATTGATCTGGGTAGATTGAGTTATTTATACCTATTATTCATTTGTTATAGGTTGGTTATGATAGTATAGGGTTTTAAACTTGAGAATAGGCCTGTGGCATCGATATATATGTCTAACTTGTTTATTCTTACAATGTTACTTGTAATGTAGGCTATAAAGAGGAAAAATGCTGCTGGGAGTGCCAGGCCATATCAGCCCGTACCTACCGACCAGGTGCACCTTGAGGGGCCTGTATGTCGTGTACTTACTTACCAGGAGAGTCCCGGTGGGCCCGTGTGTCGGTGGTCTCCGGCGCGTAAGATTTCGCGTTGCGACTGCTGGAAGACCTACTCCTACTCCGATACGGTAGTACTTGCCGTGGACGATGAGCGGAGACGGTTGGGTAGTGCCAATCGAAGGTGCCAGACGGAGATAGAGCGTCTCTAGGCAGCCCTCCGAGTACACAGTGCTAGGATCCGAGAGCTTGAGGTTTCGGTTCTGGAGAAGCAGGAGCGGACTAATGCCTTCAGGGAGCAGGCTCAGGCGACTACTGGTCGCCTTGTGCGGGTAGTTGGAGATGTGAGAGACCGGACCGACCGTATTCTAACCGAGTGCGGGGCTCTAGTAGATGATGTGGTTCAGGATTTGGCCGAGGAGAGTCAAGGGCAGGCGGTCCCTGGTGATCCTGAGGAGGAACCGGGAAGGACCCCGAAGAGGATCCCGAAGAGGATCCGGTTGCACCTACCGAGTCGGTTGGGTCAGCATCCACCTAGATTTCTCGTTTAGAGCTTGAGTGATTTTGTGAGGTAGAGGGACATAGTGGGATGACACGTTCTCTTTTGTTTTTGAATTTGACGTGTTAAGGTGGATGTAAATAGGGTTTGTTTTGTTCTATGTCCCTTGGCTGGTATAAGCCTTTGACTTGACTAGGTTGACATGTACAGTACTTTCAAACTTATTATGTGACTTATTTTCCTGTGTATGTAATTGAATGTATTTTATTGCCTCTGCTCTATGATTTGGAAACGTTTAATTTGAGCCATACCTTATTTGTTTATATTTATATAGTTGGTTAGTCAAGAATCATGGAAGGTAGAAGAAGTCAAGATCAGGGAGCTATTCGAGGACGTGACTCTAATCGTGGGCATGGGGGTAGACAGGCACAGGAACCGGTGCAAGAACCGAGAAAGAACAGAGGTGAAAGAGCTGAGCTGCAACCTGGACCCCGAGCGGAAAGGGGGATTAGGTAGCGACGGCAATTCAATAAATGACTAATATCCTTGCCCGTCTGGTAGAGCAACAGGGTCAAACCCCTGTGAATCAACCTAGGGATCCTGATATGGGGCAAGATAGGGCCCTAGAGAGATTCCAAAAGTTCTCTCCTCCTAAGTTCTTGGGAAGACCGGACCCTGAGGTAGCGGAGAGATGGTTAGAAACAATGATCAATATCTTCGCTGCTTTAAACTATGCAGAGGAGAGACATGTGCAGTTTGCTACCTTCCAGTTTGAGGGTTTGACCAGGGCCTGGTGGAACGTAGTTCGAGCTAAGTGGGAGAGAGAAGGAACCGCATGGACTTTGTTAAATTTCGTGAGAGAATTTAACGAGAAAGATCTCCCACCTATCGTCCAGGAAAAGAGAGAGGACAATTTTACTAAGCTTTGTCAGGGCACCTCAAGTGTAGCCGAGTATGAGACTCAGTTCACGAAACTATCCAAATTTGCTCCTGAATTGATAGCTACGAAGCAAAGGAGGATAAGTGTGACGACCCCACTTCTCCCAAGGGCGAACCCAAGGGTATCGGCGGCCGCCTGCCTAGCTCGCGCCAGGACTCAAAACTTAAAGCTAATAAAACTATATTAAACCACAAGAACACGATTCATAATATATACAACCACAAAATTTCTATTTACATCTTCAAAAGCATCAAGTCAAACCTCTCTAATATACTATAACAACAACCAGTAGAAGGTAGACCCTAAGGAGGGTCCTTATACAAACCACCAAAACAAAAACAAACATCCTAACTGTCCAACTATTACAAACGAGACCTAACTATACTAACGGCAGAGTCCCAAAGTTCCCCGCGTCGTCCCCTGCTAAGGAAAACAAAGGAAACGGGGTAAGCTAGAAGCTTAGTAAGTAAACAGGGTAAAACGTAAATTTCACGTAACCACATTTACACAGTAGGAGTAAAGCAAAAGCAGAAAAGTCACATCACATAATAAGGATACAGGTGGCTCCAAAGCCAATTCATGTGCCATGTATGATCTCCTGCCGACACTCCGTCGACCTCAACTAATGGTCCGTAGAACTTCGCTTGTACACCCATTGACACCTTATCACCCTCACTGGCCAGTCACCTCACAAACTTGCCCGGGCGAACGAAATCACAAACTTGAGCTTGAGTCACAAGCTCGGGTCACAAACTTGGTCCACAGTCTCGGTGAACCGGATTCACAAACTTGGTGACCTCAGACTAAGTTGGACTGACTTCGACCAAGCCCTAACCGGCTCGAATAGTCCATCTAGGTCATGAGATCGGGCCCCAAACTCACAAACGTCACAAAATTATTCAAAAGTCACCCCGAGCCACAAGCTCAAGGGGTTTAGTTCCAAAATGATTCATATACATATGTCATGTACAATTATGTACGCAAATTAGGGTTTAGGTCGAGTGCGATAAAGTACACCCTCGCCTAAGTACCCATTTCACACACATCGAAACACATAAGCAACTAACACGTAAGAGCGGCCTGAATACTTACTCAAAATACCAAAAGTAGTACTAAAGAAAATCGCTTCGCGCGTTCGCTAGTAGTGGGCCCCACCGGCTCCGCCTAGCTCACCACTGTCTGAAATAGAAGATTGTATCTCATTATATCACAAACGGCCACTAACATACCCAAAACAAGCAAAACGGAAAAATCGGCACATGCAAGTGCGGAAACGGCAAAATGGGCGCACGCGCCCGCGCGGAACGGCAAACGAAAATGGCCAAGTCTGCCTTCTCAAACCGTTTTGATCAAAAGTTAGGCTAGGAATGTTGGATCAAGGTACATGAGGTACCGTTACGAAGCTAAGAGGAAGGCCTACAATTCTCATGAAGACACTTTAAACTAGATCCGACTCAAAACAAGTCGAAATCATGGAAAACGGTACCAGAAGTTTGCATTTTGAATGACAGACAGGGTCTGGTTACTAGACCATAAATTCTAGCTCACAAGTCCAAATCAGGAAATTCTAAAGGCATTAGAAAGCTGAGACATAAGGCTAAAACTTTGATGTTTTGGCCAAGACCTGAATCCACTCAGAACAGAACGAAATTTGAGTGTCAAAGTACTCGTCAGAACTGTCCAGATACAAGGCAGTTCTGACGATCAATCTTGTTTTGGTCATAACGGAAGCTACGGAACTCGGATTTTAACGCACTTCATACCGTTTCAAAGCTGAGACCAAGATCTACATTTCTTATGAAGGGGTTGACACCCAGATCATACGGAATCGAAACGAAAACCCCACGGTCAGAAGCTGAAATTCCAAACGTACCCAAACTAATGTCTAAAAACAGGCCTGAGTGTTCTGTCTATAACTCATAATACACTACTCCGTTTGACCTGAAACTTTACAGAAAGATTTAGAACTTAAGGGGCTACAATGTTGAAGAAGTCCACTCAGTCCAAATCCCAGCACAACTAAGTCAAATATGCCAAATAACAAACCAGAACCGTGATTACAGGTTTACAAATTACACTATGCTGTAATCAGTACAACTCAGTCTAAACAGGTCGAAATATAGAAATTCCAAAGGCATATGGTAGCTAAGACATTAAGCTACATTTCATCAGAAGACCTCAACACCCAAATCCAAAACAATTCCAGTCAAAACAATCCATTTCAGACGCAGTTCTAACATCCTGATGAACCCAGAACAGCAACAGTAAAATCGACATTTCTCACTCTACACTACTCCAAATGACCTGAAATTTTACAGGCACCTCAAACACATTAATACCTACAACTTTCATATTTTAAGAAAAGGCCAATTTGGCCTCTATCTAGGACCAAAAATTTCGGACAGAATGAAGAACCAAGAACCCTAATTTTCCAGAATTTCTTCCAAAACAGAAATTGATTGCAATTATCAATCATTTACACCTACTAGAGTTATTAGCCATCAATTCCAACCATCATAGATAACCACAATATCATGATCACAATTAAACCAGAAAATTCATCAATAAATTGAAAACTTCATCAATTCATCCAAAAACAAGAAATAAACCACAAAAGTCATCACTTGAACTATCACTAGGCATCAATTAAGCTTCATTAGATAAAGGAGAAGGTTCATTCACTACTCACCTAGTAAAACAAGAGAGAGAGAGTTGCTTGACACCTTAGCTTCTCCAAACACTTCACCAAACTACTAACTATCACCTAATGAAGAGATTTTATGGAGTAGAACCAAGTTTATGTGATTGTTTTGGAAGATTTGTGTAAGTGCCCGGTGCAACCCAATGAGTACAAACAAATTCACAATGATGCACAAAGATATATCAAATTTAAGCACAATAAAGAAAAGTTAATTAAAGAGAAAGGATAAGAAATGCAAACCAAATATCAAACCAATAGCCTCTTCAATTGATGGCGATGCTAACCAAGATGTACAAGTGAAGGCTCACTCCTTCCTCACCCCAAACACACTTTGGTTGAGCCAAGGAGTTTTACAACAATTCTAGTTAACCCTCAACAGCCTACACTTGAAAGATCACTCACCCAATTAAGAACTATTTTATACAAATGAGGCAACCTTCACCAAGGTTTTACCACTTCAAGTGATAGGTTCACCTTCACCAAGGTTTTACTCCTCCTAGAGAATAACCTTCACTTGAGCAACCTCACAACCCAACTTCCCCAACCCCTTATACAACCAACAAAGAATCTTTCTACTCAAAAATCTCACTTGTAAGCTTGTATTTTGTGTTGGCAAAAGTCTTGTGTCTTCTTGTGCTTTGGGGTGTTTATAGAAGGTGAGAAATGGCTCCAAAAGGCTCTCCAACGGTCAAATATTAAATGCTGTCAAAACTAGCCGTTGGCCTGTCGGACGTCCGAACCACCTGTCGAACGTCCGAACCCTGCGTCCAAACCACCTGTCGGACGTCCGAACCATGCGTCCGAACGTCGTCAGAGAGTCATCAAATCTTTGCGAAATTTCTCGGACGTCCGATGCGATCGATGTGCGTCCGATGCGTGCGTCCGATCCTTCCGGACGTCCGATGCTTCCTCACGAGCGTCCGACAGAGTTTCCTTCTTGATGTTCTTCATCCTTTCGGACGTCCGATAGCTTCCTTTCGGACGTCCCACATGAGTGCCCTGTTTTTGCTTCTTCTTTTGTGCCACAAGAATCTGTTCTAACAAATTGCTCACATAAAAACATTAGCCCAAATCTACATTTTAGTTTGTTAATCATCAAAACCAAGGATTGATCGACCAAGGTCAACAATCTCCCCCTTTTTGATGATGACAAACAAAATGAAGATTTCTTTGATCAAATAAGTTCAAATAAAACTCCCCCTTAGAAAATGCCAACATATAAAGAAATTTCAATAAATCCTACTCCCCCTTTTGACATCAATCAAAAAGCAAACTCCCCCTTTATTTTTCAAATCAAGACCATATAGAATGACAAAACTTTCATGATACCAATTGTAATTTTTTATAGGGTTCTTGGGAGTTAGAACAACATGATCTAGCAATCCACATGGATTTCATATCTTTTCTCATATTTTTCTTTACATAGCAATCATTTTGCATATGTCCAAATTGGCAACAAAAGTGACACATGATAGAAGTATTTTGCACATAGGTGGATTTAATGCAACTAATTTTCTTACTTCTTATCATAGCAAACTTATTTGTACCTTGAAAAGATTTGCTTTCTTTTGTTTGAGAAAACGTTTGTTTTTCATTTTGGAGAAACTCGTTCAAGTCATTAATTCTTTTCTTTAACACATTTTGTTCCTCCAACATTTTTTCATAAAACTTTGTTTTCTCTTCCAACTTCCTTTTCAAATTATTTTTGCAATCAAAAACACTTTTTTGATTTTTTAAATCATCATTTTCCATTCTCAAACATTTGTTTTCTTGAAAAAGTTTGGAGTTTTCTTCCAACAAATCATTTATTTTTGTTTTCAAATCTTTATTTTTAGCATAAGATTTTCTCAAACTTTTATGCATTTTAATCATAAGAATTTTCACATCATCATCTTCATTATCTTCATCACAAGAAGAGTGATAAGAACTTACCTCATCTTCTCCAACGGCCATTAGTGCCATTTGGGCCAACTCTTCTTTTTCTCTTTTTGAATTGCATTCATCCCATGTAATTTTGCAATCTCCTCTTGAACTTCTCTTGTTGAAGATCTTCTTGAAACTTTTGATGTGAGGAGTTATATCATTGTCCACTTCCATGTTTTCATTACCCATGAAGGATGGGTTATCCCCCACTTGAGATGCTTTAAAAGCTATGCCTCTCTTATACATTCTTGCATTTTCTTCCTCTTGCACTTTGAATTTCCGCTTTAATTCATAAGAGGTTAGGGTATCCACAAGAGATTCAATGGACATAGAATTTAAATCCTTTGCCTCTTCTATAGCATTTATTTTGTTTTCCCATTCTTTTGGCAAGGCATTCAAAATCTTTCTATTTTTTTCACCCAAAGAATATTCTTTTCCAAGCAATTTAAGATCTTGAATAATGTCACAAAATCTACTACACATCTTATCAACATTTTCAAGAGGATGCATTTTGAAAAATTCATATTGAGAAACAAGCAAAGATTTCTTTTGTTCTTTAATATCTTGGTTACCTTCATGAAATACACACAATTTATCCCAAATATCTTTAGCTGATTTACAACCTTTAATCCTACTAGATTCATTTACATCTAATGCATTGTACAATATACACATGGCCTTGGCATTCAAAGAAAGGTATCTCTTGTCTTTTTCATTCAATTCTTGTATAGTCTTTAATCTACTCAAATTAGTGGTAGAGTCAATTATTCTGGCTTCATAAGGACCATCTTCTACCACATACCATAATTCAATATAAACAGATTGTAAGAAAATCATCATTCTTTGTTTCCACATGCTAAAATGAGAACCATTAAACATAGGTGGTCTATCAATAGATTGCCCTTCTAAAAAAGAAACTTTTATGGTTGCCATGATCTTTACTCTAAGCGGTTAAGCTTGATCAAAAGAGACCAAGCTCTGATACCAATTGTAAGTGCCCGGTACAACCCAATGAGTACAAACAAATTCACAATGATGCACAAAGATATATCAAATTTAAGCACAATAAAGAAAACTTAATTAAAGAGAAAGGATAAGAAATGCAAACCAAATATCAAACCAATAGCCTTTTCAATAGATGGCGATGCTAACCAAGATGTACAAGTGAAGGCTCACTCCTTCCTCGCCCCAAACACACTTTGGTTGAGCCAAGGAGTTTTACAACAATTCTAGTTAACCCTCAACAGCCTACACTTGAAAGATTGGTAAATTTCCTTCTTTTCTAGTAATGATCAACCAAGTGGATTAGAAGACAAGAGCAATATTGATCTGAAACACAAGTATAAACAAGCAATGAGAATTTTATTAAACAGAAAAGTAAATTGGGGAATCAAACCAAGTGTCTACCAAGCTATCCTCAAACTTGAAGACCACACACTAGGAAGAGCAACTTCTCTTTGATGGAAGACGATCAACTAGATGTACAATGGAGGGAGCACTTCCTCCTTGCCCTAAGCCTCACTTAGTCAAGCTAAGAAGTTTTACAATCACTCAGAAAACCCTCAACAAAGCTACACTAATGATCCTTTCAATCACAAAAGAAATGCTCACCAGAAATTCACACCACTTTAAAACAAATCTAGCTTTGGAGACTATTTTCTAGCTAAAATATCTCTTGAGATCTTGTAAACAAAGTGTGCAAAAGTCTTGTGTCTTCTTGTGCTTTGGGGTGTTTATAGAAGGTGAGAAATGGCTCCAAAAGGCTCTCCAACGGTCAAATATTAAATGCTGTCAAAACTAGCCGTTGGCCTGTCGGACGTCCGAACCACCTGTCGAACGTCCGAACCCTGCGTCCAAACCACCTGTCGGACGTCCGAACCATGCGTCCGAACGTCGTCAGAGAGTCATCAAATCTTTGCGAAATTTCTCGGACGTCCGATGCGATCGATGTGCGTCCGATGCGTGCGTCCGATCCTTCCGGACGTCCGATGCTTCCTCACGAGCGTCCGACAGAGTTTCCTTCTTGATGTTCTTCATCCTTTCGGACGTCCGATAGCTTCCTTTCGGACGTCCCACATGAGTGCCCTGTTTTTGCTTCTTCTTTTGTGCCACAAGAATCTGTTCTAACAAATTGCTCACATAAAAACATTAGCCCAAATCTACATTTTAGTTTGTTAATCATCAAAACCAAGGATTGATCGACCAAGGTCAACAATTTGAGCTAGATGGAAGCTAGAAATGGGAAGAGTTTTCTTTCTTCTTTGCTCATGAGAGAGCCGGCCATGGAGGAGAAGAAAAGAGTGAATTTTTGTAATTTTTTTGTGAGATATTTAACTAAATGGTAAAAAAGTCAAAAAAGTCAATAATTGTCTAACAAGTCCAACCAATGAGATAGTGACACTTGTCACTCTATTTAAAGCATCTCTATCCTTTTATTCTCTCTCTCAACAATCACATCACAACCTCTACTTATCTCTTAACACCCGATAAATTTTACACAGTATCCTTATTGGCTGAATTTAACCTTATTGGCCGAATTTTTCTGAACTTTTCGCACTAGTGGGTCCCACGTCCGATATACGTTCTTAATTTCTCAAAACCTAACCGATACTTGAAAACTCATCTAAAACCTATATTTACTCAGAAAAATTATCTGGGAAAATTTCCAATAAAGAAAAATGTAGAAAAGGCGGGCGATAAAAACCCGAAACCACCCCACCGATTAACGAATAACCCTCATATCAGCTTACGAACGGACTGAGGCTTCACAATAAGGAGATTTGTGCCGGGTCTTAATGTAGAATTACAGGAGGCTTTGGCGGCGGCCCAAATCAACACTTTTACGGAGGTTTTGGAAAAGGCTCAGAGAATAGAAATCACCAGGGCACAAGTAAGGAATTTTCATGCCAAACGGAGAGGTGCGCCTGGTGGAAGTCAAGGGCCGGCACAGAGTGATAGAAACACACCACCCTAAAATCAGTCGTGGAGCTAGAGGTGGAAGGTTTACGGGTATATCCAGGTGAGGTACTCAGAGGGGAGCCTGAAGTGGAAGGGGACCCCAAAATGGTAGGGGACAAGGGAGAGGCGTCCCACAGGGAGGCCAAACCTCCGCTCCCCGAGTATCATGTGGGTTTTGTGGGAAGTCGAACCTTATCGAGGATAATTGCTGGAGAAAAATTCGAAAATGTTTAAGATGATATTAAGTGTGTGATTGGATGTGATAATAATAAGTTAGTGAATAATAAGTTAAAACCCTAGTACACGCGATTTAGTGAAAATCGACTTGAACCGACGGGTATCGTTCACTACCGTTTGAACACACCACTTGACTACCACTTCATTAACATAATCTCATTGCTATTAGAGCCAAAATATCAGCCCTTAATCAGCTCTTTATGGCCGAAATTCTTTACTACAAAACCAAGGGAAAAAAAATTTGAAAGTTAATCTTGTGGCGACAAGTGGCGAACATCCCAAGGTTGTTGACCAACCAATTTCTTTCATATTTATCACAAAAAATCACTTCATTTGTTCTTCATTTCTTCCATTCCAGCCGAGCCTTGAGGGATAAAAAACAAGAGAAGAAAACTTCATTCCATCTTTAGGGTTTAGCTCATTTGAGTGAAAAATCAAGAATCTAAACCGATTAATCCTTTCTTTGAGCACTTGAGAAGCTTAGGGTGCTAAAAGTTTTACAAGGAGAGGTGGTGGATTTCTCTTGCAAGCATTTTAATGAGGTATCATGGCTGTCCATCTTATTCCTTCCCCTTAATCTTGCTTAAGTTATGTAGCAACTTGTATTCTTGGCTTACGATAGCTAGTTAAGTTATTTTGATGATTATGATGGATTTGTGAGTTCGGATTTTGAATTGGTTAGTTGTATTACTTATTGTTTAGATAGAATATGATGTGAATAAGTTTAGATAGGGAGTGGTAGTAGTGGTTTTATACATGAATAAGAAGATTATCACTTGAATGCATTAATTCCAGTTTTAAGTTTTTGTACTACCCTGTTCTGGTCAGTTTCATTCGGCCATGATAGAGGTCGAATTAGGCTTAGCTTAAAACATGAAAGTTGTAGGAAATGATGATTTATAGTCTTATGTAAAATTCTAGCTCAATCCGATCACTGTAACATGTGAAATGACAAAAATACCCTTGACTGCCATAGGTAGAGTTTTGCGGACAGTTTGACATTTCATCATTCTGGCTTCATTTTTTTCACCTTGATTCGTATCAAATTAGCATTTGGCCAAAACATGAAAGTTGTGTTCCTATGCTTTAGCTTTCCAACGCATCTGAAAACGCCTCAATCGGACTTTTGTAGCCTGAGTTATTGTAAGTTGAACCCAGTGCTGTTAACCAGCTTGATAGTGAAATTCTGGTTCTGTAATATGCAAATTTGACCTGGATAAACTGTGAACCAGGCTGAGTTCTCTTCCAAAAATTTGTAACCCTTTGTCTTAGCTTTGAAACGGTATAAATTTTACCCCAATCCGATAGGTGTAGCTTCGGTTGTGACCAATACGCCAAAAGACGTCAAACCTGTCATTTTGTTCTTTGTCTTAAACCTTATTTCCGGTCACTTTTCTAGTTTGGTTTTGTAATTGAATAACATTGAGCTTATTGAACGGCTATTGTGATGAGATTATTTGTGTGTGACATTGAGGCTGATTGAGGAAAATAATGTAGCCATAAATGGCTGAAAAATAGGTATATACAAAGGGCGTGCTGCCCAAATTTGCACTCGAGGATTAGGTAGATGTACTCGTTGCTTGAGTAAGGGTTGAGGATGAAACTAACTTGAATCATCTAAGGTATTCAAGTCTTCTTTAATAGAGGCTTATAAGTTGGAATCCGGCCGAAACTTGTACCCTTGGAAAAAAATGAAATTTACGACTAATAGAAATACGTTTTCTTCATTTATTCGACTCCAATGGTATTTCAAAGTATAATTGCTACCAAGTTTCACAGTTTGAATAACGAGCAAGATTTTTACGAATATTTTCCAAATGAATTTCAATTACTTGATTCTTGTTAAACGAAACGTCTAAGTTTCGAACCTTAATCGATTTTCAAAGCTCTTAAACGATATTTTATCGCAGATTTGGACTCCAAACCAGGAGTACTACCTGGACGTGATCACTAAAAGCACTACATTTTTTGTGAGTGCTTCCAAATACCTGATTGCACTTGACACTTGTGTTTAATACTTTAGTAATGTGATTACCTGATATATGAGTAGATTGATAGGGCAAGCGTGTACCTTATCGCACTTGCCCTAATGTGATTTGTTCTTGGTCATTGATTTCAGTTGAATTGATATAAATGCATTTGAATTATATCTTGTTTGGAATTCCAAAAACCTTGTGACTAGTTAGTCGAGTCGAGCCGGCAAGGGGTTGATCGATTAGATAACGAACCCTGGGTAGTTAGTGATGTCGAGTAGAGTGTTATCTCCTCGACTAATCGATATACTCGAGTATTACCACCGGTGTTTATCTTGGAGTTCGTGCCCGGTTAGGGGTTTGCTTGGTGGACGGAGATTGGAGTTATGTGGTGTACTACTGGACTAGTTACTTTACCTGAAAGTTGACGGAGTGTCAACTACTACATGATCAAGCTATGGTGGAACTGTATCCTTTTACGTGAAATACTGAATGTGAAATGTTGGTTTATTTCTCGCTATTGCAATTTTATGTTATATTCACTGTTCATTAATGGTCAATTTGTTATTTGGAATATCACTGAGTTTTAGCTCACTCTATTAGTTTTGTTTTCCTTACAGGAGTACGAGCGAGACGTGAGACTAGTAAAGACTAGCGTAGTCTAGTAGTTTTTAAATTTTGAAACTGTACTCACGCTAGCACCCGACTAGGGTTGATTGTACTTGAATTGTAACCACTTTAAATCATTTTGGTGTATAGAAGTTTTGTATCTGGGTTGTGCATCAATGTACTTAATAAGTTTGAATTGTTGTGTTATTTATTTTTCTATGGATGTAAGTTAATTTCTCAAGTTACGAGTGAGTGAGTTCTGGCGAGAGCCGGACAGGCGACTCGCTAAACCCTAGGGTACGCCCTAGGGGGTAGTGGGGTCATCACACAATAGGATATATGAACCCTAGGGATCTGATGTATCTTGATCAATGTGAATAAGATTAATAAAGGTTGTTTCGACATGCTTAAGGTCTTCACTAGATCTTGACACTCCATTTTAGTCTTGACAGCCCACACTAGAGTTCGAAATGCCCCTTTAAATGTCATAGCTCTTACTCTAGTAACCATATTTGCAAAACCACATTGGATAGTCTCACATCACTCCCCACCTTTTGAGAAGGATTTGTCTTCAAATCTAGGCGGGAAATGGTTAAGGATAGAAAAAGCAAACATCTTCCACCTAGATCAAAAACCATAGTGAACAAACATATGGAATCAATAGCCCTGAGTAGGGATGGCAATTGGGGCGGGTGCCCGTTGGCGTTAATGGGATGAAGGATGGGGTGGGGATGGGGGTGGGGGTGGGGCAAGGTGGGGGGTAAAATGCTTACCCCGTTACAAAACGGGGCGAGGGATGGGGGACTATACCCTTGCCCCATCCCCTGCTTAAATAAAGTATATATATTGTGAGGACCCGAAAATTATTTTTAAATTTTCTCCTATTTTTGAAAAATTAATTTTTATTCTTTTTTAATTTTACTTTACGTGCTTCTTTGCTAGTCTTGACTTGATAGTGATTTTAAAGGTTAAGTTAAGATTTTTATCATTCCCTTTCTTTATAGTTTAGTGCATATTAAGTTTCATAGTGCATTATACTAGTGTGACCGACTAGTTAGGTGTATACGCTAGATTTGAAAGATTAGAAGGAGTTTTGTGCAAAAGAAATATTGTACTATAAGGTGTTAAGAGATAATTAGAGATGAACTAGATATTTTAGTGAATGGAAGACAATTGGATAAGGATTACATCTTGATTTGACACTTGTCACTCAACCATGAAGTCTTGACCAAGACTAAGTTTCATTCTTATCCTAAACCAAGCCTTTATTACCATTTCTTCTTCTTGGCTTCTTGTTGGACGAAATTTGAGGGTAAGGGGAGAGAAAATACTCCATTTTCTGGCCTTGATTTCTTGCTTGATCCATGAGAAATTCGAAGATTAACCCTAAACTACTCCGATAGATCTTGAGTGAAGCTTGGAGGGAAGCTCTTAGAGGAAACTTGGACTTGTTGCTTGGTTGAAATTGCTAGGAGAGGTATTGGCTTGAAACCTTCTCTTTTCTTCAAGTTTCTAGTAGATTTGTAGCTAGAAAGATTGGATCTTTGATGGGTTGTTGATGGGTTTTTTTGAAACCTTGGTTTAGGTAGATGATTCGAGGAAAATTTCTGTTTGAAAGCTTCTTGCTAGCCAAAACTTTTGAGTGCTGTTAGCCCTTATTTTTTCAAAACTTTTGGGGGAAATCTTGCTCCAAAAACTTTGTTAGACATTAAACTTTGATTGTGAGTTGGATTTGAACCAAAAATCATGAGCTTAAGTGGGAAGGTTGAGTCAAGTGTTGATGAAAATTTTTTTCGTAGGAGACTCTGAGCAGTTTTGGGAAATCTGATATATCTTGGAGTAGAAAAATCTAAATTGAGTCTCGTTTGTTGCATTTGAAACTAGACTCATAGCTATTTTAATCATGTAAAATCATGGTTTGGTTCACTTTCTATAAATACCAGTAAAATTTCAAAGTGGGTTGAAAATCCTAGACTGTCCTGTTTTTGCACTTAGTTGAGCGGTGAATTGAGGCTGAGATTTGACTAATTTATGGGCTAGATTTTATGAAAGTGTCTTCTAGAGAGTTGCAGACTTTTGAGTCTATTTTCTAACGGTATAAGATTTATGATTTTTGGACTTACCAAACCTGAGTTACAACTTTTCAAAAAGCATTACAAAAACTGAGATTTTTCTTATGAAATGACAAGCAAAACTTGGAATGGTCTTGGAAACATTTTCTGGTTTTTAAACCTAACTTTCTTGATAACTTGCACTCCATTTTATGATTGGATCATGGATTTATTATGTATATGAGTTTTCTTTTGACTTGAATAAGAAAACTTGACATTTTGGATCAAGAACTAGAGGTTGCAATCTTGAAAGTCATTAGTTTTTTTTTAAATGTGTTTTTAGTGGTGAACTCTCATGGTTCACTCAAGCACCAAATTTGATCTCAAGATTCATTTTAAAAGTGAAATGAGGAGTTTTTCTTGAACCTTGTTTGCTGGAAATTTTGGAAGGTTTTGGCTGAATCTAAGATTGGAATTTGTCCCGTTTTCTCTAACTTTAAAGTGAAATTTTGCTCAACATAGCTTGCTAATCATTGCCCTCAAATGTGCTTTCAAAAGGAGCAACAAGTTTGAATTAAAAAGGGGGGAAAAGTGGAGCGTCATGGCAAGAGTTTTGTGGGAAAATTTCACTTGCTTGATGTTCAAAACTTGGAGGATTTGTTGGTGTCTTTGCGAAGAAATAAATGGTGGTTTGATGAAGTTTTGACTTCATAAGTTTTAGTAAACTTGAACGCTCATTTATATATATCAAAACTTGGGCAAAACATTAGGAGTTAAGGAAGTGAAAGTGGTTTTCCCTCCCACATGTGTTTTGTTAAACTCTTGAGCAGTTTGGCTAACTTTTGAATCTTCCCTTGAGTGTTATCTTAGTGGTTAAGTGAAGAGAGTTTCTCTCTTAATTTGACAAGAAATTGAGCATGCTTAAGTGAAGGGTTAAGGGGAAATTGTTTGGCCTTGGTTGAACGATTATAGGTAATCGTTGATTGTGCATGTCTCAGGTACTCAAGAGGAATTTGAGGGAAACCCCAAGGAGAACTTGTCAGAGCTTTCCCTTGTCTTGCTTACTTGACTATTGGTGAGTGTTCCTTGCATGTTGTGCTTCCAATGACCATGTGGCTTGTTGTGAATGCTTACTTGAATGTTAAATGCTTTTCAATGATTATTAAATGGATTTTCAATAGGCGAGTGTGTACTTTATCGCACTCAACCTAAACGATCATGAAATTTTCAATGATCAAGTGATTGAATGTTACATGTGCATGAATGTAAGCCTTTGGCTGAACTAGGCCCTTGCCCTTCGTCGCTAGCATATTCGAGCCAGAAGCAGAATCGATCGGGTAGGTTGGTGACCTTGGCCACTGTTTTGGTATACTCGAGTATGACCACGAAGTCTGGTAGAGAACTAGCCCTTGAATACAATGCAATGATTGAAATGACTAAATGAATGAAATGAATATTGAAGGAGTTTTCACTATTAAATGTTTTCAAATGTTGGAGGAGTAAGGGAAATGGTCGGCGACTGAATGACTAAATGAATGGTTTCAAGTGAGCACGTATCCTTCCAATGATTGAATGATTGTTTCTTGAATGACTGTTTATTACTGTGAAAAGTGTTAAATGTGATATTTCCGTGTTTTACCTACTTGACTACTTGTTTTGGAACCTCACTGGGCTTTTAACTCATTCCTTTAGTTTTTGTTTTCCTTACAGGAGTGGAGAATCGGAGCAATTAAGTGTGAACTAAAGTGTATAACCCTCTTGTACTTATTCTTTTGGTAGATAGAATGTATTTTGACATTTGATGTTGTATCACACATTTGGCTTTTGAGTTATAAATAAGTTTGAATTTTGGTTGAATTGTAGAACTTAAATATCATTTTAGAGGCTTGAATGGTTAACCTTGAGAGTTGATTGAAGTGAGTGAGTGAGTTCTGGCGAAAGTTGAGCAGACGGTCTGCCAAATCCTTGGGTACGCCCTAGGGGGAGGTGGGGTCGTCACATATATATATGTCTATATATACATATATATCTTAATTATATACATAACATATTTATATTATTAGTTATAAATATCATATGTAATATAATTAATATTGTTAGTGATACTAATAATTATATATTTATACTAACACAAATTATTGATTAGTTATACTAATATATTTGTACTAAATTACTAATTAAAAATTTTACTAATTATATATTTTTACTAATTATAAACTTTTTCCCCCTCGGTGGGGCAGGGCGGGGGGAGTGGGTGACAGGGGATGGGATTGGCACGGGGGATATGTTTAGGCAACGAAGCGGGGGGCAGGGGAGGGGTCCTCTACCCCAACCCCCCCATTGCCAACCCTAGCCCTGAGATTGAAACCACCTATGCTGATTCGCTTAGATTAGAGCATGTATGGATATATCACGGCCAAAATAATGCATCTTGCATACTGAGCGTATAACTTATATTCTATGTGCAAGAATTGAGGTGAGTGGTAATCATTGCCACTCAAGAACTCTCTTGGAAGTACATATTGCTGAAATAGCTGAAGAATGGATGTAAACACATTCTTGGCAGCAAACAAAAGTAGATTTTGAAATGCCTTAGAGCTTGTAATTTCAGGTTTCCAATGAACAGCAACTGGAACTTCAACATTGGCATCTTCCACCTAGGCAAGATATTCATGGAACAGAAATTCTTCAAGGTCTCCAGCTTAGGCGAATGAGAAGCATCAAATCCTAGAAAACACATAGCAACTAATGAGCTACCAAAATCTTAGAAAAATAATAAAGATGTACTATTGAATAATGCTTTGTTAAAATCAAATTGAATTGAATTGAATGCAGCTTTAAATTTCATTAAAAGACAACGTCCCTCCAATCTAGGATGTTGGATAGCTGATGAGGTGCCTCGCTCCATAAACCAATGGTAGAAATATGCAATTTCATGAAAACTCTTCAAGTCTTCAAGATATCTATGAATAGTGCATGTCAATCAACTTTACTTTGTCTTGTTCTATTTGCAAAAGATAGTTAACACTAAACAAAACAAAGTTGAAGGTGTTAGACATTACAGCTCGGAGAACATTGTTAACTCTAGAAATCAGGGTGTGCTTCCTCTCTTTTTTCTCTCTCTTGGTTGAATCATTTATTGCCTTTTTCCCCTCAACATGTTCAGCCATTCCATCTTGCTTTTGTTTCTCACTTTTCTCTCAATTTTTCCTCTCACTCTCAATTCTCATACACTTATCTAAGGGTAAGTGGTACAAGAGTGATTTTCCTATTACAATCATAAAAGTATACATGTTAGCATGTCCATCATAGGAAATTCTTTTATCAAACTGCCATGGATGTCCCAACAAGATATGTCTAGTTTGCATTGGTACTAAATCACATAAAATTTCATCTTTATATTTACCACTGCAAAAAGGAACTCGTACCTGTATATAAACTCCTACATCAACCATTGAAGATGGTACATTTTGGATGATTCACAGTTTTAAGAGCCAATTTCTCCACCATGAGTAAGCTCGCAACATTGGCATAGCTTCCACCATCAATAATTAAAACCTTGTTTTTGATGTGATAACGTGTATAGAATAAGTTTGCTCATTGCGCATCATCTTCATCTTTCACACGAGCCACCAAAGCTTTGCATGTAACTGGGCATTTAATCTCCTCACTTGTAGGCATCTCCTCCTTCGATTCACCTTTAGCTTCAATTAATGGTTGCATTCCCATATACTCAGCTTCATCATCCGTCACCACCCCTCCATTGGGCATAAGGATCATTACCCTTTGATAGGGCACTGGGAAACAATATGTCCAACCCTAGCTTGGCATTTAAAGCAATTGATGTCTCGATTGTGGGGTTCAGAAGTGTCTTAAACAGCTTTGGGAACAACTTTGGACACGCCTTGGTTGAAGTCAGATTTCAATTTTAAAGGCATTAATGAATCCAACACCTTATCCTCCCCTTTAGTGGAGTATTTCGCCAATTATCAACTTGAAAATTGGTGTTTGTGTGTGCAATACCCCTTCTCTTAAGCCGCCTTTCTGTCTTCACTACCTTGTCCAAGTGTCACTCATTTCAAGGTAATTTTGAAGTTCCACTGCCTCAGCCATTTTTGGTCTTAAGCTAAGGAGCGGCTATTTTAATTCCTTTTTCCAGCCAATTTTTGAGCTTTCAAAAACACAAATAACACTTGTTTTTGAAGTATTTGGAAGATCAAATCAAGGCTGTTGTTTTTTTTAATCGCAACAACACAACCACAAAATTCTTCAAGAATGAACTAGGGTTTCAAGAACAAACCAAGAACTTTCAAGATTTGGAATTTTGGAAGTAAGATTTTCAAGAACCCCTAAGATTATTTCAAGATTTCTAAGAATTTCAAGAACTCAATCAAGAAAATTAAAAAACAAAACACAAAATTGTCCAAAATTTTCAAGATTTTCCCAAGAATCAACTAGGGTTTTCAAGAAACTTCAAGAACTAAGATTAAGGTTTCAAGAATCTTTAAGATTGATTATTGCTCAATCAAGAACTTCAAGAAATCCACAACTTTGATTCAAGATTTCAAGAAACAAAGTTCAACAACCCACATAACCCAAGAATCAGCAAGTCACACAAAGAAAACCCTAGGCATGACTTTAGATTTTTCAATCAACAATTCCAATAGAATTTTTTTTAATGATGAACTAAGACACAAAACACACAAGAAAGATAACATAGAAATATAATTTTTTTGGATGAAAAGTAACCACGGATGAGCATTAATGATGAACAGTAGCAATAGATGAATAGTAATGATGGACAATATCAATGAATAGTATTGATGAATAGTAACTTTTTTTATTCGGAACACAAATCAAGAAGGGACGCGACACAAAACCCTAGAAACTCTAGACCAAGAATGATAAAGATACGAACAAGAAATGAAAAAGGATATAACTTTGACACCTTAAACCAACTTTGATACCATTTGATACATTCTATGCCTTATTATAGATGTAACCCATAACATACAAGCCACATGATCTTAGAATTGGATCATATCAACATTTGAGTAGCAGAAATCTAAACAAACTAGGACCACTTAAGGACATATGGATTGGTAGGCGACGCCACAATCAAGGTGACTATCTGATTAAAAAGTCAATGAGCACCTTATGAACCACTCTAAGATGTTTAAAAGTAGCTTTCACAAGCCAAAAGAATTGTTTCACTCAAGAAACAAATTGTTGGAGAAATTCTCAAAGTCGTGCATTAAGCTCCTAAAAGTCGACTATTTGTAGCCAAATTACAAAACAAACCAGCTAAGATTACATTACTTAACGAACCAATGGATGAACTAATTAAGGCCCAACTTAGAGCAAAAGCTAACTGACCTTGTTTAGGATTTGAAGTTATAAATTCTTAATTATCTATTCAATTAAACCCAATTACCTCGATTTTTTTCAAGTATACAGGTCAAACGAGCATATTGATAATTGGGTCGATTTCATAGGGAAGATTGTCAACTA
This sequence comes from Coffea arabica, assembly GCF_036785885.1. Classification (NCBI taxonomy): domain Eukaryota; kingdom Viridiplantae; phylum Streptophyta; class Magnoliopsida; order Gentianales; family Rubiaceae; genus Coffea; species Coffea arabica. The sequence continues at coordinate 15,668,044 of NC_092318.1, read as the reverse complement.
TCGGTGGTTTTCAAATTTCTCTATTATTCAGACTATCGTAAATAAAATAAGTAAATCTACACTACTATCATGCAATAAAAGTAGTAAAATTAACAAGAAAATGTGTCTAGGGTGATGGAATTCCTATCTACTTATGTATGCCAATGAAATAACTGGTTAAATGAGTTCATTATCTTGGCTAGTTATGGTGTAATTTATAAATATATGTGATACACGCTTTCGCTGATATATCAACCATACCTATAACTATTTCACACCTACTAATGTGATATAAAACTAGTTGTAAATTCATTAAATTCTATGAAATTATATGGAACAAACTACCAAAGCCACAAAGGTGTAACTCTACATTTGTGAGTTAACTCCCTAGGTTTAACATTCCATAAACTAGTGTTAGATCACAATAGTTAATGATGAAACAACACTTTTAGATAATCATAGCTAATGGTACCAAGTTAATCATGATTGTAACAACAAAAGTGTTAAATAATTTGATCAAGGAATAAACTCAAACAACCATGAAAACTTCACTTAACAATCAATAGAAGTTTATCCATTCCCTAGGTTTACAAATTAGAAAGACAGAAAGGATATACAAACAAGAACCAAGCTTGTATTTTCACTAAACATGAGAATCCATACAAGAAATAAAGTTATACAAGAGATGTCATCCATATCACTTGAGCTCCAAACTCTCCATCTTCATCCTCAATCTCCTCCTTTGTTTAGCTAGATACAAAGATTGGATAGCTACAATAATCTATACTACTAAACTAATGAACTAAAAAAAAACTAGTAAATACTACATTTTTGTGGTAGTTCCTAGCCTTCCAAAGTTATCGAACAAACTCAACAAAAGCCCTATTTATAGAGAATTAAAGCTCCAAGCAATCATGTTTCAAGTTGCCAATTTGAGTCTTGAAATCACCAAAAGGTGTTTCTTGAAGACTCTATACTTTGTTGTTCATATCCAGCTAGAATTCTTATAAACAAATTGGTCAAAGAGCTTGAGTGAAATGTCTACAACTTGCTCTACAAGTTATAGAGTCGAATTTAGGATCCATAATCCTAGATCAGCAAGCTACACCTCACAGATTCTCTCATGCATCTTCTTAATTCCAAGTTTGCACTATTTTTCTCAATCTTCAATATTAATGTATTTTTGGACCAATTTCAATTGTAAATTTCTCAATAATGGAAGCATAATTAGCTATTTCACGAAACATAAAAGTTATAACCCTTTGAGTTAGATTTCCAATGCATCAAGAATCATCTAATTTGATCTCTTTAAATTGAGAAATAACTAAAATACCATTGATTGGTCAATCTCCTGTTTCAACTTTCAATAGAAAAATTTTACAACAGTATTTCAACTTTTTGATAGGAAAAATGATGAAATGGATTTTTATGTCTCATAATAAATATAGATTTTTGTCTTAGCTTCAAAATGACTCAAAGAACACCTCAATCCGTTATTTGTAGCTCAAGATATAGTCGAAATACTAAAAGGTGTCAAAACTGTCAAACTTCTCTTATTTTATACATGATTGCATTTCATTTTTTTTTGAATATTTTGCATTTTATGTTCACTTTAAATCACTTCAAATCATCCACATATCTTCTCAATTCATTTCATATGATGATTGAATCATTAAACCTATAAAAACATGAAGTTTTCACCATTTGAACACATAGAAATGTAATTTTTCATACTTAAACTACAAAATGCATAATTCACTAGAAACCTAGTTAATTAGTTATAAAAGTGACTAAAACATACAAAAACCAAATAATAAAACACACGTAAAACACTGAAAATGCACACTTATCACTAGCTGATTTTATTCTCCTAACTAAAAGGCCCCAATAACTCTAAGAAATAAGCAACTAAATGGATCCAATTTACATGCATGCCAGCCCATATTTATTCCAATATAAATGACTCAACTAAGTGGAGAAAACTAAACTAAAAATGACTCAAAAGAAACAAGCTTGATCCACTTCAATTGTGAGCCTTTGATATGAACACAGCTGGGTATATGAACCCTAGGGATCCAATAGAGCTTTATCAACATGAATGAGATTAATCAAGGTTGTTTCAATATACTTAAGCCTTCAATGGATCTCGACACTACCCATTTTAATCTTGACAGCTAGCACTAGAGCTTGAAATGCCCCTTTAAATTTCATAGCTCTTGCTCTAATAATCTTATTCACGAGAACCCACATTGGATCACCCTAGATAGCTTGCATGCTCACATCATGTATTGTATGCCATTCATTCCATCTTCATACATATTTGTTTCCCTATTTTTAGGTTGTATTGTATGCCATTCATTCCATTTTCGTGTATATTTGTTTCCCTTTTTTTAGGATTATTTCTCATTCACATGTTGTTTCCTATGTTTTATCTCTATCCCATATGTGTTCAAACTATTTCATTTAGATATGTATTTCATAGTAGAATTTAGAAATTAGATATTTCATTTGTTTGTTTCGATTAGAAAGTTATCCTTTGAGTATGGAAATGGGCGATTATGGCACTTTAACCTTAACATCCTAGCAATTCTCTGCAAAAAGGAAAATTTTGTCATGAGCCTTAGTCTTTAGCACCCATTGTGTTGCATTTTCTTTCTTTGGTCACTTATACCCATATATAAAAATAATAACTTTTATCTCTTTAAGTCTTATTTTGCACCATTCATGACCCTTTTCAAGGGATCAATTTGGGTTTTACAATTCATGAACTAGTACCAATTGGATGTTGAAAGGATATTTTCTCCCTCCTGATACCCCATTAGGTGTCAATTTGCATTCATTTGGGTGACATACAAATGCGATAAGTTCAATGGTTATTTTAGAAAAAAATAGACTAAACCAAACAACTAACTTTGGATAGGTGTGAAAGCGCTCCAAGGGTTCGAGCAATCAGATCCCAGTCTTCTGTTCCACAATTGTGTTTTTTGAATATTTTTATCTTATTTTCAAAGGCTAGAAGTTGTTTAAAAGGGTTTTTTCTTCTTTTACCTTTTCAAATTTGTAAACACCAATTTTTTAAATAATTTTTATCCTATTTTTAATTTTTTTAGTAATCATTCTTATCTATTTTATTTGTTAAATTCATGATTTTAGTTTTTAGACTTTTAGCATTTGTATAGCATTTTAGATTATTATTATTACCTATTGTTTTATTTTATTTTTTATTTTTTGCATTCGTTTTTGCCCTTTTAGCTGTTTATTTTTATTGTAAGACTTTTAGCATACAAATTTGTCAAAAGAGAAAATTATTCATAAAAAATATGTTTTTTTTACTGTTTATTAATTGGAAAAGAGAGGAAAAATCATTAACCAGACACAGGAAAAATCTAAGCCTTTTGTTTTATTTTTTATTCCTAGTTTTGTTCATCCGAGTTTATTTGAATTGTTATTTTTCTTTACTTAATATTATTTTTCATTTTTGTATTAAATTGGTATGTAAAAAAAAAAAAAAAAAGAAACCGCACATAAAATGATATTATTTTCACGGGAGATTTTTCTAGTTTTTCTTGGCTCCCAATGGATCGGATGGCTGAGGCTTTTGTAGAAATCAACCCTTCATCCTCACCTTTAAGGTGAGGGTTTAGGGGTTATGGTTTCATATAAAGGGGAGAGAGCACCGAGTGAAAAAAAAATGGATCTGAAAAAAGAGAGGATCTAGTTGGCGGTGGAAAGAAAGAAACTGAGGGGGAAAGAACGAGAAAGGGACCAGAGAACGAGAGGAGGGGAATGATGGCTGGTTGAGTAAGGAAAAACCAAGAAATCAAGAGGGAGCTTTGGGAGGGCCGAGAGGTAGAAACAAGGGAAAAGGCGAAAGCTTGGTGAGCGAGAGGGAGTGTGTATGTGACGGCTAGAACGAAGGAGAACTGGAGGGAGAGTTGATGAGAAAACAGAAGGGATGATGGCCATAGAAAAGGATTTGGTCGACAGTTAAGAGGGAGCCTATTGACAACTGAGTAGGAAAAGCTAGGAAAGAAAGAACGAGCAGACGGAAAGGGTGTCGTTGGGACTGCTAACCTTCACTACTGCCGCCATTTCAGCCCTCCGTTGCCACCGGCAGATCTTCACCGAGGTATTTCATGCCAAGTTTGGATTTTTTTGTTGTTATTGTTTGGTTTATGATTGAGGAATGCATGGGGTTTTATCTGAGATCTTTAGGGACAGTAGTTTGGGCTCCTCGGTGATGGTTTTATAATGCTTTTGTGTGGTGTTTATGGCTGATGTTTGTGATAAATAAACCCAGCAAAGCGTAGATCTTTTCTCCCGAATATCAGATTTGCATGACCTGTCATGTTTGCTACCATATGTGAATCCAGGAGTATAGCCAAAGGTCAAGAGAGATAGTTTATTTCTGCTATTTCCTTACATTTTCGTGCATTTCATAGGCCAAAGATGATCCTTTTTCATAGTTTACCGGTTTGCTTTTTGTATAGCCTTGTTTGATGATCTTGTTCCCTGGGATCAGATTATCTTAGGTTGAAGTTTGTGTATAAGAATCCGCTGCTGCAACAAGCTTGAGGTTCTCGGTTTATTGCAGCAGCATTGGACAGTTTTGTCTCTCTTTGGTTGCTGGAATTTGTTCTAGTTTGTTTGAAGCGTTTGGATTGCTGGACGGAGCATCCTGTGCATGCTTGTCGTGGATTCCTTTCTTTACGTCTTTCCTGCATTCTTCATAGTTAGTCGCACTTTGAATATGTTGGAAAAGCGAAGAATAATTTCTGCAGCAACCCACTTGTGGTTTTCGACTTGGTACTGTAATTTGGACACGGAAAATGTCGATCTTTTGGGTTGCTGTAACGGAAGTTTTATGCTCATTGACAGTAGCTCTAGGTGTAATTTCATTCTGAATGTGCACAGCCTATCCCTCTCCTCTCACTTCAACTTCGATATGTGGGTGTGAGTATGCTTGTTGTGTTAGAATATTGGTCCTTGATCAGAATTTTGAAAAGAATCTGAAGTTTTGAAGCTTCCTGGTTTGTTCCACGATTTCTTGGGCATTGTACTTAAAGTTTGTGTTTTGAATCTTGTGATGGGGAACTCATGTATAAAGTCTATCAGTTTTTTTAAAAAAACCGCAGGTCTTGTGTCTCATTCTTTCGTTCGTTTCATGCTTTGGTCCTGGGTTGATGTAGTTCAGAATTTTTTATGGCATTTAGTTGAGTTGCTTTCCTTTTTACCTCTCCCTAGTTCCATGCTCCTATAGTCGGTAGTGAACGAATAAACTACAATTTGTTTGAGTTGGGGTGCATGAATGTAGCTAGGCTGGAAAGAGCAGAAACAGCATGAGAATGGTTACCGAAAGCATGCAAGCTTTATTGCCGAAAGCTCCTCCATAACTTTGCATGAAAAAGCTGCATTTCGTTTCACATGTTTTGCCAATCTTCCTTTGCCCAGTAGCGGCCCAAAAATTGGTTTTCCTCACCTTGTTTGTGTGATCACCATGGGTTTTGTTTATAACTTTGGCCATTTTTCTGGGTTGCTACAAGCTACGAACTTGCAGCAGAAATAGCAGAAGTGAAGAAAGCTTGGCATTCGTTTGCATGCATGCAAAATTTCAGGAAAATCACATTCTAACCCGTCAAGTTCTCCTTTGTTCTGCCATGGCCGAAAAATTGGAAAAAGTGAATTATTGTGTCCCTTTAACATGATTTCTTTTTCTTTGGTATGCCTTAATATGCTTTTGGACAGATTATAGGTGAGTTTTAGGAAGAAATTTGAAGTCTAATAATTTTATGGACTTATAATTTTTTGATTTGGGTTTTTGCAAAAGATTTAGGTAATTCTTTTTGTTATTTAATCTTAGCAAGTGGAACAAGTGAGTTTCGATTCATTTTTGTGAAGTTTAGCATTTGGTTTTGATTGGTTTCATCTTAAGCCTTAATTCTGATTTATTTTGATTTTACCCTCCTGATGTTTGTAATAATAATTTGACCCCTCAAGTTTTTTTTAATTGTTTCAATTGGATCATTATTTGTTTTAATTTATCGAATATGAGTTGTTTATTTTTATTTGAATGATTTGAGTGACTCAATTTCCTGTTTATTTTCCTTTCATGTTATTAAAGTGATGCCTTGACCTTTTTTTATTATTTTGGAGGGTAAATAAGTACATTCGTGTCACTAGGGTCCCGACTCAAGGGAGGTACACTTTATCCCTTATTTTCATTTATTTGACCCTATGTGCATTATATGACTTTATGTGTTTAATTGCATGCCCTCTTGAATGTTTTTTTTATCCAATTTCTTTATTTGTTTTATTTGTTTAAATTTTGAGTATTTATTTCATTTTCCTCTCAATTTCAATTATTTGAAAGGCATTTAAATGCCAAGTTGTAATAGTTAGGTATTTATTTTAATTATTTTATTTCATTTCCCCCTTTAGCTTGTAGTAGGCCCCCCTCAAATGTAATAGTTAGGGTTTATATTCGCTTTATCTCTTGTTTGTGTGGTTTGCATGCCTATGTGCTATGTGTTACCGCTTTCTTAGCGCCTTGCATCTAGATATCATGATTATGTGTTACGTGTTTATGTGACATTATGTGTTTACTTGCTTTATTATGCTTTTATGAGATTATAATTAATGAGTGACGTTATCACACTAGTCCAACGCTAGTTGTGGTTTTTCTTGTTCGATTTCTCACTAGTCCAACGCTAGTGAGAAAGTAGAAACATGGGCTAGTCCAACGCTAGTGAGAAAGTAGAAACATGGGCTAGTCCAACGCTAGACCCTTAGGAGCCCTTCGCTCGTTAGATCATGATTGTGTGACAAAATCACTTCATCTCACGCATATTTTATTTTCTAGGGTCTTTTATCATTTTGTATGATGTAACCCTTATACATATAGCCCTTATCCCTAATTTCCCTGTATATATCCCCCCTATGTATAATACATAACATTAGAATTGCCTTTCATTCTAGTAATAGGATTAGGGTAGTGCATTTGCTTGATTAGATTAGGAAAAGTCCCTTGGATATGGGATATGGACGAGTTTGGCTTTTCTAGCCTTAGCACGCTCGTATTCCCTCTATTAAAAGGGAAAATTGAGTCACGAACATTAGTCCCCCAAACCCGATATGATGCGCTCATTTAAGACATGTATATTTTTATAATTATTTTATCCCTTTTCTTTTCTTGTAGTCTCATATTTTTGCATTACTCGTGACCTCTCCAAAGAGTCATTATTGGGCATCACAATTAATGTGATTAGCACCATTCAAGGTTTGAAGAGATATTTTGACCCCCCGATGCCGTCCTAGGTCTAGGGTTTGCATTCATATAGTACATCCAAATGTGATAAATCTTTAGGTTAAAATAAGAAAATCTTTGACTAAATCGCGCAACTAGCCTTGGCTAGGTTGAAAGGGTGCCTTGGATTCTTATCCTTGCCTTCCCTTTCTTCAAATGTGACTCCCGAATCTTTTTCTCTGACTTTGTGGACTTGGAATCGTTTAAAAAGGGTTTTTTACTTTTTTCTTTCAAAACTTATTTTTTAGGTGACTTGGTACACCTTAACCCTATACCAAGTGGCGACTCCATTTTTCATTCAAAAAACCCTTTTTTAAACTATATTTTGGGTCAAATCGTCGCATTTTCAAGTCCCATTTAGACCCATATTTTTCTTCATTTTCTTTGTAAAACAAAACTCATTGTTCCAAAAAATCAAAAATCCATTTTTTCTAAACTCATTATTTTTCTTTTCAAAAATGGGGCGCGACAGCTGGCGACTCCACTGGTGACTTAGAGAGTCCGAGCAAATTTGATTTAGTCAATCTTTTTATTCTTTTAAACCTTCTCATATATCGCATTTGGATGTTTAGGGTTGCATTCTTCTTTTCCTTTTGCCCTTTTTCTCTTTTTAGGGATTTTGCATCTATCACGCGCATAATCGCTCTTCGCACACTATATATGTGATGAATGGATGGTTCATTTATTTGTTTACTTTTACTTGTATCACGATTGCATTTTTGGGATGGGGGGTAGTTACCCTAGAACCTGCGACCGCATCTGATGGTATAATCTCTCCCCTCAATAAGAAAGCACCTCATACGTGCATGCACAGTTTTATTTACCCTATTTTTTTCTTTTTGGTGGGCGTTTCCCACACCTCCTTGTAGGATTAGGATCGATTGCCTTAGGTAGGCGGATGGTGTGCTCTGCGCCCATAGCGCTACCTAAGGGATCACTCGAGCCACCGACCGAAAGCCCTAGAAGTGATGACCCTTCGCCTTTAGGTCTGAAGGCTTAGGAGCCGAAGCCTTATCGAGTCTAGATGCATTAGTGAACCAAACCTCATGCATCCATATTAGAATTGCCTAAGCTAGAGTCGCCCTTATCCTAAATTAGAAACCCTAGGCACGAGGGGAGGGATTCCACCCTTCTTTCCTTATTTCTCTTTTATCAATTAATTGCCTCAACGTGTTATGTGATTATTTACTGAACTAACATTTCTTTGTTTTCTTGTCTTTTGCATTCACAAACGCTAGGAATTAAGAGATCTGGCATGATCTACTTTTAGAACTTACCCTCTTAGATAGGTTATTGCATGTTTAAGATTCCAATAAATTGCATTTATAGATTGAAAATTGAACATCATTATAGGCTCACCTCGGCATACAAAAAGAGGTTCCTTTAGGTCACGTTTCATTTGTGTACTGCATATTTACGCGCTTTGATAAAATGGCATCATGCATAAACCCTAAAAGGGAATGCCATTTAGGGGATCCCGTGTTAGGAATAAGCCACCTTGTGTCTCGGATACTTAATCCAAGGAGACTTGCACGTTTACATTTTGTACCATCCAAAGGGGTAGTACACAAGGTAAGGTAGGATCCGATCATTTTCATAGAGCGATCTTTGGAATATGAGCGTCTAATAATCACTTTTTGGCCATTTTATCAAAATTGGTAAAAATCCCTTGCGTAAAGGACATTAATTTGAAGAAATTCACCAATATTTCCTCACTGTTGAGACGATAAATAAATTGAAGCCAAAATTTGATATTAGAAGGCTCATAGACTAATGCATCGCAATAAATTTTTGAACTACCAATGGATAGATTGATTTTTTAAAATAAGCTGTCAATTCCATTCAATCCATTGGACCATTTTATTCATCAATTTCATCCAGTCCATTTTATCAATTTGTTCATTTTTAGGGCAACCTAGTCGATTTTGAATTCATTTGATTAGTTTACCCATTTTAGGGCATTTTAGTCGATTTTGAATAGATCACCAATTTCATTCAATTCATTTGATTAGTTCTTAGGGCACTCTTATCGATTTTGAATAAATCATCAATTTCGTCCAATCCATTTGACCAGTTTACCTATTTTTAGGACAATTCGGTCGATTTTGAATAAATCATCATTTCATTCGATCCGTTTGATCAATTGATTTCATTCAATTCATTTGATTAGTTTAATTCATTTTCAGGGTTATCCATTCAATTTTCAATAAATAATCAAATTTCATTCAATGCATTGGACCATTTTACCCCTTTTGCACATTATGTGTTGATCAAAACAAGCAATCCATTCGGACTTTGTCCTCATTTTTGGGACAAGTGTCCCCTTCCCACTCCAATTGGCCAAATTTTCAAATTATTTTTCGCTCCCTTAGTTGATCGGATTCATCAGGTATTGTATGATGCCTACCCTAGAGGATTGCATCCTCATTCTAGGCGTACCCTTGGCACAAAAAGGGCTCCCCCATAGGACATGCATACCGATTTTATAGTCTTGCTTACTAACTCGGGGTATTTTTCTTTTATTTTCTCCCCTCCCCTGTATTCATAAAAAATGTTTCAATAAGGCGAAAATATTTTGATCTAATAAAGTTTGAAAATAACAAGTATTACTTGATTCTTGGGCAGACCCTACAATGTAAATTTGAAAATTCACCTGAAAGCGCTCGTGTAAAACATCTAAGAGATTTCATTGCTCAAAGGAAAAAGGGGGCTATTAAGAGAGAAAAGTGTGTATACGTGTGTAAAGGTGTTGATGCGGTTGAGCACGAGGCCCAAAGTGTACAAGTAGATCCTGTGAAGGTGCGCCAAGGCCCAGTGACACGAGCACGAGCTAAGAGATTCAAGGAGTCCCTCCAAGCCTTGGTACGTGCCATCCAAACCCAAGAGAAACCGGGCATTGAAGGAATTGAGTTGGAATATCCTTGCACGACTACTAAAATGCTGCTTACAATTGAAGATGCAAGTGTTCAAGCTCCAAACGGCGGGCTGAGCCGCAGTTAAGTACCCTCGCTGAGTCGTACGGGGGTCTCGCTTATGATCTATAGTTAGTTGGGCTAGCTTTCGGTCAAGTGAAGGCCCAAGGGGCTGGCCGGACTTTCCTTGTTATTTTTTTAGTTTATTAGGTCTTAGTCACGGCTATAAATAGCCTGAAGTCTCATGTTACATTGAGTTTGGAGAGTATTGAATAAAATTTCCAGAATTTCGTCCATTCCTTGTGTAGAAAAGGTTGTCCCGTTGTACCTCCAGTTCCTCCTCTTTGGCGCGGGTAGTGAGGACCTTTCGAACCACTAGGCATCCAATCTCCTCATGCGTAAGTATCTCCTCACTCGATTCATTCTCTTCCTCTTCTAGAGGCGGTATCCCCTCATACTCCTCTTCCTCATCTGATACAATTTCCCCATTTGGCAACATCAGCATGGTCCTTTGGCTGGGGCATTGAGAAGCGATATGGCAAAATCCTTGACACTTAAAACACTTGGTGTCTTCGACCACGCGGTTTGGTAGCTGCATTATTAGCCTTAAAGTCAGGCTTGGGCGTTGCCTTGGAAGGGAGGCCATTCGGCCTTGGAGGGTAAGAAGGAGCTGCGGCTTTCTCCTCCCTTTTTGGTTGAGAAGTGCGCCAATTTCCAGCTTGATAAGTACTGCTTTGTCGTGCAGTACCCCTCCTCTTGAGGCGCCGTTCAATTGTAACCGCCTTCTCGAGCATTTCATTCATGTCGAGGTAGTGTTGGAGTTCCACTACTTCGGCAATCTCGGGCCTCAATCCATGTAGAAAACGAGCCATAGTGGCCTCTCCATCTTCACGCAAATCCGCCTTCATGATGGCCATTTCCATCTCCTTGTAATAATCCTCAACTGACATGGACCCTTGGTTGAGAGCTTGTAGCCGACGGTGTAGATCTCGACTATAGTAACTCGGAACAAACCTTTTCCTCATCAAACTCCTCATTTCCTCCCAAGTTTCCACAGGTCTCTCACGATTTCTCCTTCGGCTCAGTCTAAGTTGGTCCCACCAAATGGAGGCGTAGTCAGTGAATTCTACGGCTGCTAGTTTCACCTTTTGCTCCTCCGTATAGGTGTGGCATTCATAGACTAACTCAATTTTCCGTTCCCACTCCAAGTACGCCTCGGGGTCCGACTTGCCTTGGAATGAGGGAATCTTGAGTTTGACACCTTTAATGGTGTCATCTCCTCGACGTTGGAACCTTTGATCATTTTGGTACCTTCCCTCAAACGCTTCCTCTTCATCATTTGAGTATGCCGATTCTTTGCCCTTACTCGGGGTAGGTGGAGGCCTCGAGTTCTCCAACTGATCGATTCGATCATGCAATGGTTCAATTTCATTCTTAAGCAATCGTTTGAACTCCCTCATCATGGCTTCCAACTGTAGTTTGATGTCCATGGTTTGTTCACCAACTCCACTAGACATATTTAGTTCACCTGCAAAACAAATAAACAAAACGAGTTCCTCTCTCTTTTTTTTTTTTTTTTTAATACGATGTATAGGTCACTCACACTCGTGTTTCACTCAAGTGTATCACTCTCTAATAATCTTACCAAGCAATTCCTTGGCTTGCTAGTTGCTCGAGTTGAACAAACTAGGCGTCACCGCAGTGTACGTTCTTGACTAGTCAACAAGTGACACACAAGCTAGTAGCAATAAATGGAGGTGAATGACTGAAGACCTAGACACGACTCAAGACTCAGAATATAGCTGGACAATAACTAACGACTCAAAAGAAAGTAAGACAATTAACTTGAATGCTGAAATTTTGAAAATCCTAGAAAACTCTACCCGAAACCCAAATTTCTGGAATGTGTTGAGCTGCTGGTCCGTGGTCTTTTTGGTCCGTGATCTGATTTGGACACTTGGGGTTGCCAAGATTAGAAACCTTGGAGTTTAGTCAGATTTGGGAGTCCCAAGTGGTCCAAATTCGAAATTTTGGGGCTGGTCAGATTTGGAAGTCAGATTTTGCACCAAATTTGGTAAACTTGTAGGCTGTCAAGAATTGGATGTTGTTCAGATTTGGAAGTCCAAGTTTGAATCAGATTTGGTGGCTTGAAGGCTGACCAAGACTAGGGCTGTTCAGATTTGAAAGTCCAAGTTTGAATCAGATTTGGTAAAACTTGAAGGCTGGTCAAGAATTGGAAACTAGAGCCGTCTTTCTTGAAAATTTTTTTTTTTTTTTTGACCTTTGAATCAGATTTGGTAAAACTTGAAGGCTGGTCAAGAATTGGAAACTAGAGCCGTCTTTCTTGAAATTTTTTTTGACTTCTGTTGGGGTGTTTTCACACAATAGCCAGCTAGTTTAGACCACAATTTCACAGCAATTAACGTAAACAACTTGGACAGATTTGGTTTCAAGATCAAAGTTCCATGAAAACAAGAACACGGTTGAAGGTTTATTTCAGGTTTCAAGACTGCCAAGATTAACCTCTTTGATCCAAGAAGCTCAAGACTTCCCCAATAAGGTTTTGATGTTCGAGTTATGCAAAGCAACAACACAAAGGTTCAAGAAACAAGTGCAAACAGATTCGGCATCCCAGCAAATTAATTCCAGCAACGACTCAAGGGAATGACAATAAGGTATGCAACACAAGAGATTTTTTTTTTTTTTGGATTTAAACAGAACATAAACACAAGACAAAACTGGACAGAAAATTTCAGACAACAAGTAAACAACAAAGACAGATTTCTGACAAGGAAACAACAAAGACAGATTTCTGACAAGGAAACAACAAAGACAGATTTCTGACAAGGAAACAACAAAGACAGATTTCGGACTTGACAAACCCGAGCACTTGAGCTACGAATTTAGAAGACTAAAATAGATCTAAAAACGATAAAAAGGGATATTCGTGATACCTCTAACTAGCTCTGATGCCAGCTGATACGAGACGCGGAAGCTACTTCGGATCTAGAGGAACACGATGAAGATTTGATGGAGTTGAACCCGAACTTGGACCACTCAAGAACAGATTTAACGGTAGAGGACGCCACAATCAAGTGTGTGTGTTTGATTGATAAGTCAAGAACAGCCTAGGATCAACTCTAGGATGTTCAACTTAGCTTTCACAAGCTAAGGGAATTTGCCACAAGGAATGGACGAAATTCTGGAAATTTTATTCAATACTCTCCAAACTCAATGTAACATGAGACTTCAGGCTATTTATAGCCGTGACTAAGACCTAATAAACTGGAAAAATAACAAGGAAAGTGTGAGAACCCGTAAAACCCTAATATTTTTCCTAGGGTTTATTTCCCCTTAATTGCATGTTTTCTGCATTTTCTGGCTTAGGAATATTTTCCTGGTGAATTTTATGAGTAATTATAGTTTTAAGATGAGTTTTCTCGTATTGGATAGTTTTTAGAAAATTAAGAATATGAGAGCTGGGCAGGCAGTCCGCTAACCCCTTTGGTTCGCCTTAGGGGAAGGTGCGGCTGTTACAGAAAGTCCGGCCAGCCCCTTGGGCCTTCACTTGACCGAAAGCTAGCCCAACTAACTATAGATCATAAGCGAGACCCCCGTACGACTCAGCGAGGGTACTTAACTGCGGCTCAGCCCGCCGTTTGGAGCTTGAACACTTGCATCTTCAATTGTAAGCAGCATTTTAGTAGTCGTGCAAGGATATTCCAACTCAATTCCTTCAATGCCCGGTTTCTCTTGGGTTTGGATGGCACGTACCAAGGCTTGGAGGGACTCCTTGAATCTCTTAGCTCGTGCTCGTGTCACTGGGCCTTGGGGCACCTTCACAGGGTCTACTTGTACACTTTGGGCCTCGTGCTCAACCGCATCAGGAGTTCTTTAGAATTTTTCTCATATGTATTGCTTTTAAAATTTTTCAAACATTGGCAATAATGAAGCTTTTATTCAGAAAATTATTTGTTTTGTATATACTCGTCTACATTTCATTCTTTATCGAGCTCATTAAGAGATTTCATGATGAATTTTAAGAAATAAGCTCAAATTGAGATTTTTTTCAACCTCGTGCCTGAAAATTCACACTAGATTGGTGAGCGGAACTATACAATAAGAGTGTTCGAGATTAGAAGAAAGCACTCAAATTGATTGATCTACCTCGAAATATCCGATGCAATACCTTTTCTCCTTCACCGCACAATCCATAATTTGCCCACTTCTATGGACCCCCAAAAATCAATCACATTGATTGACAAATTGCAAAATGGGACAATCTTTGCTTGAAAAAGTGCCCATTGGTCTAACCAGATTCAGTCACATCTAAGTGAAAGTAAAAATGTACATTATTCTTATTTGTTTTGAAAATTTGAAATGATACTTTAAACATTCGTTTCTCTATCTATACAGATTTTATCCTTTGCTCTCCCATTTGAGCCTTAAAAGAATAATTTCGTTTCAAATAAGGGCCTTAATGATCCCTACCCTACATTGGGAAAATTTTCAAAAGGGAATGGGTTCTCAATGAGTTATTCTTTACTTTGGTTGTCATGAGGTGTAAGAATGATGCTTTGGCCATCGTTTCTACAACCTAAACACTGATTACCCTTTGCATCCTCATTTGAGCCAAAATAGGTGGTTCTGTTCGAATGCACTTATGATCGCACCCCACATTGGGGAAGGAGATTGGGGAATTTTGCAAGAAAAATGCTAAATTTTTTTTTTTAAAAAAAAAAAAGGGAAAGGGAACCACAAATTGGGGAAATTTGATTCTTCCTGGGTTTCATTTTTTGAAAAAAAAAAAAGGAGAAAAGAGGAAAAGGGACGAGTTGTGTCCGGCAGATCACTTATGGATGAATAAGAGTCTTTCTCAGTCAATTAATTCAGATACATGCAAGAAATTTCGCATTAATGAAAGTTTCCTTTCAGGGTCAATGTGAGGAATGGAACGAAAGTCAGGCTGTCTTCCTTTCCAATCAAACATTTTATCCCTAGTTATCCCTTTTGAACCTTCAGAATAAGCTATTTCGTTTGGCAAACCCTGAGAATCGCAAACCCCACATTGGGGTAAATTGAGTTTTGAAAAAAAAGGAAAAAGAAAAACCCCAAACTGGGGCAAATTTAATTTTTAAAGGAAGGCCAAAATCAAAAGAAGAGAAAGAAAAGAGAACCTCGGTTGAGCATAAACTGGGGCAAATTTTT
This sequence comes from Coffea arabica, assembly GCF_036785885.1. Lineage (NCBI taxonomy): Eukaryota > Viridiplantae > Streptophyta > Magnoliopsida > Gentianales > Rubiaceae > Coffea > Coffea arabica. The sequence goes on along the minus strand of NC_092318.1, from coordinate 15,652,642 downwards.
GGAAAAGTTCAAAAGAATGGCAGAAGGCCGAAAAAGAAAACGAAATGAAAAAGAAAAAGCCTCAATGAAGAATGAATTGGGGCAAGTTTTGATTTAACCCTAAAATAGGGTTGGCGCAACAATGCGATCTCAGATTAGTTAAACCACTTTTGAAATCTGCCTTCAAGCCTTAACTTTTCTAAACACCCCACTAGACCCCATTACAAAAGTCGAAAGTCCTGACTTCTGTTCTTTGCAATGGCCCTGTCAAGAAAATTTCTGATGTCAGAAAATTTTAGCTGTATTTCTGAATTGTTTGGGTATGGGGTTGACGCTACTCACCATGTGAAAACCCACCAGGTCGAGGAAAAGGAAAAATGAAGCAAAAGCAAAGCAAGAAAAGTAAATGCAAGAAAAATGCAGAAAAATTCGACGCTGAAGTCCCTGGTGAATGATGAGAAAAATGCAAACAAAGTCTGAGATCTTTGAGTTCAAAATAGGGGCAATTTTGGAAAAAATGCGATCTTCGGTGCAATGTCCTTGAAAGACTTATTCTTTAACTATTGTTTTCAAGCTACATTACAAGCTCATAAAGTCCATCGCTGACTTATCCTTCATGACGACCCAAAGTGAGGATTATACTCGTAAGAAATCCATCAAATCATTTGTGATCATAAGGGTATAACCAGTTTTCGCATGTTTAGCTATCGTTTCTACCCATATGTTGCAAGCTTATAAAGCTTATATGTTGACTACGTTTTCTTAAGAAATAAGGGTGACAAACTCTTTGCTTTCACTAAGATGTGATGTTGAATGGATTACATACAATTTTGGGCACAAGAACCAGACAAATCTTGATTTCTCATTTTCCTTAGCCACCTCAAAATCAGAAATAAGATCACTTGATTGGTCCTGAAAAATGAGTTAACAAGAAGTGGTGACCCGCTACTCTAAGCACAGATGCTAAAAGTGAGGAAAAAACCTTTTGTAATTTGGTGTTATTCTGAGAGATTCATCATGAAATTTCTGAATGAGTTCAAACTCAACGTTTAAATTTCTTCACGTTGTATATATGACTACTTTCTAAGTTTTAGAAAGTGTGATTTCTCTTTGTTCAAATAAATGGGGAATCATCTGAACAAATTTTTGCAATCAAAGGAGCCCACACTGGGGCAAATTTTTATTTGTGAGATTTCGCGAAATAAGCCCACACAGGGGCAAATATTTTTGTAATACATTTGAGGATTTCGCACAAGAGTCAAGTAATATACTCTCAAATCAATCACACTGCTCTTTCCATGAGTAGTAGTTGCAATATTTTAAAATAAAGTGCATGTTGTACTTTGGCAAGCCCCCTGTGCAGGTATTCATGGCTGAAATCGACAAAAGAGCATCTGGTGATGTGGAAGGCCGATGCCAAAGAAAGAAAAGAAAGAAGGGACAATGGCCCTACACTGGGGCAAAATTATTTTTTAAAAGATTCTCTCGAACAAAAAAGCAAAAATAAAAAAAGTCAAAAATAAAAAAAAAATCAAGTTTAAACTTCTTGTTTCTCGACAAATCAAATTTAATTTCTTGTTTCTTTGAAAGATCGCGTTGGGCCTGGGTTTTTTGCCGCCAACATCACAAAAATCACGTTGGGCCTGGATTTCGTGCCGCCAACATCACAAACGTCACGTTGGGTTTGGATTTTGTACCACCAACTAAGGCAGGCTCGGGTTTAATCCCACTGACCAATACATCACACTGGGGCAAATCTTTGGATAATTTTCCAAGCAAGTCTTATACAGTTTCTTCATACATACCAGCATTTCATTTACACTAGTGAGCATTTCAGTTCCACTAGTGAGCATTTCTTTTGCACCGCCACTAGCCGTGGGTCAGTCCCACTAGTGAGCATTTCTTTTGCACCGCCATTTCATGTTGAGGTCAGTCCCCTTCGGGTCAGTCCCGATTTAAATTTCATGTTGGGGTCAGTCATCTTCGGGTCAGTCCCGATTTAATTTCATGTTAGGGTCAGTCCCCCTCGGGTCAGTCCCGATTTAAATTCCTGTTGGGGTCAGTCCCCTTTTAAATTTCCTGTTCGGGTCAGTCCCATGTTTAAATTGTCTGTTCGAGTCAGTCTCGATTTAAATTCCTGTTGGGGTCAGTCCCCTTTTAAATTTCCTGTTCGGGTCAGTCCCGTTTAAATTTTCTATTCGGGTTAGTCCCATTTAAATTTTCGTTCGGGTCAGTCCCATGATTTTAAATTTTGTTCGGGTCAGTCCCATGATTTTAAATTTTGTTCGGGTCAGTCCCATATTTAAACTTTCGTTCGGGTCAGTCCCATGATTAAATTCTCATTCGGGTCAGTCCCATGGTTTAAATTTTTGTACGGGTCAGTCCCGTTTTACAATTCTCGTCTGGGTCAGTGCCATTTTAAAGTTTTGTTAAAGAGGTCAGTCCTCATTTCAAAAGCGTCAGTCGTTCGAGTCGTTCGCGACCGAATAACACAGGTAAGTATTTGGTGTCTACTTCTTTGTCTCAAGTTTTTCCAAAACTCAGACAAAGAGGGGCAAACTGTATACACCAAATTTTTAAATAATTTTTATCCTATTTTTATTTTTTTTAGTAATCATTCTTATCTATTTTATTTGTTAAATTCATGATTTTAGTTTTTAGACTTTTAGCATTTGTATAGCATTTTAGATTATTATTATTATCTATTGTTTTATTTTAGTTTTTATTTTTTGCATTCGTTTTTGCCCTTTTAGCTGTTTATTTTTATTGTAAGACTTTTAGCATACAAATTTGTCAAAAGAGAAAATTATTCATAAAAAATATGTTTTTTTACTGTTTATTAATTGGAAAAGAGAGGAAAAATCATTAACCAAACACAGGAAAAATCTGAGCCTTTTGTTTTATTTTTTATTCCTAGTTTTGTTCATCCGAGTTTATTTGAATTGTTATTTTTCTTTACTTAATATTATTTTTCATTTTTGTATTAAATTGGTATGTAAAAAAAAAAAAAAAGCCGCACATAAAATGATATTATTTTCACGGGAGATTTTTCTAGTTTTTCTTGGCTCCCAATGGATCGGATGGCTGAGGCTTTTGGTAGAAATCAACCCTTCATCCTCACCTTTAAGGTGAGGGTTTAGGGGTTATGGTTTCATATAAAGGGGAGAGAGCACTGAGTGAAAAAAAAGGGGATCTGAAAAAAGAGAGGATCTAGTTGGCGGCAGAAAGAAAGAAACTGAGGGGGAAAGAACGAGAAAGGGACCAGAGAACGAGAGGAGGGGAATGACGGCTGGTTGAGTAAGGAAAAACCAAGAAATCAAGAGGGAGCTTTAGGAGGGCCGAGAGGTAGAAACAATGGAAAAGGCGAAAGCTTGGTGAGCGAGAAGGAGTGTGTATGTGACGGCTAGAACGAAGGAGAACTAGAGGGAGAGTTGATGATAAAACAGAAGGGATGATGGCCATAGAAAAGGATTTGGTCGACAGTTAAGAGGGAGCCTATTGACAACTGAGTAGGAAAAGGTAGGAAAGAAAGAACGAGTAGACGGAAAGGGGGTCGTTGGGACTGCTAACCTTCACTACTGCCGCCATTTCAGCCCTCCGTTGCCACTGGCAGATCTTCACCGAGGTATTTCATGCCAAGTTTGGATTTTTCTGTTGTTATTGTTTGGTTTATAATTGAGGAATGCATGGGGTTTTATCTGAGATATTTAGGGACAGTAGTTTGGGCTCCTCGGTGATGGTTTTATAATGCTTTTGTGTGGTGTTTATGGCTGATGTTTGTGATAAATAAACCCAGCAAAGCGTAGATCTTTTCTCCCTGTTATCAGATTTGCATGACCTGTCATGTTTGCTACCATATGTGAATCCAGGAGTATCGCCAAAGGTCGAGAGAGATAGTTTATTTCTGCTATTTCCTTACGTTTTCGTGCATTTCATAGGCCAAAGATGATCCTTTTTCATAGTTTACCGGTTTGCTTTTTGTATAGCCTTGTTTGATGATCTTGTTCCCTGGGATCAGATTATCTTAGGTTGAAGTTTGTGTATAAGAATCCGCTGCTGCAACAAGCTTGAGGTTCTCGGTTTATTGCAGCAGCATTGGACAGTTTTGTCTCTCTTTGGTTGCTGGAATTTGTTCTAGTTTGTTTGAAGCGTTTGGATTGCTGGACGGAGCATCCTGTGCATGCTTGCCGTGGATTCCTTTCTTTACGTCTTTCCTGCATTCTTCATAGTTAGTCGCACTTTGAATATGTTGGAAAAGCGAAGAATAATTTCTGCAGCAACCCACTTGTGGTTTTCGACTTGGTACTGTAATTTGGACACGGAAAATGTCGATCTTTTGGGTTGCTGTAACGGAAGTTTTATGCTCATTGACAGTAGCTCTAGGTGTAATTTCATTCTGAATGTGCACAGCCTATCCCTCTCCTCTCACTTCAACTTCGATATGTGGGTGTGAGTATGCTTGTTGTGTTAGAATGTTGGTCCTTGATCAGAATTTTGAAAAGAATCTGAAGTTTTGAAGCTTCCTGGTTTGTTCCACGATTTCTTGGGCATTGTACTTAAAGTTTGTGTTTTGAATCTTGTGATGGGGAACTCATGTATAAAGTCTATCAGTTTTTTTTAAAATACCGCAGGTCTTGTGTCTCATTCTTTCGTTCGTTTCATGCTTTGGTCCTGGGTTGAAGTAGTTCAGAATTTTTTATGGCATTTAGTTGAGTTGCTTTCCTTTTTACCTCTCCCTAGTTCCATGCTCCTATAGTCGGTAGTGAACGAATAAACTAGAATTTGTTTGAGTTGGGGTGCATGAATGTAGCTAGGCTGGAAAGAGCAGAAACAGCATGAGAATGGTTACCGAAAGCATGCAAGCTTTATTGCCGAAAGCTCCTCCATAACTTTGCATGAAAAAACTGCATTTCGTTTCACATGTTTTGCCAATCTTCCTTTGCCCAGTAGCGGCCCAAAAATTGGTTTTCCTCACCTTGTTTGTGTGATCACCATGGGTTTTGTTTATAACTTTGGGCATTTTTCTGGGTTGCTACAAGCTACGAACTTGCAGCAGAAATAGCAGAAGTGAAGAAAGCTTGGCATTCGTTTGCATGCATGCAAAATTTCAGGAAAATCACATTCTAACCCGTCAAGTTCTCCGTTGTTCTGCCATGGCCGAAAAATTGGAAAAAGTGAATTATTGTGTCCCTTTAACATGATTTCTTTTTCTTTGGTATGCCTTAATATGCTTTTGGACAGATTATAGGTGAGTTTTAGGAAGAAATTTGAAGTCTAATAATTTTATGGACTTATAATTTTTTGATTTGGGTTTTTGCAAAAGATTTAGGTAATTCTTTTTGTTATTTAATCTTAGCAAGTGGAACAAGTGAGTTTCGATTAATTTTTGTGAAGTTTAGCATTTGGTTTTGATTGGTTTCATCTTAAGCCTTAATTCTGATTTATTTTGATTTTACCCTCCTGATGTTTGTAATAATAATTTGACCCCTCAAGTTTTTTTTTTAATTGTTTCAATTGGGTCCTTATTTGTTTTAATTTATCGAATATGAGTTGTTTATTTTTATTTGAATGATTTGAGTGACTCAATTTCCTGTTTATTTTCCTTTCATGTTATTAAAGTGATGCCTTGACCTTTTTTATTATTTTGAAGGGTAAATAAGTACATTCCTGTCACTAGGGTCCCGACTCAAGGGAGGTACACTCTATCCCTTATTTTCATTTATTTGACCCTATGTGCATTATATGACTTTATGTGTTTAATTGCATGCCCTCTTGAATGTTTTTTTGTCCAATTTCTTTATTTGCTTTATTTGTTTAAATTTTGAGTATTTATTTCATTTTCCTCTCAATTTCAATTGTTTGAAAGGCATTTAAATGCCAAGTTGTAATAGTTAGGTATTTATTTTAATTATTTTATTTCATTTCCCCCTTTAGCTTGTAGTAGGCCCCCCTCAAATGTAATAATTAGGGTTTATATTCGCTTTATCTCTTGTTTGTGTGGTTTGCATGCCTATGTGCTATGTGTTATGTGTTACCGCTTTCTTAGGGCCTTGCATCTAGATATCATGATTATGTGTTACGTGTTTATGTGACATTATGTGTTTACTTGCTTTATTATGCTTTTATGAGATTATAATTAATGAGTGACGTTATCACACTAGTCCAACGCTAGTTGTGATTCATTTCTCGATACCACACTAGTCCAACGCTAGTTGTGATTTTTCTTGTTCGATTTCTCACTAGTCCAACGCTAGTGAGAAAGTAGAAATATGGGCTAGTCCAACGCTAGACCCTTAGGAGCCCTTCGCGCGTTAGATCATGATTGTGTGACAAAATCACTTCATCTCACGCATATTTTACTTTCTAGGGTCTTTTATCATTTTGTATGATGTACCCCTTATACATATAGCCCTTATCCCTAATTTCCCTGTATATATCCCCCTTATGTATGATACATAACATTAGAATTGCATTTCATTCTAGAAATAGGATTAGGGTAGTGCATTTGCTTGATTAGATTAGGGAAAGCCCCTTGGATATGGGATATGGACGAGTTTGGCTTTTCTAGCCTTAACACGCTCGTATTCCCTCTACTAAAAGGGAAAATTGAGTCACGAACATTAGTCCCCCGAACCCGATATGATGCGCTCCTTTAAGACATGTATATTTCTATAATTATTTTATCCCTTTTCTTTTCTTGGAGTCTCATATTTTTGCATTACTCGTGACCTCTCCAAAGAGTCATTATTAGACATCACAATTAATGTGATTAGCACCATTCAAGCTTTGAAGAGATATTTTGACCCCCTGATGCCCTCCTAGGTCTAGGGTTTGCATTCATATAGTACATCAAAATGTGATAAATCTTTAGGTTAAAATAAGAAAATCTTTGACTAAATCGCGCAACTAGCCTTGGCTAGGTTGAAAGGGTGCCTTGGATTCTTATCCTTGCCTTCCCTTTCTTCAAATATGACTCCCGAATCTTTTTCTCTGATTTTGTAGACTTGGAGTCGTTTAAAAAGGGTTTTTTACTTTTTTCTTTCAAAACTCATTTTTTAGGTGACTTGGTACATCTTAACCCTATACCAAGTGGCGACTCCATTTTTCATTCAAAAAACCCTTTTTTAAACTATATTTTGGGTCAAATCGTCGCATTTTCAAGTCCCATTTAGACCCATATTTTTCTTCATTTTCTTTGTAAAACAAAACTCATTGTTCCAAAAAATCAAAAATCCATTTTTTCTAAACTCATTATTTTTCTTTTCAAAAATGGGGCGCGACAAAATTATTGTTCATGGCCACTTGGTACACCTAAAACTAATACCAAGCAGCAATTTCTTTTTTTCTTAAAAAAACCTTTTCTAAACTACTTTTTGTGACTAATTGTCATTTTTTTTGAAGTTCATTTTAGGCCCTTTTATTTTTTCAAAATTATTTCTCTTCTTAAAACAAATTTCAAAATTTCTCTTTATCGACCATGTAGATACCAAATTTTTCTCAATTTCAAGTGTACTAAATTTTATTGTTTACTTAAATTTCTTGAATACTTATTTTAATTTTTATTTTGTAGGTTTGTGCAAAAATTAAGAAATCAAAAGAAAAATGGATGCTCAAAATCTGAAATTTTTGGTAGAGGCTTTTCTTGTGTTACAAAACCCAAACAAAACCCAACCAAAAAAAACCCAAGCTAGATTATTTCATTTTTCCTCTCCAAGATTTGGTTGGTACAAGGACAACTCATCTTCCAAATTCTATCCTTTAACACCTACCAAAAATGGATCAAATGGAGGGGAATGGGACACATAATCCTACTTTAACCCGACCATCATTTTAGGTTTTAAGATTTTTGTCCCATGAAATCTCTCTTGACAGCTCTCAGTGTTTTCAAGACTCACACAGCACAACAACAACAACAACATACCATCACAATCTTCCCCCAAATCTCCCAAAATCTTTCTCGGCTCCCTATCTCTTTCACACCCTTGCACACGAAACACACAAAAGAAAGACAAAGAAAAGGGAAGGCAGAAACCAAGGGAAAGGGAAGAAACAAGAAAAGTGTCTTAGAAGAGAAAAGAAAATCAAAGAAGGAACCAATTCAATGTTATCAACATTAAAACTTCATTTGCAAAGAGCACTATGAGTTTCCTCTATTTTTCTACTCCTAGTTTTTGCTTATATAACCTGTGGTTCTTCCGTTTTTCCTTCATTTTATTGGTTTTTATTTCTCAGCAAAAATTTTCTTATTGCTCAAATGGTTGTTGTTCGGTTGCTGGATTTCTAGGATATGTTACAAATAAGATTAATGAAAGGAAAATGGTTTTTGTGTATATATGCAAGTGTTTGAAAAAATTATCAAAATGAAAAGTCAAATTAAATTGGGTTGTTTTTTGTTTATTTAAAATCATAGTTGTATTGTAGAAATTACAAAGAGTGTTTTGATATAAATTTTATTATTTTTGGTGAAGATTAGCTGTTTTTAGGGGTGTTTTTGAAAAATTTTACTGTAGCAGAGTTTTTAGAGTATATTTTAGGATATTTTTAGAAAATATTTTGAAATATTTAAGAGCAGTAGAGTTTTTAAAATATATTTTGGGATTTTTTTAAACATTACAAAAAAATTTAGACTACTTTTTAAAAATTTATAATATTTGAAAAACTAGTTTTTGAAAAGCAAAGGGAGTAAAAATAAAAATTGGACTATTTTTTTTGGCAATTTTTCCACTTTTAGTTCATTTTTTTTTTGTAAAAAAATTAAACTCAGAAATAAATTCTACGTGAAAAATTGAGAGGGGAGCTGTATTTTGGTCAATTTTTGTGACCGGAAATGTCGTCGGCGACCGATGATGGGCAGTCGGCGACGGTCTGATGGCGGTGGCTGCTAACATGGTTGCCGGTGAGGAAGCTTTATCTAACTGGAGAAAGAAAAAGAAGAAGAAAGGGAAAAAGAAGAAAGAAAAGAAAAGAAAGAAAAAAGAGAAAGGAAAAAAGAGAGAAAAAGAAAAAAAGAAGGTAGGCTTTCTTATTTTATTTTGTTTGGGTTGGGTCTTATTATTTCGTTGGGTTTAAGTTTGGGTTTTGACATTTAGTTTAGATGGGTTTCTTATTTGGGTTCGTTTAAATTTCATTTGAGCTTATTTTGTTTTAATCAAGAAGGCCTGCATTTTTTCTTTTGGCCCAACATGGTTCTTATATAATTAGAAACGAATTTTGCATTTTGGCTCTTGATCTTTTGAGTAATTTTATTCTGGCCCTAAAATTTTAAATTTCTTTCATTTAGATCCTTAATTAAATTGTATTTTGGTCCCTGAACTTCATTCTTATTTAATTTTGATCCATAATCTTTTTGAGAATTATAATTTAACCTTAAAAACTTTTTAATTTTTGGATTTTAGTCCCCTTTTTTTTCTATTTTATTTTTTCTTTTGAAATTTCTCTTGATTCCTTGTGCCTTGTTTGGAATGTTAAATTATTAGATTAAGTTTTTTGTTCTTATTCTTTAATTGTTAATTCAATTGGTGCCTTGACCCCGTTTGTTGATTTTTTTGAAAAAAGTGACTACTTTCCATCCTTGTCATTTAGCCACTTCTTCAACGGAGGTACCCTCTATTATTCTTTAAACTCTTTTTATGTGCTTTTATATGTTTTTATGTGTGATTGTATGTTTTCTGTGTTTTTTTCTTTTATTCACTCATTTTATTCATTTTAAGCTTTCATTTATTTTATTTAATTTTGATGTTTGTTTGGAAGGCATTTAAATGCCAAATTGTAATAGATTAGTTATATTTTCTTACCCAAGAAATGTGTAGGTGAAGCAATAGAGAGATTTTATTTTTTAGTAAAAAATATTATTAGTTAGATAAATGTAACAGATAGGTTTATTATTTTCAAAATTTCCCTTTTAAATTATAGTTAGGGCTCTTAATGTAATAGTTAGGTCTTAGTTTGCTTGCATGCTTGTGTGTTTATGTGCTTGCTTGTTTACTTGCTTTTTTTAGGATTTTATATCTAGATATTATGCCAATGTGTTATGTGCTCTATATACCTTATGTGTTAATTATGTTCTATATACTTTATTTATTTATAATAGGTGCAAGACATCACCACACTAGTCCAACATTAGTTGTGACTTCTTTCTCTGATTTCTCATTAGTCCAATGCTAGTGAGAAATTATAGAAATGAGTTAGTCCAATATTAGATCCTTTAGACTATCGATACGCTAGATTCATACTTTGTGTGACATTGATTGCATTTCATGCATTTTTTTCATTTTAGGTTATTTCCATTTGCATGATATTTTTCTTACCCTTTAAATGTTTGGATCATATCCTTTAGAATTGCATCTCATGTTAGAAAATTAGAAGTAAACTAGTTCATTTACTTAGCTAGATTAGAAGAGTCACCATTTGAATATGGGAAATGGGTGAATATGGCTGTTTAGCCTTAGCACGCTATTGCCTCTCTATAAAAAGGAAAATTGTGTCACGAATCTTAGTCTTGCATACCCGTTACGTTGCATTTCCCTCTTCTAGGTCATGTATATTTATCAATTTGTCATCATTTTCATTTTTTTAGTCTCATCTTTCGTATATTCGTGACCTTTTCAAGAGATCATTCTTGGACTTTATAATTAATGTGATTTGTACTAATTAAATTTTGAATAGACATTTCGTCCGTCTCAATACCCTCTAGATCTAGGTTTGCATCCATAGGGAAGCATTCAAGTGTGATAAATTCTATAGGTTAAAATTAGGAAACTTTTTTCACTAAACCTTGCAACTAGCTTTGATTAGGTTGAAAGAGTGCCTTAGATTTGAGTCGATCAAACTTTACCTTCTCTTTCTTCAACCGTGACTCCCGAACTCTTTTCTCTTATTTTCAAAGATCTGGAGTTGTCTAAAAGGGTTTTTATTTGTTTTTATTTTTTAAAACATTTTTTGGGTGACTTAGGGTTTGTTTGGATAGCTGATTATTTCCCCAAATATATTTGTTTACATCATCATCACAATTTTCAATACACCTTTTATCTTTCCAATTACCTTTTTATCTCACATACATCACATCACAAAAAGTGTTACAGTAAAAATATCTCAAATAACTTACAATCCAAACAAACCATTGGTACCCTAAATTCGATACCAAGTGGCGATTCTACTTTTTTCTAAAAACCCTTTCTAGACTAAATTTTGGGTTCAAACCATCGCACTTTCTATGTTTCATTTTAGACCCTTTTTCTTTATTTTCTCTTATTTTTCTAACACCTTCGTTTTTATTTCAAAAATGGGGCGCGACAGACAAAAAATGGGGTACGACAACTTGAAGACTCCATTGGAGATCTTTAGTGAGTCCAATTAATGAGTTTAATCACTTTTTCCTTTTATAACCCTTCTGCATATTACATTTTTAAGTTTTGGTTGCATTTTTATTCTTCAGGACATTTTGACATTTTACGCACCTTTGTCTCTTGCTTTCTGTGTATGTGATGCATAGTTTATTTTCTTTATATGATTTGCTTGTATCGTGCTTTACGTTTGGAATTGGAGAAAAATTTACGTTAAGAGTCCTTATGTATGCTTAATGGTATCTGTGATGACCCCACCTCCCCCTAGGGCATACTCAAGGGTTTGGCAGACCGCCTGCCCAACTCTCGCCAGGACTCACTCACTTACATTCTTAAAATAGTTTTTCACACCTCTAAATTAATATAAAAGTTCCATTTATCCAAGAATTCCAACTTAATTTACAACCCAAAAGTGAAACATAGGATTTCATTAACAAAGATCCCAAATACATTTCATCTACAAAAGTACAAGTACATGAAAATTATACACACTATTTCATGCTTATTTGCTCCAACCTACACTCCTGTAAGGAAAACAAAACTAAAGGAATGAACTAAAAGTCTAATGAGGTTACCAAACAAGCAGTCAAGTAGGTAAAGCACGAAAATATTATATTTAACACTTCACACACTTTGCACAGTAATAAGCAGTTATTCAAGAAACAAACATTCAAATATTGGAAGGATATGTGCTCACTTGGAGCCACTCAGTCACTGTCCATTTCCCTTATTCCTCCGACATTTGAAAACATTTAAAAGTGAAAACTCCTTCAATGTTCATTTCATTCAGTCATTCATTTCAATCATTACATTGCATTCACTGGCCAGTACTCCACCCCATTTCATGGTTATACTCGAGTATACCTAGCACGTCCCAGGGTCACTAGCTACCTGACCGAGTCCACTTCTGGCTCGAGTCGACTAGCAATGAAGGGCAAAACCCTAGTTCAGCCAAAGAGTTACATTCATCCACAAGTAACATTCAATTATTTGATCATTGAAAATTCATATTCACTTAGGTCGAGTGCGATAAAGTACACATTGTGACGACCCCACCTTCTCCCTAGGGCGTACTCAAGGGTTTGGGGGACCGCCTGCCCAACTCTCGTCAGGACTCACTCACTCACTCAATCAACTCTCAAGATTAATCATTCAAGCCTCCAAAATAACATTTAAGTTCTACAATTCAACAAAAATGTAAACTTATTTACAACCCAAAAGCCAAACATATGATATAACATCAAATGTCAAAATATATCCTATCAACCAAAAGTATAAGTAAAAGAGGGTTATACAGTCTAGTTCACATTTAATTGCTTCAGACCTCCATTCCTGTAAGGAAAACAAAAACTAAAGGAATGAGTTAAAAGCCCAGTGAGATTCCTAAACAAGTAATCAGGTAAAGAGACCATGGAAATATGGCATTTAACAGTTTGAACACTTTGCACAACAATATCCAATCATTCAAGAAATAAACATTCAATCATTGGAAGGATACGTGCTCACTTGGAGCCATTCATTCAAGTCATTCATTTGCCAACCATTTTCCTTATCCTCCAACATTAGAAAACGTTTGCAAGTGAAAACTCCTTCAGTGTTCTTGTCATTCATTCATTGATATCTTTGCATTGAATCCACTGGCCAGTTCTCCACCAGACTTCGTGGTAATACTCGAGTATACCAGAACACTGTCTCAGGGTCACCAGCCGCCTGATTGAGTCCGCTTCTGGCTCGAGTCGACTGGCAATGAAGGGCAAGGGCCAGTTCAGCCAAAATGCTTACATTCATGCACAAGTAACATTCAATCATTGAAACTTCACTTTTGCTTGGGTCGAGTGCGATGAAGTACACACTCGCCCATCAAAAATCCATTTAGCAATCCTTGGAAAGCATTTAACATTCCAACAACATTCACAACATTTCACATAGTCATTTAAAGCATACACATGCAAGGAACACTCACCACGGTACAAGTTCAATTATTCGCTTCGTGTGCACTTTCGACCTCACTTTCATGTCCTAAAATCACATATATAAAATGCCATAAGATCCACTACGCCAAGTCACATTATTCAAAAGAAAATCAAGTTCAAAATGGTTCAACAACTCCAACTAGAAGTTGGAAATGAAAGTAAGAACAGTTTTAGGAAAACATAATTTTTCCAGTTTTGTGCGACACTATTTGAAAAATCATATCTCAAGCTTCTTAAGTCCAAAATTTATAAACTTTATACCATTGGAAATAGATTCAAAGGGTTACAATTTCTCAGAAGATACCTTTGCAAGATTCTGTCCACAAATCAGTCAAATTCCATCATCAAGTTGCTGCTTTTTCCAATAGACAAACAGAATAGGTATAGAAATTCAGTCAAATTTGGAAAATCACAGATATTTTTAGGAATTGAGGAAAATTCTTAAATTTTCATGGTAGAAAGTACTCTGAATCTAGTTTTAAACACAATAAACAGAACTAAATTTGGATTTTTCTACACCAAGATATGACAATTTTCCCAAGACTGCTTAGGGCCTCCTACGGAAAATTTTCAGTAGCACTTCCCCTTAGTTTCCCTAATTTCCAACCATTTTCAAGGCTTCATTTTCACCACAAGACAGCCCTAAATCAAGTTCACAAGGTATAGGATATATAGAGTACTTATTTTAGCCACAAAGCTAGCTACAATCAATATATCATGGCTGAAAATATAATACAAAGCTGGAAATTAGCAACACAAGCTAGAAATTTAACTATCAACTCGAAAATTAAAGGAAACCCTCCATAAACTCCTTCCTTTAAACTCTAAATGTGATAGGTTGTCGAGCCTGTGCAATAATAATTACCTACTCAAGAGAAATACAGATTTTGTATATAGCGGTGAGTAGGGTCGAATCCACAGGGACTGGGGAGAAATTTGTTTCCTTTCGAGTTAAGTCAAACGGGGGTCTTCAGAATTAAATGCTAACTAAATAATTTAACTGCAGAAAAGTAATTAATTAAAAGAAATAATTAGGAGATCTCTAGCCAAGGGTACACTTCAGAAATGGTTCATGCACTGATCATCGACTCATAGATAATTCCAATATTTACTAATAGATTAGTTATAGTTGTCATGCACGCGATAAACAACCAACCTTTCCTTAATTTCTTGATAGTTAAGGTACGACCGTTAACTATTTCTCTAACCCAGAAACAACCCTACGTACGACCGTAGGATTTAATTTCTGGTTTGCATTAAGATTTAGAAAGGCCCAATCCTAACTAACAAACACGCTACGAGGGTTTGTTTAAATTAGATTGTATGTTTCCCTGACATAAACCCAATTACGCCAGTTGCTACTAGGACGAAAATAATCGAACAATTACGGATTCAACTACTCCCAATTACCAAATAGCCTACGTGAATAATTAAATATTGCGCATCTACTCAATCATACACGATGGCTATAACAACAATTAAAAGCAGAAAACACACAAATACCAATGAATGAAGGAAACAGTTAAAATAATTTAGATCTCACAGTTATTGTTGAACCAAGTCTTCAGTTGTCCCCTTGACTAAAAATAGATGATTAGTTCTCCATTAATGGAGAACATGCCATGCGAAAAAGCTATCTGAAGCTTACAAAATTGTTCCTGGCCAAATCGGCCAACCACCCAAAGCAAAACAATTTTTGCTCTTTTTTTTGTCTCCCGTGAAAAGAAGATCACCCGAATTTGTTGCTGGCTCCAGTCTTCATCCCGCGGGATCCGGCTTTTTCTCCCTCAAATCCGTGCAAAGGAAATTAAAAGCAATTCCTCTTTCGGCTCTAGCCTCTCAAAAGAGAGCTAATCTCCCAAATCATAATCCCTATTTTTTCTCCTAATTGTTTGGTAATCTAATTCCAATCCAACTCCTAAAAAGATTCCTATTACAAATCAATTTCCTCCAGCTTTTCTTTTCTTTGAGAATGATCCCCGAAATAAGGAGAGTCCTGGCAGCTAACAAATTAGGAAGTTGACTTGGATTGGGAGACTACCCAATATCAATCCCAACTTTCTGGCCTTGAATGTAGGTCCCGAACGTATCACCATCAAATTAACTGAAAAATTATCACTTTTAATCACGCTTTGCCCCTTTTCCTACAATTGGCATCATTAACCAAATATAAATAGAATCTATCAATTAAAATAATATTTGGCTAAAATCAAGGAAAAAATAATTATTAATTTAGCAACAAATTATGACCTATCAAAATGCACCATATATGAAATATAAGAAACAAAGGATAGGTTTTCTAGCAAGTTTACCTCTTTTCTCCCAAAAAAAATGGTGACTAACCAAGAAATGATCACAAGTTTCTCCCTCCAAGAACTTCCCTCCAAACTTGATTCAAAGATTTGTGGAGTGCAAGATGTTTTCCTCTCTTTTTTTTTTCTTCCTCACTAAGTTGGACAAGAAACTCAAGACTGGAAGTTGTGTTTTACTCACTCTTTTCTTTCTAATTTTCATCCAAGAGGAGGCCCAAAGAAGCAAGAGGAAGATTCTAGTGAAATAACACTTGGTTGGTTTGAAAAAGTTTGACCTTGGTCAAGGCCTTCTATAGATGTTTAACAAATGGCAAAATCACAAGTATTTCCACCAAAATATCTTTCTTTTCCTCAAATATCTCCTAATACCTTTTTTTTTTAACAAAACCCCTTTGCACATAACTCCCTCATTTCCTCACAATTTGTAATGCACAAAAAACTCTAACTTACACCATTCCTTTAGAAAAATCATAACTTGAGTTATAAATGTCAAAAATTCATACAACTTAGCCTGTTAAAAACTAGACTTGAAACACTAATAATCTTTAGAAGACATCTCAAGGAAATTCTGTGAGGACCCGAATTTTTATTTTACTTACTTTTATTTCATTTTACCTGCTCATTTAATTATTTATTCACCTGTTTACTCCAAATAATTTATTTCATTCATTTTAAATCCATTTGTATGTAAAAATGTCTCATTTATATTTCTGAAACGTTCCGTTCGCAAATTTAATTTTTCTGCAGCTCGTTTAGCCAGAAATAGTAAATGCACATTTTTCGAGGCAATATTCGATCCGAGAGTGCAATAATTTTGGAGAATTAAGGATGATCAATAATAGACTAAGAAAAGTTAATTGAGGGATTAGAGGTGAGTGAGTTCAAATTAAGCATTTACTGCATGCACGTCGATAATTTCCCAAAAGTCGTGCCGGTACAAACTTATTGGAGATTTGAGGAATTAATACTAGAATCGTAAGTATGAGTAATAACAATGTTAGAGGAAGTACCTTGAAGGATTAGTGCATAAGTGTACCAAACAAGAGAGAAAGTGGTAGTACGAAACCCAATTCGAGACACTATGAAGTGTTGACTTTCTTGCAAAACTTAGTGGCTACTTTATCTCCAATCTTCCAACACAAGCTAAACCACAAAACTCTCTCTTTCTCCTCTCCATTTTCGGCCAACAACAAGAGAAGAAAAGGGAAGAGAGAAACCTCATCTTCTAGCTTCCATTTCACTTGCAATTCTTCATCCAACTTCCAAACACTTCAGAGATTAGTTTTATCTTGGAGCAAAAGCATCTTGTGGACTTTCTTGGAGAGTTTTCGGGTGAAAAATTCTGGTTTCATCTAGGATTTGAAGAGGTACCTTTCATCACCTTTAATCTTTCCAATTTCATCAAGATTGAAGGTTAATCTTCATGGGTTTACAACCCTAAGCAAGAAAATAGGTTAGAGGACTTGAGAAAACCATTTATCTTGCTTTAATCTCTAGGCTAGCGGTCTTGAGGAGGCTTGTAGGTAGCTGCCTTGAGGATGTGTTTCTTGGTTAATGTTGTTTGTGTGATGAATGAAAGGATTACGGTTAGAAAATGGAGAGAAAGTTGGAAAATTTTGGAGGTTGAGCTGACCGAAAATTCTGTCCATGTTGTGTAGTTTTTATTTCAAAATTTTGATGCTTGGATGGCTGTGAAATTGATGGATATATGTTGCATATTGTGTGTACAAATTTCTTTTCAAAAATCGTTTCATTTGGTTACACAAAACTTGAGCTTTGTTAAGATTCAAATCTGGAAAAATGTATAGCAGGGGTTCTCGGACAGTGTTCTTTGTTCGAACGTAACTCTCTGTACAAAAGTCAAAATTGAGTGCGATTTGTGACATTCAAAACTAGACATTCGTAGCTTTCCAATGGTATAAAAATCTCTTGCTGGTTCATTTTGAGTGAACTGCAGTGAGTCGGCAAAGTTGGCTGTTCTGTTTTGACTGTTTATACGAATGAAACTGGAAGCTGCATCTTGTGGCTTGATTTTGTCCCACTTGTAGAAAGATTTTCAAAATGATGTCTCTGATAAATTGTAGCATTTTGAACCTAGTTTTCAACACTATCAACGATTCTCAATTTGAGTTTGTATAGAGTTAGATATGACTTGATTTCGAAAACGCGACAAAACTGGAAACTGGAAGCTTTTTCCTTTCTTGCTGATCGAGTGGTCAAACCTATTTTGGGAAGTTATATTTCAAAAATTTTAGTGTTATTTAACCATCAAATGCTTATTAAATGTTTCTGGAACCTTGATTTCAAAAATGGAGTGAATTGGGATTGATTTCATTGGACAAAAACCTTTGGAAAGAAAGAAAGAGTGGGTTGGCAGATTTACTTTGAAAATTTCACGAACTTTAGTCTTTTTGTTAACTGTCTTCCCACATGATTTTTTGTGTAAAATTTGATAAAGAGGTAGTGCACATATGAAAGTTTAAGAGTACGAAATTTGGTGTGATTTCAATACCATTTCGATACCCAAATAACGCCCTAAAGATAGCTCTTCAAATATGGAAATTCACTGTTCAAGTAGTGAAAATTAGCCGACTTTGAACTATTATATCTTGATGCTCAAAACTCCAAATTTATTTCCGTTTGTTGTGTTTGGAACTTTGTTTGGAACTCTTATTGTGTTACAAATTTCAAAAGGCTGATTCTATTTTTACGAATTTTGCCGAATTTCCAAACTTTACTGAATTTACAAGCCTGTTTTGCTCTGTCCTGTCTAGAACAGTGATTTTGAGCTAAAATTTGAATGACGTCAAATTGGAGTCTGAGAAAAGTGTCTTCTAGAAAGTTTTAGTGCTTTGAGTCTAATTTCCAACGGTATAAGTTTTCAATTTTTGGACTTAAGAAACTCGAGATATGATTTTTCCAAATAGTGTCACTCTAAACTAGAAATTTTTGGTTTTCAACCAAATTGCTCTTTTAAGAATTTTCCACCCTCCTTTGCAATTGTTGGACTATTTTAAGTGTAGTTTCACGGTTTAATATGAGATCTCTTTGAAATTTAAACTCCATTTCGAATCTTAGTTTCTAAGGGATTAATCTCTTTTTTGTGATCCTTCTTGACTCTATAGCTTCCCTTGTTTATAACACTTCTTTTCATTCTGGAATTATAGACTTCAACCCTATTCTTATGGCCTCAATTTCCATGAGTTGGAAACCAAAAAAAAAAAGGGAGCTATTTGACTAGAGTAATTCTTGGTGAATTTCACTAGTTTCATACTTGAACCTTGAAACCTTAACTTTAATATTTTTCTATGAAAATGAGTAGAGTTTTAAACAAGTTTTAACTCCATTAATTTGGATAATGTGCATGCTCTTTGCTTTTTAAGGTTTAGACATGAGACTTAAAGTTTGAGAAATGAAAACCATTTACCCTTTTTCCTTGATTTTCGTGCTGAAAGTGAAAATGGTACTTTCTCTTGGATATAAGATTACTTACCACGACTTGAATCAAAAGCCACCTTCAAGCTCTCTTGAGCATTATTTTTACAATTTAGCTAGAAAAGCTTCTTTAATTTAGCTCGAACTTGTGACCTTGAGAGTGAGTAGTGAGAAAATGTCTTTCTTTTAACCTTGGTTGAGCACCTAGGTAACTACGGTTGTATATGATTGTATGTGATTGAAATGTTAATTGTACAAGTGTTATACATGATACGCAAACTTGTCGAGGCGAGGGTGTACTTTATCGCCCTCGCCCTCTCTTTCTTTTAATTACGTGATATTTATTACATGAATATATATGATTGGTAATTGTACGTGAATATGTTTAACTCGTGAGCTCTGAGTGGATGTATGTACCACACCAATTCGAGTGGGAAGTACCTCTCATACCGTCTCAGTGCTATAATTGGTTTTCGAAACAATAGCATGTACCACACCAATTCGGGTGGGAGGTACCTCTCATGTCGACTCAGAACCATAAACAATTTTAAGTCGATTGGAGCGATGTCTCATCGACCTAGTTCTCTAAACGATAGTATGTACTATACCAATTCGGGTAGGAGGTACCTCTCATATCGACTCAGAACTATAAACAATTCTAAATCGATTGGAGCAATGTCTCATCGACCACTTATACTTCTGGAGGGGCACCCCAATCCATTGGCCAACCGTGTAACTCGAGCCAGCAAGGGCTTGGTCGAGAAGTTTGGTGAATCATGGGAAACATTATAGCTTGATCTTTTAAGCGCTTGCTTGGCATACTCGAGTAGTATTGCCGCACCGTGCGTGTTTTGTTTTCCTTTGTGAGTTATATGAATATCATGGCTGTCTTCTTGTATAAACTTTAATGTTAGTTGTACTTATTTCTTTGCCTGCTTTTCTTGGCCTCACTGAGTTTTGGCACACCCCATTCCATTTGTTATTCCTTAACAGGAGAGTGACGTGAAGGAAGTTATTGAAAGATACTAGTGAAGGCTAGTCTTTTATATAGTTTGGTATTTTGTAGCTGACCTTTGGAGAATTTTAAGATTTGGAAATCGATGTAGTTGACTTGAGATTTGTATCCTTGGATGTACTCGTGCAATGAAATATTATAGTCGTGTTATTATTTTGGCATATTTAGATGTAGTCATTGGAATCGATCTATTTTTTTATTTAAGGATTGTAGTGAGTCCCGACGAGAGTTGGGTAGGCGGTTCGCCGAACCCTTTGGTTAGTCTTAGGGGGAGGTGGGGTTGTCACAAATTCAGTTCATAAGTTGGTCCAAACTGAGTCGTAAGCTACTACAACATTCTAGTTTTTACTTGCGCATGGCAGAATTTTCAGTCAAATTTGCCCATTTTCTGGTATTTATAGAAATTAAATCAAATTTTGAATTTTATAGCATAGGAACCCCTATAAGTCTATTTTCAAACGCAACAAACGGAACTGAATTCTGACTTTTCTATACGAAGTTATAGCCAATTTCCCAAAGCTGCGCAGGGCCTCTTGCGAAAATTTCTAGATTTTCTAACAACTTGAGAAAATGAAACTTTTCTTAACAAAATTTCACTCCCTTGGCTCAAATTCAACCATTAAAACAACCAAAAATTTAACGCAAGTAAGTTCAAGTAAGAGTTATAAAGACAAGTAAAATTTCGGGGCCTCACACACACTCGCCTATCAAAAATCCATTTAACAATCATTGAAAAGCGTTTAACATTCAACTACACATTCACAACATTTCACAGTCATTGGAAGCGCAAACATCCAAGGAACACTCACCAATCAATTACAACCTTTCACTTCAACCATAGTTCGTCTTCTTGAACTCTCTCGAGTCCTATGATCATATACTATATTAAAAGACTTGCAAAACAAAGCCAAATTACATGAAGAAATTGAAATTTCAAAACTTCTTTTAGAAAATGCATCAATTTACAAGTTTTATACCCATATAACTTATAAAAAATATAATATTTTCTTGTTCAAATCAAGGGGAAAACCTCATGTGCATACTAAATCTATGTTTCAAAAGTCGTTTGGAGAACAACAGCATCAATTATAATCAAACGTTTGAGAAAATTAGAACAAGACTTTCAAAGCACAAAATTGTAAATTGTCCAACTAGAAAATGATTTCAAAAAATCCATTTCCTTTCATTTAAACCTCTTGTCTTGGCTCAAAACTAACACACATGTAAAGAAATAGTTTGTAACAAGTGCTTTGAGTGAAATCATATGCAAAAGGAAAACAAAAATGCCCTAGATTCACACCTCAACCCTCGCTTGTTAATATCAAAGGAAAATCATGTAAATAGAACTTATATAAATAGAGCTCATGGCTTAGTAACCCTATGCAAGATACATGCTCGCTCTTTTTTGTTTTTGGGAAGAAAACGAGTAAAATATTTTAAGTTTAAAAACTTGATATACACAACTAAACATCATGTCTAAAATGGTCATCACGTTCACCATGCAAAATGTATGGATTTTGGCAAAATTTCAGCTCATATACCACCACTAGCGTGGACTCAAGCATCCCTAAGCAAACTAAGTCCAAATCATCCAAAAATCACATTTCCACTTTCACTTTCACTCACTTACACTACAAGAAAAGATACGGGCAGCATTTCCCCTATTTTGCCTTACATTTTCCTCCAGTTTCAAAGCTAACTTTCATAGCCAAACAGCCCCAAACAAGTCCACAAGTTATAAGCTACAAAGGATATTTATTTCAGCCACAAAACTAGCTATATTAGGCACATACCTAACATATATTCAACATATATCTAAGCTGGAAATTTAAACCCTAAGCTGGAATTTAACACCAAGAGCTAGAAATCCTTCAAGTGAAGCCAAAAATACAAGTACAAGCTGAAAAATCTTCATGACAGCCCAAAATTTCATAGCAAGCTGGAAAATAATATTTCAAAGCTAGAAATTCTCAACCAAAGTTGGAAATTTAGAACTAAAGCTAGAAAATCCTATTTTGAACTTAAAATTTCATACTAAAGCTAGAAATCTTCATATCAAAACCCTCAAGTCCATAGTAAAACTAGATATAATCATCTCATGGTTAGAAAATATTAATCAAAGCTGGGAAAGTTTCACCAACTTCACAACCCATGAAATCTTCCATAAAACTTCCATATTCAAGTAATATATCCAGTAAAATGCAAGATTAAAGGGAAAAAGTAGTTCCTTGCCAAGAGTACCTTTAATCCCTAAGGAGAGTAGCAAATTCCAGCTTTCTTTTCCCTAAAATAACTTCACACCAACCTCCTTCCTTCCTTCTTGCAACCTTCTATGGATGGATTTAGGATTTGAGGTTGATTTTCCCACAAAATCTTGCTAGGAATCAACATGAAACTTGAAGAAATTTTCTCTCTTTTCTTGCTTAAGGAAGTCAGCCAAGAGGGAGGAAGAAAGTGAAGGATTTTGTCCAATTTTTCAAGATAACGACCAAGAAAAGTCTTGATCAAAGGATGAGTGGATGACTGACAAGTGTTGGCTTAGGGTTTAAACTTATCCCTTTTGTCTTTCCTTTGTTTCTAATCTCCAAAATATCTAGGGTTTCTCTAATACACTCTTAATAATTCTAATTACAAAATTCCTCTAGCACCACACTTGTTGTCGTCCACCAAATATAACACATACATCTCATTAGTCGGTCAAACTACCATAATACTCTACAAAACTTAACATGTACTGAAATATAAAAAGGGGAATGATAAAGTCTTGGGTCAACCAATGAAATCGCCATGAAATTAAGGCATGTAAATAACCAAGTAAAGTAAAATTAAAAGAAAATATAAATTAATTTTTCAAAAATAGGAAAAAATTTAAAATAATTTTCGGGTTCTCACAGTATCAATCCCTTCCATCAAAGGAATAGTTCATACGTTCATATGTTACTTTATGCCCTTTTTTTATCTTTTTAGTGGTTGTCACCACTTTTTCCTATTAGGATTAGAATTGATCCACTTGGATTTGTGACCATGGCATGATGTGTGCATAGCAGTGTCTAAGGAATCACTCAAACTAGTGACATGGGCCTTGGGATTGATGCCCTTTTGCTCTTGCCTAAAGTCTTGGGAACCTTAAACCTTATTAAATCTAAGATACATTATTGAATCCAACCTCATGCGTCCATTTAGAATAAACCATAAGATAGAGTTTTGTGATCCATTTAAGCTACACTAGACATGAGAGGAGGGATCTTACTGTTATTCTTGCTCTCTTTACATTTTCATACTCTTTGTTGTACCAAAGTGTTTATTTGCTATTTATTTATTTTTTATGCTACTAACATTTTCCTTCTTGCACTCATAAGTCTTAAATAAGAGTCGTGGCATGGTATTCTTTAGAAAGACACTGCTTTTTCATCAAGAATTAAAATTGTGCCTAAGAATGCTTATTTTCCTATTCATAGCCCCATTTTAATCCACTCTAGGGCAAACTTTCTGTCATGAAACATATCTGAAAATAATTCTATGATAATTGAAATGGGTGAACAACTTGAGACTGAAGCTAGGGTGATATCTGTCACTCTAAATGGGTAGAACCGAAGAAAACTATGAAGTACTTGGTTTATAATGAAAAGGATAGGGATCAAGGTTAGCGAAATTTGTTTCTAAAGGATTAACAGCAAATAGAACAACCATCAATCACAAGTGTTGAGAATGGCATCCAATTGCATCTCTCCCTTTAGTTGTGACCACACTACTATTGTTGTATTTGGGTTACCTCCTCCATTTAACTATCCAAATGTTGCAAATGCTACATTCATAGCAGCACCTTCTTCTGTATATATAGCAACACGTCCAGTGTCTAGGCAATATTACACAGCTACCTAAAGGAATTATCGACAACCACCTCCATTTCTAGAGCACACTACATATCCCCTTTCTAGAGGCACAAGTTGTAGACCTCAATATATTACTAACATCAATGTACCACATCAATGTATCGCCAGCTCACCCTTTAGTTGCCCACCAATCTTATACAGAACCTACGGTACCTAAGCCAGAATATTGGTGAGGGTATAACCGTCACATTTACTCAAGTTATCAAGCTTCAACAGTAGGTCATAGCATGGAAAAAGAAAAAGCTCATCTAGAAGCAAAGATGCATGGTTTGGAGGATATGAAAGAGGTGATAGGAGAACTGGATGAATATGACAATATGCAATATGAAGATTTGTGCCTTTTTTAAATGTGGTTCTGCATCAAACTTCAAGGTACCTAATTTTCATAAGTTTGATGGGAGTGGCAACCGCTATAGCCATTTAAAAATGTATTATGAGATTCTGGGACAAATTATTAGTGATGATCACTTTTGAATATGCCTATTTCAATGCAGTTTGAATGGGGAAGCCCTTAAATGGTTTAATGAGGAGGGTGTGTCTAGATAGAAAATATGGAATGATTTTACTAGAGCATTTTGTGGTGCTTTAGGCACAAGAAAGCACTAGTATCAGGCAAAAGTAGTTTGGAGAGGATTAGAAATAAATCCAATGAAAGTTGTAAGGAATTCATAGAAAGGTGGCAAGAAGAAACTAGTAGGGGGTAAACCTTTGTTGGATGATTTAGAAATCTCACCATGCTTTATTAAGGCACAAGATGATGTTTGCTACTCTCAAATGCTTACTTTAATTGGAAAACCTTTCGCCCAACTTAGAACTATTGGAGAACTCATAGAAGATGGGCCAAAAAATGGTGATGTTGTTGATGTGACTACTTTGAAAGTTGTGTCTAATTATTTGGGAACAAGTAGTGGTTCTAAGAAGTTTGGAAAAAGAAAGGAGAAGAAATGATTGTCGTGACAACAAGAAGCCATAGGAAAAAATACCAACACCATTGACCATTTCTTCGACCAACCTATCAAACTTCCCCATATTTCTACCTGCATAACTAGCATCCTTCATATCAAAATTACTTTTAACAATATTTGATCCAACAACCTCCTATTTTCTATCCATCACCACAACCAAATGCTTCCCAATATACCGAAACCACCCAAACCTGAGCCCCTAAACTTTTATATAGCCCAAAAGATTGACCATTCATGTGTTCACCTCATTTCCAAAGCCAATTGGGGAGATATATGCTCAATTATTAAAGCGCTACTACAAATATACCTTTTACGAGTTAAAAGCATCAATGAAACTCCATGTAACGATGTTTTGCTATAATGACACTCTAACAGAAGTGTCATCCATTCTAACACCACTATAGATATTGTGATAGGTCTATATGTCCAAATTTATAGTTCTTCTAGCACTTGAAAACATCATTAATAGGGATATTATGACACTTTCAATTGACAAGAAACTGGTGGACATAGTTGAGGTATAAATCTAAAGTGATACTTGTAAATGTCATGTTTTGAAACTGTCTTGACACTTCTGCAATGTATGTACAATAAGATATATGATATATTTCCAATAGAAATAGAATGAAATGTTAAGAAATTTTGCAATGACAGTAGATTATGTTATTATGACACTTCTTAACATGAAATCCTATGAATATTATAACAGTTGTATTGGGCAATAAAAAATGAAGTCGTGATGCTTTTAAGTGTACAACATTTTAGTCTTGCTATACACCAGGTTTTATAGCCATATTTCACCATGCACATTTCATCTTGAAACCACATTTCATCTTGCACATTCTAGATTCTAATTTTTAGAATGACAAAGTACCTAGCATCATAATATAAACAAACCATTACATGCTAATTAAGAACATGGCAAACTACAAGTGCATCATCCAAAAGTACATCATGTCTTAATAGTAACTGGTCCAATACAATCATCCAACTAGTCCAAAAGTATATTATCCAAACAACCCAAATTAAAAATATGTCAAAGCATTACATGCGAATAAAGTGATTCTCTAGAAATCATGAAAATTGCAATAGTAGACAATGACCATAAAAGGAAGTAGTACTTTGGCAAGAATTTCACTCAAAATGCATTGACAAAGTCTTTATTTATATCAGCCATTTTCCCAAGAATCTTTTAGTTTTCTTCAAGAATCATCTATAAGTATCATAAACCAAGCAATACTAATTAAAAATACATGCAACTCCAATGGTAATATTTTTAATCTTGGAAAATATATTAAAACTAAGTTAGACAAATAATAAAGTTAGAATAAAAAGAATACTAGGTTTATTGGCCAAGCAATAGACACTCCAATTGTATCGCCAATCTTTTTGAAATTATGGTATGGCTTTATCAACTTCTAATTACTCTC
This sequence comes from Coffea arabica, assembly GCF_036785885.1. Taxonomy (NCBI): domain Eukaryota; kingdom Viridiplantae; phylum Streptophyta; class Magnoliopsida; order Gentianales; family Rubiaceae; genus Coffea; species Coffea arabica. The sequence continues at coordinate 15,626,298 of NC_092318.1, read as the reverse complement.
CATAAGAACGTTCACATGGACTTCATACCAATGTAATCCTAAAGGTGCCTCACCAACTTCAGCAGTTGAACCCAAATTTCGAATCACTTCTGTAGCCACAATCTTGTTTGAATCCAGCATGCTCCTTATTGTAACTAATAAGTGTTTATTTTGGATGATGTTTTAGTGTGTTTATTTATTTAGTTTTTGAATGTTTTTAGGGGTTTTATAGATGAAATTTGCTTTTTTAAGCTACGATTTTCATAAGTTCCATTTTATGACCAAAACTTGCCTTTGAACAATTTAATGTGCAAAACTTGTTAGATTTATAGGTTTTAGTGATTATTGATCAATTTGGATGAAGAAGAATTCAAGTGATATATATGATGTGATTTAAAGATGAATTGGAAAGGATTAAATGAACAAGAGCAATTGTTAAAGCAAGAAATGTGACCTAGTTACACTAGTGATGTTCCGTTACATCTTATGTTTCTAGTTGGAGTAGAAAAAGACAAACAAAATGCAAACAAGTAGTTACAAGAGGTGTTACACGACCTATCCCACATAACCTTATTTCAGCAGTGCATGTTGCACAACCATTTGCTTAGTTTTCCCACAACTCTTCCAACTTATTTCTGGCAAGAATTTTGGCTGCAATTGTAAAGAACAGCATGGAGACTTGTAGAAGCATATTTTGCGAATCTTAAAATGCATTTCATGTCAACTTTATCAACCCATTTAGAACTTGAATTCATCTATAAATAGGGAGATTGAAGACAAATTTTCATAACTTTGAAAGGGTAAGAACTACCAAAAAAATGTACCTTTTAGTTATTCTTCTTAGTTCATTAGCTTAGTGTAGGTTATTGTAGTTTATCTATCTTATAGATCCTATAGTTTTCCATGATTATTTGAGTTATTTATTGAGGAAGTTATTTAACATTTTGGCTATTTAAATCATGATTACCTGATCACCAATTATCATTATCTAAAGGTGTTGTATCATCAATGAAGGTTGTGATTTAATACTAGTACACGAAAGTGTTGAATCTAAGAGAGTATTCTCATGAAAGTTGGAAAACACCTTTATAGTTTTAACCTTGTAATTTCAAAAATTTAATGAATCTATAACTAATTTCTTCATCATGAAATATAGGTGAGATATAGTTATAGGTATGGTTGGTGCACTAGCAAAAGCCAATATCTCGTACATTAGGAAATTAGACATAACTTAGCCAAGATAATAAGCTAAATTAACTGGTAATTTTCACTTGCAAGAGTAGTAAGGAAGTTTATGACCCTATGCACATCTTTGTTATCATTTCATTACTTTTGTTGCATGAGGAGTTCAAATACCACTGATAATTACTTTCTTATGGAATTGATACCTAATATCTCTATACTCAAAACTGATTTGTATACTTGCAAAAAATGGGGTGTTTAGGTTTTTAAAATTTGGTGTGAAGTGAAAAACACATCACGGTTTTGGCACTGTTGGCGGGAAAGATTTGGTTTAATATTGGTGCTAAGAACAACCTTATTAGTTTAGATATTTTTACTTGCTTTTCATGTGTTCGTGATGTCTAGTGTCTTATTTTTTGTCTAGTTTCTTATTTTGTTTGTATCTTATAAGCTACTCTTCTTGACTAATCTTAATTTCGATTGTTTGTAGGCACTTTTACATTTTAAGAAGGATAGTTACAAAGGAGGATTAAAGTTTAAGAGAAGGAAACTCAACATTGGACCTCGACTACTTTTAATGCTTCTAAAATAGAAGACCCACAAATATGGATGGTTTTAGTGCATTAAATGCTCAAATGAACATGTTGACATCTATGCATGAAAAAAAAGGAATGTTAATGCTTTTAATTATAATCATGTGATTTGTGACTTATATAGATGTTGTATGGTATTTATAAATGTATGCAAACATAAAATGAGGATTATTATGGTGAATTTGGACGTTGTAATTCTAATTTCGGTCAATGCAACCCTAACTGGGATAATTCTTATGACTATGGTTGGAACAATCAAGATGCTTATAGTGATTCTTCATATTTTTATGATGACCAATTTGAATATGTCCAACATGAATCTAAGCCATCTTGAGAGTTAGCTATTGAAAAACTAACTAATGAGACTTCTAACCGTTTCGAGCAATATAATGATAAAATCGATATAGTTGATGCTATAATGGATGAATTCACCTTGTCTTATGTTAAAGTAAAAGAGCCTTTGAATTTTACATGTGAAGCTATTTCATCCAAGGATAGTGAATTCAATCTTAACGTGAATGGTTGGAATGTCACTTGTGAAAATGGAATGCATTTTAATGATAATGAAGCATCTAATGTCTATTTCACATGATATTGCCTTTGGAATGGATTCCATTTGCCTCAAGAGAAAATCATGAATGATTCATATTTAACCACTCTTGAGAAGTGTGTTGTATGTGTAGGTTCAAAGTCATAATCATCCAAGAAAGTCATGCAGAAATTCCTTTGGTAAGTTCACAAGTGATACAATTGTGAGCTGATATATGTGAAGCATTTGAGATTAGTGAGCCAATTCCATCTCCCATATAATTTGAAAATAAGGCTCATAAGGTGGAGCCACTATTTGTTGATCCATCACATTCAAAATTGGTGGATTACTCATTAATAAAGCCACCTTAACAAGGACACAAGAATAGTCAAGCTTATGACTATAAAGAAATGCTTATTAGGAGGCAACCCAATATTTAGTTTTAACTTATCTCATTTTAGTGTGTTTTCATATTTGTTCCATGTTTTAAAGTATGTTTGTTATTTATGTTTTATAGGGTTCAAGAATGTAAGAAGCAAAGACAACCCAAAAGGAGGATGAATGAAGTTTACACAAACCAAGCAAATAAAACAAGTTTTCACCCAATTAACACACTCTAACTAATTGCACAAATTCACAATTATGAAACAAATATAGAGTTATAAAGATTGCACAATTAAGTAACAAAAATGAAAAGAAAGAGATAGAAATCGAAACCAAAACTTCCAAGTTTCTTCCAAACTTGATGCCAACTCCAATCCAATAGCCTCTCCAATTGATGGTATTTCAAACCACCTTGTACATAAGAAGAAGAGCAAATTGTGTCGAATGTCACCAAACTATACACTTGTGCTAGTCTAGGTCACTAAACTACTTTTTTAGCTGCAAATGTCACTAAACTAATCAAATTGCATGTTTTGTGTCATTTTGTGTAATTTGAGTGTCAAGACAGATGGAATAAACATCACATGACTTGTAGGCGGATTTTTTTTGGGGCAAACTTGTGACGCCCCGAAAAAAAAGAGTGTGAGAACCCGTAAAAACCCTAATATTTTCCTAGGGTTTTAGTTCCTTTAATTGCATAATTTTTGCATTTCTGGCTTAGAAATATTATCTGGGTGGATTTTATGAGCAGCTAAAGTTTTTAGATGATTTTTCTAGCATTAGTGAGTTTTTAAAAAATTAAGAATATATATTGGACGTGGGACCCACTAGTGCAAAAAGTACGGCAAAATTCGGCCAATAAGGTTAAGTTTCGGATACTGGTGGAAATTTATCGGGTGTTAAGAGATAAGTAGTGTGTGTGAAGTGATTGATGTGAGAGAGAAAAGAAAGATAGGAATGCATTTAATGAGTGTGACAAGTGTCACATTCTCATTGGTTGGACTTTAAGAATTACTATTCACATTTTTGACTTTTTTGACCAAAGGAATAAATATCAAAAATTGCACAAAATTCACCATTTTTCTTCTCCTTGTGGCCGGTTCTCTTTGAGCAAAGAAGAAAGGAAATTCTTCAACTTCCAAGCTTCCATATGCTTCAATCTTCTACAAACAAAAGCCTAGATTAGATTCTACTCCATAAAAACCTTTCTTCTAGTGCTAGTAAGTGTTGTAGTGAAGTTTGTTTGAAGGTCTAAGGTGGCCAACATCTCTCTCTCTCTTGTTTCTTGGTAAGTGAAGCTTAAACTTCCACCTACACCTATTGATGCTTAAGATATGATTAGTAGTGATTAGAGTGCTGAAATTTCTGGTTTTATCTTGGTTGGAATTGATTTGGTGAAGTTTTCCATTTTATGATGATTTTTCTGGTTTAATTGGATTATGATGGTGTGGTTGTTTGTGATGATTGGCAATGGACTATAATGGCTCTAGTGGATGTGAAATGTGGTTAAATGCAATCAATTTTGGATTTGGTGTGAAATTGAAAAGTTAGGGTTCTTAATTCCCCAATTCTGTCCGGTTTTTGATCATAGGGTTAGAGGCCGAATTTGACTTTGCTCAAAACATGAAAGTTGTAGGTCTTGATGTGATGGAGATGCCTGTAAAATTTCAGGGCATTTGGATTAGTGTGGAGTGAGTTATGATGAAATTACTGTAGCTGTTCTGCTTTGGACAGAATGCGAAAACTGCGTTAGTAATTGGCCATTTTGACTGGTTTTGGTTTGGATTTTCGAGTTGGTGTCTTCTGATGAAATGTAGCTAGATGTCTTAGCTAACATATGCCTTTGGAATTTTGGCATTTGGACTTGTATGGACTGAGATATACCGATTACAGTTTTCTGTGTTTTGCAAACCTGTTTTGGTGATTCTGGTTTAGTGTTTGGCATTTTTGACCTAGTTGGGCTAGGAACTGGACTGAGTGACCTTATACATTGTTGTAGCCCTGTTTCATAGCTTCGAAACGGTGGGTCTTACACCCCCAACCGATAATTGTAGTGAGAGTTGTGCCATTACCGCATTATGATGTCAAAACTGTTTTTCTGGTTTTGAGCTTAACCTTCATTTCCGGACTTTTCCATAGCTTGACTTGTCTTTGTACTACTTGGAGCTTGCTGAATGGATATTAGATGAACTTATTTGTGTGACTTTGGGACTGGCTGGAGTAATAATGAAGCCTTAATGGCTGGAAAAGTAAGAAATGTAGGGGAAGTGCTGTCCGAACTTTGAAGGGACTTGTTTGCATTGGGTTTGTGATCTAAGGCTTGGAGTTGAGCAAGGCAATGATACATGATGGATGGTTTCTGAGCCGTGGAGGTGAGTGACCCTAAACTATTTCCAAAGTACTTGTGAAATGTTTCTTGCATTATGTACTCGATTGCATCTCATGCGTGCTTGCATGTGAATTCATGACATGATTTGGCTTCAATGAGTTCTGGGAAAGTCTTGTGCTGGACACCAACGTCTCCACCATTTTCGTGAGTTCGTGACATGATGGAGCAAATGGCTCCGGAGCTCAAAAAGGGGCTCCCTCTTAATGTTAATGCTAATGTTAAATGATTTAATTGAGCGTTGGGTGTTCAAGTGCTATGATTTCACTGGCTCATGAGAGCACTAAACGGACATTTGATCTCTGAATCATGACATCATCGAAATCATCGAAATGCAACATTGTGAAATATATTTGGTTAATGATTTTCCTGATTACTCGCTGAGCTTCTAGCTCACCCCAAAACTATTTTATTCCCCTCCACAGGGCTCAAGGCGAAGGAAGGACTTGTTGTGCTTATTCACGTGACAGGATGGCTTAGTTGGAATTGTTATATTCTGTACAGTTTAGATTTGGAATCATTTTATGTATAGTTGGGAATTGTTTTCCGCTGCATTTGTGACATGTAATTATTGGAGACTTGGATGTATATTTGTGGACCATGTGATGTATATTTGAGGTTTATTCTTGTAATTTATTTGAGGATTGTAGTGAACGACTGAGTCCCGGCGAGAGCTGGGCAGGCGGCCCGCCGAACCCTCTGGTTCGCCTTAGGGGGAGGTGGGGCCGTGACAAAACTCATCTAAAAAATTTTTGCTTGAAGTTTTTCTCCTCGTTACTCACAGATCTCTCTCCCTCTCCCCAAAACCCACAAATAGCTAAAAAATTATAGCTTCAAAATAGTCTTGAATTTGCATGGTTTCAACTCTGAAGTAAAGATTTATCATTTTAGATATATTTGTGATTGGGGAGGAAGAGAGCTCAAGTCATCGATGAAATTTTAGTGATTGTAAAAATATCCTCTTCCTTTTCTTAAAAAATTACAGATGTCCAATCATTGGTGAAATTTTCCAAAGCTTTACCCAAAACAAAGATAACAAATAGCAAAGATTGTGATGGAGCCCTAGCAATTAATCCTCCTCCCCTCCTCGTGAATAAAGAACTGAAACCAATTGTCGACAACGAAGATTTAGCCACAAATAGTTAGGAGAGACTCTATGCACAAGTTACTACATCACCATAGTTTTGATTTAGATTGTTGAAACTCGAATGCCTAATTTGAAGTTTAGGGTAGAAGAGAAAATTCGAGAAGGTTTAAGTTAAGCCCTATTCATGTGGAGTGAGTAGGAGACAAAAAGAAAGGAAAACAATTGCAGAGATTTGATTTTTTTTATTTGACTAATTTTTTATTCATTACAATTTCGAGAAAGCAAGAAACAAGTTTGAACAAAATTTTTCATTTTATGTAATGCTCAAAACTTGTTTATAAAAATGAAAAAGAGAAACTTGAAAAAATCCTCTTCATTTTCTTTGAAGGCAAAAAGATCATGTCAATTCAAAAGACAACGATTACAAATCTCGACCATTTGCTAGCTGGTGGTATGGGAGACAACAAGGAGAAACCCATATTAGATTTGGGCACAAATTCACAAGGGCCATAGAGTGGAAAAGGAGAATAGAGCCTGATTGTTATCTTTATAATGTTTAGAGGGCAAAGACAAACAACAACCAAAAAGCTAAATCGATGATTTTGCCCCTCAAAAACCAAGTTTGCACGTCACATGATGTCCATACCATTTGTGTTGACGGTCAAATTACATGGAATGACACAAAACATGCAATTTGGTTAGTTCAGTGACATTTTCGGCTAAGAATATAGTTTAGTGATCTAGACTAGTACAAGGGTACAATTTAGTGACATTTGGTGCCATTTTCTCTAATAAGAATCTCTCTTTGCTCACCCTAAACACTCTACAGTTGACTCAAAATGTGTTACAACCCTCCTAGTTAACCCTTACTATGGTACAATTGATTGGCAACTAACCAACCAACCAAGAGCTATTATACAAGTGAGACTCACATTCACAAGGTTTTAGTTCTCTTCTAGAGAAATCTCACAAACTTAACTTTCCCCACACCTATACAATAATCAAACTATTTCTACCCAAATATCTCTCTTAAAAGGTTGTATTTTGTGTAGGCAAAAGTCTTTCTTCTTGTCATGTTTGGAAGTATTCATAGGTGGTGAAATTTGGTGTAGAAATAGCTCCAATGGTCAAGTATAAACGCTAAAAAGACTAGCCATTAGGCCTGTTAAATGTTCGATCCTTGATTCTGAGAGAACCCGAAAATTTTCTTATTTTTTAGTCATTATTTTATTTCCTTGCATACATTTTCTATATTGTCCTTTAGTATATTCATTTTATAGATATGTTTATAAGGCAGTCAAGCTTTTAAATCATTTTCTAAAATAAGTTAGTTTATGTGACATTAGTAGTGTATATTGGTTGTGGGACCCGCTTGTGCGTTAAGTGAGATAAATTTTTTTTTTTTAATGAGGGGAAGTTTTGCATAAAGGGTTATTAGTGTATAAGGTGTTAAGGGATAATTAGGGATTAGCTAGGTAGATTAGTGTTGGAAGACAAGGAAATGAGAGAAAACTCTAGAAGAAGCTAAGTGTCATGACACTATTTGAAATTGGACTTCGACCAAGGTTTAATAACTTTCCTAAAAAATCAGATTTTTGACCAAAACTCTCTTCATTTTCTGGTCTTGCTGGCTGAAATTTTGAGGGAGAGAAAGGGAGAGAAACCTTCAACTCCAACTTCAATTTGTGCTTGAATCTTGAGTTCCAACCAAAGTTTGTGCAAATTACTCCATAAAACTTGCTTGTTAAGGAGATTTAAAGGCTTTTGTGGAGTGATTTTGAGGGAAAAGTGCTAAGCAACCATCTTTCTTGAGGTTACAAGGTACCTTGGCAAGAAACTTCCTTTTCTTTCACGTATGTGTAAATTAGTAGCTTAAGATTGTTGTTTTGGTGACTTTGTGAGAAAATTTCATGAGTTGAAGTGATGTTATGGAAAGTTTCAGTTTTTATCATGAATTTTCTATCCATATATGAAGTTTAAAGGTTGGCCATGATTTCCTAGTTTTGACATGTGAAATAGCTAGTGTTTATATGTTAGTTTACTTTGCCTAAAGAAATTTCCAGCTTGTATGCCTAAATTCCAGCTTAGGGTTTCAATTTTGAGCTTTATGGTAGTTGGTGTTTGAGTTATACATGTGTTATATTTGGATGGTTGTGGCCTTAGATAAGTGTATAGATGGCCTATGACCTGTGAGTGTGATTAAGGTTGAATTGAGAGGAAATTGGATGTTGAGTTTTGGATGGAAAAGTAAAGAAAAACAAGGGAGGTGCTGTTGAAATTTTCCTGCAGGAACCCTTGAGCAGTCTTGGGAAATCTGCTATATCTTGTTGTAGAAAAGTCAAAATTGAGTTTTGGTTGTTGCATTTGAAACTAGATTCAGATTAATTTGTACAGTCCAAATTTCATGATTTTTCTTAATTTCTATGAATATCTGTGATTTTTCAAAGTTGACCGAAATTGCATACGTGTTCTGTCTTTTACTAGATGAAGCAGCAACTTGAGGCTCGAATTTGACTAACTTGTGGACTGAATCTTACAAATGTGTCTTCTGGGAAATTGTAACTATTTGTGTCTATTTTCCAACGGTATAAAGTTTATCAATTTTGGACTTAAGAATCTTGAAATATGATTTTTCAAATCGTGGTGCGCAAAACTGGAAAATCCTGTTTTCCTAGAATTGTTCTTACTTTCATTTCCCACCTTAAGTTTGGAGTTGGGAAATCTTGTAGGTATAGTTTTTGTTAGAAGCGAAGGGTTTTAGGGTCGTTCATGTCTTTAGGACCGACTGTTACCGTTTCACTCCAAAGTCACATTTTGTATCGTTGCATTTGTGGTTCACTTGATTAGGCATACGACTCGTAGTCGAGCCTTAATTATGTATTCCGTTCACTAGGTTTTGGGATGTGGAACCATAATTGTTTTCCTTGGTTGTTCTTAGGAAGTGTCGGTGATTAACGATGTACTTTGGGAGGAAACTTTTGAAGTTATCCTTACTTTTACTGGGGAGTACTCCCCTGATTTGTTGCGTAACTGGTTTATCCGTACTTGCCATTTTGTGACTTGATTAACTGTGACTTCTGTATATTCTGTATGAGACGAGGGTGTACTTTATCACACTCTTTTGTCTTGCTTGTTTACTAGTTCCTGTATCAATTTGAACCTGTTACCTGTACCTGTTATGATGTCGTTTGGAGGCTTGCATCCAATGACCTTCCTGTGGAGTCTGAGCTCAACCTCCTGGTTAGTCAATTGAATCGAGCCAGCAAGGGGCTTGGTCGAGGAAAATTAACAAGCCATGAGGGCCTGCTTCTTTGAAATCTTTGAGTATTGGAGACTCTAGATTCCTGGTATATTCAAGTATTACCATCCCTATTCCTGTTGAGGCGTTCGAGCTCGACAAGGGATATGTTTGGTGGACGGAATTTGGTATAAAGAGGGGTCTACAGTCATGGTGGTTTCTTTAAATGTTGACGGAGAGTCAACGAGTTTGGATCAAGTACTGCAACGGGAATTTGGCTCTTGAGAGCCACCTGTATCCTTTCTATTTGAGGTGTTTGTTCATTTCATTATTTGGTGTGTATATCTGATTGTGAAGTTCCATGATTCTTGACTGCTTGTACCTGTGGTACCTCATTGAGCTTCTAGCTCACCCCCTTCCCGTTATTTTTGTTTTTCTTATAGGGTTCAAACGTGGAAAACCATGATTTTTGAAGAAAAAAAAAGTTGAGTTGGTTATAGTTATGCTTTTGATTAAGCTCCTCTGTAATAGTAAACCCTAATTTGTACTGGATACATTAGGGATATCCGAGCTTGTATAACTAGTTGAACTGTTGAAGTTTCCAATGTATGTATATAAGTGTTTAAACATGTCTCTTCTGTGTATTTGGTTGAAATGGTACATTTTTATGGTTCTGGTGAACTTTCTTGTATTCGTTGGGGAAATCGAGCGAGTGCGAAACTTGAACGAGGAAGGAAAAAAATTTGGCCGGATTGTGATGTGGCCGCAGTCCTTTGCATTTTTCGTTGGAGCGTTTAATTGAAGTTCTATTGCCTCGTTTCGTTTAGCAAACTCAGTTTACGACGGTTCGTTTTCTCAAAGTTCTTTGGTCCGTTTTGTAGGGTTTATGAATGATTTGACCCCATAGTCCTGGCGAGAGTTGGGCAGGCGGTCCACCGAATCCTTTGGTTCGCCTTAGGGGAAGGTGGGGTTGTCACAGATTCATCATCCAATAGCCTTGCATTCGAATTCCATCTTCTTTTGTGTCAAACGATTGATAGGAGAGATAACTATCGGATCAAAGAGTCCTGTATGTACTCGCTGATTGTTGGACATCTGATACTATGCTGAGTGTTTGATCTTTGAGTCCAATAGGTAATATTGTTTTTTAATCCTTCTTGATTTGTTCTCCTGCTTTTTTCATTTTGCAAGATAGTTGTCCCTAATCAATTTTCATGTAAAAATATTAGTCCAAATCATTATTTTGTTGCATTATCATAAAAATCAAGGATTAATCAATCTAAGTTTTCAATTTCCCTCTTTTTAATGATGACAAACAAAATGATGATTTTTTTGATAAAATAAGCTCTCCCTTAGTACAAGCCATCATTCAAAAAAATAACATTCAATTTTCTCCCCCTTTTGACATGATAAAAAACAAATAAGTATAAAGGGACATTGTACATAGAGAAGGAATTGCAAGAAACTCCCCCTAAGATCAAGGCCATCATTCTCACCAAATATCTTTTCTTTAAAATAGCAATGTAACTTAAATAAGTACAAGGAGATGAATCATATTCAAAGAGTTATTTCCCATCAAAAGCATATTAACAAGTACACAAGGGAATCATGTAAGAGATTATTTTCAAAGCAATTTTTTCTTATTCTTACAATAGCTCCTCAAGTCATGAGCATATTTGAGAAAAAATTTGGAGAATGTTCTATTCAAAGCAACTAGCACAAAATAAAAGGATGTTCTATTCAAAGAAAAGTGCAAATTAACATATATGATATAGCTTAACTTATAAACATCACCAATTTGCAACACTTAACCTTTGATGTAAATATCGTAATTCAACCTTTGGGAATGTACTTCATTGTAGATATAGAAAGGTTGTTACCTCTATAATCTTCCATATTCACCTTTCATTCTTTCACCCTTTTTTCAAAGTTTCAAGTTCCTTGTTCGTTTGACTCCATGTGACATTTTATATCATCTTTCAAACTCCACTTGGATCAATTTTTTCTTGGATATCTACACAACAGAGCTCACTTTTGATACTCATTTATACTTGGGTCCATGGGGGTAGTTGTATCTTTCAATACTTAAATAGCTTTCATTCCCAAATTCACATTTCATGCCACATGATGCTCTCTTTTTATATGGTCATGTTGGCAACAATAATCACAAAAAAATGAGAATATTTCTCATATGAGAGGAACTAATAAAGTATAATCCATCTTTTTTATGGGTAGTAAAATTTTTTTTAACCAAAGTGTTTCTAATTTTTTTTCTATTTTAAACACCTTATTTCTCTTTTTTAAGAAAATCACTAAGATCATTCATTTTTTTCTCAACAAGGTTTGTTCTTCTTCAATCTTTCATAAAACTTTATAGTCTCATTTAATTTATTTTTCAAATCATCCTTTTTGCATACAATATCAACTCCATTTTTCTCGAAATCATCATTTTCTTTTATTAATATCTTATTTTCTTGAACGGGTTTGGAGTTTTCACTCAATAAAGAATTTATTTTGTTTCTCAATTCCTTAATTTTAGCATACAATTCTTTCAAACTATCATGCAATTTAATCATGAATCCTTCAACATTATTGTCATCATCACTATCATCATTTTTATTATTAGAGGAAAAGTTAGAAAATACCTCACCATCGCCCATAATCATAAATGTCATTTGAGCCCTTCCATATTCTTCTTCAATTTCACCATTCGAATTGCAATCATTCCATGTGATTTGGAAGTTGTTGAAGTTTTGTTTTCTTTCTCCCCTTGCTTTGGTGGAATTTGAGAATTTGTTGTTGTTTGGTCCACCTCTTCTAAGTTCTCTTTTATTGTTGAAAAGTTTCTTTTGATGGTTTTGGTCATAAGAGTTACATCACCTTCATCAATTTTCATAGTTTCACCATCAAGTAGGAGTAGATCCTCATCTTCTTGAGAAGTCTTTAGTGCAATACCTCTCTTGACGGTAATTTCTTCTCATCTTGCACTTTTGATTTTATTTTTAACTCATAAGAGGTCAGTGAGTGACAAGAGAATCAATAGACATAGAATTTAAACTTTTTGCTGCCTCTATGGCTACAACCTTTGTTTCTCATTTCTTAGGCAAAGCATTCAAGATTTTTCTATTTTTTCACCCAAAGAATATTCTTTACCAAGCAATTCAAGATCTTTAATAGTATCACTAAATCTATAATATATCTTATCAACATTTTCATGAGGTTTGATTTTGAAAGATTCATATCCAGCAACAAGTAAAGATAGCTTTTGTTCTTTAATATCTTGACTACATTCATATATTTCACATCATTTATCTCAAATTTCTTTAACTGATTTACAACTTTTAATCCTACTGGATTCACAAGCATCTAAAACATTATATAATACATTCATGGCCTTATAATTTATCCTTTTCATCTAATTGTTGCCTAATTTTTAATCTACTCAAATTTGTTATGCCATCAATTATTGTAGCTTCATAAGGACCATCAACAACAATATACAAAAAGTCAATGTTAATAGATTGTAAGAAATTTTCTATTCTTTGTTTTCAACTACTAAAATGTGAGCCACTAAACATAGATGGTCTAATAATAGACTCACCCTCTAAAAATATTGGTTACCATATTTACTTCTAAGCCAATTGAGTTTAATTTCTAGAAGACCAATCTCTGATACCAATTGTAAGACCCCCAAGACAACTTAAAAGGGGGTGAATTAGGTTGATCACAAAAACCAAGCAAATAAATAGGTTTTCAGCCAAGAACAACACTCCAACTAATTGCGAAAATTCGCAATTATAAAACAAATGTAGAGCAATAAAAATTACACAATTAAGCAACAAAAATGGAAAGAAAGAGATAGAAATCCAAATCAAAACTTTCAAGTTTCTTCCAAACTTGAAATCAACTTCAATCTAATAACCTCTTCAATTGATTGTATTACAAACTACCTTGTCCATAAGAACGATCACTCTTTGCTTACCCTAAACACTCTTTAGTTGAGGCAAAGAGTTTTACAACTCTCTTAGTTAATGCTCAATATACTACAATTAATTACCAACTATCCAACCAACCAAGAGCTATAATACAAAGTAAGGCTCACATTCACAACGTTTTAGTTCTCCTTTTGAGAAACCTCACAAACCTAACTTTCCCCACACCTATACAACAATCAAAATATTTCTACCTAAATATCACTCTTGAAAGGTTGTACTTTGTATAGGCAAAAGTCTCTCTTTTTCTCGTACTTAGGGGTATTTATAGGTGGTAAAATTTGATGTAGAAATAAGCTCCAACGGTCAAGTATTAAATACTAAAAAACCTAGTTGTTAGGCCCATCGGATGTTCAATACTTGATTCATCGTCCGATAGCCTTGTGTTTGACAGAACAGTATATTCAAGTTCCATCTTCTTTTGTGTCAAACAACTGATAGGAGAAATGATCTTCTGATCAAAGTGTCTAGTATGTACCGTTGATTGTCGAACGTCTGATACTGTGCTAAGCATTTGATCTTTGCATTCGACAAGCACTATTGCTTTTTAATCCTTCTTGATTTGCTTTTCTCCTTTCTCCATTTTCCAAAATACCTGTCCCTAATCATTTCTCATATAAAAATATTAGTTCAAATCATCATTTGTTTATGTTAGGATCAAAACCAAGGATTAATCAACCTAAGTCTTCAACGAAGTAGAGTAAAAGTCACTTTTTGATGTCAATGAGGGAAAGGAAGAGTAAAGAACTCAAGTCTCAACCTCTCATTTGCATTTTAGTTGTTTTTTATTTGTTATCAAGGGGTAGAATACATGTTTAGGTCATTATAAACTTGCACAAAATGTTAAACTAGGTTAAAATGTGATCTAGAAAGCATTTTTGCAAAATGGGGTCAAGTATGTATTTTTTGAAAAAGTGAAAATATTTTTGCACAAAAGTTGTAGAAAATCTAGTTATGGGACCTATAAATGTGACCTAGGTTTTGTTTCATGCCCATGTAACTTTTTTTCTTCATGTTTTCTGGGTAGAAAAGTGGGGTACATCAAGTAGCAGGTCGCGTTTCTCACCTGTGCCAAAAATGGTCTTGTTTCATTTTTTGAAAAAGCAAAGAAGTGGATCCATGAGGTCGATCCACGGACCTACCCTATGGATCCACCAGTGGATCCTATAGTTTTTCCTTTAAAAAGGCTTTTGAATTTGCTTTCCTCATTTTGATTGTTTCCTTTCTTCTCATACCCGAACATATTCACACACCTCACATCTAAAATTCAATTGTCAACCATTTTTCTTGCTTTAAATCACCATACAAAGTCCTCAAATATGTTTAGAATAACTTTGACCAATCATATTCATCCAAAACATTTAAATTTTTTGTTTGAACTCAAGTTTCCTAGGGTATTCAAATCTGAAATTTGATCATTTAAAGGCCAATTTTGGGTGTAATTTTTTAGGGTTTTGCATCATTTACATCATGATGCATCACTCTACCAATTGGAGGTATATTTTTTCAACATAATTTGGTAGCTTGAATATTGCCAATTGAGCATTTCTTGAATTTCTTGACAATTTTTGTATGGTGAATTTGTAATGATATTGTTTGAAATTTATAAGGTCTAAGCATGTGTATGTGATCAAATGTGGGAATATGAGGATTTATGCAATATTCTAATTTTGACTATATTTCTATACTTTGATGAATGTGTAAATTATTATTGAATGTTGTTAAGCATAATCAAATGATTCAAATAGCCAAAATGTGACTTGTTTATGATACTTTCATATATATATATATATATATATATATATATTCATTATATGTGTCGCGCCCCATTTTTTGAAAAAATAATAAAGTTTACGAGTTTATAAAATGAATTTTGATTAATGTTGATTGAAAATGAGTTTTTGATTTTTAGGAAATAAATAAAGAAAATGGGACTTAAAAAATGCGACAGTTTTGGCCCAAAATAATAGTTTAAAAAGGGTTTTTAATAATAATAAAAAAATAGGAGTCGCCACTTGGTATTGAGTTAAAGTGTACCAAGTCACCCAAAATGAATTTTAAATAAAAAGTAGAGAAAAACCTTTTTTAAACGACTCCAAGTCTTCGAAAATCAAGAGAAAAGAGTTCGGGAGTCACGGTTGAAGAAAAGGAGGCAAGGATAAAATCCAAGGCACCCTTTCAACCTAACCAAGGCTAATTGCGTGATTTAGTCGAAAATTTTCTTAATTTAACCTATAAAACTTATCACATTTGGATGTTGCTATTGGATGCAAACCTAAACCTTATGGATATCGGGAGGGTCGAAATATCTCTTCAAAACCTGATGGGTGCAAACCACATTAATTGTGATGCCCCAAAAGCGAATCTTTAAAGAGGTCACGAATATACAACGATGAGACTTGAAAGAATGGAAAAATTATAATATACAAATAAAGTGACCTAAAAGAGAGGGATGCAACATAACGGGTACGGGGGTACTAACATTCGTTACTCAATTTTTCCTTTTATAGAGGAAATACGAGCGTGCTAAGACTAAGAAACCATACTCGTCCATATCCCATATTCCAGGGGTAATTCTCCTAATTTTCGGTCAAGCAAATGATCTAATATATTTCTAATTTTCCTAAATGAGATGCAAATCTAAATGTTATGTTTTATACATAGGGATAAGGGATATATAGGGAAATATCATGTAAAAGTGATAAGGGTCCTCGAAAATATGCATGAAATGTAGTGATTTGTCACACAAACATGATCTAAAGCGTAGACGGTCCCTAAGGGTCTAGCGTTGGACTAACTCATGTCTATAAGTTCTCACTAGCATTGGAATAGTGAGAAATCGGAAAAAAGAGACACAACTAGCGTTGGACTAGCGTGGTGATATCATGCATTTATTACAATCAAATAAATCATATAAAACACGATAAAAGCAAATAAACACATAAATCACATATAGCACATAACACATAAGTATGATATCTAGATGCAAAGATCCTAAGAAAGCGAGTAAACACAAAATCACACAAACATGCAAACACACATAAAAAAATAAAAGCGAATTAAGACCTAACTATTACAATTTGGGGGTCCTAACTACAATCTAAAGAGGTAAATAATGAAATAAAATAAAAGAATAACCTAACTATTACAATTTTGGCATTTAATCGCCTTTCAAATAATCAAAAATTAAATTTAAAAAATAAATATACAAAATTAAAACAAATAAAGTGAATAAATAAATAAATGAAATAAAATGAAAAGTATTCAAATAAAAACATGCAATTACACACATAAAATCACATAGGAGCACAAAGGATCAAGTAAAATCAAAATAAAGGAGTAGAGTGTTGTGACAGCCCCACCTCCCCCTAAGGCGAACCAAAGGGTTCGGCGGGCTGCCTGCCCAGCTCGCGCCGGGACTCAGTCGTTCGCCACGGTCCTCAATCAAATCCGGAATCCAACCATAAGAAAGAGCGAAACATGGTTCCAAAACTTAAAACAAAACTTATATACATAACTATCTCAAAAGGAGTACAACCTTCAAATATACAAAAGTTCTCAAGTCTCCATACAACCAGCCCGTGCCAAGCACTAGGGCGAGAACCAAAACCAAAACCAAAACTAGACCTAGCCAGTCGATACAGAGCTCTCGCCCCTGCTCGCCTTCCCCTGTTAAAGAAAACAAAACTAAAGGGATGAGCTAAAAGCTCAGTGAGGTTCCGAACATATGATCAAGCCATAAATCAAACAATAAGTCAAGAAACATTTACAAAATAAAGTGATAATGACACATACAATAAAAGGATACGTTTGTTCGTTCGTTCGTTCTCCTGTCATTCCTCTTTCCTTCATTCATTTGAAAATGCATTTTTCATTTATCAATAAAACCCTCGTTCGTTCGTTCGTTCATTTCATTCAACCCCTCCTGGACATTGGCCAGGCTCCACCAACCTCCACCAACCTACAAGGTAATACTCGAGTATACCAAACGTTCACCCAGGTCACCAAATCGCCCGATCGAGTCCGCTTCTGGCTCGAGTCGATCGGTAACAAAGGGCAGGGCCCAGTTCAGCCAAAAGGCTTACATTCATGCACAAGTAACGTTCCAATCATTCAATCTTTGAAAATTTCACATTTATTTAGGTCGGGTGCGATAAAGTACACACCTGCCCAGAAAACTCGTTTTGGAAACCATTGAAAGCACTTAACACGTTATCAATCAATAATACGAGTCATGAAGTCAAGAAAATATAGCAAACAAGAAACACTCATCTAGTTATGCAAAATAACGTCCAAAATACCCTACCGGGTATTACCCTCAGTCACCGAGAGCCTAAAATTCAACGAGAAAGAATATCACAATTTATCTAGCAACACCATCGAATCAAATCGAAGAAACCCGGCCAATTACGAGTAAAACATATAAAGTTAGATTTAAAGTGAAAAGAAGACATTTGGGTCCGTGGACAGAATTAACTAGAGTTTCGTAACCCTAATGCAAACCCAAACCAAAAGGGTTATAAAATCTCTAACGGAAAACACTTAACCAAAACAAATCAAAATTTCAATAGATAGGCTAAGGAAATATTCTTTCGGAATTGTTTATATGACTCAAAAGTATATATTCAGGTGGGCATTATAAGACCAATGCCTTGATGAAAATCATGTGAAAAGGAGGACAAAATACTTTAACTTCCACCCTTAAAACCTCGCTTAAAAGCAATTCACTTGTGGCCAATAAACCCTAACTCCTATCTCTATATGTTGGAAAGGCGTAAGGAACATTTGAAGTTTCAAATGGAAGAGGTATCACGTCTTAAAAGGGTAAAACGGTCACCTTATTTGCCAAACGAAAATATACGAGTTCGAATAGAAACATAGCCCTCGAACCCTTATTAAAAGACCCGATGACATTTTCAATGCAATACGTTCAACTTGACACAAAATACATTTCCAAAACCACTTGAACTTACTCACATTACAAGAATATAAATGGACGGCATTTCCCTTTAAATGTTACCTTTTCACCCTACAAATTCAAAAACCCTTGCTCACAACAATTAACCATTATCACATATACAAGTAACAAACTATAAAACACATTCAATTAGGCCATAATACCTCTCAATCAAAGCCAATTAGAGCTTAAAAGCCAACCATAGAAAATGCCCCAAATGAAACCCTAGAACCGGAAATTCACACCACAAGCGGAAATTTTCCGCAAACAATCACAATTAACGTACAACCACTTCATTTAACACCATTCCAATCCATCAATCGATGGCCAATCCATGTCTATCATATAAAATCAGAAAAATATCCAATAAATCAGAAAATGGTCCAACTTGACCTAAAACCAAGAAATCATCCACAATATAGCATCTTTACTCTTCACAATCCATCAATATACCATTATTAAAACAAAACAAGAACTTCTTTAGCAACTCACCTTGCAACTTAAGAAAGGTAGGAACTTAAAGCTTCCCCTCCAAAAATAACTCCACTATCACCTTTAATCCCCTTTAGCTAGCACTTGTATGGAGTGGTTTCAAAATCCAACGGTGAAATATCAAGATTCAAGTGAAAATTGAAACTAGAAAATGAAGTTCTCTTTCTTTTCTCTCAAACTCACGGCTGGCCAAGGGAAAGAAATGAAGATATTTTTGGCCCAAAACAGGATAAGAAGGAAGGAAACAGCCGGTCAAAGCTCATGACCGACTGTGACACGTCAGAATCCGGCCGGATTCCAGGCCGGATTCGAGGCAGTGGCAGATGAAAATTTTTTTCGAAAACCAACAACAATCCGGCCAGCAATCTGGCCAAGAACTGGCCGGATTTGTGGCCGGATTTGGCCCTTCATATTTTTGCAAAATTTTTTTTTCTTTTCCAAGTTCGATTGCCACGCTCAATTGTACTTCTAATGCATACACATATATACGTATCTCACACACAAAGATACATAACAACAAACCTTCCTTTGTGTAAAACGATTAGTTAACAAATTTTCACTTAAAAAGGGGAAATGAGAATAAACCAAAAGGCTGAGAAATTATGCAAGGTTTAGGGTTCTCACAAGTGTACCTCCCTTGAATTGGTAACCTAATGAAATGAATTTTCTCTTATTTACCCTCCAACACAAAGAAAATGGTTAAGGTTCCTTTTTAATTAACAAATAATCATAAGAGATGGAAATCAACATGAAATTGAATCAATTAAAATATTTAAATGAAAGTAAACAACCCATATTCAAGCAATTTAAAACAAGTGGGGAATTAATTGGAAGAATTAAAGAAGTTTGAGGGGTCAAATTATTATTATTACAAATATTAATGGTCTAAATTAAAATAAAATAAAATTAAGGGCTTAATATGAAATCTACCAAAGCCAAATGCTAAAATTCACAAAAATAAATCAAAACCCCAAAACAAAAATATTACCCAAATTTTAATTACTTTACTAAAAATTTAAATAAAAACTATAAATCTATCAAAAATTATTAAACTTCAAATTTCATCCTAAAATTCATAAATAATCTGTCCAAAAATCATACTAGAGCATACCAAAGAAAATTAACATTTTGAAGGGACAAAATTGATTAATTTTTCCAAATTTCTGGGCCATAGTAGCATTGGATAAAACTTAAGGGTTAAAGTGAAATTTTTAAAAATATTTCACGCAAAGCCCGCAATGCATCTTCTTCATTCTTCCTACTGCAGCTTTGCTGGGTTCATGAAAGCGCAAGGGAGAAACCTATCCCTTTCCAAGGATTCGAACTCAAGAAATACACCACATTTATACACTCAAATTCATAAACTACGCTCAAAAGAATCATCAATCAGTAAAATCCAACCAAACGAGTTGCAAAATAAGCGGCAAAAATTTCAGAAAAAGAGGAAACAAAGAAAACAGGTTGAGCAAGAATTTTTTGACAAGTTTGATGCCAAACTAAGTTTAGATGAAATGGGAAAAGGCGGGATACATCACCTTTGACCCTTCAAGAGGATGAAAATCCCGTTGAACCTCCAAACAACAGATCCAGGCGTAGGAACTCAGAAATTGAACCTTCTTGGAACAGGTTTCAAGGACTGACGAAGCAGTGTATTCCAGCCAGAATTTGACACAGTTAGAGAAGTTTTTTCCAAAATTTTTGTGAACAAAACTATTTCCTCTACCACCATATATGGTGTAGAAATGAAAAAAGCCTCTGAAATGTCAACTTTAAAATCAGATTTTACTCCCCAAAAAGGTCAGATAATCAACCCTGGCTCAGTTTTTTCTAAAATTTTTCTGCAATTTTTCTCTCCCCTTTTTCTCTCGTTTTCTCCCCCTTTTTCTTTGCTGTTTTTCTCCCTTTGATCTCTCTGATCTTCCCAGGTTCCCCCCTTTCCTGGATTCTTCCCTTTTCTCCTTCTTTTTTTTCCTTTTTCTCTCTGTCTTCCTTGCCTAGCTCCCGCAACCCTCCTTTTTCTTCCTCTTTTGTTTCTTGCCCTGCCCGAAGCTCTCTTACTCTCCCTCTTGGTTCCAGAATTTTCAGTTTTTCCTTTCTTTCTCTGTCTCCAAACTTTCTCCTCCCTTAGCCGAAAACTCCCTCCTTTTTCTTCCTTTATTTTTTTCTCTCTACCGCCAGCTCTCTCCCCTTGTTTTTTCTTTTTTTTTTTTTTTCCAGCTCTCTTGGTTTCTCTCTTCTCTTTTCCGTAGCCTTTTCTCTTTCCTTTCTTGCTTCCCGATTTTTCCCGTTTTTTTTTCCAAATTTCTAACAATCCAACAATTGTTCTTGCCACCTAGCCCCTAAATGTTGTGGTGTCAAAAAAAAATAAGGACACTTGTCTAACACTTACTTATCCCACTTAGCTACTTTGCATGGCCTCCACCTACTTTCTTTTTTTTTTTATTTTTTATTTTTCCAAACCAATTTAGGGTAAACAAAATGTTAATTCCTAATTGAGATTGCCTTTCAAAAAATTTCACTTTATTTGAAGAAATTGAGTTTGAAAAAATGAAAACAAATTTTTGTTGAGAACTTTCTTTTTCAGAAATTCAATGCAAAAATGTTTAAAAAAGAAAGATGATGAACCTAATTTACTAAAATAAATAAAAATAAACACTAACTATCATTTTGCAAACCTAGTCAACTAAAATAAAATAAAATTACAATAAAAAATAAAAATAAAATTGAATCAAATAAAATTAAAAATTTGGTGTCTACAATATGGTGATATTTTGGAAATATTTGAATTTGTAAGCTTTAGAAAATGACTAGTGTAACTAGTTTGGAAAATGATGCATTTGTATTGATGTTTGGGGTCATAATGAACTAGATTATTGCTAATTTTTCACTTGGAACATGATTGGATGATGAATATTAAATATTTCAAGAATTGACAAATTTTTGTGAACTTTAGGAACTTAAATTAAATATGTGGATAGCGTAGTTTTTTGGCTTGATTTTTGTTCCTAATTTGGTCTTGTTATGATATGGTGATACTTATAACATGCCTAGTTGAAGATTTATATCTTATACTTGCTATTCTAGGCATTTTGGGTGAAGACGTCTAAATGTATAGAAATTAAGAAAGTGAGGTGTTTGATTAGCATTTATTTTGCCTTTTTTAGTCAGTTTTTAGGGTAAATTTTTTGTGTGTTTTAAGTTAAATGGAAGAATTGAGCTCCTTTATAAGTTATTTTTCATACAAGTAGCTTTTCTTAAGCAAAATATGCAAAAGTGTGGGTTAATATGTAAATTTGTGTTGTTTTTGTAGGTTTTGGTATCTTATGAATTGGTTCAAATCAAGAGGAGTTTAATTGTTTTGACACACCTTAATATTATGCCTATCCTGAATTACAAGTACTGGATGGAGATGATTCTTAAGCCATTTTGAAATGAAGACATGGTTCTACAATTTTTGTGAGGCATCGAAATCCAGTTCATTGATTATCGTGGTCAAAAAGTCAAAATTTAGTTGGAAAAAATTTCTGTCAAAAGGTGAAATGGGGCATTGACCAGTCAGAGGTATTTTGATCATTTATTAGCCCAGAGAGGTTCAAATGAGATGATTTTTAATGCATTAAAAAGTTACTCAAAGAGCTACAACTTTCATGCTCTGTGCAAGAGCTAATTCGACTTCCATCATCAAGAAAATTGATGTTAAAATTGGTCCAAAAAATAGAGCAAAGTTGAGATTTGAGCAAAAAGTACAAAACTAAATAACATTAAGAACTGCGAGGCGATCCATGAGGTATACCTCACAGATTCACCCCGCAGATCCCTAAGTAAATGCTGCAAGTTGATTTTGCAACTTTCACTTATTTCACACTGTTTTGTTGGCAAACTTTTCTGATAGAATCCGGCTAGATCCAGCTAAATTTGAGTTTGAAAAGTGAAGAACAACTTTATGATCACATTATGAGTACATTTTCTTATCCAAAAGCATCTATAAATATCTCATTGATTTGATAATTTGGTATCAACTTTTAGCATCTTATAGCAAGTTGTAGTAAGAAGTAGAATAGAGTAGAAGTAAAGGTAGAAGTAGTTTAGTTCTAGTTTCATATTGAAAGTTTCTTTCTTAGTTTAGGACCTTTGAGAGGAAGGTGAAAACACTCTTGTATCAAATTTTTTTGGGAGATCAATTTGTGAAGGAATTCAAGAGTTCAACCTTCAAGCTATTGAATAAGAATTCTTTTTCCTAATCTTTGTCTCTTGTTCTTATTTGTCATGCTTTGTTACAAGTTTGTTTCATATTTAGATATTCTTAATATGATGTATAGCTAAGCTTTTTCATGTCCCAGGGTGAAGATGAACTTGTTGTAGTTTTGATTTGAGGTAGGTAGGGGATGATTATGCTTTTTCATTATTTGTTAATTAGAGAACTTATGCTTGTGCTTTATAGTTGTTTGGCCATTAGCTATGAATGATTTGATAATTGTTGAGCAATGAAAGTTGCCTTCAATTAGATCTACGTTCTTAAACAATAGTCTTATTCTCACGAAAGTAGTGATTAATGGTTGGTTGGATTCATATAATAACTTCATTGAGATTATTTAACTTGTTTCTTACCTTTTCTCTATGAACATAGGTGTAGGATGATTCAAGGAGTTAAAGAAATTAGCGAAAACAATTTCTAGAGGAATTAGCCAAGGCAGTTTCTCTTAAGAATGTCCATTTGCGAAAGCAAAGACATACATTTGGAAGTTATTCCTTGACAATTCATGGAAGCATAAGCATAATCACCTTAACGAACTTTTAATCTTGACATAACAAGGGATTCTAATTCCTAGGATCTTCTCGCTTAATTTGTAAGCTTTCCTAATCTAACTTATCTTTACTTTTGTTTATTTCTGCAACATACCACCTATATGGTTGGTTTTACCAACTAATAGTTGGTTTTATATTTATTATTTATATCATATGGCTGATTGTACCGCCTAAACTAACATCTTCCATGGTCAATTTTATCACCTAGTTAACTTTCTTTTTTTTCTTCCTTAACTTTGGTTGTTTAGATAATCAAATAAGTAATTAAAGTCAAGTGATTGCCACATTCTAAGTCCCTGTGGAACGACATCTATTATCCTTATACTCAATAAACGAATTGTGTACTTGCGGAAATAGGGTAATAAGGTCTTAAAATTTGTAGTGAGTGAAAAGACCCTATCAGTGTTGTCTTTGTACTTTAAGTAGTTACTTGTCTATTTTGTATAAGTACATGACAAGACAAAGGTGAGTAATTATTTACAAAAATTCATGCCTTTGCGATTTTTGCATTATTCAAACCCTATTAGTTTATTTTTCATTTTTATGTTTGACACTACTAATGGTTATAAATAGAATTCATAAAGTTTCTCTTTATAGAATTGTGGTGAATGGTTCGTCAGCTTCATGATGGATCGTTGAATTTCATGGTTGTGATACTTCAATCACGTCGATAGGGGAGTGTTCTTTTTCTTATCATGTTTACCTCCTTTACACATTGAAGATAATTTGCACTTTAAGTGTCGACGAGGGAAAAACTTGGAGTTATTACTATTGTATATGATTGATATTTAATTGAAATATTGGACTTGAATTTGGAAATGTTATTGTGGTTCAAACTTGTTCAAATTTTGATTGGTAGGAAGTTTCGTCCAATTATAAAGAAAAATTCTGTCAAAATATTTTCAAAATCTTATCCAAAATCTTAGATTTGGCCCAAAATTTTTCTAATTTTTTTCAATTTAATCCTAAGGGCACTTTTTGAGATAAATATGTGTGATTTGAAAATTTCATTTTTCAATTAACTTTAAAATTGCTATTATGTGATTATAATTTTGGCTTTTAGGACAATATATCTCCTGAAGTGGGGATAATTTTGACTAGGTGTTCAAGGGATGCTCGTAGAGTCATGAGACCTTTTCTCTCAAGAATATTTTCTGGAAAATTTCGTATGTTATTGATGAAGAAAGAAACATCATTTTAATGTGTCTTGATATAAACAATCCTAATGAAGCTTGGACAATTAAGACATAACAAACTAGACTGTTTAACCCAGCCCGAAATTAAGTATCAAGGAGTGTGGCCATACCACTATAAATCTCTTGCATTTTTTTTTTGAAATAAATGTAGTAGTCTTATTAATTAGAACCGAAAATTACAATAGTGATCGGATCTTACCCCAACATAAAGCCTATACCATCCTTAACTTCCGAACTGAAGGCAATCCTAGTCTATCTAGCCGAATTTTACTACGAGCCAACTGTGGAATGAAGCGTATATGATCATAAACCCTAACCTGCTGCTCAGGGTGAGCAACTCCCACATTAGATAAAATATCAACAACTTTGTTCGCCTCCCTGTAGCAATGAACTATCCGAGGGGACTCACCCAGCAACTGCCAAATCTGCCACACCTCCCTCCGATTATGTCAAGGACACTGAAATTACTTCCATAGAATCCCCACCAAGACCAAGAAATCTAACTGGACGCCCACATTACCAAACCCCCTCTCGGCACATTCGCGGAGCCCAAGCAAAAGGGCCATAGTCTCCCCATGTAAACTAGAGGTATCCCCCAGAAAAGTTGAAAAAGCAAATAGAGGACTTCCTGACGAATCACGCAAGACTCCACCACCACCGCCCTGACCTGGGTTGCCCTTTGAGCAACCGTCTGTATTCAGCGTTAGCATCCCAACCTTCGGCACTGTCCAACGTATCAACTGGAATCCAAACATGCACGCTAGATGAGAGGACCAATCATATAATTGCTGAAATGTATGGACCCCAACCTTGCCCTTAAACTGAATCTCCACTAGCATCTTAACTTCCCTAAATATGGCCTGAACAATAGCTATCGACTGCATTGGTTTGCCTTCAAAAACGGCTTTATTCCTAGCCTTCCAGATGTGCCAGCAAATGAAACTAGGGAGAGTTGAGAACAAAAAATGCCTCCTCTCCGATTTCTGCTCAACAAACCACCATGCACCTATTCGAGCGCGCAGTAAGGACCCTATACCAGTCACTCTACACACCCCCCCCCAAAATATCCCCAGATCTCCATGGCAACCTGCTCCAACGCAAACACATGTTCAATAGATTTGCACGATGGGCTCCGACAACAAAGACACTTCGATGGCATTTGAAAACCAAGCTGACATAGTGCATTCGGCACCGGCAACCTTCCCATCAATAGTCATAACATGAAGAAGGACACCTTCAATGGTAACCGATGGTGCCAGACATGTGATAGAACAGCAAAAGTGTTGCAGGCTTGACGAACCTCACCAAAAGCCGACGCTAGCGTGAATTTCCTAGATGTTGTCAGCATCCACATAACCTCATATGCACGACCACCTTCAGGTATCGATTGCTGTAAGATTGAGGGGATGATCCCTAGTGGTATGGCCCGAGATAGCAATTGGTTATCCCATTTTCCATTTGTGACAAAGTCCCCAAAAGTGAGGTCCGGGATGACTGTCGATCTGAGAAATAAAGCACCACTGCCTACCCAATTGTCGTACCAGAAGTGATAGAAGCCCCCGTTAACTTGCCATAACATTGACAGCTCCACCTACCGACTGACATTCCACATTCGTCTCCAAATAGCCGTAGTAGATATACTGAATGGCACTTGACAAGGATGCTTCTCCCTATAGTATTTAGCTTGCATATAAGTCACCCAAAGCGAAGCTCTTGTCCAAAACCTTCACCATAACTTGCACGAGAAAGCTCTGGACACATCCTGAAGTCTTCGAAATCCTGCCCCACCCTCTTCCACCGGGTAGCACAACTGAGACCATCGTATCCAATGAAACTTTGATTTCTCAGCCATTGATCCCCATATAAAATTTGCACAAACCTTTTCTATCATCGTGAATACTGAGCTAGGCACCACAACAGCCGAAAGCAAATGGGCGGGAACAGACGCAAGGACATGTTTGATAAGGATCAATTTCCCGCCTGGAGAGAGAAGCCTTGACTTCCACAACAACACCCTTCCCAAGATAGCTTGGCTTACTGCCCCAAAATACAACGATCTACACCGGCCTAAGTACAGGGGAAATCCCAAGTAGCGAATTGGGAAAGACTGCCTGGCAAACTGCGTGATCCACTCAATCATCCTTCGTCGAGACGGAGGCAGTGACAGATGAACCAAATACCCACTCTTTTGAGCATTAACCAACTGCCCCAAGGATTGGTTATACAACTCCAACACCCGCATAATGCGCTTCAGTGAATTAGACGAGCCATTCGCAAAGATGATTACATCATCAGCAAAAGCCAAATGAGTGATAAGAGCACACCCGTGTGGAACTCGAAACCCCGTGAAATCGGATTGTAGCGCAAGGTTATTCAAATCCCGTGACAGCACCTCAGCCCCTATGACAAATAATGCCGGGGACAAAGGATCCCCCTGCCGAAGTCCCCTAGCCAATTCAAAAAAACCATGCGAGGCACTATTGACAATGACTGAGAACCACACATTAGAAAACAAGCACCAAACCCTGTCTATGAATTGCTCTCCAAATCCAAACCTCCATAACACACTAACAATATGAAGCCAGGACACCCTATTGTAAGCCTTAGACATGTCTAATTTTAGCGCGACATTACCCCCTCTCGAGGGCTTGCCAATACCCGACAGTACTTCTTGGGCCAGCAGATAGTTTTCCGTGATATTCCATCCCTTAACAAAACCTGTCTGCTAAGGGGAGATAACCTTTGGCAAAATAGATGACAACCTGTCGGCCAAAATTTTGGATAGCAACTTATTAAAAAAATTGCAAAGACTAATTAGTCTAAACATCGAGAAATCCTGGGGATTTGGCACTTTAGGGATAAGCACAATGGAAATGGTGGTAATAAATTTAGGCAACTCAACCCCACAGTAAAAACTCAGCACCGCATTATAGACATCTTGAACAATGACATCCCAAGAGAATGTGAAGAACTTACCCGTGAATCCATCCGGTCCCGCAGCACTCTCCCTGTCCATTGCAAAAATCACTCGTCGAACCTCCTCTATGGATGGGACTTCCTCCAAGGTCTTATTCTCCTCCTCTATTATCAAACGGGAAATCAAGTGCAGCATATCTGGTGCAGGGCCAGTAGGTTCAGAAAATAGGTCCGAGAAGAACGTAATCACCTCGTTTGCTATGTCCTCATCCTTCTCCACCCAGGAACCCTGCAAATCTTTAATCCGATAGATGGCGCTCTGAACCCTTCTTTGCTTCACCACCACATGAAAAAATTTAGAATTTCGATCCCCACTATGGAGCCACCTCATTCGGGCCTTTTGACTCCAAAATTGCTCCTCAATGAGCAGCGCTTGGCTTAGGTCCGCCTGAGCCTTATAAAGTCCATCTTGCGCCACCTTAGAGGTATTGCCCCCCACCTCTATTTCAACCCTTCGAACCACAGCCTCTGCCACCCGAACCACATCAAAGATATTGCCAAAAATGTGCTTGTTCCACTTTTGGATAGCCCTTCTTCTCGCCATTAGTTTTAAGCAAGACACGCAATGGGGCTCCATTCACTGGTCTATCCCAAGCTCCTCTAATTACTTCCAACAAGTCTGCCTTAGATGTCCAAACATTCAAGAACGAAACGGCCTCGGTTTGTTGTCTAAGCGAGTGGCAAAAGATATTCGTAGAGGTGCATGATCTGACGGATGTCTTGCTAAATGCTCAACCGATACAATGGAAGAGACCTCAGCGCATTCCCCATTGATTAGCACTCTATCCAATCGCTTCCAAATTTTAGCTCTGCCTCTTCTATTGTTGCACCACGTAAAGTTGGCTCCCGAAAAACCCACGTCAAAAACACCAGCCGCCTCCATAAAAGATATAAGCTCTGCCCCCTCCTGAACACCAACCAGCCGCCCTCCACGCTTTTCATGGGGGGCCATAATGACATTAAAATCCCTTCCAATACACCATGGAAGGGATCTAGGCTTATCAGCAAGAAGATTCTACCATAGTTCTCTTCGCTTGTTCAAAGAACATTTGGCATGAACAAATGAGAAGATAACAAGACCAGGAAGCAAGGGATGCTGAATAGATAGGGAAATATGCTGACTTGAATTACCTACAACTGAACAACTAAAAGGAGTGCAATAACAAACCCAATTGTCGTCCGACAAATTTGTAATAACTGAATCAAATGCTAGACGCATACGAATGAAGTCAATCTTAGACACATCAGTTTTGGGCTCACAAATAACAGCAAACTTAACACCATACATCCATATTAATTTTATCAATCTTCTAAGATTTGGGGATTTGAAAACCCCTTGAATATTCCAGAAAATTGCGTTAATCATAAGGCAAAATCTGGAAGGAGTTATAGGTTGGTATTGCAGACCGTAGCTGTCTATCAGAAGGGAAACGCGCACGGACACCTTTCCCTCGCCCTTGCTTGATGCCTTGCACAACATTAGTGACTGTATCTATGTGTAAAGCTTGGACCGACGGCTCCGCTATATCTTCCTGTCTCACAATCATCCGCGGAGATAAGTTGCCCGCCACGAGAGGTAGCTCAACATACACCTCTGCAATCTCCCCCTCCTCTGTACCATCCACCCTATCAAGCTGTGAAGCATGTCCATCAATCCTATCCAGGCTGGTATCCGGGAGTTGAGCAGGCTGCTCATCACCAATTTCCCTCTGTTTAGGCTGCAAAAGCTGCTGCCTGTTTCCCTGATCTGGCTCCTTGTCAAGCTCAAGGTTTAGACTCCTATCTGCAGCACCCTTCACCCCACACACCAGGACGTCTGACCCAGCACCTGCACTCGCAGTGTTGCCCATGGCAACAAGCTGCCCAGCTCCCTGTCGCGCACCAGCAAGTTGAGCCGCACACTCCGCCGCCCCAATCTGTTGTAATTTCTCCCCGGATCACTCTCCCTCGAGTGTAAGCTCTTGACCCATCCCTGCTTCCTCCGTTGCAGCTAACAGAACCAAGTTTGGAGCTATATGGGTCTCCTTAGCAAAGACCTCCACCTGCGTCTTAGCGTCTGTGGCAGCTTGGGAAGAGCATGCGACGCCACTGTATGTCATTTGGGTACCCGACGAGCAGCAAATTCCTTAGCGTTCCTTTTACAATCACCAACAAAATTTCCCACCCACCAACACTTTGAGCAATATGAAGGCAAATCTTCTATGACGATCTGCTGCCAAAATCCAGTCTCACCCTCCACTGCCACCCATACCCGCGAGCAAATGGGCTTCACCAAATCCACTTTCACACATACCCTGGCCACACCTGGCCGTGTGCCTGCTGACGTTGCCGCATCCAAGAACAATGGCTTCCCAACTGGAGAAAGGATGGAAAACAACGAGTGTTTATCGAAATAGTGTATTGGCAAAGCTGGTAAGGTCACCCAAACTGGAGCCAGAGATGATTCCTTCTGAACACGGAAGTCCCTTGTCCAGCGAAACACACGCATCGAAAATCTACCAAAGTGCCAAATCCCTCGTGTCCATCGTCTATTGAAATCTGTCTCAGCCGTGCACCTGATAAGCACATGGCGATAGTCCATCAAACCAACCAAAACATGGTCTCTCAAGTCCGGTGAAGCAAACAACTTCCGGATGTCCTCCAATGTTGGCCGACGACCATTGTAAGGACTCGCAAAATTCTTCTTATTTTCTTAAAATTTTCTTTTATTTTGATTAAATTACTTTATAATAGATTTACAACTCATTTATTTCCTCCATAGTTGCAATAAATCATAAAATCAAGAGTTTCATTTTTAGTTTTATAGGTAGCATAAATTAGGATTGTTTTGCGTATTTCGATAGTGTGATTACTTGGTGAAGTGTGTGTATTAAATTTGGTGGATAAAAACAAGTATTAAGTTAGAGAAAGTGTGTGATTAGAAGTGCTAATAATAAGTTAGTGAATCATAAGTTAAAACACTAGTACGGGTGAGTTAAGAAAAATCGGCTTGAACCGGCGTGCACCGTTTGCTACCGATTGAATACATAACTTGAACACTACTTTATTACCTTAATCTCCTTATTTTTAATTGAGTTAATTAGCCCTTAATCAACCCTTAAGTCAGCCACCATTATTGACCAAGGAAAAGAAAGATATTTTGGTGGAAATATTTGTGATTGTGCCATTTGTCAAAAATCCATCCAAGGTCTTGACCAAGACCCTTTGACCAAGCCTTTCTTAGTCTTCATCTTGTAAACATTGAACCAAAACCATTTCATTTTCTTGCAAGCTTGGCCGAGAGAGAGAGGAGAGGAAGAGAGAAAAATTCTTTCAAGTTTCATCTTGATTTCTAGCAAGATTTTGTGGGAAAATCAACCTCAAACCCTAAATCCATCCATAGAAGGTTGTAACAAGGAAGGAAGGAGCTTGGTATGGTGTGATTTTGGAAAAGGAGTTGAAGGTATTCTTGGCAAGGAACTACTTTTCTTTTTAATTTTGCATTTAAGTTGATATATTGCTTGAATGTGGAAGTTTTATGAAAGATTTCATGGGTTGTGAAGTTGGTGGAACTTTTCTAACTTTGATTCATATTTTTCAGCCATGAGATGCTGATATCTAGTTTTGTTATAGACTAGAGAGATGATATGAAGATTTCTAGCTTTAATATGACTTTTAGCTTCCAAATAAGGATTTTCCAGCTTTAGTTCTAAATTTTCAGCACTTAGAACTAATTTTGCCCTGTTTTAAGAATCACACTGACCTACACATTCGACCATGATAAAGGCCGAATCAATCTTTACTCAAAACATGAATGTTGTAGGGAATGGAGTTAAATATCTACCTCAAAAATTTCAACTCAATCTGAGCACTGTATCTTATGAAATGACTAAATTACCCCTGACTGCCAAATGCCCTATTTCGCGGGCAGCTTTCTATTTTCTCTGAGATTTCACATTTTAACTTTGAAAATACACGAATTAGGTGTTGATGTCTTTATAGGAAATGTAGTTCTCTGTCTTTTCTTCGAAACGCCATAAAGTGTACCCAATCTGATAAGCGTAACTTCAGTTTTGACCAAAACGCCGGAAGATGTCAAACCTGTTACTTAGTTATTCTTCTTTACTACTAGTTTCCAGCTTTGATTTTTATAGTTGCATTGCTAGAATTGCCTTGTATTGGGATGTCATTGAGCCTAGTGAAGGGCTATTATGTTAAGGTTGTTTATGTGTGAATTTGGACTGAGTTGAGGGAAATAATGAAACCATAAATAGCTGGAAAATAGCTAAATACAAAGGGCATGCTGCCCAAATTTCTATTATAGTAAGATGTAATATTTGATTTTAGGGTTCGTTGGATCTTAAATTGCATTTGCTCACTTCAATTTGGGATTAGTTATTCTTAGGGTTTGTCGGTAATCAAGGGTATAATCCGAAAGGAAACTTTTGACGTTATCTTGGCTTAGACTGGTGAGTGTTCTTTGTATATTGTGCTTCTAATATCTATGTAGATTGTTGTGCTTAAAATAATAACACTTAGCACAAAAATCACTTAGTCTCCAAAATTTTATCGCGCTAACGGGTCCCACGTCTATAATGCACTTCCAATCTAACGTACACTAACTTGTACCAAGAAAATGACTTGAAAACAATTTCCACTTATAAAAATGTATAAAACTTTAATATTTTAAAGGACATTATAAAATGTAGGCAAAGAAATAAAATAATACTTAGAAAATGTGAAAATTTTCGGGTTCTCACACTCTCTCTCCCTTAAGAAATTTCGTTCTCGAAAATATTTTTTTTTCTTCTTTCGGGCGTCACAAATTTCCCTCCTTAAAGGAATGTCGTTCTCGACATTCCAACTTGTACTAATCCAGTCAAGATATCCCTCAAAATTCACTCAAGCATTCTAAGCAAGCACTAAGAGTCAAACAAAACTCACTTGGCTGATTTTCGGTCCTACAAAAGAATCACTTATATTTCAAACCATACCCACAGTCCGGCATCCTAAAATTAAAGCCTAGGATACACTACAGAGATCTGAAACTTAATCTCTGATACCAACTGTGACAGCCCCACCTCCCCCTAAGGGGAACCAAAGGGGTCAGCGGACCGCCTGCCCAACTCTCGCCGGGACTCAGTCATTCACTTCAATCCTCAATTAAATTACAAGATATATCTCAAATACATCAAATTCTCCAAGAATTACATATCACAAACACAGGAAACTAATTCCCAAGCGTAGAACGTACACGTACATCCATTCAAGTCCAAACATTCATACAAACCCAACTATTACACAAGAGAAATCTAAAACTCAAACTATACAGGAGATAATCCATCCAGCCACATAAATAAGTACTATAAGCACTTCCTTCGCCTCGAGCCCTGTGGAGGGAAATAAAATAGTTTTGGGATGAGTTAGAAGCTCAGCGAGTAACCAGTAAAATCAGTAATCAAATATATTTTACAATAATGCATTTCGATGATGTCATGATTCCGAGATCAAATGTACGTATTTTTGCTCTGGTGAGCCAGTGAAATTATTGCATTTAAACATCCAATGCTCAAATAGATCCTTTAACGTTGAACAGTGAGAGGGAGCCCCTTTTTGAGCTCCAGATGCACATAAACAAGTGATGGAGACGTTGGTGTTTAACACAAGACTCCCCAAGTACTCATTGAAGCCAAAACATGCCATGAACTCATATACAAGCACGCATGATATGCAATTGAATAAATAATGCAAGAAACAGTTCATAAGTTGCTTTGGAAATAGTTTGGGGTCACTTACCAACCACGGCTCATAATCCTCATCCATCGTAGACAGTTTCCTCAATCAAGTCCAAGGCCTTCAACTCAAACTCAAAGCCATCAAATGCTTTCAAAGATCGGACAGCATTTCCTCTACATTTCCTTACTTTTCCATCCTACAAGCAACACCATTTCATCTCAAATCAATCACATACACGTCATAGACTATCAAATACACCTTTCGCCACAATATCCATAACTGAAGCTACACTTATCGGATTGAAACGAATCTTATGGCGTTTCGAAGCCAACACATAACCCTACATTTCTTATGAAGACCTCCAAAGCCAAATCATGCATTTTCATGGTCAAAAATGGAAATTTCCACTAAAACAGAAATCTGGGCGCGAAACAGGGCTCATGGGCAATTAAGGGTATTTTGGTCATTTCACATGCTACAGTGCTCCTATTGAGCTGAAATTTTATAGGTAGCTATCATGTTTTGGGAAAAGGCTTATTAGGTCTCTAACATGCCCAAATAAATCCGGTCAGAACAGGCAAATTTGAAACCCTAAACCTGGAAATTTCGCATAAACTCTGAAATCTTCCGCAAACAACCGCAACTAACATATCAAAGCTTCATTTTACACCATATCAAACCATTATACATGGCCAACCACTAATGATCATATAAAATAAGAAAAATCCCCAATAAAATCTGAAATTTAACTAATTCCACCTCAAACCACAAA
Organism: Coffea arabica; assembly: GCF_036785885.1. Taxonomy (NCBI): domain Eukaryota; kingdom Viridiplantae; phylum Streptophyta; class Magnoliopsida; order Gentianales; family Rubiaceae; genus Coffea; species Coffea arabica. Next base: position 15,592,014 of record NC_092318.1, on the reverse strand, counting down.
ATCTTCTATAAAATAACATGTTTAGCCACTACAAACTACTAATCAACCATTATGAAAGCAAAGAAGGAACTTTCTAAGCAACTTACCTCAAAAACTCAAGAAAGCTAGCAACTTAGATCTTCCCTTTCCAAAACAACTCCACCAACCTCCTTAATCCTCCCTAGCAAGATGTTTCTATGGAGTAATTTGAGTTTCCAATGGTTGGAACTTAAGATTTGGCTTGGATTTGAAGTTGAAGATGAACTTTTCCTCTCTTTCTTTCTCTCAAGTGTTCAGCCAAGAAGGAAGAAGAAATGGGATATTTTTGGTCAAATTTTTGGTATTTAGTAAAGGTAAGAAAGTTAGGTCAAAGTCCAACTCCAATCGAGTCGCGACACCTAGCATCTTTTAATGTTATTCTCATCCTCTTGTCTCCCAATACAAATTAATCTAACTAACCTCCAATTATCTCCTAGCACCTGGTAAAATAATAACACTTAGCACAAAAATCACTTAGTCTCCAAAATTTTATCGCGCTAGCGGGTCCAACGTCTATAATGCACTTCCAATCTAACGTACACTAACTTGTACCAAGAAAATGACTCGAAAACTATTTTCACTTATAAAATGTATAAAACTTTAATATTTTAAAGGACAGTATAAAATGTAGGCAAAAAAATAAAATAATACTTAGAAAATGTGAAAATTTTCGGGTTCTCACACTCTCTCCCCCTTAAGAAATTTCGTTCTCAAAAATTTTTTTTTCTTCTTCTTTCGGGCGTCACAATAAATGTCAATAAACTAGAGAAATTTTCACTTGCAAATGTTTTCTAATGTCGGAGGGATAAGAAAAATGATTGACGAATGAATGAATGAATGACTTGAATGAATGGCTCCAAGTGACCACGTATCCTTCCAATGATTGAGTGTGTATTTCTTGAATGACTGGATATTACTGTGCAAAATATGCAAATTGTTAAATGTAATGTTTTCCTGATTTCTATACCTAATTACTTGTTTGGGAATCTCACTGGGTTTTTAGCTCATTCCACGTCATTTATTTTCCTTACAGGAGGTACGAGCGAGGTGTGAGACTGGTACAGGCTAGCATAGTTTAGTTTTTAAAATTTTGCGATTGTACTCGCACTAGTCACTCAATTAGGGTTGAATGCATTGAGAACTTAAATCTTTTGATATATTTGGGATTGTATGGATGTTTGAGATAGAAATTAATGTATCTGTATGTTCCAAACTTAGGAACTGTTATTTCCTTTATTCTTGAGGTTGCATCCTATTTTCTTGACGTGAGTGCGTGAGTCTTGGCGAGAGTTAAACAGGCGGTCCGCCGAACCCTTGGAGTAAGCCCTAGGGGGAGGTGGGGTCATCACATGTGGTATCAGAGCCACTTCACGTGGTCTTTGCGCAGGGTGAGTTTGGACCAAATGGTGTTATGTGAATGAGTAAAGGTTTAAGTACTCTTCTAGAGCGTAAGTTGTGAATCATGAATGTGATAAGTATAAACTTTTTCTCTTGATACTTGAGGGAAATAAGATATGTATGTTGGTTAGGAATTTCAAATGTGGTGATTTACTCTTGGAACCGATCGGCTCGAATTGTGAATTATCTTATTTCGGATTCTTGTACCCTAGTACTCAAGAGTTGAGGGTAATACTAAGGACATGAGATCGCCACCGCGGGGAACAAGAACGGGCTAATGTTTTGCGAGAGCAAGTGCAAGGGGTCAACGGATGTCTAGTTCAGGTAGTAAGAAAAGTGAGAGATCGAACGGAGAATAATTTAACCAAGTGTGAGACAATATCGGCTAGAGAGAAGTGGAATCAGCTGGTTTAGTGATGACCTAAGCTAGAAACGTAAGACCTTGAGGTTGTAGGAAGTAAGTTAGGGTGGCTGGGACGGCATGTCGTGTTTTTCTTCTTGTTTTGCCACTGTATTGCCATTGTATGTATTTTGCTCGTGATATGTCAATGCTTACATGTATAGTACTTGCTGCACTTGATTTTGTTCAACTTGATATGTATTTTTGTGAACTTGGTGTGTTATAGATATGCTAAACATGTTTGCTTATTCTTGATTTTATGGTTTAAAATTGTCTTTATCTTACTACTTTAGCCACTTCATTTTGTTTACGTACTATATCACCTTTTGAAAAAATAGAGAGAGAGAGAAGAATATGGAAGGTAGACAAAGTCAAGGACGAGGGGCTTGTCGAGGACATAGGGCTAGCCGTGGACGTGGCGGTAGGCAAGTAGAAGAACCAAGAGAAACAAGAGACGCGGCGGTAGAGCAGCAACAGGAACCAAGGGTCGAAGCAGGGGACCAAGTAGCAACAGCAATACAACAAATGGCTAATATCTTAGCACAATTGGTGGAGCAACAAGGCCGAGCTCTAGTGAATCAGCCTAGGAACCCTGAGATAGGAGAGGGCATGGCCTTAGAGTGTTTCCAAAAGTTTTCTCCACCGAAATTCTTTGGAGGGTCTGACCCGGAAGTAGCTGAAAACTGGTTGGAGGCAATGATAAATATTTTTGTAGTCTTACATTATACACAGGAAAGACAAGTGGCTTTTGCCGTCTTTCAATTTGAAGGACCAGCCAGAGCCTAGTGAAATGTAGTTAGGGCTAAGTGGGAGAGAGAGGGAACTGCATGGACCTGGTTGAATTTCGTGCAGAAATTTAACGAGAAATATCTTTCACCGATAGTCTAGGAGAAGAGGGAAAATGATTTTATTAAATTTCGTCAGGGAACCTTAAGTGTAGCTGAGTATGAGACTCAGTTTACGAAACTATCCAAATTTGCTCCCGAGTTGATAGCTACAGAGCAAAGGAGAGTGAGACGATTTGTATAGGGGTTAAATGTGAAAATGCAAGAAGCTTTGGTAGCTGCATAAATTAATACATTCACGGAATCCCTTGAAAAAGCTCAAAGAATTGAAATTGCAAGGGCGTAAGTGAAGGCTTTTCATACGAGAAAGAGAAGTACATCTACTAGTACACTTGAGGAATCTAAGGAAAATGTAATGCCCTCTAAAGTAAGAAGAATGGACTTTCTGTAGTACCCATCCTGAACATTAGGACAATTGGAAGAAGGTTCTTCTAGAGAAATTCAAATAGGAAAAGGGCAACAAGAGGGAATTCCTCGAGAAAGCCAAAAAGTGGCTGATCGCTTGGCTTGTGGATATTGTGGGAAGACAAATCATACTGAGGATGAATGTTGGGTGAAGGGGAGCAAGTATCTGATTTGCGGGAGTACCGACCATCAAATTAACAACTGCCCGAAGAAGCAGCCACGAGGGAATAGTACTCAACAAGTAGATAGAACCAAATCTAGACAATCTAATAATTGAAAGGAACCAACCAAAAGTACCAGCACGGGTATATGCTTTGGACAAGCAATAGACTCTGGAGTCATCTAAGGAGATGGAAGGGAAAATTTTCAATGATGAAATTTTCTTAAGGGAGAGAGAGTGTGAGAACTCGCAAAATTCTTCTTATTTTCTGAAAATTCCTTTTTATTTTGATTAAATTACTTTATAATAATTTTACTACTCATTTACTTCCTCCATAGTTGCAATAAATCATAGAATCAAGAGTTTCATTTTTAGTTTTATAGGTAGCGTAAGTTAGGGTTTTTTTTTGCATATTTCGATAGTGTGATTACTTAATGAAGTGTGTGTATTAAATTTGGTGGATAAGAATAAGTATTAAGTAAGAGAAAGTGTGTGATTAGAAGTACTAATAATAAATTAGTGAATCATAAGTTAAAACACTAGTACGGGTGAGTTAAGGAAAATCGGCTTAAACTGACGTGCACCGTTTGCTACCGATTGAATACATAATTTGAACACTACTTTATTACCTTAATCTCCTTGTTTTTAATTGAGCTAAATAGCCCTTAATCAACCCTTAAGTCAGCCACCATTATTGACTGACGAAAAGAAAGATATTTTGGTGGAAATATTTGTGATTGTGCCATTTGTCAAAAATCCATCCAAGGTCTTGACCAAGACTGTTTGACCAAGCCTTTTTTAGTCTTCATCTTGTAAACATTGAACCAAAACCATTTCATTTTCTTTTAAGCTTGGCCGAGAGAGAGAGGAGAGGAAGAGAGAAAAATTCCTTCAAGTTTCATCTTGATTTCTAGCAAGATTTTGTGGGAAAATCAACCTCAAACCCTAAATCCATCCATAGAAGGTTGTAACAAGGAAGGAAGGAGCTTGGTATGGTGTGATTTTGGAGAAGAAAGTTGTGATTTGATACTTTCCTTAGGATTTGAAGGTATTCTTGGCAAGGAACTACTTTTCCTTTTAATCTTGCATTTAAGTTGATATATTGCTTGAATATGGAAGTTTTATGAAAGATTTCATGGGTTGTGAAGTTGGTGGAACTTTTCTAGCTTTGATTCATATTTTTCAACCATGAGATGCTGATATCTAGTTTTGTTATAGACTTAAGAGAGATGATATGAAGATTTCTAGCTTTAATATGACTTTTAGCTTCCAAATAAGGATTTTCCAGCTTTAGTTCTAAATTTTCAGCACCTAGAACTAATTTTGCCCTGTTTTAAGAACCACACTGACCTGCACATTCGACCATGATAAAAGCTGAATCAATTCTTGCTCAAAACATGAAAGTTGTAGGAAATGGAGTTAAATATCTACTTACAAAATTTCAGCTCAATCTGAGCACTGTAGCCTATGAAATGACTAAATTACCCCTGACTGCCAAATGTCCTATTTCGCGGGCAGCTTTCTGTTTTCTCTGAGATTTCACATTTTGACTTTGAAAATACAGGAATTAGGTGTTGATGTCTTCATAGGAAATGTAGTTCTCTATCTTGGCTTCGAAACACCATAAAGTGTACCCCAATCCGATAAGCGTAACTTCAGCTGTGACCAAAACGCCGGAAGATGCCAAACCTGTTACTTAGTTATTCTTCTTTACTACTAGTTTCCAGCCTTGATTTTTATAGTTGCATTGCTAGAATTACCTTGTATTGGGATGACATTGAGCCTAGTGAAGGGCTATTGTGTTAAGGTTGTTATGTGTGAATTTGGGCTGAGTTATTCTTAGAGTTTGTCAGTGATCAAGGGCATAATCCGGAAGGGAAATTTTGACGTTATTTTGGCTTAGACTGGTGAGTGTTCTTTGTATGTTGTGCTTCTAATGCCTATGTAGATTGTTGTGAATGTTTGCTTGAATGTTAAATGTTTTCAATTATTGTTAAATAAATTTTTGATAGGCAAGTGTGTACTTTATCGCACTCGACCTAAGTTAACGTGAAATTTTTAATGATTAAATGATTGAATACTACTTGTGCATGAATGTAAGCCTCTTGGCTGAACTGGGCCCTTGCCCTTCGTTGCCAACTGACTCGAGCCAGAAGTGGACTCGGTCGGCGGCTGGTGACCCTGGGACAGCATTTTGGTATACTCGAGTATGACCACGAAGGTTGGTGGAGAACTAGCCAGTGAATTGGTTAGTGGTGGGAATCGATCAATGAATGAATGTCAATAAACTGGAGGAATTTTCACTTGCAAATGTTTTCTAGTGTCGGAGGGATAAGGCAAATGATTGGCGAATGAATGAATGAATGACTTGAATGAATGGCTCCAAGTGAGCACGTATCCTTCCAATGATTGAGTGTTTATTTCTTGAATGACTGGATATTATTATGCAAAATATGCAAATTGTTAAATATATCGTTTCCCTGATTTCTATACCTGATTACTTGTTTGGGAACCTCACTGGACTTTTAACTCATTCCATGCCATTTATTTCCTTACAGGGGGAACGAGCGAGGCGTGAGACTGGTACAGACTAGCATAGTTTAGTTTTTGAAATTTTGCGATTGTACTCGCACTAGTCGCTCAATTAGGGTTGAATGCATTGAGAACTTAAATCTTTTGATATATTTGGGATTGTATGGATGTTTGAGATAAATGAATGTATCTGTATGTTCCAAACTTGGGAATTGTTATTTCCTTTATTCTTGAGGTTGCACCTTATTTTCTTGACGTGAGTCAGTGAGTCCTGACGAGAGTTAGGTAGACAGTCCGCCGAACCCTTGGGGTACACCCTAGAGGGAGGTAGAGTCGTCACAACCATGCGAAAACATCCCCACCAAAGCCCAGCGACAAGGTGCTGCCAACCTGTCCGCATCCTCCTTGGAAAATATGACAGCAGCCTCACCCTTGTATGTTGTCGCAGGCCGTAACTGTATTGGTGACGACGAAGGTTGGGAGAACATGTGAGAACCCGTAAAACCCTAATTATTTTCCTAGGGTTTATTTCCCCTTAATTGCATGTTTTCTGCATTTTCGGGCCTAGGAATATTTTTCTGGTAGATTTTATGAGTAATTATAGTTTTTAGATGATTTTTCTAGTATTGGTGAGTTTTTAGAAAATTAAGAATATATTTTGGACGTGGGACCCACTAGTGCGAAAAGTACGGCAAAATTCGGCCAATAAGGTTAAGTTTCGGATACTGGTGGAAATTTATCGGGTGTTAAGAGATAAGTAGAGGGTGACATGGCATTGATGTGAGAGGAACCAAGTGATAGGAAGGCATTAAATGAAGTGCCAAGTGGCACTATGTGATTGGTCCACTTGTTGGACATTTTTGACTTTTCTTATCATGGATTAAATATCTCAAAAATTGACTAAAAATTCATTCTTTCTTACCTCTTGTTGGCCGATTCTCTCTCTTGGACAAGGAAGAAAAACTTCTTCAATTTACAAGCTGCAAACTATCTCAATCTTCCATTCCAACCAATTAAACTTAGATTTGCTCCATAAAATCACTCCATTAGGTGCTAGTAAGTGACTTGGTGAAGTTGTTTTGAAGCTCTAAGGTGGCCAACCTCTCTATCTCTCTTAATTTCTTGGTAAGTGATGCTTGAACACCCTACTACACCTAATGATGGTTATATTATGCTTAGAAGAGGCTTGAGTGTTGGATTATATGATTTATTTCTTGGTTTGGCTTGATTTGGTGAAGTTTTCCATTTTATGAGGAATTTTCTGGTTTCATATGATTTTGATGTTGTGGACTAGTATGATGCTTGGTAATAAGGGGCTTTGGCTCTAGTAGGTGTGAATTGTTGTTAAATGCAATCAATTTTGGATTTGGAATGAAATGTGAAAAGTTAGGGTTCTTGAACCCCTATTCTGTCCGAAATTTTAGGTCATAGCTAGAGGCCGAATTGGACTTTGTTCAAAACATGAAAGTTGTAGGTATTGATGATTTTAGTGTGCCTACAAAATTTCAGGGCAATTGGACAAGTGTAGAGTGAGTTATGCTGTTTTTACTGTTGCTGTTTTTGGTGCACAGAATGTCCGAACTGCGATAGTAATTGCCTGTTTGGACTGGTATTGGTTTGGATTTTGAAGTTGGTGTCTTCTGAGGAAATGTAGCTGGATGTCTTAGCTAACTTATGCCTTTGGAATTTCGGCATTTGGACTTGTATGGACTGAGATATACCGATTACAGTTTTCTGTGTTTTGCAAACCTGTTTTGGTGATTCTGGTTTGGTATTTGGCACTTTTGACCTAGTTGTGCTAGGATTTGGACTGAGAGACCTTCTACATTGTTGTAGCCCTGTTTCATAGCTTCGAAACGGTGGATCTTACACCCCTAACCGATAATTGTAGTGAGAGTTGTGCCATTACCGCATTATGACGTCAAAACCGGTTTTCTTATCAAGGCCAACATTAAAGCCTTTCTTAATTTCTGGTTTGCTTTCATGCTTGTATATGTTTATAAAACCCTATTGGGGTTGTGAATTGGTGTTGTTTATGGCTCGGTATGGTTTCTTGTTTTATGATATTGTGAGCTATGGAACGGCTCTTGACATGAAATGCTTATATGTGTGTTGTTGGGTTGTGATTGAAGAAAAATAATGAAGCCTTATGGCTGGAAAATTTGGTAAACACAAAGGGCATGCTGCCCGAATTTTACTCGAGATTTAGAAAACTATATTCTCGACTTGAGTAAAGGTTAAGTATTTAACCCTTGAATTTCCATGTATGAAACCCTATTGGGCGATAATTGGTTTGACTTTATGACTCGTTATCGAGTCTTATGGTATTTGTTTACATGTTCTAGGGCGTGACGATAGCTCACGACATTCTCCTGACGGAAGTGCATGAAATAGCACTTAATTGATTGGTGAGTGTACTACTCACTTGTGTGCTATTATATGGCTTTGAGATTTGAACTTGAGATGTTGTATGTTAATGGATTGATGTGAGAGTGTACTTTATCACTCTCACTTATTGTTTCACATGTTATTGAAAAGTAATTGGAAAGTTATTGGAAAGTTATATGAACTGATATATGAAATGAAATACATGACTTGATATCGATTGGACAAGTATCCAACGACTACAAATGTTATCATTGAGCTCAACCCCATTGGTAGTTGATTGAATCGAGCCGACAAGGGTTTGGTCGTGACAATTAATGAGCCTTGGGTAAAGTTATAAGGAATCTTGTAGTATGAGAGACTCTTGATTCCGGTATACTCGAGTAATACCACAGTGCAAGTGTTTGGAGTGCGGGCCCGGTAGGGGGATGTTTGGTGGAAGGAATGGGAGAGAAGAGGAGTCTACAGTTGGTTACTTTTCAAACATTGACGGAGAGTCAATGAGACCGATCAAGAATTCAAACGAGGAAAAGGGCTCTTGAGAGCCACCCGTATCCTTTTATCCTCATTATTAATGTGTGGCTTTATTTATTTTGGTAAATTGGACTGTTAAGCTTGAGGTATCCATGAACTTGGTTGCTTGAGTTGTATTCTCACTGGGCAATTAGCTCACCCCGTTCCTTTTGTTTTCCTTACAGGAATATGACTCTTTTGGAATGAATTTTGATAAATGGTTGCCGAATGAACTAGATGAATGACTCTTTTGTATTGTATATAAAATGGGACCCTAAATGTATCATTAGGGCCGTTTTCACTTTTGTTTTGGCAAACCATATATGTAGCGACTTTTGTATCACTTTTAAATGTCATTTTGGTTTGTAAAGGCTAAATGTTATGTGGTTTATGTAATTCGATGTTTGGTTGGGTTCGGACGAGTCGGTTACTATTCATGGCCGACTCCGGGTTTCATTTTCTTTTATTTTGGGTTATTTTGCCCTTTTGCCTTATTTGCGCGCGTTATAAGTTCCGGAACGTGAAAGATCGCTCTATACTGCACCGTTAGTCCTGGCGAGAGCTGGGCAGGCAGTCCGCTAACCTCTTTGGTTCGCCTTAGGGGAAAGTGGGGCTGTCACAGAACAACTGTGAGAAGGACTTCCTTGCGGAAGGGGATGCTCCTTGCCCCTCAGCCGAAGACTGATGGGCCGCCATGCAAGGCACCAACAGCAAGGAGAGGAAGCTCGGTCTCTAGGAGAGAAAACCTTATCGAAAAAGTCGGTCCTTAGTTTATCGGTCCAAAAGAGTTTTCTAAATCTCTTGCATTTGATTTCTCTAAATATACTCTTTTTATCATTCAATTGCTTAGCTTGGTTTATTTAAGTTTTGTTTGTTCTTTTCACCCTATTGATCATTTGTAAAATTTTATCTTCTAGATTCTCTATTGAAATTAGATTGCTCTAGGGCCAACATCAACAGCATTCGATTTGCTATCCCATTGTTTCAAGTTCAAAATCAATATTAAGATCTGACAAAAGGATAAGAGAAATTCTAGGCCTGACATATAGATTTGAAAAATTCTTAAATTTAATAAGAAAATGATAAATAAAAAAACTGATTGAAAACTCTCACCAAAACACCCTAAGAGAGAAGAGAACTTTTATTAGACAATTCTAGGAGAGAGGAAAACTGTCACTAGTAACACTTAGAAAGCTTTTAATAGGATATTTTACAAGATATTCTGTTGAACATAAAATAAAAGCAGAAGAAGGAAGACTCTAGCTTTAGATCAAAATCTCTCTCTCATGAAGGAGAAGAACTATTGAAGGACATTGTAGAAAGAGGGGAAACGAACTTTGGTTGAGGGAGGAAGAGTTAAGTCACTTTGCAATTCTAATTTTTTCGAATAAATGTTAAAAAATAGATAACAATATTTGAAACCTTTAATTGGTGAACATCACAATTGAAAAATGCCAACTAAAGTTTGTATCAGTCTACTCTAAGCTAAAACTAAAACAATTTAAATCTTCTTTTGACAATACTAAAACTAAAACAATTTACTAGAATGAGAAAATTAAAATACACATTCAAATAAAAAAGAGATAATTTCTAAGGTTTTTTATAACATCACTTAGCACCTCCTGAATAAAAAAAATAGCACTTGCCTCCCATATTTTTTTTGGTAACATTATCAATTCAATTCAAAAAATATGATTAAAAAATTTTTTGGGAAGGTAAAGATAATTATATTTTAATTGCCCTTTCGTTATAGTCTTTAATTGTCTCGACAAGCCAATTTAAAAATTTTTAATGTGTCAAAACTTGACTGATGTGGTTATTTAAATGGAAAATTACAAGTTTTTAATCAGATTGAGAGATCCTTTAATAGATTTTACCTTATAATTTCATAAAAAAAAACTAAAAGTTCATAACTCAATAAAAAGTAAAAATCACTAGAGATATTGTAAAGATGAAGAAAATGATTTTTTGCACCATGAAAACATCTCAAATTACTGTTATGTATAATCTTAAAGACTTTTTCTTTTAACTTAAATTCAAGACATTGATCTACGCAAATAAAATTTGAGCATTCTAAAGATTAACTCAAAACATTTTGTGTAAAAGGAAAGACTTCTTTTATTTGGTATTGTGTAGGCACAGATAAGCATAACAAAAATGAAGATGAGCCCGATATTAAAGTTTTAAAATCACAATTGACTCCCTCAATTTCAACAATTTTGTGGAAGAAATATAGCCTTTAGACATACGAAAAAATTGGGTCAATTCCTTATTATGTGACCACAAAGCACAATAGAAAAACCCTAAAGAACAAATTTCTTTTGTAGTTTGAAAACATCCTAAATTAATTTTCATTATTTGTTTGTATTTTAAAGAAACATGTTGCTTAAGGTTGCAACATACTATATTTTGCTTCTTCAAACTTAAATCATCATAGTTTTTGTCTTTTTTGTCAACTTTTGATTAACACGCTTAAATGATGTAAAATCGTAGGGTAATAAAAGGGCAATGGTGGAAAGAAGTTATTTTCTCTTTCCTAACATGAGTCATTTAATCATAAATTTTGAATTGGGTTGAAAATGTTACAAAGTTTTGAAAATAAGCAAGGCAAGTGATATGTTTCAAACTTCATGAGCGTTAAGTGAGACTACCATAAATTTCAGGGGAGGAATCTGAAATTATCCCATTAAACAATGAAACAACGATGTTCTATTCTTATCTTTGGTTTGATTTCAATATTAAATACAGTGAGCACCTACAAATTCATAAATAACTTTATTTTACATATGTAATATTTAGAAACAACAGTCTCTAATGTACCAATGACACTTCAGGATCATACGGACATTCTATTGATAGCATTGAATGATATTATAACATAGTATTGATCATTTATTCGATTTAAAAGAAAGGAACCACTATAGTAAAATCCCGTTTTACCCTAAAAGGAGACTTTGTTAATATTGTCCATGGCACTTGAAGTTCTTTTATAAAGAACTACATTAAGTACATTTATTTGAAGGCGAATTATACATGCATTTACCTAATGTTTGTCTAAAAAGAGAACTTAACATATTGATTGGAAGTTCAATCATGCCTAAACGGAATTGATATTTCATTCATTGTATATTGTCGCTAATATTTTTCATTCATATTATTTTTTTAAAAAAGGCATTAGTGAATTGATATTCATTAAGGTTAGTGGAAGTAATGATTATTTGGTCCATATGTCTATAATAATTTGTTGAAAAATTTTGATGAGCAGCAATTCTTATATAGAACTATTAAGTGCAGGATGTGAGTAATATGTTTCACTTGTTCTTAATTGAGATAGGATATAAATCATATTTGAACCATTTCATAAGGCTTCATTATGAAGTTCAAGAGAATTTAAGAATGATATATTTCATATTACGTATTGGAATATTTTTCAAACTATGATGCTATAAAATTGGACCAATGCAGATTGACTTAAATATTCATCAATTTTGTCTTGTTGGTAATCTAAAGATCATTGGCGATACTTTCATAAAAGAATGCGAAGAAGTTCGTGGGAGATTTGGGTCAAATAAACCGACACAAAATTTTTTAAAAGTTGGAAATCAATGAAGAAGCAATTATAGCAATTAAGGCCATTGTTCATGATCATAAAACTCGCAAAGAACTTATTAGCTAAAATTTTATTTTAGTATTATCTTTCTAATTATTTGTGGACAAGTAAGTCCATTATGTTTTGTTAGGACTTTTTACTATTGTATTCTCCTATAGGAAAATAAGTGCTCTAATGGATTTAAGCACATTAAAATAAATTAAGTTTCACGTTGTTCTACAAAGTTCATATCAAACATGAAATGTTCATTTGAGCATACCCATTAACAAAAGCTTTGGCACTTAAAAGAATTTGCGAATTTGTTAGTTCCATAGGGTTTTGATATTATTGTTGTTTGGACATATGAATGTTAAATATTAATTCATGTTATTTGTGTGCATTATTATGAATGCTATGCATAGGATTAATATTTTGATCACTAAATAGACATAAAAGTTATTGTTCAATTCTTCCTCATTAGGTTTACCTTATAAAATTGTTACCTAATAAAAATTCTTCCTCATCAAATCGATTTATTGATGCCATAATTTATTCTAATAACTCTATATGATAAACATAATTTATTGTTGTGGCCACCTACTCTATGTTTTAATTTTGTAGTATAATTGTTTATGTGATCATTTGTCAAGTGGGAGAATGTTATAATTTTATATGACCTATGTGAGAGCCCTCACTTAAAAATATAAGTTCTCCTAAATCACTTGCATTGTCCTAAGACTAAATAAATTGTAACATTTCCTTGTATTGCATTGCATTGTTTTTCTATATGAATTGTAACATCTCCTTGAATTGGCATAATTTTATTTCACTATAAGCAGTAGGACCAAATGTGACGGCCCCACCTCCCCCTGGGCGTACCCTAGGGTTTAGCGGACCGCCTGCCCAGCTCTCGCCAGGACTCGAAAATACAAAACAATAAAAACTAAAGAAACCAAAAGAGCACCATTCACAATATACAATCCCCAAAAGATTTCTATTTACATCATCAAAAGTAGATATCCAGATCACTGCATCATCGCATGATAGTAATCAAAATTAGAAAGTAGACCCAAAGAAAGGTTTTAATACAGGTCACCAAAACAAAACAAAAATATCTTAGTTGTTCAACTATTACAAACCCAACCTAACTATACTAGTGATGGTGCCAAAATTTTCCTGCGTCGGCCCCTGCTAAGGAAAACAAAAGAAAAGGGGGTAAGCTATAAGCTTAGTGACTAACCAGGGGTAAAAATATAATTTTTACATGTCAACATTTGCACAGTGAGAGCAAAGCAAAAGCAGAAAAGTAATACCACATGGTAAGGATACGGGTGGCTCCAAAGCCAACTCATTTATCGAGGTTGATCACTGGTTGACCCTTGAGATCCTGAGCCACACAGCTCGTTTCTCTTAAAGGATCCCACATAGAGAGACCATGAGCCTCAACTCAAGTCACGAGCAATATATGCTCTAAAATATTTTTCAAGCAATAAATGCTCTAAAATCGTAGTTCAAGCAATAAATGCTCCATAACAAATCACAAAATCATATTTCACAAGTATCAATAGCAACTAATGGGATTTAGGTCGAGTGTGATAAAGTACACCCTCGCCTAAGTACCCATTTTTTTATAGTAAACTCATATTAGCATTGAGTTATACAGAAACCCTGATTACTCACCTAAAGAGCAAGTATAATGAGAGAAAGTACGGAAATGAATTCAAGTCGTCAACTAGTGGCCCCACCGGCTCCGTCTAGCCCGTCACCGCCTATAGCAGAAGGTTGAGCAATATTATCACACAAACAACTACTTAAGTGCGTAAATTAAGCAAAACGGCAAAATTGGCACATGCATGTGCGGAATCGGCAAACAGAAATGGAAACGGCCGGCAAACTTAAATGGGCATAGTTACTGTCCCAAAAAATTTTGATCATAAGTTGGGCTAGGAATGTCGGATTAAAGTGTATGAGATACCGTTGTGAAGCTAAGAGGAAGGGCTACAATTTTTATGAAGACACCTTAATCTCGATCTGAATGGAAGCAGGTCAAAATTATGGAAAACAGTACCAGAAGTTTGCACTTTAGGAGGACAGATAGGGTCTGTTTGCCGGACCATAACTCACAGCTCGCAAATCCAAATCAAGAAATTCCAAAGGCGTTAGAAAGCTATGTCATAAGGCTAAAACTTTTATGTTTTTTGCAAAAACCTGAATCAATACAGAGCAGGGTGAAAAATGGGTCCAAAATTCCTGTCAGAACTGTCCAAATTCAAAGGCAGTTCTGACAACCGATCTTGTTTTGGTTATAACTGGAGCTACGGAACTCGGATTTGGACGCACTTTATACTGTTTCGAAGCTAAAACCAAGATCTACATTTCTTATGGAGGGGTCAACACCCAGTTTGTAACAGCCCCACTTTCCCCTAAGGCGAACCAAAGGGGTTAGCGGGCTGCCTGCCCAGCTCTCGCCAGGACTAACGATGCAGACGAGAACTATCTATTGCGATCCGGAACTTACAAACGAGCGTAAACAAGTCAAAATGGAAAAATAACCCAAAATAAGAAAAATGAAATCCGGAGTCGGCCATGATAGTAACCGACCCGTCAGAACCCAACCGAAAGAGCACACAAACATTCACATCTGAACTTTAGCGATTACAATCCAAAATTTCAATCCAAAATGACATACAAAAGTTTTCAAAAGTTAATACATATACACGGTTTGCCAAATCAAAAGAGAAAACGCCCCAAAAGTACACTTAGGGTTTTAATACATGAGCTATACAAAAGATATGTGCAACTAGCTCAATTTGGCAGCCATGTGTCAAATCCAGACCAAAAGGGTTTATTTTCCTGTAAGGAAAACAAAAGGAACAGAAAGGGGTGAGCTTGCGCTCAATGAGATACCAAACAGATAACATTAAAATCATGACATTTCACATTTAACAAATCAGACACACATGTCAGATGTAAAGCAAAGGAACCAATTATCAGAAGGATACGGGTGGCTCTCAGGAGCCAAATTTCCAGCGCAGTACTTGATCTAAACCGGTTGACTCTCCGTCAACGCATATAGAACCAACGCGTCCGTAGACCCCTCTTTACACCGAATTCCGTCCACCAAACACCCCTTTATCGGGCCCGCTCACCTCAACCGAACAGAAATGGTAATACTCGAGTATACCGGAATCAAGGGTCTCAATACCCAAAAATCCCCGAACAGACTACCGTGGTTCGTTATCTAATCGTCCAGGCCCTTGCCGGCCCGACTCGAATAACTTAGCCACAGGATTGAGCTCATAGGTCATAGAAATCCGAACAGATGCAGACACAGATAACGGATTCAGATACAGATACAAAATAGCAGATTCAGATAGCAGATTCAGACGGCAGATTCAGATAGGCACTCAAAATTGGCATATAAACAGATAGAAGAACGAGTGTGATAAAGTACACCCTCGTCTCAAACAAATTTAACAGATTGCAGAGCAGAAATCAAGTTAGACAGCAATGGAGGGGAGTGGTACACTCACCGGCTCAACTTCAAAAGTTTTCACTTCAGATTGGCCTTAATCGCCAAGAAATCCTAAAATAATCAAAATAAACCAATTGAAGGTTTTACTTCCAGAATCGAGTAAACAGAATGCACATGTGAGGCTCGACTACTAGTCGTATGCCTCGCCAAATAGTTACTAATGCAAGGGTGCAAAACATGATTTTCTTAGAAACGAAAAGGTAACATGAAGACTTAGGCGCAAACAACCCAAAAGCCTTTCATTTCCACAAAAAGGCAAATCCAACTTAAAGGAACGAAACGGCCTATAAAATCGGGCAGCACCTCCCCTAAATTTCTTACTTTTCCAGCCATTAAGGCTTCATTATCCTCAAATCAGTCCCAACATTTCACACAAAAGTCATCTCATTTACCAAAAGCCGTTCACTAGGCTCAAAGCAGTACAAGTACAAAAGTTAGCTAGGAAATGACCGGAATAAGAGTAAGTCTTAAAACATGTAAGCAAGTACAATGAGACTCGATAACGAGTCAAAAAGCCATGCCAATCATAACCCCCAATAGGGTTTATATGCATGAATAAGCATCATAGGTAACCAGAAATTAAGAAATGGCTTTAACTTAGGCCTTAACAAAAAAAACGTATTTGACCTCATAATGCGGTAATGACACCACTTTCACTACGGTTATCGGATGGGGGTGCAAGACCCACCGTTTCGAAGCTATGAAACAGGGTTACAACAATGTAGAAGGCCACTCAGTCCAAATCCTAGCACAACTAGGTCGAAAATGCAGAATACCACAACCTGAACCGTAATTGCAGGTTTACAAATCACACAAAACTGTAATCAGTACAACTCGGTCTATACAGGTCCAAATGCATTGATTCCAAATGAATATGGTAGCTAAGACATTCAGCTACATTTCATCAGAAGACACGAACAACAAAATCCAAACCAATTCCAGTCAAAATGGCCAATTACTAGTGCAGTTTCCGCATTCTGATCAACCCAGAACAGCAACAGTAAAAATGACATATCTCACTCTACACTAATCCAAATGACCTGAAATTTTGCAGGCACTTCAAACTCATCAATACCTACAACTTTCATGTTTTGAGCAAAGTCCAATTCGGCCTCTAACCCTATGATCCAAAACCGGACAGAATTAGGGGTTTATGAACCCTAACTTTTCATTTTTCAATCCAAACCCAAAATTGGTTGCTATTATCACCAATTCACACCCACATGAGTCATTTCCACTCATTAACAGCCATCATAGATGACCACAACATCTCATTCATATTAAACCAGAAAATTCCTCATAAATATAAAAACTTCACCAAATCACTTCAAATCAAGAAATAATTCACATAATCCATCACTTTAGCTACTACTAAGCATCACTTAAGCATCATTAGGTGTAGTAGGATGTTCAACCATCACTTACCTAGGAAACAAGAGAAGAGGAGTTGTAGACCACCTTAGCTCTTCCAAAAACTTCACCAAACTCACCACTAACACAAAAAGGCAAGATTGTATGGAGTAAAAACTAATTTATGTGATTGATTTTGGAAGATTGAGCTAGTTGGAAGCTTGAAATGTTGAAGAAACTTTCTTCCTTCTTGAGCTAAGAGGGCCGGCCATCCAAGGGTAAGAAATGGTGAATTTTTAGTGATTTTTGAAGATATTTAACTCAAATGGGTCAAAAGTCAAAAAAAGTGAATAGTAACTCTTAAGTCAAAACCAATGTAGTGGTGACACTTGTCACCTTCATTAATGCAATCTTATCTTTCTTTTTTCCTCTCACATCAATCAATCTCACTCTCTACTTATCTCTTAACACCCGATAAATTTTACACAGTATCCGAAACTTAACCTTATTGGCCGAATTTTTCTGAACTTTTCGCACTAGTGGGTCCCACGTCCAATATATATTCTTAATTGTTCAAAAACTCTCCAATACTTGAAAAACCATCTAAAACTATAACTGCTCATAAAATCCACCAAGAAAGTATTTCTAAGCCAGAAAATGCAGAAAACATGCCATTAAAGGGGAAAAACCCTAGGGAAAAAATATTAGGGAAATACGGGCTCTCACACAGTTCGCACGTTATCCAGGCGAACCGAGCATGGTCAGAGGCTAAATCCACAAACGTAACACAATCCAGTGTTCAACACAGGTGCAAGTGTTTTTGCTATAACTCGGGCTACACTAATCTGTTTGACCTGAAATTTTGCAGGCACATTAAGGACTTAAGAAGCTACAACTTTCATGTTTTGCACTAAGGCCAATTCGGCCTCTAACCAGGTCGAACAGTACCAGGCAGAACAGGGTTAATCACAACCCTCAACTGTAATTTTCCGCACTAACCAGAAATTTTCCGCAGCCGATCGTATCCAACATATATTAACTTTATTTTACACCATAATAAACCCTCAATCCATAACTAAACCATGATTATCATATAATACAGAAAAATAGCAATAATAAATCAAAATCCATCATAACTTCACTTCCAACCATAAACAAACCATAATCACACCATATGTCATCATATTAAGCCACTAAAGCCACCAATTGAACATTATCAAAGCTAAAGGGAAAAGTTCTTAACAACTCACTTTGTAACCTCAAGAAAACAAGCAATTTAGCACCTCCTCTTTCCAAACCACTCCACCAACTTAGTCACTACCACCTAACAAAGGATTTCTACGGAGTGAATTTGAGATTTTTTGGTTGAATCACAAGATTTGTGCAAGAAATTGGATCAACTAGTTGAAGCCTTCTCTTTCCTTTTTCCTTCTCTCCCTCACGGTTTTCTCTCTCTCTCTCCCTTAGTTTTTGGTTTGTGTTTTGTGTCTTAGCTTGTGTTTGTGGTTTATAGCTTGCAAGACTTAAGATGGGTAAGATATTTGTTTCACTATCCAATCAAAATCAAACACAACCATGGCTTAATTTCCACCACAACCTTCTTTGCCCCCTTTCACACTCTTGCCCCAAATCATTTAATTCTTTGCAAATTAGTCCATAGGTCATTAACTTAATCTAATCCAAAATACTTAATCACACTTAATCATTTCACTAATCACCTTATTATCTTAATCACCCATCCTTAATTATTCCTTATTCCACATAAAAGCAACTAAACCACAATCTTTTTACGTTAGCTAAATTAAGGGTTTTAAACCCAACTTAAGTTTGTTCAATTAGCAAAACACTAGGGAATTTACTAGTGTAAGACTTTTTAGCTCTCTAATCCTACTTAACATTTATAAAAGAAATCGAATCCGGTATCTCCTCATACGAAAACATACATTAGCATGCATAATATTTACTACCACATAAACTTATGATTAATACGTAAACTAGGGTTTTGTGTAAAAATATCAAAGGTGTAAATCCATTAGGGTTTTAATAAAATTTCAAATTAAGGTTTTTTCGATTCTAAAAGCAAAATCACATGTAAAGAATTACCATCATCCTTAAAATCAAATTTTATAGAAAAATTTAGCACTAATATTCCTTATTCAAAATTAAGGACGAATCGGGATCTCACAACAAATACCCTTTTAATTGTGTTTGAGACCTTATGTGAAAGTTTACGGGTGCTAATTAGACATTTGAAACACTTGGAGGGAAGAGACGTTATTTGGCAAAGTTTAAGGGAAGGAATGGCCAAGATTGGGCCAAGTGTCAATGTCCCAACCACTCAAACAAATTGACCAAGGAAATTAGCAATTTAAACCTTTTTGGCTCCATTTTTTCCTTTGCTTGGCCGACTTTCTTGAGCTCCAAAGAGAGGAAAAAAATTCATTTTTCTTGCTTGAAACCCTAGCTTGGATTTGAGGAAAACCAAAGGAAAATGAACCTTAGTTAATTTGAGTAAACTATCTTCAAAGCTTGCTTGTGATTCAAGCTTGGAATTCTTGCTTTGGTGCACTTTTGGGTGGTTCACACTTCATTTAAGAAAGGTGAATGATCCTTAAACCCTAGTTTTATTGTTTAATATCAAGTGTTTAAGGTATTGATGACAAACTAGAAGTTGAGTTGATATTGTTTGTGGTTAAATTCCTTGAGTTAAGTAAGTGGAAGTAAGGTTGGATGTATGGCATGCCATGTGTTTGATTCTTTGCCTAAGCTTTGTTTGTGATTTTTCTTGATGTATTAGCATGTTATGAACCCTCTTAAAGTTAGAAATAACTCTTGGAATGTTGTTTAAGTTGAAAATAATGAAAGGATGGAATTTGGTGGTTAATGTGAGCTTAGGACTGTTCTCTTTTCCTCCTTGCTGGCTAGCCATGGATTGGAGGTTTTCCCTTGATCTTTATAACTTATTGAACCTTAATTAAGCTTAAGAAACTTGGCTAAACATTGGTTTAACCTTGTGTGTGAGTTGAGGTGAAATGGAGC
Source organism: Coffea arabica (assembly GCF_036785885.1). NCBI lineage: Eukaryota > Viridiplantae > Streptophyta > Magnoliopsida > Gentianales > Rubiaceae > Coffea > Coffea arabica. Next base: position 15,571,845 of record NC_092318.1, on the reverse strand, counting down.
AAGTAAATTGGTTGATTTGGCAAGGTAGCGGACTGTTTTGTTCTTCCTTGTTGGCCGGACTGCCTTGATTCATTTTATCATTTTGTATGTTGAATTTTAAGATTAAATAGTGCTATATAACTTGATCCTTTGTATATTAATTTTAGGAGATTAAATTGGATGAATTTGAGCCAAAATGAATGAGGTTAGGAAAGAGGAATAGGGTGATTTTATCAAAACCCTGAGCTGATCAGAACAGAAAAATTAGTCAAATTTCTCAGACTTCCAGTATTGATCGGAGAGGAACTAGAGTTTGTATTTTATACCATTGGAAAGCCTTTTGAGTCTAGTTTCTAACACCACAACAACGCATGATTTTGACTTTTCTACAGTGAGATATGGCCATTTTCCCGAGACTGCAAACGTGCAACTGTTACACCCGAGAAAACCCTTTTGAACTTGAATGAGATTTTCCTTGCACTCAACTTTCTTGCACTTGTCAAACTCATTTTCTTATGACTTTTTCCTACATTTTTTGTCTAACTTGCATGATAAATTGAATCAACTAACGAACCACTTGGTCACCTAATGAACTTACATTTGGGTTGGAAAATGAATTTAGGATATTAACGACTTTTACTCGTTGCCCTAGGACTGGAAAATGAAGGTAAGGGTAACCATGGGACTTGAAGGACAAACTCTGCATTTCTTAACAGGTGAGTGTTCCACTGCCTGTTACCTGTCTATGTGAGATATCTGAATGCTTGGTCTGTGATTGTTTGATCTAAACATTTGATTTGACAAACTCGAGGTGAGTGTGTACTTTATCACACTTGACCTCCTTCGATTTTACTGAGGCTCTGTATACTGATAATTTAAGATGTGATTTCTCTATATTTGACTATACGTCATTTGGATGATATCCCATTGACTACTGTGACTATTTGGGTACCCAACCTCATAGGTGAGTCGGTTGTATCGAGTTAGCAAGGACTTGGTCGAGAAGACCGATGAATCTTGGGGACTATTTACTGAAATCCAGAAACTGGTATACTCGAGTATTACCTAATTATACTGTTTGGCTCCGGTAAGAAGGTTGACTGGTCGATGAAATTCGGAGAAAGTGGTGTTCTACGGATATTATATTCTTTAAATACAAATGTTGATGGAGAATCAATGGGTTCTCGATGTGATAGCCCTACCTCTCCTCAGGGCGAACCCTAAAGATTAGCGAACTGCCTGCTCAACTCTTACCGGGACTCAGTCGACTAATGAATCAGAAATCCAAGAAAAACCAACGAAATATCTTCAAAAGCAAAGGGTACAACTCTTTATAGAAATATAATCGCTTCGCCAACATCCCAAACTTAAAATATAAGGCTAAAAGTCAAACTTATCATTCCACACTTAATTTATAAAATATACGTCGAACTTACAAATTCAAGCTTACAAGAGTCAAAAGCAAAGTCTTCTAAAAAAGGGTTATAATCCAAAGTACAAGTTCAAGACAAAAGTTAAAGTTATGAAAATTCTAGACCACAATTCCATCCTAGATCTGTTAAGGAAAACAAAAGGAGTGGGGTGAGCAAAAACTCAGTGAGATTTCAAATAAACATGTAAACACACAGCCAATTAAAGGCGTAATACAAACAAGTAAACACTGTTGTACTCTAACAATTTAATCACAGTTCAATTCAAGGATACGGGTGGCTTCCAAAGCCAAATCAACTTAAGCTTGATCATACGAGAACCTGTTGACTCTCCGTCAACGTTTGCGTTTAAAGAATATACTGTCCGTAGAACACTACTTTCTCCAAATCCCGTCCACCAGTCAACCCCCTTACCAGGTCCGAACATCTCAAACAGTAAGTAGGTAATACTCGAGTATACAAGATCCACATTCAGTAAACAGTCCTCAAGGTTTATCGGTCTTCTCAACCAAGCCCTTGATGGCTCGATACAACCGACTCACCTATAAGGTTGGGTACCCAAACAATCACAGTAGTTGATAGGATATCACCCAAACAACTCAAATACAGTCAAATATAGAGAAATCACATCTTATAATGGCAGTATACAGAACCTTAGTGGAATCGAAGGAGGTCGAGTGTGATAAAGTACACACTCGCCTCAAATTTGTTAAAACAATGTTTAGATCAACCAGTCACAGATCAAATATTCAGATATTTCACATAGACAGGTAACAGGTAGTGGAACACTCACCTGTCAAGAAATGCAGAGTTCAAACGTCAAGTTCCGTGGTTACGTTCACCTCCGTTTCCCAATCTTAGGGCAACGAGTGAAATCATTAACAAGTTAGGTTCATTCCAACCCAAATGTAGGTTCATTAGGTGACCAAGTGAGTAGTTAAATTGACTCAATTCACCATGAAAGTTAGGCCCAAAATGCAGTAAAATGTCATAAGAAAACAAGTTTGACAAGTGCAAGAATGTTGAGCAAAAGAAAAATCTTATTCAAGTTCAAAATAGTCTTCGCGGGTAAAACAGTCACACTCGCTCAGTCTCGGGAAAACGGCCATATCTCACTATAGGAAAGTTGGAATCATGTGCCGTTAGCGGCGTTGGAAACTAGGCTCGAAGGGCTTTCCAACGATATAAAATTCAGACTCTAGTTCCTCTCCTATCAATACAAGTAGTCCAGGGAATTTGGCTGATTTTTCAGTTCTGATCAGCTTAGAACCCTAACAAAGTTATCCTATCTCGTCTTGCCAACTTCACTTGTTTTGGCTCAAATTCATCCAATTCACTCTCCTAGAGTTCATATACAGGGGATCAAGTTATCTAGCACCATTGAAACTTAAAATGCAACACACAAAATAATTAAAAGCGCCAAAATAGTCTAGCCAACAAAAAGAACCAAAACAGTCTACTACTTGCCCAAAAACAACCACTTTACTTGCTTCATTTCCATTTCAACTCACACCAAAGCTTAAACCAATGTTTAGCCAAGTTTTTTTAGGCCTAATTAAGGTGCAATGAACCACAAAAATCAAGGAGAAACCTCCACTCCAAATCCGGTCAACCAAGAGAAAACAAAACAGTCCACCAGTTCACATGCAACTTCAACTTCCATCCTTTCCTTATAGCTAACTCAAACAACATTCCAAGAGTTATCCTTAACTTTAAAAGGATTCAAAACATGTTAATACATCAAGAAAACCATAAACAAATCTTAAACAATTAATCAAACACATGACATGCTAACCAACCAACCCTACTATCACTTGTTTAGTTCAAGAAATTTAACCACAAATAACATCCATACAATTCCTAGTTTTCCATCAAACCTCAAACATTTGATTTAACACAAGAAAGCTAGGATTTAAGGGTGATATATCTCTCTTATGTGAAGCTTGAATCACCAAAAAAAACCACCAAAACCAAAGCTCCAAGCTTGAATCACACACCAGAGTTGAAGTTTGGTCACTCAACTAAGTCAAGTCTTTCACTTTTGATTTTTGCTCAAGATCAAGCTAGGGTTTAAAAGGCATGAATATGGAGTTTTCTTCTCTTCTCTTGGAAGCTAAGAGGGCCGGCCAACCTAAGGAGAAAATGGAGCCAAATTGGTTTAAATTTCCTCTAATTCCTTGGTCAAATAAGTTGGATGGTTAGAGTTTTGCCACATGGTTCAATCTTGGCCATTGTTCCTTTAATCTTTGCCAAATAAGGTTGCTACCCTCCAAATGTTTCCAATGTCTAAAATAACACCCCTAACTATCACATAAGGTCCTAACCACAATAAAAAGGATATTTGGTCATAGTATATATAGTGAAATAAAAAAATGCCAAGTCAAGGAAATGTTACAATTCAAATAAAAGGTAGTGCAATGCAATGCAAGGAAATATTTTAAGTGATTTAATCTTAGGGCAAGGCAAGTAGCTTAGGAGAATTTATTTTTTTAAAGTGAGGGTTCTCACACTCGATACGATCAAGTTTAAGTAGATTTGGTTTTTGGAAGCCACCCGTATCCTTGAATTGAATTGTGATTAAATTGTCCCAAAATTACACGGTGTTTACTTGCTTATATTAAGCCTCTAATTGGGTGTATGCCTACATGTTTATTTGGGAGCTCACTGAACTTTAGCTCACCCCACTTCCTTTTGTTTTCCTTAACAGATCTAGGATGGGACTGTTGACAAGATCTTGTGTGGCCTTAAATCTTATCTTGAACTTGTACTTTGGGTTGTAATCCTTTTGTTTAGAAGACTTCACCTTTGACTCTTGTAAGCTTGAATTTGTAAGTTTGGCATTTATTATGTAAATTAAGTTTGGAATTGTAAGTTTAACATTTAGCTCTATATTCTAAGTTTGGGAAGTTGGCGTGACGATTATATTTCCATTATGGTTTGTAACCTTTACTTCGAAGATACTTCGTTAGTTTTCTTGGGATGCTGGTTCATTAGTTGACTAAGTCCCGGCGAGAGTTGAGCAGACAGTTCGCTAATCCTTAGGGTTTGCCTTGAGGAAAGGTGGAGCTGTCACAATATACATGACCACATCTAATGCTAACATAAAGATATTTACTAGTTACATAAATATAGGTATGTATAGGTAGTTTCAGAGTTCTAAAGGATAAAATAATTGGAGGAAGTAAGAACACTTGTCTTTGATGCATGTAGACAGTTTTATCTGATAACAATTTAATTGTATTTTTGACACTAAATTTATGATTGATTGAGTCTACAATTCTTATAGGTCTATGATGGGTAGGGCTCTAAACTCTATAAATATGTTCCTCTTAGTCCCTCTAACCATGCTAATAAATGTTTTTTAGTTTACCACCCATCACTTAACACAAACATGAAAGAAAGCCCGGAATGGAAGATTGAAATACTATCCTTGATGGAGAAATTACTGGGGACAACTGTCTTAATGGTCTTAATGGTGTAATTATCAAGATGATCATCTTGAGCACTTGACGACACTGTATTAAGATACACCCTATTTATCTACTGTGATTTATAAGTCTAAACTAAAGATCCTACTCTTTATGTCTAGTGCTGTTGGTCTCCAATATTAATTTCCATCCATAAAACAGTAACCCTTTGAATTTCCTCATTTTGATTGACTATTATTTTCCCCTCATGTTAGCTGTCCACTGATAAGCTTTAATAATTAGGTCTTTTGTATCAGTTCCTATTCTCAAAATTGCTCTGCCCCTTTTCATTACTTAATTTATTGAGTTTTGTCATCAATAATCTAGCTTTCGTTATGATTAATCTACTCAATAAAGTTTTTTTGGTAAAAGATCCTTACTAAATAGTTGGCTTAATCATGAATTGTCCCCTTATAGTATTAGGTGAATAGAAAATTGTCCCTGTAATTAGTAAATATATAAATCACATCCTACAGACAAATGGTTGTTTGTCTGTCAACCCATAATTTTTCAGTTTAAATTTGAGGACAAATTGGTGCTCATAACTTCATGTAGTCAACTAGATTAGTTTTTCTAGATAAACAACAAACTAAAAACATAACTGTTTTTCTCATTAGAAATATTCAATTTTTTATATTAAACAACCTACCCAAAAATCTATTAATAAGTTGCACCTTTCACAGAATTTTGCGTTTTAGTAGCTTCAACATGGACTCGAACTCTTAAAGGTTTTTATTCTATTATTGTATTTAATGTTGTTGTTTTGTTAAAAAAAAATGGTCTATTTGTAGTAATAATTCCTCATCGTAGAGCAAGGCAATTAAACATTTGTAAGTACTGGTATTTTCTTCTGAAAAATATTCAAATATCATAAATTATCATAAGAAGCTAAACAATTTTTGGGTAAAACTAATTTATCTAATTTTTAAAATATTTAAATCAGTTTTTTTACCACCATTTCCTTAACCCTACAATGTTTCTTAATAAAAAAAAAATTAACAACCACATTTGGTCCATTTCCTAAGGATAAATTTTCCAAATATTAAGTATATGAGGGTAGGACTAATTTTTTCACACCTCCCATAGATAAAAAGTCTAACCCGTATATTTGACTTTTTGTGGTGACAATTTACACATTTTTTTATTACAAGGGGCAATTTGTCACTCATCCAACATTACGGGCGACAAGTTGTGATTAAGCCCAAATTTGTTGCACGCAAATAAGTCATAACATTACAAATTCTCTAATACTTATTAACAATTAGATAATCTCAAATGAAATGCTTAACTTGAAATTATCATTGTTTTCGCACAATATTATTTGCAGCATTGGGTTGTTACGGATGCTGATGTCGTCCTCAACATCTAGAGCCTGGAGGCAGTGAATTCATAGCAAGTTTAGAGCAACTCGTCTTGTGCAAATACTTCTAAATCAAACAAGTACACATCATATTCTTTAGAAATTCATCAGTTTAGAGAAAAATAACATGAAATACTTTCCACGCAAACGCAATATTAACTAGAAATGCAACATTGAAATAGTAAAACAAAGACAACTCTGCAAGATGATTTGTTTGTCGAAAAACACGTCATTTTGTTATTCTTCCTCAGAGATTCGGTAATTATTTCCGGCAGACTATTCCATTGCCACTGCTTGAACCTCCAGTACAGTCTAAGCTGCCATAGTTCATAACTAGGGAGTCCTCTGCATTCAATAGTCCAGCTGAAGAAAACATGCAACCCTTACAATCTGTAGACAAAAGCGAAGTGGTTCTGTACTTATCTTCACCGCCCATTACTGGCATTGCAACTCCAGGCTTTGCTGGGTTCACGAAATCTGGCTGGTATGTTTTGCCAAGGACACCTTCAACCTTTGAGGATAGGCCAAAGAATCTGAACTGTACTTCCAAATGAGCGAAGCAGTCATCAGAAGGTATCTGATAGTTATGGATCCTGTCATCTTCCTTGGTCACAGGTACTACATTCACAGAGATCTCTGCAACTTCTGGGATAGTGATTAGGGCACTGTTCTTGTTTGAAGTTCTTTCAACTCTGATGGCATTATCAGTAGACTGCCAGACAGATGAATAACCTTCATGGATTTCAAGCTCCATTCCATCATAGGAAAGTTTCAGGAGGTCTACATCAGCGCCCCATGTTGTTGCCTTGGTGGCCTCAACAGAGAAAGTATGGGAATCAAAAAGAAGTCCAAGTGCTTGAATCCAGGTGTAATCTCGTGATCTACCAGCTGGCCTTAGACCAATGAATCGGGCATTAATCTGGAGATTGGTATCTGAGACCAAGCTGAAATGTTCATTCTTCTTACCATGGAAGTAGAAGACAATCCCATCTCCACCAATGAAGCGGGGATCCAAGCATGCTGCTCCAGGAGTACCACAATTTGGTTTCTTGCCTGTTAGTGATAAAAGATGTCAATATCAAAATGGACAATCAAAGATTCAGATCATATGAAACATAAGCGGGAGCAAGTTGCTTAGGAGAATGGATGTCTTACTCTTGCATTCTGCCTGGCATTTTTTCTTGTTACAGTCGAGGTAGCAAACTTTAGATTTAGTGCTTGTTGCTGACTTTGAAGGACATTCAGATGGACAATTGACCCACTCGAGAAAACAAGGGCTGTTTCGACTGTAGCAAGTTATTGTGTCCCCTTGAATGCCTGCTATGCTGGCCGCAAAAAGTAGCAGAATCAGAAACATGGCATTGCTTCTTAGGATCTCCATTGCATTTTTTGATAGGTAGCCAAATGAAGTTATGTTAAGGTGTCCTACTGGTCTTGCTCTCCTATTCTTTTTATAGTTAACCAAGAAGTACGCACTATCCACTTCCTTCCTTCCGTTTTTTTTTTGTCAAATTCCATTGTCATATGGCTTGTTGCTTTTTTTTATTCTCATCCGTGGAATCTAGCATGTGATCAATGACTACGAAGCTTGGGTACTAGATCTCAAATGGTTTGCGCAATTTCTAATCTTGGTCAATACTTGTTTATTCCAACGTGTTAGATTAGTGGGAGTTGACTTACATCTTCTGGACTTCGGAGTTATACAAGCACATGACTAATAGCCTGTGATCAGATTGTTTATTAAGCACCAAAGTTTGAAGAAATTAGTGTGTCATTGCAAGAGCACAACATCACGTCTGGAATGTTAACACTAACAATGTACCACAAACTTTATCTAGCATTGATTTTAGGACCAACTTTCGTTTTTGTTGTAAGAAGTAAAAAATTATCATATGATAGTTGAAGTTTATTTCCCATGTACCGAAATACTTTGGTCGCCAACTTTTCTTCAACCTCTTTTTATCATAAAATGGTTTACAGACTGAAAATTAGACTTCTAAATAATTGTAAAAAAATGCGAGTCACAGTAACTGCGTCTATTTGAGAGTACAACTTATAAATGAAACATTGGATCTCATTTTATGGTCGATGCATGTGAAGAAGAAAGCTCTCCATTTCAGGCCGGTGGAAATATTTTTTTTTTTTGGGACTTCATTAATCGCTAGTGGCCCTGGATTCTTGCCTATGTTTTCTCTCCATCTACAACACTAGCTAATGGTACTTACCACAAGAAAAATAAACTGGGAGAAGTACAATTTAATGTTTTATAGATGCATTTAATATGAAAGATCCATGAATTCGCCAATGAATTAGCGTGTAGAAAGCTATACAAGCACTAAGAAACGGAATAACATTGCAATAGCTTCCACCGTCTGTGTCTTGTTTCTCAGATTTGAGTTCATATCCTGCTGTTTTGGCTAGAAAAGATATAACTCAAAGTAAAGCACAGACAGATTGCAATACACAAAAATTTCGAGTCAAGAGAATTTATAATTCAAGATAGAGTGCATTCTTGATTTGTATCTCACATTAGTAATAGTACTGACAGTGGTTCTTTTGAGAATTTCTTGAGTTTGAGGCTCTTCTGAATTTTCTACAAGAGTTAATTGAGTATCACTCTTTATCCATTTTCGGAAATCGTTCTTGTAATAATTCTTATCTATCTACTTCCATGTCAGTCGGCATCACAGCAGGTTTCTTATATTCTTGTATCAATGGCCGGTGTTGTTAACAAACCCAAAGATGGTTCTCCTGCCCCAAGACTGAATCATAGTGTCACGGTGTAATCAGATTACCCAGGGTTAAGAAAAAGAAATTGATGTAATAGTAAATGCAAACTCCAAGATCAGGAAATGGGGTTTTATTTATTAATAATTCTGCAAAAATTATTACAGAAACAGAGGAGATGGAATAAGAAGAGAAGGGGAGAAGAATGAAGGAAACTTGGGGTGGGGAAAATGGGAACACTCGGATGAGTATAATGAATCAGTACAAACTGCCAGAAAACCAAAAGTCCAATGACGGCAGCAATTTATCCTACTTATACTGCTACTATTCCAACCAACTTCCAAGGCTCCCATTACAATCTAAACACGTGGCCTTCTTTTACTCAGCTCACTCCGTGACAAAGCTTCCCCCTTAAACAATCCTTGTCCTCAAGGATGCCAAACAAAGTTCCAGGCTTCCAAGCAAAGCCTTCAGATTGATATTTGGCAATTCGCAGCAAGCAAGTAGTATAAGCAAATGGCAAAGCTTGCTGATTCTTCCGAGATTGATCTTCCATAAGCACGTGCAAAAGAAATTTAGCCGCCAATTTTGCACATCTGAAACAAAAGAATCAAGTAAAGGAATTGGGAGTTTACAAGTTTGGTGGTCAGCAAGGCCTTGTGGCTCCAAAATGTTTACAACCTGTAAAGTTCTATGTTGCCCATCACTCCCAAAGTCAGGTCCTGGAATTAGTTTTAGCTGAGCAACAAGGGCTGAAATTCTAGAAGTAGCACCACCAACCATAAATAATCTTTTAAGAGCAACTTGATCTGGATAAAGCAACCCAAGGAATTTCTCTACTGACTTTAAAAGGTCTTGCAGGGTAGCATCAACACAACCAAGCAAGGTTAGAAGTCCTGCTGTTACTCCTGGATTTGAAATAGATAGGAGAATTCCTATGTAGCCATTACAGGCCAAGCCAGCCGTAAATTGTAGACCAAAGTACCTATTTGTTGGCTCTTTTACTTCCAAGAAATTAGCAAGTACTGATATAGCTTTCACTGGTGCATGTACCTGTATGATATCCCTATCTTGAAACACTATTGCTGGTAATATGCAGTAAACTAATGTGCTATTATACTTACTAAAGTCAATTTGACTACACTATAATAAAGATTGGGAAGATTTCTCATTAAGAAGTTCACTTTCCCCAGCCTCCATAATCACAATTTTACTTTTGTGACCACAAACAGCAAGAGTAGAAAGTTGCCAAATGGAAATGTGGACACAATAGATAACTGTTGTACTTCTCTACTTCTCCTTTCTGTGGACATCTTCTTTCAAGCAATTTGAAGCTGCAGTCCTCTACATATTTCAATTGTCCAGTGCAGAAGTTTTCAAGCAGGATAACCTCACCGGGGTTGAACAAGAAAATGAATGCATTTGCATCTTTTTTCACCTCAAGTGCTGTGTTTTTCACTATCCAAAATAAAGACACAGAGCAGTACTCATCCACAGCAACATTAGGATTGCAGTCCTTACTTAATTTAGGCAACCCTTTGATCAAACAAACAAGGTGTTCAACTATTGCTATGTAAAATATACCTTGCATCGAAACTGCACCAATTTTAGAGTCATTACAGTCTTTGTTCATTGCTATTTTAGTACTATCCCCAGGATCAAATATCAAGTCATCAAGTGGTCTATTTTGTTGTGAAGGAACAATATTGACGGCACCATCATGCTTTTGTTCATCATTATCCATTTTCACAAGTTTAGATGATAACATAGATTTTAGATATGAAGAATAGTTTCCAAACTGATAACCACTACAGGATAACTGATTCCAATTAATTTTTTCCTCAGCGAACTTTTGCTTTACCTCGCAGCTAACCAAATTCTGGGACAATGGAGCGTTGAAGCAGAGTTAAATATTTCCTTGTCTATAGAGCCTTGTTTCCAAGCTAGGCCCCCTATAAGCAATTCATTGCTAAGCCCTTGAGAGATAACACAACCGTTGTGAGCCAATCTATTAGACACTTGGTTTATAGCATTTTCTTCTTGATAGTCCCTTGCTGATGTTTCATGTTGGTTCTCCTCTAAAAAACCCATTGGAGTCCTTTGACACAATTCATCAAACATATGGCTGACTACACTTTCATTCTTCAAGTTAGTGATTATATCACTATGTTCAGCCTCTATAACCTCATTTTCTCTCATAAGCTGCTCTCCTTTTGGTAAATCAAGAGCAGAATCATGCTTCTCCATTATAGCTTCCTCGATTTTTACTCGGAGATATGCTTCATACAAAATCTTGGGTGGATTCCTAAATCCCTTTAGCGTCATCTGGATATTCCAATCAAGCCCAAAGTTAAAACCATCAATAAAATATTCCTCACTGAGTTCTGGTTTCAAAGTCAACATCTCGTTTCTCCACTCTTCAAATTACTCATAGTACTCTACTACGTACGTTAGTTGTTTGTTTAGGCTTCTTATGGCCCATCAGGAAGTAATCAGCAATTTAGAGATTTCTTCAAGGGTGAAGAAAAGACATGGAGATGGAGATGGATAGGGAAGAAAGTGAATCAGAAGTGAAGGAAAAGTTCTAATCAAGCAGCCAAACCCGGACGGATCGTAGCTGCTCTAATACCACTGTCATGATGTGATCAGATTACCCAGGATATAAGAAAAAGAAATTGATGTAATAGTAAATGCAAACTCCAAGATCAGGAAATGGGGTTTTATTGTATTAATAATTCTACAAAAATTATTACAGAAATAGAGGAGATGGAATAAGAAGAGAAGGGGAGAAGAATGAAGGAAACTTAGAGAGGGAAAAATGGAAACACTCGAATGAGCATTAACCAGTACAAACTGCCAGAAAACCAAAAGTCCAATGATTAGGGGTGGCAATTTCTGACACGACCCGAAAACACGACACGAACCTAACACGAAATTAATGGGTTTGGGTTGAAGTTTTGGAGGTTCGGGTCAGAATCGGGTCGAACCCGATGAACCCGAAAAGAAAACAGGTCAATTTCACCCGTGGTGACCTGATATGACCCGATATGACCCGTTTACAAATTAAAAATAATTTAATAAATATAAAAATTATTTTATCTAACTAAACTAAATCATTCTTTTTTTTCAAAGGCATTAATTACTTAATCCTAAATGAATTTATTTACCTTGTATGAAGTTAAAATTATTATATTTGGACAAATAATATAATTCGTTTTAATTTATTTTATATTTGGTTTGGAATAAAACACTTTTACGATGTTTAATTTATTTTGGATTTGATTTGAAATTATTTATTTAAATTTTTATTACTTGATGATGTAATTAATTTTGTGAGAAATTGATTTTATTAGAATTTACAGTGATAAATTAATAAATTAAAATTAATTTTCGGGTCATTTCGGGTCGACCCGCCAACCCAAATTTTTCGGGTTCGTGTCAGATATACTGACCCGTCACGGGTTGACGGGTCGGGTTCGGGTCAACAGATTTTTTGGCGGGTCGGGTTAAGACCCGACCCGCCAACCTGATTGGACCCGAATTGCCACCCCTACCAATGATAGCAACAATTTATCCTACTTATACTACTACTATTCTAACCAACTTCCAAGGCTCCCAATACAATCTAAACACGTGACCTTCTTTTACTCAGCTCATCCATGACACATAGAACTTTAACGAGGTTTTGGTGCACACTTGCATTGAGTTCAGGACTCATCTTGATCGTATGTAAGATACTCTTGGAATGCTTTTACAGCGATTGGATCTATAAGGCGATTAGGGTATGAATGGACAAGGTAATCGGGATGAGCGAGTAACTCTTGACAGAACCTTAGTCAATTTCTAGCAACCAAATCCCAATAATGAGCAGGTCTATGGGGATGATTTGTCTAATAACGAGACATTAGCCTCTTTTGGCCAGAGAGCCCTTTCCGTGAGAGTCATCAACGTCAAAACCAAGAGGCCGAAGAGTTCAATTAAAGGTAGACATCCTACCTTTTAATGGCAATTTGGGTGGAGATGGGGCAGGGACGGTCATCAGAAGGACCGTCCCTGAACTGTTCACGGCCAGGATTTGGTCCAAAATAATTATACGATTCAGATCACTTCTTGTACTTCATTTTTAACAACGTGTGTGGGGTTCACAAAAATTTTTTCTAAAGTAACATGTTATGTAAACAAAGTTACGCGGTGTGCAAAATACACAAAATCGCTAGGAACGGTTGCACTTCCTGCCCGTGGTCCAATTTGGGTATTGAGGATTTCATAGACTAGGTTGTAGAAATTGAGAGGCTTTTGACTACATAGGGATTTCTGGGGACAGACAAGTCAAACATGTAGCTAATCAGTTGAAGGATGGAGCCTCTGCTTAGTGGGAGCAGTTGTAGGATCAAAGACATCGCTAAGGGTAGCAGCCCATGAAAGCATGATTGAAGATGAAGTGGCTATTGGCCATCGATTCTTGCCGCCTGATTATGATCACTATTTATTCTCACAATTCCAACATTGCGCTCAGGACTATTTACAAATACCATGCTGAATTTTTGAGTTTGCTTTCTGGTAATAATATGGTGGCGATGGTTGCTAGTTAGGTTTCCAAATTTTACTTAACTACCCTATCCACAAGTATACCGGTCAACAAGTACAAGATATCAAAATTAGTCCCATAGGAACTAAAGGAAAGCACTATAGGTTTGTTTACTTACTTTATTATTAGACAAACAACCAAACAAGATAAAAAACTAAATCATAATTTAAATTAAGATTAATGGAAATAAGATTGCTCAAAGGTCCAATAAAGAGACTTTTTAGGATTAAAAATCCCTTGTTGTGCCAAAAATAGAAGCTAGTTAGGATGACTAAGCTATGGCTCCCATGATTTGCCAAGGAAATAATTTCCTAATGCATACCTCGCTTTCGCCAATAAACATAATATTGTTGAAAATTACTTTCACCAATTCCTCAACTCCTTATACCCTTCCTTAACCTACTTTCATAGTGAAAACATTACACACAAGTTTAATAAACACTACATATAAGCAACTTTCATTGCTCATACTGATTAGCATATATTTTACGTACTTTTAGTGAAGTTTTAACATTTTTTCGGTGTGTTTTTAAGTTAAAATGAAAGAATTGAGCTCCTTTATGGTTACTTTTCATGTGGTCTATGATCAAAACATACAAAATATGGTTTAATGTACAAATTTGTGATGTTTTTGTATATTTTGGCATTTCATAGATCAAGGGAAGATCATTTTAATAGATTTGTAAAAATTTGAAGTGATTTGAAGTAAATATGAAGTATAAAATGTTCAAAGTGTGAAATGCAATCAAGATTAAAAGAAGGAAAGCTTGATAGATTTGATACATTCTAGTATTTTGGCTATATTTTGAGTAACAAGTACTGGACTGAGGTGATTTTTAAACCATTTTGAAACTAAGACATAGGGGTACATTTCTTTTGAGACATCAAAGTCCAATTCTTGTGTTTCCTAGTCAAAAAGTCAAAACAGTTGAACAATTTTTCCGTCAAAAGTTGAAATAGGGGATTGACTAGTCAAAGATATTTTGGTCATTTACCATTGTACAAACATCCAAATGAGATAATTCTTAATGCATTAGAAATCTAACTTAAAGGGCTACAAATTTCACGTATTGTACAAGAGCTAGTTTGACTTCCATTATCGAGAAAGTTGCAGTTGAAACAAATGCAAAAACAGAGCAAGGTTGAAGTTTGGTCAAAAAATGCAAAACCTAAAAAGGGCAGGAACTACGAGCTGATCCACGATTAATCCACAAGACACAGTTCGTGGATCAGCCTCGCGAATCACTGATTGTGGCTTGCAACTTGCATTTTGTTCACATAACTTTTTTGACTCATTTTCCTGATCAAATTTCGATGGAAAATGCCCAAAAAACCTGCAAAAGATGTTGGCAACTTCAATAAAACAAGTTTATGGGTTCAAGAAGAATATTTATCATGATTTACATTTTGTCTTTTGCATCAAAATCCCTCCATAAATAGAGGAGCTCTTCACAAGACAAAGTATGAAGTAGAGACTAGAGAGTGGAGAGGAGAAAAAACAAGAGATTAGCTTGGTAAAGTCTTAGTAGCAGTTTGTTAGTCTAGTTTAGTGAGAGAGCTTAAAATAAAAAGTGAAGGGACACTCTTGCACTTTGCTTATTTGATGGAACCACTTATAGAGGAGTTCAAGAATTCAACTTCAAGAAATTAAATAAGAATTCTTCTTACTATACTCTTGTTCTCTTGTGCTTATTTTGAATGTTGAGTTGCAACTGTTATTCATGCTTGGATGAGTATAACATGATGTTTAACTAAGTTTAACTAAGTTTTTCATATCCTTGGGTAAAGAAGAATTTGTAGTTGCTTTGATATGAAGTAGTTATGATTGATTATGCTATTTCATGATTTGGCTAGTCGAAGAGCTAATACTTGATATTTATGGTTGTTTGGCCATCGACTATGAATTATTTGATGATTGTATGAATAATGAAAGTTGTCTACATATAGATCTTGGTTCTTAGATCTCTCTATATATCTACCAAAAAAAGAGAAAGTTGTCCACGTATAAATCTTGGTTCTTAGATTTTTTATTCTTACAAAAGTAGGAAATAAAGTTGGGTGGAATTTTATGCAATAAATTTATTGACCTCATTCAACTTGTAGCTAGCTTTTTCTCTATGAAAGCAAGTTAATGAAGGGTATAAATAGTTGAGATATTGGCGAAAACAATTTCCAACAACATCATGTTCATTGGCGAAAGTGAGGGCATGCATTAGGAAGTTATTTTCTTGGCAAATTATGAAAAACATAACTTAGTCATCCTAACCAGTTTCTATCTTTGGCACAACAAAGGATTCTTAACCCTAGAAAGTCTCTTTATTTGATCTTTAAGCAATCTTATTTTCATTGATCTTAACTTAAACTATGGTTTAATTTTTAACTTGTTTAGTTGTTTTTCTAGATGATAAGGTGACTAAACAAAACCCTAGTGCTTTTCTTAGTCCTTGTGGGATCGATCCTAATACTCTATACTCATTGACCCTTATACTTACGTATAGGGTAGTTGGGTAAAGTTTTGAATTCTAGCTAGTGATCAAGCTTCTGGCATCGTTCAGGGGACGGGCGCAACATTAGGGTTAAAATAAGCTTTATTGATCCAGTTATTGGTTATTTTATTTTTTATTTGCTATCTTCATATATATTATCTTTTATCTTTAATAATTTGTTGTTACTTTGGCTATTTGTTAGGACACTAATTCTTTCAACAAAGCGATATTTGTCCTAAACAATAAACATAGCTAGAAGGGGAGAAGGCATGCCTAACAAGAGCAAATTGAGGTGAAAAGTGCATGAGATACTTTCATTGAGCAACAAGAGGTAAACCAAATAGTGGATCAAAGGTAAAGGGTTTTGAGAGACTACGCCTTGCTGAATGAATTCGGAGCATAAACAAACATAGTAAGGCCAGTCATAAATGCAAACAACTTTGAAATCGAGCGCACACTCATTCAAATGATTCAAAAAAGTCAATTTGAAGGAAATGCAACGGAAAATCCAAACACTCATCTAGCCAATTTTACGAACCTTTGTTGTACAATTAAAGTAAATGGACTAAATAATGATGCAATTAAATTTATGTTATTTCATTTTCACTTTTTGACAAGGTAAAGGTATGGCTAAATTCATATCTATCAAATTCATACTTTTACTACATTGAGTGAATTGTCTAAAACATTCTTCAATAAATATTTTTCATCCGGTAAAATAGCTAAACTTCGTATGGGTATTACAAGTTTTAATCAATACAAAGGAGAGTCATTATATGAAACTTGGGAAAGATTCAATTCAAAGGAGATGTCTACACCATGGCCTTCTGGAGTGGTTGATTGTTCAAATTTTCTACCATGGTCTTACCTTTCCAACCAAGATCACTATTGATTCCACTGCTAGAGGAGCACTTATGGAAAAGTCACCAGAGGATGCACAAATAATTATCAATAATTATTAATGGACAAATGAAAGTGATAATCCGAGAAGACTGGCTAGTATGTATGAGTGGATACTTTTGTAAAGTGCAAAATTAGAGAATATGTTTAATTCTCAAATGGATATATTTGAGAAATTGCTTAGTAGACAAGGTGGAACGAGTACAAGTTCCAATGTAAGTGTTGCTATATGCTTTATTTGTGGTGAAAATCATATTATTTCAATGTTGAGTGGTTAAGTATATCAACAATTATAACCACCCACCTCAAAATAACCCTTATTCCAATACCTACAACCCTAAGTGGAAAAACCATCCCAACTTAGGACGGAGGGACTAATCTAATCAAAACCGTCCAACCAATCCATCAGGTTTTTTGCCAAAACAAGCACCAATTAAGTCAAGACCAACTTAGAAAATTACTCTTGAGAAACATGCCCAAAGCATAAATGAGAGGATTGATAAAGTTGAGGAAACCATGATGAACTTGTTTAGGAATTTTCAATTTCAAATAGGCCAAATTCCCAATTCTATCCATTCTAGACAACCGGATGAGTTACCTAGTAAGACCGAGGTTAACCCTAGAGAGCATGTTAATGCCATCAATCTTAAAAGTGGTAAAACTTTAGAGGGACCTATCCTTGATGAGTCTAGTGGGGAAAAACCATGAGAGATTAGCTAATGAAAGGGTAAATGAAAACCAAAATGATCATGCTTTAATTGATGTTGATATGCTTTCTTCTCATATTTCTTCTAAGAATATTACTTACTCTAGATCTTTTTCCAATAGGTTGAAGCAAAACAAAAAGGAGAAGGAGCTTTAAAAACGTTGCTCAATTTTTTTAAAAATTTGAATTAATATTCCTTTCATTGATGATATTTTACAAATTCCCTCTTATAATTGTTTCTTGAAGGATATTATATCAAGAAAGAGAAAGATTAAAGATCATGAAATGATAGCACTTATGGAGGAATGTTTAGCATGTGTGCAATTTAAGCTCCCACCGAAACTCAAAGATCTAGGGAGTTTTACTATACCTTACACCATTGGACATTTTAATTTCTCTATTGCCTTATGTGATTTAGGTACAAGTGTATATTGATGCCACTTTTCATTATCCGAAAGCTTGATTTGAGAGAGATAAAAGACACCAACATCACTCTTCAATTGACATATAGGTCTATAAAATGTCTGGTTGGTATGATACAAAATATCCTTATAAAGATGAAATCATTCATTATACCGGTAGGCTTTACTATGTCAGATATGAAGGAAGATATGCATATGCCTATCATTTTAGGTAGACCATTCTTAGCTACCACTAGTACATTAATTGATGTTCAAGAAGGCAAATTAGTGTTTAGTATTTACATTCCATTCTATTCGCGATTTTTGATTTGTTATTATTCAATTTGTATGCTTCTTGTGCTTGATTTTTTACAACATGAACAATACTCTACAGGTAAGGTTCTAGTGTTTTTTCCCTAAATTTTTTTTACATTTATTGCGCTAGTTCTACATCTCATATTTTGCATTTTGTTTTCTTTTGCATGCAATCAGCTACTAAATACTTTTGGATGTTAATAATATATTGGAAGGAATTATTAGGTATATGAGGAACTGATTTTGGCTTTTACATAGTTTAGGATTTTAGAGTTTTGTTTTAAAAAAAGTTGTGAACAAAGACTTGGACGATTGAGCGGCGAGTAAAGAAAGGAATTTGGAGAAATTACACTTGCACTTTTTGGAGTTAACATGGGGTTGAAACTTTTAAAAGACAAAAGGACTTATCATGAAAATCATTATTATTAAAAAAAAATACAATGTGTAACATACAACTACCAAATACCTGCATTTTGCAGAGGCTTATTACACTTAGCACAATAACAATACTATATATAAAAACAAGTGTCTATTATTTAAGTTCAATATATCTGCCAAATCTTCTAAGCTTTGGTTGTAGTCACCGCAAGGATTGTGAATTCAAATTTTCCTGTCTAACTCATTTGAAATAATGTGTTGTAGGAAGTTGAAGTAATTGTGTTCCAAAAAGTTGGATGCACTAAATCTTAGAGAAAGTTTAGTGGTAGAGAATAAAGCCATTCATGTGGATTTAAAGGTACATCTATCCTAATTCTTTTAATTTCACCCTTTAAGTTTGTGTCTCACTTCACTATACTTTAGTTTCCCTATGAGTTGAGAATTTACATTTTCTTTAATTACTTCTGATTATATACTTCATAGGATAGAGAGGTCATATCTTTTTGAGGCATTCAGTTATGTTATTGGTACAAAAAGAAGTGACAAATGGAGTTGTATGGACGTTAAGATATATACACATCATAGGCTTGGAAACTCTTTGTTATTTCGTTTCTTTTAGTTTAATCTCTCATATCTTTAGTTTTATTTTGTGGGGGAAAGGTGGGTGGGGAGGTTTGGGAGGTTGGTGATTTTGATTTTTGATGTGCAATACATATATTTTTCATTTATGTGAATGGATCAATGATATACTTACATGACAGTTGAATTTAGTTTGACTTGATCAAATGATTAGGACATTGAATAGTTTTTTACCTAATATACACACTTTATTCTCCCACCAGTTTTTCACACTTAACTATACTTGTTTTACGTTTGTAATAGATTACATCTTTCTATATATAAAGCATGAGGAAGTGTATGGTATTAAAATTTTGTGTTGTCCTTTGATTTTCTAATTTTATCCTAGCAAAAGTAAAGATTTACTAAAGATAATTATTTAAGTTTAATAATTTTCAATAAATTCCACTATCAATGAGTTTTTTTTTTTTTTGCACAAAAGAAAACCATACCTTTCAAAAACTTCTATTGGTTTTAACAAAAATAACTAAACATTTTTTCTTCATTTTCACACCCATAGGGTGTGTTTTTACCACTAGTACAATTACAAGTAGAGTGTCCTGAGTAGTCTTTAGATCTAGATCAATAAGCTCTCTTGTGGGTTATGTATTTAAATACACATATAGATTTGTGATGTACATTGTTGAGGAACTTATTCATTGTTTTACAAAATGTTGCCAAATGGTGGTTACGACAATATCACATGTTAGTTTGACTAAAAGAACACATTGTTAATTTTTTTCCTTCAAATAGAGGAATCAATTACATTTCCAGGTCTAATCTCCCTTTGCATTTCTAAATTCCATGGTTGTAATGGTTGTACTTCTTGTTTTCCTATATGACGTTTTTCAATTATTGCTCTATGAAGAGTGAAAGATTTTCTTATTTTAGCATTCCTAAATTTCTTGAATTGTTTCATATTCATCATAATTTTCAGTAACAGCAAAATTATCATGAATTATAAATGATATACTCATGGGACTTGAAATGATTGTGAGTTATGTGGAATTTAAACATATAATGAAAATATATAAAGGTTTTGAGACTTTTTGACTATTTAAGTTGAATAACCATGTTAAAACAATGTATATATACATCATTATACTTACGAAACTAGCCTTTTCGGTTTTCTTTTTTATATACATTCACACACTTTATAGAAACTAACATACTTGGTGAAGTGGTATTTTTGTCCTTAGAATTGTATATTGATAATATTTCACCAAGGGTGCCGCTGAGGGTTTCGTTTTTCCTCTGGCGCCTGCTGCTGGATCGCCTCCCTTTGGATTGTTCCGTATGGAAGTTGGGGATTCAGGGACCTTCCCAATGTTCGTGTTGTCCATCTCCTGAGATTGAGACGACGGAGCATTTGTTTGGTGATGGGGTGTTGGCTCAGTATGTGTGGAGGTTCTTTGGGGCTCCGGTTGGAGTAGGTTGGCCAGGGTCTTCGTTTCGCGTATGTATGGCAACCTGGTGGGAGGGACGGCAACGGAATAAGTTTTTGAGGTTTGTCCATCAGGTTGTCCCTTTGATGATCTGCTGGCATCTCTGGAAGGCTCGCAACGGTATGAAGTACAAGGGCAAGAGGATTGTAGGGGCATAGGTATGTCAATTGATATTCTCAGAGACGCTACAGTTGTTCAGGATCCAGTTTCCGGACTGTCGGGTACCGTCGTGGTCGTGGATCCAGTTCCATTTGGCCATATCAACATGGAAACCGGTGGTTTCACATAGGTTGGTGAAATGGGTCCGACCTTTCCATGGAAGTCTAAAGCTAAACACGGACGGTTGTTCGAAGGGTAACCCTAGCTTGAGTGGAGGAGGGAGGTGCTGCGTGATGGGGGGGAAGGATGGTGTTGGCTTTTCCCTGTAGTTTCGGCTTGGCTTCGAGCATGCAGGCTGAGGCCCGCGCCCTGTTGTTTGGGGTCACGTTGTGTCTCCAGAGGGGCATCGATACCTTGGACGTTGAACTGGACTCGTTGGTTTTAGTTCGTATCTTGAATCGCTTAGTACATTGCCCATGGAGCATTCACACGGAGGTGCAGCAGTTGATGGGGGTGGCGCATCATTTTCTCGGATTCTTCACTGCTACCGTCAAGCGAACCAGGTCGCGGATATATTGGCAAATACTGTGTAAGTCCCAAAGACAATCAAGAGGGGGGGTGAATTGGGTTGATTAAAATCTTAACCAAATTTATGCACTTTTTCTTTAATAAAAATTTACCTTCTTTTCAAGTAAAGATCAACCAAGTAGATTAGAAGACAATAGCAATATTGATCAGAAAAACAAGTTTATATAAGCAATGAGAATTTTATTAAACAAAAAGTATAATAGGAAATCAAACCAATTGTCTACCAAGCTTTCCTCAAACTTGAAGACCAATCACAAGGTTGAGCAACTTCTCTTTGATGAAATATGATCAACTAAATGTACAATGGAGGGAGCACTTCCTCCTTGCCCTAAGCCTCACTTAGTCAAGCTAAGAAGTTTTACAAACACTCAGATAACCCTCAACAAAGCTACACTAAAGAAACTTTCAACCACAAGAGAAAAGCTCACCAGAAGTTCACACCACTTAGAGAACAAATCTAACTTTGGAGACTATTTTTTAGCTAAAATATCTCTTGAGATCTTGTAGACCAAGTGTGCAAAAAGTTCTTACTTCGTTCAGAACAGTTTGTTTTTAAAGGGGAACAGAAATGGGCTTCATTAAAGCTTCCAACGGATAGAAGGCAGATGAAGAGTCAACTAGCCGTTGGGGCTTTCGGACGTCCGACGATCAAATTATCGTCCGAACCAATCGTCCGAAAAATAGCCAAATTGAAGTTCGGACGTCCGATGGAATTTTATCGTCCGAGCTTCAGTGTCCGAACGTCGTCCAGAGAGTTATCAAATCTTCGAAGAATTTTTAGGACGTCCGATGATCTTGATGTTCGTCCGAAGCATGCGTCCGATCCTTCAGGACGTCCGATGCTTCCTTGCGAGCGTCCGACAGTGTCTAGGCAGAGAGTCATCAAAGCTTTGTGGAATTTTTAGGACGTCCGACATGATCGATGTGCGTCCGACAGAAACTCCTTCCTGATGTTCTTCATCCCTTCGGACGTCCGACAGATTCCTTTCGGCCGTCCGACATGAGTGTCCTGTTTTTGCTTACGACATATTCGTACCTGATTCTTTGATAGGCAACAACACTTATATTTGAAGAAAGTTAGATAAAACATTTCAAGGAACCAAGACTAACAAAATTGTCATACTTAAAAGACAGTATCTTTTATCGGAACAAAACAATGACTAAATTTGTTTATATTATTCCAATCTTGTTTGCCACATCCAAAGCATCGTAGTCTGGAGTTAATCGAACATATGCTTACTATGTTCCATCAGGCCTGATCAAAGTGTTCACTTTCTTGGTCTGTATAAACATTTCAACAAACTTTTGTGATCATCAAAACCAAGAATAACATTCTCCCCCTTTTTGATGATGACAAAACAAAAGTTTGAAATGAAATTTGATGATTGCATTATAAGCTCCCCCTTTCTCACGAACTCCCCCTTATTTAGTGAATCATAAAATTTTGAAAATTTTGAAAAAGCTCCCCCTCACTTGGCTGCCCATCCGAGTTAAACAATTTTCCAAAAATATGACAATTAAGCATATCAGCCAATTTAAACAACATATCCAACATCACCAATCATCAATCATCAATCAATACCAATCATCAATCATCAATCAATCCAGTCCTCTCCCCCTTTTTGTCATCACAAAAGGGCAACCAATCACATCAACACATCCACAAACACATTCATCAATGAAAACCAAATTCATTGCACCAAAATACTTAAACATCCATAAACACAGTCATCATTCAAAATACTTAACATAAACATACAGTACCAACAAGAGAAACATTAAAAGAAGGTTACAAATGTTGACCATTACAAACACATAAAATAGACAAACAGAATGCAAATGTCCTAAGTAGTGAACTATGTGGATCCAGGAGTTCTTCGAGAGAGCTGATATTGGGAGAGGTCCTCCTCTTCAGTTTCTTCATCAGCTTCAGCATCCACTTCAACTGGTTCCTTGCCTTTATCTGCTGTGGAAGGACCATGAGGAGTCACGGGAGTTGATGAACCAGGGTCTGGAATTGATGAGCTTGGATCAGTGGGGTGTGGCTCTTTGTCATGGGACACTTTCTCAACCACAGGTGGGGGAAAGAGAAGGTTCTTTTTGTCTAGAAAGGCAGTTTGTTGCTCAGAGGACATGGTGAGCATTAGGCCATGTTCTAGAAGAAGAACATGCTGTTTGAGTTCATGAAGAAGCTCAATCACTCCATCATTGGAGGAGGAAGATGCCTTAGTGGCAGATTTCCTAGGATGAATGGGAGTGAGTGGAATAGATGAAGAATCATGTGCAGCCTTAGACCTACGTTCACTGGACGATGCCTCTTTATAAGACCACATATTATCTTTAAAAACAAGATTTTTCCTTTCAAAGTATCCTTTGGTAAAGGAATAAGAAGATGCTTCTTTGGGACAAACACCTAAAATTGGAACTTTGAAAAACTCAAAAATCTTTTGAAGAAACTTTCCATAGGATAGTTTTCTGCGAGAGTCAGTGGTATAGCGAAGTAAAAACTTGCACATGACAAAACCAAAATCAATCCGAATTTTTTCTCGAAAACAATAAAAGAGGTACAACTCCATTTTGTTTGTATCAGTTCTATGGCCATCAGTAGGCACAAGCAGGTTTGAAATGATAGAAAAAGCAATTAAATTCACAGGGGCAAGATCATTCAGTTTAGCATCAGCAGGGGAGGAAAAACTTCTTTTAAAATAGGTCATCATTTTAGCCCCATCAAAATGATTATCAGCATTAGGGTGCTCTTCATAGGAAAAGAAATTTATAATTTTATCCTTGCACCCACGTTCAATGGTAGTATTTAAAATGGAATTCACAATTTCAGAGTCAAAGATTAAGTCTACCCCATTAACCCTGGAAAAGATTTCAGTTTGGTCAGACCCTTTCCTAAGATTAGCAAAAAATTGATGCAGCATTTCAGGATAGTAAACATTTGGCACAGAAATGATATGCGACCATTTCTGAAAAGCAAACAACTTCAGAATGGTTTCTAAACCTATGAGACAAAATTCAGAAGGGTTTACAGTACGTTGAGGGATGACACCTTTCTGGGATATCAAGGTGTGTTTGTCTCTTGCTGTATCATCAAAGAATGTAGGGGGTGGGGCTGATTTTGGAGGTGGTTGAGCAGAGGTTCCCTATCCAGATTCAGGCTGAGAGGTGGGTTGTGGAGTAGGCCGTGACATTTGACCCTTTATGGCTCCTCTCTTGAAGCGTTTGGATGAACGTTTGACCGTAGGAAGATCCTCATCCTCATCCCTGAGTGGATGCTTGCGTCCGGCAGTAACCTTTCCTCCTCTCAGATTCACCATTGTGTGAAATGTGTGGAATGAAGAATGCAAATGATGCACACAGTAGTAGGGAAGTGATTTGCACAGAAATTTTGGGACAAAAAGGCCTTAAACAAGATATGGCAGAGCGGTTATGAGAAAGTAGGGTTTTGAAGGAAATTTGGAAATTTGTGAAATGTTATGCGATTCGGGGAAATGATCAGGAGAAATGAATCGCAATCAGTCAGAAAAAGTTTTGTTTAAGTCAATTTGAGAATGAGAGCTTCAAAATGGTACGAATTTGAGAGTGAGGGAAGAGAGAGTTTTCGTCCGAGAGGAAATAGAATAGGAAGAGTCTGAAGCAAATGAGAAAGAAGGTTATTTAAAAAATTGATCCGTTGCACTGTCGGACGGCCGAACGACGTTGCGCGTCCGACAGCTGCGTCCGAACAGGCGCAATCTGGAAAATGGCTGAAGAACATCATCGGACGTCCGTTCATCTTATTTCGGACGTCCGAAGACCCAAAAATTAAGATGATTTTTCGATTATTCCTAATTTTGATCTTAGATGAATGAACTGATCTAATGGCAAAGCTTTTGTAAAAATATCCGCAAATTGATCTTTAGAACAAACATAATTTACACATATTTCACCTTTTTGAACAAGATCACGAATAAAGTGATGCTTAATATCTATGTGCTTTGTCCTAGAATGATGAATAGGATTTTTGGTCAAATTTATAGCACTAGTATTATCACAGAATACAGGCATGCAGTCATACAACAATCCAAAATCATTCAAGGTGTGCTTCATCCATAAAAGTTGAGCACAACATGCACTACCGGCAATATATTCCGCTTCGGTTGTAGACAAAGAGATTGCACATTGTTTCTTGCTAAACCAAGAGACTAAACAATTTCCAAGAAAATGACAAGTTCCACTAGTACTCTTTCTATCCACACGACAACCTCCAAAATCAGTATCCGAATAACCATATAGTGCAAACTCATTAGATCTAGTATACCAAAGACCATAGTCTAATGTACCTTTCAAATACCTAAAAATCCTTTTTACAGCATTCAAATGTGATTCTTTTGGACAAGATTGAAATCTAGCACACAAGCAAACAGCAAACATAATATCAGGTCTACTTGCGGTTAAATAGAGTAGGCTTCCGATCATACCTCTATAATGCTTTTCATCCACATGATTACCTTCTTCATCTTTGTCAAGCTTTGTAGAAGTGCACATTGGAGTTCCAACTTGCTTTGAGTCCTCCATGCCAAACCTTTTCAGCAATTCCTTGGTATATTTTGCTTGATTTATAAAAATTCCCTCAAGAGCTTGATGTATTTGAAGTCCAAGGAAGAAATTTAATTCTCCCATCATACTCATTTCAAATTCACTTTGCATAGTGGTGGAAAACTCCTTACATAGATATTCATTAGTAGCACCAAAAATAATATCATCAACATATACTTGCACAATAAGAAGGTCATTCAACACTTGCTTAGTAAAAAGTGTGGTGTCCACAACACCCCTTTTGAAACCATTTTCAATCAAAAAACCACTTAGTCTTTCATACCAAGCTCTTGGAGTCTGTTTTAGACCATATAAAGCTTTAGATAGTTTAAACACATGACTTGGAAATTTTGTATTTTCAAAACCGGGGGGTTGATCCACATATACTTCTTGATCAATAAAACCATTTAAAAAAGCACTTTTAACATCCATTTGAAACAATTTGAAGCCTTTAAAGCATGCAAAAGCAAGAAGCATTCTAATAGATTCTAATCTAGCTACGGGAGCAAATGTTTCATCAAAATCAATTCCTTCTTCTTGTGCATATCCTTTAGCAACTAATCTGGCTTTATTTCTTACAACAACACCTTTATCATCCAACTTATTTCTAAAAATCCACTTTGTGCCAATGATAGGTTGATTATGAGGTCTATTAACAAGTGTCCAAACTTCGTTTCTCTCAAATTGATTAAGTTCCTCTTGCATTGCCAAAATCCAGTTTTCATCCTTTAAAGCATCATTGATATTTTTGGGTTCAAAAAGAGAAACTAAAGAAAAATTGTCAATCAATTTTCTAGATGAGGAACGAGTGTTTACCTTCTCGGATGGATCACCAATTATAAGCTCTTTTGGATGATTTTGGCTGAATTTCCAAGCCTTGGGAAGATCTTTGAGTGGATCATCATTTTTGTCTTCATCTTCCTCTTCTTGATCATTATGAACTTCATTTTCCATTTCAGTTGCTGCTGGTTTAGAGCTTCCTTCATTTCCAATTGATAGCTTTTCCATTCCTTCTCGAACACCTACATCATCATCCTCACACGAACTTTTGGAATTATCATCATTGGTTTCATCAAATGTTATATGTATAGCTTCTTCAATCACAAGAGTCCTTCTATTAAAAACTCTATATCCTCTTTTATTCTCACAATACCCCAAAAATATTCCTACATCAGATTTTTTATCAAACTTACCAAGATGTTCCTTTAGATTCAAAATAAAGCATTTACAACCAAATACTTTGAAATAACCAACCGTAGGTTTCTTATCAAAAATCAGCTCATAAGGAGTTTTCTTTAAAATAGGTCTCAAGAGTATTCTATTCATCACATAACATGCAGTGTTTACCGCTTCAGCCCAAAGATATTTAGGCAACCTACATTCATTCAACATAGCTCTAGCAGCCTCTTGAAGAGTCCTGTTTTTCCTTTCTACAACACCATTTTGCTGTGGAGTCCTTGCAATAGAGAACTCATGTGTTATACCATTATGATCACAAAATTCTGGAAAACCACAATACTTGAATTCCGTCCCATTATCACTTCTAATCCTAACAATTTTTAACCCAAGCAGATTTTGCACTTTAGCAAACAATGAAGTAAAATTCTTGAAGGCATCATCTTTATGAGCAAGAAATATCACCCAAGTGTATCTAGAATAATCATCAACAATTACAAAACAATATCTTTTACCTCCCAAGCTAGTAATTTGAGTGGGACCAAATAAATCAAGGTGCAAGAGTTCCAAAGGTTTAGAAGTAGATACACACATCTTAGGTTTAAAGGAATTTTTTGTTTGCTTCCCAAATTGACATGCATCACATATTTTGTCCTTATCAAAACTGATTTTTGGCAAGCCTCTAACCAACTCCTTTTTCGAAATTTCCTTTAGTAAATCCATGTTAAAATGACAAAGTCTTCTATGCCACAACCAAGGATCTTCATTTGACGCTTTAAGACATTTTAAGCTAGAAGAATCAATTTTATCAAGAACCACAATATATATGTCGTTGAACCTCTTACCTTTGAACACAATATTATATTTGGAATCAAGCACAATGCATTCATGTTTTTTAAACAACACATTCAAGTCTTTATCACACAATTGACTAACACTAAGCAAGTTATAACTTAAGTTATCAACTAAGAGCACATTATGGACAAAAGTATCACCATCCTTACCAACATCACCTATTCCAATTGTCTTAGCTTTCACATCATCACCAAATGTCACTTTTCCACTTGATTTTGATTTCAGCTTTATGAACAAGGAGGGATCACCGGTCATATGCCTTGAGCAACCGCTATCAATAAACCATTTGGACTTGTTTGAGCATTTTTCCTGAAAAGAGAAAGTGTTTGGTACCCATTTTAATTTTTGGGTCCGCAATAGTTAGCATTGTATCTAACTAACCACATGCATTTCATCCATTTGTTCAGATTTCTTTTCACATAGCAATCACCTTTCAAATGCCCTCTTTGACAACAAAAACCACACATAATGGAAGAGTCCTTAACATGTATTGGTTTGACATATCTCAATCCACCTCTTCTATATGTTGTGAAACCATGTGCATTTTTGTTGTGTGCAAATGTTCTTTGAAAAGTAGTAGGATGTGTAGATGACATGTTCCTTTTGATAAACTCCTGCTTTCTTGCTTTCAAAGTCTCATCCAAGTTGTCCATTCTTTTTTTCAAATCACCATGTCTTTCCTTCAGTATTTCACAAATATTTGTCTTTCTATCAAGCTCATTTTGAACATTACATCCGGCTCTTACAAGACTTTCATTGTCAGTCTTTAGTTGTTTATTTTGTTGAAAAAGACTTGCATTTTCTTGAATGAGAAAAGCCATTTTCTGTTTTAACTGCTTGTTTTTATCATAAGATTCCTTCAAGGCATTATGCAGTTTTTCAACAAAGGATTCAAGATCAACATCTTCATCATCATCACTTTCAGATTGAGAGTGTGTGGAAGTTACCTCATTATTTCCAATAGCCATGAAGGCCATTTGGGCTGATTCTTCTTCTTCTTCTACTTCCCCTTCGGAGTTGCATTCATTCCAAGTAATCTGAAAGTTGTTGAATCTTGGCTTCCGATCAGCTTTTCCATCTTTCATCTTCTTCATGGGGCATTCGTTTGCATAGTGTCCAAGCTGTCCACATTCGAAGCATTTGTCCAACTGTTTCTTGTTGAAATCCTGTTTTCCTTTGTACTTTGCGATAGATGGCTGATTCTGGAATTGATTGCTAGGTCCTCCCCTTCTAAACTTTCTTTTATTCAAGATTCTCTTGAAGCCTCTGGTGATGAGAGCAAGATCATTATCATCACCATCCGAGTCTTCATCATCCAAGTGAGCTGTATCATCTTCACCTTGAGTAGTATTTAGAGCAATGTTTCTCTTTGCTCTAGTTTCCTCTTCCTCCTGCACTTTAGATTTCAGTTTCAACTCATAAGAGGTTAGTGAGTTAATGATAGATTCAATAGGCACAGAACTTAAATCCTTAGCCTCCTCTATTGCAGTCACTTTATTTTCCCATTCTTTGCCCAACGCATTGAGAATTTTCCTGTTCTTCTCTCCCAAGGTGTACTCTTTGCCCAACACCTCGAGATCTTTGATCAAGTCAGTGAACCTGCAATACATTTTGTCAATATCCTCAAGAGGTTCAATTCTAAATGATTCATATTTTGTGACCAAGATAGCCTTTTTCTGTTCTTTAACGTTGTCACCACCCTCATGGATTTCTCTTAGTTTATCCCACATTTCTTTGGCCGATTTGCAGCCTTTTACTCTAATTGATTCATTTGAATCTAGGGCACTATAAAGAACATTCATGGCCTTGGCATTCAGTGTGAGGTTAGTCCTATCTTGAGCATTCATTTCAGCTCTCATTTTTGGCCGAAGCAACCCTGTATCTGCATCAAGAAAGTTAGCTTCGTGCGGTCCTTCACTCACAATAAACCATAGTTCAATATCAATAGATTGCAAAAAGATAATCATCCGTTCTTTCCAGCTAACATAGTTGGAGCCACTGAACATGGGAGGCCTAGTAACAGATTGCCCCTCAACAAACATAGCATGACTGGTTGTCATCTTTACTCCAAGCCGTTAGAGCTTAATCTCAAGGAGACCAAGCTCTGATACCAATTGTAAGTCCCAAAGACAACCAAGAGGGGGGGTGAATTGGGTTGATTAAAATCTTAACCAAATTTATGCACTTTTTCTTTAATAAAAATTTACCTTCTTTTCAAGTAAAGATCAACCAAGTAGATTAGAAGACAATAGCAATATTGATCAGAAAAACAAGTTTATATAAGCAATGAGAATTTTATTAAACAAAAAGTATAATAGGAAATCAAACCAATTGTCTACCAAGCTTTCCTCAAACTTGAAGACCAATCACAAGGTTGAGCAACTTCTCTTTGATGAAATATGATCAACTAGATGTACAATGGAGGGAGCACTTCCTCCTTGCCCTAAGCCTCACTTAGTCAAGCTAAGAAGTTTTACAAACACTCAGATAACCCTCAACAAAGCTACACTAAAGAAACTTTCAACCAGAAGAGAAAAGCTCACCAGAAGTTCACACCACTTAGAGAACAAATCTAACTTTGGAGACTATTTTCTAGCTAAAATATCTCTTGAGATCTTGTAGACCAAGTGTGCAAAAAGTTCTTACTTCGTTCAGAACAGTTTGTTTTTAAAGGGGAACAGAAATGGGCTTCATTAAAGCTTCCAACGGATAGAAGGCAGATGAAGAGTCAGCTAGCCGTTGGGGCTTTCGGACGTCCGACGATCAAATTATCGTCCGAACCAATCGTCCGAAAAATAGCCAAATTGAAGTTCGGACGTCCGATGGAATTTTATCGTCCGAGCTTCAGTGTCCGAACGTCGTCCAGAGAGTTATCAAATCTTCGAGGAATTTTTAGGACGTCCGATGATCTTGATGTTCGTCCGAAGCATGCGTTCGATCCTTCAGGATGTCCGATGCTTCCTTGCGAGCGTCCGACAGTGTCTAGGCAGAGAGTCATCAAAGCTTTGTGGAATTTTTAGGACGTCCGACATGATCGATGTGCGTCCGACAGAAACTCCTTCCTGATGTTCTTCATCCCTTCGGACGTCCGACAGATTCCTTTCGGCCGTCCGACATGAGTGTCCTGTTTTTGCTTACGACATATTTGTACCTGATTCTTTGATAGACAACAACACTTATATTTGAAGAAAGTTAGATAAAACATTTCAAGGAACCAAGACTAACAAAATTGTCATACTTAAAAGACAGTATCTTTTATCGGAACAAAACAATGACTAAATTTGTTTATATTATTCCAATCTTGTTTGCCACATCCAAAGTATCGTAGTCTGGAGTTAATCGAACATATGCTTACTATGTTCCATCAGGCCTGATCAAAGTGTTCACTTTCTTGG
Organism: Coffea arabica; assembly: GCF_036785885.1. Lineage (NCBI taxonomy): Eukaryota > Viridiplantae > Streptophyta > Magnoliopsida > Gentianales > Rubiaceae > Coffea > Coffea arabica. Next base: position 15,540,348 of record NC_092318.1, on the reverse strand, counting down.
TCTGTATAAACATTTCAACAAACTTTTGTGATCATCAAAACCAAGAATAACATACTGGTTGTCAGCAGGCCCGTGACGATATATATTTGGCATCTTCGGATTTGCCCCGTTTAGCGCGAGGAGCTTTAGTTCTAGATAGGCTAGGAATGCCATCCCTCCGCCAGGTTATGAGGGATGGGTAGTGTGTTTGAGCATTGGCGCTTGTAACTTTGGTTCTTTCCGTTTAATGAGATAATTTATTGCTTTAAAAAAAAAGATAATATTTCATCAGTTGTTGGACAAATGAAAACTTACATTTTTGTCAAACAAGTGAAAGTGTAATATAACTTTGCATTCACTCTACCTGATGTATTTTCCAAATTAGCTCTAGAGAAATCTAAAGCAATCTGTGCAAAAAATATTTGTTGATGAGAACAGTTTATAAGTTACTTGTATCCTTGACGTTCATTTTTTTCAAATACATTTCATTAAATTTACTTCAATGGCCTAACGTTTTTTTTCTCCTTTGTACTGCTTCTCTACGTAATTATTATTACCTTATTTATGTATCTATGAAGCTCTTTCATTTTTTTCATGCAATTTATTAGCTCCCTTTCCTCTATTTTTTCAAATACCACAGTAATAGAAAAGTGAACAGAATTTTGCAACAATGGCTATCCAAGATATTGCCCTTTCAATTGTGGGAACATTTGTAGAGAAATGCGTCGATCCAATTTGTGTCAATTTCAATACTTAATTTTCTACAAAGGCAACATTCAAACTCTAAATTATGGCATCAGAAACTTGAGCTAAAGGAAATTGAGGTGCATCAATCGATACGTAGAGCAAAAGACAACACTAAAAAAAATTAAACCAACTATTGTTGATTGGTTGAAACAAGTTGAGGATGCAAAGAAAGATGCACACACTATTTCTAAGGGTATGGTGAATGTTAAGGTGAATTGCTTTAATATTGTTAGGATTCCTAATATGAAGTCGTGCTATTTGCTAGGCCGACATACAGCGAAAAGAAAGAACATGATTGGAAACCTTTTAGAAGAGGGGAAGTTTGATGAAGTTAGATACGTTGCTCCACTAGGGAAATTGCCTTTAAGTAAATCAATCCCATCATTAGAGGAAGGCCTAGTTACCAAGGTGTTAACAAAGAAGGAAGTGATGGAAGTTTTAAAGCAGGACAAACAAGCCTAGTGGCGATTTGTGGTATGGCCGGTGTAGGCAAGACCACATTGGTGAACCAAATTGCTGACCAACTTAAGTTTGAAAATTTATTTGATGATTTCGCCATGGCAACTGTGTCTCAAACTCTAGACATAAGAAATGTCCAAAATCAACTTGCTAAGCAGTTAGGGCTAACAATATCTAAGCAAATTGATCTGCAAGAGCAGAAAGATTGTATATGAGACTGACTAATTGTGACAAGAGAATTCTTGTTATATTGGATGACATTTGGAAAGAAGTGGATTTTAAAATTATAGCAATTCCCCTCAAAGGTGAATGCAAGAGCTTAAAAGTCATATTGACATCTCGGTTCCTAACTGTTTGTAGGAACATGTGAGTTGAAATTTTTTAGGTGAATGGCTTGCCTGAAAAAGAAGCATGGCATCTTTTTAAAGAGGTTGCGGAAGTTTCTGATGATTCTACTTTGAGTGATGTTGCAAAACAAGTTGCAGAGGATTACAAAGGATTACTTCTTGCAATCGTTGTTGCTGCCAAGGCATTAAGAAGCAATCATACAGTAGATTCTTGGAAACAAGCCCTTGAACAACTAAAAGAGTACACAATTATTGACCTGGAAGGAGTTGAAGATTTGGTGCTTTCGAGAATTGAGTTTAGCTATGCTTATCTAAAAAGTGTTGAAGCAAAGTCATTACTTTTGCTTTGTAGTTTGTTTCCAGAAGATCATAGCATTCCAATCGAATGTTTGGTTAGGTATGGGAAAGGATGAGAATTGTTCCAAAATAGACGGAGGTTAGTAGATGTAAGATATAGAGTAGACAAGCTAATTGGTCACCAGAAAAGTTTCTATTTACTGGTAAGTGATGGCGAAATAGAAGAGTGTATCCAATTGCATATCGTCCACGATGTTGCTTGAAACTTGCATCAAAAGGCGAGCATGAGTTCTTAGTGAGGAATGCTAAAGTGGGTGAAAAGAATTCTTACACGGCAATTTCATTAATGCTAGTAGATTCCATTCATGATCTATTTCAAATTTGCAAGGAATGTCCAAGACTTTGGCTATTGCATTTGGTATTCCAAACAAGAAAATTCAAATTATCAAAAGACTATTTCATGGGAATGGAAGATCTCAAGGTCATGGAATTAAACAACTCACATATTGAATTCAGGGACATTGTTAAGGAGCCTTCGGACATTGTGCTTGGCCAAATGTTAAGAAGCCTCTGGACATTATGCCTGGATTATTTATTTTGGGCACTAGAATGTTGTCAATGCTTGGGCACATGATGCAATTGTAAATTTTAAGCCTCTTTAAAATCCAAAATTCAGGATGATCTTTTTCCATCAAAAATTGCTTGGCCGAGCAATTTAAAATTGTTGGATTTGAGGGTTGAAAGTAGTCTCCATCCCTTGGCTAGTGGTATCTTGTCAAGCTTGAAGAAATTAGAAGAATTGTATTTGGGATCTCATCATCATTTGCGGCTAGGGAGAGAAAGAAAAGGAAAGAGGATGCCTTAAAGAGATCTCATCAGTCTCTAACCTTACATGTCTCCAAATTAATCATGTATATGACCTTAACCTCTACTTCCATTATTGCAAGAATTTGATACTCAGAAATTGTTAAGATATCATATTGTAGTAAGTAATTATGGAAGAGTATTGATAGATCTTAGTAGAAACTATCAATTTCGAAATAGTTTCAAACTTCATTTGAGTTATTGGTCTAGTGATGCAGTGTTAAAACAAGTGTTTGATCCTAAAGTTATTGGCATTGTCAAGAGAACTGAGAATCTTACTTTAAATCTAAATCATCATGCTTGAGAAATCTTGTTCCTGAAGATGGATTTCTCAATTTGAAAAAGCTTGATCTAGATGGAGGACAATATAAAAGCCTTATCGATTCCATCACCAACCTAGTTGCTCAACATATTTTTAAAAATTTGATATCCACGGAGTTAAAAGATTTGAAATTGAAAGAAATATGTCATGGATTTCTTCCATCTTGGTGCTTCAGTCAGCTTCAAGAGATGAAACTGGATAACATAAGTATAGAGTATTTGTGGAAAGGGCCAATTGAGCCTCCATCCCTTTGTAACATCAAATCTATTGAACTAAAGAGATGTGATCAAATTACCATTCTCTTTTCACAATCAACACTGAAATGTCTAGTGAAACTCCAAGAGTTAAAAGTTTCTTTTTCACAAATTTGGAGAAAATTATCCTGAGGGAGAAAAGTTTGAAAGCGGAAGTGCTAGAGCTACCCCAACTCAAAGTCTTGACTCTTGACTACAATAATTTAATGGGTTTCGGCTTCAAAGATGATGATGCCGGTGCATTTTTCAACCAAATCTCTCTCTCTCTCTCTCTCTCTCTCTTTGTATAATTATATGATGTACTTGGTATACATGAATTCAGGTTAAAACACTAAAACACAGTCGAATACTTTGTTTCACAATATGGTAATTATATATTCAAAATTAAATTTCATTAGTTAATTCTTCGTATTCAATGAGTTTGCCTAAAAAATGGGCGTTTTGTCTAGAATCTCTTAGTACTAGAGAAAGTCGAATGATAATCAATAAAAATAGGGTAATAAAAATGACAACAATATTTTTGGTGCTAGTAAAGGCCATAATCGGCAAATTAGTTTTTTAAGGTTCTTCAGCACACAAACACACACGTATATGCATAACTATTCCTGGCAATTTTTTTGCTTTGGATTGCTAGCGGCTAGATCCAAACACTACTGTAACTGCATTTTGCATTTTTCAATCAAAATTAGGTTTTGCTCCCCCGTTTTGAAGCACTATGGATACAAAGCCCTGGTGATGGCCTCGTACAACTAATAGAAGGAAAAATGCCCAATGGGTCTCTTGAGAACTTAAAATCTATGCAGCTCTTTAGTTGTAATTCTATTCGATGCATTGCCAAAGCTGATACTATGACAGTATTACAAAACTTGGAAAGACTTTACATGTCCTATTTTAGTGAGATGGAATTCTTTTTCGACTTTAAGGGTGTAAAAGTCCAAATACTCTTTTAAAACTAGGACTTGAAATTCTTCCCAAGTTAGATTCACTGAAGTTGCATAACTATCCAAGATTAACCCACAATTGGAGAAATTTTTTAGAAGGGCTTCAAGTATTCTGAAACTTAGAATTTCTACAAGTAATGCGGTGCAGTTTACACTATTTGTTTTATCCTTCTTGTGTGGCTAACATGCTTGTAAGCCTTGAAGAACTAATTGCTTGGAAATCCAAGGAATTATAGGTGAGGAAGTTGAAGACGTCGGTGACATGATGTTGAAAAAATACCAAAATTGCACTGGAAAGAACTAGCAAGGAGTTCGTGTTTCCTAAACTAAGCTGTTTGTGGTTGAGAGACATTAAGAATCTTCAAAGCTTTGGTGGTAGTCATTGGGAGGATTGTATGTTTAAATTTCTCGTACTTGCTGAATGGATCATAGAGAGATATGCCCAAAGTTAAAGAAATTCTATTCCGGAACGTTAGATACACCATTACTTAAGAAAGTCAAGAAAACAGCAAGGGATGTAGATAATTTTGAAGCTCCTGTGGATTTAAAAGTACTAATACCCTAACTCTATTTCAACCCACCCTTTTAGTTTTGTCTCATTTAACCAAATTTAGGTTCCTTATGAGTTGAGAATGTATATTTTGAGTAATTATTTTTTAGCATATTTTATAAGTTAGAGAGATTTGTCCTATATATTGATAGCAAAAAATTCTATAATGGAGTTGTTTAAATGAACATTAGGGTACATCCTCTATATGCTCACAAACTATCTATTCCCTATCTTCTAATTTTATCTTTATATCTTTTCCTTTTCTTTTTACTTAGGGAATGGAGGGTATTATTACAAGCCGCCGCATGTATGCATTCTTTTAATCTATATGAATGAATGAATGAATAATATTACATGATAGTTGAATCTGATTGATTATAAGATATTATTATACCTGAGACAAAAATTTAGAAGTATTGAAGTTAATATGGTTTGATTTGCCCAAATAATTAGGCAAAGCTCTAGACAGATTTGATGATACTTACAGTCAATTAACGATACTTCTATACATATTTACTACACATATTTCATGATACTTATCGCGAATGAACTATACTTCTATACACATTGAGCTTGCATTGTTGGTTTTGTTATTAGCTTCTTTGATTTTAATATTACTATTTTGGAGTAAACCTACTACTATTAAATCTAGTTTGGTTTTGTGTTACTACACATATTTGATGATACTTACCGCCAATGAACTGTACTTCTATACACATTGAGCTTGCATTGTTGGTTTTGTTATTAGCTTCTTTAATTTTAATATTACTATTTTGGAGTAAACTTACTACTATTAAATCTAGTTTGGTTTTGTGTGTGTTATTTGCAGTGTACATATTTTTGTGAAATATTCTTCTTTTCCATTTTTTTAAAAATGATTTCCACTGTGAAAAATGCAATTCTTTATATTTCAGCTTTCAAAGCTCCAATCTCTTCAAAGATATAAAAGTGAATATTCCGTGTAGGAGTTGCCAAAAAAATCTTGAAATAGAGAGAACAAAATGTTAGAGCTACAGAAATCTGAGTGGCAAATTAATACAGTAATTCCTATGCATAACCATGTACATTTGTTATGGACATATGCACTATTAAGCTATAACATTCATGCCTTTGTTTCATTCTACAGAATATTGTTGGAGTAATCAAGTTGATCAAATAATGTCGGTTTGGTTACTTCGGTCTTACTAGTGGATTAGACTGTTGGATGTAGATGGAAATCTTAGTTGTCTTAATACAATTAAGTGTGGAAACTTATATAAGCATTTTGTTTTGTAAGCTTTTTGTTATTGATTTTCAAATAAGAAATGTATTCTATGTATTGTATCATGGTCTTTACATAATAAATGTATTGTATGTATTGTATCGTGACTTCAAGTATTAAATGTATCATTTGTGTTGTATCACGGCCTTTAGATATAAATAATAAAACTAGTCATGTGGATTTAAATGTATAAATATCCTATTTCATTTTCACTCTTTGAATTTTTCTTTTAGTTGCTATTGCTCTACTAGATATAGTTCTCATAGAAATAACATTTAATTATATATCTCTGTTTAGATTTTCGTTTCACCCTTTAAATTTGTTTTTTAGTTGCTCACTCTACAATACATAGTTTTTGTGGAAATATTGTTCAAATATCTGTTTCTGTTTAGATAGCTCTCTCTCTCTCTCTCTCTCTTTCTCTTTCTGGTGAAGCCAAACTTAAGAATCTATTCTCAAACATTAGGTTTTCATTCATTTATTTTTAGGTGAAAATGGCGTGGAAGTTTGGATTTCAAAGCTCCATACGTGTGGTTCATATTACAAATGTATCAGTTAACATTTGTACATGACTGAATCTAATGTTTTAGAGAATATTAATGCATGCAAGACCAATCTACTTCAATCAAATTCATATGGCTTGAGAGGTTCAAATTTTAAGGTTAGCCCTTAAGATTTTTTAATCTAATATAAGATAGGCCCTAAAAAAAATTTTCACCTGCTTATCCTAATTCCTAATTATGAGGACCTGAAAATTTTCTTATTTTTATCTTATTGTACTGGCTTATTTAATTATTTATTCAACCGTTTTCTCTGAATAATTTATTTCAACCATTTTAAACCCATTTACTTGGAACAATGCCTTACTCATATTTTTAAAACGTCCCGTTAGCAAAATTAATTTTCTGCGACTCGTTTGGTAAAAGAATAGTGAATACACGTTTTTCGAGACAATATTCGATCTGAGAGTACAATAATCTTGGAGAATTAAGAATGATCATTAGTAGACTAAGAAAAGTTAATTGATGGATTAAAAGTGACTGAGTTCAAATTTTTGCTTTTACCGCGCGCACGTCAACAGTTTCTCGAAAGTCGCACCGCGACTAATTGGAGATTTGAGGAATTTAGACTAAACTACTAAGAGTGAATAATTACAGTGTTAAAGGAATTACATTGGAGGATTAGTGTATGAGTGTATCAAACCCGAGAGAAAACGGTGGGACGAAACCCATGCGCGACCACTAGTGAGAGTTGACTTTTTGCACACAACCTAAAGCTACTTTTTCTCATTCTTTCTCCCCAAGTTTCATCACTAAAACCCTTCTCTTTCTCTCTCCATGGCCAGCTGAAATTCAAAGGAAAAGGAGGAAAGAAAGCCTCTTCATCTTGCACCATTTTTGCTTCCATTTCACTTGAAATTTTCCACCAAACTCACATACTACTTGGAGATTAACTTTAGCATGGAGGAGGACAACATCTAGTGGAGATTTTTGGAGGTTTTTGTGGTGAAATTTCTGGTTTCTTCAAGGACTAAGAGGTAACCATCAACTCTTGCAATCTCTCCATTTTTCTTCAAGAATCAAGCTTAGATTTCATGGGTTTGACAACCCTAAGCTTGAAATAGGTAGAGGACTTGAGAAAACTCATTTTATCTTGTTTTAACACTAGGCGAGCGGACTTGATGATGCCTTTAGGTAGCTACCTTGAGGTGTAACTAGTTGATTGTGGTTGTTTATGTGTTATTTGAGTTGAATACGGTTAGAAAATGAAGGAAAAATCGAAGGAAAGTTAGAATTGCAAGCTGGCTGAATCTGTCCTGCTTTTATCTTGCTTGAATTTTGAATTTTTGTTGGTTGTTTGGCTGTAAAATTGAGTGATATATGTTTTATATTATGTGTACAAAGTGCCTTGTGAAAATCATTTCATTTGGTTGAACAAAACTTGGAATTTCGAAATTGAAAGAAAGCTGGAAATGGTAATCTGGCAGCCAAACAGTACCTCTTTGTTTGAACGTATCTCTCTGTACAAAAGTCAAAATTGAGTGCCGTTAGTGGCATTCAAAACTAGACATTTCTACCTTTCCAACGGTATAAAGATCACCTGCTAGTTCATTTTGAGTCGTCCGTAGTGAGTCGGCAAAGTTTGCTGCCCTGTTATGCATATCTGTCTGAGAAGAAATGAGAAGCTGCAACTTGTGGCTTGAATTTGAACTAGTTGTGAATTGATTTTGGAAATGTTTTCTTCTAATGAATTGAAGCATTTTGAAGAGAGGTGGGCGGCAAGTTCGGCCAGCGGAGGGTTTGGAGTTGTCTCGGTTTATGTATGAAGGGGAAGTGTTTGATGCCGGTTTCACTGGGTCGCTGTTCACCAGGTGCAATAATAGACTAGGACGGGCGCCGATTTGGAAACGTCTAGATAGGGTGTTGGTTAATATGGCTTGCGTGGATTTTTTCTTGTCCGTCTCGGTCTCTCACTTGGTGCGGGCCCCGTCGGATCATGCCCCGCTCTTGCTTTCCTTCACCCCTAGAGCCACCAGTAAGAATCGTTCTTTTCAGTTCTTAAATTCTGGCCATCCAAGGATGGATTTTTGGAGGTGGTCAGGTCAGCTTGGCAAAGTGAGGTGACCGGGTCGCCTTTCTATGTGGTTTGGACGAAACTAAGGAATGTCTCCCGTGCTCTCCATCTGTGGAATAAGAAGACGGTCGGTGACATTTTTGAGAATGTTAAACAAGGGGAAGCAGCGGTGGCGGTGGTGGAGCTCCAAGTCCAGTCTGACTCTTCTATCGAGACCTTTATTGAACTACAACGGGCTCAAGCCAAGTTGAACAAGCAGTTAGCAGTTTAAGAGCTCTTTTGGAGTCAAAAGGCTAGGGTCAAGTGGCTTCGGCACGGTGATCGCAATTCGAGATATTTTCACTCGATAGTGAAGCAGAGGCGGTTCCAAACTCGTATTCACCAGGTGCAGGATTCTCGGGGGGAGTGGGCGGTGGAGGATGTAGACATAGGGAAGGAAGCTGTCAGGTACTTTAGTGATTTATTCTCGGCTGGCTCTACATCTGATTTTCAACTTCTCCATGTTATCCCTAATATGCGTGATGATATTGACAATCCTGGGTTGGAGGAGGTTCCCTCCTTAGAGGAGGTACGTCAGGCGATATTTGCGATAGATAGTGACAGCGCGGCTAGCCCGGATGGTTGCTCTGGCAAATTCTTCACGACTGCCTGGGAGGTGGTGGCTCACGATGTATATAAGGCGATTCTGAGATTCTTCTGTGGTGCGGAACTACCTCACTTCGTCACAGTGGCGTCTATTGTTCTTTTACCCAAGAAATTGAACCCTGATGATTTCACCTAGTTTCGCCCAATTAGTGTTTGTAACTTTCTCAATAAAGTTATTTCGCGCATTCTAGTAGGTCGGTTGTCGGGTGTCCTTCCCCGTATTATCTCTCCACAGCAGAGTGGTTTTGTGAAAGGGCGGTCTATTGCAGATAATTACTTGCTGGCTCAGGAACTGATATCCGAAATGGGAAAGAAGTGTAGGGGTGGTAACCTAGCTCTCAAGCTAGATATAGCTAAGGCAAACGATTGGGTTTCTTGGGGTTTCCTTATTGCCGTGCTACGACGGTTTGGCTTTGGCGAAAGGTTCATCAACATGGTGTGGAGACTGATATCCAACGTTTGGTGCTCAGTGCTTATTAATGGCGTACCCTATGGGTTCTTCAAATCCTCCAGGGGTTTGCGTTAGGGGGACCCACTATCGCCAATGTTATTTATTATTGGTTCGGAGGTCCTGTCTCGTGCCTTGAATTCTCTTGTTACTCAGCCCAGGTTCCCGGTATTTAGGGTGCCGAGGTACTATTCTCTTGTTACTCATTTGGCATTTGCGGACGATGTCATCATCTTTGCTAATGGGGGTGCAGCCTTGCTCAAAAAGGTCATGCAGTTATTGGAGTGGTACCAGCCTGACTCGGGTCAGTTGGTGAACATACAGAAGAGTGGTTACTTAGTTCACCCTCGAATCTCCACCGCCCGCCAGGGAGTAATTGAAAGGATCACTGGATTTAAGAAGAAAGGGTTTCCGGTTCGGTATTTAGGAGTTCCGTTGTTTGTTGGCCGCACAAAGATGTCATATTTCTCGGACCTGTGTCAGAAGGTGCTTGACAAGGTATTGTCTTGGAAGTCACGGCTTTTGTCATTTGGTGAAAAAATTATTTTGATCAAACACGTTCTAACCAGTATCCCGATTCACCTATTGGGGATGGGCGTGATGCCGAAGGGGATTTTCCGGTTGATTGAAAGAGTTTGTGCTAGTTTTCTTTAGGGGTCAGATAGTGAGTCTCATAAATTTCATTAGCTACGGTCGAAGAACTTGTGCTATCCCACAAAGGAGGGTGGGGCGGGGTTCCGATCAATTAGTGACACTTATAAAGCCTTCTCTTGCAAGTTATGGTTGAATTTTCGGTGTGATGTCTCCTTGTGGACAGGATTCCTGCATGCGAAATATTGTCAAGGGCTTCATCCCTGTCAAATCTCCGTGTCTCTGTTGGGTTCGGCCACTTGGAGACAGATGTTGGACATGAGGGGGTTGGCGCAGCTATTTATAGGATGGCGTCTCTATACCGATCGCTATAACTTCTGGTATGATAATTGGACTGGGCACGGAGCTTTTTATCTGCGCGTACAGGTGCAACAGGGAGTTTCTTTTCAGCAGGTTATGGAGAATGGGGCTTGGGTCGCGGGAAGACTTGCAGAGTTCCTGCTGGCCGCATGGTCCGGCAGGTTCTGGCAGTGGCCTCCCCTAGCGGGGACTCTCCTGACATGATGGTATGGACGGCGTCGAACTCGGGCCAATTTTCACTTGCATCGGCGTATAGTGAGCTCCGTGATTGTAGGCCGACCTCATTCCTGTATCGCCAGGCCTGGCATTCAAGTATCCTCTTGAAGGTGTCCTTTTTTCTTTTTCATTTGATGTGAAGTTGTCTGCCCTTAGATGATGTCCTAGCATCCTACGGTTTCCACATGCCCTCAAGGTGTTCCTGCTGCTCATCATCACAAACTAAATCACTGGGCCATCTGTTCTTGGAGGGGGATTGGCGACTACGGGCTGGTCCTTCTTTGGCTCGAGATGTGGAGTAGGTCTCAATGTAGGTCATGCTCGAGGATGGTTGGGTAATTGGTGGCTTAAGCCGGTAAAGTCGGATAGACTTAAGCTTGTGCTCTGCCTCTTACCTAGTCTCGCCTGCTGGCACATCTAGAAGGCGAGGAATAAGGTGGTGTTCCAAGGGGCCGAATTGAACCTAGCTGCGGTCTGTCGGGCTATCTTCGGGGACCTCAAGGATGCATATGGCCTCAAGTTCATAGAGTTACAGCAGGTGTGAGACTGCCCAACTTTCCTGGAATTGGTGGAGCATCGGCCTATGGTCTTCCGTGTGCAGCCTGTCTGATGGCATTCTCTCCTGCCTCGGTTTGTCAAGCTCAATATAGATGGCTGCTCGAAAGGTAACCCTGGGGTGAATGGTGGTGGTGGGGTCCTTCGGACTTCCAAGGGAAAGTTGCTATTCGCATTCTCTAGATACTTTGGAGTCTGTACCAGTCTTCAGGCTGAGGCCAAGGCTTTGCTCCTTGGACTACAGTTGTGTGTGTAATGAGCCTTCATGGATAGTCTGATTGTTGAGTCGGATTCGTTGTTGTTAGTACACATTCTCTTAAAGAAGTCCCGGTGTCCATGGTCCATTTGTGGGAAGGTGGAGCAGGTTGAGCAATTGGGCCAGGGAGGGTTGCGGGTCGTTCATTGCTACAGGGAAGCGAACAAGTTGGCAGATGTGCTGTCCAATGTGGGCTATGCCGGTCTGGATCAAGGGGTGTGTGTCTATGAGAGCTTCGCGGGCCTACCATTCTTAGCTAGGGGTGCCTATCGCTTAGATCAGCTTGATTTTCCCTCGTTTCGCAGGATTAGATCCTTACGTGATACTCCCAGAATGTAACCTTTTCTTTGGTTGAATAAAGTGAAGAATTTTTTTTTCAAAAAAAAAAAGAACACCTTCAAAGTGGTGTCCAAACAAGATTATTGTAAATTAAAATATCATAAAAAAATATACATTTTGTTTCCAATAGTCAAATTTGTTATTATTTTGATTGGTAAAACATTCTTTTATTTTTATAAATCTAGGAAGTTAAAAAGTTGGGGTAAAAGTGAACAACAACTTCTACTATTGGATTCGAGCAAAAGACTACTAGAAATTGTTAAGAATTATCAAGCTATATGCAACATTGTTCACACTATTTTTGCTGTGGAATATGATCCAAACAACAATGCAAACGAGATCAGTTGGACAAAGCAATATGATGGAATTGTATAAAAAAAAAAATCATATGTCATTTTAGATTGAGTGTATTGAGAAATTTAAAATTTTAATAGAATTTTATAGGACTTTTTAAAAAAAAAATACATATGCATAAAATCTTTCCTATAACCACAAATAACAAGTTGTGAGGGCATGCCAAAATGAGAAAAAAATGTTTAAAATAATTGGATGCGAGATGGCACCATGCAAACATCATTCAAGGTAGGAAAAATAGCATGCACCTTTTTTACTTTGTGTGGGATATCCTATTCTTTTCTCAATGAATAGAAGACGAAAAAATTTCAATTGAATGGAAGTGTTTGAGTATGATAAGAGTTATGGTTTTTGTTGTACATTGTCCATTACAAATAAGGTTTCCTATTCATTTTCATCTATTATCCTATTTGATTTAATAATTTCATATATTTTTTTAATTTGTTTGTTTCTTGCATTCATTATGTTTCGTTATGTCTATAAATTTGGCAGAAAATTTGAGATAATTTGATTGCAATTCTTATAAGTTAGTAGTTTGTTATAAACCAAACTTCTTTTTTATGGGGTCGGTGTTTAAATTTATTTGTTTGAAATTTCAAATGGTTTCCTTTGAACTATTATTTTTAGCTACATTGACTTTAGATTTAGCTAATAATGAGAATCTAATTGCATCAGCGATGGAAGTAATTGAAGTATTTCTATTTTTACTCTACTAGTTTAGCTGATATACAATACAACGTAATCCATCGTAATAAAGTTAGTTTAAAAGATTTGCTATATATAGTATTGACAATATCATTGCTATTTCAAATATCTACTGATGTTTTAGATGTCTTGAACAACTTCAAAGTAGTGTCTCAAAAAGAATATCCTAAATTAAAATACCATAACAAAATAAACTTCTCTTTTGATGGTTGGAAAGCTTTGTGTAGTAAAAGTTTTGGAAGAAAGGAGTGTGATTTTCACTTACAAGCAATTATTGGAAGGTATCATGGCTGTCTTTCCTTTTCTCTTCCTTAATCTTGTTTAAATTTGGATAGAAGCTTATGTTCTTGGCTTATTATGGTTAATGATTTAGTTTTGGATGATATAATGGAAGGGTTAGCTAGGGTTTACATTTTCAGCCTCGATTATGGTTGTCTACCTAGTAATTAATGGTATTGAGCTAATAATTGATGGTTTTGATGATATAGGACTTGATAGTATTGAGCTAGAATACAAATTATTAGAGTATAAGTGAATTTCCAGTTTTGAGGATGAATCTGCCCTGTTTCTGACCTACATATTCGTCCATGATAGAGGCTGAATCAGGTCTTGCTCAAAACATGAAAGTTGTAGGGAATGGAGTTAAAAATCTTCCAATAAATTTTCAACTCAATCGGAGTACTATATCGTGTGAAATGACTAAAATATCCCTGACTGCCAAAAGCCCTATTTCACAGGCAGCTTTCTGATTTCTCTGAGATTTCACATTTTGACCTTGAAAATGCACGAACTGGGTGTTGATGTCTTCATAAGAAATGTAGCTCTCTATCTTAGCTTCGAAACACCATAAAATTTAACCCAATATGATAAGCGTAGCTTCAGCTGTGACCAAAACGCCGGAAGATGTCAAACCTGTTACTTAGTTATTCTTCTTTAATACTAGTTCCAGCTTTGATTTTGATAGTTGCATTGCTAGAATTGCTTTGTATTGGGATGACATTGAGCCTATTGAAGGGCTATTGTGTTAAGATTGTTTATGTGTGAATTTGGGCAGAGTTGAAAAAAATAATGAAGCCATAAATGGTTGAAAAATAGCTAAATACAAAGGGCATGCTGCCCAAATTTTTACTCTAGGGTTAGGCGTGTATACTCGCGACTTGAGTAAAGATTTGAGGTCGAATTGAACTTGGATTGTCTATGGTATTCGAGTTTTCTTTCGTAAAGGTATATAAGCTGAAATCTGGCTGAAACTCGTATTCTTGAAAAAATGAAAGTAGTGACCACTTTGAATATGTTTTTCTCGTCTTTTAAACTCAAATGTGAATTCCAAAGTTTTAATCGCTTCTTTAGCGACACCAAAAGAGCAAGCATGAATTTTCTAGAGTTTGATAAATAACATGAATACTATCTAAATGAGTTTCATTTATTTGATTTTCTTGACGCGAAACTCCTATATTTCGAATCCTAGTTGATTTCAAACTCTTAAATGATATTTTATCGCAGATTTGGACTCCAACCAAGGAGTTACACCTGAGCGTGATTTTTGACAAGTGCTAAATCTTTAGTGAGTGCTGCCAAATACCTGATTGAACTTCAATACTTGACCAATGTAATCGAATGATACTTGATTAGTATGGTCAGGCAAGGGTGTACTTTATCGCACTTGCCCTAATGTGATATGTACTTGTTTATTGTTGCAATTGACTTGATATACTTGTGTTTGACTTGTAAGTACTGAGCGGCAGCATGTACCACACTCAATCAGAATGGGAGGTGCCACTCATTCCGGTCTCCGTACTTTTATCTTGATTCAGTCGGTTGGAGATGTTATCTCATCGACTTCTTGGGAACCCAAATCCCACTGGCTAGTTAGTCGAATCGAGTCGGCAAGGGTTTGGTCGATTAGATAATGAACCATGGGTATCTAGTATTGTTGAGTGAAGTATTATCTCCTCAACTAATCGGTATGATCGAATATTACCACCAGTGTTTAGTTGGTACTCGGGCCCGGTAAGGGGGTTGAATGGTGGACGGATTGGGATTAAGAGAAGTACTACTGGATTGGTTACTACTTGAAAGTTGACGGAGTATCAACTAACACTTGATCAAGCTCTGGTGAAGCAATGGAAATTTGGCTCCTGAGAGTCATCTATATCATTATACTTTGATTGTTATTCGTAGTGTTATTGTTTCTTTTAGAAAAAGAATTTTACACTCGCTCATTTCGAGATTTGCTACTTGAAGTGTTATTGCTAACTTTCATGACCGTGTTATGCTCGCTATTTTGCTACAATAATATTTGTTCTTTTAAATAATGGTCAACTTGCTATTTGGAGTCTCATTGGACTTTTAACTCATTCCACGCCATTTGTTTTCCTTACAGAGGGTACGAGCGAGGCGTGAGATTGGTACAGACTAGCATAGTCTAGTTTTTAAAAATTTTGCGATTGTACTCTCGCTAGTCGCTCAATTATGGTTGAATGTATT
This sequence comes from Coffea arabica, assembly GCF_036785885.1. Lineage (NCBI taxonomy): Eukaryota > Viridiplantae > Streptophyta > Magnoliopsida > Gentianales > Rubiaceae > Coffea > Coffea arabica. Next base: position 15,524,797 of record NC_092318.1, on the reverse strand, counting down.
GAGAGCTTAAATCTTGTGATATATTGGGGATTGTATGGATGTTTGAGATAAAAATGAATGTATTTGTATGTTCCAAACTTGGAAACTGTTATTTCTTTTATTCTTGAGGTTGCACCCTATTTCCTTGACGTGAGTGAGTGAGTCCTGGCGAGAGTTGGACGGGCAGTCCGCTAAACCCTGGGGTAAGCCCTAGAGAAAGTTAGGGTCATCACAGATAGTATCAGAGCTGCTTCGCGTGGTCTCTGCGCAGAGTGAGTTTGGGCCAAATGGTGATATGGTCCCGATTATGTGAATAAGGGTAAAGGACTAAGTGCTTTTCTTGGACATAAGCTATAAATCGTGTCTGTTATAAGTGGAAATCCCTTATCATGGTACTTGGTGAAGATAGATATATGCGTCAGGAAGGAATCTCTAGTAGGGGTGATTTACTCTTGGGACCGGCCAGCTCGAGTTGTAAATTATCTTATTATGGATTCTTATACTCGAGAACCAAAAGTGGAGAGCACTCGAATAAGGGTCTATATCTCGATTGAACTTGAGATAAATTTGAATGGTAAACGTCAAGGCATGAAAGATTCTAGTATTGGACTTGAAATTGAATTGATCAAGGAGAGTGGAATAATGAGTGTCGTCATGGACTGGTTTCGTGCATGTCTGGCTAGGGATTCTAGGGTGATGGCTAGTTTGTGGACGTCGTGAATGTTAAGGCGCAGTATTGTAGCTTGTTTCATTTCTCCCATACCTGTGTATCCTTGTTTTATGTCTCTATGATTTTGCTACGATTTGATTATAGTTACACATGTATTTCTTTTAAACTCATTTTAACTCTTACTTGACTATTTATTTTCTATTTTCAACCCTTCTACGATACCGTATAGAAATTTGATTTTGATTATTATTGTGCCGAGATTGAGAGTTTTTGAAACTCATAGGTATTTATGATTTGGAAATGCTTTTATCGAACTTTATAGCTATTTTATTTTACTTATACCTATAAGTCTATTTTCAAAAGAGGTATGGACAAGTTTCATAGTCACGAATTTTCCTTTTCATCGAGTTCTTAAATTTATATCACTTTGAACAATTTGACGCTTTCATTGAACTTCCTTAGCATACAACTTAGCCATTACGTCGACGCAATTTTTCCTCTAGGTAAGTTTGTGGCAGTACCATGAGTAAGAGAAAGCCACTTAGGAATTGGAGGAAAATCCTATAACATCAAGTTTTGTGCGACCAAAGGTTAGAATTTCGAGGACGAAATTCTTTTAAGGGGGAGAGAGTGTAAGACCCCAAAATTTTACTTATCTTTATAACCCTTATGTGAACTCACTTACCTTTGATTCTTGGTTACTTTAATGGTTGAATTTGAGTTAAGGGAGTAAATTTTGTTAAGAAAAGTTTCATAATCTCAAGTTGTTAGAAAATTTAAAAATTTTCGCAGGAGGCTCTGCGCAGCTTTGAAAAATTAGCCATAATTTCGTATAGGAAAGTCGGAATTGAGTTCCGTTTGTTGTGTTTGAAACTAGACTCATAGATCTTCCTACGATGTAAAATTCAGAGTTTGATTCAATCTCTATGAATTTCAGAAAATTGGCAAAATTAACTAAAAATTCTGCCATGCACAAGTAACAATAGAAATGTGGTAGTAGCTTATGACTCAATTTGGACTAACTTATGAACTGAATCTCTTTGAAATGTCTTCTAAAGATTATTAGTATTTGAAGTCTAGTTTTTAACAGACCAAGTTGTATGAATTTTTTATAGTCATAACTAAAGTTATGATTTTTCTAAAGAAAGGACATAAGTTAGGGGGTTTTGTGCACACTAGGGTTTTTGGTGTGTTTTTGGTGCATTTTGGCCATGTGATCACTTGGTGAGGTGTGTGTACTAAATTTCATGGTTAAGAGTGAATTTTATATAAGAAAAAATATGTGATTAGAAGTGATAATAATAAGTGAATGAACCACAAGTAAAAACACAAGTACGCGTGAGTTAAGGAAAAACTGTTTGAACCGACGTGCACCGTTTACTACCGATTGAGTGTATCACTTAAACACTATTTTATTATATTAATTTCCTTGTTATTAATTGAGCAAAATTAGCCCTAAAATATCTCCTAAAGCAGCCAAAATTTTGGACTAAAGAAAAGGGAGAAAAGAAAAAAAATAAGAAGCCATCTTGAGTTGACACTTGTTGGCAATCCATGGAACTTTAACCAAATGATTTTCCTTCCTTCTTATCTTTTTTCTTAGCTCATTTTTCTTCATTTTTCTTCATGTTGGCCGAAATTCTTGGAGAGAAAAACAAGAGAGGAGAAACCTTCCATGTCCACCTTGATCTTGCTTGTTTGAGTTGGAACAAAAAATCTAAACCGATTAAACTTCTCTTTTGGTGGTTGGAAAGTTTTGTGTGGTAAAAGTTTTGGAAGAAAAGGGTGTGATTTTCACTTACAAGCAATTATTGGAAGGTATCATGGTTGCTTTTCCTTTTCTCTTCCTTAATCTTGTTTAAATTTGGATAGAAGCTTATGTTCTTGGTTTATTATGGTTAATGATTCAGTCTTGAATGATATAATGGAAGGGTTAGCTAGGGTTTACATTTTCAGCCTTGATTATGGTTGTCTACCTAATAATTAATGGTATTGAGGTAGTAGTTGATGGTTTTGATGATATAGGACTTGATAGTATTGAGATAGAATACAAATTATTAGAGTAGAAGTGAATTTCCAGTTTTAAGAATGAATCTGCCCTATTTCTGACCTACATATTCGTCCATGATAGAGGTCCAATCTGGTCTTGCTCAAAACATGGAAGTTGTAGGGAATGGAGTTAACAATTTTCTTGTAAAATTTCAGCTCAATCGGAGTACTATATCGTATGAAATGACTAAAATATCCCTAACTGCCAAAAGCCCTATTTCACAGGCAACTTTCTGATTTCTCTGAGATTCCATATTTTGACCTTGAAAATGCATGAATTGGGTGTTGATGTCTTCATAGGAAATGTAGCTCTCTATTTTAGCTTCAAAACACCATAAAATGTAACACAATCTGATAAGCATTGCTTCAGCTGTGACCAAAAAGATGGAAGATGTCAAACCTGTTACTTAATTATTCTTCTTTAATACTAATTCCATCTTTGATTTTGATAGTTGCATTGCTAGAATTGCCTTGTATTGGGATGACATTGAGCCTATTGAAGGGCTATTGTGTTAAAATTGTTTATGTGTGAATTTGGATTGAGTTGAGAAAATAATGAAGCCATAAATGGTTCAAAAATAGCCAAATAAAAAGGGCATGCTGCCCAAATTTTCACTCGAGAGTTAGGCGTGTGTATTCGCGACTTGACCAAAGATTTGAGGTCGAATTGAACTTGGATTGTCTATGGTATTCAATTTTTCTTTCGTAAAGGTATATAAGTTGAAATCTGGCTGAAACTCGTACTCTTGAAAAAATGAAAGTAGTGACCACTTTGAATATGTTTTTCTCGTCTTTTAGACTCAAATGTGAATTCCAAAGTTTTAATCGCTTCTTTAGCGACACCAAAAGAGCAAGCATGAATTTTCTAGAGTTTGATAAATAACATGAATATTATCTAAATGAGTTTCATTTACTTGATTTTCTTGACGCGAAACTCCTATATTTCGAATCTTAGTTGATTTCAAACTCTTAAATGATATTTTAGGGAAAAGAGTCCCAATGGCCCTCCAACTCTTACTCAGGTAAAGTTTCGGCCCTCCAACAATTAAAGATAAACTTTTGGCCCTCAATCTAACAAAGTAGCATATTAGTGGTCCTTCTGTCAAATCCAGCAGTTAACTATGACGGAAAGTTTCATCTCGTGAGACGCGCCACCAAATATGAAGGGCACTATCGTCTCTAAAGGATGATTCACCAAGCAAAGAGAGAGTAAAAAAGGTTGCTTCTTCTCTTACCTTAAGTTAGAGCAACAAAAATCTTCATCCAGTCAAAGTTGGAGCTGAAAATGCGAAGAATGAACAGTTCCCCTCTACCGGTGTGCAGATGTGAGAAAGAGACTAGGGTGATTACTTTGTGGACTTCAAAAAATCCTGGGCGAAGGTTTGCTGTGTGTGCAGAAGGTTGCTGCGGATATTGGGCATGGATCGATGAGGAGATGTGCCGACGAGCTACAGAAATTATACCTGGCTTTCTTCGAAAGATTAATGCAACTGAAAAGGACAGAGATGAATACGAAGAAATAGCAAGAAGAAATGAAAGAAAGGTAACAAAATTGAAGGAAAAAGTTAAAGAATTGGAGAAAGACATTCGCAGCAAGAAATGGGTTAATAAGTTGCTGGTCAAATTGCTTTTTTTAACATGGATATTGATTTGTTTAATTTTGATGAGTTGGGGCCAAAAAAATAGAAACCTTGTCAGTTTTCGGCAAATACAAGGTGCTTGCAAACACCTGGCCCTTTCCAAGTTGAAGTTTGCAGAGGAAGAAGATGATCCAAATTGTTAATTTTAATGTAAATTTTTTATTTATAGTTGTATGATGTATCTGCAAAGCTTGTAATCAAATCTGTGTTTGTGCTAGTTCCAATGAAATATCTGCTCATCTCTTTTTATTAAATAAAAGTGTTGTAGTTCATTTGTTTGACTCAATCAATGAATTGGTTTGGTATTGTGCTTAGAAAGAAGGCATAATAATGGTGTAAGAAGAAAAAGCAGATAAAGCCATGTTGTATGCATCATAATAATCACTTGACAATGAGCATCAAAAGGAACTGCTATAATACAAAGTTGCTGCTCAGCATGTATCCAACAAGCAACTGCTAGACAAAAAAAAAACAGAGAAGAACTGCTAGACAAAAGGAAACAGAGAAGAACTGCTAGACACAAAAACATGTTCTGATATGGTAATGAATTGTCATCATCAGTTTACACAACATAAGACAAAAAGGGTTTATGAAAAAAAAAGAAATGGGTCTATCATGGCTGAGTTCCTCTTCTAGTGGCTGTTCCTTCTCCCATTTCTCTGGCACCTTGTCTTCCTCTTCCTCTTCTTCTGCCTCTGCCTCTGCCTCTTCCACTCCATCTCCCCCTCCAGTTGCCAACTGTGAATGGGGGTTCTTTACCCAAATAAGTATAGTTCTCATTGATGGCTCCTTTTTCCGTATCAATAAGCGGCTTTGTAGCTGAGTTTTTTCTTCGCTGTGAATGATGATGTTGTTGGCTCTATTGTGGATGTTGCTGTCCAGTTTCATAGCTAGCCTGTTGCGTTTGTTGCTGCAAATTTTGAGAAGACTGGCCTGATTCCTTATTCTTATCAAAATTGTAAATGACACGTGTAAATACATGGTGGATGCAGAATAGTGAAAAATTAACAGCAACTGCAAGCACTTACTGGCCTCTCTTTTTCTACTGATTGCTGCATCTGCTGATTACTCGGTTGAGCCTCGGATGACTTGTTAAAACCTTGTTGTGCTTCTTCATTGGGAGGCTTCTTGCACGTAGCTGCGTTATGACCAACCTCACCGCATTTTCTACAATGAATGACAATCCTCCTCCTCAACCTTCTACCATGATCCCTCCCCTCAGACACATCCCTTCTCCTGGCCTTTTTAGGCCTACCAGGTTGAGTAACTGGTATTGGTGGATCCAACACAGGCATGGTGGATAAGGGCCAATGATCCTCGCCACTAATTGGCTGCAAAACATTCTCATAAATCTTGAAGAAGAGACCTCTGCTATAAGAACGATCCAGATAATTGTAAGGATCCTCTTCTCGCATGAAGATAGCAGCAATTGCATGACAGCAGGGAATTCCACTAACCTCCCATAATCTGCAAGTACAATATTTTTTTTGCATATCTACTGCAAATTGGGCCCCTCTTGGACCCTTAACTTGATAGCCATGCAGTGCATTCTAAATGGGCATCCACTGACTTGAATGCTTGACCCTAGTCTGAACAATCTCATTAATTAAAGGTTCAATGGAGCCCTTGTATTTCTCCATTGCAGCTCGTCTTCTTTGGATCCTGTCCATAAGATATTCCCTTATCAGTTCCAACATTGTGATGATAGGTTGGTCCCTTGCATCTTTAATATGAGCATTGAAGGACTCGCATAGGTTATTCACTATCATATCACTCTTCACGTGAGTTGGAAAGAATGCTTTGCACCAATGTTGAGGATAAGGAGCTTTCTTGACCCATTCATATGCATCCTTATGAAAAGTTTGAAGTTCTTCCATTGATTTGTCGTACATTTCCACTGTTGTGCAACATGTTATATTCCACATCCTATCTTTAAGAGCCAAACCAGGATGCTTTTTCTTGAAATTATGGTACATATGTTGCATACAGTACCTGTTTTTACAAAGTCATTTAAGTCGTTATTAAGCAATTGAAAAATTATAATGCAAAAAAAAACTTGATAAAAATACCTGTGCTCACATCCAGGTAGAACTTCACTAAGTGCACTGTCTAGCCCCTAAAATGAAATCATGATACACTGTTAGCTTCTACCATATTTGAATCAAATTTTGAATTTCAAAGTTTCATATCATACATTTTGCTGACCTGATATAAAAATATAGTGGCACTGATTTTCGATTTCCAAGTTCTCATTTAGATATTTGAGAAACCAAGTCCACTGCTCAGTTGCTTCTCTCTCCACAACTGCCCAGGCAATAGGCCACCATCCATTGTTCGGGTCTGCAGCAATGGCAGTTAGTAATTGTCCTCTATAAATCCCCTTTAGATGGCAACCATCCAGGCCTATTATTAGCCTACAGCCATCCTTGAATCCCTTCTTCAGTGGTCCTAAATAGCAGTATAATCTCGTGAATTTAGGATTCCCCCTGGTCCTCTAAATGGAGTAAACATTATCTCCATTGTACTCCCTTCATGTGTCTTCTTTATCTCAGCACAATACTCCCAAATTTTCTTGTATTGGGCTTCAGCCGACCCCTGTATCATTTTGATAGCCAATTTCCTCGCATTAGAAGCCACCCATTTAGAAATTTGGGTTTGATACTCCTCATGCACTGTTTGCCTAATCTCCCGAGTTGGCATGCGAGTGTTTGATCTAATTCTCTCCATATATCTATTTGACAACCAATTGGCCTTCAAATTTTTATTTTTCCAGGCATGATTACAGTTTTCATGCTTGGCATATTGTCTTCACCACCAAATCTGCTGTGCCAAGTGCCTTTTCAACTGAGGCAAACACATACCATGGACATGGATCTTTACACCTGGCTCTCACCCTCTTTGGTTCATTCTTCTTTGTGTACACTGGCTTTCCCATCTTAATTCCATATTCTTGGATAGCAGCTTTGAATTGGGCTCTTGACTCAAATTTCAAACCTAACTCGAACCTTGTATCAATCCTAAATTTTTTCCAGGAAAAATCTTTATACCTACCAGCATACTGCTCAGCTTCTTGATCTTCCTCTGATGAATCAGCATCACTACTTAGATGATCTGGGATTGTATCTTCTGCCAACGCATCTACTTCTGGTGCAGAATCTTGGGTCTGCTGCTGCTGTTGTGTTTTTCTTCTTCGCCTTACTTGTTTTTTTTTGTTGTGCTTGCTGTTGTTCTGGGGACTTTTGTGTTTCAGTTTGTTGGGTAACAGCCTGTTCAGTAGTAGCCTGCTCAGTTGCTTCTCTTCCCTGCTATGAAGGTCCTCCAGTTTGCACCTCTTCTAATGTGCTTCTACACTGAGTTGGCTCGAATGTCAAATCATCAAGAAGATCCTCATCTCTACAGTATTCTACATCACCACTGAATCTGTCACATTCATTTTCTGATCCAGAATCTTCATCATCTCCTCCATTTCCTTCATCTTCATTAGGCTATTGACACCTCAATCCTTCTTGTGCTGTATTAGTTTCTCCAACATGCTGCTGGCTATGACATGCTTGTGCATCACCACTTTGTCCTCCAGTTGAAGTCACTACATGCTGTTGCTCAGGTTGCTGCTCACTTAAGGACCCTACATGTTGCTCAGGTTGTTGCTCAGGTTGCTGCACATGTTGCTGCTCACTTAAGGACCCTACATGATGCTCCTCATGAATAGATGCTTGTGCATCACCACTTTGTTCACCAATGTGCTGGTTCTTGGCTGTTCTTCTATTTCGACTCTGTCCTCCAGTTGAATCTCTAATTAACAGCCTCCTCTTAGAAACTAGGTGAGAAAAAGATTCCTATACTACACTACCCTCCTCATCCAACTCTTCTATCAAAACACCAGTCTTCTTCTTCTCTGTTGGTTGGATCACTGTGGGAGACTTGCAACTATTAATTTCTTCAACTGTTAGATGGTTATAATAGACTTCCATTACCTTGTACTTATAAGTCCAAGCACAAAATTTGTTAACATCATCATCGGTGCACAACTCTCTTAAACCATTTGTTAGATCCTTATTTGGTTTAAGGTAGTAATACATTATGGCAGCATTGCGATGTCCCATTTTCTCCACCATTTTATTTAGTCGAATGGTTGACATTCTTTCGGCATCACAAAGGTCTACATAGTCCACGTCTCAATTAGCATACCATATATACTGTTTCCACATAATTCTATCCCCATGATGCATCCGAATAGTAAACCATTCAGAATCAGTCTCTACAATGGCAATTGGGATAAAACAGTCAACAAAAAACACACACAGGCTGACAAATGAAATGCTGAATTGGTCAGTATTCAGCCAAAAAAAAATTACCCTAAACAAATAAAGTGTCCCTTTTCAGCCATTAAAATACATCACTTTCAAAACAACCTCCTTTGTCCGACATTGTCAATTTACAACAACCAAAGTGGGACCACAAATTGGACCACTTACCCTCCCAACATCACCATTACCCCAACATATAAACAAATAAGTCTCATTACACATGCATATAGTAAACAAATAAGTTTCAGTACACATTACCCAAACATATAAACAAATCTTAAACCCAAATGGGGTAGTAAACAACAATTTCAATTATCGTAAACAAGGTACGGATCAAAGTAGTCATCTTTCCTCCGTATTTGCCACTCCATTTCTGCCTAAACAACCCCTCCCACGCCGGCAGTTACCACTTTCGCTGCAGCGTCCGGATTGAGTACTCTGATTTAAGTCGCACTGGGATTTTACAGCAAAGGGGGTGAAAATTGTTAGAGGAAAAATTGTTGGTGAAACTGTTTTTACTCTGTCTTGGCAAAGAGACTATAGTGCCCTTCATATTTGGTGGCGCATCTCACGAGATGAAACTTCCCGTTATAGTTAACTACTGGATTTGACAGAAGGGCCACTAATATGCTACATTGTTAGATCGAGAGCCAAAAGTTTATCTTTAATTATTGGAGGGCCAAAACTTTATCTGAGTAAGAGTTGGAGGGCCATTGGGACTCTTTTCCCGATATTTTATCGCAGATTTGGACTCCAACCAAGGAGTTACACCTGAGCGTGATTTTTGACTAGCACTAAATCTTTGGTGAGTGCTTCCAAATACCTGATTGAACTTTAATACTTGACTAATGTGATCGAATGATATTTGATTAGTATGGTCGGGTAAGGGTGTACTTTATCGCACTTGCCCTAATGTGATATGTACTTGTTTATTGTTGCAATTGACTTGATATACTTGTGCTTGACTTGTAAGTACTGAGCAGCAGTATGTACCACACTCAATCCGAATGGGAGGTGCCTCTCATTCCTGTCTCCGTACTTTTATTTTGATTCAGTTGATTGGAGATGTTATCTCATCGACTTCTTAGGGACCCAAACCCCACTGGTTAGTTAATCGAGTCGAGTCGGCAAGGGTTTGGTCGATTAGATAACGAACCGTGGGTATCTAGAATTGTTGAGTAAAGTATTATCTCCTCGACTAATCGATATACTTGAGTATTACCACCAGTGTTTAGTTGGTATTCGGATCCGGTAAAGGGGTTGAATGGTGGACGAATTGGGGTTAAACGAAGTACTACTGGATTGGTTACTACTTGAAAATTGACGGAGTGTCAACTAACACTTGATCAAACTCTGGTGAAGTAATGGAAATTCGTTTCCAGAGAGCCATCTGTATCCTTATACTTTGATTGTTATTCGTAGTGTTATTGTTTCTTTTAGAAAAAGAATTTTACACTGGCTATTTCGAGATTTGATATTTGAAATGTTATTACCCACTTTCATGACCGTGTTATGCTCGCTATTTTGCTACAGTGATATTTGTACTTTTAAATAATGGTCAACTTGCTATTTGGAACCTCACTGGGTTTTTAGCTCATTCCACGCCATTTATTTTCCTTACAGGGGGTACGAGCGAGGCGTGAGACTGGTACAGGCTAGCATAGTCTAGTTTTTGAAAATTTTGCTATTGTACTCGCACTGGTCGCTCAATTAGGGTTGAATGTATTGAGAGTTTAAATCTTGTAATATATTTGGAATTGTATGAATGTTTGAAATAGAAATGAATGTATTTGTACGTTTTAAACTTGGGAACTGCTATTTCTTTTATTCTTGAGGTTGCACCCTATTTCCTTGACATGAGTGAGTGAGTCTGCCGAAAGTTGGGCAGGCAGTCCGTTAAACCCTGGGATAGGCCCTAGGGGAAGGTGGGGTCGTCACACTACATAACATAATCCAATTTAATAAAATTGGTTTAAAAGATTTGTTATATCCAGTATGGACAATATCATTGTTAAATTGTGACCTATTTCAAATTTCTATTGATATTTTAGTTGTATTGAAGAATTTCAAAGTAGTGTCTAAATAAGATTATTCTAAATTAAAATATCATAACAAAATTTACATTTTTTTTGCAATAGTCAAAATTGTTATACTTTTGATTATTAAAATTTTCTATTATTTCTATAAATCTGGGAAGTTAAAAAGTTGGGATATAACTGGGTTCGAGCAAAAGACAATTAGAAACAGTTCAGAATTATCAAGTTATGTGTAACATTATTCACACTACTTTCATTGTGGAATAAGATTTGGACAGCAATGCAAATAGGATCATTTGGAGAAAACAATATGAGATAATTGATATCGAAATAAAAAATCATGTCATTTTAGATTAAGTGTATTGTGAAGTTGACATTGGTAATATATGAACCTAACATCACTTTAAAGATTTAAAATTTTAACTGAAATTTATAAGACATTTTTTTAAAAAAATACATATGCATAAAATCTTTCGTATAAGCACAAACGAGAGCTTGTTAAGGCATGCTAAACTAAGAAGAAAAAGGTTTAAAATAACTGAATGTGATATATTTAAATATTTCCTTGATCATCTTCGATTTCTTGGGTATGATCTAATATTGATAATTATCTTGAAGTGTTAATCCAAAATATTAATAATCAAAAAATTAATACTACAGATAATATATTAAATAGAATATCACAATCATTACAGAATATATCTAAACCTCAAACTCCTAAAATCAATACATTAGATCAAATAATAGAAGACAATTCATCTAATGATATAAATAATTCATCTGAAGAATCAATAAATTCAGAAATTGAAGAAAACATAATTTTACCAATAGAAAACAATTTGAAGAATCCAAAGATAATCAAATAAATAAAATAAAAAGAAGAAGGATTTATAATAATAATAATAATAAAAATTGGAAAATGGTAAGTACAAAGAATTATTATCCAAGACCTAGCCCTCCAGATATTCAATATGAAGAAAGATCAAAATTTCGTACTACTAAATATGATGGAGACTCAATTTATGAATGGAATATAGATGGCAAATCAGAATATGAAGTATTAAATAATTTACAAGAAATGGGAATTGCTAGATTAGCATACAAAATAAAAAATATTCAAGAAAAAAATATTGCAACATTATTAGTTTCAGGATTTACTGGACAATTAAAGAATTGGTGGGATAATGCTTTAACACTTCAAGATAAATTATCAATATTAGATCATACCCAAGAAATCGAAGATGATCAAGGAAATATTCAAATCCAATCAGATGCGGCAGAATTTTTAATAGTAACAATAGTAATGTATTTCATAGGAAATCCAAAAGAAGAATTAAATTCTAATAAAACGTTTTTAACAAATTTAAGATGTCCAACATTATCAGATTTTAGATGGTATAAAGATATGTTTTTAACCAATGTATTAAGAAGACCAGATTGCAATGCCTCATTTTGGAAAGAAAGATTCATAACAGGATTACCCAGTTTATTTTCACAAAGAATAATGGATAGTTTACAAAAGGAAATGGGAACAGATGTAATTTCATTTGAAAATATTACTTTTGGACAATTATTTGCTTTTGTGAAAAAAGAAGGATTAATGTTATGCTCAGAATTAAAATTACAAATAAAATATGGTTCAAAAATAAAAGAAGTAGGATCATTTTGTGATGCATTTGGAATTAAAAGAATTAAATCACCCTCTGCATATAAAAAGAAAATTAAAAAATACAATAATAAGAAAATAAGGTACAAAAGAACTGAAGGAAATAAACCTGAAAAGAAAAGAAAATTTATTAAAAAGAAAATTATTTGCTACAAATGTGGAAAAATAGGACATAAAGCAAATAAATGTAATTTAAAAGAAAAAATTACTGAAATTTGTGCAGAAGAAGAAGAGATTAAAAATAAATTAATAAACTTATTAATAAATGAAAAGGATCAAAGTTCAGAAGATGATTTTTATAATGATTTAACTAGTTCAGACAGTGAAAAAGATTGTAATTGTTATAATACTCCAAAATATATAAATGTTATAACTAAAAAAGAAGATAAAGAATTCTTATTAGATATAATAGAAAAGATTAATGATCCAATAGCTAAAAAAGAATATTTGGAAAGATTAAAAAGTTTAATTATTCAAGAAGAAAAAATGCCAAAGATAATAGAACCGTTTAGCATTTCGAAATTAATAGATAAATATCCAAATATAAATATAATGAAAAAGGAAACTACTAAAGATCTTCAAACAGAAATCAATAATCTTAAAGTACAGATAAAACAATTGCAACAAGAGATTATAGAATTAAAAACAAAAGATTTAGAGATAGAAGCAAAAATAACTTTAATAGATAATCAACCATCAACTTCTAATTCCAAAACAGAAGAAATATGTATATCTGAAAAACCAGTAGATGAAGATCAATATTTAAATACAATAGAAAAAATGACATTTCAAAAATGGTATGCTTTAGTAACTATTACTGTAGAAGATTTCAAAGAAACACATGTAGCTCTAATAGATAGTGGAACTGATTCAAGTTGTATTAAAGAAGGAATAATTCCTACTAAATACTGTGAAAGAACAAATGAAACATTAATGGCAGCAAATGGAGAAAATTTACAAGTAAAATATAAATTTACAAAAGGATCAATATGTAATAATGAATATTGTATCAGACATAATTTTATAATTGTAAAAAATATAAATCATGATATAATACTAGGAACACCTTTTTTAATTCAAATTTACCCATTTGCAGTAAACCATGAAGGAATTTCAATAAATATAATGGAAAAAACTATTACTTTTAAATTCTTAACTCCAATAAGACAAAGAGAATTACAGATTTTACAAACATCTTCTATTTATAAAACAATAAACACTATTACTAAAGTAAAACAACATATAAACTATATTAAAGAAGAGAAATCTTATTTAAAAATTGAAGAACAATTAAAAGAAGCTAAAATACAAAAAAGAATTTTTGAATTAGAGGAATTATTGAAAAAAGAAATTTGTGCAGATATTCCTAATGCTTTTTGGGATAGAAAACAACATATGATAGAATTACCATATGAAAAAGATTTTAATGAAAAGAATATTCCAACAAAAGCTAGACCAATACAAATGAATTCTGATTTATTAGAATTTTGTAAAAAGGAAATAAAAATATTAATAAACAAACGATTAATAACACCTTCAAAATCACCTTGGAGTTGTGCTGCATTTTATGTAATGAATCAAGCTGAAAAAGAAAGAGGAGTTCCAAGATTAGTAATAAATTATAAACCATTAAATAAAGTTTTACAATGGATTAGATATCCTATTCCTAATAAAAAGGATTTGCTTAATAGATTATTTAATGCAAAAATATTTTCTAAATTTGATTTAAAATCAGGATATTGGCAAATATTAATAACTCCAAAAGATAGATGCAAAACAGCATTCACAACACCTTTTGGCCATTATGAATGGAATGTTATGCCATTTGGATTAAAAAATGCACCATCAGAATTTCAAAATATAATGAATGATATTTTTAATCCCTATAGCTCATTCAGTATTGTATATATAGATGATGTACTAATATTTTCAGAATCAATAGAACAACATTTTAAACATTTAAATATATTTTTAAAAGCAGTTAAGAAAAATGAATTAGTAGTATCAGCCCCAAAAATGAAATTATTTCAAACAAAAATAAGATTTCTAGGACACAATATATATCAAGGAACAATAAAACCCATTGATAGAGCTTTAGAATTTGCTACTAAATTTCCAGATGAGATAAAAGATAAAAATCAATTACAAAGGTTTTTAGGATGTTTAAATTACATAGCAGATTTCTTTCCTAAATTAAGGCAAGAATGTTCTATATTATTTAATAGACTAAAGAAAAACCCTAAACCTTGGACAGAGGAACATACTCAAAAAATAAAATATTTAAAAGAAAAAATTGAATCATTACCATGTTTATGTTTACCACATCCTAAAGCATTCATGATAGTTGAAACAGATGCATCAGAATTAGGATATGGGGGTATATTAAAACAAAGAATAAAAGAATCAAAAGAAGAATTAGTCAGATTTCATTCAGGAACATGGTCTGACCCTCAAAAGAATTATTCAACTATTAAAAAAGAAATTTTATCAATAGTTTTATGTATATCAAAGTTTCAAGATGATTTATACAATAAAAATTTTTTAATTAGAATAGACTGTAAATCGGCAAAAGAGATTTTACAAAAAGATGTTCAAAATATAGTTTCAAAACAAATATTTGCTAGATGGCAAGCTATTTTATCTGTTTTCGATTTTGAGATTGAATTTATAAAAGGAGAGAATAATTCATTACCAGATTTTCTTACTAGAGAATTTTTACAAGGACATGGATCGTGAAATGATGGCCCAAAGAACTGATCGAGAATATACAAATTATTTAAGAACCCAACGAGATTCTCCTAAATTTCTAAATAAAGAAGCAGTTCTCCAATCCAGAGGATATCAATATTTTATTCCAACCAGCAATGGAAGACAAAGCATTCCAGCCTATCAAATTTCCAAACATGATACAGTTTACATTCAGAGAAGCCCTTATGCAACCCTTACTCCAAAAGAAAGAGCTTTTCTCCTTCAGAGAGAAATTCAGAGAAACCTTATCAGAATTCAAGTTCTTCAAAGAGCTAGAAGAAATGAGCAAAATCCTCAATATGAAGAAATTCTTCAAGATTACAAAGACCAAAATAAACAATTATCTAATCAACTTAAAGATGTTGTTTATTGATTTTGCAGGAAAATGGATTCAAAAGCAGGAAATTCTAGACCAAAGACTCCTCAAGATTATGAGATGAGTCTTACTCCTGTAACCCAAAATAGATTCCAAATACTACAAGATTTCCCAGCATTGACTTATAGTCAAGCTGCTTGCACTCCAACTTCTTCTCAAATAAGACCTCTTCAACAAATTCCAAAACCCTCAGAAAAATCCATTGAAAACACCTATTTCATAAAGCCATTCACTCAACATATCACTTTAACCAGATTTCAAGAAGTACCTTTGTATTCTACACTTAGTCAAATTACTCAAAGAATCTTTCCTCAAAAATGTTTTTGGCAACCTGATGATCCCTCAAAAAATTTGGATTATTATGAATTGATTCTTACAGATACCCAATCTGTAGAAATATTCCCAATTCCAGACAAAAAGAATCCAAATATTATTAGTCATTCAAAATGTATAATAAAGAAAGTTTGTTCTCCTAATGAATGGACTTCTCTTTATTCAAAGAAATCATTCTCAGTCAGATTTATTCCAGATGGATTTACTTATCAAGATTACAAAATGGCATGGTATCGTGCTTTTTTGTATCGACCATTCAATCATTCATGGTTCTTTACATTCAAAGAAAGCTGTAGCAGAGAATTTTCAATTTGGTTCAACCATTGGTGGAAATGGTTCGGTCCTCAACCTGAAATTTTACCTCCAAATGTTCTTATGGGATTTCAAACCTACCTCAAAAAAGCAAGGGGGGAAGAATATACGAGGCCAATACTATTTCACATGGAATTCAAAGTATCATGAATATTTTCCTAGAGTTTCAAAATTCATCAAGAATTAGAAAAACCACTTCCAATGTCATTGGTCAGAGAATTCAAGATCAAATGGTGGACAGGATTCAATCAACAGTTTGGAGACCAAGCAAACGTGATAAGATTTCTAACTACAGGGGACAAACTCAAATGGACAAATCAATCACCTACTTCAACAACTATGCCAACCACTACAACAACTTTGCCAACTACTTCAACTATGCCAACCACTCCAATAAAGAAAGAAAAAGAAAAAGTTGTTAATATGGTATCCGAAGCCATTACAAACGACTTTTTAATGAAAAAGATGATGCAGGACCCAAAGATGCTCAAAGAATATTTGGACTATTTGCAAAAGCAGGATAAGAATGAAGAAACCGACAAAATTGAGGAGTCAGCAGGATCATCCGAATCTACTTTTGATCCTTTCGGAGGACCATGCAGACAAGATCCAAATGACTTTTGAAAAAGATGTCGGCCACATTCCAAAGAAAAAGCAAATGAAATTCAAATGAAGATGAAATGCAAGCTCGAAGAACTCTATAAATAGATTCAAAATCAGAAGAAGAAGCATCGAGTAAAAATCGGTGAAATCCTCCGGTGTAAACCTCTTAGAAAATCCCTTACCCACTCTCAATTACTCTCAAACCACTCTCAACTACTCCCAACTACTCTTGTATTCATACTCTTGTATCATTCTCCAAAAATTTAAATAAGAAGATCAAAGTTGGATTCAACAAATATCAAGCTTCCGTTAGCAACTCTAATTCTTGTAAGTTCAAGTTTAATACCAATATTTTATGCACATTTCAAGTTATAGTAACCTGGGTAGAAGTGGTATCAGAGCCACAGACATATACATGCACATGCATATTTAAGATTTTGAACTATTATTACTTTATTTTGAATTACGTTTCTATTTTGACTTGGCTAATTCATGCATTTATGCTTACATATTTTTAAACTTTTACTGAAATCATTGGTAAGACTTTGATGCCTTGTGAGACCGTTGGTAAGTCCAGGGTAGGATGTTCCCGGCATAGTGCTCAGTTGTTCCTGATTAGGTAAAAACTTTAAATAAATATTAAACATGGCTGCATTTCTTAGACAATTAAAAATAGGATCTAATTCAAAGCAAGATAATATAGTACAAAGTCATGAATATCATATGCCTATAAATAATTCAGATTGGACAATCCCAGAAGAAAGAATAGAACATATTTATAGAATAGGCCCTTTAGATTTCAAAACAGCTTTATCAGTCAAAACACATGAAGAAACAATATCTATTCAAGAAGAATATCAATCAATTCCATTACTAAATCATAGTACAATTCAAAAATATTTAAGTAAAGGATATAGATACATTCATATAGGTTTAATAGAAATTGCAGTAAAACCTTTATTCCATTTAGGAGTAGACGCTCCAATATATTTAGCATTAAGAGATACTAGACTCAAAAGATATAAAACTTCTTTACTTTCTATGATTCAAACAAATGTATGTAATGGACCCATATATTTTAACTGTGCTCCAAACTTTTCAATAGATTTAACAGACCCACATATTTTGAACTCAGTAATATTATATATTCATTTACAAGGAAATGAATTTGAAAAACATACAACGAATTTTGTAATAATATATAGAATATATTATAGACCCTTATCTTCTCATCTAAATCCTAAATTTATAATGACTCCAACTCTTAAAGAAGAAACAACTTTATTACAAGTAGATGCAGATAGACCTACAACTTATACTCCGAAAAGATTAAAATGGAATGAAATAACTATACCCAGTGAATTTGAAATTAAAAATCCATAAATAGCAAGAAATATAGAACAAACAACTGCAGAAGATATTATAGAAAAACCTGATGGTAATACTCTAATAAGATTTTCATCATTAAGAGAAAAACCTGATTCAACTTATTCTTGGCTACCAGCAAGACATTCTAATTATGAATCTACTGAAATTAATTTTCCCTTAGAAAGTACCTCAAATTTTAAATATAAAACTCCTATTCCAGAAGTTATAAATCAGACTCAATCAGAATATTCTCCAACCCATTCACAAATGAAAGGAGAAATAAATGTTATAAACTAAAGATCTTCAAACAGAAATCAATAGCTAAAAAAGAATATTTGGAAAGAATATTGATTTCTGTTTGAAGATCTTTAGTTTATAACATTTATTTCTCCTTTCATTTGTGAATGGGTTGGAGAATATTCTGATTGAGTCTGATTTATAACTTCTGGAATAGGAGTTTTATATTTAAATTTTGAGGTACTTTCTAAGGGAAAATTAATTTCAGTAGATTCATAATTAGAATGTCTTGCTGGTAGCCAAGAATAAGTTGAATCAGGTTTTTCTCTTAATGATGAAAATCTTATTAGAGTATTACCATCAGGTTTTTCTATAATATCTTCTGCAGTTGTTTGTTCTATATTTCTTGCTATTTGTGAATTTTTAATTTCAAATTCACTGGGTATAGTTATTTCATTCCATTTTAATCTTTTCGGAGTATAAGTTGTAGCTCTATCTGCATCTACTTGTAATAAAGTTGTTTCTTCTTTAAGAGTTGGAGTCATTATAAATTTAGGATTTAGATGAGAAGATAAGGGTCTATAATATATTCTATATATTATTGCAAAATTCTTTGTATGTTTTTCAAATTCATTTCCTTGTAAATGAATATCTAATATTACTGAGTTCAAAATATGTGGGTCTGTTAAATCTATTGAAAAGTTTGGAGCACAGTTAAAATATATGGGTCCATTACATACATTTGTTTGAATCATAGAAAGTAAATAAGTTTTATATCTTTTGAGTCTAGTATCTCTTAATGCTAAATATATTGGAGCGTCTACTCCTAAATGGAATAAAGGTTTTACTGCAATTTGTATTAAACCTATATGAATGTATCTATATCCTTTACTTAAATATTTTTGAATTGTACTATGATTTAGTAATGGAATTGATTGATATTCTTCTTGAATAGATATTGTTTCTTCATGTGTTTTGACTGATAAAGCTGTTTCGAAATCTAAAGGGCATATTCTATAAATATGTTCTATTCTTTCTTCTGGGATTGTCCAATCTGAATTATTTATAGGCATATGATATTCATGACTTTGTACTATATTATCTTGCTTTGAATTAGATCCTATTTTTAATTGTCTAAGAAATGCAGCCATGTTTAATATTTATTTAAAGTTTTTACCTAATCAGGAACAACTGAGCACTATGCCGGGAGCATCCTACCCTGGACTTACCAACGGTCTCACAAGGCATCAAAGTCTTACCAATGATTTCAGTAAAAGTTTAAAAATATGTAAACATAAATGCATGAATTAGCCAAGTCAAAATAGAAACGTAATTCAAAATAAAGTAATAATAGTTCAAAATCTTAAATATGCATGTGCATGTATATGTCTGTGGCTCTGATACCACTTCTACCCAGGTTACTATAACTTGAAATGTGCATAAAATATTGGTATTAAACTTGAACTTACAAGAATTAGAGTTGCTAACGGAAGCTTGATATTTGTTGAATCCAACTTTGATCTTCTTATTTAAATTTTTGGAGAATGATACAAGAGTATGAATACAAGAGTAGTTGGGAGTAGGTGAGAGTGGTTTGAGAGTAATTGAGAGTGGGTAAGGGATTTTCTAAGAGGTTTACACCGGAGGATTTCACCGATTTTTACTCGATGCTTCTTCTTCTGATTTTGAATCTATTTATAGAGTTCTTCGAGCTTGCATTTCATCTTCATTTGAATTTCATTTGCTTTTTCTTTGGAATGTGGCCGACATCTTTTTCAAAAGTCATTTGGATCTTGTCCGCATGGTCCTCCGAAAGGATCAAAAGTAGATTCGGATGATCCTGCTGACTCCTCAATTTTGTTGAGTGCTTCCAAATACCTGATTGAACTTTAATACTTGACTAATGTGATCGAATGATATTTGATTAGTATGGTCGGGTAAGGGTGTACTTTATCGCACTTGCCCTAATGTAATATGTACTTGTTTATTGTTGCAATTGACTTGATATACTTGTGCTTGACTTGTAAGTACTGAGTAGCAGTATGTACCACACTCAATCCGAATGGGAGGTGCCTCTCATTCCTGTCTCCGTACTTTTATTTTGATTCAGTTGATTGGAGATGTTATCTCATCGACTTCTTAGGGACCCAAACCCCACTGGTTAGTTAATCGAGTCGAGTCGGCAAGGGTTTGGTCGATTAGATAACGAACCGTGGGTATCTAGAATTGTTGAGTAAAGTATTATCTCCTCGACTAATCGATATACTTGAGTATTACCACCAGTGTTTAGTTGGTATTCGGATCCGGTAAAGGGGTTGAATGGTGGACGAATTGGGGTTAAACGAAGTACTACTGGATTGGTTACTACTTGAAAATTGACGGAGTGTCAACTAACACTTGATCAAACTCTGGTGAAGTAATGGAAATTCGTTTCCAGAGAGCCATCTGTATCCTTATACTTTGATTGTTATTCGTAGTGTTATTGTTTCTTTTAGAAAAAGAATTTTACACTGGCTATTTCGAGATTTGATATTTGAAATGTTATTACTCACTTTCATGACCGTGTTATGCTCGCTATTTTGCTACAGTGATATTTGTACTTTTAAATAATGGTCAACTTGTTATTTGGAACCTCACTGGGTTTTTAGCTCATTCTACGTCATTTATTTTCCTTACAGGGGGTACGAGCGAGGCGTGAGACTGGTACAGGCTAGCATAGTCTAGTTTTTGAAAATTTTTCTATTGTACTCGCACTGGTCGCTCAATTAGGGTTGAATGTATTGAGAGTTTAAATCTTGTGATATATTTGGAATTGTATGAATGTTTGAAATAGAAATGAATGTATTTGTACGTTCTAAACTTGGGAACTGCTACTTCTTTTATTCTTGAGGTTGCACCCTATTTCCTTGACGTGAGTGAGTGAGTCTGCCGAAAGTTGGGCAGGCAGTCCGCTAAACCCTGGGATAGGCCCTAGGGGAAGGTGGGGTCGTCACACTACATAACATAATCCAATTTAATAAAATTGGTTTAAAAGATTTGTTATATCCAGTATGGACAATATCATTGTTAAATTGTGACCTATTTCAAATTTCTATTGATATTTTAGTTGTATTGAAGAATTTCAAAGTAGTGTCTAAATAAGATTATTCTAAATTAAAATATCATAACAAAATTTACATTTTTTTTGCAATAGTCAAAATTGTTATACTTTTGATTATTAAAATTTTCTATTATTTCTATAAATCTGGGAAGTTAAAAAGTTGGGATATAACTGGGTTCGAGCAAAAGACAATTAGAAACAGTTCAGAATTATCAAGTTATGTGTAACATTATTCACACTACTTTCATTGTGGAATAAGATTTGGACAGCAATGCAAATAGGATCATTTGGAGAAAACAATATGAGATAATTGATATCGAAATAAAAAATCATGTCATTTTAGATTAAGTGTATTGTGAAGTTGACATTGGTAATATATGAACCTAACATCACTTTAAAGATTTAAAATTTTAACTGAAATTTATAAGACATTTTTTTAAAAAAATACATATGCATAAAATCGTTCGTATAACCACAAACGAGAGCTTGTTAAGGCATGCTAAACTAAGAAGAAAAAGGTTTAAAATAACTGAATGTGAAATGGCACCATGCAGACATCTGGTAAGATAGAAAAAATGGCATGCAATTACCTATATTATGGAAGCAATAATATTAATAATAAAGTATGGTACCTTTGCAATGTTGATCAATCCGTACATCTGGATCAAGGCTTCACTTGAGGGACTTAGAAAAGAACTAAAAAAATACTTAACTCAAGTTCCCTAATCCATTCATGGCAATTTTCATGAATGAAGCATTGATGAACATTTAAGAAAAAGTTTAGCATGAGAGTGGTGGAATTTAAGAAGTGGGTAGGGGAAAGGGAAATTCAATCTACATGTTTTGTGATATCAAATCTTTTAATTATCTATGCATAGCCTTCTTACCATTTTCACTACATTGATCATATATTTTTTGGTGTTGAAGACTTCTTAGGTTGGAAAGCTTAATATGAGAAATCATGTCTGACAGTAAACTATTTTTGAAAAAAGTGAACTAAGAAAAAAGTAATAGAAAAACTTTAATAAAAGGTTCAAAAAAAATTAGGAAGTTTATTGTATAATATTGATTGTATAAAATTATAACTATTGATTTATGTGTATAATTAACTCTCAAACAGTAGCAGTTAGATTATATCTGACAACATTGAAGTTATACTTTGGTTCTTTGTTAAATCAAAACTTAAATTAATATAGGAGTTTACAAGTGTTGAAAGTTTAATTTGCATGAGTGGCAAGTGATAGTTCTAAGCAAGTAATTACATTTAAATATCTAAAATAGTTTTCAAATTATTCTTTTTATCATATGCTAGTTTAGGAGTACATGCATGTACTTAATACATAACACTTATTTGTGATATTTAATCATATAACTAAAGTTATGATTTAAAGTGTACAATTATCCATGCGCTAATTTCAAAATACTACTCCTTCCGTCCCATAAAATTTGTCATTTTTGGGAGAACGTGCAATTTATGTATAGTGATATTAGTAGGAAAGAAAATTTTTACTTTTATCTTCTATCATTAGTGGCAGGCCATCTTTTATTGATATATTGATAATTGTGGGGAAGATAAAATTCCATTAAAAAATGTAAGTTGACTTTTCTAAGATGGCAATTAATTTACGACAAAAAAAAAGTGACAAAAATGACAAATTTTATGGGACGGAAGGAGCATTTAACTATCAATTTTCTATTTCAACAAAACATTTGAAACACTCTTTTAGGATTTCATATAACCTAAATAACTACCAATCATAGTGGAAAGTTTAGAAAAGCAGTAGACAAGTAAATTGAATGAAGAAAATTAATTCTTTACATATAAACTACAACAAAGATATAAAAATTTCATAGAACTTTAATACTCTCTCTATCTCATTGTTAATATCATATTTTCATTATTTGACTATTCCAAACTTTGAGTTCCTTCGGAAAATTCAAATCATTTTTAAGATTACTTCTTATCTATGCCCTTCAATAAAAACGTGACAAAATCATATTGATTAACAAAAAAAAAAAATGAAGAGCTAATTATAATACAGTATTTTTGCTAAGTCTTGTGAGGACCTTACTGTACCAATCTAATTGCAAGTACAACATATAAGGATCGAAGACAATCTAAGAGGGGGTGAATTAGGTTGATTAAAAAGCTAATCAAGTTATGGGCACTTTTTGCTCAAAATGAAATTTACCTTCTTTTCTAAGTGACCACACAATGTAGCAATTATTAAGAAAGCACGATTGCTTGGGAGTAGAATAAATAAGCAATTAAAAGGTCACAATATAACAATAAGTAAATAAGAAGGGAAGAATTGCAAACCAATTGACTACCAAACTCCTCTTGAGCTTGTAGATCAATTTATAGAACAAGTTTCTTCAATTTGATGAAGTACAACCAATCTTGTGTACAAACGAAGGTTCACTTCCTCCTTACCCCAAACTCCACTCGGTCAAATTAGGAAGTTTTACTATCCCTCAGGACAACCCTCACAGAGCTACACTATTGAAATATTCACTCACAAATAAAAAGTTTACAATGAACTTCGCACCACCAAGACTACAAATCTTCTTTGGAGAGTGTTTTCTCACTAAAACTACTCTAGATCTTTTGTATCTTCAATGTGCAAAAGTTGTTTGAAGTTTCTGACCATACTCTATTTGTAGGAAACCAAAAAAGTGCTTCATTAATACTTCCAATGAATAGAAAGTACCTGAACAGTCAACTAGCCGTTGGGAGTATCGGACGTCCGATGCTTGCGTCTGATACTATCGGACGTCCGATACTTGCGTCCGACAGCAGACAGAGAGTTTGAGGAATCATCTTATTTCTATCAGACGTCCGGTGCAAGCTCTTTGTGCGTCCAACAGCAAACAAAGCGATTTGAGAAATTATTTTGTTTCTATCGGACGTCCGGTGGAGACTTATTCAGCGTCCGATAGTTTCGTCGACTTTGAAGGATCCTATCAGACGTCCGATGCTTGCGTCCGAAAGAGGTCAGTGAACTAGGTGGAATGTCTTAATTCTTTTGGACGTCCGGTGATGGAGTTTTTCATGCGTCCGAAGTTGCGCAATGAGTATCGGACGTCCAATCCTGTTTTTTTTGAGCGTCCGATAGTTTCAGCATACTTTGTCCTTTTCAAATGTGCTTAATTTTTGAATCTGATTTGCTTCATAGTTGAAAATATTTCTTGAAAAGATATTAGTATTATCCATTATTTTATAAACATCAAAAGTTAGGGACCAAAGTCAACATTCTCCCCCTTTTTGATGATGACAAAACAATGGATGGAAGAAAGAAAAAGATAAAGCATATGAGCATAAGATCCCTCTCACTCATTGCATCCATTTACAGAATAACTCCCCCTTTCACATAGCATCCATTTCTCCTCCTTTTGTCATCATAGGATGAGAGTAAAATCTAGCAACCATAATCCATAATGTAGTTGCCGTAACAGAGAATCCAAAGTACCAATCAAAAATAGAGAAATGATACCAAAATGCAATTTAACTAGAAACCATCAATGTTAACCAGGATTCATTAATACAGAGTATTTGAAACATCAAAAGAGAAAATACAAAGGATGCATTCAAATATGAAGTGCAAATGACCCTAGAGTGCCTAAAGTGTAATCACAAAATTTCGAAAAGTCACAATATTTGAATTCCGAACAATTAACACTTCTAATATTAACAATATTCAAATCAAGCAGATTTTGAACTTTTACAGCTAGGGAAACGAGATCTTTGAAAGTATCACCTTTGTGAGCAAGAAAAAATCATCCAAGTGTATCTAGAATGATCATCAATAATGACTAATCAATATTTCTTACCACCCAAGCTAACAATTTGTGCAGGATCAAACAAATTAAGATGTAAAAGCTCCAATGGTCTCGAGGTAAAAACACGTCATCTCCAAATGTCACTATGCCACGAGACTTTGGTTTGAACTTGAAAAGTTGTGATGGATCACCGATCATGTGACTTGAATATCCACTGTCTACGAACCACTTTGATTCTTTAATGATATTCGCCAGATTCATCTACTCAAGAGTTCAAGAACTAATATATGGTACCCTTTAATTTTTGGGTCCATGAGAGTTAGTATCATGTCTTACTATCCACATGCATTTCATGCCTCTTCTTATATTCTTCCTCACATAACAATCACTTTTTATGTGACCTTTTTGACAACAAAAATTACACATAATCAACGAGTTATTTACATGATCAAGTTTAATAAATCTTACTTGTCTTATCTTATAAACAGCAAAATCATTTGTAGCAGAATTTATCCTCTTCTCATAAGTGCCAAAATGAGATTTTGTTTCATTTTCTTGAAAGCTTCTTATAAGCTTCTTGTTTTCTTGAAAAAGGCGTGTATTGTTCTGAAGAAAAAAACTAATTTTGTGTTTCAATTCCTAGTTTCTAACATAAGATTTTTTCAAACTATCATGCAATTTTTTAATGAAAGATTCAAGATCATCATCAATTTCATCATCACTATCAGATTGAGAGTTACAAGTTGTTACTTCATCATCTCCAATGGCTATGAAGACCAATTAAGCAGATTCTTCTTCCTCTTCAATTTCACCATCGGAGTTGCACTCATTCAATGTGAATTGGAAGTTGTTGAATCTTGGTTTTCTTTCAACTTTTCTCTTCTTCATTGACACTCACTCATGTAGTGTCCAAGTTGGCCGCATTCTTAGCATTTATCACCTTACCTTTTGTTGGTCTCATACTTTCATTTGTTTCTTGCATTGTTGAATTGATTAAAATCTAAATAACTAGTCCTCCTCTTCTAAATCTCCTTTTGTTAAGGATCCTCTTGAAACTTCTTGTGATGAGAGCAAGATCACTGTCATCAACTTCCACATCTTCTCCATCCAGGGAGGCCGAATCATCTTCATCTTGAGATACTTTTAGAACAATGCTCCTTGTTATCTTTGCATCTTCTTCCTCTTGTACCTTAGTCTTAAGTTTCAACTCATAAGAGGTAGGAGAATTAATAAGTGATTCAATAGGTATAGTATTCAAATCTTTAGTCTCTTCAATAGCAGTCATTTTACTTTTCCAATCTTTGGACAAGTCATTCAGAATTTTTTTATTTTTCTCACCTAGAGAGTATTCCTTTTCTAATACTTCTAAATCCTTAATGAGATCATTGAATCTACAATACATTAGATCAATATTTTCATGAGATTCCATCTTAAATGACTCATATTTAGTAACTAAGATAGATTTCTTTTGTTCTCTAACATTCTCACTACCTTCATGAATTTCTTTCAATTTGTCCCAAATTTCTTTAGTTGACTTGGAACCCTTGACTCTAATAGATTCATTTCACTCTAAAGCACTATATAACGCATTCATGGCTTTTGCATTTAAGGTGAGATGAGCTCTATCAACTGCAATCAATTCATTTCTAGTTTTTGGTCTCGATTAATGAGTAATATCATCTACTATAGAGGTATCATATGGACCTTCATTAACAATAAACCATAATTTAATATCAATCGATTGTAAGAAGATAATCATTCTTTCTTTCCAACTCACATCATTCGACCCATTAAACATAGGTGGTCTAATCACAGATTGTCCTTCCAAAAATATGGCATTGTTGGTTGTCATCTTTACTGCTAAGCCGCTTGAGCTTAATCTCTAGGAGACCAAGGTCTGATACCAATTGTAAGGATCGAAGACAACCTAAGAGTAGGTGAATTAGGTTGATTAAAAAGCTAATCAAGTTATGGGCACTTGATGTGAAACCCCGATCTAGACAACCAAAACACCATGGCTTAGGCAGCGGAAATTTGACCCAACTAATCCCTAGAAGTCACGAACAATTTTGATATTATCTCAACCCGTAACTACTCGAATTAACGAACCAAATTGGAGGTAGTAGAACGCCACAATCAAGGAGATACTCGATTGATAAGTTCGGGTGAATAACTTGAGAAGATTCTCAAGTATTCAAAGGCAACTCTCTTGCCAAAGAGAAAGTGAAAACTCACTAATTGTATTTAATAGTCAAAAACTGATCTCAAAACAAAAAGGAAGTGAGGCTATTTATAGCCCTTACAAGCATTAACCCTAATCCAAAAGTTGACCAAACTACCCTACATACTTAAGAAAGATTTTGGGCCTTACTTACTAACAAATGGGCCGCAATTAAACTATCTTAATTACCTAGACTTTTTAAAACGAGAAATAACCAAAATCAACGAGGAAAATCAAATAATCCTACTAAACTCAAGCATTCGTGCAATCAACTAGTCTTCACTTGAATCTTCCAATTTCCCATGTGCTTGAATGGGTCTTAGTCTTTATATTCTCATCATTCCCCTCCTCTTAAAAGTAATTTGCCCACAAATTGAAGCACGAATGGTGACAAGACGAGTTACATGCCTTCGATTCAATCTTGTTATGATGGCTACAGATGGCATCCAATGCAAAGCCCATGTACTAAGTTGGAAAATAACCCTCGTCGAACCTTGAATCTCACAAACCATCTTCAATGTATGCTCAATTTTATTGTTTGTGGTCATGAGGTAAGGGTCCTCAAAGTTGTATGAAGTGTATCCCGTGAAATCAAACTCCGGCTCGAACACACTTGCAAGGCACCAAGGCGGATTTGGTGATGTTGGAGCTGCATGTGGACTAAGAGCAAGACGAAAATCATAATGGTCATTGAGGTACTTATTCTTTAAACGAACCCTTGGTACACAACCATCCCTAAAATATGGAGTGTTCCCTTCAAGATGAACTCAAATCAACTCCCCTTTGGTGTGGACTGATTTGAGTTGACATTGTTCCATGAATGGATACCAAGGGGGTTTAACTCTTGGAGTACCAACTCCATGGAGGCTTGCAACGTCTACAATTGATTTTGGAATGGAACACACCAAGATCAGCTCAACTTGTCTTTGCTTGATCTGTATAAAAGAAGAAACACTAAACAAAGCAAAGGTAAGTTTGTTAAGAAAATAATAGGCCTTCACCGGGTTGCTCAAGATCAGCCCACTTTCTCTTCTTTCTTCCTTTTTACCACCCATCTCATTAGATTTTTCCATCTCTTTTTCTAGTTCAACAGCTGACCCTTTTATCTCATTACTTTCAACTTTCTCGGGTTTTACCTCTGCAGGCACAATTCCCTCATCTAGCTTTTTCTCCATTCTATAACGCTCAAGCTCACTTTTCATGCATGCTAGATCAATACAAAGTTGGTCATAAGTAAGTGATACAAGTGCAAGACGACGACTATTAAATAAGAAGGAATACTTATTAGTATGTCCATCAATTTTAACTTCTCGCATCGACATTCATGCTTTGCCCAACAACACATGTGTCACTTGAATTGGGACTACATCACACAACACCTCATCCACATATTTGCCGATTTGAATAGGTACAAGTGTGTGCTTAGTAACCCAAACATCCCCATGAGTGCTCATCAACTTGTACGGTTGAAGATGATCAATGGTTGGAAGATTTAATTTCTCAACCATGATAGCACTTGCAAGATTGACTTCACAACTACCATCAATGGCCAAGCTACAAATTTTATCTTTGACACCGCAACGAGTATAAAACCAACCAAGCAACTGAGATTTGACGAGGTCCAATTGCTCATCTACACCACGTAATGCCACTTCTTTGACTCCCTTAGGATCAGGAAGACAATGTTGTGGGCTAGCTTTTATGCGTCTTATACTCGCCATGACGTATGAGGGAACCTGCAAAAAGTTAGCAACGAAATCGAAGATATTTCCTTTCACGCTCTCTTACGTGTATCCACTCACACTCGTGTATATGGATGTCACTCTAATGGACTTACCAAATACCTTTACCTGTTGGGTTAGGTAGTTGAGAAATGCTGCTCAAATCCAACAACCGTTACCAACCTTTCCACAAGTGTAATCACAAGAATGTAGGAGAAAATGTAGGAAAGTGTTCCTAGAATCTAGGAAGAGAATATAGGAGAGTTTCCTAAAGTGGATGAGAGAATATAGGAAAGGTCCTAAAAATGGATGAGAGAATTTTAGGAGAGTTTCCTAAAAAATGGATGAGAGAATTTAGGAAAGTTTCCAAAAAAATGGATGAGAGAATATAGGAAAGTTTCCAAAAAATGGATGAGAGAGTTTAGGAAAGTTTCCTAAAAAAGTAGGAGAGAGAGTGTCCAAGTGAGTACAAAGAGTTATCCAAGTGCTTTACTTAGTTTCCTAATTGATTTTGGAAACAAGTTAGTTTTTGGAAACCTTTTGAAAATCTTCTTCCTCTTGAACAACTTTTGGTAACCTTCTTGAAACAACTTTTGGTAACCTTCTTGAAACAACCTTTGGTAATCTTCTTGAAACAACTTTTGGTAACTTCCAAATTCTACTCCAAGAAAGATTGCACAAATCAGATTTGGTTCTCTATTCAAAACAATTCGGTTGCCCCTTTCTTTCCTTTCCTTTTTTTTTTTCTCTTGCCAACCAATTCCTCTTTTCTTTCCTCTTTTTTTTTTGTCTTTTTTTTTTTGACTACAACTATCAACCACGACACAAAACAAGGAAGTCCACAAATAATAACAACCAAGAACTCCAAGATCTTTCAAGAACGTTCAAGGAAGTTGTCAGGAACTTCAGAAATTTCAAGATTGTGGTCAAGAATTCAAGAAACTCAAGATTATTGTAAGTTCTCTTCAAGATTCACAAAATTCCAACAAGTTTTGCCAAAATTCAGATTTGAAAACCAAGTAAACAAGTTGGATAACACAAACAACAAGGCTGGACAGATTTGTATTCGGATGAACAGTAACTATGAACAGTGTCGGTGAACAGTAACGATGAACAATATCGGTGAACAGTAGAGATGAACAGTGTCTGTGAACAGTGTCGGTGAACAGTATGATTAACAGTAATAATAATAATTTTTTTTGTTCTAAACAAACGAACAGATTGGGATACACATATATGACTCGAAATAAACGAAAAAAAAAAGATATAACCTGGTGGTTGTCGACTAGCTCTGGTACCAACTGATGTGAAACCCCGATCTAGACAACCAAAACACCATGGCTTATGCAGCGGAAATTTGACCCAACTAATCCCTAGAAGTCACGAACAATTTTGATATTATCTCAACCCGTAACTACTCGAATTAACGAACCAAATTGGAGGTAGTTGAACGCCACAATCAAGGAGATACTCGATTGATAAGTTCGGGTGAATAACTTGAGAAGATTCTCAAGTATTCAAAGGCAACTCTCTTGCCAAAGAGAAAGTGAAAACTCACTAATTGTATTTAATAGTCAAAAATTGATATCAAAACAAAGAGGAAGTGGGGCTATTTATAGCCCTTACAAGCATTAACCCTAATCCAAAAGTTGACCAAACTACCCTACATACTTAAGAAAGATTTTGAGCCTTACTTACTAACAAATGGGCCGCAATTAAACTATCTTAATTACCTAGACTTTTTAAAACGAGAAATAACCAAAATCAACGAGGAAAATCAAATAATCCTACTAAACTCAAGCATTCGTGCAATCAACTAGTCTTCACTTGAATCTTCCAATTCCCCATGTGCTTGAATGGGCCTTGGTCTTTATATTCTCATC
This sequence comes from Coffea arabica, assembly GCF_036785885.1. Classification (NCBI taxonomy): domain Eukaryota; kingdom Viridiplantae; phylum Streptophyta; class Magnoliopsida; order Gentianales; family Rubiaceae; genus Coffea; species Coffea arabica. The sequence goes on along the minus strand of NC_092318.1, from coordinate 15,493,768 downwards.
ATCTTTTTGCTCAAAATAAAATTTACCTTTTTTTCTAAATGACCACACAATGTAGTAATTAGTAAGAAAGCACGATTGCTTGGGAGTAGAAGAAATAAGCAATTAAAAGATCACAATATAACAATAAGTAAATAAGAATGGGCGAATTGAAAACTAATTAACTACCAAACTCCTCTTGAGCTTGTAGATCAATTTATAGAACAAGTTTCTTCAAGTTGATGAAGTACAACCAATCTTGTATACAAAAGAAGGTTCACTTCCTCCTTACCCCAAGCTCCGCTCGGTCAAGTAAGGAAGTTTTACTATCTCTCAGAACAACTCTCACAGAGCTACACTATTGAAGTATTCACTCACAAATGAAAAGTTTATAATGAACTTCACACCACCAAAACTACAAATCTTCTTTGGAGAGTGTTTTCTCACTAAAACTACTCTAGATCTTTTGTATCTTTAATGTGCAAAAGTTGTTTAAACTTTCTGACCATAATCTATTTATAGGAAACCAAGAAAGTACTTCATTAATACTTCCAATGGATAGAAAGTACCTAAACAGTCAACTAACCGTTGGGAGTATCGGACGTCTGATGCTTGCGTCCGACAGCAGATAGAGAGTTTGAGGAATCATCTTATTTCTATCGGACGTCCGGTGCAAGCTCTTTGTGCGTCCGAGAGCAAACAAAGAGATTTGAGAAATCATCTTGTTTCTATCAGACGTCCGGTGGAGACGTATTCAACGTCCGATGGTTTAGTCAACTTTGAAGGATCCTATCGGATGTCCAAAACTTGCGTCCAAAAGAGGTCAGTGACCTAGGTGGAATGTCTTAATTCTTTCGGACGTCCGGTGATGGAGTTTTTCATGCGTCCGAAGTTGCACAATGAGTATCGGACGTTCGATCCTGTCTTCTCGAGCGTCCGACAACTTCAGCATACTTTGTCCCTTTCAAATGTGCTTAATTTTTGAATCTGATTTGCTTCATAGTTGAAAGTATTTCTTGAAGAGATATTAGTATTATCCATTATTTTGTAAACATCAAAAGTTAGGGACCAAAGTCAACACAACAACTTTCTGATTATTATTTTTCTTTACTTCTCTTTTCAAAACTGCATAAGGTTTGGTATACAATTGAAGTTGTGTTTCTTTTCTTTGTTTCTTTCTTTCATTTTCTCAATGCAATTCTTATAATACTATAATTTAAAAATTGCAATGTAATGTGTAAATCAAGTTATGCATTCACTTACTAGTTCATTTATCTTTTTATATTATTTTTTTGTATTGTTGCGACTTCTTCCTTCCCTCCTATCATCTTTGCATTTGCTTTCCCACTCAACATACTTAGACATGGCAGTGTTTAAAGTATGAATTGCTAGAGTTGCGTTATTTGTATCGGATGTCTAATATCTCTTATATTTTCAACTTTCTACACTTAGGTATTTTAATTTTCTTCTGACTAATATTAATATTTGGCAATATTTACACAATTTTCTTTTTATACTTTCAAAATATGTTGTTGTCTATTTCAATTATATCTAATGCATATCTTAATCACCATGTTCTTATAGTCTTTTATCTGATTAATCAATTATCCTTACTAATTCCATCATTTCATTATCTCATCGTAGGTTTCCACAATGAGGTACCACACCGTTTCCAACTTATTTTATTTTATTTTTAATTTTGGTCCAATCAAAAACATTTTGACATATAATATTTTTCTTTAAATTTTTGCCTTATAGTTATTTGTGATGTTAGCTTTTTCTCTCCTATTTAATCATTATCGGAACCTTCAATTCCCTAAACACCTTCTCAATTTTGAATGCATCCGTTATTGTTCCATCAGAGTAGCAATTATTTAGAAGCAGCAATGTGTGTCCATATGTATGACTAATATGTTTGCCAAAGGACTTGTTACTATAGTTTTAGCATATATTGTTATAGAAGCATTCCACACGTCACTATTACCTTACCAAAAATACTGTAGAGGCTTCCTAAAAATATTTATTTAATTTTTTTGTGCATATCATAATACATAGGTTTCACAGATCTTTTCTTGTACAAGACATGATCGTATTGTATTGATAATATACTACTGAATTGTCACTTTTTAGAGTTTTTTATTTAGAATATTGGGATAGCATGCAAAAGTACAAATTCTTATTAACTACCATGGCTTTTTGCTTCTTAGATTTAGCCAAATTTGACCAAATCTCCATGACTACATAGTAGATATGACTCGAATTAAACCTCATTAAGTATGAGCATGTACATTAAAAAAAATGAAAAAGAGGAACATTCAAATTCTATTGAAACTATCTTAACTTTTGGGTTGGAACACATGGTAATAAAGTTGGTTTAAAAGATTTGCTATATCCAGCTTGAACAACAACATTGTTAGGTTGTGACCTACTTCAAATTTCTATTAATATTTTAGTTGTCTTGAACAACTTCAAAGTAGTGTCTAAACAAGATTGTTGTAAATTGAAATATCATAGAAAAATATACATTTTGTTTGCAATACTCAAAATTGTTATACTTTTAATTGTTAAAACATTCTTTTATTTTTATAGATCTAAAAAGTTCAAGTAGAAGTGAACAAGAACTCCTACTATTAGGCTCGAGCAAAAGACTACTAGAAACAGTTGATAATTATCAACAAATATGTAACATTGATCACATCGCCTTCGCAATGGAATATGATTCAAACAGTGTTGCAAACAGGATCACATGTGAGGTAATTGATATAAAAATAAAGTATAATATGTCATTTTAGATTAAGTGTATTATTATGTCGACATTGGTGATATATGAAGTTAATATCACTTTATAGATTTAGAATTTTAACTAAATTTTTTATGATTTTTTTTAAAAAAAATACACATGCATAAATTCTTTCCTATTACCACAAATAACATGTGAGGACAAGTCAAACAGAAAAAAAATTTAAATGACTGGATGCGAGATGGAACCATGCAGACATCAGGTAAGGTAGGGAAAAGAGCATGCACCTTTTTCACCTTGAGAGGGATTTCCTATTTTTTTTTCTCATAATTAGAAAGAATAAACTTCACAGGGCATCAAATTTTGGAAGTCTTAAATAAGTTCAAAAACATTATTCTTTATTTTATGCAAGTTTGAATTTTTTATTTCAATGAATAGAAAACGAAGAAATTCAATTGAAGGCCAGTGTTTAAATATGTTAAGAGTGATGGTTTTCATTTTACATTGTCCATTATAAATAAAGGTTCCTATTCATTTTCATCAATTATCTTATTTGATTTATTAATTTCATGTATTTCTTTAGTTTATTTGCTTCTTTCATTCATTATGTTTAAGTCATGCCTAGAAATTTGACAGAAAATTCAATAAAATTTGATTTCAATTCGTACAAGTTAGTAATTTGATACAAACCAAGCCTCTTTTTTTTAGGGTTTGGGGTTTAAATTTAATTTTTGAGATTGCAGATGGTTATTTTTGAACTATTATCTTTAGTTATTTTAACTTTAGATTTAGCCAATAATGACAATCTAATTACAACAATGATGGGAGCAACTTTAGTATTTCTATTTTTACTCTACTAGTTTAGTTGATATATAATAAAACATAATCCATCTTAATAAAGTCAGTTTAAAATATTTGCTATATTCAATATGGACAACATCATTGTTAGGTTGTGACCTACTTCAAGTTTCGATTGATATTTCAGTTGTCTTGAACAACTTTAAAGTAGCGTCTACACAATATTATCCTAAATTAGAATATCAAAACAAAAAATATATTTTGATTGCAATAGTCAAAATTGTTATACCTTTGATTATTAAATCATTCTGTTAATTCCATAGATCTAAGATGTTAAAAAATTAGGGTAGAAGTGAACGAGAATTGCTACAACTGGATTCGCACATAAGACTACTAGAAATAGTTGAGAATTATTAAGATATTTGTAACATTGTTAACATTGTTTTTGCTGTGGAATACCATACACACAACAATGCAAACAGGATCATTTGGAAAAAACAATATAAGGTAATTGATAGAAAAATAAAAAAAATCATATGTCATTTTAGATTAAGTATATTGTGAAGTTGAAATTGGTGATATATGAACTTAATATCACCTTTGAGATTTAAAATTTTAACTGAATTTTATAGGACATATGTGTGTGTATAAATTCTTTCATATAACCACAAACAACTTGTGAGAACATACCAAATTGAGAAAAAAGTATTAAAATAATTGGATACGAGATGGCACCATGCAGACATTAGGTAAAGGTAGGAAAAATTGCATGAACCTTTTTTTACCTTGTGTGGAATCTCCTATTCTTTTCTCATAATCGGAAAGAATAGACATCACAAGGAAACTATTCTTTACTCTATGTTTAAAGGATGATCACTTCTATAGAATACAATCCAAATAGTAATGCCATGATTCTTTAAAAAAAGGAATATGAGGAAATTGATATTGAAATAAAAAAGCATATGTCATTTTAGATTAAATGTATTGTGAATTTGACATTGGTGATATATGAACTTAATATCACTTAAGAGATTTAAAATTTTAACTAAATTTCATAACGCATTTTTAAAAAATGCATATGCATATATCCTTTGTTATAACCACAAACAACAACTTGTGAGAGCATGCCAAATTGAGAAAAAAGGTTTAAAATAGCTAAATGCAAGATGGCACCATGTCGATATTAGGCAAAGTAGGGAAAATTGCATGAACCTTTTTTATCTTGTATGAGATATCCTATTCTTTTCTCATAATTAGAAAGAGTAAACATCACTATGCGTCAGAATTTGCAAGTCTTAAATGCATTCAAAGACATGATTCTTTATTTTTTGCAAGTTTGAATTTTACATTTTAGTGAATGGAAGGCGAAGAAACTCAATTGATGGTTAGTGTTTGAATATGTTGAGTGTGATAGTTTTTGTTGTATTGTCCGCTATAAATAAAGTTTCCTATTCATTTTCATCTATCATCTTATTTGTGTTAGTAATTTTATATATTTCTTTAGTTTATTTGCTTCTTGCATTCAGTATGTTTTAGTCATGTCTATAAATTTGGCAGAAAATTTGATTCCAATTCTTTTTTGTTGGTAGTTTCATACAAGGTAAACCTGTTTTTTATGGGGTCAGTGTTTAACTTATTATTTTATGATTGCATATGGTTGTTTTAAAATATTATCTTTAGTTAATTTCGCTTTAGATTTAGCTAATAATGAGAATCTCATTACATCAGCAATGGAAGCAATTGCAGTATTGCTATTTTTATTTTGCTAATTTAGTTGATATACTATGTAACATAACTGAATTTAATAAAGTCGATTTAAAATATTTGCTATATCCAGTATTGACAATATTATTGATCGGTTGTTACCTAATTTCAAATTTCTATTGATATTTTAGTTGTTTTGAACAATTTCAAACTAGTTTCTAAACAAATTATGCTAAATTAAAATATCATAACAAAATATACATCTTCTTTACAATAGTCAAAATTGTTATACTTTTGATTGTTAAAATGTTCTGTTATTTCTATAGATCTAGGAAGTTAAAAAATTGGGATTGAAGTGAACAAGAACTCTAACTATTAGAGTCGAGTAAAAGATTACTGGAAATAGTTTAGAATTATCAAGATATATGTAACATTGTTCACATTGTATTCAATGTGGAATATGATCCAGGAATTAATGCAAACAGGATTATTTGGAGAAAGGAAAATGAAGAAATTGATATAGAAATAAAAAAAATCATATGCCATTTTAGATTAAATGTATTGTGAAACTGACATTGGTGATATATGAAATTAATATCACTTTAGAGATTTAAAATTTTAACTGAATTTCATAGCACATTTTTAAAAAATAAAAATGCATAAATGTGTAACATTCCTCACATTGTTGAGAATTATCAAAATATGTGTAACATTGCTCACATTGTTTTCACTGTGGAATATAATCCAGACAGCAATGCAAACAAGATCACTTGAAGAAAGCAATATGAGGTAATTGATATAGAAATAAAAAATCATATGTCATTTTAGATTTTTTTTATCAGACATCCTTGTCAAATTCATTTAACAAAGTCACTGAACAATACAATGTTATGGCAGTTACAAGAGATCCATGTACATTCACAAAGCCATGTATGTAAATTCACAATGCTATGGTAGCTACGGGAGATCCTTGTATGTAATTTCACAAAGCCCTGAAATCAATCATGAAGTTACGAGTCACAAGGTTATTGGACATCCATCTCAAATCCATGTAACAAAGTCACTGAACAATTCAATGCTATGGCAGCTATGGGAGATTGATACATGTCCTCCTCCTCATCATCATCATCACCACCACCTGGATAATTGCCATCACCGAGAGGAATGAACCCACGCTGTACACACTGGTTTTCATCAGCAAAATATATTTGGACAAAATTGTTGACCCTCCTCAACACATGGAGCTGTTGTTGTTCCCAATTTATCCCAAATCTTGCAGCAAAGGTAGCATTCAAAAGGTCCACCACTAACCTATCCATCCCACATTCTAGCGCCAACATATAGAACCAAACCCCTAGCACGACGAACACAGACATATGCAGCATTTATGTCTATTTCTAAATTAAGAGCAACATAGCTCCTCGAAGATTGGACAAAATTGTGGAGAAGACGCCTCAAAAGCCTCTGTTCTTCAAGAACCACCCCCAGTGGTATCTAAACATTTTCTTCAGCCTTAGCAATATCCTTCAGAGCAATCCTCTCCTTCTCCTCACCCAGCTCATCATCTAGCAGCTGGAAATTCTCATGTTGTTGTAAGAGGAGCATCTGTTTCTCTCTCAAAGAATGGAAAGCAACCCAATACCAGCTTGCCTGCAATTTTAATTCAGGCCATCTAGTCGGCATCCTCTTGATCGTCTGCTAAGGCCTTGGAATACAGGCTAACAAAACTCCTGGGTGTCTGCTGAGCCTTTGAATACAAGCTGAGAGAAAGCTGCTGGAGCTAATTCTGAAAAGCGAAGTAGATCTAAAAAATTGAAATGGAGACTAGATCTAGAAAATGGGGATGGTGACTAGGGTTAGGGTTCACCGATTTTATAGTGTTTCTCATTTTTTAAGAGGGATAATCTGGACTCACTGGCTCACATTTCTGTCAAAGGGTTTCATTGGGCTTCTCACTTGGTTTACCAAGGCTTCACAACATAGGCATAACCCTGTTTGGTTGGACTTAAAGCCCAAAACATTACAAACGGTTTCAGTTCAAGATGTTTTTTCTCAGAAAAAAAAAGAACAAAAAAAAACCCTTTCCCACGATCTGCAAACCATCATTTGAAAAACCATCTGAATAGGATGGTTTTCGAGTAAAATCGATTTTCTTAAAAAAAAATCGTAAGCCATGGACCTAAGGTTCAATGTGCCACTTGGGGCCATGGCCTTGCACCCAGGGCCTTAAAAACTGAAACCAAATTGTAAGCGTAGTCTTAACCCATTGCAGGAAGTGATAATCGATGAGAAGACTCCATCTATGGTAGGGATAGATATCAAGATGAGAAGGATTCTGGGTGGGCTTTCTGACATGAACTTAACTTCACTTTAAAGATTTAAAATTTCATATGACTTTTGTAAAAAAATTAAACATACATAAAATCTTTTCTATAACTACAAACAACTTGTGAGGGCATGCCAAATAGAGAAAAAAAATTTAAAATAACTGAATGTGAGATGACACCATGCAGGCATCAAGTAAGGTAGGAAAAATAGCATGCACTTTTTTAACTTGTGTTAGATATCCTATTCTTTTCTCATAATCAGAAAGAATAGACATCATAAAGAATTAGAATTTGGAAGTCTTAAATAAGTTCAAAAGAACGATTTTTTATTTCATACAAGCAAAGAATGAAATACGAAGAAATTCAATTGAAGGTCAGTGTTTGAATATGATCAGAGTGATGGTTTTTGTTGTCCCTTATAAATAAGGTTTCCAATTTATCTTCATCTATTTTCTTATTTAATTTAGTAATTTCATATTTTTTTAGTTTATTCGACTTTGCATTTAATATGTTTTAGTCATATCTAGAAATTTGGCAGAAAATTTGATTCCATTTCTTATAAGTTAGTAGTTTGATACAAACAAAACCTCTTTTTTATGGCGTCAGAGTTTAAATATATTTTTTTTGAGATTGCATAAGGACTCTTATTTTTTATTACTTTGACTTTAGATTTAGCTCATAATGAGAATCGAATTACAATAGTGATGGGAGCAACTGCAGCATTTCTATTTTTACTCTATTAATTTAGTTGATATACAACATAATATAATTCAATTTAATAAAGTTGGTTTAAAAGATTTGCTATATCCAGTATGGATAATATCAAGTTTCGGTTGATATTTTAGTTGTATTGAAGAATTTCAAAATAGTGACTAAACAAGATTATTCTAAATTAAAATATTGTAACAAAATTTTAAATTTTATTTGCAATAGTCAAAATTGTTATACTTTTGAATGCTATAACTTTCTGTTATATCTATTGATCTAGGAAATTAAAACGTTGGGATAAAAGTGAACAACAACTCATACTATTGGATTTGAGAGAAAGTGTCACGACCCCACCTTCCCCTAAGGAGAACCAGAGGGTTCGGCGGGCCGCCTGCCCAGCTCTCGCCGGGACTCAGTCGTTCACTACAATCCTCAAACAATTACAAGATAAAGTCTCAAATAAAAAAAATCAAATATTCCAACATTTACATATCAAAAGCGAAGCGTCCACGCTTCCACTGCCACTCTGATCCTTGATCACAATTATAATACAGGAGAAAGCCCAAATCTTGACTATTACACATCCAATCAATTCTAAACGTTCAATACAATCCCGATATGAATGATTACACAAAAGGAATCCAAATTCAATCCATACATGAGATAATCCATGAATAAACACTACAAGCCACTCCTTCGCCTTGAGCCCTGTGGAGGGGAATAAAACATTTTTGGGGTGAGCTAGAAGCTCAGCGAGTAACCAGTAAAATCAGTTATCAAATCAGTTTCACAATCGTTCATTTCAATGATGTCATTTCAATATGGAATATCAATAATGCACGAAACATTTACAACGGAAAGCGATAGTAACATTCATGAAAAGGATACATTCGTTCTCCTGTCATTTCATTTCATTTGGTTTCATTCGTGCATTCATTCACCCCGTCCCTGGCTTTTGGCCAGGCTCCACCAACTTACAAGGTAATACTCGAGTATACCGAAACGTTCACCCAAGTTCCTAGTCGCCCGACCGAGTCCGCTTCTGGCTCGAGACGACCGGTAACAAGGGGCAATGGCCAGTTCAGCCCAAAAGGCTTACATTCATGCACAATTAACATTTCAATCGCTCAATCATTAAAATTTCACAATCACTTAGGCTAAGTGCGATAAAGTACACACTCGCCTCGAAAACTCGTTTAGCAATCATTGAAAGCAAAAGCAATAACAACAAGACACTGATATGCAAGCACGCATGATATGTAAGAAAACAGTTCCAAAATTAACTTTGAAAACAGCTCCAAAGTAAATAATGCGGGAAAGCGGTTCATAAATAATTTTATAAAGAGTTTGAGGTCACTCACCTCCACGGCTCACAATCCTCGTCCAATATATAGCCAATTTCATCATTCAAGTCCAAGCCTTTCACTTGAAACTTAAGGTAACTAACGCTATTAAAAATCGGACAGCATTTCCCCTTAATTCCTTTATTTTCCAACCTACAATCAAACCCAATCACACAGCAATTAACCACAATTGCTCAAAACCAGAAAACAGTTTTTGACATCCTTTTGCGGTAATGGCACCAAAGGTACTACGAGTATCGGATGGAGGTCCAAGACCCACCGTTTCGAAGCTAAGAACCAGGGCTACAACAATGTAGAAGGTCACTCAGTCCAAATCCCAGCACAACTAGGTCAAATATGCAAAATACCAATCCAGAACCGTAATTGCAGGTTTACAAATCACACTATGCTGTAATTAGTCCAACTCAGTCTATACAGGTCCAAATGCATTGATTCCAAAGGCATACGGTAGCTAAGGCATCAAGCTACATTTCATCAGAAGACCTCAACACCCAAATCCAAAGCAATTCCAGTCAAAACAACCCATTACAGGCGCAGTTCTTACATCCTGATGAACCCAGAACAGCAACAGTAAATTCGGCTTATCTCATTCTACACTACTCCAATTGCCCTGAAATTTTACAGGCACCCTTAAAACATCAATACCTACAACTTTCATGTTTTGAGACAAGGCCAATTCGGCCTCTATCTAGGACCAAAAATTTCGGACAGAATGAAGAACCAAGAACCCTAATTTTCCAGATTTCTTCCAAAACAGAATTTACTTGCAATCTTCCACTTTTTCCACCTTCTAGAATCATCAACTATCATTTCCAATCATCACACAAAGCCACAACATATGAATCATATTAAATCAGAAAATTCATGATTAAATAGAAAATGTCATCAATCTTCACCATAAGTCATGAAATCATCAAAAAAATCACTTGTTCAACTACCACACCTACTAATTTCATCTCATAACCAACAAGGAAACAATTTCTTAACCACTTACCTTACAAACACTAGATACAAGGTAGATGAGAGTCTCTCCCTCCAAACAAAAACCACCAAGCACTTCAATCACTCCTAGCAAGTAAGTTTTATGAAGGAATTTGAGAAATAAATGGTTGGATTACAAGATTTGGGCAAGAAAAGGGAGCAAAAATTGAAGAGCTCTCTTTCTTTTCTCTCTAGAGTTGGCCGACCAAGAAGGTGAAAATGAAAGACAAATTTTGGTCAAAATTGGTTTAGTAAAGGTAAAGAAAGACTAGTCAAATGCCAAGCTCCAATCACAAGGCAACATGTGTCCATTCCAAGCTTATCTCATTTCTTTTGTCTTGCAAGAATTAATGAACTAACCAAACCCCTAATTATCTCATAACACCATGTAATATAAACCATATATACAAAGCTACTCCAAATGAACCACATTTACCACACTAGTGGGTCCCACGTCCGGTATACGCTCTTAAATTCTCAAAAACTACCCGATACTAGAAAAATCATTTTAAAACTATATTTACTCAATAAAATTATCTGGGGAATTTTTTTTTTTAATAAAGAAAATGTCGAAAAATGCGGGCGATTAAATAAAATAAACCCTAGAAAATTAGAAAATTTCCGGGTTCTCAAACTCATTTTTTTTTCGGGGCGTCACAATCTCCCCTCCTTAAAAGAATGTCGTCCTCGACATTCCCTCTTGTACCAATCAAGTCAAGACATCCCGCAAAAATCTCTCAAGAGTCAAATCAAACCCACAGTCCGGCATCCTAAACTTCATGCCTAGGATACACTACAGAGATCTGAAGCCTAAGCTCTGATACCAATTGTCACGACCCCACCTAATTGTCACGACCCCACCTTCCCCTAAGGCGAACCAGAGGGTTCGGCGGGCCGCCTGCCCAACTCTCGCCGGGACTCAGTCGTTCACTACAATCCTCAAACAATTACAAGATAAAGTCTCAAATAAAAAAAATCAAATATTCCAACATTTACATATCAAAAGCGAAGCGTCCACGCTTCCACTGCCACTCTGATCCTTGATCACAATTATAATACAGGAGGAAGCCCAAATCTTGACTATTACACATCCAATCAATTCTAAACGTTCAATACAATCCCGATATGAATGATTACACAAAAGGAATCCAAATTCAATCCATACATGAGATAATCCATGAATAAACACTACAAGCCACTCCTTCGCCTTGAGCCCTGTGGAGGGGAATAAAACATTTTTGGGGTGAGCTAGAAGCTCAGCGAGTAACCAGTAAAATCAGTTATCAAATCAGTTTCACAATCGTTCATTTCAATGATGTCATTTCAATATGGAATATCAATAATGCACGAAACATTTACAACGGAAAGCGATAGTAACATTCATGAAAAGGATACATTCGTTCTCCTGTCATTTCATTTCATTTGGTTTCATTCGTGCATTCATTCACCCCGTCCCTGGCTTTTGGCCAGGCTCCACCAACCTACAAGGTAATACTCGAGTATACCGAAACGTTCACCCAAGTTCCTAGTCGCCCGACCGAGTCCGCTTCTGGCTCGAGACGACCGGTAACAAGGGGCAATGGCCAGTTCAGCCCAAAAGGCTTACATTCATGCACAATTAACATTTCAATCGCTCAATCATTAAAATTTCACAATCACTTAGGCTAAGTGCGATAAAGTACACACTCGCCTCGAAAACTCGTTTAGCAATCATTGAAAGCAAAAGCAATAACAACAAGACACTGATATGCAAGCACGCATGATATGTAAGAAAACAGTTCCAAAATTAACTTTGAAAACAGCTCCAAAGTAAATAATGCGGGAAAGCGGTTCATAAATAATTTTATAAAGAGTTTGAGGTCACTCACCTCCACGGCTCACAATCCTCGTCCAATATAGCCAATTTCATCATTCAAGTCCAAGCCTTTCACTTGAAACTTAAGGTAACCAACGCTATTAAAAATCGGACAGCATTTCCCCTTAATTCCTTTATTTTCCAACCTACAATCAAACCCAATCACACAGCAATTAACCACAATTGCTCAAAACCAGAAAACAGTTTTTGACATCCTTTTGCGGTAATGGCACCAAAGGTACTACGAGTATCGGATGGAGGTCCAAGACCCACCGTTTCGAAGCTAAGAACCAGGGCTACAACAATGTAGAAGGTCACTCAGTCCAAATCCCAGCACAACTAGGTCAAATATGCAAAATACCAATCCAGAACCGTAATTGCAGGTTTACAAATCACACTATGCTGTAATTAGTCCAACTCAGTCTATACAGGTCCAAATGCATTGATTCCAAAGGCATACGGTAGCTAAGGCATCAAGCTACATTTCATCAGAAGACCTCAACACCCAAATCCAAAGCAATTCCAGTCAAAACAACCCATTACAGGCGCAGTTCTTACATCCTGATGAACCCAGAACAGCAACAGTAAATTCGGCTTATCTCATTCTACACTACTCCAATTGCCCTGAAATTTTACAGGCACCCTTAAAACATCAATACCTACAACTTTCATGTTTTGAGACAAGGCCAATTCGGCCTCTATCTAGGACCAAAAATTTCGGACAGAATGAAGAACCAAGAACCCTAATTTTCCAGATTTCTTCCAAAACAGAATTTACTTGCAATCTTCCACTTTTTCCACCTTCTAGAATCATCAACTATCATTTCCAATCATCACACAAAGCCACAACATATGAATCATATTAAATCAGAAAATTCATGATTAAATAGAAAATGTCATCAATCTTCACCATAAGTCATGAAATCATCAAAAAAATCACTTGTTCAACTACCACACCTACTAATTTCATCTCATAACCAACAAGGAAACAATTTCTTAACCACTTACCTTACAAACACTAGATACAAGGTAGATGAGAGTCTCTCCCTCCAAACAAAAACCACCAAGCACTTCAATCACTCCTAGCAAGTAAGTTTTATGAAGGAATTTGAGAAATAAATGGTTGGATTACAAGATTTGGGCAAGAAAAGGGAGCAAAAATTGAAGAGCTCTCTTTCTTTTCTCTCTAGAGTTGGCCGACCAAGAAGGTGAAAATGAAAGACAAATTTTGGTCAAAATTGGTTTAGTAAAGGTAAAGAAAGACTAGTCAAATGCCAAGCTCCAATCACAAGGCAACATGTGTCCATTCCAAGCTTATCTCATTTCTTTTGTCTTGCAAGAATTAATGAACTAACCAAACCCCTAATTATCTCATAACACCATGTAATATAAACCATATATACAAAGCTACTCCAAATGAACCACATTTACCACACTAGTGGGTCCCACGTCCGGTATACGCTCTTAAATTCTCAAAAACTACCCGATACTAGAAAAATCATTTTAAAACTATATTTACTCAATAAAATTATCTGGGGAATTTTTTTTTTTAATAAAGAAAATGTCGAAAAATGCGGGCGATTAAATAAAATAAACCCTAGAAAATTAGAAAATTTCCGGGTTCTCAAACTCATTTTTTTTTCGGGGCGTCACAATCTCCCCTCCTTAAAAGAATGTCGTCCTCGACATTCCCTCTTGTACCAATCAAGTCAAGACATCCCGCAAAAATCTCTCAAGAGTCAAATCAAACCCACAGTCCGGCATCCTAAACTTCATGCCTAGGATACACTACAGAGATCTGAAGCCTAAGCTCTGATACCAATTGTCACGACCCCACCTAATTGTCACGACCCCACCTTCCCCTAAGGCGAACCAGAGGGTTCGGCGGGCCGCCTGCCCAACTCTCGCCGGGACTCAGTCGTTCACTACAATCCTCAAACAATTACAAGATAAAGTCTCAAATAAAAAAAATCAAATATTCCAACATTTACATATCAAAAGCGAAGCGTCCACGCTTCCACTGCCACTCTGATCCTTGATCACAATTATAATACAGGAGGAAGCCCAAATCTTGACTATTACACATCCAATCAATTCTAAACGTTCAATACAATCCCGATATGAATGATTACACAAAAGGAATCCAAATTCAATCCATACATGAGATAATCCATGAATAAACACTACAAGCCACTCCTTCGCCTTGAGCCCTGTGGAGGGGAATAAAACATTTTTGGGGTGAGCTAGAAGCTCAGCGAGTAACCAGTAAAATCAGTTATCAAATCAGTTTCACAATCGTTCATTTCAATGATGTCATTTCAATATGGAATATCAATAATGCACGAAACATTTACAACGGAAAGCGATAGTAACATTCATGAAAAGGATACATTCGTTCTCCTGTCATTTCATTTCATTTGGTTTCATTCGTGCATTCATTCACCCCGTCCCTGGCTTTTGGCCAGGCTCCACCAACCTACAAGGTAATACTCGAGTATACCGAAACGTTCACCCAAGTTCCTAGTCGCCCGACCGAGTCCGCTTCTGGCTCGAGACGACCGGTAACAAGGGGCAATGGCCAGTTCAGCCCAAAAGGCTTACATTCATGCACAATTAACATTTCAATCGCTCAATCATTAAAATTTCACAATCACTTAGGCTAAGTGCGATAAAGTACACACTCGCCTCGAAAACTCGTTTAGCAATCATTGAAAGCAAAAGCAATAACAACAAGACACTGATATGCAAGCACGCATGATATGTAAGAAAACAGTTCCAAAATTAACTTTGAAAACAGCTCCAAAGTAAATAATGCGGGAAAGCGGTTCATAAATAATTTTATAAAGAGTTTGAGGTCACTCACCTCCACGGCTCACAATCCTCGTCCAATATAGCCAATTTCATCATTCAAGTCCAAGCCTTTCACTTGAAACTTAAGGTAACCAACGCTATTAAAAATCGGACAGCATTTCCCCTTAATTCCTTTATTTTCCAACCTACAATCAAACCCAATCACACAGCAATTAACCACAATTGCTCAAAACCAGAAAACAGTTTTTGACATCCTTTTGCGGTAATGGCACCAAAGGTACTACGAGTATCGGATGGAGGTCCAAGACCCACCGTTTCGAAGCTAAGAACCAGGGCTACAACAATGTAGAAGGTCACTCAGTCCAAATCCCAGCACAACTAGGTCAAATATGCAAAATACCAATCCAGAACCGTAATTGCAGGTTTACAAATCACACTATGCTGTAATTAGTCCAACTCAGTCTATACAGGTCCAAATGCATTGATTCCAAAGGCATACGGTAGCTAAGGCATCAAGCTACATTTCATCAGAAGACCTCAACACCCAAATCCAAAGCAATTCCAGTCAAAACAACCCATTACAGGCGCAGTTCTTACATCCTGATGAACCCAGAACAGCAACAGTAAATTCGGCTTATCTCATTCTACACTACTCCAATTGCCCTGAAATTTTACAGGCACCCTTAAAACATCAATACCTACAACTTTCATGTTTTGAGACAAGGCCAATTCGGCCTCTATCTAGGACCAAAAATTTCGGACAGAATGAAGAACCAAGAACCCTAATTTTCCAGATTTCTTCCAAAACAGAATTTACTTGCAATCTTCCACTTTTTCCACCTTCTAGAATCATCAACTATCATTTCCAATCATCACACAAAGCCACAACATATGAATCATATTAAATCAGAAAATTCATGATTAAATAGAAAATGTCATCAATCTTCACCATAAGTCATGAAATCATCAAAAAAATCACTTGTTCAACTACCACACCTACTAATTTCATCTCATAACCAACAAGGAAACAATTTCTTAACCACTTACCTTACAAACACTAGATACAAGGTAGATGAGAGTCTCTCCCTCCAAACAAAAACCACCAAGCACTTCAATCACTCCTAGCAAGTAAGTTTTATGAAGGAATTTGAGAAATAAATGGTTGGATTACAAGATTTGGGCAAGAAAAGGGAGCAAAAATTGAAGAGCTCTCTTTCTTTTCTCTCTAGAGTTGGCCGACCAAGAAGGTGAAAATGAAAGACAAATTTTGGTCAAAATTGGTTTAGTAAAGGTAAAGAAAGACTAGTCAAATGCCAAGCTCCAATCACAAGGCAACATGTGTCCATTCCAAGCTTATCTCATTTCTTTTGTCTTGCAAGAATTAATGAACTAACCAAACCCCTAATTATCTCATAACACCATGTAATATAAACCATATATACAAAGCTACTCCAAATGAACCACATTTACCACACTAGTGGGTCCCACGTCCGGTATACGCTCTTAAATTCTCAAAAACTACCCGATACTAGAAAAATCATTTTAAAACTATATTTACTCAATAAAATTATCTGGGGAATTTTTTTTTTTAATAAAGAAAATGTCGAAAAATGCGGGCGATTAAATAAAATAAACCCTAGAAAATTAGAAAATTTCCGGGTTCTCAAACTCATTTTTTTTTCGGGGCGTCACAATCTCCCCTCCTTAAAAGAATGTCGTCCTCGACATTCCCTCTTGTACCAATCAAGTCAAGACATCCCGCAAAAATCTCTCAAGAGTCAAATCAAACCCACAGTCCGGCATCCTAAACTTCATGCCTAGGATACACTACAGAGATCTGAAGCCTAAGCTCTGATACCAATTGTCACGACCCCACCTAATTGTCACGACCCCACCTTCCCCTAAGGCGAACCAGAGGGTTCGGCGGGCCGCCTGCCCAACTCTCGCCGGGACTCAGTCGTTCACTACAATCCTCAAACAATTACAAGATAAAGTCTCAAATAAAAAAAATCAAATATTCCAACATTTACATATCAAAAGCGAAGCGTCCACGCTTCCACTGCCACTCTGATCCTTGATCACAATTATAATACAGGAGGAAGCCCAAATCTTGACTATTACACATCCAATCAATTCTAAACGTTCAATACAATCCCGATATGAATGATTACACAAAAGGAATCCAAATTCAATCCATACATGAGATAATCCATGAATAAACACTACAAGCCACTCCTTCGCCTTGAGCCCTGTGGAGGGGAATAAAACATTTTTGGGGTGAGCTAGAAGCTCAGCGAGTAACCAGTAAAATCAGTTATCAAATCAGTTTCACAATCGTTCATTTCAATGATGTCATTTCAATATGGAATATCAATAATGCACGAAACATTTACAACGGAAAGCGATAGTAACATTCATGAAAAGGATACATTCGTTCTCCTGTCATTTCATTTCATTTGGTTTCATTCGTGCATTCATTCACCCCGTCCCTGGCTTTTGGCCAGGCTCCACCAACCTACAAGGTAATACTCGAGTATACCGAAACGTTCACCCAAGTTCCTAGTCGCCCGACCGAGTCCGCTTCTGGCTCGAGACGACCGGTAACAAGGGGCAATGGCCAGTTCAGCCCAAAAGGCTTACATTCATGCACAATTAACATTTCAATCGCTCAATCATTAAAATTTCACAATCACTTAGGCTAAGTGCGATAAAGTACACACTCGCCTCGAAAACTCGTTTAGCAATCATTGAAAGCAAAAGCAATAACAACAAGACACTGATATGCAAGCACGCATGATATGTAAGAAAACAGTTCCAAAATTAACTTTGAAAACAGCTCCAAAGTAAATAATGCGGGAAAGCGGTTCATAAATAATTTTATAAAGAGTTTGAGGTCACTCACCTCCACGGCTCACAATCCTCGTCCAATATAGCCAATTTCATCATTCAAGTCCAAGCCTTTCACTTGAAACTTAAGGTAACCAACGCTATTAAAAATCGGACAGCATTTCCCCTTAATTCCTTTATTTTCCAACCTACAATCAAACCCAATCACACAGCAATTAACCACAATTGCTCAAAACCAGAAAACAGTTTTTGACATCCTTTTGCGGTAATGGCACCAAAGGTACTACGAGTATCGGATGGAGGTCCAAGACCCACCGTTTCGAAGCTAAGAACCAGGGCTACAACAATGTAGAAGGTCACTCAGTCCAAATCCCAGCACAACTAGGTCAAATATGCAAAATACCAATCCAGAACCGTAATTGCAGGTTTACAAATCACACTATGCTGTAATTAGTCCAACTCAGTCTATACAGGTCCAAATGCATTGATTCCAAAGGCATACGGTAGCTAAGGCATCAAGCTACATTTCATCAGAAGACCTCAACACCCAAATCCAAAGCAATTCCAGTCAAAACAACCCATTACAGGCGCAGTTCTTACATCCTGATGAACCCAGAACAGCAACAGTAAATTCGGCTTATCTCATTCTACACTACTCCAATTGCCCTGAAATTTTACAGGCACCCTTAAAACATCAATACCTACAACTTTCATGTTTTGAGACAAGGCCAATTCGGCCTCTATCTAGGACCAAAAATTTCGGACAGAATGAAGAACCAAGAACCCTAATTTTCCAGATTTCTTCCAAAACAGAATTTACTTGCAATCTTCCACTTTTTCCACCTTCTAGAATCATCAACTATCATTTCCAATCATCACACAAAGCCACAACATATGAATCATATTAAATCAGAAAATTCATGATTAAATAGAAAATGTCATCAATCTTCACCATAAGTCATGAAATCATCAAAAAAATCACTTGTTCAACTACCACACCTACTAATTTCATCTCATAACCAACAAGGAAACAATTTCTTAACCACTTACCTTACAAACACTAGATACAAGGTAGATGAGAGTCTCTCCCTCCAAACAAAAACCACCAAGCACTTCAATCACTCCTAGCAAGTAAGTTTTATGAAGGAATTTGAGAAATAAATGGTTGGATTACAAGATTTGGGCAAGAAAAGGGAGCAAAAATTGAAGAGCTCTCTTTCTTTTCTCTCTAGAGTTGGCCGACCAAGAAGGTGAAAATGAAAGACAAATTTTGGTCAAAATTGGTTTAGTAAAGGTAAAGAAAGACTAGTCAAATGCCAAGCTCCAATCACAAGGCAACATGTGTCCATTCCAAGCTTATCTCATTTCTTTTGTCTTGCAAGAATTAATGAACTAACCAAACCCCTAATTATCTCATAACACCATGTAATATAAACCATATATACAAAGCTACTCCAAATGAACCACATTTACCACACTAGTGGGTCCCACGTCCGGTATACGCTCTTAAATTCTCAAAAACTACCCGATACTAGAAAAATCATTTTAAAACTATATTTACTCAATAAAATTATCTGGGGAATTTTTTTTTTTAATAAAGAAAATGTCGAAAAATGCGGGCGATTAAATAAAATAAACCCTAGAAAATTAGAAAATTTCCGGGTTCTCAAACTCATTTTTTTTTCGGGGCGTCACAATCTCCCCTCCTTAAAAGAATGTCGTCCTCGACATTCCCTCTTGTACCAATCAAGTCAAGACATCCCGCAAAAATCTCTCAAGAGTCAAATCAAACCCACAGTCCGGCATCCTAAACTTCATGCCTAGGATACACTACAGAGATCTGAAGCCTAAGCTCTGATACCAATTGTCACGACCCCACCTAATTGTCACGACCCCACCTTCCCCTAAGGCGAACCAGAGGGTTCGGCGGGCCGCCTGCCCAACTCTCGCCGGGACTCAGTCGTTCACTACAATCCTCAAACAATTACAAGATAAAGTCTCAAATAAAAAAAATCAAATATTCCAACATTTACATATCAAAAGCGAAGCGTCCACGCTTCCACTGCCACTCTGATCCTTGATCACAATTATAATACAGGAGGAAGCCCAAATCTTGACTATTACACATCCAATCAATTCTAAACGTTCAATACAATCCCGATATGAATGATTACACAAAAGGAATCCAAATTCAATCCATACATGAGATAATCCATGAATAAACACTACAAGCCACTCCTTCGCCTTGAGCCCTGTGGAGGGGAATAAAACATTTTTGGGGTGAGCTAGAAGCTCAGCGAGTAACCAGTAAAATCAGTTATCAAATCAGTTTCACAATCGTTCATTTCAATGATGTCATTTCAATATGGAATATCAATAATGCACGAAACATTTACAACGGAAAGCGATAGTAACATTCATGAAAAGGATACATTCGTTCTCCTGTCATTTCATTTCATTTGGTTTCATTCGTGCATTCATTCACCCCGTCCCTGGCTTTTGGCCAGGCTCCACCAACCTACAAGGTAATACTCGAGTATACCGAAACGTTCACCCAAGTTCCTAGTCGCCCGACCGAGTCCGCTTCTGGCTCGAGACGACCGGTAACAAGGGGCAATGGCCAGTTCAGCCCAAAAGGCTTACATTCATGCACAATTAACATTTCAATCGCTCAATCATTAAAATTTCACAATCACTTAGGCTAAGTGCGATAAAGTACACACTCGCCTCGAAAACTCGTTTAGCAATCATTGAAAGCAAAAGCAATAACAACAAGACACTGATATGCAAGCACGCATGATATGTAAGAAAACAGTTCCAAAATTAACTTTGAAAACAGCTCCAAAGTAAATAATGCGGGAAAGCGGTTCATAAATAATTTTATAAAGAGTTTGAGGTCACTCACCTCCACGGCTCACAATCCTCGTCCAATATAGCCAATTTCATCATTCAAGTCCAAGCCTTTCACTTGAAACTTAAGGTAACCAACGCTATTAAAAATCGGACAGCATTTCCCCTTAATTCCTTTATTTTCCAACCTACAATCAAACCCAATCACACAGCAATTAACCACAATTGCTCAAAACCAGAAAACAGTTTTTGACATCCTTTTGCGGTAATGGCACCAAAGGTACTACGAGTATCGGATGGAGGTCCAAGACCCACCGTTTCGAAGCTAAGAACCAGGGCTACAACAATGTAGAAGGTCACTCAGTCCAAATCCCAGCACAACTAGGTCAAATATGCAAAATACCAATCCAGAACCGTAATTGCAGGTTTACAAATCACACTATGCTGTAATTAGTCCAACTCAGTCTATACAGGTCCAAATGCATTGATTCCAAAGGCATACGGTAGCTAAGGCATCAAGCTACATTTCATCAGAAGACCTCAACACCCAAATCCAAAGCAATTCCAGTCAAAACAACCCATTACAGGCGCAGTTCTTACATCCTGATGAACCCAGAACAGCAACAGTAAATTCGGCTTATCTCATTCTACACTACTCCAATTGCCCTGAAATTTTACAGGCACCCTTAAAACATCAATACCTACAACTTTCATGTTTTGAGACAAGGCCAATTCGGCCTCTATCTAGGACCAAAAATTTCGGACAGAATGAAGAACCAAGAACCCTAATTTTCCAGATTTCTTCCAAAACAGAATTTACTTGCAATCTTCCACTTTTTCCACCTTCTAGAATCATCAACTATCATTTCCAATCATCACACAAAGCCACAACATATGAATCATATTAAATCAGAAAATTCATGATTAAATAGAAAATGTCATCAATCTTCACCATAAGTCATGAAATCATCAAAAAAATCACTTGTTCAACTACCACACCTACTAATTTCATCTCATAACCAACAAGGAAACAATTTCTTAACCACTTACCTTACAAACACTAGATACAAGGTAGATGAGAGTCTCTCCCTCCAAACAAAAACCACCAAGCACTTCAATCACTCCTAGCAAGTAAGTTTTATGAAGGAATTTGAGAAATAAATGGTTGGATTACAAGATTTGGGCAAGAAAAGGGAGCAAAAATTGAAGAGCTCTCTTTCTTTTCTCTCTAGAGTTGGCCGACCAAGAAGGTGAAAATGAAAGACAAATTTTGGTCAAAATTGGTTTAGTAAAGGTAAAGAAAGACTAGTCAAATGCCAAGCTCCAATCACAAGGCAACATGTGTCCATTCCAAGCTTATCTCATTTCTTTTGTCTTGCAAGAATTAATGAACTAACCAAACCCCTAATTATCTCATAACACCATGTAATATAAACCATATATACAAAGCTACTCCAAATGAACCACATTTACCACACTAGTGGGTCCCACGTCCGGTATACGCTCTTAAATTCTCAAAAACTACCCGATACTAGAAAAATCATTTTAAAACTATATTTACTCAATAAAATTATCTGGGGAATTTTTTTTTTTAATAAAGAAAATGTCGAAAAATGCGGGCGATTAAATAAAATAAACCCTAGAAAATTAGAAAATTTCCGGGTTCTCAAACTCATTTTTTTTTCGGGGCGTCACAATCTCCCCTCCTTAAAAGAATGTCGTCCTCGACATTCCCTCTTGTACCAATCAAGTCAAGACATCCCGCAAAAATCTCTCAAGAGTCAAATCAAACCCACAGTCCGGCATCCTAAACTTCATGCCTAGGATACACTACAGAGATCTGAAGCCTAAGCTCTGATACCAATTGTCACGACCCCACCTAATTGTCACGACCCCACCTTCCCCTAAGGCGAACCAGAGGGTTCGGCGGGCCGCCTGCCCAACTCTCGCCGGGACTCAGTCGTTCACTACAATCCTCAAACAATTACAAGATAAAGTCTCAAATAAAAAAAATCAAATATTCCAACATTTACATATCAAAAGCGAAGCGTCCACGCTTCCACTGCCACTCTGATCCTTGATCACAATTATAATACAGGAGGAAGCCCAAATCTTGACTATTACACATCCAATCAATTCTAAACGTTCAATACAATCCCGATATGAATGATTACACAAAAGGAATCCAAATTCAATCCATACATGAGATAATCCATGAATAAACACTACAAGCCACTCCTTCGCCTTGAGCCCTGTGGAGGGGAATAAAACATTTTTGGGGTGAGCTAGAAGCTCAGCGAGTAACCAGTAAAATCAGTTATCAAATCAGTTTCACAATCGTTCATTTCAATGATGTCATTTCAATATGGAATATCAATAATGCACGAAACATTTACAACGGAAAGCGATAGTAACATTCATGAAAAGGATACATTCGTTCTCCTGTCATTTCATTTCATTTGGTTTCATTCGTGCATTCATTCACCCCGTCCCTGGCTTTTGGCCAGGCTCCACCAACCTACAAGGTAATACTCGAGTATACCGAAACGTTCACCCAAGTTCCTAGTCGCCCGACCGAGTCCGCTTCTGGCTCGAGACGACCGGTAACAAGGGGCAATGGCCAGTTCAGCCCAAAAGGCTTACATTCATGCACAATTAACATTTCAATCGCTCAATCATTAAAATTTCACAATCACTTAGGCTAAGTGCGATAAAGTACACACTCGCCTCGAAAACTCGTTTAGCAATCATTGAAAGCAAAAGCAATAACAACAAGACACTGATATGCAAGCACGCATGATATGTAAGAAAACAGTTCCAAAATTAACTTTGAAAACAGCTCCAAAGTAAATAATGCGGGAAAGCGGTTCATAAATAATTTTATAAAGAGTTTGAGGTCACTCACCTCCACGGCTCACAATCCTCGTCCAATATAGCCAATTTCATCATTCAAGTCCAAGCCTTTCACTTGAAACTTAAGGTAACCAACGCTATTAAAAATCGGACAGCATTTCCCCTTAATTCCTTTATTTTCCAACCTACAATCAAACCCAATCACACAGCAATTAACCACAATTGCTCAAAACCAGAAAACAGTTTTTGACATCCTTTTGCGGTAATGGCACCAAAGGTACTACGAGTATCGGATGGAGGTCCAAGACCCACCGTTTCGAAGCTAAGAACCAGGGCTACAACAATGTAGAAGGTCACTCAGTCCAAATCCCAGCACAACTAGGTCAAATATGCAAAATACCAATCCAGAACCGTAATTGCAGGTTTACAAATCACACTATGCTGTAATTAGTCCAACTCAGTCTATACAGGTCCAAATGCATTGATTCCAAAGGCATACGGTAGCTAAGGCATCAAGCTACATTTCATCAGAAGACCTCAACACCCAAATCCAAAGCAATTCCAGTCAAAACAACCCATTACAGGCGCAGTTCTTACATCCTGATGAACCCAGAACAGCAACAGTAAATTCGGCTTATCTCATTCTACACTACTCCAATTGCCCTGAAATTTTACAGGCACCCTTAAAACATCAATACCTACAACTTTCATGTTTTGAGACAAGGCCAATTCGGCCTCTATCTAGGACCAAAAATTTCGGACAGAATGAAGAACCAAGAACCCTAATTTTCCAGATTTCTTCCAAAACAGAATTTACTTGCAATCTTCCACTTTTTCCACCTTCTAGAATCATCAACTATCATTTCCAATCATCACACAAAGCCACAACATATGAATCATATTAAATCAGAAAATTCATGATTAAATAGAAAATGTCATCAATCTTCACCATAAGTCATGAAATCATCAAAAAAATCACTTGTTCAACTACCACACCTACTAATTTCATCTCATAACCAACAAGGAAACAATTTCTTAACCACTTACCTTACAAACACTAGATACAAGGTAGATGAGAGTCTCTCCCTCCAAACAAAAACCACCAAGCACTTCAATCACTCCTAGCAAGTAAGTTTTATGAAGGAATTTGAGAAATAAATGGTTGGATTACAAGATTTGGGCAAGAAAAGGGAGCAAAAATTGAAGAGCTCTCTTTCTTTTCTCTCTAGAGTTGGCCGACCAAGAAGGTGAAAATGAAAGACAAATTTTGGTCAAAATTGGTTTAGTAAAGGTAAAGAAAGACTAGTCAAATGCCAAGCTCCAATCACAAGGCAACATGTGTCCATTCCAAGCTTATCTCATTTCTTTTGTCTTGCAAGAATTAATGAACTAACCAAACCCCTAATTATCTCATAACACCATGTAATATAAACCATATATACAAAGCTACTCCAAATGAACCACATTTACCACACTAGTGGGTCCCACGTCCGGTATACGCTCTTAAATTCTCAAAAACTACCCGATACTAGAAAAATCATTTTAAAACTATATTTACTCAATAAAATTATCTGGGGAATTTTTTTTTTTAATAAAGAAAATGTCGAAAAATGCGGGCGATTAAATAAAATAAACCCTAGAAAATTAGAAAATTTCCGGGTTCTCAAACTCATTTTTTTTTCGGGGCGTCACAATCTCCCCTCCTTAAAAGAATGTCGTCCTCGACATTCCCTCTTGTACCAATCAAGTCAAGACATCCCGCAAAAATCTCTCAAGAGTCAAATCAAACCCACAGTCCGGCATCCTAAACTTCATGCCTAGGATACACTACAGAGATCTGAAGCCTAAGCTCTGATACCAATTGTCACGACCCCACCTAATTGTCACGACCCCACCTTCCCCTAAGGCGAACCAGAGGGTTCGGCGGGCCGCCTGCCCAACTCTCGCCGGGACTCAGTCGTTCACTACAATCCTCAAACAATTACAAGATAAAGTCTCAAATAAAAAAAATCAAATATTCCAACATTTACATATCAAAAGCGAAGCGTCCACGCTTCCACTGCCACTCTGATCCTTGATCACAATTATAATACAGGAGGAAGCCCAAATCTTGACTATTACACATCCAATCAATTCTAAACGTTCAATACAATCCCGATATGAATGATTACACAAAAGGAATCCAAATTCAATCCATACATGAGATAATCCATGAATAAACACTACAAGCCACTCCTTCGCCTTGAGCCCTGTGGAGGGGAATAAAACATTTTTGGGGTGAGCTAGAAGCTCAGCGAGTAACCAGTAAAATCAGTTATCAAATCAGTTTCACAATCGTTCATTTCAATGATGTCATTTCAATATGGAATATCAATAATGCACGAAACATTTACAACGGAAAGCGATAGTAACATTCATGAAAAGGATACATTCGTTCTCCTGTCATTTCATTTCATTTGGTTTCATTCGTGCATTCATTCACCCCGTCCCTGGCTTTTGGCCAGGCTCCACCAACCTACAAGGTAATACTCGAGTATACCGAAACGTTCACCCAAGTTCCTAGTCGCCCGACCGAGTCCGCTTCTGGCTCGAGACGACCGGTAACAAGGGGCAATGGCCAGTTCAGCCCAAAAGGCTTACATTCATGCACAATTAACATTTCAATCGCTCAATCATTAAAATTTCACAATCACTTAGGCTAAGTGCGATAAAGTACACACTCGCCTCGAAAACTCGTTTAGCAATCATTGAAAGCAAAAGCAATAACAACAAGACACTGATATGCAAGCACGCATGATATGTAAGAAAACAGTTCCAAAATTAACTTTGAAAACAGCTCCAAAGTAAATAATGCGGGAAAGCGGTTCATAAATAATTTTATAAAGAGTTTGAGGTCACTCACCTCCACGGCTCACAATCCTCGTCCAATATAGCCAATTTCATCATTCAAGTCCAAGCCTTTCACTTGAAACTTAAGGTAACCAACGCTATTAAAAATCGGACAGCATTTCCCCTTAATTCCTTTATTTTCCAACCTACAATCAAACCCAATCACACAGCAATTAACCACAATTGCTCAAAACCAGAAAACAGTTTTTGACATCCTTTTGCGGTAATGGCACCAAAGGTACTACGAGTATCGGATGGAGGTCCAAGACCCACCGTTTCGAAGCTAAGAACCAGGGCTACAACAATGTAGAAGGTCACTCAGTCCAAATCCCAGCACAACTAGGTCAAATATGCAAAATACCAATCCAGAACCGTAATTGCAGGTTTACAAATCACACTATGCTGTAATTAGTCCAACTCAGTCTATACAGGTCCAAATGCATTGATTCCAAAGGCATACGGTAGCTAAGGCATCAAGCTACATTTCATCAGAAGACCTCAACACCCAAATCCAAAGCAATTCCAGTCAAAACAACCCATTACAGGCGCAGTTCTTACATCCTGATGAACCCAGAACAGCAACAGTAAATTCGGCTTATCTCATTCTACACTACTCCAATTGCCCTGAAATTTTACAGGCACCCTTAAAACATCAATACCTACAACTTTCATGTTTTGAGACAAGGCCAATTCGGCCTCTATCTAGGACCAAAAATTTCGGACAGAATGAAGAACCAAGAACCCTAATTTTCCAGATTTCTTCCAAAACAGAATTTACTTGCAATCTTCCACTTTTTCCACCTTCTAGAATCATCAACTATCATTTCCAATCATCACACAAAGCCACAACATATGAATCATATTAAATCAGAAAATTCATGATTAAATAGAAAATGTCATCAATCTTCACCATAAGTCATGAAATCATCAAAAAAATCACTTGTTCAACTACCACACCTACTAATTTCATCTCATAACCAACAAGGAAACAATTTCTTAACCACTTACCTTACAAACACTAGATACAAGGTAGATGAGAGTCTCTCCCTCCAAACAAAAACCACCAAGCACTTCAATCACTCCTAGCAAGTAAGTTTTATGAAGGAATTTGAGAAATAAATGGTTGGATTACAAGATTTGGGCAAGAAAAGGGAGCAAAAATTGAAGAGCTCTCTTTCTTTTCTCTCTAGAGTTGGCCGACCAAGAAGGTGAAAATGAAAGACAAATTTTGGTCAAAATTGGTTTAGTAAAGGTAAAGAAAGACTAGTCAAATGCCAAGCTCCAATCACAAGGCAACATGTGTCCATTCCAAGCTTATCTCATTTCTTTTGTCTTGCAAGAATTAATGAACTAACCAAACCCCTAATTATCTCATAACACCATGTAATATAAACCATATATACAAAGCTACTCCAAATGAACCACATTTACCACACTAGTGGGTCCCACGTCCGGTATACGCTCTTAAATTCTCAAAAACTACCCGATACTAGAAAAATCATTTTAAAACTATATTTACTCAATAAAATTATCTGGGGAATTTTTTTTTTTAATAAAGAAAATGTCGAAAAATGCGGGCGATTAAATAAAATAAACCCTAGAAAATTAGAAAATTTCCGGGTTCTCAAACTCATTTTTTTTTCGGGGCGTCACAATCTCCCCTCCTTAAAAGAATGTCGTCCTCGACATTCCCTCTTGTACCAATCAAGTCAAGACATCCCGCAAAAATCTCTCAAGAGTCAAATCAAACCCACAGTCCGGCATCCTAAACTTCATGCCTAGGATACACTACAGAGATCTGAAGCCTAAGCTCTGATACCAATTGTCACGACCCCACCTAATTGTCACGACCCCACCTTCCCCTAAGGCGAACCAGAGGGTTCGGCGGGCCGCCTGCCCAACTCTCGCCGGGACTCAGTCGTTCACTACAATCCTCAAACAATTACAAGATAAAGTCTCAAATAAAAAAAATCAAATATTCCAACATTTACATATCAAAAGCGAAGCGTCCACGCTTCCACTGCCACTCTGATCCTTGATCACAATTATAATACAGGAGGAAGCCCAAATCTTGACTATTACACATCCAATCAATTCTAAACGTTCAATACAATCCCGATATGAATGATTACACAAAAGGAATCCAAATTCAATCCATACATGAGATAATCCATGAATAAACACTACAAGCCACTCCTTCGCCTTGAGCCCTGTGGAGGGGAATAAAACATTTTTGGGGTGAGCTAGAAGCTCAGCGAGTAACCAGTAAAATCAGTTATCAAATCAGTTTCACAATCGTTCATTTCAATGATGTCATTTCAATATGGAATATCAATAATGCACGAAACATTTACAACGGAAAGCGATAGTAACATTCATGAAAAGGATACATTCGTTCTCCTGTCATTTCATTTCATTTGGTTTCATTCGTGCATTCATTCACCCCGTCCCTGGCTTTTGGCCAGGCTCCACCAACCTACAAGGTAATACTCGAGTATACCGAAACGTTCACCCAAGTTCCTAGTCGCCCGACCGAGTCCGCTTCTGGCTCGAGACGACCGGTAACAAGGGGCAATGGCCAGTTCAGCCCAAAAGGCTTACATTCATGCACAATTAACATTTCAATCGCTCAATCATTAAAATTTCACAATCACTTAGGCTAAGTGCGATAAAGTACACACTCGCCTCGAAAACTCGTTTAGCAATCATTGAAAGCAAAAGCAATAACAACAAGACACTGATATGCAAGCACGCATGATATGTAAGAAAACAGTTCCAAAATTAACTTTGAAAACAGCTCCAAAGTAAATAATGCGGGAAAGCGGTTCATAAATAATTTTATAAAGAGTTTGAGGTCACTCACCTCCACGGCTCACAATCCTCGTCCAATATAGCCAATTTCATCATTCAAGTCCAAGCCTTTCACTTGAAACTTAAGGTAACCAACGCTATTAAAAATCGGACAGCATTTCCCCTTAATTCCTTTATTTTCCAACCTACAATCAAACCCAATCACACAGCAATTAACCACAATTGCTCAAAACCAGAAAACAGTTTTTGACATCCTTTTGCGGTAATGGCACCAAAGGTACTACGAGTATCGGATGGAGGTCCAAGACCCACCGTTTCGAAGCTAAGAACCAGGGCTACAACAATGTAGAAGGTCACTCAGTCCAAATCCCAGCACAACTAGGTCAAATATGCAAAATACCAATCCAGAACCGTAATTGCAGGTTTACAAATCACACTATGCTGTAATTAGTCCAACTCAGTCTATACAGGTCCAAATGCATTGATTCCAAAGGCATACGGTAGCTAAGGCATCAAGCTACATTTCATCAGAAGACCTCAACACCCAAATCCAAAGCAATTCCAGTCAAAACAACCCATTACAGGCGCAGTTCTTACATCCTGATGAACCCAGAACAGCAACAGTAAATTCGGCTTATCTCATTCTACACTACTCCAATTGCCCTGAAATTTTACAGGCACCCTTAAAACATCAATACCTACAACTTTCATGTTTTGAGACAAGGCCAATTCGGCCTCTATCTAGGACCAAAAATTTCGGACAGAATGAAGAACCAAGAACCCTAATTTTCCAGATTTCTTCCAAAACAGAATTTACTTGCAATCTTCCACTTTTTCCACCTTCTAGAATCATCAACTATCATTTCCAATCATCACACAAAGCCACAACATATGAATCATATTAAATCAGAAAATTCATGATTAAATAGAAAATGTCATCAATCTTCACCATAAGTCATGAAATCATCAAAAAAATCACTTGTTCAACTACCACACCTACTAATTTCATCTCATAACCAACAAGGAAACAATTTCTTAACCACTTACCTTACAAACACTAGATACAAGGTAGATGAGAGTCTCTCCCTCCAAACAAAAACCACCAAGCACTTCAATCACTCCTAGCAAGTAAGTTTTATGAAGGAATTTGAGAAATAAATGGTTGGATTACAAGATTTGGGCAAGAAAAGGGAGCAAAAATTGAAGAGCTCTCTTTCTTTTCTCTCTAGAGTTGGCCGACCAAGAAGGTGAAAATGAAAGACAAATTTTGGTCAAAATTGGTTTAGTAAAGGTAAAGAAAGACTAGTCAAATGCCAAGCTCCAATCACAAGGCAACATGTGTCCATTCCAAGCTTATCTCATTTCTTTTGTCTTGCAAGAATTAATGAACTAACCAAACCCCTAATTATCTCATAACACCATGTAATATAAACCATATATACAAAGCTACTCCAAATGAACCACATTTACCACACTAGTGGGTCCCACGTCCGGTATACGCTCTTAAATTCTCAAAAACTACCCGATACTAGAAAAATCATTTTAAAACTATATTTACTCAATAAAATTATCTGGGGAATTTTTTTTTTTAATAAAGAAAATGTCGAAAAATGCGGGCGATTAAATAAAATAAACCCTAGAAAATTAGAAAATTTCCGGGTTCTCAAACTCATTTTTTTTTCGGGGCGTCACAATCTCCCCTCCTTAAAAGAATGTCGTCCTCGACATTCCCTCTTGTACCAATCAAGTCAAGACATCCCGCAAAAATCTCTCAAGAGTCAAATCAAACCCACAGTCCGGCATCCTAAACTTCATGCCTAGGATACACTACAGAGATCTGAAGCCTAAGCTCTGATACCAATTGTCACGACCCCACCTAATTGTCACGACCCCACCTTCCCCTAAGGCGAACCAGAGGGTTCGGCGGGCCGCCTGCCCAACTCTCGCCGGGACTCAGTCGTTCACTACAATCCTCAAACAATTACAAGATAAAGTCTCAAATAAAAAAAATCAAATATTCCAACATTTACATATCAAAAGCGAAGCGTCCACGCTTCCACTGCCACTCTGATCCTTGATCACAATTATAATACAGGAGGAAGCCCAAATCTTGACTATTACACATCCAATCAATTCTAAACGTTCAATACAATCCCGATATGAATGATTACACAAAAGGAATCCAAATTCAATCCATACATGAGATAATCCATGAATAAACACTACAAGCCACTCCTTCGCCTTGAGCCCTGTGGAGGGGAATAAAACATTTTTGGGGTGAGCTAGAAGCTCAGCGAGTAACCAGTAAAATCAGTTATCAAATCAGTTTCACAATCGTTCATTTCAATGATGTCATTTCAATATGGAATATCAATAATGCACGAAACATTTACAACGGAAAGCGATAGTAACATTCATGAAAAGGATACATTCGTTCTCCTGTCATTTCATTTCATTTGGTTTCATTCGTGCATTCATTCACCCCGTCCCTGGCTTTTGGCCAGGCTCCACCAACCTACAAGGTAATACTCGAGTATACCGAAACGTTCACCCAAGTTCCTAGTCGCCCGACCGAGTCCGCTTCTGGCTCGAGACGACCGGTAACAAGGGGCAATGGCCAGTTCAGCCCAAAAGGCTTACATTCATGCACAATTAACATTTCAATCGCTCAATCATTAAAATTTCACAATCACTTAGGCTAAGTGCGATAAAGTACACACTCGCCTCGAAAACTCGTTTAGCAATCATTGAAAGCAAAAGCAATAACAACAAGACACTGATATGCAAGCACGCATGATATGTAAGAAAACAGTTCCAAAATTAACTTTGAAAACAGCTCCAAAGTAAATAATGCGGGAAAGCGGTTCATAAATAATTTTATAAAGAGTTTGAGGTCACTCACCTCCACGGCTCACAATCCTCGTCCAATATAGCCAATTTCATCATTCAAGTCCAAGCCTTTCACTTGAAACTTAAGGTAACCAACGCTATTAAAAATCGGACAGCATTTCCCCTTAATTCCTTTATTTTCCAACCTACAATCAAACCCAATCACACAGCAATTAACCACAATTGCTCAAAACCAGAAAACAGTTTTTGACATCCTTTTGCGGTAATGGCACCAAAGGTACTACGAGTATCGGATGGAGGTCCAAGACCCACCGTTTCGAAGCTAAGAACCAGGGCTACAACAATGTAGAAGGTCACTCAGTCCAAATCCCAGCACAACTAGGTCAAATATGCAAAATACCAATCCAGAACCGTAATTGCAGGTTTACAAATCACACTATGCTGTAATTAGTCCAACTCAGTCTATACAGGTCCAAATGCATTGATTCCAAAGGCATACGGTAGCTAAGGCATCAAGCTACATTTCATCAGAAGACCTCAACACCCAAATCCAAAGCAATTCCAGTCAAAACAACCCATTACAGGCGCAGTTCTTACATCCTGATGAACCCAGAACAGCAACAGTAAATTCGGCTTATCTCATTCTACACTACTCCAATTGCCCTGAAATTTTACAGGCACCCTTAAAACATCAATACCTACAACTTTCATGTTTTGAGACAAGGCCAATTCGGCCTCTATCTAGGACCAAAAATTTCGGACAGAATGAAGAACCAAGAACCCTAATTTTCCAGATTTCTTCCAAAACAGAATTTACTTGCAATCTTCCACTTTTTCCACCTTCTAGAATCATCAACTATCATTTCCAATCATCACACAAAGCCACAACATATGAATCATATTAAATCAGAAAATTCATGATTAAATAGAAAATGTCATCAATCTTCACCATAAGTCATGAAATCATCAAAAAAATCACTTGTTCAACTACCACACCTACTAATTTCATCTCATAACCAACAAGGAAACAATTTCTTAACCACTTACCTTACAAACACTAGATACAAGGTAGATGAGAGTCTCTCCCTCCAAACAAAAACCACCAAGCACTTCAATCACTCCTAGCAAGTAAGTTTTATGAAGGAATTTGAGAAATAAATGGTTGGATTACAAGATTTGGGCAAGAAAAGGGAGCAAAAATTGAAGAGCTCTCTTTCTTTTCTCTCTAGAGTTGGCCGACCAAGAAGGTGAAAATGAAAGACAAATTTTGGTCAAAATTGGTTTAGTAAAGGTAAAGAAAGACTAGTCAAATGCCAAGCTCCAATCACAAGGCAACATGTGTCCATTCCAAGCTTATCTCATTTCTTTTGTCTTGCAAGAATTAATGAACTAACCAAACCCCTAATTATCTCATAACACCATGTAATATAAACCATATATACAAAGCTACTCCAAATGAACCACATTTACCACACTAGTGGGTCCCACGTCCGGTATACGCTCTTAAATTCTCAAAAACTACCCGATACTAGAAAAATCATTTTAAAACTATATTTACTCAATAAAATTATCTGGGGAATTTTTTTTTTAATAAAGAAAATGTCGAAAAATGCGGGCGATTAAATAAAATAAACCCTAGAAAATTAGAAAATTTCCGGGTTCTCAAACTCATTTTTTTTTCGGGGCGTCACAATCTCCCCTCCTTAAAAGAATGTCGTCCTCGACATTCCCTCTTGTACCAATCAAGTCAAGACATCCTGCAAAAATCTCTCAAGAGTCAAATCAAACCCACAGTCCGGCATCCTAAACTTCATGCCTAGGATACACTACAGAGATCTGAAGCCTAAGCTCTGATACCAATTGTCACGACCCCACCTAATTGTCACGACCCCACCTTCCCCTAAGGCGAACCAGAGGGTTCGGCGGGCCGCCTGCCCAACTCTCGCCGGGACTCAGTCGTTCACTACAATCCTCAAACAATTACAAGATAAAGTCTCAAATAAAAAAAATCAAATATTCCAACATTTACATATCAAAAGCGAAGCGTCCACGCTTCCACTGCCACTCTGATCCTTGATCACAATTATAATACAGGAGGAAGCCCAAATCTTGACTATTACACATCCAATCAATTCTAAACGTTCAATACAATCCCCATATGAATGATTACACAAAAGGAATCCAAATTCAATCCATACATGAGATAATCCATGAATAAACACTACAAGCCACTCCTTCGCCTTGAGCCCTGTGGAGGGGAATAAAACATTTTTGGGGTGAGCTAGAAGCTCAGCGAGTAACCAGTAAAATCAGTTATCAAATCAGTTTCACAATCGTTCATTTCAATGATGTCATTTCAATATGGAATATCAATAATGCACGAAACATTTACAACGGAAAGCGATAG
This sequence comes from Coffea arabica, assembly GCF_036785885.1. NCBI lineage: Eukaryota > Viridiplantae > Streptophyta > Magnoliopsida > Gentianales > Rubiaceae > Coffea > Coffea arabica. The sequence goes on along the minus strand of NC_092318.1, from coordinate 15,458,997 downwards.
TAACATTCATGAAAAGGATACATTCGTTCTCCTGTCATTTCATTTCATTTGGTTTCATTCGTGCATTCATTCACCCCGTCCCTGGCTTTTGGCCAGGCTCCACCAACCTACAAGGTAATACTCGAGTATACCGAAACGTTCACCCAAGTTCCTAGTCGCCCGACCGAGTCCGCTTCTGGCTCGAGACGACCGGTAACAAGGGGCAATGGCCAGTTCAGCCCAAAAGGCTTACATTCATGCACAATTAACATTTCAATCGCTCAATCATTAAAATTTCACAATCACTTAGGCTAAGTGTGATAAAGTACACACTCGCCTCGAAAACTCGTTTAGCAATCATTGAAAGCAAAAGCAATAACAACAAGACACTGATATGCAAGCACGCATGATATGTAAGAAAACAGTTCCAAAATTAACTTTGAAAACAGCTCCAAAGTAAATAATACGGGAAAGCGGTTCATAAATAATTTTATAAAGAGTTTGAGGTCACTCACCTCCACGGCTCACAATCCTCGTCCAATATAGCCAATTTCATCATTCAAGTCCAAGCCTTTCACTTGAAACTTAAGGTAACCAACGCTATTAAAAATCGGACAGCATTTCCCCTTAATTCCTTTATTTTCCAACCTACAATCAAACCCAATCACACAGCAATTAACCACAATTGCTCAAAACCAGAAAACAGTTTTTGACATCCTTTTGCGGTAATGGCACCAAAGGTACTACGAGTATCAGATGGAGGTCCAAGACCCACCGTTTCGAAGCTAAGAACCAGGGCTACAACAATGTAGAAGGTCACTCAGTCCAAATCCCAGCACAACTAGGTCAAATATGCAAAATACCAATCCAGAACCGTAATTGCAGGTTTACAAATCACACTATGCTGTAATTAGTCCAACTCAGTCTATACAGGTCCAAATGCATTGATTCCAAAGGCATACGGTAGCTAAGGCATCAAGCTACATTTCATCAGAAGACCTCAACACCCAAATCCAAAGCAATTCCAGTCAAAACAACCCATTACAGGCGCAGTTCTTACATCCTGATGAAACCCAGAACAGCAACAGTAAATTCAGCTTATCTCATTCTACACTACTCCAATTGCCCTGAAATTTTACAGGCACCCTTAAAACATCAATACCTACAACTTTCATGTTTTGAGACAAGGCCAATTCGGCCTATATCTAGGACCAAAAATTTCGGACAAAATGAAGAACCAAGAACCCTAATTTTCCAGATTTCTTCCGAAACAGAATTTACTTGCAATCTTCCACTTTTTCCACCTTCTAGAATCATCAACTATCATTTCCAATCATCACACAAAGCCACAACATATGAATCATATTAAATCAGAAAATTCATGATTAAATAGAAAATGTCATCAATCTTCACCATAAGTCATGAAATCATCAAAAAAATCACTTGTTCAACTACCACACCTACTAATTTCATCTCATAACCAACAAGGAAACAATTTCTTAACCACTTACCTTACAAACACTAGATACAAGGTAGATGAGAGTCTCTCCCTCCAAACAAAAACCACCAAGCACTTCAATCACTCCTAGCAAGTAAGTTTTATGAAGGAATTTGAGAAATAAATGGTTGGATTACAAGATTTGGGCAAGAAAAGGGAGCAAAAATTGAAGAGCTCTCTTTCTTTTCTCTCTAGAGTTGGCCGACCAAGAAGGTGAAAATGAAAGACAAATTTTGGTCAAAATTGGTTTAGTAAAGGTAAAGAAAGACTAGTCAAATGCCAAGCTCCAATCACAAGGCAACATGTGTCCATTCCAAGCTTATCTCATTTCTTTTGTCTTGCAAGAATTAATGAACTAACCAAACCCCTAATTATCTCATAACACCATGTAATATAAACCATATATACAAAGCTACTCCCTACCCGATACTAGAAAAATCATTTTAAAACTATATTTACTCAATAAAATTATCTGGGGAATTTTTTTTTTTAATAAAGAAAATGTCGAAAAATGCGGGCGATTAAATAAAATAAACCCTAGAAAATTAGAAAATTTCCGAGTTCTCAAACTCTTTTTTTTTTCGGGGCGTCACAGAAAGACTATTAGAAATAGTTGAGAATTATCAAGATATGTGTAACATTGTTCACAGCGTTTTCGCTATGGAATACGATCCAGATAGAAATGCAAGCAAGATTACTTGGAGAAAGTAATATGAGGTGACTAATATAGAAATAAAAAATCATATGTTATTTTAAATTAAGTGTATTGTAAAATTGACATTGGTGATATATGAACTTAACATCACTTTAAAGATTTAAAATTTTAACTGAATTTTATAGGATTTTTTTTTAAAAAAAATACATAAACATAAAATCTTTCCTATAACTGCCAACAACAACTTAAGAGGGCATGCCAAATTGAGATAAAATGTTTAAAATAGCCAAATGCGAGATAACACCATGCATACGTCAAGTAACGTGTGCAAAATAACATGCATATCTTTTATATTGCATGGGGTATCCTACTCTTTTTTTATAATCAGAAAGAATAGATATCACAAGCCATCAGAATTTGAAAGTCTTAAATGAGTTCAAAGATTCTTTATTTTATGCAAGTTTGAATTTTTCATTTCAATTAATAAAAGATGAAAAAATTTCATTGAAAGCCAATGTTTGAATATGTTAAGTGTGATAGTTTTTATTATCCGTTATCCATTATAAATAGGGTTGCCTTTTTATTTTCATCTATTATCTTATTTGATTTCGTAATTTTACACATTTCTTTAGTTCTTTTGCTTCTTGCATTCATTATATTTTAGTCATGTCCATAAATTTGGCTGAAAATTTGAGAAAATTTGATTGCAATTCTTATAAACTATTAATTTAATACAAACCAAACTTTTTTTATGGGGTCGGTGTTTGAATTTAATTTTTTGAAATTGCATATAGTTGTTTTTGAACTATTATTTTAATTACATTGACTTTAAATTTAGCTAATAAAGAGAATCTTATTGCATCAGTGATGGGAGCAACTGCAATATTTCTATTTTTACTCAATCAGTTTAGATGATATACAATATAACATAATTTATCTTAATAAATATGGTTTAAAAGATTTGCTATATCAAGTATGGATAACATTATTGTTAGGTTGTGACCTATTTCAAATTTTTATTGATATTTTAGTCGTCTGGAATAAGTTCAAAGTAGTGCCTGAAGAAGATTATCCTAAATTAAAATATCATAACAAAACATACATTTTGTTTGCAATAGTCAAAATTGTTATACTTTTGATTGCCAAAAGTTTTATTATTTCTATAGATGTGGGAAGTTAAAAAGTTGGGGTAGAAGTGAACAAGAATTTCTACTATTGGATTTGAGGAAAAGACAACTAGAAACAATTGAGAATTATCAAGAAACGCTAATGTTGTTGACAGTATCTTTGCTATGGAATACCATCCAAACAGCAATGCAAACAGGATCACTTCGAGAAATCAATATGACGTAATTGATGTAGAAATAAAAAATGATCGTCATTTTAGATTAAGTGCGTAGTGAAGTTGACATTGGCGATATATGAACTTAATATCACTTTAGATATTTAAAATTTTAATTGAATTTTATAGGATTTTTTTAACCACAAACAACAACTTGTGAGGGCATACTAAATTGATAAAAAAATTTTAAAATAATTGAATGCGAGATGCCACCATGCAAACATCAGGTAAGTTAGAGAAAATAGCATGCACCTTTTTTGTCTTGTGTGAGATATCCTATTCTTTTCTCATAATAAAAAAGAATATACTTCACAAGGCATTAGAATTCAGAAGTCTTCAATGAGTTCAAAGACACGATTGTTTATTTCATGAAAGTTTGAATTTTTCATTTCAATGAATAGAAGACGAAAAATTCAATTGAAGGCCAGTGTTTGAATGTGCTTGGAGTGATGGTTTTTATTTGCCTCTTTAGTTCATTGGCTTCTTGCATTCATCAGATTTTAGTCATGCCTAGAAATTTGGCAGAAAATTTGAAAAAATTTAATTCCAAATCTTATAAGTTAATAGTTTGATACAAATCAAACCTCTTTTTTATGGGGTTGATGTTTAAATTAATTTTTTTGGGATTGCATGTCGTTATTTTTGAACTATTATCTTTAGTTATTTTAACTTTAGATTTAGCTGATAATGATAATCTAATTACATCAGTGATGGGAGCAACTACAGTATATCTATTTTTACTCTACTAGTTTAGTTGATATACAATATAGCTTAATCCATCTTAATAATGTGGGTTTAAAAGATTTGCCATGTACAGTATTAATATCATCATTGTTAGGTTGTGGCCTATTTCAAGCTTCTATTGATATTTTAGATGTCGTGAACAACTCAAAGTAGTGTCTAACCAACAATATTCTAAATTAAAAATCATAAGAAAATATACATTTTGTTTGCAATAGTCAAAATTGTTATATTTTTTATTGATAAAATGCTTTGTTATTTCTATAAACCTAGGAAGTTAAAAAAGTTGGGGTAGAAGTGAATAAGAACTCCTACTATTGGAATTATCAAGATATGTGTAACATTGTTCACACTATTTTCGCTATGGAACATGATCCAGATAACAATGCAAACAGGATCACTTGGTAAAAGCAATATGTGGGAATTGATATAGAAATAAAAAATCATATGTCAGTTTAGATTAAATGTATTGTGAAGTTGACATTGATGATATATGAATTTAATATCACTTTAGAGATTTAAAATTTTATTTGAATTTTGTAGGATATTTTTTAAAAAAAATACATATGCATAAATTCTTTCATATAACCACAACAACAAATTCTAGGGGCATGCAAAATTGAGAAAAAAATATTTAAAATAACTGGATGCAAGATGGCACCATACAGACATCAAGTATGTAGGGAAAATGGCAAGCACCTTTTTTACTTTATGTGGGATCTCCTATTCTTTTCAAATAATCGGAAAGAATAGACCTTACAATGTATCAGAATTTGGAAATCTCAAATGAGTTCAAAGACACGACTCTTTATTTTATGAAAGTTTGTATTTTTATTTCAATGAATGAAAGACCGAGAAATTCAATTGAAGGCCAGTGCTTGAATATGTAAAGAGTGATGGTTTTCATTGTACATTGTCTGTTATAAATAAGCTTTCCAATTCATTTTCATCGACTATCTTATTTGATTTAGTAATTTCATATATTTCTTTAGTTTATTTGCTTTTTACATTCTTTACATATTAGTCATGTCTATAAATTTGACAGAAAATTTGAGACAATTTAATTTCAATTCTTATACGTTAGTTGTTTGATGCACACCATACCTCTTTTTTAATGAAGTCAATATTTAAATTTAATTTTTTGAGATTACATGTAGTTGTTTCTGAACTATTATCTTTAGTTACTTTAACTTTAGATTTAGCGAATATTGAGAATCTAATTACAACAACGATGGGAGCAACTGCGGTATTTCAATTTTTACTCTACTAGTTTAGTTGATACACTATAAAATACAATCCATCTAAATAAAGTCGATTTAAAAGATTTGTTATATCCATTATGGACAACATCATTGTTAGGTTGCGACTTATTTCAGATTTCTACTAATATTTTAGTTGTTTTAAACAACTTCAAAGTATTGTCTAAATAAGATTATCCTAAATTAAAATATCTTAACAAAATATGCATTTCATTTGCAATAGTCAAAATTGTTATACTTTTAATTGCAAAAGCGTTATGTTGTTTCTATAGATCTAAAAAGTTAAAAAGTTGGGATAAAAGTGAACAACAACTCCCACTATTGGATTTGAGCAAAAGATTACTAGAAATAGTTTAGAATTATTAAGACATGCGTAACATTGTTCACACTATTTTCGCTATAAAATACGATCCAGATAGCTATGCAAATAAGATTACTTGGAGAAAGCAATATGAGGTAATTGATATGGAATTAAAAAATGATATGTCATTTTAGATTAAGTGTATTGTGAAGTTGACATTAGTGATATATGAACTTAACATCACTTTAATGATTTAAAATTTTAACTAAATTTTATATGACATTTTTAATAAAAATACATATGCATAATTCTTTCCTATAACCACAAACTGTGAAAAAAGGTTTAAAATAACTAAATTTGAGATGGCATCACGCAGAAATCGGGTAAGGTAGGGAAAATAGCATGCGCCTTTTTAACTTGCACGGGGTATCCTATTCTTTTTTCATAATCAGAAAGAATAAACATTACAGGGCATCAAAATTTGGAAGCTTTAAATGAGTTCAGAGACATGATTCTTTATTTATGCAAGTTTGAATTTTTCATTTCAATGAATAGAAGACAAAAAAATATTCAATTGAAGGTTAGTGTTTGAATATGATAAGAGTGATGGTTTTCGGCGTCCATTGTCCGTTATAAATAAGGTTTCCTATTCATCTTCATTAATTATCTTATTTTATTTAGTAATTTCATATATTTATTTAGTTTATTTCCTTCTTGTATTCAATATGTTTTAGTCATATGTAGAAATTTGGCAAAAAATTTGAGAAAATTTGATTCAAATTCTTATAAGTAAGTAGTTTGATATAAATAAAACCTCCTTTTTATGGGGTTGGTGTTTAAAAATATTTTATTGAGATTGAAATATTTTTTTGATCGAATTAAGTTAGTAGTTGATACAAACAACAGAAATTTCCCTTCTTTCCTTTCTTCTTTTTCCACCCCCACCTCAACCTGCTACCACCTACGTCGCCACTCGGATTGACAGGGGAAGCAAAGTTTTTTTTTTTTTTTTAAAGAAGGTTTTGGCCAGAATCCGGCCAGTAATTTGGTGGTTGGATTCTGGTGAAATGTCGATTTTTAATAGCAATATGTTTGCATATTCGTCAATTTTTCCTCCTTCTTCAATCTCATGCACACACTCATATATAAAACAGAACTTCCCACCAAATTTTGTTTACTATCAAATATTCCATCTAATTTCACCAAAATGCTCCCAAATCCTCTAGAGGACCTTTCATGGTTCGAAGTTCTTTAAATATCACTTGAAAGTTGAATTAAAGTTCACGTAAGGGCTAGGGTTCTAGGTTCTTGAATCATCAACTTTGGACTGAATTGGAGTGAGATTTTAGGGGGTTTCTACTTCATTTGCATCCCTAATCATCAACAAGTTTGACATAACAAATCTTCACTAAACTTTGTCTTTTGATTATTGTCATTTGTGAATATAAAGAAGACAATTAAACATATAAATCAATCAATGATAGGGTATATGCAATACTTTTGATCTTTTGAATAAATGTGCAATACTTTCAAGCTCTCACATTTTAGCATTTCATGAATTCTCAAAAAGGTCATTTTATATTTTGGTTTGGTGTGTTTGCCTCCATTTTGGGATTACTTGTGTACTTCAGGAGACTTGGACGTTGATGCCACATTGTATAAAAAGAACTCACTTTGTTCATGATTATGGGCATATTTTGTGAAGTTAGCTTAACTTTACTTTGGTTATTCATACGTATACTTGTTTCGTGAAGTTAGATAATTTCATGTCCTTGAACATTGTGTTGGTTCCATATGCTTGATCCCTTTCCCTTTTTCCCTTGATTTGCATATTTACTTCTTGATGGTTCCAAACTTTCACTCTTAAGAAGTTGTTCTATTTTGATTTTGTCTTTTGAAGTTGTGCATTAATTGAACTCTCCTTTCTTTGTCAAATAAGGTTGGAAATTCATTACATGGTCATGGATTTAGTTAGCATAAGTTAATGAAGAGAGTATTATCTCTTACTCTTTATTTATTTCCTTGTCTCATATTGAGAACAATGTGAAAATTAAGTGTGGGAGAGGGGAATAATTAGCTTGCTATTTTATGCCATATGATGATATCTTGTTGATTTAAATGCATTAGAAATATTTGAATTGTACTTGAAAAAATTGCCATATGAAAAAATTTCTTGAAATTGGGTTTGCTGGCAGGAAGTTTCATCCAGTTATAGGGGAAAACTCTGTTAAAATTTTGTTTCAAAATCTTTTCCAAAATTTCATTATGGCCTAAAAATTTTTACAATTTTGTTTTAAAAAGGCCAATTTGTTCCAACCTTAAGCATTGTATTTCTTCCATTTGTTGAAACTTTATATGTATTTTGAAAAATTTAGTTCTCATTTGACTTAGAAAATGGTTATTATGCAATTAGGATTTTTGAATTTTAGAAAGTATATCTTGTAAAGTGGAGAGAATTATACCTATAATTTTGCATATTTAATGAGATTCCTCCTCTTTACTTAATTTTACAAGTGATTGATATAGTCAATAAAAGTTATACTCTACCTTTGATTATTCTTACGTATTTGCTAAAAGTGATTGTCTATTTATTGTCTTTTATTTAAAAAAAAAGGAAGAAAGAGAGAAGAAGAGAAAAAAGAAAAAGAGTTTTTATTCTATTCCAATGATTCTTGTATCAAATAACCAGTGGTTGGTATTTATAAATATTGACATTCGCGTAAAAAGATACTTGAATTAATAGTATGCATAGCAACTTGAATAAGTGAAATGTTGAGTAATCGAAAATCTTCACCTAAAAGTGTCGATTTTCACATCAAAATACATTTCCACTATTTGACTAAAAATTAGTATGAATAAATCCCTCTTAGTTGTGAAATTTGAGAAAAAAAGATGATTGTAGGACAAGGAAAGTATAAATTGACTATGTGATTTGCTTATTTGTAGAATTCGTTTAAGGTGAGCGATTAAGTTTAACTTATTGAAATAAGGGTATAAATGTCTTTCCATTATTTGATACTATGAGTATTTAGTGTAAATTGAATGGTTGTATATTTTTTGACGGAGCTTAGTGTTGGGTTAAGGAATAAAATTAAATGCACGTGTTATTTCTAGTCTACTTGGGGTTTTAGTTAGGCTTGTTTGTTTTATACAAGACAATCTGCGTTGTTTTCTTTTGGACCAAAGTAGTGTGGTCCAAATTGTTTTATTTGTAGTTTTCTCGAATTACAAACAGAATCTTGCAATTTGGTCTCTAATCTTTTGAGTAATGTTATTCTGGCCCAAAAATTTTGAATTTCTTTCATTTAGACTTAATTTAATTGTATTTTAGCTCCTAAACTTTATCTTTATTTAGTTTTTACCCTCCAATCTTTTAAATAATTGTATTTTGACCCTAAAAACTTTCTAATTTTTGCAATTTAGTCCCTAATGGCTTTTTATGATTGTTTCTTTTCTTTAATTGCTAATTATTTTACTCTTGAGTGCATTTAACTTGTAATTTTTGGATGTTTTTAAGTTTCTTTATGTGTTATCATGTGATTGGCATTTATAGAATATTTGATTATTTGATCTAATATATAGATATTAAACTATCCATTAATACAAGAGTTGAATGGAATAAATAGCAAAATCATGCAGAATTTAGGAAATTTAAGTATGAATATAATTCTTTTTTTAAACTTAAAGAGTATTTTTTAAACTTAAACATATAATTCTTAAAGAATCAAAGTTTCATAAGAAAAAGATGATGCAAAATCCAGAAATGTTCAAAGAATATCTGAATTATTTGCAAAATCAAGACAAAAAAGATGAGTCAACTGGATCGTCATCAAAATCTATTTTTGATTCTTTCGGTGGTCCATGTGCTCAAAACCCGACAAACTTTTGATAAAGTTGTAGGCCAACTTCAAGATATCAATTTCAAGATAAGATAAGAATCTCAAGAGGACCAATCAGAAGAAGATAAGGTGTTAGCAAGAAAAGCAAATGAAATTCAAATAAAAGTGTCGGCATGCAAATGCAAATGAAATTCAATGATAGAAGTCTGTATAAATAGAATTCAAGAACAAGAGGAAGGGGCATCGAGTTTTCTAGCCATCTTAGAACTCTCTCTGCAAACTTCTTCTCAGTCTTTAAATTTTCTTTGTACGCACTTTCATTCGACAAAGGTTAATAAAGATTCAAAGTTCGATTTGGTTTCAAGAAGCTTCCGCATCAAAAGAGTTCTCTGATTATCTGTAAGTTTTATATGCTTATTATATTGCCTGGTTCGTTCTTAATTCACTGTCTGTGAATCTGCAAAGGCATCTCCTGTATGCTTTTCACTGGAAATTGGTGTCTTTCCTTTGCTCCACAAATTAATGGATTTTCACACAACCATGTCTTTGACCTAAAGACAGACTTGCATACAAGAAGGAATAAGAAAAGAACATACACAATCTTTCCAAAATAATAAAACTTTTTTGACCCATAAGTAAATGTATCGTCTGTGTCTAGAACAAAAGCAGGGATCTAACGAACACTGATTAAAAAATTTACTGCTTAAACAGGCATACAATAGAAACAATCTCTCTAAAAGTAGAGGAATGATCATGAGCAGCAAAAAATAACTCTGAAAGATCACTTATACTCCAAGTGAGCAGGCAACTTAATATGAGTTGTCGATCCAGAATTTACAAGAACAAAATAGGATGATCAGAGACGCATTTTGTTTAAAGTAGAAAATTCAATAAATTTCACGATGTTGTTAACTTAAATCAAACCATTTTCCTTTGAAAAAAGGATTAACTAAATGTAAAATTAGTGGTACACATTCAGACAAATGTACTCAATACCTATAATTACTATCTGAAACCCCACTATCTACATATTCTGTCTGACGCTTGAAATTCAGTGCTAGAAGTAGAGACATTAGACTTCTTACATATGGGCGTGATAGCTTTGGTTCTTTCATACATCCAGAAGAAAGGTTGTACTAACTCAAAAACTTTTAGCAATATTTTTTCTCAGTCCTACACAGATGGAAAGGATCAAAATATAGTCAAACAATTTTTGGTCAGACATGCATAAGTTAGTTTATACAAATCTAGAATTCTATTAGGTTCAGAGGGCATTATGGTATTCATTACTATTTCCTAAGGCTTTCAAGACATGTACCTGAATATAATGCAGAAGAGCAGAATTTTCATCACTTGGATTAAGACCTTCTGCATTATAGGAGTAATTTAAGCCCCTTACAAGCTTGACAACTCTAGTAGACAAATGCTGAGATGCAAATAAAGCCAGGGATAAAGGCTGGAGACCCTTGTAAAAGACATCTTCAATGTGTTGTATGATCGATTCTGGTTCCTTTGGTTCAATATTTCCTGAAAAAATGTGACAGTTACAAAAGTTCGGTTCATAAGCTAAAGCCAGTTAATAATCTAGAAAAAGCCAATCTATAGTAACTTGCAATATAGCATTCCAAGAAGGTCCTTGATAGCATCTGCAGATAAAATTTAAGAAGGTTGTCAACTTGAAGATGTGGAAGAACTTCAAGTTGCTCAGTCCATGGCAATGCTTGGTCATGTAAAATCAATGAGTAGTAATACATAGCCTGCTGATAAGGTTGTTGGAACTTGAAATTTTGATAATCTTTTGTCACCATCTCCTATCAAAAAGTAAAGGAAAGAAGTTATGGTGAAAACATCTGATAAAAGTGTTTGAAAGATCCAACTAAACATCAGAAGCATTTGCTATTTTGCAGCTATATTATTACCACTTTTTGATTATTCATGTCAGTTCTCCCACTCTTTCTGATGTATGTACATCATTCAGTACTTTATTTCAACATTTTAAACAACTCAACTACCAAATTTCAGCCATTAGGGAGAACATTTAAAACAAGAGAGAAGAGAGCCAATTCCCCAGTAGTTCCACAAGATTACATGCAATTGGCCACATCTACAAGCAATGCTGCAATACTTGATATTTTGCAATGTATAATCTAGCTTATAAAAGTTGGCAACCACTACCTAGAACCAACAAATCAATTAGCCAATGACCATAATTTGAGAAACAAGTCTCTGACATTAAATCAGTGCCATAAAGGTTCTTTTGAATGGATTGCATATTCTGCTATTATCAGAATGCATATGTTTGAATTCCTATAACAAGTGCCATTAATTGTTTTGGTATATTTTTTAATCAGCTTAAACTTATTGCATGTGGTTTATCATGTTAAAGTGAGGAAAATATAGTTCTATTCCTGTATCATACTGACATTTGTCATTCCTTTACATTTTTGTTTTGGTGAATTTCTCGAATAAAAGATATAAAAGAGCTTTCTTTACCTTTACAATAATTTTGATCGGGGAAAAATTTACTAGAGGATGATTAGATGACTAGAAGATCAAGGTAACTGATATTGTATTAGCTGTTCACAAGACTTGATAAACAATTGAGAGTTTGAGACTAGTGTGTGTCAACATAGATAAAAGTTATTTGACTAACAAAAGGATAATGGAAATACAAACTATACTTCTCAATGCATAACACATTCCTTTCCCATCATTATCACTTAATAGACAATCAACCGTATCTTTTGTTTTGAAAAAAATATTTTTGTCGCAAATGTTTATGAACCACTTGGTTCCAAATCCAACAAGCATAAAAATTTCATTTTCACCAGTTAACATGATTTTCAAAATGATGATGCATATGATACTATTCTAAATCATCTCCAAAAAGCCAGCAATCTTCATACAGCATAGCCAAATCTCTTTTTAATAACAGTATTGAGAAAATAAACTAAAAAGACTTGAGCTTTTGAAAGACAAAGAGAAGAAATAGGCAGAAGCAGACAATGATAGAAAGTTAAGCTATAATAAGTGGTTGACAGTATATACAGAAAGAAAGTTAGTTCTGACCTTAATTACAGAAAATCTGCCAAGTTTTACTTCGAAATTTGCAATTTTTCCAACAACAGTTTCGAGCAAGACCCTTAATTTGTGATTATATCCAACCACTGTCACCTAAGAAGAGGAATACAAATGAATAAGAAGTCAAAGATCATGAGTAATAAAAACATCATATGCAACTCGAATAGGAAAAATTACTATGGAGCAATAACACAAATCTGGAAGTTTGATAGAAATGTGACAAAATGCAATAGCAAAGGTCAAGAAGATACTTTCTAGCTCAGGTAACATGATTAATGCATCCCTTTTATTATCTAATATAATCATTTGCCTGTGCTGACAAGCCTTTCTTCATTGAATAACCAATGAAGCATATAATTCATATGCACCTCAAATGTTTAAATAAACTTCAATCTTAATATCATTAACAATCAATAGAGTAAATCAACGAACACACACAATAAATAAACTACCATACGAGTCATTCAAATTCTGAAATCAATTGAAACTCATATAAGAGAGGGAGGACAAAGTGCAAATTAACTTCTTCAAACCAACAAAGCGATCAAAAACCTTAAAAACAGATAGAGAGGCATAACAAGCACCTGAAAACCATTGTCTGTATTACTGGTTTTCATTCTACTATATTCATATATTAGAATATGAATATATTCTAATGAAGTGCTCAGTTGGAATAAATCTGGAGTAGTAATCTGGAGTAGGATTTATCTGTTTAAATACAAAACAGATATTTGTTAAATATGGTATTAAAATATCTTTGTCCAAGATTTCAATAGTTGAATGGAAAGAAATGGATAAATGATCACTTCAGTCATGAATTATATTTGTTTTAACATGAATTCTTAAATGGGTATTTAAGAATATATATTGTTTAAACACAAGTCCTATAGATAAATATGCCTATCCACAAGATTGGTTGATTGGAATACCATTTGTTTAATTTTGGAGTTATTTATCCTAAAATTAAAATAGAATATGTCTGTGGATTAATCTGGTTAAACTTTAAAATTTGGGTTTTATTGTTGCACATCTGGTAAGATAGAAAAACTGGCATGCAATTACCTATATTATGGAAGCAATAATATTAATAATAAAGTATGGTACCTTTGCAATGTTGATCAATCCGTACAACTGGATCAAGGCTTCACTTGAGGGACTTAGAAAAGAACTAAAAAAATACTTAACTCAAGTTCCCTAATCCATTCATGGCAATTTTCATGAATGAAGCATTGATGAACATTTAAGAAAAAGTTTAGCATGAGAGTGGTGGAATTTAAGAAGTGGGTAGGGGAAAGGGAAATTCAATCTACATGTTTTGTGATATCAAATCTTTTAATTATCTATGCATAGCCTTCTTACCATTTTCACTACATTGATCATATATTTTTTGGTGTTGAAGACTTCTTAGGTTGGAAAGCTTAATATGAGAAATCATGTCTGACAGTAAACTATTTTTGAAAAAATGAACTAAGAAAAAAGTAATAGAAAAACTTTAATAAAAGGTTCAAAAAATTTTAGGAAGTTTATTGTATAATATTGATTGTATAAAATTATAACTATTGATTTATGTGTATAATTAACTCTCAAACAGTAGCAGTTAGATTATATCTGACAACATTGAAGTTATACTTTGGTTCTTTGTTAAATCAAAACTTAAATTAATATATGAGTTTACAAGTGTTGAAAGTTTAATTTGCATGAGTGGCAAGTGATAGTTCTAAGCAAGTAATTACATTTAAATATCTAAAATAGTTTTCAAATTATTCTTTTTATCATATGCTAGTTTAGGAGTACATGCATGTACTTAATACATAACACTTATTTGTGATATTTAATCATATAACTAAAGTTATGATTTAAAGTGTACAATTATCCATGCGCTAATTTCAAAATACTACTCCTTCCGTCCCATAAAATTTGTCATTTTTTGGAGAACGTGCAATTTATGTATAGTGATATTAGTAGGAAAGAAAATTTTTACTTTTATCTTCTATCATTAGTGGCAGGCCATCTTTTATTGATATATTGATAATTGTGGGGAAGATAAAATTCCATTAAAAAATGTAAGTTGACTTTTCTAAGATGGCAATTAATTTACGACAAAAAAAAAGTGACAAAAATGACAAATTTTATGGGACGGAAGGAGCATATAACTATCAATTTTCTATTTCAACAAAACATTTGAAACACTCTTTTAGGATTTCATATAACCTAAATAACTACCAATCATAGTGGAAAGTTTAGAAAAGCAATAGACAAGTAAATTGAATGAAGAAAAATAATTCTTTACATATAAACTACAACAAAGATATAAAAATTTCATAGAACTTTAATACTCTCTCTATCTCATTGTTAATATCATATTTTCATTATTTGACTATTCCAAACTTTGAGTTCCTTCTGAAAATTCAAATCATTTTTAAGATTACTTCTTATCTATGCCCTTCAATAAAAACATGACAAAATCATATTGATTAACAAAAAAAAAATGAAGAGCTAATTATAATACAGTATTTTTGCTAAGTCTTGTGAGGACCTTACTGTACCAATCTAATTGCAAGTACAACATATAAGGATCGAAGACAATCTAAGAGGGGGTGAATTAGGTTGATTAAAAAGCTAATCAAGTTATGGGCACTTTTTGCTCAAAATGAAATTTACCTTCTTTTCTAAGTGACCACACAATGTAGCAATTATTAAGAAAGCACGATTGCTTGGGAGTAGAATAAATAAGCAATTAAAAGGTCACAATATAACAATAAGTAAATAAGAAGGGAAGAATTGCAAACCAATTGACTACCAAACTCCTCTTCAGCTTGTAGATCAATTTATAGAACAAGTTTCTTCAATTTGATGAAGTACAACCAATCTTGTGTACAAACGAAGGTTCACTTCCTCCTTACCCCAAACTCCACTCGGTCAAATAAGGAAGTTTTACTATCCCTCAGGACAACCCTCACAGAGCTACACTATTGAAATATTCACTCACAAATGAAAAGTTTACAATGAACTTCGCATCACCAAGACTACAAATCTTCTTTGGAGAGTGTTTTCTCACTAAAACTACTCTAGATCTTTTGTATTTTCAATGTGCAAAAGTTGTTTGAAGTTTCTGACCATACTCTATTTATAGGAAACCAAAAAAGTGCTTCATTAATACTTCCAATGAATAGAAAGTACCTGAACAGTCAACTAGCCGTTGGGAGTATCGGACGTCCGATGCTTGCGTCTGATACTATCGGACGTCCGATGCTTGCGTCTGATACTATCGGACGTCCGATACTTGCGTCCGACAGCAGACAGAGAGTTTGAGGAATCATCTTATTTCTATCAGACGTCCGGTGCAAGCTCTTTGTGGGTCCAACAGCAAACAAAGCGATTTGAGAAATTATTTTGTTTCTATCGGACGTCCGGTGGAGACTTATTCAGCGTCCGATAGTTTCGTCGACTTTGAAGGATCCTATCAGACGTCCGATGCTTGCGTCCGAAAGAGGTCAGTGAACTAGGTTGAATGTCTTAATTCTTTTGGACGTCCGGTGATGGAGTTTTTCATGCGTCCGAAGTTGCGCAATGAGTATCGGACGTCCAATCCTGTTTTTTTTGAGCGTCCGATAGTTTCAGCATACTTTGTCCTTTTCAAATGTGCTTAATTTTTGAATCTGATTTGCTTCATAGCTGAAAATATTTCTTGAAAAAATATTAGTATTATCCATTATTTTATAAACATCAAAAGTTAGGGACCAAAGTCAACATTCTCCCCCTTTTTGATGATGACAAAACAATGGATGGAAGAAAGAAAAAGATAAAGCATATGAGCATAAGATCCCTCTCACTCATTGCATCCATTTACAGAATAACTCCCCCTTTCACATAGCATCCATTTCTCCTCCTTTTGTCATCATAGGATGAGAGTAAAATCTAGCAACCATAATCCATAATGTAGTTGCCGTAACAGAGAATCCAAAGTACCAATCAAAAATAGAGAAATGATACCAAAATGCAATTTAACTAGAAACCATCAATGTTAACCAGGATTCATTAATACAGAGTATTTGAAACATCAAAAGAGAAAATACAAAGGATGCATTCAAATATGAAGTGCAAATGACCCTAGAGTGCCTAAAGTGTAATCACAAAATTTCGAAAAGTCACAATATTTGAATTCCGAACAATTAACACTTCTAATATTAACAATATTCAAATCAAGCAGATTTTGAACTTTTACAACTAGGGAAACGAGATCTTTGAAAGTATCACCTTTGTGAGCAAGAAAAAATCATCCAAGTGTATCTAGAATGATCATCAATAATGACTAATCAATATTTCTTACCACCCAAGCTAACAATTTGTGCAGGATCAAACAAATTAAGATGTAAAAGCTCCAATGGTCTCGAGGTAAAAACACGTCATCTCCAAATGTCACTATGCCACGAGACTTTGGTTTGAACTTGAAAAGTTGTGATGGATCACCGATCATGTGACTTGAATATCCACTGTCTACGAACCACTTTGATTCTTTAATGATATTCGCCAGATTCATCTACTCAAGAGTTCAAGAACTAATATATGGTACCCTTTAATTTTTGGGTCCATGAGAGTTAGTATCATGTCTTACTATCCACATGCATTTCATGCCTCTTCTTATATTCTTCCTCACATAACAATCACTTTTTATGTGACCTTTTTGACAACAAAAATTACACATAATCAACGAGTTATATACATGATCAAGTTTAATAAATCTTACTTGTCTTATCTTATAAACAGCAAAATCATTTGTAGCATAATTTATCTTCTTCTCATAAGTGCCAAAATGAGATTTTGTTTCATTTTCTTGAAAGCTTCTTATAAGCTTCTTGTTTTCTTGAAAAAGGCGTGTATTGTTCTGAAGAAAAAAACTAATTTTGTGTTTCAATTCCTAGTTTCTAACATAAGATTTTTTCAAACTATCATGCAATTTTTTAATGAAAGATTCAAGATCATCATCAATTTCATCATCACTATCAGATTGAGAGTTACAAGTTGTTACTTCATCATCTCCAATGGCTATGAAGACCAATTAAGCAGATTCTTCTTCCTCTTCAATTTCACCATCGGAGTTGCACTCATTCAATGTGAATTGGAAGTTGTTGAATCTTGGTTTTCTTTCAGCTTTTCTCTTCTTCATTGACACTCACTCATGTAGTGTCCAAGTTGGCCGCATTCTTAGCATTTATCACCTTACTTTTTGTTGGTCTCATACTTTCATTTGTTTCTTGCATTGTTGAATTGATTAAAATCTAAATAACTAGTCCTCCTCTTCTAAATCTCCTTTTGTTAAGGATCCTCTTGAAACTTCTTGTGATGAGAGCAAGATCACTGTCATCAACTTCCACATCTTCTCCATCCAAGGAGGCCGAATCATCTTCATCTTGAGATACTTTTAGAACAATGCTCCATCTTATCTTTGCATCTTCTTCCTCTTGTACCTTAGTCTTAAGTTTCAACTCATAAGAGGTAGGAGAATTAATAAGTGATTCAATAGGTATAGTATTCAAATCTTTAGTCTCTTCAATAGCAGTCATTTTACTTTTCCAATCTTTGGACAAGTCATTCAGAATTTTTTTATTTTTCTCACCTAGAGAGTATTCCTTTTCTAATACTTCTAAATCCTTAATGAGATCATTGAATCTACAATACATTAGATCAATATTTTCATGAGATTCCATCTTAAATGACTCATATTTAGTAACTAAGATAGATTTCTTTTGTTCTCTAACATTCTCACTACCTTCATGAATTTCTTTCAATTTGTCCCAAATTTCTTTAGTTGACTTGGAACCCTTGACTCTAATAGATTCATTTGACTCTAAAGCACTATATAACGCATTCATGGCTTTTGCATTTAAGGTGAGATGAGCTCTATCAACTGCAGTCAATTCATTTCTAGTTTTTGGTCTCGATTAATGAGTAATATCATCTACTATAGAGGTATCATATGGACCTTCATTAACAATAAACCATAATTTAATATCAATCGATTGTAAGAAGATAATCATTCTTTCTTTCCAACTCACATCATTCGACCCATTAAACATAGGTGGTCTAATCACAGATTGTCCTTCCAAAAATATGGCATTGTTGGTTGTCATCTTTACTGCTAAGCCGCTTGAGCTTAATCTCTAGGAGACCAAGGTCTGATACCAATTGTAAGGATCGAAGACAACCTAAGAGTAGGTGAATTAGGTTGATTAAAAAGCTAATCAAGTTATGGGCACTTGATGTGAAACCCCGATCTAGACAACCAAAACACCATGGCTTAGGCAGCGGAAATTTGACCCAACTAATCCCTAGAAGTCACGAACAATTTTGATATTATCTCAACCCGTAACTACTCGAATTAACGAACCAAATTGGAGGTAGTAGAACGCCACAATCAAGGAGATACTCGATTGATAAGTTCGGGTGAATAACTTGAGAAGATTCTCAAGTATTCAAAGGCAACTCTCTTGCCAAAGAGAAAGTGAAAACTCACTAATTGTATTTAATAGTCAAAAACTGATCTCAAAACAAAAAGGAAGTGAGGCTATTTATAGCCCTTACAAGCATTAACCCTAATCCAAAAGTTGACCAAACTACCCTACATACTTAAGAAAGATTTTGGGCCTTACTTACTAACAAATGGGCCGCAATTAAACTATCTTAATTACCTAGACTTTTTAAAACGAGAAATAACCAAAATCAACGAGGAAAATCAAATAATCCTACTAAACTCAAGCATTCGTGCAATCAACTAGTCTTCACTTGAATCTTCCAATTTCCCATGTGCTTGAATGGGTCTTAGTCTTTATATTCTCATCATTCCCCTCCTCTTAAAAGTAATTTGCCCACAAATTGAAGCACGAATGGTGACAAGACGAGTTACATGCCTTCGATTCAATCTTGTTATGATGGCTACAGATGGCATCCAATGCAAAGCCCATGTACTAAGTTGGAAAATAACCCTCGTCGAACCTTGAATCTCACAAACCATCTTCAATGTATGCTCAATTTTATTGTTTGTGGTCATGAGGTAAGGGTCCTCAAAGTTGTATGAAGTGTATCCCGTGAAATCAAACTCCGGCTCGAACACACTTGCAAGGCACCAAGGCGGATTTGGTGATGTTGGAGCTGCATGTGGACTAAGAGCAAGACGAAAATCATAATGGTCATTGAGGTACTTATTCTTTAAACGAACCCTTGGTACACAACCATCCCTAAAATATGGAGTGTTCCCTTCAAGATGAACTCAAATCAACTCCCCTTTGGTGTGGACTGATTTGAGTTGACATTGTTCCATGAATGGATACCAAGGGGGTTTAACTCTTGGAGTACCAACTCCATGGAGGCTTGCAACGTCTACAATTGATTTTGGAATGGAACACACCAAGATCAGCTCAACTTGTCTTTGCTTGATCTGTATAAAAGAAGAAACACTAAACAAAGCAAAGGTAAGTTTGTTAAGAAAATAATAGGCCTTCACCGGGTTGCTCAAGATCAGCCCACTTTCTCTTCTTTCTTCCTTTTTACCACCCATCTCATTAGATTTTTCCATCTCTTTTTCTAGTTCAACAGCTGACCCTTTTATCTCATTACTTTCAACTTTCTCGGGTTTTACCTCTGCAGGCACAATTCCCTCATCTAGCTTTTTCTCCATTCTATAACGCTCAAGCTCACTTTTCATGCATGCTAGATCAATACAAAGTTGGTCATAAGTAAGTGATACAAGTGCAAGACGACGACTATTAAATAAGAAGGAATACTTATTAGTATGTCCATCAATTTTAACTTCTCGCATCGACATTCATGCTTTGCCCAACAACACATGTGTCACTTGAATTGGGACTACATCACACAACACCTCATCCACATATTTGCCGATTTGAATAGGTACAAGTGTGTGCTTAGTAACCCAAACATCCCCATGAGTGCTCATCAACTTGTACGGTTGAAGATGATCAATGGTTGGAAGATTTAATTTCTCAACCATGATAGCACTTGCAAGATTGACTTCACAACTACCATCAATGGCCAAGCTACAAATTTTATCTTTGACACCGCAACGAGTATAAAACCAACCAAGCAACTGAGATTTGACGAGGTCCAATTGCTCATCTACACCACGTAATGCCACTTCTTTGACTCCCTTAGGATCAGGAAGACAATGTTGTGGGCTAGCTTTTATGCGTCTTATACTCGCCATGACGTATGAGGGAACCTGCAAAAAGTTAGCAACGAAATCGAAGATATTTCCTTTCACGCTCTCTTACGTGTATCCACTCACACTCGTGTATATGGATGTCACTCTAATGGACTTACCAAATACCTTTACCTGTTGGGTTAGGTAGTTGAGAAATGCTGCTCAAATCCAACAACCGTTACCAACCTTTCCACAAGTGTAATCACAAGAATGTAGGAGAAAATGTAGGAAAGTGTTCCTAGAATCTAGGAAGAGAATATAGGAGAGTTTCCTAAAGTGGATGAGAGAATATAGGAAAGGTCCTAAAAATGGATGAGAGAATTTTAGGAGAGTTTCCTAAAAAATGGATGAGAGAATTTAGGAAAGTTTCCAAAAAAATGGATGAGAGAATATAGGAAAGTTTCCAAAAAATGGATGAGAGAGTTTAGGAAAGTTTCCTAAAAAAGTAGGAGAGAGAGTGTCCAAGTGAGTACAAAGAGTTATCCAAGTGCTTTACTTAGTTTCCTAATTGATTTTGGAAACAAGTTAGTTTTTGGAAACCTTTTGAAAATCTTCTTCCTCTTGAACAACTTTTGGTAACCTTCTTGAAACAACTTTTGGTAACCTTCTTGAAACAACCTTTGGTAATCTTCTTGAAACAACTTTTGGTAACTTCCAAATTCTACTCCAAGAAAGATTGCACAAATCAGATTTGGTTCTCTATTCAAAACAATTCGGTTGCCCCTTTCTTTCCTTTCCTTTTTTTTTTTCTCTTGCCAACCAATTCCTCTTTTCTTTCCTCTTTTTTTTTTGTCTTTTTTTTTTTGACTACAACTATCAACCACGACACAAAACAAGGAAGTCCACAAATAATAACAACCAAGAACTCCAAGATCTTTCAAGAACGTTCAAGGAAGTTGTCAGGAACTTCAGAAATTTCAAGATTGTGGTCAAGAATTCAAGAAACTCAAGATTATTGTAAGTTCTCTTCAAGATTCACAAAATTCCAACAAGTTTTGCCAAAATTCAGATTTGAAAACCAAGTAAACAAGTTGGATAACACAAACAACAAGGCTGGACAGATTTGTATTCGGATGAACAGTAACTATGAACAGTGTCGGTGAACAGTAACGATGAACAATATCGGTGAACAGTAATAATAATAATTTTTTTTGTTCTAAACAAACGAACAGATTGGGATACACATATATGACTCGAAATAAACGAAAAAAAAAAAGATATAACCTGGTGGTTGTCGACTAGCTCTGGTACCAACTGATGTGAAACCCCGATCTAGACAACCAAAACACCATGGCTTATGCAGCGGAAATTTGACCCAACTAATCCCTAGAAGTCACGAACAATTTTGATATTATCTCAACCCGTAACTACTCGAATTAACGAACCAAATTGGAGGTAGTTGAACGCCACAATCAAGGAGATACTCGATTGATAAGTTCGGGTGAATAACTTGAGAAGATTCTCAAGTATTCAAAGGCAACTCTCTTGCCAAAGAGAAAGTGAAAACTCACTAATTGTATTTAATAGTCAAAAATTGATATCAAAACAAAGAGGAAGTGGGGCTATTTATAGCCCTTACAAGCATTAACCCTAATCCAAAAGTTGACCAAACTACCCTACATACTTAAGAAAGATTTTGAGCCTTACTTACTAACAAATGGGCCGCAATTAAACTATCTTAATTACCTAGACTTTTTAAAACGAGAAATAACCAAAATCAACGAGGAAAATCAAATAATCCTACTAAACTCAAGCATTCGTGCAATCAACTAGTCTTCACTTGAATCTTCCACAAACCAATTGACTACCAAACTCCTCTTCAGCTTGTAGATCAATTTATAGAACAAGTTTCTTCAATTTGATGAAGTACAACCAATCTTGTGTACAAACGAAGGTTCACTTCCTCCTTACCCCAAACTCCACTCGGTCAAATAAGGAAGTTTTACTATCCCTCAGGACAACCCTCACAGAGCTACACTATTGAAATATTCACTCACAAATGAAAAGTTTACAATGAACTTCGCATCACCAAGACTACAAATCTTCTTTGGAGAGTGTTTTCTCACTAAAACTACTCTAGATCTTTTGTATTTTCAATGTGCAAAAGTTGTTTGAAGTTTCTGACCATACTCTATTTATAGGAAACCAAAAAAGTGCTTCATTAATACTTCCAATGAATAGAAAGTACCTGAACAGTCAACTAGCCGTTGGGAGTATCGGACGTCCGATGCTTGCGTCTGATACTATCGGACGTCCGATGCTTGCGTCTGATACTATCGGACGTCCGATACTTGCGTCCGACAGCAGACAGAGAGTTTGAGGAATCATCTTATTTCTATCAGACGTCCGTTGCAAGCTCTTTGTGGGTCCAACAGCAAACAAAGCGATTTGAGAAATTATTTTGTTTCTATCGGACGTCCGGTGGAGACTTATTCAGCGTCCGATAGTTTCGTCGACTTTGAAGGATCCTATCAGACGTCTGATGCTTGCGTCCGAAAGAGGTCAGTGAACTAGGTTGAATGTCTTAATTCTTTTGGACGTCCGGTGATGGAGTTTTTCATGCGTCCGAAGTTGCGCAATGAGTATCGGACGTCCAATCCTGTTTCTTTTTAGCGTCCGATAGTTTCAGCATACTTTGTCCTTTTCAAATGTGCTTAATTTTTGAATCTGATTTGCTTCATAGCTGAAAATATTTCTTGAAAAAATATTAGTATTATCCATTATTTTATAAACATCAAAAGTTAGGGACCAAAGTCAACATTCTCCCCCTTTTTGATGATGACAAAACAATGGATGGAAGAAAGAAAAAGATAAAGCATATGAGCATAAGATCCCTCTCACTCATTGCATCCATTTACAGAATAACTCCCCCTTTCACATAGCATCCATTTCTCCTCCTTTTGTCATCATAGGATGAGAGTAAAATCTAGCAACCATAATCCATAATGTAGTTGCCGTAACAGAGAATCCAAAGTACCAATCAAAAATAGAGAAATGATACCAAAATGCAATTTAACTAGAAACCATCAATGTTAACCAGGATTCATTAATACAGAGTATTTGAAACATCAAAAGAGAAAATACAAAGGATGCATTCAAATATGAAGTGCAAATGACCCTAGAGTGCCTAAAGTGTAATCACAAAATTTCGAAAAGTCACAATATTTGAATTCCGAACAATTAACACTTCTAATATTAACAATATTCAAATCAAGCAGATTTTGAACTTTTACAACTAGGGAAACGAGATCTTTGAAAGTATCACCTTTGTGAGCAAGAAAAAATCATCCAAGTGTATCTAGAATGATCATCAATAATGACTAATCAATATTTCTTACCACCCAAGCTAACAATTTGTGCAGGATCAAACAAATTAAGATGTAAAAGCTCCAATGGTCTCGAGGTAAAAACACGTCATCTCCAAATGTCACTATGCCACGAGACTTTGGTTTGAACTTGAAAAGTTGTGATGGATCACCGATCATGTGACTTGAATATCCACTGTCTACGAACCACTTTGATTCTTTAATGATATTCGCCAGATTCATCTACTCAAGAGTTCAAGAACTAATATATGGTACCCTTTAATTTTTGGGTCCATGAGAGTTAGTATCATGTCTTACTATCCACATGCATTTCATGCCTCTTCTTATATTCTTCCTCACATAACAATCACTTTTTATGTGACCTTTTTGACAACAAAAATTACACATAATCAACGAGTTATATACATGATCAAGTTTAATAAATCTTACTTGTCTTATCTTATAAACAGTAAAATCATTTGTAGCATAATTTATCTTCTTCTCATAAGTGCCAAAATGAGATTTTGTTTCATTTTCTTGAAAGCTTCTTATAAGCTTCTTGTTTTCTTGAAAAAGGCGTGTATTGTTCTGAAGAAAAAAACTAATTTTGTGTTTCAATTCCTAGTTTCTAACATAAGATTTTTTCAAACTATCATGCAATTTTTTAATGAAAGATTCAAGATCATCATCAATTTCATCATCACTATCAGATTGAGAGTTACAAGTTGTTACTTCATCATCTCCAATGGCTATGAAGACCAATTAAGCAGATTCTTCTTCCTCTTCAATTTCACCATCGGAGTTGCACTCATTCAATGTGAATTGGAAGTTGTTGAATCTTGGTTTTCTTTCAGCTTTTCTCTTCTTCATTGACACTCACTCATGTAGTGTCCAAGTTGGCCGCATTCTTAGCATTTATCACCTTACTTTTTGTTGGTCTCATACTTTCATTTGTTTCTTGCATTGTTGAATTGATTAAAATCTAAATAACTAGTCCTCCTCTTCTAAATCTCCTTTTGTTAAGGATCCTCTTGAAACTTCTTGTGATGAGAGCAAGATCACTGTCATCAACTTCCACATCTTCTCCATCCAAGGAGGCCGAATCATCTTCATCTTGAGATACTTTTAGAACAATGCTCCATCTTATCTTTGCATCTTCTTCCTCTTGTACCTTAGTCTTAAGTTTCAACTCATAAGAGGTAGGAGAATTAATAAGTGATTCAATAGGTATAGTATTCAAATCTTTAGTCTCTTCAATAGCAGTCATTTTACTTTTCCAATCTTTGGACAAGTCATTCAGAATTTTTTTATTTTTCTCACCTAGAGAGTATTCCTTTTCTAATACTTCTAAATCCTTAATGAGATCATTGAATCTACAATACATTAGATCAATATTTTCATGAGATTCCATCTTAAATGACTCATATTTAGTAACTAAGATAGATTTCTTTTGTTCTCTAACATTCTCACTACCTTCATGAATTTCTGCCGCAATTAAACTATCTTAATTACCTAGACTTTTTAAAACGAGAAATAACCAAAATCAACGAGGAAAATCAAATAATCCTACTAAACTCAAGCATTCGTGCAATCAACTAGTCTTCACTTGAATCTTCCAATTCCCCATGTGCTTGAATGGGCCTTGGTCTTTATATTCTCATCATCTTTTTGCTCAAAATAAAATTTACCTTTTTTTCTAAATGACCACACAATGTAGTAATTAGTAAGAAAGCACGATTGCTTGGGAGTAGAAGAAATAAGCAATTAAAAGATCACAATATAACAATAAGTAAATAAGAATGGGCGAATTGAAAACTAATTAACTACCAAACTCCTCTTGAGCTTGTAGATCAATTTATAGAACAAGTTTCTTCAAGTTGATGAAGTACAACCAATCTTGTATACAAAAGAAGGTTCACTTCCTCCTTACCCCAAGCTCCGCTCGGTCAAGTAAGGAAGTTTTACTATCTCTCAGAACAACTCTCACAGAGCTACACTATTGAAGTATTCACTCACAAATGAAAAGTTTATAATGAACTTCACACCACCAAAACTACAAATCTTCTTTGGAGAGTGTTTTCTCACTAAAACTACTCTAGATCTTTTGTATCTTTAATGTGCAAAAGTTGTTTAAACTTTCTGACCATAATCTATTTATAGGAAACCAAGAAAGTACTTCATTAATACTTCCAATGGATAGAAAGTACCTAAACAGTCAACTAACCGTTGGGAGTATCGGACGTCTGATGCTTGCGTCCGACAGCAGATAGAGAGTTTGAGGAATCATCTTATTTCTATCGGACGTCCGGTGCAAGCTCTTTGTGCGTCCGAGAGCAAACAAAGAGATTTGAGAAATCATCTTGTTTCTATCAGACGTCCGGTGGAGACGTATTCAACGTCCGATGGTTTAGTCAACTTTGAAGGATCCTATCGGATGTCCAAAACTTGCGTCCAAAAGAGGTCAGTGACCTAGGTGGAATGTCTTAATTCTTTCGGACGTCCGGTGATGGAGTTTTTCATGCGTCCGAAGTTGCACAATGAGTATCGGACGTTCGATCCTGTCTTCTCGAGCGTCCGACAACTTCAGCATACTTTGTCCCTTTCAAATGTGCTTAATTTTTGAATCTGATTTGCTTCATAGTTGAAAGTATTTCTTGAAGAGATATTAGTATTATCCATTATTTTGTAAACATCAAAAGTTAGGGACCAAAGTCAACACAACAACTTTCTGATTATTATTTTTCTTTACTTCTCTTTTCAAAACTGCATAAGGTTTGGTATACAATTGAAGTTGTGTTTCTTTTCTTTGTTTCTTTCTTTCATTTTCTCAATGCAATTCTTATAATACTATAATTTAAAAATTGCAATGTAATGTGTAAATCAAGTTATGCATTCACTTACTAGTTCATTTATCTTTTTATATTATTTTTTTGTATTGTTGCGACTTCTTCCTTCCCTCCTATCATCTTTGCATTTGCTTTCCCACTCAACATACTTAGACATGGCAGTGTTTAAAGTATGAATTGCTAGAGTTGCGTTATTTGTATCGGATGTCTAATATCTCTTATATTTTCAACTTTCTACACTTAGGTATTTTAATTTTCTTCTGACTAATATTAATATTTGGCAATATTTACACAATTTTCTTTTTATACTTTCAAAATATGTTGTTGTCTATTTCAATTATATCTAATGCATATCTTAATCACCATGTTCTTATAGTCTTTTATCTGATTAATCAATTATCCTTACTAATTCCATCATTTCATTATCTCATCGTAGGTTTCCACAATGAGGTACCACACCGTTTCCAACTTATTTTATTTTATTTTTAATTTTGGTCCAATCAAAAACATTTTGACATATAATATTTTTCTTTAAATTTTTGCCTTATAGTTATTTGTGATGTTAGCTTTTTCTCTCCTATTTAATCATTATCGGAACCTTCAATTCCCTAAACACCTTCTCAATTTTGAATGCATCCGTTATTGTTCCATCAGAGTAGCAATTATTTAGAAGCAGCAATGTGTGTCCATATGTATGACTAATATGTTTGCCAAAGGACTTGTTACTATAGTTTTAGCATATATTGTTATAGAAGCATTCCACACGTCACTATTACCTTACCAAAAATACTGTAGAGGCTTCCTAAAAATATTTATTTAATTTTTTTGTGCATATCATAATACATAGGTTTCACAGATCTTTTCTTGTACAAGACATGATCGTATTGTATTGATAATATACTACTGAATTGTCACTTTTTAGAGTTTTTTATTTAGAATATTGGGATAGCATGCAAAAGTACAAATTCTTATTAACTACCATGGCTTTTTGCTTCTTAGATTTAGCCAAATTTGACCAAATCTCCATGACTACATAGTAGATATGACTCGAATTAAACCTCATTAAGTATGAGCATGTACATTAAAAAAAATGAAAAAGAGGAACATTCAAATTCTATTGAAACTATCTTAACTTTTGGGTTGGAACACATGGTAATAAAGTTGGTTTAAAAGATTTGCTATATCCAGCTTGAACAACAACATTGTTAGGTTGTGACCTACTTCAAATTTCTATTAATATTTTAGTTGTCTTGAACAACTTCAAAGTAGTGTCTAAACAAGATTGTTGTAAATTGAAATATCATAGAAAAATATACATTTTGTTTGCAATACTCAAAATTGTTATACTTTTAATTGTTAAAACATTCTTTTATTTTTATAGATCTAAAAAGTTCAAGTAGAAGTGAACAAGAACTCCTACTATTAGGCTCGAGCAAAAGACTACTAGAAACAGTTGATAATTATCAACAAATATGTAACATTGATCACATCGCCTTCGCAATGGAATATGATTCAAACAGTGTTGCAAACAGGATCACATGTGAGGTAATTGATATAAAAATAAAGTATAATATGTCATTTTAGATTAAGTGTATTATTATGTCGACATTGGTGATATATGAAGTTAATATCACTTTATAGATTTAGAATTTTAACTAAATTTTTTATGATTTTTTTTAAAAAAAATACACATGCATAAATTCTTTCCTATTACCACAAATAACATGTGAGGACAAGTCAAACAGAAAAAAAATTTAAATGACTGGATGCGAGATGGAACCATGCAGACATCAGGTAAGGTAGGGAAAAGAGCATGCACCTTTTTCACCTTGAGAGGGATTTCCTATTTTTTTTTCTCATAATTAGAAAGAATAAACTTCACAGGGCATCAAATTTTGGAAGTCTTAAATAAGTTCAAAAACATTATTCTTTATTTTATGCAAGTTTGAATTTTTTATTTCAATGAATAGAAAACGAAGAAATTCAATTGAAGGCCAGTGTTTAAATATGTTAAGAGTGATGGTTTTCATTTTACATTGTCCATTATAAATAAAGGTTCCTATTCATTTTCATCAATTATCTTATTTGATTTATTAATTTCATGTATTTCTTTAGTTTATTTGCTTCTTTCATTCATTATGTTTAAGTCATGCCTAGAAATTTGACAGAAAATTCAATAAAATTTGATTTCAATTCGTACAAGTTAGTAATTTGATACAAACCAAGCCTCTTTTTTTTAGGGTTTGGGGTTTAAATTTAATTTTTGAGATTGCAGATGGTTATTTTTGAACTATTATCTTTAGTTATTTTAACTTTAGATTTAGCCAATAATGACAATCTAATTACAACAATGATGGGAGCAACTTTAGTATTTCTATTTTTACTCTACTAGTTTAGTTGATATATAATAAAACATAATCCATCTTAATAAAGTCAGTTTAAAATATTTGCTATATTCAATATGGACAACATCATTGTTAGGTTGTGACCTACTTCAAGTTTCGATTGATATTTCAGTTGTCTTGAACAACTTTAAAGTAGCGTCTACACAATATTATCCTAAATTAGAATATCAAAACAAAAAATATATTTTGATTGCAATAGTCAAAATTGTTATACCTTTGATTATTAAATCATTCTGTTAATTCCATAGATCTAAGATGTTAAAAAATTAGGGTAGAAGTGAACGAGAATTGCTACAACTGGATTCGCACATAAGACTACTAGAAATAGTTGAGAATTATTAAGATATTTGTAACATTGTTAACATTGTTTTTGCTGTGGAATACCATACACACAACAATGCAAACAGGATCATTTGGAAAAAACAATATAAGGTAATTGATAGAAAAATAAAAAAAATCATATGTCATTTTAGATTAAGTATATTGTGAAGTTGAAATTGGTGATATATGAACTTAATATCACCTTTGAGATTTAAAATTTTAACTGAATTTTATAGGACATATGTGTGTGTATAAATTCTTTCATATAACCACAAACAACTTGTGAGAACATACCAAATTGAGAAAAAAGTATTAAAATAATTGGATACGAGATGGCACCATGCAGACATTAGGTAAAGGTAGGAAAAATTGCATGAACCTTTTTTTACCTTGTGTGGAATCTCCTATTCTTTTCTCATAATCGGAAAGAATAGACATCACAAGGAAACTATTCTTTACTCTATGTTTAAAGGATGATCACTTCTATAGAATACAATCCAAATAGTAATGCCATGATTCTTTAAAAAAAGGAATATGAGGAAATTGATATTGAAATAAAAAAGCATATGTCATTTTAGATTAAATGTATTGTGAATTTGACATTGGTGATATATGAACTTAATATCACTTAAGAGATTTAAAATTTTAACTAAATTTCATAACGCATTTTTAAAAAATGCATATGCATATATCCTTTGTTATAACCACAAACAACAACTTGTGAGAGCATGCCAAATTGAGAAAAAAGGTTTAAAATAGCTAAATGCAAGATGGCACCATGTCGATATTAGGCAAAGTAGGGAAAATTGCATGAACCTTTTTTATCTTGTATGAGATATCCTATTCTTTTCTCATAATTAGAAAGAGTAAACATCACTATGCGTCAGAATTTGCAAGTCTTAAATGCATTCAAAGACATGATTCTTTATTTTTTGCAAGTTTGAATTTTACATTTTAGTGAATGGAAGGCGAAGAAACTCAATTGATGGTTAGTGTTTGAATATGTTGAGTGTGATAGTTTTCGTTGTATTGTCCACTATAAATAAAGTTTCCTATTCATTTTCATCTATCATCTTATTTGTGTTAGTAATTTTATATATTTCTTTAGTTTATTTGCTTCTTGCATTCAGTATGTTTTAGTCATGTCTATAAATTTGGCAGAAAATTTGATTCCAATTCTTTTTTGTTGGTAGTTTCATACAAGGTAAACCTGTTTTTTATGGGGTCAGTGTTTAACTTATTATTTTATGATTGCATATGGTTGTTTTAAAATATTATCTTTAGTTAATTTCGCTTTAGATTTAGCTAATAATGAGAATCTCATTACATCAGCAATGGAAGCAATTGCAGTATTGCTATTTTTATTTTGCTAATTTAGTTGATATACTATGTAACATAACTGAATTTAATAAAGTCGATTTAAAATATTTGCTATATCCAGTATTGACAATATTATTGATCGGTTGTTACCTAATTTCAAATTTCTATTGATATTTTAGTTGTTTTGAACAATTTCAAACTAGTTTCTAAACAAATTATGCTAAATTAAAATATCATAACAAAATATACATCTTCTTTACAATAGTCAAAATTGTTATACTTTTGATTGTTAAAATGTTCTGTTATTTCTATAGATCTAGGAAGTTAAAAAATTGGGATTGAAGTGAACAAGAACTCTAACTATTAGAGTCGAGTAAAAGATTACTGGAAATATTTTAGAATTATCAAGATATATGTAACATTGTTCACATTGTATTCAATGTGGAATATGATCCAGGAATTAATGCAAACAGGATTATTTGGAGAAAGGAAAATGAAGAAATTGATATAGAAATAAAAAAAAATCATATGCCATTTTAGATTAAATGTATTGTGAAACTGACATTGGTGATATATGAAATTAATATCACTTTAGAGATTTAAAATTTTAACTGAATTTCATAGCACATTTTTAAAAAATAAAAATGCATAAATGTGTAACATTCCTCACATTGTTGAGAATTATCAAAATATGTGTAACATTGCTCACATTGTTTTCACTGTGGAATATAATCCAGACAGCAATGCAAACAAGATCACTTGAAGAAAGCAATATGAGGTAATTGATATAGAAATAAAAAATCATATGTCATTTTAGATTTTTTTTATCAGACATCCTTGTCAAATTCATTTAACAAAGTCACTGAACAATACAATGTTATGGCAGTTACAAGAGATCCATGTACATTCACAAAGCCATGTATGTAAATTCACAATGCTATGGTAGCTACGGGAGATCCTTGTATGTAATTTCACAAAGCCCTGAAATCAATCATGAAGTTACGAGTCACAAGGTTATTGGACATCCATCTCAAATCCATGTAACAAAGTCACTGAACAATTCAATGCTATGGCAGCTATGGGAGATTGATACATGTCCTCCTCCTCATCATCATCATCACCACCACCTGGATAATTGCCATCACCGAGAGGAATGAACCCACGCTGTACACACTGGTTTTCATCAGCAAAATATATTTGGACAAAATTGTTGACCCTCCTCAACACATGGAGCTGTTGTTGTTCCCAATTTATCCCAAATCTTGCAGCAAAGGTAGCATTCAAAAGGTCCACCACTAACCTATACATCCCACATTCTAGCGCCAACATATAGAACCAAACCCCTAGCACGACGAACACAGACATATGCAGCATTTATGTCTATTTCTAAATTAAGAGCAACATAGCTCCTCGAAGATTGGACAAAATTGTGGAGAAGACGCCTCAAAAGCCTCTGTTCTTCAAGAACCACCCCCAGTGGTATCTAAACATTTTCTTCAGCCTTAGCAATATCCTTCAGAGCAATCCTCTCCTTCTCCTCACCCAGCTCATCATCTAGCAGCTGGAAATTCTCATGCTGTTGTAAGAGGAGCATCTGTTTCTCTCTCAAAGAATGGAAAGCAACCCAATACCAGCTTGCCTGCAATTTTAATTCAGGCCATCTAGTCGGCATCCTCTTGATCGTCTGCTAAGGCCTTGGAATACAGGCTAACAAAACTCATGGGTGTCCGCTGAGCCTTTGAATACAAGCTGAGAGAAAGCTGCTGGAGCTAATTCTGAAAAGCGAAGTAGATCTAAAAAATCGAAATGGAGACTAGATCTAGAAAATGGGGATGGTGACTAGGGTTAGGGTTCACCGATTTTATAGTGTTTCTCATTTTTTAAGAGGGATAATCTGGACTCACTGGCTCACATTTCTGTCAAAGGGTTTCATTGGGCTTCTCACTTGGTTTACCAAGGCTTCACAACATAGGCATAACCCTGTTTGGTTGGACTTAAAGCCCAAAACATTACAAACGGTTTCAGTTCAAGATGTTTTTTCTCAGAAAAAAAAAGAACAAAAAAAACCCTTTCCCACGATCTGCAAACCATCATTTGAAAAACCATCTGAATAGGATGGTTTTCGAGTAAAATCGATTTTCTTAAAAAAAATCGTAAGCCATGGACCTAAGGTTCAATGTGCCACTTGGGGCCATGGCCTTGCACCCAGGGCCTTAAAAACTGAAACCAAATTGTAAGCGTAGTCTTAACCCATTGCAGGAAGTGATAATCGATGAGAAGACTCCATCTATGGTAGGGATAGATATCAAGATGAGAAGGATTCTGGGTGGGCTTTCTGACATGAACTTAACTTCACTTTAAAGATTTAAAATTTCATATGACTTTTGTAAAAAAATTAAACATACACAAAATCTTTTCTATAACTACAAACAACTTGTGAGGGCATGCCAAATAGAGAAAAAAAATTTAAAATAACTGAATGTGAGATGACACCATGCAGGCATCAAGTAAGGTAGGAAAAATAGCATGCACTTTTTTAACTTGTGTTAGATATCCTATTCTTTTCTCATAATCAGAAAGAATAGACATCATAAAGAATTAGAATTTGGAAGTCTTAAATAAGTTCAAAAGAACGATTTTTTATTTCATACAAGCAAAGAATGAAATACGAAGAAATTCAATTGAAGGTCAGTGTTTGAATATGATCAGAGTGATGGTTTTAGTTGTCCCTTATAAATAAGGTTTCCAATTTATCTTCATCTATTTTCTTATTTAATTTAGTAATTTCATATTTTTTTAGTTTATTTGACTTTGCATTTAATATGTTTTAGTCATATCTAGAAATTTGGCAGAAAATTTGATTCCATTTCTTATAAGTTAGTAGTTTGATACAAACAAAACCTCTTTTTTATGGCGTCAGAGTTTAAATATATTTTTTTTGAGATTGCATAAGGACTCTTATTTTTTATTACTTTGACTTTAGATTTAGCTCATAATGAGAATCGAATTACAATAGTGATGGGAGCAACTGCAGCATTTCTATTTTTACTCTATTAGTTTAGTTGATATACAACATAATATAATTCAATTTAATAAAGTTGGTTTAAAAGATTTGCTATATCCAGTATGGATAATATCAAGTTTCGGTTGATATTTTAGTTGTATTGAAGAATTTCAAAATAGTGACTAAACAAGATTATTCTAAATTAAAATATTGTAACAAAATTTTAAATTTTATTTGCAATAGTCAAAATTGTTATACTTTTGAATGCTATAACTTTCTGTTATATCTATTGATCTAGGAAATTAAAACGTTGGGATAAAAGTGAACAACAACTCATACTATTGGATTTGAGAGAAAGACTATTAGAAATAGTTGAGAATTATCAAGATATGTGTAACATTGTTCACAGCGTTTTCGCTATGGAATACGATCCAGATAGAAATGCAAGCAAGATTACTTGGAGAAAGTAATATGAGGTGACTAATATAGAAATAAAAAATCATATGTTATTTTAAATTAAGTGTATTGTAAAATTGACATTGGTGATATATGAACTTAACATCACTTTAAAGATTTAAAATTTTAACTGAATTTTATAGGATTTTTTTAAAAAAAAAATACATAAACATAAAATCTTTCCTATAACTGCCAACAACAACTTAAGAGGGCATGCCAAATTGAGATAAAATGTTTAAAATAGCCAAATGCGAGATAACACCATGCATACGTCAAGTAACGTGTGCAAAATAACATGCATATCTTTTATATTGCATGGGGTATCCTACTCTTTTTTTATAATCAGAAAGAATAGATATCACAAGCCATCAGAATTTGAAAGTCTTAAATGAGTTCAAAGATTCTTTATTTTATGCAAGTTTGAATTTTTCATTTCAATTAATAAAAGATGAAAAAATATCATTGAAAGCCAATGTTTGAATATGTTAAGTGTGATAGTTTTTATTATCCGTTATCCATTATAAATAGGGTTGCCTTTTTATTTTCATCTATTATCTTATTTGATTTAGTAATTTTACACATTTCTTTAGTTCTTTTGCTTCTTGCATTCATTATATTTTAGTCATGTCCATAAATTTGGCCGAAAATTTGAGAAAATTTGATTGCAATTCTTATAAACTATTAATTTAATACAAACCAAACTTTTTTTATGGGGTCGGTGTTTGAATTTAATTTTTTGAAATTGCATATAGTTGTTTTTGAACTATTATTTTAATTACATTGACTTTAAATTTAGCTAATAAAGAGAATCTTATTGCATCAGTGATGGGAGCAACTGCAATATTTCTATTTTTACTCAATCAGTTTAGATGATATACAATATAACATAATTTATCTTAATAAATATGGTTTAAAAGATTTGCTATATCAAGTATGGATAACATTATTGTTAGGTTGTGACCTATTTCAAATTTTTATTGATATTTTAGTCGTCTGGAATAAGTTCAAAGTAGTGCCTGAAGAAGATTATCCTAAATTAAAATATCATAACAAAACATACATTTTGTTTGCAATAGTCAAAATTGTTATACTTTTGATTGCCAAAAGTTTTATTATTTCTATAGATGTGGGAAGTTAAAAAGTTGGGGTAGAAGTGAACAAGAATTTCTACTATTGGATTTGAGGAAAAGACAACTAGAAACAATTGAGAATTATCAAGAAACGCTAATGTTGTTGACAGTATCTTTGCTATGGAATACCATCCAAACAGCAATGCAAACAGGATCACTTCGAGAAATCAATATGACGTAATTGATGTAGAAATAAAAAATGATCGTCATTTTAGATTAAGTGCGTAGTGAAGTTGACATTGGCGATATATGAACTTAATATCACTTTAGATATTTAAAATTTTAATTGAATTTTATAGGATTTTTTTAACCACAAACAACAACTTGTGAGGGCATACTAAATTGATAAAAAAATTTTAAAATAATTGAATGCGAGATGCCACCATGCAAACATCAGGTAAGTTAGAGAAAATAGCATGCACCTTTTTTGTCTTGTGTGAGATATCCTATTCTTTTCTCATAATAAAAAAGAATATACTTCACAAGGCATTAGAATTCAGAAGTCTTCAATGAGTTCAAAGACACGATTGTTTATTTCATGAAAGTTTGAATTTTTCATTTCAATGAATAGAAGACGAAAAATTCAATTGAAGGCCAGTGTTTGAATGTGCTTGGAGTGATGGTTTTTATTTGCCTCTTTAGTTCATTGGCTTCTTGCATTCATCAGATTTTAGTCATGCCTAGAAATTTGGCAGAAAATTTGAAAAAATTTAATTCCAAATCTTATAAGTTAATAGTTTGATACAAATCAAACCTCTTTTTTATGGGGTTGATGTTTAAATTAATTTTTTTGGGATTGCATGTCGTTATTTTTGAACTATTATCTTTAGTTATTTTAACTTTAGATTTAGCTGATAATGATAATCTAATTACATCAGTGATGGGAGCAACTACAGTATATCTATTTTTACTCTACTAGTTTAGTTGATATACAATATAGCTTAATCCATCTTAATAATGTGGGTTTAAAAGATTTGCCATATACAGTATTAATATCATCATTGTTAGGTTGTGGCCTATTTCAAGCTTCTATTGATATTTTAGATGTCGTGAACAACTCAAAGTAGTGTCTAACCAACAATATTCTAAATTAAAAATCATAAGAAAATATACATTTTGTTTGCAATAGTCAAAATTGTTATATTTTTTATTGATAAAATGCTTTGTTATTTCTATAAACCTAGGAAGTTAAAAAAGTTGGGGTAGAAGTGAATAAGAACTCCTACTATTGGAATTATCAAGATATGTGTAACATTGTTCACACTATTTTCGCTATGGAACATGATCCAGATAACAATGCAAACAAGATCACTTGGTAAAAGCAATATGTGGGAATTGATATAGAAATAAAAAATCATATGTCAGTTTAGATTAAATGTATTGTGAAGTTGACATTGATGATATATGAATTTAATATCACTTTAGAGATTTAAAATTTTATTTGAATTTTGTAGGATATTTTTAAAAAAAATACATATGCATAAATTCTTTCATATAACCACAACAACAAATTCTAGGGGCATGCAAAATTGAGAAAAAAATATTTAAAATAACTGGATGCAAGATGGCACCATACAGACATCAAGTATGTAGGGAAAATGGCAAGCACCTTTTTTACTTTATGTGGGATCTCCTATTCTTTTCAAATAATCGGAAAGAATAGACCTTACAATGTATCAGAATTTGGAAATCTCAAATGAGTTCAAAGACACGACTCTTTATTTTATGAAAGTTTGTATTTTTATTTCAATGAATGAAAGACCGAGAAATTCAATTGAAGGCCAGTGCTTGAATATGTAAAGAGTGATGGTTTTCATTGTACATTGTCTGTTATAAATAAGCTTTCCAATTCATTTTCATCGACTATCTTATTTGATTTAGTAATTTCATATATTTCTTTAGTTTATTTGCTTTTTACATTCTTTACATATTAGTCATGTCTATAAATTTGACAGAAAATTTGAGACAATTTAATTTCAATTCTTATACGTTAGTTGTTTGATGCACACCATACCTCTTTTTTAATGAAGTCAATATTTAAATTTAATTTTTTGAGATTACATGTAGTTGTTTCTGAACTATTATCTTTAGTTACTTTAACTTTAGATTTAGCGAATATTGAGAATCTAATTACAACAACGATGGGAGCAACTGCGGTATTTCAATTTTTACTCTACTAGTTTAGTTGATACACTATAAAATACAATCCATCTAAATAAAGTCGATTTAAAAGATTTGTTATATCCATTATGGACAACATCATTGTTAGGTTGCGACTTATTTCAGATTTCTACTAATATTTTAGTTGTTTTAAACAACTTCAAAGTATTGTCTAAATAAGATTATCCTAAATTAAAATATCTTAACAAAATATGCATTTCATTTGCAATAGTCAAAATTGTTATACTTTTAATTGCAAAAGCGTTATGTTGTTTCTATAGATCTAAAAAGTTAAAAAGTTGGGATAAAAGTGAACAACAACTCCCACTATTGGATTTGAGCAAAAGATTACTAGAAATAGTTTAGAATTATTAAGACATGCGTAACATTGTTCACACTATTTTCGCTATAAAATACGATCCAGATAGCTATGCAAATAAGATTACTTGGAGAAAGCAATATGAGGTAATTGATATGGAATTAAAAAATGATATGTCATTTTAGATTAAGTGTATTGTGAAGTTGACATTAGTGATATATGAACTTAACATCACTTTAATGATTTAAAATTTTAACTAAATTTTATATGACATTTTTAATAAAAATACATATGCATAATTCTTTCCTATAACCACAAACTGTGAAAAAAGGTTTAAAATAACTAAATTTGAGATGGCATCACGCAGAAATCGGGTAAGGTAGGGAAAATAGCATGCGCCTTTTTAACTTGCACGGGGTATCCTATTCTTTTTTCATAATCAGAAAGAATAAACATTACAGGGCATCAAAATTTGGAAGCTTTAAATGAGTTCAGAGACATGATTCTTTATTTATGCAAGTTTGAATTTTTCATTTCAATGAATAGAAGACAAAAAAATATTCAATTGAAGGTTAGTGTTTGAATATGATAAGAGTGATGGTTTTCGGCGTCCATTGTCCGTTATAAATAAGGTTTCCTATTCATCTTCATTAATTATCTTATTTTATTTAGTAATTTCATATATTTATTTAGTTTATTTCCTTCTTGTATTCAATATGTTTTAGTCATATGTAGAAATTTGGCAAAAAATTTGAGAAAATTTGATTCAAATTCTTATAAGTAAGTAGTTTGATATAAATAAAACCTCCTTTTTATGGGGTTGGTGTTTAAAAATATTTTATTGAGATTGAAATATTTTTTTGATCGAATTAAGTTAGTAGTTGATACAAACAACAGAAATTTCCCTTCTTTCCTTTCTTCTTTTTCCACCCCCACCTCAACCTGCTACCACCTACGTCGCCACTCGGATTGACAGGGGAAGCAAAGTTTTTTTTTTTTTTTTAAAGAAGGTTTTGGCCAGAATCCGGCCAGTAATTTGGTGGTTGGATTCTGGTGAAATGTCGATTTTTAATAGCAATATGTTTGCATATTCGTCAATTTTTCCTCCTTCTTCAATCTCATGCACACACTCATATATAAAACAGAACTTCCCACCAAATTTTGTTTACTATCAAATATTCCATCTAATTTCACCAAAATGCTCCCAAATCCTCTAGAGGACCTTTCATGGTTCGAAGTTCTTTAAATATCACTTGAAAGTTGAATTAAAGTTCACGTAAGGGCTAGGGTTCTAGGTTCTTGAATCATCAACTTTGGACTGAATTGGAGTGAGATTTTAGGGGGTTTCTACTTCATTTGCATCCCTAATCATCAACAAGTTTGACATAACAAATCTTCACTAAACTTTGTCTTTTGATTATTGTCATTTGTGAATATAAAGAAGACAATTAAACATATAAATCAATCAATGATAGGGTATATGCAATACTTTTGATCTTTTGAATAAATGTGCAATACTTTCAAGCTCTCACATTTTAGCATTTCATGAATTCTCAAAAAGGTCATTTTATATTTTGGTTTGGTGTGTTTGCCTCCATTTTGGGATTACTTGTGTACTTCAGGAGACTTGGACGTTGATGCCACATTGTATAAAAAGAACTCACTTTGTTCATGATTATGGGCATATTTTGTGAAGTTAGCTTAACTTTACTTTGGTTATTCATACGTATACTTGTTTCGTGAAGTTAGATAATTTCATGTCCTTGAACATTGTGTTGGTTCCATATGCTTGATCCCTTTCCCTTTTTCCCTTGATTTGCATATTTACTTCTTGATGGTTCCAAACTTTCACTCTTAAGAAGTTGTTCTATTTTGATTTTGTCTTTTGAAGTTGTGCATTAATTGAACTCTCCTTTCTTTGTCAAATAAGGTTGGAAATTCATTACATGGTCATGGATTTAGTTAGCATAAGTTAATGAAGAGAGTATTATCTCTTACTCTTTATTTATTTCCTTGTCTCATATTGAGAACAATGTGAAAATTAAGTGTGGGAGAGGGGAATAATTAGCTTGCTATTTTATGCCATATGATGATATCTTGTTGATTTAAATGCATTAGAAATATTTGAATTGTACTTGAAAAAATTGCCATATGAAAAAATTTCTTGAAATTGGGTTTGCTGGCAGGAAGTTTCATCCAGTTATAGGGGAAAACTCTGTTAAAATTTTGTTTCAAAATCTTTTCCAAAATTTCATTATGGCCTAAAAATTTTTACAATTTTGTTTTAAAAAGGCCAATTTGTTCCAACCTTAAGCATTGTATTTCTTCCATTTGTTGAAACTTTATATGTATTTTGAAAAATTTAGTTCTCATTTGACTTAGAAAATGGTTATTATGCAATTAGGATTTTTGAATTTTAGAAAGTATATCTTGTAAAGTGGAGAGAATTATACCTATAATTTTGCATATTTAATGAGATTCCTCCTCTTTACTTAATTTTACAAGTGATTGATATAGTCAATAAAAGTTATACTCTACCTTTGATTATTCTTACGTATTTGCTAAAAGTGATTGTCTATTTATTGTCTTTTATTTAAAAAAAAAGGAAGAAAGAGAGAAGAAGAGAAAAAAGAAAAAGAGTTTTTATTCTATTCCAATGATTCTTGTATCAAATAACCAGTGGTTGGTATTTATAAATATTGACATTCGCGTAAAAAGATACTTGAATTAATAGTATGCATAGCAACTTGAATAAGTGAAATGTTGAGTAATCGAAAATCTTCACCTAAAAGTGTCGATTTTCACATCAAAATACATTTCCACTATTTGACTAAAAATTAGTATGAATAAATCCCTCTTAGTTGTGAAATTTGAGAAAAAAAGATGATTGTAGGACAAGGAAAGTATAAATTGACTATGTGATTTGCTTATTTGTAGAATTCGTTTAAGGTGAGCGATTAAGTTTAACTTATTGAAATAAGGGTATAAATGTCTTTCCATTATTTGATACTATGAGTATTTAGTGTAAATTGAATGGTTGTATATTTTTTGACGGAGCTTAGTGTTGGGTTAAGGAATAAAATTAAATGCACGTGTTATTTCTAGTCTACTTGGGGTTTTAGTTAGGCTTGTTTGTTTTATACAAGACAATCTGCGTTGTTTTCTTTTGGACCAAAGTAGTGTGGTCCAAATTGTTTTATTTGTAGTTTTCTCGAATTACAAACAGAATCTTGCAATTTGGTCTCTAATCTTTTGAGTAATGTTATTCTGGCCCAAAAATTTTGAATTTCTTTCATTTAGACTTAATTTAATTGTATTTTAGCTCCTAAACTTTATCTTTATTTAGTTTTTACCCTCCAATCTTTTAAATAATTGTATTTTGACCCTAAAAACTTTCTAATTTTTGCAATTTAGTCCCTAATGGCTTTTTATGATTGTTTCTTTTCTTTAATTGCTAATTATTTTACTCTTGAGTGCATTTAACTTGTAATTTTTGGATGTTTTTAAGTTTCTTTATGTGTTATCATGTGATTGGCATTTATAGAATATTTGATTATTTGATCTAATATATAGATATTAAACTATCCATTAATACAAGAGTTGAATGGAATAAATAGCAAAATCATGCAGAATTTAGGAAATTTAAGTATGAATATAATTCTTTTTTTAAACTTAAAGAGTATTTTTTAAACTTAAACATATAATTCTTAAAGAATCAAAGTTTCATAAGAAAAAGATGATGCAAAATCCAGAAATGTTCAAAGAATATCTGAATTATTTGCAAAATCAAGACAAAAAAGATGAGTCAACTGGATCGTCATCAAAATCTATTTTTGATTCTTTCGGTGGTCCATGTGCTCAAAACCCGACAAACTTTTGATAAAGTTGTAGGCCAACTTCAAGATGTCAATTTCAAGATAAGATAAGAATCTCAAGAGGACCAATCAGAAGAAGATAAGGTGTTAGCAAGAAAAGCAAATGAAATTCAAATAAAAGTGCCGGCATGCAAATGCAAATGAAATTCAATGATAGAAGTCTGTATAAATAGAATTCAAGAACAAGAGGAAGGGGCATCGAGTTTTCTAGCCATCTTAGAACTCTCTCTGCAAACTTCTTCTCAGTCTTTAAATTTTCTTTGTACGCACTTTCATTCGACAAAGGTTAATAAAGATTCAAAGTTCGATTTGGTTTCAAGAAGCTTCCGCATCAAAAGAGTTCTCTGATTATCTGTAAGTTTTATATGCTTATTATATTGCCTGGTTCGTTCTTAATTCACTGTCTGTGAATCTGCAAAGGCATCTCCTGTATGCTTTTCACTGGAAATTGGTGTCTTTCCTTTGCTCCACAAATTAATGGATTTTCACACAACCATGTCTTTGACCTAAAGACAGACTTGCATACAAGAAGGAATAAGAAAAGAACATACACAATCTTTCCAAAATAATAAAACTTTTTTGACCCATAAGTAAATGTATCGTCTGTGTCTAGAACAAAAGCAGGGATCTAACGAACACTGATTAAAAAATTTACTGCTTAAACAGGCATACAATAGAAACAATCTCTCTAAAAGTAGAGGAATGATCATGAGCAGCAAAAAATAACTCTGAAAGATCACTTATACTCCAAGTGAGCAGGCAACTTAATATGAGTTGTCGATCCAGAATTTACAAGAACAAAATAGGATGATCAGAGACGCATTTTGTTTAAAGTAGAAAATTCAATAAATTTCACGATGTTGTTAACTTAAATCAAACCATTTTCCTTTGAAAAAAGGATTAACTAAATGTAAAATTAGTGGTACACATTCAGACAAATGTACTCAATACCTATAATTACTATCTGAAACCCCACTATCTACATATTCTGTCTGACGCTTGAAATTCAGTGCTAGAAGTAGAGACATTAGACTTCTTACATATGGGCGTGATAGCTTTGGTTCTTTCATACATCCAGAAGAAAGGTTGTACTAACTCAAAAACTTTTAGCAATATTTTTTCTCAGTCCTACACAGATGGAAAGGATCAAAATATAGTCAAACAATTTTTGGTCAGACATGCATAAGTTAGTTTATACAAATCTAGAATTCTATTAGGTTCAGAGGGCATTATGGTATTCATTACTATTTCCTAAGGCTTTCAAGACATGTACCTGAATATAATGCAGAAGAGCAGAATTTTCATCACTTGGATTAAGACCTTCTGCATTATAGGAGTAATTTAAGCCCCTTACAAGCTTGACAACTCTAGTAGACAAATGCTGAGATGCAAATAAAGCCAGGGATAAAGGCTGGAGACCCTTGTAAAAGACATCTTCAATGTGTTGTATGATCGATTCTGGTTCCTTTGGTTCAATATTTCCTGAAAAAATGTGACAGTTACAAAAGTTCGGTTCATAAGCTAAAGCCAGTTAATAATCTAGAAAAAGCCAATCTATAGTAACTTGCAATATAGCATTCCAAGAAGGTCCTTGATAGCATCTGCAGATAAAATTTAAGAAGGTTGTCAACTTGAAGATGTGGAAGAACTTCAAGTTGCTCAGTCCATGGCAATGCTTGGTCATGTAAAATCAATGAGTAGTAATACATAGCCTGCTGATAAGGTTGTTGGAACTTGAAATTTTGATAATCTTTTGTCACCATCTCCTATCAAAAAGTAAAGGAAAGAAGTTATGGTGAAAACATCTGATAAAAGTGTTTGAAAGATCCAACTAAACATCAGAAGCATTTGCTATTTTGCAGCTATATTATTACCACTTTTTGATTATTCATGTCAGTTCTCCCACTCTTTCTGATGTATGTACATCATTCAGTACTTTATTTCAACATTTTAAACAACTCAACTACCAAATTTCAGCCATTAGGGAGAACATTTAAAACAAGAGAGAAGAGAGCCAATTCCCCAGTAGTTCCACAAGATTACATGCAATTGGCCACATCTACAAGCAATGCTGCAATACTTGATATTTTGCAATGTATAATCTAGCTTATAAAAGTTGGCAACCACTACCTAGAACCAACAAATCAATTAGCCAATGACCATAATTTGAGAAACAAGTCTCTGACATTAAATCAGTGCCATAAAGGTTCTTTTGAATGGATTGCATATTCTGCTA
Organism: Coffea arabica; assembly: GCF_036785885.1. Taxonomy (NCBI): domain Eukaryota; kingdom Viridiplantae; phylum Streptophyta; class Magnoliopsida; order Gentianales; family Rubiaceae; genus Coffea; species Coffea arabica. The sequence goes on along the minus strand of NC_092318.1, from coordinate 15,414,707 downwards.
TTATCAGAATGCATATGTTTGAATTCCTATAACAAGTGCCATTAATTGTTTTGGTATATTTTTTAATCAGCTTAAACTTATTGCATGTGGTTTATCATGTTAAAGTGAGGAAAATATAGTTCTATTCCTGTATCATACTGACATTTGTCATTCCTTTACATTTTTGTTTTGGTGAATTTCTCGAATAAAAGATATAAAAGAGCTTTCTTTACCTTTACAATAATTTTGATCGGGGAAAAATTTACTAGAGGATGATTAGATGACTAGAAGATCAAGGTAACTGATATTGTATTAGCTGTTCACAAGACTTGATAAACAATTGAGAGTTTGAGACTAGTGTGTGTCAACATAGATAAAAGTTATTTGACTAACAAAAGGATAATGGAAATACAAACTATACTTCTCAATGCATAACACATTCCTTTCCCATCATTATCACTTAATAGACAATCAACCGTATCTTTTGTTTTGAAAAAAATATTTTTGTCGCAAATGTTTATGAACCACTTGGTTCCAAATCCAACAAGCATAAAAATTTCATTTTCACCAGTTAACATGATTTTCAAAATGATGATGCATATGATACTATTCTAAATCATCTCCAAAAAGCCAGCAATCTTCATACAGCATAGCCAAATCTCTTTTTAATAACAGTATTGAGAAAATAAACTAAAAAGACTTGAGCTTTTGAAAGACAAAGAGAAGAAATAGGCAGAAGCAGACAATGATAGAAAGTTAAGCTATAATAAGTGGTTGACAGTATATACAGAAAGAAAGTTATTTCTGACCTTAATTACAGAAAATCTGCCAAGTTTTACTTCGAAATTTGCAATTTTTCCAACAACAGTTTCGAGCAAGACCCTTAATTTGTGATTATATCCAACCACTGTCACCTAAGAAGAGGGATACAAATGAATAAGAAGTCAAAGATCATGAGTAATAAAAACATCATATGCAACTCGAATAGGAAAAATTACTATGGAGCAATAACACAAATCTGGAAGTTTGATAGAAATGTGACAAAATGCAATAGCAAAGGTCAAGAAGATACTTTCTAGCTCAGGTAACATGATTAATGCATCCCTTTTATTATCTAATATAATCATTTGCCTGTGCTGACAAGCCTTTCTTCATTGAATAACCAATGAAGCATATAATTCATATGCACCTCAAATGTTTAAATAAACTTCAATCTTAATATCATTAACAATCAATAGAGTAAATCAACGAACACACACAATAAATAAACTACCATACGAGTCATTCAAATTCTGAAATCAATTGAAACTCATATAAGAGAGGGAGGACAAAGTGCAAATTAACTTCTTCAAACCAACAAAGCGATCAAAAACCTTAAAAACAGATAGAGAGGCATAACAAGCACCTGAAAACCATTGTCTGTATTACTGGTTTTCATTCTACTATATTCATATATTAGAATATGAATATATTCTAATGAAGTGCTCAGTTGGAATAAATCTGGAGTAGTAATCTGGAGTAGGATTTATCTGTTTAAATACAAAACAGATATTTGTTAAATATGGTATTAAAATATCTTTGTCCAAGATTTCAATAGTTGAATGGAAAGAAATGGATAAATGATCACTTCAGTCATGAATTATATTTGTTTTAACATGAATTCTTAAATGGGTATTTAAGAATATATATTGTTTAAACACAAGTCCTATAGATAAATATGCCTATCCACAAGATTGGTTGATTGGAATACCATTTGTTTAATTTTGGAGTTATTTATCCTAAAATTAAAATAGAATATGTCTGTGGATTAATCTGGTTAAACTTTAAAATTTGGGTTTTATTGTTGCACATCTGGTAAGATAGAAAAACTGGCATGCAATTACCTATATTATGGAAGCAATAATATTAATAATAAAGTATGGTACCTTTGCAATGTTGATCAATCCGTACAACTGGATCAAGGCTTCACTTGAGGGACTTAGAAAAGAACTAAAAAAATACTTAACTCAAGTTCCCTAATCCATTCATGGCAATTTTCATGAATGAAGCATTGATGAACATTTAAGAAAAAGTTTAGCATGAGAGTGGTGGAATTTAAGAAGTGGGTAGGGGAAAGGGAAATTCAATCTACATGTTTTGTGATATCAAATCTTTTAATTATCTATGCATAGCCTTCTTACCATTTTCACTACATTGATCATATATTTTTTGGTGTTGAAGACTTCTTAGGTTGGAAAGCTTAATATGAGAAATCATGTCTGACAGTAAACTATTTTTGAAAAAATGAACTAAGAAAAAAGTAATAGAAAAACTTTAATAAAAGGTTCAAAAAATTTTAGGAAGTTTATTGTATAATATTGATTGTATAAAATTATAACTATTGATTTATGTGTATAATTAACTCTCAAACAGTAGCAGTTAGATTATATCTGACAACATTGAAGTTATACTTTGGTTCTTTGTTAAATCAAAACTTAAATTAATATATGAGTTTACAAGTGTTGAAAGTTTAATTTGCATGAGTGGCAAGTGATAGTTCTAAGCAAGTAATTACATTTAAATATCTAAAATAGTTTTCAAATTATTCTTTTTATCATATGCTAGTTTAGGAGTACATGCATGTACTTAATACATAACACTTATTTGTGATATTTAATCATATAACTAAAGTTATGATTTAAAGTGTACAATTATCCATGCGCTAATTTCAAAATACTACTCCTTCCGTCCCATAAAATTTGTCATTTTTTGGAGAACGTGCAATTTATGTATAGTGATATTAGTAGGAAAGAAAATTTTTACTTTTATCTTCTATCATTAGTGGCAGGCCATCTTTTATTGATATATTGATAATTGTGGGGAAGATAAAATTCCATTAAAAAATGTAAGTTGACTTTTCTAAGATGGCAATTAATTTACGACAAAAAAAAAGTGACAAAAATGACAAATTTTATGGGACGGAAGGAGCATATAACTATCAATTTTCTATTTCAACAAAACATTTGAAACACTCTTTTAGGATTTCATATAACCTAAATAACTACCAATCATAGTGGAAAGTTTAGAAAAGCAATAGACAAGTAAATTGAATGAAGAAAAATAATTCTTTACATATAAACTACAACAAAGATATAAAAATTTCATAGAACTTTAATACTCTCTCTATCTCATTGTTAATATCATATTTTCATTATTTGACTATTCCAAACTTTGAGTTCCTTCTGAAAATTCAAATCATTTTTAAGATTACTTCTTATCTATGCCCTTCAATAAAAACATGACAAAATCATATTGATTAACAAAAAAAAAATGAAGAGCTAATTATAATACAGTATTTTTGCTAAGTCTTGTGAGGACCTTACTGTACCAATCTAATTGCAAGTACAACATATAAGGATCGAAGACAATCTAAGAGGGGGTGAATTAGGTTGATTAAAAAGCTAATCAAGTTATGGGCACTTTTTGCTCAAAATGAAATTTACCTTCTTTTCTAAGTGACCACACAATGTAGCAATTATTAAGAAAGCACGATTGCTTGGGAGTAGAATAAATAAGCAATTAAAAGGTCACAATATAACAATAAGTAAATAAGAAGGGAAGAATTGCAAACCAATTGACTACCAAACTCCTCTTCAGCTTGTAGATCAATTTATAGAACAAGTTTCTTCAATTTGATGAAGTACAACCAATCTTGTGTACAAACGAAGGTTCACTTCCTCCTTACCCCAAACTCCACTCGGTCAAATAAGGAAGTTTTACTATCCCTCAGGACAACCCTCACAGAGCTACACTATTGAAATATTCACTCACAAATGAAAAGTTTACAATGAACTTCGCATCACCAAGACTACAAATCTTCTTTGGAGAGTGTTTTCTCACTAAAACTACTCTAGATCTTTTGTATTTTCAATGTGCAAAAGTTGTTTGAAGTTTCTGACCATACTCTATTTATAGGAAACCAAAAAAGTGCTTCATTAATACTTCCAATGAATAGAAAGTACCTGAACAGTCAACTAGCCGTTGGGAGTATCGGACGTCCGATGCTTGCGTCTGATACTATCGGACGTCCGATGCTTGCGTCTGATACTATCGGACGTCCGATACTTGCGTCCGACAGCAGACAGAGAGTTTGAGGAATCATCTTATTTCTATCAGACGTCCGGTGCAAGCTCTTTGTGGGTCCAACAGCAAACAAAGCGATTTGAGAAATTATTTTGTTTCTATCGGACGTCCGGTGGAGACTTATTCAGCGTCCGATAGTTTCGTCGACTTTGAAGGATCCTATCAGACGTCCGATGCTTGCGTCCGAAAGAGGTCAGTGAACTAGGTTGAATGTCTTAATTCTTTTGGACGTCCGGTGATGGAGTTTTTCATGCGTCCGAAGTTGCGCAATGAGTATCGGACGTCCAATCCTGTTTTTTTTTGAGCGTCCGATAGTTTCAGCATACTTTGTCCTTTTCAAATGTGCTTAATTTTTGAATCTGATTTGCTTCATAGCTGAAAATATTTCTTGAAAAAATATTAGTATTATCCATTATTTTATAAACATCAAAAGTTAGGGACCAAAGTCAACATTCTCCCCCTTTTTGATGATGACAAAACAATGGATGGAAGAAAGAAAAAGATAAAGCATATGAGCATAAGATCCCTCTCACTCATTGCATCCATTTACAGAATAACTCCCCCTTTCACATAGCATCCATTTCTCCTCCTTTTGTCATCATAGGATGAGAGTAAAATCTAGCAACCATAATCCATAATGTAGTTGCCGTAACAGAGAATCCAAAGTACCAATCAAAAATAGAGAAATGATACCAAAATGCAATTTAACTAGAAACCATCAATGTTAACCAGGATTCATTAATACAGAGTATTTGAAACATCAAAAGAGAAAATACAAAGGATGCATTCAAATATGAAGTGCAAATGACCCTAGAGTGCCTAAAGTGTAATCACAAAATTTCGAAAAGTCACAATATTTGAATTCCGAACAATTAACACTTCTAATATTAACAATATTCAAATCAAGCAGATTTTGAACTTTTACAACTAGGGAAACGAGATCTTTGAAAGTATCACCTTTGTGAGCAAGAAAAAATCATCCAAGTGTATCTAGAATGATCATCAATAATGACTAATCAATATTTCTTACCACCCAAGCTAACAATTTGTGCAGGATCAAACAAATTAAGATGTAAAAGCTCCAATGGTCTCGAGGTAAAAACACGTCATCTCCAAATGTCACTATGCCACGAGACTTTGGTTTGAACTTGAAAAGTTGTGATGGATCACCGATCATGTGACTTGAATATCCACTGTCTACGAACCACTTTGATTCTTTAATGATATTCGCCAGATTCATCTACTCAAGAGTTCAAGAACTAATATATGGTACCCTTTAATTTTTGGGTCCATGAGAGTTAGTATCATGTCTTACTATCCACATGCATTTCATGCCTCTTCTTATATTCTTCCTCACATAACAATCACTTTTTATGTGACCTTTTTGACAACAAAAATTACACATAATCAACGAGTTATATACATGATCAAGTTTAATAAATCTTACTTGTCTTATCTTATAAACAGCAAAATCATTTGTAGCATAATTTATCTTCTTCTCATAAGTGCCAAAATGAGATTTTGTTTCATTTTCTTGAAAGCTTCTTATAAGCTTCTTGTTTTCTTGAAAAAGGCGTGTATTGTTCTGAAGAAAAAAACTAATTTTGTGTTTCAATTCCTAGTTTCTAACATAAGATTTTTTCAAACTATCATGCAATTTTTTAATGAAAGATTCAAGATCATCATCAATTTCATCATCACTATCAGATTGAGAGTTACAAGTTGTTACTTCATCATCTCCAATGGCTATGAAGACCAATTAAGCAGATTCTTCTTCCTCTTCAATTTCACCATCGGAGTTGCACTCATTCAATGTGAATTGGAAGTTGTTGAATCTTGGTTTTCTTTCAGCTTTTCTCTTCTTCATTGACACTCACTCATGTAGTGTCCAAGTTGGCCGCATTCTTAGCATTTATCACCTTACTTTTTGTTGGTCTCATACTTTCATTTGTTTCTTGCATTGTTGAATTGATTAAAATCTAAATAACTAGTCCTCCTCTTCTAAATCTCCTTTTGTTAAGGATCCTCTTGAAACTTCTTGTGATGAGAGCAAGATCACTGTCATCAACTTCCACATCTTCTCCATCCAAGGAGGCCGAATCATCTTCATCTTGAGATACTTTTAGAACAATGCTCCATCTTATCTTTGCATCTTCTTCCTCTTGTACCTTAGTCTTAAGTTTCAACTCATAAGAGGTAGGAGAATTAATAAGTGATTCAATAGGTATAGTATTCAAATCTTTAGTCTCTTCAATAGCAGTCATTTTACTTTTCCAATCTTTGGACAAGTCATTCAGAATTTTTTTATTTTTCTCACCTAGAGAGTATTCCTTTTCTAATACTTCTAAATCCTTAATGAGATCATTGAATCTACAATACATTAGATCAATATTTTCATGAGATTCCATCTTAAATGACTCATATTTAGTAACTAAGATAGATTTCTTTTGTTCTCTAACATTCTCACTACCTTCATGAATTTCTTTCAATTTGTCCCAAATTTCTTTAGTTGACTTGGAACCCTTGACTCTAATAGATTCATTTGACTCTAAAGCACTATATAACGCATTCATGGCTTTTGCATTTAAGGTGAGATGAGCTCTATCAACTGCAGTCAATTCATTTCTAGTTTTTGGTCTCGATTAATGAGTAATATCATCTACTATAGAGGTATCATATGGACCTTCATTAACAATAAACCATAATTTAATATCAATCGATTGTAAGAAGATAATCATTCTTTCTTTCCAACTCACATCATTCGACCCATTAAACATAGGTGGTCTAATCACAGATTGTCCTTCCAAAAATATGGCATTGTTGGTTGTCATCTTTACTGCTAAGCCGCTTGAGCTTAATCTCTAGGAGACCAAGGTCTGATACCAATTGTAAGGATCGAAGACAACCTAAGAGTAGGTGAATTAGGTTGATTAAAAAGCTAATCAAGTTATGGGCACTTGATGTGAAACCCCGATCTAGACAACCAAAACACCATGGCTTAGGCAGCGGAAATTTGACCCAACTAATCCCTAGAAGTCACGAACAATTTTGATATTATCTCAACCCGTAACTACTCGAATTAACGAACCAAATTGGAGGTAGTAGAACGCCACAATCAAGGAGATACTCGATTGATAAGTTCGGGTGAATAACTTGAGAAGATTCTCAAGTATTCAAAGGCAACTCTCTTGCCAAAGAGAAAGTGAAAACTCACTAATTGTATTTAATAGTCAAAAACTGATCTCAAAACAAAAAGGAAGTGAGGCTATTTATAGCCCTTACAAGCATTAACCCTAATCCAAAAGTTGACCAAACTACCCTACATACTTAAGAAAGATTTTGGGCCTTACTTACTAACAAATGGGCCGCAATTAAACTATCTTAATTACCTAGACTTTTTAAAACGAGAAATAACCAAAATCAACGAGGAAAATCAAATAATCCTACTAAACTCAAGCATTCGTGCAATCAACTAGTCTTCACTTGAATCTTCCAATTTCCCATGTGCTTGAATGGGTCTTAGTCTTTATATTCTCATCATTCCCCTCCTCTTAAAAGTAATTTGCCCACAAATTGAAGCACGAATGGTGACAAGACGAGTTACATGCCTTCGATTCAATCTTGTTATGATGGCTACAGATGGCATCCAATGCAAAGCCCATGTACTAAGTTGGAAAATAACCCTCGTCGAACCTTGAATCTCACAAACCATCTTCAATGTATGCTCAATTTTATTGTTTGTGGTCATGAGGTAAGGGTCCTCAAAGTTGTATGAAGTGTATCCCGTGAAATCAAACTCCGGCTCGAACACACTTGCAAGGCACCAAGGCGGATTTGGTGATGTTGGAGCTGCATGTGGACTAAGAGCAAGACGAAAATCATAATGGTCATTGAGGTACTTATTCTTTAAACGAACCCTTGGTACACAACCATCCCTAAAATATGGAGTGTTCCCTTCAAGATGAACTCAAATCAACTCCCCTTTGGTGTGGACTGATTTGAGTTGACATTGTTCCATGAATGGATACCAAGGGGGTTTAACTCTTGGAGTACCAACTCCATGGAGGCTTGCAACGTCTACAATTGATTTTGGAATGGAACACACCAAGATCAGCTCAACTTGTCTTTGCTTGATCTGTATAAAAGAAGAAACACTAAACAAAGCAAAGGTAAGTTTGTTAAGAAAATAATAGGCCTTCACCGGGTTGCTCAAGATCAGCCCACTTTCTCTTCTTTCTTCCTTTTTACCACCCATCTCATTAGATTTTTCCATCTCTTTTTCTAGTTCAACAGCTGACCCTTTTATCTCATTACTTTCAACTTTCTCGGGTTTTACCTCTGCAGGCACAATTCCCTCATCTAGCTTTTTCTCCATTCTATAACGCTCAAGCTCACTTTTCATGCATGCTAGATCAATACAAAGTTGGTCATAAGTAAGTGATACAAGTGCAAGACGACGACTATTAAATAAGAAGGAATACTTATTAGTATGTCCATCAATTTTAACTTCTCGCATCGACATTCATGCTTTGCCCAACAACACATGTGTCACTTGAATTGGGACTACATCACACAACACCTCATCCACATATTTGCCGATTTGAATAGGTACAAGTGTGTGCTTAGTAACCCAAACATCCCCATGAGTGCTCATCAACTTGTACGGTTGAAGATGATCAATGGTTGGAAGATTTAATTTCTCAACCATGATAGCACTTGCAAGATTGACTTCACAACTACCATCAATGGCCAAGCTACAAATTTTATCTTTGACACCGCAACGAGTATAAAACCAACCAAGCAACTGAGATTTGACGAGGTCCAATTGCTCATCTACACCACGTAATGCCACTTCTTTGACTCCCTTAGGATCAGGAAGACAATGTTGTGGGCTAGCTTTTATGCGTCTTATACTCGCCATGACGTATGAGGGAACCTGCAAAAAGTTAGCAACGAAATCGAAGATATTTCCTTTCACGCTCTCTTACGTGTATCCACTCACACTCGTGTATATGGATGTCACTCTAATGGACTTACCAAATACCTTTACCTGTTGGGTTAGGTAGTTGAGAAATGCTGCTCAAATCCAACAACCGTTACCAACCTTTCCACAAGTGTAATCACAAGAATGTAGGAGAAAATGTAGGAAAGTGTTCCTAGAATCTAGGAAGAGAATATAGGAGAGTTTCCTAAAGTGGATGAGAGAATATAGGAAAGGTCCTAAAAATGGATGAGAGAATTTTAGGAGAGTTTCCTAAAAAATGGATGAGAGAATTTAGGAAAGTTTCCAAAAAAATGGATGAGAGAATATAGGAAAGTTTCCAAAAAATGAATGAGAGAGTTTAGGAAAGTTTCCTAAAAAAGTAGGAGAGAGAGTGTCCAAGTGAGTACAAAGAGTTATCCAAGTGCTTTACTTAGTTTCCTAATTGATTTTGGAAACAAGTTAGTTTTTGGAAACCTTTTGAAAATCCTCTTCCTCTTGAACAACTTTTGGTAACCTTCTTGAAACAACTTTTGGTAATCTTCTTGAAACAACCTTTGGTAATCTTCTTGAAACAACTTTTGGTAACTTCCAAATTCTACTCCAAGAAAGATTGCACAAATCAGATTTGGTTCTCTATTCAAAACAATTCGGTTGCCCCTTTCTTTCCTTTCCTTTTTTTTTTCTCTTGCCAACCAATTCCTCTTTTCTTTCTTCTTTTTTTTTTGTCTTTTTTTTTTTGACTACAACTATCAACCACGACACAAAACAAGGAAGTCCACAAATAATAACAACCAAGAACTCCAAGATCTTTCAAGAACGTTCAAGGAAGTTGTCAGGAACTTCAGAAATTTCAAGATTGTGGTCAAGAATTCAAGAAACTCAAGATTATTGTAAGTTCTCTTCAAGATTCACAAAATTCCAACAAGTTTTGCCAAAATTCAGATTTGAAAACCAAGTAAACAAGTTGGATAACACAAACAACAAGGCTGGACAGATTTGTATTCGGATGAATAGTAACTATGAACAGTGTCGGTGAACAGTAACGATGAACAGATTTGTAACGATGAACAATATCGGTGAACAGTGTCGGTGAACAGTAACGATGAACAAACGAACAGATTGGGATACACATATATGACTCGAAATAAACGAAAAAAAAAAAGATATAACCTGGTGGTTGTCGACTAACTCTGGTACCAACTGATGTGAAACCCCGATCTAGACAACCAAAACACCATGGCTTATGCAGCGGAAATTTGACCCAACTAATCCCTAGAAGTCACGAACAATTTTGATATTATCTCAACCCGTAACTACTCGAATTAACGAACCAAATTGGAGGTAGTTGAACGCCACAATCAAGGAGATACTCGATTGATAAGTTCGGGTGAATAACTTGAGAAGATTCTCAAGTATTCAAAGGCAACTCTCTTGCCAAAGAGAAAGTGAAAACTCACTAATTGTATTTAATAGTCAAAAATTGATATCAAAACAAAGAGGAAGTGGGGCTATTTATAGCCCTTACAAGCATTAACCCTAATCCAAAAGTTGACCAAACTACCCTACATACTTAAGAAAGATTTTGAGCCTTACTTACTAACAAATGGGCCGCAATTAAACTATCTTAATTACCTAGACTTTTTAAAACGAGAAATAACCAAAATCAACGAGGAAAATCAAATAATCCTACTAAACTCAAGCATTCGTGCAATCAACTAGTCTTCACTTGAATCTTCCAATTCCCCATGTGCTTGAATGGGCCTTGGTCTTTATATTCTCATCATCTTTTTGCTCAAAATAAAATTTACCCTTTTTTCTAAATGACCACACAATGTAGTAATTAGTAAGAAAGCACGATTGCTTGGGAGTAGAAGAAATAAGCAATTAAAAGATCACAATATAACAATAAGTAAATAAGAATGGGAGAATTGAAAACTAATTAACTACCAAACTCCTCTTGAGCTTGTAGATCAATTTATAGAACAAGTTTCTTCAAGTTGATGAAGTACAACCAATCTTGTATACAAAAGAAGGTTCACTTCCTCCTTACCCCAAGCTCCGCTCGGTCAAGTAAGGAAGTTTTACTATCTCTCAGAACAACTCTCACAGAGCTACACTATTGAAGTATTCACTCACAAATGAAAAGTTTATAATGAACTTCACACCACCAAAACTACAAATCTTCTTTGGAGAGTGTTTTCTCACTAAAACTACTCTAGATCTTTTGTATCTTTAATGTGCAAAAGTTGTTTAAACTTTCTGACCATAATCTATTTATAGGAAACCAAGAAAGTACTTCATTAATACTTCCAATGGATAGAAAGTACCTAAACAGTCAACTAACCGTTGGGAGTATCGGACGTCTGATGCTTGCGTCCGACAGCAGATAGAGAGTTTGAGGAATCATCTTATTTCTATCGGACGTCCGGTGCAAGCTCTTTGTGCGTCCGAGAGCAAACAAAGAGATTTGAGAAATCATCTTGTTTCTATCAGACGTCCGGTGGAGACGTATTCAACGTCCGATGGTTTAGTCAACTTTGAAGGATCCTATCGGATGTCCAAAACTTGCGTCCAAAAGAGGTCAGTGACCTAGGTGGAATGTCTTAATTCTTTCGGACGTCCGGTGATGGAGTTTTTCATGCGTCCGAAGTTGCACAATGAGTATCGGACGTTCGATCCTGTCTTCTCGAGCGTCCGACAACTTCAGCATACTTTGTCCCTTTCAAATGTGCTTAATTTTTGAATCTGATTTGCTTCATAGTTGAAAGTATTTCTTGAAGAGATATTAGTATTATCCATTATTTTGTAAACATCAAAAGTTAGGGACCAAAGTCAACACAACAACTTTCTGATTATTATTTTTCTTTACTTCTCTTTTCAAAACTGCATAAGGTTTGGTATACAATTGAAGTTGTGTTTCTTTTCTTTGTTTCTTTCTTTCATTTTCTCAATGCAATTCTTATAATACTATAATTTAAAAATTGCAATGTAATGTGTAAATCAAGTTATGCATTCACTTACTAGTTCATTTATCTTTTTATATTATTTTTTTGTATTGTTGCGACTTCTTCCTTCCCTCCTATCATCTTTGCATTTGCTTTCCCACTCAACATACTTAGACATGGCAGTGTTTAAAGTATGAATTGCTAGAGTTGCGTTATTTGTATCGGATGTCTAATATCTCTTATATTTTCAACTTTCTACACTTAGGTATTTTAATTTTCTTCTGACTAATATTAATATTTGGCAATATTTACACAATTTTCTTTTTATACTTTCAAAATATGTTGTTGTCTATTTCAATTATATCTAATGCATATCTTAATCACCATGTTCTTATAGTCTTTTATCTGATTAATCAATTATCCTTACTAATTCCATCATTTCATTATCTCATCGTAGGTTTCCACAATGAGGTACCACACCGTTTCCAACTTATTTTATTTTATTTTTAATTTTGGTCCAATCAAAAACATTTTGACATATAATATTTTTCTTTAAATTTTTGCCTTATAGTTATTTGTGATGTTAGCTTTTTCTCTCCTATTTAATCATTATCGGAACCTTCAATTCCCTAAACACCTTCTCAATTTTGAATGCATCCGTTATTGTTCCATCAGAGTAGCAATTATTTAGAAGCAGCAATGTGTGTCCATATGTATGACTAATATGTTTGCCAAAGGACTTGTTACTATAGTTTTAGCATATATTGTTATAGAAGCATTCCACACGTCACTATTACCTTACCAAAAATACTGTAGAGGCTTCCTAAAAATATTTATTTAATTTTTTTGTGCATATCATAATACATAGGTTTCACAGATCTTTTCTTGTACAAGACATGATCGTATTGTATTGATAATATACTACTGAATTGTCACTTTTTAGAGTTTTTTATTTAGAATATTGGGATAGCATGCAAAAGTACAAATTCTTATTAACTACCATGGCTTTTTGCTTCTTAGATTTAGCCAAATTTGACCAAATCTCCATGACTACATAGTAGATATGACTCGAATTAAACCTCATTAAGTATGAGCATGTACATTAAAAAAAATGAAAAAGAGGAACATTCAAATTCTATTGAAACTATCTTAACTTTTGGGTTGGAACACATGGTAATAAAGTTGGTTTAAAAGATTTGCTATATCCAGCTTGAACAACAACATTGTTAGGTTGTGACCTACTTCAAATTTCTATTAATATTTTAGTTGTCTTGAACAACTTCAAAGTAGTGTCTAAACAAGATTGTTGTAAATTGAAATATCATAGAAAAATATACATTTTGTTTGCAATACTCAAAATTGTTATACTTTTAATTGTTAAAACATTCTTTTATTTTTATAGATCTAAAAAGTTCAAGTAGAAGTGAACAAGAACTCCTACTATTAGGCTCGAGCAAAAGACTACTAGAAACAGTTGATAATTATCAACAAATATGTAACATTGATCACATCGCCTTCGCAATGGAATATGATTCAAACAGTGTTGCAAACAGGATCACATGTGAGGTAATTGATATAAAAATAAAGTATAATATGTCATTTTAGATTAAGTGTATTATTATGTCGACATTGGTGATATATGAAGTTAATATCACTTTATAGATTTAGAATTTTAACTAAATTTTTTATGATTTTTTTTAAAAAAAATACACATGCATAAATTCTTTCCTATTACCACAAATAACATGTGAGGACAAGTCAAACAGAAAAAAAATTTAAATGACTGGATGCGAGATGGAACCATGCAGACATCAGGTAAGGTAGGGAAAAGAGCATGCACCTTTTTCACCTTGAGAGGGATTTCCTATTTTTTTTTCTCATAATTAGAAAGAATAAACTTCACAGGGCATCAAATTTTGGAAGTCTTAAATAAGTTCAAAAACATTATTCTTTATTTTATGCAAGTTTGAATTTTTTATTTCAATGAATAGAAAACGAAGAAATTCAATTGAAGGCCAGTGTTTAAATATGTTAAGAGTGATGGTTTTCATTTTACATTGTCCATTATAAATAAAGGTTCCTATTCATTTTCATCAATTATCTTATTTGATTTATTAATTTCATGTATTTCTTTAGTTTATTTGCTTCTTTCATTCATTATGTTTAAGTCATGCCTAGAAATTTGACAGAAAATTCAATAAAATTTGATTTCAATTCGTACAAGTTAGTAATTTGATACAAACCAAGCCTCTTTTTTTTAGGGTTTGGGGTTTAAATTTAATTTTTGAGATTGCAGATGGTTATTTTTGAACTATTATCTTTAGTTATTTTAACTTTAGATTTAGCCAATAATGACAATCTAATTACAACAATGATGGGAGCAACTTTAGTATTTCTATTTTTACTCTACTAGTTTAGTTGATATATAATAAAACATAATCCATCTTAATAAAGTCAGTTTAAAATATTTGCTATATTCAATATGGACAACATCATTGTTAGGTTGTGACCTACTTCAAGTTTCGATTGATATTTCAGTTGTCTTGAACAACTTTAAAGTAGCGTCTACACAATATTATCCTAAATTAGAATATCAAAACAAAAAATATATTTTGATTGCAATAGTCAAAATTGTTATACCTTTGATTATTAAATCATTCTGTTAATTCCATAGATCTAAGATGTTAAAAAATTAGGGTAGAAGTGAACGAGAATTGCTACAACTGGATTCGCACATAAGACTACTAGAAATAGTTGAGAATTATTAAGATATTTGTAACATTGTTAACATTGTTTTTGCTGTGGAATACCATACACACAACAATGCAAACAGGATCATTTGGAAAAAACAATATAAGGTAATTGATAGAAAAATAAAAAAAATCATATGTCATTTTAGATTAAGTATATTGTGAAGTTGAAATTGGTGATATATGAACTTAATATCACCTTTGAGATTTAAAATTTTAACTGAATTTTATAGGACATATGTGTGTGTATAAATTCTTTCATATAACCACAAACAACTTGTGAGAACATACCAAATTGAGAAAAAAGTATTAAAATAATTGGATACGAGATGGCACCATGCAGACATTAGGTAAAGGTAGGAAAAATTGCATGAACCTTTTTTTACCTTGTGTGGAATCTCCTATTCTTTTCTCATAATCGGAAAGAATAGACATCACAAGGAAACTATTCTTTACTCTATGTTTAAAGGATGATCACTTCTATAGAATACAATCCAAATAGTAATGCCATGATTCTTTAAAAAAAGGAATATGAGGAAATTGATATTGAAATAAAAAAGCATATGTCATTTTAGATTAAATGTATTGTGAATTTGACATTGGTGATATATGAACTTAATATCACTTAAGAGATTTAAAATTTTAACTAAATTTCATAACGCATTTTTAAAAAATGCATATGCATATATCCTTTGTTATAACCACAAACAACAACTTGTGAGAGCATGCCAAATTGAGAAAAAAGGTTTAAAATAGCTAAATGCAAGATGGCACCATGTCGATATTAGGCAAAGTAGGGAAAATTGCATGAACCTTTTTTATCTTGTATGAGATATCCTATTCTTTTCTCATAATTAGAAAGAGTAAACATCACTATGCGTCAGAATTTGCAAGTCTTAAATGCATTCAAAGACATGATTCTTTATTTTTTGCAAGTTTGAATTTTACATTTTAGTGAATGGAAGGCGAAGAAACTCAATTGATGGTTAGTGTTTGAATATGTTGAGTGTGATAGTTTTCGTTGTATTGTCCGCTATAAATAAAGTTTCCTATTCATTTTCATCTATCATCTTATTTGTGTTAGTAATTTTATATATTTCTTTAGTTTATTTGCTTCTTGCATTCAGTATGTTTTAGTCATGTCTATAAATTTGGCAGAAAATTTGATTCCAATTCTTTTTTGTTGGTAGTTTCATACAAGGTAAACCTGTTTTTTATGGGGTCAGTGTTTAACTTATTATTTTATGATTGCATATGGTTGTTTTAAAATATTATCTTTAGTTAATTTCGCTTTAGATTTAGCTAATAATGAGAATCTCATTACATCAGCAATGGAAGCAATTGCAGTATTGCTATTTTTATTTTGCTAATTTAGTTGATATACTATGTAACATAACTGAATTTAATAAAGTCGATTTAAAATATTTGCTATATCCAGTATTGACAATATTATTGATCGGTTGTTACCTAATTTCAAATTTCTATTGATATTTTAGTTGTTTTGAACAATTTCAAACTAGTTTCTAAACAAATTATGCTAAATTAAAATATCATAACAAAATATACATCTTCTTTACAATAGTCAAAATTGTTATACTTTTGATTGTTAAAATGTTCTGTTATTTCTATAGATCTAGGAAGTTAAAAAATTGGGATTGAAGTGAACAAGAACTCTAACTATTAGAGTCGAGTAAAAGATTACTGGAAATAGTTTAGAATTATCAAGATATATGTAACATTGTTCACATTGTATTCAATGTGGAATATGATCCAGGAATTAATGCAAACAGGATTATTTGGAGAAAGGAAAATGAAGAAATTGATATAGAAATAAAAAAAATCATATGCCATTTTAGATTAAATGTATTGTGAAACTGACATTGGTGATATATGAAATTAATATCACTTTAGAGATTTAAAATTTTAACTGAATTTCATAGCACATTTTTAAAAAATAAAAATGCATAAATGTGTAACATTCCTCACATTGTTGAGAATTATCAAAATATGTGTAACATTGCTCACATTGTTTTCACTGTGGAATATAATCCAGACAGCAATGCAAACAAGATCACTTGAAGAAAGCAATATGAGGTAATTGATATAGAAATAAAAAATCATATGTCATTTTAGATTTTTTTTATCAGACATCCTTGTCAAATTCATTTAACAAAGTCACTGAACAATACAATGTTATGGCAGTTACAAGAGATCCATGTACATTCACAAAGCCATGTATGTAAATTCACAATGCTATGGTAGCTACGGGAGATCCTTGTATGTAATTTCACAAAGCCCTGAAATCAATCATGAAGTTACGAGTCACAAGGTTATTGGACATCCATCTCAAATCCATGTAACAAAGTCACTGAACAATTCAATGCTATGGCAGCTATGGGAGATTGATACATGTCCTCCTCCTCATCATCATCATCACCACCACCTGGATAATTGCCATCACCGAGAGGAATGAACCCACGCTGTACACACTGGTTTTCATCAGCAAAATATATTTGGACAAAATTGTTGACCCTCCTCAACACATGGAGCTGTTGTTGTTCCCAATTTATCCCAAATCTTGCAGCAAAGGTAGCATTCAAAAGGTCCACCACTAACCTATCCATCCCACATTCTAGCGCCAACATATAGAACCAAACCCCTAGCACGACGAACACAGACATATGCAGCATTTATGTCTATTTCTAAATTAAGAGCAACATAGCTCCTCGAAGATTGGACAAAATTGTGGAGAAGACGCCTCAAAAGCCTCTGTTCTTCAAGAACCACCCCCAGTGGTATCTAAACATTTTCTTCAGCCTTAGCAATATCCTTCAGAGCAATCCTCTCCTTCTCCTCACCCAGCTCATCATCTAGCAGCTGGAAATTCTCATGCTGTTGTAAGAGGAGCATCTGTTTCTCTCTCAAAGAATGGAAAGCAACCCAATACCAGCTTGCCTGCAATTTTAATTCAGGCCATCTAGTCGGCATCCTCTTGATCGTCTGCTAAGGCCTTGGAATACAGGCTAACAAAACTCATGGGTGTCCGCTGAGCCTTTGAATACAAGCTGAGAGAAAGCTGCTGGAGCTAATTCTGAAAAGCGAAGTAGATCTAAAAAATCGAAATGGAGACTAGATCTAGAAAATGGGGATGGTGACTAGGGTTAGGGTTCACCGATTTTATAGTGTTTCTCATTTTTTAAGAGGGATAATCTGGACTCACTGGCTCACATTTCTGTCAAAGGGTTTCATTGGGCTTCTCACTTGGTTTACCAAGGCTTCACAACATAGGCATAACCCTGTTTGGTTGGACTTAAAGCCCAAAACATTACAAACGGTTTCAGTTCAAGATGTTTTTTCTCAGAAAAAAAAAGAACAAAAAAAACCCTTTCCCACGATCTGCAAACCATCATTTGAAAAACCATCTGAATAGGATGGTTTTCGAGTAAAATCGATTTTCTTAAAAAAAATCGTAAGCCATGGACCTAAGGTTCAATGTGCCACTTGGGGCCATGGCCTTGCACCCAGGGCCTTAAAAACTGAAACCAAATTGTAAGCGTAGTCTTAACCCATTGCAGGAAGTGATAATCGATGAGAAGACTCCATCTATGGTAGGGATAGATATCAAGATGAGAAGGATTCTGGGTGGGCTTTCTGACATGAACTTAACTTCACTTTAAAGATTTAAAATTTCATATGACTTTTGTAAAAAAATTAAACATACATAAAATCTTTTCTATAACTACAAACAACTTGTGAGGGCATGCCAAATAGAGAAAAAAAATTTAAAATAACTGAATGTGAGATGACACCATGCAGGCATCAAGTAAGGTAGGAAAAATAGCATGCACTTTTTTAACTTGTGTTAGATATCCTATTCTTTTCTCATAATCAGAAAGAATAGACATCATAAAGAATTAGAATTTGGAAGTCTTAAATAAGTTCAAAAGAACGATTTTTTATTTCATACAAGCAAAGAATGAAATACGAAGAAATTCAATTGAAGGTCAGTGTTTGAATATGATCAGAGTGATGGTTTTAGTTGTCCCTTATAAATAAGGTTTCCAATTTATCTTCATCTATTTTCTTATTTAATTTAGTAATTTCATATTTTTTTAGTTTATTTGACTTTGCATTTAATATGTTTTAGTCATATCTAGAAATTTGGCAGAAAATTTGATTCCATTTCTTATAAGTTAGTAGTTTGATACAAACAAAACCTCTTTTTTATGGCGTCAGAGTTTAAATATATTTTTTTTGAGATTGCATAAGGACTCTTATTTTTTATTACTTTGACTTTAGATTTAGCTCATAATGAGAATCGAATTACAATAGTGATGGGAGCAACTGCAGCATTTCTATTTTTACTCTATTAGTTTAGTTGATATACAACATAATATAATTCAATTTAATAAAGTTGGTTTAAAAGATTTGCTATATCCAGTATGGATAATATCAAGTTTCGGTTGATATTTTAGTTGTATTGAAGAATTTCAAAATAGTGACTAAACAAGATTATTCTAAATTAAAATATTGTAACAAAATTTTAAATTTTATTTGCAATAGTCAAAATTGTTATACTTTTGAATGCTATAACTTTCTGTTATATCTATTGATCTAGGAAATTAAAACGTTGGGATAAAAGTGAACAACAACTCATACTATTGGATTTGAGAGAAAGACTATTAGAAATAGTTGAGAATTATCAAGATATGTGTAACATTGTTCACAGCGTTTTCGCTATGGAATACGATCCAGATAGAAATGCAAGCAAGATTACTTGGAGAAAGTAATATGAGGTGACTAATATAGAAATAAAAAATCATATGTTATTTTAAATTAAGTGTATTGTAAAATTGACATTGGTGATATATGAACTTAACATCACTTTAAAGATTTAAAATTTTAACTGAATTTTATAGGATTTTTTTAAAAAAAAAATACATAAACATAAAATCTTTCCTATAACTGCCAACAACAACTTAAGAGGGCATGCCAAATTGAGATAAAATGTTTAAAATAGCCAAATGCGAGATAACACCATGCATACGTCAAGTAACGTGTGCAAAATAACATGCATATCTTTTATATTGCATGGGGTATCCTACTCTTTTTTTATAATCAGAAAGAATAGATATCACAAGCCATCAGAATTTGAAAGTCTTAAATGAGTTCAAAGATTCTTTATTTTATGCAAGTTTGAATTTTTCATTTCAATTAATAA
Source organism: Coffea arabica (assembly GCF_036785885.1). Lineage (NCBI taxonomy): Eukaryota > Viridiplantae > Streptophyta > Magnoliopsida > Gentianales > Rubiaceae > Coffea > Coffea arabica. Next base: position 15,394,706 of record NC_092318.1, on the reverse strand, counting down.
AAGATGAAAAAATATCATTGAAAGCCAATGTTTGAATATGTTAAGTGTGATAGTTTTTATTATCCGTTATCCATTATAAATAGGGTTGCCTTTTTATTTTCATCTATTATCTTATTTGATTTAGTAATTTTACACATTTCTTTAGTTCTTTTGCTTCTTGCATTCATTATATTTTAGTCATGTCCATAAATTTGGCCGAAAATTTGAGAAAATTTGATTGCAATTCTTATAAACTATTAATTTAATACAAACCAAACTTTTTTTATGGGGTCGGTGTTTGAATTTAATTTTTTGAAATTGCATATAGTTGTTTTTGAACTATTATTTTAATTACATTGACTTTAAATTTAGCTAATAAAGAGAATCTTATTGCATCAGTGATGGGAGCAACTGCAATATTTCTATTTTTACTCAATCAGTTTAGATGATATACAATATAACATAATTTATCTTAATAAATATGGTTTAAAAGATTTGCTATATCAAGTATGGATAACATTATTGTTAGGTTGTGACCTATTTCAAATTTTTATTGATATTTTAGTCGTCTGGAATAAGTTCAAAGTAGTGCCTGAAGAAGATTATCCTAAATTAAAATATCATAACAAAACATACATTTTGTTTGCAATAGTCAAAATTGTTATACTTTTGATTGCCAAAAGTTTTATTATTTCTATAGATGTGGGAAGTTAAAAAGTTGGGGTAGAAGTGAACAAGAATTTCTACTATTGGATTTGAGGAAAAGACAACTAGAAACAATTGAGAATTATCAAGAAACGCTAATGTTGTTGACAGTATCTTTGCTATGGAATACCATCCAAACAGCAATGCAAACAGGATCACTTCGAGAAATCAATATGACGTAATTGATGTAGAAATAAAAAATGATCGTCATTTTAGATTAAGTGCGTAGTGAAGTTGACATTGGCGATATATGAACTTAATATCACTTTAGATATTTAAAATTTTAATTGAATTTTATAGGATTTTTTTAACCACAAACAACAACTTGTGAGGGCATACTAAATTGATAAAAAAATTTTAAAATAATTGAATGCGAGATGCCACCATGCAAACATCAGGTAAGTTAGAGAAAATAGCATGCACCTTTTTTGTCTTGTGTGAGATATCCTATTCTTTTCTCATAATAAAAAAGAATATACTTCACAAGGCATTAGAATTCAGAAGTCTTCAATGAGTTCAAAGACACGATTGTTTATTTCATGAAAGTTTGAATTTTTCATTTCAATGAATAGAAGACGAAAAATTCAATTGAAGGCCAGTGTTTGAATGTGCTTGGAGTGATGGTTTTTATTTGCCTCTTTAGTTCATTGGCTTCTTGCATTCATCAGATTTTAGTCATGCCTAGAAATTTGGCAGAAAATTTGAAAAAATTTAATTCCAAATCTTATAAGTTAATAGTTTGATACAAATCAAACCTCTTTTTTATGGGGTTGATGTTTAAATTAATTTTTTTGGGATTGCATGTCGTTATTTTTGAACTATTATCTTTAGTTATTTTAACTTTAGATTTAGCTGATAATGATAATCTAATTACATCAGTGATGGGAGCAACTACAGTATATCTATTTTTACTCTACTAGTTTAGTTGATATACAATATAGCTTAATCCATCTTAATAATGTGGGTTTAAAAGATTTGCCATATACAGTATTAATATCATCATTGTTAGGTTGTGGCCTATTTCAAGCTTCTATTGCACCATACAGACATCAAGTATGTAGGGAAAATGGCAAGCACCTTTTTTACTTTATGTGGGATCTCCTATTCTTTTCAAATAATCGGAAAGAATAGACCTTACAATGTATCAGAATTTGGAAATCTCAAATGAGTTCAAAGACACGACTCTTTATTTTATGAAAGTTTGTATTTTTATTTCAATGAATGAAAGACCGAGAAATTCAATTGAAGGCCAGTGCTTGAATATGTAAAGAGTGATGGTTTTCATTGTACATTGTCTGTTATAAATAAGCTTTCCAATTCATTTTCATCGACTATCTTATTTGATTTAGTAATTTCATATATTTCTTTAGTTTATTTGCTTTTTACATTCTTTACATATTAGTCATGTCTATAAATTTGACAGAAAATTTGAGACAATTTAATTTCAATTCTTATACGTTAGTTGTTTGATGCACACCATACCTCTTTTTTAATGAAGTCAATATTTAAATTTAATTTTTTGAGATTACATGTAGTTGTTTCTGAACTATTATCTTTAGTTACTTTAACTTTATATTTAGCGAATATTGAGAATCTAATTACAACAACGATGGGAGCAACTGCGGTATTTCAATTTTTACTCTACTAGTTTAGTTGATACACTATAAAATACAATCCATCTAAATAAAGTCGATTTAAAAGATTTGTTATATCCATTATGGACAACATCATTGTTAGGTTGCGACTTATTTCAGATTTCTACTAATATTTTAGTTGTTTTAAACAACTTCAAAGTATTGTCTAAATAAGATTATCCTAAATTAAAATATCTTAACAAAATATGCATTTTATTTGCAATAGTCAAAATTGTTATACTTTTAATTGCAAAAGCGTTCTGTTGTTTCTATAGATCTAAAAAGTTAAAAAGTTGGGATAAAAGTGAACAACAACTCCCACTATTGGATTTGAGCAAAAGATTACTAGAAATAGTTTAGAATTATTAAGACATGCGTAACATTGTTCACACTATTTTCGCTATAAAATACGATCCAAATAGCTATGCAAATAAGATTACTTGGAGAAAGCAATATGAGGTAATTGATATGGAATTAAAAAATGATATGTCATTTTAGATTAAGTGTATTGTGAAGTTGACATTAGTGATATATGAACTTAACATCACTTTAATGATTTAAAATTTTAACTAAATTTTATATGACATTTTTAATAAAAATACATATGCATAATTCTTTCCTATAACCACAAACTGTGAAAAAGGGTTTAAAATAACTAAATTTGAGATGGCATCACGCAGAAATCGGGTAAGGTAGGGAAAATAGCATGCGCCTTTTTAACTTGCACGGGGTATCCTATTCTTTTTTCATAATCAGAAAGAATAAACATTACAGGGCATCAAAATTTGGAAGCTTTAAATGAGTTCAGAGACATGATTCTTTATTTATGCAAGTTTGAATTTTTCATTTCAATGAATAGAAGACAAAAAAATATTCAATTGAAGGTTAGTGTTTGAATATGATAAGAGTGATGGTTTTCGGCGTCCATTGTCCGTTATAAATAAGGTTTCCTATTCATCTTCATTAATTATCTTATTTTATTTAGTAATTTCATATATTTATTTAGTTTATTTCCTTCTTGTATTCAATATGTTTTAGTCATATGTAGAAATTTGGCAAAAAATTTGAGAAAATTTGATTCAAATTCTTATAAGTAAGTAGTTTGATATAAATAAAACCTCCTTTTTATGGGGTTGGTGTTTAAAAATATTTTATTGAGATTGAAATATTTTTTTGATCGAATTAAGTTAGTAGTTTGATACAAACAACAGAAATTTCCCTTCTTTCCTTTCTTCTTTTTCCACCCCCACCTCAACCTGCTACCACCTACGTCGCCACTCGGATTGACAGGGGAAGCAAAGTTTTTTTTTTTTTTTTAAAGAAGGTTTTGGCCAGAATCCGGCCAGTAATTTGGTGGCTGGATTCTGGTGAAATGTCGATTTTTAATAGCAATATGTTTGCATATTCGTCAATTTTTCCTCCTTCTTCAATCTCATGCACACACTCATATCTAAAACAGAACTTCCCACCAAATTTTGTTTACTATCAAATATTCCATCTAATTTCACCAAAATGCTCCCAAATCCTCTAGAGGACCTTTCATGGTTCGAAGTTCTTTAAATATCACTTGAAAGTTGAATTAAAGTTCACGTAAGGGCTAGGGTTCTAGGTTCTTGAATCATCAACTTTGGACTGAATTGGAGTGAGATTTTAGGGGGTTTCTACTTCATTTGCATCCCTAATCATCAACAAGTTTGACATAACAAATCTTCACTAAACTTTGTCTTTTGATTATTGTCATTTGTGAATATAAAGAAGACAATTAAACATATAAATCAATCAGTGATAGGGTATATGCAATACTTTTGATCTTTTGAATAAAGGTGCAATACTTTCAGGCTCTCACATTTTAGCATTTCATGAATTCTCAAAAAGGTCATTTTATATTTTGGTTTGGTGTGTTTGCCTCCATTTTGGGATTACTTGTGTACTTCAGGAGACTTGGACGTTGATGCCACATTGTATAAAAAGAACTCACTTTGTTCATGATTATGGGCATATTTTGTGAAGTTAGCTTAACTTTACTTTGGTTATTCATACGTATACTTGTTTCGTGAAGTTAGATAATTTCATGTCCTTGAACATTGTGTTGGTTCCATATGCTTGATCCCTTTCCCTTTTTCCCTTGATTCGCATATTTACTTCTTGATGGTTCCAAACTTTCACTCTTAAGAAGTTGTTCTATTTTGATTTTGTCTTTTGAAGTTGTGCATTAATTGAACTCTCCTTTCTTTGTCAAATAAGGTTGGAAATTCATTACATGGTCATGGATTTAGTTAGCATAAGTTAATGAAGAGAGTATTATCTCTTACACTTTATTTATTTCCTTGTCTCACATTGAGAACAATGTGAAAATTAAGTGTGGGAGAGGGGAATAATTAGCTTGCTATTTTATGCCATATGATGATATCTTGTTGATTTAAATGCATTAGAAATATTTGAATTGTACTTGAAAAAATTGCCATATGAAAAAATTTCTTGAAATTGGGTTTGCTGGCAGGAACTTTCATCCAGTTATAGGGGAAAACTCTGTTAAAATTTTGTTTCAAAATCTTTTCCAAAATTTCATTATGGCCTAAAAATTTTTACAATTTTGTTTTAAAAAGGCCAATTTGTTCCAACCTTAAGCATTGTATTTCTTCCATTTGTTGAAACTTTATATGTATTTTGAAAAATTTAGTTCTCATTTGACTTAGAAAATGGTTATTATGCAATTAGGATTTTTGAATTTTAGAAAGTATATCTTGTAAAGTGGAGAGAATTATACCTATAATTTTGCATATTTAATGAGATTCCTCCTCTTTACTTAATTTTACAAGTGATTGATATAGTCAATAAAAGTTATACTCTACCTTTGATTATTCTTACGTATTTGCTAAAAGTGATTGTCTATTTATTGTCTTTTATTTAAAAAAAAGGAAGAAAGAGAGAAGAAGAGAAAAAAGAAAAAGAGTTTTTATTCTATTCCAATGATTCTTGTATCAAATAACCGGTGGTTGGTATTTATAAATATTGACATTCGCGTAAAAAGATACTTGAATTAATAGTATGCATAACAACTTGAATAAGTGAAATGTTGAGTAATCGGAAATCTTCACCTAAAAGTGTCGATTTTCACATCAAAATACATTTCCACTATTTGACTAAAAATTAGTATGAATAAATCCCTCTTAGTTGTGAAATTTGAGAAAAAAGATGATTGTAGGACAAGGAAAGTATAAATTGACTATGTGATTTGCTTATTTGTAGAATTCGTTTAAGGTGAGCGATTAAGTTTAACTTATTGAAATAAGGGTATAAATGTCTTTCCATTATTTGATACTATGAGTATTTAGTGTAAATTGAATGGTTGTATATTTTTTGACGGAGCTTAGTGTTGGGTTAAGGAATAAAATTAAATGCACGTGTTATTTCTAGTCTACTTGGGGTTTTAGTTAGGCTTGTTTGTTTTATACAAGACAATCTGCGTTGTTTTCTTTTGGGCCAAAGTAGTGTGGTCCAAATTGTTTTATTTGTAATTTTCTCGAATTACAAACAGAATCTTGCAATTTGGTCTCTAATCTTTTGAGTAATGTTATTCTGGCCCAAAAATTTTGAATTTCTTTCATTTAGACTTAATTTAATTGTATTTTAGCTCCTAAACTTTATCTTTATTTAGTTTTTACCCTCCAATCTTTTAAATAATTGTATTTTGACCCTAAAAACTTTCTAATTTTTGCAATTTAGTCCCTAATGGCTTTTTATGATTGTTTCTTTTCTTTAATTGCTAATTATTTTACTCTTGAGTGCATTTAACTTGTAATTTTTGGATGTTTTTAAGTTTCTTTATGTGTTTGACATGATAATGAGAATTTAGTAAATTTTATGTTCTCTTTTTTAAATATTTTCAATTCAATTAGTGTTGTGATCATTTTGTTGATTTTGAGCATGAATAGAGTAATCTTCCCTTATTATAGTTCATTTCTTCAAAAATGAGATACCCCTATTATCCTTTAAATTTCGATTACATGCGCTACGTGCTCTTATGTGTTTATATGTCTTATGTATTTTTTTATTTATTTACTTTAAATTGATATTTATTTTCGTGTTTATTTAACAACTATTTGGAGGGTATTTGAATACCCAAGATGCAATAGATAGGTTATATTTTTCTTTCGCACAAAAATTGTAATTAGATAGATAACTGTAATAAATAAGTTAGATAGGTTTTATTCTCTTATATTTTTCCATTTTAGATTGTTATAAGGTCCCTAATTGTAATAAATAGGTTTTTGTGTTTGTATGGCATATGTGCTTATGTGTTTTATTTGTTTTCTTAAGTATTTTGCATCTAGATTATTATGCCTATATGCTCTACGTGTTTCTATATGTTTATTTATTTTAATTTATGCTTTAAATGTTTTACTACAAATGATGAATGCACAATGTCACCGCACTAGTCTTTTTTATCGCTTCCTCGCTAGTCCAATACTAGTGAAAATCTATAAAAATGGGCTAATTTAATGTTAGACCTGTAGGCCCTGTCCACGCGTTTGATTCATCTTTTGTGTGTCATTCATTGTATTTTGACGTACTTTTCCTATTTTAGACAATTTTTCCCATTTGTATGATATTTTCCCTTACATTATTCCTTTATCCCCCATATGCGTCAGCCATATAATTTAGACTTGCATTTCGTTAAGAGAATTAGAAAATAAGTTAGTTCATTTACTTGTTTAGGTTAGAAGAATCACCCTTTGAATATCAGAAATGGACGAGTAAGGATTTTGTAACCTTAGCACAGTATTGCTACTCTATAAAAAGGAAAATTGTGTCACAAGTTTCGTTTCTCGTATCGATTATATTGCATTCTCTTTTCTTTGACCATTTATACCTATATATATATAAATATATAATTTAATTTTCTTTTTTCTTCAAGCCTCATCTTTGTATAGTTGTGACCCCTTCTAGGGATTGTCTTGGGTTTTGCAATTAATGCGGTTGGTACCAATTAGATCTTGAATATACATTTTGTCCCTTCAATGTCTCTTTTAAGTTTAAATTTGCATTTATATAGGAAACATTCAAATTTGATAATTTGAAGGGTTAAATTAGGAAAAATGTGACTAAACCTTACAACTAGTTTTTGCTAGGTTGAAAGGGTGGTTTAGGTTCAAACTGATCAATTTTTTGCCTTACTTTTTTTCAACTGTGACTTTCGAGCATTTTTTTCTTGTTTTTTAAAGACTTGAAGTCGTCTAAAAAACGTTTCATTATATTATATTATATTATTATTTATTTTCAAAATATTTTTTGGGTCATTTGGTACACCTAAACTCAACACTAAGTGGCGACCCCCATTTTTTAAAAAAACTTTTTTCAGACTAAGGGCCTGTTTGGAACCTAAGTTTTTTTGGAGTTTGTCTAAAATTTTACTGTAGTGCACTGTAAAAGTTTTTTAAAAAATTTTGTAGAAGTTTTTGTAAGATGAAAAATTTTGTAGAAGTTTTTGTAGGGTGAAAAACTATTTTTTTCCTTTTCTTTTTTTTCTTTCTCTTTCTCTTTCTTTTTCTCTTTCTTTTTCTTTTTCTTTTTCTTTCTTCTTCTTCTTCTTCTTCCTTCCCCCTCCCCCTTCCCCGTTACCTCCGCCACCCCCAACAGCAATTCCATCAATGCCACCACCCGCCACCCCTCTCCTCCCCTCTGTCCCGCCACCCCCCTTTGCGCCTTCGCCCTCCGCCCCGCCACCCTCTCTGCCCCTTCCCCCTCTGCCCCGTCACCCCTTCCCCCACCCTTGCAAAAGCTCCCCCACCACCCCTCCCTCTCCCTCTCTCGCCATCCTCTTTGCCCGCCACCCCTGCAAAAGCTTCCCCGCCTCCCCTCCCTCTCCTTCTCCCGCCATCTGAGTTTTGCACATGAGTTTTGCAGCAATAGAAATGATTTTTTTTCCAATGTTCCATCTCCCTCTCCTCTCCTTATCTTGCCGATAGAATAAGCAGCAACAGTCGAGTGTAATTTTTTTTTTTTTTTTTTGCAATTTTCCTTCTCCCCAAGCTGCGGGAGGGGAAAGGCAGAGGGAAAGAGGGGAGGGGGGAGGGAGAAAGAAAAAAAAAAAAAGAGATTTTGGAAACCAACATATCGGTCAAAGGGGGAGGGGGGGAGAGAAAAAAAAAAAAAGAAAGAAGGCCGGAATAGTTACCGGCATCGGAAGTGGTGGTGGAGGTGGTGGCCGGTTGGGTGGGGGAGGAAAAAGAAGAAAAGTTGAAGGCAAAGTTTTTTGTGTATTATTTTGAAGTGTGTAAGTAAAAAACTTTGATAAGTTTTTTGCAGTTCCTGTAGCAAAAGTTGTTAAAAAACTAGTAACTAAAAAACTTGGTCAAAAACTTCACTTCCAAACAAGCCCTAAATGTTTGGTCTAAACTGTCGCATTCTCTTTAGTCCCATTTTAAAGCCGTTTCTTTATTTTTCAAAATAAAAACACATTTTTTATTGTGAAAAATGGGCGACAATACTAATAGTAAAAAAATTTTGTGATTGAAAAAAAAAGATAGATTGTTCATGATACTTTCTTCTGACTTCCTTCAAAAAAAAAAAAAAAAAAAAAAAAAACTTTCTTCTGATGTCATTACGCGACTCTTCCAAGTCGCATACAGAAGCCGCGCCCCTTTTTAGCGCTTTCTCTCGTAATTCTCAGCATTTGTCCTGCAAACTCTTCAAGCACTTTGCTTAAACCCTGCACCCTCTCACTCTCCAAACTCTCAAACCCTGCACTCCTCGTGGGTCATCTCCCTGGTAAAATCTTAGACTTTTAACATTTACTTAATCACAATTTTTTCATGCGTCCAACTTGCCTTGTTGATTTTTTATTTTCGTTTTATTTCTTTCATATTTGTGTTGTTGGGATTTTGGTATGTATATGATTTGAGATTCTGGTGCTTGTATTGTTACGTTCTGATTATCTGTACTTTCTGCTTGCTTTTGTAAGAGTTGCAAAAGTGGGGTTTTTTTTTGGTCTCTCTTAGTTATAGTGAGCATGGATTTTAGAACTAGGGAAAAGAATTGTGAAGAAACTAAAAATTAATGGTAATAACGGGAAGGAAATTGAGATGTACACTCTTTGTTTTGTTGGAATTTACCAGCTTCAGAAAATACCTCCTATGGATGGAAATGGAAACAAGAAAAAGAAAAGAACGATTTACCTCTTTTTTTATTACCTGTTAAACTTTTTTCTATTTATATAATGATGGTACACCTCATTTTGTTCACTAGAAAATGCGGAGAGTCGTTGTTGAGGTTATTCCTTGATTAATAATTTCAGCATAGTATACAGAGTGCAATGTGTTTTTCCGTCTCCCGGTTCTCCCTTCCGACTCTCTTGCTTAGTAAACTCTGAGATTCTGAGTTAAAAATACTTCTGAAGTTTCCATGATATGTACATGATTGAAGTAAAAATTGCGTATGAGAAGTATCCATTTGTAAATGGTCAATTGGGATTCCTGTGAGATGGTTCTTTCCAAATACAAGCCTGTAAGTTATGCTAATTTGACATACAAGAGTTCCATGAGTTCTTTGTTCTTTCTCTGTGGTGCTTAGTATTTCCAAAAACAGGTTCACTCACTCGTGTTTCTTCTATTTTTGGCATGACTTTTGAAAGATTGGTGGAGTTGTTAATTCTTCAGGGTAGCTCTTGTTCTCTTGGCCAGCATTCTTGAATATCTTACTCAGATGGAAATTTTGCTTCATTCCTGATATGCTTTTCTTAGTTCGTAACTGAATTACAAAGTTTGATTAAGTTATACTGGTTCTGTAGTTTTGAGTTAGTACACCTCCTTTTTAGCTGTAGGGGTTTGCGAAATAGGGCCTTGATGTTGTTTTAGATGAAAATAATGGTGGAAATTCACAAGTGATTAAACATTTAAGAAGTTTTCTTTAGTGACTATAGGGACGTCTTCTAGGTTTCTGCTTCATTTACGTTAAATTTAGGGTTAAATACCAAAAACCCCCTTGTGGTTTGACTAATGTTCACTTTACCTCCCTATGGTTTGGGAACCTACAATTTGACTCCCCGTCGTTTCAACTAAAGTAAAAGTCTGACGAAAAACATCTAAATTAACGTTTGAAAGGAAAATGTCAAAATTGCCCCTCTATAAGTCAAGCCCTTGGAAGAATGTTTCGTGCATTTGAGAATGGGTAAAATACCAAAAACCCCCCTGTGGTTTGCCAAATGTACACTTTACCTCCCTATGGTTTGGAAACCTACAATTTAACTCCCTGTCGTTTCAACTAAAGTGAAAGTCTAACAGAAATACCGTTTAGATGTTTTCTGTTAGACTTTCACTTTAGTTGAAACGACAGGGAGTTAAATTGTAGGTTTCCAAACCAGAGGGAGGTAAAGTGAACATTAGTCAAACCACAGGGGGGTTTTTGGTATTTAACCCATAAATTTACTTTTCGGGACAGCTTTGTCTGCTATGATCTTACATCTCTTTCTTCTAGTTCTGAAATTATAGTTTCTCTAGATTACATCTTTTAATAAATTTTGACCTTTAAATGATGAAAGCTGCACAATACTGTTTGGTGATGTTAATGATTGTGTTTTTATATTTCTTATCTTTTGTTACTAGAAGGCACGTCTTGTTTGCACTCTCAAATTCAAATGTTCCATTTGCTGCACTCCTTCAACTTAATGTCCACTAAATAATTCTTTTTTTTTTTTTCTGAACTATTAAGTTATCAAATGTCTATGCATATCGTGCTTCCTTTCCTTCCAGCTTTGTGTTTTGGTCAGTTTTGGTCTTCCATTAATTAGCACATCTGATACAAGTGTTTTCCTTCTCTCTGCTTGCTTGTCATGATCTTAATCTAAGTTGATATTTCTCTGTATCAAACAAAGAATGATTGCCCAAAGATGTCTGCCTGTCGAATATCAAAACACTTTTGAGGTGTGCATTGCACTAGCACACTGATTATTAGATTGCATAAACGATAATGACTATATTATGATTTATTCTTCATTTTTTTCTTCTTTATAGTAAATTGCCATAGGTATCATAGTTGTTAAATTTCTGGACACAAGGGCTTGACGTGTGAAGGATGGATGCGCTTTTGTAGTTTAAAGCTTAGTGTAAGTGCATTTGCTTTATCATTTCAAGTTCTTTGTACTCCCACTGCTTGTTGAATGATGTTCTGGAAAAGTGCAAAAGATAACAAAGTACAGGCTTACAGCAAGCTAGGTGTAGTAAATACTTTTTTTTTACTCTAGTTTAGTATGATAATAATTTTTTGGAGATATAGAATTTAATCTATTTACTTAGCTTCTTAAACATTTTGAGTTTTTGGCGATGGTGGGAGAAATGGTAATACACTAACAAAATTTCTTTTTCTTAGACCCTGCAATGCAGAATGGAAAGACAAGAATAGGATTGTTTGGGGACTTCAAGAAATTCAGAATTTAGCTAGATATGCTTTAGATATATATCAAGGAACTTCTTGTAGTATTTTGTTAGATTAGAGCGTTGAAGTGCAAAATAGAGAAATGAAGTCTTTTGAATGTCAGAAAGTAGGTTTTTGTAAATTCAAGCTTTTAAGTGTTAAAAGCCAATTTGGCAGCTGCCTCTTAAGCCTGTCAAATTTGACTTGGCTTGTTACTTGATTTTGCGGTGGTGTTGTGCTTTCTTTTGTTTCTGCATAGGACCTTCCTTCAGTGGTCAATCCCAACGAAATATAGGTAGACTTCTTTGAATTAATACTTCTCCTTAGTATCTTACTTTTCCATTTTTCTTCCTCCTAAAGTTTCTGACTCTGCTCTCTCCATATTTTGAAGTTTGGACAACTAAAGTTTTAAATGAATCTTAACTAGACGCATTTCTTGGTGCTGCATCATTCTGGTATGAGTGCTAAGGAATTCTTCCTCTTCTCTGATCTTTCTTCCCTCGTCTATCACCAAGATTACTAAGGCAGATTTTTCTTGTTGATTTTGAAAGGAGACAAAGAAAACAAGCTAAACTTCAATGCAATAAAAAACAATGCTGCCCCAAATTCTGGCCTGGAGATTATAAAATTGATAGTCCTTTCTTCTAAACACTATAATTGATCCTTTTTTGATCAACAAAAAGGTATAAAAGCCTGTTACAGAATTTTCTTGTTGATCTTCAAAGGAAATATAGAAAACAAGGTAAACTTAAATGGAATAATGAACCTTGCTGCCCCAAATTTTGGCCTGGAGTTTATAAAATTGATAATCCTGTCATGATAAACTATAATTGATCCTTTTTTTATCAACAAAAAGGGTCTAAATGGCTGGTGACAGAGGAAATTAGATTCAGCAATCAATGGTTAGTTGGTATGCAATCAACAATTGGAGAGCTCAGTTGTTGTTTCTATCCTAAAGGTGCAAAGAGCATTGAACTATATGCTGATGTTAAGGAAGTAAATATTGCTGCTTTAAATGAGGAACCAGGATACGAAAATGTCAAATGTCATAAGCAGTGATTTTTGCAATAAAAAATGAGTGGAGACATTGGAAAAGTTGAAAAGATTTGTTTCCTATTTTAAAGATGCTATGTTGTTTCCCTTGACATCTCAAAAATTGATTTTATTTTTTAAGAAGAATGGCTTAGAAAAGGAGATTGGCCTTGTTTGCCCTTTCTTTTAAAGGATAGGGTTACCATATAAACTCTTGGGCTTAAAGCATCCAGAGGTTGAACTTCAGTTGGCAAGCTTCCTGAGCATTTCAAAGCTCAAGAGCAAGTTCTTGAGTGCTGGTGAGAATGATGCAGAACGAAAAGAGAAATGAATGTTTGGATAAATCCTGAAATTGACATATCTCTGGAGCTTCTCTTAATGACATTAAACTGATGCAGCATCAGGAAAGCCATGGTTGATAACATCTTTTTCAAAACTTACTGGTTAAAAAATTGTAAGAATCTGAAAGGAAGTTTGAGAATTTTAAATAAGAAAGGAAGCAGTAGGAGTTTATGAGGAAGCAAGAGAGCTAGACATTCTAGGAATTTCTCTTTACGATTAAGCACCGAAGGTAGAACTGCTTTAAATACACTAAGAGACCAGAACATCACTGACTCAACTCGACATAATTGCGTATTAATCCTTCTTCTCTGAACCTATCATGACTGATACAAACTTATTGGACAACTAAGAAAGGATCTGTAAGAATTAACCAAACTGGATAGCTAAAGAACCTAACAACTAAGAAAGCTAAAGACTCGTGTGTGTAAGATGTAAAATTGAATGTGACTACCTTAAGATGTAGCCATCAAATTTGACTATAACACTTAAAACTTAGACTGTTACAAGAACTTCATTTTTGAGTGTCTTCTGAGATTAAGCTCTAATACAACAGAATACTAGCAAGAAAAATGAGGAACTCCTGTTATGTGTCATTTCTTTTTATTTCTCCAGTCATTTTCTAGTGTTGGCTTTGGGCATCATTCGAAGAAGGGAACTTTGGTGTTTTGTAGAAAATAAATGGTTAGAAGTGATCTAGCCTTTCAGAAGTATGCCAGTACTACTCAGTGGATATTTTACAAGAATTAAACTAGTGTCAACATTTGTCCTGGGTCATTCAACATTTATACTTCATAAATAAATTCCCTCAATGTTAGTGCCAAAAACATGGATATATTTTCCTGGTTTGCGCATTAAGGATTGTTTATGAAACACTTAGGTATCTTCTTTTCCTTGGGTGTAAAATCTGTTGAGGTAGTCGTGGTGGGTAATTTTCCTGCACTTGATTGGATCAAAACTGCAAAAAACAATTTTCTAGAGGTAAAACTACCTTTCTTTATCTTCTCTGCAGGTAGAAAGTTTAATACATAAATCAGCTCGAACATTATGGCCTGGTCGTTGGCAGCTGCACTTGGGAGGAGCATGGCAGCTGTCCCAGCTGCTCGATCAGCTGCTATGGTAAGACAGCAAAATTATTCTATCTTATTCAGTCCTCTAACTTTAGCATTTATTCCCCAGTTTACACTGCCTTTAGTTCCATTCTGCCCATAAATTTATATGTGCTTGAACCATATGGCTAGTGCAAGACTCGACTCTAGATTATTCTGAAAAGTGCTGTTGGTCATAGTCATTTCATGCTGCTTAGTCTTTCTACCCCCAATATGGTTTCACTCATTTTTGGTTTGATTGTTAACTACCTAAGACTTGAAGTAAACCCAATTTCGTCTTGCTTTCTGTATTTTAATTCTTTGCTCAAATATTTGAGATTGAAGTTGCATCTGCTGGAAACATTGTATTTTACTGTGAAATTATTTGACATCATATTCCTTCATGTCTGCAATTCTATCTCTCGTTGTCATGAAATCCTATTCTCCTAAATTTTCACTGGCTGAATGTTTTTGCTTTTGAAGCACTCATTGTTAAATTCATCTTGCTTGGATTTAATTACTGAGGAATTACCAATTGTCCATGACAGGCCGCTACATTCTTCTGTAGAGGTGTAATTTGCTATTCAACTACTGTGCCCAATGATCCAGACACCCATGAAGATTTTAGGCCCACTATTAAGCTTGAGAGTTCTGGTCTATCATTGAAGGACATTGTTGAACAGGTGAATGCTCTTGAACAGATTTGGCATGATAATCATCGTCTTTTGTATGGTAAAACACATATATATATGTATAATTGTTTTAAATTTTTGGGTGAAGCTTAAAAGATTTGATAGATATCCACTTATTGGTGTATACAGTTGTTACCATTCATGTGAATGTTTTTTAGATTCTGTGCCTTCTCTTTGAATCTTATTAACCTAGTTAGAATTCTAATGTAGGATGTGAAAGAGAAACACGTTATGATTTATATGAAAGGGGTGCCTGATCTTCCTCGCTGCGGGTTCAGCTCATTAGCTGTGAGGGTGCTGAAAGAATATAGTAAGTTTACAAGCGCCCAGTCAATTTATTTGGATATCTATGTGATGCTCTGTTTTGGTTTACAGGTTGAGTCAAGTTAGAAAACAATTCATGCAAAAAGGTAAACATGGTTTAGCTGTAATATGGCTGGACTATATGGAGAAGACCGTGATGTAATTAAGCTAGATACTTTAGCGTGAAAATGCTTTGCATTATGTCGCATAAATGAGACTTGTAATAATTTTGATTGTTTGAATTCAGTATTGACTCAGAGAATTTTAGAGTAAAATTCTTGCAAAAGAAAGCTGCTGGGAGGGAAATAATGCCAGTATTAAATATTGCCAATTTTCGGATTCTGGCCTCAGTCTTGTCTGGGTAGACATGATGTGTTTCTTGATTCTTAATCATTGTTATGCCCCTTGCAGGTGTACCTATAAGCGCCAGGAATATATTGGAAGACCTTGAACTTAAGAATGCCGTAAAAGCTTATAGGTAACTACCATGTGCAGCACCTTTAGTCTTCTTCAGGGCTGAAAAATATTCTATTTTGTGCATATCATCCTACTGAGCAATTAGCAATGGCATTCTAGTTATGCTACTGACAATTAGCTTCTCTTGTAGCTTAAGTAGAGATATAAGTAGTGTATCATGTCTTTCAGACAGAATTATACATGGATTCCTTCTATAATGCATTTTCAGTTGATCAGGTTTGATAATCAATTTAAACTTAATTTAAACTTTGGGATGTTTATCCTCAGAATCCTTTTAAGCTTAGGGACCCATTTATGGGAACCTGATGTACTCGACACCCTTCTCTACATTAAAGTAAGGTTGTTTTTAAAGTTTATTATTATGAGAACAAACTATGATTCAATCTCTCAATTGCTATTGGGCCCTGAGATAGCAACTCATTTGCATGCTAGAAGAATATGGCGTACCTGTGCTAATTATTCTGTTATATGATACAGTATATTAATTGTGTTCCATATGTAATTATCTAGATACATTTTGTTGCAAGATCTATCTTTTATAAGGCTGTAAAAATATGGGCACTAAAGAGTTGCAAATGTTTAATTTTTATAGTAACCAGAAACCTACAGATTGCAACAGCTCATCTTTTCAAACCTTCTGCTGCTGTTGCTAGTTGCATCTTCAGGGGGATCTCTGAGGAAGTATTCAAATATCTCATCTAATATGTTGTCAATTCTCTACCTTCATGCCCTCTTTTAAGTCCACTATTTAATTAGCATATTTATTTTCTGCTCTCCCCCTTCCTAAAATCAGCCAACAAATATCTGAATGAAGAATGAGAAGAAGGGTGGATTTATTTGTCCAGAAGACGCTTGCTTTATAATTCGGTTACTTTTGTTGCAGCAACTGGCCTACATTCCCACAAATATTCATCAAAGGTGAGTTCATTGGGGGATCAGATATCATCCTGAATATGCATCAGGTATTGTTTATGATATATAATTCTTCTATTTTTTGTTGCCTTGAATAAGCACTCAAGAAAACAAGTGTTTCACGCAGAATGGTGAGCTTAAGGAAAAGCTGAAGGACATTATGGGCGGATCTGAAAAAGCGGAATGAGATATGTTGCAGAAATCATACATATTTGGAAAGCAGAAAGTGGTTACTAGATATACAAGTTAGTAAATAAAAATTTATTGCAGCACATTGTAGAGATTTTCTTTAGTGGTTCTGCACGCAATACAGAGGTTAATTGTGACAATCTTGAGGTTTAGGATCGGGCTTTTGAAGTTCAGCATGGGGTTTTCTTTGACATATACATGCATATGTATGGAATTGCAGCTGTCCCAGTGTCTTTTTTGACAGAAATGTCTTCCTTTACTATAGTACTATTTTCAAGCCCCAATTGAATTAGGTTCCTGAAAGCCAAACAACCGTTAGTATTATATGCTTTAGTTCAATTAGACAACTAAGCGCATTACAACGGTTGTTCCCTTCTTTAGCAATATGTGATGGATGGTATCTATACAGCCTGTTTTTAAGGTAACGTGAAAACTGAAAACATTTTGCCTTATGGCTGCTAATCTAAGTCCATTATAGAGCTTGGAATAACCTGCCAGCTAAAAGGGGAAAGATTTGGAGCACCATAAGTTGTTGCTTGCTTAATAGCATTGGATTGCTTGATATTTTGCAAACAGGGTTTAACTCTTTTCCTTTGGTAAGTGCAGAAAAGCTATATGAGAAAGGAGAAATCACAAAACAAAATTCGTCATGTCTACGGAGGAGGTAAAGACCATACAATCTGTCAAAGATTTTCATAAATCCTTTCAGTTGAAATCAAGCAAGCCAGTCTGCTGTGAGTACCTGTGCAAGTGTCCCACAATGCGACAAATGGGAAGATAACGAAGCAAACAATTCTCAATGCAAAGACGACGAACACTATATAAAAGATCAATTTGTCCTAGTGGTTAAGCAGTGTTCAGGTACTAGTAAAACGATTCAAACAAAACAATGTGTCGAATCAAAAATTCAACCGCTTTTGCGATATCACAAGTGCGGAGCATATTAAGAATCCATTGAAACATATGAAGTTTACATGGAATCTGATTTAGGAAATAAGGTTTCATGGCCCCTTCATCATGTACTCTTTTGCAAGTATTTAAATAAACAGGTCGAGATCTAACTCCGATCAATTTTTGGAGGAAAAAAAAAAAGGCTGGATGAGAAATGGTATTCAATTTGCGAACACCTATTGAGGTTAATCGGTATTTATTGTTTTGTTATGCCTTGACTCTATCTCGACATTGAATTTCGGAATCCAGTTCAGATTTTCGTGAGGGTTGTTATTTGTCAAGAAGATGAATATGTTGCCTTTTGAAAAAACATGCTGCTTCAACTCCGTTATAAAGTTGCAGCAAAAACCATTGATAAAGAAATTAGGTGTACAAGGGATTCATTGGGAACCTTGCAATCAGAGTTTCTGATCATTTCTCCCTTCGCCTGCCTAATGCATGCCAAACTTGTCAAGTCAAATGAAACCATTTGCTGAATAAACCAGCCCAATTTTGATAGTTAATTTTAGTGGAAATGACATATGATAGTTTAGCTTGGATTAAATTCGGAACCATGTCTTCCCTTTTCTCACAATATAATCCACTGTTGGCACAGCCGAGAGCCTACATCCATGATTACTTCCCCAAAGCTTTGATGTTGAATAACTTTGGATTAATCTTTCCTACAATATCAATGTATACATTGACGGGATTGAATGAATACCACATCATTTGAATTTGAATTTAAACATCAAATTATATATATATATATATATATTTCTTATTTATGCTACTGATAGTGTAGATCTACAAGTTTAGATCTTATTAGATGAGACTGGTTAACTTCGTGATTACCATCTAATGTATTCAAGCTTATTATAATTTCGATAGTGCTGATTTCATGACTTTGGATCTGATTGAATGGCATGGATCCAGTAAGTGCCAACGTTCGGTCCAGGTAAGACCATGGGATTTGGCTTTGTAGGGGCGTTGAGGTTCTTGGGACATACTCCAAGATGGGGAAGTGTCACAAGATCAGATCCAGGGAAAATGAGTTTTTACTATCAATCTTATGATTTTGTTTGGAAATATGGTCGTCATGTATAGTTAATCTTTCTCAAAAGATTTAGATCTATTCTCGTAGGTTTATTTTTACTATCTTTAATATGATGGAAATATGGTCGTCATGCATAGTTAATTCTTCTCAAAAGGTTAGATCTTTTCTTGTAGGTTTCACACTATCCTTTATAATCTGATTAAGAAAAATGGTTTATCCTCCATGGATCCCGAAGGATTCTGTGCCAAAGGGAAGAGGATTATAAGTCTTCAAAATCATTTAAGTGTTTGTTTATTTTATTTATTTTCTTGTTTTAATTTTCAATGACTTCTCCAGTTAAAGCATATTTTATAAAATCTAGTTCTTCTTCAAACTATAGATCTTTGAATAAACTTCAAACTAGAATTGCTCAAATTGAGCAGTCAATTCTTATACAAAGAAAACTAGAAAACAACCATTCTGAATTCCAGATTAATGAACAACACATTAGATCTGAGTTCTTTGCAAACCACAACCATTTTAAAAGAAAACAATTTTTTGACAAATATAAGGGAGAAGCTCGAAAAAATATTCAAGAAAACTTTTATGACTTTTTGACAAAAACAAAACAAAATATTCATTTCTTTGACTGGTATAAGTCTCAAACAACTAAAGAGTCTGCACCAGAACTCAAAAATCCAGTTCAAAACCTTTCAAAACCTGCATCCTCTATGTCAAAACCTCTGGGTTCTACTTTAGAACCCGTAAATCCAATTCAAACTAAGCCAAAAGTCATAGATCTATCTCAAACATATTCTACACAAGAACCTTTAGATCTATCCATAGATCTGTTTCAAACAACCCAGACACTACAATCCTCTCATAAACTCTCAGAATCCATAGATCCATCAAAATCAAACTATATAAACCCAACAGATATAGATTTACCAGATTCTCCCGTAGATCTATCAAACCCAGTAGATTTAACAAACCAAGAGTCTATTAAGACTTCAAAAATCTTGATTTTCAGACAATCAATTGATAATTCTATTAATTCTACTTGTATTAGAAAAGACATAGGAAATTCCTTAGACGTAGGATATTCCTCAATAAATGTCTTAAATAAGAATCAACATAGTATCAAACCTATAACTAATGAAAATGTTCAAACAAAAATTGATTTCTTCAAATCAATTATTAAACAAGAAACTGCTGAAATTCCCTCTCAACCTTTTTCCAAACCAATGGTTATTAGAAATTCACCAACAAAGATTGTTTCATTTAAACAAGAAAACCAGTTAGTTGAAACCCAGTCAACTAAAGATATAATTCAAAATTCTTTACAAATATTTATTTCAAACTTATTTCGTGATTTTAATATCTCTTCCAATAATAAACATATTTATCGGAAAAATTCAAAAGAAATTCCTGCAAACAATGATCAGGAAGAAATTCCTAAATTGTCTATATATTCTTTCATAACTTACAAACAGTTGCAGCTTGATAAGCTAAAGGTACTTAATATCGAGTACCCAAGCCTCAAGGTGGAATCATGTACAGAAAAAACATGGTTATCCA
This sequence comes from Coffea arabica, assembly GCF_036785885.1. Lineage (NCBI taxonomy): Eukaryota > Viridiplantae > Streptophyta > Magnoliopsida > Gentianales > Rubiaceae > Coffea > Coffea arabica. Next base: position 15,374,401 of record NC_092318.1, on the reverse strand, counting down.
GCAAATACAAGGGACAAACTGAGGAGACATGGATCTTCAACAAATTAAAGAGACAGCCTCATATACAAGAAGTATCTGGAAAATCAAATCTGACAAATCTGGCTAGATCTCGAATCAATATTCCAAGATCTATCAGATCCAGCAAATGGAGTCAGAAAATCCAGAGATTCAAATACATCCAACATTTATATTCTTGGAAGAATAGAATTGATCATTCTTCTATTCAAACAAGAAATAAATGTCAAGCTATCAGACACATCCGGTGGAAAACCAGACGCATCGGGCAAAAACCTCAAACAAGATCTTCTCCGAACAAATTAGTCACCAAACAAGAGATTCAGGCAGAGTCTGCTTCAACAAAATTGGTCATTCATGAAATTGAAATCAGAATTGACCAAGAGGCAGCCTATACCCATGCCAAGAAGATTCTTACAATCTATCCAGAAAAATACCTTTTCAATCTTTTTACCCAATTCATCCCAAAACCTCCTCTTCCAGAAACCTATTTCTCAAACTTGCTTTTCAAACCTTTAGAAGACAAAAAATTTTGGATTGAACAATACTTTCCAATTCCTTTACCCAAACAAGAGTTCGAAATTCAAAGAACTTCCTTGATCAATACCATACAAAATTATATTCCCAACCAAGAAAACATCCAAAATCTATACCACCCTCAAATGATTCATTCTGATATTTTCAGAATAGAATCCAATATCCTTCAACACTCATACAATAAGGAAGACATCTATGAAAGGAGCATAGATGAAATGTTCAGACACAATCTTCCTATGGCATCTCAACAGATGACAACCACAGCTATGTTTAAACAAACATTACATGGCTGCAATCAACTGATTGCTCATATCCTATTCATAGGATTTATTGGGCAATTCAAAGGATGGTGGGAGGAACATCTCATCATTGAAGACAAAAATATTATTCACGATATTCTAGTCACAACCAACAGGGATGAATCTGATCTACAAGATGGGAACATCCTGCCAGGAACAATGTTATTCAATATCACATCTGATGATGATTCTGGAATCATCCAAGAGGATTCATCAAAACTATTCCCAGGCTCCAGAAGATATCAATACATATTCCTGATGAAATCAGATAGAAACAAAGATTTCTTCAAAGGCCTTCTTGAAACCCAATACAAGAAGATTAAGTCTTGGAAAGAAACAACTGGTGAACAGAACCAACAAGCTGACTGGTTTCCCAATCCGACGGAAGATCAGCCCCAAGGAAGAAATCTTGGATCTTTTTACAAACAGTTTGGGCCATTGAGTTACCATACAAGGCCCAATAAACAACCCCAACCTATGGGTTTCAAAACCCTTTTTCCTTCTACAAAACAGCTAGCCTTATCCATTTTCAAAACCCATCTACTCAAATACACAAGCCAACATTTCCAATACAACCAAAAATTCAATATTTTGAGACTAGCAACCCAATCGTCAAATCCTCTAATCAAATCAGATATCAAATCTGAACGAAAGGAAGATTATGACAAATCTATTTCAACATCTTCTTTCCCCATCATCAGTGATGGGGAAGTAGTCTATTATTCAAACAATAGATCTTTGAATAAACTTCAAACTAGAATTGCTCAAATTGAGCAGTCAATTCTTATACAAAGAAAACTAGAAAACAACCATTCTGAATTCCAGATTAATGAACAAAACATTAGATCTGAATTCTTTGCAAACCACAACCATTTTAAAAGAAAACAATTTTTTGACAAATATAAGGGAGAAGCCCGAAAAAATATTCAAGAAAACTTTTATGACTTTTTGACAAAAACAAAACATAATATTCATTTCTTTGACTGGTATGAGTCTCAAACAACTAAAGAGTCTGCACCAGAACTCAAAAATCCAGTTCAAAATATTTCAAAACCTGCATCCTCTATGTCAAAACCTCAGGGTTCTACTTTAGATCCCGTGGATCCAATACAAACTAAATCAGAACCCCTAGATCTATCCATGGATCTACCTCAAACAATCCAGACACTACAATCCTCTCATAAATATTCAGAATCCACTGATCCATCAAAATCTATTTATATAAACCTAGTAGATATAGATCTACCAGATTCTCCCGAAGATCTATCAAACCCAGTAGATTTACCAAACCAAGAGTCTGTTGAAACTTCTAAACTTTTGATTTCCGGACAATCAATTGATAATTCTGTTAATTCTACTAGTATTGAAATTAGAAAAGACATAGGAAATTCCTTAGACAAAGGATATTCCTCAGTAAATGTCTTAACTAAGAGTCAACCTAGTACTAAACCTGTAACTGTTAAAGATCTTCAAACAGAAATTGCTATTATCAATAGGGAAATTAAAACAATTGAAAAATCAGCCACTGAAGAAGAAATCATTAATAAACCTTCTCAGCCAAACATAATATTCTACAAAAAACATTTTGTTTTTATAAAACTGGTTATCAATGATAATTATATTGCAGAAACAGAAGCTTTGTTTGACACAGGAGCTGATCTTAGCTGTATTCAAGAAGGTCTCATCCCAACAAAATTCTTTGAAAAAACAAAAGAAAGCCTTAGAGGAGCCAATGGTTCCCAATTAAACATTCAGTTCAAACTTTCAAACATTAAAGTCCAATTTTCTTCTGTGACCATTAAAGAAACATTCCTGGATCTTAGCAAAAGACCTAACCAACAATGTTATTCTCGGAACAACCTTTGTTACCAAACTCATCCCTTATTTGACTACTGATGAAGGAATCATACCCCAGAATTGTGGGCCAAATGCTCTTTTACCTTTCTCTAGAAAACCAATCCAAAAAAGAAAACAAATGGCTCTGGTTAGCCCTATCGTATATATATATATATATATATATATATATATATATATATATATATATATATATATATATAGCATGCATCTAAACCCGCTAGTATATACACTGTACCCATAAAGGATCTGATGTTGAGCCTTTTACTAGAAATAGAAGGCGTACAAGTCCCCATAAAAGATCATTTTACCAGATTGATATTGACTAATTGCTGCATGGCCACCCTAGAATGCCAGAACTCAAAGAATCAAATGCATTCTTCTTTCATCCAACCTTGCATACAATCGAAATAACTTGCAGCAAATAACCTTCGTCATAGATAAACGATAAAAAATTGTGAAACACCATCTCTGGACATCGAGATGTGAATTTGAGGAACGAAAAAAAAAAGAATTAAATACCGTACTTCCCTCTTCTGATTTGTCAATAGAGAAATACTAATTTTCTGTACTTATTCTTTTGTGTCATATTTGTTTCCGTTTTCTTTTTCACTACTTTATCCTTCATTAAGTATCTTGTAAGCAAATGACTTTAGTTAAATTAATCACGATTCGAACGTCAAGATATTGATAAATTAAAAGATATAGCATTCGAGTTTGAAATTTGAATTGGATTGGCATTGAAGTTCTATTTATTGGCACTTGAATATATTCCAGATTGTAATCCAATCCCATTCAAAGTTCAAACCCTACTCTTCGTCTATTTGCAATATAATCCCAACATAATCCCAAATTCCATTATAAACCAAAGAAGCAGGCAGGTTTATGTTTTCTTGTAGGCAGGTTTATTTGTGTGATAGACGGGAATGTTTTGTGCGGTGGTTCTAGCCTTGCTCAATTCGTTTTCATCATTCTTTGCACGGGAGAAGATCTAGCCTCGTTCAATCATAAGTGCTTGTCATCATGTACTTCAGTTCGACATCTAGATGAACTTCCTGATGAAATTCTCAATGGGATTTTCAGCAGACTCCAGAAAAACTATGTCCTCAGATAGAGTGTGCGCTGAAGGATGAAGATGGAAGGCCTTAGCCTCGACGCAGGATTTTGCTCGATTGCAATACAGAAAGTATTCTACTTCTAGTTTACGCCAGATACATCAACATCACATCATGTGGTGAGGATTAAATCAAATATCTAAGCCCAGATTCACAGTTATATCCATGGTTCAAAGTCGCGGTCGCGGTCGCAGTCATGGCCTGGACCGTTCCACATCGGTCTCGGCATATCGATCGGGGTCTTTGCGAGATGCGAATTTTTGAAATATTTAATATTTTAAAAATTATAAAAAATATGATAAATAAAAATAATTAAAACATTAGTAAAAATAATAAAAATTCAAGTTGACTCGGGATGACTCGGAGTGACTCGGTGTGATTCGACCGTTTCAACCCTTCACAGTGACGTCTCAGCCTGTCACGTATCTCGGAAACGTTTTGTCACGGTCTCGTCTCGTACTAGGCCGAGACGGAGACGACTCGGCCGAGCGGCCGAGTCTTCGAACCATGGTTGTATCACGACTTAATTCCTGGAGGTCATGAAGAATCATCCTTAACAAAGAGGTCCGTGTCCTTTCCTCTTGTGAATACAGTCTTCCATTATCGGAATTTTAGTGACATGTTGTACATCCCATTCTCCTATCAATGCATCATTCTCAATCCCATCACTGGGGAGAAGGTGAAGATAATAATGCCAGATGATAGCACTATCAGAGGCCTAGTTTACGGACTCTTTTTTCCATCCAGTACTCCTGGAATTCTGTGTTCTCTAGGGACAGATACCGCGTGCATGACATGGTCCTAGACCGTGGGGCAATTTAGATTTCAAGTTGTTCAATCTCGGACCATCACCATCTTGCTGGAGAAGGATAGTTAAACCAAGTCCTTACATGGATAAACACCAACCCAGGTTTCACATTGGCAGCGAAGTAGTTCACCCAATAATCGTGGAGGGTGTTCTCTATTGGATGGTCATGTAAGTTGATCAGCTGATCATGTAAGTTGGCCTTTCTCTTGTCTAGAAACCATCTTAGCATTCGATATTAAAAATGAAGAGTTCCGCTTGTTGCCTCAGCCGGGTCCCTGCTGCAAAAGTGATCGTGAAGCTTGCCGTAACCATGTGTGATTGTGAATGGGATTCTAGAAATGACCTGAATGGTTCTAAGAATCAATGTTAAGGATGACCCAAGACTTTTACCACTGTGTGCCTATTCTGAGGATGAAAGGTAATTCAACATCTGGATCTACAAAAACGTGATTGATCAGATTAATTCTTTGCAGGATGGAGAATGGATTAAAAAGCACGCAGTTCAACCCTTCCCGTGTAAGCTTTGTGAGATTAGTACTCCAGAACTTTTCCAACAAGTTGGGGTGGTAGATGGAGAACTATTGCTGTCGGTATCGGTCTCTTTGTGCACAATTTGAAGCTGGGCACAGGCCGGCTGTTCAAGACTAAAGCAAGAAAAAACGTGACTGTTTGGTTTTTTCATGTTTGCTCATACTCACAGCTTCTCCTCCATCAGGAACTGCTTCAATTCCAAGAGCCCTGAAATATGTGGAGACTGAAAATGGATAGTAAGTGGGGCCAAACCCGCTTTCAGTCCAATGTTTTTTTTTACCTGATCATCGTTTTCTTAGTCAAACTTGGTGTTGATTTTATGTTATTATAACTTGTTCAGTGCAAGGAGATACTTGGATTGTTTTTTTCATTGATCAAGTATTTTTCTCTGTAATTTCATGATTCTCAGAATCTGTGTATTTTGACGGATTTAAGCATAAGCTTATCGGTATTTGTTGTTTCTGCGTTAAATTACAAACTTGTAAACATTATTGCACAATTTACTTAATATTAGATGGACTGTCTAAATTGGTTAATAGAAGGTTTGAATTAGGTACATCAACATCCTGTGCAATGTAGTTCGACTTATACCATCGTGTGCTTCCATTAGGTTTAAGTAATTCCTTCGTTTCACCTGCATATTTGATACATGAATAGGTAGCCCTCCAAAACGATTTTCTTCTTTTCCCTCCAACATATAGGCTTACTCTCAGGAGCCAAAGTATGAATCTCACCATCATGTTATTCTATATTTAAAACAATTTCCTGCATAATCTACCAGACAGTCAAACTCTAGAATATGAAAATGCTTATGGCACCTTACTTGAGTTGGAGCATATTCTCTAGCTTATGGTATATGAAACGCTAGAATGCTATGACTTGAATTGTTTGGCCTTCATAGTTTACAGTAAAATTTACATTTTAGTTTCAATTTTATGATGGTTGATGCTTTGCCTCCCCTGTATCATAATTCTCTAAGTAATCAAAGAACATCTTCCTTCCTCCAGCATCCGCAGCCTTACATTCTTTAATAATCCGCTTGAGCTGATAATGCAACAATTCAGAAGTGGCGGAAATGAGCTTAAATTCAATCCCATATATCTTATGAATTGAAAAATATCTACATCTATCCAAGGCCAAACTAGACGACAAAACTCATAGTAATAGTTGTAGAAATATAAAGCAAACTTTTGCTATTTATTTATGTTGCCACGTGGCTTTAGTGTGATTGGTTGGTTTTATTAAGCTGGGCCATATGGGTATGAATTCTTTATTATTATTTGTAGAAGATTTTGTATAGGATATAAGTACTAAGCCTAGTTGCTTGCGTTTGATATATTATTGTACAGCCGCATAAAGACATAAGAATGAGAAACCTCTGTCCATCGTGTTTTCTTTGTTTTGCACCGCTGCTTGGTTTTATTAATAAAGAATTTCTTTGCCTTTATATTGGTTTTTCTTGATTGTTCTTGTGGGTTTATGTGTGTTTATTTGTTTGGGCTCATTAGAGTGGTACCAAAGTTACGGTAGATTGAAGCACGGTAAACCCTAATCTCAATATTGTTTGTTCTATCTAAAAACTCAAAACAACAGCAGAGTTCAATTTTTAGTAGAAACAAATGATAACCTATCTCAAGACACGTCAATTTATTGAATCTGCACTTACTCAGAATGCTAGTGAGAATGATAAGGAGAAAAACAACTTGGCTTTATCACATATTCATCAGGCAATTGACATGTCAGTTGACGATCGCAGGGTATATATATCAATTTAGCTCATCCACAATCAAGTTTTACATTTATAAACTCCTAAATACCCCACACGCGATTTATCGCAAGTATACAAATCGTGAGCGAGTATAGGCTATTAAGGGTCGATCTCACGGAGAAGATTGCAATTACCGGTGTTTTTCGAACTCCTTTATTATCTAGACTACCAGAAATATAAAATTAATGAAAATAACACTAGAAAACTCCTAGAGATATGGAATTCCTTACTACTCTTGCAAGTGAAGTTACTGGTTAAATGAATGCTATTATCTTGGCTAGTTATGACGTAATTTCCTAATGTATGTGAAATCTATTCTCGTAGTGAATCAACTATACTTGTAATTAAGCTATACCTACTCTCGTGGTTATGAAATTAACTACAAGTTCATTTCTTCTATGAAATTACATGAAACAAGTCACTTAAGCCACAAAGGTGCACCTCTACTTTCGTGAGTGAACTCCCTATGTTTATCACTTCCTTGAATTAGTGTTAAATTCCAATTCTCATTGCAAATTTAACACCTTTAGATAATCACAATTAATGGCCAGTTAATTATGATTAGAAAATCAAAAGTGATAAATAACTTGCTCAAAATAATATCACCAAATAACCAAATAAACATCACTAACAAAATATAGAAAGTTCATCCATACTCTAGGCATAAACTTTAGAAATACATAATAAACATAAAATCCAGAACTTGCATAATAACCATATTTAAGAATCCAATACAAAAGATAAAGAGTTGGAGAAGAGATAACCCATGTCACTTAAGCATCAACTCCTCCTTCTTCATCTCCATCTTCATCCCAATCCAGCCATTATATAAGAATGGATGAAATGCACTAACTACACTACCCTACACTAAGGAAATGGAAGAACTACATTTTTGCACTCTTCAAGCTTTCTCCCGTATGATGTCTGACTTCTATTTTCTCTCTGCCTATATACTGATCAAAAGCTCCTTTTCCACTGGTCAAATTTCCACCTCTTGATTCCCAAATCTCAGATTTGTTAAGATAGTCAATAACAAAGATTTTTGACTTGACAATAAGCCATATTGTCTGCCCTTTTGTCTTCTGAAGCATGTGCACCGAATTCCCTTGCAACTTATAACTGGAAAGTAGCCTGAACACAAGAGAAATGGCTGAGCAAATTGCAGAATTTCGGCTACAAAATGCGCCTACACAAAACGTGGCTTGGAGTTGTGTTTTTTCGACTCGCGTTTTCAACTCTGTGTTTTTGGCTTCGCTTCTGCTACGATCTTCTCCATGATGGAGGCCGAACTAGCTTTTATGCAAAACACAAAAGTTGTACCCCTTTGAATTAGCTTTACAATACTTCAAGAATAATCCAAATTGGAGTTTTGTAGATTGAGATATGATCGAAATACTATCACTTAGTCAAACCCCTGTTTCATTCTCATCCATAGAATACAACTTCTGTATTTTGACTTTTTGTCAATGAAAACAATAGAATTGGATTTCGATGTCTTCATACCAAATCTAGATCTTTCTCTTAGCTTCAAAATGGTATAAAGATCATTTCAATCCGATATGTGTAGCTCCAGATATAGTCGAAATACCAAAGAGTGTCAAAACTGTCTTGAACTGCATTTCTTCACTTAAATGTTTTTCACTTCATTTCTTTTTTTACCACTTGAATTCATCACCAATTATCTACTTTTCACCTCACTTGACATCCTTTGGTGATTGAATTATTAACCCTGCATGAAAATGAAGTTTTTACCATTAAAATTAAAAGAAATGCAATATTAGCCACTTTTACAAAAAATGTATATTTTTACCCAAAACCTAGTTATTTTAGTTATAAAACTAAATAATGAAACCAGAATTAACTACTGAAATGCACTTAAAAAATACGTAAAATAAACCCTTATCATCAGTTTTTGAAAAAATTGCTACAGCTGATGAAGCAAATGAGGTTTGAGATATATTGAAAAAAACATACAAAGGGATCGACAAGGTCCATGAGAGTGGTATCGACAAAGTCCAGCAAAATAATTTGATGATGTTGAAGAGAAAATTTGAACTTGCAATAATGGAAAAATCTGAATCTATTGACTCATATTTTTCTCATTTATCAAATATTAAAAAGAAAATGAAACTCAATTAGCATAACCTTCCTAACATAACATTTATTGAGAAAATTCACATAATCCTACCCATGAAATTTGATCATGTGGTAGCTATAATCCATGAAACGAAAGATTTGAGTATTAAAAATTTGCATGGGTCATTAATTTTGTATGAACAAAGAATAAATGAAAAGTTGGAGGATACCTCTGAGAAAGATACAGTAGAGAAGGCGTTGTAGATGCAACTAAATTTGAAAGGCAATAATGATATTAGGGAGCAAGATGAATCCAGTCAGAGGAGCAGAGGTGATTACAATAACAGAAGTGGTCATGATAACAATAATAGAGGCAGAGGAGGTACATCAAATCTTGGACGCAGTAGAGGTAATAATTTTAATTTTAGAGATGGTCCTAGTAGAGGCAGCAGTGGTAATTTTGGTAGAGAAAATAATTTTAACTAGAATAATTTTTAAAATAATTTTGGATAGAGAATTCAATGTTATAATTATAGAAAATTGGGTCATAGACAATTTGAATGTAGATTTGGAGAAAATATAGGCAAAAATTTTCATACTAATATCGCTGACAATCAGATACAGGATAATAATAAAAAATTTGAGACTTTATTATTAGCCTGTAATACTGTTGGTGTGGTTGATAAAAATAAATGGCACTTAGATACGGGTTCCAGTAATCATATGTCTGGCAAGAAAAAATTATTTGTTGAACTTGATAAATCTATCCTTGGTGAAGTTAAATTTGGGAATAACACTGTTTTATCAATATTTGGCAAGGAAAAAATTCGTATTAGCTTGAAAAGTGGGTCTACTAATTTTATTTTCGATGTTTTCTATGTTCCTGGGTTGCATTATAATTTGTTGAGGATGGGTCAGTTGTCTAAGAAAAATATGATATTCCTATCAGGAATGGTACTTGTACTATTTTTTATAAAAATATTGGAATGATTGCTAGTATACCAATGATTTCAAATCACTTATTTTCATTGAATTTGAGTAGTGCCAATTTTTCATGTTTGAGTACGGTGATAGAGGACAATAATTGATTGTGGCATATGTGATTTGGTCATTTGAGATTTTTGGCCAATAGAAGAATGGTTGGTGGGTTGCCTAGTATTAGAAATTTCAATAAAGTCTGTGATATATGTGTTTTGGGAAACTAACACAATGATGCTTTTCAAACTTGCAAATCATAGAGGGCCAGAAAATCATTAGAAATTACGCATTCAAACTTGTGCACTGCGGAGATTCCTCCTAATGATAGTTACAGGTATTTTATTACCTTTATTGCTGATTTTAGAGGAAAAGTTTGGGTGTATTTTTTGAAACAAAAATCTAATGCGTGTGACACTTTTAAAATTTTTAAAACTTTTGTTGAGAGGCAAAGTGATTGTCATATTAAAATTTTGAGAATAGATAGGGGTCAAAAATATTTGGTGTGTGATGATTTTTTTAAAGAAAATAAGATACAACATCAGTTGACTACCGGGTACACTCCCCAACAAAATGGAGTAGCAGAAAGAAAGAATAGAACAGTTATAGATATGATAAGATGTATGTTAAAATTAAAAAATATGCCAAAATCTTTTTGGACAGAGGCAGTTTCTTGTGCAATTTATCTGTTAAACAGATGTCCTACCAGAAGTGTTCCGAGAAAAACTCCCGAAGAAGTTTGGAGTGGCAGAAAACCATTTGTTGGTCATTTTAGAGTTTTTGGGTGTATTGCCTATTCCCATTTTACTAACCAATTAAGAAAGAAGCTTGATGACAAGGGGGAGAAGTGTGCATTTATTGGTTATAGTGAAGTCTTTCGGATTTACCAATTGTATAACCCTGTGATGAAAAAGGTAATAGTGAATAGAGATTTGACTTTTGACGAAAGAAGTGTTTGGGATTGTTGTATTGGAGATTCTAAAACAGGAGAGGTGACTCTAAATTATTAGCAAGAGGATGCTAATGATGATGCTCAACCATCACCAGTTGCTCAGGATCCACAAATTGAGTTTACTGGATGTCTACAGCGTCAGCGACAAATGCCAATTCGTCTACAAGATTATGTTATTACACCAGATGATGTTCTTTCTGACGAAAATATTGTTAATTTTGCTTTGTTTGCAGATTGTGACCGAGTGTTTATAAGAAGGCAAGCAATGATGATCGTTGGGTGAAAGTAATAGAGAAAGAAATTCATGCAATGAAAAGGAATAACATCTGAGAACTTACTTCTCTTCCAATTGGTAAGAAAACCATTGGAGTGAAGTGGGTATACAAGACAAAATTTAAATCCAGTGGAGAAGTTGATAGATACAAGGCGAGATTAGTGGTGAAGGGATACAAGCTGAAGCTCGGAATTGACTATTTTGAAGTATTTGCACCCTTTACTAGGTTTGACACAGTCCATATGATAATTTCTCTAACTGTCCAAAATAATTGGAGAATTTATCAAATGGATGTCAAGTCAATTTTCTTGAATGGAGTTTTTTAATGAAGAAGTGTATGTGGAGCGGCCAACAGAATTTGTCAGAAAAGGTCAAGAAAGTAAGGTGTATAGATTGAAAAGAGTCTTATATGGATTGAAACAAGCTTAAAGAACATGATATACAAGAATTAATTCCTATTTTCTGGCTTGTCAGATGTCCATCTGAACACACTTTATATATTAAATCTTCTGCTCATGGTGATATTCTTATTATGTGCTTGTACGTAGATGATTTAATTTTTACAGAAAACAATCTAGAGATGGTTGCAAAGTTCAAGGAGGCTATGATTAAGCAGTTTAAAAATGACAGATATGGGACTCATGTCGTATTTCTTGGGAATTGAAGTCTTTCAATCTGACAGTAGAATTTTTATATTTCAAAATAAATATGCAGGTGACATTTTAAAGAAATTCAAGATAGATATAGCAAAATCCATTATGACACCAGTTGAAGAAAAATTAAGGTTGACCACGGAGGGTGTTAGTAGATATGTGAATCCCACCTATTTTAAAAGTTTAGTAGGGAATTTGAGACATTTGACGTTTACGAGACAGATATCAATTTTGCTATTTGTTTGATTAGCAGATTCATGAAAAATTCACATCAATTACATTTGCGGGTAGCTAAGAGGATTTTGAGGTCTATTGGAGGTACTCGCAGTGATAAAATTTTTTATTCAGAAAATGATCCAATTGAGTTGTTTGGCTACACAGATGGTGATTGGGCAGATGATACAATTGAGAGAAAAGAGTACATCAAGTTATGCATTTTTCATTGGCTCAAGAGTGTTTTCTTGGAGTTTAAGAAGTAGCAGGTGATTGCATTGTCTATTACAGAAACGGAGTATATTGCAACAGCTAATAGTGCTACTCAAGCTTTGTAGTTGTGTCGCATGCTTGGTACTTGACAGGTTGTCGATGCCTATGCCTACAAAAGCAGTTTCGAGTCAATTCTAATATTGGAGCAGGGACTCTAGATGTATAATGGGTTACTAGATTCACCTTGGTTCCGAAGAATTTGCTAAATCTGATATACCAAAATTTATTCACGAGAACCTGTTAATTTGTATATAGGGCAAGTAGGGTCAAATCCACAGGGACTGGGAGTAATTCGCTTCTACTAAAGTTCAAGTTATGCGGGGATTTTAGGGAAATTAACAATAAGCTATGCTAACCAAATATTGCAGTTAAATAAGAATTAAATAACAATTAAATAGAAACAAGGTAAAAACTCAAACAGTATTGGACAGCTCTACTCAAGAAGCAACTTCGGAAATGGTTCTTCTAATTGATCATCGATGCAAGAATAATTCCACATATAAACTGATAAACAAGTTATAATTGTTAAACGAGTGATGACAATCAATTTCTACGTAATTATCGATAGTTAAGGTACGACCGTTAGTTAGTGCCCTAATTGCAAAATAATCCTAAGTACGACCGTAGAATTAAATTTCACAATTGCTTTAAGATTTAGAAAAACCCTGTTCTAACCAAACAACACGCTACGAGATTTGTCTACAAATTAGCCCGTATATTTTCCTGACATAACCTCGATTATGCCAATTGCTACTAATTTAGAACAATCAAACAATTACGGATTTAATTTTCTAATTGGCTCTAGGTTATTGAATTAGTCTAACATCCGAGCTCGGGACAATTGAATAATACAACAACCATAAGAAAATAAAGCAAGAAATATACGAATACCAAAAAATAATAGGAAAACTAAAATCAGTTAGATCTCACAATTTAAGTCGAACCAAATCCTCCGTTGTTCCTTGACTAGAAGTATAGACTTAGTTCATCTCCGTTGAAAAAAACTTACGCAAAATTGCAGAGACAGTTGCGGCATACATTGTCCTCAATTCGGAAGGAAGAAACGATGGAATAAGAATGATAATCACGAAAAGAACTACAAAGTCAAAAAGTGACTAATTGTCTCTACTTGATTATTTACATACGCAGGGATCAATAATCCTCCAAAAAGATGAAGAAGTCAATACCCCAAAAAAGGAGTCAAGAATGACGGCTATTTTTCCTATCTAATTCCTATTGCTAATTGTCCACCCACTATACGGCTAATAGGAAAGAAAAGGGAAAAGAGTCCTGATACTTCTTGACTTCCTTCCTCTTTGGAAGCTACTACCAGAAGAAAACAGAAGTGCCCTCCTTTTCCTCCAAGTCTGCTGCGTCTTTTTCCACTGGATAAGGAAACAGAGTTGAATTAGTCTCCACCTTGTTGACTGCTACTGACTACCGACAAATTGGCACTTTTTTATGGTATTTTGTTCCATTCCCTGCTATAATTACAAATTTCCAAAAGTGAGTAGAATCTGACAATTAATCCACAAATTTCCAAAAGTGAGTAGAATCTGACAATTAATCCACATTTGGTAAGGTAATAGGGGAAATTAAATATAAAATAAATGGCAAAATTGCATCCTATCAATTCCTCCCATACCTAGACCATGTTTGTCCTCAAACATGAGAACAACAAACAAACACCAATTTCTAACAATGGCTATTGCTTCATCTACCTTATTGCCAAGATACCAAGAAAAACCCCAGTCAAGCATCAATGGTCAAGATCCAAGAAACATCACCTCAGTTAGCTTCTAAACCGCGGACTCCTCCAATTTAAGGTAAACTATTCTAAGAAAAAGAAATGGTCGCTCAACATTTATCAGCAAATGGCCCAACTATTAACCAAAATCTCAACATTAAATCCATAAATTGGCAAACTGACTTTAATCACATGTTGACACAACCTTCACACTTCTTTTTGTTTTTATGATCTATTTTCTTCTCTTTTTTTTCTTTTGGAGTAATAATAGGCTTAGTCTCTAGCCATTAGAGTCTTTTGACGTGAACTCCAACATTTATCAGATGAAGGAGCATGGTTACTCAACTCCTATCGCTACACAACTACATACTCATAGAAATTACTATTTTTTGACGCAAGAATCGACACTTTTGGTGAAGATCTCCGGTTACTCAGCAGTAACAACTAGCGGAGTACAGTCAACTTTTATTCACAGCCAGGCAACAAAATAACTCAAAGTATCACAAAAAAATAGTAGCAGCTAGCCTCATTTCTTCAAACATGGAGAACTAAAGTTAATAATTGGACCAACTCACATAAAAATGCCAAGTAATTATTCCCTTTGCTTAGAAAAGTTAACCAGAAATTATAAGGGTCATAAAATCATCGATATTCACCAAAGAGATATTTTTGGACTCAAACAAATTAACTTGATATACTGCTATTACTAAAACTTGACAATAGTAGAATTAGAGCCAACAACCAACATCAAACCTTGGTAGTCACAGAAGAGTTGATCACGAATAAAAGCAAAAAGAAAATAAATGAAAAACAGAAAATTAAAGAAAAAAATCTAGAAACTAACAAACTAGAAATACTAGCTGTACCACAGCTTCCCCTCCCCCCCCACACCTGAATCCGACATTATCCTCAATAGAGGTAATAGAGCAAATAAAGCAAAGAGGATAACAAAACTTCCCTCGCGAGTGACTAAGGGATAGGCGGGAACAGTGGAGTGAAGCCGATATGGTGGAAGTACGCGGCCAGGTTCTGAGACATCTGAGCCACCTGATTGGCGATGTTCGTCACTCTTTCATCCACATGGTGAACCTGTGCTTGCAAGTGGTGCCATTCAGCATTAGAGGCCATCGACGGAGGAGGTACAGACGAAGAGGGTCCGGTAGTGTCATTGGCAGGTCCAGGAGCCGAAGAGAATCCCGCGCATGTAGAAGGGCGTCGACCAGGTGCCCGAATAGGTCCCGGGAGTGTAAATTGGATCATATCATTGTCCCGCTCTATAACTCCCATTTTCTCAAGATAGTCCTCGTCCAGAAACTCCATGTCAAAGGGCAGATGGAGATCGTGGTCCTGCAAATTAAGCACCCCTAACTGGATTGCCAGGTGTGTGATATACGACCCGAGTATTAAGGGTTTGTTCTTCTTGGCCAAAACAGTCTTGAATTGTGCTACCAACCAACACCCAAAATTCACCTTGATATTGTTCTTCATACACAAAATAAAGAAGAACTAGGGTCGAGAAAGTATACCCGAGCTATCCTTGCGACCCGAGTAACTATAGACCAAGAATTGCCGAACAAAATGGGCACTCAGATCCTTAAGATAAGAACTCCTGGATCGAGAGAGATTGTAACGGTCCTCGTCGACAGACATGTCCTTCCAAATATCGGGGTAGTGAGAGAAAAATGGCTCTATGTAATCACAAGCACTCTCAGCGTACTCTCTAGTCTCAGCATACTCCCGAGTAATGAATCCAAAAGCCAAATTAAATTGAGTGATAGAGAAATTGAACTCTTGACCCATGAGGCGGAAGTGAATCACATTTGGAGTATCTACAATATACCCCGTAGGCAACTCAAACTCAAAAGTGGAGTAAAACTCCCTAACAAGTTCGACAAAGGCGGGACAGAAAATATCAAGATAAGGTCGCCACCCAATAGCTGTAAACATTCCGCTCAACCTCCTCCCTAATACCTAGTGCATCCATGACAATTTTCTCACAACATTTGCAGGGAATAATACGCCACTCACAACACTTAGCATAGCACTATTGATCGGCAGGTCTAGTGAAGTTTAAATGCCCCCCAAAGTGAGCGGATGTGGCTGCATGAACACCCCTACCCCTACCTAGGCGGGTTCGGACACCTGAAAAGGACAGTTGGTTGGTAGGTTCATTCACCGGAATGGTGGGTTGGGGTGGAGTAGGCTGAAGTTGAGAGATTCTAGACTTAGAAGTCGATTTGGGTCCTCCATTGTCTCCAATTATCATTCCAATCAACAAGAATTTCAATGCCCAACAGAAAATCATTAGAGGACTAAAATTTCAACAAATAAATCAAGCAGATAAACCCCAGGTAGTAACCCAGCCCACTGAAGTCAATAAGCAACCCAATAAACAACGATGTCTTGCAGTTTGACAACTAATTGCACAATCGATTTGATCAAAATCTCATACAGTGCCCCACCAAATCAGAAATTTAAATCAACAGCTAGATTGTCCCCAACAATTCAATTAAACTCTACCAATTTCAACAAGCAAATCAAGAATCGCATGTGTCTCCCAATTCAACAGGCAATTGTAGAATTTAACCAGCCGTAGTATCAGAAAATTTCCAAACAACACAGCAGTTCAAATTAAGAACCAGATGACTCCCAAAATCGGTATAATCTAGGAAAGTAGTTCTCAATTGAGTCAAACAATTACTGCCGGAAGTAATACTTCAAAATGAGAATGAAAAGAGAAGTACCTCTACCCCTGTGACAACCAGAGGTGACGGTAGAGGGAACAGCGGCTGTAGCTAGGTAGCTGCACGCTGTGGGTGCCGCGGCTTTGTGTACGGTGTAGCGCGCTGGTTCACGAAGCAACGGTGGCCTTGGATCGTTTGGCGTCGAGCGGCAGACGGCCGTGGGAGAAGACGGCGCTTGGTGGCGGTGCTCGAGTGAAGAGGGAGATAAGCAGTGGGGGCCAGCGGCGGCATGCAAGGAACGGGCAGTGCGCGCGGTTGATGATGTCTCGGGGGTCGGGCAGTGGTGTCGGCTTCGGACGTGGCGGGGCTGTGGAGCCGTCGCCGTGGCAGCGTACGAAGTGGCGGTTGATGGCGAGGGTGGCGGAGAGAGTGGGGGTGTGCGTGAGTGCGGTGGCGATGGGGTCTCGGCCAAAGAGAGAAAAGGAGAGATGGGCAGCGAAGAGAGACAGAGGCGCAGGGGAGAGAGAGAAAGGGGTGGCGGCGTGCGAGTAAGGAGGCGATCAACGGCGGGATTAGGAGAAACAGGGGAGAAGAACCATTTCTCTCTTGGAATTAGAGGAACCATTAGGAGAGATAGAGGCAACTTCAGAAATGATTTTTCTAATTGATCATCGATGCAAGAATAATTCCACATATAAACTGATAAACAAGTTATAATTGTCAAACAAGCGATAACAATCAATTTCTCCGTAATTATCGATAACTAAGGTGCGACCGTTAGCTAGTGCTCTAATTGCAAAATAATCATAGGTACGACCATAGAATTAAATTTCACAATTACTTTAAGATTTAGAAAAATTCTGTTCTAGCCAAACAACACGCTACGAGGGTTGTCTACAAATTAGCCCGTATATTTTCCTGACATAACCCCGATTATGCCAATTGCCACTAATTTAGAACAATCAAACAATTACGGATTTAATTATTCTAATTGGCTCTAGGTTATTGAATTAATCTAACATCCGGGCTCGAGACAATTGAATAATACAACAACCATAAGAAAATAAAGCAAGAAATATATGAATACCAAAAAATAATAGGAAAACTAAAATCAATTAGATCTCACAATTTAAGTCGAACCAAATCCTCCGTTGTTCCTTGACTAGAAGTATAGACTTAGTTCATCTCCGTTGAGAAAAACCTACGCAAAATTGCAGAGACAGTTGCAGCATACATTGTCCTCAATTCGGAAGGAAGAAACGATGGAATAAGAATGATAATCACGAAAAGAACTACAAAGTCAAAAAGTGACTAATTGTCTCTACTTGATTATTTACATACGCAGGGATCAGTAATCCCCCAAAAAGATGAAGAAGTCAATACCTCAAAAAAGGAGTCAAGAATGGCAGCTGTTTTTCCTATCTAATTCCTATTGCTAATTGTCCACCTACTATATGGCTAATAGGAAGGAAAAGGGAAAAGAGTCTTGGTACTTCTTGACTTCCTTCCTCTTTGGAAGCTACTACCAGAAGAAAACGGAAGTGCCCTCCTTTTCCTCCAAGTCTGCTGCGTCTTTTTCCACTGGATAAGGAAACAGAGTTGAATTAGTCTCCACCTTGTTGACTGCTACTCAAACTCTTCTGTTGACTACCGACAAATTGGCACCTTTTTATGGTACTTTATTCCACTCCCTGCGATAATTACAAATTTTCAAAAGTGAGTAGAATCTGACAATTAATCTACATTTGGTAAGGTAATAGGGGAAATTAAATATAAATTAAATGAAAAAATTGCATCCTATCAGTACTCTACAACACAAGCAGGTTGATCTTACGAAGACTTATTGTGATAGTAAGTCAGCGACTGAGTTGTCCAATAATTCAGTACTCCATGGGCGTCGTAAATACATTGATATCAAGTATCACTTCATATGTGAGTTGGTTCGAGAAAAGGAAATTGAAGTTGATTATTGCAAAACTGAAGAGCAAGTAACTGATATTTTCACCAAGGCATTGAAGACGGAGACTTTTGTCAAGTTAAAGAAGATGTTAGGCATGTCTAAATTAGAGGAATTTGGTTTAAAGGGGGCAGTGTAGAAATATATACCAAACTTTTGCTATTTATTTATGTTGCCACGTGACTTTAGTGTGATTGGTTGGTTTTATTAAGGTGGGCCATGTGGATATGAATCCTTTAGTAGTATTAGTAGAAGTTTTTGTATAGGATATCAGTACTAACTCTGGCTATTGGTGTTTGATATATTGTTGTACAGCCGCATAAAGACATTAGAGTGAGAAACCTCTATCCGATGTGTTTTCTTTGTCTTGCACCGCTGCTTGGTTTTCATCAATAAAGAATTTCTTTGCCTCTATATCAGTTTTTCTTGATTGTACTTATGAGTTTATGTGTGTTTATTTGTCCGGGTCCATCAATAGTGAAAATGACCATAGAGGCCCTTGCTTTAATTACTTATAGACAACACTTGCTTGTAATAAAGCAGAAGCATAAACCCAAGCTGCACTTAATTACTGATAATGATCCAACATGTTGATTAGTTGCAACCTAAGATGGCGCCTTATTCAATAGCACGAGTCATTGATAGCAATGGTTCTAAATTTCTAATGGCAAAATACTTCCCTATACTAAATTTTCTTTTGGCAGTTAAGGGAATTGATTCATCAAACGTTTGGAATCTGGGAGAGTCGCAGATTGTTAAGGCGGATGCGGGGAATTGGGAATGCAAAATTGCTAAGAATTTGGGGGTATCCATGGCTACTTAGACCATACAATTTCAAGCCTTTTTCTTTTGTTTTAAGATTCTGGAATGGAAGATTTTTATCTGAACTCATAGATGAACAGAGGGATTGTTGGAGAGAGAACTTGATTAAGGCTGTTTTCTTGGAACATGAAGCCAAAATTATATGTGCAATTCCTTTGTGTGACTGTTGGCCTGATGACTAACTTATTTGGCACTATACTCACGATGGATGTTTTCCTATACAGTGAGCATATTGGATGATTATGGACCTCATGAAGCATTGGAGTGGTAAGGTGGAATCATCCTCACGTGTAGAGGACAAAAAAATTCGGAAAGCAATTTGGAAGTTGGAATTCCCCCCAAGGTCAAATGTTTTGCATGGAGATTATGTTGGTACATATTTGCCCATTGGAGCAAATTTGGCAAAAAAAAAAAAAACATTGTTGGTTTTCATCATTCATGTCCTTGGTGTAGGGAAGTTCAAAAAAGATGATAGGCATACATTCCTCGATGCAGATTTGTTAATGTGGTGTGGGATTAGGACCATTAGGTGGAGTTAAGTTTAGACATCAGAGCAGTCAGACGCTTCATGTTTTAAATAGTTGCTGGAAGTGGTTTTGAATTCTAACCATGAATTTGGAAACATAACTTGTGGTAATTCTGCTATGGATGATTTGGTATAGTTCTTGAAAGAATGGTTATGAAAGCTCATATAATTGTAGACTGGGCTAAGATCATATTTGCTGGATTTTGCTCAAAATCATGGAACAGACGAGCATGATATCACAAGATTTAATTAGACACTAGATTCCTCCTGGACAAGATCTTTTGAAAATTAAAATGTTGATGCTTCGTGGACCCAGGAAAAGTCAAGGACTGGGTGATTTTTGGAGATGAAGCTGGACAAGTGATGGCTAGCTGCATATGCTGAAGCCTTTGGTAAAACAACGTATTGGGGTGCTTGTTAGAGATGAAACTGGACAAGGGATGGCTGCATTTGCTGAAGGTATTCGTAAAACAATGCAGAATTTGCTGAACTGAATGTGGTTTGTAAAGGATTGCAATAGGCAAGTGAATTCTAGAAAGTCATTGCTTAAATAATGTTAGAAGACTCGATAGCAGGGAGGGAGATTTATCTGCAATTGGACACTTAGGGTGCATTTAATAAAATTAAAATTTAAAAATTGAAATCTAAAATCTAAAATCTGAAATTTTAATCCATTAAGTTATTGAATTGTTAAGTATTAAATCTAATACATTTGAATGTATATCACATTTAATGATAAGTGAATAACTTATTACTTAATTTTGGGAGTAAATTTTGGTTGAAAAATTCAATGCCACTTAATTGATTTAAATGTTCAATTTTTAGTTATCCAACGCGTCTGAATATGTTAAGATCTGAATCTATTAAATTTAAATGCTCAATGAGGTTACCAAACAGGGCCTTAATGGATAATCCTCGAGACTTGAGGGATGAGTTTCAAAATTGTAAAATTCTGCATGTGCATAGATCTGGTAAATTGCCAGCTCATCTTTTAGCTAATTTAGCTCATATTTCGGATTAAAGAATTGTACGTGAGATGATTTCCACCCCCTATTGTATCTGCTACATTACGAGAGTAGTTGGAATGTGATGCGGTGTCAATCGAGGTACAGAGCTGATTTTTTTTTTTTTTTTTTTTGTCTGCTATAAGGGCACTTTTAGATATTCATTAGGGATAATTTTAGAAACCCTCCTGAGGTTTCTGCCAATTGCATTGACCTATCCCAGGGTATCAAAAATTTTAAATATCTTCCTTAAAACTAATTAGCTTGTAACAAGTCAGCACAATTCAAAAATACAAACAATAAAAAATTAGTTTAGGCAAAAGAAGACAATGTGGTTCCACAAATACCTCTCATAAG
Source organism: Coffea arabica (assembly GCF_036785885.1). Lineage (NCBI taxonomy): Eukaryota > Viridiplantae > Streptophyta > Magnoliopsida > Gentianales > Rubiaceae > Coffea > Coffea arabica. The sequence continues at coordinate 15,352,961 of NC_092318.1, read as the reverse complement.
TTACATTAATTAGTTAATCTAGCATAAAAGCACAAATTATTATTTTAACAAAGTCAAAGGTGAGAGTTGTAAGAGCAAATGTTGACAAAATGCAAAGCACCAATTTCTGCAAATATTTCCAACTACTCTTGCAACGGCTGCCTATGAACACTTGTACAAAAGCAGCAGCAAACAATTAGAGAGTATAAAATATGCAGTGGCATATCATGTTTTCCGATGTATGCGTGATTGGACCCATTATTTTCACTTGTGGGGCCATTATTTGGCATGATCAAGAAAAAAATTAAGAAATATGCAACTAAGTAACAACAATTCCACACTTGAACATCAAAAAAGTCTTTCCTCTTACCTTAATTAAGATGCTCACAATCAGTAGATTGTTAACAAGAATTAGAGAGCAATTTTCCTCCACTTGAAACTGACACATACCCTTAACTGCATAATCACTCAAGTTCAAGCTCAAATTTTGACCCAAAAAAAATGACTATTTCTCTATTTCTCTACCTCTCAAGTTTGATTTAATTTACCTTTTTATTAGGCATATCAATCAAAAAAGGGAGCCTAGAATTTGCGACCTTTTCTCATGGCAAGTTAGGATTTTCTTTTTTAGTTCTAAATTGTTCATTTCTATTAATTTAATTTACTAGTGGTTTAATTGATTAAGTCCATCTACTTGTCAAATACTTTATAAGCTCTAAGGCTAGTTTAGTCATTTCACTGGGACCCAAGTTTCTTATAAGGGAGGCATCTAAAATTTTTAAAATCATGAGGGGGGCCGATGTAACTGTCAGAAACCTCAAAAGAGGTTTCTAGGAGGTTTCTTAAATTATCCCTATTCATTAGGTACTTCTAGGCCATATTAGGCAACTTTTTTCCCGAGGTTACGTGATACATGAAAGTAAGGAGTTTAGGTGTAATTGTTTAAATTAAAGGGGTACTCACTTCAATTGTTAGAAACCTCAAGGGATGTTTTTGAAATTATCTCCTTCTTTTTTTTGTTAGTTGTGAACTTGTGCAAGTATGAATAATTCATGAAAATTATATATAAAATAGGTGAATGGTCAAAATGATCACTAAACTATTCAAAATGATATAATTTGATCATACTCAATTGGAAAAAATGAGCTATTTAGATCATCTCGTCAATTTTTATCGGTAAACCATCGAGTTACATGCGCCCCTCACCAAGACAAATAGTTCTATAGGGACAAAAAGAATCTAAAAAATGTTAATAGACCTTTCTCTTCCTCACGATTTGTGCCCATAACAATGCCTTGGTTCCTTAGCTATTTAATACATTAAAGAAACTTAAAAAAATAGAATTTTCCAACTCTTTTTTTTTTTTAACAGAACTGGGTGGGGATGCTAGCCCCACATTTTATTAGTTCTAAGCATTCCAAAGAAGCTTTACGCCTAACTCAAAGCATTCTGGAGTGGGAAGCATACTTCATTTCTGTGTTCTAGAATGACCAAAGATCCAGGTAACCTCGAGGCGAACAGCATATGATAGAACCATTACAACAAACAAGCAATAAAGCTGATCAATGATGGCCCCACATTTTATTAATGATCAATGAATACACTAAGTTTAAGAATGGAGGGGAGGGAGCTACAATCTTGTCTACATCTAATAATTAGTCATCAACAACCTAATTGCATACGTACTAAGCAGACCTCTCGACAATCCAAATTCAAAGACGCCCGAATCTTTCCAGGAATTTGGTCATATGAAGTACAAAAAACTCTAATGGTAGCCGCAGGTTTGCCAGCACGTCAGCCGAGGAATTAGCCTCTCTGAAATATGATCAATCGACACTGAAAGGAAATTCAACCGGGCCCAAATCCTTCTAAGAGTATTACAACGCAGCCACTTGGCTACCCTTCCTGATGTAAGCAAGCAAACTAAATTCTCCGAGTCTAATTGCACCAACTAAATTTTCCAACTCTTGTGATTCTCACTCCTACCAGTAAGGTGAGTTAAATCCCGAGCCTTTTTTTGGGCATAGAAGAAAATCAAGAATAAGGAGGTTGCAAAGATGAAGAAAACATATAGGGATAATTTCAGAAACCTCCCCTAAGGTTTGTCGTAATATCACTCAACTCCCCTCAAGTTTTTAAATCTCACTTACCTCCCTTGTCAATTTGACAAGACTAAATATTCCTACCAAAATCACAAATTGAAAACATTGTCCTCACTCTTAATAACTATTTAACCAAAAAGCCAAAACAAAATAAAATTTTAAATGCAAAAAATGTAAATTAAAAAACAAATTGCTAGCTAATAATGGTCCATATTTCTTTACATCGGAGTCATGGTGGAATAGCAAAGGATATGAATAAATTAAATATAATCAAAATCAACGACTTAGGAGGATTTTAGAGAGTAATTAAGACCTTAAAAAATTTCATGCATAGTTACTATTAAGGGAGTCAGGATATTTTTTGGCGAAATATGTTTTAATTCATGGTGTCTTTTAAGTTGTATTGAAAACTAAAATAATCTTTTCATACGGGTGAATTTTTCAAGGCATAAATTTTGCTTTTGTTTCAATACAACTAAAATAAATAGTTTACGTCAAGAAATTTACACCTTATAAAAATTTAACCTTATTTTATTTTTTATTGTTGTTATAAATTTCATAAGTAGGATAATATAAGGGTATTATTGGAACAAAAGTTTTATCTTTCTTGTATTTCCTCCAAAGGAGTTAAAATGTTACAAGAAATGTCAATTCAAGGGAGGTAAATGAGATTTTAAAAATCTTAGGAGAGCTGAATTGTGACGACTGGAAAATTCACTTATATTTTCTTAAAATTCCCTCTTATTTTGATTAACTTACTTTATAACATCTTTACTACTCATTTACTCTCTCAATAGTTGTAATGAATAAGAGATTTAAGAGTTTTACCTTTAGTTTTATAGTTCGGGTAAACTAGGGTTTTTACGTCTTTCAGTAGTGTGATTACTCGGTACGGAGTGTGTACTGAATTTGGTGGTTAAGAGTGAGTTTTAGATAACAAAAAGTGTGTGATTAGAAGTAACAATAATGAGTTAGTATATTATAAGTGAAAACCCTAGTACGTGCGAGTTAAGGAAAAACGGTGTGAACCGACTTGTACCGTTCACTACTGATTGAATACACCACTTGAACACTACTTTATTACTTTAATATCCTTGCTTTTATTTCATCTAATTAACTCTAAAATATCTCTTAAACCAGCCACAATCTTTGACCAAAGAAAAGAGGAAAAAAAGAAAACAAATTGAGAGTTAATCCTACGGCGACACTTGGCGGCCATCTACCTAACTTTGACCGACCAATTTCCTTCATTTTTATCACCAAATTCACTTCATTTCCTCTCCATTTCTGCACATTCTGGCCAAGCTTCAAGAGAGAGAAACTAGCAACTTTCACCTTGAATCCATCTTTGTTTGAGTGCAAGCAACCGAACCCAACCGATTAACCTTTCCTTTTGTGCTTGGAAGACTTGGGGTGCTGAAAATTTGGGAAGAAAGTGATGTGTTTCTCACTTACAAGGGACTTTTGGAAGATATCATGGCTGCCTTTCCTTTTTCTCTTCCTTAATCATGTTTAAGTTTGGATAGAATCTTATATTCTTGGCTTGAGATGGTTAATTTGTTAGTTTGGCATGACATGTTGGATTGTTGAGCTAGGTTTGAGATTTTCAGTGTGTTTATTGTTGTTTACATAGTATATGATGTGGAGGAGCTTGGATAGGGACTTGGGTAGTGATTCAAGACATGAATGTGATTAGTAAGCATTGAATCATTAAATTTCCAGCTTTAGAGAGGAACCCGTCCTGTTTCTGACCTGTTTAATTCGTCCATGTTAGAGGCCAAATCAGGCCTAGGTCAAAACATGAAAGTTGTAGGAAATGGAGTTATATAGCTTTTTGTAAAATTTCAGCTCAATCGGAGTACTGTAACATGTGAAATAACAAAATTATCCCTGACTGCCAAAATGCACTGTTTTGCGGATAGTTTTCTGTTTTCTCTGAGATTACACATTTTGACCTTGAAAATGAATGAATTGGCTGTCGATGTCTTCATAAGAATTGTAGTTCCCTGTTTTAGTTTCGAAACGGTATAAATTTTACCCCAAACCAATAGGCGTAGCTTCAGTTGTGACCGAAACTCCAAGAGATGTCAAACCTGCTATTTTGTTGTTTGTCCTTAAACTTGGTTTCCGGTCGCATTACTAGTATTGTTTTGTACTTGAAGGACATTGAGCCTAGTTGAAGGGCTATTGTGGTAACATTGCTTGTGTGTGACTTTGGTGCTGAATTGAGGAAAATAATGAAGCCATAAATGGCTGAAAAATAGCTAAATACAAAGGGCATGCCGGCCAAATTTTCACTCGAGGACTAGGCGTGTATACTTGTGATTTGAGCGAAGAGTTGAGGTTGAATTGAACTTGAATTGTCTAGGTTATTCGAGTCCTCTTTCATAGAGGTATATAAGTTAAAATTCGGCCGAAACTTGTACCCTTGGAAAAATGAAAGTAACGACTAATAGAAATACGTTTTCCTCGTCTATTCGACTCAAATGGGGATTTCAAAGTTTCAAAGTTTTAAGAGCGAGGATGAGTTTTCTAGGACATGATAAGTAATACGAATATTCCCCAAATGAGTTTCAATTACTTGATTTTCGTTAAACGAAACGTTCAAGTGTCGAACCTTAGTTGATTTTCAAAGCTCTTAAACGATGTTTTATCGCAGATTTGGACTCCCAACAAGGAGTAATACCTGAACGTGATCCGTAGAAGCACTACATCTTTGGTGAGTACTTCCAAATATCTGATTGAACTTTAATACTTGACCAATGTGATCAAATGATATTTGATTGGTATGGTCGGGCAAGAGTGTACTTTATCGCACTTGCCCTAATGTGATATGTACTTGTTTGTTGTTGCAATTGACTTGATATACTTGTACTTGACTTATAAGTACTGAGCAGCAGCATGTACCACACTCAATCCGAGTGAGAGGTGCCTCTCATTCCCGTCTCCGTACTTTTATCTTGATTCAGTCGGTTGGAGATGGTATCTCATCGACTTCTTAGGGACCCAAACCCCACTGGTTAGTTAATCGAGTCGAGCCAGCAAGAGCTTGGTCGATTAGATAACGAACCGTGGATCTAGTGTTGTCGAGTGGAGTGTTATCTCCTCGACTAATCGGTATGCTCGAGTATTACCACCAGTATTTATTGAAGATTTTGGGCCCAATAGGGGGTTTGGATGGTGGACGGAGACTGTAGTTAAGTGGTGTTCTACTGAACTGGTTACTTTACTTGAAAGTTGACGGAGTGTCAACTACTACTTGATCAAGCTCTGGTAAAGCAATGGGGACATGGCTCTTGAGAGCCACCTGTATCCTTATACTTTGATTGTTATTCGTAGTGTTATTGTTTCTTTTAGAAAAAAATTTTACACTCGCTCATTTTGAGATTTGCTACTTGAAGTGTTATTGCTCATTTTCTTAATTTGTTATGCTCGCTATTTTCCTATTCTGATAGTTTCATTTTTAAATAACGGTCGACTTGCTATTTGGAATCTCACTGGGCTTTTAGCTTATTCCACGCTATTTGTTTTCCTTACAGGGGGTGCGAGCGAGGCGTGAGACTTGTACAGACTAGCGTAGTCTAGTTTTGTTTTTGAATTTTGTAATTGTACTCGTACTAGTCGCTCAATTAGGGTTGAATGTATTTAGAACTCCAATCTTTTGATGTATTTGGGGTTGTATGGATGTTTGAGACAGAAATGAATGTAATTGTACTTGCCAAACTTGGTAACTGTTATTTCCTTTATTCTTGAGATTGTACCCTATTTTAATTGAAGTAAGTGAGTGAGTCCTGGCGAGAGTTGGGCAGGCGGTCCGCTAAACCCTGGGGTACACCCTAGGGGGAGGTGGATCATCACATGAATGATATTATAAGAAACCTCGGGGGAGGTTTCTGAAATTATCCCAAACAAATAAGAAGCAAAGCCCAGTAAGGCAGTAACAGGAGCAAAGAAGCCGCCAATATGGGAAAAAAATGAAAAGAAAAGAAAAACCCATTATGTCAACCATTCCCTCTGATTTTGAGGAAATTGAGGAAAACCATCTTTATATTTGTTCTGTTTTGTTTCTTCTTCAGCTCATAAGGCAAGCTTTCCTTCTACCATTTTTTTCCCATTTTCCCAACTTTCTTTCCACTAAATGCTTTTCTTCTTGCTCAAAAAGCCACGCCAACAATCTAGATCTGGGTTCCGGACTTGATGGCTATGGAGAGACAATTCTTTTAACTCCGGTCCACCATTATTGTGACTTGCTCCATTTTTACTTCAAACTCAATCTATGAACACTCCCTTGAGCCTCATCATGATTATTGTATCTTTCCTCGACGTTACCTAGCTCTCAAAAAACATTCTTTCGAACTTTTGATGTAGGTGTTTTGATGTGGCCTACTCCTTGGTGACAACATCTTCTCTCCTAGATTTGCTTCCCTTCCCCACCATTTTTGTCAAAAGAAGTGTAGACAAAGAAAATTTATTTAGTCAAGATTAAAAAATTAAATTGATCTTAATTAAATTAAATTAAATTATGAAAGTCCATCATATTTTGGGTTGACAAAGTGGGCCAATATTATATAGGCTACTAAATCAAATTAAATTTGTGATATTCAATTAAATTGAAGTGGATTAATCAATTTATTATTTCACAATGAACTATTTGAGCCGGCCTACTATTAAAGCCTAAGTTAAATAGGTTTTTTGAATTACAAGTCACCCAAAATGCAGGAAGGTTCTGGAGGGTTTTCTTGAATACCTAACTTACATATTTTGGTTATAAATAGAGGTTGGCATATTGAAAATTCCTAAATGTTGGAGAAACTCTGTCAAATTTTCTTAAGAGCTTTTCCCTCAAATCCAAATCAAGTCGAACAAATCCTCCTTCCATTTGTGTTGAAAACTTAAAGATTCAAGTATTCAACACCATCATCAAACTATCTGTTTTCTATGCCCAAATTATAGGAGACACTCTTTGGATCGGAGAAGGCCCTTCAATTGAAATCTTTTAAAGAGAAGAATCAGGAGATTAATTTCTTTGATTCAACAATTTTTAGAGATTGTAATCATTTTGTTCTTTAATTTAATATATTTGATATTTTACAAGTTTTCTTGTCTTTTATTTTAGACAACGAAATTTGTACTTGCAAATTTTTGACACGTTCGGTGGGATGATCTCTACTTCTCATCTCTTCTCTTCCTACAAGTTCGTATTTCAAGACATCACCAACTCAAAGAAGGTGAGTGTTGACCTTGAAGATTCAACCTTTGTTGCTCCTACAAATAAAGAGGCACAAGATGTTGGTCCCATGAGAAGGGGCAAGACAAAGGCATTTGTACAAAAACTAAGGAGGATGCAATTGCTACCCAAGAAAAGAATCTTGAGCTGATGCCTATGATAATTTGACCAAGATTGTTGAAGGGCTGGTAATTCAATATGCATGATGAGATCGAAACATCTTCAAAAGCTAAGGAAAAAGATGTTTCGAAGTCCCACTTGATGAAGAAGCTTTCAGTCTCTCTTGATGGCATAATTCATGTTGACACTCTTAAAGAGTTTATTGAAAGCACAATCAAAGACAAAGTTGATAGAGCCACTAAGACATTCAACGGTTATGCCAAACCATACACTACAGGAGTTTATGATTTAAAGATACGTGATGGTTATCAATCTCCAAAGTTTCAATAGTTTATTGGCAAGGGCAATCATAAGCAACACATTGGACACTTTGTAGAGATGTGTAACGATGTTGGCACTATTGGCGATTTAATTGTTAAGCAATTCATTCGTTCATTAAAGGGTAATGTCTTTGATTGGTATGCTGATTTTGAACCTAGTTCGATTGATAGTTTGGAGCAGTTGGTGCAAGAATTTTTTAATCACTTTTATAGTATGAGATGGACTATTAGCATGACCAAGTTCTAGAATGCACACCAATGGAAGGATGAACTAGTTGTTGATTTCATTGTGCGTTGAAGGACTCTTAAGTCTAATTGCAAAGATCGAATCTCTGAATCGTTTGTGATGGAGATGTGCATTTGAGGCATGCATTGGGGACTCTGCTACATTTTACAAGGGATACAACTAGAGACTTTTGATGAGTTATTAACAAAAACTCACAAGTTGGATATAAACTTTGAAGGGAAAGAACCACTTATTCTTGATTCTTGCAAAGATGTGGAGAAGTCACGATCAGCGAATGGGGGCAACACTTCTACAAATTTTGAAAAATCAATGATGGTGAGTATTACACAAGTCAAAGTCTCTTCAAAGAGAAGAAGAAAAATGATTCTAGAGGCCAGTCATCTACAAGAAGGTAGGGGCAAAATAGAAACCTTCAAAATATCCAAGAAAAGAAGTATCTATTTAGTGATTCTAATGTCCCAAAAATGCTTGATGGTCTCTTACAAGTGAAACTCATTGAATTACTAAGGTCAAGGCGCCCTAAAAACTCTGCAAGTTGATAACCCAAATTATAGCAAATGTCATTGCTTGGCTGGTCATCCCACAGATAGATTTTTTGTCTTCAAAGATAAGGTCATGGCATTGGCTCAACAAGGGCAAATTATACTCGAAGATGAAAGTGCAAGTGCCAATCATACTAACTTTGTGTGTCACACAAGTTGGTTCTCAAACTAAAAACATGTCAAACACTCCTTGATAAGTGTCTAAACTGTCTACAAGTTTCCTTGGCATGAGGATAAACTGAGGATAAACTGTCTTCAAATCAAAATTCATTAAGTGTTCCCTGTCATGAGTCTAAACTATCTATAATTCTCCTTGACATGAGTATAAACTGTCTTCAAATCCAATACTGTTACAAACCTTCTTAACACGAGTTTAAACTATTTCCAAGTCATAAATCTCTCCAAATCTCCTCAACACGAGTCTAAACTCTCTTCAAGTTGCAGATCTCCTTGATACGAGTATAAACTATGTCTAAGTTGCATGTGCTCCCTGACACGAGTCCAAGCTATCTCCAAGTTACAAATCTCCTTGACACAAGCATAAACTGTCTCCAAGTTGCAGATCTCCTGGACATGAGTATAAATTATCTCCAAGTTGAAAATCTCTTAACACAAGTTTAAACTATCTTCAAGTTGTAGATCTCCTCAACACAAGCTTAAACTACCTTTAAGTTGCATGTGCTACTTGACATGAGTACAAACTGTCTCCATGCTGCAAATTAAATCAAATCTTCTTCGCACGAATAAAAATTGTCTTCAATTCAAAAGTTGTTTCAAATACTTCTTGATACAAGAGTTTAAATAGCATATTTCCCCCGACCCGCATGAGTTTATACTGCAAATGGTAGGAACTATGTACGATTTAATTCTCTTTTAGGATATGCAAGCAACTTAGGAGGCAACTTCTAAGTCCAGTCATGACCCAAAAATTCTCTCCTTGACAATTGGCGTATACTTCAAATTAGTGGACCATTGACTAAATTACTTTTGGTTCTTGAAAAGAACGTTATTGCTTTTTTAAGAATTTGTATAGGTTCATTGTGCTTCCATCCTATTAGAGGTTCTTTCCATCGTCATGGTCTTGGATTGAACCATCATGCCTCTATCTTGGTGAAGTGTTTCTCCTTTAGCATGAATGTGAAGTATGCACCATGCCTCCTACTAGGTAGAACTTTTCTCCATTGGATGGGCTCGTCATGCTTCCATGATTATCAAAGATTTCACAGTGCCTCCAATTTGGTAGAACCTCCCTCTATCATTGTATTCTTGGACAAGTTTGTCACATCTGGTTGCTGATGTCTAATGTTGAAAGCGTAGTTATTAAACCTGGCCCGGGGAGGAACCTGGTGAAAGAGGTGGATCAACGGGTTACTGGTTTAACCAGTGGATGAGTGGTCCAACCGATGGGTCACTACATATATTTAAATATTATGTTTCATAATTTTTTATATGGTTGAAACTATAATAAACTATGTTATAATAAATACTCAGTTAGTCCAATTTATTATAGAATCATTAATTCTTATAAGAATTAACAAAATCTAAATTTAATTAGTAATCCACCAAATTTCAAGTATAAAATTTTATCTACGTCTAATTATCTAGTTTATTTACGAATTTTAAGTGCAAAAGGTTATTAAAAATAATATTTGTGTTAAAAATGAATTGTATAATATGTTATTTTTTAAGTCCATTTCATAATTTATAGAATTTAGGGAATAATAAAATTTTATTAAAACATTCCAAACAAATTTTGTTTGGAAGAAATAAAATAAGAATAAAGGTCTAATATATAATATAGAAAGAGTGAATAAGCACCAAATGAGCTGTTGGGCTAGTGGTGAGTGCGGTTAGCCTTTATACTTGAGGCTCGAGGTTTGACTCAGCATTGGAACATCTTCTAAACATTTTTTACCCAAAACTGGGTTCCTTTACAAAACCTTCCGGTTCAACTGGTTGAACCGCCGATCTGTTGAAAAATCAATGGAATTCTTGCACAAACGATCCAATTACAAACCCAATCTTGTTTCATGGCCGGTTCACCGGGTTGACCGGTTGAACCGTCGGGCCGGGCTAGGTTTAATAACTATGGTTGAAAGTGTCTATCATTGAAGCTAGGTGAATGAACTTCTCGAGTTTTGGGAAGCTCTCATTGAAACTATGTGAATCGACTTCTCAAGGTTTGGGAAGCTCTCACTGAAGTTAGGTGAATGGACTTCTCGAGTTCTGGAAATCTCCAATTGAAGTGGGTTGTTGCACCTTTTTCAATGGACTTCTTGAGCTTTAGTTAGCTCTCATTGAACTAGGTAGTTATGCCTTTTTCGATGGTCTTCTTAAGCCTTGGTAAGCTCTCATTCAAGTGGGTGGTTGCATCTTCTTCAATTGACTTTTCCAACTTGGGTAAGCTCTTATTAAACTGGATAGTTGCACATCTTCAATCGACTTCTCAAGTTTTGGCAAGCTTTCATTGAAGTGGACAGTTGTGTCTTTTTTAATAAACCTCTCAAGTTTTAGCAACCTCTCATTAAGGTAGATGGTTGCGATTTCTTCAATGGACTTCTAGAACTTTGATAAGCTCTCGTTGAAGCTAAATGAATAGACTTCTCAAGCTTTGGTAAACTCTTATTGAAGTTAATTGAGAGGACCTCTCAAGTTTTGGTAACCTCTCATTGAAGCAAATGGACTTCTCAAGTCATAATAAGGCTCTCATGAAAGTTTGTGGTTGTGCCTGTTTCAACTTCTTGGTTATGCCTTCTTTAACTTCTCTAGTCTTGGAAAGCTTTGATTGAAGTTTGGTAGATGGACTTCTCGAGTTTTGGGAAGCTCTCATTGAAGCTTGATAGACAGACTTCTCGAACCTTGGAAGGCTCTCATTGAAGCAATGAAAGGACTTCTCAATCCATGCTAAAGCTCTCAAAGAAGTTTGTGGTTGCACCTTCTTCAAGTTAAGTGTTCACCATATATGTTGTGGTGAGAGATCTTTCTTTCTCATCACACAAGGCCAAAAAAAATTGCATTCAAAGAAACAAAAGTCAAGAATAGATGAGTCACTTACGTAATCGAAAACCACATCAATTGCTACAACTATTTGGGTCAACTCACTTTCTTGCTAGTAATCAATTTGCAAGTTGAGAGGCAAGTTCAAAGAAATAACCACCAAACAAAATCGGCAGATTTATGGTGGAAAATAAGCAAATTGCTAGATCAAAATGAGCCAGTAAATTTCAATATTTAGTATGCATAAAGAAGATTCGGAACCGATACCTACCTAAATAATGCAAAATTTTGAGGCTGTGTTTTGCACAAGTTACTAAGTTTGGAACTTAGAGTTTGCATGTGCTTGGGCATAAGCAATCTCTAGCAATGAGATTAAAAACAAAATTACTGCAGCAAAGTTGTCAAGGCAAAAGCTTGTCTTTTTATGGAGGTTGCATGGCATTGAATTAAACTGGACCACATATATTTGGAACCTCTATGTGATTTAGTAATTGCTAAATTTCATTGGTAGCTACTTTTCTTTTAAAAATAGTATATTCAGTGGCGGCCTAATTGCATAGGTCACACTTTAAATGAGTTTTTGAAGTTTTCCAAATAAGAAAGTTAAGGTTCTTGAACGATCTAAAAGGAAATGCATGTTGAAAAGTCAAGCTATGAAGATAAAAGGAATGCAACATTCTTTTATTTTGTTTGTCAAAATGGGCTGGTATGAAACAACTTTGACAGCCGAATGAATTTGGAAGCAGCTCTTGAACTTCTAACAACATTCAACTTTTAACCACAACTTTCAAATTGTGTTTCAGAAAGGAAAGTGGTTTAGTAATTCGTTACATATTTAAGCCTTGGCAACGATCATATGTGTAGCTTTTCCAAATTTGAATCATGTTAGTGTTCCCTTTTATGTTTGGACACCAAGATGATGATATTAGCAAATTCTAAATATTAAACAATGCTGTCCAGTAATACGTGGAGCTTCTTTAAGCCAAGTTATCGAGCTTTGAAGTAGTTTCCTTATTTCAATTTCTCAAGCCTTGTTGGAACATGGGATTAGAGTCGGTGGGCTACTAACGTGCTCCAAATGCCTACTTAATTCGTTTTGGCATTTAATAAATCCAATTAATTGGCCTTGGCCAATCAGCTGATGATGTTCACAAGTATGAAATTTGACCAACAAGGCAAAAAAATTGTACTTCAAGCCTTGTTTCCGGCAATTGTTAAGCAATACCTCACCAAGTCTTAAAGTGGGGACATTTATAGATAAAGAAAATTTATTTAATTTATTTCGTCAAGATTAAAAATAAATGAATTGATCTTGATTAAATTAATTTAAATTATGAAAGTCCATCATGTTTTGGACTGATGAAGTGGGCCAATATTATACAGGCTATTAAATCAAATTAAATTTGTGATGTCCATTTAAATTGAAATAAATTAATTGATTTATTAATTCACAATGGACTATTTGGACCGGCCTACTATTAAATTGGGTTTCTTGATTTACAATTGGGTTTCTTGATTTACAAGTCACCCAAAATGCAGTAAGGTTCATTAGGGTTTTCTTGAAAACTTATTTTACATATTTTGGTTATAAATAGAAGTCTTCTCTCAAGGTAAAAGACACATTGAAAATCCCTAAATGTCAGAGAAACTCTGTTAAATTTTCTAAAGATCCAAATCCAAATCAAGTCGAACAAATCCTTTTTTCCGTTTGTGTTGAAAACTTTAAGATTCAAGTATTCAATGCCAACATTAAATCATTCATTTTCTATGCCCAAATTATAGGAGATACCCTCTAGATCAGAGAATAAGCCTCTTCGGCCCTAAGGTTGAAATCTTTTGAAAAGAAGAATCAGGGGATTAATTTCTTTGATTCAAGAATTTTTAAAAATTATAATCCTTTTGTTCTTTAATTTAATATATTTGATATTTGTAAAAGTTTTCTTGTCCTTTATACTAGGCAATAAGGGTGGCAACGCCACGGGCACCCACCCGCGGGGGTACAAATGACGCGAGGGATGGGGCGGGGCAAGGGCAAAAAATTTCCTCCCACCTTAAAATGGGGCGGGGGTGGGGCAACATACACCCGCCCCCTCCCCCGTATACAATGAAAAAATATGTATATATATATATATATATATATAATACAACTCAAAATTTGTCAAAATTGCACCCTTACTTACAATGCTGGTCAGGTGCCAACGGCTGCACCGCTACAGCAATCGAAAGAAATTTCTCGATCGGTTCCCTCTATTCGTTGTGTCTTTTCAACATATATAGTATAAGAGCCGAAGAGCTCTTATGACCTGGATGGTTTTCGTCGTCCTCTCACGTGCCGCACTTGTGAGTCACCAGTCTTTTTTTTTTTTTCCACGCGATGCGCCAGACATCTGCATATACTTCCACTCTAGGGTTCTCTTAAATTTCCTCCGCTACCGCTGCTTTCTCTTCTCCCCTTCTCTCTTCCCCTTACCTTTATTCTCAGAAGCTCCGTCTCTTCTACTTTGTTTTCTTTTCTCCAAAACATTCGATCTCTCATTTTTTTCCCCTTTCTCTTGGTTTTGTGTTAAAACCTTCATTGCATTGAATTTTTTCGCTTTTTTTAGGTTGCGACTGGAATGATTTTTAATTTCTGGACTCTTATTCTCCGTCTAAGATAGAGTTGGAAGCGCAGAAGCATCTTCCGCCGCTTGCTCTGTTTTTTCCCCTTTTTAAGGTACTACCTTCTTTATTCTGATGAAATTGGTACTCTTCCATAATAGCGTCCATGTCGATTTCTGGAATTCAAGGTCAACCCCTGGAGATCACTGGTAATCATTCTTCTCTTTTTTTGTTAACCAGTTCCTGTTCTCTTTTGAACATTGTAGGTATTTCTGATGAATTCTTTCGGGAATCTGGAATGCACCTTTGCAGTTGTAGACTACAGCAAATTGAAGGATACGGAGTGGATTTGAAGACAAGATCCATACATTTGTCTGGAATACGCCAGCACTAAATTCCGTACCCGTACCCACACAGGTATGTAATTCTTATTATTTCCTCTTTTTATCTCTGTTTGATTGTTTTTTCAATTACCACTAATATTTGAGCTTGTAAGAAAACTCTCCATTTTGTTGCCTAACTATTCTATTCTACTGCTACTTAATTACTCATGTAGACAGTGGAAAAACCCTACTTTTGAAGAGAAATTTGTCTTCTCCTTGATTGAAGGGCTAAGGGAGGTCACTGTTGCTGTTTGGAACAGCAATACCATTACCTATGATGATTTTATTGGCAATTGAAAGTAATAATGTCTTCTTTAACTTTCTGCCTTTTGTTTTCCCTGTATTCTATTCGTTGTATCAGTTTGAGTATTTGCTTTTTGTTCTATACTTTTAGATGATTTATTAATTTTTTCCTATTATTGTTAATCTATTAGGGTTGAGCTGCAAAAAGTGTTTTCTCAGGGATTTGATGAAAGTTCTTGGCCACTCCAAACTAAAACTGGCAGGTATACTCTACAAAAGATAAAAAGGGACAATTACCTGCCATATTCATTCTTTTGTAGGTTAATACATACTTGAACATTTAAAAAATTGTACTTATGAGAAAATTGGAATAGCTACTCAAACTTGGTATATTTGTAAAATTTTGACAAGATTGATAAACATACTGTATTGTTTACATGGTATTTTTCTTACCTGTATTTTGCTAAATGGTTTAAACCATGCCATGAGATAGATGGATATATTCAATGATGCACTGGAATGTTTTCTATTTTCATGCTTAATAGTTGCTATTAATTCATTTTGTATCTTCTGTTGCAGCTCCTAGAAATAGCTCAAGTTCTTGATGAACATGTGAGATTCAATTTCTTCTGGTTTCTTTACCTTTTAGCGAAATGCTTTTAACTATTGGCATACTGCATGCAATCTTGTGCAATTTAAACATTGTCTCTTTAAATAACTATTTCTACATAAGAAGGTCACAGGATTGATGTATGTAGGGGTATAAGCATGTTACATATAACCAATTAGGTTAATCAGTATGGTTGTTTACTTAATGTGGAGTTAGATCCATCGACCTATTTAGGCAACTAAACAAGGGTATCCAAAATTAGCCCATTCTTGATGTAACATCTTTTTCTTGGGTTACACAATTTCATAGGCATCATTTTGATATTAAAGGATTATGCTGCTCCTCTTTTTTTACAGGTGAATGAATTCAAGTCGATAGAGAACTTCAAAATTTTCAATCCCAACAACTTGTTAGTGTTATGTTTCTCATTTGAAGCAGAAATATTATTTGCTTCAAGCACTGTGGGCAATGCTTCCTTCATGGAAAATGCAATTGAATGATATATTTCTGCTATCATACAGATGGGTGAACTTGAAAGCAATCAAAAGACTTGTACAAGAAAGTGCACTGAAGATGGAGATTATTCCAAATCCAAAGGTTAGATGGGGTGAAAGTTCTTCAACTTGAAACTGCTGCTGGCGCTACAATAAGGGTACATTAACCTTATCTCTTGATATTCATTTTAAACATCTTTATTTTCCATTTCTTTCCATTTAGGTTTATCAATATGGCATTTCACATTTAGTCTCCTCTCTACCAACAACCAAAGGTAAGAAGTAAAATCATTTACTTTCACCCCTCACCCCCTAATCAGTTCTTTGATCATGCTATTGAATTTTGTTTTGAATACTATATGAATTGCTATTTATTCATGCATTTAACCTTTACAGTCCGACATGTACACTTTGTCTGATGACGGCTATGTGGTCTGCAATAAGGCTAGGAAAAATCCAACTAACCCAACTATTGAATTGGGACCTGAATTTAAGAAGGTTGAGATTTTAAGCCCTCCCTATCTTTCTCCACAGGTTGAATTGTTTATATTGCTAATTGTTTTTTCACTTTTTTAGGTAGGCAACTTCTTAAGTCATATCAAGTCTATTCCCAGTATGGTTGAACTAGACAACCTGAAGATGGGGGGTGATGGTGGTTTGGATCTGGCATCACCCTGAAGGTAATACAAACTAACTACTTGTCTCCCTATTACTTTGTTTCCCTGTTACTCTGTTTTTGAAGCTTTATGGATGTATCTGTTCCTTGAAGATTTTCTTGTGACGTGGCAATTTGTGGTTGTACAGTGGTTTGTTATTTCTTATTTAGTGTCCATATGGCATATGCACTAATTTCTTCTTTTCTCTTTTTTTCCCCTTGTATTAAGGGGAAAGTGACAATAACTGCAAAACTTGGAACCAAATTAGAAATTCCAGACGAAGTTGTAATTGCTGATAAGGTCATATATACAGCTGACTGCCTTAAAAATTTGGTTCACCGATTCAAAAAAAAAAAATTTGGTTCATGGTGCATAGCAATTTGGCTTTACATTCTCTATCTATTGCCAGGTTATAAATGTCCTTGAGGATGTTTAAGAGGCCTAATTCTCTGGAAGTGATGCATAGTTTTGCCATTTTTAACATTGAAAGAAACATTTGTTTTCTTTGTGCAATTTTTTTGTAAAGAGAAGGTACTGAAAATTTGAAAAGTAATTGAATACTTTTGAACTATTTAAAAAGATTATCTGAGAGATATTTGGTGAATTATGGTCCATAAGAAACAATAATTGGCACTGAGAATATTTCAAGCAATAAAAGATGAAATCCCGTCAAAAGTTGTATAATTGAAATTACATTGTTGATGTTAAGTTCCAAATTTTGAACTTTAAGCATCATCAACTCCAAACTTCATATTTATAGGGTGAAGTGGTGGTTTAAGAAGAATTATTCTCAATTTCGCAGAATGACGTTGGATGTTAATGTAGGAAAAATTTAATCTGATTGAAAAATTCATTTGTAATAATCATTGTTCATTCTCTTCTGCTTGTTTTACATGTACTTAACCCAAATCGTCATTTGGTTTTTTGTAGGACTGGTTCCGAAACTGAGCTTGCTCCAGTTTCAGTTTCAACAGGTTCTCATACTGATGCAATACCATATTCTTGGAAATATGATGGGATAGTTGGCATGTTGGGTACAATAGAAGCCATCAAAGTTCTAAAGCGGTATGTAGGCTAAATTGGCTTGACTGACTCTTGTTAGCCCTCTTGAGTTCTTAAATTGTACCATGGCCCGAAATTCAAGGTTGCAGTTGTTTGCTGCTCTGCTTTACCTACATTTTTCGCTTGTTCGATGGTTGGTAATTTTTTAACGGAGTTGGAATCTTAGAGAATTTCCTTTTCCCCCTACTCCATTATGTGTTTCTTGGATCCTTGCTTTACTAATGCTTTTGAGCTATGCAATGGTGTTAATGCTAAATTTTTTCATCTTTTTTCCTTGTATGCTTTGTTCTTTCCCTGATGCTAAATATCTGGCTGTGATTGTTTGCTGCTTTTTGATGTTTTGTCTTTTCTGGTGTTTTGTTTGATTTTCTTTTGGATTAGTCATAAGAGATGTTAAAAAGTAGGAATAAGTTTTTGGATATTTTGCCATGAGCAGTGTTGTTGAGCGTTGTTTTTCCCTCCTTTTATTCTTGTAGTGCGAATAACATGCTTTTCTTCCGAGCAAATGGAAATTTGAGCTATGCTTCTATGCCTTTCTGCACTCCACAGTCAAATATTTTGATGACATGGATGCTCTCTTTGACTATGCTATCAAGAACTAAACTGGTTGCTCAAGTCTCAAGATAATAGCTGCCACTTGGGAACATGCCTTCCTTGGTCACCATACTGATAATCAATCACTCATGTTTATGCCTTCTTTTAATATCTGTAGACAACATGCATGAGCAGGCCAACTTGTCAAGACTTAATGAGAAGAGCTTGACAATAATTCTTACAAGTGGGTAGGATTTTCCATTAAAATTGATACAGCATGGTTGTTGACCACACTCTTCGCATCATCGAGATATTCCTTTTTATTTCACAATCTGAGAACTCTTGTATTATTATTTTGTTCAATCGAAAGGAATGCAAAGACTGTATCCATAGCATTTTAATTTGACTGCTCAGCTCGGTTAACTCATAGTCAACTAAACATGAGAACCTAATCATTTTTTTTTCAAGTTACTATAATCACAATTGGATCAATATTGCCGTGTATAATGAAGATGCCTCCTTATTTAGTTTAGTATTTTCCTTTTTTGTCGTATGAAGCATAATATATACATATGGTCACACTCTATGCTTCTACACTAAAATGAAAAATAGCAAACTTGATTCTCATGCTAAACAAGTAATGGAGTGAGATAAAAGAAGAATTACTCAACTTCCAGCTTAAGTAGCTCTATAACTCAGCATTACTTCTTTTTTTGTCCTATGAAGTACAATATATATTCTAATCATCACATCATATGTTTCTCTACTTCATGAAAAATGTTGAACTTTATTCTCATTCTAAACAAGCAACACAGTAAGATAAAAGAAGAATTACGTAAGTTCCAGCTAAAGTAATTCTATACCTCAGCATTACTTCTTCTTTTGTCCTATGAAGTATAATATATTCTAGTCACCACATCATATGTTTCCACGCTTCATGAAAAATGCTGAACTTTATTCTCATTCTAAACGAGCAATAGAGTACGATAAAAGAAGAATTCACCAATTCCTATTTTCCACTCCTACTTATTCATGTATATTTATATTTAGCTGTGTACACAAATTATTAACTGACAAACATTTTTGTTCCATGAATCCATATGTCTAAGTGGGCATATTTTCTGTTTATCCCAACGCGCGCAGCGCGTTTTATGCCTCCTAGTTCCTTGTTAAAGCATCAAAACATCAACACAGAAACTTTTTAATACATATTCCCCTTCCTCCGCACTTTAACTTTCTCTTTAGTTTTTGTTTTTCAATTTTTTTCTTTTCTCCTCACCCGAGCCCAGCCAACAGCTCAAATTTTGGCCATTCTATTCTTACAGTCCCCAAATTGGCTTCCTGCTGTTCATCTGCCGCTAATCTCAATTAGGTACGTTCTAATTTTCCCGAAGTTGCTATTTTACTTAGAGTGCCTCTTCCTATTTGCCGACTTGCTCCACTTCAACTAAATCAACTCAAGTCTTCAACTAAATCAACAATTGAAGGGAAGGGCCGTAACCAGCATCCTCTACCATCATCAACAATTGAAGGGAAGGGTTGTAGCCAGTAGTTTTGCTTCTCTCCAACAGGTAAACACTACTTTCATTTGGGATCCTAAATCTGTAAGTTTTCTCACTTAATCTTTAATTAATGGGAGAAGATGAACCAAAAATAGACTTTCATGCATACTAATCCTACCGTTGCTGCCGATATTTTCAAATGTTTTGAAGAAATTTTTTTGTTTAAATTAAAACCCTGTTTAACATTGTCCAACTTCGGCAATATGTATATAGTATTCCCAATGCATTCCCTTTTCCTTGTCTAATTTGCATACCGTATCAAGAAATGCCACCAAATAATGTAGCCTTATCTCCTATTGTTCCGAATGTTTCCAAATGCTATTTCTGTCTAGATTAATGCTAAGAGAGCAGTGCAGAAACAGCGATTTACTTCTTAATTCTTAAAAAGTTTTCACGTCATAGTATTGTCATGATCATGGACCGGCAAAGAACCTCTTGTAGCCGTAATAATAAGTAGTAATACATTCATGTGTCTGGGATGCATTGTTGATGAGGTCTCGCCAAGATAATGAACTGTAAGCATTTGTAGCAGTAGATGGCAATTTTACATTAGTCTTTAACTAATTGCTTGAATTTGCTTCATTGAATTTCTCTATGCTAGTTAAAAAAACAAATTTTTATCAAAAAAAACAAATTTTTATCCAAATTTGCCGTATTATATGATTTATTTTAAAATTCATCATTGTGAGCAGTTCATTTATTGTGCTATTTGCTTTCTTGCCTTTGTAGAATTCTCATCACAATAAATTAGTCCGAAAATCTAATTACATCTGAACAGAGGATAATTCACCAACTCCACAATCAATGAATGTTGAATCAATTGACTTGACGGATGTAGTAGAAGAAGATGAATATGAAATTGAAGGAGGAAAAATAAAATAAAAATAAAAAATTTGGGCACATTTTGATAGAGAGAAAGGTGAAGATGGCATTTTTTATGGTGTGTGCAAGTATTGTAAAAAAAATACAAGACAGGTAGCACTCATAGGACGAGTAGTTTGCATGATCATTACAAAAGGTATGCTAAAAAGCCTAAACAAGATATTAGGCAAATGTTACTCCAAAGTGGTAGTAAAAATAATGATGGCAAACAAGAATTGCACAATTATGTGTTCGACCAACAACAGTCACGCCATGAGCTTGCACCTGCAATTGTATTGCATGAGTATCCATTATCTGTTGTGGATCATATAGGCTTTCAAAAATTTGTTAAGAGTTTGTAGCTATGTTTTAAACTAGTTTCAAGAAATACAATTAAAGGAGATATTTTGAAGATCTATGAATTGCAAAGATTAAAGAATTGTAATATCTTGGAGAAGCTTGGAAGTAAGATAGCAATTACAATAGATATGTGGACTTCTAGCAACACAAAGAGAGGTTTCATGGCTATCACTGCACATTATATTGATGGTTCTTGGATCTTACAAAGTCAAATTTTGAGGTATGTTTTCAAAAGTTAAAAACTTGAATTATGTTAATTGTTTGTTATACATGAGCAACTTATTTTTTTCTTGTATTTAGGTTTATCTATGTTCCTACTTCACATACCAAAGAAGTGTTAAGTGATATGCTTCTTAGTTCATTGATGGATTGGAATATTGATCGTAAGATATCTATGATTACCTTATATAACTGTTCCACCAATGATGGTATGATTGTTTGTTTGTTGGAAAAGTTGAATGCGAGTGATTTGTTGATAGATGGTCTAGTGCTTCAAATGCGTTGTGCTGCCCATATCTTAAATTTGATTGTCAAAGATGGTTTAGAAATGATGTCGGGTACTATTGAAAGAATTCGTGATAGTGTAGTATATTGGACTACTTCTGCTGCTAGAATTGAAAATTTTGAAGAAGTGGCTCGCCAATTGCGCATTTCTCCTACTAAAAAGTTGAGTTTGGATTGTAAAATCCGTTGGAATTCGACTTTTCTAATGTTACAAAAAGCTTCAATTTATAAAGACGTATTTCCACGGGTTAAAGTGCGTGAGAAATACTACACTAGTTTGCCAAATGATGATGATTGGGTAGTTTGTAATGCCATTTGTGAGAAGCTAAAATTATTCTACCAAGTCACTAAAATGTTCTCCGGTACTCGATATCCTACATTAAATGAATTTTTTGCAAAAGTTTGTCACATTAAGGTATCATTGGCTCAGTGGATGAAAAGTCAAAATTGTTTAATTAGAGTAATAGCAGAAAAGATGATGCGAAAATACCAAAAAAATTGGGAAGATTGTAATGTGATACTTGGCATTGCTGCAGTTTTGGATCCAAGATACAAAATGAAGTTGATTGAGTATTATTTTCCTGTCATTTATGGTGATGAATCATTCATGAAAATCGAAGCAATTTGTCAAAATTGTTTTTCTTTGTTGCATGATTATGAATATCGATCTAGTTTGGGCGGAAATAGAGTTGATAGTCAGTGCATGGCTTCACATAGTGAGCATGTTAGTGGGAGTCATGATAAGAATGAAGTTGAAACGGATCATCTTGCTGATTTTGATAAGTTTGTGGCTTTTAACTCTAGCGATGTTACTTCTAAGTTGGAATTGGATTTTTATCCTGAGGAAAATGTGTTCCCAAGAGTTCCAACTTTTGAAATATTTGGTTGGTGGAAAACACATGGGGTTAAATACCCCACTTTACAAAAAATGGCTAAGGATATTCTAATTGTACCCATCTCAAGTGTGGCGTCTGAATCTGCATTTAGTACTTGTGGAAGATTATTTAGACCTCATCGATGTAAACTTCACCCCAATACCTTGGAAGCATTGATGTGTACTCGCACTTGGCTCTGGAATAAAATAAATGGTACACAAAATATTTAACTTCTACTTTTAAATTTATATAATTTTTTTTTTGCATTTCTTTATTTAGTAAAGCTGTGGCTATTTTTTTTTTATTTTGGTGCAGCTACTTACTCTACTTCGGAAGGGATATCATGTAATACATTGTTTGATGAAGAAGATGATGTTAATTGTGTTACTGAATAGGTATTAAAGAAATTTGATTCATCTAAATTGATTTTCTCCAATTGTTTGTTATACACTATGTGACGCCCCCACTTCTCCCTAAGGCGAACCAAAGGATACTCGCTGGACGCCTGCCCAACTCTCGCCAGAACTCAAGTCAATTCCCGTTCCAAGCTTAATATATTACTAGCCATCCACGAAAGAAAGTAAGAAAGTGCGGAAACCTTTCATCTTAACAATATATAATAATAATCCAATTCTTGCATCGGATTTCCAAAAGTTACATCAAATCCCAAAATGTACAACATCCGGATACATCGAATATTCCATCCATACATTAAGTTCCCAAAAGTACAACCGATACGAAGTCTAGTCCAAAATACCTTAGAAACCCTAAACCAAAAGTACGTCAAAAGGGGGGTTTCTCCAAGTTCACTCCATGACCAACCGGTTAAGGAAAACAAATCTATAGGGTGAGCGAAACGCTCGTGAGGCGAAGAACACACATGCAAGCACAGTCTAAGTAACAAGCCAAAATTTACAAGGAGAGAAATAATATATCAATAATTAACGATTCATTGAAAGTAAACAGAAACAATTCAAGGATATTGGAGCTCTCAGGAGCTATATTCCACTGGCACGATCAAGAACCTCTACGAATTGACACTCCGTCAATCGGGTAGGTTTAGTCCGTAGAATTCCACTTAACCTGTCCCCTTTTCACCTTACATACCCCTGTATCGAGCCCGCCTGTCATTTGTTTAAGGCAATACTTCAACGAGTATGCCAAGCAAGATCTCTCCAATAAATCAAGCTTATCATGTGATTCTCATAACTTGTCGAGATTCCCGACCAAGCCCATGCCGGCTCGAGTTCCAAGGTTGACCTATGAGTTTGGGCGTCCCCCATGTACATGTGTGTGTGTCGAGGAGATTCACTCCAACGACGTATGCAGCCATAGCATACTATTTCAAGCCATACAAGCATGTGACGTATTCAAGCAATCGAGATATTCAAGCATTTCAAGTACGAGTCATTTATTTCAAGCGAGAACGAGTGCGATAAAGTACACTCTCGTCCCGAATTTTAAAATCTCAAATATCAATAACATGTAAACACGTATCGAGTTTACAGGAGTTCAAGTAAACATGCACTTGACACTCACCAAGTAAACAAGAAGAAACGGCACTCGAAATTCAAGCGTCCACCGTGGGATCCTCTTGAAGTTCCTCTTGTGTGCCTGAGCAATTAATAAGGATTTATCACTCATAAACCCCCAATTATTATGAAGATTGTACTTAGTGCACAATCTAAGAAAATTTCATGAAAACGAATCCCAATCACTCGTAAATCGGGGTTCAAAGATGGGATTTTAAAGCACAAAAGCAAACGAGGTTTCATCTTGGAAATCAAGTTTAATACGTTCAAGTAACATCGAAGGAATGAGGAGAATTTGAGAAACTCTATTTCCTCAAGGCTTGGAAATTTTTCAGTTTTGATACGAGATTTTTGAAAAATCGTATCTCACTCTTTACAAGTCCAAAATTGGAAAACTTTGTACCGTTGGAAACCTCTTCCAAAGTAATAAAAGTACCTAGAATACACTTTTCTAAGATTCCAAATGGAAAACATTCAAAAATGAGCTCAAAGTCGCTGTTTTGGTTCATAAGGCAGATTTAAGTTGGTTTTTGGCCAACTTTGAAAATTCGGCAAAATTCACTTGATTGGAGCTAGCCTTTGAAATTTTCAAATCTATTAGTGTTGTAATCCAAGTTTACAACAAAACAAACAGAATGAGAAACGGAGTTTTGAGCACCAAGATATGGTAGCTCAAAGTTACCCAAATTTCCTTGTTAAACAAGGGTTTTCCAAAATCAAGTCTTGAACTTTGGTAATTTAGTTGAGCAGTGAAATGGACTCGGATTGGTACCAAATTCGGCAGTATAATACTCCTATATAAACGGTATCCCTCTATCAAATTTCATGGAAAAATACCTTCGGGAAGGTAGTCAACCAATCAACCAAAGTTTCGAAAAATCCTAAGGCAAAACTGCCTTGAGTTTTTTGTTTTCCAATTCCAAACATTTGGCCAAGAAAAATCCTTCAAACCTGGTTCATTTGTGTAGAAAAAGCCTAAGGAACATTCATGGTACATTTGGTAAGTGTTTTAACGCCAAGAAACTCAATTGGCAAGTCTACACAAGTCTAGCATCAATTCTGCCCAAAATTTAAGGTTTTCAAGAATAGGGCAGGTTTCATATTTTGATCACAAATCACTCAATTCAACTCGGAATTAAGCATGGTTGGTGGCGTTAGAAAATAAATTCATAAAACTATAATTTCACAGAGAAATTGTTTTGAAATTCAGCACACAACTAGCTCAAATTCGAGCCTCAAGTTGCAGTTTCTGAACTTCGTTCCAGGAAAACAGAGAAACAGGACAGACATCTTTTAAACGGTTGGTACGGACTACTCGGGTGGAATTAGGGATTGTATTTTATACCGTTGGAAAGCTGAGAATGTCTAGTTTCAAACCCCACTAACGGCACTTGATTTCAATGTTGGAGGACAGAGTTATGGATGAAACAAGATGGCTGTCTGAGCATTACGGGAAAAATTTTCCAGGTTTACTAGCTTTGCAAGATTAATCCATTTGACCAACCAAACCTCAATATTTTTCGATAAAACTTTATACACCATCGATACAACATATAAAAATCATATACAAGCCATCAAAACCTCATAATTTCGCAAAAAGAGGCACGATCAAAACAGGGGTAAAATTGGAAACTTTTTAACCATGCAATCCTTGAAGTTTATACTAGTTAGCCACCATTAATCTACCAATTTGAGCACTAAACCAACATTAAATCCATCATCAAGCATCACATCAGCCATCAATCCAAGAGTGGGAGTTCATAGAGCCCACCTTTAAAATTTTCCAACAATAACAAGCCACCCACATGAATAACTAAGCTCATAAGTGTAAATCAACTTCTATAAACCATGTTTCTAAGTTTAGATCATCACTTACTCTAGTTGATGTCCAAGGCAATGATTTTCGGACCTTTTTGCTCCAGTAAAACCGTGAATGTTAGCTCCTTTTTGCAGCTTAATAAGGTCTCCAAGTGTAGAGCTAAGTGTGTGTGAAATTTGGTGTGAGTTGGATGAAGATTGGTGAAGTTTTGTGAAGAAAATTGAAGAACAATGGTGTTCTTTTCCCTTGAGTTGGCCGGCCAAAGAGAGGTGAGGAGAGAGAGTATTTTGATCAAATTTAGCTTTCTAAGGAAGATTCATTTGTGTGGCCCATATTTGTGCAAAAGTCAACTCTCTAATAGTGCGCGTACGCGCGCGTTTTGTGCTCGATCGCTTTCGAGTTTATTTCACTAGTACACTAAACCTCTAATACACTTATATTCATATAAATTTTATTCTCTCTTAATTGCCCCAAAATAATGGGCTAAAGTCCCTCAATTAATCGCACGCATGAAAACGCGTATTTCCAATTTAGGCGCGATAGAGTAAAACCTTCGAAAAATTCTTATAACGATCGTACCACTAACTATCACTTGAGTACCTAAACCTAAAATTACCTATTTTAGGACCATTGTACATGTCTCCAATTTTTCGAGCTTATTGTACTCCCAATTGGCTAAAATTTTCAAACATGTTTTCACTATTTTCATTAAACGAGCTTCCAAAAAATTAAATTTTGAAACAAGTCACTTTAAAAATATAATGAAGCTATAATTCCACGTATTTAGATCTAATAAGGATAGAAAATAATATTCGGGGCAAATATCCAAATAAATAATTAAATGAGCCAAAAATAGTGTTTTAAAAAATAAGAATTTTACGAATCCTCACATGAGTCTAGTATTAATTCCTCAATTAATCTTTCTTGATTTACTATTGATCATTCTTAATTCTCCAATATTGATACACTCCCGATCCAAGTGTAGCCTTGAAAACGTGCACTCGTTATTCCGAACTAAAGAAATTTTCAAAAGTAGATTTTTCAACAAAACGCTTTAAAACTATAAAAGAGACGTTGTTCCATATAAATGGATTTAAAATGGTCGAAAATAAATAATTCGGAGAAAATGAGTGAATAATTATTTAAATAACCCAGTAATATTCTATAAAAATAAGAAAATTTTCAGGTCCTCACATCCACCCCTCCTTAAAAGGAATTTCGTCCTTGAAATTCACACCTGGGACAATAAATGGTTCAGTCTATCAAATGAATCACCAACTTATGTTCTCCAACCCATTCTTCACAATCTTGATTCATTCGACTAGCAATCAAATCTTGATTTCTTTCTAATAGGTAATTTAAATTCCAAGTCATATAGCAATTTAATCGGTTTCATGTCTACCTCATATAGGTAATGTCTTCACTTCTTTAACGCTATTATTACAGCCACTAACCCCAAATCATGAGTTGGCTACTCCCTCTCATGATGTTTTAACTTTCTAGAGGCATACACAATCACCTCATCATGTATCGTTAGTGTACATTCTAAACCATCCTTTGAAGCATCTGGATCAATCACAAAACTATCTCCTCCACCCGGTAGGGCTAACACAAGTGCATTGATTAAACACTTTTCACCTTTAAAATTCTTCCTCACATTTGGAATCCTAAATAACTTCCCAAATCTTACATTTTTAGAAAAGTCCTTGATCAAGCCAAATGTAATATTCAACCACCTCGAAGAACTCCAACTTTCAGTAGGATTCTCTAGTCATTTCCTCTTAAACAACTTCCACTTTAGTTGAGTCAATAACAATTCCCTCCTTAGATATTGTATAACCTAGAAAGGCTATTTCTTTCAATCAAACTCACATTCATTGAACTTAATGGAAGTTGATGCTTTCTCGAGACTTGTAAAACTATCATCAAGTGTCTTTCATGATTTTCTCAAACCCTAGAATATATCGACAAATCATCGATAAATACCACCACAGGTTAATCCAATTACGATTTAAAATCCTGATGCATTCAGGTCATAGTTGTTGCTAGTGCATTGGTCAACCCAATGGCGTAATTGAAGGTTCAAAGTGTCCCTATCTTGAATTGGAAGTGATTTTAAATACATCAGTTTTTAGGATCCTCAACCGGCAATAGTTCGACTTTAGATTTAACTTGAATAATATCACGGCTCCTTACCATTGGTCAAAATCCCCGGCTATGTGAGACAATGGAGTATTTGTTTTTAATGGTCACATCGTTCAAGTCTCGATTAATCTATATATAAATATATATATATATATATATATATATATATATATATATATATATAGCCTCAAACTTCCATTCCAAATATGATATCCGATCCCTCAATCATTATGCTCTTCAAATCTACCAAGGATTTCTTTTCACTAACCCAAGTCTCACAGTATTAATATATCAACTTGGCAATCAAACATTGGGTCTCAACTTCAACACCAAGTTCTCGATTTGGTCACGATCCCTGGTCATCTCCAAGATCTCAAGTTTGCCTACCCTCTCATATACAATCTCGATCACGTCTACTACTGTTCATGTCTTATTGTCAGTCTAAAGGTGTAGGGCAAAGTGTAACTGTATATATATAAACCATGAGATTAATTAAAAATAAGGTACATCTCCATATGTCATGGAAAAATCGTAATAGTTGCATCAATTCGGGATAGGTTTATCAAATCATTTCAAAAGGAAAAGGAAAACAATAAGATTGTACCAAAACGTGTCAAGTTGCCAAGATACAAAATAACAAAAGACTTTCCTTTATACAAAAGATTAAAACCCCAAAAGTGCTAGTCTAGTCTAGGGTAACGCTACAACCTCTATCTCTCGAGTGGAGTTATCTACCCCCACTCGAAAACTTCCAGTACTTAGACCCCTTTTCTGACGCTCGATTACTTTGTGGCGAATCTAGCTAGCCACTGAGTATTTCCTCTTTTTAAATGCGTTGGGGCAATTCGAAATCTTATGCTTGATACTACCGCACCACAGACACTTTCCTTGCTTTAACCAGCACTTGTCCTCAGTGTGGTTCATCTTGCCACAGTATCCACATTTTGTGTGAGAAGTGACGGCTTGACCAGTTTGAGAATTTTCCTTGTATTCCTTCTCCAGTTCTATATTTTTACGTAGCAGCTCAGTTTTCTCTGCGTATTCTTGTTTCCACCGTCCTTCCCAGTAGTCAGCCAATTTCTTTTGAAATTCTACCTCATTTCGAAGAATATCCATTTCCTTACGCATTTCTTCCAAAGTTGTCATCTCACCAGTTGGCTTAGCTCGGATGCTAGCCTGTCAGGCAAATCAAAGGATCAAAATGAGTAGCTGTTCATAATGGAAATTCAAGCCATATTACTCTTTCATTCTTTCGCTTAGAGGTCATCCCGAAAGATAAATCTTAGCTATTCTCTGCTAAACATGGGTGAGCTCTTAAGTCTCCATAAAATTACTACCATTACTCACGAATACAACTAGATACGGGGACTCTATTCCTTAATATAGAGTTTTCATGTCTTACTTCACTCTCCCATACTTGTCTATGAAGTTGTTCGAGAGGACATCATAATCTCTTAGTCTCATTAGTGCCGTATTGTATCTTTTCAAATCAATCTTATTATTTCGAGGTTAGGTTCTCCGTAAAACCTAGATAGGCGGACATCAAGAATCATTCCATTTTCACATCTCTCTTGGTCCCCAGAGTGGTTGATTGGTTTAGAGCTTTAGTGCTCCACTAATCGTGCTAGGGCATCAATCATCTAGTTAATAGCAATAACTACGCGATTATTTTCCTTCATTTCTAGGGTTTTGGTTCAGTCTAGCAGTCGCTCTATAATTGCCTCATTGAGCTTGGAGTTACTTAACCCCTCGCCCTCGATCCTTTTTCACTCCGTTGGCCACCCATAAATTTAACATGTTTAAAGGCATGACATAAAGTGAGTGCACATAAACGGAGTTTGAAAAGTGACACCTTTATCACGCCAAACAAATACAAGAATAAAAGGGAAGACACCGAAATAATCGTAAACGTGTACAACCCAATCATGGATTTGAATTCATAAAGCAGTAAAGTCAAGCATGTCATAAGTAACGTTTAATTGCCTCAAAAGATAGGAAACATAGTGAAACAAGATACAAGATGCAATGGCCTTTAAGCGAGCGTCACCCCGTCTATCTTTGGCAAAACTATTAAAATAGTTTAAATCACTAACTTAGTGATTGGCGGGGCCAAAAGTCTTCACTACCTCCGTAGGATCATTTTCATTTCCAGCACTAGGAGTTTTAAATCTCATGTCCCTTATCGAATATCTTGTCATTCTCCACTTGTTCAACCAAGGTAAGACACCCAACCATCGACTTATCTATCCTGTCTTTAATTTCGGGCACTACCCTAACAAGTCGATTCTTAGCTTTTTTTTTTTAAAAAAACAAAAATTCTCACAAGGGGACTTTGTCTTCCTCGTTCCTTAAGTATCTCAATCTCCATTTCAGGAATTCTAGTAGGCCGCAATTACCCTCAGTTCTCGATTATCCCCTCAAATCACCCTAGTTTTCTCGAATAGCCACTTTTAATGATCGACCACTGTTAACACCCCATTATTTGGGCGCGAGCAAATCCTTTGAAAATCACATGAAATCCTAGTTCTGTGAATTGGACTATCTCTCCAATGCTCTCTTAAGTCTTTCTCGATAATAGACCACCGTAATGCTTCCCGAGACAATTTAATATCACCCTTGCCTCCCATAGCTTACCCTTAAAAGTAAAAGCTCATGTAGGTCCAGATATATTCAATAAACTAGATCTGATCATTTCGTACTATCCCACATGTATCACATAAGATCAAGACTCCTTGTCATCCACTAATTCAAACCTGGGTTATAATTTTCTTTTTCACAAGCGGTCACTTAACTTCCTAACCTGTTCCACAGTCCGACATCCTAAACTTTTAAGCCTAGGATACACTACAGGGATCCAAAGCCTAAGCTCTGATACCAACTGTGACGACCCTACTTCTCCCTAAGGCGAACCAAAGGGTATTTGCGGGATGCCTGCCCAACTCTCGTCAGGACTCAAGTCAATACCCGTTCCAAGCTTAATATATTACTAGCCATCCACGAATGTAAGAAAGTGCGGAAACCTTTCATCTTAACAATATATAATAATAATCCAATTCTTGCATCGGATTACCAAAAGTTACATCAAATCCCAAAATGTACAACATCCGGATACATCGAATATTCCATCCATATTTGCACCTAAAGAACTTAGTTGCAGTTCACTTACTGTCTATTTACAAAGATGACATAGAAAATAGAGTGCTGCTATTAACAAAACACTAGTCCAACATCCTCACTTCTAAAATGTTAGTTGTTATTAATAAACAAATAAGAGCTGAACAACTAACTTCTTCACACCTTAATTCAATTAGTAAACTCAAAGTAAAATGTTTTGTGCTTTATAACCTTTATTTCATTAATTATGTACCTTTTAGATTTAAAAGGTTATCTCTCTTGCCTTCAGCATGCCTATGTAATTATGAAGTTATTACAAGCATTTTTTTCATGAAAAAAATAATTGCGGTTTGTTTCATTTTCCTAATTTCAAAAAAGCAACAGTATGCATAGGATGCCTCTCTTTTTGTTGTCATGTTAATATAAGTAAATTATCAAGAATATGGCAGAAAAAGATTTGAAGCCTGATAGTAGCTGCTTAGCATCTTCATTGATATGAAAAAGCATGATATATTCTCTTGATGGATCAAGAACAATTTGTTGGTGTATTTTAATAAAATCTTAATTTTTGGCCAAATCTTTTCAAGGAGTTACAATAGTATTCATTGGTGAGTTATGGGAATTATAATTGTGGGAGTTACATTGCATTTTGAATGGAGTTATAATTGTGAGTTACTTTTTTGAATAAGAGTTACAAAGAATTATTTGGTCAAATGTATTATTGTGGGAGTTACAAAAGGATTATTGTGGGAGTTACAAAATGATTATTGTGGGAGTTACAAAAGAATTATTTGAATAAGTCTTTATAACCCATTCAAATGTGAATTAACTCTTTCGATTACAAATTCTACCAATTAACTATTTTTTAATATGAAAAACCGTTACACATTGGATTTTCTTTTACTTAAGATTTTGTAGCCTATAAATAGTGGAGTTCTCTAAAGGATTTGACACACACTTGTCTCAACAAAAGACCATTCTAAACTACTATCCTCCTCACACTCATTTCTTCCTCCTTCATTCTGTTTTCTTTGGGCAAAGAAAGATATTGGGAAGCTTCTGCTTCTCTTGGTTGTGCAGATCAAAGGGAAGTAACAAATATAGAGTTGGGCTGTTGTATCCTAGAGGCGGCGCGCTAGACCTTCTGCATCGGTTTGAAAAGTACCGTAGGGGCGCGTATCATCTTAAAGAGAGCGTTCTACGCGTCTCAGCCCTACCGAACTTTTTAGTAACTGTCAATTCCAAGGTGGTTATTTTTGAAGATCAGAGATTGTTCGTGTACTCTCCTCCAACACAATTAAATTAAAATAAAATTTTAATGCCACAGGTTATTACAATTTCCCAAGGTTCAGTAACGACTTAACATAAAATAGAGGACTGTCAATGTAAAATAAGGTTACAATTGAATGGTTTGGGTTTCTAACTATATCCAACACTCAAAAGGCTACAACAGGCTAGCAATTTTCAATGAAAATATGGCACAAAATAGCAAATAGTCACCGTAAATTGATTTTGCATTGATCCTGCCGAGACAATTTGCTCATGAAATATTAATCCTCTCGTGGCCTGTCTTTGAAAAGCGAAATAACGAAAAAGAGCCGCATGATGATGGAATAAGACCTCTAGTTTCCTTTTCTTTCCCATTTAATGTCCTAAATTCCTAAAACATAAAATAGGTACACATTGTGTCTTCTATTCCGCACGGCCAAAAATATAAATAAATAATTTAGACTCATTGCTTGCTGCATTTTTTTTTTTTGGTTTTCTTATTTAACTTCCTTTTCATTTTAGTTTAGAAATTAGCATTGTTCTTAGAAAATCTCAAGCTGTATCATCCATGATAGTGGACCAATCATTAATGGAATGTTAGTTCGGTTTATTTTCAACAAAAATTTACATTTATTGTTAAAAATGAAGAGGGGCAGGAGACTAAGTATAAAATACCAAGGAAAAATATATGAGATGAAACAAAAATAGATTGTATTCATTAAATTTTCAAAAAGTCGCAAATACAAAAAACCAAGATTAGGGACACAACTAAGTGTCACCCATCTCAGTGGGGCCAGCTCCTTCCATGGTCTCGATATCTCCTTGGCCACCTAATTGATCTCCCCCCTTGTCCTCGTCATCTTCTTGAACCTCAAACTTGACGAGTCACTAATTGAATTTGTTCTTCACCTTTGTTAGATCTCTTCCTACTTGGATGTCAGTTGCCATCTGATCATACAACTCTTTGGCATCCTTAGTCTAGTTGGCGTGGGCCTTGATCTTCTCAAGCTCCTCCTTGGACAGCAGGTGATCTATCTTATTAATGGCCATGATGAAGCAAAACATGAAGCTTGGGGTGGTTAGCTCGCCAAGATCCTTGTTGAAACCTTCGGATTTGAGGAAGGCCTCTACTGTTGCGATTCGAGTTTTATCCAGTGCCACCTCATTGGCCACTCTTTCTTCTTGGAACCTCTTCTGCTCCTCTTCATAGGTTGCCCTGAGAGAATTGGCCTCGATGATGGCGTGATCCCTCTCTTGTCTTGCCTCGGCCAATTCTTTTTCCAAGACTTCCACCTTCTTCAATAGAGGCGCAACTGACTATTGAGCATCCCACCAAGAAGCATACTTGTGGAACATGTCAACTATGAAAGCAATGGCTGAAGCCCAAGCGATGGCCAAATGGTCCCCGAGCTTAGGCCTAGGTAGTTGTTTTGTGCAGTCCGCATTCCTAGGCAACACCGAGTTGAGGAGTAACTCCCAAGTTGTACCAGGATCTTGGCACCTATCATTGATTCTGAACTGCTAAGGTGAGTAAAAGTGCTCCCCGAGATGCCTCACTTCGAGATTAGAAGGCTTCAGAAAGGGAGCGGGGTACCTATTCCAGAAGAAAGCCAATACAATTATTGGAGGATGGGGTTGAAGAGACTTCCCCTTCTCATGTCCCACTGAGGTGATTGTGACACCTTGGTTTGCTATATCCTCTAAGATAGAGATTGGGTGTGCTGGGGTCCTCTCTCAACCAATTATTAGGGGAGTTTATTTGGGTGCAGCCGAGCTGCTCTTTTGCTTCTTGCCCATTCTAGAAGTTTCAACAAAGACCTTACTCTTTGCCTCTTGGCTACTATTCCCGCTCCTAAGGTAATTGATGAGGTGATTTTCGTCCCGCTGGAGTAAGTCACCCGAGCTGGAGAGGTATTTTTATATTGGGCAACTCTCTTGGACGTGGTCACCTGCTTGGGTAATAAGAGGGGCTGGATCCCCCGGTATAACTCCGAAACTCAAGTTAGTTCGGTTGTAAGGAGGTAGTATACTAGAAGGGAGTAGTATGTTACCAGAGAATTGGTCATCATCCCTTTCTCAATAGAAATGTTGAGAATTTATAGGGGAAAAATAGGAGAGAGGGACTGCCGGCACGTGTCCCTAAAGATCTGAGATGGTCAGTGCATCCGGTAGACTTGACTGATCTTTATGAGATGTGAGGGGACATCTGTCAGGTTCAGGCGGCGTATCAGAGCAGCCTTCCCAGGTGTCAGATGTGTCAGGAGTCACATCGTACCTTTCTACAGTTATCAAATACTCAAGCGTCACTTCGGCTAACGATCTTAGCCGAAGTGGTAACGAGGTGGGTTCCAAACCAACAGGTCTAGCCGAAGTGGCACTTCAGGAGGCACTCCATAAGCCGAAATGACCATCCTCACTAAGCCCCCCAAGCTTCGAGAAGAGCGAGGTCGTGGTCTCCCAAGGTCGTCACTTCCCGAGGCTGACGCGCATGTAGAACACGGAACATGGCAAGGACACATCACGACTGTGTAGATGTGACTGGGGGAAGGTGAAACGGGGGCTGGCAGCTTTAACGTCGGATCAATACGATCGATTGTCAGGTGAACAGCACCTTCATTAATGAGGGGAGAGAGAGAGCTTTAGGGAATCCCAAAGATCGCGTCTCTTCGGTTCCCCCCTGTTGCCTATAAATAGGGGTTTCTTTTCACCGTTCCATTCTTTACCGAAATTTGAAACCACCTCAGAGCTCCGTCTCTTTGCTTTTTCACTTCGGCAATCTTTCTAAACCACGTCTTCTCCAGCAACTTCTTCACTCCGGATCTCCTAAGTAAGTTCACTTCTTCTTTCTGTATTAATGGCTAGAACAGCTCGCACATACAAAGAGACGGTGAGGCCTGACTTCACCGAGACAGAGAGGCCCGACCCTTCCGAGGAGAGAACTGCATCCGACGCCGAGGAAGGAGGTGCGGTAGCGTCTTACCGAGCCTGGGGAGGAGGTGCGGAGGCATCTCGCCGAGCTACATCTCCGGAAGAACAGGCCGAAGAGATTGAGGTCGAGCCCGAGGTCTTGTACAATGATGACCTCGGGAATGAAGTTCCTAGGGACGAAGGTGTACAGGAGCCCTCCACTCCTCCAAACGTGGCCACGCTAAACTATGGCCAGATGCCGGCCTTCATCAGTGTGGTGGACCAAGCTTCCATAGCCGAGATGATCCGCAAGTACCCGTGGAGGAGGGATTACAGTATCTACCTGCCGCGCCCACATCATTCCACCGCCCTGCCCCCAAAGGGTAGGGTAGCCATCTACATAGAACAGCTGGAGGCCGGGCTCAGGATGCCAACTACGAGGTTTTTTCGGGACTGCCTGAGGTACTGGGGGGTGAGGATTACTCAGCTCACCCCAAATGCAATTCGCATCCTCGTCGGCTTCCAGCTACTCTGCCGACATCAAGAGATAGAGCCGAACGTCAACCTCTTCCGCCGTTGTTATTCACTTAAGAACAGCGGGAGCGAGAAGGGGTGGTTCTACTTCGGGAACAAGGTTCCAAGGTTGGTATATGATGCCCCGAGCTCAATAAAGGAGTGGAAGAGGAACTTTTTCTTTGTCCCGGCTGAGGACTTCCCCAGGAGATTCTGGTGGAGACCTCCCACTTCGGTCAAAGAAACCTCCCCGGGCAAATTAGAAGAACGCAACTTCCAAAAGTTGACGGGGTCGGGCCTGAAGATTAACTGTTGGGACTTCACTGAAAGAGTGCTCGTGAAAGGCGAGCTCAGCCAAGCCTTGATCAGCTCGGACCATCCCGTCCTCATCTCCACTAGGCTTCACATACCTTGTACTTTTTCATTTCTCACTTTTTTGTTCGTTTTCCTTGAATTCTAACTAACTTCATTTCGTG
This sequence comes from Coffea arabica, assembly GCF_036785885.1. Lineage (NCBI taxonomy): Eukaryota > Viridiplantae > Streptophyta > Magnoliopsida > Gentianales > Rubiaceae > Coffea > Coffea arabica. Next base: position 15,316,910 of record NC_092318.1, on the reverse strand, counting down.
CTTTGCAGTAATGAAGGTTTCCGACCTGATAACCTCGGGAGAGGTCGAGGTGGCAAAGAGGCCAGCCAAAAAGCGCAAGGACGCTGGTGAGTCCTCATCCAAGCCGGCTAAGAAGACCACTGCGGCGGCAGGCACTCGCGAGCTTGCCGTGGTGATCATTGGCGAAGGGTCGCACACCTCGGGCACGCCGGGAAGGTCCAGAGCGTCCATTCCAGTGGGAATTCCATCCCATGGGATAACCATAGCCTCTCAACCTCGGGGCCTGGGTCGAGGTGCTACCGTTATCCAGGATAACCCCGTCACGGGGTCCTCATTATTCAACCTCCACCATGTGCCTTCTCTTGCAGCCGGGGAGGACAAAAGGCACTCGGGGGCACATTGGTGCCCGGAGTGGGAAGTCAATGTCAATGACTGCTGCAAGAATCCCCAAGTCGCACACGAGCTCCTGGTGAATTCGGCTCTGCCACGGGACAACACTTACACCAGGAAACTGAATCCAGCTGAGCTGATGCAGAGCGCCGCGGTCTCCTGGGCTTCCACTACGGCATTCTTCGCCGAGATGTACCAGCGCTTCGGTCACTTCATAGAAACTTATGAGTCACCGGCCGAGCTCCAGAAGAAGATCGCCGATCTGGAAGAGAAACTAAAGGCCGCCGAGCTGGGACGTGACAAGGCCGAGGCGGCGAAGAAGAAGATCGAGGTCGCGAACAACTCCCTCATAACTGCTCTTGATGAGGAGAGGGAAAAGAGAGCTCAGGAAGAACAGTCATCCAAGGTGGCAATAGACACAGCCGGGGCCACCGCCGTGGAAGCATTCCGGAAGTCGGAGTCTTTCATTCGTGATCTCGGTGAACTCACTCGGCCGAGCTTCATGTTCGGCTACACGTCGGCCATTAATGACGCGGCATCCTTTCTTTCCCCTGAGCAGCTGGAGTCCCTTCAGAGTGCCTCGCACTACAATGAGGATGCCAAGGAACTATGCGACCGCGTGGGTGAGGGCATCCAGGCTGGAAAGGACCTGGCCGAAGTCCGAGCTGAATTCAACAAGTGGCTCCAGGAGTTCGAGCTGGATGGTGACAGTTAGGGCTGTCAACGGGCCGGGTCCGGGCCGGAATTCATTATTCCGGACCCGGACCCGAATTACTATGCCAGATCCGGATCCGACCCGTTTACCTGACGGGTCTTTTATTCTATGTTCCGGATCCGGATCCGGCGGGTCCCGGATCCGGATCCGGGTCTACCCGAACAAATTTACCAAAATTTATAATTTCTAATAAAAATGAGAAAAAAATATATTTGTAAACTAATTTCTAACTAATGCAAAGAAAAAATCAAATAAGAAAAGAAATCAAATTAACTTTATTAAAATACATCACCCTAATCAAATTATATTGATAAATATATATTTTTTAAATTATTAATTCATTTATATCCGGATCCGGGTCTAAAACGGGTCGGAATACTATATGTCGTATCCGACCCGTTTTTTGTTTGACAAAACGGATCCGGATCCGGGAAACGGAATTAAATCTCTACCCATACCCGCAAAAATTTCACGGATCCGGGTTTAGACCCGACCCATTGACAGGCCTAGTGACAGTGCCGAAGGGGGCCAGGCCGGTGGAGGAGAGGAAGGACAGTAGGATGCCGGTCAGCAGGATACCGAGGCAGGCGGAGAGACCATGGAGGAACAAGACCCCGGGGCAGTAGGTGCTTAGCACTCGTTTTTATAGTAGAGGGTCGAGGTCGTAGATAACCTCGGCCTTTTTCTTTTGTAACTGGGGGCCGAGGTCGTAAATAACCTTGACCTTTTACTCTTCATGCTCTAATAAAATCGACTTCATGTTTTCGCATTCTTTTTCAATTGAGTTCAGTTTTTTTTTCTTTTAACTACTGCTTTGTCCCATTATTTGTCACTTGTAATGAAATAAGAACGAGTGAGAAATAACTTAAAGAAGTGAGATTTAAGAACACGTACCCTTCAAGGGTAATACAACTTAAGGTTCTCAGCATGCCAAGTTCGGGGCACACGCGAACCATCTCGGTAAGCCAGTTTACAATATCCATTTTGGCTGGACTCAATAACACGGTAGGGTCCCTCCCACTTGGGGTTAAGTTTTCCCTGGGGTTCAGTTCGGCTAACCGAATTCTTCCGGAGTACCAGGTCTCCTGGATTGAACTTTAGGTGTTTGACCCGAGCATTGTAATAACCAGCTAGGATATTTTTATAAATAGCAACTTTGGCCGCGGCCATATCGCGCTTCTCTTCGGCGAGGTCGAGATCAACTCGCCGCTCCTCTTCATTGACCTCGGCAGCGTACGCGGCCATTCGCGGGCTGGGAGTGATGAACTCGGCTGGAACGACAGCCTCGGATCCATAAGTTAGAGAGAACGGTGTTTCTTGAGTTGCTGACCTCGGCATAGTTCGGTAGGACCACAGCACGCTGGGGAGCTCTTCCATCCATGACGATCCAGCCCGGTGAAGCCTGGTCCTGAGGCCATGGAGGAGAGTTCGGTTGAAGTTTTCGGCTTGTCCATTTGCCTGAGGGTGTCCCACCGAGGTGAAGTGCTGTTTAATTCCCAAGTTTTCACACCACGTCTTGAAAGGATTGTCCGCGAACTGTCTGCCATTATCCGAGATGACCACCCGGGGCAAGTCGAAGCGACAAACCACATTTTTCCAGAAAAATTTTTGAACGGGCACTCCGGTGATGCTTCTCAGGGGCTCCGCTTCGACCCATTTGGTGAAGTAGTCCACTGCTACCACCACATAAGTATAACCACCTGGAGCCCTTGGAAATGGGCCGATTATGTCTGTTCCCCACTGCTCGAAGGGCCACGACGAGGTGATAGGAATCATAAGATTGGTTGGTTGGTGGTGCTCAGGGGCATGGTGCTGACAAGAAGGGCAGCAAAGGACCATGACCTGGGCATCTACCCTCATGGTGGGCCAAAAGTACCCAAGCAGCAAAGCCTTTTTCACGAGCATCCTGAAACCGACGTGGGCACCACAGAGTCCCTCATGAATGTCTTGAAGAACTCTGTCACCTTCTTCTGGGGTGATACATCGTTGCCATGGGCCGAGGTAGGACCTCTTGTACAAGAGGCCCTGTCGAAGGGCGTACCGAGCTGCTTTACGCTGAAGTTTGCGTGACTCAGCTCGGTCTTCGGGGAGTTCACCTCGGCTGAGGAATCGAACTAGCGGTCCCATCCAGGTGTCCCCAGGGTAGATGGGATACACCTCTTCCCCTTCGTACCCCGGTTCGGCTAAAACTTCTACAAGGACCGTTTTGTTCAGGTCAGAAAAAGAGGTAGAAGCGAGCCGGGAGAGAGCATCAGCTCTCCTGTTCTGTGACCGCGGTATCCTCTGAATTTCAAAAGACTGGAAGTGTGCCACTAGCTGGAGGACCTTGGAGAGGTATCGATGCATCACCTCTTCCCTGGCCTCGTATTCGCCTAATATTTGGCACACGACGAGTTGAGAGTCGCTATAGACCATGATATGCGCGGCCCCGAGCTTACGAGCTAACTGCAGGCCGGCGATGACTGCTTCGTATTCAACTTCATTGTTGGAAGCAGCAAAATCAAACCTCAAGGCATACGAGCAAATTTCTCCTTGGGGATCTTCGAGGAGCAAGCCGGCTCCACTACCCTCACTATTGGATGAGCCGTCCACATGCAAGGTCCATCGTTGAGGCTCGGCGGTGGACGAGGTGACAGCCTGGGTAGTAGCCGGGATGGTCTCATTCACTTCCTCAAAAGTAAGCTCGGCAAGGAAATCCGCGAGAGCGTGGGCTTTAATTGCCGTGCGAGGCTCATAAGATAAGTCGTACTCTCCCAGCTCGATGGCCCACTTGGTGAGGCGTCCAGAGGCCTCCGGTCGCGATAGGACCTGCCGAAGTGGTTGGTCTGTCCTCAGGCAGACGTGATGGGCCAAGAAGTAGGGCTTAAGCCAACGAGCTGCATGAATTAAGGCCAGCACAAGTTTCTCCGCCTGAGTATACCTGGTCTCCGGACCTCGGAGGACTCGGCTGACATAATAAACAGGTGTTTGGACACCTTCCTCCCTTATCAGTACGGCACTTACAGCTTCAGCGGCAGCAGATAGGTACAAGATTAACTTGTCCCCTGGGCGAGGTGAAGTGAGTGTTGGGAGGTGGTTGAGGTGCTCCTTTAGCTGCTCAAACGCCTGTTGACACTCTTCTGTCCAGGAGAAGTTGTTGGCCTTTTTGAGGACTTTGAAAAATGGCAATGCCTTGGAAGCTGAATGCGATAGGAACCGATTCAGGGCGGCCAACCGCCCCGTCAACCTTTGGACATCGCGGACGCACCGAGGTGGAGACATTTCTTGAATTGCTTTCACCTTGTCTGGATTTGCTTCAATACCTCGCCTGGAGACGAGGTAGCCCAAAAACTTCCCCGAAGTGACCCCCAGGACACACTTCTTGGGGTTTAGCATTATTCGCGTCTTCCGAAAGACTTCCAGGACTTCTTTCAGGTTGGCAAGGAATGTGGAGGTTGTCCGACTTTTGAGGAGGATATCATCTACGTAGGCCTCAACCATCCGGCCGATCTGAGACTTAAAGGCTTGGTTAACCAAGCGTTGGTATGTGGCCCCGGCGTTCTTCAGTCCGAAAGGCATGGTGGTGTAACAATACGTGCCTCGGTCAGTATAGAAGGCGGTCTTCTCCTGGTCTTCCGGACTCATCCCGATCTGGTGATACCCCTTAAAGGCATCAAAGAAGCAGAGGACCTCATAACCCATTGCTGAATCCACCAAGGTATCAATCTTGGGCAATGGGTAGCAGTCCTTCGGACAAGCTTTGTTGAGGTCGGTGAAGTCGACGCACATTCTCCAAACTCCGGTGTCCTTCTTTACCATGACTGGGTTGGCTAGCCAGGTCGGATACTGGACCTCCCGGATGATCTTCGCAGGAAGGAGTTTATCCACCTCTTCGCCAACAGCTCGGCTGCGCTCGAGACCGAGGTGCCTTCTTTTCTGCTTGACCGGGCGGATTTGGGGGTCGACGTTCAACTCATGTATCATGAGGTGATGCGGGACCCCTTGAACCTCCTCTGCGGCCCAAGCAAAGACGTCCCGGTATTCTCTGAGGAGGCTCACCATACCTCTTTTGACAGGACTGGGCAAGCGGGTACCGACGCGAATCGTTTGATCAGGCTTCGTGGGGTCCAGAGGGAATTCTTCCACCTCATCCCCAGTCTCCAGCCTCGGGATCTTCTCAGCTCGCTGAGGATCGATGCTATCTATTGAGAGGATATTTGACCTCCTCTCGGGCCTCGCTCCGGAGGTGGACGGGGAGGCTGCTTGTAGAGTGGCAAGATAACATTCTCGGGCAGCGCAGACGTCGCTGCTAACCTCGTCCACCCCCGCAGGAGTAGGAAACTTAAAGCTTAGATGAGAGGTGGAGTATACTGCCCGCAAAGCATTAAGTGTAGGTCGACCCAGGAGTAGGTTATATGGCGAGTTAGCCTTAACTACTACGAAGTTTGACGGGGATGGTCCGGCAGCGGGGGTGGCGCCCTACAGTCACTGTCAGAGCCACCATCCCTTCGGGGTGCACAATGTGTCCCCCGAACCCTACAAGAGGGGTTCTCACCGGAGTCATGCGCTTCCTGGCCAATTTAAGGCTTTCAAAGGTTCGGAGGTACATGACGTCCACTGAGCTTCCCGGGTCAATGTAGACCTTTTTCACAACATAGTTATTGGTGAGGAATTCAATCACCAAAGCCTCGTGACTGCTGGAAGCAGCTGGAACGGGGTCACTGGGCCCGTAGGTGATCACCTCAGACAGGCGAGAACTCGACTCGGCCTGATCCGGGTTGGCTTGTCTGTAGGTCCTCTTCCGGGAGTTTTGGCTATCTCCTCCCGTCGGACCTCCGGCAATTGTGTTGATGACCCCGGCAATGTTTGGTCCGTATCCTAACCCCTGACCTGAAGACCCGTCTCGGGGAGGCCTTTTCGCTTCCCTAGGTTCTTCAGGGGGTCGACAACTGCTTCTCGACGTCCGCCTCTCATCTTGGCGTTGGTCACCTCGCTTATCACGTCGATTCTCATCACACGGATGACCTCCACTTCGGCGGATGAACTGCTTGTGGTGGCCTTGTCTAATGAGGTTCTCGATCTCCTTTTTGAGGTCGTTGCAATCCTCAGTTTCGTGCCCTATATCCCGATGGTACAGGCAGTAGAGGTTCGAGTTCCTCTTATCCCGGCTGCCGAATATCTTGGGAGGTGCCTTTCCAAGATTGTTTTGTTCCATTACGGACAGCACCCGAGACCGGCTAGTGTTCAAAGGAGTCAGCTCGGACTCAGGGATAGGTGACTTCCCCTTGGATATCCTGTCGAACACACTACGACTATCTCGGCCAGGGCCTTGGAAGCCACTTCCTGTCCCCACCTCAGTTCGGCCAAGCTCTTTTCCCTTTCGGGGGTCGGCCCTCGGGCGAGCAGCTTGAACCTCCTTTTTCATGCGATTGAGGTCTTCGGCTTGTATGCTCTTCTCAACCTTTAACCACAGCTCGTGGAGGGTGCGGGGATATTTCTTGTGAATCCTCGTGTTGAACACCCCGGAAACGAGCCCATGGGTGAAAGCGGCAATGGTGACCTGCTCATTAGGATCAGGTATCTGCACGGTTTCTTCATGGAACCTCTGAACATACGACCGAAGTGACTCACCCGGGTTCTGCTGCATGTTCAGCAGGTAAGCCGAGGTTCGGGTCGTAGGTCGGGATGAAATGAACCTATGGAGAAATCTTTCCACCAGTCCTCCCAGGGTTGAGATGCTCCTAGGTTCTAATCCCCAGAACCATTTTCGAGCTGTCCCCTGGAGGAATACTGGGAAGGCTCAGCATATGACGGGGTCAGGGATGCAGTATAAGCGGAAGGCCGAGATGAAGGCATGAATGTGATCCTCGGGATCACCTCGGCCGTCATAAGACGGTATCGCGGGGAGCTTGAAGTTTGGAGGAAGCCTTTCCTCGTTAATGTCGTCTGTAAAAGGCGGGGCCCTCATATAATTCACCCCGGGTATTCCCAGGGGCCGAGGTTCTTCCTCAGGTCGTCGCCCCAGGAGACCTCGGGAAAAGGCCTTAGTTAGGGAGGCTACCTTGGAGGTGGCCTTGGAAAACGCTCGTTTCGACGCACTCCGGCTTAGGTGCCTCCCATCAGACTCCTCTTCAGATGAACCTTCAGGAGATCCATCTGACTTTCTTTTAGAGGACTCAGCCTTCTGCTTGCCTTGCCTCTTTAAATATCTTCCCAACTCCTCGAAGATGTTGGGGTTCTCGGTTACAAACTCGGCCATACGAGTGATGGCTTCTTCGTTTGCGGGCTGGGTCCTCGGAGGCTCATGCCCTTCGGAAAAATCTTCCTGTTGGGCTGCATTGCTTTGCTCAGCACCAATGGTGAGAGCCTTCCTGCTCTTAGAACTCGTAGACTTCATACTCTGATGTCTTCGCGTTCCCACAGACGGCGCCAATTGAAGAGTTGATTTTTGTCCCGCTGGAGTAAGTCACCCGAACTGGAGAGGTATTTTTATATTGGGCAACTCTCTTGGACGTGGTCACCTGCTTGGGTAATAAGAGGGGCTGGATCCCCCGGTATAACTCCGAAGCTCAAGTTAGTTCGGTTGTAAGGAGGTAGTATACTAGAAGGGAGTAGTATGTTACCAGAGAATTGGTCATCATCCCTTTCTCAATAGAAATGTTGAGAATTTATAGGGAAAAAATAGGAGAGAGGGACTGCCGGCACGTGTCCCTAAAGATCTGAGATGGTCAGTGCATCCGGTAGACTTGACTGATCTTTATGAGATGTGAGGGGACATCTGTCAGGTTCAGGCGGCGTATCAGAGCAGCCTTCCCAGGTGTCAGATGTGTCAGGAGTCACATCGTACCTTTCTACAGTTATCAAATACTCAAGCGTCACTTCGGCTAACGATCTTAGCCGAAGTGGTAACGAGATGGGTTCCAAACCAACAGGTCTAGCCGAAGTGGCACTTCAGGAGGCACTCCATAAGCCGAAATGACCATCCTCAGTAATCAAGTTAGATACATTTGTCACTGCAAAGAAAAGAGTAAATTATTACTCAATGATTGAAATAACTACAGAATTACTTTATGAAAAAGAAATTACAAGTCCTGCTGACCCTAAAAGATTAATAAGAAGACTAATTCGGGCTTATGAGAGCTCGGCTAATGTCCCCATCTACTGAGACCGCTTTCGAGAAGAACCAACTGTTTATTACCAAATCAGATCCCTTAAGTTTTCAAAAATTGGCCTCTTCAATAGACCGTGGAGATAGGTAGACAAGTGCAATGGTGGGTCTCCACCTAAATCCCTATGGGAAGTCCTCAGCTAGTATGAAGACAAAATTATTTTTCCATCTCATACTGAAGGTCAAGGCACTTCAACTGATTTTTTGATCTTTTTGGATATGGTGCTGAAGTAAAACCCCCCTCTTCTCATTTTCACTATTTTCCATGGTATAGAACCTGCGAAAAGGTTTATCATGGGAACAATACCTAGTTCTCGGCACAACATTTCAAACCCTACTAAAGTCTGAATTGCGTTTAGGGTCAATTGCATGATCCAGGTCCCTCAATATTGTAGGTTGTCTCCAAGGAACTAGGATGTTGGCATTCATGAGCCCACCTCTAACTGATCTGCGTATACCACCACCAACACTTCTGGTGGGATTGTCGCTGATTGATTCGATTCAACCCGATAGATATTGTAATCTTGGCAGAAAGGATAAGCTCGTATTAATACCCTTGTCCCGACTTCACCATTTGTACTACTAAATAAAGGTACCTCCCCGAAGTCCACTAAGGAGAGGTGGCTGGGGGTTCTGGGTACGACCATCTCAACATCCTAAGGCACTTTAGATCTAAAGTCGTTGTTATATAATGCCTCAATCTCCTCGGCAAATTTCGATGGACCTTCTGCTCCACCTGTCCCAGATTCTTCTAAAGTGTTCTCTCCTGAGATGGTGGCTTCTTCCATCTCGGTTGTTTCTTCTTCCGTGCGGTCGGGCCTCTCTGTCTCAACAAAACTCACCCTCACTATTTCTTTATGGTTCTTTGCTATTCTAGCCATAATTATTATAAAAGAAGGAATAGCACTTACTGTTTGCACGTCCTCGGCTAGAATAGGCTCTTAATTCACCTCATCTATCAGTCTCGGGTAATGGTTTACAGTTTGATTACACAGTGAAAATGAGCCAAAAGTTACCCCCTACTTGTAAGAGTCAAGGAAGATACAAATGCGAGTTTTTCAAATTAGAAAGTACTCACCATCTTTCTCCTCATGAATACCCGACGGTTCATCCAACACCCTTGGAAGATGCAGCACATCAATCATTTCTGATAGACGTACCATCTCATCCCTACATGATGTGTTGTCACGTGTACCTTCAAAGAGAAAAATGCAGTTTTGATGCCCAAACTTTGGCAGATGAGCAGTTTTCATCCCTACATTTTGGACGAAAACAAATTTGGTACGCAAACTTTCAACTTTTGAGCACATTTAGTACCTTTGATAGTTTTTTCCCAAATTGCTATCAAAAAGAATCATGTGATAGTCACATGTCCGGCAACTATTGTATAAAAAAATGTCAAAAATTATAAAATATCCTTTTGTTAAAATTACTAGTCTTTAAACTTAGTACTTAGTGCCAGAAGGATATTTTACTTGATAAAATTATTAGTCCTTAAACTTAGGACTTAGTTCCAAAAGGATATTTTAGATGACACTTAGTGTCAAAAGAATATTTTACGGTTTTTTGACATTTTTTATACAATAGTATCAAACATGTGACTTTTTGTAGTAATTTGGAAAAAAATCCATCAGGGGTATTAAATATGCTCAATAGTTGAAAAATTAGGTACTCAATTTGTCATTGTCTAAAATTTGGGGATTAAAACCGCTCATATGTCAAAGTTTAGGTATCAAAACTGTATTTTTCCCATCAAAACTGCATTGGGAGATGACCTCGGGAAAGAATGGTCGTCTTGACTTCTCATTCTTCCCTAGGTGGGGGGCTTATTGCGGATACCTTGGCCAATTCAGCCCTTACCCGAACTCACTTTAGCATTGCTTTCTTATCTGAGGTCAACAGAAACCTTGGCTTACCATTATATTCTGATTGATATTTGACGTGATTGATGTGACAGCCAGCCATCCTATTGTTCAGTTCTACCTTTGACACCGCTACCATGCTCTACCCTATGAAGCGAAGCTAGTAATAGATTTCATCATTCCATCACCTAACTCCTCTAGTATAAATACAAATCATTTGCTTACTTGAAAGGTACGCACAAAAACCCATCTGATCTTACTCCTAATAGCTACTGACTTAAGTATCGGAGTAACTCCGGTGAACTCGTCTAACATCCAACCTCAACTCAGCTAGTTAGACCTCGCTTGCAAACCCCTCTTTCTAGCAAAACTTGGGGTTTGCAATTTTTTTAAAGCACAATAACGTTTGAACAAAACCAAAATGTAGTTCAAAAATTAAATTATCAACTAAAAAATAATAATTGGGGTTTCGAAAATTTTAGCAAAGGAGTTAGATAATTCAAATGAAGTATGGGGAAGAAGAAAGAAAGATGCTTCTTTACTCGGCAAAAAAGGGGGGAAATATGGGTGGAGACGGTTTCGTATCTACCTTGTATATAAGAAAAAAGTCAAGTTACTGTAGTAATCCATCTTTTGACACATGTATTACTTATATTTTTGACAAGTGACAGTTTTCATTTTTAGTTAAATTTTTGTTCCACTATTTTTTTTGGTTAGTCAAAAATCATAAACATCACTCCTCCTAATTCTTCTCTTCTTCCTCTTTTTGCCTCTGCCTTCAACCCTTTTCTCCTCTTTTTTTGTTCATCTTTCCTTTTTTCCCTTCAAATTTTTTAATAATTAATTATACTAGGATTATTTTCTTATTATTTTTTTAAGTGACTATTGTTAACTACAGAGAGATATCGCAACAATCAACTAATTTACACTGTCATTTCTTCCTCCATCAATTTTAACTCTTTAATCTAGTATTTTATTTCTTCCCTTCCTTTTTTCCTTCATCCTAATTTTTCTATGCATTTCCTCCTTCCACTCAATCGATGCATCTTTTCATTTTTCCTCTAGAATTAACTGAATGTATTTTTTTCTTGTACGAGAATTGATGTTTCTTTTCTTCCTTTGCTCAAAAATCATGATTCATAATCATCTCTATTTTTTTAAGAGAAACATAGGCAATAGATTTTTTACCACCACTACTCCTATTGTCTGGTATGTTTCATTTTTTTATTCCTATTTTTTCTCATTTCACGTTGCCAAATGTGGATTTAAGTTTTTTTTCATTAACTATATTTTATTTAGCCTTTATCATTTTTCTTTTTTTTTTGTCTCTTTATCTTGATATCATGGTGTATATTTTTTTATTTTAGTTATATCTCCTTGATATTCATTAACCTTCCATTATTTTAGTTCTGCAAGTTGATTCTCCTTTTGTGAGATTTGTTTTAAATCTAAATGCAAAATTTGTATTTTGCAATTATGATGTTATAGTTTATTTTCAATGTATAATTGAATCTTGCATTTTTTAGTAATTCTTTGATATTGAATTTTTGTATCATTTTTATGCATTGAAAAGCATTCCATTCAAATTTCTTGTAAGTTTTGTTGTGAATTTGTAAGATGGAAGTTTTTATATGATAGTGTCTTGTTTGAGAAAGAAATAGTGGTGAAATTTTATGTATTTGTAATTATAATAGCATGATATTTGAGTTTTATGAAGCATATATCATTTATTTTAACATTGAACTGGTTTTTGCATATCTCAATTCTCATTTATTTGATTTTTGAATTCTTTGCTATTGTTTGTCTATATAATACAACAAGATATTGTCTATACAATACATCAAGATAAATCTCTACTGCATTACGATAAACAAGTTGTAACATTCCACTAAAAACAAACTTTATTTTTTAGACTCATTTTTGGTAATTATAATTGCTCTTTATTTGAAAGCAAATTATAATGTTATGAATTTTAACTAGAATTTTATAGGTGAGCCTAGCACAGCCTGGTTCCTTCTACTAGAAGTGGCAAAATGGATATATGGTTGATAAATGGTTTTAGTTAAATGGATAGTGGATCAAATTGATCCAATCCAATTAAAACCATTTAATAAATGGATCTAAATGGATGTCATTTAAATGGATAGTGTAAACCATGATCCATCCATTTATCCATTTACTCTCCCAAATCCTAAATTTAATATCCAAATATTTTTTTCCAAAAAATACAGATCCCCTAAATTTAAGAAATCTTATGTTATTTGACAAGTAAAATATTTTCATCACATGTGCATGTAGTATCTAAAAATGTATGAAACTCCTTATTATACCATTGATATACAAGCTACCTTATATTACTTAGTAAATTAGGTGTCTTTTTTTTGGATAGTTGGGTTGGGTGTGTAGACACCAAATTTTTGGTGTAATTTCATTTACTGTTTATTTTTAGTTTTTTTATTTGTCGTGTTAGTTTTATTCGATTTTTAGTTTTTAGTTTATAGTTTATTTTTATTTTTAAGTTTTTAGCATAGAATTTCTTGAAAAGAAAAAAAAGGGAAAAAAGAAAAAGGAAAAATGAATGAAAAAGGAAAAAAGGAAAAGGGAAAAATAGCAATTTTGTTTTTGTTTATCTATTTTAGTCATTTCTACTTAATTTATCTTTTATTTTTGTTTGGTTTATTTAGGGAAAAGAAAAGAAAAAACAATGGAAAAGAAAAATGTAGAAAAAGATTGAAAAATGGCCATTTTTAGTTGTTTAGTTTTTTTTGTTTGTTTTCATCATTATTAGTATTATTATTATCATTACCTGGTTTGTGTAATTTCGTTATTATTATTATTTATATTTTATTTTATCATTTCTGTAATTATCAAGTTGTTTAAAAAAAAAAAAAAAAAAAAATTTATTATCGCAGCATGCACGCTGCAATTTTTTGCAGCATGCGAGGTACAACTTCAATAGCCTTTGGAGGGCTGGATGTGAGGGCCTGTCCTTGTCCCTCATCCTCACCTTTCAAACAAGGGTTTAGGAGTTTGGGAGGTTCCGTATAAATAGCAAAAGAAAGCTACAGCCGCACAGGGAGAAAGGGGAGAGAAAAACAGAAGCAAAGGAAACCCACGGAGAAAAGCCTAGAGAGGTTTCTGGGAAAGAGCTGGGGAGGTTACACAACGGCTGGGCTAAGGCTTTGTGAGGGAGTGAATGACTATGGAACAAAAAAGGAGAGAGATCTAAGAGGCTACGGGGGTTTTGGGTGGCAACAGCGAACAGCGAAGGAAAGGAAGGAAGCGGCGGCAGTGGAAGAAACAAGAGAGATAGAGGGAATGAGGGGAGGCTCTCGGAGGAGGTGAAAGAAAACAGCAGAGAGAGGAGGATCGGGGGAGATAGTAAAAACATCAAAGGGACAGCAAAAGAAAACAGGGAGGAGAGGTTATTGGCTGGAGGTTGTTTATGGCTAGTGGAAAGGGCAGCTTTGAGGGTTGAGAGGAGAGAAATCTGGACCAAAAATGGAAAACTAGAAGAGAAATGCTACGGGCAGGAAGAAGTTGGTGGCGCTGCCATTGCCGTTGCTGCTCTCGTTCTGCTGTCGCCGACTCCATCGAGCCCAGATCGAAGCTTCAACTCCAAGACAGTGAGTAGAACCAAGCTGATACTTGGCAATCTTGTTGGAGCAAGCAGAGCCCGCAATCATGGAAGCCATTGATACTAGCACTGTCCCCGCCATCGAGCTGCTGCACTCACAAGGAGTCTGCCACCATTAGCACTGTAAGTTTTCCGTTTCTGGATGCTGGGCCCTTAGTTAACAAAACGAAGGAGAAATTGCTTTCAATTTTCGAATGCCCCTGACCCATTTGGAAAAGGTCTCTGCAAAATTGAATTCAAAAAGCAAGCTGGAATTTTTAGGCATGATAGAGGCAGTTTATGGTTTTCCGTTTCTTTTTGTTTCTGTTTTGTGGATTGTGATTGTTTGTTCGTTATCAAAGTCCTGATTGTTGTTTTTTTTGTTTGACATTTAATGCCTGAGTTGGCTGATTCGCATTGGGTAAAAGACTAGAGGGTCTCAATGCTTGTTATTTTGTGATTCGGATGAATCGAATTTGGTTTTCAATGAATCTGGTCTCGTGTTTCCTTTGGTTGTTGCATGTTCAGCCATGGGTTTATGATTCTAGATGGGATTCTTGTCATGAGAGCCTGTTTCTTCATTAAGGGTGTGTGTTTAAGGAAAAGTTTGAATCATGCCCAAATACTTGCTGGAAAAACGCAATTCAGTTTGCCGAACCAGAAAACTCACGGCTTTGTCTTATTGTTTTCTTCTTTTTTCGGTTCCAAGCTATGGTGTTTGCTTAGATAACGATTCCAGCCTGTTTCTCTTTGGTTTGTTTGCATGAACGTGTTTCATTTGAGTCAGAAAATGGCATGAACATGGTTGGGGAAGAAAAGAAAATTTCTGCTGTATAGCTGCATCGGCACTGTGAGGAAATGAAATAATGTTGCAGAAAATGCTAGCTGGTTTTGTTTTCCTACCGCTGCACACTTCCTTTACTTGGTTTACTGTTCGTGATTGGATTGTGTTAATCATAGTACTTAGCTGTTGGGTGGTGTTAAGTGAAGGTTTTTGCTGAATTTTGCTTGAAGTTTTATATGAAATCCGCATCTTGAAGTTACATAGAGCTTTACATGAAAATTGCAGACTTGCTTTTCTTTACAGTTTGGCACCAAATCTGCATGATGTATGTTGAAATCGTGTGTCTCGTTGCTTGGCTTAAAGTTAAGACTCTTGGTTGAAAGGTTTGTCTTTTAAGCAAAGTATGTCTGAAATTATCATTTTGGATTGAAGTTGCGGCAGTTTTGTTTGTCCAACGTTTGCATATTCTTTCCAGAAATTTTGCATGAGATCTTTTAAGTTTTCTGCATGTTTGGACGATGACAATGATGTAGTTGGTTATTTAGTTTAAAGCTGTGAATTCGGATTTGAATTTCTGTTCTTGAATAGCAAATGGTATGCTTGAGTTTTGGTCTCGGTTGATGAGAGTGGCAGCAGAAAATTGCAGAAGTAAAGAAGCCTTTGGCATTCGTTTGCATGCATGCAAAATATTATAAAAATTGCGCCTCAACCCTTTGGTTTCCATCTAATGCTGCTATGACCCAATTAATTGAATAACCCCCTCAATTTTGTCCTTGGCAGTTTTAATTCTACCACTTCATTGTTTGTTTGTTTTAATTAATTACCATGCCTAGTTTAAATTGCACTTAAGTTATGACTTTAGGGACCTTATGACTAGGTGAGCCTTGTTTTGCCCATTTCTTTTAATTTTTCTTAAATAAAGTGGTGCCTTGACCTTTTTATTATTTTGGAGGGTAATTGAATAATTCCACTTCATTGGGGCGTCAATTCAAGGGAGGTACACTCTATCCCTCATTTGCACTACATTTAGCCTTACGTGCTCCTACGTGTTATGTGAATATGCATGCCTACTCCGCTTTCCTTACCTCCTTGCCTGCATTTGCTTGTTTTTACTTTTATTTAAGTTTTATGGGGTATGTGTACACCTCTTGGCTTGTAATAGATAGGGCTCGGAGAGCATCTGGTCCATTCACCCTTTCCCTTTATGTTTTCATGGGGTATGTGTACACCTCTTGGCTTGTAATAGCTAGGGCTCGTAGAGCATCTGGTCCATTTCCCCTTCCCCTTGGTTGCTTGTTTTTGTTGCTACATGTTTAATTGCTTTAGTAGGCTCTTGCATCTAGTCGAGCATGCTAAGTGCTACGTGCTACGTGTTTACGAGCGTTTTGGCATGTCTACTTGCTTTCATAACCATGAATGAATGGAATGGATGAATGTACGTCACCACACTAGTCCAATGCTAGTTGTGGCTCATTAGGCCATCCCTTTTTGTTAGTGCATATTTGCATGTTCACTACATGTCATGCATTTTTCTTAGTTTTATCATTTGGCATGCTCCTCGAGCCCCTTTTCCCTCATTTTAGGATTCTTTGCATCTCATGCTAGTTAGGGTACATTTGCCTGAAGAGTCCCCTTAAATATGGGATATAGACGAGTGTGGCTTTTTCTAAGCCTTAGCACGCTTGTATTCCCTCTATCAAAGGGCAAATTGAGTCACGATTTAGGTCTCCCCGTACCCAATATGCATAAATTCCCTAAGCTCATGCATTCTCAATCCACTCTATCATTACACTTTCACTTTTGTCTCATTTGCACACATGCACCCTTTTATCACTTTCACTTGCACACGAACACTTTTTTATCTTCACTTGCACACGAACACTCTTATCTTCACTCGCACACGAGTACTTTCATCTTCATTTGCACACCGACACTTTCGCACTTTTCTTTAAATTGCATACATGCATTTTTTTCCCACTTGCACTTGGAGTATATATATTTGCATTCAAAGACATTTGCACACCTCCACTTGTATCGTATTTTATCAATCTTCCCACTTCACACAAACTCACACTTTCACATGGCATGCATTCCACTCATTTTTTACGTCATTTAGGTTTAGGTGTGACCTCTCCAAAAGGATCATTATTGGGCTTCACAATTAATGTGATTGGCACCACTCAACCTTTGAAGAGAAATTTCCCCCAATCCCCCTAGGTCTAGGTTTTTGCATTCATATAGACATATCCAATACGCGATACATACCTTGGGTAGAAAAATTAGGGAAAATTGGTTTAAGTCACGCAACTAGCCTTGGCTAGGTCGAAGGGGTGCCTTGGATTTTTATCCTTGCCTTCCCCTTCGTCAAATGTGACCCCCGATCCCTCTTTTGGTTACGTAGACCCAAAAGTTCTCAAAAAGGGTTTATTTACTTTTTTATTCAAAAACAAAAATCATTTTTGGGTGACTTGGTACACCCTAACTCTATACCAAGTGGCGACTCCATTTTTGATACAAAAAACCCTTTTGAACTTCACTTGGCCAAATCGTCGCATTATAAGTCCCATGGCCTTTCACTTTTCACATTGCACACCACACACCACACAATTCATTCAATTCATTCAAAAAGTGGGGCGCGACAGTTGGCGACTCCACTGGGGACTTCCTAAGTGGGTCCAAGCATTTGATTTAGCCATTCGTTTCCTTTTTCTACCCTTTTTATGTATAGCATGTGGATATTAGGATTGTATTTTTCATTTTTAGGACCTTTTGTCTTATGTACGTAATCAAATCCCTCGCTCACGAATGTGTGATTGGTTGATTGAATGTATGTTTACTTGTTATCTCGCGCTTGCATTGCATTTTGGGAGGTATGGGTCACCCTAGAGCCTCGCGTTGGTTCTTGACCCTTCCCCTCCAAACGAGCACTAGCATGCGAGCATACGCTTTACTTCTTTTATCCCATTTATTTTTCTTTAGTGGCTTGTCACGCCACTCTACCCTATTAGGATTAGGTGACTCACTTGGACATGTGATCATGACACGATGTGTGTGTAGCATGTTCCAATGGGTCACTCAATCTTCCACTTAAAGCTATTGGTTGATAGCCTTTAGCTTTTGGTCGAAGATTGAGGTTTTGATAGATTCACTCAAACACGTAGCCGCGACACGATGTGTGCGTAGCGGTGTTTGGGGAATCGCTCGAGCCACCGACAAAGAACCTTGGGATTGATGACCCTTGGTTTCTAAGTCTGAAGGCTCGGGGACCTGAGCTTATCGAGTCTAGATGCATTAGCGAACCCCAGCCTCATGCATCCATATTAGCATTGCCTATGGTAGAATCGGCCTTACCCTAAATTAGGAAACACTATTCACGAGGGGAGGGGTCCCACCCCTTTTTCCTTATCTGTCTCTGTTGCTTTTTATATTATCTAATTGTCCAAATGTGTTATGTGTTATGTGTTGAACTCACGTTTCCTTGTCTTTTGTCTTTTGCATTCACAAACGTTAGGAAATAAGAGGTCTGGCACGATCCTCTTTTAGGACCTACCCTTGTAGATAGGTTATTGCATGCTTGAAAATTGTGATATTCTTTGTTCATAAATTAATAATGCCATGTCATTTTAGGCTTACCCTGGCAGATAAAGGGTTCCTTAGTTCACGTTTAATTTAAATTGCATATTTACATCGCTTTAATAAATGGCATCATGCATAACCCTAGAAAGGGAATGCCATTTAGGGGATCCCGTGTTAGGAATAAACCACCCCATGTCTCGGATATATAATCCAAAGAGACTTGCACGTTTACCTTTCTCGTACCATCCGAAGGGGTAGTGCACAAGGTAAGGTAAAGATCCGATCATTTTCATGAAGCAATTTTTTGAATATGAGCATCTAATAATCACTTTTTGGCCATTTTCTCAAAATTGGTAAAATTCCCTTGCGTAAAAGGACATTAATTCGAAGAAAATTCACAAATGATTCCTCATTGTTGAGATGATAAATATAGAGGCCAAATTTTGATTTTAGAGGCTCTTAGACCAAGGCATTGTAATGATTTCTTGAAACCACCCAGTGGGCGAATAATTCAATCGATTTTTGAATAAATCATCAATTCATTTGACCAATTTACCCTTTTTAGGGTCATTCGGTCGCTTTTGAATAAATTATCAATTCAATTGACCAAATTACCCTTTTTAGGGTCTTTTGACCAATTTACCCTTTTTAGGGTCATTCGGCCGATTTTTGAATAAATCCCTAATTCAATTTCATTCATTTGGCCAATTTACCCATTTTTAGGGCAGCCGAGCCGATTTTGAATAAATCAAGTTTCGTTCAATCTATTTGATCAATTTACCCTTTTTAGGGTGATCTGATTAATTTTGGATAAATTTCATTCAATTCATTTGACCTGTTTCCCTTTTTAGGGTAATTCGGTCGATTTTAAATAAATTGTCAACCCATTTGCCCTATTAGGGTTTCATTGTCAAATTCCAAATTGGGAAATCTAGTCAATTTTGAAGAAAACCGTCCATTGCATCCAATCACTTGATCAATTAGGGTTTTGACCCGTAATTCACTGAGAAATTTTATCAACGAATTCCAATCTCTTTGATAGGAGTTCGTCAAGGTCAAACCCATGCGTTTTGCAAATCAAAGGTGATCAATCTATTCGGACGTTGTCCTCATTTTGACAAATCTCTCGTCACTCCAATGGCCAAATTTTTCAAATTATTTTTCACTCAATGAGTTGATCAGATCCGTCAGGTATGGTATAGTGCTTACCCTAGAGGATTGCATTTTCATGCTAGGCCTACCCTTGGCATAAAAGGGCTCCCCCATAGGACATGCATACCGATTTTGCAGTTTTGCCTACTGACTCGAGGTATTTTTCTTTTGTTTTCCCCTCCCCTGCATTCATAAAATGTTTCAATAAGGCGAAAACATTCTTCTATATCTGATGATAATTTTGGTCCAATAAAGTTTGAAGGTTACAAGTATTATTTGATTCTTGGGTAGATCTTGCCACGGGGACATGAAAGATCCATCTGAAGGCTCTAGGCCAAAATCTCTGAGAGGCTTTATAATTGTTTTTCAAAGGAAAATTCTGTTTATTTGATGTGTTAATACATTTTTGCTTTAAAAGGAAGGGAGACAAAAAGAGTATATATGTGGGGCTCTTTAGAAGTTTTTTCTTCTCATTTGTATCATAATTGAACGAGAAATTTTGTTTCAAATTTTTTCAGCAACAAAAATTTTTGGACAATTATTGTTTTTTATATTCATGTACATTTCATTCTTTATTCTTACTCATTGGAGAGTTCATGATGAATTTTGAGAAATAAAACCAAATTGAGATTTTTTCCAACCTCAGTCTGAGGATTCACAAGTGTATACTCTCTAAAATCTTCATGCATACCAGGTTGGTGATCCGAGCTGTACAATAAAAGTGCTCAAAAATAAGAGAGGTCCTTCAAAAGGCCCAATGAGATACCTTTTCTCCTTCGCTGAACAATTCATGTTTTGCCACTTCTATTGACCCCATTGGGGCAACCTTTACTTGGAAAGATGTCCATAGTGTCTAATTAGACTCAAATCACATCTAAGTGAAAGCGAAAGGGTGCATTATTCTTATTTGTTTTGAAAATTTGGAATGATACTTTGAGCATTCGTTTCTCTACCCATACAGATTTTATCATTTGCTCTCCCGTTTGAGCCTTTAAAAGAATAACTTCGTTTCAAATAAGCGCCTTGATGATCACAACCCTACATGGGAAAATTTTTCGAATATCAAAAGGGGGAATGGATTCTCAATGAGCATTTCTTTACTTTGGTTTGTCATGAAACGTAAGAATGATGCTTTGGCCATCGTTTCTACCATTTAAACACTGCTTTATCCCTTGCATCCTCATTTGAGCCAAAATTACTGTTTCTTTTCAAAGCACTTATGATCGCCCCCCACACTGGGGAAGAAGATTGGAGAATTTTCCAAAAGAGAGAGAAAAGCCAAAATGCTAAGGCTAAAAGGGAGAGAACCGCAAATTGGAAATTTGATTCCACTTGGGTTCCAATGTTGAAAAAAAAAGGAAGAATTTCATCTGGTGGATCATCTATGCTTCACAGGCGTCTTCCTCAGTCAATTAATTCAAATACATGCGAGAAATTTCGTCAATAATGAATGTTTCCTTTCAGAGTTATTGTAAGGAATGGAATAAAAGTCAGGCCCTCTTCTTTTCCAATCAAGCATTCTATCTCTAGTTATCCCTTTTGAGCCTTCAGAATAAAATACTTCGTTTGGCAAACCCTGAGAATCGCAAACCCCACACTGGGGTAAGTTGGGTTGAAAAAGGAAAATTTCAAGAGGTGGAAAAAGTGAAAAGCCACAAAATCAAAAGGCAAAGGAAGAAAAAAGAACCTCAGTTCAAAAATAAACTGGGGCAAATTTCAAGGAATGGCCGAAGGCCGAAAAATCAAAAAAAAAAGAAGAAAGAAAATGAAAGAGAAAAAGCCTCAAGTGAGCATAAACTGGAGCAAATTCTGAAGTTAACCCTAAAGTAGGGTTGGCACAACAATGCGGTCTCAGATTACTTAAAACCACTCTTGAAATCTGCCTTCAAGCCTTAACTTTTTTAAGCACCCCACCTGACCCCATTACAAAGCCGAAAGTCCTGACTTCTGTTCTTTGCACTGGCCTTGTCAAGGAAATCTCTGATGTCGAAAATTTTAGCTGTATTTCTGAATTGATTACGTGTGAGGTTGACACTGCTCTTCATGTGAAAGCCCGCGAGGGTCTTTTTGGAAAAGAGGGAAAAAGAAAAGAGAAACGAGCGGAATGAATGCAAAAGAAAGATGCAAAAAGATTCGATGCTGTTGGGTGATGATAAAAAAAAGTCCAAGAATTTGGAGTCCAGATGAGGGCAATGTTGAAAATGCGATCTTCGGTGCAATGTCCTTTGAAAATTATTTCTTTAGCTATCGTTTTCAAGCCAAATTACAAGCTAATAAAGTCCATCGTTGACTTATTCCTTCGTGACAATCCAAAGTGAGGATTATGCTCATAAAAATCCATCGATCACTCATGATCATAAGGGTATAACCAAATTTCACATGTTTAGCTATCATTTCTACCCAAAATTTTGCAAGCCCATGAAGCTTATACGTTGACTAAGTTTTCTTAAGAAATAAGGGTGACAAACTCTTTGCTTTCATTAAGATGTGACATTGAATGGATTACATACAATTGGGGCAAAAAAAAAAAAAAAAAAAAAAATGATGCAGATTCTGACCTCCCATTTCCTTAGCCATTTCAAAAATAAAATCACTTGATTGGTCCTGAAAAATGAGCCAACAAGGAATGGTGACCCGTTACCCAAAGCATTGATGCAAAAGTGGGGAAGAAACCTTTGTAATTTGGCATTATTTTGCGAAATTCATCATGAAATTTTCTGTATGAGTTAAGCAAGACGTTCAATTTTCTTCACATTATACAGAAAACACAGTTTCTTACTTTAAAATAAATGGAGAGACATCCAAACCGATTTTTTGCATCAAATGGGCCCATACTGGGGCAAAATTTTTATTTCCAAGATTTCACAAAATAAGCCCACACTGGGGCAAGTTTTTTATAGTCCATTTGAGGATTTCATCAAAGAGTCAAGCAAGACTTTCAAATCAATCACGCTGCTTTTTTTTTCTTGAAAATTTGAGTGCATGTAAGCCCCCTGTGCAGGTATTCACAGTTGAAGTCGACGAAAAGCATCTGGCGATGTGGAAGGCCGATGCCGAAGAAAGAGAAGAAAGAAGGGAAAAGGGCCCTACACTGAGGACAAATTATTTTTGGGAAAAAGATTCTCTCGAAAAATCAGAAAGGTCAAAAATCAAAAACTCAAGTTTAATTTCTTGCTTCTTGACAAATCAAATTCAATTTCTTGTTCACAAAAAGCACGTTGGGCCTGGACTTCGTGCCGCCAACTTCACTAGATCCCGTTGGGCCTGGATTTCGTGCCGCCAACATCATCACGTTGGGCCTGGATTTCGTGCCGCCAACATCATCACGTTGGGCCTGGACTTCGTGCCGCCAACTTCACTAGATCCCGTTGGGCCTGGATTTCGTGCCGCCAACATCATCACGTTTGGGCCTGGATTTCGTGCCGCCAACATCATCACGTTGGGCCTGGACTTCGTGCCGCCAACTTCACTAGATCCCGTTGGGCCTGGATTTTGTGCCGCCAACTTCACAAGATCACGTTGGGCCTGGATTTCGTGCCGCCAACCTCACAAGATCACGTTGGGCCTGGACTTCGTGCCGCCAACCTCGCAAATGTCACGTTGGGCCTGGATCTTGTGCCGCTAACTTCATAAAAGTCATGTTGGGATTGGTTTTAATTCAACCACCGTTAGCATCGAGTCTATCTCACTAACGCGTGCGTTTCTATTCCATCGTTAGCATCGAGTCTATCTCACTAACGTGTGCGTTTCTATTCCACCGTTAGCATCGAGTCTATCTCACTAACGTGTGCGTTTTCACCCTACCACCGTTAGCATCGAGTCTATCTCACTAACGTGTGCGTTTCTATTCCACCGTTAGCATCGAGTTTATCTCACTAACGTGTGTGTTTTTATTCTACCACCGTTAGCATCGAGTCTATCTCACTAACGTGTGCGTTTCTATTCCACCGTTAGCATCGAGTCAATCTCACTAACGTGCGCGTTTTCATTCTACCGCCGTTAGCATCGAGTCTATCTCACTAACATGCGTGTTTCATTTCTACCGCCGTTAGCATCGAGTCTATCTCACTAACGTGCGTGTTTCATCCTACCGCCGTTAGCATCGAGTCTATCTCACTAACGTGCGTGTTTCATTTCTACCGCCGTTAGCATCGAGTCTATCTCACTAACATGCGTGTTTCATTTCTACCGCCGTTAGCATCGAGTCTATCTCACTAACGTGCGTGTTTCATTCTACCGCCGTTAGCATCGAGTTTATCTCACTAACGTGCGCGTTTTCATCCTACCGCTGTTAGCATCGAGCCTATCTCACTAATGTGCGTGTTTTCATCCCACCAACACTCCATCTCACTTCAATTCATCTAATTTTACATTTCTGTCCGGGTCTATCCCGTGGGTCTATCCCAAATTTAAATTTCTGTTCGGGTCTATCCCATTTTTACATTCATGTTCGGGTCAGTCCCGTTTTTAGAATTCTTGTTCGTTGGAATCATTTTGCAGCCGAATAATGCAGGTAAGTATTTGGTGTCTACTTCTTTGTCTCAAGTTTTTTCAAAACTCAGACAAAGAGGGGCAAACTGTAGACACCAAATTTTTGGTGTAATTTCATTTACTGTTTATTTTTAGTTTTTTTATTTGTCGTGTTAGTTTTATTCGATTTTTAGTTTTTAGTTTATAGTTTATTTTTATTTTTAAGTTTTTAGCATAGAATTTCTTGAAAAGAAAAAAAAGGGAAAAAAGAAAAAGGAAAAATGAATGAAAAAGGAAAAAAGGAAAAGGGAAAAATAGCAATTTTGTTTTTGTTTATCTATTTTAGTCATTTCTACTTAATTTATCTTTTATTTTTGTTTGGTTTATTTAGGGAAAAGAAAAGAAAAAACAATGGAAAAGAAAAATGTAGAAAAAGATTGAAAAATGGCCATTTTTAGTTGTTTAGTTTTTTTTGTTTGTTTTCATCAT
This sequence comes from Coffea arabica, assembly GCF_036785885.1. Taxonomy (NCBI): domain Eukaryota; kingdom Viridiplantae; phylum Streptophyta; class Magnoliopsida; order Gentianales; family Rubiaceae; genus Coffea; species Coffea arabica. The sequence continues at coordinate 15,292,730 of NC_092318.1, read as the reverse complement.
TATTAGTATTATTATTATCATTACCTGGTTTGTGTAATTTCGTTATTATTATTATTTATATTTTATTTTATCATTTCTGTAATTATCAAGTTGTTTAAAAAAAAAAAAAAAAAAAAATTTATTATCGCAGCATGCACGCTGCAATTTTTTGCAGCATGCGAGGTACAACTTCAATAGCCTTTGGAGGGCTGGATGTGAGGGCCTGTCCTTGTCCCTCATCCTCACCTTTCAAACAAGGGTTTAGGAGTTTGGGAGGTTCCGTATAAATAGCAAAAGAAAGCTACAGCCGCACAGGGAGAAAGGGGAGAGAAAAACAGAAGCAAAGGAAACCCACGGAGAAAAGCCTAGAGAGGTTTCTGGGAAAGAGCTGGGGAGGTTACACAACGGCTGGGCTAAGGCTTTGTGAGGGAGTGAATGACTATGGAACAAAAAAGGAGAGAGAGCTAAGAGGCTACGGGGGTTTTGGGTGGCAACAGCGAACAGCGAAGGAAAGGAAGGAAGCGGCGGCAGTGGAAGAAACAAGAGAGATAGAGGGAATGAGGGGAGGCTCTCGGAGGAGGTGAAAGAAAACAGCAGAGAGAGGAGGATCGGGGGAGATAGTAAAAACATCAAAGGGACAGCAAAAGAAAACAGGGAGGAGAGGTTATTGGCTGGAGGTTGTTTATGGCTAGTGGAAAGGGCAGCTTTGAGGGTTGAGAGGAGAGAAATCTGGACCAAAAATGGAAAACTAGAAGAGAAATGCTACGGGCAGGAAGAAGTTGGTGGCGCTGCCATTGCCGTTGCTGCTCTCGTTCTGCTGTCGCCGACTCCATCGAGCCCAGATCGAAGCTTCAACTCCAAGACAGTGAGTAGAACCAAGCTGATACTTGGCAATCTTGTTGGAGCAAGCGGAGCCCGCAATCATGGAAGCCATTGATACTAGCACTGTCCCCGCCATCGAGCTGCTGCACTCACAAGGAGTCTGCCACCATTAGCACTGTAAGTTTTCCGTTTCTGGATGCTGGGCCCTTAGTTAACAAAACGAAGGAGAAATTGCTTTCAATTTTCGAATGCCCCTGACCCATTTGGAAAAGGTCTCTGCAAAATTGAATTCAAAAAGCAAGCTGGAATTTTTAGGCATGATAGAGGCAGTTTATGGTTTTCCGTTTCTTTTTGTTTCTGTTTTGTGGATTGTGATTGTTTGTTCGTTATCAAAGTCCTGATTGTTGTTTTTTTTGTTTGACATTTAATGCCTGAGTTGGCTGATTCGCATTGGGTAAAAGACTAGAGGGTCTCAATGCTTGTTATTTTGTGATTCGGATGAATCGAATTTGGTTTTCAATGAATCTGGTCTCGTGTTTCCTTTGGTTGTTGCATGTTCAGCCATGGGTTTATGATTCTAGATGGGATTCTTGTCATGAGAGCCTGTTTCTTCATTAAGGGTGTGTGTTTAAGGAAAAGTTTGAATCATGCCCAAATACTTGCTGGAAAAACGCAATTCAGTTTGCCGAACCAGAAAACTCACGGCTTTGTCTTATTGTTTTCTTCTTTTTTCGGTTCCAAGCTATGGTGTTTGCTTAGATAACGATTCCAGCCTGTTTCTCTTTGGTTTGTTTGCATGAACGTGTTTCATTTGAGTCAGAAAATGGCATGAACATGGTTGGGGAAGAAAAGAAAATTTCTGCTGTATAGCTGCATCGGCACTGTGAGGAAATGAAATAATGTTGCAGAAAATGCTAGCTGGTTTTGTTTTCCTACCGCTGCACACTTCCTTTACTTGGTTTACTGTTCGTGATTGGATTGTGTTAATCATAGTACTTAGCTGTTGGGTGGTGTTAAGTGAAGGTTTTTGCTGAATTTTGCTTGAAGTTTTATATGAAATCCGCATCTTGAAGTTACATAGAGCTTTACATGAAAATTGCAGACTTGCTTTTCTTTACAGTTTGGCACCAAATCTGCATGATGTATGTTGAAATCGTGTGTCTCGTTGCTTGGCTTAAAGTTAAGACTCTTGGTTGAAAGGTTTGTCTTTTAAGCAAAGTATGTCTGAAATTATCATTTTGGATTGAAGTTGCGGCAGTTTTGTTTGTCCAACGTTTGCATATTCTTTCCAGAAATTTTGCATGAGATCTTTTAAGTTTTCTGCATGTTTGGACGATGACAATGATGTAGTTGGTTATTTAGTTTAAAGCTGTGAATTCGGATTTGAATTTCTGTTCTTGAATAGCAAATGGTATGCTTGAGTTTTGGTCTCGGTTGATGAGAGTGGCAGCAGAAAATTGCAGAAGTAAAGAAGCCTTTGGCATTCGTTTGCATGCATGCAAAATATTATAAAAATTGCGCCTCAACCCTTTGGTTTCCATCTAATGCTGCTATGACCCAATTAATTGAATAACCCCCTCAATTTTGTCCTTGGCAGTTTTAATTCTACCACTTCATTGTTTGTTTGTTTTAATTAATTACCATGCCTAGTTTAAATTGCACTTAAGTTATGACTTTAGGGACCTTATGACTAGGTGAGCCTTGTTTTGCCCATTTCTTTTAATTTTTCTTAAATAAAGTGGTGCCTTGACCTTTTTATTATTTTGGAGGGTAATTGAATAATTCCACTTCATTGGGGCGTCAATTCAAGGGAGGTACACTCTATCCCTCATTTGCACTACATTTAGCCTTACGTGCTCCTACGTGTTATGTGAATATGCATGCCTACTCCGCTTTCCTTACCTCCTTGCCTGCATTTGCTTGTTTTTACTTTTATTTAAGTTTTATGGGGTATGTGTACACCTCTTGGCTTGTAATAGATAGGGCTCGGAGAGCATCTGGTCCATTCACCCTTTCCCTTTATGTTTTCATGGGGTATGTGTACACCTCTTGGCTTGTAATAGCTAGGGCTCGTAGAGCATCTGGTCCATTTCCCCTTCCCCTTGGTTGCTTGTTTTTGTTGCTACATGTTTAATTGCTTTAGTAGGCTCTTGCATCTAGTCGAGCATGCTAAGTGCTACGTGCTACGTGTTTACGAGCGTTTTGGCATGTCTACTTGCTTTCATAACCATGAATGAATGGAATGGATGAATGTACGTCACCACACTAGTCCAATGCTAGTTGTGGCTCATTAGGCCATCCCTTTTTGTTAGTGCATATTTGCATGTTCACTACATGTCATGCATTTTTCTTAGTTTTATCATTTGGCATGCTCCTCGAGCCCCTTTTCCCTCATTTTAGGATTCTTTGCATCTCATGCTAGTTAGGGTACATTTGCCTGAAGAGTCCCCTTAAATATGGGATATAGACGAGTGTGGCTTTTTCTAAGCCTTAGCACGCTTGTATTCCCTCTATCAAAGGGCAAATTGAGTCACGATTTAGGTCTCCCCGTACCCAATATGCATAAATTCCCTAAGCTCATGCATTCTCAATCCACTCTATCATTACACTTTCACTTTTGTCTCATTTGCACACATGCACCCTTTTATCACTTTCACTTGCACACGAACACTTTTTTATCTTCACTTGCACACGAACACTCTTATCTTCACTCGCACACGAGTACTTTCATCTTCATTTGCACACCGACACTTTCGCACTTTTCTTTAAATTGCATACATGCATTTTTTGCCCACTTGCACTTGGAGTATATATATTTGCATTCAAAGACATTTGCACACCTCCACTTGTATCGTATTTTATCAATCTTCCCACTTCACACAAACTCACACTTTCACATGGCATGCATTCCACTCATTTTTTACGTCATTTAGGTTTAGGTGTGACCTCTCCAAAAGGATCATTATTGGGCTTCACAATTAATGTGATTGGCACCACTCAACCTTTGAAGAGAAATTTCCCCCAATCCCCCTAGGTCTAGGTTTTTGCATTCATATAGACATATCCAATACGCGATACATACCTTGGGTAGAAAAATTAGGGAAAATTGGTTTAAGTCACGCAACTAGCCTTGGCTAGGTCGAAGGGGTGCCTTGGATTTTTATCCTTGCCTTCCCCTTCGTCAAATGTGACCCCCGATCCCTCTTTTGGTTACGTAGACCCAAAAGTTCTCAAAAAGGGTTTATTTACTTTTTTATTCAAAAACAAAAATCATTTTTGGGTGACTTGGTACACCCTAACTCTATACCAAGTGGCGACTCCATTTTTGATACAAAAAACCCTTTTGAACTTCACTTGGCCAAATCGTCGCATTATAAGTCCCATGGCCTTTCACTTTTCACATTGCACACCACACACCACACAATTCATTCAATTCATTCAAAAAGTGGGGCGCGACAGGGTGATAAGGGGAGAGGGATTGCAAGTATGAGGATTTGGAAAAAAAAAAAGTGTCATTTACATATCTTAACCAATGTTGCGGGAACACTCGTTAGAAAAATTCTTTTTATAAATAAAAAAATTAAAAAAATAAAAATTATTTTGACACTGCATGATGCATTCTCGCTTTTTCTTTACTTAAGAATATAAATGTTTGCAATCATTACTACATGAGAGTTTAATTAAAAAAAAAAGAGTAGAGACTAAAATATAATTTTGAAAAGGATGAAAGAAGTCTAGGAACTAGAAGCAAATAAAATGCAATTAATGTTATTGGCAACTTGGCATGTGAGGAAGTTATGAAGGAAAGAATAGGTGGTCCTACAAAATTAATTTGACATATGAGGAAGTTATGAAAAAAAAAAATAGATGGTCCCACAAGATTTTATCTCACATTTTTATAAATGTGTTTTCTATTTTTTAAGTTAAATGGATGTATATGGATAAGATGGATAATCCATTTAAATCCACCAATATAATTGGATTTAAATGGTTATCCATTTAAAACCATTGAATTTATATGGATCATCCAAATCTATTTAAGGTTGGTTTATATGGATGGATTGGTGGATATGAATCCATTTTGCCACTTCTACCTTCTAGTATTAAATACAAATTGACGATGTCGGCAGATGATGAACCGTTCAGCGTACCAGTAGCACCGTAGAGTGACCCAGCACGAATTTTGCCTTTAGTCAATGTGTTCTAAACTCATTTAAGTCATGTCCAAATCCCACCCATGCTCGTCTTCAACCATTTCAGTTGCATACCACCAGTTTGTCTTCTAATTTCCCAAAGTACTAATTGTTCTAACCACTAAATTATTCAAATTTTAAAATTTTAATTACTTGAGTATTTTTCTTATTTCAATTTGATGACTCAACTAATAAAAATGACGTACTATCATCCATTCAATTTAATTTTACTTTTAACCTAAGTAAAATGCACTACACGTGTTACTCCATTACACTCACGTATATGTCAAAATCTAAGGGTAAATTTGTCCAAGCACAAAAGTAAATTCTCTATCCATTACAACATAGTTCTTTTATCATTTTATTTTCATGACTTTAGCGCAAATGACATAGTTTTAGTACTTCATTTTTTTCCCCCATTTTCCCCAACCTCTTCCTGATCAATTATTGGAAAAGCTAAGTGCTGAAAGGCATGGCAACGTGAGGCGCAACTAAACATGTCAACGGATCTGCTCTTACCCCATTTTTTTATTTTAGTGCATTTCCAAAACTACAATAAATACTCATTGAATACCCAAATCCAGAAGGATATGGGCATGGACTTATTTTTTTCAGGCTTATAAGAGTCTAGATCTGGTTCTGAATCTAACTAACTTATTGGCTCTGGATTTGAATTAAAGAGATCCAACCTAAACTCTACCATTGACATGCTTAGGCGTAACCTTGCAATTAACACACTCCATTTCCCAAGAAATTTTCTTTAGATTTTTACCTACACAGAAAAGATGAAATTTTATTTCATTCTACATTTTCCCCAGCTCCAAAACCCATGATCTTCTTGAGGGATAATTATTCCTTAATGAGTATTGAGGTCCTAAAATTGCATTTTCATTTTTTCAGAAGGAAAAAAATGAAATTCCTTTGTACAACAGTATCCAATTTTCTTTTTTCATGCTATAGTAGAACTGACCTCCAAGATGGTGAGAGTCAAAACTAAGGGTCCCTTGCTGGCCTTGACCGAGAAATTTTTTTTAAAAAAAAATAGTAAGTGATAGACGACATAAAGATCTTATAACCCGCGCGTAAAGTTCACTTCCCGTCTACCCCACACAACAACACGGCAGACGGAGGACTTCAATGTCGCCGATGAAGAATCAAAAAATCCAAAATAGAACAGGAAAATTAAATTACAATCTCACCCTTACTTATTTTATACGTATAGATTTTAAACACGCTAACTTTAACCTCTTTTTTTTTTTTTTTTCAAAAAGACAAACTTTAATCTGTTTGAACACTGATGACAAAATAAACATACATCATGCTCCGACAGACTATTACTTCAACATCTTTTTGAAATAATTACTATGATCATGAATTAATGTGTAAAATTCAAAAAAGATCACAAAATTATTGAAAGACGTTTGCAATGCAAGCTTTTTTTTTTTTCGGGGTGGTGGATTTTTGGGGGGGTGGTGGTGGTGGTGGGCAAATATTGCCCAGTTAAATGTGCTCAGCTGATCTTGTAAATTAAGTGGCCAAATAGTCAAAATTTACAGTCCAAATGGTTTGCCCACTTCTTAGCGTCCAATGCAAAGTACAACTCTTAGTTTTCATCCTCGAAATTAGTTCTTTCCGTGAACTTGAATTTCCATGTTAGCAAAGTGATTGCAGTAACTACAAGAATACAATGTGTATCAGACGGAAGGGCCCGAGGGTTGACAGCAGGTCGATCGCTTAGATTTCCGTTTCCATCCAATACTCAGATAATTTTGATTTTTCCCCTAGCTTGTATGGCATTATAATCCGACTAAACGGCTTTGAGAGACGAGCATGCACTCGCAGGAAATCCTTCAGTCGAATCTCACTGCTTTTGCCGGAGGATACTTTACAATTTCTTTATACCAATCAACTACTGCAAGCCCAAAAATTTCAAAGATGGTCATTTTATTACTTCCTGATCAAGTGAACATGCTACAGAAAGTAGCTTCAACATGCACTACATTAGTTTGCTCCGCCCGTAGAATAATACTCAAAATAAGTCTATTTCACCAGGTCTATCCTCGTTCTTAATCGTTGACCCTCGTTAAAGTGCTAGAGTTGTTTTGGCAAATCACTTGCTGCAATACGGACTTCAGAGTTGCCAACAGTTTCAACATAGGAAAACTTCCAAGGAACAGTAAACCCAATTGGAATACTGAGTTATAACTATTATACGATTGCAACCACCTGTGGAAGTAACAGTAAACCCAATTGGAATACTGAGTTATAACTATTATACGATTGCAACCACCTCTTGAACACGAACGCTGCTCAAGGGGTTTTTTTTTTTTTTTTGGGATTGAGTGGATATGGCCACAGACGCTCCTTTTTTGACGCACCTCATTTTTTGGATGTAACTGTAACCAAGTCATATCATGTCATGAGGCATTGTCTTTTAACTTCACACTAAATAAACTGAAACCAAGTCAACAAGGAAAAGAGGATTTTATTTTTATTATTATTCTTTAGAAATCAAACTGGACAGAGTTACGAACCTGTAATCAAGTTCTAAACAGACTTTGTTTCATACAAAAATAATGAGCATAACACGAAGCTCGACAAAACGTTCCAGCTATAAGTTCCATGCAACGATGAGGGAGGGGGAAGGGTTTTTTTTTTTGTTGGGGAGGGGGGGGGGGGGGTTACTAACAAGATCATTCTAACTCTTCAGCAGCAGCTTCAAATGTATACCTATGCATAGCTTGCTATCTGAATTGCACCATTCCAGTAAATTATAGATCGTAAGCTATGCAGGCAATGGTTACAATTAGAAGCTCTTGTTTAGAGCAGATAAGGGATTCTATACGCACATATATGCACAAGCCATACAAGAGAGCTTCTAATCTTCACCTTAAAGGACACCACCTCAGACGTATGTATCAATACAAAAGGGGAAACACCTTAGTAGTAGACATGTATCAATACAAAAGGGAAAACACCACATAGTAGACATATATCAATACAAGAAGGAAAACACCACATAAGCAAAACACAACTGACTAAGCCTCTTTAAGTTTAATGCCAGAAACAACCCAGGAAGCATATACCCAGGCATGTTCAGATCCTTTGATGCACCTTTTCTAATTACTACGAGACATCATAAGAAGCACAATCAGGCATGTTCAGTTCATTTAATGCCTTTTTTTTAAGGATTAGTAGATAGATATCTCTACTTAGCCATGCTGATGCTATATAACAAAAGCAAGCAAAGGTGTACTAGCCTGGAGCACTAGTTCAATGCAAGCTTAGTTAAAAAGGCTATAGATAATATTCCTGTCCATTACTAACAAATATCTAGGCAAATCACCAACTTCACACCAAAAACAAAAACAAGAATCTAGGATAATACTCCTTAGAAGTACAACTCCAACAGAAAAGCTTCTAACTAAATCACAAGTGACGAGTAATGTCTAGCTAGAAAAAATAGTTAATAACATGTCTAAATTTGGTTCTCTAGTCCACAGAAGCACGCTACAGCTCTGGTGATGCTCTTCTATATAGTGTCTCCCCGCTAGTGCTTTGATTATCTACCCAAATCTGAGCCTGAAGATGCAACCACCAAGAGACCTGAGTGCAACTCCTACAGGAAATGCTTAAGGAGAGATCTACCTGGCATAGGGATGATAACGCCCACCACCACTATAGCCTGCTCTACTTCCATACAAACCTCCTGAACCACCATAACCAGCACCAGGGCCAGAATCATATCCAGCACCTGCGCCAGCTCCAGAATAACCGCCATAACCACCTCCACGGCCATAAGCACCTAAGCCACTCCCACTATAGCCCCCACCAAATCCCCCGGCATAGGAACCATAGCGGCTAGAATAGCCAAGTGAAGGCTCTCCCCGATACCCAACATAATCACTACCACCAAAGTCGCCATAGCGACCAAATTCACCGCCGCCATTATATCCACCATAATCACCATACCTACCACCAATACCGCCAAAGGACCTATAAGGGGCAGGGCCAAAACCGCCACTGCTAAAACTGCTATACGAGTTGCCAAATCCACCAAAATTATCACCATATGGACGACCCCTAGATTCACTACCATAAGCAGAAGCAGGTGCTGGGTTTGAGGGTTTCTTTGGTTCAGCCTTCTTGATCTCAACCTACAACAAAGAATCATGTTAACCTAGAATTTCAACCTGCAGATTAATCTGAAAACCAAGCACTAAAGAAGTATAACTAAGCAATGAGAATCCTACTGCCTATCCTCTCATAGAACTGCTTAGTACTCAAACAACCAGAGACAATTGAAAATAGGAAACAAGCTAATGCAAACAGCATTTTTTTGAAATTCCCCCATGAGGAAAATTTCAAATTGATTTTGCTTGTAACTTGGTTTATTAACAGCACATCTTCCAAACCAAGTACATCGGATATCATATCAAACCATTGGACAAAACTCACCTGAGTACCTGCCATGTCAATCATATTTCCATCAGATAGTAAACTATCAACAACTTGTTCATTGTCGAATACAACGAATCCAAATCCTCGAGAACGTTTTGTGACATGATCTCTAATGATCTCGTGCTCCACCACTTTTCCATACTTCGAGAAGAAGCCCTTGAGCTCATCTAAACCATAATAGGTTTCAGTTTAAACACAAAATATATTAGTCCAACACAAGATAAACCAGTCTAAGCATTATGATACTCCGAATCCAACATACCTTCATTTACAGAAGTAGGAATTCCACCAACAAAAATTTTCTTTGTCTTGAAGTCCCTAGATTCAGAAGATCCTTTTGGGATGGTTCTTTTAATTTCAACCTGGCAATAACAGCAAAATTTGTATATTCTGTCAAACCCACAAGTCATGCCCTCTTAGATCACAATGAACCACTCCAACAAATTCACTTTACCCAGCATCAAACTAATTGCAAAAAAAGATATCAAACACAAAACATGAACAGAAATTACAAGGCTACCCAAAAATACAGTCAATAGAGAATTAGGAAAAAAATATCTGTAGGGACTACAGAGGATCCTTGAATCCATCTCTGCCCTTCAGATGTATCAATATATCATGAATTACAACTAGTAGTAATGATAAGCTTCTCAACAAATGACTTTAAAGTATAGAACAACAAACAGTAGAATAATATTTTTCCAATCATGTTCCCCAAAAAAAGGAGTTAAAAACACTTCTCCGGCTTCTTGTTTTGAGTATAACATCATAGCAGTCAACAAGTGAAAGAGTTCAGCAGACATCAGCCAGTCAGACCTCAGAAATATGAATAGCAACAATCTACATAGGAACTAAACTACAGTTATAGAGCTATAAATGATGGTCAAATCCACTCACTTGTTTCCCATTGATGATATGCGTTTCAGCAATAACAGTGTCAACAACAGCAGGATCAGCATAAGTAATGAAACCAAAACCTCGAGGCCGACCTGTGCTCCTATCCTTCATTATCACTGAGTCCGTTATCTCCCCATAGTTGCCAAAGTACTTGACGAATTGGTCTACAAAAGAAACGGGTGTCACAAATCTACACTACTATAATAAAGATCAAAACCATTTCAATATTACTGAATCCCAATCAGGGTAAGTTTTTATTCCCAAGAAGAAAGACGGTGAAAAGCAACTTTCTGCTGATAGCATCAACAAGCCCACACCTAGGCCCTAACCTATATACAACACAAAGTTGGTCAACACAAGCAGCTTAAAAAATTAAACCACCCCGCAAAGTACAAATTTACACTAATATACCATAAAATCAAAACCAAGATCACTTCAATATTACAAAACCTTTTACCCATAACATCACCATACCCAAACCCATACAACACAAGAACACAAATACCCCCAAAAATTCATATATACAAGCATATACATGTACGAAGAACATCCAAATACGATTATGTCAAAAAAGACGAAAAATTACCTAGCGTAGTATCTTTCGCTAAACCTCCGATGAAAATCTTCCTGCAATCGATAAGAGAATAAACACTTCAACCAATTCTGCAATTGAAACAAATTATACCCAAAATAAAACCCTAGAAAGCAAAATAAGTACACAAATAAATAGAGAGACGAGGGGAAAACCAAACCCGGGGCTAGCGCCATCGCCGAAGTCAGATTTCTTAGACCCCATAAAAGGAGATGAGTTCTGCGATATGGGTTTGGATCTGAGAGAGCGCGGAGAGAGGAAGCTTTCTTCCTTTTTCCTCTTCAGCTAGGGTTTGTTGCCTCTGGGTTTTTGGCTTTTCTTTTTCGGTTATTGTTTCGGGAGACGATATCGACTACTGGCGAGCGTGGTGTTTATATAGAGAAGAGGAGAAGAGAGCCTCTTCGCCGCCTATGCTTTTGGGTGGACAAAATAAGAAATAATAATCAACCCCCAAGAATTGATTAAAAAAGAAAAAAATGAAAAATGAAAATAGTGTTCGATAATTAATAGTACCAGTTAAGGGTGTACGCGAGCTAAACCGCTCAAGTTGGTCAAAAGGTTGGTTCAAACTTGGTTTGATCAAATTCCAATTCGAGACCAAGCTTCTCGTTCCGTATAATAAGTCGAATTCAAGTATCAATAGTAACTACTCGAGTACTCGAGAACTTAATCAAATACTTATATATTTTAATTATAAAATATAGAGGTTGTGAGGACCCGAAAATTTTCTTATTTTATTTTATTTTACTGGCTTAATTAATTAATTAATTCGACTATTTAAAATTCATTTATATGGAAAAACGCCTCTCTTATGTTTTTAAAGCGTTTTGTCAGAAAATTACTTTTCGAAAATTCACATCTCTAGCTGGCCAGTTCCAAGAGTAAACTATCTACAATCGAGATTCCTACCTGGCGTACTTATCTATGATTCTCAGATACCATGAAAAGATTTAAGGCCTATAACACTTATGATTCATAGTTTATGCTTGAACAAGCACTTAGTCCTTCATATTTATTCATCACTTAGCCCAAACTCACTCCTCGTAGAGACACGCGAAGCAGGCTCTGATACCAACAGTGACAGCCCCACCTCCCCCTAAGGCGAACCAAAGGGTTCGGCGGGCCGCCTGCCCAACTCTCGCTGGGACTCAGTTGTTCACCACAGTCCTCACTTAAAACCTGAATAAAATCACAAGAATATATACATTGCTATCTCAAAAGGGAGTACAAACATCGAATATACAAAGGTTCTCAATTCTGCATACATCCAACCCGTGCCAAACACTAGGGCGAGAACCATTACCAAACAGAGATCTAGCCTAAACTAGTCTATACAAAACTCCCGTCCTGGCTCGCCTTCCCCGGTTAAGGAAAACAAAACTAAAAGAATGAGCTAAAAGCTCAGTGAGGTTCCGAACACATAATCAAACAATCAACCCAATACATTAAACATAGAGTATCAATAATTCGAGAAACATTTACAATGGAAAGCGATAATAACATATTCATTAAAAGGATACGGGCTCATAGGGAGCCATTCGTTCGTTCGTTCGTTCGTTCATTCATTGTCCTGTCATTCCCCTTATTCCTCCAATCATTTGAAAATGCATTTTTGTAGGTAAAATCCTCGTTCGTTCATTCATTTCATTCACCCTCTCCTGGACGTTGGCCAGGCTCCACCCGACAACAAGGTAATATTCGAGTATACCAAATATTCACCCAGGGTCACCATATCGCCCGACCGAGTCCGCTTCTGACTCGAGTCGATCGGTAACGAAGGGCAGGGCCCAATTCAGTCAAAAGGCTTACATCCATTCACAAGTAACGTTTTCATCATTAAATCATTGAAAATTTCACACTCATTTAGGTCGAGTGCGATAAAGTACACACTCGCCTAGAAAATTCGTTTTGAAAATCCTTGAAAGCACTTAACAAACAATAATAACAAGCCATGAAGTCAAGAAAAAATATAACAAACAAGGAACACTCACCTATTTACACAAAAGAACGTCCAAAGTATTCCTCCGGGTGATACCCTCAATTACCAAGGACCCCTAATATAACCAAGAGAAACTATCACAGTTCATTCATCAAAAGTTTAAGTAATTCATAGAAAATCTAAATGCTTACTAGTGCAATACATAAATATGAGTTTTAAGGTAAAAAGTGTATAATTAGATTAGAGGACATTAGTAACTAAGAGTTTTCCCCCAAATCAAACACAAAATCGTACCAAAAAGGTTTTTAGAAAATTCCATTGAAAATAAATTAATAGTGCCACTTCAAAATACGACCGGATATGAAAAGACAGTGGTTCAAATTTTCGTAAAGCTCTTCGTTCGGTCTGAACCTAACTCATATGCAAAGAAATAACGTATAACAAGTGTCTTGGGTAAAATCATATGAAAAGGAAGCTAAACAAACCCTAATAATAACCAAGAGAAAATTTTACAGTTAAACCCTCAAAGTTTAGGTGAACCAAAGAAAATCCGAATATTTACTTGTACAAAGTATAAATATAGTTTTGGAAGTGAAAAGAGTACATCTACCTAGCCCTCGGGTGCAAATTTGGCAGCACGCCCTTTGTATTTACCTATTTTTCAGCCATTTATGGCTTTATTTTTCCTCAATCAGTCCCAAAGTCATTCACAATGTAAGCTCGTTATAATAGCCATTCAATAGGCTCAGAGTCATATAAGTACAAAATCAAGTTAGGAACATGTGCGGAAATGAAGTTTAAGTTGGTAAACAAAAGACAGATTTGACGTCGCTTAGCATACCGGACACAACCGAAGCTATGCTTATCGGATTGGGGTACAATTTATACCGTTTCGAAGCTAAGACAAAGATATACAACTTTGATGAAAACCACTCAGTCCAGTTCGTAGTGTAGCTAGGTCAGAATTTCATATTACAGAAGCAGAATCTCACATTTGGGTTAGTTAACCATACTATGCGTAAACGACAATAACTCAGGCTACCGAAATCCGATTGAGGTGTATCTTATGGCGTTTCGAAGCCAAGACATATACCTATATTTATTATGAAGGCCTCCAAAGCTAAATCATGCATTTTCAGAGTCAAAAATTGAAATCTCCACGAAGACGGAAAACTATCCGCGAAACAGGGCTTATGGGCAGTCAAGGGTATTTCAGTCATTTCACATGCTACAGCCCTCTGATCGACCTGAAATTTTACAGACAGCTAGATAACTCAATTACCAACAACTTTCATGTTTTGGGCAAGGGCTGATTCGGTCTCTAACGTGCCCAAATAAATTCGGTCAAGACAGGGCAGATTTAAAACCCTAAACCTGAAATTTTCGCACAAAACTGAAATTTTCCGCAACCAACTACAACTAACATATAAAAGCCTCATTTTACACCATATCAAACCATTATTCATGGCCAGCCACTAATGATCATTTAAAATCAGAAAAATCCCCAATAAATCTAAAATTAAACTAATTCTATCTCAAACCATAAAATCTTCCATAAAATAACATACTTAGCCACTACAACCCACTAATTGACCATTATTAGGAACAAAAGTAAGTTTCCAAGCAAAATACCTTAACCCCTCAAAAAATGTAGTAGCTTAGTGGTTCCTTCTCCAAAATAACTCCACCAAGACCTTGATACACCCTTAGCAAGTCACCTTTGTGGACTAATTCAAGATTTAATTGGTTGGATTTCCAGTTATAAGCAAGAAATGGAAGATGAAAGTTGAAGCACTCTTTTTTTCTCTCCCTAAGAGGTTTGGCCCTCTCTCTCTATTTTCTCTTAGTTTTTGCTTTGTATTTCTTTTGATTTACTAGTTTCGAAGATATTTAAACCAATGGTCAAAGTATGCTTTTTGTCCACCAATCAAATTTGAGCATAAGAAAAGTCTAGAAGCTCTTAGATTACTAGTACCCTTACTTTGCTAATCCTCACACTATGGCCCCCAACAACTTCTAATCTTTGCAATTAACTCTAGCACCTTGTATAATAATAACACTTAGCACAAAAATCACTTAGTCACCAAACTTATATCGCACTAGCGGGTCCCACGTCTATAACGCACTTCAAATTAATGTACACTAACTCATACTGGGAAAAATGATTTTAAAGCCGTACTTGCTTGTAAAAATGCATAGAAATTTTAATATTTTCAAGGAAATTATAAAATGTAGGCAAAGAAATAAAATAATGTTGAGAAAATATGAAAATTTTTAGGGTTCTCACATTCTCCCTCCCTTAAAGAAATTTCGTTCTCGAAATTTTCCTATTAACGGGATCCATCAAAATCTAAAGTAACCAATGGCTTGTACCTTCTACGTCCTCAGAAGAAACGAGGATCTTCATTCCAGTCCCTTCTCCATTTGATGGTCCAGGGTTGGTCTTGGTTGGTTGCTGGGTTCCTTTCTTTTCACGCAATTGAATCGGGCAATTAACAATCCGATGCTTGGCGCTCCCACAGCGCAGACATCTTCCCCCTTTTTTCCAACAACCCACCTCAATATGGTTGGCTTTTCTACAATAGCCACAAAATAGAAAAGGGATTGAGGTTTGATCTCCTTATGAGGTACCTCGCAGTGGTCCTTCTCCACTTGGGTTTCCTCCTAAATATCTTCCTTAAGTGTCTCCAAAATTTTCACACCACCCGCTCCACGACCCATCCTAGCGAATGGCCTACCTCGCTCACCCTGTTCTGGCATTAGACTTTCAAGAGATGCACCCCTTTTCTTTGCATGGGAGATCTTCACTTGTGGCCTTGCAATTTCTATCCTTTGAACTTTTTTCGAAACCCCCATAGAAGTAGTGCTTTGTGCCATTGCTAAGGCCTCCTCGAAAATCAACTTCGTATTTCCTTTTTAGCTCTATGTTCTTGTGCAAGAGTTCAATTTTCTCTGAATACTCGTGCTTCCATCGCCCTTCTCAGTACTCGGCTAGTCTCCTTTGGACCTCTATTTCGTCTCGAAGAACTGCGATTTTCTTATACATATCAACCCAATGTGCCATCTCACGGAGTTGCTAGAACTCAGATAATAGCCTGCCAGGCAAAACAATGGGTCATAATAAGTTCCTAAGTACAAGCGGCATTCTCGGTCCTTGTCTTTGTTCAGCTGTTGTTTCCCTTTCTTCTCTTGACTCTTGGGCTCGCTTAGTTCCACGGCCACGACCATGTCCACGCCTACGTCTCCCATCCATATATATATTTTTCCCCCCATACCCTTTTTTTTTCTCTCTCTCTTTTCCAAAAAGTATTTTAATGGATAAATGCAGGAAGTTGATTAAAGTAACTAAATTCTAACACACCAAATACACAAATAGACATATACACACATAACACACCATATATCAAAAAGACAGATGGTCAAATACACACATACATATCAAATTAGACAGATAATCATATACACAAGTACACAAACTAATGTCATGTCATAACAATATAAGGGCAAATCAAAAGAAAATGCGATATCATCCCTGTCTCAGTTAAATAACCCCGTCCGGTCTCTCACGTCACTTACTAGCCAAACTAGATGTTCATTGACCTCTTGTACTCATTTTAGCCAGACAAAGCCTATTCATGTTCCCAAAATGCAACTCTCAAATACTTAACATCGCCTCAACTCTAGAGTACTCGGGCACAAGAATCCGAAAGAAGACAATTCACATCTCGAGCTGGCCAGTTCCAAGAGTAAACTATTTACAATCGAGATTCCTACCTGGCGTACTTATCTATGATTCTCAGATACCATGAAAAGATTTAAGGCCTATAACACTTATGATTCATAGCTTATGCTTGAACAAGCACTTAGTCCTTCATATTTATTCATCACTTAGCCCAAACTCACTCCTCGTAGAGACACGCGAAGCAGGCTCTGATACCAACAGTGACAGCCCCACCTCCCCCTAAGGCGAACCAAAGGGTTCGGCGGGCCGCCTGCCCAACTCTCGCTGGGACTCAGTTGTTCACCACAGTCCTCACTTAAA
Organism: Coffea arabica; assembly: GCF_036785885.1. Taxonomy (NCBI): domain Eukaryota; kingdom Viridiplantae; phylum Streptophyta; class Magnoliopsida; order Gentianales; family Rubiaceae; genus Coffea; species Coffea arabica. The sequence goes on along the minus strand of NC_092318.1, from coordinate 15,275,805 downwards.
ACCTGAATAAAATCACAAGAATATATACATTGCTATCTCAAAAGGGAGTACAAACATCGAATATACAAAGGTTCTCAATTCTGCATACATCCAACCCGTGCCAAACACTAGGGCGAGAACCATTACCAAACAGAGATCTAGCCTAAGCTAGTCTATACAAAACTCCCGTCCTGGCTCGCCTTCCCCGGTTAAGGAAAACAAAACTAAAAGAATGAGTTAAAAGCTCAGTGAGGTTCCGAACACATAATCAAACAATCAACCTAATACATTAAACATAGAGTATCAATAATTCGAGAAACATTTACAATGGAAAGCGATAATAACATATTCATTAAAAGGATACGGGCTCATAGGGAGCCATTCGTTCGTTCGTTCGTTCGTTCATTCATTGTCCTGTCATTCCCCTTATTCCTCCAATCATTTGAAAATGCATTTTTGTAGGTAAAATCCTCGTTCGTTCATTCATTTCATTCACCCTCTCCTGGACGTTGGCCAGGCTCCACCCGACAACAAGGTAATATTCGAGTATACCAAATATTCACCCAGGGTCACCATATCGCCCGACCGAGTCCGCTTCTGACTCGAGTCGATCGGTAACGAAGGGCAGGGCCCAATTCAGTCAAAAGGCTTACATCCTTGCACAAGTAACGTTTTCATCATTAAATCATTGAAAATTTCACATTCATTTAGGTCGAGTGCGATAAAGTACACACTCGCCTAGAAAACTCGTTTTGAAAATCCTTGAAAGCACTTAACAAACAATAACAACAAGCCATGAAGTCAAGAAAAAATATAACAAACAAGAAACACTCACCTATTTACACAAAAGAACATCCAAAGTATTCATCCGGCTGATACCCTCAATCACCAAGGACCCCTAATATAACCAAGAGAAAACTGTCACAGTTCATTCATCAAAAGTTTAAGTAATTCATAGAAAATCTGAATGCTTACTAGTGCAATACATAAATATGAGTTTTAAGATGAAAAGTGCATATTTAGATTAGAGGACATTTGTAACTAAGAGTTTTCCCCCAAATCAAACACAAAATCATACCAAAAAGGTTTTTAGAAAATTCCATTGAAAATAAATTAATAGTGCCACTTCAAAATACGACCGGATATGAAAAGACAGTGGTTCAAATTTTCGTAAAGCTCTTCGTTCGGTCTGAACCTAACTCATATGCAAAGAAATAACGTATAACAAGTGTCTTGGGTAAAATCATATGAAAAGGAAGTTAAACAAACCCTAATAATAACCAAGAGAAAATTTTACAGTTAAACCCTCAAAGTTTAGGTGAACCAAAGAAAATCCGAATATTTACTTGTACAAAGTATAAATATAGTTTTGTAAGTGAAAAGAGTACATTTACCTAGCTCTCGGGTGCAAATTTGGCAGCACGCCCTTTGTATTTACCAATTTTCCAGGCATTTATGCCTTCATTTTTTCTCAATCAGTCCCAAAGTCATTTACAATGTAAGCTCATTATAATAGCCGTTCAATAGGCTCAGAGTCATATAAGTACAAAATTAAGCTAGGAACATGTGCGAAAATGAAGTTTAAGTTGGAAAACAAAAGACAGATTTGACGTCGCTTAGCATACCAGACACAACTGAAGCTACGCTTATCGGATTGGGATACAATTTATACCATTTCGAACCTAAGACAAAGATATACGACTTTGATGAAGACCACTCAGTCCAGTTCGTAGTGTAGCTAGGTCAGAATTTCATATTACAGAAGTAGAATCTCACATTCGGGTTAGTTAACCATACTATGCGTAAAAGACAATAACTCAGGTTACCGAAATCTGATTGAGGTGTATCTTATGGCGTTTCAAAGCCAAGACATATACCTACATTTCTTATGAAGGCCTCCAAAGCTAAATCATGCATTTTTAGAGTCAAAAATTGAAATCTCCACGAAGACGGAAAACTGTCCGCGAAACAGGGTTATGGGCAGTCAAGGGTATTTCAGTCATTTCACATGCTACAGCTCTCCGATCGGCCTGAAATTTTACAGAAAGCTAGATAACTCAATTACCAACAACTTTCATGTTTTGGGAAAGGGCTGATTCGGTCTCTAACATGCCCAAATTAATCTGGTCAGGACAGGGCAGATTTAAAACCCTAAACCTGGAATTTTCGCACAAAACTGAAAATTTCCGCAACCAACTACAACTAACATATAAAAGCCTCATTTTACACCATATCAAACCATTATTCATGGCCAGCCACTAATGATCATTTAAAATCAGAAAAATCCCCAATAAATCTAAAATTAAACTAATTCTACCTCAAACTATAAAATCTTCCATAAAATAACATATTTAGCCACTACAACCCACTAATTGACCATTATTAGGAACAAAAGTAAGTTTCCAAGCAAAATACCTTAACTCCTCAAGAAAGGTAGTAGCTTAGTGGTTCCTTCTCCAAAATAACTCCACCAAGACCTTGATACACCCTTAGCAAGTCACCTTTGTGGACTAATTCAAGATTTAATCGGTTGGATTTCAAGTTGTAAGCAAGAAATGGAAGATGAAAGTTGAAGCTCTCTTTTTTTCTCGCCCTAAGAGGTTCGGCCCTCTCTCTCTATTTTCTCTTAGTTTTTGCTTTGTATTTCTTTTGATTTACTAGCTTCGAAGATATTTAAACCAATGGTCAAAGTATGCTTTTTGTCCACCAATCAAATTTGAGCATAAGAAAAGCCTAGAAACTCTTAGATTACTAGTACCCTTACTTTGCTAATCCTCACACTATGGCCCCCAACAACTTCTAATCTTTGCAATTAACTCTAGCACCTTGTATAATAATAACACTTAGCACAAAAATCATTTAATCACCAAACTTATATCGCACTAGCGGGTCCCACGTCTATAACGCACTTCAAATTAATGTACACTAACTCATACTGGGAAAAATGATTTTAAAACCGTACTTGCTTGTAAAAATGCATAGAAATTTTAATATTTCCAAGGAAAGTATAAATTGTAGGCAAAGAAATAAAATAATGTTGAGAAAATGTGAAAATTTTTAGTGTTCTCACAGTAAGTACCATACCGATGCAGGTGGGAGGTACCTCTCGAGTCGTTTCAGAACCCTAAAGTATTCTAAGTCGATTGGAGCGATGTCTCATCGACCTCTGAACGATAGTAAGTACCACACCGATTCGGGTGGGAGGTACCTCTCGAATCGTCTCAAAACCACAAAGCATTCTTAGTCGATTAGAGCGATGTCTCATCGACCTCTGAACGATAATAAATACCACACTGATTCGGGTGGGAGGTTCCTCTCGAATCGTCTCAGAACTATAAACTGAACGATAGTAAGTACCACACTGATTCGGGTGGGAGGTACCTCTCGAATCGTCTCAGTACTCTAAACCCCTGAACGATAGCAAGTACCACACCGATTTGGTGGGAGGTAACTCTCGAGTCGTCTCAGAAACATAAATGGAATAAGTGAAGTGCTACGAATTTAATTATTTACCCGGGTGACGGGGTGTCGTCACAAGAATGTATTAAATTGAACTTGGGGCAAATCAATTGAAAAATTAACTCCTGAGAGCTCCTGGATCCTACTCCTGCACCCTATTCAAGTGTGTTTATTATAAATTGTGAACTATTCGAATGTTATAGTTTCCATTATTGTGTAAATGTTATTGTTATTGAACTACGTGTCTTGCATGTTTTCTTGGCCTCACGAGCATCCGTTCACCCTGTTAGATTTGTTTTCCTTAACAGGAGCTGAAATGGAAGGAATTATGAAGAAACTTACTTGATGGCTCATTTGATTAGAATTTTGAATGTAATTGTTTAGACAACTTTTGGAAGTTGTTTATTTTGGAAAAAGTAATTGTAAGTTTGAAATTGTGATGTAAGATTGAATATTTACGTATGGAAATGACTTCATACTTTTATTCCGAGTTTTATTGTTAGTATTAGATTTTAAGTTTGAATTGAATTTGTACCGAGCCCTGGAGAGAGTTGGGCAGGCGTTCCGCGGATACCCTTGGATTCGTCCTTGAGAGAAGTGGGGGCGTCACAGAGGTAGCATTATATCCCAAATCCCAATAGGTTATCCATGTCCAAAGAGATTTTGGGCAGGATGAATATTCCAATTATGATGTTGAACTTGAAATGGGACTAATCTTATTTATACCCATCAATTGATGAAATTTTTTGAAAAATACTTGGGTATCCATTGGGGTTCAAATATCTCACCAAAAATTTACCCCATCAATTGTTGTATATCTTTTAATAATTCAAGGGAACCATTTTTATTTTTTTTAGCTAGGACCTTTAGTTTTTTCCTTGTAATTATGCCTAAAACCCCCCATCTAGTTTTCTGAACTCTTCTGTCCCTTAAAACTCAATTTTTTTTTATTTTTTCCCTTTTTTTCATAAAAATTCTATCGTCAATCTCAATTTAGAGTGCTTTTTGAAAAATATCGAAAGAAACTTCTTGTTTTAAGATGAGAACTCAATAATTGTGCAGTCCGGTCGAAAAGAGCCTAAACGAGACTGGTGGGGGTTCTTTTAGACCTATAAATGGTTGAACTCCTTTTCCAGTAGAATACGAGTCAAAATGAATATTAGGAGTGATATGAAAGTCATTAACCTATAATTTTATTAGAAAATACTTTGTCTAATTTTGGTAGTTTTATGATGGCTCATAGTTCCAAACACCATTTCTTTATACTCATAAATACAAGTTCTTTTAAGTTAAAACATTGGAAATCAAAGATTAAAAAAACATATATTCATAGAAAATAAATAAAAGAAATTTGAGGGAAAAAAGAATTCAGGAAAATATAAATTCATAATAAGACTAAAAGAAATTTAATAAACAAAAAAATATTAAAGTTATATAAAAAAAGGAATACAAAAAATACACTTATGTATTGGGTGGAATCAATTCAAACTTATCCCAAAGTAATCCCATCAAAATTAGTTCCAAAATACATACAAGTAAGGTTGGGTTTAAACCCATATTACTTAGTTCCATTTCAAATCTAAGCAAATCCCGCCCATCTCGTCTATTTTGCCACCTCTAATGGAATGACTATTATACATTTGTATTTTAATAAATTTACATGTAGTAATATTCAGTAAAAAATAATAGATGGCAAAATGGTAATATGATAAATCTAAAGTGTAAAAAATGAAAAACAATAAAAGAAAAATCAATCAACTTGAGCTCGAACTCAAGTAGTTCGAACTTAATAAGACTTGCAGTTTACTCGAATTCAAACGAGCCTAGTTCGAGTTTAATTTCTATTATGTCGAGTCAAGTTTGACCTAAAATTTATATGCTCGTTCGAACTCGAGCTCGAGTAGCATTGAGAGGCCGCCTGGTTTAAGTTTAGGAATCGGAATTGTAATTAGAATCATGTCTAAAAATTCAGTATGGGATTTGATCAAGAATATCATTACAATGACTAGTGTTTGGAATATATTTATAAGGTTTTGGAATCAACTTATTTTTCATTTTCTTTTCTTTATGTTTTTTTCTTTCCTTTTTCCTACTTCTCTCTTCCCAACCCTTAAGTACTCATGCTTCACCAAATTCTCTTGAACCACCACTTGACCATCTGATACGAACATGTAATCAATGGCATCAAATTCTAAAGATGATTCAAGATAAAAGAGTGGCTGATCCATTGAAACTCAACAAATCTGGATCCTTTTCTTAGTTTGGAGTAGTTTTCCATAGTTTGTCATTATTTTAGCTTATAACTATGATGTGTTGTTTGCTTGGAAAATTCCAACCATGTGTGTTTCGCCATTTCCAACAAATAATAGATGGTTAATTAGTTAATTAAGTTGTTAGTTTCGTACAATAAAGGCTAAGGTCATGTTGACCATAGTTAAGCCAATTTGAGTTAGTTAATTTCCTTTTCTAGTCGAGTTAGAGTTTTAGGAAAGTAGTTAATTGTTCTCAAATTTAATTAGAATTAGGGTTGAGTCATTGTAAAACTATAAATAGTCAAACTAATGTAACGTTTTAGAATAAGTCAAATGATGAATAAAATTTGAGAATTTTCTCTTTCTTATTCCTTGGGAATGCTCCTTGATACAAAGTGAGTCGTGTCTCCTTTGTTCAACTTTTGACTTATCAATTCAAGACGACGTTGAATTGTGGCGCTGTTCTACCAACAAGTCTTGGTTCGCTAATTTGTTAAGTTGTGAGTCATGATTAAATTCAAGATTCATAACTTCGAGGGTTAGAGGGGTTGAGATCTTTCCATCAACTTTTGTTCTATAACTTGATCAAGATAGATCTTTTTCATTGCCTGTGCAATTCGTTTACTCAAGAGTGGGAGTTTGGAGATTCGAGTTCCCATCACCATCACCAATCAACCTTACAATCTATGGAGCATGGGAGAACAACTGATAAGATATGAGAGAAAGGCTTACACAAAAAGGAAAAAAAAGAGAGAAGAGAGAACTAAATGGAGAGGAGCGGCTGCTATGGAGTATTAGAGGAGAGAGGAAGAAAGTGAAGAGAAAAGAAAAGGGAAAGTGAGTGAGAGAGAGAGATTGACAAGAAAGAAGAGAAAGAACCAGATTGGGTGGGGATGCTGATAGGTGTCGAGCCTGTGCAATAATAAATACCTACTCAAATAAAATACAGATTTTTGTATATAGAAATGAGTAGGGTCAAATCCACAGGGATAGGAGAAAATTCATTTCTTCTAGAGTTCAAAGAATGGGAAAATTTTATATAAATGGAAACAATTAAACAACTCAAATAAAATAAATAAATAAAAATTAAATGACAATCTATTAAAACTAAAACAATAATAGATAAACTCTAGTTAAGAAATAACTTCGAAAATGATTCACTTAATTGATCATCGATGCAATGATAATTTCATAAACTTACTGATAAACAAGTTTTATCTGCCAAACAAGCGATGAAACTCAACATCTCCTTACTGTATTGGTGATTAAGGTACGACCGTTAATCATTTCTCTAATCAAGAAATAAACCTAGGTACGGCCTTAGAATTCAATTTTTCAATTGTCTTAAGAATTAGAGAAGTTCTGTTCTAATCAAATAATACGCTATGAGAGTTATTTTAAATTAGCCCATATGTCCCCTTGACACAAACCCAATCATGCAAGTTACCACTATTTTAAAGTAATTAAACAATTATGCATTTAACTACTCTAATTGGTTTTAGATTATTAGATTAAACTAAATATCAGGCACCCTTGATATTCAAACAACTTAATAGCCACAAGAAATTAATTCAGAGAACATACGAATACCAGTAAATAAAAGAAATAACTATAATTAATTCAATCTCACAATTTTAGATAAACCAAATCCTCTATTATTTCTTGACTAGAATGAGAAGCTTAATTCATCTTTATTGAAGCAATCACTCGCAAAATAGTTAGATTAATTGCTGAGACCATTCTTCCATTGCGAGATGAAATTCTAGAGGAAAAGAAAAAGAACATGGTTCTCTTGTTTTTTTTTCTAAAAGGAAAAGATACCTCTCCTCGGGGGGGGGGGAGGGTTGGGTTGGGTGGTACGGGGGGAGGGAGTGTAAGCAAGAGGTTTCGGGTTCGAGTCCTCCTACTTACACTAAAAAAAAAAGAGGAAAAGATACCTCTCCTCACTACTTACTCCGTTCTCATCCCGAGAAAAGAGAAGATAAAGAAACAAAACATGCTTCTCCCTTGTTCTGTTTCCTACTACTACTTATCCAACCAAAGTTCAAATCCCAATAAGCCAACAAGTCATTTTCAAAATGTCCTACAAAATAGCTAAAACTAGTATTTCAACAAAAACAGTAGGCTATCCACTTAGTGGAGTATCTAACTTTTACTTCTTCAATTGAAGATGAGAGATCACGAGCCAAATCCAGAGCTTCCGGACGTGCAGAGTTTAAGCTTTGACGTGCTTACGTCGAAGAGCATAAAAATCCAGTGAAAATCACGTCTTTAATCCCTTTTGCTCCAAATTCCTATGACCAACACTAATTACCAAAAATAAGTAGAATCTATCAATTAACGCAATATTTGATAAAATAAAAAAGGGAAACAATCATAAAATTAATAACAAAAATGCAACCTATTAGCTGTTGCCAAGAGGGTTGAAGGAGAGAGTGAAGAGAGAAGAAAGAGAGAAAAGGATGATAATGAAAACCTGCTCTGGAAGATGGGATGAGAGAGAAAAAATGAAAGAGGAAATCTGATGGTAAGGTGCTGCCATGGAGGTTGGGCTGACGTGATAGAGTGATGAAGACGATATGTTTTCTTTTCTTTTTTGAAGTCTTCGAGTCAAATTAAGTCAAATTTGGAATTCCACCAAAACTCCCCATTTTCATGGGGATTGAGAATTCTCAAATTTTAATGATTCACTCCAAGATTCTGAATCCAATACATGTAACCCAAATATCAAGAATTGGAATTATTTCAATTCCTGATTCCAATCCCCTTTTACTTTACCGCACTTGATAGTGATCAAGTTCGAACTCAAGTATGGTGCTACTCGAACTCGATTCGACTCAATAGCACCCTAGCACCCCTAGTACTAATAAAAGGATTAGTTAAAAAAAAAAAGGAAATACCAGTAGCAAAAAGAGATGATGCTATCACATTAAAAAAAGAATAAAGAAAGTTGATCCAGCAACATAGTCCAATAATTTTTTTTTAATTTCATATACAACTTAACACATCCAAATTTGTTTTTAGAAAACAACTTTACTTAAATTATTGGTTGTGTGTTTTTGTGAAATTGTTGTACTATCAACTTTTACTAATTTTTGGAGAATTATCTATTTATTACCTACATTGTTTGATTTCAATGTGTAATTAAACCCAAAAAAAGAAAACATAAAAAATTGTTTCTCTAGTCATAACAAGCTGCACCAATATATGTATATACATATACATATACATATATATATATATACACACAAAGCTGAAAGAGTCAAGAGTTTTACATTTTTTGTACAAAAGCTAGTAGAACACAAATGAAAATAGAGTTAGATAACTTCGCTCAGTTTTCAAATTCCATTTTGGGATAATTTCAGAAACCTCTGGACTTTCTTATAATATCATTCAACTTCCCTGAGGTTTTAAAAATCTCACTTGCCTCCCTTAGATCGACATTTCTTGTAACATTTTAACAACTTTGGAAGAAATATAAGAAAGATAAAACTTTATTCCAATAGTACCCTTATGTTATCTTACTTATGAAATTTATAACAACAATAAAAAAGATAAGGTTAAATTTTTATAAGGCGTAAATTTCTTAATGTAAACTATTTATTTTAAGTTGTATTGGAACAAAAGAAAAATTTACGTCTTGAAAAATTTACACATATGAAGAGACTATTTTAGTTTTCAATACAACTTAAACTACATCATGAATTAAACATATTTTTTAAAAAAATATCTTGATTTCCTTAATTGTAACTTAACTGTTCATGAAATTTTTTAATATATTAATTACTCAACAAAATCCTCCTAAGTGGTTGATTTTGATTAGATTTAATTCATCCACGTTGCTATCCCACTACAATCTCAATGCAAAGAAATATGGACCAATATTAGCTAACAATTTGTTTTTTTTTTTAAATTTACAGCTTTTGGTTTTAAAATTTTATTTGGTTTTGGTTTTTTGGTTAAATAGTTATTAAGTGTGACAGCCCCACCTCACCCTAAGGTGAACCAAAGGGTTCGGCGGACCGCCTGCCCAACTCTCGCCAGGACTACGGAGTTGATTCACATAAACCCAATATAGTACACGCGATAGGACCCAAGGAAAATGAACAAGCGGAAACTACTAAGGTGAGAACATGCCTACCAAACCATAAAATCATAGTTTCAACGGAATACATTTAATAGACAAGATTAAACACTTATACATATATTTACATTGGAGTCTTGAACAAATGAACATACGGTGCAATCCGAGGTACTCATACTACACAAAATACAATTAGGGTTTCGTTTTCAAAAGAATTTAACAACATGACATATATACTAGCTTGACCCATTTTCTTCCAAAACCGGGATTTCCAAGTTTGTCCCCTGTAAGGAAAACAAAGGCAACAGAAAGAGGTGAGTTTACGCTCAATGAGGTACCAAACATATAGGGGTAAAATCATGGCCTTTCACTTTTAATCAATCAGATACATATACCAGATATAAAGGAAAGCATTTAGACACAGTGATTCAAAGGGAAAGGATACGAGTGGCTCTCAGGAGCCAAATTTCCATTTGCAGTACTTGATCCGAACCCGTTGACTCTCCGTCAACGTGAATAGAACCAACACATCCGTAGACCCCACTTTACACCAATTTCCGTCCACCAAACATACCCCTACCGGACCCGAACTCCATTCAGGAACAGTAATGGTAATACTCGAGTATACCGGAATCAAGAGTCTCAATGCCCAAAGATTCCCAGAACAGACTACCGTGGTTCGTTATCTAATCGACCAGGTCCTTGCCGACCCGACTTGAATAACTAACCACGAGTATTGAGCTCAGAGGTCACAGAAAGGTCGTTGGATACCAGCCTCCAAACGACGTCCGAACAGACTCAGATACAGTTAACAGATTATACACAGTAAATAGACATATGGACAGACAAGAGAACGAGTGTGATAAAGTACACCCTCGTCTCAAACAGAATAAACAGATAGTGCAGTCATTTAAATCGCAGATTGCAGGGGCAGAAACCAAGTTAAGCAGCAAATGAGGGGAGTGGTACACTCACCGGTTCCAGTACAGATACTTCAAAAGTGTTTTACCCAAAGTGACTTTAATCGCCAAGAAACCCTAAAATAATCAAGATAAAACAATTATAGTTCACACATCCACAAACCCAGTAAATGGAATGCATTAATGAGACTCGACTACATGTCGTACGCCTTCCCAGGTTAAATACTAGTACAGAAGAATAAACTATGACTTTTGAGTAAAAAGATAACAGTTGGTCCTAGGGTTACAAACAACCCTCAAAACCCTTCATTTTTACTAAGATCAACTCAATTGAAGGAATCGCGTAACTCTAAAATTTTGGGCAGCATGCCCTCTGTATTTACCTATTTTCCCAGCCACTTATGGCTTCATTATTTTCCTCAATCAATCCCAAAGTCATACGCAATATAAATTTATCACAACAGCCGTTCAATAGGCTCAAAGTCATTCAAGTACAAGATTTAGCTAGGAAAATGATCGGAAATGAGGTTTAAACTAGGAAACCAAAAAGGTAGATTCACCGCTACTTAGTGTATCGGACATAACCGAAACTACGCTTATTGGATTGAAGTGCAAGCTATACCGTTTCGAAGCTAAAACAGAGGGTTATAACTTTGAAGAAGACTACTTAGTCCAGTTCTCACCCTAACTAGGTCAAATTTACCGAAACAACCCCAGATTTTCCAGTTTGAAACTCACTGTGAAATTCAACTAGCAGTCATGATTCATTCAAACATATCTCAGCACACACAACTCCGATTCAGGTAATTCCAAAGCCATTTGAAAGCTAAATACAAGGCTATAATTCTTCAGAAGACATCGACAATCAAGTCAGTAATATTCCTGGTCACAGAGGCTGATTATCATTTTTGACAGAAACAGGGTAGCAGGGGTAATTCTATCTTTTCATAGGCTACAGAGGTCAGATTGGGTTGAAATTTTACAGGAAGCTATAAAACATCATTTCCTACAACTTTCATGTTTTAAACTAAGGCTAATTCGGCCTTCTTCCTATCCAAACAGTACCGGGCAGAACTGAAACCCTAATATGAAATTTTTCGCACAAAGTGGAAATTTTCCGCAAATAACCGTAATTAACGGACAAGGGATCCATTTAACACAATTTAGAGTCATCAATCCAAGGCCAACCATAACCATCATATGAAAACAGAAAAATCCCAAAAAAAATCAGAAATTTAGCTAACTCCACTTTAATCTATGAAATCTTCCACAAAGTAGCATCTATAACAACTATAAGCCACTACTTATCAATTAATTGGAGTAAAGAGGAAGTTTGTAAGCAAAGTACCTTGACACCTCAAGAAAGATGATAACTTAGGATTTTTCCTTCACAAATCCCTCCATTAGAAGCTTTAATCCTCCTTAGTAAACAACTTGGATGGAGTAATTTGATAATTCAACGGTTGAAACTCAAAATTTGAGCAAGAATTGAAGTTGAAGTTGAAGAAACTCTCTCTTGTTCTTTCCTCTCCATAAATTTCGGCCAAGACAATGAAAATGGAAAGAAATTGGATTAAAATTTGGTTTAGTAAAGGTTAAGACAAGTCCAAGTCAAAGTCAAGGTCCAATGTTTCAAGGACAAATGGCATCCAAGGGTTAATCCTCATCTTGTTGTCTTCCAATGGTTAATCCCTCTAGATAACCTCTAATTATTTTCTAGCACCTTGTAAAATAATATTTCTTGATACAAAACCTCAATTAATCGGCAAAAATTTATCGCACTTAACGCACTAGTGGGCCCCACATCCATAATACGCTCTTAAAACCTTAAAAACTAACTTATACTAAAAAAATGATTTTAAAACTATATTGACTTATAAAAATCTCGAAAAAGCAATATGATAGGGTTTCATGAAGAAAATGCATGCAAGAAAAGAAAATAACATATTATGAGATAAAGAAAATTTACGGGTCCTCACATTAAGAGCAAGGGTAATGTTGTCAATTTGTGACATTTGATAGGAATATTTAGTCTTGTCAAGTTGACAAGGGAAGTAAGTGAGATTTTAAAAACTTTATGGGAGTTGAGTGATATTATACAAACATCAGGAGAGGTTTATGAAATTATCCTTTCTATTTTTCTCATGTTTAAATGAGGCACAATTTTTTTGGGAGGGTAGGTAGGTAGGTACAAATTACAATTTTCTTGTCTCTTCTTGGAAAACAAAAAACGAGCTTCTATGACACAAATTACTTGGGAATATGCAAAATTGGGTCAATAATAGTAATCCAATAAAAGTGTAGCTTCAAAGTCCTTGCAAAGGCAGTAGATAAAGCCAGAAAATGGAATGTTTGAAGGTGGCAATGAAAACTCCAAAATGCAAGAAATAGATGATCCAACTTGTTCTGTTCCAAGATAGGCAATTTTGCCCTATTTATAAGTGTTCCATCAAATCTGCCTTGCCGTGCTAGTACTTATCAGTGAGCATGGGGGTGCTGTTCCACTACTTAGAGGAATCCCTAACTAGCCTTTGTCTTGTTGTTGTTGCGATGGTGAAAGTGGCCCATACATATGTCATCCGCCATTTCTACTGTCATGACAAGTTGTCTTGTCTCTAGTTGTTCCACCTTAAGTTTTCCTTTAGTTCTATTTTAGGGCAATTATCAGCCAGGCCTAGGTCAAAACACCAAAGTGAGGACGATCCCTTATATTAGTCACCAATCGAAGGATCTTGAACTATCCCAAATCAAGGGACTGTAACCCACTATATAGCTGACCCCAATATTTATAACTTGGCATAGACCTTACTCCCAGTTCATGCTAAAACCAAGATCGGGTGGCAATGCTATCCAAGTTCAAATTTGGTCATGTGGTCCAATAGTCTCCTAGTCTATATGTTGTCAGATAGTGGTACCAATTCTAATATATATGCCGATGCACTTCATTTGGTTGTTGTTCCAATTTTCAACATCATTTAGTTTATAGCAGATTTAAAAATTGCTTTGTTTCCATGAAAACTAAGCATGGATCGATGTAATGATAAACTTGATGCCAAAAAACAGCTTTAGAATGAAAGAGCAAGAAAACGATATGCTTCACTATCTATTGAAGAAAAAGGCAAAATCTGTCAAAAACATTGTGAAGCTTATAATAAACGTAAAATGATAAAAAAAAACTGTTGGATCTGCTTTGCAAGCTGCCATGAAGCAAAATGGTAAGAATAAGCGATCATAGGGGTTTCGTTTATATAAACAATATAGTGATAAACTAATCAGCATTATATAGCGGTGCCCTCCTGTTGTTTAATGGCTATTAGACTCTAAGCAATTGGGACAAAAGACGTCAACATTTCAACCAATGGTCATTTGTGAAGATTTAGCTCCTTCTGAAGCAGTAACCGATGATGAACCAGTATGTGATACTAGCAAGTTAAAAGAACCTATTGATATTTTGTCTGCATATGAAAAAGGTTCAAATACTAATAAAATATGCATTTGATTATGATAAAATACAATATAATGTATATAAATAAAAGATAAAAAAATTTGACTTTGATGATTTTAGGTTCTACTTCAAAATTTCATTGTCAGCGGCACTCACATGAAATTCACCAAATAGACACATCAGGTTTAGTTATCAAACACATGTAGTAGCATTAGAATTTTCTAAAACTAAATTCCTACCAAGACTATTCTTTTAAACTTAATATAGTATATATAATCAGGCCTTATTTCTTTTTAAGATAAGGGTCCAATATGTGAGAGTTGCTATAAATTTCTAGAAGATAATGTTGAAGATGTTTCAGGTCACTTTTGAACACAATATATGTTTCAATAAACAATTAGCCTACAGTTCTCTTAGTAATAACATAGGTGTTTCCCTACTTTGCACCATAGGAATGACAATCTTACCAACTAAAACAGAAAATACAGATTATCATACAACCACCAGCTCTAAATCAAGTATAGGTTTTATACATTTTAATATACACCTTAGCATTGAAACAATATTTATTGTAAACTAAAAACTGAATATATCTACTTTATAGCTAAAGGTCAAGTGAAAAACCATCATCATAAACCAAGAAGAATAAGCCTCCAGTTACAGATGACAAACATAAAGCACAAGAATTAGAAACTTTAAATTTTATTCCACGAGAAGCAGATACTTTGAAGCCTCAAATAGATTGTAAATACTGTGGAGCCAAGAAGTTTTATTGTGAAAGTGCGAACTTCTATTGTTCTAATGGAAAGGTATTCTTATATGAAAATCGGTTGTCAAATGTGCTCATCAAGTTGTTCATTGGCCAAATAGAAGTAGTGTGTTTCAGAACATATGTTAGAACATATATTAGTATGTTTGTTTTTGTGACGCCCCCCACTTCTCCCAAGGGCGAACCCAAGGGTATCCGCGGGACGCCTGCCCAGCTCTCGCCAGGACTCAAGACAAATCAAATCGAACTTAACGATACATACCAAATACTACGAGTCAAAATAAAGAAAAGTCGCTTCCTTAACTAAAAATTTAAATCTTACATCATGTTCACAAAAGATACATCAAGTTCCAAAATGCAACCATTAAAAGTCGACTACACATTTACAGCCCCGATTCCAATCAAAAGTATAATCTAGTCGGCTTTACCAAAATCTTCCAATCCAACCTGTTAAGGAAAACAAACTAATAGGATGAGCCAATACTCAGTGAGGCCAAGAAAACACACATGCAAACACATAATCCAAGTAGCAACAACAATTACATTGTAGGTAAGGCTATCAAATTCGAATAATTCACATTTCGAATAGGAAAAATAAACAGAAACAATTCAAGGATACTGTAGCTCTCAGGAGCTAAATTCCACGTAGTCGAGTCGAAGTCTTGATCACATCTCACGTTGACACTCCGTCAACCACATAAGTATCAAATCCGTAGATACACCACTTTTCTTCGAATCCCGTCACCGTTACACCCCCTTACCGGGCCCGCTCATCAAAGTTTTTGATAATACTCGAGTATATCATGGCAATACTGCACGAGTAATGCCGAGCAAGATCTCTCCAATAGATCATGCTCTACGAATATCTCATGGTTTGCTAAGCTTATCGACCAAGCCCATGCTAGCTCGATTAGCAAAGTTAGCCAACGAGTTTTGGGCGTCCCCCGAATATGAATACGAATACGAATATAAGTCGATGAGCAACGCTCAAATCGACGATTCCAAATAGGAATCACAAATACGGATCACATATACGAATCACAAGTACAAATCACATCCACATTACCATGTACAAGTTGGATACGAATTCACATAGCAAAATTCGAATATAATTTCATTTGAAAGAGAACGAGTGCGATAAAGTACACCCTCGTCTCAAAATTTCAAATTTACATAACGGATAAGAAACAGATAACCACTTAACAACAAGTTCATGCACTTGACACTCACAGTGATTCAAGTAGCGAGTTCAAATGATGGTTTAGGCGTCTCCCGTGAGATCCTCTGGAAGGTCCTCTTGAGCGCCTGAGCATTTAATAGTGAATTATCATTCACACATCCCAATTATCAAGGAAGATTGTGCACTAGTACAATTTGGGGAAATTTCATGAAAATGAACCTCAATTACTAGTAAATCGAGGTTCAAGTGGAGTTTCTTAATGTACAAGAGTAATCGAGTTTTGTTATCTTGGAAATCAAGCATAAACGTTCAAGTATTATCGAAGGAATAAGGAATACTTGAAAAACTCCATTTCCTTGAAATTCAGAAAATTTCAGTTTTGATACGATATTTTGAAAAAAAATCGTATCTCAGATTTCACATGTCAAAAATTGGAAAACTTGGTACCGTTGGAAACCTCTTCCAAAGTACTAAAAGTTCTTAGAAGACACTTTTCCATGTATCTAAGTGGAAGGTGTTCAAAAATGAGCTTAAAGTTGCTGTTCCAAATCACCCAGGATTGAGCCGGGGTTGGTTTTTCGCTAACTTTGAAAATTCAGCAGAATTCACTCGTTGCAAACCAGCCCTTGAAATTTGTTGCTCAATTATAGGTGCAAGTAAGGTTTAGTCCAGAACAAGCGGATCGAGAATCGGAGTTTCGAGCACCAAGATATGGTAGCTCAAAGTTGGGTAAATTTCAAGACTGTTAACAAATTTCCAGATTTGGTTCCGACTTTGGACCTTTTGTTAAGCGTCGAAACGGACTTGTATTGACACCAAATTTTGTAGTATAATACTCCCATATGAAGGGTATCTCTCTATCAAATTTCATGGAAAAATACCCTCGGAAAGGTGGTTAATCAATCAACCAAAGTTTGGAAAAATCCTTAAGGCAATCTGTCCAAATCTAAGGTTCCAAAAAAACGAGGCAGTCGCCGTATTTTGATCATAACTCCCTCAATTTAACTCAGAATTGGAAATGGTTGATAGTGTTAGAAATACATTCACAGGGCTAAAATTGCACAGAAGAAATCATTCCAAGTTTCAGCATGCAACTGGTTCGAAATTAAGCCTAAAGTTGCAGCATCATCAAATCATTTCGGCAGAATGGAGAAACAGGACAGCCGACTTCAGATGAATGGTGTGGCTCACACACATGAAACCAGAATGTGCACTATACACCGTTGGAAACATGGGAACGTCTAGTTTCAAATGCCGCTAACGGCACTTGATTTTGACGTCGGAGTACGGAGTTATGGACGAAACACGAACACTGGTCTGGTTACGACGGCAACCGTTTTCCCAGATTACTAGCTTTGGAAATAAATTCGTTTGACCCACCAAAACTCAGTATTTTTCAACGAAAATTTGTACACAACTGCTACAACATGTAAACAACATAATCAGGCCATTAAATCCTCAGTTTCTGCATTAAAATGACCGAACAGAGCAGGGGTAAAATGGGAACTTTTTGTTTCAAGAGTTCAATAACGTTTCTGGTAACAAAGCACCTTTAATCTACTTCCTTAAGCTCTAATTCAGCAACAAAACCATCATCAAATATCATCACAGCCATCAACCCAAAGTGGGAGTTCATAGAGCCCACGTTTAACAATTTTCCCAACAATACAAGCTACTAAAGTGACGATTCTAGCTCAAATGCATAAATCAAACTCCAAAAGACAAGTTTAAGGTGATTGATTACTACCTACTTTGATGGCTGGTTAGGACAGAAGTTTCGGCCCCTTTGAAGCTTGAAGAACCGTGAAAGCTCCTCCCTTTTCCAGCTAAATGTGTTGTCCAAGACTTAGGCTAAGTGGTGCTAAATTTTTAGAAGATTTGGTGGTGATTTGCATGAGTTTTGGAAGAAGAAATGTTGAAGGTTTCGGTTGTCCCTTTTGCTGCTGCTATCCGGCCATGAAGCTTTGCAGAAAATGAAATGAGATTGCTGGTTCCTTTGCGTACATAAGACGCTTGACGTCTAATATATTAAATACGTCAAATCAATTACAACTAGTGCCCTACGCGCGCGTTTTGTGTTCGATTTCTCTTACGTTTATTGCACTAGTGCACTAAACCTCTAGAGCACTTACATTCATATAAATATTATTCATTCTTAATTGTCCCAAAATAATGGTCCAAAGTCCCTCAATTAAGCGCGCACGTGCAAACACGTATTTCTAATTTAGGCGCAATAAAAATTGAAACCTTTGAAAAATTCTTATAATGATTGTACCACTGGCTATCACTTGTGTGATTAAACCTAAAATTGTCTATTTTAGGACCATTGTATATGTCTTAAATTTTTGAGCTTATTGTACTCCTAATTGGCTAAAGTTTTCAGACACGTTTTCACTTTTTCACTAAACAAGCTTCTAAGAAAATAATCTTTTGAAACGAGACACTTTAAAAATATAACGAAGCTATAAAACCATATATTTAGGTCTAATAAGGATAGAAAATAATATTCGGG
This sequence comes from Coffea arabica, assembly GCF_036785885.1. Lineage (NCBI taxonomy): Eukaryota > Viridiplantae > Streptophyta > Magnoliopsida > Gentianales > Rubiaceae > Coffea > Coffea arabica. The sequence continues at coordinate 15,257,205 of NC_092318.1, read as the reverse complement.
CAAAAATCCAAATAGATAATTAATTGAGCCAAAATTAGGGGTTTAAAAATAATAATTTTACGAGTCCTCACGTGAATTGAGTATTAATTCCTCAATTAACCTTTCTTAATCTATTATTGATCGTTCTTAATTCTCCAATATTAATACACTCTCGATTCAAATATAGTCTCGAAAAACGTGCACTCGTTGTTCTGAACTAAACGAGTTTTCGAAGAGTGAATTTTTCCAACAAAACGCTTTTAAAAATATAAAAGAGGCGTCGTTCCATATAAATGGATTTTAAATGATCGAAATAAATAATTTGGAGAAAAATGAGTAAATAATAATTTAAACAAACTACTAATATTCGATAAAATAAAATAAAAAATTTCGGGTCCTCACAGTTTTTACTTCTTTTTGGAGTGCATTATAAGAAATCTCTATGTAAAAGAACCAATGGTGTATATATATATTTAAAATATATGGGTAGACCTATTACTATATAAATCAATTAATACCGCGTGGAGGATTTGGGATGTATTTGAAACTCTATTTCATGATATAAAACATGAGTTGCAGAACAGGATGGCTTTCTCGATAAAGCTAACAGAGAGCATTGTATTGAAAATTTTGGAAGTAATGAAATCCAATCCTTATGCTTGTTTCTTTGGAAGCATTAGAAATGTGCCTAATCAGGATTCTTGCTAGATTGTGTTTAAATCACATTGTGAGATGGATCAAAGGGTTCATAATAAGCCGAGCATATCTCAGGTGGCAGCATTATGAGTAAAAGGCGATCATAACCAACAATCTTATCAGAGACATATTCAAGTGCATACAAAAGATGGTCAAAGTCATCGAGCATAGTATTATTATGGGTGTTATAACCCATTACAATATCCCTTGCTATTTCCTTCGGGCAAATTTGGATGGCATGCTAGAATAAGACGTTCTGGAACTAGTAATCCCAAAAAAAAAAAAAAGAGGAATATAAAAAGCAAATAGCAAATAGTAACACTATCCAATTTTTGATCAATTGAGGAAATGATTGAGTTTGAAGAACCAGGTTAGTGCTGATATTGAAAAGTATATTTAAGTATATTTCCTCTTTTCAAACATTATGCTTGAGCTGATTTGAACTAATAGATATTGCAATCTTATTTTTATACTACTGAAAAACAATAGAAATCATAAAGAATCCATTTCAATGAGTGAGTACTATATTTATTGCAAATGAGAAAGAAAAATACACCTGGGATTCTTAATACTGGTAGAGAGCTACAACAATATGTCACCGATATGTACTCAAAAATTGAAATTCAGAGGCCCGATTTCTTTTGTATTAAACAAAAGTTGATGAGAACTGAACAAGCACAAGGAGTCATGGATTCAGTCACAGTAAGCCAATCTTGAGGTGCAATAGTTAGAAAATGAGTTATCTTGCCAGTGTTATTTATAGGAGGGCCTTGAGATACGAAAAGAAGATATGTTGATGCGATGGCATTAGTGTAATATTTTGAGTAGCCAAACTTATTTATAACTATGATTTGCAATCCATCATGGCTAGAAATGAAAGAAAATATGCTTAACACAGACGAATACTAGAACAGAGTGGACTTATCAACTAAAATTTTTCATACAAAGTTGGAGTTATTAAAAGAGGAGCTTTTTAAAAAAAGAATTTTTTGGCAGGGTAGTCGCTTACACGTATGTTGTGGAGTTTCAAAAGCATGGATTACCTCATGAACATTTTTTTATCATAATGAAGTCAGTGTCAAAATTATATTCTACGAATTCTTATGACCAAATACTATCTACAGAATTGCCTAATCTAGAGCAAAATTATCATTTGTTCAAGATTATTTGTAAATATATGATTCATGGGCCATGTGGTGATATGAAACCAGATAATGTCTACATGAATGGGGAAAGGAATGGGGAAAAAGGACTACTCATAGTGAAAACTCTTATTTGATATACAGAAGAAGAAATAATGGAAGAAAAGTGATAATCTGGGAACAAGAGCTTGATAATAGATGGGTCATCCCTTATAATTCATACCTCTTGGCTAAATTTAACTACCATATTAATGCGGAGGATTATTGGACAATTAACATTGTAAGGTATATATACAAGTATATATATAAGGTGCATGACAAAATTCATTTTGTAGTCAATCAAGACAATATGTAGCTCCTGTTGATGAACTAATGGAATATCAGTCTACTTGCTGGGTTTCTCCAATTGAAGTAGTTTGGGGAATCTTCAGGTTTCCACTATTCGAAATGCATCCATTTGTCATTCATCTATAGCTACACTTAGAGAATTATCACTCTAACATTTCAAGACAATGAAGACTTGCTAGATTTGCTAAAATATCCAACTGCTAAGCAAAGCATGTTGACTGAATTTTTATAATGAATGCAACTTATAAAACGGCTCAAAAGATTTAAAATGCACATATAAAGAGTTTCCATAGCATTTTGTTTGGTATCCAACAAGCTGAACATGGGGAATTAGGAGACAAAAATAAGTCATTGGTAGAATTGTTAGTGCAATCCCAACTGAAGGCAAAAGATACTTTTTAAGATTATTACTACTAGATGTAAGAGGTCCAACATCTTTTACAGATCTCAGGACTGTTAATGATACTATTGTAAACACTTTTAGAGAATCAACAATGCTCACGGGTTACTTTAAATCAAACAATGCGTAGGAACAATATTTGGAGAAAGCAATAAGGGTGGCAACGGGGGCACTCCTCATGGGGGTAGAAATGGGGCGGGGCAGGAGAGAAAATTTTCCCCCACCTTAAAACGGGATGGGGGCGAGCCATCATAAACCCACCCCATCCCTCGTATACAAAAAAAATTATATATATTTAAATTTATAGATGTATATATAATAAATATATATATACACAATATAATAATTTAGTTATAATCTAATTCTTTATATTTAATAATATAATTAATAACATAATGTGTATCTCTAATGACTAATAAGTCATAATCTATTATTTAATAAGGTAACTAAACTAATAGTACTATATTATCCTATTACATCTCAGTCGGATGTTTTATTGTCATTTTCATGGTATTGACAGGTTGTTAATCTTCTTTAGTTATTAGTGTTTGCAACTTGTTGAATGATCTAAGGTTGAGTACTTGAGCATGTCTTTATTGAATATTTTGAGATAGAATGAATGATAAAATTGTTCCGTAGATGAGCAGATTGTTAAATATAGTAGGTTGATTTCTTCTCCTGCAGGGGACCGCAGGGGAAACAAAGCGGAGATAGGGTGGGGGGCGGGGGATGGGGGGAGTTATTTGACAACGGAAACAACATCATACCATATGCTGTACAACTTAAGGCATCTATTTTTGATATTATTGGCATACTTGCAACCCTCTAATGCTAGAAGTTTATGGTTAAAATATATAGATGCTATGGCTAAAGATTATAAGAGTTCAACCATTTTTCAGCAAATCAGATAGACATAATTGTTCTAAGATAAATTAGTAAATTTTTGGAATGCATGGGCAAAAATATTAATATGTATGCCTTGGTCACAAAATTTCTAAAATTTGATGATGCAGACAAAGATACAAGAAATGTATCAAGTGAAGAAATATAACCATATCTGATTCAGATCTTTCTTCTATTTCCAGATTGACTGATGAACAAAGATTTGCTTTTAATAGTATATTAGAAGTATAATATATATGTAGGCCACGGAAGATTTTTTGGAGGCAGTCCGCTATAGTACCATGGTTTTCTAACAAAAGGCAAAAGGCTTCGAGAATAGATGGCGGTTGAACATGCAAGGGATTTGGCGCTTGCCTGGCTTTCTGTGCTAATCCGCATTGCTTTCAAGCTTTAGGATAAATTTATAACGGAACAAGACTTAGTTCAGTCCTAGTGCTCAATCTAGTAATAGTACGGGCAGGGCAGGTAATAGCCAATTAAGAAAGACTTTGTAGCAGTTTTTGTTAAAAGGAAAGGGATATTTTTTTTGATGGACCTGGAAGAATAGGGAAAATATTTTTATATAGAGCACTTCTAGCTTAGGTTTGATCAAAGGACTATATTGCACTAGCTACTGCATCTTGTGGAGTTGCTGCTTCCATATTACTAGGAGAAAGATGGCGCACTCACTTCCAATCGACCTTAATCCATCCAATATGTGTAATATGTGTAAAGTTAGCAAGCACAGTTCATTAGCAAAGGAAGCAAAACTCATAATTTGGGACGAAACTCCCGTGACAAAGAAAGTAGCAATATACGGGTCGACAAATTATTGAGAGATCTTATGGATTGTGATCGATTGTTTGGGGACAAGGTGATGGTATTTGTGGCGATTTCAGGTAAGATCTTCTAGTTGTAGCAAAAGGATCAAGCTTAGATTCTATAGAGGCAAGTTTAATAAAATCGTATATTTGGCTAGTACTAAAAAATTTTCAGCTTAAGCAAGGCTGTATTTTATCCAAACTTCAGCCATTACTTACTATGCATTGGAGATGGAACAGAAAAACAATCAGTGGTCATAATGTTCAAATTCCAAGCTCACTGCTCATTAAGTACACTGATGAAGAATAATCCTTACTTAGAGTCATTTGCTCCAGTCAAAAGAGCTATATTGACTACAAAAAATGAATTTGTCGATGAAATAAATGATGCACCGATGGAAAGATTTTTATGAAGTTCATTTGAGTATATCAGTAGAGACAAATGTTTGGATTGCTCTCAACAAGGTGCAATGGAAGATTTTTTGAATAGTTTCACTTCAAATGGCTTACCTCCTTATCGATTACTCTTGAAGCCAAATTCTCCTATCATTTTATTAAGGAATATCGATCCTTCGGAATGCCTCTGCAATGGAGCTTGACTCATTTGCAAAACATTATCAAACAACATAATCCATGCTATTATAAGCTCAGGCAAACATGTGAGCAAGGGAGTCTTTCTACATAGAATCAGTTTTCGAATTGAAATGATTCCAATAGTCCTATTCCCTTTGAACGAATACAATTCCCTATGCCATTATACTTTGGTATGACTATCAATAAAGCTCAAGGGTAAACACTTGACTTTGTTGGTATTTATTTGTACGAACTTGTATTCTCTCACGGACAACTATATGCAACTCTATCAAGAGTTAAAAGGAGCAGTTCTATGAAAATACTAATTAAACTTCCTTTGTTTACAACTGATTTAGATCATCTAACTGCAAATATTGTGATGCAAAATGGAAAATTAGCAACACCCTTCATGTACCAATAGACGTTCAAAATAGATTTTGAAGCTTTAAGGTGCTCTAATTCAAGTCCTTGATTCAAGTGAAACAACTTAGAGAGCAAGCTCGGATCCATGAAGTTTCCAAGTTGTTGAATTAGTATTGTTAAGCAAGGGTTTTATTGTCATTACCCTTGCTGGTTTGAGTCGTTTCTTGTAGCTAAGAATTCAGTCAGAGTTGATCAATAAGAAGGTCGAATTCTAGTACTTAGTTTAGTTGGTTGAGTAGCTTATTTAATTGAATTAAAGTCAGTCAGATTTGATCTGTTAGGAGCCGACTTTTATTAGGGTATAAGTCATTTAGTTGAATCCAAGTTTAATTAGGTTTTGGAGTCTATGTAAGGCTATAAATAGCCCAAGTCTTAGTCATTTTTGACTTATCAGATTTTACAACAAATTTGTGAGTTTTATTTACTTCTCTTGTCCAAGAGAGTTTTTCTTGAATACTTGAGAGTTTTTCTTAAGTTATTCAATTTGAACTTATCAATCAAGTACACACTTTGGTTGTAGCGTTCTTCTACCAATGACATTGGTTCACTAAATCATTCGATTGTGGGTTGAGATTCAATTCAAGATTCACAATCTTAGGATTTAAAAGGGTCAAGTATTATTCCGCACTCCAACTTCATTTCTTCGTCAAGATCCAGGGTTTGGTAAGAAACGAGTTCATACCTTCGGGTGGGGTTGTATCATATTGTATACCCTGAAGTTTTGCAACTGGTTTCTACATGAATGTGTCTATCACTTACAAAATACTTCTTCTCTACTTGATTTTTCTATATGTATAAACATATTAAAAATCGTACTTATTATCTAACATATAATTTACTTTTTGTGACCAGATGGACAGGAATTTTCTCCCACTCAATTAGATAAAGAAAGACATTGAGGATTGGACTGCTTTGATTCAAGTTGTCGACAAACAAAAGCATCAAATCTCAAGCAAAAGACTTCGATACCAAAAGCTAATCTTGATTGATGACCAGGTAAACAAGTTCAATTGTCTTATAAATGATAACATTATTAGGTATAGTATGCTTACTTCACCAAATAAATTCATTGAACCAGGCAAATAAAATGGAAGCACCGATTTTTGGACTTGATATCAAATTCTTCAAAAGTTACTTCACTGTATACAAAAGATACATTGTCTCAAATGCAACTATCCAAGAAGTGCAGCCATGATATAGTACTCAACAAAAACAGTACTTATAGGCCATTGAAAATGCAATTTTCATTCAAAAATTTGAGGAAAAAGAACCACCACATATTCCTGATATCTACAATTTTGCAAACTTCACCACTATGTTCCAACATGTATTAACTTAATCTTTTCACGTGCATCCTCCATCCATGGCACTGTTGTTGGATCTAAAATCTTTCTTTTTCCTACTTCATCCCAATAAACTGGTGATCGGTACTTTTTTCAGTATAGAGTTTCGTATGGTGCCATTTGAATGGATGAATGGTAACTATTATTATAGGCAAATTCCACCAACATCATGTGCTGGCCCCAACTACCTGGTTTAAATGGCAAACTCCCCCAACGTCATGAATGGCACTGTCGTTTGAATGGTTCTTTCTGATTGTCCATTTGTCTGAGGGTGATATATAGTACTGAAATTTAGTTTAGTCCCTAAGATTTTTTGCAACTTTTGCCAAAATCGAGACATGAATCGGGGACCCCTGTCTGAGGCTATACTCACTGGTACTCCATACAATCTCACAATCTCATCCATATACAGTTAAGCCAACTTTATCATGAAATACTTCATGTTCACTAGCAAGAAATGGATCGATTTGGTTAACCAGTCGACGATTACCCAAACGACATCATAGCCTCTCTGCCTCCGTGGCAAACTTGAAACAAAATCTATCGTAATGTTATCCCATTTTCATTTAGGTATCTCGAGGGGTTGTAACAAGTTTGAGAGTTTTTTATGTTCGATTTTAACTTGTTAACAAATAAGACAACTTCGAACATATTGAGCAATTTTCTTCTTCATGTTGTCCCATCAATATAACCCTCTTAAATTCTGATACAACTTACTACTACCCGGATGGATTGTATACTTAGATCGATAATCTTCCTTCAAAATTTCTTTTTTCAACGTTTCATCTTTTGGCACAACCACTCGGTTTCAATATCTCAAAATTTTCTCAAGACTCAAATTGAAATCAGACAATTTCCTTTTTTGCACCTTTTTCATCCACTTTTGTACCACAGAATGTTTCTTCTGAACTTCTTTGATTTGATCTAGTAGAGTAGATCTCACCGTAATATTTTCAAAGGTCACATTCTGGCGTTCAAGGTAAGGATACCACTCACTAACCTTTTCTAACATATCTCATTCCTTTATCATTAACCCAGCTACTTGAACCTTTCAACTTAGAGCATTTGTCACGATATTAGTCTTTCCAGGATGGTAGTTAATCGTACAGTCATAATTTTCTAAAAATTCTATCCATCGACGCTGCCTTATGTTCAATTGCTTCTGAGAAAATAAGTACTTAAGACTCTTATGATCCGTATAAACCTCAAAAGTTATCCCATACAAATAATGCCTCCACTTTTTCAGAGTAAAGACAACAGCTGCTAATTCCAAATTATGGATTAGATAATTTTGTTCATGAGGTTTTAACTTCCTAGAAGTAAAGGCAATCACATTTCGATTTTGCATTAATATGCACCCCAATCCTTCTCTCGAGACATCAGTATAGACAGTGAAATTGTCCTTTCCATTAGGTAGAGATAGAACTGGTGTCATGGTCAATCATTTCTTCAATTCTTGAAAACTTGTTTCACATCTAGTATTCCAAATAAAGTTGTCATGCTTCTTTGTCAGATTGGTTAAAGGACTGGCAAGTTTTGAGAAATTCTTAATAAACCGACGATAATACCTTGCCAACTCTAAAAAGCTATGAATTTCAATGAAATTTTCTGGCCGCTTCCATTCAGCGACAGTTTCTACTTTTGTCGGGTCTACGGTGATACCATCTTTTGAGATCACATGCTCTAGAAAAGAGATTTTCTCTAACCAAAACTTACATTTATTGAACTTAGCGTATAACTGGTGTTCTCTTAAAGTTTGCAAGATAATCCTCAAATACTACTCATGCTCCTCCCAAGTTTTAGAGTAGACAAGAATGTCATCAATAAACACAACTACAAACCGATCCAAGTAGGATTTGAAAATCCGATGCATCAAATCCATAAATGTCGTAGGGGCATTAGTTAATCCAAAGGGCATGACTGCAAACTCGAAATATCTATATCTAGAATTGAATGCAGTTTTTGGTACATCCTCCTTTCTAATTCACAACTGATAATATTCCTGTCGGGGGTCTAATTTAAAGAACACCACTGCTCCTTGCAGTTGGTCAAATAACTCATCAATGTGTGGCATAGAGTACTTATTCTTAATTATCACATCATTCAACCCCCAGTAGTCTATACATAGTTTTAAACTTTCATTTTTCTTCTTAACAAAAGTACCGGATCTCCATTGGGAGATCCGCTTTATTGAATAAACGCTCGTTCCAATAAATCTTGCAATTGTAATTTCAATTCTTTAAATTCAGTAGGTGCCATCTGATATAGAGTTTTAGAGATGGGTACTGTCCTGGGTAATAAATCGATTTTAAATTCTATCTCTCCCTAGAGGTAAAATTACTAATTCATCAGGAAATACATCCGGATACCCCTTTATCACTGGTACATCTTCTACCTTCAACTTATCAATCGGAGTATTTATTAGAAAAGTTAGGAAACCTTGCGCTCCTTTATTTAACAATTTTCTAGCCCTGATCCCTGAAATAAATGTAGATGAGACTAATCGACCTCTTACATCTAGTCTTAAGATTGCCTCCTCAGGTAAGCGAAATTCTACCACTTTCCTCTTACAATCCAATTGAGTATCATATTGAGCTAATCAACCCATACCTAAAATGACATCGTACCCCTTAATAGGTAAACTTATTAGATCCTCTAATAATTTTCTCTCTCCAACCCAAATTTCACAGTTCTTATAAACCATATTAGTAATCGAACATTGGTCACCTGTAGGCGTCCTAACTTCCAAATCATATGGTAATTTAGCAGGTTTCACATCAATTTCACACATAAAATTGGGGTTGACAAAGGAATGGGTAGCACCGGGATCTATTAAAATATTAGCTAAACAGTGAAATACAGGGATCGTACCTTCTACAATGTCAGATGAATCAGGGATCTAATGTTGCTCTAGTGCATACACCCGAGCCGGCACTATCGGTCTATTTCCTTCCACCTTTGATTATTCAAGGTTTGTCTTATTTGACAGTTGGGTCCCACTCTCTTCTCGAGGCGAAACGGGACAGTTGGCGATCGGGTGATCGGCATTTTCACAGTGTAGACATTTTCTCTCCTTCTGCCAACAACTTTCTTCCGTATGGTTCGGCTTCCCACAGTATCCGCAGGAAACACGAGGAGCTGATGCTGAGCCTCCTTGTGAGGCACCTCTTTGTTGTCCTCTCCCGCCTTGACCTCCTCTTAACGGGACTCCTCTTGGCGTCCCCGGAAGTCTTATTCTGCCAGTCCCCCTTCCAAATTAGGAGGTGCATTCTTATTTCCTTGTCTAAAACTACTACCAGGCATACCCCGTTTCTTTATTTCAAAAGTTCTAAATTGGAGTCTCGCATTCTCAACCCGTTGAGTTTTCTCTACGGCGTCACTAAACTTATTGATTTGGGCTACTGCTAAGTCCTTTTGTATCTCGACATTTAGCCCTATACGAAGCGCCTTATTCTCCTTTGCTCGGTCACTACTACTTCAAGAGCAAATTTAGACAATTGGGTGAATTGAGTTTCATACTCAGCAACGATTTGGGTGCCTTAACAGAGTCTAATAAATTCATCCTCTCTTTTTTTCCTGAATCAAAGGCGAAAAATATTTTGCGTTAAACTCTTTCATGAAATTTACCCATGTCCTCGGGATTTGCTTTCTTTTCCATTTTATTCGTATCACATTTCACCAAGAACGGGTTGCTCCCTCCAATTGGAAGATAGCAAAGGTCACCTGCCTATCCCCAGTATAACGCAAAACTATAAAAATATCAATCATTTTCTCCAACCACCTCTCGGCTACAATAGGGTCAGGTCCTTCAAGAAATTTTGGTGGGGAGAATTTTTGGAATCGTTCGAGAGCCCTATCCTCCCCCTACACATGATTCCCAGGGTTTTTAGGTTGGTTAACAAGGTTTTGGCCCTGACGATCTACTATTTGGGTTAAAAGATTGGCCATACGATGAATAGCTGTGACTACTTGGGTATTGGGATGGACCTCCTGCTCGTGATTTTGTTCAACCACCGGTTCGCGATTACCCCTTCATTCAAGAGTTACTTAGGGCCGTGCCCACGGCCTTATCCACTATATCTACCCTCCATCAGTTTTAACAAGTCTAGGGTCGAAATACAAATGCAAAAATTAAAATTTCATAGATATATGAGTAGAACGTAAAAATATAAACTAGCCAAAAGTCAAATAGATTTAACACAACCCTTTCATACATATCATACAATAAAAGTCAAGTACAAGCAAAAATCATACTAGTACATAAGTAGCAGGATCACATCAAAAGTACAGTGAACAAAAACTACACCAAAAGTACAAAACAACCAATTAGGGCTTTCCTAACTATCCCTCACATAGGGTCAAAACATAGCTCATAGGAGGTCTAATCTAATTCCCAACAGAGTTAACAGACTCTCGCTCATGAGTAGAACTAGGTGAATTTCCCTCTCTAGGGGCTCCGTCGCCCTAATCCTCCACAGGTGCGTTAGCGCCAATCACCCTCTGGATTAGCGCTCTACACTCATCATTGATGCCTCCAACTCGATCCCTGACCTCTCTGGCCACCCTAGTGAGGCAGTCATTAACTACTTGTAGCTGCTCTCTAAAAGCATTTGTCCTCTCCTGCTCCATTGATATATCCTCCCGGATCTCCAAAATCCTATTGGCCTGCATCGTCATGATGCCTCTCATCCTTGCCATCTCAGTTTAGTTCCGAACATTGGCACACCTAAATCTCCTCCTCTCATCTAGTACTATCACAACCACATGATCAGCATAGGAGTAGTTCTGACAATGACTACATCTTCTAGTCCGACTAGCGGTACTCCAACGTCGGATCGGTCCTCCTAGACTCTTCTCATAATCGATAATCCGAAGGTGCCTCCTAGGCGGCTCACTTCCACCCTCTCCACTTCTTCCTTCCATGAACTACAAGGATAAGTATAGTTTACAATTTAGGTAAGTTTTATCATATTTAATGACACCCTAACGCATCACACTGAAGTTTCTTAGAACCAAATTTCTTATTTTACCCAGATCACTTCTAACCTAGACTCTGATACCAACTGTGACAGCCCTACCTTCCCCTACATCGTACACCAAGAGTTAGCGGACCGGCCTAACTCTCGTCAGGACTCACTTACTCACTCACATTAACTTCAGAGATAACATTAACGGCAAAGTAAGCATAAAATTCTCCAAAAAATATTATATCTATCCAACTTCACAAATCATTCATACTTAGGTGCACAATGAAACGGATCAAAATACAAATAATTCAATCACCACTTAAACTATGAAATTTCTCATGAAAACTACCAAAATCAAATCTTAAATCTCCTGATAAGCAAGTAATAAAAGAAAAAATAGTTTCTTGATGTAGTTACCTTAATACCCTAAGAAGAAATGGAAACCAAGTGTTTCTTTCTCCCAAATCAGTCCACCAAAACCCTTAATCTTCCTTAGATGTCACATTTTACGGAGTAGTTTGCAAGCTTAAGTTGAAAACCCAAAGATTCAAGCAAGAATTGGTGGTGAAAGATGAAATTTTTCTCTCCTTTTTCCTTGCTCAAAAGTTGGCCAAATGAGGAAGAAAGATGATAGGATTTTGGCCAATTTTTTTGTTAATAAAAGAGTAAGAAAGGTCTTAGTCAAAAGTCAAAGGTCCATGATTTTTGTGACAAGTGGCTTTCTATGGTTAATCCTCATCTCTTTTGACTTCCAATTACTAAAATGTCTTGTCAACCTCTAACTATCCCTTAGTACCTTATAAAATAATATCTCTTTGCACAAAATTCCTCCTAATCTTCAACAATTTATTGCACATACCTCCTTAGTGGGCACTATAAACTAAACATGCACTAACTTATACAAGAAAAATAATTTAAAAACTTGACTCACATATAAAAATATGTAGGAAATTAAGACAATAAAGTAAAGTAAAAAAAATGTATTCCAAGAAATAAAATAAACTAAAATAAAGAAATTTTTCGGGTCCTCACAAGGTTCTTTTTGAAGGGCGGCAGGTGTCGGTGAGTAAAGTTTGTGAAAGTTGTCGTGGCCTACCTTCTTCGATATGGTGGCTGGTGTGAGAAGGGATTTCAATATTATAGCCATTAGATGGAGACGATCGTCACAATTTGTGGTGAAGCTGAATACGGACGACTGCTCAGGAGGTAATTCAGGAAGAAGTGGTAGTGGAGGAGTTTTCAAAAATTCTGACGAGAGCTTCTAATTAGGCTTTTCATGCTATTTTGGGGAGATGACAAGTTTGCAAGTGGAGTTGAAAGCGATGCTGTATGTTGTGCGGTTAGGGATTGTGCAGGGATATTTCAATTTGCATTTAGAATTTGATTCTTTAATTCTTGTTCAGATGATCCAAGGACGGGCCAGGTGTCCATGGAATTTGCAAAGAGAGTTGCAAGAGCTAATACACTATCAAAATTATTTTAAGGATGTGTCATGTTGCCTTCAAGAAGCAAATAAACCTGCGGATCGACTTTCAAATGTTAGTGCTAATTCGAGGGTAGCTGTTACGTATGATTCGTTTATTGATCTGCCCCAACTTGTGAGATGTGATGTTAATTTGGATTGGTTTGGACTCCCAAGCTTTTGTAGAACAAAAGAATAACAGCTTCAGCTCTCCTTTTATTATTCTGCACATTCTCAGGAGGTAAGGTGTAGCTCCTCTCCTTGTAATGTGGTTCTATTTTTAAATAAAACAAAAGTATTTTGAAAAAAATTATCTCATGTTTATAACATTTTACACGAAAAAGAATATTTTTAAAATTATTATATTTTGCCACACACATAAGTATCAATTAGTTTCATTCCCAGATAATAATATACATTTTGCAAACTTAATAGGAAGTGCAAGAATAGATAGTGTAGATACCATATTGTTAATGTTTATTTTTATTTCTTAATATTTTGTTGAAATATTTATTGCCCGGCAGGTGTGGAGGGCGTTTGAGCTTCAAGGGGGAATGTCGACTCGTATCTGCACGGTTCGACATATGGCGGTAGCATGGTGGCTACGGCCCGCACCACAGCAGTTCTTGGCTTTTGTTTATCAGATCCTTCCTTATGTCATCTGTTGGGAATTGTGGCAGGCGCGTACTAAGGTGGTGGTGCACGGCGGCAGGACAGATGGGAGAACTGTGGTGGCTCACACCTTGACGTGACTAAGAGAGTTGTTACAGGTCCAGTTTCCAGCGCTAGCCTGGCCACACGGCTCTTGGGAGTGTTTGCACTCGGCCTTGCAGGCTCGGCAGCGAACGCTGACTATTCTACCAGTCAGATGGAGAGCCCCGGGAGTGGGTTATAAGGTTAATACGGATGGTTGTTCGCTTGGGAATCCAGGGCGGAGTGGAGAAGGTGGAGTGGTGCGGGATTCTCAGGGGGGTTTCCTGCTCGGGTTCGCATGTTTTCTAGGCGTCACCACGAGCCTCCATGCTGAATTGAAGGCCTTACTTTTCGGAGTCAATCAATGCGTTGCTTGGGGATATTTGGTACTGCACCTGGAGGTGGACTCGTTATCCCTAGTTCCTTGGCGGTTGCAGGTGGAGCTGGACAAGCTTATGCAACATCGACAACTATTTCGATCCATCAAGCACTGTTACAGAGAGGCAAACAAGCCATCGGACAGGTTGGCTAAGATGGGTGCGATGGAGGGCACTGACTCCGTGTTTACCTCCTTTGCGGTGCTCCCCCCTCTGGTTCGTGGGGATATACTTTTGGATAGATTAGGGTTCCCTAGCTTTCGTAGGAGGGTTCGGTAGCTGTGCGCTCCTGTTTCTTATGTGACTTTTCCATAAATCAATAAAAATTATTTTTTTAAAAAAAAGAAATATTTATTGCCTATTGATAATTTATTTTCATATATGCTGATGTGAATTTTCTTATTTTCCTTATTTTTGAAAGTTTTTTTTTTTAAAAGGAAAAAATTCTAACAAAATTTTTTGAAACCCACATACCCCAATCATTTTCTCATTCACCAAATGTACTATTAACCCAAAAAAAACACTCCACCACCCATGTTTGTTTTGTTGATTTTTCTGGACCAAGATCAAACATAATCATCACAAGACACACTCTCATACAACAACTCCTAGAAAAAACAAAAGCTCTCTCGGCTCCCTCTCACTCTTAATTTTGTTTGACAATTACACACAACACAATTCCTTTTTCCTTCTCTCGGACACTCACACAAAACTCTCTACACAGACAACATCACACACCTATAGCTATCTCTCAATTCCCTCTCTCTAAAAAAACAAAGGGGAAAGAAAAGTGGCAAGGAGCAAGAGGAGAGACATTGCTGTTGCAGTCATCTCCACTAGAAATCCATCACCATCACCATGAAGTCTTCTTGAAGGCATCGTAAAAAGCTCCTCAACCCTCTTTGCCACTATTACTTGGTTATTTTTGTTAAAAATACTACATTATGTTTTCTCTTGCTTTTAAGCTTCTTTGTTTGGTATTTGTTGAATTCTGAATGGAGCATAGGATTGGATAAGTTTTATTTTTTGCCAAAAAAATTTGGGGCTAGTTACTTTAAATTCTTGCCAAAAAACCGGTCCTCATTTTTGTGGCCATTTCAAGTGATTTTAAACCATGTTTGGCTAAAAACAAGAGCATTAAGGGTGAAAAAACCTCTTATTAGTAAATGTAATCTCATGATAAAAGTACATTAATTTTCATTCACTTGTTTGAATGATCTACTTTTGCAGGTAAGAAATGAAATTTTCATTGAAGTTTGATCGTCAAATCAAGCAAGAAAAATCTTAAGTATGTGAAGATAGAGTCAAAAAATTGGGCAAGAAATAAAGTTAGAAAATAGGGCAAGAAACCATTTCTTAACCAAGTAACGGTTCGAAACTGGTTGGCGAAAATTTGTGTTGAGAAGAACCCGGTCCTCAAAATTGATTCTCATCCAAGGTCCGGTTTTGAGATCTCGTTTCTCTGTTAGTTCCTACTTTTGCAAGTTGTAAAACTTGTGCAGCTTGATTCTTCTTGATGAATTGGTGCTAGTTGGACCAACCATGATTGATGCGACATAAAGGAGGCAAGATTAACTTGTCAAGAAGTTTCATTAACACTTTTTGAGCATTGCAAAGTTGAAAGAATCATGTAGCCTTCTTTCTTCACTTTTGAAGCATTACTTTTGCTTGTGTTCACATGGTGAAGATGATTTCTCTTTTATCTTGTATAAAGAAAAATTTTCCTATAAATAGATGAAATTGTGGCTAGTTTAATGAGAGGAGTTGTGGAGTAAAAAGGAGAGTAAGAGTTAAGAATTGGAGTGAAGTTAGTTCCTCCAAATAGTAGAAGTAGTTGTAGTAGTAATTTTCTCTTTTTGAAGAGAAACACTTGTAGAAGTTCATTCAAAAGGATCTTTTTGTAACAAACTCCTTTGAAGATCTTGAAGAGCTTTGTTCTTCATTGACTAAGCTTTCTCAAGTCTTCCTTTTTAGCCTTGTCAATATGAATTGTTACATGGAACCTTTATACTTTGTTGCTTTCTCTTCATGATGAACCAAATATTTTTTTTCTGGGGAATAGATAAAGCTAATGGAACCGTGAATATGAGTTGTATGTAAATTATTTTTGTTAGATTTTATACTTTTTAGTCCATTTGTTCTTGCTTTAACATTTGTAATTGCTTGATCACCAATTGCAAATCATTTAGTGATGTTAATCAATAAAATTAAGTAACAATAATGAAAAAAGAATGAATGGAATTTAAAGAATAGACACACAAGACTAGTGATATACTTGGGTGAATTTTCTTGTTGCATTTCTTGAACCATATGAACTAACATTTATATCTTCACCATGAGAGTAGGGAAGAATGATATTAGTGACAATCAATTCATCATGAGAGTGAGTCTTGATTAACTTTGGAAATGAATCCCTAATAAGACAAGAGTAAGTAGCAAGAGAATGATCATTTCACTTGTATTATTGACCATAAGTGGAATCTATGCCCTAGAACTTTGTATTTGGTAAATTTTTTTCAAAGATTTCATCTACAAGTTTATTTACAATTCTAGTTTATTTGACATAATTACTTTTATTGCTTATCTTATTTGTTGTCTAAATAACAGAGTGGAATAAATATCTAGTAATTGAAATTAAAGCTCCCAATGGGATTGACCCTTATACTTCCTAAACTATAGTTACGACCTATATACTTGCAGATAACGAGAGTATTTGAAATTAAATTTGAATGCATGTTTGAAATTCGTCAAGTTTTTGGCGCCATTGCCAGAGAGCGGCAATATTAGGACCTAACAATCCCTATTAGTTTAGACTTATTTTTTTTTAATTTTCTTTAATCTATTTCAGAGAGTTTGGTGTGAAATTTCAAGATTAATATATATAGTGAATGCACCGAGTTTTATGAGTTATTACTCATTTTGATACAAAAATTGAAGGATAATAAGGAGATAAAGAAAGAGTACATTATACGTGGAGGAGAAAAACACCAAATAGAGGGAATCTCTATCGAATTGCTTTTCGAAGAAGAAATGGCGGAACAAGAAGTAAATAGGCGAGCCCTTGGAAATTTTGCTCTACCGGGGATGTAAAGATCACAAATAAGCATAGCAAGGATTATGGTAAATATTAATAATTTTCAAATTGAACCATCTCTCATACAAACGGTTCAACAGTCTCAATTTGGAGGTAATGCCGTAGAAGATTTAAATGCTCACTTGGCTACATGTTTAGAGATATATGATACTATAAAAATGAATGAAGTGAAGATACTATTAGACTTAGGTTATTTCCTTTTTCATTGCATGATAAAGCCAATATATGGTTGTACTCTTATGCTTCTAATACTTTCACTACATGGGATGATTTATTTTATATTTTCTTAAATAAATATTTCTCACCCGGCAAGATGGCTAAACTTAGAATGGATAAAACTAGTTTTAGCCAACATGATGGTAAGTCATTATATGAAACTTGGAAAAGGTTAAGGAACTTGCTAAAGAAATGTCCACATTATAGACTTTTCGATTAGCTTATAGTGCAAACATTTTATAATGACTCGTCTTTTCAAACTAAAACTATAATTGATGCAACCGCAGGTGGAGTGTTAACGGGAAAATCACCCCTAGAAGTTCAAAATTTAATGGAAATGGCGGCTAATAATTATCAATGGATAAATGAGTGAGATAACTCGAGAAGACAAGCAAGTATGTTGAAATTGGATATTCTTAACATGTTGAGCACTTAAATGAACAATGTGGTTAAGTTGCTTAGTAAACAAGCCAAAAGTTGGTACTAGTTCATCATCCAATATAAGTGTTGCCAATTCATTCAACAATAGGAACCAAGGGGAGTTACCAAACAAAATGGAGGTGAATATGAGGGAGCATGTAAATGCCATTACTCTTCGTAGTAGTAGGCAATTAGAAGATCCTCCGATAGTAGAAAAAGTGTGAAAATGAGAATGAGGAAAAAGAATTTGAAAAATGAGGAAAAGGAAGTGTGGGGGAAAATAGCATGGAAAAGCAATATGTAGATCAACCTTCATCCTCCACTACTATTCCTATACCTCTAGTGGTTTCATTCCTTCAAAGGTTTAAGTCAATTAAGCGTGACAAAGAATTTGAAAATTTTGTGAAACTTTTTAAGCAATTGTATATTAATATCCTTTTTACTGATCCTATTTTGCAAATTCCTTCAAATGCAAAGTTTCTCAAGGAGATAACGAGTCGCAAAAGAAAATTAGAGGATTGTGAAACCATAACCCTAACTAAGGAATGTAGTGCTATTATTCAAAACAAACTACTACCAAAGCCGAAGGATCCGAGAGGTTTTTCATACCATGCACTATTGGTAACTTTGAATTTTCTAAAGGTTTGCGTGATCTCGGTGCAAGTTTTTTCTTAATTCCCTTGATTGTGACTAGACAATTAGATTTGCATGATTTTAGATGTACTAATATTATCTTGCAACTAGTTAATAGGTCTATTAGATATTCATTGGATGTGTTGGAGAATGTATTAATTAAAGTACAAAAATTTATCATTTTCATGAATCTTGTTGTGTTAGATATGGAAAAAGATATGCCTATGGCTATTATTCTTGGTAGACCATTTATAACAACTACAGGTACTGTTATTGATGTGAAAAATAGCAAGTTTAAATTTCAAATAGGAGAAGAGGAAGTAGAGTTTAACTTGAATGAGACAGAAAAATATCCTTCTTTTAATGATCATGCTTATTCCATTGGCACTGTTTGATGAAATAATCCAATAGTTGAGTTGAGTCAATATTAACTTCGACCCTCTTGAGATTTATTTGATAAGTTTAAGGTTGCAAGAGGGAGATAGTGAACAAGAGGAAGAATTGACTAAATATTTGAAATTTCAAGTACCCTATAAAAGAGGTAATGTTTATGAGAGTTTTGTACAAGGAAAAGGACTTCCACCACCTTCTGAGATTGAATCTCCAAAGCTTGAGTTCAAGTCACTTTTGAGCCATCTAATGTATGAGTTTTTTGGAACTAATGAAACTTTATCGGTAATTATTAGTGCTTACTTAGATGAGAAGCAATGTAAGAAACTATTAAGTGTTAAGGAAGCATAAAAAGGCAATTGGATGGACGCTCTCGGATATTCAAGGTATTAGTCCCCCTATATGCATGCATTGCATCTTTTTAGAGGACAATTGCAAGTAGATGATTGAATTGCAAAGAAGACTCAATCCAAATATAAAAGAGGTGGTAAGATTCAAAATTCTCAAATGGCTTGATGCAGGTATATTTTTCATATCTCTAATAGTGTATGGATAAGACCGATTCATGTTATTCCAAAGAAAGGTGGAACTACCATAATTAAGGGTAAAAAGGATAAAATGATCCCATCTAAACTAGTAATAGGGTGGAGAGTGTGTATAGATTATAGAAAGTTAAATGAGGTAACTAGAAAATACCACTTTCCTTTACCCTTTCTTGATCAATTATTAGAGTGTATAGTTGGTTATGAATTTTGTTGTTTCTTTGATGGTTTTTAGATTATAATCAAAAGTTATAACTCCAGAAGATCAAGAAAAGATGACCTTTACATACCCCTATGGCACCTTTGCTTTTAGAAAAACGCCATTTGTCCTTTGCAATGCTACCGCCACTTTTCACCGTTGCATAATGGCCATATTTTCTGATTATATTGAGAAAATTATGGAGATTTTTATGGATGATTTTTCAGTATTTGTTTACTTTTTTGATAATTGTCTCCATACTTTGGACTTGATTTTGCAGAGATGTAAAGAGACAAACCTTGTTCTAAATTTGGAGAAATGTCACTTTATGGTTAGAGAAGGTATTGTTTTGGGGCATGAAATCTCTTCAAAAGGCATTAAGGTGGACAAGCAGAAGTTATTGAGAGAATGTCACCTCCAAATAATGTTAAGGGGATCTAAAATTTTCTTGGGCACACAGGTTTTTATAGACGTTTTATTAAGGATTTTTTCAATATAGCGAAACCTTTATTGAATTACTTTATAAGGAAACCGTTTTTCACTTTAATGATGAATGCTTAATTGCTTTTGATAGATTGAAGAAGGAGTTGATTTCTACTCTTATTATTGTTTCATCGGATTGATTTTTACTATTCAAATTGATGTGTAATGCAAGTGACTATGCAGTGGGAGCAGTTTTAGAACAAAGAAAGGAAGGAAGGTTGTATGTGATTTATTATACGAACAAAGTATAAATGAAGCACAATTTAACTACACAACTACAAAAAAAGAACTATTGACGATGATATTTGTTTTAGATAAATTTAGATCCTATTCAGTAGGATCTAAAGTTATCATTTATACGGACCATTCAATTCTTAAATATTTGTTATATAAGAAAGAAGCAAAACCTTATTTAATCTGATGGATTCTCATATTGCAGAAATTTGATATGGATATTAAAGATAAAAAGAGATTGGAGAATCTTGTGACTGATCATCTTTCCAGACTAGAGTATATCCTTTCAAATGATTAAGTTCCAATTAAAGAGAATTTTTCGAATGAATATGTTTTAATAGTCACCAATTCTCCATGGTATGCAAATTTTGCTAATTATTTGGTAAATGATTTTTGCCAAATGGTTTCGATTATCACCAAATAAAATTTTTTTGCATGATATTAAAGTTACTTTTGGGAAGAACCATTGTTCTATAGACATTGTGCCGATGGTATGATTTGTAAATGTGTTCCTGATGAAGAGGTACGTAATAATTTATATCATTGTCATAATTTTGAGATGAAAGCATTGAGGGGCATTTTATTTTTATTTTTTAAAAAATATTCCCGGTTCCTTGGTATGCATGACAATTTTTAACATATTCCCTAGTATCTTGGTATATAGTTGGCCAATAAAATCTTGATTGTCATACCTTTGCTATGGGACCATCGTGGATTATGTTTCTAAATAGGTGAAGACAATTGTTGCACCTACTAATGATACTAAAGTTGTATAAAAATTTCTTTAAAACAAATATTTTTAGTAGGTTTGGCATACTTAAGGCCATACTAAGTGATGAGAGAAAGCATTTTTGTAACAAACAATTTGATTCTTTGTTAGTCAAGTATGGTTGTAGGCACAAGACATCACTCCCATACCATTCTCAAGTAAATGGACAAGCAGAGTTGGCGAATTGAGAAATCAAGCTCATCTTATAAAAGACAGTGAACAAATCAAGAAAAGATTGGACAAGAAAACTCAATGATGCTCTTTGGGCATATCGGACAGCGTTTAAGATACCCTTGGGGATGTTGTTGTATCATTTAGTATATGAAAAAACTTGTCATTTATATGTAGAGATTGAACATAAAACTTATTAGGCTATTAAGGTTATTAATATGGATTTTAATCTTGCAAGTGACAAAAGGTTACTTGAGTTGAGCGAACTGGAAGAACATTGATTAAATGCTTATGAGAATGTCAAGATATATAAGAAAAAGATCAAATTTTAGCATGATAAGCATATTATCTCTAAGAAATTTGAGGTGGGACAAGGTACTTCTATACAACTCATGCCTTATGTTGTTTCTAGATAAGCTTAAGTTAAGATGGTCTAGATTGTTTGAAGTGACTCAAGTGTTTTCCTATGGAGTGGTGGAGATCATGAATGAGAGAAAAAAGAAATTCAAGATCAATAGACAAAGATTGAAACCCTATTTGGCAAGTGAAATTATCCCTAAAGGACTCGTTTATCCTTTAGGTGATTTATCTTCAACTTAAGTAACTTCAAGAAGAAAGTTGAGCTTAATGACTTTAAATAAATCACTTGTTGGGAAGCAACCCAATATTTTTGTGTGATTAACGTCATTTTAACTTTCCTTTATATGTTTATGTATGTTTCATACTTCAAGTTGGATAAAAATGGAAGAGAGCTCACAAAGTGCAATTGAAGCATCAAAAAGCGGACTTTAATTCTCATTATAAACTTCATGTATTTTGGGGTTTGCATTTTATAAATCAACATAAAATCATCACACGCAAGTTTGTTTTTGAAGAGAAAAGATTGTGTAGAAGTGAAATTCCATGTTTGAATTAAACTTGGAAAAAAAGTTATTGAGCATGAGCGAAAAAAATTCTGCAGAAAATCTGGACAAAACTGGTTAATGTTAGCAAGTTAGCGGGTGAAAGTCGGAACTAGTACTCATGGTTAGAATAGTTTAAAAACATGGTTAGTTAGTTCAAAATAAGATCTGAGTAACGCCTGCGTGAATCATTAGACGATCACTCAATGAGATTTAGTAAATCAAATTTGATTACAATGAAAAAAACGTCAAAGACCAATAGCAAATAGCAGGCATTCTCAATTTCAAATTTTATATGCTTGGTAGCTTTTTCACATGAACAAAGTTCAGTTTTCAGAATTATATCAGAGGTTGTTTTTTCAAATCCCACATTAACTGCTTTACATTCCACATTTACAAGGGAAAATTTTTTTGTATTCAAGGGGAAATTCCAAAACTTGCAAGGAGGAAGAGGATTTGAGAGTCAAGTTAGTTTTCAAAACATTTGTAAAATATGGTGCTTCATTTAAAAGTTAAAGTTTGATTTACTTTTCGAAGCATTTGTAAAATAATTTAGCACAATCATAAGAACGGATATCAAGTTTTTCATACTCATATATTTCATTCTATGATAAACAACTATGACAATATGGTGCGTTATTGAGAATACTGATTCTATGATGGACAGGACTCAAAACATCTTGTAGTGATTGAAAAATATTAAGTTGTTTAGTGATGCATTTTGTGTCAGTTGATGTTTCTTAGCATATGAAGTTTTTTTTGCATTCGACAATCTTGCACAAATATACACTCTTTTTTTTTTTTAAGATCTAGAAGTCATGCACGTCGACACACTACGTACATATAATTTTATGTATAAATTATACTATAATATGCACTAAAATATATAATATAATACTATCATAATATGTATGATTAGAGCTATCAATAGGTCGAACGGGCATGAGTTCGGCTGTTCAACTTGAGAAAAGTATGATTGAATCAGTACACATGATTGGATTGGAAAGAGTTTGGGTTGAATATACGACTCGATTTAAACGTTAGTGGAGCCCGGGTATCATTGGGCTCGACCCAGTTAGAATCTGATCCATTAAAGATTACATTAAAAGCGTATGTTTTGTATGTAATAATGTGTATATTATGTTTAATAGTGAGTTTGGGCCAATTATGAAATAGGCCTGAAGCTCTAATTATAATGTAAGTTGATCATATGACCCGAAATCCAAATTCCAAAAGCCCAACCCTTCCACATTTGTGTGAGCCGAGCAACTCAAACATACACATATACAAATACTCTTATATATATATATATATATATATATATATATATATGTATGCATTCTTGTGTCTGTTACCTCCAATGAAAATATGAATTTTGGAAGAGTTCATGACCTTTATTCTAATGATTCAGTCTATCTTATCATTCACAAATCACCAATTTGACCAAGACCGTAAATCTAAATTCAATCCTCTTGTAGGTTTCATAGTGGTAGAGTCATCTTATGTTTTTTCGTGTCCTAGGTAGGAGTTCTAAATAATAGTGACAGTAGAAATTGGCCCGTTAATTGAGCGAGGGAGGCTTATTGTTTATTACAACAAGTGTAAGAGCCCATTTAGATTGTTACTTTTTAGAGTTTTTTTATAGAAAAATGTCCTGCATCGATTTGATACATTTGAAGTTAAATGGTAATTTGAAATGTGTTCATGAAAAATATAAAAAGGCCTAGATTTTGGGTTTTCTGGCAAACATGGTCCATAAGAGCTTAGGTTTGCGGTATGAATGAATCGTATAACGTTTTATAAAAATTCTCTTTACGTTGTTGCTTTTGTAACCATTTGGTTCTAGGAGATCTTATGTTTCAAAGCTCGCATAATACCATTAGTGGGTCCGGTGGCAACTGCTACATGGGAAAACAATCAAGAACTATTCTTGTATTTTTTCGTGGAGCATATTCTTAGAGGATGTGATAACCAACTTAGGTTGAGCACTTTTAATGGTTCTTGAAAAAGAGTTGCTCTTGCTGGCAGTTGGGGTTGCGTATTACCCTTGGGCCTAGGATCGTTGGAATCTCCACTGTTTTAGCCATTGCATGGGTAAATTATATTGCTATTTTTTAAAATTATATTGCCATTAATATAAGGATCACGATATTTTGGAAAGATTGCAACATAATAACAGTAATTGGGGATTGGTAACAGAAGGGGATAAATCATTGGATTTTTGTAAAGCAAATTACTTTGTGTTAAAGTATAAGCTGATCAATGTATTAATGATAGAGTATCCTTTAATTTTTGCTGGAGCAGCTTGACTGTTGATTATGTAATTTGTGGAGTTTTCTGCTTTCCTGAATGACTTTTTACTACATACAAAAAGTTACTGAATTGAAGCTTAAAGATATCTTCCCCTATTGAGACTTTTTGACTGAAAAACAATTTGGAAGGGAGTTGTATACAAGGTTCTTAACCCTAGAAGCGTACACGGATCCAGAAATTTTGATTAAGTGGACTGACAAGTAGATATTTTACATATTTTTAGTGTGTTTTATTGGTTAGCTTTGGTGTGTTTTATTTAGTTTTATAGCTAATAAACTAGGATTCTAGTGAAAATATACATTTTATGGTTAAAGTGTAAAAATTGCATTTTATGGATTTTTATGGTAAAAGCTTCATATTTTGTAGGTTTAATGATTCAATCATCAAATGGAGTGCATTGAGAAGATAATTGGATGATTGATGATGGTTTAAAGTGATAAAAATAAAATATGAAGTGTAAAAGAGAAAATGCAATTTAAGGACAAAAGAATGCAAGAAAAGTCAGCTTTGGCAACCTGTAGTATTTCGGCTATATCTTGAATTACATACATTGGATTGAGATGATTCTTGAACCATTTTGAAATTAAGAGACATATCTAAATTTGGTATGAATGTAGACACCAAATTTTTGTTAATTTTTAATATTTTCTTGAAATTTTTCTATTTAATGGATTATTTATTTTTTAACATTTTAATGCAAATTTTTTCTTATATTTGCAGGTTTGTTTTAGAAAAAAAATAAAAATAAATAAAAACCAGTTTTTTTGTTAAAAAAATAAAAATAAATAAAAGTGGACATCATGATGCCACCACAATCCACCTTTTTTGACCAAAGAAAGCCAAAAGAAAAGAAAGAAAGCAACGGAAGGGAAGCAGAGGAATTGGACAAAAGAATTTGGGTTTTGCAGAAGAGGCCCCTAACTCCTCCCACTCCTCTCTCTCTCGGTTGGAGCTCTCAACCGAAAAAGAAAAAACAACTCTCCCTCTGAATTCTCTCGACTGGCTCAATGGATCAAAAAAAAAAGGCGAAGCAAAGAAGAAAAATTGCTCCAGAGGTCCCTGGCTCCTCTCGGTCTCCACTCTCTCAACTCTCTCAATTCTCTCGGCTGGTTCAACGGGCAAAGGAGAAGAAAAATTGCTCCAGAGGTCCTCGAGAGCTCTCAACAGACAGAAAGAAAAGAAAAGCAAGAGGGAAGAAGAAAATTTTGCAGAGAGGCCCTCACTCTCTCAACTCTCTCGACTTCCGGGCGGCAGGAGTAGAAAGGGAAGAAAAAAAATATCTCTTGGCTCTCCCTCTCATTTTTTTTTAGCAAATAAAACACTCACTCTCAGGTTTTCTCTTGGACAGGGCAAGGCCAATAAAAACGGTTGAAAGCTCATAATTTCATCAAATTTTAGTCAAGAGACTAAAATCTTCATTGAGGTATCTCCCTTCATTTTATTTCCTTTTCAATTTTTTAATTAATTATATTGTAAGCATGTTTAGTTGCTAATTTGTATTTTTCTATTACTTTTTTTCATTATTATTATTATTATTGTCATTTTTAGGGGACTTGTTTTGATTTAATTTTGCCATATTTGTTGTTGCTTTTATTGATTTCAGTTTATAGTTATGTTGTGAAAATCATAAGGAGTGTTGTAGTATAAATTTTATGATTTTTGGTGAAGATTTGAGTGTTTTAAAAAATAATAAAAAACCGGACTGTTTTGGCAATTTCGCCAAATTTGATTCATTTTTTGTAAAAAAAAACTCCGGAAATGGAATCTACTCGAAAAATCGAGTGGAAGTGTGTGTTTTGGTAATTTTTGGCGACCGGAAAAATCGCCGGTGATTGGCAACTGGGAGCGGTTTGTCACCAGTAGGGCTGCAAACGAGCCGAGCCGAGTCGAGTTTTGAGCTAATCGAGCCGAGTCTCGACTAAATTTTACCAAGCTCGAGCTCGAGCTCGAGCTCGACGAGCCGGCAAATTTCGAGCTCGAGCTCGACTCGAATCAAGTCGAGCCGAGCTCGAAAAAAAATAAAAAATAAATATTTTATTTAAAAAATAAATAAATAAAATAATATTTTTTTCTTAATAAATAATAAAATATTAAGAACATATACGTAATTTTACTATGAAAATAAAAAATAAAAATATATATATAATATACGTAATTTTATTATTAAATAAAAATAAAAATAAAAAAAAAATATATATATACCCATCGCGAGCTAACGAGCTTAATATTCTGAGCTCGAGCTCGAGCTCGAGTTTGACTCGAGCCGGCTCGAGCTCGACTCGAGTTCGATTAACATCGAGCTCGACTCGAGCCGCTCGCGAGCGGCTCGATTAGTTTGCAGCCCTAGTCACCAGGCAACCATTGCTGCCAGAGGAAAATTTGCAGAAGGAAAACCAGCAAAGAAGAAGAATAGCTTCTCGAAGCTTTTGCATGAAAATTTTTCAAAATTGCATGTTGATCCCCGGATTTTGACTTAATTCTGTTATGGCCCAAAATTTGGGACAGTATAATCAATTTTATCCTTTCAAAATGATAAGTTTCTTTGGTATGTTTAAATGCGATTTTTAAGTAGCTTATTTATGAATTTTAGGATAAAATTTAAGATTTAATAATTTTGATAGATTTGTTATTTTCATTGGGTTTGATAAAAATAATTGGAGTTTTTGGGCTGAGGTTTGTTTGTTTGGGTTTTGGTATAAAATCTGGTTCATTTTGTTGGGTTTTAGGAAGTGGGTCTTGGCTTACTTTTATGGATTTTAGCATGGGCTTGGGAATTGAAGCCCACTCCTTTTCATTGGATTTGTTGGGTAAAAGAGTTAGGCATAATCCGCTCCTCTCCTTTGGGTTTCGGTTGGACTAGGAAGCTTTCGACCCAAACAAATAAATTAAATGGCCCAAGTGGCCTGTTGAGCTAGGAAGACCAGAAATGAATTTGCACTTTGGTCCCTGAACTTTATCTTTCATTTAATTTTGGCCCTAAAATTTGAAAATTATATTATTGCCCCAAAAGTTTTTCAATTTTTGCAATTCAGTCCCTAGTGAATTTTGACTCTTTTTATTATGATTGTTTCTTTTCTTTAATAGCTAATTACGTTACTTTTGAATATATTTGACTTGTAATTTTTAGATGTTCTTAAGTTTCTTTATATTTGACATGTTAGTGTGAATTTAGTATTTTATCATTATTATTATTTTTCAATTAAATTGGTGCCATGATTCTTTTATTCATTTTGAGTATAAAGAGGACAATTTGACTTCTATTTATTCATCATTTCAAGGGAGGTATCTTCTTGTTTTATTTTAAACCCTCTTATGTGTTCTTATGTGTTTTTATGTGTGAATTTGCATGTTTTGAGTGATTTTCTTTTAGTTATTTGTTTTATTTGTTTTAAGCTTCATATATTTAATTTAACTTTGATGATTATTTGAGAGGCAATTAAATGCCAAATTGTAATAGTTAGATTATTATTTTATTTCATTCCTTCCCCCTTTAGATTGTAGTTAGGGTCACAAATGTAAGAGTTAAGTCTTTATTCGCTTTTCTTTATTTATGTGTTTGCATGCTTGTGTGTTTATGTGTTAACTCGTTTTTTAGGATCTTTGCATCTAGATATTATGTTTACGTGTTACATGTTACGTGTTCTTATGTGTTTATTTGTTTAATTTATGCCTTATTTATTCTACTATGTATTATTAATCCATGACGTCACCACACTAGTCCAACGCTAGTTGTGACTTTTCCCTTCATTTACTTGCTAGTCCAACGTTAGTAAGAACTTTTAGAAATGGGTTAGTCTAACGCTAGACCCTTAGATTGTTCATGCATTAGATTCATTTTTGTGTGATATTCATTACATTTTCATGTATATTTTATTTTTTGGAATCTTTTCCATTTGCATGATATTCCCTATTATCTATTATCCCCCTATCCTCTATATGTGTTAATAGGGAATAAAAGATAGAGTCTATATGTGTTAATAGGGAATAAAAGATAATAGGGGGATAATAGATAGAGGATAGGGGGATAATAGATAATAGGGAATCATGCAAATGGAAAAGATCCTAAAAAATAAAATATGCATGAAAATGAATATCACACTAAAATGAATCTAATGCATGAACAATCTAAGGGTCTAGCGTTGGACTAACCAATTTCTAAAAATTTTTACTAGCGTTAGACTAGCAAGTAAATGGAGAGAAAAGCCACAACTAGCGTTGGACTAGTGTGGTGACGTCACACATAAATAATACATAGTAGAATAAAGAAGGCATAAATTAAACAAATAAACACATAAGAGCACGTAACACGTAACACGTAAGCTTAATATCTAGATGCAAAGATCCTAAGAAAACGAGTAAACACATAAACACACAAGCATGCAAACACATAAATAAATAAAAGCGAATAAAGACTTAACTATTACATTTGTGGCCCTAACCACAATCTAAAAGGGGAAGAAATGAAATAAAATAATAACCTAACTATTACAATTTGGCATTTAATTGCCTCTCAAATAATCATCAAAGTTAAATTAAATGTATGAAGCTTAAAACAAATAAAACAAATAATAAAAGATAATCACTCAAAACATGCAAATTCACACATAAAAACACATAAGAACACATAAGAGGATTTAAAATAAAACAAGAAGATACCTCCCTTGAAGTGGTGAATAAATAGAAGTCAAATTGCCCTCTTTATACTCAAAATGAACAAAAGAATCATTGTAACAGCCCCACCTTCCCCTAAGGCGAACCAAAGGGGTTAGCGGACTGCCTGCCCAGCTCTCGCCAGGACTACGGATCCGTTTACGTCAATCTAATACGTTCCGGAACTTACCAATGCGCGCAACCAAGTCAAAATGGCAACATAACCCAAAATAAGAAAATGAAATCCGGAGTCGGCCATGATAGTAACCGACCCGTCAGAACCCAACCGAAAGAGCACGCAAACATTCACATCTGAACTTTAGCGATTACAATCCAAAATGACATACAAAAGTTTTCAAAAGTTAATACATATACACGGTTTGCCAAATCAAAAGAGAAAACGCCCCAAAAGTATACTTAGGGTTTTAATACATGAGTTATAAATGCATTCCTATCCTTTCTTTTCTCTCTCACATCAATCAAATCTCACTCTCTACTTATCTCTTAACACCCGATAAATTTTCCACAATATCCGAAACATAACCGTATTGGCCGAATTTTCCCGAACTTTTCGCACTCGTGGGTCCCACGTCCAATATATATTCTTAATTTTCTAAAAACTATCCAATACGAGAAAACTCATCTTAAAACTATAATTACTCATAAAATTCACCAGGAAAATATTCCTAAGCCAGAAAATGCAGAAAACATGCAATTAAGGGGAAATAAACCCTAGGAAAAATATTAGGGTTTTACGGGTTCTCACAATCATGACACCAATTTAATTGAAAAATAATAATAATGATAAAATACTAAATTCACACTAACATGTCAAATATAAAGAAACTTAAGAACATCTAAAAATTACAAGTCAAATATATTCAAAAGTAACGTAATTAGCTATTAAAGAAAAGAAACAATCATAATAAAAAGAGTCAAAATTCACTAGGGACTGAATTGCAAAAAATTGAAAAACTTTTGGGGCAAAAATATAATTTTCAAATTTTAGGGGCCAAAATTAAATAAAAGATAAAGTTCAGGGATCAAAGTGCAAATTCATTTTCTGGTCTTCCTAACTCAATAGGCCACTTGGGCCATTTTATTTATTTGTTTGGGCCGAAAGCTTCCTAGCCCAACTGAAACCCAAATGAGAGGAGCGGGCTATGCCTAACTCTTTTACCCAACAAACCCAATGAAAAAGAGTGGGTTTCAATTCCTAAACCCATGCTAAAATCCATAAAAGTAAGCCAAGACCCACTTCCTAAAACCCAACAAAATGAACCAGATTTTATACCAAAACCCAAACAAACAAACCTTAGCCAAAAAATTCCAATTATTTTTACCAAACCCAATCAAAATAATAAATCTTTCAAAATTATTAAATCTTAAATTTTATCATAAAATTCATAAATAAGCTACTCAAAAATCGCATTTAAAATACCAAAGAAAATTATAATTTTGAAGGGACAAAATTGATTATACTGTCCCAAATTTCGGGCCATAACAGAATTAAGTCAAAATCCAAGGATCAACATGCAATTTCGAAAACTTTTCATGCAAAAGCTTCGAGAAGCTATTCTTCTTCTTTGCTGGTTTTCCTTCTGCAAATTTCCTCTGGCAGCAATGGCTGCCTAGTGACGAACCGTTCCCGGTTGCCAATCACCGGCGATTTTTCCAGTCTCCAAAAATTACCAAAATACACACTTCCACTCGATTTTTCGAGTAGATTCCATTTCAGGAGTTATTTTTTACAAAAAATAAATCAAAATTGGTGAAATTGCCAAAACAGTCTGATTTTTTATTATTTTTTAAAACACTCAAATCTTCACCAAAAATCATAAAAATTATACTACAAAACTCCTTGTGATTTTCACAACATAACTATAACCTGAAATCAATAAAATCAACAACAAATACCGCAAAATTAAATCAAAACAAGCCCCCTAAAAATGACAATAATAATAATAATAATGAAAAAAAGTAATAGAAAAACACAAATTAGCAACTAAACATGCTTACAATATAATTAATTGAAAAAATTGAAAAGGAAATAAAATGAAGAGAGATACTTCAATGAAGATTGTAGTCTCTTGACTAAAATTTGATGAAATTACGAACCTTCATCCGTTTTTATTGGCCTTGTCCTGTCCAAAAGAAAACCTGAGAGTGAGTGTTTTATTTGCTAAGAAATAATAAGAGGGAGAATCTGAGAGAAAGAGCCGAGAGATATATTTTTTCTTCCCTTTCTGCTCCTGCCGCCCGGAAGTCGAGAGAGTTGAGAGAGTGAGGGTCTCTCTGCAAAATTTTCTTCTTCTCTCATTCTTTTCTTTTCTTTCTGTCTGTTGAGGGCTCTCGAGGACCTCTGGAGCAATTTTTCTTCTCCTCTGCCCGTTGAACCAGCCGAGAGAATTGAGAGAGTTGAGAGAGTGGAGATCGAGAGGAGCCAGAGATCTCTGGAGCAATTTTTCTTCTTTGCTTCGCCTTTTTTCTTTGATCCGTTGAGCCAGTCGAGAGAATTCAGAGGGAGAGTTATTTTTTCTTTTTCGGTTGAGAGCTCCAACCGAGAGAGAGAGAGGAGTGGGAGGAGTTAGGGGCCTCTTCTGCAAAACCCAAATTCTTTTATCCAATTCCTCTGCTTCCCTTCCGTTGGTCAAAAAGGGTGGATTGTGGTGGCATCATGATGTCTCCATTTTTTTTTTAACAAAAAAATTGGTTTTTATTTTTTATTTTTTTTTCTAAAAAAAACCTGCAAATATAAGAAAAAATTTGCATTAAAATGTTAAAAAATAAATAATCCATTAAATTGAAAAAATTCAAAAAAATATTAAAAATTGACAAAAATTTGGTGTATACAGCTTGTCCCTCTTTGTCTTGAGTTTCGAAGAAATTCAAGACGAAAATGTAGATACCAAATTACTTACCTGTTTCTTCTAACTGCGCCTGGGCTAAAACAACAAGCCAACATTTGGCTAAAATTATTAGATAAAATGATGCAATAATGTTACAGAAAACGTGACCGAACTCATGTAGAGTTGCCTACGTATCCCGCCATGGGAATCAGGTAAAACGTGGTTAAAATACCAGTGAACCACAATGAAACAAGTGCATTGACCATCTACGATCTTTGCAAAGTCGAAGAAGTCTGAGCTCTCAGAACTTCTAAACATGAAATATAAAATGAATGATAAAGCATAACTGTTAATCAAAACAATCAAGAAAAGCAACTATCATAACTAGAAAGAGATGCGCGAAGGGACGCGGTTACGCTCCAACAGAAAATTAAATGTGACTGTCAAGAAGGGAGGTCGAAAGGTGCGCGGCGGACGCTGAGAACTCACCAACAGAAAATTAAATTTGATCTTTTAGAAAAAGATGCACGGAGGGACGCGGTTACGCTCCAACAGGAAATTAAATTTGTCAAGAAGGGGGTAGAAGGGTGCGCGGTGGACGCTGAAACTCACCAATAAAAAATTAAATTGTCAAGAAATGGGGTAGAAGGGTGCGCGGTGGACGCTGAAACTCACCAACAGGAAATTAAATTGTCAAGAAGGGAGGTAGAAGGGTGTGCGGTAGATGCTGAGACTCACCAACAGGAATTTAAATTTGATCATCAAGATATAACAGATTGGTGGGATATGATCCGAACCCAATTGATAGATTGGTAGGATACGACCCGAACCCAATTGAATGATACATTGGTGGGATAAGACTCGAGCCCAATTGAAATGAAATATTTTTTAATGAAATTTGATTGTCAAGCAAGGGGATAGAGGGGTGCGCGGTGGATGCTGAGACTCACCAATAGGAAATTAAATTTGTTAAGAAGGGGGATAGAAGGGTGTACGGTGGACACTGAGAGTGCGTGGTGAACACTGAGACTCACCAACAGGAAATTAAATTGTCAAAAAGGGAGATAGAAGGATATGCCGTGGACGCTGAGACTCACCAATAGGAAATTAAATTTGATCTTTTGATCTGTCAAGAAGAGAGATAGAAGGGTGCGCGGTGGATGTTGAGACTCATCAACAGGAAGTTAAATTGTCAAGAAGGGATATAGAAGAGTGCGCGGTGGACGCTGAGATTCACCAACAGAAAATTAAATTGTCAAGAAGGGAAATAGAATGGTGCGCTGTGGACGCTGAGACTCACCAACAGAAAATTAAATTTAATCTTCTGATCTGTCAAGAAGGGAAATAGAAGGGTACGCGG
Source organism: Coffea arabica (assembly GCF_036785885.1). Lineage (NCBI taxonomy): Eukaryota > Viridiplantae > Streptophyta > Magnoliopsida > Gentianales > Rubiaceae > Coffea > Coffea arabica. Next base: position 15,223,874 of record NC_092318.1, on the reverse strand, counting down.
TGGACGTTGAGACTCGCCAATAGGAATTTAAATTTGTCAAGAAGGGAGATAGAAGGGTGCGAGGGACGCTGAGACTCCCCAATAGAAAATTAAATTTGATCATCAAGAAATAACAGATTGGTGAGATATGATCTGAACCCAATTGATAGATTGATAGGATACGACCCGAACTCAATTGAATGATACATTGGTGGAATAAGACCCGAACCCAATTGAAATGAAATATTTTCGAATGAAATTTGATAGTTAAGTAGGGGGATAGAAGGGTGCGCGGTGAATTTTGAAACTCACCAACAGGAAATTAAATTTGTCAAGAAGGGGGATAGAAGGGTGCGCGGTGGACGCTGAGACTCACCAACAGGAAATTAAATTTGATCTTTTGATCTGTCAAGAAGGGAGATAGAAGGGTGCACGGTGGACGCTGAGACTCACCAACAGAAAATTAAATTTGGTAGAAGGAAGATAGTAGGATGCGCGGTGGGCGTTGAGACTCACTAACAGAAAATTAAATTTGGTAGAAGGGGGATAGAAGGGTGCGCAGTGGACGTTGAGACTCACCAACAAAAAATTAAATTTGATCTTTTGATCTGTCAAGAATGGAGATAAAAGGGTGCGCGATAGACGCTAACACTCACCAACAGAAAATTAAATTTAATTTGTGAAGAAATAACAGATTGGTGGGATAAGACTCGAGCCCAACGAAATAAAAACGGTCAGTGAGATACAATCCAAGCCTGTCGTGATGATAAAAGATACATTAGTGGGTTGGATCCTATGCTAATGGATATGAAGAAATAAAATACACGTTAGTGAGTTGTACTCGATGCTAACGGTAATAAAGATCACGTTAGTGGGTTGGACCCGATGCTAACGGATATGAAAAAATAAAACACACGTTAATGAGTTATACTCGATGCTAACGATGATAGAAAAACACAACACATGTTAGTGAGATAAACTCGATGCTAACGGTGATAGAAAAACAAACACACGTTAGTGAGATAGACTCGATACTAACGGTGATAGAAATCACATTAGCAGGTTGAACTTGCAATTCTTTTTTTTTTTTCAGACTTTAGAAGAAGAAGAAATGAAAGAAACAGTCATTTTTCAAAATTTAAAATTTGAAAAAAAAACCAGTCTCCCTTCAAAGGATTTGAGAGGCACATATATATGTCATTATCCTCTCGACTCTTAAAACCTTTTTTTTTCTTCTTTTTTTTTTTCAAAAGATGATTTGGAATGCATTACCAAAATTGGAGGTCACTCCTTTTGATGTTGGCCCTAGTGTAAATCATGTTTAACAAAGGCCACATTTTTCATGTTCTCGAGAAAACAGAAATAGTTATCACATAATGCCACCACCATGCGATCCCTTGTGGTCCCTTTGGCCTTAAGAACCATGCTAGCATTATCTTTCGATGTCAAAACTGCTTCCCAAGAGTTGTGCTGCAATTTGTGCTGAATCTTCTCACCTATGCTTCACTTTGTATCACAAATCAACTCTTTCTAATGACCAGATTAAAGTGAATGACCATTTCAAGTTTCGACATTCTGCTTTTCGTTCATGATTCTCTAGTGCTCCAAAAGCTCATCTTGATGACCTTAACTTTTCAGATTTTCACTAAGGTCATCCCCCATTTTCTTTTCCTTTTTCTCTTTTGTATTTTTTTTTTTTTTTATTTTGTATTTTGTATTTTTTTTCCTTTTTTTTTGGGTTTTTCTCTTTCTTTTTGTTTTTTTTTCAAGGTGCCCTTTCGGGTTTTTACCTAATGAACAAATTTTGCCGATAGCCCTTATCAAATCAGAAATGTGTTTAAGAAATGATAGCATCACCACGACAATTCTTCCTATGCAAAATTGACGAAGGTGTATTGACATCATTTGTCATTTAATCAAGTGATTTTTATTAGAAATACCACCAAGGCGGAGTCGGGATTTTATGATTTTGATGATGAGGTCAGGTAGAGTGTAGAAGAAATGTTAAGGCTTGAAAGCAAATCTTCAAAGAGGTTTCAAAACCCTAAGACCGCGTTCTATCAATATTTGCCTCAAAGGGTATTAAAACTGAAAAAATTGCTCCAGTTGGGCTTTTGACTCTTTTTTTTCTTTTTTTTTTTAACAAATAAGAGATAAAATTTGCCATAGTATGGGGTTTGCAATCTTTAGGGGGATATCAAATGAATGATTAAATTATTCTGGAGGTTCAAAGGGAGAAACTAGGGGTAGGATGTTTAAAGAGAAAAGAAGAAGACCCGACCTTTAATCCACCTTAGATGGTATTTCAAACTGAAAAGTCACATAATCAGATAAAGAATTTCTTACACATATCTGAATTGATTGGTTGAGAAAAAACCTGTCCATCCATTTCTGTGAGAATGAGTGCTCCTTCGGGTGACATTTTCTTGACAATGAAAGGCTCTTGCCAATTTGGAGCAAATTTTCCTTTGACTTTATCTTGAATGGGAAGAATTCGTTTCAAAACTGTATCTCCTTCCTCAAACAGACGAGATTTCTCTTTCTTGTCATAAACAATGAACCATCCTTTACTGACAGCATTGTCCATGGTAGGTAACATTCAACCTTTTTTTTTTATCTATCGGAGATAGCAACTCGTTGTGTTCCTTGATCCATTTAATTTCTACTACCTGAGCCTTCGTCCAAATACGCAAGGACGGGATTTCAATTTTGGCGGGTATTATCACTTCCATTCGAAGCATAAGGTGTTGCCCCAACTTAGAAATGTAATCTCCAGGTGAAATGCTCCCAAAGTTCAATAGTAAAAATTTGCAAAATTAAAGAAAAAATTCTCTTTTTTTCTCTTTTTTCTTTTCACTCCCCCTTTTTCTTTTTTCTTTTTTCTTTTTTTCCCTTTTTTTTCTTTTCTCTTTTTTTCTTTTTTTTCTTTTTTTCATTCCCCCTTTTTTCTTTTCATTTTTTTTCATTCCCCTTTTTTTCCTTTTTCTTTTTTTTCTTTTTTTATTCCCCCCTTTTTTCTTTTTTCATTTTCTTTCTTTTTTCCTTTTTTCTTTTTTTTTAAGTTGGCTGCCAAGTATGTACTCCTTTTGAACAAATAGCTGATCCTCCACTTTGCAAAGTAGTATTATTGCTCTATTTTTATTCGTGATTAATCTCCAAATTTGCAAGATTTTGACTTGCGTCTTTTCCTCGATCTTAACCATAAATACCTGCACAAGGGGGATTTTTCAAAGCACTTGAATTTTTCAAAATTCTTTTTTGAGCAATGATATAACAATTAAGACTCATGCAAAGTATTGACTTATCAAGATTTAAAAAATATATACTTGATCTTGGACATATCCTACAAATGTGTTATAAAATTTTTGCCTCAATTTGAACTTATTTGATGAGATCTCACAAATATATTACAAAAAATTTGCCCCAATTTGGGCTTATTTGAGTTGCAAAATAATCACATGCAATGTGAATAGAAACTCCATTTTTCAAATGAAGAATTTAAATGTCATACCCAAACTCATATAGAAGATTCCATGATAAATCTCTCAAAATAAGACCAAATTGTAAAAGATCTCTTCCTCATTTTGGGATCGGTGTTGAGGGAAAATGGGCCCCCTTCTTGTTAGCTCATCTTTTAGGATCAATCAAATGGATATTATTCATGATTTTGAGGCGACTCAAGGAGATGGTATATTAGGATCTGTCTTTTTTTTTTTGTACCCAAATTGTATCTAACACATTCAATATCACATCTTAGTGAAAGCAAATAGTTTATCACTCTTATTTCTTGAGAAAACTTAGTCAACATATAAACTCTATAGGCTTGTACTGTATGAGTCGAAACGATAGCTAAATATATGAAAATAGGTTATGACCTTATGATCATGAGTGATTGATAGGTTCCTCAGAGGCAAAATCTTCACTTTAAATTGCCATGAAAGATAAGTCAGCAATAGACTTTATGAGCTTGTAATGTGGTTTGACAATGATAGTTAAAGAAATAAAATTTTCATGGACAATGCACTTAAGATCTCCTTCCTTCCCAAAAATTGCTCAAGTTTTGGACTCAAAACCCGGAGCCCCATTTTGACTCGCTCTTTATCAATCACTAGAGGGAATTCAGCATTTGATGTCTTTGCATTTTTTTTTTCATTTTTTCATTTTTTTTCACATTTTTCTTTGTTTCTCTTTCTCTATTTTTTTTTTTTACCAATACTGAGATCCCACATGTCAATGATAGAATTGAAAAACACCCTAATGTTAGAGTATAAATGGCCCCTCTTTCTTTCCGATATTGAAGACCAAATATCAATGGTAGAGTCAAATTCCCCCAACTTGTAGCATTTTCTCCTTTCTTTTTTTTTCTTTTCAAATCTCCTTTCCTAGTGTGGGGGTGCGATCATAAGTGCTTTTGAAATGAACCACCAATTTAGGCTCAAATGAGGATGCAAGAGATAAACAGTGTTTAGATAATAGAAACGATGACCAAAGCATCATTCTTATTTCTCATGATAACCAAAGTAAAGAATAACCTGTTGGGAAAATCCATTTCCTTTTGACATTCGAAAATTTTTCCATGGAGGGTCATGATCATTGAGGCTTTTATTTGAAACGAAATTCTATTTTTTAAAGTCTCAAATGGGAAAATAAATGATAAAATCTGTATAAATAGAGAAACGAAAGCCTAAAGTATCATTCCAAGTTTTCAAAACAAATAAGAAATAATGTACATTTTTGCTTTCTCTCAGATGTGGATTGAATCTGGTTAGACACACTGAACATTTTCATTGTAAAAATTGTTTCACTTTGAAGCGAGTCAATCAATGCGACTGACTTTGGAGGTTCAATAGAAGTGGACAAGTAATGAAAAAAAAAAGTGTCGGGGTTGATATTTTATGACAAACTATCAAATTTGAGTGACCTTCTTTATTTTCGACTACTCTCATTGAGTAGTTTAGACTACAAATCTAGTATATACAAAGAATTTTGGGAATTGGACATACACTCATGAATTTTCAAACAAGAGGTCGAAAAATTTCAATTTAGCCTTATTTCTTAAAATCTATCATGAAATCTCCCAATGAGCAAATAAAGAATGAATATATACAAAACAATAATTCTAAATAAAAACTTTATTATTCAAATGTTTGAAAATTTTTTTCCCAAATATAATACATGTGAGAAAATAAAAATCACTAAAGAATACACTTTCAAATATACACACACTTTCTCTTTCTATCTTTTGAGATAAAATGTATTAGAAATAATGAATCAAGAGATTTTTGAGATACTTTAGATTGCTATTTTCAGATGGATTTTTTTATTTTTTATTTATTTTTTTCATTGTAGGATCTGTCCAAGAATTAAATAACACTTGTAATTTTCAAAATTTATCAGACCAAAAATATTATCAGATATAGGAAAAATATTTTTACCTTGTTGAAACAACTTTTATAAATGCAGGGGAAGGGGAAAAATAAAAGAAAAATACCCAGAGTTAGTAAGCAAAACTATAAAATCGGTATGCATGTCCTATGGGGGAAGCCCTTTTATGCCAAGGGCTAGCCTAGTATGAAAAATGCAATCCTCTGGGGTAGACACCATACAATACCTGTTAGATCCGATCGACTTATTGAGATTCAATTGAAGAGCATTTGAAAAAAATTGGACTAATTGGATTTTTTTTCGAAAATGATAGAGAACTAACAAAATGAGGACAAAGTCCGAATGGATTGATTGTTTTGATTAACACATAAAGTGATATTAAAAATCAATTTAATGTGAAAAACTTATTTTTGAAAGGATTGAAATGTCTCGACTAGTTTTTTCAGTCAACCGTAAATCGAAACTTTAAAAGAGAATAAACGGGTTAAATGGAACGAGTAGAATTGATGGTTAGTTAAAAAATTGACTGGATTATCTTAAAAGTGAATAAAACTGGTCAAATGGATTGGATAAAATTGAGGATTTATAAAAAAAAATAACTGAATTGTCCTAAAAAAGAATAACGAATTGGATGAAATTGATGATTTACTCAAAATTGACTGGATTGATCTAAAGTGAATAAATTAGTCAAAATGGATTGGATGGAATTAACGGTTTATTCAAAAATCGTCTGGATTGCTTCCCCATTTGTAGTTTCAAAACTCACAAATTTTGTTGCAATGCATTAGTCTATGAGCCTTTTAAAATCAAAATTTGGCCACGATATATTTATCATCTCAACAATAAGAAATTATTTGTGAATTTCTTCAATTTAACGTCCTTTATGCAAGGGATTTTTACCAACTCTGATAAAATGACCAAAAGATGATTATTAGATGCTCATATTCTAATGCGCAAAAATTGTTCTATCATTCTCAATATCGTCACGTGGAAGGAATCAAATCCTATCTTACCTTGTGCACTACCCCTTTGAATAGTACAAAAAAATATAAACATGCAAATCTCATTGGATTACATATCCGAGACACGAGGTGACTTATTCCTAACGTGGGATTCCCTATGCGGCATTCCCTCTAAAATTGATGTATGATGCCAGTTTATTAAAACGAGTAAATATGCAATGAAATAATTGAAATATGACCTAAAAGTGCTCCATTTAAATGTCAGAATAAGCCTAAAATGATGTGCAATACATATGCATATGCAATTAACTAAAATTTAAACGTGTTTGATATAAAAGGCAGTCTTGTCCTAAACGAGTATCATGCCAAGACTCTTATTTCTAAGGTTTATGAGTGCAATATAATAAGAAACAGAGAATGGTTAGTTCAGTTGATATATGACACATAACACATTGGAGCAAACAAAAATAGAAGGCAATTAAAGCAAGAAGGATGTAATCCTTCCCCTCGTGCCTAGTATTCCTATTCGGATAAGGTTGACTCTAACTGAGGCAATTTTTTATCGTGGATGCATGAGGTTAGGCTCACTAATGCATCTAGACTTGATAAAGTTCAGGTTCCCCAGCCTTCAGACAAAAGGGCGAAAGGTCAATAATTCCAAAGCTCTTAGTCGGTGGCTCGAGTGATCCCTCAGACATTGCTACGTGCACGTCGTGCCACGGCCACATGTCCAAGTGGATCGATTCTAATCCTAACAGGGAGGAGTAGTGTGACAACCACTAAAAAGAAAATAAGATGTAGGGTTGTAAATAAATAGCGTATGCATGTATGAAGTGCTCCTTTGAGGGGAGGGATTAACATTAAATGCACGTGAAGGTTCTAAGGTAATATTCCCAACCCCAAATACAAAGCGCGATACAAATAAGTAAATAAATAAACCATTCATCACATACACGAGAAACGATGAACGAATACGACTGTGAAATGCAAAACATCTTAGAAAAATGTAACTTAAAACATCCAAATTTGATAAATAAAAAGGGTTAAAAAGAGAAAAGACAACTAAACCAAGTGCTTGAACTCTCTAGCATTCCCAGTGGATTCGCCAAGCTGTCGCGTCCCATTTTTCGCAATGGAAAAAATAGTATTTGAGTTTTACAGAAGATGTGATTTTATTTTAAAATAAGTAAAAGAGAACCTAAAATGGGACTTTAAAAAATGCGACAATTTGGGTTCAAAATTTAGTCCAAAAAGGGTTTTTAAAAAAAATTAGGAGTCGTCCTTTTATATTCAAGAATTATAGAATAAAAAAACACTTTGTACCTAAAGCACTTCAAATAAATTATATAGTTAAGAATTTTATCCTTTTCGAGTTTTCAAGCCAATGGTTTGGACAAAAAATTTAAAAAAATCCAATAAACATGTACACAATCTTAAATCTTTAAATTCATCCACAAACTCTTTAAATTAAGAGAATATTTTTTGGTCTTTGAGAAAAGCTCAAATGAGTTTGTAAACAATAATGTTGTTTCTTTTTTTTTCTAGGGCATCAATCTAGAAAACTATTTTAGAAAATTCTAAAATTTTGAAAAACTCCTCAAATTGATTGAAAACACTTTACAATGAAGGCACAATCTTTTCAGGCTTGAAAACTCTTTGAATTTGTTCTTAAACCAATTCTTTTAAGCCTAAAAATCACAACTCAAGGCTTGACTCGAGGAAATTCTTTTAAACTCGAGACTCGACTCGATAAGGCTCGACCTTTAGTCATGCCTTATCAAGTCGAGCCTAATCAAGCTTTTTGAGCTTTAGTCTCTTAATGTAAGTGATCTAGGGACTTTAGAGGAATTATACAAAGTGGGATGAAGTTTGTGGAGTTTAGTGGAATTATACAGAGTGTGTTTTGTTTTAATGGCATTTTTAACAAATTACACACAACAATTCTAGTGGTGCTTGTTTAACTCTCCATATCAAGTCATTAAATCCAGACTACCACGGAATACTCAAATTGTTCTTCCTTCTTTGTTTTTAACATCCAGGATTGACAGGCTACGCCTTATATCTATGATTTACAATTTTTATTTTGGGGTTTTAGAAATCTGCTCTTAGAAGTTAGAATTTATTCTTTAGCACAAATAGAGCAATAATTAGATTCTAGAGCCATGTGAAGATGATGGAGTGTGTTTTCAATTTTTTTTTTTTTTTGAAAAAAGGGTTGTGAGTAATTTCCTTCTGATTGAACCACTTTTGACAAAGGTTACCAATTCAGTCGAAGTCTAATTTAGTAGAACCGTGTCCTACTTTAGCCAATTGCGTGGCATTTTTACGAAAAATTCCACACAGCATACCATTCAAATGCGAAAGACAAAAAAGAGGCAAAAAAATTCCACACAGCTTTCGTATTCATTGTTACACTTACGCATGCCTAATAAAAGAGGCCAAAAAAAGACAAAAAAGGAAAACAAATTAAAGCAGAAGTGTTTCATCAGATCCAGATGGCGATGGAGGCTGACAGGAAAACAAATTTAATATGCTTCTGGGTTTACTCCCAGACCCAGTAATCAATCATACTACTACTTCCCATTCCCCGTCCCCAGTCCCCAGTCCCCACACCCATAGTGCCATAGAGAGAGAGAGAGGGAAGCGAAGATGAATGAAGGGGGAAATGGAAATAGAACTGGAAATGCACATTAGAGCAGAGGCAGACATACCAGTAACCAGAAAAACGATGGCGTGGAGGCTGACAGATGCGGCGAGCAATGGCGTCGGCGACGAGTGAGAGATTGAGAGTAACGGAGGTAGGGTTTAGAAGTCACTCGTTCAAACAGAGAAGAAGGGAGGAAGAGAAACTAAATTCTGAAGGTTTTCTTTGCTTTTTCCCAACATTTTTTCTTTTTAGGTCTTTTACAATTATCTTATTACTTTTCTACCCTTATGAAATTTTATTATAAAGAAGAGTATCTTGTAAATTCAGTATAAATTATACCCATAACGGTAATTTTATAATTATAATACATATATATTATTTAAATTATATATATTAATTAAATATATCCGACTCGACGAGCTACTCGTCGAGCCTCAAGCCTCAAATTGCTGACTAGAACTCGACTCGACAATATACTCAAGTAGCTCGAGACTCGGCTCGAACTCGATTTGACCGAGTTCAAGCCAAGTCGTTGACCGAGTTACTCGCAAGCTACTCGATATTGGCTCGACTCGCGTACATCCCTAGTATAGTGTCATAATAAAAAAGAGTGAATGGCATAGTAATGGATAAGAAGGAGTTTCATTAAAAAGGATGCAAATTTCATCTGTTTGGATATTATTTTTTGGATGGAGATACTTATTAAATCATTTGTTGAAATGAGGTATAAAAATTGGATTAGTTATTTTGTAATATATATTTGGATTTACTAATATGCGTATTTGGTTATGCATATATGTATATTGTGTTGATCAGAATAATTGGATATTTGATTTATATTTAATTTCTAAATTTTGTTTGAAAGAACTATAAGGGAAGGACTAAATTTACACCCTTATATACTAAATCCACATTCTATCGGCTTATTATATAAAGACTTTTTAAAGTATTTATGTGAGGATCCGAAAATTTTCTTATTTTCGTCATATATTACTGGTTTATTTAAATAGTTATTCACTCATTTTCTCCGAATTTTTTAATTTGACTACTTAAAATCCATTTATATGGAAAAACGTCTCTCTTATGTTTTAAAGCGTTTTGTTAGAAAATTTACTTTTCGAAAACTCGTTTAGTTCGGAACAATGAGTACACGTTTTTCGAGACTATATTTGAATCGAGAGTGTATTAATTTTGGAGAAGTAAGAATGATCAATAGTAGATTAAGAAAAGTTAATTTGATATTTGAGGAGTTAAAACTCGACTCATGTGAGGACTCGCAAAATTTATTATTTTAAATTCCATTTCGAGCTTATTTAAATATTTAATTGCCCATTCACTCCGAATATTATTTTCTAACCTATTTAGACCTAAATACATGGAATTATAGTTTCATTATATTTTTAAAGTGACTTGTTTCAAAAATTAATTTTGGAAGCTCGTTTAGTGAAAATAGTGAAAACGTGTTTGGAAATTTTAACCGATTGAGAGTACAACAAGTTTGAAAAATTGGAGACTTACACAATGGTTCTAAAATAGGTAATTTTATGTTTAAGTACTCAAGTGATAGTTATTAGTACTATCGTTATAAGAAATTCTTGGAGGTTTCGCTTTATCGCGCTTAATTTGAAAATACGGGTTTCACACGCGCGATTTAATTGAGCGACTTTAGACCTTTATTTTGGGACAATTAAGAGTGAATAATATTAATATGAATACAAGTGCATTAGAGGTTTAGTGCACAAGTAAAACAAACCCGAAAGGAATCGAGCACAAAACTCACGATTACGCGCGCTAGTGAGAGTTGACTTTTGTGCACAAGGCCACTAACTACCAAGCTTCTCTAGGAAGCCTCTTTTGATCAGCCTTTTCTCCTTTTTCTTCACTCCATGGTCGGCTGCAACTCTTAGCAAGGAGAAGAACAAAGTTTCATTTCATTTCACTTCCAATCTTTCATCCATTTCACCTCAAATTTTGCACACTAGCTCACAACACTCACAACAACTTGGAGCATCACCTAAGCTAGGAAAAGAGCTTGCTTTTCACGGTTTTCTTGGCCAAGGAAAGGACCGAAAATTTCTGTTTTGTACACCAAGTGGAGTAGGTAACGATCAAACCTTAAAAACTTGGTTTATGGAAGTTCTAGTGCTCATATATACTCATGCATGTTAGTGGGTAGCATTATTTTGAGAAAAATTTGGTTGCGTGGGCTCTATGAACTCCCGCCTTGGATATATGGACTGATTTGTGATGTTTTGATGGTAATAATATTTATTTAGTGCTTAAACTAGTGGATTAATATTGGGTTGTTGATAGAAACTCAAGGATGGTGCAATGACCAAAAGTGACCATTTTGCCCCTGCTTTGTTCGAGCACTTTGGTGCGAAATTTTGAGGTTCTAATGGCTTGCTTATGTTGTTTACATGTTATATTGAGTGTGTAAAAAGTTTCATTGAAAAATAACTTGATTTGGTCACCCAAATGTTGAGTTTACAAAAGCTTAGAAATCTGGAAACTATTCCCGTATTCACCCAGGCAGTGTTTTTGTTTCGGCTATAACTCATCGCTCCGATGTCGGAATCAAGTGCCGTTTGCTGCACTGGAAACTAGACATTCCCAGCTTTCCGTTGGTATAAAATTCCTGTCCTGGTTCCACTTGAGCAAGCCAAACCATTCATTTGAAAATTGCTGTCCTGTTTCGTTGTTTCCTGGAAGGCAGCACATGAGCTGTAACTTGATGCTCATGAACGAGCTAGTTATGGGCCGATTTTGAAAATGGTTTCTTCTAAGAAATTGTATATTAATGAAATTTTTTTCCAATGCCACTAACCACTCTCAATTCCAAGTTGAATTGAGTGAGTTGTGGCCAAAGTTTAAAGCTGACTCGGTGAACTAAAACCCTCTTTTGGCTAGTAAATGTTTAGATCATTGTTGGGACTTGTTGTTTTGAAATTCTTGGTGTTAATCACCTACCAAACACACCTTGAATGTTTATTAGACATTTTCTACACCATTGAACCATGTTTGAGAAAATTTCCTTGGCCAAATGCTTGAAAACGGAAAAACGGAAGTCCAAGGCAGATTTGCCTTGGAACTTCTTGGGATTTTAGTGGTTTCGTTAACCAATTGCTCGTACATATTTTTCTGTGAAATTTGGAAGAGGAATAACTCTTATATGGTAGTGTATTCATACCAAATTTGGTACCGTTCCAAGTCCGTTTCGATACCTAACCAAAGTCCCAAAGTTTGAAGTTTAAATCTAAAATTTTGCTTAACAATTTCGATTTTTCACCAACTTTGAGCTGTCATATCTTGGTGCTTAACACTCCGATTCTTGTTCCGCTTGTTTGGTTTTAAACTTTGATTGTAATTCTAATTGATTTTCAAATTTGAGAGGCTAGTTCCAATTGTGTGAATTTTGCCAAATTTCCAAACTTTGCCAAAAATCAACCCAAATCTGTCTTGACTTTCTAAAACAACAACTTTGGGCTAAATTTCGATTATCTTCCAATTGGAATAATGGAAAAGTGTCTTCTAAGAACTTTTAGTACTTTTTAAGAGGTTTCCAACGGTATCAAGTTTTCCAATTTTGGACTTGTAGAGAATGAGATACGATTTTTTAAAGTATGGGTGACAAATCTGAAATTTCCGAACTTAAAGGAAATTGAGGGTTGCGAATCCTCTATTTTCCTTCAATATTGCTAGACCGTTTTACACTTGATTTCAAGATAAAAATCAGATTTCGCTTGTGTTTTAAAACTCCATTTTTGAGCCTCGATTTACGAGTAATTGAGGCTCATTTTCGTGAAATTTTCTTAGATTGTACAAGTGTGCAATCTTCCTCGATAATTAGGGGTTTTAAGCGATAGTGCGTAATAGACAATTACTATTTGCTCAAGTGCTCAAGGAGACCTTCAAGAGGATCTCGAGGGGAACACCTAAAGGCTCGTTTACGCACTTACTCCCTTGTTTTGATTGGTGAGTGTCAAGTGCATGAACTTGTTGTTAAGTGGTTATCTGTTTCTTATCCGTTATGTGAATTTAAAATTTTGAGACGAGGGTGTACTTTACCGCACTCGTTCTCTTTTAAATGAAATTATATTCGTATTGTTTATCTCAATTCATATCTTTTGATGATTACAAAACAAACCCCTTTTCAAAAATGATACTAAACAGGTCTGTGGACTTAGAGCAAAAAGAAGATCAAAAAAGGTGAAAAGTGTTGAGAAAGATGTCGGACGCACAAAAGGAGAGTATCGGACGTCCAACATCCATTGAGTAACTTCGGACGTATGAAGAACTCAGACTCGGACGTCCGAAGAAGACAAGCCAGGGCTTCTACGATTATTGATCACGATCGGACGCTCAACACTTGAGTATCGGACGTCCGACAAGCGTTGCTGCACTTCGGACACAACACATTGGATGCATCGGCCGTCCGAAGGAATTGAAAAGGAACCTCCAAATCTGCATCTTACCCTCGGACGCATGGTGATAGGGGATCGGACGTCCTAAGAGGTTCAAGAAGATTTCTCTAATTCATTGACCTCGTTCGGACGCATAAAAACTGAATATCGGCCGTCCGACAGCACCAATGGCTAGTTGACTCTTCAGTTGCCTTCTATCCGTTAACAGCATTAATTGAAGAATTTCTTGGTCTCCTATAAAAGAAAAAAAGTCAACCACCTCAGAGCAACTTTGCACATCCAGTCTACATCAAATAGTGAGTGATTCAAGTGATTGAATACTCAAAAAGGGATTATTTGTATTCTCAGCTTGTGCAATTTCCTTGTAGCTTTTCAAGTGTGACATAGCTTCTTCAATAGTGTAGCTTTGTGAGGGTTATCAGAGTGTTTGTAAAACTTCCTTGCTTGACCAAGTGTGGTTTGGGGCAAGAAGAAAGTGATCCTTCCATTGTACACAGAAATTGGTTGCAAGTTTGTTCAACTTGAAGTAGCTTATTATATAAAGTATTGTTCAAACTCAAGTTGAGTTTGAAACCTGGTTTGTGTCTTTACTTTCGTTTACAGTTTTACTATATAAACTGTTCATCTCTTCATCTCACGAACAACTGTGCTTTCTTGTAATCTGATCCATTGAGTGGTCTTCGAGAAAAGGAGGGCAGGCTTGAAAAAAAGTGACCTATATCTTAGTTGGTTTTAGAAAATCTAATTCACCCCCCCTCTTAGGTTGTTTTCGATCCTTATAATTGGTATCAGAGCTTGGTCTCCTAGAGATTAAGCTCAATCGACTTGGGAGTAAATATGACAACCAACAATGCCATGTTCTTTGAGGGACAATCTGTCACTAGACCTCCAATGTTCAATGGGTCAAACTATGTGAGTTGGAAGGAAAGGATGATTATATTCCTACAATCCATTGATATTGAATTGTGGTTTATTGTTTGTGAAGGACCATATGACGCGACTATTGTTGATGAAATTACTCATAGGCCAAGACAAAAAACAAGAAGTGAGTTGACTGCTGAAGATAGAACTCATTTCACTCTAAATGTCAAGGCTATAAATGTTCTATACAGTGCATTAGACTCAAATGAGTCCATTAGAGTCAAAGGCTGCAGATCTACAAAAGAAATTTGGGATAAACTTAGAGAGATCCATGAGGGAAGCGAGAATGTGAGAGAGCAAAAGAAATTCATTCTGGTCACTAAGTATGAATCTTTTAAGATGGAACCTCATGAAAACATTGACAAAATGTATTGCAGATTTAATGATCTGATCAAAGATTTAGAGGTGCTTGAGAAGGAATACTCTCTAGGTGAAAAGAACAGGAAAATTCTGAATGCTCTATCAAAGGACTAGGAGAGCAAAGTGACTGCCATCGAGGAAGTCAAGGATCTGAATACTTTATCCATTGAATCTCTGATTAACTCTCTAACCTCTTACGAACTAAAACTTAAATCTAAGATGCAGGATGAAGAAGACACCAAAGTAAGAAAGAGTATTGCTCTGAAAGTATCACAAGACGAAGATGAAACAACCTCACAGGATGGAAATGATTTGGAAGGTGATGACAGTGATATTGCACTCATCACACAAGGTTTCAAAAGAATACTTAACAAGAGAAGATTCAGGAAAGGTGGATCCAGCAATTCCTTTCCAAATCAGTCTAATGACTTCAGAAATAAAGGAAAATTGGAGTTCAACAAGAAACAGACTGATAAGTGTTTCGAATGTGGTCAACCAGGATACTATGCAAATGAGTGTCCAATGAAGAAAAAGAAGGAGAACAAGGTTGAACGAAAACCAAAGTTCAACAATTTTCAGATCACCTGGAATGATTGCAACTCAGAAGGTGAAGTTGAGGAAGAAGAGGAATATGCTCAAGTGGCTTTCATAGCCATTGGTGATGATGAGGTAACTGCTTGTTCTTCACAAACTGATAGTGACAATGAATCTGATGATGATGTTAATTCATTCTTAGAAAAGATGCACAACAATTTAAAAGAATCTTATATCAGAAACAAAGAACTAAAACAGAAAATTAATTTTCTGATTCAAGATAATGCAAATCTTTTTCCACAAAACAAGTGTCTCACGCATGAAAATGAAAACCTGAAAAGGACTGAAACTGATGTGTTTGCTGAACTTAACAAAAAGAAAAATTTCTGTAACAAACTCAGAAGTGAACAATGTAGTCTAAGAAAAAGGATGGATGATTTATGTCAATTGTTACATCATATGAGACAGAACCGTCTTCAAAAGAATGACATTAAACCTCATCTTAACGCTCATCAATTAAGACTGAATCAAAACGCAAATGAGTTTGCTATCCAAAGAAGAAGGCAAGTCAGATTCATTAAACCAGTTCGTTTGATTGATCCAATGTCAGTATGCAATTTCTGTTGTCAATTTGGTCATATGAATAGCAACTGCTATGTTAAGAAAAACATGAAAAATGGTATGAGATGTATGTGGATGGTTAGACATAATGCTAACGCTCAAGGACCCAACATGTAAAGGGTACCAAGTATTATCTTGTGGGTTTGTGTGTAGGTGAACCTGGATAACATTGATAAAAAATCAAAATGGTTCATCGATAGTGGATGTTCAAGACATATGACTGGTGATGCATCTCAATTCATTAAACTCAAGCCAAAAGCAAGTGGAAAGGTAACGTTTGGAGATGATAACAAAGTCAAAACTGTTGGTATTGGTGATGTTGGTAAGAATGGTCAAACCTTTATCCATAATATTTTTCTTGTAGACAATCTGAGCTACAATTTATTAAATGTTAGCCAACTGTGTGATAGGAATCTGCTGGTATTATTCAAGAAACTTGAATGTCTCATATTTGACTCAAAATTCAACATTGTTTTCAAAAGAAAAAGAGTTGATGATATCTATATAGTTGTTCCTGAAAAAATTGATTCCTCCTATCTCAAATGTCTCAAAGTTGCAAATGAGGACCCATGGTTATGGCATAGAAGGCTTTGTCACTTCAATATGGATTTGCTAAAAGAAATTTCTAAAAAGGATCTTGTTAGAGGTCTCCCAAAAATCAGATTTGAAAAGGACCGGATATGTGATGCTTGCCAATTTGGAAAACAAGTCAAGGTATCTTTTAAACCCAAGAAGTGTGTTTCCACTTCAAAGTCACTAGAACTTTTACACCTTGATCTGTTTGGTCTTACACAAACTACAAGCCTTGGTGGTAAGAGATTCTGTTTTGTTGTTGTTGATGATTATTCCAGATAAACATGGGTGATGTTTCTTGCACATAAAGATGATGCTTTCAAGAACTTTGTATCACTGTTCGCTAAAGTTCAGAATTTGATTGGCTTGAAAATTATCAAAATTAGAAGTGATAATGGTTCTGAATTTCATTTTTGTGGCTTTCCAGATTTTTGTGATAACAATGGCATTACACATGAATTCTCTATTGCTAGAGTCCCCCAACAAAATGGAGTGGTGGAAAGAAAAAATAGAACTCTCCAAGAGGCTGCTAGAACCATGCTTATTGAATACAATTTACCAAAGTATTTTTGGGTTGAAGCCATAAACACAGCCTGTTATACCATGAACAGAGTTCTCTTAAGACCAATCTTGAACAAAACTTTCTATGAGCTCATGTTTGACAAAAAGTCTGTTGTTGGTTACTTTAAAGTCTTTGGCTGTAAATGTTTTATTTTGAACATCAAGGAACATCTTGGAAAGTTTGACAAGAAATCTGATGAGGGAATTTTCTTGAGTTATTGTGAAAACAAAAGAGACTTCAGAGTTTATAATCGTAGAACACTGGTTATAGAGGAGGCAATACACATTACTTTTGATGAATCTAATGGTGACATTTCCATGAGTTGTGGTGAAGATGATGATACAGGTGTTCAAGAAGAGTTAAAGAAGTTAGCAATCAATGATCATGGCACTGCTTCACCAGAAACTGATTTAAAGGATGCTGATACTCAGGACAGTCCAACTGGAGAAACGGATGACAGAGATACCACTACTCCTAATGATCTTCCAAGAACCTGGAAATTTGTTCAGAACCATCCCAGGGAGCTTATAATTGGTGATCCATCTGAAAAGGTCAGAACTCGTTCCTCTATACACCTAGTAGATAATCTTGCTTTAGTTTCACATTTTGAACCTAAAAATGTTATTGATGCATTGAATGATGAGCACTGGATTTTAGCTATGGAAGAAGAGTTAATCCAATTTGAAAGAAACAAAGTTTGGACCCTGGTTGCTAGACCACAAAACCATCCTATCATTGGCACAAAGTGAATTTTTAGGAACAAAATGAATGATAAAGGGGAGGTTGTTAGAAATAAGGCCAGGCTGGTGGCTAAGGGATACACCCAAGAAGAGGGAATAGACTTTGATGAGTCTTTTGCACCCGTAGCTAGGCTGGAGTCCATTAGAATGTTTCTAGCATTTGCATGTTTCAAGAATTTTAAATTATTTCAAATGGATGTTAAAAGTGCCTTCTTAAATGGCTTTATAGATCAAGAAGTCTATGTTGACCAACCTCCTAGTTTTGAAAATGAATCTTATCCAGATCATGTTTTTAAACTCTCAAAAGCTTTATACGGATTAAAGCAAGCTCCTAGAGTATGGTATGAACGTTTGAGTGGGTTTTTGATTGAAAATGGTTTTAAAAGAGGCATTGTAGATACTACGCTTTTCACGAAACAAAGCTCACGAGATCTTTTGATTGTGCAAATATATGTGGATGATATCATATTTGGTGCTACTAATTAGAGCTTGTGCAAGGATTTTTCCAACATCATGCAAAAGGAATTTGAAATGAGCATGATGGGAGAATTAAACTTCTTCCTTGGACTCCAAGTGGTTCAAACCCGAGATGGAACGTTTATAAACCAAACAAAATACACCAAAGAGTTGCTGAAAAGATTCGAAATGGAGGACTCAAAGCCTGTTGGAACACCTATGTGCACATCTACTAAACTTAACAAAGATGAAGAAGGTACAAAAGTT
The DNA here is from genome assembly GCF_036785885.1 of Coffea arabica. NCBI lineage: Eukaryota > Viridiplantae > Streptophyta > Magnoliopsida > Gentianales > Rubiaceae > Coffea > Coffea arabica. Next base: position 15,205,443 of record NC_092318.1, on the reverse strand, counting down.
GAGGAGAAGAAGTATAGAGGTATGATTGGAAGCTTACTTTATTTAACTGCAAGTAGGCCTGATATCATGTTTGCTGTATGCTTATGCGCTCGATTTCAATCCTATCCAAAGGAATCACACTTGAATGCGGTAAAAAAAATTCTTAGATATCTTAAAGGAACCTTAAACTTTGGTTTGTGGTACCCAAAATGTCATGAATTTCCTTTATGTGGATTCTCTGATGCTGACTTCGGTGGTTGTAAAATAGATAGAAAAAGTACTACTGGTATATGCAACTTTCTTGGAAATTGCTTACTATCTTGGTTTAGTAAAAAATAAAATGCTATTTCATTGTCCACTACTGAAACTGAATATGTTGTGCTGGTGCTTGCTGTGCTCAATTGCTATGGATGAAAAACACTTTGAATGATTTTGGTTTAGTATATGAATGTGTACCTATGTACTGTGATAACATTAGTACAATTAATCTGACAAAAAATTCCATTCAACACTCTAGGACTAAGCACATAGATATTAAGCATCATTTCATTCGCGATCTTGTTTCCAAGGGGGAAATCTGTGTTCAGTTTGTTTGTTCTAAAGATCAAATCGCTGATATCCTCACAAAAGCTCTTCCACTGGATCAATTTGTGTTCTTAAGAACAAAATTGGGAGTTACAGAAAAAATGTTCTAAGTTTCGTTTCTGGTCAACCTTTATCGGACGTCCGATGAATTGGAACGGACGTCCGACAGTGTTCTTCGTCTCGTTTCACAAAAGCACCAGTTCGGACGGCTGTGTCGGAGGCTACATTTCGTTCGGACGTCCGACACTCAAAAATTGAGCTTTATAAGGCAGTTACCCATCTTCCTCAGTTCATTTTCCTCCACGGTCTCGGACGCAACCTTTCAGTTTCCTCTCATATTCAAAATTCAAATTCCTCTCTCCTCAGATCAAGTTCCAAGAAATTGACTCAACCAATACCATTACACCTCTATTGCCCATTAACCACTCATAAAAATTACTCCTAACCCTCAACTACCCCATAATTCTCAATTTGCATGCGAAACCCTTGTTTCTCATAACTCTCTCCTTACGACACTACAGTGCATTCGCGTTTGCTCATACTACATTCTTCGTCTTTACACCACATTCTGCATCAAAAACACATCCACATTGCATCATGGTTAGAATCAGAGGAAGGTCTACCAGTGTCGGACGGTCCTTTAGGCTTAGAGATGAGGACATTGAGATTGTGGAACCATCTACTCAAGCACCTAAAAAGAAGATTGTGACTCGTGATGGTAAAGTGAAGCAAACTGCCCAAAGAAAATTGGTTACTCCAACTGCTGAACCATCTGATGAGCAGATGGAAGAGCAGAACTCTGAAGGAAACATTGTTGGTGGAAATGAGAAACCAGAGCAGGCTACCCAGGATGATGAAACTGTCACAAGGACATCTGGTAAAAGAAAGAGAACTGCAAGAAGAAAGAGCACTCCCCAATCCAAGAAAAAACAATCTGCTGATCCCTCTGTTGATCAGCAGGATAAAGGAAACATTGCTGAGAATCAGCAAACACCTGAACCCTCCAGCAGGAAGTCTCCAAGGACAAGATCTGAGGCTCAAAATGTGGGAGCATCTGCCACACAAACCTCGAAAGGAAAACGCTCTGAAAAGAATCCAGTATCTCAGCCCGTAACAGAACCCACATCTCTTCCAAAATTCATTGATGATGAAGCCAGAGACAGATTTGAGTTGGTCTCTCAAAAAGGGTTCATCACCCAAAGGCTCATTCTTCCCTACGAATTTGGTAAGCTTGATCTTGAACCTGTTATTAAACTGTTTGAATTCTAAAAATGGGTTCATCTTCTGACAATTCCTAATACCTTTTACCCTGACATGCTTTATCAATTCTTTTCTAATTTTAGAAATGGTAACTCACACACACAACTCATCTCTAGGGTCAATTCTGTGAACATCACATTAACACCTGACATTGTAAACTCCATTTTGAAAACAAAGATTGAAGATGGTTACAAAGGAAAAATTGCAAATTTCTTTTCGTATGAGAAATTTCCTTCTGCCTACCATCATTTTTACAATGCTAAACTCATGACCTACTTTCAAACCAAATTCAATACTCCTGCTGAGACAAGATTAGATGATCTCAGTCCTCAGAATCTGATCATCTTCACCATCATTTCAAATCTGTTGGTGCCAACTGATGGCCACAGAACAGATGCAAACAAAATGGAACTCTATCTTTTCTACTGTTTTGTTGAAAAAATCCGCATTGACTTTGGTTTTGTGATGTGCAAGTTTCTGCTCAAAATTAGCATTGATAGTCGTAGAAAGCTCTCTTATGGTAAATTTCTGACTCCTATCTTTGCCCATTTTGAAATACCTTTTTCTGAAAAATCACCCAAAGACAGTGCTTCAACAGTCTTTTCAAAAGCTTATTTTGAAAAAAAGAACTTAAAATTCTTTGATGGCCATTGGTGCTATAAGGAGACTGTGGCTGAGTCTAGAAGAAAAAACTTTCATGAAATCCCTGTCACTCCTAGAACTTCTCGTGGTCAGTCAAACTATGTCTCTCCTTTCACCATTCATCCTAGAAAGTCTGCCAGCAAGTCCTTCTCTTCCAACTCTGAGGTCATCTCCTTACTTGAAGACCTCAAACAGCATGTTTCGCTTATTGAAGATGGTCTCATGATGACCATGACCCCTGCCCAACAATCCTCTTTCATTGAAAAAGGAACCTTCTTATGCCTCCAATACCTGAATTCAATGAAAATGTTCATGGGAAAGAGCCAAGACCTGAGCCCATAGGGCAAACTACTGGTACTGAGGCCACACCAGCTTCCAACTCTCAGTCCAAGGATAAAGGCAAGGCTCCAGCAATTGGGGAAGCATATGAAGAAGACGATGAAGAAACTGAGGAAGAAGAGGACCCTGAACAGTTTCGTCTGGCCAGGAGGAGGCCTGGATCATCTAAAATCACTATCTAGGCACTTCTAGGTCACTACACCTTATTTTAGGACTATAATTCATCTTTTGCATTGCAAAACATTTCACTGCACCTTGTTGTACTTCTGGTTTGTACAACCGGATGTTTTCTATTGTTTATGGATGTTATGACTCAGTGTTTCTGATAATATCTGCTGAATGGATGTGTTTGTTATGAATGAATGTTTCTGATGATTCCGGATTGTGTTGAGCATGAATGGATTTTGCTGATATTATCTGATTGAAAAATCTTTGTTATCAAATTGCGTGTTGTTGCTAATGTTACTGATGGATTGTGCTGATGTTATCTGATGCGCTGGTATCAAAATTGATCAGACATGGCATACCCACTTTTGTGATGACAAAAAGGGGGAGAATTGGATTAGCACTGATGGTGTAAAGTAACTAGTTAGGGGGAGTTGCATTTCTTCTCGTATACTCATGCACTTCGTTAGGGGGAGTTGTAATCCCAGTTCGTATATTTTTGCTCTATCCAAATGTTTTGTCATCATCAAAAAGAGGGAGATTGTTTATCTCAATTCATATCTTTTGATGATTACAAAACAAACAGATGTTACTAATACTTTTTGTAGAGACCCTTTTCAGAAATGATACTAAACAAGTCTGTGGACTTAGAGCAAAAAGAAGATAAAAAAAGGTGAAAAGTGTTGAGGAAGATGTCGGACGCACAAAAGGAGAGTATCGGACGTCCAACATCCATTGAGTAACTTCGGACGTATGAAGAACTCAGACTCGGACGTCCGAAGAAGACAAGCCAGGGCTTCTATGATTACTGATCACGATCGGACGCTCAACACTTGAGCATCGGACGTCCGACAAGCGTTGCTGCACTTCGAACACAACACATTGGACGCATCGGCCGTCCGAAGGAATTGAAAAGGAACCTCCAACTCTGCATCTTACCCTCGGACGCATGGTGATAGGGGATCGGACGTCCTAAGAGGTTCAAGAAGATTTCTCTAATTCATTGACCTCGTTCGGATGCATAAAAACTGAATATCGGACGTCCGACAGCACCAACGGCTAGTTGACTCTTCAGTTGCCTTCTATCCGTTGACAGCATTAATTGAAGAATTTCTTGGTCTCCTATAAAAGGAAAAAAGTCAACCACATCAGAGCAACTTTGCACATCCAGTCTACATCAAATAGTGAGTGATTCAAGTGGTTGAATACTCAAAAAGGGATTATTTGTATTCTCAGCTTGTGCAATTTTCTTGTAACTTTTCAAGTGTGACACAGCTTCTTCAATAGTGTAGCTTTGTGAGGGTTATCAGAGTTTTTGTAAAACTTCATTGCTTGACCAAGTGTGGTTTGGGGCAAGAAGGAAGTGATCCTTCCATTGTACATAGAAATTGGTTGCAAGTTTGTTCAATTTGAAGTAGCTTGTTATATAAAGTATTGTTCAAACTCAAGTTGAGTTTGAAACCTGGTTTGTCTCTTTACTTTCGTTTACAGTTTTACTATATAAACTGTTCATCTCTTCATCTCACGAACAACTGTGCTTTCTTGTAATCTGAACCATTGAGTGGTCTTCGAGAAAAGGAGGGCAGGCTTGAAAAAAAGTGACCTATATCTTAGCTGGTTTTAGAAAACCTAATTCACCCCCCCTCTTAGGTTGTCTTCGATCCTTACACGTATTTTGCTATGTGAATGCATATCCGACTTGTACATGGTAATGTGGATGTGATTCGTAATAGTGATTCGTATTTGTAATTCTTATTTGGAATCGTCGATTTGAGCATTGCTCATCGACTTATATTCGTATTTGTATTCGTATTCGGGGGACGCCCAAACTCGTTGGCTAACTTTGCGAATCGAGCCAGCATGAGCTTGGTCGATAAATTTAGCAAACCATGAGATATTCGTAGAGTATGATCTATTGGAGAGATCTTGCTCGGCATTACTCGTGCAGGATTGCCATGATATACTCGAGTATTATCAAAAAAAATTTGATGAGCGGGCCCGATAAAGGGGTGTAACGGTGACGAAATTCAAAAAAAAGTGGTGTATCTACGGATTTGATACTTATGTAGTTGACGGAGTGTCAACATGATTTGTGATTAAGACTTTTACTCGACTACGTGGAATTTAGCTCATGAGAGCTACAGTATTCTTGAACTGTTTCTGTTTATTTTTCCTAATCGAAATGTGAATTATTCGAACTTGATAGCTTTACTTACAATGTAATTGTTGTTACTACTTGGATTATATGTTTGCATGTGTGTTTCTTGGCCTCACTGAGTATTGGCTCATCCCATTAGTTTGTTTTCCTTAACAGGAACTCGATTGGAAGGAGTTAAGCAAATGCCGACTTGAGGCACTTTTGTATTAGTGTTTTAATTGTAATCGATTAGACACTTTTGGATGTTGTGTATTTTGGGAAAAGTGATTGTAAATTTGAAATTGTGATGTAAGACTGGATATTTATGTATGGAAGTGACTTCGTACCTTTATTCAGACTTTCATTGTTAGTATTAGATTAGGTTTGAATTGGATTTGTCTCGAGTCCTGGCGAGAGTTGGGCAGGCGTCCCGCGGATACCCTTGGGTTCGCCCTTGGGAGAAGTGGGGGCGTCACAATTTAATTAGTTGTTCACATAACAAAAAGAAGAATAGTATTATGTTTTCTTGCATCAGGATACTCAGTTCATGCTGCCGCATCAATAGCTACTAATTAGTAACTACTTAAAAAAAAAAGAAACCTTTGGGTAAAAAAAGAGAATAAAAGAAGGGGAAAAAGGGGAAATGATACTCTATTATAATAATAACATTATTATAAAAAAGCAACAACCTTGTAAAAAAAAGAAAATATTGTAGTTTAAAAAAAAATCGACAAGTGTTTTTCTTTCCCTAGAAATACTTAATTTCTACAGCGTTATTTTTCATTAATTAGCTACTAATAAAGAAAAAGGGAAGAAACAATGTAACAACACAATTTTATATTCTACTATAATAATAGTATTATTATTGTTGAAAAAAAACGGCAACTTTGGGAAAATTACTGTAAGTGAAAAAATATCATTAGTATAAAAAAATGTAAGCATGGGATTTGAATTTAGGAAACTTAATTCCTGCAGCCTTATCAATAACTACTAATTAATAACAATTTATTAAACACAACAGCACTATTCCATATTCAACTCTAGTAATATTATTATTAGTATAAAGAAACTGAAACCCTAGGAAAATAACAAATATTGTAAGTAAAAAAAAGAAAAAAAAATTGGCATTGGATTCGACGTCAAGTTAGCTAATTTATGTGACATTATCAGCAAGTATTAAAAAAAATAATAACCACTTAAAAAAAAGAAGAAAGAAACAATGTGATGGAAGAAAACGCCAAATATTGTTAGTACCAAAAAAAATAAAAAAGTAAGCCTGGCATTTGAATTCTGGAGAGTTAATTCCAGCAGCCTTATCAATAACTACTAATTAATAACTATTTATAAAAAATTGTTAGCTGAAAAAAAAAGAGTAGACATGGAATTTGAATTTCAGAATGCTTAATTCCTAAGATTGAGTAAAAGAAAGGGAAAAAAGAATGAAAAAAAGGAAAGGAAATATAAAAATAGCAATCTTGGGATAAAAATTAAGGATGATGTTAGAACCAAACCTTATATTATATTATAAAAATTAAGGATGATGTTATCTAATAGTGTGATATATTGTTGAAACCAAAAACTTGATAATCCGAGAAACACATAATTCAGATGAAAATGATAGAACTCTCATAGAAAACAAATACAACAAAGGAATAATCAAATAAGTAAAGAGACCAATCAATCTTTATGCCATTGTTGCTGCTCTCTATACATTTGCGTGAGCATTGTTTATTTTACTTCTACCATGAATGACGAAGCCTTGACCGCAGATGTGCAGATACTTGGAGCCTGTTTCAAAAGATATATTTTGGATTTGTTACCAGGCAGATTGTTTACCATTAAGATTCTAGCTCTTTTTCTATTCGGTTTTACAACGTATTTTTTACCATTATTAAGTTCAAAAAGATTATAATTCCTTTTTCATTAGATTTTTTGGCAATTTTATTTTTATTTTTTTTGGATTGTTATTGGATCACATGTTTCTCATGTATTCATATATACATATAGTGCATCAAGAGATAAGTGATGTAGCGGTATATCATAATACTTGCTTTCATATCATAGTTACTATTTCTGAATTAACATCAATTTGAGTAACAATTGTTCTTTAACCGAGCGAATTTAAAAAATTGAAGCAGCTCAGGTTTTGTTAACCGTGTGTACCAGTGTGGATTTATCACCATCTTTGGTGTTTCTCTTTGTGCACCCTTCCATTGTCATGCTTGAAGGCTGGAAACAAAGGAAAAAAGGAGACTTTAGGCAGGGATTCTCTTTAAGAATTGAGAAAATAAAAGACCCACAAAAGAAAGACAACTATAAATCACACTTAGCAACTATAATCTTCTCCACGTCACAATACAAGAGATTGAAAATTCCTGGTAAGTTCTAATATTTTGCCAACTTCATAAAAATCATAAAAGGCTTGCTGCCTAGAGAAAGGTCCTGTTTATCAAGTGATGCTAAAGCCAGCCAAAATCCTTTCAATTCAAAGAACTATGAAACAACATTAAAAAAATAAAATTAAAAAAAATTCCAGGTTTAGAAACATTATCAGCTGACCAGCTTAGTTAGATTATAACAAATGGTTTGAATAGATTCATTAGGCATCTCAAAAAACTGATGGAATTTCAAAAAAAGGTTCAACGGTCAAAAGGGTAAGAAGCATCCATTAATCAACCTAAAAGGTACAATAATACAATCCCATAATTTACAGCAAAAATAAATGTTAGAGCTCTCTTGGAGCACCTGAGAGTGACAAATATCAGCAAAAAGTAGTATTATGTTATCTTCAGAAAATTCCATTAATCAACCTAAAAGGTACAATAATACAATCCCATAATTTACTGCAAAAATAAATGTTAGAACTCTCTTGGAGCACCTGAGTGACAAATATCAGCAAAAGGCAATATTATGTTAGCTTCAGAAAATGACATCAAAAGTAATCTCCAAGTATCATAAATGTTCTCCAGCATAGAAGTAGACTATTCTTGGATGAGTTATACTATAATATACATGTAAGACACAAGATGCAAGTATCTTAGGGAAGGAATTCCATTGATTTCTCAAGCATGCTGCTCTTACTTATAGCAATCTGGTAATGCAAATATAGCTATTTTATTAGTTCCATTTTTCTATACGGTTAGACAGAATCAATAATCAGAGACTCATGGCACTTAAAAACAGGAGTTGCAAACATATTTTTTTAAGCTTGCACAAATTTTGTTTAATCAATCGCAAATTGCCAATGGCTTAAATGGATGTTCAAACATCTAGGCATTAACGCAAGGCAAATATTAAAACACAAAATAAGTAGATCATTTACCATGAATTAATTCTCGTTACTTGCCTAAAACAACTCTAACAATTTTAGTCCATCCATTGCCAAGTATATTCCATGCCTGCATACGATTTCTAAATTTCAGATTATCCCATCCAATAAGAAAAAATTTGACCATCCAAATTGAAACAATCAGATCAGTAAAATTATGCTAGTCCTTGTAATTTAGCAAAAATTGACATAGGGTTGAAAGCAATTGGTTAGCTTGTACAGTTCAGATTCATGGAATATATAACTAAGAAGTTTTACCAAGAGATTTATTGCATTTTGTACTACTAAACTGTACCATGAAAGCCAGCCAAAAGGTACGAAGAAGGGAAGAAAAAAGCTCTATTTGTGAGGACCCGTAAATTTCGCTTATTTCATATTCTTTTATTTTATTTTCTCTCATGCATTTTCTTCACTATACCCTATGATATTGATTTTTCTAGAGATTTTATATGTGAATAGATTTTTTAAATCATTTTTCTGATATAAGTTAGTTCATGTTAAGTTTGGAGTGTATATTGGATGTGGAACCCGCTAGTACGTTAAGTGAGAGAAATTCGGCCAATTAGGTTAAGTTTTGCACAAAGGGATTATTTAATGGATTATTTTCTATTTAATGAATTTTTTCTATTTAATGGATTATTTATTTTTTAACATTTTAATGCAAAATTTTTCTTATATTTGTAGGTTTGTTTTAGAAAAAAAATAAAAAATAAATAAAAACCAGTTTTTTTGTTAAAAAAATAAAAATAAATAAAAGTGGACATCATGATGCCACCACAATCCACCTTTTTTGACCAAAGAAAGCCAAAAGAAAAGAAAGAAAGCAACGGAAGGGAAGCAGAGGAATTGGACAAAAGAATTTGGGTTTTGCAGAAGATGCCCCTAACTCCTCCCACTCCTCTCTCTCTCGGTTGGAGCTCTCAACCGAAAAAGAAAAAACAACTCTCCCTCTGAATTCTCTCGACTGGCTCAATGGATCAAAAAAAAAAAGGCGAAGCAAAGAAGAAAAATTGCTCCAGAGGTCCCTGGCTCCTCTCGGTCTCCACTCTCTCAACTCTCTCAATTCTCTCGGCTGGTTCAACAGGCAAAGGAGAAGAAAAATTGCTCCAGAGGTCCTCGAGAGCTCTCAACAGACAGAAAGAAAAGAAAAGAAAGAGGGAAGAAGAAAGTTTTGCAGAGAGGCCCTCACTCTCTCAACTCTCTCGACTTCCGGGCGGCAGGAGTAGAAAGGGAAGAAAAAAAATATCTCTCGGCTCTCCCTCTCATTTTTTTTTGGCAAATAAAACACTCACTCTCAGGTTTTCTCTTGGACAGGGCAAGGCCAATAAAAACGGTTGAAAGCTCATAATTTCATCAAATTTTAGTCAAGAGACTAAAATCTTCATTGAGGTATCTCCCTTCATTTTATTTCCTTTTCAATTTTTTAATTAATTATATTGTAAGCATGTTTAGTTGCTAATTTGTGTTTTTCTATTGCTTTTTTTCATTATTATTATTATTATTGTCATTTTTAGGGGACTTGTTTTGATTTAATTTTGCCATATTTGTTGTTGCTTTTATTGATTTCAATTTATAGTTATGTTGTGAAAATCACAAGGAGTGTTGTAGTATAAATTTTATGATTTTTGGTGAAGATTTGAGTGTTTTAAAAAATAATAAAAAACCGGACTGTTTTGGCAATTTCGCCAATTTTGATTCAGTTTTTGTAAAAAAAAAACTCCGGAAATGGAATCTACTCGAAAAATCGAGTGGAAGTGTGTGTTTTGGTAATTTTTGGCGACTGGAAAAATCGCCGGTGATTGGCAACTGGGAGCGGTTTGTCACCAGGCAACCATTGCTGCCAGAGGAAAATTTGCAGAAGGAAAACCAGCAAAGAAAAAGAATAGCTTCTCGAAGCTTTTGCATGAAAAGTTTTCAAAATTGCATGTTGATCCCCGGATTTTGACTTAATTCTGTTATGGCCCAAAATTTGGGATAGTATAATCAATTTTGTCCTTTCAAAATGATAAGTTTCTTTGGTATGTTTAAATGCGATTTTTAAGTAGCTTATTTATGAATTTTAGGATAAAATTTAAGATTTAATAATTTTGATAGATTTGTTATTTTGATTGGGTTTGGTAAAAATAATTGGAGTTTTTGGGCTGAGGTTTGTTTGTTTGGGTTTTGGTATAAAATCTGGTTCATTTTGTTGGATTTTAGGAAGTGGGTCTTGGCTTACTTTTATGGATTTTAGCATGGGCTTGGGAATTGAAACCCACTCCTTTTCATTGGGTTTGTTGGGTAAAAGAGTTAGGCATAACCCACTCCTCTCCTTTGGGTTTCGGTTGGACTAGGAAGCTTTCGACCCAAACAAATAAATAAAATGGCCCAAGTGGCCTGTTGAGCTAGGAAGACCAGAAATGAATTTGCACTTTGGTCCCTGAACTTTATCTTTCATTTAATTTTGGCCCTAAAATTTGAAAATTATATTATTGCCCCAAAAGTTTTTCAATTTTTGTAATTCAGTCCCTAGTGAATTTTGACTCTTTTTATTATGATTGTTTCTTTTCTTTAATAGTTAATTATGTTACTTTTGAATATATTTGACTTGTAATTTTTAGATGTTCTTAAGTTTCTTTATATTTGACATGTTAGTGTGAATTTAGTATTTTATCATTATTATTATTTTTCAATTAAATTGGTGCCATAATTCTTTTGTTCATTTTGAGTATAAAGAGGGCAATTTGACTTCTATTTATTCATCACTTCAAGGGAGGTATCTTCTTGTTTTATTTTAAATCCTCTTATGTGTTCTTATGTGTTTTTATATATGAATTTGCATGTTTTGAGTGATTTTCATTGAGTTATTTGTTTTATTTGTTTTAAGCTTCATATATTTAATTTAACTTTGATGATTATTTGAGAGGCAATTAAATGCCAAATTGTAATAGTTAGGTTATTATTTTATTTCATTCCTTCCCCCTTTAGATTGTAGTTAGGGCCACAAATGTAAGAGTTAAGTCTTTATTCGCTTTTATTTATTTATGTGTTTGCATGCTTGTGTGTTTATGTGTTTACTCGTTTTTTAGGATCTTTGCATCTAGATATTATGCTTACGTGTTACATGTTACGTGTTCTTATGTGTTTAATTTATGCCTTATTTATTCTACTATGTATTATTAATCTATGACGTCACCACACTAGTCCAACGCTAGTAAGAACTTTTCCCTTCATTTACTTACTAGTCCAACGCTAGTAAGAACTTTTAGAAATGGGTTAGTCCAACGCTAGACCCTTAGATTGTTCATGCATTAGATTCATTTTTGTGTGATATTCATTGCATTTTCATGCATATTTTATTTTTTAGAATCTTTTCCATTTGCATGATATTCCCTATTATCTATTATCCCCCTATCCTCTATATGTGTTAATAGGGAATAAAAGATAATAGGGGGATAATAGATAGAGTCTATATGTGTTAATAGGGAATAAAAGATAAGACGGGGATAATAGATAGAGTCTATATGTGTTAATAGGGAATAAAAGATAATAGGGGGATAATAGATAGAGGATAGGGGGATAATAGATAATAGGGAATATCATGCAAATGGAAAAGATCCTAAAAAATAAAATATGCATGAAAATGTGATGAATATCACACTAAAATGAATCTAATGCATGAACAATCTAAGGGTCTAGCGTTGGACTAACCCATTTCTAAAAGTTCTTACTAGCGTTGGACTAGCAAGTAAATGGAGAGAAAAGTCACAACTAGCGTTGGACTAGTGTGGTGACGTCACACATAAATAATACATAGTAGAATAAATAAGGCATAAATTAAACAAATAAACATATAAGAGCACGTAAAATAATTATAGAAATATACATGTCTTAAGGGAGTACATCATGTCGGGTACGGGGGACTAATGTTCGTGACTCAATTTTCCCTTTTAATAGAGGGAATACGAGCGTGCTAAGGTTAGAAAAGCCAAACTCGTCCGTATCCCATATTCAAGGGGCATTCCCTAATCTAATCAAGCAAATGATCTAACCTAGTTTCTATTTTTCCCTAAATGACATGCAAATCTAATGTTATATTTCATACATACGGGTATATATATAGGAAAATTAGGGATAAGGGATATACGTATAAGGGAAATATCATACAAAATGATAAAAAGGCCCTAGAAAGTGAAAAATATGCATGAGGTGGAGTGATTCGATCATGCAAGCATGGTCTAACGCTCGAAAGGCTCTTAAGGGTCTAGCGTTGGACTAACTCTTATTTCTATTTTCTCGCTAGCGTTGGACCAGTGAGAAATCAGACAAGGGAACCACAACTAGCGTTGGACTAGTGTGGTATCGAGAAATGGATCACAACTAGCGTTGGACTAGTGTGGTATCGAGAAATGGATCACAACTAGCATTGGACTAGTGTGATAACGTAACACATTAATCATAACTAACTAATCATGTGAAATATAATAAAAGCATGTAAACACATAATATCACATAGACACATAACAAATAAGCATGATATCTAGATGCAAGGGCCTAGGAAAGCGGTAACACATAGCACATAAGCATGCAAATCACACCAAGCAATTAAAGCAATAAAGCCCTAACTATTACAAAAGGGAATGCCTACTACAATCTAAAGGGGAAATAAATAAATAAATACCTAACCATTACAATTTGCGGCATTTAATTGCCTTCCCCAAATAATTACAAATTGAATTAAAATAAATAAATAAAATTGAAACAAATAAAGCGAATTAAATAAAATAAACATTCAAAAGCATGCAATAAAACACGTAAAGTCACGTAGGGCAAGTAGGGGCAAATAAAGTGAGAAATAAGGGATAGGGTGTACCTCCCTTGATTTGGAGCCCTAATGGAGTGAAATCACTTATTTTATCCTCCAAAATAAAAGAAAAGGTCAAGGTACCAATTTATTTGGGAAAATTAAAGAAAATAGGCAAACACAAGCTCACTTGGTTACAAAGCCCTTAAAATAATGAATTAAGTGCAATTTAACAAAGCATGGTGGTTAATTGAAGCAAACAAGCAATGAAGTTGCGAAATTACAGCTGCCAAGGACTAAATTGCACATATCAGAAAGTTTTTAGGGTCTAATCACAATTTCCAAAAACTTTTGGGGCAAAAATTGAAGGAAAGATAAAGCTCAAGGACCAATTTGCAAATTGTAGCAGGGACCCAATTGAAAGCCTTTATAAAAGTCCTGGGGTCAATTATGAAGTTCTGGAACTTTAAAGGTAAAATCACGGAGAAAGGGGAAATTTAGGGACTGAAATTATAAATCTAGACAAATGATCATCTTCTCAAACAGATTAATATGAATCGGCCATTTCCATTTTTGCAATCAGAGCAATACCAAAAATTAGTTTCGGCTCTGACCATTCCCATAAGACGGTGAAATTCACAAAACAAACTCCCTCTCCTACATTAATTCGGATTCATATGAAGGGAAGCATAAGGACCAGAAGAATGCAAGACAGTAATGCATCAAAATTTCTCAAACGGGAGGAAGAGGATTAGCCCACTTAGCTGGTTTCTTCACACGAAAAAATGCAACAAAATATCTTTCAACAAGAAATTTCGGCTAGACATTTCATCGAACAGATTGGGGGTATTAGAAGTTTCACCAATTCTTTTATATATTGGAACTATAGTCAGCCCAAAATTGTTCAGTAAACAGAAATTTCAGTCCAATTAATCCCATGAGAGCACGCACGATCAAAGAAAAAAATGACGGACAATCAAACACGAAAGTTGCAATAACCAATTCACAGAAACATGCTTGGGGTTGGGGATTTCTTGAGTTTGCACTTGAAGGCAAGACTTACAGTGCTTCCATGGCGAGGATTTTTCAGGCGGTAATGGGAAATTACAGTGGTGGCGGTGGATTCTGGTGGCGCATCTGATGAACTTTCCTTGCTCTGTTTTTCGTTGCTTTGCCGAAGCCTTTCTCCACTGCCCGTAATTCTCTTGGCGTTAGGGCTTGGCGGAAATAGTTGGAGTTCTTGCGGATGCGGGAGGCGGCATCAGAGGGGTTATTGGTGCGGAAAAAGGCGGTGCAATCTAGAAATTTAGACCAGGGGCGACGCTGGGAGAAGCCCAGGCGGAGGGAGGAGGAGAGGCTAGGGTGGAGATGCGTAATTGGAAACAATCTGGGGCTGTTTTTGGCCGTCTTGCATTGGCGCCTTGGAATTTCAAGTAGTTGTAATGGTGGCGTGGATGGAGTACTGGTTGCCTTGGTGGTGGTTATGAAGTTAACGAAAATATTTCTGCGATGTGGAAAGAATTCGAGAGAGATGAAAAGAGATTCCTCCTCCCAGTTCTTGATTTCAGCCGCGGCTTCCTTCTCGTTTTTGGCCTCACCCGAAAATCTCCCCTCTTCTCCAAATTTTCCCCCTTTAGCCGCCCTCTGTTCTTGCTCTGTTTTTCGTTCTCTGTTTCTGGCTCCCCCCTCTTGTTCGGCCAAGCTCCCATCTTCTTTTTACCCTCCAATCCTTCAAACCTAGCCGCGGGTTCCTTTTCTCATTTTTGTTTTCTTTCTTTTTGTTTCCCCCAAAAATTCCTTAAACTTACCAAGTGTCCCTAACACCTCACCCCTTAGGTGCTTAGTTGTCTAAAACATAAAAGGGACACTTGTTCAAATGCATGCCTCCCCACTTGTCATTTTCACTCTTTTTCCCCTTTTCTCTTTTTTTCCTTTTTCTTTTGTTTTTTCTGAAATTTAATATGAAGACAAAAATAAATAAGAAATAAAAAAAAAATAAACCAGAACAAAATAAAAATAAAAATAAAAACCCTAAAATTGAAGCAAATAAACCTATTAAATTAATTAAACAAATAAAGTTAAAAAAATCAAAAATTTGGTGTCTACATATAGTTTCTTGATACCTATCCACTAATGTTCCCGTATGAACTTGGCTTGATTATTAGCGTACCGAGATTGAGAATTTTGGAAGTAGGTAGAGAGATTTTGGAAACAAAGATGTGGCATAAGGTGTCAAACTCTTGATATACGAAGTATGCTTTAAGATTTCAATATGTATATACGTGTTACGTGGTATAGTATCATAAGATATTGTCCTAACTATGTTCTACTTTCCTGCCTATTTCATTTGAGCATATCTAAGTTTAATCTTTCGCGGTTGAATTGGGAGCAAAGGAACTTAACAGTTATATGGTTAGATTGCCACTTATACCTAGTTACTTATTATGATTCATTAACTTGCCTGGCAGGCTATCACTTGAGTTCCACCGAATCAGCGAGATGGTACACTTGGTTGGTATGTATAAGGAAATCGAGATTCTTCGAGACAAAGTAGAGGTTCAAAAGAAATTAGCCGAGTACTGGGAAGAGCGATGGAAACATGAATACTCGGAGAAAATTGAGCTATTGCACGAGAACATAGAACTGAAAAGGCAATGCGAAGGGATTTTAGCAGAGACTTTGGCAAGGGCACAAATTAATAGTTTTACGGAAGTTCCAGAGAAAAGCCAAAGGATAGAAATTTCAGGTGCACAGGTGAAGGCCTTCCATGCAAAGAAAAGGGGTGCACTTAGTGAAATTCAAAGGCAAGAACAAGGTGATCTAGGTAGGCCACTCGCTAAGGTAGGTAGAGGAACTAGTGGTGTGAGAATTTTTGGGTCACCTAAAGAAGATACTCCGAGAGGGGCCTCACCAGGAGATCAAATCTCAATTCGACACCTATCTTGTGGCTATTGTGGAAAAATTAATCATACTGAGGTGAATTGTTGGAAAAGAAGGAGAAAATGCCTGCATTGTGAGGGCGCCAATCATCGGGTTGCTAACTGCCCAGTTGTACTACGCGAAGGGAAAAGAACCCAGCAACCAATCAAGACTAACCCTGGACAGACGAAGGGGAAAGGGACTGGATCGAAAGTATCGGCTCGGGTGAATTCCCTAGAGCAACTTCAGGTCTCTGACTCGTCTGAGAACGTAGAAAGTATGATCCGCCGTCTAATGCAGATTTTGATAGATTCTGTTAAGAAGGAAATTTCGAGGACGAAATTTCTTAAGGAGGAGAGAGTGTGAGTGTAGACAAAGAAAATTTATTTAGTTTATTTAGTCAAGATTAAACGAATTGAATTGATCTTGATTAAATTAAATTAAATTGTATAAGTTCATTATGTTTTGGACTGTCAAATTGAGCCGATATTATATGGGCTATTAAGTCAAATTAAAATTGTAATGTCCATTTAAATTGAGTGAATTAATTGATTTATTCACAATGGACTATTCAGATTGGCCCATTATTTAAGCCCAAGTTAAATGAATTTCTTGAGGAACAAGTTATCCAAAAATGCAGGGGGGTTCTGAGGATTTTCTTGAAGACCTAGCCTACATATTTTGGCTATAAATAAAGGTCTTCCCTCAAGGCAAAGAGATAGAGAAAAATCCCTAACATTCGGAGAAACTCTGTCAAATTCTCTCAAGAGCTTTTCTTCATCAAATCCAAGTCCAAATCAAGTCAAACAAATCCTCCTGCTATCGGTGTTGAAAACTTGAAGTTCCAAGTATTTGACGCCGTCATCAAATCAATCGTTAGGGTTTCTCCGAATGTTAGGGATTTTTCTCTCAA
This sequence comes from Coffea arabica, assembly GCF_036785885.1. Taxonomy (NCBI): domain Eukaryota; kingdom Viridiplantae; phylum Streptophyta; class Magnoliopsida; order Gentianales; family Rubiaceae; genus Coffea; species Coffea arabica. The sequence continues at coordinate 15,188,393 of NC_092318.1, read as the reverse complement.
GAGCTTTTCTTCATCAAATCCAAGTCCAAATCAAGTCAAACAAATCCTCCTGCTATCGGTGTTGAAGACTTGAAGTTCCAAGTATTTGACGCCGTCATCAAATCAATCGTTTTCTATGCCAAAATTGTAGAAAATACTCTTTGATTGGAGAACAAGCCTTTTCGGCCCTTCAGTTGAAGCTATTCGAAGAGAAGAATCAGGAGATTAATTTCTTTGATTCAAGAATTTTCAGAGATTGTAGCCTACTTATTATTTAATTTAATAAATTTGATATTTGTGCAAGTTTTCTTGTCTTTTATTTTAGGCAACAAAATTTGTGCTTACAGTGAGGACCCGTAAATTTTTCTTATTTTATATTCTTTTATTTTATTTTCTCTCATGCATTTTCTTCACTATACCCTATGATATTGGCTTTTATAGAGATTTTATAAGTGAATTGAGTTTTTAAATCATTTTTCTGATATAAGTTAGTTCATATTAAGTTTGGAGTGTATATTGGACGTGGGACCCGTTAGTGCGTTAAGTGAGAGAAATTCGGCCAATTAGGTTAAGTTTTGCATAAAGGGATTAGATTACTAAGTGTTAGGAGATAATTAGGGGTTACCTAGATGAATTAACCATGGGGAGACAAGAAGATAACTTTAAGCATAAAAAGTGCCACGTGTCGCGTTCCTATTCAAAGTTGGACTTGCCTAACTTTCTTACCTTTACTAAAAGATCAAATTTGACCCAAAATCATCTTCATTTCTATTCTTCTTGGCCGAGCTCTTCAAGAGAAAATAAAAGAGCAAACTTCAATTTTTGGCTTCCAATTTTTGCTTATATCTTGAAATCCCACCGATTAAATCTTGAATTTGCCCACAAAAGTGACTTGCTAAGGAAGATTAAAGGTCTTGGTGGAGTTGTTTTGGAGGAAGAACCCCTAAGCTACTACCTTTCTTGAGGTGTCAAGGTATTTTGCTTGGAAACCCACTCTTTGTTTCTAATAATGGTAAATTAGTAACTTGTGGTGGCTAAATATGTTGTTTTATGGAAGATTTCATGGATTAAAGTGGAGTTAGATAAATTTCTGATTTTTTTGAGGATTTTTCTGTTTTCATATAATGGTTATGATTGACCTTGGATTGATAGCTCTAAATTGTGTTAAGTGGAGCCTTTGTGCGTTAATTGCGGTTGTTTGCGGAAAATTTCAGTTTTGTGCGGAAATTTCAGTTTTAGAGTTCTAATTTGTCCTGTTCTGACCGGCTTTATTCATGCATGTTAGAGGCCGAATCAGGCTTAGGTTAAAACATAAAAGTTGTAGCAAATGGTGTTAACTAGCTGCCTGCAAAATTTCAACTCAATCGGAGCATGGTAACATGTAAAATGATTGAAATACCCTTGACTACCCATAAGCCCTATTTTCCGGACAGTTTTCTGTTTCCGTGGAGATTTCTATTTTTGACCCTGGAGATGCATGTTTTAGCTTTGGAGGCCTTCATAAAAAATGTAGGTATATGTATTAGATTCGAAACTCCATAAAATTCGTTTCAATCCGATAAGTGTAACTTCAGTTGTGGTTGTTATGCCGAAAGGTGTGTTTATGATTTGTATGTAGAAATGTGGTTGATTTGAGATGAGTTGGTGTTGATTGTAGGATGGAAAAGTAAGCAAATTTAGGGGAGATACTGTCCAATTTTCTAGGCTGTTTGGTCTTTTTAAGTTTGAGTTGCCTTTTTGGCAGAAATGAAGGACTTTTGAATCGTTCAAACCCTAGGTCCTCTCGTTACCTTTTCGTTCCAAAATCACGCTTTTGCACCCTTTCATTCGTAGTTCATTTGGTTAGGCATACGACTCATAGTTGAGTTTCCTTTGTGAATGCCGTTCCCATAGGAATCATAATTGTTTTACTTTGATCATTTTAGGACGTGCTGGTGATCCACGAAGTACTTCGGGGGGGGAACGTTTGAATTTATTTTACTTGAACTGGTGAGTGTACCACTTCCTTAATTTGTTGTTTATCTGGCTATCCGTGACTTCTGTATACTCTGTATGAAACGAGGGTGTACTTTATCACTATCGTTTCTCTCGTCTGTTTTCTTTGTTTCTTGCATACTGTATAAGTCTGTATTTGCTCTCTGTATCTGTTATCTGTATCTGTTCTCTGTATAAGTCTGCGACCTCTGAGCTCAAACCTATGGCTAGTTGCTCGAGTTAGCCGGCAAGGGCCAGGTCGATTAGATAATGAGCCACGGTAGTTTGTTTCTAGGAATCTTTGGGTATTGAGACTCTTGATTCCGGTATACTCGAGTATTACCACTTCTGTTTCTATTGAGTTGTTCGGACACTGTAAGAAGTAAGTTTGGTGGACGGAATTTGGTGTAAAATGGGGGTCTACGGACATGGTTGTTCTTCATACGTTGACGGAGAATTAACGGGTTTGGATCAAGTACTGCAACCGGAAATTTTGGGCTCCTGAGAGCCACCCGTATCCTTTCTATCTATGGTGTTTGTTCATTTCTTTATTTGATTTGCATATGTGACTAATTGAATATGAAGTTTCATGATTCTTAATTGCTATTATTTTAGTACCTCATTGAGCATAAGTTCACCCCCTTCCCTTTATCTTTGTTTTCCTTACAGGGAACCACACTTTGAACCGTGATTTTGAGAAAAGGGTTGAACTAGTGTAAACGTTCTTTTGTTAGCTCTTGTGTAATCAAAACCCTAATTGTCTTTTACTTAAGTATCACGCTTTTAATTGTAAAGTTTTTGATGTATGTACATAAGTGTTTTATCATGTACAATAAGTGTATTCATTTGAGATGGTACCTTTGCGTTTGTTGAGATGCTATTTGTAACCATTGGACGATCGGACGAGCGCGGCATTTGAACAAGAAAAGAAAATTCTGGCGGGAACTGTTCACCAAATCCGGCTGTATCTTGGTCGGATTGTGATGTGTCCACTTTCCATTTGCATTTTTGTCTTCATTTTCGTTTCCGTTGAGGCGTTTAATCGAAGTACCATGGTACCTTACAGTGTGGAACTCATGTTTCTCAATTTAGTAGTCTTCGATTGATTGTTCTCTTGGGGATTCGTTTGTACGCTATATCGGATTTGTGTGATTCGACTCTGTGGTCCTGGTGAGAGTTGGGCAGGCAGTCCGCCGAACCCTTTGGTTCGCTTTAGGGTGAGGTGGGGCCGTCACACCATTGACAATTAAAAAAACCTCTTGAATAGCAAGAAAGAAGAGAAGAAAAGCCATTTTGGTGGTGAACTAACTTTACTATAATTTATATTATATCCTCAAAATGTCATCCTATCAGATACACAGGCCAATCCCCTCAGAACAAAATTAGCAAAATTTAATGAAAAACTTGTACTCTAGCAAAAGAAAAATGAAAAGGCAAAATTTATGCAAAGACATGAGGAACAGGCACTTAGAAGCAATAATCTAAAATAATGGAAATCCTTGATGACTTACAATGCTTTTGGTCATTTGTGGCTGGAAACCCAGCAACTAAATACACACAAAACTATCAAAAACAGATCCAACATTTAATGGCATAGAGATGCAAAGCAAATAAAGAAATCAGGCATTCTCCTTAATGAATGGAAAAGGAAGCTCATGAAAGAGCATCCAAGTAATGAATAACCAGGAAAATCACAATCAAAACTTGATTAAAAAATATAAAAAATCACAGTGCATTAAAGTAAACTTTTTATTAGTGAATGAAATAAAATATACCATATCTTAGAGTATTGCAACAATGTTGAAGAGGAAAAAGCCCAACTTTCTCCACCTACAATCACAAAAAAAAGTAAATTTTAGATGAGTAAGAGGGGAAGAAAACAATGACGAGAAAATCAAATGTACAAAAAAAAATGTTCACAATGCATAAGCAGCGACTTTTGAACTATCGATAGATGATAACGATCATGATGTCTGCAAAACATGACACAGAAACTATTAGACACCCAATTTCCAAATTGAAAGTATCTGTAAGGCCCAAAGACAACCTAAGAGGGGGAGTGAATTAGGTTGATTAAAATCTTAATCAAATTTATGCAATTTTTCTTTAATAAAAATTTACCTTCTTTTCTAGTAATGATCAACCAAGTAGATTAGAAGAAGAGAGCAATGTTGATTAGAAAAACAAGTATAGATAAGCAATGAGAATTTTATTAAACAAAAGGAATAAGATAGAATATCAAACCGATTGTCTACCAAGCTTTCCTCAAACTTGAAGACCAATCACTAGGTTGAACAACTTCTCTTTCATGAAAGATGATCAACTAGATGTACAATGGAGGGAGCACTTCCTCCTTGCCCTAAGCCTCACTTAGTTAAGTTAAGAAGTTTTACAATCACTCAGATAACCCTCAACAAAGCTACACTAATAAAACTTTCAACCACAAGAGAAATGCTCACAAGAAATTCACACCACTTGGAGAACAAATCTTGTCTTGGAGACTATTTTCAAGTTAAAATATCTCTTGAGATCTTGTAAACAAAGTGTGCAAAAGTTGTTGTCTGATTCAGAATCGTTTGTATTTAAAGGGAACCAAAAATGGGCTTCATTAATGCTTCCAACGGATAGAAGGCAGATGAAGAGTCAGCTAGCCGTTGGGGCTGTCGGACGTCCGACAGCTTAGTCATCGTCCGATCCCATCGTCCGAAAATCAGTCAAGTTGTTGTTCGAACGTCCGATGGAATTTTATCGTCCGAACTTCTGTGTCCGAACGTCGTCCAGAGAGTTATCAAAGCTTCGTGGAATTTTTAGGACGTCCGATGAGATTGATATGCGTCCGAAGCATGCGTCCGATCCTTCAGGACGTTCGATGCTTCCTTACGAGCGTCCGACAGAGTTTCCTTCTTGATGTTCTTCATCCTTTCGGACGTCCGACAGATTCCTTCGGACGTCCGACATGAGTGTCCTGTTTTTGCTTCTTCTTTTGGTTGATTTTCATTTCTTGACATATTCGTACCTGATTCTTTGATATGCAAAAAACACTTATATTTGAAGAGAGTTAGATAAGCATTTCAAAGTACTTTGTGATCATCAAAACCAAGAATAACATTCTCCCCCTTTTTGATGATGACAAAACAATGGTTTGAAATGAGATTTGATGATTGCAATATAAGCTCCCCCTTTCTCAATTGACAAAAACTCCCCCTTACTTAGTGGATCATAGAGCAAAAATTTGAAAATTCCCCCTCACTTGGCTACCCTACCGAATTAATCAATTATCCAAAAACATAACAATTAAGCAGCCAACATCCAACATTTTACCAATTCAATCCATCAAGCCAATTCAATTTCAATTAAATCATCAATCAATTCAATCCAGTCCTCTCCCCCTTTTTGTCATCACAAAAGGCCAATCAATCACATATATCACGGAGAACCAATAACAAAAACATTCATCATATCCACACATTCATCATTCAAAATACTTAAACATCCATCCACATATCCATAACCATTACAGCCATAATCATCCATCAAAAAGTACTAAACGAACGCAACATAAACATAAGCATTATATCTACATATCCATTGTTGAACACCACAAACACTAGAAACACATGAAATAGTCAAACAAAATGCAAATGACCCTATGTGATCCTAAATGGTGAATTAGGTGGATCCAGGTGTCCTTCGAGAAAGCTGATATTGGGAGAGGTCCTCCTCTTCAGTTTCTTCATCATCTTCAGCAGTTTCTTCAACTGGTGCCTTGCCTTTATCTGATGTGGAAGGGGCATGAGGAATCACGGGAGTTGATGAGCTCGGGTCTGGAATTGATGAACTTGGATCAGTGGGGCGTGGCTCTTTGCCATGGAAAACTTCCTCAACCACATGTGGGGGAAAAAGAAGGTTCTTTTTGTCTAGGTAGGCTATTTGTTGCTCAGAGGACATGGTGAGCATTAGACCATATTCCAGAAGAAGAACATGCTGTTTGAGTTCACGAAGGAGCTCAATCACTTCATCATTGGAGGAGGAAAATGCCTTAGTGGCAGACTTCCTGGGATGAATGGAAGTGAGTGCAACAGATGAAGGAGTGTGTAGTGGATCATGTGCAGCCTTAGACCTAGGTTCACTAGATGATGCCCCCTTATAAGCCCATAGATTATCCTTAAAGACAAGATTTTTCCTTTCAAAATATCCTTTGGTAAAGGCATAAGAAGATGCTTCTTTGGGACAAACACCTAGAATTGGTACTTTGTAAAACTCAAAAATCTTTTAAAGAAATTTTGCATAAGATAATTTTCTGCGAGAATCAGTGGCATAGCGAAGTAAAAACTTGCACATGACAAAACCAAAATCAATACGAATCTTTTCTCGAAAACAGTAAAAGAGATACAACTCCATTTTGTTTGCATCTGTTCTATGGTCATCAGTAGGCACAAACAGGTTTGAAATGATTGAAAAGGCAATTAGATTCACAGGGGCAAGATCATTCAGTTTAGCATCAGCAGGGGCAGAAAAACTTCTTTTAAAATAAGTCAACATCTTAGCCTCATCAAAATTATTATCAGCAGTAGGATGCTCTTCATAGGAAAAGAAATTTGCAATTTTACTCTTGCATCCAGGTTCAATAGTAGTTTTTAAAATATCATTCACAATTTCAGAATCAAAAACTAAGTCTACCCCATTAACCCTGGACATAATCTCAGTTTGATCAGTGCCTTTCCTAAGATTGGCAAAGAATTGAAACAGCATTTCAGGATAATAGACATTAGGCATAGAAATGAGATGTGACCATTTCTGGAAAGCAAACAGACTCAGAATGGATTATAAACCTATTTGGCGAAATTCAGAAGAATTTACGGTGCGTTGAGGGATGACACCTTTCTGGGATATCCAGGAGTGTTTGTCTTTTGCAGCATCATCAAAGAATGTAGGGACTGTGGTTGATTTTGAAAGCGGTTGAGATGAGGTTCCCTATCCAGATTCAGGCTGAGGGGTAAGTTGTGGTGTAGGCTGTGACATTTGACCCTTTACAGCTCCCCTCTTGACGCGTTTGGATGATCGTTTGACCGTAGGAACATCATCATCCTCATCCCTGAGTGGATACTTGCGTCCGGCAGTGACCTTCCCTCCTCTTAGATTCACCATTGTGCGAAATGTGTGGAATGAAGGATGCAAATGATGCACACAGTAGTATGGAAGTGAATCACACAGAAATTTTGGGACAAAAAGGCCTTGAAGAAGATTAGACAGAGCAGTTATGAGAAAATAGGATTTTGAGGGAAATTTGGGAATTTGTGAAATATTATGCGATTCGGTGAAATGATCAGGAGAAACGAATCGCAATCGATCAGGAAAAGTTTTGGTTGAGTCAATTTGGGAATGAGAGCTTCAGAATGGTACGAATTTGAGAGTGAGAAACGAGAGAGTTTTCGTCCGAGAGAAAATAGAAGAAGAAGAGTTTGAAGCAAATGAGGAAGAAAGTTACTTTAAAAAGTGTACCGTTGCACTGTCCGACGGCCGAACGAAGTCGTGGGTCCGACAGCTTCGTTCGAACAGGTGTTTTCTGGAAAAATAGCTGAAGAACATTATCGGACGTCCGTTCATCTTCTTTCGGACGTCCGAAGGCTTTGAAAACTTTTAAGATGATTTTTCGATTATCCCTAATTTTGATCTTAGATGAATGAACTGATCTAATGGCAAAGCTTTTGTAAAAATATCAGCAAATTGATCTTTAGAACAAACATAATTTACACATACTTCACCTTTTTGAACAAGATCGCGAATAAAGTGGTGCTTTATATCTATATGCTTTGTCCTAAAATGTTGAATTGGATTTTTGGTCAAATTGATAGCACTAGTATTATCACAGAATATAGGCATGCAGTCATATGACAATCCAAAATCATTCAAGGTATGCTTCATCCATAAAAGTTGAGCACAACATGCACTAGCGGCAATATATTCCGCTTCGGTTGTAGACAAAGAGATTGCATTTTGTTTCTTGCTAAACCAAGAGACTAAGCAATTACCAAGAAAGTAACAAGTTCCACTAGTACTCTTTCTATCCACACGACAACCTCCAAAATCAGCATCCGAATATCCATATAGTGCAAACTCACTAGATCTAGCATACCAAAGACCATAGTCTAATGTACCTTTCAAATACCTAAAAATCCTTTTAACAGCATTCAAATGTGATTCTTTTGGACAAGATTGAAATCTAGCACACAAGCAAACAGTAAACATAATATCGGATCTACTTGCGGTTAAATAAAGTAAGCTTCCAATCATACCTCTATAGTGCTTTTCATCCACATGTTTACCTTCTTCATCTTTGTCAAGTTTTGTTGAAGTGCACATTGGAGTTCCAACTTGCTTTGAGTCATCCATGCCAAATCTTTTCAGCAATTCCTTAGTGTATTTTGCTTGATTTATGAAAATGCCCTCTATGGCTTGATGTATTTGAAGCCCAAGGAAGAAATTTAATTCTCCCATCATATTCATTTCAAATTCACTTTGCATAATGGTGGAAAAATCCTTGCATAGATACTCATTAGTAGCACCAAAAATAATATCATTTACATATATTTGCACAATAAGGAGTTCATTTTGCACTTGCTTAGTAAACAGTGTGGTGTCCACAACTCCTCTTTTGAAATTATTTTCAATCAAGAAACCACTCAATTTTTCATACCAAGCTCTTGGAGCTTGTTTTAGCCCATACAATGCTTTTGAGAGTTTAAACACATGATTTAGAAATTTTGAATTTTCAAAACCAGGGGGTTGATCCACATATACTTCTTGATCAATAAAACCGTTTAAGAAGGCACTTTTAACATCCATTTGAAACAGTTTAAAACCTTTGAAGCAAGCAAAAGCAAGAAGCATTCTAATTGATTCTAATCTAGCTACGGGAGCAAATGTTTCATCAAAATCAATACCTTCTTCTTGAGCATACCCTTTTGCAACTAATCTAGCTTTATTTCTTACAACTACACATTTATCATCCAGTTTATTTCTAAATACCCACTTAGTGCCAATGATCTAGCTCTGATACCAATTGTAAGGCCCAAAGACAATCTAAGAGGGGGGTGAATTAGGTTGATTAAAATCTTAATCAAATTTATGCAATTTTTCTTTAATAAAAATTTACCTTCTTTTCTAGTAATGATCAACCAAGTAGATTAGAAGAAGAGAGCAATGTTGATTAGAAAAACAAGTATAGATAAGCAATGAGAATTTTATTAAACAAAAGGAATAAGATAGAATATCAAACCGATTGTCTACCAAGCTTTCCTCAAACTTGAAGACCAATCACTAGGTTGAGCAACTTCTCTTTGATGAAAGATGATCAACTAGATGTACAATGGAGGGAGCACTTCCTCCTTGCCCTAAGCCTCACTTAGTTAAGTTAAGAAGTTTTACAATCACTCAGATAACCCTCAACAAAGCTACACTAATAAAACTTTCAACCACAAGAGAAATGCTCACAAGAAATTCACACCACTTGGAGAACAAATCTTGTCTTGGAGACTATTTTCAAGCTAAAATATCTCTTGAGATCTTGTAAACAAAGTGTGCAAAAGTTGTTGTCTGATTCAGAATCGTTTGTATTTAAAGGGAACAAAAAATGGGTTTCATTAATGCTTCCAACGGATAGAAGGCAGATGAAGAGTCAGCTAGCCGTTGGGGCTGTCGGACGTCCGACAGCTTAGTCATCGTCCGAAAATCAGTCAAGTTGTTGTTCGGACGTCCGATGGGATTTTATCGTCCGAACTTCTGTGTCCGAACGTCGTCCAGAGAGTTATCAAAGCTTCGTGGAATTTTTAGGACGTCCGATGAGATTGATGTGTGTCCGAAGCATGCGTCCGATCCTTCAGGACGTCTGATGCTTCCTTACGAGCGTCCGACAGAGTTTCCTTCTTGATGTTCTTCATCCTTTCGGACGTTCGACAGATTCCTTCGGACGTCCGACATGAGTGTCCTATTTTTGCTTCTTCTTTTGGTTGATTTTCATTTCTTGACATATTCGTACCTGATTCTTTGATAGGCAAAAAACACTTATATTTGAAGAGAGTTAGATAAACATTTCAAAGTACTTTGTGATCCTCAAAATCAAGAATAACAGTATCTAGGTTCTTAACCTTCCCCATTGGAGAAATTTATCAAATAACACAATCATCCACAATGTTAAAACAGTTAGGTAGATAAAACATTGGGAAATTTATCCAAATAATAAAAAATAATTGCACAGCATAAACATAGTGAGGCAAACAAAAGATTAAACAGATTGCACCAATTACTCCAACATCGTAACTCATTAGATTCAGTTCCACTGCCGGCTTAACATAAACTTTCATATTGTCAACTAAATTTCAGAAACATTCAATTGAACTTGCTCCAATCAATAAAGTGAAAAATTCATGCTTTTAAAATTTCAATTGTCCTGTTTCCCGTAACAACTACATCCAACCATCCAACCTAAGCAAAAATTTTCAGTTTTCAATACCCAATTTGATGACATCAACAATTAGTAATATAGGAAACGTCTCTTTATAGTTATTGTAGAAATAGCTATGGAATTTGATTAAAACTTAAATCATAAAGAGGGAAAATGGGATAAGTAGGGGGCATAGTAGTAAAAGTAAAGATTAAAAAACCCCAAGTTTTGGAGTTTCAAAAACAAAGGGGTACAAATCAAGGGCAAAAAAAAAATAGCACTGATATAAAAAATAAAGTATTACCTCTTTATGTGCTAATTCCATGTCAAAGTTTATGAGCAGGAAGGCGGAAACACCCAAATGGATTTTGTGGTTCACTGGCATATCATTAATATAACACATCATAAAAAATGAAAGATAAAGTAATAACACGGATTTCTTTTTACTTCTAGCCAAAACAAACGGAAAACATTAGACACAAAAAATAAAAGAAACAAAATAAGGGTTTTCTAACAAAAAAAAAATAAAAGAGAAATATTCAATAATAATAATAAAACAGAACAAAATAAGAAAATTTGAACAAAAACAACCATGTAATAGTCAAAAACTTGTGATTGGGAAACAGGAGATGAATCTGAGGAAGAAGAGTACAATGGGGAACAGAGGTCTTCTAGAAGTGCAAAAAAATAAAAAAAAAATTAACGCAAATCTGCAAAGAAAAAAAGATTACCTTATTAGTCTTGCTGCCTGAGGAAGAGGAAGATGACAAAGGAAAAGAAAAAGAGAGAGAATGACGAAAAAAGGAAGAAATGAAAAGAGAACCAGAAGAGACTGAGGGGGAAGAGAGAGATAAAAGCACATGGTTTCTAGCACACGTTTTCTGGCACAGGGTTTCAGGTGGTTTGGAAAATAAAAGGGAACAAAACTGGTACAAGGATTCCAGGACCAACAAGTCAACAACTACGGTGCACGTGATTTCCACATGAAGAAGGACGAAAGACCAACAAAAAATTCCACCACCCATTCCCACTTTATATATAAGTTCTTTATAGTACAACACTACAAAGTTAATTAGTGGCTAAATTGCCAACCAAATAATATACTTAAAAAAAATAAAATATTAGGATCCTGTGTTCCACCTCCCAATTCTACCTTCGGTTTTACCCATTGACATTTAGCCACGTATTCAATCTTTTCTTTTTCTTTTTTTTTTTTTGGTTTGGACAAGCTTTTACTTGTAGTTATAGTAATTTAAAAATCAATGTACCGTACAAAAATCGTTTACTGAAAAAGTACGCTGGAAGTAGAAATGGAATAGCAGAAATCTACCAAACCAATATTGAAAACGCTACGGGTTTCCGGTTCCGGGGGCGGCCATTCTCACGAAATCTCATTAGGAGGAGAGAAGATCATCATCAAGTTCTCGTCTGAAATCTGTTTCTTCACGCCTTTTCATGGGCGGGGGCCAGAATGAAAGCTTCCCAGTTGGCGGCTAGGGCTTCAGCATTGAGGGTGCACAGGTATTCATCAAGCTAAATGCACAAAATTACAACACCCTAAATTGGTAGTAAAACATGATGCATCTTTACATCAAGTTTCACTTCAAGCTATGGTTGATTTTTATTATTATTATACATAAGAACCAGGAATTCGAACTCAAGAACTTCTTAAAATAAATATCTGCTCTCGTCTCCATACGAAGATTCAAGATGAAAACGCAACACACAACAGGAGCAGAAAATGCAAGTCATGAATTTTGCACACAAATAAATAATTAAATAGGTATTTTACAATCTCGGTGGCCAAGACGGGTTTTCATGCATTAAAATAACAAAACGTTTATGAGAACTTGAATCCAAGCACACAAGAGATTGTGCAAATCATACGCCTTTCCGCAAATCTCCGACCAAGTATCACGCATTACACTGGGAGCTAGCACAAGCAACAGCATTGACTGACGTTCAGTAAAGATTCAGCCTGAATACACTGGGGAGATCATTACGGTCAGGGTTTCTAAAGAATACATCCATGTTCTGCATCTGCAGTTTCAATTAAAGGTATAACATCTATTATGCACGCAAAGAACCATCGATGTGAACTCTCCTTTAATAGTTGCAGTCTGCTAGACTGAACAAATAAAGATTATTACAAGCAACTAGAAATTAACTGCATTTTATGACATAAATAAAGCTCCTAAAGCACCCGAATGCACATGTTAAATTGCATACCTCAATAGCATAACATTTCATGTTTAAAATGATATCATTAATTTCATAGGTGCAAATGTTTCAGTTTCCATGTTATCTAGCCCCAAGGACACGATGCTCGAGATAAAGAAGAAACAAGTTTTTTTATCGAAATAAATCTTATTTACATTAATAAGAAAAGAAGAAACAAGTTTACAATTCCTCAAACTAGTCCACAAAGAGAGTTCCACGAGTCAAAATATCTGAAACCATAAGCTAATTCTTGAAAAAGAAAATTGAAAAATAATTGCAGAAAGTAAACGTATATGCCACCAGTATGATTAGAAGAACTGAGTCTCGTAATCACCACTAATACCGCCAATGCCACAGGAAGAAGAACTCGGGGCAGCAGCAGCAGCAGCTCTCTTTTTCCTTTCTTCCTCATACTCTGCATCATCTGTCGGCAACTCATACCTACATACATGGCACGAATTTCTCGACCCCAACCACGGTATGATACAATCCCCATGATACCCATGTCCACAAGGCAATTTCTTTACCATTTCTCCAATACCAACTATATCTTTACATACAGCACAAGCCAATGCCTCCAGTTCGGACTTAATCTTCGTGGTTTCTAATGCTTCTACAGAAGCTTTTGATGCGGGAGACGCTCCTCGCCGCCCACCGCTATCAGTTTCGGCCAAGTTTCGACCAGTTTCGCCCATCGCCTGGATTCCCAATATACCCTTCTCCTTCAGGCACAGCCAATCGAAGCTCAATTGAGTGGTCCTCAAATGGTGCAGCGGCGGGCATGCTCGTCGGCAACTGACTGGGAGTAGGAAGAGAAATCCCAGGGAGAGTGCTTGGATTTTTTATTCTTTTTAGCTGGAGAAATTGATATTTCGTCTTCCTCCTCGTTAACGGTGTCATTTTCCGCTTCTCTGTCTTCTTCGCCTGAGTCGTCCTTATTGTCATCATGCTCGTACTCAATTTCCTTATCGCTCGGGGGTTCAAACAAGAAATCTGAAGCCATTGAGTGGCGAAATAACGAAGACAAGTAACATGCTTCATCATCACAGCCACCTAATCCTCGGGAAGGAAAGAACAGAGTGAAGGTGGGGAAGGTGTCCAAGGACTGTGAAGACACAGTAAATTTTGAGTAGGAACAGCCTCAGGGTCTGGTCGAAAAGGAAAAAAGAAGCGGGCAGAAAGCAGCACAGTAGCAAAAACAAGCGGAAGAAAAGACGAACAAAGGAGAGAGGAGAAACAAAATCAGGTGCAACCAAGGCAAATTTTGGAGCGGAAACAACACCAATCTGTGGCCGAAAAGAAGCAAGTTGGAGTGGGTAGAGATGAAACTGATGAGTGTGTAGACAGGAGGTTGATGAAGCGGAAGGAAGAAAAGACAGCACAGAACCAGAAGGAAGGAAATACGAGATGAATGAAAGGGAGGGAAAAATCTGGTGCAATCAAACTTAGCTGACAACCAATCATCTTGCGCCACGTCACCAAAAAACCAATCCCCTCTCGCCACGTGGATGATGACGACGCCGACGTGGATCCCCAACTTTCACACTTAGGGTCTGTTTGATAATATAAAAAAGTGCTGAATCTAAATTTTTTCAGACATTCAAATGTTTTGAGTGTTTGATAAATGAAAATCTATTTGCTGAACTTGTTAAGTAGTGCTGAACCTGTGTGTATTTTTTTCAGCACAAGAATCCTAACTGAATGCTTAATTCTGATAAGAATCAATAGAATTATTTCAACTACCTTATCTTATCTACCAAATCTACCCTTATTTGTTAATTATGTTCAAAATTCTTATTTAATTAAATAATCTAATATTTTCTATCTAACGATTTTTAGTTTATCTTTTCTCTCTTTTTATTGACTTTCACATCTTCTCCATACTACTCATATAATATATTTCATCTTTTATATTAATTTAATTTAAAAATAAATATTGTCATTTTCATACCTTATAGTTTTAAACTAATTAAATCATAGATTCTATTTCTTTTTTGAATGAAAAGATATAAGGGCAAAATTATCAAATTAAACTTATTAAGCATTCAGGTATAAATATTTATCAAACAGTATAAATAGGTTTAGCATTAAAATGCAGACATTCATATATTTTTTTCAGTGCTTAAAATTCAACAAATTAATTATTTCAGTATTCAAATTTCAGAATTCAGACTTCAGAATTCAAATTCAGTTTTATCAAACGGAACCTTAGTCTATATGGTTGATAAGTTACATGGGATAACTTTATCAAGTTACATATCTATTACCTCTCAGTTAACAAGTATCGTTTTAACTTCCGACACAAAAGGAGTTCTTTGACTATATATATACACGCACACATGAAAATTTACGTTGATGGGAGTGAATTTTACTATATCTAAACCTACGTACAGAACATAAAAATAATTTTAAATCCTAAAGGGTCAAAAGTTTAAATTTTTAAAGAGCATTTTTAACAATTTTCAATTTTCTTTTTTTGCAAAACCCAATTCTGTAAGACTGTTGTTTGACTGCTTTTGCCTATATCTGTAATTGTTCTTGACGTCTGGTCTTTACTCCTGTGTCGGTCTCCAAAACCGAAAATGGAGTCAACAGTGAAAGATTGGATAAAAGCCGATGAAACAGCTAAAGAAATGCTCACTCGGCTCTTCACGGAGCGACCCTTTTTGCCACTGCCTCCGCCTCTTCACAAGCTTCCTCTCCGGCCCGGAAACGTCGTCGAGGTTGCCGGCGCTCCTTCTTCCGGTAAAACCCACATCTTAATGCAGGTAATTTATTAGAATTAGTTAATTAATGATCAATTAATACTAGTTCTGCATTTCTTTTTTTGGGTTAAATCGTTAATATGTGAAAAACTATTTTCTTGAAATTTTTTTGTGAATTTTTTTTGAGGCTGCGATTAGTTGTATTTTGCCTAAGCAATGGAAAGGCGTCCAGTTTGGAGGCATGGAGCGGTTAGCTGTTTTTGTTGACTTGGATTGTCGGTTCGATGTTTTACGCTTTTCCCGATTGTTAAAGCACAAATTAATTCAAGCCAATAGCAACGGTAAGAAGTCATACGTTTCCATGTATTATTTCAGTTCATCTTTGCATAATGATTTTAGATGTTATACAAGTTTTGTTCTTTTCCTGTTGTTTGGTGGGGTTGTAATTATATGGCAATATAATGGGGATAAGCAGAGCACTCCATTCTCATAATTTGGTGTTGAAATACGAAATGTTTTAAGAGAACAATGAGGAATTAATACGAAATGTTTTAAGAGAACAATGAGGAATTAAATTACAATAGGAACACATTTAATGTAATGTTTTACTAGAAAAATGTTCCATTTACAAACAGGGTAAAAATTTATTTCTTTTATTTTACTCCCAAAGGGCCTGGATGCTAACCTCTATTCGGATTTGAAATTCCCGTACATGCAACATGCATTTAGGCCTGCTAGTGTGAAAAATCCTTTACATGTTAGTGTAGGAAAGGTTAATTGTGTTTCATTCCCAAAAAGAGACAGAAATGTGAAGATAGACAGGATATATGATTTGATGGATTTAATAACATGTACTACTTTCTTGTCTTCCTATAGCGTGTTGGGGCTGGATGAATATGAAACTAATTCAATCTTTGGTGTTTTTTTTTTCAATTACTCAGATATGAAGTCACAAACTCAATATGATGAAGAATTATTTGCTGAGTGCATGAGACGCTTCTTATACATCCGTGGTTACAATAGTTTAGAATTTCTTGCCACTCTTAAGGTGAGTTAGCAAATTGGAGTTCAACATTTTTGAGCTCCAAATAATACTCTCCTTGCTTGTTTTTTTCTATTGGACTGAAGTTCTTCATTTTTCTTGAGCAAGGAAGTTTTAGTACTCAAAAAGCATGAGTTATTGCATCTTCCTGTTGCGATATTATCCTTGTGCTTTTTTAATTTTTGGAGTCTTTTATGCTCACTTATGGTGGAACTGATACTTGAAGGAGGAGAGAATGTTGACTTAAAGTTTGCAATCATGCTTTGCATCTTTATGATGCTCAGGATGAAAAGGAAAAAAAAAAAAAAGACACTTCTGCACACGGAATTATACAATTTGGCCTAACTATGCAGAAAGTTACTTTTGCATACATCTGCACTTGGAATCATACACTTCTTTATAGTTGTCTGTCGTGGCATAATTTGTTTTCACGTGTTTATACATTTTGGACTAAACTAGATTTTTAAAAGATACTTGTGCAAACTACTTAGTTACCAATAACATGCATTACAGAAAATAAATGACAGTAAACATTCATTTCTTTCTTGATGCCACTTATGTTTTGATCATTATTTTTTCCTTGGAGTCTTGTTACATTTCTTGTAAGCTAAATGAATGAT
Source organism: Coffea arabica (assembly GCF_036785885.1). NCBI lineage: Eukaryota > Viridiplantae > Streptophyta > Magnoliopsida > Gentianales > Rubiaceae > Coffea > Coffea arabica. The sequence continues at coordinate 15,171,410 of NC_092318.1, read as the reverse complement.
GTACTAACTCTTCTGAAGGTCCTTTGCATGTTTAAGTTCCTTTTCCATCAAGAAGTAGGTTACAAGCATAGATTTTGTTTTCAAAATTTGAGGATCAAAGATGTCTGTTTTGGTTACTTGTTCATGCACCTTTTCTATTTTATGGTGTTATAATGTCAAAGATAGACAGTTTCAGTAATATTCTTTTGTTTTCTGCCCAGCAGACTATGAATAATCAACTTCAAAAGCAAAAGGATATACAAGGTGTTGGTGTTCATTTGCTTGTGTTGGACAGGTTTGGCCAAGAGTCCTAATAGCAAGTATATGCTTCTTTGCTCCCAGGCCCTCATCTTGGTATAACATCCTTAGTTTAATTCTTTGAAGAGTGTCTCACAATGATTCACTGGTTTAATGAAGGCCACAACTCTAAATAAAGTAAAACAGAAAAACCAAGTTTGCATGACTGACATAATGTTTTAGACCAATTTTTCTTAGCAATTATTGCAGAAAATTTAACATACTTGTCTGTGCTAGTAGAACTATCTGCAGGCTTTGGGCATATATGTGACTCCATTGGGTTTGGAATGCTCATAGGGACCTGTCATCTAGCTTGTGAAATTACATTAAGCTCTTCAAAAAACATTGATCTTTTTATTTATGCCCCCTTAAATTGCTTAGTAATATTTAGATAATAAGTTCTTTAAAATGTTAGCCATGTAATTAGTAAATGGAATGTGATAACTTAATCATCCACTCCCAAACTGCATGGAGAAATTTTTTTTCTTTATTGGAGCAAGTTGGTCTGTGATACTCTAGAAAATCTCCAACATTTCTTTCAAGTGTACTTTGTAAAAGAAGGAATTCAAGAAAATAATCACTTAATTAGAACGCATGTCCCCCAAATACTTCCTGTAATCACTTAATCAGAGATGGACAAAAGAAGACAAAAAATGATGGCGCTAGAGCCAACTGTGTGCTGTGAAGACTTCCTTTCCTTTTTAAGAATTATGTGCATGCACACATCCATAACTATGTGTATGTCAAAGTATCTGTGTCTAGAATATATCTGTGTACATGGATGATTGAACCACTATGTAGCATTTATGCATATTATAATTATGTGCATATAGAGTTTTTTTTTTTTTAGTGTAATATCTATATATCGGCACTATATATTACAGGGTGTTTTACTGTGGTAGGTTACCTGTTAGGAAGTATCAGGTAGTCATTGTGTGGGAAACCAATTAAAATTTTCTTCATGTAAAATTTGGTAGTTTGATCCTTAGGGAATGCTGAAGTTTTTGTTGATTCCTATTGTCTGTATGAATAAGTACCATCCTAGCATCTGACCACGATAACAGCAAAAGCATTTTTTTTTGCAGAATTTAAGTCTTAATTTCAAGTGGAGATATTTTATTTTTATTTTTATTTTTTTGGTATGTATGACCTTGTGGTTTCAGCTTAGCCAAAAGGTATTCTGTTTCTCAATATCTGTTATTTTCTTTATTATCACCAGCATTGGAGCTTTCTACTGGATGGATCGTGCTTTGCCATCACTACTTGTAGGAGGCAGCAACAGGAAAAAGACATAAGGATGATTTTTTATAGACCTGATGGATTAATATCTTCCCCTCTATATGCTTTGGGGTACTTTGGGCTATGCAGACACTTTTTCTTGGCTGAGCAGATATAAAAAGACAAAAGTGAAATAAAAAGTAGAGCTAGGATAAAAAGTAAAAGCAGGAAGTTCAGCTGATGCCTGTTCATTGTCTATATTGTGAATTTAGTTGTAGAGATGTAGTTCCAATAGCTTAAGTCCCCATTCTGTTGGTTTTAGTAGAAACAAAGGCGTGGCTTAGCATTTCCTGTTCAATTTGCTGTTATCATATTCATTTGCTTGTTAACATTGTTATATTCGATCAGTATTAAAATCCAGACTGGAGATTTTTGTTCTCCTTGCATTTGAATGGAAGATAGAAGAAAACTATAAATTGAGGTTCGCCAATCAAGCATTAGCCATTCTCTCACCATTTTAAGTGTTGATCTAATGTATACAACATTAACTTGAACATGTTTCAGCTAGGAAAATTTAGTGCCAAAAGATTTTTTTCAAGTTTTTATCAATAAGACTCACAGCTTAGTCTTTGGACATTGTCAATTTGCAAAAAATTATACCTAAACTTATACTTAGAATGGACTATGGGACTTCTGGAGAAGAAGCACTTGAATCTAAAATAAACTGATGGCCTTGTAGCTTTCTTCTTTCTACTAGCAATTCCCTACCTCATTTATAAATTTGTACAATTCCCAGTTGTGGATTGCTTTAGACTTAGGGATGGATGTGTATTTGATTTTATTTTTTCATTGAACCATTCTAGCTATCCATTCATTCTACCAGCAATACATGCAAGTTCCTACTCTTCCTTTTCATCACCCATTTCCCCTCACTGTCATTGTCTATGGTTGAGCCACTCAGTCATTGTTTCACTTTTGCACTCAATGAGAATTGATTATTTCAACTGTGGACTCAATGTTACTGAAGGTATTCCAGAAGCCTGGAAGCGTATGCATTTGGAGGTTTGCATTTAAGACACTCGTGAACATTTGTGCTGCTATTTCAGAATGTTTTGCAGACCCAGAAAATGATAGCAGTGAATGGCAATAGACCTTTAAACTAAATGGTTTTAGATTGTACATTGGTAGGAAATATAATATTTCCTTTTTTTTTAATTTAATTTTTTATTAAATTCTGAAAACTAATAAGGTTGCCTTTCCAATTCTGTGGTTGTGTACTTCTCTGCTGTTACCATTGTCCATTGCATTTTGGGTTAGATTGCATTACCTTTTCACGTCCATCTTTATATCAATGAACATTTTAAGCTAGCACATCTCCTCTAAATGTTCTCTGTCATTTGCATTTCAAACAACAGTCACTCTTAAGCTTTAAAAACATTTGCTCCTTTCCTTTTCACGTTATTGGTTAACATGTGCCTTATTGTTTTCTTACTGAAACGTGCTCTGTATGTTTCTTTTCTACCTGGTTTTCTAGTTCTATTGCTTCAAGGCCTTAACTTGTTTGGCATTGTGCAACATCTCCGTATATTAGGAAAAGCCTTTCTCTTCAAAGTGTGATGGAAAATGTGGTTCAGGATCTTCAGAAGCTTCTCTTGGTGCATCTGTTGCTTGTTTTAGCTACGAAGAACTCAATTTCTGGGGACAAATCTACAGCAGATGAACTTATGAGGTTGTTGCTTGGATCTCAGATGAGTCCCTTTTTAGTCACATTTGACAGCACTGATCTTGCATATAGACAGCAGCATAACATAGTTGCTTTGATCCAATCAAAATTTTAGTAACACAACTTATCTCACTTGAAGAAGAGGTGGAGAAACTTGAGCTTGAAATTTCTTGTATGATGACAATGGATAACCAAAGGACAATCTGTTAAAATGTGTTTTCAAAGGACATTTACTCTAATTAATTCTATGTTGCTATATTTTACCACAAAATAGAGAAATTTCATCAAAACCATAAAATATGTGAAATGTCTTTATTCCTTTCATCGTCATTTTTGAACGTTTACTCTAATTAATTCTATGTTGCTATATTTTACCACAAAATAGAGAAATTTCATCAAAACCATAAAATATGTGAAATGTCTTTATTCCTTTCATCGTCATTTTAATCCCACTTGGAGTGGCTAAAAGTATCTGGTTTCTTGTCTTTTTGTTAGAGTTGCTCTGGAATAGCTTTGTTTAGGGCAATTATCTCAATTAGTTATGGCAAGTTCTTAGGGATGTAGGCTTAGAAGATAAGTAGAAGTTTAGGCTTGAAGATCTGGGATTAGCAGTCCGAACATTTGAGGCACACCTTATATAAAGAGTTGACTCTCTCTGTCTCTCTATCTCTCTCTGGCTTTAAGATTTGGGATTATTTTGAAGTGCACCTCCTATAAGAAGTCTCTTCTCTCTCTCTCTCTCTCTCTCTCTCTCTCTCTCTCTCTCGCTCTCTCTCTCTCTCTCTCTATATATATATATATATATATTTGAGGCACAACGTAGATAAGAATTTGACTCTCTCTCTCTCTCTCTCATTCTCTCTGACCATGAGATTGCCTGGCACAACAGGGGTGGTTTGAATGGTGGCAAGATTGGTTGACTTTTGATAATCATAGCGCACGAGAATTCTTAAGGAATTACTTTTGTAAGTTCTTGGTGTTAATTTAAATACAAGATGGAAGGAACAAAAAGAAAAATTGCAGGGCATTGTGCTCAGATCTCAATTATCATGCAACTCTTTAGTAAGTTTAAGAGCTATTAGGTACCTGCAATGGTAATGAAATATGACATAGCTTCTAATAGGCTTAAAGGGCTGAACCTTATGTCTGTTAACTCTTCTTCAGAGGGTAAAATCTAGTACTTGAATCATTGATCTGAGGTTTGTTCAATGTTCTGGGAATGAAATCTGTTTTCCACAACTCGAACCTATATCAGGTAACAGGCATAAGAAAAGATGTTTGTTACCATAAAGGAGAAGGCACTTGGACTGTGCCAGTTGCAATTGTTTTTCTGTACTACTACTTGTTGAAGTAAATTTTTTTATTTATGATTTTTTACTTGAGCACCTTAGATTTTTTACCTGGGTTGTCTAAGTCTATTTTATTTCCCTGGTTTTTCCATCTCACAGGAATACAAGTAGTGGTCCTCGGCCCAAACATCGTGAATATATGCCTTCAGTCTGGCAGGTACTATTTGTATTGATATTTTTAATTCAAGTTTTTCAGTTAATGTACTAAATTAAAAAAAAAAAAACTAATCATGTTCATACAATTGGTAAATGTATATCTTATATCCACTGAATTTATCTTGAATTTGTAATGCTATTGGACCGTGATGATTTAAGTTGATACAGGATGATTTGCTTGTTTTTTGTATTTGAACCACATTGTCACTTAAACTCTTAGAATTTGACTTCCTGATCCAGCAAAAGTACTCAGTAACCAACTTTTTCTCAATGGAAAGGATTCTGAAAGTTGCTTCTTTTGAATGTAATATGGGTTTTGAAAATGATGTTAAAAAGTAATATATATAATCAGTTCAGCCCAGGAGTCGCTATTATGTAACTTCTGTTTCTTTTAAATGTTTTTGTGTATGTAAGGGTGTGTGAATTTCTATTACTGAATACTTCTCAAAATTCTCATCATGATGTTTGCAAGTGCATTATTTCTGCACATTCCCAGCAATATTAGTTTTGCACTTGTCAGCTGCAAGTTCTCTTATCAATAGTTAAAAGTTCTCTTATCAATACTATTAGGTTAACACATTTTTGGTTGCTGCAGTCCTTTGTTACTCACAGGATACATGTTGCAGCATCAGGTCTGAATGAAAGAAATGTAGCTAGCTCATGATTTTTGCTGCAACCATTTGGAAAAAAAATAAGTCTTCAATTTTCCTAGTTTTCTCAGTTATGGATTTGAATGTTTTTATTCGTTGTAGAGCACGACGGCGACCATCGAAGACAACGCACTTACTTGACAGAATGGATTTTGCCTTCAGTAAACTTTTCAGATAGATTCGTTATAAATGAAGTACGTGCAAGTTATAAGACATCCTTTTAGAATTTAATCTCAAACTTTCGTAGTGTTTGGCCATTAATTGCAATTCAAATAACTGCAGGATGGTGTTTCTCTCATATCATGAAGGCATTCCAGTGCAATTGCTTCAGTGCTTTTGTGATGTGATGTTGATAGTTGAATGTGTCAAAGCATCATCGTAGAGCATACCCATGATCTTATCGCAGATTCTTTCAGGACTCCTTCATTCTGGATCTTCTAGCTACTTGGCGGCCAGAGTTCAATTCAGATGTGTTTTCAAGAAGAAAAGAGATATATCTTCTATATTTAGTCCTTTGGAGATAATCCTGATTTCAACGACAAGAAGACGCGCCATCAGCATTCGATGTGATTTGGAGGAACGGTATAATGATCATCATACAAAAAGATTGGCATTATGGGAAATGGAAGAGGTTTGGGATGCATGGCTATCATCGACTGGAAAATCCTCTGTTTGAACATGCTAGCGTTGGATGCTCAACAAGGTTCAACAAGTACGATGACATTGTTTGTTGTTGCATCAACTTAGCCGTCCCCTTCCTGGGCTACATTCATTTTGAACTAATTTGATGTCTGATACATGTGCCTGGTTCTGTTCTAGGGGGATTGTGTTTTGTAGAATGTGTACACATAAGTTTTAGTTTACACTGATGAGCAGGACTATAGTCAGTTACACTTTGACATAGTATTGGCGATAGAGCGATGTGATGTTAATCTTGTTCTTTCCAGCCTCCCTTAGACCTATATCATCTTGTGTCTTGTTCAGCTTCAACATAACTGTTTATTTTGTAATTACTGCTAATCTTGGTGTCAGAGCAGTTAATTTGGGCTAAATATCAAGTGTTGGCAGAAATGCATTTCCCACTTTAAGAGAAGCATATATACATGTCCAAAAGGAAGAGATTAGGAGGATTTCTATGGTGCAATCCCATTGACAAAGTTTCTGGTTAAACAAGGCATACCAAAACTAACGGCAAATTTATATGGTAGACAACTGGATTTGCATTTTTTTGGGGATAATATCAGAAACATTCCCTCATGTTTCTCTAGATATCACCTAGCAACCTTAAGGTTTTAAAAATATCACTTATCTCCCTTACTTTTGTTATTTATGTAACAAAATTTTGAACAGCTCTAAACTAGACTTTTGCTCACTAAATAAACATACTCCTAAACCACTTTGTTTACTCCAAAAAAACTATCTCCTAAAAAATAATTTCTAATTGCACTACCACGTCACAATGTTATAGTCCATAAAAATATAAATTTGAAAAATAAAAAAGATATTTACAAAGAAATACAGTAGCAGCAATTTAACTCTATATGCTCCCAACTTCTTAATCCGTGTCTAAACCTTCAAATTGTATTGATTATTATGAAAATCAACTCAAAATAAATAAAGAGATCATATCTCACTTTATCACAATCACAAAAAGTAAAAGATAAAGAAAATTTAATTTACTATAATTTACAAATAAGAAATTGCATAGTCATCCAAGAAAAGTGAGTAAGAGAGAATATTGAAAAAAGGACAAAGTGAAGAAAGTGACTTTTATTTCTTTTTCTTAATTTTTTGAGCTCCATTTATTTGATATGCAAATTATTTATCAAGTGAGGGTTAACATAGTCTTTTTACAATTGCTTGGAGAGGTAAGTGATATTTATAAAACTTCAGGGGTGTCAATTGATATTAGGAGAAACCTTAAGGGAGATTTCTGATGTTATTTTTTTTTTTTTTTTTGAGCGAGACAACTAGATTTGCTTGCTTGGAACTATCATGTGCGGCACGCATGGTATGTGAACTGACTAAATTACACTCCACATGCTATTTATAATTAATAAAATAAGTCAAGATGACTTTGGATAACTACCAGTTTTATAAAAACTTTTAAAGTAATAAAACGTAATGTACATAACAAGCACATTTCTTTAATACAATTTTCAATTGTAACAAAAGATACAAAACTAGAAGCCATAAGCTAATGTATATTATTACAAACTTCAAATATGATAATAACCGGTAGTTGCACCAAATTTTTTTTTTTCTGGAGATATAGGGAATAACTAGAATGTTTCAAAAGAATTTTTATTATGAGTAGGTAACTAAAAAAAATTGGTAATTAAGAACTTGTGGGAATAATTTGGTGAATTCATAAATCCATGTGTGCTGCACAAGACCAATGCATCAAGAAATTGGGTTGTGAAACACAATTGTATTTAATTTTAAAAATTATAGTAGCACAGGGAGTAAATTGGTTCAATTATACATTCAGGGCGTGATATGATGAAAAGGTATTTGTCAAGGGGCTTTTTGGAAATTAATCCTTAAAATAGTATGTATCTATAGTATTACAAAAGTGGTTGGCATTTTTTCTGTTTTGGAAGTAGTCTATAACTATATCCTACTTTAGGATACTTCAAGGTTGGTTAGCAAGAAAAAAATGAAGGTTGGTTAGTGATAGAGTTGATTTGTTCAAAGGAGTTTTCTAACAGGTGTCGGGCACTCGTTAACACACCTACATTTCATTTAATTTATTATGTATATAAACACACTAACAATTATTACCTTTCCTTACATTTATATACTTTCCATAATTAATCCCCTTGCATTTATATATTTTTCTTAATTAATTTTGTATTTTTAAAAATTTAACACTTGAAATATATTTTAACGAGTGTTCATGGTTATATAAACAATTGTTCAAATTATGGATATTTGAAGATAAAAGCCTTTTATTGGTGTTGACTGGGCAAGATCTATTAATGATTGTGTTATGCGGTGAAGTGACAAGCAAAGAGATATAGCTTACTGACGTTTAAAGTAGAATATAAAGGTACGACTATAAAATTTGAGAGGAGAGCAACGTCTCTCAAGATTGAAATTAGATGCATGACAACTAATTTGAATTTTAATTTGAAATCCAAATTTTATTCATGTATTATGCATTAACTCATGATAGTCTATACAATATTAACGTATATAAGATTTACTAATTGTATATTTGGTAATCTAACAATTAAGTTTGGACAAAAAAAAAAAAGTGTCGTCATAACCACCAATATCTTTAATCAACATTTATCCGTCTGAATTCATGCCAGTTCTATTTTTAGTAGAAAGATTAAAGAACCAGGTTTACATATCTCAAAAGAATTCAAGGCAACCGGATACTGGATAGACAAAAGGATTGATGGACTGGCTACATAGAAGTAGTTGGATATGGCTTTATCATCATGTTGTAGATTTTGCTCCATAAAGTGATGAAGATTTTTGTAGATTTGTGTCCCTAGGAGAGTCGATCACGGGATCTACGGGTAACTATGGTACCAATCGAACTACCTATGGGGGCAATCATACAAGTCCAATCATTGATGAAGATTTTTGAAGATTTGTGTCCATTTAGGATAATTTCTATCGTTCGGATAGATGTTGAGAGAGATATGGCTTTGACATTTAATGCTTTGGATATTGAAAGAGTGCTTTATCAAGTACACCTAACCAAACCACCAGTCTTTGAGCTGATGGCCACCACCAAAGTATTAAAGTTTGGTAGGAAATCTTGCCTCCTATCAATTCGCAACATTAAAAAAGTGGCTCTATTTAAAAAATTCAGATGGGTATGTAGTGCACCCGCCTGGTTCGGTGGTGATTTAGTCCCCTCTGAATTACCCTTGGACCTCTTCAGATCCTCCCTCCCTAGTGTAGGAATCTATCGTATCGACAAAAGAAAAAAAAATACAGCTACCCAACATTGAAAGATAGAATACTCACGGATCATGTCCTACTTGTCATTTTCACTAATAAGTGAGGGTGGGAAGTGTAAAACTATGAACGAACAATCTATCTTCATTATGTATGAGTTTGAGATTAAAAGTTAAATATTCTATAGATGAGATACCATTTTGTATTACTTCAAAGAAGAGCTTAAAAAGATTTATGTGAAATGTGATGGCCCTTTTCCTTCGTTCTTCCGTTATCATGTGCACCTACTCGACGTTCAAAGATCAAGAATAGTCAGAAATCACATCCTGTTTGATCCTGTTTGCCGGCGACGATGGGGAAGTGCAAAACTAGGAATCAACAATCAACTTTATGTGCCTAGTTAGTAAAAACTCGTATAATATATGTTTTATCTATAATTATAAAAACTTTCATGTATTTTGTACATTTTAAAAATATTTTAAAAAGTACTCATACTTTTCAGATAATCGTATGAAACATGTAATAAAATTTTCAAGTATACTTAATGTATTATACTTTGATATTTGGCAAAATGTGTAAAAATACTAGCATATCTTCTGAATTATATACAAAATAGCAACAATGTGGATCATAATTTTTATAGGTTATACACTTAAACATAATAAGGTGATAAGAGTTTAGTAACATATAATCTCTTATGGATAATAATAAGAGTTAAAATTGGTATTGATATCATAGTTATAAAACCCGGCCCGGCCCGGCGGTCGAACCGGTCAAACCGGTGAACCGGCCATTGGGCCGGGCCGAGTCTTAAATTAGATCGTTTGGGCTACGGAACCGTTGACTAGTCAACGGCCCGGCGATCGGACCGGGCTAACCGGGAAACCCGGCCGGGTTTGTCCACGGACCGTTCCCGGCCCGTTTTTGGTGAAAAAATTTTATTGCCTTTGTCAAGGATCGAACTTGGACCTCCACCAATCAATAATGCATGCTTACCACTAAGCTACTCCGAAATTTGTTAATAAAAGGTCTTTATTATAATATATATATGTTTTTTCAATTCTATCTTTCTTTCTCTAAAATAAATTTATTTGAAATCTTTTAATAAAAATTAGTACCCTCCAAACTCTATAATTTATAAAATTAATTTCAAAAATAACACATTACATAATTCATTTCAAAGATAAATATTAATTTAATAATTTTTTACACTTAAAATTCATAAATAAGCTACATTATTACACTAAATATAGATAAAATTTTACACTTGAAGTTTGGTGTATTACTAAATAACTTTATATTTAATTGATTCTTATATGAATTAATTATTTTATAGCAAATTAAATTAAATGAGCTTTTACTATGGCATTATTTATTACAATTTATATCATATATCTTATATAAAAAATTATGAAATATAATATTTAAATATATTTAGTGACCCACCGGTTCAACCACTCACCCACCGGTCGAACCAGTAACCCGTTGACCCACCCCCTTCGCCGGGTTCCTTCCCGGGTTGGGTTTAATAACAATGATTGATATACATAATCTTTGAAAATTATAGTTATTTTACCCTTATATTCAATTCTACAATCCTCAAATATATTCATAATATTCATGTAAGAATTTGTATACATAATTTTATCAAATTTGTTCTTGTACGCCAAATTTTTAGCTGTATTTAAAAAAAACTTATAGTATATGTACATACAATATGTTATATTATACTAGTGTCATGTTTTACTAACTATGTTTATATTTATAGATTTGTGAATTTGAGTTTAAACTAATGATTTTATACATTGAGATTGACATTTTGCATTACTTTTAAGGTGAGAAATTAAAAAGATTTTGTCAATTGTAAAGGAACATTTCCTTCATTCTTCCAAATGAATAATTTCAATGTTTAATTTTCAAATCCAATTTTGCTGGCCATATAAAGATGATGATGTTAAAATACTATATGAAAACAAAATAAAAAGCAAAAACTTGTGTAGACCCAATCTACGTACCTCACCCATAGACCAAGTGACTTAAAATTTGCCACACCATCTCACCAATTCAAGTATTAAATGCACAATGAAAATATGAAAAAGTTTGGATGATTAGGTCTAGTAGACTAGATCTATCCAAGTTTTTGCTAAATTAAAAAGTCACAATTAGTTTATATAAGTGATACAAATGGTCCCTCAAAAATCCAAAATCTCACCTTTCATCAGCTAACTTTGTACAATGATATGAGACATCGACCCATGGATTTTGATTCTAATTAAATAGCTTTAATGAAATAACTCACACAAACAAAATTTTATAGGGTTACTAAATGCCATTGTATTTGGGGTTGCAGGCAATTAGTGTTCTATTTTTTTTTTGGCAATGTTACTCTATTTCCTTATTTTGCTAATTATTTCCTTCTTATTCCTAGCGTAAAACAAACAATTTTGTACTAAATTAGCCCTAATGAGTCAATTGGATGACATCGAAGTTTGCAAATTTTTATGTTGCGTGCAGTCAAGTTGTTTTTCCAATTTATTAGAAACTTATTGAAGAAGATCAAGTGTCTTCCACTCATGTTATCCCTTTGGAAAAGCCATTTTTTCTCAAAAAATTTTTATATTTTCTGTGAACATATTTTTCAATTACTTTTTTATCTCAATACATCAAATCGCTATAGTACTTTTTTTTTTACAAAATTTTCAAAAATGACAATCCAAACGAGCCCTTATGAATAGAATTGTTCATGAACATGTTTGTGTTCTGCACATTTGAGTTTGGAAAAGGCTCGATCATATGACAAACGAATCAAATTCGAATACAAAATTAGACTCATTTAATAATCAAATCAAACATGAGCCTATTCACAAATTGTTCAAATAAATTCATGACCATATATATAATTATAAAGAATAAGTAAATACAAATATAAGTACCTTACATATTATTAAATATAAGTATATACACCTTGTATATTCTCTCAAAAATATAATTATACATAAAATCAGCATTATTTAAAACAAAACAAATGCAATTACACTTATTTTAAATCATGTATTAGTTATAAGATATAAAATTAAATTATTTTCAAACTCAAATTCGAGCTCGAACTCAAGTTCGAATTTGGCTTATTTGTTTAACGAGTCCAATTCGCATAGACCAGTTCGAATATTTATACACATTAACAAATCGAATCCAAACAACACTTATAGTTTATTTCATAAGCGATCAAACTTGAATCTTGTTCGTGTAATATACAGAAAAAACCTAACCATTAAATATTTGACTCAATACAACTTGTTAAAATCTCTATTCAGAGGGGTCGTTCTCAGCTACAAATTAATTAAAGAAGGTCAAGTGGATTTTGCTAAATTGATACAGTTCACACTTGCAAGAGATTAATTTGTTTTTTTTTTTTTTCAGCGGAAGGGATTTTAAAAAGATTTTTTGTGCAATGCGAGGTACTATTTCTATCATTTTCCAAGGTGCATTTGATAGAACTGAAGTCTGAAATCTAAAGTTTGAAATCTGAAATCTGAAATTTGAATATATTAAATTATTGAATTGTTAAGTCCTAAATTTGATACATTTGAGTGCATATCACATTAAATGATAAGTGAATAACTTATCACTTATTTTTTAAAACAGGTTGTGCCTACGAAATTTAGTATCACTTAATTAATTCAGATGTTCAATTTGTCATTATCAAATATGTCTAGATATATTAAAATTTAAATTCATTAAATTTAAGTGCTAAATTGAGTTATCAAATAAGGCTTAAGCTTCCTTATCAGTTGGAACATTACTTTCCGTGTACCCTTCGCAGTTCGATGATGCTTCTAGGAAAAAAGTTACTACCGCTAGTACTTGCCACGATGAATTGTATAATGACCTGGTCTACTGGCTTCTCTAAAGTCGTCAAACTCTATCATATTAGGAATGGCAATGAAGCTAGTGTGGGGGCCAAAGACCCCATCCCATCTTGTAAAACTTTCCCCTATCCCTGCCTCATCCCTCGCCACCCACGCACACTTCCTCCCCCACTCCCCACCCTGGTCCCATTGATTGCAACAGATGTAAAGTTGATTAGATTTTCATGGGCCATAAAAGAGAAAATGGAAGTGAGGAACATGAGAAAACTGCAAAAGTCCACTATTCTTTTGTAGTTACCTAATAAAATTTCACAAGCTAACCAAGTATGAAGTCAGAATTCAAACACAATAAAGCCAAACCCTTCATGCAATCCGATGGGGAAACATAAACAAAATTATGTGTATTTACCTTTATTATTAACGATTTTAGAAGTTGTGCTGGCAGATTTCAGTGACGGCAATGGTTGATTCGAGATACGCAAAAATCGTGTGTGTTAATTGTCCATAAGGGAGAGGGAGAAATTAAGGTGAGACTTGTACAGGTAGGTATGTGTGACAGTGTTCAGTGTTAGCCAAGAGAAAGGAAAGAGAAGGAAAACTAGGTTAACTTTATTTTTTTGGAGAAGTATGTTAACGTAAATCTCAGATTTTATGAACATCATTTTATTTTTTACTACTGGAAAAGCACACCTTATAGGTGCGCAAATTAAGAAAAAAATTAAGTTATTTTCATTTAAACCGATGGAGGTTATTAGAAAATTTATTCTTTTTTGTTGCAAACCAAAAGAAAAATAAAATGATTTTATGAATATTTTGTTTTTAAAACAAAAAAAAAGTTATTGGAGGTTAAAATAGTGGAAGTTTCTTGAACTCTAATAGTTATTTTTAGTAAATTTTACTTTTGTGAGAATAAAATTTAAAAAAATAAAAGATGACAAAAAATTTTAACACCAAACTTAATGATATTATAGAAGGACATCATTATTACTATCATACTAGTATTTTAATCCGTGCATTGCACGGGTTTATATAGGAGGGAGGGAAAATATAGCCAAATACAATATTACTAGTGTGAATACCCGTGCTACGCACGGTGTTGACATTATTAAAAAAAATGAAAATAAAATAGTGAATAAAAAAAGATTAAAAAATTGTATCAACACAATTAAAATGTAATATCTGTCTAACAATAGTTTAAAATATGATAGAATGTGTATATCATTCAAGAACTGCTTTTTTTTTGGAAGATAGATCCTGAAAAAATAATAAAAATTTATATTAGAAAATGAATGATATATAAATAAAAATGAATGTAATTGAATGTTGTTAAAATGAAATACTTACAAATATTATGCATTCGATTTGATAATCTTATATGAAGGTGCGAATACTCTTCACACCAATCAACTTTTAGTACGAAAGCCACAATTGGTGATTTAATTAATTCTGTTGAATTTTGTGGAGTGCATACTACAAATGAAAATACACGATCTTTGCATGAATTGATTCGTTGGTTGAACAACCTATCACCAATTTCCTGAGAATTAAGTACATACGAAATTCAAAATTAGTGTATTTTTTTACATAGTTTATAAATAGCATTATAAAAAATAAATATATATCAAGAAATTCTACATTCCTTTGTAATTCTCTGAGATAAGAAGCATGACAACCAAATACGAATCGTACATGTCTGTCTTGTAGATTAAGATGCATGTTACCACTGGAATCTCTGATTTGTATGTTAACATTGTACCTGTTTGACAAATAAAATGTTATATACAATACAGAAAAATATGTTGAAATTAAAAGTACATGAAATTAATTACCTAACAACAGTGTCGACCCCGTCATTACAATGCAGACCAAAGTGACAAAGAATCAGATAATGACAATCTTTTTGTGATAAGAAACATTAACTCTTTTGACCTCAAGGTACGGAAACTGTCATCATGACAATATCAAATACTATACGAAGTTATTGAACTCCAAAAATCCAAACTAAGTCGCAAACAATTTGAAGATGTAAATTTTCTATTGTAAGAAATTTTTCATATCAAATTTCATCATTTTTGTATCTGGAGGAAATTTGATTCCATCAAAAGTCAAATACCAATACTTGTGCCATAGGGAAAAAGATGACATAAAAACAGTGATGGACATCTATTGCTCTGACAATAAAATAAATTTTTATGCTTACTGTTGCATAATAAGTTGTTATTGAATCATGAGAAAATGAGTATAAATCGATGACCTATTACATAACATTTCACTTCTATTTAAAGATGAAAGACAATAACAGTAATAATCAATCGAAAATATTACATTATTGGGAATAATATTTAAAAAAACAATGGAAATGCAAATGTTTAAAGAATAAACAGTACCGAAATTTCTAATTTGATGCGAACGACGTTTTAATCGGTGTAGTTGGGATTTTGTCCTTCGAATTTGATGTGAGATTTCTCTTTCATCAACTCGAAGTTGCTGAAACTTTTCGAATTGTTGCGTGGAATCGTTGCAGTGTACGTTTCATTTTCTAAACAATTCTTTCCTCCATTGCAATCTTGCGAGTTTGAAATTTAGCTATCGTTGAAATGCTTGTAGGCGGGCATGTTCCATAGTGAAATTAGGTTAAGGGCTAAGATGGACACCATAAAAAAAGTTGAAGGAGATAATAAGTTCTTGGGAAAAATGCAAGAAAGTTCTCTTAATTGGAGTGAGCATGCAAGAAAGTTGAATGAGGATGCTATGTTTTGGAGGAATCTTAATTGGAAGAGAAAATGTGGGGGAAATGTGGGGAAAATGTGAGCATGATTATAGGATTTGTAGTATAGTCAATAACTTGATAGTATATTCAAATCACCAATGAGATAAAGTTTGCTTAAATAAGCTTTACAGTGTCCTAATTCCTTGCAAAAAAAAAGCGCTAAATAGTCCTAATTGTCATTGCAAGTTACGGCAATGTGCCAATAGCATTTAGTGTGACGCCCCCATTTCTCCCTAAGGCGAACCAAAGGGTATCCGCGGGACGCCTGTCCATCTCTCGCCAGGACTCAGTACAATTCCCGTTCAAGCTTAATACAATAGTAACTAATTCGACAAGACAAAGTAAGGAAGTGCGGAAACTTCTATAAATAATATCCAATCTTACACTACAAGTTCACAATATATCAATTCCCAAAATATACAACTGCCAAAAGATCTAGTCGATTACATTTGAAACCCTAATACAAAAGTACATCCCAAGGGTTTCTTCGAGTTTCACTTCAAATCCGTTCCTGTTAAGGAAAACAAATCTACGGGGGGAGCAATTGCTCATGAGGCCAAGAAACACACATGCAAGCACGTTGTCCAAATAACAATCCCAATTAACAAGAGAACGATAATATTTGAGTAATTAACAATTCAAGCGAAATATAAACGGAAACAATTCAAGAATATGGTAGCTCTCAGGAGTTAAGTTCCACTTGCTTTGCCAGATCTCAATCGTGTACCTTCCCGTGATGACACTCCATCAACCGGGTTGGTATTTTCGATCCGTAGAACCCCACTTACTTCTCATGTCATTCCACCGTACACCGCACCGGGCCCAAACATCATTTATGAGGCAATACTCCACGAGTATGCCAAGCAAGACCTCTCCAATAGATCAAGTTTGTCATGTTATTCTCATGGCTCACCGAGATTTCCGACCAGGCCCATGCTGGCTCGAGTCCCAAGGTCGGCCTATGAGTTTGGGCGTCCCCCATGTAATATTTGTGAGTCGAGGAGGTTCACTCCAACGATGTATGCAGCCATAGCATACCATTTCATTTCATTCAATCATTAAATCATTCGTTTCATTTCAATCAAGTCATTCATGATTCATTCATTTCATTTCAATCAATTCAATCATGAATCATTCATTTCAAATGAGAACGAGTGTGGTAAAGTACACACTCGACTCCATTTTCAAAATCTCCAGTCATTAATAACAGTTAAGCATGCATCAAGTTCGCATACACTTGACACTCACCAAGTAAAATAAGGAAGCAAGCACAATCGTGTGTCTAGGCGTCTCCTGTGAGATCCTCTTGAAGGTCCTCTTGAGTGCCTGAGCAATTTATAATGAACTATTACACACTATAGGTTAAAACCCCTAATTATCGAGGAAGATTGCACTCTTGTACAATCTAAGAAGAAATCATGAAAATGAACCTTAATTACTCGCAAATCGAAGCTCAAAAGTGGGGTTTTAATAATACAAAGAAATCTGATTTTTATCTTTGAAATCAAGTGCAAAACGGTCGAGCAATATCGAAGGAAAATGGAGAGTTCTAAAAACTCAATTTCCTTTAAGGTTGGGAATTTCAGATTTGACAAGCAATCTTTGAAAAATCGTATCTCACTCTCTGTAGGTCCAAAGTTGGAAAACTTGGTACCGTTGGAAACTACTTCCAAAGTACTAAAAGTTCTTAGAAGACACTTTTCCATGATTCAAAATGGAAGACACTCAAATTTTGGCTTCAAGTTGCTGATTTGGACTACCAAGATAGTTCCGGTGTTGATTTTTGGCCAATTTTGGAAATTTGGCAAAATTCACAAAATGCGAACTCTCAAACTTGAAAATCAATTAGAGTTACAATCAAGGTTTAAAAAAAATAAATGGAACATGAATCGGAGTTTTGAACGCCAAGATATAGCAGCTCAAAGTTGCTGAAAATTTTCTCACTAAACAAGAATTTCCAGGTTTGAAACGTAAATTTTAGGACTTCAGTTGGGCATTGAAATAGACTTGGAATGGCACCAAATTTGGTATCAATACACTGCCACATAAGAGCTATTTCTCTGTCAAATTTCATGCAAAAATTCGTACGGGAAGTCAGTTAAGAAAACCACTAAAATTCCAAGAATTTCCAAGGCAAATCTGCCTTGTACTTCCATTTTCCTTTTCTAACTTTTGGCCAAATGAAATCAGCTCAAATCTGGTTCATTTATGAAGGCAAGGTCTAAGAAACATCCAAAATATGTTTGGTAGGTGATTAACACCAAGAGTTTCAAAATAACAAGTCCCAATTCAAAATAAGCCATTGGCTAGTCCAAAATTAGGGTTTTCAATCACTAACGCAGTTCTGAAATTCGGCCACAACTCACTCAATTCAACTTGGAACTGTGCTTGGTAGGGTTGGAAACTGCATTCATAAGGCTACAATTTCTCAGAAGAAATCATTTTGAAATTCTATCCATAACTAGTTCATATTCAAGCAAGAAGTTCCAGCACATAACAGGTTCTCTAACACAGCTGAGAAACAGGGCAGGTGACTTTGAAAGGCTGGTACGGTTCGCTCAAGTGGAATCAGGGATGCATTTTATACCGTTAGAAAACTGGAAGTGTCTATTTTCTAATGCTGGAAATGGCACTCGATTTCGACATTGGAGCAAAGAGTTATAGTCATTTGAAATTCGCTACCAAAGCAACTCTGGACACGTTTTCCAGCCATGAAGAAATTTCGAAATCCAAACATTTACCCAACCAAATTAAGTGATTTTTGGTGGGAACTTTCCACATAACCTATACAATATATCTACATCAAAATCAAGTCAATTTAACCACAAACAAATCGCACCAAAGGTTTGACAATAACAGGGCAGATTCGGCCCTTCCACATGCATCACCTCCTTTGATTTTCTTTTCATTTTTTCCACTTATATCTACTAGATTAACACTTAATCAACACAAATAACATCCAATCTCATCAAATCATATCATCAAGTCCATTGTGGGATTTCATAGAGCCTACTCACATGATTTTCAACAATCCAAAGCTACCTACATGAAGCTACAAGCTTTTAAGCGTAATTTAACTTACAAAAGCTAAGATTCAAGGGTTGGATGATTAGCTACCTCCTTAGATGATGAAGACCAGAATCTTCAGCCACAAGAAGCTCAAGAAAACCGTGAGAATGAAGCTCCTTTCCTAGCCCAAGATGATCTCCAAGTTATTTGCAAGTTGTGGTATGAATTTGAGAGGATTTGGTGCAAGAAAGTGAGGTGAAATGGTGAAGGTTTTTGCTCCTTCTTCTCCTTGGGTGGCCGGCTGTCTTGAGAGAGAAAAGAGAGAGTTGTGGCTGATGAAAAAGTTTCTAGAGTAAGCTTGGTAGTCATGAGGTTTAAATGCTCAAAAGTCAACTCTCCAATAGTGCGCTTACGCGCGTGTTTCGTACTCGTTTCCTTTCGGGTTTGTTTCATTTGTGCACTAAACATCTAATGCACTTCCATTAACACTATTATTATTCACTCTTGATAGTCTAATAATAATTTTTAAAATCCTCCAATTAGTCGCGCACTCGAAAACGCGAACTTTCGATTTGAGCGCGATAAAGTGAAATTTCTAAGAAATTCATATAACGATGATATAATTAACTAATACTTGAGTACTTAAACTTAAAAATACCTATTTTAGTAATAAAAAAATGAGTTCTCACATGAGTCTAGTATTTCTTTCTCAAATCTCCAATTAATTTGTATCAGCGCGTCTTTCAGAAAACTATCGACGTGCAAGCGGTATGCGCTTAAACAGAACTCATCCACCTTTAATTCCTCAATTAACTTTTCTTAATCTACTATTGATCATTCTTAATTACTCAAGATAATTGCACTCTCGGATAGAATATCACCTCGAAACACATGTACTCATTATTTCTCACTTAAATGAACCTCCGAAAAATTAAATTTGCTAATGCGGCGTTTAAAACATAAGGAAGACATTGTTCCATACGAATGGATTTAAAATGGTTGAAATAATTTATTCGGAGAAAATAGGTGAATAGATATTTAAATAAACCAATAATATTCGATAAAAATAAGAAAATTTTCGGGTCCTCACATCTAGTCCTAATTTTTTTTTGGGGTCAAAATCTAGTCCTAATTGGTTTTGCTGTTTCTTGATCATGTTGTATGCTTCCGAATTCTACTTAGCGTGTAATAATTGATAATGACTTATTCTATTCTTTCATGATATTGGATAGGCGAAAACTACGCCAGAAGTGTGGTAAATTTACTATAAATTCCTAATATTATCTCCCCTAATTTTTGTATACTTTGTAAAAAATTTAAACTTTTATCAACAATAGACTAGTCATGCAAATAATAAAAAAGGGGGACTGGCCACACATCTCATTCTTTGTCCTAAAGAACTCAATTTAGCAAATTTCTTAGAATAATGGTGAAAAAAATCATAACAATGAAGGAACCTGGGTTTGTTTCTTTTTTTTTTTTTTTCTGGATCTGAAACAGCCGTATTCATTTTTAAAAAATAAATAGATCGGCCATCTTACGTTCATTAAGAAAGGAAAATTTTTTGGTCACTACACATGGATGTCCGACCATCCTAAAGAGAAAAAAAAATCAATTGTTCCGTTCTTGCGATTTTTTTTAGGATTAAATATAGTAAACCCTTTAACTTTACATTTAATTGCACTTTACCCCCTTAACTTTACATTTAGTTGCACATTTGTGATTTTATTGAAACGTGATTGTAATTTGCAAAGCTCATTTGTAGTAATGGTTATAGGATTAGTTTAGTGATACATATTTCTTAATTATAAAAATGTAAAATTGTATTAAAATAACATACGAATGAGCATTTGTTTTTAATTAAGGAGTAAAAAAGATTTAAAGTATAAATAATAAACTATAAACGGTTTATGAAATAAATAGTGAGAAAGTTTTAAATTTTAAATTTGACTGGTAATAGGATTGGTTATAACCCACTACTTTTATGTATTAAAATAAATACAAAAATCTAGAAAAAAGAATGAGAAGTTTGGAAGCCATTGAGAGGCTCTCTTCTAAAAACCCACTCTGCAATACATATAGATATAGATACTGAGATGCTGAAATGGAGATATGGTGTGGGCGCCCTGTCCTGCCTCCTCATCCTTCAGTCCCATTCCTTCTGCGTATGCCTACCTCATGGGTTATCTCTGTATCATGTTAGTCGAGAATGGAGTTATCGACAATTGGCAACAATCATCGTAGCCCAGATGGGCTAATATATATATATATATATATACTAGAAACTTTTTCGGCTGTGCAATGCCCAATGTGTTGGGCTAAATATGCAGGAGAGGTATTTGGTTTTCCTATATAGATGTATGGAGATGCATATCATAAATTTTAAACATGAAAAATTAAACTACTCGTTTGGAACCTTAAAAAATACTAATCTGATTAGATGATGATTCATTTAAGTCGAATAGAACGTCTAACGATGAAATTGTTGTGCAGAGAATATAGTTGACAGCATACAAAATGTAAACCATCCTCATTGGACCATTTACTCATTGCAATACTTGCACCATTTTATATGTGCTAGCATTTTTGGTTGTAGTTACCAGCTTAACTTCTATTTTTGCATGAGCACAAAAAAATCTTGATTCGTACAATGGCTCATTCACTCAACCCATAACCCATTAACATGTTTGAACTGATTCTATCTTCCCAATTTCGAGCAAAAACTAAAATATCTGTCCCCTGGAAATCATTTCACTCTAGCAAGTGAAGGACCTCAGGAGTAACAACAGCAACTGCTGATTTCAACCACTCAAAGCATGGGCACAGGCCCCAACAGAACCTAGCCGGATAGTCCTTGAGATAAACCTCTCTACCGTTTCCGATAATATAGAAACTGAAAGAGCAATTATGATGGGCCATAGTCACACGAGTGATTGGGACAATAGAGATGATATGTCTCTCACTATAACCCTTGCAGTATGAGGGACCGAAGCCCTTTCTGCAGTTTACTTCAGAGGAAAACTTGTTGAGGAAGAATGAATCGACAAAAAAGGCAGGAGTGCATTGGTAGGCTTGGGTATTGCACAACTGGATGCCTTGCACTCTGTGGAAAACATCGTCTGGAACTGTAGCAGCTCTACTTGTTGCACTCACTTTCCGAGTTGAAAGTGTCTTCCTGGACAGCCAAAAACATAGACAAAATGCATAATCGGTACTTAAAACAATTATGTTTTCCTTTATTTCTCCATCATGGCACAACTATGAGGCAGATTGAAATAGGCAAACAGCATAACTTGAAGGAATGCCATGCAAGAAACAACAAAACTGAAACAATAAATCTTGTGGACAGAGTGATTTCACATTTTCTGGTCGGGTTCACTAAAGCTCTTTTAGCTTTGGTAGGGATCTCAACATAGCATCCAAACGCATAAATCACAAGCCAAGGTTGTTGTAGGCTTAAGTGACCTAGTACGCATGTCCACAGGGTGTACTTGGCCATCCATGACAATTACTTCAAAGGAGGTTTTCAAGCCTAGCACATTTAAGTTTGTCCAATGAAGATTCTGTGAATACTTGACTTGCCATTCTTGAATGATCTTGAATGAACCAACATACTTGCCATTCTTGAATGAACCAACAAACTGAAAAAGTAGTTATAAAATTATTCAAAAGAAATCAGATGGTACTGCTTCAATATCTGGCCCTGAACTGACTGTCCAATGGATCATGGACTAAATAGCCCTTACCTATGAGGAATGTGCATAGGGACCAACTTTTAATGACAAACTGAACCCCAACTTTTACTTAGTTATGTTCTTTTAGCATTTTAACAATTTTTCTCCCAAAATGCTTCAGGCTAGATTCAAAATCAAATTTACCTGTCATGATAACAAGTTCATTTAGTTATGTTCTTTTAAACTAAATCCAAAATGTTCTTGTAAGGCCCAAAGACAACCTAAGAGGGGGGGTGAATTAGGTTGATTAGAATCTTAATCAAATTTATGCAATTTTTTGCTCAATAAAAATTTACCTTCTTTTCTAGTAATGATCAATCAAGTAGATTAGAAGAAGAGAGCAATACGAGCGTCCGACAGAGTCTTGGCAGAGAGTCATCAACACTTTGTGGAATTTTTAGGACGTCCGACACGATCAATGTGCGTCAGAAGAGTACGTCCGATCCATCCGGACGTCCGATGCTTCCTCACGAGCGTCCGACAGAATTTCCTTCCTGATGTTCTTCATCCTTTCGGACGTCCGACAGATTTTTCGGACGTCCGACATGAGTGTCCTGTTTTTGCTTCTTCTTTTGGTTGATTTTCATTTCTTGACATATTCGTACCTGATTCTTTGATAGGCAAAAAACACTTATATTTGAAGAGAGTTAGATAAACATTTCAAAGTCCTTTGTGATCATCAAAACCAAGAATAACATTCTCCCCCTTTTTGATGATGACAAAACAATGGTTTGAAATGAGATTTGATGATTGCAATATAAGCTCCCCCTTTCTCAATTGACAAAAACTCCCCCTTACTTAGTGGATCATAGAGCAAAAATTTGAAAAACTCCCCCTCACTTGGCTACCCTACCGAATTAATCAATCAACCAAAAAACATAACAATTAAGCAGCCAACATCCAACATTTTACCAATTCAATCCATCAAGCCAATTCAATTAAATCATCAATCAATCCAATCCAGTCCTCTCCCCCTTTTTGTCATCACAAAAGGCCAATCAATCACATATATCACGGAGAATCAATAACAAAAACATTCATCACATCCACACATTCAAAATACTTAAACATCCATCCACATATCCATAACCATTACAGCCATAATCATCCATCAAAAAGTACTTAAACGAACATAATATAAACATAAGCATTACATCTACATATCCTTTGTTGAACACCACATGAAATAGTCAAACAAAATGCAAATGATCCTATGTGATCCTAAATGGTGAACTAGGTGGATCCATGTGTCCTTCGAGAAAGCTGATATTGGGAGAGGTCCTCCTCTTCAGTTTCTTCATCATCTGCAACAGCTTCTTCAACAGGTGCCTTGCCTTTATCTGATGTGGAAGGGTCATGAGGAGTCACTGGAGTTGACGAGCTCGGGTCTGGAATTGATGAACTTGGATCAGTGGGGTGTGGCTCTTTGCCATGGGAAACTTCCTCAACCACAGGGGGGAAAAAGAAGGTTTTTTTGTCTAGGTAGGCTGTTTGTTGCTCAGAGGATATGGTGAGCATTAGACCATGTTCCAGAAGAAGAACATGCTGTTTGAGTTCACGAAGGAGCTCAATCACTTCATCATTGGAGGAGAAAGATGCCTTAGTGACAGACTTCCTAGGATGAATGGGAGTGAGTGCAACAGATGAAGGATCATGTGCAGCCTTAGACCTATGTTCATTAGATGATGCCCCCTTATAAGCCCATAGATTATCCTTAAAGACAAGATTTTTCCTTTCAAAATATCCTTTGGTAAAGGCATAAGAAGATGCTTTTTTGGGACAAACACCTAGAATTGGTACTTTGTAAAACTCAAAAATCTTTTGAAGAAATTTTCCATAAGATAATTTTCTGCGAGAATCAGTGGCATAGCGAAGTAAAAACTTGCACATGACAAAACCAAAATCAATGCGAATCTTTTCTAGAAAACAGTAAAAGAGATACAACTCCATTTTGTTTGCATCTGTTCTATGGCCATCTGTAGGCACAAGCAGGTTTGAAATGATTGAAAAGGCAATTAGATTCACAGGGGCAAGATCATTCAGTTTAGCATCAGCAGGGGAAGAAAAACTTCTTTTAAAATAAGTCAGCATCTTAGCCCCATCAAAATGATTATCAGCAGTAGGGTGCTCTTCATAGGAAAAGAAATTTGCAATTTTACTCTTGCATCCACGTTCAATAGTGGTATTTAAGATGGAATTCACAGTTTCAGGATCAAGAACTAAGTCTACCCCATTTACCCTGGACATGATTTCAGTGTGATCAGTGCCTTTCCTAAGATTTACAAAGAATTGATACAGCAATTCAGGGTAATAAACATTGGGCATAGAAATGAGATGTGACCATTTTTGGAAAGAAAACAGACTCAGAATGGATTCTAAACCTATTTGGCGAAATTCAGAAGAATTGGCAGTGCGTTGAGGGATGACACCTTTCTGGGATATCCAGGAGTGTTTGTCTTTTGCAGCATCATCAAAGAATGTAGGGACTGTGGTTGATTTTGGAGGCGGTTGAGATGAGGTTCCCTGTCCAGATTCAGGCTGAGGAGTGGGTTGTGGTATAGGCTGTGACATTTGACCCTTTACAGCTCCCCTCTTGAAGCGTTTGGATGATCGTTTGACCGTAGGAAGATCATCATCCTCATCCCTGAGTGGATGCTTGCGTCCGGCAGTGACCTTCCCTCCTCTTAGATTCACCATTGTGCGAAATGTGTGGAATGAAGGATGAAAATGATGCACGCAGTAGTATGGAAGTGAATCACACAGAAATTTTGGGACAAAAAGGCTTTGAAGAAGATTTGACAGAGCGATTATGAGAAAGTAGGGTTTTGAGGGAAATTTGGGAATTTGCGAAATGTTATGCGATTCGGTGAAATGATCAGGAGAAACGAGTCGCAATCGATCAGGAAAAGTTTTGGTTGAGTCAATTTGGGAACGAGAGCTTCAGAATGGTATGAATTTGAGAGTGAGAGACGAGAGAGTTTTCGTCCGAGAAGAAATAGAAGAAGAAGAGTTTGAAGCAAATGAGGAAGAAAGTTACTTTAAAAAGTGTACCGTTGCACTGTCGGACGGCCGAACGAAGTCGTGCGTCCGACATCTTCGTCCGAACAGGTGTTTTCTGGAAAAAATAGCTGAAGAACATTATCGGACGTCCGTTCATCTTCTTTCGGACGTCCGAAGGCTTTGAAAAATTTTAAGATGATTTTTCGATTATCCCTAATTTTGATCTTAGATGAATGAACTGATCTAATGGCAAAGCTTTTGTAAAAATATCAGCAAATTGATCTTTAGAACAAACATAATTTACACATACTTCACCTTTTTGAACAAGATCGCGAATAAAGTGATACTTTATATCTATATGCTTTGTCCTAGAATGTTGAATTGGATTTTTGGTCAAATTGATAGCACTAGTATTATCACAGAATATAGGCATGCAGTCATATGATAATCCAAAATCATTCAAGGTATGTTTCATCCATAAAAGTTGAGCACAACATGCACTAGCGGCAATATATTCCGCTTCGGTTGTAGACAAAGAGATTGCATTTTGTTTCTTGCTAAACCAAGAGACTAAGCAATTACCAAGAAAGTGACAAGTTCCACTAGTACTCTTTCTATTCACACGACAACCTCCAAAATCAGCATCCGAATATCCATATATGCAAACTCACTAGATCTAGCATACCAAAGACCATAGTCTAATGTACATTTCAAATACCTAAAAATCCTTTTAACAGCATTCAAATGTGATTCTTTTGGACAAGATTGAAATCTAGCACACAAGCAAACAGCAAACATAATATCGGGTCTACTTGCGGTTAAATAAAGTAAGCTTCCAATCATACCTCTATAGTGCTTTTCATCCACATGTTTACCTTCTTCATCTTTGTCAAGTTTTGTTGAAGTGCACATTGGAGTTCCAACTTGCTTTGAATCCTCCATGCCAAATCTTTTCAGCAATTCCTTAGTGTATTTTGCTTGATTTATGAAACTGCCCTCTGTGGCTTGATGTATTTGAAGTCCAAGGAAGAAATTTAATTCTCCCATCATACTCATTTCAAATTCACTTTGCATAATGGTGGAAAAATCCTTGCATAGATACTCATTAGTAGCACCAAAAATAATATCATCTATATATATTTGCACAATGAGGAGTTCATTTAGCACTTGCTTAGTAAACAGTGTGGTGTCCACAACTCCTCTTTTGAAATTATTTTCAATCAAGAAACCACTCAATCTTTCATACCAAGCTCTTGGAGCTTGTTTTAGCCCATACAATGCTTTTGAGAGTTTAAACACATGATTTGGAAATCTTGAATTTTCAAAACCGGGGGGTTGATCCACATATACTTCTTGATCAATAAAACCGTTTAAGAAGGCACTTTTAACATCCATTTGAAACAGTTTAAAACCTTTAAAGCAAGCAAAAGCAAGAAGCATTCTAATTGATTCTAATCTAGCTACGGGAGCAAATGTTTCATCAAAATCAATTCCTTTTTCTTGAGCATACCCTTTTGCGACTAATCTAGCTTTATTTCTTACAACTACACCTTTATTATCCAGCTTATTTCTAAATACCCACTTAGTGCCAATGATAGGGTGATTTTGAGGTCTATCAACTAGTGTCCAAACCTCATTTCTTTCAAATTGATTGAGTTCCTCTTGCATTGCCAAAATCCAGTTTTCATCCTTTAAGGCATCATTGATATTTTTAGGTTCAAAAAGAGAAACTAAGGCAAAATTGTCTATCAATTTCTTAGATGAGGAACGAGTGTTTACCTTCTCGGATGGATCACCAATTATAAGTTCTTTTGGATGATTTTGGCTAAATTTCCAAGGCTTGGGAAGATCTTTGAATGAATCATCATTTTTGTCCTCATCTTCCCTTTCTTGATCTTCATGAGCTTCATTCTCTATTTCCTTTGCTTCCGGTTCAGAATTTCCTCTATCTCCAATTTTTAGCTTTTCCATTCCTTCACGAACACCTACATCATCATCCTCACACGAACTTTTGGAATTATCATCATTAGTTTCATCAAATGTTATGTGTATGGCTTCTTCTATCACAAGAGTCCTTCTATTAAAGACTCTATATCCTCTTTTGTTCTCACAATATCCCAAAAATATTCCTTCATCAGATTTTTTCTCAAACTTACCAAGATGTTCCTTTAAATTTAAAATAAAACATTTACAACCAAAGACTTTGAAATATCCAACCGTAGGTTTCTTATCAAAAATCAGTTCATAAGATGTTTTATTCAAAATGGGTCTCAAAAGGATTCTGTTCATCACATAACATGCAGTGTTTACTGCTTCAGCCCAAAGGTATTTTGGCAAACTACATTCACTTAACATAGTTCTAGCAGCCTCTTGTAGTGTCCTGTTTTTTCTTTCTACAACACCATTTTGTTGTGGAGTTCTTGCAATTAAAAACTCATGTGTTATGCCATTATGATCACAGAAATCTGGAAAACCACAATACTTGAATTCCGTTCCATTATCACTTCTAATCCTAACAATTTTTAAGCCAAGCAGATTTTGCACTTTAGCAAACAATGAAGTGAAATTCTTGAAGGCATCATCCTTATGAGCAAGAAATATCACCCAAGTATATCTAGAATAATCATCCATAATCACAAAGCAGTATTTCTTACCTCCCAAGCTAGTGATTTGAGTAGGACCAAATAAGTCAAGATGCAAGAGTTCTAAAGGTTTAGAAGTTGAAACACACTTCTTTGGTTTAAAAGAAACTTTTGTTTGCTTTCCAAATTGACATGCATCACAAATTTTATCCTTTTCAAAACAGATTTTTGGCAAGCCTCTAACCAGCTCCTTTTTCGAAATTTCCTTTAGTAAATCCATGTTAAAATGACAAAGTCTCCTATGCCACAACCAAGGATCTTCATTTGAAGCTTTAAGACATTTGAAGCTAGAAGAATCAATTTTATCAAGAACCACAATATATATGTCGTTAAACCTCTTACCTTTGAACACAACATTATATTTGGAATCAAGCACAATGCATTCATGCTTTTTAAACAACACATTCAAGTCTTTATCACACAATTGACTAACACTAAGCAAGTTATAACCTAAATTATCAACTAAGAGCACATTATGAACAAAAGTTTCACCATCCTTACCAACATCACCTATTCCAATTGTCTTAGCTTTCACATTATCACCAAATGTCACCTTTCCACTTGATTTTGATTTTAGCTTTATGAACAAAGAGGGATCACCGGTCATATGCCTTGAGCAACCGCTATCAATAAACCATTTGGACTTCTTTGAGCCTTTTTCCTGAAAAGAGAAAATGTTTGGTACCCTTTTTAATTTTTGGGTCCACAATAGTTAGCATTGTATCTCACTAACCACATGCATTTCATCCCTTTGTTCAGATTTCTTTTCACATAGCAATCTCCTTTCAAATGCCCTTTTTGACAACAAAAATCACACATAATGGAAGAGTCCTTAACATGTACTGGTTTGACATATCTCAATCCATTTCTTCTATATGTTGTGAAATCATGTGTATTTTTGTTGCGTGCTAATGTTCTTTGATGAGCAGTAAGAAAGGTAGATGACATGTTCTTTTTGAGAAAATCTTGTTTTCTTGCTTTCAAAGTCTCATCCAAGTTGTCCATTCTTTTCTTCAAATCACCATGTCTTTCCTTCAGCATTTTACAAATATTTGTCTTTCTATCAAGCTCATTTTGAAGATTAAATCCGGCTCTTACAAGACAATCATTGTCAGTCTTTAGTTGTTTATTTTGTTGAAGAATACTTGTATTTTCATGAATGATAAAAGCAATTTTCTGTTTTAGTTGCTTGTTTTTATCATAAGATTCCTTCAAGGCATTATGCAGTTTTTCAACAAAGGATTCAAGATCATCATCTTCTTCATCATCACTTTCAGATTGAGAGTGTATGGAAGTTACCTCATTATCTCCAATAGCCATGAAGGCCATTTGAGCTGATTCTTCCTCTTCTTCAACTTCCCCTTCAGAGTTGCATTCATTCCAAGTAATCTGGAAGTTGTTGAATCTTGGCTTTCGATCAGCTTTCCCATCTTTTATTTTCTTCATGGGGCATTCGTTTGCATAGTGTCCAGGCTGTCCACATTCATAGCATTTGTCCACTAGCTTCTTGTTGAATTCTTGTTTTCCTTTGTTCCTTGCATTTGATGAATAATTTTGAAATTGATTGCTAGGTCCTCCCTTTCTAAACTTCCTTTTATTCAAGATTCTCTTGAAGCCTCTTGTGATGAGAGCAAGATCATTATCATCACCATCCGAGTCTTTATCATCCAAGTGAGGTGGATCATCTTCACTTTGAATAGTCTTTAGAGCAATATTTCTCTTTGCTCTAGCATCCTCTTCCTCCTGCACTTTAGATTTCAGTTTCAACTCATAAGAGGTTAGTGAGTTAATGAGAGATTCAATAGGCACAGAATTTAAATCCTTAGCCTCCTCTATTGCAGTCACTTTATTTTCCCATTCTTTGCCCAATGCATTGAGAATTTTCATGTTCTTCTCTCCCAAGGTGTACTCTTTGCCCAACACCTCGAGATCTTTGATCAAGTCATTGAACCTGCAATATATTTTGTCAATATCCTCAAGAGGTTCAATTTTAAATGATTCATATTTTGTGACCAAGATAGCCTTTTTCTGTTCTCTCACGTTGTCACCACCCTCATGGATTTCTCTTAGCTTATCCCACATTTCTTTGGCTGATTTACAGCCTTTTACTCTAATTGATTCATTTGAATCTAAGGCACTATAAAGAACATTCATGGCCTTGGCATTCAATGTGAGGTTAGTCCTATCTTGAGCATTCATTTCAGCTCTCGTTTTTGACCGAAGCAACCCTGTATCTGCATCAAGAAAGTTAGCTTCATGCGGTCCTTCACTCACAATAAACCATAGCTCAATATCAATAGATTGCAAAAAGATAATCATCCTTTCTTTCCAGCTAACATAATTGGAGCCACTGAACATGGGAGGCCTAGTAACAGATTGCCCCTCAACAAACATAGCATGACTGGTTGTCATCTTTACTCCAAGCCGTTTGAGCTTAATCTCTAGGAGACCAAGCTCTGATACCAATTGTAAGGCCCAAAGACAACCTAAGAGGGGGGTGAATTAGGTTGATTAGAATCTTAATCAAATTTATGTAATTTTTTGCTTAATAAAAATTTACCTTCTTTTCTAGTAATGATCAATCAAGTAGATTAGAAAAAGAGAGCAATATTGATTCGAAAAACAAGTATAGATAAGCAATGAGAATTTTATTAAACAAAAAAAAGAATAAGATAGAATATCAAACCGATTGTCTACCAAGCTTTCCTCAAACTTGAAGACCAATCACTAGGTTGAGCAACTTCTCTTTGATAAAAGATGATCAACTAGATGTACAATGGAGGGAGCACTTCCTCCTTGCCCTAAGCCTCACTTAGTCAAGCTAAGAAGTTTTACAATCACTCAGATAACCCTCAACAAAGCTACACTAAAGAAACTTTCAATCACAAAAGAAATGCTCACAAGAAATTCACACCACTTAGAGAACAAATCTAGCTTTGGAGACTATTTTCAAGCTAAAATATCTCTTGAGATCTTGTAGACAAAGTGTGCAAAAGTCCTCATCTGATTCAGAATCATTTGTATTTAAAGGGAACCAAAAATGGCTTCATTAATACTTCCAACGGATAGAAGGCAGATGAAGAGTCAGCTAGCCGTTGGGGCTGTCGGACGTCCGACGGCTTAGTCATCGTCCGATCCTATCGTCCGAAAATCAGTCAAGTTGTTGTTCGGACGTCCGATGGGATTTTATCGTCCGAGCTTCTGTGTCCGAACGTCGTCCAGAGAGTTATCAAATCTTCGTGAATTTTTAGGACGTCCGATGAGATTGATGTGCGTCCGAAGCATGCGTCCGATCCTTCAGGACGTCCGATGCTTCCTTACGAGCGTCCGACAGAGTCTTGTGTGACAGCCCCACCTCCCCCTAAGGCGAACCAGAGGGTTCGGCGGGCGCCTGCCCAGCTCTCGCCGGGACTCAGTCGTTCACTAAAGTTCTCAAACGAATTACAAGAATAAACCTCAAATATACATCACATGGTCCACAAATATACATCCAAGTCTCCAATAATTACATGTCACAATTGCAGCGGAAACAATTCCCAATTATACATAAAATGATTACAAATCCAAATTGTACAACATAAAGGCCATCCATTCACGTGAATAAGCACAACAAGTCCTGCCTTCGCCTTGAGCCCTGTGGAGGGGAATAAAATATTTTTGGGGTAAGCTAGAAGTTCAGCGAGTAACCAGCAAAATCATTAAGCAACTATATTTCACAATGTTGCATTTCGATGATTTCGATGATGTCATGATTCAGAGATCAAATGTCCGTTTAGTGCTCTCGTGAGCCGGTGAAATCATAGCACTCGAACACCCAACGCTCAAATATTTCATTTAATATTAACTCACGAACTCACGAAAGTGGGAGCAACATCGGTACTCCAGATAACCATGAACATGAACCATAAACAAGGTGGAGACGTTGGTGTCCAGCACAAGACTTTCCCAGAACTCATTGAAGCCAAATCATGTCATGAATTCACATGCAAGCACGCATGATATGCAATCGAATAATTAATGCAAGAAACATTTCACAAGTACTTTGAAAATAGTTTAGGGTCACTCACCTCCACGGCTCAGAAATCATCCAGCATATAACATTGCCTTGCTCAAATCCAAGTCTTAGATCACAAACTCAAATGCAAACAAATCCCTTCAAAGTTCGGACAGCACTTCCCCTGAATTTCTTTACTTTTCCAGCCATCAAGGCTTCATTATTTCCTCAGCCAGTCCCAAAGGTACACACACAACAACAAGTTCATCTAATAGTCATTCAGCAAGTTCCAAGAAGTACAAAGACAAGTCAAGCTAGGGAAAAGTCCGGAAATGAAAGTTAAGCTCAAAACCAGAAAAACAGTTTTGACGTCCTTTTGCGGTAATGGCACCAAAGGTACTACGAGTATCGGATGGAGGTCCAAGACCCACCGTTTCGAAGCTAAGAACCAGGGCTACAACAATGTAGAAGGTCACTCAGTCCAAATCCTAGCACAACTAGGTCAAATATGCAAAATACCAAACCAGAACCGTAATTGCAGGTTCCCAAATCACATAATTCTGTAATGCGTCTAACTCAGTCTATACAGGTCCAAATGCATTGATTCCAAAGGCATACGGTAGCTAAGACATCAAGCTACATTTCATAAGAAGACACCAACATCCAAATCCAAAGCAATTCCAGTCAAAACACACGATTACAAGCGCAGTTCGCACATTCTGATCACCCAGAACAGCAACAGTAAAAACGACATATCTCACTCTACACTACTCCAAATGACCTGAAATTTTACAGGCACCTCAAACACATCAATACCTACAACTTTCATGTTTTGAGCTAAGGCCAATTTGGCCTCTATCTATGACCTAAAATTTCGGACAGAATGTATCTTCAAGAACCCTAATTTTCCAGAATTTCTTCCAAACCCAAAATTGGTTACTATTATCACCAATTCACACCCACATGAGTTATTTCCGCTCATTAACAGCCATCATAGATGACCACAACATCTCATTCATATTAAACCAGAAAATTTCTCATAAATATAAAAACTTCACCAAATCACTTCAAATCAAGAATTAATTCACATAATCCATCACTTTAGCTACTACTAAGCATCACTTAAGCATCATCAGGTGTAGTAGGATGTTCAACCATCACTTACCTAGGAAACAAGAGAAGAGGAGTTATAGACCACCTTAGTTCTTCCAAAAACTTCACCAAACTCACCACTAACACAAAAAGGCAAGATTGTATGGAGTAAAAACTAATTTATGTGATTGATTTTGGAAGATTAAGCTAGTTGGAAGCTTGAAATGTTGAAGAAACTTTCTTCCTTCTTGAGCTAAGAGGGCCGGCCATCCAAGGGTAAGAAATGGTGAATTTTTAGTGATTTCTGAAGATATTTAACTCAAATGGGTCAAAAGTCAAAAAAAAGTGAATAGTAACTCTTAAGCTATTTCCAATACAATGGTGACACTTGTCACCTTTAGATTTAAAACTTATCTTTTTGTCTCTCCAAGACAAATATCTTAACACCTTGTAAAATAATATCACTTAATACAAAATTCCAACAAGTTGTCAAAAATATAATGCATTTACCGCACTTGCGGGTCCCACGTCCAAAATACGCTTTTAATTTCTCAAAAACTAACCGATACTAGAAAAATTATTTTAAACTATTTTTGCTCATAAACTTTATCTGGGGAATTTTTCTAATCAAGAAAATGTAGAAAAGGCGGACAATTAAATAAAATAAACGCTAGAAAATTATAAAATTTTCGGGTTCTCACACTTATACTTTTCGGGGCGTCACAATCTCCCCTCCTTAAAAGAATGTCGTCCTCGACATTCCCTCTTGTACCAATCAAGTCGAGACATCCCGCAAAAATCTCTCAAGAGTCAAATCAAACCCACAGTCCGGCATCCTAAACTTCAAGCCTAGGATACACTCAGAGATCTGAAACCTAAGCTCTGATACCAACTGTGACAGCCCCACCTCCCCCTCAGGCGAACCAGAGGGTTCGGCGGGCCGCCTGCCCAGCTCTCGCCGGGACTCAGTCGTTCACTAAAGTCCTCAAACGAATTACAAGAATAAACCTCAAATATACATCACATGGTCCACAAATATACATCCAAGTCTCCAATAATTACATGTCACAATTGCAGCGGAAACAATTCCCAATTATACATAAAATGATTACAAATCCAAATTGTACAACATAAAGGCCATCCATTCACGTGAATAAGCACAACAAGTCCTGCCTTCGCCTTGAGCCCTGTGGAGGGGAATAAAATATTTTTGGGGTGAGCTAGAAGCTCAGCGAGTAACCAGCAAAATCATTAAGCAACTATATTTCACAATGTTGCATTTCGATGATTTCGATGATGTCATGATTCAGAGATCAAATGTCCGTTTAGTGCTCTCGTGAGCCGGTGAAATCATAGCACTTGAACACCCAACGCTCAAATATTTCATTTAACATTAACTCACGAACTCACGAAAGTGGGAGCAACATCGGTGCTCCAGATAACCATGAACATGAACCATAAACAAGGTGGAGACGTTGGTGTCCAGCACAAGACTTTCCCAGAACTCATTGAAGCCAAATCATGTCATGAATTCACATGCAAGCACGCATGATATGCAATCGAATAATTAATTCAAGAAACATTTCACAAGTACTTTGGAAATAGTTTAGGGTCACTCACCTCCACGGCTCAGAAATCATCCAGCATATAACATTGCCTTGCTCAAATCCAAGTCTTAGATCACAAACTCAAATGCAAACAAATCCCTTCAAAGTTCGGACAGCACTTCCCCTGAATTTCTTTACTTTTCCAGCCATCAAGGCTTCATTATTTTCTCAGCCAGTCCCAAAGGTACACACACAACAACAAGTTCATCTAATAGTCATTCAGCAAGTTCCAAGAAGTACAAAGACAAGTCAAGCTAGGGAAAAGTCCGGAAATGAAAGTTAAGCTCAAAACCAGAAAAACAGTTTTGACGTCCTTTTGCGGTAATGGCACCAAAGGTACTACGAGTATCGGATGGAGGTCCAAGACCCACCGTTTCGAAGCTAAGAACCAGGGGTACAACAATGTAGAAGGTCACTCAGTCCAAATCCTAGCACAACTAGGTCAAATATGCAAAATACCAAACCAGAACCGTAATTGCAGGTTCCCAAATCACATAATGCTGTAATGCGTCTAACTCAGTCTATACAGGTCCAAATGCATTGATTCCAACGGAATACGGTAGCTAAGACATCAAGCTACATTTCATAAGAAGACACAAACATCCAAATCCAAAGCAATTCCAGTCAAAACAGACGATTACAAGCGCAGTTCGCACATTCTGATCACCCAGAACAGCAACAGTAAAAATGACATATCTCACTCTACACTACTCCAAATGACCTGAAATTTTACAGACACCTCAAACACATCAATACCTACAACTTTCATGTTTTGAGCTAAGGCCAATTTGGCCTCTATCTATGACCTAAAATTTCGGACAGAATGTATCTTCAAGAACCCTAATTTTCCAGAATTTCTTCCAAACCCAAAATTAGTTGCTATTATCACCAATTCACACCCACATGAGTCATTTCCACTCATTAACAGCCATCATAGATGACCACAACATCTCATTCATATTAAACCAGAAAATTCCTCATAAATATAAAAACTTCACCAAATCACTTCAAATCAAGAATTAATTCACATAATCCATCACTTTAGCTACTACTAAGCATCACTTAAGCATCATCAGGTGTAGTAGGACGTTCAACCATCACTTACCTAGGAAACAAGAGAAGAGGAGTTATAGACCACCTTAGCTCTTCCAAAAACTTCACCAAACTCACCACTAACACAAAAAGGCAAGATTGTATGGAGTAAAAACTAATTTATGTGATTGATTTTGGAAGATTAAGCTAGTTGGAAGCTTGAAATGTTGAAGAAACTTTCTTCCTTCTTGAGCTAAGAGGGCCGGCCATCCAAGGGTAAGAAATGGTGAATTTTTAGTGATTTTTGAAGATATTTAACTCAAATGGGTCAAAAGTCAAAAAAAAGTGAATAGTAACTCTTAAGCTATTTCCAATACAATGGTGACACTTGTCACCTTTAGGTTTAAAACTTATCTTTTTGTCTCTCCAAGACAAATATCTTAACACCTTGTAAAATAATATCACTTAATACAAAATTCCAACAAGTTGTCAAAAATATAATGCATTTACCGCACTTGCGGGTCCCACGTCCAAAATACGCTTTTAATTTCTCAAAAACTAACCGATACTAGAAAAATCATTTTAAACTATTTTTACTCATAAACTTTATCTGGGGAATTTTTCTAATCAAGAAAATGTAGAAAAGGCGGACGATTAAATAAAATAAACGCTAGAAAATTAGAAAATTTTCGGGTTCTCACACTTATACTTTTCGGGGCGTCACAATCTCCCCTCCTTAAAAGAATGTCGTCCTCGACATTCCCTCTTGTACCAATCAAGTCGAGACATCCCGCAAAAATCTCTCAAGAGTCAAATCAAACCCACAGTCCGGCATCCTAAACTTCAAGCCTAGGATACACTCAGAGATCTGAAACCTAAGCTCTGATACCAACTGTGACAGCCCCACCTCCTCCTAAGGTGAACCAGAGGGTTCGGCGGGCCGCCTGCCCAGCTCTCGCCGGGACTCAGTCGTTCACTAAAGTCCTCAAACGAATTACACGAATAAACCTCAAATATACATCACATGGTCCACAAATATACATCCAAGTCTCCAATAATTACATGTCACAATTGCAGCGGAAACAATTCCCAATTATACATAAAATGATTACAAATCCAAATTGTACAACATAAAGGCCATCCATTCACGTGAATAAGCACAACAAGTCCTGCCTTCGCCTTGAGCCCTGTGGAGGGGAATAAAATATTTTTGGGGTGAGCTAGAAGCTCAGCGAGTAACCAGCAAAATCATTAAGCAACTATATTTCACAATGTTGCATTTCGATGATTTCGATGATGTCATGATTCAGAGATCAAATGTCCGTTTAGTGCTCTCGTGAGCCGGTGAAATCATAGCACTTGAACACCCAACGCTCAAATATTTCATTTAACATTAACTCACGAACTCACGAAAGTGGGAGCAACATCGGTGCTCCAGATAACCATGAACATGAACCATAAATAAGGTGGAGACGTTGGTGTCCAGCACAAGACTTTCCCAGAACTCATTGAAGCCAAATCATGTCATGAATTCACATGCAAGCACGCATGATATGCAATCGAATAATTAATGCAAGAAACATTTCACAAGTACTTTGGAAATAGTTTAGGGTCACTCACCTCCACGGCTCAGAAATCATCCAGCATATAACATTGCCTTGCTCAAATCCAAGTCTTAGATCACAAACTCAAATGCAAACAAATCCCTTCAAAGTTCGGACAGCACTTCCCCTGAATTTCTTTACTTTTCCAGCCATCAAGGCTTCATTATTTCCTCAGCCAGTCCCAAAGGTACACACACAACAACAAGTTCATCTAATAGTCATTCAGCAAGTTCCAAGAAGTACAAAGACAAGTCAAGCTAGGGAAAAGTCCGGAAATGAAAGTTAAGCTCAAAACCAGAAAAACAGTTTTGACGTCCTTTTGCGGTAATGGCACCAAAGGTACTACGAGTATCGGATGGAGGTCCAAGACCCACCGTTTCGAAGCTAAGAACCAGGGCTACAACAATGTAGAAGGTCACTCAGTCCAAATCCTAGCACAACTAGGTCAAATATGCAAAATACCAAACCAGAACCGTAATTGCAGGTTCCCAAATCACATAATGTTGTAATGCGTCTAACTCAGTCTATACAGGTCCAAATGCATTGATTCCAAAGGCATTCGGTAGCTAAGACATCAAGCTACATTTCATAAGAAGACACCAACATCCAAATCCAAAACCATTCCAGTCAAAACAGACGATTACAAGCGCAGTTCGCACATTCTGATCACCCAGAACAGCAACAGTAAAAATGACATATCTCACTCTACACTACTCCAAATGACCTGAAATTTTACAGGCACCTCAAACACATCAATACCTACAACTTTCATGTTTTGAGGTAAGGCCAATTTGGCCTCTATCTATGACCTAAAATTTCGGACAGAATGTATCTTCAAGAACCCTAATTTTCCAGAATTTCTTCCAAACCCAAAATTGGTTGCTATTATCACCAATTCACACCCACATGAGTTATTTCCACTCATTAACAGCCATCATAGATGACCACAACATCTCATTCATATTAAACCAGAAAATTCCTCATAAATATAAAAACTTCACCAAATCACTTCAAATCAAGAATTAATTCACATAATCCATCACTTTAGCTACTACTAAGCATCACTTAAGCATCATCAGGTGTAGTAGGATGTTCAACCATCACTTACCTAGGAAACAAGAGAAGAGGAGTTATAGACCACCTTAGCTCTTCCAAAAACTTCACCAAACTCACCACTAACACAAAAAGGCAAGATTGTATGGAGTAAAAACTAATTTATGTGATTGATTTTGGAAGATTAAGCTAGTTGGAAGCTTGAAATGTTGAAGAAACTTTCTTCCTTCTTGAGCTAAGAGGGCCGGCCATCCAAGGGTAAGAAATGGTGAATTTTTAGTGATTTTTGAAGATATTTAACTCAAATGGGTCAAAAGTCAAAAAAAAGTGAATAGTAACTCTTAAGCTATTTCCAATACAATGGTGACACTTGTCACCTTTAGGTTTAAAACTTATCTTTTTGTCTCTCCAAGACAAATATCTTAACACCTTGTAAAATAATATCACTTAATACAAAATTCCAACAAGTTGTCAAAAATATAATGCATTTACCGCACTTGCGGGTCCCACGTCCAAAATCCGCTTTTAATTTCTCAAAAACTAACCGATACTAGAAAAATCATTTTAAACTATTTTTGCTCATAAACTTTATCTGGGGAATTTTTCTAATCAAGAAAATGTAGAAAAGGCGGACGATTAAATAAAATAAACGCTAGAAAATTTTGAAATTTTCGGGTTCTCACACTTATACTTTTCGGGGCGTCACAATCTCCCCTCCTTAAAAGAATGTCATCCTCGACATTCCCTCTTGTACCAATCAAGTCGAGACATCCCGCAAAAATCTCTCAAGAGTCAAATCAAACCCACAGTCCGGCATCCTAAACTTCAAGCCTAGGATACACTCAGAGATCTGAAACCTAAGCTCTGATACCAACTGTGACAGCCCCACCTCCCCCTTAGGCGAACCAGAGGGTTCGGCGGGCCGCCTGCCCAACTCTCGCCGGGACTCAGTCGTTCACTAAAGTCCTCAAACGAATTACAAGAATAAACCTCAAATATACATCACATGGTCCACAAATATACATCCAAGTCTCCAATAATTACATGTCACAATTGCAGCGGAAACAATTCCCAATTATACATAAAATGATTACAAATCCAAATTGTACAACATAAAGGCCATCCATTCACGTGAATAAGCACAACAAGTCCTGCCTTCGCCTTGAGCCCTGTGGAGGGGAATAAAATATTTTTGGGGTGAGCTAGAAGCTCAGCGAGTAACCAGCAAAATCATTAAGCAACTATATTTCACAATGTTGCATTTCGATGATTTCGATGATGTCATGATTCAGAGATCAAATGTCCGTTTAGTGCTCTCGTGAGCCGGTGAAATCATAGCACTTGAACACCCAACGCTCAAATATTTCATTTAACATTAACTCACGAACTCACGAAAGTGGGAGCAACATCGGTGCTCCAGATAACCATGAACATGAACCATAAACAAGGTGGAGACGTTGGTGTCCAGCACAAGACTTTCCCAGAACTCATTGAAGCCAAATCATGTCATGAATTCACATGCAAGCACGCATGATATGCAATCGAATAATTAATGCAAGAAACATTTCACAAGTACTTTGGAAATAGTTTAGGGTCACTCACCTCCACGGCTCAGAAATCATCCAGCATATAACATTGCCTTGCTCAAATCCAAGTCTTAGATCACAAACTCAAATGCAAACAAATCCCTTCAAAGTTCGGACAACACTTCCCCTGAATTTCTTTACTTTTCCAGCCATCAAGGCTTCAATATTTCCTCAGCCAGTCCCAAAGGTACACACACAACAACAAGTTCATCTAATAGTCATTCAGCAAGTTCCAAGAAGTACAAAGACAAGTCAAGCTAGGGAAAAGTCCGGAAATGAAAGTTAAGCTCAAAACCAGAAAAACAGTTTTGACGTCCTTTTGCGGTAATGGCACCAAAGGTACTACCAGTATCGGATGGAGGTCCAAGACCCACCGTTTCGAAGCTAAGAACCAGGGCTACAACAATGTAGAAGGTCACTCAGTCCAAATCCTAGCACAACTAGGTCAAATATGCAAAATACCAAACCAGAACCGTAATTGCAGGTTCCCAAATCACATAATGTTGCAATGCGTCTAACTCAGTCTATACAGGTCCAAATGCATTGATTCCAAAGGCATACGGTAGCTAAGACATCAAGCTACATTTCATAAGAAGACACCAACATCCAAATCCAAAGCCATTCCAGTCGAAACAGACGATTACAAGCGCAGTTCGCACATTCTGATCACCCAGAACAGCAACAGTAAAAACGACATATCTCACTCTACACTACTCCAAATGACCTGAAATTTTACAGGCACCTCAAACACATCAATACCTACAACTTTCATGTTTTGAGCTAAGGCCAATTTGGCCTCTATCTATGACCTAAAATTTCGGACAGAATGTATCTTCAAGAACCCTAATTTTCCAGAATTTCTTCCAAACCCAAAATTGGTTGCTATTATCACCAATTCACACCCACATGAGTTATTTCCACTCATTAACAGCCATCATAGATGACCACAACATCTCATTCATATTAAACCAGAAAATTCCTCATAAATATAAAAACTTCACCAAATCACTTCAAATCAAGAATTAATTCACATAATCCATCACTTTAGCTACTACTAAGCATCACTTAAGCATCATCAGGTGTAGTAGGATGTTCAACCATCACTTACCTAGGAAACAAGAGAAGAGGAGTTATAGACCACCTTAGCTCTTCCAAAAACTTCACCAAACTCACCACTAACACAAAAAGGCAAGATTGTATGGAGTAAAAACTAATTTATGTGATTGATTTTGGAAGATTAAGCTAGTTGGAAGCTTGAAATGTTGAAGAAACTTTCTTCCTTCTTGAGCTAAGAGGGCCGGCCATCCAAGGGTAAGAAATGGTGAATTTTTAGTGATTTTTGAAGATATTTAACTCAAATGGGTCAAAAGTCAAAAAAAAGTGAATAGTAACTCTTAAGCTATTTCCAATACAATGGTGACACTTGTCACCTTTAGGTTTAAAACTTATCTTTTTGTC
Source organism: Coffea arabica (assembly GCF_036785885.1). NCBI lineage: Eukaryota > Viridiplantae > Streptophyta > Magnoliopsida > Gentianales > Rubiaceae > Coffea > Coffea arabica. The sequence continues at coordinate 15,129,670 of NC_092318.1, read as the reverse complement.
TCTCCAAGACAAATATCTTAACACCTTGTAAAATAATATCACTTAATACAAAATTCCAACAAGTTGTCAAAAATATAATGCATTTACCGCACTTGCGGGTCCCACGTCCAAAATCCGCTTTTAATTTCTCAAAAACTAACCGATACTAGAAAAATCATTTTAAACTATTTTTGCTCATAAACTTTATCTGGGGAATTTTTCTAATCAAGAAAATGTAGAAAAGGCGGACGATTAAATAAAATAAACGCTAGAAAATTTTGAAATTTTCGGGTTCTCACACTTATACTTTTCGGGGCGTCACAATCTCCCCTCCTTAAAAGAATGTCATCCTCGACATTCCCTCTTGTACCAATCAAGTCGAGACATCCCGCAAAAATCTCTCAAGAGTCAAATCAAACCCACAGTCCGGCATCCTAAACTTCAAGCCTAGGATACACTCAGAGATCTGAAACCTAAGCTCTGATACCAACTGTGACAGCCCCACCTCCCCCTTAGGCGAACCAGAGGGTTCGGCGGGCCGCCTGCCCAGCTCTCGCCGGGACTCAGTCGTTCACTAAAGTCCTCAAACGAATTACAAGAATAAACCTCAAATATACATCACATGGTCCACAAATATACATCCAAGTCTCCAATAATTACATGTCACAATTGCAGCGGAAACAATTCCCAATTATACATAAAATGATTACAAATCCAAATTGTACAACATAAAGGCCATCCATTCACGTGAATAAGCACAACAAGTCCTGCCTTCGCCTTGAGCCCTGTGGAGGGGAATAAAATATTTTTGGGGTGAGCTAGAAGCTCAGCGAGTAACCAGCAAAATCATTAAGCAACTATATTTCACAATGTTGCATTTCGATGATTTCGATGATGTCATGATTCAGAGATCAAATGTCCGTTTAGTGCTCTCGTGAGCCGGTGAAATCATAGCACTTGAACACCCAACGCTCAAATATTTCATTTAACATTAACTCACGAACTCACGAAAGTGGGAGCAACATCGGTGCTCCAGATAACCATGAACATGAACCATAAACAAGGTGGAGACGTTGGTGTCCAGCACAAGACTTTCCCAGAACTCATTGAAGCCAAATCATGTCATGAATTCACATGCAGGCACGCATGATATGCAATCGAATAATTAATGCAAGAAACATTTCACAAGTACTTTGGAAATAGTTTAGGGTCACTCACCTCCACGGCTCAGAAATCATCCAGCATATAACATTGCCTTGCTCAAATCCAAGTCTTAGATCACAAACTCAAATGCAAACAAATCCCTTCAAAGTTCGGACAGCACTTCCCCTGAATTTCTTTACTTTTCCAGCCATCAAGGCTTCATTATTTCCTCAGCCAGTCCCAAAGGTACACACACAACAACAAGTTCATCTAATAGTCATTCAGCAAGTTCCAAGAAGTACAAAGACAAGTCAAGCTAGGGAAAAGTCCGGAAATGAAAGTTAAGCTCAAAACCAGAAAAACAGTTTTGACGTCCTTTTGCGGTAATGGCACCAAAGGTACTACCAGTATCGGATGGAGGTCCAAGACCCACCGTTTCGAAGCTAAGAACCAGGGCTACAACAATGTAGAAGGTCACTCAGTCCAAATCCTAGCACAACTAGGTCAAATATGCAAAATACCAAACCAGAACCGTAATTGCAGGTTCCCAAATCACATAATGTTGCAATGCGTCTAACTCAGTCTATACAGGTCCAAATGCATTGATTCCAAAGGCATACGGTAGCTAAGACATCAAGCTACATTTCATAAGAAGACACCAACATCCAAATCCAAAGCCATTCCAGTCGAAACAGACGATTACAAGCGCAGTTCGCACATTCTGATCACCCAGAACAGCAACAGTAAAAACGACATATCTCACTCTACACTACTCCAAATGACCTGAAATTTTACAGGCACCTCAAACACATCAATACCTACAACTTTCATGTTTTGAGCTAAGGCCAATTTGGCCTCTATCTATGACCTAAAATTTCGGACAGAATGTATCTTCAAGAACCCTAATTTTCCAGAATTTCTTCCAAACCCAAAATTGGTTGCTATTATCACCAATTCACACCCACATGAGTTATTTCCACTCATTAACAGCCATCATAGATGACCACAACATCTCATTCATATTAAACCAGAAAATTCCTCATAAATATAAAAACTTCACCAAATCACTTCAAATCAAGAATTAATTCACATAATCCATCACTTTAGCTACTACTAAGCATCACTTAAGCATCATCAGGTGTAGTAGGATGTTCAACCATCACTTACCTAGGAAACAAGAGAAGAGGAGTTATAGACCACCTTAGCTCTTCCAAAAACTTCACCAAACTCACCACTAACACAAAAAGGCAAGATTGTATGGAGTAAAAACTAATTTATGTGATTGATTTTGGAAGATTAAGCTAGTTGGAAGCTTGAAATGTTGAAGAAACTTTCTTCCTTCTTGAGCTAAGAGGGCCGGCCATCCAAGGGTAAGAAATGGTGAATTTTTAGTGATTTTTGAAGATATTTAACTCAAATGGGTCAAAAGTCAAAAAAAAGTGAATAGTAACTCTTAAGCTATTTCCAATACAATGGTGACACTTGTCACCTTTAGGTTTAAAACTTATCTTTTTGTCTCTCCAAGACAAATATCTTAACACCTTGTAAAATAATATCACTTAATACAAAATTCCAACAAGTTGTCAAAAATATAATGCATTTACCGCACTTGCGGGTCCCACGTCCAAAATACGCTTTTAATTTCTCAAAAACTAACCGATACTAGAAAAATCATTTTAAACTATTTTTGCTCATAAACTTTATCTGGGGAATTTTTCTAATCAAGAAAATGTAGAAAAGGCGGACGATTAAATAAAATAAACGCTAGAAAATTAGAAAATTTTCGGGTTCTCACACTTATACTTTTCGGGGCGTCACAATCTCCCCTCCTTAAAAGAATGTCGTCCTCGACATTCCCTCTTGTACCAATCAAGTCGAGACATCCCGCAAAAATCTCTCAAGAGTCAAATCAAACCCACAGTCCGGCATCCTAAACTTCAAGCCTAGGATACACTCAGAGATCTGAAACCTAAGCTCTGATACCAACTGTGACAGCCCCACCTCCCCCTTAGGCGAACCAGAGGGTTCGGCGGGCCGCCTGCCCAGCTCTCGCCGGGACTCAGTCGTTCACTAAAGTTCTCAAACGAATTACAAGAATAAACCTCAAATATACATCACATGGTCCACAAATATACATCCAAGTCTCCAATAATTACATGTCACAATTGCAGCGGAAACAATTCCCAATTATACATAAAATGATTACAAATCCAAATTGTACAACATAAAGGCCATCCATTCACGTGAATAAGCACAACAAGTCCTGCCTTCGCCTTGAGCCCTGTGGAGGGGAATAAAATATTTTTGGGGTGAGCTAGAAGCTCAGCGAGTAACCAGCAAAATCATTAAGCAACTATATTTCACAATGTTGCATTTCGATGATTTCGATGATGTCATGATTCAGAGATCAAATGTCCGTTTAGTGCTCTCGTGAGCCGGTGAAATCATAGCACTTGAACACCCAACGCTCAAATATTTCATTTAACATTAACTCACGAACTCACGAAAGTGGGAGCAACATCGGTGCTCCAGATAACCATGAACATGAACCATAAACAAGGTGGAGACGTTGGTGTCCAGCACAAGACTTTCCCAGAACTCATTGAAGCCAAATCATGTCATGAATTCACATGCAGGCACGCATGATATGCAATCGAATAATTAATGCAAGAAACATTTCACAAGTACTTTGGAAATAGTTTAGGGTCACTCACCTCCACGGCTCAGAAATCATCCAGCATATAACATTGCCTTGCTCAAATCCAAGTCTTAGATCACAAACTCAAATGCAAACAAATCCCTTCAAAGTTCGGACAGCACTTCCCCTGAATTTCTTTACTTTTCCAGCCATCAAGGCTTCATTATTTCCTCAGCCAGTCCCAAAGGTACACACACAACAACAAGTTCATCTAATAGTCATTCAGCAAGTTCCAAGAAGTACAAAGACAAGTCAAGCTAGGGAAAAGTCCGGAAATGAAAGTTAAGCTCAAAACCAGAAAAACAGTTTTGACGTCCTTTTGCGGTAATGGCACCAAAGGTACTACCAGTATCGGATGGAGGTCCAAGACCCACCGTTTCGAAGCTAAGAACCAGGGCTACAACAATGTAGAAGGTCACTCAGTCCAAATCCTAGCACAACTAGGTCAAATATGCAAAATACCAAACCAGAACCGTAATTGCAGGTTCCCAAATCACATAATGTTGTAATGCGTCTAACTCAGTCTATACAGGTCCAAATGCATTGATTCCAAAGGCATACGGTAGCTAAGACATCAAGCTACATTTCATAAGAAGACACCAACATCCAAATCCAAAGCCATTCCAGTCGAAACAGACGATTACAAGCGCAGTTCGCACATTCTGATCACCCAGAACAGCAACAGTAAAAACGACATATCTCACTCTACACTACTCCAAATGACCTGAAATTTTACAGGCACCTCAAACACATCAATACCTACAACTTTCATGTTTTGAGCTAAGGCCAATTTGGCCTCTATCTATGACCTAAAATTTCGGACAGAATGTATCTTCAAGAACCCTAATTTTCCAGAATTTCTTCCAAACCCAAAATTGGTTGCTATTATCACCAATTCACACCCACATGAGTTATTTCCACTCATTAACAGCCATCATAGATGACCACAACATCTCATTCATATTAAACCAGAAAATTCCTCATAAATATAAAAACTTCACCAAATCACTTCAAATCAAGAATTAATTCACATAATCCATCACTTTAGCTACTACTAAGCATCACTTAAGCATCATCAGGTGTAGTAGGATGTTCAACCATCACTTACCTAGGAAACAAGAGAAGAGGAGTTATAGACCACCTTAGCTCTTCCAAAAACTTCACCAAACTCACCACTAACACAAAAAGGCAAGATTGTATGGAGTAAAAACTAATTTATGTGATTGATTTTGGAAGATTAAGCTAGTTGGAAGCTTGAAATGTTGAAGAAACTTTCTTCCTTCTTGAGCTAAGAGGGCCGGCCATCCAAGGGTAAGAAATGGTGAATTTTTAGTGATTTTTGAAGATATTTAACTCAAATGGGTCAAAAGTCAAAAAAAAGTGAATAGTAACTCTTAAGCTATTTCCAATACAATGGTGACACTTGTCACCTTTAGGTTTAAAACTTATCTTTTTGTCTCTCCAAGACAAATATCTTAACACCTTGTAAAATAATATCACTTAATACAAAATTCCAACAAGTTGTCAAAAATATAATGCATTTACCGCACTTGCGGGTCCCACGTCCAAAATACGCTTTTAATTTCTCAAAAACTAACCGATACTAGAAAAATCATTTTAAACTATTTTTGCTCATAAACTTTATCTGGGGAATTTTTCTAATCAAGAAAATGTAGAAAAGGCGGACGATTAAATAAAATAAACGCTAGAAAATTAGAAAATTTTCGGGTTCTCACACTTATACTTTTCGGGGCGTCACAATCTCCCCTCCTTAAAAGAATGTCGTCCTCGACATTCCCTCTTGTACCAATCAAGTCGAGACATCCCGCAAAAATCTCTCAAGAGTCAAATCAAACCCACAGTCCGGCATCCTAAACTTCAAGCCTAGGATACACTCAGAGATCTGAAACCTAAGCTCTGATACCAACTGTGACAGCCCCACCTCCCCCTTAGGCGAACCAGAGGGTTCGGCGGGCCGCCTGCCCAGCTCTCGCCGGGACTCAGTCGTTCACTAAAGTTCTCAAACGAATTACAAGAATAAACCTCAAATATACATCACATGGTCCACAAATATACATCCAAGTCTCCAATAATTACATGTCACAATTGCAGCGGAAACAATTCCCAATTATACATAAAATGATTACAAATCCAAATTGTACAACATAAAGGCCATCCATTCACGTGAATAAGCACAACAAGTCCTGCCTTCGCCTTGAGCCCTGTGGAGGGGAATAAAATATTTTTGGGGTGAGCTAGAAGCTCAGCGAGTAACCAGCAAAATCATTAAGCAACTATATTTCACAATGTTGCATTTCGATGATTTCGATGATGTCATGATTCAGAGATCAAATGTCCGTTTAGTGCTCTCGTGAGCCGGTGAAATCATAGCACTTGAACACCCAACGCTCAAATATTTCATTTAACATTAACTCACGAACTCACGAAAGTGGGAGCAACATCGGTGCTCCAGATAACCATGAACATGAACCATAAACAAGGTGGAGACGTTGGTGTCCAGCACAAGACTTTCCCAGAACTCATTGAAGCCAAATCATGTCATGAATTCACATGCAGGCACGCATGATATGCAATCGAATAATTAATGCAAGAAACATTTCACAAGTACTTTGGAAATAGTTTAGGGTCACTCACCTCCACGGCTCAGAAATCATCCAGCATATAACATTGCCTTGCTCAAATCCAAGTCTTAGATCACAAACTCAAATGCAAACAAATCCCTTCAAAGTTCGGACAGCACTTCCCCTGAATTTCTTTACTTTTCCAGCCATCAAGGCTTCATTATTTCCTCAGCCAGTCCCAAAGGTACACACACAACAACAAGTTCATCTAATAGTCATTCAGCAAGTTCCAAGAAGTACAAAGACAAGTCAAGCTAGGGAAAAGTCCGGAAATGAAAGTTAAGCTCAAAACCAGAAAAACAGTTTTGACGTCCTTTTGCGGTAATGGCACCAAAGGTACTACGAGTATCGGATGGAGGTCCAAGACCCACCGTTTCGAAGCTAAGAACCAGGGCTACAACAATGTAGAAGGTCACTCAGTCCAAATCCTAGCACAACTAGGTCAAATATGCAAAATACCAAACCAGAACCGTAATTGCAGGTTCCCAAATCACATAATGTTGTAATGCGTCTAACTCAGTCTATACAGGTCCAAATGCATTGATTCCAAAGGCATACGGTAGCTAAGACATCAAGCTACATTTCATAAGAAGACACCAACATCCAAATCCAAAGCCATTCCAGTCGAAACAGACGATTACAAGCGCAGTTCGCACATTCTGATCACCCAGAACAGCAACAGTAAAAACGACATATCTCACTCTACACTACTCCAAATGACCTGAAATTTTACAGGCACCTCAAACACATCAATACCTACAACTTTCATGTTTTGAGCTAAGGCCAATTTGGCCTCTATCTATGACCTAAAATTTCGGACAGAATGTATCTTCAAGAACCCTAATTTTCCAGAATTTCTTCCAAACCCAAAATTGGTTGCTATTATCACCAATTCACACCCACATGAGTTATTTCCACTCATTAACAGCCATCATAGATGACCACAACATCTCATTCATATTAAACCAGAAAATTCCTCATAAATATAAAAACTTCACCAAATCACTTCAAATCAAGAATTAATTCACATAATCCATCACTTTAGCTACTACTAAGCATCACTTAAGCATCATCAGGTGTAGTAGGATGTTCAACCATCACTTACCTAGGAAACAAGAGAAGAGGAGTTATAGACCACCTTAGCTCTTCCAAAAACTTCACCAAACTCACCACTAACACAAAAAGGCAAGATTGTATGGAGTAAAAACTAATTTATGTGATTGATTTTGGAAGATTAAGCTAGTTGGAAGCTTGAAATGTTGAAGAAACTTTCTTCCTTCTTGAGCTAAGAGGGCCGGCCATCCAAGGGTAAGAAATGGTGAATTTTTAGTGATTTTTGAAGATATTTAACTCAAATGGGTCAAAAGTCAAAAAAAAGTGAATAGTAACTCTTAAGCTATTTCCAATACAATGGTGACACTTGTCACCTTTAGGTTTAAAACTTATCTTTTTGTCTCTCCAAGACAAATATCTTAACACCTTGTAAAATAATATCACTTAATACAAAATTCCAACAAGTTGTCAAAAATATAATGCATTTACCGCACTTGCGGGTCCCACGTCCAAAATACGCTTTTAATTTCTCAAAAACTAACCGATACTAGAAAAATCATTTTAAACTATTTTTGCTCATAAACTTTATCTGGGGAATTTTTCTAATCAAGAAAATGTAGAAAAGGCGGACGATTAAATAAAATAAACGCTAGAAAATTAGAAAATTTTCGGGTTCTCACACTTATACTTTTCGGGGCGTCACAATCTCCCCTCCTTAAAAGAATGTCGTCCTCGACATTCCCTCTTGTACCAATCAAGTCGAGACATCCCGCAAAAATCTCTCAAGAGTCAAATCAAACCCACAGTCCGGCATCCTAAACTTCAAGCCTAGGATACACTCAGAGATCTGAAACCTAAGCTCTGATACCAATTGTGACAGCCCCACCTCCCCCTTAGGTGAACCAGAGGGTTCGGCGGGCCGCCTGCCCAGCTCTCGCCGGGACTCAGTCGTTCACTAAAGTTCTCAAACGAATTACAAGAATAAACCTCAAATATACATCACATGGTCCACAAATATACATCCAAGTCTCCAATAATTACATGTCACAATTGCAGCGGAAACAATTCCCAATTATACATAAAATGATTACAAATCCAAATTGTACAACATAAAGGCCATCCATTCACGTGAATAAGCACAACAAGTCCTGCCTTCGCCTTGAGCCCTGTGGAGGGGAATAAAATATTTTTGGGGTGAGCTAGAAGCTCAGCGAGTAACCAGCAAAATCATTAAGCAACTATATTTCACAATGTTGCATTTCGATGATTTTGATGATGTCATGATTCAGAGATCAAATGTCCGTTTAGTGCTCTCGTGAGCCGGTGAAATCATAGCACTTGAACACCCAACGCTCAAATATTTCATTTAACATTAACTCACGAACTCACGAAAGTGGGAGCAACATCGGTGCTCCAGATAACCATGAACATGAACCATAAACAAGGTGGAGACGTTGGTGTCCAGCACAAGACTTTCCCAGAACTCATTGAAGCCAAATCATGTCATGAATTCACATGCAGGCACGCATGATATGCAATCGAATAATTAATGCAAGAAACATTTCACAAGTACTTTGGAAATAGTTTAGGGTCACTCACCTCCACGGCTCAGAAATCATCCAGCATATAACATTGCCTTGCTCAAATCCAAGTCTTAGATCACAAACTCAAATGCAAACAAATCCCTTCAAAGTTCGGACAGCACTTCCCCTGAATTTCTTTACTTTTCCAGCCATCAAGGCTTCATTATTTCCTCAGCCAGTCCCAAAGGTACACACACAACAACAAGTTCATCTAATAGTCATTCAGCAAGTTCCAAGAAGTACAAAGACAAGTCAAGCTAGGGAAAAGTCCGGAAATGAAAGTTAAGCTCAAAACCAGAAAAACAGTTTTGACGTCCTTTTGCGGTAATGGCACCAAAGGTACTACGAGTATCGGATGGAGGTCCAAGACCCACCGTTTCGAAGCTAAGAACCAGGGCTACAACAATGTAGAAGGTCACTCAGTCCAAATCCTAGCACAACTAGGTCAAATATGCAAAATACCAAACCAGAACCGTAATTGCAGGTTCCCAAATCACGTAATGCTGTAATGCGTCTAACTCAGTCTATACAGGTCCAAATGCATTGATTCCAACGGAATACGGTAGCTAAGACATCAAGCTACATTTCATAAGAAGACACAAACATCCAAATCCAAAGCAATTCCAGTCAAAACAGACGATTACAAGCGCAGTTCGCACATTCTGATCACCCAGAACAGCAACAGTAAAAATGACATATCTCACTCTACACTACTCCAAATGACCTGAAATTTTACAGACACCTCAAACACATCAATACCTACAACTTTCATGTTTTGAGCTAAGGCCAATTTGGCCTCTATCTATGACCTAAAATTTCGGACAGAATGTATCTTCAAGAACCCTAATTTTCCAGAATTTCTTCCAAACCCAAAATTGGTTGCTATTATCACCAATTCACACCCACATGAGTCATTTCCACTCATTAACAGCCATCATAGATGACCACAACATCTCATTCATATTAAACCAGAAAATTCCTCATAAATATAAAAACTTCACCAAATCACTTCAAATCAAGAATTAATTCACATAATCCATCACTTTAGCTACTACTAAGCATCACTTAAGCATCATCAGGTGTAGTAGGATGTTCAACCATCACTTACCTAGGAAACAAGAGAAGAGGAGTTATAGACCACCTTAGCTCTTCCAAAAACTTCACCAAACACACCACTAACACAAAAAGGCAAGATTGTATGGAGTAAAAACTAATTTATGTGATTGATTTTGGAAGATTAAGCTAGTTGGAAGCTTGAAATGTTGAAGAAACTTTCTTCCTTCTTGAGCTAAGAGGGCCGGCCATCCAAGGGTAAGAAATGGTGAATTTTTAGTGATTTTTGAAGATATTTAACTCAAATGGGTCAAAAGTAAAAAAAAAGTGAATAGTAACTCTTAAGCTATTTCCAATACAATGGTGACACTTGTCACCTTTAGGTTTAAAACTTATCTTTTTGTCTTTCCAAGACAAATATCTTAACACCTTGTAAAATAATATCACTTAATACAAAATTCCAACAAGTTGTCAAAAATATAATGCATTTACCGCACTTGCGGGTCCCACGTCCAAAATACGCTTTTAATTTCTCAAAAACTAACCGATACTAGAAAATTCATTTTAAACTATTTTTGCTCATAAACTTTATCTGGGGAATTTTTCTAATCAAGAAAATGTAGAAAAGGCGGACGATTAAATAAAATAAACGCTAGAAAATTAGAAAATTTTCGGGTTCTCACACTTATACTTTTCGGGGCGTCACAATCTCCCCTCCTTAAAAGAATGTCGTCCTCGACATTCCCTCTTGTACCAATCAAGTCGAGACATCCCGCAAAAATCTCTCAAGAGTCAAATCAAACCCACAGTCCGGCATCCTAAACTTCAAGCCTAGGATACACTCAGAGATCTGAAACCTAAGCTCTGATACCAACTGTGACAGCCCCACCTCCCCCTAAGGCGAACCAGAGGGTTCGGCGGGCCGCCTGCCCAGCTCTCGCCGGGACTCAGTCGTTCACTATTCTCAAACGAATTACAAGAATAAACCTCAAATATACATCACATGGTCCACAAATATACATCCAAGTCTCCAATAATTACATGTCACAATTGCAGCGGAAACAATTCCCAATTATACATAAAATGATTACAAATCCAAATTGTACAACATAAAGGCCATCCATTCACGTGAATAAGCACAACAAGTCCTGCCTTCGCCTTGAGCCCTGTGGAGGGGAATAAAATATTTTTGGGGTGAGCTAGAAGCTCAGCGAGTAACCAGCAAAATCATTAAGCAACTATATTTCACAATGTTGCATTTCGATGATTTCGATGATGTCATGATTCAGAGATCAAATGTCCGTTTAGTGCTCTCGTGAGCCGGTGAAATCATAGCACTTGAACACCCAACGCTCAAATATTTCATTTAACATTAACTCACGAACTCACGAAAGTGGGAGCAACATCGGTGCTCCAGATAACCATGAACATGAACCATAAACAAGGTGGAGACGTTGGTGTCCAGCACAAGACTTTCCCAGAACTCATTGAAGCCAAATCATGTCATGAATTCACATGCAAGCACGCATGATATGCAATCGAATAATTAATGCAAGAAACATTTCACAAGTACTTTGGAAATAGTTTAGGGTCACTCACCTCCACGGCTCAGAAATCATCCAGCATATAACATTGCCTTGCTCAAATCCAAGTCTTAGATCACAAACTCAAATGCAAACAAATCCCTTCAAAGTTCGGACAGCACTTCCCCTGAATTTCTTTACTTTTCCAGCCATCAAGGCTTCATTATTTCCTCAGCCAGTCCCAAAGGTACACACACAACAACAAGTTCATCTAATAGTCATTCAGCAAGTTCCAAGAAGTACAAAGACAAGTCAAGCTAGGGAAAAGTCCGGAAATGAAAGTTAAGCTCAAAACCAGAAAAACAGTTTTGACGTCCTTTTGCGGTAATGGCACCAAAGGTACTACGAGTATCGGATGGAGGTCCAAGACCCACCGTTTCGAAGCTAAGAACCAGGGCTACAACAATGTAGAAGGTCACTCAGTCCAAATCCTAGCACAACTAGGTCAAATATGCAAAATACCAAACCAGAACCGTAATTGCAGGTTCCCAAATCACATAATGTTGTAATGCGTCTAACTCAGTCTATACAGGTCCAAATGCATTGATTCCAAAGGCATACGGTAGCTAAGACATCAAGCTACATTTCATAAGAAGACACCAACATCCAAATCCAAAGCCATTCCAGTCGAAACAGACGATTACAAGCGCAGTTCGCACATTCTGATCACCCAGAACAGCAACAGTAAAAACGACATATCTCACTCTACACTACTCCAAATGACCTGAAATTTTACAGGCACCTCAAACACATCAATACCTACAACTTTCATGTTTTGAGCTAAGGCCAATTTGGCCTCTATCTATGACCTAAAATTTCGGACAGAATGTATCTTCAAGAACCCTAATTTTCCAGAATTTCTTCCAAACCCAAAATTGGTTGCTATTATCACCAATTCACACCCACATGAGTTATTTCCACTCATTAACAGCCATCATAGATGACCACAACATCTCATTCATATTAAACCAGAAAATTCCTCATAAATATAAAAACTTCACCAAATCACTTCAAATCAAGAATTAATTCACATAATCCATCACTTTAGCTACTACTAAGCATCACTTAAGCATCATCAGGTGTAGTAGGATGTTCAACCATCACTTACCTAGGAAACAAGAGAAGAGGAGTTATAGACCACCTTAGCTCTTCCAAAAACTTCACCAAACTCACCACTAACACAAAAAGGCAAGATTGTATGGAGTAAAAACTAATTTATGTGATTGATTTTGGAAGATTAAGCTAGTTGGAAGCTTGAAATGTTGAAGAAACTTTCTTCCTTCTTGAGCTAAGAGGGCCGGCCATCCAAGGGTAAGAAATGGTGAATTTTTAGTGATTTTTGAAGATATTTAACTCAAATGGGTCAAAAGTAAAAAAAAAGTGAATAGTAACTCTTAAGCTATTTCCAATACAATGGTGACACTTGTCACCTTTAGGTTTAAAACTTATCTTTTTGTCTCTCCAAGACAAATATCTTAACACCTTATAAAATAATATCACTTAATACAAAATTCCAACAAGTTGTCAAAAATATAATGCATTTACCGCACTTGCGGGTCCCACGTCCAAAATACGCTTTTAATTTCTCAAAAACTAACCGATACTAGAAAAATCATTTTAAACTATTTTTGCTCATAAACTTTATCTGGGGAATTTTTCTAATCAAGAAAATGTAGAAAAGGCGGACGATTAAATAAAATAAACGCTAGAAAATTAGAAAATTTTCGGGTTCTCACACTTATACTTTTCGGGGCGTCACAATCTCCCCTCCTTAAAAGAATGTCGTCCTCGACATTCCCTCTTGTACCAATCAAGTCGAGACATCCCGCAAAAATCTCTCAAGAGTCAAATCAAACCCACAGTCCGGCATCCTAAACTTCAAGCCTAGGATACACTCAGAGATCTGAAACCTAAGCTCTGATACCAATTGTGACAGCCCCACCTCCCCCTTAGGTGAACCAGAGGGTTCGGCGGGCCGCCTGCCCAGCTCTCGCCGGGACTCAGTCGTTCACTAAAGTTCTCAAACGAATTACAAGAATAAACCTCAAATATACATCACATGGTCCACAAATATACATCCAAGTCTCCAATAATTACATGTCACAATTGCAGCGGAAACAATTCCCAATTATACATAAAATGATTACAAATCCAAATTGTACAACATAAAGGCCATCCATTCACGTGAATAAGCACAACAAGTCCTGCCTTCGCCTTGAGCCCTGTGGAGGGGAATAAAATATTTTTGGGGTGAGCTAGAAGCTCAGCGAGTAACCAGCAAAATCATTAAGCAACTATATTTCACAATGTTGCATTTCGATGATTTTGATGATGTCATGATTCAGAGATCAAATGTCCGTTTAGTGCTCTCGTGAGCCGGTGAAATCATAGCACTTGAACACCCAACGCTCAAATATTTCATTTAACATTAACTCACGAACTCACGAAAGTGGGAGCAACATCGGTGCTCCAGATAACCATGAACATGAACCATAAACAAGGTGGAGACGTTGGTGTCCAGCACAAGACTTTCCCAGAACTCATTGAAGCCAAATCATGTCATGAATTCACATGCAGGCACGCATGATATGCAATCGAATAATTAATGCAAGAAACATTTCACAAGTACTTTGGAAATAGTTTAGGGTCACTCACCTCCACGGCTCAGAAATCATCCAGCATATAACATTGCCTTGCTCAAATCCAAGTCTTAGATCACAAACTCAAATGCAAACAAATCCCTTCAAAGTTCGGACAGCACTTCCCCTGAATTTCTTTACTTTTCCAGCCATCAAGGCTTCATTATTTCCTCAGCCAGTCCCAAAGGTACACACACAACAACAAGTTCATCTAATAGTCATTCAGCAAGTTCCAAGAAGTACAAAGACAAGTCAAGCTAGGGAAAAGTCCGGAAATGAAAGTTAAGCTCAAAACCAGAAAAACAGTTTTGACGTCCTTTTGCGGTAATGGCACCAAAGGTACTACGAGTATCGGATGGAGGTCCAAGACCCACCGTTTCGAAGCTAAGAACCAGGGCTACAACAATGTAGAAGGTCACTCAGTCCAAATCCTAGCACAACTAGGTCAAATATGCAAAATACCAAACCAGAACCGTAATTGCAGGTTCCCAAATCACGTAATGCTGTAATGCGTCTAACTCAGTCTATACAGGTCCAAATGCATTGATTCCAACGGAATACGGTAGCTAAGACATCAAGCTACATTTCATAAGAAGACACAAACATCCAAATCCAAAGCAATTCCAGTCAAAACAGACGATTACAAGCGCAGTTCGCACATTCTGATCACCCAGAACAGCAACAGTAAAAATGACATATCTCACTCTACACTACTCCAAATGACCTGAAATTTTACAGACACCTCAAACACATCAATACCTACAACTTTCATGTTTTGAGCTAAGGCCAATTTGGCCTCTATCTATGACCTAAAATTTCGGACAGAATGTATCTTCAAGAACCCTAATTTTCCAGAATTTCTTCCAAACCCAAAATTGGTTGCTATTATCACCAATTCACACCCACATGAGTCATTTCCACTCATTAACAGCCATCATAGATGACCACAACATCTCATTCATATTAAACCAGAAAATTCCTCATAAATATAAAAACTTCACCAAATCACTTCAAATCAAGAATTAATTCACATAATCCATCACTTTAGCTACTACTAAGCATCACTTAAGCATCATCAGGTGTAGTAGGATGTTCAACCATCACTTACCTAGGAAACAAGAGAAGAGGAGTTATAGACCACCTTAGCTCTTCCAAAAACTTCACCAAACTCACCACTAACACAAAAAGGCAAGATTGTATGGAGTAAAAACTAATTTATGTGATTGATTTTGGAAGATTAAGCTAGTTGGAAGCTTGAAATGTTGAAGAAACTTTCTTCCTTCTTGAGCTAAGAGGGCCGGCCATCCAAGGGTAAGAAATGGTGAATTTTTAGTGATTTTTGAAGATATTTAACTCAAATGGGTCAAAAGTAAAAAAAAAGTGAATAGTAACTCTTAAGCTATTTCCAATACAATGGTGACACTTGTCACCTTTAGGTTTAAAACTTATCTTTTTGTCTCTCCAAGACAAATATCTTAACACCTTGTAAAATAATATCACTTAATACAAAATTCCAACAAGTTGTCAAAAATATAATGCATTTACCGCACTTGCGGGTCCCACGTCCAAAATACGCTTTTAATTTCTCAAAAACTAACCGATACTAGAAAAATCATTTTAAACTATTTTTGCTCATAAACTTTATCTGGGGAATTTTTCTAATCAAGAAAATGTAGAAAAGGCGGACGATTAAATAAAATAAACGCTAGAAAATTAGAAAATTTTCGGGTTCTCACACTTATACTTTTCGGGGCGTCACAATCTCCCCTCCTTAAAAGAATGTCGTCCTCGACATTCCCTCTTGTACCAATCAAGTCGAGACATCCCGCAAAAATCTCTCAAGAGTCAAATCAAACCCACAGTCCGGCATCCTAAACTTCAAGCCTAGGATACACTCAGAGATCTGAAACCTAAGCTCTGATACCAACTGTGACAGCCCCACCTCCCCCTAAGGCGAACCAGAGGGTTCGGCGGGCCGCCTGCCCAGCTCTCGCCGGGACTCAGTCGTTCACTAAAGTCCTCAAACGAATTACAAGAATAAACCTCAAATATACATCACATGGTCCACAAATATACATCCAAGTCTCCAATAATTACATGTCACAATTGCAGCGGAAACAATTCCCAATTATACATAAAATGATTACAAATCCAAATTGTACAACATAAAGGCCATCCATTCACGTGAATAAGCACAACAAGTCCTGCCTTCGCCTTGAGCCCTGTGGAGGGGAATAAAATATTTTTGGGGTGAGCTAGAAGCTCAGCGAGTAACCAGCAAAATCATTAAGCAACTATATTTCACAATGTTGCATTTCGATGATTTCGATGATGTCATGATTCAGAGATCAAATGTCCGTTTAGTGCTCTCGTGAGCCGGTGAAATCATAGCACTTGAACACCCAACGCTCAAATATTTCATTTAACATTAACTCACGAACTCACGAAAGTGGGAGCAACATCGGTGCTCCAGATAACCATGAACATGAACCATAAACAAGGTGGAGACGTTGGTGTCCAGCACAAGACTTTCCCAGAACTCATTGAAGCCAAATCATGTCATGAATTCACATGCAAGCACGCATGATATGCAATCGAATAATTAATGCAAGAAACATTTCACAAGTACTTTGGAAATAGTTTAGGGTCACTCACCTCCACGGCTCAGAAATCATCCAGCATATAACATTGCCTTGCTCAAATCCAAGTCTTAGATCACAAACTCAAATGCAAACAAATCCCTTCAAAGTTCGGACAGCACTTCCCCTGAATTTCTTTACTTTTCCAGCCATCAAGGCTTCATTATTTCCTCAGCCAGTCCCAAAGGTACACACACAACAACAAGTTCATCTAATAGTCATTCAGCAAGTTCCAAGAAGTACAAAGACAAGTCAAGCTAGGGAAAAGTCCGGAAATGAAAGTTAAGCTCAAAACCAGAAAAACAGTTTTGACGTCCTTTTGCGGTAATGGCACCAAAGGTACTACGAGTATCGGATGGAGGTCCAAGACCCACCGTTTCGAAGCTAAGAACCAGGGCTACAACAATGTAGAAGGTCACTCAGTCCAAATCCTAGCACAACTAGGTCAAATATGCAAAATACCAAACCAGAACCGTAATTGCAGGTTCCCAAATCACATAATGTTGTAATGCGTCTAACTCAGTCTATACAGGTCCAAATGCATTGATTCCAAAGGCATACGGTAGCTAAGACATCAAGCTACATTTCATAAGAAGACACCAACATCCAAATCCAAAGCCATTCCAGTCGAAACAGACGATTACAAGCGCAGTTCGCACATTCTGATCACCCAGAACAGCAACAGTAAAAACGACATATCTCACTCTACACTACTCCAAATGACCTGAAATTTTACAGGCACCTCAAACACATCAATACCTACAACTTTCATGTTTTGAGCTAAGGCCAATTTGGCCTCTATCTATGACCTAAAATTTCGGACAGAATGTATCTTCAAGAACCCTAATTTTCCAGAATTTCTTCCAAACCCAAAATTGGTTGCTATTATCACCAATTCACACCCACATGAGTTATTTCCACTCATTAACAGCCATCATAGATGACCACAACATCTCATTCATATTAAACCAGAAAATTCCTCATAAATATAAAAACTTCACCAAATCACTTCAAATCAAGAATTAATTCACATAATCCATCACTTTAGCTACTACTAAGCATCACTTAAGCATCATCAGGTGTAGTAGGATGTTCAACCATCACTTACCTAGGAAACAAGAGAAGAGGAGTTATAGACCACCTTAGCTCTTCCAAAAACTTCACCAAACTCACCACTAACACAAAAAGGCAAGATTGTATGGAGTAAAAACTAATTTATGTGATTGATTTTGGAAGATTAAGCTAGTTGGAAGCTTGAAATGTTGAAGAAACTTTCTTCCTTCTTGAGCTAAGAGGGCCGGCCATCCAAGGGTAAGAAATGGTGAATTTTTAGTGATTTTTGAAGATATTTAACTCAAATGGGTCAAAAGTCAAAAAAAAGTGAATAGTAACTCTTAAGCTATTTCCAATACAATGGTGACACTTGTCACCTTTAGGTTTAAAACTTATCTTTTTGTCTCTCCAAGACAAATATCTTAACACCTTGTAAAATAATATCACTTAATACAAAATTCCAACAAGTTGTCAAAAATATAATGCATTTACCGCACTTGCGGGTCCCACGTCCAAAATACGCTTTTAATTTCTCAAAAACTAACCGATACTAGAAAAATCATTTTAAACTATTTTTGCTCATAAACTTTATCTGGGGAATTTTTCTAATCAAGAAAATGTAGAAAAGGCGGACGATTAAATAAAATAAACGCTAGAAAATTAGAAAATTTTCGGGTTCTCACACTTATACTTTTCGGGGCGTCACAATCTCCCCTCCTTAAAAGAATGTCGTCCTCGACATTCCCTCTTGTACCAATCAAGTCGAGACATCCCGCAAAAATCTCTCAAGAGTCAAATCAAACCCACAGTCCGGCATCCTAAACTTCAAGCCTAGGATACACTCAGAGATCTGAAACCTAAGCTCTGATACCAACTGTGACAGCCCCACCTCCCCCTAAGGCGAACCAGAGGGTTCGGCGGGCCGCCTGCCCAGCTCTCGCCGGGACTCAGTCGTTCACTAAAGTCCTCAAACGAATTACAAGAATAAACCTCAAATATACATCACATGGTCCACAAATATACATCCAAGTCTCCAATAATTACATGTCACAATTGCAGCGGAAACAATTCCCAATTATACATAAAATGATTACAAATCCAAATTGTACAACATAAAGGCCATCCATTCACGTGAATAAGCACAACAAGTCCTGCCTTCGCCTTGAGCCCTGTGGAGGGGAATAAAATATTTTTGGGGTGAGCTAGAAGCTCAGCGAGTAACCAGCAAAATCATTAAGCAACTATATTTCACAATGTTGCATTTCGATGATTTCGATGATGTCATGATTCAGAGATCAAATGTCCGTTTAGTGCTCTCGTGAGCCGGTGAAATCATAGCACTTGAACACCCAACGCTCAAATATTTCATTTAACATTAACTCACGAACTCACGAAAGTGGGAGCAACATCGGTGCTCCAGATAACCATGAACATGAACCATAAACAAGGTGGAGACGTTGGTGTCCAGCACAAGACTTTCCCAGAACTCATTGAAGCCAAATCATGTCATGAATTCACATGCAGGCACGCATGATATGCAATCGAATAATTAATGCAAGAAACATTTCACAAGTACTTTGGAAATAGTTTAGGGTCACTCACCTCCACGGCTCAGAAATCATCCAGCATATAACATTGCCTTGCTCAAATCCAAGTCTTAGATCACAAACTCAAATGCAAACAAATCCCTTCAAAGTTCGGACAGCACTTCCCCTGAATTTCTTTACTTTTCCAGCCATCAAGGCTTTATTATTTCCTCAGCCAGTCCCAAAGGTACACACACAACAACAAGTTCATCTAATAGTCATTCAGCAAGTTCCAAGAAGTACAAAGACAAGTCAAGCTAGGGAAAAGTCCGGAAATGAAAGTTAAGCTCAAAACCAGAAAAACAGTTTTGACGTCCTTTTGCGGTAATGGCACCAAAGGTACTACGAGTATCGGATGGAGGTCCAAGACCCACCGTTTCGAAGCTAAGAACCAGGGCTACAACAATGTAGAAGGTCACTCAGTCCAAATCCTAGCACAACTAGGTCAAATATGCAAAATACCAAACCAGAACCGTAATTGCAGGTTCCCAAATCACATAATTCTGTAATGCGTCTAACTCAGTCTATACAGGTCCAAATGCATTGATTCCAAAGGCATACGGTAGCTAAGACATCAAGCTACATTTCATAAGAAGACACCAACATCCAAATCCAAAGCCATTCCAGTCGAAACAGACGATTACAAGCGCAGTTCGCACATTCTGATCACCCAGAACAGCAACAGTAAAAACGACATATCTCACTCTACACTACTCCAAATGACCTGAAATTTTACAGGCACCTCAAACACATCAATACCTACAACTTTCATGTTTTGAGCTAAGGCCAATTTGGCCTCTATCTATGACCTAAAATTTCGGACAGAATGTATCTTCAAGAACCCTAATTTTCCAGAATTTCTTCCAAACCCAAAATTGGTTGCTATTATCACCAATTCACACCCACATGAGTTATTTCCACTCATTAACAGCCATCATAGATGACCACAACATCTCATTCATATTAAACCAGAAAATTCCTCATAAATATAAAAACTTCACCAAATCACTTCAAATCAAGAATTAATTCACATAATCCATCACTTTAGCTACTACTAAGCATCACTTAAGCATCATCAGGTGTAGTAGGATGTTCAACCATCACTTACCTAGGAAACAAGAGAAGAGGAGTTATAGACCACCTTAGCTCTTCCAAAAACTTCACCAAACTCACCACTAACACAAAAAGGCAAGATTGTATGGAGTAAAAACTAATTTATGTGATTGATTTTGGAAGATTAAGCTAGTTGGAAGCTTGAAATGTTGAAGAAACTTTCTTCCTTCTTGAGCTAAGAGGGCCGGCCATCCAAGGGTAAGAAATGGTGAATTTTTAGTGATTTTTGAAGATATTTAACTCAAATGGGTCAAAAGTCAAAAAAAAGTGAATAGTAACTCTTAAGCTATTTCCAATACAATGGTGACACTTGTCACCTTTAGGTTTAAAACTTATCTTTTTGTCTCTCCAAGACAAATATCTTAACACCTTGTAAAATAATATCACTTAATACAAAATTCCAACAAGTTGTCAAAAATATAATGCATTTACCGCACTTGCGGGTCCCACGTCCAAAATACGCTTTTAATTTCTCAAAAACTAACCGATACTAGAAAAATCATTTTAAACTATTTTTGCTCATAAACTTTATCTGGGGAATTTTTCTAATCAAGAAAATGTAGAAAAGGCGGACGATTAAATAAAATAAACGCTAGAAAATTAGAAAATTTTCGGGTTCTCACACTTATACTTTTCGGGGCGTCACAATCTCCCCTCCTTAAAAGAATGTCGTCCTCGACATTCCCTCTTGTACCAATCAAGTCGAGACATCCCGCAAAAATCTCTCAAGAGTCAAATCAAACCCACAGTCCGGCATCCTAAACTTCAAGCCTAGGATACACTCAGAGATCTGAAACCTAAGCTCTGATACCAACTGTGACAGCCCCACCTCCCCCTAAGGCGAACCAGAGGGTTCGGCGGGCCGCCTGCCCAGCTCTCGCCGGGACTCAGTCGTTCACTAAAGTCCTCAAACGAATTACAAGAATAAACCTCAAATATACATCACATGGTCCACAAATATACATCCAAGTCTCCAATAATTACATGTCACAATTGCAGCGGAAACAATTCCCAATTATACATAAAATGATTACAAATCCAAATTGTACAACATAAAGGCCATCCATTCACGTGAATAAGCACAACAAGTCCTGCCTTCGCCTTGAGCCCTGTGGAGGGGAATAAAATATTTTTGGGGTGAGCTAGAAGCTCAGCGAGTAACCAGCAAAATCATTAAGCAACTATATTTCACAATGTTGCATTTCGATGATTTCGATGATGTCATGATTCAGAGATCAAATGTCCGTTTAGTGCTCTCGTGAGCCGGTGAAATCATAGCACTTGAACACCCAACGCTCAAATATTTCATTTAACATTAACTCACGAACTCACGAAAGTGGGAGCAACATCGGTGCTCCAGATAACCATGAACATGAACCATAAACAAGGTGGAGACGTTGGTGTCCAGCACAAGACTTTCCCAGAACTCATTGAAGCCAAATCATGTCATGAATTCACATGCAGGCACGCATGATATGCAATCGAATAATTAATGCAAGAAACATTTCACAAGTACTTTGGAAATAGTTTAGGGTCACTCACCTCCACGGCTCAGAAATCATCCAGCATATAACATTGCCTTGCTCAAATCCAAGTCTTAGATCACAAACTCAAATGCAAACAAATCCCTTCAAAGTTCGGACAGCACTTCCCCTGAATTTCTTTACTTTTCCAGCCATCAAGGCTTCATTATTTCCTCAGCCAGTCCCAAAGGTACACACACAACAACAAGTTCATCTAATAGTCATTCAGCAAGTTCCAAGAAGTACAAAGACAAGTCAAGCTAGGGAAAAGTCCGGAAATGAAAGTTAAGCTCAAAACCAGAAAAACAGTTTTGACGTCCTTTTGCGGTAATGGCACCAAAGGTACTACGAGTATCGGATGGAGGTCCAAGACCCACCGTTTCGAAGCTAAGAACCAGGGCTACAACAATGTAGAAGGTCACTCAGTCCAAATCCTAGCACAACTAGGTCAAATATGCAAAATACCAAACCAGAACCGTAATTGCAGGTTCCCAAATCACATAATTCTGTAATGCGTCTAACTCAGTCTATACAGGTCCAAATGCATTGATTCCAAAGGCATACGGTAGCTAAGACATCAAGCTACATTTCATAAGAAGACACCAACATCCAAATCCAAAGCCATTCCAGTCAAAACAGACGATTACAAGCGCAGTTCGCACATTCTGATCACCCAGAACAGCAACAGTAAAAACGACATATCTCACTCTACACTACTCCAAATGACCTGAAATTTTACAGGCACCTCAAACACATCAATACCTACAACTTTCATGTTTTGAGCTAAGGCCAATTTGGCCTCTATCTATGACCTAAAATTTCGGACAGAATGTATCTTCAAGAACCCTAATTTTCCAGAATTTCTTCCAAACCCAAAATTGGTTGCTATTATCACCAATTCACACCCACATGAGTTATTTCCACTCATTAACAGCCATCATAGATGACCACAACATCTCATTCATATTAAACCAGAAAATTCCTCATAAATATAAAAACTTCACCAAATCACTTCAAATCAAGAATTAATTCACATAATCCATCACTTTAGCTACTACTAAGCATCACTTAAGCATCATCAGGTGTAGTAGGATGTTCAACCATCACTTACCTAGGAAACAAGAGAAGAGGAGTTATAGACCACCTTAGCTCTTCCAAAAACTTCACCAAACTCACCACTAACACAAAAAGGCAAGATTGTATGGAGTAAAAACTAATTTATGTGATTGATTTTGGAAGATTAAGCTAGTTGGAAGCTTGAAATGTTGAAGAAACTTTCTTCCTTCTTGAGCTAAGAGGGCCGGCCATCCAAGGGTAAGAAATGGTGAATTTTTAGTGATTTTTGAAGATATTTAACTCAAATGGGTCAAAAGTCAAAAAAAAGTGAATAGTAACTCTTAAGCTATTTCCAATACAATGGTGACACTTGTCACCTTTAGGTTTAAAACTTATCTTTTTGTCTCTCCAAGACAAATATCTTAACACCTTGTAAAATAATATCACTTAATACAAAATTCCAACAAGTTGTCAAAAATATAATGCATTTACCGCACTTGCGGGTCCCACGTCCAAAATACGCTTTTAATTTCTCAAAAACTAACCGATACTAGAAAAATCATTTTAAACTATTTTTGCTCATAAACTTTATCTGGGGAATTTTTCTAATCAAGAAAATGTAGAAAAGGCGGACGATTAAATAAAATAAACGCTAGAAAATTAGAAAATTTTCGGGTTCTCACACTTATACTTTTCGGGGCGTCACAATCTCCCCTCCTTAAAAGAATGTCGTCCTCGACATTCCCTCTTGTACCAATCAAGTCGAGACATCCCGCAAAAATCTCTCAAGAGTCAAATCAAACCCACAGTCCGGCATCCTAAACTTCAAGCCTAGGATACACTCAGAGATCTGAAACCTAAGCTCTGATACCAACTGTGACAGCCCCACCTCCCCCTAAGGCGAACCAGAGGGTTCGGCGGGCCGCCTGCCCAGCTCTCGCCGGGACTCAGTCGTTCACTAAAGTCCTCAAACGAATTACAAGAATAAACCTCAAATATACATCACATGGTCCACAAATATACATCCAAGTCTCCAATAATTACATGTCACAATTGCAGCGGAAACAATTCCCAATTATACATAAAATGATTACAAATCCAAATTGTACAACATAAAGGCCATCCATTCACGTGAATAAGCACAACAAGTCCTGCCTTCGCCTTGAGCCCTGTGGAGGGGAATAAAATATTTTTGGGGTGAGCTAGAAGCTCAGCGAGTAACCAGCAAAATCATTAAGCAACTATATTTCACAATGTTGCATTTCGATGATTTCGATGATGTCATGATTCAGAGATCAA
Source organism: Coffea arabica (assembly GCF_036785885.1). Lineage (NCBI taxonomy): Eukaryota > Viridiplantae > Streptophyta > Magnoliopsida > Gentianales > Rubiaceae > Coffea > Coffea arabica. The sequence goes on along the minus strand of NC_092318.1, from coordinate 15,105,028 downwards.
ATGTCCGTTTAGTGCTCTCGTGAGCCGGTGAAATCATAGCACTTGAACACCCAACGCTCAAATATTTCATTTAACATTAACTCACGAACTCACGAAAGTGGGAGCAACATCGGTGCTCCAGATAACCATGAACATGAACCATAAACAAGGTGGAGACGTTGGTGTCCAGCACAAGACTTTCCCAGAACTCATTGAAGCCAAATCATGTCATGAATTCACATGCAGGCACGCATGATATGCAATCGAATAATTAATGCAAGAAACATTTCACAAGTACTTTGGAAATAGTTTAGGGTCACTCACCTCCACGGCTCAGAAATCATCCAGCATATAACATTGCCTTGCTCAAATCCAAGTCTTAGATCACAAACTCAAATGCAAACAAATCCCTTCAAAGTTCGGACAGCACTTCCCCTGAATTTCTTTACTTTTCCAGCCATCAAGGCTTCATTATTTCCTCAGCCAGTCCCAAAGGTACACACACAACAACAAGTTCATCTAATAGTCATTCAGCAAGTTCCAAGAAGTACAAAGACAAGTCAAGCTAGGGAAAAGTCCGGAAATGAAAGTTAAGCTCAAAACCAGAAAAACAGTTTTGACGTCCTTTTGCGGTAATGGCACCAAAGGTACTACGAGTATCGGATGGAGGTCCAAGACCCACCGTTTCGAAGCTAAGAACCAGGGCTACAACAATGTAGAAGGTCACTCAGTCCAAATCCTAGCACAACTAGGTCAAATATGCAAAATACCAAACCAGAACCGTAATTGCAGGTTCCCAAATCACATAATTCTGTAATGCGTCTAACTCAGTCTATACAGGTCCAAATGCATTGATTCCAAAGGCATACGGTAGCTAAGACATCAAGCTACATTTCATAAGAAGACACCAACATCCAAATCCAAAGCCATTCCAGTCAAAACAGACGATTACAAGCGCAGTTCGCACATTCTGATCACCCAGAACAGCAACAGTAAAAACGACATATCTCACTCTACACTACTCCAAATGACCTGAAATTTTACAGGCACCTCAAACACATCAATACCTACAACTTTCATGTTTTGAGCTAAGGCCAATTTGGCCTCTATCTATGACCTAAAATTTCGGACAGAATGTATCTTCAAGAACCCTAATTTTCCAGAATTTCTTCCAAACCCAAAATTGGTTGCTATTATCACCAATTCACACCCACATGAGTTATTTCCACTCATTAACAGCCATCATAGATGACCACAACATCTCATTCATATTAAACCAGAAAATTCCTCATAAATATAAAAACTTCACCAAATCACTTCAAATCAAGAATTAATTCACATAATCCATCACTTTAGCTACTACTAAGCATCACTTAAGCATCATCAGGTGTAGTAGGATGTTCAACCATCACTTACCTAGGAAACAAGAGAAGAGGAGTTATAGACCACCTTAGCTCTTCCAAAAACTTCACCAAACTCACCACTAACACAAAAAGGCAAGATTGTATGGAGTAAAAACTAATTTATGTGATTGATTTTGGAAGATTAAGCTAGTTGGAAGCTTGAAATGTTGAAGAAACTTTCTTCCTTCTTGAGCTAAGAGGGCCGGCCATCCAAGGGTAAGAAATGGTGAATTTTTAGTGATTTTTGAAGATATTTAACTCAAATGGGTCAAAAGTCAAAAAAAAGTGAATAGTAACTCTTAAGCTATTTCCAATACAATGGTGACACTTGTCACCTTTAGGTTTAAAACTTATCTTTTTGTCTCTCCAAGACAAATATCTTAACACCTTGTAAAATAATATCACTTAATACAAAATTCCAACAAGTTGTCAAAAATATAATGCATTTACCGCACTTGCGGGTCCCACGTCCAAAATACGCTTTTAATTTCTCAAAAACTAACCGATACTAGAAAAATCATTTTAAACTATTTTTGCTCATAAACTTTATCTGGGGAATTTTTCTAATCAAGAAAATGTAGAAAAGGCGGACGATTAAATAAAATAAACGCTAGAAAATTAGAAAATTTTCGGGTTCTCACACTTATACTTTTCGGGGCGTCACAATCTCCCCTCCTTAAAAGAATGTCGTCCTCGACATTCCCTCTTGTACCAATCAAGTCGAGACATCCCGCAAAAATCTCTCAAGAGTCAAATCAAACCCACAGTCCGGCATCCTAAACTTCAAGCCTAGGATACACTCAGAGATCTGAAACCTAAGCTCTGATACCAACTGTGACAGCCCCACCTCCCCCTAAGGCGAACCAGAGGGTTCGGCGGGCCGCCTGCCCAGCTCTCGCCGGGACTCAGTCGTTCACTAAAGTCCTCAAACGAATTACAAGAATAAACCTCAAATATACATCACATGGTCCACAAATATACATCCAAGTCTCCAATAATTACATGTCACAATTGCAGCGGAAACAATTCCCAATTATACATAAAATGATTACAAATCCAAATTGTACAACATAAAGGCCATCCATTCACGTGAATAAGCACAACAAGTCCTGCCTTCGCCTTGAGCCCTGTGGAGGGGAATAAAATATTTTTGGGGTGAGCTAGAAGCTCAGCGAGTAACCAGCAAAATCATTAAGCAACTATATTTCACAATGTTGCATTTCGATGATTTCGATGATGTCATGATTCAGAGATCAAATGTCCGTTTAGTGCTCTCGTGAGCCGGTGAAATCATAGCACTTGAACACCCAACGCTCAAATATTTCATTTAACATTAACTCACGAACTCACGAAAGTGGGAGCAACATCGGTGCTCCAGATAACCATGAACATGAACCATAAACAAGGTGGAGACGTTGGTGTCCAGCACAAGACTTTCCCAGAACTCATTGAAGCCAAATCATGTCATGAATTCACATGCAAGCACGCATGATATGCAATCGAATAATTAATGCAAGAAACATTTCACAAGTACTTTGGAAATAGTTTAGGGTCACTCACCTCCACGGCTCAGAAATCATCCAGCATATAACATTGCCTTGCTCAAATCCAAGTCTTAGATCACAAACTCAAATGCAAACAAATCCCTTCAAAGTTCGGACAGCACTTCCCCTGAATTTCTTTACTTTTCCAGCCATCAAGGCTTCATTATTTCCTCAGCCAGTCCCAAAGGTACACACACAACAACAAGTTCATCTAATAGTCATTCAGCAAGTTCCAAGAAGTACAAAGACAAGTCAAGCTAGGGAAAAGTCCGGAAATGAAAGTTAAGCTCAAAACCAGAAAAACAGTTTTGACGTCCTTTTGCGGTAATGGCACCAAAGGTACTACGAGTATCGGATGGAGGTCCAAGACCCACCGTTTCGAAGCTAAGAACCAGGGCTACAACAATGTAGAAGGTCACTCAGTCCAAATCCTAGCACAACTAGGTCAAATATGCAAAATACCAAACCAGAACCGTAATTGCAGGTTCCCAAATCACATAATTCTGTAATGCGTCTAACTCAGTCTATACAGGTCCAAATGCATTGATTCCAAAGGCATACGGTAGCTAAGACATCAAGCTACATTTCATAAGAAGACACCAACATCCAAATCCAAAGCCATTCCAGTCAAAACAGACGATTACAAGCGCAGTTCGCACATTCTGATCACCCAGAACAGCAACAGTAAAAACGACATATCTCACTCTACACTACTCCAAATGACCTGAAATTTTACAGGCACCTCAAACACATCAATACCTACAACTTTCATGTTTTGAGCTAAGGCCAATTTGGCCTCTATCTATGACCTAAAATTTCGGACAGAATGTATCTTCAAGAACCCTAATTTTCCAGAATTTCTTCCAAACCCAAAATTGGTTGCTATTATCACCAATTCACACCCACATGAGTTATTTCCACTCATTAACAGCCATCATAGATGACCACAACATCTCATTCATATTAAACCAGAAAATTCCTCATAAATATAAAAACTTCACCAAATCACTTCAAATCAAGAATTAATTCACATAATCCATCACTTTAGCTACTACTAAGCATCACTTAAGCATCATCAGGTGTAGTAGGATGTTCAACCATCACTTACCTAGGAAACAAGAGAAGAGGAGTTATAGACCACCTTAGCTCTTCCAAAAACTTCACCAAACTCACCACTAACACAAAAAGGCAAGATTGTATGGAGTAAAAACTAATTTATGTGATTGATTTTGGAAGATTAAGCTAGTTGGAAGCTTGAAATGTTGAAGAAACTTTCTTCCTTCTTGAGCTAAGAGGGCCGGCCATCCAAGGGTAAGAAATGGTGAATTTTTAGTGATTTTTGAAGATATTTAACTCAAATGGGTCAAAAGTCAAAAAAAAGTGAATAGTAACTCTTAAGCTATTTCCAATACAATGGTGACACTTGTCACCTTTAGGTTTAAAACTTATCTTTTTGTCTCTCCAAGACAAATATCTTAACACCTTGTAAAATAATATCACTTAATACAAAATTCCAACAAGTTGTCAAAAATATAATGCATTTACCGCACTTGCGGGTCCCACGTCCAAACTACGCTTTTAATTTCTCAAAAACAAACCGATACTAGAAAAATCATTTTAAACTATTTTTGCTCATAAACTTTATCTGGGGAATTTTTCTAATCAAGAAAATGTAGAAAAGGCGGACGATTAAATAAAATAAACGCTAGAAAATTAGAAAATTTTCGGGTTCTCACACTTATACTTTTCGGGGCGTCACAATCTCCCCTCCTTAAAAGAATGTCGTCCTCGACATTACCTCTTGTACCAATCAAGTCGAGACATCCCGCAAAAATCTCTCAAGAGTCAAATCAAACCCACAGTCCGGCATCCTAAACTTCAAGCCTAGGATACACTCAGAGATCTGAAACCTAAGCTCTGATACCAACTGTGACAGCTCCACCTCCCCCTAAGGCGAACCAGAGGGTTCGGCGGGCCGCCTGCCCAGCTCTCGCCGGGACTCAGTCGTTCACTAAAGTCCTCAAACGAATTACAAGAATAAACCTCAAATATACATCACATGGTCCACAAATATACATCCAAGTCTCCAATAATTACATGTCACAATTGCAGCGGAAACAATTCCCAATTATACATAAAATGATTACAAATCCAAATTGTACAACATAAAGGCCATCCATTCACGTGAATAAGCACAACAAGTCCTGCCTTCGCCTTGAGCCCTGTGGAGGGGAATAAAATATTTTTGGGGTGAGCTAGAAGCTCAGCGAGTAACCAGCAAAATCATTAAGCAACTATATTTCACAATGTTGCATTTCGATGATTTCGATGATGTCATGATTCAGAGATCAAATGTCCGTTTAGTGCTCTCGTGAGCCGGTGAAATCATAGCACTTGAACACCCAACGCTCAAATATTTCATTTAACATTAACTCACGAACTCACGAAAGTGGGAGCAACATCGGTGCTCCAGATAACCATGAACATGAACCATAAACAAGGTGGAGACGTTGGTGTCCAGCACAAGACTTTCCCAGAACTCATTGAAGCCAAATCATGTCATGAATTCACATGCAGGCACGCATGATATGCAATCGAATAATTAATGCAAGAAACATTTCACAAGTACTTTGGAAATAGTTTAGGGTCACTCACCTCCACGGCTCAGAAATCATCCAGCATATAACATTGCCTTGCTCAAATCCAAGTCTTAGATCACAAACTCAAATGCAAACAAATCCCTTCAAAGTTCGGACAGCACTTCCCCTGAATTTCTTTACTTTTCCAGCCATCAAGGCTTTATTATTTCCTCAGCCAGTCCCAAAGGTACACACACAACAACAAGTTCATCTAATAGTCATTCAGCAAGTTCCAAGAAGTACAAAGACAAGTCAAGCTAGGGAAAAGTCCGGAAATGAAAGTTAAGCTCAAAACCAGAAAAACAGTTTTGACGTCCTTTTGCGGTAATGGCACCAAAGGTACTACGAGTATCGGATGGAGGTCCAAGACCCACCGTTTCGAAGCTAAGAACCAGGGCTACAACAATGTAGAAGGTCACTCAGTCCAAATCCTAGCACAACTAGGTCAAATATGCAAAATACCAAACCAGAACCGTAATTGCAGGTTCCCAAATCACATAATTCTGTAATGCGTCTAACTCAGTCTATACAGGTCCAAATGCATTGATTCCAAAGGCATACGGTAGCTAAGACATCAAGCTACATTTCATAAGAAGACACCAACATCCAAATCCAAAGCAATTCCAGTCAAAACAGACGATTACAAGCGCAGTTCGCACATTCTGATCACCCAGAACAGCAACAGTAAAAACGACATATCTCACTCTACACTACTCCAAATGACCTGAAATTTTACAGGCACCTCAAACACATCAATACCTACAACTTTCATGTTTTGAGCTAAGGCCAATTTGGCCTCTATCTATGACCTAAAATTTCGGACAGAATGTATCTTCAAGAACCCTAATTTTCCAGAATTTCTTCCAAACCCAAAATTGGTTGCTATTATCACCAATTCACACCCACATGAGTCATTTCCACTCATTAACAGCCATCATAGATGACCACAACATCTCATTCATATTAAACCAGAAAATTCCTCATAAATATAAAAACTTCACCAAATCACTTCAAATCAAGAATTAATTCACATAATCCATCACTTTAGCTACTACTAAGCATCACTTAAGCATCATCAGGTGTAGTAGGATGTTCAACCATCACTTACCTAGGAAACAAGAGAAGAGGAGTTATAGACCACCTTAGCTCTTCCAAAAACTTCACCAAACTCACCACTAACACAAAAAGGCAAGATTGTATGGAGTAAAAACTAATTTATGTGATTGATTTTGGAAGATTAAGCTAGTTGGAAGCTTGAAATGTTGAAGAAACTTTCTTCCTTCTTGAGCTAAGAGGGCCGGCCATCCAAGGGTAAGAAATGGTGAATTTTTAGTGATTTTTGAAGATATTTAACTCAAATGGGTCAAAAGTCAAAAAAAAGTGAATAGTAACTCTTAAGCTATTTCCAATACAATGGTGACACTTGTCACCTTTAGGTTTAAAACTTATCTTTTTGTCTCTCCAAGACAAATATCTTAACACCTTGTAAAATAATATCACTTAATACAAAATTCCAACAAGTTGTCAAAAATATAATGCATTTACCGCACTTGCGGGTCCCACGTCCAAAATACGCTTTTAATTTCTCAAAAACTAACCGATACTAGAAAAATCATTTTAAACTATTTTTGCTCATAAACTTTATCTGGGGAATTTTTCTAATCAAGAAAATGTAGAAAAGGCGGACGATTAAATAAAATAAACGCTAGAAAATTAGAAAATTTTCGGGTTCTCACACTTATACTTTTCGGGGCGTCACAATCTCCCCTCCTTAAAAGAATGTCGTCCTCGACATTCCCTCTTGTACCAATCAAGTCGAGACATCCCGCAAAAATCTCTCAAGAGTCAAATCAAACCCACAGTCCGGCATCCTAAACTTCAAGCCTAGGATACACTCAGAGATCTGAAACCTAAGCTCTGATACCAACTGTGACAGCCCCACCTCCCCCTAAGGCGAACCAGAGGGTTCGGCGGGCCGCCTGCCCAGCTCTCGCCGGGACTCAGTCGTTCACTAAAGTCCTCAAACGAATTACAAGAATAAACCTCAAATATACATCACATGGTCCACAAATATACATCCAAGTCTCCAATAATTACATGTCACAATTGCAGCGGAAACAATTCCCAATTATACATAAAATGATTACAAATCCAAATTGTACAACATAAAGGCCATCCATTCACGTGAATAAGCACAACAAGTCCTGCCTTCGCCTTGAGCCCTGTGGAGGGGAATAAAATATTTTTGGGGTGAGCTAGAAGCTCAGCGAGTAACCAGCAAAATCATTAAGCAACTATATTTCACAATGTTGCATTTCGATGATTTCGATGATGTCATGATTCAGAGATCAAATGTCCGTTTAGTGCTCTCGTGAGCCGGTGAAATCATAGCACTTGAACACCCAACGCTCAAATATTTCATTTAACATTAACTCACGAACTCACGAAAGTGGGAGCAACATCGGTGCTCCAGATAACCATGAACATGAACCATAAACAAGGTGGAGACGTTGGTGTCCAGCACAAGACTTTCCCAGAACTCATTGAAGCCAAATCATGTCATGAATTCACATGCAAGCACGCATGATATGCAATCGAATAATTAATGCAAGAAACATTTCACAAGTACTTTGGAAATAGTTTAGGGTCACTCACCTCCACGGCTCAGAAATCATCCAGCATATAACATTGCCTTGCTCAAATCCAAGTCTTAGATCACAAACTCAAATGCAAACAAATCCCTTCAAAGTTCGGACAGCACTTCCCCTGAATTTCTTTACTTTTCCAGCCATCAAGGCTTCATTATTTCCTCAGCCAGTCCCAAAGGTACACACACAACAACAAGTTCATCTAATAGTCATTCAGCAAGTTCCAAGAAGTACAAAGACAAGTCAAGCTAGGGAAAAGTCCGGAAATGAAAGTTAAGCTCAAAACCAGAAAAACAGTTTTGACGTCCTTTTGCGGTAATGGCACCAAAGGTACTACGAGTATCGGATGGAGGTCCAAGACCCACCGTTTCGAAGCTAAGAACCAGGGCTACAACAATGTAGAAGGTCACTCAGTCCAAATCCTAGCACAACTAGGTCAAATATGCAAAATACCAAACCAGAACCGTAATTGCAGGTTCCCAAATCACATAATTCTGTAATGCGTCTAACTCAGTCTATACAGGTCCAAATGCATTGATTCCAAAGGCATACGGTAGCTAAGACATCAAGCTACATTTCATAAGAAGACACCAACATCCAAATCCAAAGCAATTCCAGTCAAAACAGACGATTACAAGCGCAGTTCGCACATTCTGATCACCCAGAACAGCAACAGTAAAAATGACATATCTCACTCTACACTACTCCAAATGACCTGAAATTTTACAGGCACCTCAAACACATCAATACCTACAACTTTCATGTTTTGAGCTAAGGCCAATTTGGCCTCTATCTATGACCTAAAATTTCGGACAGAATGTATCTTCAAGAACCCTAATTTTCCAGAATTTCTTCCAAACCCAAAATTGGTTGCTATTATCACCAATTCACACCCACATGAGTTATTTCCACTCATTAACAGCCATCATAGATGACCACAACATCTCATTCATATTAAACCAGAAAATTCCTCATAAATATAAAAACTTCACCAAATCACTTCAAATCAAGAATTAATTCACATAATCCATCACTTTAGCTACTACTAAGCATCACTTAAGCATCATCAGGTGTAGTAGGATGTTCAACCATCACTTACCTAGGAAACAAGAGAAGAGGAGTTATAGACCACCTTAGCTCTTCCAAAAACTTCACCAAACTCACCACTAACACAAAAAGGCAAGATTGTATGGAGTAAAAACTAATTTATGTGATTGATTTTGGAAGATTAAGCTAGTTGGAAGCTTGAAATGTTGAAGAAACTTTCTTCCTTCTTGAGCTAAGAGGGCCGGCCATCCAAGGGTAAGAAATGGTGAATTTTTAGTGATTTTTGAAGATATTTAACTCAAATGGGTCAAAAGTCAAAAAAAAGTGAATAGTAACTCTTAAGCTATTTCCAATACAATGGTGACACTTGTCACCTTTAGGTTTAAAACTTATCTTTTTGTCTCTCCAAGACAAATATCTTAACACCTTGTAAAATAATATCACTTAATACAAAATTCCAACAAGTTGTCAAAAATATAATGCATTTACCGCACTTGCGGGTCCCACGTCCAAACTACGCTTTTAATTTCTCAAAAACAAACCGATACTAGAAAAATCATTTTAAACTATTTTTGCTCATAAACTTTATCTGGGGAATTTTTCTAATCAAGAAAATGTAGAAAAGGCGGACGATTAAATAAAATAAACGCTAGAAAATTAGAAAATTTTCGGGTTCTCACACTTATACTTTTCGGGGCGTCACAATCTCCCCTCCTTAAAAGAATGTCGTCCTCGACATTACCTCTTGTACCAATCAAGTCGAGACATCCCGCAAAAATCTCTCAAGAGTCAAATCAAACCCACAGTCCGGCATCCTAAACTTCAAGCCTAGGATACACTCAGAGATCTGAAACCTAAGCTCTGATACCAACTGTGACAGCTCCACCTCCCCCTAAGGCGAACCAGAGGGTTCGGCGGGCCGCCTGCCCAGCTCTCGCCGGGACTCAGTCGTTCACTAAAGTCCTCAAACGAATTACAAGAATAAACCTCAAATATACATCACATGGTCCACAAATATACATCCAAGTCTCCAATAATTACATGTCACAATTGCAGCGGAAACAATTCCCAATTATACATAAAATGATTACAAATCCAAATTGTACAACATAAAGGCCATCCATTCACGTGAATAAGCACAACAAGTCCTGCCTTCGCCTTGAGCCCTGTGGAGGGGAATAAAATATTTTTGGGGTGAGCTAGAAGCTCAGCGAGTAACCAGCAAAATCATTAAGCAACTATATTTCACAATGTTGCATTTCGATGATTTCGATGATGTCATGATTCAGAGATCAAATGTCCGTTTAGTGCTCTCGTGAGCCGGTGAAATCATAGCACTTGAACACCCAACGCTCAAATATTTCATTTAACATTAACTCACGAACTCACGAAAGTGGGAGCAACATCGGTGCTCCAGATAACCATGAACATGAACCATAAACAAGGTGGAGACGTTGGTGTCCAGCACAAGACTTTCCCAGAACTCATTGAAGCCAAATCATGTCATGAATTCACATGCAGGCACGCATGATATGCAATCGAATAATTAATGCAAGAAACATTTCACAAGTACTTTGGAAATAGTTTAGGGTCACTCACCTCCACGGCTCAGAAATCATCCAGCATATAACATTGCCTTGCTCAAATCCAAGTCTTAGATCACAAACTCAAATGCAAACAAATCCCTTCAAAGTTCGGACAGCACTTCCCCTGAATTTCTTTACTTTTCCAGCCATCAAGGCTTTATTATTTCCTCAGCCAGTCCCAAAGGTACACACACAACAACAAGTTCATCTAATAGTCATTCAGCAAGTTCCAAGAAGTACAAAGACAAGTCAAGCTAGGGAAAAGTCCGGAAATGAAAGTTAAGCTCAAAACCAGAAAAACAGTTTTGACGTCCTTTTGCGGTAATGGCACCAAAGGTACTACGAGTATCGGATGGAGGTCCAAGACCCACCGTTTCGAAGCTAAGAACCAGGGCTACAACAATGTAGAAGGTCACTCAGTCCAAATCCTAGCACAACTAGGTCAAATATGCAAAATACCAAACCAGAACCGTAATTGCAGGTTCCCAAATCACGTAATGCTGTAATGCGTCTAACTCAGTCTATACAGGTCCAAATGCATTGATTCCAACGGAATACGGTAGCTAAGACATCAAGCTACATTTCATAAGAAGACACAAACATCCAAATCCAAAGCAATTCCAGTCAAAACAGACGATTACAAGCGCAGTTCGCACATTCTGATCACCCAGAACAGCAACAGTAAAAACGACATATCTCACTCTACACTACTCCAAATGACCTGAAATTTTACAGACACCTCAAACACATCAATACCTACAACTTTCATGTTTTGAGCTAAGGCCAATTTGGCCTCTATCTATGACCTAAAATTTCGGACAGAATGTATCTTCAAGAACCCTAATTTTCCAGAATTTCTTCCAAACCCAAAATTGGTTGCTATTATCACCAATTCACACCCACATGAGTCATTTCCACTCATTAACAGCCATCATAGATGACCACAACATCTCATTCATATTAAACCAGAAAATTCCTCATAAATATAAAAACTTCACCAAATCACTTCAAATCAAGAATTAATTCACATAATCCATCACTTTAGCTACTACTAAGCATCACTTAAGCATCATCAGGTGTAGTAGGATGTTCAACCATCACTTACCTAGGAAACAAGAGAAGAGGAGTTATAGACCACCTTAGCTCTTCCAAAAACTTCACCAAACTCACCACTAACACAAAAAGGCAAGATTGTATGGAGTAAAAACTAATTTATGTGATTGATTTTGGAAGATTAAGCTAGTTGGAAGCTTGAAATGTTGAAGAAACTTTCTTCCTTCTTGAGCTAAGAGGGCCGGCCATCCAAGGGTAAGAAATGGTGAATTTTTAGTGATTTTTGAAGATATTTAACTCAAATGGGTCAAAAGTCAAAAAAAAGTGAATAGTAACTCTTAAGCTATTTCCAATACAATGGTGACACTTGTCACCTTTAGGTTTAAAACTTATCTTTTTGTCTCTCCAAGACAAATATCTTAACACCTTGTAAAATAATATCACTTAATACAAAATTCCAACAAGTTGTCAAAAATATAATGCATTTACCGCACTTGCGGGTCCCACGTCCAAAATACGCTTTTAATTTCTCAAAAACTAACCGATACTAGAAAAATCATTTTAAACTATTTTTGCTCATAAACTTTATCTGGGGAATTTTTCTAATCAAGAAAATGTAGAAAAGGCGGACGATTAAATAAAATAAACGCTAGAAAATTAGAAAATTTTCGGGTTCTCACACTTATACTTTTCGGGGCGTCACAATCTCCCCTCCTTAAAAGAATGTCGTCCTCGACATTCTCTCTTGTACCAATCAAGTCGAGACATCCCGCAAAAATCTCTCAAGAGTCAAATCAAACCCACAGTCCGGCATCCTAAACTTCAAGCCTAGGATACACTCAGAGATCTGAAACCTAAGCTCTGATACCAACTGTGACAGCCCCACCTCCCCCTAAGGCGAACCAGAGGGTTCGGCGGGCCGCCTGCCCAGCTCTCGTCGGGACTCAGTCGTTCACTAAAGTCCTCAAACGAATTACAAGAATAAACCTCAAATATACATCACATGGTCCACAAATATACATCCAAGTCTCCAATAATTACATGTCACAATTGCAGCGGAAACAATTCCCAATTATACATAAAATGATTACAAATCCAAATTGTACAACATAAAGGCCATCCATTCACGTGAATAAGCACAACAAGTCCTGCCTTCGCCTTGAGCCCTGTGGAGGGGAATAAAATATTTTTGGGGTGAGCTAGAAGCTCAGCGAGTAACCAGCAAAATCATTAAGCAACTATATTTCACAATGTTGCATTTCGATGATTTCGATGATGTCATGATTCAGAGATCAAATGTCCGTTTAGTGCTCTCGTGAGCCGGTGAAATCATAGCACTTGAACACCCAACGCTCAAATATTTCATTTAACATTAACTCACGAACTCACGAAAGTGGGAGCAACATCGGTGCTCCAGATAACCATGAACATGAACCATAAACAAGGTGGAGACGTTGGTGTCCAGCACAAGACTTTCCCAGAACTCATTGAAGCCAAATCATGTCATGAATTCACATGCAAGCACGCATGATATGCAATCGAATAATTAATGCAAGAAACATTTCACAAGTACTTTGGAAATAGTTTAGGGTCACTCACCTCCACGGCTCAGAAATCATCCAGCATATAACATTGCCTTGCTCAAATCCAAGTCTTAGATCACAAACTCAAATGCAAACAAATCCCTTCAAAGTTCGGACAGCACTTCCCCTGAATTTCTTTACTTTTCCAGCCATCAAGGCTTCATTATTTCCTCAGCCAGTCCCAAAGGTACACACACAACAACAAGTTCATCTAATAGTCATTCAGCAAGTTCCAAGAAGTACAAAGACAAGTCAAGCTAGGGAAAAGTCCGGAAATGAAAGTTAAGCTCAAAACCAGAAAAACAGTTTTGACGTCCTTTTGCGGTAATGGCACCAAAGGTACTACGAGTATCGGATGGAGGTCCAAGACCCACCGTTTCGAAGCTAAGAACCAGGGCTACAACAATGTAGAAGGTCACTCAGTCCAAATCCTAGCACAACTAGGTCAAATATGCAAAATACCAAACCAGAACCGTAATTGCAGGTTCCCAAATCACATAATTCTGTAATGCGTCTAACTCAGTCTATACAGGTCCAAATGCATTGATTCCAAAGGCATACGGTAGCTAAGACATCAAGCTACATTTCATAAGAAGACACCAACATCCAAATCCAAAGCAATTCCAGTCAAAACAGACGATTACAAGCGCAGTTCGCACATTCTGATCACCCAGAACAGCAACAGTAAAAATGACATATCTCACTCTACACTACTCCAAATGACCTGAAATTTTACAGGCACCTCAAACACATCAATACCTACAACTTTCATGTTTTGAGCTAAGGCCAATTTGGCCTCTATCTATGACCTAAAATTTCGGACAGAATGTATCTTCAAGAACCCTAATTTTCCAGAATTTCTTCCAAACCCAAAATTGGTTGCTATTATCACCAATTCACACCCACATGAGTCATTTCCACTCATTAACAGCCATCATAGATGACCACAACATCTCATTCATATTAAACCAGAAAATTCCTCATAAATATAAAAACTTCACCAAATCACTTCAAATCAAGAATTAATTCACATAATCCATCACTTTAGCTACTACTAAGCATCACTTAAGCATCATCAGGTGTAGTAGGATGTTCAACCATCACTTACCTAGGAAACAAGAGAAGAGGAGTTATAGACCACCTTAGCTCTTCCAAAAACTTCACCAAACTCACCACTAACACAAAAAGGCAAGATTGTATGGAGTAAAAACTAATTTATGTGATTGATTTTGGAAGATTAAGCTAGTTGGAAGCTTGAAATGTTGAAGAAACTTTCTTCCTTCTTGAGCTAAGAGGGCCGGCCATCCAAGGGTAAGAAATGGTGAATTTTTAGTGATTTTTGAAGATATTTAACTCAAATGGGTCAAAAGTCAAAAAAAAGTGAATAGTAACTCTTAAGCTATTTCCAATACAATGGTGACACTTGTCACCTTTAGGTTTAAAACTTATCTTTTTGTCTCTCCAAGACAAATATCTTAACACCTTGTAAAATAATATCACTTAATACAAAATTCCAACAAGTTGTCAAAAATATAATGCATTTACCGCACTTGCGGGTCCCACGTCCAAAATACGCTTTTAATTTCTCAAAAACTAACCGATACTACAAAAATCATTTTAAACTATTTTTGCTCATAAACTTTATCTGGGGAATTTTTCTAATCAAGAAAATGTAGAAAAGGCGGACGATTAAATAAAATAAACGCTAGAAAATTAGAAAATTTTCGGGTTCTCACACTTATACTTTTCGGGGCGTCACAATCTCCCCTCCTTAAAAGAATGTCGTCCTCGACATTCCTCTTGTACCAATCAAGTCGAGACATCCCGCAAAAATCTCTCAAGAGTCAAATCAAACCCACAGTCCGGCATCCTAAACTTCAAGCCTAGGATACACTCAGAGATCTGAAACCTAAGCTCTGATACCAACTGTGACAGCCCCACCTCCCCCTAAGGCGAACCAGAGGGTTCGGCGGGCCGCCTGCCCAGCTCTCGCCGGGACTCAGTCGTTCACTAAAGTCCTCAAACGAATTACAAGAATAAACCTCAAATATACATCACATGGTCCACAAATATACATCCAAGTCTCCAATAATTACATGTCACAATTGCAGCGGAAACAATTCCCAATTATACATAAAATGATTACAAATCCAAATTGTACAACATAAAGGCCATCCATTCACGTGAATAAGCACAACAAGTCCTGCCTTCGCCTTGAGCCCTGTGGAGGGGAATAAAATATTTTTGGGGTGAGCTAGAAGCTCAGCGAGTAACCAGCAAAATCATTAAGCAACTATATTTCACAATGTTGCATTTCGATGATTTCGATGATGTCATGATTCAGAGATCAAATGTCCGTTTAGTGCTCTCGTGAGCCGGTGAAATCATAGCACTTGAACACCCAACGCTCAAATATTTCATTTAACATTAACTCACGAACTCACGAAAGTGGGAGCAACATCGGTGCTCCAGATAACCATGAACATGAACCATAAACAAGGTGGAGACGTTGGTGTCCAGCACAAGACTTTCCCAGAACTCATTGAAGCCAAATCATGTCATGAATTCACATGCAAGCACGCATGATATGCAATCGAATAATTAATGCAAGAAACATTTCACAAGTACTTTGGAAATAGTTTAGGGTCACTCACCTCCACGGCTCAGAAATCATCCAGCATATAACATTGCCTTGCTCAAATCCAAGTCTTAGATCACAAACTCAAATGCAAACAAATCCCTTCAAAGTTCGGACAGCACTTCCCCTGAATTTCTTTACTTTTCCAGCCATCAAGGCTTCATTATTTCCTCAGCCAGTCCCAAAGGTACACACACAACAACAAGTTCATCTAATAGTCATTCAGCAAGTTCCAAGAAGTACAAAGACAAGTCAAGCTAGGGAAAAGTCCGGAAATGAAAGTTAAGCTCAAAACCAGAAAAACAGTTTTGACGTCCTTTTGCGGTAATGGCACCAAAGGTACTACGAGTATCGGATGGAGGTCCAAGACCCACCGTTTCGAAGCTAAGAACCAGGGCTACAACAATGTAGAAGGTCACTCAGTCCAAATCCTAGCACAACTAGGTCAAATATGCAAAATACCAAACCAGAACCGTAATTGCAGGTTCCCAAATCACATAATGCTGTAATGCGTCTAACTCAGTCTATACAGGTCCAAATGCATTGATTCCAAAGGCATACGGTAGCTAAGACATCAAGCTACATTTCATAAGAAGACACCAACATCCAAATCCAAAGCAATTCCAGTCAAAACAGACGATTACAAGCGCAGTTCGCACATTCTGATCACCCAGAACAGCAACAGTAAAAACGACATATCTCACTCTACACTACTCCAAATGACCTGAAATTTTACAGGCACCTCAAACACATCAATACCTACAACTTTCATGTTTTGAGCTAAGGCCAATTTGGCCTCTATCTATGACCTAAAATTTCGGACAGAATGTATCTTCAAGAACCCTAATTTTCCAGAATTTCTTCCAAACCCAAAATTGGTTGCTATTATCACCAATTCACACCCACATGAGTCATTTCCACTCATTAACAGCCATCATAGATGACCACAACATCTCATTCATATTAAACCAGAAAATTCCTCATAAATATAAAAACTTCACCAAATCACTTCAAATCAAGAATTAATTCACATAATCCATCACTTTAGCTACTACTAAGCATCACTTAAGCATCATCAGGTGTAGTAGGATGTTCAACCATCACTTACCTAGGAAACAAGAGAAGAGGAGTTATAGACCACCTTAGCTCTTCCAAAAACTTCACCAAACTCACCACTAACACAAAAAGGCAAGATTGTATGGAGTAAAAACTAATTTATGTGATTGATTTTGGAAGATTAAGCTAGTTGGAAGCTTGAAATGTTGAAGAAACTTTCTTCCTTCTTGAGCTAAGAGGGCCGGCCATCCAAGGGTAAGAAATGGTGAATTTTTAGTGATTTTTGAAGATATTTAACTCAAATGGGTCAAAAGTCAAAAAAAAGTGAATAGTAACTCTTAAGCTATTTCCAATACAATGGTGACACTTGTCACCTTTAGGTTTAAAACTTATCTTTTTGTCTCTCCAAGACAAATATCTTAACACCTTGTAAAATAATATCACTTAATACAAAATTCCAACAAGTTGTCAAAAATATAATGCATTTACCGCACTTGCGGGTCCCACGTCCAAACTACGCTTTTAATTTCTCAAAAACAAACCGATACTAGAAAAATCATTTTAAACTATTTTTGCTCATAAACTTTATCTGGGGAATTTTTCTAATCAAGAAAATGTAGAAAAGGCGGACGATTAAATAAAATAAACGCTAGAAAATTAGAAAATTTTCGGGTTCTCACACTTATACTTTTCGGGGCGTCACAATCTCCCCTCCTTAAAAGAATGTCGTCCTCGACATTACCTCTTGTACCAATCAAGTCGAGACATCCCGCAAAAATCTCTCAAGAGTCAAATCAAACCCACAGTCCGGCATCCTAAACTTCAAGCCTAGGATACACTCAGAGATCTGAAACCTAAGCTCTGATACCAACTGTGACAGCTCCACCTCCCCCTAAGGCGAACCAGAGGGTTCGGCGGGCCGCCTGCCCAGCTCTCGCCGGGACTCAGTCGTTCACTAAAGTCCTCAAACGAATTACAAGAATAAACCTCAAATATACATCACATGGTCCACAAATATACATCCAAGTCTCCAATAATTACATGTCACAATTGCAGCGGAAACAATTCCCAATTATACATAAAATGATTACAAATCCAAATTGTACAACATAAAGGCCATCCATTCACGTGAATAAGCACAACAAGTCCTGCCTTCGCCTTGAGCCCTGTGGAGGGGAATAAAATATTTTTGGGGTGAGCTAGAAGCTCAGCGAGTAACCAGCAAAATCATTAAGCAACTATATTTCACAATGTTGCATTTCGATGATTTCGATGATGTCATGATTCAGAGATCAAATGTCCGTTTAGTGCTCTCGTGAGCCGGTGAAATCATAGCACTTGAACACCCAACGCTCAAATATTTCATTTAACATTAACTCACGAACTCACGAAAGTGGGAGCAACATCGGTGCTCCAGATAACCATGAACATGAACCATAAACAAGGTGGAGACGTTGGTGTCCAGCACAAGACTTTCCCAGAACTCATTGAAGCCAAATCATGTCATGAATTCACATGCAGGCACGCATGATATGCAATCGAATAATTAATGCAAGAAACATTTCACAAGTACTTTGGAAATAGTTTAGGGTCACTCACCTCCACGGCTCAGAAATCATCCAGCATATAACATTGCCTTGCTCAAATCCAAGTCTTAGATCACAAACTCAAATGCAAACAAATCCCTTCAAAGTTCGGACAGCACTTCCCCTGAATTTCTTTACTTTTCCAGCCATCAAGGCTTTATTATTTCCTCAGCCAGTCCCAAAGGTACACACACAACAACAAGTTCATCTAATAGTCATTCAGCAAGTTCCAAGAAGTACAAAGACAAGTCAAGCTAGGGAAAAGTCCGGAAATGAAAGTTAAGCTCAAAACCAGAAAAACAGTTTTGACGTCCTTTTGCGGTAATGGCACCAAAGGTACTACGAGTATCGGATGGAGGTCCAAGACCCACCGTTTCGAAGCTAAGAACCAGGGCTACAACAATGTAGAAGGTCACTCAGTCCAAATCCTAGCACAACTAGGTCAAATATGCAAAATACCAAACCAGAACCGTAATTGCAGGTTCCCAAATCACGTAATGCTGTAATGCGTCTAACTCAGTCTATACAGGTCCAAATGCATTGATTCCAACGGAATACGGTAGCTAAGACATCAAGCTACATTTCATAAGAAGACACAAACATCCAAATCCAAAGCAATTCCAGTCAAAACAGACGATTACAAGCGCAGTTCGCACATTCTGATCACCCAGAACAGCAACAGTAAAAACGACATATCTCACTCTACACTACTCCAAATGACCTGAAATTTTACAGACACCTCAAACACATCAATACCTACAACTTTCATGTTTTGAGCTAAGGCCAATTTGGCCTCTATCTATGACCTAAAATTTCGGACAGAATGTATCTTCAAGAACCCTAATTTTCCAGAATTTCTTCCAAACCCAAAATTGGTTGCTATTATCACCAATTCACACCCACATGAGTCATTTCCACTCATTAACAGCCATCATAGATGACCACAACATCTCATTCATATTAAACCAGAAAATTCCTCATAAATATAAAAACTTCACCAAATCACTTCAAATCAAGAATTAATTCACATAATCCATCACTTTAGCTACTACTAAGCATCACTTAAGCATCATCAGGTGTAGTAGGATGTTCAACCATCACTTACCTAGGAAACAAGAGAAGAGGAGTTATAGACCACCTTAGCTCTTCCAAAAACTTCACCAAACTCACCACTAACACAAAAAGGCAAGATTGTATGGAGTAAAAACTAATTTATGTGATTGATTTTGGAAGATTAAGCTAGTTGGAAGCTTGAAATGTTGAAGAAACTTTCTTCCTTCTTGAGCTAAGAGGGCCGGCCATCCAAGGGTAAGAAATGGTGAATTTTTAGTGATTTTTGAAGATATTTAACTCAAATGGGTCAAAAGTCAAAAAAAAGTGAATAGTAACTCTTAAGCTATTTCCAATACAATGGTGACACTTGTCACCTTTAGGTTTAAAACTTATCTTTTTGTCTCTCCAAGACAAATATCTTAACACCTTGTAAAATAATATCACTTAATACAAAATTCCAACAAGTTGTCAAAAATATAATGCATTTACCGCACTTGCGGGTCCCACGTCCAAAATACGCTTTTAATTTCTCAAAAACTAACCGATACTAGAAAAATCATTTTAAACTATTTTTGCTCATAAACTTTATCTGGGGAATTTTTCTAATCAAGAAAATGTAGAAAAGGCGGACGATTAAATAAAATAAACGCTAGAAAATTAGAAAATTTTCGGGTTCTCACACTTATACTTTTCGGGGCGTCACAATCTCCCCTCCTTAAAAGAATGTCGTCCTCGACATTCTCTCTTGTACCAATCAAGTCGAGACATCCCGCAAAAATCTCTCAAGAGTCAAATCAAACCCACAGTCCGGCATCCTAAACTTCAAGCCTAGGATACACTCAGAGATCTGAAACCTAAGCTCTGATACCAACTGTGACAGCCCCACCTCCCCCTAAGGCGAACCAGAGGGTTCGGCGGGCCGCCTGCCCAGCTCTCGTCGGGACTCAGTCGTTCACTAAAGTCCTCAAACGAATTACAAGAATAAACCTCAAATATACATCACATGGTCCACAAATATACATCCAAGTCTCCAATAATTACATGTCACAATTGCAGCGGAAACAATTCCCAATTATACATAAAATGATTACAAATCCAAATTGTACAACATAAAGGCCATCCATTCACGTGAATAAGCACAACAAGTCCTGCCTTCGCCTTGAGCCCTGTGGAGGGGAATAAAATATTTTTGGGGTGAGTTAGAAGCTCAGCGAGTAACCAGCAAAATCATTAAGCAACTATATTTCACAATGTTGCATTTCGATGATTTCGATGATGTCATGATTCAGAGATCAAATGTCCGTTTAGTGCTCTCGTGAGCCGGTGAAATCATAGCACTTGAACACCCAACGCTCAAATATTTCATTTAACATTAACTCACGAACTCACGAAAGTGGGAGCAACATCGGTGCTCCAGATAACCATGAACATGAACCATAAACAAGGTGGAGACGTTGGTGTCCAGCACAAGACTTTCCCAGAACTCATTGAAGCCAAATCATGTCATGAATTCACATGCAAGCACGCATGATATGCAATCGAATAATTAATGCAAGAAACATTTCACAAGTACTTTGGAAATAGTTTAGGGTCACTCACCTCCACGGCTCAGAAATCATCCAGCATATAACATTGCCTTGCTCAAATCCAAGTCTTAGATCACAAACTCAAATGCAAACAAATCCCTTCAAAGTTCGGACAGCACTTCCCCTGAATTTCTTTACTTTTCCAGCCATCAAGGCTTCATTATTTCCTCAGCCAGTCCCAAAGGTACACACACAACAACAAGTTCATCTAATAGTCATTCAGCAAGTTCCAAGAAGTACAAAGACAAGTCAAGCTAGGGAAAAGTCCGGAAATGAAAGTTAAGCTCAAAACCAGAAAAACAGTTTTGACGTCCTTTTGCGGTAATGGCACCAAAGGTACTACGAGTATCGGATGGAGGTCCAAGACCCACCTTTTCGAAGCTAAGAACCAGGGCTACAACAATGTAGAAGGTCACTCAGTCCAAATCCTAGCACAACTAGGTCAAATATGCAAAATACCAAACCAGAACCGTAATTGCAGGTTCCCAAATCACATAATTCTGTAATGCGTCTAACTCAGTCTATACAGGTCCAAATGCATTGATTCCAAAGGCATACGGTAGCTAAGACATCAAGCTACATTTCATAAGAAGACACCAACATCCAAATCCAAAGCAATTCCAGTCAAAACAGACGATTACAAGCGCAGTTCGCACATTCTGATCACCCAGAACAGCAACAGTAAAAATGACATATCTCACTCTACACTACTCCAAATGACCTGAAATTTTACAGGTACCTCAAACACATCAATACCTACAACTTTCATGTTTTGAGCTAAGGCCAATTTGGCCTCTATCTATGACCTAAAATTTCGGACAGAATGTATCTTCAAGAACCCTAATTTTCCAGAATTTCTTCCAAACCCAAAATTGGTTGCTATTATCACCAATTCACACCCACATGAGTTATTTCCACTCATTAACAGCCATCATAGATGACCACAACATCTCATTCATATTAAACCAGAAAATTCCTCATAAATATAAAAACTTCACCAAATCACTTCAAATCAAGAATTAATTCACATAATCCATCACTTTAGCTACTACTAAGCATCACTTAAGCATCATCAGGTGTAGTAGGATGTTCAACCATCACTTACCTAGGAAACAAGAGAAGAGGAGTTATAGACCACCTTAGCTCTTCCAAAAACTTCACCAAACTCACCACTAACACAAAAAGGCAAGATTGTATGGAGTAAAAACTAATTTATGTGATTGATTTTGGAAGATTAAGCTAGTTGGAAGCTTGAAATGTTGAAGAAACTTTCTTCCTTCTTGAGCTAAGAGGGCCGGCCATCCAAGGGTAAGAAATGGTGAATTTTTAGTGATTTTTGAAGATATTTAACTCAAATGGGTCAAAAGTCAAAAAAAAGTGAATAGTAACTCTTAAGCTATTTCCAATACAATGGTGACACTTGTCACCTTTAGGTTTAAAACTTATCTTTTTGTCTCTCCAAGACAAATATCTTAACACCTTGTAAAATAATATCACTTAATACAAAATTCCAACAAGTTGTCAAAAATATAATGCATTTACCGCACTTGCGGGTCCCACGTCCAAACTACGCTTTTAATTTCTCAAAAACAAACCGATACTAGAAAAATCATTTTAAACTATTTTTGCTCATAAACTTTATCTGGGGAATTTTTCTAATCAAGAAAATGTAGAAAAGGCGGACGATTAAATAAAATAAACGCTAGAAAATTAGAAAATTTTCGGGTTCTCACACTTATACTTTTCGGGGCGTCACAATCTCCCCTCCTTAAAAGAATGTCGTCCTCGACATTACCTCTTGTACCAATCAAGTCGAGACATCCCGCAAAAATCTCTCAAGAGTCAAATCAAACCCACAGTCCGGCATCCTAAACTTCAAGCCTAGGATACACTCAGAGATCTGAAACCTAAGCTCTGATACCAACTGTGACAGCTCCACCTCCCCCTAAGGCGAACCAGAGGGTTCGGCGGGCCGCCTGCCCAGCTCTCGCCGGGACTCAGTCGTTCACTAAAGTCCTCAAACGAATTACAAGAATAAACCTCAAATATACATCACATGGTCCACAAATATACATCCAAGTCTCCAATAATTACATGTCACAATTGCAGCGGAAACAATTCCCAATTATACATAAAATGATTACAAATCCAAATTGTACAACATAAAGGCCATCCATTCACGTGAATAAGCACAACAAGTCCTGCCTTCGCCTTGAGCCCTGTGGAGGGGAATAAAATATTTTTGGGGTGAGCTAGAAGCTCAGCGAGTAACCAGCAAAATCATTAAGCAACTATATTTCACAATGTTGCATTTCGATGATTTCGATGATGTCATGATTCAGAGATCAAATGTCCGTTTAGTGCTCTCGTGAGCCGGTGAAATCATAGCACTTGAACACCCAACGCTCAAATATTTCATTTAACATTAACTCACGAACTCACGAAAGTGGGAGCAACATCGGTGCTCCAGATAACCATGAACATGAACCATAAACAAGGTGGAGACGTTGGTGTCCAGCACAAGACTTTCCCAGAACTCATTGAAGCCAAATCATGTCATGAATTCACATGCAGGCACGCATGATATGCAATCGAATAATTAATGCAAGAAACATTTCACAAGTACTTTGGAAATAGTTTAGGGTCACTCACCTCCACGGCTCAGAAATCATCCAGCATATAACATTGCCTTGCTCAAATCCAAGTCTTAGATCACAAACTCAAATGCAAACAAATCCCTTCAAAGTTCGGACAGCACTTCCCCTGAATTTCTTTACTTTTCCAGCCATCAAGGCTTTATTATTTCCTCAGCCAGTCCCAAAGGTACACACACAACAACAAGTTCATCTAATAGTCATTCAGCAAGTTCCAAGAAGTACAAAGACAAGTCAAGCTAGGGAAAAGTCCGGAAATGAAAGTTAAGCTCAAAACCAGAAAAACAGTTTTGACGTCCTTTTGCGGTAATGGCACCAAAGGTACTACGAGTATCGGATGGAGGTCCAAGACCCACCGTTTCGAAGCTAAGAACCAGGGCTACAACAATGTAGAAGGTCACTCAGTCCAAATCCTAGCACAACTAGGTCAAATATGCAAAATACCAAACCAGAACCGTAATTGCAGGTTCCCAAATCACGTAATGCTGTAATGCGTCTAACTCAGTCTATACAGGTCCAAATGCATTGATTCCAACGGAATACGGTAGCTAAGACATCAAGCTACATTTCATAAGAAGACACAAACATCCAAATCCAAAGCAATTCCAGTCAAAACAGACGATTACAAGCGCAGTTCGCACATTCTGATCACCCAGAACAGCAACAGTAAAAACGACATATCTCACTCTACACTACTCCAAATGACCTGAAATTTTACAGACACCTCAAACACATCAATACCTACAACTTTCATGTTTTGAGCTAAGGCCAATTTGGCCTCTATCTATGACCTAAAATTTCGGACAGAATGTATCTTCAAGAACCCTAATTTTCCAGAATTTCTTCCAAACCCAAAATTGGTTGCTATTATCACCAATTCACACCCACATGAGTCATTTCCACTCATTAACAGCCATCATAGATGACCACAACATCTCATTCATATTAAACCAGAAAATTCCTCATAAATATAAAAACTTCACCAAATCACTTCAAATCAAGAATTAATTCACATAATCCATCACTTTAGCTACTACTAAGCATCACTTAAGCATCATCAGGTGTAGTAGGATGTTCAACCATCACTTACCTAGGAAACAAGAGAAGAGGAGTTATAGACCACCTTAGCTCTTCCAAAAACTTCACCAAACTCACCACTAACACAAAAAGGCAAGATTGTATGGAGTAAAAACTAATTTATGTGATTGATTTTGGAAGATTAAGCTAGTTGGAAGCTTGAAATGTTGAAGAAACTTTCTTCCTTCTTGAGCTAAGAGGGCCGGCCATCCAAGGGTAAGAAATGGTGAATTTTTAGTGATTTTTGAAGATATTTAACTCAAATGGGTCAAAAGTCAAAAAAAAGTGAATAGTAACTCTTAAGCTATTTCCAATACAATGGTGACACTTGTCACCTTTAGGTTTAAAACTTATCTTTTTGTCTCTCCAAGACAAATATCTTAACACCTTGTAAAATAATATCACTTAATACAAAATTCCAACAAGTTGTCAAAAATATAATGCATTTACCGCACTTGCGGGTCCCACGTCCAAAATACGCTTTTAATTTCTCAAAAACTAACCGATACTAGAAAAATCATTTTAAACTATTTTTGCTCATAAACTTTATCTGGGGAATTTTTCTAATCAAGAAAATGTAGAAAAGGCGGACGATTAAATAAAATAAACGCTAGAAAATTAGAAAATTTTCGGGTTCTCACACTTATACTTTTCGGGGCGTCACAATCTCCCCTCCTTAAAAGAATGTCGTCCTCGACATTCTCTCTTGTACCAATCAAGTCGAGACATCCCGCAAAAATCTCTCAAGAGTCAAATCAAACCCACAGTCCGGCATCCTAAACTTCAAGCCTAGGATACACTCAGAGATCTGAAACCTAAGCTCTGATACCAACTGTGACAGCCCCACCTCCCCCTAAGGCGAACCAGAGGGTTCGGCGGGCCGCCTGCCCAGCTCTCGCCGGGACTCAGTCGTTCACTAAAGTCCTCAAACGAATTACAAGAATAAACCTCAAATATACATCACATGGTCCACAAATATACATCCAAGTCTCCAATAATTACATGTCACAATTGCAGCGGAAACAATTCCCAATTATACATAAAATGATTACAAATCCAAATTGTACAACATAAAGGCCATCCATTCACGTGAATAAGCACAACAAGTCCTGCCTTCGCCTTGAGCCCTGTGGAGGGGAATAAAATATTTTTGGGGTGAGCTAGAAGCTCAGCGAGTAACCAGCAAAATCATTAAGCAACTATATTTCACAATGTTGCATTTCGATGATTTCGATGATGTCATGATTCAGAGATCAAATGTCCGTTTAGTGCTCTCGTGAGCCGGTGAAATCATAGCACTTGAACACCCAACGCTCAAATATTTCATTTAACATTAACTCACGAACTCACGAAAGTGGGAGCAACATCGGTGCTCCAGATAACCATGAACATGAACCATAAACAAGGTGGAGACGTTGGTGTCCAGCACAAGACTTTCCCAGAACTCATTGAAGCCAAATCATGTCATGAATTCACATGCAAGCACGCATGATATGCAATCGAATAATTAATGCAAGAAACATTTCACAAGTACTTTGGAAATAGTTTAGGGTCACTCACCTCCACGGCTCAGAAATCATCCAGCATATAACATTGCCTTGCTCAAATCCAAGTCTTAGATCACAAACTCAAATGCAAACAAATCCCTTCAAAGTTCGGACAGCACTTCCCCTGAATTTCTTTACTTTTCCAGCCATCAAGGCTTCATTATTTCCTCAGCCAGTCCCAAAGGTACACACACAACAACAAGTTCATCTAATAGTCATTCAGCAAGTTCCAAGAAGTACAAAGACAAGTCAAGCTAGGGAAAAGTCCGGAAATGAAAGTTAAGCTCAAAACCAGAAAAACAGTTTTGACGTCCTTTTGCGGTAATGGCACCAAAGGTACTACGAGTATCGGATGGAGGTCCAAGACCCACCGTTTCGAAGCTAAGAACCAGGGCTACAACAATGTAGAAGGTCACTCAGTCCAAATCCTAGCACAACTAGGTCAAATATGCAAAATACCAAACCAGAACCGTAATTGCAGGTTCCCAAATCACATAATTCTGTAATGCGTCTAACTCAGTCTATACAGGTCCAAATGCATTGATTCCAAAGGCATACGGTAGCTAAGACATCAAGCTACATTTCATAAGAAGACACCAACATCCAAATCCAAAGCAATTCCAGTCAAAACAGACGATTACAAGCGCAGTTCGCACATTCTGATCACCCAGAACAGCAACAGTAAAAATGACATATCTCACTCTACACTACTCCAAATGACCTGAAATTTTACAGGTACCTCAAACACATCAATACCTACAACTTTCATGTTTTGAGCTAAGGCCAATTTGGCCTCTATCTATGACCTAAAATTTCGGACAGAATGTATCTTCAAGAACCCTAATTTTCCAGAATTTCTTCCAAACCCAAAATTGGTTGCTATTATCACCAATTCACACCCACATGAGTTATTTCCACTCATTAACAGCCATCATAGATGACCACAACATCTCATTCATATTAAACCAGAAAATTCCTCATAAATATAAAAACTTCACCAAATCACTTCAAATCAAGAATTAATTCACATAATCCATCACTTTAGCTACTACTAAGCATCACTTAAGCATCATCAGGTGTAGTAGGATGTTCAACCATCACTTACCTAGGAAACAAGAGAAGAGGAGTTATAGACCACCTTAGCTCTTCCAAAAACTTCACCAAACTCACCACTAACACAAAAAGGCAAGATTGTATGGAGTAAAAACTAATTTATGTGATTGATTTTGGAAGATTAAGCTAGTTGGAAGCTTGAAATGTTGAAGAAACTTTCTTCCTTCTTGAGCTAAGAGGGCCGGCCATCCAAGGGTAAGAAATGGTGAATTTTTAGTGATTTTTGAAGATATTTAACTCAAATGGGTCAAAAGTCAAAAAAAAGTGAATAGTAACTCTTAAGCTATTTCCAATACAATGGTGACACTTGTCACCTTTAGGTTTAAAACTTATCTTTTTGTCTCTCCAAGACAAATATCTTAACACCTTGTAAAATAATATCACTTAATACAAAATTCCAACAAGTTGTCAAAAATATAATGCATTTACCGCACTTGCGGGTCCCACGTCCAAACTACGCTTTTAATTTCTCAAAAACAAACCGATACTAGAAAAATCATTTTAAACTATTTTTGCTCATAAACTTTATCTGGGGAATTTTTCTAATCAAGAAAATGTAGAAAAGGCGGACGATTAAATAAAATAAACGCTAGAAAATTAGAAAATTTTCGGGTTCTCACACTTATACTTTTCGGGGCGTCACAATCTCCCCTCCTTAAAAGAATGTCGTCCTCGACATTACCTCTTGTACCAATCAAGTCGAGACATCCCGCAAAAATCTCTCAAGAGTCAAATCAAACCCACAGTCCGGCATCCTAAACTTCAAGCCTAGGATACACTCAGAGATCTGAAACCTAAGCTCTGATACCAACTGTGACAGCTCCACCTCCCCCTAAGGCGAACCAGAGGGTTCGGCGGGCCGCCTGCCCAGCTCTCGCCGGGACTCAGTCGTTCACTAAAGTCCTCAAACGAATTACAAGAATAAACCTCAAATATACATCACATGGTCCACAAATATACATCCAAGTCTCCAATAATTACATGTCACAATTGCAGCGGAAACAATTCCCAATTATACATAAAATGATTACAAATCCAAATTGTACAACATAAAGGCCATCCATTCACGTGAATAAGCACAACAAGTCCTGCCTTCGCCTTGAGCCCTGTGGAGGGGAATAAAATATTTTTGGGGTGAGCTAGAAGCTCAGCGAGTAACCAGCAAAATCATTAAGCAACTATATTTCACAATGTTGCATTTCGATGATTTCGATGATGTCATGATTCAGAGATCAAATGTCCGTTTAGTGCTCTCGTGAGCCGGTGAAATCATAGCACTTGAACACCCAACGCTCAAATATTTCATTTAACATTAACTCACGAACTCACGAAAGTGGGAGCAACATCGGTGCTCCAGATAACCATGAACATGAACCATAAACAAGGTGGAGACGTTGGTGTCCAGCACAAGACTTTCCCAGAACTCATTGAAGCCAAATCATGTCATGAATTCACATGCAGGCACGCATGATATGCAATCGAATAATTAATGCAAGAAACATTTCACAAGTACTTTGGAAATAGTTTAGGGTCACTCACCTCCACGGCTCAGAAATCATCCAGCATATAACATTGCCTTGCTCAAATCCAAGTCTTAGATCACAAACTCAAATGCAAACAAATCCCTTCAAAGTTCGGACAGCACTTCCCCTGAATTTCTTTACTTTTCCAGCCATCAAGGCTTTATTATTTCCTCAGCCAGTCCCAAAGGTACACACACAACAACAAGTTCATCTAATAGTCATTCAGCAAGTTCCAAGAAGTACAAAGACAAGTCAAGCTAGGGAAAAGTCCGGAAATGAAAGTTAAGCTCAAAACCAGAAAAACAGTTTTGACGTCCTTTTGCGGTAATGGCACCAAAGGTACTACGAGTATCGGATGGAGGTCCAAGACCCACCGTTTCGAAGCTAAGAACCAGGGCTACAACAATGTAGAAGGTCACTCAGTCCAAATCCTAGCACAACTAGGTCAAATATGCAAAATACCAAACCAGAACCGTAATTGCAGGTTCCCAAATCACGTAATGCTGTAATGCGTCTAACTCAGTCTATACAGGTCCAAATGCATTGATTCCAACGGAATACGGTAGCTAAGACATCAAGCTACATTTCATAAGAAGACACAAACATCCAAATCCAAAGCAATTCCAGTCAAAACAGACGATTACAAGCGCAGTTCGCACATTCTGATCACCCAGAACAGCAACAGTAAAAACGACATATCTCACTCTACACTACTCCAAATGACCTGAAATTTTACAGACACCTCAAACACATCAATACCTACAACTTTCATGTTTTGAGCTAAGGCCAATTTGGCCTCTATCTATGACCTAAAATTTCGGACAGAATGTATCTTCAAGAACCCTAATTTTCCAGAATTTCTTCCAAACCCAAAATTGGTTGCTATTATCACCAATTCACACCCACATGAGTCATTTCCACTCATTAACAGCCATCATAGATGACCACAACATCTCATTCATATTAAACCAGAAAATTCCTCATAAATATAAAAACTTCACCAAATCACTTCAAATCAAGAATTAATTCACATAATCCATCACTTTAGCTACTACTAAGCATCACTTAAGCATCATCAGGTGTAGTAGGATGTTCAACCATCACTTACCTAGGAAACAAGAGAAGAGGAGTTATAGACCACCTTAGCTCTTCCAAAAACTTCACCAAACTCACCACTAACACAAAAAGGCAAGATTGTATGGAGTAAAAACTAATTTATGTGATTGATTTTGGAAGATTAAGCTAGTTGGAAGCTTGAAATGTTGAAGAAACTTTCTTCCTTCTTGAGCTAAGAGGGCCGGCCATCCAAGGGTAAGAAATGGTGAATTTTTAGTGATTTTTGAAGATATTTAACTCAAATGGGTCAAAAGTCAAAAAAAAGTGAATAGTAACTCTTAAGCTATTTCCAATACAATGGTGACACTTGTCACCTTTAGGTTTAAAACTTATCTTTTTGTCTCTCCAAGACAAATATCTTAACACCTTGTAAAATAATATCACTTAATACAAAATTCCAACAAGTTGTCAAAAATATAATGCATTTACCGCACTTGCGGGTCCCACGTCCAAAATACGCTTTTAATTTCTCAAAAACTAACCGATACTAGAAAAATCATTTTAAACTATTTTTGCTCATAAACTTTATCTGGGGAATTTTTCTAATCAAGAAAATGTAGAAAAGGCGGACGATTAAATAAAATAAACGCTAGAAAATTAGAAAATTTTCGGGTTCTCACACTTATACTTTTCGGGGCGTCACAATCTCCCCTCCTTAAAAGAATGTCGTCCTCGACATTCTCTCTTGTACCAATCAAGTCGAGACATCCCGCAAAAATCTCTCAAGAGTCAAATCAAACCCACAGTCCGGCATCCTAAACTTCAAGCCTAGGATACACTCAGAGATCTGAAACCTAAGCTCTGATACCAACTGTGACAGCCCCACCTCCCCCTAAGGCGAACCAGAGGGTTCGGCGGGCCGCCTGCCCAGCTCTCGCCGGGACTCAGTCGTTCACTAAAGTCCTCAAACGAATTACAAGAATAAACCTCAAATATACATCACATGGTCCACAAATATACATCCAAGTCTCCAATAATTACATGTCACAATTGCAGCGGAAACAATTCCCAATTATACATAAAATGATTACAAATCCAAATTGTACAACATAAAGGCCATCCATTCACGTGAATAAGCACAACAAGTCCTGCCTTCGCCTTGAGCCCTGTGGAGGGGAATAAAATATTTTTGGGGTGAGCTAGAAGCTCAGCGAGTAACCAGCAAAATCATTAAGCAACTATATTTCACAATGTTGCATTTCGATGATTTCGATGATGTCATGATTCAGAGATCAAATGTCCGTTTAGTGCTCTCGTGAGCCGGTGAAATCATAGCACTTGAACACCCAACGCTCAAATATTTCATTTAACATTAACTCACGAACTCACGAAAGTGGGAGCAACATCGGTGCTCCAGATAACCATGAACATGAACCATAAACAAGGTGGAGACGTTGGTGTCCAGCACAAGACTTTCCCAGAACTCATTGAAGCCAAATCATGTCATGAATTCACATGCAAGCACGCATGATATGCAATCGAATAATTAATGCAAGAAACATTTCACAAGTACTTTGGAAATAGTTTAGGGTCACTCACCTCCACGGCTCAGAAATCATCCAGCATATAACATTGCCTTGCTCAAATCCAAGTCTTAGATCACAAACTCAAATGCAAACAAATCCCTTCAAAGTTCGGACAGCACTTCCCCTGAATTTCTTTACTTTTCCAGCCATCAAGGCTTCATTATTTCCTCAGCCAGTCCCAAAGGTACACACACAACAACAAGTTCATCTAATAGTCATTCAGCAAGTTCCAAGAAGTACAAAGACAAGTCAAGCTAGGGAAAAGTCCGGAAATGAAAGTTAAGCTCAAAACCAGAAAAACAGTTTTGACGTCCTTTTGCGGTAATGGCACCAAAGGTACTACGAGTATCGGATGGAGGTCCAAGACCCACCGTTTCGAAGCTAAGAACCAGGGCTACAACAATGTAGAAGGTCACTCAGTCCAAATCCTAGCACAACTAGGTCAAATATGCAAAATACCAAACCAGAACCGTAATTGCAGGTTCCCAAATCACATAATTCTGTAATGCGTCTAACTCAGTCTATACAGGTCCAAATGCATTGATTCCAAAGGCATACGGTAGCTAAGACATCAAGCTACATTTCATAAGAAGACACCAACATCCAAATCCAAAGCAATTCCAGTCAAAACAGACGATTACAAGCGCAGTTCGCACATTCTGATCACCCAGAACAGCAACAGTAAAAATGACATATCTCACTCTACACTACTCCAAATGACCTGAAATTTTACAGGCACCTCAAACACATCAATACCTACAACTTTCATGTTTTGAGCTAAGGCCAATTTGGCCTCTATCTATGACCTAAAATTTCGGACAGAATGTATCTTCAAGAACCCTAATTTTCCAGAATTTCTTCCAAACCCAAAATTGGTTGCTATTATCACCAATTCACACCCACATGAGTCATTTCCACTCATTAACAGCCATCATAGATGACCACAACATCTCATTCATATTAAACCAGAAAATTCCTCATAAATATAAAAACTTCACCAAATCACTTCAAATCAAGAATTAATTCACATAATCCATCACTTTAGCTACTACTAAGCATCACTTAAGCATCATCAGGTGTAGTAGGATGTTCAACCATCACTTACCTAGGAAACAAGAGAAGAGGAGTTATAGACCACCTTAGCTCTTCCAAAAACTTCACCAAACTCACCACTAACACAAAAAGGCAAGATTGTATGGAGTAAAAACTAATTTATGTGATTGATTTTGGAAGATTAAGCTAGTTGGAAGCTTGAAATGTTGAAGAAACTTTCTTCCTTCTTGAGCTAAGAGGGCCGGCCATCCAAGGGTAAGAAATGGTGAATTTTTAGTGATTTTTGAAGATATTTAACTCAAATGGGTCAAAAGTCAAAAAAAAGTGAATAGTAACTCTTAAGCTATTTCCAATACAATGGTGACACTTGTCACCTTTAGGTTTAAAACTTATCTTTTTGTCTCTCCAAGACAAATATCTTAACACCTTGTAAAATAATATCACTTAATACAAAATTCCAACAAGTTGTCAAAAATATAATGCATTTACCGCACTTGCGGGTCCCACGTCCAAAATACGCTTTTAATTTCTCAAAAACTAACCGATACTAGAAAAATCATTTTAAACTATTTTTGCTCATAAACTTTATCTGGGGAATTTTTCTAATCAAGAAAATGTAGAAAAGGCGGACGATTAAATAAAATAAACGCTAGAAAATTAGAAAATTTTCGGGTTCTCACACTTATACTTTTCGGGGCGTCACAATCTCCCCTCCTTAAAAGAATGTCGTCCTCGACATTCCTCTTGTACCAATCAAGTCGAGACATCCCGCAAAAATCTCTCAAGAGTCAAATCAAACCCACAGTCCGGCATCCTAAACTTCAAGCCTAGGATACACTCAGAGATCTGAAACCTAAGCTCTGATACCAACTGTGACAGCCCCACCTCCCCCTAAGGCGAACCAGAGGGTTCGGCGGGCCGCCTGCCCAGCTCTCGCCGGGACTCAGTCGTTCACTAAAGTCCTCAAACGAATTACAAGAATAAACCTCAAATATACATCACATGGTCCACAAATATACATCCAAGTCTCCAATAATTACATGTCACAATTGCAGCGGAAACAATTCCCAATTATACATAAAATGATTACAAATCCAAATTGTACAACATAAAGGCCATCCATTCACGTGAATAAGCACAACAAGTCCTGCCTTCGCCTTGAGCCCTGTGGAGGGGAATAAAATATTTTTGGGGTGAGCTAGAAGCTCAGCGAGTAACCAGCAAAATCATTAAGCAACTATATTTCACAATGTTGCATTTCGATGATTTCGATGATGTCATGATTCAGAGATCAAATGTCCGTTTAGTGCTCTCGTGAGCCGGTGAAATCATAGCACTTGAACACCCAACGCTCAAATATTTCATTTAACATTAACTCACGAACTCACGAAAGTGGGAGCAACATCGGTGCTCCAGATAACCATGAACATGAACCATAAACAAGGTGGAGACGTTGGTGTCCAGCACAAGACTTTCCCAGAACTCATTGAAGCCAAATCATGTCATGAATTCACATGCAAGCACGCATGATATGCAATCGAATAATTAATGCAAGAAACATTTCACAAGTACTTTGGAAATAGTTTAGGGTCACTCACCTCCACGGCTCAGAAATCATCCAGCATATAACATTGCCTTGCTCAAATCCAAGTCTTAGATCACAAACTCAAATGCAAACAAATCCCTTCAAAGTTCGGACAGCACTTCCCCTGAATTTCTTTACTTTTCCAGCCATCAAGGCTTCATTATTTCCTCAGCCAGTCCCAAAGGTACACACACAACAACAAGTTCATCTAATAGTCATTCAGCAAGTTCCAAGAAGTACAAAGACAAGTCAAGCTAGGGAAAAGTCCGGAAATGAAAGTTAAGCTCAAAACCAGAAAAACAGTTTTGACGTCCTTTTGCGGTAATGGCACCAAAGGTACTACGAGTATCGGATGGAGGTCCAAGACCCACCGTTTCGAAGCTAAGAACCAGGGCTACAACAATGTAGAAGGTCACTCAGTCCAAATCCTAGCACAACTAGGTCAAATATGCAAAATACCAAACCAGAACCGTAATTGCAGGTTCCCAAATCACATAATTCTGTAATGCGTCTAACTCAGTCTATACAGGTCCAAATGCATTGATTCCAAAGGCATACGGTAGCTAAGACATCAAGCTACATTTCATAAGAAGACACCAACATCCAAATCCAAAGCAATTCCAGTCAAAACAGACGATTACAAGCGCAGTTCGCACATTCTGATCACCCAGAACAGCAACAGTAAAAACGACATATCTCACTCTACACTACTCCAAATGACCTGAAATTTTACAGGCACCTCAAACACATCAATACCTACAACTTTCATGTTTTGAGCTAAGGCCAATTTGGCCTCTATCTATGACCTAAAATTTCGGACAGAATGTATCTTCAAGAACCCTAATTTTCCAGAATTTCTTCCAAACCCAAAATTGGTTGCTATTATCACCAATTCACACCCACATGAGTCATTTCCACTCATTAACAGCCATCATAGATGACCACAACATCTCATTCATATTAAACCAGAAAATTCCTCATAAATATAAAAACTTCACCAAATCACTTCAAATCAAGAATTAATTCACATAATCCATCACTTTAGCTACTACTAAGCATCACTTAAGCATCATCAGGTGTAGTAGGATGTTCAACCATCACTTACCTAGGAAACAAGAGAAGAGGAGTTATAGACCACCTTAGCTCTTCCAAAAACTTCACCAAACTCACCACTAACACAAAAAGGCAAGATTGTATGGAGTAAAAACTAATTTATGTGATTGATTTTGGAAGATTAAGCTAGTTGGAAGCTTGAAATGTTGAAGAAACTTTCTTCCTTCTTGAGCTAAGAGGGCCGGCCATCCAAGGGTAAGAAATGGTGAATTTTTAGTGATTTTTGAAGATATTTAACTCAAATGGGTCAAAAGTCAAAAAAAAGTGAATAGTAACTCTTAAGCTATTTCCAATACAATGGTGACACTTGTCACCTTTAGGTTTAAAACTTATCTTTTTGTCTCTCCAAGACAAATATCTTAACACCTTGTAAAATAATATCACTTAATACAAAATTCCAACAAGTTGTCAAAAATATAATGCATTTACCGCACTTGCGGGTCCCACGTCCAAAATACGCTTTTAATTTCTCAAAAACTAACCGATACTACAAAAATCATTTTAAACTATTTTTGCTCATAAACTTTATCTGGGGAATTTTTCTAATCAAGAAAATGTAGAAAAGGCGGACGATTAAATAAAATAAACGCTAGAAAATTAGAAAATTTTCGGGTTCTCACACTTATACTTTTCGGGGCGTCACAATCTCCCCTCCTTAAAAGAATGTCGTCCTCGACATTCCCTCTTGTACCAATCAAGTCGAGACATCCCGCAAAAATCTCTCAAGAGTCAAATCAAACCCACAGTCCGGCATCCTAAACTTCAAGCCTAGGATACACTCAGAGATCTGAAGCCTAAGCTCTGATACCAACTGTGACAGCCCCACCTCCCCCTAAGGCGAACCAGAGGGTTCGGCGGGCCGCCTGCCCAGCTCTCGCCGGGACTCAGTCGTTCACTAAAGTCCTCAAACGAATTACAAGAATAAACCTCAAATATACATCACATGGTCCACAAATATACATCCAAGTCTCCAATAATTACATGTCACAATTGCAGCGGAAACAATTCCCAATTATACATAAAATGATTACAAATCCAAATTGTACAACATAAAGGCCATCCATTCACGTGAATAAGCACAACAAGTCCTGCCTTCGCCTTGAGCCCTGTGGAGGGGAATAAAATATTTTTGGGGTGAGCTAGAAGCTCAGCGAGTAACCAGCAAAATCATTAAGCAACTATATTTCACAATGTTGCATTTCGATGATTTCGATGATGTCATGATTCAGAGATCAAATGTCCGTTTAGTGCTCTCGTGAGCCGGTGAAATCATAGCACTTGAACACCCAACGCTCAAATATTTCATTTAACATTAACTCACGAACTCACGAAAGTGGGAGCAACATCGGTGCTCCAGATAACCATGAACATGAACCATAAACAAGGTGGAGACGTTGGTGTCCAGCACAAGACTTTCCCAGAACTCATTGAAGCCAAATCATGTCATGAATTCACATGCAAGCACGCATGATATGCAATCGAATAATTAATGCAAGAAACATTTCACAAGTACTTTGGAAATAGTTTAGGGTCACTCACCTCCACGGCTCAGAAATCATCCAGCATATAACATTGCCTTGCTCAAATCCAAGTCTTAGATCACAAACTCAAATGCAAACAAATCCCTTCAAAGTTCGGACAGCACTTCCCCTGAATTTCTTTACTTTTCCAGCCATCAAGGCTTCATTATTTCCTCAGCCAGTCCCAAAGGTACACACACAACAACAAGTTCATCTAATAGTCATTCAGCAAGTTCCAAGAAGTACAAAGACAAGTCAAGCTAGGGAAAAGTCCGGAAATGAAAGTTAAGCTCAAAACCAGAAA
This sequence comes from Coffea arabica, assembly GCF_036785885.1. Classification (NCBI taxonomy): domain Eukaryota; kingdom Viridiplantae; phylum Streptophyta; class Magnoliopsida; order Gentianales; family Rubiaceae; genus Coffea; species Coffea arabica. Next base: position 15,067,496 of record NC_092318.1, on the reverse strand, counting down.
AACAGTTTTGACGTCCTTTTGCGGTAATGGCACCAAAGGTACTACGAGTATCGGATGGAGGTCCAAGACCCACCGTTTCGAAGCTAAGAACCAGGGCTACAACAATGTAGAAGGTCACTCAGTCCAAATCCTAGCACAACTAGGTCAAATATGCAAAATACCAAACCAGAACCGTAATTGCAGGTTCCCAAATCACATAATGCTGTAATGCGTCTAACTCATTCTATACAGGTCCAAATGCATTGATTCCAAAGGCATACGGTAGCTAAGACATCAAGCTACATTTCATAAGAAGACACCAACATCCAAATCCAAAGCAATTCCAGTCAAAACAGACGATTACAAGCGCAGTTCGCACATTCTGATCACCCAGAACAGCAACAGTAAAAACGACATATCTCACTCTACACTACTCCAAATGACCTGAAATTTTACAGGCTCCTCAAACACATCAATACCTACAACTTTCATGTTTTGAGCTAAGGCCAATTTGGCCTCTATCTATGACCTAAAATTTCGGACAGAATGTATCTTCAAGAACCCTAATTTTCCAGAATTTCTTCCAAACCCAAAATTGGTTGCTATTATCACCAATTCACACCCACATGAGTCATTTCCACTCATTAACAGCCATCATAGATGACCACAACATCTCATTCATATTAAACCAGAAAATTCCTCATAAATATAAAAACTTCACCAAATCACTTCAAATCAAGAATTAATTCACATAATCCATCACTTTAGCTACTACTAAGCATCACTTAAGCATCATCAGGTGTAGTAGGATGTTCAACCATCACTTACCTAGGAAACAAGAGAAGAGGAGTTATAGACCACCTTAGCTCTTCCAAAAACTTCACCAAACTCACCACTAACACCAAAAGGCAAGATTGTATGGAGTAAAAACTAATTTATGTGATTGATTTTGGAAGATTAAGCTAGTTGGAAGCTTGAAATGTTGAAGAAACTTTCTTCCTTCTTGAGCTAAGAGGGCCGGCCATCCAAGGGTAAGAAATGGTGAATTTTTAGTGATTTTTGAAGATATTTAACTCAAATGGGTCAAAAGTCAAAAAAAAGTGAATAGTAACTCTTAAGCTATTTCCAATACAATGGTGACACTTGTCACCTTTAGGTTTAAAACTTATCTTTTTGTCTCTCCAAGACAAATATCTTAACACCTTGTAAAATAATATCACTTAATACAAAATTCCAACAAGTTGTCAAAAATATAATGCATTTACCGCACTTGCGGGTCCCACGTCCAAAATCCGCTTTTAATTTCTCAAAAACTAACCGATACAAGAAAAATCATTTTAAACTATTTTTGCTCATAAACTTTATCTGGGGAATTTTTCTAATCAAGAAAATGTAGAAAAGGCGGACGATTAAATAAAATAAACGCTAGAAAATTAGAAAATTTTCGGGTTCTCACACTTATACTTTTCGGGGCGTCACAATCTCCCCTCCTTAAAAGAATGTCGTCCTCGACATTCCCTCTTGTACCAATCAAGTCGAGACATCCCGCAAAAATCTCTCAAGAGTCAAATCAAACCCACAGTCCGGCATCCTAAACTTCAAGCCTAGGATACACTCAGAGATCTGAAGCCTAAGCTCTGATACCAACTGTGACAGCCCCACCTCCCCCTAAGGCGAACCAGAGGGTTCGGCGGGCCGCCTGCCCAGCTCTCGCCGGGACTCAGTCGTTCACTAAAGTCCTCAAACGAATTACAAGAATAAACCTCAAATATACATCACATGGTCCACAAATATACATCCAAGTCTCCAATAATTACATGTCACAATTGCAGCGGAAACAATTCCCAATTATACATAAAATGATTACAAATCCAAATTGTACAACGTAAAGGCCATCCATTCACGTGAATAAGCACAACAAGTCCTGCCTTCGCCTTGAGCCCTGTGGAGGGGAATAAAATATTTTTGGGGTGAGCTAGAAGCTCAGCGAGTAACCAGCAAAATCATTAAGCAACTATATTTCACAATGTTGCATTTCGATGATTTCGATGATGTCATGATTCAGAGATCAAATGTCCGTTTAGTGCTCTCGTGAGCCGGTGAAATCATAGCACTTGAACACCCAACGCTCAAATATTTCATTTAACATTAACTCACGAACTCACGAAAGTGGGAGCAACATCGGTGCTCCAGATAACCATGAACATGAACCATAAACAAGGTGGAGACGTTGGTGTCCAGCACAAGACTTTCCCAGAACTCATTGAAGCCAAATCATGTCATGAATTCACATGCAAGCACGCATGATATGCAATCGAATAATTAATGCAAGAAACATTTCACAAGTACTTTGGAAATAGTTTAGGGTCACTCACCTCCACGGCTCAGAAATCATCCAGCATATAACATTGCCTTGCTCAAATCCAAGTCTTAGATCACAAACTCAAATGCAAACAAATCCCTTCAAAGTTCGGACAGCACTTCCCCTGAATTTCTTTACTTTTCCAGCCATCAAGGCTTCATTATTTCCTCAGCCAGTCCCAAAGGTACACACACAACAACAAGTTCATCTAATAGTCATTCAGCAAGTTCCAAGAAGTACAAAGACAAGTCAAGCTAGGGAAAAGTCCGGAAATGAAAGTTAAGCTCAAAACCAGAAAAACAGTTTTGACGTCCTTTTGCGGTAATGGCACCAAAGGTACTACGAGTATCGGATGGAGGTCCAAGACCCACCGTTTCGAAGCTAAGAACCAGGGCTACAACAATGTAGAAGGTCACTCAGTCCAAATCCTAGCACAACTAGGTCAAATATGCAAAATACCAAACCAGAACCGTAATTGCAGGTTCCCAAATCACATAATGCTGTAATGCGTCTAACTCAGTCTATACAGGTCCAAATGCATTGATTCCAAAGGCATACGGTAGCTAAGACATCAAGCTACATTTCATAAGAAGACACCAACATCCAAATCCAAAGCAATTCCAGTCAAAACAGACGATTACAAGCGCAGTTCGCACATTCTGATCACCCAGAACAGCAACAGTAAAAACGACATATCTCACTCTACACTACTCCAAATGACCTGAAATTTTACAGGCTCCTCAAACACATCAATACCTACAACTTTCATGTTTTGAGCTAAGGCCAATTTGGCCTCTATCTATGACCTAAAATTTCGGACAGAATGTATCTTCAAGAACCCTAATTTTCCAGAATTTCTTCCAAACCCAAAATTGGTTGCTATTATCACCAATTCACACCCACATGAGTCATTTCCACTCATTAACAGCCATCATAGATGACCACAACATCTCATTCATATTAAACCAGAAAATTCCTCATAAATATAAAAACTTCACCAAATCACTTCAAATCAAGAATTAATTCACATAATCCATCACTTTAGCTACTACTAAGCATCACTTAAGCATCATCAGGTGTAGTAGGATGTTCAACCATCACTTACCTAGGAAACAAGAGAAGAGGAGTTATAGACCACCTTAGCTCTTCCAAAAACTTCACCAAACTCACCACTAACACAAAAAGGCAAGATTGTATGGAGTAAAAACTAATTTATGTGATTGATTTTGGAAGATTAAGCTAGTTGGAAGCTTGAAATGTTGAAGAAACTTTCTTCCTTCTTGAGCTAAGAGGGCCGGCCATCCAAGGGTAAGAAATGGTGAATTTTTAGTGATTTTTGAAGATATTTAACTCAAATGGGTCAAAAGTCAAAAAAAAGTGAATAGTAACTCTTAAGCTATTTCCAATACAATGGTGACACTTGTCACCTTTAGGTTTAAAACTTATCTTTTTGTCTCTCCAAGACAAATATCTTAACACCTTGTAAAATAATATCACTTAATACAAAATTCCAACAAGTTGTCAAAAATATAATGCATTTACCGCACTTGCGGGTCCCACGTCCAAAATCCGCTTTTAATTTCTCAAAAACTAACCGATACTAGAAAAATCATTTTAAACTATTTTTGCTCATAAACTTTATCTGGGGAATTTTTCTAATCAAGAAAATGTAGAAAAGGCGGACGATTAAATAAAATAAACGCTAGAAAATTAGAAAATTTTCGGGTTCTCACACTTATACTTTTCGGGGCGTCACAATCTCCCCTCCTTAAAAGAATGTCGTCCTCGACATTCCCTCTTGTACCAATCAAGTCGAGACATCCCGCAAAAATCTCTCAAGAGTCAAATCAAACCCACAGTCCGGCATCCTAAACTTCAAGCCTAGGATACACTCAGAGATCTGAAGCCTAAGCTCTGATACCAACTGTGACAGCCCCACCTCCCCCTAAGGCGAACCAGAGGGTTCGGCGGGCCGCCTGCCCAGCTCTCGCCGGGACTCAGTCGTTCACTAAAGTCCTCAAACGAATTACAAGAATAAACCTCAAATATACATCACATGGTCCACAAATATACATCCAAGTCTCCAATAATTACATGTCACAATTGCAGCGGAAACAATTCCCAATTATACATAAAATGATTACAAATCCAAATTGTACAACATAAAGGCCATCCATTCACGTGAATAAGCACAACAAGTCCTGCCTTCGCCTTGAGCCCTGTGGAGGGGAATAAAATATTTTTGGGGTGAGCTAGAAGCTCAGCGAGTAACCAGCAAAATCATTAAGCAACTATATTTCACAATGTTGCATTTCGATGATTTCGATGATGTCATGATTCAGAGATCAAATGTCCGTTTAGTGCTCTCGTGAGCCGGTGAAATCATAGCACTTGAACACCCAACGCTCAAATATTTCATTTAACATTAACTCACGAACTCACGAAAGTGGGAGCAACATCGGTGCTCCAGATAACCATGAACATGAACCATAAACAAGGTGGAGACGTTGGTGTCCAGCACAAGACTTTCCCAGAACTCATTGAAGCCAAATCATGTCATGAATTCACATGCAAGCACGCATGATATGCAATCGAATAATTAATGCAAGAAACATTTCACAAGTACTTTGGAAATAGTTTAGGGTCACTCACCTCCACGGCTCAGAAATCATCCAGCATATAACATTGCCTTGCTCAAATCCAAGTCTTAGATCACAAACTCAAATGCAAACAAATCCCTTCAAAGTTCGGACAGCACTTCCCCTGAATTTCTTTACTTTTCCAGCCATCAAGGCTTCATTATTTCCTCAGCCAGTCCCAAAGGTACACACACAACAACAAGTTCATCTAATAGTCATTCAGCAAGTTCCAAGAAGTACAAAGACAAGTCAAGCTAGGGAAAAGTCCGGAAATGAAAGTTAAGCTCAAAACCAGAAAAACAGTTTTGACGTCCTTTTGCGGTAATGGCACCAAAGGTACTACGAGTATCGGATGGAGGTCCAAGACCCACCGTTTCGAAGCTAAGAACCAGGGCTACAACAATGTAGAAGGTCACTCAGTCCAAATCCTAGCACAACTAGGTCAAATATGCAAAATACCAAACCAGAACCGTAATTGCAGGTTCCCAAATCACATAATGCTGTAATGCGTCTAACTCAGTCTATACAGGTCCAAATGCATTGATTCCAAAGGCATACGGTAGCTAAGACATCAAGCTACATTTCATAAGAAGACACCAACATCCAAATCCAAAGCAATTCCAGTCAAAACAGACGATTACAAGCGCAGTTCGCACATTCTGATCACCCAGAACAGCAACAGTAAAAACGACATATCTCACTCTACACTACTCCAAATGACCTGAAATTTTACAGGCACCTCAAACACATCAATACCTACAACTTTCATGTTTTGAGCTAAGGCCAATTTGGCCTCTATCTATGACCTAAAATTTCGGACAGAATGTATCTTCAAGAACCCTAATTTTCCAGAATTTCTTCCAAACCCAAAATTGGTTGCTATTATCACCAATTCACACCCACATGAGTCATTTCCACTCATTAACAGCCATCATAGATGACCACAACATCTCATTCATATTAAACCAGAAAATTCCTCATAAATATAAAAACTTCACCAAATCACTTCAAATCAAGAATTAATTCACATAATCCATCACTTTAGCTACTACTAAGCATCACTTAAGCATCATCAGGTGTAGTAGGATGTTCAACCATCACTTACCTAGGAAACAAGAGAAGAGGAGTTATAGACCACCTTAGCTCTTCCAAAAACTTCACCAAACTCACCACTAACACAAAAAGGCAAGATTGTATGGAGTAAAAACTAATTTATGTGATTGATTTTGGAAGATTAAGCTAGTTGGAAGCTTGAAATGTTGAAGAAACTTTCTTCCTTCTTGAGCTAAGAGGGCCGGCCATCCAAGGGTAAGAAATGGTGAATTTTTAGTGATTTTTGAAGATATTTAACTCAAATGGGTCAAAAGTCAAAAAAAAGTGAATAGTAACTCTTAAGCTATTTCCAATACAATGGTGACACTTGTCACCTTTAGGTTTAAAACTTATCTTTTTGTCTCTCCAAGACAAATATCTTAACACCTTGTAAAATAATATCACTTAATACAAAATTCCAACAAGTTGTCAAAAATATAATGCATTTACCGCACTTGCGGGTCCCACGTCCAAAATACGCTTTTAATTTCTCAAAAACTAACCGATACTAGAAAAATCATTTTAAACTATTTTTGCTCATAAACTTTATCTGGGGAATTTTTCTAATCAAGAAAATGTAGAAAAGGCGGACGATTAAATAAAATAAACGCTAGAAAATTAGAAAATTTTCGGGTTCTCACACTTATACTTTTCGGGGCGTCACAATCTCCCCTCCTTAAAAGAATGTCGTCCTCGACATTCCCTCTTGTACCAATCAAGTCGAGACATCCCGCAAAAATCTCTCAAGAGTCAAATCAAACCCACAGTCCGGCATCCTAAACTTCAAGCCTAGGATACACTCAGAGATCTGAAACCTAAGCTCTGATACCAACTGTGACAGCCCCACCTCCCCCTAAGGCGAACCAGAGGGTTCGGCGGGCCGCCTGCCCAGCTCTCGCCGGGACTCAGTCGTTCACTAAAGTCCTCAAACGAATTACAAGAATAAACCTCAAATATACATCACATGGTCCACAAATATACATCCAAGTCTCCAATAATTACATGTCACAATTGCAGCGGAAACAATTCCCAATTATACATAAAATGATTACAAATCCAAATTGTACAACATAAAGGCCATCCATTCACGTGAATAAGCACAACAAGTCCTGCCTTCGCCTTGAGCCCTGTGGAGGGGAATAAAATATTTTTGGGGTGAGCTAGAAGCTCAGCGAGTAACCAGCAAAATCATTAAGCAACTATATTTCACAATGTTGCATTTCGATGATTTCGATGATGTCATGATTCAGAGATCAAATGTCCGTTTAGTGCTCTCGTGAGCCGGTGAAATCATAGCACTTGAACACCCAACGCTCAAATATTTCATTTAACATTAACTCACGAACTCACGAAAGTGGGAGCAACATCGGTGCTCCAGATAACCATGAACATGAACCATAAACAAGGTGGAGACGTTGGTGTCCAGCACAAGACTTTCCCAGAACTCATTGAAGCCAAATCATGTCATGAATTCACATGCAAGCACGCATGATATGCAATCGAATAATTAATGCAAGAAACATTTCACAAGTACTTTGGAAATAGTTTAGGGTCACTCACCTCCACGGCTCAGAAATCATCCAGCATATAACATTGCCTTGCTCAAATCCAAGTCTTAGATCACAAACTCAAATGCAAACAAATCCCTTCAAAGTTCGGACAGCACTTCCCCTGAATTTCTTTACTTTTCCAGCCATCAAGGCTTCATTATTTCCTCAGCCAGTCCCAAAGGTACACACACAACAACAAGTTCATCTAATAGTCATTCAGCAAGTTCCAAGAAGTACAAAGACAAGTCAAGCTAGGGAAAAGTCCGGAAATGAAAGTTAAGCTCAAAACCAGAAAAACAGTTTTGACGTCCTTTTGCGGTAATGGCACCAAAGGTACTACGAGTATCGGATGGAGGTCCAAGACCCACCGTTTCGAAGCTAAGAACCAGGGCTACAACAATGTAGAAGGTCACTCAGTCCAAATCCTAGCACAACTAGGTCAAATATGCAAAATACCAAACCAGAACCGTAATTGCAGGTTCCCAAATCACGTAATGCTGTAATGCGTCTAACTCAGTCTATACAGGTCCAAATGCATTGATTCCAACGGAATACGGTAGCTAAGACATCAAGCTACATTTCATAAGAAGACACAAACATCCAAATCCAAAGCAATTCCAGTCAAAACAGACGATTACAAGCGCAGTTCGCACATTCTGATCACCCAGAACAGCAACAGTAAAAATGACATATCTCACTCTACACTACTCCAAATGACCTGAAATTTTACAGACACCTCAAACACATCAATACCTACAACTTTCATGTTTTGAGCTAAGGCCAATTTGGCCTCTATCTATGACCTAAAATTTCGGACAGAATGTATCTTCAAGAACCCTAATTTTCCAGAATTTCTTCCAAACCCAAAATTGGTTGCTATTATCACCAATTCACACCCACATGAGTCATTTCCACTCATTAACAGCCATCATAGATGACCACAACATCTCATTCATATTAAACCAGAAAATTCCTCATAAATATAAAAACTTCACCAAATCACTTCAAATCAAGAATTAATTCACATAATCCATCACTTTAGCTACTACTAAGCATCACTTAAGCATCATCAGGTGTAGTAGGATGTTCAACCATCACTTACCTAGGAAACAAGAGAAGAGGAGTTATAGACCACCTTAGCTCTTCCAAAAACTTCACCAAACTCACCACTAACACAAAAAGGCAAGATTGTATGGAGTAAAAACTAATTTATGTGATTGATTTTGGAAGATTAAGCTAGTTGGAAGCTTGAAATGTTGAAGAAACTTTCTTCCTTCTTGAGCTAAGAGGGCCGGCCATCCAAGGGTAAGAAATGGTGAATTTTTAGTGATTTTTGAAGATATTTAACTCAAATGGGTCAAAAGTCAAAAAAAAGTGAATAGTAACTCTTAAGCTATTTCCAATACAATGGTGACACTTGTCACCTTTAGGTTTAAAACTTATCTTTTTGTCTCTCCAAGACAAATATCTTAACACCTTGTAAAATAATATCACTTAATACAAAATTCCAACAAGTTGTCAAAAATATAATGCATTTACCGCACTTGCGGGTCCCACGTCCAAAATACGCTTTTAATTTCTCAAAAACTAACCGATACTAGAAAAATCATTTTAAACTATTTTTGCTCATAAACTTTATCTGGGGAATTTTTCTAATCAAGAAAATGTAGAAAAGGCGGACGATTAAATAAAATAAACGCTAGAAAATTAGAAAATTTTCGGGTTCTCACACTTATACTTTTCGGGGCGTCACAATCTCCCCTCCTTAAAAGAATGTCGTCCTCGACATTCCCTCTTGTACCAATCAAGTCGAGACATCCCGCAAAAATCTCTCAAGAGTCAAATCAAACCCACAGTCCGGCATCCTAAACTTCAAGCCTAGGATACACTCAGAGATCTGAAACCTAAGCTCTGATACCAACTGTGACAGCCCCACCTCCCCCTAAGGCGAACCAGAGGGTTCGGCGGGCCGCCTGCCCAGCTCTCGCCGGGACTCAGTCGTTCACTAAAGTCCTCAAACGAATTACAAGAATAAACCTCAAATATACATCACATGGTCCACAAATATACATCCAAGTCTCCAATAATTACATGTCACAATTGCAGCGGAAACAATTCCCAATTATACATAAAATGATTACAAATCCAAATTGTACAACATAAAGGCCATCCATTCACGTGAATAAGCACAACAAGTCCTGCCTTCGCCTTGAGCCCTGTGGAGGGGAATAAAATATTTTTGGGGTGAGCTAGAAGCTCAGCGAGTAACCAGCAAAATCATTAAGCAACTATATTTCACAATGTTGCATTTCGATGATTTCGATGATGTCATGATTCAGAGATCAAATGTCCGTTTAGTGCTCTCGTGAGCCGGTGAAATCATAGCACTTGAACACCCAACGCTCAAATATTTCATTTAACATTAACTCACGAACTCACGAAAGTGGGAGCAACATCGGTGCTCCAGATAACCATGAACATGAACCATAAACAAGGTGGAGACGTTGGTGTCCAGCACAAGACTTTCCCAGAACTCATTGAAGCCAAATCATGTCATGAATTCACATGCAAGCACGCATGATATGCAATCGAATAATTAATGCAAGAAACATTTCACAAGTACTTTGGAAATAGTTTAGGGTCACTCACCTCCACGGCTCAGAAATCATCCAGCATATAACATTGCCTTGCTCAAATCCAAGTCTTAGATCACAAACTCAAATGCAAACAAATCCCTTCAAAGTTCGGACAGCACTTCCCCTGAATTTCTTTACTTTTCCAGCCATCAAGGCTTCATTATTTCCTCAGCCAGTCCCAAAGGTACACACACAACAACAAGTTCATCTAATAGTCATTCAGCAAGTTCCAAGAAGTACAAAGACAAGTCAAGCTAGGGAAAAGTCCGGAAATGAAAGTTAAGCTCAAAACCAGAAAAACAGTTTTGACGTCCTTTTGCGGTAATGGCACCAAAGGTACTACGAGTATCGGATGGAGGTCCAAGACCCACCGTTTCGAAGCTAAGAACCAGGGCTACAACAATGTAGAAGGTCACTCAGTCCAAATCCTAGCACAACTAGGTCAAATATGCAAAATACCAAACCAGAACCGTAATTGCAGGTTCCCAAATCACATAATGTTGTAATGCGTCTAACTCAGTCTATACAGGTCCAAATGCATTGATTCCAAAGGCATACGGTAGCTAAGACATCAAGCTACATTTCATAAGAAGACACCAACATCCAAATCCAAAGCCATTCCAGTCGAAACAGACGATTACAAGCGCAGTTCGCACATTCTGATCACCCAGAACAGCAACAGTAAAAACGACATATCTCACTCTACACTACTCCAAATGACCTGAAATTTTACAGGCACCTCAAACACATCAATACCTACAACTTTCATGTTTTGAGCTAAGGCCAATTTGGCCTCTATCTATGACCTAAAATTTCGGACAGAATGTATCTTCAAGAACCCTAATTTTCCAGAATTTCTTCCAAACCCAAAATTGGTTGCTATTATCACCAATTCACACCCACATGAGTTATTTCCACTCATTAACAGCCATCATAGATGACCACAACATCTCATTCATATTAAACCAGAAAATTCCTCATAAATATAAAAACTTCACCAAATCACTTCAAATCAAGAATTAATTCACATAATCCATCACTTTAGCTACTACTAAGCATCACTTAAGCATCATCAGGTGTAGTAGGATGTTCAACCATCACTTACCTAGGAAACAAGAGAAGAGGAGTTATAGACCACCTTAGCTCTTCCAAAAACTTCACCAAACTCACCACTAACACAAAAAGGCAAGATTGTATGGAGTAAAAACTAATTTATGTGATTGATTTTGGAAGATTAAGCTAGTTGGAAGCTTGAAATGTTGAAGAAACTTTCTTCCTTCTTGAGCTAAGAGGGCCGGCCATCCAAGGGTAAGAAATGGTGAATTTTTAGTGATTTTTGAAGATATTTAACTCAAATGGGTCAAAAGTCAAAAAAAAGTGAATAGTAACTCTTAAGCTATTTCCAATACAATGGTGACACTTGTCACCTTTAGGTTTAAAACTTATCTTTTTGTCTCTCCAAGACAAATATCTTAACACCTTGTAAAATAATATCACTTAATACAAAATTCCAACAAGTTGTCAAAAATATAATGCATTTACCGCACTTGCGGGTCCCACGTCCAAACTACGCTTTTAATTTCTCAAAAACAAACCGATACTAGAAAAATCATTTTAAACTATTTTTGCTCATAAACTTTATCTGGGGAATTTTTCTAATCAAGAAAATGTAGAAAAGGCGGACGATTAAATAAAATAAACGCTAGAAAATTAGAAAATTTTCGGGTTCTCACACTTATACTTTTCGGGGCGTCACAATCTCCCCTCCTTAAAAGAATGTCGTCCTCGACATTCCCTCTTGTACCAATCAAGTCGAGACATCCCGCAAAAATCTCTCAAGAGTCAAATCAAACCCACAGTCCGGCATCCTAAACTTCAAGCCTAGGATACACTCAGAGATCTGAAACCTAAGCTCTGATACCAACTGTGACAGCCCCACCTCCCCCTAAGGCGAACCAGAGGGTTCGGCGGGCCGCCTGCCCAGCTCTCGCCGGGACTCAGTCGTTCACTAAAGTCCTCAAACGAATTACAAGAATAAACCTCAAATATACATCACATGGTCCACAAATATACATCCAAGTCTCCAATAATTACATGTCACAATTGCAGCGGAAACAATTCCCAATTATACATAAAATGATTACAAATCCAAATTGTACAACATAAAGGCCATCCATTCACGTGAATAAGCACAACAAGTCCTGCCTTCGCCTTGAGCCCTGTGGAGGGGAATAAAATATTTTTGGGGTGAGCTAGAAGCTCAGCGAGTAACCAGCAAAATCATTAAGCAACTATATTTCACAATGTTGCATTTCGATGATTTCGATGATGTCATGATTCAGAGATCAAATGTCCGTTTAGTGCTCTCGTGAGCCGGTGAAATCATAGCACTTGAACACCCAACGCTCAAATATTTCATTTAACATTAACTCACGAACTCACGAAAGTGGGAGCAACATCGGTGCTCCAGATAACCATGAACATGAACCATAAACAAGGTGGAGACGTTGGTGTCCAGCACAAGACTTTCCCAGAACTCATTGAAGCCAAATCATGTCATGAATTCACATGCAGGCACGCATGATATGCAATCGAATAATTAATGCAAGAAACATTTCACAAGTACTTTGGAAATAGTTTAGGGTCACTCACCTCCACGGCTCAGAAATCATCCAGCATATAACATTGCCTTGCTCAAATCCAAGTCTTAGATCACAAACTCAAATGCAAACAAATCCCTTCAAAGTTCGGACAGCACTTCCCCTGAATTTCTTTACTTTTCCAGCCATCAAGGCTTTATTATTTCCTCAGCCAGTCCCAAAGGTACACACACAACAACAAGTTCATCTAATAGTCATTCAGCAAGTTCCAAGAAGTACAAAGACAAGTCAAGCTAGGGAAAAGTCCGGAAATGAAAGTTAAGCTCAAAACCAGAAAAACAGTTTTGACGTCCTTTTGCGGTAATGGCACCAAAGGTACTACGAGTATCGGATGGAGGTCCAAGACCCACCGTTTCGAAGCTAAGAACCAGGGCTACAACAATGTAGAAGGTCACTCAGTCCAAATCCTAGCACAACTAGGTCAAATATGCAAAATACCAAACCAGAACCGTAATTGCAGGTTCCCAAATCACATAATTCTGTAATGCGTCTAACTCAGTCTATACAGGTCCAAATGCATTGATTCCAAAGGCATACGGTAGCTAAGACATCAAGCTACATTTCATAAGAAGACACCAACATCCAAATCCAAAGCAATTCCAGTCAAAACAGACGATTACAAGCGCAGTTCGCACATTCTGATCACCCAGAACAGCAACAGTAAAAACGACATATCTCACTCTACACTACTCCAAATGACCTGAAATTTTACAGGCACCTCAAACACATCAATACCTACAACTTTCATGTTTTGAGCTAAGGCCAATTTGGCCTCTATCTATGACCTAAAATTTCGGACAGAATGTATCTTCAAGAACCCTAATTTTCCAGAATTTCTTCCAAACCCAAAATTGGTTGCTATTATCACCAATTCACACCCACATGAGTCATTTCCACTCATTAACAGCCATCATAGATGACCACAACATCTCATTCATATTAAACCAGAAAATTCCTCATAAATATAAAAACTTCACCAAATCACTTCAAATCAAGAATTAATTCACATAATCCATCACTTTAGCTACTACTAAGCATCACTTAAGCATCATCAGGTGTAGTAGGATGTTCAACCATCACTTACCTAGGAAACAAGAGAAGAGGAGTTATAGACCACCTTAGCTCTTCCAAAAACTTCACCAAACTCACCACTAACACAAAAAGGCAAGATTGTATGGAGTAAAAACTAATTTATGTGATTGATTTTGGAAGATTAAGCTAGTTGGAAGCTTGAAATGTTGAAGAAACTTTCTTCCTTCTTGAGCTAAGAGGGCCGGCCATCCAAGGGTAAGAAATGGTGAATTTTTAGTGATTTTTGAAGATATTTAACTCAAATGGGTCAAAAGTCAAAAAAAAGTGAATAGTAACTCTTAAGCTATTTCCAATACAATGGTGACACTTGTCACCTTTAGGTTTAAAACTTATCTTTTTGTCTCTCCAAGACAAATATCTTAACACCTTGTAAAATAATATCACTTAATACAAAATTCCAACAAGTTGTCAAAAATATAATGCATTTACCGCACTTGCGGGTCCCACGTCCAAAATACGCTTTTAATTTCTCAAAAACTAACCGATACTAGAAAAATCATTTTAAACTATTTTTGCTCATAAACTTTATCTGGGGAATTTTTCTAATCAAGAAAATGTAGAAAAGGCGGACGATTAAATAAAATAAACGCTAGAAAATTAGAAAATTTTCGGGTTCTCACACTTATACTTTTCGGGGCGTCACAATCTCCCCTCCTTAAAAGAATGTCGTCCTCGACATTCCCTCTTGTACCAATCAAGTCGAGACATCCCGCAAAAATCTCTCAAGAGTCAAATCAAACCCACAGTCCGGCATCCTAAACTTCAAGCCTAGGATACACTCAGAGATCTGAAACCTAAGCTCTGATACCAACTGTGACAGCCCCACCTCCCCCTAAGGCGAACCAGAGGGTTCGGCGGGCCGCCTGCCCAGCTCTCGCCGGGACTCAGTCGTTCACTAAAGTCCTCAAACGAATTACAAGAATAAACCTCAAATATACATCACATGGTCCACAAATATACATCCAAGTCTCCAATAATTACATGTCACAATTGCAGCGGAAACAATTCCCAATTATACATAAAATGATTACAAATCCAAATTGTACAACATAAAGGCCATCCATTCACGTGAATAAGCACAACAAGTCCTGCCTTCGCCTTGAGCCCTGTGGAGGGGAATAAAATATTTTTGGGGTGAGCTAGAAGCTCAGCGAGTAACCAGCAAAATCATTAAGCAACTATATTTCACAATGTTGCATTTCGATGATTTCGATGATGTCATGATTCAGAGATCAAATGTCCGTTTAGTGCTCTCGTGAGCCGGTGAAATCATAGCACTTGAACACCCAACGCTCAAATATTTCATTTAACATTAACTCACGAACTCACGAAAGTGGGAGCAACATCGGTGCTCCAGATAACCATGAACATGAACCATAAACAAGGTGGAGACGTTGGTGTCCAGCACAAGACTTTCCCAGAACTCATTGAAGCCAAATCATGTCATGAATTCACATGCAAGCACGCATGATATGCAATCGAATAATTAATGCAAGAAACATTTCACAAGTACTTTGGAAATAGTTTAGGGTCACTCACCTCCACGGCTCAGAAATCATCCAGCATATAACATTGCCTTGCTCAAATCCAAGTCTTAGATCACAAACTCAAATGCAAACAAATCCCTTCAAAGTTCGGACAGCACTTCCCCTGAATTTCTTTACTTTTCCAGCCATCAAGGCTTCATTATTTCCTCAGCCAGTCCCAAAGGTACACACACAACAACAAGTTCATCTAATAGTCATTCAGCAAGTTCCAAGAAGTACAAAGACAAGTCAAGCTAGGGAAAAGTCCGGAAATGAAAGTTAAGCTCAAAACCAGAAAAACAGTTTTGACGTCCTTTTGCGGTAATGGCACCAAAGGTACTACGAGTATCGGATGGAGGTCCAAGACCCACCGTTTCGAAGCTAAGAACCAGGGCTACAACAATGTAGAAGGTCACTCAGTCCAAATCCTAGCACAACTAGGTCAAATATGCAAAATACCAAACCAGAACCGTAATTGCAGGTTCCCAAATCACATAATTCTGTAATGCGTCTAACTCAGTCTATACAGGTCCAAATGCATTGATTCCAAAGGCATACGGTAGCTAAGACATCAAGCTACATTTCATAAGAAGACACCAACATCCAAATCCAAAGCAATTCCAGTCAAAACAGACGATTACAAGCGCAGTTCGCACATTCTGATCACCCAGAACAGCAACAGTAAAAACGACATATCTCACTCTACACTACTCCAAATGACCTGAAATTTTACAGGCACCTCAAACACATCAATACCTACAACTTTCATGTTTTGAGCTAAGGCCAATTTGGCCTCTATCTATGACCTAAAATTTCGGACAGAATGTATCTTCAAGAACCCTAATTTTCCAGAATTTCTTCCAAACCCAAAATTGGTTGCTATTATCACCAATTCACACCCACATGAGTCATTTCCACTCATTAACAGCCATCATAGATGACCACAACATCTCATTCATATTAAACCAGAAAATTCCTCATAAATATAAAAACTTCACCAAATCACTTCAAATCAAGAATTAATTCACATAATCCATCACTTTAGCTACTACTAAGCATCACTTAAGCATCATCAGGTGTAGTAGGATGTTCAACCATCACTTACCTAGGAAACAAGAGAAGAGGAGTTATAGACCACCTTAGCTCTTCCAAAAACTTCACCAAACTCACCACTAACACAAAAAGGCAAGATTGTATGGAGTAAAAACTAATTTATGTGATTGATTTTGGAAGATTAAGCTAGTTGGAAGCTTGAAATGTTGAAGAAACTTTCTTCCTTCTTGAGCTAAGAGGGCCGGCCATCCAAGGGTAAGAAATGGTGAATTTTTAGTGATTTTTGAAGATATTTAACTCAAATGGGTCAAAAGTCAAAAAAAAGTGAATAGTAACTCTTAAGCTATTTCCAATACAATGGTGACACTTGTCACCTTTAGGTTTAAAACTTATCTTTTTGTCTCTCCAAGACAAATATCTTAACACCTTGTAAAATAATATCACTTAATACAAAATTCCAACAAGTTGTCAAAAATATAATGCATTTACCGCACTTGCGGGTCCCACGTCCAAAATACGCTTTTAATTTCTCAAAAACTAACCGATACTAGAAAAATCATTTTAAACTATTTTTGCTCATAAACTTTATCTGGGGAATTTTTCTAATCAAGAAAATGTAGAAAAGGCGGACGATTAAATAAAATAAACGCTAGAAAATTAGAAAATTTTCGGGTTCTCACACTTATACTTTTCGGGGCGTCACAATCTCCCCTCCTTAAAAGAATGTCGTCCTCGACATTCCCTCTTGTACCAATCAAGTCGAGACATCCCGCAAAAATCTCTCAAGAGTCAAATCAAACCCACAGTCCGGCATCCTAAACTTCAAGCCTAGGATACACTCAGAGATCTGAAACCTAAGCTCTGATACCAACTGTGACAGCCCCACCTCCCCCTAAGGCGAACCAGAGGGTTCGGCGGGCCGCCTGCCCAGCTCTCGCCGGGACTCAGTCGTTCACTAAAGTCCTCAAACGAATTACAAGAATAAACCTCAAATATACATCACATGGTCCACAAATATACATCCAAGTCTCCAATAATTACATGTCACAATTGCAGCGGAAACAATTCCCAATTATACATAAAATGATTACAAATCCAAATTGTACAACATAAAGGCCATCCATTCACGTGAATAAGCACAACAAGTCCTGCCTTCGCCTTGAGCCCTGTGGAGGGGAATAAAATATTTTTGGGGTGAGCTAGAAGCTCAGCGAGTAACCAGCAAAATCATTAAGCAACTATATTTCACAATGTTGCATTTCGATGATTTCGATGATGTCATGATTCAGAGATCAAATGTCCGTTTAGTGCTCTCGTGAGCCGGTGAAATCATAGCACTTGAACACCCAACGCTCAAATATTTCATTTAACATTAACTCACGAACTCACGAAAGTGGGAGCAACATCGGTGCTCCAGATAACCATGAACATGAACCATAAACAAGGTGGAGACGTTGGTGTCCAGCACAAGACTTTCCCAGAACTCATTGAAGCCAAATCATGTCATGAATTCACATGCAAGCACGCATGATATGCAATCGAATAATTAATGCAAGAAACATTTCACAAGTACTTTGGAAATAGTTTAGGGTCACTCACCTCCACGGCTCAGAAATCATCCAGCATATAACATTGCCTTGCTCAAATCCAAGTCTTAGATCACAAACTCAAATGCAAACAAATCCCTTCAAAGTTCGGACAGCACTTCCCCTGAATTTCTTTACTTTTCCAGCCATCAAGGCTTCATTATTTCCTCAGCCAGTCCCAAAGGTACACACACAACAACAAGTTCATCTAATAGTCATTCAGCAAGTTCCAAGAAGTACAAAGACAAGTCAAGCTAGGGAAAAGTCCGGAAATGAAAGTTAAGCTCAAAACCAGAAAAACAGTTTTGACGTCCTTTTGCGGTAATGGCACCAAAGGTACTACGAGTATCGGATGGAGGTCCAAGACCCACCGTTTCGAAGCTAAGAACCAGGGCTACAACAATGTAGAAGGTCACTCAGTCCAAATCCTAGCACAACTAGGTCAAATATGCAAAATACCAAACCAGAACCGTAATTGCAGGTTCCCAAATCACATAATGCTGTAATGCGTCTAACTCAGTCTATACAGGTCCAAATGCATTGATTCCAAAGGCATACGGTAGCTAAGACATCAAGCTACATTTCATAAGAAGACACCAACATCCAAATCCAAAGCAATTCCAGTCAAAACAGACGATTACAAGCGCAGTTCGCACATTCTGATCACCCAGAACAGCAACAGTAAAAACGACATATCTCACTCTACACTACTCCAAATGACCTGAAATTTTACAGGCACCTCAAACACATCAATACCTACAACTTTCATGTTTTGAGCTAAGGCCAATTTGGCCTCTATCTATGACCTAAAATTTCGGACAGAATGTATCTTCAAGAACCCTAATTTTCCAGAATTTCTTCCAAACCCAAAATTGGTTGCTATTATCACCAATTCACACCCACATGAGTCATTTCCACTCATTAACAGCCATCATAGATGACCACAACATCTCATTCATATTAAACCAGAAAATTCCTCATAAATATAAAAACTTCACCAAATCACTTCAAATCAAGAATTAATTCACATAATCCATCACTTTAGCTACTACTAAGCATCACTTAAGCATCATCAGGTGTAGTAGGATGTTCAACCATCACTTACCTAGGAAACAAGAGAAGAGGAGTTATAGACCACCTTAGCTCTTCCAAAAACTTCACCAAACTCACCACTAACACAAAAAGGCAAGATTGTATGGAGTAAAAACTAATTTATGTGATTGATTTTGGAAGATTAAGCTAGTTGGAAGCTTGAAATGTTGAAGAAACTTTCTTCCTTCTTGAGCTAAGAGGGCCGGCCATCCAAGGGTAAGAAATGGTGAATTTTTAGTGATTTTTGAAGATATTTAACTCAAATGGGTCAAAAGTCAAAAAAAAGTGAATAGTAACTCTTAAGCTATTTCCAATACAATGGTGACACTTGTCACCTTTAGGTTTAAAACTTATCTTTTTGTCTCTCCAAGACAAATATCTTAACACCTTGTAAAATAATATCACTTAATACAAAATTCCAACAAGTTGTCAAAAATATAATGCATTTACCGCACTTGCGGGTCCCACGTCCAAAATACGCTTTTAATTTCTCAAAAACTAACCGATACTAGAAAAATCATTTTAAACTATTTTTGCTCATAAACTTTATCTGGGGAATTTTTCTAATCAAGAAAATGTAGAAAAGGCGGACGATTAAATAAAATAAACGCTAGAAAATTAGAAAATTTTCGGGTTCTCACACTTATACTTTTCGGGGCGTCACAATCTCCCCTCCTTAAAAGAATGTCGTCCTCGACATTCCCTCTTGTACCAATCAAGTCGAGACATCCCGCAAAAATCTCTCAAGAGTCAAATCAAACCCACAGTCCGGCATCCTAAACTTCAAGCCTAGGATACACTCAGAGATCTGAAACCTAAGCTCTGATACCAACTGTGACAGCCCCACCTCCCCCTAAGGCGAACCAGAGGGTTCGGCGGGCCGCCTGCCCAGCTCTCGCCGGGACTCAGTCGTTCACTAAAGTCCTCAAACGAATTACAAGAATAAACCTCAAATATACATCACATGGTCCACAAATATACATCCAAGTCTCCAATAATTACATGTCACAATTGCAGCGGAAACAATTCCCAATTATACATAAAATGATTACAAATCCAAATTGTACAACATAAAGGCCATCCATTCACGTGAATAAGCACAACAAGTCCTGCCTTCGCCTTGAGCCCTGTGGAGGGGAATAAAATATTTTTGGGGTGAGCTAGAAGCTCAGCGAGTAACCAGCAAAATCATTAAGCAACTATATTTCACAATGTTGCATTTCGATGATTTCGATGATGTCATGATTCAGAGATCAAATGTCCGTTTAGTGCTCTCGTGAGCCGGTGAAATCATAGCACTTGAACACCCAACGCTCAAATATTTCATTTAACATTAACTCACGAACTCACGAAAGTGGGAGCAACATCGGTGCTCCAGATAACCATGAACATGAACCATAAACAAGGTGGAGACGTTGGTGTCCAGCACAAGACTTTCCCAGAACTCATTGAAGCCAAATCATGTCATGAATTCACATGCAAGCACGCATGATATGCAATCGAATAATTAATGCAAGAAACATTTCACAAGTACTTTGGAAATAGTTTAGGGTCACTCACCTCCACGGCTCAGAAATCATCCAGCATATAACATTGCCTTGCTCAAATCCAAGTCTTAGATCACAAACTCAAATGCAAACAAATCCCTTCAAAGTTCGGACAGCACTTCCCCTGAATTTCTTTACTTTTCCAGCCATCAAGGCTTCATTATTTCCTCAGCCAGTCCCAAAGGTACACACACAACAACAAGTTCATCTAATAGTCATTCAGCAAGTTCCAAGAAGTACAAAGACAAGTCAAGCTAGGGAAAAGTCCGGAAATGAAAGTTAAGCTCAAAACCAGAAAAACAGTTTTGACGTCCTTTTGCGGTAATGGCACCAAAGGTACTACGAGTATCGGATGGAGGTCCAAGACCCACCGTTTCGAAGCTAAGAACCAGGGCTACAACAATGTAGAAGGTCACTCAGTCCAAATCCTAGCACAACTAGGTCAAATATGCAAAATACCAAACCAGAACCGTAATTGCAGGTTCCCAAATCACATAATTCTGTAATGCGTCTAACTCAGTCTATACAGGTCCAAATGCATTGATTCCAAAGGCATACGGTAGCTAAGACATCAAGCTACATTTCATAAGAAGACACCAACATCCAAATCCAAAGCAATTCCAGTCAAAACAGACGATTACAAGCGCAGTTCGCACATTCTGATCACCCAGAACAGCAACAGTAAAAACGACATATCTCACTCTACACTACTCCAAATGACCTGAAATTTTACAGGCACCTCAAACACATCAATACCTACAACTTTCATGTTTTGAGCTAAGGCCAATTTGGCCTCTATCTATGACCTAAAATTTCGGACAGAATGTATCTTCAAGAACCCTAATTTTCCAGAATTTCTTCCAAACCCAAAATTGGTTGCTATTATCACCAATTCACACCCACATGAGTCATTTCCACTCATTAACAGCCATCATAGATGACCACAACATCTCATTCATATTAAACCAGAAAATTCCTCATAAATATAAAAACTTCACCAAATCACTTCAAATCAAGAATTAATTCACATAATCCATCACTTTAGCTACTACTAAGCATCACTTAAGCATCATCAGGTGTAGTAGGATGTTCAACCATCACTTACCTAGGAAACAAGAGAAGAGGAGTTATAGACCACCTTAGCTCTTCCAAAAACTTCACCAAACTCACCACTAACACCAAAAGGCAAGATTGTATGGAGTAAAAACTAATTTATGTGATTGATTTTGGAAGATTAAGCTAGTTGGAAGCTTGAAATGTTGAAGAAACTTTCTTCCTTCTTGAGCTAAGAGGGCCGGCCATCCAAGGGTAAGAAATGGTGAATTTTTAGTGATTTTTGAAGATATTTAACTCAAATGGGTCAAAAGTCAAAAAAAAGTGAATAGTAACTCTTAAGCTATTTCCAATACAATGGTGACACTTGTCACCTTTAGGTTTAAAACTTATCTTTTTGTCTCTCCAAGACAAATATCTTAACACCTTGTAAAATAATATCACTTAATACAAAATTCCAACAAGTTGTCAAAAATATAATGCATTTACCGCACTTGCGGGTCCCACGTCCAAAATACGCTTTTAATTTCTCAAAAACTAACCGATACTAGAAAAATCATTTTAAACTATTTTTGCTCATAAACTTTATCTGGGGAATTTTTCTAATCAAGAAAATGTAGAAAAGGCGGACGATTAAATAAAATAAACGCTAGAAAATTAGAAAATTTTCGGGTTCTCACACTTATACTTTTCGGGGCGTCACAATCTCCCCTCCTTAAAAGAATGTCGTCCTCGACATTCCCTCTTGTACCAATCAAGTCGAGACATCCCGCAAAAATCTCTCAAGAGTCAAATCAAACCCACAGTCCGGCATCCTAAACTTCAAGCCTAGGATACACTCAGAGATCTGAAACCTAAGCTCTGATACCAACTGTGACAGCCCCACCTCCCCCTAAGGCGAACCAGAGGGTTCGGCGGGCCGCCTGCCCAGCTCTCGTCGGGACTCAGTCGTTCACTAAAGTCCTCAAACGAATTACAAGAATAAACCTCAAATATACATCACATGGTCCACAAATATACATCCAAGTCTCCAATAATTACATGTCACAATTGCAGCGGAAACAATTCCCAATTATACATAAAATGATTACAAATCCAAATTGTACAACATAAAGGCCATCCATTCACGTGAATAAGCACAACAAGTCCTGCCTTCGCCTTGAGCCCTGTGGAGGGGAATAAAATATTTTTGGGGTGAGCTAGAAGCTCAGCGAGTAACCAGCAAAATCATTAAGCAACTATATTTCACAATGTTGCATTTCGATGATTTCGATGATGTCATGATTCAGAGATCAAATGTCCGTTTAGTGCTCTCGTGAGCCGGTGAAATCATAGCACTTGAACACCCAACGCTCAAATATTTCATTTAACATTAACTCACGAACTCACGAAAGTGGGAGCAACATCGGTGCTCCAGATAACCATGAACATGAACCATAAACAAGGTGGAGACGTTGGTGTCCAGCACAAGACTTTCCCAGAACTCATTGAAGCCAAATCATGTCATGAATTCACATGCAAGCACGCATGATATGCAATCGAATAATTAATGCAAGAAACATTTCACAAGTACTTTGGAAATAGTTTAGGGTCACTCACCTCCACGGCTCAGAAATCATCCAGCATATAACATTGCCTTGCTCAAATCCAAGTCTTAGATCACAAACTCAA
Organism: Coffea arabica; assembly: GCF_036785885.1. Lineage (NCBI taxonomy): Eukaryota > Viridiplantae > Streptophyta > Magnoliopsida > Gentianales > Rubiaceae > Coffea > Coffea arabica. The sequence goes on along the minus strand of NC_092318.1, from coordinate 15,043,958 downwards.
ATGCAAACAAATCCCTTCAAAGTTCGGACAGCACTTCCCCTGAATTTCTTTACTTTTCCAGCCATCAAGGCTTCATTATTTCCTCAGCCAGTCCCAAAGGTACACACACAACAACAAGTTCATCTAATAGTCATTCAGCAAGTTCCAAGAAGTACAAAGACAAGTCAAGCTAGGGAAAAGTCCGGAAATGAAAGTTAAGCTCAAAACCAGAAAAACAGTTTTGACGTCCTTTTGCGGTAATGGCACCAAAGGTACTACGAGTATCGGATGGAGGTCCAAGACCCACCGTTTCGAAGCTAAGAACCAGGGCTACAACAATGTAGAAGGTCACTCAGTCCAAATCCTAGCACAACTAGGTCAAATATGCAAAATACCAAACCAGAACCGTAATTGCAGGTTCCCAAATCACATAATTCTGTAATGCGTCTAACTCAGTCTATACAGGTCCAAATGCATTGATTCCAAAGGCATACGGTAGCTAAGACATCAAGCTACATTTCATAAGAAGACACCAACATCCAAATCCAAAGCAATTCCAGTCAAAACAGACGATTACAAGCGCAGTTCGCACATTCTGATCACCCAGAACAGCAACAGTAAAAACGACATATCTCACTCTACACTACTCCAAATAACCTGAAATTTTACAGGCACCTCAAACACATCAATACCTACAACTTTCATGTTTTGAGCTAAGGCCAATTTGGCCTCTATCTATGACCTAAAATTTCGGACAGAATGTATCTTCAAGAACCCTAATTTTCCAGAATTTCTTCCAAACCCAAAATTGGTTGCTATTATCACCAATTCACACCCACATGAGTCATTTCCACTCATTAACAGCCATCATAGATGACCACAACATCTCATTCATATTAAACCAGAAAATTCCTCATAAATATAAAAACTTCACCAAATCACTTCAAATCAAGAATTAATTCACATAATCCATCACTTTAGCTACTACTAAGCATCACTTAAGCATCATCAGGTGTAGTAGGATGTTCAACCATCACTTACCTAGGAAACAAGAGAAGAGGAGTTATAGACCACCTTAGCTCTTCCAAAAACTTCACCAAACTCACCACTAACACAAAAAGGCAAGATTGTATGGAGTAAAAACTAATTTATGTGATTGATTTTGGAAGATTAAGCTAGTTGGAAGCTTGAAATGTTGAAGAAACTTTCTTCCTTCTTGAGCTAAGAGGGCCGGCCATCCAAGGGTAAGAAATGGTGAATTTTTAGTGATTTTTGAAGATATTTAACTCAAATGGGTCAAAAGTCAAAAAAAAGTGAATAGTAACTCTTAAGCTATTTCCAATACAATGGTGACACTTGTCACCTTTAGGTTTAAAACTTATCTTTTTGTCTCTCCAAGACAAATATCTTAACACCTTGTAAAATAATATCACTTAATACAAAATTCCAACAAGTTGTCAAAAATATAATGCATTTACCGCACTTGCGGGTCCCACGTCCAAAATACGCTTTTAATTTCTCAAAAACTAACCGATACTACAAAAATCATTTTAAACTATTTTTGCTCATAAACTTTATCTGTGGAATTTTTCTAATCAAGAAAACGTAGAAAAGGCGGACGATTAAATAAAATAAACGCTAGAAAATTAGAAAATTTTCGGGTTCTCACACTTATACGTTTCGGGGCGTCACAATCTCCCCTCCTTAAAAGAATGTCGTCCTCGACATTCCGTCTTGTACCAATCAAGTCGAGACATCCCGCAAAAATCTCTCAAGAGTCAAATCAAACCCACAGTCCGGCATCCTAAACTTCAAGCCTAGGATACACTCAGAGATCTGAAGCCTAATCTCTGATACCAACTGTGACAGCCCCACCTCCCCATAAGGCGAACCAGAGGGTTCGGCGGGCCGCCTGCCCAGCTCTCGCCGGGACTCAGTCGTTCACTAAAGTCCTCAAACGAATTACAAGAATAAACCTCAAATATACATCACATGGTCCACAAATATACATCCAAGTCTCCAATAATTACATGTCACAATTGCAGCGGAAACAATTCCCAATTATACATAAAATGATTACAAATCCAAATTGTACAACATAAAGGCCATCCATTCACGTGAATAAGCACAACAAGTCCTGCCTTCGCCTTGAGCCCTGTGGAGGGGAATAAAATATTTTTGGGGTGAGCTAGAAGCTCAGCGAGTAACCAGCAAAATCATTAAGCAACTATATTTCACAATGTTGCATTTCGATGATTTCGATGATGTCATGATTCAGAGATCAAATGTCCGTTTAGTGCTCTCGTGAGCCGGTGAAATCATAGCACTTGAACACCCAACGCTCAAATATTTCATTTAACATTAACTCACGAACTCACGAAAGTGGGAGCAACATCGGTGCTCCAGATAACCATGAACATGAACCATAAACAAGGTGGAGACGTTGGTGTCCAGCACAAGACTTTCCCAGAACTCATTGAAGCCAAATCATGTCATGAATTCACATGCAAGCACGCATGATATGCAATCGAATAATTAATGCAAGAAACATTTCACAAGTACTTTGGAAATAGTTTAGGGTCACTCACCTCCACGGCTCAGAAATCATCCAGCATATAACATTGCCTTGCTCAAATCCAAGTCTTAGATCACAAACTCAAATGCAAACAAATCCCTTCAAAGTTCGGACAGCACTTCCCCTGAATTTCTTTACTTTTCCAGCCATCAAGGCTTCATTATTTCCTCAGCCAGTCCCAAAGGTACACACACAACAACAAGTTCATCTAATAGTCATTCAGCAAGTTCCAAGAAGTACAAAGACAAGTCAAGCTAGGGAAAAGTCCGGAAATGAAAGTTAAGCTCAAAACCAGAAAAACAGTTTTGACGTCCTTTTGCGGTAGTGGCACCAAAGGTACTACGAGTATCGGATGGAGGTCTAAGACCCCCGTTTCGAAGCTAAGAACCAGGGCTACAACAATGTAGAAGGTCACTCAGTCCAAATCCTAGCACAACTAGGTCAAATATGCAAAATACCAAACCAGAACCGTAATTGCAGGTTCCCAAATCACATAATGCTGTAATGCGTCTAACTCAGTCTATACAGGTCCAAATGCATTGATTCCAAAGGCATACGGTAGCTAAGACATCAAGCTACATTTCATAAGAAGACACCAACATCCAAATCCAAAGCAATTCCAGTCAAAACAGACGATTACAAGCGCAGTTCGCACATTTTGATCACCCAGAACAGCAACAGTAAAAACGACATATCTCACTCTACACTACTCCAAATGACCTGAAATTTTACAGGCTCCTCAAACACATCAATACCTACAACTTTCATGTTTTGAGCTAAGGCCAATTTGGCCTCTATCTATGACCTAAAATTTCGGACAGAATGTATCTTCAAGAACCCTAATTTTCCAGAATTTCTTCCAAACCCAAAATTGGTTGCTATTATCACCAATTCACACCCACATGAGTCATTTCCACTCATTAACAGCCATCATAGATGACCACAACATCTCATTCATATTAAACCAGAAAATTCCTCATAAATATAAAAACTTCACCAAATCACTTCAAATCAAGAATTAATTCACATAATCCATCACTTTAGCTACTACTAAGCATCACTTAAGCATCATCAGGTGTAGTAGGATGTTCAACCATCACTTACCTAGGAAACAAGAGAAGAGGAGTTATAGACCACCTTAGCTCTTCCAAAAACTTCACCAAACTCACCACTAACACCAAAAGGCAAGATTGTATGGAGTAAAAACTAATTTATGTGATTGATTTTGGAAGATTAAGCTAGTTGGAAGCTTGAAATGTTGAAGAAACTTTCTTCCTTCTTGAGCTAAGAGGGCCGGCCATCCAAGGGTAAGAAATGGTGAATTTTTAGTGATTTTTGAAGATATTTAACTCAAATGGGTCAAAAGTCAAAAAAAAGTGAATAGTAACTCTTAAGCTATTTCCAATACAATGGTGACACTTGTCACCTTTAGGTTTAAAACTTATCTTTTTGTCTCTCCAAGACAAATATCTTAACACCTTGTAAAATAATATCACTTAATACAAAATTCCAACAAGTTGTCAAAAATATAATGCATTTACCGCACTTGCGGGTCCCACGTCCAAAATACGCTTTTAATTTCTCAAAAACTAACCGATACTAGAAAAATCATTTTAAACTATTTTTGCTCATAAACTTTATCTGGGGAATTTTTCTAATCAAGAAAATGTAGAAAAGGCGGACGATTAAATAAAATAAACGCTAGAAAATTAGAAAATTTTCGGGTTCTCACACTTATACTTTTCGGGGCGTCACAATCTCCCCTCCTTAAAAGAATGTCGTCCTCGACATTCCCTCTTGTACCAATCAAGTCGAGACATCCCGCAAAAATCTCTCAAGAGTCAAATCAAACCCACAGTCCGGCATCCTAAACTTCAAGCCTAGGATACACTCAGAGATCTGAAGCCTAAGCTCTGATACCAACTGTGACAGCCCCACCTCCCCCTAAGGCGAACCAGAGGGTTCGGCGGGCCGCCTGCCCAGCTCTCGCCGGGACTCAGTCGTTCACTAAAGTCCTCAAACGAATTACAAGAATAAACCTCAAATATACATCACATGGTCCACAAATATACATCCAAGTCTCCAATAATTACATGTCACAATTGCAGCGGAAACAATTCCCAATTATACATAAAATGATTACAAATCCAAATTGTACAACATAAAGGCCATCCATTCACGTGAATAAGCACAACAAGTCCTGCCTTCGCCTTGAGCCCTGTGGAGGGGAATAAAATATTTTTGGGGTGAGCTAGAAGCTCAGCGAGTAACCAGCAAAATCATTAAGCAACTATATTTCACAATGTTGCATTTCGATGATTTCGATGATGTCATGATTCAGAGATCAAATGTCCGTTTAGTGCTCTCGTGAGCCGGTGAAATCATAGCACTTGAACACCCAACGCTCAAATATTTCATTTAACATTAACTCACGAACTCACGAAAGTGGGAGCAACATCGGTGCTCCAGATAACCATGAACATGAACCATAAACAAGGTGGAGACGTTGGTGTCCAGCACAAGACTTTCCCAGAACTCATTGAAGCCAAATCATGTCATGAATTCACATGCAAGCACGCATGATATGCAATCGAATAATTAATGCAAGAAACATTTCACAAGTACTTTGGAAATAGTTTAGGGTCACTCACCTCCACGGCTCAGAAATCATCCAGCATATAACATTGCCTTGCTCAAATCCAAGTCTTAGATCACAAACTCAAATGCAAACAAATCCCTTCAAAGTTCGGACAGCACTTCCCCTGAATTTCTTTACTTTTCCAGCCATCAAGGCTTCATTATTTCCTCAGCCAGTCCCAAAGGTACACACACAACAACAAGTTCATCTAATAGTCATTCAGCAAGTTCCAAGAAGTACAAAGACAAGTCAAGCTAGGGAAAAGTCCGGAAATGAAAGTTAAGCTCAAAACCAGAAAAACAGTTTTGACGTCCTTTTGCGGTAATGGCACCAAAGGTACTACGAGTATCGGATGGAGGTCCAAGACCCACCGTTTCGAAGCTAAGAACCAGGGCTACAACAATGTAGAAGGTCACTCAGTCCAAATCCTAGCACAACTAGGTCAAATATGCAAAATACCAAACCAGAACCGTAATTGCAGGTTCCCAAATCACATAATGCTGTAATGCGTCTAACTCAGTCTATACAGGTCCAAATGCATTGATTCCAAAGGCATACGGTAGCTAAGACATCAAGCTACATTTCATAAGAAGACACCAACATCCAAATCCAAAGCAATTCCAGTCAAAACAGACGATTACAAGCGCAGTTCGCACATTCTGATCACCCAGAACAGCAACAGTAAAAACGACATATCTCACTCTACACTACTCCAAATGACCTGAAATTTTACAGGCTCCTCAAACACATCAATACCTACAACTTTCATGTTTTGAGCTAAGGCCAATTTGGCCTCTATCTATGACCTAAAATTTCGGACAGAATGTATCTTCAAGAACCCTAATTTTCCAGAATTTCTTCCAAACCCAAAATTGGTTGCTATTATCACCAATTCACACCCACATGAGTCATTTCCACTCATTAACAGCCATCATAGATGACCACAACATCTCATTCATATTAAACCAGAAAATTCCTCATAAATATAAAAACTTCACCAAATCACTTCAAATCAAGAATTAATTCACATAATCCATCACTTTAGCTACTACTAAGCATCACTTAAGCATCATCAGGTGTAGTAGGATGTTCAACCATCACTTACCTAGGAAACAAGAGAAGAGGAGTTATAGACCACCTTAGCTCTTCCAAAAACTTCACCAAACTCACCACTAACACAAAAAGGCAAGATTGTATGGAGTAAAAACTAATTTATGTGATTGATTTTGGAAGATTAAGCTAGTTGGAAGCTTGAAATGTTGAAGAAACTTTCTTCCTTCTTGAGCTAAGAGGGCCGGCCATCCAAGGGTAAGAAATGGTGAATTTTTAGTGATTTTTGAAGATATTTAACTCAAATGGGTCAAAAGTCAAAAAAAAGTGAATAGTAACTCTTAAGCTATTTCCAATACAATGGTGACACTTGTCACCTTTAGGTTTAAAACTTATCTTTTTGTCTCTCCAAGACAAATATCTTAACACCTTGTAAAATAATATCACTTAATACAAAATTCCAACAAGTTGTCAAAAATATAATGCATTTACCGCACTTGCGGGTCCCACGTCCAAAATACGCTTTTAATTTCTCAAAAACTAACCGATACTACAAAAATCATTTTAAACTATTTTTGCTCATAAACTTTATCTGTGGAATTTTTCTAATCAAGAAAACGTAGAAAAGGCGGACGATTAAATAAAATAAACGCTAGAAAATTAGAAAATTTTCGGGTTCTCACACTTATACGTTTCGGGGCGTCACAATCTCCCCTCCTTAAAAGAATGTCGTCCTCGACATTCCCTCTTGTACCAATCAAGTCGAGACATCCCGCAAAAATCTCTCAAGAGTCAAATCAAACCCACAGTCCGGCATCCTAAACTTCAAGCCTAGGATACACTCAGAGATCTGAAGCCTAATCTCTGATACCAACTGTGACAGCCCCACCTCCCCATAAGGCGAACCAGAGGGTTCGGCGGGCCGCCTGCCCAGCTCTCGCCGGGACTCAGTCGTTCACTAAAGTCCTCAAACGAATTACAAGAATAAACCTCAAATATACATCACATGGTCCACAAATATACATCCAAGTCTCCAATAATTACATGTCACAATTGCAGCGGAAACAATTCCCAATTATACATAAAATGATTACAAATCCAAATTGTACAACATAAAGGCCATCCATTCACGTGAATAAGCACAACAAGTCCTGCCTTCGCCTTGAGCCCTGTGGAGGGGAATAAAATATTTTTGGGGTGAGCTAGAAGCTCAGCGAGTAACCAGCAAAATCATTAAGCAACTATATTTCACAATGTTGCATTTCGATGATTTCGATGATGTCATGATTCAGAGATCAAATGTCCGTTTAGTGCTCTCGTGAGCCGGTGAAATCATAGCACTTGAACACCCAACGCTCAAATATTTCATTTAACATTAACTCACGAACTCACGAAAGTGGGAGCAACATCGGTGCTCCAGATAACCATGAACATGAACCATAAACAAGGTGGAGACGTTGGTGTCCAGCACAAGACTTTCCCAGAACTCATTGAAGCCAAATCATGTCATGAATTCACATGCAAGCACGCATGATATGCAATCGAATAATTAATGCAAGAAACATTTCACAAGTACTTTGGAAATAGTTTAGGGTCACTCACCTCCACGGCTCAGAAATCATCCAGCATATAACATTGCCTTGCTCAAATCCAAGTCTTAGATCACAAACTCAAATGCAAACAAATCCCTTCAAAGTTCGGACAGCACTTCCCCTGAATTTCTTTACTTTTCCAGCCATCAAGGCTTCATTATTTCCTCAGCCAGTCCCAAAGGTACACACACAACAACAAGTTCATCTAATAGTCATTCAGCAAGTTCCAAGAAGTACAAAGACAAGTCAAGCTAGGGAAAAGTCCGGAAATGAAAGTTAAGCTCAAAACCAGAAAAACAGTTTTGACGTCCTTTTGCGGTAGTGGCACCAAAGGTACTACGAGTATCGGATGGAGGTCTAAGACCCACCGTTTCGAAGCTAAGAACCAGGGCTACAACAATGTAGAAGGTCACTCAGTCCAAATCCTAGCACAACTAGGTCAAATATGCAAAATACCAAACCAGAACCGTAATTGCAGGTTCCCAAATCACATAATGCTGTAATGCGTCTAACTCAGTCTATACAGGTCCAAATGCATTGATTCCAAAGGCATACGGTAGCTAAGACATCAAGCTACATTTCATAAGAAGACACCAACATCCAAATCCAAAGCAATTCCAGTCAAAACAGACGATTACAAGCGCAGTTCGCACATTCTGATCACCCAGAACAGCAACAGTAAAAACGACATATCTCACTCTACACTACTCCAAATGACCTGAAATTTTACAGGCTCCTCAAACACATCAATACCTACAACTTTCATGTTTTGAGCTAAGGCCAATTTGGCCTCTATCTATGACCTAAAATTTCGGACAGAATGTATCTTCAAGAACCCTAATTTTCCAGAATTTCTTCCAAACCCAAAATTGGTTGCTATTATCACCAATTCACACCCACATGAGTCATTTCCACTCATTAACAGCCATCATAGATGACCACAACATCTCATTCATATTAAACCAGAAAATTCCTCATAAATATAAAAACTTCACCAAATCACTTCAAATCAAGAATTAATTCACATAATCCATCACTTTAGCTACTACTAAGCATCACTTAAGCATCATCAGGTGTAGTAGGATGTTCAACCATCACTTACCTAGGAAACAAGAGAAGAGGAGTTATAGACCACCTTAGCTCTTCCAAAAACTTCACCAAACTCACCACTAACACAAAAAGGCAAGATTGTATGGAGTAAAAACTAATTTATGTGATTGATTTTGGAAGATTAAGCTAGTTGGAAGCTTGAAATGTTGAAGAAACTTTCTTCCTTCTTGAGCTAAGAGGGCCGGCCATCCAAGGGTAAGAAATGGTGAATTTTTAGTGATTTTTGAAGATATTTAACTCAAATGGGTCAAAAGTCAAAAAAAAGTGAATAGTAACTCTTAAGCTATTTCCAATACAATGGTGACACTTGTCACCTTTAGGTTTAAAACTTATCTTTTTGTCTCTCCAAGACAAATATCTTAACACCTTGTAAAATAATATCACTTAATACAAAATTCCAACAAGTTGTCAAAAATATAATGCATTTACCGCACTTGCGGGTCCCACGTCCAAAATACGCTTTTAATTTCTCAAAAACTAACCGATACTACAAAAATCATTTTAAACTATTTTTGCTCATAAACTTTATCTGTGGAATTTTTCTAATCAAGAAAACGTAGAAAAGGCGGACGATTAAATAAAATAAACGCTAGAAAATTAGAAAATTTTCGGGTTCTCACACTTATACGTTTCGGGGCGTCACAATCTCCCCTCCTTAAAAGAATGTCGTCCTCGACATTCCCTCTTGTACCAATCAAGTCGAGACATCCCGCAAAAATCTCTCAAGAGTCAAATCAAACCCACAGTCCGGCATCCTAAACTTCAAGCCTAGGATACACTCAGAGATCTGAAGCCTAATCTCTGATACCAACTGTGACAGCCCCACCTCCCCATAAGGCGAACCAGAGGGTTCGGCGGGCCGCCTGCCCAGCTCTCGCCGGGACTCAGTCGTTCACTAAAGTCCTCAAACGAATTACAAGAATAAACCTCAAATATACATCACATGGTCCACAAATATACATCCAAGTCTCCAATAATTACATGTCACAATTGCAGCGGAAACAATTCCCAATTATACATAAAATGATTACAAATCCAAATTGTACAACATAAAGGCCATCCATTCACGTGAATAAGCACAACAAGTCCTGCCTTCGCCTTGAGCCCTGTGGAGGGGAATAAAATATTTTTGGGGTGAGCTAGAAGCTCAGCGAGTAACCAGCAAAATCATTAAGCAACTATATTTCACAATGTTGCATTTCGATGATTTCGATGATGTCATGATTCAGAGATCAAATGTCCGTTTAGTGCTCTCGTGAGCCGGTGAAATCATAGCACTTGAACACCCAACGCTCAAATATTTCATTTAACATTAACTCACGAACTCACGAAAGTGGGAGCAACATCGGTGCTCCAGATAACCATGAACATGAACCATAAACAAGGTGGAGACGTTGGTGTCCAGCACAAGACTTTCCCAGAACTCATTGAAGCCAAATCATGTCATGAATTCACATGCAAGCACGCATGATATGCAATCGAATAATTAATGCAAGAAACATTTCACAAGTACTTTGGAAATAGTTTAGGGTCACTCACCTCCACGGCTCAGAAATCATCCAGCATATAACATTGCCTTGCTCAAATCCAAGTCTTAGATCACAAACTCAAATGCAAACAAATCCCTTCAAAGTTCGGACAGCACTTCCCCTGAATTTCTTTACTTTTCCAGCCATCAAGGCTTCATTATTTCCTCAGCCAGTCCCAAAGGTACACACACAACAACAAGTTCATCTAATAGTCATTCAGCAAGTTCCAAGAAGTACAAAGACAAGTCAAGCTAGGGAAAAGTCCGGAAATGAAAGTTAAGCTCAAAACCAGAAAAACAGTTTTGACGTCCTTTTGCGGTAGTGGCACCAAAGGTACTACGAGTATCGGATGGAGGTCTAAGACCCACCGTTTCGAAGCTAAGAACCAGGGCTACAACAATGTAGAAGGTCACTCAGTCCAAATCCTAGCACAACTAGGTCAAATATGCAAAATACCAAACCAGAACCGTAATTGCAGGTTCCCAAATCACATAATGCTGTAATGCGTCTAACTCAGTCTATACAGGTCCAAATGCATTGATTCCAAAGGCATACGGTAGCTAAGACATCAAGCTACATTTCATAAGAAGACACCAACATCCAAATCCAAAGCAATTCCAGTCAAAACAGACGATTACAAGCGCAGTTCGCACATTCTGATCACCCAGAACAGCAACAGTAAAAACGACATATCTCACTCTACACTACTCCAAATGACCTGAAATTTTACAGGCTCCTCAAACACATCAATACCTACAACTTTCATGTTTTGAGCTAAGGCCAATTTGGCCTCTATCTATGACCTAAAATTTCGGACAGAATGTATCTTCAAGAACCCTAATTTTCCAGAATTTCTTCCAAACCCAAAATTGGTTGCTATTATCACCAATTCACACCCACATGAGTCATTTCCACTCATTAACAGCCATCATAGATGACCACAACATCTCATTCATATTAAACCAGAAAATTCCTCATAAATATAAAAACTTCACCAAATCACTTCAAATCAAGAATTAATTCACATAATCCATCACTTTAGCTACTACTAAGCATCACTTAAGCATCATCAGGTGTAGTAGGATGTTCAACCATCACTTACCTAGGAAACAAGAGAAGAGGAGTTATAGACCACCTTAGCTCTTCCAAAAACTTCACCAAACTCACCACTAACACCAAAAGGCAAGATTGTATGGAGTAAAAACTAATTTATGTGATTGATTTTGGAAGATTAAGCTAGTTGGAAGCTTGAAATGTTGAAGAAACTTTCTTCCTTCTTGAGCTAAGAGGGCCGGCCATCCAAGGGTAAGAAATGGTGAATTTTTAGTGATTTTTGAAGATATTTAACTCAAATGGGTCAAAAGTCAAAAAAAAGTGAATAGTAACTCTTAAGCTATTTCCAATACAATGGTGACACTTGTCACCTTTAGGTTTAAAACTTATCTTTTTGTCTCTCCAAGACAAATATCTTAACACCTTGTAAAATAATATCACTTAATACAAAATTCCAACAAGTTGTCAAAAATATAATGCATTTACCGCACTTGCGGGTCCCACGTCCAAAATCCGCTTTTAATTTCTCAAAAACTAACCGATACAAGAAAAATCATTTTAAACTATTTTTGCTCATAAACTTTATCTGGGGAATTTTTCTAATCAAGAAAATGTAGAAAAGGCGGACGATTAAATAAAATAAACGCTAGAAAATTAGAAAATTTTCGGGTTCTCACACTTATACTTTTCGGGGCGTCACAATCTCCCCTCCTTAAAAGAATGTCGTCCTCGACATTCCCTCTTGTACCAATCAAGTCGAGACATCCCGCAAAAATCTCTCAAGAGTCAAATCAAACCCACAGTCCGGCATCCTAAACTTCAAGCCTAGGATACACTCAGAGATCTGAAGCCTAAGCTCTGATACCAACTGTGACAGCCCCACCTCCCCCTAAGGCGAACCAGAGGGTTCGGCGGGCCGCCTGCCCAGCTCTCGCCGGGACTCAGTCGTTCACTAAAGTCCTCAAACGAATTACAAGAATAAACCTCAAATATACATCACATGGTCCACAAATATACATCCAAGTCTCCAATAATTACATGTCACAATTGCAGCGGAAACAATTCCCAATTATACATAAAATGATTACAAATCCAAATTGTACAACGTAAAGGCCATCCATTCACGTGAATAAGCACAACAAGTCCTGCCTTCGCCTTGAGCCCTGTGGAGGGGAATAAAATATTTTTGGGGTGAGCTAGAAGCTCAGCGAGTAACCAGCAAAATCATTAAGCAACTATATTTCACAATGTTGCATTTCGATGATTTCGATGATGTCATGATTCAGAGATCAAATGTCCGTTTAGTGCTCTCGTGAGCCGGTGAAATCATAGCACTTGAACACCCAACGCTCAAATATTTCATTTAACATTAACTCACGAACTCACGAAAGTGGGAGCAACATCGGTGCTCCAGATAACCATGAACATGAACCATAAACAAGGTGGAGACGTTGGTGTCCAGCACAAGACTTTCCCAGAACTCATTGAAGCCAAATCATGTCATGAATTCACATGCAAGCACGCATGATATGCAATCGAATAATTAATGCAAGAAACATTTCACAAGTACTTTGGAAATAGTTTAGGGTCACTCACCTCCACGGCTCAGAAATCATCCAGCATATAACATTGCCTTGCTCAAATCCAAGTCTTAGATCACAAACTCAAATGCAAACAAATCCCTTCAAAGTTCGGACAGCACTTCCCCTGAATTTCTTTACTTTTCCAGCCATCAAGGCTTCATTATTTCCTCAGCCAGTCCCAAAGGTACACACACAACAACAAGTTCATCTAATAGTCATTCAGCAAGTTCCAAGAAGTACAAAGACAAGTCAAGCTAGGGAAAAGTCCGGAAATGAAAGTTAAGCTCAAAACCAGAAAAACAGTTTTACGTCCTTTTGCGGTAATGGCACCAAAGGTACTACGAGTATCGGATGGAGGTCCAAGACCCACCGTTTCGAAGCTAAGAACCAGGGCTACAACAATGTAGAAGGTCACTCAGTCCAAATCCTAGCACAACTAGGTCAAATATGCAAAATACCAAACCAGAACCGTAATTGCAGGTTCCCAAATCACATAATGCTGTAATGCGTCTAACTCAGTCTATACAGGTCCAAATGCATTGATTCCAAAGGCATACGGTAGCTAAGACATCAAGCTACATTTCATAAGAAGACACCAACATCCAAATCCAAAGCAATTCCAGTCAAAACAGACGATTACAAGCGCAGTTCGCACATTCTGATCACCCAGAACAGCAACAGTAAAAACGACATATCTCACTCTACACTACTCCAAATGACCTGAAATTTTACAGGCACCTCAAACACATCAATACCTACAACTTTCATGTTTTGAGCTAAGGCCAATTTGGCCTCTATCTATGACCTAAAATTTCGGACAGAATGTATCTTCAAGAACCCTAATTTTCCAGAATTTCTTCCAAACCCAAAATTGGTTGCTATTATCACCAATTCACACCCACATGAGTCATTTCCACTCATTAACAGCCATCATAGATGACCACAACATCTCATTCATATTAAACCAGAAAATTCCTCATAAATATAAAAAGTTCACCAAATCACTTCAAATCAAGATGTAGAAAAGGCGGACGATTAAATAAAATAAACGCTAGAAAATTAGAAAATTTTCGGGTTCTCACACTTATACTTTTCGGGGCGTCACAATCTCCCCTCCTTAAAAGAATGTCGTCCTCGACATTCCCTCTTGTACCAATCAAGTCGAGACATCCCGCAAATATCTCTCAAGAGTCAAATCAAACCCACAGTCCGGCATCCTAAACTTCAAGCCTAGGATACACTCAGAGATCTGAAGCCTAAGCTCTGATACCAACTGTGACAGCCCCACCTCCCCCTATGGCGAACCAGAGGGTTCGGCGGGCCGCCTGCCCAACTCTCGCCGGGACTCAGTCGTTCACTAAAGTCCTCAAACGAATTACAAGAATAAACCTCAAATATACATCACATGGTCCACAAATATACATCCAAGTCTCCAATAATTACATGTCACAATTGCAGCGGAAACAATTCCCAATTATACATAAAATGATTACAAATCCAAATTGTACAACATAAAGGCCATCCATTCACGTGAATAAGCACAACAAGTCCTGCCTTCGCCTTGAGCCCTGTGGAGGGGAATAAAATATTTTTGGGGTGAGATAGAAGCTCAGCGAGTAACCAGCAAAATCATTAAGCAACTATATTTCACAATGTTGCATTTCGATGATTTCGATGATGTCATGATTCAGAGATCAAATGTCCGTTTAGTGCTCTCGTGAGCCGGTGAAATCATAGCACTTGAACACCCAACGCTCAAATATTTCATTTAACATTAACTCACGAACTCACGAAAGTGGGAGCAACATCGGTGCTCCAGATAACCATGAACATGAACCATAAACAAGGTGGAGACGTTGGTGTCCAGCACAAGACTTTCCCAGAACTCATTGAAGCCAAATCATGTCATGAATTCACATGCAAGCACGCATGATATGCAATCGAATAATTAATGCAAGAAACATTTCACAAGTACTTTGGAAATAGTTTAGGGTCACTCACCTCCACGGCTCAGAAATCATCCAGCATATAACATTGCCTTGCTCAAATCCAAGTCTTAGATCACAAACTCAAATGCAAACAAATCCCTTCAAAGTTCGGACAGCACTTCCCCTGAATTTCTTTACTTTTCCAGCCATCAAGGCTTCATTATTTCCTCAGCCAGTCCCAAAGGTACACACACAACAACAAGTTCATCTAATAGTCATTCAGCAAGTTCCAAGAAGTACAAAGACAAGTCAAGCTAGGGAAAAGTCCGGAAATGAAAGTTAAGCTCAAAACCAGAAAAACAGTTTTGACGTCCTTTTGCGGTAATGGCACCAAAGGTACTACGAGTATCGGATGGAGGTCCAAGACCCACCGTTTCGAAGCTAAGAACCAGGGCTACAACAATGTAGAAGGTCACTCAGTCCAAATCCTAGCACAACTAGGTCAAATATGCAAAATACCAAACCAGAACCGTAATTGCAGGTTCCCAAATCACATAATGCTGTAATGCGTCTAACTCAGTCTATACAGGTCCAAATGCATTGATTCCAAAGGCATACGGTAGCTAAGACATCAAGCTACATTTCATAAGAAGACACCAACATCCAAATCCAAAGCAATTCCAGTCAAAACAGACGATTACAAGCGCAGTTCGCACATTCTGATCACCCAGAACAGCAACAGTAAAAACGACATATCTCACTCTACACTACTCCAAATGAACTGAAATTTTACAGGCACCTCAAACACATCAATACCTACAACTTTCATGTTTTGGGCTAAGGCCAATTTGGCCTCTATCTATGACCTAAAATTTCGGACAGAATGTATCTTCAAGAACCCTAATTTTCCAGAATTTCTTCCAAACCCAAAATTGGTTGCTATTATCACCAATTCACACCCACATGAGTCATTTCCACTCATTAACAGCCATCATAGATGACCACAACATCTCATTCATATTAAACCAGTGTAGACACCAAATTTTTGGTGTAATTTCATTTTTTAGTTTTTATTTGTCGTGTTCATTTTTAGTTTTTAGTTTCCAGTTTTATTTTTATTTTTAAGTTTTATCATAGAATTTGTTGAAAAAAGAAAAAAAGAAAAGCATCAAAAGTATGTTGTAGTCATTTTGTTTTTATTCAATGCTTTCTTGAAAAGAAAAATTCAAAAAATAGGTTTTTAGGTTTCTTGGAAAAAACAATGGAAAAGAAAGGAAAAAATTGGCTCACAAAAATATGTTTATTTCTTTACATTCAACCTTTTTGCACCTTAGTTATTTTTATTAAGTTATTTTAAAAAAAGGAAAAAAGGAAAAATGAAGAAAAATTGAAAAATGGACATTTTTGTTGTTTTTATTTATTTAGTTTGTTTTTTTATTTATTTGTTTTCATTCTTATTATTATTACATGGTTTTTGTCATTTTGTTATTATTATTATTAGTATTATTTATATTATGTATTTATTAAGTTTAAAAAAAAAAAAAAAAAAAAAAATGCCGCAGCATGAAAGCTGCGGACTTGCGCAGTTTGCAAAGGGGGATTGGGACGGCTCCTGGGAGTGCAAATATGGAGAAAAGGACTAGAGGTTTTTAGGGTTTGGGGGTCTGATATATAAGGAAAAAAGGGCAAGAGCCGCAAGGGAGAGAGAGGGGGGATAGGATCGGAAAGAAAGAAAACGGAGGAGGAAAAGAAATAGAGGGATCGAGAGCTGAGGGTTTGATCTGAGAGATTGAGGGCAGCAATGGAGAGGGCTTAGGAGTGGACGGCGAAGGTAGAAAGAGACGAGGGAAAAGATATTGACGGGGAGAGCTAAAGAGAAAGCCGAGAGCAAGGAGGAGAGTTAGAAAATTTCTGGGAGAAACGATCATCTTCCCAGGCCGCGGGTTTACATCTTCCTCACGTCTTCATTTTCTTCACGTCAAGATCTTCAAGGTGACTTTTTCTTTCCTCTGGCTCTTTCTTTTTCATGCGTTGCTGATTTAAGTGATGGCTTCATACCCCTCCCCTTGAATATTACATTATTGTGACCATATGAGCTCTTATGTGGTGATGATCCAGTTTTTCTTAGTTAACAACGAACCCACGGAAAGTTCGTGAATGAAACTAGATCTGCAAGTTTTTGTTTTTCCATCCTAACTCAGAGTTTGTCTCCTGTTGTGGGTGCTTAATTTTTTGACGGAGGGGAGAGGGTTTATGAAGGTTAGTTTTTATGGCTATGGTTCGGTGGTTTTAGGAAAAATGCAGTCTTGCCTGCGCTGATTTTTTTGCTTATTTGCAGCAGATGAATGAATAGCCTTTTTCTCTTTCCTTTTTGGTATACTGACGTTCATGGAATCCCCTGAGTTTGCTGTTTGGTTGGCTGCTTGTTTGGTGATAATTATATGCATTTGCTGGCTGCAATTCATAGTAGCAATCTGCAGCACAACAGTCAGGCTGCGACAAGATGTCTGTTTGTCGCAGCACCACTGTCAAGCGCATTGTCTTGATGTATTAAAATCTGGGTTTGCTTGATTTTGGAAGCTTGTTTGCTGGTTTTTGAGTTTGCGTAGCGGGCAAAAAATGAGTGAAAATGTTTCTTTGCAAAAGAAAAGAATGTTTTTTATTCCCTGTTCTTGTTGAGGATTCATCCGAGTTTAGTTCTAATTTGCCCGTGTGTTCTGCTTGTGCGGTTTAGGGTGAAGAAACCTGTGGGGGGGGAAAGCTGTTTCTATTGTTTCATAGGTTTCTTTCTCGGTCGTGCTTGAAATGTATACCACAAAGGTCTGCTGTCCGTTTGTTTCGGCCTACAGCCTAGCCTGTATCTGGTCGATGTTTTGCATTGCAGTCCAGCATGGGTTTGTGTTTTCTGTTATCCCAATCAAATTAGTTTCCAGCTTTTCTAAATGCATGAAACAAAAGTCCATTCACTTCTTGTTTTATGGTCTCCCGACAGCTCCTTGGTTTGATATAGTCATAAGCATCATGTTGTAATTGCTGAAGCACTGGCTACTATGGATTCATTTGCTGCGTTTTACGTTCAGTTTTCTTATTAGAATGTTGAGGAAATAAACTTTAGTCCGAATCTATGTTGTTTAAGCCATGGGTCTGGTTCGGATTGCATTGAAAGTTCATTCAGTGTTGTTTCATGCTAGATGCGCATTTCCTTTCATTTGTCTTCCCTGTCAGGGATTCTTGCACAAGGAAAATCGCAAGTGTTTATCATGATGTTTCTTGCATATGTTTCTTTGATCTTCAATGGCTGAGCATTCGTAGTAAGGTTGAGTCTATCAAGTGTGTTAGAGCTTAAAAGAGTTTTGTTGGCTTAATATGAGGTAGAGTGTTCAAGTTTAGAATTTTGGCGTTAGAAAAATGCAGTGAGTTTCATTTTAGTTAGTTGCAGAAATTTCAGTTTTTTTTTTAACGTATGCATGCATGTTAATTCTGAAAATTGCACTCTTGACCCCCAAGATCCCTTTTGTCTTACTAAGGACCAATTACATTCAAATGCTTGCAATTAGATCCTAGGATAGTTGCAATTGGAACCGTGGCTTGACTTTTTCTTTGCTATTTGACCCTTTAAAGTTCCTTGAATGTTTTGATTGGGCTTGCATGGTTGATTAATTTTCGCAATTGGATCTCTTTTGTGTGATTGTGCCTTGATTTGTTTTTTCATGTGAATTGTGGACAATGTTAATAGATTTCTAGGATCAAATCATGAAAGTTTGGTAACTTGGAAGCATTGGTGGTCTTGATTTTGTTTGATTTAAATTTTGCTTAGCTAATCTTGTTTCTAAAACTTTAATAATTTTCCATTTCTTCCTTTCGTGATTTTTTGCACTTGATTGCGATAGATTCCACCTTCAGCATTTCAATTTAGCACTCCAATTTAGATTCTTGAGACTTTTTATTTGAGACCGAGTTTTGCTTGCACATGCATGGTCCATTCCATATTTAATTTTTGTTTCATGCTTAATTTCCATTTGTTTGTGTTTAATGGTTGTTTTATGTGATTATTTGATAATTTAAGTGGTACCTTGACCTGTTTATTATTTTGGAGGGTAAATTAGTAATTTCACTACGTTAGGGCGTCGCTTCAAGGGAGGTACACTCTATCCCTCATTTGCACTTCATTTGACCCTACGTGCTCCTACGTGTTATGTGAATATGCATGTCTACTTCGCTTTTCTTACCTCCCTGCGTGCATTTACTTGCTTTTTACTTTTATTTAAGTTTTTATGGGGTATGTGTACACCTCTTGGCTTGTAATAGATAGTGCTCGGAGAGCATCTGGTCCATTCACCCTTTCCCTTTTATGCTTTTATGGGGTATGTGTACACCTCTTGGCTTGTAATAGATAGCGCTCGGAGAGCATCTGGTCCATTCACCCTTTCCCTTTTATGCTTTTATGGGGTATGTGTACACCTCTTGGCTTGTAATAGATAGCGCTCGGAGAGCACCTGGTCCATTTCCCCTTCCCCTTGGTTGCTTGTTTTTGTTGCTACATGTTTAATTGCTTTATTAGGCTCTTGCATCTAGTCGAACATGCTAAGTGCTATGTGCTATGTGTTTACGAGTATTTTGGCATGTCTACTTGCTTTCATAGCCATGAATGAATGGAATGGATGAATGTACGTTTCCGCTAGTCCAACGCTAGTCGGAATTCATAGAATGGGCTAGTCCAACGCTAGACCCTTAGGGATTTCCCTTCATTAGCATATCATTTGCTTGTTCACCACATATCATGCATTTTTCTTAGTTTTATCACTTGGCATGCTCCTCGAACCCCCTTTCCCTTCATTTAGGATTTTTGCATATCATGATAGTTGTAGGGTCCATTTGCTTGAGGGTCCCCTTCCGATAAGGGAGACGAGCGAGTGTGGCTACTCGATAGCCTTAGCACGCTAGTTTCGCCTTCTAATCAAAGGGAAAATCAAGTCACGATTTAGGTCTCCCCGTACCCAATATGCATGAATTCCCTAGGCTCATGCATTCTCAATCCACTCTATCATTACACTTTCACTTTTGTCTCATTTGCACACATGCACCTTCATATCCCTTCACTTGCACACGAACACTTTTTTATCTCCACTTGCACACGAGCATTTTATCTTCACTCGCACACGAGTACTTTCATCTACATTTGCACACCTTCACTCTTATCTTATTACTTTACCATTTTTCTCACTTCACACAAACTCACACTTTCACATGGCATGCATTCCACTCATTTTTCACGTCATTTAGGTTTAGGTGTGACCTCTCCAAAAGGATCATTATTGGGCTTCACAATTAATGTGATTGGCACCACTCAACCTTTGAAGAGAAATTTCCCCCAATCCCCCTAGGTCTAGGTTTTTGCATTCATATAGACATATCCAATACGCGATACATACCTTGGGTAGAAAAATTAGGAAAAATTGGTTTGAGTCGCGCAACTAGCCTTGGCTAGGTCAAAGGGGTGCCTTGGATTCTATCCTTGCCTTCCCCTTTGTCAAACGTGACCCCCGAACCTTTTTCTTTGGCTTACGTGGACTAGGAGTCGTTTTAAAAAGGGTTTTGCTACTTTGTCTTTAAAAAACACTTTTTGGGTGACTTGGTACACCCCAAATCTATACCAAGTGGCGACTCCGTTTTCATATTTAAAAAACCCTTTTTAAAATTTCATTTGGCCAAATCGTCGCTTTCCAAAGTCCCATGGCCTTTTACTTTTCATTTTGCACACGTTCACACCACACTTCACACATTCAATTCGAAGCGAAAAGTGGGGCGCGACAGTTGGCGACTCCACTGGGGACTTCCTAAGTGGGTCCGAGCATTTGACTTAGCCATTCGTTTCCTTTTTCTACCCTTTTTATGCATTGCATTTGGATATTAGGGTTGCATTTGTATTTTAGGACTTTTTCACCTCGCGCGCGTATCAAACTTTTCCCTCACTCACGTATGTGTGATTGGTTGATTGGATGTTATTTACTTGATTATCTCGCGCTTGCATTGCATTTGGGGGGGGGGTGTGTGTCACCTTTAGAGCCTCGCGTGGTTCTCACCCCTTCCCTCAAAATAGGGGAACACTTCATACGTGCACGTTTACTTGCTTTATCCCATTTTATTTTGTTTTTCGTGGGCGCCATCCCACACCGCCTTGTAGGACTAGGATCGATTGCCTTGGGTAGGCGGATGGTGTGCTCTGCGCCCATAGCGCTACCTAAGGGATCACTCGAGCCACCGACCAAAGGCCCTGGGAGTGATGACCCTTCGCCTTTAGGTCTGAAGGCTTGGGAGCCGAAGCTTTATCGAGTCTAGGCATTAGTGAACCCCAGCCTCATGCATCCATAGTAGAATGACCTAGGGTAGAGTCGGCCTCACCCTATTTTAAGCACATTAGGCACGAGGGAAGGGGTTCCACCCCTTTTACTTGCTTTTATCGTATTTCTTCTTCTTAAATGCTCCCAATGTGTTATGTGTACTATCAATTGCACTAACCATTCTTTTGTTTTCTTGGCTTGCATTCATATGCCTTAGCAATAAGAGGCCCTCTTGGGCACTCTTTTAGTGACTCACCCTCTAGATAGCTCACATGTTTAAATTTCAGTCTTTGCACTTGATTTTCAATAAATACATTTCATTTTTAGACTTTTTCCCCCCGATACATTATTTATGTCCTTTAGGCCATATTTGTCACATATTTACATCGTTTTAATAAATGGCATCATGCATAAACCATAGAAAGGGAATGCCACATAGGGAATCCCGTGGTTAGGAATAAGCCACCCCATGTCTCGGATATATAATCCAAATGAGACTTGCACGTTTACCTTTCTCGTACCGTCCGAAGGGATAGTGCACAAGGTAAGGTAAAGATCCGATCATTTTCATGAAGCAATTTTTGGAATATGAGCATCTAATAATCACTTTTTGGCCATTTTCTCAAAATTGGTAAAATTCCCTTGCGTAAAAGGACATTAATTCGAAGAAAATTCACAAATGATTCCTCATTGTTGAGACGATAAATATAGAGGCCAAATTTTGATTTTAGAGGCTCATAGACCAAGGCATTGTAATGATTTCTTGAAACCACCCAGTGGGCGAATAATTCAATCGATTTTTGAACAAATCATCCATCTTATCCAATCCATTTGTTTTCAATTCATTCAATTGTAGTACAATCTAATCATTTTTGAATAAATTCATTTCATCCAATTCATTTGACCAATTTACCCTTTTTAGGGTCTTTTGACCAATTTACCCTTTTTAGGGTCATTCGGCCGATTTTTGAATAAATCACTAATTCAATTTCATTCATTTGGCCAACTTACTCACTTTTAGGGCAACCGAGCCGATTTTTGAATAAATCAAGTTTCGTTCAATATATTTGATCAATTTACCCTTTTTAGGGTGATCTGATTAATTTTGGATAAATTAAATTTCATTCAATTCATTTGACTTATTTCCCTTTTTAGGGTAATCCGGTCGATTTTTAATAAACTGTCAATTTCATTTGACCAATTAGGATTTCAATGTCGAATTTCAAAATGGAAAACCTAGTCGATTTTGGAAAAACCATCCATTGCATTTGATTAGTTGGGATTTTTGGACCCGTGCTTCACTGAGAAAACTTGGTCAACAAATTCCAATCTCTTCGATAGGAAATTCGTCAAGGTCAAACCCGTGCGTTTTTGCAAATTCTTGTATCGATCACAAATGGTTAATCCATTCGAACGTTGACCTCATTTTAACGAATGTCTCTCGTCACTCCAATTGTCCAAATTCTTTCAAAATTATTTCTCACTCAATGAGTTGATCGGATCCATCAGGTATGGTATAGTGCCTATCCTCAGAGGATTGCATCCTCATTCTAGGCCTACCCTTGGCACAAAAAGGGTTCCCCCATAGGACATGCATCCGATTTTTCTGGATATCTACTAACTCTTGCCTTTTTCTTTTCCTTTTCTTTATTTTCGTTGGAATAATTGAGCGAGAGTTGAATCTAAAGGCAATCTTTCAAAATTTTCAGGCAATATTTAAACATCGCTTCTCGTCGAAGCCCCATCATAACACGATCCCGTAGTCAAGCCCGGAGAAGTCGTGTAAACATGAGTTCACAACCGGAACTGTCGGATAAGTCTGCTACTACAGCCCAACCTGAGACTGCAAGTTTGGGGGCCCAACTGACCGAGATGCTTACGAAGTTTGGTGAAATGGCAACTGAAATGGCCGCCCGAAAGAAATTAATCGATGAGCTTATCAGTAGTGGAGTTCAACCTGAGCCTGAACCCGTCAGTCAGCCGGAGCCAGAATCGTTTGGCATAGCCACGACCCAAGCTACTTTTACTCCACCCTTCATTATTCCACCCGAAGGAACTTTCACCTATCCCACCATACATTTGCCATACACTTGCCCTCCTGATCCTTCATTCTTCCCTACTCACATGCAAGGCCCACAGCCCCAAATCACTTCGAATATACCTCCTAAGCCGCATACCTTTTATCACTCTGTTGCTGAGCCATTCCTACCAGACCATATTGTTCAAACCAAGGCAGAAATTGGGGAATCTTCCGCTCCCGTTGATATAAAGCTTCTCAAACGCCTGGACCGTTTCGATGAGTTTATAAAGAAAAGTCAGGGGTTGAACAAACAAGGAGTCTTGGATTACGATGAGCTTTGCCTTTTCCCGAATGTGCAATTGCCTGAGGGGTTCAAAACTCCGAAGTTTAACAAGTATGATGGGACGGGCAATCCCAAGACACACCTCCGATTGTTCGCCAACAAGTTGGGTAGGCCAACAGATGATGAAAATTTGCCTTTAAGGTTATTCCCTGAAAGTCTAGAAGGGGATGCACTCGACTGGTATTCCAAGCTGAAACCCGAAGAAGCGAAGACCTGGCTGGACTTGTCCAACGCTTTTGTAAGGCAGTACGAGTATAATTGCGAGCTGGCTCCAACACGAACCACGTTGGAAGGGACAAAGAGGCAGCCATCTGAAGATCACAAGACTTATGCTAAGAGGTGGAGGAAAGTAGCTGCAAAAGTCGAGCCACCAATGACGGAGGACGAAATCATACGAACTTTCATTAAGGCACATGATCCGCCGTACTTTGAAGAAATTTTCCGCATGACTGGATGCTCATTCGCCGCAATTGTTAATAAACTTGAGGAATTTGATGATTTCGTGAAGGCCGGAAAGATTGTTAATGTGTCTGCCCTCAAATCGCAGTTGGATGCTTTGCAAAGCCAAGGTAGTAATGGAAAGAAGCAACAATCCAAAAGGCAAGAGGGGGAAACTGCTTTTGTCTGGAATCGAAGCCCTATTCCAAGACCCAGACCTCGACAATACCCTACCTACTCAAACCCTTACTATTCAAGCCCTCATCCTGTTTATCACACCAATACCATTCATCCTCGACCTCGGCCTAACTACAACAACTCTCCTATGGCCCCTTTTCAAATAACTCAACCTAACTTCCAACAAGTTCGACCCCGACCTCCCTATAATCAACAATTTCCTCCACCAAATAGGCCCACCTATAAATACCCCCGACCCATTGAACCCCAAAAACAAAACCATTATCGTACCTTTACCAATCTTGGCAGGCCCTTGGACCAATTGTACGAACAATTAAAAGCTGCCGGTAAAATCAGCGTAATTCCCCCTCCATCTCACCCTCATGGCGTCCCTGCCAACTACGATTCGCAGTACACTTGTGCCTATCATTCGGGAGCACCCGGCCACCCAACTACTGACTGTAGAGCACTTAAGCACAGAGTCCAAGACATGATCGAGGCAGGTGAAATAGTGTTAAAAAAAAAGAAAGGTGGACAAGGACCGAGCATAAATACAAATCCTTTTCCTGAACACAAGGACACCTTTGAGGCATCCACTTCCAATGAAGACATTTGAAAATCTTGAAGAAACCTTGCACAATTGGATTGCCAAGTATCTTCTCTTGCAAAGGGAATTTGGGATGAATCCGGGGATTGTTATTGGTTAAACTTCATGAAACTCGTCACCGTTTATAGTTTTATCATGTTTAATTAAGTTTTGACTAAAGCATTTTTGCATTATCAAGCTCCTATGTTGTTTTCTTTCGATATCATGCATAGTCACATCTTTTCATTATTTTGTTAATACCATTTTGTTTATATTGATTGTTAATTGGTTCAATTTCATTCTAAATTCTTTCGATGGCCAAAGTAAAATTGTTTGACCCTTTGAATATCACCGTTCTGGAATCCGATGAAGCCTTCATTGAGAAAACCCTTCATGGAGAAATCCCTGCTTTGAAAAGGCCTTCATTAAGAGATCTCTTCTTTGAAAAAGCCTTCATTTCCCTTCATTGAAAAATCCTTTCATTTGGAAATTCCTTCATTGATAAATCCCTTCATTTGAGAAAATCCCT
This sequence comes from Coffea arabica, assembly GCF_036785885.1. Lineage (NCBI taxonomy): Eukaryota > Viridiplantae > Streptophyta > Magnoliopsida > Gentianales > Rubiaceae > Coffea > Coffea arabica. The sequence goes on along the minus strand of NC_092318.1, from coordinate 15,018,487 downwards.
TTCCAGCCAGGTTAAAAGTTGATTGGTCAAAGCAGTATCATTAACGATTGATTCTGATTGATAGTGCTATGTGCCATGACCAACGTTGTCAAAACGCATGGCCTATGTTCATAACAAAAAGATCTGCCACCGATCTTCTGAAGAAGGAAACAAAGTGCTAAAGCGATGAAAGACGAAGTCGAAGGCAAATTTGCTTCAAATTAACAAAGCTTATTGGGTGTTCAAAGGAAGAGAGGGAATGACAGACATTCCCTCAACCTATCAACTCGGACATGTGTAAGAAGTTCTTTATTTGATTATGCAAATTTCTTTTTGGAAATCGCGCAAGGGACGAGGCAAAAGTCAGGCCATCTTCCTTTGCAATCAAGATATTTCATCCCTAGTCGTCCCCTTTGAACTATCAGAACAATAATTTTCGTTTGGCAACCCCTGAGAATTGCAAACCCCACACTGGGGCAAATTCATTTTGAAAAAGATCAGAAAAGAAAGAAAAACCCCCACACTGGGGCAAATGTATCTTTGAAAGAGGTCTGAGGAAAAGAAAGAACCCCACGCTGGGGCAAATTTATTTTAAAAAAAAAAAAAAGAGAAAGGAAAAGAAAAGGAAGAAAAAACCCCACACTGGGGCAAATTTAGTTTTTGAAGGAAAATGCAAAAAGTGAGAAAAATGCAATGAAGAAAATGCAAAGAAAGAGAAAATCCAATCACTGGGGCAAATTTCCTCGGTTTCGTTCAAAATTAGAGATAATTTCAAAATGATGCAATCTCAGGTTATTTCACACCTTTCATCAAACCTGCTTTCAAGCCTCAACTTTTCTTGAAAAACACCCCACCTGACCTCATTACAAAAGCCCAAAGTCCTGGCTTTCGTCACTTGCTGCATTTCTATTAGGGATTTTGCTAATCAACTGGCAGGTGATGTCCATAATGCCTTCGTTTAAGTTTATAAGGGAAGCGCATTTTACTGATGCCAGCAATCTTTAACTTACATTCCTGAGTCGACTATGGTTGAGCTCTTCCATTATTTCATTAGGTGAAAACCCACAAGGGCACCTCAAGAGGGAAAAAAAGAAAGAAGGAAAAGAGAAAAGAAAGAAAAAGAAAGAAAAAACCAACAAAAAGGGTGGGGGGCAACCTTGGTGAAAACCCGAAAGGGCGCCAAGGCAGGTTTTCTGCAATGAGAAAGCACAAAGAGGAACAGCTGGTGGTTTGGTCCATTTAGATTTCTCCTCATTTTTGTCATACCTCTGGCAACATTGAATTCCGGAACTAAGATATCCAAAAGCTTGAATAGGACATCCGTTGGCCAAAGCTGTGTCATTTTGGAAAAAAACATTCTTTTGCACATACATTCTTAGGAAACTCATTTTTTTTTTTTTCTTCCAAATTACTTGTATTCATGACATTTTTGTAGAATTTAAGCACACATGGTTGTATGTGCATTCTTATTCATCTTTACATGACATGTGAATTTTCTTGCATACTTCATTTTTTTATCGTTGAATTGTGATAAATGACAATCCCTGTGATTTATTTCAAAAAGTATACTTGGATTCAGTCGTCCTTTGGAAACAGTTGAAATCCAGCCAAGCCAGTTACACAAACTTCATAATATGGCAAAGCATATACCTGGTCAGTTTGAAAATCAGAAAAGCCTTAGGGCGAGGAATCCAACTCAATCGGCTGTCGTAGCAAAAGTTGATAATGGCATCGGAAGACTCATGTTTACACGATTCTCAAAGGAAAACGGATCAAATGATGATGGCAATTTCTTTTTCATTTGCAGAAAATTGCAGGCACAGATGAAAGTAGTCACACTTCGCACCGGAATCGATGTCGGAAAGAGTCCTCCGGTGAACAAAGGCAGATCGAAAATGTTGCAAGCAAATTTGATCAAAAGGTGCAACAGCATGGCGATACAAAGTCAACTTTGGACTCAAATTGCAAAAATTCACCATACTGGGGCAAATTAATTTTTTGGAAAGATTCTCAAAAGTCAAAAGAAAAGCGGAAAGAAAAGAAAATCATCAATCAAAAAACAAATCGAGTTTCATCACGACAGGCTTGGGTTTAATCCCACTGTCCGATGGTCAAGGTTTTCATTTTCATTACTACTGGAGCTGGGTTTGTCCCGCCAGTAAGCATTTCATTTTCGTCGCCGCTAGCCGTTGGGTTTGTCCCACTAGTGTGCCTCTTAATTGCATTTGCCACCAGCCGTTGGGTTTGTCCCACTGGTGAGCCTTTCATTTTCATCACCACCAGCCGTTGGGTTTGTCCCACTGGTGAGCCTTTCATTTTCGTCGCCGCTAGCCGTTGGGTTTGTCCCACTAGTGTGCCTCTTAATTGCATTTGCCACCAGCCGTTGGGTTTGTCCCACTGGTGAGCCTTTCATTTTCATCGCCGCTAGCCGTTGGGTTTGTCCCACTAGTGTGCCTTTTAATTGCATTTGCCACCAGCCGTTGGGTTTGTCCCACTGATGAGCCTTTTATTTTCATCGCCATTAGCCGTTGGGTTTGTCCCACTAGTGTGCCTTTCTTTGGCATTCGCCACTAGCCGTTGGGTTTATCCCACTAGTGAGCATCCCGTTTTCACAGCCACTGGAGCGTGAGGTTAGTCCCGCCAGTGAGCATTTCATTTGCATCACTAACAAACATGGGTCAGTCCCATTAACATTTCATTTCACTTCTTTCATTTACATCACCAGTAAACATGGGTCAATCCCACTAAGACTCCATCTCACTTCAATTCATAACTTTAAATTCTGTTCGGGCCAGTCCCGTTTAAATTCTGTTCGGGTCAGTCCCGTTTAAATTCCTGTTCGGGGCAGTCCCGTTTAAATTCCTGTCCGGGTCAGTCCCGTTTAAATTCATGTTCGGGTCAGTCCCGTTTAAATTCCTGTCCGGGTCAGTCCCGTTTAATTTTCTGTTCGGGTCAGTCCCGTTTAAATTCTTGTTCGGGTCAGTCCCGCTTTAAATTTCTTGTCTCAGTCAATTCCTTGTTAAAATTTTCTTTCAAAAGAGGTCAGTCCTCATTTTCAAAAATGGCAGTCGTTCGAGTCGTTCGTGACCAAATGACACAGGTAGGTGTTTGGTGTCTACTTCTTTGTCTCAAGTTTTTCCAAAACTCAGACAAAGAGGGGCAAACTGTAGACACCAAATTTTTGGTGTAATTTCATTTTTTAGTTTTTATTTGTCGTGTTCATTTTTAGTTTTTAGTTTCCAGTTTTATTTTTATTTTTAAGTTTTATCATAGAATTTGTTGAAAAAAGAAAAAAAGAAAAGCATCAAAAGTATGTTGTAGTCATTTTGTTTTTATTCAATGCTTTCTTGAAAAGAAAAATTCAAAAAATAGGTTTTTAGGTTTCTTGGAAAAAACAATGGAAAAGAAAGGAAAAAATTGGCTCACAAAAATATGTTTATTTCTTTACATTCAACCTTTTTGCACCTTAGTTATTTTTATTAAGTTATTTTAAAAAAAGGAAAAAAGGAAAAATGAAGAAAAATTGAAAAATGGACATTTTTGTTGTTTTTATTTATTTAGTTTGTTTTTTTATTTATTTGTTTTCATTCTTATTATTATTACATGGTTTTTGTCATTTTGTTATTATTATTATTAGTATTATTTATATTATGTATTTATTAAGTTTAAAAAAAAAAAAAAAAAAAAAATGCCGCAGCATGAAAGCTGCGGACTTGCGCAGTTTGCAAAGGGGGATTGGGACGGCTCCTGGGAGTGCAAATATGGAGAAAAGGACTAGAGGTTTTTAGGGTTTGGGGGTCTGATATATAAGGAAAAAAGGGCAAGAGCCGCAAGGGAGAGAGAGGGGGGATAGGATCGGAAAGAAAGAAAACGGAGGAGGAAAAGAAATAGAGGGATCGAGAGCTGAGGGTTTGATCTGAGAGATTGAGGGCAGCAATGGAGAGGGCTTAGGAGTGGACGGCGAAGGTAGAAAGAGACGAGGGAAAAGATATTGACGGGGAGAGCTAAAGAGAAAGCCGAGAGCAAGGAGGAGAGTTAGAAAATTTCTGGGAGAAACGATCATCTTCCCAGGCCGCGGGTTTACATCTTCCTCACGTCTTCATTTTCTTCACGTCAAGATCTTCAAGGTGACTTTTTCTTTCCTCTGGCTCTTTCTTTTTCATGCGTTGCTGATTTAAGTGATGGCTTCATACCCCTCCCCTTGAATATTACATTATTGTGACCATATGAGCTCTTATGTGGTGATGATCCAGTTTTTCTTAGTTAACAACGAACCCACGGAAAGTTCGTGAATGAAACTAGATCTGCAAGTTTTTGTTTTTCCATCCTAACTCAGAGTTTGTCTCCTGTTGTGGGTGCTTAATTTTTTGACGGAGGGGAGAGGGTTTATGAAGGTTAGTTTTTATGGCTATGGTTCGGTGGTTTTAGGAAAAATGCAGTCTTGCCTGCGCTGATTTTTTTGCTTATTTGCAGCAGATGAATGAATAGCCTTTTTCTCTTTCCTTTTTGGTATACTGACGTTCATGGAATCCCCTGAGTTTGCTGTTTGGTTGGCTGCTTGTTTGGTGATAATTATATGCATTTGCTGGCTGCAATTCATAGTAGCAATCTGCAGCACAACAGTCAGGCTGCGACAAGATGTCTGTTTGTCGCAGCACCACTGTCAAGCGCATTGTCTTGATGTATTAAAATCTGGGTTTGCTTGATTTTGGAAGCTTGTTTGCTGGTTTTTGAGTTTGCGTAGCGGGCAAAAAATGAGTGAAAATGTTTCTTTGCAAAAGAAAAGAATGTTTTTTATTCCCTGTTCTTGTTGAGGATTCATCCGAGTTTAGTTCTAATTTGCCCGTGTGTTCTGCTTGTGCGGTTTAGGGTGAAGAAACCTGTGGGGGGGGAAAGCTGTTTCTATTGTTTCATAGGTTTCTTTCTCGGTCGTGCTTGAAATGTATACCACAAAGGTCTGCTGTCCGTTTGTTTCGGCCTACAGCCTAGCCTGTATCTGGTCGATGTTTTGCATTGCAGTCCAGCATGGGTTTGTGTTTTCTGTTATCCCAATCAAATTAGTTTCCAGCTTTTCTAAATGCATGAAACAAAAGTCCATTCACTTCTTGTTTTATGGTCTCCCGACAGCTCCTTGGTTTGATATAGTCATAAGCATCATGTTGTAATTGCTGAAGCACTGGCTACTATGGATTCATTTGCTGCGTTTTACGTTCAGTTTTCTTATTAGAATGTTGAGGAAATAAACTTTAGTCCGAATCTATGTTGTTTAAGCCATGGGTCTGGTTCGGATTGCATTGAAAGTTCATTCAGTGTTGTTTCATGCTAGATGCGCATTTCCTTTCATTTGTCTTCCCTGTCAGGGATTCTTGCACAAGGAAAATCGCAAGTGTTTATCATGATGTTTCTTGCATATGTTTCTTTGATCTTCAATGGCTGAGCATTCGTAGTAAGGTTGAGTCTATCAAGTGTGTTAGAGCTTAAAAGAGTTTTGTTGGCTTAATATGAGGTAGAGTGTTCAAGTTTAGAATTTTGGCGTTAGAAAAATGCAGTGAGTTTCATTTTAGTTAGTTGCAGAAATTTCAGTTTTTTTTTTAACGTATGCATGCATGTTAATTCTGAAAATTGCACTCTTGACCCCCAAGATCCCTTTTGTCTTACTAAGGCCCAATTACATTCAAATGCTTGCAATTAGATCCTAGGATAGTTGCAATTGGAACCGTGGCTTGACTTTTTCTTTGCTATTTGACCCTTTAAAGTTCCTTGAATGTTTTGATTGGGCTTGCATGGTTGATTAATTTTCGCAATTGGATCTCTTTTGTGTGATTGTGCCTTGATATGTTTTTTCATGTGAATTGTGGACAATGTTAATAGATTTCTAGGATCAAATCATGAAAGTTTGGTAACTTGGAAGCATTGGTGGTCTTGATTTTGTTTGATTTAAATTTTGCTTAGCTAATCTTGTTTCTAAAACTTTAATAATTTTCCATTTCTTCCTTTCGTGATTTTTTGCACTTGATTGCGATAGATTCCACCTTCAGCATTTCAATTTAGCACTCCAATTTAGATTCTTGAGACTTTTTATTTGAGACCGAGTTTTGCTTGCACATGCATGGTCCATTCCATATTTAATTTTTGTTTCATGCTTAATTTCCATTTGTTTGTGTTTAATGGTTGTTTTATGTGATTATTTGATAATTTAAGTGGTACCTTGACCTGTTTATTATTTTGGAGGGTAAATTAGTAATTTCACTACGTTAGGGCGTCGCTTCAAGGGAGGTACACTCTATCCCTCATTTGCACTTCATTTGACCCTACGTGCTCCTACGTGTTATGTGAATATGCATGTCTACTTCGCTTTCCTTACCTCCCTGCGTGCATTTACTTGCTTTTTACTTTTATTTAAGTTTTTATGGGGTATGTGTACACCTCTTGGCTTGTAATAGATAGTGCTCGGAGAGCATCTGGTCCATTCACCCTTTCCCTTTTATGCTTTTATGGGGTATGTGTACACCTCTTGGCTTGTAATAGATAGCGCTCGGAGAGCATCTGGTCCATTCACCCTTTCCCTTTTATGCTTTTATGGGGTATGTGTACACCTCTTGGCTTGTAATAGATAGCGCTCGGAGAGCACCTGGTCCATTTCCCCTTCCCCTTGGTTGCTTGTTTTTGTTGCTACATGTTTAATTGCTTTATTAGGCTCTTGCATCTAGTCGAACATGCTAAGTGCTATGTGCTATGTGTTTACGAGTATTTTGGCATGTCTACTTGCTTTCATAGCCATGAATGAATGGAATGGATGAATGTACGTTTCCGCTAGTCCAACGCTAGTCGGAATTCATAGAATGGGCTAGTCCAACGCTAGACCCTTAGGGATTTCCCTTCATTAGCATATCATTTGCTTGTTCACCACATATCATGCATTTTTCTTAGTTTTATCACTTGGCATGCTCCTCGAACCCCCTTTCCCTTCATTTAGGATTTTTGCATATCATGATAGTTGTAGGGTCCATTTGCTTGAGGGTCCCCTTCCGATAAGGGAGACGAGCGAGTGTGGCTACTCGATAGCCTTAGCACGCTAGTTTCGCCTTCTAATCAAAGGGAAAATCAAGTCACGATTTAGGTCTCCCCGTACCCAATATGCATGAATTCCCTAGGCTCATGCATTCTCAATCCACTCTATCATTACACTTTCACTTTTGTCTCATTTGCACACATGCACCTTCATATCCCTTCACTTGCACACGAACACTTTTTTATCTCCACTTGCACACGAGCATTTTATCTTCACTCGCACACGAGTACTTTCATCTACATTTGCACACCTTCACTCTTATCTTATTACTTTACCATTTTTCTCACTTCACACAAACTCACACTTTCACATGGCATGCATTCCACTCATTTTTCACGTCATTTAGGTTTAGGTGTGACCTCTCCAAAAGGATCATTATTGGGCTTCACAATTAATGTGATTGGCACCACTCAACCTTTGAAGAGAAATTTCCCCCAATCCCCCTAGGTCTAGGTTTTTGCATTCATATAGACATATCCAATACGCGATACATACCTTGGGTAGAAAAATTAGGAAAAATTGGTTTGAGTCGCGCAACTAGCCTTGGCTAGGTCAAAGGGGTGCCTTGGATTCTATCCTTGCCTTCCCCTTTGTCAAACGTGACCCCCGAACCTTTTTCTTTGGCTTACGTGGACTAGGAGTCGTTTTAAAAAGGGTTTTGCTACTTTGTCTTTAAAAAACACTTTTTGGGTGACTTGGTACACCCCAAATCTATACCAAGTGGCGACTCCGTTTTCATATTTAAAAAACCCTTTTTAAAATTTCATTTGGCCAAATCGTCGCTTTCCAAAGTCCCATGGCCTTTTACTTTTCATTTTGCACACGTTCACACCACACTTCACACATTCAATTCGAAGCGAAAAGTGGGGCGCGACAGTTGGCGACTCCACTGGGGACTTCCTAAGTGGGTCCGAGCATTTGACTTAGCCATTCGTTTCCTTTTTCTACCCTTTTTATGCATTGCATTTGGATATTAGGGTTGCATTTGTATTTTAGGACTTTTTCACCTCGCGCGCGTATCAAACTTTTCCCTCACTCACGTATGTGTGATTGGTTGATTGGATGTTATTTACTTGATTATCTCGCGCTTGCATTGCATTTGGGGGGGGGGGTGTGTGTCACCTTTAGAGCCTCGCGTGGTTCTCACCCCTTCCCTCAAAATAGGGGAACACTTCATACGTGCACGTTTACTTGCTTTATCCCATTTTATTTTGTTTTTCGTGGGCGCCATCCCACACCGCCTTGTAGGACTAGGATCGATTGCCTTGGGTAGGCGGATGGTGTGCTCTGCGCCCATAGCGCTACCTAAGGGATCACTCGAGCCACCGACCAAAGGCCCTGGGAGTGATGACCCTTCGCCTTTAGGTCTGAAGGCTTGGGAGCCGAAGCTTTATCGAGTCTAGGCATTAGTGAACCCCAGCCTCATGCATCCATAGTAGAATGACCTAGGGTAGAGTCGGCCTCACCCTATTTTAAGCACATTAGGCACGAGGGAAGGGGTTCCACCCCTTTTACTTGCTTTTATCGTATTTCTTCTTCTTAAATGCTCCCAATGTGTTATGTGTACTATCAATTGCACTAACCATTCTTTTGTTTTCTTGGCTTGCATTCATATGCCTTAGCAATAAGAGGCCCTCTTGGGCACTCTTTTAGTGACTCACCCTCTAGATAGCTCACATGTTTAAATTTCAGTCTTTGCACTTGATTTTCAATAAATACATTTCATTTTTAGACTTTTTCCCCCCGATACATTATTTATGTCCTTTAGGCCATATTTGTCACATATTTACATCGTTTTAATAAATGGCATCATGCATAAACCATAGAAAGGGAATGCCACATAGGGAATCCCGTGGTTAGGAATAAGCCACCCCATGTCTCGGATATATAATCCAAATGAGACTTGCACGTTTACCTTTCTCGTACCGTCCGAAGGGATAGTGCACAAGGTAAGGTAAAGATCCGATCATTTTCATGAAGCAATTTTTGGAATATGAGCATCTAATAATCACTTTTTGGCCATTTTCTCAAAATTGGTAAAATTCCCTTGCGTAAAAGGACATTAATTCGAAGAAAATTCACAAATGATTCCTCATTGTTGAGACGATAAATATAGAGGCCAAATTTTGATTTTAGAGGCTCATAGACCAAGGCATTGTAATGATTTCTTGAAACCACCCAGTGGGCGAATAATTCAATCGATTTTTGAACAAATCATCCATCTTATCCAATCCATTTGTTTTCAATTCATTCAATTGTAGTACAATCTAATCATTTTTGAATAAATTCATTTCATCCAATTCATTTGACCAATTTACCCTTTTTAGGGTCTTTTGACCAATTTACCCTTTTTAGGGTCATTCGGCCGATTTTTGAATAAATCACTAATTCAATTTCATTCATTTGGCCAACTTACTCACTTTTAGGGCAACCGAGCCGATTTTTGAATAAATCAAGTTTCGTTCAATATATTTGATCAATTTACCCTTTTTAGGGTGATCTGATTAATTTTGGATAAATTAAATTTCATTCAATTCATTTGACTTATTTCCCTTTTTAGGGTAATCCGGTCGATTTTTAATAAACTGTCAATTTCATTTGACCAATTAGGATTTCAATGTCGAATTTCAAAATGGAAAACCTAGTCGATTTTGGAAAAACCATCCATTGCATTTGATTAGTTGGGATTTTTGGACCCGTGCTTCACTGAGAAAACTTGGTCAACAAATTCCAATCTCTTCGATAGGAAATTCGTCAAGGTCAAACCCGTGCGTTTTTGCAAATTCTTGTATCGATCACAAATGGTTAATCCATTCGAACGTTGACCTCATTTTAACGAATGTCTCTCGTCACTCCAATTGTCCAAATTCTTTCAAAATTATTTCTCACTCAATGAGTTGATCGGATCCATCAGGTATGGTATAGTGCCTATCCTCAGAGGATTGCATCCTCATTCTAGGCCTACCCTTGGCACAAAAAGGGTTCCCCCATAGGACATGCATCCGATTTTTCTGGATATCTACTAACTCTTGCCTTTTTCTTTTCCTTTTCTTTATTTTCGTTGGAATAATTGAGCGAGAGTTGAATCTAAAGGCAATCTTTCAAAATTTTCAGGCAATATTTAAACATCGCTTCTCGTCGAAGCCCCATCATAACACGATCCCGTAGTCAAGCCCGGAGAAGTCGTGTAAACATGAGTTCACAACCGGAACTGTCGGATAAGTCTGCTACTACAGCCCAACCTGAGACTGCAAGTTTGGGGGCCCAACTGACCGAGATGCTTACGAAGTTTGGTGAAATGGCAACTGAAATGGCCGCCCGAAAGAAATTAATCGATGAGCTTATCAGTAGTGGAGTTCAACCTGAGCCTGAACCCGTCAGTCAGCCGGAGCCAGAATCGTTTGGCATAGCCACGACCCAAGCTACTTTTACTCCACCCTTCATTATTCCACCCGAAGGAACTTTCACCTATCCCACCATACATTTGCCATACACTTGCCCTCCTGATCCTTCATTCTTCCCTACTCACATGCAAGGCCCACAGCCCCAAATCACTTCGAATATACCTCCTAAGCCGCATACCTTTTATCACTCTGTTGCTGAGCCATTCCTACCAGACCATATTGTTCAAACCAAGGCAGAAATTGGGGAATCTTCCGCTCCCGTTGATATAAAGCTTCTCAAACGCCTGGACCGTTTCGATGAGTTTATAAAGAAAAGTCAGGGGTTGAACAAACAAGGAGTCTTGGATTACGATGAGCTTTGCCTTTTCCCGAATGTGCAATTGCCTGAGGGGTTCAAAACTCCGAAGTTTAACAAGTATGATGGGACGGGCAATCCCAAGACACACCTCCGATTGTTCGCCAACAAGTTGGGTAGGCCAACAGATGATGAAAATTTGCCTTTAAGGTTATTCCCTGAAAGTCTAGAAGGGGATGCACTCGACTGGTATTCCAAGCTGAAACCCGAAGAAGCGAAGACCTGGCTGGACTTGTCCAACGCTTTTGTAAGGCAGTACGAGTATAATTGCGAGCTGGCTCCAACACGAACCACGTTGGAAGGGACAAAGAGGCAGCCATCTGAAGATCACAAGACTTATGCTAAGAGGTGGAGGAAAGTAGCTGCAAAAGTCGAGCCACCAATGACGGAGGACGAAATCATACGAACTTTCATTAAGGCACATGATCCGCCGTACTTTGAAGAAATTTTCCGCATGACTGGATGCTCATTCGCCGCAATTGTTAATAAACTTGAGGAATTTGATGATTTCGTGAAGGCCGGAAAGATTGTTAATGTGTCTGCCCTCAAATCGCAGTTGGATGCTTTGCAAAGCCAAGGTAGTAATGGAAAGAAGCAACAATCCAAAAGGCAAGAGGGGGAAACTGCTTTTGTCTGGAATCGAAGCCCTATTCCAAGACCCAGACCTCGACAATACCCTACCTACTCAAACCCTTACTATTCAAGCCCTCATCCTGTTTATCACACCAATACCATTCATCCTCGACCTCGGCCTAACTACAACAACTCTCCTATGGCCCCTTTTCAAATAACTCAACCTAACTTCCAACAAGTTCGACCCCGACCTCCCTATAATCAACAATTTCCTCCACCAAATAGGCCCACCTATAAATACCCCCGACCCATTGAACCCCAAAAACAAAACCATTATCGTACCTTTACCAATCTTGGCAGGCCCTTGGACCAATTGTACGAACAATTAAAAGCTGCCGGTAAAATCAGCGTAATTCCCCCTCCATCTCACCCTCATGGCGTCCCTGCCAACTACGATTCGCAGTACACTTGTGCCTATCATTCGGGAGCACCCGGCCACCCAACTACTGACTGTAGAGCACTTAAGCACAGAGTCCAAGACATGATCGAGGCAGGTGAAATAGTGTTAAAAAAAAAGAAAGGTGGACAAGGACCGAGCATAAATACAAATCCTTTTCCTGAACACAAGGACACCTTTGAGGCATCCACTTCCAATGAAGACATTTGAAAATCTTGAAGAAACCTTGCACAATTGGATTGCCAAGTATCTTCTCTTGCAAAGGGAATTTGGGATGAATCCGGGGATTGTTATTGGTTAAACTTCATGAAACTCGTCACCGTTTATAGTTTTATCATGTTTAATTAAGTTTTGACTAAAGCATTTTTGCATTATCAAGCTCCTATGTTGTTTTCTTTCGATATCATGCATAGTCACATCTTTTCATTATTTTGTTAATACCATTTTGTTTATATTGATTGTTAATTGGTTCAATTTCATTCTAAATTCTTTCGATGGCCAAAGTAAAATTGTTTGACCCTTTGAATATCACCGTTCTGGAATCCGATGAAGCCTTCATTGAGAAAACCCTTCATGGAGAAATCCCTGCTTTGAAAAGGCCTTCATTAAGAGATCTCTTCTTTGAAAAAGCCTTCATTTCCCTTCATTGAAAAATCCTTTCATTTGGAAATTCCTTCATTGATAAATCCCTTCATTTGAGAAAATCCCTTTCCAGCCAGGTTAAAAGTTGATTGGTCAAAGCAGTATCATTAACGATTGATTCTGATTGATAGTGCTATGTGCCATGACCAACGTTGTCAAAACGCATGGCCTATGTTCATAACAAAAAGATCTGCCACCGATCTTCTGAAGAAGGAAACAAAGTGCTAAAGCGATGAAAGACGAAGTCGAAGGCAAATTTGCTTCAAATTAACAAAGCTTATTGGGTGTTCAAAGGAAGAGAGGGAATGACAGACATTCCCTCAACCTATCAACTCGGACATGTGTAAGAAGTTCTTTATTTGATTATGCAAATTTCTTTTTGGAAATCGCGCAAGGGACGAGGCAAAAGTCAGGCCATCTTCCTTTGCAATCAAGATATTTCATCCCTAGTCGTCCCCTTTGAACTATCAGAACAATAATTTTCGTTTGGCAACCCCTGAGAATTGCAAACCCCACACTGGGGCAAATTCATTTTGAAAAAGATCAGAAAAGAAAGAAAAACCCCCACACTGGGGCAAATGTATCTTTGAAAGAGGTCTGAGGAAAAGAAAGAACCCCACGCTGGGGCAAATTTATTTTTAAAAAAAAAAAAAGAGAAAGGAAAAGAAAAGGAAGAAAAAACCCCACACTGGGGCAAATTTAGTTTTTGAAGGAAAATGCAAAAAGTGAGAAAAATGCAATGAAGAAAATGCAAAGAAAGAGAAAATCCAATCACTGGGGCAAATTTCCTCGGTTTCGTTCAAAATTAGAGATAATTTCAAAATGATGCAATCTCAGGTTATTTCACACCTTTCATCAAACCTGCTTTCAAGCCTCAACTTTTCTTGAAAAACACCCCACCTGACCTCATTACAAAAGCCCAAAGTCCTGGCTTTCGTCACTTGCTGCATTTCTATTAGGGATTTTGCTAATCAACTGGCAGGTGATGTCCATAATGCCTTCGTTTAAGTTTATAAGGGAAGCGCATTTTACTGATGCCAGCAATCTTTAACTTACATTCCTGAGTCGACTATGGTTGAGCTCTTCCATTATTTCATTAGGTGAAAACCCACAAGGGCACCTCAAGAGGGAAAAAAAGAAAGAAGGAAAAGAGAAAAGAAAGAAAAAGAAAGAAAAAACCAACAAAAAGGGTGGGGGGCAACCTTGGTGAAAACCCGAAAGGGCGCCAAGGCAGGTTTTCTGCAATGAGAAAGCACAAAGAGGAACAGCTGGTGGTTTGGTCCATTTAGATTTCTCCTCATTTTTGTCATACCTCTGGCAACATTGAATTCCGGAACTAAGATATCCAAAAGCTTGAATAGGACATCCGTTGGCCAAAGCTGTGTCATTTTGGAAAAAAACATTCTTTTGCACATACATTCTTAGGAAACTCATTTTTTTTTTTTTCTTCCAAATTACTTGTATTCATGACATTTTTGTAGAATTTAAGCACACATGGTTGTATGTGCATTCTTATTCATCTTTACATGACATGTGAATTTTCTTGCATACTTCATTTTTTTATCGTTGAATTGTGATAAATGACAATCCCTGTGATTTATTTCAAAAAGTATACTTGGATTCAGTCGTCCTTTGGAAACAGTTGAAATCCAGCCAAGCCAGTTACACAAACTTCATAATATGGCAAAGCATATACCTGGTCAGTTTGAAAATCAGAAAAGCCTTAGGGCGAGGAATCCAACTCAATCGGCTGTCGTAGCAAAAGTTGATAATGGCATCGGAAGACTCATGTTTACACGATTCTCAAAGGAAAACGGATCAAATGATGATGGCAATTTCTTTTTCATTTGCAGAAAATTGCAGGCACAGATGAAAGTAGTCACACTTCGCACCGGAATCGATGTCGGAAAGAGTCCTCCGGTGAACAAAGGCAGATCGAAAATGTTGCAAGCAAATTTGATCAAAAGGTGCAACAGCATGGCGATACAAAGTCAACTTTGGACTCAAATTGCAAAAATTCACCATACTGGGGCAAATTAATTTTTTGGAAAGATTCTCAAAAGTCAAAAGAAAAGCGGAAAGAAAAGAAAATCATCAATCAAAAAACAAATCGAGTTTCATCACGACAGGCTTGGGTTTAATCCCACTGTCCGATGGTCAAGGTTTTCATTTTCATTACTACTGGAGCTGGGTTTGTCCCGCCAGTAAGCATTTCATTTTCGTCGCCGCTAGCCGTTGGGTTTGTCCCACTAGTGTGCCTCTTAATTGCATTTGCCACCAGCCGTTGGGTTTGTCCCACTGGTGAGCCTTTCATTTTCATCACCACCAGCCGTTGGGTTTGTCCCACTGGTGAGCCTTTCATTTTCGTCGCCGCTAGCCGTTGGGTTTGTCCCACTAGTGTGCCTCTTAATTGCATTTGCCACCAGCCGTTGGGTTTGTCCCACTGGTGAGCCTTTCATTTTCATCGCCGCTAGCCGTTGGGTTTGTCCCACTAGTGTGCCTTTTAATTGCATTTGCCACCAGCCGTTGGGTTTGTCCCACTGATGAGCCTTTTATTTTCATCGCCATTAGCCGTTGGGTTTGTCCCACTAGTGTGCCTTTCTTTGGCATTCGCCACTAGCCGTTGGGTTTATCCCACTAGTGAGCATCCCGTTTTCACAGCCACTGGAGCGTGAGGTTAGTCCCGCCAGTGAGCATTTCATTTGCATCACTAACAAACATGGGTCAGTCCCATTAACATTTCATTTCACTTCTTTCATTTACATCACCAGTAAACATGGGTCAATCCCACTAAGACTCCATCTCACTTCAATTCATAACTTTAAATTCTGTTCGGGCCAGTCCCGTTTAAATTCTGTTCGGGTCAGTCCCGTTTAAATTCCTGTTCGGGGCAGTCCCGTTTAAATTCCTGTCCGGGTCAGTCCCGTTTAAATTCATGTTCGGGTCAGTCCCGTTTAAATTCCTGTCCGGGTCAGTCCCGTTTAATTTTCTGTTCGGGTCAGTCCCGTTTAAATTCTTGTTCGGGTCAGTCCCGCTTTAAATTTCTTGTCTCAGTCAATTCCTTGTTAAAATTTTCTTTCAAAAGAGGTCAGTCCTCATTTTCAAAAATGGCAGTCGTTCGAGTCGTTCGTGACCAAATGACACAGGTAGGTGTTTGGTGTCTACTTCTTTGTCTCAAGTTTTTCCAAAACTCAGACAAAGAGGGGCAAACTGTAGACACCAAATTTTTGGTGTAATTTCATTTTTTAGTTTTTATTTGTCGTGTTCATTTTTAGTTTTTAGTTTCCAGTTTTATTTTTATTTTTAAGTTTTATCATAGAATTTGTTGAAAAAAGAAAAAAAGAAAAGCATCAAAAGTATGTTGTAGTCATTTTGTTTTTATTCAATGCTTTCTTGAAAAGAAAAATTCAAAAAATAGGTTTTTAGGTTTCTTGGAAAAAACAATGGAAAAGAAAGGAAAAAATTGGCTCACAAAAATATGTTTATTTCTTTACATTCAACCTTTTTGCACCTTAGTTATTTTTATTAAGTTATTTTAAAAAAAGGAAAAAAGGAAAAATGAAGAAAAATTGAAAAATGGACATTTTTGTTGTTTTTATTTATTTAGTTTGTTTTTTTATTTATTTGTTTTCATTCTTATTATTATTACATGGTTTTTGTCATTTTGTTATTATTATTATTAGTATTATTTATATTATGTATTTATTAAGTTTAAAAAAAAAAAAAAAAAAAAAATGCCGCAGCATGAAAGCTGCGGACTTGCGCAGTTTGCAAAGGGGGATTGGGACGGCTCCTGGGAGTGCAAATATGGAGAAAAGGACTAGAGGTTTTTAGGGTTTGGGGGTCTGATATATAAGGAAAAAAGGGCAAGAGCCGCAAGGGAGAGAGAGGGGGGATAGGATCGGAAAGAAAGAAAACGGAGGAGGAAAAGAAATAGAGGGATCGAGAGCTGAGGGTTTGATCTGAGAGATTGAGGGCAGCAATGGAGAGGGCTTAGGAGTGGACGGCGAAGGTAGAAAGAGACGAGGGAAAAGATATTGACGGGGAGAGCTAAAGAGAAAGCCGAGAGCAAGGAGGAGAGTTAGAAAATTTCTGGGAGAAACGATCATCTTCCCAGGCCGCGGGTTTACATCTTCCTCACGTCTTCATTTTCTTCACGTCAAGATCTTCAAGGTGACTTTTTCTTTCCTCTGGCTCTTTCTTTTTCATGCGTTGCTGATTTAAGTGATGGCTTCATACCCCTCCCCTTGAATATTACATTATTGTGACCATATGAGCTCTTATGTGGTGATGATCCAGTTTTTCTTAGTTAACAACGAACCCACGGAAAGTTCGTGAATGAAACTAGATCTGCAAGTTTTTGTTTTTCCATCCTAACTCAGAGTTTGTCTCCTGTTGTGGGTGCTTAATTTTTTGACGGAGGGGAGAGGGTTTATGAAGGTTAGTTTTTATGGCTATGGTTCGGTGGTTTTAGGAAAAATGCAGTCTTGCCTGCGCTGATTTTTTTGCTTATTTGCAGCAGATGAATGAATAGCCTTTTTCTCTTTCCTTTTTGGTATACTGACGTTCATGGAATCCCCTGAGTTTGCTGTTTGGTTGGCTGCTTGTTTGGTGATAATTATATGCATTTGCTGGCTGCAATTCATAGTAGCAATCTGCAGCACAACAGTCAGGCTGCGACAAGATGTCTGTTTGTCGCAGCACCACTGTCAAGCGCATTGTCTTGATGTATTAAAATCTGGGTTTGCTTGATTTTGGAAGCTTGTTTGCTGGTTTTTGAGTTTGCGTAGCGGGCAAAAAATGAGTGAAAATGTTTCTTTGCAAAAGAAAAGAATGTTTTTTATTCCCTGTTCTTGTTGAGGATTCATCCGAGTTTAGTTCTAATTTGCCCGTGTGTTCTGCTTGTGCGGTTTAGGGTGAAGAAACCTGTGGGGGGGGAAAGCTGTTTCTATTGTTTCATAGGTTTCTTTCTCGGTCGTGCTTGAAATGTATACCACAAAGGTCTGCTGTCCGTTTGTTTCGGCCTACAGCCTAGCCTGTATCTGGTCGATGTTTTGCATTGCAGTCCAGCATGGGTTTGTGTTTTCTGTTATCCCAATCAAATTAGTTTCCAGCTTTTCTAAATGCATGAAACAAAAGTCCATTCACTTCTTGTTTTATGGTCTCCCGACAGCTCCTTGGTTTGATATAGTCATAAGCATCATGTTGTAATTGCTGAAGCACTGGCTACTATGGATTCATTTGCTGCGTTTTACGTTCAGTTTTCTTATTAGAATGTTGAGGAAATAAACTTTAGTCCGAATCTATGTTGTTTAAGCCATGGGTCTGGTTCGGATTGCATTGAAAGTTCATTCAGTGTTGTTTCATGCTAGATGCGCATTTCCTTTCATTTGTCTTCCCTGTCAGGGATTCTTGCACAAGGAAAATCGCAAGTGTTTATCATGATGTTTCTTGCATATGTTTCTTTGATCTTCAATGGCTGAGCATTCGTAGTAAGGTTGAGTCTATCAAGTGTGTTAGAGCTTAAAAGAGTTTTGTTGGCTTAATATGAGGTAGAGTGTTCAAGTTTAGAATTTTGGCGTTAGAAAAATGCAGTGAGTTTCATTTTAGTTAGTTGCAGAAATTTCAGTTTTTTTTTTAACGTATGCATGCATGTTAATTCTGAAAATTGCACTCTTGACCCCCAAGATCCCTTTTGTCTTACTAAGGCCCAATTACATTCAAATGCTTGCAATTAGATCCTAGGATAGTTGCAATTGGAACCGTGGCTTGACTTTTTCTTTGCTATTTGACCCTTTAAAGTTCCTTGAATGTTTTGATTGGGCTTGCATGGTTGATTAATTTTCGCAATTGGATCTCTTTTGTGTGATTGTGCCTTGATATGTTTTTTCATGTGAATTGTGGACAATGTTAATAGATTTCTAGGATCAAATCATGAAAGTTTGGTAACTTGGAAGCATTGGTGGTCTTGATTTTGTTTGATTTAAATTTTGCTTAGCTAATCTTGTTTCTAAAACTTTAATAATTTTCCATTTCTTCCTTTCGTGATTTTTTGCACTTGATTGCGATAGATTCCACCTTCAGCATTTCAATTTAGCACTCCAATTTAGATTCTTGAGACTTTTTATTTGAGACCGAGTTTTGCTTGCACATGCATGGTCCATTCCATATTTAATTTTTGTTTCATGCTTAATTTCCATTTGTTTGTGTTTAATGGTTGTTTTATGTGATTATTTGATAATTTAAGTGGTACCTTGACCTGTTTATTATTTTGGAGGGTAAATTAGTAATTTCACTACGTTAGGGCGTCGCTTCAAGGGAGGTACACTCTATCCCTCATTTGCACTTCATTTGACCCTACGTGCTCCTACGTGTTATGTGAATATGCATGTCTACTTCGCTTTCCTTACCTCCCTGCGTGCATTTACTTGCTTTTTACTTTTATTTAAGTTTTTATGGGGTATGTGTACACCTCTTGGCTTGTAATAGATAGTGCTCGGAGAGCATCTGGTCCATTCACCCTTTCCCTTTTATGCTTTTATGGGGTATGTGTACACCTCTTGGCTTGTAATAGATAGCGCTCGGAGAGCATCTGGTCCATTCACCCTTTCCCTTTTATGCTTTTATGGGGTATGTGTACACCTCTTGGCTTGTAATAGATAGCGCTCGGAGAGCACCTGGTCCATTTCCCCTTCCCCTTGGTTGCTTGTTTTTGTTGCTACATGTTTAATTGCTTTATTAGGCTCTTGCATCTAGTCGAACATGCTAAGTGCTATGTGCTATGTGTTTACGAGTATTTTGGCATGTCTACTTGCTTTCATAGCCATGAATGAATGGAATGGATGAATGTACGTTTCCGCTAGTCCAACGCTAGTCGGAATTCATAGAATGGGCTAGTCCAACGCTAGACCCTTAGGGATTTCCCTTCATTAGCATATCATTTGCTTGTTCACCACATATCATGCATTTTTCTTAGTTTTATCACTTGGCATGCTCCTCGAACCCCCTTTCCCTTCATTTAGGATTTTTGCATATCATGATAGTTGTAGGGTCCATTTGCTTGAGGGTCCCCTTCCGATAAGGGAGACGAGCGAGTGTGGCTACTCGATAGCCTTAGCACGCTAGTTTCGCCTTCTAATCAAAGGGAAAATCAAGTCACGATTTAGGTCTCCCCGTACCCAATATGCATGAATTCCCTAGGCTCATGCATTCTCAATCCACTCTATCATTACACTTTCACTTTTGTCTCATTTGCACACATGCACCTTCATATCCCTTCACTTGCACACGAACACTTTTTTATCTCCACTTGCACACGAGCATTTTATCTTCACTCGCACACGAGTACTTTCATCTACATTTGCACACCTTCACTCTTATCTTATTACTTTACCATTTTTCTCACTTCACACAAACTCACACTTTCACATGGCATGCATTCCACTCATTTTTCACGTCATTTAGGTTTAGGTGTGACCTCTCCAAAAGGATCATTATTGGGCTTCACAATTAATGTGATTGGCACCACTCAACCTTTGAAGAGAAATTTCCCCCAATCCCCCTAGGTCTAGGTTTTTGCATTCATATAGACATATCCAATACGCGATACATACCTTGGGTAGAAAAATTAGGAAAAATTGGTTTGAGTCGCGCAACTAGCCTTGGCTAGGTCAAAGGGGTGCCTTGGATTCTATCCTTGCCTTCCCCTTTGTCAAACGTGACCCCCGAACCTTTTTCTTTGGCTTACGTGGACTAGGAGTCGTTTTAAAAAGGGTTTTGCTACTTTGTCTTTAAAAAACACTTTTTGGGTGACTTGGTACACCCCAAATCTATACCAAGTGGCGACTCCGTTTTCATATTTAAAAAACCCTTTTTAAAATTTCATTTGGCCAAATCGTCGCTTTCCAAAGTCCCATGGCCTTTTACTTTTCATTTTGCACACGTTCACACCACACTTCACACATTCAATTCGAAGCGAAAAGTGGGGCGCGACAGTTGGCGACTCCACTGGGGACTTCCTAAGTGGGTCCGAGCATTTGACTTAGCCATTCGTTTCCTTTTTCTACCCTTTTTATGCATTGCATTTGGATATTAGGGTTGCATTTGTATTTTAGGACTTTTTCACCTCGCGCGCGTATCAAACTTTTCCCTCACTCACGTATGTGTGATTGGTTGATTGGATGTTATTTACTTGATTATCTCGCGCTTGCATTGCATTTGGGGGGGGGGGTGTGTGTCACCTTTAGAGCCTCGCGTGGTTCTCACCCCTTCCCTCAAAATAGGGGAACACTTCATACGTGCACGTTTACTTGCTTTATCCCATTTTATTTTGTTTTTCGTGGGCGCCATCCCACACCGCCTTGTAGGACTAGGATCGATTGCCTTGGGTAGGCGGATGGTGTGCTCTGCGCCCATAGCGCTACCTAAGGGATCACTCGAGCCACCGACCAAAGGCCCTGGGAGTGATGACCCTTCGCCTTTAGGTCTGAAGGCTTGGGAGCCGAAGCTTTATCGAGTCTAGGCATTAGTGAACCCCAGCCTCATGCATCCATAGTAGAATGACCTAGGGTAGAGTCGGCCTCACCCTATTTTAAGCACATTAGGCACGAGGGAAGGGGTTCCACCCCTTTTACTTGCTTTTATCGTATTTCTTCTTCTTAAATGCTCCCAATGTGTTATGTGTACTATCAATTGCACTAACCATTCTTTTGTTTTCTTGGCTTGCATTCATATGCCTTAGCAATAAGAGGCCCTCTTGGGCACTCTTTTAGTGACTCACCCTCTAGATAGCTCACATGTTTAAATTTCAGTCTTTGCACTTGATTTTCAATAAATACATTTCATTTTTAGACTTTTTCCCCCCGATACATTATTTATGTCCTTTAGGCCATATTTGTCACATATTTACATCGTTTTAATAAATGGCATCATGCATAAACCATAGAAAGGGAATGCCACATAGGGAATCCCGTGGTTAGGAATAAGCCACCCCATGTCTCGGATATATAATCCAAATGAGACTTGCACGTTTACCTTTCTCGTACCGTCCGAAGGGATAGTGCACAAGGTAAGGTAAAGATCCGATCATTTTCATGAAGCAATTTTTGGAATATGAGCATCTAATAATCACTTTTTGGCCATTTTCTCAAAATTGGTAAAATTCCCTTGCGTAAAAGGACATTAATTCGAAGAAAATTCACAAATGATTCCTCATTGTTGAGACGATAAATATAGAGGCCAAATTTTGATTTTAGAGGCTCATAGACCAAGGCATTGTAATGATTTCTTGAAACCACCCAGTGGGCGAATAATTCAATCGATTTTTGAACAAATCATCCATCTTATCCAATCCATTTGTTTTCAATTCATTCAATTGTAGTACAATCTAATCATTTTTGAATAAATTCATTTCATCCAATTCATTTGACCAATTTACCCTTTTTAGGGTCTTTTGACCAATTTACCCTTTTTAGGGTCATTCGGCCGATTTTTGAATAAATCACTAATTCAATTTCATTCATTTGGCCAACTTACTCACTTTTAGGGCAACCGAGCCGATTTTTGAATAAATCAAGTTTCGTTCAATATATTTGATCAATTTACCCTTTTTAGGGTGATCTGATTAATTTTGGATAAATTAAATTTCATTCAATTCATTTGACTTATTTCCCTTTTTAGGGTAATCCGGTCGATTTTTAATAAACTGTCAATTTCATTTGACCAATTAGGATTTCAATGTCGAATTTCAAAATGGAAAACCTAGTCGATTTTGGAAAAACCATCCATTGCATTTGATTAGTTGGGATTTTTGGACCCGTGCTTCACTGAGAAAACTTGGTCAACAAATTCCAATCTCTTCGATAGGAAATTCGTCAAGGTCAAACCCGTGCGTTTTTGCAAATTCTTGTATCGATCACAAATGGTTAATCCATTCGAACGTTGACCTCATTTTAACGAATGTCTCTCGTCACTCCAATTGTCCAAATTCTTTCAAAATTATTTCTCACTCAATGAGTTGATCGGATCCATCAGGTATGGTATAGTGCCTATCCTCAGAGGATTGCATCCTCATTCTAGGCCTACCCTTGGCACAAAAAGGGTTCCCCCATAGGACATGCATCCGATTTTTCTGGATATCTACTAACTCTTGCCTTTTTCTTTTCCTTTTCTTTATTTTCGTTGGAATAATTGAGCGAGAGTTGAATCTAAAGGCAATCTTTCAAAATTTTCAGGCAATATTTAAACATCGCTTCTCGTCGAAGCCCCATCATAACACGATCCCGTAGTCAAGCCCGGAGAAGTCGTGTAAACATGAGTTCACAACCGGAACTGTCGGATAAGTCTGCTACTACAGCCCAACCTGAGACTGCAAGTTTGGGGGCCCAACTGACCGAGATGCTTACGAAGTTTGGTGAAATGGCAACTGAAATGGCCGCCCGAAAGAAATTAATCGATGAGCTTATCAGTAGTGGAGTTCAACCTGAGCCTGAACCCGTCAGTCAGCCGGAGCCAGAATCGTTTGGCATAGCCACGACCCAAGCTACTTTTACTCCACCCTTCATTATTCCACCCGAAGGAACTTTCACCTATCCCACCATACATTTGCCATACACTTGCCCTCCTGATCCTTCATTCTTCCCTACTCACATGCAAGGCCCACAGCCCCAAATCACTTCGAATATACCTCCTAAGCCGCATACCTTTTATCACTCTGTTGCTGAGCCATTCCTACCAGACCATATTGTTCAAACCAAGGCAGAAATTGGGGAATCTTCCGCTCCCGTTGATATAAAGCTTCTCAAACGCCTGGACCGTTTCGATGAGTTTATAAAGAAAAGTCAGGGGTTGAACAAACAAGGAGTCTTGGATTACGATGAGCTTTGCCTTTTCCCGAATGTGCAATTGCCTGAGGGGTTCAAAACTCCGAAGTTTAACAAGTATGATGGGACGGGCAATCCCAAGACACACCTCCGATTGTTCGCCAACAAGTTGGGTAGGCCAACAGATGATGAAAATTTGCCTTTAAGGTTATTCCCTGAAAGTCTAGAAGGGGATGCACTCGACTGGTATTCCAAGCTGAAACCCGAAGAAGCGAAGACCTGGCTGGACTTGTCCAACGCTTTTGTAAGGCAGTACGAGTATAATTGCGAGCTGGCTCCAACACGAACCACGTTGGAAGGGACAAAGAGGCAGCCATCTGAAGATCACAAGACTTATGCTAAGAGGTGGAGGAAAGTAGCTGCAAAAGTCGAGCCACCAATGACGGAGGACGAAATCATACGAACTTTCATTAAGGCACATGATCCGCCGTACTTTGAAGAAATTTTCCGCATGACTGGATGCTCATTCGCCGCAATTGTTAATAAACTTGAGGAATTTGATGATTTCGTGAAGGCCGGAAAGATTGTTAATGTGTCTGCCCTCAAATCGCAGTTGGATGCTTTGCAAAGCCAAGGTAGTAATGGAAAGAAGCAACAATCCAAAAGGCAAGAGGGGGAAACTGCTTTTGTCTGGAATCGAAGCCCTATTCCAAGACCCAGACCTCGACAATACCCTACCTACTCAAACCCTTACTATTCAAGCCCTCATCCTGTTTATCACACCAATACCATTCATCCTCGACCTCGGCCTAACTACAACAACTCTCCTATGGCCCCTTTTCAAATAACTCAACCTAACTTCCAACAAGTTCGACCCCGACCTCCCTATAATCAACAATTTCCTCCACCAAATAGGCCCACCTATAAATACCCCCGACCCATTGAACCCCAAAAACAAAACCATTATCGTACCTTTACCAATCTTGGCAGGCCCTTGGACCAATTGTACGAACAATTAAAAGCTGCCGGTAAAATCAGCGTAATTCCCCCTCCATCTCACCCTCATGGCGTCCCTGCCAACTACGATTCGCAGTACACTTGTGCCTATCATTCGGGAGCACCCGGCCACCCAACTACTGACTGTAGAGCACTTAAGCACAGAGTCCAAGACATGATCGAGGCAGGTGAAATAGTGTTAAAAAAAAAGAAAGGTGGACAAGGACCGAGCATAAATACAAATCCTTTTCCTGAACACAAGGACACCTTTGAGGCATCCACTTCCAATGAAGACATTTGAAAATCTTGAAGAAACCTTGCACAATTGGATTGCCAAGTATCTTCTCTTGCAAAGGGAATTTGGGATGAATCCGGGGATTGTTATTGGTTAAACTTCATGAAACTCGTCACCGTTTATAGTTTTATCATGTTTAATTAAGTTTTGACTAAAGCATTTTTGCATTATCAAGCTCCTATGTTGTTTTCTTTCGATATCATGCATAGTCACATCTTTTCATTATTTTGTTAATACCATTTTGTTTATATTGATTGTTAATTGGTTCAATTTCATTCTAAATTCTTTCGATGGCCAAAGTAAAATTGTTTGACCCTTTGAATATCACCGTTCTGGAATCCGATGAAGCCTTCATTGAGAAAACCCTTCATGGAGAAATCCCTGCTTTGAAAAGGCCTTCATTAAGAGATCTCTTCTTTGAAAAAGCCTTCATTTCCCTTCATTGAAAAATCCTTTCATTTGGAAATTCCTTCATTGATAAATCCCTTCATTTGAGAAAATCCCTTTCCAGCCAGGTTAAAAGTTGATTGGTCAAAGCAGTATCATTAACGATTGATTCTGATTG
The DNA here is from genome assembly GCF_036785885.1 of Coffea arabica. Lineage (NCBI taxonomy): Eukaryota > Viridiplantae > Streptophyta > Magnoliopsida > Gentianales > Rubiaceae > Coffea > Coffea arabica. Next base: position 14,993,329 of record NC_092318.1, on the reverse strand, counting down.
ATAGTGCTATGTGCCATGACCAACGTTGTCAAAACGCATGGCCTATGTTCATAACAAAAAGATCTGCCACCGATCTTCTGAAGAAGGAAACAAAGTGCTAAAGCGATGAAAGACGAAGTCGAAGGCAAATTTGCTTCAAATTAACAAAGCTTATTGGGTGTTCAAAGGAAGAGAGGGAATGACAGACATTCCCTCAACCTATCAACTCGGACATGTGTAAGAAGTTCTTTATTTGATTATGCAAATTTCTTTTTGGAAATCGCGCAAGGGACGAGGCAAAAGTCAGGCCATCTTCCTTTGCAATCAAGATATTTCATCCCTAGTCGTCCCCTTTGAACTATCAGAACAATAATTTTCGTTTGGCAACCCCTGAGAATTGCAAACCCCACACTGGGGCAAATTCATTTTGAAAAAGATCAGAAAAGAAAGAAAAACCCCCACACTGGGGCAAATGTATCTTTGAAAGAGGTCTGAGGAAAAGAAAGAACCCCACGCTGGGGCAAATTTATTTTAAAAAAAAAAAAAAGAGAAAGGAAAAGAAAAGGAAGAAAAAACCCCACACTGGGGCAAATTTAGTTTTTGAAGGAAAATGCAAAAAGTGAGAAAAATGCAATGAAGAAAATGCAAAGAAAGAGAAAATCCAATCACTGGGGCAAATTTCCTCGGTTTCGTTCAAAATTAGAGATAATTTCAAAATGATGCAATCTCAGGTTATTTCACACCTTTCATCAAACCTGCTTTCAAGCCTCAACTTTTCTTGAAAAACACCCCACCTGACCTCATTACAAAAGCCCAAAGTCCTGGCTTTCGTCACTTGCTGCATTTCTATTAGGGATTTTGCTAATCAACTGGCAGGTGATGTCCATAATGCCTTCGTTTAAGTTTATAAGGGAAGCGCATTTTACTGATGCCAGCAATCTTTAACTTACATTCCTGAGTCGACTATGGTTGAGCTCTTCCATTATTTCATTAGGTGAAAACCCACAAGGGCACCTCAAGAGGGAAAAAAAGAAAGAAGGAAAAGAGAAAAGAAAGAAAAAGAAAGAAAAAACCAACAAAAAGGGTGGGGGGCAACCTTGGTGAAAACCCGAAAGGGCGCCAAGGCAGGTTTTCTGCAATGAGAAAGCACAAAGAGGAACAGCTGGTGGTTTGGTCCATTTAGATTTCTCCTCATTTTTGTCATACCTCTGGCAACATTGAATTCCGGAACTAAGATATCCAAAAGCTTGAATAGGACATCCGTTGGCCAAAGCTGTGTCATTTTGGAAAAAAACATTCTTTTGCACATACATTCTTAGGAAACTCATTTTTTTTTTTCTTCCAAATTACTTGTATTCATGACATTTTTGTAGAATTTAAGCACACATGGTTGTATGTGCATTCTTATTCATCTTTACATGACATGTGAATTTTCTTGCATACTTCATTTTTTTATCGTTGAATTGTGATAAATGACAATCCCTGTGATTTATTTCAAAAAGTATACTTGGATTCAGTCGTCCTTTGGAAACAGTTGAAATCCAGCCAAGCCAGTTACACAAACTTCATAATATGGCAAAGCATATACCTGGTCAGTTTGAAAATCAGAAAAGCCTTAGGGCGAGGAATCCAACTCAATCGGCTGTCGTAGCAAAAGTTGATAATGGCATCGGAAGACTCATGTTTACACGATTCTCAAAGGAAAACGGATCAAATGATGATGGCAATTTCTTTTTCATTTGCAGAAAATTGCAGGCACAGATGAAAGTAGTCACACTTCGCACCGGAATCGATGTCGGAAAGAGTCCTCCGGTGAACAAAGGCAGATCGAAAATGTTGCAAGCAAATTTGATCAAAAGGTGCAACAGCATGGCGATACAAAGTCAACTTTGGACTCAAATTGCAAAAATTCACCATACTGGGGCAAATTAATTTTTTGGAAAGATTCTCAAAAGTCAAAAGAAAAGCGGAAAGAAAAGAAAATCATCAATCAAAAAACAAATCGAGTTTCATCACGACAGGCTTGGGTTTAATCCCACTGTCCGATGGTCAAGGTTTTCATTTTCATTACTACTGGAGCTGGGTTTGTCCCGCCAGTAAGCATTTCATTTTCGTCGCCGCTAGCCGTTGGGTTTGTCCCACTAGTGTGCCTCTTAATTGCATTTGCCACCAGCCGTTGGGTTTGTCCCACTGGTGAGCCTTTCATTTTCATCACCACCAGCCGTTGGGTTTGTCCCACTGGTGAGCCTTTCATTTTCGTCGCCGCTAGCCGTTGGGTTTGTCCCACTAGTGTGCCTCTTAATTGCATTTGCCACCAGCCGTTGGGTTTGTCCCACTGGTGAGCCTTTCATTTTCATCGCCGCTAGCCGTTGGGTTTGTCCCACTAGTGTGCCTTTTAATTGCATTTGCCACCAGCCGTTGGGTTTGTCCCACTGATGAGCCTTTTATTTTCATCGCCATTAGCCGTTGGGTTTGTCCCACTAGTGTGCCTTTCTTTGGCATTCGCCACTAGCCGTTGGGTTTATCCCACTAGTGAGCATCCCGTTTTCACAGCCACTGGAGCGTGAGGTTAGTCCCGCCAGTGAGCATTTCATTTGCATCACTAACAAACATGGGTCAGTCCCATTAACATTTCATTTCACTTCTTTCATTTACATCACCAGTAAACATGGGTCAATCCCACTAAGACTCCATCTCACTTCAATTCATAACTTTAAATTCTGTTCGGGCCAGTCCCGTTTAAATTCTGTTCGGGTCAGTCCCGTTTAAATTCCTGTTCGGGGCAGTCCCGTTTAAATTCCTGTCCGGGTCAGTCCCGTTTAAATTCATGTTCGGGTCAGTCCCGTTTAAATTCCTGTCCGGGTCAGTCCCGTTTAATTTTCTGTTCGGGTCAGTCCCGTTTAAATTCTTGTTCGGGTCAGTCCCGCTTTAAATTTCTTGTCTCAGTCAATTCCTTGTTAAAATTTTCTTTCAAAAGAGGTCAGTCCTCATTTTCAAAAATGGCAGTCGTTCGAGTCGTTCGTGACCAAATGACACAGGTAGGTGTTTGGTGTCTACTTCTTTGTCTCAAGTTTTTCCAAAACTCAGACAAAGAGGGGCAAACTGTAGACACCAAATTTTTGGTGTAATTTCATTTTTTAGTTTTTATTTGTCGTGTTCATTTTTAGTTTTTAGTTTCCAGTTTTATTTTTATTTTTAAGTTTTATCATAGAATTTGTTGAAAAAAGAAAAAAAGAAAAGCATCAAAAGTATGTTGTAGTCATTTTGTTTTTATTCAATGCTTTCTTGAAAAGAAAAATTCAAAAAATAGGTTTTTAGGTTTCTTGGAAAAAACAATGGAAAAGAAAGGAAAAAATTGGCTCACAAAAATATGTTTATTTCTTTACATTCAACCTTTTTGCACCTTAGTTATTTTTATTAAGTTATTTTAAAAAAAGGAAAAAAGGAAAAATGAAGAAAAATTGAAAAATGGACATTTTTGTTGTTTTTATTTATTTAGTTTGTTTTTTTATTTATTTGTTTTCATTCTTATTATTATTACATGGTTTTTGTCATTTTGTTATTATTATTATTAGTATTATTTATATTATGTATTTATTAAGTTTAAAAAAAAAAAAAAAAAAAAAATGCCGCAGCATGAAAGCTGCGGACTTGCGCAGTTTGCAAAGGGGGATTGGGACGGCTCCTGGGAGTGCAAATATGGAGAAAAGGACTAGAGGTTTTTAGGGTTTGGGGGTCTGATATATAAGGAAAAAAGGGCAAGAGCCGCAAGGGAGAGAGAGGGGGGATAGGATCGGAAAGAAAGAAAACGGAGGAGGAAAAGAAATAGAGGGATCGAGAGCTGAGGGTTTGATCTGAGAGATTGAGGGCAGCAATGGAGAGGGCTTAGGAGTGGACGGCGAAGGTAGAAAGAGACGAGGGAAAAGATATTGACGGGGAGAGCTAAAGAGAAAGCCGAGAGCAAGGAGGAGAGTTAGAAAATTTCTGGGAGAAACGATCATCTTCCCAGGCCGCGGGTTTACATCTTCCTCACGTCTTCATTTTCTTCACGTCAAGATCTTCAAGGTGACTTTTTCTTTCCTCTGGCTCTTTCTTTTTCATGCGTTGCTGATTTAAGTGATGGCTTCATACCCCTCCCCTTGAATATTACATTATTGTGACCATATGAGCTCTTATGTGGTGATGATCCAGTTTTTCTTAGTTAACAACGAACCCACGGAAAGTTCGTGAATGAAACTAGATCTGCAAGTTTTTGTTTTTCCATCCTAACTCAGAGTTTGTCTCCTGTTGTGGGTGCTTAATTTTTTGACGGAGGGGAGAGGGTTTATGAAGGTTAGTTTTTATGGCTATGGTTCGGTGGTTTTAGGAAAAATGCAGTCTTGCCTGCGCTGATTTTTTTGCTTATTTGCAGCAGATGAATGAATAGCCTTTTTCTCTTTCCTTTTTGGTATACTGACGTTCATGGAATCCCCTGAGTTTGCTGTTTGGTTGGCTGCTTGTTTGGTGATAATTATATGCATTTGCTGGCTGCAATTCATAGTAGCAATCTGCAGCACAACAGTCAGGCTGCGACAAGATGTCTGTTTGTCGCAGCACCACTGTCAAGCGCATTGTCTTGATGTATTAAAATCTGGGTTTGCTTGATTTTGGAAGCTTGTTTGCTGGTTTTTGAGTTTGCGTAGCGGGCAAAAAATGAGTGAAAATGTTTCTTTGCAAAAGAAAAGAATGTTTTTTATTCCCTGTTCTTGTTGAGGATTCATCCGAGTTTAGTTCTAATTTGCCCGTGTGTTCTGCTTGTGCGGTTTAGGGTGAAGAAACCTGTGGGGGGGGAAAGCTGTTTCTATTGTTTCATAGGTTTCTTTCTCGGTCGTGCTTGAAATGTATACCACAAAGGTCTGCTGTCCGTTTGTTTCGGCCTACAGCCTAGCCTGTATCTGGTCGATGTTTTGCATTGCAGTCCAGCATGGGTTTGTGTTTTCTGTTATCCCAATCAAATTAGTTTCCAGCTTTTCTAAATGCATGAAACAAAAGTCCATTCACTTCTTGTTTTATGGTCTCCCGACAGCTCCTTGGTTTGATATAGTCATAAGCATCATGTTGTAATTGCTGAAGCACTGGCTACTATGGATTCATTTGCTGCGTTTTACGTTCAGTTTTCTTATTAGAATGTTGAGGAAATAAACTTTAGTCCGAATCTATGTTGTTTAAGCCATGGGTCTGGTTCGGATTGCATTGAAAGTTCATTCAGTGTTGTTTCATGCTAGATGCGCATTTCCTTTCATTTGTCTTCCCTGTCAGGGATTCTTGCACAAGGAAAATCGCAAGTGTTTATCATGATGTTTCTTGCATATGTTTCTTTGATCTTCAATGGCTGAGCATTCGTAGTAAGGTTGAGTCTATCAAGTGTGTTAGAGCTTAAAAGAGTTTTGTTGGCTTAATATGAGGTAGAGTGTTCAAGTTTAGAATTTTGGCGTTAGAAAAATGCAGTGAGTTTCATTTTAGTTAGTTGCAGAAATTTCAGTTTTTTTTTTAACGTATGCATGCATGTTAATTCTGAAAATTGCACTCTTGACCCCCAAGATCCCTTTTGTCTTACTAAGGCCCAATTACATTCAAATGCTTGCAATTAGATCCTAGGATAGTTGCAATTGGAACCGTGGCTTGACTTTTTCTTTGCTATTTGACCCTTTAAAGTTCCTTGAATGTTTTGATTGGGCTTGCATGGTTGATTAATTTTCGCAATTGGATCTCTTTTGTGTGATTGTGCCTTGATATGTTTTTTCATGTGAATTGTGGACAATGTTAATAGATTTCTAGGATCAAATCATGAAAGTTTGGTAACTTGGAAGCATTGGTGGTCTTGATTTTGTTTGATTTAAATTTTGCTTAGCTAATCTTGTTTCTAAAACTTTAATAATTTTCCATTTCTTCCTTTCGTGATTTTTTGCACTTGATTGCGATAGATTCCACCTTCAGCATTTCAATTTAGCACTCCAATTTAGATTCTTGAGACTTTTTATTTGAGACCGAGTTTTGCTTGCACATGCATGGTCCATTCCATATTTAATTTTTGTTTCATGCTTAATTTCCATTTGTTTGTGTTTAATGGTTGTTTTATGTGATTATTTGATAATTTAAGTGGTACCTTGACCTGTTTATTATTTTGGAGGGTAAATTAGTAATTTCACTACGTTAGGGCGTCGCTTCAAGGGAGGTACACTCTATCCCTCATTTGCACTTCATTTGACCCTACGTGCTCCTACGTGTTATGTGAATATGCATGTCTACTTCGCTTTTCTTACCTCCCTGCGTGCATTTACTTGCTTTTTACTTTTATTTAAGTTTTTATGGGGTATGTGTACACCTCTTGGCTTGTAATAGATAGTGCTCGGAGAGCATCTGGTCCATTCACCCTTTCCCTTTTATGCTTTTATGGGGTATGTGTACACCTCTTGGCTTGTAATAGATAGCGCTCGGAGAGCATCTGGTCCATTCACCCTTTCCCTTTTATGCTTTTATGGGGTATGTGTACACCTCTTGGCTTGTAATAGATAGCGCTCGGAGAGCACCTGGTCCATTTCCCCTTCCCCTTGGTTGCTTGTTTTTGTTGCTACATGTTTAATTGCTTTATTAGGCTCTTGCATCTAGTCGAACATGCTAAGTGCTATGTGCTATGTGTTTACGAGTATTTTGGCATGTCTACTTGCTTTCATAGCCATGAATGAATGGAATGGATGAATGTACGTTTCCGCTAGTCCAACGCTAGTCGGAATTCATAGAATGGGCTAGTCCAACGCTAGACCCTTAGGGATTTCCCTTCATTAGCATATCATTTGCTTGTTCACCACATATCATGCATTTTTCTTAGTTTTATCACTTGGCATGCTCCTCGAACCCCCTTTCCCTTCATTTAGGATTTTTGCATATCATGATAGTTGTAGGGTCCATTTGCTTGAGGGTCCCCTTCCGATAAGGGAGACGAGCGAGTGTGGCTACTCGATAGCCTTAGCACGCTAGTTTCGCCTTCTAATCAAAGGGAAAATCAAGTCACGATTTAGGTCTCCCCGTACCCAATATGCATGAATTCCCTAGGCTCATGCATTCTCAATCCACTCTATCATTACACTTTCACTTTTGTCTCATTTGCACACATGCACCTTCATATCCCTTCACTTGCACACGAACACTTTTTTATCTCCACTTGCACACGAGCATTTTATCTTCACTCGCACACGAGTACTTTCATCTACATTTGCACACCTTCACTCTTATCTTATTACTTTACCATTTTTCTCACTTCACACAAACTCACACTTTCACATGGCATGCATTCCACTCATTTTTCACGTCATTTAGGTTTAGGTGTGACCTCTCCAAAAGGATCATTATTGGGCTTCACAATTAATGTGATTGGCACCACTCAACCTTTGAAGAGAAATTTCCCCCAATCCCCCTAGGTCTAGGTTTTTGCATTCATATAGACATATCCAATACGCGATACATACCTTGGGTAGAAAAATTAGGAAAAATTGGTTTGAGTCGCGCAACTAGCCTTGGCTAGGTCAAAGGGGTGCCTTGGATTCTATCCTTGCCTTCCCCTTTGTCAAACGTGACCCCCGAACCTTTTTCTTTGGCTTACGTGGACTAGGAGTCGTTTTAAAAAGGGTTTTGCTACTTTGTCTTTAAAAAACACTTTTTGGGTGACTTGGTACACCCCAAATCTATACCAAGTGGCGACTCCGTTTTCATATTTAAAAAACCCTTTTTAAAATTTCATTTGGCCAAATCGTCGCTTTCCAAAGTCCCATGGCCTTTTACTTTTCATTTTGCACACGTTCACACCACACTTCACACATTCAATTCGAAGCGAAAAGTGGGGCGCGACACTACAAAAATCATTTTAAACTATTTTTGCTCATAAACTTTATCTGTGGAATTTTTCTAATCAAGAAAACTTAGAAAAGGCGGACGATTAAATAAAATAAACGCTAGAAAATTAGAAAATTTTTGGGTTCTCACACTTATACGTTTCGGGGCGTCACAATCTCCCCTCCTTAAAAGAATGTCGTCCTCGACATTCCGTCTTGTACCAATCAAGTCGAGACATCCCGCAAAAATCTCTCAAGAGTCAAATCAAACCCACAGTCCGGCATCCTAAACTTCAAGCCTAGGATACACTCAGAGATCTGAAACCTAAGCTCTGATACCAACTGTGACAGCCCCACCTCCCCCTCAGGCGAACCAGAGGGTTCGGCGGGCCGCCTGCCCAGCTCTCGCCGGGACTCAGTCGTTCACTAAAGTCCTCAAACGAATTACAAGAATAAACCTCAAATATACATCACATGGTCCACAAATATACATCCAAGTCTCCAATAATTACATGTCACAATTGCAGCGGAAACAATTCCCAATTATACATAAAATGATTACAAATCCAAATTGTACAACATAAAGGCCATCCATTCACGTGAATAAGCACAACAAGTCCTGCCTTCGCCTTGAGCCCTGTGGAGGGGAATAAAATATTTTTGGGGTGAGCTAGAAGCTCAGCGAGTAACCAGCAAAATCATTAAGCAACTATATTTCACAATGTTGCATTTCGATGATTTCGATGATGTCATGATTCAGAGATCAAATGTCCGTTTAGTGCTCTCGTGAGCCGGTGAAATCATAGCACTTGAACACCCAACGCTCAAATATTTCATTTAACATTAACTCACGAACTCACGAAAGTGGGAGCAACATCGGTGCTCCAGATAACCATGAACATGAACCATAAACAAGGTGGAGACGTTGGCGTCCAGCACAAGACTTTCCCAGAACTCATTGAAGCCAAATCATGTCATGAATTCACATGCAAGCACGCATGATATGCAATCGAATAATTAATGCAAGAAACATTTCACAAGTACTTTGGAAATAGTTTAGGGTCACTCACCTCCACGGCTCAGAAATCATCCAGCATATAACATTGCCTTGCTCAAATCCAAGTCTTAGATCACAAACTCAAATGCAAACAAATCCCTTCAAAGTTCGGACAGCACTTCCCCTGAATTTCTTTACTTTTCCAGCCATCAAGGCTTCATTATTTCCTCAGCCAGTCCCAAAGGTACACACACAACAACAAGTTCATCTAATAGTCATTCAGCAAGTTCCAAGAAGTACAAAGACAAGTCAAGCTAGGGAAAAGTCCGGAAATGAAAGTTAAGCACAAAACCAGAAAAACAGTTTTGACGTCCTTTTGCGGTAGTGGCACCAAAGGTACTACGAGTATCGGATGGAGGTCTAAGACCCACCGTTTCGAAGCTAAGAACCAGGGCTACAACAATGTAGAAGGTCACTCAGTCCAAATCCTAGCACAACTAGGTCAAATATGCAAAATACCAAACCAGAACCGTAATTGCAGGTTCCCAAATCACATAATGCTGTAATGCGTCTAACTCAGTCTATACAGGTCCAAATGCATTGATTCCAAAGGCATACGGTAGCTAAGACATCAAGCTACATTTCATAAGAAGACACCAACATCCAAATCCAAAGCAATTCCAGTCAAAACAGACGATTACAAGCGCAGTTCGCACATTCTGATCACCCAGAACAGCAACAGTAAAAACGACATATCTCACTCTACACTACTCCAAATGACCTGAAATTTTACAGGCTCCTCAAACACATCAATACCTACAACTTTCATGTTTTGAGCTAAGGCCAATTTGGCCTCTATCTATGACCTAAAATTTCGGACAGAATGTATCTTCAAGAACCCTAATTTTCCAGAATTTCTTCCAAACCCAAAATTGGTTGCTATTATCACCAATTCACACCCACATGAGTCATTTCCACTCATTAACAGCCATCATAGATGACCACAACATCTCATTCATATTAAACCAGAAAATTCCTCATAAATATAAAAACTTCACCAAATCACTTCAAATCAAGAATTAATTCACATAATCCATCACTTTAGCTACTACTAAGCATCACTTAAGCATCATCAGGTGTAGTAGGATGTTCAACCATCACTTACCTAGGAAACAAGAGAAGAGGAGTTATAGACCACCTTAGCTCTTCCAAAAACTTCACCAAACTCACCACTAACACCAAAAGGCAAGATTGTATGGAGTAAAAACTAATTTATGTGATTGATTTTGGAAGATTAAGCTAGTTGGAAGCTTGAAATGTTGAAGAAACTTTCTTCCTTCTTGAGCTAAGAGGGCCGGCCATCCAAGGGTAAGAAATGGTGAATTTTTAGTGATTTTTGAAGATATTTAACTCAAATGGGTCAAAAGTCAAAAAAAAGTGAATAGTAACTCTTAAGCTATTTCCAATACAATGGTGACACTTGTCACCTTTAGGTTTAAAACTTATCTTTTTGTCTCTCCAAGACAAATATCTTAACACCTTGTAAAATAATATCACTTAATACAAAATTCCAACAAGTTGTCAAAAATATAATGCATTTACCGCACTTGCGGGTCCCACGTCCAAAATCCGCTTTTAATTTCTCAAAAACTAACCGATACAAGAAAAATCATTTTAAACTATTTTTGCTCATAAACTTTATCTGGGGAATTTTTCTAATCAAGAAAATGTAGAAAAGGCGGACGATTAAATAAAATAAACGCTAGAAAATTAGAAAATTTTCGGGTTCTCACACTTATACTTTTCGGGGCGTCACAATCTCCCCTCCTTAAAAGAATGTCGTCCTCGACATTCCCTCTTGTACCAATCAAGTCGAGACATCCCGCAAAAATCTCTCAAGAGTCAAATCAAACCCACAGTCCGGCATCCTAAACTTCAAGCCTAGGATACACTCAGAGATCTGAAGCCTAAGCTCTGATACCAACTGTGACAGCCCCACCTCCCCCTAAGGCGAACCCGAGGGTTCGGCGGGCCGCCTGCCCAGCTCTCGCCGGGACTCAGTCGTTCACTAAAGTCCTCAAACGAATTACAAGAATAAACCTCAAATATACATCACATGGTCCACAAATATACATCCAAGTCTCCAATAATTACATGTCACAATTGCAGCGGAAACAATTCCCAATTATACATAAAATGATTACAAATCCAAATTGTACAACGTAAAGGCCATCCATTCACGTGAATAAGCACAACAAGTCCTGCCTTCGACTTGAGCCCTGTGGAGGGGAATAAAATATTTTTGGGGTGAGCTAGAAGCTCAGCGAGTAACCAGCAAAATCATTAAGCAACTATATTTCACAATGTTGCATTTCGATGATTTCGATGATGTCATGATTCAGAGATCAAATGTCCGTTTAGTGCTCTCGTGAGCCGGTGAAATCATAGCACTTGAACACCCAACGCTCAAATATTTCATTTAACATTAACTCACGAACTCACGAAAGTGGGAGCAACATCGGTGCTCCAGATAACCATGAACATGAACCATAAACAAGGTGGAGACGTTGGTGTCCAGCACAAGACTTTCCCAGAACTCATTGAAGCCAAATCATGTCATGAATTCACATGCAAGCACGCATGATATGCAATCGAATAATTAATGCAAGAAACATTTCACAAGTACTTTGGAAATAGTTTAGGGTCACTCACCTCCACGGCTCAGAAATCATCCAGCATATAACATTGCCTTGCTCAAATCCAAGTCTTAGATCACAAACTCAAATGCAAACAAATCCCTTCAAAGTTCGGACAGCACTTCCCCTGAATTTCTTTACTTTTCCAGCCATCAAGGCTTCATTATTTCCTCAACCAGTCCCAAAGGTACACACACAACAACAAGTTCATCTAATAGTCATTCAGCAAGTTCCAAGAAGTACAAAGACAAGTCAAGCTAGGGAAAGGTCCGGAAATGAAAGTTAAGCTCAAAACCAGAAAAATAGTTTTGACGTCCTTTTGCGGTAATGGCACCAAAGGTACTACGAGTATCGGATGGAGGTCCAAGACCCACCGTTTCGAAGCTAAGAACCAGGGCTACAACAATGTAGAAGGTCACTCAGTCCAAATCCTAGCACAACTAGGTCAAATATGCAAAATACCAAACCAGAACTGTAATTGCAGGTTCCCAAATCACATAATTCTGTAATGCGTCTAACTCAGTCTATACAGGTCCAAATGCATTGATTCCAAAGGCATACGGTAGCTAAGACATCAAGCTACATTTCATAAGAAGACACCAACATCCAAATCCAAAGCAATTCCAGTCAAAACAGACGATTACAAGCGCAGTTCGCACATTCTGATCACCCAGAACAGCAACAGTAAAAACGACATATCTCACTCTACACTACTCCAAATGACCTGAAATTTTACAGGTACCTCAAACACATCAATACCTACAACTTTCATGTTTTGAGCTAAGGCCAATTTGGCCTCTATCTATGACCTAAAATTTCGGACAGAATGTATCTTCAAGAACCCTAATTTTCCAGAATTTCTTCCAAACCCAAAATTGGTTGCTATTATCACCAATTCACACCCACATGAGTCATTTCCACTCATTAAAAGCCATCATAGATGACCACAACATCTCATTCATATTAAACCAGAAAATTCCCCATAAATATAAAAACTTCACCAAATCACTTCAAATCAAGAATTAATTCACATAATCCATCACTTTAGCTACTACTAAGCATCACTTAAGCATCATCAGGTGTAGTAGGATGTTCAACCATCACTTACCTAGGAAACAAGAGAAGAGGAGTTATAGACCACCTTAGCTCTTCCAAAAACTTCACCAAACTCACCACTAACACAAAAAGGCAAGATTGTATGGAGTAAAAACTAATTTATGTGATTGATTTTGGAAGATTAAGCTAGTTGGAAGCTTGAAATGTTGAAGAAACTTTCTTCCTTCTTGAGCTAAGAGGGCCGGCCATCCAAGGGTAAGAAATGGTGAATTTTTAGTGATTTTTGAAGATATTTAACTCAAATGGGTCAAAAGTCAAAAAAAAGTGAATAGTAACTCTTAAGCTATTTCCAATACAATGGTGACACTTGTCACCTTTAGATTTAAAACTTATCTTTTTGTCTCTCCAAGACAAATATCTTAACACCTTGTAAAATAATATCACTTAATACAATATTCCAACAAGTTGTCAAAAATATAATGCATTTACCGCACTTGCGGGTCCCACGTCCAAAATACGCTTTTAATTTCTCAAAAACTAACCGATACTAGAAAAATCATTTTAAACTATTTTTGCTCATAAACTTTATCTGGGGAATTTTTCTAATCAAGAAAATGTAGAAAAGGCGGACGATTAAATAAAATAAACGCTAGAAAATTAGAAAATTTTCTGGTTCTCACACTTATACTTTTCGGGGCGTCACAATCTCCCCTCCTTAAAAGAATGTCGTCATCGACATTCCCTCTTGTACCAATCAAGTCGAGACATCCCGCAAAAATCTCTCAAGAGTCAAATCAAACCCACAGTCCGGCATCCTAAACTTCAAGCCTAGGATACACTCAGAGATCTGAAGCCTAAGCTCTGATACCAACTGTGACAGCCCCACCTCCCCCTATGGCGAACCAGAGGGTTCGGCGGGCCGCCTGCCCATCTCTCGCCGGGACTCAGTCGTTCACTAAAGTCCTCAAACGAATTACAAGAATAAACCTCAAATATACATCACATGGTCCACAAATATACATCCAAGTCTCCAATAATTACATGTCACAATTGCAGCGGAAACAATTCCCAATTATACATAAAATGATTACAAATCCAAATTGTACAACATAAAGGCCATCCATTCACGTGAATAAGCACAACAAGTCCTGCCTTCGCCTTGAGCCCTGTGGAGGGGAATAAAATATTTTTGGGGTGAGTTAGAAGCTCAGCGAGTAACCAGCAAAATCATTAAGCAACTATATTTCACAATGTTGCATTTCGATGATTTCGATGATGTCATGATTCAGAGATCAAATGTCCGTTTAGTGCTCTCGTGAGCCGGTGAAATCATAGCACTTGAACACCCAACGCTCAAATATTTCATTTAACATTAACTCACGAACTCACGAAAGTGGGAGCAACATCGGTGCTCCAGATAACCATGAACATGAACCATAAACAAGGTGGAGACGTTGGTGTCCAGCACAAGACTTTCCCAGAACTCATTGAAGCCAAATCATGTCATGAATTCACATGCAAGCACGCATGATATGCAATCGAATAATTAATGCAAGAAGCATTTCACAAGTACTTTGTGATGTGAGACGGATCTAGACGAACACCAAGTTGAGTGGGTTTGCGGAACTTTGACCCTTCTAGAATCACAAGCCACGAACTAAGGAGATTCCTTAACCCAAGACTAGCAAATTTAGTGAACCAAAAGTATAGTTAGAAGAACGCCACAATCAAGGAGACTACTTGATTGATAAGTTCAATGAACAGCTTGAGATTGATTCTCAAGTATTCAAAGGAAATTCTCTTGAGGCAAGAGAGAGTGAATAAACTCACGAATATTTTATAAAATCTGAATTCTCCTTTAATGAATGAAAACCTAGGCTATATATAGGCTTACAACTTGAAAACCTAAAGTGACTTGAAAACCCTAACTCGGCTAGGCTAGGCCTTTGGCCCGATTCCACTACTCAAATCCCTATCTAATGGTCAGCTTATAATCGATCCAATGAAAGCTTTAAGCTGGCCCAACATAACCCAATAAAAGCTAATTAACCAACTTAAGTTATAGTGAGCCTAGACTCTATAAATCGGATCCAACTCAACATGAGGTCTTGGACCGAATTTATTCATAGCAAATAAAATAGAAATCTAGAAAATAAACTACTAACTATTACTAAAAGATTCAATCTCTTGCAGCCCAAAACATGGCCCATAAGCGGCCCATATTTCGTATCATTCCCCTCCTCTTAAAAAAAGATTTGTCCTCAAATCGTGTTTGGAAATGAATGGTACTACAAGAGTTGGCAGTATGAAACTTCAAATCTCCACATATTGGCTCTCTTAGAATGGATGATACTTGCATACGTTATGATTATTGTAATTCGGTGCACATGTCTCTTGGTTAGCTTGAAAATGCTCACAATCCGCCATGGGAAACTCAAGGCTTTGCTCCAACCACTCCAAAGCTCTCTAATCAGCATTGTGTCATGAATGGTCGAATTTGGACCTACACAATAAATCACACGATTAGGATTTGTAGGTATAAAATTACTTGATAGCTTACCATTCACATTCACAAGATAAGGATCTTCATAGTGATGCTCAATCAGGCTAGGAAAGTCTCGGACATGATTGTGCAAAGTTACAAAATTCATTGCAAGTTGTTGTGGGTATGGCCTATCTTGCACAAATGGAACAAGATCGAGATAGGTAGCTTTTGAACCCTCAAATTGAAGAATAAAACTAGGTTGAAAGGAATCAGAATTTGGACCAATGAGGAAAGGATTGTCACCAACAAAATAAGAAGGAAATGTATAACAAGTTTCAAGTGTAGAAACTCCCTTTGAAACTTCATTATTCCTCCCAACAAGCAAATCAGGCTCATGGTCGATGTTGAACATCAGTGGATGACAAAGAGAGACAACACCTAAGGTGCAAACTCCATGAAAAGTTTGATATTCACCAATAGATTTAGGCATAGAACATGCCAAGATCAACTCAATTTTTCCTTGCTTAACCTGCATAAAAGTAGAAACACTAAACAAAGTAGAGTCAAGATCATTAGAAAAAACATATGATCTCACATCCTTTCTCACAATCAGCTTACTCTTAGAATTTTTAATCTCTTTTTCATGCTCAGTAGCTGACTTTTTTCCCTCATTATTCTCAACCTCTTTCTCCTTTTCAACTCCCTTGAATTTTACCTCTTCAGTCACAATTCTCTCCTCCAGCTCTTTCTTCATACTATAACGCTCATGCTCACTCTTCATGTATGCTAGATCAATACAAAGTTGCTTAGAGTTAAGCGACACAAGCCTGGTACGACGGCCATTAAATGTGAAGGAATACTTATTAGTATATCCATCATATTTGACTTCTCGATTAAACATCCACCATTGTCCCAACAGCACATGCGTCACTTGAATGGGAACCACATCACACAACACCTCATCCACGTATTGACCAATACGAAAAGGAACAAGTGTGTGCTTAGTAATCCAAATATCACTACTATCACTTTGCAACTTGTAAGGGCGAAGATGATCAATGGTTGGAAGATTCAATTTCTCAACCAAGACAGTACTTGCGAGATTAACTTCACAACCCTTATCAATGGCTAAGCTGCAAACTTTATCCTTGATATGGCAACGTGTATAAAACCAATCATTTTTTTGAGCTTTGATGATTTCCAATTGCTCAGTTATCTCACGCAATGCCACAGTATTTACTCCTTTAGGCACAAGATGGTGGAGCTCCAGTTGAGCATTCGTTTGTCTCATACTTTTATTACCTGCAAAACTCAACAAAAATTAGTAGAACAGTCCTCACTTGCTCCCTTACGTGTTTCGCTCACTCTCGTGTTTTGCTCAAGTGTTTAAAACACTCTAATGATCTCACCAATTCACTGCTCAAACCACTTGTTTGTTTCCTTTGAAGAAATCAGAAATTTTCTCAAGGAAGTTCAATCAAACTTTAATCAAAATAGCTCCCAATTGTATCAAAAGAACAAGGAAACAAAAAGTAGAAATGGAAAGCTCAAGTAATGAATAAGGAATGGAACAGGAAAGAATTGATGTACAAAGAAAAAAAGAAAGTCCAAGTACGATGATGGAGTTCCCAAGTGCTTTACTTAATTGCCCAATTGATTTTTGGAAACAAGTTAGGTGTTGGACTTATTTGGAAATTTCCTTAAAGTCGGCTAACCAAACAGAATTATTACCAAAATTTTTCCAGATTCCCTCTCCAAAAGCCTTCCTAAAGTCGGCTATAACAAATCAGAATTGTTCCCAAAAAAAATTCCAGATTTCCTTCTCTTTTGAAACCTCCCAAAGTCGGCTGCAAAACAGAATTTGGTAGCTAAAAAATTTCCAGATTTCTGCTCCTTTTAAACCTTCCAAAGTCGGCTGCAAAACAGAATTTGATAGCTAAAAAATTTCCAGATTTCTGCTCCTTTTAAACCTTCCAAAGTCAGCTGCAAAACAGAATTTGGTAGCTAAAAAATTTCCAGATTTCTGCTCCTTTTAAACCTTCCAAAGTCAGCTGCAAAACAGAATTTGGTAGCTTCCTAACCGCTGAAAATTTCCAGATTTGTTACCTTATCAAATCAGAATTGCTTCCACGAAAAAAAATTTCCAGATTTCTTGTCTTCTTGAAGCCTTCAAAAAGTCGACTATCCCTCACTAAAATTTCCTCTCTCCAGCCGCCCTTAGCTTGCCAACAACTCGGCCTTTCTCCTTCAAGACGCAACGCACAATTCTGTTCTCTCTTCCTTAGACAAGGCCACGGCAGTTTTGTTTCTTGTTTCAAGGAAATGGCTTCTCAAGACAACGAGACTATTGTCACTCAAGAGTCCCCCAAGCGGCTTGCTCAAGAAATTCCCAAGAGATTTACTCCTAAACCAAGGAAGCCCCGTATGGATGCAAGAACGTACAAGAAACTTTTTATGCGAAGGCAAGTGCAAGTTTTTAAAGCCCAAGATAATCAAGAACCTCAAGCAAGGGTTGTTCAAGTGATCAAGACGCAAGGTGTTCGAGACTTTCAAGAAGAGGTTGGACAGAATTTTTGAGTTTCTTTTCTTTTTTTTTTCTTTTTTTTTCCTGGTGTAGTTTCTGGTTTGGTTTGGAACAAGGAGTAACAAGACAGCTTGGTCAATAAAATTTCGGCTTCTTTCTTTGTTGCTTGCTACCCGAATGCCTTTTCTCCTTTCTTCCTTTTTTTTTTTGACTCTAAAACACACAATTACTCGGCTGTTTTTGGGTAAAATTCCAGAAAGTTAATGTCAAACCAATGTCCTCCTTCAATCCTCCAACAACTATCAAGACATGTATCAAAGTTTCAAGACTTCAAGATTAGTTTCAAGGAACTCAAGAAACCCTAGATTATTGTAGTCCCTCTTCAAGATTCCAACCCCAAACAAGTTTAACCACAAAAATCAGTTTAGGAAATTAATGAAAACAACTTGGTGGAATAAACTAAAGTTTGGACAGATTCGGTAAGAACTTGTGCCCAAGGAAAACCCTAGTTGCAAGTGAAAACCCTAGCCGTCGCAAATTTTTTTTTTTTGTTTGATATTTAAACAGAATATGCAACGAACAAAACACGGCTACACTTGAAGGCAGGCTTCAAGACAGAATCACACAACAAGTAATGCACGAAGTGGACACGAAGCAAAAGAAACCAAAGAGCTACGCAACAAGAACAAACAAAGGCGGACAAAATTTTTTTTTTTGTAAAAATAATCGGACTTGACACAAAGGAAGACACGACCAGAATTGCAAAATAAAATTGACTAGAAAGCTTACGAACAAACTCAACGGGATATACTTGATGTCGTCGACTAGCTCTGGATACCAACTGATGTGAGACGGATCTAGACGAACACCAAGTTGAGTGGGTTTGCGGAACTTTGACCCTTCTAGAATCACAAGCCACGAACTAAGGAGATTCCTTAACCCAAGACTAGCAAATTTAGTGAACCAAAAGTATAGTTAGAAGAACGCCACAATCAAGGAGACTACTTGATTGATAAGTTCAATGAACAGCTTGAGATTGATTCTCAAGTATTCAAAGGAAATTCTCTTGAGGCAAGAGAGAGTGAATAAACTCACGAATATTTTATAAAATCTGAATTCTCCTTTAATGAATGAAAACCTAGGCTATATATAGCCTTACAACTTGAAAACCTAAAGTGACTTGAAAACCCTAACTCGGCTAGGCTAGGCCTTTGGCCCGATTCCACTACTCAAATCCCTATCTAATGGTCAGCTTATAATCGATCCAATGGAAGCTTTAAGCTGGCCCAACATAACCCAATAAAAGCTAATTAACCAACTTAACTTATAGTGAGCCTAGACTCTATAAATCGGATCCAACTCAACATGAGGTCTTGGACCGAATTTATTCATAGCAAATAAAATAGAAATCTAGAAAATAAACTACTAACTATTACTAAAAGATTCAATCTCTTGCAGCCCAAAACATGGCCCATAAGCGGCCCATATTTCGTATCACTTTGGAAATAGTTTAGGGTCACTCACCTCCACGGCTCAGAAATCATCCAGCATATAACATTGCCTTGCTCAAATCCAAGTCTTAGATCACAAACTCAAATGCAAACAAATCCCTTCAAAGTTCGGACAGCACTTCCCCTGAATTTCTTTACTTTTCCAGCCATCAAGGCTTCATTATTTCCTCAGCCAGTCCCAAAGGTACACACACAACAACAAGTTCATCTAATAGTCATTCAGCAAGTTCCAAGAAGTACAAAGACAAGTCAAGCTAGGGAAAAGTCCGGAAATGAAAGTTAAGCTCAAAACCAGAAAAACAGTTTTGACGTCCTTTTGCGGTAATGGCACCAAAGGTACTACGAGTATCGGATGGAGGTCCAAGACCCACCGTTTCGAAGCTAAGAACCAGGGCTACAACAATGTAGAAGGTCACTCAGTCCAAATCCTAGCACAACTAGGTCAAATATGCAAAATACCAAACCAGAACCGTAATTGCAGGTTCCCAAATCACATAATGCTGTAATGCGTCTAACTCAGTCTATACAGGTCCAAATGCATTGATTCCAAAGGAATACGGTAGCTAAGACATCAAGCTACATTTCATAAGAAGACACCAGCATCCAAATCCAAAGCAATTCCAGTCAAAACAGACGATTACAAGCGCAGTTCGCACATTCTGATCACCCAGAACAGCAACAGTAAAAACGACATATCTCACTCTACACTACTCCAAATGACCTGAAATTTTACAGGCACCTCAAACACATCAATACCTACAACTTTCATGTTTTGAGCTAAGGCCAATTTGGCCTCTATCTATGACCTAAAATTTCGGACAGAATGTATCTTCAAGAACCCTAATTTTCCAGAATTTCTTCCAAACCCAAAATTGGTTGCTATTATCACCAATTCACACCCACATGAGTCATTTCCACTCATTAACAGCCATCATAGATGACCACAACATCTCATTCATATTAAACCAGAAAATTCCTCATAAATATAAAAACTTCACCAAATCACTTCAAATCAAGAATTAATTCACATAATCCATCACTTTAGCTACTACTAAGCATCACTTAAGCATCATCAGGTGTAGTAGGATGTTCAACCATCACTTACCTAGGAAACAAGAGAAGAGGAGTTATAGACCACCTTAGCTCTTCCAAAAACTTCACCAAACTCACCACTAACACAAAAAGGCAAGATTGTATGGAGTAAAAACTAATTTATGTGATTGATTTTGGAAGATTAAGCTAGTTGGAAGCTTGAAATGTTGAAGAAACTTTCTTCCTTCTTGAGCTAAGAGGGCCGGCCATCCAAGGGTAAGAAATGGTGAATTTTTAGTGATTTTTGAAGATATTTAACTCAAATGGGTCAAAAGTAAAAAAAAAGTGAATAGTAACTCTTAAGCTATTTCCAATACAATGGTGACACTTGTCACCTTTAGGTTTAAAACTTATCTTTTTGTCTCTCCAAGACAAATATCTTAACACCTTGTAAAATAATATCACTTAATACAAAATTCCAACAAGTTGTCAAAAATATAATGCATTTACCGCACTTGCGGGTCCCACGTCCAAAATACGCTTTTAATTTCTCAAAAACTAACCGATACTACAAAAATCATTTTAAACTATTTTTGCTCATAAACTTTATCTGGGGAATTTTTCTAATCAAGAAAATGTAGAAAAGGCGGACGATTAAATAAAATAAACGCTAGAAAATTAGAAAATTTTCGGGTTCTCACACTTATACTTTTCGGGGCGTCACAATCTCCCCTCCTTAAAAGAATGTCGTCCTCGACATTCCCTCTTGTACCAATCAAGTCGAGACATCCCGCAAAAATCTCTCAAGAGTCAAATCAAACCCACAGTCCGGCATCCTAAACTTCAAGCCTAGGATACACTCAGAGATCTGAAGCCTAAGCTCTGATACCAACTGTGACAGCCCCACCTCCCCCTAAGGCGAACCAGAGGGTTCGGCGGGCCGCCTGCCCAGCTCTCGCCGGGACTCAGTCGTTCACTAAAGTCCTCAAACGAATTACAAGAATAAACCTCAAATATACATCACATGGTCCACAAATATACATCCAAGTCTCCAATAATTACATGTCACAATTGCAGCGGAAACAATTCCCAATTATACATAAAATGATTACAAATCCAAATTGTACAACATAAAGGCCATCCATTCACGTGAATAAGCACAACAAGTCCTGCCTTCGCCTTGAGCCCTGTGGAGGGGAATAAAATATTTTTGGGGTGAGCTAGAAGCTCAGCGAGTAACCAGCAAAATCATTAAGCAACTATATTTCACAATGTTGCATTTCGATGATTTCGATGATGTCATGATTCAGAGATCAAATGTCCGTTTAGTGCTCTCGTGAGCCGGTGAAATCATAGCACTTGAACACCCAACGCTCAAATATTTCATTTAACATTAACTCACGAACTCACGAAAGTGGGAGCAACATCGGTGCTCCAGATAACCATGAACAAGAACCATAAACAAGGTGGAGACGTTGGTGTCCAGCACAAGACTTTCCCAGAACTCATTGAAGCCAAATCATGTCATGAATTCACATGCAAGCACGCATGATATTCAATCGAATAATTAATGCAAGAAACATTTCACAAGTACTTTGGAAATAGTTTAGGGTCACTCACCTCCACGGCTCAGAAATCATCCAGCATATAACATTGCCTTGCTCAAATCCAAGTCTTAGATCACAAACTCAAATGCAAACAAATCCCTTCAAAGTTCGGACAGCACTTCCCCTGAATTTCTTTACTTTTCCAGCCATCAAGGCTTCATTATTTCCTCAGCCAGTCCCAAAGGTACATAAACAACAACAAGTTCATCTAATAGTCATTCAGTAAGTTCCAAGAAGTACAAAGACAAGTCAAGCTAGGGAAAAGTCCGGAAATGAAAGTTAAGCTCAAAACCAGAAAAACAGTTTTGACGTCCTTTTGCGGTAATGGCACCAAAGGTACTACGAGTATCGGATGGAGGTCCAAGACCCACCGTTTCGAAGCTAAGAACCAGGGCTACAACAATGTAGAAGGTCACTCAGTCCAAATCCTAGCACAACTAGGTCAAATATGCAAAATACCAAACCAGAACCGTAATTGCAGGTTCCCAAATCACATAATTCTGTAATGCGTCTAACTCAGTCTATACAGGTCCAAATGCATTGATTCCAAAGGCATACGGTAGCTAAGACATCAAGCTACATTTCATAAGAAGACACCAACATCCAAATCCAAAGCAATTCCAGTCAAAACAGACGATTACAAGCGCAGTTCGCACATTCTGATCACCCAGAACAGCAACAGTAAAAACGACATATCTCACTCTACACTACTCCAAATGACCTGAAATTTTACAGGTACCTCAAACACATCAATACCTACAACTTTCATGTTTTGAGCTAAGGCCAATTTGGCCTCTATCTATGACCTAAAATTTCGGACAGAATGTATCTTCAAGAACCCTAATTTTCCAGAATTTCTTCCAAACCCAAAATTGGTTGCTATTATCACCAATTCACACCCACATGAGTCATTTCCACTCATTAACAGCCATCATAGATGACCACAACATCTCATTCATATTAAACCAGAAAATTCCTCATAAATATAAAAACTTCACCAAATCACTTCAAATCAAGAATTAATTCACATAATCCATCACTTTAGCTACTACTAAGCATCACTTAAGCATCATCAGGTGTAGTAGGATGTTCAACCATCACTTACCTAGGAAACAAGAGAAGAGGAGTTATAGACCACCTTAGCTCTTCCAAAAACTTCACCAAACTCACCACTAACACAAAAAGGCAAGATTGTATGGAGTAAAAACTAATTTATGTGATTGATTTTGGAAGATTAAGCTAGTTGGAGCTTGAAATGTTGAAGAAACTTTCTTCCTTCTTGAGCTAAGAGGGCCGGCCATCCAAGGGTAAGAAATGGTGAATTTTTAGTGATTTTTGAAGATATTTAACTCAAATGGGTCAAAAGTCAAAAAAAAGTGAATAGTAACTCTTAAGCTATTTCCAATACAATGGTGACACTTGTCACCTTTAGGTTTAAAACTTATCTTTTTGTCTCTCCAAGATAAATATCTTAACACCTTGTAAAACAATATCACTTAATACAAAATTCCAACAAGTTGTCAAAAATATAATGCATTTACCGCACTTGCGGGTCCCACGTCCAAAATCCGCTTTTAATTTCTCAAAAACTAACCGATACAAGAAAAATCATTTTAAACTATTTTTGCTCATAAACTTTATCTGGGGAATTTTTCTAATCAAGAAAATGTAGAAAAGGCGGACGATTAAATAAAATAAACGCTAGAAAATTAGAAAATTTTCGGGTTCTCACACTTATACTTTTCGGGGCGTCACAATCTCCCCTCCTTAAAAGAATGTCGTCCTCGACATTCCCTCTTGTACCAATCAAGTCGAGACATCCCGCAAAAATCTCTCAAGAGTCAAATCAAACCCACAGTCCGGCATCCTAAACTTCAAGCCTAGGATACACTCAGAGATCTGAAGCCTAAGCTCTGATACCAACTGTGACAGCCCCACCTCCCCCTAAGGCGAACCAGAGGGTTCGGCGGGCCGCCTGCCCAGCTCTCGCCGGGACTCAGTCGTTCACTAAAGTCCTCAAACGAATTACAAGAATAAACCTCAAATATACATCACATGGTCCACAAATATACATCCAAGTCTCCAATAATTACATGTCACAATTGCAGCGGAAACAATTCCCAATTATACATAAAATGATTACAAATCCAAATTGTACAACGTAAAGGCCATCCATTCACGTGAATAAGCACAACAAGTCCTGCCTTCGACTTGAGCCCTGTGGAGGGGAATAAAATATTTTTGGGGTGAGCTAGAAGCTCAGCGAGTAACCAGCAAAATCATTAAGCAACTATATTTCACAATGTTGCATTTCGATGATTTCGATGATGTCATGATTCAGAGATCAAATGTCCGTTTAGTGCTCTCGTGAGCCGGTGAAATCATAGCACTTGAACACCCAACGCTCAAATATTTCATTTAACATTAACTCACGAACTCACGAAAGTGGGAGCAACATCGGTGCTCCAGATAACCATGAACATGAACCATAAACAAGGTGGAGACGTTGGTGTCCAGCACAAGACTTTCCCAGAACTCATTGAAGCCAAATCATGTCATGAATTCACATGCAAGCACGCATGATATGCAATCGAATAATTAATGCAAGAAACATTTCACAAGTACTTTGGAAATAGTTTAGGGTCACTCACCTCCACGGCTCAGAAATCATCCAGCATATAACATTGCCTTGCTCAAATCCAAGTCTTAGATCACAAACTCAAATGCAAACAAATCCCTTCAAAGTTCGGACAGCACTTCCCCTGAATTTCTTTACTTTTCCAGCCATCAAGGCTTCATTATTTCCTCAGCCAGTCCCAAAGGTACACACACAACAACAAGTTCATCTAATTGTCATTCAGCAAGTTCCAAGAAGTACAAAGACAAGTCAAGCTAGGGAAAAGTCCGGAAATGAAAGTTAAGCTCAAAACCAGAAAAACAGTTTTGACGTCCTTTTGCGGTAATGGCACCAAAGGTACTACGAGTATCGGATGGAGGTCCAAGACCCACCGTTTCGAAGCTAAGAACCAGGGCTACAACAATGTAGATGGTCACTCAGTCCAAATCCTAGCACAACTAGGTCAAATATGCAAAATACCAAACCAGAACCGTAATTGCAGGTTCCCAAATCACATAATGCTGTAATGCGTCTAACTCAGTCTATACAGGTCCAATTGCATTGATTCCAAAGGCATACGGTAGCTAAGACATCAAGCTACATTTCATAAGAAGACACCAACATCCAAATCCAAAGCAATTCCAGTCAAAACAGACGATTACAAGCGCAGTTCGCACATTCTGATCACCCAGAACAGCAACAGTAAAAACGACATATTTCACTCTACACTACTCCAAATGACCTGAAATTTTACAGACACCTCAAACACATCAATACCTACAACTTTCATGTTTTGAGCTAAGGCCAATTTGGCCTCTATCTATGACCTAAAATTTCGGACAGAATGTATCTTCAAGAACCCTAATTTTCCAGAATTTCTTCCAAACCCAAAATTGGTTGCTATTATCACCAATTCACACCCACATGAGTCATTTCCACTCATTAACAGCCATCATAGATGACCACAACATCTCATTCATATTAAACCAGAAAATTCCTCATAAATATAAAAACTTCACCAAATCACTTCAAATCAAGAATTAATTCACATAATCCATCACTTTAGCTACTACTAAGCATCACTTAAGCATCATTAGGTGTAGTAGGATGTTCAACCATCACTTTCCTAGGAAACAAGAGAAGAGGAGTTATAGACCACCTTAGCTCTTCCAAAAACTTCACCAAACTCACCACTAACACAAAAAGGCAAGATTGTATGGAGTAAAAACTAATTTATGTGATTGATTTTGGAAGATTAAGCTAGTTGGAAGCTTGAAATGTTGAAGAAACTTTCTTCCTTCTTGAGCTAAGAGGGCCGGCCATCCAAGGGTAAGAAATGGTGAATTTTTAGTGATTTTTGAAGATATTTAACTCAAATGGGTCAAAAGTCAAAAAAAAGTGAATAGTAACTCTTAAGCTATTTCCAATACAATGGTGACACTTGTCACCTTTAGATTTAAAACTTATCTTTTTGTCTCTCCAAGACAAATATCTTAACACCTTGTAAAATAATATCACTTAATACAATATTCCAACAAGTTGTCAAAAATATAATGCATTTACCGCACTTGCGGGTCCCACGTCCAAAATACGCTTTTAATTTCTCAAAAACTAACCGATACTAGAAAAATCATTTTAAACTATTTTTGCTCATAAACTTTATCTGGGGAATTTTTCTAATCAAGAAAATGTAGAAAAGGCGGACGATTAAATAAAATAAACGCTAGAAAATTAGAAAATTTTCTGGTTCTCACACTTATACTTTTCGGGGCGTCACAATCTCCCCTCCTTAAAAGAATGTCGTCATCGACATTCCCTCTTGTACCAATCAAGTCGAGACATCCCGCAAAAATCTCTCAAGAGTCAAATCAAACCCACAGTCCGGCATCCTAAACTTCAAGCCTAGGATACACTCAGAGATCTGAAGCCTAAGCTCTGATACCAACTGTGACAGCCCCACCTCCCCCTATGGCGAACCAGAGGGTTCGGCGGGCCGCCTGCCCAGCTCTCGCCGGGACTCAGTCGTTCACTAAAGTCCTCAAACGAATTACAAGAATAAACCTCAAATATACATCACATGGTCCACAAATATACATCCAAGTCTCCAATAATTACATGTCACAATTGCAGCGGAAACAATTCCCAATTATACATAAAATGATTACAAATCCAAATTGTACAACATAAAGGCCATCCATTCACGTGAATAAGCACAACAAGTCCTGCCTTCGCCTTGAGCCCTGTGGAGGGGAATAAAATATTTTTGGGGTGAGTTAGAAGCTCAGCGAGTAACCAGCAAAATCATTAAGCAACTATATTTCACAATGTTGCATTTCGATGATTTCGATGATGTCATGATTCAGAGATCAAATGTCCGTTTAGTGCTCTCGTGAGCCGGTGAAATCATAGCACTTGAACACCCAACGCTCAAATATTTCATTTAACATTAACTCACGAACTCACGAAAGTGGGAGCAACATCGGTGCTCCAGATAACCATGAACATGAACCATAAACAAGGTGGAGACGTTGGTGTCCAGCACAAGACTTTCCCAGAACTCATTGAAGCCAAATCATGTCATGAATTCACATGCAAGCACGCATGATATGCAATCGAATAATTAATGCAAGAAGCATTTCACAAGTACTTTGTGATGTGAGACGGATCTAGACGAACACCAAGTTGAGTGGGTTTGCGGAACTTTGACCCTTCTAGAATCACAAGCCACGAACTAAGGAGATTCCTTAACCCAAGACTAGCAAATTTAGTGAACCAAAAGTATAGTTAGAAGAACGCCACAATCAAGGAGACTACTTGATTGATAAGTTCAATGAACAGCTTGAGATTGATTCTCAAGTATTCAAAGGAAATTCTCTTGAGGCAAGAGAGAGTGAATAAACTCACGAATATTTTATAAAATCTGAATTCTCCTTTAATGAATGAAAACCTAGGCTATATATAGGCTTACAACTTGAAAACCTAAAGTGACTTGAAAACCCTAACTCGGCTAGGCTAGGCCTTTGGCCCGATTCCACTACTCAAATCCCTATCTAATGGTCAGCTTATAATCGATCCAATGAAAGCTTTAAGCTGGCCCAACATAACCCAATAAAAGCTAATTAACCAACTTAAGTTATAGTGAGCCTAGACTCTATAAATCGGATCCAACTCAACATGAGGTCTTGGACCGAATTTATTCATAGCAAATAAAATAGAAATCTAGAAAATAAACTACTAACTATTACTAAAAGATTCAATCTCTTGCAGCCCAAAACATGGCCCATAAGCGGCCCATATTTCGTATCATTCCCCTCCTCTTAAAAAAAGATTTGTCCTCAAATCGTGTTTGGAAATGAATGGTACTACAAGAGTTGGCAGTATGAAACTTCAAATCTCCACATATTGGCTCTCTTAGAATGGATGATACTTGCATACGTTATGATTATTGTAATTCGGTGCACATGTCTCTTGGTTAGCTTGAAAATGCTCACAATCCGCCATGGGAAACTCAAGGCTTTGCTCCAACCACTCCAAAGCTCTCTAATCAGCATTGTGTCATGAATGGTCGAATTTGGACCTACACAATAAATCACACGATTAGGATTTGTAGGTATAAAATTACTTGATAGCTTACCATTCACATTCACAAGATAAGGATCTTCATAGTGATGCTCAATCAGGCTAGGAAAGTCTCGGACATGATTGTGCAAAGTTACAAAATTCATTGCAAGTTGTTGTGGGTATGGCCTATCTTGCACAAATGGAACAAGATCGAGATAGGTAGCTTTTGAACCCTCAAATTGAAGAATAAAACTAGGTTGAAAGGAATCAGAATTTGGACCAATGAGGAAAGGATTGTCACCAACAAAATAAGAAGGAAATGTATAACAAGTTTCAAGTGTAGAAACTCCCTTTGAAACTTCATTATTCCTCCCAACAAGCAAATCAGGCTCATGGTCGATGTTGAACATCAGTGGATGACAAAGAGAGACAACACCTAAGGTGCAAACTCCATGAAAAGTTTGATATTCACCAATAGATTTAGGCATAGAACATGCCAAGATCAACTCAATTTTTCCTTGCTTAACCTGCATAAAAGTAGAAACACTAAACAAAGTAGAGTCAAGATCATTAGAAAAAACATATGATCTCACATCCTTTCTCACAATCAGCTTACTCTTAGAATTTTTAATCTCTTTTTCATGCTCAGTAGCTGACTTTTTTCCCTCATTATTCTCAACCTCTTTCTCCTTTTCAACTCCCTTGAATTTTACCTCTTCAGTCACAATTCTCTCCTCCAGCTCTTTCTTCATACTATAACGCTCATGCTCACTCTTCATGTATGCTAGATCAATACAAAGTTGCTTAGAGTTAAGCGACACAAGCCTGGTACGACGGCCATTAAATGTGAAGGAATACTTATTAGTATATCCATCATATTTGACTTCTCGATTAAACATCCACCATTGTCCCAACAGCACATGCGTCACTTGAATGGGAACCACATCACACAACACCTCATCCACGTATTGACCAATACGAAAAGGAACAAGTGTGTGCTTAGTAATCCAAATATCACTACTATCACTTTGCAACTTGTAAGGGCGAAGATGATCAATGGTTGGAAGATTCAATTTCTCAACCAAGACAGTACTTGCGAGATTAACTTCACAACCCTTATCAATGGCTAAGCTGCAAACTTTATCCTTG
Source organism: Coffea arabica (assembly GCF_036785885.1). Classification (NCBI taxonomy): domain Eukaryota; kingdom Viridiplantae; phylum Streptophyta; class Magnoliopsida; order Gentianales; family Rubiaceae; genus Coffea; species Coffea arabica. The sequence goes on along the minus strand of NC_092318.1, from coordinate 14,964,247 downwards.
ATATGGCAACGTGTATAAAACCAATCATTTTTTTGAGCTTTGATGATTTCCAATTGCTCAGTTATCTCACGCAATGCCACAGTATTTACTCCTTTAGGCACAAGATGGTGGAGCTCCAGTTGAGCATTCGTTTGTCTCATACTTTTATTACCTGCAAAACTCAACAAAAATTAGTAGAACAGTCCTCACTTGCTCCCTTACGTGTTTCGCTCACTCTCGTGTTTTGCTCAAGTGTTTAAAACACTCTAATGATCTCACCAATTCACTGCTCAAACCACTTGTTTGTTTCCTTTGAAGAAATCAGAAATTTTCTCAAGGAAGTTCAATCAAACTTTAATCAAAATAGCTCCCAATTGTATCAAAAGAACAAGGAAACAAAAAGTAGAAATGGAAAGCTCAAGTAATGAATAAGGAATGGAACAGGAAAGAATTGATGTACAAAGAAAAAAAGAAAGTCCAAGTACGATGATGGAGTTCCCAAGTGCTTTACTTAATTGCCCAATTGATTTTTGGAAACAAGTTAGGTGTTGGACTTATTTGGAAATTTCCTTAAAGTCGGCTAACCAAACAGAATTATTACCAAAATTTTTCCAGATTCCCTCTCCAAAAGCCTTCCTAAAGTCGGCTATAACAAATCAGAATTGTTCCCAAAAAAAATTCCAGATTTCCTTCTCTTTTGAAACCTCCCAAAGTCGGCTGCAAAACAGAATTTGGTAGCTAAAAAATTTCCAGATTTCTGCTCCTTTTAAACCTTCCAAAGTCGGCTGCAAAACAGAATTTGATAGCTAAAAAATTTCCAGATTTCTGCTCCTTTTAAACCTTCCAAAGTCAGCTGCAAAACAGAATTTGGTAGCTAAAAAATTTCCAGATTTCTGCTCCTTTTAAACCTTCCAAAGTCAGCTGCAAAACAGAATTTGGTAGCTTCCTAACCGCTGAAAATTTCCAGATTTGTTACCTTATCAAATCAGAATTGCTTCCACGAAAAAAAATTTCCAGATTTCTTGTCTTCTTGAAGCCTTCAAAAAGTCGACTATCCCTCACTAAAATTTCCTCTCTCCAGCCGCCCTTAGCTTGCCAACAACTCGGCCTTTCTCCTTCAAGACGCAACGCACAATTCTGTTCTCTCTTCCTTAGACAAGGCCACGGCAGTTTTGTTTCTTGTTTCAAGGAAATGGCTTCTCAAGACAACGAGACTATTGTCACTCAAGAGTCCCCCAAGCGGCTTGCTCAAGAAATTCCCAAGAGATTTACTCCTAAACCAAGGAAGCCCCGTATGGATGCAAGAACGTACAAGAAACTTTTTATGCGAAGGCAAGTGCAAGTTTTTAAAGCCCAAGATAATCAAGAACCTCAAGCAAGGGTTGTTCAAGTGATCAAGACGCAAGGTGTTCGAGACTTTCAAGAAGAGGTTGGACAGAATTTTTGAGTTTCTTTTCTTTTTTTTTTCTTTTTTTTTCCTGGTGTAGTTTCTGGTTTGGTTTGGAACAAGGAGTAACAAGACAGCTTGGTCAATAAAATTTCGGCTTCTTTCTTTGTTGCTTGCTACCCGAATGCCTTTTCTCCTTTCTTCCTTTTTTTTTTGACTCTAAAACACACAATTACTCGGCTGTTTTTGGGTAAAATTCCAGAAAGTTAATGTCAAACCAATGTCCTCCTTCAATCCTCCAACAACTATCAAGACATGTATCAAAGTTTCAAGACTTCAAGATTAGTTTCAAGGAACTCAAGAAACCCTAGATTATTGTAGTCCCTCTTCAAGATTCCAACCCCAAACAAGTTTAACCACAAAAATCAGTTTAGGAAATTAATGAAAACAACTTGGTGGAATAAACTAAAGTTTGGACAGATTCGGTAAGAACTTGTGCCCAAGGAAAACCCTAGTTGCAAGTGAAAACCCTAGCCGTCGCAAATTTTTTTTTTTTGTTTGATATTTAAACAGAATATGCAACGAACAAAACACGGCTACACTTGAAGGCAGGCTTCAAGACAGAATCACACAACAAGTAATGCACGAAGTGGACACGAAGCAAAAGAAACCAAAGAGCTACGCAACAAGAACAAACAAAGGCGGACAAAATTTTTTTTTTTGTAAAAATAATCGGACTTGACACAAAGGAAGACACGACCAGAATTGCAAAATAAAATTGACTAGAAAGCTTACGAACAAACTCAACGGGATATACTTGATGTCGTCGACTAGCTCTGGATACCAACTGATGTGAGACGGATCTAGACGAACACCAAGTTGAGTGGGTTTGCGGAACTTTGACCCTTCTAGAATCACAAGCCACGAACTAAGGAGATTCCTTAACCCAAGACTAGCAAATTTAGTGAACCAAAAGTATAGTTAGAAGAACGCCACAATCAAGGAGACTACTTGATTGATAAGTTCAATGAACAGCTTGAGATTGATTCTCAAGTATTCAAAGGAAATTCTCTTGAGGCAAGAGAGAGTGAATAAACTCACGAATATTTTATAAAATCTGAATTCTCCTTTAATGAATGAAAACCTAGGCTATATATAGCCTTACAACTTGAAAACCTAAAGTGACTTGAAAACCCTAACTCGGCTAGGCTAGGCCTTTGGCCCGATTCCACTACTCAAATCCCTATCTAATGGTCAGCTTATAATCGATCCAATGGAAGCTTTAAGCTGGCCCAACATAACCCAATAAAAGCTAATTAACCAACTTAACTTATAGTGAGCCTAGACTCTATAAATCGGATCCAACTCAACATGAGGTCTTGGACCGAATTTATTCATAGCAAATAAAATAGAAATCTAGAAAATAAACTACTAACTATTACTAAAAGATTCAATCTCTTGCAGCCCAAAACATGGCCCATAAGCGGCCCATATTTCGTATCACTTTGGAAATAGTTTAGGGTCACTCACCTCCACGGCTCAGAAATCATCCAGCATATAACATTGCCTTGCTCAAATCCAAGTCTTAGATCACAAACTCAAATGCAAACAAATCCCTTCAAAGTTCGGACAGCACTTCCCCTGAATTTCTTTACTTTTCCAGCCATCAAGGCTTCATTATTTCCTCAGCCAGTCCCAAAGGTACACACACAACAACAAGTTCATCTAATAGTCATTCAGCAAGTTCCAAGAAGTACAAAGACAAGTCAAGCTAGGGAAAAGTCCGGAAATGAAAGTTAAGCTCAAAACCAGAAAAACAGTTTTGACGTCCTTTTGCGGTAATGGCACCAAAGGTACTACGAGTATCGGATGGAGGTCCAAGACCCACCGTTTCGAAGCTAAGAACCAGGGCTACAACAATGTAGAAGGTCACTCAGTCCAAATCCTAGCACAACTAGGTCAAATATGCAAAATACCAAACCAGAACCGTAATTGCAGGTTCCCAAATCACATAATGCTGTAATGCGTCTAACTCAGTCTATACAGGTCCAAATGCATTGATTCCAAAGGCATACGGTAGCTAAGACATCAAGCTACATTTCATAAGAAGACACCAGCATCCAAATCCAAAGCAATTCCAGTCAAAACAGACGATTACAAGCGCAGTTCGCACATTCTGATCACCCAGAACAGCAACAGTAAAAACGACATATCTCACTCTACACTACTCCAAATGACCTGAAATTTTACAGGCACCTCAAACACATCAATACCTACAACTTTCATGTTTTGAGCTAAGGCCAATTTGGCCTCTATCTATGACCTAAAATTTCGGACAGAATGTATCTTCAAGAACCCTAATTTTCCAGAATTTCTTCCAAACCCAAAATTGGTTGCTATTATCACCAATTCACACCCACATGAGTCATTTCCACTCATTAACAGCCATCATAGATGACCACAACATCTCATTCATATTAAACCAGAAAATTCCTCATAAATATAAAAACTTCACCAAATCACTTCAAATCAAGAATTAATTCACATAATCCATCACTTTAGCTACTACTAAGCATCACTTAAGCATCATCAGGTGTAGTAGGATGTTCAACCATCACTTACCTAGGAAACAAGAGAAGAGGAGTTATAGACCACCTTAGCTCTTCCAAAAACTTCACCAAACTCACCACTAACACAAAAAGGCAAGATTGTATGGAGTAAAAACTAATTTATGTGATTGATTTTGGAAGATTAAGCTAGTTGGAAGCTTGAAATGTTGAAGAAACTTTCTTCCTTCTTGAGCTAAGAGGGCCGGCCATCCAAGGGTAAGAAATGGTGAATTTTTAGTGATTTTTGAAGATATTTAACTCAAATGGGTCAAAAGTAAAAAAAAAGTGAATAGTAACTCTTAAGCTATTTCCAATACAATGGTGACACTTGTCACCTTTAGGTTTAAAACTTATCTTTTTGTCTCTCCAAGACAAATATCTTAACACCTTGTAAAATAATATCACTTAATACAAAATTCCAACAAGTTGTCAAAAATATAATGCATTTACCGCACTTGCGGGTCCCACGTCCAAAATACGCTTTTAATTTCTCAAAAACTAACCGATACTACAAAAATCATTTTAAACTATTTTTGCTCATAAACTTTATCTGGGGAATTTTTCTAATCAAGAAAATGTAGAAAAGGCGGACGATTAAATAAAATAAACGCTAGAAAATTAGAAAATTTTCGGGTTCTCACACTTATACTTTTCGGGGCGTCACAATCTCCCCTCCTTAAAAGAATGTCGTCCTCGACATTCCCTCTTGTACCAATCAAGTCGAGACATCCCGCAAAAATCTCTCAAGAGTCAAATCAAACCCACAGTCCGGCATCCTAAACTTCAAGCCTAGGATACACTCAGAGATCTGAAGCCTAAGCTCTGATACCAACTGTGACAGCCCCACCTCCCCCTAAGGCGAACCAGAGGGTTCGGCGGGCCGCCTGCCCAGCTCTCGCCGGGACTCAGTCGTTCACTAAAGTCCTCAAACGAATTACAAGAATAAACCTCAAATATACATCACATGGTCCACAAATATACATCCAAGTCTCCAATAATTACATGTCACAATTGCAGCGGAAACAATTCCCAATTATACATAAAATGATTACAAATCCAAATTGTACAACATAAAGGCCATCCATTCACGTGAATAAGCACAACAAGTCCTGCCTTCGCCTTGAGCCCTGTGGAGGGGAATAAAATATTTTTGGGGTGAGCTAGAAGCTCAGCGAGTAACCAGCAAAATCATTAAGCAACTATATTTCACAATGTTGCATTTCGATGATTTCGATGATGTCATGATTCAGAGATCAAATGTCCGTTTAGTGCTCTCGTGAGCCGGTGAAATCATAGCACTTGAACACCCAACGCTCAAATATTTCATTTAACATTAACTCACGAACTCACGAAAGTGGGAGCAACATCGGTGCTCCAGATAACCATGAACAAGAACCATAAACAAGGTGGAGACGTTGGTGTCCAGCACAAGACTTTCCCAGAACTCATTGAAGCCAAATCATGTCATGAATTCACATGCAAGCACGCATGATATTCAATCGAATAATTAATGCAAGAAACATTTCACAAGTACTTTGGAAATAGTTTAGGGTCACTCACCTCCACGGCTCAGAAATCATCCAGCATATAACATTGCCTTGCTCAAATCCAAGTCTTAGATCACAAACTCAAATGCAAACAAATCCCTTCAAAGTTCGGACAGCACTTCCCCTGAATTTCTTTACTTTTCCAGCCATCAAGGCTTCATTATTTCCTCAGCCAGTCCCAAAGGTACACAAACAACAACAAGTTCATCTAATAGTCATTCAGCAAGTTCCAAGAAGTACAAAGACAAGTCAAGCTAGGGAAAAGTCCGGAAATGAAAGTTAAGCTCAAAACCAGAAAAACAGTTTTGACGTCCTTTTGCGGTAATGGCACCAAAGGTACTACGAGTATCGGATGGAGGTCCAAGACCCACCGTTTCGAAGCTAAGAACCAGGGCTACAACAATGTAGAAGGTCACTCAGTCCAAATCCTAGCACAACTAGGTCAAATATGCAAAATACCAAACCAGAACCGTAATTGCAGGTTCCCAAATCACATAATTCTGTAATGCGTCTAACTCAGTCTATACAGGTCCAAATGCATTGATTCCAAAGGCATACGGTAGCTAAGACATCAAGCTACATTTCATAAGAAGACACCAACATCCAAATCCAAAGCAATTCCAGTCAAAACAGACGATTACAAGCGCAGTTCGCACATTCTGATCACCCAGAACAGCAACAGTAAAAACGACATATCTCACTCTACACTACTCCAAATGACCTGAAATTTTACAGGTACCTCAAACACATCAATACCTACAACTTTCATGTTTTGAGCTAAGGCCAATTTGGCCTCTATCTATGACCTAAAATTTCGGACAGAATGTATCTTCAAGAACCCTAATTTTCCAGAATTTCTTCCAAACCCAAAATTGGTTGCTATTATCACCAATTCACACCCACATGAGTCATTTCCACTCATTAACAGCCATCATAGATGACCACAACATCTCATTCATATTAAACCAGAAAATTCCTCATAAATATAAAAACTTCACCAAATCACTTCAAATCAAGAATTAATTCACATAATCCATCACTTTAGCTACTACTAAGCATCACTTAAGCATCATCAGGTGTAGTAGGATGTTCAACCATCACTTACCTAGGAAACAAGAGAAGAGGAGTTATAGACCACCTTAGCTCTTCCAAAAACTTCACCAAACTCACCACTAACACAAAAAGGCAAGATTGTATGGAGTAAAAACTAATTTATGTGATTGATTTTGGAAGATTAAGCTAGTTGGAGCTTGAAATGTTGAAGAAACTTTCTTCCTTCTTGAGCTAAGAGGGCCGGCCATCCAAGGGTAAGAAATGGTGAATTTTTAGTGATTTTTGAAGATATTTAACTCAAATGGGTCAAAAGTCAAAAAAAAGTGAATAGTAACTCTTAAGCTATTTCCAATACAATGGTGACACTTGTCACCTTTAGGTTTAAAACTTATCTTTTTGTCTCTCCAAGATAAATATCTTAACACCTTGTAAAACAATATCACTTAATACAAAATTCCAACAAGTTGTCAAAAATATAATGCATTTACCGCACTTGCGGGTCCCACGTCCAAAATCCGCTTTTAATTTCTCAAAAACTAACCGATACAAGAAAAATCATTTTAAACTATTTTTGCTCATAAACTTTATCTGGGGAATTTTTCTAATCAAGAAAATGTAGAAAAGGCGGACGATTAAATAAAATAAACGCTAGAAAATTAGAAAATTTTCGGGTTCTCACACTTATACTTTTCGGGGCGTCACAATCTCCCCTCCTTAAAAGAATGTCGTCCTCGACATTCCCTCTTGTACCAATCAAGTCGAGACATCCCGCAAAAATCTCTCAAGAGTCAAATCAAACCCACAGTCCGGCATCCTAAACTTCAAGCCTAGGATACACTCAGAGATCTGAAGCCTAAGCTCTGATACCAACTGTGACAGCCCCACCTCCCCCTAAGGCGAACCAGAGGGTTCGGCGGGCCGCCTGCCCAGCTCTCGCCGGGACTCAGTCGTTCACTAAAGTCCTCAAACGAATTACAAGAATAAACCTCAAATATACATCACATGGTCCACAAATATACATCCAAGTCTCCAATAATTACATGTCACAATTGCAGCGGAAACAATTCCCAATTATACATAAAATGATTACAAATCCAAATTGTACAACGTAAAGGCCATCCATTCACGTGAATAAGCACAACAAGTCCTGCCTTCGACTTGAGCCCTGTGGAGGGGAATAAAATATTTTTGGGGTGAGCTAGAATCTCAGCGAGTAACCAGCAAAATCATTAAGCAACTATATTTCACAATGTTGCATTTCGATGATTTCGATGATGTCATGATTCAGAGATCAAATGTCCGTTTAGTGCTCTCGTGAGCCGGTGAAATCATAGCACTTGAACACCCAACGCTCAAATATTTCATTTAACATTAACTCACGAACTCACGAAAGTGGGAGCAACATCGGTGCTCCAGATAACCATGAACATGAACCATAAACAAGGTGGAGACGTTGGTGTCCAGCACAAGACTTTCCCAGAACTCATTGAAGCCAAATCATGTCATGAATTCACATGCAAGCACGCATGATATGCAATCGAATAATTAATGCAAGAAACATTTCACAAGTACTTTGGAAATAGTTTAGGGTCACTCACCTCCACGGCTCAGAAATCATCCAGCATATAACATTGCCTTGCTCAAATCCAAGTCTTAGATCACAAACTCAAATGCAAACAAATCCCTTCAAAGTTCGGACAGCACTTCCCCTGAATTTCTTTACTTTTCCAGCCATCAAGGCTTCATTATTTCCTCAGCCAGTCCCAAAGGTACACACACAACAACAAGTTCATCTAATTGTCATTCAGCAAGTTCCAAGAAGTACAAAGACAAGTCAAGCTAGGGAAAAGTCCGGAAATGAAAGTTAAGCTCAAAACCAGAAAAACAGTTTTGACGTCCTTTTGCGGTAATGGCACCAAAGGTACTACGAGTATCGGATGGAGGTCCAAGACCCACCGTTTCGAAGCTAAGAACCAGGGCTACAACAATGTAGATGGTCACTCAGTCCAAATCCTAGCACAACTAGGTCAAATATGCAAAATACCAAACCAGAACCGTAATTGCAGGTTCCCAAATCACATAATGCTGTAATGCGTCTAACTCAGTCTATACAGGTCCAATTGCATTGATTCCAAAGGCATACGGTAGCTAAGACATCAAGCTACATTTCATAAGAAGACACCAACATCCAAATCCAAAGCAATTCCAGTCAAAACAGACGATTACAAGCGCAGTTCGCACATTCTGATCACCCAGAACAGCAACAGTAAAAACGACATATTTCACTCTACACTACTCCAAATGACCTGAAATTTTACAGACACCTCAAACACATCAATACCTACAACTTTCATGTTTTGAGCTAAGGCCAATTTGGCCTCTATCTATGACCTAAAATTTCGGACAGAATGTATCTTCAAGAACCCTAATTTTCCAGAATTTCTTCCAAACCCAAAATTGGTTGCTATTATCACCAATTCACACCCACATGAGTCATTTCCACTCATTAACAGCCATCATAGATGACCACAACATCTCATTCATATTAAACCAGAAAATTCCTCATAAATATAAAAACTTCACCAAATCACTTCAAATCAAGAATTAATTCACATAATCCATCACTTTAGCTACTACTAAGCATCACTTAAGCATCATTAGGTGTAGTAGGATGTTCAACCATCACTTTCCTAGGAAACAAGAGAAGAGGAGTTATAGACCACCTTAGCTCTTCCAAAAACTTCACCAAACTCACCACTAACACAAAAAGGCAAGATTGTATGGAGTAAAAACTAATTTATGTGATTGATTTTGGAAGATTAAGCTAGTTGGAAGCTTGAAATGTTGAAGAAACTTTCTTCCTTCTTGAGCTAAGAGGGCCGGCCATCCAAGGGTAAGAAATGGTGAATTTTTAGTGATTTTTGAAGATATTTAACTCAAATGGGTCAAAAGTCAAAAAAAAGTGAATAGTAACTCTTAAGCTATTTCCAATACAATGGTGACACTTGTCACCTTTAGGTTTAAAACTTATCTTTTTGTCTCTCAAAGACAAATATCTTAACACCTTGTAAAATAATATCACTTAATACAAAATTCCAACAAGTTGTCAAAAATATAATGCATTTACCGCACTTGCGGGTCCCACGTCCAAAATACGCTTTTAATTTCTCAAAAACTAACCGATACTACAAAAATCATTTTAAACTATTTTTGCTCATAAACTTTATCTGTGGAATTTTTCTAATCAAGAAAACGTAGAAAAGGCGGACGATTAAATAAAATAAACGCTAGAAAATTAGAAAATTTTCGGGTTCTCACACTTATACGTTTCGGGGCGTCACAATCTCCCCTCCTTAAAAGAATGTCGTCCTCGACATTCCCTCTTGTACCAATCAAGTCGAGACATCTCGCAAAAATCTCTCAAGAGTCAAATCAAACCCACAGTCCGGCATCCTAAACTTCAAGCCTAGGATACACTCAGAGATCTGAAGCCTAATCTCTGATACCAACTGTGACAGCCCCACCTCCCCATATGGCGAACCAGAGGGTTCGGCGGGCCGCCTGCCCAGCTCTCGCCGGGACTCAGTCGTTCACTAAAGTCCTCAAACGAATTACAAGAATAAACCTCAAATATACATCACATGGTCCACAAATATACATCCAAGTCTCCAATAATTACATGTCACAATTGCAGCGGAAACAATTCCCAATTATACATAAAATGATTACAAATCCAAATTGTACAACATAAAGGCCATCCATTCACGTGAATAAGCACAACAAGTCCTGCCTTCGCCTTGAGCCCTGTGGAGGGGAATAAAATATTTTTGGGGTGAGCTAGAAGCTCAGCGAGTAACCAGCAAAATCATTAAGCAACTATATTTCACAATGTTGCATTTCGATGATTTCGATGATGTCATGATTCAGAGATCAAATGTCCGTTTAGTGCTCTCGTGAGCCGGTGAAATCATAGCACTTGAACACCCAACGCTCAAATATTTCATTTAACATTAACTCACGAACTCACGAAAGTGGGAGCAACATCGGTGCTCCAGATAACCATGAACATGAACCATAAACAAGGTGGAGACGTTGGTGTCCAGCACAAGACTTTCCCAGAACTCATTGAAGCCAAATCATGTCATGAATTCACATGCAAGCACGCATGATATGCAATCGAATAATTAATGCAAGAAACATTTCACAAGTACTTTGGAAATAGTTTAGGGTCACTCACCTCCACGGCTCAGAAATCATCCAGCATATAACATTGCCTTGCTCAAATCCAAGTCTTAGATCACAAACTCAAATGCAAACAAATCCCTTCAAAGTTCGGACAGCACTTCCCCTGAATTTCTTTACTTTTCCAGCCATCAAGGCTTCATTATTTCCTCAACCAGTCCCAAAGGTACACACACAACAACAAGTTCATCTAATAGTCATTCAGCAAGTTCCAAGAAGTACAAAGACAAGTCAAGCTAGGGAAAGGTCCGGAAATGAAAGTTAAGCTCAAAACCAGAAAAATAGTTTTGACGTCCTTTTGCGGTAATGGCACCAAAGGTACTACGAGTATCGGATGGAGGTCCAAGACCCACCGTTTCGAAGCTAAGAACCAGGGCTACAACAATGTAGAAGGTCACTCAGTCCAAATCCTAGCACAACTAGGTCAAATATGCAAAATACCAAACCAGAACCGTAATTGCAGGTTCCCAAATCACATAATTCTGTAATGCGTCTAACTCAGTCTATACAGGTCCAAATGCATTGATTCCAAAGGCATACGGTAGCTAAGACATCAAACTACATTTCATAAGAAGACACCAACATCCAAATCCAAAGCAATTCCAGTCAAAACAGACGATTACAAGCGCAGTTCGCACATTCTGATCACCCAGAACAGCAACAGTAAAAACGACATATCTCACTCTACACTACTCCAAATCACCTGAAATTTTACAGGCACCTCAAACACATCAATACCTACAACTTTCATGTTTTGAGCTAAGGCCAATTTAGCCTCTATCTATGACCTAAAATTTCGGACAGAATGTATCTTCAAGAACCCTAATTTTCCAGAATTTCTTCCAAACCCAAAATTGGTTGCTATTATCACCAATTCACACCCACATGAGTCATTTCCACTCATTAACAGCCATCATAGATGACCACAACATCTCATTCATATTAAACCAGAAATTTCCTCATAAATATAAAAACTTCACCAAATCACTTCAAATCAAGAATTAATTCACATAATCCATCACTTTAGCTACTACTAAGCATCACTTAAGCATCATCAGGTGTAGTAGGATGTTCAACCATCACTTACCTAGGAAACAAGAGAAGAGGAGTTATAGACCACCTTAGCTCTTCCAAAAACTTCACCAAACTCACCACTAACACAAAAAGGCAAGATTGTATGGAGTAAAAACTAATTTATGTGATTGATTTTGGAAGATTAAGCTAGTTGGAGCTTGAAATGTTGAAGAAACTTTCTTCCTTCTTGAGCTAAGAGGGCCGGCCATCCAAGGGTAAGAAATGGTGAATTTTTAGTGATTTTTGAAGATATTTAACTCAAATGGGTCAAAAGTCAAAAAAAAGTGAATAGTAACTCTTAAGCTATTTCCAATACAATGGTGACACTTGTCACCTTTAGGTTTAAAACTTATCTTTTTGTCTCTCCAAGATAAATATCTTAACACCTTGTAAAACAATATCACTTAATACAAAATTCCAACAAGTTGTCAAAAATATAATGCATTTACCGCACTTGCGGGTCCCACGTCCAAAATACGCTTTTAATTTCTCAAAAACTAACCGATACTAGAAAAATCATTTTAAACTATTTTTGCTCATAAACTTTATCTGGGGAATTTTTCTAATCAAGAAAATGTAGAAAATGCGGACGATTAAATAAAATAAACGCTAGAAAATTAGAAAATTTTCGGGTTCTCACACTTATACTTTTCGGGGCGTCACATCTTGGCAGAGAGTCATCAACACTTTGTGGAATTTTTAGGACGTCCGACACGATCAATGTGCGTCCGAAGAGTACGTCCGATCCATCCGGACGTCCGATGCTTCCTCACGAGCGTCCGACAGAATTTCCTTCTTGATGTTCTTCATCCTTTCGGACGTCCGACAGATTCCTTCGGACGTCCGACATGAGTGTCCTGTTTTTGCTTCTTCTTTTGGTTGATTTTCATTTCTTGACATATTCGTACCTGATTCTTTGATAGGCAAAAAACACTTATATTTGAAGAGAGTTAGATAAACATTTCAAAGTCCTTTGTGATCATCAAAACCAAGAATAACATTCTCCCCCTTTTTGATGATGACAAAACAATGGTTTGAAATGAGATTTGATGATTGCAATATAAGCTCCCCCTTTCTCAATTGACAAAAACTCCCCCTTACTTAGTGGATCATAGAGCAAAAATTTGAAAAACTCCCCCTCACTTGGCTACCCTACCGAATTAATCAATCAACCAAAAAACATAACAATTAAGCAGCCAACATGCAACATTTTACCAATTCAATCCATCAAGCCAATTCAATTAAATCATCAATCAATCCAATCCAGTCCTCTCCCCCTTTTTGTCATCACAAAAGGCCAATCAATCACATATATCACGGAGAATCAATAACAAAAACATTCATCACATCCACACATTCAAAATACTTAAACATCCATCCACATATCCATAACCATTACAGCCATAATCATCCATCAAAAGTACTTAAACGAACATAATATAAACATAAGCATTACATCTACATATCCTTTGTTGAACACCACATGAAATAGTCAAACAAAATGCAAATGACCTTATGTGATCCTAAATGGTGAACTAGGTGGATCCAGGTGTCCTTCGAGAAAGCTGATATTGGGAGAGGTCCTCCTCTTCAGTTTCTTCATCATCTGCAACAGCTTCTTCAACAGGTGCCTTGCCTTTATCTGATGTGGAAGGGTCATGAGGAGTCACTGGAGTTGACGAGCTCGGGTCTGGAATTGATGAACTTGGATCAGTGGGGCGTGGCTCTTTGCCATGGGAAACTTCCTCAACCACAGGGGGGGAAAAAGAAGGTTTTTTTTGTCTAGGTAGGCTGTTTGTTGCTCAGAGGATATGGTGAGCATTAGACCATGTTCCAGAAGAAGAACATGTTGTTTGAGTTCACGAAGGAGCTCAATCACTTCATCATTGGAGGAGAAAGATGCCTTAGTGACAGACTTCCTAGGATGAATGGGAGTGAGTGCAACAGATTAAGGATCATGTGCAGCCTTAGACCTATGTTCACTAGATGATGCCCCCTTATAAGCCCATAGATTATCCTTAAAGACAAGATTTTTCCTTTCAAAATATCCTTTGGTAAATGCATAAGAAGATGCTTCTTTGGGACAAACACCTAGAATTGATACTTTGTAAAACTCAAAAATCTTTTGAAGAAATTTTGCATAAGATAATTTTCTGCGAGAATCAGTGGCATAGCGAAGTAAAAACTTGCACATGACAAAACCAAAATCAATGCGAATCTTTTCTAGAAAACAGTAAAAGAGATACAACTCCATTTTGTTTGCATCTGTTCTATGGCCATCAGTAGGCACAAGCAGGTTTGAAATGATTGAAAAGGCAATTAGATTCACAGGGGCAAGATCATTCAGTTTAGCATCAGCAGGGGAAGAAAAACTTCTTTTAAAATAAGTCAGCATCTTAGCCCCATCAAAATGATTATCAGCAGTAGGGTGCTCTTCATAGGAAAAGAAATTTGCAATTTTACTCTTGCATCCACGTTCAATAGTGGTATTTAAGATGGCATTCACAGTTTCAGGATCAAGAACTAAGTCTACCCCATTTACCCTGGACATGATTTCAGTGTGATCAGTGCCTTTCCTAAGATTTGCAAAGAATTGATACAGCAATTCAGGGTAATAAACATTGGGCATAGAAATGAGATGTGACCATTTCTGGAAAGAAAACAGACTCAGAATGGATTCTAAACCTATTTGGCGAAATTCAGAAGAATTGGCAGTGCGTTGAGGGATGACACCTTTCTGGGATATCCAGGAGTGTTTGTCTTTTGCAGCATCATCAAAGAATGTAGGGACTGTGGTTGATTTTGGAGGCGGTTGAGATGAGGTTCCCTGTCCAGATTCAGGCTGAGGAGTGGGTTGTGGTGTAGGCTGTGACATTTGACCCTTTACAGCTCCCCTCTTGAAGCGTTTGGATGATCGTTTGACCGTAGGAAGATCATCATCCTCATCCCTGAGTGGATGCTTGCGTCCGGCAGTGATCTTCCCTCCTCTTAGATTCACCATTGTGCGAAATGTGTGGAATGAAGGATGAAAATGATGCACGCAGCAGTATGGAAGTGAATCACACAGAAATTTTGGGACAAAAAGGCTTTGAAGAAGATTTGACATAGCAGTTATGAGAAAGTAGGGTTTTGAGGGAAATTTGGGAATTTACGAAATGTTATGCGATTCGGTGAAATGATCAGGAGAAACGAGTCGCAATCGATCAGGAAAAGTTTTGGTTGAGTCAATTTGGGAACGAGAGCTTCAGAATGGTATGAATTTGAGAGTGAGAGACGAGAGAGTTTTCGTCCGAGAGGAAATAGAAGAAGAAGAGTTTGAAGCAAATGAGGAAGAAAGTTACTTTAAAAAGTGTACCGTTGCACTGTCGGACTGCCGAACGAAGTCGTGCGTCCGACATCTTCGTCCGAACAGGTGTTTTCTGGAAAAAATAGCTGAAGAACATTATCGGACGTCCGTTCATCTTCTTTCGGACGTCCGAAGGCTTTGAAAAATTTTAAGATGATTTTTCGATTATCCCTAATTTTGATCTTAGATGAATGAACTGATCTAATGGCAAAGCTTTTGTAAAAATATCAGCAAATTGATCTTTAGAACAAACATAATTTACACATACTTCACCTTTTTGAACAAGATCGCGAATAAAGTGATGCTTTATATCTATATGCTTTGTCCTAGAATGTTGAATTGGATTTTTGGTCAAATTGATAGCACTAGTATTATCACAGAATATAGGCATGCAGTCATATGATAATCCAAAATCATTCAAGGTATGTTTCATCCATAAAAGTTGAGCACAACATGCACTAGCGGCAATATATTCCGCTTCGGTTGTAGACAAAGAGATTGCATTTTGTTTCTTGCTAAACCAAGAGACTAAGCAATTACCAAGAAAGTGACAAGTTCCACTAGTACTCTTTCTATTCACACGACAACCTCCAAAATCAGCATCCGAATATCCATATATGCAAACTCACTAGATCTAGCATACCAAAGACCATAGTCTAATGTACCTTTCAAATACCTAAAAATCCTTTTAACAGCATTCAAATGTGATTCTTTTGGACAAGATTGAAATCTAGCACACAAGCAAACAGCAAACATAATATCGGGTCTACTTGCGGTTAAATAAAGTAAGCTTCCAATCATACCTCTATAGTGCTTTTCATCCACATGTTTACCTTCTTCATCTTTGTCAAGTTTTGTTGAAGTGCACATTGGAGTTCCAACTTGCTTTGAATCCTCCATGCCAAATCTTTTCAGCAATTCCTTAGTGTATTTTGCTTGATTTATGAAACTGCCCTCTGTGGCTTGATGTATTTGAAGTCCAAGGAAGAAATTTAATTCTCCCATCATACTCATTTCAAATTCACTTTGCATAATGGTGGAAAAATCCTTGCATAGATACTCATTAGTAGCACCAAAAATAATATCATCTATATATATTTGCACAATGAGGAGTTCATTTAGCACTTGCTTAGTAAACAGTGTGGTGTCCACAACTCCTCTTTTGAAATTATTTTCAATCAAGAAACCACTCAATCTTTCATACCAAGCTCTTGGAGCTTGTTTTAGCCCATACAATGCTTTTGAGAGTTTAAACACATGATTTGGAAATCTTGAATTTTCAAAACCGAGGGGTTGATCCACATATACTTCTTGATCAATAAAACCGTTTAAGAAGGCACTTTTAACATCCATTTGAAACAGTTTAAAACCTTTAAAGCAAGCAAAAGCAAGAAACATTCTAATTGATTCTAATCTAGCTACGGGAGCAAATGTTTCATCAAAATCAATTCCTTTTTCTTGAGCATACCCTTTTGCGACTAATCTAGCTTTATTTCTTACAACTACACCTTTATCATCCAGCTTATTTCTAAATACCCACTTAGTGCCAATGATAGGGTGATTTTGAGGTCTATCAACTAGTGTCCAAACCTCATTTCTTTCAAATTGATTGAGTTCCTCTTGCATTGCCAAAATCCAGTTTTCATCCTTTAAGGCATCATTGATATTTTTAGGTTCAAAAAGAGAAACTAAGGCAAAATTGTCTATCAATTTCTTAGATGAGGAACGAGTGTTTACCTTCTCGGATGGATCACCAATTATAAGTTCTTTTGGATGATTTTGGCTAAATTTCCAAGGCTTGGGAAGATCTTTGAATGAATCATCATTTTTGTCCTCATCTTCCCTTTCTTGATCTTCATGAGCTTCATTCTCTATTTCCTTTGCTTCCGGTTCAGAATTTCCTCCATCTCCAATTTTTAGCTTTTCCATTCCTTCACGAACACCTACATCATCATCCTCACACGAACTTTTGGAATTATCATCATTAGTTTTATCAAATGTTATGTGTATGGCTTCTTCTATCACAAGAGTCCTTCTATTAAAGACTCTATATCCTCTTTTGTTCTCACAATATCCCAAAAATATTCCTTCATCAGATTTTTTCTCAAACTTACCAAGATGTTCCTTTAAATTTAAAATAAAACATTTACAACCAAAGACTTTGAAATATCCAACCGTAGGTTTCTTATCAAAAATCAGTTCATAAGATGTTTTATTCAAAATGGGTCTCAAAAGGATTCTGTTCATCACATAACATGCAGTGTTTACTGCTTCAGCCCAAAGGTATTTTGGCAAACTACATTCACTTAACATAGTTCTAGCAGCCTCTTGTAGTGTCCTGTTTTTTCTTTCTACAACACCATTTTGTTGTGGAGTTCTTGCAATTGAAAACTCATGTGTTATGCCATTATGATCACAGAAATCTGGAAAACCACAATACTTGAATTCCGTTCCATTATCACTTCTAATCCTAACAATTTTTAAGCCAAGCAGATTTTGCACTTTAGCAAACAATGAAGTGAAATTCTTGAAGGCATCATCCTTATGAGCAAGAAATATCACCCAAGTATATCTAGAATAATCATCCATAATCACAAAGCAGTATTTCTTACCTCCCAAGCTAGTGATTT
Organism: Coffea arabica; assembly: GCF_036785885.1. Lineage (NCBI taxonomy): Eukaryota > Viridiplantae > Streptophyta > Magnoliopsida > Gentianales > Rubiaceae > Coffea > Coffea arabica. The sequence goes on along the minus strand of NC_092318.1, from coordinate 14,946,380 downwards.
GAGTAGGACCAAATAAGTCAAGATGCAAGAGTTCTAAAGGTTTAGAAGTTGAAACACACTTCTTTGGTTTAAAAGAAACTTTTGTTTGCTTTCCAAATTGACATGCATCACAAATTTTATCCTTTTCAAAACAGATTTTTGGCAAGCCTCTAACCAGCTCCTTTTTCGAAATTTCCTTTAGTAAATCCATGTTAAAATGACAAAGTCTCCTATGCCACAACCAAGGATCTTCATTTGAAGCTTTAAGACATTTGAAGCTAGAAGAATCAATTTTATCAAGAACCACAATATATATGTCGTTAAACCTCTTACCTTTGAACACAACATTATATTTGGAATCAAGCACAATGCATTCATGCTTTTTAAACAACACATTCAAGTCTTTATCACACAATTGACTAACACTAAGCAAGTTATAACCTAAATTATCAACTAAGAGCACATTATGAACAAAAGTTTCACCATCCTTACCAACATCACCTATTCCAATTGTCTTAGCTTTCACATCATCACCAAATGTCACCTTTCCACTTGATTTTGATTTTAGCTTTATGAACAAAGAGGGATCACCGGTCATATGCCTTGAGCAACCGCTATCAATAAACCATTTGGACTTGTTTGAGCCTTTTTCCTGAAAAGAGAAAATGTTTGGTACCCTTTTTAATTTTTGGGTCCACAATAGTTAGCATTGTATCTCACTAACCACATGCATTTCATCCATTTGTTTAGATTTCTTTTCACATAGCAATCTCCTTTCAAATGCCCTTTTTGACAACAAAAATCACACATAATGGAAGAATCCTTAACATGTACTGGTTTGACATATCTCAATCCATTTCTTCTATATGTTGTGAAATCATGTGCATTTTTGTTGCGTGCTAATGTTCTTTGATGAGCAGTAAGAAAGGTAGATGACATGTTCTTTTTGAGAAAATCTTATTTTCTTGCTTTCAAAGTCTCATCCAAATTGTCCATTCTTTTCTTCAAATCACCATGTCTTTCCTTCAGCATTTTACAAATATTTGTCTTTCTATCAAGCTCATTTTGAACATTAAATCCGGCTCTTACAAGACAATCATTGTCAGTCTTTAATTGTTTATTTTGTTGAAGAAGACTTGTATTTTCATGAATGAGAAAAGCAATTTTCTGTTTTAGTTGCTTGTTTTTATCATAAGATTCCTTCAAGGCATTATGCAGTTTTTCAACAAAGGATTCAAGATCATCATCTTCTTCATCATCACTTTCAGATTGAGAGTGTATGGAAGTTACCTCATTATCTCCAATAGCCATGAAAGCCATTTGAGCTGATTCTTCCTCTTCTTCAACTTCCCCTTCAGAGTTGCATTCATTCCAAGTAATCTGGAAGTTGTTGAATCTTGGCTTTCGATCAGCTTTCCCATCTTTTATTTTCTTCATGGGGCATTCGTTTGCATAGTGTCCAGGCTGTCCACATTCATAGCATTTGTCCACTAGCTTCTTGTTGAATTCTTGTTTTCCTTTGTTCCTTGCATTTGATGAATAATTTTGAAATTGATTGCTAGGTCCTCCCTTTCTAAACTTCCTTTTATTCAAGATTCTCTTGAAGCCTCTTGTGATGAGAGCAAGATCATTATCATCACCATCCGAGTCTTTATCATCCAAGTGAGCTGGATCATCTTCACTTTGAATAGTCTTTAGAGCAATATTTCTCTTTGCTCTAGCATCCTCTTCCTCCTGCACTTTAGATTTCAGTTTCAACTCATAAGAGGTTAGTGAGTTAATGAGAGATTCAATAGGCATAGAATTTAAATCCTTAGCCTCCTCTATTGCAGTCACTTTATTTTCCCATTCTTTGCCCAATGCATTGAGAATTTTCATGTTCTTCTCTCCCAAGGTGTACTCTTTGCCCAACACCTCGAGATCTTTGATCAAGTCATTGAACCTGCAATACATTTTGTCAATATCCTCAAGAGGTTCAATTTTAAATGATTCATATTTTGTGACCAAGATAGCCTTTTTCTGTTCTCTCACGTTGTCACCACCCTCATGGATTTCTCTTAGCTTATCCCACATTTCTTTGGCCGATTTACAGCCTTTTACTCTAATTGATTCATTTGAATCTAAGGCACTATAAAGAACATTCATGGCCTTGGCATTCAATATGAGGTTAGTCCTATCTTGAGCATTCATTTCAGCTCTCGTTTTTGACCGAAGCAACCCTGTATCTGCATCAAGAAAGTTAGCTTCATGCGGTCCTTCACTCATAATAAACCATAGCTCAATATCAATAGATTGCAAAAAGATAATCATCCTTTCTTTCCAGCTAACATAATTGGAGCCACTGAACATGGGAGGCCTAGTAACAGATTGCCCCTCAACAAACATAGCATGACTGGTTGTCATCTTTACTCCAAGCCGTTTGAGCTTAATCTCTAGGAGACCAAGCTCTGATACCAATTGTAAGGCCCAAAGACAACCTAAGAGGGGGGTGAATTAGGTTGATTAGAATCTTAATCAAATTTATGCAATTTTTTGCTTAATAAAAATTTACCTTCTTTTCTAGTAATGATCAATCAAGTAGATTAGAAGAAGAGAGCAATATTGATTCGAAAAACAAGTATAGATAAGCAATGAGAATTTTATTAAACAAAAAAAAGAATAAGATAGAATATCAAACCGATTGTCTACCAAGCTTTCCTCAAACTTGAAGACCAATCACTAGGTTGAGCAACTTCTCTTTGATGAAAGATGATCAACTAGATGTACAATGGAGGGAGCACTTCCTCCTTGCCCTAAGCCTCACTTAGTCAAGCTAAGAAGTTTTACAATCACTCAGATAACCCTCAACAAAGCTACACTAAAGAAACTTTCAATCACAAAAGAAATGCTCACAAGAAATTCACACCACTTAGAGAACAAATCTAGCTTTGGAGACTATTTTCAAGCTAAAATATCTCTTGAGATCTTGTAGACAAAGTGTGCAAAAGTCCTCATCTGATTCAGAATCGTTTGTATTTAAAGGGAACCAAAAATGGCTTCATTAATACTTCCAACGGATAGAAGGCAGATGAAGAGTCAGCTAGCCGTTGGGGCTGTCGGACGTCCGACGGCTTAGTCATTGTCCGATCCTATCGTCCGAAAATCAGTCAAGTTGTTGTTCGGACGTCCGATGGGATTTTATCGTCCGAGCTTCTGTGTCCGAACGTCGTCCAGAGAGTTATCAAATCTTCATGGAATTTTTAGGACGTCCGATGAGATTGATGTGCGTCCGAAGCATGCGTCCGATCCTTCAGGACGTCCGATGCTTCCTTACGAGCGTCCGACAGAGTCTTGGCAGAGAGTCATCAACACTTTGTGGAATTTTTAGGACGTCCGACACGATCAATGTGCGTCCGAAGAGTACGTCCGATCCATCCGGACGTCCGATGCTTCCTCACGAGCGTCCGACAGAATTTCCTTCTTGATGTTCTTCATCCTTTCGGACGTCCGACAGATTCCTTCGGACGTCCGACATGAGTGTCCTGTTTTTGCTTCTTCTTTTGGTTGATTTTCATTTCTTGACATATTCGTACCTGATTCTTTGATAGGCAAAAAACACTTATATTTGAAGAGAGTTAGATAAACATTTCAAAGTCCTTTGTGATCATCAAAACCAAGAATAACAGTTCTTTTAGTTATGTCCTAAAGTCTGTAAGAGATATGGCATGCCAAATATATTGTGCAAAACAACATAGGCCATACCATCTCATAACAGCCACTTTGCGAGTCAAAAGAGAACCACCACCCATGCACGTCACACATTTGATAGGCCCACAAGAACCACAAGTTACTCAAGGCACCATACACTTCCCATTACATTTTAAGCATCTGCATGGAGATTTTTCGACAAGCTATCAGCTAAATAGAAAAACTTATATCCGATAACAATAATTATAGAGAGAAAGCTGCTAACGATCAAGATGGGCCTAACATAGCTAAACTATGAAGTGTGTAACTTTCAGTTTATGATATGAACTCTCCCTACAGATACAACAAAGTCAGAGTATGGAATACAACTTTACATTGTATCAAACCCATCTCTGAGCAATTAGACCCCTCCTATAGCACGCAGGACAATGCATCATTTTATTTTCTTATTTATCTCCCAAAGGTAGAGCATTATTCTTTTCAGAACTTTCCATTGCAGGAACCTCTGATAAGCCTATGTAATCATGTTCCTCAAAAGGCATAGACATCAAAGTTATTTTAAGAAATCTTAGCTCAGCCATAAAAAAGATTCTGGAAAAGTAACAAAAAGATGAAGAGTTGAAAGTATACATGGACCAAATTGAACTTCAAAGGCATATAAAGGTTGAAAGAATGAACAAAATTTTTCAAAAATCAAACTGAAAGATCAAAATTAAACTTCCATATGACATCTATCACCAGCAAAAATATAGCGAACGTCAACATAGAATGAGCAACATGAGATCAAGATCAGAACCAAAAAAAGTCGAAAAGGAAAGATAAAGTGCCCTAGAAAACACAAAAAGAATTGGCCGTAGAAGAAAAAAAGGATATAGAGCAAAATAGAATTTACCTGTGTAATCTTTCTCTCCAGGTTTTCTCTGCTAATTATCCCAAGTTTCATATAGACATTTCATCAAACGCTTGATAGTCATTAGTCTATGAGATTTCACATACTTGACTTGTTTGAACATCTGTATTTGCTTGCAACCAAAACAAACACCACCAACCAAAAAAAAAACTCAAACATCATAACATCATTTAATAAAAAAGATGAGAAAAAGAAATAACAAAATGAAGAACATCTAATCAAAAACTTAAAAAAATGAAACAAACCTTGTCAACGAAGATAAAATCCAAAAAGTGACTATGATCAATAATGTGTATACATTAGTTTCTTTATTTATCTACTATTGTTATTTGTTATGTAAAGAAATTAACAAAAAGTAAAGAAAAAATATGTCTTACCCAAGAAGGCACCAGAGAAAAAGCAGCGAAGAGCAAGGTGAGATTTTTTGCTGCTCCTATTTCCTTCCAATAGTAAAAGCTCAAATTGCAAGACAAAATAAGGAGTGATAAATATGTCTGTTCCCTTTCTGATTCCATATTTCCCCAAAACGTAAAGACCTAAATTGCTAAGAAGCCTATCTGTCATCATAACTGGAAAATCGATCAAATCTGCAAAAATGTCTTTTTTGCAATAATCACATGATTGAGAGATGAGAAGAATAGTCCAAGAAACGGGAACAATGAAAAGGAAAGGAGGATTATCATCTTTTGTGGAACAATCCCACAGTTCGGATATGGATGGGTAGCCATAATTGACTCTTTGTGGGAGAAAAGAAAGTTGAAAGAAAAATTAACGGGAAACAGAGAGAGACAGAAAGGAAGAAGAAAACAAAAGATGATGGGCTTAAGTTGTAAAATGAAGTAGGAAGGGAGTGTTTTGCTTTCCTGCCATCGGTACACTTCCAGATTTTTATTTGACTTTTTGACTCCTATGACTTCTTGTCTTTGATAACGGAGACAAAGAAGTGAAGAACAACAGAGGTGATGGCAACTACGTCTAAGAAAAGATGACAACTGAGAAATAAAGCAAAAGGCTATTTGCGAGAAGTCAAAAATAGCCCTCAACAGTAAGTTACTGTTTTGGGGCTAGTTATTTTTATCTGGGCAAGATAGTAATTTCATGTGAAAAGACAAAAATGACCTCAACAGTGATACACTGTTTGGAGAACTAATCAAGATTCTCAGGGCATAAACGGAAGAACATTTTTCTCTCTTCCCTCAGCCTACCACGTGTCTAAACCTGGGAGTAGAAGTCTTAGCTTTTTATATATATGTAAGATATATATATATACCATGTTATCAAGTTCAATAAAATACAGGTTAGTGTTAGAATATTGAGAAACCTCTCTTCCTGAAGAATTTCGGCAACTTGGTCTTCCATTTGCTCAATCATTTGAGACCACTTAGTTGTGGACTGCTCTGCCACAATTCGGCTCTTCAACCTGGACCCAGCTCTTTTAACCTGCCAGACTGTATCACATTTACATTTACTAGCATAAACATCCTTCTCAAGCAAAGAATGTACCATCTCTCTTTCAGGTCTAAACTACTAAAGAAAAAGGAGGGGTAAAAAAAAAGAACACCCTGTTTGTAGACACCAAATTTTTGAATAATTTTCATTCTATTTTTATTTTTTGTTTTTTGTTTTAGTAATAATTCTTATCTATTTTTATTTGTTAATTTCATGATTTTGGTTTTAGACTTTTAGCACTTCTATAGCATTTTAGATTATTATTATCTATTATTTTATTTTAGTTTTATTTTGTAGTCATTTTTGCCCTTTTAACTGTTTATTTTTATTATAAGACTTTTAGCATAAAATTTGTAAAAAAGAAAATTGTTCACAAAAATATGTTTATTTCTTTTAAATTCAATCTTTTAGCATTTTATTTATTTTGTTAAAATTATTTCATTATGTGTTAAAAAAAAAAAGAGAAACAAGCTCACGAACCATGAGAAGCATAGGATCCTAGCCCTTTCTTCATATTACAAGTTAGGCAGAAAAATGCACGGGAAAATTGCAGAAGTAAAAATACAGCTTAGCCCATTACCCTTGGATTGCCTTGATTTTATCCTACCTGGCTCTCATCTGGAATGAAGAGTGATCAAATGGCCAAGAAAACCTGCCAGCAAAACAGGGGTTTCATCGGCACCCTTGAAGGTAGGGTTTAGCAACATTGGTTCGATATAAAAGAAAGAGAAAACACAGCCGAAAGGAGGCGGAGATCAAATAACGGCTAGGGTATTAGGAGAAAGTTTCCGTAGGGGGGAAAAAATAAGAGTGAGGCGGCTGGGCTAAGAGAAAGAGCGGAAGGAACCAGAAACCGAGGGAGAGGGGATGACGGCTGGGGTTTAAGGAAGAAGTGACGGCTAAAAAAAAACCAGAGAGGGGAGTAGAGGAAAACAAGGGAGTAAGAAAGAGAGAGACCGAGGGAGTTAGAAGAAGGAGCGGCTGGTTTCTGGTTGGGAGGAAAAAGAAGAAAGCGAAGGAGAAAGCAAAAGAGCAAAGGAGGAAGACGAAATCCGGTGTTGTTTCCTCGGTGAGCCCAGAAATTACTGCAGCTGCTGACCTCCTGAGAAGCGGTCATCGTTCACCACGCCATTTTCAATCCGGATCTTCAACAAAAGAGAGGCCACTGTAAGCCATTCTCTCCTTTAAACCCTGGGTTTCTTCAGATGCTAATTCCCTAAGCTTTCCAAACATGTATGTGCGTGATTGGAACTTTATAAACTTAAATCTGTTAGTCCATGTTGCCTTGTGTTTGTCTAAAACATTAAAGCTGTCGCCTTTTGCTGTTACCTTGCATGTTCAGTGTTGTAGAGTTTGAGGTCCATTTGGTTTGTTCGTAGGTTGCAGTTTTAGTATCAAGATGTTAGTTTTGGAAAGGGAGGACGTTTACAGGGTCTGTCCCTTCGAAATGTTAGAAAATGGTCTGCACTGTTTCATTTGTGAATCTGGCCGCATTTGTTCAAATATTGGAATTTTAATTAAAATCCGAGGTTTTGGTTCCTTCCTGGTGTTTTTTATTTCTGGTGCAAGAACAATAGAACCACGCCTGCGAAATTTGCATGGAAAAATCCTTACCAAAATTGCGTCGAAGTTGTTTCGAAATGCATGAACTATGTTTACAGCAAGCTTATAGCTTCTTTGCTACATTGGTGTGTCCCGCTGTTTTGGTTGGATCATCAAGGGAATAGATGATTGTGTTTGAGTAATGTTAACAATGTGGGTTTGAGGTTATAGCATTTGGTTTTGCTTAAGGGAATCAGTAGGTTTGGTTCGACTTATTTCACGTAGACATCCTAGCTGAATGATGAAGTGACAGAAGAAATAACCAAAATTGCGGAAGGAGAACTGGAACGAATGTAACTCAGAATGAGTTTTGAATGGGTTATTTGTTTGCTTGTTCAATCCAAGTGTTTTATCATGGTTTTCTGGAGTCTAATGTAAAGCTCTTTGGGTTGCTAATAAGTTGTAAAGTTACAGATTGCTTGCTGCACTTTTGTTTCTTTCTTTTGCTTTAATTTCTGGTATCCCCGACAGCTATCATTCTGGTTTTTCTGCCTTGATTCTGCAATAAAGGTGGAGTAGTTGGTTTGCCTGATAACTGGGGTGTTTGTATCTTGTGTTTTGCTGATTCCGAATTGATGTTTTGTTGGTAATATTTCGGTTGGTAACGAAGCACCGCAGCTTGCAGAGGGTAGCAATGAAAAGTGTAGAAAATTCCCAGCTTTGATTTTCCTTGTGCATGATCCTTTGACAGATTTACTGCTTTAATCCTGCAACCAATTATAGTATTTGGTTTAATTTATGAGTGAGACTTCCAACGTTTGTTTTTGACCCAAGCCAAAAATTCTGATATTCGGTCCGCGTGTCTGTATTGATAAGAAATGGAGAAAATTGCGGCAGCTTTTGTTCTTCAAGTGTTTACATGTTCTTCCAGAATTTTGTATGAGATCTTTTCTAAAGTTTCTACCTGTCTGGATGGTGGTGATTATGTAGTTGGTTGCTTAGTCTAAATTGTGATGTTGGGTTGAAAAACATCTAATCAAAGTTGTGATTAAAAATCTGAGTTTGAAAGAAAATGCAGCAGGTCTTGTTGCCGAAATCTTATGCTCATATGTTGCATGAAACTTGCATGAAATTCTTTTAAGGATTGCTTTGTCAAGAAGTGTTTTAGACATATTTCAATTAGAGTTAGCTCAAAAGTCTAGTTTGTTGAAGGATAATGGATGAAGCCGTGGTTGGAAATTGTAAAGGATCACCTTTGGCATGCTGAAAACTCTTTTGTTATAAGCAGAAGCTTGCTCCGTAGCTTTTGCATGGATTTTGCATGAAAATCTTTCAATAATTTCACTTTGACCCCTTGGCTTCTAACTAATGCTGCTATGACCCAATCAATTGAATAATGTCCTCAATTTGGTCCTTGGCAGCTTCATTTTTTTCAACTCAATTGCTTGTTTGCTTCAATTAATTGCCATGCTTTGTTTAGATTGCACTTAATGCATGAATTTAAGAACTTTGTGTCCAAGTGAGCTTGTGTTTGCCTATTTTCTTTAATTTTCCCAAATAAATTGGTACCTTGACCTTTTCTTTTATTTTGGAGGATAAATAAGTGATTTCACTCCATTTAGGGCTCCAACTCAAGGGAGGTACACTCTATCCCCTATTTTCACTTTATTTGACCCTACGTGCATTATGTGACTTATGTGCTTAATTGCATGCCTTTTGAATGTTTTCGTTTTATTTATCCACTTTATTTGTTTTAGTTTTGTATAGTTATTTTCAATTTCGATCATTTGAAAGGCACTTGAATGCCAAAGTTGTAATAGCTAGGTTATTATTTTATTTATTTTATTCCGTTTCCCCTTTTAGATTGTAGTAGGCTTCCCCCTCCTAATGTAATAGTTAGGTTTTCTTTGTTTCGTCTTTGTGTGATTTGCATGCGTATGTGCTATGTGTTTAATTGCTTTCTTAGGGTTTGGCATCTAGATTTGCATGCTTATGTGTTATGTGTTATATGAATTACGTGCTCACATGCCTACTCGCTTTAATTATGCACATTTACTTATATATATATGATGGATGCAAATGCACGAAACCGGACTAGTCCAACGCTAGTCATGGTCTTACCCTCGGGCTTTTGCAAGTCCAATGCTTGTGAGAGAGCGTAGATGTGGGCTAGTCCAACGCTAGCCCTTAGGAGCCCTTTGCGCATTAGATCATGATTGTGTGATCACTTCATCTCATGCATATCTTTACATTTAGGGCTTCTTTCACCATGTTGCATGACATCCCTCCTTATACGTGTAGCCCTTATCCCTAATTTCCCTATATATATATACCCCTATGTGTGATACATAACATTAGAATCGCATTTCATTTTAGCATTAGAATTAGGTTAAATCATTTTGTTTGATTAGATTAGGGATAACCCCTTGGATATGGGATATGGACGAGTTTGGCTTTTCTAGCCTTAGCACGCTCGTATTTCCTCTATTAAAGGGAAAATTGAGTCACGAACATTAGTCCCCCGTACCCGACATGATGCATTCCTTTAAGACATGTACATTTCTATAAATTATTTTATCCTTTTCCTCTTCTTAGAGTCTCATATTTTTGCATTATTCGTGACCTCTCCAAAGAGTCATTATTGGGCATCACAATTAATGTGATTGGCACCATTCAAGCTTTGAAGAGAAATTTTGCTCCCCGATGTCCCCCTAGGTCTTGGGTTTGCATTCATATAGTACATCCACATGTGATAAATTCTTTGGTTAAAACAAGAAAATCTTTGACTAAATCACGCAACTAGCTTTGGCTAGGTCGAAGGGGTGCCTTGGATTTTTATCTTTGTCTTTCCCTTCGTCAAATGTGACTCCCGAACCTTTTTCGTTGGTTTACGTAAACTAGGAGTCGTTTAAAAGGGGTTTCTTTCTACCTTTTCCTTTAAAAAAATTCATTTTTTAGGTGACTTGGTACACCTTAACTCTATACCAAGTGGCGACTCCATTTTTCATTCAAAAAACCCTTTTTAAACTATATCTTGGGTCAAATCGTCGCATTTTCAAGTCCCATTTAGACCTATATTTTTCTTCATTTTCTTTGTAAATCAAAATTCATTTTTCAAATCAAAAAATTCACTTTTTAAACCATTTATTTATTTATTTTTCTTATAAAAAATGGGGCGCGACAGCTGGCGACTCCACTGGGGACTTAGAGAGTCCGAGCAAATTTGATTTAGTCAATCTTTTTCTTCTTTTAACCTCTTCATATTCGCATTTGGATGTTTAGGGTTGCATTTTTTCCTTTTTTTAGGATTTTTGCATTTCGCGCGTATCAACTCACTCCCTCACACATTTGCGTACGATTGTTTGGATGGATGGATGGTTTATGTGATTCCGCGCTTTGCATTGCATTTGGGTGGGGGATTTTTCCCTAGAGCCTCGCATTGGTTCTTGATCCCTCCCCTCCAAACGAGCACTAGCATACGTGCATACGCTTTAATTTTTTACCCCTCATTTATTTTTCTTTTAGTGGTTTGTCACGCCACTCTACCCTATTAGGATTTTAGGGGACCCACTTGGACGTGTGATCGCGGCACGACGTGTGCGTAGCATGATCCAAGGGGTCACTCAATCTTCCGCTTTAAGCTTTGAGTTAATAGCCTTTAGCTTTTAGTCGAAGGTTGGGGATTTTAGATAGATTCACTCAGACATGTAGCCGTGACACGACGTGTGCGTAACAATGTCTGGGGAATCGCTCGAACCACCGACAAAGAACCTTGGGATTGATGACCCTTGGTTTCCAAGTCTGAAGGCTCGGGGACCTCAAGCCTATCGAGTCTAGATGCATTAGTGAGCCAATACCTCATGCATCCATGATAGTTTACCTAGGGTAGAGTCTGCCTTACCCTATTAGGGACACTATTCACGAGGGGAGGGGTCCAACTCCTCTGTTCCTTTTATTGCTTTATCTCTTTGTATTGATTTGCTACAATGTGTTATTGTATTTATCTGATTGAACTAACTTTTATTGGTTTTGTCTTCATTGCACTCATAAGCCTTAGGAAATAAGAGTCCTGGCATGGTACTCTCTAGGAGCCTACCCTATTTGATGTGACACGTTTAAATTCAATACTTCCCATTGGCACCATAAATACATTTCATTTTAGGCTCACCCCGGCATACGAAAAGGGGTTCCCTTTAGGTCACGTTTCATTTGGGTACTGCAAATTTACGCGCTTTGATAAAATGGCATCATGCATAAACCCTAGAAAAGGAATGCCATTTAGGGGATCCCGTGCTAGGAATAAACCACCCTGTGTCTCGGATATATAATCCAATGAGACTTGCACGTTTATATTTCCTGTACCATCCAAAGGGGTAGTGCACGAGGTAAGGTAGGATCCGATCTTTTCAAAGATGGCAAAGCGATCTTTGGTACATTAGAATATGAGCATCTAACGATCATTCTTTGGCCATTTTTAATATAGTTGGTAAAAATCCCTTACTTAAAGGACATTAACTTGAAGAAATTCGCAAATAATTCCTCATTGTTGAGATGGTAAACTTATTGAGGCCAAATCTTGATTGTAGGAGACTCATAGGCTAATGCATCGCAATGCATTTTTGAAACTCCCAAAGGGGAGATAATTCCATCAATTTTTGAATAAACCATCAATTCCATTCAATTCATTTGATCAAATTATTTATCAATTTCATTTTGTCAATTCATTCATTTTAGGACAATTTGGTCAATAAATCATCAATTCTATTCAATCCATTGGACCGTTTTATTCATCAATTTCATCCAGTCCATTTTATCAATTCGTTCATTTTTAGGGCAATCTAGTCGATTTTTGAATAGATCATTAATTTCATTCAATTCATTTGATTAGTTTACCCATTCTTAGGGCAATCTTATCGATTTTGAATAAATAATTATTTCACTTAATCAATTGATTTCATTCAATTCATTTGATTAGTTTAATTCATCTTTAGGGTTGTCCATTCAATTTTGAATAAATAATCAAATTTCATGCAATGCATTTGACCCTTTTACCCTTTTAAGGTTATCTAGTCAATTTTGAATAAATCATCAATTTCATTCTATCCTCTTGATCCGCTTATTCCTTTTTAGGGTTTAAGTCTAAAGTTCACTGAATAAATTAGTCGAGGCATTGCAATCCTTTCAAGAGTAAGCTCTCTTTCACATATCATGTGTTGATAAAAGTAAGCAATCCATTCGGACTTTGTCCTCATTTTTTTGGACAAATGCTTCTTCTCACTCCAAATTGGCCAAAATTTTCAAATCATTTTTCACGCAATCAGTTGATCGGATTAATCAGGTATTGTATGGTGCCCACCCTCGAGGATTGCATTTTCATGCTAGGCCTACCCTTGGCATAAAAGAGCTCCCCCATAGGACATGCATACCGATTTTACAATTTTACTTACTAACTCTGGGTATTTTTTCTTTTATTTTTCCCCCTCCCCCCTGCATTCATAAAAATATTTCAATAAGGTAAAAATATTTTTCCATATCTGATAATAATTTTGATCTAATAAAATTTGAAAATTACAAGTATTACTTGATTCTTGGGCGGACCCTGCAATGAAAACATGAAGGATCTATTTGGAAGTGCTAGGTTAAAGCCTCTAAGAGACTTCATCATTATTTTTCAAAGAAAGGAAAAATACATTTTGTTCCAAAAGAAATGGAGACAAAAAGTGTATATATGTGGAGCTTTTTAGAAGTTTTTCTCTTCTCATTTGTATTATAATTGAACGAGAATTCTTGTTTTAAACTTTTTCAGCAATAAAGCTTTGGACAATTATTATTTTGTATATATATTCATGTACATTTCATTGTTTATTTTTGCTCATTGGAGATTTCATGATGAATTGTAAGAAATAAGACTAAATTGGGATTTTTTTTCAACCTCCAGCCTGAAAACTCGCAAGTGTATACTTTCTAAAATCCTTGTGTACACTAGATTGGTGATCCAAATTGTACAATAAGAGTGCTCGAAATTAAAAGAAGCCACTCCAATTGATTGGTTGGTTTCGGAAGACCCAATACAATATCCTTTTCTCCTCCACTATACAATTCATATTTTACCCATTTTTATTAACCCCAGAATAAAATCAGTCACATTGACTGATAAATTGCAAATTGGGGCGATCTTTGCTTGAGAAACGTCCACTGTGTCTAATTATATTCAATTCACATCTAAGTGAAAGCAAAATGGTTACTTATTCGTATTTGTTTTGGAAGTTTGGAATGATACTTCAAGCGTTGGTTTCTCTATCTATACAGACTTTATCATTTGCTCTCCCATTTGAGCCTTTGAAAGAATAATTTCGTTTCGAATAAGAGGCTTAATGATCACTATCCTACATTGAAAAATTTTCGAATATCAAAAGGGAATGGATTCTCAATGAGCATATCTTTACTTTGGTTGTCATGAGGTATAAGAATGATACTTTGGCCATCGTTTCTACAACCTAAACATTATTTATCCCTTGCATCCTCATTTGAGCTAAAATGGGTGGTTCTTTTCAAAGCACCTATGATCGCACCCCACATTGGGGAAGGAGATTGGAGAATTTTCCAAAAATGAAGAAAAAGCAAAAATGCTAAAACTAAAAAGGGAGAGAACCGCAATTTGGGGAAATTTGACTCTACCTGAGCTTTAATTTTGTGAAGAAGAAAGAGAAAAGAGGGAAGAATGTCCGGCGGATCACCTGTGTTTCATAGATATGGATGAACGAGGGTATTCCTCACTTAATTAATTCAGGTACTTGCAAGAAATTTCGCATTAATGAAAGTTTCCTTTCAGAGTTATTGTAAGGAACGGAACAAAAGTCAGACCCTCTTCTTTTTCCAATCAAACATTCTATCCCTACTTATCCCTTTTGAACCTTCAGAATAAAATACTTCATTTGGCAACCCCTGAGAATCGCAAACCCCACACTGGGGCAAGTTTGAGTTGAAAAGGGAAAAGTTTCAAGAAGTGAAAAGTGATAATGCAACAAAATCAAAAGGAAAAAAGAAAAGAGAATCTCAGTTCAAAAATAAATTGGGGCAAATTTTGTGAAAGTTCAAAAATGGCAGAAGGCCGAAAAATCAAAAGAAAAAAGAAAATGAAAGGAAAAAGCCTCAATTGAGCATCAACTGGGGCAAATTCTGATTTAGCCCTAAAATAGGGATGGCGCAACAATGCGATCTCGGATTCTTCAAACCGCTTTTGAAATCCGCTTTCAAGCCTTAACTTTTCTAAGCACCCCACCTGACCCCATTACAAAAGCCGAAAGTCCTGGCTTCTATCCTTTGTAATATCTCTGTCAAGAAATTTTTCTAATTGGTAAGTGATGTTCATATACTGATGCCAAGAATTTTTTTGAATGTATTTCTGAATTAATTAGGTGTGAGGTTGACACTGCTCTTCATGTGAGAACCCGCGCGGGTACTTTTGAAAAAGGAAAAGAAAAAGGAAAAAGCGAGCGAAATGAATGCAAAATAAAAATGCAAAAAGATTTAATGCTAAAAGTTCCTGGTGAATGATGAGAAAAATGCAAACAATGTCCGAGATCTTTGAGTACGAAATGAGAGCAATTTTGGAAAAATGCGATTTTCGGTGCAATACCCTCGAAAATTTTTCTTTAACTATCGCTTTCCAGCCGCATTACAAGCTCATAAAGTCCATCGCTAACTATCTCTCATGACAACCCAAAGTAAGGATTATGCTCGTAAGAAATCCATCAATCATTTGTGATCATAAGGGTATAACCAGTTTTCACATGTTTAGCTATTATTTCTGCCCATACGTTACAAGCTTATAAAGCTTATATGTTGACTAAATTTTCTTACGAAATAAGGGTGACAAACTCTTTGCTTTCACTAAGATGTGGTATTGAAGGGATTACATGCAATTTGGGCACAAGAATAAGACAAATCTTGATCTCCCATTTCCAAATCAGAAATAACGCCCATTTGATTGGTCCTGAAAGATGAGCCAACAAGAAATGGTGACCCGTTACCCTGAGCACCGATACTAAAAATGAGGAAGAAATCTTCTTGAATTTGGTGTTACTCTAAGGGATTCATCATGAAATTTCTGTATAAGTTCAAACTCGACGTTTAAATTACTCGACATTGTATATATGATTATTTTCTAAATTTTAGAAAGTGCGGTTTCTCTTTGTTCAAATAAATAGGGAATCATCTGAACAAATTTTTGCAATTAAATGGGACCACACTGGGACAAATTTTTGGTAATACATTTGAGGTTTTCGTCCAAGAATCAAATAATACATTTTTCAAATCAATCACGCTGCTCTTTTCATGAAATTTAAGTGCCTGTCATACTTTGGTAAGCCCCCTGTGCAGGTATTCATGGCTGAAATCGACGAAAGAGCATCTGGTGATGTGGAAGGCCGATGCCGAAGAAAGAAAAGAAAGAAGAAGGAAGAAGGGCCCTACACTGGGGCAAATTATTTTTGAAAAGGTTCTCTCGAAAAAAAAATCAAAGATCAAAAATCCAAAAAAAAATCAAAAATCAAAAAAAAAATCAAAATCAAAAAATCAAAAAAAATCAAATTCAATTTCTTGTTTCTTGAAAAATCAAATCGAATTCTTGTTGGCGATGTCTCAACGTCTGCCGCGCTCCCTTCTATCCCTCATTTCTTGACAATCACACGTAATTTCTTGACCAATTAGATGGCAGGACTGGATCTTATCCCACTGACCATTCACAAACATCACAAACATCACGTTGGGCCTGGCTTTTGTGCCGCCAACTTAACAAAAATCACGTTGGGCTTGGTTTTCGTGCCACCAACTTCACAAAGATCACGTTGGGCCTGGATTAGGTGCCGCCAACTTCACAAAAATCACGTTGGGCTTGGTTTTCGTGCCACCAATTTCACAGACATCACGTTGGGCTTGGATTTCATGCCACCAACATCACAAACGTCACGTTGGGCCTGGACTTGGTGCCGCCAACATCGCAAAGTTCACGTTGGGCCTGGACTTGGTGCCGTCAACATCGCAAAGTTCACGTTGGGCCTGGATTTTGTGCCGCCAACCTAACAAAGATCACGTTGGGCCTGGACTTGGTACCGCCAACATCGAAAAGTTCACGTTGGGCCTGGATTTTGTGCCGCCAACATCACAAAGTTCACGTTGGGCTTGGATTTTGTACCACCAACCAAGGCAGGCTCGGGTTTAATCCCACAGACCGATTCATCACACTGGGGCAAATCTTTGGACAATTTTTTGAGCAAGTCTTATATAGTCTCTTCATACATTCCAGCATTTCATTTACACTGCCACTAGCCGTTGGGTCAGTCCCACTAGTGAGCCTTTCATTTGCACTGCCACTAAACATAGGTCAGTCCCACTAGCATGCATTTCATTTTCATTGCCACTGAATATGGGTCAGTCCCACCAATGTGCATTTCATTTTCATTTCCGCTAAATATGGGTCAGTCCCATTAGCATGCATTTCATTTTCACTGCCACTAAACATGGGTCAGTCCCACTAGTGTGCATTTTGTTTTCATAGCCGCTAAACATGGGTCAGTCCCACTAGCGTGCATTTTGTTTTCATCGCCACTGAACATGGGTTAGTCCCACCAGTGAGCATTTTATTTTCATTGCCGCTAAACATGGGTCAGTCCCACTAGCGTGTATTTTGTTTTCATCGCCACTGAACATGGGTTAGTCCCACCAGTGAGCATTTCATTTTCATTGCCGCTAAACATGGGTCAGTCCAACTAGCGTGCAGTTTGTTTTATTGCCACTAAACATGGGTCAGTCCCACTAGTGTGCATTCGATTTTAAATTTCATGTTGGGGTCAGTCCCCTCGGGTCAGTCCCGATTTTTAAATTTCTGTTGGGGTCCGTCCCTCCCCTCGGGTCAGTCCCGATTTTAAATTTCTGTTGGGGTCAGTCCCCTCGGGTCAGTCCCGATTTTAAATTTTATGTTGGGGTCAGTCCTCTCGGGTCAGTCCCGATTTTAATTTTATGTTGGGGTCAGTCCCCTCGGGTCAGTCCTGATTTTTAAATTCCTGTTTCGGGTCACTCCCGATTTTAAATTCTCTGTTGCGGGTCAGTCCCGATTTAAATCCCCTTGTTCGGGTCAGTCCCATGTTTAAAATTCCTTGTTTAGGTCAGTCTTCCGAATAGTTTGCAGCCGAATAACACAGGTAAGTATTTGGTGTCTAATTCTTTGTCTCGAGTTTCTTCGAAACTCAGACAAAGAGGGGCAAACTGTAGACACCAAATTTTTGAATAATTTTCATTCTATTTTTTTTTTGTTTTTTGTTTTAGTAATAATTCTTATCTATTTTTATTTGTTAATTTCATGATTTTGGTTTTAGACTTTTAGCACTTCTATAGCATTTTAGATTATTATTATCTATTATTTTATTTTAGTTTTATTTTGTAGTCATTTTTGCCCTTTTAGCTGTTTATTTTTATTATAAGACTTTTAGCATAAAATTTGTAAAAAATAAAATTGTTCACAAAAATATGTTTATTTCTTTTAAATTCAATCTTTTAGCATTTTATTTATTTTGTTAAAATTATTTCATTATGTGTTAAAAAAAAAGAGAAACAAGATCACGAACCATGAGAAGCATAGGATCCTAGCCCTTTCTTCATATTACAAGTTAGGCAGAAAAATGCACGGGAAAATTGCAGAAGTAAAAATACAGCTTAGCCCATTACCCTTGGATTGCCTTGATTTTATCCTACCTGGCTCTCATCTGGAATGAAGAGTGATCAAATGGCCAAGAAAACCTGCCAGCAAAACAGGGGTTTCATCGGCACCCTTGAAGGTAGGGTTTAGCAACATTGGTTCGATATAAAAGAAAGAGAAAACACAGCCGAAAGGAGGCGGAGATCAAATAACGGCTAGGGTATTAGGAGAAAGTTTCCGTAAGGGGGAAAAAATAAGAGTGAGGCGGCTGGGCTAAGAGAAAGAGCGGAAGGAACCAGAAACCGAGGGAGAGGGGATGACGGCTGGGGTTTAAGGAAGAAGTGACGGCTAAAAAAAAACCAGAGAGGGGAGTAGAGGAAAACAAGGGAGTAAGAAAGAGAGAGACCGAGGGAGTTAGAAGAAAGAGCGGCTGGTTTTTGGTTGGGAGGAAAAAGAAGAAAGCGAAGGAGAAAGCAAAAGAGCAAAGGAGGAAGACGAAATCCGGTGTTGTTTCCTCGGTGAGCCCAGAAATTACTGCAGCTGCTGACCTCCTGAGAAGCGGTCATCGTTCACCACGCCATTTTCAATCCGGATCTTCAACAAAAGAGAGGCCACTGTAAGCCATTCTCTCCTTTAAACCCTGGGTTTCTTCAGATGCTAATTCCCTAAGCTTTCCAAACATGTATGTGCGTGATTGGAACTTTATAAACTTAAATCTGTTAGTCCATGTTGCCTTGTGTTTGTCTAAAACATTAAAGCTGTCGCCTTTTGCTGTTACCTTGCATGTTCAGTGTTGTAGAGTTTGAGGTCCATTTGGTTTGTTCGTAGGTTGCAGTTTTAGTATCAAGATGTTAGTTTTGGAAAGGGAGGACGTTTACAGGGTCTGTCCCTTCGAAATGTTAGAAAATGGTCTGCACTGTTTCATTTGTGAATCTGGCCGCATTTGTTCAAATATTGGAATTTTAATTAAAATCCGAGGTTTTGGTTCCTTCCTGGTGTTTTTTATTTCTGGTGCAAGAACAATAGAACCACGCCTGCGAAATTTGCATGGAAAAATCCTTACCAAAATTGCGTCGAAGTTGTTTCGAAATGCATGAACTATGTTTACAGCAAGCTTATAGCTTCTTTGCTACATTGGTGTGTCCCGCTGTTTTGGTTGGATCATCAAGGGAATAGATGATTGTGTTTGAGTAATGTTAACAATGTGGGTTTGAGGTTATAGCATTTGGTTTTGCTTAAGGGAATCAGTAGGTTTGGTTCGACTTATTTCACGTAGACATCCTAGCTGAATGATGAAGTGACAGAAGAAATAACCAAAATTGCGGAAGGAGAACTGGAACGAATGTAACTCAGAATGAGTTTTGAATGGGTTATTTGTTTGCTTGTTCAATCCAAGTGTTTTATCATGGTTTTCTGGAGTCTAATGTAAAGCTCTTTGGGTTGCTAATAAGTTGTAAAGTTACAGATTGCTTGCTGCACTTTTGTTTCTTTCTTTTGCTTTAATTTCTGGTATCCCCGACAGCTATCATTCTGGTTTTTCTGCCTTGATTCTGCAATAAAGGTGGAGTAGTTGGTTTGCCTGATAACTGGGGTGTTTGTATCTTGTGTTTTGCTGATTCCGAATTGATGTTTTGTTGGTAATATTTCGGTTGGTAACGAAGCACCGCAGCTTGCAGAGGGTAGCAATGAAAAGTGTAGAAAATTCCCAGCTTTGATTTTCCTTGTGCATGATCCTTTGACAGATTTACTGCTTTAATCCTGCAACCAATTATAGTATTTGGTTTAATTTATGAGTGAGACTTCCAACGTTTGTTTTTGACCCAAGCCAAAAATTCTGATATTCGGTCCGCGTGTCTGTATTGATAAGAAATGGAGAAAATTGCGGCAGCTTTTGTTCTTCAAGTGTTTACATGTTCTTCCAGAATTTTGTATGAGATCTTTTCTAAAGTTTCTACCTGTCTGGATGGTGGTGATTATGTAGTTGGTTGCTTAGTCTAAATTGTGATGTTGGGTTGAAAAACATCTAATCAAAGTTGTGATTAAAAATCTGAGTTTGAAAGAAAATGCAGCAGGTCTTGTTGCCGAAATCTTATGCTCATATGTTGCATGAAACTTGCATGAAATTCTTTTAAGGATTGCTTTGTCAAGAAGTGTTTTAGACATATTTCAATTAGAGTTAGCTCAAAAGTCTAGTTTGTTGAAGGATAATGGATGAAGCCGTGGTTGGAAATTGTAAAGGATCACCTTTGGCATGCTGAAAACTCTTTTGTTATAAGCAGAAGCTTGCTCCGTAGCTTTTGCATGGATTTTGCATGAAAATCTTTCAATAATTTCACTTTGACCCCTTGGCTTCTAACTAATGCTGCTATGACCCAATCAATTGAATAATGTCCTCAATTTGGTCCTTGGCAGCTTCATTTTTTTCAACTCAATTGCTTGTTTGCTTCAATTAATTGCCATGCTTTGTTTAGATTGCACTTAATGCATGAATTTAAGAACTTTGTGTCCAAGTGAGCTTGTGTTTGCCTATTTTCTTTAATTTTCCCAAATAAATTGGTACCTTGACCTTTTCTTTTATTTTGGAGGATAAATAAGTGATTTCACTCCATTTAGGGCTCCAACTCAAGGGAGGTACACTCTATCCCCTATTTTCACTTTATTTGACCCTACGTGCATTATGTGACTTATGTGCTTAATTGCATGCCTTTTGAATGTTTTCGTTTTATTTATCCACTTTATTTGTTTTAGTTTTGTATAGTTATTTTCAATTTCGATCATTTGAAAGGCACTTGAATGCCAAAGTTGTAATAGCTAGGTTATTATTTTATTTATTTTATTCCGTTTCCCCTTTTAGATTGTAGTAGGCTTCCCCCTCCTAATGTAATAGTTAGGTTTTCTTTGTTTCGTCTTTGTGTGATTTGCATGCGTATGTGCTATGTGTTTAATTGCTTTCTTAGGGTTTGGCATCTAGATTTGCATGCTTATGTGTTATGTGTTATATGAATTACGTGCTCACATGCCTACTCGCTTTAATTATGCACATTTACTTATATATATATGATGGATGCAAATGCACGAAACCGGACTAGTCCAACGCTAGTCATGGTCTTACCCTCGGGCTTTTGCAAGTCCAATGCTTGTGAGAGAGCGTAGATGTGGGCTAGTCCAACGCTAGCCCTTAGGAGCCCTTTGCGCATTAGATCATGATTGTGTGATCACTTCATCTCATGCATATCTTTACATTTAGGGCTTCTTTCACCATGTTGCATGACATCCCTCCTTATACGTGTAGCCCTTATCCCTAATTTCCCTATATATATATACCCCTATGTGTGATACATAACATTAGAATCGCATTTCATTTTAGCATTAGAATTAGGTTAAATCATTTTGTTTGATTAGATTAGGGATAACCCCTTGGATATGGGATATGGACGAGTTTGGCTTTTCTAGCCTTAGCACGCTCGTATTTCCTCTATTAAAGGGAAAATTGAGTCACGAACATTAGTCCCCCGTACCCGACATGATGCATTCCTTTAAGACATGTACATTTCTATAAATTATTTTATCCTTTTCCTCTTCTTAGAGTCTCATATTTTTGCATTATTCGTGACCTCTCCAAAGAGTCATTATTGGGCATCACAATTAATGTGATTGGCACCATTCAAGCTTTGAAGAGAAATTTTGCTCCCCGATGTCCCCCTAGGTCTTGGGTTTGCATTCATATAGTACATCCACATGTGATAAATTCTTTGGTTAAAACAAGAAAATCTTTGACTAAATCACGCAACTAGCTTTGGCTAGGTCGAAGGGGTGCCTTGGATTTTTATCTTTGTCTTTCCCTTCGTCAAATGTGACTCCCGAACCTTTTTCGTTGGTTTACGTAAACTAGGAGTCGTTTAAAAGGGGTTTCTTTCTACCTTTTCCTTTAAAAAAATTCATTTTTAGGTGACTTGGTACACCTTAACTCTATACCAAGTGGCGACTCCATTTTTCATTCAAAAAACCCTTTTTAAACTATATCTTGGGTCAAATCGTCGCATTTTCAAGTCCCATTTAGACCTATATTTTTCTTCATTTTCTTTGTAAATCAAAATTCATTTTTCAAATCAAAAAATTCACTTTTTAAACCATTTATTTATTTATTTTTCTTATAAAAAATGGGGCGCGACAGCTGGCGACTCCACTGGGGACTTAGAGAGTCCGAGCAAATTTGATTTAGTCAATCTTTTTCTTCTTTTAACCTCTTCATATTCGCATTTGGATGTTTAGGGTTGCATTTTTTCCTTTTTTTAGGATTTTTGCATTTCGCGCGTATCAACTCACTCCCTCACACATTTGCGTACGATTGTTTGGATGGATGGATGGTTTATGTGATTCCGCGCTTTGCATTGCATTTGGGTGGGGGATTTTTCCCTAGAGCCTCGCATTGGTTCTTGATCCCTCCCCTCCAAACGAGCACTAGCATACGTGCATACGCTTTAATTTTTTACCCCTCATTTATTTTTCTTTTAGTGGTTTGTCACGCCACTCTACCCTATTAGGATTTTAGGGGACCCACTTGGACGTGTGATCGCGGCACGACGTGTGCGTAGCATGATCCAAGGGGTCACTCAATCTTCCGCTTTAAGCTTTGAGTTAATAGCCTTTAGCTTTTAGTCGAAGGTTGGGGATTTTAGATAGATTCACTCAGACATGTAGCCGTGACACGACGTGTGCGTAACAATGTCTGGGGAATCGCTCGAACCACCGACAAAGAACCTTGGGATTGATGACCCTTGGTTTCCAAGTCTGAAGGCTCGGGGACCTCAAGCCTATCGAGTCTAGATGCATTAGTGAGCCAATACCTCATGCATCCATGATAGTTTACCTAGGGTAGAGTCTGCCTTACCCTATTAGGGACACTATTCACGAGGGGAGGGGTCCAACTCCTCTGTTCCTTTTATTGCTTTATCTCTTTGTATTGATTTGCTACAATGTGTTATTGTATTTATCTGATTGAACTAACTTTTATTGGTTTTGTCTTCATTGCACTCATAAGCCTTAGGAAATAAGAGTCCTGGCATGGTACTCTCTAGGAGCCTACCCTATTTGATGTGACACGTTTAAATTCAATACTTCCCATTGGCACCATAAATACATTTCATTTTAGGCTCACCCCGGCATACGAAAAGGGGTTCCCTTTAGGTCACGTTTCATTTGGGTACTGCAAATTTACGCGCTTTGATAAAATGGCATCATGCATAAACCCTAGAAAAGGAATGCCATTTAGGGGATCCCGTGCTAGGAATAAACCACCCTGTGTCTCGGATATATAATCCAATGAGACTTGCACGTTTATATTTCCTGTACCATCCAAAGGGGTAGTGCACGAGGTAAGGTAGGATCCGATCTTTTCAAAGATGGCAAAGCGATCTTTGGTACATTAGAATATGAGCATCTAACGATCATTCTTTGGCCATTTTTAATATAGTTGGTAAAAATCCCTTACTTAAAGGACATTAACTTGAAGAAATTCGCAAATAATTCCTCATTGTTGAGATGGTAAACTTATTGAGGCCAAATCTTGATTGTAGGAGACTCATAGGCTAATGCATCGCAATGCATTTTTGAAACTCCCAAAGGGGAGATAATTCCATCAATTTTTGAATAAACCATCAATTCCATTCAATTCATTTGATCAAATTATTTATCAATTTCATTTTGTCAATTCATTCATTTTAGGACAATTTGGTCAATAAATCATCAATTCTATTCAATCCATTGGACCGTTTTATTCATCAATTTCATCCAGTCCATTTTATCAATTCGTTCATTTTTAGGGCAATCTAGTCGATTTTTGAATAGATCATTAATTTCATTCAATTCATTTGATTAGTTTACCCATTCTTAGGGCAATCTTATCGATTTTGAATAAATAATTATTTCACTTAATCAATTGATTTCATTCAATTCATTTGATTAGTTTAATTCATCTTTAGGGTTGTCCATTCAATTTTGAATAAATAATCAAATTTCATGCAATGCATTTGACCCTTTTACCCTTTTAAGGTTATCTAGTCAATTTTGAATAAATCATCAATTTCATTCTATCCTCTTGATCCGCTTATTCCTTTTTAGGGTTTAAGTCTAAAGTTCACTGAATAAATTAGTCGAGGCATTGCAATCCTTTCAAGAGTAAGCTCTCTTTCACATATCATGTGTTGATAAAAGTAAGCAATCCATTCGGACTTTGTCCTCATTTTTTTGGACAAATGCTTCTTCTCACTCCAAATTGGCCAAAATTTTCAAATCATTTTTCACGCAATCAGTTGATCGGATTAATCAGGTATTGTATGGTGCCCACCCTCGAGGATTGCATTTTCATGCTAGGCCTACCCTTGGCATAAAAGAGCTCCCCCATAGGACATGCATACCGATTTTACAATTTTACTTACTAACTCTGGGTATTTTTTCTTTTATTTTTCCCCCTCCCCCCTGCATTCATAAAAATATTTCAATAAGGTAAAAATATTTTTCCATATCTGATAATAATTTTGATCTAATAAAATTTGAAAATTACAAGTATTACTTGATTCTTGGGCGGACCCTGCAATGAAAACATGAAGGATCTATTTGGAAGTGCTAGGTTAAAGCCTCTAAGAGACTTCATCATTATTTTTCAAAGAAAGGAAAAATACATTTTGTTCCAAAAGAAATGGAGACAAAAAGTGTATATATGTGGAGCTTTTTAGAAGTTTTTCTCTTCTCATTTGTATTATAATTGAACGAGAATTCTTGTTTTAAACTTTTTCAGCAATAAAGCTTTGGACAATTATTATTTTGTATATATATTCATGTACATTTCATTGTTTATTTTTGCTCATTGGAGATTTCATGATGAATTGTAAGAAATAAGACTAAATTGGGATTTTTTTTCAACCTCCAGCCTGAAAACTCGCAAGTGTATACTTTCTAAAATCCTTGTGTACACTAGATTGGTGATCCAAATTGTACAATAAGAGTGCTCGAAATTAAAAGAAGCCACTCCAATTGATTGGTTGGTTTCGGAAGACCCAATACAATATCCTTTTCTCCTCCACTATACAATTCATATTTTACCCATTTTTATTAACCCCAGAATAAAATCAGTCACATTGACTGATAAATTGCAAATTGGGGCGATCTTTGCTTGAGAAACGTCCACTGTGTCTAATTATATTCAATTCACATCTAAGTGAAAGCAAAATGGTTACTTATTCGTATTTGTTTTGGAAGTTTGGAATGATACTTCAAGCGTTGGTTTCTCTATCTATACAGACTTTATCATTTGCTCTCCCATTTGAGCCTTTGAAAGAATAATTTCGTTTCGAATAAGAGGCTTAATGATCACTATCCTACATTGAAAAATTTTCGAATATCAAAAGGGAATGGATTCTCAATGAGCATATCTTTACTTTGGTTGTCATGAGGTATAAGAATGATACTTTGGCCATCGTTTCTACAACCTAAACATTATTTATCCCTTGCATCCTCATTTGAGCTAAAATGGGTGGTTCTTTTCAAAGCACCTATGATCGCACCCCACATTGGGGAAGGAGATTGGAGAATTTTCCAAAAATGAAGAAAAAGCAAAAATGCTAAAACTAAAAAGGGAGAGAACCGCAATTTGGGGAAATTTGACTCTACCTGAGCTTTAATTTTGTGAAGAAGAAAGAGAAAAGAGGGAAGAATGTCCGGCGGATCACCTGTGTTTCATAGATATGGATGAACGAGGGTATTCCTCACTTAATTAATTCAGGTACTTGCAAGAAATTTCGCATTAATGAAAGTTTCCTTTCAGAGTTATTGTAAGGAACGGAACAAAAGTCAGACCCTCTTCTTTTTCCAATCAAACATTCTATCCCTACTTATCCCTTTTGAACCTTCAGAATAAAATACTTCATTTGGCAACCCCTGAGAATCGCAAACCCCACACTGGGGCAAGTTTGAGTTGAAAAGGGAAAAGTTTCAAGAAGTGAAAAGTGATAATGCAACAAAATCAAAAGGAAAAAAGAAAAGAGAATCTCAGTTCAAAAATAAATTGGGGCAAATTTTGTGAAAGTTCAAAAATGGCAGAAGGCCGAAAAATCAAAAGAAAAAAGAAAATGAAAGGAAAAAGCCTCAATTGAGCATCAACTGGGGCAAATTCTGATTTAGCCCTAAAATAGGGATGGCGCAACAATGCGATCTCGGATTCTTCAAACCGCTTTTGAAATCCGCTTTCAAGCCTTAACTTTTCTAAGCACCCCACCTGACCCCATTACAAAAGCCGAAAGTCCTGGCTTCTATCCTTTGTAATATCTCTGTCAAGAAATTTTTCTAATTGGTAAGTGATGTTCATATACTGATGCCAAGAATTTTTTTGAATGTATTTCTGAATTAATTAGGTGTGAGGTTGACACTGCTCTTCATGTGAGAACCCGCGCGGGTACTTTTGAAAAAGGAAAAGAAAAAGGAAAAAGCGAGCGAAATGAATGCAAAATAAAAATGCAAAAAGATTTAATGCTAAAAGTTCCTGGTGAATGATGAGAAAAATGCAAACAATGTCCGAGATCTTTGAGTACGAAATGAGAGCAATTTTGGAAAAATGCGATTTTCGGTGCAATACCCTCGAAAATTTTTCTTTAACTATCGCTTTCCAGCCGCATTACAAGCTCATAAAGTCCATCGCTAACTATCTCTCATGACAACCCAAAGTAAGGATTATGCTCGTAAGAAATCCATCAATCATTTGTGATCATAAGGGTATAACCAGTTTTCACATGTTTAGCTATTATTTCTGCCCATACGTTACAAGCTTATAAAGCTTATATGTTGACTAAATTTTCTTACGAAATAAGGGTGACAAACTCTTTGCTTTCACTAAGATGTGGTATTGAAGGGATTACATGCAATTTGGGCACAAGAATAAGACAAATCTTGATCTCCCATTTCCAAATCAGAAATAACGCCCATTTGATTGGTCCTGAAAGATGAGCCAACAAGAAATGGTGACCCGTTACCCTGAGCACCGATACTAAAAATGAGGAAGAAATCTTCTTGAATTTGGTGTTACTCTAAGGGATTCATCATGAAATTTCTGTATAAGTTCAAACTCGACGTTTAAATTACTCGACATTGTATATATGATTATTTTCTAAATTTTAGAAAGTGCGGTTTCTCTTTGTTCAAATAAATAGGGAATCATCTGAACAAATTTTTGCAATTAAATGGGACCACACTGGGACAAATTTTTGGTAATACATTTGAGGTTTTCGTCCAAGAATCAAATAATACATTTTTCAAATCAATCACGCTGCTCTTTTCATGAAATTTAAGTGCCTGTCATACTTTGGTAAGCCCCCTGTGCAGGTATTCATGGCTGAAATCGACGAAAGAGCATCTGGTGATGTGGAAGGCCGATGCCGAAGAAAGAAAAGAAAGAAGAAGGAAGAAGGGCCCTACACTGGGGCAAATTATTTTTGAAAAGGTTCTCTCGAAAAAAAAATCAAAGATCAAAAATCCAAAAAAAAATCAAAAATCAAAAAAAAAATCAAAATCAAAAAATCAAAAAAAATCAAATTCAATTTCTTGTTTCTTGAAAAATCAAATCGAATTCTTGTTGGCGATGTCTCAACGTCTGCCGCGCTCCCTTCTATCCCTCATTTCTTGACAATCACACGTAATTTCTTGACCAATTAGATGGCAGGACTGGATCTTATCCCACTGACCATTCACAAACATCACAAACATCACGTTGGGCCTGGCTTTTGTGCCGCCAACTTAACAAAAATCACGTTGGGCTTGGTTTTCGTGCCACCAACTTCACAAAGATCACGTTGGGCCTGCATTAGGTGCCGCCAACTTCACAAAAATCACGTTGGGCTTGGTTTTCGTGCCACCAATTTCACAGACATCACGTTGGGCTTGGATTTCATGCCACCAACATCACAAACGTCACGTTGGGCCTGGACTTGGTGCCGCCAACATCGCAAAGTTCACGTTGGGCCTGGACTTGGTGCCGTCAACATCGCAAAGTTCACGTTGGGCCTGGATTTTGTGCCGCCAACCTAACAAAGATCACGTTGGGCCTGGACTTGGTACCGCCAACATCGAAAAGTTCACGTTGGGCCTGGATTTTGTGCCGCCAACATCACAAAGTTCACGTTGGGCTTGGATTTTGTACCACCAACCAAGGCAGGCTCGGGTTTAATCCCACAGACCGATTCATCACACTGGGGCAAATCTTTGGACAATTTTTTGAGCAAGTCTTATATAGTCTCTTCATACATTCCAGCATTTCATTTACACTGCCACTAGCCGTTGGGTCAGTCCCACTAGTGAGCCTTTCATTTGCACTGCCACTAAACATAGGTCAGTCCCACTAGCATGCATTTCATTTTCATTGCCACTGAATATGGGTCAGTCCCACCAATGTGCATTTCATTTTCATTTCCGCTAAATATGGGTCAGTCCCATTAGCATGCATTTCATTTTCACTGCCACTAAACATGGGTCAGTCCCACTAGTGTGCATTTTGTTTTCATAGCCGCTAAACATGGGTCAGTCCCACTAGCGTGCATTTTGTTTTCATCGCCACTGAACATGGGTTAGTCCCACCAGTGAGCATTTTATTTTCATTGCCGCTAAACATGGGTCAGTCCCACTAGCGTGTATTTTGTTTTCATCGCCACTGAACATGGGTTAGTCCCACCAGTGAGCATTTCATTTTCATTGCCGCTAAACATGGGTCAGTCCAACTAGCGTGCAGTTTGTTTTATTGCCACTAAACATGGGTCAGTCCCACTAGTGTGCATTCGATTTTAAATTTCATGTTGGGGTCAGTCCCCTCGGGTCAGTCCCGATTTTTAAATTTCTGTTGGGGTCCGTCCCTCCCCTCGGGTCAGTCCCGATTTTAAATTTCTGTTGGGGTCAGTCCCCTCGGGTCAGTCCCGATTTTAAATTTTATGTTGGGGTCAGTCCCCTCGGGTCAGTCCCGATTTTAAATTTCATGTTGGGGTCAGTCCTCTCGGGTCAGTCCCGATTTTAATTTTATGTTGGGGTCAGTCCCCTCGGGTCAGTCCTGATTTTTAAATTCCTGTTTCGGGTCACTCCCGATTTTAAATTCTCTGTTGCGGGTCAGTCCCGATTTAAATCCCCTTGTTCGGGTCAGTCCCATGTTTAAAATTCCTTGTTTAGGTCAGTCTTCCGAATAGTTTGCAGCCGAATAACACAGGTAAGTATTTGGTGTCTAATTCTTTGTCTCGAGTTTCTTCGAAACTCAGACAAAGAGGGGCAAACTGTAGACACCAAATTTTTGAATAATTTTCATTCTATTTTTTTTTTGTTTTTTGTTTTAGTAATAATTCTTATCTATTTTTATTTGTTAATTTCATGATTTTGGTTTTAGACTTTTAGCACTTCTATAGCATTTTAGATTATTATTATCTATTATTTTATTTTAGTTTTATTTTGTAGTCATTTTTGCCCTTTTAGCTGTTTATTTTTATTATAAGACTTTTAGCATAAAATTTGTAAAAAATAAAATTGTTCACAAAAATATGTTTATTTCTTTTAAATTCAATCTTTTAGCATTTTATTTATTTTGTTAAAATTATTTCATTATGTGTTAAAAAAAAAGAGAAACAAGATCACGAACCATGAGAAGCATAGGATCCTAGCCCTTTCTTCATATTACAAGTTAGGCAGAAAAATGCACGGGAAAATTGCAGAAGTAAAAATACAGCTTAGCCCATTACCCTTGGATTGCCTTGATTTTATCCTACCTGGCTCTCATCTGGAATGAAGAGTGATCAAATGGCCAAGAAAACCTGCCAGCAAAACAGGGGTTTCATCGGCACCCTTGAAGGTAGGGTTTAGCAACATTGGTTCGATATAAAAGAAAGAGAAAACACAGCCGAAAGGAGGCGGAGATCAAATAACGGCTAGGGTATTAGGAGAAAGTTTCCGTAAGGGGGAAAAAATAAGAGTGAGGCGGCTGGGCTAAGAGAAAGAGCGGAAGGAACCAGAAACCGAGGGAGAGGGGATGACGGCTGGGGTTTAAGGAAGAAGTGACGGCTAAAAAAAAACCAGAGAGGGGAGTAGAGGAAAACAAGGGAGTAAGAAAGAGAGAGACCGAGGGAGTTAGAAGAAAGAGCGGCTGGTTTTTGGTTGGGAGGAAAAAGAAGAAAGCGAAGGAGAAAGCAAAAGAGCAAAGGAGGAAGACGAAATCCGGTGTTGTTTCCTCGGTGAGCCCAGAAATTACTGCAGCTGCTGACCTCCTGAGAAGCGGTCATCGTTCACCACGCCATTTTCAATCCGGATCTTCAACAAAAGAGAGGCCACTGTAAGCCATTCTCTCCTTTAAACCCTGGGTTTCTTCAGATGCTAATTCCTTAAGCTTTCCAAACATGTATGTGCGTGATTGGAACTTTATAAACTTAAATCTGTTAGTCCATGTTGCCTTGTGTTTGTCTAAAACATTAAAGCTGTCGCCTTTTGCTGTTACCTTGCATGTTCAGTGTTGTAGAGTTTGAGGTCCATTTGGTTTGTTCGTAGGTTGCAGTTTTAGTATCAAGATGTTAGTTTTGGAAAGGGAGGACGTTTACAGGGTCTGTCCCTTCGAAATGTTAGAAAATGGTCTGCACTGTTTCATTTGTGAATCTGGCCGCATTTGTTCAAATATTGGAATTTTAATTAAAATCCGAGGTTTTGTTTCCTTCCTGGTGTTTTTGATTTCTGGTGCAAGAACAATAGAACCACGCCTGCGAAATTTGCATGGAAAAATCCTTACCAAAATTGCGTCGAAGTTGTTTCGAAATGCATGAACTATGTTTACAGCAAGCTTATAGCTTCTTTGCTACATTGGTGTGTCCCGCTGTTTTGGTTGGATCATCAAGGGAATAGATGATTGTGTTTGAGTAATGTTAACAATGTGGGTTTGAGGTTATAGCATTTGGTTTTGCTTAAGGGAATCAGTAGGTTTGGTTCGACTTATTTCACGTAGACATCCTAGCTGAATGATGAAGTGACGGAAGAAATAACCAAAATTGCGGGAGGAGAACTGGAACGAATGTAACTCAGAATGAGTTTTGAATGGGTTATTTGTTTGCTTGTTCAATCCAAGTGTTTTATCATGGTTTTCTGGAGTCTAATGTAAAGCTCTTTGGGTTGCTAATAAGTTGTAAAGTTACAGATTGCTTGCTGCACTTTTGTTTCTTTCTTTTGCTTTAATTTCTGGTATCCCCGACAGCTATCATTCTGGTTTTTCTGCCTTGATTCTGCAATAAAGGTGGAGTAGTTGGTTTGCCTGATAACTGGGGTGTTTGTATCTTGTGTTTTGCTGATTCCAAATTGATGTTTTGTTGGTAATATTTCGGTTGGTAACGAAGCACCGCAGCTTGCAGAGGGTAGCAATGAAAAGTGTAGAAAATTCCCAGCTTTGATTTTCCTTGTGCATGATCCTTTGACAGATTTACTGCTTTAATCCTGCAACCAAATATAGTATTTGGTTTAATTTATGAGTGAGACTTCCAACGTTTGTTTTTGACCCAAGCCAAAAATTCTGATATTCGGTCCGCGTGTCTGTATTGATAAGAAATGGAGAAAGTTGCGGCAGCTTTTGTTCTTCAAGTGTTTACATGTTCTTCCAGAATTTTGTATGAGATCTTTTCTAAAGTTTCTACCTGTCTGGATGGTGGTGATTATGTAGTTGGTTGCTTAGTCTAAATTGTGATGTTGGGTTGAAAAACATCTAATCAAAGTTGTGATTAAAAATCTGAGTTTGAAAGAAAATGCAGCAAGTCTTGTTGCCGAAATCTTATGCTCATATGTTGCATGAAACTTGCATGAAATTCTTTTAAGGATTGCTTTGTCAAGAAGTGTTTTATACATATTTCAATTAGAGTTAGCTCAAAAGTCTGGTTTGTTGAAGGATAATGGATGAAGCCATGGCTGGAAATTGTAAAGGATCACCTTTGGCATGCTGAAAACTATTTTGTTATAAGCAGAAGCTTGCTCCGTAGCTTTTGCATGGATTTTGCATGAAAATCTTTCAATAATTTCACTTTGACCCCTTGGCTTCTAACTAATGCTGCTATGACCCAATCAATTGAATAATGTCCTCAATTTGGTCCTTGGCAGCTTCATTTTTTTCAACTCAATTGCTTGTTTGCTTCAATTAATTACCATGCTTTGTTTAGATTGCACTTAATGCATGAATTTAAGAACTTTGTGTCCAAGTGAGCTTGTGTTTGCCTATTTTCTTTAATTTTCCCAAATAAATTGGTACCTTGACCTTTTCTTTTATTTTGGAGGATAAATAGTGATTTCACTCCATTTAGGGCTCCAACTCAAGGGAGGTACACTCTATCCCCTATTTTCACTTTATTTGACCCTACGTTCATTATGTGACTTATGAGCTTAATAGCATGCCTTTTAAATGTTTTCGTTTTATTTATCCATTTATTTATCCACTTTATTTGTTTTAGTTTTGTATAGTTATTTTCAATTTCAATCATTTGAAAGGCACTTGAATGCCAAAGTTGTAATAGCTAGGTTATTATTTTATTTATTTTATCCCGTTTCCCCTTTTAGATTGTAGTAGGCTTCCCCCTCCTAATGTAATAGTTAGGTTTTCTTTGTTTTGTTTTTGTGTGATTTGCATGCGTATGTGCTATGTGTTTAATTGCGTTCTTAGGGTTTGGCATCTAGATATGCATGCTTATGTGTTATGTGTTATATGAATTACGTGCTCACATGCCTACTCGCTTTAATTATGCACATTTACTTATATATGTATGATGGAT
Source organism: Coffea arabica (assembly GCF_036785885.1). Taxonomy (NCBI): domain Eukaryota; kingdom Viridiplantae; phylum Streptophyta; class Magnoliopsida; order Gentianales; family Rubiaceae; genus Coffea; species Coffea arabica. The sequence goes on along the minus strand of NC_092318.1, from coordinate 14,913,310 downwards.
GCAAATGCACGAAACCGTGGTTAGTCCAACACTAGTCATGGTCTTACCCTCGAGCTTTTGCAAGTCCAATGCTTGTGAGAGAGCGTAGATGTGGGCTAGTCCAACGCTAGCCCTTAGGAAGGGCATTAGATCATGATTGTGTGATCACTTCATCTCATGCATATATTTACTTTTAGGGCTTCTTTCACCATGTTGCATGACATCCCTCCTTATACGTATAGCCCTTATCCCTAATTTTCCTATATATATATACCCCTATGTGTGATACATAACATTAGAATCGCATTTCATTTTAGCATTAGAATTAGGTTAAATCATTTTGTTTGATTAGATTAGGGATAACCCCTTGGATATGGGATATGGACGAGTTTGGCTTTTCTAGCCTTAGCACGCTCGTATTTCCTCTATTAAAGGGAAAATTGAGTCACGAACATTAGTCCCCCGTACCCGACATGATGCATTCCTTTAAGACATGTACATTTCTATAAATTATTTTATCCTTTTCCTCTTCTTAGAGTCTCATATTTTTGCATTATTCGTGACCTCTCCAAAGAGTCATTATTGGGCATCACAATTAATGTGATTGGCACCATTCAAGTTTTGAAGAGAAATTTTGCCCCCCGATGTCCCCCTAGGTCTAGGGTTTGCATTTATATAGTACATCCACATGTGATAAATTCTTTGGTTAAAACAAGAAAATCTTTGACTAAATCACGTAACTAGCCTTGGTTAGGTCGAAGGGGTGTTTTGGATTTTTATCCTTGCCTTTCCCTTCGTCAAATGTGACTCCCGAACCTTTTTTGTTGGTTTACGTAGACTAGGAGTCGTTTAAAAGGGGTTTCTTTCTATCTTTTCCTTTAAAAAAATTCATTTTTTTAGGTGACTTGGTACACCTTAACTCTATACCAAGTGGCGACTCCATTTTTCATTCAAAAAACCCTTTTTAAACTATATCTTGGGTCAAATCGTCGCATTTTCAAGTCCCATTTAGACCTATATTTTTCTTCATTTTCTTTGTAAATCAAAATTCATTTTTCAAATCAAAAAATTCACTTTTTAAACCATTTATTTATTTATTTTCCTTATAAAAAATGGGGCGCGACACTGTTGCATCACCAAAATCATCTGAAATGAACTTCTTATGTAGTGATTCATTTACAAGGACCAACACTGATTGATTGGCATATTTCTCATTCAAAAATGCAGCAGGGTATCAATCTAGGGGGAAAGGCTTAACGTTAATATAGAGTTATAAAAATCTTAAGAACCATGAAATTACTCAAATTAGTGGCTAGAAGCTTGAGAGGTATCAGCAGGTATGTTGCAGTCCGAGATGGTATCACATTGCAGACAAAAGAATCACAGCCAAAACCAGCTACTTGCAGGCAAGATCTCAAAACCATTTTTACCTTTTTGCCTTTAGAAAAGTGTGGCTTGTGGGCATGACCAAAATCCAAAATGGTTCTGACTTGTGGTGCAATATTGAGTTTCAATCATAGAAATTTCCCCCGTCACTAGATGTAATGGAGCATAGCAATATCATATTAAGTTAAAATACAATTACCAATCACTAGAACACCTTCTCATTGAAGCATAAAAATCACAAACATGCACAAAATGCAAAGCATTCTACAATTGCAACTCTGCAAAAAGAAGATGAGGCTCTTACAATGGCTTTCAGAAGAGACCGATCATTGTCAGTCACAAAAGTAACAGCATACCCTTCCCTACCAGCTCTAGCTGTTCGATCGACTCGATGAACATAACTGGAAATAAAATTAAGAAGAAAAAATTAACAGAATAGACAGAATTCAAAGATACAATCAATCCAAAGAAATTCAATTCTCAGAGACTAGGGAAGGCTCCAAAGAACAACATATGCATAGAAGAAACTGCATATGGCTGCATACAAATACGGAATCAAGAAGAGCAAAACAACTGAAATCATGTAATTCCAAGCAATTTTTTGGGGGGACCAATATTACAAACCTTGTAAGATCGCGAGGACATGCAAAATTGACAACTGTTTGGACTCCAATAATGTCAAGTCCCTAAAAAAAGAAAAGAAGTTAGGCCATAAGCACGTGATATTTTAAATTTGTGTTTTAACTGCGCTGTCGAGTTTTCAGACTGTACAATATAGACAGAATAAAGAATTGAAAGCAATGCTAAAATAAAACCCTACAAAAGATGGACTAATTATCTTACTCGAGCAGCAACATCAGTTGCAATCAGAAAATCCACTTGCTGCTTTCGAAAAAGTTCCAAAGCCTACAAAAAAAGTACCAATGAGAATATGCTAGCTGAACAGTTACAAAGTAACCTACTTTAATTTTTAAAGCAGGATACAGGATGCAAAGTCTCACGTCTAGGCGTTGAGCCTGGGTCAGATTTCCATGAAGCTCAGCAGCTTTTAAGCCAGCCAACCCAAACAAAATTTTCAACCGATGGGCAGCCTGCTTTGTCCCACTGCCACATGAAAATGAAATTTCTGAGAAAATGTAGACTTAAATCAACACTAACTAGTGTTAAGACCTGAAAGGTTCTCAATTATCTGAACTCATAACATGGATGATGTAAACATAAAACATACACTCGAATAACCTATTTATCAACCATATTTATACATCAGGAGTCGAACAAAAATTTAACGAATGAACTCGTATCACTTTATCTGCGGAAACCTGAAAATAATGACTTTAGATGTGAATGCCCTAGAGCACAGAGCAAGAAGTACTGCCTCCTGATTCCTTTCACGCATCCGGCGTATCCTAACCACCCTACATAAATGCAGAACAGGATAATAAATTCGCAATGTCCAAAGAAAACCAGTTGACATGGTGAAGAAAATGAATAGCGATGTAGTACATAATAAAAATACAAGGCTCTGAGAACCCTTTGCCATCAGCATAAGCTGCTAAGTGCCAAAGCATCTCTGGGATGACTTACTCTTCAGTTAAAGTTGCTGGCCTTTTTGTGGATGGATCGGCTGAAAGTCGCAGAGGTTTGTTCAAGGATAGCTTGATAAGCTCATCAACTTCCTCTGTCATGGTAGCTGAAAATAGCATGGTCTGTCTACGTTTAGGACACAGTCTTACCTGAGACAAGCCCTCCAATAATCACTTAAAGAAAGCACACCCAAAGTACAAAAACAACCACAGAAGGGATTATTAAAAACGATTGAAAGAAAAGAAAAATATTAGAGGAGTTGAAGTCAAATGGATTCTCATTGCAAAACTTCCTAAAAATGCCCATTCTCCATACAAGGAAAAAGACACAGTCATCAAACATACCAGCTCACGAATTTCAGCACTGAATCCTAACTCCAGGAGACGATCCGCTTCATCAAGGATCAAAACAGCAAGCTCATCCAAATCTATGGACAGAGAATTGCGGAGATGATCTATCATACGTCCTGGAGTAGCAACTACTATATCCGGCTTGGACCTCAAAGCTGCCTCTTGCGTCTGAAAATTGCTCAAGGTTAGCAAACTTTCTTTGGTAGACAACCAAATGCTATGAGTAGACAAGATATGATAAACCATCAGTAGTGTCAAAGTAAAGTCCTTGAAAAAACACTAATAGTTAGATAATGCAATCACATGAGGAACTGCCATGATCTGGTACCTCCATGCATTTTTTAAATAGAAACTGAGACTAACAAAATTCCCAAATATGTACCACCAGTCCCTACAGAAGAAAATTAACTTCAACCCTAGGCAATTGTTTCTTCTACTTTTCCTTTTCAGCATTTAGGGGCAGAAGGGAGGAAGTTCTGCATACTCTACCCAATTCGTATTTGCAAACAAATGCAACCCAGTTCCAACTATTACCTATTATGTGATACAAATGCCTAACTCCTATTCACTAGTAGCATGCCACCTTTCCATCTAACTCCAAACTAATGTGAAGCTTGACAATGTTTTAAGCTTACTCATATGTAGAACCAAATTCAGCTCAAAATCCACTCTAATTCTAGAAGCAAAGGCAGTGGGGGGAAAAGGAAGTAAAGAAGGCATTGACTAGCATCATACAATCCAAAAGATATGGAAGAACTGAAAACAAACTAAAGAGCGTTTATCTGGCAGTCAATACAACTACATTTAAAAGATGCAGCACAGTGAAAATGAATGATAAAAAAGCATAAGATGAGATGGCATAGTTCTCTTGCAAAGCAAGCATGATAAACAACAAACCTTCAATGAAAGCCCACCAACCACCAGACAACATCTAATATCTATCATGAATTGAGCAAGCTTTTCTATCATGCTGTGGACCCTGATTCAAATGGTTGAATAAAAATTAGCCAATCAATTAAATATAATTCAAACATAAACCTGAGCAGAGAAGTCAGTGCACCACTTTTATCATCATTAACATATTTCGGTTGACTTTGAAAAGAAAGAAAGAGTTTTATTGAGGAGAAGAAAAGACACAATTAAGATCATGGGGAATGATTGAGGAAATGGAATAAAACTATTTTAATTTTATATGACAAATCAAGTGAATCGACTGACAGCCTAATCTCAAAACTTACTGCACAGCTAACTCCCTTGTTGGCGTCAGAATTAGAACTCTAGTGGCAGGGCGATTCTTTGGACGGAAATGTAACCTTTCCAGTGTTGGCAAGGCAAAGGCAGCCGTCTGCATGAGCAAAGTCAAACAAGAAAACATACCAATAACTGCAATTAATTTTTTTTAATATCTCTTTCTTATTACTACAATTTTTTAATCCCTTTCTTATTTCTTCAAGCATAATGGCATAAATACAGCATACATCAGTTAAAAGAAACAATAAGCAAATAAACCCCATGAAACATCTCCATTTGTATATAACTTCCATGGACCTGTTATTGCACTTCCAACTTTAAAAAAAAAAGTTCTCTCTTTTTCTTCCAATCATAATGGCAAAAAACCAGCATACATCGGTTAAAAGAAATAAGGAAATAAAAGCCCATAAATATCTCCATCTATATTATATACCTTCCCTGAACCTGTTATTGCACTTCCACATATATCACGGCCCGCTAATGCCAACGGAATACATGCAGCCTACAACAAAAGATCCTCAAATATTTATCATCTCACAAAAACATAAGACTACTGGATGCGTGACTTTATCATATATCCATCAAATTAAAGGCACATTTAAAAAACCAAAAGCAAAAAATGGAAAAGAAACAGAAACCTGAATTGGTGTGGGCTTGGTATAGCCCAATGCTTCACAAGCTCGAAGTAAGGGCCTCGAAAGATATAGCTCCAGAAATGAATTTGCGTGGTAGGAAACTTCCTCCGCCGACCCAAAGAATGGTTTTTTATCGCTGACAGCATTACTATTAGCCATATCATCATCATCTTCCTCCCCATAGTCCTCCTAAATTTTAAACCCATAAAAATTATTATTATTTGAAAAAAAAGAGGCTAATGATCTTGACACTCCAGCATTAGCTTTAGGCACTCTTCTCTTACTTTATATTAGCCAAAATAATACAAATACCCCCAAGTTTAGGTTTTTTAACAACTTAAATGCCTAGGTATAGGGACAGTTACAAACTAACAAAAAAGTATTACTTTCTAGCTTCCTTTCAATCATACTAGTTACTATTTGGAGTACATATTACAGTTTTAACCCAAGAAACAAAGCAAAAAAAAAGAAAGAAAAGTATTTTTATCACGTTTACAAGCTAATACCATAAGAGAAGTGTCAAGATCATAGTGTATGTATGAACTTGATAACATGACACAAATTGACAATTCAATCAGTAGAAAAGTGAAGGTGGATTGCGTAACTTCTGGGATTAAATACTGAAGTAGGGGTGAGCATTAGCCGGAATGAATTAGATTCCACTAGCCTCATTCAAAAGAAGGAACAAGAAAAGGAAGAATTACTGCCTAGGTAGGTTTATCGAAAAGGCAATTCCACCCAAAAGAAAAAGGAGAAAAGAAAAAATGAAATGAGAAATTAAGGGGAGGTTGAGAGCAACTAACTTGACGGTCAGGTTAGGAATCGGAGTCGTGGTCATGGTCGTGGTCGGAAGTGGGGATAGGCGGGGAGGAGGCAGGGGCGGATCGTTGTTGGAGGAAGTCTGGGGAGATTTTGAAGTCAATGGAAGTGGTGCAGCGGTGGGCATGCTCGTCGGCAACTGACTGGGAGTAGGAAGAAATTCTAGGGAGAGTGCTTGGATTTTTTATTCTTTTTAGCTGGAAAATTTGATATTTCATCTTCCTCCTCATTAACGGCGTCGTTTTCCGCTTCTCCGTCTTCTTCGCCTGAGTCGTCCTTACTGTCGTTGTGCTCGTACTCGATTTCCTCATCGCTCGGGGGTTCAAACAAGAAATCTGAAGCCATTGAGTGGCGACTAGCGAGATGATGTTGTGTTTGGTGACTTATGGGGATTCTCAATTTCAGCTTTCAGGAGGAGGAGGAGGAGGAGCTGCTGCTTTTTGGACCTTACACACCAGCAGTTGCCTAATGACGTTTTGTTGTGCGGCGGGAGACTTATTGAGGGTTTTAGCTAAATTAGTGGCTAAATTGCCAACCAAATAATATACTTAAAAAAACTAAAAGATTAGGATCCTGTGTTCCACCTCCCAATTCTACCTCGATTTTACCCATTGACATTTAGCCACGTATTCAATCTTTTTTTTTTTTTTGGTTTGGACAAGCTTTTACTTGTAGTCGTAGTAATTTTAAAAATCAATGTACCGTACAACAATCGTTTACTGAAAAAGCACGTTGGAAGTGGAAGTGAAATAGCAGAAATCTACCAAACCAATATTGAGAACGCTACGGCTTTCTGGTTCTAGGGGCAGCCATTCTCACGAAATCTCATTAGGAGGAGAGAAGATCATCATCAAGTTCTCGTCTGAAATCTGTTTCTTCACGCCTTTTCATGGGCGGGGGCCAGAATGAAAGCTTCCCAGTTGGCGGCTAGGGATTCAGCATTGAGAGTGCACGGGCATTCATCAAGCTAAATGCACAAAATTACAACATCCTAAAATTGTAGTAAAACATGATGCATCTTTACATCAAGTTTCACTTCAAGCTACGGTTGATTTTTATTATTATTATACATAAGAACCAAGAATTCGAACTCAAGAACTTCTTAAAATAAATATCTGCTCTCATCTCCATACGAAGATTCAAGATGAAAACGCAACACACAACAGGAGCAGAAAATGCAAGTCATGAATTTTCCACACAAATAAATAAGTAAATAGGCACTTTACAATCTCGGTGGCCAAGACGCGTTTTCATGCATTAAAACAACAAAACGCTAATGAGAACTTGAATCCAAGCACACAAGAGATTGTGCAAATCATACGCCTTTCCGCAAATCTCCGACCAAGTATCATGCATTACACTGGGAGCTAGCACAGGCAGCAGCATTGACTGACGTTCAGCAAAGATTCAACTTGAATACACTGGGGAGATCGTTACGGTCAGGGTTTCTAAAGAATACATCAATGTTCTGCATCTGCAGTTTCAATTAAAGGCATAACATCTATTATGCACGCAAAGAACCATCGATGTGAACTCTCCTTCAATAGCTGTGGTTTGCCAGACTGAACAAATAAAGATTATTACAAGAAACTAGAAATTAACTGCATTTTATGACATAAGTAAAGCTCCTAAAGCACCCAAATGCACATGTTAAATTGCATACCTCAATAGCATAGCATATCATGTTTAAAATGATATCATTAATTTCATAGGTGCAAATGTTTTAGTTTCCATGTTATCTAACCCCAAGAACACGATGCTCGAGATAAAGAAGAAACAAGTTTTTTATCAAAGTAAATCTTATTTACATTAACAAGAAAAGAAGAAACAAATTTACAATTTCTCAAGCTAGTCCACAAATAAAGTTCCACGAGTCAAAATATCTGAAACCATAAGCTAATTCTTGAAAAAGAAAATCAAAAAATAATTGCAGAAAGTAAACGTATACGCCACCAGAGTGATTAGAAGAACTGAATCTCGTAATCACCACTAATACCGCCAATGCCACCAGAAGAAGAACTCGGGGCAGCGGCAGCAGTAGCTCTCTTTTTCCTTTCTTCCTCGTACTCTGCATCATCTGTCGGCAACTCATACCTACATACAAGTCACGAATTTCTCGACCCCAACCATGGTATGATACAATCCTCATGATATCCATGTCCACAAGGCAATTTCTTTACCATTTCTCCAACACCAACTATATCTTTACATACAGCACAAGCCAATGCCTCCAGTTTTGACTTAATCTCCGTGGTTTCTACTGCTTCTACAGAAGCTTTTGATGCGGGAGATGCTCCTCGCCGCCCATCGCTATCAATTTCGGCTAGGTTTTGCTGCAAAGCTTCATAACCCGCCGTACCTACGTAATCGTCTGGATTCCCAATATACCCTTCTCTTTCAGGCACGGCCAATCGAAACTCAATTGAGTGGTCCTCAAGTGGTGCAGCGGCGAGCATGCCCGTCGGCAACTGACTGGGAGTAGGAAGAGAAATCCCAAGGAGAGTGCTTGGATTTTTAATTCTTTTTAGCTGGAGAAATTGATATTTCGTCTTCCTCCTCGTTAACGGCGTCGTTTTCCGCTTCTCCGTCTTCTTCGCCTGAGTCGTCCTTACTGTCGTCGTGCCCGTACTCGATTTCCTCATCGCTCGGAGGTTCAAACAAGAAATCTGAAAGCCATTGAGTGGCGACTAGCGAGATGATGTTGTGTTTGGTGACTTCTGGGGATTCTCAATTTCAGCTTTTAGGAGAAGGAGCTGCTATTTTTTTGGACCTTACACACCAGCAGTTGCCTAGTGACGTTTTGTTGCGCTGCGCGAGACTTATTGAAGGTTTTAGCTAAATTAGTAGCTAAATTGCCAACCAAATAATATACTTAAAAAAAATAAAAGATTTGGATCCTGTGTTCCAGCTCCCAATTCTACCTCGGTTTTACCCATCGACATTTAGACACGTATTCAATCTTTTCTTTTTCTTTTATTTTTTGGTTTGGACAAGCTTTTACTTGTAGTCGTAGTAATTTAAAAATCAATGTACCGTACAACAACCGTTTACTGAAAAAGCACACAGGAAGTGGAAGTGGAATAGCAGAAATCTACCAAACCAATATTGAGAACGCTACGGCTTTCCGGTTCCAGGGGCGGCCATTCTCACGAAATCTCATTAGGAGGAGAGAAGATCATCATCAAGTTCTCGTCTAAAATCTATTTCTTCACCCCTTTTCATGGGCAGGAGCTAGAATGAAAGCTTCCCAGTTGGCGGCTAGGGCATCAACATTGAGAGTGCACGGGCATTCATCAAGCTAAATGCACAAAATTACAACATCATAAAATTGTAGTAAAACATGATGCATCTTTACATCAAGTTTCACTTCAAGCTACGGTTGATTTTTATTATTATTATACATAAGAACCAGGAATTCGAACTCAAGGACTTCTTAAAATAAATATCTGCTCTCATCTCCATACGAAGATTCAAGATGAAAACGCAACACACAACAGGAGCAGAAAATGCAAGTCATGAATTTTGCACACAAATAAATAAGTAAATAGGCACTTTACAATCTCGGTGGCCAAGACGCGTTTTCATGCATTAAAACTACAAAACGCTAATGAGAACTTGAATCCAAGCACACAAGAGATTGTGCAAATCATACGCCTTTCCGCAAATCTCCGACCAAGTATCATGCATTACACTGGGAGCTAGCACAGGCAGCAGCATTGACTGACGTTCAGCAAAGATTCAGCTTGAATACACTGGGGAGATCGTTACGGTCAGGGTTTCTAAAGAATACATCAATGTTCTGCATCTGCAGTTTCAATTAAAGGTATAACATCTATTATGCACGCAAAGAACCATCGATGTGAACTCTCCTTTAATAGCTGTTGTTTGCCAGACTGAACAAATAAAGATTATTACAAGAAACTAGAAATTAACTGCATTTTATGACATAAGTAAAGCTCCTAAAGCACCCAAATGCACATGTTAAATTGCATACCTCAATAGCATAGCATATCATGTTTAAAATGATATCATTAATTTCATAGGTGCAAATGTTTCAGTTTCCATGTTATCTAACCCCAAGAACACAATGCTCGAGATAAAGAAGAAACAAGTTTTTTATCAAAGTAAATCTTATTTACATTAACAAGAAAAGAAGAAACAAATTTACAATTTCTCAAGCTAGTCCACAAATAAAGTTCCACGAGTCAAAATATCTGAAACCATAAGCTAATTCTTGAAAAAGAAAATCAAAAAATAATTGCAGAAAGTAAACGTATACGCCACCAGAGTGATTAGAAGAACTGAATCTCGTAATTACCACTAATACCGCCAATGCCACCGGAAGAAGAACTCGGGGCAGCGGCAGCAGTAGCTCTCTTTTTCCTTTCTTCCTCGTACTCTGCATCATCTGTCGGCAACTCATACCTACATACAAGGCACGAATTTCTCGACCCCAACCATGGTATGATACAATCCTCATGATATCCATGTCCACAAGGCAATTTCTTTACCATTTCTCCAACACCAACTATATCTTTACATACAGCACAAGCCAATGCCTCCAGTTTTGACTTAATCTCCGTGGTTTCTACTGCTTCTACAGAAGCTTTTGATGCGGGAGATGCTCCTCGCCGCCCATCGCTATCAGTTTCGGCTAGGTTTTGCTGCAAAGCTTCATAACCCGCCGTACCTACGTAATCGTCTGGATTCCCAATATACCCTTCTCCTTCAGGCACGGCCAATCGAAACTCAATTCAGTGGTCCTCAAGTGCTGCAGCGGCGAGCATGCCCGTCGGCAACTGACTGGGAGTAGGAAGAGAAATCCCAAGGCGAGTGCTTGGATTTTTAATTCTTTTTAGCTGGAGAAATTGATATTTCGTCTTCCTCCTCGTTAACGGCGTCGTTTTCCGTTTCTCCGTCTTCTTCGCCTGAGTCGTCCTTACTGTCGTCGTGCCCGTACTCGATTTCCTCATCGCTCAGAGGTTCAAACAAGAAATCTGAAAGCCATTGAGTGGCAACTAGCGAGATGATGTTGTGTTTGGTGACTTCTGGGGATTCTCAATTTCAGCTTTTAGGAGAAGGAGCTGCTGTTTTTTTGGACCTTACACACCAGCAGTTGCCTAGTGACGTTTTGTTGCGCTGCGCGAGACTTATTGAGGGTTTTAACTAAATTAGTAGCTAAATTGCCAACCAAATAATATACTTAAAAAAAATAAAAGATTAGGATCCTGTGTTCCAGCTCCCAATTCTACCTCGGTTTTACCCATCGACATTTAGACACGTATTCAATCTTTTCTTTTTCTTTTATTTTTTGGTTTGGACAAGCTTTTACTTGTAGTCGTAGTAATTTAAAAATCAATGTACCGTACAACAACCGTTTACTGAAAAAGCACACAGGAAGTGGAAGTGGAATAGCAGAAATCTACCAAACCAATATTGAGAACGCTACGGCTTTCCGGTTCCAGGGGCGGCCATTCTCACGAAATCTCATTAGGAGGAGAGAAGATCATCATCAAGTTCTCGTCTAAAATCTATTTCTTCACCCCTTTTCATGGGCAGGAGCTAGAATGAAAGCTTCCCAGTTGGCGGCTAGGGCATCAACATTGAGAGTGCACGGGCATTCATCAAGCTAAATGCACAAAATTACAACATCATAAAATTGTAGTAAAACATGATGCATCTTTACATCAAGTTTCACTTCAAGCTACGGTTGATTTTTATTATTATTATACATAAGAACCAGGAATTCGAACTCAAGGACTTCTTAAAATAAATATCTGCTCTCATCTCCATACGAAGATTCAAGATGAAAACGCAACACACAACAGGAGCAGAAAATGCAAGTCATGAATTTTGCACACAAATAAATAAGTAAATAGGCACTTTACAATCTCGGTGGCCAAGACGCGTTTTCATGCATTAAAACTACAAAACGCTAATGAGAACTTGAATCCAAGCACACAAGAGATTGTGCAAATCATACGCCTTTCCGCAAATCTCCGACCAAGTATCATGCATTACACTGGGAGCTAGCACAGGCAGCAGCATTGACTGACGTTCAGCAAAGATTCAGCTTGAATACACTGGGGAGATCGTTACGGTCAGGGTTTCTAAAGAATACATCAATGTTCTGCATCTGCAGTTTCAATTAAAGGTATAACATCTATTATGCACGCAAAGAACCATCGATGTGAACTCTCCTTTAATAGCTGTTGTTTGCCAGACTGAACAAATAAAGATTATTACAAGAAACTAGAAATTAACTGCATTTTATGACATAAGTAAAGCTCCTAAAGCACCCAAATGCACATGTTAAATTGCATACCTCAATAGCATAGCATATCATGTTTAAAATGATATCATTAATTTCATAGGTGCAAATGTTTCAGTTTCCATGTTATCTAACCCCAAGAACACAATGCTCGAGATAAAGAAGAAACAAGTTTTTTATCAAAGTAAATCTTATTTACATTAACAAGAAAAGAAGAAACAAATTTACAATTTCTCAAGCTAGTCCACAAATAAAGTTCCACGAGTCAAAATATCTGAAACCATAAGCTAATTCTTGAAAAAGAAAATCAAAAAATAATTGCAGAAAGTAAACGTATACGCCACCAGAGTGATTAGAAGAACTGAATCTCGTAATTACCACTAATACCGCCAATGCCACCGGAAGAAGAACTCGGGGCAGCGGCAGCAGTAGCTCTCTTTTTCCTTTCTTCCTCGTACTCTGCATCATCTGTCGGCAACTCATACCTACATACAAGGCACGAATTTCTCGACCCCAACCATGGTATGATACAATCCTCATGATATCCATGTCCACAAGGCAATTTCTTTACCATTTCTCCAACACCAACTATATCTTTACATACAGCACAAGCCAATGCCTCCAGTTTTGACTTAATCTCCGTGGTTTCTACTGCTTCTACAGAAGCTTTTGATGCGGGAGATGCTCCTCGCCGCCCATCGCTATCAGTTTCGGCTAGGTTTTGCTGCAAAGCTTCATAACCCGCCGTACCTACGTAATCGTCTGGATTCCCAATATACCCTTCTCCTTCAGGCACGGCCAATCGAAACTCAATTCAGTGGTCCTCAAGTGCTGCAGCGGCGAGCATGCCCGTCGGCAACTGACTGGGAGTAGGAAGAGAAATCCCAAGGCGAGTGCTTGGATTTTTAATTCTTTTTAGCTGGAGAAATTGATATTTCGTCTTCCTCCTCGTTAACGGCGTCGTTTTCCGTTTCTCCGTCTTCTTCGCCTGAGTCGTCCTTACTGTCGTCGTGCCCGTACTCGATTTCCTCATCGCTCAGAGGTTCAAACAAGAAATCTGAAAGCCATTGAGTGGCAACTAGCGAGATGATGTTGTGTTTGGTGACTTCTGGGGATTCTCAATTTCAGCTTTTAGGAGAAGGAGCTGCTGTTTTTTTGGACCTTACACACCAGCAGTTGCCTAGTGACGTTTTGTTGCGCTGCGCGAGACTTATTGAGGGTTTTAACTAAATTAGTAGCTAAATTGCCAACCAAATAATATACTTAAAAAAAATAAAAGATTAGGATCCTGTGTTCCAGCTCCCAATTCTACCTCGGTTTTACCCATCGACATTTAGACACGTATTCAATCTTTTCTTTTTCTTTTATTTTTTGGTTTGGACAAGCTTTTACTTGTAGTCGTAGTAATTTAAAAATCAATGTACCGTACAACAACCGTTTACTGAAAAAGCACACAGGAAGTGGAAGTGGAATAGCAGAAATCTACCAAACCAATATTGAGAACGCTACGGCTTTCCGGTTCCAGGGGCGGCCATTCTCACGAAATCTCATTAGGAGGAGAGAAGATCATCATCAAGTTCTCGTCTAAAATCTATTTCTTCACCCCTTTTCATGGGCAGGAGCTAGAATGAAAGCTTCCCAGTTGGCGGCTAGGGCATCAACATTGAGAGTGCACGGGCATTCATCAAGCAAAATGCACAAAATTACAACATCATAAAATTGTAGTAAAACATGATGCATCTTTACATCAAGTTTCACTTCAAGCTACGGTTGATTTTTATTATTATTATACATAAGAACCAGGAATTCGAACTCAAGGACTTCTTAAAATAAATATCTGCTCTCATCTCCATACGAAGATTCAAGATGAAAACGCAACACACAACAGGAGCAGAAAATGCAAGTCATGAATTTTGCACACAAATAAATAAGTAAATAGGCACTTTACAATCTCGGTGGCCAAGACGCGTTTTCATGCATTAAAACTACAAAACGCTAATGAGAACTTGAATCCAAGCACACAAGAGATTGTGCAAATCATACGCCTTTCCGCAAATCTCCGACCAAGTATCATGCATTACACTGGGAGCTAGCACAGGCAGCAGCATTGACTGACGTTCAGCAAAGATTCAGCTTGAATACACTGGGGAGATCGTTACGGTCAGGGTTTCTAAAGAATACATCAATGTTCTGCATCTGCAGTTTCAATTAAAGGTATAACATCTATTATGCACGCAAAGAACCATCGATGTGAACTCTCCTTTAATAGCTGTTGTTTGCCAGACTGAACAAATAAAGATTATTACAAGAAACTAGAAATTAACTGCATTTTATGACATAAGTAAAGCTCCTAAAGCACCCAAATGCACATGTTAAATTGCATACCTCAATAGCATAGCATATCATGTTTAAAATGATATCATTAATTTCATAGGTGCAAATGTTTCAGTTTCCATGTTATCTAACCCCAAGAACACAATGCTCGAGATAAAGAAGAAACAAGTTTTTTATCAAAGTAAATCTTATTTACATTAACAAGAAAAGAAGAAACAAATTTACAATTTCTCAAGCTAGTCCACAAATAAAGTTCCACGAGTCAAAATATCTGAAACCATAAGCTAATTCTTGAAAAAGAAAATCAAAAAATAATTGCAGAAAGTAAACGTATACGCCACCAGAGTGATTAGAAGAACTGAATCTCGTAATCACCACTAATACCGCCAATGCCACCGGAAGAAGAACTCGGGGCAGCGGCAGCAGTAGCTCTCTTTTTCCTTTCTTCCTCGTACTCTGCATCATCTGTCGGCAACTCATACCTACATACAAGGCACGAATTTCTCGACCCCAACCATGGTATGATACAATCCTCATGATATCCATGTCCACAAGGCAATTTCTTTACCATTTCTCCAACACCAACTATATCTTTACATACAGCACAAGCCAATGCCTCCAGTTTTGACTTAATCTCCGTGGTTTCTACTGCTTCTACAGAAGCTTTTGATGCGGGAGATGCTCCTCGCCACCCATCGCTATCAGTTTCGGCTAGGTTTTGCTGCAAAGCTTCATAACCCGCCGTACCTACGTAATCGTCTGGATTCCCAATATACCCTTCTCCTTCAGGCACGGCCAATCGAAACTCAATTCAGTGGTCCTCAAGTGCTGCAGCGGCGAGCATGCCCGTCGGCAACTGACTGGGAGTAGGAAGAGAAATCCCAAGGAGAGTGCTTGGATTTTTAATTCTTTTTAGCTGGAGAAATTGATATTTCGTCTTCCTCCTCGTTAAGGGCGTCGTTTTCCGTTTCTCCGTCTTCTTCGCCTGAGTCGTCCTTACTGTCGTCGTGCCCGTACTCGATTTCCTCATCGCTCAGAGGTTCAAACAAGAAATCTGAAAGCCATTGAGTGGCGACTAGCGAGATGATGTTGTGTTTGGTGACTTCTGGGGATTCTCAATTTCAGCTTTTAGGAGAAGGAGCTGCTGTTTTTTTGGACCTTACACACCAGCAGTTGCCTAGTGACGTTTTGTTGCGCTGCGCGAGACTTATTGAGGGTTTTAACTAAATTAGTAGCTAAATTGCCAACCAAATAATATACTTAAAAAAAATAAAAGATTAGGATCCTGTGTTCCAGCTCCCAATTCTACCTCGGTTTTACCCATCGACATTTAGACACGTATTCAATCTTTTCTTTTTCTTTTATTTTTTGGTTTGGACAAGCTTTTACTTGTAGTCGTAGTAATTTAAAAATCAATGTACCGTACAACAACCGTTTACTGAAAAAGCACACAGGAAGTGGAAGTGGAATAGCAGAAATCTACCAAACCAATATTGAGAACGCTACGGCTTTCCGGTTCCAGGGGCGGCCATTCTCACGAAATCTCATTAGGAGGAGAGAAGATCATCATCAAGTTCTCGTCTAAAATCTATTTCTTCACCCCTTTTCATGGGCAGGAGCTAGAATGAAAGCTTCCCAGTTGGCGGCTAGGGCATCAACATTGAGAGTGCACGGGCATTCATCAAGCTAAATGCACAAAATTACAACATCATAAAATTGTAGTAAAACATGATGCATCTTTACATCAAGTTTCACTTCAAGCTACGGTTGATTTTTATTATTATTATACATAAGAACCAGGAATTCGAACTCAAGGACTTCTTAAAATAAATATCTGCTCTCATCTCCATACGAAGATTCAAGATGAAAACGCAACACACAACAGGAGCAGAAAATGCAAGTCATGAATTTTGCACACAAATAAATAAGTAAATAGGCACTTTACAATCTCGGTGGCCAAGACGCGTTTTCATGCATTAAAACAACAAAACGCTAATGAGAACTTGAATCCAAGCACACAAGAGATTGTGCAAATCATACGCCTTTCCGCAAATCTCCGACCAAGTATCATGCATTACACTGGGAGCTAGCACAGGCAGCAGCATTGACTGACGTTCAGCAAAGATTCAGCTTGAATACACTGGGGAGATCGTTACGGTCAGGGTTTCTAAAGAATACATCAATGTTCTGCATCTGCAGTTTCAATTAAAGGTATAACATCTATTATGCACGCAAAGAACCATCGATGTGAACTCTCCTTTAATAGCTGTTGTTTGCCAGACTGAACAAATAAAGATTATTACAAGAAACTAGAAATTAACTGCATTTTATGACATAAGTAAAGCTCCTAAAGCACCCAAATGCACATGTTAAATTGCATACCTCAATAGCATAGCATATCATGTTTAAAATGATATCATTAATTTCATAAGTGCAAATGTTTCAGTTTCCATGTTATCTAACCCCAAGAACACAATGCTCGAGATAAAGAAGAAACAAGTTTTTTATCAAAGTAAATCTTATTTACATTAACAAGAAAAGAAGAAACAAATTTACAATTTCTCAAGCTAGTCCACAAATAAAGTTCCACGAGTCAAAATATCTGAAACCATAAGCTAATTCTTGAAAAAGAAAATCAAAAAATAATTGCAGAAAGTAAACGTATACGCCACCAGTGTGATTAGAAGAACTGAATCTCGTAATCACCACTAATACCGCCAATGCCACCGGAAGAAGAACTCGGGGCAGCGGCAGCAGTAGCTCTCTTTTTCCTTTCTTCCTCGTACTCTGCATCATCTGTCGGCAACTCATACCTACATACAAGGCACGAATTTCTCGACCCCAACCATGGTATGAGACAATCCTCATGATATCCATGTCCACAAGGCAATTTGTTTACCATTTCTCCAACACCAACTATATCTTTACATACAGCACAAGCCAATGCCTCCAGTTTTGACTTAATCTCCGTGGTTTCTACTGCTTCCACAGAAGCTTTTCATGCGGGAGATGCTCCTCGCCGCCCATCGCTATCAATTTCGGCTAGGTTTTGCTGCAAAGCTTCATAACCCGCCGTACCTACGTAATCGTCTGGATTCCCAATATACCCTTCTCCTTCAGGCACGGCCAATCGAAACTCAATTGAGTGGTCCTCAAGTGGTACAGCGGCGAGCATGCCCGTCGGCAACTGACTGCGAGTAGGAAGAGAAATCCCAAGGAGAGTGCTTGGATTTTTTAATTCTTTTTAGCTGGAGAAATTGATATTTCGTCTTCCTCCTCGTTAACGGCGTCGTTTTTCGCTTCTCCGTCTTCTTCGCCTGAGTCGTCCTTGCTGTCGTCGTGCCCGTACTCGATTTTCTCATCGCTCGGAGGTTCAAACAAGAAATCTGAAAGCCATTGAGTGGCGACTAGCGAGATGATGTTGTGTTTGGTGACTTCTGGGGATTCTCAATTTCAGCTTTTAGGAGAAGGAGATGCTGTTTTTTTGGACCTTACACACCAGCAGTTGCCTAGTGACGTTTTGTTGCGCTGCGCGAGACTTATTGAGGGTTTTAGCTAAATTAGTAGCTAAATTGCCAACCAAATAATATACTTAAAAAAAAATAAAAGATTAGGATCCTGTGTTCCACCTCCCAATTCTACCTCGGTTTTACCCATCGACATTTAGACACATATTCAATCTTTTCTTTTTCTTTTATTTTTTGGTTTGGACAAGCTTTTACTTGTAGTCGTAGTAATTTAAAAATCAATGTACCGTACAACAACCGTTTACTGAAAAAGCACACAGGAAGTGGAAGTGGAATAGCAGAAATCTACCAAACCAATATTGAGAACGCTACGGCTTTCCGGTTCCAGGGGCGGCCATTCTCACGAAATCTCATTAGGAGGAGAGAAGATCATCATCAAGTTCTCGTCTAAAATCTATTTCTTCACCCCTTTTCATGGGCAGGAGCTAGAATGAAAGCTTCCCAGTTGGCGGCTAGGGCATCAACATTGAGAGTGCACGGGCATTTATCAAGCTAAATGCACAAAATTACAACATCATAAAATTGTAGTAAAACATGATGCATCTTTACATCAAGTTTCACTTCAAGCTACGGTTGATTTTTATTATTATTATACATAAGAACCAGGAATTCGAACTCAAGAACTTCTTAAAATAAATATCTGCTCTCATCTCCATACGAAGATTCAAGATGAAAACGCAACACACAACAGGAGCAGAAAATTCAAGTCATGAATTTTGCACACAAATAAATAAGTAAATAGGCACTTTACAATCTCGGTGGCCAAGATGCGTTTTCATGCATTAAAACAACAAAACGCTAATGAGAACTTGAATCCAAGCACACAAGAGATTGTGCAAATCATACACCCTTCCGCAAATCTCCGACCAAGTATCATGCATTACACTGGGAGGTAGCACAGGCAGCAGCATTGACTGACGTTCAGCAAAGATTCAGCTTGAATACACTGGGGAGATCATTACGGTCAGGGTTTCTAAAGAATACATCAATGTTCTGCATCTACAGTTTCAATTAAAGGTATAACATCTATTATGCACGCAACGAACCATCAATGTGAACTCTCCTTTAATAGCTGCGGTTTGCCAGACTAAACAAATAAAGATTATTACAAGAAACTAGAAATTAACTGCATTTTATGACATAAGTAAAGCTCCTAAAGCACCCAAATGCACATGTTAAATTGCATACCTCAATAGCATAGCATATCATGTTTAAAATGATATCATTAATTTCATAGGTGCAAATGTTTCAGTTTCCATGTTATCTAACCCCAAGAACACGATGCTCGAGATAAAGAAGAAACAAGTTTTTTATCAAAGTAAATCTTATTTACATTAACAAGAAAAGGAGAAACAAATTTACAATTTCTCAAGCTAGTCCACAAATAAAGTTCCACGAGTCAAAATATCTGAAACCATAAGCTAATTCTTGAAAAAGAAAATCAAAAAATAATTGCAGAAAGTAAACGTATACGCCACCAGTGTGATTAGAAGAACTGAGTCTCGTAATCACCACTAATACCGCCAATGCCACCGGAAGAAGAACTCGGGGCAGCGGCAGCAGTAGCTCTCTTTTTCCTTTCTTCCTCGTACTCTGCATCATCTGTCGGCAACTCATACCTACATACAAGGCACGAATTTCTCGACCCCAACCACGGTATGATACAATCCTCATGATATCCATGTCCACAAGGCAATTTCTTTACCATTTCTCCAACACCAACTATATCTTTACATACAGCACAAGCCAATGCCTCCAGTTCTGACTTAATCTCTGTGGTTTCTAATGCTTCTACAGAAGCTTTTGATGTGGGAGATGCTCCTCGCCGCCCATCGCTATCAGTTTCGGCCAAGTTTTGCTGCAAAGCTTCATAACCCGCTGCATCTACGTAATCGTCTGGATTCCCAATATACCCTTCTCCTTCAGGCACGGCCAATCGAAACTCAATTGAGTGGTCCTCAAGTGGTGCAGCAGCGGGCATGCCCGTCGGCAACTGATTGGGAGTAGGAAGAGAAATCCCAGGGAGAGTGCTTGGATTTTTTTATTCTTTTTAGCTGGAGAAATTGATATTTCGTCTTCCTCCTCGTTAAAGGCGTCGTTTTCCGCTTCTCCGTCTTCTTCGCCTGAGTCGTCCTTACTGTCGTTGTGCTCGTACTCCATTTCCTCATTGCTCGGGGGTTCAAACAAGAAATCTGAAGCCATTGAGTGTCGACTAGCGAGATGATGTTGTGTTTGGTGACTTATAGGGATTCTCAATTTCAGCTTTCAAAAGGAGGAGGAGTTGCTGCTTTTTTGGACCTTAAACACCAGCAGTTGCCTAATGACGTTTTGTTGTGCTGGGCGAGACTTATTGAGGGTTTTAGCTAAATTAGTGGCTAAATTGCCAACCAAATAATATACTTAAAAAAACTAAAAGATTAGGATCCTGTGTTCCACCTCCCAATTCTACCTTCGGTTTTACCCATTGACATTTAGCCACATATTCAATCTTTTCTTTTTCTTTTTTGGTTTGCGCAAGCTTTTACTTGTAGTCGTAGTAATTTAAAAATCAATGTACCGCACAACAATCATTTACTGAAAAAGCACGCTTGAAGTGGAAGTGGAATAACAGAAATCTACCAAACCAATATTGAGAACGCTACGGCTTTCCGGTTCCGGGGGCGGCCATTCTCACGAAATTTCATTAGGAGGAGAGAAAATCATCATCAAGTTCTCGTCTGAAATTTGTATCTTCACCCCTTTTCATGAGCGGGGGTAAGAATGAAAGCTTCCCAGTTGGCGGCTAGGGCTTCAACATTGAGAGTGCATGGGCATTCATCAAGCTAAATGCACAAAATTACAACACCCGAAAATTGTAGTAAAACATGATGCATCTTTACATCAAGTTTCACTTCAAGCTACGGTTGATTTTTATTATTATTAAACATAAGAACCAGGAATTCAAACTCAAGAACTTCTTAAAATAAATATCTGCTCTCATCTCCATACGAAGATTCAAGATGAAAACGCAATACACAACAGGAGCAGAAAATGCAATTCATGAATTTTGCACACAAATAAATAAGTAAATAGGCACTTTACAATCTCTGTGGCCAAGACGTGCTTTCATGCATTAAAATAACAAAACGTTAATGAGAACTTGAATCCAAGCATGTGACAGCCCCACCTCTCCCTAGGGCGGACCCTAGGGTATCAGCGGACTGCCTACCCAACTCTCGCCGGGGCTCAGTCGATCAAAGTACTAATAACTCAAATGAAACGGATGAGATATCTTCCAAGCAAGGGAGTGTAACCCTAATTAAACATAATCACTACACCAACAATCCAAAAGCTTAGTATACATATAGCAAAAAGTCAACTTACCACTCCACACATAATAATACGAACTCGATCCAGCAAGAACCTGTCTTGAAGAACCAAGTCGATCAGGCAGCGGAAGGATCTATCTTAACCAGGTTATGGAACAATAACTACCTTGCTCGACCTAAAGAGAACCTGTCTCTAAAAACCTAGTGGATTGGTTATTGGCTTGAAAGAACAAGATGATGTGATTATCTTGCCTTGAACACCACAAGTATCCAAGCTAAATACTTGATACTGTTCAAGAAGAAACTCAAGTTCCATCAAGGAACTCCATAAAAGGAGACAACTCTCTTTTCATTAATTCATCTTCAATATCATATGTCTAAATAGTTAAATAAAGTTGGCTATTTATAGCCTTACAAGACTCAAAACCCTAATCTAAATTGGAAACAATACAAGCTTTCTTATTTAACTTGACACAACTTCCTAAATAAATTTGGAAGCAATTAACTATTTTTCTAAAACTCTAATTCAATTAGAATAGGAAACTAACTGACTCAATTGGTTTAATTATGGTCAACATGACCTTAGCCTTTATTTCCCTTAATAACTCAAGACTAACTAACAAGTATTGCTGGAAACTTACTTAAATAAATAACAAGAAATAAGCATGACAAATCTTCAATGATTCTTGAACCCGATTGCACCATCAACCATCAATTGAATTTCCTTGAATTTGAAAGGAATCCAAATCTTCATGTTCTCATCAAATAGATATTAATCTGTTAATCTGGATTTTCAGGAAGTGTAATCTAGTAAATGTGTAAGGGGGAGTTATCTTGAGGGGGAGTGGGTACTTACAAACTTTTTGGATGTATTATGTAAGGGGGAGTTTTGATTCAACTATTTTTTTCCCTCCATCCATTGTTTTGTCATCATCAAAAAGGGGGAGATTGTTAATTTTAGTCCCTAACTTTTGATGTTTACAAAATAAATGGATGTTACTAATATCTCCTCAAAGATCTGTTCAAAAATGAAGCAAATCAGGTTCAAAGATTAAGTTCAAGTAAAAGAGGCAAAAAGTGATGAAAGCTGTCGGACGCTGGTGAAGACTGGATCGGACGTCCGATAATCATTACGCAACTTCGGACGCATAAAGAACCCCACCACTGGATGTCCGAAGAAATTAAGTCATCCTTCTAAGATCACTGACTTCGATCGGACGCACAACATTAGAGCACCGGACGTCCGATAAACATTGCAACACTTCGGACGCAAAGCATTGGAGGCACTAGACGTCCGAAAGGATTGAAGAATAATTCTCAACTTCACTATCCACTGTCGGACGCAAACATTAAAAGTATCGGATGTCCGAAAGGATTGAAGTAAATTTCTTGAGCTCACTGCCTACTGTCGGACGCAAGAAACAGGTCTACCAGACGTCCGACACTACTAACGGCTAGTTGACTCTTCAACTGCCTTCCATCCGTTAGAAGCATTAATAGAGGAACTTTTTGGTCTCATATAAATAGAGCATGGTCAACCACTTTCCTCCAACTTTTGCACATTAAGACTACAAAAGATCTAAAGTGATTTTAGTGAGAAAATACTCTTCAAAGAAGATTTGTACTCTTGTTTGCGTGAATTTCGTGTAAGCTCTTCTTGTGTGTGAAAAATACTTCAATAGTATAGTTTTGTGAGGGTTATCTGAGTAATAGTAAAACTTTCCAACTTAATCAAGTGTAGATTGGGGTAAGGAGGAAGTGATCCTTCCTTTGTACATATAAATTGGTTGTATTTAACCAACTTGAAGAGGCTTGTTCTATAAAGTAATACTCAAGCTCAAGAGGAGCTTGGAAATACTTGGTTTGCAATTCTTTCTTTTTTACTTACTGTCTTGCAAACATAAATTGATTATCTCTTCTACTCCTAAGCAATCTTGCTTTCTTAATCAATTGTTCATTGTGTGGTCATCTAGAAAAGAGGGTAAATTTCATATCAAGTTAACAAGTGTTTCATAACTTGATTAGTTTTTAAATAACCTAATTCACCCCCCTCTTAGGTTATCTTCGATCCTTACACCTTGATCTTTTTATTGAATCTTAAGTATTAATAGGTCAATTGTCCCTCATTTAGTGGCTTTTGAAAAATGAAGGCCCAACTGTAAATCAGCAATTTGGGCAATTTTTGTTCATTCTTTGTAAAAAAAACTAAAGCCAGAAATGGATTTTAAGTGAAAAATAGAGTCTAAAATGATATTTAGGTGCATTTTGGTGACCAACGGCTAGCAAAAGTTCGGCAACGACACCACCACCGGCGTTGCCATGGTCATTGGCAAGGAGTTGTAGATGTGGCTAGAGGTAGGGAAGAAGAAGGAGGAAAAAAACAGAGAAAAAGGAAAAAAAGGAAAAGAAAAGAAGAGAAGTAGGCTTGTGTTTATTTTTTAGAGTCATACCCAATGTTTTTATTATATTTAAGTTTATATATGTTTCAATTGAGTTTGCTTGTTCTTTTAATAAAGTGGTTTGCATATTTTTTTCTTTGCGGTAGAAATAGTGTGGCCGAAACACTAAGAATAGCCCAAAAATTGTTTCTTTGTATCTTCCTAGAATTAGAAAATTGATTCTACAATTTGACCCCTAAACTTTGGCATAATTTTTCTATGATCCAAAATTATTAGAATTCTTTCATTTATGTCCTTATTTGAATTGCATTTTGGCACCTAAACTTTATGTTTATTTAATTTTGACCTCTAATCTTTTCAAAAATTATGTTTTAACCTAAAAAACTTTCTAATTTTTGTAATTTAGCGTCTAAGAGATTTTTGATTTCACAATTATATTTGTTTCCTTTCTTTATTTGTTAATTATGCTTCACTTAAATGCATTGAATTTGTAAATTTTAAGTGTTTTAAGATTATTTACATTTTTTGGCATAAGCAGGTGGATTTAGTACATGTAAACATTTTTTAATGTATTTTCAATTTAAATTGGTACCTTGATCTTTTTATTAAATCTTGAGTATAAATAGGTCAATTGTCCCTCATTTAGTGCGTCCCTCATTAAGTGGTTTTTTAAAAATGAAGGCTCGGCTATAAATCAGTAACTAGTTTTGTACCCATTCGTTGAATGGGAATTGTCTAAAAATAATAAATTATTTAGTGTAGTTCATAAAAATATTTTCATAAAATACAAATTTATTGTATAATCTATTATAACCTTTCTTAAATACATTGTTATTAAAAAATAGTCTTATAATGTATATTTAAACATCTAATTCAGTGATTAATAATTCAAAATGCAAAAAAAATAAAATCGACAATATGATGACATTCAAAAATTTGAAAATAGGGAAAATCAAATCTTGGCTGATCTTCTGCAAACAAAAGAATGGCCAACCCGTTACCAAAATATCAATTTTGGTACTTAATATAAATGGCTTAAAGGTTAATGTGAAAAGAAAAGAAACCGAGTGAAATATTAATAAAAGATAATAATTCAGAATCAATCAAGTCACAAGAATATAGCAACCTTCTAAATCTGTTCATGGCTAATAGAAACCAAAACGAAAACATAAAATGTATTTTGCTATTAAGTCAAAAACATAAAAAATCTAAATAGTCTGATGTATATTGCATGACGTGAACTGCTGTATGACAATGAACTTAATGCCTTACCATTTATGTAATCAATGACACCTTCTTGTTCTTTAGAAGTTTTCTATCAAAGTCTAAAAAAAAAACATTGAAAACTGCACAAAATTTTTTTAAACCCAGAAACCCAGAAAATAAAAAAAATTAATACGTTGTTGAAGACAATTAATAAATTGTCAAAGGCAATTAAAAAATCGTGTGAAAACACATAGTTTAAAAGGTCACTTCTAAATCACTAACCAAAAAAGCAATATGTGTTCTACTTAAATTGAAGAGTGAATCCATAAATTGAAATAACAAATTAATTACAAAAACCTTGCCAGAAATAAAAATCAAACTGTAACTTTTGAAGAGTTAGAAAATTCAAATTCAATGACCAAACTATGAAAAAGGTGTAGGAAATTACAGATCACATACAGCGAGCATAAACAAAGTCCAAATGCGGTCCTTGCATTGAAGGGAATAAAAACGAAGTTCCAAATCCGGTCCTTACATTGAAAAAAAAATTTCCAAAAACATTGTGGAAAAGTGTAAACATCTGCACTGCTTGATAAAGTGATAAGTAATAGATCAATAACCATATATATGAGTAAAAATGTAGAGTATCTTCGATAGCGATAATCTGATAAAGATAATCTAATATTTGAATTGATATTTCGAACTTTTGAGTTGAAGATGAGAGAGAGTTAAAAACATAATTCAAAATTATTTATACTAATCCCCTGAAAATTTAGGCTTGACGATTAGGGTTAAGGGGAAAAAAGTGAGAGAATGGAAGAGATAATTATGGAAGGATTATCTAGAATTGTAAAGTCAAGAGAAAAAAGAGAGATAGAATAGCGTAGGTTATTAGGGGGTTAACTCATAGAGCGCGTTGCACCTACTTGCTATGTCGATAAGCCACGTAGGAAAGAGATAAACTAAAAGGATAAAGATGATAATAAGACTTTATTATATATATGATACGAACCAAGAGACACCACTGAGGGTCATTCGAGTGCCTCTAGGATGCGTGACGCGAGCACGGGCTAAGAAGATGAGAGAGGAACTCCAAGAGCTTGTTCGTGAGGTACAAAGCCAAGTAATTATCCCCAAGACCATTGAGAGACTTGAGCATGAAGGAACGAAGGTTGTTCACGTTGTTCAAATCCAAGAGGACCACGATTGAAAGCTTCATGGTTCGAGTAGTTGCTCAGCCATCTCTCTAGTTATGTTGGAGTCTAGTTTTGTCATTTTATTCAACAAATAAAACCGGCCAGCTTGTCTAGCTAGGAGAGCCGATTATAGGCTCCTAAAATGTAGGAGCTCCTACAATGTAGGAGCCTTGCCTCTTTCCGTTTCACTTTAGGTTTTAGTTTTCCATTGTACTTTAGGTTTTCTACAGTTTTCCATTGCACTTTAGGTTTTCTATTTGTAAGGCTATAAATAGCTTACCTTGGGTCATGTTTATTCATTCAATCAATATAATACAATTTGAGAGTTTTCTTGGTTTCTCCAAGACTCCTTGAATACCTTAGAATTTTCTCTAGGTGTTTGTGACTTATCAATCTAGAATCACACTAGATTGTGGCGTCTTCTACCAATATACCAAGGTTCGTTAACCACGTGATTAACGGGTTGAGGTCATCCGCTACAAGCTTGGTATTCTCTTGTCGATCCTGAGTCTAATCTCTTACGGGTTTCGTCACAAGGTTGGCGACGTTCGTATCAGTTGGTAATCAGAACTAGTTAAGAGGTATCACGTTATATCCCTTTACTTGTTTCCTCTTCGAGTCAAGTTCTCTGAAATCTGTTTGTGTCTTGCATTTTTTTTTCTTTCTTTTTCCAGGTTTGTTCATCATATGCTTGTGTCTAGTTATTGTTAGTCATAAGGTCAGCCTTGTTTTGTCCAAAAAAAAAAAAACAAACAAACGAAAAAGAGAAAAAAAATTCTGTTTACATGTTTAGGTTGCTGTCCATTAGTTTTTCCAGATTTGCCTTGCCTTAAATTGCATCTAGATCGTTAATCCTTGTTGTCCAGATCTGTCGTTACTTGTTGTCAATTGATTTTCCAGAATTAGTCAAAGAAAACAACACACAAAAAAAGTTACAGCCGCTAGGGCTTCCTTTGTCGTTCTTGTTGTGTTCAAGTGATCGCGTGTTATTGTGTGCAATCTGTCCAGAAATTTGTGTTGCAAGTTGCTACTGATTTCGGCCAGATTATAGCCTACTCCTTGTCCTTATTGTGTCGCTTGGTTGTACAAACAACCCAGCAAAGTGTCAAAAAAAAAATGAAGCTTCACATACCATTGTGTCTTGAGTCGGGTTTGCTGGAAAATTTTGTCCCTTGATTGCCGAACTTGTTTTGCCTTCAAACCTTGAAAATTTTGCGTTATTTCTTGTCCCATTGGATACCATAACATAATTGGGGAAGCTCTTGAACTTCTTGAAGCAAAATCTTGAAGTTCTTGGACCACCAAGATTTGTTTTGAAAGTTCTTGAAACCAAAAGTCAAGAACTAGGTTCTTGAAAGTTTGATTCACCTTGCATCCGTTTTTGATCTTGTTGGTATAATCTGAAGTTGTATCCCTTGAAGAGCCGAAATCTTGATCAAAAGGCATCAAGAAAGAAACGAAAAAGGAAAAAAAAAAGAAAAAAAGAAAAGAAACAAAAAAAAAGGAAGGAAGGAAGAGAGACATTCGGCTCTCGGGAAATCAGATTTTCCAAGTCTTGATTGGATTAAGTTTCCAATTCTTGGTTGGCTTCCTAATCCTATTTGACTTCAATAGCTTGAGCGTCCTATTCTTGGCTGAACTCCAACAACCTTAAACGACCTGGATAGCCCCATTAATACCCCAAACCAGTTTCCTAATAACTGCCCTACACCTTCTCCAAGTTGCATTAGGACTCTTGAATTTCAAAGTCGGTTGGACTAGCTATTGCAAGCCGAATTGGCTGGAATTCAGGGGCTGATTTTGACATTATTTGAACATTCTCAAGGCACCTTTTCCCCTCCAAACTACTGACCAGAATTCGGCAACACAACAACTCAAAATTCCAGTCTTGCGGGTAGGAGTTTTCTAGGCTTCCAAAATTTCAGCTTTGAGATTGGAGTGACATCTAGTGCCAAGCACCTTAGGGCTGTTTTCCACCATTATTTGAGTCATTAAGTCGTTGGTCAGTCTCTTCATCGTTTCTTTTCCACATTGCTTCAACTTGTGACCTTGGTTGGTAAGTGAACACCACTAGGAGGAGTTCTAACTTCTTCAAGGAGTTGATCGAGTGGCCTTGAAATTTGGTGAAGAACATTAGAGCAACTAAACACGAGAGCGAAAGCATACACGTGAGGGAGTGTGTGAGGTAAACTTTGCTTCTTTCCATTATTATTTTTTTACCTTATACCTCACCATGGCTAACGAGGGAGGAGCAAGCTCCCAAGCTTCGATGTCAAACTTATTACAGATGCAATAAAAAATGAAGTGGGACGCATGATGGACCAAAAGCTCGAATTGATGCACCAACGCACTGATAGTTTGGAATTGTCCCAAGGAGGTTCCAAAAGCAGCCGTGGAAGGATACTTGCGCATGAATCTAGTGGCTCTAACTCAGACAACGACTATGAACCTAACCAAAGGAGGTCCAAGGGGGAAGCTAGACCTACAAGTGACCACATTCCAGGCATAAAAGTGAAAATTCCCCCCTTCCAAGGGCGATCGGACCCTGATACATACTTGGAGTGGGAGAAATGGATTGAACTTGCCTTTGATTGCAATAACTACTCGGAGGAGCAAAAGGTCAAGTTGGCTGTGGTCGAATTCACCGACTACGCCGTTGTGTGGTGGGATCAACTCTCCATTAGTCGAAGGAGGAGTGGTGAACCCACCGTACGAACTTGGACCGAATTGAGGCGATTAATGAGGAAGCAATTCGTACCAAGTCATTACTACCGTGACTTGTACCAAAAGCTTCAAACCCTCAACCAAGGAGCTCGAAGTGTCGAGGACTACCATAAGGAGATGGAGGTACTTATGTTACGAGCAGACATCACGGAGGATCGAGAGGCGACAATGGCACGCTTCTTGAATGGATTAAGGACCGAAATCGCTGAGCAAGTAGAATTACACCATTATGTGGAACTTGGTGACTTGGTGGAGAAGGCCATCAAGATTGAAAGGAGGATTAAGAGGAGGGGTCCAACTCGGAGTTATTTCAACTATTCACCCTCTTACTCCCGAACTACACCACCAACAAGGAAGGATAAAGGGTCAAGTAGTTCCACCCCCTCTAGACCAAGACTCAAAGTGCCTAAGTGGGAGTCTAAGGCAACACCAAGGACTGCCATTGAGTCGAGCATGGGACGAAATCGAGATACCAAATGTTTCAAGTGCCAAGGCCGAGGGCACATTGCTAGTCAATGCCCCAACCAACGAACCATGATCATCTTGCCAAATGGGGAGTTTCTCACTGATGATAAGGACGAAAAAGAAGGGTTGCCGTCACTTGAGGGAGAAGAGGAAGAAGAGGAAGCATTGCCCGTCAATGAACGAGTTGGACTCGTTGTTAGACGAGCCTTAGCAACCCAAGTCAAAGCCGCCGACCATGCCCAAAGGGAGAACATCTTCTACACCCGTTGCTATATCAAGGGAAAGGTATGTAGCT
This sequence comes from Coffea arabica, assembly GCF_036785885.1. Lineage (NCBI taxonomy): Eukaryota > Viridiplantae > Streptophyta > Magnoliopsida > Gentianales > Rubiaceae > Coffea > Coffea arabica. Next base: position 14,883,581 of record NC_092318.1, on the reverse strand, counting down.
TAATCATCGATGGGGGTAGTTGTGCTAATGTTGCTAGTGCCTTGATGGTGAAGAAACTGGCACTACCCACTCTACGACATCCGACACCTTATCGTTTGCAATGGTTGAACGATAGTGGGGATGTTCGTGTCACCAAGCAAGTCCAAGTACCCTTTCAAATTGGAAAATATGAGGACGTGGTGTTATGCGACGTGGTCCCTATGCAAGCATGTCATATATTATTAGGGAGGCTGTGGCAATTTGACAAGGGAGTCACATTCGATGGCATTACCAATAAATATTCCTTCAAACAAGGTGAGAAGCGGATTGTTCTTGTGCCACTTACTCCTAGCCAAGTTCGTGAAGATCAAGAAAGCTTGATGAAGGAAAGTGAGCTCGAAAATGAAAAGAAAAAGATAGAAAAAGCCGAGAGCTCAAAAGAAAATGATAAGGCCGAGAAAATTGAGAGGAAAAAGGCACATGGTGAGCCGGCCAAAATGGAAAAGAAAGAGAAAAGGCAAAATCTATTGATAAAAGCCAATGTAGTAAGAAAAGCTTTGAGTGTTAATACACCTGTCTTTGTACTTTTGTGCAAAGAGGTGTTGGTTGTTACAAGTGATCTTACTAACACTCTACCATCTAGTTTTGCCTCTCTCTTGTAGGATTATGATGATGTCTTCTCCGATGAGATTCCAAATGGACTACCACCAATAAGGGGAATTGAGCATCAAATCGACTCTGGTTCCTGGTGCCCCACTTCCTAACAAACCAGCTTACAAAATGGGACCAAATGAGACCAAGGAGCTCTAACGCCAAATCGATGAGCTCCTAACAAAAGGATGGGCACGAGAAAGCTTGAGTCCATGCGCGGTTCCCGTCATCCTGGTGCCTAAAAAGGATAAAAGTTGGCGAATGTGCACCGACTGTAGGGCCGTCAATGCAATAACGGTAAAATATCGACACCCTATTTCTAGACTTGATGATATGTTAGATGAGCTATATGGTGTTGTGATTTTCACTAAAATTGATTTAAAAAGCGGTTATCATCAAATTAGGATGAAAGAGTGCGATGAATGGAAAATGGCCTTTAAAATCAAACATGGCTTGTATGAGTGGTTGGTTATGCCATTTGGCCTAACTAATGCACCTAGTACATTCATGAGGTTGATGAACCATGTACTTCGTCTATTTCTAGGGAAATTTGTCGTTGTATACTTTGATGATATCCTGATTTATAGTAGGAGCCTAGAAGAGCACGTTGAGCATGTGAAACTTGTTCTTGATGTATTTCGAAGGGAAAAGCTCTATGCTAACCTTAAGAAGTGCTTCTTTTGCACTGACCAACTTGTCTTCCTAGGCTTTGTCGTGAGTAAACAGGACATCAAAGTGGACGAGGAGAAGGTCAAAGCAATTCGAGAATGGCCTACTCCAAGCACGGTGGGTGAGGTACGCAGCTTTCATGGTCTTGATAGTTTTTATAGACGATTTGTTAAAGATTTTAGTACCATTGCTGCACCTTTAACTGCTGTAATCAAGAAAAATGAGCCATTTGTGTGGGGTGAGGCTCAAGAACGTGCTTTCCAAATGCTTAAACACCAACTCACACAAGCACCATTACTCGCGTTACCATGCTTTGACAAGATGTTTGAAATAGAGTGTGATGCATTTGGGGTGGGCATAGGAGCTGTCTTGATGCAAGAGGGCAAACCAATTGCATACTTTAGTGAAAAACTTAATGGGGCAGCTTTAAACTATTACACTTATGATAAAGAGCTATATGCTCTAATTCGTGCTTTAGAGACTTGGCAACATTATTTAAGACCAAGGGAATTTGTTATACACACCGACCATGAATCGCTTAAACACATTAAGTCACAACACAAGTTGAATAAGCGTCATGTTAGATGGATTGCATTCATTGAAACATTCCCTTATGTGATTAAATACAAAGTTGGGAAAACCAATGTTGTTGCTGATGCTTTGTCATGTCGTTACTCTTTACTCACTCAACTTGATGCAAGGCTATTAGGATTTGAGTTAGTTAAAGAACTATACTCCAATGACCCAGATTTCTCGGGTATTTACGACTCTTGTGGTTCAGCAACTCAAGGTAAATTCTACATCCTTGATGGATTTCTTTTCTACCTCAATAGGCTATGTATACTTAACTGTTCTATTCGCTTTTTACTTGTTAGGGAAGCACACGGAGGTGGCTTGATGGGACATTTTTGTGTGGCTAAAACATTAGCTATCTTTCAAGAGCACTTCGACTGGCCCAGAATGAAGCGAGATGTGGAACGAATGGTGGCCAAGTGCATCACTTGCCACAAAGCTAAGTCTAAACTTCAGCCTTATGGCCTCTATAGTCCTTTACCTGTACCTAAGGAACCTTGGACAGACATTTCCATGGACTTTATTTTGGGGTTACCTAGGTCAAAAAGGGGTAATGATAGCATCTTTGTTATTGTTGATAGATTCTCAAAAATGGCACATTTTATACCATGTCACAAAACAGATGATGCATCCCACATTGCTGAATTGTTTTTCAAAGAAATCATTCAATTGCATGGCATGCCTAGGACGATTGTCTCTGATAGGGATGTCAAATTTTTGAGTTACTTTTGGAAAACTTTGTGGGGAAAATTGGGTACTAAATTACTATTTTCCACTACTAGTCACCCACAAACTGATGGCCAAACTGAGGTCGTCAATCGCACACTATCTACACTCTTACGTGCCATCATTAGAAAGAACATTAGGACTTGGGAAGAGTGTTTACCCCATGTTGAGTTTGCATACAATCGCACAGTGCACAGTTCTACTCATTTTTCACCATTCGAAATAGTCTATGGTTTTAACCCTTTAACACCACTAGACTTATCACCGTTACCCTCTTCTGAGAGTATTAACTTAGATGGTGCTAAACGAGCCGATTTTGTGAAGAAATTGCATGAACAGGTCCGTTTAAACATTGAGCGAAGGATGGACCAAGTGGCTCAACGGGTGAACAAGGGACGCCAACGCGTGGTGTTTGAGCCTGGTGATTGGGTATGGTTGCATCTGCGCAAAGAGAGGTTCCCAATCCAAAGGCGCAACAAACTCCTCCCATGAGGAGATGGGCCATTTCAAGTCGTCAAGCGCATCAACGACAACGCTTACAAGCTAGACCTACCCGGTGAGTACAATGTGAGTGCTACCTTCAATGTATCTGATCTATCTCCTTTCCTTGCAGACGACGAAGCCGATTTGAGGACAAATCCTTTTGAAGAGGAGGGGGATGATACGAACCAAGAGACACCATTGAGGGTCATTCGAGTGCCTCTAGGACCCGTGACGCAAGCACGGGCTAAGAAGATGAGAGAGGGACTCCAAGAGCTTGTTCGTGAGGTACAAAGCCAAGTAATTATCCCCAAGACCATTGAGGGACTTGAGCATGAAGGAACGAAGGTTGTTCACGTTGTTCAAATCCAAGAGGACCACGATTGAAGGCTTCATGGTTCGAGTAGTCGCTCAGCCATCTCTCTAGTTATGTTGGAGTCTAGTTTTGTCATTTTATTCAACAAATAAAACCGGCCAGCTTGTCTAGCTAGGAGAGCTGATTATAGGCTCCTAAAATGTAGGAGCCTTGCCTCTTTCCGTTTTGCTTTAGGTTTTAGTTTTCCATTGCACTTTAGGTTTTCTACAGTTTTCCATTGCACTTTAGGTTTTCTATTTGTAAGGCTATAAATAGCTTACCTTGGGTCATGTTTATTCATTCAATCAATATAATACAATTTGAGAGTTTTCTTGGTTTCTCCAAGGCTCCTTGAATACCTTAGAATTTTCTCTAGGTATTCGTGACTTATCAATCTAGAATCACACTAGATTGTGGCGTCTTCTACCAATATACCAAGGTTCGTTAACCACGTGATTAACGGGTTGAGGTCATCCGCTCCAAACTTGGTATCCTCTTGTCGATCCTGAGTCTGATCTCTTACGGGTTTCGTCACAAGGTTGGCGACGTTCATATCAATATATATATGATTTATTAAGAATCCTATTAGGAAACTACTTGCCATCTGGTTAAGCCACGTAGGAAAGAGAAAATATGAAGGGATAAGAATGAGAATACGACTTTATTATATATATATATGATTTGGGCAATTTTGTTCATTTTTAGTAAAAACTAAGGCCAAATATGGATTCTACGTGAAAAACAGTATCCAAAATGATATTTTGGTGCATTTTGGCAATCGGCGGCATTCCAGCAACAACGCCACTACCAGTGTTGCCATGGTCACCAGTGAGGAGTTGCAGGTGTGGCCGGAGGTGAGGAAAAAAAAAGGAGGAAAAAACAGAGATAAAGGAAAAGAAAAGAAGAAGAAAAAGGAAAGAAAAGAAGTCGGCTAGTGTTTATTTTTTGGGGCTATACCCAATGTTTTAATTATATTAAGTTTATATATGTTTCAAGTGGGCTTGCTTGCTCTTTTAATGAAGTGCTTCGCCTATTTTTTAGGGCAGAAATAGTGGGGCCGAAACATTGAAAATGTCCCAAAAATTGTTTATTTGTATCTAGGGGTGGCAATCGGGTCGGGTTCGGGTTGGCGGGTCGGGTTGAGGCTTAAGTATAACAAAGAACCTGCTGACCCGAACCCGACCCGCCAACCCGAAACGGGTTAGGGTACCTGACACGAACCCAAAAATTTCGGGTTGGCGGGTTGGCGGGTCGACCCGAAATGACCCGAAACTTAATTTTAATTTATTAATTTATCACTGTAATTTCTAATAAAATCAATTTTTCACAAAATTAATTACATCATCAAGTAATAAAAATTTAAATAAATAATTTCAAACCAAATCTAAAATAAATTAAACACCATAAAAGTGTTTTAGCCCAAACCAAATATAAAATAAATTAAAACAGCATAAAAGTAAAAAATAACATAATATATTATTTGTCCAAATATAATAATTTTAACTTCACACAAGTTAAATAAATTCATTTAGGATTAAGTAATTAATGCCTTTGGAAAAAAAATGATTTAGTTTAGTTAGATAAAATAATTTTTATGTTTATTAAATTAGTTTTAATTCATAAACGGGTCACATCGGGTCATATCAGGTCACCACGGGTTGACCCGAAATTGACCTGTTTTCTTTTCGGGTTCATCGGGTTCGACCCGATTCTGACCCGAACTCTCGAAACCTCAACCCAAACCCATTAATTTCGTGTTAGGTTCGTGTCGTGTTTTCGGGTCGTGTCAGGAATTGCCACCCCTATTTGTATCTTCCTATAATCAGAAAATAAAGTTTGCAATTTGATTACTAAACTTTGGTGTAATTTTACTATGATCCAAAAATTATTGAAATTCTTTCATTTATGTCCTTAATTAAATTGCATTTTGGCCCCTAAACTTTATATTTTTTAATTTTAACCTCTAATCTTTTCCAAAATTATGTTTTGACATAAAAACTTTCTAATTTGCAATTAAGTCCCAAAAAGCCTTTTGATTTTGCAATTATGATTGTTTTCTTTCTTTAATTGTTAATTATGCTTCATTTAAATGCATTTAATTTGTAAATTTTAGGTGTTTTAAGATTATTTACATTTTTTTGGCATAATGAGGTGGATTTAGTACATGTTTACAATATCTTTTAAAGTATTATTAATTTAAATTGGTGCGCTTTAATCTTTTTGTTGAATTCTAAGCATAAATAGGTCAGTTGTCCCTCATTTAGTCACTATTTTAGAAGGGAAGTATCCCTATTAACCTTTTAAATTTTGATTATGTGCTTCTACGTGCTTCTATGTGTTTATATATTTTTATATGTCTTCTTTTATTTATTTACTTTAAGTTTTATTCATTTCTATGTTTATTTAATTTAAAATTTATAATTATTTGGGGATATTTAAATATCCAAACTATAATAAATAGGCAATATTTCTTCTTTTTCACAAAAATTGTAATTAGATAGACAAATGTAATAGATAGATTTATTATCCAATATTTTCCCTTTTAGATTATAGTTAGGGTTCCAATGTTATAGTTAGATATTGTGTGCTTATGTTTTTACCCGCTTTCCTTAAGATTTTGCATTTAGATATTATACCTATTTGCTATGTGATCCTATGTGTTTATTTACTTTAACCTATGTTTTATATGCTTTATTATAAATGATGAATGCGTGAAATCATCACACTAGTTCAAAACTAGTTATGGTTTCTCTTTTCGTTCTCTTATTAGCTCAATGCTAGTAAGGATTTATAGAAATGAATTTGACTAATATTATACCCTTAGGTCACCCACGTGTTCGATCCATCCTTTGTATGTTATCCATTGCATTTTTATGCATTCTTCTATTTTAGGTTATTTTTCGCATTTGCATGATATTTTCTCTTATATTATTTCATATCCCTATATGCATAAACCATATCATTTAAATTTGTATTTCACTTAGGAATTTAGAAAAATAATAGGTTAGTTCATCTGCTTGCTTAGGTTAGAAAAGTCATCATTCGAATATGAAAAATGGGTGAGTATGATTTTCTTCGCCTTAATCTGCTACTACCCCTCTATAAAAAGGAAAATTATGTCATGAGTTTTAGTTTTCTGTACCCGTTATGTTGCATCCCCTTACTTTGGCCACTTATATCTACATATATAAGATTTAATTTCCCTTTTTTTGACTCTTCTATTCGCACATTCGTGACCCCTTCAAGGATTTATCTAGAGTCTTGCAATTAATATGACTTGTATCAACTAGACCTTAAAAGGATATTTTGTCCGTCCTAATATCCATTTTAGGTTTAGATTTATATCCATATAGAAACGTCCAAATGTGTTGAGTTTGAGAGTTATATTGAAAAAGTTTTGACAAAATGTTGGAACTAATTTAAGTTAGGTTGAAAGGGTGCATTTGTTTTCAAGCAGAAATAGTGTGGCCGAAATCATAAAATTGATTTATAATTTTACTACGACCCAAAATTAGTAGATCTTCATTTATGTCCCTATTTGAATTACATTTTGGCCCCTAAACTTTATATTTATTTAATTTTGACCTCTAATCTTTCCAAAAAATTATGTTTTGACATCAAAAACTTTCTAATTTGCAATTTAGTCCCTAAGAGCTTTTTGATTTTGCAATTATCATTGTTTCCTTTCTTTAATTGTTTATTATGCTTCACTTAAATATATTTAATTTGTAAATTTTAGGTGTTTTAAGATTATTTACATTTTTGGCATAATGAGGTGGATTTAATACATGTTTACACTTTATTTTTAAGTATTTTTAATTTAAATTGGTGTCTTGATCTTTTTGTTGAATCTTGAGTGTAAATAGGTCAATTGGCCCTCATTTAGTTACTATTTCAAAAGGGAAGTACCCCTATTACCCTTTTAAATTTTTTATTATGCACTTTTATGTGATCCTACATGCTCCTATGCATTTATATATTTTTTTGTGTTTTCTTTTGTTTATTACTTTAAGTGCATATTCATTTTTATGTTTTTTTTTTAAGTTTTACAATTATTTTGGGGTATTTAAATATCCAAACTGTGATATATAGGTAATATTAATTTTTTTTGCAAAAATTGCAATTACAAATGTAATAAATAGGTTAGATAGATTTATTATCTTATATTTTCTCTTTAAAATTGTAGTTAGGGTCCCAATATAATAGTTAGATCTTTTGTTCTTATGTCTTATGTGCTTATGTGTTTACCCATTTTGAATAGAATTTTGTATTTAGATACTATAATTATGTGCTACGTGCCTGACGTAATCTTATGTGTTTATTTGATTTAATCTATATTTTATATGCTTTATTAAAAATGATGAATGCATGTCGTCACCATACTAGTCTAAATGCTAGTAAGGATTTATAGAAACGGGAGTCCAATGCTAGTAAGGATTTTCCTTCATTTCCTTATTAGTCAAATGCTAGTAAGGATTTATAGAAACGGGAGTCCAATATTAGATCCTTGTGTCGTCCATGCATTAGATACTTCCTTTATATGTCATCCATTGCATTTTTATACATTTGTCTATTTTAGGTTATTTTTCTCATTTGCATGATATTTTTCTTATGTTATTCCTTATCCTTAAATACATGAACCATATCATTTAGACTTATATTTTAGTTTGGAATATAGAAAAATAATAGGTTAGTTCATTTGCTTGCTTAAGTCAGAAGAATCATCAATCGAATATGGGAAGTGATCGAGTATAGCTTTTTTGGCCTTAATCCATTCCTATCCCACTATAAGAAAGAAAATTATGTCATGAGTTTTAGTTCTCCGTACCCGTTATGTTCCATTCCCTTTCTTTGGCCACTTATCTCTACATATATAAGATTTAATTTCCCTTTCTTTGAGTTTCATCTTGGTATACTCGTGACCCTCTTAAGGGATTATTTTGGATTTCAGAATTATTGCGACTGGTATCAACTAAATCTTGAAGGGACATTTTGTGTCTCCTGATATCCTCTTTAGATTTACATTTATATCCATATAGAAGCATCTAAATGTGATAAGTTTTAGAATTATATTAGAAAATTTTTGATTAGTTCTGACAACTACTTTGGGTTAAGTTGAAAGGTGCATTTATTTTGTTGAAATGACTGATATGGGACGATATAAAGCATGGGCGCAATTTTTAGTTTGAAGTGTATTTTTTCTTGAACTTTAGATCAAAAGACAGTGAATGTATTTTTCTAAATGGTGACTATTTGATTTATAAATTTGTATGCTCATTTTTTTTGTTAAATTATAACTATGGTTGTATTGAGGGATTTTGAGAGTTGCTTGCTGTAATTTTTTGTGAATTTTAGGTTGATTTAATTGATTTTTGAAAATTAAAGGTTCGGATTTAAATCAGAAATTTGACCAATTTTTCGTGAAAACATAGTCAGAAATGGCATTTGGTTCATTTTGGAGATTGATGGCCGGTGGCGATTCGACAACAGTTCTACCACCGTCAAGGAGTTGTATGTGTGGCCGGAGGTGAGGAAGAAGCAGCACAAAAAAAAAGAGAGAAAAGGGAAAAGAAAAGAAAAAGGAAAGGAAAGAAGAGGAGTGGGCTTCTGTTTATATTTTGGTATTAAACCCAAAGTTTTCATTAGTTTATGTTTGTTTCAGTTGGGCTCTGCTTGTTCTTTCGATCAAATAATTTGCATATTATATTCAGGTCGAAGCAGTGTAGCTCAAACACTAAGAATGTGCCCAAAAATTGTTTCTTTGTATCTTCCTATAATCAAAAAATAGATTTTACAATTTGACCCCTAAACTTTCATGTAATTTTACTATGACCCAAAAATTATTAGAATTCTTTCATTTACATGGTCAATTGAATTGCATTTTGGCCCCCTAAACTTTATCTTTATTTATGGGGTTAATTTCATTTTGTATCCTTTAACTATATTCGAATTCTCAATTTGGTTTCTAAACTTTAAAATAGGACACTTTCGTCCCTATATTATAAAATTTATTGTACTTTAATCCTTAAAATATAGTGCTTGTCCATTGTAGTTCTTAAAGTATAAAATTTACCCCAATTTAGTCCCTAAAGTATATCCGTTTAAGCATAAAATTTATCTCACTTCCTTCATGATTTTACTTAAGTGAGACAAATGTTACAATTTAAGGATTAAAGTGTACCATTTTAAAGTTTAGGGACCAAAATCAAATTTTGGATATGGTTGAAGGGTGCAAAATGGAATTAACCCTTATTTATGTTTTGACCTTCATTTTCAAAAATTATGTTTTGACATTAAAAAATTTTAATTTGTAATTTAGCCCCTAAGAGCTTTTTGATTTCGGATATATAATTGTTTTCTTTCTTTAATTATTAATTATGCTTCATTTAAATGCATTTAATTTTTAAATTTAGGTATTTTAAGACTATTTATATTTGTTGGCATAATGAGGTGGATTTAGTACATGTTTACAATCTCTTTTAAAGTATTTTCAATATAAATTAGTGGTTTGATCTTTTTGTTGAATCTTAGCATAAATAGGTCAATTGTCTCTCATTTAGTCACTACTTCAAAAGGAAAGTACCCCATTACTCTTTTAAACTTTGATTATGTGCTCTCATGTGCTCCTACATATATAAGATTTAATTTTCCTTTCTTTGAGTCTCATTTTCACATACTCGTGACCCTTTCAGGGAATTATTTTGGATCTCACAATTAATGTGTGTGACAGCCCCACCTCCCCGTAAGGCGAACCAAAAGGGTCAGCGGACCGCCTGCCCAGTTCTCGCCAAGACTCAGTCGTTCACTTCAATCCTCAAACAAAACCAGAATAAACCCACAAGAATAAATATAACGACGGTCCAAAACTTAAAGCAAAACTTATGTACATTACTATCTCAAAAGGGAGTACAAACATCGAATATACAAAGGTTCTCAATTCACCATACATCTAACCCGGGCCGAGCACTAGGGCGAGAACTATTACAAAACTAAAGAAACTAATCTAGGCTAGTCTCTACCGAGCTCTCGTCCATGCTCGCCGTCCCCTGTTAAGGAAAACAAAACTAAAGGAATGAGCTAAAAGCTTAATGAGGTTCTATACATAGAAACAAGTAATTAAACAAGGACATTACTCATGTAATAACAAATAATCCAAAAAAACACATGTCCAATATAAAGCAATGATAATACATTCATTAAAAGGATACAGGCTCACAAGGAGCAATTCGTTCGTTCGTTCCCCTTTCATTCCCTTATTCCTCCAATTATTTTAAAAAAATGCATCTTTGTAAGTAAAACCCCTCGTTTTTTACGTTCGTTAGTTCATTATCATTCACCTCCTCCTGGACGTTGGCCAGGCTCTTCACCCCCATCCGGACGTTGGCCGGACTCCACCCGACAATAAGGTAATACTCGAGTATACCAAACGTTCACCCAGGTCACCAAATAGCCCGACCGAGTCCGCTTCTGGCTCGAGTCGATCGGTAATAAGGGAAAGGGTCCAGTTCAGCCAAAAGGCTTATATTCATACGCAACTAGTATTTCAACATTTAATCATCAAAAATTTCATATTTATTTAGGTCGAGTGTGATAAAGTACACACTCACCTAGCGAAAGTTCATTTGAGAAATCATAGAAAAATAATTAACATTTAATCAAATATTCACAAATAATCACATAGTCACACCAATCTACACAGTCATAGAAACAAAACGTATATAGAACACTCACCTATTTAAGCAAAATAATGTCCAAAGTATCCTCCCGAATAACACTTTCAATCGCCAAGAAACCCTAATAATAGCCAAGAGAAAATATTACAGTTAAACCCCTCCAAAGTTTAAGTGAACCAAAGAAAATCCGAATAACTACTAGTACAGAGTATAAGTATAGTTTTGGAAGTGAAAAGAGTACATTTAAACCAAAGACTATGAGTAAAATATTTGTAAAACTTATGCTTGCTCGTAAAACTTTGAAATCTCCATTTAAGTCGAAGTGACAAAGAAAACGTATTCCGAGCAGTCATTACTTTATTTCTCAGGGGTATAAGTTCGGCCAAATCCTTACTTATATACCTCGGTAAAAGAAAATGCAAATATTCTAGATGGTTCAAGTGATATTCACTCTTAACCCTTACTCAAGTTGCAAGTATAGTTCTCTAGTTCTCGAGCGTAAATTTGGACAGCACGCCCTTTGTGTTTACCTAATTTTTCCAGCCATTTATGGCTTCATTATTTTCCTCAGCCAATTCCAAAGTTATACACAATATAAATTCATCACAATAGCCATTCAATAGGCTCAAAGTCATATGAGTACAAAATCAAGTTAACAACATGTGCGGAAATGAGATCTAACAAAAGACAGATTTGACGTGTTTTTACGTAACGGTCACAACCGAAGCTACGCTTATCGAATTGGGATGAAAATTATACTGTTTCGAAGCTAATACAAAGGCCTACAATTTTGATGAAGACCACTTAGTCCAAATTCCAGTGTAACCCAGTCAAATTCCCCAATCACAGAACCAAATTCCAACTAACCGGTCAGTTAACCGTACTGCCTTCAAATGACCATATCTCAAGCTACCAAAGTCCGTTTAAGGCATTCTTGGAGGCGTTGAAAAGCTAAGACAAAGTACAAAAACTTTAATGTTTTGGAAAATGACTAAATCAGCACGGATCATAGTGAATAGACACGGTCAATTGGATGAACTGTCTAAAACGGATCATTGGATGCATCCTAGGGTAGTGAGGGTATTTTGGTCTTTGCATAGGCTACGTTGCTCCGATTGGGCTTAAATTTTGTAAGAAATCATAAAACATCATTCTCTACAACTTTCATGTTTTTTACTAAGCCAAATTCGGCCTCGAACATACTGAAATAGAATCGGACAGAACTGAACCACAATTTTCCAGAAATCTGGAATTTTTGTTATTTCAAGCCATAATTCATATTTTCACCTTGAAACTACCACTACTTTCACTTTCACAAGATCATATACCATATATATACATCATACAACACCTAACCCACAAGAAACCCTAACTCAAAATCATCCATCCAATCATCACAATAACTTGAAATAAGCTTCACAAGCACAATACTAACATTAATACTCAACTTAATCATGATTAATGGAAAAAGAATGGTTGATCAGCCTTTATACCTCAAGATACAAGCTTGCAAGGATGATCCTTCACCTCTCCTTGAAATTTTTGGTTCCTCAAACTTCCCCTCCACCTAGTGATTAATCGGTTTAGTTTTCCTTGGTTGCACTCAAATGGTTGGATTCAAGATGGATTGAAGATTTTTCTCTCTTGCTCTCTCTCTCTCCCTTGCTCGGCCAAAAGACAGAAAGAATGAAGGAAAATAAGCTGAAATGAAGGATAAAAGAACAAGAAAAAAAATTAATCAAAGAGCCATAGGGTGGTGACACTTGTCACCACCAAAGCCATGCAAATTTCTCTTTATTTCCCTTGCATTTTTTGCCACAAATTTTGGCCTTATGGATGAGTATGAGGGGGGATATTTTGCAAAAATATCAAGGGTATGTGGTGGTAAGAAAGTGGTGGTCAAGTGGTGGGTTCAATCGGTAGTGATCGATACCCGTCGGTTTGACGCGATTTCTCTTAAATCGCGTATACTAGGTTTTTTAACTTATAATCACTAACTTATTATTATCACTTCTAGTCATATAGTATTCCCTCATCCAAAAGTCACTTTTACCTATCAAATTTGATCCTCACTCCGTACCGAATAATCATACTACGGAAAAACGTGAAACCCTAATTCGCTCTTAACTTGGAAACGAAAAGTGAAACCCTACTTCCTAGGTTCATTTGCACCTATTGAGGAATGATTGGGTATAAGGGCCATAATAAATGAATAATTTTCAAATAAAAGGCATTTTTAAGAAAAACATGAGGAATTTTACAATTCCTGTGATTAAAATTAGGGTTTCAATTAAACTATGAGTGATTTAAGAAAACCGGTTAGTCACAAGTAAATTAGGGTTTTTGATTAAAATTTTTAAGGTTTCTAGTCTTTTAAAACAAAATAAGGTTTTAAATCAAACCCAAAGAAATACACTTTAGTATTTTCTTTACAAACAACCTCCTAATTTTCGGTGTATCACAATCTCCCCTCTTTCAAAAAATTTCGTTCTCGAAATTCCAACTGGCATTAATCAAATTAAACAATCCTCGAAATTTTTACCTTCTGTAGCCTCAGAGGACCCCGGAACTTGTTGCTGATCTACGGCATAAACCTGTGCTGATACTTTTGTTCGGTTTCCTCTTTCATTAGTTTGTTTCGGTTTGGTTCCTTCCACTTGTTGAGTACTACCTTCTCGTGGCTGTTTCTTTGGGCAATTGCTAAGTTGATGATTGCTATCCCCACAAATCAAACATTTTCCCCCTTTCCGCCAGCAATCATTCTCAGTGTGATTTGCCTTTCCACAGTATCCACAAGCCAATCGAGGAGCTACTGTTTGACCTTCTCGAGAAATGTCCTTTGATCCGATCTGACTTCCTTTCGTAGACCTTTCATCTAATGCTCTTAATGTCCAAGGTGGGCGAAGTGCATGGTTCACTTTTTGTACTTTAGAGAGTATTATCCTTTCTCCGGATTCCTCAGGTATGCTGCTGGATGTATCTCTTTTTCGCGTTTGAAGGGCTTTTACTCGGGCTTTCACATCCTCAATTCTTTGAACCTTCTCAAGAGCCTCTGTAAACGTATTAACTTGAACCGCCGCTAATGCCTCCTGGATTTCCAAATTTAGTCCTTGTATAAATCGTCTTATTTTCCTTCGCTCCGTAACCACCAATTCGGAAGCGAATTTAGACAGTCTAGTAAATTTGGTCTCATATTCGGCCACACTCAGGGTTACCTGACGCAACCCATTAAATTCGTCCTCTCTCCTTTCTTGGACCAAAGGTGGGAGATATTTTTCGTTAAATTCCCTTACAAAGTTCGCCCATGTCCATACCGTCTGTTCTCTTTTCCACTTGACCCTAATTACATTCCACCACACGCAGACTGATCCTTCGAATTGAAATACAGCAAAATTTACTTGTCTTTGCTCCGTGTAATTCAAAATCGCGAAAATATTAATCATTGCCTCCAACCACTGCTCAGCTATATCCGGATCAGGCCCCCCTTGAAATTTTGGAGGTAGAAACTTTTGGAACCTCTTAAGAGTCCTATCCTCTCCTGTCTCAGGATTCCGGGGTTGATTCACTGGCATTTGACCTTGTTGATCTACCAGTCGTGCTAGGATATTTGTCATTTGTTGCATCGCCGTCGCCATTTGATCTCTGGCCTCAACCCTCGGTCCATGTTCTTGTTCGGTCACTGTTTCTCTTTCTTCTCTCGGTTCTTGAGCTTGCCTAGCCCCACGTCCACGACTACGTCTCCCCTCCATTCTTTTTTTTTTTTCAAAAATGATTTAGTATGTAACAAAGTAAATTGACTAGAACGGCAAAATTTACCACACCAAGTTCACAAAAAAACATATCAAGTAGACAAGATCAAATGCAACAAGTACTATACATGTGGATATTACCATGCCACAAGCCAAATACACACGGTAGCAGTACAAAGACAAAACAAGAAGATAACACGACAAGCCGTTTCACACTTGGTTAACATAGCCCCCGTCCGATCTCTCACGTCACTTCCTATTCACTAGATGTCCGTTAACCTCTTATACTCATTCTAGCCGAACAAAGCCTGTTCATGTTCCAAAATACAAGTCTCAAATACCTAGTAGCTAGCATCGCCTCAACTCCAGAGTACTCGGGCACGAGAATCCGAAATAAAACAGTTCACATCTCGAGCTGGTCAGTCCTAAGAGTAAACAATTTACATTCGAAATTCCTACCTGACGTACCTATCTATGGTTCTCAGATACTATGAGAAATATTTAAGACCTATAACACTTCAGGGTTCATAGCTTATGCTCGAACGAGCACTTAGTCCTTCATACTTATTCATCACTTAGCCCAATCTCACTCCGCGCAGAGACCACGCGAAGCAGGCTCTGATACCAACTGTGACAACCCCACCTCCCCCTAAGGCGAACCAAAGGGGTCAGCGGACCGCCTGCCCAACTCTCGCCGGGACTCAGTCGTTCACTTCGATCCTCAAACAAAACCAGAATAAACCCATAAGAATAAATATAACGACGGTCCAAAATTTAAAGCAAAACTTATGTACATTACTATCTCAAAAGGAAGTACAAACATCGAATATACAAAGGTTCTCAATTCACCATACATCTAGCCCGTGCCGAGCACTAGGGCGAGAACCATTACAAAACTAAAGAAACTAGTCTAGGCTAGTCTCTACCGAGCTCTCGTCCATGCTCGCCGTCCCCTGTTAAGGAAAACAAAACTAAAGGAATGAGCTAAAAGCTCAATGAGGTTCTATACATAGAAACAAGTAATTAAACAAGGACATTACTCATGTAATAACAAATAATCCAAAAAAACACATGTCCAATATAAAGCAATGATAATACATTCATTAAAAGGATACATGCTCACAAGGAGCAATTCGTTCGTTCGTTCCCCTTTCATTCCCTTATTCCTCCAATTATTTTAAAAAAATGCATCTTTGTAAGTAAAACCCCTCGTTTTTGACGTTCGTTAGTTCATTATCATTCACCTCCTCCTGGACGTTGGCCAGGCTCTTCACCCCCATCCGGACGTTGGCCGGACTCCACCCGACAACAAGGTAATACTCGAGTATACCAAACGTTCACCCAGGTCACCAAATAGCCCGACCGAGTCCGCTTCTAGCTCGAGTCGATCGGTAACAAAGGCAAGGGTCCAGTTCAGCCAAAAGGCTTATATTCATGCGCAACTAGTATTTCAACATTTAATCATCAAAAATTTCATATTTATTTAGGTCGAGTGTGATAAAGTACACACTCACCTAGCGAAAGTTCATTTGAGAAATCATAGAAAAATAATTAACATTTAATCAAATATTCACAAATAATCACATAGTCACACCAATCTACATAGTCATAGAAACAAAACGTATATAGAACACTCACCTATTTAAGCAAAATAATGTCCAAAGTATCCTCCCAAATAACACTCTCAATCGCCAAGAAACCCTAATAATAGCCAAGAGAAAATATTACAGTTAAACCCCTCCAAAGTTTAAGTGAACCAAAGAAAATCCGAATAACTACTAGTACAAAGTATAAGTATAGTTTTGGAAGTGAAAAGAGTACATTTAAACCAAAGGTTATGAGTAAAATATTTGTAAAACTTATGCTTGCTCGTAAAACTTTGAAATCTCCATTTAAGTCGAAGTGACAAAGAAAACGTACTCCGAGCAGTCATTACTTTATTTCTCAGGGGTATAAGTTCGACCAAATCCTTACTTATATACCTCGGTAAAAGAAGATGCAAATATCCTAGATGGTTCAAGTGATATTCACTCTTAACCCTTACTCAAGTTGCAAGTATAGTTCTCTAGTTCTCGAGCGTAAATTTGGGCAGCACGCCCTTTGTGTTTACCTAATTTTTCCAGCCATTTATGGCTTCATTATTTTCCTCAGCCAATTCCAAAGTTATACACAATATAAATTCATCACAATAGCCATTCAATAGGCTCAAAGTCATATGAGTACAAAATCAAGTTAACAACATGTGCGGAAATGAGATCTAACAAAAGACAGATTTGACGTGTTTTTACGTAACGGTCACAACCGAAGCTACGCTTATCGAATTGGGATGAAAATTATACCGTTTCGAAGCTAATACAAAGACCTACAATTTTGATGAAGACCACTTAGTCCAAATTCCAGTGTAACCCAGTCAAATTCCCCAATCACAGAACTAAATTCCAACTAACCGGTCAGTTAACCATACTGCCTTCAAATGACCATATCTCAAGCTACCAAAGTCCGTTTAAGGCATTCTTGGAGGCGTTGAAAAGCTAAGACAAAGTACTAAAACTTTAATGTTTTGGAAAATGGCTAAATCAGTACGAATCATAGTGAATAGACACGGTCAATTGGATGAACTGTCTAAAACAGATCACTGGATGCATCCTAGGGCAGTGAGGGTATTTTGGTCTTTGCACAGGCTACGTTGCTCCGATTGGGCTCAAATTTTTTAGGAGACCATAAAACATCATTATCTACAACTTTTATGTTTTTTGCTAGGCCAAATTCGGCCTCTAACATACTTAAATAGAATCGGGCAGAACTGAACCACAATTTTCCAGAAATCTGGAATTTTTGTTATTTCAAGCCATAATTCATATTTTCACCTTGAAACTACCACTACTTTCACCTTCACAAGATCATATACCATATATATACATCATACAACACCTAACCCATAAGAAACCCTAACTCAAAATCATCCATCCAATCATCACAATCACTTGAAATAAGCTTCACAAGCACAATACTAACATTAATACTCAACTTAATCATGATTAGTGGAAAAAGAATGGTTGATCAGCCTTTATACCTCAAGATACAAGCTTGCTAGGATGATCCTTCACCTCTCCTTGAAATTTTTGGTTCCTCAAGCTTACCAAGCTTCCACCTAGTGATTAATCGGTTTAGTTTTCCTTGGTTGCACTCAAATGGTTGGATTCAAGATGGATTGAAGATTTTTCTCTCTTGCTCTCTCTCTCTCTCCCTTGCTCGGCCAAAAGACAGAAAGAATGAAGGAAAATAAGCTGAAATGAAGGATAAAAGAACAAGGAAAAAAAATTAATCAAAGAGCCATAGGGTGGTGACACTTGTCACCACCAAAGCCATGCAAATTTCTCTTTCTTTCCCTTGCATTTTTTGCCACAAATTTTGGCCTTATGGATGAGTATGAGGGGGGATATTAGCAAAAATATCAAGGGTATGTGGTGGTAAGAAAGTGGTGGTCAAGTGGTGGGTTCAATCGGTAGTGATCGATACCCGTCGGTTTGACGCGATTTCTCTTAAATCGCGTATACTAGGGTTTTTAGCTTATAATCATTAACTTATTATTATCACTTCTAGTCATATAGTATTCCCTCATCCAAAAGTCACTTTTACCTATCAAATTTGATCCTCACTCCGTACCGAATAATCATACTACGGGAAAATGTGAAACCCTAATTCGCTCTTAACTTGAAAACGAAAAGTGAAACCCTACTTCCTAAGTTCATTTGTACCTATTGAGGAATGATTGGGTATTAGGGCCATAATAAATGAATAATTAACAAAAAAAAGGCATTTTTAAGAAAAACGTGAGGAATTTTACAATTCCAGTGATTAAAATTAGGGTTTCAATTAAAATATGAGTGATTTAAAAAAACCGGTTAGTCACAAGTAAATTAGGGTTTTTGATTAAAATTTTTAGGGTTTCTAATCTTTTAAAACAAAATAAGGTTTTAAATCAAGCCCAAAGAAATACACTTTAGTATTTTCTTTACAAACAACCTCCTAATTGTCGGGGTATCACAATGTGACTGGTACTAACTAGATCTTGAAGGGACATTTTGTTCCTCCCGATATTCCCATTAGATTTAGATTTGCATCCATATTGAAACATCCAAATGTAATAAGTTTGAGAGTTATATTTGAAAAATTTTGACTAAATTTGGCAACTAGTTTAGGCTAGTTGTAAAGGTGCATTTGTTTTGTTGAAATGACTGATTTGGGACAATGTAAAGCATGGATGCAATTTTGAGTTTGAAGTTTTTAGACCAAAAAACGGTGAATATATTTTTCTAAATTGTGACTGTTTGATTTATAAATATGTGTACTCATGTTCTCTTTTTGGTAAATTGTAACTATGGCTATATTGTGAGATTCAAGAGGGTTATTTGCTGTAATTTTTTGTGAAATTTGTTGTTGATTTAAGTGGTTTTTGGAAAATAAAGGCTCAATCGTAAATTAGCAATTTGAGCAATTTTTGTTCATTTGTTGTAAAAACTAAGGTCAAAAATGCATTCTACGTAAAAAACAGAGTCTGGAATGATATTTTGCTGCATTTTGACAACCGAGAGTTGGCAGCGATCCGACAATGGCGCGATCACCGGCGTTGCCATAGTCGCTAGAGAGGAATTGCAACTGTGGCTAGAGGTGAGGAAGAAAAAGGAGAAAAAAAAAAGAAAAAAGGGGGTTAAACCCAATGTTGTTATTATATTTCTTTTTTTCTCCCTATGATCGAAAAATGGATTTTGCAAATTGACTTCTAAACTTTTAAATAATTTTGCAATGATCCAAAAATTATTAGAATTCTTTCATTTACATCCTTATTTAAATTTGCATTTTGGCCCCTTAATTTTATCTTTATTTAATATTGACCCCTAATCTTTTTAAAAATTATGTTTTGGCCTATAAACCTTTCTAATTTTAGCAATTTCAACCATAAGAGCTCTTTCATTTTGTAATTATAATTGTTTTCTTTCTTTAATTATTAATTATGCTTCAGTTAAATGCATGTAATTTGTAAATTTTAGGTGTTTTAAGATTATTTACATATTTTGGCATAATAAGGTAGATTTACTATAGTTTACAATCTCTTTTAAAGTATCTTCAATTTAAATTAGTGTCTTGATCTTTTTTGTTGAATCTTGAGTATAAATAGGTCAATTGTGTCTCACTTAGTCACTAGGTCAAAAGGGAAGTACACTTATTACCCTTTTAAAATTTGATTATGTGCTCTTATATGTTCTTACATGCTCCTATGTATTTATATGTTTTCATGTGTTTTCTTTTATTTATTTATTTTAAGTTTTTATTCATTTCTATGTTTATTTAATTCAAATTTTGTAATTCTTTATGGGTATTTAAATATCCAAAGCATAATAGATATGTAATATTTCTTCTTTTTTATAAAAATTGTAATTAGATAGACAAATGTAATGGATAGATTAGATAGGTTTATTATCTTATATTTCCCCTTTTATACTGTATTTAGGGTTTTGACGTAATAGTTGGGTTTTGTGTGCTTATGTATCTTATGAGCTTATGTATTTTACCCGCTTTTTTTAGAATTTTGCATCTAAATAATGTACCTATATGCTATGTGCTCTATATGATCCTATATGTTTATTTATTTTAACCTATGTTTTATATGCTTTATTATAAATGATGAATGCATGAGACACCACACTAGTCCAACGTTAGTTGTAGTTTCTCCCACTATTTCCTTATTAATTCAACGCTTGTGAGATTTATAGAAATAAGCTAGTTCAATACTAAACCTTTAGTTCATCCATGCATTAGATACGTCCTTCGTACATCATCCATTGCATTTTCATACATTTTTTTTATTTTAGCTTATTTTTCTCATTTGCATGATATTTTCTTTTATATTATTCCCTTATCCTGATATGCATGAACCATTTCTTTTAGACTTGCATTTCACTTAGTAATATTGAAAATAATAGGTTAGTTTATTTTCTTGCTTAAATTAGAAGAGTCACCATTCGGCTAAGGAAAATAAGTGATTGTGGCTTTCTTAACCTTAATCCGCTACTATCCTTCTATAAGAAGGATAACTTATGTCACAAGTTTTAGTTTCTCGTACCCGTTATGTTGCATCCCCTTTGTTTGGTCACTTATACCTAGTTATATAAGATTTAATTTCCTTTTCTTTGAGCCTAATTTTTGCATACTCGTCACCCCTTCAAGAGATTATTTTGAGTCTCGCAATTAATGTAACTGGTACCAATTAGACATTGAAGGGATATTTTGTCCCTACCAGTATCCCCTTTAGGTTTAGATTTACATCTATAGACACAAAAAATTGTGTCATTTATTTTATTTCTATTTCATTTTTTATTATTCTATTCATTTTATTTTATTTTATTTTTATTACTTACTTTTTCTAAAGAAAATCATCTCAAATTCATTTTTTTAGAAAAATTAAAAAAAGAGAGAGAAATAAAGAAATAAAGAAAAAAGAAAGAAAAGGAAAAGAAAACAACAAAAAACTAGAAATTTTTGTAGAAAAAAGAGAAAAAGAAAAAAACCAGAAATTTTTGCACGCGCGCATTTTTCTTCCTCCTTCGTATGAAGCAGGAAACCAGTACAAGGAGGAAATGGCAGCAGCAAATTTGATCCCATTTTCCACTCAACTTTTTTTGCCTTTTCTTTCCATTCAAGCCCCTCAATACTAGAGGACACATCACCCATTGATTTCTATCAAGAAAGTTCCAGAATTAAAGCCATCCAATGGCTCAAAAGATTGCAGCAATACCTAGGTTTCATCCTTACCTTTGAGGTGAGGGTTTGGAAGCCTTAGTTTCGTATAAATGGAACCAAAACAAAGCCATTAGGATAAGAGAAAGGTAGGAAGAGGACAAAAAGGCAAAAAGGGAGAGACAAGAAAGAAAATGAAAAAAAAAGGAAGAATAAGAAAATTTCTGCAAAAAAAATATGCGACCAGGCCAAGCCATCAGCCTACTTTCTCATCAAATACTGATCAGATTTCGAGTTGTTAGGAGGATTTCTTTACTTCTGCACTTTCTTGGGGTGCAGTAAAACAACTTTCATTCAAAAATTATTTAGAAACAACAGCTCCAACTTCATCAAATTTGGGCCCAAAGTCGCGAAGTCATCAACCCTTTGAAGAAATTTTGCAACAAAAGAAAAAAAAACTGAGCTCCCACTGTGATTTTCACACGTTTGGGTTTGTTTCTTTTACAGTGTAACCCGTTATTTTGCTAAAGGTAATCTTTTTTCATCTTGTTATATTCGTATATCATCAGATTTACATAAAAAATGTTAAAATCTCACCGCTGTACTTGTTGGATTTTTTCTTCTTCCCTTGTGGTTTTCCCTTTCTTTTACATGTTGTTAGCCTAGATTTTGTACCATAATGTCGTGTTCAGATGTTTAGATTTGGTGTTAATGAAGCATGGTATGCTTAGAAATCATTTGGTGCGATGTCTTGATGAATGACGATCCCAGAAAGTTGCAGCAATGCTCTCGAACCAGATGCATGGAAATTTTAGAAATTTGCATTTCGACCCCTTAATTTCCACCTAATTGTTCTGTGACCCAAAATCTGGAAAAACTAAATCAATTTTGCCCTTTTTAAGCTTCAGTTCTCTTTTGCCTATTTTAAGTGGGTTTTAGGCAGATTAATTCTAGATTTTAACACATAATTAAGGCTTAACAATTTTTGGTAGATTTATTACCTTGTTGGGTTTTAGTAAAATAGGTTAGGTTGTATTAAGGGTTATTTTTGTTTGGGTTCTGATAGTGGGTTTTCGTTTATTTTGGTTGGGTTTGGCATGGGTTTGAAGGGATAGAGTCCTTGCACTTCGGTTGGGTTGGAGTGGTGAAAAATGGTAGGCTGGCCTGTTCTCCTGTCTTGGGTTTTTGTTGGGCTGAGATGGTCTCCTACTAATTATTTTATATTTTATTTTATATTTCTCCTACTAATCATTTGGACTTGGGTCTCATCTCACTTAATAGTCTAGATTTAGGAATTATATTTTAATTTATTATTGGCAAATTTTAGCATCTGCTGCGCACCTTTCTATTTCCCTTTTAGACAATTATATTTTAATTTACTCTTGGGGAGTCTTAGCATATGCCGCGTACCCTTCTATCTCTCTTCTTGACAATTATATTTTAATTTACTGTTGAAGAGTTTCAGCGTCCACTGCGCATCCTTTTATCTCCCTTGTTGACAATTATATTTTAATTTACTATTGAAGAGTCTCAGCGTTTGTCACACACCCTTCTATCTCTCTTCTTGACAATTACCTTTAATTTATTGTTGGCAAATCTCAGCATCCACCACGCATCCTTCTATCTCTTTTTTTGGAGTGTAATCGCGTCCCTTCATATGACCTTAATTTACTATTGGTGAGTCTCAACTTCCACCGCACATCCTTCTATCCCCTCTTTTTAGAGCGTCACTGTGTCTCTCCATAGACCTTTTTATTTTCTATTGGAGTGTAATCAGTTCCCTCTATACGACCTTTAATTTACTATTGACAAGTCTCAACGTTCGTCGCGGACCCTTTTATCTTTTTTCTTGGCAATTACCTTTAATTTACTGGTAGTGAGTTGCAATGTCTACCATGCGCCATTCTATCCTCCTTCTTAGAGCGTAATTGCGTCCCTCCATGCAACCTTTAATTTACTATTGGCGAGTTTCAACGTCCACTGTACATCATTCTATCCCCCATTCTTGGAGCGTAATTGCGTCCCTCCACGCACCTTTTTATCTTCTATCGGAACATAACTGTGTCCCTCTACACACTTTTTTCTTATTATGAGAACTCATTTTCTTGATTGGTTTATTAGTAATTGTGTTTTATCACATATTCTGTGTTTCATATTTAGAAGTTTTGATGGCTCAAACTTCTTTATATCTCTAGAGATCCCTGATGAGACACACATCTGTTTCATCATGATTCATTTGCATTTAAACTGTATTTGGCCCGATTCTCATGGCAGGATATATAGACAATTCTGCACGAGTTCGTTTAAGTCTTTTGCAATTTTATTGCATCATTTTTGTTCAATAATTTTTTAACTCGGTGTTTGCTTGCTTATTTTAGCTCAGGTGCAGCCAGAAGAGATAAATAAGCAATTTGGTGTCTACGTCTTTGTCTTAAATTTCTTCAAGACTCTAGACAAAAAGGGGTAAGTTGTAGATACTAAATTTTTAATGTTTATTTTTTAATATTTTGTTGAAATATTTGTAGACACCAAATTTTTGTTAATTTTAATATTTTCTTAAGTTTTTATCTATTTAATGGTTATTTACTTTTATGCATTTTAATGTGAATTTTCTTATTTTGAAGGTTTATTAGAAATGAAAATCAAGAAAAGAAATATCACTCTCTAATCATTTTTTTCTGTAAGGATCGAAGACAACCTAAGAGGGGGTGAATTAGGTTGATTAAAAACCTAATTAAGTTATGGGCACTTTTTGCTCAATATAAAATTTACTCTCTTTTCTAAGTGATCACACAATGAATCAATTAATGAATGAACAAAATCACATGAGAGAAGTAGAAGAGATAAGCAATATAAAGATCACAAACGTAATAATAAGTAAATAAAAAGGAAAGAATTGCAAATCAATTAACTACCCAACTCCTCTTGAGCTTGTAGATTAATTCAAACAAATTTCTTCACATTGATGAATTACAATCACTCTTGTATACAAAGGAAGATTCACCTCCTCCTTACCTCGAACTCCACTCGGTCAAGTTAGAAAGTTTTACCATCCCTCAAGACAACCCTCACAGAGCTACACTCATGAAGTATTCACTCACAAATGAAAACCTTACAATAAACCTCACACCACTAAGACTACAAATCTTCCTTGGAGAGTGTTTTCTCACTAAAACTACTCTAAATTTTTTGTATCTTAAGTGTGCAAAAGTTGTTTGAAATATCTGACCAACCACTATTTATATAGGACCAAGAAAGTACCTCATTAATGCTTCCAATGGATAGAAAGTAGCTGAAGAATCAACTAGCTGTTGGAGTATCGGACGTCCGGTATATCCGAAGCATGCGTCCGACAGTAGGCAGTGAGTTTGAAAAATCTTCTTCAATTTTATCGGACGTCCGGTGCTTGCGTCTGAAAGCAGACAATGAGTTAGAAGGAATATCTCAATTCTGTCGGACGTCTGGTATTGTCTCTGTGAACGTCCGGCAGCTTTCGTCGAGTTTGAACGAACCTATCGGACGTCCGGTGGTAGAATTCTTCATGCGTCTGAAGTTGCGCAATGATTATCGGACGTCTGATCCAAGCGTCCGACGGATTTTCAGCAGTCTTTGTCCCTTTCAATGCACTTGATCTTTGAATCTGATTTGCTTCATAATTGAAAGTATTTCTTGAAAAGATATTAGTATTATCCATTATTTTGTAAACATCAAAAGTTAGGGACCAAGGTCAACATTCTCCCCCTTTTTGATGATGACAAAATAATGGATGGAAGAAAGAAAAAAATTTTTGCATATGAGCATAAGCTCCCCCTCACTCGTTGCATCAAAAAATTTTATAAGCTCAGAATAACTCCCCCTTTCACATAGCATCCATTTCTCCCCCTTTTTGTCATCATAAGATGAGAGTAAAATCCAACAACCATAATTCAGTAGCAATAATAGAGAATCCAGTATTTCAAACGAAAATAGAGAGATGATACCAGAATTCAGCAATCACAAACATACCAACATTTACCAACATATCACAGAGAATTAATACCAAAAGAAGTATCAAACAGAGAAATGAAAGAAGTATCGAACAGAAAAATAACAATCAAAATAATGTTTAAAACAAGGGTTAAAAACATAAAAGCCCCCTATGGTATAGCTATTACATATAAAAACCCCTCGTAGTTTCAAATCATGTCTATCGGTACCCCATGATTTGAAAGAAAGTGCATTTTCGACGGAAATCGTTAATGAAAACGGAGGTCAGTGAAAAGACATAAATGCCCTAACATATAAGCGAATAATTGCTGAAGGAATTAGTCAGTTTGGCTGTTTCGGAGCAAACGAAGAGACAGAACGATCGAAGAGAGAAACAAAGAAGAAGAAAAAGGTGGTCAGGAAAATACTTCAGTACATCCAAGAGATTCATTTTTTTTCTGTAATTTCAGGGACTTGAATGGGAGACAATGGGGTTGGAGAAGGATTGTCTTAGGCCCGCGAGAAGATTATCCCATCGGTGGCGCTTGTGAGAATTCGGAGATATGCTGCACGTTCAGGGCGGGCGGGTCGTCGACTTCTTATTCCATTCGGGTGAGGGATGCGGGTTGCCGGGCGTACCGGGCTTTTGTCAACTTGGATTACTCGTTGCCCGTGAGTAGGTGGCCGCAGCCTGGCCTGGAGTTGCAGTGGGTTTCGCCAAGTGAACCCATTTGCCGGAACCAAACGAATTGTGACTCGGAATCCACCTGTGGACCCGACCCAAATTCGAACAGTGGGGTCCGGAGGTGCTTCTGTAACTCCGGCTTGCACTGGGATGCGATCGCTGGATTATGTTCCAAGGGTAAGAAAGAAAGTCGACTTCTTGTTTCTCCTCTGCAGGAAACTTGGAGTATTAGTTTACTAGTATGAAATCATACTTCGGTCCCTTCCTTCCAAAAGGAAAAGTTATGTTATGCTAGTTGTGTTGAGAATCATTGGGTCCACGATGCATCAGATTATGAGCATCCGTACAATTCAGAGCCTTTTTTTTTTGCAAAGGAAATGTTCTGCAACAGGTTGGCTCACAAGCCTGCAGATTTTCCTCCTGAGGCACGAGAGCTTGAAGAAACCTTCGGTCAAAGAAGCTGGGTTTCTCCAAAGTCCGAAGAAGCTGATTGGCTTGACGTTTTAATAAGTTGTCAAGGGCACAAGAGGAATATCAGCTCAAACTTTGAGTTAAAAAACCATTTTCCGAAGCAACCACGCTATTTTTCGGCGCGTGGTTCATAATCGCGTTTTCATTAACGATTTTCGTCGAAAATGCACTTTCTTTCAAACCATGGGGTACCGATAGACATGATTTGAAACCACGAAGGGTTTTTATGTGTAATAGCTGTACCACATGGGGCTTTTAAATCATCATTAGATCATCATCATTCGATCAGTATTATTCATTCCTCCCCCTTTTTGTCATCATAAAACTTCAGTAATATTCAAAAATATCAAGAAAAACTCAATTCAAAATATCAGAAACATCAAAAAAAATTGCAAAAGAACATTATGAACCAGAATTTTACCGATCTTACCAATATTTCCTACTCCAATTGTTTTAATTCTCATGTCATTTCCAAATGTCACTATGCCACAAGACTTTGGTTTGAATTTGAAGAATTGTAATGGATCACCGGTCATGTATCTTGAGCACTCACTTTGAATCCTTAGTAATGTTTACCAGATTCACCTATTCAAGATTTCAAGAACTAATATATGGTACCCTTTAATTTTTGGGTGCTTGAGAGTTAGTATCATATCTAACTATTCACATGCATTTCATGCCTTTTTTCATGTTCTTTCTCACATAATAATCACTTTTCATGTGACCTTTTTGACAACAGAAATTACACATAATCAAGGGGTTATATACATGAAAATGTTTAATAAATCTTACTTATTTTCTCTTATAAACAGCAAAATCATTTGCAATAGAATTTATCTTCTTCTCATAAGTGCCAAAATAAGATTTTGTTCCATTTTCTTGAAATCAGTTTTGTTTCTTATATTGGAGTAACTTATTTAAGTTATCCATTTTTCTTTTCAAATCGCCTTGTTCCTCTTTGAACATTTCATAAAACCTTATTTTTCTATCAAACTTGTTTTGTAAATCAATCTCATTCTTTTTCAAGAAATCATTTTCAATTTTCAGTTTCTTGTTTTCTTGAAAAAGGCGTGTATTGTTTTGAAGAAGAAAACTAATTTTGTGTTTCAATTCCTTGTTTCTCACATAAGATTCTTTCAAACTATCATACAATTTTTTAATGAAATATTCAAGATCATCATCAGTTTTATCATCACTATCAAATTGAGAATTACCAGTTGTTACCTCATCATCTCTAATGGCCATGAAAGTCAATTGAGTAGATTCTTCTTCCTCTTCAATTTCACCATCGGAATTGCACTCATTCCATGTGAATTGAAAGATATTGAATCTTGGTTTTCTTTCCACTTTTCTCTTCTTCATTGGAAACTCACTCACGTAGTGTTCAGGTTGGCCGCATTCAAAACATTTATCAGTTTGCATTTTATTGAACACTTGCTTCTCTTTATTTCTTGCATTGCTGAACTGATTTGGAAATGAGTTGTTGTTTCCTCCTTTTCTGAACTTTAGTTTGTTGAGAATTCTCATGAAACTTTTTGTGATGAGAGTTAGATCACTATCATCAGCTTCTGCATCTTCTTCATCTAGAGAGGCAGAATCATCTTCATCTTGAGATGCCTTTAGAGCAATGCTCCTTCTTACTTTCGCATCCTCTTTTTCTTGCACTTTGGACTTAAGTTTCAACTCATAAGAGATTAGAAAATTAATAAGAGATTCAATAGGTAAGGAATTTAGATCTCTAGTTTCTTCAATGGCAGTCACTTTACTCTCCCAATCCTTTGATAAACATTCAGAATTTTTCTGTTTTTCTCACCTAGAGAATATTTCTTTTCCAACACCTGTAAATCCTTAATGAGGTCATTGAATCTACAATACATCTTATCAATGTTTTCATGAGGTTCCATCTTGAACGATTCATACTTGATAACCAGAATAGACTTCTTTTGTTCTCTCACATTCTCACTTCCTTCATAGACTTCTCTAAGTTTGTTCCAGATTTCTTTAGCGGACTTACATCCTTTGATCCTAATGGATTCATTTGAATCTAAAGCACAATATAACACATTCATGGCTTTCGCATTTAAAGTGAGATGAACTCTATCCACAGCAGTCAGTTCATTTCTAATTTTTTGTTTAGATCTATGAGTATTTTCATCTATAAGAGAGACATCATATGAATTTTCACTAATAATAAACTACAATTCAATATCAATTGATTGCAAAAATATAATCATTCTTTCTTTCCAACTCACATAATTTGACCCATTAAACATAGGTGGTCTAATCACAGAATGTCCTTCAAAAAACATGATATTATTGGTTATCATTATTACTCCTAAGCCGATTGAACTTAATTTCAAGGAGACCAAGCTCTGATACCAATTGTAAGGATCGAAAACAATCTAAGAGGGGGTGAATTAGGTTGATTAAAAACCTAATTAAGTTATGAGCACTTTTTGCTCAATATGAAATTTACTTTCTTTTCTAAGTGATCACACAATGAATCAATTAATGAATGAATAAAATCACTTGAGAGAAGTAGAAGAGATAAGCAATGTAAAGATCACAAACGGTACAATAAATAAATAAAAAGGAAAGAATTTCAAACCAATTAACTATCCAACTCCTTTTAAACTTGTAGATTAATTCAAACAAGTTTCTTCAAATTGATGAATTACAATCACTCTTGTGTACAAAGGAAGGTTCACCTCCTCCTTGCCCCGAACTCCACTCGGTCAAGTTAGAAAGTTTTACTATCCCTCAAGACAATCCTCACAGAACTACACTCATGAAATATTCACTCACAAATGAAAGCTTACAATGAACCTCACACCACTAAGACTACAAATCTTTCTTTGAGAATATTTTCTCACTAAAACTACTCTAGACCTTTTGTATCTTCAGTGTGCAAAAGTTGTTTGAAATATCTAACCAACCACTATTTATATAGGGCCAAGAAAGTGCCTCATTAATGCTTCCAACGAATAGAAAGTAGTTGAAGAGTCAACTAGCCGTTGGAGTATCGGACGTCCGGTACATCCGAAGCATGCGTCCGACAGCAGGCAGTGAGTTTGAAAAATCTTCTTCAATTCTATCGGACGTCCGGTGCTTGCGTCCGAAAGCAGACAATGAGTTAGAAGGAATATCTCAATTCTATCGGACGTCTGGTATTGTCTTTGTGAGCGTCCGACAGTTTTCGTCGAATTTGAACGAACCTATTGGACGTCCGATGATGGAGTTCTTCATGCGTCCGAAGTTGCGCAATGATTATCGAACGTACGACAGTTTTCAGCAACCTTTGTCCCTTTCAATGCACTTGATCTTTGAATCTGATTTGTTTTATAACTGAAAGTATTTCTTGAAAAGATATTAGTATTATCCATTGTTTTGTAAACATCAAAGCTAGGGGCCAAGGTCAACATTTCCCAACTACTATACTATTAACCCAACCCAATACTCAATCCCATCTTATTTTGGACAAAAAAAAAACATCACAACTTACTCACCAACTCCTCTCTCTCTCTCTCTCTCTCTCTGCTGCTTTTCTTTCTCCCTTCCCCTCTCAATTTCTTATGATACAACACATTTGCACACACAAAAGAAAAAACTCCCTCAATCTCTCAATTCTTAGCCAACTCTCTCCCTCCTTAAAAATTTTCTCACAACAGACTCACCAATTTTTCCTCTCCTTTTCTCGGCTCCTTCTCATTTTTCACTCAACACCTGATACGAACCCAACCACGATTGGAGGAACTCGTATACCAACAAACAGGATCTAGACAATCGATCTCCAAGGCTTGGATTTGCAGAACCCTAAACCCCTTTAGAACCCCTTGGATGAGAACTAAGAGTAATTTCTTAACCTTCAAAAAGTGATTAAAGGAACTTTTGGCGTTTGGTAGAACGGTGTCATAAACAAGTGTGATTCTTGTTTGATAAGCCAAGATGAACACTTAGAACCAATCTAAAATATTCAAAGGTTGTTTCAAAGCCAAGAAACTCTCTCTATGATTTTTGAAATAATAAACTTGTGTTTTATTGAAATTCGGCCAAGCCTACTTTTAGGCATTACAATTTCGAATCCTAACTTGACGAGAATAACCTTACTTACTCAAACTAAACCCTAGGTTACTAATTCAACCCTAATGAACTAAACTGGTCAGTTAAGTGCTCAACATGAGCTTATTCGACCTTATTGACCTAACTACTAATTAACTAACTAACTCCCTAAGACCCAATTCGAACAATTAACTAGTAGCAAGCCATCTGTGCTTCACTTATGGGTCCATGGCCTCCTCGTTGGCTTGGATTAGATTCACTTACGTGTGATGAGCTTCCTGAATCAGCCCTACGCGAGAATGAACTATTTGTGGGAGCGCTTGAAGCGACTCTCACAACTTCCTTGCCCTTGCTCGAGTCATTGGTCCAAGGTTCACCATTGGTGCATTTAAGACTTCACTCGAGCCATTTGTATCAGCAACTTGAACCCTTAGTGGCCCCTTATCAACACCATCACACAGTCTCACAAAACTCTCTCTCTCTCTATCGAACTCAACACTTGCACACACTAACACACATTGAAAAAAAAAAAAAACAAACCCAATTTTCAACTCTCTCTTTTTTTCTTTCTCACAAGTCACACACCAAAAGAGGAAGAAAGAAGCAAGAAAAATTGTTGCTAGCCTACAGAAATCATCATCGTTGACATCGTTGTTCAGCTTTTCCTCTGCAAAATGAGGTGAAGTTCTCCCATTCCTTTTTTCTTGCAACTCCCGAATTCAATTTGGGCATTGGTACTGGAACTTTCTTTTTATTTTTCTCTACTTGTTTGTGGTTTTAAGTGGATGATTTTACCTAAGCTTTTTCTAGTTGTTATGGTGATTGTTGGTTAAAAAAAAGGTTGGGCATGAATCCACTCCAATTCCAAGAGCTGTGTAAGCCAAATTTCTACATATAATGTGTTTGAGAAAATGTCTAAGTGAAAAAATGAATTAAATTAGTGAAATTTTTGTGTATATTTTCGTTAAAATAGACTGTTACACCTAGCACAGGGCCTGAAAAATGTTTCTTTATCCAAAATTTGAGTTTTTTAACCTAAAAAGAAAGAAATGGTTTTTTTTATAATTAGGGGCTGTTTTGCTTTAATTATCCTTTTGTTGTTATTTTTTTTTTGTTAAACTAAGATCATAGTTGTATCATAGAAGTCACAAGAAGTGTTTTAGTATAAATTTTATGAGTTTTGGGAAAGATTTGAGTGATTTTAGAAAAATGAAACCCGGCTGTAAATTGCTCTTTTGAATGCATTTCGTGTGTTTTTTGGGAAAAACTAAGGCCAAAAATGAATTCTAAGCAAAAATCGAGTGAAGAGGTGCATTTTGGGGTATTTTTGTGATCGAAAATATCGCCAGTGGCCAACGGTCAGCGGCGTAGCGTGGCGTCTGCCATGGCCACTGGTTGCTGAAGCTTGAAATCCACCAGAGAAAAAGAAGAATGAGAGGGAAGAAGGAAAAGAGGGAAAGAAAGAAAAGAAAGTAAAAAGAAGGAAAAATAAAAAACACAAGGCTGGTTTTATTATTTCTGGTGGGATTGTGCTGATTTTTCGTTGGGTTTGCGGTTTGACTTTTAGAGCTAAACCCAAAGTTTCCATTCTATTTAAATTTGCCTAAATTTTCTTTGGGCTTGCTTTTTTCTTTTTCTTTTTTTCTGAATTAACCTGCTTTTTCTTTTGGATTAGGGTAGTCCGGTCCAAGTAATAAAAGAAATTGATCTTGCAATTTAGCCCCTAATTTTTTGAGTAATTTAACTATGGCCCAAAAATTTTAAATTTCTTACATTTTGGTCCTTAATTTAATTACATTTTGGCCCATAAACTTTATTTTTATTTAATTTTGACCCCTAATTTTTGTAAAATTTATATTTTGGCCCCAAAACTTTTTTTATTTTTGCACTTTAGTGCCTAATAGTTTTTGATCCTCAATTTTAATTGTTCTCTTCCTTTAGTGTTAATTGTGTTTATCTTGCATGCATTTAAATTGTAAATTTTGAGTGTCTTGAATTTATTTACATTTTAACATTTTTTTTCTAGTTTGTTTTATTTTATTGATGAGAAGAATTACAAAACATAAACTCGTGTTACATACGTCTTATTTTCCAAACTGACGGTAACCCTAATTTGTCAAGGCGAATTGCCCCACGAGCTTCCCTTGGAAACATAGTAAAGCTATCATATACCTTGACTTGTTGATGTGGGTGAGATACACCCACATTAGACAACGCATCAGCTACTGTGTTAGCCTCTCGATAGCAGTGTGAAAAATGAACATGCTCCTGCAAGAGCTTCCAAATTTGCCTGATCTCCCTTCAAATCTGCCACGGACATTGAGTGCGACGTTGAATGATCCCAACTAAGAGCAGTGAATCTGTGAGAACCCGTAATTTTCATTTTCTAGGTTTCTCGTATTTTTATGGCTTGTTTTCTGCATTTTCATGATTAGAAAAAAATTTCTAGATAATTTTAAGGAGCAGATATAATTTTTAGATGATTTTTCTAGTATCGAATGGATTTTGAGAAATTAAGAGCGTATACCGGACGTGGGACCCACTAGTGCGAAAGTTCGGAAAAATTCGGCCAACTAGATTAAGTTTTGAATACTGGAGTTAATTTACCGGGTGTTAAGAGATAAGTAGAGGTTGCAATTTGGATTGATATGAGAGAGACAAGTTAGGTAGATAGTTAATAAACGGTGACAAGTGTCACCATTGGATTGGTCTTGAAGTAAGACCACTATTCCTTTTCTTACCATTGACCAAATAAATCAAAAACTAACCAAAAAATTCACCATTTTCTCTTCTTCTTGGCCGACTCCTTTCAAGCACAAAGGAAAGAAAACTCTCCACAATTTTGGTCTCCAACCTTGCTCAATCTCCAACTTCAACCGGTTAAATTTGTAATTGCTCCATAAAACTCCTCCATTTAGTGATTTTGAGGTGATTGGTGAAGTTGTTTGGAAAGTTAAGGTGACCAATAGCTCTCTCTCTCTTGTTTCAAAGGTAAGTTGTGAAGAACCACCCTCCTCCTTTAATTGATGCTTATATCATGCTTAGTGGTAGTATGAGATGCAAGTTTATGGATTATTTCTTGATTTGTGGTTGAAATGATGAAGTTTTATTATTTTTGGGAATTTTTCTGTTTTAATATAAGCATGATTGTGTGGCTATCTATGATGATTGGAAATGGTCTATATTGACTCTAGGAGGTGGAAAAAGTGATTAATTGCAACCAATTTCTGTTTTGGAAGAAAATTGAAAAACCTAGGGTTCTTAAGGGAGCATTCTGTCCGAATTTTTAGGTCCTAGATAGAGGTCGAATTGGCCTTAGCTCAAAACATGAAAGTTGTAGGGAATGACATTTTAGAGGTGCCTACAAAATTTCAGGTCAATCGGAGTAGTGTAGAATGAGATAAGTCAAAATTACTATTGCTATTCTGGTTTTACCCGAAATTGAGAACTGCGCCTGTAATTGGTTGTTTTGGCTGGAATTGCTTCCGAATTGGTTGTTGAGGCCTTCTGATGAAATTTATCCCTGTTTCTTAGCTTTCATCTGGTTTTGGAATTTCTGGATTTGGACTTAGAGAGCCTGAGTTATGATGTTTCCGCTAGAATGCGTTCTGTTTTACGTTTTTGATGTAGTATCTTACATTTTTGACCTGTTTGCACTCAAAACTGGGTTGAGTGACCTTCTGTGATGTTGTAGCCCTGTACTGTAGCTTCGAAATGGTGGGTCTTGCACCCTCATCCGATAATCGTAGTGAAATTGGTGCCATTACCGCAAAATGAGGACAAAAACTATTTTTTTCAGGGCCAAAGCTAATTGCATTTCCGCATTTTCTGGTTTCCTCTAATGTTTGTATATGCATAGGGAACCCTGTTTTGGCAGTAGGTAGAATTGGTTTATGACTTGTAATCGAGTAGTAATGTGTTTATTTGAATAGTTTAGGGCTTGACTTTCATATCCGGACATTTCTTAGCTAAATTTTGTACTTGAATGCCATTAAGTCTAGTGAACGGCTTTTGGGGATGAGATTATTTTTGTACGAGATGTTGGGACTGAATTGAGGAAATAATGAAGCCATGATGGCTGGAAAATAGGTAACCATAAGGGATATGCTGCCGAAATTTTTCTTGAAGGCTAGTTGGATTTACTTGTGATTTGAACGAAGGGCTTTTGGGTTGTTTGAGTCTAGGTTTTCATGTTACCTTTTCGTTACCAAAAATCATGTTTTGCACCCTTGCTTTAGTAATTATTTGGCGAGGCATACGACTGGTAGTCGAGCCTCACATGTGCATTCTGTATACTCGATTTTGAAAGTGGAACCTTCAATTGTTTTCCTTGGATTATTTTAGGGTTTCTTGGTGATTAAAGCTCTCTTTTGGGAGGTATCTGCACTGACCTTGGTGAGTACTACTCACTTGTGTGTTATTATATGGCTTTGAATGTAAATTGCTTGAAGGGAATTGAATGTGACTTGATTGAAGTGAAAGTGTACTTTATCACTTTTACTTATATGCCTTATATCATTGTTGTCATGTTATTGGAATGTTACATGAAATGTTACATGAAATGAAATGAAAGTGAATTGATTGGACGAGTATCCAACGACTACAAATGTTATCATTGAGCTCAACCCCATTGGTAGTTGATTGAATCGAGCCGGCGAGGGCTTGGTCGTGCCAATTAATGAACCTTGGGTAAAGTTATATGGAATCTTGTAGTATGCGAGACTCTCGATTCCGGTATGCTCGAGTAATACCAAAGTGCAAGTGTTTGGAGTTCGGGCCCGGTAGGGGGATGTTAGGTGGAAGGAGTGGAGAGAAAGTGGAGTCTACGGTTGGTTACGTTTGAACATTGACGGAGAGTCAATGACGTCTGATCAAGAAATGCAAACGAGGAAAAGGGCTCTTGAGAGCCATCTGTATCCTTTTATCACCATATTTGACGTGTGCCTTTGCTTATTTTTACTATATGGAATGAAAGCTTGATGCTTATATGCACTTGGTTGCGTAAGTGATAGTATCTCACTGGGCAATTAGCTCACACCATTCCTTTTGTTTTCCTTACAGGAATATGACTCTGTTGGAATGAATCTTGATAGATGGTTGCCGAATGAACTAGATGTATATTTTTTTTTGTATTGTATATGAAGTAAAACCCTAAATGTATCTTTAGGGCCGTTTTCACTTTCACTTTGGCAAACCGTGTATATATTCACTTTTGACAACTTTTGTATGCCACTTTGGGTTGTAATTGCAATGTCTGTCTGCATTTTGGTTGGGTTCTGACGGGTCGGTTACTATTCATGCCCGACTCCGGATTTTATTTTTTTTATTTTGGGTTATTTTGCCCTTTTGCCTTGTTTACGCGCGTTATAAGTTTCGGAACGCAATAGATCGCTCTAAACTGCACCGTTAGTCCTGGCGAGAGCTGGGCAGGCAGTCCGCTAGCCCCTTTGGTTCGCCTTAGGGGAAGGTGGGGCTGTCACAGAATCAGATTGCACACTTATATTTTCAAATCCCCTATGTTTACACGTTTGAAGACCGATAAGGAGGGCCCAAGCTTCTGCACGTAGAGATGTAGTTTCTCCAAAATAAGCCGAAAAAGCAATCAGTGGTAAACCAGTTGGATCCCGAAGAACTCCTCCACCTCCACCCACTCCTGAATTACCCTTAGAACATCCATCCGTATTAAGTATGAGCCGTCTTGTCTCCTTTGTCTCCCATCGAACAAATTTGTATGCAATCGTACCGACAGACACATTCGATCGATTATACAAATGACAAAAAGATTGGAATCGAAACACTTGTTTGAAGTGGATCCCCACCATGGACTGTATTTTCGAGAAAATGAGATGACAAATAACAGACGATCGCATCTGGACACTCTCAAACATTGCTTTATTTCTTGCCTTCCAAATCTGCCAACAAACTATATTAGGTAGAATGTGGTCAATAAGCCGTCGTGTCTCAGTATCATGTAACCGCAACCACCACCCTACTATGAGTGACTGCAAAGAAGACCCTGGACAACTGAATCCACATAAACCTCCAAAATAGTTCCATACTTCCGATGCTATTTGTCCATTGGCAAATAAATGCTCAATAGACTCTGCAGATGCCGAAGAACAACAAAAGCACTTTGACAGTAGATGAAAACCAAGTTTACATAACCTATCCGGTAGCAGTAGTCTTCCTAGAAATAGTCGCAACATGAAGAATGAGACTTTCCAAGGAATTCGAGGATGCCATATCGAAGCAAAAACCATCGACTTGTGGCAGGCCTGCCTGATGTCTTCGAAAGCCGATTGTAGAGAGAATTTACCAAATGTGGTGTGCATCCAAATGACTTCAACTTCACTTCCTTCTTCTGCTAGCATGTGCTTCAAAATGGAAGACATTTTCTCCCTTGGCATTGTAAGACCTAAAGAATTCAAATCCCAGTGACCATTGATGATGAAATTGCGGAAAGTCAAATTTGGGATAACTTGTGCTTGTAGGAACAACGCACCACTTCCCAACCAGTTGTCGTACCAAAAGTGACACGACCCGTCCCATAACATTGAGAGTTCCACTTGTCGACTGACGTTGACCATCCTCCGCCAGATTGCCGAGTCCGTTGTTTTGAGTTCTACCTGACAAGGATGAAGGCTTTTGCAATACTTTGCTTTCAAGAACATTGCCCACAACGATGATCCTGTTCAGAAATTCCACCAAAACTTGCATGAAAAAGCTTTGTATACGTCCCATATTCTCCGAAATCCGACTCCTCCCTCGTCAACCGGATAACACAAATGAGACCATCGTATCCAATGGTACTTCGATTCCTCGGGTGAGGAACCCCACAGGAAGGCTGAGCAGGTCTTTTCTATAGTTTTGAACAACTTACCCGAGAGCACTGCAGCTGACATCAGATGCATTGGCATTGATGCCAACACATGCTTGATTAGAATTATTTTTGCCCCCAAAGGAAAACAATCTTGATTTCCATGACAAAATCCTCCCTAGAATAGACTGACAAACTCCTCCAAAATATGATGATTTACATCTTCCAAAGTATAGCGGGAACCCTAAATATTATATCGGAAATGAGTGCCAGGCAAACCTAGTGATTCATTCAATTTGCCTTCGTCTCGCCAGTGGCATCGATGGATGTACCAAGCAGCAGCTTTTTTACACATTTATTAGCTGCCCCGAACACCTTTGATACACCTCTAACACATGCATGATAGCCTTCAGAGAAAAGGAAGAGCCATTTGCAAATATGAGAACATCATCCGCGAACGCCAAATGAGTTATAGAAGGACACCCATATGGAACTTTGAATCCCACGAACCCCGACTGCATGATGAGATTATTCAATCCTCTAGACAACACCTCGGCCCCGATAATGAATAATGCAAGTGATAATGGGTCACCCTGACGAAGCCCTCTCGAAGATTTAAAGAAACCATAGGAGGAGACATTTATAATGATTGAGAACCAGACATTAGAAAGCAACTGCCATACTAGGTCAATAAATATTTTCCCGAATCCAAACCTCCTCAGAACATTAATAATATGACCCCATGACACCCGATCATACGCCTTGGACATGTCTAGTTTCATTAAAACATTTTCACCTCTATTCTTTTTTCCTATACTGGATACCACCTCTTGAGCTAGGAGAAAATTTTTCGTTATATTGCGGCCCTTCACAAAACCTGTCTGCTGGGGGAAAATAATTTTGGGCAATAAAATAGCCACCCTGTCCGCCAAAATCCGGGATAATAATTTATTGAAAAAATTACATAGACTGATGGGCCTAAAATGAGAGAATTCCTGTGGATTTGGCTTCTTTGGAATTAGAGCAATTGAAGTAGAGATGATGAATCGGGGTAAATCCGCCCCACAGAAAAAACTGAGTACCGCATTGTAGACATCTTGGGCGATCACCTCCCAAGCAAATGAAAAAAAATTTCCTGTGAACCCATCTAGACCAGCAGCACTTTCTCCATCCATTAACTTCATGACTTCGTACACTTCATTGATCGAAGGCACTGCTTCCAGTCTCTTATTGTTCTCTCCCGAAACCATCGACGGAATTAGGTGTAGCATCTCGGAAGATGACTCCAAAGAACCCGTGAAGAGATTATTGAAATATTTTGTTGCCTTAGTTGCTATATCATCATCCTTGTCTACCCAATCACTGTTGGATTTTTTTATACGGTGTATCATTTCTTGAACGTGTCTCTGCCTTACTACCGCATGAAAGTACCTTGAATTTTTATCTCCACGATGAAGCCATTTAACCCTGGCCTTTTGCCTCCAAAATTGCTCTTCAATTGACATTGCATGCCGCAACTCTGCCTGTGCCTTATTGAGCTCAATCTGATACTCTTCTGAATAATCTTGATCCGCAACCTCCTCTGCTCGATGGACCGCCATTTCCGCATAACAAACAGCATCAATAACATTCCCAAAGTGTTGCTTGTTCCATGATTGAATAGCCCTCTTGGTGGCCAATAATTTGGAGCACAAAACGCACAACGGAGATCCCCCTACATCTTGATTCCAAGCCTGGCGAATCACCTCCAAGAGTTGTGATTTTGTAGTCCAAACATTTAAGAAGCGGAATGGCTGCCATGAACACTTACGTTCACTGGTGAAGGCTTCTTGAGATGGTGAGAAGATAAGAGAGATGCTAGGGTTGAGAAGGGTTCCTGCCTATCTCACTACTTCGAGATATGTCACAGATGGAATTAAGACATTAGGGAAGCTCAAAATCTGTTCACATTTTAACATAATAATGTGAATCTAGTATATTTTTTCTATATTAGTGTTATATTCCCAATTAAATTGGTGTCGTGATCATTTTATTAATTTTCAGTATAGATAGGGCAACTTTACCTCATTTTGTCACCACTTCAAAAGGGAAATACCCTTATTATTATTTAAATTTCGATTATATGTTCTTATGTGCTCCTACGTGCTCATGTATGTTTTATATTTTTGTTATTTATTTATTTTAAATTTTTATTCAAATTTTTTTATATTTGTTTAGTTAATTTTATAATTATTCGAGAGGTACTTAAATACCTCAATATGTAATAGATAGGTAATATTTTTGTAAAAATTATAATTAACTAGACCAATGTAATAGATAAGATAGATAAATTGATTTTATTACATTTCCTCATTTTAGATTATATTTAGATCCCTAAATGTATTAGATAGGATAGATAGATTTATTTTATTATATTTTTCCAATTTTAGATTATAGTTAGGCTCCCCGCTGTAATAGATAGATTTTGTGTTTATGTGGTTTATGTGCTTATATGTTTTATCATCTTTTCTTTGAGTTTTTGCATCTAGATATTATGCTCATGCGTTATGTGCTATGTGCTCTTACTTGTTTATTTGTTTTAATTCATGCCTTATTTGTTTCATTATATGTTATGAATGCATAACGTCATCATACTAGTCCAACGCTAGTTTTGATTTTTCCTTTCGCTTCCTCACTAATCCAATGCTAATGAGAATTTTTAGAAATGGACTAATTCAACGCTGGACCCTTAAGTCGTCCATGCGTTAGATTCATCTCTTGTATGTTATTCATTTCATTTCACGCATATTTTTCTATTTTAGGATCTTTTCTCATTTACATAATATTTTCTCTTAAATTATTCCTTTACCCTCTATATGTGTGAACCATATTATTTAGAATTGCACCTCATTTAGGAAATTAGAAAACAAATTAGTTTATTGTCTGCATATGTTAGAAGAGTCACTTTTCAAATATGGAAAATGGATTATTATAGTTCTTTAACTTAAATATCCCATCAATTCCTTTATAAGAAAGAAAATTGTGTTACGAGTTTTGTTCCTCGTACCCATTGTGTTACATTCCCTTTTTTATCACTTATGTATAATTTAATCTTTTTTCTTTGACTCTCATTTTTGCCTACTCGTGACCTTTTCAAGAGTATTTTGGGTTTCGCAATTAATGTAATTGGTACTAACTAAATCTTGAATGAACATTTTGCCCCTTTCAATATCTTCTTTAAATTTAAGTTTGCATCCATATAGAAAACATCCAAACATGAAAAATTTAAGGGTTAGATTAGAAAATTTTTGACTAAACCCGCAATTAACTTAGACTAGATTGAAAAGGTGCCTTAAGTTTGAACCGATCAAACCTTTACGTTCCATTTTTTTAACCGTGACTCCCGAACTCATTTTCTTTCATTTTTGAAGATCTGGAATTAATAAAAAGGGTTTTATTTTATTTTTATTTTTTATTAAAAATATTTTGGGTGACTTGGTACACCTAAATTCAATACCAAGTGGCGACTCCTATTTCCTTAAAAACTCTTTTTAAACCTAATTTTGGGTCCATTTTCACTTATTTTTTAAAATAAAAAACACATTTTTTGTAAATACTTTTTGTCGTAAAAAATGAGGCGCGACAGCTACCCAAAATATTTTTAACAAAAAATAAAAATAAAATAAAATCCTTTTTGACAATTCCATATTTTCAAAAATGAGAGAAAATGAATTCGGGAATCACGATTGAAGAAAGAAAAGGCAAAGGTTCGATCGATTCAAATCTAAGGTACTCTTTCAACTTAATCTAAGTTAGTTGCGAGATTTAATTAAAATTTTTCTAATCTAACCCTTAAATTTATCACATTTGAATATTTTCTATATGGATGCAAACCTAAACTTAAAGAAGATATTAAAAGAAACAAAATGTCCATTCAAGATCTAATTGGTACCAATCGTATGAATTGCGAAATCCAAAATAATCCTTTAAAAAGGTCAAGAGCGTGTGAAGATGAAACTTGAGGAAAAGGAAATTAAATTATATATATAGGTATAAGTGGTCAAAGAAAAAAGAATGCAACATAATGAGTGCGGGAGACAAAAACTCGTGACACAATTTTCTTTCTTATAGGGTGATTAATGGAGTATTAAAGTTAAAAAGCTATAATTGTCCATTTTCCATATTCGAAAAGCGACTTTTCTAACATATGCAGACAAATGAACTAATTTGTTTTCTAATTTCTTTTATGAGGTGCAATTCTAAATGATATGGTTCACAGATATAGAAGGTAATGGAATAATATAAGAGAAAAT
The DNA here is from genome assembly GCF_036785885.1 of Coffea arabica. Lineage (NCBI taxonomy): Eukaryota > Viridiplantae > Streptophyta > Magnoliopsida > Gentianales > Rubiaceae > Coffea > Coffea arabica. The sequence continues at coordinate 14,841,698 of NC_092318.1, read as the reverse complement.
ATCATCCAAATGAGAAAAGATCCTAAAATAGAAAAATACGCATAAAATGGAATGAATAACATACAAAAGATGAATCTAACACATGGACGACCTAAAGGTCTAGCATTGGATTGGTCCATTTCTAGAAATCCTCACTAACATTGGACTAGTAAGGAAGCGAAAGGAAAAATCACAACTAGCATTGGACTAGTGTGGTAATGTTGTACATTCATAACTGTTGGCCTAATCAGCAACATCCCTTAGATCCCGGCTCGACGGGACTAACCGCCCAGCCCATGGCACCGGGGTGCAGCCCCTCATGCTGGCCAAGCGTGGTACGGTGCTTTGCGCTGCCATTGTGGTTAAGAAAATAAAGTTGCGCCTTTGCTAACAGCTATAGTTTTTGGTGCAATGGTAAGCGCTTCATCCTGACAAGTAGTATCAGAGCGAGGTCGCGGGTTCGAGTCTCCCTGACTGTTGCTGGGGGAGGGATTGTTGGCCTAATCAACAACATCCCTCAGATCCCGGCTCGACGGGACTAACCGTCCAGCCCGTGGCACCCAGGGGTGTAACCCCTCATGCTGGCCAAGCGTGGTACGGTGCTTTGCACTACCATTGTGGTTAAGGAAATAAAGTTGCGCCTTCGCTAACAGCTATAGCTTTTGGTGCAATGATAAGCGCTTGATCCTGACAATAACACATAATGAAACAAATAAGGTATAAATTAAAACAAGTAAACATGTAAGAGTACATAGCATATAACACATAAGTATAATATATAAATGCAAAAATTCTAGAATAGTGGATAAAGCATATAAGCACGTAAGCACAAAATCTATCTATTACAGTGGGGAGCTTAACTACAACCTAAAATAGGAAAAATATAATAAAATAAATCTATCTATTCTATCTATTATATTTATGGAGCCAAATACAATATAAAATGGGAAAATGTAATAAAATCAATCTATCTACCATATCTATTATATTGGTCCATTTAATTACAAGTTTTGCAAAAATATTACTTATCTATTACATCTTAAGGTATTTAAGTACGTCTTGAACAATTATAAAATTAACTAAACAAATATAAAAAAAATTGGATAAAATTTTAAAATAAATAAATAACAAAAACATGTAAACACATATAAACATACATGAGCACGTAGGAGTAGATAGCAATATATAATCGAAATTTAAAAGATAATAAGGGTACCTCCATTTTAAAGCAGTGACTAAATAAGGTAAAGTTGCCCTATCTATATTTAAAATCAATAAAATGCTCACGGTACCAGTTTAATTGGGAATATAATAATAATATAGAAAAAATATACTAGATTCACATTATTATGTTAAAATGTAAATAAATTCAAAAATACTCAAAATTTACAATTTAAATACATGCACGAGAAGCATAATTAACAACTAAAGGAAGGGCACAATTATAATTGAGGAATCAAAAACTATTGGGGACTAGTTTGTAAAATCAAAAAATTTTGGGCTAAAATATAATTTTTACAAAAATTAGGGGTCAAAATTAAATAAAAATAAATTTTAGAAGCAAAAATGTAATTAAATTAAGGACCAAAATGAAATAAATCTAAAATTTTTGAACCACAATAAAATTACTCAAAAGATTAGATGTTAAGTTGCAAGATCAATTTCTGATTTGGGAAAAATATAGAGAAACCAAATTGGACCATTATTCTCTTTTATCACTTATGCCAGATTACCCTAGCCCAAAGGGCTAATTCAAAAAAAAAAATGCAAACCCAAAGAAAATTTAGCCAAATTTAAATAGAATGGAAACTTTGGGCTTAGCTCTAAAAGCCCAACCACAAGTCCGACAAAAAATAAGCACAAGTCCACCAAAAATAATGAAACCAGCCCAGTGTTTTTTTTAATATATTTTTTCATCTTTTTTCTTTATTTTGAAAATTGGGTTAGTTTTTTTTCAGTGTGTTCGTGTGTGCAAGTGTCGAGTCCGAGAGAGAGAGAGAGTTTTGTGAGAGTATGTGATGGTGTTGAGTGAAAAATGAGAAAGAGTCGAGAAAAGGAGAGGAAAAATTGGTGAGTCTGTTGTGAAAAAATTTTTAAGAATGAGGGAGAGAGATGGCCGAAAGTTGAGAGATTGACAGCCTTTTTTTTTGTGCAAGTGTGTTGTGTCATGAGAAATTGAGAGGGGAAGGGAAAAAGAAAAGCAACAGAGAGAGAGAGGAGATGGTGAGTAGGTTGTGATGAATTTTTTTTTTTTTTTTTTTTTGTCCAAAGAAAGATGGGATTGAGTGTTGGGTTGGGTTAATAGTATAGTAGTTGGGAAAAAATGATTAGAGAGTGATTTTTCTTTCCTTGATTTTCTTTTCCTTTTTTTTTCTTTTCAAATAAATCTACAAAACAAGAAAATTCACATTAAAATGCATAAAAGTAAATGACCCTTTAAATAGATAAACACTTAAGAAAATATTAAAATTAACAAAAATTTGGTGTCTACAATATTTATTTGCCCACTACTCATTTATTTCATATATGCTAATGTGAAATTTCTTTTTTTTATTTTTAAAACTTTTTTTTGAAAAAAAAGGGGAAATTATAATAAAATTGTATCAAACCCACACACTCCAATCATTTTTTCTTTTATGAAATGTTCTATTAATCTAAAACAACACTCCACCTCCCATGTTTATTTTGTTGATTTTTCTTGACCAAGAGCAAACTTAAGCCCTATTTGGCAAATGAGTTTTTTGGGTGTTTGTTTAAAATTTTACTATAACTTACTGTAGAAATTGTAGGAAAAATTTTTAAAATGAAATTTTTTTTCTTTTTCTCTTTCTCTTTCTTTCTTTTTTCTTTTCTTTCCTCTCTTCTTCTTCTCCCTTCCCCCTCCCCCTCTCCCGCCACCTCTTTCTCGCCCCTCCAGAAGTTGCAGCAGTAGAAACAAATTTTTTTTTTGAATCTTTCTCTCTCACCCTCTTTCCCCTCTCCCTCTCCCCTTCGCCTCCCCTTCCCTCTCCTTCTCTCTCTCTCCCGCCACCTCTTTCTCTCCCCGCCGAAAGTTGCAGTAGTAGAAACAATTCTCTCTCACCCTCTTTCCCCTCTCCCTCTCCCCTCATCTCCGCTTCCCTCTCCCTCTCTCCCTCCCCCACCATCCCTCCCTCCCCTTGCTGGAAGTTGTAGCAGCAAAAACAATTTTTTTTTTTTGCTTTTTTTCTCTATCCCTTTCTTCCCCCTCTCCCCCTCCCCCTCTAGTCTCCTTCCCCCTCCCCTGCCACCCTCCCACTCCCCTAGGCATGATCTGGTCAACTAGATCGTGCCTAGGGGAGAGAGAGGGTGGCGGGGGAGGGAGAGGGGGAGAGAGGTGGCGAGGAAGGGGGAGAAGAGAGAGGGAGAGGAGAGGAAGGAATGAGAAGAGGGAGGGAGGAGGAGAGAAAGAAAAAAAAAGAGGTGGCTAGCACCAGAACCGATGCAAGCCAGTCTTGGTTGGTAGCAGAGGTGGTGGAGGGTTGAGGTGGAAAAAGAAAGGAGGAAGGAAAGTTTTTTTTTGTGTATTTTGGGTATTTTGAAGTGTGTAATTTAAAATTTTTGAAAAGTTTTTTTAGGTTATTGTAGTTAAAGTTGTTAAAAAACTGGTAGAAAACAAACTTGGCCAAAAACTCATTTGTCAAATAGGCCCATAATCGTCACAAGACACACTCTTACACAACAACTCCCAAAAAAATTCTCTTAGCTCCTTTTCCCTTTCAATTTTCTTCGCAATCACACACAACATAATTCCTTTTTCTTCTCTCAAACACACACAAAAACTCTCTCAACTCTCAATACACACTAAACATCACATGCCTATAGCTTTCTCTTGGTTCGCTCTCTCTCTTAAAAAAAACAAAGGAAAAATGAAAGTTGGAAGGAGCAAGAGGGAAGACATTGCCGCTGTAGTCATCTCCACTGAGAATCCATCACCACCACTATGAAATATTCTTGAAGGCACCTTAAAAAACTCCTAAACCCTCTTTGCTTTTATTATTTGATTATTTTTGTGAAAAATGCTACATTATGTTTTTTCTTGCTTTTAAGCTTCTTTGTTTGGTATTTGTTGAAGTCTGAATGTCCAGAGCTTGGGGTTGGAATAGGTTTAATTTCTTGCAAAAAAAATTTTGGGGCTAATTATTTTAAAATTCTTGCAAAAGAATCAATGTTTCTTATAATCCACAACTTGTTTGACAAAAGACTTATATGAAACTTGGTGGAAGGAATGAATTTTTTGCATTTGTTTTGCTGAAATGATTGATTTAGAATGATATAAAGCATGGGCGCAATTTCTAGTTTGAAGTTTTCATGCCAAAAGACAATAAATGTATTTTTTTTCAAATGGTGACTATTTGACTTATAAATTCATATATTCATGCTCTATTTTTGCTAAATTATAATTATGGTTGTCTTGAGGGATTGAAGAGGGTTGTATGTTGTAATTTTTTTTATGAAATTTGGTGTTGATTTAAGTGGTTTTTGAAAAATAAATGCCCGGCTATAAATCAGCAATTTTGGCAATTTTTCTTCATTCTTTGTAAAACTAAAACCAGAAATGGATTCTACGTGAAAAATGGAGTTCAAAATGGTATTTTGGTGCATATTGGCAATCGGAGAAGTTGCTAACGACCAACAGCTGATGACGGTTCGGCGACAACTGCACAATCGGCATTGCCATGGTCGCCAGCGAGGAGTTGCAGGTGAGGAAGAAAAAGAAGAAAAAAAAAGGAGAAAAGGGGAGAGAAAAGAAAAAGGAATAGGCTTGAGTCTATCTTTTGGTTTGCGTTCATAGCTAGGTTTTGAGGTTAAGTCCAATGTTTTTCTTATTATATTTATGTATGTTTCAATTGGATTTGCTTGTTCTTTTTATTGAAGTGGTTTGCATATTTCATTTCCGGCCTAAATAGTGTGGCCCAAACACTAAGAAGGCCCCAAAAATTGTTTCTTTGTATCTTTCTATAATTAGAAAATAGATTTTGTAATTTGACCCTAAACTTTTGTGTAATTTTAGTGTGGCCAAAAAAATCTTTAGAATTCTTTCATTTAGGTCATTATTTGAATTGCATTTTGGCCCCTATACTTTATCTTTATTTAATTCTTACCTTAATCTTTTCAAAAATAATGTTTTAACCTCAAACAACTCTAATTTTTACAATTTAGTACCTAAGAGCTTTTTGATTTCACAATTATAATTGTTTCCTTTTTTTAATTGTTAATTATACTTCACTTAAATGTATTTAATTTATAAACTTTAGGTGTTTTAAGATCATTTATATTTTTTGGCATAATATGGTGAATTTAGTACATGTTTAGATTCTCTTTTAAAATATTTTCAATTTAAATTGGTGTCTTGATCTTTTTGTTGAATCTTGACCATAAATAGGTCAATTGTTCCTCATTTTGTCACTATTTCAAAAGGAAATTACTCCTATTATCCTTTTAAATTTTGATTATTTGCTCTTATGTGCTCCTACATATTTTTATGTATTTTCTTTCATTAATTTACTTTCATATTCATTTTTATATTTATTTAATTTAAGTTTTTTTAATTATTTGTCGGTATTTAAATACCCAATCTAAAATAGATATGTAATATTTCTTTTTTTTTAATAAAAATTGTAATTAGATAGACAAATGTAATAGATTGCTAAGAGAGGTTTGTTATTTTATATTTCTCCGTTTAGATTGTAGTTAGGGTCCCAATATAATAGTTAGGTCTTCTATGCTTATGTATCTTATGTACTTGTGTGTTTTACCCACTTTTTTAGAATTTTGTATCTAAATATTACGCCTATGGGCTATGTGCTCTATGAAATCCTATATAAGATTTAATTTCTCTTTTCTCGAGTCTCATCTTCGCATACTCATATCCCTTCAAGGGATTATCTTAGGTCTCGCATTTAATGCAACTGGTGCCAACTAGGTTTTGAAGGGACATTTTACCCTTTACGATATTTCCTTTAAGTTTAGATTTGTATCCATATACAAACATCCAAATGTGATAAGTTTGAGAGTTATATTAGGAAAATTTTGATTAAATCTCATAAGTAGGTTAGACTAGGTTAAAAGGGTACCTTAAGTTTGAACCAATTGAACATTTTGCCTTCCATTTTTTCAATTGTGATTTCCGAACCTTTTTCTCTTATTTTCAAAGACCTGAAATCGTTTAAAAAATGGTTTTATTTTTTATTTTTCTAAAATTTCTTTGGTGACTTGGTACGCTTAAATTTAATACTAAATGGCGACTCCCTTTTTTTCTAAAACCCCCTTTATTTAGACTATATTTTTGGACCCAAACTATCACATTTTAAAGGTCTCATTTTAGGCCCTTTTTTATTTTCTAAAATTAAAAACATTTTTTTCATTAAAATCTTTTATTTCAAAAAATGGGGTGCAACAGATAGCTGGTATAAGACTATGTTAAGTTATTGTTCATACCCAATTAATCATCAAATAGATATTACTTTATGTTAAAAAATTGCTTTATCAATCATCAACTTAATATTTTTTCTATTTTATATTTTCAACTTCATACTTTTGTTTTATCAAACATATCCTTAGTGAGTGATAGAAAGTTAACGTAATTCTAAGCCTCTTTAATGCCAAACAAAAACTAAATTGGCATCCCCATAAAAGAAAACAAGAAAAATAAAGAAGAAATCGAAGGGAAAAAACTCAACTTAAACAAGTAACAGTGCGTCAAAAAAAAAGGTCGTGGTTTAATGCTTAATGTTGACACTTGAGGACTTAGGTGCTACGTTCTAATTCCCCCTTCCCCCTCCTTAATTCTTAAATTCCAATCCTCTCCCGTTAAAAAAGATAATTTAAGGAAAAACTTAGACAAGTAATAGTAAGAATTTTCCTTTAATAAAATTCGAATTTGTGTCCCATCGGTGTGTGGAATTTGTCAATGAACAAATAAATAAATAAAAGAAGTAAGGATTTTTCTACTCTAATACCCTTTGTAGGTGTAGAAATACTATCCCAAAATATGGGAAAATTGCAGTTTTGGCCCCCAATGTTTAGCCTATGTGCCAAAGTGGTCTCTAATGTTTCAACCAAAATAAATCTAGTCCCCAAAGTTTGTCATTTTAATCAAATTTAGGACAACTAACGGAAATGGAATAATGACTAATGGTCAATATCAAAATTATTGTTAGTCAACAATTTGACTTTGCACTTTTGGTCCCCAATATTTTGACTTTGAATCATTATATTTCCCTAATTTTAAATAATGATATTAAGAGTTTTAGCATGAATTAAAATGCAAATTAGAATGAAATAGTGTTAAATGGGTAATAAGAATTTTAATTAATTTTTTTTCTTATTTTTATTTTATTTATTCACACTAATAATATATCACATGTTTCTTTTCTTTTGTACAGTTAGTCTCAAATTTTGTATAATAAATGCATAATATTAGGTTTGTTTGGATAGTGCATTATTTACCAAAATTTATTTGTTTACATCAAATAACACCTTTTTAACTATTTTGTAATCTCATATACATTATATAAAAATGTGCTACAGTATTTTCAAAAAATTATCCCAAATAATCTACTATCCAAACACATTGTTTCTCACTATTAATTAGAGCACTTTATTATAGACAAATCCATTGGTACATAAGAACAACAATCATAATGGTATAATACTATTATTTAAAAAAGTTTTTGTTCTATCTAGTCCTAAACATAATATCTGCTCTTGCTGAAAATGGGATTTGGAGTATTGAAGCACTTGCAAACGTAACCCAAGATCAATTACCAAATGTTTTTAATCCTATCAATTAGCAAGCATTATAATTTGAAGCAACTATGCTTCCTATTTTGTGAAAAAAAATATATTTTCACTAGAGTCAATCTTATACACACTAATAGTATATATACTATCACCGTTGGATTAATGACATGTGTGCAAAAGTTCAATTTTAAAATTCAAATTTTGCGTAGTTGTCATTTATCCAATGTTAACAATATACACTGTCAGTGTAGAAAAGATGAATGCTTTTCACTATGTACTTTTTACGCTTGTACTATCTTTGTTATGTAATAATTATTGTTCCTTAGAGTTAATTAACTATATTATAAACAAATCATTTCTAAGCTTATCTAATGTGCAAAATAGATCATTACAAACCATAGAGTTACTTAAGTGTGTTATAAATAATCATTGCTATCTTTGCAATGTCTTATCCAAAGTCAATGTCCATATTTTGCCCATTAGTATACTTGTGTGTTTATACCAAATCACATCTTCTTATGCTATCAACGTAAGTATAAACAAAATCATCATTAAGTTAAGAATCTATATAAATTATCTCATGCTTACATCTTACTTACACTAAACAGAATATTTTTTAAATTATCATATTTTGTCACATAGATAAGTATCAATTATTCCCATTCACAAACAATATGCAATCGGCAAACCTCATACGAAGTGCAAGGATGGATAGTTAGTATAAGAATATGTTAAGTTATTGTTCATACCCAATTAATCATCAAACAAATATAACTTTATCTTGAAAAAATTGGTTTATCAATCATCAACTTAAATATTTTTATTTTAGATTTTCAATTTTATACTTTAATTTTATCAAACACATCCTTAGCAAGTGATAGAAAGTTAACTTAATTCTAAGCCTCTTAAACGCCAAAATAACTAAATTGGCATCCGAAAAAAAAAAGAAAAAAGAAAAAAGAAGAAATCAGAGAAAGAAAACTCAACGTAAACAAGTAATAATGGGTTGAAAAGGTTTTGATTTAATAGTTAAAGTTGAAACATGAGAACTGAGGTCCTATGTTCTAATTCCCCATTCCCCTCCTTGATTCTTAAATCCTAATTCTCCCCTATTAAAAAAATTTAAAGAAAAAACTTAGACAAGTAATAGGAAGGATTTTCCTCTGATAAAATTAGAATTTGTGTCTCTTTGGTGTGTATGAAATTTGTCAATAAATAAATATATAAATAAAAGAAGAAAGGATTTTCCTAATCTAATATCCTTTGTAGGTGTATAAGTACTACCTTGAAATATGAGAGAATTGCAGTTTTGGTCCCTAATTTTTGACCTATGTGTTAAAGTGTCTCCAATATTTCAACACAAATAAATTTAGTCCCTAAAGTTTGTGATTTTAAGCAGATTTAGCACAACTAAAGGAAATGAAATAATGACTAACGGTCAATATCAAATTGTCGTTAGTCAACAAGTTCGGCTTTGTGCTTTTGGCCTCGAATGTTTTGATTTTGAATCATTATATTTTTTCTAATCTTTAAATAGTGCTATTAAGAGTTTTAGCATGAATTGAGATGCAAATTAGAATGAAGTAATATTAAATGGGTAATAAGAATTTTAATTAAACTTCTTTTTCTTTTTCTTCTTTTTATTTTTATTTTATTTATTCATACTAATAATATATCATATGTTTCTTTTCTTTTGTATAGTTAATCTCAAATTTGGTATAATATATGTATAATATTGTTTCTCACTATTAATTAAAACACTTTATATTGGCACAACATGATTGTAGTCTATATAGCATATCTTTGTTAAATAAGTTATAATTGGATGATAATATAACACTGATAAATAAAACATAAAGTAGTGTAAGAAAGAAGAATTCTAGCTTTATAATCCAAATTTATTATAGTTATTACTACAAAAATTGTTGCATGTCATGTGCATATAGTTTTCAAATCTATGTAGTTAGCTATTGTACTTATAAAAACTAGTGAAGGTAAGTATCAATGTGAAATAATTTTAGGAATTCTTAAGGAAACTATCTTTTATTTTTTGTTATCTTTCCTACCAATTAAAATCTAGCATTCCAATATTGTGATTTTAAAGCATTTAATTTAACATCTATGTACTTTGATAATCATTTACTGGTTCATATAATGTGTATAAAATGCCAATTTCATTTTAAACTCAATTGATAACCTATTAAAACGCCGAAAAAAGGATCAACTTAATTTACAAAGGTTATTTATTCCTTATATTTTAATGGAATATCTAATTAAGCTTTTTAATTATAATTAGAAATAAAAATAATAAAACTCATTAACAATTAATTATTAATAGAGAGAAAGAATAATATATATAATACCAAATTTGAGACTAACTATGCAAAATAAAAGAAACATATGATATATTATTAGCATAAATAAATGGAATTAAAGTGGAAAAGAATAAAAAAAGTTTAATTTGAATTATATCACCCATTTAATACTATTTCATTTTAATTTGCATCTCATTCATGCTAAAACCCTTAATATCATTATTTAAAAATTAGGAAAATATAATGATTTAAAATCAAAATATTGGAGACAAAAGTGCAAAGTCAAAGTTCTTTAGTTGTAATGGTAATCTGTAATTTGATGTTGATTATTAGTCATTGCAGCATTTTCATTAGTTGTTTTGAACCTATTCAAAATCACAAAGTTTGTGAACTTGATTTATTTTGACCAAAATATCGGGACCAATTTGAAACTCAGGCCAAATAATATAATAAGAACCAAAACTACAATTCTTCCCCAAAATATATTTTACCCGGTACTAAAATCTAATCAAATTCGATTATTACTCTTAAGTCTTAACACGATGCAAAAACCCTTCCCCTAAGGCAAAGACTTCTTCTTTCTCTTTTCCTTTCTTTCTTTCACCAGTTTAGTCTTCCCTATACATATATATATATATATACATATACATATTCACACAAGCATATACATGTTGAGATACTTCTAGTATTATGCATATTTATACCATAGCATAGGAGAAATTGATCAAAGGTGATCAAATATATTAAAGTTTAGAATTTGGGTTGTGTGAAAAGATTCATTAGAGAACATGAGCAGCAGCGGAGGAGGTGGCGGTGGGGGGTGGAGTGGGGATAGGGATGTTGTTAGGGTTTCAATTCCAAGCAATGTGAGGAAGATGATCCAGAGTATAAAGGAGATCACAGGAAACCATAGTGAAGAAGACATCTATGCAATGCTTAAAGACTGCTCTATGGATCCAAATGAGACCGCCCAAAAGCTCCTCCTCCAAGGTCCTTCCTTCCCTCTTATTTTTAATTTCTTTTCCTTTTTTTTTTCATTTCTTGTCCCTGTATTGATCTTTCTGTAATTTTTGATCTGGGGCTGTTTGTTTGATTTTTTTCCCATGGAAATTAAATCCTTGGTTCCCCACTACCTTTTATTTTGGGCCGCGGTGGGGGAATGGGTTTGGCAGCTGGTGGTGCTGGGAGAGGGTTGATGGATAGCTAATATGCTTTTGGGGGTGGAGTAAATAAGATTTTGCTTTAAAGTGCCAACAGAGTGCACTAGAGAGAAAAGAATTCAGTTTGAAGATGGGAGTTTACAAGGGTTTGGAGAGTGTACCATTTGGATGGTTAATCTTGGTTCCAACTTTGATCTGCGCTCTTTGTTGTGCTTGTTTTTTCACATGCTGAAGTTACATTGTTGGTGGTACTTTTCGTTTTTTCTTCTTGTTGTTTTTGATATTTTTTTTTCCCTTTTTCGGGATAGGGAGAGGGGGGGGGGGAGGGGTTGGGAAGGTGTGCGGGATGGGGGAGAGAGATGATGGAAAACAATGTCTATTTGGGGGTTGGATGGAATTGGATTTTTCTTTTAGAGTGCAGAAAAATGAAGAATAGAAAAAACTTGAGATGGGATAAAGATGGACTTTTGAATGTGTTTTGAACGAGAGCTTTATCTATCCTGTGTTGTCCATTGGGTTACAAAGGTGAAATTCAATTATGTTCTGACACAGCCAAATGGGATTGAGGATTTTGTTTTTCAACTTTGTTGTTTGTTGGATTGAACTTTGTGATGACTGCAATTTTGAGTTTCGTGGACTAGTGTGCTTCATCTTTACCTTTTTAGGCCTTTTTCATCTGTTCATATCATGTCTTCTTTGTGGAGCTATACGATAAAGCATCTGCTTTTTTTTTTTTCCCGTTGCAGATACATTTCATGAAGTAAGAAGGAAGCGTGATCGGAAAAAGGAGGTATGGTCACTTTCTAACTTGTCATTTACCAGAATAATGCCCCTTACACTGTTGTCATTGACTTGATAAGATGCAAGCATTACATGGGTGTTGTCATCTTTTGACTCGGAAAAAGGTGTTGAACATTGTATCTGCAGCATTACTAGCTTGATTGATAATGAGTGCTAACTTGAGTGCACATCTGAATATTTTAACAAGTATAAGCACATCAAGGAGAATGCTAGAGGAGAAAATAGATATTAAATATCAATGAGCATAGCACTTAACAAGAACCCTCAAATCATGAATACTCCGAGGGTAAATTGCACATTAAATGGGTGATTTAATGTAGCAGGCTTTAGGAGAATGCTGTGGCTTTTGAAAATGTATAGTTTTTTACTGTTCTTGGCATCTATCTCTTGTACTCATATATAATTTGTTTTCCTTCCTTGCGCATGTTGTCTCCTTTATCTAAAATCATCTGTTGTAACTTCATCATTTTGTCTTTTCTTGGTTGGTTGCACCTTCTTTTTGGTTTTCTGCTCCTTAACCAGGTTTTTTGTTTTCACAGAATTTGAATAAGGAGCCTGCTGATTCAAGATGGAAATCAGGGGTACAGGGACGGGGAAATAGGGGCCGAGGGACTCATTCATCTCGTAATATATCTCATGGTAAATCATTAGTTTGATGTCCACAATAGCTTGTCCTCGGGTAGAATTTTAGGCTTATTCTAGTTATATCAGTCCATCACAGAAACTAACTGTGACCTAATATTTTCTGCTAAGTATTTTTAAGAGCTGGGAATGCCCTTTGGGCTCTATTGGTAACCCATATATGTGTGTGTGTTTTAGTGGCTGAAATTTTATCTACTTACTCTCAGCTGGCTGTCAAATAATAGAAAAACCATGACAGTACTTTTGCTATTATTCTCATGCTTTTTGTTCTTGTCAGATAAAGCTGCAGGTGCAAGGAAGTTGGCTTCTGCTAAAGACAATGAGTCCAACCTAGATTTAGATAAGGGTGTTAGCATGTCTTCTTTGAACACTCCCTGGGAAAGTGAAGGGAAAGAGCCAAATTCTGCTGCAAGGTTCTTTTCACACTCTGTTGGCTTTTAGGAACTCTTGATACTTGTAATTTTACCCTGGATGACTAGGATTGGAACACAAAATCTAATTTTTTCTTTGATAGCATCAGAAATTTGAACGACTTTTGGAGCAGGTCATAACTTTTGCCTAATAAAAGAAGACCTTTCTAACCTCCCTGTCACCTCCTTCCCCCATACCTAGGAGCTTTACATGTGACCTATATTGAGCCTTTGTACCTGCCTTTGAGATGGGTGAAATTGTCTGTAGTGGTGATGATTTGCCACCCAGAAAACAATGTTTTGCTCTCTAACCATCCAATCCTTCTTTTTGGCACACCTGCATGCTACATAAATATGTATACGTGTGTCTACATAAAGTATGGTATTTATGCACAGAGTGCACACAAAAGTGTTTAACGTATATAGATTTGGAATCTGGATATATATATGTGTAGACACGTAAAATTTCAATTTCCTGGGACAGTAATAATTGCTGTTTCTTATCTATAAATTTCTTTTTCAGTTCATTAGGTGCCACAGCAAATGGTCCTACTGCTATAGTTTCTAGGAATCTGACTGTCATGCATGATAATGAAAAGTTGGAGGAACATTTGGGTCCTTCTGCTACTGCCTCTGAGAATAGGGATCAATTTGCAGAGCAGATGCCTGATTCTAGTAACTTTTCAACTTCTATGAGTTCATCACAACCATCAGGAGCTTATTTCTTGTCTTCAGACCCTGTATCATTATCCTTACAAGATTCACGGCAGTCTAGTGCTGTGGTTACAATGAAACATGGAGTTGGAATCCAGTCCAGTGCTGTTGAACAGATCTCTGCTGTCTCTGAAATTGCTTCTGGTGCGGAGTTTAAGATCCCAATTTGCATACTTGCAATTTTGTGTCCTTTACATAGATATTCTTTTTTCATTGTTCAAGTATAGCTTATGGTTTCTGTCATTTGCTAAATATGTAAAGGACTTGATGAGAGTGGGAACTCAAATGTCCAAGGAAAGATGCCAAGCAAGGCACACGGGAATGGAAAGAATCAGCACCTAGATTCCTCACACACTGCAGCTTCTGCTGTCAGTAGGCCATCATCTAACTACAGCAACAGGTCTCAAGTGATTGGCCCTCAGAAAGGTTAGTGAATCATAGGTATACTCGAATGTAGTTTATCTTTTTGTAGTTATTATTCTTCTAGTTGGTTTGGTGGTGAAAGTTTCGCTGCCTAAAATTATAAAATGGTTTTGGTTTGTAGGCGACCATTGGATGTTGTTGCAGTGGGCAACCAGTCTGGCTATGTTAGAACAGGAAATGTACTTTTTTAATTTCTAAAGCACTTGAAACTAGATAAGTCTTACAAGCACGAGTAAAATGGACACACAGAATGCAACTTTATCAGATATGAAACATGTTGCCTACAATTATGGACACTCTTTAATCATAGGAGAATAAATAATATTAGCTAATTCAGTTCTTTCTTTATTCAACTTTGTTTTGTAAATAGCAAAACAACTACTCTGTGGAAGTTTATGTAAACTAGTACATCCTATCCACTTTTTTATCCATAAACTTGTGATACTTCAAACGGAAGGATGGCATGTACTTTTGTCATCAGATTTTAGCCGTTTAGTTAGCGATATATGACAAAACTTGATAAACATTAGAAAATTCCCCAAGATGTTTCAAGAGGTGTAAGCCTTAGGTTTTTAAGTGCCTAATTTACATATTGGACCTTTGTGCATCTGTTGACTAATCAAGTTTACATATGTCTTGCATATTTGACATAGTACAGAACATGTGTGTTTGGTACTTTTTCAATGGTTCTTTTCTCAAGGTAAAAATCTAAATTTAGATATTGTAATTGCTAATTAGTTTGGAGGTTATTGAGTTGCTAGCATTGATATGTTGAAGGTTTAATTCTAGTCTGCAGTCTACTAAAGGTTAAAAAATTCATTATCTTAAATACATCACTTTGTGCATCTTATGGATTTTGTGGATGACAAACATTACTCTGCAGCTGAAAAATGTCTTTCTAACATGTTTTTGTGTGCCAGAAAGATATAATTTGCAGATTGATTCTTCTAGCGAGTGACTATAGTGTATTTATGGATTCTTTGACCCATTTTATTTTAAGACACTTGGAGCTCTCTAGGATTCAGCAAGTGGACGGCAAATTACTTGTGCACAATATCTTTTTTTTGGAGATTAAGTTACCATTTATATTGTTGGAGTTCCAGATGTTTTGAACTGCATGCTTAGAAGAGTTCTAAGGGAGGAAAGTGGTTGTGGGCTTTTGGCAGACGAAAGTAATGAAGGAAGGGTATTTTTCTCATCAAACAAAGTGAAGAGAATGGAAGATATCTTCATTTGTTGGTGAACCAAGAGTTATGTGATTGTGTTTGTATGGCTATGCATATGTGAAGCATATAGTCTTTGAAACTGAAAAAAAATCAGATTTTTCTTTGGTAGAATAACTGATGAAAATGTGTCAATAAATGGGAAAGCCTTTTGCAGTTATGAGTAACCATGTGATTGGTAAATGCAGAACTTGTAAATGAACAAAATGGATGTGCTTCAGGAAAACTTAACACTATGCTTGATGAAAATTGGCTTGTCTTTTATTGACATTAAACTTTTAACACAAGGGAAAGGATAGAAATGGAATATATAAATTTTCCTAAATGTTGCTTATCTTGGAAAATGGAATCAAATGGAAAATACGTTGATTGGAAATGTAAATGTTTTACTTAGATGACTAACTTGATTCATGCTACAGATGTTATGTAGTTTAGGGCAAGATTATTTTCTCATTCTATAGCTTTTGCTGTCTTTGCTCCATGGCAGGGAATATGCCTTGGGTGAGGATCTTTTATGCGACTTCCATTGTTTAAGCCACTTTGTTTCTTGTGGGTATTTTTTATATGAACTGCCACTGTAGGTTTCTCATTCTTCTATGAAAAAACTTCCCCTGAAGCCTTTGGAGTATAATTTAATAAAAGTTGAAGGATTGAATACTTCAGAAGGCGTGACACTCTACAAAGGAAGATTCGCTTGTATGGGATCCTTTTGCTTAGAAAATGTGTATGCTGACTTGATGGAGATTTATTAAAATTGGATTGTGGGAACAAACAAGTATAATTTAGGATGTCACAGTGATATTGGTGCTTCTGACAGTAAGCTTACTTGCTTCATATGTACATCTGTGAGTCTGTACTTGATCCTTAAGGTTTCAAATCTTATTGTTCTTAAGATTGTTAGACACTGGGATGGTGAGAGTGCCTATGGATAATGGTCTATTTAGATGAAAGTGTAAAGTGATTGTCTGTTTGTATTGTTACTATTATTAGTATTTTTTTTCCTGAGAAATGAGAGTTTTGGCCCCAATAGTTTTTTGGTGCTTTCACAATTTCAAGGGGGCAAGTAGAATTTTGCATTTGTTGGCAATGAAACAAGTAAATGTATGTCATGGACTTCATTTACCCCTCCATAAATAACATATTCTTTTCTCTTACCTCTATGTCATCAACTAGTGACTCTTCTAAATGTCCATGAGAAAGTGTATTCTTGGCTTTTTAAAATGACTAATGAGTGTTTGAACATGTTTAGTAGTCCTTTGTTTTTCCCAGTGAACACCTTTAGTAATCTAGGAATCTGCTTGAGATTATCATGACAAGTAGTAAAAGGTTGTGAACAATTCAATACTAAATTAAAAGCAATAAGTATAACTTTGACAATTAATCTATCTGGGTTGGTAAAAGCAATTCAGTGTTGTCTACCATTTATTGCATCACAGGGAGAATACTGCTTGCTTTGGTACATTATTAACTATTTCTTCTGTTTTATTTTAGTGGGTCCTAATAAGGAGTGGAAGCCAAAATCAACAGTCCCTAGTCTTACTCAGGGGTCGGGAACAGTTGCTTCATCTGAGGCTCCTGCTCTTTCTGTTGAAGCCAGTACCAAAATGGCAACAGCACTGAATGATCTAGATTCTAAAGAAGCTAATGTGAGACTGCAGAGGAAATTTGAGGAATTACATGTTTCTGATGGGCAACATGTTATCATCCCACATCACCTTCATGTCCCTGAGGCTGAAAAGCTTGGGTTCTGTTTTGGAAGTTTTGATACTAGCTTTGGCATTAGTACAAGCAGTATCAACCCTCCAGAGAATGATCATAGTGCATCTTCTTCTGAAACTTCTGATGGAAATGAAGCTGCTGAAGAACAGTTTTCCAGGTTTGTCTCTGATTTTCTTTGCACATTTTAAGTTGGCTAGCCTTGCTATATGTTGTTTTTTCGGTTTCTAGTAGTGTACAAAAGGTATTGGTTACTATGATGTGAGACATATGCTTAGTACGTGCACTTAATTTCTGGATTCTTTGAACTTTTTTGGGGGCTAAAATGGGCTTGCTGCTCTTAGAGCCAAAAATGACATAAGTATTCCTTTCTTTCCATATGCCCTAGTTTTGTCAACTTTTCATAATTGATAGCCCTTTCTGACCAATAAAAGGAGAAGGGATATTCTTTATCCTATATTCTGTTTTTCTGTGCAAAGTAAGACACAGAGTAGTTCTCTCTTCTGGTTTCATAGGTCCTTCAGCTGCTTTTTTTTTTTTTTTAAATTTTTTTATCCAGTCTAACACAGATTTTTGTTAGGATATGCAACATTCCACTCCTTTCAACTGTTGATATCATCACCCTTGTCTTCTGCTTGTAACTACCCCCAGTTTTGGGTGAGATAAGGTTTTTTTATTTTTTGCTTTTTCCTGCATCAGAACAACCTCCCAAAATCTTATGTAAAATGGTACATGACCTCTTCTAATTGTGCTATAGTATTAATAATCTAAGCTAAAAAGGCACCCTGCACATATTTTATATCACAGCGTGCAATATCTGATTCTGAGTCATCATTTTTTTTATTCTCCCATAGATTCACCTGTTTATAATACCTTGCTTATTGCCTAACTGCAACTTTTTTGTTCCTCGTGATTTGTTTCAGTAATCAAAATGCATTTGTAGCTGTGGAAGAAGGTAATTATCCTGAAAATAACCATTCATCAACGGATGCACTGGAAAATCTGTCATCTGGCGTAGGTGGGGTATCATCTTCTAATGCCCTTGATTATGATGAGTCGAAGCAAGAAAGTACACCTGGAGGCAATCAGTATACTACCAGTCATACAACTCCAAACTACAGCTTTGGTTTTATGCCACCGATAGTTCGTAGTCAACTTGCACCTTTTGAAAGCTCTGAAAGCCAAACTCGCGATGTCTCTCGGCTTCCTGCTTTTGTTGTGAGTCTTCAGTCTTGGTCGTTTGTAATATTCTTCTTGTTCTACTTGGTTAAATGGATTTTGTTTGGGGTTTCCACATTACCCAGTTTTCATTTGCTGTCAGGCCAAAAATAAGAATGCTGGAGTATGAATAAATTATTGGTCATTTGTAATTCTTGTATTGAAACCTACTGTAGAGTGTCATATTTATCTACACATTTTCCTTATTCATTTCAAACCTTTTGTTATTTTTAAAGATCATATCAAAAAGTTTTGTCTATGTATATGACAGGTTCAACCAACAATTGATCCGACCAGCTACTATGCACAGTTCTATCGTTCAGGAGCAGACAGTGATGGTCGCATTTCCCCCTTCCATCCTGCTGGAGTAGCTAGCAAGTACAGTGGAAATTTTGCAATGTTGTCTCCGCAGACTTCTCAGTCTCCTCAAGAGGTTTGGACATATCAAACCGTTACTAGCGACTGCCTCTCTTTTCTTTACTCTTGAGCCTTTGAATCTTAATTGTGAAGTTCATGTTTTGATTGGATGAAACTAGGCTGAATACCATAAGAGAACTGTTAAATATTGTGGTATATGGTTAGGTAGATTTAGACCAAGACTGCATCAAAATATGCAATTTTTTTTTTAGTACATGTTTACTTGTGCTTTTGGCTGAAAATTCTGATTTCTTCACCTTGTCTTAATCTCCAACATTTATGCATCACCTTTTTGTGTAAAAAATGGTGGGGCAAAAAAATGAGAAGGGGTTTCTATGCTGCATTTGCCTCAATTGTTTTCCTTGTGACACATATTGCACTAAATAAGCATGGTTATGTAGGTTCATACATGAAGTTTTTCAATGTTATCCATTGAAACATGAAAAGTGCCAATGAAATTTTCTGCTGCAACGGCCGCGATCATCTCATTTCGGGTAGTCAAGTAAGATTTGTTTGTCAGGCGGCATAACTTATTACAAGGGCAATTACAACTAGAACATCTTCTGCTGCATGCTATAGAAGTTTAGGTGTACATGGGAGAAATTCTTCCTTGTAAACTATCAGGCAGAGTCACACATGATGTATCTTTTTTGTGACTTTACCTTTCTAATGTGTTGGAAAATAGACTATTTAGCTAGGATTATGTTGTTATATAATTATCACAGAACTGACGAGTGTATACAATTGTCTAGAAACATACTGATTGATGAACTTATTGTTTTACTAAATTAACATTTAATAAAACTAGATGAATTCGTATTAGTAGTCAGTGGAGTATAAAGCTAAAAGCTGTTGATCCAAATTTTTTTTTAAAATTTATATAAGTGAACAAAGTGAATAGAAATAAATCGATTAAGTTGGCCTACACTGTGATGAACCACAAATTGAGAGGGAATAAAATGGGTTTGGTTGGGTTAGATCAGGTTGAGGTTTTCGAGCCTAATTCAAAAACTAGATAATGATGATGTATGACATTTCTATATATATGTTGAATGGATAAGCATGGTAAAGAGGAGTTGGTAGTATATAATAAATTTACAGGGTAATGGTGACTTAAGTGCAGATAGATCTGTCACTTCTCACTATGTATGTAGGGAGGCCAGTTCTGTAGCCAATACATTAGCAAATTTTGCCTACAATTCAGCTTCAGTGATGGTCTTTCATACCACTGATTCTCTTTAAAATCATTTGCAGTTTAGTTAGATTGGGCAATATTAAATGTGCCCATTATTTCCTAAATAGTTCATTTTGTGGTCACATTTATTAGCTTTAAGTCTTTGAATCTCATGTATTTCCAAATGGTAAGGTTCTTGGCCCCCCTTTATGAATTTTTCTTGGTCATCATAAACAGGTAGTGGTCTAGCCAAACCTCTACCATCTTCAGGTGCCTTTTCTTGGAAAAAAAAAAGAGAAGTAAGAAGGGAGAAAAAGAAACTAAAAATAAAAAATAAAAAACACAAAGCTCGTGGAAGTTATTACAATGAAAAGAAAAAGGAAAAATTTGGTGCCATTAGCGTTTTTCCTGCACACAAGTAAAGGAGTGGGATTTTTTAATTGAAATTTTTCTTAAGACATTAGTTCTGATACACTTTTGATGATACTCGGGGTGATTAAGTAAGGGCAAATACTTGAGTTGGTTTGAATCTCGTCTATTAAATGGAAAATTAAAATGGAAGTATAACTTACTTTTACCCCTTTTTGCTTCTAAATCTATTATGTGTCTGAGTTTGTGTCTTTCCATACTTGCATGTGTATTGTCAAATAATCTTGTTAGCAAAATGCTGCAGCATGTTCAGACTTTCAATTTGTGGGACCATAAAAATACTTTTATGGTGGACCTACATATTGGTCAAAGGTCTGATGTAAACTTTTTTTTGTTTTCCATAATATTTTTATATCATGAATAAAGGGAATGCTTTTCTTGTTTCCCTTTTAATTGGCTGTTCATTCAGTTCATGAATGTTGCATGATGATTGCATCATCTTTTTCGTTTTTTTTTTAAACAAATGTGAAGGTTGAAACGTCTAATAAGAGCATTATGCAGTCTCGAACTAAAAGAAGTAAAAAGATTGTTTTGGAAATGAAAATTTGTATGTTCTTAATTTTCTTTTTGGTGATATGGTAACATGGACGAAAGCTTCCCGGTAAAGAAGTAAAATTTAATTAGATGTTGTACGCTAAAAAAAAAAGAAGCTCTAGCTACATACAACTCAATGACTGAAGTAGAAGTACTTTTTGGGGAAAAAAAAAGATAGCTTTGGAAATGAAAATCTCTGTGTGCTTAATCTTTTTCTGGCGATATGGTAACACAAGGATGGAAGCTTCCCAGTAAAGAAGTGAAATTTAATTGTTAGAAGTTCTATACTAAAACAAACTATAGCTACATACAAACCAATGACTGGAGTAAAAAGTACTTTTGCAATTTATAGGAGGTAAATACGTTGGTTTGCTTTGCAATTTTTCACAAAAATAGACTGTATGATGAATAATCGTTTGCATTTTATTTTTAGTTTGTCTATGTCTGTGTTTAGTGCAAACATATCTATATGTGGCAACCTGAATGTCTCATCGTTGTGTGTTATGATCCATGGTTGGTTTCTGATACGATCTGGGAAGTTAAGCTTCATGAGATTCCTGGAGCTATTTGCTATACCTGAAAGAATCTCAGTCTCAATGGGATTTCCTTTTCAAGTCTGATTGTTATGCATATAGAAATTCACGCTGTACATTTTGTGATCATTGAAGTGCATTTAAGATTCATTCGAAGGGGGCAAGCCAATTAACCCGTCTAGAAGAATGCAAATATGTCATCTCTTTGAAATAAGGAAGGACGTAGAGACAACTAAGGCATGCTGGGGAAACATACCCTAAGAGCTTTAGGAGTTTGACTGGCCAATTAGGTAGTTTTTTTTGTTGAATCTCTATAATGGCAAAACTCTGTTTATGCCAGGTCCATCATGTCTAAGCCTTTTACTTATTTTTTCATATGATAACTGTTGAGGACTTGAAGATGCTTATTGATGTAAATGCTGCATGTGCATGTCAAATTGCAGCCCAGTAACCCTTTGGTTTTGTCCACGGCAACACCTACACCACTCATAACTCAAGCTGCTGGTGTTATGCAGAGCTCCATTGCTGCAACACAGCAACCCGTTTCTGTCTTTCGGCCACCGGCTGGTCTGCATCTACCTCATTACCCTTCAAACTATGTCCCATACGGTCACTATATCTCTCCATTCTATGTTCCACCTGCTATCCATCAATTTATAAGCAATGGTGCATTCCCACAGCAGCCTCAAGGTAGCAATTTGTATCCAGCTCCACCAGCAGCAGCTGCCAAATATCCTCTCCCACAATACAAGCCGGGAACTAACCCAAACAACTCAAGTCATGTTGGAATTCCTGGGAGTTATATGCCATATGGTTCATCGATGGCCAACTATAATCCCAATGCAGCATCAGCCACTGGAAACTCAACTACGAATGAGGATCTTGCTACATCTCATTTAAAGGAAAACAGTCTTTATGAGAGTAGCCAACAGGTTGGTCACTTAATTAATAAACGACGTACATTTGATTAACTTTTTCAATTTGGAAAAAATGCTTCTGAGCTTCTAATAGAGTAGTCTGAAATGTTTTAGGACCCATTTGACAAAATTGAAGTCAGAAATCTAATTTCTGAAAATTAAGTGCTGAAAATGTTAAATTGCTGAATTGATTAAGTTATATGTGTTTGATAACTAACTTGATTATAATACTGAATTTAAATATTGCACAAATTTCATGTTTCTATTTTTGAATAAGGATAACTTTTTTATACATTGTTAGTGTATAATTTTTTTTACACTAGTAGGTTTAAATCATGCCACATAACATGAATTCAAATTTAAAATTCAAATCATGGACATGTGTCATGCATCCAAAGGTGCTAGTGTTAAAAAATAACTATACTGTCTTTATTTGTATATTTGGAGAAAAAGAAAAATGTGCGTGTCTGAGAGAGAAAATAATAAAACAATTTAGAGGTAGTGTTCAAGTGTGTGTATCTGTGTGTAAGAGAGTGTGTGCATGCATGCAAGTCTGTGTGTTGAACATAAGGAAAACACATGCGTACCATGTGCTAGAACAGTATGAAATTGTCCTGTGTGTGAGGTATAGTATATGTAGTTAATTTTGAAAATTTTTTAATTAAAAGTTTGTACAGAAATTAAGCAGTGCTTAATACATTAAGTGGTAAGGTATTTTTGTTACCAAATATGCTGTATTCAAAAAGTTTTGAATGAATTAATTTCAGCATTAAGTAGAGTTATCAAACAGGCCCTTAGTCAACCTTGGATTAGAAAAGGATAAGTACAAAGCACTCAATGTTTCTCATCTGACTCTGAGCATTAATTTCAAAGTGATTGTTGGGATAGGAAAACTTTGGGAAAATGAAGTTCATTAGGTAAAAACCAAATTGGCAAATCTATTGTGGCTAAGAATCATGTTGGGATTCCATTTAGGTGGGCTTTTGTTGGATTAGGGTTCGCTTTAGTAGTGGACTAGGTAACAATGTCTTTGCAGTGGTGCAGTTGCACCTTTCTTCGGGCTTGTTTTCAACTGATTCTGATTTTGTAAAGTTGATTTTATAAAATTGGTTCTTGAAAATCAGATTTTTCAGAATAAATCATGTGTTCTTGTTTACTATTTAAAAAGCCATTTTAATAAATGCATAAGTGCTCTCAGAAAAAGTTAAAAATCTGATTTTAACAATAACATGACCATGTTACCCTTATATGCTACATAAATGAAGTTTTGTGCGAATTAAATAATTTTTGATGTAATTAATTACTTTTCTCATGAGGATTAAATGGTTGATGAAAAAGCAAGTCATATAGATGAAGTGAGATGAGAATAGGAGAAATAAAAAGACCATAAAAAGTTACCTAATCTTTAGGTAGTTTAGTAATTATATTGCAATTTAAAGGGTAATTTTGTCTACATGAAAAAGTAGATCAAAATCAGAATCCAAAAGCACCTTAAAATCTGTCTGATTTCAGCGTTTTTGGATCCAAAAAATCTAATATCAGTTTTTTAAAATCAGTTGAGAACAAAATAATATAGGTTTTCAAAAATCAAAATCTAAAATCAAGTTTCCAAAATTAGTTAAGAACAAGGCCTTTGTCAAGTTACTTTGTTGCATTTTTCACTGTTGAAGCTTTAAAATCTTTGGTTTTTGTGAACTCAATTTTGTTATGCTTTTTGTTTATTTGCTTTATGGCATAGATTTGTGTGAAAAAAGAAAACACTAAATACAAGTTAGTAGTTGGATATAGGATCGGGTTTGTACATGAGCTTTGTCCATGCATTCCTTGCACTTGGACATAACAGGTCCCTGACCATTCACTTTTGCTGAATGGCTCCAGTTCCCTTTTTCTGTATTTTATTTTTATGTCTATAGAATGGTATGTTAATTTCTTTTACTTTTTTTCCTGCGCTAAATGTATATATCCTGTGAACTATATGGATAATCCCATAATATTGGTGTTGAATGTTGGTTAACAGAGCGAAGGTTCTGGTGTATGGATTGCACCTCCTGGCCGAGATTTTTCTAGCTTGCAGGCCAGCTCATTCTACAATTTTCCCCAGGGTCAGATGGCCTTTGCACCTGCACAGCCTGGCCATGGGACTTTTGCTGGCATATATCACCCAGCACAACCAGTCAATGCAACTACTGTTAACCCACTACTGCAGCAGTCTCAGACAATGGCAAGTCCTCTAGATGTGGTTGGACCCACAGCCAGTGCATACCAGCAGCCACAACATTCACAAATGAACTGGCCTAATAACTTCTAAAGAGGGAGCTCATTTTCTCCACTGTAAGCTACAGAACTGGAAGTGGAAATTGATATCTTTGAATTTTTTGAGATTCTCCAGCGATGTTGAAGTAAACCAAAGCATCTGCAATATGAACGTAGAATATAATCGAGCTGAGCAAAAATTTTATGAAAGGAGACCCAAAAAAATGGTTTGGTGGATGATATCTGTTGATCGCTGGAAGTGATGATACTGATGGTGAAATGCTTCTGTATGGATAATTGACCTTTTATTAGTTGGAAAGGTGTTCTGCTGGTTATCTGTCTTGCTGCTGATATTTGGTAAACAACTGCAACTTTAAGCCATTATCTTTTTGGCATTTCTTTTTACACTTAGCATTCCTTGGGAGACAACTTTTTTCTCCTTTTCAACTTTTTTTTCCCTGAGATTATTAGGCTTCTGAAAGGTGAAATTGAGTTCACAGCTCTCCTGTAAAGTAAATTTTGATAGCAACGATTTAGCTGGACTGTTGTAATGGGTGTTGGTATAAGCAAATGCAGCATTCTATTCTTTTCATTGTTTCATCCTGCAGTATCTACAGTAAGTCATTAGAAATATCCCAGTTGAAGATGATTTATGCTAAGTTACGTTCCTTGCACAATGCAAGAGGGATTTGCTTTCTCGTTTGTGTTTGAATAATAGGACGGAGAGGGAATGGGTGGCATCATAACCCCCGTACCTGCCGCGGGGCCCCTTCCACTACAGTTCCTTCAGGACACTACTCAGGACTGTTGTGCATGGCAGTTATGCTTATTTCTAAACTTGTTGAAGAGATGAATATAACTCTCTTTTGGAGGACTTTTTTGTCCTCCCATGTTTGTTGTCTGGAGCCCAATTTAGGGGGAGTTCCTGAATTAATATCCCTGTCTCAATTCCACATCCTTCGAGTCTTGGACCCCTTTGGGTTCATGCAGCAATTAGTGTTGGAGACCTATTTTTGTCCCATAGGACGGACCATTGGAGCAAACTAGGGAATTCTCTTTAAGGTCGTAACAAAATGCATACCCTAAGGTAGTAACGTGTTAACTAATGACAAATTTTATCATTCACTGAAATTTGTATTCCACAATGTATCCTATCCATCTGAATCCAAATTGAATCAATATGGATCACCAATTGTATGGTGCTTACAATTGTAAGCAACCACAATCCGAAGGGATGAGCTGGCTTGGAATATTTTACTCCCACTCCTCCAAATGGCAGGGGTGGGAAAGACAGGCAAAAGATATATTTTTTGAGAAGGAAATCTCGTTGCATTGAGAAGCCAACAAAACATTACGGACTCTCGTTCAAGAGTATGCCTAGTTGTTATCTTCCTGGGGAATATGTTGCTCTTTCTTAATCATAGTACTGCTTTTCATGGGAAAGTCCAAAAGAAAGACCAAGTAAATTGCCGGCTCTTGTATTCATCGATGGTCAAAAATCAAACCAAGTAGCTAGCATAAATGTGAGAATCCTTCCTCGTACTTGACTGCATGCCTAAATCTTAGCAGCAGCAGCTATCAAAACTTGGCATTTTGCATTAGCACCAAGCATGATCCTGAAGATCTTTGGTGCAAGAAAACTTGCCCCAACTCCCACACCAGTAGCGGAGGAGAGGTCATCAGCAGTTTTGAAGATCATCCATGCAGGGGGCCTTGTTGAGCTATACTACATGGCAGTTCCAGCAGCCAGGATCATAGACAAATACCCTTCTTTCATGCTAACTAGACCTGATGTTTTCCAGAGACCGTGGGGCGCCATCATCTGCCGTGAAGAGATCCTCATTCCCGGCCAAAAATACTTCCTTGTCCCACCTAGAACACTGAAGAAACTCATACGACGAATCAAGAAACCTAGTGATTTAGACTCAAGCCTCCTTTATAACTCGCAATCGTCGGTTGATGATGCTTCATCAGCTGTGATACGCTGTCAGAAAGAGAGTTTCTCGAGCAGCAGTTCATTTGCACAAAACCGATTTGGTATCTTGATCAAGTCCAAGAGTAAAAAGAAGTCTGGCGATCTTCGAGTACGCTTCTTCGGTATAGATGCTAAGCAGGATTCTGATTCAGTTTCTTCAGAACATAACAATAGCCATGCGGATAATAATTCCAAGAAAGGCTCACATCTTCAACCTGCAGAAGTAAAAAAAAGGAGAGTGAGACCTGTAGTGCAATGGCAGCCATCACTGATTTCTATCAATGAGTAACATGTTAATTGAATATGATTTTTTTTAAACTTACAGACAAACTACAATTTCTGTGAACAAGTTAACTATACTCTGTTGGAGTTATAAAAATTACGGAGGCAGCAATTTGTTTACATTATGTTCTTGAACAAAAACAAGTTAAGCAGCAATTTCTGTCTATTTCTCATTGATGGAAGCTGATGGAAGCCGGTGAAACTGAAAAGGGAAAATTCATCACTCGATAGATAGATTTTATATTAGCTTATTGCACTAAACACCCTTGAGCTTTTCGGGACTGGCACTTTGCACCTCTCTCAATATTTTAGATGGGCACTTTACCTCACATTTTATTTTTCTGGACTAAAATACCCTCAGAATTTAGACTTTTTTTTTTGGTTAAATTTTCTGTTAGTACAAATAACTTTGCAGAATCATGGGGCCAAAATTTAATAAAACCAATAATTGAAAGGCCATTCTTAAAAATATCCCAACTGGCAACCCCAACTTGTTTCGTAACTGATGAGCCGTTACTAATGAAGTTCTCTGAAGCTAAGTTATCATCATCACACATGAAGTGGTAAATCTCTACCTTTGATAAACTCCAGCAATCCCACTTTCCACAAGTGGGGGCTCGTGGAGACTTTCAGCATCTCAAGATGTAGGCTGCTCACAAAAAGGGTCCTCGCCCTTCTTTTCCATTCTTTTCTTTGTTCATAAAGAGGCGCACGCTCTTGTTTCCATCACGTCTAAGATACAAGCCCTCTTCCCCCTTTACTTTTAAGGGCAATCCCCTTATTCTCTTACTACAATCCCAACAAAGGGTAATTTCCTTTGTGAACATAACATCATCTTTATGGGCAAATATTTAGCTTGACCTGATCCTTGGTCCTACTTGTCAACTATGTGGTACATTCTACAATCACATCGGTTTTCTTGTATTGTCATGTATCATTCATGTATTTTACCTATGTTTTCTTGCATCACGCACTTCCTTTTTTTCCTTTCCCCTTTTTAATAAGCTTGCATCAACGCACTTCATTTACCATATTTTCCTAACATCATCATGTATTGTTAAACCCAAACGACTATAGAATTTATGGCATGGTATAAGAGTAAATCCGTATACCAAGCACACAAGCTAATATAAAATATAAAGGGCGAACCCCCTTTCATTACATGCTGAACTCAATAGTAGCGAATGAAAGAAATCTATTTTCATCCAAACTCTCTACACAAGCTTGATCTAAAGAATGTGACAGAAATTGATTACGTTATCTAGGTCGTCCATTTTAATGACAAATTTATAAAAAATTTCTTTTTTTTTGTTATTGAAATTTGAATTGAATGGCCATGGATTCTGCGTAGAGTTATAAGTGAGTCGAATCGAACCGAGAATCTCATCTTTGAACTCTTTTCATTTAACTACGTGAACAAGGCTCGTATTTGTTTGATGATTTTTTATCTTGAAATCTCTGTTTGTATTTAGCTCATTAATTAAAATCCTAATTCAAATTTGAGTTTGACTCATTTAACATAAATGAGCCAATCTTGAACCGGCTCGAGAAGCTCAAATTTAGGCTCTTTCTCTCACAAAATTTGTACATTTTGCCTTCCTATAGTATCAAGGAACAAGAGTAATATAAAATCCAGTCTTGCCATGCTATATAAAACAAAATTATGCCATATAAATCAATAGATTCAATACTGAACCAACCATCTAACCCTAAATTTTGTAAAATAACAATTAGACTCATGTTTGTGAAATCATTTAAATTCGTGACTGAGACTTGTGTTTGTTTGATTATTTATCGAGCCAAAAATGTTTGTTCGAACTTGGATCGTATAAAATTTTGAACAAGCCATTACCAAACATGCGCGAATCTAAACGACTCGAACAGTTTGAACAACACTAATTGTGGGGGTATCATTGTCGCTTGCAACTGTAGAAGCACCTGATCCTTTTTTATATGAGACGAGAACCATCGTCCATGCAAATTGCCAAGCAAGCTTGGCTATGAGACTAAAAGTTTCATGCTGAAAAACACAACTATATTCATCTTTAGTTTCTGCACAATGTAATAAATTAAAAATAGTTACTTCTTTTGTCCCATAAAATTTGTCATGTTTGTCACTTTTTCTTGTCCCAAATTAATTGTTATTTTAGAAAAGTCAGCGCACCTTTTTCAATGAAATTTTGTCTTTACCCTTTGTGTGGCCCATCACTTATTTCTTACAATTATCAATACATCAAATAAAAGATGACCCATCACTAAGGATATAAGAGAAAAGTGAAAATTCTCTTTCCTACTAACATCATTATACATAAATTGTACGTTCTCTAAAAAATGACAAATTTTATGAGACAGAAGGAGTACGTTATTAGTAATCAACTTATGGTCCTCATCAATATATTCACTAGATTTTTTGAAAACAGGTTGACCTTTATTATTAGTTTTGGTGGAACATAATCATCTTTTTCAATTACTCGTCATTGGTCATATCCAATAGACTCTATATAAATTTTTGTACGATTTTTCTAGAAAGGGTAATTTGAGTTGGTTTATAAGGGAGGACGAATTGAGGAATTACCCTCTAAATAAGGCATATCAAACTTGGGATAATTCACCATGACGGATCAAACTCCAGGCAGTTAAACCTACAAAAGATGGAAAATCTACTCTAATACCACTATTGTCTCAAATAGACCAACCTAGAGGGGGAGGTAAATTGTTGACATGGGTTTCTTGACTAAGCATAAGGGATTTGGACTTGACAATATCAGCAAACTAATAAGGAAATAAAACCATTTCAATCACGTCAAACCTTGCAACATCATCACTTTACATATAATGAAACACTCAAGCAATTTATCAAAGCGCTATACAAGCAATAAATTTGAAAAATAACTCTCAAGAATAAAGTGCAACAAAATAAAGAGAGTAAACAAGGGATAAAAGATTTATAGTCGGTCAACACTGAAGGCCTATATCCACTATCAAAAGTCTTTTTCCCCTTTGAATTTTGAAATCACTAACCAATTTGTTTAAAGAGGCACCGTGTTTCTTAACCATTGCTTTTTCTTTACAGTGACTCAAGCACTAACTACCCTAGTACAAGTTGCCATCACTTCACTAAGATCGACTTTTTTTTTTTTTTTTTTTTTTCAGTGGCAATCTCATTCCACTGTGCTTTTGCAACTATAGTGGATCAAGTACAACCACTTCACTAACGTCTTTTGTATTTCATGTGGCAACCTCACTCCATTCTCTGCCTATTTACTTATGGCGCTTCGTAAAAAGGACTCACAGGATCTCACATAAACCTAGTCTATTGTGTTAGTACTCAATTATCTTGCTCATTTCCTCACAAAATTGGTCTAACTCTACCCTGATTCAACTAGAAAATTTGTTGAAAGATAATATCCCTCAAGATAAAGGAAATTTCTCAAAAGTTTGAATGAAAACATTTGTCTATTTAAAAGAAAAGACAAGCCCCATTGCTTTGGAAAAATAGCCGTTGACACATAAAAGGTAAAGGCCCATTTCGTTTCAAGATAAATTTGAATTTTAAGAAGGAATTTAGACAAAATATCTATTTCCTTTGGGAAGGATAGAAGACAACCTCCACTAAATTGGAAGAGAGTCTACTACTCTTGAAAGGAGGAAACGAATTAGTTTTTCTTCAAAATAATAAGTTGATTGAAAGATGGTTATTCGAATGGATAAATGGGGACATGAAAATGAAAGTTGAAGCATTTCAACAAATTTGTGGAGAATCATCATATATATATATATATATATATATATATATATATATATATATATATATATATATATATACTTGAAGACGACTTTTCAGCCAAAGCCTCCCATCGAGTCTCTAACTTCTAATTCTATTTTTCTAGAGTGTTGAATTATTTTATTCATAATAAATTCTTTTCAACATTTGAATAGATATTACCATAATTGTATCTCTTAAATTTGAAAAATTCTTACCTATCATATAGTAATCCTACATAAATATTGTGCTAATTCTACCTAATATAAACATAAGAAAACAATAGTATACCACTTAAAATTGGAAATAGATACAAATTTTAAAAGAAAACATCAAAATATTTACATTATAACATTTTAATTTCAACTTAAATATGCAAATGTATTATTGAAATTTGGAAAGTTTCTACCTATCATATGATAATGCTAATCTTACTTGATAGAATTAATTTGCTACTCTCATGTTTCCTTGGAAAAGATACAAGTTTAATAAGGACACATGAATATTCCTATTTTACAATAAGGTAACTTCAATATGCAAATATTCTAAAAAATAGAAACAATATAACCTAAATGCTTACAATTTAGTAGTTAGATTTACAATTCTCTCAGGCTTCATTTGGATTGAGGGATTTGACGAATGATTTGAAATTCTCCCAAACTGCTCTAGTGGTTTGGATTATTTAAGAGGCCTTCGAAATTATAATTCAACAATTATTAAAATACATTTTAAAAACTATAGTATTTTGTGATGTACAAATTCAAATGCTTCCTAAATAATCTAAACAGTTAAAGTGATTTGAGAGGATTCAAATCCTTCATGAGGATCCAAATGAAGCATTGGAAAATAAAGGACACTACATTACTGAATTTATCATTTTGCTTTTTACTTTTTGTATCACATTTCTCGATTCTTGAATTTTGACACCCCAGTATCTATCCTTTACATATACGAGAAAATATTGGCAACGTAAAGATTCAAATGATACTCTAGACTCTCAGTAATTTCTTAATCAAAATAAACTAATTATGATTTTTTTCATATTCAATAATATGTTATTCTTTTAGTGAATGTTTCAAAAATTGGTCCTAAACTCCAATATTTGTCGCTTCAAAAAATGAATGAAAATTGCAAAATACATCTAAAATCTTTTTTCCCAAACAATTAATATTCAATTTTATTAATCCTCTTAGTTGTAATTGAATTCTCAAAAGTATATGTTTATATTTTTTTCTTCTAATTCAAAATGCATCACAAAAGTAAAAAAAAATCGAAATGAGGACTCAAATATGCGAGGTGTCACATGAAGAAAATATTAGTTGTATTATGTTAAATTCTACATGTATAACTT
Source organism: Coffea arabica (assembly GCF_036785885.1). Taxonomy (NCBI): domain Eukaryota; kingdom Viridiplantae; phylum Streptophyta; class Magnoliopsida; order Gentianales; family Rubiaceae; genus Coffea; species Coffea arabica. The sequence continues at coordinate 14,809,705 of NC_092318.1, read as the reverse complement.
CAATTCAAATAGCATATAAAATACTTAGATTAGTAATTAAGGACAACAATGTAGAACATTTTTTTGCATAAGCATATAGCACATTGCTTTAGACTATTTTGCCTATTTACACTGAAAGCTAGAAGTGTTTAGCATATAAAATGCTAGAAGAATATCAAATTTAACTTTGAACTAGGTATTATTTACTTTTCATTTTATATGTTTACTTTGTATACACTTAAAATCTTATTTGACTATCTAAAAGAATGACACCAGCTTCGTATGTGCACAATCAATCATTGATAGATTGTATCATGCTTTATGAAGTAAGCACTAGGTTTTCTTTTTTTCTTTCAATTTCATTGAGAGTCTAACCCTTACAACAATAAAAGGTAAAAGGGAACTTATGAGTTGAATATAAAACCTTGCTATTGCAGCTAATATCCACATTAGTTGAATTGAGTTTTGAGAACCAAGCAAGCATTGGGTTAATAATTTGAAGATAAGATGAAGTACATCTATAGTTTCAAATATTCCTTTGATTAGTTAATCAAAAAGACACTTTAACTTATATTCTACAAAATATAGTGTTCTTTTTTTTTTTTTTTTTTTTCAAAATCCATTTTGAATTATAATTATTATCATGTTAATCTCCTAAATACTGTTAGATAGGCTATCTCAGTAGGTTAATAAGGCATATGTAGCAAGGTTTAGATCCACTTCTTTTTATCGTATAATAGGCCTCATTTGATATTTATTATTCTATCATTATTAGGACAAAAGTCTATAGCTTTGATTGATGTAAACATCTTTTTCATTTACTAAATTTAGACATATATAAAATATGTTTCTGATATAACCACACATATGTGAGTGCGCGCACACACACACACACACACACACATATATATAAAATATAAAAATATAATATATATATATAATATATCTAATATACAAATATATATTATTTAAAAGTAAGCTGTATAGTAAACAAATTAAATTGAGATGAACTAAAATAATCGAGGATGCATTTGGATGGTATGTTTCAGGAATGCTTTAGGAATTTTTAAAAAAATTTTCAATGGGTATTATAGAAAAATTCCAAAGATGCAAAATTTTATGAAATTTTACACTGACCCCACTTATCAGAATTTTGACCTTAGATTTGGCCAAAACATTTTTAGATGTGATGAAATAGGTCATGATTTGGGAAAGATGGGGTTAGAAGATGGAAGAACGGCAATCAATAGAAAGGAGGAAGTATATCGAGAGAGGGAATAGATGGGGCTATAATGGTAGCGAGGAGATGAAATTATTGAGTGCTAGAAGAGGGTTGTGAACACTTGTGAGGATTGCATAGTGAAAGAAATGGGAAGGATTTCAAGGTCGGGGAAGATAGGGTTACTGGATAAGAGGAAGATAGTATCATAGAGAGATAATGAAGGAGATGGGACTAGTGTGGGATCCCCACTTATAATTTAATTATATATGTGTGTGTGTGTGTGTATTGATTGCATGAATTGAATAACGTAATATTTTGTTATAGGAAAATGATGAATTGTTATTATCAATTTATTCTGGTAAAATTGATTTTTCTTGTTTTATTTTATTTAATTTTTTTTCACATATTGTATGTTGTTTATCAAGAAACAACAGCAATTAGTTTAGATTTTATGTAGTATCATATATGGAGAAATGAATTCAAAAGATTAAGGGTCTGTTTGGTTGGACTGAAAATATTTTCCATCGAAGGCATTTTCCTAGAAAATCACTTCCTTCCCCATAATTTTCCAGTGTTTGGTTATTAAGTGAAAATATTTTCCAAATTCCTTTTTTCATAATTTTCCGGTGTTTGGTTTGTCAATGAAAATATTTTCTGATATGTTTGTTGATATGTTGCAAATATTTTTCTACTCTCATAACATTCATTTCATTACAAGTTAATTTTAGTTTCTATCCATTATAATCACATTATCATTTCTATAAAATATTTATTCATATTACACCATGAATTCTTAGATGGAATTATTAATGATACTAATGAATTGGCTAGGAAAGAAGAGTTAAAAATCAAACGAAAACCTAGCTGAACAGTATTCTTTATTGGTATAGTATCATGTCATTATGTTGTTCCTTTGAAAAGGGAAAAGAACCTAAATGCAGAGAATCCTATATTGGAATATAAAAAGTGATAAAAGGGAGAAGAACCTAAATGCAGAGAATCTTATATTGGAATATAAACCAAGATTTCAGCTCCAAAATCAAAAACCTTATTCATGGTACAGAATTAGAACCATTAGTACATACAAGCACCCTAATCAAGCATAGAGTGACTCAAATCCCTGCTTTAAATGTCGTCAACCTCAATTGGATAAAAAATCTGGAACAATTCAATACATACAGAGGCAAATATAAGCCAAAATATAAAATATTGCTCAACAAAAACGAAAATCACATCTCCAAATGGAAAATGGTCCCAAAAATATCAGTTGCCCAGGTAGTAAATCATGGTTACAAAAGAAAACATCTATACAACACGTCACCAATGTTCATGTGAACGTTTTACAGGAAAAAACTTAGTGTGACCAGAGCTTTGAACAAATCCAGTTGGCCTGCACCTACAAATTCCCAAGGCCATGGCAAGTGGCAAGGTACTTAGTCAGCCCTTCTTTTTTCCACTTCTAGATCACCTCCAAGGTTCAATGGTGCTGAAACACAACAGGAAAAATAAATATCTTAATACGTGAGAGAAGCATCAAGTCCACTCGTGAAGCACAACCTATTATGTGACCCCCCTACTTCTCCCAAGGGCAAACCCAAGGTTATCGGCGGAACGCCTGCCTAATTCTCGCCAGGACTCGGTACTAATTCAATTTACACTCAATAATAACCAAATACTAAAAATCGAAGAGATAAAGGAAGGTCAATTCTTCAATAAACGTTCAAGTCTTACATCATAATCTACCCAATTACTTTACATTCCCAAAATATACAGCTTCCAAAATCAAATTCTAAACAAATACATTCACAATTCTAATCAAGTGAAGCATCAAGTAAGTTTCTCCAGAATTCCTCCCATTTCAGCTCCTGTTAAGGAAAAACAAATCTAACGGGGTGAGCGGACGCTCGTGAGGCCAAGAAAACATGCAAGGCAAGTAATTCAATAGCAATAGCACTTACACAATAGTGACAACTATAACATTCAAGAAATTCACAATTTATAATAAACCCCCTTGAGTAGGATGTAGGAGCTCTCAGGAGCTAAATCTTTGTTTACTTTGCTCCAAGTTCAATTTAATACCTTCTCGTGACGACACCCCGTCACCCGGGTAGATAATTAAATTCATAGCACTTTACGTATTCCATTTATGTTTCTAAGACGATTCGAGAGGCACTTCCCACCCAAATCGGTATGGTACTTACTATCGCTCAGCTTATGGTCTGAGAGGATTCGAGAGGTACCTCCCACCAAATCCGTGTGGTACTTGCTATCGTTCAGAGATCGATGAGACACCGCTCCAATCGACTTAGAATGCTTAATGATTCTGAGACGATTCGAGAGGTGTCTCCCACCCGAATCGGTGTGGTACTTGCTATCGTTCAGAGGTTTAGGGTACTGAGACAACTCGAGAGGTACCTCCCACCAAATCGGTGTGGTACTTACAATTGTTCAGTGGTCGATGAGGCATCGCTCCAATCGACTTAGCATGGTTTAGGATACTGAGACGACTCGAGAGGTACCTCCCACCTGAATCGGTGTGGTACTTACAATCATTCAGTGGTCGATAAGCAACGCTCAAATCGACTATTCCAAATGGGAATCACATATACGAATCACATATACGAATCACAAATACGAATCACATCCACATTACTATGTACAAGTCGAATATGAATTCACATAGTAAAATATGAATATAATTTCGTTCGAAAGAGAACGAGTGTGGTAACGTACACACTCGTCTGAAAATTACCAATTCACATAACGGATAAGAAACAGTTAACCACTTAGCAACAAATTCATGCACTTGACACTCACCAATCGAAACAAGGGAGTGAGTGTGTAAACAAGCCTTTAGGTGTTCCCCTCGAGATCCTCTTGAAGGTCTCCTTGAGCACCTGAGCAAATAGTAATTGACTATTACACACTGTTATTTATAAACCCCCTTGTTACAAGAAAGATTGTACTCTTGTACAATATTAAGAAAATGTCGTAAAAGAGAGCCTTAATTACTCGTAAATCGAGACTCAAAAATGGGGTTTTAAAACACAAGAGAAATCTGATTTTCATCTTTGAAATCAGGTGTAAAACGGTCTAGCAATATCGAAGAAAATAGAGAGTTCGCAACCTTCAATTTCCTTTAAGTTCGGAAATTTTAGATTTGTCGAGTGATCTTTGAAAAATCGTATCTCACTCCCTGTAAGTCCAAATTGGAAAACTTGGTTCCGTTGGAAACTACGTCCAGAGTACTAAAAGTTCTTAGAAGGCACTTTTCCATGATTCCAAATTGAAGACATTCAAATTTTGGGTTCAAAATGCTGTTTTGGAATACCAAGACAGATTTGGGTTAATTTTTGGCAAAGTTTGGAAATTCGGGAAAATTCAAACAATGCGAACTAACCTCTGAAATTTGGAAATCAATTAGAGTTACAATAAAAGTTTAAAAGAAAACAAGCAGAACAAGAATAAGAGTTTTGAGCACCAAGATATGGCGGCTCAAATTTACTGAAATTTCCTCCTTAAACAAGGATTTTCCAGATTTAAAAGGTGAATTTTGAGACTTTGGTTGAGTATTGAAATGGATGCGAAATGGCACCAAATTTGGTATGATTACACTACCATATAAGGACTATTCCTCTGTCAAATTTCATGCAAAAATTCATTCGGGAAGTCGGTTAACAAAACCATTAAATTTTCACAATTTGCTAAGGCAAATCTGCCTTGCACTTTCGTTTTTCTTTTCTCAAACATTTGGCCAATGAAAATTCCTCGAACATGATTCATTTATGAAGACAAAGTCTAGGAAACATCCAAAATACGTTTGGTAGGTGATTAACACCAAGGATTTCGAATAACAAGTCCCAAATCAAGATTAGCTATAAATCAGTCCAGAATTAGGGTTTTCTTTGACGAAGACAGCTTTGAAATTCGACCACAACTCACTCAATTCAACTCAGAATTATGCGTGGTTGGTGGCGTTGAAAACTACATTCACAGAAGGAATCGTTTTAAAATTCTGTCTACAACTAGCTCATATTTGAGTATCAAGTCGCAGCTCAAAACAAGGCTTCTAGTACAGACGAGAAACAGAACAGGCAACTTTACAAGGTTGGTACGGCTCACTCAGGTGGAATCAGGGCATGCATTTTATACCGTTAGAAAAGTGGAAATGTCTAGTTTCTAGTGCCACAAATGGAACTCAATTTTGACGTCGGAGCAAAGTGTTATGGCCGAAACAAAATCACTGCCAGAGCAATACAGGACATAATTCCAGTTTTGGTAAAATTTCGAAATCTCAACATTTGATCATCCAAATTACGTAATTTTTTGTGAAAACTTTCCACACAACTTATATTACACATATATATCAAAAAAAAGTCAATTGGACCACAAAAAAGTGCACCAAAGTGCACGGCAATAGCATGGGCAGAAACGGTAAAATTTCCTTTTCATTTCCTTTGAGCTTTCTTCCACAATACAACTTATTTTCACTAGATTAAGCACTAATCCAACATAAATAACATCAAATCTCATCAAATCAGTTCATCAAGCCATTGTGGGATTTCATTGAGCCCACTCACAAGATTTCCAACAATATAAAGCTACCCATGTGAATCTATAAGCTCACAAGTGCAAGATAACTTCTATAAATCAAGATTTAAGAGGTTAATCGTTGTTTACCTTTGTAGATGACTAAAACAGAAAATTTCGGTCCTTGGAAGCTAAAGAAAACCGTGAGAAGCAAGCCCTTTTCCTAGCTTAGGTTGATCTCTAAGTGATTTGCAAGTTGTGTGTAAATTTTGGAGAGAAAAGGTGCAAGATTTGAAGTGGAATGATGATGGGTTTTGTTCTTCTTCTTCTTGGTGAAGCTCGGCTGCTATAAGGAAGAAAGGAAGTGACGTTTCTGATGAAGAAGCTTCCTTGTGAAACTTATAAGTTTGTGGACAAGAATGTTTCAAAAGTCAACTAGGAATAGTGCGCGTTTGCGCACGTTTTGTGCTCGATTCCTCTCGGGTTCGTTTCACTTGTGCACTAAACCTCCAATGCACTTTCTTAAACATTATAATTATTCACTCTTAATAGTCAAGAATAAATTCCTTAAATCTCTAATTAACCGCTCCAGCTCGATATACGCGAACTTTCGATTTGCACGCGTTACAGTGAAACTTCCAAGAAATTCTTATAACAATAGTATAACTAACTAATACTTGAGTACTTAGGCATAAAAATGCCTATTTTAAGGCTAATGTATAAGACTCCAATTTTCCAAGCTCATTGTCCTCTCGAATCGATTATTGTCTCCAAACGCGCATTCACTATTCTCACTAAATGAACTTTCAAAAATTAAATTTTTGTAACAAGTCATTTTAAAAATACACGTAAGCCATAGCTCCATGTAATTGGATCTAAAAAGATTGAAATGAAATATTCGGGGCAAACGGGCAATTAAATATTTAAATAAGCTAATAATAGGAGTTTAAAATAGATAAATTTGCGAGTCCTCACATATTATAACTCATAGGCCATACAAGAAACAATTATTCTGACAAGGCAATTGCATAATTCAGTTCACGTACTTTATTCGACGCCCCAATCTTTCTTGAACCTCTCGAGAGAAACAAACAAAGTCTTTGACTCTTCACCATAAATGCTTTTCCTAGCTTCTCATTTTGCACCAAATGATCGAATACCAAGTCCAGAAATTCTTCGTTGTAACCTTCTATCTTCATAATCTCATCATGTAGTTGGTAGATATCAAGCTTGTTTGCACTAATTTTTCTCAAAGCAGGTGCCACTTCTCCAAGTTGTTGAGACATCTTTTCAATGTCTTCATTGCTCCCAGAATGCTGCAAACTCTAAATATTGATTAGCCATATTGTTGCAAATATTACCCTCTTGGCACTCAAAGGAATGAAAGACAAAAATGATTAACCTTTCTGGAAAGAAAAGGATAACTATAATCTTGCAATCATGAGATGATGTTCGATTAGTTCAGAAAACAGTGATTCGTCATCCAGAATATCATGGAAAACTAAGACTCCTAGAACATATTGATTGCAGTGCTCATCTATGAAATTTTAACATCAATGTATCCAAAACATTTTGAAACACATTATTAAACTGTTGAGGGGAAACATATCCTAAAACACTAAGTCATATCCTTATTGGGCAAAAAGTTACAAATCTGATATTGGGCATAATTTCCTAGTTAGCTAAATAACTAAAAGCTTCTTCAATAAGAAATCATTACATTTTCACTAGAAGCATCAATGAGTAAAACAGGTGGTGCATCAATATGATTTTCTCAAACTGGTTTTTCATGTGTTAATTCTTACTTATATGTGGTGACATCCTAGCAACTATAATGATATTCTATTGGTTGTTTAATGCCTACATCTTATTGCAAGAATATAAGTTGTGGATATTGAAAACTATAGAAGAGACGTGGAATTTTTTTTATAAAAAGTTTACTGCTCTCTGGGAAGAACACAAGCAAACTGTTTTCCTCCCTAATCAGATTTTGTCAACTATTTACAAATGGTCTCACCAGATTGTAAGAAAATCACTACACTACCCTACCCGAATTCTGATTTCAAGAATCATAAAGCCCCCAAAACTTAGCAGCCAAATTAATTCATTAGCATCAATCAAATCAGATTTAACCCTAATCAGGTAAGAACAAACTAAAACATAAGCAACCCATAAAGGTTCATTCAAATCCAACTTCAAGAATCTACACCAGTAGTTCTAGACAATTTTCGAAGGAATAGGGAGGAAAAAAAACTAATAAGAGACCATCATACCTCTGGAAATACTTAAGGAGTCTTTACCCTTGTTGGAAATGCTATTGTAGGAATGAGAATGAGATGTCGCTGCCAGAGTGGGGATGAGCCGTTGATATTGGCCGCTTTTAAAGGAAAAAAATGAGAGAGAGAGAGAGAGAGAGAGAGAGAGAGAGAGAGAGAGAGAGAGAGATGCCAGAATAGCTTACCTTCGAAAGTGGGTCTTTGCCGGAGTTGGAGATGCCGCCGGCGAAGAAGGGATTTGTTTGCTGATGAGATGTCGCTAGAGATGGTCTGTTATCATTGCCGAAGAAGAGATTGGTCTTTTATCGATGGTTCCTTGCTGGATGCTGTGAAAAGAAAACTGCTTTTACAAAAGGAAAATAACTTCACAATGATAGATAAGGAAGTTATTTTCCTCCCATCGTTGTAACTTATTTTCTGTGAGAAATTATTTTTCCAGATTAATTGACAACCAAACAACGGAAAATATGGAAAATGTTTTCCAGAAAACCTTTTCCACCCAAACAAACAGACCCTAAAGCAATTTTTAACATTATTTCATGTTCAATTTTTTTGCTAAAAATTAAAAGAATGATTAGTTAAATCATTATTAGTGTTATACATACATAAATATAAGATAAATATAGAAATTATAATGATAGCGAGGCTATGCGGTGCATCGACGAGGTAGTGGGGTTAAGCTGGGACTATTGCAAAAGGAAGGGAGATTATAGTAAGAAACATGTGGTTACAACATAAGATAAATAACAAAGAGGGTAATGAGAAGGAAGATAATGATGTAGCCTGTGTATTTTTTGGACTGTTTGTAATATATTTGTTATCTTATTTCGGTGTTTTTCTATTTAGTTTTGGTTTTTTGTTTTTTATATAAAGTTATTTTAACAAAATGTTATCTAATAGCTCAGCTGTAATTTAATTTTTTTTGGTATTCATAGAATCATAAGTAGTTTAAGAATACACTAAATTATTAGGGTACAATATGACAAAAGAAAGGAATTTTTTAAGGATGGATAAAGTTTTTTAAGCAAGTGCAAGAGTATATGACAATTAAACATAAGTTTTTAGGAAATTTCAGAGTTTTTCCAAGTTGATTAGTTTGTCATTGCATACCATTCATGAGTAGAAATGTTTTATCCTTTATTTTCATCTAAAATAACAAAATTTCATATAACTTAACAGTAAAATTGGTATTGTTTTAAATTTTTAATCTTTTTTTTTTCAAATAACTTTTTTTTTTCAACAACAATAATTTTACTATTTTGATTGAAATCCTAATGCGCGAGTCACAATTCTAGTAGAGCTTATACTTCAAAACTATCTCTTGGACTCCAGAAGGTAGAAATCTCATTTTTTGATTTAATTTGAAAAGAGGAATGATTTTGGACGTCAAATAATCTTGCAACGACATATAGTAAGAAACTGTTGGATTTGAATTGAAAATAGATCTAGACTCAAAAATATATTAGAGAGATAATTTTCAAATTCGAACTCGAGGCAGATTTGAGAAAATTTCCAAAAACAAGAAGATCTAGAAGATCAAACAAATCAACTTATTAATGGTAAGCAATCCGAAATTTTTATTTTCAAAGAAAACTTGATCTTCCCTAATTCAAAATGGATTTTTTGACAATAAAAAATGATCAGAGGAAAGAATGAAAATAATTTATAATAATATTTTTAGACCATTCACGAAAAGACACAACACCTACCAAAAATAACACTACTAGACTAACCTAAACGCGCTAGTCGATTGATCTAACAAGGTGAGACATAGAGTTTAATCAACTTTAAGAGTTTAGAGCTTGCGTAAAAGATAAACCTAAACACATCCAACGCATGGCTTGACTTTGATTGCCGCTTCTCCCTGGAAAACCTTGTCTTTAACACCTTAATGCTACAAGGTCTTCAACACAGTTAGCAAACTAGTAAATGTTCGGTCATATAAAAACCTGGCTTGATTGAGTTTAAAAAAAAGTTTGATCTGTAATTTTGTGATATTGGTAGTGCAAATAATGACTTGTCCCATAGATCAACTTAAGATCTGAGGCAAAACTTAGATTTTAACCTTAATTTCTGTGTGCAATAATCTCTAGATGACAATTTTTGAACTCTAATTTTCTTTGCTTCCTCTCGCTCTCTCCACTCTTTCTTTGCCTCCTTAGGATTTTGATGGCTGTCGAAAAAGCATAAGTGAGTTATTGGAAATTGAACTTTCTCTTGTTTTTCCTCATGGTAGAGTAAATTACATTGCATAAAACTAAGTTTCCATGGCACAATTAGTTACTAACATCACCATTGTCTCTAGAAATTTACCAACGTAGACTAAATGCTAAATTGGGGCTAATGTCAATAATACTCCACAAGTCAAATCATTTATCTTTGCTTTTAGACTGTACAAGTAGTAGCGGTAATCCATATTCTAGATTTAGTTATGCATTGCCGAAGCCTTGCAGCCCATGAACCAAATTATTAAGCATAGAAGGACACACTGCTCCATGTGCCCTTTCTTCCAACCCCTACATTTCTTTTTCTAGACCCTCTATTTCTATTTCCTATATACTCTATTTCTTTGCCTAGTTATCATGTGACTTTGCTGTTTTCAAGCCCTGATGGTGTGTTTTGATGTTGAAATGTACACGAATTAACTAAGGCCTATACCAATTGCTAGTCTCTTATGTAGACAAAGCTATGTTTTTAGGAGATACAGACTTTCTAGTGTAGTTAATTCTTCTGAAAAGTCAAGAAAAATAGGGTTAGCTGTCAAAGCTGTTATAAATTTAATCAGGACCTTATAATAATTTTAGTCTACTGATAAGTACTAATTGTTGGTACGTTGTCATGCTGAAAGAGTAGTACATTTGCTACTACTCCAACCCCCTAAAGCCAGCAGTGGACTGCCAAACCCATATCAAGACTTATTTAGTCACTAATTTAAAGATTAACACCAGCTTCATTTGCTGAAAAATATCTTTACAACTCAGAATATATGCTTTGAAGGCAAAGCATTACATTATTATGCAATAAAATTAAGTTCTACTCAAATTCACTTAGATTTTAGACTTTTCCAGTGCAATTAACTACTATTACCATATTGGGACAACCTCTTGCTCTATTTTTATCCCGAATATTTCGACCTTGAAAAAATGTTCGTATTTTGATGTGAGCTCTATAGCCCAGTGAGATTCTTGTGTGCATGCACTATTAGATTTTCAAGAATATATTCAAACATATCTGAAACACATAAACAATGTAAATAACAACATAATAAAAGAATACAGTACTGATTGTCAGTGACAACCCAATTCCACCTTATACCACCATCATGAGCTTATCCTCCTATATCAAATCACTTACATCAACTTTAGAAATGCCTTTCACTTTCGACCCAATAAATGGACAGCTTGCTATCCAACTACTTGGTTGCAAACTAGTGCATGAAATGATGTTCGATATAACTTCAATGGATTAAGACACACTACTAGCTTAAACACTATTAGTATTTATGTGATAAAGTACACAACTGATTAGTCAGGTATAAGCGATTACAATATGATTCTTTGACAAGACAAATAATGAACACTTTCTAGTGCGATAAATTACACAATCGCCAAATGGATTTGGACTTGTTAGCTAATTTAATGAATCATTTTTTTTGTTGTGACAAAGTACACATTCGAATTTACGAGAATAGTAGTAATCTAGATAAGTAGATAAAGTATACATTCGAATTCATGAGGACAATAGTATGCTTGACAAGCAATAAACCATGTTTGCAATATAACAAGATGAAAAGTTGTGTTCACCTTAAGTGATCATGTATCACTTAAGCAAGATATATGTATTATAGTAGTTTTTAAACACTCAATAGTAGCAATCATTAATTTCACTTGATCTACTTTTTGTATGAGCCTAGCATAATCATATTATGAATGCAGATATGAGACTATATTGACGTGAACTCCATAAACAAAACCTGTAGTTCAACAAACCATGGACCTAGATGAACAACACCCAAGGTTAATCTCAACCCATGAATAACCCAAATTAAGGAACTGAAGTTGAAGTTAGAAGGTACTACAATTCAAATGCATTCTAATTGATTAGTCAGTTTTGAACACTAGAGACTTGCTCTAAAGTATTCATGGAGACGCTTACAAGGAGCCAAAGAGAAAGCTCTCAATTGTTAATGTTAGAAATTCTTCATATCTTGTATAATACTTCTAAAAAGTGCGCTATTTATAACCAAAGTACAAAACCAGACGGGCTAAGATTAAAACCACTTAACCAACCAACTAATGGGCTAATGAAGGCCCAACTTAGACATAAGCTGGCAGAATTATTCTACCTATTTAAGAGGCCCAAACGACTCAATTAAAACAAGCAACTATATGGATCCATCTTACATGCAATCTGACTCAATTTTTATTCTTAACACAAACGACTAACTAAGTAAAATAACTATGCTAGAAAATGAATCAAAACAGCAATTTTGATCCACTTCTTGATCTTCATGAATTAGGAATGGCGGATCCAACACCAACATCTGTAATGTCTTGATTTGAAACATAGCTTACAAGATTGTGAGCATCAAAACCCTAGAAGGATATGAGAACTTGATCCATGCTTGAACCCTAGCAACATGATCAATACTTGGACAACTTTTGTGGTCACATTATTCCCCTCCTCTTGAGAAGGATTTGTTCTCAAATCTAGACGAAAAATAGTTAATGATAGATGGAACATTATACATCCTCCACCTAGATCAAAAACCATAGTAAATAGGCTAATGGAACCCATGACACCAAGACTGAAACCTCCCATGTTGATGAGCTTAGATTGAAGTATGCACAAATAAGTTGTAGCAACAGTAATGCTTTTTGCTCAACTTAGATTGAAACAAGTGACGAGTAGCATTCTTCCAAAATTCTTTGGAGTACCAATAATGCCGCAATTGTGTCGAAGATATTATCTCCTATGATTAAGGGATTCTATTGCTTATGATCAATCAAGTTTGAATAGATTAACTAAAATAAAAGATAGGATATGAGTTAATTACGTAATCTCTAAAATCATGGTTCTATTACATTAAGTTGTGGCAGAATTGTGATAGGGTTGCCCTATAAATGTTTACCTTGTAAACATATTCTGTGTGTGGGAAAGTAAAAAACAGAGTTCTGTTTATTTCCTTTTTTTCTTTAAAATTTTCATGGTATCAGAGCTCCGGCTCTATACTAATTCCTATCTATGAACTACCGAGCATCCATGACTGGATCCAAGGACTCTACTGTTCACACAAGCGAAGACTCATCCTTGTCTTCAGTAGTTACCTAAACTATGGATTACTCTGCTTCAAACTTTCCTTCCCTAGAAATAGCCATTTATAGATTAAATGGTTCCAATTATCTGGAATGGTCTCAATCCATAAAACTTGCTATTGATGGCAGGGGTAAACTCAGCCACCTTACTGGGGAAATTCAACAACCAGCTGCTTAAGATCCCAATTTGAAGAGATGGCATTCAAAGAATTCTCTAGTTATCTTTTGGTTGATACACTCTATCAAACCAGCGATAGGAAAGCCACATTTATTTTTGCCCACAACCAAAGATGTGTGGGACGCTATCCGAGATATGTATTCCGATGTGGAGAATTCATCTCAAATTTTCAATCTTAAGATGAAGTTGTGGAAATCAAGATAGGAAGATAGAGATGTTACAACCTATTACAATCAGATGGAAACTTTATGGTAGAAATTCGATCTTTGTTATGAGGATGAATGGGATTGCCTTGCAGATTGTGAGGACTCGAAAAAAATTCCTTATTTTATTTTATTTTATTTCTTCGAATACATTTTCGTTACTTTACTATATTGCCTTCATTTCCTAGATATTTTTACAAGTGAGTCAAGTTTTTAAATCATTTTTCTTGTATAATTTAGTACATGTTAAGTTGTAATGCATTGTGGAAGTGGGACCCACCAGTGAGGTGTGTGCGATAAATTTTTGAAGATGAGGAGGAGTTTTGTACAAAGCGATATTATTTTATAAGGTGTTAAGGGATAATTAAAGGTTGGCTAGATATTTTAGTGATTGGAAGACCATTAGATGAGGATTAACCATAGCAAACCTCTTGTCACAAAGGCCATGGTTCCTTGACTTTGACTAAGACTTTCTTAACCTTTTATTAACAAAAATTTGGCCACAATCCTATCATCTTTCCTCCCTCTTTGGCTGACTTCATGAGCTAAGAAAAAGAGAGAAAACTTCAACTTTCAACCACCAAATCTTGTTTGAATCTTGAGTTGTAACCATTAATCTTGCAAACTACTCCATAAAAGGTGACATCTAAGGAAGATTAAGGGCTTTGGTGGAATGATTTTGGAGGAAGTTCAACTAGATTCCACCCAACCTTGGCTTGCTACTTGAGAGATGATTCTTGGAGTTCTTGGTGCAACTTGCAAAGCTTGAGTAGCTTGAGGTAAACCTTAATCATGAATTAAGGTGCTTAGATAACCTAGATACTTGGGTTGTTGATGGCTTGGCTTGGGTTCTTGTTTTTGAAGCTTGGATCATGGGTTTATGTTTATACCTTCTATGTGTTTGATGTAAGGTTAGGTGTATTAGGTGAGGGTTTCTTTAGGTTTTCTTGGTTGTGTTAGCATGAGAATCATGGTTAAAGTAAGCTTAGATAACTTGGTACACATGAAGTAAAAATTGAACAATCACAAGTTGGAATTTATGCTTGGGCTGGCCGAATCTTTAGCTTCAATTTTGTGAGGATTTTTGTATTATTTTGGTGAGATTTGTGCTCAAGGAACTTGGTTTAACCTTACCCTAGAAGTGGATGTTATGTATGTGTGTTTGAGTAGTAGTTTTGTTGGAGTAAAGTTAAGAAAATAAGGGAAAGTGTTGCTGGAAAGTTTTCCACAGGGAGACTCTGAGCAGTCTTGAAAAATCTGCTATATCTTGGTGTAGAAAAATCCAAATTGAGTTTTGCTTATTGGGTTTGAAACTAGATTCAGAGTGCATTCTACCATGAAAATTTCAAAATTTTTCTCAATTCCTATGAATATCTATGATTTTCCAAAGTTGACTGAATTTTCACACCTGCTCTGTTTTCTACTTGATGAAGCAGTAACTTGAGATTGGAATTTGACTGATATGGACAGAATCTTAAAAATATGTATTCTGGAAAATTGTAGTCCTTTGAGTCTATTTTTCAATAGTATAAAGTTTATAAATTTTAGACTTAAGAAGCTTGCGATATGATTTTTCAAACAGTGTCGAGCAAAACTGGAGAAAATTCTGTTTTCTAAACTTGTTCTTGCTTTCATTTCCAACTTTAAGTTGGAGTGGTTAAACCATTTTGAGCTTGATTTTATGAGTGGAATTGAGGTTTAAATGAAAGGAAATGAGTTTCTTCAAATCATTTTAGGTCGGACAATTTCTAACTTTGTATTTTGAAAGTCTTGTTCTAATTTCTTCAAACGTTTGACTATACCGATGCTTTTGTACTCCAAATGACTTTTACAACGTTGATTTAGTAAGCACATGAGGTTTTCTCTTCGATTGCAATAAGAAAATATTATATTTTTGATAGGTTATATGGGCATAAAACTTGTAAATTGATGCATTTCTAAATGAAGTTTTGAAATCTCAATCTCTTCATGTATTTGGCTTTGTATTACTAGTCTTTTAATATAGTATATGACCACAGGACTCGAGAGAGTTCAAGAGGATGAACAGGGTTAAAGTGAAGGGTTGCGATTGATTGGTGAGTGTTCCAATGCATGGTATTTGATGATGCATGACTTGAGAAAATGCTATTATTTGCATAAGTGCTCTCCTTTGAATGACATGCTAATAAGTGAATGACTGTTGTGATTTTCTTGTCTTGTTAATTTGCTATGAGCATAAGTTCGTATTGCATGAATGCGTGATAAATATGTAAGAATATGGGCTGATGTGTACTTTATTGCATTGGCTGAACTGAGTTTAACCTATGTTAGCACCCTATCCGAGACCCGCCATTTGCGAGGTCAGATCAGCTGGACAGCTTTGGGTTTATAACTTACCAATGTTAAGTGCAAAGCTCAAAACTCTTTGCCGAAAGGCCTTGAGTACAATGTTTAATGTTTAATGTTAAATGAGGGGATTGTTGATTTTTCGGAGGGCATAAGGTGAATGTTAAATAAGGGGATTGTTGATCTTTCGAAGGACATAAGGTGGAAGTTCGGAGGTTATAAGGTGGTAAAATGTAGGGGATTGTTTATTGGCAGTTATAAGGTGAATGTTGCTCCCTGTGAGCTCTGTATCCTTTTAATGTTCAAATTGTTGTTCATCCTTGTATTTACTTGAACGAATGATCGAATGCATGCGTGAATGTTATTGTTTATCAAATACTTTACATTGAAAGATTCCCTTTTCAATTAATTGCTCCACCACCAGTTTCTAAAGTTGAGAATCGATTTACTTGAACCTATATTACTTGGGAAAACGTGTTTACATGATAAATTGTGTTATTTTCTTATTTGGTCTGTTTACCTGGAATGCTCACTGGGCGTAAGCTCATCCCATGTTTTTTTTTCCTTAATAAGATTCAGATCCGAGAGTGCTCAAGAATACTGTGAGAATGTTTTGAGAGATTTTAAGTTTTTATTTTAGTAGAAATGACTGTAGTGTATATATTTTTGGGTTGTAGTTAAGATAGACGCCGAATGATGAATTTTTTGTACGCGAACCTATATAATAGTTTTTGGATGTATGTAAATGTTATTTTGAAGTGTAATGAATATTATTTTGGTTAGTTTAGAAATTTCAAGTAATTCTTGTTATGGATGGTAGTGAATCCTAGTGAGAGTTGGGCAGGCGGTCCGCTGACCCCTCTAGTTCCCCTTTGGGAACAGTGGGGCTGTTACATAGATAATGTTCAATATAAGAAAAGGGAGGCATGTCTTCTTGGTTGGACTAAATTAAGAACTTGATGAGGTGCAAGGTCATATTTTGGGTAGGAAGCCTCTTCCCTCGATTCGTGAAGTATTTCTGAGGTCAGGAGAGAAAAATCAAGGCGTAAGGTGATGCTAAAGAAAGCTGAGTCCAAGGCAGAGTGTGAAGTTGAGAGTTCAAAATTGATTTCTAAGGGGACGATTTGGACAGAGATAAACGAAGGAAGCCCTGGTGTGAACACTGTAAAAAGCCATGGCACACAAAGGACATGTGCTCAAAATTACATGGGAAACCATCAAATTTCAAGAAGAAAAATAGAGATGATAGCAAGGCATTGCAGACTGTGAATAAGGATTCTCAAAAGCAACAAAATGACTTTGAGACACTGGCCTTCATAAAGGAACAATTAAGCCAACTATACAAACTTTTTAAGTTTCCACAATTTTGAGTCACTAAGGAAAAAAACTTCACTTCCTTTTGTTCTTTTGCTAAAAATGGTAATTGCTTTACTGTTGCTCTTTCATGTAAAACATCAAATGAATTTTGTCTGCGAGTTGTATGGGTTATTGATGATTTTGGGGCCACTGACCATACGACCAATTCGTCACAATTATTTTTAACTTACAATCCATGTGTAGGCAATAAAAAGGTCAAGGTCGCTGACGGATCATTATCCGTTATAGATGCCAGAGGTTTTGTTGTCATCTCTCCTACTCTAACATTTCATAGAATTCTTCATGTTCCAAATTTATCATACAATTTTCTGTCCATAAGTAAATTAACTAGGGATCTCAAGTGTCGGGTTAAATTTTTCCTTCTTTCTGTGAGTTTCAATAACTGACCACAAGAAGGATGTTTGGATGTGCTAGAGAAAATGAGGGACTTTACTTCCTTGAAAATGGATCAAATGTGACAAGACCAGTCAAAAACACATGTTACGGGCCTGTCTCTATTATTAATAATAAAGAGATTATGTTATCGCACTTTAGACTAGGACATCCTAGTTTTTATTACTTGAAATATTTATTGCCAAATTTGTTTAAGAATAAGGATTCATCTTCCTTTCAATGTGAAATTTGTGAATTGGCTAAATGTCGTCGGTCTACATTTTCTATACAGCCTTATCAACCCTCAAAATCATTTTTTCTATTACATACTGATGTTTGGGGTCCCTCTAGAATTTGAACTCAGTTTGAAAAAAAATGGTTTGTTACATTCATCGATGATCACATAAGAGTTTCTTGGGTGTATTTATTAAGAGAGAAATCAAAAGTTGCAAGTGTGTTTCAAAATTTTTATAGCATGGTTCTGACCCAATTTCAAGAAAAAAATCAAAATTGTTCGGAGTGACAATGGAAAAGAATATTTCAATATAATTTTGGGAAATTTTTTTCTTGAAAAGGGATTGTGCATCAAAGCTCCTGTAATGATACTCCACAACAGAATGGGGTAGTCGAAAGAAAAAATAAACATCTTTTAGAAGTGGCAAAGGTATTACTTTTTTCAAGAAACGCTCATAAATATCTACAGCATGAAGCAATTTTAATTGCTATATATATCATAAACAGAATGCCCTTAAGAACCTTGAATTTCCAAACTCCTCTGAATTTTTTTCAAAACGCTTTATCCCATTTCTCGATTAACATATGAAATCTCACTAAAGGTGCTTGGGTGCATAGATTTTGTTCACAATCATGAACAGGGTCGAAGTAAGCTAGACCCTCGAGCAAGAAAATGCATTTTTGTTGGATATACACGCACGCAAAAGGGGTATAAATGCTTTGATCCCATTTCGAAAAAAATGTTTGTAACCATGGATGTAAATTTTTTGAAGATAAACTTTTTTTTTGAGATCCTCTTTAGGGGGGAATTCGGCATGTAGAAGAACTTGCAGAAGATGATGATGTTTTTCATATTGAAAATCAAATTCCTAATCAAAATTTTGTTGATAGGGGAATCGATTTTACTAATTTTTTAGAAGAATCTATAGCACAATTTTCTCGACAAGAATCTTTTCAAAATAACAATCTCGAAAAATCAAATGACTCATGTCAATTTGCCTGTCAAAAGGATTTTGAAAAAATTTAAAAAATTGATCAGGGATTAGAAGAGGATCCCTTGCCTTTAGTGCTAATAATAGAGTTAAATTCTCTTAATAAAAAACGTAAAATGCTTACTCCAAATGTGCAAAGAAGGTTAAAACACAAAGTTAAGCAATTTGCCTCATCACTAGTGAATTGAATAATGACAACAATTTTACTACCTTTAACTGCTACAAGAAGACAATAATCAACACCAAAGCATTGAAGTATAAGCTGAAAATACGCACAATCATTAGCCCCATTACCTAATCCACTTGGCAACCCCTCAATTGATTCACCAACCTGCAAAAATCCATAAAATGCACTACATGAAGGTGACGTAATATGAGTAGTAGTGATAAGAGTATATTTTATGTATTTTTAGTGTGTTTTATTAGTTAGTTTTAGTGTGTTTTATTTGGTTTTATAGTGAAAATGTACATTTTGTGATTTAAGTGGTAAAAATTGAATTTCTTTGGATTTTAATGGTGAAAACTTCATGTTTTTGTAGGTTTAATGACTCAATCATGATAGGTAGTAAATTCAGAACATTTTT
Organism: Coffea arabica; assembly: GCF_036785885.1. NCBI lineage: Eukaryota > Viridiplantae > Streptophyta > Magnoliopsida > Gentianales > Rubiaceae > Coffea > Coffea arabica. Next base: position 14,790,118 of record NC_092318.1, on the reverse strand, counting down.
TTGATGATTATTGATAATTTGAAGTTGTTTAAAGAAGACATGAAGTGCAAAACATTCAAAGGAGGAAATACAAGTGAAGACAGTTTTGGCACCTTGTGATATTTTAGCTATATCTTGAGCTACAAGCATCGGATTGAGGTGATTTTTATACCATTTTGAATCTAAGAGATAGATCTACATTTGGTAAGGGGACATCAAAATCTATTTCAGTTTTTTTCCTTGTCAAAAAGTCGAATATAGAACTGCATGTGCATGGTCGAAAGCTGAAATAGAGCTCTGATCAGTTGAGGGAATTTTGGTCATATCTCGGACCACAGAGATCCAAATTGGATGATTCTTGAAGCATTGGAAATTTAACTCAAAGGGCTACAACTTTTATGTTTTTTTGAAGAGTTAGTTTAGCCTCCATCATTAAGAAAATAGTAGTTGAAATGATACCAAATTCACAGAAGTGAATACGCGACCCTTGAATATACGACCTGAAGTCTCGTATTCCAAGGTCACGTATTGTAACCTAATTTCTGCAACTTGCTCCGCCATTTGTTCTATTTTCACACTACTTTTTAGCTCTACTCCAGACAAGAATTTTAGCTACACATGTTCAAGGGATTTTTTGGAAGAAAAAAGGAGATTTATGTCTTGTCGAAAAATCACTTTTTGACTCTCTTAACACTAGAGATGTTAGAATCATTAGAGGAGGAGAGAATAGGACATTAGAAGTAGTTATTATTAGATTTTAGCATGAGAGCTTAGAAGAGTCTTGTCTTGTTCTCTCTAACTAGAGCTTTTGTGAGAACAATTGGAGACTTCATTGTACAAATCATTTTGTTGAAGAAACAGAAGATCATTGGGAGTTTCATCACTAATCTTGGCTAAGCTTTCTTTATCTATCTTTTACTTGTGATTCAATATGTGTTTATGCAATAAAGCAATGCTTTTTCTTGTCATATATTATATGAATAGCTAACTTTCTAGATCTAGGGAGTAAAAGAAGTTTATGGCTACTTGTTATGAAGTGAATATGATTTACACTTGTTACACCTTGTATTAACTTGTTTATTTATGCAGGCTTATCACTTGTTGTTGCTTGATCACCAATAGCAAGCTTATAGTTGTTATTATTCAATGAAAGTTGGTAATAATGATGGAACAACATAAATAGAGCTTGAGTAGTATTCTCATGAGAATAGAGATACACTTAAGTGAATTAAACTTGCATTTCATGAAGGAACAAGAGTAGATCTAGTTATTCACCATGAGAATAGGAAAAACTAGTCTATTTTAGGCCATTTTATCATGAGTATGAGATTTGGGAATATTGGAAATGAATCCCTAGCTAAACAAGAGTTGTAACATGAGGTAAATCTATTTATTTGTATTTTTTATGCCATGAGTGGAATCTATATCCCTAGACTCAAGTATTTAGTGAATTTTCTCCATTGTTACCTTGCAAATATTTAGTTAAGACTAGTTAGATAGTAATAATTACAACGTCTCTTGCTTAAATTGATTATTAGTCTAAATAATAGAGTAAGTAATGATCTATTACTTGCAAAGTTGCTCTCTGTGGGATCGACCCTATACATACCCTAAACTACTAGCTTGACTTGTATGCTTGCAGTAAAATGGGTGTAATTCGAAATTAAATTTGTACTTATATCAAAAATCCGTCAAGTTTTTGGCACGATTGCCGGGGAGCGGCAATATTAGGGTCTAACAAGCTTTATTAGTTTAGACATTCTCTATATTAAGTTAGAATTTCTAGTAGATTTGTAAAATAATTCTACATAATCTCTTTATTTTTGTTTGTAGTGTATACACTAGATTTTACAGGTAGTCGTACCTTTTGATCCGAAAATTGAAAGGACACAACGTAGACAAAGAAGGCATACACCACCACAAGAAGAAGAAGAGGTTTGACAACAAATAGAAGGAATCACGATAGAGCTATCTTTTGAAGAAGAAATAGTGGAAAACAAAGCAAATAGGCGAGCTCTTAGGGATATTGCTCTACCGAGAACCCAAAGATCTTAAACAAGTATAGCACGGTTGACGATAAACTCTAATATTTTTGAAATTAAACCATCATTAATCCAAATGGTGCAACAATTTCAATTGGGAGGTAATGCCGTAGAGGATCCAAATGTACACTTAGCCATATTTTTGGAGATATGTGATACAATCAAAATGAATGGAGTTAGTGAGGATGTTATAAGGCTAGGATTGTTCCCATTTTCATTGAGGGATAAGGCTAAAATTTGGTTACATTCTCATGCCCCTAATACTTTCACTACTTGGAATGACTAATGCATTTTTGAATAAGTATTTTCCATTGGGCAAAACGGCTTACGTTAGAATGGATATTACTAGTTTTAGTCAATTGGATGATGAATCATTTATATGAAGCATGCGAAAGGTTTAGAGATTTGCTTCAGAAATGTCCACACCATGGATTTTCCGATTGGCTAATTGTACAAATCTTCTATAATGGTTTATCATTTTCTACTAAAACTACTATTGATGCAGCTGCATGTGGAGCTTTGATGGTAAAATCACCCCAAGAAACTCAAGATTTGATAGAGGAAATGGCGACAAACAATTATCAATGGGCTAATGAAAAAGGTAATCCAGAGCGCTAAGCAGGTATGATTGAAATTGATACCATCAATATGCTTAGTGCTCAAATAAGCAATATGATGAAGTTGTTGAATAGACAAGCCGGATATGGTCAAAGTTCATCTAATATACATGTGACTTGTTGTTCCATGTGCGGAGATGATCATGATACTAACGAGTGTGTTGATCTTGAGCAGGTTCATTTTGTCAATAATTACAATAGGAATGCTCAAAACAACCCATATTCAAATACATACAATTCGGGGTGGAGAGATCATCCAAATTTTGGGTGGAAAGATCAAGGCAATCCACAAAAGCCGACCAATCCGTCGGGATTCAAATCAAGGCAACCAGAGACGAATACTAAACCGGATTGGGAGATTGCATGGGAAAAGTTGGCTAAGAGCACTTCTGAAAGATTTAAACGACTAAAGGGGCGGTTGGACCAATTGACTAGGATGCATAGAAACGTAGAGCTTCAAATTGGTCAAATAGTTAAAACAATTAACAATCGAAATCAAGGGGAATTGCCTAGCAAAACGGAGGTGAATTCGAGGGAACACGTCAAGGTCATTACTATTCGTAGTGGTAAATGACTAGAGGATCCTCCGAGGGTAGAAAATGGAGGGAACAATGAAAGTAAGAAACAAGCGGATGAGCGAGTGGAGCAAGAAGTAAGTGTGTGGGAATGTAATAAGGGAAAACGAAAGAAGAACAACCTACATCATCCACTACAGTTCCGATACCTCCGGCAGTTCCATTTCTTCAACGACTCAAGCCAAATAAGCTAGACAAAGATTTTGAAAGTTTGTTAAAATTTTCAAGCAATTGCATATTAGCATTCCTTTCGCTGATGCTATTTTGCAGATTCCTTCATATGCGAAATTTCTCAAGGAGATCATGACGCGAAAGAGGAAATTGAAAGATCATGAAACAATAGCATTAATGGAGGAGTGCAGTGCCATTATACAAAACAAGCTGCTGCTGAAATTGATGGATCCTGAGAGTTTTTCTATACCCTACACTATCGGTAACATTGAAATTTCTAAGGCATTAAGTGACATTGGTGCTAGTGTATCCTTAATCCCTCTAACGGTGGTTAGACAATTAGGTTTGCATAAGTTAAAATGCACTAATATGACTTTGTAGCTAGTCGATTAGTCTATTAGATATCCATTAAAAATTTTGAAAACTGTGTTGATTAAATTTCAAAAATTCGTCATTCCTGTGGATTTTGTGGTATTAGATATGGAGGAAGATATATCTATGCCAATTATTCTTGGTAGACCATTTTTAACAACTAGGGGTACTATTATTGATGTCAAAAATGGCAAACTCAATTTTCAAGTAGGTGAAGAAGAGATAGTATTTGACTTGAATGAAATGAAAAATATCCTTCTTTTATCAATCATGCTTGTTCCATTGGCACGATTGAAATGCTAATCCAAGAGTTGAGTCAAGTCAATCTTGATTTCGATCCTCTTGAACTTTGTTTAACATGTGTAGGGATGCAAGAGGGAAATGATGAAGAAATTGAAGTATTAGCCAAATATTTGGATTTTCAATCACCTTATAAAAGAGGTAATTTTTATGAGATGCTTGGTCAAGGAAAAAGACTCCCACCACTTTTGGAGATTGAACCGCCAAATTTTGAGATGAAACCATTTCCAAACCATCTAAGGTATGAATTTCTTGGAGAGAATAGTACTCTACCGGTGATTGTATGTCCTCACTTAGACAAGGAACAAATTACGAAGTTGCTCAAAGTTTTAAGAAAGCACAAAAGGGCGATTGGGTGGACAATTTCGGATATAAAATGTATAAGTCCTTCTATATATATGCATCATATTTTGCTAGAGGACAATTGTAAACCGGTGGTGGAGATGCAAAGGAGATTCAATCCAAATATGAAAGAGGTGGTAAGAAATGAAATTCTTAAGTGGTTTGATGTAATTTCTCATCTCTGATAATATTTGGATTAGTCTCATTCATGTTGTCCATAAGAAGGGTGGAATCACAATAATAATGGGCCGGAATGATGAAATGATTCCATCACGACTTGTGGTCTGGTGGAGAGTGTGCGTTGATTACATGAAATTGAATGCAATTATTAGAAAAGATCACTTTCTTTTACCCTTTCTTGATCAATTATTAGAACGTATAGCTGGTTTTGAATTTTATTGTTTCCTTGATGGATATTCAGATTATAACCAAATAGTTATAGCTCTTGAAGATCAAGAAAAGACCACATTAATTGCCCCTACAACACCTTTGCTTTTAGAAGGATGCCATTTGGCCTATGCAATGCTCCTGCAACATTTCAACGTTGCATGATAGCCATATTTTCTGATTATATTGAAAAAATTATGAAGATTTTTATGGATAATTTTTCAGTCTTTGGTTCATCTTTTGACGACTATTTTCATAATTTAGATTTAATTTTGCTAAGAAACGAGGAGACAAATCTTGTGCTTAATTGGGAGAAATGCCATTTTATGGTTCATGAAGGAATTGTTAAGATTTCCTTTAAGGAAATTGAGGTATGTGATAGCCCCATTTTCCCCTAGGGCGTACCTGAAGGGTTAGTGGACTGCTTGCCTAGTTCTCGCCAGAACTCACTCGCTCACATTAACTTTAGAAATAACATTAACTGCAAGGTAAGCACAAAATTTCACAAGAAATATTATAACCATTCAACTTCACAAAGCATTCATACTTAGGTGCACAACTAAACGGATTAAAATACAAGTAATTCGATCACCTCACCAAATATAAATATGATGGCAATTCCTTAAAATGAGGACTACAACTTTGAACTCACTATTCTTTGGATGCCAAATCAGTAACACTATAATTCTTCAAAATAACATGTACATGCTACAAATCATTCGAATATACAAGCCAAAGTACAAGCCAAAAGGGTAAGAATTTGAACTAGTACTTGATGCGGATACGGGTGCGCAACAACTTCAACCTTGGGTCAAGGACCCTTTGACCAACATTGGTGGTCCGATGACAAGGTCAAGAACCAAGAAGGTGAAGGAAGCTTTACGAGCCTTGATCATTCACCATATAAGCAAGGAGCAAGCTAGGTTTGAAGATTCGATGGACCATGAAGTTACTTTGTTCACTTGTACGTTTGAAGCGAAGGAATGATCTCATACTTGTTAGCTTAGTTGGTAGTTGTTTTAAGACTGTCTAGTTTAGTAGTTGTTAGGCGTTGAGTATTTTATTACTTAATTGGGCCTTATCGGAAAGCCTTAAAGAGCTGGCTCTTTAAGCTCTTTTATGCGGACCGAATCTCTTCCAGGTTTATGTGGGCCGGATTTTGCCCTAGTTTTAGCCTATAAAAAGGCACCTCTTGTAAGAGTAAAAGACAGATTATTACAACCAAAAATCGTGAGGAATTTTCCTTCAAGTTCTTAATTGAACTTACTCTTGAATTCTTGAGTTCATAGCTTAGGATTCAAATAAGACTTTATCGATTAGTTTGTTCCCTAATCGTAGTGTCGCTTCATCCATCCTTATTTGCTTAAGGTTGCTGATTACCTTTGTGTGTCAGAGGTCTTGAGTTCATGAGAACAATCGAGTTCAATTTCTGTTGGGAGAAAAGATCCAACTCTGATAATTACAAGGTTGGGAGGTTCTAGGAGGGTCTTCCCCTAGGGTTGCCTATATCAGTTGGTAATCAGAGCATCAGGTTAATTCTCTTTTAATTGAAGTTGTTCATATCTTGTTAGTTTGTGTCTTTTGTCAAAAAAAAAAAAAAATCTGTTTGGGTGTTGCCTTTTTGTGTTTTCTGTCCAACTTTTGTTCTTGAGTCTGTTATACTTTTGTTTGGGTTGTTAGGGTTTAAAGACAAAAAAAAAAGAGAGTCACATACCTTATATTGTTTTAGTGTCCAAGTTGCTAGAGTATTGCTGGAATTTTCTTTTGAGTATTGCTAAAATTCTGTTTTGCCTATTTCTTGAGTATTGGTTGTTGTTCTTGCAAACCCTAAACACCACAACGTAATTTGGGAAAATTCTTGTGTTTCTTGAACAAATTCTTGAAGTTCTTGGACCACCAAGTCTTGTTTTGAAAACTCTTGAACAATAAACCAAGAACTAGGGATTTCTTAGAATTGGCATAACCTTTCATCCGTTTTCTTGAACTTGTTGGTGTGATATGAATTTGTGTTCCTTGAAGAGCCGAAAAAAAAGGAAAAAAAAAAAGAGAAAAAAAAAACGAAAGAGAAAAAAAAAAGGGAAGAAGAGAAGGAATTGGCTCTCATACAAAGGAAATCAAGTTTCCAAAAAAAATCGTGAGTTTCCAATTCTTGATTGGTCTCCAATTCTTGATTAGTCTCCAAATCTTGATTGGTTTCCCAAAAAACTTGAGTTTCCTAATTTTGATTGGTTTCCAACTCTTGAGTTCCAATCTTGATTGAATTCCAAAGATCCCAAACGACCTAACCAGCCCCAAACACACCCAATTCCGTTTTCAAAACCAAACCAAACACCTTAGCCCAAATCGCCTTGGGAGTTCTTGAGTTTCTAAAATCGGTTGAGCTAGTTTTGCGATCCGATTTGACTGAAATTTGAGAACTGGTTCGTACATTATTTGAGCACCCCAAAAGCACCATTTATACTCCGAAATACTGACCAGAAATTCAGCAAAGCAACAGCTCAAAAAAAAAAAAAAAAAGGTTCCAGTTTCAGGTAGAGTTTTTGTTTTCTAGGATTCACAAAAAAATTCTGCTTTGTGTCTTATTACTTATAGGGTAATTAATTCTGGAATTTTTGAGAGTTGAGTTGTTTTAAGAACTTTGAGAAGGAAAAATTGAGAGTGAGTGTGTTTTTTTTGAGTGATACACGAGTGCTTTGCAAGGTAGACTAGGATACATTTGTTTTGCAGGTTTGACAATATGTCTCAAGAGGGGAACATGACCGAGCCGTCTGAGACCGACGTGTCACTCAAATTGGTGCTCCAAACTCTCCAAAAACAAGCGGGGAGGCTTGAATTTGTGGTGACACAACTATCCGACAGGGTGGCTGCCATTGAGATGCGAGGTACTGGAGATATTCCCAATAGGGCTTCAAGTGCTCAGAGTGTTGAGCATGATGCGGATGATGAGGGGTATCATTCTAACACCTCATTCCGATCAAGGAAAAGCCACAGGGAAGCGAGGGAAGGCCGAGACCGACCTAGGAGAACCGATGACAATCTTGGTTCCATCAAGACTAAGATGCCTACCTTTCATGGGAAAAATGATCCTGAAGCTTATTTAGATTGGGTTAGGAGAGTTGAGCAAGTGTTTGAAGTCCACAATTACTCTGAAGAGAAAAAGGTGAAACTTGCGGCTATTGAATTTGAAGATTATGCATCCATTTGGTGGGAGCAAGTATGTGCCACAAGGAGGAGAAATAGGGAACAACCAATTGACACTTGGGCTGAAATGAAGCAAGTGATGAGGAAACGATTTGTACCCTTCCATTACACCACGGACTTGTACAATCGGCTCCAACGACTTACCCAAGGGTCCAGTTCGGTTGATGAGTACCACAAACAAATGGAGGTAGCAATGATAAGGGCCAATATACAAGAGGATTCGGAAGCAACCATGGCAAGATTCCTTAATGGATTAAATCCTGAAATTCGGAAGAAGGTTGAGCTTCAAGACCACTTTGAGCTACAACAAATGGTGTCTTATGCAGAGAAGGTGGAAAGGCAAGCCTTACCTATAAAGACACCTAGTGGCCGAACCACTACATCCTCTTCCACACCTTGGAGAAGAGATCAATTGCCAACATCCAATGCTTGGCCAAGGCAAAGCAATAAAGAAAGGGAAAACAGGCGAATGGAGCAACCGTTCCATCCGAGTGCAACTCCTTCTAAACCAACCCTGCGGCCGACTCTTCCAAGGGCAAATACGTCTACCAACCAGCCAAAGGCATGTTTCAAATGCAAGGGAATTGGCCACCTCATGGCTCAATGCCCTAACCGAAGCATCATGTACATGAATGAAGAGGGAATGTGGCAAAACGAAGGAGAGGAGGAATATGCCGACATGCCACCACTTGAAGAAGAGGGGAAGGATGCTGACCTGGTTGAAATAGAAGAGGACCCCGTGGCTCGAACTATGGTGACTATGAGAGTGCTAAATGCACAAGCTCAAGAAGATGATCTCCAACGGACCAACATTTTTCATACGAGATGCAAAATTGGAGATGAGGTATGTCTCATGATCATTGATAGTGGCTCTTGTACTAATTGCGTAGCTGCTGACTTTGTCGAGCAAAAGCACCTTCCATGGACTTACCACCCTAAACCCTATAGACTATCTTGGTTAAATGATGGGGGGGAAGTCAAGGTGACCAAACAAGCTTTAATCGCTTTTTCTATTGGTCGATACAAGGACCAAGTTTTATGTGATGTAATTCCTATGCAAGCTAGTCATGTCTTGTTAGGGCGTCCGTGGGAGTATGATCGGCAGGCTGATCATATTGGACTCACTAATAAGTATAAGTTCATTATGGACAACCTCAAGATCACTCTTTCACCCTTGACACCTACACAAGTGTATGAGGAACAATTGCATCTAAGAAAAGAGCGAGAGAAAAGGCAACTGAGAGAGGCAAAGAAAAAGCCGAATGTGCCTGAGGATGAGGAAAAAAAGAAAGTCGAGGCCGAGTTGAGTGAAAAAGAAAATTCGAGTGGAAAAAAACTTAGTGAGGCCGAGAGCTTGAAAGTGAACAAAAAGAGCTTCTATGCAAGTGTGCGTGAGGTAGGTAGGGCTCTGAATGCACAAAGTCTTCTCATAGTACTTCTGTACAGGAAAGCTGATTATTCTTCCTTTTACACACTAGACATAACCGATTCTCTTCCTAGTGCAATCTACTCTCTTTTGTAGGAATTCAAGGATGTGTTTCCGGAGGAACTACCAAAAGGATTACCTCCAATTCGAGGTATCGAACATCAAATCGACTTTGTTCCTGGAGCAATTCTACCAAATCGACCAGCCTATAGAGCAAATCCGGAGGAAACAAAGGAAATCCAAAGGCAAGTCGATTCCCTCCTTGAAAAGGACCAGGTACGTGAATCTCTTAGTCCTTGTGCAGTTCCAGTCATTTTAGTGCCTAAGAAAGAAGGGACTTGGAGAATGTGTACAGATTGTCGTGCAATTAATAAAATTACTGTTAAGTATCGTCATCCTATTCCTAGGTTAGATGATATGTTAGAAGAATTGCATGGGGCAATCATTTTCACTAAAATTGACTTAAGATCTGGTTATCATCAAATAAGGATAAAGGAAGGAGACGAATGGAAAACTGCTTTCAAAACAAAGTATGGTCTTTATGAGTGGCTTGTGATGCCTTTCGGCTTAACAAACGCTCCAAGTACTTTCCTGAGGTTAATGAACCATGTTTTAAGGCATTTTCTTGGGAAGTTTGTTTTTGTTTATTTTGATGATATATTGATCTTTAGCAAGTCTTTAGATGAACATGTTGAGCATTTGCGACTTGTTTTAAGTGCCTTGCGTGAAAATAGGTTGTTTGCTAACATGGAAAAATGTGTCTTCTGCACTCCTGAAGTTAATTTCCTTGGATATATTGTTGGTGCAAATGGCATACGTGTTGATCCCGCCAAGGTAAAAGCCATCTTAGAGTGGCCGACTCCAACCAATGTGTCTCAAGTAAGGTCTTTTCATGGTCTTGCAAGTTTCTATAGGAGATTTGTTAAAGACTTTAGTACTATTGCAGCACCTTTGAATGAGACAATTAAAAAGAATGTGGGGTTTCAATGGGGAAAAGAGCAAGAAGAGTCATTTAATAAGCTTAAGGATTTGTTAACTTCAGCACCTATTCTTGCTTTGCCTAATTTTGATGTGACGTTTGAAGTTGAATGTGATGCTAGTGGATCGGCATAGGGGCTGTCTTACATCAAAATAATAGACCCTTGGAATATTTCAGTGAAAAGTTGAGTGGGGGAGCTCTTAATTACCCTACTTATGATAAAGAATTGTATGCTGTTGTGCGTGCTCTTGAAGTGTGGCAGCATTATCTTATGCCTAAGGAATTTGTGATACATACTGATCATGAATCAATTAAATTCCTTAAGGGTCAGGGAAAGTTGCATAAAAGACATGCGAAGTGGATTGCATTTGTTGATTCCTTTCCGTACATCATTAAGTATAAGAAGGGGAAAGATAATGTCGTTGCGGATGCATTGTCTAGGAGGTATACTTTGATCACTAACATGAGCACTAAGCTACTTGGTTTTGAGCACATTAAAAACATGTATGCACATGATGACGATTTTTCTAATGTGTTTCAAGCTTGTGAACATGCTGCATTTCAAAAGTACTATAGGCATGAAGGTTTCTTGTTCAAAGAAAATCGCCTATGTATTCCCAATTGTTCGCTTAGGGAATTACTTGTTAGAGAAGCCCATGGTGGAGGATTGATGGGACATTTCGGCATTGATAAAACTCTTGACATCTTGCATGAACACTTCTATTGGCCTAAAATGAGGCGTGACGTTGCTAACATTTGTGATAAGTGTTTAAAGTGTAAGCAGGCCAAGTCAAGGAGTAACCCACATGGACTATACACTCCTCTACCCGTACCTCATGCTTCTTGGACAGACTTATCCATGGATTTTGTACTTGGCTTACCAAGATCTTCTAGAGGTATGGATAGTATCTTTGTTGTAGTGGATAGATTTTCTAAAATGGCTCATTTTATCCCTTGTAGGAAAACAAATGATGCGCGCCATGTTGCTGATTTATTCTTCAAGGATGTGGTTAGATTGCATGGAGTACCGCGTACTATTGTAAGTGATAGGGATGTGAAATTCTTAAGCTACTTCTGGAAATCACTTTGGGGAAAGTTGGGAACGAAGTTGTTATTTTCTACTTCTAGTCATCCTCAAACGGATGGTCAAACTGAGGTAACCAATCGAACCCTTAGTGCTTTACTTCGAGCCATTGTCCAAAAGAACTTGAAGAAGTGGGAAGAATGTTTGCCTATCGCTGAGTTTGCATATAATCGAACCACTCATTCTACTACTAATCATTCTCCTTTTGAAATTGTTTATGGGTTTCAGCCGCTAACTCCTCTAGATTTATCACCTATTCCTGTTGATGAGTGTTTAAGCGCAGATGGTGTCAAAAAGGCAGAGGCTGTTCGGACCTTGCATGAGAGAATTCGAGCTCAAATTGAAAAGAAAAATGCGCAATATGTACAACATGCGAATAAGGGAAGAAAGCATGTTGTATTCGAACCTGGTGATTGGGTTTGGGTGCACATGAGGAAGGAAAGGTTTCCAGCATCTCGACGGACCAAGTTACATCCAAGAGGCGACGGACCTTTTCAAGTCCTAGAGAGGATCAACGACAATGCATACAAATTGGGACTTCCAAGTGAGTATGGCATAAGCGCATCTTTTAATGTGTCTGACCTATCCACTTTTGATTTTGATACAGACTTTGAAGATTCGAGGACGAATCCTTTCGAGGAGGGAGGGAATGATGCGGATACGGGTGTGCAACAACTTCAACCTTGGGTCAAGGACCCTTTGACCAACATTGGTGGTCCGATGACAAGGTCAAGAACCAAGAAGGTGAAGGAAGCTTTACGAGCCTTGATCATTCACCATACAAGCAAGGAGCAAGCTAGGTTTGAAGATTCGATGGACCATGAAGTTACTTTGTTCACTTGTACGTTTGAAGCGAAGGAATGATCTCATACTTGTTAGCTTAGTTGGTAGTTGTTTTAAGACTGTCTAGTTTAGTAGTTGTTAGGCGTTGAGTATTTTATTACTTAATTGGGCCTTATCGGAAAGCCTTAAAGAGCTGGCTCTTTAAGCTCTTTTATGCGGACCGAATCTCTTCCAGGTTTATGTGGGCCGGATTTTGCCCTAGTTTTAGCCTATAAAAAGGCACCTCTTGTAAGAGTAAAACACAGATTATTACAACCAGAAATCGTGAGGAATTTTCCTTCAAGTTCTTAATCGAACTTACTCTTGAATTCTTGAGTTCATAGCTTAGGATTCAAATCAGACTTTATCGATTAGTTTGTTCCCTAATCGTGGTGTCGCTTCATCCATCCTTATTTGCTTAAGGTTGCTGATTACCTTTGTGTGTCAAAGGTCTTGAGTTCATGAGAACAATCGAGTTCAATTTCTGTTGGGAGAAAAGATCCAACTCTGATAATTACAAGGTTGGGAGGTTCTAGGAGGGTCTTCCTCTAGGGTTGCCTATATCAGTACTATAATACAGTACCGATCAAATACAAGTTTAAAAGTTCTAATACAACTAGTACTAGTCTTGTCTCTCTTATCCCGCACCCTGTTAAGGAAAACAAATAAAGAGATGCGTTAGAAGCTCAGCGAGGTTCCAAGAAAATATGTAGTCAAATTGGCAAAATATTTTTTACATATCTCAATATCTTAGAACAAAAATAGTAAACAGTTACAAACAGAGTCATTAACAACTCAAACATTCAAATAAGCAATTTAACACCAGCAAGAAAGGATACAGTACTGATACGGTGGCTTCTGCCAGATTCTAGGCAGAGCACCTAGGATTCAAACGTTGATACAGCTGATACGGTGGCTCCTGCCAGAAGACAGAGCACCCAGGATTCAAACGTTGATATAGCTGATGTGGTGCTCCTGCCAGATTTCAAGCGTAGCACTTAGTCCCGTACAGTGTTTCACTTGTAGCCAGTTTCGCAGTAACATTTTCCAAATCCGTTGACACTCCGTCAACGTTTGAAATATAGTAACAAGTCCAGTAGAATACCGCTTATCTCTAATCTCCGTCCACCGATCAACCCCTTACCGGGCCCGAACACCAAGATAATAGAGGTGGTAATACTCGAGCATACCAATTCCAAAGGACACATCCAATGGATTAAGCAATAAACAGAGAAGAAACAGTAAACAGTGATCAGTATCTATGGTTCGTCAATTTCCTCGACCAAACCCTTGCTGGCTCAGTTTGACCAACGAACCAATAGGGGTTTAGGATCCCAAGCAGATATCAAGTCATGCACATTCACATCAATGCACTTGCAAATAGGATATCAAGAACTCAGTTAAGTTAGATCGAGTGAGATAAAGTACACACTCGCCTAAGCCGTAATAAGCCAGTTCAAGTAACAAGTCATTTTTGAGACACAAGTAGCACAGAACATGCAGTTGAAATACTCACCAGTTCAAAGCAGAGCAACAATAACATTCGTCTCCGAGTGGGTCTCGTAGTCACCTTCAAACCCTAAGAGCAACCAAGGTAAAAGATATTTATAGTCCAACTATCCAAAACTTAGGTGAACGAAATTCACATTTTAGGCTCAACTATGGGCCATACACCTATCCAAGTTGGCCTCTCAAAACACAAGGGTTCAAACATAAATTTGGAAGTTCAATTCAAGGAAAATTCAAGTACATACTAGGGCAATGATTCAAGTATAGTTTTGGAACGAAAGGAAAGCATTTGGACCCAAAAACGTGAGTAGCCAAAGAGTTCCACATTTCATTTCATTGCTAGAAATTTTCAGTAGCAAAACAGTGAAGAAACCAGGGTAGTTCACCTCATTAAATTATGATATTCACTCCAATTCAATATACCATTGTATTTCAAGGTTTTAGAAAGTAAAATAAGCAAGATTGAGTCCAAAAGACCACCAAACCAAAGAACTTTAAGGCTAAAAGACTACAGGGTATACCGCTGCCTTGCCTACTAGAAATTTCAGCAATGAAACAAGCACAATCATGAGGTTTTCACCTTCCAAAATTCATAGTTTTCACTCAAGTTCAACACACAAAAGTCTTAACTAGTGTTTGGAACAAGATTTGGTCTCTTAAAACATAAAATTCAAAGACAACTTGAAAGTGTCAATCGAAGAATATCCAAGTGCAATCTAGTGTTATGATTCAAGTAAGTTATTAGTGTGAAAAGAAAACACTTAGACTCAACAGATGTAAGAGACCAAAAGAGGAAATTTTAGATATTTATAACTCATGAAATTTAGTAAAATATACGTAAGATATATGCACAACTTTTAGAAGAAAAACAACCAACCACGAGTCTAAAATTAGGCAAACGAAACTAGAAAGCATGCCAGAAGAAACCATTACTTTTCCTCTTACTTTACACATGGTTTTATCAAACTTTCAGCTTATACACCACCATCAAAGTGAACTCAAGCAATCACATGTAACCTAAGTCCAAACCAACCCAAAATCACCCCTTTAACATCGTTTATTTCACAAGAAAGGAAGTAAATAAAATTTCAGCAGCACTTCCCCTTATTTTCTTAACTTTTCCATCCAAACGCAACACCTATATTCATCTCAATCCAATCACTATTATAACCACAAGTTATAGGATATAAAGTACACTTGTTTAATGGCACAAAACTGTGAGGCCCCAGTCCGTTCGTAAGCTGATATGAGGGTTATTCGTTAATCGGTGAAGTGGTTTCGGGTTTTTATCGCCCGCCTTTTCTACATTTTTCTTTATTGGAAATTTCCCCAGATAATTTTCTGAGTAAATATAGGTTTTAGATGAGTTTTCAAGTATCGGTTAGGTTTTGAGAAATTAAGAACGTATATCGGATGTGGGACCCACTAGTGCGAAAAGTTCGGAAAAATTCGGCCAATTAGGTTAAATTCTGGATACTGTGTAAAATTTATCGGGTGTTAAGAGATAAGTAGCGGATGTGAAGTGATTGATGTGAGAGGAAAAGAAAAGATAAGATTGCATTTAAGGAGTGACAAGTGTCAACCTTTTATTGGATTTGACTTATGGAACACTATTCATGTTTTTGACTTTTGACCCAATTAGTTAAATATCTTAAAAATTACCACAAAATTCACTCTTTCTTACCTCCTTATGGCCGGCCCTCTCTAGCAAGAAGAAAGAAAAAACTCTTCAAAGTTTAGCTACTACTTAGCTCAAATCAACCAAAACAAGTGCTTAAGTTAGTTTCCACTCCATAAAAACCTTCTCTTTGGTGCTAGTGAGTGATTTGGTGAAGTTTTCTTGGAGAGCTAAGGTGTCCTACAACTTCCCCTCTCTTGTTTGCTAGGTAAGTGATGCTTAAACTTCCTCCTATACTTAATGATGTTTAATTTGTGCTTAATGGGAGCTAAAGTGATGGATTATGTGATTTATTTCTTGGTTTGTGATGAATTGGTGAAGTTTTTATTTTTTTGAGGAATTTTCTGGTTTAATGTGATCATGGTGTTGTGGTTTTTTATGATGGTTGATAATGAGGGGTTATGACTCTAGTAAGTGTGAATTATTGATAAATGCAACCAATTTTGGGTTTGGTTTGAAATGGGAAAAGTTAGGGTTTCATAACCCCCTTTTCTGTCCGGTTCTGGATCATGTGGTTAGAGGCCGAATTGGTCATTGCTTAAAACATGAACGTTGTAGGTATTGATGTGTTTGAGGTTCCTGTAAAATTTCAGGTCATTTGGATTAGTGTAGAGTGAGATATGTCGATTTTACTGTTGCTGTTCTGGGTTGATCAGAATGTGCGAACTGTGTTTGAAATGGGTTGTTTTGACTGGTATTGCTTTGGATTTGGATGTTGGTGTCTTCTGATGAAATATATAGGAATGTTTTAGCTACCATATTCCTTTGGAATCAATGCATTTGGACTTGTATAGACTGAGTTGGACTCATTACAGCATTATGTGATTTGCAAACCTGTTTTGGTAATTCTGGTTTCGTATTTTGCATATTTGACCTAGTTGTGCTAGGATTTGGACTGAGTTACCTTCTCCATTTTTGTAGCCCCTTAAGTCCTGGATATTCCTGTAAAATTTCAGGTTAAACGGATTAGTATATCCTGAGTTATAAACGAAATACTCAGACCTGTTTTGACCGTCAAATTCTGTTACGTTTTTGGAAAGTTTCTGACCGTGACTTTTCGATTTTGATAGAGTACGATCTAGGTGTCGACTATGTCATAAGAAATGTAGATCTTGGCCACAGCTTTGAAACGCTATAAAGTGCGTCAAAATCCGAGTTCCGTAGCTCTAGTTATGATCGAAATAAGAATTCATGTCAGGACTGTTCTTATATCCGGACAGTTTACGACTGGAACTTTGGCTTCACATTTGACTGGGTTACAAGCTGTTTGGGCTTGCGACCAAAACACCAAACTTATAGACCTATATCAGAGCTTTCTAACGCCCTTGGAAATTCATGAATCGGATTTATAAAACCTGATATATAGCCGAGCAAACAAGGCCTGCCCGTGAAAATGACCATTTTCTGGTCAGATCTGTTTTGGTCCTGATGACCAATTTCCGTTCCGAATTTGGATTGCCAACCTTCATGAAAGTTGTTCCATTTGGAATGAATCATCTAACTACCAATTTTCAGCTCTTTTGACCATGTGTAGCATAGAAAACAGTTTGCACTCAAAACTGACCATTTGTGCATTGGCCAGATTTCGTAAGTGATTGTGTTTGGTTCATTTGGGACTGAAGCCTCCAGTTTCAGTTCTGGATGTCTTCATAACAGTTGTTGTTCATCCTTTAAGTTTCGATATGGAATCTCATACGCCTTAATCCGATATTCGTAGCTCAACTTATGAGTAAACTAGAAACGAGTGTCAAATCTGCCGTTTCCGCTAACGGCCGTTTCCGTTTCCGTCCGTCATATTTACGTGCGCGCGAGTCGTTTTTGCCGTTTTGCTTGTTTTAGGCACGATAGTAGCCGTTTACGATATTATGTGACACAATCTTCTATGTTAGACGGTGGTGAGCTGGGCGGAACTGGTGGGGCCCACTACTAGCTGTTCATTTCGATCCGACTTCGTGTTTTTGCTATTTCAGATTCTGAGTAAGTATTCAGGCCAGTTTGGTGTGTTTTCTTTGCTATGTGTTTGAGATGTGTGAAAAGGGTACTTAGGCGAGGGTGTACTTTATCACACTCGACCTAAACCCTAATTTGAATGTATAATTGTACTTGGCATATGTATATGAACCTTTTGGAACCAAAACCCTTGAGCTTGTGGCTCGGGGCGACTTTCGAGTAAAGTTTGTGAAGTTTGCAAAGTTTGTGAGTTCGTGGGCCCGATCTAAGACCTGTATGGACTATTCGAGCCGGTTAGGGCTTGGTCGAAGTCAGTCCAACTTAGTCTGAGGTCACCAAGTTTGTAGGTTCATGTTATGAATCAATTTTGTGAATCCGGTTCACCGAGAAGGTGACCAAGTTTGTGACCCGAGCTTGTGACTCAAGCTCAAGTTTGTGATTTCGTTCGCCCGGGCAAGTTTGTGAGGTGACTGGCCAGTGAGGGTGATAAGGTGTCGGTGGGTGTACAAGTGAAGTTCTACGGACCATTGAGTGTGGTCGACGGAGTGTCGGCAGGAGATCACGCATGGCATATAAATTGGCTTTGGAGCCACCTGTATCCTTATTATGTGATGTTACTTTTCTGCTTTTGCTTTACTCTTACCGTGTACCTGTTGTTACGTGAAATTTATGCTTTCGCCCCTGTTTACTTACTAAGCATATAGCTTACTCCTTTCCTTTTGTTTTCCTTAGCAGGGGCCGACGCGGGGACTTTTGGCTCGTATACTAGTATAGTTAGTTTGGCTTGTAATAGTTGAACAGTTAGGATGTTTGTTTTGTTTTGGTGGTTTGTATAAGGACCCTTCTTAGGGTCTATCTTCTGCTGGTTGTGGTTATATTGTATTAGAGTGGGTCGACTCGAGACTTTTAAAGATGTCAATATAACTTTTGGGATTGTATATATATTGTATATAGTGCTTTAAGATTTGAGTCCTGGCGCGAGCTAGGCAGGCGGCCCGCCGATACCCTTGGGTTCGCCCTTGGGAGAAGTGGGGTCGTCACAAAAACCATCCAAAATAGCCATTTTATCTAGCTCAAAATCAACCACAACAAAGCTGAAATTTGAAACCCTAAACTGAAATTTTCAACTACAAGCTGAAATTTCCTATAATCAAGCCAAAATAACATATAAAAGTTAGAAAAATCATATGGCAAAGCTACTAGATTATAGCCAAACTCAAACCATCATGTCAAGGCTGAAATTTTTCACCAAAAGCTGAAATTTGCCAATCACCACTTAAGCCATGAAATTTTCCATGTAAATTACCAAAATCAAGGTCTAAATCCACTCATATGCAAGTAATAAAAGAGAAGATGATTTCTTGATGTAGTTACCTTGAAACTCTATGAAGATATGGAACCCTAGAGTTTCTTTCTCCCAAATCTTTCCACCAAAGCCCTTAATCCTCCCAAAAGGTCACTTTTTATGGTTTGGATTGCAAGTTTATGGTGAAAACTTAAGGATTCAAGCAAGATTTGGAGGTTGAAGATGAAGTTTCCTCTTTTTTTTTTCTCTCAATATGGCCGGCCAAGAAGAAGAAGAATAAAGGGTTAGTTTGGTCAAATTTTATGTTTATTAAAGGCTAAGAATAGTCCAAGTCCAAGTCAAAACTCCATAGCTTTTGTGACACTTGGCTTTCCAAGGTTAATCCTTATTTCTTTGTCTTCCAAATGTTATAATATCTAGCCAACCTCTAATTATCCCTTAACACCTTATAAATAGTATCCCTTTGCAAAAACTTCTCCTATTCTTTAAAAATTTATCATATACACCACTTTAGTGGGTCCTACTATCATAATGCACTACGAATTTAACATGCACTAACTTATACAAGAAAAATGATTTAAAATCTTAACTCTCTTGTAAAAATATCTAAAAAATTAAGACAATAAAGCAAAGTAAACAAAATGTATTCAAAGAAATAAAATAAAATAAAGAAATTTTTCGGATCCTCACAAGGTGGATAAAGCAAAAATAGAAGTTATTGAGTGAATACCACCTCTAACTAATGTCAAGGGGATAAGAAGTTTCGTAGGACATGCAAGCTTTTATAGATGTTTTATTAAGAATTTTTCTAAGATAGCAAAGCCATTGTGTGATTTACTATGTAAAGATACCCTTTTCATTTTAATAATGACTGTTTAATTGCATTTGATAGGTTGAAGAAGGAATTGGTTTCTGCACCCATTATAACTTCACCGGATTGGTCGCTGCCTTTTGAATTGATGTGTGATGTAAGCGATTGTGTGGTTGGAGCAGTTTTGGAACAAAAGAAAGAAGGATGCATGTTATCTCTTATGCTAGCAAATTGCTGAACGAGGCACAACTCAATTATGCAACTACGGAGAATGAGCTATTGATGGTGATATTTGACCCAGATAAATTTAGATCTTATTTAATAGGATTTAAAGTTATCATCTATACGGACCATTCAACTCTTACATATTTACTTCATAAGAAAGATACAAAGCCTCGTCCAATCCGGTGGATTCTTTTATTGCAGGAATTTGATGTTGAAATTAAGAATAAAAAGGGATCGGAGAATCATGTGGCGTATCACCTTTCGAGACTGGAGTACATCTCGACAAATGACCAACTTCTAATTAAAGAAAATTTATTGGATGAATTTGTCTTAACACTTATCAATTCTCCATGGTATGCGGATTTTGCTAATTATTTGGTAAGTGGAGTACTTCCAAAGAGTTTTAGTTTTCATTAAAAGAAAAAATTCTTACATGATATTAAAAGCTATTTTTGGGAGAAACCTTTTCTCTGTAAGGATTGTGCCAATGAAATGGTTCATAGATGTGTTCCCGATGAGGAGGTACGTGATATTCTTTATCATTGTCATAACTTGGAAACAGATGGTCATTTTAGTACTTCTAAGACCGTAGCCAAGGCGTGGCAATCGGGATTTTATTGGCGTACCATATACCGAGATGCTCGGGAGTATGTTAAAAACTGTGATGCCTTTCAAAAAACAAAAAAATATTTCTAGAAAAAATGAAATGCCCTTAACTACTTTCTTAAAAGTAGATTTATTTGATGTGTGGGGTCTGGATTTTATTAGACCATTTCCTAATTCTTTTAATAATAAGTACATCTTAGTAACCGTAAATTATGTGTCTAAATGGGTGAAGGCAATTACTTCACCCACCAATGATACTAAGATAATATTTCTATTTCTTAAAAAGAGCATTTTTAGTAGATTCGGTATCCCTAGGGCCATAGTAAGCGATGAAAGAAAGCACTTTTATAATAAACAACTTGATTCTTTGTTTCTTAAGTATGATTGTAGGCATAAAACATCACTTCCATACCATCCATAAGCAATCGGACAAGCGGAATTGGCTAATCGAGAGATCAATCTCATCTTGGAGAAAACGTGAACAACTCAAGAAAAGATTGGGCAAGAAGACTCGACGATGCACTGTGGGCTTATCGAACGGCATTTAAGACACCTTTGAGGATATCATCGTATCGATTAGTATATGGAAAAATTTGTCATTTACCTATAGAAATTGAACATAAGGCATATTGAGCTATTAAAATAATTAATATGGATTTTAATCTTGTAGGTGGGAGGAGACCACTTAAGTTGAGCTAGCTCAAGTAACATCAGTTACATGCTTATGAGAATGTCAAAATTTATAAAGATAAAATGAAATATTAGCATGATAAGCATCTTATACCTAAATAATTTGAGGTAGGGCAAAAAGTTCTATTATACAATTCGCGCCTTAGATTGCTTTCCAGAAAACTCAAATTAAGGTGGTCGGGACCATTTGAAGTCACTCAAGTTTTTTCTATTGGGGCCGTTGAAGTGGTTAATGCAAGAAATGAGCAGTTTAAGATTAACAGACAATGATTAAAACCCTACTTGGCGGGTGAAATCATCCCCAAAGGACTCATATGTCCTTTGGGTGACTCTTCTTCAATTCAATGAGCCAAACCTTTTGAGTCGAGCCAACGACTATAAACAAAATCGCTAGTTAGAAGGCAACCCACTATTTATTATATATGTTAATTTGGTATGATTTTGTGTTTAATGCATGTATTTAAGTTAGTTTGTTGTTTTTGTATTATAGGTTCGGAAAACGAAAGAAAAGATGAGTATTTGAGGTGGAAAAGATGAAGTTTGATCAAGGAACTCATCTCCTCGATTTGCATTAAAGGTGTATTTGATCCGTTAAATAGGGGTAAAATACACGTTTCAATCATTTTACATATGCATGCGATGATAAATTTGGCAAAAGAATGATCTAGATTGCATTTTGAGTATTTGGGGTAGATTGCATATTTTTAGCAACTTGAAATTTTTGCAAAATTTGCAGAAGAATACTCAAAACTCAGAAAAACGCAACTCAAAGTTGCGTGTTCTCTAATTCACATATTCATTTCTGCAAGTTCATTGTAGAAAATGTGGCTTCAAATACGCGACTCAAATTCGTGTTTTCTCTGAAGTCGCATATGCACATCTGCAAAGTTATAACTGAAAACGTGACTTCAAATACGCAACTTGTGACGCCCCCACCTCTCCCTAGGGCGAGCCATAGGGTATTAGTGGAACGCCTGCCCAACTCTCGTTAGGACTCACACACTCGTTCAAACTTAATATAGAGCCACAAAACAACCATCGAGTTAAATAAAAAGTATTTCGAATATACAAGCCATAACTTCAACGGTTAACAATTATAATTACAATCCACCAACCAAGAGTAACAAAAGTTACACTTGAAGAGTCATCAAATTCATACAAAAATACACTAGTTTCCACCAAATCGCTAGTCTAGATCCTCCAATCCACCTCCAAAGCTTGTTAAGGAAAACAAACTTAAAGGGATGAGCAAACGCTCAGTGAGGCCAAGAAAACAAACACGCAAGCAAGTAACCCAATAAATCAAGTAACATGCTTGAAAGCAACTTTTAAACATGACATTTCATTCAAGTGCACGAGTAGGAAATAAACACACAAGGAGGATACAGGAGCTCTCAGGAGCTATTTTCACATCTCGATCAAGTTGAGCTATCCAGGGTTGGCCCTCCGTCAACCCAAGGAGTAACACGACCGTAGTGCTCCACTTACTTCCTCCATCCAACATAACACCCACTCGGATCCGGAACCAAACATGTATGAAGTGGCGATACTATTCGAGTATGCCAAGCAAGATCTCAAAAGATCAAGCTATAAAAATTTTGATGGTTTACCAAGCTTCTCGACCAAACCCTTGCCGGCTCGAGTTACGAGGTTAGCCAATCGATTAGGGCGTCCCCACAAGTATAAGTGGTCGATAAGACAACGCTCCAATCGACTTAGAATCGATCATAGCACTGAGTCGAGAAGAGCGGTACCTCCCACCCCAAGTAGGACGTGATACATCTAGCCGCTCAGTGCTCACGAGTTAAAACATGTCAAGTACAAGTGCGAGTCATATATTCATTTAACAAGTATCATTCAATCACAAGAAAGAGAGGACGAGGGCAATAAAGTACACCACCACCTCGGCAAGTT
The DNA here is from genome assembly GCF_036785885.1 of Coffea arabica. Taxonomy (NCBI): domain Eukaryota; kingdom Viridiplantae; phylum Streptophyta; class Magnoliopsida; order Gentianales; family Rubiaceae; genus Coffea; species Coffea arabica. Next base: position 14,767,132 of record NC_092318.1, on the reverse strand, counting down.
CACGTATCATATATCACTTGTATAAATATCAATTTAATCACATGAGCATTGAACATGCACTTGACACTCACAAAAGTCAAGGCAGAACAAGAGCAAAACGAAAATTCAAACGAGCTCTTCGGCGTTCTCGTGACCACCTGAGACATGCATAAACATGATTACTTAGGTACTCGACCAAGGTTAATAAGAAAGACATTTTCTCGCTACCCACTCTCAAGATCACAAGTTCGAGTCAAGTTAAAAGAGTTTTTCTCGTTAAATCATGAAAATAATGCTCAAAGACAGTTCAAAGGTCGGCTTTGATTCAAGTCGTGGTAAATAATTCCAATTCCAAAAGAAAGTACCACTTTCACTTTCGGCACAAAAATCGAAGAAAAAGGGAAGATGGTTTCCATATCTCAAACTTCAAATCTCATGTCCAAACTTTGGAATACAAAGAGCATTTACATTTTTCAAACTAATGAAGTCAAAACTCATCCGAAACTCCACTCATTTTCAAAGTAAATGTCAAGGTCAAAGGTTCCAATTTTTGAGTATAAAACAAGTGAAATTGTCCAAGGATTATTCTAGTTAAAACGCTCACTTTTTAAAGTTCAAACTCATGGAAATCGAGGGCATAAGAATAGGAGTGCCATTAACCAAGGAAGTTAACAACCAAGAAAATGCATTAAGAGAGATTTAATTCTTTGGAAACCAAGATTCAAAATGAAGGTTTAAAGTTCAAAAGTGACCTTGTATCCAACCATAAAATTAAACTTAAAACGGACTACAATCTCAAAGGGAGGTTGAAAGTGTTTAAACGAGTACTTTGGTTCAAACCAGAAAATTTCTAGCTTGGTGCAATAGTACTTGGAAAAATCGTATCTCGAGTTCCGGAAGTCCAAAAATTAGAAATTTTATACCGTTGGAAACTAGACTCAATACACTAAAACTCTATAGCAGACACTTTTCTTAGAATCTAATTCAAAATCATTCAAATTTTAGCTCAAAGTCAGTGTTCCAGATAGGACAGAGCAAAACAGGCTTGCAATTTCAGCAATGTTTGAAAGTTCGGAAAAATTCGTAGAAATGGAATTAGCCCTTAAAATTTATACCACTAATAGAAATCCAAATCTAGTTTCAAATGCATAAACAGAACTCAATTTGGACCTTGCTACACCAAGATACAATAGTTTTAAGAAAACTGAATTTTGGAAACTGTTGCATGAAATTTTCAGTTTTGAAGGCATGACAGAGTTTCAAAATCTGGTTATAACTAAAGCTACAGAACTCAAAATTTAGCGTGGTTTGTGGTATTGGAAAGTATATTCCAAATGCTACAAATCACTAGAAGGAACTGTCTTAAAATTCATTTTGTAAGATAGGCGAAATTGAGCTACAAACTACAGTTAGGATTGTTTCTCGGATGAAAGCAGTGAGGAAATTCAGTTATATTTGCCGGTTCACTACGGCTCATAGGAAATGAATTAGGAGTTTCATTTTATACTGATTGAAATCCCTCGGAATCTACTTTCGGATGCCACAAACGGCACTCGATTTCAACTCCCAGACAAAAAATGATGACCTAAAACGTGAGCACTAGTCGGGTCTTCTGGTCAGAAAATTTTCCAGATTTCTTCCTCATTTAAACCCTACTTTAACTCAACCAATTGTAAAGCTTTTTGGGAGATATTTAACACACGTAAACACCATCATATAAAAACCATTATAGCACCAAAACAACAACAAAATTTGAAATTAACATGAGGGTTTCATCCAGCCAAAATTCGGACAGCAAGTGTCCTTCATCTTATAGTTTTCTTTTCCAACTTTCCAATTAAAACTAAGCCATATCTTCTCAAAATAAGCATCAAACAAGCAAGCAAACATACAAAATCTTCAAGGCTGCTACCTATAAAGTCACCTCAAGTCCTCTACCTAATGTCAAGGTTCTTGTGAACCCATCAACAACCCAACAACTAACTAACTATAACTAACTAACTACTAATAGTTGGGAGGAAAAAGATGAGAACTTGGAGGATTACCTTTGCCTCCAAGAATGAAGAACAACCACTAGTATATAAGCTCTTAAATCACCAAAGTTTTTTCCTTGTTCAAGTCACTTTCCAAGCTTGTATGAAGAACCAAGAAAAGAAGCAAATTTGGAGAGTTTTTCTGGAGGAAAATGGAAGACAAAGGAGCTGACATATTTGTGGGGAAATGGTGGAGGGGGAGTCGGCCAAGGGAGAGAGGAGGAAGAAAGGTTTTGGGTGGTAGTTGAGTGATTTGATGGTATGAAAGAAAGATTGACATAAAGGTGCTTTTGTTCCCAAAAGTCAACAATTGAATAGTGAGTAACTAGTATTCCTAATTGAGCTTAATTTAACTCACTCACCTCTAATCTCTCGGTTAACTTTTCTTAGTCTACTATTGATCATTCTTAATTCTCCAAGATTAATGTACTTTCGGATCAAATTTGCCTCGAAAAACATGCATTCACTATTTCTCGCTAAACGAGCCGCAGAAAAATTAAATTTGCTAACGAAACGTTTTAAAAATATAAATGAGACATTGTTTCATGAAAATGGATTTAAAATGGATGAAATAAATTATTCAGAGTAAACGGATAAATAAATAATTAAATAAGTCAGTAAAATAAAATAAAAGTAAGTAAAATAAAAATTCGGATCCTCACATCCTTCTCCCCTTAAAGAATTTCGTTCTCAAAATTCATACATTGATTCGGAAACAACTCTGGATATTTCTTCCGGATCTCCTCTTCTACTTCTCAAGTCGCTTCCTCTATTCCATGATTTTTCTATAAAACCTTCACTAGAGAGATTTGCTTACGTCTTAACTCCTTCACCTTTCGATCTACAAGTTTTACCGATCTTTCTTCATAGGACAAATTCTCATCAAACTCTACTTCTTCCGGTCATAACACATGGGACGGGTCGGGATAATATTTCTTAAGTATGAAGACATGGAAGACATTATGAATCCTGGACAAATTCAAACGCAATTCCAACTTGTAAGCTACACTTCCTACGCGTTGAATAACCTTTTAGGGTCCTACAAATCTCCGTTGTAATTTCTTCCCTTTTCCTGCCATTAGACTTGCTTTCAAGGGTATAATTTTAAGAAATACTTTATCTCCAACCTCAAATTCTAAATCCTTCCTCCGATTATCCGCATAACTCTTTTGACGGCTTTGAGCCGTTCAGATCCTCTGACGTATCAATTTCACCTTCTCATAAGCTTACTCAAGCCAAGGTACAGTAGTCGGGTCCAAAATCTTCTTTTCTCCAACTACGTCCCAATGAATCGGAGATCGACATTTTCGACCATAAAGAGTTTCACAAGGAGCCATTTGTATTGAAGAAAAAAATTGTATTTATAAGCAAATTCCACCAACGTAAGATACTGACTCCAATTCTGTCCAAAGTCCACAATACACGACCTCAACATATCCTCTAGGGTTTGGATTGTCCTTTCTGATTGTCCATCGGTCTGCGGGTGGTAAGTGGTACTAAAATTCAGTTTAGTCCCCAGGCCCTCTTGCATCTTTTGCCAAAATCGAGATACAAACCTAGGGTCCCAATTCGAGACTATACTCACTGGTATCCTATGCAATCTTATAATTTCGTGCAAATACAACTTAGCCAACTTTTTCAAGGAGTACTTCATACTAATCGACAAAAAGTGAGTAGATCTGGTCAATCTATCCACTATTACTCAAATAGTGTCATGTCCCTTCTGAATCCTTAGTAGCCCTGATACAAAATTCATTGTGATATTTTTTCACTTCCACTCAGGTATCTCTAACGGCTGTAATAATTCAAATGGTTTCTGATGCTCGGCCTTAACCTGCTGGCAAGTGAGACAAGCTCGAACAAATTGAGCAATCTCTCTCTTCATATTCTCCTACCAATAAAGGCTTTTCAAATCTTGATACATCTTATTGCCTCCAGAGTGCACCATATATTTAGAACGATGAGTTTCGACCAAAATTTCTTCTTTAGACCTTCATCCTTGGGTACCACTAGGCGATTTCTAAACTTTAACACTCCATCGGTCCCTAAATTGAAATCAGAATTTTCCCCTTTTTGAATTTTCTCAACCCATTTTTGCATTTCAGGGTCTCCTTTTTGAACTTCTTTGATTCGATCTAACAAAGTAGATTTCACAGTAATATTTTCAAAGATTATCCTCTGTGGTTCAAGACGCGGATTTCAAATACTAATTTCTTCTAGCATGTGTCATTCTCTTACCATTAAACTGGCCACTTGCACTTTACGACTTAGGGCATCCACCACTACCTTAACTCTTCCAGGGTGGTAGTTAAGTGAATAGTCATAATCCTTCAAGAATTCTACCCATTTACGTTGCCTCAAATTCAACTCGTTCTGGGAGAACAAATACTTGAGACTCTTGTGATCCATGAAAATCTCGAAAGTCACTCCATATAAATAATGTCTTCACTTTTTCAAGGCAAAAACTACTGCCGCTAACTCCAAGTCATGGGTCGGATAATTCCGTTCACGAGGTTTCAACTTACGAGAGGCATACGTAATCTAATGAGGAGGGGCTCAAGACTGCTCAAACTTCTAGTGCTCAGGTCATGCAAATACCCAGTGGTCCAATTACAAGAGCGCGTGCTAGGAGAATTCAAGAATCACTTCAAGCTCTTGTTTGCACGATTCAAGAACGAGTTGGTGATGACTTGAGGACCATTGAAGGATTACATAATGGAGAAACTACTCTATACACTTTCCTTCAAATGGAAGAACCAAGTGAAGACTAGTTCACGGAGCACTAGCTTGCTAATTAGGGTTTTATTTACCATTATTAGTTGTTTGTTAGCATTAATAATTTCGGTCAATTTTCACTTCACTTTGGCCGAATTCAGAGTCTTAATTTTAGTCAATTAGTTGTTAGATATTTTCACCCTTAATGAAGGGCAAGGTCGTCCATTGGACATTCTAGGGTTTGAGTCCTGTAAGGCTATATATAGCCTAGGTTTTCATTCATTAAAGGACAATTCAGATTTTATAAAATATATGTGAGTTATTTCACTCTCTCTTGCCTCAAGAGAATTTCCTTTGAATACTTGAGAATCAATCTCAAGCTGTTCATTGAACTTATCAATCAAGTAGTCTCCTTGGTTGTGGCGTTCTTCTAACTATACTTCTGGTTCACTAAATTTGCTAGTCTTGGGTTAAGGAATCTCCTTAGTTCGTGGCTTGTGATTCTAGAAGGGTCAAAGTTCTGCAAATCATCCCAACTTGGTGTTCGTCTAGATCCGCCGCACATCAGCTGGTATCAGAGCTAGTCGGCGACATCAAGTATATCCTGTTGAGTTTGTTCGTAAGCTTTCTAGTAAATTTTATCTTGCAAAACTGGTTGTGTCTCTCTTTGTGTCAAGTCCGATTATTTTTACAAAAAAAAAAAAAAATTCTGTCCGCCTTTGTTTGTTCTTGTTGCGTAGCTCTTTGTTTTCTTTTGCTTCGCAGCCACTTCGTGCATTACTTGTTGTGTGATTCTGTCTTGAAGCCTGCCTTCAAGTGTAACCGAGTTGTGTGCCTTGCATATTCTGTTTGAATATTAAAAAAAAAAAAAAAATTTGTCGCGACGGCTAGGGTTTTCACTTGCAACTAGGGTTTCCTTGGGCGCAAGTTTCTTGCCAAATCCGTCCAAACTTTAGTTTATTCCACCAAGTTGTTTTCATTAATTTCCTAAACTGATTTTTGTGGTTAAACTTGTTTGGGGTTGGAATCTTGGAGAGGGACTACCATAATCTAGGGTTTCTTGAGTTTCTTGAAACTAATCTTGAAGTCTTGAAACTTTGATACATGTCTTGATAATTATTGGAGGATTGAAGGAGAACATTGGATTGACATTAGATTCTGGAATTTTTACCCAAAAACAGCCGAGTAATTGTGTGTTCTTAGAGTCAAAAAAAAAAAAAACAAAAACAGAAAAAGGAAAAGAGAAAAGGCATTCGGGTAGCAAACAACAAAGAAGGAAGCCGCACTTTTATTTGCCAAATTCTGTCTTGTTGCAATTGTTCCAACAAACCAGAAAATTACATCAAGAAAAGACTACTCAAAAGTTTTGACCAACCTCCTCTTGAAAATCTTGAGCACCTTGAGCCTTGATCACTTGTATCACCCGTTGAGATTTTTGAGATTCTTGATCATCTTGATTCTTGAAGACTTGTACCTCCTTTCGTACAAAAAGTTTCTTGTACGCTCTTGCATCCATACAGGGCTTTCTTGTTTTAGGAGAAAATTTCTTGGAGGTTTCTTGGGCAAGCCGCTTGGGGAATTCTTGTGTAACATCTCTTGCATTATCTTGTGACGCCATTGCTTAGGACCAAGAGTCAAAACTGTCCTTGTGTGGAGCAAAGAGGAGGGGGGCCGAATTGTTTGTTTGTTGAGGGAGAGTAAGGGACGAAAATTTTGGGGGGTAAGGATCGGCTTTAAGAAGAGGAAATTCTGGAAAATTTAGAAGCTACCAAATCTGGACAATTTTTTAGAAGTTCTAGCCGACTTTGAGAGGGATTTAAGAAGAGGAAATTCTGGAATTTTTTGGAGGATAGTTTCGGGTAGAATAGGAAGCTACCAAAATCTGTTTTACACTTGGTTGACCAGCCGACTTTAGGAAAGGCATAAGGAGAAGGAAATCTGGAAAATTTTTGGAAATAACCCTGATTTGGTATAGCCGATTTTGAGGAAGGTTAAGGGGTACGAAATCTGGAAATTTTTTGGTAACAATTCTGATTTGGTTAGCCGACTTTAAGGAATTTTCCAAATAAATCCAACACCTAACTTGGTTCCCAAAATCAATTAGGAAATTAAGTAAACACTTGGGAAACTCCATCACTGTACTTGGACATTCCATTCCTTATCGAATTCATTACTTGAGCTTTCCGTTTCTACTCTTGCTTCTTGTTCCTTTGGTACAATTGGATACTATTTGATTAAGGTTCGATTGAACTTCTTTGAAAAAATTTCTGATTTCTTCAAAGGAAACAATCAAGTGGCTTGAGAAGTGAATTGGTGAGAGCATTAGAGTGATATAAGCACTTGAGTGAAAACACAAGAGGAGTGAAACACTTAAGGGAGCAAGTGAGGCATTTTGTACTAACAATTTGTCAAGTTTTGCAGGTTTCACCATGTCTCAGGAAAATGAACTTACCATTGCTCAGTTATCACGTAAAATGGATGATATGTGGAAGGAAATGCAGAGGAGATTTGACCAAAGGCTGGAAACAATCCATGAGCAGATTGATCAACTAAGTTCATCTGGGGTTTCTTCTAGGAAATCTAGGGAAAAATCCACCCTGGAGGAATCTAGTGATTCCAATGCCGATTCAGATCATGAGGCATTCGAGCAAAGAAGACCGAGGAGAAACACAAGAGCCATTAGTGATGCGATCAAAGGGATTAAGATGAAGATTCCTCCATTCCAAGGCAAATCTGATCCGGATACATACCTTGAATGGGAAAGTCGAGTGGAGCTAGTATTCGATTGTAATGACTACACCGATGCATAAAAATTGAGACTTGCCGTAGTAGAATTCACCGACTATGCCATAGTTTGGTGGGAACAAGTGGCTACAAGCAGGAGAAGGTGTGGAGAACCAGCTATAACCACTTGGACTGAGCTCAAGAGACTGATGAAGAAGCGATTTGTACCAAGTCACTACCATAGAGACTTGTACCAAAAACTTCAAACCTTGACACAAGGTCAACGCTCAGTTGAGGACTACTACAAGGACATGGAAATCTCCATGTTGAGAGCTGATATTCAAGAAGATCGAGAGGCTACAATGGCAAGATTTCTCAGTGGTCTGAGGGTTGAAATAGCCGATCAACTTGAGCTTCAATACTATGTGGAGATAGAAGATATGGTGGAAAAGGCTATCAATATTGAGCAAAGGCTCAAGCGGAGGGGTACCACCAGAAATTATAACCCTAATCCGCAACCATTTACTCGACCATTCCAGCCCAGAAGGGAGGAGAGAGGTCCGAATGTTTGGAACACTCCAAAGCCGAAGCAAGACCAAGGGACCAGCTCACGGCCACCTTTTCCAAAAACAGACTCCAAGGTTGTTTCAAAATCAACAATGGAAACTTCAAAACCTAGGCATCGTGACACCAAATGTTGGAGGTATCAAGGAGTTGGGCACATTGCAAGCCAATGTCCAAATCCAAGGACCATGCTTGTGCTACCAAATGGAGACATTGTCACTGATGATGAAGAGGAGGAGTACAAAGACATGCCTTCCTTGGTTGAAGAGGAAGATGAGATAGAGGAAGTTCCAACTCAAGACAAAGTTGGATTGGTAGCAAGGAGAGCACTAGCTACTCAAGCTAGTAAAGATGAGCTTCAACGTGACAACATCTTTTACACTAGGTGCCATGTGACCAACAAGGTATGCAGCTTGGTGATTGACCCCGGAAGTTGCACTAATGTTGCTAGTGCATTGATGGTGGAGAAACTAAACTTTCCAACTAGTGAGCACCCCCGTCCCTACAAGCTTCAGTGGTTAAACAACAGTGGAGAGGTACGTGTTCATAAACAAGTTTTGGTTACTTTTCGCATTTGTAGGTATGAAGATGATGTTATGTGTGATGTAGTACCAATGCAAGCTGCACATATACTCTTAGGGCGTCCTTGGCAATTTGACAAAAGAGTCACTTTTGATGGTTTCTTGAACAAATACTCTTTCATACATAATTGTAAAAAGATTACACTTGCACCTCTTACACCTCAACAAGTGCATGAGGATCAAGTTAGTCTACAAAAAGAGTATGACTTGCATACTACCACCAAGAAGGACAACGCCAAAGCTAAGAAATTAGTGACGGCCGACCCTTCTTCAAGCAAATTGGACCACTCTCATTCGGCCTTAGAGCCCACGCAGGAGAGAAAACCCAGCATGCTTGCCAAGGTGAAAGATGTGAGACAGGCCTTGCATTCTAATCAGGTTTTATTTATTTTATTTGGCAAGGAATCCTTACTCACTAATGCTCTTGATGCTTCTTTGCCTAGTGTTATTACTAACCTCTTACAGGAGTATCAAGACGTCTTTCCTGAGGATATACCTAATGGATTGCCTCCATTAAGGGGAATTGAACATCAAATTGATTTCATTCCTGGATCTTCCCTTCCAAACAAGGCACCATATAGGACCAATCCTGAGGAAACCAAGGAGCAACAACGACAAGTGGAGGAGTTGCTTAGTAAGGGTTGGATTAAAGAGAGTCTAAGCCCTTGTGCTGTACCAGTTCTACTTGTTCCAAAGAAAGATGGAGGATGGAGAATGTGCACTGATTGTAGGGCAATTAATGCCATCACGGTAAAGTACCGCCATCCCATACCTCGTTTGGATGACATGCTTGATGAATTACATGGTGCAATCATTTTTACTAAGATTGATTTGAAAAGTGGTTACCATCAAATTCGCATGAAAGAAGGAGATGAATGGAAAACTGCATTTAAGACAAAACATGGACTTTTTGAGTGGTTGGTCATGCCTTTTGGGCTAACCAATGCACCAAGTACTTTTATGAGACTCATGAATCATGTTTTACGTTCTTTCATTGGTAAATTTGTGGTCGTTTACTTTGATGACATTTTGATCTATAGTAAGAGTCTAGATGAGCATGTTGTGCATTTACAAATGGTCCTAGATGCACTTCGCAAGGCGAGCCTCTACGCTAACCTTAAGAAGTGTACCTTTGGCACAAATCAATTGGTTTTCCTAGGCTATGTTGTAAGTGAGCAGGGAATTCATGTTGATCAAGACAAGGTGAAGGCTATTAGTGAATGGCCAACCCCTACCACTGTAAGTGAGGTGAGAAGTTTTCATGGCTTGGCAAGCTTCTATAGGCGTTTTGTCAAGGATTTTAGCACAATTGCTGCCCCACTTACGTCAATTGTCAAGAAAGATGTGCAATTTCATTGGGGAGAGGAACAAGCTAAGTCTTTCCAATTACTTAAACACAAGCTCACACATGCATCTGTTCTTAGTTTACCTAATTTTGACAAAGCTTTTGAAGTAGAGTGTGATGCTTCTGGTATAGGTATTGGCGCTGTTTTACTTCAAGAGGGCCGCCCAGTTGCCAACTTTAGCGAGAAGTTGAATGGAGCTGCTCTAAACTACTCAACCTATGATAAGGAACTAATGGCCTTAGTGCGAGCTCTACAAACATGGCAACATTACCTTCGCCCTCGTGAGTTTGTCTTGCACACAGATCATGAGTCGCTCAAGCATATCAAGTCCCAAGACAAGTTGAGTAAGCGACATGCACGATGGATTACCTTCATTGACAGTTTTACCTTTGTGATCAAATAGAAGACAGGTAAGACGAATGTAGTGGCTGATGCACTCTCGCGAAGACACACACTTATCACTACATTAGATGCTAAGTTGCTTGGTTTTGAATTCCTTAAAGAACTTTATGCAACTGACTCAGATTTTGGTGAGATTTTTTCCTCCTTGCCACGACACGCTCGTGAGCATTATTTCGTCTCTCAGGGGTTCTTATACTACAAGGACAAGCTTTGCATTCCCAAGAGCTCCATGCGCACACTCTTAGTAAGAGAATCTCATGGAGGAGGGCTAATGGGACACTTCGGCATTGCCAAGACCTTAATGATTCTCCAAGAACATTTCTTCTGGCCACGCATGAGGAGTGACGTGGAACGCCACATTGAAAGGTGCGTGACTTGTCACCAAGCAAAATCAAAGGTATACCCTTATGGTCTCTATACGCCTTTGCCAATTCCACATGAACCATGGGTTGATCTGTCAATGGATTTTGTGCTTGGACTACCTAGGACTAGAAAAGGACATGATTCAATCTATGTGGTAGTTGACCGCTTCTCCAAAATGGCCCATTTTATTCCTTGTCTTAAAACAGATGATGCTAAACATGTTGCAGATTTATTCTTTCGTGAGATAGTTAGATTACATGGCATGCCACACACTATTGTTTTTGATAGGGACGCCAAATTCCTTAGCTATTTTTGGAAAACTTTGTGGTGTAAACTAGGTACTAAATTGCTATTTTCTACTTCTAGCCACCTACAAACTGATGGTCAAACCGAAGTTGTTAATAGGACTTTATCTACCCTATTGCGCGCAATTATTAAAAAGAACATTAAATCTTGGGAAGATTGCTTACCACATGTGGAATTTGCATACAATCGCACTGTCCATTCTGCTACATATTATTCGCCGTTTGAAATTGTGTATGGCTGTAACCCTCTCACACCTTTGGATTTAACTCCTTTACCTGTTCATGAGAGAGTTAACTTGGATGGTAAGAACAAAGCTGCATATGTCCGTGAGTTACACACTAAGGTGCGAGCCAACATCGAGAAGCGTACACTTCAATACATCCACAGTGCCAACAAGGGGCGCCGCAAGATGATCTTTGAGCCTGGCGATTGGGTATGGATACACATGCGCAAAGAGAGGTTCCCAGTCAAAAGGCGTAGTAAGCTACTCCCACGGAGAGATAGTCCATTCCAAGTCCTGGAGCGTATAAATGACAATGCCTACAAACTTGAACTTCCAGGTGAGTATGGGGTACATGCTACTTTTAATGTATCTGACTTGAGTCCTTTTCATGCAGACGATGAGTTTGATTTGAGGACAAATCGCCTTCAAGAGGAGGGGACTAATGAGGAGGGGCTCAAGACTGCTCAAACTTCTAGTGCTCAGGTCATGCAAATACCCAGTGGTCCAATTACAAGAGCGCGTGCTAGGAGAATTCAAGAATCACTTCAAGCTTTTGTTTGCACGATTCAAGAACGAGTTGGTGATGACTTGAGGACCATTGAAGGATTACATAATGGAGAAACTACTCTATACACTTTCCTTCAAATGGAAGAACCAAGTGAAGACTAGTTCACGGAGCACTAGCTTGCTAATTAGGGTTTTATTTACCATTATTAGTTGTTTGTTAGCATTAATAATTTCGGTCAATTTTCACTTCACTTTGGCCGAATTCAGAGTCTTAATTTTAGTCAATTAGTTGTTAGATATTTTCACCCTTAATGAAGGGCAAGGTCGTCCATTGGACATTCTAGGGTTTGAGTCCTGTAAGGCTATATATAGCCTAGGTTTTCATTCATTAAAGGACAATTCAGATTTTATAAAATATATATGAGTTATTTCACTCTCTCTTGCCTCAAGAGAATTTCCTTTGAATACTTGAGAATCAATCTCAAGCTGTTCATTGAACTTATCAATCAAGTAGTCTCCTTGGTTGTGGCGTTCTTCTAACTATACTTCTGGTTCACTAAATTTGCTAGTCTTGGGTTAAGGAATCTCCTTAGTTCGTGGCTTGTGATTCTAGAAGGGTCAAAGTTCCGTAAATCATCCCAACTTGGTGTTCGTCTAGATCCGCCGCACATCATAATCATTTTTTCACTTTGCATCAATGCACACCCTAAATCATCCTTTGAAGCATCTGTATAAATCACAAAATCATCTCCTCCGCTCGGCAATGCTAACACAGGTGCCTCGATCAAACACTTTTTCAACTCTTGAAATCTTTTCTCGCATTTAGAATCCCATATGAACTTGCCATGCTTCTTAGTCAACTCGGTTAAAGGTTTTTTAGTTTTAGAAAAGTTCTTGATAAACCGACGGTAATATCCGCCTAACCCTAAGAAACTCCAAAATTCGTAGGATTTTCTGGTCACTTTCATTTAGAAACAGCTTCTACCTTAGTTGGATCCACAATAATTCCTTCCTTAGAAATTATGTGACCTAAAAAGGCTAATTCTTCCAACCAAAACTCACATTTATTGAACTTAGCAAAAAGTTTGTACTCTCTCAGGGTTTGCAAAACTATTCTCAAGTACCGTTCATGATCTTCTCGGAACTTAGAGTACACTAATATGTCATCGATGAATACCACCACAAATTAATCCAAATTTGGCCTAAAAACCCGATGCATCAAGTCCATAAACGCTGTTAGCGTATTAGTTAACCCAAAGGGCATAACTGCAAATTCAAAAGTGCCCATATCTTGAATTGAAAGCGGTCTTAGGCACACCAGTTTCTGGGATCCTCAATTGGTAATATCCTTGCCTCAAAACTAACTTGGAAAATACCACTGCCCTTTGCAACTACTCAAATAGTTCATCTATGTGAGGTAGAGGGTATTTGTTCTTATTGGTCACGTCATTCAAGTCTTGATAATCTATGCATAGCCTCAAACTCCCATATTTCTTCTTAACGAAAAAGCACTAGAGCTCTCTACGGTGAGTCACTTTCTTTGATAAAACCTCTTCCTAATAAATCTTGTAATTGCAATTTCAATTCCTTTAATTCAGCTGGAGTCGTCCTATAAGGTGTTTTAAAGATAGGGTTTGTTTCTGGAGCCACATCAATCTTAAACACTATTTCCCTCTCTGGAGGTAACGTCTCTAATTTCTCGGGAAAGACGTTGGTAAACTCTTTCACTACCGGCACGTTTTTCAATTTCACCTTATCCCCAAGTGTATTGATAAGAAAGGCTAGATATCCTTTAGTTTCACTACTCAATAATTTCCTAACTCGAATCGCCGAGATTAAAGCAGACGATGCTAGTATACCTCTCACATCTAATTTCAAAGTTGCTTCCCCAGGAATATGCAACTCTACTAGTTTCATCTTACAATCCAATTGAGTATGGTATCGAGTTAACCAATCCATCCCAAGTATCACATCATACCCCTTAATTGCTAAACTCATTAAATCCGCCAAAAATCTTCTCTCACCAACCTAAATCTCACAATTTCTATAAACTTTATTAGCAATCAGGCATTGGTTCCCCGTAGGAGTCTTAACTTTCAAATCAAAAGGCAAGAAATCATACTTTACATCTACACCCTTCATAAAGTTAGGATCTACGAAAGAATGAGTTGCCCTAGGATCAATTTAAACTCTAGCTAAGCGATGAAAAACAGGAATCGTACCTTCCATCACTTCAGTTTGGTTAGGAATTTGCTGATTGTCTAAGGCGTAAACCCTAGCTGGCACTTTCGGTTGACTCCCTCTGGCACTTGACTGCTTTCAAGCAGACCTAGCAGGCTGTTGGGTATTTCCTCCTTTCTTGGAGGCATTAGGGCAACTTGAAATCTGGTGCTCGGCTGTGACGACCCCACTTCTCTCAAGGGCGAACCCGAGGGTATCGGCGGGCCGCCTGCCTAGCTCGCGCCAGGACTCGAAACTTAAAGCAATAACACGAGATAAACCGAAAGAGCACTATATACATAATATATACAATCCCAAAATAAGTTCTAATTATCCCATTACATACTTATGAATATAACCAAAACCAAAGAGTAGACCCTAAGGAGGGTCCTTATACAAATCACCAAAACTAAAACAAACATCGTACTTGTCCAACTATTACATGCAAATCTAACTATACTAGTGTATGTGCCAAAAGTCCCCGCGTCGGCCCCTGCTAAGGAAAACGAAAGAAAAGGGGTAAACTATATGCTTAGTAAGTAAACAGGGGCAAAAACGTAAATTTCACGTAACAACAGTTACATAGTAAGAGTAAAGTAAAAGCAGAAAAGTAACATCACATAATAAGGATACAGGTGGCTCCAAAGCCAGATCGTTTGCCATGTGTGACCTCCTGCCGACACTCCGTCGACCACAAATAATGGTCCGTAGAACTTCACTTGTACTCCCACCGTACACCTTATCACCCTCTCTGGCCAGACACCTCACAAACTTGCTCGAGCGAACGAAATTGAGCTTGGTTCACAAGCTCGGGTCACAAACTTGGTCCACATAATCGGTGAACCGGATTCACAAACTTGGTGACCTCAAACCAGGTTGGACTGACTCCGACCAAGCCCTAACGGGCTCGAATAGTCCATCTAGGTCATGAGATCGGGGCCCAAACTCACAAACTTCACAAAATTTACTCAAAAGTCACCCCGAGCCACAAGCTCAAGGGGTTTCGTTCCAAAATGATTTATATACATATGCCATGTACAAATATGTGCGTAAATTAGGGTTTAGGTCGAGTGCGATAAAGTACACCCTCGCCTAGGTACACTTTTCATACATATCGAAACACATAAGCAACTAACACATAAGAGCGGCCTGAATACTTACCCAACGAACAAACGAACAAAAGAACAAAAAGTTCGAAATTTGTGCCGCGAGGAGTAGCTAGTAGGCCCCACCGGCTCCACCTAGCTCACCACCGTCTGAAATAGAAGATTGCGTCACATAATATCATAAAAGGCTACTAATATACCAAAAACAAGCCAAACGGCAAAATCGGCACTTACGAGTGCGGAAACGGCATACGGAAACGGAAATGGTAACCTAATCGCTTTGCCGTCAAAACTGTTTTGAGCCTAATTGAAGTTACGAGTGTCGGATCAAGGTACATGAGGTACCGTTACGAAGCTAAGAGGAAGGGTTACAGTTTTCATGAAGACACCTCAACCCGGATCTAAACGGAAATAGGTCGAAAGTACAGAAAACCGTTCCAGGAATTCGCACTCTAGAGTAACGAACAGGGTATGTTTGCTGGAGCATAACTCCCAGATCACAAATCTAAATCAGGAAATTCCAAAGGCATTAGAAAGATGAGATATAAATATAAAACTTTGATGTTTTGGCCAAGACCTGAATCCATTCAGAACAGAACGAAAGTTGAGTGTCAAAGTACCCGTCAGAACTGTCTAGATTCAAGGCAGTTCTGACGATCGATCTTGTTTTGGTCATAACAGGAGCTACGGAACTCGGATTTCGATGTACTTTATACCGTTTCGAAGCTAAAACCAAGATCTACATTTCTTATGAAGGATTTGACACCCATATCGTACGGAATAAAAACGGAAAAAAATGCACGGTAAGAGGCTGACTTCAAAACGCAGCACAAACCAATGTTCAAAACAGGCATGAGTGTTTTGTCTATAACTCAGGATACACTAATCCGTTTGACCTGAAATTTTACAAGAACATTCAGAACATAATAGGCTACAACTTTCATGTTTTGAGAAACTTCTGAATCCATACGTAACAACAAGAAAAATGAAGCCAGAGTTCGGATGTTGAACTGCCCTGATTTCCAGTTTTGCCGGTTTTGCGCGCCGCAACCGCACGGTCTGTTTCTATGGTTCTTATACCAGTTTTCCAACCCAAAATCCTACCAATGAAACACACATATACTGTGACGCCCCCACTTCTCCCAAGGGCGAACCCAAGGGTATCCGCGGAACGCCTGCCTAGCTCTCGCCAGGACTCGAGACAAATCAATTCAAACTTAACAATATATAACAATTTATACCAGTCTAATAAGGAAAAATCGCTTCCATAAACGAATATCCAAGTCTTGTACCACGTGTTCAAAATACATCCGTTATCCAATTCTTACGTCAGGATCCAAACGATACATCAATTCCCAAATATATACAATAGCCAAAATGTCTAGTCAATTACAATTGAAACCCTAATACAAAAGTACATCCAAAGGGTTCCAACGAGTTTCACTCCATCCATTCCTGTTAAGGAAAACAAATCTACGGGGTGAGCGAAACGCTCGTGAGGCCAAGAAAACACACATGCAAGCACGTTGTCCAAATAACAATCCCAATATTCAAGTAATTTACAATTCGAGCGAGAAAAATAAACAGAAACAATTCAAGGATATAGGAGCTCTCAGGAGCTATTTTCCTCTTGCTTCGCCACGGCTCGATCCGATACCCCCTCGTGATGACACTCCGTTATCCTGGTGGGTATTTTATCCGTAGAAACTTCACTTATTACTTCCTCCGACCAACATTCCACCCTCTCGGATCCGAAACCAAACACACACGAAAAAGGCGATACTCGTCGAGTATGCCACACGAGATCTCAAGAGATCAAGTTTTGATTTTTGAACACGCACGGAAAGGGCGATACTCCACGAGTATGCCGAACAAGATCTCAAAAGATCAAGTTGTGTTTTGTTATTCTCTTGGTTTATCAAACTTCTCGACCAAGCCCATGCCGGCTCGAGTTGTAAGATTGGTTAAGAGAATTGGGCGTCCCCATAAGTCGAGGAGGTTCACTCCACCCGACAACAAGACACGCACGACATACACGACATGCATGGCAACACGACACGCACACGAAAACGGGTATATTTTAGTCGACGAGATTCACTCAATCGACTTTGAAAACCAAGTTAATACAAGTAAAGTTCAAGTAAAGGAGAGCGAGTGCGATAAAGTACACACTCGTCTCATCAAGTGATATTCACGTATATAAGCAGGTAAATCAAGTAAACACGACAAGTCAGGCACTTGACACTCACCAATTCAAAAGTAATTGAGCGAGAAAATCTTTAGTTGTCCCCTCCGGGATTCTTTTCAAGACTCGCTTGAGCACCTGAAGCAATTAACAAGTATTTTTCACTCACAATCACGTATTAATCAAGAAAGGAGTTACGCTTATTTGGACTAGTCAATACCTCAAACCAAGAACCTTAGCCACTCAAAATAAAGGTTCAAAAGTGAGGTTTTATTAACACAAGAAAAACTGATTTCCTTCATGAAATCAAGTTTAAAGCGATCAATTATCATCAAGAAGGAGTAACAAGTTTTCAAATTTTCATTTTCTAAGAAATCAGCAAATTTCAGCTTTGCGCGTCAAATTTAGAAAAATCAGATCTTGCACTCAGTAGGTCCAAAATTATAAAACATGGTATCGTTGGAAACCTCTTAGAAAGTACTAAAAGTTCTTAAAAGACACTTTTCCATGAATCTAAGTGGAAGGTATTCAAAAATGAGCTTGAAGGTACAGGTTCGGCGTACAAGGCAGAATTAAGTTGGATTTCGGCCAACTTTGGAAATTCGGCACGATTCACATGTTACAAACCGGCCTCTGAAATTTACAGCTCAATTAGTGTTACAAGTGAGGTTTATAACAAAACAAGCGGATCAAGAATCGGAGTTTCGAGTACCGAGATACGGTAGCTCAAAGTTGAGGAAGATTCAAGACTGAAGAAGAATTTCCAGTTTTGAACCTCCAACACTAGAAATTTAATTCGGTATCGAAACGAACTTGAATTGGTGCCAAAATTGGCAGTATTTTACTCCTATATGCAAGGTATTCCTCTATCAAATTTCAGGGAAAAATACCCTCGGGAAGGTAGTTAATTAGTCAACCAAAGTTCAGGAAAAATTCTAAGGCAATCTGCCTTGTGACTTTCATTTCACAATTTCAAATCGTTTAACCAAGAAAACTATCCGAACATGGTTCATTTGTGAAACAAAGGTCTAAGACTCATCCATGATACCTTTGGTAAGTGATGAGCATCAAGAACTTCAATTAATAAAATCATTCCCAAGTTTTGCCCCAAATCAGTCCAAATACTACGTTTTTCCAAAACAGGGAAGTCCTCTTGTTTTAGTCACAACTCAATCAATTTAACTCGGAATGAGGCATGGTTTATGGCGTTAGAAAATAAATTCACGGGACTAAAAGTTCACAGAAGGAAATGTTCTGAAATTTGGCAAGCAACCAGCTCAAAATTGAGCCTCAAGTTGCTGCCTCAACAAGCCATTCCAGCAAATCCGAGAGACAGGACAGCTAACTTAAAACGTTTGGTTCGGATCACTCACAAAGAATCAGAATGTGCATTTTATCTCAAATTAAAGCTAGGAATGTCTAGTTTCAAACGCCACCGACGGCACTTGATTTCGACACCCGAGGACAGAGTTATGGCCAAAATACGACCACTGGACAGTTTTACCCGAAAATAATTTTCCAGCATGCCTAGTTCATGAATAAATTCATTTGCCCATCCAATCGTTAATTTTTTCCAACAAAAATTTCTACACACATAATATAACATATACACATCAGGATCATGCCAATAAATCACCAAAAATGGGCCTTATCATGGCCGAACAAAACAGGGGCAGATTCGGCAATTTCTGGTCATGACCTCTACTTGAGTTCCCAACAATAACACTCCATAAATTCATCATTATAACCATTAAACTACCATTAAATCCAACATTGATCCTCAAATCAGCAACAACAACCCAAGTGTGGGAATACAAAGAGCCCACTATCACATTTTACATCCATATCAAGCTAACCAAATGCATGCATGAACTTAACAAGGTAAGATAGCTTCCAAACTTCAAGTTTCCAAGAGTGGATCATCACTTACTTTGGGTTGATGTTCAGCAGAATTTTCGGCCCTCTATTACCCCAGAAAAACCGTGATTTCCAGCCCTTGTTTGCAGCTCAAAATGCTCCTCAAGTGTCAAGCTAGGTGTGGTGCAAGTTTGGTTGAATTTGGAGATGATTTGGGGTGGTTTTGAGTGAGATTAGTGAGCAGAAATTTTGAAGCAATGGAGTTAGAGAGAGGAGGGTGTTTGGTCGGCTATGAGGAGAGAGAAGATGGAGAGAAATCTGATTTCCTTTAGCTTCCAAGAGAAGGTGAAATAAGTGGTGGAAATTCACCCAAAAGTCAACTCTCATTAGGGGCCGTTTGGTGCGATTACGGCTCGATTTTCTCGCGCGTTTGGTTCACTAATGCACTAAACCTCCAATGCATATATATTCATGTAAATATTATTCACTCTTAATTGTCCCGAAATAAGGGTCTAAAGTCCCTCAAATAAAGTCGCGCGTGTGAAAACGCGTACCGTCAATTTTAACGATATAACGCGAAACTTCCGAGAAATTCTTATAACGATTGTACTACTAACTATCACTTGAGTATTTATTCATAAGATTACCTATTTTAGGACCATAGTACAAGTCTTCAATATTCCAAGCTTATTGTGCTACTACGCGGATAAAATCTCCAAGTACTATTCACTATTTTTACTAAACGTACTCCAGGAAATTAATTTTCAGAACGAGTCACTTTAAAAATATAACGAAGTTATATTTCCATGTATTTAGGTCTAATAAGGCTAGAAAATATTCCTCGTGGCAAAAATCCAATTAAATAGTTTATTAAGCCATAAATTAGGCATAAAATAATAGTTTTTACGAGTCCTCACATATACCAGCTTCTAAAAGGTCTATTCATGGTTCGAAATTCTCTCCTTACCTTACCACAAAATTACCAAACACTAACCATAATCCCTAACCTCACTTCATTTGCACTAAGGAACTTAATCTAACATCCAACTAACCAAACCCTAACTAACTAAACATTAGCCAAGCTAAACTAACCTAAGAAAGCCTAGGGTTTCTTAACTCAAATCAGTTTTTGTACCACCAACTCATCAACCCAAAGAAACCAATCATCAAACACAACCACTACAATCTTCATAGCACAAAATTAAAGCTAATTAACTTATTTAGCATGAAATCCTAATTCTTTCATAAGCTTAATCAAAATTTCAGCAACATCATCATCATAATTAAACCATGAAACTTCAATATAAACATCAATTCCACCATACAAATCCATAATCACAACAAAATACATCACTTTCATAGCTTAAAGATTAGAAACCCCAAAATTTTAACTTTCAAAGAAGATGATTTACCTTTGATTCAGGCTTTGTAGATGATCACCCACAACAATCAAGTGCTCAAGTTGTTTCTCCAAGATCCAAACTCAAGATTGAAGAGCAAAAATGATGCACCAAAGCAAGCTTTCCTTCTTTTTTTTCTTTCTCTCCCTCTCGGCTCTCACTCTCTCTTTTTCTCTCCAAGTTTTGTTTTGTTTTGTCTTGTGATTAGCCTACAAGTCTTAAGGTAATAAATAGTCAAAGACCATAGAGTGCGAATTCCTGGAACGGTTTTCTGTACTTTCAACCTATTTCCGTTTAGATCCGGGTTGAGGTGTCTTCATGAAAATTGTAACCCTTCCTCTTAGCTTCGCAACGGTACCTCATGTACCTTGATCCGACACTCGTAGCTTCAATTAAGCTCAAAACAGTTTTGACGGCAAAGTGATTAGGTTACCATTTCCGTAATCGCTTTGCCGTCAAAACTGTTTTGAGCCTAATTGAAGCTACGAGTGTCGGATCAAGGTACATGAGGTACCGTTGCAAATCTAAGAGGAAGGGTTACAGTTTTCATGAAGACACCTCAACCCGGATCTAAACAGAAATAGGTCGAAAGTACAGAAAACCGTTCCAGGAATTCGCACTCTAGAGTAACGAACAGGGTATGTTTACTGGACCATAACTTCCAGATCACAAATCCAAATCAGAAAATTCCAAATGCATTAGAAAGATGAGATATAAAGTTAAAACTTTCATGTTTTGGCCAAGACCTGAATCCATTCAGAACAGAATGAAAGTTGAGTGTCAAAATACCCGTCAGAACTGTCTAGATTCAAGGCAGTTCTGACGATCGATCTTGTTTTGGTCATAACAGGAGCTACGGAACTCGGATTTCGACGTACTTTATACCGTTTCGAAGCTAAAATCAAGATCTAAATTTCTTATGAAGGATTTGACACCCAGATCATACGGAATCAAAACGGAAAAAAATGCACGGTCAGAGGCTGACTTCAAAACGCAGCACAAACCAATGTTCAAAACAGGCATGAGTGTTTTGTCCATAACTCAGGATACACTAATCCGTTTGACCTGAAATTTTTCAGGCATATTCAGGACATAAGAGGCTACAACTTTCATGTTTTGAGGAACTTCTGAATCCATACGCAACATCAAGAAAAATGAAGCCAAAGTTCGGATGCTGAACTGCCCTGATTTTCCAGTTTTGCCGGTTTTGCGCGCCGCAACCGCACGGTCCGTTTCTATGGTTCTTATACCAGTTTTCCAACCCAAAATCCTACCAATGAAACACACATATACCAGCTTCTAAAAGGTCTATTCATGGTCCGAAATTCTCTCCTTACCTTACCACAAAATTACCAAACACTAACCATAATCCCTAACCTCACTTCATTTGCACTAAGGAACTTAATCTAACATCCAACTAACCAAACCCTAACTAACTAAACATTAGCCAAGCTAAACTAACCTAAGAAAGCCTAGGGTTTCTTAACCCAAATCAGTTTTTGTACCACCAACTCATCAACCCAAAGAAACCAATCATCAAACACAACCACTACAATCTTCATAGCACAAAATTAAAGCTAATTAACTTATTTAGCATGAAACCCTAATTCTTTCATAAGCTTAATCAAAATTTCAGCAACATCATCATCATAATTAAACCTTGAAACTTCAATATAAACATCAATTCCACCATACAAATCTATAATCACAACAAAATACATCACTTTCATAGCTTAAAGATTAGAAACCCCAAAATTTTAACTTTCAAAGAAGATGATTTACCTTTGATTCAGGCTTTGTAGATGATCACCCACAACAATCAAGTGCTCAAGTTGTTTCTCCAAGATCCAAACTCAAGATTGAAGAGCAAAAATGATGCACCAAAGCAAGCTTTCCTTCTTTTTTTCTTTCTCTCCCTCTCGGCTCTCACTCTCTCTTTTTCTCTCCAAGTTTTGTTTTGTTTTGTCTTGTGATTAGCCTACAAGTCTTAAGGTAATAAATAGTCAAAGACCATAGGAGATATTTTTAGGCTAACCAATCACATAAAAAATGCTTTATTTGCCTTTTAAACCCTTGCACCTCAACCTAGCTTTTATCCTACTCTTGCCCTCAAACTTTTGATAATCTTTCAATTAACTCCATAGGTCATAACTTAATCTAATCTAAAACATGTAATCATGCTTCATTACTTCACTAATCACTTTCCTATCTTAATCACCTATACTCAAACATACTTTTTCCATAATAAAAACAATCAACAACAACTTTTATATCTTTGGCAAAATTGTAGTTTTTAAACCCCACTTAAGCTTTCTAATAAATTGTAACACTAGAGGTTTGCTAATCTAGAGTTTGCTAACCATATCAAACTTGCTAAACCTTTGTAAACTAAAACAAATCCTAAACTTACGTATGCCAAAACACACACTAGAACACCGAATATAAATTATAGCTCAAACCTACGAATAATAATACATACATAAACTAGGGTTTTCTATCTTAACCAAGATTAGGGTTTTCTCCTTAGCCCTAGAACCGTAATTTCAACTTACGAACGGACTGGGGCCTCACATCGGCACTGCCACAAATCAGAAATTTTCCTTGCTTTCTCCAGCAATCGGCCTCAGTGTGGTTACACTTTTTACAGTATCCACAAATCACACGAGGCGTCACAGCCTGACCAGCTTGAAAATTCCCTTTTTGCTGACCTCTTCCACTTTGATTTTCCTTTGGCGGGGCTCCTCTTGATGGAGCTCTTCCGGATTTTCCAGACATGCTCACTCCTCTAATCCCTCTTCCCATTTTTAGGGGTTAGGTAGATTTTTCAGACGATCCAGGGGAGTTACTTGGGTTACCCCTCTTTCTAGCGTGAAAAGCTTTAGATTGGAACTTAGCAGTCTCTACCCTCTGTGCTTTTTCCAAAGCATCCGTGAAAGTTGTGATCTGGGCGGCTACTAGGCATTCTTGAATTTCTACATTTAACCCTTGAATAAACCTCCTTATCCTCTTTCGTTCCGAGACCACAAGTTCAGGGGCAAATTTGGAAAGTTTAGTGAACCGCTCCTCATACTCGACCACACTTAGTAATCCTTGTTTCAACTGAATAAAGTCACCCTCCCTCTTTTCCTGTATCATAGGTGGAAGAAATTTGGCATTGAACTCCATCTCAAAGTTTGTCTGTGACAGCCCCACCTTCCCCTAGGACGAACCAAAGGGGTTAGCGGACTGCTTGCCCAACTCTCGCCAGAACTACGAAACTAATCACACCCAAAATACTTGCTCCGAATGATAATACAGTGCTCGAGCGCTACAACAATCGCTAAAAAAAAAATGAAAACGAGTCACGGATGAACAATGACTGCCACGTTACAATCCAGCCGGAATCTGGCCGGATTGGAGGAAGAGGCCAAACTGAAAATTTTCCAAATCTTCGCTGTATATCCGGCCAGGAATCCTGCCAATTCTTGGCCGGATTTGGTGAACAATAACCTCGCCAAAATTTCTTCTTCCTAGTTCAACCTTCAAACTCAACCGGACCACAACCAAAATAATTACTTTATCCAACACGAATGAATATACAATACTAAAGAAGTTTATAACACCTATCCACATGAAACACTCCGAAATACATATATTGGTATATGTACAAGTCAAAAGGAATCGTTGGATCAAAATACACTTTTCCATCTATCGAGGAGCTATACAAAACAAAGAATTTCCTAACTAACTCAACTCGCTTCCCAAAACATAGTTCAAAAAGTTATTCCTGTAAGGAAAACAAAAATAGCGAGGGAGAGCTTACGCTCGTGAGGTACCATCAAGACGCACAAAGATAATCATGCTTAGCCAAGGAACACATAAGAGATTACATCACAATAACCAGGGTTAAAAGGATACAGTTGGCTCTCAAGAGCCGCTTTCCACTTGCCATGCTTGATCTCAAACCCGTTGACACTCCATCAACATTTGGAGAAAAGCACAAGACCATAGATCCCACTTTACACCACATTCCTTCCACCGAACATTCCACTTACCGGTCTGAACACCTCACACAAACAGAGAAGGCAATACTCGAGTATACCATAGGGTCGAGGAGATAACACTCCATTCGACTAACAGTCACTCTTGGTTCGTTATCTAACTAACCAAACCCTTGCCGGCTCGACCCAAATAACGACCAATGAGGTAAGAGCTCAGATATCACAATAATGTCGTTGGATATTATCCTCCAAACGACCTCAAATCATGCACAAGTACAGTTTCACAGTTACACAGTAGCAGTCATACAGATAAGAGAACAAGAGCGGTGAAGTACACTCTCGTCTTATTCAAGTCAACTAAGTTCACAGAATCAAGTATAAACAATCATTTAAGCCTTATACCATACAAAGGTACACTCACCGGTTCAAGTAAACAAGTTTACAAATTTCCTTTCGATGTAGACCCCGGATCACCGGCACGTCCTAAACTAAGAAAATTACCACAATTGAGACTCAAACACGAGTCATAACATCTTTAATGCACTACTAGAGCAATATCAAATTATAACTAAGAAGTGAAATGAAATAATATAAGGTGCTAAGTATAGATAACCTCAAGACCCTTCCATTTATACTCAAAATCATTCCTAACTCAAATGTACCCAATCTCCTTAACTTTGGACAACACTTTCCCTTAATTTTTCACATTTTCCATCCTACCCTTCATCACCAATTTTCACCAAAAACCCTCACAAGTACATATACCTATCATAGGCTAAACAACACATCTTATTAGGGTTATAACACCCTTCAATCAAGGCCAATTAAAAGCTCCACAACAAACCCTAGAAAAGTCCCATATTTGAAACCCTAAAACTGAAATTTTCTGCACAAATCTGAAAGTTTCCGTAAACAACTATAATTAACACACAAAAGCTCCATTTTATACAATATAAACCTATCATTCCATGGCCAACCATAACCATCATATGAAAACAGAAAAATCACCAAAAAAATCTGAAATTTAGCTAACTCCACTTTAACCCATGAAATCTTCCATAAAATAACCTATTTAGGCACCACAAGTCATTAATTTACCATTATTAGGAACAAAGAATGAGTTTCTAAGCAAAATATCTTGACACCTCAAGAAAGGTAGTAGCTTAGGGTTCCTCCTCCAAGATAACTCCATCAAGACCTTTAATCTTCCTTAGAAAGTCACTTTTGTGGACAAATTTAAGATTTAATCGGTTAGATTTCAAGATATAAGCAAAAAATGGAAGACAAGAGTTGAAGCTTTCTCTTTTCTCTCTTCACATGAAGCTCGGCCAAGAAGGTAAGAATGAAGATGATTTTTGGATCAAAATTGATATTTTAGTAAAGGTAAGAACAAAATCCAACTTTGAATAGGAAAGTGACACGTGGCACCTTTTTACTTAAAGCTATCTTCTTGTCTCCCAATGGTTAATCCATCTAGGTAACCTCTAATTATCTCCTAACACCTAGTAATTTAATCCCTTTACGCAAAACTTAACCTAATTGGCCGAATTTATTTCACTTAACGCATTAGCGGGTCCCACGTCCACTTTACACTCCTAATATCTCATGAACTAACTTATACTAAAAAAGATGATTTAAAAACTCTATTTACTTATAAAAATATCTATAATATTAATATAATAAGGAAAATATAGAAAATGTGTACAAAGAAATAAAATAATGCCTAGAATTAAAGAAAATTTTAGGGTTCTCACACTCTCTCCCCTTTAAAAAATTTCGTCCTCGAAATTTCTTACCATGATTTACAAATAGCTCAGGATATTTCTTTTGCATCTCTTCTTTCACCTTTCAGGTTGCCTCTTCTACCCCGTGGTTTCTTCACAAGATCTTCACCAATGGGATTCGTTTATTTCTCAATTCCTTAACTTTTCAGTCGAGTAACTGTACAGGTTTCTCCTCATAGGTGAGTGACTCATCCATCTCAATCTCCTCTGGTTGCAAAATGTGAGTTGGGTCGAGATAATACTTTTTGAGTATCGAGACATGGAAGACGTCGTGAATCCTGGACAAAATGGATGGTAGCTCGAGTCGATACGCCACTTTCCCAACTCGTTGGAGAATTTTGAAGGGTCCGACGAATCGTAGTTGAAGTTTCTTGCCTCTACCCGCCGTGATACTTCGTAATGGTGTGATCTTTAAGAAAACATGATTTCCAACTTCAAACTCCAAATCTTTCCTTCGACTGTCTGCGTAACTCTTTTGTCGGCTTTGAGCTGTTTGGAGTCTTTGACGTATCACCTTGACTTTTTCTTGTGCATCCTCTATCCATGGAATGGTTGTTGGGTCTAAAGCCTTCCTTTCGCCTAATTCATCCCAATAGATTGGTGATTGGCACTTTCTTCCGTAAAGAGTTTCATACGGTACCATTTGAATTGACGAATGGTAACTATTGTTGTAAGTAAACTCCACTAAGGTCATATGTTGGCCCCAATTACCCCCAAAGTCCCGATTGCAAGCCCGTAATATATCCTCAAGGGTTTGAATTGTTCGCTCCGACTGTCCATCCGTCTGAGGATGATAAGCGGTACTAAGATTAAGTTTGGTTCCCAAGGTATCTTGAAACTTTTGCCAAAACCTCGACACGAATCGAGGATCTCGGTCGAAAACTATACTCACTGGGACCCCATGTAGCCTCACAATTTTTTCCATATATAACTGGGCCAACTTGTCCATTGAATACTTCATATTTACAAGTAAGAAGTGGGCTGATTTGGTTAACCGGTCAATGATCACCCAAACAGCATCATGTTTTTTTTGTGTTCTTGGCAATCCAGAGACGAAATCCATTGTAATATTATCCCACTTCTATTCGGGTATCTCAAGAGGTTGCAACAATTCAGAGGGTTTCTGATGTTCGATTTTAACTTGCTGGCAGACCAGACAGGTTTGTACATATTGAGCAATCTCCCTCTTCAACTTATCACACCAGTTCAACCTTCGTAAATCCTGATACATCTTGTTGCTCCCAGGATGGATCGTATATTTCGATCGATGGGCTTCCTCCAGAATATCCCTTTTCAAAATTTCATCTTTAGGCACCACCACTCGATTCCTATATCTTAAAATCCCTTTAGGACTCAAATTAAAATCAGGCCCCTTTCTCCACCTTTTTCACCCATTTCTGTACCATCGGATCCTCAGTCTGGGTCTCTTTGATTCGACCTAATATAGAAGATGTTTCCCAAATATTTCCAAAAATCACATTTTTATGGTCCAAACTAGGGTTCCACTCACTAACTGCTCCTAACATCTCCCACTTCTTGACTATTAACCCGGTTATTTGAGCCTTCCGACTTAAGGCATCAGCTGCTATATTCGCCTTCCTCGGATGGTAGTTGATCGTACAGTCATAGTTTTCCAAAAATTCCATCCACCGTCGTTGTCTCATGTTCAACTCCTTTTGGAAAAAGAGGTACTTCAGCCTCTTATGATCAGAATAAACTTCAAAGGTTACCCCGTACAGGTAGTGTCTCCACTTTTTCAGAGCAAAGACAACGGCGGCTAACTCCAAGTCATACGTGGGATAGTTTTGTTCATGAGATTTCAACTTCCTAGAGGCAAAAGCAATCACGTTCTTATTTTGCATCAATACACATCCCAATCCTTCCCTTGAAGCATCAGTATACACAGTGAAACTATCCTTACCGTTAGGCAATGCTAGAATAGGTGCCATGGTTAGTCTTCTTTTCAATTCCTGAAAACTGGTTTCACACCTAGTATCCCACATAAAATGACCATTTTTCTTCATCAGGTCAGTTAAAAGGCCGGCAAGTTTGGAAAAGTCCTTAATAAAGCGTCTATAGTACCCAACCAACCCTAAAAAGCTACGAATCTTAGTGAGATTTTCTTGCCTCTTCCATTCAGTCACTGCCTCTACTTTCGCCGGGTCTACCGTAATACCTTCTTTTGAAATTACATGCCCCAAGAAAGAAATTTTCTCCAACCAAAATTCACACTTACTAAACTTTGCGTACAACTGATGTTCTCTTAGGGTTTGTAAGACTAACTTCAGATACTGCTCATGCTCCTCTCGGGTTTTTGAGTAGACCAAAATATCATCGATAAACACAACGACGAATCGTCCAGATAGCGTTTGAAAACCCGATGCATCAAATCCATAAAAGCAGCAGGAGCATTAGTCAAGCCAAAGGGCATAACGGTAAATTCGAAATGCCCATATCTAGAATTGAAGGCAGTCCTTGGTACGTCTTCTTTCCGGATTAACAACTGATAATATCCCTGTCGGAGGTCTAATTTTGAAAAGACTAATGCGCATTGCAACTAATCAAACAACTCATCGATATGGGATAGTGGGTATTTGTTCTTAATAGTCACATTGTTCAACCCCCAATAGTCTATACACAATCACAAGATCCCATCTTTCTTCTTAACAAATAATACAGGTGCCCCCCAAGGAGACCCACTCTCACGTATAAACCCACACTCCAACAGGTCTTGCAACTGCAACTTCAACTCCTTGAGTTCAGCAGGTGCCATTCGATATGGGGTCTTAGAGATATGTGATGTCCTCGGTAATAGGTCAATCTTAAACTCTATCTCTCTCTTCGGAGGTAAAGTTACTAATTCATCAGGAAATACATTCGGATATTCACTCGCTACCGATACATCTTCTACCTTCAACTTATCAGTGGAAGTGTTTATAAGAAAGGCTAGGAACTCTTGGGCCCCTCTACTCAGTAGTTTCCTAGTCCGAATACCCGAAATCAATGTAGATGAAACTAGACTACTACCCCTTATATCTAGCCTTAAAGTCGCTTCCCCCGGTATATGAAATTCTACCACTTTCCTCTTACAATCAAGTTGGGCATCGTACTTAGCTAACCAGTCCATACCCAATATAACATCGTACCCCTTAATAGCTAAACTTATAAGATTCCCAAAAGCTTTCTCTCTCCTATCCAAATTTCACAATTTGCATATATCCTACTAGCGATCAAACGTTTGTCCCCCGTAGGAGTACTAACTTCCAAATCATAAGGCAAACTAACAGGTTGTATATCAATGCCATACATGAATTCGGGGTTGACAAAGGAATGGGTAGCACCAAGATCTATTAAAATCTTAGCTAGACGGTGGAAGACAGGAATCGTACCTTCCACCACATCAGCGGAATCTGGTACTGGGCGTTGCTCAAGGGAGTACACTCGCATTGGCACCTTCGGCTTTGTCCATTCCACCTTGGACTGCCCCGAGTTGGCCTTCGATGATTGGATAGTTACTCTCGCCTCCCGAGGTAACACCGGACAGTTGGCTATTTGATGTTCTGCGCTCCCACAACGTAAGCTTCCTCCAACAGTTGTCCTCGGTGTAGTTTGGTTTCCCACAAAATTCACAAGGACCACGAGAAATCGAGGCTGAGCTCCCCTGTGAGGCACTTCTCTGCTGGCCTCGTCCAATTTGACCACCTCTTGGCAGAGTTTCTCGTGCTATTCCCGGTAGCCTTCCTTCTCCGGCTCCCCTTCCAAACTTGGGAGGGATACTTTTATTCCCTTGAGTCGAACTACTCGCAGAAAATCCCCGTTTCTTCACCTGGAAGTTCCTGATTTGAAGCCTTGCATTTTTTACTCGCAAAGCTTTCTCCACGGCTTCACTAAAAGTATTGATCTGAGCTACCGCCAGATCCTTTTGAATTTTCACATTTAGCCCCTGAATAAAATGCCGAACTCTCTTTTGCTCTGTCAGAATGAGTTCAGGGGCAAACTTGGATAATCGAGTAAACTGGCTCTTGTACTCAGCCACAGTTTGAGTCCCCTGGCGGAGCCTAATAAACTCGCCCTCCTTCTTTTTCTGGACTAGAGGTGGAAAGTATTTTACGTTGAAGTCCCTCATGAAATTCACCCATGTCCTTGGGGTTTGCTCCCGATCCCATTTCAGTCGTATCATGTTCTACCAAGAACGGGCGGCCCCTTCCAACTGGAAGACAACAAAAGTAACCTGTCATTCCTCTGAATAGTGTAGGGCAGCGAAGATGTCTATCATTTTTTTCAACCACCTTTCGGCCACGTCCGGATCTGGCCCTCCCAAAAATTTTGGTGGAGAGAACTTTTGAAATCTCTCGAGAGCTTGATCCTCACTTTCGACGAGATTGCCAGGGTTCCCAGGTTGCTGGACAGGATGTTGGCCCTGGTGTTGCACTACGTGAGCTAACAAGTCAGTCATTTGCGGAATAGCAGCAGCTATTTGGACATTATGATCAACCCTAGGTTCAGGGTTTGGTTCACACGTGGTTTCCCTAGTACCTCCTTCAATCGTGGGTTGCCTAACTCCATGCCCACGGCTTTGTCCACTACGAGTGCCCTCCATTGATTTAAGTCAAACTAAAGTCGAGGCACAGAATGTTAAAGGGGCACATAAGCATAGACATGTAAGTATGAACAAATAACCAAAAGTAAACACCACATAAGGCATATATACACAGAACATTTATACATAGAACACATAACTGTTTCAAACGGTCATACAGAAGCAGTCAGTCAAGTACATACAAAGTAATCCCATGAAACTAAAGGGGTCCTCTAAAAAGACAATATACAAAGTTAGGCCAAAATACAAAAACGGCTAACTAAGAGCTTTCTCTGACTATTCCCCTCATGGGATCAAAACATAGCTCAAAGGAGCTCTAACCTAGTTCCCAACCGAACCCACGGACTCTCCCCCTTGGATAGAACTAGGTGTGCTCCCCTCTTCATGAGTTCCACCACCCGAAACTTCCACTTGTGCGTTAGCGCCAATCACCCCTTGGATGAGCGCCTTACACTCATTAATGATACCCTCGGACCGGTCTCGAACTTCCCTGACCACCCTTGTAAGGCGGCCAGTAGCCACGTGCAACTGCTCTCTAAGAGCGTTCGTCCGCTCTTGCTCCATGGCTATGTCCACCTAGAGCCCCCCAATCCGGTCGGCTTGCATCCTCATGATGCCTCTCAGTCTAAGCATCTCAGTATGATCCCTGGCGGTGGCACGTCTAAGCCTCCTCCTTTCGTCTAGTACCGCTACGATCACATGGTTAGCGTAAGAGTAATTCTAGCAACGACTATAGCGACGGGTTCGACTAGCAGTGTACCAAGCTGGATCGGACCTCCAGACCTTTCTTGGTAATCAATGACTCGTGGGTGCCTTCGAGGTGGCTCACCTCCACCCTCTCCACTTGTTCCAGCCATAACCTACAAGGATAACAAAGATTTACTTCTTAAACAAGGTAATCACACTTAACGACGCCTTAATACAATTCTCACAGGTCCTAGGAAACAGATCTCTAACTCGCCTAAGTCATTTCTAACCTAGGCTCTGATACCAACTGTGACAGCCCCACCTTCCCCTAGACAAATCAAAGGGGTTAGCGGACTGCCTGCCCAACTCTCGCCAGGACTACGAAACTAATCACACCCAAAATACTTGTTCCGAATGATAAACAGTGCTTCAGCACTACAACAATCGCTAAAAAAAAAAAGAAAACCAGCCGCGGATGAACAGTGACTACCACGTCACAATTCGGCCGGAATCTGGCCAGATTTCCAGCCGGATTCTTGGCCGGATTGGAGGCAAATGCCAAACTGAAAATTTTCCAAATCTTCCCTGTATATCCGGCCAAAACTTGGCCGGATTCTTGGCCGGATTTGGTGAATAGTAACCTCGCCAAAATTTTTTCTTCCTAGTTCAACCTTCGAACTCAACCGGACCACAACCAAAACAATTACTTTATCCAACACGAATGAATATACAATACTAAAGAAGTTTATAACACCTATCCACATGAAACACTTCAAAACACATATATTGGTATATGTACAAGTCAAAAGCAATCGTTGGATCAAAATACATTTTTCCATCTATCGAGGAGCTATACAAAACAAAGAATTTCCTAACTAGCCCAACTCGCTTCCCAAAACATAGTTCCAAAAGTTGTTCCTGCAAGGAAAACAAAAATAGCGAGAGTGAGCTTACGCTCGTGAGGTACCATCAAGACGTACAAAGATAATCATGCTTAGTCAAGGAACACATAAGAGATTACATCACAATAACCAGGGTTAAAAGGATACAGTTGGCTCTCAAGAGTCGCTTTTCACTTGCCATACTTGATCTCAAACCCGTTGACACTCCGTCAACATTTGGAGAAAAGCACAAGACCGTAGATTCCACTTTACATCACATTCCTTCCACCGAACATTCCCTTTACCGGGTCCGAACACCTCACAGAAACAGAGAAGGCAATTAGGTAAGAGCTAACAGTCAATGAGGTAACAGTCACTCTTGATTCGTTCTCGAACCGACCAAGTCCTTGCCGGCTCGACCCGAATAACGACCAATGAGGTAAGAGCTCAGATATCACAATAAAGTCATTGGATATTATCCTCCAAACGACCTCAAATCATGCACAAGTACAGTTTCACAGTTACACAGTAGCAGTTATACAGATAAGAGAACAAGAGCGGTGAAGTACACTCTCGTCTCATTCAAGTCAACCAAGTTCACAGAATCAAGTATAAACAATTATTTAAGCATTAAACCATACAAAGGTACACTCACCGGTTCAAGGAAACAAGTTTACAAATTTCCTTCCGATGTAGGCCCCGGATCACCGGCACATCCTAAAACAAGAAAATTACCCCAATTGAGACTCAAACACGAGTCATAACCTCTTTAATGCACTACCAGAGCAATACCAAATTATAACTAAGAAGTGAAATGAAATAATATTAGGTGCTAAGCATAGACAACCTCAAGACCCTTCCATTTCTACTCAAAATCATTCCTAACTCAAATGTAACGAATCTCCTTAACTTTGGACAGCACTTCCCCTTAATTTTTCACATTTTCCATCCTACCCTTCATCACCAATTTTCACCAAAAACCCTCACAAGTACATATACCCATCATAGGCTAAACAACACACCTTATTAGGGTTATAACACCCTTCAATCAAGGCCAATTAAAAGCTCCACAACAAACCCTAGAAAAGCCCCAAATTTGAAACCCTAAAACTGAAATTTTTCGCACAAATCTGAAATTTTTCGCAAACAACTACAATTAACACACAAAAGCTCCATTTTACACAATATAAACCTATCATTCCATGGCCAACCATAACCATCATATGAAAACAGAAAAATCACCCAAAAAAATCTGAAATTTAGCTAACTCCACTTTAATCCATGAAATCTTTCATAAAACAACCTATTTAGCCACCACAAGTCACTAATTTACCATTATTAGGACCAAAGAATGAGTTTCTAAGCATAATACCTTGACACCTCAAGAAAGGTAGTAGTTTAGGGTTTCCTCCTCCAAGACAACTCCACCAATACCTTTAATCTTCCTTAGAAAGTCACTTTTGTGGACAAATTTAAGATTTAATCAGTTGAATTTCAAGATATAAGCAAGAAATGGAAGACAAGAGTTGAATCTTTCTCTTTTCTCTCTTCACATGAAGCTCAGCCAAGAAGATAAGAATGAAGATGATTTTTGGGTCAAAATTGATATTTAGTAAAGGTAAGAAATGTAGTCAAAGTCCAACTTTGAATAGGAAAGCGACACGTGGCACCTTTTATGCTTAAAGCTATTTTCTTGTCTCCCCATGGTTAATCCATCTAGGTAACCTCTAATTATCTCCTAACACCTAGTAATTAAATCTCTTTATGGAAAACTTAACCTAATTGGCCGAATTTATCTCACTTAACACACTAGCGGGTCCCATGTCCACTTTACACTCCTAATATCTCATGAACTAATTTATACTAGAAAAAAATGATTTAAAAACTCTATTTACTTATAAAAATATCTATAATATTAATATAATAAGAAAAATATAGAAAATGTGTACAAAGAAATAAAATAATGCCTAGAATTAAAGAAAATTTTCGGGTTCTCACATTGCCCAAATCCAAGGGGTTTGTTCTCTTTCCCACTTTGCCCGAACAACGTTCCACCACGAGCGGACTGCTCCCTTAAACTAAAAAAAGGCAAAATTCACTTGCCTTTCCTCGGCATAATCTAAAGCAGCAAAAATCTCCACCATCCTTTCAAACCAATTTTTCGCCACCTCAGGATCAGACCCTCCATGAAACCTAGGTAGGGCGAACTTCAAGAAGCACTCTAAAGCTCTATCCTCACTCCTTTCTTGGTTCCTAGGTTGGTTGACTGGTTTAGGGCCTTGGCGCTCAGCTAAACGCTCGAGAACATCGGTTATACGGTTAAGGGCGGTAGCCACTTGGTCACCCTCTTCGTTACTAGGGTTTTGGTTTGAACCAGTTGCAGATCTCTCACCTCTCTCGGGAGTGCGGGGTTGCCGAAACCCACGCCCACGACCCCTTCCACGTCCTCACCGATCCATATAGTAAGATTCTAAGTGCATAATTAAAAGAGAAAAGAATTAAGTATAGAAATTTAAAACCATGTACAAGTTGCAAGAATACTTTAAAACCAAAGCATATATCTTTACATAGATTAGAAGTCATGTCACATGTTAAGAGTGCATTCAACGAATCAATAATATCAAATACAGGACATAGGCATCCAAGTGCCTTAAAATACAGGGGTACATGCAACAAAATACAAAAAGCCTCACAACGAGGTTCACCCTTCTAAGTCCTGAACAAAAGTCAAAAGATCAAGAGGTTTCTAATACAGGTGGACCGAACTAGAAGATCCTACAGTCTCAGAAGGGTCCTTCTCGGGGTCCTTGTGACGCCCCGAAAAAAAAAGAGTTTGAGAACCCGGAAATTTTCTAATTTTCTAGGGTTTATTTTATTTAATCGCCCGCCTTTTCTACATTTTCTTGATTAGAAAAATTCCCCAGATAAAGTTTATGAGCAAAAATAGTTTTAAAATGATTTTTCTAGTATCGGTTAGTTTTTGAGAAATTAAAAGCGTATTTTGGACGTGGGACCCGCAAGTGCGGTAAATGCATTATATTTTTGACAACTTGTTGGATTTTTGTATTAAGTGATATTATTTTACAAAGTGTTAAGATATTTGTATTGGAGAGACAAAAAGATAAGTTTTAAACCTAAAGGTGACAAGTGTCACCATTTGATTGGGCTTACCTTAAGACCTTTCTTACCATTGACTTAAATAACCAAAAATGACCCAAAATATCTTCATTTCTAAGCTTCATATGGCTGACCACCTTCAAGCAATAAGGGAAGAAAAGCTCTCCAATTTCTTTGCTCCAAGCTTGCTTAATCTTCACTTTTAACCGTTTAATTTTAGTTTTACTCCATAAAACCTCTTCACTTAGTGTTTGTGAGTTGTTTGGTGGAGTTGTTTGGAAAGTTAAGGTGACCAATAGCTCTCTCTCTCTTGTGTTCAAGGTAAGTTGTGAAGAACCACCCTCCTCCCTTAATTGATGCTTAAATCATGCTTAGATGTTGTATGAGATGCAATTTTATGGATTAAATCTTGAGTTTTGGTTGAATGATGAAGTTTTATTATTTTTGGGGATTTTTCTGTTTTAATATAAGCATGATTGTGTGGGTATCTATGATGATTGGAAATGGTATATAATGATTCTAGAAGGTGGAAAAAGTGGAAGATTGCAAGTAAATTCTGTTTTGGAAGAAATCTGGAAAATTAGGGTTCTTGGTTCTTCATTCTGTCCGAAATTTTTGGTCCTAGATAGAGGCCGAATTGGCCTTGGCTTAAAACATGAAAGTTGTAGGGAATGATATTTTAAATGTTCCTACAAAATTTCAGGTCAATCGGAGTAGTTTAGAATGAGATAAGACGAAATTACTATTTCTGTTCTGGGTTCATCAGGATGTTAGAACTGCGTCTGAAATGGGTTGTTTTGACTGGAATTTCTTTGGATTTGGTTGTTGAGGTCTTCTGATGAAATGTAGCTTGATGCCCTAGCCACCATATGCCTTTGGAATTTCTGCATTTGGACCTGTTTAGACTGAGTTGTACTGATTACAGTATAGTGTGATTTGCAAACCTGCAATTACGGTTCTGGTTTGGTATTTTGCATATTTGACTTAGTTGTCCTGGGATTTGGACTGAGTGACCTTCTACATTGTTGTAGCCCTGGTTCTTAGCTTCGAAATGGTGGGTCTTGTACCTTCATCCGACAATCGTACCGCCTTTGGTACCATTACCGCAAAATGACGTCCAAAACTGTTTTTCTGGTTTTGAGCTTAACTTTCATTTCCGGACTTTTCCCTAGCTTGACTTGTACTAGTACTACTTGGAGCTTGCTGAATGGCTATTGGATGAACTTGTTGTTGTGTGTGTACCTTTGGGACTGGCTGAGGATATAATGAAGCCGTGATGGCTGGAAAAGTTAGCAAATTCAGGGGAAATGCTGTCCGAATTTGGAATGGGCTTGATTGCTTTGCGTTTGTGCTTTAGGGCTTGGACTTGAGTGAAGTAATGCAATATGATGGATGGTTTCAGAGCCGTGGAGGTGAGTGACCTCAAACTATTTCTAAAATTATTTATGAACCATTTCTTGCATTATTTACTTTTGAACTGTTTTCAAAGTTAATTTTGGAACTGTTTTCTTACATATCATGCGTGCTTGCATATCAGTGTCTTGTTATTATTGATTTTGCTTTCAATGATTGTTAAAACGAGTTTTCTAGGCGAGTGTGTACTTTATCGCACTCGACCTAAATAAATATGAAATTTTCAATGATTAATGATTAAATGCTACTTACGCATGAATGTAAGCCTTTTGGGCTGAACTGGCCATTACCTCTTGTTACCGGTCGTCTCGAGCCAGAAGCGGACTCGGTCGGGCGACTAGCAACTTGGGTGAACGTTTCGGTATACTCGAGTATTACCTTGTAGGTTGGTGGAGCCTGGCCAAAAGCCAGGGACGGGGTGAATGAATGCACGAATGAAACCAAATGCAATGAAATGACAGGAGAACGAATGTATCCTTTTCATGAATGTTACTATCGCTTTCCATTGTAAATGTTTCTTGAATTATTGATACTCCATATTGAAATGACATCATTGAAATGAACTATTGTTAAACAGATTTGATTACTGATTTTACTGGTTACTCGCTGAGCTTCTAGCTCACCCCAAAAATGTTTTATTACCCTCCACAGGGCTCAAGGCGAATGAGTGTTTGTAGTGCTTATTCATGGATTATCTCATGTATGGTTTGAACTTAGATTTCCTTTTGTGTAATCGTTCATATTGGGATTGTATTGAACGTTTAGAATTGATTGGATGTGTAATAGTCTAGTTTTGGACTTCCTCCTGTATAATAGTTGGTATCAAGGATCAGAGTGGCGCAGTGGAAGAGTGGACGCTTCGCTTTTGATATGTAAAGTTTTGGGATATTTGATTTTTATTTGAGATCGTATCTTGTATTTAATTGAGGTTTGTAGTGAACGACTGAGTCCCGGCGAGAGCCGGGCAGGCGGCCCGCCGAACCCTCTGGTTCGCCTTCGGGGGAGGTGGGGCTGTCACAGTCCTTCTCAGGATCCTCCTCTATCGGCTCTATCTCTATCTCCACAATAGGTGCAGTCTCTCCAGGGACATCCCCAAGCAAAGCCTCCTCTAGACGTTCGGCCATAGTCACACACTCGGCCATAATACCATCCACGCGGTTCCCTGCCTCCTGGACAATCCGGATAAGGCGCCCCTCAGTCTCCTAAAACTGTGCATGGGAGGCGTCAGCTCTCTAACGCTCCTCAAGTACCCTAGCCTCAAGCTCCTGGGTCCGGACAGCCTGGGCCTCCAAAGTGGTTTCCATCTCCTCTCTCTCAGCTAGTGCTATCTTGAGGTCGTGAGTCAACTGCCTCCATTCCTCAACTACCCCCAACACCACGCGGTTAAGGTAAGAGTATTTCGCTCAGCATGGGCACATCCTACCCTGCCTAGCAGGTGAGTACCGCAGGAGGGGTCCGCCTCCAACCATACGATACGGAATCACGTGAAGAGGTCCCTCAATCCTATCATCATCACTGCTACTATCCTGATCCTACAAATAACCCACAAAATTAAGGTTAGGCTCTTATATTCACTGATACCATTTAAAAATTTAACTTAAGGTCTATCAGGGATTTCTATGACCAAATGTTCACGACTAAGGACTCCTAACCCTATTCCAGGTATTTCAAGCCTAGCGCTCTGATACCAACTGTGACGCCCCCACCTCTTCCTGGGGTATCAGCGGAATGCCTGCCCAACTTTCGTCAGGACTCACACACTCGTTCAAGCTTAATATAGAGCCACAAAACAACCATCGATTTAAATAAAAAGTATTTCGAATATACAAGCCATAACTTCAAGGGTTAACAATCATAATTACAATCCACCAACCAAGAGTAACAAAAGTTACACTTTAAGAGTCACCAAATTCATACAAAAATATACTAACTTCCACCAAATCGCTAGTCTAGATCCTCCAATCCACCTCCAAAGCCTGTTAAGGAAAACAAATTTAAAGAGATGAGCGAACGCTCAGTGAGGCCAAGAAAACAGAGACGCAAACAAGTAACCCAATAAATTAAGTAACATGTTTGAAAGCAACTTTTAAACATGACATTTCATTCAAGTGCACGAGTAGGAAATAAACACACAAGGAGGATACAGGAGCTCTCAGGAGTTATTTCCACATCTTGATCAAGTTGGGCCATCTGGGGCTGACCCTCCATCAACCTAAGTAGTAACACGACCGTAATGCTCCACTTACTTCTTCCGTCTAACATAACACCCACTCGGATCCGGAACCAAATATGTACGAAGTGGCAATACTATTCGAGTATGCCAAACAAGATCTCAAAAGATCAAGTTATAAAATTTTTTATGGTTCACCAAACTTCTCGACCAAACCCTTGTCGGCTCGAGTTACGAGGTTAACCAATGGGTTGGGGCGTCCCCACAAGTATAAGTGGTCGATGAGACAACGTTCTAATCGACTTAGAATCGATCATAGCACTGAGTCGGAATGAGCGGTACCTCCCACCCCAAATAGGGCGTGATACATCTAGCCGCTCAGTGCTCACGAGTTAAAACATATCAAGTACAAGTGCGAGTTATATATTCACTTAACAAGTATCATTCAATCACAAGAAAGAGAGAACGAGGACGATAAAGTACACACTCGCCTCGGCAAGTTCATGTATCATATATCACTTGTACAAATATCAATTTAATCACATTAGCATTGAACATGCACTTGACACTCACCAAAAGTCAAGGGAAAACAAGAGCAAGCGAGCAGTCAGACGAGCTCTTCGACGTTCTCGTGACCACTTGAGACATGCATAAATATGATTACCTAGGTACTCGATCAAAGTTAATAAAAAAAGACATTTTCTCGCTGCCCACTCTCAAGGTCATAAGTTCGAATCAAGTTAAAAGATCTTTTCTCACTAAATCATGGAAATAATGCTCAAAGAGAGCTCAAAGGTCATTTTTTATTCAAGTCGTGGTAAATAATTCCAATTCCAAAAGAAAGTACCACTTTCACTTTTGGCACGAAAATCGAAGAAAAAGGGAAGATGGTTTCCATCTCTCAAACTTCAAATCTCATGTCCAAACTTTGGAATATAAAGAGCATTTCTGTTTTCCAAACTAATGGAGTCAAAACTCATCCGAAACTCCACTCATTTTCAAAGTAAATGTTAAGGTTAAAGGTTCCAAGTTTTCAATATAAAACTAGTGAAATTCTCCAAGAATTATTCTAATTAAAACGCTCCCTTTTTAAAGTTCAAACTCATGGAAATCGAGGGCATAAGAATAGGGTGCCATTAACCAAGAAAGTTAACAACCAAGAAAATGCATTAAGAGAGGTTTAATCCTTTAGAAACCAAGATTCAAAATGACAGTTTAAGGTTCAAAAGTGACCTTTTGTCCAACCATGAAATTAAACTTAAAACGGACTACAATCTCAAAGGGAGGTTGAAAGTGTTTAAAAGAGTACTTTGGTTGAAACCAGAAAATTTCTAGCTTGGTGCGACAGTATTTGGAAAAATCGTATCTCGAGTTTTGGAAGTCCAAAAATTGGAAACTTTATACCGTTGGAAACTAGACTCAATGCACTAAAACTCTCTAGAAGACACTTTTCTCAGAGTCCAATTTTAAATCATTCAAATTTTACCTCAAAGTCACTGTTCTAGACAGGACATAGCAAAACAGGCTTGCAATTTCAGCAATGTTTGGAAATTCGGAAAAATTTGTAGAAATGGAATCAGCCCTTAAAATTTATATCACTAATATCAATCTAAATCTAGTTTCAAATGCAACAAACAGAACTCAATGCGGACCTTGCTACACCAAGATACAATAGTTTTAAGCAAACTGAATTTTGGAACCTGTTGCACAAAATTTCCAGTTTTGAAGGCTTGACAGAGTTTCAAAATCTGGTCATAACTAAAGCTACAGAACTCAAAATTTAGTGTGGTTTGTGGCATTGAAAAGTAGATTCAAAATTCTACAAATCACTAGAAGTAACTGTCTAAAAATTCATTTTACAAGATAGGCGAAATTGAGCTACAAACTGCAGTTATGACTGTTTCTCGGATGAAAGCAGTGAGAAAATTCAGTTATATTTGCTGGTTCACTACGGCTCATAGGAAACGAATTAGGAGGTGCATTTTATATCGATAGAAAGCCCTCGTAATCTAGTTTCATATGACACAAACGGAACTCGATTTCAACTCCCAGAAAAAAAGTTATAACCCAAAATGTGAGCACTAGTCGGGTCTCTTGGTCAGAAAATTTTCTAGATTTCTTCCTCACTTAAACCCTATTTTAACTCAACCAATTGTAAAACTTTTTGGGAGATATTTAACACATATAAACACCATCATATAAAAACCATTATAGAATCAAAACAACAACAAAATTTGAAATTAACATGAGGGTTTCAACCAGCCAAAATTC
Source organism: Coffea arabica (assembly GCF_036785885.1). Taxonomy (NCBI): domain Eukaryota; kingdom Viridiplantae; phylum Streptophyta; class Magnoliopsida; order Gentianales; family Rubiaceae; genus Coffea; species Coffea arabica. Next base: position 14,725,718 of record NC_092318.1, on the reverse strand, counting down.
GGATAGCAAGCATCCTTCATCTTCTAGTTTTCTTTTCCAACTTTCCAACTAAAACAAACCATATTTTCTCAAAATAAGCATCAAACAAGCAAGTAAACATACAAAATCCTCAAGGCTGGTACCTATAAAGTTACCTCAAGTCCTCTACCTAATGTCAGGATTCTTGTGAACCCATCAACAATCCAACAACTAACTAACTATGACTAACTAACTACTAATAGTTGAGAGGAAAAAGATGAGAACTTGGAGGATTACCTTTGCTTCCAAGAATGAAGAACAACCACTAGTATATAAGCTCTTAAATCACCAAAGTTTCTTCCTTGTTCAAGTCACCTTCCAAACTTGTATGAAGAACCAAGAAAAGAAGCAAATTTGGAGAGTCTTCTTGGAGGAAAATGGAAGACAAGGGAGCTGAAATATTTGTGGGGAAAAGGTGGAGGGGGAGTTGGCCAAGGGAGAGAGGAGGAAGAAAGGTTTTGGATGGTAGTTGGGTGATTTGATGGTATGAAAGAAAGATTGACATAAAGGTGCTTTTGTTCCTAAAAGTCAACAATTGAATAGTGAGCAATTAGTGCTCCTAATTGAGCTTAATTTAACTCACTCACCTCTAATCTCTCAGTTAACTTTTCTTAGTCTACTATTGATCATTTTTAATTCTCCAAGATTAATGTACTCTTGGATTGAATTTGTCTCGAAAAACGTGCATTCGCTATGTTTTGCTAAACGAGCCCCAGAAAAATTAAATTCGCTAACGAAACGTTTTAAAAATATAAATGAGACATTGTTCCATGCAAATGGATTGAAAATGGATGAAATAAATTATTCGTAGTAAACGGATAAATAAATAATTAAATAAGTCAGTAAAATAAAATAAAATAAGTAAAATAAAAATTCGGGTCCTCACACAACTCAAAGTTGCATATTGATGAAGTCACGTATTCAATTCTGAAAAATTTTCATAGAAAACGCGACTTGTAAATACGCGATTTTAAGTTGCCTATTCTTCACTTATTCAAAAACCCAAAACGCAGCTCATTCTTTATTCTTCTTTTCTTCTCCAAGTCGCATTTTCCTTCAGCCCCACACGCACATCTTCACAAAATTCCACTTTTTACTCCGTTTTCTTGTTAGAAAACATCAACCCATCATCATTTAGCCCTCATAAAGTCTTTTTAACCGATTCAAATTCAAGAAAAATAACTCAAAATCTATTTTTAAGAAATTTGGGGCTAGGGTTTTTAGTTCTTAAATTCATCAATTAGAGGTCAATTGGAGTGATTTGCATAGGACTTTTTGCATAATCATCATCTCCAAACATCACTCTTCGCGATTGAGGTAAGTTCTTTCATCAAATCTTTGTATTGTAAAAGTTGTTATTTTTCAATTTCCCGAGTTTTCTGGCATCATCTAATTTCAAATTTTTTATGATGTTTATTGATGTTGTGGCCTCCAATTTGATTATTTAGGTTGCTTAAGCATGATTACATGTTCCAATGTAGCAATTTGTTATTCAATGGATATTTAAAATTTAATATTGCTATATTTGGAAATAATGAGAAAAAATAGTTTAAACTGGTATTTGGGCCATTTTGATTACTGATTATGGCTGAAAATGGTTGAGTGATGATGTTTTGGCATGTACATTGTGTTTAGAGAGTACTTTTGATGAATTTTCTGATTTATTAAGATAATTTTTGCTTAACTATGTTTATTGTTAAATGTGCATTATTGTTGCTAATTAAGACTACTATAATCATGATTATTGTTAATTACATTAATTGGGACATATTTATTGTCTATTTTGATAAATTGGTGATTTTGACAGTTTTTGACACTTTTTATATCACATCTCGTATGTCATAATAGTGATAGTTTAAATATTTTTATTTAATTTCTTATGAAATGGAGAGATGTATTTGTGGTTATTTGAGTCAATTGTAGTTATTTATGGTCAAATTTATGAAATATGTTTTAATACACGTAGATAATCGAATTTCTTTTCTTAGGTACTATGGCAAGGGAAAAGCAAGTCATCTATTCATCCTCTAGTAGTGACAAAATAGAGGTGAGTGAGGATATTGAAGAAAGTGACAAAGAGAGGTCACCTTCACCCCAACTGGTGAGGAACAACAAGGGAAGCGCACTTCTCGTAGTGCCGAAACTACCGTCTTTGATAGTGCCAAGTTCACAAGTCGTACGAATCAAGAATGGCATGAAGCGCACGCTAATTTGGAGTTTCTCTTTGAGATGCATGTGAGTCCGAAAATTAAAATGGTCTATCATATCTTGAAGGCGTTTAACCAATTTGGTTGGGCGCCGATTCTCACATTGTCGACTTACTCTACTTGTATTTGGTGCACGAGTTCTACGCCAATATTGATAACAAAGCACGTCACAGTAGCGAGTTGGTGGAGTCGTGGTGCATGAGAGTGCATTATTTTATCATGGGAGCGCATAGCTGCTATTTTGGGTTGTAGCAACCAAGGTCGGGCGATCAATCTAAAGAAGGGTTTCGTCGAACCCAATAGTCGATGGGATCCATCATACGCCATGAATAGGTTTGGTCTTGAGTATCAACCTTTTCGATCTTCAAGAAAGGAGACAATGGTAGCAAGTGTCTTTGAACCTCGCCATCGTCTCATCATTTATATAATAGCGCACAATGTCATACCTAAAAAGACTGGTCATACGGAGGTCCGAAAAAGTAACATTTATTTTTTTGATTATATGTTTTATAATCAGGAGTCCTTCTACACTCGAATTCCGTTGCCAAACATCATTATTAGCTACATAAGGTCTACGGCGAGGCAGCGGACCACTTCATTCAAGTTGGCATTTCCTTGTCTTCTCTCTTTGGTGTTCGAGCGTCAAGGCGTTAACGTGCAGGGTGTAACAACTCGCGAATTTGTTAAGCCTAAAATTGAGTTATCGATTTCTTCACTTCGTTGTATGTGTATTGTTACGGAGAACATTCCTCAACCTACTCGAGAAAGGAGACAAAAGGCACGTCATGGCTGAGAGGAAGTCGGATTTTCTACTGCTGCACCTCCTCCTCCACCATAGCAATCAAATTGGCAGCGACTCTTTACTCACCTAGATGATATCGAATATCGATTGGGACGGATGAACACCTACTTGGAGTGGATTGAGTATCATCTAGGCATTCCTCTACCTCATGATGGTGTTGAAGATGAAGCTAATGATTGAAACTGCACCTTTGGATGGCTTTTATTTTTGTTTCCTTGTTTTCTTGTCATTTTTACTCTTTTGTTTGTAAGATGTTTAACTTGCACTTTTCCTTTTACATTTCATCTTTTGGACAGTGTTAGTAGATGTTTGTGTTTTGGCGAAGGTTCGTGATTCATGGTTGATCTGGATCTCAGCCATTGCACTTGGGAGTATTTATTTTTATCTTTTGTTATTTTTTCTTTCCCTACACATTGAGGACAATGTGTACTTTAAGTGCGCGGAAGGAAATGTGTGTTACTTGTAGTATTTTTGTGTTTATTACTTGGACTTGATGTTTGGAATATAAATTGCACTTGGATGTTGTTAATCCTGGGTTTGCTAGTAGGGAGTTTCATCCAATTTTAAGGGGAAACTTTGCCAAAATTTTTCCAAAATCATGTCCAAATTTGTAAAATTGCCCCAAAAAGTTCTAAATTTTTTCAATTTTATCCAAAGGGCAACAAGTTCCACAACATTAGTAATTCAAATTTCTTCTATTTTTGAGATAAATATATGTGACCTGAAGATTTCTTTTCTCATTTAACTTGAAAATTACTATTATGTGATTATAAATTGTACATTTATAGGAAAGTATATCTTGTAAAGTGAAAAAAATTATGCCTACATTTTGCATGTTTGATGAAATTTCTTCTTTATACTTGATTTTATAAGTTAAATGATAAATATGGTCAATAATTGCAATACTCTTCTCATGATTATACTTTTGAGGGACTTTGAAAAAAAAAAGACAATGAAAGATAATAAGATTTGTTCTACTCCAATGGTTCTTGTATTTAGTAACTGGGAGTCTTCATCTACAAATGTCAACTTTCGCATAAAACGGTGCTAGAATTAAGAGTATGCAAGGCAACTTGAGTATGTGAAGTGTTGAGTAATCGGCGATTTTCATCTAAAAATGTCAATTTTCGAGTAAAAAGGCACTGTCACAACTTAAATATATATATATATATTTAGCTATGTTATATAAATAAATCCCTCTTTAAGTTTAAATAAGAACGATGATCATGGGTTTAGGAAGCATTTTTATTGACCATATGACTCGCTTGTGAAATTGGGTAAAGATGAGAAATTGAGTTGAACTTGTTAAAATTAGGGTATAATTAGCTCTCATTTACTCGATATTATGAGTACTTGAGGATTAATGAATAATTGCATAATAGTTATTTACCTTGTCTTGAGGAAATGAAATTAAATGGTGCACATATGTTTATGTTCAAATTTTTGAATCATTGTTGATTTGTATTTCTTATTACTTGAGGACAAGCAAAGGTTTAAGTATGGAGGAGTTTGATAAGAGTATATTTACGTATTTTTAGTGTGTTTTATTAGTTAGTTTTGATATGTTTTATTTTTTTTATAGCTAATTAACTAGAATTTTAGTGAAAATATACATTTTGTGGTTTAAATGGTAAAAATTACATTTTTTTGGATTTTAATGGTGAAAATTTCATGTTTTTGTAGGTTTAATGATTCAATCATCAAAGGGAGTGAATTGAGAATATTTTTTTTTATGATTTTTGATAATTTAAAACGGTTTAAAGAAGACATGAAGTGCAAAACATTCAAAGGAGGAAATGCAATTGAAGATAGTTTTGACACCTTGTGGTATTTCGACTATATCTTGACTTACAAGTATCAGATTAAGGTGGTTCTTTTACCATTTTGAAACTAAGATATAGATCTACATTTGAAGACATCGAAATCCATTTCAGTCATTTTCCTTGTCAAAAAGTCAATATACAGAAGTGCATGCGCATGGTTGAAAGCTAAAACAGAGCTCTGACCAGTTGAGGGTATTTTGGTCATATCTTGGTTCATAGAGCTCCAAATTTGATGATTCTTAAAGCATTGGAAATCTAACTCAAAGGGCTACAACTTTAATGTTTTGTACAAAAGCTAGTCTGGCCTCCATCATTGAGAAAATAACAGTTGAAATGATGCCAAATTCACAGAAGTAATACGTGACCCTTGAATACGCGAGCTGTAGTCGTGTATTCCAAGGTCGTGTATTGTAGCATGATTTCTGCAACTTGCTCAGCCACTTGCCCTGTTTTCACACCACTTTCTAGTTCTACTCCAGACAAGAATTTCAGCTGCGCATGTTCAAGGGACTTTTTGGAAGAGAAAATGAGCTTTATGTCTTGTCCAAAAATCACTTTTGACTCTCTTAACACTAGAGATGTTAGAATCATTAGAGGAGGAGAGAATAGGACATTATAAGTAGTTATTATCAGATTTTAGCATGAGAGCTTAGGAGAGTCTTGTCTTGTTCTCTGTAGCTAGAGCTTTTGTGAGAACAATTGGAGACTTCATGTACAACTCATTTTGTTGAAAAAATAAAAGATCATTGGGAGTTTCTTCACTAATCTTGGCTAAGTTTTCTTTATCTATCTTTTACTTGTGATTCAATATGTGTTTATACAATAAAGCAGTGTTCTTTCTTATCATATATTATATGAGTAGCTAACTTTCTAGATCTAGGGAGTAGAAGAAGCTTATGACTACTTGATATGAAGTGAATATGATTTGCACTTGTTACACATTGTATTAACTTGTTTATTTATGCATGCTTATCACTTGTTATTGCTTGATCACCAATAGCAAACTTATAGTTGTTATTACTCAATGAAAGTTGGTAATAATAATAGAACAACATAAATAGAGTTTGAGTAGTATTCTCATGAGAATAGAGATACACTTAAGTGGATTAAACTTACATTTTATGAAGGAACAAGAGTAGATAATATTGGAAATGAATCCCTAGTTAAACAAGAGTTATAACATGAGGTAAATCTATATATTTTTATCTTTTATACCATAAGTGTAATCTATATCCCTAGACTCAAGTATTTAGTGAATTTTCTCTATTGTTACCTTGCAAATATCTAGTTAAGACTAGTTAGGTAGTAATTACAACTTCTCTTGGTTAAATTGATCATTAGTCTAAATAATAGAGTAAGTAAGGATCTAGTACATGCAAAGTTGTTCTTTGTGGGATCGACCCGATATATACCCTAAACTAATAGCTTGACCTGTATGCTTGCAGTAAAACAGGTGTAATTCGGAATTAAACTTATACTTACATCAAAAATTCGTCAAGTTTTTGGCGTCGTTGCCGGGGAGCGGCAATATTAGGATTTAACAAGCTTTATTAATTTAGACATTCTCTACATTAATTAGCTAAACTTTGTTTCTAGTTAAGTTAGAATTTCTTGTAGTTTTGTGAAATAATTCTACATAATTTCTTTATTTTTGTTTGTAGTGTTTGTGTGACAGCCCCACCTCTTCTTAGGGCGAACCCTTGGGTATCAGCGGACTGTCTGCCCAACTCTCACCGGGGCTCGGTCGATCAAAGAACTATCAACTCAAATGAAATTGATGAATTACCTCCCAAGTAAGGGAGTGTAACCCTAATTGAAACATAATCACTATGCCAATTATCCAAAGCTTAGTATATATAGCTAAATGTCAACTTACCACTCCACACTTAATTTACATGGCATAAGTCGAACTTATGAATTCAAACTTACAAGTCTTCTCAAACAAAAGTTACAAATCTCCAAATACAAGTTCAAAGCAAAATAAAGCTAAGAAAGCTCTTGATCAAGTCCATTCCCGATCTGTTAAGGAAAACAAAGGGAATGGGGTGAGTTAACACCCAGTGAGGTTCCAAGTAAACAAGTAAGCACCTAGCCAAACAAGGGCACAATATGATCAAGTAGAGATCATAATATAATCAAGTAGAGACCATACAGTATGATAACAATTGAATCACAGTTCAATTCAAGGATACGGGTGGCTTTCAAAAGTCAGAAACCATTTGAGCTTGATCATAACCGCATCCGTTGACTCTCCGTCAACATTTGTCTTCATAGAATATAAAGTCCGTAGAACACCACTTTCACCGTTCTCCGTCCACCAGTCAACCCCCTACCGGGCCCGCACACCATAAACAGTAGTTTGATAATACTCGAGTATACCAATTTTCAGTGTTCAGTAAACAGTCCCCAAGATTTGCCGGCCTTCTCGACCAAGCCCATACTGGCTCGATAGAACCGACTCACCTATGAGGTTGGGTACCCAAACAGTAGCAATAGTTGATGGGATATCACCCAAGCAACTCAAACACAGTCATACATAGAGATATCACATCTCATAATAATAGTATATAGAGTCTCAGTGGAAACAAGAGAGGTCGAGTGCGATAAAGTACATGCTCGCCTCCATTTTTATCAAAACAGTGTTTGGCTCAAACAGTCGCAAATCAAGTATTTCAAGTATTCAGATATTTTACATAACAGGTAGCAGGTAGTGGAACACTCACCTGTCAAGCAATGTAGTAGTCAAACGTCAAATATCTCAGTTACGACCACCTTTGTTTCCCAATCCTAGGGCAACGAGTGAAACCGTTAACAAATTAGGTTCATTTCCCACTCAATTGTAGGGTCATTAAGAGACCAAGTGAGTGGTTAAAGCCATTCAATTCATCATGAAAATGATGTCCAAAATGCAGTAAAAGTTCATGGGAAAACAAGTTTAATAACTGCATGAAAGTTGGGCAAAAGAAAAATCTCATTCAAGCTTAGAATGTTCTTCGCGGGTAAAACAGTCGCGCCCACGCAGTCTCGGTAAAATGGCTATAACTCACTGTAGGAAGGTCGGAATCAGGTGCCGTCAGTGGCGTTGGAGACTAGACTCGATACCAAATACACACTCTAGATCGTCTCCTATCAGTACCAGTAGCTCAGACAAGTCGGCTGATTTTCCAACTCTGGATCAGCCCTAACCTCAAGCAAAACTACATTAGTTCTTGGTGCTATCTTCATTTGTTTTAGTTCAAATTTACCCAAATCAGTCCTCAAATGTTCATATACAGGGATTCAAGTCACCTAGTACCATTGGAGTTCACAATGTAACACATAAACATGTTTAAGAATAACCATAGCAGTCTAGTTATCAAGGGAAACCAAAATAGTCCCCTAGTGGTCTAACCAACCACTTTACTTGCTTAAATTTCATTCCAACTCACACATGAGCTTAACCAATGTTTAGTCAAGTTTCTTAGGCTTGATTAAGGTGCAAATAAATCACAAAAATCAAGGAGAAACCCTTCCTTCAAATACCGGTCAGCCAAGGTAAAGAAAACAGTCCACAAGTTCACATATTCATCCAACCTTCATCCTCCAATGATTTTCACTTAACAACATATCAAGTGTTAAATCTAACTCAAAAGAAGTTTAAAACATGTTAATACTTCGTAAGCAACCGTGAACAAGGTTCAAACATTTCATCAAACACTTGGTAGGCATACTAACTAACTCAACTACTACTTGTTTAATTCAAGAGATTAACCCCAAATCTCAACCAAACAACTTGTAGTTTGCCATTAAAACTTAAAGTACATGATAAAACACCATAAAACTATCATTTAAAGAATATTTACCTCTCTTGTAGGAAGCTTGTACTACCAAATCAATCCACCAAAATGAAAGTTTCAAGCTTGAATCAAGTACTAGGGTTGGAGGAAAGTTTCTCACTAACTCAAGATCTTTCTCTTTTGGTTTTTGCTCTTGATCAACTAGGGTTGAATGCAAGAATACGAAGTTCTCTCTCTTCCTTGACAAGCCTCAAGGAGTTCGGCCACTATGAGGAAAGAAAAGGCTAAGCTTAGTTTAAATTGTCTTCTAACCATTGGTGAAACAAAATACTTGGCTAGGGTTTTGCCACATTAGCCCTTTCTTGTCCACAACTTCTCTTAATTCTTTGACTAATGATGTTTTAACCCTTCCAAATGTACCAATACCTATTTAACACCTCTAATCTCTCATATAAAGTCCCTACCACAAATAAAAACCACTTGGCAAAATGTAAGTGGTGAAATATTTAAAACCAACTCAAGAAATTGTTTTAATTCAAATAAAAGGAAATGAAATGTAATACATGGGAAATGTTATAACACATAGGGAATATGATGCAAGGGCATATTATAGGTGGTCTAAGTCTTAGAATAAGGCATGTAGATAAGAAAAAATTGTGTTTTAAAGTGAGGGTCAATACAAGGGAATTGTTGTAACACATGTAAAATACAATGCTAGGGCATATAATGAGTGGTTTAAATCTTAGGACAAGACATGTAGTTTAGGGAAATTATATTTTAAAGTGAGGGTTCTCACAGTATGCATCGGATTTTACGGGTAGTAGCATCTTTTGATCCGAAAATTGAAAGGACGCTATGTAGATAAAGAAGGCGTACACCACAACAAGAAGAAGAAAAGGTTCGACAACAAATAGAGGGAATCGTGATAGAGTTACTTTTTGAAGAAGAAATGGCGGAATACAAAGCAAATAGGCAAGCTCTTAGGGATTTTGCTATATCGGAAATCCAAGAATTTCAAACAAGTATAGCACGGCAGACGGTAAACGCTAATAATTTTGAGATTAAACCATCATTAATCTAAATAGTACAACAATCTCAATTTGGAGGTAATGCTGTAGAGGATCCAAATGCACACTTAACCACATTTTTGGAGATATGTGATACAATCAAAATGAATAGAGTTAGTAAGGATGCTATAAGGCTAAGGTTGTTCCCATTTTCATTGAGGAATAAGGCTAAAATTTGGTTATATTCTCTTGCTCCTAATACTTTCACTACTTGGGATGATTTGTTTAGTGTATTTTTGAATAAGTATTTTTCACCGGGCAAAACGGCTAAGGTTAGAATGGATATTACTAGTTTTAGTCAATTGGATGATGAATCATTATATGAAGTATGCAAAAGGTTTAGAGATTTGTTTTGAAAATATCCACACCATGGACTTCCCAATTGGCTAATTGTACAAATCTTCTATAATGGTTTATCCTTTCTACTAAAACTACTATTGATGCAGCCGTAGGTGGAGGTTTGATGGCAAAATCACCCCAAGAAACTCAAGGTTTGATAGAGGAAATGGCGAAAAATACTTATCAATGGGTTCATGAAAGAGATAATCCCAAGCACCAAGCAGGTATGATTGAAATTGATACCATCAATATGCTCAGTGCTCAAATGAGCAATATGATGAAGGTGTTGAATAGACAAGTCAGATGTGGTCAAAGTTCATCTAATGTACATGTGGCTTGTTATTCCATGCGCGGAGGTGATCATGATACTAATAAGTGTGTTGATCTTGAGCTGGCTCAATTTGTCAATAATTACAATAGGAATGCTCAAAACAACCCATATTCAAATACATACACAATCCGGAGTGGAGAAATCATCCAAAGTTTAGGTAAAAAGATCAAGGCAATCCACAAAAACTGACCAATCCGCCGGGATTCCAATCAAGGCAATCACAGACGAATACTAAACTGGATTAGGAGATTGTGATGGAAAAATTGGTTAAGAGCACTTCGAAAAGATTTGAATGACTAGAGGGGTGGTTGGACCAATTGATTGGGATGCATAGAAACGTAGAGGTTCAAATTAGTCAAATAGCTAATTCAATTAACAATTGAAATCAAGGGGAATTGCCTAGTAAAACAGAGGTAAATCCGAGAGAACACGTCAAGGCCATTACTGTTCATAGTGATAAATGACTAGAGGATCCTCCGAGGGTAGAAAATGGAGGGAACAATGAAAGTGAGAAACAAGTAGATGAGCAAATGGAGCAAGAGATAAATGTGGGGGAATGTAGTAAGGAAAAATCGAAAGAACAACAACCTACATCATCCACTACAATTCCAATGCCTCCGGTAGTTTCATTTCCTCAACGGCTCAAGCCAAATAAGCTAGACAAAGATTTTGAAAGTTTGTTAAAATTTTCAAGCAATTGCATATTAATATTTCTTTCGCTGATGCTATTTTACAGATTCTTTCATAAGCAAAGTTTCTCAAGGAGATCATGACGCGAAAGAGGAAATTGGAAGATCACAAAACAATAGCATTAACGGAGAAGTGTAGTGTCATTATACAAAACAAGTTGCCACCAAAATTGAAAGATCTGGAGAGTTTTTCTATATCTTGCACCATCGGTAGCATTGAATTTTCTAAGGTATTATGTGACCTTGGTGCTAGTGTATCCTTAATCCCTCTAACGGTGGTTAGACAATTAGGTTTGTATGAGTTAAAACGCACTAATATGACTTTACAGCTAGTCGATTGGTCTATTAGACACCCATTAGGAATTTTGAAAAATGTGTTGATTAAAGCTCAAAAATTCATCAATCCTGTGGATTTTGTGGTATTAGATATGGAGGAAGATATATCTATGCCAATTATTCTTGGTAGACCATTTTTAGCAACTGCGGGTACTATTATTGATGTCAAAAATGGCAAACTCAAGTTTCAAGTAGGTGAAAAAGAGGTAGTATTTGACTTGAATGAAATGAAAAAATATCCTTCTTTTACCGACCATACTTGTTCCATTGGCATGATTGAAATGCTAACCCAAGAGTTGAGTCGAGTCAATTTTGACTTCGATCCTCTTGAACTTTGTTTAACAAGTGTAGGGATGCAAGAGGGAAATGATGAAGAAATTGAAACGTTGGTCAAGTACTTGGATTTTCATTCACCTTATAAAAGAGGTAATTTTTATGAGACGCTTGGTCAAGGAAAAGGACTCCCACCACTTTTGGAGATTGTACCGCCAAATTAGAGCTGAAACCGCTTCCAAACCATCTAAGGTATGAATTCTTTGGAGAGAATAGCACCTACCGGTGATTGTAAGTGCTCACTTAGACAAGGAACAAATTACGAAGCTGCTTAGAGTTTTAAGAAAACACAAAAGGGCGATTGGGTGGACAATTTTGGATGTAAAAGGTATAAGTCCTTCTATATGTATGCATCGCATTTTGCTAGAGGACAATCGCAAACTGGTGGTGGAGATTCAAAGGAGACTCAATTCAAATATGAAAAAGGTGGTAAAAAATGAAATTCTCAAATGGCTTGATGCAGGTATAATCTTTCCAATCTCTGATAGTATTTGGATTAGTCTCATTCATGTTGTCCCTAAGAAGGATGGAATCACAATAATAATGGGCGGGTGGTGAATGTGCTTTGATTATAGGAAATTTAATGCAGTTACTAGAAATGATCACTTTTCTTTACCCTTTCTTGGTCAATTATTAGAACGTATAGCTGGTTATGAATTTTATTGTTTCCTTGATGAATTTTCAGGTTATAACCAAATAGCTATAGCTCCTGAAGATTAAGAAATGACCACATTCAATTGCCCCTATGGCATCTTTGCTTTTAGAAGGATGCCATTTGGCCTGTGCAATGCTCCTGCAATATTTCAACGTTGCACGATAGCCATATTTTCTAATTATATTGAAAAAATTGTGGATGATTTTTCAGTCTTCAGTTCATCTTTTAGCCATTGTCTTCATAATTTAGATTTAATTTTGCAGAGATGCGAGGAGACAAATCTTGTGCTAAATTGGGAGAAATGCCATTTTATGTTCATGAAGGAATTGTTCTAGGGCACAAGATTTCCTCTAAAGGAATTGAGGTGGACAAAGCAAAAATAGAAATTATTGAACGAATGCCACCTCCAACTAATGTCAAGGGGATAAGAAGCTTTCTTGGACACGTAAGCTTTTATAGACATTTTATTAAGGATTTTTCTAAGATAGAAACATCAGTGTGTGATTTACTATGTAAAGATACCCCTTTTCATTTTAATAATGAGTGTTTAATTGCATTTGATAGATTAAATAAGGAATTAGTTTCCACACCCATTATAACTTAACCGGATTGTTCACTACCTTTTGAATTGATGTGTGATGCAAGCGACTACGCGGTTGGAGCAGTTTTGGGGCAAAAGAAAGAAGGAAGGATGCATGTTATCTCTTATGCTAGTAAATTGCTGAACAAGGCACAGGTCAATTATGCAACTACGGAGAAAGAGCTATTGGTAGTGATATTTGCCCTGGATAAATTTAGATTATCTATACGGACCATTCAGCTCTTAAATACTTACTTCATAAGAAAGATGTAAAATCTTGTCTAATCTGGTGGATTCTTTTATTGCAGGAATTTGATGTTGATATTAAGGATAAAAAGGGATCGGAGAATCTTGTGGCGAATCACCTTTCGAGACTGGAGTACATCTCGACAAATGACCAACTTCCAATTAAAGAAAAATTTTCGGATGAATTTGTCTTAGCACTTATCAATTCTCCATGGTATGCGAATTTTTCTAATTATTTGGTAAGTGGAGTACTTCCAAAGGGTTTTAATTTTCACTAAAAGAAGAAATTCTTACATGATGTTAAAAGCTATTTTTGGGAGGAGCCCTTACTCTATAAGCATTGTGCCGATAGAATGGTTCGTAGATGTGTTTCCGATGAGACGATACGTGATATTATTTATCATTGTCATAACTTGAAAACGGGTGGTCATTTTAGTACTTCTAAGACCGTAGCCAAGGTGTGGCAATCGGAATTTTATTGGCCTACCATATACCGAGATGTTCGGAAGTATGTTAAAGTTGTGATGCCTGTCAAAGAATAGGAAATATTACTAGAAAAAATGAAATGCCCTTAACTACTTTCTTAGAAGTAGAGTTATTTGATGTGTGGGGTATGGATTTTATGAGACCATTTCCTATTTTTTTTAATAATAAGTACATCTTAGTAGCTGTAGACTGTGAGGACTTGCAAGTTCATTTATATTTTCTTATAATTTCCTTTATTCTTGAATAAGTTAATTTATAATTTCCTTAGTACAAAATTACTTGTCTTAGTTGGTATAACAAATAATAGAGTTGAGAGTTTTACTTTTACTTGTATAGTTGGAGCATGCTAGGGTTTAAGGTGTATAATGGTAGTGTGATCAATTGGTGAGGTGTGTACTAAATTTGGTGGATAAGAGCGGGTATTAAGTAAGAGGAAAGATGTGATTAAAAGTGCTAAGAGTAAGTTAGTGAATCATAATTTAAAACAAAAGTACAAGAGAGTTAAGAAAATAGCCTTAAACCGATGGGTGTCATTTGTTACCGGGGGAGAACACCACTTGACCAATACTTTCTTTCCATAATCTTCTTATTTTTCTTTCATTTATCATCTCCTAATTTTGTCCTATGGCTGGCTGAAATTCTTGACCAAGAAGAGAGGGAAACAAAAAAAAAAAAGAGGAAAAAACTTGGCTTGCCAAGTGTTGGCAATCAAGGGCTTGTTTGACCAAAAGCTTTTTTCCATCTTTATCATCCAAGTGAACCAAGTTTTCTTCATTTTCTTCCTACCTTGGCCGACCAAAAGAGAGGAAAAAAGGGAGAGGAAAGCTTCAAGTTTCATCTTCATTTTGCCTTGCTTGAGTGAGAAATCAACAAGAATCACAAATCTAAATCGAACAAAGTTGCACTAAGGTAACAAGGAAGCTTGTAGTGGAGATTTTTTAGAGAGGAAAGTCTTGATTCTTTACTTTCTTCAAGGGGTTTCAAGGTACTAAGTTGGAAAACTTTTTTTCTCTTTCTTATCTTGCAATTTAGTGAGAAGATGACTTGAAATTAGAAGTTTTGTGGATGATAACCTAGATTGGTAAAGATTGGTGAAATTTTAGCCTAGGGTTTCATTTTTCCGGCCTTTTTTCTTATTTTTCAGCCATGGTATGATGGTATCTAGCTTTGTTATGAACTTGTATGAAGATTTGTAGCTTTATTGTGACTTTTAAGTTTCCAAATAGGAATTTCCAGCTTTAGTTCTAAAATTCCAGCTTGTGATGAAAAATTTCAGCTTAGGGTTTGTGATTTTGCAGTTTTTGTAGGCTGAGATATGAGTTTGTTATTTGTGTGTTTTGACTAGCCTTATGGCTTAGAATTACTGCCCTTTTTGATCTGGAAATTATAGCCTTGATTGTGAGTTGGATTTGAACCAAAAATCATGAGTTTAAGTGGGAAGGTTAAGTCAAATATTGCTGAAAATTTTTCCCGCAGGAGACTCTGAACAGTCATTGTGACGACTGGAAAATTCTTTTATATTTTCTAAAAATTCCCTCTTATTTTGATTAGATTACTTTATAACATCTTTACTACTCATTTACTCCCTCAATAGTTACAATAAATCATAGAATCAAGGGTTGTACCTTTAGTTTTATAGTTAGCATAAATCAGGGTTTTCACGTATTTTGGCCGTCTGATCATTTGGTGAGGTGTGTGTATTAAATGTGGTGGTTAAGAGTGAGTTTTAGATAAGAAAAAGTGTGTGATTAGAAGTGATAATAATAAACTAGTGAACCATAAGGAAAAAATACAAGTACAAGAGAGTTAAGAAAAATAGAGTTGAACCGACGTGCACCGTTTGCTTCCGATTGAGTACCCCACTTGACCAATACTTTCTTACTCTAATCTCCTTATTTTTATTTCATCTAATCCTCCCTAAATTAACCCTTAAGTCAACCACCATTATTGACTAAAGAAAAGGAAAAAAAAAAGAAAATATTTGGGGATGCCAAGTGTTGGCAAACAACACCACCTTTGACCAAAGACCTCCCTAGTATTTATCTTGAATATTTCACCAAAATTCTATCATTTTTCCCTCATTTTGGCCGAATTTAAGAGACAAGAAAAGAGAGAAAAACTTCCATTTTCCTAGCCTTGATTTCATGCTCAATCCATGAGGGATTCAAACACCAACCCAAATCTACGCCGATTAATCTTAAGCTAGGCTTGGAGGGAAGCTTTTGGTGGAGTCACTTGAGGAAGAAAATTCTTGTCTTGCAACTTCTCTTGGGGTCTTGAGGTATTAAGCTAAGAAACACTTCTTCCCTTTCTTATGTTGCATTTTATTGGATAGATGATTTGAATATGGAAGTTTTATGGAAGATATCATGAAGTTGTAGAGTAGAAGTGAATTTCCAGCAATTGTAGTGGATTCTGCCCTGTTTCTGCACTATATATTTGTCCATGATAAAGGCTGAATCAGGCCTTGCTCAAAACATGAAAGTTGTAGGGAGTGGAGTTAGCAATCTGCCTGTAAAATTTCAACACGATCGGAACTCTGTATTGCGTGAAATGACTAAAATACCCCTGACTGCCAAAAGTCATATTTCACAGGTAGCTTTCTATTTTCTCGAAATTTTCATATTTTGACCTTGAAAATGCACGAACTGAGTGTCGATGTCTTCATAGGAAATGTAGATCTCTATCTCAGCTTCAAAACGCATTAAAAAATTTACCCTAATTCGATAAGCGTAGCTTCAGTTGTGACTAAAATGCCGAGAGATGTCAAACCTGCTGCTTAGCTATTTGTCTTTAAAACTAGTTTCTAGCTTCTAGCTTTGATTTGGATGGTTGCATTGCTCGAATTGACTTATTTTTGGATGACATTCAGCTTAGTTGAAGAGATATTATGTTAAGCTTATTTATGTATTGAATTGGGCTGAGTTGAGGAAAAAAATGAAGTCATAAATGGCTGAAAAATAGCTAAATACAAAGGGCATACTGCCCAAATTTTCGCTCTAGGGTTAGACAAGTGAACTTGAGACTTGAGCGACGACTCGAGGTTGAAGCGAATTTCGCTTGTTTATTGTATTTGATTTTTCTTTAGTAAGAGGTACATAAGTTGAAAAGTTTGCCGAAATTCGTACCCTTTAACAAGTAAAAGTAGTGACACCTAAAAAGATGATTTTCTCGAGTTTTTATACTAAGCGTTATTTCAAGAATATAAATTACTTCTCTATCGAAACTAAAAAAGCGAGCATGAGTTTTCTAGGGTTTGATAAGCCATATGACCACCACTTAAACAAGTTTCATTTATTTGATTTTCTTGAAGCGAAACTCCTATGTTTCGAACTTTAAAGAGTTTTACATTCTTAAATGATATTTTATCGCAGATTTGGACTCCAACCAAGGAGTTGGACCTGAACATGATTTTTGAAAAGCACTAGATCTTTGGTGAGTGTTCTTGTAGGTTATGCTTCAAATGACTATGTGGATTGTTGTGAATGTTTGATTAAATGTTAAATGTTTTCAATGATTACTAAAATGAATTTTTGCTAGGTGAGTGTGTACTTTATCGCACTCGACCTAAATGAACGTGAAATTTTCAATAATTAAATGATTAAATGCTACTTGTGCATGAATCTAAGCCTTTTGGCTGAATTGGGCCCTTGCCCTTCGTTGCCAGTCGACTCGAGCCAAAAGCGGACTCGGTCGGGGGACTGGTGACGCTGGGATAATGTTTGGTATACTTAAGTATTGTGAGGACCCGAAAATTTTGCTTATTTTATTTATTTTATTGGCTCAAATAAGTATTTACTCACCCGATTTCTCCGATTATTATTTTCTAACCTTTTTAGGCCTAATTAAATGTATCCATAGCTTAGTTATATTTTTAAAGCGATTCGTTTCGAAATTTAATTTCTGAAGGCTCGTTAGGTGAAAATAGTAAATACGCGACTGGAGTAAATAATCGATTCGAGAAATTACATATATTTTGAATTTATTTTATTTTCTTGAGTTATTAAAATAATAATAATAATAATAATTTATGTGAAAAATAATACAATTGTGCCAAATATTCAATTAATTGGTTTTGTTATTCTAAATTAATATTCCTAGAGTTAGATTAATATTATTGCCTTAAAATAAATTCTTTAAATTCCGATAGCTAAGTTTAATCGTTAATAATGTTAAGGGTTAATAGGAACCTTAGTATTAAAATGCAGTTGATAAATTTTAGACAAAATCGATACAAGTATACTTAGTATACTTAGGACGTTAAAACTTCGATAATCAAACCTCTGCGAGATTAGTATATTATTGGGCATTCAAACTATATTTGAATTAAAATTTTGGAATTAGCTTATGAATGAGGACTTAAGTGGAAGGTCGAATAAGATGCTAAAAGACTAAATCAGCCCTCCTCCATTTCAAAATTAACCATGCCGTATTATCTCCATTTCCGCCATTGGAAATTATTACATACGAATTCATAGATTAACTAAACATATTTTAGTGCTTCGTTACTCGTTTAATCAATTTCCTAAAAATTCGAATGTGTAAGAATTGTGAGGTTAAGGAGATAGAAATAAGATTAGGAGCTAATAAGGGATTAAAGGAGAAAATTTCAGATTGGTAACTCGGATGTGTTAATGCCGAAAGGCTAAACTAATCCTTCATATTAACCAATCCATTATACGACCAATAGGCTATAGATTGAGTGGGAAGCTTAGGACCTATCAATCTACCGACTAAAGAAGCATTGCGGGCTGCCTTGATATTAACGATGGAGAGCAACAATAAAAGGAACAAGAGTTATCGAAACTCCTCGGGCAAGCTTCAATCTAAACACTTCATCCTCGCTGGATCCATTTCTCCACTGCAGCACTACATCTTATAAACTACCGGCTCATCTCCACAATATTCATTTCATTACACTAGCTCCCCTCCATCACAACACCCCACTACCATTTTCTCCTCGGCCACGAACCGAGAGCGAAAAGAAAGAGAGAACCGAGCCTTCCATTTGTGTCTCTGTCCGTAGGCTTGAAGGAAAGAGAGAGAGGCTTGTTGTTTTCTTCGTCTCACCTGCGACCTGGTGAAGGGGACCGAGAACCATCATTTTCTTCATCAACTCCACCACCTGCAACAGCCAAGCAAATCAACCAAATCCCAAGCCCATCAGCGAGCCGAGGGGGAAAAACAAATCGCAGCAGCTTGACGCGCGAACTAAGCTTCCAGCTGAGGTAGATTCTGGTTTTAGATTAGCTCACTAGAGGTAGACGAAATTGTTTAAGGGCTTGCATGTGATGTTTAAGCACTTGGATGATGAATTGGGACACCAGAAATGTGATCATGAATGAAAATTGAAGCTGCCAAGAGCTTGATCTGGAAATTCAGCTTGTAATCGGCCAATCTGTGATAATATGAGATTAGATATGCATTTAGCTAATCATAAACTAGGTAATTACGCTTTGCATGATGATTATCAGCTTTGATTAAGTAAGAAAAAAAAATGAGAAGAGCAGAATCCGTTTGCATGCAAGTTAACCGGGGGAAAAATTGAATGAATTTATGGTTGATGGATGATTTTGTTGATAATCGAACTTGGCTATGGTTTGAAATCTGATTCTGGAACCAAAACGGATAGGTAGTCAATTAATCTAGCCGTGCATGTGATGCTTGAGCCGAGGATAGGATAGAAAAAAAAAAGAGAAAAGGGGAAATCTGAATTTCTAGAATTCCTTGTGAAGTGGAGCTGCCGTGACTTTCTTTTATGTTCTTGAGTTAAAATTTTGGTTAAGTTGTTGAAAGAATTGATTGTTGGATGCTAAGAGCTAATGATTGATGAATCTCTTGGCCATTTGAGTAATTTTTTTTTACAAGTGCTAAATTCTTGGTGAAATTGTTTAAATAGCCGGCCGAAATACACTTGGAAAGTCGACAAATTTTGGTTGGAAAATTGGTGAGTGGGCTCTATGAAATCCCACAATGACTTGGATGATCTGATTAGCTAGGATTGGATGCTGATTGTGTTGATTAAGTGCTAATTTAGTAGAGTTAAGTGGAAAATTTGAAAAGGAAGTCAAATGAGGAGTTGCATGTGAAGATGCTGTTTCTGCCCTGCTATTTTTGTGCAATTTAGTGTAATTTCTTGAAGGCCAATTGACTTGTTTCTGATGCAAATGTGAAATATAGGCTGTGTTTAAAGTTTCCTCGAAATTTTACGTAATTCGGGTGAGTGCGTGTTGAGATTTAGAAAATCTGCCAAAACTGGAAAATGATTCCCGTCACTACTAGACAGCCAGACTTGTTTTGGCCATAACTCTGTACTCCGATGTTGAAATTGAGTGCCGTCAGTGGAATTTGAAACTAGACATTCCTAGCTTTCCATTGGTACCAAATGCACGTTCCGGTTCCACTTGAGTGAGCCACACCATTCGATTGAAAATCACTGTCCTGTTTCGTTTCTCTCCAGGAGACAGGACAGGACTTGTATCTTGATGCTCAAAAATGAGTTGTTTGTGAATGGAATTTGAAAATGGTTTCTTCTGTGAAATTATAACCCTACAAATTTATTTTCCAACGCCACCAACCATGCTCAATTCCGAGTTGAATTGAGTGAGTGGTGATCAAAATACGGAACCTGCCATACTCTTGGAAATCCTAACTTTTGGACAGATTTGATGCAAGGCTTGGTATAGACTTGCTAATTAAATTTTTTGGTGTTAAACACCCACCAAAGGTACCATGAATGTTCTTTAGATTTTTCCTATACAAATGAACCATGTTGAGAGGATTTTCTCTTGGTCAAAAGTTTAGAAAAGGAAATTTTCATACACAAAGCAGCCTTGCCTTAAAATTTAGGAAACTTGAGTGATTTTGTTAAGTGACTTTCCGTGCATATTTTTCTATGAAATTTGACAGAGGAATAACCCTTATATGATAGTATTATACTGCTAATTATGGTGTTATTCCGAGACCGTTTCATGACTCAAATAAATTGCCAAAGTTTATGACTTGAGTTTGAAAACCCTTGTTTAACAAGAAAATTTTAGTAACTTTGAGCTACTGTACCTTGGTGCTCAAAACTCTGTTTCTCATTCTGTCTATTTTGTTATACTCTTGGTTTACAACACTAATTGAGTTACAAATTTCAAAGGCTAGTTCCAATCAAGTGAATTTTGCCGAGTTTTCAAAATTGGCCAAAAAAAAAAACCAACTTAAATCTGCCTTATGAACCAAAACAGAGACTTTGAGCTTATTTTTGAATGCTTTCCATGTGGAATCTTAGAAAAGTGTATTCTAGGAACTTTTAGTACTTTGGAAGAGGTTTCCATTGGTACCAATTTTTCTAATTTTGACATGTAGAATGTGAG
The DNA here is from genome assembly GCF_036785885.1 of Coffea arabica. Taxonomy (NCBI): domain Eukaryota; kingdom Viridiplantae; phylum Streptophyta; class Magnoliopsida; order Gentianales; family Rubiaceae; genus Coffea; species Coffea arabica. The sequence goes on along the minus strand of NC_092318.1, from coordinate 14,704,669 downwards.
ATACGATTTTTCAAAGTATCGTATCAAAACTGAAAATTTTCCGAATTCCACGGAAGGGAGTTTTTCAAGTACTCCTTATTCTTTCGATATTATTCAAATGTTTTATCTTTGATTTTCATGATGTAGACTTAATTTCTCTTGTACCTTAAAACCCCGCTTGAGAGTCTCAATTTAGGATAATTAAGGCTTGTTTCACGAGATTTTTCCTAAGATTGTACTATGATACGATCTTCATCAATAGTAGGGATTATAAATGATAGACTATTACCATTTGTTCAGGCGCACACGAGAACCTTCAAGAGGATCCGACAGAGGATGCTTGAACTTCAAATTGAACCTATTGCTCTTGTTGCTAGGTGAGTGTTCCATATAGGAATACGTAATTGAATAAGTCTAGGACATGCTCATTTCATGATTATTAAGTGTTAAGTTTTTACCATACTCATGTCTATATAAATAATGAATACTTGCATTGTATACCAACAGGAATTGGTTAAATGATTAACCATATCAAATGACTATATGAACTCGATACATGTTTAATTTGCTAGATTACTTGCTTAACCTACTTGGTTTTGTAAAATGAGTATCCCTGCTTGTTCTATGCTTATTTGGTTAAAGTGCTTTCTTGACTCGATATGTGATAATTTGGAAAATAATTTTTGATCCATCAAAGTGAGCAGTGTGTACTTTATCACACTAGCCTTTCGAGTGGTGACTTGTGTGAAATATTTTCGTGAATATCTTACGTGTTGTGACGTCGTTGGGTGAATCCCTCGACCAGTTTATGTGTTGTGAATCTCCTCGACTCTTGCGTGATAAAAATAAGATAACGGCCAATGATGGCCTATTAATATGGCAAATGCCTGTCAAATAACCGTCACTACTCAACCGTTAACCGTAAACCGTGAACCGTTTACCAACCCACATGACTATTCGATATCCGTGAATTACATGCTTCCATGAAATCAACTTGTATTGCTTACGTGCTTACGTGCTAAGTATCCACTTGATTACTTGATTATCATGAATCACATGTTATATGAAGTTGTCCATCATTGATAGGCGAGTGTGTACTTTACCTCACTCGACCTACTCAAATGATGAATTTTACCTTTTGTCGAATTACTTGTTTACCTGTGCATGCTGTAAGCTCTAACCTGAACTTGGGCCCTGCCTCGGTTACTGACCTACTCGAGCCAGGACTGGGCTCGGTCGGGTAGGTTGGAACCCTGGACAACCGTTTCGGTATACTCGAGTACTACCACTAGAGGGATAAGGTGATGGCCAGTCAAACCGAGGGGATCCGGAAGTCATAAGGTGCAGATGACCGACGAAGTTCCACTGGAACACCGTATCCTACAGTATATGTTTACCTTGTATCATGATAATTGTTTCATGCTAAAATGCCAACATGAAATCATGAACTATACATGCTAAATGTCTCATACCATGATAAATGTCTCAAATTACCGTATAATGATTATTACCTCATGATAACATGTCATTGTGTAACGTTGAACCATGCATATGATATGCCCGACTTTCTTGATTTGTTTGAACTGTTAGAGTGTCTTGGAACCTCATTGGGCTGTGTAGCTCACCCCACGTCATTTATTTTTCCTGACAGGTCCTGGCAAATGGGGCGATCTGAAACCTAGTTGTATTTTCTTATGAATGTAATTGAATCTTATGACTTCGCTTTGCGTTTTGTAATGTATAATTATATTTACGTCATAGATCGGATTGGGAATATGTTAAGTTTAGGCGACTTTTTGTCTTGGATTGCCACAGGAAGCTGGAACAGTGTAAAACCTAGACTTGTTATGTGGCTTATATGAATTTGTTATTTGGGATTGTCGGATTTTATTCAGTGGTTTGTAATGCGTAAGGTTTAAGAATCGACGATTAGCTATCCTATAATACTGTTATCTCTGAAGTTAATGTGATTTTAGTAATTGGTTTATTTGGAGAGAAACGATGTTGTAATAGTCTAGGTTATACTTCAGTAGGATTTGACTAGTTTGCTTGCGTGAGTCCTGGCGAGAGCTAGGCAGACCGCCCGCCAACCCTCTGGTTCGCCTTAGGGGGAAATGGGGTCGCCACAAGTATGACCACGAAAATTGGTGGAGACTAGCCAGTGAATTGGCTAGTGGCGAGAAATGAAATCAATGAATGAATGTCAAGAACATTGGTGGAGTTTTCACTTGCAAATATTTTCTAATAATTGGAGGAATAAGGAAAATGGTTGGCGAATGAATGAACGAATGGCTCCACGTGAGCATGTATCCTTTTAATGAGTGTGTTCTCATTGCTTTTATGTTGTAAATGTTTTCCTGATTGGTTGTTCTTAAATGACTAATGTTCTTGTTTTAATTACTTGATTATGTGTATGGGAATCTCACTGGGCTTTTAGCTCATTCCACACCATTTGTTTTCCTTACAGAGGATGCGAGCGAGGCGTGAGACTTGTACAGGCTAGCGTAGTCTTGTTTTAGGAAATTTTGCGATTATACTCGCACTAGTCGCTCAATTAGGGTTGAATGTATCTGGAACTCATATCTTTTGATATATTTGGGATTGTATGGATGTTTGAGATTGAAATGAATGTGTGATACCCCAACTTTTAGGATACTATTATTGTTTAGCCTCAAAGAGAATATTACGATTTCTTTATGTAAGGCCCAAAGACAACCTAAGAGGGGGGTGAATTAGGTTGATTAAAAACTTAATCAAATTTATGCAATTTTTGCTTAATAAAATTTACCTTCTTTTCTAATAATGATCAATCAAGTAGATTAGAAGAAGAGAGCAATATTGATTCGAAAAACAAGTATAGATAAGCAATGAGAGTTTTATTAAACAAAAAGAATAAGATAGAATATCAAACCGATTGTCTACCAAGCTTTCCTCAAACTTGAAGACCAATCACTAGGTTGAGCAACTTCTCTTTGATGAAAGATGATCAACTAGATGTACAATGGAGGGAGCACTTCCTCCTTGCCCTAAGCCTCACTTAGTCAAGCTAAGAAGTTTTACAATCACTCAGATAACCCTCAACAAAGCTACATTAATGAAACTTTCAACCACAAGAGAAAAGCTCACAAGAAATTCACACCACTTGGAGAACAAATCTAGCTTTGGAGACTATTTTCTAGCTAAAATATCTCTTGAGATCTTGTAAACAAAGTGTGCAAAAGTCCTCTTCTGAATCAGAGTCGTTTGTATTTAAAGGGAGCCAAAAATGGGTTTCATTAATACTTCCAACGGATAGAAGGCAGATGAAGAGTCAGCTAGCCGTTGGAGCTGTCGGACGTCCGACGGCTTAGTCATCGTCCGATCCCATCGTCCGTAAATCAGTCAAGTTGTTGTTCGGACGTCCGATGGGATTTTATCGTCCGAGCTTCTGTGTCCGAACGTCGTCCAGAGAGTTATCAAATCTTCGTGGAATTTTTAGGACGTCCGATGAGATTGATGTGCGTCCGAAGCATGCGTCCGATCCTTCAGGACGTCCGATGCTTCCTTTCGAGCGTCCGACAGAGTCTTGGCAGAGAGTCATCAACACTTTGTGGAATTTTTAGGACGTCCGACACGTTCGATGTGCGTCCGAGGAGTACGTCCGATCCATCCGGACGTCCGATGCTTCCTCACGAGCGTCCGACAGAATCTTCTTCTTAATGATCTTCATCCTTTCGGACGTCCGACATGAGTGTCCTGTTTTTGCTTCTTCTTTTGATTGATTTTCATTTCTTGACATATTCGTACCTGATTCTTTGATAGGCAAAAACACTTATATTTGAAGAGAGTTAAATAAACATTTCAAAGTCCTTTGTGATCATCAAAACCAAGAATAACATTCTCCCCCTTTTTGATGATGACAAAACAAAGGTTTGAAATGAGATTTGATGATTGCAATAAAAACTCCCCCTTTCTCAATAGACAAGAACTCCCCCTTACTTAGTGAATCATAAAAAAATTTTGAAAAACTCCCCCTCACTTGGCTGCCCAACCGAATTAAACAATTATCCAAAATATGACAATTAAGCAGCCAACATCCAACATTTTACCAATTCAATCCATCAGCCAATCCAAATTTGATCAAATCATCAATCAATCAATCATCAATCATCAATCAATCCAGTCCTCTCCCCCTTTTTGTCATCACAAAAGGGCAATCAATCACATCCATCTCATCCACAAACATCATTCAAAAATACTTAAACATCCACACAATCATCCACAAAATTCATTACATCCACACAATCTTTAAGCCAAGCAGATTTTGCACTTTAGCAAACAATGAAGTGAAATTCTTGAAGGCATCATCCTTATGAGCAAGAAATATCACCCAAGTATATCTAGAATAATCATCCACAATCACAAAGCAGTATTTCTTACCTCCCAAGCTAGTGATTTGAGTAGGACCAAATAAGTCAAGATGCAAGAGTTCTAAAGGTTTAGAAGTTGAAACACACTTCTTTGGTTTAAAAGAAACTTTTGTTTGCTTTCCAAATTGACAAGCATCACAAATTTTATCCTTTTCAAAACAGATTTTTGGCAAGCCTCTAACCAGTTCCTTTTTTGAAATTTCCTTTAGTAAATCCATGTTAAAATGACAAAGTCTCCTATGCCACAACCAAGGATCTTCATTTGAAGTTTTAAGACATTTGAAGCTAGAAGAATCAATTTTATCAAGAACCACAATATATATGTCGTTAAACCTCTTACCTTTGAACACAACATTATATTTGGAATCAAGCACAATGCATTCATGCTTTTTAAACAACACATTCAGGTCTTTATCACACAATTGACTAACACTAAGCAAGTTATAACCTAAATTATCAACTAAGAGCACATTATGAACAAGAGTTTCACCATCCTTACCAACATCACCTATTCAAATTGTCTTAGCTTTCACATCATCACCGAATGTCACCTTTCCACTTGATTTTGATTTTAGCTTTATGAACAAAGAGGGATCACCGGTCATATGCCTTGAGCAGCCGCTATCAATAAACCATTTGGACTTGTTTGAGCCTTTTTCCTGAAAAGAGAAAATGTTTGGTACCCTTTTTAATTTTTGGGTCCACAATAGTTAGCATTGTATCTCACTAACCACATGCATTTCATCCCTCTGTTCAGATTTCTTTTCACATAGCAATCTCCTTTCAAATGCCCTTTTTGACAACAAAAATCACACATAATGGAAGAGTCCTTAACATGTACTGGTTTGACATATCTCAATCCATTTCTTCTATATGTAGTGAAACCATGTGCATTTTTGTTGCGTGCTAATGTTCTTTGATGAGCAGTAAGAATGGTAGATGACATGTTCTTTTTGAGAAAATCTTGTTTTCTTGCTTTCAAAGTGTCATCCAAGTTGTCCATTCTTTTTTTCAAATCACCATGTCTTTCCTTCAGCATTCTACAAATATTTGTCTTTCTATCAAGCTCATTTTGAACATTAAATCCGGCTCTTACAAGACAATCATTGTCAGTCTTTAGTTGCTTATTTTGTTGAAGAAGACTTGTATTTTCATGAATGAGAAAAGTAATTTTCTGTTTTAGCTGCTTGTTTTTATCATAAGATTCCTTCAAGGCATTATGCAGTTTTTCAACAAAGGATTCAAGATCATCATCTTCTTCATCATCACTTTCAGATTGAGAGTGTATGGAAGTTACCTCATTATCTCCAATAGCCATGAAGGCCATTTGAGCTGATTCTTCCTCTTCTTCAACTTCCCCTTCAGAGTTGCATTCATTCCAAGTAATCTGGAAGTTGTTGAATCTTGGCTTTCGATCAGCTTTCCCATCTTTCATTTTCTTCATGGGGCATTCGTTTGCATCGTGTCCAGGCTGTCCACATTCATAGCATTTGTCCACTAGCTTCTTGTTGAATTCTTGTTTTCCTTTGTTCCTTGCATTTGATGAATAATTTTGAAATTGATTGCTAGGTCCTCCCCTTCTAAACTTCCTTTTATTCAGGATTCTCTTGAAGCCCCTTGTGATGAGAGCAAGATCATTATCATCACCATCCGAGTCTTCATCATCCAAGTGAGCTGGATCATCTTCACCTTGAGTAGTCTTTAGATCAATGTTTCTCTTTGCTCTAGCATCCTCTTCCTCCTGCACTTTAGATTTCAACTTCAACTCATAAGAGGTTAGTGAGTTAATGAGAGATTCAATAGGCACTGAATTTAAATCCTTAGCCTCCTCTATTGCAGTCACTTTATTTTCCCATTCTTTGCCCAATGCATTGAGAATTTTCCTGTTCTTCTCTCCCAAGGTGTACTCTTTGCCCAACACCTCGAGATCTTTGATCAAGTCATTGAACCTGCAATACATTTTGTCAATATCCTCAAGAGGTTCAATTTTAAATGATTCATACTTTGTGACCAAGATAGCCTTTTTCTGTTCTCTCACGTTGTCACCACCCTCATAGATTTCTCTTAGCTTATCCCACATTTCTTTGGCCGATTTACAGCCTTTTACTCTAATTGATTCATTTGAATCTAAGGCACTATACAGAACATTCATGGCTTTGGCATTCAGTGTGAGATTAGTCCTATCTTGAGCATTCATTTCAGCTCTTCTTTTTGGCCGAAGCAACCCTGTATCTGCATCAAGAAAGTTAGCTTCATGCGGTCCTTCACTCACAATAAACCATAGCTCAATATCAATAGATTGTAAAAAGATAATCATCCTTTCTTTCCAGCTAACATAATTGGAGCCACTGAACATGGGAGGCCTAGTAACAGATTGCCCCTCAACAAACATAGCATGACTGGTTGTCATCTTTACTCCAAGCCGTTAGAGCTTAATCTCTAGGAGACCAAGCTCTGATACCAATTGTAAGGCCCAAAGACAACCTAAGAGGGGGGTGAATTAGGTTGATTAAAAACTTAATCAAATTTATGCAATTTTTGCTTAATAAAATTTACCTTCTTTTCTAATAATGATCAATCAAGTAGATTAGAAGAAGAGAGCAATATTGATTCGAAAAACAAGTATAGATAAGCAATGAGAGTTTTATTAAACAAAAAGAATAAGATAGAATATCAAACCGATTGTCTACCAAGCTTTCCTCAAACTTGAAGACCAGTCACTAGGTTGAGCAACTTCTCTTTGATGAAAGATGATCAACTAGATGTACAATGGAGGGAGCACTTCCTCCTTGCCCTAAGCCTTACTTAGTCAAGCTAAGAAGTTTTACAATCACTCAGATAACCCTCAACAAAGCTACACTAATGAAACTTTCAACCACAAGAGAAAAGCTCACAAGAAATTCACACCACTTGGAGAACAAATCTAGCTTTGGAGCCTATTTTCTAGCTAAAATATCTCTTGAGATCTTGTAAACAAAGTGTGCAAAAGTCCTCTTCTGAATCAGAGTCGTTTGTATTTAAAGGGAGCCAAAAATGGGCTTCATTAATACTTCCAACGGATAGAAGGCAGATGAAGAGTCAGCTAGCCGTTGGAGCTGTCGGACGTCCGACGGCTTAGTCATCGTCCGATCCCATCGTCCGTAAATCAGTCAAGTTGTTGTTCGGACGTCCGATGGGATTTTATCGTCCGAGCTTCTGTGTCCGAACGTCGTCCAGAGAGTTATCAAATCTTCGTGGAATTTTTAGGACGTCCGATGAGATTGATGTGCGTCCGAAGCATGCGTCCGATCCTTCAGGACGTCCGATGCTTCCTTTCGAGCGTCCGACAGAGTCTTGGCAGAGAGTCATCAACACTTTGTGGAATTTTTAGGACGTCCGACACGTTCGATGTGCGTCCGAGGAGTACGTCCGATCCATCCGGACGTCCGATGCTTCCTCACGAGCGTCCGACAGAATCTTCTTCTTAATGATCTTCATCTTTTTGGACGTCCAACCAATTCCTTAGGACGTCCGACATGAGTGTCTTGTTTTTGCTTCTTCTTTTGATTGATTTTCATTTCTTGACATATTCGTACCTGATTCTTTGATAGGCAAAAACACTTATATTTGAAGAGAGTTAAATAAACATTTCAAAGTCCTTTGTGATCATCAAAACCAAGAATAACACTTTATTTTATTATTTTGTTTTACAGACTAGAAACCCTAAATTCTAGAAATAAAGTCTAATCAAAACCCTAGTTTCATTTGTGACTGACCGTTTTCTCAAATTTCTCATATTTCAACCGAAACCCTAAATTCAATTTATGGAATTGTAAAATCCCTCACGTTTTCTTAAAAATGCCCTTTTAATTGGAAATTATGATTTTATAATAGTCCTACCACCCAATCACCCCACAATAAGTGCAAATGAACATGAAAGTAAAAGTTTTCACTTTTCGTTTTCAAGTTGGAGCAAGTTAGGGTTTTCACGTTTTTTCGTAGTGTGACTATCGGTACGGAGTAAGGATCAAATTTGGTAGGTAAGAGTGACTTTTGGATGAGGAAATATTATATGATTTGAAGTGATAATAATAAGTTAGTGATTAGAAGGTAAAAATCCTAGTATACGTGATTTAAGAAAAAACGGTTCGAACCGACGGGTATCGATCACTACCGATTGAACCCACCACTTGACCACCACTTTCTTACTACCACATATCCTTGATATTTTTACAAAATATCCCCCCTCCATCCTCAGCCATGTGGCCGAAAATTATGGCAAAAAATGCAAGGAAAGAAAAAAAAATTTTGGATGGCTTTAGTGGTGACAAGTGTCACTCACCTATGGTCACTTGACCAACCTCTTGTCTTGCCTTCTTATCCCTTAATTGAGCTCATTTTCCCTCATTTCTTTCTGTTTTTGGCCGAGAGCAAGAGGAGCAAGAGAGTGAAGAGAGTTTGCCATCTTCTACCTTGAATTCCACCATTTGAGTGCAACCAAGAAAAACTAAACCGATCAATCACTAGTTGGAAGTTTGGGAAGCCTAAGAAACCAAGAATATCAAGGAGAGGTGAAGGATCATCCTAGCAAGGTCTTGTCTTGAGGTATGATGGCTGATCAACCATTTCTTCTCCATTAATCATGATTAAGTTGGGTATTAATGTTAGTATAGTGCTTGTGATACTTGTTTCAAAGAGTTTTGATGATTGGATGGATGACCTTTGAGTTAGGGTTTCTTGTGGGTTAGGTGTTGTATGATGCATATATGTGGTATATGATCTTGTAAAGGTAATAGTAGTGGTAGTTTCAAGGTGAAAATATGAATTATAGCTTGAAATAACAAAAATTCCTGATTTCTGGAAATCTTAGCTTCAGTTCTGTCCGATTCTATTTCATCATGTTAGAGGCCGAACTAGGCTTAGCACAAAACATAAAAGTTGTAGAGAATGATATTTTATGGTTGCCTACAAAATTTCAACCCAATCGGAGCAATGTAGCCTGTGAAAAGACCAAAATACCCTCACTGCCCTAGGATGCATCCAGTGATCCGTTTTGGACAGTTCATCCAATTGACCGTATCTATTCACTATGATCCATGCTGATTTAGCCATTTTCCAAAACATGAAAGTTTTAGTAATTTGTCTTAGCTTTTCAACGCCTCCAAGAACGTCTTAAACGGACTTTGGTAGCTTGAGATATGGTCATTTAAAGGTAGTGCGGTTAACTAGTCTATTAGTTGGAATTTGGTTCTGTGAATTGGGAATTTGACTGGGTTACACTAGAAATTGGACTGAGTGGTCTCCATCAAAATTGTAACCCTCTGTCTTAGCTTTGAAACGGTATAAGTTACACCTCAATCCGATAAGCGTAGCCTCGGATGTGTCCATTCCGCAAAAACACATCAAATCTATCTTTTGTTAAACTCCATTTCCGCACATGTCATTAGCTTGATTTTTGTACTTGTATTACCTTGAGCCTATTGAACGGCTATTGTGATGAATTTATATTGTGTATGGCTTTGGGATTGGCTGAGGAACAAATGAAGCCGTAAATGGTTGGAAAATTAGGTAAATACAAAGGGCATGCTGCCCAAATTTACGCTCGAGGACTAGAGAAATATACTTGCGACTTGAGTAAAGGTTAAAAATGATTACTACTTGAACCATCTAGGATATTTGCATCTTCTTTTCCCGAGGTATATAAGTAAGGATTTGGCCGAACTTGTACCCTTGAGAAATACAATCACGACTACTAGAAATACGTTTTCCTTGTACTTTCGACTCAAATGGCATTTCCAAGTATAAATGTTACAAAGTTATATAGTTTGAAAAGCGAGCGAGTGTTTCATGAATATTCTCCAAGTGAATTTCCATGTCTTGATTCTTATTGAACGAAACGTCTACGTTTCGAACCTTAGTCGATTTTTAAAGTTCTGAAACAAAGTTTTATCGCAGATTTGGACTCCGAACCCGGAGTACAACCCAAACGTGATTACTAGGGGCACTTCATTTTGGTGAGTGCTTCCAAATACCTGATTGAACTGGACACTTGTTTTCAATACTTGATCAATATGATTAAATGATATATGATTGGTTTGATCGGGCAAGAGTGTACTTTATCGCACTTGCCCTTATTTGATATACTTGTTTATTGTTGAAATTGATTTGATATACTTGTTTATGATGTGTGCACTTTCTGGAATTCCAGAAATCCTGCGGCAAGTTACTCGAGTCGAGCCGGCAAGGGTTTGGTCGATTGGGTAACGAACCCTGGGTCTCATGTTTGTCGAGTGGAGTGATATCTCCTCGACTAATCGATATACTCGAGTATTACCACCCGTGTTTATTGAGGATTTTGGGCCCAGTAGGGGGTTTGAATAGTGGATGGAGAGTAGTGTAAGTGGTACTCTACTGGATTGGTTCCTTTACTTGAAAGTTGACGGAGTGTCAACTATTACGTGATCAAGCTCCTGATGATGAAATGGGAAGTTGGCTCATGAGAGCCATCCGTATCCTTATGCTTTGGAATGATTATTGTTTATTGGATTATTGTTTCTTCTGAAAACTTTTATACTCGCTCATTTTGAGATTGCTACTTGAAGTGTTATTGCTCACTTTTATGAACTCTTCATGCTCGTTACTTTGCTATATCGAAAATTTGTACTTATAAATAATGGTCAATTTGCTATTTGGAACCACACTGGGTTTTTAGCTCATTCCACGCCATTTGTTTTCCTTACAGGGGCACGAGCGAGGTGTGAGATATGTAAAGACTAGCGTAGCCTAGTTGTTTTTTATTTTTGACTTGTACTCACGCTATCACTCGATTAGGATGATTGTACTTGGATTGTATACACTTTGAACCTGTTTGGGTATATAGAGGTTTTGTACATTGATTGTGCATCGATATAAATTATAAGTGTGAATTGCGATGTTATTTATTATCTATGGATGTATGCACGTGATACGAGTGAGTGAGTCCTGGCGAGAGTTAGGCAGGCGGTCTGCTAAACCCTAGGGTACGCCCAGGGAGAGGTGGGGCCGTCACAGAATGTATTTGTATGTTCCAAATTTGGGAACTGTTATTTCCTTTATTCTTGAGGTTTCACCCTATTTTTTTGACGTGAGTGAGTGAGTCCTGGCGAGAGTTGGGCAGGCGGTCCGCTAAACCCTGGGGTACGCCCTAGGTGGAGGTGGGGTCATCACAGGTGGTATCAGAGCTACTTCGCGTGATTTCTGTACAGGGTGAGCTTGGGCCAAGTGGTATTATGTGAATAAATAAAGGCTTAAGTACTCTTCTCGAGCGTAAGCTGCGAATCTTGAATGTGATAGGTATAAACCCTTTATCTTGTTATTTGGGGAAAATTAGATATGTATGTCAGGTAAGAATCTCAAATGTGGTGATTTACTCTTGCGACCGGCCGACTCGAGTTGTGAATTATCTTATTTCAGATTCCTATATCCAAGTACCAAAGAGTGATACCTTCATGATAAGTCGATATCCCGAGTAATATTAGGATAAGTCTGGATGGCGAAAACCAAGGCACGGGGAATGTGAATAATCTGGACTTGAGAGATATTAAAGATATTAGTGAGATTTGAGATATTGAAGATATTCAAGTGTACATACCTGGTTGTACTTTTTTGAGTTTTGATTAAGTGTAGTGTTTGAACAATGCCTGGGGTTAATATCCCATAAGATATGTGAATTGCTATGAAATGTATATAAAAAAAAGTATGTTATTTTCAATGTGTTCTATTATTTTTCGTTTTATGATTTGAAAATGCTTTTATCGAACTTTACAGCTACTTTATTTTGCTTATACCTATATAGTCTATTTTCAAAAGGGGTATGGACGGTAGGCGAGAGTTTCACGAGAAATATCTTCTACCATTAATCTTAGAGGAAAAGGGATGATGATTTCATTCGGCTACATCAAAGACGCTTCAGTGTATTTGAATATGAGGCTCAGTTCACCAAATTATCAAAATTTGCTCCAGAATTGATAGCTATGGAGCCAATGAGGGTGTCTAATCTACAGTGGTAGAAGGTACGATTCGTGTTTTCGATTGTTTAGCTAAATTTTGGCCATGGTGAGACCTGGGAGCTAGAAACAGACATGCAAGGAAAATACCCTGAGCTATTTATGAATACATGTATGAATTTCGAAGTCGAAATTCTTTTAAGGAGGAGAGAGTGTGACGACTGGAAAATTCTTCACTCATATTTTCTTAAAATTCCCTCTTATTTTGATTAGATTACTTTATAACATCTTTACTACTCATTTACTCTCTCAATAGTTACAATAAATCATAGAATCAAAGGTTGTACCTTTATTTTATAGTTAGCATAAATCAGGGTTTTCGCGTATTTTGGCCGTCTGATCATTTGGTGAGGTGTGTATTAAATGTGGTGGTTAAGAGTGAGTTTTAGATAAGAAAAAATGTGTGATTAGAAGTGATAATAATAAGCTAGTGAATCATAAGGAAAAAATACAAGTACAAGAGAGTTAAGAAAAATATACTTGAACCGACGTGCACCGTTTGCTTCCGATTGAGTACCTCACTTAACCAATATTTTCTTACCCTAATCTCCTTATTTTTATTTCATCTAATTCTCCTTAAATTAACCCTTAAGTCAACCACCATTATTGACTAAAGAAAAGGAAAAGAAAGAAAATATTTGGGGATGCCAAGTGTTGGCAAACAACACCACCTTTGACCAAAGACCTCCCTAGTATTTATCTTGAATATTTCACCAAAATTCTATCATTTTTCCCTCATTTTGGCCGAATTTAAGAGACAAGAAAAGAGAGAAAAACTTCCATTTTCCTAGCCTTGATTTCATGCTCAATCCATGAGGGATTCAAACACCAACCCAAATCTACACCGATTAATCTTAAGCTAGGCTTGGAGGGAAGCTTTTGGTGGAGTCACTTGAGGAAGAAAATTCTTGTCTTGCAACTTCTCTTGGGGTCTTGAGGTATTAAGCTAAGAAACACTTCTTCCCTTTCTTATGTTGCATTTTATTGGATAGATGACTTGAATATGGAAGTTTTATGGAAGATATCATGAAGTTGTAGAGTAGAAGTGAATTTCCAGCAATTGTAGTGGATTCTGCCCTGTTTCTGCACTATATATTCGTCCATGATAAAGGCTGAATCAGGCCTTGCTCAAAACATGAAAGTTGTAGGGAGTGGAGTTAGCAATCTTCCTGTAAAATTTCAACTCGATCGGAGCTCTGTATTGCGTGAAATGACTAAAATAACCCTGACTGCCAAAAGCCATATTTCACAGGTAGCTTTCTATTTTCTCGAAATTTTCATATTTTGACCTTGAAAATGCACGAACTGAGTGTCGATGTCTTCATAGGAAATGTAGATCTCTATCTCAGCTTCAAAACGCCATAAAATTTACCCTAATTCGATAAACGTAGCTTCAGTTGTGACTAAAATGCCGAGAGATGTCAAACCTGCTGCTCAGCTATTTGTCTTTAAAACTAGTTTCTAGCTTCTAGCTTTGATTTGGATGGTTGCATTGCTCGAATTGACTTATTTTTGGATGACATTGAGCCGAGTTGAAGAGATATTATGTTAAGCTTATTTATGTATTCAATTGGGTTGAGTTGAGGAAAAAAAATGAAGCCATAAATGGTTGGAAAATAGCAAAATACAAAGGGCATGCTGCCCAAATTTTCGCTCTAGGGTTAGACAAGTGAACTTGAGACTTGAGTGACGACTCGAGATTGAAGCGAATTTCTCTTGTTTATGGTATTTGATTTTTCTTTAGTAAGAGGTACATAAGTTGAAAAGTTTGCCGAAACTCGTACCCTTTAACAAGTATTGACACCTAAAAAGACGATTTTCTCGAGTTTTATACTAAGTGTTATTTCAAGAATAAAAATTACATCTCTATCGAAACTAAAAGAGCGAGCATGAGTTTTCTAGGATTTGATAAGCCATATGACCACCACCTAAACAAGTTTCATTTATTTGATTTTCTTGAAGCGAAACTCCTATGTTTCGAACTTTAGAGAGTTTTACATTCTTAAATAATATTTTATCGCAGATTTAGACTCCAACCAAGGATTTGGACCTGAACGTGATTTTTGAAAAGCACTAGATTTTTGGTAAGTGTTCTTATAGGTTATGCTTCAAATGACTATGTGGATTGTTGTGAATGTTTGATTAAATGTTAAATATTTTTAATGATTGCTAAAATAAATTTTTGTTAGGCGAGTGTGTACTTTATCGCACTCGACCTAAATGAGTGTGAAATTTTCAATGATTAAATGATTAAATACTACTTGTGCATGAATCTAAGCCTTTTTGGCTGAACTGGGCCCTTGCCCTTCATTGCCAGTCGACTCGAGCCAGAAACGGACTCAGTCGGGCGACTGGTGACCCTGGGATAATGTTTGGTATACTCGAGTATGACCACGAAGATTGGTGGAGACTGGCCAGTGAATTGGCTAGTGGCGGGAAATGAAATCAATGAATGAATGTCAAGAACATTAGAGGAGTTTTCACTTGCAAATATTTTCTAATAATTAGAGGAATAAGGAAAATGGTTGGCGAATGAATGAACGAATGGCTCCACGTGAGCATGTATCCTTTTAATGAGTGTGTTCTCATTGCTTTTATGTTGTAAATGTTTTCCTGATTGGTTGTTCTTAAATGACTAATGTTCTTATTTTAATTACTTGATTATGTGTATGGAAACCTCACTGGATTTTTAACTCATTCCATGCCATTTATTTTCCTTACTGGGGATACAAGCGAGGCGTGAAACTTGTACAGGCTAGCGTAGTCTAGTTTTAGGAAATTTTGCGATTGTACTCGCCCTAGTCGCTCAATTAGGGTTGAATGTATTTGGAACTCATATCTTTTGATATATTTGGGATTGTATGGATGTTTGAGATTGAAATGAATGTATTTGTATGTTCCAAACTTGGAAACTGTTATTTCCTTTATTATTGAGGTTTCACCCTATTTTTTTGACGTGAGTGAGTGAGTTCTGCCTAGAGTTGGGCAGGCGGTCCGCTAAACCCTAAGGTATGCCCTAGGCGGAGGTGGGGTCGTCACAGTTTTGGAAAATCTGTTTTATCTTGGTGTAGAAAAATCCGAATTGAATCTCGTTTGTTGTATGTGAAACTAGTCTCATAGCTTTTTTAACCGTGTAAAACTCATGGTTTGTCTATAAATACCAGCAAAATTTCAAAGTGGGCTGAAAATCCAAGACTGCCCTATTTTTGCACTTAGTTGAGCATTGAATTGAGGCTGAGATTTGACTAATTTATGGGCTAAATTTTATGAAGGTGTCTTCTAGAGAATTGTAGACTTTTGAGTCTATTTTCTAATGGTATAGGATTTATGATTTTTTGACTTACGGAACTCAAGTTATACTTTTTCAAAAAATGTCACCAAAGCTGAAAATTTTATCAAATGGATTGAGTGGGACTTGGAAAAACTTAGGAAAACATTTTCTGGGTTTTAAACCTTATTTTGGTGAGATTTTGGATGCTTAAATTGCTCTCCTCACTTTTAGAATACATTTAGATTTTTCCTTGATTTGCACCTTCAAATTTGCCCTTGAACCCTACGTGTTTGAGAGACCATCTTATATTGGCTTGTGGCTCATAGTTGAACCTAATATGCGAACTTTGTTCACTTAAAGTTTGGATGGTTGGACCATAATATCTTTATCTTGGTTGTTCCTCGGATTTGTTGGTGAGTACGAGTATAACTCGGGGACGAACTTCTAACTTTTACTCTACTGATATCGGTGAGTGTTCCTTGCATGTGTGTGCTTTAAATGACTATATGGAATGTTGTGAATGTTGTCTGAATGTTAAATGCTTTCCAATAATTGCTAAATGAATTTTTTATGGTGAGTGTGTACTTTATCGTACTCGACCCAAACAAAAGTGAATTTTCAATGATTGAATGCTACTTGTGCATGAATGTAAGTCTTTTGGTTAAACTGGGCCCTTGCCCTTCGTTGCCAGTCGACTCGAGCCATAAGCGGACTCGGTCTGGCAGCTGGTGACCCTGGGACAATGTTTGGTATACTCGAGTATTACCATGAAATCTGGCGGAGAACTGGCCAGTGAATTCAATGCAATGAAATCAATGAATGAATGACATGAACACTAAAGGAATTTTCACTTACAAATGTTTTCTAATGTTGGAGGGATAAGAAAAATAGTTGGCGAATGAATGAATGAATGACTTGAATGAATGGCTCCAAGTGAGCACGTATCCTTTCAATGAATGAATGATTGATTCTTGAATGACTGCTTATTACTGTGCCAAGTGTGCAAAGTGTTAAATGTAAATGTTTTTGTGTTTTGCCTACTTGATTGCTTGTTTGGGAACCTCACTGGATTTTTAGCTCATCCAATTAGTTGTTTTCCTTACAGGAGTGGAGGCTGGAGCAAGTAAGCGTGATCTAGTGTGTATAAGTTCCTTGTACTTGTACTTTTATAGATTGAATGTATTTGGGATATTTGGCAATGTAAAACTGTATTTCACTTTTGGCTTGTAAATGAAGTTGAATTATGGTTAATTTGAGGACCTTCTATATTAATCTAGAGGTGTGAATTACCATTTTCAAGAATACTAGTGAGTGAGTCCCGACGAGAGTTGGGCAAGCAGTTCACCAAACCCTTGGGTATGCCCTAGGGGAAGGTGGGGTCGTCACATAGACTATATGTCTAAATGGATGTAGGCAATTGCTTCACCTACCAATGATACTAAGGTAGTATTTCGATTTCTTAAAATGAACATTTTTAGTAGATTCGGTATCCCTAGGGTCTTAGTAAGCGATGAAGGAAAGTACTTTTATAATAAATAACTTGATTCTTTGTTGTTTAAGTATGGTTGTAAGCACAAAACATCACTTCTATACCATCCACAAGCAAACGGACAAGTGGAATTGGCTAATCGAGAGATCAAGTTCATCTTGGAGAAAACTGTGAACAACTCGAGAAAAGATTGGGCAAGAAGACTCGACGATAAACTGTACGCTTATCGAATAGCATTTAAGACACCTTTAGAGATGTCGCCATATCGATTAGTATATGAAAAAACTTGTCATTTACCTGTAGAAATTGAACATAAGGCATATTGGATTATTAAAACAATTAATATGAATTTTAATTTTGCAGGTGGGAGGAGACTACTTGAGTTGAACTGGTATCAGAGCTTGGTCTCCTTGAGATTAAGCTCTAACGGCTTGGAGTAAAGATGACAACCAGTCATGCTATGTTTGTTGAGGGGCAATCTGTTACTAGGCCTCCCATGTTCAGTGGCTCCAACTATATTAGCTGGAAAGAACGGATGATTATTTTTTTGCAATCTATTGATATTGAACTGTGGTTTATTGTGAGTGAAGGACCGCATGAAGCTAACTTTCTTGATGCAGATACAGGGCTGCTTCGGCCAAAAATGAGAGCTGAAATGAATGCTCAAGACAGGACTAACCTCACATTGAATGCCAAGGCCATGAATGTTCTTTATAGTGCCTTAGATTCAAATGAATCAATTAGAGTGAAAGGCTGTAAATCAGCCAAAGAAATGTGGGATAAGTTAAGAGAAATCCATGAGGGTGGTGACAATGTGAGAGAACAGAGAAAGGCCATCTTGGTCACAAAGTATGAATCTTTTAAGATTGAACCTCTTGAGGATATTGACAAAATGTTTTGCAGGTTCACTGACTTGATCAAAGATCTCGAGGTGTTGGGCAAAGAGTACACCTTGGGAGAGAAGAACAGAAAAATTCTCAATGCATTGGGCAAAGAATGGGAAAATAAAGTGACTGCAATAGAGGAGGCTAAGGATTTAAGTTCTGTGCCTATTGAATCTATCATTAACTCACTAACCTCTTATGAGTTAAAACTGAAATCTAAAGTGCAGGAGGAAGAGGATGCTAGAGCAAAAAGAAATATTGCTCTAAAGACTACTCAAAGTGAAGATGATCCAGCTCACTTGGATGATGAAGATTCGGATGGTGATGATAATGATCTTGCTCTCATCACAAGAGGCTTCAAAAGAATCTTGAATAAAAGGAAGTTCAGAAAGGGAGGACCTAGCAATCAATTCCAAAATTATTCATCAAATGCAAGGAACAAAGGAAAATAAGAATTCAACAAGAAGCAAGTGGACAAATGCTATGAATGTGGACAGCCTGGACACTATGCAAACGAATGCCCCATGAAGAAAATGAAAGATGGAAAAGCTGATCGAAAGCCAAGATTCAACAACTTCCAGATTACTTGGAATGAATGCAACTCTGAAAGGGAAGTTGAAGAAGAGGAAGAATCAGCTCAAATGGCCTTCATGGCTATTGGAGATAATGAGGAAAAATGCTCACACAAGTCCAAATGGTTCATTGATAGCGGTTGTTCAAGGCATATGACCGGTGATCCCTCTTTGTTCATAAAGCTGAAATCAAGATCAAGTGGAAAAGTGACATTTGGTGATAATGTGAAAGCTAAAACAATTGGAATAGGTGATGTTGGTAAGGATGGTGAAACTTTTGTTCATAATGTGCTCTTAGTTGATAACTTGAGTTATAATTTGCTTAGTGTTAGTCAATTGTGTGATAAAGACTTGAATGTGTTGTTTAGAAAACATGAATGCATTGTGCTTGATTCCAAATACAATGTTGTGTTCAAAGGTAAGAGGTTCAACGACATATATATTGTGGTTCTTGATAAAATTGATTCTTCTAGCTTAACATGTCTTAAAGTTTCAAATGAAGATCCTTGGTTGTGGCATAGAAGACTTTGTCATTTTAACATGGAGTTACTAAAGGAAATTTCGAAAAAGGAGCTAGTTATGATTATTCTAGATACACTTGGGTAATATTTCTTGCTCATAAGGATGATGCATTCAAGAATTTCACTTCATTGTTTGCTAAAGTGCAAAATCTGCTTGGATTAAAAATTGTTAGAATTAGAAGTGATAATGGAACAGAATTCAAGTATTGTGGTTTTCCAGAATTTTGTGATCATAATGGCATAACTCATGAGTTTTCTATTGCAAGAACTCCACAGCAAAATGGTGTTGTAGAAAGGAAAAACAGGACTCTCCAAGAGGCTGCTAGAACTATGTTAAATGAATGTAGGTTGCCTAAATATCTTTGGGCTGAAGTGGTAAACACTGCATGTTATGTGATGAATAGAATTCTCTTGAGACCTATCTTAAAGAAAACTCCTTATGAGCTGATTTTTGATAAGAAACCTACAGTTGGTTATTTCAAAGTATTTGGTTGTAAATGTTTTATTTTGAATCTAAAGAAACATCTTGGTAAGTTTGATAAAAAATCTGATGAAGGAATATTTTTGGGGTATTGTGAGAATAAAAGAGGATACAGAGTTTTTAATAGAAGGACTCTTGTGATTGAAGAAGCTATACATATAACATTTGATGAAACCAATGATGATAATTCCAAAAGTCCGTGTGAGGATGATGATGTAGGTGTTCGAGCAGGAATGGAAAAGCTGTCAATTGGAAATGAAGGAAGTTCTAAACCAGCAGCAACTGAAATGGAAAATGAAGTTCATAATGATCAAGAAGAGGAAGATGAAGACAAAAATGATGATCCACTCAAAGATCTTCCCAAGGCTTGGAAATTCAGCCAAAATCATCCAAAAGAGCTTATAATTGGTGATCCATCCGAGAAGGTAAACACTCGTTCCTCATCTAGAAAATTGATTGACAATTTTGCTTTAGTGTCTCTTTTTGAACCCAAAAATGTCAATGATGCTTTAAAGGATGAAAACTGGATTTTGGCAATGCAAGAGGAACTTAATCAATTTGAGAGGAATGAAGTTTGGACACTTGTTGATAGACCTCAAAATCAACCTATCATTGGCACAAAGTGGATTTTTAGAAATAAGTTAGATGATAAAGGTGTTGTTGTAAGAAATAAAGCCAGATTAGTTGCTAAAGGATATGCACAAGAAGAAGGAATTGATTTTGATGAAACATTTGCTCCCGTAGCAAGATTAGAATCTATTAGAATGCTTCTTGCTTTTGCATGCTTTAAAGGCTTCAAATTGTTTCAAATGGATGTTAAAAGTGCCTTTTTAAATGGTTTTATTGATCAAGAAGTATATGTGGATCAACCCCCCGGTTTTGAAAATACAAAATTTCCAAGTCATGTGTTTAAACTATCTAAAGCTTTATATGGTCTAAAACAAGCTCCAAGAGCTTGGTATGAAAGACTAAGTGGTTTTTTGATTGAAAATGGTTTCAAAAGGGGTGTTGTGGACACCACACTTTTTACTAAGCAAGTGTTGAATGACCTTCTTATTGTGCAAATATATGTTGATGATATTATTTTTGGTGCTACTAATGAGTATCTATGCAAGGATTTTTCCACCACTATGCAAAGTGAATTTGAAATGAGTATGATGGGAGAATTAAATTTCTTCCTTGGACTTCAAATACATCAAGCTCTTGAGGGAATTTTTATAAATCAAGCAAAATATACCAAGGAGTTGCTGAAAAGGTTTGGCATGGAGGACTCAAAGCAAGTTGGAACTCCAATGTGCACTTCTACAAAGCTTGACAAAGATGAAGAAGGTAATCATGTGGATGAAAAGCAATATAGAGGTATGATCGGAAGCCTACTCTATTTAACCGCAAGTAGACCTGATATTATGTTTGCTGTTTGCTTGTGTGCTAGATTTCAATCTTGTCCAAAAGAATCACATTTGAATGCTGTAAAAAGAATTTTTAGGTATTTGAAAGGTACATTAGACTATGGTCTTTGGTATGCTAGATCTAATGAGTTTGCACTATACGGTTATTCGGATGCTGATTTTGGAGGTTGTCGTGTGGATAGAAAGAGTACTAGTGGAACTTGTCATTTTCTTGGAAATTGTTTAGTCTCTTGGTTTAGCAAAAAGCAAAATGCAATATCTTTGTCTACAACCGAAGCGGAATATATTGCCGCTAGTGCATGTTGTGCTCAACTTTTATGGATGAAGCACACTTTGAATGATTTTGGATTGATGTATGACTGCATGCCTGTATTCTGTGATAATACTAGTGCTATAAATTTGACCAAAAATCCTATTCATCATTCTAGGACAAAGCACATAGATATAAAGCATCACTTTATTCGTGATCTTGTTCAAAAAGGTGACATATGTGTAAATTATGTTTGTTCTAAAGATCAATTTGCTGATATTTTTACCAAAGCTCTGCCATTAGATCAGTTCATTCATCTAAGATCAAAATTAGGAATAATCGAAAAATCATCCTAAAATTTCTCAAAGTCTTCGGACGTCCGAAAGAAGATGAACGGACGTCCGATGATGTTCTTCAGCCATTTTCCAGAATTGCGCCTGTTCGGACGCAACTGTCGGACGCACAACTTCGTTCGGCCGTCCGACAGTGCAACGGCTCACTTTTTAAATTAACTTTCTCCCTTATTTGCTTCAAACTCTTCTTTTCTATTTCCTCTCGGACGAAAACCCTCTCATTTCTCACTCTCAAATTCATACCATTCTGAAGCTCTCATTCCCAAATTGACTCAAACAAAACTTTTCCTGATTGATTGCGATTCATTTCTCCTAATTATTTCATCGAATCGCAAAACATTTCGTAAATTCCCAAATTTCCCTCAAAACCCTACTTTCTCATAACCGCTCTGCCAAATCTTGTTCAAGGACTTTGTGTCCCAAAATTTCTGTGCGATTCACTTCCCTACTGCTGTGTGCATCATTTGCATCCCTCATTCCACACATTTCGCACAATGGTGAATCTAAGGGGAGGAAAAGTTACTGCCGGACGCAAGCATCCACTCAGGGATGAGGATGAGAGTCTTCCCACTGTCAAACGGACATCCAAACGCTTCAAAAGAGGAGCTATCAAGGGTCAAATGTCACGGCCTACACCACAACCCTCCTCTCAGCCTGAATCTGGACAGGGGACATCTTCTCAACCGCCTCCAAAATCAGCCCCTCCTCCTACATTCTTTGATGATGCTGCGAAAGACAAATACTCCTGGATATCCCAGAAGGGTGTCATCCCTCAAAGAACTGTAAACCCCTCTGAATTTCGCTCCATAGGTTTAGAATCCATTCTGAGTCTATTTGCTTTCCAGAAATGGTCACATCTTATTTCTATGCCAAATGTCTACTATCCTGATATGTTGCATCAATTTTTTGCCAATCTAAGGAAAGGTTCTGACCCAACTGAAATATTTTCCAGGGTTAATGGGGTAGACTTAATCATTGACTCTGAAATTGTGAACTCCATTTTAAATACTACCATTGAACGTTTATGCAAAGATAAGATTGCTAATTTCTTTTCCTATGAAGAGCTCCCGACTGTGGCAAATCATTTTGATGGGACAAAAATGTTAACCTATTTCAAAAGAAGTTTTTCCTCACCTGCTGATGCTAAATTGAATGATCTGGCCCCTGTGAATTTAATTGCTTTTTCTATCATTTCAAACCTGCTTGTGCCTACTGATGGCCATAGAACTGATGCAAACAAAATGGAGTTGTACCTCTTTTATTGTTTTCAAGAAAAAATTCGTATTGATTTTGGTTTTGTCATGTGCAAGTTCTTACTTCGCTATGCCACTGATTCTCGCAGAAAATTATCTTATGGAAAGTTTCTTCAAAAGATTTTTGAGTTTAACAAAGTCCCTATTCTAGGTGTTTGTCCTAAAGAAGCATCTTCTTATGCCTTTACAAAAGGGTATTTTGAAAGGAAAAATCTTGTTTTCAAAGATAATCTGTGGGCTTATAAGGGTGCATCTTCTAGTGAACTTAGGTCTAAGGCTGCACATGATCCTTCATCTATTCCACTCACTCCCATTCATCCTAGGAAATCTGCCTCTAAGGCATCTTCCTCTTCCAGTGATGAAGTAATTGAGCTCCTTCGTGAACTCAAACAGCATGTTCTTCTTCTAGAACATGGTCTAATGCTCACTATGTCCTCTGAGCAACAAACTGCCTTCCTAGACAAAAAGAACCTCCTGTTTCCCCCCCTGTAGTTGAGGAAGTTTCCCATGACAAAGAGTCACACCCCACTGATCCAAGTTCATCAATTCCGGATCCTGGTTCTTCAACCCCTGTGACTCCTCATGGCACCTCTACATCAGATAAAGGCAAGGCACCAGTTGAAGAGGCTGCTGAAGATGATGAAGAAACTGAAGAGGAGGATCTTGATCAATATCAGCTCTCTCGGAGGACACCTGGATCCACTTAGTTCATCATTTAGGACATTTGCATTTTGTTTGTCTCTTTTATGTTTTCGTGGTATTCAACAATGAATATGTAATGTAATGGATATTTTAAGTTTCGTTTTGGATGTTTAAGTACTGTTTTGATGGATGTCTGAATATTTTGATGAATGATTGTCTATTCTGCTTATGTGAATGTAATGAATTCGTGGATTGTCTATTCTGATTGATGGTCTAAGTTTTGATGTGTGAACTTGTCTAAATTTGTGAATTTGTGGATATGTTGATGTGATTGGTTGCCCGTTTGTGATGACAAAAAGGGGGAGATATGGTATCAAATGATTGGATTGAGTGATGATTGATAATTGGTGATGTTGGCATGATTGATGATTGGTGATGTTAGGATATGTTGGATTGATTGTTTAAATTTGGAGTGGCTGATATGCTTAATTGTTTAACTCGGATGGGCAGCTTTGTGAGGGGGAGTTTTTCAAAATTTTCAAATTTTGTGATTCACTAAGACAGGGGGAGTTCTTGTCTATTTTGAAAGGGGGAGTTTTCATTGCAATCATAAAATTTCATTTCAAACTTTTGTTTTGTCATCATCAAAAAGGGGGAGAATGTTATTCTTGGTTTTGATGATCACAAAAGTTCGTTTATACTGACCAAGATTGATCAGGCCTGATGGAACAAGGAAAGCATATGTTTGATTGACTCCAGTCTACGATGCTTTGGATGTGGCAAACAAGATTGAAATAATATAAATGAATTTAGTCATTGTTTTGTTCCGATCAAAGATACTGTCTTTTAAGTATGTCTAGTTGGTCATTCTTGGTACTTTGAAATGTTTATCTAACCTCCTTCAAATACAAGTGTTTCTGTCTATCCAAGAATCAGGTTCAAATATGTCATGAAATGCAAGACAACCAAAATGAGAAGCAAAAACAGGACAATCAGGTCGGACGGCCGAAAGGAAACTGTCGGACGTCCGGAAGGATCGGACGCACACCTCGGACGCATATCAACCAGATCGGACGTCCGAAAAATTCCAAGATAACTTGCTAGCTCTCGGCCTACGATCGGACGCTGTGCTGTCGGACGACAAAAATCTCATCGGACGTCCGAACTTCAACTTGGCTATTTTCGGACGATTGGTTCGGACGATGATTTGATCGTCGGACGTCCGAAAGCCCCAACGGCTAGCTGACCCTTCATCTGCCTTCTATCCGTTGGAAGCTTTAATGAAGCTCATTTCTGTTCCCCTTTAAAAACAAACTGTTCTGAACGAAGGGAGGACTTTTGCACACTTTGTTTACAAGATCTCAAGAGATATTTTAGCTAGAAAATAGTCTCCAAAGCTAGATTTGTTTTAAAGTGGTGTGAATTTCTGGTGAGCATTTCTTTTGTGATTGAAAGGATCTTTAGTGTAGCTTTGTTGAGGGTTTTCTGAGTGATTGTAAAACTTCTTAGCTTGACTAAGTGAGGCTTAGGGCAAGGAGGAAGTGCTCCCTCCATTGTACATCTAGTTGATCGTCTTCCATCAAAGAGAAGTTGCTCTTCCTAGTGTGTGGTCTTCAAGTTTGAGGATAGCTTGGTAGACACTTGGTTTGATTCCCCAATTTACTTTTCTGTTTAATAAAATTCTCATTGCTTGTTTATACTTGTGTTTCTGATCAATATTGCTCTTGTCTTCTAATCCACTTGGTTGATCATTACTAGAAAAGAAGGAAATTTTAATTTAGCAAAAATTGCCTAAATCTAATTAAGATTTTGAATAACCCAATTCACCCCCCCTCTTGGTTGTCTTTGGGACTTACATGAACGAACTCGATGAACACCGGCTACATGCTTATGAGAATGCCAAAATTTATAACGATAAAGTGAAATATTGGCATTATAAGCATCTTATACCCAAAAAATTTGAGGTAGGGCAAAAAGTTCTATTATACAATTCACGCCTTAGATTGCTTTCCGAAAAACTCAAATCAAGGTTGTCGAGACCATTTGAAGTCACTCAAGTTTTTCCTTATGGGGCCGTTGAAGTGGTTAATGCAAGAAATGAGTGGTTCAAGGTCAACGGACAACGATTAAAACCCTACTTGACGGGTGAAATCGTCTCCAAAGGGCTTGTATGTCCTTTGGGTGACTCTTCTTCAACTCAATAAACCAAATCTTTTGAGTCAAGCCAACGACTATAAACAAAAGCACTAGTTGGGAGGCAACCTAATGTTTAAGTTATATATATTAATTTGATATGATTTTGTGTTTAATGCATGTATTTATGTTAGTTTGTTGTTTTTGTATTATAGGTTCGGCAAACAGAAGCAAAAATGACCATTTGAGGTGGAAAAGACGAAATTTGATCAAGGAACTCAATCCCTCGATTTGCGTTAAAGGTGTATTTGATCCGTTAAAAAATGGGTAAAATGCATGTTTCAATCATTTTACATGTGCATGCGATGATAAATTTGGCAAAAGAATGATCGAGATTGCATTTTGAGTATTTGGGCTAGATTGCATAATTGTAGAAACTTGAAGTTTCTGCAAGTAGCCGGTGTTCTCCAAGTAGTCTCCAAACGGTCTATACGTTCATTTATAGCCTCAAAATTCTGGTCCATCATATGCTCAAATCAGCATTTGGTCAAAACATGAAAATTTTAGTCCTGTGTTTCAGATTTCCAACACATCTGAAAACGCCTCAATCGGAATTTTTTAGTTTGAGTTATTGTCATTCAAATCTAGTGCTGATAACCAGACTGACATTTAAATTCTGGTTCTGTAATCTGCAAATTCAACCTAGATCAAATGTGAACTGGGTTGACTTGTCTTCATGAAAGTTGTAACCCTTTGTCTTAGCTTCGAAAAGGTATAAAGTTTACCCCAATCCAATAAATGTACCTCCAGTTGTGACCAAAATCCTATAAGATGTCAAATCTGCTATTTAGCCTTTTGTCTTCAAAACTGATTTCCGGTTGTATTATTAGACTTGTGTTGTAATTGGATGATTTTGGAGCCTAATTGAAGGGCTATAATGGTAACATTGCTTGTGTGAGACTTTGGGTCTGATCTAAGAAAAATAATGAAGCCATAAATGGTTGAAAAATAGGTAAATACAAAGGGCATGCTGACCAAATTTTCATTCGAGGACTAGACGTGTGCACTTGTAGTTTGAACGAAGAGTTGGGGTTGAATTGAGCTTGAATTGTCTAGGTTATTCAAGTCCTCTTTCATGGAGGTATGTAAACTAGAATTCGGTCGAAACTTGTACCCTTGGAAAAATGAAAGTGACGACTTATAGAAATACGTTTTTCTCGTCTCTTCGACTCAAATGGTGATTTCAAAGTTTAATCGTTTCAAAGTTTCAAATTTTTAAGAGCGAGCATGAGTTTTACGAATATTCTCCAAATGATTTTCAATCACTTGATCCTCGTTAAACGAAACGTTTAAGTTTTGAACCTTAGTGATTTCAAAGCTCTTAAACGATGTTTTATCGCAGATTTAGACTCCTAACAAGGAGTAATACCTGAACGTGATCCATAAAGGCACTACATCTTTAGTGAGTGCTTCCAAATACCTGATTGAACTTGATACTTGTTTCCAATACTTGACCAATAGGATCGAATGATATGTGATTGGTATGGTCGGGTAAGGGTGTACTTTATCGCACTTGCCCTAATGTGATATGTACTCGTTTATTATTGCAATTGATTTGATATACTTGTATTTGTACTTGTGCTTGTAAGTGCTGAGCGGCTGCATGTACCACATTCAATCCGAGTGGGAAGTGCCTCTCTTTCCTGTCTCTGTACTTTTTATCTCATCGACTTTTTGGGAACCCAAACCCCACTAGCTAGTTATTCGAGTCGAGCCTGCAAGGGTTTGGTCGATTACATAATGAACCATGGGTATTTAGTGTTGTCGAGTAGAGTATTATCTCCTCAACTAATCGGTATGCTCGAGTATTACCACCAGTGTTTAGTTGGTGTTCGGCCCCGGTAAGGGGAATGGTTGGTGGACGGATTGGTGTTAAGCGAAGCACTACTGGATTGGTTACTTTACTTGAAAGTTGACGGAGTGTGAACTAATACTTGATCAAGCTCTGGTGAAGCAACGGGAAATTGGCTCCTGGGAGTCATCTGTATCCTTATACCTTGATTGTTATTGGTAATGTTATTGTTTCTTTTAGAAAAGAATTTTACTCTCGCTTATTTTGAGATTTGCTACTTGAAGTGTTATTACTCACTTTATGGACTGGTTATGCTCTCTACTTTGTCACTTTGATACGTGAACTTTTCAATAATTGTCAACTTGCTATTTGGAACCTCACTGGGTTTTTAACTCATTCCATGCCATTTGTTTTCCTTACAGGGGGTACGAACGAGGCGTGAGACTGGTAAAGGCTAGCATAGTCTAATTTTTGAAAATTTTATAATTGTACTCACGCTAGCGCCCGACTAGGGTTGATTGTACTTGATTTGTAAACACTTGAAAGTGTCTTGGTGTGTAGAAGCTTTGTATCTGGGTTTGAGCATCAATGTATATATCAAGTTTGAATTTGTTGTGTTATTTAGTTTCTTTGGATGTAAGTTAGGTTCTTGAGCTACGAGTGAGTGAGTCCTGACGAGAGTTGGGCAGGCGGTCCGCTAAACCCTGGGATACGCCCTAGGGTGAGGTGGGGTCGTCACAGCTCCTTTCACCACCATTAGATATTTTAAATGTTAAACCCGTAAGATAATGGTCAGTAATAAAGAATTGGAAGTTCCTTACTCACTCCTTCACATGTATCACAACAATCACTCTAATAAGCTCTCCAAAATTCTCAATGGCCCTTGAATTATCCTCTTGAAGAAATTAAAATTTCTCAAGAGTATATCAACCCAACTTGCCAATTAAGAACCACGTAAATCCAGCAAGAATAACAATTTACATGACTCAATTAAAGACTCAAAATGACTCAAATATTAGAAGAAACGATGCTTGACAAAATGAAATTAATGGCTGAAAAATTATAAACACGGCTGAAATTTTAGAAACCTAGAAGGACCCTACCCAGTTTAATCAAAGCTGGAAATTTGAAGTCAAGTCTGAATATGGTTTGGATTTAATTTGGAAGGAATCAATATAGTGAAGCACCTATTTTCCAAGCTAGATTAGGATTTCCAACCCCCAAATGGCTGTTTCCAATGAGCTTTAGGTCAACAAATCAGATATGAAAAGCTGGAAATTGTAATCGGACTCACACTAGGACTACTAATGGCTAACTTGGAAAATCCAAATGGAGTTTGGACAGCAAGTTGAACAAATTTTTCCCCTTTTCTAGGTGAATAAGGACTAGAAGATTACCCATTTGACCCAATCTTAAGAGCTTTAGGACAATGACGCACAATTAAGGAAGTTGGAAGTGTAATCCAATTGGAATCTGGAAACTATAGGGTGGCTATTTTATTCCTTATTCCAGCCAACTTTCAAGCTTCCAAAACACGATTTGCACTTGTTTTTGAAGTGTTTGGAAGATAAAAATTCAAGGCTGCTTTTTTTTTTAAACGGCCTTCCAAAAACAACTAAACAGTCTGCACACTTCAAGAAAAGGAATAGGATTTCAGGTATGTTTTTTCAAGAACTTCAAGAATCAGATATTTGTGATCAATAATTGCGAGAAACCCTTAGAAACACTTCAAGAACTTCAAGAATTTCAAGACATAATCAAGAAAATTCAAGAGCTTCAAGTGATGATGGATCCATTGCTAACCAAGCTCCTCAAGGATCAAAAGTTTCAAGTTCAAGTAATACTCAACTTGTTCCGAGTGGTCCAATGACGAGCGCACGCTTAAAAGTTTCGAGAGGCATTTCAAGCCTTAGTACGAGATGTTCAAGTGCAAGTTAGTGAACCAATTAGCATTCAAGGACTTGAACATGACGAATTGACATTCTATACACTTATTCAAGTCATTGATGCAAGTGCAAGTGAAAGGAGTATCATTCATGTGAGCGATGCAGCAATCAAGGCATAGAAGGCTCTCTGATGCTAAACCGCAATAAGAAACCACCCCGTTGTTACCTGACGGATACATTTCGTCTTGCCCAGCCAAGTCTCTACCAACAAACCACGGATGTAACCACCGAGAAACCGCCCGCAGTTACTCTCTGAATTCTATTTTTGTAATTTACTTATTTTCATAACTTTAGCTAAGTTTGTTAGTTCTTGGTTGTCAATTAGAGTTAAGTTGAGTCTTTTAGTTAAGAAATAAAGGCTAGGTCATGTGGGCCATTATTAAGCCAACTCAAGTAGTTAACTTCCTAATCTCGATGAGTTAGGGTTTAGGAAAGTCATAGTGTTTCCAAGTTTGAGTAGGGTTTAATTGTCTCTTGTAAAGGCTATAAATACAACCTTAAAC
The DNA here is from genome assembly GCF_036785885.1 of Coffea arabica. Taxonomy (NCBI): domain Eukaryota; kingdom Viridiplantae; phylum Streptophyta; class Magnoliopsida; order Gentianales; family Rubiaceae; genus Coffea; species Coffea arabica. The sequence continues at coordinate 14,674,698 of NC_092318.1, read as the reverse complement.
CACGTTATTTTCAAATCGCATACTAATACTGAATTTTCAACCAAAACTTGTGAGTTTTGCAACTCCATTGTTCCAAGAGATCTTCACTTGAATACTTGAGGTTTTGTCTTAAGTGTTCGTGACTTATCAACCAATAAATCACAATTGGTTGTGGCGTCATCCACCTAGCACCTTGGTTCGCTAAATAATTAGTTTATGGGTTGAGTAATTCAGTTCATAAACTCAGGGTTTAAAGGGGTCAAATGTCTTCTGCGAATCAACTTGATTATCCTCGTCTAGATCCGGGGCTTGTGTGGGATACGAGTTCAGGCCATCTTGGCAGGTTCGTATCAGCTTGGCATCAGAGCTAGTTGACGGTATCAAATATATCATTTTCTTTTGTGTCCTTATGATCATACGTTTCTTTTGTGTCTTTCTGGGGTTTTCGTCGTGTCTTGACTATTGGGTCTTGTCCTTGGCTGTCCATCTCTTGTGTCTTGTTTGAGTTATTACTCGGCCTTGTTCTGTGTCTTGATTCTCTTGTTCTTGAAGTCGTTTAGAGTCACAAAAAAAAATTCTGGTTGTTGTTTGCTAGAATTTTCGTGGCTGTCCTTTATTGTCGTTAAGTCAATTATGGTTGTAGTTACTTCTTGGGGAAGCATTGCAGCTCTTGAATTCTGGAAAACAATCTTGAATTCTTGAGATTTTTGTGACTAATTTCCAGGATGAAGAAAATTGAAGTTCTTGGGTTCTTGAAATTCTTGAAACCAACTTTCCAAATCTTGAACCGTGGTTCATCTTCTTCAAGTTGAGCACTTGCATCTATTGTTGTGTTTGATTGAGTTTGGAAAAAAAGAAAAAGAAAAAAGGGTCTTATCCATGAAGAAAAAAATGAAAAAAAGGGAAAGAAAAAGGAAACGGATTAGGAAAGATCACAATTTGGAAACCTATTGTGACTTGGATTGTTGCCAAGGTCACAACTTCTTGTCCAATCTAGTTTATGTTAAGCCGCATAAGCCTGCACACTTAGGAAAATTCTTAAACCAAATCCTGCTTTCCAAAAAGAGACTCCAAGTCTTCTCAAACAAATTTCCAGATCTGGTCCCCAAACAGGTTGCCAAATTTCAAGCCACAGTTAATTGGGTAGGAGTTTTCTAGGTTCCTAAATTTCTGCCATTTGAGTTTTGTTTTGTTTGAGTCTTGTCCAGCCACTAAGTAAGTTAATTCGAGTTTTATGTCTAGTCTAAAATCGAATTCTTATAGCCCTAATAAGTCCAAAACAGTCTTGGACTAAGAGGGTCATTATTTTCCTAATTGAGTCTTCCTTGCCAATGTAGTTACTTTCCTATTCCTTGCCAATAACTATTGTATGATTTTAATTTTCACTATGAAGGAAGCATATCTTGTAAAGTGGAAGTAATTATGTCTTGAATTTTGCATACTTGATAAGTTTTCTATCTTGTTTCACAAATTGAGTGATGAATATGGTCAATATTTGCATTCCTATGATCATTCTATATGAGGGAAGTTCCTTCAAAAAAAGAGAGCGAGAGAGAGAATAAATAAATGTTCTACTCCAATGATTCTTGAAACTTAGTAATTGGGAGTCTTCATCTACAAATGTCGACTTTCACGTAAAACGACTCTTGAATTATAAGTATGTAAAAGCAACTCTAATAAATGTTGAGTAACTGGAGATCTTCATACACCAATATCAATCTTCATGTCAAAAGACATCTTCACTACTTGAGGAAGCAATTTGTTATGTATTGAATAAATCTCTCTTTTGAATAAATAAATATGATCACGGAAGTTGTATGCCTTGACTTGGCCATATGAGTAGCTTAAAGGTGAAATTGAGTTTAGGGGAGGAAATGAGTTGAATAAATTTTAATTCTTGATATAATTCTCCCCATTTACTTGGTATGATAAGTATTTGTGGTGAAATAAATGGTTGTATAATAGTGGTTTACCTTGTTATTGACGAAGTGAAGTTGAAAGACACATAAGCAAAAAGGATTATATTTGAACTATTGTGATAGTTTATAATTCTTAATTGCTTGAGGACAAGCAATAGTTCAAGTGTGGGGAATTTGATAAAAGTGTATATATGTGTTTTAAGTGCATATTATTATTTAGTTTTAGTGTGTTTTATTCATTTTTATAGCTAATTGGCTTCTAGTGAATTATGCATTTTGTGGTTCAAAGTGTGAAAAATTGCATTTCTATGGATTTAAATGGTGAAAACTTCATGTTTTTGTAGGTATTAATGATTCAATCATCAAATGGAGTGAATTGATGGGATATTTGGATGATTATTGATTATTTGAAGTGATTCAAAGAGAGTATGAAGAGCAAAATGTTCAAAAGATGAAATGCAATCAAGTACAAAAGAAGAAATGTTCGACAGTTTTGACACCTTTTGGTATTTCGACTATATTTTGAAATCCAAGCATTGAATTGAGGTGATTCTTGAGCTATTTTGAAGCTAAGACATCAAAATCCAGTTCATGAATTTTTCTGGTCAAAAAGTCAAAATACAGAGGGCCATTTTTGTTGTCAAAAGCTGAAACAGGGATTGACCAGTCAAGGTAATTTTGGTCATTTCTCAGTCTACAGAGCTCCAAATTAAATAATTCTGGATGCATTGAAAACTTAACTTAAAGGAGTGAAACTTTCATGTTTTGTACAAGAGTTAGTTCAGCTTCCATCATCAAGAAAATATCAATTGAATTTGGTATAAAAACTGAGCAAAGTTGAAGACTAATCTAAGAAGTGCAAACCAACAGGAGAGGCAATACGCAGGGTACAATATGCAATACACGGGTACAATATGCAACCTTAACCCATGTTTTGAACCTGAGTATTCATATTTTGGTTGTTTTATAGGTGGAACTAGTTGTACTTCAACTTGTAGCTCTTTTCTACTACTTTTGGACCAATTTTCTAAACAAATTTCAGCTAGAAAGTGCATGAAGCATCTTGGAAATTTGGAGAAACAACTTTTGGAAATCTCAAGACATAATTTGCACAACTTGAAATATGATTGCTTGGAGCTTTAATTCTAAATAAATAAGGCCTTTGTTGAGCTTGTTTGATAACTTTGGAAGGTTAGAGACGCTACCAAAAATGTAGTTTTCACTAGTTTTTCTTAGTTTATTAGCTTATTCATTAGTTTAGTATAGAGTAGTATAGTTTCCATCCATTCTTGCAATAGCTAAACTTGGATGAAGTTGCGGATGAAGATGGAGAGCATGGAACTCATGTGACAAAGGTGACATTCTTGCTATCACTTTATTTCTTGTATTGATTCTAATGTTTGATTATAATACAAGTTTCAATCTTGTTTTCATGTCTTTCATGTTTAGCTAAAGTTTATGCCTAAAGTTATGGATAAACTTTCTGTATTTTGTTTGTCATATTTACTTGGTTATTTGATGATATTATTTTGAGTAAGTTATTTATCACTTTTGCTTATCTAATCATGATTAACTTTGGCCTTTAATTATGATAATTTTAAGGTGTTAAGTTTACAATGAAAATTGGGATTTGACACTAGTTCAAGAAAGTGCTAAATCTAGGAAGTTCATTCATAATAGTAGAGGTGCACCTTTGTAATTTTAGTGGCTTATTCTATGTAACTTCATAAAAGAAATGAGGTTGTAGTCAATTTCATAACCACGAAATTAGGTATGACTTAGTTACAAGTATATTTGATTCATTACGAGGGTAGGTTTTACATACATTAGGAAATAACATTCAATTAACAATAATTTCATTTGTAAGAGTAATGAGGAATTCCCAAGCCCTAGCCCTAGGAGCTTTCTATTGTTATTTCTATTACTTTTATTTCATGTTTGTAGTGTAGATTTAATCACTTGTATTTGTAATAGTCTAAATAATAAACAAGTTCGAAAACCATCGCTAATTGACAATCTTCCATGTGGGATTGACACCTAATACTCCTATACTCGATAAACGATCTGTATACTTACAGAAAACGGGTATTTAGGTATTATTAAAATTTAGTGCATGGTAGAACCTTGTCACTAAATACAGCATTGTCCTCAATGATGTAAAGAAAAGAAAGAAAAGAAATACTCTCCCAAGTAGCAGCAAATAGGTGTAGCTATTGGAACATCCAGTGAGGCGAACACGATAACATGATAACCTAAGAAACACAACCAACTAACAAATCAGAAGTTACAAAATACACCACCAACATCCCTAAAACGAAAGAAAGCAAAAGAAAAACAAAAGAAATATGCGATGAAACGAAAGTCATGAGGGTAAGAATGGAGAACTTGAGGAGAACTAGAACAAAGGATAGTGCAAATTGTGGAGACTATGGAGAAAGGAGGGTACGGGTGAAAGTATAAAACAGCGCGGGAAGAAAGAAAAGAGAAGAAGAAAAGGAAGTAAAAGAAAGTGAGGGCTAGTTCTTCTCTCTTTTTGTTTCCATGCCAAAGTCCGGCACTAATTGTAGAGTTGGACATAGAGTCAGATACATTCTGTCCAGTCCAGACTTTGTTCCTTCCCCATTCACAGAGCCAAACACAAAGCCAGACATGTCCTGTCCATGTTTTTTTTTTTTTTTTTTTTTTTTCATTCTCCTCTCTTAGCTCCAGAATGTAAACGGTGCATGTCGGGCTTTACAACCAGCACTCGACATAAACAGAATTTGCATTTTTCAACACTGCCACTTTCATGTTTACCTACAAGATAAACAAAAAAATCACTAGCCATAATATAATGCTAACTACGAAATAAATAATTAAAATACAAGAATGTAGGGTTGCCTCCCAAAAAGCATATTTGATTAGCATTGTTCGCTCAATGCAACTCTATGTGCTTAAGGAAGATAAAATGTTTCAGCCAGTTTCACTAGGATTAATTAATTGAGAATGAGTTTTATCATTTTTTTCACTTATATTGATAATCAAATACTCAAATAAACATATCTATAAAATATGATTAGGAATATATAGTATATGTAAATTAGACTGATTTTCTTTTTTTCTTCATTTCAATAGGTTGCCAATTCAGTTTGAGATGATGTCAGTATTTTGTAGAATTGTTTGAATCACTCAATAGGATTATCAGAGTAAACATTTAGTAACATTAATACTTTAAAAATTTTATTATTGAAATGTTGGATTTTCATAGGTAGGAAAGACAACAAAGAACAGTCCCGAATGATTGACATATGTGTTGACTCTTCAAGCAAGAAAAATAATACAATTCTTTGAATTCGTGAAAAGAACAAGGGGCAAAGTGAAGATGAAGGGACGGCCTAATTTTTGATCAATTCTTGGTTCCTCCAAACAGTATTAAAGGTGGAAGACCTCTTCTTCTGCATTTTGAGAATATCATCCATTAACATAACACCAAAGGGATTCAAGTAATGTGCAATGGAAGGTATGGATGAAAGAGAAGAAGATTGCCTTGACTTGGAACAGACTAACCATGATAATTAGAAAAATGCCACTTATGGCAAAAGTCAAAAACAATTCTACTCAATGATCATAACTCAAGGAAATTCATGATATGAATATGAATTTACTGTGTTTATAACTTCCAGTAGTGTATAGCATTTCTAATTTTATTATTCAAGAAACGTATAGTATGGAGCCTGGTTCAGAGGTTCAACTTTTTAAACTTGTTATTTCACTATATTTTCCGATATGAACATGTGTTTCTGGATTAACGAGATGATCGAATGCTAACTTTACCATTTCCCATGCTTATGTTCCCAGATTATTGTAGGAAAAAGGTCTTATGCATCCTTTCCTCCCCTTTTCACGCTTATGATTTCCCCACCTGCTGATTAATTTATCAAAATTACAAGTAGAATGCCTTCCTCAAAACGAGGAAAAGGATTTGTACTGGTTGCTATGGAGATGGGTAAAGCATTAGTCCAGGATTTTTGCTTGGTCCGGTACTTGTTCATGCAAAATGAGCACATAGGAATGAGGATCGGGTAGATTAAGGGTTTGTTTTCGATTGATTAGTTTAGTTAATTATAGATTTTGATTTTAGATAATCAATATTTGTGATATTGTCGTTTATTTTTATCTTTATATTATAGCTCTTTTGATAATAAAAAAAGTTTAAATTCACAATCAACTAAAAAGTAGCTTTTGCTGATTTTGATTATTTTCTATATTCACGTTCCATGGTTAGATTCTACAAAATCTAAAGCAACCGAGAATAAGGTCAAAAACATTCATTTCCCTTCTGGTGGGAATGTAGAAATTAATCATTTGTAATCTTGATTCATGCTACGTAATTAATTAGTTGATTGCTCTCTCCATGGGTAATTTGTTTACCAGTCAGAATTGTACAAAGTAGTGCAAGCTGAATAATAGATAAGCTGATTTGTCATATATGTTCAAAGAATCTAAATCTCCCATGAAGAAATTCTACGTATAATTTTAGGATCAATTAGTGTTTTGAAACCGGGTTGGATCGGCTGATTCGTCCAGTCAGACTGCAAATCGGCTACCAATTCAGTTCATACTTTGAATTGATTGAACTTAAAAATCGATGCAAACTGTGCGAACCGTTCAAATCGGAATGATCCATTGAACCAGAGATTTTCATTTCTAGTTTTTAGTTTCTTGACTTCCTCCAAACTCTAAGTATTTTTTTTAACAAAGTTGCAATCTTTAATTCCAAAAAACATGGCTTAAAGTTTAAACTCACAATGTCTAATTGCAAAGACATAAATTTTGTTTAATTTTAGAATATTGTGGTGTTTTAGGATTTAAGATTATTTTTTTGATAGATACATTTGAGATAAATTTTATTTGTTTGAACTTATAATTTAAGAAATTTATCTATGAAGGTCCAAGTTCTTTTAATATTGAACTTTTTATTATGTAAAGTCTTCAATTAGTCCCTTGGATGTCTTATTCTGTGCACATATATATAATTTATTTTTAAAAAATTTCATTGAACTAGAATTGAATCAGTCCAATAGATTGAATCATGACCCTAACACCTTACCAATTCAATTAACGGTCCGGGTATCAAAACATTTGGATAAATCAAGGAGATTAGCATTAGGGGTGGGTTGGGTTGCGTTGGGTGATAAAAGGAGAGAAATTGTAAGTAAGAGATTCTGGATTTAAAACTTCCTACTTTTCGAAAAAAAAAAAAAAAAAAGTGAGAGAGATTGACATCATATATGTCATTTGCTTTTCCAAGTCCTTATGTGGTACTGTCATATTGAAAAAGGACAAATTATCTAACTGGTTACTAAACAACTAAAATAATTTAATTTGGCCATGAAACCATTTCTGTTTCGAGTGAATTAACAAACCTTTAAAATGTCATTTTTCTTGCCACTCAGTTTAGTTCTGGGGATAGAGTATCAACTATCGTAGCATCCCTTAAAACAATAAAGGAGATGCTTGATACTTTTAAGTTCACAAATAGTTTTCCCATGTAAAACCCGTAGTAATTGTAAAGTGCCAAAATCACCCATATCCTTATCCACTTTTTTTTTTTTAAATTACCAATGTCCTAAGATTCTAGCACCTTGATGCTAAACAAGTACTAATATGTGCATCATATTAGTAAACCATATGTGCCAAATTCGTAACTGTAGAATAGTTCTATGAAGGCATAGACTGTAGAACATCTAGCTATGACATAACCAGAAATTAATTAACCACATCTAAACTGATTTTTAGGTAGTTTATCAATTTGATAGAAAACAAGCCAGTTTCAAATATTTTTTTTTTAATCCTCCCACCTCTCCCTAGATCCTTCTCCTCCAATTGTCAGGTATAGAATTCAAATTTTGAACTTAATAGCGGAAAGAACTCTAAAAATTCTCTTCTGGCCACCAGAAACGTGGGTAGTTTGTTAACGAACTTCTGTACAATCTTGAGAAGGACCATATCCATATCATCTTTTCTTCTAATTGCTATAAATTAACACATGTATAGCTTTGACACCCTAGCAAGAAGAGTATTAATAGTTTTTCCTAAGTTGGACCACTTTAATTTCAAGCTTATAGGCCACAGAAAGTGACCAGTATTAATGAAGAATTTGTTAAAGTTTTTAATTCATGCAGGGATTACCTGTGACATTCTTCTCCAATAGATTGATATGATTGAGCTATCAAACATCCAAATTTATAGTTCAGAGAACAAGAATACCAAAAAAGGACAAAAATGCTTCGAGAAATCATTTTTTCTTTTGTGTGTGTGATTTAGAGATGAATCGTGATGAACTTTTATTTAAAAAACTTCGCGAGAACAAATTGTTAGATAAAACAGTTTGGCAGTTATTGAGTCCACTTGGATTGGAAGTATTTGGAAAAACAGAATACAGAATAATTTTCCAAATATATCTATCCAAAAAAACCCCATAAATACATTTCTATCAAAAAAATTATCTTAAGAAACCAAAAATACAAAAAGTAGTTTATCTATTTGTTGAACATAGTGGTGGAGTTGGTATTTCAAATATCAAATATATTTATTTGCGGGCATGGTAATGGTAGGTCAATTTCGTATCTGCAGCCATGAGGTCTTGTTACTGTATTGGATGGAGCCGAGAGGAACTGTTGTCAAATAAATATCGCCATCGAACAATCACTCTTAAATAATTCGGATTCATCTCAATCACTCTTAAACAATGACATCGTCCAAAACTGGGTTGATTGCTTGAGACCAAGCTTTTCAGTTGATTGATCCTTACATGTACGAGGTGGCACTTCTCCTGTTTTTCTTTTATAGTGAAAAAAAGTTTACGTGGACTTATGTTGTTATCCTAATCGAGGACTTGTTTTTAATATCCGTTTGGATTAGTTATTTTTGTGGATATTTTTAAAAAATTTTACTATAACAAAGTTTTTAGAGTATATTTTGAAATATTTTTAATATATTTTGAAATATTTAAGAGAAGTAGAGTTTTTAAAATATATTTTGGAATATTTTTTAAATATTAAAAAAATTAAGACTACTTTTTAGAGTATCTTTTAAATATCTTTTAAAAATTTTTATAATATTAAAAAACTCAATGATCCAACCTGTTATTATAAAGACTCTTATCGATTGTTAATTAACATATAGTTCTTACATCGCCAACGAATCAAACAAATGATGCTTACGTATAAAGCTAGGTTGATTGCTTGAGACAAAGCTTTTCAGTTGATTGATCCTTTCATATATGAGGTGGCACTTCCTATGTTTTCTATGCTTGTCAAAATACGAATATTCAATCTCCACTTTACATGTGTTATTTCTTGCTTCCGGGAAAAGCTAACATACGGGCCGCACCAACAATTATTACAAAAACACAAAGTGTTTTTTATTATTGTATTCCAATTGTCCCAATTATTTCATATGATTGACTAGGCATCACCACTATCCAGAAAATAAGATATATCCAAATTGTACCCGAATAAATAATTTATATGTTAACGTCGCGATGTTAAATCATAATGATTGATTTGTATTGTCATTAATCATTCACTAATGTGAATACCCGTGCTACGCACGGTGCTGACATTATTGAAAAAATGAAAATAAAAGGGTGAATTAAAAAAGGTAAAAAAATTGTACCAATACAATTAAAATATAATATCTGTCTAATAATAGTTTGAAATATGATAGAATGTGTATATTATTCAAAAATTACCTTTTTTCGGAAGAGAGATCTTGAAAAAATAATAAAAATTTATATTAGAAAATGAATGATATATGAATAAAAATGAATGTAATTAAATGTTGTTAAAATGAAATACTTACAAATATTATGTATTCAATTTGATAATCTTGCATGAAAGTGCGAACACTCTTCACACCAATCAACTTTTAATACGAAAACCAAAATTGGTAATTTAATTAATTCTGTTAAATTTTGTGGAATGCGTACTACAAATGAAAATGCACGATTTTTGCATGAATTGATTCGTTGGTTGAACAACCTATCACCATTGTCCTGAGAATTAAGTACGTGCGAAATTCAAAATTAGTGTATTGTTTTTACATAGTTTATAAATAGCATTATAAAAAATAAACATATATCAAGAAATTCTACCTTCCTTTGTAATTCTAAAAATAAAAAGCATCACAACCAAATACAAATCGTGCATGTCTGTCATATAGATTAAGATGCATGTTACCACTGAAATATTTGATTTGTATGTTAATATTGTACCTGTTTGACAAATAAAATGTTATATACAATACAGAAAAATTTGTTAAAATTAAAGGTACGTGAAATTAATTACCTAACAACAGTGTCGATCACGTCATTACAATGCATACACACTGTTTTTGAAAAATAACCTTCACATAGTTGTCCACAATTTTTGCATAGCTCATAGAACATGTTTTCTTTGTTAATGCTCTGAATGTAAGCAAGTATTCGAAAATATTTAATCTAGTAAGAATGAAAGAAGGTATATGTTATGATTATAAATTTAAAAAAATTGTGCAGTAATTAAATTAAATAAAGTAAATTTACCATATGCATGATTGTATATTCAGATATCCATATTCTCTTTGAATTTGCTATCAACAATGCTTGTGATGTTGTAAAATTGCTTGACTCCAACCACGTAACTAATTTTCGAGCACATGTATCATTTTCAAACCTACAATTTTTTGAAATACATGTTGATAAAAGTATGAAACAACATTAAAAGTTTGATGTAGTGTTACTGATAGAACTCACCAACTGCGTAGGTATCGAGCAAAATCTAAATTGTGATTAATATACAATTTGCTAGTTTCAATTATACAAAGTGATAGTCCTGCATAGTATGGTTATATTCCCTAAAAAACTATTCAAATTATATAGAGTATAAGTAAAAGCATTTGATTTACCTCTGAAATTTCGTACGCAAATACCACATGCTAGTAAAATATTATTTTTTTGTAGCAGACTGATATTATAGGATTTGTAGTATATTCAATAACTTGATACTCAAATCACCGATGAGGCAAAAGTTTACCTAAATAAGCTTTACAGTATCCTAACTCCTTGCAAAAAAAAAAACGCTAAATAGTCCTAATTGGCATTGCAAGTTATGGCAACGTGCCAGTGGCATCTAGGCCTAATTTATTTATTTTTGGTCAAAATCTAGTCCTAATTGGTTCTGCTGTTTCTTGATCATGTTGTATGCTTCCGAATTAAAATTGTATTAAAATAGCATGTGAATGAGCATTTATCTTTAATTAATGAATAAAAATAATCTAAAGTATAAATAACAAACTATAAACGGTTTATGAAGTAGATTATGGGAAAGTTTTAAATTTTAAAATTGACTGGTAATAGGGTTGGTTATAATCCACTACTTTTTATGTATTAAAATAAATGCAAAAATCTAGACAAAAATTTATAACCCACTACTTGTTCCGTTCTTGGGATTTTTTTTTTAGGATTAAATATAGTAAACCCCTTAACTTTATATTTAACTGCACTTTACCCTCTCAACTTTACATTTAGTTGCACATTTGTGATTTTTTTGAAACGTTATTGTAATTTGCAAAGATCATTTGTAGGGGCGGTTATAGGGTTAGTGTGGTGATAAATATTTTTTAATTATAAAAATGTAATATTGTATTAAAATAGCATAGAATGAGCATTTATCTTTAATTAAGGAGTAAAAAGGATTTAAAGTATAAATAACAAACTATAAATGGTTTATGAAGTAGATTATGGGAAAGTTTTAAATTTTAAAATTGACTGGTGATAGGGTTGGTTATAATCCACTACTTTTTATGTATTAAAATCTAGACAAAAATCTATAACCCACTACTTGTTCCGTTCTTGGGATTTTTTTTAGGGTTAAATATAGTAAGCCCCTTAATTTTATATTTAACTGCACTTTACCCCCTCAACTTTACATTTAGTTGCACATTTGTGATTTTTTTGAAACATGATTGTAATTTGCAAAGATCATTTGTAGGAGTGGTTATAGAGTTAGTGTGGTGATAAATATTTTTTAATTATAAAAATGTAACATTATATTAAAATAGCATACAAATGAGCATTTCTCTTTAATTAAGGAGTAAAAAAGATTTAAAGTATAAAATAACAAACAATAAACGGTTTATGAGGTAGATAGTGAGAATGTTTTAAATTTTAAATTTGATTGGTGATAGGGTTGGTTATAACCCACTACTTTTTATGTATTAAAATAAATACAAAAATTTAAAAAAAAGAATGAGAAGTTTAGAAGCCATTGAGAGGGTCTCTGCTAAAAACCCCTTCTGCAATACATATAGATATAGATTTTAGTAACTGTAGAAGCAGGGATAAGTACGCTAGTGACGTATACCAAGGACTTGCCAGCTAAGTAGGTGAATTAGTAATTGAGCTGCCACGGTCGAGCTAGACAAAATTCCCAAATCCTGCTAAATTTTGATAATAGTTCTCAAAGAGTGACTATTGGCAAAATAAACCAAGTCTAGAAGTTTCTATTTATTTATCTACTAGTTTTATTAGTGTCAAACTTTTAGCAGTTGAGTGATTTAGAAATTTGTATTTTATTTGATAATTTCTTGTGCAAGCGATTTCTTTTCCAACAAATCTAGTAGGTTATAAACAGGATATTAGTTTAGGTAGCGTTTGGTAAAAGGGTTTCACAATGGGGAATTGGAATAAACCCCATGATTCACGTTTGATTCACTACTCTTGGAATTCAAATTTTGGAATGATGTCTAAAAATTTAGCATTCCACCATTCCTTAGTAAGTTGGTGGGTTTTGTCCAAAACCCAAGTGTGATTCCTGTCGCGCCCCATTTTTTGATAAAATGAATAAATGGTTTAAAATGTATTTTCCGATTCAATTTGTGATTGGAAAATGAATTGTGATTTAAAAGAAAAATGGGTCTAAATGGGGGTTTGAGAATGCGACGATTTGACCCAAAATTATAGTTTAAAAAGGGTTTTTAAAACTAAATACGGAGTCGCCACTTGGTAATGAGTTAAGGTGTACCAAGTCACCTGAAAAATGTATTTTTAAAAAAAATAGGAAAAAGTAGTGAGAAACCCTTTTTAAACGACTCCTAGTCTACGTAAACTAAAGAAAAAGGTTCGGGAGTCACATTTGACAAAGGGGAAGGCAAGGATAAAAATCCAAGGCACCCCTTTGACCTAGCCAAGGCTAGTTGCATGATTTAATCAAAGATTTTCTTGTTTTAACCAAAGAATTTATTACATTTGGATGTACTACATGAATGCAAACCCTAGACCTAGGGGTATTGGGGGAAATTTCTCTTCAAAGGTTGAGTGGTGCCAATCACATTAATTGTGAAGCCCAATAACGATCCTTTGAAGAAGTCACGAATAATGCGAGTGGGATGCAAATGAATGGAATGCATGTATGCAATGTGAGGACATGAGTTTGAAAAAGTAATAATAAACAATAAAAAATGTAAAGGAAAATGTGCACGTGAGTGGGCAAGGTACGATATGTGAAATGATAATATGAAGTGCATGTGTGCAAGTGATGATAAAAGTGTTCGTGTGCAAGTGAAGAAACACAAAGGTGCTCGTGTGGAAAATGGGAGGAAAAATGAAAGTGTGATGAGGGTATAAAATGGTAGAGTGGATTTAAAAATGCATGAGCCTAGGGAATTCATGCACATTGGGTACGGGGAGACCTAAATCGTGACTCAATTTGCCCTTTTATAGAGGGAATACAAGCGTGCTAAGGCTTATAAAAAGCCACACTCGTGTATATCCCATATTTAAGGGGACTCTCAAGCAAATGAACCCTATAACTAGCATGAAATGCAAAAATCCTAAAATGGAGGGAAAAGGGGTTTGAGAGGCATGCACAATGATAAAACTAAAAAGAATGCATGACATGTAATGAACATGCGAACATGCACTAACGAGAGGAAATCCCTAAGAGTCTAGCGTTGGACTAGCCCATTCTATGAATTCCGACTAGCGTTGGACTAGCGGAAACGTACATTCATCCATCACATTCATTTATAAATATAGAAAGCAAGTAGACATGCAAAATCACTTATAACACGTAGCACATAACACTTAGCATGCTCGACTAGATGCAATAGCTTAATAAAGCAAATTAAACACATAGCAAACCAAATAATACCCCAAAAGCAAATGAAACTATTACATGGGCTAACTAAGACAAATGGGGGAAGGGGGAAAAATGGACAAAGTGCTCTCCAATGCCCTATCTATTACAAGCCAAGAGGTGTACACATACCCCATAAATAAAATAAAAGAAAGACTTAAAAATGAAAGGAATTAAAGAAAACTTAAGAAAGCCAAGTAGACATGCAATTCTCATTTAGCACGTTGTATCACATAGGGAGAGGCAAAAAGGATAAAAGAAAGTTATACCTTCCCCCGCTTGTGAAGCTAATAAATGGAAAAGGTTCTAATTTGGGCTAAAACCATTAAACAAAGGATTAATGCACCAATTTAATAGTAAATCAAACAACATAAATTCTTCAAAAACAAAACATAGGGAACCACTAGTAGCTATAAAATTGAACCATTGAGTCCTTCAAATAATCAAACAAATCCATATTCAACAAATGGGATTCCAATTTGGAAGGAAAAGGAACTTTGAAGGATTAAATCGATTAATCTTTTCAATTGCTGGGGCCATAATAGAATAAGAAGGGACTTGAGGGGTCAAAGCGAAATTTGTGAAGATTATTTCATGCATGCAAATCAACATTCACGGCCAAAGCTTCTGCAATTCCATTTCTTTCTACAATTTCTGATATGCGTAAGTTGCAGCAATTCGGCATAGTGAACTATCACACATTTTTCAAGTAAAATCCAAGCAAACTATCACACATTTCTCTACTTTGCAAACATGAAACTTGTAAATTTACATTTCTTAAACTAAAGACACAGCCATGGTAATTCAAAAAGAAAACAGCAACAAGAAAAGAAATGGGTTATGGCCAAAAAAATCAAAAACTGCGGCAGAATTTCTTGGGTGAACTTTGCAGCTTGTTTTCATGTGGTTGGATCCTAAATAAACTCTATCAATGCCACAAATCCAATAACGGATGCAAGACTCTCACTCATGTTGTTCACTTTACTCAAACACAGCCATCTATTACCCGCAAAGATGTAAACAAATCATCCAAATACAAAGTGCAGCCAAGTAATGCAAGGATTAGTGGCTACTTCATTAGACCAGAAATTCACTTGAGAGTGTTGTTAGCAACACACAAGTGCACATGTTCACTCTCAACTTGGCCCATGAGGCTACTTCATACGGCAGAAAGAAATAAACAAACAACCTAGATGCCAAGCAATAAGGTGATCACTGCCGCAACAAGGATGAAGCAAAACCTGTTGTTCAAAACAATTTTGCTCAAGAAGGAAAATTCAGATTTTTAGATGTAAACACGCAGCTTTATTCAACAAATTTCGACCAAAACCATAACCTATAACTAAACAACGAGATATATAACTCAAACCAAATCAGCAAAACACATAAGCAAGACTGATGCAAAGCTGGGGACACATTTAAACACTTTCTTTGAGGAGGAACCCAGCTGCAACCAAACCAAAAGTTTCGACATTACTATGAAACCAGCAACTTGAATTCACTCACGGGTTTCTTTCTGTGCAAATTCAGCTTTCATATGTGCAGGGAGACAACAAAACAGGTTCTTTAAACCTCAACCAAAGTCTAGCAATACAAAGGCGTTCGGACATCAACTAACTTCAAATCAAACAAAATTCAAGAAAAAACATCCTAAGGTCCCAAATTAAAAGAACAAACACAATGCAAAGAATCCCCTGCAACCTGCCGGCCTCACTCATTCAGCTTCAAAGAAGAAAAAAAAAAAAAAAAACAAACAAACGAAGAAGCCAACAGCTTTTTTGATTCACAGGTTTTGCAACCAGAAAATTCCAATCAGAATTTTGATAACAAACAAATTCATATAGTAAACCATTTCAGATGCCTTGACAACTAGCAACTTCCAATAAAATTTTCCAGCCATGCAACCGAATTCCTAGCCATAAAGATCACATGCAACACCAAATAAAGAGCTATCTATCAGATTGGGTCCAAAATCAAGTTCAAATGTCATCAAAAATCACCATTTAACCAGAAATTCATCCAATTTCTCTCTCGATTGTCATACATGTAAACAGATTTTATATTCCCTCAATTTTCTTGCTTAAACATGTTGATTAACTTCATGCAAAGCTCAATCATCCAGCTGCTAATTAGCTAAACATACAACTGAGCTCAGATCATCACAAGTTAGCAATTTAAAGCTGAAATTTCCAGCTCAAGCAATCGGACAGTTCCAATTCCTTAAAAATCAGATTTTCTTGTAACTTAGTTCATCATCCAACCGTACAACCCCACATGCATGCTTATAAACAGCTTCATCAACCCATAAACAACTCATCTAAGTCCAGAAATTACCTCAGTAAGCAAGCTAAGCTTACGCACAAGAAGTCTGGAAAAATTTTCTTTCCTCTCGGTTCTCACGCCCGGTCTGAAGTGCTGGTTTGCTTGGCTGTGGCAGCCGGTGGAGCTGGTGGTTGTTGCGGTTGGAAACTGGATGTAGTTGGTAGAAACGGAAGTGCAGAATGGGTGGAGCTCGCTCACGGCTTCTCCCTGGTTTCACTCCAGCTCACGGACAGAAATTTTAAAGTGTTGCAGCTCGCGGATTCCCTCTTGTCCTCGGTTGGTTTGCCGAATGCAGCTCACTCTCTCCTATCTCAGTCGATGATCACGAGGTAAAGGATTTGGTTGTGGTTAGGAATCTGATAGTGGAGTGGAGATGGTGTCCTGAAAATCGGAAGCTAAGTCACGGATCAGGGAAGTGGGGTGTGTGTGGAGACTGAAAATGCACTCCGGCAGAAATGGAGATGTTTTTTTTTTATTTTATTTTTTTTTTCACCTTAATTATTTAACAAAAATAATAGTAAAACTAAATAATAATAAAAACAACAATTTTAATTACAAACACATCGAAATAAACAAACTAAAAATAACAAAATTACCATTTTCGATCTTTTCTTTCATTTTTCATCATTTCTCATCATTTTTTTTTCTTTTTTTTTTTTTCAAAATAAATTAACAAAAATAAACCAAAATGCCAAAAAATTAAATTTGAACGTATTTTTGTGAACAATTTTCCTTTTTTCTCTTTTTCCATGATTTTTCTACGTTAAAACTTAAAAATTAAAATAGAAACTAGAAACTAAAAAAACTAAAAGCAACCACGACAAATGAGAATAAAAGTAAAAGAAATTACACCAAAAATTTGGTGTCTACAGTTTGCCCCTCTTTGTCTGAGTTTTGGAAAAACTTGAGACAAAGAAGTAGACACCAAATACTTACCTGCTTTATTCGGTGGCAAACGTCACGAACGGTGGACGTTTTAGAAATAAGGACTGACCCCTTTTGGCAAAACTTTTAAAATGGAATTGACTTAGACAGGAGATTTAAAGTGGGATTGACCCGAACGAAATTTAAAGACGGGACTGGCCCAAACAGGAACTTAAAGCGGGACTGACCCGAACAGGAATTTAAAAATTGGGACTGACTAGAGAAGGAAATTCAAATCATGGGACTGGCCCGAACAAGCTTTAATCGCGGGACTGACCCGAAAATGCTTTTGATCATGGGACTGACCCGAAAATGCTTTTGATCGTGGGACTGACCCGAATAAGCTTTTGATCATGGGACTGACCCGAAAATGCTTTTGATCATGGGACTGACCCGAAAATGCTTTTGATCGTGGGACTGACCCGAAAATACTTTTGATCATGGGACTGACCCGAAAATGCTTTTGATCATGGGACTGACCCGAAAATGCTTTTGATCGTGGGACTGACCCGAAAATACTTTTGATCGTGGGACTGACCCGAATAAACTTTTGATCGTGGGACTGACCCGAAAATGCTTTTGATCGTGGGACTGACCCGAAAAAGCTTTTGATCGTGGGACTGACCCGAATAAGCTTTTGATCGTGGGACTGACCCGAAAATGCTTTTGATCGTGGGACTGACCCGAATAAGCTTTTGATCGTGGGACTGACCCGAAAATGCTTTTGATCGTGGGACTGACCCGAAAATACTTTTGATCGTGGGACTGACCCGAATAAGCTTTTGATCGTGGGACTGACCCGAATAAACTTTTGATCGTGGGACTGACCCGAAAATGCTTTTGATCGTGGGACTGACCCGAATAAGCTTTTGATCGTGGGACTGACCCGAATAATCTTTTGATCGTGGGACTGACCCGAAAATGCTTTGAATCGTGGGACTGACCCGAAAATGCTTTTGATCATGGGACTGACCCGAATAAGCTTTTGATCGTGGGACTGACCCGAAAATGCTTTTGATCGTGGGACTGACCCGAATAAGCTTTTGATCGTGGGACTGACCCGAATAAGCTTTTAAATCATGGGACTGACCCAAATATGCTTTGAATCATGAACTGCTCACTAGTGGGACTGACCCACGGCTAGTGGCGATGCAAAATGAAATGCGCACTAGTGGGACTGACTCACAGCTAGTGGCAGAGTAAAATAAAAATGCCTTGACAATCGGTCTGTGGGATTAAACCCGAGCCTGCCGCGATAAAATTTGTGTTCATTTTTTTATTGATGATTTTTTTCTTTTTGCTTTTCTTTTTGACTTTTGAAAATCTTTCCGAAAAATTAATTTGCCCCAGTATGATGAATTTTTGCAATGTGAGTCCAGAGTTGATTCTGTATCGCCATGCTGTTGCATTTTTCGATAAAATTTGCTTGCGATATTTTCAATCTGCCTTTGTTCACCGGAGAACTCTTTCCGACACCGATTCCAGTGCGAGGTGTGATTACTTTCATCTGTGTATGCAGTTTTTCTGCAAAAGAGAAAAGAAAACAAAGAAATTGCCACCATCACTTGATCCGTTTTCCTTTGAGAATCGTGTAAACATGAGTGTTTCAACGCCTTTATCAACTTTTGCTGCGGCAGTCGATTGAGTTGGATTTTTCACCCTAAGGCTTTTCTGATTTACAAACTGATCAGGTATGTGCTTTGCCATATTGTGAAGTCTGCGTAACTGACTTTGTTGAACCTTAACCCTTTTCAAGAGATGACTGAACCCAAGTATGCTTCGAATAAACCACGGGGATTGTTATTCACCAAAATTCAAAGATAAAGAATGAAGTATGCAAGAAAATTCACATGTCATGAAAGAATAAATATGCACAAGAATGCACACATAACCACTTGTGCTTAAATTCTACAAAAAATGCCATGAATGCAAGTAATTTGGAAAAATGAGCTTCCTAAGAATGTATTTGCAAAAGAATGTTTTACAAAATGACACAGTTTTGGTCAACAAATGTCATATTCAATTCTCTGGATATCTTTGTTCTGGAATTCAAAATTGACAGAAGTATGACAAAATGAGGAGAAATCCAAATGAACCAAATCACCAGCTGTTCTTCCTCGTGCTTGCTCGCTGCAAAATCCTACCTTGGTGCCCTTTCGGGTTTTTACCAAGGTTGTCCCCCCTTTTTTGTTTCGTTTTGTCTTTTCTCTTTTTTCTTTTTTCTTTTTTTTTTTTTTTTTTGAGGTGCCCTTTCGGGTTTTCACCTAAAGACGCAAATGAAAGAGCTCAACCATGATCGACTCAGGAGTATGAGTTGAAGATTTCTGGCATCAGTAAAATGCACTTCCCTTAGAAGTTTAAGTGAAGGCATTATAGACATCACTTGCCAATTGATTAGCGAAATTCCTAATAGAAATACAGCAAGTGACGAAAGTTAGGACTTTTGGGCTTTTGTAATGAGGTCAGGTGGGGTGTTTTTCAAGAAAAGTTGAGGCTTGAAAGCAGGTTTGATGAAAGGTGTGAAATAACCTGAGATTGCATCATTTTGAAATTATCTCTAATTTTGAACGAAACCGAGGAAATTTGCCCCAGTTTGATTGGATTTTCTCTTTCTTTGCATTTTCTTCATTGCATTTTCCTCACTTTTTGCATTTTCCTTCAAAAACTAAATTTGCCCCAGTGTGGGGTTCTTTCTTTTCTCTTTTCCTCTTTTTCCTTTTTCCTTTTTTTTCAAAATGAATTTGCCCCAGTATGGGGATTTTTCCTTTTCCCTCTCTGATAATCTCGTTTCAAAATGAATTTGCCCCAGTGTGGGGTTTGCAATTCTCAGGGGCTGCCAAACGAAAATTATTGTTCTGATAGCTCAAAAGGGATGACTAGGGATGAAATGTTTTGATTGGAAAGGAAGATGGCCTGACCTTTGCCTCGTCCCTTGCATGATTTCCAAAAGAAATTTGCATAATCAAAAATAAAACTTCTTACACATGTCTGAGTTGATAGGTTGAGAGACTGTTTGTCCGTCCATCTCTTCAAGGATAAGTGCTCCACTCGGTAGCACCTTTTTGAATGACAAATGGCCTTACCAGTTTAGGCCAAATTCATCTTTGATTTCATCTTGCATTGGCAAATCTTGCTTTAACTCTTTGTCCTTCTTCTCTAAAGGACCGGTGGCGGACCTTTTTGTTATGAACACAGGCCATACGACATTCAACTGCTTTTCATCCATCAAAATCAATCGTCGGTGACGCTGCTTTAACCAATCAGCTTAGAACTTGGCAGAGGAGGGATTTCTTGATGAAAGGCTTTCTTAACGAAAAGATTTTCAATGAAGAGCTTTCTTAATGAAGGGATTTTTCAATGAAGGATTTTTAATGAAGGGATTTTTGGCCTTCTCAAAGAAGGAATTTTTCAACGAAAGGATTTTTGGCCTTCTCAAAGAAAGGATTTTTCAACGAAGGGATTTCTGACCTTCTCAAAGAAGGGATTTTTCAATGAAGGGATTTCTTAATGAAGGGATTTTTAGATGAATGGTATTATCGGAATCCAGAACAGTGATATTCAAAGGGTCAAATAATTTCATCTTTGGCCATTTAAAAGAATTAAAATTCAGGACAATAATCAAATAAACAAATTGTGCATTTAATGGAAAAACTAATCAAAGCGAAAACAAGACAAAAACTTAATTGCGAAAGATGTTTTCATGAAGCTATTCACATATGCAAGAAATGGTTTTTGTGAACTTTAGTAAATAACAACCCCTAGATTTACCGAAATTCCCTTCGAGAGGGAAGATACTCGGCCATCCAAATTGTGCAAAGCTCCTTCAGGATTTTCAAATTTCGTCGTTGGAGGTGGATGCCTCGAAGGTGTCCTGGTGTTCAGGAAAAGGATTTGTACTTATGATCGGCCCTTGTTCACCTCTTTTCCTTAGCACTATTTCTCCTGCCTCGATCATGTCTTGGACTTTGTGCTTAAGTGCCCTGCAATCGGCGGTTGAGTGGCCAGGTACTCCCGAATGATAGGCACAAATAGCATGTGGATTGTACCCAACAGGCATGCCATGAAGGTAAGTTGGAGGGGGAATCACGCCTATTTTGTTGACAACCTTCAATTGCTCATACAATTGGTCCAAAGGCCTGCCTAGGTTGGTGAAGGTTCGGGTACGGCTTTGATTGTAGGTTTCAGTGGGTCGGGGATAGTTGTAGGTGGGTCTATTTGGTGGGGGAAATCTTTGGTGGTAAGGAGGCCGAGGACGAGCTTGTTGAAAGCTTGGTTGAGATATTTGGAAAGGGGTTGTAGGCGGGTTGGCATAATTTGGGCGAGGTCGAGGATGAGTGATATTGGTGTGGTAAACAGGATGAGGATTTGAGTAGTAGGAGTAAGGGTTTGAATAGGTAGGGTATTGTCGAGGTCTGGGTCTTGGGACAGGGTTTTGATTCCAGGTGAAGGCAGTTTCCCCCTCTTTCTTTTTAAATTGCGGGTTCTTCTCACTAGTCCCCTGTCCTTGCAAAGCATCCAACTGGGATTTGAGGGCAGAGACATTAACAATCTTCCCAGCTTTCACGAAGTCATCGTACTCCTCAAGTTTATTGACAATGGCGGCGAACGAGCATCCAGTCATGCGGAAAATTTCTTCAAAATACGGGGGATCATGTGCTTTAATGAAAGTGCGTATGATTTCGTCCTCAGTCATCGGTGGCTCGACTTTGGCAGCTATCTTCCTCCACCTCTTGGCATAAGTCTTGTGATCCTCGGAGGGTTTTCTTTTTGTTCCTTCCAACGTGGTTCGTGTCGGAGCCAGCTCGCAGTTATACTCATATTGCCTTATAAAAGCATTGGACAAGTCAATCCAGGTTTTTATTTCTTCGGACTTCAAATTTGAGTACCAGTCGAGGGCATCCCCCTCCAGACTTTCCGGGAACAACCTTAGAGGCAGGTTCTCGTCGTCTACAGGCTTTCCCAACTTGTTAGCAAATAGTCGGAGGTGTATCTTGGGATTACCCGTCCCATCGTATTTGTTGAACTTCGGAGTTTTGAATCCCTCAGGCAATTGTACATTGGGAAAGAGACAAAGCTCATCGTAGTCCAGGACTCCTTGCTTGTTCAACCCCTGACTCTTCCTCATAAACTCATCGAAACGATCAAGGCGTTTGAGCAGATTTATATCAACGGGAGCAGAAGATTCCCCCATTTCTGCCTTGGTTTGAACAATATGGTCTGGTAGGAATGGCTCAGCAACAGGGTAATAAAAGGTATGTGGCTCAGGTGGTATATTTGAAGTGATTTGGGGTGGTGGACCTCGCGTGTGAGTAAGAAAAAATGAAGGATGAGGAGGGTAAGTGTATGGCAAATTTGTGGTGGGATAGGTGAAAGTTTCTTCGGGTGCAATAGGAAATGATAGAGTAACAGTGGCATGGGCCGAAGGTAGGACAAATGACTCTTGCTCAGGCTGTCTGGCGGGTACAGGTTCGGGTTGAACTCCGCTGCTAATTAGCTCATCATTTAACTTCCTTTGGGCGGCCATCTCATACGCCATCTCTCCAAACTTGGTAAGCATCTCAGTCAACTGAATCCCCGAACTTGCAGTCTCGGGTTGAGCGGTAGTAGCAGACCTATCTGACTGTTCCGGTTGTGAACTCATGTTTACACGACTCCTCTGGGCTTGACTACGGGATCGCGTTATGATGGGGCTTCGACGAGAAGTTATGTTTAAATATTACCTGAAAATTTTGGAAAGATTGCCTTTAGATTTAGCCCTCGCTTAGATATTCCAATAAAAAAAAGAAAAAGGCAAGAGTTAGTAAATATCCAGAAAATTCGGATGCATGTCCTATGGGGGAACCCTTTTTGTGCCAAGGGTAGGCCTAGAATGAAAAATGCAATCCTCCAGAGCAGGCACTATACAATACCTGATGGATCCAATCAGCTTATGGAGTGAAAAATAATTTGAAAAAATTTGGCCCATTGGAATGAGAAGAGACGACGGTCAAAACGAGGACCTCGTCCGAAGGGATTGATCACTTTTGATCGAAACAAGAACTTGCAAAAATGCACGGGTTTGACCTTGACGAACTTCCTATCGAAGAGATTGGAATTCATTTTGACAACTTTTCTCAATGACGCACGGGTCAAAACTTCAACGGATCAAATGGCTGGATGCAATGGATGCTTTTCTCAAAATCGACTAGGTTTTCCATTTTGAAATTTGACATTGAAATCCTAATTAGTCAAATTAAATTGACAATTTATTAAAAACCGATCGGATTACCCTAAAAAGGGAAACAGGTCAAATGAATTGAATGAAATTTATCCAAAATTAATCAGATCACCCCTAAAAAGGGTAAATTGATCAAATAGATTGAACGAAACTTGATTTATTCGAAATCGGCTCGATTGCCCTAAAAATGGGTAAATTGGCCAAATGAATGAAATTGAACTAGTGATTTATTCAAAATTCGGCCAAATGACCCTAAAAAGGGTAAATCGGTCAAATGAATTGACGATTTATTCAAAATCGACCAGGTGACCCTAAAAAGGGTAAATTGGTCAAATGAATTGATGATTTATTCAAAATCGACCAGATGACCCTAAAAAGGGTAAGTTGGTCAAATGAATTGATGATTTATGGAATGAATTGGCAAAGTGGATTGGTTGATTTGTCTGGCCATTGGTTATTTCAAAATTATTGAGATGCATTGGTCTATGACCTTCTAAAAATCAAATTTTGGCCTCAGTTTGTTTCTCGTCTCAACAGGAGGAATCATTTGTGAATTTCTTCAAATTAATGTCCTTCACGCAAGGGATTTTTACCAATTTTTGATAAAATGGCCAAAAAGTGATTTTTAGATGCTCATATTCCAAAGATCACTCTATGAAAATGATCGGATCCTACCTTACCTTGTGCACTACCCCTTTGGATGGTACAGAATGTAAACGTGCAAGTCTCACTGGATTAAGTATCCGAGACACAAGGTGGCTTATTCCTAAACACGGGATTCCCTATGTGGCATTCCCTTTCTATGGTTTATGCATGATGCCATTTATTAAAGCGATGTAAAACATGCAATTTAAAATGAAATCATGACATAAAAGGACCTTTTATACGCCAAGGTAGGCTTAGAATGCCATGCAATTATTAATCTATGAATGCAATACCAAAAATCTTTAAACGTGCAATAACCTATCTACGAGGGTAGGTTCTAAAAGAAGGTCATGTCAGACCTCTTATTTGCTAGGGTTTGTGAATGCAATGGGGACACAAAATCAAGAAAAGTTAGTTCAGCCAAGATAAATACACATAACACATTGTAGCAACGAAATCAAGCAATCAGTACAAAGAAATAAAGCAATAAAAGGGAGAAAGGGGTTGGATCCCTCCCCTCGTGAATAGTGTCCCTAGCTCAGGATAAGGCTGACTCTATCCTAGGCAAGTTACCATGGATGCATGAGGTATTGGCTCACTAATGCAACTAGACTCGATAGGTTTTAGGTCCCCGAGCCTTCAGACTTAGAAACCAAGGGTCATCAATCCCAAGGTTCTTTGTCGGTGGCTCGAGCGATTCCCCAGACATTGCTACGCACACGTCGTGTCACGGCCACATGTCTGAGTGAATCTATCAAAAATCCTTAATCTTCGACTAAAAACTAAAGGCTATTAACCCAAAGCTTAAAGCGGAAGATTAAGTGACCCCTTGGATCGTGCTACGCACACGTCGTGTCACGGTCACACGTCCAAGTGAGTCGCCTAAAATCCTAATAGGGTAGAGTGGCGTGACAAGCCACTAAAAGAAAAATAAATGAGGGGTTAAAAAATTAAAGCGTATGCACGTATGCCAGTGCTCGTTTGGAGGGGAGGGATCGAGAACCAACGTGAGGCTCTAAGGTGACACACACCCCCCCCCAAATGCAATGCGAGCGCGAGGTAAGTAAGTAAACATACATCCAATCAACCAATCATACATTCACGAGCGAGGGAGTAGTTGGATACGCGTGAAATGCAAAAATCCTAATAAAAGAAAAAATGCAATCCTAAACACCAAAATGTGATATATGAAAAGATTAAAAGAAGAAAAAGGTTGATTAAATCAAATTTGCTCGGACTCTCGAATGTCCCCAGTGGAGTCGCCAAACTATCGCGCCCCATTTTTTGATAAAATGAATAAATGGTTTAAAATGTATTTTCCGATTCAATTTGTGATTGGAAAATGAATTGTGATTTAAAAGAAAAATGGGTCTAAATGGGGGTTTGAGAATGCGACGATTTGACCCAAAATTATAGTTTAAAAAGGGTTTTTAAAACTAAATACGGAGTCGCCACTTGGTAATGAGTTAAGGTGTACCAAGTCACCTGAAAAATGTATTTTTAAAAAAAATAGGAAAAAGTAGTGAGAAACCCTTTTTAAACGACTCCTAGTCTACGTAAACTAAAGAAAAAGGTTCGGGAGTCACATTTGACAAAGGGGAAGGCAAGGATAAAAATCCAAGGCACCCCTTTGACCTAGCCAAGGCTAGTTGCATGATTTAATCAAAGATTTTCTTGTTTTAACCAAAGAATTTATTACATTTGGATGTACTACATGAATGCAAACCCTAGACCTAGGGGTATTGGGGGAAATTTCTCTTCAAAGGTTGAGTGGTGCCAATCACATTAATTGTGAAGCCCAATAACGATCCTTTGAAGAAGTCACGAATAATGCGAGTGGGATGCAAATGAATGGAATGCATGTATGCAATGTGAGGACATGAGTTTGAAAAAGTAATAATAAACAATAAAAAATGTAAAGGAAAATGTGCACGTGAGTGGGCAAGGTACGATATGTGAAATGATAATATGAAGTGCATGTGTGCAAGTGATGATAAAAGTGTTCGTGTGCAAGTGAAGAAACACAAAGGTGCTCGTGTGGAAAATGGGAGGAAAAATGAAAGTGTGATGAGGGTATAAAATGGTAGAGTGGATTTAAAAATGCATGAGCCTAGGGAATTCATGCACATTGGGTACGGGGAGACCTAAATCGTGACTCAATTTGCCCTTTTATAGAGGGAATACAAGCGTGCTAAGGCTTATAAAAAGCCACACTCGTGTATATCCCATATTTAAGGGGACTCTCAAGCAAATGAACCCTATAACTAGCATGAAATGCAAAAATCCTAAAATGGAGGGAAAAGGGGTTTGAGAGGCATGCACAATGATAAAACTAAAAAGAATGCATGACATGTAATGAACATGCGAACATGCACTAACGAGAGGAAATCCCTAAGAGTCTAGCGTTGGACTAGCCCATTCTATGAATTCCGACTAGCGTTGGACTAGCGGAAACGTACATTCATCCATCACATTCATTTATAAATATAGAAAGCAAGTAGACATGCAAAATCACTTATAACACGTAGCACATAACACTTAGCATGCTCGACTAGATGCAATAGCTTAATAAAGCAAATTAAACACATAGCAAACCAAATAATACCCCAAAAGCAAATGAAACTATTACATGGGCTAACTAAGACAAATGGGGGAAGGGGGAAAAATGGACAAAGTGCTCTCCAATGCCCTATCTATTACAAGCCAAGAGGTGTACACATACCCCATAAATAAAATAAAAGAAAGACTTAAAAATGAAAGGAATTAAAGAAAACTTAAGAAAGCCAAGTAGACATGCAATTCTCATTTAGCACGTTGTATCACATAGGGAGAGGCAAAAAGGATAAAAGAAAGTTATACCTTCCCCCGCTTGTGAAGCTAATAAATGGAAAAGGTTCTAATTTGGGCTAAAACCATTAAACAAAGGATTAATGCACCAATTTAATAGTAAATCAAACAACATAAATTCTTCAAAAACAAAACATAGGGAACCACTAGTAGCTATAAAATTGAACCATTGAGTCCTTCAAATAATCAAACAAATCCATATTCAACAAATGGGATTCCAATTTGGAAGGAAAAGGAACTTTGAAGGATTAAATCGATTAATCTTTTCAATTGCTGGGGCCATAATAGAATAAGAAGGGACTTGAGGGGTCAAAGCGAAATTTGTGAAGATTATTTCATGCATGCAAATCAACATTCACGGCCAAAGCTTCTGCAATTCCATTTCTTTCTACAATTTCTGATATGCGTAAGTTGCAGCAATTCGGCATAGTGAACTATCACACATTTTTCAAGTAAAATCCAAGCAAACTATCACACATTTCTCTACTTTGCAAACATGAAACTTGTAAATTTACATTTCTTAAACTAAAGACACAGCCATGGTAATTCAAAAAGAAAACAGCAACAAGAAAAGAAATGGGTTATGGCCAAAAAAATCAAAAACTGCGGCAGAATTTCTTGGGTGAACTTTGCAGCTTGTTTTCATGTGGTTGGATCCTAAATAAACTCTATCAATGCCACAAATCCAATAACGGATGCAAGACTCTCACTCATGTTGTTCACTTTACTCAAACACAGCCATCTATTACCCGCAAAGATGTAAACAAATCATCCAAATACAAAGTGCAGCCAAGTAATGCAAGGATTAGTGGCTACTTCATTAGACCAGAAATTCACTTGAGAGTGTTGTTAGCAACACACAAGTGCACATGTTCACTCTCAACTTGGCCCATGAGGCTACTTCATACGGCAGAAAGAAATAAACAAACAACCTAGATGCCAAGCAATAAGGTGATCACTGCCGCAACAAGGATGAAGCAAAACCTGTTGTTCAAAACAATTTTGCTCAAGAAGGAAAATTCAGATTTTTAGATGTAAACACGCAGCTTTATTCAACAAATTTCGACCAAAACCATAACCTATAACTAAACAACGAGATATATAACTCAAACCAAATCAGCAAAACACATAAGCAAGACTGATGCAAAGCTGGGGACACATTTAAACACTTTCTTTGAGGAGGAACCCAGCTGCAACCAAACCAAAAGTTTCGACATTACTATGAAACCAGCAACTTGAATTCACTCACGGGTTTCTTTCTGTGCAAATTCAGCTTTCATATGTGCAGGGAGACAACAAAACAGGTTCTTTAAACCTCAACCAAAGTCTAGCAATACAAAGGCGTTCGGACATCAACTAACTTCAAATCAAACAAAATTCAAGAAAAAACATCCTAAGGTCCCAAATTAAAAGAACAAACACAATGCAAAGAATCCCCTGCAACCTGCCGGCCTCACTCATTCAGCTTCAAAGAAGAAAAAAAAAAAAAAAAAACAAACGAAGAAGCCAACAGCTTTTTTGATTCACAGGTTTTGCAACCAGAAAATTCCAATCAGAATTTTGATAACAAACAAATTCATATAGTAAACCATTTCAGATGCCTTGCCAACTAGCAACTTCCAATAAAATTTTCCAGCCATGCAACCGAATTCCTAGCCATAAAGATCACATGCAACACCAAATAAAGAGCTATCTATCAGATTGGGTCCAAAATCAAGTTCAAATGTCATCAAAAATCACCATTTAACCAGAAATTCATCCAATTTCTCTCTCGATTGTCATACATGTAAACAGATTTTATATTCCCTCAATTTTCTTGCTTAAACATGTTGATTAACTTCATGCAAAGCTCAATCATCCAGCTGCTAATTAGCTAAACATACAACTGAGCTCAGATCATCACAAGTTAGCAATTTAAAGCTGAAATTTCCAGCTCAAGCAATCGGACAGTTCCAATTCCTTAAAAATCAGATTTTCTTGTAACTTAGTTCATCATCCAACCGTACAACCCCACATGCATGCTTATAAACAGCTTCATCAACCCATAAACAACTCATCTAAGTCCAGAAATTACCTCAGTAAGCAAGCTAAGCTTACGCACAAGAAGTCTGGAAAAATTTTCTTTCCTCTCGGTTCTCACGCCCGGTCTGAAGTGCTGGTTTGCTTGGCTATGGCAGCCGGTGGAGCTGGTGGTTGTTGCGGTTGGAAACTGGATGTAGTTGGTAGAAACGGAAGTGCAGAATGGGTGGAGCTCGCTCACGGCTTCTCCCTGGTTTCACTCCAGCTCACGGACAGAAATTTTAAAGTGTTGCAGCTCGCGGATTCCCTCTTGTCCTCGGTTGGTTTGCCGAATGCAGCTCACTCTCTCCTATCTCAGTCGATGATCACGAGGTAAAGGATTTGGTTGTGGTTAGGAATCTGATAGTGGAGTGGAGATGGTGTCCTGAAAATCGGAAGCTAAGTCACGGATCAGGGAAGTGGGGTGTGTGTGGAGACTGAAAATGCACTCCGGCAGAAATGGAGATGTTTTTTTTTTATTTTATTTTTTTTTTCACCTTAATTATTTAACAAAAATAATAGTAAAACTAAATAATAATAAAAACAACAATTTTAATTACAAACACATCGAAATAAACAAACTAAAAATAACAAAATTACCATTTTCGATCTTTTCTTTCATTTTTC
The DNA here is from genome assembly GCF_036785885.1 of Coffea arabica. Taxonomy (NCBI): domain Eukaryota; kingdom Viridiplantae; phylum Streptophyta; class Magnoliopsida; order Gentianales; family Rubiaceae; genus Coffea; species Coffea arabica. The sequence continues at coordinate 14,645,002 of NC_092318.1, read as the reverse complement.
ATCATTTCTCATCATTTTTTTTTCTTTTTTTTTTTTTCAAAATAAATTAACAAAAATAAACCAAAATGCCAAAAAATTAAATTTGAACGTATTTTTGTGAACAATTTTCCTTTTTTCTCTTTTTCCATGATTTTTCTACGTTAAAACTTAAAAATTAAAATAGAAACTAGAAACTAAAAAAACTAAAAGCAACCACGACAAATGAGAATAAAAAGTAAAAGAAATTACACCAAAAATTTGGTGTCTACAATTCCCAAATCTTATAATTACATAATATTTAGTATAATTAATATTTATATATTATATATTTATAATTATATATTTATATTATAACATTTGTATAATTATAATTAACTATATATATAGTATTTAATTTAATTAGTTACAAACTTATAATAATGATATTATTATATTATATAATTATATATTATAATTATTTAGTTAAATATAATTATATTTATATATTATATGTTATAAATTTATTAATATTATATTTATAATATATATGTACATTTATAAATGTATATTATATGTGCATATAATTATAATATACACATGTATATAATATTAATAAATTATATATTTATAGTATAATATTTGTATATTTATATTTAATTATATATATAATATTTAATTGAATTAGTTACAAACTTATAATAATATTATTATTAGTTATATGTATTATATAATATATATTAATCTATGTAATATAATTGATATTATTAATTATACTAATAATTATACATGTTTACTAATAGAAATTATTAATTAGTTATACTAAATTTACTAATACATTTATACTAATATATTTAATTAGTGAAAATTTCTTATATCCCATTTACAAAGAACCAACGAACCAAACATCAACTATAATAATGATATACATTCCGGGCACTGAACCAAACAAATGTATTGTAATGATTGATTCCATTCCAAATCCAGGATGAATGATTCCGAATCCGAATCCGATTCCAACATGCGAATCAAACGCCACCTTAGAGTATTTTCTAAAGAGAGTCCAAAAAAGTTTGTAAGGTTTTATTGTAGTGTGACTTTTTTCACTATTTTGAGATATTAATAATTTATCAATTATTTATTTCTTCTCTCCCATAGAAATATTTTGATTATTTGTTTCATCCTTCAATTTTGCATGCACCAATCATTATTGGAACCCTAAATTTGGGTTCTACAATTGATATCAGAATCAGACTACAAGGTTAGTCTCAAACGTTTCCGCTGTCAGAAAGTTAGGGCACAAAGTTGTCAAAAAGTATTCAGTTGATTGAGTTAGGCTACAAAGTTGGTCCTAAAGTATGTGGTTGGTGAAGAATTCAACCATAAGATTAGTCTTGAATTGTCAAATTGTTACTGGTGTTACGAAAGAGACCAGAGGATTATTTATTGTAAGTTATTTATGACAGAGATCAGAGAATCTTATTCAACCATAAGATTGAGATATTAACAAAATTATGAGTTGTTTATTTCTTCCTCCCACATAAATATTTTGAGTGTTTGTTTCATCCTCCAATCTCTAACCCTGCGTGCATCAATCATTATTGAAACCTTAAATTTGGGTTCTACAATTGGTATTACAAGCCAAACTATGAGGTTAGTCCCGAACGTTTTCACTGTTAGAGAGTTAGGGTACAAAATTGTCGGAAAGTATTCAGTTATTGAGTGTTTGTTTCATCCTTCAATCTGTAACCTTGCACGTATAAATCATTATTGAAACTCTAAATTTGAGTTCTATAATTAGTATCACAAGCTAGACTTTGAGGTTAGTCCTAGACATTTTCATTGTCAGAGAGTTAGGGTACAAAGTTATCGAAAAGTAAATAGTTGATTGAGTTAGGCCACGATGTTGGTCCTAAAGTGTGTGGTTGGTGAAGAATTTGACTATAAGATTAGTCTTGAATTGTTAGATTATTGCGGGTGTTATGACAGAGATCAAAAAAGAATCCTGCCATATTTGTTGATTGATGCAAGTTTTCAGAGTGAAGGATTTGACTGGTTAATTAATCAGGGAGGCCAGGAAAACTTGATAGAAAGAAGAGGAAAATTTATTCAGGTATGTGAATTGTTAAATAATGGCAGAATTTTATAGAGATCTGATTGATTGTGAAAAATATTTCTATATTGACTTCCATAATCACAAATAGACATACATATTTTGATTGAATTTTAAAAGTGAAAACATGTTTCAAACAATGTAATTGGATGATTTTCTTTGTTGGGTTGTTGCAAATGGGTTGCCAAAACATGTTTTTCAGAAAGAAGGCACGATTATTCTTTCAAGTGATGCGTAAAACAATGGCATAAAGTATTTACAAAATTTTTGTTCGTCATACTAAAATACCTTGAAAATTTTGGAAGGATGTTTACTATGTTCTGCAAACGTTGAGAAAAATTAGGCTTTCAAATCGAAGTCTGGTTGTTGGTATTGGTTTGTGGATTTTAGGAATGATAGATTTGCTGATGAGATGGTTGATATTAAAAATTTAGGATCAATTGATAGTTTTGATTTGCATACCTTATTCGGAGAAATTTGGAAGTAATGAATTTGTTACAGAAAAACAATGTTGTAATTTGGTAAAGGAAGAAGAAAAGTCTAATTTGGTATATAAAAAAAAGAATTGTTGAAAATTTTATTGGTTTGGACTCTCTTCAAGATGATGAAAAGGTATTTGATTTGATAGATATGGATTTTATCAGAATTAAAAAATATTTTGCTCCAAAAAAGTTGATTGACACTGTGAAATTTTTGGATGATTATGGTAGTGGCTATTTTGAATTATTTAGTGATGATAATTTTGGCAAGAAAGCAATCTATGATTTTGTATTCTTTGGCATTTATTTTGGTGACTTTGGTGATTCTGTTGATGAATAGGTTTGTATGAATGAATACTTTGATCAAGAAGAAATTGTTGAGAAATTGTTTGCAAAATACAAAATCCGCCCAATGCCACGTGTGAAAATGAAATTGATAACTAGAAACAAGATGGAGTTGCATATCGTGTATTTGGCGACTGAATTTTCAATGGAGATTATTACTTGAGATGGAGTTGGACCTACATCAATGGAGAGATTGGTTTAAGAGAGTCAATGTTGACATAATAAACTAAGATTAGAAGATTCTATTTATTTATCTATTAGTTTTGTTAGTATCAAATTTTTAGTAGCTGTGTGATTTAGAAATTCGTGTTTTATTTGGTAATTTCTTGTGCAAGTGGTTTATTTCCCAACAAATCCAATAGTTATAAATAGGACATTAATTTTGAGTGTTTTCTAACAAGAGTCCAGAAAACTTTGTAAGATTTTATTATAGTGTGACTTTCATCACTATTTTGAGATATTAATAATATTGTGAGTTATTTATTTCTTCTCCCACATAAATATTTTGAGTGTTTGTTTCATCCTTCAATCTATAACCCTGCATGCATCAATAATTATTGGAACCCTAAATTTGACTTCTCTAGTGAAAGATTTAAAAAAAAATCGTATTCAGTGAATTAGTTTTTAAAATATGTTTTTAAAATAATGCATTCACTCGATGTGATGTTTAAGAAATTTATGCCTATACAAATGAAAAGGTGCTATTATCGTTAGGAAAACAAAAATGAAAAGGTGCATTCAACGAATGTAATTTTTTAGCAAAGTTGCATTCGCTGAATACGTTTTTTTCCTTTGAAAAAGAGTTTGAAAAATATTACCATTTGGAAATCCTTTTCAAAACGTGCCATGATTTGAGAATTCACTCGGTACAGCTAAGACTTGTAAGAAAAAGACGGGACTCTTTGTCTTCTGAAGTGGGTTTCAATTCTTAAGTTAGAGATTTAATTAAGAGAGATAAAGTGGGAGAAATAAATGCATTAGAGAGAGAATCCCAAAAAAATCCTTTACCCTTGCATGTATGAGAGTAGGGGTGCAAACGAGTCGAGCTCGAGTCGAGCTTTGGCTAATCGAGCCGAGTTCGAGTTAATTTTGTGAAGCTCGAGCTCGACGAGCTCAAAATATCAAGCTCGATCTCGAGTTTGACTCAAATTCGAGTCGAGATCGAGCTTAAAAAATAAAAAAAAAATTATTATTATTTTATTTTAAAAAAATAAAAAATAAATATTTATTTTTAAAAATGAATAAAACAATAATTTTTTTAATAAATAATAAAATATTAGGGATATATAAATAAAAAATAAAATATATATATATAATTGAGCTCGCGAGCCGCTCGCGAGCCAACGAGCTTAATGTTTTTGAGCTCGAACTCGAGTCGAGCTCGTATTCGAGCCGCTCGCGATCGGCTCGCGAGCGGCTCGATTCGCGAAATACCCCTATATGATAGTCTTTATACTATATGCTATTTTGATGCTCAGCGCTGATCACATGCATAGTGAACAGTATCGCATGCATTCTGCTGACCTGCAACTCAAATGCATAACGTGTCAACATGTGGGCTTGAGACTCACCCTACTTGACACCTGACACGAATCACATCCTCTTTGGTAACCTTGAAACAGTTGTGTAACTCTCCTTATTTTTGGCAACTTTTTTTTTTATATCTACAACTATCTAATTCACTTGTATTTTTATTCTATGAAAGGAGTTTAAAGAGATTTGTATATGATTGGACGATAAATCACTAAGCTAAACAATTGCATAACTACACTCTCTGAATTATTTAAGAACAAAAAGTACTATGTTTTCTTGTGTGATGCGTTAAAGGGTATTTGAATCTAGACTTAGTGTACGAAAGAGGAATCAAGGAGCTTTTCTTGACCGTTGGACCAAAATCCAATGTTTCCACAGAAGTAACTCAGGTAAGCTTGCTTTTGGTATGTCAGTAATGTTTGCCTTGAATTTACCCCCTTAACTCCTGAGTGAAGGCCAAACCATGTTCCGATTCATAGCCTCGAAAATGTTTTTACGTCTCATTTAGTATCAGTACACGGGCCCGGAGCAATGATATTGCGCTTATGAATTGACTCCTCATATTTGTTAAAGCTTGAGATATTACAGTTTGATTGCTTTGTATTGCCATGGCTTTTAGTTCTTTTATTTCCAAAACCGTCATATCAAACGACCAACATGAGACAGCCAATGAAGTTTTGGTCTAGTAGTCAAGATTGTAGTCATATGAACTAAAGTTCATTGCTTCAAGTTTCACTAGATATGAAATCATTTAAATTACTACATGTTAGTCTTCATCCCACTATCTATCAATTATTAATTGTAATATTGTTCAATTATAACCCATATGAATTGATTTCAAGGTATGTTACTTGTATGATTAATTACTACATGTTAGTCTTCGTCCCATTACCTATGGATTATTAATTGTAATATTGTTCAATTATAATCCATATGAATTGATTTCGAGGTATGTTACTCGTAATCATATTTGTAGAAATATAAACCAAACTAGTGTTGATTGGTTAGTTTTATTTTATTGGTCACATGTCATTTCTTTATTGGCTAGTTTTATTGGCAAGTTTAAAGTTGGTCACATGGAATAAAATCTCATATTGATAGTAATAATAAGTTGGGTAAGTCCGTAGGGTACATATGTTGAATAAAGCCTCTGGGATTTTTAGTTTTTGGTTCTTCCGTAGCCGCAACCTCCTTTGAGTAATAGAAGATAATTTCTTTCCCTTTGCCTATTATATCAAATTCTTGAGATTGTTCTTGTGGGTTTACGTGTGTTTATTTGTTTGGATCCTACAGAGTGGTATCAGAGCTACGGTAGATTGAAGTATAGCAAACCCTAACCCCAATATTATTTGTTCTGTCCAAAAACTCAAAACAAGGGCGGAGTTCAATTTTTGGCAGAAACAAATGATTACCCACCTCAAGACATGTAAATTATATCGATATATTGAATCTACACACAGGATGCTAGTGAGGATGATAAGGCGAAAGATAGTTTGATTTTGTCATAAATTCATCAGGTAATTGACATGTCAGTATTTTAAAAAATTGCTATGGCTGATACGACAAAGGAGGTTTGGGATAAATTGAAAAAGACATACAAGGGAATTGACAAGGTCCAACAAAATAATTTGATGATGTTGATGAGGAAATTTGAACTTATGACGATGGAGAAGTCAGAGTCTATTGAGTCACTTTTTCCTCGTTGTTAAATATTAAAAACGAGATGAAACTCAATCAATATAACCTTCTTGACAGAACATTTGTTGAGAAAGTTCTTAATACCCTACCCACGAAATTTGATCATGTGGTAGCTGTAATCCAGGAAACGAAAGATTTGGAAGATTTGAGTATTAAAGATTTGCATGGGTCATTAATTCTACATGAACAAGAATTAATGGCAAATTGGAGAATACCCCGGAGAAAGATACAGTATAGAAGGCGTTGCAAGCACAGTTGAATTTGAGAAGCAATAATGATGTCAGGGAGTAAGGCGAATTCAGTCAGAGGAGCAAAGATGGTTACAATAACAGAAGTGGTCGTGGCAACAATAATAGAGGCCAAAGAGGTACATCAAATCCTGAATACGATAAAGGTAATAATTTCAATTTTAGAAGTGGCCCTGGTAGAAACAGAGGTGGTAATTTTGACAGAGAAAATAATTTTAATCAAAATAATTTTCAGAATAATTTTTGATAGAGAATTTAATGCTATAATTATGAAAATTAGGCCATAGATGATTTAAATGTAGATTTGGAAAAAATATAAACAGAAATTTTCAAACAAATATTGCTAACAATCAGGTGCAGGATAATAATAAAAAATCTGAAACTCTATTATTGGCTTATAATGCTGTTGATGTGGTTGATAAAAATAAATGGTACTTGGATACGGATTGTAGTAATCATATGTCTGCAAGAGAGAATTATTTATTGAGTTTGATGAATCTGTCCGTGGTAAAATTAAATTTGGAAATAACACTGTTTTACCAATGATTGGTAAGAAAAAAATTTCTATTAGTCTAAAAAATGGGTCTACTGATTTTATTTCTGATGTTTTCTATGTTCTTGGGTTGCATCAAAATTTGTTGAGTATGAACAGTTGTCTGAGAGAAAAATATGATATTCGTATCAGGAATGGTACTTGTACTATTTTTGATAAAAATATTGAAATGATTGCTAGTGTACCAATGATTTCAAATCGCTTATTTTCACTGAATTTGAGTTGTGCTAATTTTTTTTTGTTTGAGTACGGTGATAGATGACAGTAATTAGTTATAGCTTATGCGATTTGGTCACTTGAATTTTGATAGTTTGAGATTTTTTGCCAATAAAAGAATGGTTGGTGGACTGCCTAATATTAGAAATCCTGATAGAGTCTGTGATATTTGTGTTTTGGGAAAGCAACACAGGGATGTTTTTCAAATTGGCAAATCATGGAGGGTTAGAAGACCATTAAAAATTATTCATTCAGATTTTTGTACTATGGAGATTCTTTCTAATGGCGGTTGCAGGTATTTTATTACCTTTATTGATGATTTTAGTAGAAAATATTGGGTATATTTATTGAGACAAAAATTTGATGCATGTGATACTTTCAAAATTTGTAAGACTTTTGTTGAGAGGTAAAGTGGGTGTCAAATTAAAATTTTGAGAATACACAGGGGTCAGGAATATTTGATGTGTAATGATTTTTTTGACAAAAATGGGATACAACATCAGTTGACTATCAGGTACACTCCCCAACAAAATGGAGTGACAGAGAAGAAGAATAGGACAGTTATGAATATGGTGAGATATATATTAAAGGTGAAAAATATGCCAAAATCTTTTTGAATAGAGGTAGTTTCTTGTACAATTTATCTGTTAAACAGGTGTCCTACCAAAAATATTTCTGAAAAAACTCCTAAAGAAGTTTAGAGTGGTAGAAGACCATTTGTTGGTCATCTCAGAGTTTTTTGGCCTAACAGCAAGGGTGGTCCCTCTCGTTTCTCAACATCAGATGAAACTTTCATCATGAAAGCATTTCCTTAAATGCATGCCACAATAGCATAAGACAAAAACATGGTTTTTAAGTAAATGGATATATATATATGGTTTTTGTGGATAATCCATATAAATCCATTTAATTTAATGATTTTACTTTGGTCAACCATTTAAAACCAATACTATAAATGGATAATCCAAATCCATTTAATTATGGATTATATTGATGGATAAATGGATCTGAATCCAAATTGCCACCTCTAATTGTAGGCATCGCATCAAAGGCGGAACGAGGAACAACAAGAAGCAGGGCTGGACCTTCCCTGCGATTCAAGGCAAGTTATTCAATTAATTCTTCCAATCTATGTCCCATTAAAATGCCACCAAAATTATGTTGCTCCATCCGTGGACTAGCATTGAATAGCAAATCAAAAGCATCATTATTGGAAGCATGAACAGGAGCTTGACGGATCATCAACCATGGACCACGACCAAGAGCCATATTGTGTTCAGGGACCATGCTCGATCTTGATCTAATATCAAAATCAAATTCTTATCTGCCATCCTCTGTTGTACACAAGCAAGTGCGTCCACAATTCCAAATCCATGACCTGAAAAAGGTTGCATAAATCTATCCTCAGAACCTTTCTCTTTGGGTTCCCAACCCTAGGGTTCTAAAATGCTGACCATTGCCAAAAGTATTGCTTCCAACTTCATTAAGCTCTTGAACAAAATCTCCATCTCAATATAGACATACAAGATCACCACTTCGAGGCTAGACTAGTCAGCTGCATTGGTAGAACAAATGTGTGCTACAAATGTGTGTTTCTTTGACTTGACATCATTTTTGTCCAATGTGTTAACTAGTCAAAGCCTAAATCACAACCTCAATATATAGGTCATCTAGAGAGAAGATTGAGATCAAGAGAGAGTTGACCATAGCTGAAGTGGGGGAGAGGTCCCTGAAATTGATAGTACTCTGAAATTGATGAAATTGATACATATGAGTGATAACCTCTTTTCTGATAAAAGCAAATTTCATTAACAAATTACCAGGAATCGTCCAGTGCAATTTGATTAACAACAATGCCCTAATGGTAAGTTAAACATGTACTAAAAATTATAGATCTACAATTTTAACAAATACAATAGATCCAAAAAATTATGAATATATGTTAAAAATACAAGAAATTTCAAAGTCATATGAGTGATAACTTACTAATTTGTTGATGAAATTGATACATATGAGCGATAACTAACATATTAATTGGATTGACAAATGCAAGTAGATTTGATTTAATAGTAGTTTTTGAACTTTGTACACATAACTAACTACAAAGTTTAGATAACCAAGAAGATTGGATTTGAAATTTGAACAAATACCTGAAAACTAACTAACTAATAGCTCTCATAAATATTGTAGAACATATGTCAGGCTCTAAAAGTATTTTAAACCTTCTAGAAGATATAAAATGTGAATAAAATATGAATAAACAGAGTAAAATTTTTCCCATCTTATTTAGCCCCTCTTTTTCTTGTAGTAGATGTTCTGTTTCATCTTAGTCTAGTACTTGATTCACCAATTTTAGAGTTTGAAAATATGAATAATCTCCTCCTCTTCATGCACAATTTTTTCTACACTCTCTTGCCATCTTGAATTGAAGGAACTTTTCATTCATTTTGAATATTTGAAATAAAAGTCATATTTAAACAATGTAATTATTAAAATATGTGCATAGAGTAATCTAAAGAAAAGATCTAATAGCAAAAATAATTAAAGTTACACATAAATAGCAATATAATGAAACTTATACCAAGTGTGCTTGAGTCGTTGACAGTAGATGAAAAAAAGTTTGATAGGATAGTGAAGTAGAGATATTTAGAGATTGGAAAGAGGTTAATATAGTTTGCTGTGGAAAAGCAGGAGTACTATTTAACATAGAGTTTAATTGGTTTAAATTTTTGTAGAGGTTAACTGGTTTAAATTTTAGATAGTTCAAGAGATTGGATTTGGTAATAGTTTTTCAAATTCATAGAGATGTCTGATAATTAACAACTTGGTTGAATGTAATTTTAAAAGTGACCAAAGTTTGGATGACCAACGTTTATGACCAACAAGATTAATTTTAATAATAATCCTTGAAATTTGTACAGATAAGTGATAACTAATTAACTAATCCTTTAGTAAGTAGATTGAATTTAATATTCTTTGAAATTTGTACAGATAAGTGATAACTAACTAACTAATCCTTGGGCAAAAAACCTCAACGGCCATTAAACTATTAACGGGGTCATGTTTTGGCCATCGAACTATTTTTTGTCAATAATTGGCCATTAAACAATTTAATCCATAAATCCGTGACCATTTCGTCGTTAATTGCTCTTAATCTCTGAAATTAGCATTACACGTGGCAATATCCGAGGCAATTTTGTCCAACAATTTCTTCCTGCTTCCCTCCCTGGCCTTCGTAGTTTCCGCTTCCCCACTCCTAAAACCTCCCTACCAACGCCACCACTGACCACCATCTATTTACACACACAACACACACTCACTCACTCACTCACTCATCTACATCCACCACCATCGCCACCATCACCATAACGTCATGGAGAGCTCTGTTCTCCACTCTCCATTCTTGTCCTCCACCTCCTTTTCTCGCGTGTCCATCCACCACTTGCAACCACGGCTTTCCACCGCCCTCCCCCGAATCTCATCCTCCCTTAAACCACCACTGCTTTCCATCTCCGCACCCAAATTCTCTCTTCAAAATTTCTCCCATTCACCCCCTAAACTCCTTTACAAAAAACTCTCTCCCCCCCACTCCTCCACTAACGACAATGCACCCTCCACCACCGAGCTAAAAACCGTCGCCCTACAAGGTGCAAAGATCATCCCTTTAATCATTTCAGTCTCCATTGGACTAATTGTCCGTTTTCTAGTACCCAAACCCCCAGAGGTCACCCCTCAGGCGTGGCAGCTCTTATCAATCTTTCTTTCTACAATTGTTGGCCTCGTCTTGAGCCCACTACCCGTGGGAGCCTGGGCGTTCTTGGGATTAACTACCTCAATTTTGACGAGAACTCTCCCCTTTACAATCGCTTTTAGTGCATTTACTAACGAAGTTATTTGGTTGATTGTCATTTCCTTCTTTTTCGCTCGCGGGTTTGTGAAGACAGGGTTGGGGGATCGAATTGCTACCTATTTTGTCAAATGGCTGGGGAAAAGTACTTTGGAATTGTCTTATGGATTGACTTTGAGCGAGGCAACTCTGTTTGGATTGTAAATTATTTGAGATATTTTTACTGTAGCACTTTTTGTGATGTGATGTATGTGAGATAAAAAGGTAATTGGGAAGATAAAAAGGTGTGTTGGAAATTGTAATAATGATGTAAGCAAATAAATTTTGGCAAATAATCCTCAATCCAAACAAATTAGTAAATTGCTGGACAAAATTGCCCCGAATATTGACACATGTAATGCTAATTTCAGAACTTAAGAGCAATTAACGACGAAATGATCACAGATTTACGGATTAAATTGTTTAGTGGCCAATTATTGACAAAAAATAGTTCGACGGCCAAAACATGATCCCGCCAATAGTTTAATGGTCGCTGAGGTTTTTTGCCCTTGAATTTAATAGTACTTTGAAGTTGATGAAATTGATACATATTAGTGATAACTAACCTACTAATTCATTTAATGAAAACAAGTAGATTTGATTTAATAGAACTCTTTGACTTTAGTACACATAACTAACTAACTAATAAACACATATGTACTAAATGTGTAGAGGTGTGCCAAGAGAGTTCCTTTTTTTGTGATGTGGCAAAATATTATTGGACAATTTGTGGTCGTCCTTGTCCGTGAGAATTGAACGTGTTTGTGCAAAAAAAAATTCCGAATGGGAATGTTATTATTGTATTTTTAAATGAATGCTACATGCCATCACTTTCCTTGCATGCGATTGGACCCCTTTAGTATTTCTGTTTTGGCTTTCCCAAGATGTATTGGGAGTTGATTGTCATCATCGTAATAATTGTTCAGTTGACTATAAGGGCAATTGTATTACAATTTTGCCCTCCCATCATATCTTTCTTGCCGATGACAACAAATTCATTTTGGTTTTACCGTTGTCTTCATCCTTTTTGTGGTCAGATCAAGAGGTAAAATTCTATTTACCTTTGGGTTGTATTTGTAAAAAACACATCCATTACTGTTGACGGCTATTGAAACTTGAAAGAAACTGCTAGATCTGACTGTAGTACTTTCTTTGTTCTGTCCAAAAACTCACCGCTGCAGCTAAAGCTATGCATTCTTGCCCGGATTTTCTGCTCACACTCATGGTTAGTGATGTGTTTAGTTTTTGCATCCCTTTTTTGTATTATTGTTTATAGCACGATAGTCTATCTTCCCTCGTACATGATTGTGTGTTTGCCAGTTGCTTTGGTTAGTTCTTATTTTCTCTTTTTCTGCTCTGTTTTTTCGAAGCGTCTTCTTCGTTTTGCTCTTGTTGATACAGATTCGTCAGGTGAGCTTTTTCTTTTAGTGAACTATTTCATCTATAATCCTGTTTATTCCAATATGTTTTTTGGTCCGTCATTCATCGACTAATTCAGGTTTACTTTCTCTGTTTATGGGTGTTTTCTATTTTGCCGTTGCATTAAGGTAAGGCTATTTTAAATTTTCTATCTTCTTTGATTCTTTGTTCTACCTTTCATTTGTCCATTGTTTGTTCTTATTTGTGTTCTGCCTTTTTCTCCTCTTTTCCCTTTACATTTTGCATGCAGCTTTCTTCATATGTGGTTGCTGTAACGAGCTTTCTTTCTTCGTCATCTTGTGTTATATATTTGGAGCCCGTATTGATTCAGGTTAGCTGATCATTCTCTCTCTTTTTTTTTAGCTTTTTGTTCTAACAGTTTTTTGTTTCTTGTATTGATAAACTGCTACAAGAACATAGAATCTACTGTTAAAAATAAGAACTTTAATTATGAGACTTGAAACCCTTCAAGACTTCAATTTGATTAACGTTTATTGATTATCATATCTAAAATCGTACTTGATCTTCACATAAGAAGATGTTACCCTTTTTTCCTTTCTTTTAAAGCAAAATTTTTTCAGCTTGATAATAAGACTGGAAGAAGAAGGGGTTCATTAATAATAGCTGGGACAAGTGATAAGAAATGTACCATGAATGATTGATAGAAGCTAGGGAAAGTTATAATCAAGAAATTAAGAAGATAATGAAAGATGTAATGAAAGATGTGAAGCTTTTTATTATTTTCTGAGGAGCAAAAATGTTAAGTGTTATCCTTGGAAAATTGGCCATTTGGAGCAGTCAATTTGAACCAAGAACAAAGCTCGTATTGAGCCAACTCCCCCATCCATGGGAGACATTGTGAGCACTCTTCTCTCACAAAATTGTAGCAAATGTTGCTTAATCAAGAATCATTACAATTGATTACTTAGAAACATATATGAATTCAAGAGTCCTTTATGCCTTGTAGAAGTATATACTCTATCTTTCCTTCCATTTGGTTCTGTACTGGTCTCCAGGTCTTCCGACTTTCACTGGAAATCAGAAACTGCTCCACCAAGTCTTACCCACTCCAATCTCCAAGCGTCCCCCTCTCCCCTTTGTTTTCCCTTTTCCTTTTCTCAATCAATCAATCTTACTCTGCTCTTTTGCCCCTCTTCGCTATTTTTTTAACACAAGTCAATATTCTTCTCTCCATCTCTCTCTTTTTTTGTTTTTTGTTTGTCTCTCAAGTCCACTGCATTCTCCATTTTAATTTTGTGTATGCTGTTTTTGCCCCCTCTTCGCTATTTTTTTAACACAAGTCAATATTCTTTTCTCCATCTCTCTCTTTTTTTGTTTTTTGTTTGTCTCTCAAGTCCACTGCATTCTCCATTTTAATTTTGTGTATGCTGTTTTTGCCCCTTGATTAAATTTTCTTTTATTCTCTATTAAATTTTATTTGCTGTTCTAGACTTCCAGTTGATCTCATCTCAAGCGGACTCTCAGGCAGACAGACACCCAAAAAGACTCCAACTTTCACTAATGGCGACTATCCGAATGATTGGCAAGTTACCCTTTTCTGTATTTGTCTTGAATAAGGCACCGAGTCATTTTAATCATGTTTAATGATATAGTATTTGTGGGGTTTTAACTTGAACAGATATAGCAGTCAATCTCACTGGTATGTCAAATCTTAAATCTTTCTAAAACACTTTCCGTGAAACATAGTTTTTTCAGTAAACCTACTTTTAATGCATAAATGAATCTCAATTACAGATGGTATGTTCAAAGAAATATACAACGGCAAGAAATACCATGTGGTAGATATTGTTGCAGTACTTAGCAGGGCTTGGAGTGCCGGTGTTGATCGAATTATTGTAAGTATATATCCCTGAACAAAACTTTGATCTTTTTCATACGGATATGTCTCGTGCGACTATTTTTCTGGTTGGTATTACTATTAACTTGTTGCAAAGGATAAGTTTGCAGCCTATTAGTAGGGTTTCTTTTTTTTCTTTTTTTTTCAGGGGTTGGGAAAGGAGTATCAGCGGTCCCACAAAATGAAACTCTACTTGTAGTTAGATAGATGGTATTATTAACTTAGGCTATTTGATAGTTTGGCTTGCTCAATAAATTGAGAGAATATGAACTTTGGGTCTTTTGAAGTTCCACTTTTGTAGAAGTTCAACCTCTTGTTCTAATATCATAGAGGATGGATGAGCTTGTAAAATTTGCTGATTTGTAATTCATTCCGTTTTATTGGAGTAACAGAACTGAGAGGTTTATTTCTTGTTGGTAAGGTTGGTTATTTGCCTTCTGTAATCGGGATTAATCATGCTAAATGATTCTTTAATTGTCTTGCGTTTTCTGTCCTAGGTTACTGGTGGATTTCTAGAGGAATCAAAAGAAGCTCTTGCTATTGCTGAAACTGATGGTTAGCCAGACACGTTTTCCTTCGTTAGATTTTTCATCTTTCTCTGCCATTTGTCTCTCGCTTGGCGCCTTGTACCCTATATTTTTTGGCAATCCATTTTCCCTTGCAGCAAGACTTTTTTGCATGGTTGATGTGCACCTAACAAGATGCAAAGTGACTGTTGATACTCTTCTGAATGCCATCCTTAAGTTATTGAATGTGTGAGAATAAGGATGAATGGATACATTTGTGATCGATTCAGGAATTTGATAAGAGTGGGGATCCCGAAAAGCATTTTCAGTCTCTTCTCTCATTGACTAAAGAGGGGGTTGAGAAAGGAAAGGTAAACTAAAGTGCTGCATTTAGAAGAACATAGAAAAGATTACTTTAGATACATGTATCTTCCTCAATTTTCTTAATGCGACAATTTAATTTTTGTAAGGTGGCAGCAATTGGTGAATGTGGACTGGACTATGACAGGCTTCATTGCTAAAAGAATCCAATGCCAGATGATTTGGGGAAGCGTAGGGGAATCCAATGCCATAAACATTGCTAAAAGAATTGGCTTTGATGAGAAGATAATTAACTGTGCCCAAGCATGGATAAACAAGTTGACCCCACAGAAGGTACAGATGCAGAAAGATTTGCTGCACCAGTGACTAATGGAAGAAAGAAGTAGATTAGAAATTCAAGCAAATAAAGTTGCATCTCTTCACTCGGATATTATGAGCATTTATTATGAGGTATGCATAAGTTGCATAATTGTAAATATTTAATCTTTGAGGAAAGAGATACTTGTTATGAGACAATATGCAATGAAAATGTTTTTCTCCTATTTTATTGCAGTCCTGGATTACCATATCTAGCCTGCTTCCTTCATTTATGTTTATCATCACATAAGTTGCACAGAAAGCTGAAGCACTTGCATACAGCACTAGTGTAACGTGTTTGCTCGTATTGGTGGGCAAGGAATGGCTTTTCTCTCTTCTTGGCAACTTCTGTTGCCCATGATATCTATCATTTTTTATTTTAATTTCTTATCCTATACATGTATCCATTTATATAAGTGTGTTTTATTTATACACTACATGCTATTACATATAGGTGAGTACATCATATAATGTACAAGAGTATTTTTCCCCTTTTGTTTCACTTCAACTTTTAAAAGGGGTGGAAAGTGGTGAATACTCTTCTTTGTTACCTCACAGTTTGCACCCTCTTTTGCTTCATAACTTTCTGTTTACTCCATTTTTCCTTCCTAAATTGAAGATAATAAATGCGGCAGATGACTTTGAAGGGCGTGAGACAGCTCTTGAGACCAAGGAGAGCCAACAGATCCAACAGGAATTGAAGGCTGTGAAGAAGGAAATTTAAGATATAGTGCATGAATTTGAAAACCAACTTAAAAATGTTGATGCAGATAAGTACAATCTGTTGCTGAAGAAAGCAGAGTCTGCAATTGCATCCCTTGTTGAAGCTCATCAGCCTACTGATGGTCTTTCTATTGGGAATACGGACAGCAGGTTGTATGTACCACAGCCTGGTGAGCAAATGTATGTCAAGGGACTTGGGAAAAAGTTGGCTACTGTAATTGAAGCACCTGGAGATGATGACATGGTCCTTCTCCAACATCGAAAAGTCTGAGTACATGTGAATAAACACAGTGTAGGAGCTCTTGCAAATACTGGTATTAGTGGTGGAACAGCTTCTAATCAGGTGTGAGGAGTAATATCAAATTTTTTAATTATTGGCGATTATTCCAAAGTTCTTAATATATTGTCCCTACGCATGATGCTATGAATTGTTCAGCACTTTTTAATAATGCTACTCTATTAAATGATTATCCTTTTTTTTTTGGTCAGTCAACTTTTGGGAACACACATTATTCATCAACTTCTCAATTTGGACATATCATGGACAGTTGTTCTGAAATTGGATATTAATTGCAAGAGGAAACTAGTACTGCATGTGGACATTAGCTCTCGGCATCAGTTAAACAGAAGACAATGGGCATTTTTTCTGCACAATTGCCTAAATGTTTTTCGTATATTTCATAGCACAATGCTCTCTATTTGGGAAGCAATGTGATATATGGGTATCAACAGACAACCTGCTACTGCTTTGTGGAAAGGCTTCTACATTGCATAGATCAGCTGATGCTTTCAACCTTTGACTGGAACATATGTTGCCCTGTAATGTTTGTTTACCTCCAAAGCCAACAGTTAGACATCCTTGCGTGCTTCACCTAATTATGATTAGCTTGCTTTATGTCAATTAATCGTTCTATATTGGAAAGTTAAGACACTAAATGTGTTTCTTATGGAACCCAAGGGACTGAATTGGTGCAAACTCCAACTATTAGGTACTAAAGTTATTAGACATTTAAAGAATTGTCTTTTGGTTTGAGGATTTTCATTCTGAATATAACTTTCATTTATATCATCTTCCATCAGGTGTAATTGATTGATCTGCATTGTACTTATTAGTTGAATGTTGTGATTCTCTATACTACATCAATTTTGAGATTAAAATGATCAACTATTTGTTGGAGCATACACTACTAAATCTGATGGCAGAGGGTGTACCTGTTAACATTGTAGGGAGTTATGAGAACTCTCAGAAGCCTTAGAAGCTTCTCCAGAACGAGCAATAGTGAGGAGGTTTCCTATGGACTTGTGTTTCAAACATCCAACAATACAGTTTCTTATTAGCTTACTCAGCAACACTGGGCATGTCAGTCTTTGAAATTTACACCGCGCGTAGGCGCGGTGAGCACCTCCTAGTACCTTTGCTAAACGTTTTAAGAGTAACCAAAATTTTAAATAACCAAGGAAATTGGATTTGAAATTTATACAAATACCTAAAAACTAACTAATTAATAGCTCTCATCCACATTGTAAAACATATGTTAGACTCTAAAAGTATTACGAATCTTCTAGAAGATGTAAACTTGTGAATAGATATATAAACTAGCTTTATAACCTGCGCTACGCACGGGAATTATTAAATTTTTAAAAAAGAATTAAAATTTAAAATAAAGATGTAATAGTAAATAAAAAATTATCTAAAATCCTTACAATGAAATGCAATTCAAACTAAGAGTGCATGAAATTTTTGTGAAATTGTGTAAATATTAATTCTTTTCTAAATTTGAGATTATGCTAGAAAGATATAGGCATATTTTTCTATAACATTTAATTTTCAACAATTGTGGTTACAACTCTTTTCAGGACCCTCGCACATCTATATCCATATGTATTGCAGAAGGGATTTTTAGCAGAGACCCTCTCAATGGCTTCCAAACTTCTCATTCTTTTTTCTAGATTTTTGTATTTATTTTAATACATAAAAAGTAGTGGGTTATAACCAACCCTATCACCAATCAAATTTAAAATTTAAAACATTCTCACTATCTACCTTATAAACCGTTTATAGTTTGTTATTTTATACTTTAAATCTTTTTTACTCCTTAATTAAAGAGAAATGCTCATTTGTATGCTATTTTAATATAATGTTACATTTTTATAATTAAGAAATATTTATCACCACACTAACTCTATAACCACCCCTACAAATGATCTTAGCAAATTACAATCACGTTTCAAAAAAATCACAAATGTGCAACTAAATGTAAAGTTGAGGGGGTAAAGTGCAGTTAAATATAAAATTAAGGGGCTTACTATATTTAACCCTAAAAAAAATCCCAAGAACGGAACAAGTAGTGGGTTATAGATTTTTGTCTAGATTTTTGTATTTATTTTAATACATAAAAAGTAGTGGATTATAACCAACCATATCACCAGTCAATTTTAAAATTTAAAACTTTCCCATAATCTACTTCATAAACCATTTATAGTTTGTTATTTATACTTTAAATCCTTTTTACTCCTTAATTAAAGATAAATGCTCATTCGTATGCTATTTTAATACAATATTACATTTTTATAATTAAAAAATATTTATCACCACACTAACCCTATAACCACCCCTACAAATGATCTTTGCCAATTACAATCACATTTCAAAAAAATCACAAATGTGCAACTAAATGTAAAGTTGAGGGGGTAAAGTGCAGTTAAATATAAAGTTAAGGGATTTACTATATTTAATCCTAAAAAAAATCCCAAGATCGGAATAAGTAGTGGGTTATAAATTTTTGTCTTGATTTTTGTATTTATTTTAATACATAAAAAGTAGTGGATTATAACCAACCCTATTACCAGTCAATTTTAAAATTTAAAACTTTCCCATAATCTACTTCATAAACCGTTTATAGTTTGTTATTTATACGTTAAATCATTTTTATTCATTAATTAAAGACAAATGCTCATTCACATGCTATTTTAATACAATTTTAATTCGGAAGCATACAACATGATCAAGAAACAGCAGAACCAATTAGGACTAGATTTTGACCAAAAATAAATAAATTAGGCCTAGATGCCACTGGCACGTTGCCATAACTTACAATGCCAATTAGGACTATTTAGCATTTTTTTTTTTGCAAGGAGTTAGGATACTGTAAAGCTTATTTAGGTAAACTTTTGCCTCATCGGTGATTTGAGTATCAAGTTATTGAATATACTACAAATCCTATAATATCAGTTTGCTACAAAAAATAATATTTTACTAGCATGTGGTATTTGCGTACGAAATTTCAGAGGTAAATCAAATGCTTTTACTTATACTCTATATAATTTGAATAGTTTTTTAGCGAATATAACTATACTATGCAGGACTATCACTTTGTACAATTGAAACTAGCAAATTGTATATCAATCACAATTTAGATTTTGCTCGATACCTACGCAGTTGGTGAGTTCCATCAGTAACACTACATCAAACTTTTAATGTTGTTTCATACTTTTATCAACATGTATTTCAAAAATTTGTAGGTTTGAAAATGATACATGTGCTCGAAAATTAGTTATGCGGTTGAAGTCAAGCAATTTTACAACATCACAAGCATTGTTGATAGCAAATTCAAAGAGAATATGGATATCTGAATATACAATTATGCATATGGTAAATTTACTTTATTTAATTTAATTACTGCACAATTTTTTTAAATTTATAATCATAACATATACCTTCTTTCATTCTTACTAGATTAAATATTTTCGAATTACTTGCTTACATTCAGAGCATTAACAAAGAAAACATGTTCTATGAGATATGCAAAAATTGTGGACAACTATGTGAAGGTTATTTTTCAAAAATAGTGTGTATGCATTGTAATGACGTGATCGACATTGTTGTTAGGTAATTAATTTCACGTACCTTTAATTTTAACAAATTTTTCTGTATTGTATATAACATTGTATTTGTCAAACAGGTACAATATTAACATACAAATCAAATATTTCAATGGTAACATGCATCTTAATCTACATGACAGACATGCACGATTTGTATTTGGTTGTGATGCTTCTTATTTTTAGAATTACAAAGGAAGGTAGAATTTCTTGATATATGTTTATTTTTTATAATGCTATTTATAAACTATGTAAAAACAATACACTAATTTTGAATTTCGCACGTACTTAATTCTCAGGACAATGGTGATAGGTTGTTCAACCAACGAATCAATTCATGCAAAGATCGTGCATTTTCATTTGTAGTACGCATTCCACAAAATTTAACAGAATTAATTAAATTACCAATTTTGGTTTTCGTATTAAAAGTTGATTGGTGTGAAGAGTGTTCGCACTTTCATGCAAGATTATCAAATTGAATACATAATATTTGTAAGTATTTCATTTTAACAACATTTAATTACATTCATTTTTATTCATATATCATTCATTTTCTAATATAAATTTCTATTATTTTTTCAAGATCTATCTTTCGAAAAAAGGTAATTTTTGAATAATATACACATTCTATCATATTTCAAACTATTGTTAGACAGATATTATATTTTAATTGTATTGGTACAATTTTTTTACCTTTTTTAATTTACCCTTTTATTTTCATTTTTCCAATAATGTCAGCACCATGCGTAGCACGGGTATTCATACTAGTTGTGTTAGTATTAGAAAACTTCCAAAATATCTTAACTGACAAATAGGTAGATTAGAGAGGCTTATTGATAAGTTAGTTTAAAAACCACATATAGGAAAGGTTTTACTTAGATAGTCTCTTCACTAAGACTTTGTTTGTTTGATAGGAAAATCGTATAAGAAAGTGTGTCATAGGAAAAGTGAAGCAAGGAAAAGGAAAAGGAAACTTTTCCACATTTGTTTGGTTAACAAGAAAATGATGCAACAAAATACAAAATCCTTGTGTTTGTTTAGCCGAAAAGTCATGGAAAATTGGCTACTATGTTCCTTAATAGAAAATATTCAATATTGAATTTCTCCTTTTTTTGGTATTTAATATGTAAAAACATCTAATTTTGCTGCATATTGGAAGAGTTGTTTACTTAAAAAATAATCACATTCTTTAATAATAAGTTTATGTGTGCGTGTGTGTAATATGTGTGTATAAGTTATTTAAAAAATATATAAATATAAAAAAGGAGCATTAAATGATTCAATAAATTACTAATTCATTAATTTTTAAAATAAGAATAGAATGTCTACCTACAAGCCAGCTGTTTGAATTGTAAATTCTAAGATATACTAATTTATGTAGAAGTTTAGAATGGAGGAAATAGTTTAGAAAAAAGAAGTTGTAAAAAAAACTAATTAGTTGAAACTTTCTTGTGACTTACTTTCCTATCAATTTCAGTAGGAAAAATTTTATAGGAAAATGAGTGATTACCGAAAAAATTTATGTGGTGGGTCCCATAAGTTTCCCGACAAACAAATATTCAAAATTTGTAGGAAAGTTATTTTCCTTCACTTTTCTTCCCTTTTCCCCACAAGCAAACATGGATTTAGCTCCTCTCTCCATTTCTCACAATACATATCTTGATTCATGACGTGTGTCTTTATTTACTAAAAAGGGACATGATCATTTTAAATTTGAGTAATCCTAACCATTATTAATAAATGAATATACATGTCATACATCCAAATGTGCACTATGCACTGCAGGAAATGAAAAAAAAATCCACTAGAAAGGAGCTAAGTCCAATAAATCCAATAAACACTTGAGTTTAATCTTGTTGCTGATTTAAACATTTGAACTAAATTAATAGATAAGCATTTTGGAAAGTGATGCATGTCATATTATCAACAAACTAACTGACAACTAGTATATATTATAGGTGGACAAGGGGTCGGAACGATTTGTCAGAAAATCGTTCGAATCGATTTTGTGTAAAATACACAATATATAATTTTGTATGCACACGGTGTAACTTACTTTCAACAACGTGTAACTATAAAACAAAATTTTGTAGGCTCCACTAATATAAAAGATGCAATCTAAACCTTTTTTTTTTTTTTTTTTTGCTAAATCTTGACTATGAATCTTCAAGAATCATTGCGCTTCCTCCTGCCCCTCCTCCATTATAAGTATAGATTATTGACATAGATAGTGATGCTCTGTAGAACTAAAAGACAAACTTAGATAACTCTATAAAACAGAAAGATAAACTTAAAACTGATAAAAAAAAAGATAAAATCGAAAAGCAAAAATGTTACCTACTTAGCATTATATAACCCCCCGGATTAGAAACGGGAAGACACTGAGAAGGAGAGCAGTAAAGCAGTCTTATTATCAAACAGATGGAAGACGAGCTGCCCCGGAGCACCGGAACATCACCGGCGGCGGAATCTACGCCGCCGCAGCAGGCGGAGTTGCGGCAGCCGCTGCCGCATAATAAGGAAATCGAGCAAGTGGTCGAGAGACTTCTAAGAAGTGGGAATTTAAATGCCCAAATAGAAGCAGCAAAAGACGTGAGAAAACTCGTCAGAAAGTCGAAATCTTCTTCCTCCAAAACCCGTTCTCGTTTGGCTGCCGCTGGCGTCATTCCGCCCCTCGTTTCTATGCTTCATCAGCCTGCTGCTCGAGAGCCCGCCCTCCTTGCCCTCCTTAATCTTGCTGTTCGCAATGAACGGTCCGCTTTTCTTTTCATATAATTTTTTTTCCAAAATGTTTACCGGTTCGCCAATTTTTTGCTTCCCTTTATGTGCTGAAAAGCCTCAAATACGTAATATTGATGTTCTGTGGAAGTTCGAGTGAGCTTAAGATTTAGTGTTGCTGGAAAATGGTTTGTAATCGAGGGAAGGATTCAGAAATTTGATATGTAATTTAGTTGTGCGAATATTTGAATATTCCTCTGCCCAGTTTTAATCTGTAAATCAATTAATTCGTAGGAACAGGTTTCTTATGTGAACTTATTTTGGTATCCACTGAAAGTGGGATTGTGGTCAAATTAATTTCTGTCGATTTTGTGTCTCTGCTGAAATTAGATGATGCACGAAAAATTGAAATGATTGATAGTTAAAGGATTACTAGCTTTTGGTGCATGAAATCATTTTTAATACCAATATTTTGTTTTTTTTTTTAATTTTGTTCCACTGTGTTGGTTACTTTTTTTGCGTTTGGAGACTACTCTGGTGGAACAACTTGCTAGTATATGAACTTTTTTTTTCTCTTTAGTGCCAAGCAATAAACATCATCAAATTGTGCCTAATGTGATATGGCATGCCTAAAGAAAATCAGTGACCAGAATGAAATGCAATTGAGGCAAATCAGCTGCATAGCTGCTTATGGTTGAATGAAACTTAGCAATATTGACTGAAATTTCAAACATAAGCACCAGAATAAGAGTCTTACTTTTTCAAGTCTTTCTATACCTGTCTTTAGTCATTCCATTTTGCTTTATTTTCAAGGGAAAAGTTTTGCCCTGTCTTGTGGTAGGAAGTCAGAAGAACTTAACTGTTACACTGCGAGGCAAGTTTGTGAAGATGTTGTCTTTAGGAACCAGAGCTGAGAAAAGCTGGTTTCAAATTTTCTCCCTTGGTTCAGACAAACCATGTGCACTGCAAGAACTTCCTTCAGGAGTTTTAATATTTTATGAGAAAATGATTGGTGCATTTCACTCTAGACAAGTAAACAGGATGTGCTACAATAATATAATAGAATTATAATCGGTATGATGTTACAATGACAAATAATGCTACAGAAACAACAGCACATGAGATATGTAGTTACCGTTGTCAGTTATTAGTTATAGTACCCTGCAAGTCGTCATGCTAAGTTATCTAGAACTTTGATATGTCTTATCTGTAAAACTGACATTTTTAAGAGCAAAAATTAACATAAAACTGATTTTGAGCTTGACTTCAGTCAACCCTGCATTATGAAACCTAGATATGACATTGAGTTAAGAACTCATCAATAGACTACCTGTGCTTTGGATATGTTAAAAATCATGACTTATTGGATTAGAGACATTCACAAACAGATATCTTCAGTAACATCATGAAATATGCTAAGTTCATACCCTGTACAGGGAGACAAATAACATCAGTGCCATTACCTGTTCCGATCTAAATAAAGCCTTTTCCACATGTAGCCTGGGTAAGGAGATGCAGATAGAGAGACTAGGCAAGAAAAATTCTTACAGAGGTGTGTTTATTACTGGTGTTTTTTCTTTGATAAAGAGACTCAAAGATCAGAAAAACTTTGGTGGAGATTTTTAGGTGATCTAAGCAAATGGGAGGGGAGAAAGAAGAATTGGAAACAAAGGATAACAGGTTTGAAATGTAGAATGAGGGTTTAGCTATATAGATTGCTTGGCAAAAGGCCAAGTGGTTTTCCTTGCAAATGGCTCATATGCGAATTCCTATGGATAAGTAATTAAAATTTACCAAAATTATTTTAATATACAGATCCTGGCTGTGGCTGTCAGGATTTTGACATTAGCAATATGATTTTGAGCTCCAGCTTCAGTCATTGGATCTTGGCACGACAAGTTGATGCAATTTGAGCAAATATTCAACCTGAGATCAGCACCAACCATTTTCAAGAAAAAAAACTGTTGTGATAGTTGCTGAAAGAAACTTGATGTTGTAATAGATTGCAGCAGATGTTTTGAACCTGATGTAGGTAAATATAGAAAATTAGAAACATGAAAATGGATATAATTAGAATATTAGTTTGAAAGTGCTTATCAGAGAATATTAGTTAGAAATTGCTGATCAGAGATTATTAGTTAGAATATAATAATTCACTTGCCCTGTAAGCTCAGGTTGTCTTGATGTGTTTATTGAATTTAAGATGATTAGCTTATTTGATTCACCAAAGATATTGAAGTACAGATATTCTAACTTGAAAAAGTTTGGTTTAGCTTCATATATGGTGGTATTAATCCCGAGTACTGTCTTGCAATATGTGTTTCAAAATGTTTCTGTTTCAGAAATGGAGATCTTGTAAAACTAATTTATACGGCATTCATGGTATTGCTTAGTGGATATGAAGACCTATGATTGACCATATTTACATTTGGAATGAAAATGCTAAAACATATATTGATTGCTCGAATAGCTGTTCAATAGCTGCTGTTTGCTACTGAGCGTGTTAATTTTCTTTGCAATTAATCACAAATTATCATCTTTTTCCTTCTTAGAAGCTAATGACAAAATTCTTCTTGTTTTCAAATGCTTTATAATCCATAAAGAGGAATGGTTTCAAAGTTTCCTGATTGGTCAATTCACATGTTTCAAACTTTCTCTTCAATGTTTCATTGAATTATTATATTCTCAGCTCTCTTTAATTGTTGTGCCTTGCCAAAGTAAAAGATACAAATTTGGAATAAAGAGAGTTAATCTTGTCTTTGAAAGATAATTGAGATGCTTAAGTTCTTCTTTACTCCTCGAGACTATGCCTACTTTTAGGTGTATTGGTATGTCTTTCCTACCATTATTGAAGACAATGGCCGAGCTCTTCTATAAATTACAATGTATTTAGGGATGTTGAAAGAGGTTACATGCTATTCCATAAACAGTTACATAAGGATCACTATTCCAATTTATTAATCCTAAATCAGCATTTTAATTTCATTGGGAAAGAGTTCCAGAAAGGAGTTGACTAAGTCCCATGGTTCGATTAAGATAAAAATGTTTGATGTCATGATATTGTAGAGTAACCATCTTTTCTAGGTTCTGAGTTTTGATAGGAGGAAAGGTATTGTGCTTAAAGCATTCCATTCTAGGAAAGTAGATAACAGTTTAGAAACTAAAAGATGGTAATTAAGATGCTGGTTTTGACACTAGAGGAGTAATTTTTTGTCAGCAGAATAGCAACCTTGACGTTGCACTTGTTGTCACTTTTCCCAGAAGTGCAGTGCAGAAGAGACAGGCCATTAAGAACACCAGGCTGTTATTGAGCTTGGCTGCAACTGAATTTTCCTGATTTGGAATACGGCATCCTTTTTTTCGTCATAATTATGTCTAAAAATTTTCCACTAGTATTTTTTTTTAAATTATGATTCAAATACTCTCTTGTCAATAAAGTGACCAAAGGGCTATGTTCCTGAGTCATAAAGATGTTTGGCATTATGGTCATTCATGCTAGAAGTGCTTTTAGTTTTAGAAAGTACTTTTAAAGTGTTTGGTTACAGATTTGAGTACCTTTTCTTTGGTTAATTTGGATTAGTAGTACTTCTTGATGGAATTTAACCTCAGAGCTTTTGCATTAAGAGGCGTAATCAAAATGCAACTAATTTGCAGATGACTAGATTCAAGATAAAGCTCGAGCTTTGATTTTTCACTTTTTTTCGTTATTTTTCTTTTAAGTGTGCAAGTAAGGAACATGTTTCTACAAATAGTATTGTATTAAACATGGCCACGCTCACAATTCTTCTTTGTAGGGGTAATTTCATCATTGTGTTTGCAGTTGAGTGCTTTGTGAGTGAAATTTGTGTTGTGATGTGTTGTATTGCTTTTGGAATTTCCTGAGCACAAGTCAAGAAAGCAAAGAGCTTCTTTTCTGAATTTTGAATTGTTAGTGGATCTAATTAGACAGTTATGTTGGGGTAATACCTTACGTACTGTTAGGCATTTAGGTGTTGGGCATTTGTGAAACAGAAAGGGAGGGGGGGGAACTCGTGTACTGTCAGATTGTCTGATGCTGTTATTTTCACTTACTATTCCCAGAAACAAGATCGGGATAGTTACGTCTGGTGCTGTTCCCCCTCTAGTTGAGCTCCTGAAACTTGAAAATGGCAATTTAAGAGAATTGGCAACTGCAACTATGTTATCATTGTCAGCAGCAGCAGCTAATAAGTCAGTAATTGCAGCTTCTGGAGTTGCACCTCTTTTGATGCAGATACTTGTCTCTGGAAGTGTTCAAGGAAGAGTTGATGCTGTCACAGCTCTCCACAATCTCTCAACTAACAAAGAAGAACCTAAGCTGGTTCTCGATGCTAGAGCAGCTTCTCCGTTAATAAAACTCCTTAAGGAATGCAAAAAATACTCAAAGCTTGCTGAGAAAACAACAGCCCTGCTCGAGATCCTTTCTCATTCTGAAGGAGGACGGTCGGCAATAACAAATGTGGATGGTGGAATACTGACTCTAGTTTTAACAGTTGAGGATGGATCTCTTGTTAGCACAGAACATGCAGTTGGAGCATTACTGTCGTTGTGCCAGAGCTGCCGAGATAAATATAGGGATCCCATTCTTAATGAAGGCCCCATTCCAGGCCTCCTACGACTCACTGCAGAGGGTACACCTCAAGCTCAGGAAAGAGCTAGAAAACTTTTGGACCTGCTTAGAGACTCCCCTCCTGACAAAAAGATGTCATCTGCTGTATTTGAGAAAATAGTATATGATTTTGCTACACGAGTTGATGGAACAGATAAAGCGGCAGAAATAGCCAAGAGATTAATGGAAGACATGGTTAATAGAAGCATGGAGCTCAGCATGAACCGTATGGAGATAAGGGCTTCATCCTGTACCCCTTCATAGCTTTTGTTCATATTACTAATGCATTTGGTTTGGAGATCAGGTTTCTACTTAACTAGTCTCAGTTTTTTCCCTCAGTCATTCATGAAAGTGAAACTGCACAGTTAACTTACGTTAGATAGCACAGGCTGGTGATACGATTTTAGTCCCTTTGAGGTGATTTTTATGACCTTGCTGGGATTTGGACATCTTTAACTTTGATCTCACAAGTTCAGAAGATTAATTCTTGTAAACTACGTTCATAGATCGTGTTGTAAACATGAAGGCAACGCCCTGAAACTGGACAAGAAGAAAGTATCTCAAATTGTACAAATCATAATGAACTTAACCATTATGTTGTTATTCCCATCCACAAAAATAACTTGGCCTATTGGCCGCTTCGCGGATGATGAATAACATGTTCTTGCTGCATTAATTGTGAAATATCAGAAGGAACGTGGGACATGCATCTGGTGCTGCCACTGTAGAACCACATTATAATTTTGCGGTTGTATATCCTGTAGCAAGCAATATAGCTAATACAAGATTGGAAGTTCTTCTAGTTTTAAAGCATCGGTTAAAAGAGAAATCAAACTGCCCAGACAGTCGAATTGAGCATGACTATCATGAGGTAAATTTGAGTTTAGTTTCCCAATTAATCAAGCAAAACAAGAATAATAGTTTATGTTTGTTAATGTTTTGAACTTGACTTCAATTTGCTTTTTTTTTTTTTTTTTTCTGTGGGACTACTAGATTGGCTTGATCAGTTTAAAATTTGAAATGTACATTATAAAAATGCAAACTACTTGAATTAGACTTAATAAAAGCTGGTTTCGAGTTTGGCTTGTTAGAATAAGGCCAATTTGAGGTTGCGGTATTTTTGGTAAAAAGAAATATTTTAAATGTTAAAAGTCCTTTATAAGGCGTTTAGTGAACATTATCCCGTAAAATTAGGAGCGAAGTTTTTAATGTTAAAAACATTTTTAACAAAAACTCAAATTTGATACTTTTAGAGTAGCTTTTGTGATTTAAAAAATAAAATATTAAATTTAATAATTTTATCCTATATTATAAACTAAATAAAGAGATAAATACATTTAAAAATTTTTAAATCACACATTATTCGATACAATAAGTACTTATTGAACTATGTCGCCAAATAATATACTTAAAAGCACTTAAAGCACTTAATAAGTACTTTTCAATAAACTATGACAACCCGAAACGGGTCATAAATAAAGTAACTTGAATACAATTTTAAACTCATTAAAATGAACAAATAAACTGACCGGAATACTTGAAGAGTTGGTCTTCAGCTAGATGTGACAATTCTTGACACGACCCGAAAACACGACTCGAATCTAACACGAAATTAGTGGGTATGAGTTTGCTCTTCATGAGTTCAGTTCAAATTCAGGTTAGACCCGAATGACCTGCTAAGCAAATAGGTCCAATTCAGGTCAACACAGGTTGACCCGTCTGATCTATTTGAAATGTTTAATATATAATTTTATAATTCAATGGGTTAAATACCAAAAATCCCCCTGTGATTTGACTAATGTTCACTTTACCTCCCTATAATTTGGAAACCTACAATTTAACTCCCTGTCGTTTCAACTAAAGTGAAAGTCTAACAGAAAACATCTACAATAACGGTATTTCTGTCAGCCTTTCACTTTAGGTGAAACAACATGAAGTTAAATTGTAGGTTTCCAAACCATAGGAAGGTAAAGTGTACATTTGACAAACCACAGGGGGGTTTTTGGTATTTTACACATTCTCAAATGCACGAAACATTCTTCCAAGGGTTTGACTTATAGAGGGGCAATTTTGACATTTTCCGTTCAGACGTTAGTTTAGATGTTTTCCGTCAGACTTTTACTTTAGTTGAAACGACGGGGAGTCAAATTGTAGGTTTCCAAACCATAGGTAGGTAAAGTGAACATTAGTCAAACCACGGGGGGGTTTTTGGTATTTAACCCTAATTCAATTAATAAATTAGAGGCACAAAGTAAATAAAAAGAAAACTAACTAAGGCTATAAGCTAGTATTACAAAAATAGAATCATGAATATTATGTGAAAATAGGTATTTTATTTGTGAAAGTATCGTAGTTTTGTTTTTGTTCATGATTTTTTTTTGTACAAAAAGAAAAACCAAAAAATACTATGAGATTGGGCTGCAATTTTCTATATTCTTATGGAAACTCATTATTAAAAAAAAAATCCTCCATACTATCAAAGTGAGAAGGTTAAAAAAATAAAAAAAATGGTTAAGCGAACAGGTTATTCAGATCGGATTTGAATAACCAGCGAAATTAATGAATTGTATTCGAGTAAAAAAAATTGATCCATTTAAATTTTGTATCGTATTCGGGTTGACGTATTGTTCAGAATACTTGAGTCTTAACCTGATCCACCAACCCGCGCCCGACCCAATTGTCACCCCTATCTTCAGCCCAAAAAAGAAAACTCCAAATAAAATTTTAGTGTTTATAAATTCCACATTAAATACAATCCAAATAAGATCCTGAGATCTTTATTTGTTCAATTGGCACTATTTTATTGATAAAAAATCAACTACAAGGCTTGCTAAAAAGTTAATTGTCATAAAATTTTTCTACAAGTAACCACACAGATGATACCATCCGCCAGTATATTAATGAGTTTAATCACATTCTTTAACATTAGTAAGAGCTCGAACAAACAAGGGTTATTATCACTTTACCCCATTAACGTTTCGTGTCACTATCAATTTCCTCCTTAACGTTATCTTTTAGTCACTTTACCCCTAAGACTAACGGTCAAATTTAACGGAGTTTGTTAATTAAAGTAAAAGGACAAGTTTAGCCCTTAAAGTTACTATCACTTTACCCCCATAAACTATAGTCTCATTATCAATTTACCCTATAGAGTTATTTTTTAAGCAATTTATCCCACTATTAAACCAATTTAGCAAGTTGAAAAATTTAGAAGAAAGTATCCTCCTTTTTATATTATAAAAAAAATAAAAAATTTAGAATGACTCTTCTTCTCTTTAGTATCAAGAAAAAAAAGTCAAAGTATTAATCTCTTTCTTTTTTGCAATCTTATTAATATTTAAAAAAAAATAGAAAGATCGGGAGGGGAAGGGAGGGGGGAGAGAGAGAGCTCAATTCTTTTTTTAAAAAAATACAAATAAGAAAGAATTAAATACTTTTATTATTTAAAATTATTTTACTTTATTGTTTACCACCAGATTTCAATTCTAATTCCAACAACCTTAAATTAATACGATAATGTTAGACTTCTTTTATTTTTTCTTTGCAAAATCTAATTTTCTGTCTCCTTCTTTTCTATCTCTTTTTCTTTTCCTAGTATTAATGATTGTGAAAAAAAAAATTTGAGAAAACCCTTTTATTTTTATATTTTTGGATCTCTTAAAGTGAAAAAAAAGAAGAATAATCATTCCAACTTTTTTATTTTTAAGTATATCTATAAAGGTAAATATATTTAAAAAATTTTTTTATCATACTAGTTAGATTAACGATGAAGTAAAATGCTTAGAAAATAACATTAGAAATTAAAGTGATTATATCACTATAATTTAAAGGAATAAAATAGTAATAACAATGTAGTAATGCTATAGAATAAAAGGGTATTTTTGTTCAAAATTTGTTAACATGTTGAGTTGAATTACTTATAGGGGTAAAATGACTGAAAGATAACATTAGAGGGTAAACTGATAGTAGCGATATAGTTGAAGGGGATAAAGTGATAATAACCCAACAAACAATCTGATAACTCAAAAGCCTTAGGTCAAGTTTTGAAAAAAAAAAAAAAAGCCTTGGGTCAAATGAACAATTGAACGCTTCTTGCAAATCTAGATCCAAAATTAAATTCTACTATTAAATTAGTTAATAAAATAGGATTCTCTTCTAATTTTAATGCCCAAGTTCATTCCTCTAATTACATTTCTGCCACTGGAAACAGACCCAACTTGTCGGTGTTTTCATTCCCTCTTTACCCCCACCGCTCCCAGCCATTTCCCCACTTCCTTAGCACTTCACCAATCCAACGGTTGACATCACACATGGTTCCACGTGGCATCATCTTAAGACCCTAACAAAAATTTAGTGAAAAAAGCCCTACCAATTATTATCGCATCGAAACCTTTGACTGCATTGCAACATTAAAAAT
Organism: Coffea arabica; assembly: GCF_036785885.1. Taxonomy (NCBI): domain Eukaryota; kingdom Viridiplantae; phylum Streptophyta; class Magnoliopsida; order Gentianales; family Rubiaceae; genus Coffea; species Coffea arabica. Next base: position 14,613,148 of record NC_092318.1, on the reverse strand, counting down.
CCATAAATCATCTTTCGGAAGAACACACACTCCTACACACAGTTAAGGTGATGGAAAGTGTGTATCCTCTCCTCATAACCAATCTGGATCATGCATGAGGTAAGAAAATAGAAACCATCTTTGTAGTTTCTCATTGCCATTTCCAGATCTGTAAAACCCTTTGATTTCCTGCTTAAATCTTGTGTTTCTTGGATACCTGTTTGCTTCGTTTCACTTGGGTGTTGCTGTTTTTTCCACTGTCATTGTGTTTGCGGTCAATTTTTGTATTTATTCTTTTTGAGCTTGGTTATAGTGGATTGTGATTCAAGAAACCTCAGAAAATGTATGGTCGATCTCAGATTTTGCTCTCTAGGAATGGTAATTTTAGGCCAGAAAATTTAGGACCCAATGCATTAGCAATGATTGGGAACCTTTGTTTCAGCATGTTTGTACTTGGGGTCTTGATTTTTACCATAATTGCTGCAACTTATAAACCTGATGACCCTTTGTTTCACCCTTCAACAAAGATCACAAATTTTCTTACATCTACTTCCAATGCCACGTTTAAATCTGATACTACTGTTGTCAAGACCGGTGAGGACTTTATGGCTGCGAATCAGACTGCATTTGCGACGTTTATAAACATTACTGATGTGGAGAATGCGGTGCCTGAGGCAGTCACTGAGAGTAGTAAAGACAGTAATGATCGTGAATGTGAGGGGAAAACTGATGAACCTGTTGATTGCACTGACCCCGAGATATTCCATCTGCTGATGAAGGCTGCTATTGAGAAGTTTAAAGATATACATTTTTATCGGTTTGGAAAGCCGGTGCGTGGGAATGATGATATTTCCTGCCACATGGCTTGGAGATTTAGGCCTATGGAAGGGAAGACTGCTGCATTCTATAAAGATTACAGGAGTTTTGTAGTTTCTCGGTCGGAGAATTGCACGCTAAGTGTAGTTAGAATTGGCGATTATCATTCTGGTGGGAATGCGAGGAAGAGGAAGAGGAATCAGAAAGGATTTGAGAAGTCAATGGCACAGGCACCCAAACAGACAATTGTCCTCCCTGAGGTTGGCGAAAGTGTGAATGATTCACTCCCTGTGGTTGAATCAGAGGGGTCGTTCAGCCGTGGCAAGTACTTGCTTTACACCAATGGTGGGGATAGGTGCAAGAACATGAACCATTATCTTTGGAGTTTCATGTGTGCGTTGGGTGAAGCTCAGTATCTGAATCGGACTCTTGTAATGGATCTGAGCATTTGTTTGAATAAGATATACACTTCATCTGGTCTGGATGAGGAAGGGAAAGACTTCAGGTTTTACTTTGATTTTGAGCACTTGAAAGAGTCAGCATCTGTACTAGATCAGGGTCAGTTTTGGGAAGATTGGAAAAAATGGTATCAAAAGGATGGATTAACCCTCCATCTTGTGGAAGACTTTAAAATCACACCAATGAAGTTAGTTGGTGTTAAGGATGCTTTAATTATGAGGAAGTTTGGGTCTGTCGAGCCAGATAATTACTGGTTTAGGGTGTGTGAGGGTGAGACAGAGTCTGTTGTCCAAAGGCCTTGGCACTTGGTATGGAAGTCTAGACGGTTGATGGACATTGTGTCATCTATTTCTTCAAGGTTAAATTGGGATTATGACTCGGTTCACATTGAGAGAGGGGAGAAAGCTAGAAATAAGGAGTTATGGCCTAATCTTGATGCAGATACTTCCCCTGAAGCTCTTCTCTCGACCTTGCAGGTTAAAATTGAAGAGGGCAGGAACCTCTACATTGCAACAAATGAACCGGACACAGCTTTCTTTGACCCTTTGAAGGATAAGTATGCCACCCATTTTCTTGATGAATACAAAGATCTGTGGAATGAGACCAGTGAATGGTATGAAGACACAATGAAACTTAACAATGGAAATCCTGTTGAGTTTGATGGTTACATGAGGAACGCTGTTGATACAGAAGTTTTCCTCAGGGCAAAGAAGCAGATTGAGACTTTTAATGACCTCACAAAAGATTGCAAGGATGGTGTTAATACCTGCACCGCTTCCAGCTGATTGATACACATGAGGTTCCATGTTTTGCTGCTGTATCATTTCTGCCTGTATGTTTACATTCCATGTGGTTTCCCTTGAAAAGTTTTGGTTATTGGTAGTTCAAATTGTGGAGCTCACTGGTGTATTGTAATTTATTGGTAGTTCAATTTACTAGATTGTTTCATTAATCAGCATCCTGTAGTAGTTTCCAAATAACAGTTGCATTTAATTATACCTATGTACTTGCCATTTAGTATCAACTTGAGTCGCCATTTCTGTCTATTTGGTCAGCAATTTACATACTTTTTGTCCTTCAACGAATGCTAATAATTTAGGCTCACTCTTTTATTACAATTGAAAAAACTGTTGCAACATATACGCTGAAGTAGGTATAACTGAAGGAAAGGGTAGTAAATTTGCAAAACTAGCATTTGCTCCGTTTGAAATGAAGATTACTTTGAAAAATTGACCCCATATGTGTGGACTGCGACTAAAAAGGCCATTGCAATGGATAAAGGATGGGAATATACTTATATACAGCAGACCTTTTTTCTTTTCTTTTTTTTTTTCAAGTCAAAGTACGCGGGTTTTTCTTGCTTTATGCAATGGAAAGATAAGGTCCATTTGTTCCATATGTATCATTTTTAGTTCAATATTCGCCACAGTTGTTCTTGCTTTATCCATAGGAAGATGAGATCTATCTGTTCTATAAGATGACATGTCTCATTGCAAACTTGCCTAGCAGTAGCAGATATTGAATTCTATAAGGCATAAGGCTTTTGTTAGTCTTTCTAACTCTGAATTTATTGCTTTTTTGGCTGGCAAAATGTTCCTGGGCATGTCAGATCTTCAAATCCTAAGGTATTTTTAATTTGCAAATTGGTGTGGGGAGCCTTTGACAAACTCTTTCCCTTGTCATTTTTTTCATTGTCCACGGGGCTGGGAAGATGGCTGGGCCAGAATGCAGTTTAAATGCAGCAGTTGTTGTTACTGGCCTATGCTGAATTATCACTTCGTGAGCATGCTTTGTTGTAGACTCTTTAATTTACCACTTTACTGCAGTTTCTTGATTTATATTGAGATATATGCATGGAATTGATGTGGTTTCTCCTGATTTCTGGGAATTGCTTCTTAGATTATGCACATGCGATTGAGATAACAAAAAATCCTTGCTATCCCCGACTGAGACCACCTCTGTTATCTGCTGAATGCTCGGTGCATTTGAAGGCAGTTTTTCATGTTGCTGGAATTGTTGTTATCATCATTATATCTGTACTTTCCTGTAAATTTACTGACTTTTCTTGCATGGAAAATTCCAATTTTAAAGGACATTGGAAAACTGCAATGAGAAAAAGCATGGTGATTTTGTTTTGAAAAGTCATCAAATCAGCCTATTGTTGGATTTTCAGGGCTTCTGCTTTTAGGTTGTCATTCCTAATCTTCATTGTGTAAAGTTTTGCTCTCTACAAGAGGTTCAAGAGCTATAATACTCTAGATGTTAGTACTTTTACATTTTGATTACGATATATCAGTTCATCTTTTTCCACTTTTTGCACAAAATGTCCCTCTTACAGAAAAAACATTTAACCCGTTTTTCACACAGGCAATTTTTGTCTCTAATGGTCAAGCACTTCACTGGATTGTTACCAATTCTGCAATGTTTCTGACTTAATCCTTAACAATGAACATAGTTGCATCGAGATGAACTGGCCAGAATATATGTTCAACTTTGTGGAAGCATTTGGGCTTTTCTATGACAGAAATTAAAGTAGTCAAATTTTACGCATTAATCATATATAGGAGCAAACTACATCTCTTATTAACAGAAGCCGAAGCAGATTAGGTACAAAAATGCCTACTATAATTCCAAACACGATTTGTGATGAATACGAACCATTCAACCATAGCCGAATTGGCTAAAGTCGATTTGATTCCGCCAGTAGCATCAAGTTCAAGTATACATGAGAAATTCTCCACGGTAATATCAAGTACACATGAGAAATTTTGTTCATATGAAATTTTGTTCGTGTAGTAGAATTTGAATACATGACCTTTTATGAGAAAGTGGTCCGTCCTTACTAACTGAATCAACTTGAGTTTGTCCTCGTTTGTTTGTGTGTACTGTATGTACATGTTACATATAAATATATCTATCTAATTATGTATATAGGTGGATCTGTTTACGTGGCACTGCTTCTTGTCAAAAAAATAAGAAAAAGAAAAAAGAAAAATACTAGAAGATTTTGCAATCTTTATGATCTTTCTCGAATTTGTCGCTTTTATAGTTTGGACGCTACTTTTTGTAATAATATGTTGTCATAGAGTATCATAGCAACAAGTTTGCCCTAAAGAGTTACTGGGTTATGATAAACATTTCGAAATAATTTGCTTTAGCACCTAAATCAAAGTGTTGCCCATGATTTGTATGCTAGAACAATGTCAGATGGATATATAGAAATAATAGTTTACTTTTAACTTGTTGCCTCTTCTCGATCAAAATCCACATGGATCCGAGGCCTCTTCGTTTGAGGTTCGGATCAGTTTTGTCTAGTTGTGTAAACTGGCACAATTTTGGTATAAATTAATATATATATTTTTTGTGTAATCGTGAATTTCACACCAAGTCAATTATCATTCAAATCTATACTAAAACTGTATTAGTTTAGGATCAGGGATAGGAACGATTGCAGGAGCAACCGTTCCTGAAGGTTATGTATATTTTGCATATGGTGTAACTTATTTTTAACAATGTGTAATTCTAGAACAAAATTTTATGGGTCCCACACATGTTGTTAAAAACGAGGTACAAGATGAGATCTGGATCGTATAATTTTTTTTTGCCAAATCTTGGCCGTGAACTATCAGAAACCGTTCCTGCCCCTCTACCATTAGTTTATGCCAAAATTCAATCAATCAATCAATCCAACTAGATAGAACTGAAACTAGGAAACCCCATTTCCAGTCCACATGTAACAACATCAGAGGTGGACGGAGAAATAATTTAGGGGAATATACTAGTATAATTTAGATTGTAAGGTACACACCTTCTGTCACTCCCGACGGCGCGTGCGGACTCAGGGCGTGACACCTTCAACATGTAATCTCGAACTACTGCAGCCAAAATTTTCTCTTAGGTGGCTCTAATTAAAGTAAAAAGTAATAATAAAAAGAGCGGTGTAAAATGTAGGATTTACCATCACCTCACGTTCAAAATTGGAAAGAGTAAATAACGGGCCTTGCTGTTTAACAATTGGTTAGGGGAACCCTAGAAAAAAAAGAACAAAAATTCCTCAAACTGCAAAACAATGCAAAAACCTTTCTCCCCTGTTTCCCTCTGTTGCATTGACAAAATAGGAAATATCAGAGCAACTCTGCCGCTCATATCCTGCATTGTTATCAACAAAGCACATATTCCAGGTAATTACAAATCCATGTATATTTGGGGTCTTTTTCTTTTGTTTATATTTTCAGAATTTATAACAATGTGCGATGATGTTTCAATTGTTCGTTTTGTACAACATTTTAACCATATTGATGTCATTTTCTTTAACCAAAAAAAAAAAAAATCAGAATCCACCCAAGATAGGACAAAAAGAAATCAATTGAAATAATTTGAAGCCAAATGATTGATGAACCTAATAGTAGTATCGTACAATTTCTTTTGCATCGAAACTTAAAAGCGTGATTCCTTCATAGAAGATTTTCATGAACTGCACATCTTGGAATTGTAGCCTGCATCTTGGAACCCCTTGTATTTATTGTATCTTTTGGGAGAAATGTTAGAAGATTTGCCTTGTAGCACGTATGACAAAGACTGTATTTGAGATAAAACGGTGGTTGGAGACTTGAGACCTGGTAAAAGAATCAGGTGAAAAACTTTTTTATTTACAATAGCTTTAAGATCAAACAGACGACTTTTACCAACTTAACCAAACAACTAGAAGTGTTACACTCTATTTCTATTATATCTTTTAAGCAACTTTTACGTTAGAGGTGTTTGCCGTTTTGTATTAAACATTGATGATCATACAACACGTTTAATTGACCCACATAAAATTATAGAGGACACTCAGCAAAGGTGTCTAAAATTCAAGGTTGGGGCTGGATTTCTTCCATGAGACTGTGAGGTGTCTTTGAAAGTGTAAAATAGGTGCATTTTGATACATTGTTATCTAAAAGGAATTTTATTATTCCTAAACACGCTTTTGAATTATCTTTATAGATCCTGTCTACGTTTTATCTCAAGTGCATCACGTTGCAGTGAGCAGCACAATAAATAACTCTTTAAGCTAATAGACTAATGGATGGATATAAGGATGATCTTTAAGGATGATGATCTACTCATGAAATGTTTTGGGGCAAGTAGTTCACTTTCATAATCTGATGCATCAGGAAGTGTTTCTAATCTTCATGTGGTTTTAAATTTTCTCCTAGTTTGTCCAGTATAATACAGGACAAGGATGGCTGAACAACCAAGAATGGGGGAGCAACCGGAGAAGCCAAAGATAGTTGTGCCACATATATGTATGGACACGGTGAAGAGGTCATCAAGAGAAGCAACATCAACACCAACATCACCAATGTCGTCGAGAAAACAATCAAGTGTCAAGTATAACTGTCTGTGCTCGCCTACTACACACGCAGGATCTTTCAGGTGTCGATACCATAGGAACACCAGCTTGGTTCACAACAGCATGTCCGTTGGCTCCAAACTCTCCGAGTTAGCGGGTAAATTCAACTGACAAATGTATTGCTTTACAGCAGCATTTGGCAGCAGTTTCGTAACCTGAGGCCGTCTGGAGTAATGCTTGCACCCTTGTGATGATTTGCATGTTCTTTGTTCCTCTTCCATGGAAGTTGACTGGTGTGTGTGGTAGGACATGGTTTGGGGACTTAACACCACCTTGCTAGACTTGCTTATTGGTTGACTTCTGTACTTCTTGATGATGTGTAGTATAGTATGTGTTTTGTGGATGATTGTTCTGCGAATAGTTCAGTTTTAACTGCAGCTTGCAAATATGTATACACATTATATACATGTATACACCCACACACAAATGGTTTTATATGTTATGACAACCCTGGTGCACAAAGCAGGGAAAGCGGCAAGTGTCTCTTGACAAATTATTCAACTGTATTTTCTTTGGATCATACTGTAACTATGGAACTCGAACCATTTTAACAACCTTCAAACCATTTTGTGGCTATTGTCTGTTTCAACGGCAAAGACATGCCTGTTCAAAGCTTTTGTTCCGTGATCAATTCGTCTGCCAAGCCATGGCTGGAAGGATTTGCACATTTATCCGAGAACTTCCTAGAACAACCCATCTTGACTGCAGGAAGAATCCCATCTCAGCTGCCCTAACAGGCATCCTGAAAAAGTTTGAACTCATAATCACATATTACACTTAGATGCTGATGCCTTGCTGCTGCTTTCACCCTAAAATTTTTGTTCAATATCTTGTCATCAGAAATTATTTTGGAATTATCCTTCCCAGCACAGGATAAATAAGTAGCAGAAATTATTATATTAAGAAAACAATTCTAGAAATCAGACCAGGGTGTTGCAACAAACTCAGATCAGAAGCTCAACCGCATAGAGCATAAGCTTTTGACAGAATATACAATACAAATCTTGGCCACAAGGACCCGTCACCATGAAGGACGCAAAACAGGGGTCACTACAAGCAGTAAATTGTTTGTACACTACTATGCTGTACAACTAAAGACAGAGTTTCAACAATTTTGTATTATGCTCACATAGGACAAGTGTTTTCAAGCCCTTCTTGAGGTAGCATATAATTCCGGCAAAGAGGACATGTAACATGCCAATATTTCAACCACTTTTCCAGGCATAGTCTATGAAATACGTGGCCGCAAGAAAGGTGGTTAATCTCTGCATCTGGCTCGAATTCTGTCAGGCAGACTGGGCACTCATGGCGGGGGCGACTGCAGCTATGGATTGAATCATAACGAATTGCTGGAGTTCTGCTTCGGAACTCCTCCATATAGGACTCAGAGGGGCTTCCACGACATTCTAATGATTCCAAGGTGTTGTCAACGGAATAATCTTCCCAAGCTGCAATGCGAATGCCAACAACCTGAAGGATTGAACGAAATATCTCCTTGACTATGGAGATTGATATGGCTGTGTTTACTAAAATTACACAAAACACTCCTCCATCGGCTGGAGCTGAGTAAGGCGAAAGACCCATGGCAAAATCAAATCTGTTAGATGCAAAGAAAATGTCAAAAACTAACCAGACTTTATAAAACAATGCAAGAAAACGGGTACAATGTTAAAGGAAAACTGATAGAGTAACAATCAGTTTGACACCTTTTACGCAAAACAAATCTAAAACTGCAAAAGTAGCCTGAAGTGATGAGATGATTGTAAACCAGCGTATATGAAACAGCTGCATCTTTCACATTAAAATGTAACCATGGGCCATGAATTGTTTCTGTGACCCAAGCTCCTAAGCCATTACAGAGACACTAAGTTCCCATACCTTCTATATTTCCTTTATGCCCAAGACTTCAAAAGTTGGAAAATTTATGCCTACTACATCAACGATACCTATCACATGAACTTAGAACAGTTTCAAAGCATCCCGGTCTGAACAAAACCAAAGTCTGTAGTATGTCCCTTGTGAAGCTTGTTGAAGCAATTTGAAAAGAGATTCTCACATAACTTCTATATTTCCTTTATGCGCAAGACTTCAAAAATTGAAAAAAAATATGCCTATTAAATCAACAATACCTATCATATGAAACTGAAAACAGTTTCAAAAGCATCCCTGTCTGAACAAAACCAAAGTCTGTAGTCCGTCCCTTATGAAGCTTGTTGAAGCAATTTGAACAGATACTTCAAAGGATACACCAGTTAATATATTCATCTGATCATCTCCAATATTTCACTCTTAAAAACATTGAAGGTGGTCCTTGACAAAATTCATGTGTACATTACTTACATGCCAGGGAACGAAAATGTCAGAAAATACTTATTTTGTTTTGCATGAACTCTGTCTTAAGCTCCATCAGTACTAACTATTAATCTAGTTTCCTATAAAGCATTCAAAAGAATCATGGTATTGCAAAGAGCAACTAAACATAGTTTTGCCCCATTCACAGGACAACCAAAACAGTTGCACTAACAGCAACATACCTTGTGATTCTTAGGCAAAATCTTGATCGGACTTAGAACCCCAGTAAAAGCGACAAATAAAACAGACCTGCAAAAGAGAAATAACACATGGTCAAAAGGATGACTCATTCAGCCATCAAAATGGTAATGTGTGAAACCTAAATTTGACATGCCAGGATGATAGATTGCAGCTTGCAATGAAGATGAATGGCCAATATTCAACAGCTAAAGGATGAGGTGGGACCTTTAAAGAATTAAATAGCCTGCTAAATGGTGAAACAGAACTTTTTCTAAGTCAAATAAGCTAACTAAAAATAGTGTATGCATTTGATCCAGATAGTATATATCTTATTCAAGACACACAAGTTTCTTGTTCTTTCCCTTTTAAGTTTTGTCTGGCAATTTTACGCCAAACAAAACCAAATCATTTCACGTTGCTTTAGCCCATTACAGAATATGCACATTCCCCTATGCCTAGACATCCAAATGAAAGAAACCAAATCCCCACCCTCATCTTCTCCCAGCTCCATAACTGAAGATAAACAAGAAACAGGGTAAAGGGAAAGGTCGTATGAAGAAAGCAGACATATTTCTTAAAAGAAAAACAATACCTAGAAAAAATGGAAAACAAAAGAAAAAAAAGATATTGGGTTTGAATGATTGATGACGGTATGGTTCACTTAAATTCACAGAGAAATTTAGCACTGAAGAAGAGTGATCCAAGAAAAGAAATCAGTGTCACAGAATCTTGGAAAAGGGCTCTATACATAAAATATCAAATTAACCAACAAGGGATATTTAGCAAGAAAGATAACAAATCCAAAATCACCAGAATCTTGGAAACTTAAGATCTATAACTAGCGGTAACAGATCATGCAAACCACCTTTCTATGCAAAACATATTTCCAAAAAGAGATTAAAAAGTAAGGCTTAATTAAGAGAGGAAAAAGAAAATACTTACAAGGTGCGCTGGAAAAGCTACAGAAAGTTAATAATTTGGAGATTATTGTTAAAGAAAGAAGCAGGGTGGCTCTGAAGGGGTTGGTGAGTAGAAGATATTGGAAGGATTGAGAAAGAGGAAGAGGGAGTTGACAGCACATAGGATCCCGAGACGAGGGTCTGAGGAGGGCTTAAGACAGTGGTTGTGTTGATAATAAAGGCTGGCTCACGCTGCCGAGCAATCATATTTTATGCCACCCTTCAAGATCAAGACTTCCTTATTTTTATACATATATAAAATTTATAAATGTATACACCCCTAAAACTCCATAGAAACACTTAATTATTTATTGGCCCACCACTACCATTATTATTATCACTTTTCTCATCCTCCAGCCTCCATCCATTCCTTGCTGGTAGCTTTCTATTTTCTTCCATTTAGTCCAATGATTAATTTTTTTAGGCATTAGAGGGGTGGAATTTGGAAAAATGGAAAGAGAAAAGGGAGATTTCAACTCAAGTTTAAGTTGGCTTGAATTGTGTCTTTTGTTAGACAAATTTTTAAATATTCATTCAATACATTTTTCAATTACTTCTTTTATTTCACGCATGTCACATTGTTACAGTGTATTTTTTTTTAAATTAATCTTTCTTACACTGACAGTGTATACACTGTCAGCGTTAGATGAATGATAACTATGCAAAATTTGAATTTCAATTTGAATTTGAAATTTAATTTTTACACACATGTCATGAATCAAAAGGTGATAGTGTATATAAGATTTACTTTCTTTTTTTTTTATAAAAACTCTAAAAATTTAATATCCAAACGGGCTAATTTCTTGAGGTATTAACTTTAGGGTCTCCTCGACCTATTTTTAAGTTTTGTATGTTAAAGCTATATTATAGCATTTATTGATTGACATAATATCATTAAAGATACCATACTAATTTCGAGCCTTTTTTTTTTTTTCCTTTTTTGTATCCGGATGAGCAAATTCGTCTCTCACTTTTTAAAAAAATTGTATTTCTTTGTATCCATATTTAGAATGATGTAAAATCATCCATTACATTTTAGAAACCTGCCAATTTTGTCCGAGAATCCAATTCTGACCTACTTTCTAGCTAAGGGTTGTATGGCCCAGCCACCAGCATATTCTAATCTAGGGCAAAATGGGAAGATAAAATTCTTTCTGTCTAAAAGGAAAAGAGAAAATGACCACTTTCATCCTCTACATTATGAAAAATAATTTTTCTTGTTTCTAAAATTAGAGCTGTTAAAGAAATGACCGGCTCATCGGCTCACAGCTCAACTAAAATTATATAAGTTTGACCTTGGCTCATTTGTTTAATTAAATTAGTCGAGTTCAAACATCAAGTTAGGCTCATTTTTCTAAATGAGCCTAGCTCAACTCATGAATAGTTTGTGTACACTCATCTAGGTTCATTTGTACATTTATTCAAGCTAGTATTACTAATTTTTCTCAGTAATGATGTAGATTTATTTTTTTCTTGATTGTTTAGGATTTAGTTTTATTTAAATATTAGAATATTCTTATATTTAGTAAACTTTTTTCTCATTCAATAGACAAATTAAATTGGTTATAAGTTTTTGGTTGCAAAGTTGTATAAGATATTCAAGCACATTTGAGATTTTTTTTTGTTTTTTTTTAGTTTAAGTCTAGCTCATTTATGGTATACGAGTCAAGTTTGAATTCTAACTCGAGATAATTTTAATGAGCCAAGTTCGAACACAATTTTCAACTCGTTACATAAACAAACTAAGTTGGACCGAGCTCGACACGATGACTTAATGAGCCGAGCTTGAAGACCAAATGCTTGGTTAAATTCAACTCATTTGTAGCTCCATCTAAAATTTAAAAGGAATTAAAACCATTCTTGATAGTATACCAATTTCGTTCCAAAACTAAAATTTGATCAATTTTTAGGGAAACAGTCAGCACGATCTAGCTACTTCTATATTATTTCACGGCTATTTAATTATTTAAATGATGAAGACAAAGGAAGACGACAAATTAACCTCGTTTCACCAATGACTAATACATGCTTGATTATTGAAGAATATAGTTATGCATGTACGCCGAAGATGTTAATTCGTGTATGGATTTGTTGCTATAGTAATATATACAAGCTAGATAAAATCCGTCTACGTTTCAACAATGTCTGCTAATGTTGTTTTGTTATTTTTTATGCGACTTTTATCTATTGTTTCATCAACAAATTCAAGGACAAATCATTCTAGTTTTGGGGACATGATTAAATTTGCTTCAAATAATCAACATGTATCAATCAATGAAACCACGAGATTTTTAGTTTGACTTCCGCTTTTATTTTCACCAATTGGTTGACTAATAGCAACTAAGATGACATTGACATGGTTAGAGCTTACGACTCTCAGGCGAAAGTTGATTTGGTTTTGGTTTTAGGACAAAATTATAAGTTGTGATGATTTTGCATCATTTTAAATGTAGTGGATGGGAGAAGGGTTGGATTAGGCCGTAAGGGGATGGATTGTAAGTAAGAATTCTTGAATTTAAGACCTTCCACTCATAAAAAAAAAAGTAAAATAAAAAAATATAGTGGATGAAAGAAAATATTTTTAAAATGCAGAGGGACAAAATTAGTCATTTTCTCTTTTAATTTTTGGAGGGAAAAAAATTTGTTTTCCAATAATGCCCCTAATTTAATGTGCATGTGGCTAGGATAGGTGACTCTATATTAGAAAGTTGATCGAAGTTGGGTAGAGATGGCAATGGGTAAGGTAAACTCTAATATCCGCGGATACTCAATCTAATAGTTAATCCAGATAATTCATTACAGTTTGATAAGAGAACTGTAAAAACCCGAAACCCAATAAATTGACATAAAACACACACACACATATATTGCACACGGGCATATGTTGTGCCTTAATTTTATCATCCAATAACGATTATTGATTGAACCTCAAATCCTTTTGCTTATCATCCCATAAATCCTCAACCTCTCAATTCTTATCATTTTAAAATTTACGTAATAGTTAATTAACGTAATGTGTTGATTTAACATGATGCATGTATTAATTTAGTTTGATAATAGTTAATTACCTTTTTTGAACTATTCAAATTACAGGTAGAAGGTATCCGATGAATAATCCGAACTCGAGATTGAAAGGATTTGGTAATGAAAGTTAAAATCCGTAGAGTTACCCAATAGGGTTTAGTAAAAGACATAGACATATGGATTAGGATTTAGTAAGAGAGATTTTTGAGAGTACCTAACTCGCTGCCATCCTTGAAATTGGGTTTTGAGTAGTTTCAAAACTATAAGAGATCTTTTTTTATCGTTTTAAATGTTAGTGACACAAATAAGTCTTTTCTAAGAAAGTGAGGGGCGAATTGGGTCATATTACTTTTTTACCCTTCCTCTTTTAATTATTTGTATACTTTTTCCATTTTTTAGTGGACTTTATTAGTCCAAATCAATGCGAGATACATACTTTAGGCTTTTATTTACACTTTCAATGTTACATATAATCCTACATGTTAAGTTAGATTTCTGTTTCCTCATATCCTACTGAATTTAAGAATAATATGTTGCCTTAGCAAATGGTTTAACATCAAATGTAGCACAGAAATTGCAACATATGACCCAAAACTTGTGCTAATTAACCGGCGGATCTAATAATAGGGGACAGGGACTGTGGGACTGTATCCCTTTAAAATAATTGAAATCTACATTTATATCCTAAATTTTATAAAATTTTCGATATTCCCTTAAAAACATTAAAGTTTTCCACTTAATTGTTAGTTTTTGCTCATCAAAAATTGTATAATGTATAAGGGTACTTATTTAAATGCACATTTTTACTAATTTTGCTCCTCCCTCTCCCTCAGAAACTTAACCTCTAAGTTCTACCATTACCCTAACTAGTCCAAAAGTCGAAGCTGCCACGACTAGCCAAATAGAGAAGGAAAAAGAAAGAAGAAAAAGCCATTGCTTTATGGGTAATACAAATTGTGAAGGGACACATGGAATTTTGGAAAGCTTCTTTTATTTTATTTTTTCAACAGAGGAGGGGAATGTAAAATTTAAAAAGCGAGGATACATAGAAGGCTTCATTTGCTTTATTCACCTACATCTAATAAATTAGAAAGATTTATAAGTTAGTTTTCTAAGCAATGTTATGGGTAAGTATTTTTTATGAATTCTTTGCCGTTTCCTCAAAAAAAAAATTTTTTTTTTTTGCCATCAGAAAACCCACCTACTACGATGTCATAATCTACTTATAGAGATGGTTAGTTTAAGAGAAGGTATTTAAGTAGTCATGATGGGTATCTAGTGTACGTGAAAGGGTTCGAATTCAAAATCTCTTACTTATACATTTTTCTCCAAACCATCCAAACTCATCCCCTCTCCTCCATAAAGTATATAAACTTGAGTAGTTAATGCTAAAATAGTAAAAGTAAATCGATCTACCAGGGGTATAGTTATTACAAATTAATACACAGTTGGCCTTAGAAATAATAAAAAAAGGAGAGAGTTTATACACAAGCAACACAACTAATTAAACGTACAAGAGGAGGAATGTCCTTTTTGCCTTTTTGCTTATGGAAATTAAAGAATTGCAATTGTCATCTTGAATTTTAAATTTAGCTCAATGTTATTGTGTTTTTTCTTTCATATTAAATGAAACTATCATAATATACCCTATTTTATACCCACATACGTACTTCTACCACCTTAATTTTCATTGCATTGCAAGCCAATTTAGGGTAGTGAGGCAATGTGGATGCCAATTTTGGTATTTTAATGCCAAGATTTGTTTCAAGGTTTTTTTCTATTAACCACATTGAAAAGGAAGATAGGCCAACTATTAAGTCTTTAAAATTACCATTTCCTCCCTGAATTGCAACACATTCACCGAACAAAAATTTTTTTTTTTGAAGGAATAAAAAAAAACAGTCTCACTTCTTATTTAGTGCCCTCAGGCTACTAAATAGATAAACACTTGTTTCAAAGTTACAACTCCATAGTCCGGGCCGTGTTAATAAATTGGACCTGTGAAAATAAGGCGACATTTAACAACCTTTTATATTTAGTGGCCAAATTAATATTCAAACATTTGAAGATCCATTCGATGTAATTCTACTACTTCGATGTCCAAATTTACAAAACCGAAAGGCATCGTCAGAGACTTAAATTAATTAAATCTTTATATTTCAGAGGCCCGTACTCATGCTTAGTAACGTCAACTTATAGTAACTGCAAAAGTAGGGTATATATTACTATAACCTTGAAGGCCCCAAACCCTCATAAAGTGTAATAACACTACAAAAAAATTGTATGCAAATTTGGTAAATAAATCAGTTAGGTACTTTATTTTTCTTATTTAATCGGGGAATTGATACTTAAGCTACAATATTCATAAAAAATTGATATTTAAGCTTCAACCCTGAATGATTCATGTTATTCAACAAATAACCTTATGAATTTCATAAAAGAAATGTAAGATAATAGATTAGCACTAATAGATTACACTATTTTTTTAAGTAAATCTTTATGCATTATATCATATTTATAAAATGAATTGTTTATTGACCCCATCAATTAGTCAAATAAAAAGGGGATCATTCCTTTGAGAATAACCAATTAAAGAATTTCGAATTATAACAAGATTTGACTCCTACAATTACTTATTTGTTGATAAAATAACACACAAGAAGGGCTAATTTGCGGATGAGAAATTGATACACCGACTCACTTTCATCCTTTCCCGCAACTAGAGCTATATGCATTACATGAACAAAAAGCAAACGCTTGGATCATTCAATACAATAGTAAGATCTTCTTTGTTTAGGGCGATAATACCAAAATCTCAAGTTGGCTCAATCGTCTTTCTTACAGTGTACACAGTAGAGGGTTTAGAAGCTTGTCATACATATAAAGTTCGGTGTTTAAATTCAAATTGAAATGATATAGTATGTATCTAGACCTGTTAGTGTATACGTTGACAGTGTACAAAAAGTAAATCCTTTTTTTTTCTTTTTGGGTGAGTAAAATTACACTACTTTATGTTCGATTTTAAGTTCCTATACTAATCATATGTGCAATACCTTGGAGCACAATCAATACGTCTAATTGGGACATATATCCAATAAAGAAACTTCATCGACTAAATTCAATAAGTACTAGAAGATTAATGCCCGTTTGGAATTGTAGTGCATTTATAAAAAAAATACTTTTAAGTACTAAAATTTTAGAGTGTTTGATAACTAATTTTTCAGAACTTAAGGAGTTCATTTTTGATAACTTAAAAGCACCTTTGTTAAAAGTATTTGTGTTAGAGGTGTTTATTTTTAAATTCATCACAATCCAAACGGGGACCTAAGGACTAAATTAAAGAAGGCTTGGTTATAGTCCTTGCCTATATTTAGGGGTCAGATTTATTTGCAATCATGGCCCTCTTATGGTCAAAATTTGGGTAGACCTGATCTTCATAAATCCAATGATTCAGATTGTGTCACACTATTTGGTAAGATGATATGACATAATTTGGGCCATTGAATCTTTAAAAACCGGTCTACCCAAGTGTGAGCCGCCTCTTATACTCATTTTAACAGTCGAACACTTGTAATTAGTTCATTGTTCATGTGATGAAATACCGTCAATGCCTTCGACTATTTCTTGTCTTGACAATATTGCCATTTTGACACTGAAAGCGAAGATATGGTTCCATTCTTACCCCTGCACTGGAGAAATGAATCCATATGATAATTAGACGGAGAAAGATAGTTGAAAGAAAAGTAAAGCCTTTGAGCATAAATCGAGCAAAAACAAATTGTCAAAATTCTCAACAATTATTAACACATAAAAGAACATCTTGGTGGCTTGAGCTATTAAGATATAAAGTAATAAAGAATAATTAGTGCTGAAAAGAAGACTATTTTTGTCGATTACTATGATTTAGAAGGATTTTCGTCTAGTGATTAAGGTTGAAATCTAAAAAAATTAGAACTTTAAAGTTCAATCTTCCCATTTTCCCTCCCACTTCTTATATCCAACTCCCTGCTTAAAAAGAAAAAGGAACTGGAAGATACAGCTTATATTTTGACTGAATAACGATAGGGGAAGGTCAATGCAAGGCCACATATTGACAACTGATTGCAGCAAAATACTAAATGGGGGCCAAATATTTTTGAATTTGGAGGCGCAGACATGGGTTGTCCAAGCAATTGCTAATTGTAGAAGGACTAATTGCTCTAATAAGATGTATCCAATTTATTGGACACATTTTAACATTTATCTACGCAGTAATAGAAGCAATGTGCACATTCACCAAGATGCAAGTCACCACGAATAAAAATAAGGTGCGTTTGATAAGATGGTATTAGAATCACGAAGTGAAATGATTTTCATACTAATTGTTTGAGCTATAGGTATTGGATTCAAAATTTTTGAATCAAGCCATTTGGATGGTGAATTTTTTAGGTGTTTGTAATAAATTTTATTATAATTTACATTAGAATTTACAAAACAAAAAACTTTTTGAGTTTTTTCTTTCCTCTCATCTTCCTCTCCGCCACCCTACCACTACTCTTCCTCTGCCTTCCCTGCTGCCCACCGATCGCCAATGGAGTCATCTTTTTCTTTTTTTGGTTTGTTCTCTCTCTCCCTCCTTCCCTCCCTCCCTCCTCCACCCATCCTCACCTTCTCCCCTCTCCCCCTTTCTTCCTCTTCTTTCCTTTTTCCTGCCACCTCCACTCCCTTCTCTCCCACTCCCTGCTACCCTTTCCCAGCCCTCACGGCATAACTAGAGGCTGCAAAGGGAGGGAGAGGGAGAGAGGGGGAGGGAGAGGCGGGGAAAAGAAGTGGTGGGAGAGAGGAGAGGAGAGGGTGAGAGGGGAGGAGGAGAGGGAGGGAGGAGGAAGGGGAAAGAGGGAGGAATAGGAGGAGAAAGAGGATAGGGAGAGGAGAAGGAAGAAAAAAAAAAGGAGGCTGTCGGTGTCGGCAAAGTGCCAGCCAACAGTGGTGGATTGAGGTGGGGGATGAGGAAGATAAGAATAAAAAGAAAGTAGAAATTTTGTGTGTTTTTTGATATTTTGGGTGTGTATATTAAAAACTTTGGGGTATTTTTAAAAAATTACTACAGACAAAATTGTAAACGAAAAACTTGTCTATTAAAAACGGGGCAAAAGATTTAGTTACAAACAGGCCGAAAATTGCACTGTCTTTATAGGTTCGAATGCAGTTTAGTTGTTAATCAACATTGTTCAACGGCATATTCCATCTTCACCATAAATTTCTTACACCAATTATCATTCTTTTGCCTAATTTGCTATTTTGATACTTTTAATCAACAATCACGTGCCTATATCTCTCAATTACGATTTTTTTCCTGAAAACATATAAGTTCTTCAAAAGCTCCATTAGGCCTGAAACGTTTAATTTTATATGTCCTTTTATTCGTTTCAAAACCATGATAAAGACTAAGGGATGTGTTCCATCATGACTGTTGGTATAAGCTAACTAGTTTTACGTCATATTTATATGATTATACCAATCTAGGTTTCCTCATAATTACATAACTTGACAAATTGACATGCAAGTACAAATACGTATTGAATAACTATAATTATGAGCAAGAGGAACACCATTCAACATATTCTGATTCAAAACCTAAGCCTCCTTTTGGCACCCCTATTTTTTCACGTGTTTTTAATGGACAAAGTTTTTTTAATTTTAATTACAATAATTTTTTAAAAATTACATTTCAAAATACCTAAAAACATGCACTCATTTCCCTCGTTTATCATAACCCTCCTTAACTATTTCATTTTCGCCACCACCGCTGCTGCCCCCACCTGATCCTGTTGGTAATAGTTTGTAATGAGTATGTTGAAATCCATTGTCCCACATTGAAAGAGGATAAAGTGCATGTTGCCTATATATGAGTCATTGTCCTATTCCTTTACAAACTTGTTCCAAGATAATAGTTTGGAGGGAAAGTTTGGTGGGAAACTTATTTCAAGATATATAAAATCTTGACAAGGGTGTCAATCAGAGGTAGTTAATGGCGGTTGGCGGTTACATTTTGCAGACATATCTGTTAATTGGCTAACTACCCAAACGCCTATTCAATAAAGATTGCATCCTCTGATAGTGCCTTCAATCCTTTTAAATAGTAGGATTTCGACAGAATTAAATCACTTTTATTTTTCATTTGATAGTTCTTAGACTTTGTTGTATCCTAGAGGTAATTTGTCTAATAGAGGCAAATAACACCTTAAGGAAAGTGCTCTCACGCCTCAAAGTCTCAGTATTTGTCTAGTATAGTTTACTTCCTTACTACTGTTTTCTAACAGATCCCACCATTGTTGTCGCCACCTCCGTTGCCTACCGCTATTTTCGCTGCCACTACCACCTTCCTTTCTCTCTCCCTCCTCCTCCTCTCCTGCCACTCCTCTTCTCCACCAATACCTGCCACTTTTCCTTACAGCCACCTCTTCTCTTTTTCCCTTCCCTTCTTCTTCTCTCCCCCTCCTCCTCCTTTCTTCTTCTCTCCTTCCCCACCTACCAGTCTCCATTCCCTTCCCCTTGTCTCCCTCTCCCTCCCACCTCGGATCTGAGCTTGCAACCAAAGCCTCCTCCTCCTCCTTCCCTCTTTCTTTTCCCCCACCAACCTCCCATTGCATATAGAGAGACTTCCTCCATATTTTATTGTTACTGCACTTGTTGCGAACAGTATTTTAGATTAATGAAAATTCTCTTTTTCTATCAAAAAATTTCTATGAGCCCATGCGGGCACCCTCGGAAAAAGCAAGGTTGGGGCGAGGGAATGTTTAAGCAATAGGGTGGGGGGCGAGGGACCCTGCCTTAGTCCTGCTGATTGAATTTTACAAATATTTCCCATATACACAAAATTTTTATAAAAAATTTTACAATAAGTTATAGTAAAATTTTAGATAAACTCATAAAAAACAAAACACATCATCCAAACATATCCTAAATATTATGAAGCCAAAAAAAAAAGAGTAAATTTTATATACACTGTCAGTGTGTACATTATCACGATTAGATGGATGATACATGAGTAAATTTTGGTTTTCAAATTCAAATTTGACACATGTGACATATATCTAATAATAATAGTGCATACAAGATTAATCAAAAAAGAATATATCCACCGACTTTTTTCCTTTCCCAACTCCCTACACTCTTGCCCCGGAACCCAAAAAAAAAATAAATAAAGGTCCCCTTGCATTTGCTTCTGCAAATGGGCCTAAGTTCATACAACCAAGACTATAGCAAAGAAAGGTTTCTTGTCTGGATAAAGACTTGATGATATCAGCTTTGCTCAAATTGTGTGTATTAAAACTCCAGGAAGGTTGATCTTTTCCACCATGCCTGGAATCTTGTCATTGTTTTGTTTGTTTCTTTGGCTTGATTGTCTTCTTGCACCAGGTTGTGTCATTTTCATGATTTGACGCCAATTTTCAGCAATACCAACGATATTGCCACCTCATGCACATAATTATAAACACCCGTCACCCCATAACTCTTTGTGCCAATGATACTAAAATCCAAGCTGCATTTGGACACCAATTTGAACCTCATTCATGTAGTTTTCCACCTCGTATGTGTATATCATGCATAGTTTACTACGTGTCAAAGTTTGCCATGAATCCCTCACCAATTTGTCAGCATTGAACGGGCCCTCCTTTCACAAGCACCATTGCCAAGTGGCAAAAACTTGCCATATTCCCTGGAAATGTGATGGTGAGGACTCTATAAATGAGACAAAACATATATGTTTGCATTTAATTGGTACGTCCCCATCAATTTGGAAGCTTTGATGAGTATGCACATTCATTCTCTTTCAACTTGGGCGCAAATAATGGAGGAGATCGGATAATGCTCTGCCTATCGTAAGTGCAGATTTCCCCGTTATACCCAAAAGCGTGGCACTTTCTTTTCCATAACGTAATATAATTTGTGCGGTCTTTAAACTATTAATAATAAGAGTTTTAATTAAGTTTTGACTCTTATTTACGCAGGCAACAACTGATAAGTTAAGTCCTTAACTTACCAATAGATAACACACAAGTGCAAGTCAATCACCCAAAGACGAACAATTTATGATTCTTCTCCTCCCTCTTCCACGCCTTCTTCTCCCCCTTTCCCAAATTAAATGGTCTTGTCATCAAAAGTCCCATAGCTATTGTTCTCAAAGAATTTCTGTTGAGATGTTTTTATGGGTTTTTCTATAGATTTGAACTCACATTAATGTACTAGAGAGAAACGAATTTGAGAAGTGTGGAAAAGAAACATAAGCATTTGAGAAGAAGCTTTACAGTTGTACACGCAGTCCACTGTATTTTTCTTTTGAATCTTCCATCTTTTAATAAAGATAGAGTAGAATTGAAGATTATACAGATCACAGAATGCCTTTGGTAAATTCAAAGAAGTTGGTAGAAGCAATCTTACAACATAATGGGAAGCTACTTAGTTTCGTTTTTCTTTTTCTTATTTGGGTTATTCTTCATTAGTCAAATCCCATGAGGTTGGATTAGAGGATTTGAGAGAGGAGAGGGAGGAGAAGATTTTGCTGGAAAGAAAAGAAGGGAACCACGGTTTTTGGGCTAATTTTGTTTGAGGTTAAAAATAGTTGAACATGAGTTTTATATGCTAGTTTAAGAGCAATACACTTTTGGGTGAAACAAAATACTCATAGCTGTTCGACCATTGTCCTTCATCAAATGCTATTGTGCCCTCGACCTTAAGTATGGTACTGAGGCCTGTTTGGTAATTTTATTCAGTATTTAAATTTAGTGTTTTCAAATTTTAATTTTTTTTAAAAATTTAATATGTTCAGATGTGTTTAATAATATAAAATAAAATATTTTAATTAATTAAATGGCTCTTAATTACCTTGATAAGATGTACTCAAAAAAATAAGTGATAAACCATTCACTTATCACTTAATGTAAAATATGTTCAAACGATAAAATTTTAATATTTAACAATTCAGTAATTTAACATATTTAAATTTCAATTTTATTAAATGCACATTGATTGCTGCATTGGGCTCTTTCATTAACTGATCGAAATATAGCTAGTCTGCCATATTTTTTTCTTGGGATAATTGTAGAAATCTCCCCTGACTTTTATAGTAATAGCATTGACCTCCCCTATCAATTTTGAAATAGCACTGACCTCCCCTATCAAAAGTTGGAGGCAATTTAATAGGCAAAAGTAGGTCAATTTACTAAAGTACCCCTGACATGATTTAATTTTACCAAATGAATGTGATGAGTACTTTCATCAAACCCAACAAAACATTTGTTAATAAAAATTACACTAAATTAACTATTTCTGCATAGTTTAACTAATTAACTAATTAACTAATTAACTAAATAACTAAATAACTAATAATCTAATTAATTAATAACTAATTATCTAATTAACTATTAACTAATTAATTAATTATCTAATTGTTAATAGTTATTAACTAATCAAACTATTTCTACATAGTTAAACTAATTAAATATTAACTAATTATCTAATTAACTATTAACTAACTATCTAATTAACTAATTAACTAATTTCTATTTATCTAATTAACTAATTATCTAATTATCTAATTAACTAATTAACTAATTAACTAATTATCTAATTAACTAATTAACTAAAGCTGTTGTCTGTCCGAAACTAACAAACTATTTGCATGTTAAACTAATTAACTAATTAACTGCTTAACTGATTAACTACCTAATTATCTAATTAATTAATTAACTAATTAACTAATTTTTGTTTATCTAATTATCTAATTATCTAATTAACTAAAGCTGTTGTCTATCCGAAACTAACAAACTATTTGCATGTTAAACTAATTAACTAATTAACTGCTTAACTAATTAACTAACTAATTATCTAATTAACTAATTAACTAAAGCTGTTCTCTATCGGAAACTAACAAACTATTTGCATGTTAAACTAATTAACTAATTAACTAACTAACTAATTGAAAAACTATTTGCATGTTAAACTATATGCAGTACGCATTATCTATTTAAAGTATCGATTCTTTATGGGTATTTTACTTTCAAACATTTAATTTATGATAAAACATCAATGTTTGTAAGTAAAATTCAAAAAGTGTTATAGTAATATCAATATTCTTACTTTCAAACATTTAATTTATGGCCCTATGCCCCTCCCTTTTTGTAAGAATATTACTGTAACACTTTTTGAATTTTACTTACAAACATTGATGTTTTTATCATAAATTAAATCTTTGAAAGTAAAATACCCATAAAGAGCCGATACTTTAAATAGGTAATGCGTACTACATATAGTTTAACATGCAAATAGTTTGTTAATTAGTTAGTTAGTTAATTAGTTAAGTAGTTAATTAGTTAATTAGTTTAACATGCAAATAGTTTTTTAGTTTCGGACAGACAACAGCTTTAGTTAATTAGTTAATTAGTTAATTAGATAATTAGTTAATTAATTAATTAGATAATTAGATAATTAGTTAATAGTTAATTAGTTTAACTATTAACTAATTAGATAATTAGTTAAGCAATTGTCAAGCAAATAATAATTGTTAAGCAAGTAAGGGCAAAATTGGAAGAAAATTCTTATCTCACTTCTACAAAAGCTATCAAGGAGGTCTCTGCAACAAATTGTTACTTTTCAGGGGAGGTTAATGCAATTTCTAAACCTAGAGGGGAGGTCAGTGCAAATGTTAGAAATCTCAGGGGAGGTTTCTGCAATTATCCCTTTTTTCTTTTGACAAAAAAATAAGATAAGAAGATGGCTCTATGTGCTCCGATTTATTATTTTGAATTCTAATCCAAGAGCACTACCAAAGTCTTTCAAGGGTAGGGTTGTCCTGACGTAGGCCTGCCTATGGCCTAGATCAACCTAAGTCAAATGAAGTCTCTACCGTTCCGCTTACAAAATGAAATATGAAACTTCATACACCTTAAAGTTCATAGGACGAAAAGAGATTTTTTGAGGTCCTTATACTCGTGAGCTCATCCTACCACATAAAAAAGTTTTCGCCACGTAGACACAACTTTAGGATCAAAGAAAGACTTGTCCTTTTGTGGCATAGCCAGCATAGGTTATGTGAAGACCCCACTTCTCCTTAGGGCGAACCCTAGGATTTCGGCAGGCAGCCTGCCTACCTCTCGCCGGGGCTCAATACGAGTCAAATTTAAACTTAAAGGTAATCAACCATTAATAAAAGTCAATATACAGGAAAGTCGCTTCCTTATATAGTCATTCAAGTTTTACTTCACAAAGTTTTCAAAAGGTACATCAAATTTCCCAAAATACAACCACCATAAGCCGACTAATCAATTACATCCATAATTGTACCAAAATAAAGTCATTTACATCCAATTTCTAATCAAAGGGTAATCAAGTCAGCTTCTCCAAAATCTTTCCACTTCAAGTCCCTGTTAAGGAAAACAAACTACGGAGGTGAGCTAACGCTCAGTGAGGCCAAGAAAAGCATGCAAACAAATAAATTCAAGTAACAATAACACTTATATGAGGAGTATAACTAGAAAGTTCATGTGATTCACAAATAACAGTAAAGCACAATCAATAAGGATACGGGAGCTCTCAAGAGCTAAATTCTCATTGCTTTGCCAAGGCTTGAGCTAATACCTCCACGTGGTGACACTCCGTCAACCGGGTAGGTAGCAAGTCCATAGAAACCCAAATTACTTCCCCCATCCACCATTTCACCCTCTCAGATCCGGAACCAAACACGCACGAAAGGGCAATACTACTCAAGTATGCCAACTAAGATCTCAAAAGATCAAGTTTTATAATTTTCCATGGTTCCCCAAGCTCCTCGACCAAGCCCATGCCGACTCGAGTTACAAAGTTAACCAATGGAATTTGGGCGTCCCCACATGTACAAGTACGATTTGCCAAGTTCACGCAATTCAATTATCTAGTCAGGTAGAAGAGAATAAGTGCGATAAAGTATACACTCGTCTCGACAAGTCCAAATCACTTAATTAACAAGAAACAATTCAAATGTTTAGCAACAAATCATGCACTTGACACTCACCAATTCAAAAGTAAGTGAGCAAATAAAGTCCTTCAATGGTCCGTACCGGGATCCCCTTCGAAACCCCCTTGAGCACCTAAAGAAATAGTGACCAACTATCACTCACATATACTCTAGACCACTTAACATTCAAGGAAGGAAATACACTTGCTTAAAATTTAAGACAACGCCTTAATAGTGTTTTAATTCATCGAAAATCGAGATTCAAAAATGAGGATTTAAAGTCACAAGGGAAACTTGTATCATCCACGAAATCAAGTTTAAAACGGACTATCAATCTCAAAAGGAAGTTGGGAGTTCTTAAAAGTTCATTTCTTAAGAAATCAGAAATTTTCAGCTTTATGCGACACACTTGGAAAATCATATCTTGAGTTTGGTAAGTCCAAAAATAGAAAAATTTATACCGTTGGAAACTAGATTCAAAGTAATAAAACTTTTCAGAAGACACTTTTCCCATATTCTGACCAGAAATCATTCAAATTCCAGCCTAAAGTTGCTATTTCATGAAGACAGAGCAGAACCAGTTCTTGTTTTTCAGCAAAGTTTGAAAATTTGGAAAAATTTACAGGTATTGAATTAGCCTCTAAAATTTATAACACAGCAAGAGTTTCAAGTTAAGTTTCAAACACAATAAGCGGAACTAAATTTTGATTTTTGACCAGCAAGATACAACAGTTTGAAGTTAGCTGGATTTCTCAACCTGTTCAACAATTTTCCAGTTTCCAGCTTTGACACAGTTTTGAAATCAGACCATATCTAACTCCACACAAGTCCAAATTGAGAATGGCTTATGGTGTTAGAAACTAGATTCAAAATTCTATAATTCATCAGAAGACATCGTTTTCAAACTCTTTTCACAAGTGAAACGAAATTGAGCCACAAGATACAATTTTCCAGTTTTGAAGAGCAATCTTTGGGGCATCGAAATGGTATTAAAATTACGCCAAATTTGGTACACTTAAACATTCATATATGGACTACCTCCCTACCAAACTTTAGGCAAAAACTCGCATGGGAAGGCAGTTAACAAAATGACCAAAGTTTGTGAAATTCTTCGAAGTCAATCTGCCAACCCTATCATTCTTTCTTTTCCAAAAGTTTTGTCCAACGAAATCAGCCCCAATTTGCTCCATTTTTGAAACCAAGATTCCAGAAACATTTATTGAGTAATTGATGGTTTAATAGCACCAAAATATTTGGAACAAAACACCCCAAAACAGATTTGACCATTGGGTTAGCAGGGAAAGGAAAATTTCCAGATTTTTGGCCAATTTTTTCATGCATTTTTGAAGCACCAAATGAAAGAGTTTTTGGCTAGAAATTTGCCCACTTAAAGCTCAACATATCAGCTCTCAAATGGGCCAAGAAAGTCACGAAAATATGGCATCAAAACAGAGTAACAAAAACTAAAAATTTCGGCCAGCACTTCTCCCTCTCTTCTCAGTTTCTCTCTTTCATTTTCCTCTTCTAGTTCCTACCATTAAAACTCATCACAAATACACTAACACGCACACAAACATCATAGCAGCCCTCATTTAACCAAGATAGGAGTTTATAGAGCCCACTTCAACCAACCAAATCCAACCAACAACAACAAGAAAGGAGCTACAAGCTTCAAAGCCAAGAAATGAAACAAGAAAGCAAGAGTTTTGGTGGGAGATGTTTATACCTTCCAAACACAAGAGGAAACCCTAGATTTTTGGTGTGAGAAACTCCCCAAAACAGCCCCAAATAGCCGGCCCTCTCTTCTCTTCAAGATGTCCTCAAGTTCCAAGTTAAGCTAGTAAGGAGTTGCAAGTTCTCTTGGTGATTTTGGATGGAAAAATAAGAAGAACTTGGGGAGCAAGGATGAAGAAGAAATGACCAAGGGAGGTTTGGCCAAGAGGGAAGAGTTTTGGTTGGTAGGTGGTGATGTGAGGTTGTGTAAGAAGGATTTGACATAAAGGTGTCTTGGTGCACAAAAGTCAACATCCGAATAATGAGTAATTAGTGCTCCTAATTGAACTTAACTTAACTCACTCACATTTAATCCCTCAATTAACTTTTTTTAGTCTACTATTAATCATCCTTAGTTTTCCAAGACTAATGTACCTCTCAGATCAAATTTGCCTTGAAAAACGTGCATTCACTATTTCTCGCTAAATGAGCGGCAGAAAAATTAAATTTGTTAATGAAACGTTTTAGAAATATAAATGAGACATCGTTCCATGTAAATGGATTTAAAATGGTTGAAATAAATTATTCGAAGTAAACGGGTGAATAAATAATTAAATAAGCTAGTAAAACGAAATAAAAGTAAGTAAAATAAAATAAGAATTCGGGTCCTCATAGGTTATGAACTCCATTAAACATCTCATAATATGGAAAGCATGACCATGCCTATTCAAATTAATCTAGCACAGGTGAATAGATAAATAAGCTGAGGAGAAGTGAACAGGGAGACTTAATTGTATTAATTATAGCTTCGATCCTCCTTCTATTGATGGAAAGGATACTTCATTGTTTGGCCAGGGTGTTTTAAAAGATAGAGACGTTATGTGAAGCGGATGAAATGAAATTTTTAAAAATTTTAGTAACTGGGGATACACAGTTAAATTAGGAAAGTCACTATAAAACATTAAGAGTGAAGTGATAATATCACTCATCTTTTTTAGATGTCTTATTTTGGTCATTGAATTGATTTTTCATCTCAAATTAGTCATCCAATATTTTTAGCTGCTGCATTTTCCAATTCTATCCAACTTTTTCTACTTAAACCTGTCAGTGGAGGGTTCCAAATCTAAATTTAGTATCTACTTCACCGGAATTTATCTCCTCCTCTTTCTCCCTCCAAAACTCATTCTCTTCTCGTTCTGCCTTTAACTTCTCCAATCATAACTTCTTTCAATTCTCCTACAAGAGAAAGTCCAGCCAAATTCAGTCTTTCCTCATAAGAAGAGCCTTCTCTCTTATTTTTATTTTGTTCGTTTGAATAAGTTCTCTCATAGAATTTTCTAGTGAGAAATTCTTCTCTTTTAGAGTTCTCTAGTGAGAGTAACTTCTCTTCTTGTGAGAGTTTTATTCTTTTCTAGAATTTTTCTTGTGAGAGTTTGTTTATTTGTTGGCTTTTGTTTTGAAATTTAAGATTTCAAAGATTTCATTTTTCAAATCTAGAATTTCTTAAATCTATTATGGTAGATCTAAAATTTTCTCTAAGCTTGAAACATGTGTTTGTCAGATATGACTATTGAAAGACATGCACATATCTACTAGGATGAAATGACTCATTTTAATAGGAAAATTTTTTAGTTCAATATTTTTTAAAGGTTTATTGAGTTTTTAGATTTACTGTATTAGTTGATTCTCTCAAATTTATATGTATGATGTATCCGTGTCATGTTTGATGTATTTTCTTGCATTGGTGCAGATTTATTATAATGACATTGAAATTGTGCTTTAAAAAAAGTGTATCTACTTCGCAAGTATTATAGCTGTTCCAGCATCTATATACCAATTGATATATTAAAATTAGGTATATTGTTGAAATATGGGTGACTAAAAAATATACCTTTAATAGATAATTAATTCAGTTGTAGGCCTTAAGTTTAGATAATGGGTGAAATTGTAAAACATAAGCAGGTTTTGATAACTACACATATAAATAATGAGAAACTAAGTGATTACAACTGTGCAACTATAGCGCATTTAAGTTCGTTGATAACTTGAGAGTCCTATTCCTTATTCTCCTATATGTTCTTGCACCCTCTATCTACTAAATCCCATGCCCCTAATTTATTGTAATGATTGCTTACAATATACTCTTGCGTTGTTTGGCAATATTATTACGGAAAAAATTATTGTCTAAATACCACTCTAAAATATCAAGGGAAAAGTGCAAAAATGGTTCATAAATTTTCTTAAATGTCTCATTTTAGTTGGTTGGTGTAATAATTAGTGTAATGGGGGAAAGGAGATTTTGGAAAATTTTAGTTATGAGTGGCGCACTTTACCCATAAACAGATTTTGAAAAACACTCCAAAATTTCAAGGGCAAAGGGCACTAATGATCACTAGATTTTCCTAAAAGTCACATTTTTTTTTACATAACTATTGTTCCTCTAAAATGGGTCATCTAACTACGTTCACTATCTTATTTTCCCAATTCTGTCCAATTTTGTCTAGTTAACTTCATGAATAGAGAGTACCAGATTTGAATTAACTATCTACGATAAAGGCATTTCATTTGTTCTTAAATTCACATATCAATTTTTGTGTAGAAATGAGGCATGTTGATGAAAGGTGGATGTTTAAGAAATTGATGAAAATACCTTAAACAGATAATTATAGATGGTCTCCTCCCTCCCTCTTATTGAATTGTTATTCTCCTTTGTGCATAATAAAGTCACCATAGAATGTTTTATTGTCCGTTTTCTTCTCTCTTAGGATCTTGTGGTGATTTCGTTATGAGATTTCTACTCTTTTAGGGTCTCTCAAAGAGAGTTTTCTTCTTTTTTAGGGTTTCTAATGAGATTTTTCTTCTTTAGTCTTCTTGTCTTTTTAAGTCTAAGATTTTGCATATTTGTTTATTAGATTTAAAAATTTTTGTATTTATTTTCAAGACACTAGCATGATATTTGAACTTGAAATAGTTAACTAGTAGTCATCGGACTGTTAGTGATCTTTATCTGAATTTGGGACATTACTGGAGCTTTCAATTGTATTCTCTGTTTATTTTTCAAATCTAATGTAATCTTTTTTAATTCTTCATTTGTGTTGCATTTTTTCCCTTATTTTTTGTCATTAGAGTAGGTCTTATAAAATGAAATATGGTATTTATAACATAAACTTACATGTATGGCCTCAATTTTTTGGAGATAAGCCACAAAATTAAACAATATGGTCGGATTGTGGCACTTATAATTGTTATATGACTAATTTGAGACAACAAAAAATTTAGTGATTGCAATGAGATATTTATGAAAATTCAATGACAAATTATATTCATTTTGCTCAAATTTTAGTCTAAAACTTTGAATTGGCCCGAAAGTCACTCATCTCCAATTCGCATGAAAATCAATGTTCACATTTTGTGTATAACAAAGTCTCTCCAACGTTGTCCTAATGCAAGTTTTCTCCTCTCTTAGACCTTCTTAACTAGATTTCTTCTCTCTTCGAGCTTTTGATGATATTTTTCTTGTCTCTTAGAGTTCTCTAGCAAATAAATTTTTAGTGTTTTATGATATTTTCTTTGTTAGATTTGAGATTTTTAGATTCATTTGTCAAATCTGAAATTTTTTAGATTTATTTTCTTAGATCGCAGGTTGATTTTTTTTAGATTTGTAGTAATTTTTGTTAATTCTTCATATGTTTTTGCATCCACAACATGTATTGATGTATTTTCTGCTATTAATGAAAACAGGGGCAGAGCTAGAAATATGATTTAGTAGGACAAATTTACCATATCAAATTAAACTAATCATAAAAATGTCAAATCATGTATGTTTAACTAACAAATCATAAAAATATCAAATCATGTATGTTTAACTCACATTCTGCAATCATTATATATATATATATATAACTATTCTACAAAAAATTAACATAATATTTCAAAAGTCTTATACATAACCATTCTACAATTGTTCTCGATGTGTCTTTCTATTTTGGATCGGTTGATAGATCACTAGATTTAATTTCTAACTAGTTTTTACTTTTTTAATGTTCTCGTCTACTATCACCATCTAAAACTTAAACATTAGATAGTTCTTCATTCATAGTATTCCTCTTGTAATATCTCTCCACAACTAGTTGCAATTCAATACTAATTTAGACACTAATTGACAAATAAGCTATAAAAAATATATATTTTACCTTATAAATCATGATAAGTATAAACTATGAACTATAAATTATTTAAATTTGTTGCTAAAAAGTACTCTATGAAACTAGAACACAATCACAAATTTCTAGACAGATAACAACAAGTCATACAATTTTATTGAAAATATAACCATTCAAAATTTTTAAATACACTGAATAATTACTAGGGGACTTGGAGTGCTAATTGGGAAACAATGATAAATATCTCTTAATAATCAATTTTTCTTTGGACTTCTCCACTTCTTCTCTCAAATCCCTAATAAAAAGTTTCTTAACTACTACTTCCAAACTTTAAATCTCTATTAAAGGATTTTACCACTTCTACTCTCGAGTATCTAATAAAATTTCTCTATCTTTGATGGTATAATGATAAGAAAGCTAGCAATTTTAGTGAGTTCTAATATGCAGGAAAAAAAATCATAAAAGCTTTTCAAATAAATTTGTATGTTGATTACACATTGAGAAAGAAAGAGAAGAAGAGTAATGGTAAAATTGTATTTTTTGGCTTGATTATTAATTATTACTTTCAAAATTATGTGAATGGAGAACTAGTTGATAGAAAAATATACATAGCAAATAGAGATAGCAAACTTATCAAGTTCAGTTGGTAGTCGGTGAATTTCTTCACGTAAAGCTATCCAATTTTTTAATTTTAAAAAAATACTAAACCTAAAAGTTTTGTGAGAATGCCCTAAAAAACATATGTTAGGGAAGAAAACCTCGAGAAAACCCATCAAAAAATCCAATATGTAAGTTAGAAACCCAACTCTGATCCAAAAAGTTAAATTGTTAGGTCTTGGTTCTTTACCAACGTATCAACCGCTCTTTCTCCATCTCTCGAACCAATGTGAAATATAATCCTTTACTTATGAATCTAATAATTTGCTCCTTCATGAGTAATCCCTCACATTAAATCCAAGTTTACAAACTCTTCTCCGATTCCATTTTAATATTCAACGCAAGCCCACCTTAACACTTAAGGTTACTTTTTCTTCCAATCATGGACCCATTCTTCTTTAACATCCAAATTGGATTCCGGACTCTCGCTAACCCTTGTCTCCTTCGTCTAACACCAATTAGACCCCTTGTCAAACCCATGACGCACCTAATCCAACTTCAGCCAAACTCCTTGGCACTTCAGTCCACCACCAAGAAAAAAATTTTCATTAGCCCAACTTTGAGAAGATTCTACTTACCCATGAGTAACCTAGTATTGCAACTAGAAACTCTAATACCCCTTGTTGGCATCCAAGTGCGGAATATATGACTATTAAGACATCATAAACACAACAATTTCATAAGAAACAAACCACAAGCATGAAAAATAAATGACACACAAGATTTAACGTGATTCAACTCCATCATTGAGTCTATATCCACGAAAAGAAACCTGTTCTTTATTATAAGAGGAAAACCTTACACAAGAATACAATTTGAATTCAAACCCAACCCTTATATACCATCTTTTATCTCTCAAGAACCCTTTCTCTCATCCCATATATAAGACTACAAGTTGCCCTTGTGTGTCACTTTATAGTATGTCACCCCCACCTATTTATAAGATACATTACTTAACCAACATCTGAGGAAATAACTGCTAATACCTAATCTCATACAAAATAGAAAATAACTTGACAACTACTCCAAGTAACTAAACAATTAGGAAACTAGTTACCTGCGTACAAAACAAGAAACCTGTTTTAAAGAAATTAAACCAATTTCTTAATAACAAACATCTAAATACATCCCAAGATAGATTATTGAGAGGCTTATTTGAGACACTAGAAAGCGTGAACTTGATGTTGTCTTGAAAATCCTGCTTTATGTAGGTTGTACTTGATGGTTTTCGGCATACTTACATGCCAACCCTCGTGAACCATGCAATTCGTACATGTAGATGAAGACAGGAAAGTTTTCTAGTGCTTACTGTTTTTTTGTTTGTCGCAATTCTGGTACTTATTGAATGCACATTTTTTTTTATCTATTCCAAAACCCTACAAGAATCACATTTGAATTATATGAAAATTGCTCAAATTCACTACAATTTTCCGTATTCTGGTAAGTTTTGTCTATTCAGCCAAATTCTGTCCATCATATTTGTCTGGATATGTCTGACCTAAGACCTGCAAAAGACATTAGTCTAATTTCATTGAACGAGCTCTACGTGTAAAAAAATATACCACGTTTCTATCGTATGCCTTCATATGGTTAAACATGCATGTTGGTTCATCTACATTCTACACTTCACATGCAAGTATTGTGTAGATAAAACATGACCAATTTTGTCTAAACAGCCGTGTGTCCTACTGTGGAAGCAGTGTGATTGAAAACATACATAAATGATAATGAGATTATAATCGTTTTATCTTTTAAATATTTTTTTAAGTTTTACAGTGTAATATTCCCTTAACTTTTCAGATCTATGGTAAAAAGTTTTGTTCTTTAGATATCTGTGCATCAATTGGTGTAATTCCTGCCATTAATACATATTTAATGAATGATGATGCCGAGCAATAAAGGATTTATATAATACAAAATGCCCGAGTGATATCTTACTGGTAGTAGCTGACCTGGTTCGTGAGAATTAATCAAGAATGATGGATGCAGGCTAAAAATGATATATATATCTAATTAATATAAATACTAATAATGGATTAGTCTTTCTTATACAATTAGTATAAGAATTTTGTTATATCAATGATTGTAAATGTACGTCACATAATATCTTTTGAAATTTGAAATTTACGTTTTTGCACATTTGACATAATTCTGTTTTCTTGGAATATATATCTTTGAGCTTCCCCATACTCAATTTCTTGGTCTAAAATAGTATTAGGCCACTAATGTAAAAAAATTACTAAATTAATAGGCATAAATGAGTAATCCTAGTTAAATTCTGTACCTGATAAAGTACAAAATACTTTCTTTATATTTTTTTGATTGTATACCTAGCTTATTTTTGTAGTAATGATTTCTCAAATAATCTAACTCTAGTGATTGATTCCTTGTGTAATTATTAGCTTTCCCCCTCCCCCAATCCAAGAATGACGATTGGTCCCAGAAGGACAGATGGAGCAATAAGTACCAGGACAGATGGAGCAATAAATCCTAGGACAAGTTGATGGTATCTATATATGCATAATTTCATGAACATTTCTAGGGATTTTCGACAGTTTCATTGTTAGGAGGATTGTTTCATTGTTCTTCACCGAAATTTTAAAAATATCACTGATCTTTCTTGATATTAATTTTCTTATTATAGTTCAATCCAATTCAAGACAAGGAGCAACAAATAAATGATTTTAGAAGTACTCTTAGCTATTGTAGTAATTAGTTTAATTATTTAATGCAACTTACTATTTTCACTTACAAGGACATTATTATACATAATCAACAAGAAATTTTCATCTTCTGCTGCAACCAAAGACAAAAAACTTCCAATGTTTGACACAAGATATTTTTTTTTTTTACTTATTGTTCACATAGAATTTTGAAATCTAGGAAACTGTAAGAACAAATTAACCATAAGGTTAGATCTACTAATTTAAATTTTCACGACCCTGATTGTCTATTTTTTAACTAAAGAATAAACAATAAAAGTCCCTTGATTCTTGCTTCCTTTAGATGGGAATTTAGTCATAGAAGCAGATCACAAATTTGTGTCGGTCATGCTGAAGACTTGGGCAGCAGAATATTTGAATACAAATAGAACGCCTCGCGACACACGAAAGACTCCAAAATTGGTGTTTCAGCAACATTGGTGTACTTGAAGTTTTTGGAGCATGGAATTGAAGGTTTGAAAAACTCCAAAAAAAATTTTTAATAATTCTTGCGTACTATATCTGTTTATATATCTTGTTTAGAAGATGAATAGCTTATTTGTAGGTAAAAATAAAATTAGGGTTTTCCACCATTTAATGGGTTACTTGTGGCTTAAAACCAAGACAAGATATTAGGTTAGCCCATCACTATGGCCCAAAATATGTGATTGGACTTTACCAATTTTATGTCTTAACTTTTCACTTGGGCTAAGATTTAGTTAAGCCCAATGACTTGTTTAGTAAATGAATGGGCTATAATTGGAATTGCGCATTTTATTAATTAACCAAGAAAAATATTTTAATTATCTTTTTGAGCAATTCAACGTCAAAGTTTTAATGCCAACAAATGCCCCACTTCAAGGATCGTTGAGGAGCTAGCTTGCTAAGCATTGAAAACGAGTCTTGAAGTTTGTTATTCCTTGAATTTGCCAAAATTCAGAGCTCAGGATTTTTCTGAAAGCCGTGTATGGACCAATTAATAGCCCATCCCGACTTGAAGCTGTCAAGAAAAAGCTCATGAAGGAAGCACAATCAATTGTGGACTATGATGGACCATGCGCGGGATACTTAATTTTCACAGAAATTTGCAATGCGTATAACCTGCTAGTTTGAATGAGAGAGTGAGATGAAATACCTCACTGCAAATTGGTTTTTTTTTCCAAGTGGATGAGTTGAAAATTTCCGTTTGGTGACCAATCTAAACTTCCGTTTAGGACCACTTCAGATTTTCCTTTTTCCTCTTTTCACTGCCTTTAACTTCAAGGCTGCAACCATGGAAATGGCAAGTGGTGGAAGTTTCCTTCTCTTCACTTATTGATTGGCCATGAAAGAAAGGGATTCAAATTTTGCCCGAATTCCTTGATAAACAAGGCTTAGAAAACTTGCTTTCCATTTTCACTTTGCACTGGGACATTTCCACACACTTGACATTCCCAATCGCAGGAGAAACAATCACTGATGACCAGTCTAATTTCTTATACCAGTAATCACCAATTGGAGTTCATTGCCAAGAAATGAAGAAGGAAAGTTGTATGCATTCACAAATACTTTGTGGATAGAAACTAAAAAACAGATATTGAAGTAGTTCAGACGATTCATGGATCTCTCAATTCAAGAAATATGACCAACAGTGGTTTGAATATATAAAAAAAGAATTTCTTTTTTTTTAATACTTTTTACTATTAGATAGTGTCCATAAATCTCATAATAAATCCCTAAAGATTCATAGTGAACTTCAATGGGAATTTCTCTTGAACCAATAACGTGTTGGTCTAGTTGCCACCGGAGCCACAAAGGACTATCTAAATTAATTCGTTTTTGACGATAAGCTCCACCAAAAAAATGTGAGTAATTCATAAAAAAAGGGTGGGTCAAAAAACTTATTAGATACCATAAACTCCGGTATCTAATAAGTTCTACCTACTATTGGATTTGAACCAATGACTCTCACTGATCCTGATTCATGGATCTCTCGGTGCAAGAATTTAAAATAAGAGGATCGAGCCATTTCTTACTTCATATAAGCAATGCAAGTCATAGAATTGCATGACCAATCAAACTCTTGCAGACTAACTAATTGTAATTATCTTTACAGCAATTCAAGTCACATTAGCACCTCAAAGCTTCGCATATTATGTTGGTAAATTCTCCAAAGTCGATGACCAACTCGAGCAATACTGATGAACTACCAAAACTCAACTTAGTAACTGCCAAAGTTGGAATATTTCTACAACATTCTGAGCCTTAAAATCTCAGTTTCTAGAACCATCGACCTTCAACCAATGTTTTTAAACTCGAATCGGCCAG
Source organism: Coffea arabica (assembly GCF_036785885.1). NCBI lineage: Eukaryota > Viridiplantae > Streptophyta > Magnoliopsida > Gentianales > Rubiaceae > Coffea > Coffea arabica. The sequence goes on along the minus strand of NC_092318.1, from coordinate 14,576,468 downwards.
CGAACCGGAGAGGGGGATGGTTCACGGTCTGACCGGCCGGTTCACCGGTACTCTTCTTCTTTGTTTTTTTTAACACCCATGGTGCAACTTCAATACTAAGTACTTCACCGGTTTTCACTCTACACTTGAACTTGACGGCTGATGCACAATCCAATTTGGTTATTGATAACTTAAGTCCCTAACATGCATTCACCAACATAACTTAAAACTAAATTTAAATTGAGGCAATAATAAATTTCCTAAAATTTATACATGAAACCTGAAATGATAAACATAACTAAAATATCATAATTCACAGAAAGTTTTCATAAATTCATTACAAACATAAATAGATATAGTCCAAATGTTCACCAATTCTCACAAACAAAAACATAAAAATAAAAAAATAAATGTTGACACTCTTTTACAATCCTAAAAAATTCCATAAAAGAATCCAACTCATGTTCAAGGCAAACAATTTGAATAACAAAATTCCATCATTGGCATCACAAAGCAACAACACCACCTTCACAACTTCATCAATTTATTAACCTGAAAAAGTTAAAAGTTTATTACAAAAATATAAATCTAATTGCTCAAACTCAAGAAAAAAGGCAAGAAATTTTGAAAAATAAAGATACAACCAAACACATAAAGAATTAATTGCTACTAAACATCACTAATTAACATGTTATAATACCAATTATTATCTTCATCACCATCCAAAAGGCGCCTATGCTGAAATGCTTCCAAGTCAATATCATATCTTCCCCAACTTCACTTTCATCATCTAAATAAATAACTAAAGCAACAATTAAGGATTTATCCATATTTATAAGAAAATTCAAACTAAAAAGCGAGCTTTTAGCACCTCATATTACAAACTAAAAATAAATTTATTTTAATAGTAAAACCAACCTTCAATTAGTTGAGAATCATCCTTGGGAAGTTCTTCAAGTTCTTCCTCCAATTCATCATAATTAAACTCACCATCTTGTTCTTCTTCTATGACCCAAAATTCCGTTTTATCAATAGATTCACAATCAATGGGATCATAAGATCTCTTTCGGTGATCAAACCTACAATAAAATACATTAGTTATAAATCTAATATTACTTTAAAAAATAAAATGTAAAAATAAAGTAAAAAATCAATTATACCTATGTTGCAAACGCAAATTGTAGTGCGCATAAACAAGATCATTAAGTTTTTGGTGCTCCAACCTATTCCTTTTTTTTAGTGTGAATGCGTTAAAAAATGCTCCAATTGCATTCACACCCAGAAGAAAAAGTTGTTTGACTCAAAATTCTAATTGCAAGTTTTTGCAAATTTGGAGCATCACAACCATATAACTTCTACCAATTTTCTGTCATAATCATATTAAAATATCAGACCAAAATAAAGAATAAATTCACAATTTTTAGATATTAAAAAATATAAATAACCTGACCAATTAGATTTGCTAGTAAGAATAGCAAGCTTGCGCCCAAAATTCCCTTGTCTTTCTCGATACATTCCAACCTCTTGTGATAATTTTTTAGGGTTACACCAATCCACTTTTGTTTCAATGTAATCAAGCAAACCATTTATAACCCCTGGATGTGTACAAAATCTGGCACTCTCATATTGAAAAGCAGGATTCAAATAATAAGCAACAGCATGTAAACTTTTTCTTAACATTCCATCCCACCTATCATTGATGATGTCAATATAAGGCTTGTACAATCTTTTTTTATTCGTAAACAGCAACAGCTTTTTGATGCCATTTATTACTCTAAACATGCCTTCATAAACATAACCCAATGAAGGCCTTTCATCTATATCACAAATATGCAATAAACGAATGATAGGGCCCATTATTCTCACCATAATCAAACAGTTATTCCAAAACCTTTCATCCAAAACAATTTGCTTCACATCTTTTCCTTTTTCTATTCTCAGAAATTTTTTGTAATCCCTACTAGTAACGAAAGATTGCAAACTATCCTTATGATCATGCAAATTTTTTAATGCAATAGAGGTAGTTGCAAATCGAGTTTCAATTAGATAAATAATTTCTTTCCACCCTGCAGTCTTTCTTAACCAATTCAAAGTGAACTTATGATTGTAGATAAAAAACGGTCACCGTTGAAGCAAGAGACACTAGAGCTTTTACATCATTCATCTCACCTATGTCTTTCAAAATCAAATTGATGTAGTGTGCAGCACATGGTGACCAACAAATGTTCGGATATCTTTCACTTAACAAAAACCCAGCAGCTTTATAATTGCTAGCATTATCAGTAACTAAATGCACCACATTATTTAAACCACACATCTCAACAATTTCAACAAATAAATTACACAAATTTTCTGCACTTGTTACAATATCAGTTGCATCCACAGATTTAATGAAAGAAATACCCTTAGGACAATAAACCAAAAAAATAATCAATGGTCTTTGTCTAGTGTCTTTCCACCCATCACCTATTATAGTGCACCCAATTTCCGCCAAGTACTTCTAAAAGAATCAACAACTAATTTCACATTTCTCTTGGCATTTCACAAGAAGTTAACTCTCAAAGAATGATAGGATGGACCTTTGTAACCATGACCCATTGATGCAATTCGATCAATAGTTTTTTGAAAATATGGAGAGTTAATAGCATTTAAAGGAATGCATGTATCATAAAACCAAAGAGCAATAGCCATGTCCATATTTTCCCATTTTTCCTTATTTTGCAAATAAGTTTTAATGGTTGGTTGAGCAGTATCATGCCGACCTTTACTAAAAGCATATATACCTTTTGAAGTAGTGACATCTCTCTTTCCTTTACTGGATGCACCTATCTCATTTGCTGAGGAAGAAGGAATATCTTGGACTTCATCGCCATCAAAAGCATAAGTAGTACGGCCGAATGGATTTTTCACTCCAAAATCACCCTTCTTTTCTTTAGATTTCTGCTCCTCCTTCATAGATGCTAAAATAGCATGTCTAACTGCCGGGTCAACCCTTGAACATGGAACAATGCTGCCCTGTTCTCTTGCCAAAATTCTCTTTCATTCGGTGAATACCACCACTAGCAATTGCTTTAAAACAATACCCACATGTCAAAGTTCTTTTTCCTTGCTTGTTCACACCTTTCGAACAATAATTCCATGCCATATCGAACTTTTATCTATGAGTTTGACTTGTTGATTCTTCACTATTGACAACTCCAATAGTCGAAGATTGTGAATTTCTACTAGTAGTGGTATCCATTATCCTTCACATAGTTAATTTAGAGATGATTAGTTCATTTATAAAATATAGTGTACCAATAAGAAAATAAAATTAACAAATTTTCAGTAATACAAGAAGATCAATTAGTCACACCAATAGCTCAATTGTTAGCATTTGTATATTAAGTAGCTTATTAGAACAACATTAAGCATCAAATGTCTATAAAAACCAAACTGAAGCAGGATACCAAGTCTCGGCCAGATTCTTTGAGCATACAAGAACTCAATAGCCAACAACATATTAAGAGTTTAATAGCCTAAGAAACATGCATTCAGACACAACTTGACAAGTCAATGTGTATAACACGTATGCCATTAGTTTACATGTTTACCTTTTCACTGCGATTGGTAGTGTATTATTCTTGTTGGACAAAACTTAACCAAAGATTGCTTTTCGGAAAAAAAATAAAATTAAAAAATCAAACATAACTAATTTCATTAATTTGATACTTTATTCGAAAAATAGCTTCTCCAAACATGACTGTAAAATAATTCATTATTCATAATTTCATCGTTAACTAATCAAACAAAAATAAAACGTCAATTAAGGATAAGGAAAAGGATGAAAATTGGGGAAAAAGGGAAGAAAATATGAAAAAAACTAAAAAAGGCAAAATAGCTCAACATCAATTACTTTTACAAAAAGAACATATAGAAAACAAAAATCTTGAAAAGGAAAAAATTAAACTCACCAAGATGGAAAAGCTCTCGAGTCTCGTCTGGTATCTTATGAAAGTTGAATTTTCCAACTTGCCTATAAATCGGCTAAAGATAATAGCCCAATGATCATAGTGAAGACTTGAGAAAGATCTTGTCGTGGATATTTGGATATGGAAGGGTTATGAAGAAAAAAATGAAAAAAAAAATCGAGAGGAGAAGCAGAGACAAGAGAACTGAGGAAGTGAAGCAAAATAAAGTGCGGTGTTGTCTGCTGTGTCGCAGTGCTAGGGTTTCTCTTTTTGTTTTAATCTGATTTTTTTTTCACTTAAATTAAGTAGAGTTCTACACAAAATGGGCTTGTCCTGTGGCTATAGTTTAGTGGTAAGAATTCTTTGTTATGGCCGTGGAGACCTGGGTTTGAATCCTAACAGCCCTATTCTTGTTATTTTTTTTAAATTTAGGGTGACAATGTTTGAAAAATTTAAAAACCGCCAGTTTACGGTCTATACAGTTTTTAACGATTCGTCCGGTTTCTGACGATTTTTCATTAACCTCCAACTTTGGCACTAGATTGGACCGAATATGTCCTGTTTGTGGTCCAACCGGCCGGTACGGTCCGGTTCTGAAAACATTGCCTTCAACTCTTATGTAAAGAGAGCATCAACTCTGCTTTGAAAATCAAACCAACCTTGGGTCACTGTCAAAGAACGACACTAAAACTCCAGTTCCCAAGTAAGCAACTTGTCTCTGCATTTCCATTTTTTTTGGCTTACATCACACAAAACTAAATTTTTCTCTCTTTATTATTATTTTTTTCTTAGTCTTGCTTCATCTTATAAGGGGTCGGTGACATTGATCATTCTTGTTATTGCATCGTCTTGTAGCAACTTAAATGAGTACTTTGTATTGAAAAACAATCCGAACAATGCTAACAAAATTGAAGACATAATTTGAACAAGTTTGAGTCGTGTTAAATAGCACTATCCTAAGAAACTATTCAGGAAGTTGAAATATTTTGTCAAGATTAAACAAGCCTTCTTCTTGTAAATAAGAAGGAACAAGAACAGTAAATATTGAATAAACCCATATAGAAGGAGAAAGAGAAGAGAGAGAAGAAGGAGGAAAGAGTGAACTATCAAGAAAGTTCAATTAGATCTTTGTGCTGTGAATGTACTTTCTAAACTAGGAGTGGCTGGTATTTATAGGGCTCAAGAAAGATAAGTTGGAAAAGAGATAAAATTTCAGTAACAAAAGAAACGTTGGAGTCCTAATTTTTTGTAACAAAAACAACGAATAATTTCCTAATTTTCAGTCAAAGAAACGTTGCTAAGAGATAAAACTTTATCATTAGGAAAGAGTCATCCATTGAAAGAGTCAAAACTTTATCCATAAAGTTTAAGATAAAATCCTGATTTTCGACCGTAAACGTAAAGATAAAAGTTTGCTTCAGGTAGGAAAATTCTTGCAAAATAGAATAGAAGTAAAACTAAATTGGGCTGTGCTTAACCCAAATGCAGTGGGGAGGGCAAATTCATCAGTTTGCACTGGATAGCCTCGACTTAACTTCTCTCTCATGTGCGCGAGTCTACACTTGTTACTAACTTAACACAAATCCAATAAGATGTTAAACATTATAAATGATTGGAATTTTCTTTAATTTTGAACAATGCGGGACAAAATATTTTGAAATACACAATTATTTACAACAATCTTCCTATTTCCAAAGAGTTTGGACAAAAGAGTAAATTAAAATAATCTACTGGATTTGTTTGGGTGTAATGTAATTAGTTTGGTGTCTTTTGGACTATGAACCAAATTTAAATTGACAAAACATGACTTACAGAATTATTAGTGAAATATAAATTTCTATTAACCAACAGCTCTTGATGTATGATAGAAATTTTATGAATAACATTGCAAACCATAATTTGTTGTTCAACACAGTTTTACTCTTTTTGGCCGTGTGCCTGCTTGGTTATTCATGAAAGCTCTAAAGATTCAGCCAAAAAATCTTATAGAAGTGACTCCACTGCACTCTTATATAGGTGAATTCATCAAGTGTACACTGCTTAAATACACCATCCCAAAGGAATATAAATTCATTAAGAGTTTTAAACTCAACATCATAGTTACTAGCAGTTAAAGCACTCACCACAGAAAACACTTAAATTTGAAGTGCTTACAGTTAATATTGACTTGTTATTATCTATATGAACCTACTTCATGGGATCTCCAATCACATAGGTTGGGTTACCATTTTTATTGATAACTTGTTGGCCTAAGCCCTATTTCCCTTGTAGTTTAAAGAATTAATTTTCTTCCTAGAAGCTTAGTCAAAGGATTGGCTAAGTTCAACTCTGAATTTGCAAAAACAATAAAAATTATTCCATCTCTAAGCAGCTGCTTTACGACATCATGTCTCAATTTCATGTGTCGACTTTTACAATTATAGGACTTGTTTTTAGCAATAGCAATTGCTTCTTGACAACCACAGTATATGGACACAAGAGGCAATAGATCCTTAGTTGGATGAATATTGGCTAAAAAATTTCTCAACCAATCGGCCTCAGAACCAGCCAACTTCAAAGTTATAAACTCTGATTCTATAATTGATCTAGCAATGATTGTCTGTCTAGCTGATTTTCATGCTATTGCACCACCACTAAGGGTGTACACATAATCATTAGTGGATTTTGTTTTATTGTAATAAAAAATCCAATTAGTATCACTGTACCCCTTTAATACAGTGAAAAATTCACAATACAAGATACTAGAATTCATAGTACCTCTCAAAAATTTCATTAGTCTGACTAATACAAAATAATGCTCACTATTGGGATTGTGAGTATATCTACTCAATCTATACACAACATAAGGTATATTAGATCTTGTGAAATTCATCAAATGCATCAGAATTATATTTTCTTTTAAAAAATCATTTGCAACTAATAGATTTTGCACCGGGGGGTAAATCTACCAAAATTTAGGTTTTATTTTTCATAATAAAATCGATTTCACATTTAATTGCTTTTTTCTAAAACTTGCAATCAGAAGAAGAAATAGCGTCAAAATAAGTTAAAGGATCATTATCAACAGTGAAAGTTTGAAAATCATTTCCATAAGAAATTTCTTTTCTCGACCTTTTATTCCTTTTCAATTCTTCATCAAAGGTTATTTCTCTATTTATTGTAACAGGTGCATGAGAAATTTTATTAAATAGTGAAAAAATATGTTCAAAGAACTCAACATTCTTTATTTCAATAATTGTATTACAATCAAGCACATTATTTCTTCAAATAGAAAACTTATATGCAACACTATGTTCAGTATATCTAATAAACATACAATTAGAAGTTTTAGAACCTAATTTTCCTTTCTTAGGTTCAGGTAATAACACTTTAACAAGACAGCCCCATACTTTAAATATTTTAAATTTGATTTATATTTTTTCCATAATTCATAAGGTGTTTTGCCAATCTTTTTATGTGGAATCCTATTTTGTAGGTGACATGCAACTAATATAGGTTCTTCTCACAAATTATTAGGAGTATGAGAACTAACTAACATGAAATTCATCATTTCTTTTAGTATTCTATTTTTCCTTTCATCTACCTCATTAGATTTTAGTGAATAAGGAGGTGTTATTTCATGTATTATACCTTCACGTTCACAAAATTTATCTAAAGTTAAATATTCACCCATTTGTCAAATCTAATTTTTTTATTTTCTTATTAAGTTGATTTTTTACTTCAAACTTATAAGATAAAAGGGTATTATGAGATCACCTTTATTTCTAAACAGGTACAGTTTGGTATATATAGAATAATCATGCATAAAAGTAATATAATATCTTTTAGCTCCTCTAGTCATAGTTTGTTTTAAATCACCTAAGTTTATGTGAATTAAATTTAATAATTCAATTTTTTTGGATAGATACACAACTTTTCTTTGTTATTTTAGTTTCTACACATATTTCACATTTATCCATATTATTATTAATACCAGAAATTAGGCCACATGATTGCATTTTCTTGATATAACTAATATTAATATGCCTTAATCTACCATGCCATAAAGAAATTGAATCAGCTATATCAGTAGAACAAGAGGCATTTTGATTGATTACATAGGAAACATTAAGTACAGAGAGTCCATGGTTACAATAGCATTTGCCCACAAACACATTATTTTTTATCATTACAATTTTTTTAGATTTTCCTAACAAAGCCACATAAACCAGATTTGCTTGAATGTTTAGCACATGCAGCACATCATTATGGGCCAAAGTTTTTCTTGAAATAAGTTTCAAGAGCACTTTGCCCTTACCCAGAACTTTAGCAATTCGTGAGTCTTTTAGGTAGATCATTTTCTTCATTATTCCCTATTGGAGTATAGGAGGTAAATGCTTCTCGATTTGCACATATGTGCCGAGCAGCTCCAAAATCTACCACTCATTCTTTTACATTGGCTGCAATGTTTACTTTAGAGACGATAGCAGCAATTATTTCATCTCCTTCGGTTAAATTAACCTTAGGAGGATTAATATTTGCTTTATCACTTCTGTCTCTGTATCTGCACAGGACAACATGGTGTCCTAATTTTCCACAAACATAACAATTGTCTCTCTTTTTCTTAAAGTTGGGATTATTGAGTTTGTGACTTTAAGACTTGTTAGTGTACTTCTTATTGTTGTTTTGTACCAAGTTGGCTCTGAGGGCCATCTTCTTGGTTTTGGCAACTCTTAATTCCTTCCCATTGGAATCTTCAATGAGGATGTGTTTCACAAGTTCCTCAATGGTGTAATTCTTCTGCTTGTGCTATAGGTTATTTTTATAGCCAGTCTATGATTCTAGTAGCTTTTCAATTAGCATGCCTATAGCAAATTTCTTGCGAAGACTAATGCCTTTATTTTTTAAATCTTCGAGTAACATTTGGTACTCTGTGATTTGAGCCTTCATTTTCTTGTTGTTAGTCATTTGCTACTGGTAGTACTTTCCTATGACAAATTTTGGTTTGATTGCATCTTTGGTAGTAAACTTTGTTGTCAAAGCTTCTCAGATAGTTTTGGTTTCCTTACAGCTGGAGTATACGCCAAATAATTCATTAGAAAGCATTTGTAAAATAGTATGTCAACATATCTTATTGGCATATTGCCATGACTCTTATGACTTAGCATCAACAATTGTAGCAAGTTGAGCATCAGTTAGTGCATAGGCAACTCCATGAATTTTGAGCAATGAGTGTACATGTTCTTGCCACCTTTTCAAGTTTTCATTAGTGAAAACTTCAATCTTGGAGACGTCTAAAACAGGCTTAGCAAATGGCTGATTAGCATTTATTTTACCTATTTTTAGTTACGTTTTAGGGTAAATTTTTGATGTGTTTTAAGTTAAAATGGAAGAAATGGAGTTCCTTTAAAGTTATTTTTCATTCAAGTAATGTTTCTTAACCAAAACATGCAAAAGTGTGGGTTAATGTGCAAATCTGTGTTGATTTTGTGGGTTTTGGTATTTTTTGAATTGATTTAAATCAAGAAGAGTTTAACAACTCTGGCACATTTTGATATTTTGACTATATCTTGAACTACAAACATCATATTGAGATGATTCTTAAACCATTTTGAAGCTAAGGCATAGCTCTACAATTCTTATGCAGATGTTGGAATCTAGTTCATTGATTTTCCTAGTCAAAATATTGAAATACTGTTAGACAAAATTGTTGTTGAAAGCTGAAACAGAACATTGACCAGTCAAGAGTATTTTGGTCATTTCTCAACCTATAGAGATCCAAATAAAATTATTCTTGGTACATTGGAAAGCTAACTCAAATAACTACAACTTTTATGTTTTGTACAAGAGCTAATTTAACTTCCATAATCAAGAAAATTACAGTTGAAATTGGTCCAAAAATAGGGTAAAGTTGAAATTTGAGCAGACTACAAAAGAAGAGCGAGGTATATCTCAAAGATCCAAGTCATGGATCCCTGAGAAACTGCTACAAGTTGATTCTGCAACTTGTTTCACATAGCTTTGTGGACCAAGTTTTTTCATAAAATCCAGCTAGATCCAGTTAAGTTGAGTTGGAAAAGTGAAGAACAACTTTATAACCACATTATAATCACATTTTTTCTCAAAACATCTATAAATACCCCTTGTATCTCATTGATTTGAGCATATTATAGCATCTTATAAGCATGAATTAGTATGAAGAAGTAGAGCAGAAATAGAGGTAGAAGTAGTTTTAGCTCTAGCTTCATATTGCAAATTTTCAGAGTTAGTTTATGAACTTTGAGAGAAAGGTGAAAGTGCTCTTGTACCAAACTTATTTAAAAGATCAACTTCTGAAGGAATTCAAGGATTCAACCTTCAAGACATTGAATAAGAATTTTTCTTCCTAAAATTGTCTTTTGTTCTTATTTGTCATGCCTTGTTACAAGTTTGTTTCATACTGAGATATTCCTAATATGATGTCTAGCTAAACTCTTTCATATCCTAAGGTGAAGATGAACTTGCTGTAATTTTGATTTGAAGTAGTTAGAAAATGATTATGTTTTTTCATGATTTGTTAGTTTGAGAATTATGCTTATGCTTTATAGTTGTTTGACCATCAACTATAAATAATTTGATAATTGTTGAGCAATGAAAATTACCTTCAAATAGATCTAAATTCTTAAACATTAGCATTATTCTCACGAAAGTAATAAATAATAGTTGATTGGATTCATACAATAATTTTATTGAACTTATTTAACTTGTTTCTTATCTTTTCTCTATAAAAATAGATGAAGGATGATTCAAAAAGTTAATATTCATTGGCGAAAGTGATGACATACATTTGGAAGTTATTCCTCGAACAATTCATTGAAGCATAAAGCATAATCACCTTAACTAACTTTTAATCTTGATACAACAAGGGATTCTAATCGCTAGAACCCTCTTACATGATTTTAAAAGCAATCCTAATTTAACTTGTTCTTTACTTTTATTTATTTTCTTACAACATACCACCTACATGGTTGGTTTTACCACCCAATGACCAATTTTATATTTATTGCTTATGTCCTATGGCCAGTTGTACCACCTAACCTAACATTTTCTATGGCCGATTTTATGCCTAATTAGCTTTCTTTATTTTTATTTCCTTAAACTTTTATTTTTTAGATAATAAAACAAGTAATTAAACTCAAGTGATTGCCACATTCTAAATCCCTGTGGGATCGACACCTATCAATAAACGAACCGTGCACTTATGAAAATAGGGTAACAAGGTTTTAAATTTTGTAGTAAGTAAGAATTACCTATTAATGGCAGTGCAACTACAACTAATGCTGATAATGGATGCGATGTGCTAACATTATTAGAGGCTATAGTTTCTTCGATTATTGAAAAATAATCCGAACAATGCTAACAAAATTGAAAACATAATTTGAACAAGTTTGAGTTGTGCTAAATACCATTATCCTAAGAAACCATTTCAAGAGGTTTAAATATTTCCCCAAGATTAAACATGACTTCTTCTTGAATAAGAACAACAAATATCGAATAAATTCATTTGAGAAGAAGAAAAGAGAATAAAGAGAAGGACGACAGAGTGGGCGGTCAAGAAAGTTCAACTAGATCTTTGTGTTGTGAGTGTACTTTCTAAACTAGAAGTACTTGGTATTTATAGGGTTCAAGAAAGATATGTTGGACAAAAGATAAAATTCCAGTAACAAAAGAAATGTTGGAGTCCTAATTTTTTGTAACAAAAACAACAAATAGTTTCCTGATTTTCAGTCAAAGGGACGTTGCTAGGAGATAAAACTTTAGCATCAGGAAAGAGCCATCTATTTGAAAGAGTCAAAACTTTATCCATAAAGTTTAAGATAAAATCCTGATTTGTGAAACTAAATTGAGCCATGCTTAAACCGTGGGCACTGTGTGGGGGGGGGTGGAATCCATCCGTTTGCATTGGATAGGCTGACTCAACTTCCCTTTCATGCGTGCATGCCCACACTAGTTACCACCTTAGCATAAACCCAATAAGAAATTAAACATTATAAAATGATTGAAAGTCTCTTTATTTTTCCAATGTGAGACAAAATTTTTTAAAATACACAATTATTTACAACACTTTACACCCGGCCTTTCAACCTTCAATACAACAAGAAAATTGTAGTTCGAAGGGGGTTGCAACTCCAATTCTTCAACGAGATACTTGTAGGTAACTCTACAATTTTGTTTTTACACATACACTGATGAATTCTTCTTTTTCTTTCAAATTATAGTGTGCCAAACTTCATGATCAATAGCACCATCTCTTGTGAGAGACCAATGCTTCAGAGATCACTATGTTCCTTCCAACATCCAATAGAGTCAAACTTCAACTAATCACATTTGCAATTTTTTTTTCGGAATCAAAATGCCCATTTCAAAAGCCTCGCCTATCTCCGACTGCATAGAGTCTAATTTCAACCACCAATACATAAAAGGCGAAATCTGGAAAGTTCGGATTTTGAAACCATTTTCTCAAGGAGACCTGCTAACTTTCAACAGCATAGCTTGTGGTCCCTTGCTTAATTGATTCCAAGGACCTTCAGTATCGGCTTTCCAAAATATGGCATTGGTGATCTTTGACAACATGTCATCTCTTCTCTTCATACATTGCAATTGATGTGGCAATCATTCATTAGCAATTGATGAGCGTGGCTGCACTTTTGGTCCGCGGCACACACATTAATTGGTTAATATCATCTTAGGAGACAACTGCAACTTACTTTTAAGCCACATGGGATCATTCAATCTCCAAACTGCCGTTGGTCTTTAACTTCCAAAGAACCTGTGTTTTACGCATAGCCATCACAGCAAACTCTTATTGTGACATGATAACCTTTTGCATTCTTTCCATATGAATGTTTTCGATTTTGTTTTCCACTAAATAAAAGATAACCATTTTGTTAGTTGTTGCCTTTAATCTTTATTAATTCATTCCTCTTCTAAGGTGCACATATTTTACCTCTTCTTTTTCCTTTTCATTTTTTTTCTTTGATGTCTCATGTTTCTTCTTTTCCTACTAGCTTTCTTCCTATTCACTTTATCCCTTTGTTTCCAGAATTTTTATGATGTCCCCATAATATGCATATCTGTTTTTATTCAAAAAAATTTTCAACACTTTTTTCTTAATTTTTTCCTTTTTTTTCAATATACAATGCCCTTTATAGTTATTTTGTTGCATTATTTTATGGAAAATTTTTGAGAATTTTCATCCTTAGCAATTCCATTTTCTTTTGTTGTTATTCAGTTAATTAGTTATGGTAATTTTTATATTGGTTTTTTCGCAGCAATTATTATTTGTTCACTCCATGTTTGTTTTTTCAATTCTTCCTTATTGAAGCGAATGTTTGAAAAGTCTATTATGTTCTAACTCTTTGTTTAACTTCTGTTATGAATTTGTGATTTTTTGCAATATGGGATACAAAACTAAAGTTAATGAATAAAGTAGTCAATTCTCATAATTTTAACACAATATATTTGTGGAATCGGTTGAGCTCCTCTTCAGATAAAGAGTACTATTGTTAAATTTATAGGATCATGTATGTGGTTCAATATATTGATTATATTTCAAGGGTGTGTTTACTTCTTAAATTGTGGTTATTAGCACTTAAGTCAGAATTCATCTTTTCCAATTTCGCTGGGTCAATATTGCATACTCTCTATAACCCTTCCTTTTTTGACATGGCAGAAAGAAGCAAGATTTTGACTATCAGAGGAACCAAATACATTGGCAAGTTTATAGTTGAGGAAAGCTGGCCATTCAGCCTTTTTTTTTGGTTAGAGCAACCCCCTTGAGAGAAAATTTGTTGAAAGATTTAAGAGTTCGGTTGTTACTTTAGTTCAAGTAAGCATCTTTAAAATTTTCCATAAATATACTGGTATCATCAATTTGAAGTCCCCAAAGTTTTTTTTAAAAAAACTTTCTTGGGCTGTTATTTATGTTCTTGATTTGGAATTTTTTCTTGAAGCAGATTAACTTGTATGATCTTGAAAGTTTAGTGAAGGCCATAAAATAAATGCATATGTCATATTAAAAGATAGTTACGGTCAATTACATAATCAAGGGAAGATCGTTAACGCAATCAAAGAAGGTTGAAATGTTAAAGATGTATTATTATATAGTCACAGAGGACTAATTTAATTGGTTTTATAGTTTTACTTGCATTGAATTATGTAATTGGTTTCACCAGCAAACTGATGTTAGGGTTGTGTATGTACAATACAAAGCCTAAAAATTGGCTTTACATGCAAGAATTGAATTTTGTTGATAAGCTTTCCTTATCATTTAGTGAAATTAGAAAGTACAAGCCTTGTTGCATTGCCATTATCTGCTTTATTCCATTGTATGGATAATTTGTTGTAGAACAATAACCAAAATTCCTATCGTATGTATTCTATTTATATTGTTAAAGTTAATCTATTTGATTAAATATAATCGTTTACCTTTATGGTAATAAGTTTATATATATTCATCTACTATGGACAATTGCTCTCATAGTTCCTTATACAATTTTGCTATCATTTCCTATATTAATTTCAAAGACTCATAGTAATCTTTTATTAGTAAAAGAAATGTTATACTACTAATGACCTTTTATTTTATGTTATACTAACATTAGATTTCAATAGTAATATGTTGTCCACCATTCCTTGGATGTTTTTGATCAATCTTATGTAAAAGAATTATCACATGCCTTTAAAAAATTTTCTATTTTCGCCTAACATGTTATACAATTTTACTTTCATGCACAAATTTTATGTCAGTAATCTTATATGCTTTAAAAATTACACCATCTCAACTTTTATTCCAATTTTCCTGAAACACATTAAATTTTTTGAAAAAATTGTGTCTCAAAAATATACTAACGACGGTTAAAAGCATAGGTGTGATAACTCGAGAAAATCTTGAATAAACTTAGCCATTATTACCCTTATTTCGTCATTTGAAATATTATAGATAACAAATAATTGGTCAAATTAAATGACAAAATTTAATTGTTCTATAAATTGAGGATTTAGCAATATCCTAGAATAGTGTAGGAAAACATATATATATATATATATTTAACAAGAAGAATTTATTCAAAATATTAGTTACACGAATCAAATAAACATCCGATATGCATATTATCGTTTGTGACCTTTGAATATATTGAATAGTGGAATAAGTGATACGTCTAGTTGAATTTCTTTAAGATCAAGTGTAAGAAAATCTACCGGATAGATATATTTAGAAAGTTTTCAAGGTAAATGCAAAATTGGAACAAACGAAAAATTTTGAGTCAAGGTGTGAGGCAATAAAATTTCGGGTTCATGGCAACCAAATAAACTAAGATGAAAATACCAAACTAACCACCGAATTTCATATTAAATACCATGCAACCAAGACCCAATCATTAGAAATTTATCAAACAAACTGGGTGCTTGAGGAATTAAAACCAATTAGAGGTTAACTAACTAGCTATTAGACCAAACGGGGGAGAGGAAATAAGTGGAATTTGGCTGCTGACTTGGGACGGTGGGTAGCTCTCGTCTGGACAGCTGCCCCGAAGGAATCTGCTGAGTATGCAGTGACCGAATGAGGTGAACATTGGATTGATCAGCACCGAATGAAGAAGCTTGAGTGGTCGGTGGAGTGAAGGAAATATGTTCAAATGCTCTTCTTACCAACCAAGCCGAGAGAGAGAGTTTCGGTCATAACCACTCATTCCAAAACACCACCGAGTGAGAAACATTTCTGGTTTTTCACTGCCTCCAGTCTGCACCCGAGAGAGTGAGGGGGAGAGAGAGACACTGGTTCGCTTCACTTCTTCAGCTAGTAACCTCAATACCGCAAGCCAAGCCTGGAAAAAAAAAGGGAGAGAGAGCTGATGCAAGAATTAGAGAGACCGAAGCTGCAACTATTAAAAACGTAACAAAAAAGGGTAAGACTCTTGTAACCTCCCTTTCATTCCCTGAATACAACCGCATATATGGATTGCATGTTGGAATTTAGCAAAGAAAATGAGTTCCTAGCTAAGGTAGAGTTCCATTTTGAAGAGGATATTGTCGGACAGCAATGAAGGAACCAAGAGTTGTTGTTGCAGCCATAAACTTGATAAACTTTTTGTAATAACCCCCTAATCATCTAGTACACTTGATTATACTTGAATAATCACTGTGGTATGCTGGATTTTACTTACGAAAGAAAAGAAGAGTGCAGCTGAAGGGAGAACCTGTTTAGGGAGGTTATCCGTTGAAATCTTTTTAGCTCTATCCGAGAGAAAAAAAAAACTGATCATGCGGTTATTAATCGAATGCATGGAGTAATTTTCTACTAGAGGCTCAAACTATATGTTCTCACCTTGTCTTACCTGAGAACCTGGAGTGGAGTTGATAACTTGAGTGAAAATTCTGCTTAGCTGACCGAGAGAAGAACTAGGAAAATTTCTAGGTTTTCTTATAGATTTTTGGGTTCCAAACACCTACGTTCAGACTTAATCCATGGTATAATATTCTAATCTTAGCATGCATGTTAGATTCGAGTATATAATGAAGTAATGAATGGAGAAATTCTTGCTTAAAAACTGATTGCTGTCCAAAATCCATCATGTCTGAAGGAAGAAACAAGTTCTCATCAGCTTTTCCTTTGAAGTTTTAACTGCTCAAGTGTTTTATATGATATTAAAATTTGGTGTTCTGTACAAGGCTCATTTGTAGTTTAATAAACGTGGTTAACATGTCTAGTTGGGATAAAAAAAACTTGGAAGAAGGAACTTGAGTGAAACGGCAAACATTGGACCGATATATACATAGCTAAGGGATTGTTTAAAAGCTGTAATAATTAAGACTGATTTGTGTGCATAGTTTGCACAAAACATTGGTTACAATTAAATGTTTCTTATCCTAATTCATATTAGATTAAATGTAAGTTAAGTAGTTGGAGATTTAATCAATTAAAAAATGAAGTTATTGGATGAAAACTTGAAGTATTATTGCTGAATTTATTTAGATAGGTTGTATAGCAATGAGTTAAAACTTATTTGATGTTTTAGAAACTCTAAGGTAATTTGTTATAGCCGTATTCATGAAATGACTTCTAATCGCTTAAACTTGGCTTTCTTAGTAATTCAAAGATTATAAATTGTGAGAGGTGAAGGTTGTGGACTAAGTTAATTTACAAATAACTTTAAGTTTTGTTAAAAAAAAAAAAAATAGTGGAGTATCTATAAGCCATAATTAATATGGGATTGAGAAAGTATATTGGATTGAATGAGTATACAAGTTAAACTTGAAAATAGGTATGTTTCATGGTTTAAAAATGATAAAGTTAATAAGTTTTGAAAAAGTTATTATCAAAATACCAAAGGATGGCAAAACTGCCTTTCTCGTCGCCTTTCCTTTTGTTCCTCATGCTAGAAGCTATATTAGGGTTAGTGTTTGATAAGTTTTGGGATTAATTTGGGAAAGGAATTTTGATTTTCTTGCAGGGCAAATAGGAGGTGGTTTATGTGTGTTTGGTTGGTATGAAGTTGGTTAGAAAACTTACATGAGAACCATAGCAACGGACCATGAGTTTGTGACGTGCGAAACCGGTTAAACTGGAAAACAAGGCAGCCCAGAATCTGAATTTTGGCTACATTTTTCTTTGTGCTACATACTAATTCAGGGTTTACCCAAAACATGAAAGTTTTAGCTTCTTAAGTGGTTGTTGTGCTTGCAAAATTTCAGGGCAAACAGATCTGTGTAGCCTAAGTTATGGCCAAAACCCTCGCTTCTATTCTAAACTCTGAATTGTGCTACGTTTTTTGATTTTGCTTCTACCTGTGCTCAGTTCACATTGATAACGAAGGAACTGGGTGTTGAGGTCTTCATAAGACTTGTATATCTTTGTCTCAACTTCAAAACGGTATAAAGTGCGTCCAAATCCGAGTTCCGTAGCTCTAGTGATACCCAAAACAATATCGGGTGTCAGAACTGCCTTTGAAGTTGGACAGTTCTGACAGGAACTTTGGACCCATTTTTCCCTATGCTCTGTACTGATTCAGCTTTTGCTCAAAACACAAACGTTATAGCCTTATAAATGAGATTTCCAACACATCTGGAATTTCTTGATTTCGATCTCTGAGTTATGATTTATAGTCATTCAAACAGGGCCTGCTCGGTAACCTAAATTGAAACGGCTAGGACTGTCTTGTGCATTTTTGTTCTAGTTCCATTGATATCTGACTTGAGCTGTCTTCATAAAAGTTGTAGCCCTTCTTCTTAGCCTCGCAACGGTACCTCATGAACTTTGATCCGATAACCGTAGTTTGAAATTTGATCAAAACAGTTCTAGGTGCCAAATCTGCTCGTTTCCTTTTGCCAGCCGTTTCCGTTTTCGTTTGCCGTTTCCGCGCCTGCATGTGCCCGTTTTGCCGTTTTGCTTGATTTATGCATTTTAGTAGTCATTTGTGTAGTAATGTGGTGTAATCTTTTATTTCAGACGGTGACGGGCTAGACGGTGCCAGTGGGGCCTACTAGCTGTTACGTGACGTGATATTCGCACTTTTGCTATACTTGCTCTCTGTGTAAGTATTCAGGCCGTTTTGTGTATAACTTGTTTATGTGCTTTGGTGTGGATGAGAGGGTGTACTTGATCACACTCGACCTAAACCCTAATTTGCACTTGTGCTTCTTTATGAGATGTGTATATATGAATTATTCTGGTGTTGAACCTCTTGAGCTGGTAGTTCGGGGTGACTTTTGTGGGGCTCGATTTCAAGACCTAGACGGACTATTCGAGCCGGCTGGGGTTTGGTCGAAACCAGTCCAACCTAGTCTTAAGGTCACCAAGTTTGTGATTCTGTGAACCAAGTTTCTGAACCAAGTTTGTGAATCAAGTTCAATTTCGTTTCGTTTGCTCGAGCCATTTCGTGAGATGACTGGCCAGTGAGGGTGATAAGGTGTTAGGTGGGAGTACAAGTGGAGTTCTACGGACCCCTATCAGTGGTCGACGGAGTGTCGACAGGAGGTCACACATGGCACATGACGTGGCTTTGGAGCTAACCTGTATCCTTAACTTGTGTTGTTACTTTTATATGTTCGATTTGATATCTTTGTGACATAATTGTTCATCTTAATATGAAGTTTACGTTTTTATCCCTGTTTACTTATTAAGCATATAGTTTACCCCTTTCCCTTTGTTTTCCTTAACAGGGGCCGACGCGGGGGACTTTTGGCACTATCACTGGAATAGTTAGGTTTGGTTTGTAATAGCCGGACAACTAAGATGTTTCTTCTTGTTTTGGTGATCTGTATAAGAACCCACCTTCAGGTCTACTGTCTAATTTGGTTAGGGTAATGTGGTAGTTTGGATAACTCCTTTTGAGGATGTAAATAGAACTCTTTTCGGGTTGTATATATTGTGAATAGTACTCTTTTGGTTTATCTGGTTTTATTGCTTTGTATTTTTGAGTCCTGACGCGAGTTAGGCAGGCCTCCCGTCGATACTCTCGGATTCGCCTCTGAGAGAAGTGGGGGCGTCACAATAGGCATCCTACTCCCGCACATTAAGTGGGCTCTTCCCCATTCGTATCATAACAATAATTGCACTCAAAAGCATCAAGACTCTCATAGTACAATATAAGAGTAACAGATAAATAGATAGATGGATAATGGAAAGATTGGACTACCCTTTTTATTGACTTCGTTGGAGAGACCAATTCCGAGTAAGACGGCAAGCTGACCGACGACACCATCATCGGAATTTTAGTGTTAGGTTTTGATTAATTGATAACGATTTTGAATTAGTATAGGAAAGGTAAAATCGGAAAAAAATATAATGAATAAATAGAAATGATTAAAAAGTGAAAAAAAAATAAATAAATGTTGGGAAATTTGTACGGGTGTAAGCACATAACATCAGAGTAAGCCCA
Organism: Coffea arabica; assembly: GCF_036785885.1. NCBI lineage: Eukaryota > Viridiplantae > Streptophyta > Magnoliopsida > Gentianales > Rubiaceae > Coffea > Coffea arabica. Next base: position 14,556,640 of record NC_092318.1, on the reverse strand, counting down.
GAATAAATTACCCTTTTCCCAAATACTAGTTAAAATAGGAATAAATCAAATCACTAAGTAATAATGCCAGCAGTGATAATAAAATTTAGGAAAAATAAAAGGCACAGGACACCAAAATTTTTACATGAAAAATCCAAATTAAAAAAAATCACGGGATTTAGTTCAATAAAAAATTTCTACTATCACAATAATGAGAATACATAGGTCTACTCGAAATATTCGGATGACAATAATTTCACCAATATCAACCAAGCAAAATTGCTGCAAAATCACCCCTAAAAACTATAACTGTCAAAGAAATGGGTTTAGAAAAGTGCTACCAAACGAAGAGGAAATCCAAAATCTGAATCAGTAGATGAGTAGAGCCTGATGAGAGGATCACGTGGGTAAAATTTCGTCTCAGCCGGGTTTCGAATCACCCTCCAATCAAGATCTTAAAGTTTCTCTCTCTAGCCTCTTTTCTCTCTCTCTCTCTCTCTCTTCGTTTTTCCTCCAAGCCAGTAAAAAGTAGCAGCTGTTCTTTTTCTTCTCTGTTGATAGCTTGTGCGGCTGAAGCTTTTTCCCCTTTATAAAGAATGAAAACCTGCAGCTTTGTATTGTGGTGTGGCCCACAAATGGGCTGGCCAACAATCTCTCACTCCAGCTCATTTGAGGGGTATAGTCAAACCTATTTCCTGTCTATAAAACAAGAATTTCTCCTTAGACAATGCCTTGGTCAACATGTCAGTACCATCATCATTTGTATGCACCTTCTCAAGTGTCAACAAATTGGAATCTAGTATTTTCCGAATCCAATGATATCTCGCATCAATGTGTTTGGATCAATAGTGAAATGTAAAGTTCTTACACAAATGAATAGCGCTCTGACTGTCACAATAAAGGTTGTACTTCTCTTGCTTCATACCCAATTCCTGAAGGAATTTCTACAATCAAAGAATCTCCTTGCATGCTTCAGTGGTTGTGATATACTCTGCCTCTATACTGAAAAGGGTGATGCACTTTTATAATTTACTTTGATATGACACTACTCCCCCTGCAAAATCATCAAGTATCCAGATGTGAACTTCCTATTGTCAAGATCATCTGCATATATCCATCGGTGTACCCATCTAATATAGTTTTATCATTGCCGAAACACAAACACAATTTGGGAGTTTCCTTGAGATACCTGAAAATCCATTTGACCGCATTCCAATGTTTTTTACCAGGATTATAGAGATACCAATTGACTACTCCAACTGTATGAGCAATATCTGGTTTGGTGCAAACTACGGCATACATCAAACTACAAACAGCCGACGCATAAGAAACCTTTCTCATGTCTTCTTTGTCTTTCTCATTTGTAGGACATTGCTTAATATTTAACTTAAAGAGACCTGCAAGTGGAGTAGAGACTTCCTTAACTTTGCTCATGTTAAACCTGTCAAGCACTTTCTCAATATACTTTTCTTGGGACAACCAAAGCTTTCCATTTTGCCTGTCTCGTGAGATTTTCATCCCTAGTATCTGTCTAGCCGGATCCAAATCTTTCATTACAAAAGATTTACTTAACTCCTTTTTTAACCTATCAATTTTCATAGTATCACGGTCAACAATCAACATCATCAACATATAGCAAAAGAATAATAAAATCACCATCTGAAAAATTTTTCACATAAACACAGTGATCAGCTATAGTCCCGTGCCACTCGTGGTCTACCATAAAGGAGCCAAATTTTTTGTACCATTGTCTCGGTGCCTATTTCAACCCATATAAACTCTTCTTGAGACGGCATACAAGGTTTTTCTTGCCACTTTCTTTGAACCCCTCCGGTTGCTCTATGTAGATCTTCTCTTCTAAGTCACCATGCAGGAAGGTCGTCTTTACATCAAGTTGCACAATCTCCAAATTTAAACTAGATGTAATACCCAGAACAACTCGAATTGACGACATCTTTACCACAAGAAAGAAAATTTCTTCAAAGTCAACACCCTTCTTTTGGCTAAATCCCTTCACAACTAATCTTGCTTTATACTTTGGTTGTGAGTTGTGCTCCTGAGTTTTCAATTTGTAAATCTATTTGTTCTTCAGAACTCTCTTACTCTTAGGCAGTTTCACTAAATTACAAGTGTGATTCTCATGCAGAGACACCATTTTTTCTTGCATGACTCGCAATCAATCTTCTTTGTTCTTATACTCTAGAGCCTCACAATAGCACTCTGGCTCTCCTCCATCTGTTAACAACACATATTTATGAGAATTATATCTGCTAGAAGGTCTCCTCGCTCTGATAGATTTCCTAAACTCATCTTGTGGTGGTAGTGATGGAGTAGGTGGTGCCTCATGCTCGGGTTCATCAGCAGCAGGATTATCACCATCATCAACATCCTCTCTTTGCTCTGTCTCAACTTTCTCTTGATTAAAATCAACAGGTATTGGAACTGGATCTGAATCTAGATTTGAACTAGTAGGAATATCATCTGAGAATTTTGAGTTGTCACATTTTTCAATGTCTTCAATGGTTTGATCTTCAAGGAAGACAACATCTCTGCTCCTGATCACCTTCTTATCAATAGAATTATACAACCTATAACCAAAATCTTCATGTCCATAACCCAAGAAAATACACTGTTTTGATTTTACATGAAGTTTTGACCTCTAATTTTTTAGAATATGACCAAATGCCCGACAACCAAAAACTCTCAAGTGCTTAAAAGATACATTTTTTTCCGTCCATACTCTCTCTGGGATGTCACCATCTAGAGGAACTGATGGAGAAAGATTAATCAAATCGGCTACAGTCCTCATTACCTCACCCCAAAAGGATTTTGGCAACTTAGCATTAGAGAGCATACATCTGACCCGCTCAGTGATGGATCTATTCATCCTACTTCATTCTCTTGAGGAGTTTTTGGCACAGTCTTCTCCAATCTGATTCCACGGGACTTGCAATAGAATCAAATGGTTCTCTGTACTCACCACCATTATCAGCACATACACACTTTAACTATTTATCAGTTTCTCTTTCAACTTTGCTATGAAAATCTTTAAACACATCCAAAACCTGATCTTTAGTTTTCAAAACAAAACACCAAACCTTTCTAGCAAAGTCATCAATAAAAGTTACAAAATAAACAGCACCACCAAGAGACTTATCTTTCATATAGTAAACATCAGTGTGCACCAATTTTAACGGATTCAATTTTCAAGATGGAGAAAAATTTTCAAATGCAACTCTGTGTTGTTTCCCATAAATACAGTCAACACAAGGTTTAATTGCATTACCTTTAACTTCAACTAGGAGTTACTTGCGAACAAGTGTCTGAATCCCCTTTTCACCCATGTGTCTAAATTGTCTATGCCAAAGGTCAATTGAGAAATCACGAACTGCATTCACTTCCCCCTTTCTCAACTTGGCTTGCATCACGTAGAGGGTACTATGCTTCTTTCCTTTGGCAACAACGATTTCCTTTGCTGAGTTTCCATTTGCCTTCATTTTGCGAAGCTATAGTAGCCCTCATCATCAAGTTTTCCTATAGAAATAAGGTTAAGGCGAATATCAGGAACATGTCAAACATTTCTCAAGATCAGCTGGCATCCGATATCTGTGTCTAAGTGTATGTTTCCCATGCCAACAACTTTGCATGAGACCTCATTTCCCATCCTAACATAGACAAAGTCCCCCTTCGGTATAGGTTGAGAAGAAATGCATGTGTGGAGTAACATGGTAGGATGCACCCGAATCAACTATCCAATCACTGTCATAACAGATAATATTCACCTGACCACCATCACAGAACACAAACATATCATCATGAGCTGCCACAACTGCTGTAGTTTCTTCATCATCTTTTCCCTTCGCCTTACCCTTTTTCTCAGCCTGATCCCGTTTTAAAATTCTGCACTCTTTCATATAATACCCATTCTTTTTACAATAATAACACGTAATATTTTTTCGCAACTCAGACTTGCCTTTCAATTTGTCTTTCCTGTTATGGGGTCCTCTATTTTTACTTCTCTCTTTTCTTTCTTTCTTTTCTGTCACCAGGGCCTGGGACTCGTAAACAATTCCTTGTTCCTTCTTCTTGAACTCTTCATTCATTACGGCCCCTTTTGCAATAACCATGGTTAACACACCATTGGGAGTTGAATTACTGACGGAGACCACCATAGTTTCCCAACTGTCCGGTAATGAACTAAACAATAATAGAGCTTGCATTTCATCATCCAAGTTCAAATTCAACGTAGTTGCCTGATTTATTAATCCCTAAAAATTACTCAAGTACTCAGTCATATCTTCCCAATTTTTATATCTCATCCGAGTAATATCCTTCAGGCAACTAGTTTTGTTCAAACCGGTCTTCCGTTCATACATACTCTCAAGTTTTTCTCACAATACATCAACTCTGGTGTCATTAGCAAAGTGCTGAAGAATACTCTGACCAATCTATTTTCTAATATTACCAACAGTTTTTCTGTACATAACATCCCATTTTTCATCACTCATATCAGTTCGTCTACCCTTATCCCTTAGAATGGGTTCAAACAAGTCTCTACAATACAAATAGTCTTCCATTCTAGACTTTCAAATCGAATAATTAGTTGCATTTAATTTTATCATACAACCACTATCCGAATAATCCATTTTTAACTAGTATAACTGAGCAGCTCAACCTAACTGTTCTGATACCACCTGTTGGGAAAAGGGTACCGGTGCAAGCACACAATATCAGAGTAAATTCAAGATAAATTACTCTTTTCCCAAGTACTAGTTAAAATAGAAATAAATCAAATCATCAAATAATAATGTCAGCAGTGATAATAAAATGTAGGAAAAATAAAAGACACAGGACACCAAACATTTTACGTGAAAAATCCAAATTGAAAAAAATCACGGGATCTAGTCCAATCAAAAATCTCTACTATCACAATAATGGAACTACACAAGTTTACCCGAAATATTCGGATGACAATAATATCACTAATATCAACCAAGCAAAATTGCTGTAAAATCACCCCCAAAAATTACAATTGTCAAAGAAGTGGGTTTAGAAAAGTGTTACCAAATGAAGAGAAAATCTAAAATCTGAATCAGTAGATGAGTAGAGCCTGATGAGAGGATCACGTGGATAAAATTTCGTCTAAATCGAATTTCAAATCATTCTCCAATCAAGACCTTGAAGTTTCTCTCTCTCTCTCTAGCCTCTTTTCTCTCTCTCTCTCTCTCTCTCTCTCTCATCATTTTTCCTCCAAGCTAGCAAAAAGTGGCGGCTGTTCTTTTTTCTTCTCCGTTGATAGCTTGAGCGACTAAAGCTTTTTTCCCTTTATAAAGAATGAAAACCTATAGCTTTGTATTGTGGTGTGGCCCACAAATGGGCTGGCCCACAAACCCAACAATAAACAACCAGAAAACAAAAAAATGGACAAAAGTGATTTGATTCAAATGGTTAAAAACCAAATCAATTAGAGTTGTGGTATAGATTTTAGGTTTTAGAAATCGATTACCAAACTGAATCTCAATTGAAAGTTGTTTATGTGATTTACCTATATGTGATTTACAAAATTTTCAAGAAGCCCATTGGGAAAGTCCTGTAATTGGTAAAATGGGTCAATGCCTGGCATACAAAAAAGAAAAAAAAAAAGCAAATATAAAAGAAAAGAAAGCAAAGATTTAAACATAAGAAAATAAACTAAAACTATATATCATTGTTTCGAGTAAGGCAATCAATTGTACATTTCTGTCGGACTTTAACAAGTCTAAACACAACTCAGAAAAGAAATAGAAATTTTCAAACTTTCAAACTTGTAGTTCTTAGCTCAAACAAAATTCACAAATATATATTGGGGCTTTTGACCTGCTTCGAGCTTGGGCCAAACTTACAATTATTATACAATTATATATAATAATATACATAAATATATATAAAAGTATTTTTTTACTTATTTTCAATTATAATATACTGAGAGTTATGTATATAATATAAATTCAGTGACATATGTAATTTTTTTGGCCAAACTTTAAATTGGCTAGGTCATAAAACCCAAATTCAATTCATGATTAAATCGGTCTCACATTTACGCCCAAATTTTGTTCTTCCTAATTAAGTATGAGCGTCGGAGCCAATGTTTTGGACCAATTAGAGCCGGCTTCATTGACATTTGACAGCTCTAGCTTTCTGTAAGGTCTGTATGTCAAAAGTTCCTTTAATTTCTGGAAAAAAAAAAAAAAGACTAGGTTCATCTACTCGTAGAATAGTTGGCCACCATGAAAGGCTTAAGATTTTATTTGAATGTAGGTCAAGGGATCAAATCTCTTTATCTACATTCTAAAAATCCAGGATTTCGTGTTGGGTTCCCCCCTTAATCCCTTTGGATCCACTCCTTCCCCTCCTATAGAGCAGAAGTAGGTGTAATATAAAATCTATCATACTCAGTGTAAAAAAAAAAAAAAAAAAGGAGGACATTGATGGTTCAACTAAAAAAGGAGATTGGTGGTTCAACACGCATCTTGACTTTACTGAATGTGCACCAATGTGACTACGTCAATGAAATTTCCTACCGTATATTTCCGGTCTTGGTACTTCATAGTCAACATAGCTAGTTAGTTTCGTGGCTTCCAAAGACTGAATATTTTTAATTGAGATTGGAATTCTACGCTGCATTCCTTTTCTAGTCCATCAGGCCTTAGTGAACATGCTGAATTTGCTCAGCAATTCCACCTGTGAAATGAGTTTTCGGTTTCAACTTTCATATGTTTTCCTGTGTTATGGTTTATATTTCCTAAACTTCGTAGCATTAATCAAGCCAACTACAGTCAGCAGCTCTATCAGTTCCTCAAATGGGACTGACGAGCAAGCTTTGCTTGCCATCAAGTTTCAAATTGAGAGCGATCCATTTCAGTTCTTGACTTCTTGGAACAATTCGTTTCACTTTTGCAGTTGGCATGGTGTCAGGTGCAACACCATGGATCAAAGAGTGACTGCCTTGAATTTGTCATCGCTGGAGGTCGGGGGTGCTCTGTCCACTTCCATAGGTAACCTGACTTTTCTTGAGGAACTCATCCTTGATAATAATTTGTTTCATGGCACAATACCTCGTGAGCTCAGTCAACTTGTACATCTGCAGCATATTTCACTTTACAATAACTCTTTCCATGGTGAAATTCCCGGGAACTTAACTTACCCGGCCATCAGAATCATCAATTTGGAGAGAAACAATCTTGAAGGTGAAATACCTGCTGAGCTAGGTTCATCGAAAAATCTCCTTGAGTTGTATCTTTCTAACAATCAGTTCAAAGGAACAATACCACGTTCACTGGGGGATTTGGCTGATTTACGTGTCCTTAGTGTATCTGATAACTTTCTTGAAGGAAGCATTCCTGAAGAACTTGGCAAGTTATCCAATTTGGAGTTTCTTAAACTGTCTTCCAACAAATTGTCCGGTGTAGTGCCCATGCAGCTTTTCAAAATCTCATCAATTCAGTATCTTAATCTTGCCTCCAACCATTTAAATGGCATTTTCCCCTCAGATTTTGGTCTGAACCATTCAAGACTTCATACTTTTGTTGTTGCAGAAAATCAGTTTTTTGGATCCCTGCCTCTATCCATTGCCAATGCTTCAGGCATTGTGATTTTGGACATTGGTGCAAATGCTTTATCAGGACCTATACCCATGAATATTGGAAATCTTAAACATTTGCAACGGTTAGATTTTTCAAAGAATCCACTTGGAAGTACTGATAGCACTGGCTTAAACTTTCTGACATCCTTGACAAATTGCACTAATTTGAGAATTCTACATTTGAATGCTAACAATCATGGAGGTGCTTTGTCCAGTTCCTTTGCGAATCTTTCCACCAAACTTACATCCCTAAGGCTTGACAAAAACTATATAACTGGGGGAATCCCTGATAACCTAGAGAACCTTGTCAACCTAGACAATCTGGCAATGAGTCAGAACATGCTCACAGGGCGAATCCCTACGTTTATTGGCAAACTTACCAGGCTAGAGGGACTGTATCTTTCAGGAAACAAATTCATTGGAGAGATCCCAGGTTCGATTGGAAATATCACTCATCTAAGTGTCCTTGAAATGCGAGGAAATGTTTTGGATGGAAGCATACCTGTTTCTTTGGGTAACTGTACAAGATTGCAAGGATTGGATCTTTCACATAATAGACTTACTGGCGTCATACCTGAAGAAGTTTTTGGCCTGTCTTCACTCACTTACAATCTCAACTTAGCACATAACCTTCTCAGTGGACCTTTACCATCAGTGGTGGTTAAATTGAAAAATCTTGGGAGCTTGGACATTTCAAACAACAGATTGTCTGGAGAACTTCCTGTCTCCATTGGCGATTGTCAATTTCTGGAGTTTCTTAGTCTTCAGGGTAATGTTTTAAATGGTCAGATTCCTGAATCATTGGACGGCTTGATGAGCATTCAACTCCTAGATCTTTCAAGAAATAACTTTTATGGTATCATTCCTCAGACACTAGCATCATCGTTTCACTATATACTGTATCTGAACCTTTCTTTCAATTTTTTGGGAGGCGAAGTTCCAAATGAAGGTCTATTTCGTAACTCTACAGCTTTTTCAGTCGTTGGAAATGAAAAGCTATGTGGAGGTATAAAATCGTTACAGTTGCCAGAGTGTCAGGGGAAAATTTCGTCACCGAAAAACAACGCGGGCTTTAAACCATTGTCCAAGAGAGTTTTGATCCCTCTGTGTATTGGTTTCCTTATCTTTTTAATGCTAGCTTACATTTACTTTTGCCACTGGTGGACAAGAAAGATGAACATTTCCAGCCCTGTAACTTCAGACTCTTCTCCAGGAGATCAATATCCTAAACTTTCTTACACCGAACTGCTTCAGGCTACTGATGGCTTTTCTCCAAGCAATTTGATTGCTACGGGAAGATACAGTTCTGTCTACAAGGGGATTCTCAAGTACAGAGAGGAAACAGTTGCTGTGAAGGTAATCAACCTTCAACAACGAGGATCCAGAAAGAGTTTTATTGCTGAATGTGAAGCACTGAGGAATATTCGTCACAGAAATATTCTTAAGATAATTACATCTTGCTCAGGCACAGATTCCAAAGGAAGTGAATTTAAAGCCTTGGTATATGAATTCATGCCCAATGGGAGCTTGGAGAGCTGGTTACATCCAAGTTCGTCTAACTTGCAGCAGCCAAAGAAGTTGAACCTGATTCAGAGGCTAAATGTTGCCATAGATGTTGCCACAGCATTCGTTTATCTTCACCACTGCTGTGAATTACAAGTCATTCATCGGGATTTAAAGCCGAGTAACATTCTTCTTGATGATCAACTCTGTGCTCATTTAGGTGACTTTGGGTCTGCAAGATCTCTTTTGCTTGCCATTGACAGATCCACGCATATACGAATCCGTACAAGGACAATTGGGCTTGTAGGAACAGTCGGATATGTTGCTTTAGGTGATTATCATATACCCTATCACCTTCAATTTTTACAAATGCACAAGTTGTATGGTTTGTCTTGATATCTCTCTTATGTCAAAGTCTCAAAAAGATTCCAAAGACATATGTGCTCAGCTACCACTAAAGCGATGCAAAATCTATTCTTCATTGGGCATCTGTTATCTGACACATGCAATTGACATAAGTTTGCTTGAAATCCACATATTTTGGAGCATTACTACCAGTATGATGCTTTGATATTTGTATTTTGGAGTATTACTACCATTATTCTTCCTTTTTTTTTTTGCAAACGCAGAATGTGGCATGGGTGGACCAACATCAACACTTGTTGATGTCTACAGCTATGGTATCCTGTTGTTGGAGATGTTTACTGGAAAAAGGCCCACAGACAGCATGTTCAAAGAAGACTTTTGCCTTCATAACTATGTGAAGATGGCACTCCCAGATCAAGTTATGAGGATTGCTGATCCTAAACTATCATCAGAATGTCAAAATGTGTCAGGTATGATGGCCAATCAAACTCAGACCAGATCAAGAGGCACTTATAGGTTTGAAAAGTGCTTGGCTTCAATTCTCCATATCGGGGTCAAATGTTCAGCTCAATCACCAAGAGGAAGAATGGACATAGCTGCTGCTTTAATGGAATTACAAGCTGCTAGAGATGGATTTCTTATTGCGGATGAAAAGGCAAATAAGGATGATTGAGAGAAAGCAGAAGCGTACGATCTCCAGGACCAGTTAAATTTTAAGCTAATATGAGGAAGTATGAAGGCTGCAAATCAATTTTGGCTTACTGCCTGTGAGTTGTGCTCCCATGAATAGCTGCTGATATTGCACATTACCCATCAATAGCTGCAGATAGTGCAGGTTAAGTAGCTCGTGAAAGTAGTGAAACTATAGTAGCTGCTAAAACACAAATTTTCAAAGTAAAATGTCCCATATTTCTGGTTATCTATAGATTCTATACTCATTTAAGTTCTGGATTCTCTTTTTAAATGTCACGTGAATTTTTCCAGGTGAGAATTGATTTTTGATCTTAGGAATGATGGGATGGGAAAAAAGATTTCCGTTCTTGAAGCTAGTTTACTTGATTGTTAATTTGCAATTGAAACCTTTTTATATAGAAACCAAGGGGTTGGGTCCCCATAAATATATCATCTGATTTTGCAAAATGGAATTACATTTTCAGCCTTCAGGAGAGATTGATGGCCTTTAGTCAATAGCCAGATTTACTAAGCCTATATTGGTAAGATTGCCGCAAGTAAAGCTTAGTAGAACTATCAGGAAGGGAATAAAGCTCTGGTCAGATTCTCTCCAAAAGTGTTTTGACAGTTTTCTGTCATTCAGCACTTTCTAGCCATTTCTTGGATGCTCATTTTCTTCCTTTCGAGTACTCCATTTTGTTGTGGATTCGTTACTGCTGAGAAATTGTACGTTATCCAGTTCTCATCACAATAGTTCTCAGAAGAGAGTTTTTATATTAGGTCACTCCTTAAGAGATTTGATGATTCAGCCTTTTTCATTTTGTACTTTCTTACACCATGAAACAATCATATTAAAAGCATCACTTTTATTTGAAAGTAGGAACATCCAAGTATATATGTTAAAAGCATTGCTTTTATTTTGTTTTGCTGACTATTCGTGCGGTTATGAAAGATAATATTCAATGGTGGATTAGGTCCGGATTGGTGCGCTTTTGTTATGATATATGGCTTCTTGATAAACTTCTTGTGGAGGTTTGTAACCTTACTCGCCCTCATTGAATGAATTTTATATTGATTCGCTGTAGAATGCTGCTTAGTTAAGGCAATTTTTGCCTTCTCATTTGGTCGAATTGGTATCTGATTAGCACTTTGATGTTAAGCAACCTGATAAGATGGCATGGAGCCTCTCTTCTAATAGAATTTTTTCAACATCTTCTGCTTGGGAGTATTCAAGATCAAGGAGACCTACTTCAGTGCTTTGGAAGATAATATGGAACAAGCTAGTTCCCATCAAAATTCCTTTCCTAGCTTGGCGTGCTTTGAATGATTTTTCCTATAGATAATGTTATACAGAGTCGTGAAATTTCATTAGCTACTTCTTGTGTTTGTTGTAATGCCATTGAATCTAATGTTATATGAACCAAAAATTTGAATCTAATGTTACACAGAGTCGTGAAATTTCACTTATTTTTCCTTGGTAAAGTTATTGCTCAAGTAGAGGTGTAAATGAACATAATCAAGTTAAGCATTATAATGTTCAAGACTTCAAGTTTGTTTGATTCTTTTATCAAAATTTGAAACTCTGTTCAAATTTGGTTTATTTATCTATGAATCAAAAAACGAGCTTTTATCAAGCCAACTTCGAGCCGAACTCAAGTAGTTTGCATTTTTTACCTAGAAATTTTAATTTTATGCTAATTGAGCCAAACTTAAACTAATCTTGAATATTTATCAAGCGCAATATGCTATTCAGATTTGGTTTAATTACTTAGCAAATTAAGATCTAACAAGCTCTTAGTGAGTCGAATTCTATTTAAATACAGAATACTTTGGTTGGCCTTTTAACCCTATGTTCAAGTGTGGAGTTTTTCTTACAATTGTTTTGGCGTGTCTCTCAGACACATTTCTTGCATCTCATCATTGTTATTGGACTCGTTTCTATCCTGTAAGGGTGTTCCATTCAACCATGTGCCGTGTCTGGTTCCTTCGATAATTGTTTGGTTTCTATGGCGTGCTAAGAATGAAGCTCATTTTGAAGAGTTCCCTTTTCTGGCATCATCAATTATTTTTCGGGTTAATAATTGCTAAACTAGCTCCGATTTTGGGTGAAACATGCTTTTTGGTGGCTACATTTTTAGTGTTTAGCTGGCACCTAGAGCATTATGCAAAGCTGTGCGTTGGACCAAACCGTTAGATGGTCGTCTTAAGCTAAATACAGATGCAAATGTAAAGGATTATTGTCTTCCGGAGTGAGGACTTTTGAGAAATCAATTGGACAAGTTAATATTTGCTTTCTGTTGGGAATTTGGTTATGTGGATGTTCTAATGGCTTAAAATAGTGCATATGTTATGGTTGTGGGGGGACCCGAAATAGCACTTCTGCTAATCGTCCGTCCGGAGCACTTCTGCTAAAGTAGTGCATATTGTTTTGCCGTTACAACTCAAAAGAGCATAATTCAAGAATATTCATCACCCTACCTAATGGATATTAATTGATGTGATTTGTGCTATCTGATGTGCCAGCATGCAAAAGCAACTTGCAACAAATCCGACCAATAGATTCTCCTAAGATTATTGAGGCGACTCGTTTTCCTATAATAGTACCCACACTCTGGATTATAAGTGCCATTGTCCTTTCACCTTATGAGGTAACTGGTCAATCTCTTTCACATGACTCCCTAACATACGTCCACTTCAGTTACTTAGTTGTGTTTGGATTGTATTTTTCATCATTTCTTGTTGAAAAATTATTGTAGCGATTTGATGTATGTGAGGGAAAAAGGTAATAGAGAAGTGTGATCACGGAAAACGACGTAATTTTTCGATGAAAAACGGCAATCCAAACAAAGCCTCCGACTGTTAAACATCGAAGTCACCCTAGAGGATGAGTCCCAATCCTGTATTTCTTCTTATTATGTCTGCAAGCAAGCAATTTGGCTCCTCTGAATTTCTGCCTACACAAATTACAAATTTGTTTTGTCCCTCGGTTTTGATTTTATTGACATCGCAGTGGACTCGCAAGTTTTGGGCCTTTTGGCTATTTTTAGTTACATCTGATGCATATTCGAAAGGACCTTTTGCGTAGGTAAAAACTTGAGAAGACCCGATCTTATGGATTTAGTGACCCAAATTTTGACACATCTTTAATACTTGAGTTAGTGAGATAGCGTGATAAATTTTAAGCCACTAGATCTACATAGAATAAGTCCACCAAGTATTTGCCCTTTGTGTAACCCTAGAGATTGGGCACAAAGTTTGACACATCAAGTTTAGGGATCGTTTTCACATATGTATGGAGAGTTTAATTTAGTTGCTCATGCTCTTACTCAACAGTTTCTTCTAGTGTATTCTCCATTTCACGTCTACTCTAGCAAGATTCAAGGACTTATAAACTTAGCGTGCATTTGAAAAAATTGAAGTTTGAAAACTAAAATTTGAAATCTACAATTTGAATCCATTAAATTATTGAATTATTTTGTATAAAATCTAATACATTTGAGTATATATCATATTAAATAATAAATGAATAGTTTATCATTAATTTTTGGGAACAAGTTTTATTTAGCAAATTTAGTGTCATTTAATTAATTTAGATGTTTTAAATTCGGTTATCAAATGTGTGTGAACATATTAAGATATGAACCTATTAAATTTAATTGCTGAATTGATTTATCAAACAGGGGCTTAGACAACCTAGACTTTCCTTCCCTAACAATATAAAAAGATTAAATTATAAGAGATAATGCTAGCAAATAACAACTTTACTAGATTGCCCTCAAGTTTGCACAGATTGCTCGGAATAACCAAGCTTTCGAGACAATTTTTGTAACCAAAAAAGAGTTTTGTTCAAAAACACAACAACTCAATAAAAGTTCTTCATTTACGATTCTCAAGTCCGAAACTTTAAAAAAAATGAAAAAAGCTTGATTTTAATAAAGTATTTTGAACAAACTGGCTGTTTAAACTAGCTAGCCATTGGGGACAAAACTTGGAAACAATCCTGATTGATTCTAAAAATATAATGTTTCAAGACAAATTAGTGAATCCGGACACAAAAAGGACCTTCAAGAGAATTTTGAAATTTAACTCAATCAATCGGATATCCTATCCAAAAAGAAAGTCATGTTTTGATTAAAATTGCCAAAATAGAGGAACTTAATTTTGGAAGGAGATCAATCACATAAATTTATAGCAAAGCTATCATTGAGTGATCAAAAATTATTTGGACTAACTTAAAGATATTTAGAAAAATATCTTTGACAAAAATCAAAAAATATACTTTTGCAAATCTTTGGAAGAAAAACTTGAAGATAACAAAAGGACTGACAAGCACGTTGGCATAGATATCAGAGGATGACCTAAGAGTTTAATACTATTAAAGTAAGGATTAACTTTTTATGCATGGACAGTGTAGTGATTTTTTATACTAGCAGTTTTTGATATATGTTATATATACATGATTTGAATTTTAAATTTGAATTCATATTATATGGTATAATCTAAGCCTATTAGTGCAATATATATAGATATATATGTGTGTGTGTATATAAATATATATGCACACACGCATACACACGCTGACTGATAGTATAAAAAAGTTATCCTTAGAGTAATTAAGTAAAGATAACAAGAAATTACCTTAACACAACACAAAAGATATGGCTTTCCTCCAATTGCCTTCACTTTTTTTGGTCATATTGTTTTGCACTTCAAGGCTTAAGCACCATAGTGCATGCATTTAGGTTTGTCATTAAATAAATATTTGTCATATCGAAACAAGAATTAGATCAAATGGTATATACGTTAGAATAACCCTCTATTACATTTTCTAAACCCACTTTTACATTTTGACCATTATGATTATATCAACATATGATCCCGAGAAAAAAATTTACGGTTTGCATGATAACATAAGGTCCATCTCAATCACTGTCGTAGTTCGACCACGTATTTGGGATTCCATTTTAAGGTGGAGAATACTAGGCATTATTAGGTAATGTTTAAAGGTTTTCTCTATTCTATGTTTTAGGGCACATGATAAACATATAAAATATAAGAGGTGGCGGGTCTAGGGGTGTTTATGGACCGGCCGGTAACTAGTCCATTTGCAATTTCGCTGACTCTAATCGCAAGTACCGGTTTAACGAAGTTGTATTCGATACTCTAACCCTATTCAATCAAGTAACCGTTACAAGATAGGGTCGGGTATATAGGATAACCTAACCCTATTGTACTTATAGGGAAAGAGAAAAACAAAATTAGATTAATAAAGAAAACAATACAATAGTTGTTCAAATTAATAAAAACGTATAGTCCTACAACTCTAAAAAAAACCACCAACAAACTAGAAAATAAAAAACACAATAGATAATTAAAACATAAAATATTCCAAAAATTTATTTTCATTCTTTTTACTTCTTGAAAACTATTAATTCATTTTTTTATGAAGGATGATAGGTTACTTGACAACAAAAAAATTAAGCTCTAAAAATTAAAATCAAAATAAATAGAGTGCTGAAGTGGATAAAATTTATGAGAAAAGAAAAAGAATTTTGAAGAAAGAGAAAAAATAGAGTAGTAGTTAGTGGCAACGAAAATTGATATGAGCAAAAAAGCTAAGAAAGTTACTTGGAACTTGGTACATGCAATTCAAGGTCAAGTTAGAGCATACGAAGCTTGTGAATCCCCTACAAGTGGCTGATGATCCGTGATTGAGTATCTAATGGGATTCGTGAGCTTTATATATAAGTTAGGGATTGCTGGAATATTGTTTTTAGTTAGTTTTTGCTTCATGCCGTTAGCTCATGTTGAGCAAATAGAGTCCATGTAGTGTCAACTTGTATTTAATTAGTCGTTTCTTTAGTACATTATTAAGAGCTAATTGTCTCAAATCCTAGTGCGAGTAGGATTTAGCGATTCGGCCAGCATGCAAAAAACAAAAGGCTGCTTAGGCTTTTCCTTGTTACGTTAGGTTTTTTGGTTTTTTATACCTATAAAAAGGCCTTTTGTCGAGCACTAATAATAATAAGTAGAATTTTCCAGTAAATATTGAGAGTTTTCTCTTGGATTCTTGCAAACTTTTCTTGAATGTTTTAGAATTGTTGTTAGATGTTCAAATCTAACTTACCAATCTAGATTTACATTAGATTGTGGCATCTTCTACTTTACATCAAAGTTTGTTAACCACGAGATTAACGGGTTGAGATCTTTAGCTTGCAAACTCGATACCAAATTCTAAATCCTTGGACTTGTCTTTTACGGGTTTCGTCACAAAGTTGGCGACGTTCGTATCAAAGATAGGAAATGAACAAAGTAAACGGAAGATAGGGTTAAATATAGAAGTTTATAAGTTGTGAAAATAAAATATATAATGACATCGGGCTCATAACTTAAATTATTGGTAAATGAATAAATAATTATGGATTGAGGTTTGGATACTGGTTATCTTAGCCAACCTTTCATCTATGTCGATAGGTTCGGGTAACCACGATTTTTGAAAATTGAAAAGTATACCCTAAGCTATTTTTTCAAGTAGGTTCGGGTAACCTAACTATTTTAAAAATTATGAGTTGGTTAGGTTATTTTTTGGTTTGAACCAATTCAATTTTCTCCATTACTCATTTTTTCGGTTCTTTTTGAACACCCCTAGGTGGATCTACTTCAAATTTTAAACATTGTCATCTACCCCTAAATTCAAGATTCTTTAGGGAAGAAATTTTAAACTTTTTGGAACAACTAATATTCGAGTAGTGCTCTTATCATGTGCCATAAGAATACGGAATAGAAGAACCCACATTTAAAAGCTAACAATCTACTGCATTACATGCAAGTCTTGACGTATCAATGACTCTAGCGA
This sequence comes from Coffea arabica, assembly GCF_036785885.1. Classification (NCBI taxonomy): domain Eukaryota; kingdom Viridiplantae; phylum Streptophyta; class Magnoliopsida; order Gentianales; family Rubiaceae; genus Coffea; species Coffea arabica. The sequence goes on along the minus strand of NC_092318.1, from coordinate 14,539,643 downwards.
AATTGGCGATCACCGTCATCCTTATCATTGATGGTTCGTTTAATCAGTTTTTCAAATTCCACTAGGTAGTTGGATGAAATAGTAAACCCATTGTCGAGAGAATGATGATTTTCCCGGATGGCCATTACATCAATATGCAATCGTCTTGTTTAATAGTACTATGGTCTTTAAAAGTGGGTGATATATTGAATATTCATGATTTTATCTGTTATTCTTATCAGATTCAAATATGAGAGACAACCATAAATCAATCTTGGATTCTAATTCTTTAGACCGTTTCCTTTTCATCATTAATGTTTATTTCCTTTCGTTGAGGTCAATTTTCAATTCCTTTGGCAACAATTTCTCATTTAATTTGAGTGCAATGTCTACTAGATATAAAGTCATATACCTTAATTTTTAAGAACTTTATATATGCTTTTATTCATCACTTTGTGCAGTTTATTATTTTACGGAGCCTCATTGTGAGCAGATGAACAATGACTTAGCCAATGATCTACAGTAGCCAAATGCAAATTGAGTGCTGCAAAAGTCAATTGTCTAATAATGAGAAACCTCCATGCTAAGGATTAGCAGCAATGCAGCAACTTGTGGCTTTACTAGTAGTTAAAATAGCACATATTTAGACGACAACAAAGAAGGTGCAGGAGGAATGGATTGAGTGATACGAGAGAGAAGGGAGTGAAAATGAAAAGTCTCAAATTCGAGACCTCCCACTTATACTTAAAAAAAAAATGACAACCACCAAGAAGCTCTAAAGTTTGCAAAAATATTTTTCAAAATTCTTCTTTGCATTTGTGAATCTGATCTTAGTAATTTTAGTTTTCTTTGATAAGTTGGTGATTGCAATTTTAAGAAAGGGTTAATTACATCTACCTCCCCTGAGATTGACCATGTTACCAATCAAACTCCGTGATTTGACCAAATAACAAATACCTCCCTATGAATAACTTCTTAGAAATCTTAACGGTGCCAATAAAATGACCAAATGCCCTAAAAGTGAAACGAAGTTGTCAAGGAAGGCATCATCTCCTACCCTGTAGTTCCTTTTCGTTTTTCAGTTTTGACCTTCTTCCTTGCTTTTTTGGGAAGCATTCAACCATGGCAACAACTAATGTCCAAGCCCGCCATGCTCCACCATTGCCGCGACTTCGTCAGCAACTATAGTGCACCGTCATCCACCACCGGCCAGGCCAGTCAATAGTAGAATTGAATGAATTTTGTATCTAGTTTTTCCAGTAGGTTGCGATTTCGGCATTAGATTTGTCAAAAAGTAACTGCACCTATAAGTTTACCATAAAATAATTCGCATGAGATTTGGAACACAGCAAATCCAACAAACTTGTAAGAAACCATCAAAGACTCGCAAAATCAGGAGCCAAAGATTGAAACATCAAAGCCCATTTTATCAATTTAGAATCCATGAATCCCTAAGATTTTTAGTTAGAAAATTGTCATATTGTATGTAGCAGCACCTAGAATGAACTGTCAAGCAGTTAGAAAAGCAAAATTAGAAACATTTTTGGAATTGGACAGAAAAAACGAAAAACACATATCTTGAATTGAACTTAAAAATAGGAGAGAGAGAAAAAGAATTATCTTATAGAAACTGCTCAGTGCCACTAGCTATTCTGATTTCTTTCCTTTGAATCTGTATTCCCGATTTGGTTACATTCCTTTTCTGTTGATTTTCCTACATCTGCTTCCTAGACTTTATTTCTTTTTTGCCTTATAATGATTTTCAACGTTCTCTCCTTTTGTTAGAACTTGTCTTTGTCATTTAGATTTTTTTTTTTTTACTTTATCTGTGTTTTTTTGCATGTTTAGTCTTCCCCTTTTTTTCATTTATTGTTTTTTGTCATTTTCTTTTCCTTTTTTCCTTAAAAAATATTTTTTACAATTTTCTTTTTATATTCTTTGCATTTGTTAAAACTTCTTTTTTCCCATCTTCTGTTTAGCTATTAATGTTTCCTTTTTGATATTTCTCTCACTTTATTTGATTTAGAATTACCATTTTTGAGATTTAAAATAATTACAAAAATCCCATTTTAGTTGAATATTTTAAGCCAATTTCGATTCAAGGCTATTTATGGAAGCAAAGATATGGTTTTTATCGGGTAATTAGCAAAAAGCGTTTTAATCTTTTTGGGCAGGTTGGCAGTAGGCCTGTCAACGGTCTGGGTCCGTGAATTTTTTGCGAGTACGGGTAGGGATTTAATTCCGTTACCCGGACCCGGATTCGGATCCGTTTTGTCAAACAAAAAAACGGGTCGGATACGGAATATAGTATTCCGGCCCGTATTAGACCCGGATCTGGATATAAATGGATTAATAATTTAAAATATATATATTTATCAATATAATTAGATTAGGGGTGATGTATTTGAGTAAAGTCAATTTGATTTCTTTTCTTATTTGATTTTTTTTTTGTATTAGTTAGAAATTAGTTTACAAATATATTTTTTTCTTATTTTTATTAGAAATTATAAGTTTTGATAATTTTTTCGAGTAGGCCTGACCCGGATCCGGATCCGGAACATAGAGTAGAAGACCCGTCGGATAAATGGGTCGGATCCGGGTCCGATATGATATGCCGGGTCCGGGTCCGGAATAATGAATTCCGGCCCGAACCCGACCCGTTGACAGGCCTAGTTGGCAGTTAATAAACAAAAATATGTTTTTCATATAACATGGCCTTTGGAAGGGCATTTTCGGGCTATGACACCATCTTTATGCTGACATTACTAGCATTATTAACGTTTGTAAACGGTAGGGGGTTTTGTGTTAAACGTTTGATCATTCAAAGGTGAGACCGCTATTTGGCTAAACTATAGGGTTTAATTGGTAATATAGTCAAATCTCAGGGGAGGTCAATGTAATTAACCCTTTAAGAATTTAGTGTCTTGTGCTATTATCTAGGATGGGCATGTGGTCTACGTTACATTTTGGGAGAGAACCATTTCCTGTGATTGAGATGGGTCATTATAATCAATTATCGTTTTCGGAAAAAAAAAAAAAAAGAGATGGGGTCATTATAGTTAATTATTCCTCGAATCTAATTTTTTTTTTTTTAAGGACCTTCAAATTTCAATCTAAAATTGATATCGAGCGGAATGCCAATACGTTCTAATAATTTGTTCCTTTCAGCTATGTATTAGCATTACACAGAGCCCTTGCCGAGGACATTCCTCCAAAATTTATGGATTTGTTTGGAATGAGATTTTTTTCAAAAAAAATTTCGTTGCATCTTAAGTACGTTTTTCAATCACCTTTTCATTTTTTTCAACCACTTTTTATTTCATATAAATCACATTTCAAAAAGTGTTACAGTATTACTTTCAAAAATTTTCCAAAGATTCTTCAATTAATCTAACAGGCCCAATTGTTACCACATTTGCTAAGGGACATTATTTCAGATTAATAAATATTTTTGCTTTCTATCAAGAACACAAAAATTTCCATAAAGCCCTTAAGAATTGTTGTGTTATGTTCTTTTTGAAGTTTATGAGCTATAACGGACTTATCACTTATATTCCCTTGCAGGGAAAGGGGTTAAATCTAGTAATATAAAAGTTACTGAAACACTAAAATAACACGACAGGCGCAGTAATCCTTAAGTGGACTTATGCTCTATTTGAAAGATTGGAAAAAGCTCGGATACAAAAGGAGCAGGCCTTGACATGTTACACGTTGGAGCGAAACTCAGCCCAGATTAACATTTCCTCTATTTGTCTTTTCTCCAATACTAAGGTTGTGTTTGGATTGCATTTTCCGTGATTTTTCATGGAAAAATTACTGTAGCGATTTGATGTATGTGAGGAAAAAAGGTAATAGGGAAATGTGATCACGGAAAATGACGTAAATTTTCGACGGAAACGGACAATCCAAACAAGGCCGCGGTAATGCTTTAATGCCGTCTTTATCTTGTCGAATGTCAAAGTTGGGAAAACTAAGGTCTACACCCTTGAGGACCGTGTCTTGTTGAAAATTTAAATAAATATTCTTTCTGTCCAACTTTAATAGTTCTTTTTTCTTTTTTGCACACAACTCAAAAAAAATTAGTTACCCTTGTCGAAAGGTAAATTTAACCTATTGTTTTTCTTAATATTAAAAGTATGACTAATGATTATACCATTACATTAATTACAACAATAATACTGATGAAAAGTTGCACCAGTCAAGATATGAATTAAAGTAATCATTGATGAAAAAGTTTATTGTGTTAAATAAGATAGGTTATACAAGTACATTAAATAAGGATATTTTACAAAAGTTAAATGTTATCTATATTTTCCAATTAAAAAGTAAACTATAATTTTGGACGGATAAAAAGAAAATCAAGACTATTAAAGTAGGATGAAGGGAGTATCTTATACACTGACTATGTAAAAATTATCACTGTTAAGTGCATCACATATATAAAAACATTTAGATTTTAGATTCAAACTCTAGGAACTTTAAGGACTCTGGTGCCTCATTCAAAATTAGAGTAAATATTATATATATCATAATTATATGTCTATCACCTATGAAAAATTTGGATTTTAAAATTAAATTTATATAAATTATCAAGCATTCAAAAGTGATAATGTATACACTAACAATATATTAGAGATTAATTCTAAAAATTGTCAATTGATAGAGCTTTCGCTGTAGTCCTCATTAGGGATGGCAATGGATAGAGTAAAATTCGATACAAAATCCGATAGTTGATAGTTAGTCCGTTGGACAATCAATAAGTTATCGGTTGGGATTTGGTATTAATGAAGGGTTAAATTGGTTAACATGATCCAAAAAACCCAATATCCAATATATGTATGTGTGTGTATATAAACTAACTAAAAGTATTAAACGGAGACAATTATGATTAAAAATGAAAGAATGTTGAGTTAACTTTTCATAAAATGTTTGATCTCATGTGGTTTAAAACTCAACGTAGTGTATTGATATAACATGATATACGTATTGATTTTAATTTGATAAAAGTTAATTCTCTTCTTTAAACTATTTATATTAGCCAAATAGAGAATACTCAGTGGGAATCTGAATCCGCGTGGGAGAGGTTTGATAATAGAAATTAAAACTCATAGGGGTTATTCAATAGGGTTTCGAATTCATAAGAAGAATTTTTCAAAGATATTCGACCTGCTTTCATCCTTAGTCCTAATCTCTGGTTTGGTATGTAGGAATGGCCTGGAAAGGAAAGACCTTTCTAACTTATCCATTTCATTTCAGTGTTTGGTATGGTTTATTTAAGTAGGAACCATTTTCCCCTTGAAATGTTCATTCTACTTTTTCCTAAAATCCCAATTCTCAAAAAAAAAATTAGAGAAAGCCTTTTGCACTTTATCCTAGAATGCCTAAATAGTAGGATATCAAATTTATCTTTATAAATCTTTATACTGCATCGTGATATCTTAGACTATGCGTAAGGTCAACTAATATTCGAATGTGATTTTTCATAATAATTAATTTTCCTTGATTTAAAATAATTTTTTTCTTTTATACTAGAAACAAATGTTTTAAGATATTTTATTCTTTGACTTTTGAACAATTGTGCAAGAATTTTTTTGAATCTTATCAAAATTGCAAATATATTAAATTTAAATGATAATTGTTTGACTTCGTGTAATTCATATTTTACACTACTAATTATATTGCTAATAACTGCAAAATTTTAAATTAAAAATCTATATATTAGAACGAATCAAGTGTTGCAATTAAAGAATTTTGATATCAATTCTCATCTATTTTTGAAGTAAAAATATCAAAATTTCACATAAATAGACAGATACTATGGAACAAATAAAACAAAAAGTAATAAGACGTATTACACCTATAAATTAATTCAGGGTAATTAAGTCAAATTTGTATTTAGTATATTCCATTCTGACATCTAAAATATTGATTATACCAAATATTGGAAAACGAGTAAACTTTCATTCTGACTTATTTACCAAATTGGAATAATAAAAAAATTTTCTCACCATTCTGGATACAAATGTATTTCGAATGAAAAAATCTTTCCATTCTAAGCATTCTGGCATACAACATGTGGGTAAGAGTGCACATGAACGTTGTTTGGATTGTAAATTTTCATCAAAAAACTTTTATATTTTCTGTCAATATATTTTCTAATTACCTTTTTATCTGGCATACATCAAATCATTATACCAATTATTTGTTTATCAACCCAAATAGAAATCTACACTTTGAAACGAAAGTTGATATATTCTCCGAGCATTTTAAGCTTAGTGTGCCCCAGATCCTTGAATCTCATGTCCTGATCCAACTCTCCCTGAAAAAATGGGGTACCAATTTCCAACTTGATGCGGACAAGACATACATACCAAAAAAAAAAAAAAAAAGATCAAAACACGATAAAAAATGAAATTCGTTTTACAGAAAGGTCAACACAAACGTGAATCACAGATGAAATACGTCATAATGGATCAATATATGGGCTGACACAATTAATCCGCTACCAACCCATAAACAATTTTAGGTTAATACATAGGATTTTTTTAACGGGTGCCCATTAAACAAGCGTTAACACATTTAAAATTCGCACATATTATCTATATACACATATTACTAATTATTACCATTTCTTGCATTCATAAACTTTTCCTATTTAATCTTATCTACCCTTCCTTTGTATTTATTTACTTTCCTAATTAATTTTACATTTCTAAAACATGACACCTAAAATATGTCTTAACGATCCCGTTAGACAGACCCATATATCAATAAGAAACTTGTAACGTAACACTTTTATAAGCTGACTGAAAAATTGTTTTAGGCCTTTTTATATCTTTGGATTCGCTCCAAAATTCTAAAACATTGCTACTTGGATTCCCTCCTAAATTTATACCAAATCCTAAATATAAAGTCTAAGAATTGAAACAATTTAATTATCATCCTGCAAATACATTCAAAAAAATAAAAATAAAAAATAAAATAGCGTCCTTCAAGTAAGTATACGTGAACAACATGTATTGAAATTAAACTCCATAAATCCACACATACGACTGCTGACAAATACTTACCCTTAGATCAATTATTGCATATTTATTTTTTTTTCCCTGTTTTGCATGGTTTTGCCCATTCTGTTTTCTTTAAATTTTTTCTTTGTTTTTAAGACAAAATAATAGTTCCTTTTTTTGTGTTCTTAATGAGATGGTAATACATTCAATACATGTATAAGCAGCATTCAATAAAAAATTCTATACGGGAGGAGATAGAGAAAACATCATAAATTTTCTTGGAAAGACCTACGTTTTACTCTTTTTAAAAATATATCATCCATAATTCACATGTGAATAATTAAATGAGTCAGGTGGGTTAAAATGCGGCAAAACACACTGATAAACGGATTTGAAATTTCCAAAAAAAAAATAAATAAATAAAATTTGCACTTAAGGCCCCCAATCTGGACACGTACCGCTCTGGGCAATTGCATACATTGCCAAGCCCCTGATACCTAAATTTCTACTTGAACCACTTATTTCCTAGAAAGTCCCTATCATATTACCTTTGCACACGGGCATTGAAAAACCTCTCCAGCAAGGTACATAGCAAATTGCACAAGTATTATACAGTTCAGTCTGCACCAGGCTGTCCCCAAGTAGGATCAGAACAAACACATGTTAAAGTATTGCTACCACTAAAAAGTAAACGATGTTGATTCACCAACTTATTTGGCCCAATAGACAAAGAAAACACGTTAACCAAGTCGTGAGGGGAGAGGGGAATTAGTTGGGAAGCAGAAGAGTTGAATGCTTGAGCTAAAGACGAAGACAAAAATGCTTAAGATATGCAAGGAAAAGGAGACGTGCATTTTAGTTTTTCCTGAAGCCACAGCCAAACAGATGAGAATCAAATCACCCTTCTCCTGCAGTTTCATCAGTAATTCCAATTTTGCTATGACAAGATATCCTCAGAATTAGATGAAGTCAGCAGACAACAATTTTCCTTCTCGAATTTCATCTTACATATAGCTTTTACAGATTAAATTCAAGTAAACAGGGGCTTATTACAAACAGATGTTGCTTCAGTAGCTATGTACAAAGATGTCTTGTGCTAGTATATGTCATCTGACAATCTAATTCAGAAAAAAAAAAAACAGTGCCTTATCTGACGCTGCTAGCACAGCTTGGCACCAAGTATGCCTCTCTGGATTCTATATTCTAATGGACAAACATGATATATCAGGAAGAAATGAATATGTTTGAATCTTCAAGTACCTACCTTGAGAAGATTTATAACCTAAGCAGACTCGGAGAGGTAAGATGAGTACAAAGAAACCAATGAAACAGATGTCAAAGAGTGATGATACCCGAGACGCATGGTCCCTCTCCAATAAATGCAAACCACGTAAAACTATATCTAAGAGAAGCTGACACCTGATTCCGGAGAAACAACGTCAATCTTTGCATACTGTACACAGATCATGATCCATCTTTTGGATCATGAAAAAGCATATAGAAGTTCAGTGGTGAAGCAAAGGGGCAAGTTTCCTCCATCCAACTTCATCAATCAAAGAGAACTCCCTTCCCTGAGATAAAATCATGAAGCTTGTCATTGCATGGGGGAAACCGTGTGGAATGATCCATTTCCATGAATTTTAAACCAATTTTCTTTTTCCAATTTAACATTGATCATGTCTTTCCCTGTGCTTATGATTAAAAACTTTACTCTCAGTAGCTTCTAGTTGGAGTCATCGGGTCATAATCATAAGCATCACCAGCTTTGACAAAGCGTCCCTTCACGCGCCTTCTAACATCAGCTCTTGCCTTGCGAGAAGCATACCTTACTTTCTTCTCAAATCTATAATAGTTTTAAAATCAGGAGAGTCAAATACCAGAGCAACAAATAGCAAACGCTAATACAAGAATTGAACTCCTATGAGCTGATAGGACCAGTATAAAAGCAAAATATGGAGCATTAGTGTCTGTGATACCACCCAAGTGAACATATTTCTAATAAATCCGGATGGATGGGAGAACATTCTTGACTAAATGCTAAATGATCCTGAATCAAGAGAGTCACAGACCAGAGCAACAAATAGAAAATGTTAATACTAGAATGGAACTCTTACGAGATCAAAGGAATGGCATTAAAGCAAAGTATGGAGCATTAGCGTCGTAATACCAGCCAAGTGAACAAATTTCTAATGAATCAGGACAGGAGAACATTCTTAACTAAATGTTAGATGATCCTGAAAATCAACTACTTAAGTGGATGTCTATAAGGCAGCTAATAAAAAGCTTAGTAGCGTCTACAGCTAACTCAAGCAAAAACAAATTGAATGGGAGACAGAAAGTAAGTCTTACTTGCGTGTCTTTTTCTTTTCTTTATAACGCATTACAGCATTGCTCCGGCTACTTGCAAGATTTGAACTCTCAGGGCATGGAGGACACCACGGTGGCTCACCCATAAGAAGCAATGAAGAGGCCCCACAGTCCTGATAATCACCAGCACTACTCTCTCCAGTTAGACCAGAAAATGAGAGGCTCGAGTGAGCTTGCCGAGCAAAACATATATTAGGTTCTGTCTTACAGCTCATCATGGAATCTGCAGAAGCTGCAGTGCTGCATGCTGGCTGTATGCCATTAATACGCCCCATTGATGACCCCTGACAAACATCGTACAAAGCCAAGCACATTAAACAGAAGCAAGATGAGAAAAGATTGAACAGTTTACCAAAATGAGCCTAGAAGATGCCAAAGGAAGTTGGGAAGAAGCTTAAACAAGACTGTCATAATAGATGACACTCAATTTGCACCATTCCAATGCAGTTCTACACAAATTCTCTCTCTCTCTCTCTCTCTCCGGATGACAGAAGATGTTTCCCATGTCACTAGAAAAGACCTAGAGACAGAGTTTGTCCATATGGAAACATCTTCGCTACTGACTAATAACACAAAATGCATACACGTTTGAACTGTACATACTTTCAGTACAAGCACTGTAGCAATACCAATATCAGAGCAAGAAACATATAACCAAACAAATCAGTGCAGTCATACTAACAAATTAACAATAAAAATAATAACAACAATATTTATATAATGAAAATAATAAAAGAAAGAGCAAAATGGAAAAGCTATGGATGCACATCAAATATATTGAGCAACAACAAACTGAACAAGAAGAAAAAGAAAAGGCACACAAATTCTTTGACAGATAAGCAAAAACTCAAGGACATATTGAATATGCAAAAAAGAATGATAAAGCAATTTAAACTTATTGGATGAAAGGGGGGCTATGACAGAAAAAGTACTGTAATACTTGTTAAAATAAGTGGGTAGCCTGTATAGATTGATTGGTAAAACTGGCCAACCTCATTGACAGCACCTTTACTGGTGGCATGATAAAATAGTAGTAGCTATAACTCCATATTCTCACATCACAGAACATATCCCCCGAAACATTCCCAATATTATCCAGGAGTTAATTCCTCATACAAACACACTCTAAAAGAATAAAATTGCAGGAAAAATTAAAAGAGAAAAGTTCCTTATCGTCAATATCAGAACCTTAGAAAGCAATGGTAGTGATTATAATGCATGCTATGAGATACACTTGTAAATCCATGTTTTTTGTACAATTGATTAACAGTGTCAGTTTGTTAGCATCTGAAAAAACAGGTGTTTAATTGCACTCAAATATGTCAAACCAATTGACCACAATAAAAACCTGTAACTTCCAGTTTCATGCGAACTTATAGGCAAAGCCGTTTCCTGACCTTAAGACTTTGCCTCCTTTTCTTTGTTTTTGTTTTTTTTTTTTTTTGGGAAGCAGTGTAGACTCACCAGAGAACCTCCCTTTTGTTAGCTCTCCAATAACCTTGAACAGCTTTTGTTTAGATAATAGGTAATTATAATATTAAGATGCCAGAAAAAATCTGCAATTCAATCAATTCGTCTAATTTCAGATACATAAAATAATACGCATTTCCTCTTTAATAGATGACATGTGCTGGAAGAAAGATTCGAACTAAGGCCAGGAGTCTCTAGGATACTTTTAACTACTAGGTCTTATCATCTTACCTAACCTGGTCATCTTGTTACTTGAAAAAGTTTCTTAACACGGAAAAGTTATGCTATTTCAGCATTTCAGTTTTAATCTTCTTCTGCACAAGCTATTGAGGACTGAACATGTAATGCAAGGATCACAGAATAAGTTAAAAATAGAAGACAAAGCAGAAACATCAGAGTATGCCAGAAAAGCATGTTCAGCTCAAATGTAGTCATTATTAAGAGCAAAGAGACATCCAGGACAGAGTCATAATAGATAAAAGTAACAATTAGAAAATCAAAATTGGGGTTGCATGCAACACCAGTGAGGAAAATTTTCCCATATAACTGGAATAAAACAAAAGAAGGCTACAGAAAACCAGATTACTACAGAAAAGAAAAAGCTTATGATGATGATAGATATAACCTCCATGAGATGTGCATCCTGGCAGTTGGAATCGGCACCAGATATCTCCATCCCGAAAAGACCATCAATATCATCATTTTCGAAAAGCTTTTCAGGATTATCAAGAGCTGCTCCAAAAAGTTCATCATAATTCTCAATACTCAAGTCAACTTCATCCATATTGAAATTCTCATAGAAGCTATCATCTTCACAAACTGTTTGTCCTTTTGCTCCAAAACAGGAAAGCTACACATCACAAAGGAAATTTGAGTAGCTTTTAAGGAACAGATGAGAATGAATATCATACAGCTCAAAACAAGACATACTATCTTATACAGACGAGTTGGCTTTCCTTCTGTCTCATTTTTTTCCCACTTCTTATAGTAGGTTACGAAATTTTAGTACATGTTCACATTAATTTTTGAGATCCTCCGCCGAAATGGCCAAAACACTGTACTCCTACTGCTGGAACTGGGCATTTGAAATTGTAAAACTTAATTATTGGATAAAGTGATCTAAGATCGGGATCACGTTATGCACACTATTCTGCTCCAACAGAACAAAACAAGACAAAAGCAGACTTGTGGCCAAATCTTTTATTAAGAAGGAAAGAGGAATTGTGGCATGGGAATGGCCATCAATGTCACAAATCTCCTCAATATCATAAACAATAGTCTACTAGATGAACACAAATTTCAAAAGAATCCAGTTAACTTTTCATCAGTGAGCTTCATGTCAGAAGGATTTATAAGAAAATTTATACGAATGCAATTAATTGTGTTGTATAAAATTCTACAGTCATAAAGGCAATTGTCAGGTTTAACTAATTAAGATTAGGTGTGCTTCTCTCTCTTGGCCACCCCCCCCTTCTCGGTTGTACAATTGAGAGCAGTATAACAACCAAACAGGTTGTTTTTAATCTACATTACGCATCACCTAATGTACAAGGTTAACAATTCCAAAAAAAAAGGTACCAACTATTGTATCCAATTCAGAATTAACAATTAAAACTACGAATATGATAAAATTGTGGAGGAAACCAAAGGCCAAGGGCTAATGTCAACATTCAGGGGAAGTACTTTAAGAAATTCACAAGCATAGAATCCTGAGGGTAGATTACAATTATGACATCTACAATACCTAAATTATGATCTCATACAAATCTTTTTTGAGAAAATAAGTACAAAATATACGTTTCTGGGGTAATTAAATTAGTTATGATTTCCTTAATAAGGACAGTAAGCAGACACCTTGAGGGCTACATATGATATCGGTCTCTAGGGACCAAGGGCAGCAAACAAGCCAATTACGATGTCTTGGATTTGGAAGTCCAGATTCTTAGAATATTAACAAGTTTCAGTTGTTGAAGACAGACCAGAAGCGCATGCAACCTCCACCAACCAAAAAGAAGACACTCAGACTCCTGGAGCCAACCACTTTACACCAAAAGAACACAAGAATTATCTAACCAAACAAATTTTCGTTCTTTCCAGCAGCTACTGCCACTTACCTTGGGTGAACCAGCACATGTAGATGCAGCAGGCAATTCAATATTCTGTAGCTTTGTGTCATATGGAAGCATTGATGACCCTGTCCAAGCAGTTGATTTATCCACATTTTGAATGTTGGTAACTCCAACTGCCACAGATGCATCTTGAATGTTCTTTTTTCCTTGAGCCCCTTGGCTATCTCTTGAAACTTCATTGATGCTCATTGACCCCATAATCTGCTCACATTTGGAATCACCAACCAAAGGGAAATCTAGGAAGAATGGCCAAATTGTTGAGAGTTCTGCAGCCGAAGGGCAACCAGAATAACAACTAACAGCTTGCCTCTTATGTGTGGAACCTGTATTGGAACCACCATGACCCAACCAATCACAATTCGGACAAAGAGATATCTTCTCCTCAATACATCTAACAAATGCAGGCTGCAAGTTGCATCTTTCACAGACAAGTGTTCTGGAATGTCGGCGTGAAAGGGCATTTGCAGAATGGACATTACGGTCACAGGACAAACATAATGAAGCTGCATCAGACCGACAATACACAATAGACCTTTGCTCGCCACAAAAATCACACATATAACCCATGACTAAATCTTCCTGTAGATTGTGTCTAGTATAATCTTGCAATTCCAAGCCGTCGAACAATTACTTATAGCCAATAAGTACTGTTTCTTAAAGGACCAATCACTGTGTTGCAAACAGAGCTAGGCCAGAAACACAATCCTGCACTATCTTCAAGATAAGCTCAAATAATCTGCAACAAATAATACAGATGGAAATTTATTCAGCCAAAGTGGTTGCTTTGCCAATGGACTACAGGTGCATCCATTAATTGCAAAGAAATGCTCAGATGCTTCATGTAAGTGACAGGGGAAGATGGGCCAATGCTTCAAGAGAATCAAGTTCTGAACCAGTAGCTAAATGAACTTTAGCAACAAAAATTAATAAATAAAAAAGTAGATCTTGACCGAAAGACAAAATTCAACATCATAGTCCTAAGTCTAAACTGCAGTAAATTTGAGAAGAAAGCAAGTCAAAAAAAAATTAAGAAGAAAGCAATAGGAAAATAAGAAAGAAAAGAATAAAAGATGCCAAAGGAATAACACTAGAACCATATCTCAAGGGGAAAAGTTGGGGGCAAGGTGCTCTAACAGATTGGGAATCAAGAATCAGAACTAAAGTAAAAATTTCAGACAACTTCCCCTAATCTGTCTCCAATCATTTGAATATGCAAAAGTAAGAACTTTTATTGGGGAAAAAAATGTTAAACATAAGTTGAAAGTAACAACCCAATCTTATCAACTAGAAATTAAATTCATAGAAAACATGAAGACAAACATCCATTTATCAATAGAAGATATAATTCAGAAAATTCAATATACAAAAATCAACAAGTACAAATTGAAAATCAGCCAAAAACAGCAACATAAAAGCAAGATAACAGATGTATGTCTGATAAAAAATTCAACTTAAGCTGCAAAAATTCAACAAGATTTGTAATTGAACAATAAAAAAAAAAAGAGAAAAATACCCACTAACTCATTAGACAAAAATAAAACAACCCCTCAACAGGAGAAACTAAGGAAGACAAAGAAATCCCATTTCAGGGAAACAATAAAAAAGAAAAGAACAATTCCAAGATAACTGCTTTACCTGATTTAACAGTAAAGGTAGGCAATTTACAGAGTACAAGAAAGGTAAGTATGCAACAGAAGAAGCCTTTCCCTTCCCTTTTCCAGCTTTCTTTCTTACATCAGAAGCAGTACAAGTATATCTACAACAGAACCCTATGGCTTTCCTAACATACACAAAATATCGACCTTTCCAGAATCTGTGTGCGTATGTGTGTGAGAGTTTGGAGTTGAAAGTGTGTTTTTGCTTTGTTTCTCTGTGGGGAAGTCTTGAGAGCTCTGACAATTGGATTATAATAATAATTAAACTGATAAAAAGTGCAAGAGAGAGAATTGGAGGGTGGGGCCCTGTCCCTTTCATGAAAAGGAAAAGTTGGGCACCCCCTTTTTCCTCTTAGTCTTGGGACCCACTTTGCTAAAAGGGCGTTTGATCCGAATACGATATTGTATTTTTTATGCTACATGTGTGCATAATATCTTTGAGAAAAATCTTATATTAAGGCACGTATGAACAACTAAATAAAGTAAAAAATAGGGAATTTTAATGATTATCATATTTGTGCCCATCGTTTAATAATATCATGATTTTTAGTCACTTTTTATAGATAATTTATATTTTTAAATAAATATTATAATCCCTTTTGAATACATCATCTTAAATTAAAATTTACCATTTGATGATAAAATAATTATTTTAAATCTTTAACTCTATAATAATTTCAATAATTTAAAATGTACACCACTCTAATGATGTGTTATTAGTCATTTGACATAAATTGCGGGAATTATTCTTTACATAATTACATCACATAGCTTAATATATTTTTCACATATATTAAATAATTACAGTATATATTTGTAAAAAAAAAAACCTCCCAAAAACTCCGATCCTAATAGGTTAGTATTTTATATTTTTATATTAGCAAAAGCTGATATTAAATAATAATAAAAAGCTCCCCTAAGGTTTCTGAGAATTGCGCTTGGTGCCCTTAAACTTTGAAAAATCTCACTTGTCTTCACTACTTTAAACTTTTTGTAACATTTGAAATTCATTTCAAAATATAATATTAAAAACTCATTTTGAGAGAGAAATACAGTTTCATTTCAAAATTTCCCTTTTCTTATTATTTCTTAATTGTCATAGCACACCAAATTTATTTCTTAATTTTTATAAATTGATCAACATAGTTCTTTAATGAAAATTTAAAAGTTGATAATAAGATTGAAAAACTCTTTAATAGTTTTTGTGTCATTAGTTCAGATAAGAATGTTAAATTATTTAAAATTATGAATGATTTTCAACACTCTTAAAAATAAATTGCAATAATTTATGACCATGATAACATCTTTTTACACCAGTTTAAAAACAATATAAACAAGTTTATATACAACTGTCAGCATGCTGTATCTTTTTAATTTTCAAGCCATCAATTAGGACAACAAAATTAAAAATTTAAAAAAAATGTAAACAATTTATAAAATTTCTTAGACTAACTCAAAATACTTTATGTAAAGAAAATATCATCTTTGTAACTTGCAAAAATTTCAAATAAACTTTCGGACATTAGCTCTTGGTATTTAAAAATTAACACACTATATTTTGTCCAATCAGAATAAACCTTCATACTTTATATTTTTATTTTTGTTATTAATATACTTATGTTTTTGAAATAAAAAGTAAGACAATAAAAGGGCAAATTTAAAATGAGATTATATTTGCTCTCCAAACATGAATTTTTTAATAGTATATTTTAAAATGGGTTGTAAAGGGATAATTTCAAAATTCTCCCTTGAGATTTCTAATAATTTTACTTAGAACCCTTGATTTTTAAAATTACACATACCTCTCTTGCTTATTTAAAATGACAATACTAACCTTAAAATTATTGTAAATTTCCCTTGTTTGCCATGCTTATACAAAAGATGGATTTTATAATTTTTTTTCCTTTTTCCTTCTTATCCATTTCTTTGTGTATTTCATAAAAAAATCAGAAAAATTAGCAATGCTGTCCCTAGCCTTTTCCTAATCAAATGTCAAACTAGTACAATTTTTTTTATAACTTTAATAGCATCCAATTTTTGGGTAGCTTTTTTTTTCTTTGGTATCATAATCAAGAATAAATCAACAATAATCTAGAAACAAATGGCCCAAAATACTATGGTAGTTCTATCACTGAACTAGTCCACAATCTTTAAAAATATCTAGACAACATTTTCTTCTCTATTTTAAAAAGAATATAATTTCCCAATAAAGCATTATGAAAAGTTGCCTATTGTAGCGATAGATTTATTATTATAGTTGATTATCAAATAATAAATATTAAAATGAAAAACTTGGCACTCATTCCTTTTATAATTATGCCAAATTGCTTTATAATTGTTTAGAAGAATAGATCAAACTTTATAAGATAGGGGCATTTTAGGATATTCATTAAAATTTTGATCGTATTTTAAGATTTAGTTAGCAAAAGTGTCAAATTAAAGGAGGTAAGTGTAATTTTTAAAACTTTAAGGGAGCTAGGTGAAATAGTTAGAAATTTTGGGAGAGGTTTCTAAAATTATCCTAGGTGTAAGTGATACAAAAAATTTAAAGGGAGGCAACAAAAATTTTTAAAATTTAAGGGTGTCAAGTGAAACTGTAAGAAACCTTGGGAGAGGTTTCTGAAATTATTCTTTAAATATAATAGTATATGTAATGTGAGTTTATACTGGAACATATCGCAACAAATACCAACTCCAATTGGAACTGCACAAAACACAACCTTGACTGACCCATGGATGATGCAAAAGGTGGTACCCACTTTTCCGCTTTCCTTGCAGAGTATTTGTTGTCGATAGCATCATGGTGGATCATCATAGGCCTAGCATCATAAATGTTGCATTGTTGGCACTTTCCTTGATATTTAATGCCAACCCAAGTACGTGGACTTCTTTGTTTTTCTTTTTCCTTTTTTGCGATAGAGTAAATTATTATTTTTCCTTGTGAGAGTGCTTACTGCTAGATGCAGAAATTCAGTTATAGAAATTAGATTTTTTTTTCTTTTAAAAAAAATAATGAGATTTAAAAAGTAAAAAGAATGATGGAAATGGTCGAATTTAGATTTCTCAATTGAATATTTCTACTTTAAATGTTACCACCCATGAAAAGATACGTATATATGTATATATAAATGTATATATGTATGAATATGTATATATATTTTTGGCAAAACCTGCATGCAGGAATACTTTTTTACCCTGTTATATTGACATAGCTTGCAATTGTTCAGAATAAAAACTACATATTATGATATTAAGTAACATATATTTGAAGCTTACTTTTAAAGTTTTAAGTGTATTTTAGAATGTTAATTCGATTAAAGTACATTTACTCTTGGGCAAGTTTATATTACAAATTCAGAGCTTTAAGTGTAGCTTAGGATGCACAAGGATATTCCCAACAAATATTTTAGTGTTTGGATAAATAATTGAACTCTTGACCTATCAAAACTCAGTTTGTTATTATATCACGCATTCATGTATTTGATCTTTTTTAAGCCAAAACTGACATGTCGTAACATATATAATTAGAATCAGTCCTTCCTATATTGACCGTGTATAATTTGAATTACAAGTTTTGCTCATGTAACATACATCTAGATTCGCAATATATACACTGTCAGTGTAGTAAAGATTTATCCAATAAATTATGGTTGGCATTTTTTTCAATTGAGCGGCCATTCATATTAATTGTCTTCCTTTTATTTAAACACTTTTTTTTTAATTCAGTTTCACTTTTTAAATATATTCAAACCCAGTTGACACTATGCTAATTAATGTTCACAATGACCATAGAATTTTCTTTGCTATTGCTAGAAATCAAAGACAAGATGCTCCACGAAGTCTTTTTGAGCATAATCAATTGCTAAATTGGTCCAGCCGTTCAAGCCTTGTATGAAATTGAATGGTAATGTCAATGAATGGGGTCTAAATTGGATTCACTGTATTTAAATTTGAACCCATTAAATTTATTTATTAATACCCAAATTCTTGTGAGTTTGAAAAGATTCTCCAATGTGAGTTTGTATATCCAATGTGTATTTGTAGGTATAATGCTCTTAATGTGCAATCAAATCTAAATTTGGGGAAAAAAATGAAATTCAAAGATAAAAGAAATATAAATCAATTATCAATTCCAACAAACAAATTTTAAATTCAAGAACGTTGTGTGTAACATTTATAAATTGTGTGTATAAAATATCATAAAGCAATTCTATTTGCTTCAAATTTTTTATCAACATTCAACATTTGAATTTGCATTTATTTAAACCTTCTCCGCTTGTTCTCATGTGCATATGTAGCTCTGGATAAAATCCAGTTTGATTTTGAATTTGAGGACGGATAATATAAAATTAGACTTCATCTAGATCTACAAAATATTTCACAGTATCTATGTCCAAGTTGGGTAAAAATCTAGATTTAAAAAATTGAATCCAAACCTAGGAAAAATATGATGCGTCCGCGTTGTGTTTCAGTAATCCTCTACCCGCTGATATGCCTAAAACAGAGTGTAAATCGATAATGTTTTACTGTATGCTACATCGATTGCATACAGTAAATGGTTTACCGAAAACGACAAATCTTTGAGGAAACAATTTAGCCATCGAAAAATTTTAGATGATTGTTTTAAAATACTAGCACGGTAGATGATTATTTAGCAGGATGAAATGAATTGCCGGTTGAATAGGATGATTTATTAGACGTTTTATATCAATAGGTCATGTAATTTGGTACTACAGAAATGATCGTCTAGCCAAAAGGACAACATTCAAATTACGTGGACAATATAGTCCTTACCAATTCATGGACAATGATACATGGACTTGTTTTGGTCAAGGCTCGTAGAAAAAACGCAACTGAATCCTTATATTATGAGAAATTCTCATTCCCCTCACATTTATCTTTTTTTTTTTTTTTTTCTGATTGAGTGGGTGTCCGGGTCAATTCTTACGGAGCCCGACTAATCTCACTCCGGCCCGGGAGGAGAGGCTCCTTCCCCTCAAACACGGTAACCCTGGGACTCGATCCCTGGTGGGGAAGCTGGACAGCGACTTTCAAGGGGCTGTCGTGATCAAACGAGCTGCTCAGGAGGGGCCCCTCACATTTATCTTCTTAAATAACCAATTTTTGAAACATCTCTCCTATATAATACAAATGTTCTAAAGCTATTAAAATACATAATTGTTTACTACTTGAATAAGAAACAAATTCAATACTTTCACAACACAAAAAATCTCATGATAAAAACATCATCTTTAATTAAAATTTTCTTTACATAATAACGGCATCATTTTAGGTGTATAATATTGCACCCACTGGCTAGAGGTCCTGACTCCGCCACAGAGTATAAAACCTACTACGGTTTGTATTCACAAACCTAGTAAAGTACAACATGTATCACTCACTCGTGTTTAAAGTGAAGATTATACAATAAGAGAAATTACGTATTATTTACTATATAACTTTTTATGATGTAATATGTGTAAAATAATAAAAATAAATTAAAAACACGCGTAAAAAATTCTGTGTGATATTATGTATAAGCAACATCATGATGGTTAGTTAAAATGAAGAAAACTGTACTTAAATATCTTGAATATACATGGGTTTGAGGCCATGCAACCCGAACTGCAAATGAACATCTATTGCTAGAACGAAATCATATTAAATTATTTCTCTTGACCTTTATTGGAATTTTCTTGGATCTTTAGAACAGGAATTTTTCTTTGTTTACTTTACGACAAGGGGAAAAAAAGGAAAAAAAAAAAAGAAAAGAAGAGAAAGGACGGAAATGTTGTATAGAAATCAACATTAAATACTATAATAATCGAAAAAGGTCCTGAGTGCCTGCTTTTCTAAAGTGTCTTCATTTCAACTTTTGACACACTTACTACAGAGAGTCAAATACACATTAGGCAGACAGGAGATATGTGGACGCATCCCTGTCCTTTTTAGATTGGATTGATGGTAAATGATGGTATGGATAGTCAATAAATTTGGAACTTTTGAGTAGTGATTTTCATTATAGTATGATGGAATGCCATCCACTGGAACAGTAGAAAACACCATCCATTATCCATAACCTAATTTGATAGTACAAGTTTAACTTTCCACGTCTCCGGTGGCTTTTAAACTCGGGTGCTATTTCAAGAAGATTGCTTCATATAAAGTGAAATATTTAAGTTCAATCAAATTAAACTTATCCTTCCAGCGTTTGAAGTTTGTGTTACCGAATATAGGCGTTGAACATTTCATGTTGATTTTCCTAATTAGATGAATGGAGTGAAGATTCTAAATCGTCCCAGAATCATTTAAATGCAAAAGTATCAAATTCAACCTTAGTGAAAAGGAGAAATTTTAGAGATCCCCCATAAATAGTAATAAAAATCCAAAAGAGACAGCAAAACATTGCATGATCACTATCTATATTTGGTAAAAAGAGGAATAACATTTTGTAGTTAAAGTCTTAAGGAATCCAAATTCTATTTCTCTAAAAATGAATAGTAGAAATTCAGTGTCAAGGTCAAAGAAAAACGAACAAAATTATCAAAAAAAGAAAAAAGAAAAACGAACAAAAAGCTAACGATTTTCCATAAATCATTATTTATTTATTTACTACTCGAGCAAAGCTTTTTTTTAAAATTTTTTTTTTGTGTAAGTGGGAGGTCTTGAATCCGAGATCTCTCACGTACATTTCCTCCGCTCTATCACCCAACCCATCATTCCCTCCCTCTCAAGTGCCAATATAAGCAAAGATTTTTATGTTCGTAGGCCTAGTTAATCATTTTGTTGAGAATTGGCTTCAATTTAAACTTTAATGGAACAACTCTCTAAGTATGGTCCAAACTGCATGTGGTATCTCCTTGTTCAAGGATTTTCCTATTTGACTAAAAAATGTTGCAAGGAATGCAAATAGTTAACATTCAATCAGCACAAACCCTAAAAAAGTAAATAAAAAATAAAAATATCCTAACCTACATCATTACGGATAATTAGAGCAAATATATGCCTTGCTTTGTTTCTCTTTTATTTGTGGATATTTGCCTTGCTATAGTAATGGGGTTATATCAAACTGTTTATGCATGCACATGATGATGTCATCGTGACAATGCAACCTAGTATTGAAATTGAACATGGCAACTATGCCAAATCAAACAATTTATTCCTTTCAACTCTTTCACAGTTAGGACTTAAGACTTCGAAATCTTACTTGGTCAATTCTATCCATAGAATAAATGTGGAATTTAATTCCCTGTAACTTCTTTACCCTCCAAAACCCAATCGACTTCCTCTGGAAAGTACCCTTTTTTTTGTTTTTGTTTTTTTTTTGTCAAAACGATAAGTTGTTCCTCTGGAAAGTACTTTCAGAGTATGATTGCTATGAGTGCCAATACAAAAAAGGATTAATTTCATTTGTACCTTTCAATTATATTTGAATTCGCACTTTAGTCTCTAAACATAAAAATGGGATATTTTAGTCCCTAAATTATGAAGTCTGTCTCATTTTAGTCACCAAAATATAACATTGTCCCGCTTTAGTCTCTTAAATATGAAAATTTTTTCTGTTCAAGTATAAAATCTGTCATATTTCTATCAAAGATTTCATTTAAGTGGGTCAAAGTTTCAATTTTAGAGACTAAAGTGTGCGATTTTGAAATTTAGAAACCAAGATGGAGTACCAATTAACACTTTAACAATCGCAACTTGCGAAATTTTTATCCTTAAAGATTCAAATATCAGTTAACACTTTACCTGTAATATGAATTTTTTGGTCACAAACTCAAACCAATTAAATAAGTAAAAAAATAGATTCTGATAATTTTACGCAAAACCAGGTACTGAAAATTTAGTAGACAGCCCAATTTATGCTTCTCTTCCCTTTCCAACCCTACCACCCTTTGCAGCCCCCACAACCCATGTCAATTTCCTTTCTCTAAGTTCTCCTTTGTACCTCTGTTTTCCCTCTCTGCATGCCATTTCAGGGATGTTTAACATGGTCTTATTAAATGTCAATATACTGTGCGTAATCCCATTATATGGTTATTATAGTCTTTTCATTCAAATACAAACCAAGCAAATAAGGTCGATTTCACTTCGCACTCTTCAATTATATCTGACTCCTCACTTTGGTTTCTAAACATTAAAACATAGGTATTTAGTTTTTAAAGTACAAAATATGTTCTATTTTAGTCTCGGAAGTATAGAATTTGTCCTGTTTTAAAGTATAAAATATGTTCTACTTTAGTCATCAAAATATCAAATCTGTCCTATTTAACTCTGAAATCCGTCTCGCTTTCATCAAAGATTTTAACTTAAGTGGGACAAGTTTTACATTTTAGGGACCAAAATGTTCCAATTTAAAGTTTAGAAACTGAAGTGGGAATCTAAGTATAGTTAAAAAGTGTGCAAAGTGGGATTAACCCAAGCAAATAATGCGATATATGTAATATCAACAGGCTAATAGCGTAAGGAGAAAAAAAAATAGAGTAAACTGCAAAAGGACAGAGGGCAAATCGGAAAGCAATTGTCAATTAAGGGTCCCATTTCATAATTAAGCTCTTTTTTCCTTTTTTAAGTCTTCACTCTATATAAATTTTTTTTTTTTTTGGGAAATGAAACTTCAAATTATGTATTGTGATGCCATTTCATTTGGGACCTCTAATCTTCCTTTTCATATTTGCATAACAAGTCAACTTACGACCATTGTTTTCAAACTCAATAAATTTGGTCTTACTTATTTGGACAGGTAACTCTTGTCCTCAATTTCATTTCTTTGCAATTTGCATCTGCACTTGACTATGTCAAAGTGTTGCGCGTCCAAAAGTGTCCTAAAGTTCACCCGCACTACACCCGTTTTCGCAGTGGAATGATGCCCATATGCACAAAAATATGTAGCAGCTTCACATTTTAGTCCTTTGATGTAAACCAATTTGCACTGCAAGTTCACATGTCTTTATGTTGTGTGGGCTTCGTTTGGATTAGCTATTTTGAGAATATTTTTAAAAAATTTTACTGTAACAGAATTTTTAGAATATATTTTGAGATATTTTTATTAAATATTTTAAAATATTTAAGAGTAGTAAAGTTTTTAAAATATATTTTGAGATATTTTTTAAATATTAAAAAATTAGATTATTTTTTAAAATATTTAAAAAATTAATTTTTGAAAAACTGAAGAATCCAAAGAGAGCTATTTTGAACTCCTTTTCTACAGCTGAATACTACTACTATTTTTTTTTCGCAGACGATAAACTTAATCTATCCTACACTAAGGGGAGGAGGCGGACCTAACGAGGCCTACGAATAATCCAAAGAGGACTGAATCATCATCGAACTAGACGGGTGCACAACACATCCCCTAAATTTTTTTAGAAATAAGCCACTTAAATATAATATTTTTTATGGGAGATAAGGTTTGAACCTTTGTTTCTCACCCCACCAACTAGGCGGTGGCCACCAGCGCAAAGGCTGGTGGTTGAATACTACTATTATTTGGGGGCCTCTGATATAAGTAAACATGAGGAACTGTTGTTTCAGATTAGGCTTTTCTTGTACTTACCTCATTGACCACTTGAGGGACAATGATTTGACATATGACAATACTTTGATCCCACGACAAGTTAAAATAAAAGAATTACTACTACACTAGATAGGTCCCGGGATAAGTGCTTTACGAATTTGCCCACTTCAATCGGCAACTTTGGATCTGCTGTTGACTATGAATGATGAGATGAAAAATGTGCCACGTCCTCCACAGTTTTCTTTTCTTCTCGGGCCAAATGCAAATATTTCAAGCTTCCAAGAACTTACCAAAACTGGAAAGTAAAAAAAAAAAGAAAAAAAACTAGAAATGAAAGTAAAAGGAGTTATACAAAGGGAGTGATTAGCAGAAATATTAAAGTGAAATTACATTAGAATCACGAGAGGTTTGTTATATAATTCCACAACCTCTTCTACGAATTATGAAACTACACAAATCTTTTGTTGAAGGTTTATTATTATGATTTGATTACTAAGAGCCATTGAATATCTCGTTATGTTTTATTTCAGAAACATAACTTCATCTTTTATTTATACAAATCCTCTCTTAGTCAAATGCACAGCTTTCTTTTCTATTCTTTTCTTTCTTACAGTTGATTTTTTTTTTTTTCAAATGAGCACTATGACTCAAATTTAGGCACTTCTAAGCCCCTCGGGTACTTTATAATTTAGGGAAAATTGCAGAAAACTCAGGGGCTGAGGTTTCTGATATTTGCACTCATCTCCTCTATAATTTAAGAAATAGCACTGGGATTTAAGAAATATAAATCTTCAATGGCTTATCAACCAAACCAAAATGAAAGCAAACAGGGATTATTGGTAAGCCATGCTAATGATTCACTCCTTTTATTTCGCTCTATTAAGTTGGCACCAATTTCCTTTTTGCATACCCAGTGCCAACTGATGGAAGTTTGCTCTAGTTAGATGACTCCTCGAGCCATCCATATTTATTTGGTCAAGTTGAAAGCTTTCACAAAGCTTCCTTCCTTCCTCTCAATTCTCATGCTTGTGTACACAAGTATCAAGACATAAGGAAGCTAATAAGACACTATCCTGAAGCTTTCTACCTACATTTAATCTCGTAATAGTGATCATGTGTTTTAGTGGTCTGAAAGCTTATCTAGGTAATGAGCCCAACCAGAGTTTTGCCCTCGCCCCAAACTGAGGACATAAAAATACAATTATTAACTTGTGAGCAAGAGACAGTTGGAAGGACACAGGACTACGAGAATTTGATTAGAAAATATGATACGTTTTCCGTTTCACTTTGGTAGGTTTGCTTTTTTTTTTTTCACACATTTTGAAAAAAGTTAGTTAACTTTATTGGAAGAATAAATCTACCTTCCTATCTTTTTAAAATATCCTTATATTAAATGAAGTATGACTAATTAGCTTTACATTAAATAAGTCAGGTTATACTCAATAATAACCTAAATTAAATAAGAATATTTTAGAGAAATTACAAGATAACTACATTTTTCAATTGAAAGGTAAACTATAATTTGCGACGGATGAAAAAAAAAAAAACGGAGTGTGGAACTAGGGAGTACTATATTGACCGTGCATAACAGCTCTTAGACCAATTATAGAAGTGCTCATAACTCAAAACAATGAATACATAATCAGGACGCCGCCCCCCTCTCGGAGCTCAGTTTATTAATAGCAACGAGTCTTACTTACCTTGTAATCATCCTAACACGATTTATCCTCTTCCAAGATCAACATGGAAGAAATCCAATCTTATTTAATGAGAAAATATTTGTTTCATGGCACATACTCTCAATTCTAAATATGTATTGTAGGCAAAGGAAGGGGCTCTGTTTTATTATTTCTTATAGTATATTGACACTCAGTCCCCATCATTTTTAGGCAGAAGCGTATCAGTTCTCCCAGTGGCTAGTTGGTAAAGGTTTAGATTCTTAAGGACATACTTCCACGTACAAGCATTGGCAGGGGTGTATCTACAATGGGAAAATTGGGGGTACGGGGCCTCTAGTACCTATACAATTTTGAGAAAATTTCAGTTTTGCTCCCACCAAGTATTTAGAAGTAAATATATTTAATGACTAATTATGAAATTTGATAGAAATGGAATATTAAATAACTCAAAAGCAAAGGCCTTCTACTTTTTTTTTTTTTTTTTTTTCCAAACGATAGCAAGCAAAGGCCTTCTACTTGAGTTATGTAATTCCTTTGGAACTTGTAATAGTTTGTCGTTTGTTTGTTAGATGAATTGAGCGGATTAAAAAACATAGAATTGAGAACAGTGGCGGAACCAGAAAAAATTCTTAGTGGAGGCAAAAACAACACTAAAATTTTTTACCTACTCTTTTTCTAGTTTTTTAAGCAAAAAAAAAAAAAAATTCACCAACAAGTACAAATGATGCATATATTCCATGAAAAACATAAAAAGACAAATTCAAAATTATTAATGTAATAATAATTTTATTTCAAAAACAAACTAAACTATTTACAATTGCTCACTGCGAGTTTTTATATTTTGATAACTAACTTGGCTGTGGAAGTAAGAATGGCTCTCGATTGTAGAGGGAAAATGGGGGACTAGTGGAGGGAAGGGAAATTGGGAAGTGAGGACAAAGGAAGTGAATGATATGATTGGATGAATTGATCAAGAGAAAAAGTAGCTAGCTGCTTGGTTGTGGAAGGTAGTGGCTCTTGGTTGTGGGGGAAAAATGGGGGACCAAAGGAGGGAAGGGAAATTGGGAAGTGGGGTCCAAAAAAAATGAATGATATGATCGGTACTTGCTAGTTAAACTGAAAATGCTTTTTTTTTAGCTTATTTCAAATGGAATTTGTGTCCGTATCTTTTTAGAATTTTAGTTTATGAACTAAGTTAAAAAATTACGTAATTCTTTCACATCCTTTTTAAGAAAACTCTGGGGGCACACTTAAAATTATATCAAAATTATATAAGTATTATAGGAATTTAAGGGGGACAGTGGGGGCCTGTGCCCCATTGTCTCCACCTTAAATCTGCCCCTGATTAAGAAGTACATTATTTTGAAATTTGTAGAGCAAGAGTAGTTGTACTGCTTAGTTAAACAAAAAGCGGATAGTTTTTCAATAAGGGATAGAAGAATTTTTCCAATAAAACAATATGGTTATCTCTCACAAAATTATAGGTCAGTAATTTAGAAGGTTTTATTTTTTCAAAGAAAAATATTTTGTTATTAGTAAAGGCTTTTTTTTTTTTTTTTTTTTTGTAGAAGTGTATCAAGAGTCTCTTCAATTATATCATCTTATCTTATATTATCCATGAATTAGATGAAATTTTTTATGTGAATATTATTATTTATGTCCTACTTTTGGAAAGACAAGAAAGAAATGATAATTTTGTTTGGGAAAAAATGCAGTTTTCATCCCTAATATTTAACCCCTGTGTGGTTTTAGTACTTAAAGTTTTGGCCAAAAAAAATGTGGTCCCTAATGTATCCAATTTAAAGCAAATCTAAGACGTTTGAAGATTTTTTTTTCAAATTACTAACAGAATTTGGTCATGTCTCATCATGTATCCGTTAAATTAATTTCAAAATAGAGAAACAAAATAGTAGCTAACTTTGAACCGAAAAAAAAGAACTAATAACTTACGTACTAACCAATTAACTAGTAAAAAGAAGGAAAATTTTTAAACTACAAAACTAAAACTAGTTGAAACACCTAATTCATTGATCCCAGAACTCATTTTAACTCTCTATCCCATTGCCCCTAAGCAAAACATTATAATACTTATTTTCATATAGATTAACAAACTTTCTTTTTTTTTTGTTTCTTGATTAGTTAGATACTAAGGTACCGTCATGTGAGTTATTCTATTGTTCAAATTTACTTGCTATTTTACTGCAGTTTTAAGAAGTTTAATTCAGTAAACATGTAATTATATGTGATTGATTCTGTCTATATTTGAAAAAATCCAACAGTTGTCCTAAATCTGCTTCATATTAGTAACATTGGGATCAGATTTGTTTTACTTTGAGGACTAAAATTGTACAAAGTACCAAAAAATTGGGGATTAGATTTATTTTTTGCCGAAAGTTTAGGGCAAAATTGCACAAGTGCCAAGCATTGAGAACCAAAAGTGCATTTCCCCCTTTTGTTTTGTCCCCACTGAAAAATTTTCAACGCTCCGCCACAGAGCATTGATAGTGAGAGCATATAACTAGACGTACCTTTCTTCTTCTTCCTTTTTTTTTTTTTTTTTTTAAATTACTGTTTCTTTATTATCTTTGGTACAAAGGAACCGATTGTGGGAGAGGAACAAAGACGGTCAAGAGGTTCACAGCACTGCTAAACCTTGGATCTAACCATATTTCTTAAATTTTCAAAATGAACCGTTGCCTTTCAGTGAACTTGATGCTTTAACCGTCCGAGCAAAGGATATACTTCAAAGACAAGGGCTGAATTTGTCATAAAGAAAATCTGCACAAATTAACCCCAAAAAAATAATAAAATACTGTGCATCCTTGAACTGAAAAGTTGGAGGATTTGACAAAATTCCAAACACGAAATCCAAAATGAGACACCGGCTCTGTCCCAATGTTTTAAAAAATGTAAGCTTACATTGAGACGATAACAAACATTTTTAGTTTTTAGTCATTTGCCTGATTGAATCAGCCCCAGCACGGCATATTTGTACAAATGCTCCAGCAATCGCCTTATAGAACATACACAAGGCATTCGCTATATTCCAAGCGCTACAACTAGGAGATACAGATGAGAATAAACATGTCTTAAATGTTTATATCATTAAGAACAAAGAGATACATTCATGCAGTCATTTCGTTCTGGTAAATACATGAGCGACCTATAAAACATTCGATGAAAACACTTTCGGATCGCAAAACCGAGGTGAATTGTGCTATCTCAGGAAGGTGTTTGGATTGCAGATCCAAGTATGTTTGCGAGTAGAGACAAAAGCAAAAAATGCATACCTTACGAGTTACATCCTACTCCATTCAACTGCACCCTGAATTAATCCACAAACTAACACTAAAACAGCTTTAAAAAGTTCCTATAATAGCACATAAGGTAACAAATCAGAAGGAATCGCCGCTTCACCATCATAGATTGTAGTCAAACATGATGCAAATAAACAAAAATCCTAAGCTTTTCTGCAGCTTTTCGAAAGAATTAGCTGCATAAGCAAAATTACACGTCTTGATCTCTCCTCCGGCTGAACTCTGGGAAGGATTGAAGCTCCCTTAACTGCCACTTTGTCCCATTGTTATCTTTGGGCAAGTCTTCGCATACGTATGGCCCTTGTCCAGTATAATCTCAAATGACCTTATAGGTGCAATATACAGTTGAGATGCTAACCCATTGGATTCCCCATGCGGCCAAGCTAATAAATTCTTCACATTTTTTCCTCATCAAAGGAATTTCACTTGTTTCAGCCTTGAACAACCAGGGAAATGCACCGGCATAGCCGTATAATTCTCATGTATCCAGCTCTAAGGCTTTTGAAAGCATCTCTAATTTCACCTATGATAGGATCACCTGATGTATTATTCATCCCTTTAAATGCTGTTAACTGTGAAGGTAGGATATCTGATGGGTATACACCCCTGGATGAAATCATAAGACAAGTCAAAAGCCTGATTTGTGAAAAGACAGACCAAACATAACCATGATACATACATTTTAAATGACACGAAACAGTAACAAATAGCAGTGAGTCAAAATAAGGACGAAGTGTATTAGAAAAAATTATCCACGAACAAACATGTAGTGTATTGACCCAAATGTCGATCCTCAATCAAGAGTCATGACTTCCTAAAAGTCATATTTTTCTACACGCATATACTTGCATTCCAAAATTTACACATCTAATAGTCATCTCTTGTGAAACAGAGAAGATTCTTCTAGATCTAAATGAAAACATGAAGCATGGATGTGGTACCCTCTATGCTGCAGGTATCCATCTCAAGTAGAACCCCTTTCTTTTTTAGCGTGAAAGTGGGAGGTCTTCAACCTATGACCGCCTACTTACAATCCCTCCCCCCCATTTTACCACCCCACCCAACCCTCCCCTCCCCCGCCACCACATCTCAAGTAGAACCGTAAATACATGTTTGGCTGCACAGGAAGAACACAAGTTTGACTGCTCACACAAGATCAACCACATGTAAAGCATCCATGTATTACATGTCATGCAATTGCAGCATTAAAGAGTTAAAAATTCAACTCAAAACATGCATTTTGTCCAAAGACGTGACATTACAAAGAAAAAGAAAGCTGCATATACCAGTTTGTCACAGTAAAAATGTATAACCAGCCAGTCTGCTGTTGCTGAACTAAGCAAGACTAGCACTTCAAGTTATCATGGGGACAGAATTACTTTTGTCAGCACAAATCATGTTCATGGACTTATCTTGGAATTGGATATGCCAAAAGATGATCATGTTTAATGAACAAAAGGTTGTTTCAACTAATACAGGCACGAGTTAGTGACTAAATCGGTGGAGTAGAAAATGTTTCAGATCACTAAATTCCTTACTGTACGGATCATTTCTAATTTCTTCTGTTGGATAATTATAATGACTATTGTAAAGGTGGTGGACCATTGCAAGTTATGTGAAGCATAGTTACACATTTTTAGTCCAATAAATGACAGTAAAGCCAGTTTGTAAACCTGCCGAGGAACATCCCCATCAATATGCAATTCATACAATGAGTCCGAGAATATACACCTCTACAGCATTTACATATGTAATTTGTATAATGATTCCAGAAATATATTACAACGGTACAAACAGCACATAAGGACAGAGCAGGGTGAAGGAAAAAGGATATATTCCAAAAGCTAAGCTTAAGCATCATATGAATCAATAAATGGAAGCATGAAACCCATGATATAAAGCTCAGACCATTATAATGAGGTTACTGAAGCGTACCGATTCAAACTAGACATGTTAAATATCAAGGAAACTTTCTTTCCACTCTTAAAACTGAAGAAAGAAAGATGCAAATTCAGCTGCCCAACTGCAGGTCAAAAACCAACAACCAAATTTAGAGAGATGCAATTTCACAAAATTACAAGATCATCTAAAAGACTTGCATATATTATTAATCTCAGGTCAACAAGATAGCCTTAATTTTCATATACAGCACCAGGCAGGAACTAAAAACCAATTCACAGAAGATAAAAAGAACACATTTCCGAGTCATTCATATTAATCCCATTCCGAGAAGCAAGAATTTGTTGATGGCCATTCATTATGATTGGAAAAGATAAAGAGTACAATAACCTACACACTCGACACATATAAAAGTAAAAGCTGAGAATATGGAACCTTGTAACAAAATTGTGTGCTAAGAAAGTAAGAAAGACTACATGGACCTGTTCTAAGTCTTAATAGAGGCCCCATTTTGACCAATTGGTATCAGAAAAGAAAGCAGAATTGCTACTTAAAACTCTTCAAGTTCACAAACGAGAAATGCAAGAAGCAACCAATGTATATAGCAGTACATAGGATAAAATCTTTGACCCATGCAGTGACCGGCAAGCTGTCACTTTCTCATCAAGAAACTCATACCAATATCTCCTTTTCTGGTATTTTTTTTTTTTTTTGACAAATACCCAAAGAACCCAACAAAATTCTGAAATCAATTCCACCAATTTTTTAAGCCAAACTCAATTATGTTTAGCTTAAATGACATATTCAAAGCTCTAATACCAAGATTACCATTACACTACAAATGGATCTAGCTCAATTTCTAGGCAAA
Organism: Coffea arabica; assembly: GCF_036785885.1. Lineage (NCBI taxonomy): Eukaryota > Viridiplantae > Streptophyta > Magnoliopsida > Gentianales > Rubiaceae > Coffea > Coffea arabica. The sequence goes on along the minus strand of NC_092318.1, from coordinate 14,507,756 downwards.
TGTACGACTCCAACATTTGTAATTTTTAACTTCTTAAAAAACATATGCTGTATTGAGATTTGAAATGGAAAAGGGCCATTTTCATTGAAAGTCCCAGGTCTTCTACAAAGAAATAGTGAGTAGTTACTCTAGCTCACAAACATACATGATGCATTAAGCTCAATAGGTAGACATCATGTCTAAGGTCATTAGGACTAATATCTAAAGTGTCGGCAAAATAAGGGTCAGTCAAAGCTTTGTAATCATCCATCCTTGATAGGTAAAGGATTTGTTTTCACTCTGAAAAAGTTCGGAAAATGAAGTCAAAGCTCAAACCCGGGACCTCTCACTTACACTCCCTCCCCCACAAAGTAATCAGAGCTTATATACAAACAAATAGCTGCCTACATATACAAACAAAAGTCAATCCTTCATTTGTCAAGATTTATATTCTTTGAGATCTGATCCAGTGACCCTACATAGCTGCCTAAAAATATTAGTGAATAGATTCCATTGAATAAGTTGATTTCGAAGTTATATCTCACATCATGACATGAGGATATCTCCGATCAGGCCACACAGTAATGTTGCATTGACTAACTTGCTATAATCTTTGCGGTACTTCATCAATCATTATATCTTTCCTATATGCTGAACTGCCCTTACCAAAGTTGAGAGTTCTTTCTGATTGAAACTATTTTGGACATTCCTTACAATTGAAGTCAAGCTTTAAATATTTCCCATCCTTAAAAAGATGAGCAGAAAACACTATACAAGACTAAGGGCCTATTCTCAACAGCTTAAAAAAAAAACTGTAAGAAACTTCACGGAAATTGAAAAGAAAAGGAACAAAATTTTGAAAACTTTAAGCTGTTGAGTACAAGCCCTAACTAAATAACTGAAGATTTTGCATTATGCCATTAGCTGACCCATCCTTGAAGCTTTTTCACGCATTTTGTATTTGGGAGAACCCTGTAAAATTTTGCCACTTTAGGATAAAAAATTATCTAGTAGCTCAAAGGTACATCAAGGTGAATGAGGGGGGAGCATTGGGTTGGGTGGTAAGGTGGGAGGGATTTTAAGTAGGAAGTCCTGGGTTCAAGACCTTCCACTTACCAAAAAGAAGGTGAATGAAACCACCAAAACCGCTCAAAAAAATCCTATACAAGTCATCCAGCAGAAGTAAAAGTCGATTAACATAAACGTATATATCACCAAATTCCAAATCCATCCACAGGCATCAAACCTCAAAAGGAAAGACTAATGTCATCACCCACATGCTCAAAAAAAACTTTTGAAATGCCCAAAAAAAAAAGAAGAATTTACAGTAGTACCTAATGGACAATGAAATGATATATCAGTCAGATTACGAAGTTCTATCTGAGCCATCTGCAGCTCCCGAACCACATCCACCAAATTACCAAGAAGTGAACTAGTTACCTACAAAACAGTTGTAAATCAGAATGCACTGTTGGAAAAATTATAGAGTTCTAGATGGAGTGAGATCCAGTCTAGAATGGATTAACTCAAGCAACATCGAGAATCTCAAGGATGTTTATTAAGTGTAACAGACGTTTAAGTCCAATATGAAATACATGCGCCCTATGGTGATTTAGTGATGACTAGATGTAATACAGATAGACATCACTTATTGGTTATTAATGTGATTTGTTGAAAACCAAAGACTTGAAACATGATAAGAATTCACATAGATCTGGATGAGAAGTTAACCGACATAAAAATGCTTTAAAATTGTTGGATTTGTAAACGAAAAGGTTATATTGTAGTTATGCTTAAAAGAAAACCTCTATTGACATAAACTTCATGCTTCTGGAACATGAAAAGTAAAAGGTCATTATCCTAAGTCATTTCATACAAACCTTCTCATTCACAAAATAATTACTTTTATATCTGTTTAAACACTTGAATCCCACATTATGAAGACCGTATCCCACTTCTTTGCTAACATACACAGGTAAATGATGGACATGCAAACTTTCTTGCAAGGTGCACAAAATTAATACTTACTTGTATTTCTTGTGCCAGACTTCTACAACCAAAATACTTCCGTGTGCTCTCAGCATTTAGGACAACTGAAAACGCTTTGCAAGCATCCATATTTGGGAAAATCTATTACGCAGAAAAAAGCAATAAAAAGGTATAACTTGAAAGGATGTAGAGCAGACAAGTTCTACAACATTGTCTTACCTTCCTAATTTTTGCATCATCCACTTTATTGGAGATGACAATGCTTTTCACTGTACCAACAGTAAGTTGCACCCTGCAATTATCCACCATACAAGAACTCATCATACTAGAACATGAAGAGACAAAGCAGAACGTCTCATTTATTCCTTTTCCTTTGGTACCAACCAACCTCTGAATGATTAGATCAAGGTAGTTGAGAGCAATATCATGATGCCCACTCTTACTCTGCACATCATCAACAACCCACATCTGACAAATGAACAAAAAGGTTATCTCACTATCATAGATAAGATTACACCATAAATTGATGATAATGCTGAAGAAGATTGGAGACCTGCATGTCTTGACGAATAAACCTATGACGTGATTCCTTCATCAAATGATCATTAACTAAACTAACACTGTCAACACAGCTAAGTTCTCCCTTAATCTTACAAGAACTCTGAAGTGCTTTGGTAAACTTAGCTTTCTTTCTATCCAATGATTCTAAAGCCTGCTTGATTGCTGCCACTTTTTCACATGTCACCTGGCATTAAACATTAAAGCTGCCCCTCAACATACAAGAAAATATTGGAACAAGGAGTAAAAACTGAACAAGAACAAAATAACTAACCAAATCAACAAAAAGATAAATCATACTCACCCAAAAAAAGAACACTATTTGCCTCAACAAGTATACGATTGTCATCACAAATATGAAGCAATCTTACAAACTTCGAAAAGGTCAGAAGAAATTTCTCAACACCACTTTTAATACCTAAACTTTTGGCCTTCATAATACATATCACCGGCCAAGCCACTTATGGTACCTCAACATCCAACTTTCAGATAAAGGCAACATCCAACAAACACATCAAATTAAGCATGACTACATAAGTTTTATGAAGTTTAATTGAATTAGGAGAGGTTACACATCAATAACTAAGCAACTTTCATGTAGTAAGGGAAAGAAACATAATAGCATTTCCAAACTAGGTAGAGAGGGAATCAGCAAAACTACATCTTGTACGATTTCTATATCATAGTTTCAAAAGGCTAATTTATGTAAATTGTATTACAAACAGATAGATAAGGATTTACAGTTCTAGATCATAAACAGTATGTCAAGATCAACTATAAACTTGCTTCAACTACAAAAAGGGCTAAAAACAGTTTCAAATCTTTAGTTACAACCAGCAGAATAAACTTATGGATGACTTGAGGTAAATGAGAACATTTATTGAAAGATACTATCACACAATCTAAAAAATAGTTGACTATTTCAATGCTAAGAGAGAGCTACATCATATTGAAGAAGTGTCTGATTACTTGTCTAGCACTCTACCAAGATAAACAAGGGCATCACAGAAATTCTATAACAACATGCACATGGTGGACAATATATATTTAGAACCTATGTAGGAGTCTGGTGTGGTTAGAGGTATTGCTTCTCAGGTATAGTACTTTTTGGTGTGTTTGGTAATATCTCATGAATACTAAGTTGTTTTAGTTATCTTAGTCAAGGGAAGTGAAGCTACTCGCTTTGACTCAACAGCATTCTTTCAAGCTTGAGCTGCTCAACTAGCCAATCAACTTGAGCATGAGCTGAAAATTACTAGGCTCAGAAGCTCGCAAGCCCTATTGAGCTTCAATATTTATATGGTTTGGAAAGTCCTTGTAGTAAAACCCTAAAAACTCTAGTCTATCTATTTCTTGGCTGCCTCTAGTCCCATGTTTATCTACTAGAATATCCAACCAAACAGAAAAACTAAACATTACCAGTCTACAACTTCCATACTCATTTTATCTGACCTTTTTTCTGCTTTTGATTTTTTTCCTTCACTTTGATATTATCGATGCATAGATCTAATTGTTCCAAAGTATTAACAAGTAATTCATTGCTTTAGTGGGACAATGTGTGAGTATTTTGATCTTTTTTTTTTAAAAAAGTTGTGAGGTTCCTGTTGATTTTTTCAATCTATTGTGAATCAATAAGTTTTGTTCATTTCTTTAATGGGATGGATGAACTTTTCTTTTCTTTTTTTTTTGGGGGGGAAATTGGTTGCTTGAGTTCACGCTCAAATTCAAATTCCTAACCAAGTACTTGCCCAGCTCGAGGTCCAGTTTGTGTACACCTATTTGGAGTAGAGTAAAGCTTGAAAATGGTGGTTCTTGAGCATGACTCAGTTCAAATGCATCCCCACTTCTGATGAGGCTTAATTTACAAATTTTTAATTATTTGACTTGAAAAGCACTTCACCTAAAGCAACAGTGCTCCATAGTGGCCTTTTAAAATGCTCAGTCCAATACACAAGAAGAAATTAATAAGGCACCATAAATCCCCAAATCTCATTTTCCTTCTTCTCAAAATCCCACAACGTTCTAGCTCCACTAAAACAAATTCCAAGTGGTGAATGGGAGTGCCAAGCTTGGAAATAGAAGCTATCTCTATTACTGATACTCTTCCCCCCCTGAGCCATACCCTTCTCGAACATGACACGACACAACACTGGTACTCGTATGGGGTCCGGATCCAACACTTCATTTGAAGTTTTGGACACCTCAAGTTAATGAAAACAAGAAGAAAAACAAGTTAATGTATCATGGTTGAAACCAGCCTGAGTGCACGAGTAAGACTTCGATTCTAATTATGATGCCTATTTACTTCCTTCTCTTATATGTTTTTTCCCCCGTGCAACACTAACAAATAATTAACACACGTGTACATACAAATGAAAGCATATATTTCCCTCTTAAACATAAGATATGGAAAAAATTTTAAGTAATATTTTCTATATATGTTACTTACAAATGAGGATACAGGACACACTTCATACAGTGTCCAAGTCTTTTAGAGGTGTTGCCGTATGTTAGTTTTAGAACATTAACAAATCTTTCACCTAGACACATGTATCTGACATCCATACTCAAGCTGAAATAACATGCAAAGCTCTTTATCCAACATACCAGACACTGATATTAGTTATTCTAAACCCCAAAGTGGAGGACCAGTTGGCTATAAGTTTGAAAGTACAACCAAAGCCGAAGGCTGTGCCCAACAAATGCATCAGTAAAGTTATTCCAGCTGCATCCATATTTTACTGAACAAGAGCCTAAATTTATGTTTCCTCAATGTAGCTGGAAAATCTTACAGTATTGGACCTTTATGGGTCTATCATCCCCATCGATTATTTTTTCTCAAAATATGTAGTTGAATTGCTATTACGTGGGAAAGTCCAATATAAAACAACCATGTTAATTTCTGTGGGGCTCTTGCTAGCCTTCAAATAAGAAAACCAGTCATAAATTTTTTCAGAAGGGATAGGACAAAAAGAGGAGAAGAATGGGATAGTCAGAACAAAGAATCATTCTAAGACATGGTAATAATGTCCTAAGTCCCTCAGGGATAACCAATTCACATCTCATCTGTGTACAATGGAAATTTTGATAAAATAATCAAATGAAGAACAGGCCTTTACATGGATACAAAGACATACTTTCTGAGACATTAAACTATAAATAAATGAGAAACAGGCCATCCAACCAGTCCAATTGAATCACTTATTCTGACCCAATCTACAAGTAACACATAAGGGGGAAAAATGGCTATAACTACTGTGTGAAGATGAGCATCTTAAATATAATTCAATGCCAGACAGCAATGTCCATTCTAACAAAACTTTCTTCTCAAAAGCAAACTGAAGTGTATGAAAGTTATTAAGTATCAAAGCCTTTTCAAAAAGCATCCTTGAGGGAAGAACCATCCTTAAAGAACACATGTATGGAAGCATGGCTAACGTCCCATTACTTCCAAATAATCCACTCTACCAACTGACATAAACTATCATAAGCCAAAGAAAGGCTGTAACCCAAGCTTAATTTAAATATTACCTCATCCCTCTGCTTCACATGAACAAAATTTTGAAGGCCAAGGATGTCAGCTTGGGCACCTCTCCTCAACTGGGACAAAAAATTTTGTTTCAACATTTGAGACTCCTGATTTCCCTGGCTCAATTTTTGTAACTTTCCCTGCAGATGAGGTGGATTGGCTAATACACGTTCATTGAAAACCCAGAAAGAAGATGAAAAGGTGAAACTTACCAATAACCTCTGCTGCTTAGCACGCATGAGCTGTAGTTTTGACCTTTCATGCAGGATTTGATGCAATAACATTCTTGTTCCACCAGCTCTACATTATACGTTGGGAATCAACACTCAAACATATTAGAGACCATGAGATCCTTGATGCAGATGGCAGAAAATCAGCACGTCCTCCTTAAAATTAAGTAGGACGGTCAAATTTACCTTTCAGTTTGCTGGTCAAGACGAACAGATGTTTTCTGAACAAAAGTTGTCAGCCAGAAGATACATTAAAGAGCATCTAAATGGTCCAAAAAGTTCAATGCTTAATCACACCGATATGTTTTTTCTTTGTTTTCCTTGCATAATTAAGTATACAAATCAGCCAACAGACCTGAGTAAAGATTCCAGTGCCAACCATCTCGTACATCTTTAACTTCTTCAATTGAAACAAAAACCCTTCCAGCAAATCAATCTATATACAATACGGATAATCATTAACAAAGCATGGACAAGGACATGGAATCAAGAATGAAGATATATAGATTGACAGTCAACCTGAGAAACCAAAATTATGTGTGTAAGACCATAATCAGCCAGATGTATGAAAGACTCGTATAGCAAAAAGGGGAGTTCAATTACCACTGAAAGATTAAGCTTATCCTTGGAAAGCGTGAACAATCGTTCTGCATCATGTGAAAATTTTGAATATATCTGCGATGCACAATATAAGCAATGATGTGCTGCAGGCTAGTCAAATAAGAGGGAAAATAATGCCAGAAAAGTTTACATACATCAGTCCAATGCTTTGATGCTTCAACAGATCTTTCTCCAAAATTTTCACTAGTATATCCACGCATTTCCACATCTTTACACCCCACTTTCAGAAGTTTTGGACTCCTCAGCTCTGGAGCCACTTCATTTCTATGTTGTCTATCCTCAAAGTCAATTACTCTATTCCTTCTTTTAAGAGAAGATTTCATTTGATTGGATGTGGGAAACAAAACATCTTCCACAGGATGCTCACATGTATTATCCCTCCCCACTATCTCGAACGCCTTCCTTGCAGGACTTGGCGTCAATGAGTCCAACAAATTCTGACACATAATATTTTGAGCTTTAGAATGACGAGAACTGCAATTGCTACTTAAAACAGTCTTAGTGAGTTCACTGAGGAGCAGTGAATACATCTCAAGAAAAATTTATTTTCGTGACACAACAATAAAGGTGTACAAACTTGAAATGCACTGATTGAGACATGAAACCTCCAAAATCTTGCACATTTAAACGGGCATAATGAAGTAATACAAGTCAAGAAGAAAGTTTGAATAGGAGAAGGAATATGGATAACAAGAAAAACACTTACCTTTGGAAATGTTAACTCCTTCAAATTCCTCCAAACAGATGGCACCGAAGAGACATTAGAAACATCTTCTGGTTCACCCCCATGTAGCTCACTTGAAGACCTGGAGAGACCAATGCCAAATTGGAGATTTCCATCCAGTTCCCTATTATGAAGAAACTGGGATCTTTCGGTCACTCCAGTACCTACATTCCCATCATCATCATTACCATTTTTGGCAACTGTTGAGTTAACTTCAATTAGATTGGAAATGCAGACTGCAGAAGCAGGTGAGCTAGGATGAACTTCCCTCCCAATCGAGAAATAACCTGATCTGCCAAGAGGTTCAGTAAAAAGATTTTCATCAAGAGCACTTCCTTGTAGAGATAAGTTTCGACCTGGGGAAAAGTTTTTAAGTTTGACAAATCGATCATGCAGCACTAAATCTTTAGATAGCTTCAGAAGTTCTGGCGACGCTGTCAACTTCTTTTGTACCCCTTTATCTGGACAAGGAACAGATATTTGAGGTGTACCAGTTAAATTCTTCGCTCGAATATAATCAAGAGTGGTCTCAGCTGAAGAAGAATCAATTCCAGCGGTTACAAGTACATCATCATTTGGATCTTTTGACCTGAATAAATCATGCTCCATCTCCTTTCCAGGACAAATTAGCTGAGAGGGTGAAATAGCAACTACATTAACTTCTTCAGTTTGAGGCATATTTCCTCCACCTGAATCCTCGATTTGATTATTTTTTATGTTAAAATTACTTACTTGTGCCCCTTCCCCAAGAGAATCCCTTAAGAGTTGGCTCTCAGTGTCTGTGGAAGATGCAGACAATTCCTTCATCTGAAAATTATTCATCTCTTTCTCTGAAAGGATGTTGAAAGGATAAGAATCTGTAATATTATGTGGCTTAATATTTCGTTTTTCAGCTCCAAGAAAAGCGAAGGGAGAAGCTTCAAGTAATCTTAGCTTGGAAATGCTTTTCTGGATGGATGATGTACTATCTTGTTTTATGATTTCAGTACCTCGAAAAGAACTTCTTTCTTCTTGAGGAGTCAGTGCTGACATACTTTTGAGTGGTGAAGCACAACTTGTAAGTGCTTCTCTTCGTTTGGCAGGCGAAGATATGAAATCAACCAAAGGAGATTCATTTTGAATATGCCCATCTGCTTGACCAAGTTTATCATCCATTACTGGTCGAAAAGTTCTCTCTTTAATTAACTTGTTTGGGGAAAATTTTGTTTTATCAATCAAAATATCCGAAGCTGGTGTTGCATGAGCAACAGGAGAGATTGGTAACCTACTATTTGCTTCACCTGCTCCTTTAGAAACCGCCTTTCCATTCTTAGTTACATCCACAAAGATATCCCCATTCTCTCTTTCTGGGAAAAACTTACTTCCATAGTTACCACGTGACCCTGAAACAACATCAATGTCAGAGTCAGAAATCATATTCAAATTCTTGCTTCCTTCTCCCAAAAGAGCATCCAATGCAGGTGAAAGTCTCCCATAATCGTAGCTAGCAGGGCTCCCGCCAACAAGACTCATATCACTTGAACTGCTACTACCACCACCTTCATTCACAATAGGCGAGGAAGACAGGGAAATTAACTTTTTGGGCACTGTAATTTCCATTGAACTTCCTATGTTAGTCTGCGTTGGTGTCTTCTCCTCAAAGGATAAGTGAGATTCTGTGGGTGTCTTTAAGTCAATTCCTGAATCTGACCTAGCCAAGCTCCGGAAATGCATGGAGAATGCAGTTGAATCCATGGTAACATCATGATTGAGATCTGAAGCTCCAGAGTCTGATAAACGGTCAGGCCTTATAAAACTGGCGGAAACAGGACCAAAAAAATTATCTTCTGCACAAACATTCAAAAATCTGTAAATAGATCAACTTAGTAGAAAGTGAAACAAACTTTGCAAAGAGAAAGACAGCATAAATCACATAGCTAGAAATCTAGAAATAAAGACACTCCTGGGAGGTTTACATATTTAAAACATGCTGAAACACATCCAACATTCATGACCATTCAAAAATAAAAGCACATTTCTGTAAACCGAAGACATGTTATGGATAAAAAAGTAAGGGGCACAAAGCCTTCAATACAACTGTAAAATTGAACCTAAGGTGTACCTAGGACTAAATGCAAGGACATATCTAGTCAAAACCCACTTCAAAGCATTTCCAAAGGTACAGATTATTCAACTGTTTCAAAACTTTTAGCTGTCTCAGCTGACTAAGCATTAGTTTCCTTTTCCAATATATGATCACAAGTCTGTCTCATCATGTTGTGGGTTAGGAAGGCTAACAACATTAAAATTCAATTTGGATTTGTATTCTTATTTTGTTTCTGTAAAAGTCATGTAGCATGTCTTCTTCCCCAACTATTAACAGCTCCTTAAAATGTTGTGACATATAGTCCTCTCAAACTAATACGAATTGTTTAGGTGAAAATGCATGTATACAAACATATATATGTCCCTGAATGCTCCTACTTGGACACCCTCTGATTAATACATAACATGTACTACCTTGTTCACATCTCCATGAAGTGTTTTATCTATGACCATAGTCCACATGTATACTTCTTATAATAGGAATAAAACATAAAGTAGAACAATCTCATAATACTTCAAAAATTATGAACACGCTGCCATTCCCTCAAGAAACAAAATGAAGGAAATGATGCTTGTAGGAAGCTAATGTCCAAGCATGGAAGAATCCAGAGGAATGATTATTAGCATCACAACCAAAGATTTCTTGGTCAAGATACCTACAATATTCCAAATCGACATTTCTTGTGGTAATTGCGAGTACTAGCTTCCTCTTGATGGTAGCTAGGCTGTTCTTAAGTAAATTATCTATCTTTTAATTCTATATAACACAATCACAGAACCAAGTCAGTTGCATCATCATTAGAGGATTATCAGCAAATAGGAGTAAATTGGTGAAACATGATGTTCAAACTGCGGCAGCAAAGAAATACAAAAGAAATTTTTAATTATCATCAATATGGTAGTGCTGACAGAACTGCAAAATTCTTAATCTCCAGATTCACTTCATGAATATTTGGAACTGGAATTCACTCATTTAAGTGTATCCATGTACATAGAAAAATTCAGGTTCCCTTTAATAACCACTCAGAGTCTACAAAGGAACTAGTGATCCATTTTATGCAATACATGAAACAGACCATTTCTTTATTTTTCATTTAAAAAAACAAATACCTGCTTGTTATACTTTACAGATTGATAACAAAATAACACTAAACCCATTTGGTAGACTTCTCTTTTAGCATTTAGCTACAAGAAGCGACAATAGTTGCTCAAACTATGGTTTTGCCCACCTACAACCAAGCCATGTCAATTAATTCCATCAACCAAGCAATCCCAATTAAGGGTGTCAAGAAGGGAACCAAAAACATGGAGAACTGTTTTTAATGAAGCAACCAACGTTTCAGACCCTTCAACATTTAGTTTGAAAATAGAAGAGCTACTAAGCCGCAATATCCAACTAAATTGATGCAGTAATGGACTAAAGGAATTGCTGTCTTGTTTCTTATGATGCAGTAATGGACTAAAGGAATTGCTGTCTTGTTTCTTAGACATACTTTCTAATTCCATTAACAAGCTTTGGAAGAGGAAAGAAGTGCATGGGAGGCAGTGGCTGCTGTCTGCTGGAGTGGATAAGAGGCAGGTGGTGGGAAGAAGCAAGGTGCCAAAAGTTGAGGGCGGCAGAATTTCCTGATTACACAAAAAGAGAGAGAACAGCAAGGTTTTTATTATGTCTTAGGTTTTTCTAATGGTTTAGGAGAACAATATAGTAAGAATTGAACCATAAACCTCGTTCCACTCTTCCAGAGCCATAGAGTTTTTTCATTTTTAACTAAGTTAAACAAGTTTTCTTGCTCAAAGAATTGGGCACAAATACGGAATGCAAAACACAAAATAAACGAAATTACCAAAATGCAGTTCATTGGTAGTTTTAAGAAAATCCAGAAACATAAACTGCAACTCCAGCATAATGAAATGGACCTCAGCTTTTCAACTCCATATACAGGTCTTATTCAGGTTGCAGCTAATTGAAAATTTTCACAATCTAAACTGAACTTCCCAAACATAATAATAGTAAAAAACAAATAGAAAAACTTAATCACAAATAAAACTAAAAAGAAAAATAAAAAAAATCTGGAAACTCCACATTCATTCAGAAATACACATAATTTACAACTATAGCAAAAAGGTGTAAAAAAAAGGGAAAAAGAAGGAACTTGCCGTCATTGGAGGTGGCCGAACCAAAACCACTTTCTGAAGAAGGCGATTCAACCGGCCTCAAAAACGACCTACGCATATCAACACGCTCCTCATCATCACTCTGCCGGTCTCCATCTTCTCTATCTTCTTCACCGCCGCCTTTTGATTTCACCAGTTGACGGAACCCTAGGAGCTCAATTATCTCTTCACTATCATTATTATTACCAACCTTGCTAGCCGATTCTTCCAGTGCCTCCGGCGTCTCATTTTCGTCGTCATCGCGGTCAAAGAATCGCACTGAGGTATTTTCCGCAAAGCTCACCCTTCTCAGCCGTTTCTTCTGCAGAGCCACGGTGGTTCCTCCTTCTGAGTTCCCCGTGGCTTCACCATCGCCGCCGGCGATAGCAGTGGGTTCGCCGGACTTTGCCGACATGGCCTGAAATTGAAGTTCAATTCGTAGAGCTTCTTTTTGAACTGTTCAGATTTCAATTTCTAAGGTTGGGAATGAAGCTGGAGAGAGGGAAATGAATGACTGGTTTTGTGCGGAAAAGCCTTTTTGAGCTTTCCACTTTTTCAATTAAATGTCTAAATTCCAATTTGACCCCTATAGTTTGATGATATTATTGTCGTTGTTTCAACTTTCAAAGGCAATTAAACTGTGGTGGAAAATTTTCAATTAGACAGAAAATTTTCAATAAGGAGAGGTTAGAGGTGAACATGTTTTTTACTTTCTCACCATGAAAAGATATAATCAACAATGAGTGAATCTTTCTAATGTTTACCTAGATATATAACTAAAATTTTTTTATATGTATGGGAACACAAAAAATCAACATTGAGAGAGTATCGATGTGAAATTGAGTTGAACATTGTTCTTGAATTCCCTTTCATGTAAGATGTGAAAATAATCTAGTTTACAACTTATTAATTCATTATCATCTCCTATCATGTCATATTTGACATTTGATTTAAACACATGGCAAAGTGCACCATTCGCTATTAATATTTTTTTCAATTTTATTTTGTACACTATACCATTTTTTAGGGTGTGTTTGGTTCCCACAGAATTGGAGGCTTAGAATTAGAATTGGAGCATCAATTCCAAATCTTCGGTTTGGATGCTATCTATGTGAGAGAATTAGAATTCAATTTGAATTCTATGAGCCATCAATTCCACAAATTCAATTCTTTGGTAAGACCTAAGAATTACAATTCCAATTCCATAATTTCACCTCCTATTCGGGTTAGTACGCGGATCCTAATGGGTAAAAAATTAAAATCGGGTCAACTATGTAAGCAGCCTCTCTCGCGATCTAATTAGTCACTTTTCCTCAACCGCAAGTGCTTTTGCTCTGCGTCCTCCCCTTCACCTCCACCCTAACATTTTGCCTCTTCCACCACCGTTTCCGGCATCGCTCTGCCACGCATTTACCCATCACCTCAGCAATCGCAAGACTGCTCCGAGTGCTCTCTACTTACCCGTGCCTAATTTTCTCGAACTGGGTTATTAGTTCGGAAGGTAACAACTAAAAGCTCTCCTTTGCCTTCGATTTTTAACTTTGCAGCATTGAATATTGAATTCTGAATTTCTTTGACTGGCAAAATCTTTGTACAAGAGAGTGATTTGATGTGTTTCTTCAAGAGAGTTTGGTTAATTAATAGGGAATTGGACATCTTAGGGATTTTCAGGGGCAACAGGGAGAGTGAAGTAAGAGGAGTGGATATGTCAGCTTTAAGGATTTGGTTGGGATTTTCAACATTATTCAGCCTAATATATATTGTTATTGCATTTGCACTAGCTCTTAAAGACGGTATGATTTTGTTCCTTTCTTGCAGTTCTTATCGTGTTGTGAGCTGTTCATTGAAACTACTGTCCTTTCAGTTTCCTTTAGATCAAATTGATGTGCTTTTAAACTGCTAATCTGATTTTAAGTTTTTCATTCATCCAGTTCATGTTCTTTTCCACTTTTTGAAATGCACTGACCTTGTTTGTGGGGTTGAATTTTATAATGATACTTGAGAATGAGGTATTATTTCCATGTATTGGGATATGTTAAAATGTAGTTTGCCGGATCAAATTTGTATTGGGGTACATGAGTTGTAATTAATATCATATATTGATTCATATTACAATTATTTGCGTTCTCAATGTTTTTTTTTTTTAAGATCTGTCAGATTGTTTAGAACACTTTAACAAGTATTAGTTTTCTCATAGACTTGTACATAAACACAGAGAATGCAGATTACACCCTTTTTCTTTTGTTTTATTGTTAGGAGTACTATTTTTTTAGTCCGTTGCTAAAAAGATAAACAAACATAAAGTTCCAACTCCCCTACCCACAGAAAAGAAGAAAAAGTCACCCCATAATTCCACTCACATGGTTATAGCTAACGGCTTCAGATCATCTTTTATCTATTGACATTTGGGTTTTACTTGGTTCTAGTTTGCATGTAGCTATTTGGTGTAGTTACTAGGTATCCTAACAGAATTTAAGTACATTGACTTCTGATCTTTGAAATAACTTGCCATATCTGTTGGCACTGAATGAAATTTTCTTCATTTAACATATGTATGAATTTTTCAGGTGCATATTTGCCTTTCATTTTTAGTTCTATAATGCAGTAGCTATTAAATATGTTCTTAAGAACATGACATTGTGATGTTTTTCTGGTGCATATCTGCCTCAGATATGGCATCTGAAGCAACATCTCAGTCAAAAGGGAAAGGCAAAGGGTATTTCACTTGGACTCCTGAAATGGATCGTGTAATGGGCACTTGTTTTATTGACCAAATGAACCAAGGAAACAAATTGGATGGTAAATGTGCATGGAAAGCAGTAGCCTACACTGCAGTAATGAATGCTTTATTCGATAAACTCAATATATCTGTGACAAAGGCTAATATTATATCTCGTTTCAAGACATGGGAGAAACACTATGACATCTTATACCCACTGCTCCAGTCCTGTAACTCTGGGTCTACGATAATATGGGACTACTCTAGAGGTAGAATTGATGTTCGTGATGAGGATGTATGGAATGCTCGAGTAAGTGAGAATCCAAAAATTCTTCCTTACAGAAAAAAAATTGTGGTTGAAAATTGGGAGGACATCTGTACACTGTTTTCACAAGATCGTGCAAATGGAGAGGGTGCCCAAACTGTTTTTGAGGCTAATACTGAAGCTGAAGTTGAAGAGTCTGCTAATGTAGAGGAATCATTTGAGACTGATTCACGATCTTTAGAAGATGAAGTTATGAATGCACTGCTAGCTCGACAACGGTCAAAATCAAAAGCTTCATCTTCAACAAATGATCGTGGCACAAAGAGAAAACTAACTAGCTCTCAAGTACTTTACAAAGTGTTGGGACGAATGGCAGATTCACTGGATAAGTACTTAAATTCAGAATGCTCAAAAGTTACAACTAAAATGGTGGAAGACGAGTTATCTAAAATTGAATTGGATAGATTTCAATTTTTGAAGGGTATTGATTTACTTATGAATGACAGGACAAAGTATGACACTTTTTCTGGTCTCCAAGATGACTTAAAAAAGGATTGGCTATTGATGCACATTGGTAATTGATTTTTTTTTTGGTAATCTCCAGTTGAAGTTGTTTTTGTAGAAAAAGTTGAGCTGATTGCTGGAAGCCCAAGTAGAGCAAGTAGAAGTTGTTACTACTCCATTGTGTATCCATGACTTTTTAAATTCTGATGAGTTCTTTGTTTTTTATGTAATGGATCAAAACAAGATTATAGAAAGATTCTAGGGAGTATTTCAGCTATTTTCTATCTGCTTTTGAGATGATAAGAATGGAACATTGGATCTTTTGTCTGATGAACTAGCATTTTAGATATTGAGATTAACATAGCTGCCTGTGTTGATGCCCTGACTTGTCCTTTAGCTGCATGAACCTTTGCATTCTTTCTCAAATAGTACGTTTGTAAAACAATTGACAAGGTGGATGTTTGAACTTTGAATGAGTATATGTGGATGTGGCGTGCCTCTAAGTGCTGCACTGCCCTACATGAAGAGGAGGTGTAGTGCACTGCTGGACTGCAGAAATAGCAGCAGTAGTAAGTATGCATATGAGTACCAACACGTATTGAAAGGGTGATAAAATAAGCTTTGCAGTGCTTCGTCTTTTTCATGCAGTCAATGGCTCCTTTACTAGCCATTGGATCCTTATTTTTTTGAATTACTGCTGCAGTCTGCAATAAAAAAAATGGTGTCCAGTATAAGTCAGGCATGTTGGATTTTTTTTTTTTTTGGTCCTTCCACCTTTCTCCACACCCTTTTCCACCATCAACTGTTAGATTCAGAATTCGAATAGTAAACTGAATTTATTTGTTGAGAATGTTAATTAAATTGTTTTACAAACGTACTATTTGAGTTAATTTGTGACTAATTCACTGTCCAGTATTCTACCATGTTTTAAGAAATATGCTAGTGTCATTGGGGATTTACTTTTAAGGGGGTGAGGTCCAGTTTTGGTTGGATGCCAATATCTATACCATACGTTGAACAAAAGAAGGCAGTCAGATTGACACGTCTCGTTAATGCTGTGCTTGGCACAACCTAAGTCTGGAAATGTTCACCAAAGAAATTGACATAAGAGTGGGAAAAAATAAATTATTAATGGCACAAATTGGTTTTTACTTTTAAATCTTTAGTAAAAATTAGCTAAATGTAAGAAAAAAAGAAATTATTATATAAAAAAAGAAAAAAAAAGAAAAATTTTATGTAAGCAAATGTTTCATGAAAACAATTCTAATTCGTAATGAATTCTTCTCTCATGCAAACAAAGGATTTGGAATTCCAAATAAATTCTGTATTAATTCCATGCATTTCCCAAACGAAAGAATTGGAATGACTTGGAATTCCAATTCATAGAATTCCAATTCTATAGAATTTCAATTCTAATTCAATTCTAATTCTGTAGAACCAAACGTACTTAAAAGTATTCAATTGGGCCATTTTATTTATTTTCTTGGTTCAAAGTGATGGAGTTTAATGTACATGAGCGGCACATTATATTTATAGGGGTATTTTTGTTACATTGCCTTTAAAAAATGGTAAAGTGGGTAAAATGAAATTTTAGAAAAGTTTAGAGACTATTGATGCACTTCTTGGAAATTTTTTTTTTAAATTAAAGAAGAGTTAAAACATAAAGAAATTTCTTAACAAGAAGTTATAACATAAGGAATCATAGTATTCCTAAATCATTGGAAAAAATATAAAAGTATTTTAGCAAAAAGAATGACTTGAATAATAAAAAATTCAAAAAAAAAGAGGAGAAAAATTACGATCCTTTAGATACCATTTGGATTGAAGAAAAGGGGATGGAAAGGAAAGGGAAAAAGCGAACTCTAGTAGAGAGAAAAGAACATGAGAGTAGAGGAAAATAGATTCCATCAATTTTGATTAGATTCAATGTGAAAGAAAAGGAAAGAAAACATTGAAAATGTTATTCAAATGATGGACTCCACTTTTCTCCGTCTATTTTTTCCTCCACCACCCTTCCCTTCCAACTTTTTCCCTCTATTGAAAATGTTATTTTTCCCTTGTCTCTGTGAGGACCCGAAAATTTCCTTAATTTAATTTATTTTACTGGCTTAATTAATTATTTAATTCGACTATTTAAAATCCATTTATATGGAAAAACGCATCTCTTATGTTTTTAAAGCGTTTTATTAGAAAAAAAAATTACTTTTCGAAAACTCGTTTAGTCCGGAATAATGAATACATATTTTTCGAGACTATATTTTAATTGAGAGTGTATTAATTTTGGAAAAATAAGAATGATCAATAGTAGATTAAGAAAAGTCGTGAGGACTCGCAAAATTTATTTATTTTAAACTCCTGTTACAAGCTTATTTAAATATTTAATTTTCAGTTTACTCCGAATATTATTTTCTAACCTTTTTAGACCCAATTACATGGAACTATGACTTTCTTATATTTTTAAAATGACTTGTTGTGGAAATTAATTTTTGGAAGTTCGTTTAGTGAAAATAGTGAATACGCGTTTGGAGACAGTGACCGATTTGATGATACAATAAGTTCGGAAAAAATTGGATACTTATACATTAGTCTTAAAAATAGATATTTTCATGTTTAAGTATTCAAGTATTAGTTAGTGGTACAATCGTTATAGGAATTTCTTGGAGATTTCACTCTATCGCGCACAAATTGGAAATGCGCGTTTTCACACGCGCGATTTAATTGAGGGACTTAAGAAATTTATTTCTAGATTATTAAGAGTGAATAATAATAGTATGAATATAAGTGCATTAGAGGTTTAGTGCACTAGTGAAATAAACCCGAGAGGAATCGAGCACGAAGCACGCGTATCCTTAGTTGACTTTTGGAGCATTTTGGGCCAAACATTATTGAATTTTTCATGGGAGCATCACACTAGATCAAAACCCTTCAATTTATCACCCAAAAGTGGCGTGCAACACTCTTCCTCTTTGCTCCCAAAACAGCCGTGCATCAAGAGAAGGAAACAACACCAAAGTTCTTCATTTTTCTTCATCAAATCCTCACCAAACTTTCACCAAATCAAACCAAAATTGAACCACACCTAACTAAACACTTGGTGATCATCTTAAGCTAGAAAAGGGGCTTCATTTTCACGGTTTTCTTGAGCTTCAAAGTGACCAAAAATTCTGATTTAGTCATCAAGAGAGGTAATGAACGATCAACCTCTTAATTCTTGATTTATGGAAGTTAGATTACACTCATGAGCTCTTGGATTCTCATGGGTAGCTTTAAAATGTTGTAAAATTGGTGAGTGGGCTCTATGAACTCCCACTTTGATGGAAAGACTGATTTGATGATTGATGATGAAATTAATGGTGGTTTAGTGCTTATATTAGTGGATTAATGTTGAATTGTTGGTAGAAAATCAAAGGAGGTGCTTGGAGCAAAAGTGATCATTTTACCCCTGCCTTGTCCGACCACTTTTGTGCAAAATTTTGAGGTTCTAATGGCTTGATTATGTTGTTTACATGTTATATTGGTTGTGTAAAAAGTTTCATTGAAAAATAACTTGATTTGGTCACCCAAATGTTGGATTTACGACAGCTTAGCAATCTGGAAATTTATCCCATATTCACTCAGGCAGTGTATTTGTTTCGGCTATATCTTTTTACTTCGATATCGGAATCGAGTGCCATTTGCAGTACTGGAAACTAGACATTCCCATATTTCTAACGGTATAAAATGCACATTCTGGTTCCATTTGAGTGAGCCAAATCATTCGTTTGAAATCCACTGTCCTGTTTCGTTGCTTCTTGGAAGGCAGCACACGAGTTGCAAATTGATGCTCACGAATGAGCTATTTATGGACAGATTTTGAAAATGGTTTCTTCTGAGAAAATATAGCCTTATGAGTATATTTTCTAACTCCACAACCACGCTCAATTCCGAGTTGAATTGAGTGATTTATGATCGAAATTCAAAACTGACTTTGTGAACGAAAACAGTGTTTTGGACAGATTTGAAACTAACTACGGTTTGGGACTTGTTATCCAAAGTTTCTTATTGTAAATCATCTATCGAATGTACCTTGAACATATTTTGGACATTTTCTACTGGAATGAACCATGTTTGAGATGTTCCTTGACCAAATGTTTGGAAACGGCAAAACGGAAGTTCAAAGACAGCTTAGCCTTAGAATTTCTTGTGATTTCAACGGTTTTGTTAACCCACTTTCTGTACTTATTTCTCTATGAAATTTGATAGAGGAATAACCCTTATATGATAGTGTTGCACTGCTAATTTTGGTGTTATTCCGAGGCCGTTTCATTTCTCAACTAAACTTCCAAAGTTCGTGACTTGATTTTGGAAAAACCCTTATTTAACAAAGAAATTTGGGTAACTTTGAGCTACCATATCTTGGTGCTCAAAACTTCAATTCTCATTCCGCTTGTTCCATTTTAAACTTTGATTGCAACTCTAATAGAGTTCCAAATTTCAAAGGCTAGTTCAAATTGAGTGAATTTTGCCGAATTCCCAAAGTTGGCAAAAAACCAACCCCGAAAGCTGTCTTCATGTTCAAAACAGCAACTTTGAGCCAATTTTTGAATACCTTCCGTTTGGAATCATGGAAAAGTGTCTTATAGAAACTTTTAGTACTTTGGAAGTAATTTCCAACGGTACCAAGTTTTCCAATTTTGGACTGATAGAGAGTGAGATCTGATTTTTCAAAGTTTGCTTGCCGAATCTGAAATTTCTGAACTTAAAGGAAATTGAGGGTTTCAAACTCTCCATTTTACTCCGATATTGCTAGACCGTTTTACATTTGATTTCAAAGGCGAGAATCAAATTTCTCTTGTGTTTTTAAAACCCATTTCCGAGTCTCGACTATAAATAATTAAGGCTCAATTCATGAATTCTCCTTAGAATGAACACTAGTACAACCTTCACGATAAGTAAGGGATTTTAGCGATGGTGTGTAATAGACAACTATTGTTTGCTCAGGTGCTCAAGGAGACCTTCAAGAGGATCTCGAGGGGAACACCTGAAGGATTGTATACGCACTTACTCTTTTGTTGCAATAGGTGAGTGTTCCATATAGGAGTACGTAATTTGAATAAGTCTATCATGCTTAATCCATGATCATTAAGTGTTAAGTGCTACATGTTAAGTATTTACCATACTCATGCATATTTAAGTAATGTATACTTGAATTACTCGACATAAAATACTTGAATTGCATATTTATGTGATGTGTTTAAATGATTAATTATGCTATGGCTGCATAAGTCGGTTGGAATGAATCTCCTCGACTCTTAAGCGGTAAAAGTGGGAAACGGCCAATGGCGGCCTATTAAAATGACTAATGTCTACCAATTAACCGTGATTACTACCGTTAACCGTCAACCGTAAACCGTTAACCGTCAACCGTTACCGTTTACCGTAATTTCTTACCGTTTTCCTATCTACTTGATTACCTGGTACTTGATTACTTAATTACCGTAAATTACATGTTCACATGAAATTATCAAATATTGCTTATGTGTTTATGTATTAATTGTTGCTAGTAATTGCTCATATGAAATTGTCCACCATTTTAAGGCGAGTGTGTACTTTATCTCACTCGACCTACCAAAAGAATAAATTTTTATCGTTAGCCAAGTTATTTGATTACTTGTGCATGTTGTAAGCTCTAAGCTGAACTTGGGCCCTACCCTTGGTTACTGACCTACTCGAGCCAGGACTGGGTTCGGTCGGGTAGGTTGGAACCCTAAGCCACCGTTTCGGTATACTCGAGTATTACCACTGGAGGGATAAGACGATGGCCAGACAGTACCGTGGGGACCGGAAGTTATAAGATGCAGTTGACCGAAATGGTTCCAATAGAACACCGTATCCTTCAATGTGTGTTTATTTTACATAATGATAACCGTTTCATGCAAATGTGCCATACCTGTGATATGCTGAAATTACTCGTACAATGATTATTGTCTCATGTTAATATGCCAATGTGCAACCTTGAACCATACACGCAGTATGCTCAATTACTTGATTTATTAGAACTGCTAGAGTGTCTTAGAACCTCACTGGGTTGTGTAGCTCATCCCACGTTTTGGGTTTCTTTAACAGGGTTCGAAACCAAGAGTTTTCGTGAATAGTACTAGATTGCTTTCTCTTGAAGATTTTAAGTTGTATTACAGCAGATGGCTGTAGTAAATATTCTTTTGGGTTGTATTAAGCTTGAGAGTTGATTAATTGTAAGTGTGAGATATTTTGGAGTACTTTAATTATGTATTGAAGTTATTTGAAGTATTCCGAACTTTTAAATTGTGGATTGTAGTGAGTCCTGACGAGAGTTGGACAGGCGTCCCGTGGATACCCTTTGATTCGCCTTAGGGAGAAGTGGGGGCGTCATAGTCTCTCCCTTCTGATTTCCCCCCTCTCAATCACCCCCCGCCTCCCTTCTCTATTTCAAATTTGGTTGTGCAACCAATTTTGAGAGGGGAAGAGAAGGCAAGGGTATGAAAAAATGGGGGAAACCAAAGGGGAAAAAGGTGGCAGGGAAGGGTAAAGAGGTGGGAAGAGAATAGTGAAGTGCTTGAAGAGATGAGAAGGAAGAAGGGAGAAAAGGAAAGACAGAGGAGGGAAAAGAAAGGGTGGAGAAAGAGGAGAATAGGGGAGGTGGCAGGGGAAAGGCAGAACAGGGAAGGTAAGATGGTGAGAGAAGAGGAAGGTGGAAGAAGGGAGAAGCAAAGAATCAGAAAACAGAAGAATAGTTTTTTTTTAATTTATTGGCAAATCTCATACACGGGAGAGGGATGCTAGTTTTTTATTTTATGAAATATGAAAATATAACTAGGAACCAATGAAGAGGGGGACATAAACCTTATCTCTAATAAAATAGAAAAGCAAAAAGGAGTACTGCTCTCTTACATGAATAGTTCTAAAATAGAGAAAGCTAAAACTATCTAAAGAAATTAGAGTCTAAATATGATGTGGAAGTTGATCTAAAGAGTGAAATTAAAATACCCAAAAATTATCATAAAATATACCAAAATTATAAATTTTGAAAAACACACCAAGATATAATTGTACAATAAAATTTGTAAAATATAATATTACAATAAAGTTTTTGATAAACACCTAATTTATACGAACCCTCTATTATTTCTTAAAATATTTAGGACTGCGGTGATATCTTTTGTTATATATATTTTTTGCTTTTTTTTTCACAAAAGCATGCTAATGGTCACTAAAATTTTCTGAAATTTTATTTAGCCCAGTATACTATTTTGTCTTAATAATGATGAAAATATCCCTGCGAATGTGGTGCAATGATTACATGCTTAAATTCCATCATTTTTAACCAAGAAAATATATAGAATGACCTAATAGATGATAATTTCTTGGAATAATAGTATTTTAAAAAAATCAACCAAATATTGCATTTGAGAAGTCTTTTCGAAACTAGGCCCAACGCATTTCTCAGCTAGGCCATTCCAAGAATGTGATTAGGCTCAAATTATGAAAGGAAAAAAAATAGAGATGACCCAGTCACATACTGTAAATGCAGCTTGGGCCAGTTTTTTTTTTTTTTTTTTTTTAAATTCAAGTTGTAGCTGCGTCAGAGAGAAGCACTAGGTGATCATTAAAAAAAGGGACCTAACATATTGATAGGTTATATCTTGTGTGCCTACATGGATAAAACTCACTTTATCATAGAAAATAAACTATATAGTCATGAAGAGAATAAAGTTCAAATAAGAAAAATATAACCTATATATTTACAACACAGATTAGAATCATTATTTCATCACACTTATCTAGAAAAATCCTTAAAACTTATTAGCTTCCAACTCATTTGAAAATGATAAAACAAAGCTACCAAGTGTGTAAACTAATGTACAAGTTAACTGCTTATAATAAATATGTTATTTTAATACTATAAGTTAAGAAAATCTCTACATCACTATGAATCAAGTTTTACACTTAGGAAGTTTTTGAATCTTAGAAAATGAATTTCTTGTGATCTTTATTAACATGCATGTATTACTTTTCCTTCATTTTTGTCACATTTATACATGATTTCTTTGTATGTTGCATTTAAAAGATGAAGTCATGCATAAATTTAAAACATATAGAAGTGAAATTGAACTTCATTTTGAAACATTTGTGAAGTGCTCAAGGTCCGATAAACATGGAGAATACTATGATATCAACTATTTTGAGTCAACAGGGATTAAACATGAAGTTAGTGCTCTTTATACACCACAACAAAATGATATAACCAAAAGAAAAAAAATCCAAATTCTGGCCTTAGTAAAGGTTTTTGAAGCGAAACTTTATTAACAACTTGTCACATTCTAAATGGATTTCCAAATAAAAGGAATTTTATCACTTCTTATGAACTTTGGAAAAAAAGATAGCCTAATCTCAAGTATTTGAGAGTTTGGGGTTGTAGGATTATTGTGAAACTCCCAAAACCTAAGAAAAGGAAATTCGGAGAAAGAGGTGTTGAGTTCATATTCTTAAGATATGCACATAATAGCGAAGCTTTAAGTTCATGGTAATTGACCCTAATGATTCAATTTCAGTTAATACCATAATTGAATCTAGGGATGCTATTTTTGAAGAAAATAGATTGACCTCTATTTCTAAAATAAATGACAATATTCCAAAGTCAAGTGAAATAACAAAAGATGATGGAAATGAATCTATTGAATTTAGGAGCACAAGAGCTAAAAAGTTGAAAGACTTTGGTTCGGATTTTTATATTTATCTAGTCGAAGGAACTAGATATACATTGAGTAATCAAATCCCTTATTGTTTCAATACTGAGGTTGATCCTAAGACCTTTGAAAAAGCAAAGAAATCACAAGATGCTCCCTTTTGGAAGGAAGCAATAAATGATAAAATGGACTCAATTATGGGTAACAAAACTTGAAAATTAGTAGACTTACTGCTTGGTTCAAAACCAGTAGATTATAAGTGGATTTTCAAGAAGTAAATGAAGGTTGATAGAACTATTGATAAGTTCAAAGTCAAGTTAATTGTAAAAGGATTTACACAAAAGCATGTTGTGGACTATTTTGATACATATTCTCCAATAGCAAGAATTGCTACAATTCAGGTACTGCTTGCTCTAGTTTCAATTTAAAATTTTATCATACACCAAATGGATATTAAAACAACTTTTCTGAATGGTGATTTGGATAAAGAAGGGTACATGCAACAACTCGAAAGGTTTGTAGTACTTGGACAAGAGCACAAAGTGTGTAAACTTGTTAAATCCTTATATGGATTAAAACAAGCACCTAAATAATGGCATCAGAAATTTGACCATGTTATACTTGCTACTGGATTCAAGGTTAATGAATCTAATAAGTGCATTTATGACAAGGTTAATAAAGGTAAAGGTGTCATAATTTGCTTATATGTGGATGATATGTTAATATTTGGGGCTGACTTAGAGCAGGTCAAAGTCATCAAAACTTTGCTTTCTAGCAAGTTTGATATGAAAGACATAGGTGAGGCAGATCATCCAAGAGACAAAAACAATGTAATGTTGTTTCAATCACATTATTGTCGCGTCCCATTTTTCGCGATGAAAATCGTATTTACAAAAGATGTAATTTTTATTTAAAAATAAGTGAAAATGACCTAAAATGCGACTTTAAAGAATGTGACAGTTTGGACCCAAAATTTAGTCTAAAAAAGGTTTTTTAAGAAAAATAAGAGTCGCCACTTGGTATTGAGTTTGGGTGTACCAAATCACCCAAAATTTTTTAACAAAATTTAAATTAAAATAAAAATAAAAATAAACCCTTTTTGACAACTCCAGATTTTTGAAAATAAGAGAAAATAAGTTCGGAAGTCACGGTTGAAGAAAGGGAAGGCGAAAATTCGATTGACTCAAACCTAAGACATCCTTTCAATCTAGTTTAAACTAACTGCGAGATTTAGTCAAAAATTTTCCTAATCTAATCTTTAAATTTATCACGTTTGGATGTTTCCTATATGGATGTAAATCTAAATTTATAGAAAATAGCGAAAGGGACAAAATGTCCATTCAAGGGTTTAATTAATATCAATCTCATTAATTGCGAAAGCCAAAATAATCCCTTGAAGGGGGTCACAAGTATGCAAAAATGAAATTTGAAAAAAAAAATTAAATTATATATAGATATAAGTGATCAAGAAAAAAGGGATGCACCATAATGGGTACGAGAGGTAAAAACTCATGACATAATTTGTTTTATACAGGGATTAACGGGGTATTTAAACTAAAGAGTTATAATCACCCATTTCCCATGTTCAAAGAGTAATTCTCCTAATCTAGACAAGCAGATGAACTAACTTATTTTACAATTTCTTAAATGAGATGCAACCCTAAATGATATGATTAATACATATATAGGGTAAGGGATAATATAATAGGAAATATCATGCAAATGAGAAAATGTCCTAAAATAAAAAATATGCATGGGAATGTATGAATGTCACACAAAAGATGAATCTAACGCATAAACGATCTAAGAGTTTAGCGTTGGATTAGCCCATTTCTAAAGTCCTTACTAGCTTTGGACTAGCAACTAAGCGGAGGAAGAAGCTACAACTAGCATTGGACTAATGTGGTGACGTCATGCATTCATAATAAATAATAAAACAGATAAGACATAAATTAAAATAAATAAACACGTAAGAGCACGTAGCACGTAACACATAAGTATAATATCTAGATACAAAAATCTGAAGGAAAGTGGATAAAACATATAAACACATAAGCCACATAAACACACAAAACCTACCTATTACAGGTGGGAATCTAACTACAATCTAAAATGGGGAAATATAATAAAATAAACCTATCTATTCTATCTATTATAATAGGGGATCTAATTACAATCTAAAATGGGAAAATATGATAAAATAAACCTATCCTATCATATCTATTACATTGGTCTATCTAATTACAACTCTTCAAAAAAAATAATAATACCTATCTATTACATCTTGAGGTATTTAAATACCTCCCAAATAATTATAAAATTAGCTAAACAAACATAAGAAATTTTGAATGAACATTTGAATTAAATAAATAACAGACATGTAAAAATATATAAACACATAGGAGCACGTAAGAGCACGTAATTGAAATTTAATGATAATAAGGGTATCTCCTTTTTGAAGTGGTGACTAAATGGAGTCAAATTGCCCTATTTATAATCAAAATGAACAAAAGGATCATGACATCAATTTAATTGAAAATAATAATACTAATAATAATAATAAAAAGTACTAAATTCACATTAATATGTCAAATCTAAAGAAACTTAAGAACATCTAAAAATTACAAGTTGAATACACCCAAGAATAATATAATTAGCTATTAAAGAAAAGAAACAATCATAATAGAGAGAGTCGAAAAGTCAATAGGGACTAAATTACAAAAATTAGAAAATTCTTGGGGACAAAAACATAATTTTAAATCAAAGATAAAGTTTAGGGACCAAATTGTAATTAAATTAAGGACCTAAGTGAAAGAAATTTAAAATTTTCTAGGTCACAATAAAACTACTCTAAAGATTAGGGGCTAAATGCAAAATTTGTTTTCTGATTTTTATAAGACAATTAAATGAAATTGGACCCTTCATTTTTGCTTGGACTGGACTGCTCTGACCCAAAGAAAAACGTAAGCTATTTTCATTAAAAACAGATGCAATCCCAAGTGTAAAATAATCCCAGAGTCCAGACGAAAGCCCGAAAAAAAAACTCTAACCCAAATGAAAATCAAGACACAAGCCTACCAAAAAATAAAAAATCAGCCCAACATTTCTTTTATTTTCTTTATTTTTTTTCCTTTCTTTTCTTTTTCTTCTTCTTCCCCTTCTTTTCTTCTTTCTCTCTAGTGAGGTTGAAGCTTCCTTAGCTGGCGGCCATGGCAGTCGCCAGCGTCGCCGGTCGCTAGCGACCTCTCCAGTCACGAAAAATAACCAAAATACATACTCCAACTCGATTTTTCGCATAGAATTCGTTTTTGAACTTAGTTTTTACAAAAAAATGAACCGAAAGTGGCGAAATGGCCAAAAAATAGTCCAATTTTTGTTTTTTTAAATCACTATAATCACCACTAAAATTCATAAAATTTATACCAATACACTCCTTATGATTTTATAGTGCAACTCTGACCTTAGTTTGGCAAAAAAACAACAACAAAATGATACATTAAAGGAAAACAGCCCAAAAATGAAGAAAAATATTTCAATGCTTTTAAGGCTCAAAAACTCCAAAATTTTGGATAACCAAACATTTTCAGACCTTGTGCTAGCTATAATAATCTATTTTGACGAAAAATAAGAACAAAAGATTCACTAACTTGATTCATTTTTCGTTTTGGCATTTTTACAAACACTTAATATGCATTCACAGGGCAATTTCTCTTTTCTTAATTTATCCATGGTTTATCCCAAAAACTTCAACAACACCAGCAGCAACAACAAAAAAACAACAAAAGCAAGAGAAACTAAACAACAATACATGGATTTAACATGATAAAGAAAAACTGGAAAATATCTCAAGGAAAGTGGTAGTACCTCTTATGATCTCGATTAAAA
Source organism: Coffea arabica (assembly GCF_036785885.1). NCBI lineage: Eukaryota > Viridiplantae > Streptophyta > Magnoliopsida > Gentianales > Rubiaceae > Coffea > Coffea arabica. Next base: position 14,479,809 of record NC_092318.1, on the reverse strand, counting down.
ATTCTTGATGAAATTCTAGCCCCCTCACGTTCAATTGCTTGCCTTCTCTTGTGTTTGATTTGTAGGAGAATATGTATAGGAGAAGGGGAGAGATAAAGCTGAGAGTGAGAGAGGGAGGTTTTGGGGGAGTAAGAGTGTTTGAAATTTTTTGGGAGGGAAGAGGGTTGAGAGTGAGGGAAAATTGGAGTTTTTTTTGTCTTCTCTTCTTGAGGGGAAGAAGAAAATAGCCAAGAGTCAGTTGGGGAGTTTTTGTGAGAACCTCGAAAAATATATATATATATATATACATATTGCATTTGCATTTTAGACTTTTAATAAATTTTATTTTTATTTTTTATTTGTTCTTAAATAAGTACGTAAAAAAAAATAATTTTTATGTTACAAATAATTTAATTGTGCAAAATATTAAATTATTTGATTTTTGCCAAGTTAAATTAATATTTCTTGATGTAGATTATTTTATTGCCTTAATATTAATTCTTTGAATTTCGATAGCCAATTTTAAGTGTTAATAATGTTAAGTGTCAACGGGAACCCTAGAATTAAGACGAAATCGATTTTAGGTCAAAACCCTTTATAATTACACTTAGGACGTTAAAATCTCGATAATTGAATTTTTGCGAGATTAGTATACTGGTAGGCTGTCAAATTGCATGTGGGGTAAAATTTTGGAATTAGATTACGAATGAGGACTTAAGTGGAAATTCGGACAAGATGCCAAAAGACCAAATTAGCCCTTCCTCCATCTCAAATTAAGTATGCAGTCACGAAACTTCATTGGGCAAACTTCAAATCCAAGCACTTCCATTTTTTTTTTTTTGCCAGTTCCATTCTCCACTCCAACACTCTATCTTCCATACTGCCGGCTCATCTCCACTACACACACTCCACTATACCAACTCCAATTCACCACAACACTTCCATTTCCACTTCCTTCTTCTGCCGTGAACCGAGAGTGAAGAGAGAGCCGAGCTCTTCATCTTCTTCTGTCCGTAAGCTAGAGAGAAAAGAGAGAGACTTGCTATTCTTCCTCCATTTCATCTGTGAGCTGGTGAAGAGGACCGAGAGTCAACACTTCCTCCATTTTGTTTGTAAGCTTGAGCAAGGGAGAGAGAGAGTCGGTGAGCTGCATTTCTGTACTGTCCGAGAGAGAGAGAGAGAGAGCAAGAGGTAGTTTGTGCGAGCTATTTATCATCATCTCCTTCATCACTGTCGAGAGCTGTCCATTTCCTTCTTCGTTCTCAACCAGTTGTGATCAACTCAAACAACCAACACCACAGCCTACAATAACCGAGCCCAGACCAGACATACCAAGTTCATTAGCAAGCCGAGAGGAGAGAAAAATTTCAGCTTCTTGTCGCGTGAGTTGAGCTTCAAGTTGAGGTAAATTCTGGACTTAGACCAGTTAATTATAGGTAGATGAAGTTGTTTATGAGCATGCATGTGATGGTTGTGCATTTGGATGATGAATTAAGACACAGGAAAATCTGGTTATGAAGGAAGTTGGAATTACCGAGAGATTTAGCTGGGAAATGCAGCTTTAATTTGTTAATTTGAGGTGATCTGAGCCTAGATGTGTGTTTAGCTAACTAAAAACTAGATGATTATGCTTTGCATGAGGTTAATCAGCCTTGATTAAGCAAGAAAATCGAAGTGGTACAGAATCTGTTTGCATGCAAGCCATCCGAGAAGAATTGGATAAAATTCTGGCTGGTTGATGACTTTTTGATGATGTCCGAACCTGGTTTTGGATTAAAACTGATAGTTAATTAGTTAATTAGACATGCATGTTGCTGATTGAGCCGTGGATGAAAGAAAAAAAAAATCTGAATTTCTAGAGTTGCTTGTGAGTTAAGCTGGCCGTGACTTTCCTTTATGTTTTGGGTTGAATTTTTGGTTGATTTGTTGTAAGAAGTGATTGTTTGATGCCAAGAGCTAATGATTGATGAAGCTCTTGGCCATTTGAGTAATCTTTACAAGAGTTAAATTTTTGGTAGAATTGTTTAAGTGATTTGGCCGAAATGCACTTGGAACGTCCATGACTTGTGGTTTGGAATTGTTTTGATGTCTTGGACTTCCTTTGTTTAATTTTTGATTAGAATTGAACTTGTTGAGACCTAGGGCTAATGATTGATGAATCCCTAGTGAATTTGATATTTGAATTGTGATTTTGCTATATTGGCAAATTGGAATATAATGTGCAAGTGAATTGGAATCGTGAAGTCCGTTTTGGTCATTTGAACTCAAGTACTTTTAAACCAAGCTTTGTTGAAACATTTTGTCCTAGTATCAAGCTATAGAAATTGAGTATAGTACGATAATGCTAAAATTCGAGTGCAGGGACTTTTAAAATCTTGCCACTAGTTAATTCTTTCCTTTGCTTAAACTAGCCTTATTACTTTTAAAAAAATAATTGTACTAACTTCTAAACTCTAGATTTTTTTTTCGTAAAATTGTCCCTGGCTAGTTGTCTTAGAGGAAAATTGTCAAAAACACGAGATTTTAGTAATTTTAAATAGAAGGCGTAGAAAACTTGTTCGGCAAGAAACCTTATTTGAAGTAAGTTGGTTCTGGTTTGCACCTCTAGAAAGAAAGTACCTTTAAAGAAACCATACGAAATATTTTATCACTTTTACTAGTTTTAACTCTAAGAGAATTGTTGTTTTATTTTGAGAAGATAAACTAGTTATATACCAGATAATCTTTCATACATAAACCAAGAACTTGTATAGTAAAACTTATAGTTTTAAAACTTGGTCTTTTAGGGTTTAGCGAGGACGTGGACTTCGATTCCCAGCTTGACCTTTGAGCTTCACTTTTGGTGAGTGTCCTTGCTTGTTCTATGTTTATCTTGTTAAAGTGTTTTCTTGACTTGTTATGTGATAATTGGAAAGTGGTTTTCCTGATCCATCGAAGTGGGCAGTGTGTACTTTATCGCACTAGCCCTTTCGAGTGGTGACTTGCTTGAAATGTTTCCTCGAATATCTTGCTTGCACTAGTTAAGTACTGAGTGGGGGAATGTACCACACCTGAGGGTGGGAGGGCCTCTTATCCTAACTCAAGTACCAAAACCTTGCAACTGTTGACTGGAGCGTGGACTCGTCAACTAAACCACCAGGCAGGGGAATGTACCACACCTTAGGGTGAGAGGGCCTCTTATCCTGACTTGGTAACCACTTGTTGTGACGTCGTTGGGTGAATCCCTCGACTAGACTATAAAAAGGTATACTCGAGTAATACCAAACCCTCTCGTGAGAAGAACGGGCCTAGTGGGAGTAAGTTGGTCGGAGCGTGTTAAGGAAAAAGATCTACTTGGACTTTAGATAGTGAAAGTTGACGGAGGGTCAACTGCAGTTAATTTTGATCAAGTTCGTGGAGAATGGCTCCTGAGAGCCCTGTATCCTACAATGTGCTGTTATACGCTTCCCTACTTGTTGAATTTAGTTTGGAGTTATTATTTGCTACTTGTTTTATGTGATTGCATGTTTGGGGCACCACTGAGCTTTAGCTCATGCCACGTTACTTGTTTTCCTGGACAGGTTCTGGCATTCGAGAGACCTGAAGTCTGCCTTTACCTTTTTATGAATGTTGTTTTGAATCAGACAATGTATCTTTCGTCTTGGGTTGCCACTTGAAGTTGGAAAAGTGCAAACCCTGAATTGTTATTTGACTTGTATGAATGTACTTGAATTTTATGATTTCACTTTGTGGTTTGTAATGTATAAATGTACCTATGATTTTAGTAATTTGGTCGTTCTAAGGATTGGCTTGTTTTGGGTGACGAAATTTGTAATGGTTTAAGTTATACTCCGGAGGTGTTCAGCCAGTTTCCTTGCGTGAGTCCTGGCGAGAGTTAGGCAGGCGACCCGCCAACCCTCTGGTTCGCCTTAGGGGGAAGTGGGCCGCCACAGTTTTTTTTGTGTGTGTTCGTGTAGTGGAAGTGTGCAAGTGAGCCGAGAGAGTATGAGAGAGTTTTTAGGGAGTTGTTGTTCTGGTCCCAAAAAGAAAAGAGAGAGCCAAGAGAGTCCAAAAAAGATGAGTGGAGTTTTGTTAATCAAATGATGGGTTTTTCACCAAATGAAAAGAAAGATCCATGGAACATGGATGCAAAAATGGATCAATAGTGTATTTGGTGAAAGAGAAATGATTAGGGAAGATTTTTATCTTCTCTTTTTTTTTCTTTCTTTTTTTTTTGCTTCTTTTTGTTTCTTTTTTTGTTTTTCTTTTCCTAAAACAAACCTGCAAAATGAGAAAAATTGTGAGAACCCGTAAAACCCTAATATTTTTCTAGGGTTTATTACCCCTTAAGTGCATAATTTTTGCATTTTCTGGCTTAGAAATATTTTTCTGGGGATTTTATGAGCAATTATAGTTTTAAGATGATTTTTCTAGTATTGGTGCTTTTTTAGAAAATTAAGAGTAAATAGTGGACGTGGGACCCACTAGTGCGATAAGTTCGGAAAAATTCGGCCAATAAGGTTAAGTTTCAGATACTGTGTAAAATTTATCGGGTGTTAAGAGATAAGTAGAGAGTGAGATTTGATTGATGTGAGAGAGAAAAGAAAGGGTTGGAATGCATTTATGAGGGTGACAAGTGTCACTCTACCATTGGGTTGACTTAAGAAACACTATTCATACTTTTGACTATTTTTGACTAAGTGTTAAATACTTCAAAAAATCACAAAAATTCACCATTTTCTTCCTTGTGTTGGCCGGCCCTCTCTCTCTCAAAGAAGAAGAAATTTTCCCAACTTTCAAGCTTCCATATCACTCAATCTTCCACAAACAAGAGTTTAGGTTTGATTTCATTCCATAAAATCCTTTCTTTTGGTGATAGTGAGTGTTCTAGTGAAGTTTGTTTGAAGCTCTAAGGTGGCCATCATCCCTCTCTCTCTTGTTACTTGGTAAGTGATGCTTGAACCCCCCTACTACACCTAATGATGGTTATAGTATGCTTAGAAGTGGCTTGAGTGTTGGAATATATGATTTATTTCTTGGTTTGGCTTGATTTGGTGAAGTTTTCCATTTTATGATGAATTTTCTGGTTTCATATGATTTTGATGTTGTGGACTAGTATGACGGTTGGTAATAAGGGGCTTTGGCTTTAGTAGGTGTGAATTGTTGTGAAATGCAATCAATTTTGGATTTGAATGGAATTGTGAAAAGTTAGGGTTCATGAACCCCTAATCTGTCCGAAATTTTAGGTCATAGCTAGAGGCCGAATTGGACTTTGCTCAAAACATGAAAGTTGTAGGTATTGATGAGTTTAGTGTGCCTGCAAAATTTCAGGGCAATTGGACTAGTGTAGAGTGAGTTATGCCGTTTTGACTGTTGCTGTTTTTGGTGCACAGAATGTCCGAACTGTGATAGTAATTGCCTGTTTTGACTGGAATTGGTTTGGATTTTGAAGTTGATGTCTTCTGAGGAAATGTAGCTGGATGTCTTAGCTAACTTATGCCTTTGGAATTTCGGCATTTGGATCTGTGTAGTCTGAGATTGACGTATTACAGTTTTGTGTGTTTTGCAAACCTGTTTTGGTAATTCTGGTTTGGTATTTGGCACTTTTGACCTAGTTGTGCTAGGATTTGGACTGAGAGGCCTTCTACATTGTTGTAGCTCTATTTCTTGGCTTCGAAATGGTGGGTCTTACACCCCCATCCGACATTTGTAGTGAGAGTTGTGCCATTACCGCATTATGAGGTCAAATCCGGTTTTCTTATCAAGGCTTAGGTTAAAGCCCTTTCTTAATTTCTGGTTTGCTTTCATGCTTGTATATGTTTATAAAACCCTATTGGGGTTGTGAATTGGTGTTGTTTATGGCTCGGTATGGTTTCTTGTTGTATGATATTGTGAGCCTATGGAACGGCTCTTGACATGAAATGCTTATATGTGTGTTGTTGGGTTGTGATTGAAGAAAAATAATGAAGCCTTATGGCTGGAAAATTTGGTAAACACAAAGGGCATGCTGCCCGAATTTTTTACTCGAGATTTAGAAAACTATATTCTCGACTTGAGTAAAGGTTAAGTATTTAACACTTGAATTTCCATGCATGAAACCCTATTGGGCGATAATTGGTTTGACTTTATGACTCGTTATCGAGTCTTATGGTATTTATTTACATGTTCTAGGGCGTGACGATAGTTCACGACGTCTTGGTGATCGTGGTGCATGAAATACCACTTTCTTGCTTGGTGAGTATACTACTCACTTACTTGTTATAATGTGGCTTTGTGCTATGTGTATTGATGCCTTGAAGGCTTAATTGGTTATTGGAAATGATTGAGGTGAGGGTGTACTTGACCGCCCTCACCCCTTGTGATTCCATGCATGGCTAGTGCTTGCATTACTGAATTACTGCACTTGATATATGAAATACTGAATTCCATTCATGGAAACTGATTTGGTATCATTTGGGCGAATGTCCAATGGCTTTACTGTATCACTGAGCTCAACCCCGTTTGGTAGTCAATTGGAACGAGCCGGCGAGGGCTTGGTCGTGAAAATTGTCATGCCACGGGGACTGTACTGTGGAATCTTGTGGTAATGAGACCTTTGGTTCCGGTATACTCGAGTATTACCAAAATGACTGAATGGAGTGCGGGCCCGGTTGGGGTATGATAGTTGGACGGTTGGATGTAAGTGATGTCTACGGATGGTTACTTTTCATTGACGGAGGGTCAATGAGGTTGGATCAAGATTGCAAGCGTGGAAATGGGCTCTTGAGAGCCGACCGTATCCTTTTCCGTTTTGTTTTACTGCTTATTTGTGCACTTTAAATGAAAGTTCATCCTTATGTGACTTTGGTTGCTTATGTAGTAGTATACCACTGGGCTTTAGCTCATTCCGTGTTATTTGTTTTCCTTACAGGGATATAATTACTTTTGAGAATGGATTGGATAGTCACTTGCCAAGTTGAGCTTATAAATGTCTTTTGTATAGCTCTTGAAATGAAGCCTTAATGTGTAACGGGTTCATTTCCTTTTGATAGGCAAACTGAATATGTACTTCCTTTATGAATGTCTGTGGCATGCCACTATGGTTGTAAATGTTGGATTTCAATGTGTATATGTTAAATTGATGTTTGGATTCTTCTATCCAGGCCACTATTCAGTTTTCCATTTTTTTTATTTTGCTATTTTGATACTTATGGCTTGTCCGAGCGCACTTTTGTTTTCCCGAAACGTATTCGAACGCGTGTAACTGTACCGTAGTCCTGGCGAGAGCTGGGCAGGCAGTCCGCTAACCCCTTTGGTTCGCCTTAGGGGAAAGTGGGGCTATCACAAAAATACACATTAAAATACAAGAAAGTAAATAACTCATTAAATAGAAAAATTGAAGAAAACATTAAAAATTGACAAAAATTTAGTGTCTACAATTATGTTGAAAAAATTCTTAACAAGTTCAATCAAAGTGACTATGTACCGACTTCAACACCATTGGATCCCAAAAAAAGCTATGTGAAAAATGAAGGGAATCCAATTTCTCAATTACAGCATGCCAAAGTTATAGGATACTTAATGTATGCAATGACATGTACTAAATTGGATGTATTGCATATGCCTTTGGTATATTGAATAGACATAAAAGCGATCCTAGTAGGTTACATTGGCAAGGTGTAATCAGAATTTTGAAGTATTTGAAAGCCACTAAGGACTATGGTATATGTCATTTTGGCTATCTTTCAGTTTTAGAGGGTTTTTCAAATGCTAGTTAGATCACTAATAGAGATGATTACTCATCGACAAGTGGTTGGATCTTTATATTGGATGGTGATGCGATTTCTTGGGGGTCTAAGAACTAAACTTGCATCACCGATTCAATAATGGCAACCGAGTTTGTCACACTTGCTTCAGCTTGTAAAGAAGTTGAGTGGCTACGAAATTTACTTTATGATATACCATTGTATTCAAAACCGTTATCACCTATCTCAATACATTGCAATAGTTTAGTTACACTTGCTAAGGTATATAGTCAAATATATAATGGCAAATCAAGGCATATTGGTTTGAGACACAGTTATGTGAAAGATTTGATCACAAATAAAATCAAATAAATTGCCTTTGTGAGATCTAGTGAAAACTTGAGTAATCCTTTAATGAAAGGATTATCAAGTGACTTGGTGTTAAAGACATCAATGGGGATGGGTTTAAAGTCCAAATTTAATGGCCATTAATGGTGGAACCTCAATTCAATGCTAAATACAACATCTAGTTTTGAATTCAATGAGTGAAAGTACATCATCTAATAGTTGGTGCACTATATCATTTTTCATCCCAAGGTAAAATAGTGCATTATATTCTCACCTGATCACAATTAGGTTGAGTTATTGACTCTTAATGAATCTTGAAAATGACATTAATGGCAGGAGCACTAAGATGTCGCCTATATGAATATAAATTTGGCAAACTACAAAGTTAAGAACTTTACTTTGAAACATTCATGAAAGGATAGTGATACAAGACTGTAAAATGTATCATTAAAGAACATATGGTTGTGTATTAATCTATGTGTGATGTGTTCATGAGGGTAATCTAATGTACAAGTGGTTCAAACTTGGTCTACCATTTTGTATTGATTAGTTTCAAAGAACCTTTACTAAGATAGTGGTTCAATTGAATGATACCATTATTTATGTATATGATTGTCAAACTATTCTGTGACCTTTGAAAGTCTATTCTCTAAATTTTGAAAATGGCGGGAGATTGCTGCAGAAGATCATTTTTTCTACTACTAGAATTCTCTGTAAAAGTGCACCATAGTTCAAGTAAGTTTGTCTAATTTTATGCAAGAATTAAGGCAAACACCCTTCAAATTATCCTAAAGGATATTTGTCCAAGGTTTTTGCACACAAAATTCTAAACAAATGAAACCTAAAGAAAAGTGATCTTGAATCACGATTTTAAGTATTTTTGCATCAAATGAAACCTAAAATTTTGCATCATTATTTTTGCATTATTTGCTTTGTAAATTTTAGCCATTTTCTCTTGTATTATCCCCAATATGTGTAATGTGTGCATATCTTGTCATGTATATATAAAAGTGTGAAAGTTCCAATAGATAATAAAATTTGATCTAAATGCAATGCAAAACTTGCAAGCATATGGTGTAATCTCATCATTTTCAAAAATTCTTTCACATGCATATAAATACTAGTTTAGAGTGTAAATGAAGATAAATTTTTAATGTTTTAGTAACATCACTTCTTTGTACTTATAAAAAAAAATCATTGATTTGTATTTTAGTCAAAAGTAGTCAATTATTAGTAGCAATCCAAATTTTTAACTTAGCAACCCACTAGCAGTTCCTTATTTGATTCATTAAGTCGTGCTATCAAAAAGGAACTTGAATAATTTCAAATTTTTTTTTGGCACAAAGCTATTCTACTTTTATTTCATTGAGACAGGCAAGAAATTCCTCTTACATATGCCTAATTTTCCAAATCGAAGGCATTCCTAATCTATCCAGTCGGATTTCCCCACGAGCCAGCCTTGGAAACATACGAAAACAGTCATAGACCTTGACATGCTGCTCAGGGTGAGATATGCCCACATTGGACAGCGCATCGTAACTTTGATAGCCTCCCTATAGCAATGCGAAAAATGAGCCGAATCCTCAACTAAATGCCAAATCTGCCGGACCTCTCTTCGGATCTGCTACGGACACTGAATGCGCCGCTGAAGAATCCCAACTAAGACCAATGAATCTGATTACACACATAGATTATAAATCCCCTATGGACACACATTTGAAGACCAGTTAGAAGGGCCCGAGTCTCTGCACGAAGACATGTAGTTTCCCCAAAGAAGGTCGAAAAGGTAACCAGAGGTAAACCAGTTGAATCCCGAAGAACCCCACCGCCTCCACCCACTCCTGGATTTCCCTTAGAACAACTATCCGTATTAAGTATGAACCTCCCAATCTCCTTCGCCTCCCAGCGAATAATTTCAAATTTGTTGTTTGATTGGGTTAAAATATTAATTTTGAAAGAATAAAATTTAGTTATTTTAATCTTTATGATTTTCAGCTCAGCATCATTGAACTTCAAGTTTATATTTCATATTATATAATTATCACTATTTATGTATATGCAAAACTTCAAATTAACCAAGACAAAATTTTTTAGTTTTGCTAAAATATATATAACAATAAATAGGAAAATAAAAAAAAATGCTCATAATAGGCTTGCTCTTAACTGATTCTCATTTTGTATGCTATTCACCATATTAAAAAAAATAAATTAAAGATTTGCTCCACAATAGTAAGTATTAATGGAACAAAAGATTATATAGGAGATCAATCAAGCAAAAAATAATAGTAATACATCCAATTATTTGTCTACATATTGTATAAATATATTTTTTTATGGTAGTTTTTGTTAATATTTATTGCCCTCTATTTAATATGTTATCTATAGCTAATTTTGTCATCTTTAGAATTAATTTTATAATAATAAAGAACTTTGTTGTTTTATAAGTATCATAATTTAAAAATGGACAAAATCTTTTGCAATTGATTTTCCATGCATGTAATGAATGAGACTCAAAACTAGTTGTAACATAAAATATAAGAGACAAAACTTTAATATCTCATTCTTTACTCATATGTTTAAATAATTTTTATAATTCAATCAATAGTTAGTACGATCTAAAAATAAATCAAATTCTTCCTATAATCATATTAGCTCATTAATTAAAATTATATTGATGATTCTTTTGTTGATTATAGTATTCACATGTTCTTTTATTGACTTCTACCTTTACCATATTTTTCTATAGATTTCTTCTGCATTAAAAGTAAAAATTTGCCATATCTTAACAATCATCTAGTAATTAGTCCTTGAATGTATATTTGGATGTAATGCATATTTATGTAGTTATTTGGAATATTTTCTTTGCTAATTTGAAATGCATTAACAAAGAAACGCAATTGGTGCTAACAAGCAATTTATTTAGATGGATTCTAAAAAGAGTACTGTTAGTGGAATATAAATCACATAATAGATAATTGATTTTACTTCTCTATCTTTTGCGACAGTGGCAAATCCTTTGTTTTTTTTTTTTGTGTTTGTCATCTTCAATATTTTAGAATACTCCATACTTATAATGAACCAACTGATGGACTTCAAACAGCAAAACATAATTAACAAATAAAAGATTATACATCTCAAATTTTAAAATCTAAAATATAATTGATCATTATCAATTTTGTAAACATATTATAATATTAAACTAGTTGTTGTAATAAACTATTTTCTCTTTCCTACTTGGCATAGCTAACTGGAAAGAATCAATGGTCATGGTCATTTGGATTTTACTCATAGTACATCCTACTTGAATTATTATACATTTAAAGATTACCTCTTTATTGTCAAAATAACTTTCAAAGACAACTAATCTTATCTGAAAGATTTTTATTTTTATCAAATTGTTTCAAGCAATTATTGTACACCTTCAAAATCTCATGACTATTGAAATGCATTTCATATAAACTACATCCTCTCATTATCGTACCATCATATCATATTACTATATAATAAAACATTCTTTTCATTTTCATCCAACTTTAATTTCTTACTCTTATTTAATTATCTGATGACTTGCACAAAATTTTCCTCTCAATTTCTATCTCTCTTTTCATATTTTGCCCTTCCAATTTCTCCCTCACCCTCTTTCTTCAGCCAATCGATCTATCTGCTCATTGCCTTACTCCCAAATTTTCGATTTGTTGAAGATAAATTTTAAAAACTATCATCTTATCATATCTTTTGGTTATGATAGATTAATTTGAATCCTTACAGTTGAATAAGTGCTTTAAATCCTTTGACTCAACAAAAATAAATCAAATGAAACCAGGCATCAAAGTATTTCTCAATTTTATGTTATGGTCGTTTATTTAGCTTTTTCTTAATGGCGACTTTTAATTCTTTTCAAGTTTTGTTTATGATTCATTGTAAACTCTGTATATTCATTGTAAACTCAATATCAGTCTCGAAACGTTTGAGTTTCAAGTTGTGCATTTTTCTCCCTTACTTTTCCTTCTATAGTGAATGTTTATAATTTTATCTTTTTCTACAGTGAATGTTAATCTTATTGTTACCAACTTATTTTTTACAATCGCATCAAGTTATATAGGACATACCTTTCTGTTTTCTTTTTGCTCTAAAAGTTTCTATTTATGATAACTAATGGGTTTCTTATGTGAGTATTAGTTTAGTATTTAAAGTCATATGCTTTGACTAGCTTCATAAATTTGGTCGAGAAAACACAGTTATTTGTACATCTACAAATTCGACCTCGTGTTATTTGTGTCAAAGTGAATTTACAATTTTTTTAATACCTAATGCTCAATTCTTTTGTATATTGCTTTTGTTCTGGGAGGGGTTTAATTTTTTCGAGAATTGAAGGCATTGGAGAATTTGAGAACTTAGAAAAATATGAGAAGACCATTGTGCTGCTATGTGGGTTTACATTTCAGTTTTTTTTCTTTGATTAGGAAATGTTTGGGAATTTTGCTTTTCCTTTCAACTAATTCGATACCATTTTAGTTAATTTAATTATTTCATTATCTTATGGATGGAACGGGATGAACAATGAGAACTATGTTGAAGATTATTGGCACTTCAATAGGGCTTTGATGATTGGTGCAAATTTTTCCTAGAATGATGATTGATATATGTTGCTTTTAAAGCATAAAATTGCAATAGAGTTTTGATCAAGAAAGGCCTTTACAACACTTAAATTGGTGTTATGAGTTTAAAATATTATACTGGATAATTTTGAATGTAGCACTTACTGATGGGTTGTTATTATACTTCTATTAGTTAGAGATTATTGTTTTTATATAAGTAGAAAGTTTATGTTTATGGATATTTTCTGCCCTATATTAACATGAATTATAGCAATGATGCGATATACAAATGATTATAAAAAATATGGTATAATAGTATGCTATTTAAGAAGAATTTTTGTGTTTGATTCAAGAAGATTGATTAATTAGTTATTAGATGCTTTTTGTGACGACCCCACCTCTCTCTAGGACGAATCCTAAGGTATCAGCGGGGCGCCTGCTCAACTCCCATCAGGACTCACACACTCATTCTAACTTAATAAAGAACCACAAGCCAACCATTGACATAGAATTGAGAAATATTTCGAATATACAACTCCAAAAACTCCCAAGGTTACCATTTACAATTACAATCCATAATACCCAAATATAACAAAATTTACACTTAAAAAAAAATCTCCAATATCATACAAAAGATATGCTAACTTTCATCAAAGCCGCTAGTCTAGAATCACCAACTTCCACTTCCAAGTCCTGTTAAGGAAAACAAATTTAAAGGGATGAGCTAACGCTCAGTGAGGCCAAGAAAATCAAGCAAGTAGCACCAATCAATCAAATGGCATACTTGAAAGCAACTTTAACATGAACTTTCGTTTAAGTGCACAAGTAGGAAATAAATACACATAGAAGGATACAGGAACTCTCAGGAGCTTTTTCGACGTCTCGACCGATTCAAGCTATTTGGGGTTGACTTTCCGTCAACTCAAGAAGCAACAACCGTAGCGCTCCATTTACTTCCTCAGTCCAACATAACACCCACTCGGATTCGGAACCAAAACACGCATTAGGTGGTAATACTATTCGAGTATGCCAAGTAAGATCTCAAAAGATCAAACTATAATATTTCTCAAGTTTCACCAAATTTCTCGACCAAGCCCTTGCCGGCTCGAGTTATAAGGTTAGCCAGAGGGGTTTGGGCGTCCCCACAAGTATGAGTGGTCGATGAGACAACGCTCCAATCGATTTAAAATCAGTCATAGTACTGAGTCGGTATGAGAGGTATCTCCTACCCGAATAGGGTGTGGTACATGCTGTCATTTAGAGAATCAATCATAGCACTAAGTCGGTATGAGAGGCACCTCCCACCCGAATAGGGTGTGGTACATGCTACCGCTCAGTGCTCGCGAGTTAAAACAGGTTCGAGTACAAGTGCAAGTCACAAACATTCATGTAACATGTATCATTTAATCAAGAGATAGAGAACAAGGGCGGTAAAGTACACCCTAGTCTCGGCAAGTTCACGATTCACATAGCACTTGTACAATTATCATTTCAATCATAGTAACATGAAGCATACACTTGACACTCACCAAATTCAAAAGCAAATGAACAAGTAAGTCCTTTAGTTGTCCGCACCGGGATTCCTTTCGAAATCCTCTTGAACACCTGAAGAAATAGCAATCAACCATCACTAAATGCAAATCACCTCTAGATCAATTTTCCCATTAAACCATCACTCACGTGGCCGAAGTCACTTAGTATGCACGGGAGAAAACTCATTTGTTTAGACAACCAAGAAAACGCATCAAAAGAGGCTTAATCCTTTGGAAATCAAGATTCAAAATGAAGGTCTAAAGTTATAAGAAACCTTGTATCCATCCATGAAATTAAGTTTAAAATGGACTAACAAGCTCAAAGGAAAGTTGGAAGTTCTTAAGAAGGGCATTTTGTTTGAAACCAGAAAATTCCAGTTTTGTACGACAATACTTGGAAAAATCACATCTTGAGTTTTGTAAGTCCAAAAATTGGAAACTTTACACCGTTGGAAACTTGGTTCAATGTACTAAAACTCTTTAGAAGACACTTTTGCCAGATTGAAATCAGAAATCATTCAAATCTTAGCTCCAACTTGCTGCTTCATTAAAACAGGGCAAAACAGTCTCGATTTTTAGTGAAATTTGAAAATTTATCAAAATTCATAGGAACCGAATTAGCCTTTAAAATTTATAATACTTAAAGAATTTCAAGTCTATTTTCAAACGCAATAAGCAGAATGAAATTTGGGTTTCCCTACACCAAGTTACAACAGTTTTACGAAAACTGGTTTTTGAAACCTGATCCACGGATTTCCAGCCTTGGAGCATTAACACAGTTTTGAAATTAGGGAATAACTAGGGCTACAAAAGTTCAAATTTAGCGTAGTTTATGGAGTTGAAAACTACATTCAAAGTACTAAAAATCATTAGAAGAAACCATTTTCAAATTCATTTCACAAGAGGAGTGAAAATAAGCTACAAGATGCAATTGTGCAGGTTTCTCGGGTAAAATAGTAAGAGCAAATCAGTCAAATTTGCCGGTTTGCCACGGCTCACAGAAAATGAATTAGCAGGGGTACTTTATACCATTAGAAAGCTCTTGGTTTAGTTTCAAATGCCACAAACGGCACTTGATTTCGACTTTTGGATGAACATTTATAGGCTGTTGAGTGCGGACAGGCAGACTGCCCTGATCAATTTTCCAGATTTGATTTTTCTCTCTTTAGCCTAACTTTCAACCACTCAAATGAAATGATTTTTGAGAAATAATTTTTACACACACAATCCAACATATAACAAGCATTGTTGCAGTAATTTAACAACAAAATTCAAAATTAAATCAAGAGGAATAAATCAGCAAAATTTCGGACAGCACCTCCTCTCTTTCTCTTCAACTTTTCTTTTCAACTTTCATGACCAAAACCAAGCCATAAATCATCAAAACAATCACCAAATAAACAATAATTTCTCAAGTCCACTACCTAAGAAGCCACCTCAAGACATCTACCTAAAGTCAAGGTTCATTGAACCCATCAACAACCCAAGTTTAACTTGGTTAAAACTAACTAAACTAACCATAAGTTGGAAGGAAAAATGAGGGTTTTGGAGAGTTACCTTTCCTTGAAGTATAGTAGACAAAACCACAAGAGTTTAAGCTTTAAACCACCAAGATTCTCTCCTCCTCCAAGTCTCCTTTTAAGCTTGAGTGATGGTCCAAGAAGATGAGCAAGAGTGGAGTAAGTTTTTGGGAGCAAAATGGAAGAAGATAAAGCTGAAATTTTGACTCACCACTTGTTGAGACTTATAGGCACAACTTGTCATCACCCTTTGAACCTGCATTAACTCAACAAATACACTAGGTAGAGAGACATGAAGAGCGTTAGTAGGAAACAAGTCTTTCTCCTCACTTTTGACTATTTCTAATCAATCTTATTTTTCCTCATCTTTTACAATAAAACTCTCAATCTCAAGTGAGCTCTTTGATTTAGCAATGACTAACTCATTCTCACTCGATTCTAGCTCTAGTTCACTCAACACTTTTGATGGTTCACTTTCTTTTTCTTTCATGCTCTCCTCGAATCTTACCTCATACCTCACAATTTCATTTTGCATCTCACACAATGTCTCTCCAACTAACTCTTGACTAGAATTAGTTTAGATGGAATTTCAGACACAACTGGTTCATGATCACAGTTGGGATGGAAAACAATGGTATCCTTCTCAACCAATGGTGCAGTAAGGTCCTTAGATGATCCTTGAGGATTGCAGTCAACTAGCTTTTTCAAATAAGACTTCCAAACTCGATCAAATCCTTCTTCAACTACATGCTTAGGCCTGGATGTGGTCGAATGAACCTCCTCCTTTCTTTTGAAATATGTTAATTTTGAAGAGATAGATTGTAGGGAACCCCTCCTCTTGGCATCCCTCTTCTCTATTTGATCAAGTCATCTATGAAGAGGTCTAAAAGTGTCATCTAAAACTTGATCAAATTCTACCCTCATGGCATCTAAAACTTCATCTAAGCTCCTCCAATCTCAATTAGACATCTTAGAGTGAAACGTGCAAAAAAACAAGTTAGTAACAAAAATTTGACCTCACTTCACTGCCTCACGTGTATGCACTCAACACTCATACTTACACTCAAATTTTCACTCTAATGATCTCACCAACGCTCTCAAATGGCATCTCGGTTGCCTTCCTTGAATAGGTAAAAATCCCCTTTTCAAGTATTCAATTGAGCTCCCTTGTGACGACTGGAAAATTCATTCATATTTTTTTAAAATTTTCTTTTATTTTGAATAAATTACTTTCTAATAGTTTTACTACTCATTTACTTCCTCAATAGTTGCAATAAATCATCGACTCAAGAGTTTTACCTTTAGTTTCGTAGTTGGCGTAAATTAGGATTTTTGCGTATTTCGATAGTGCGATTAATTGGTGAGGTGTGTGTACCAAATTTGGTGATTAAGAGTGAGTTTTATATAAGAGAAAGTGTATGATTAGAAGTGATAATAATAAGTTAGTGAATCATAAATTAAAGCACTCGTACACGCGAGTTAGGAAAAAAACGGCTGGAACCAACGTACACCGGTTATTACCGATTGAATACCCCACTTGAACACTACTTTATTACCTTAATCTCCTTGTTTTTCATTGAGTTAATTAGCCCTAAATATCTCCTCCAAACAGCCGAAATTATTGACTAAATAAAAGAGAGGAAAAGGAAAAAATTTGGGATTGAAGCTTGAGGCGACACTTGGCAACCATCCAAGGGTTGTTTGACCAACCAATTTCCTATCTTCTTATCACTAAATTAACTTCATTTCTTCTTCATTTCTGCATTTTTCTAGCCGAGCTTGAGGAGAGAAAAAAAACAAGAGGGAAAACTCCAACTCCAACCTTGAATCCATCTTGGTTTGAGAGAAATCAACCAATCCAAACCGATTAACCTTTCCTTTTAGTGCTTAGAAGACTTGGGGTGCTAAAAGTTTGGGAAGAAAGTGGTTTGTTACACACCTACAAGGAGCTTTGGGAAGGTATCATGCTTGAACTTGCTTTTCTCTTGTTAATCTTGCTAAAGTTTGGATAGAAGTCCTTAATCTTGGATTGTGATGGTTAAATTCCTAGTTTTGAATGATATGGTGGAATGTTGAGCTAGGGTTTGAGATTTTCAATTGTGTTTATTGTTGTTTATATAGTATATGATGTTGATGAGCTTGAATAGGGACTTGGGGTAGTGATTCAAGACATGAATGTTATTTTTAAGTATTGAATCATCAAATTTCCAGCCTTAATGATGAATCTGCCCTGTTTCTGACCTGCATGTTTTCCATGTTCGAGATGGAATCAGGTCTAGGTCAAAACATGAAAGTTGTATAGAATGGAGTTAACTAGCATCCTGCAAAATTTCAGTACAATCGGAGCACTGTAGCATGTTAAATGACTAAAATACCCCTAACTGCCAAATACCCTATTTTGCGGGCAGTTTTCTGTCTTCTCTGAGATTGCACATTTTGACCCTAAAAATGCACTGGATGTTAATGCCTTCATAGGAAATGTATTTCTTTGCCTTAGCTTCGAAACGGCATAAAGTGTACGCCAATCCGATAAGCTTAGCTTCAGCTGTGACCAAAACGGCAGAAGGTGTCAAACCTGTTACTTAGTTATTCTTCTTTAATACTAGTTCCAGCTTTGATTTTGATAGTTGTATTGCTAGACTTGTCTTGTAATTGGATGACATTGAGCCTAGTTGAAAGGCTATTGTGTTAACATTGCTTATGTGTGACTTTGGGGCTGAGTTGAGGAAAATAATGAAGTCATAAATGGCTGGAAAATAGCTAAATGCAAAGGGCATGCCGCCCAAATTTTCACTCGAAGGTTAGGCGTGTGTACTTACGACTTGAACGAAGATTTGAGGTCAAATTGAATTTGAATTGTCTATGGTATTCGAGTCTTCTTTCGTAAAGGTATATAAGTTGAAATTTGGCCGAAACTCGTACCCTTGGAAAAATGAAAGTAGTGACCACTTGAAATATGTTTTCCTCATCTTTTAGACCCAAATGCGAATTCCAAAGTTTTAGTTGCTTCTTTAGCAACACCAAAAGAGCGAGTATGAATTTTCTAGAGTTTGATACGTAACAGGAATCCTATCTAAACGAGTTTCATTTATTTGATCTGTTTAAAGTGAAACTCCTATGTTTCGAACCCTAGTTGATTTCAAGATCTTAAATGATATTGTATCGCAGATTTGGACTCCGACCAAGGAGTTACAAATGAACGTGATTTTGAAAAGTATTAAACCTTTGGTGAGTGCTTCCAAATACATGATTGAATTTGATATTTTATTTAAATCCTTTACCAACATGATCGGATAAGATTTGCTTGGTTTGGTCGGGCAAGTGTGTACTTTATCGCACTTGACCTAACTCAACTAAATACTTGATATCTCATTCATGCTTGTACAAGTAACTTGATTTGCATTGACCTATACTTGTATTTGTACTTGTGCTTGACTTGTAAGTGCTGAGCGGCAGTATGTACCACACTCGATTCGAGTGGGAGGTACCTCTTATTCCCGTCTCCGTACTTTTTCTCTTGACTAAGTCGATTGGTTATCGACTATGTTAACTACTTGGGAACCCAAACCCCACTGGCTAGTTAATCGAGTCGAGCCAGCAAGGGCTTGGTCGATTAGATAACGAACCATGGGTTTCTTGTTTTGTCGAGTGGAGTGATACCTCCTCGGCTAATTGGTATACTCGAGTATTACCACCAGTGTTTAGTTGGTGTTCGGGCCCGGTAAGGGAGTTGAATGGTGGATGGATTGGTGTGAAGCGAAGCACTACTGGATTGGTTACTTTACTTGAAAGTTGACGGAGTGTCAACTAATACTTGATCAAGCTCTGGTGAAGCAATGGGAATTTGGCTCCTAAGAGCTATCTGTATCCTTATACTTTGATTGTTATTCGTAGTGTTATTGTTTCTTTTAGAAAAAGAATTTTACACTCGCTAATTTTGAGATTTGCTACTTGAAGTGTTTGTCGCGCCCCATTTTTAATAAAATAAATAAATGGTTTAAAAAGTGAACTTTTGATTTGAAAAATGAATTTTGATTTACAAAGAAAATGAAGAAAAATATGGGTCTAAATGGGACTTGAAAATGCGACGATTTGACCCAAAATATAGTTTAAAAAGAGTTTATTGAATGAAAAATGGAGTCGCCACTTGGTATAGAGTTAAGGTGTACCAAGTCACCTAAAATGAAATTTTAAAGAAAAAATGGAAAAATCCTTTTTAAACGACTCCAAATCTACGTAAATCAAAGAAAAAGGTTCGGGAGTCACATTTGAAGAAAGGGAAGGCAAGGATAAAAATCCGAGGCACCCTTTCGACCTAACCAAGGCTAGTTGCGTGATTTAGTCAAGGATTTTCTTATTTTAACCAAAAAAATTTATCACATTTGGACGTGCTATATGAATGCAACCCTAGACCTAGGAGGGTATCGGGGGGCAAAATTTCTCTTCAAAATTTGAATGGTGCCAATCACATTAATTGTGATGTCCAATAATGACTCTTTGGAGAGGTCACGAATAATGCAAAAATATGAGACTCTAAGAAAAGGAAAAGGATAAAATAATTATAGAAACATACATGTCTTAAAGGAATGCATCATGTCGGGTACGGGGGACTAATGTTCGTGACTCAATTTTCCCTTTTAATAGAGGAAAGACGAGCGTGCTAAGGCTAGAAAGCCAAACTCGTCCATATCCCATATTCAAGGGGTTTTCCTATCTAATCAAGCAAATGTATTATCCTAATTCTAATTCTTAAATGAAGTGCAAATCTAATGTTATGTATCACACATAGGGGTAAGGAATATACATATAAGGGAAAATATAGGATAAGGGCTATACATATAAGGGGAGCATGGGGTAAAGGATATGTATATATACAAGGAAAATGTCATGCAAAATGATAAAAATCCTAAAGGTAGAAAAACATGCATGAGATGAAGTGATTTTATCACACAATCATGACCTAACACTCGAAGGGCTCCTAAGGGTCTAGCGTTGGACTAGCTCTTTACTAAAGCTCTCTCACAAGCATTGGACTTGTGAGGGCGAGGGGAAGACCATGACTAGCATTGGACTAGCCACGGTGACGTGCATTCATCCACATAATCAGATAAAATACTAAAGCAAAATAGACATACAAAAGCACATAGTTTCACATAGCACGTATCACATAAGCATGCTTATCTAGATGCAAAAACCTAAGGAAAGCAATTAAACACATAGGCATATAGACATGCAAAACACACATAAGGCAAATAAAGCAAATAAAACCCTAACTATTACATTCGGGGGGAAGCCTACTACAATCTAAGAGGGGAAACAGAATAAAATAATTGAAATAAATACCTAACTATTACAAATCTGGCACTCAAGTGCCTTTCGAATGATCAAAATTGAACTAAAATAAATATACAAAATTAAAGCTAATAAAACAAATAAAACACTCAAGAGGCATGCAATTACACACGTAAAATCACATAAGAGCACATTGAGTCAGATAAAGTGAAATAAGGGATAGTGTACCTCCCTTGAATCGGGGCCCTAATGAAATGAAATCACTTATTTGCCCTCCAAAATACAAAGAAAAGGTCAAGGCATCATTTTAATTAACGAATAATCACAAAAGATAAAAAAAATGAATCGTGAAATTGAATCAATTAAATCATATAAACAACCCACATTCAAGAAGTCAAAAGAATAAAGGACTTGATTGCAAACATTAACAAAGTTTTGGGGTCAAAAATAAAAGAAAATAAAGTTTAAGGACCTATTTGCAATTAAAACTGGGACCTAAATGAAAGAAATTGAAAATGTCCAGGGCAACAGTATAGTTAAGGAGAAATCCAGGGACTGATTTGCAAATCCAGTTACCAGATTCTTAGAAAACAGGCCATTGGGCCATTTTATTTATTTGTTTGGGCCAAAACCTTCCCTAGCCCAATCGAAATCCAAGCAAAACAGATGGGCTAGCCTAATTGTTCTTACGAATTGAATCCAACTAAATTAGTCACAAACTCAATCCTAAAAACCCAACCAAAAATGTTGGGCTCTATCTTCCTAAGCCCAAACAAAATAATCTCTTAATCCAAAACACTTGTTTCGCTAAACCCAACAAGATAAACAAATCAACTAAAATTATTAAGCCACAATCATGACCCAAAATCAAGAATTAATCTATCCACAAAGTCATATAAAATATGCAAACATAGGATTAAACTTAAGAGGGCGAAATTAGTGCGATTTTTCCAGATTTTGGGCTACAAGAGTATTATATACAAACTAAAGGCTTAAGAGCACTCAAATAAGAGACCTGAATGGTTCAATTACAGAAGATTCTGGGCCATAATGCGATTAGACAAAAGTTGGGGGGGTTAAAATAATAAAATAAAATAAAAATCTCAGAAATTATCATGCATCCTGCCCGAAGCTCTTGCAGTTTTCTTCTGCATTCTTTCTTCTGTAACTCCCCCTCCCCCAAGGAATCACATGAAACAAATTCAGTTTGGCTCAAGCAAACAAAACCCCTCTCCTAGCATTAACTTAAATTCACACAAAAGGGGGGAAAATGTGAAACGGCAAAACAGAAAAAGGTGTCGCGCACAAGCCCCTCAGGATCAAAACCATCCCTTCTATCATGAAAAATCAGATTTTATGTTTAGACAGACACTGAACTAGCTGACTGTTCCTTTTTCTTTCGCGCAAAACGCAAGCAAAAATCATCTTCAAACAGGACTTTCGGTTAGGCATTTCGTCGAACAACAAATAGGCAATAAAATTTCACCGACTTTTTTTGCTCAATTAAGGTTATTTTCATCCCCAAAATTTGCGAGCAACACAGAAAACAGTCCAATTAACACATACAGCATGCGTATTCAAAAATCATGAATAAACAACAGGAAAATTGCAACCAACATAATCACGGCAGCCTGTTTCGAGAGCTTGAACAAAACTGAAGTTTTAAAGAAGAAAGGACAGCTTACCGTGCTCTTGTTTGATGAAAATTGGCCGGTGATGATGGTGGGTCGGTGAAGTGGCGGCAGTATTCCTTTCTCCAGTTTTTCCTTGCCCGTCCGCCTCTCTTAGCTTTTCCTCGCCTCCGTTTTGCTCTCACAGAAGCTCCCTTCCATTTCCTAGATTTCCTTTCTTCCTCTTCGTCCGTCTCTCTCTGACTTTCTCTTTTTGTTTTGCCCAAAAAAAAACCTCCTCCCATTCCAGATTTCTCCCTTTTCTCTGTCCTCGTTTAGCTCTTGCTGCTCCGCTCGTTCGTGGCGCAGTCCTTTGTCCGCCGCCCCTCTGTTTTCCTTCCTCCCCTTCCCTCAGCCCAGGACCCCTTCATTCGTTGCCATTTCTTTCCTGTTTTCACTCTCTCTCGCTCATTTCTCTCTACCCGAGGAACTTCCCCAATTTTCAGATTTTTCCTCTATTCTTACCGAAGACTCCCTCTCTGTTTTTCTGCTTTACTCGAAGCCCCCCCTTTTTGCTTTTTCCCTCTCACTCTTTCCTACTCTAGGCCATTCGAACCTCTCCTTTTCCGTTGCTATTTTCTTTTCTTTCCACCCCCGAGCCTCCGTTTCTCGTTCTCTCCTTGACCGAAGCTCCCTTTCTCTCGGCCCTCAAACCTATTTTTTCAACCCTAAAATCTCAGCCGCCCCTTGCTTTCTTCTGCCCTCCAATTTGCTCAACCCGCCACCTGTGGAGCCTTCTTTTCTCTTCCTTTTTCTCTCCTCGCCGCCAAGCCTCTCCCCCTTGCCTCTGTATTTCCGAAGCCCTCTCTGCCTTTTTCTTTAGCTTTTTTCTTTTTTCCTTTCCCCCCGACGAAGCTCCCCTTTTTGCTTTCTGCTCTTCTTTTTTCGTTCCTGCCTCCCCGAAGCCCCCTCTGCCTTTTTTCTTTTTATTTTTGCTCCAAAAACAAATCCTATCCTACAAGTGTCTAGACACCTCACCATCTAGGTGAGGTGTTGTCAAATACAAAAATGGACACTTGTCCCTATTGCCTATCCCCACTTGTCTAACATGCAAGCTTCCACTTATTATTTTTTTGTATTTTGTTTTGTTTTTCCTTCTTTTTTTCCTTTTCTTTCCAAGAACTAATCTAAGTAAAACGATCAAAAATTAAATAAATAAGAACGAATGCCAAGAAATTAAATAAAAACTAAAATTAAAATAAAGTTAAAAATTGAATTGAGGAAAATTTGGTGTCTACAGTGTTATTACTCACTTTTATGAACTTGTTATGCTCGCTACTTTGCTACTTTGATACGTGCACTTTTAAATAATGGTCAACTTGCTATTTGGAACCTCACTGAGCTTTAGCTCACCCTATTCCGTTAAATTTGTTTTCCTTACAGGGGACACGAGCGAGGCATGAGATTGGTACAGGCTAGCGTAGTCTAGTTTTTGAAAATTTTGTAATTGTACTTGCACTGGTCGCTCGATTAGGGTTGAATGTATTTAGAACTCTAATCTTTCGTTATATTTGGAATTGTATGAATGTTTGGGATAGATATGAATGTAAGTACACGTTCTAAGTTTGGGAACTGTTATTTTCTTTACCTTTGACGTTGTAACCTATTTTATTTGAAGTGAGTGAGTGAGTCTTGGCGAGAGTTGGGCAGACGGTCCGCTAAATCCTGGGGTACGCCCTAGGGGGAGGTGGGGTCGTCACATCCCTATCAAGCTCCTTGAGTGTAGTTAACTAGAGAGTGATATTTGTGGCACCAATAAAGGCACGAATCTAGAAAATGGGATGAAGAAACTCGATTTTTTGGAACAAGAATCATGGTTGGAATTATTGATTCAATGACTCGACAAAACTAGTTCAAATGGTGACTCAAAATCTAGAAATTTTAATACCAGACAATCTGGACTTTTGAGGATGTGTTTAAGGTTGGAAACTACTAGAATTAACTGATAATTAACGGCTCAAACAACTAACAAAGTTGCAATACAAACGCTAGCAAAAAGACGCCAACAAGTTGGAATTTTCGACACTTAGTAAATCTGGAAATTTGTGTCGAAATTTAGTCCTAAGCTATTAAAGTTCAGACGTTTATTTCCTAGACTCTAAGACTGGAATTTATGGTTGGACACTACTAGAAAACAAAGCTAACTAATGACACCAAGAACAATTAAGAACTCGATGCAAAACAATTGGAACAATGGTTACCCGATACTAGTTCAAGAATTTGTACAAATCTGGAATTTATGTGGGCTGTTTACCTTTGAACAAATATGGTTTGATTCCTTTTTCCCAATGGTTCAAGGTTTTCAAGGCTGGTTTCAATGAATTTCAAATGAAATTGGGTCACAATAGCTTTCGGATTCAAACTTGTGATCCGAATTGGATTTGGATAAAGAGTTGCAGCAGTTTTCTGTTTGTAATTGGTTTAGCTAACTCAATCCTCCAAGACACAAACAAGGTTCAATTTCTAGATACTCTTTAAATCAATATCAAGGCTGGACTCAAAATTTTTTTCTAATAACAATTAACCATAAGCTGTCGGATTTGAAGGAACTTACAATCCGAATTGGATTTGGATTGGTAGTTGCAGCTGGTTTGATTTTACTTTTTTTTTTCTATTCAAGCATATTGTCACTTTCAAAAATGCCAATCTGGTGTGATTTTTGGTGTTTAATGGTTCACATTTTATGGTTGTAACAATAGTTTTAGTGATCAAGTTTGGATCAAGAATTTCAGCCAATAATGAGGTGGATAGAACAAGTTTAGCGGCTAGAAAATTTGCAGGTTTGGTATGATCAGGTTTCAGCCCCCAAAACCCGGAAAATTTTTGAAATTTTGCATAAGAATGTATGAAGATGTTCCAGAATTCAAGAGCGACAAAAACTTGAAGGTTTATCCCCCCAAACAACTCCAAATATCTCGATTTTGGCACAATATAGGTTTTAGAGTTGGAAATCTTCAAGAACCGAGACTGTTGCTTCAAGAACTTCTAAATTGTTACTTGAACAATCAAGAACTTCAAGAATTCTAATATTTCGATTCAAAATTCCAAGAATTATGCATGTTCAGTCCACTTTTTCGATATAAATTCCAGAATCACAACCAAATTCTATCAAGAACTCTAAACAAGAATCGGATTCTTCTAAAAAGGTACAACCAGAAATTCGTTCAAGAGCTAATGACGTGCATGTTGGTTTTTTTTTTTTTTTTACTCAAACTTCAACAAATTCATGAAACAACAATCAAACAAGATGATGGAAACAAGAAACAAAGATAGTCATTCAAAATGATTGCGGATAGAAACAAGAAACACGAACCCTAATCTGGTCATGACAAGAAGAAACCTAACGGATGGACCCTTTTCTTCAAATTTTGCTGGACGATTGTGATCAATTGACACAAATTAACAACAAGAATTAACACTATAATCTGGATAGAATCAATGGAAAATAGCGACTCCTAGTTTTGGCCAGTTTGCAACAAACGACTAGACACAAGAACCAAAATGCGATGGACTACAATAAACCTTAACGGCTGTATTTTTTTTTGTTCTGAGGTAAAACCACTGAGAAACGACACAAATTTACACTAAATTTCAGGACCAAAAACATGAAGAAACAACAAAAAAATAGACACGAATAGATTGTAACAAGGAATATATTATCGTTAAATAAAATGAAGATGCGATGACAATAACAAGGAACTCGATGAACAAACAGCAACAGATTGTCTAATAACAAACAATGACTAACGAATTGATACAAGAAATGAGGATATAACCTAGAAAATTCACCATCTAGCTCTAATACTAGCTGATATGAATCCCGTTGATGACAAAATTCATGACAACAAACCCTAGATCGATGGTGATTATCGCAAGTTTGAATTTGTCGAAACTTGGACCTCTCTAATCCCCGTGATCGGAATCTTGATATTATCTCGACCCTCAATCCCACAAACTAGCGAACCCTAGGAATTGTTAGAAGGCGCCACAATCAAGGATGATATTCTTGAATGATAAGCCGAAAATGAACATGAGACGACCCTAGATGTTCAAGGAAAGCTTACCCTGAGGCAACGAGAGAAATCTCTCAAGAATGATGTTCTCAACATTCATAGTTTGCCATTTACCATCAAATAACGATGTTTTAATGTTGTTTCCTGACACAAAGTTCCAACATTACTAGGACAAACAAAAGGCATAATTATTCGACCATTTTATCCCTAGCTATAAGTCAACTCCTAAGTTACAAGTTGGTCTAATTATTTAAGTATTAAAGAACCCAAATAAAAAGCTAAACTAACAATACAAAAGCTAGAAATGTAAACTTGAAAGCTCGATCCTTAATGCCTTGAGCAACTGCTTCAATGAGCAAGTAACTTGATGCTTGAAACTTAAGACTCTGTACTCACATCACTGATCACTTGTTGATATAAGTTTCTACAGGATAAATATAGATAGAAAAAGAACACTATGAGCCAACATGACAAGGAATCCAACCCCCAGTTGGAACTTTGTACAAAAATAAGGGAGAAAAGTTTGTTTCCACAAACTTATTAGCCGATACCAACATGTAGGGTGTGCACCATTTTGAGATTATGATAGTAGTGAAATTTGAATAATTTTGTTTCCATTTACGATTTCAAATAGCTAAAACTAAAAGGTGGCAAAGGACAAACATGCAATAGATGAGGTCAAATAGTATTTTGCAGGCAGATAAAGTGATAGGAAGCAACAAAAAGAAAAGTTTGACACTTACATCATTGTAGAGAGGAATAACTAAGAAATAGTATTATTTTCTAGATATTCAATGTAGTAAAAATCTAAACTACTCAAGGTCTGAAAGAAATCAAATCCATGCGTTCAAATCAAAGCACATATCCCAACTTTAACCAGAATAATAGTAAAAAGCAATAAAAGAATTGTAAAATAATAACGAGTTCACATGGCATACTTATGAAGTATCAACATTGAATATGCATCTTGTTCAGCTATAAATCTTCTAATATCAATTTCAAGATCTTGCTCCTCTTCTTCTTGTTCAACTTCAAAATCTTTATCAAGACTCTCTAAAAATTTAGCAGATTTAATCAACCAATGAAAAAAATAATTAAAGAGACTCCAAAAGCTTTCCTAAACCACTGAAAATTAAAAGCCAATGCAACTAAATATCTAATTTACATTCACTATTATACAACTAATTTCAAGAACATAGCAGTGTCTCCACATTATCCAGCAACATAGAAGTTCAAAATTTTCAAAGATTCTCCTACCATGACTAAAAGCAAACGCATATGCTATATTGGTAATAGGAATACGTAATTTATCTCGACTCATAAATGAAAGCTCAGTATATCTATTTCTACTCTCATTTCAATAAGTCAAAACATTTAAATCTGGTTGTTGGTTACGATCTACTAGTCGCTCCTTAAGATACAACTCCAATTTAGATGTGTTACCACTTGTCCCTTGTTGAGATTGGTACACATCAAACCCCTACAAATATCGTAAATATTGAACATTTAAGGTTATATAAATTGAAATAAAATACAAAATATATGAATTGATTTTACTCACATCTAAGAGATCTCTAGTTTATCTATCATCACTGTGACGGCCCGGTCTCCTCCTAGGGCGTACCCTAGAAGTTAGCGGACCGCCTGCCTGGCTCTCACCGGGGCTCACTTACTTACATTAACTTCAGAGATAACATTTTGATAAACCAAAACCAAACGCTCAAATCTTTTACAATACCAAGTTCAACACAAAAGCTTGAACCATAATATGATACTAAAGGATTTACAATCACTAAAGTTTTTATGTTAACTTCCTAAAATCCCTCGTTCGTTCCCCAACCACCAATTCCTGCAAGGAAAACAAAGCCGAGGGGATGAGCTTACGCCCAGTGAGGTTTCCATGCAAGCAACGATCAATAAACACTTAAACCAGATAAGCCAGTAACAAAATTAAGCAACTAAGGAACATTTCACTGAATAAAGTAGAGAACACTTCATTGAATAATTACTTTGAAAAGGATACGATGCTTGCATTAGAGCCACTTCCTTCTGGGAGTCATTTCAATATCATTGCACACTCATTTCAATGTCATTGTACATTCATTTCAGTGTCATGAGACACTCATTTTGTGATAGCCCCACCTCCCCCTAAGGCAAACCAAAGGGTTCGGCAGACCGCCTGCCCAACTCTCGCTGGGACTACGGATCCGAAACATACATAACCTTACCAAACACTCAAAAGAATTTCGAGAAAAAACAACATTTAGAACCCAATTGAGCTAAACTAAATGAGGTCTAATTCTCTCTCTAGTGGGGAGCTTTCTCTCTCTAATATTGAGAGCTTTCTCTCCTCTGGGTGGGAGACCGAAAATTGAACTTGAATCTTCAAATTCCAAAACCCCGCTTAAAATCCAAAAACTTTGGCTCTCTCAAACACCACAAAGACTAACCTTAAACATAGCATCAAATCCCATAAAGAGTTCCCAAACCTTAAAGTTAAGACAAGATCCATTGGAAGACTGAAGTTGTGAAGTTAAAGGCAGACAAAAACAAATGAAGGGGTCGTCAGTATTAAGACTGGAATAAATGCTACCTATCAGCTAAGGCAAAACTGTTCAGGTATCTCTGGTCATTAACTACTCTACCATGCCTTAACTTGCATTTTCTAGTCTTGTGTACTCTTTCGAGTTCAGTTTTTTCTTGCATTTGCACGATTAGGTCATTTTTGCCTATCTGGTAGTGCATTTACCTGGAAAAGATAATAGACTGGTTGCCTTTTCTAACTGTTTAGCTAGGTTCTTTTATTTGCTAAGTTAAAGTCAGAGGAATCCCTCTTAGATCTCTTGGTTCCATGGCGGATGAACTGGAGGAAGTCTTGAAAAAATTTGCTCTCTCAAATCTAGAACAGAAGGGAGCATGGTTAGAATTGGATGACGTAGATCCAGGAGTCTCTGAATGCAAAAGCAGCCTCATTGGTAAAATCATAGGAGAAAAAGTGGCAAACTATACGGGAGTAAAGAATTTTGTCACGGTAGCGTGGGGGTACCCAAAAGAACTCACAATGACTGAATTGGGGCCGAATCTTTTCCAATTCTTTATTCCAGAGCTGGAGAGCAGGGAAAGGATTCTTAATGGAGGGCCATGGGTGATGGACAATCAAATTCTTGTGCGGAACAAATGGGAAGCAGGAATAGAGGAGAACCCTGAGGCTTTCAAAATTGCCCCACTCTAGGTGCAAGTATGGAACCTTCCAATTCACTGGATTTCTAAGGATGTGGGGAGGAAAATTGGAATGGTGTTCAAGGATTTAAAGGATGTGATAATCCCATATTCAGGGGGAAAAGATGGGAAACACATGAAGATGCTAGTGAGTGCAGATATAACACAGCCACAGCTTAGAGGTACTGCTGTTAAGATGAACGGAGTACAAAAATGGGTTAGCTTTAGTTATGAAAGGGTACCAGATTTTTGCTATAATTGTGGAATAATTGGGCACAGTGAAAAGAAATGCAAAAATGTGGTGAGTATCAGAAAAGGGCAACAAGAAAACCAGTATGGGCCTTGGTTGAGAGCTCAGACTGGGAAAAGTTCACCCCAAAAAGAAAGCAAAGCCAGCCCGTACACCCCAGATAGACAGGTGTGGGGATTTCATAATGGAGAATGGATGAAGAGAAGTGGTGGGAAATATGTGATACAGGAGTCAATACCTTACGAACATGAGCACGGCAAAGAAAGTGCTAAAAGTGTAAACACAGAAGTGCTGGGGCATAATCAAAAGGTGGGATCAAATGAGAGGACTGAGAAATCAGTTCAGGAAGATGAGGAGATACTAGATGCTCCATGTGAGAACCCGTAAATTCCTCTTAATAATTTTCCTAGGGTTTATTTCCTTTAATGGCATGTTTTCTGCATTTTCTGGCTTAGGAAAATTTTCTTGGTGAATTTTATGAGTAATTATAGTTTTTAGATGATTTTTCAAGCATTGGAGAGTTTTTGAAAAATTACGGATATATAATGGACGTGGGACCCACTAGTGCGAAAAGTTCGGAAAAATTCGGCCAAGTAGGTTGAGTTTCGGATACTGAGTGAAATTTATCGGGTGTTAAGAGATAAGTAGAGGATGAGATGTGATTGATGTGAGAGAGACTTAAAGGATAGAAATGCTTTAAATGTAGTGACAAGTGTCACTTGGTGAATGGTGGCACTTGTAGGACAACTATTCATTTTCTTGACTTTTGACCAATTGCTTAAATATCTCAAAAATCACACAAAATTCATTCTTGTCTTCAACTTCTTGGCCGGCTCTCTCTCTAGGAAAAGAAAGAAAACTTCTCCAATTTTCAAGCTTCCATCTAGTGCAAATCATCCAAACCAATTGCTTAAATTTGTTTCTACTCCATAAAATCCCTCCATTTGGTGCTAGTAAGTGATTTTGTGGAAGTGTTCAAGGAAGCTAAGGTGTCCTACAACTCTCCCTCTCTTGTGTTCTAGGTAAGTGGTGTTTGAACTTCCTCCTACACTTAATGAAGCTTGAGTTGTGCTTAGTGGAAGCTAAAGTGATGACATTTGTGATTTATTTCTTGCTTTTGGATGACATGATGAATTTTTCAATTTAATGGTGTATTTTCTGGTTTAATGTGATCATGATGTTGTGGTTATCTATGATGGTTGGTAATGAAGGGTAATGACTCTAGTAGGTGTACATGATTGGTAATTGCAAGCAATTTTGGGTTTGGAAGGAATTTGAGAAAGTTAGGGTTTTATATCCCCAATTCTGTCCGGTTTTGTATCTCATGGTTAGAGGACGAATTGGCCTTGTCTTAAAACATGAAAGTTGTAGGTATTGATGTGTTTGAGGTGCCTGTAAAATTTCATATTCATGGGAGTTCTGTAGAGTGAGAAAAGTCGATTTTACTGTTGCTGTTCTGGGTTCTTCAGGATGGCCGAACTGCGCCTGTAATTGGCTGTTTTGACTGGAATTTCTTTAGATTTGGTTGTTGAGGTCTTCTGATGAAATGTAGCTTGATGTCTTAGCTACCATATTCCTTTGGAATCAATGAATTTGGACTAGTATAGACTGAGTTGGACTAATTACAGCATAGTGTAATTTGTAAACCTGCAATTAAGGTTCTGGTTTGGTATTTTGCATATTTGACCTAGTTGTGCTAGGATTTGGACTGAGTGGCCTTCTACATTGTTGTAGCCCTGTCTTTTAGCTTCGAGATGGTGGGTCTTGAACCCTCATCCGATAAGCGTAGCGCAATTTGTGCCATTACCGCAAAATTAGGATGAAAACTGTTTTGTCAAGGTCAAGTTAGTTACATTGCTGAAATTTCTGGTTACCTATGCTACTTGTCTATGTTTATGAAACCCTATTGGGGTTGTGATTGGCATGGCTTTATGACTCGTTATCGAGTCTCATTGTATTTGTTTACGTGTTTTAGGACGTGACGGGGGTTCACGACGTCCTTTTAACGACGGTGCATGAAACATCACCTACTTGAGTTGTGAGTATACTACTCACTTGAATGTTACAATGTGGCTTTGCTATATGTGATTTTGATGCCTTGAAGGCTTATTTGGCTATTGGAATTGATTGAGGCGAGGGTGTACTTGACCGCCCTCACCCCTTGTGATACGTTAGTGACTGTTTACCGCTTCACTGATATACTGCACTTGCTATATGAGATATTGAATTCACTTCATGAAAAACTGATTTGGTGTCGTTTGGACGAGTATCCAACGGCCTTACTGTACTACTGAGCTCAACCCCGTTGGTAGTCAATTGAATCGAGCCGGCGAGGGCTTGGTCGTGAAAATTGACATGCCACGGGGACTGTACTGGGGAATCTTGTAGTAATGAGACTCTTGATTCCGGTAAACTCGAGTATTACCAAAAGCTACTGATTGGAGTGCGGGCCCGGTTGGGGTATGTCTGGTGGAAGGGATGGGAGTGAAGTGGGTTCTACGGTTGGTACTCATAAACGTTGACGGAGAGTCAATGAGATTGGATCAAGAATGTAAGCGTGGAAATGGGCTCTTGAGAGCCGTCCGTATCCTTTTACCGACTTATTTTATTCTTTAATTGTGTACTTGAAGTGAAAGGTTATGCTATATGCTCTTTGTTGCTTATGTGGTAGTAACTCACTGGGCTTAAGCTCATTCCGTTCCATTTGTTTTCCTTACAGGAAATGACCACTTTTGGAAAAGGTTGTGTTAGTTGGTTGTCAAGTTGAGCTCATGTAAATGTATCTTTTGGATAGCTCTTTGAATGAAACTCTAATGTGTATTGGGTTCATTTTTTTTTTTGATTGGCAAACCGAACATGTATATTCGTAATGAGTGGTTTTTGGCACGCCATTTGGTTGTAAATGTTGGATTTCGATGTATATATATGCTTGGTTGAGGTTTGGTTGGAATCCGGACTGATCTACATTTCAAATGGCAAAGGAAAAATTTTGGCGGGAATGAACAGGACCAAATTCGGATTCTGATGTGGACGGTACTGTTCATCATCGGCTTCGATTTTTGTTTTTTTTATTTGGTGATTTTGACTTGTTTACGCGCGTGGGTATGTTCCAGAACGTATTAAATCGATGTGAACTGATCCGTAGTCCTGGCGAGAGCTGGGCAGGCAGCCCGCTAACTCCTTTGGTTCGCCTTAGGGGAAAGTGGGGCTGTTACACTCCAGAGGACGAATGGATAGAGAAGACAGAGGAGGTGAATCAAAAAAGAAGTCTGATATCAGTATTGGAAGCAGAACATAAAGGGAAGGAGATAATTCCAGTGGAAACTCACCCTGTATCCGGAGAGGTGGAAGACAGTATCAACGGGAATAGGCTGGAGGAAGGAATAAGTATGGAATTAGAAATGCAGATGGAAGAGATAGGAGTGGAGAAAAAGATAGGGGTACGAACTAGAAGAGGAAGGAGAGTAAAACTGTTGAGTAAAATGGATGAAAGGAATAGGCAACCTCTGATGGAAATCCAGAACTTGGAAGTTGGAAATGGACAGAATACCAAAAGGAAATTTCACATTGTGGATGAGGAAATGGCTGATATGGCAGTAGTTGATCAGACTGCTAAAAGAAACAGAATAATGGACGGGGAGGGAAGTAACAATCAGATCAGAAGGGAGGAAGAGACCAGCCCTATTTGGTCTCTCAATCAGTCATGAGAGCTCTGGTGTGGAATTGCCAAGGTGCTGGGAGCCCTTTGACAGTTCCCCATTTGAAGGAGGTTAATAGACTCCTCTCCCCAAGTATCATTTTCTTAAGCGAAACAAAAAACAGGAAAAAGTATATGGAAATAGTAAAAAATATCTTGAGGTTTGAAAACAGCTTTATAGTTGAAGCTATGAACAAAACTGGAGGAATGACCATTTTGTGGAATAATGAGGTCAAGATTTCTGAGGTACAAGCTTCGGCCTTTACTATAGAGGCAAAAGTGGAAAATGAGGAGAAAAGGGAAAGCTGGTGGTTTGTAGGTGTTTATGCCAGCTGTGACAGTCAAATAAGGAAGGGACAGTGGGAGGTGATTAATAGAAGGAAGTCAGGTTGGGGGGATAAATGGATTATCATGGGGGATTTTAATGATATAACCTCAAATGAGGAAAAATGGGGGGGAAGGGTTAGAGATGCTAAAAGCTTCCAAGACTTTAGGGATTTCATTAATGACAATCAGTTAATGGATATTGGCTATGAAGGGAAGCCATGGACGTGGTGCAACAATTGGTATGGGACTGGAGAAGTGAAAGAAAGACTTGACAGGGGGTTGTGTACGGTGGACTGGTCTCAATGTTATGCTGATGCAAACTGTACACATATTGAATCCCATGCTTCAGACCATAGTATGTTAGTGCTGAATACTCAGAAAGACAGGAAGAATAGGAAAAAAAGATTTCAGTTTGATAAGAGATGGATCCAACAAGAGGATGTTGAGGGAGTGGTTAAAAAGGCTTGGAGCATCCATTGTGAGGGAACAAGATGGTTCAAGGTTAAACAGAAGATTAGGAACTGTACAGTGGAACTATTAAAGTGGAGCAGCAGCAAGAAAGGGAACTCACTTGAAAAAATCAAATGGTGCAAAAAGCAAATTGATGACATCAAGACCTCAACAACTGAAAACAAAAAGCAACAAGTGCAGGAAATGAAATGGCAGTTGAAAAAGGCATATGAGGATGAAGAAGCATACTGGAATCAGAAATCTAGACTAAGATGGTTGAAGGAGGGCGATAAGAACACTCAATTCTTTCATGCTACTGTTAAAGGAAGGAGGAAAAGGAACAAAATCCAGAATCTGAGAATGGCTAATGGAGAATGGACTGCAAATGAAGATGAACTGGGGAAAGAGGTAGCAAATTACTATAAGGATTTGTTTAAGAGTTCAGCAACTGGGGAACTTGAAGTGATATTAGATGGGATTCCAGTGACTATAACTGAACAAATCAATAAGGAGCTAACTAAAAAAGTGGATGAAAATGAAATCAAGTCTGCTTTCTTCTCTATGGATCCTAATAAGGCTCCTGGGAGTGATGGCATGTCCCCTCTATTCTTTCAAAAATTCTGGAGCATTATTAAAAAGGATTTGGTAAATGCAATCCAAGGTTTCTTCCATCATGGTGTTATCTTAAAAGCCATAAACCATACGGTTATATCTCTGATCCCAAAAATTGATTGTCCCATAGAGATTAACCAGTATAGACCTATAAGTCTTTGTCAAGTAGTCTATAAAGCTCTAGCTAAAATTCTTGCCAACAGACTGAAACCTTTTCTCAGTAGGTGCATCAGCAAATCTCAATCTGCATTCGTACCAGGTAGGCAAATTTTAGATAATATCATTCTGTCCCATGAGTTAATGCATTATCTGAAAAACAAAAGGCAAGGTAGAGTAGGTTCTATGGCTGTGAAACTGGATATGTCGAAAGCCTATGACAGGGTGGAATGGAGTTTCCTAAAGGCAATAATGGAGAAAATGGGTTTTTGCTCTACTTGGGTAGGATGGATCACAGCATGCATCAGCTCAGTAACTTATTCGTTCAACATCAATGGTGAGCAGAAGGAGTTTGTTACCCCCACTAGAGGCATAAGGCAGGGCGATCCACTCTCTCCCTACTTGTTTTTACTATGTTCAGAAGGACTATCAAACCTACTGCAGAAAGCTAAGGTGGAGAAGGAGCTGACTGGAGTAAAAATTAGTAGAGGGGAGCCTGCAATCACCCACCTATTCTTTGCTGACGACTCCCTTGTCTTCTGTAATGCTAACAAACAGGAAGCTGGTAAACTGATGATGATACTCAAGCAGTATGAAGAGGCTACGGGGCAGCTCATTAGTAAGGAAAAGTCATCAGTATATTTTAGCAAAAATACAATGCAGTCTGTGAGAAGTGAGGTCTGTCAAGCCATGGGATCAATTAAACAGGTAGGACAAGGTAAATATCTTGGACTACCTATGATAATCACGAGATCCAAGGAGCAGGTGTTTGGATTCATAAGGAATTCTGTTGACAAGAAATTGCAGGGATGGAAAAACAAGCTGCTAAGTCAGGGAGGGAAGGAGATAATGCTTAAAGCGGTAGCAATGGCCATGCCTACCTACACTATGTCTTGCTTCAAACTACATACGAAGCTATGCAGGGAGTTGAGTTCTAAAATGGCAGATTACTGGTGGGGTGACAATGATGGGAAGAAAAAAATACACTGGATAGGATGGAAGAAAATGGCAGCGAAAAGAAGCAAGGGGGGATTAGGATTTAAGGATCTGCAATTGTTCAACAAAGCTCTGCTGGCTAAACAAGTCTGGAAGTTAATTACACAACCAAACTTGCTAGTCAGTAAAGTGTTAAAGGAGAAGTACTATCCTAAGCTATCTGTTTCAATAGCAAGGTGCCTCAAAATGCATCGTGGATCTGGAGGAGCCTATCTGGGGTCAGAAATGAATTGCAGGAAGGAATCAGGAGGAGAATAGGTAACGGGAAGGGGACAAGAATTTGGGAAGACAATTGGACCCCAGAGGCGCCAGGAGGGAAACCAACATCTGTTAAGCCCCAGGGGTGCCAACTAAAACTGGTGTCTGACTGATTAGGAACAATAGATGGAATAGAGTCCTTATCTTCAGAACTTTCAATCATCAAGATGCTGTTAGAATCCTGTCCATACCAATAAGTGTGACAGGAATAGAAGACAGCTACTACTGGGTGCATAGTCAAAATGGTCAATATACAGTTCAGTCTGTATACAAGGCTTGGGTGAAGAAAAAGGAAATGGAGGGCTCTGGAAGGAGGGACGAAGCTGGAACTAGCCTGGATGGAACCATCTCTCAAATATGGAGATCACTGTGGAAGCAGAATGTATGTCAAAAGATGAAAATCTTCATATGGAAGTGCTTGCATGGGGGACTACCAGTTCGAGAAGTCATCTACTTAAGGACTAGGCAAGGAACCCCGATATGTGCTGGTTGTGGGGCAAATGAAGAAACAATTGAACATATGCTACTCCAATGCCATAAAGTTAAGGAAATCTGGAAAATGGCACCAGTGAAGTGGGATGGAATAGAACACCTGTCAAATTACTTCACCAAATGGTGGTCTGCAATACATGAAGCTCAAGTGAGCAGAGGAGGGCAGGATCAGGTCAACCTCACCATCAATATACTCTGGCAGATCTGGAAGGCAAGGAACAATAGAGAGTTTAACCATAAGGAGAAGGAGCCTTTTAAGATAATAGAGAAGGCTCTAAAGGAATGGACAGAATTTGAAGAAGCTAACAAAAGGAAGGATGATGGGAAGAGCACTCTGGAAACAGAGGAACAGCAAATGACAGATCAAGAGCAAATGGAGTGCCATACTGGACTGCTGTTAAAGATTCACACCTACCAAAGTAAAGATCAACCAACCGTGGGGATTGGAATCTCAGTAACAGACTATATGGGACAACTGCAAGCAGTTTGGGCACTTACAGAAAGGACATCAGGAGATTTACTACAAGACCAAGCTGCAACAGTCAGATTAGCTCTACTGAAAGCTGGTAATCAAGGATGGAGGAACATTCATGTGGAACTAGACAACCGAAAGCTGGTAGATGCCATAAAGAAACCAAGTCACAACAATCATCCGATGGCTACTCTATTAGAGGATATAAGGTCCATTTGTAATCTGTTTCAAAAGTGCTCGATCTCTTTTGCTATTTCAAGGAAAGTAGAATGTATTAAGTTGAGCTTGCATGCTCTAAACATCTGGATAGATGAAGGATGGGTGAATCCCAATCTTAGATGCTAGTGCATCAGTAAGTTGCTGGGACAGCTTGTTCCTTTCTTTGGACCATTGTCCAAACTCTGTACAGATTATGGAGACATATATAAAATAAAATGCTAACGTTTCGGTAAAAAAAAAAAAAAAGATCTAAACTAAATGATACAAAAAAAATCTTTGGTACAACGTTCCCAAGAAAAAACAAACAAAAGAAGGTATCACTGCCACGTCACAATCCGGCCGGATTCCTGGCAGTGGCTAAACTCCCACGAATTCAAATTCCCCTGTCAATCCGGCCGGCTATCCAGCCAATAATTGGCCGGATTTGATGAATAGTGTTCCCGTCAAAATTGTTTTCTTCCTCATTCAAGTTCCGCACTTGCCCGGCATTCCAACGAATACAAGAAAAGTTCCATCGAGCCATAAAACATAACATTTCAAACAAATACACTTAACTTACATGGTTAAACATTAATATAACTATACATCGGATTGTTCAACAGTTCAGCGGGCAACACGGCCAGAGAGCCACATGTTATCATGGTACAATTAGGGTTTTGCCAGTACGGAGGAACTTAATCAAAATTATAACTACAAGTAGCTCTAGTCTTCTACAAAATCATGGTTTCCAAAAGGTAGTCCCTGTAAGGAAAACAAAATGCAATGGGAAAGGGGTGAGCTAGAAGCTCAATTAGGTACCAGAAATACACATAGTCAGATAGACACACCAGATAAGGAAATGAACAAATAATTCACTTAGAAAGGATACAGGTGGCTCTCAAGAGCCAAATTTCCTTGTTTTTCACCCGAGCTTGATCAAATAGTAGTTGACACTCCGTCAACTTTTAAATAAAGAAGCCAGTCCAGTAGAGCACCACTTTAACACCAACTCCGTCCACCAATCTTATCCATCACCAGGCCCGAACACCTCAACAGAAACATAGATGGTAATACTCGAGTATACTGGAAATCCAGAGTCTCCAATATCCAAAGATTTCCTAAAAGTGGACTACCGTGGTTCGTTATCTAATCGACCAGGCCTTTGCCGGCTCGACTCGAGTATCTAGCCACCGGCTTTGAGCTCATAGGTCATAGAATGGTCGTTAGATTCAACCCTCCAAACGACATCAACACATACAGAGAACAGATACAGATAACAAATACAGAGAACCAATACAAATTTATACAATATGCAGGAACCAAAAGAACAGATGAAAGAAATGAGTGTGATGAAGTACACCCTTATTTCATATAAAGTATACGGAAGTCACAGATAAGTAACAACTTAAGGGAGTGGTACACTCACCAGTTTAAACAAATAACTTCAAACGTTTCCTCCCGAAGTATGTGGATCACTGGCACGTCCTAAACCAACAAGGTAAAACAATTGAGACTCGATTACGAGTCATATGTCTAACCAAGTAAATTACCAATGCTCACGAAGATATAGTTTTGGAGTGAAAAGATAGTAGTTGGTCCTACAGATATGAACGATCCAAAAACCCTTCGCTTCTACCCAAAGCATACCCTCAATGATTTACTAACTCCAAACTTAAGGTGCAAAATAAGAGTAAGAATAATTCTAAGAAAACAGGATTTTCCAGTTTTGCGCACCAAAATTTGAAAAATCATATCTCAAGATTCTCAAATCCAAAATTGGTAAACTTTATACTGTTACAAAATAGACTCAAAGGAGTAAAATTTCTCAGAAGACACATTTTTAAAATTCGGATCACAAGTCAGTCAAATTCGAGTCTCAAGTTGCTGCTTCGTCCAGTAAAAGACAAAACAGGTCCTCAATTTCAGTCAACTTTGAAAAATCACCATAAATTGTACAGACAGAAGCGGCCTAAAATTTACACGGTTGATATCCCTATGAATCTAGTTTAAAACGCAACAAATGGAACTTAATTCCGATTTTCCTACATCAAGATATAGCAGATTCCCCAAGACTGCTCAAGGGTCCTGCGAAAATTCCAGTAGCACCCCCTTTGTTTTTCTTTACTTTTCCAACCTAACATCAACACCCAATCTCATCTCATTTCAGCCACAATTTCCCATATAAATCACAAACTATGGAACACACCTAATTAGGGTCACAATACCCTTGAAATATAACCAAATGGGAGCTCAAATTAAAAACCCTAAAGCTGGAATTTAGCTGCACAAACTAAAATTTTCCATAGGAAATCACATCTAGCATATACAAGCTCCATTTCACACACAACCAAACTATCAATCCATGGCATATCCTTAAGCATTAAATAAGGACAGAAATTCCACCAAAAATCTGAAATATACCATAACTGTACCTTAAAACATGAACTTTCTCACAAAACTACCTATTTAACAACTCTAATCCACTAATGAACTATCAATTTAAGTAAAGAGGAAGTTCTTGGCAAGATTACCTTAAAACCCCAAGAAAAATTGGTAGCTTAGTGCTTCCCTTTCCAAAACAACTCCACCAACCTCTTTAATCCTTCCTAGCAAGGAGTTTTTATGGAGTGATTTGATATGTTAATGGTTGGAACTCAAGATTTAGGCTTGGATTTGAAGAAACAAGATGAAGTTTTCCTCTCTTTTCTCTCCTCAAAGGTTCGGCCAAGCTTCATGAAGAATGAAGATGATTTTGGTCAAAAATTAGATATTTAGTAAAGGTAAGAATTAGGTCAAAGTCCAACTTCCAATCAAGTCACGACACGTGGCACCTTTTAGGGTTTAAACTTATCTTCTTTTTCCCAATGGTTAATCTCTCTAGCTAACCTCTAATTGTCTCCTAGCATCTTGTAAAATAATATTCCTTTATAAAAATTTCAACTAATCGTCAAAATTTTATCACACTAACCGCACTAACGGGTCCCACGTCCATAATACACTTCAAATTCTTCATGACCTAACCCATACTGGGAAAAATGATTTAAAAGTATATTCATTGATAAAAATTTTTGGAAAATTAATATAGTAAAGTAAAGTAAGGAAAATGCATGCGAAAAAAAAATAAAATAAAAGAATATAAACTAGGGAAATTTTACGGGTCCTCACACATTTCAATATCATTGTACACTCCGCCAATTCTCCTTCTTATGTCCTCCAAAACAATAAATAATCCCCTACATTCAATGATCAGTTTAATAATCTCCCAACTTCAAGGTAATACTCGAGTATACCGGAACAGTTACCCAAAGCTTCCGTCTTATCCGACCAAGCCCTTTGCTGGCTCGAATAGTCCATT
Source organism: Coffea arabica (assembly GCF_036785885.1). Classification (NCBI taxonomy): domain Eukaryota; kingdom Viridiplantae; phylum Streptophyta; class Magnoliopsida; order Gentianales; family Rubiaceae; genus Coffea; species Coffea arabica. Next base: position 14,438,672 of record NC_092318.1, on the reverse strand, counting down.
GAACAGAGGGTTTTGGGGCCCAATTCAGCCGATTGGGTAAAGTACATATACGGCTTACATTCATGCACACTTACAGTAACATTTGATCAATTATCAACCTTCAAACCCAACTAAGCCGGGTGCGACAAAGTATACCCCTGACTTAGAAGGCGAGGGACAATTGAGAAACACTTTACAATGCATCACTAGCAATATTCCATAATAAGCACATTTATCACATAATTTCACTTAAGTAAACATAAACAGTTAAACATACAAATTCAGAAACACTCACCCTAATCAAAAGCTACACTTCGATCTTGTAATTGCTTTCTTGCACACCGCTGTCTCATGAGACAAGTTATAATTACCATAATTATTTAACTACTCATTTGGTGAAGTTCTAATGTATAATCAACATACGTGTTGTATTCTAGCCTTAAATCACCATTCCACCGGAAATCTAAGTCATTTCTATGCTTAAAAGAGACGACTAGTGCATTTTCTCACACTCACTTGTTACTTCGACTTTTAATCTCCAAAACAAAGGAAGTTTAAGTAGCAATTCTAGTAATGTCACTTCACTACTTTCATACTATTAGATTTATCGTACTAAAACTCAACATTAACGTTTAACAAGGTAAGTTTAGAAGTAGCTAACCTTAAAGTACTTTCTTGTCACATAATTCCATCTTTTATTAACCAAGACCACATGCATAACTAGTTTATTACCTTAAGATGTGTATACAATTTATATGGAGCCTATTAAATCAAGTAATAGTTGGATATCTTCTTATATAAGTTACAAGGCTCCTTTGATTCCTATAGTTGATATAGCAACCTTTCCATTTTAACTATTTAGATTTTATTTCCAGCCACCAATCACTCACCAAATTTGGAGTATAGATTACTAGAAACCAAGTTTCTTGACTTATTAAACAAGATACAAAATTCCAGAAATGTTTCTCACATTTCTCCTTACAATTTATCAAGTTTATTGGCTCAAAACAATGAAGAGATACACAAAAATCTGTCATCGTCATTTGCATTAGTCGTTAACTCTTTCTGCAATATAGCAGCCTAGTTTACAGCTTTTCTTCCCTAATTGCTTCAGTTTAACTCTAACTCATGGTGCCCAACATAACTATTAAATTACAGAGTAGCCTTAAACATCATACATGAAAGTTTACAGAGTTGGAATTTGAAAGAAAACCTGTTCAGAAATTTATTTCTCCCTCTTGGCCATCTAGCAGAACTTCCGATTATTTCTTGCAATTATTCTCACTTAAGTTATCAACTCTGCTTTAGATTCTCAGATAGCACAAGAATGTAAACATATTGTGAGGACCCGTAATTTTCTTAATTTCTAGGTTTTAATTTCTTTTAATTATACGTTTTTCCACCTTTTCTTTATTCGAAAAATTGTGCAAATAAATTTTATGAGTAAATATAGCTTTTAAATGATTTTTCTAGTATCGGTTAGTTTTTGAGAAACTAAGAGTATATAATGGACGTGGGACCCACTAGTGCGAAAAGTTCGGGAAAATTCGGCCAATTAGGTTAAATTCCGGATACTGTGTGAAATTTATCGGGTGTTAAGAGATAAGTAGAGGATGTGAAGTGATTGATGTGAGAGGAAAAAGAAAAGATAGGATTGCATTAATGGAGGTGACAAGTGTCACCATTGTATTGGAAATAGCTTATGACTTACTATTCATTTTCTTGACTTTTGACCAATTGCTTAAATATCTCAAAAAAATCACACAAAATTCATTCTTGTCTTCAACCTCTTGGCTGATTCTCTCTCTAGCAAAGAAGGAAGAAAAACCTCTTCAAAGTTTGGCAATTATCTAGCTCAAATCCTCCAAAACACTTGCTTGATCTAGTTTCTACTCCATAAAATCCCTCCATTCGGTGCTAGTGAGTGATTTGGTGAAGTTTTTTGGAAAAGCTAAGGTGTCCTACAACTCTCCCTCTCTTGTTTACTAGGTGAGTGGTATATGAACTTTCCCCTACACTTAATGAAGCTAGAGTTGTGCTTAGTGGAAGCTAAAGTGTGGAATTTTGTGATTTAATTCTTGTTTTTGGATGAAATGGTGAAGTTTACAATTTATTGGTGACTTTTCTGGTTTAATATGATCATGATGTTATGGCCTTGTATGATAATTGGCAATGGCCTATAATGACTCTAGTAGGTGTGAATTATTGATAATTGCAACCAATTTTGGGTTTGGAAGGAATTTGAGGAAGTTAGGGTTTCATAACCCCCTTTTCTGTCCGGTTTTGTATCATATGGTTAGAGGCCGAATTGGCCTTTGCTTAAAACATGAAAGTTGTAGGTATTGATGTGTTTGAGGTGCCTGTAAAATTTCAGGTCAATTGGAGTATTATAGAATGAGATAAGATGAAATTACTATTGCTGTTCTGGGTTCATCAGGATGTTAGAACTGCGTCTGAAATGGGTTGTTTTGACTGGAATTGCTTTGGATTTGGATGTTGGTGTCTTCTGATGAAATGTAGCTTGATGGCCTAGGTATCATATGCCTTTGGAATTTCTGCATTTGGACCTGTATAGACTAAGTTGTACTGATTACAGCATAGTGTGATTTGTAAACCTGCAATTACGGTTCTGGTTTGGTATTCTGCATATTTGACCTAGTTGTGCTAGGATTTGGACTGAGTGGCCTTCTACATTGTTGTAGCCCTGTCTTTTAGCTTCGAGATGGTGGGTCTTACACCCTCATCCGATAAACGTAGTGCAATTTGTGCCATTACCGCATAATGAAGGTAAAACTATTTTTGTTGTTATGGCCAAGATGGCTACATTTCCTGATTTTCTGGCTTGCTATAATGCTTATATATGCATATGAAACCTTATTGGGGTTGTGGTTGGCATGGCTTTATGACGCGTTATCGAGTCTCATTGTACTTGTTTGTGTGTTTTAAGGCTTACTTTTATTCCGGTCATTTCCTAGTTAACTTTTACTTTGGGCCTAGTGAATGGCTTTTGGAAATGAGGTGAATTTTGTGTGAGATGTTGGGACTGATTCGAGGGAATAATGAAGCCTTAATGGCTGGAAAAGTAAGAAATTTAGGGGAAGTGCTGCCCGATTTTCTAGGCCGTTTGGTTCTTTTAAGTTGGATTTGCCTTTTGGTCGAAATAAAAAGGGCTTTTGGGTTATTGAACCTAGGTCTTTATGCTATCTTTTTGTTCCCAAAAATCATGTTTTGTACCCTTGCATTAGTAATTATTTGGCGAGGCATACGACTAGTAGTCGAGCCTCATGTGCATTGTGTTTACTCGATTACGGATGTGAAACCTTCAATTGGTTTATTTTGGTTATTTTAGGGTTTCTTGGCGATTAAGGCCAATCTGAAGTAAAAACTTTTGAAGTTGAGCCGGTGAGTGTACCACTCCCCTCCATTGCTGTTTAACTTGATTTCTGCTCTGCAATCTGTTTATTTGTTCGAGACGAGGGTGTACTTTATCACACTCGTTCTCTAGTCTGTTCATGTGCCAATTTCTATCAAAAAATTTGAATCTGTTATCTGTGTCTGCATCTGTTCGGATTTCTATGACCTATGAGCTCAATCCTGTGTCTAAGTTATTCGAGTCGGGCCGGCAAGGGCCTGGACGATTAGATAACGAACCACGGTAGTCTGTTCGGGGATTTTGGGTATTGAGACCCTTGATTCCGGGTATACTCGAGTATTACCATTTCTGTTCGGTTACGGTGAGTGTAAGTGCCCGGTGCAACCCAATGAGTACAAACAAATTCACAATGATGCACAAAGATATATCAAATTTAAGCACAATAAAGAAAACTTAATTAAAGAGAAAGGATAAGAAATGCAAACCAAATATCAAACCAATAGCCTCTTCAATTGATGGCGATGCTAACCAAGATGTACAAGTGAAGGCTCACTCCTTCCTCACCCCAAACACACTTTGGTTGAGCCAAGGAGTTTTACAACAATTCTAGTTAACCCTCAACAGCCTACACTTGAAAGATCACTCACCCAATTAAGAACTATTTTATACAAATGAGGCAACCCTCACCAAGGTTTTACCACTTCAAGTGATAGGTTCACCTTCACCAAGGTTTTACTTCTCCTAGAGAGAAACCTTCACTTGAGCAACCTCACAACCCAACTTCCCCAACCCCTTATACAACCAACAAAGAATCTTTCTACTCAAAAATCTCACTTGTAAGCTTGTATTTTGTGTTGGCAAAAGTCTCTAGTCTTCTTGTGCTTTGGGGTTTTTATAGAAGGTGAGAAATGGCTCCAAAAGACTCTCCAACGGTCAAATATTAATTGCTGTCAAAACTAGCCGTTGGCCTGTCGGACGTCCGACAGGTGCCTGTCAGACGTCCGAACCACCTGTCGGACGTCCGAACCCTGCGTCCGAACGTAGGCAGAGAGTCATCAAATCTTTGCGAAATTTCTCGGACGTCCGATGCGATCGATGTGCGTCCGAGGCGTGCGTCCGATCCTTCTGGACGTCCGATGCTTCCTCACGAGCGTCCGACAGAGTTTCCTTCTTGATGTTCTGCATCCTTTCGGACGTCCGATAGTTTCCTTTTGGCCGTCCGACATGAGTGACCTGATTTTGCTTCTTCATTTGGTTGGTTTTCTTTCCTTGACACCATTGAACCTGATTCTAACAAATTTCTCACATAAAAACATTAGACCAAATCTACATTTTGGTTTGTTAATCATCAAAACCAAGGATTGATCGACCAAGGTCAACAATCTCCCCCTTTTTGATGATGACAAACAAAATGAAGATTTCTTTTATCAAATAAGTTCAAATAAAGCTCCCCCTTAGAAAGTGCCAACATGCAAAGAAATTTCAATAAATCCTACTCCCCCTTTTGGCATCAATCAAAAAGCAAACTCCCCCTTTATTTTTCAAGTCAAGACCATAATAGGGTCCTTGGGAGTTATTACAACATGATCTAGCAATCCACATGGATTTCATACATTTTCTCATATTTTTCTTTACATAGCAATCATTTTGCATGTGTCCAAATTGGCAACAAAAGTGACACATGATAGAAGTATTTTGCACATAAGTGGATTTAATGCAACTAATTTTCTTAGCAAACTTATTTGTGCCTTGAAAAGATTTGCTTTCTTTTGTTTGAGAAAACTTTTGTTTTTCATTTTGGAGAACCTCGTTCAAGTCATTAATTCTTTTCTTTAACAAATTTTGTTCCTCCAACATTTTTTCATAAAACTTTGTTTTCTCTTCCAACTTCCTTTTCAAATTATTTTTGCAATCAAAAACACCTTTTTGATTTTTTAAATCATCATTTTCCATTCTCAAACATTTGTTTTCTTGAAAAAGTTTGGAGTTTTCTTCCAACAAATCATTTATTTTTGTTTTCAAATCTTTATTTTTAGCATAAGATTTTTTCAAACTTTTATGCATTTTAATCATAAGAGTTTTCACATCATCATCTTCATTATCTTCATCACAAGAAGAGTGATAAGAACTTACCTCATCTTCTCCAACGGCCATTAGTGCCATTTGGGCCAACTCTTCTTTTTCTCTTTTTGAATTGCATTCATCCCATGTAATTTTGCAATCTCCTCTTGAACATCTCTTGTTGAAGATCTTCTTGAAACTTTTGATGTGAGGAGTTATATCATTGTCCACTTCCATGATTTCATTACCCATGAAGGATGGGTTATCCCCCACTTGAGATGCTTTAAAAGCTATGCCTCTCTTATACATTCTTGCATTTTCTTCCTCTTGCACTTTGAATTCCAGCTTTAATTCATAAGAGGTTAGGGTATCCACAAGAGATTCAATGGACATAGAATTTAAATCCTTTGCCTCTTCTATAGCATTTATTTTGTTTTCCCATTCTTTTGGCAAGGCATTCAAAATCTTTCTATTTTTCTCACCCAAAGAATATTCTTTTCCAAGCAATTTAAGATCTTCAATAATGTCACAAAATCTACTACACATCTTATCAACATTTTCAAGAGGATGCATTTTGAAAAATTCATATTGAGAAACAAGTAAAGATTTCTTTTGTTCTTTAATATCTTGATTACCTTCATGAAATACACACAATTTATCCCAAATATCTTTAGCTGATTTACAACCTTTAATCCTACTAGATTCATTTACATCTAATGCATTGTACAATATACACATGGCCTTGGCATTCAAAGAAAGGTATCTCTTGTCTTTTTCATTCAATTCTTGTCTAGTCTTTAATCTACTCAAATTAGTGATAGAGTCAATTATTCTGGCTTCATAAGGACCATCTTCTACCACATACCATAATTCAATATAAACGGATTGTAAGAAAATCATCATTCTTTGTTTCCACATGCTAAAATAAGAACCATTAAACATAGGTGGTCTATCAATAGATTGCCCTTCTAAAAAAGAAACTTTTATGGTTGCCATGATCTTTACTCTAAGCGGTTAAGCTTGATCAAAAGAGACCAAGCTCTGATACCAATTGTAAGTGCCCGGTGCAACCCAATGAGTACAAACAAATTCACAATGATGCACAAAGATATATCAAATTTAAGCACAATAAAGAAAACTTAATTAAAGAGAAAGGATAAGAAATGCAAACCAAATATCAAACCAATAGCCTCTTCAATTGATGGCGATGCTAACCAAGATGTACAAGTGAAGGCTCACTCCTTCCTCACCCCAAACACACTTTGGTTGAGCCAAGGAGTTTTACAACAATTCTAGTTAACCCTCAACAGCCTACACTTGAAAGATCACTCACCCAATTAAGAACTATTTTATACAAATGAGGCAACCCTCACCAAGGTTTTACCACTTCAAGTGATAGGTTCACCTTCACCAAGGTTTTACTTCTCCTAGAGAGAAACCTTCACTTGAGCAACCTCACAACCCAACTTCCCCAACCCCTTATACAACCAACAAAGAATCTTTCTACTCAAAAATCTCACTTGTAAGCTTGTATTTTGTGTTGGCAAAAGTCTCTAGTCTTCTTGTGCTTTGGGGTTTTTATAGAAGGTGAGAAATGGCTCCAAAAGACTCTCCAACGGTCAAATATTAATTGCTGTCAAAACTAGCCGTTGGCCTGTCGGACGTCCGACAGGTGCCTGTCAGACGTCCGAACCACCTGTCGGACGTCCGAACCCTGCGTCCGAACGTAGGCAGAGAGTCATCAAATCTTTGCGAAATTTCTCGGACGTCCGATGCGATCGATGTGCGTCCGAGGCGTGCGTCCGATCCTTCTGGACGTCCGATGCTTCCTCACGAGCGTCCGACAGAGTTTCCTTCTTGATGTTCTTCATCCTTTCGGACGTCCGATAGTTTCCTTTTGGCCGTCCGACATGAGTGACCTGATTTTGCTTCTTCATTTGGTTGGTTTTCTTTCCTTGACACCATTGAACCTGATTCTAACAAATTTCTCACATAAAAACATTAGACCAAATCTACATTTTGGTTTGTTAATCATCAAAACCAAGGATTGATCGACCAAGGTCAACAGTGAGCGGGCCCGGTAAAGGGGTGTTTGGTGGACGGAATTCGGTGTAAAGAGGGGTCTACGGACGTTTTGGTTCTATATACGTTGACGGAGAGTCAACCGGTTTGGATCAAGTACTGCGCTGGAAATTTGGCTCCTGAGAGCCACTCGTATCCTTCTGATTTGAATCATTGGTTCCTTTGCTTTACATCTGGCATGTGTATCTGATTTGTTAAATGTGAAATGCCATGATTTTTCTGCTATATGTTTGGTACCTCATTGAGCGCAAGCTCACCCCTTTCTGTTCCTTTTGTTTTCCTTACAGGAAAATAAACCCTTTTGGTCTGGATTTGACAAATGGCTGCCAAATTGAGCTAGTTGAACATATCTTTTGTATAGCTCATGTATTAAAACCCTAAGTGTACTTTTGGGGCGTTTTCTCTTTTGATTTGGCAAACCGTGTATATGTATTAATTTTTGAAAACTTTTGTATGTCATTTTGGATTGAAATTTTGGATTGTAATCGCTAAAGTTCAGATGTGAATGTTTGCGTGTTCTTTCGGTTGGGTTCTGACGGGTCGGTTACTATCATGGCCGACTCCGGATTTCATTTTTCTTATTTTGGGTTATTTTTCCATTTTGACTTGTTTACGCTCGTTTGTAAGTTCCGGATCGCAATAGATAGTTCTAGTCTGCATCGTTAGTCCTGGCGAGAGTTGGGCAGGCAGCCCGCTAACCCCTTTGGTTCGCCTTAGGGGAAAGTGGGGCTGTTACACATATAGCTTGAATTCTTCAATGAAAATTGTTCCATAATCTCAAATGATAAGCTACATATCCAGTCCCTTTCTCTCGGATGATGCTATAAGAATTCCAGCAGGTTTCTTTCTTTGTTTTCAACTCAAAGTTCCAAATTTCACAAGTTCCTATAGCTAAATTTCACTTTATGCCAGAACTAAACATTTTCATGCATTTTGTACAACATTCTTCCATTTTTCCATTGATAACAGGCTGTAACTTAATCAGTCATCTCTCGGTTCCAACAGGTTCAGTCCAGCTTCAATTTTAATCTCAAACTAGAACTTTTCTTTAGTCGAAACTCATTTTCCCCTGCTAAAACTTAACTTGCAGCTTATATATATTCATTTATACTCAATAAATAAGGATTGATCACAGAAAATTTGCCTCTTTCCTTCATGATTTTAAAGTTACAGACCGGACAAATTTCTTAGCTTCGGTTTCTCAAGGTCTGCACCAGCTCTCCATCTTTCTTCTATCTACTTCACTCTCATTCGGTTGAGGCTAGTAGGTGAAGTGTACCACCAAGATTTCTCTCCCTCTCTCTCACTTTTGGCTCACGATTTTGAGGTTGCTAGCTGAAGAAATGAAAATGAAGCTAGCAAATGTCTAACTCTCTCTCTCGGTTGCAAGCTGAAACAAAGAGGAACCAGGAATATTTTTCCTCTTATACTCACTTATCTCTCTATTTAGAAGGCTTAAGAATCAGAAGAAAGAAAGGTCACTCGGTGATCAATTTTCGATTCGGTGCTACACACTTCAAAGTTTCTCCACTCAGACCAACTCTCTAAAATTTCCTCCACTCGGTTCCTATTTTAAAAAACTGATGACCTGCTTGCTGGTTGCGTGGTTGTTTAACTAAAATTTAGGGTTAAATTGGTCTTTTAACTTTAGTCTATTTACTAGTTAGGGGATTGATATTCTACCATCTTCAAATACTACCTTACACTTTCATTTGTTCCAATTTACATACCCTTATAAAAGTCTTTCTTTACCATTCTAGGATATTTCTTTAATTTCAATTTATAAGAGATCAATTATACACTTAATTAAATCATTTGTATGATATATGTAATATTTCTAATAACAAAATAAATAAAATAAAATAAATTCAAAGCATACACATAATTTTCTCGAGTTCTCACATTCTTCCCCCCTTAAGAGAATTTCATCCTCGAAATTCATAACTTTAATCATGAAAAGTTTCAGCTATTCATTCCACATTTTATTCTCCAGTTCCCAGAAACACATTCACTCCATATATATCATTACTACAAAACAAATTCACGATCAATTAAGTTACATCATATAACAAAGTCAATTACCACATATATCAAGCTCAAGTACACTTTAATAAGAAGTCAAACAAGTCTTTAGTATAAGTACATTCAGTATCCAAACATGACAAAGTTCCTACTCAATCATCCCAACCTAATGGTTTATTGGGTCAGTTCATAATAGAGCTGGTAGATCATTGAAATTCCTACCTTTGTTCATAAAAGTTCAGGTTTTTTTTAGATCGCTCATAGCCTATCTCACACTAACTGTCGGTTCAAATATCCCAATAATATCATTCTATTCAATAGAACTATCAAGTCATGGCTTCAACATTAGTCTGTCCTTACTTCCAAACTTATGAGATGATAAATAGATCAAATTTACTAATTTTAAATTTTATACATGTTCTCACCTTTTCCTGCTTCTTGTTATCAATAATTGCTATATCCATTACTTATAAAACATATTACAATAAGTTTTTCCTTAGACCCATAAACTGTAACGATGACATTGTTGTCCTAATAATCACAACCCACTCCACATATTACATTTCTCTGAATTCCACTGCAAAATAATTCATTTTCTTATTTCATTCATCTAAGTCTTGCCTTAATAGTTAAAGCACCATTATCCTAAACCTTGTCTTAATCTTATCCATTGATAGAAGTGTGACGACCGGAAAATTCGCTCATATTTTCTTAAAATTCTCTCTTATTTGGATTAAATTACTTTATAATATCTTTACTACTTATTTACTCCCTCAATAGTTACGATAAATGATAGAATCAAGGGTTGTACCTTTAGTTTTATAGTTAGCGTAAATCAGGGTTTTCGCGTATTTTGGCCGTGTGATCACTTGGTAAGGTGTGTGTACTAAATTTGGTGGTTAAGAGTGAGTTTTAAATAAGAAAAAGTGTGTGATTAGAAGTGATAATAATAAGTTAGTGAACCATAAGTAAAAACACAAGTACGTGCGAGTTAAGGAAAATAGGCTTGAACCGACGTGCACCGTTTGCTACCGAGTAAGTGCACCACTTAAACACTACTTTATTACTTTAATCACCTTGTTTTTATTTCACCTAATCCTCTCTAAATTACCCCTTATTCCAGCCATCTTTGTTGACTAAGGAAAAGGAAAGAAAAAAAAAATGAGATGGAATCTTATGGCGACACTTGGCGGAAATCAAAATCAACTTTGACTAAAACAATTTTCCTTCTTTTTACCTTTCTCTTGGCTTCCATTCTGCTCCATTTTCTTCTTGTGGCGGAGCTTCAAGAGAGAAAAACAAACAAGAGAGAAACTAGCAACTTCCATCTTCAATCAAGCTTGTTTGAGCGGAATCGACGAAACTAAACCGATTAACCTTTCCTTTTGGTGCTTGGAAGACTTGGGGTGCTGAAAATTTGGGGAGAAAGTGGTTTGTTTCTCACTTACAAGGGGCTTTGGGAAGGTATCATGCTTGAATTTGCTTTACTCTTGTTAGTTTTGCTAAAGTTGGGGATAGAAGTTCTTAATCTTGGATTTTGATGGTTGAATTCCTAGTTGTGATGATATAGTGGAATGTTTAGTTAGGGTTTGCAATTTTCAGCCTTGATTATGGTTGTTTACCTAGTAATTAATGGTATTGAGCTAGTAATTGATGGTTTTGATGATATAGTACTTGATAGTAATGAGCTAGGATATGAATTATTAGAGTAGAAGTGAATTTCCAGCTTTGATGATGAATCTGCCCTGTTTCTAACCTACATATTCGTCCATGATAGAGGCTGAATCAGGTCTTTCTCAAAACATGAAAGTTGTAGGGAATAGAGTTAAAAATAGGCCTGTAAATTTTCAGCTCAATCGAAGCACTGTAGCATGTGAAATGACCTAAATACCCCTGACTGCCAAAAGCCCTATTTCACAGGCAGCTTTCTGATTTCTCTGAGATTCCATATTTTGACCTTGAAAATGCATGAACTGGGTGTTTATGTCTTCATAAGAAATGTAACTCTCTGTCTTAGTTTCGAAATGCCATAAAATATAACCCAATCCGATAAGCGTAGCTTCAGCTGTGACCAAAACGCCGAAAGATGTCAAACCTGTTACTTAGTTATTATTCTTTAATACTAGTTTCCAGCTTTGATTTTGATAGTTGCATTGCTAGAATTGCCTTGTATTGGGATAACATTGAGCCTAGTGAAGGGATATTGTGTTAAGATTGCTTATGTGTGAATTTGGGCTGAGTTGAGGAAAATAATGAAGCCACAAATGGCTGGAAAATAGCTAAATACAAAGGGCATGCCGCCCAAATTTTCACTCGAGGGTTAGGCGCGTGTACTCGCGACTTGAGCGAAGATTTGAGATCGAATTGAACTTGGATTGTCTATGGTATTCGAGTTTTCTTTCATAAAGGTATATAAGCTGAAATTTGGCCGAAACTCATACCCTTAAAAAAAATGAAAGTAGTGACCACTCGGAATATGTTTTCCTCGTCTTTTAGACTCAAATGCGAATTCCAAAGTTTTAGTTGCTTCTTTAGCAACACCAAAAGAGCGAGCATGAATTTTCTAGAGTTTGATAAGTAACATGAATATTACCCAAATGAGTTTCAGTTACTTGATTTTCTTTAAGCGAAACTCTTAAGTTTCGAACCCTAGTTGATTTCAAGCTCTTAAATGATATTGTATCGCAAATTTGGACTCCAATCAAGGAGTTACACCTGAACGTGATTTTTGACAAGCACTAAATCTTTGGTGGGTGCTTCCAAGTACATGATTGAACATGATACTTGATTTAAATACTTGATATTTGATTGGTTTGGTCGGGCAAGGATGTACTTTATCGCACTTGCCCTAATGTGATATGTACTTGTTTATTGTTGCAATTGACTTGATATACTTGTGCTTGACTTGTAAGTGCTGAGCGGCAGTATGTACCACACTCGATCCGAGTGGGAGGTGCCTTTCATTCCTGTCTCCGTACTTTTATCTTGATTCCGTCGATTGGACATGTTATCTCATCGACTTCTTGGGGATCCAAACCCCACTGGCTAGTTAATCGAGTCGAGCCGGCAAGGGCTTGGTCGATTAGATAACGAACCATGGGTATCTAGTGTTGTCGAGTGGAGTGTTATCTTCTCGACTAATTGATATGCTCGAGTATTACCACCAGTGTTTAGTGGTATTCGGGCCCGGTAAGGGGGTTGGATGGTGGACGGAGATTGTAGCTAAGTGGTGCTCTACTGGATTAGTTACTTTACTTGAAAATTGACGGAGTGTCAACTACTACTTGATCAAGCTCTGGTGAAACAATGGGAACTTGGCTCTTGAGAGCCATCCGTATCCTTATACTTTGACATGATTATTACTTATCAGGTTATTGTGTTCTTTTGAAAAACTTTACACTCGCCCATTTTGAGATTTGCTACTTGAAGTGTTATTGCTCACTTTGATGAACTTGTTATGCTCGCTATTTTGCTACGTTGATACTTGTACTTTTAAATAATGGTCAACTTGCTATTTGGAACCTCACTGGGATTTTAGTTCATTCCACGCCATTTGTTTTCCTTACAGGGGATACGAGCGAGGCGTGAGACTGGTACAGGCTAGCGTAGTCTAGTTTTTGAAATTTTGCAATTGTACTTGCGCAAGTCACTCAATTAGGGTTGAATGTATTGAGAACTTAAATCTTTTGATATATTTGAGATTGTATGGATGTTTGAGATAGAAATGAATGTATTTGTATGTTCCAAACTTGGGAACTGTTATTTCTTTTATTCTTGAGGTTGCACCCAATTTTATTTGACGCGAGTGCGTGAGTCCTGGCGAGACTTGGACAGGCGGTCCGCTAAACTCTAGGATACGTCCTAGGGAGAGGTGGGGTCGTCAAAAGAAGTCTATTTCATACTGACTATCATGTATGATCATCCCAACATAGCCAAGATGGCAATCTTTTCAAGTGCATTTACTAATCCAATTGCCTCATTAGTAAGACTAATAAAAAATTCCTTAGTAAAGTGTAGATCTACTACGTCTAATATCAAATCAAATAGTATAATCATTACCTAAGTACATCAATGTCTCTTAAGTATTCTGGATGATCTCAAACATTTCATACATTGGCTTTTCTAATAACCTAACAACTGGGTATCTTTATCCTATTGGACATTAGTCCCAAATAATCCTCCAATAAAATTTATGGAGCCACAATGGCATCAAGAACTCACATATAATTATTTGCAAGTGGTAGCATGCTAATCACATGGCAAATTCGTCAAACTAATCTCACCTCAATTTTGAAAACTCTCCTCAAGGTTTAGAGCTATTCACAACGGCATAGTTCTTACTTAAACTACTATTTCACTCAAATTCTAGGTCTAAAACCACATTTTTGCGTATAATCTATTTACATATAATCTATTTACCATTGAACGACCAGTAAAATTATTCATCTTAAAAACAGAATCTGCACTAATCTTCAAGATTTCACTACTGGCTCTTCACCTTTAACTTTCAAAAGCTAGACTTGGTCCTTTCGATTCTACTTTTCCAAATTTAATCATGATTTCTAGTCACTTCATAATGCAATATACTAAATTCTTCCCAATTTGCAAATACACCCTTGAATGAAATATTTAGTACTCTGATACAAGAATTTGACAATAGGATAATTCACAGCTCAGGCAGGCCAGTCCCAAGAGTAAATCACCTATATTTGAGATTTCTACCCAACATACGTATCTAATTTTCCATAAAATGGTAATTCATTTCACACTTAACAGGCCATTCCCCACAATCTAAGAACCCTCTCCTGGCTTGAGCTCATTAACAGCTCTGATGCCACCTGTGACGGCCCAGTCTCCTCCTAGGGCGTACCCTAGAAGTTAGTGAACCACCTGCATGGCTCTCGCCAGGGCTCACTTACTTACATTAATTTCAGAGATAACATTTTGATAAACCAAAACCAAACGCTCAAATATTTTACAATACCAAGTTCAATACAAAAGTTTCAACCATAATATGATACTAAAGGATTTACAATCACTAAAGTCTTCACGTTAACTTCCTAAAATCCCTCGTTCGTTCCCCGACCACCAACTCCTGTAAGGAAAACAAAGCTGAGGGGATGAGCTTACGCCCAATGAGGTTTCCATGCAAGCAACGATCAATAAACACTTAAACTAGATAAGCCAGTAACAAAATTAAGCAACTAAGGAACACTTCACTGAATAAAGTAGAGAACACTTCATTGAACAATCACTTTGAAAAGGATACGGTGCTCGCATTAGAGCCACTTCCTTCTGGGAGTCATTTCAATATCATTGCACACTCATTTCAATGTCATTGTACATTCATTTCAGTGTCATGAGACACTCATTTCAATATTATTGCACACTCATTTCAATGTCATGAGACACTCATTTCAATATCATTGCACACTCATTTCAATGTCATGAGACACTCATTTCAGTGTCATGAGACACTCATTTTAATATCATTGCACACTCCGCCAATTCACCTCCTTATGTCCTCTAAAACAATAAACAATCCCCTACATTCAATGATCAGTTCAATAATCTCCCAACTTCAAGGTAATACTTGAGTATACCGGAACAGTTACCCAAAGCTTTCGTCCTATCCGACCAAGCCCTATGCTGGCTCGAATAGTCCGTTGAACAGAGGGTTTTGGGGCCCAGTTCAACCGATGTGGTAAAGTACACATACGGCTTACATTCATGCACACTTACAGTAACATTTGATCAATTATCAACCTTCAAGCTCAACTAAACCGGGTACGATAAAGTACACCACCAATTTAGAAGACGAGGGATAATTGAGATACACTTTACAATGAATCACTAGCAATATTCCATAATAAGCACATTTATCACATAATTTCACTTAAATAAACATAAACAGTTAAACACACAAATTCGGAAACACTCATCCTAATCAAAAGTTACACTTCGATCTCGGAATTGTTTTCTTGCACACTGCTGTCTCCTGAGACAAGTTATAATTGCCATAATTATTTAACTACTCATTTGGTGAAGTTCTAACGTATAATCAACATACGTGTTGCATTCTAGCCTTAAGTCACCATTCCACCGGAAATCTAAGTCATTGCTATGCTTAAATGAGGCGACTAGCGCATTTTCTCACACTCACTTGTTACTTCGACTTTTAATCTCCAAAAGAAGGAAGTTTAAGTAGCAATTCTAGTAATGTCACTTCACTACTTTCATACTGTTAGATTTATCGTACTAAAACTAAACATTAACGTTTAACAAGGTAAGTTTAGAAGTAGCTAACCTTAAAGTACTTTCTTGTCACATAATTCCATCTTTTATTAACCAAGACCATATGCATAACTAGTTTATTATCTTAAGATGGGTATACAATTTATATGGAGCCTATTAAATCAAGTAATAGTTGGATATCTTCTTATATAAGTTACAAGGCTCCTTTGATTCCTATAGTTGGTATAGCAACCTTTCTTTTCCATTTTAACTATTTAGATTTTATTTCCAGCCACCAATCACTCACCAAATTTGGAGTATAGATTACTAGACACCAGGTTTCTTGACTTATTAAACAGGATACAAAATTCCAAAAATGTTTCTCACATTTCTCCTTACAATTTATCAAGTTTATTGGCTCAAAACAATGAAGAGATACACATAAATCTGTCATCGTCATTTGCATTAGTCGTTAACTCTTTCAGCAATATAGCAGCCTAGTTTACAGCTTTTCTTCCCTAATTGCTTCAGTTTAACTCTAACTCATGGTGCCCAACATAACTATTAAATTACAGAGTAGCCTTAAACATCATACATGAAAGTTTACAGAGTTGGAATTTGAAAGAAAAGCTGTTCAGAAATTTATTTCTCCCTCTCAGCCATCTAGCAGAACTTCCGATTATTTCTTGCAATTATTCTCACTTAAGTTATCAACTCTGCTTTAGATTCTTAGATAGCACAAGAGTGTAAACATATAGCTTGAATTCTTCAATGAAAATTGTTCCATAATCTCAAATGATAAGCTACATATCCAGTCCCTTTCTCTCGGATGATGCTATAAGAATTCCAACAGGTTTCTTTCTTTATTTTCAACTCAAAATTCCAAATTTCACAAGTTCCTATAGCTAAATTTCACTTTATGCCAGAACTAAACATTTTCATGCATTTTGTACAACATTCTTCCATTTTTCCATTGATAACAGGCAGTAACTTAATCAGTCATCTCTCGGTTCCAACAGGTTCAGTCCAGCTTCAATTTTAATCTCAAACTAGAACTTTTCTTTAGTCGAAACTCATTTTCCCCTGCTAAAACTTAACTTGCAGCTTATATATATTCATTTATACTCAATAAATAAGGATTGATCACAGAAAATTTGCCTCTTTCCTTCATGATTTTAAAGTTATAGACCGGACAAATTTCTTAGCTTCGGTTTCTCAAGGTCTGCACCAGCTCTCCATCTTTCTTCTATCTACTTCACTCTCATTCGGTTGAGGCTGGTAGGTGAAGTGCAACACCAAGATTTCTCTCCCACTCTCTCACTTTTGGCTCACGATTTTGAGGTTGCTAGCTGGAGAAATGAAGCTATCAAATGTCTGACACACACACTCTCTCTCGGTTGCAAGCTGAAACAAAAGAGGAACCAAAAATATTTTTCCTCTTATACTCACTTATCTCTGTGTTTAGAAGGCTTAAGAATCAGTAGAAAGAAAGGTCACTCGGTGGTCAATTCTCCATTCAGTGCTACACACTTCAAAGTTTCTCCACTCAGACCAACTCTCCAAAATTTCCTCCACTCGGTTCCTATTTTAAAATTCTGACGACCTGCTTGCTGGTTGCATGGTTGTTTAACCGAAATTTTGGGTTAAATTGGTCTTTTAACTTTAGTCTATTTACTAGTTAGGGGATTGATATTCTACCATCTTCAAATACTACCTTACACTTTCATTTGCTCCAATTTACATACCCCTATAAAAATCTTTCTTTACCATTCTAGGATATTTCTTTAATTTCAATTTATAAGAGATCAATTATACACTTAATTAAATCATTTGTATGATATATGTAATAGTTCTAATAACAAAATAAATAAAATAAAATAAATTCAAGGCATACACATAATTTTCTCTAGTTCTCACAATCACCATTAAAAGTACCCTCCATTGGTGCAACAGTAGTAGCAGTATTGACCTTAGAGTACTCTTCATACAAACGAAACAACTTTTGTTTAATATTAAGTATCTTTTTATCCATGATTGAGGATCCAACACAAAAAAGCAATATTTCACAAATTGGAATTTATAACAAGGATCCAAAATAATGGCAAATGAAAAGATAACACTATAATAGTCCCAATATTTTTGAAATTTAGTCTTCATATTAAAAGCTATTTCGTTAATCAAAAAATCTGAACTATTGGCCTCTTTATTTAAGCGACATTGAATCTTTCAAACATTGGGAAAGTATAAGCTAGTTGTGGGGTATTTACTTTCTGAGAATAATAATGTCATATCATAGAAAGATCTCAAAAACTCTGTAATCTTTTGACCCTATGCCATTCCTCTTCTGAAGGACACAACTTGTAGTCATCATTCACATCTTGAAGTTGAAAAAATGCGTGCTTAAAAAATGGGGCCCTTTCAAGCATCAGATAGGTATGTAGTTACTATATCTTGTCACAATTTTTTATTTGTGTCTAATGAGAGTTATTTCATCAATTCAGCAAACTTTATGATCCTACTTTCAGATCCTTTCACATACTTTATGTGATGCCCCTACCTTTCCCTAGGGCATACTCAAGAGTTTGGCGGTCCGTATGCCGAACTCTCGCCAGAACTCACTCACGCCGTTCGATGGAGCATTAGCTGTGTACCTAGCTGTGTTTAGCCTTAAAATCCTTTAGTTTATGGGTCTTTTGGATTCAATCTTGTTCATATCACTTGCTAGAGTCTTGAACTACAATGGTACGTTGAATTGGAGCGAATCTAATAGCTTAAAAAGGTGAACCACTTGGTTTCTTCACTGTTTTGCTACTGGAAATTTCAAGCGATGAAATGAAATATGGAACTCTTTGGTTGCTCATATTTCTTGGGTCCAAATGCTTTCCTTTTACTCCAAAACCATAGTTGAATCATTGCCCTAGTATGTACTTGGATTTTTCCTTGATTTGGACTTTCAAATTTGTCTTTGAACCCTTGTGTTTTGAAAGGCCAACTTGGATAGGTGTATGACTCATAGTTGAGTCTAAAATGTGAACTTGGTTCACCTAAACTTTGGATGGTTGGACAATAATATTTTTGTCCTGGTTGCTCTTAGGGTTTGGCGATGAACACGAGCATAACTTGGAGACGAATGTTTAACATTGCTCTGCTTTGACCCGGTGAGTGTTCCAACTGCATATTTCATGCTACTTGTTGCTAAAATTGCTAAGCACTTGATTTGTCATTTCATAGGTGAGTGTATGTTTTATCGCATTTGACCTAACTTGACTAAACTCTTGATATCTCATTTATGCATGTACAAGTAACTTGATTTACATGTGACCTGTATCTTGACTTGAAATACTTGAAATGCTTGAAAACGTGACATGCTGAGCTTACTTGTGACTTGATTTTGGCTAGACGAGTGTGTCCTTATGTGCATTCGACCTCCGTGTTGAAGTACTTGATCTTGCATGCGGACTTGCATGTATATGTGTATGAATGTAGGCCGGCTATATCTCTTCTTGCAGCGGCTGAACTAGGCCCTTGGACCCTTATCCGAGACGTCGGGTAAGTTGGAACTTGGATTACTCATGTGTATGCGTGAATGTAGGTCGGTAACGGCTCAACTGAGCCCTCATTGGACCTCTTGCTTGAGACCAACCTTAGACCGATCAGGTAAGTTGGACAACCTTGGGTAAAGGACGAAATTTCTAACCTATTTACTTGTGACTTGAACTCGTGACATGCTTGATATGGAGCGTTAGGTGACAGCTAACGGCTCCAATCATTACCTGCATGAGCGTTAGATGACGGCCAACGACTCCATTCATGAATATTTGAATACTTCTGGCTATAAGCCCAGCCCATGGCTAGTTGGTCGAATCGAGCTGACAAGGGTTTGGTCGAGAAGATTGATGAACCTTGGATACTTGATTGACATTTGAACCCGGTAGGGGGATGATTGGTTGACGGAAATTGACATTTAGTGGTGATCTATGGACATTATAATTCCATGGTTGACGGAGAGTCAACGGATCTGGGACAAACTACTGTGGAACCTGCTCCTGAGAGCAGGCTATATCCTTTGATATAAAACGTGTTCTTTACTGTACACTATTGTATGATCTATCTGGTTACTTATTTTACTAAACATTAGGTCATGATCTATTCGGGTTGACTTGTTTCTTGATATCCTGTGAATGGTATCTTGCCTGCTAATTTACTTGGCTATTTACTTGGAGCCTTATTGGGCTTCTATCTCATTCCATAAATTTATTTTCCTTACAGAGGTAAGAATGTGAGAGTGGGAATTGGAGAAGACATAAACTTTATCTAAGTTTTGTTAGTTACTCGCGTAAGCACTTCTTAGCTCTTTAGCAGGTTTGTTTGGTTTTATTTTGTAAGTTTAACTCCTCGGCTGTATTTAGAGATTGTATGAGCATTTAATGGCCACAGTTATATATATCTAAGATTGTAATTGTTATTGCTCTTATTGTTGAGGTTGTTGTTTTGTAAATTTCGTGGTGCATAAGTGAGTCCTGGCGAGAGTTAGACAAGCGGTCCGCCAAACCCTTGGGTATGCCCTAGGGGGAGGTGGGGTCATCACACTTTACACTTTTCCTAATTTTATAAATTATTTCATCAATCACGTCCAATCCAGCCTTTACAATTAAATTTAACATATGTGCATCACAACGAACATGAAAAAAATTCACTTTCACAAATAGAAGAACCATTAAATAGAAAATAATTTTGCAATAATATAGTTATTCTATCATTGTATTTTGCATTATCTAGAGTGATGGTGATTTTTTTTTTATCAATTCTCCATTCTTTTAGAAAATTAATCAGTTTTTAGACAAATTTGGACTATTATGAGGAGGGGGTACATGACGAAACACAATATTCTCTTCTGTGAATTCCAATCCTAGTTAACATAATGTATTGTATGTAACATGTATCCATCACTCGTGATAGAAGACCATAAGTCAGATGTCAAACAAATTTGACTTAGTACAAGTTCAAGCTCTTTTTTAACCTTTTCTTTTTCTCTTCTATAAATCTTTAACATATCAGATTTAGTTGTATTACGTGAAATGCTTTTCACATAAGGATTTAAAAACAAATGCAACTCTCAAATTCTAATGTGTTCCACAAATTGGAAGGGTTAGTCATGTTTAACAATTGCAATAGCCACCTTATCATGAATATCTCATGATCAATCGTAGCTAATCCAGTAGGTTGCCCCTCATTATAAACATGACTTGCCAAATGGCGTAATAAATTTGACGTGCCACTCACATTATTTGTTAAGTACTTACATATGTTGAATAAAAATTCTTTTATAAAAAAAAAGAATTTTTATATCTGTTAAGTACTTCTTACCACATGTTTTGCACATAACTTTTCATTTACCATACTTATCATGCTCTAACCTATGAAAATAAGGACAAGTCGTCGAATAGGATTTCTTATGTGTCTTTGTATTACTCTTATGATTGCAATGATCAAGATCATCATCAAGATCACAAGCAGCCGACATATCTTGCCATAGAAAATAAGAAATAAAAATGACGAATTATATTTTAGTACCTTCAGCAAATTATTCTTTTTTTTTCAAAATATTAATTTTCACAGCTTTATTTTATGGATTCCATAAACTTGCATAGAGCAATAATATGTATCATCATATCACATAAGAAAAAGGTGAAACTAATAAGCTTCTAACTTTAATCAAATTGAACTATTCTGCAAGCAGCTTTTAGAGTAGCAAGAAATAGTCAAAAGTAGAAGAAATCTGCACTTTATAGACATGGAAACTAAGCAAACCTAAAAGAAAACAACTTTATACAAAATTCAAAAATAGGAGTAATATGTACTATGTCTAACTAATAAATCTATGTATTAGGAATTAATCTTTAACAATACTATGCATTCCATATCTTTATCTCTATGATTTTAGAGATTTAGATTTGATGTTGACTAATTTTCACTTGTTTAATCTTTTAGCCAAATAAAGTTGAAAAGTGTTAACCCACCACTATCACACTCACAAGATGTCAAGATTTGGAAAGTTACAAATCATTAAAATGACAGGGTAGACGTGTTGCTTTCCTACTAGAATTCTTAGTTAATCACAATGAATTTGAAGAGAAAATTCTGAAGTTTGTCCCATCCAATTGAGATTGAATGATAGACAAAATGATAAAGGGAAATAAAAATTGGAGTTCAGAGAAAAAGGTTTCCAACTAGGGCAATATATCAAAACCCCAACCATGGTTTGAATATACATCAGGGTAGCCAACTCAAACAAGGACAAAATTATAAAACCAAACTTTTTGTTTGGGTAAGTGCCAATCATGCACTTTTATTCTATTCTTGTGGACAAAGACTGGTATATAACAATTAAACAAGCACATGCAAGCTCTTTAATGAGAATTTCTATAATAATTGAATAGAAACTTAAACAGAGGAATGTACGTAATACAATCACTTCTCTTGTATACAAGTTGACTTTTTTTTTTATAAAGATTTGATAAGAAAATATCCGAGGGAGAAAGATTATTTTTTTTGAACCTTAAAGAATGACTTAATTTTTTGTAATGTCTTAAACAAGATATTTTCATCCCATAAATAAATGAATTAGTTACCACAAGGTGCAGTTGAAACATCATATCCTTATGATCCTTTTGCCAAGGTGGAAAATGTTACGTGCCCTCAAGTTATTATTGCTCGACAATAAGCATACATATTCAGCAAATCCACAGAAGGAAATAATACCCGAAAGTCATTAAGTGCCAAAAATACAAATCAAGGAGGTAAGCTCACCTTCAAAAGCAGAGAATTTGGACACAAGTATGAGCTTGGAGTTTAGACTGAAAAAGTGCATAACAGAATTGCTAATCAAATCAGTTACCAACCATCATACTTTCGGGCAGCGAGATTCCGTTCGTGGAGAAGGCTTGTGAATTTGCTCAAAAGTAGAGGCGAGAATGGTGGAGATTTATTCAAGCAGAAGAGCAAAAGATATTGTCAAATTTGCTGTAAACATAGAGTCGCTGGTCTTTTTCTATTTCTTGAATTTAATTTGTTAATTTGTTTTTTTAACTTAAGTTGGATAATGGGTGCCTAACACAAATACCCAAATCGTCCAAAATATATGTGAATTTTTATTACCCAACTCAGAATTGACCCAACACCCAATTTACCCAACCCAAAATCTCAAATTAGTGGGTAGGTTGGATAGGTTGTTAGGTTTTGGGCATAATTGCCATGACTAATCAGTTTCTTGTGGAACATTATTCATCATTTTATGGCATTCCATCAAGTGCACCAAATCAAGCTATCGAGGATCGTATTTGTTGGTAGAGGCTTAGTCAATTAAAGTTTTTGAATTAGTGAAAATAAAAACCAAATGTATCACCAATCAAGCTGTCGAGGTCTTAATTTGTTGGTGGAGGCTTGGTCAATTAAAGATTTTGAATTAGTGAAAATAAAATTTACGAATGTCAAAATATATCACCAAATGCAAACCTCTTCATAACGATCAAATATTAGCAATGATATAGGTAATATCTTCCAACTTAACATATGGGAAGGAATAAGGGGAATACTCAGATTTAGTACAGGTTCAACACCTATCCACTAGTCAAGCAAAAGATTTATCCAGATTCCATTACCCAACTGTTAGAAGATGTTGTCGAAGAGCAATGGCAGGGACTCATGAAGGCCTTTGTAGATTCTATAGAGTGATGCAACAGACAAATTGATTGGAAAAGAGAGGTATTAGAAAAGTACTTACACTTAAGGACTCTACTCTAAAGAGACTTTGGGTGTTTAAAAATTCTCCAATATTGCTTCAATGGATATACTTGATTGAGGGTGTGCAGATCTTTGGATTTCAGCCCACTCCATTCTCTTGGTTGGCGCTGCTTGATAAGGAAATGAACTACAAGTATAGAATTAAAAGGTGGGAATGCTGAATGTTCTCTGTGTAAGAATTCAAGGCAAGTTCAAACATTCATGCATAAAATGATATAAAACCACATGTTCAAGTGATTGGAAAATGGAAATGTATTTCAAAAGTGATTGGACTAAATACGCAATTGAAATATTGCAAGGAACTTGTTATTACAATAACTTTCTTCGCATAACTTAGGATAAATCATTGTTATGAATTAAAAAAAATTCAGTCATATGAACACTAAAATTTTTGTCCCAAGCTGCATATAACCTATAACCAGAAATAACCTATATTTCCTTATTGTATTGGATTCAAATGCTATTGACTTGTTTAATTGAGGTTTTCCAAGGCACTGAAGATGATAATCAATGCTGCAAGATTTTTTAGAAATTACTTTTTTTACTGCAAAAGATTATCATCAAAACTTGATAGTATGTCAAATGAAACCTTTAGTTTGCCTTTTAACCTATCAATGGTAGGCAGTTTTCCAAGGAGTATCTTACTAATCTAAGACATGATAACATGAAGGCTCAATACTCTCTGTAATTTTACTGGAATCGTATATTTTTTTCATTTTTTCTTGTAGTTCTAATTTCTTTGAACTCAAAGCAACCAGAATCGATTAATAGCTCAAAGCATGAGCAAGCTACTAAATCATGTATATGAAAACATTGGTCAAAATTTATAACCAAGACCATGTAAATTGAAATAACGAAGCTCCAAAATAATAAAAGTTTAAGAGAATTACCTGATTTGCTATCAATGCAAGAGACATCCTCCCATGGTGACCTCCAACACATTTGGGACAATGCAATTTGACCCAAAATTCCACATTGCTGTGAGTCTAGTGGCTTTTGACTAATTAATGAACATATGAAACTGAATCAGGTGAGAGGTTAAAGGAATTGAAATGGCTTGGACATAACAAACTAATGGTTCACATGCCTGACATTTGTATTTATCAGACATATATTTGGCGTATTTAGCCTATCCCAAGATAATTGCACTTTGATACATCATAATACTTGCAATTAAAACTAGAAGAATTTAACTTTTAAATAAAACACAAATTGATTTAATAGCACACGCTACAAAGGAAATAAAAAAATGTAAAGGTAAGCAAACATTGAGCATGAGAATCCTTTGTTACCACTCAAACTACCTCAAGATTATAGTAAAGTACCAAATGAATAAAGAAAATACAAAACATTAAGAAGGCCTTAATTAACATTAGAAAAGAAAGACCATTTATATAAAATTATATATCACATCTTAGGAACAAGAGCCCATCTCTAAAATTCACTTTCTTGTAGATGACATTTCCCATCTTTCATCTCTAAGTGGAGATTTTCACGAAATCTACTGAAACCTTCAATAATTTCAATCCATCAAAAACAGTAACACAGATCAATTACAGGACTCTAGAAACAAAAACTTTAAAATCTCATGAACATATATGTCTATTGGCAATGTAGGCATCTTGCTTTGCACTCCATAAAAATTGATTGTTTTAAAATTATCTTTCATTGGTTAGGGAGATCATAAAATCATAAAGACAAGAAGATATGCAACCTTCATATTCCCTTGGGACTAAATCCAAATTAGAGAGGGGAAAACACTCTTTGTCATTCAACCTTCCCTACAAATAATGCAATAAGAAAAATTAAGCCATTCATATTCCTATTGAAAAACTAAAATTCAACATATTGAATCAGTGATACATTTAACTTATCCCAAGAAACTAGAGACACAGTCATAGTTAGCTACCATTTTTAAGGCACACAAACACATTTAGCTACCATTATTAAGGGGGAAAAAATAGATACACACACACATACTCATATTCAAAATTTCGCACTTGGCTACCGTTGTTTTAGAAAACAAAAGAACACTCCATATATTAGACGCTATTTGCAAAATCTTCAGCAATAGTTTTGATAGATCTATCTCTTCCATACACTACTTCAAGGTCATCCAAGTATGAAAATTTTATATCTTTTTTATGCATCTAAAAAATAACAATCAAATAAAAATAAAAAGGATTTAAGTCTTCAAAAGTTAAAAATGTAAATAATTTCGTATCACTAATATCAAAAGTTCATAATTGGAAAGTTTCTTAATTTACACAAATCTTCATACCATTATTTTTCACATTAAATCTTTTTGTCAATATCATTCCATTAACAATCACTTTCTTTACACATCAGTGATTGTATGAAATCTAGATTTTAATCATTTTACATTTAATTCCAAATGTGAAGAAACTTTCTTTTCAAAAGTAGGAAGCTTGTCGAGTATTATCTTATGTAGTTTATTCATGTAGTTAATTTTGAATCCACCATTAGTTTTTTGTGAGGACCCGTAATTTTCTTAATTTCTAGGTTTTATTTTTTTTTACTTGCACATTTTTTCCACATTTTCTTTATTCGGAAAATTTTAAAAATAATTTTTATGAGTAAATATGGTTTTTAAATCATTTTTCTAGTATAAGTTAGTTTATAAGGTTTTAAGAGTGTATACCGGATGTGGGACCCACTAGTGCGGTAAGTTTGATAAAATTCGGTCAATTAGGTTAAGTTGTGTATACCGGGTTTAATTTATCAGGTGTTAAGAGATAATTGGAAGTTACTTAGATGGATTATCATTGGAGAGACAAAAGGATAGAGTTGCATTAAATAAAGGTGACAAGTGTCACTTTATGATTTAAAGTTGGACTTTGACCAATTTTTTTTACCTTTACTAAACTTGAATTTTGACCAATTTGAGCTTCATTTTTCTTCCTCTTGGCCGAGCAACATAAGGAGAAAAGAAAGAAAATTCCTCAACTTTTGCCTTCTATATTCTTGCTCAATCTCTTGATCCAACCGTTAAAACTTCAAATCTCTCCATAAAAACCCTTTTCTAAGTAGTATTGAAGTAGTTGGTGGAGTGGTTTGGAAGAAGAAGGTGCTAAGGTGATTCTTTTCTTGAGTTTGCAAGGTGAGTAGCTAAGGAATTCTATCTTTGGTCTTGATAATTTTAAATTAATGACTTGTGCTGGTTAAAGATGTGATTTTATGGAAGATTTCTTGATTTTTGGTAGAGATTGGTGAATTTTGTATTTATTCTTGATTTTTCTATTTTTATATGTTGAATATTGTGTGGCCATGGATCATGGCTTGGGATAGTCTAGAATGAAGCTATAGTGCGTAAATTGTAGCTAATTGCGGAAAATTTTCATGTTGTGCGGAAAATTCCAGATTAGGGTTTCAATTTCCCCTATTCTGCCCGGTACTATTACTCCTAGTTGAATTGGCCTTAGTATAAAACATCAAAGTTGTATAGAATGATGTTTTATAGTTGCCTACAAAATTTCAGCCCAATCGGAGCAACGTAGCCTATGAAAAGACTGAAATACCCCTGCTGCCCTGTTTCTGTCCGAAATTGATAATCAGCTTCTATAATTGGTTAGTTTGACCAGGAATAATACTGATTTGGTTGTTGATGTCTTCCTAAGAATTATATCCTTGTATCTTAGCTTTCAAATGACTTTGGAATTACCTGAATCGGAGTTGTGTGTGCTGAGATATGATTGAATGAATCAGGACTGCTAGTTGAATTTCACAGTGAGCTTTGAACTGGAAAATCTGGGGTTGTTTTGATAACTTTGACCTAGTTAGGATGAGAACTGGACTAAGTAGTCTTCATCAAAGATATAGCCCTTTGTCTTAGCTTCAAAACGGTATAACTTGCACTTCAAGCCAATAAGCGTAGTTTTGGTTATGTCCGATACGCTAAGTAGCGGTGAATCTGTCTTTTTGGTTCCTTAGCTTAAAGCTCATTTCCGGTCATTTTCCTAGCTAAATCTTGTACTTGAATGACTTTGAGCCTATTGAACGGCTGTTGTGATGAATTTATATTGCGTATGACTTTAGGATTGATCGAGGAAAATAATGAAGCCATAAGTGGTTGGGAAAATAGGTAAATACAGAGGGCATGCTGCCCAAAATTTTAGGGCTACGCGATTCCTTCAATTGAGTTGATCTTAGTACAAATGAAGGGTTTTGGGGGTTGTTTGTAACCCCAGGACCAACTGTTATTTTTTTGTTCAAAAGTCATATTTTATTCTTTTGTATTAGTACTTAACCTGAAAAAGCGTACGACATGTAGTTGAGCCTCACTTGTGCATTCCGTTTACTCGATTTTGGATGTGAAACCTTCAATTGTTTTACTTTGATGATTTTAGGGTTTCTTGGCGATTAAAGCCAGTTTGAAGTGAAAACTTTTGAAGTATCTGTACTTGAACCGGTGTGTGTACCACTCCCCTCATTTGCTGTTTAACTTGGTTTCTGCCCCTGCAATCTGCAATTTAAATGACTGCACTATCTGTTTATTTTGTTTGAGACGAGGGTGTACTTTATCACACTCGTTCTCTTGTCTGTCCATATGCCTATTTACTGTGTATAATCTGTTAACTGTATCTGAGTCTGTTCGGACGTCGTTTGGAGGCTGGTATCCAACGACCTTTCTGTGACCTCTGAGCTCAACACCTGTGGCTAGTTACTCAAGTCGGGCCGGCAAGAGCCTGGTCGATTAGATAACGAATCACGGTAGTCTGTTTTGGGAATCTTTGGGTATTGAGACTCTTGATTCCGGTATACTCGAATACCATTACTGTTCCTGAATGGAGTTCGGGCCCGGTAGGGGTATGTTTGGTGGACGGAAATTGGTGTAAAGTGGAGTCTACGGATATGTTGGTTCTATTTACGTTGACGGAGAGTCAACGGGTTCGGATCAAGTACTGCAAATGGAAATCTGGTTCCTGAGAGCCACCTATATCCTTTCCCTTTGAATTACTGTGTCTAACTGCTTTCCTTTATATCTGGTATATATATCTGACTGGTTAAACGTGAAAGGCAACAATTTTACCCCTATATGTTTGGTACCTTATTGAGCGTAAGCTCACCCCTTTCTGTTACCTTTGTTTTCCTTACAGGGGACAAACTTGAAAATCACGATTTTGGACGAAATGGGTCAAGTTAGTATATATGTCATGTTGTTAAGTTTTTTTGAAAACGAAGCCCTAATTGTATTTTGTGTAGTTTGAATACCCCGGATTGCCCTGTATGTTAATTTGTTCAAGACTCCAATGTAAATATATGTTTAAATGTTTAACCTTGTCTATTAAATGTATTCCGTCGGGACTATGATTTTATGGTTCGGTAAGCCTGTTCTCACCTTAGTAGGTTCCGATTGTTCGTTTTCTTTGGGCCCTATCGCGCGTACTATATTGGATTTATGTGAATCGACTCCGTAGTCCTGGCGAGAGTTGGACAGGCGATCCGCCGAACCCTTTGGTCCGCTTTAGGGTGAGGTGGGGCTATCACATTTTTCATAAATGATCATAACCTAACTCTCAAAATACTTCAATCAACAATTTCACCTCTTTATCATTTTAGAAACATTTGTTTCATTTCTCCCTTACATATGCTTTCATCATTCTCCATCCTATCATTGAAATGCCATTCTAAATACTGATAAGAATAATTCAACAAATGTCAACAAGTGAACTTTAATTTAAAATAAAACTTAATTCAAATAACTAATTTATTAGAACAAATAGTCAAAACAGAAATTCAAAATATTAAGAAAAGGTATTCAAATTAGCGTTACACGAAAAATAAAAAATTAAAGTATTTAATATATTATACATCTAGTTCCAAGTATTATTTCCCACAAGATGGCATAATTGGCTAAAAGATGAAACACTCAAAATTAAATATTAGCTCTAACTCTCCAAATATTAAACATTTTCAGCAAAATTGTTTCTAAAATTAGCCCAATTATTACTTGGTGTAATAGTTGTTATATACTCCATTTTTTCATCTTTCACATCGCTTTTATCATCTTTACTATTTGATTCTTCATATGGCATTTGTTCCTGTGGATCATAGGTCATGAATTTTTGGATCAAGTTATGCAAAAAACAAGAAGACATTATAATCCGTACTTGTCTTTTGATTGTAAAAAATGAAGGAGATGCTAGAAATTTTCATCTTCCTTTTAATAGTCCAAAACACCACTTTATCACATTCCTTGCTTTGAAAGGTTTTATGTTAAAAAAATTTATAGTATCGTTGTTTGACAATCATGGAATTCGTTAAGGTGATATTTTTGCCCTCGAATAGGAGAAGAAATTCTTTTGAATTGCAATATATAACATCTACCAAGTAATAAAACCTTCATGATTAAATCACATACAAATTAATGAAATTCGTTTTGAAAACAACCATAGCAAGATACTATATATTCTAATAATACATTTACATTACGTTGTTCTAAAACTATTAAGTCCAATGATAGAATTTCAAAGATTATGATTATCATGTGCAGAATCTTCCTAACCAAACAAGACATATATAAATCGCATGTTTGGAAAACAAACTCCTAATACATTTATTACAACACTTGCTTTTGTTGTTTGATATCTTGATTTCTAGTCATTAACTGGTGTCACTTTAAACCATCAAAACAGCTCTAATATAGAACCAAACATATTGAATTAGTGACAAATATTTTATAACTCAAAGAAAGCTCTAATTAGATTAAAAATTTATTTTAATCTGCAATTTATAGTACCTTAAAATATTTCCATCTTTCATTTGTACACTCATCAGTAATAGGTTTTTGTTTCTCAAGCAGCAGGTTATGTAATTTCAACATTGTTAGAAGATAAAGATTAAATTAACGATTCACAATTTCTTCACTTCACAAAAATGTAAGGTCAATCGTTCTATTTTTTTCATGGTGAGTGAAAGTACAAACATGGCAATAATTTCTTCTAAACTCATATATCTTATGGGCCCCTGTGATGCCTCCACTTCTCCCTAGGGCGAACTCAAGGGTATCTGCAGAACGCCTGCCTAACTCTCGCCAGGACTCGATACAAGTCTAATTCAAACTTAAGGATAAACAACCAAATAATAAAGGTCGAAATAAAGAAAAGTCGCTTCCTTAATAAAACATTCAAATCTTACATCATAAGTTACCAAAAGTACATCAATTTTTCCCAAAAATACAACCACTAGAAGTTGACTAATCAATTACATCCCAAGATTCTAATCAAAAGTAATCAAGTCGGCTTCCTCAAAATTCTTTTCATTCCGAGCTCCTGTTAAGGAAAACAAACTAATGGGGTGAGCTAACGCTCAGTGAGGCCAAGAAAAACATGCAAACACATAACTCAAGTAACAATAACACTTATACAAAAAATAAAGCTATAAAATTCAAGTAAATCACAATTAACAATAAACACATTCAATAAGGATACAGGAGCTCTAAGGAGCTAGATTCCACTTGCTTTGCCGAGACTCGATCCAATACCTCCATGTGATGACACTCCGTCAACCGGGTAGGTATTAAATCCGTAGATCTCCACTTACTTCACAATCCTGTTCACCGTTACACCCTCTGCTCCGGGTGTGAGGACCCGAAAATTTTCTTATTTTTGTCATATATTATTGGTTTATTTAAATAGTTATTCACTCATTTTCTCCGAATTATTTAATTTGACTACTTAAAATCCATTTATATGGAAAAACACCTCTCTTATGTTTTTAAAGCGTTTTGTTAGAAAATTTACTTTTCGAAAACTCGTTTAGTTCGGAACAACGAGTATACGTTTTTCGAGGCTATATTTGAATCGAGAGTATATTAATTTTGGAGAAGTAAGAATGATCAATAGTAGATTAAGAAAAGTTAACTTGAGATTTGAGGAGTTAAAACTCGACTCATGTGAGGACTCGCAAAATTTATTATTTTAAATTTCATTTCGAGCTTATTTAAATATTTAATTGCCCATTTACTCCGAATATTATTTTCTAGTCTATTTAGACCTAATTACATGAGTTTATAGCTTCGTTATAATTTTAAAGTGACTCGTTTCAAAATTTAATTTTGGAAACTCGTTAAATGAAAATAGCGAATACGCAATTGGAGTCAATAATCGATTCGAAAATATACTAAGTTTGAAAAATTAGAGACTTGCAGGATGGACTTAAAATAGGTAATTTTATGTTTAAGTACTTAAGTGATAGTTATTAGTACTATCGTTATAAGAAATTCTTGGAAGTTTCGTTTTATCGCGCTTAATTTGGAGATACGCGTTTTCACGCGCGCGATTTAATTGAGAGACTTTAGACTCTCATTTTGGGACAATTAAGAGTGGACAATATTTATATGAATATGAGTGCATTAAAGGTTTAGTGCACTAGTGAAATAAACTCGAGAGGAATCGAGCACGAAGTGCGCGTGTACGCGCTCTATCCTTAGTTGACTTTTGGAGCATTTTGGGCCACACATTATTAAACTTCTCATGGGTGCATCACACTAGATCATAACCCTTCAATTCATGATCTAAAGTGGCGTACAACACTCTCATTTTCCTCTCCAAGACAACCGGCCACCATCCCAAAGAAGAACAACTCAAGTTCTTCAATTTTCTTCACTTAAACTTGCTCCAAATCATCACCATTTCACTTCAAATTTCAACCACGCTTAGCTCAACACTTGAAGATTACATCTAGCTAAGAAAAGGAGCTGCTGTCCGAGGTTTTTCTTGAGCCAAAGAGAGCCGAAATTTCTGTCTTGAACATCAAAGCGAGTGAGTGACGATCAACCCTTCAATTCTTGTTTTATGGGAGTAGTAGTGCCCATTTAAACTCATGCATGCATATGGGTAGCTTGTTTATGATGAAAAATTATTGTGTGGGCTCTATGAACTCCCACTTTGATTGGATGTTCTGATTTGATGATTGATGATGAAATTAATGATGGTTTAGTGCTTAAATTAGTGGATTAATGTTGTATTGTGGGTAGAAAATCAAAGGAGGTGTTTGGAGCAAAAGTGACCGTTTTACCCCTACCTTGTTCGACCACTTTTGTACAAAATTTTGAGGTTCTAATGGCTTTTTTATGTTTTTTACATGTTATATTAGTTGTGTAAAAAGTTTCATTGAAAAATAACTTGATTTGGTCACCCAAATGTTGGATTTACGAAAGCTTATAAATCTGGAAATTTATCCCGTATTCACCCAGGCAGTGTATTTGTTTCGGCTATATCTTTTTACTCCGATGTCGGAATCGAGTGCCGTTTGTGGCACTGGAAACTAGACATTCCCAGCATTCATTTGGTATAAAATTCACATTCTGGTTCAACTCGAGTGAGCTAAACCATTCGTTTAAAAATTGCTGTCCAGTTTCATTTGTCACTGGGAGGCAGATTATGAACTGTGATTTGATGCTCACGTATGAGTTGGTTATGGACAGATTTTGAAAATTATTTCTTCTGAGAAAATATATCCTTATGAGTCTATTTTCTAACGCCACCAACCACGCTCAATTCGGAGTTGAATTGAGTGATTTATGATCAAAATTCAAATCTGACTTTGTGAACGAAAACAGTGTTTTGGATAGATTTGAAACTAACTACGGTTTGGGACTTGTTATCCAAAGCTTCTTATTGTAAATCATCTATCGAATGTACCTTGAACATATTTTGGACATTTTCTACTGGAATGAACCATGTTGGAGGTGTTCCTTTACCAAATGTTTGGAAACGGCAAAACGGAATTTGAAAGGCAGCTTAGCCTTAGAATTTCTTGTGATTTCCACGATTTTGTTAACCCACTTTCTGTGCTTATTTTTCCATGAAATTTGGTAGAGGAACAACTCTTATATGGTAGTATTATACTGCTAATTTTGGTGTTTTTCCGAGGCCGTTTCTTTGCTCAACCAAATTTCCAAAGTTCGTGACTTGATTTTGGAAAACTCTTGTTTAACAAGGAAATTTGGGTAACTTTGAGCTACCATATCTTGGTTCTTGAAATTTTAACTCTCATTCGGCTTGTTTTGTTTTAAACCTGGATTAAAACTCTATTCGAGTTCCAAATTTCAGAGGCTAGCTTGAATTGTATGAATTTTGCCGAATTTTCAAACTTTGTCGAAAATCAACCCAAATCTGTCTTGACATTCTAAAACAGCAACTTTGGGCTAAATTTCGAATATTTTCCAATTAGAATCATGGAGAAGTGTCTTCTAAGAACTTTTAGTACTTTGGAAGTAGTTTCCAATGGCACCAAGTTTTCTAATTTTGGATTTGTAGAGAAAGAGATATGATTTTTCAAAGTATGGGTGACAAATCTGAAATTTCCGAACTTAAAGGAAATTGAGGGTTGCGAACTCTCTATTTTCCTTCGATATTGCTAAACCGTTTTACACTTGATTTCAAAGATGAAAATCAGATTTCGCTTGTGTTTTAAAACCCCGTTTTGAGCCTCGATTTACTAGTAATTAATGCTCATTTTCGTGAAATTTTCTTAGATTATACAAATGTGCAATCTTCCTCGATAATTAGGGGTTTTAAGCGATAGTGTGTTATAGACAATTACTATTTGCTCAGGTGCTCAAGGAGACCTTCAAGAGGATCTCGAGGGGAACACCTAAAGGCTCGTTTACGCACTGACTCTCTTATTTCGATTGGTGAGTGTCAAGTGCATGAACTTGATGTTAAGTGGTTATCTGTTTCTTAACCGTTATGAAAATTTGAAATTTTGAGACGAGAGTGTACGTTACCGCACTCGTGCTCTTTCAAATGAAATTATATTCGAATTTTGCTATGTGAATTCATATCCGACTTGTACATGGTAATGTGGATGTGATTTGTATTTGTTTTGATTCGTATATGTGATCCGTATTTGTGATTCCTATATGGAATCGTCGATTTGAGCATTGCTCGTCGACTTATATTCGTATTTGTATTTGTATTCATATTCGTATTCGTATTCGGGGGACGCCCAAACTCGTTGGTTAACTTTGCGAATCGAGCCAGCATGGGCTTGGTCGATAAGCTTAGCCAACCATGAGATATTCGTAGAGCATGATCTATTGGAGAGATCTTGCTCGGCATTACTCGTGCAGTATTGCCACGATATACTCGAGTATTATCAAAAAATTTGATGAGCGGGCCCGGTAAGGAGGTGTAACGGTGACGGGATTCGAAGAAAAGTGGTGTATCTACGGATTTGATACTTATGTGGTTGACGGAGTGTCAACGTAAAATATGATCAAGACTTCGACTCGACTACGTGGAATTTAGCTCCTGAGAGCTACAGTATCCTTGAATTGTTTCTGTTTATTTTTCCTATTCGAAATGTGAATTATTGTAACTTTATGGCTTTATTTACTATGTAATTTGTGGCTACTTGGATTATGTGTTTGCATGTGTGTTTCTTGGCCTCACTGAGTATTGGCTCATCCCATTAGTTTGTTTTCCTTAACAGGTTAGATTGGAAGATTTTGGAAAAGCCGACTAGATTATATTTTTGATTGGAATCTGGGTTGTAAATGTTTAGTCGACTTTTAATGGTTGTATTTTGGGACTTGATGTATCTTTTGTGAACATGATGTAAGATTTGAATATTTAGTTAAGGAAGCGACTTTTCTTTATTTTGACTTGTAGTATTTGGTATGTATCGTTAAGTTCGATTTGAATTGTCTTGAGTTTTGGCGAGAGTTGGGCAGGCGTCCCGCGGATACCCTTGGGAGAAGTGGGGGCGTCACAGTTGGTATCAGAGCTTAGGCTTCAGATCTTTATAGTGTATCTTAGGCTTAAAAGTTTAGGATGCCGGACTGTGGGACTGGTTTGAAAGTTAAGCGGCTACTTGTAGGGATAAAAATCAGAGTAGTTTCGTGTGGCATTTGCACAGAGTGAGCTTGGGCCAAGTGGTGATATGGTCTCAGTTACGTGAATATATATCAAGGACTAAGTACTCTTCTTGTGCGTAAGCGGTAAGCGTAAAACCTTTATCATGATACTTGAGGTAGATAGAGATGTACGTCAGGTAGGAATCTTAAACTTTATTGATTTGCACTTGGGAGCGTACGGCCTGAGTTGTAAATTCTCTTAGTTTTGGATTCTTGTACTTGAGTATTAAATACTTTTCCTGAGGGAATACTTGTGACTTAGGAAGGGATGTAATCTCGTGTATTACGATGTGAATAGAAATCATGAGTGGTTTTGAGATAAGTTCTGATGGCAAAGGTCAGAGCACGGAGGATTTTTGTATTGGACTTGAGATCTCCATTTGTGGTGAATAAGAACGGGTTAATGTTTTGTGAGAGCAAGTGTAAGAGGTCAACGGACGTCTAGTTCGGGTAGTAAAAGAAGTGAGACATCGGATGGAGAATATTTTAATCAAATGTTGGGACGATATTGACCAGAGAGGAGTGGAGTGTAGTTGAGCTTTGAATGAGACACTTTTGCATTTCTTTTGGTTCGACTCAATACCCTAGCCGGTATAAGAATTTCATCTTGAATTTAGTAAGGAAATCTCGTATTCGTTGGAAGTTTTAAACTAAGGACTTAAAAAGTGGCTTAGGTTTTGGATGGAATTTGGAATTTATAATTATTCAAATAATGTGGCTTGGTATCATGGATCCTTCTGGTTTTCCCCTAACTAGGCTTATGATTTTCTCCTTTTGTTCCTGCCTATGATAGTAGGTGCGGTGCATACCGTGAGGTCTTTTGTAATTTGCTTGCATGTACTTTTGTTTTTGTGGCGCTTAATTGTCCATGACCTATCTTTGACATACTTGGCTTGTTTGTGATCTCTCAACTTGTACTATGACTTTTGATATATTTAAAGAATCATGCTTTAAATTTTAAATGTATTTGTAACTTGTATATGCATTTTGAACCTGCGTAAGAATCAGAAATCGAGCAAAGCTTAGGCTCGGATCTTTCCTTAAGAATAAGAGTGAATATTTGCTGTGAATTGGAGAGTAAAAATGACAAAGCTTTATGTACCATTAGAGTTAGCTTTTGGATTAGAAGTGAAGGGTGATAAAGGAGTTGGATCGAAGTTTATGCATATATGAACTTGCATGTTTATTTATCTTTCCTAAAAGTGTTTTCGAAAATATACGTCTACTCAAATGCAGCTCTTAATTTAAAACTTTGAGAGAATTTTTGAAATATCCTCACTGTATATGTTATTTTATTATAGATGTGTTTTAGTATCCACGCATTGAGTTGCATGATTAATTTTCTTAAACGTATTTGAAGAATTCTTAAACGTATTGTTGATTGTGGTAAAAATATTATTTGAAATTTCTGATTAAGAAAATTTAGTTTCGGGCCATAAAGAAAAGTTTGTATCTTTAACTGTTGTTTTGAAGTTCTGAATTGCATTTTGCCACATACATATCCAAAATACATTAAAACCCTCGATTTTATCTCGCATGCTATGATTGACTCGATTTGGACAAATTAAGTCCGAAAATTTTGGTAAGTTTAGTCTTCTACTGATAATATATCACTCTATTCGAGTTTTGAACTACAAGACTGAATCTTTTAAACTGGAGTTTTAATTGACACTGGAACCAATTATTCTTGTGTAAACCCCAATTTCATGAATGGTACAAGTAAAGTGTGATCACTTGTCCTACAACTTGGAAGCAAAACGCCAATTGGGAAATTAAAGTTCATTGCTAATTGGATGAATAGAAATTGTGAGATATGGGTTGGAAAGTGTAAGTTGTTGATCGATTTGATAAGTATAACTCTTAAGGAATATGATATTATTCTAAATGTGAATTTCGAGGATGAAATTCTTTTAAGGAGGGGAGGTTGTGAGGACCCGAAAATTTTCTTATTTTTGTCATATATTATTGGTTTATTTAAATAGTTATTCAGTCATTTTCTCCGAATTATTTAATTTGACTACTTAAAATCCATTTATATGAAAAAACACCTCTCTTATGTTTTCAAAGCGTTTTGTTAGAAAATTTACTTTTCGAAAACTCGTTTAGTTCGGAACAATGAGTATACGTTTTTCGAGGCTATATTTGAATCGAGAGTATATTAATTTTGGAGAAGTAAGAATGATCAATAGTAGATTAAGAAAAGTTAACTTGAGATTTGAGGAGTTAAAACTCGACTTATGTGAGGACTCGCAAAATTTATTATTTTAAATTCCATTTCGAGATTATTTAAATATTTAATTACCCATTTACTCCGAATATTATTTTCTAGTCTATTTAGACCTAATTACATGAGTTTATAGCTTCGTTATAATTTTAAAGTGACTCGTTTCAAAATTTAATTTTGGAACTCGTTAAGTGAAAATAGCGAATACACGATTGGAGTCAATAATCGATTCGAGAATATACTAAGTTTGGAAAATTAGAGACTTGCAGGATGGACTTAAAATAGGTAATTTTATGTTTAAGTACTTAAGTGATAGTTATTAGTACTATCGTTATAAGAAATTCTTGGAAGTTTCGTTTTATCGCGCTTAATTTGTAGATACACGTTTTCACACGCGCGATTTGATTGAGAGACTTTAGACTCTCATTTTGGGACAATTAAGAGTGGACAATATTTATATGAATATGAGTGCATTAAAGGTTTAGTGCACTAGTGAAATAAACTCGAAAGGAATCGAGCACGAAGTGCGCGTGTACGCGCACTATCCTTAGTTGACTTTTGGAGCATTTTGGGCCACACATTATTAAACTTCTCATGGGTGCATCACACTAGATCATAACCCTTCAATTCATGATCTAAAGTGGCGTACAACACTCTCATTTTCCTCTCCAAGACAGCCGGCCACCATCCCAAAGAAGAACAACTCAAGTTCTTCAATTTTCTTCACTTAAACTTGCTCCAAATCATCACCATTTCACTTCAAATTTCAACCACGCTTAGCTCAACACTTGAAGATTACATCTAGCTAAGAAAAGGAGCTGCTGTCCGTGGTTTTTCTTGAGCCAAGGAGAGACGAAATTTCTGTCTTGAACATCAAAGCGAGTGAGTGACGATCAACCCTTCAATTCTTGTTTTATGGGAGTAGTAGTGCACATTTAAACTCATGCATGCATATGGGTAGCTTGTTTATGATGAAAAATTTTTGTGTGGGATCTATGAACTCCCACTTTGATTGGATGGACTGATTTGATGATTGATGATGAAATTAATGATGGTTTAGTGCTTAAATTAGTGGATTAATGTTGTATTGTGGGTAGAAAATCAAAGGAGGTGTTTGGAGCAAAAGTGACCGTTTTACGCCTGCCTTGTTCGACCACTTTCGTGCAAAATTTTGAGGTTCTAATGGCTTGTTTATGTTTTTTACATGTTATATTAGTTGTGTAAAAATTTTCATTGAAAAATAACTTGATTTGGTTACCCAAATGTTGGATTTACGAAAGCTTAGAAATCTGGAAATTTATCCCGTATTCACCCAGGCAGTGTATTTGTTTCGGCTATATCTTTTTACTCCGATGTCAGAATCGAGTGCCGTTTGCGGCACTGGAAACTAGACATTCCCAGCATTCATTTGGTATAAAATTCACATTCTGTTTCCACTCGAGTGAGCCAAACCATTCGTTTAAAAATTGCTGTCCTGTTTCATTTGTCACTGGGAGGCAGATTATGAACTGTGATTTGATGCTCACGTATGAGTTGGTTATGGACAGATTTTGAAAATGATTTCTTCTCAGAAAATATATCCTTATGAGTGTATTTTCTAACGCCACCAACCACGCTCAATTCTGAGCTGAATTGAGTGATTTATGCTAAAAATTCAAATCTGACTTTGTGAACGAAAACAGTGTTTTGGACAGATTTGAAACTAACTACGGTTTGGGACTTGTTATCCAAAGCTTCTTATTGTAAATCATCTATCGAATGTACCTTGAACATATTTTGGATATTTTCTACTGGAATGAACCATGTTGGAGATGTTCCTTGACCAAATGTTTGGAAACGGCAAAACGGAGGTTCAAAGGCAGCTTAGCCTTAGAATTTCTTGTGATTTCAACGGTTTTGTTAACCCACTTTCTGTGCTTATTTTTCCATGAAATTTGGTAGAGGAACAACTCTTATATGGTAGTATTATACTGCTAATTTTGGTGTTATTCCGAGGCCGTTTCATTGCTCAACTAAACTTCCAAAGTTCGTGACTTGATTTTGGAAAACTCTTGTTTAACAAGGAAATTTGGGTAACTTTGAGCTACCATATCTTGGTGCTTGAAATTTCAACTCTCATTTGGCTTGTTTTGTTTTAAACCTGGATTACAACTCTAATAGTGTTCCGAATTTCAGAGGCTAGCTTGAATTGTATGAATTTTGCCGAATTTTCAAACTTTGTCGAAAATCAACCCAAATCTGTCTTGACTTTCTAAAACAGCAACTTTGGGCTAAATTTCGAATATTTTCCAATTAGAATCATGGAAAGATGTCTTCTAAGAACTTTTAGTACTTTGGAATTAGTTTCCAATGGCACCAGGTTTTCCAATTTTGGATTTGTAGAGAAAGAGATACGATTTTTCAAAGTAAGGGTGACAAATCTGAAATTTCCGAACTTAAAGGAAATTGAGGTTTGCGAACTCTCTATTTTCCTTCGATATTGCTAAACCGTTTTACACTTGATTTCAAAGATGAAAATCAGATTTCTCTTGTGTTTTAAAACCCCGTTTTGAGCCTCGATTTACTAGTAATTAAGGCTTATTTTCGTGAAATTTTCTTAGATTATACAAGTGTGCAATCTTCCTCGATAATTAGGGGTTTTAAGCGATAGTGTGTAATAGACAATTACTATTTGCTCAGGTGCTCAAGGAAACCTTCAAGAGGATCTCGAGTGAAACACCTAAAGGCTCGTTTACGCACTGACTCCCTTATTTCGATTGGTGAGTGTCAAGTGCATGAACTTGATGTTAAGTGGTTATCTGTTTCTTATCCGTTATGAAAATTTGAAATTTTGAGACGAGAGTGTACTTTACCGCACTCGTGCTCTTTCAAATGAAATTATATTCGAATTTTGCTATGTGAATTCATATCCGACTTGTACATGGTATTGTGGATGTGATTCGTATTTGTTTTGATTCGTATATGTGATCCGTATTTGTGATTCCTATATGGAATCGTCGATTTGAGCATTGCTCGTCGACTTATATTCGTATTCGTATTCGGGGGACGCCCAAACTCGTTGGTTAACTTTGCGAATCGAGCCAGCATGGGCTTGGTCGATAAGCTTAGCCAACCATGAGATATTCGTAGAGCATGATCTATTGGAGAGATCTTGCTCGGCATTACTCGTGCAGTATTGCCATGATATACTCGAGTATTATCAAAAAATTTGATGAGCGGGCCCGGTAAGGAGGTGTAACGGTGACGGGATTCGAAGAAAAGTGGTGTATCTACGGATTTGATACTTATGTGGTTGACGGAGTGCCAACGTAAAATGTGATCAAGACTTCGACTCGACTACGTGGAATTTAGCTCCTGAGAGCTACAGTATCCTTGAATTGTTTCTGTTTATTTTTCCTATTCGAAATGTGAATTATTGTAACTTTATGGCTTTACTTACTATGTAATTTGTGGCTACTTGGATTATGTGTTTGCATGTGTGTTTCTTGGCCTCACTGAGTATTGGCTCATCCCATTAGTTTGTTTTCCTTAACAGGTTAGATTGGAAGATTTTGGAAAAGCCGACTAGATTATATTTTTGATTGGAATCTGGGTTGTAAATGTTTAGTCGACTTTTAATGGTTGTATTTTGGGACTTGATGTATCTTTTGTGAACATGATGTAAGATTTGAATATTTAGTTAAGGAAGCGACTTTTCTTTATTTTGACTTGTAGTATTTGGTATGTATCATTAAGTTCGATTTGAATTGTCTTGAGTTTTGGCGAGAGTTGGGCAGGCGTCCCGCGGATACCCTTGGGAGAAGTGGGGGCGTCACAGTTGGTATCAGAGCTTAGGCTTCAGATCTTTATAGTGTATCTTAGGCTTAAAAGTTTAGGATGCCGGACTGTGGGACTGGTTTGAAAGTTAAGCGGCTACTTGTAGGGATAAAAATCAGAGTAGTTTCGTGTGGCATTTGCACAGAGTGAGCTTGGGCCAAGTGGTGATATGGTCTCAGTTACGTGAATATATATCAAGGACTAAGTACTCTTCTTGTGCGTAAGCGGTAAGCGTAAAACCTTTATCATGATACTTGAGGTAGATAGAGATGTACGTCAGGTAGGAATCTTAAACTTTATTGATTTGCACTTGGGAGCGTACGGCCTGAGTTGTAAATTCTCTTAGTTTTGGATTCTTGTACTTGAGTATTAAATACTTTTCCTGAGGGAATACTTGTGACTTAGGAAGGGATGTAATCTCGTGTATTACGATGTGAATAGAAATCATGAGTGGTTTTGAGATAAGTTCTGATGGCAAAGGTCAGAGCACGGAGGATTTTTGTATTGGACTTGAGATCTCCATTTGTGGTGAATAAGAACGGGTTAATGTTTTGTGAGAGCAAGTGTAAGAGGTCAACGGACGTCTAGTTCGGGTAGTAAAAGAAGTGAGACATCGGATGGAGAATATTTTAATCAAATGTTGGGACGATATTGACCAGAGAGGAGTGGAGTGTAGTTGAGCTTTGAATGAGACACTTTTGCATTTCTTTTGGTTCGACTCAATACCCTAGCCGGTATAAGAATTTCATCTTGAATTTA
This sequence comes from Coffea arabica, assembly GCF_036785885.1. Classification (NCBI taxonomy): domain Eukaryota; kingdom Viridiplantae; phylum Streptophyta; class Magnoliopsida; order Gentianales; family Rubiaceae; genus Coffea; species Coffea arabica. Next base: position 14,396,435 of record NC_092318.1, on the reverse strand, counting down.
GTAAGGAAATCTCGTATTCGTTGGAAGTTTTAAACTAAGGACTTAAAAAGTGGCTTAGGTTTTGGATGGAATTTGGAATTTATAATTATTCAAATAATGTGGCTTGGTATCATGGATCCTTCTGGTTTTCCCCTAACTAGGCTTATGATTTTCTCCTTTTGTTCCTGCCTATGATAGTAGGTGCGGTGCATACCGTGAGGTCTTTTGTAATTTGCTTGCATGTACTTTTGTTTTTGTGGCGCTTAATTGTCCATGACCTATCTTTGACATACTTGGCTTGTTTGTGATCTCTCAACTTGTACTATGACTTTTGATATATTTAAAGAATCATGCTTTAAATTTTAAATGTATTTGTAACTTGTATATGCATCTTGAACCTGCGTAAGAATCAGAAATCGAGCAAAGCTTAGGCTCGGATCTTTCCTTAAGAATAAGAGTGAATATTTGCTGTGAATTGGAGAGTAAAAATGACAAAGCTTTATGTACCATTAGAGTTAGCTTTTGGATTAGAAGTGAAGGGTGATAAAGGAGTTGGATCGAAGTTTATGCATATATGAACTTGCATGTTTATTTATCTTTCCTAAAAGTGTTTTCGAAAATATACGTCTACTCAAATGCAGCTCTTAATTTAAAACTTTGAGAGAATTTTTGAAATATCCTCACTGTATATGTTATTTTATTATAGATGTGTTTTAGTATCCACGCATTGAGTTGCATGATTAATTTTCTTAAACGTATTTGAAGAATTCTTAAACGTATTGTTGATTGTGGTAAAAATATTATTTGAAATTTCTGATTAAGAAAATTTAGTTTCGGGCCATAAAGAAAAGTTTGTATCTTTAACTGTTGTTTTGAAGTTCTGAATTGCATTTTGCCACATACATATCCAAAATACATTAAAACCCTCGATTTTATCTCGCATGCTATGATTGACTCGATTTGGACAAATTAAGTCCGAAAATTTTGGTAAGTTTAGTCTTCTACTGATAATATATCACTCTATTCGAGTTTTGAACTACAAGACTGAATCTTTTAAACTGGAGTTTTAATTGACACTGGAACCAATTATTCTTGTGTAAACCCCAATTTCATGAATGGTACAAGTAAAGTGTGATCACTTGTCCTACAACTTGGAAGCAAAACGCCAATTGGGAAATTAAAGTTCATTGCTAATTGGATGAATAGAAATTGTGAGATATGGGTTGGAAAGTGTAAGTTGTTGATCGATTTGATAAGTATAACTCTTAAGGAATATGATATTATTCTAAATGTGAATTTCGAGGATGAAATTCTTTTAAGGAGGGGAGGTTGTGAGGACCCGAAAATTTTCTTATTTTTGTCATATATTATTGGTTTATTTAAATAGTTATTCAGTCATTTTCTCCGAATTATTTAATTTGACTACTTAAAATCCATTTATATGAAAAAACACCTCTCTTATGTTTTCAAAGCGTTTTGTTAGAAAATTTACTTTTCGAAAACTCGTTTAGTTCGGAACAATGAGTATACGTTTTTCGAGGCTATATTTGAATCGAGAGTATATTAATTTTGGAGAAGTAAGAATGATCAATAGTAGATTAAGAAAAGTTAACTTGAGATTTGAGGAGTTAAAACTCGACTTATGTGAGGACTCGCAAAATTTATTATTTTAAATTCCATTTCGAGATTATTTAAATATTTAATTACCCATTTACTCCGAATATTATTTTCTAGTCTATTTAGACCTAATTACATGAGTTTATAGCTTCGTTATAATTTTAAAGTGACTCGTTTCAAAATTTAATTTTGGAACTCGTTAAGTGAAAATAGCGAATACACGATTGGAGTCAATAATCGATTCGAGAATATACTAAGTTTGGAAAATTAGAGACTTGCAGGATGGACTTAAAATAGGTAATTTTATGTTTAAGTACTTAAGTGATAGTTATTAGTACTATCGTTATAAGAAATTCTTGGAAGTTTCGTTTTATCGCGCTTAATTTGTAGATACACGTTTTCACACGCGCGATTTGATTGAGAGACTTTAGACTCTCATTTTGGGACAATTAAGAGTGGACAATATTTATATGAATATGAGTGCATTAAAGGTTTAGTGCACTAGTGAAATAAACTCGAAAGGAATCGAGCACGAAGTGCGCGTGTACGCGCACTATCCTTAGTTGACTTTTGGAGCATTTTGGGCCACACATTATTAAACTTCTCATGGGTGCATCACACTAGATCATAACCCTTCAATTCATGATCTAAAGTGGCGTACAACACTCTCATTTTCCTCTCCAAGACAGCCGGCCACCATCCCAAAGAAGAACAACTCAAGTTCTTCAATTTTCTTCACTTAAACTTGCTCCAAATCATCACCATTTCACTTCAAATTTCAACCACGCTTAGCTCAACACTTGAAGATTACATCTAGCTAAGAAAAGGAGCTGCTGTCCGTGGTTTTTCTTGAGCCAAGGAGAGACGAAATTTCTGTCTTGAACATCAAAGCGAGTGAGTGACGATCAACCCTTCAATTCTTGTTTTATGGGAGTAGTAGTGCACATTTAAACTCATGCATGCATATGGGTAGCTTGTTTATGATGAAAAATTTTTGTGTGGGATCTATGAACTCCCACTTTGATTGGATGGACTGATTTGATGATTGATGATGAAATTAATGATGGTTTAGTGCTTAAATTAGTGGATTAATGTTGTATTGTGGGTAGAAAATCAAAGGAGGTGTTTGGAGCAAAAGTGACCGTTTTACGCCTGCCTTGTTCGACCACTTTCGTGCAAAATTTTGAGGTTCTAATGGCTTGTTTATGTTTTTTACATGTTATATTAGTTGTGTAAAAATTTTCATTGAAAAATAACTTGATTTGGTTACCCAAATGTTGGATTTACGAAAGCTTAGAAATCTGGAAATTTATCCCGTATTCACCCAGGCAGTGTATTTGTTTCGGCTATATCTTTTTACTCCGATGTCAGAATCGAGTGCCGTTTGCGGCACTGGAAACTAGACATTCCCAGCATTCATTTGGTATAAAATTCACATTCTGTTTCCACTCGAGTGAGCCAAACCATTCGTTTAAAAATTGCTGTCCTGTTTCATTTGTCACTGGGAGGCAGATTATGAACTGTGATTTGATGCTCACGTATGAGTTGGTTATGGACAGATTTTGAAAATGATTTCTTCTCAGAAAATATATCCTTATGAGTGTATTTTCTAACGCCACCAACCACGCTCAATTCTGAGCTGAATTGAGTGATTTATGCTAAAAATTCAAATCTGACTTTGTGAACGAAAACAGTGTTTTGGACAGATTTGAAACTAACTACGGTTTGGGACTTGTTATCCAAAGCTTCTTATTGTAAATCATCTATCGAATGTACCTTGAACATATTTTGGATATTTTCTACTGGAATGAACCATGTTGGAGATGTTCCTTGACCAAATGTTTGGAAACGGCAAAACGGAGGTTCAAAGGCAGCTTAGCCTTAGAATTTCTTGTGATTTCAACGGTTTTGTTAACCCACTTTCTGTGCTTATTTTTCCATGAAATTTGGTAGAGGAACAACTCTTATATGGTAGTATTATACTGCTAATTTTGGTGTTATTCCGAGGCCGTTTCATTGCTCAACTAAACTTCCAAAGTTCGTGACTTGATTTTGGAAAACTCTTGTTTAACAAGGAAATTTGGGTAACTTTGAGCTACCATATCTTGGTGCTTGAAATTTCAACTCTCATTTGGCTTGTTTTGTTTTAAACCTGGATTACAACTCTAATAGTGTTCCGAATTTCAGAGGCTAGCTTGAATTGTATGAATTTTGCCGAATTTTCAAACTTTGTCGAAAATCAACCCAAATCTGTCTTGACTTTCTAAAACAGCAACTTTGGGCTAAATTTCGAATATTTTCCAATTAGAATCATGGAAAGATGTCTTCTAAGAACTTTTAGTACTTTGGAATTAGTTTCCAATGGCACCAGGTTTTCCAATTTTGGATTTGTAGAGAAAGAGATACGATTTTTCAAAGTAAGGGTGACAAATCTGAAATTTCCGAACTTAAAGGAAATTGAGGTTTGCGAACTCTCTATTTTCCTTCGATATTGCTAAACCGTTTTACACTTGATTTCAAAGATGAAAATCAGATTTCTCTTGTGTTTTAAAACCCCGTTTTGAGCCTCGATTTACTAGTAATTAAGGCTCATTTTCGTGAAATTTTCTTAGATTATACAAGTGTGCAATCTTCCTCGATAATTAGGGGTTTTAAGCGATAGTGTGTAATAGACAATTACTATTTGCTCAGGTGCTCAAGGAAACCTTCAAGAGGATCTCGAGGGAAACACCTAAAGGCTCGTTTACGCACTGACTCCCTTATTTCGATTGGTGAGTGTCAAGTGCATGAACTTGATGTTAAGTGGTTATCTGTTTCTTATCCACTATGAAAATTTGAAATTTTGAGACGAGAGTGTACTTTACCGCACTCGTGCTCTTTCAAATGAAATTATATTCGAATTTCGCTATGTGAATTCATATCCGACTTGTACATGGTAATGTGGATGTGATGGAGTGTCAACGTAAAATGTGATCAAGACTTCGACTCGACTATGTGGAATTTAGCTCCTGAGAGCTACAGTATCCTTGAATAGTTTCTGTTTATTTTTCCTATTCGAAATGTGAATTATTGTAACTTTATGGCTTTACTTACTATGTAATTTGTGGCTATGTGGATTATGTGTTTGCATGTGTGTTTCTTGGCCTCACTGAGTATTGGCTCATCCCATTAGTTTGTTTTCCTTAACAGGTTGGATTGGAAGATTTTGGAAAAGCCGACTAGATTATATTTTTGATTGGAATCTGGGTTGTAAATATTTAGTCGACTTTTAATGGTTGTATTTTGGGACTTGATGTATCTTTTGTGAACATGATGTAAGATTTGAATATTTAGTTAAGGAAGCGACTTTTCTTTATTTTGACTTGTAGTATTTGGTATGTATCGTTAAGTTCGATTTGAATTGTCTTGAGTTCTGGCGAGAGTTGGGCAGGCGTTCCGCGGATACCCTTGGGTTTGCCCTTGGGAGAAGTGGGGGCGTCACACCGGGCCCGCACTTCAATTAGAAAAGGCGATACTACTCGAGTATGCCAACCTAGATCTCTCAAATAGATCAAATTTATGATTTTCTCATGGCTTACCAATCTTCTCGACCAAGCCCATGCCGGCTCGAGTCGCAAGGTCAGCCGATGAGTTTGGGCGTCCCCCACGATTATAAGTATAAGTCGATGAGATTCATTCCAATCGACATAGTCAACACAAGTATAATTTACAATTGCAATATTTCACGTAATTCACTTCACACAATTCAATTATAATTCACGTAAAAGAGAACGAGTGCGATAAAGTACACACTCGTCTCGACAATTCCAAAATACTCAATTAACAAGGAACAATTCAAGTATTTAGCAACAATTCATGCACTTGACACTCACCAATTCAAAACAAGTGAGTAAGTGAGCAAATAAAGTCTTTAGTTGACCGCTTCGAGATTCTCTTCAAAATCTTCTTGAGCGCCTGAAGAAATAGTGATCAACCATCACTCACATATACACACAACCACTTATCATACAATGAAGAAAGTACACTCGCTAAACACTTAAGACAATGTCTTAGAAGAGCTTTAATCCCTCGAAATCGAGATTTAAAAGTGAGGATTTAAAGTCACAAGGGAAACTTGTATCCTCCACGAAATCGGGTTTAAAACGGACTATCAATATTAAAAGAAAATGAAAAGTTCTCAAAAGCTCATATCCTAAGAAATCAAGAATTTTCAGCTTTGCGCGATAAAACTTGGAAAATTAGATCTTGAGTTTGGTATGTCCAAAAATAGAAAAATTTATGTCGTTGGGAATTAGATTAAAAATATTAAAACTTCCCAAAAGACACTTTTCCAAGATTTCAACTAGAAAGGATTCAAATTTCAGCTCAAAGTTGCAGATTCAAGAAGACAGGATAGAACCAGTCTTGGTTTTTCAGCAATGTTTAGAAATACGGAAAAATTCACAGAAAGTGAATCAGCCTCTGAAATTTATAACACAACAAGAGTTCTAAATCAGGTTTCAAACACAGCAAGTGGAACTAAATTCGGAGTTTTGAGCAACAAGATATAACGGTTTGAAGTCGGCTGATTTTTGAAACCTGATCAGTGGATTTCTAGATTGAAGAGCAATATTTGGGTCTCGAAATGATATTAAAATTACACCAAATTTGGTATACTTAAACTTCCATATGAGGAATACCTCTCTATCAAAATTTAGGCAAAAACTCACACAAGAAGGCAGTTAATGAAACGACCAAAGTTTGTGAAATTTCTCAAAGCTAATCTGCCAACCCTATGTCTCTTTCTTTTTCAAAAGTTTTATCCAACGAAATCAGCCCCAATTCACTCCATTTTTTAAACCATGATTCCAGAAACATTTAATGAGCAATTGATGGATAAATGATACTAAAATTTTTGAAATATAACATCCCAAAACAGACTTGACCATTCGATCAGCAGGGAAGGGAAAATTTTCCAGTTTCCAGCTTTGTTGCAGTTTCGAAATCAAACCATATCTAACTCTATACAAATCCAAATTGAGAATGATTTATGCAGTTAGAAACTAGTTTCAAAATTCTACAATTCATCAGAAGGCATCATTTTGAAAATCTTTTCACAAGTGGAACAAAATCAAGCCACAAGCTGCAGCTTCCTAGTTTCATATGGACAAACAGGCAAAGCAGGACAGTCCAATTTGCCGACTCACCACAGCTTGCTCAAAATGAACTGGTAGGGGATTCTTATACCATTTGGAAGCTCTGAATGTCTAGTTTTGAATGACGCAAACGGCATTCAATTTCGACGTTTGTACAAAGAGTTATGTTCAGACAAAGAACTACTGTCCGGCTACCCTGCTAGCGAATTTCCAGATTTCGAATTTTCCCAAAACTCGAGTTTTATGCAACCATTTGAGATGATTTTCAAAAGGCACATTCCACACACATAATACAACATATATAAATCAATTTAGCAGCCAACCAAGTATCAAAATTTTGAATTAAAAGTAGAACAACATGTACAGAATTTCGGCCAGCTTTCTTTTCACAAGTTTTCCAACTTGCTCTCCACTTTCTAACCATAATCAACTCATCCATCACATAAACAACAATAATCAAGTAATATAGCCTCAAGTCAGCTACCTAAAGGCTCCTCAAGACATCTAGCTTAGGATTTGAAGCAAGATAAATGTTTCCTCAAGTCCGCTAGCCTATAATTGTGATTAGGGTTTCAAACCCATGAAAATCAAGCTCCAATCTTGGCAAAATTTGAAAGATGAAAGGAGATGAAAGGGTTACCCTCTCCAAGCTTTAAACCCTAGTAGTAAGTGAGTGTTCCTCCAATTTTCCACCAAGAAACTTCACAAGAGTGCACCTTTCTTCTTGCTAGAGTGGAATTCCAAGAGACTAGGAAGTTGGATGATGATTTGCAAGCAAAATGGAAGCTAGAAGAATGGAATTTCTTTCTTCCCTTTTCTTTCCCTTTGGTTGGCCGAGAGAGGTGAGAGAGTGAGGAGGGTTTTGATTTGTGAAACTTGGAGAGAAAGAATGAAGAAAAGTAGCCATTAAGTTTTGTGCAAAAGTCAAATCTTAATAGTGGATAAATAGGGTTTCGTACTACCACTTTCTCTCTTGTTGGTTTCACTTATGCACTAATTCTCCAAGGTAATTCCTCTAACATTGTAGTTATTCATACTTTCTAGTCTAGTATTAAATTCTCAAATCTCCAATTAGTCGCGCGGTACAACTTTCGAGAAACTTTCGACGCGCGCGCGGTTAAAACTTAATTTCACTCACTCACGTCTAATCTCTCAATTAACTTTTCTTAATCTACTATTAATCATTCTTAATTCTCCAAGATTATTGCACTCTCGGACCGAATATCACCTTGAAAAGCGTGTATTGACATTCCTTACTAGACGAGCCACAGAAAAATTAAATTTGCTAATGGGACGTTTTAAAAATATAAATGAGACATTGTTCCATGTAAATAGATTTAAAATGGTTGAAATAAATTATTTGAAATAAACGGTTGAATAAATAATAAAATAAACCAGTAAAATAAAATAAAAATATAGATAAAATTTGGGTCTTCACATCCTTCCCTCTTTAAAAAGAATTTCGTTCTCGAAATTCACACATAGGATAACATCATACCTCTTAATATCTAGATTTATCAAATCGTTCAACAACTTACACTTTTTAACCCATATCTCACAATTTCTATTCACCCAATTAGCAATTAAACTTTGATCCCCAATAGGTGTTTTAATTTTCAAGTCATAGGGTAACTTAATTGGTCTCACGTCTACTCCACTCATAAATCTAGGGTTTGCAAAAGAGTGTGTCGTATCATGGTCACTTAGAACCTTAGCTAAGCAAATTCCACCAGTGTCAAGTACTTATTTCAACTTTCTCCAAAATCCAAGATAATGATCTCAACATGTTCTCAAGGTCTGAATTGTCCTCTTTGACTGTCTATCAGTCTGTGGGTGGTAGGTAGCTAAAACTCAATTTAATTCATAGCATTTCTTGCACCTTCTACCAGAACAGAGAAACAAACCGAGGGTCTCGGTCAGATACAATACTTACTGGTATCCCATGTAACCTTATAATCTCATTCACATATAGCTTAGCTAGCTTCTCCCGTGGGTACTTCATACTAATCAACAGAAATGAGCAGCTTTCAACAATCTATCTACTATCACCCAAACGGCGTCGTGACCTCTTTCAACAAGTGTAATTCTTTGATCATCAATCCTGCTACTTGCACTTGACGACTTAAAGCATCGGCTACCACATTAGCTTTCCCTGGGTGATAATTAATCGGGCAATCATGATCTTTTAAAAATTCCACTCATCTAAGTTGTCTCAAGTTCAAATCTTTTGGAAAAAACAAGTACTTAAGGCTCTTGTGGTCGGTAAAAACATCAAATGTCACCCCATATAGGTAATATCTCCACTTTTTCAATGTAAATATCATAGCCGCTAACTCCAAATCATGAGTTGGATATTTTCTCTCGTGAGGTTTTAACTTTCTAGAGACATATGCAATCACCTTATCATGTTGTATCAATACACATTCTAAACCATCCTTTGAAACATCTGTATAAACCACAAAACCATCTCCTCCGCTCGGTAAGGCTAACACAGGTGCCTCGGTTAAGCACTTCTTCCAACCAAAACTCACATTCATTGAACTTAATAAAAGTTGGCGCTCTCTCGGAGTTTGTAAAACTATTCTCAGGTGTCGTTCATGATCTTATTACAAGTCTAAAGGTGGGGGACAATAAATTAAATATACATATAAGCCGTAAAATCAAATAAAGTAAGGTAAAATTTCATAAGTCATAAAGATTATAATAGTTACACCAAGTGAGGATAATTCATCAAATCATTTCAAAAGAAAGGGGAGACAAATAAAATCATAGGAAAACATGCTAAATTGCAAATGTACAAAACATCAAAAGGACTTTATCCCCTATACAAAAGATTACAACCTCTAAAAGTGCCAGTCTAATTTAGGGTAAAACTACAATCCCTATTTGTTGAGTGGAGTCAAATCCATTCCTACTCGTAGAGTTTCAACTACTTGGATCCCTCTTACAATCATTAGCATTAATCACTCCTTCTGGCACTCGATTGCTTTGCAGTGGACCTAACAGACTGCTGAGTATTTCCTCTTTTCGAAGAATGTTCATTTTCTTACGCATCTCTTCCAAATTTGTCATCTCACCGGTTGGCTTAAGTCAATTGCTAGCCTGCCAGGCAAATCAAGGGATCAAAATAAGTAACTATTCACAATGCAAGCTTTGGTCATATCACTCTTTCATTCTTTTGCTTATAGGTTACCCCAAAATATAAATCTTAACTATTCTCTGCTTAATATGGATGAGCTCTTGAGTCTCCACAAGATTACTATCATTACTTATAAATGTAACAAAATATGGAGATCTTACTCCTAAATATAAAAGTTTCACACCCTAATTCACTCTCCAATACTCACTTACAAAGTTGCTCGAGAAAAAACCCTAAGTTCTTACTCTCACGAGTGCCTTATTTCATCCTCTTAAACCAATTTCTACTATTTCGAGGTTAGACCCTCCGTGAAACTTAGATGGGCGAATTTCAAGAATCGCTCTATCCTCACACCTCTCTTGGTTCCCAGGTTGGTTGATTGGTTTAGAGCTTTGATTTGGTCCAGCTGCCGTTCCCTAATCATCCCCTTGAGCTTAGGGTTGTCTAACCCCTCGCCCTCGGCCCCTTTCACTTCTTTGGCCGCCCATAAATTTAACATTTATAAAGGCATGATGTAAAATAAGTACACATATGCAAAGTTTGAAAATGACACTTTGATCATGCAAAATAAAAATAATAAGGGAGACGCCGAAAAAATTGCAAATGTGTACAACCCATAGCATAGATTTGAAGCCATAAAGCAACAAAGTCAAGCACCTCATAAGTAACGTTCAATTGCTTCAAAAGGGAGGAAGCATAGTGAAATAAAATACAAAATAAAATAGCCTTTGAACAAGCACCACCCTGACTATCTTTGACGAAAACAATTAAAATAGACTAAATCACTAGCTGTGAGGACCCGAAAATTTTCTTATTTTTATCTTATTTTACTGGCTTATTTAATTATTTATTCACCCGTTTTCTCCGAGTAATTTATTTTAATCATTTTAAATCTATTTACATGGAACAAGGTCGCACTTATATTTTTAAAACGTTCCATTAGTAAATTTAATTTTTCGGAGACTCGTTTAGTAAGGAATAACGAGTACTCATTTTTCGAGACAATATTCAATTTGAAAGTGCAATAATCTTGGAGAATTAAGAATGATCAATAGTAAACTAAGAAAAGTTACTTGAGGGATTAGAGGTGAGTGAGTTCAAATTTTCGCTTTATCGCGCGTGCGTCGATAGTTTCCCCGAAAGTAACATCGTGTGACTAATTGGAGATTTGAGAAATTAATATTAGACTAGTAAAAGTGAGTAATTACCATATTAAAGGAAGTACCTTAGAGGATTAGTGCACGAATATATCGAACCCGAAAGAAACGGTGGTACGAAACCCGCGCGCTGCAACTGTTCCTAGTTGACTTTTTGCACACAACTTAAAGCTACTTTTTCTCATTCTTTCTCCCCAAGTTTCATCACTCAAAATCCCTCACTCTCTTCCTTCTCTCTCAGCCGAACCTCTAGCAAGAAAAAGGAAGAAGTAAACTCCATTGTTTTAGCTTCAATTCACCTACAAAACTTCCACCAAATCGCAAACTACTTGGAGTAACACTTCAACTTGGAGCAAGGAGCAATTGTGTGGTTTTTCTTGGAGGATTTTGATGGAAAATTTTTGGTTTCTTTAAGGGTTCAAGAGGTAACCCTTCACCTTCTTCAATCTTCCTAATTTCTTCAAGAATCATGGTTGGTTTGCAAGGGTTTACAACCCTAAGCAAGAAATAAGTTAGACGACTTGAGGAATTTCATTATTTGCTTTAATCACTAGGTTAGCGGTCTTGAGGTGGATTATAGGTAGCTGACTTGAGTTGTAATTATTTGATTATGGTTGTTTATATGTTGTATGAGAGGATTATGGTTAGAATATGGAGAAAAAGTTGAGAAAGGGGTGAGGTTAGAGCTGGCCGAAACTATCCTGTTGTTATCTTGCTTGTATTTCAAACTTTTGTTGGTTATTTGACTATGAGATTGATGGTTATATGTTGTATATTGTGTGTATAAAGTTCCTATCAAAAATCATTTCATTTGGTTGAATAAAACCTGAGTTTTGGCAAGAACCAAATCTGGAAAACGTATAGAAGAGGTCTCGGACAGTGCTACTTTGTTCGAACATAACTTGTTGTACAAAAGTTGAAATTGAGTGCTGTTAGCGGAATTTAAAACTAGACATTCATAGCTTTCCAAAGGTATAAAAATCTCCTGCTGGTTTGGTTTGAGTGAACTGCAGTGAGTCGGCAAAGTTAGCTGTTTTGTTTTGACTGTTCATACGAATGAAACTGGAAGCTGCGTTTTGTGGCTTGATTTTGTCCCATTTGTGAAAGGATTTTCAAAATAATGTCTTCGGATAAATTGTAGCCTTTGGAACCTAGTTTCCAACACCACCAACCATTCCCAATTTGAATTTGTATTGAATGAGATGTGGTATGATTTCAAAAGTGTAACAAAGCTGGAAAACTGGAAGTTTTTCCTTTCTTGCTGATCGAATGGTCAAACTTGTTTTTAGGATGTTTTGTTTCGAAAATTTTGATGTCAATTGTTTATTAAATGTTTTTAGAACCTTGGTTTCAAAAATGGATCGATTTGGGGCTGATTTCACTGTACCAAACTTTTGAAAGGAAAGAAAGGGCCAAATTGGCAGATTAGCCTTGAGAATTTCCCAAATTTTGGTAGTTTTGTTAACTGCTTTCCCACATGAGTTTTTACGTAAATTTTGGTAGAGAAGTAATCCACATATGGAAATTTAAGTGTACCAAATTTGGAGTAATTTCAATACCATTTTTATATCCAAATGATGCCCCAAAGATTACTCTTCAAATCTCGAAATTCACTGATCAGTTTACAAAAAATCAACCAACTTCAAACTGTTATATCTTGTTGCTCAAAACTCCGAATTTAGTTCCGTTTGTCATGTTTGAAACCTTGTTTGGAACTCTTATTGTATACAAATTTCAAGGGCTGATTCACTTTCTGTGAATTATGCCGAATTTTCAAAGATTGCTGGAAAACCAAGACTAATTTAAACCTGTCTTCTTGGAACTGAAACTTTGAACTGAAAAATGAATGCTTTTTGTTTAGAATCTTGGAAAAGTGTCTTCTAAGAACTTTTAGTATCTTGAATCTAGTTTTTAGCGGTATAAATCTTTTCATTTTTGGACTTCCCAATCTCAAGATCTGATTTTAGTAAGTTTATCGCGCAGAGCTGAAATTTCATGACTTGTTGGGAAATGAGTTTTTGGAAACTTTTTCCTATCTTTTGATATTGATTGATCGTTTTAAACTCGATTTCATGGAGGAAATCAGTTTCTCTTGTGTTATTAAACCCTCACTTTTGAATCTCGATTTTCGAGATATTGAGGCTTTTCGAGACATTGTCTTATCTTAAAACGAACGTACATTCTTCTTTGTTTGGCAAGGAGTTTGTAAGTATTTATGGGTGATGGTTAATGGTTATGTCTTCAGGCGCTCAAGAGGATCTTGAAAAGAATCCCGGAGCCGATCACTAAAGATCTTTTGCACTTACTCCCTTATTTTGATTTGGTAAGTGTCAAGTGCATAATTTGTTGCAATTATGTGAATTGCTTCTTATGGATTGAATGGTTTATAATTGTTGAGTCGAGTGTGTACGTTATCGCACTCATTCTCTTTTAACTGATTGTATAACTGAACTATTCATAACTGAATTGTATTTGGTTGACTGGATGTCGTTTGGAGTGAATCTCCTCGACCTACAATTGAATTGGGGGACGCCCAAATCTCTGTTTATCTCAATCCGTAACTTTTGATGATTACAAAAAATGGATGTTACTAATATTCTCTGATTAGATATTTTCAGAATTGGAGCAGAACAGGTTCAAAGGCTAACATATGCTAAAATAGCTGTCGGACGCACATAAAGACTGCATCGGCTGTCCGACAACTATTGAGTAACTTCGGACGCATGAAGAACCCACTCTCGGACGTCCGAAGATGATAAGCCAAGTCCTCTAAGCTAATTGACTTCGATCGGACGTACAACACCTGAGTACCGGACGTCTGATAAACGTTGCGACACTTCGAACGCAAAACATTGGAGGCATCGGACGTCCGAACAAATTGAAGGAGAATTCCCAACTTTACATCATACGTTCGGACGCATTTTCTGGAGGTACCGGACGTCCTAAACATTTCAAGAAAACTTCTTGAACTCACTGTCTGCGTTCGGACGCAGAAAACTAACGTACTGGACGTCCGACACCATCAACGGCTAGTTGACTCTTCAACTACCTTCTATCCGTTGGTAGTATTAATTGAAGAATTTTTTGGTCTCTTATAAAAAGGAAAAAGTCAACCACTTTAAATAACTTTCGTACATTGAGACTACATCAGATCTTGAGTGATACAAGTGTGAGAATACTCTTTAAAGAAGATTTGTACTCTTAGTTGTGGAATTTTCAATAAGTTTTTCAAGTGTGTTTCTATTTCTTCAATAGTGTAGCTTTGTGAGGGTTATCCGAGTGATAGTAAAACTTCCTTGCTTGACCAAGTGCGGCTTGGGGCGAGGAGGAAGTGATCCTTCCTTTGTACACAAGAGATTGGTTGTAAGTTGATCAACTTGAAGAAACTTGCTATATAAAGTGGTATTCAAACTCAAGTGGAGTTTGAAACTTGGTTTACTATTCTATCCTTTTACTTACTATCTTGCAATATAAATTGTCTATCTCTTCTGCTCCCAAGCACTTGTGCTTATTCATCAATTGCTCCATTGTGTGGTCCTTTAGAAAAAGAGGGCAAGTTCTAAAAAAGGTGACTCATATCTTGGCTAGTTTTTAAACCACTTAATTCACCTCCCCTCTTAGGTTGTTTTCGATCCTTACAATTGGTATCAGAGCTTGGTCTCCTAGAGATTAAGCTCAATCGATTTTGGAGTAAAAATGACAACCAACAATGCCATGTTCTTTGAAGGACAATCCGTCCCTAGAACCCCAATGTTCAATGGATCAAATTATGTGAGTTGGAAGGAGAGGATGATTATTTTCTTACAATCTATTGATATTGACTTATGGTTTATTGTCAATGAAGGTCCATATGATACCTCTATTATTGATGAAATTACTCATAGGCCGAGACCAAAAATAAAGAGTGAGTTGACTGGTGATGATAGAACTCATCTTACCTTAAATGCCAAGGTTATGAATGTATTATACAGAGGTTCAGATTCAAATGAGTCTATTAGAGTCAAAAACTATAGATCTGCAAAAGAGATTTGGAATAAAGTCAGAGAAATCCATGAAGGAAGTGAGAATGTGAGAAAACAAAAGAAGTCCATTCTAGTCACTAAGTATGAATCTTTGAAGATGGAACCTCATGAAAATATTGATAAGATGTATTGCAAATTCAATGATCTTATTAAGAATTTAGAAGTACTTGAAAAGGATTACTCTCTAGGTGAGAAAAACAGAAAAATTCTGAATGCTTTATCCAAGGATTGGGAGAGTAAAGTGACTGCCATTGAGGAAGCTAAAGATCTAAATACCTTGCCCATTGAATCTTTTATTAATTTTCTAACTTCTTATGAGTTGAAACTCAAGTCCAAGGTGCAGGAGGAAGAAGATACAAAGGTGATAAAGAGTATTGCTCTAAAAGCCTCACAAGATGAAGATGATTCAGCCTCTTTAGATGAAGATGACATGGAAGGTGATGACAGTGGTATTGCACTCATCTCAAAAAGTTTCAAAAGAATACTCAACAAGAGGAGATTCAGAAAAGGTGGACCCAACAATTCATTTCCAAATCAGTTCAACAACTTGAGAAACAAAGGAAAACTAGAGCTTAACAAAAAGCAAACTGATAAGTGCTTTGAATGTGGCCAACTTGGACATTACGCAAATGAATGTCCAATAAAGAAAAGGAAGGATAGCAAGGTTAAACGAAATCCAAAATTTAACAATTTTCAGATTACCTGGAATGACTGCAATTCAGAAGGTGAAGTCGAAGAAGAAGAGGAGTCTGCCCAAATGGCTTTCATGGCCATTGGTGATGAAAAGGTAACTACTTGTAACTCTCAAACTGATAGTGATAACGAATCTGATGATGATGTTAACTCTTTTATGGAAAGAATGCATAATAGTTTGAAAGAATCCTATGTTAGAAACAAGGAACTAAAACAGAAAATTAACTTTCTAATTCAAGACAATGCAAGCCTTTTTCGACAAAACAAATGTCTGAGAAATGAAAATGAGAACCTAAAAATGATTGAAAATGATTTGCATGTTGAACTTGATAGAAAGACAGACTTCTATGACATGCTAAAAAATGAACAAATTAGCTTGAAAAGAAGAATGGATGATCTTAGTCAGATGTTTCAACATAAGAAACAAAACTATTTTCAAAGGAATGATGCAAAATCTCATTTTGGTACTCATCAGAAATGGTTGAATCATAGTGCAAATGAGTTTGCTATCCATAGGAAAAGGCAAATCAGATTTATTAAACCTGTTCATTTGAATAATTCATTAACTATGTGTGGCTTCTGTTGTCAATTTGGCCACATAAAAATCAATTACTATGTTAAGAAAAATATGAGATATTGCATGAGATGCATGTGGATGGTTAAACATAATGCTGACTCTCAAGGATCCAAAAAGTAAAGGGTACCAAATATTATCTTGTGAACTTTTGTGTAGGTGAATCTGGTGAACATTGTTAAGGAATCAAAGTGGTTCATAGATAGTGGATGCTCAAGACACATGATTGGTGATCCATCACAGTTCATCAATCTCAAGTCAAAAGCAAGCGAAAAAATAACGTTTAGAGATGATAACAAAGCCAAAACTGTTGAAATTGGTGATGTTGGTAAGAATGGTCAAACCTTTGTTCACAATGTTCTTTTAGTTGACAATTTGAGTTATAACCTGTTAAGTATTAGTCAATTGTGTGATAGGAATCTGTTTGTGTTATTTAAAAAGCACGAATGCCTTGTTCTTGACTCTAAGTTCAATACTATTTTAAAGGAAAAAGAGTTAATGACATTTATGTAGTTATCCTTGAAAAAGTTGATTCTTCTAGTCTTAGTTGCCTCAAAGTTGAAAATGAGGACCCCTGGTTGTGGAATAGAAGGTTTTGTCATTTCAATATCAATTTGCTAAAAGAAATTTCCAAGAAGGAACTTGTTAGAAGACTGCCAAAGATCAAATTTGAAAATGACAGAATTTGTGATGCTTGCCAATTTGGAAAACAAGTCAAAGTGTCTTTTAAACCCAAGAAATGTGTTTCTACTACAAAGCCTCTAGAACTTTTACATCTTGATTTATTTGGTCTTACACAAACTACCAGCTTAGGTGGCAAAAGATTTTACTTTATTGTTGTTGATGATTATTGTAGATACACTTGGGTGATGTTTCTTGCACACAAAGATGATGCTTTCAAAAACGTTGTTTCACTATTTGCAAAAAGCTCAGCATCTGATTGGATTGAAAATCATCAGAATCAGAAGTGACAATGGCTCAGAATTTCATTTTTGTGGCTTTCCAGAATTTTGTAACAACAATGGTATTATACATGAATTTTCAATTGCAAGAGTTTCTCAACAAAATGGGGTTGTTGAAAGAAAGAATAGAACTCTTCAAAAAGCTGCTAGAACCATGCTAAGTGAGTGTAATTTATCAAAATACTTTTGGGTTGAAACTATAAATACAGCTTGCTATACCATGAATAGAATTCTTTTAAGACCAATCTTGAACAAAACCTCCTATGAGCTGATGTTTGATAAAAAGCCTGTAGTTGGAAACTTTAAAGTTTTTTGTTGTAAATGCTTCATTTTAAACATCAAGGAACATTTTGAAAAGTTTGATAAAAAATCTGATGAGAGAATTTTCTTGGGATATTGTGAGAATAAGAGAGGTTTTAGAGTCTACAATCGAAGGACTTTGGTTATAGAGAAAGCTATACATATCACTTTTGATGAATCTAATGGTGACATTTCCATAAGTAGTGGTGAAGATGATGATGCAAGTATTCAAGAAGAACTAAAGAAACTCACAATCACTGACCAAGGAATTGCTTCACCAAAAACTGATTCAAAGGAAGATGAAACTCAAAATAGTTCAGCAAGGGAAGACAATGACAGAGACACTAGTACACCTAATGATCTTCCAAGAGATTGGAAATTTGCTCAAAACCACCCTAAGGAGCTCATCATTGGTGATCCATCCGAGAAGGTCAGAACTCGCTCCTCTTCTAAACAACTAATGGATAATTTTGCATTAGTTTCACACTTTGAACCCAAAAATGTTGTTGATGCTTTGAAAGATGAGAACAGATTTTTAGCTATGGAAGAGGAGTTAAATCAATTTGAAAGGAACAAGATGTGGACATTAGTTACTAGACCAAAAGATCATTCTATCATTGGCACAAAGTGGATTTTTAGAAACAAAATGAATGGCAAAGGTGAGGTAGTAGGAAATAAGACCAGACTTGTAGTCAAGAGATATACTCAAGAAGAAGGAATTGATTTTGATGAATCATTTGCACCCGTAGTTAGGTTGGAATCAATTAGAATGTTTTTGGCCTTTGTATGTTTCAAGAACTTTAAATTATTTCAAATGGATGTTAGAAGTGCTTTCTTAAATGGATTTATTGATCAAGAAGTATATGTTGATCAACCTCCTGGTTTTGAAAATGAAATTTATCCAAATCATGTATTTAAACTTTCAAAAGCTTTGTATGGTCTAAAACAATCTCCAAGAGCATGGTATGAACGTTTGAGTGATTTTTTGATTGAAAATAGTTTTAAAAGAGGTATTGTAGATACTACTCTTTTCACTATGCAAAACTCACGTGATCTTTTAATTGTGCAAATATATGTGGATGATATTATATTCGGTGCTACTAATGAGAGTTTGTGCAAGAATTTTTCCAATATCATGCAAAAAGAGTTTGAAATGAGCATGATGGGAGAATTAAATTTCTTCCTTGGACTCCAAGTGGTTCAAACCCAAGATGGAACGTTCATCAACCAAACAAAATACACCAATGAGCTGCTCAAAAGATTTGGAATGGAGGATTCAAAGCAGGTCGGAACACCTATGTGCACATCTATCAAATTTGACAAGGATGAAGAAGGTACAAAAGTTGATGAAAAGAAGTATAGAGGTATGATTGGTAGTTTGCTTTACTTAATTGCTAGTAGACCAGATATCATGTTTGCTGTGTGCTTATGTTCTCGTATTCAGTCTTGTCCAAAGGAATCTCATTTAAATGCAGTAAAAAGAATTCTTAGATATCTAAAAGGAACCTTGAATTTTAGTCTATGGTATCCTAAGTGTTATGAACTTCCTCTATGTGGATTTTCTGATGCTGATTTCGGCGGTTGTAGGGTTGATAGAAAAAGTACAACAGGTATATGTAACTTTCTTGAAAATCACTTAGTATCCTGGTTTAGCAAGAAACAAAATGCTATTTCATTATTTACAACTGAAGCTGAATATGTTACCGCTAGAGCTTGTTGTGCTCAATTATTGTGGATGAAAAACACATTGAATGATTTTGGATTGATGTATGATTGTGTACCTATGTATTGTAATATCACTAGTGCAATAAATTTGACAAAAAATCCCATCCAACATTCTAGAACAAAACACATAGACATAAAATATCATTTCATTCGCGATCTTGTCCATAAGGGTGAAATTTGTGTTCAATATGTTTGTTCAAAAGATCAAATTGCTGATATTCTCACAAAAACCTTACCACTTGATCAATTTGTGTCTTTGAGAATAAAATTGGGCGTTTCAGAAAAAAATCTCTAAAAATTCTCTGGTCACTCTTTATCAGACGTCCGATGTGTTAAAACGGACGTTTGACATTGTTCTTAATCATCTACCCAGAAAATTTTGGTTCGGACGGAGGTGTCAGACGCTCTACTTCATTCGGCCGTCCGACACTCAAAAATTGCATCTTATAAGGAAACCCTTTGCGTTATTCAGTTCATTCTTACCCTTTTGTCTCGGACGCAATTCTTCATATTCCCTCAATTTTAAAATTCAAATTCATCTCTTCTCGGAACAAGTACCAAGAAATCACTCTGACCGACACCTTCACATACCTATTGCGAGTTTATTGCCATCATAATTTTTTCCAACCGCCAATTGCACTATAAATCCCAATTCTTACCCGAAATCCTAATCACAAAAATTTCTCCCTCTGTGGACAGTTTGTGCATTCACTGTAGTTCATACTGCACTTCTCATCGTTTGATACTTATTTGTATCACATTACACAACAAAATCACACTGCATTGCAATCATGGTGAGGATTAGAGGAGGATTCGTGAGTGCCGGACGCACCTTCAAGCTTTGTGATGAGGAGGATGAAGATGTTCAAGTTATCGAACCTTCCATCAAATCACCCAAAAAAAAACTGGAAATCATGGTGGAAAAACGAAACAATTTGCAAGGAAAAAGCAGAATGCGCAAACCAAAGAGCCATCTATTGAACCATCCGATGAGCAGATGGAGGAGCATCAATCTGAAGGGCATCCAGTAAGTGGCAATGAAGAGGAACTGGAGCAGCCTGCCAATGTAGATGTAACCACCACGAAATCACCCAAGAAAGGAAAAAAGACTGCCAAAAGGAAGAGCATTGCTCAACCCAAGGGAAGGCAAACTGCTGATCCCTCTAGGAAACAGCAGGATGCAGAGAAAAATGCTGAGGAACAGCAAATTGATGAACCATCTATCAGGAAGTCACCAAGGACAAGGTCTGGTGTCCAGGGTATTGCACCAATTACTCAGCTCAGTGAAAAAAGAAAACATCCAGAAAATGAACAACCAGGAACCCAAACTGCTGTTGAACCAACTCCCCTGCCCAAGTTCATCGATGATGAAGCCAGGGAGAGGTTTGAATGGATCTCGCAGAAAGGCTTCATCACTCAAAGGACCATCATTCCCTACGAATTCCGTAAGCTTGACCTTGAATCTGTTCTCAACCTTTTTGAATTTCAAAAGTGGATCCATCTTCTGACCATTCCAAATACCTACTATCCTGACATGTTTCATCAATTTTTTGCAAACCTTAGAAAGGGTAAATCACATATAGATCTCATTTCACGTGTTAATTCTGTTAACATAGAACTGAATCCTGAAATTGTCAGCTCTGTTTTGGAAACAAAAATTGAAGATGGTTTTAAAGGCAAAATTACAAATTTCTTTTCTTACGAAGAATTTTCCTCTACATGCCATCACTTTCATGTTGCAAAATTAATGACCTATTTTCAGTCTCACTTTAATATTCTTACTGAGGCAAGATTTGAAGATCTTAGTCCTCAAAATCTTATCATTTTTACCATAATTTTAAATTTTTTGGTGCCCACTGATAGTCACAGAACTGATGCAAACAAAATGGAACTTTATCTGTTCTACTATTTTCTTGAAAAAATTCAAATTGATTTTGGTTTTTTCATGTGCAAATTTTTGCTCAAAATCAGCACTGACAGTTGTAGGAAACTATTCTATGAAAAATTTTTGACTCCTATTTTTACTCATTTTGAAATTCCCTTTACTGGCAAATCTCCAAAAGAGAGTGCATCAACCGTGTTTTCAAAGGCTTATTTTGAAAGGAAAAATCTGAAATTTTTTTAGGGTCATTGATGTTACAAAGAAACTGTCTCTGAGTTTAGGAGAAAAAATTTTCATGAAACTCCTGTAACCCCTAGGACTACTCGAGACCAGTCTATGTATGTGATACTCTTCACCATTCACCCTAGAAGGTCAGCCTCTATGCATACTTCATCCAACCTTGAGGTCATCTCTCTGCTTGATGACCTCAAACAACATATTCTGCTTCTTGAAAATGGCTTGATGATGACCATGACCTCTGAACAACAAGCCACCTTCGTTGCCAAAAGGAATCTGCTTGTACCTCTCATTCCTCCAGAAAATAATAATGCACACCGAAAGGAGCCTAGAACTAAGCCAACCACTGAAACTACCCCAGAGTACCGTGCCTCCAGTTCTCAACCACAGGACAAGGGAAAAGCTCTGGCAACTGAAGAAGAGACTGAAGAGGATGATGATGATGAGGACACTGAGGAAGAAGACCCTGCCCAATTTCACCTGGCTAGAAGAAGGCCTGGATCCTCTAAGATCACCATATAGGCACTACTAGGCTACTGCACTTCATGATTAGGATAATAGTTCATAATAGGTTTTGCATCTTTTGCACTTAAAAATATTTGATTTGTTCTGTCTTAAGGATTTTACTTCTCTATTGGTCTATAAAAATAGTTAGTTATCCTTTATGTTGAATGTTGTTTATTTTAGTTTATCTGCAAATATTAGTTTCTGGTTGATAATGTTTTGGTTCTGGATCGATGATGTTGCTGTGTTCTGCCAATATTAGTTTCAATTTGTTTTACTGTTTTGCTAAATTCAGCTTGGATGTGTGTTGCTGTATTTTATCTTGCTGATAATACCTGGTGATAATATTGGTGAGCCAATGAACGGAATACCTGGTGATAATGTGTTGGTAATATGGATAATTTTACTGGTTGATTCAATGATGACAAAAAAGGGGAGATATGGATATGTAATCTATATGTGAGGGGGAGTCACTTTAAGGGGGAGTTGTGAATAATCATGAGTGGACATTAATGCATTAACTTAGGGGAAGCTGTACCTAAAACCTTTTTATTCCATCCATTGTTTTGTCATCATAAAAAAGGGGGAGATTGTTTATCTCAATCCGTAACTTTTGATGATTACAAAAAATGGATGTTACTAATATTCTCTGATTAGATCTTTTCAGAATTGGAGCTGAATAGGTTCAAAGGCTAACATATGTTGAAATGACTGTTGGACGCATATAAAGACTGCATCGGCCGTCTGACAACCATTGAGTAACTTCGGACGCATGAAGAACCCACTCTTGGACGTTCAAAGATGATAAGCCAAGTCTTCTAAGCTAATTGACCTCGATCGGATGTACAACACCTGAGTACCGGACGTCCGATAAATGTTGCGACACTTCGGACGCAAAACATTGGAGGCACCGGACATCCGAATAAATTGCAGGAGAATTCCCAGCTTTACATCATACTTTCGGACGCATTTTCTGGAGGTACCAGATGTCCTAAATATTTCAAGAAAACTTCTTGAATTCACTGCCTGCGTTCGGACGCAGAAAACTAGCGTACAGGACGTCCGACACCACCAACGGCTAGTTGATTCTTCAGCTGCCTTCTATCCTTTGGTAGCATTAATTGAAGAATTTTTTGGTCTTTTATAAAAAGGAAAAAGTCAACCACTTCAAATAACTTTCGCACATTGAGACTACATCAGATCTTGAGTGATTCAAGTGTGAGAATACTCTTTAAAGAAAATTTGTACTCTTAGTTGTGGAATTTTTAATTAGTTTTTCAAGTATGTTTCTATTTCTTCAATAGTATAGCTTTGTGAGAGTTATCCGGGTGATAGTAAAACTTCCTTGCTTGACCAAGTGCGGTTTAGGACGAGGAGGAAGTGATCATTCCTTTGTACACCAGAGATTGGTTGTAAGTTGATCAACTTGAAGAACCTTGCTATATAAAGTAGTATTCAAACTCAAGTGGAGTTTGAAACTTGGTTTGCTATTCTATCCTTTTATTTACTGTCTTGCAACATAAATTATCTATCTTTTCTACTCCCAAGCACTTGTGCTTATTCATCAATTGCTCCATTGTGTGGTCCTTTAGAAAAAGAGGGCAAGTTCTCAAAAAAGTGACTCATATCTTGGTTAGTTTTTAAACCACCTAATTCATCCCCCTCTTAGGTTGTCTTCGATCTTTACAATCTCAATTGGCCGACCTTGAGACTTGAGCCAGCAAGGGCTTGGTCGAGAAGCTCGGTGAACCATGAGATAATTATAAACTTGATCTATTAAGAGATCTCGCTTGGCCTACTCGCGTAGTAGTGCCTTTTATAAAAGAGCGGGCCTGGGACTGGGGGTGTAATGGTGAACGGGGAAGAGTAAGTGAAGTTCTACGGATTTAATACCCACCCGGTTGACGAAGTGTCATCACGGAGAAGTATTTAATCGAGCCTTGGCAAAGCAAGTGGAATCTAGCTTCTGAGAGCTCCTGTATCCTTATTGAATGTGTGTTATTATTATTTATGAATTACTTGAATTTTCTTGTTTTAATTCTCGTACAAATGCTATGGTTATGTGAACTATGTGTTTACATGTTTTTCTGACCTCACTGAGCGTCAACTCACCCCATTAGTTTTGTTTTCCTTAACAGGAGCTTGGAATGGAAAGAACTTTTGGAGAAGCCGGTTTGATTGCTTTTGATTAGTATTTTGGGTTGTATTTGATTAGCCGACTTCTAGTGATTGTATTTTTGGGGAAAGTGATGTACTTTTGAGAACTTGTGTTGTAAGATTGAATATTTATTTAAAGAAATGACTTTTCTTCGTTTCGACTTTTATTATTTGGTCGTTATCCTTAAATTTGAATTGAATTGTATCGAGTCCTGGCGAGAGTTGGGCCGGCGTTTCGCGGATACCCTTGGGTTCGCCCTTGGGAGAAGTGGGGGCGTCACAGTTGGTATCAGAGTTTAGGGTTCAGATCTTTGTAGTGTATCTTGGGCTAAAAGTTTAGGATACCAGACCGTGGGATTCACTTGAACATTAACCTATTGTATTCCAATGGTTAAAGAGAATTGGTACTCGAGAGTTTCTTAAATGCCATTGGTGGAAAAGAGACTAGGTTTAGAGATCTATTTGAGAGACGTATTAGAAACTTTATCCTTGAAAATAGGAATGAGATAACTTAGTTATGTCTTAAGTTAATGTTTGAGTGAATTTGTCGCTTTAAGTTTCTAACCTAGAATTTGTTGTTGTTTTATAGAGATGGAGAACGGTAATGGAGGGCATGCTGCCAATGGTAATAGGCATGTTAATGGATATGTGGTGCCTCTTAGGTCTATTCGATATAGAGTGTATGGAGGAGAACCTCGAATTCGATACTCGCCTTTTTCGAGGATTCCCCGTTGTCCATATAGGACGACGTACATCTACCCTGATGAGTTGGTATTGTCCCTTGACGATGAGCGTCGGCAGTTGGAGAATACCAATAGAGCCTTATTTCAGGAGATTGAGGAACTAAACGCTATGATAGATGCCCAAGGTGCTAGGATCATAGAACTCGAGGGAACAGTGGTAGAGGAGAGGACTAGGGCTAGGGCCGCTAGTGTTGAACTCCAGAGGATTAGGGCTCGACTGGCTAGGGTAGTCTGTGACAGCCCTACCTCACCTTAAGGCGAAACAAAGGGTTTGGCGGACCGCCTGCCCAACTCTCGCCGGGACTACGGATCCGGAAAAGACATAAACCCTTCCAAACGCTCAAAAGCACTTCAAAAAAGTAACATTCAGAACCAAATGAGCCAAAGTAAAAGATACAATCAATCTTTGGTACAGCGTTCCCACAAAAATCAAAACGAAATGGAAGAGCCGCTACTACGTCACAGTCCATCCCCGCACCAGTACACTTTGTTTAACATGAGAGAATGTACATGCCCAAATATATGTCACATAAACATGAGGAAACACTTCACAATATACATAGTAGTAAGTTTACAAACCAAAAGGAAACATTGTATTAAGATACATATAGGGTTTCCAACTTCAATGGAGCTATACAAAAGGGTTTTTATACAGGCTCAATTCATTCTTCAAAATGATCATTGGTCCAAAGGATGGTTCCCTGTAAGGAAAACAAGGATAACGGGACGGGGTGAGCTAAAAGCTCAATGAGGTACCAAAAGTATAAACGGTAGGAACAGTAGAACTTATGAAAAATCACTTTTAAGGCACATATTCATATCAAATACAAGAGATGAAAGAACACCACAATGTAAAGGATACAGGTGGCTATCGGGAGCCAAATCCCCGTTGCAATACTTGATCCAGCCTCGTTGACCCTCCGTCAACGTTCAAATGAAGGAACTAGTCCCGTAGAACACCATTTTAACGCCAAAATTCCGTTCACCAAACATACCCCTTATCGGGCTCGAATGCCAAACAGGAACAGGAATGGTAATACTCGAGTATACCGGAATCAATAGTCTCAATACTCAAAGATTCCATAAGAACAGGCACCCATGGATTGTCAATTTCCTCGACCAAGCCCTTGCATGGCTCGATTTAATTAACTCCTCATGAGGTTGAGCTCAGGTTTAACCAGAAAGTCACTGGACTCACTTCCAAACGACATCATAACAAGTGCAAGCAACAGGTTCAAGTTCATAACAGGTACAAGTAATAGATTTCAGTTTATACAGGACAGGCAAGAGAACGAGTGTGATAAAGTACACCCTCGTTCATTCAAAATAACAGAGTTCACAGTTATCCATGTCACAAATTTCATGTATAGAGAAACCAATTAAACAACAATCCAGGGGAGTGGTACACTCACCTATTAAGGTGAAATAACGTCCAGAATATCTTTCCAAGTAACTCTCTCAATCACCGATGAACCCTAAGGTTAATCAAGAGAACATATTACAGTTCCTCCAACAAAAGTTAGGTGAATCGAAGACAATTCAAATACTACTAGTACAAAGTATAAATATGATTTTGAAAGTGAAAATGTGAGAACCCGTATTTTCCCTAATAATTTTCCTAGGGTTTATTTCCTTTAATGGCATGTTTTCTGCATTTTCTGGCTTAGGAAAATTCTCCTGGTGAATTTTATGAGTAATTATAGTTTTTAGATGATTTTTCTAGTATTGGAGAGTTTTTGAGAAATTATGGATATATAATGGACGTGGGCCCCACTAGTGCGAAAAGTTCGGAAAAATTCGGCCAATAAGGTTAAGTTTCGGATACTGGTTGAAATTTATCGGGTGTTAAGAGATAAGTGGAAGATGAGATGTGATTGATGTGAGAGGAAACAAAAGGATAGAAATGCATTTAATGGAGTGACAAGTGTCACACTTCTATTGGTTGAAGCCTAAGACAACTATTCACATTTTGACCTTTCTTTACCATTTGATTAAATATCTCAAAATTGACTAAAAAATCACCATTTCTTTCTCTATGTTGGCCGGCCACCTTGAGCTCAAGAAGGAAGAAACCTCTTCAAAATTTTAGCTACCATCTAGTGCAAATCATCCAAACCAATTGCTTACAATAGTTTCTACTCCATAAAATCCCTCCATTAGGTGCTAGTAAGTTGTTTGGTGAAGTTTTTAAGGAAGCTAAGGTGTTCTACAACTCCTTTTCTCTTGTTTACTAGGTAAGTGGTGATTGAACTTCCTCCTACACCTAATGATGCTTAATTTGTGCCTAGTGGTGGCTAAAGTGCTGAAATTTGTGATTTATTTCTTGCTTTTGGATGAAATGATGAAGTTTTCAATTTATTGAGGAATTTTCTGGTTTAATATGAATGTGATGTTGTGGATATCTTTGATGATGGGAATTGATGGTTAATGACTCTAGTAGGTGTAAATGATTGGTAATTGCAACCAATTTTGGGTTTGGAAGGAAATGTGAAAAGTTAGGGTTTCATAACCCCCTTTCTGTCCGGTTTTGGGATCATATGGTTAGAGGCCGAATTGGCCTTTCCTTAAAACATGAAAGTTGTAGGTATTGATGTGTGTGTTTGAGGTGCCTGTAAAATTTCAGGTCATTTGGAGTAGTGTAGAGTGAGAAATGTCGATTTTACTGTTGCTGTTCTGGGTTCTTCAGGATGGCCGAACTGCGCCTGTTATTGGCTGTTTTGACTGGAATTGCTTTGGATTTGGTTGTTGAGGTCTTCTGATGAAATGTATCTTGATGTCCTAGCTATCATATGCCTTTGGAATTTCTGCATTTGGACCTGTATAGACTGAGTTGGACTAATTACAGCTTAGTGTAATTTGTAAACCTGCAATTACGGTTCTGGTTTGGTATTTTGCATATTTGACCTAGTTGTGCTAGGATTTGGACTGAGTGGCCTTCTACATTGTTGTAGCCCTGTCTTTTAGCTTCGAGATGGTGGGTCTTGAACCCTCATACGATAAGCGTAGCGCAACTTGTACCATTACCGCATATTGAGGACAAAACTATTTTTGTTGCTAGGCCAAATGAGTTACATTTCCTGATTTTCTGGTTTGCTATAATGCTTATATATGTTTATAAAACCCTATTGGGGTTGTGATTGGCATTGCTTTATGACTCGTTATCGAGTCTCATTGTACTTGTTTACGTGTTCTAGGGCGTGACGGTGGTTCACGACATTCTCTTGACGGAAGTGCTTGAAACAACACTTAATTGATAAGTGAGTATACTACTCACTTTAATGGTACAATGTGGCTTTGTTATATGTGAATTTGATGCCTTGAAGGCTTATTTGGCTATTGGAAGTGATTGAGGTGAGGGTGTACTTGACCGCCCTCACCCCCTTGTGATTCCATTCATGACTGTTTACCGTTTCACTGAAATACTGCACTTGCTATATGAGATATTGAATTCCATTCATGGAAAACTGATTTGGTGTCGTTTGGACGAATATCCAACGGCCTTACTGTATTACTGAGCTCAACCCCGTAGGTAGTCAATTGAATCGAGCCGGCGAGGGCTTGGTCGTGAAAATTGACATGCCACGGGGACTGTACTGGGGAATCTTGTAGTAATGAGACTCTTGGTTCCGGTATACTCGAGTATTACCAAAAGCTACTGATTGGAGTGCGGGCCCGGTTGGGGTATGTTTGGTGGAAGGAATGGGAGTGAAGTGGGTTCTACGGTTGGTACTCATAAATGTTGACGGAGAGTCAATGAGATCGGATCAAGAATGTAAGCGTGGAAATGGGCTCTTGAGAGCCGTCCGTATCCTTTTACTGATTTGTTTTATTCCTTAATTGTGTACTTGAAATGAAAGGTTATGCTTAAGTGATCTTTGTTGCTTATGTGGTAGTAACTCACTGGGCTTAAGCTCATTCCGTTCCATTTGTTTTCCTTACAGGAAATGACCACTTTTGGAAAAGGTTGTGTTAGTTGGTTGTCAAGTTGAGCCCATGTAAATGTCTTTTGAATAGCTCTTTGAATGAAACCCTAATGTGTATTGGGTTCAATTTCTTTTGATTGGCAAACCGAACATGTATATCCATGATGAATCGTTTTGATATGCCGCTTTGGCTTTTGGCTTGTAAATGTTACATTTCAATGTATATGTGTTTGGTTGACATTTGGTTGGATTTCGGATTAACTCGTATTTCAAACGGCGAAAGAAAAATTTCTGGAGGGAATGAACAGGGCCAAATCCAGCCAGGAATCCGGCCAGAAATTGGCCGGATTGTCGGCCCGATTGCCTTGGGATTTTTTTTGAAAATCCGGCCTTGCTCACTGGACAGTATCCGGCCAAGAATCCGGCCGGTAATCCGGCCGGATTCTGCTGTGCCAGGCCACTATTCATCGTTTTCGTTTTTTCAATTTTTTTTTCTTTTGATAATTGTGGCTTGTCCGAGCGCACTTTTACTTTCCCGAAATGTTCTAGATCGCGTGTAACTGCTCGTTAGTCCTGGCGAGAGCTGGGCAGCCAGTCCGCTAACCCCTTTGGTTCGCCGTAGGGGAAGGTGGGGCTGTTACAGAAAAGAGTACTTTTAAACCAAAGGATATGAGTAAAATATTTGGAAAACTCATGCTCGCTCGTAAAACTTTGAAATATCCATTTGAGTCGAAGAAATGAAGAAAACGTATTTCTATTAGTCGTAAATTTCATTTTTTCCAAGTGTACAAGTTTCAGCCAGATCTGACCTTATATACCTCGATAAAAGAGGACGCAAATATCCTAGATGGTTCATATGGTATTTGCTCTCAAATTGTTACCTAATTCTCGAGTGTAAATTTGGGCAGCACGCCCTTTGTATTTACCTATTTTCCAGCCACTTATGGCTTCATTATTTTTCTCAATCAATCCCAAAGTCATACACAATATAAATTCATCACAACAGCCGTTCAATAGGCTCAAAGTCATCCAAGTACAAGATTTAGCTAGGAAAATGACCGGAAATAAGCTTTAAGCTAAGGAACCAAAAAGGCAGATTCACCGCTACTTAGCGTATCGGACATAACCGAAACTACGCTTATTGGATTGAAGTGCAAGTTATACTGTTTTGAAACTAAGACAGAGGGCTATAACTTTGATGAAAACTACTTAGTCCAGTTTGTGACAGCCCTACCTCCCCCTAAGGCGAACCAGAGGGTTCGGCGGGCCGCCTGCCCAGCTCTCGCCGGGACTCAGTCGTTCACTACAATCCTCAAATAAATTACAAGAATAAACCTCAAAAATACAGCACATGGTCCGCAAATATACATCCAAGTCTCCAATAATTACATGTCACAATTGCAGCGGAAACAATTCCCAACTATACATAAAATGATTCCAAATCCAAATTGTACAACATAAAGGCCATCCATTCACGTGAATAAGCACAACAAGTCCTGCCTTCGCCTTGAGCCCTGTGGAGGGGAATAAAATATTTTTGGGGTGAGCTAAAAGCTCAGCGAGTAACCAGAAAATCAGTAATCCAATCGGTTTAACAATATTTCTTTTCAATGATGTCATAAATCACATGATAAGTCCAGAAACGATTACAGCATTTACAAAACATTAAATGTGGAGTATCAATAATTCAAGAAACATGTACAATGGAAAGAGATAGTAACATTCATGAAAAGGATACGTTCATTTTTTATAAATAATCCCTCGTTCATCTTTTTATTCGTTCATCTTTTTTTTTTCCGGACGTTGGCCGGTCTCCACCCATCCGGACGTAGCCGGACTCCACCCATCCGGACGTAGCCAGACTACAAGGTAATACTCGAGTATACCAAATTCACCCAGGGTCACCATATCGCCCGACCGAGTCCGCTTCTGGCTCGAGTCGATCGGTAACGAAGGGCAGTGGCCAGTTCAGCCAAACGGCTTACATTCATGCGCAACTAGCATTTAATCATTAATCATTGAAAGTTTCATATTTATTTAGGTCGAGTGCGATAAAGTACACACTCGCCTAGAAAACTTGTTTTAACAATCATTGAAAGCACTTAACACATTATCAATCAATAATAACAAGCCAATAAGTCAAGGAAATATAGCAAACAAGGAACACTCACATGTAAGCACGCATGATATGCAAGAAAACAGTTCAAAAGTAACTTTGGAAATAGTTCAAAAGTAAATAAGACAAGAAAACAGTTCAAAAGTAACTTTGGAAACAGTTCAAAAGTAAATAATGCAGGAAACAGTTCATAAATAACTTTAGAAATAGTTTGAGGTCACTCACCTCCATGGCTCAGAAATCATCCATCATATAACATTGCCTTACTCAAATCCAAGTTTTAGATCACAAACTCAATGCAAACAAATCCTTTAAAAGTTCGGACAGCACTTCCCCTAAATTTGCTTACTTTTCCAGCCGTCATGGCTTCATGATTTCCTCATTCCAACCCAAAGGTACACACACAACAACAAGTTCATCCAATAGCCATTCAGCAAACTCCAAGTAGTACTAGTACAAGTCAAGCTAGGGAAAAGTCCGGAAATGAAAGTTTAGATCAAAACCAGAAAAACAGTTTTGACGTCATTTTGTGGTAATGGCACCAAAGGTACTACGATTGTCGGATGAAGGTGTAAGACCCACCGTTTCGAAGCTAAGAGACAGGGGTACAATATTGTAGAAGGTCACTCAACCTAGTTTCGAGTGTAACCAGGTCAAAAATGCAAGAAACTATACCAGAATCACAAAAACAGATTCACAGAATGCATTCCAGCGGAAACATCATAACTCAGGCTCTCCAAGTCCAAATCCAGAAATTCCAAAACCAGATAAAATCTAAGAAACAGGGCTACATTTCATCAGAAGACCTCAACAACCAATTCGGAAGCAATTCCAGCCAAAACAACCAATTACAGTCGCAAATCCCAATTTCGGGTAAACCAGAACAGCAATAGTAATTTCGACTTTTCTCACTCTACGCCACTCCGATTGACCTGAAATTTTGTACGTACCTTTAAAATGTCATTCCTTACAACTTTCATGTTTTAAGCAAAGGGCAATTCGGCCTCTATCTAGGACCTAAAATTTCGGACAGAATGAAGAACCAAGAACTCTAATTTTCCAGATTTCTTCCAAAACAGAATTTACTTGCAATCTTCCACTTTTTCCACCTTCTAGAATCATTAAACATCATTTCCAATCATCATACATAACCACATAATCATACTCATATTAAAACAGAAAAATCCCCAAAAATAATAAAAGTTCATCCATCCAACCACAACTCAAAATATAATCCATCAAACCATCTCTTTAGCCATCACAAGTCTCTAATTTAGCATAATCAAGAACAAAGAAAGGATGGCTAGACATGATACCTTCAAATATCAAAAAAGGTGATGACTTAGGGATTTTTCTTCCAAAACAACTCCACCAAGAGCTTCAATCTTCCTTAGCTAGCAAGTTTTATGGAGTGATTTGCAATTTAATCGGTTGGAACTCAAGATTTGGACAAGAAATTGAAGTGCAAGATGATGGATTTTCTCTCTCTTTTTCTCTCAAAATTTCGTCCAAGACAAGCTAAAATAGAGAGAAATTGGGTCCAAATTGGTTTTAGTAAAGTTAGAAAAGTCTTGGTCAAAAGTCAAGGTCCAATGGTTTTGTGACAAATGGTCCTTTAGGGTTTTAATCTTATCTTTTTGTCTCTCCAATACAAATGTCTTAACACATTGTAAAATAATATCACTTAATACAAAATTCCAACAAGTTGTCAAAAATATAATGCATTTACTGCACTTGCGGGTCCCACGTCCAAAATACGCTTTTAATTTCTCAAAATCCATTCGATACTAGAAAAAATATCTAAAAATTATATCTGCTCCTTAAATTCATCTAGAAATTTTTCTAATCAAGAAAATGTAGAAAAGGCGGGCGTTTAAAAAAATAAACCCTAGAAAATTAGAAAATTTCTGGGTTCTCAAACTCATTTTTTTTCGGGGCGTCACACAGTTCTCATCCTAACTAGGTCAAAGTCACCAAAACAACCCCAGATTTTCCAGTTCGAAACTCACTGTGAAATTCAACTAGCAGTCCTGATTCATTCAATTATATCTCAACACACACAACTCCGATTCAGGTAATTCCAAAGCCAATTGAAAGCTAAGATACAAGGCTATAATTCTTAAGAAGACATCGACAACCAAATTAGTAGTATTCCCGGTCAAACTAACCAATTACAGAAGCTGATTATCAGTTTCGGACAGAAACAGGGCAGCAGGGGTATTTCAGTCTTTTCACAGGCTACGTTGCTCCGATTGGGCTGAAATTTTGTAGAAAACTATAAAAAATCATTCTATACAACTTTTATGTTTTATACTAAGGCCAATTCGGCCTCTAACTAGGGATAACAGTCCTAGGCAGAATAGGGAAAATTGAAACCCTAATCTGAAATTTTTCCGCACAACATGGAAATTTTCCGCATTTAGCTACAATTTACGCACTAAAGTTTCATTCTAAACCCTTCCAAGCCATCATCCATGGCCAACCCATAAGAAACATATAAAAATAGAAAAATCCTCAATAAATAGGAAAATTAGACAACTCAACCATAATTTAAGAAATAATCCACAAAATGACATGCTTCACCACTAGAAACCCTTAATTGATCACTATTATCATGAGAAGGAAGATATCTAGACAACTCACCTTTGCAACTCCAAGAAGCAAGATAACTAGAGCTTGTTCTTCACAAATGGCTCCACTAAAAGCCTTAAACTAGCTTATCAACTCACTTTTGTGGAGGAATTTGGAATTTAAACGGTAGGTTTGCAAGATTCAAGAAAGAAAGGAAGGAAAATTGAAGAAGCTTTCTCTCTTCTTTTCTCCTCAATAATTCGGCCAAGATGCTAGAGAAATGAAGATGATTTTGGTCAATTTTTGGTATTTAGTAAAGGTGATGAATAGTATGTCAAAGTCCTCCCTCCAATGGTTACATGACACTTGTCCATTCCTATGCTTGATCTCATCCTTTTGTCTCTCCTAGATTAATCTAATTCAGTAACCTCTAATTATCTCTTAACACCTAGTAAATTAATCCCTGTATACAAAACTTAACCTAATTGGCCGAATTTTATCAAACTTACCGCACTAGTGGGTCTCACAACCGGTATACGCTCTTAATTTCTCAAAAACTAATTCATACTAGAAAAATAATTTTAGAACTATATTTACTCATAAAAATTATCTAGAAAATTTTTCTAATAAAGAAAATATAGAAAAGGCATGCAATTAAATAAAATAAAGTCTAGAAAATAGGAAAATCCACGGGTTCTCACACTCTTTCCCCTTAAAAGAATTTCGTCCTCGAAATTCCTTATCATCGCCTTCTCCGGGATACTAAAATTTTACTACTTCCTTCTCACGATTAAATTGAGCATCATACTTAGCTAACAGATTTGTACCCCTTCACTGGTCAGGCTTATTGAATTCTTTGGTTTAGTTTCTTCTTCCTTCCCAAATTGTAATTCTGATACACCATTCTAATGGGCAAATGGTGGAATACCAGAATCTTACCTTCTACGTCCTCTAATGGGTCAGAGACTTGATGTTGTTCTAAGGAGTACACCCAAGCTGACACTTTCGATCCATTCTTGTTCCCCTTCGACTGGTCAGGATTGGTCGTGGTTGGCTGTTGGCTCCTACTCCCTTCTCGAGATCGGCCTGGGCAACTTGCGATTTGATGATCTGCACTCCCACAACGCAGACACTTTCTTCCTTTCTTCTAGCAGACATCCTCCGTGTGATTCGGCTTCCCACAATACCCGCAGGGACCACGGGAAGCGGAGACTGAGCCTCTCTGTGAGGCACCACTTGACATCCTTGGTAATTGTACTCCCCCATTTCCCCTTCCAATCTTAGGAGGCGTACCCTTATCTCCTTGCTCTGAGCTGCT
This sequence comes from Coffea arabica, assembly GCF_036785885.1. NCBI lineage: Eukaryota > Viridiplantae > Streptophyta > Magnoliopsida > Gentianales > Rubiaceae > Coffea > Coffea arabica. The sequence goes on along the minus strand of NC_092318.1, from coordinate 14,361,681 downwards.
TCCAGGAAATCCCCTTTTCTTAGCTTGAAAGTTTCTAACTTGAAATCTCGCACTTTCAACTCGTTGAGCTTTCTCCACCGCATCACTAAAGGTATTGAGTTGGACTACAGCCAGGTCCTTCTGAATCTCAACGTTTAATCCATGGACAAAACGCCTTATCCTCCTTTGCTCAGTCACAGTTAACTCGGGAGCGAACTTGGACAATCTGGTGAACTGGCTCTCATATTCGGCGACGGTTTGAGTTCCCTGGCGGAGTCTAATGAACTCATCTTCTTTCTTTTCCTGGATCAGAGGTGGAAATTACTTCGTGTTGAACTCTCTCATGAAATTCACCCACGTCCTTGGGGTTTGGTCTCTTTCCCATTTCAGTCTTATGATATTCCACCAAGAACAAGTTGCTCCCTCCAGTTGGAAGACAGCAAATGTGACCTGTCGCTCCTCAGTATAATGTAACGCGGCAAATATATCAATCATCTTCTCTAACCATCTCTCGGCCACGTCAGGGTCTGGCCCTCCCAGAAATTTCGGTGGTGAGAACTTCTGAAATCTTTCGAGGGCTTTATTCTCACCCTCTATGTGATTACCAGGGTTTTCCGGCTGATGATTAGGATTTTGGCCCTGATGTTCTACTACGTGAGCCAAAAGGTCAGTCATACGTTGGATGGCAGCAGCCACCTGAATGCTAGGATCCATTCCAGGTACAGGATTAGGTCCAGGTGTTGGTTCCCGATTTTCTCCTTCATTTGAGGTTCCACGCCCCCAGCCCCGTCCACTACGAGTACCCTCCATTTGACTTAACCAGTCTATGGTTGAAGCGCGAATACCATATTAAAACAAAGTATGCAGGTACAAGTGATAAAAACAGACAATATACATATAGCATATCTTTAGCAGATAAATCACACAGTAACAGTCAGTCAGATACAAGCAGAAGGAATCGCAAGAAAGTCATTAAAATAACTATATACTAACTAGGCCAATGGTACACAAGCGACCAACCAACAGCTTTCTCTCTCTAGGCTCTGTCCACAATCATCCCTAGGCAGGGTCAATCATCCTTAATGATACCCTAACACATCATATCAAGTTTTGTAGAATCAGATTTCGAATTCGCCCAAGTCATTTCTAACCTAGGCTTTCATCCCTTTTCGTATTCAGGCACAAGAATCCAAAATAAAATAATTCACCACTCAAGCTGGCCAGTCCCAAGAGTAAATCATCTACATTTGTAATTCCTACCTGACATACGTATCTATAGTCTCCAGGTACCAGAATAATGTTTTGAACCCTATAATACACTGTGATTCATAGCTTATGCTCAAAAGAGTACTTAGTCCCTTACACTCATTCACATGAGCGAGACCACAACACCACTTGGCCCCAAGCTCACTCCGCGCAGAGACCACGCGAAGCGGCTCTGATACCACCTGTGACAGCCCCACCTCACCCTAAGGCGAACCAAAGGATTTGACGGACCGCCTGCCCAACTCTCGCCAGGACTACGGATCCGGAACAGACATAAACCCTTCCAAACGCTCAAAAGAACTTCAAAAAAGTAACATTCAGAACCAAATGAGCCAAAGTAAAAGATACAATCAATCTTTGGTACAGCATTCCCACGAAAATCAAAACGAATTGGAAGAGCCGCTGCGACGTCACAATCCATCCCCGTACCAGTACACTTTGTTTAACATGAGAGAATGTACATGCCCAAATATATGTCACATAAACATGAGAAAACACTTCAAAATATACATAGTAGTAGGTTTACAAACCAAAAGGAAACATTGTATTAAGATACATTTAGGGTTTGAAACTTCCATGGTGCTATTCAAAAGGGTGTTTATACAGGCTCAATTCATTCTTCAAAATGATCATTGGTCCAAAAAATGGTTCCCTGTAAGGAAAACAAGGATAACGGGATGGGGTGAGCTAAAAGCTTAATGAGGTACCAAAAGTATAAACGGTAGGAACAGTAGAACTTCTGAAAAATCACTTTTAAAGCACATATTCACATCAAATACAAGAGATGAAAGAACACCACAATGTAAAGGATACAGGTGGCTATCGGGAGCCAAATCCCCGTTGCAATACTTGATCCAGCCTCGTTGACCCTCCGTCAACGTTCAAATGAAGGAACTAGTCCCGTAGAACACCATTTTAACGCCAAAATTCCGTTCACCAAACATACCCCTTACCGGACTCGAACGCCAAACAGGAACAGGAATGGTAATACTCGAGTATACCGGAATCAACAGTCTCAATACTCAAAGATTCCATAAGAAAAGGCACCCATGGATTGTCAATTTCCTCGACCAAGCCCTTGCATGGCTCGATTTAATTAACTCCCCATGAGGTTGAGCTCAGGTTTAACCAGAAAGTCGCTGGACTCACTTCCAAACGACATCATAACAAGTGCAAGTAACAGGTTCAAGTTCATAACAGGTACAAGTAATAGATTTCAGTTTATACAGGACAGGCAAGAGAACGAGTGTGATAAAGTACACCCTCGTTCATTCAAAATAACAGAGTTCACAGTTATCCATGTCACAAATTTCATGTATAGAGAAACCAATTAAACAACAATCCAGGGGAGTGGTACACTCACCTATTAAGGTGAAATAATGTCCAGAATATCTTTCCGAGTAACCCTCTCAATCACCGATGAACCCTAAGGTTAATCAAGAGAACATATTACAGTTTCTCCAACAAAAGTTAGGTGAATCGAAGACAAGTCAAATACTACTAGTACAAAGTATAAATATGATTTTGAAAGTGAAAAGAGTACATTTAAACCAAAGGATATGAATAAAATATTTGGAAAACTCATGCTCGCTCGTAAAACTTTGAAATATCCATTTGAGTCGAAGAAATGAAGAAAACGTATTTCTATTAGTCGTAAATTTCATTTTTTCCAACTGTACAAGTTTCGGCCAGATCCGACCTTATATATCTCGATAAAAGAGGACACAAATATCCTAGATGGTTCATATGGTATTTGCTCTCAAATTGTTACCTAATCCTCGAGTGTAAATTTGGGCAGCACGCCCTTTGTATTTACCTATTTTCCAGCCACTTATGGCTTCATTATTTTCCTCAATCAATCCCAAAGTCATACACAATATAAATTCATCACAACAGCCGTTCAATAGGTTCAAAGTCATCCAAGTACAAGATTTAGCTAGGAAAATGACCGGAAATAAGCTTTAAGTTAAGGAACCAAAAAGGTAGATTCACCGTTACTTAGCGTATCGGACATAACCGAAACTACGCTTATTGGATTGAAGTGCAAGTTATATGTTTCGAAGCTAAGACAGAGGGATATAACTTTGATGAAAACTACTTAGTCCATTTCTCATCCTAACTAGGTCAAAGTTACCAAAACAACCCCAGATTTTCCAGTTCAAAGCTCACTGTGAAATTCAACTAGCAGTTCTGATTCATTCAATCATATCTCAGCACACACAACTCCGATTCAGGTAATTCTAAAGCCATTTGAAATCTAAGATACAAGGCTATAATTCTTAAGAAGACATAGACAACCAAATTAGTAGTATTCCCAGTCAAACTAACCAATTACAGAAGCTGATTATCAGTTTCGGACAGAAACAGGGCAGTAGGGGTATTTCGGTCGTTTCATAGGGTACGTTGCTCCGATTGGGTTGAAATTTTGTAGAAAACTATAAAATATCATTCTCTACAACTTTTATGTTTTATACTAAGGCTAATTCGGCCTCTAACTAGGGGTAACAGTACCAGGCAGAATAGGGAAAATTGAAACCCTAATCTGGAATTTTTCTGCACAACATGGAAATTTTCCGCATTTAGCTACAATTTACGCACTAAAACTTCATTCTTGACCCTTCCAAGCGATCATCCATGGCCAACCCATAAGAAACATATAAAAACAGAAAAATCCTCAATAAATAGGAAAATTAGAGAACTCAACCATAACTTAAGAAATAATCCACAAAATGACATGCTTCACCACTAGAAACCCTTAATTGATCACTATTATCATGAGAAGGAAGATATCTAGACAACTCACCTTTGCAACTCCAAGAAGCAAGATAACTAGAGCTTGTTCTTCATAAATGGCTCCACTAAAAGCCTTAAACTAGCTTATTAACTCACTTTTGTGGAGGAATTTGGAATTTAAACGGTAGGTTTGCAAGATTCAAGAAAGAAAGGAAGGAAAATTGAAGAAGCTTTCTCTCTTCTTTTCTCCTCAATAATTCGGCCAAGATGCTAGAGAAATGAAGATGATTTTGATCAATTTTTGGTATTTAGTAAAGGTGATGAATAGTAGGTCAAAGTCCTCCCTCCAATGGTTACATGACACTTGTCCATTCCTATGCTTGATCTCATCCTTTTGTCTCTCCTAGATTAATCTAACTAAATAACCTCTAATTATCTCTTAACACCTAGTAAATTAATCCCTGTATACAAAAATTAACCTAATTGGCCGAATTTTATCAAACTTACCGCACTAGTGGGTCTCACAACCGGTATACGCTCTTAATTTCTCAAAAACTAATTCATACTAGAAAAATAATTTTAGAACTATATTTACTCATAAAAATTATCTAGAAAATTTTTCTAATAAAGAAAATATAGAAAAGGCATGCAATTAAATAAAATAAAGTCTAGAAAATAGGAAAATCCACGGGTTCTCACATAGTCGAGGAGATCCGGGATCGGTCCGCCGAGATTTTAGCCGACACCACCATATTGATAGAGGAGGCAATAGAGACTGTCGAGAGCCCGGATCGTGAGGGCACTTCTGAGGAGGAATCTTTCGAGGAGGATCCGGAGGAGGATGTTCAGGCTAGTGGTTCGGATGCGAACTAGACTAGGATGTTGACTTTCGACTTTTGTGACTAGAATTAGTTGGGTGATGCTTGTAAAGCTCTTGGCGTCTATTGCATGACTAATTGCACTTTTGTGGCACCTGTGTGCTATATTTTTGTAAAGACCCATGACTTGTTAATTATACGAATCTTGAATTGTTAATATATGCTAGTTAATGTTATTTCCAATGTTTTCCATATTGGATTTTATTTTAAATATTTTATCGTAATTAATTCTATTCTTGCATTTAGGCATAATTAGGATTATGGATGGACGAAAGAGAGGTAGAGGTTGGGGGCATGGGACTAGGCAAATCCAATCTCAAGGGAACGATCAAGGATCCACAATTGGGTCGACCCAAGGACAAAGACATGTAGGGGGTGACCAAGTGGCTACTGCCATCAACCGCATGACGGATATTTTAGAACGATTAGCAGAGCGAGAATGTCCAGGACCTAATAATCAACCTAGGGCTCAGGATAGAGGGGATGATAGGGGTTTAGGGAGATTTTTGAAATTAGCTCCGCCTAAATTTATAGGAGGACCTGACCCTGAGTTAGCGGAGAACTTGTCGGAGAGAATGACCAATATATTTGCTACCCTAGACTATACTGAGGAGAGACGAGTGAACTTTGCTGCCTTTCAATTTGAGGGTGTAGCACGTGTTTGATGGGATGTGATAAGCGGAAAATGGGAAAGAGCACAAACCCTTTGGACTTGAGAAAACTTTACCCGAGAGTTTAATGAGAAATTTCTCCCACCCTTGATTCAAGAGAAAAGGGAGGATGAATTTATAAAGTTGAGACAGGGGACTTCTAGCGTGGCTGAATATGAAGGGAAAGTTACTGAACTTTCTAAGTATGCTCCGGAATTGGTGACTAAAAAGCGGAAAAAGATAAGACGCTTTGTGCAAGGACTTAATGTGGAGATTCAGGAGGGGTTGGCGGCAGTCCAAATCTTTACTTTCACCGAAACCTTAGAGAAAGCACAGAGAGTCGAAAGTGCAAGGCTGCAAGTTAGGAATTTCCATGCTAAGAAAAGGAATACTCCTAGTTACTCCTCTAGACAAGTATGTAAAAGTGCCACACCTTTTAAAAAGGAAAAAGGAACGGGAAGAGTAGAGACATCTAGTACACTAAAAGGGACTCAACCAAGAGGAGGCCACAATGGGTAAGGTCAAATGAGAGCATGCCTTCTGGTGGTCAGGCTGTGACTCCTCAAGTTAGCTGTGATTACTGTGGCAAGTCCAATCATGTGAAAAATAATTGTTGGAGGAAATAAAAAAAGTGCTTGTACTGTGGTAGTGCTGAGCATCAGCTCGCAAGTTGTCCAAAAATGCCGAAGCTATGAGGTAGTACTCAAAAGCCAGAAAAGTCGGCATCTAAACAAACTAGTGCTGGAGGAAGTCGATCTAAAGCGACGGCTAGAGTTTACGCATTAGACCATCAACAGGTTTCTAATTCCACTAAGGTCGTTGAAAGTATGGTTCTTGTTTTTCATTGCTTAGCTAAGGTTCTAAGTGACCATGATACCACACACTCATTTGCAAACCCTGGATTTATGAGTGGGGTAAACGTGAGACCGATTAAGTTATCCTATGATTTGGAAGTAAAACGCCTATTGGGGAAAATCAAAGTTTGATTGCTAATTGGATGAATAGAACTTATGAGATATGAGTCGGAGAGTATAAGTTATTGATTGATCTGATAAGCATAAGAGAATGTATTATTCTAGGTGTGAATTTCGAGGATGAAATTCTTTTTAAGGAGGGAAGGATGTGAGGACCCGAAAATTTTCTAATTTTTATCTTATTTTACTGGCTTATTTAATTATTTATTCACCCATTTTCTCCGAGTAATTTTTTTTAACCATTTTAAATCAATTTACATGGAACAAGATCTCACTTATATTTTTAAAATGTTCCGTTAGCAAATTTAATTTTTCAGAGACTCGTTTAGTAAGGAATAGCGAGTACACATTTTTTGAGACAATATTCGATTTGAGAGTGCAATAATCTTGGAGAATTAAGAATGATTAATAGTAGACTAAGAAAAGTTACTTGAGAGTTTAGAGGTGAGTGAGTTCAAATTTTCGCTTTATCGCGCGCGCGTCGATAGTTTCCCCGAAAGTCACATCGCGTGACTAATTGAAGATTTGAGAAATTAATATTAGACTAGTAAAAGTGAGTAATTACCATATTAAAGGAAGTACCTTGGAGAATTAGTGCACGAGTGTATCGAACCCGAGAGAAACGGTGGTACAAAACCCGCGCGCGGCAACTCCATTGTTTTAGCTTCAATTCACTTACAAAACTTCCACCAAATCGCAAACTACTTGGAGTAACACTTCATCTTGGAGCAAGGAGCAATCGTGTGGTTTTTCTTGGAGGATTTTGGTGGAAAATTTCTGGTTTCTCCAAGGGTTCAAGAGGTAACCCTTCATCTTCTTCAATCTTCCTAATTTCTTCAAGAATCATGGTTGGTTTGCATGGGTTTACAACCCTAAGCAAGAAATAAGTTAGACGACTTGAGGAATTTCCTTTCTTGCTTTAATCACTAGGCTAGCGGTCTTGAGGTGGATTATAGGTGCTGACTTGAGGTGTAATTGTTTGATTATGGTTGTTTATATGTTGTATGAGAGGATTATGGTTAGAATACGGAGAGAAAGTTGAGAAAGGGGTGAGGTTAGAGCTGGCCGAAACTGTCCTGTTGTTATCTTGCTTGTATTTCAAACTTTTGTTGGTTATTTGACTATGAGATTGATGGTTATATGTTGTATATTGTGTGTATAAAGTTCCTACCAAAAATCATTTCATTTGGTTGAACAAAACCTGAGTTTTGGCAAGAACCAAATCTGGAAAACGTATAGAAGAGGTCTCGGACAGTGCTACTTTGTTCGAACATAACTTGTTGTACAAAAGTTGAAATTGAGTGCTGTTAGTGGAATTTAAAACTAGACATTCATAGCTTTCCAAAGGTATAAAAATCTCCTGCTGGTTTGGTTTGAGTGAACTGCAGTGAGTCGGCAAAATTAGCTGTTCTGTTTTGACTGTTCATACGAATGAAACTGGAAGCTGCGTTTTGTGGCTTGATTTTGTCCCATTTGTGAAAGGATTTTCAGAATGATGTCTTCGGATAAATTGTAGCCTTTGGAACCTAGTTTCCAATGCCACCAACCATTCCCAATTTGAATTTGTATTGAATGAGATGTGATCTGATTTCGAAACTGTTACAAAGCTGGAAAACTGGAAGTTTTTCCTTTCTTGCTGACCGAATGGTCAAACTTGTTTTGGGATGTTTTATTTCAAAAATTTTGATTTCAATTGTTTATTAAATGTTTCTAGAACCTTGGTTTCAAAAATGGATCAATTTGGGGCTGATTTCATTATACCAAACTTTTGAAAGGAAAGAAAGGGCCAAGTTGGCAGATTAGCCTTGAGAATTTCTCAAACTTTGGTAGTTTTGTTAACTGCCTTCCCACATGTTTTTTTGCATAAAATTTGGTAGAGAAGTAGTCCACAAATGGAAGTTTAAGTGTACCAAATTTGGGGTAATTTCAATACCATTTTGATATCCAAATGATGCCCTAAAGATTACTCTTCAAATCTCGAAATTTACTGATCAGTTTACAAAAAATCAACCAACTTCAAACTGTTATATCTTGTTGCTCAAAACTCCGAATTTAGTTCCATTTGTCATGTTTGAAATCTTGTTTGGAACTCTTATTGTGTTTCGAATTTTAAGGGCTGATTCACTTTTTGTGAATTATGCCGAATTTCCAAAGATTGCTGGAAAACCAAGACTAGTTTAAACCTGTCTTCTTGGAACTGAAACTTTGAATTAAAAAATGAATGCTTTCCGTTTAGAATCTTAGAAAAGTGTCTTGTAGAAACTTTTATTATCTTGAATCTAGTTTCCAATGGTATAAAGTTTTCCATTTTTGGACTTCCCAATCTCAAGATCTGATTTTAGTAATTTTATCGCGCAGAGCTGAAATTTCATGACTTGTTGGGAAATGAGTTTTTGAAACTTTTCCCTATCTTTTGATATTGATTGATCATTTTAAACTCGATTTCATGGAGGAAATCAGTTTCTCTTGTGTTATTAAACCCTCACTTTTGAATCTCGATTTCCGAGATATTGAGGTTTTTCGAGACATTGTCTTATCTTAAAACGAACGTACATTCTTCCTTGTTTGGCAAGGAGTTTGTAAGTATTTATGGGTGATGGTTAATTGTTATGTCTTCAAGCGCTCAAGAGGATCTTGAAGAGAATTCCAGAGCCGACCACTAAAGATCTTTTGCACTTACTCCCTTATTTTGATTTGGTGAGTGTCAAGTGCATGACTTGTTGCAATTATGTGAATTGCTTCTTATGGATTGAATGGTTTATAATTGTTGAGTCGAGTGTGTACGTTATCGCACTCGTTCTCTTTTAACTGATTGTATAACTGAACTATTCATAACTGAATTGTATTTGGTTGACTGGATGTCATTTGGAGTGAATCTCCTCGACCTAAAACTGAATTGGGGGACGCCCAAATCTCAATTGGCCGACCTTGCAACTCGAGCCAGCTTGAGCTTGATCAAGAAGTTTGGTGAACCATGAGATAATTATAAGTTTGATCTATTAAGAGATCTCGCTTGGCCTACTAGCGTAGTAGTGCCTTTTATAGAAGAGCGGGCCCGGGACTGGAGGTGTAACGGTGAAAGGGGAAGAGTAAGTGAAGTTCTATGAACTTAATACCCACCCGGTTGACGGAGTGTCATCACGGGGAATTATTTGATCGAGTCTTGGCAAAGCAAGTGGAATCTAGCTCCTGAGAGCTCCTGTATCCTTACCGAATGTGTGCTATTATTATTTATGAATTACTTGAAATTTCTTGTTTTAATTCTCGTACAAATGCCATGGTTATGTGAACTATGTGTTTACATGTTTTTTTGGCGTCATTGAGCGTCAGCTCACCTCATTAGTTTTGTTTTCCTTAACAGGAGCTTGGAATGGAAAGAACTTTTGGAGAAGCCGGTTTGATTACTTTTGATTAGTATTTTGGGTTGTATTCAAATGATTTTTGGTAAAAACTTTCTACACACCATATATACATCAGTTTCAAAGTCATTTGAGCATAAAAAATTTGAACTAAATGCACGACACAAACAGGGCAGATTTCGGTCAGCAACCATGCGAAGTTTTCCTTCAACTTTCCTTCGATTCTATATCCATAATCATCTTAACCAACACTTAAACAACTCAAATCAAGCATTATATCATCATATCAGCCCATACAACCAAGGTGAAAATTCATAGAGCCCACACCAACCATTCCAACCCAAGTAACAATAACAATAATGAAGCTACAAGCTTCAAAGCTAAGATTAAAACCCATTAAAGCCAAGAATGAAAGATTGGATGGTTACCTCCTAGCTTTAAGAGAAATCAGAATTTTTTGATCACTAAAACTCCAAGAAAACTGCCAAGATGAAGTCTTTCTTCTAGCTTAAGTGAATTCCCAAGTGATTTTGAGGTTGGATGGTGATTTGTGAAGGATTTGGAGCAAGATTTGAAGTGAAGTGGTGAAGAGCTTTTCTTCTTCTTCTCCTTGAAGAATTTCGGCCAGCTTGAGGGGAGGGGAGAGAGAGAGTGTGCTGATGAATGAAGCTTCTTGGAGAAGCTTGTGTGATTTATGGTTAAAATTTGCACAAAAGTCAACTATAAATAGTAGTACTCGCGCGCGAGGGTTTCGTGTCCGTTTTCTCTCTGGTTTGTTTCAATTGTGCACTAAACTTCAATTGTACTTCCTTTAATATTATAATTATTTACTCTTAGTAGTCTAGAATAAATTTCTTAAATCTCCATTGGGTCGATTTGACACGAAAAAGCGAACATTCGATTCGCGTGCGATAAGGCAAAAATTAAAAGGAATTCATGTAACGATAATATAACTAACTACTACTAGGCTAATTAATCTTAAAAATAACTATTTTAAGAATGAAACATGAGTTATCAAATCTTCAAGATCATTGCACTCTCGGATCGAATATTGCCTCGAAAATGTGAACTCGTTATTCCTTACCAAACGAGCTTCCGAAAAATAAAATTTTCTAACGAAACGTCTTAAAAACATAAAGGAGACATAAATCCATATAAATGGATTTAAAATGGTTGAAATAAATAATTCAGAGAAAATGAGTGAATAAATATTTAAATACGCCAATAAATAAGATAAAAATAAGAAAATTTTTCGGATCCTCACATCCTTCCCTCCTTAAAAAGAATTTCGTTCTCGAAATTCACACTTAGGATATTATCATACCCATTAATAGTCATGCTTATCAAATCAATCAATAACTTACACTCTCCAACCCATATCTCATAATTTCTATTCACCCAATTAGTAGTCAAACTTTGATTCAATCTTATGAATCTAGGGTTTTGCATAGGAGTGTGTCGTACTAGGGTCACTCAAAACCTTAGATAAATAATGAAAAGCAAGAATTATATCTTCAATGACCTTAGCGGGATTGAAAACCTGTTGATAGCCTAATGTATAAATCCTAGCCGACGCTTTAGGTCGACTGCCTCCAGCACTAGATTGTTTCGATACCAACTTGTCTAGCCGTTGAGCACTACCTCCTTCCTTCGGTAAACTCGGACAATTCGCGATCTGATGTTTAGTGCTGCCACAATACAAACACTTTCCCGATTTCTTCTAGCACTCATTCTCGGTATGGTTAGGCTTACAACAATAACCACAAATAACTTGAGGAACTACAGCCTGACCACTTGGAGGTGTCTCTTTCGGTTAACCTCATCCATTGTGGCCTCCTCTTGATTGAGTTCTTTTTGGTGTACTAGATGTCTCTACTCCTCCCGTTCCTTATTCCTTTTTAGAAGGTGGGGCACCCTTATCTGCTTGTCTAGGAGGATGACTAGGAATGCCCCTTTTTCTTGGCATGAAAATCCTTAACTTGCAGCCTTGCACTTTTGACTTTCTGCGCCTTCTCTAGGGTTTTGGTGAAAGTAGAGATTTGGGCTGTTGCTAACCCCTCTTGAATCTCCACGTTAAGTTCCTGTACAAATCGCCTTATCCTTCTCCTCTCAGTGGTTACCAATTTTGGGGTGTACCTAGAAATCTTAGTGAATTTTCCCTCATACTCAGCCACACTAGACGTCCCCTGCTTCACGTTTATGAATTCGTCCTCTCGTTTCTCTTGAACCAAGATCGGGAGAAACTTCTCATTAAACTCTTTTAAAAGATTTTCCCAGGTCCAAGGGGTTTGTGCTTTTTCCCATTTTCCCCCTATCACATCCCACCAAGCGCGTGCTGCACCCTCAAACTAAAAGACAACAAAAGTCACTCGCCTCTCCTCCGCATAATCTAGGGCGGCGAAAATATTGGTCATTCTTTCTAACCAATTCTCCGCTAACTCGGGGTCAGGTCTTTCAATAAATTTGGGCGGATTAAATTTCAAAAATAGTTTCAAGGCTGTATCTTCCCCGCTATCCTGGGCCCTGGGTTGGTTAAGTGGCCCTGGACCCTGTCTCTCAGTTAACCGTTCAAGGATATCAGTCATCCTATTAATGGCAGTAGCCACTTGGTTACCCTCTACATTTTATTGTCCTTGGGTCGGTCTAGTTGCCGATCCTTGTTCATTCTTTTGAGGTTGGTTTTGCCTAGTCTCTCGCCCATAACCTCGACCACTCCTACGTCCGTCCATAATTCTAGATATGCCTAGAGTAGGAAATAAAAGTAATTACATGAGACAATGCTTAAAATAAGAGCCAATCATGAAAACATTGGAAATAACAATAATTAACATATATTTACACTTCAAGATCCATACAATTAGCAAGTCATGGGGTATTACAAAAATATAGCACACAGGTGTCATAAAAGTACTTTTAATCATGCATGATTAAAGTAAATCCAAGTGCCTCAAAAGTAGGCCACACAATCAAACAAAAATACAATGGCCTTGGCACTAGCATCACCCCAGCTATTTCTAACCATAAAAGTCAAAAGTCTGCCACTTTAGGTCTAGTCCACAGTAGGGCTATCAGGTGGAATCTCCTCCTCAGGGTCCTCCTCCGGATCCTCCTCCTCAGGAGTACTTTCAGGAGGTGGACTCTGTATAGTATCCATCACCTCATCAATCAGCATAGAGGTGTCGGCTAGAATCCCGAAAGCCCGATCCCGGACCTTCTCGACTATTCTCGTGAGTCGAGTTCTAACCTTCCGAACCTCATCATGTGCGGCCTCAGTCCTAGTCACCTCGTCTGCCATAGTCCCCTTGAGCTCAACAATCCTGATACCCCCTCGTTATGACACTCCGTCATCCGGGTAGGTATTAAGTCTGTAGAAACTTCACTTACTACTTCCTTCATCCACCATTCCACCCTCTCGAATCCGTAACCAAACATGCACCAAAAGGGCGATACTACACGAGTATGCCGAACAAGATCCCAAAAGATCAAGTTTTTAAGAACACGCACGAAAAGGGCAATACTCCACGAGTATGCCGAACAAGATCTCAAAAGATCAAGTTTTGCTTTGTAATATTCTCATGGTTCATCAAGCTTCTCGACCAAGCCCATGCCGGCTCAAGTCGCAAGATTGGCCAATGAGATTTGAGCGTCCCCCACGAGTACACGTATAATAGTCGACGAGATTCACTCCGATCGACATACAAGTCATGTTCACGTATAATATACGTATAAGTCAAATAAAGTAGAATGAGTGCGATAAAATATACACTCGTCTCGACAAATTTACGTATCATGTATAACACTTGTACAATTCACATTTCAATCACGTAAGCATTTAACATGCACTTGACACTCACCAATTCAAAATAAGTGAGCAAGCAAAGCTTTAAGTGTCTGCACCGAGATTCCCTTCGAAATCTCCTTAAGCGCCTGAACAATTAACAAGTATTTCTCACTCACAATCACGTATTAATCAAGAAAGAAGGTACACTCATTTAGACTAGTCGATACCTCAAACAAAGAACCTTAACCACTCAAAATAAAGGTTCAAAAGTGAGGTTTTATTAACACAAAAAAATTGATTTTCTTCATGAAATCGAGTTTAAAATGATCAATCATTATCAAAAGGTAGGGAAGAGTTTCGAAAAACTCATTTCCCATCGTGTCGGAAAATTTTAGTTTTGCACGTCAAATTTAGAAAAATCAAAAATTGCACTCAATAGGTCCAAAATTGGAAAAATTTATACCGTTAGAATCTTGGTTCAAAGTACTAAAAGTTCCCAGAATACACCGTTCCAAGATTCTAAACAGAAGACATTCAAATTTCAGTCCAAAGTGGCTGATATAAGCATACAAGACAGTTTCGATCATGTTTTTTTGGCAAACATTTGAAAATTCGGTAAAATTAAAAAAAAGTTAACTAGCCTCTAAAATTTGTAACACAATAATAATTCCAATCAAGGTTTCAAACACAATAAGCGGAACTAAATTCAGAGTTTTGAGCATCAAGATATAGCAACTCAAAGTTGGCCAAAATCGAAGACAGTTCAGTAAATTTTCCAGATTTGAAAATAAATTTTGGGATTTCAGTTGGGTATCGAAATGGTCTTAGAATAACACCAAATTTGGTACAATTCAACTTCCATATGAGAACTACTCCCCTATCAAATTTCACATAAAAAATCGTACAGGAAGGTAGTTAACAAAACTACCAAAGTTCAAGAAATTTCCAAGACAAATCTGTCTTCTCGTTTTCTTTTCCGTTTCAAACACTTTGCACCATGAAATCAGTCCCATTTTGGTTCATTTGTGAAACCAAAGTCCAAGAAATATTTCAAAAACAATTGAGAGTTGGTTGACATCAAAATTTTCAAAGCAAAGCATCTAACAAACAACCAAATCATCTGGCCAGCAAAAAGTAGGGTTTTCCAGCTCAGCTGCAGTTTATAAATTGTACCATATCTCGCTCAATACAACTTGAAATTGAGAATGGTTAGTAGCATTGAAAACTAGATTCAAAAGGCTACATTTCATCAGAAGAAGTCATTTTGAAAATCAGTTCATAGGTAGCTCGAATTCAAGCGACAAGTCGCAGCTTCTCACTGCCATTCAAACAGAATAGTAGAACAGAACAGGAAAATTTGGTGAGTTACTACAGATCACTCAGTTCGAACAAGATGGTGCATTTTATACCGTTGGAAATCTACAACTGTCTAGTTTCAAATGCCACAAATGGCACTCGATTTTGATGTCTGTACAAAAAGATATGTTCGATCAAAGGGACACTGTTCAAGCTATGCGAACACAGTTTCCAGATTTGATTAAATTTCAAAATTTCATGTTTTGCTCAACCAATTCAAATGATTTTTGGTAGAAACTTTCTACACACCATATACAACATATATACATCAGTTTCAAAGTCATTTGAGTATAAAAAATTCAAACTAAATGCACGGCACAAATAGGACAGATTTCGGTCAGCAACCATGAGAAGTTTTCCTTCAACTTTCCTTCGATTCTATATCCATAATCATCTTAACCAACACTTAAACAACTCAAATCAAGCAATATATCATCATATCAGCCCATACAACCAAGGTAGGAATTCATAGAGCCCACATCAACCATTCCAACCCAAGTAACAACAACAATAATGAAGCTACAAGATTCAAAACTAAGATTAAAACCCATTAAAGCCAAGAATGAAAGATTGGATGGTTACCTCCTAGCTTTAAGAGAAACCAGAATTTTTTGATCACTAAAACTCCAAGAAAACTACCATGATGAAGTCTTTCGTCTAGCTTAAGTGAATTCCCAAGTGATTTTGAGGTTGGATGGTGATTTGTGAAGGATTTGGAACAAGATTTGAAGTGAAGTGGTGAAGAGCTTTTCTTCTTCTTCTCCTTGAAGAATTTCCGCCAGCTTGAGGGGAGGGGAGAGAGAGTGTGTGCTGATGAATGAAGCTTCTTGGAGAAGCTTGGGTGATTTGTGGTTAAAATTTGCACAAAAGTCAACTATAAATAGTACTCGCGCGCGAGGGTTTTGTGTCCGTTTTCTCTCTGGTTTGTTTCAATTGTGCACTAAACTTCAATTGTACTTCCTTTAATATTATAATTATTCACTCTTAGTAGTTTAGAATAAATTTCTTAAATCTCCATTGGGTCGATTTGACACGAAAAAGCGAACATCCGATTCGCGCGCGATAAGGCAAAAATTAAAAGGAATTCATGTAATGATAATATAACTAACTACTACTAGGGTAATTAATCTTAAAAATAACTATTTTAAGAATGAAACATGAGTTCTCAAATCTTCAAGATCATTGCACTCTCGGATCAAATATTGCCTCGAAAACATAAACTCGTTATTCCTTATGAAACGAGCTTCCGAAAAATAAATTTTTCTAACGAAACGTCTTAAAAACATAAAGGAGACATAAATCCATATAAATGGATTTAAAATGGTTGAAATAAAAAATTCGGAGAAAATGAGTGAATAAATATTTAAATACGCCAGTAAATAAGATAAAAATAAGAAAATTTTTCGGGTCCTTGCACACACTCGTCTCGAAAATTCCAAAATACTCAATTGATAAGGAACAATTCAAGTATTTAGCAGCAATTCATGCACTTGACACTCACCAATTCAAAACAAGTGAGTAAGTGAGCAAATAAAGTCTTTAGTTGACCGCTCCAAAATTCTCTTCAAGATCCTCTAGAGCGCCTGATGAATAGTGATCAACCATCACTCACATATACACACAACCACTTATCATACAATGAAGAAAGTACACTCGCTAAACACTTAAGACAATGTCTTAGAAGAACTTTAATCCCTCAAAAATCGAGATTTAAAAGTGAGGATTTAAAGTCACAAGGGAAACTTGTATCCTCCACGAAATCGGGTTTAAAACGGACTATCAATATCGAAAGAAAGTGAAAAGTTCTCAAAAGCTGATATCCTAAGAAATCAAGAATTTTCAGCTTTGCGCGACAAAACTTGGAAAATTAGATCTTGAGTTTGGTATGTCCACAAATGGAAAAATTTATGCCGTTGGAAACTAGATTAAAAGCACTAAAACTTCCCAGAAGATACTTTTCCAAGATTTCAACTAGAATGCATTCAAATTTCAGCTCAAAGTTGCAGATTCAAGAAGACAGGACAGAACCAGTCTTGGTTTTTCAGCAATGTTTGGAAATTCGGCAAAATTCACAGAAAGTGAATCAGCCTCTGAAATTTATAACACAACAATAGTTCTAAATCAGGTTTCAAACAACAAGCGGAAGTAAATTCGGAGTTTTGAGCAACAAGATATAACAGTTTGAAGTCGGCTGATTTTTGAAACCTGATCAGTGGATTTCCAGATTGAAGAGCAATATTTGGGGCATTGTTTGGGCCTCGAAATGATATTGAAATTACACCAAATTTGGTACACTTAAACCTCAATATGTGCACTACCTCTCTATCAAAATTTAGGAAAAAAATTACACGGGAAGGTAGTTAATTAAACGACCAAAGTTTGTGAAATTTCTCAAAGCTAATCTGCCAACCCTATCTCTCTTTCTTTTTCAAAAGTTTTATCCAACGAAATCAGCCCCAATTCACTCCATTTTTGAAACCAAGATTCAATAAATGTTTAATGAGAAATTGATGGGTAAATGACACTAAAATTTTCGAAATATAACATCCCAAAACAGACTTGACCATTCGATTAGCAGGGAAGGGAAAATTTTCCAGTTTCCAGCTTTGTTGCAGTTTCGAAATCAAACCATATCTAACTCTATACAAATCCAAATTGAGTATGGTTTATGGCGTTAGAAACTAGGTTCAAAATTCTACAATTCATCAGAAGGCATCATTTTGAAAATCTTTTCACAAGTGGAACAAAATCGATCCACAAGCTGCAGCTTCCTAGTTTCATACGGACAAACAGGCAAAGCAGGAAAGTCCACTTTGCCAACTCACCACAGTTTGCTCAAAATGAACTAGCAGGGGATTCTTATACCGTTTGAAAGTTCTGAATGTCTAGTTTTGAATGCCATAAACGGCACTCAATTTTGACGTTTGTACAAAGAGTTATGTTCAAATAAAGAACCACTGTCGGGCTACCCTGCTAGCGAATTTCCAGATTTCGAATTTCCCCAAAACTCAAGTTTTGTGCAACCATTTGAGATGATTTTCGAAAGGAACATTCTACACACATAATACAACATATATCAATCAATTTAGCAGCCAACCAAGCATCAAAATTTCGAATTAAAAGCAGAACAACATGAACAAAATTTCGGCCAGCTTTCTTTTCACAAGTTTTCCAACTTTCTCTCCACTTTCTAACCATAATCAACTCATCCATCACATAAACAACAATAATAAAGTAATATAGCCTCAAGTCAGATACCTAAAGGCCTCCTCAAGACATCTAGTTTAGGATTTAAATCAAGATAAATGTTTCCTCAAGTCCGCTAGCCTATAATTGTGATTAGGGTTTCAAACCCATGAAAATCAAGCTCCAATCTTGGCAAAATTTGAAAGATGAAAGGAGATGAAAGGGTTACCCTCTCCAAGCTTTAAACCCTAGTAGTAAGTGAGTGTTCCTCCAATTTCCACCAAGAAACTTCACAAGAGTGGGCCTTTCTTCTTGTTAGAGTGGAATTCCAAGAGACTAGGAAGTTGGATGATGATTTGCAAGCAAAATGGAAGCTAGAAGAATGGAGTTTCTTTCTTCCCTATTCTTTCCCTTTGGTCGGCCGAGAGAGGTGAGAGAGTGAGGAGGGTTTTGAGTTGTGAAACTTGGAGAGAAAGAATGAAGAAAAGTAGCCATTAAGTTTTGGGCAAAAGTCAAATCTTGATAGTGGATAAATAGGGTTTCATACTATCACTTTCTCTCTTGTTGGTTTCATTTATGCACTAATCCTCCAAGGTAATTCTTCTAACATTGTAGTTATTCATATTTACTAGTCTAGTATTAAATTCTCAAATCTCCAATTAGTCGCGTGGTGCGACTTTTGAGAAACTTTCGACGCGCACGCGGTAAAAGTTTAATTTCACTCACTCACGCCTAATCCCTCAATTAACTTTTCTTAATTTACTATTAATCATTCTTAATTCTCCAAGATTATTACACTCTCAGACCGAATATCGCTGCGAAAAATGTGTATTCACTATTCCTTACTAGACGAGTCGCAGAAAAATTAAATTTGCTAATGGGACGTTTTAAAAATATAAATGAGACATGGTTCCATGTAAATAGATTTAAAATGGTTGAAATAAATTATTCGGAGTAAACGGTTGAATAAATAATTAAATAAGTCAGTAAAATAAAATAAAAATATAGGTAAAATTCGGGTCCTCACAGCCCCAAACTCCCAAAATCTTTAATCATGTCATAAATGTATCAAATGTACGTCTATCCATGTGTCAGTATATTAACACAATGAGTGTCCCTTTCTTTAGTAAATCTAAATAACTATTGCATTCACTTACATTTTTTCCTCTTTAAATTTATTGAACATCTCATACTGTAGAGATGTACCAAAGTTACATGGTACGACATCCTGAAGACTACAATGAAAAACATAAGCATTATAGGAATAATTCAAAAATTGTGGATTCGCTTCCGTCTTCTATTTGTAATAGGAAGACGTATCGTTTATTTACAATATAATGTTACAAGAATAAGTAAAACTCAAAATAATTAATTTGATAGAAGTTTACTACAGGCCCCGCAACCAATTTAATATGGTCATAATTGTGTCAAAATATTGTTGAACTTGACTACAACTATTTTCTTAGTTTATTGTCACTGTTAGTGAAAGTCACATGAAGGAGTTTCTTATTATACATAGTATTAATCTAATTCTTCACAAATACTATTTTAATATTAGTAAAAGTCAAATGAAATTGTTTTTTGATTAGTCTACTACTACTGCCAAATTTGTATTATTCAATATGCTATCAAATTTTAGTGAAAGTTTCATCAGGTTATTTCTTGAATAGTCAAATACTACTACCAAGTTTACATTCTTCAAGATACTATCAAATTTTGCATTCTATTTTAAAGATACACATCTATGACGAATTGATTTTGTAAGCAAAACTGACACAAATTTTTTTTACAAATCCATCATATTGTTTAGTCAAAAGAGTCACAAAAATCTCATGCCAAAAAGGGAACAAAATTAAGATTTGGCATTCCACAAATGATACCACCTGTTACTTTAAAGTTAAAGAGTTATAAACAACACAATAATTACATTCTATGTATGATATTTCAACAACACTGAAATTAGTAGTAGCATTAAGAATCTGTACACCATAAAATAATTTAAAAATAACTTAAAATCTATAGTAGGTGAAATATAGACAACACATAAAGCTAATCATGAAGAGATTTGAGATATTTTTACTCTCAAAAGCTAATTTGTTGGTTTTCCTTTTCCTGCTACAAAGGTGTAAATCCCAATCTTCCAAATCTACTTCTTGTTATGCATTCACAAGAGAAAAAATATATTTTCAAGAGAGAGAGAAGAATAGTTGTGCGATGAGAGGAGGGAAGTAGTTGAAAACAATTCATAGAAATTTGGATGAGAGAAGGGCAATGGAGATAATAAATGAGAAGAGGGAGAAAAGAAGTTGAAAAAGTGGTGGTTGAAGTAGATAAGAGCACTTGTGTTTTTGTTGAATTATAGAGGAATCAATTTTGGGTTTTGTTCAAAACTCTCCAATCTTACTAGGGGATTGGAGAATTCTTAATTTTTAGATATGATTTCAAAATTTTGATTCCAATAATAGTAATTCAGACAAAAATTATGAAGTTTATTTAAATTTTTCATTCCAAAACCCTTTTACCAAATGCCACTTTAATGATGTCAATTGACTACTTTAATAAATGGGTGAAAGTCGGATGCCCGACCTCAGTTTTCTAAAAGAAAGATGTTTTGGAGTTTTGGAATTCCTAAATATTTGACATTTGAGTACTAAAAATCAATTTACAAAACATCCATTCAATTTAAGGTATGCAAAGCAGAACTTAACTCAATATTTTCCTTTGAAAATGTACCTACCACAATAAATTGACAAAAAAGTACATTTTACTATCATTGCAAAAGTAGCATATTACTTATTTCATATTATAATATATAGTGTACATATCATGTTATATGATAATATATTATATCATATTATATTATGACATAGGTTGGAGTTAAGGCAAGAGATGGAACAGAGGAATTCTCCCTGCCCCTACCCCCGACCCCATTTAAATACTCATGCAATATTACTGGCATGAGTAATTTATTTTCTTGCAATTGATTTGAATGAAGGATGTAGAAGATTTGACATATTTTTAACTAATTTGTGAGCTTTTGAGCCTAAGGAGAATGTCAATTATAGTTGCTCTGTTTTCTTTTATTGAATGGATATCGCATATGATTTGATATTCTAAAACTTGCTTTGTTATGCATGTTGAGACCACACTTGAATTTGATGCATTAAATGACAAGGGCAATTAGGTTTAACCCTTTTGACTTTCTAAAGACCGACCTTAATTATGTTTTTCCTTAGTTAACCATGTTTGAGTCTTGACCTTTTCTTTGTTTAATAGCCAAATATGTTAGTTTCAACCTCTTTTTTTTTTTTTTTTTTTTTAATCCGGCTAACCTCGAACACGAGGGGGGACGCCACTCCCAAATTTATTCAAAAATAGACACAGGACATGTTCTGTTTTGAGATGTTCGCCAGAAGGGCTAAGACAACCGTACATAAGGCATTCGCATCTTATCTAGGCGGGCTAGCCCCTGTATGTAGTCCGGGAGGGTGGAGGCCCCAAAGCTGTGATCGACACCCGTGGAACTTGCTAGATTTGCCAGGGCGTCAGCCACCCCGTTTGCCTCCCGATACGTGTTAGTTTAAACCTTTTGTTTACACTCTCTTGTTTGAATCTTATGTCAATGAGATGCCTTAATTTTATTGCATGATGATTTCAAATAGTTTTCCAAGGTTATATTTGAAGCTAGCAAGTGTATTTATGTTTCCATTTTGGTTATGTCTTGTTGAGAAAGCTGAAAAAAGAAATATTGAAAAAATGAAAAAAAAAGAGGGAAAAAATGTTGTGCAGTGCTCTTGCAAATATGTGTTGTGTTGTGATAGCAGGCTAAGGCCTTTGTTGTTTGCACTTGCTGAACTTGAGGAAGTTATGCAATTACCTTGAAATTACACTTGCCAATGAAGATGGCATTATAATTCATGCAATGAGTTTTTTTTTTGGCATTCCTTTGATATATTTACACCTAAATTTTTTCTTTTTATCCTACCTTTACCCAAGCCCCATTACAACACTTGTTGAAAACCCTTTGATTTTTGTATTAAATTCATTATAAGTGGTGGAGATGTGATATATGTACAAGCCTATGATAATATCATTCCATTGTGATTGATTTGAGTGTTAAATGCCCCTTAAACATTTTTGAGTACTGAGTGTATGCACTAATATTCTTGTGAGGATTGTTAAGTAATATACATCTTGATTTCTAAGAGATTGTTGAGAAAATTTGATATTTATGCTAGTGTATTCTGCTATGAAGTGTTTGTCATCTTAATTACGACTTCTGGCTTGTGAATGCTTGAGGGCAAGCATTGTCTTGGTGTGGGGCGATTTGTGACGAGGTTCACCCACACTGTTGTTTTATTCAATAACTCCCTTGTTTGTTGCAAGTATATCAGTCACTATGTAGTACTAGGAAGTTAAGGCCGATCCCTCAAGGAGCACTCACAATTATTAGAACTTTATCCTACTTCATTATATAGAGAAGCAACAATAATGAGAAATAAAATCTATTCAAGATACTAATGTGTAACAGCTACAAGTGAATGGATGAACTCAACTAACACACAAATTTTAGGGTATGGAATCAACCAAGTCTCCTTGATGATAGCTCAAATGAGTGATAAATGCTACTCTACTTGTCTTGGCTTGGGAATGCTTGAGGGCAAGCATTGTCTTGGTGTGGGGCGATTTGTGACGAGGTTCACCCATACCCTTGTTTTATTCAATAACTCTTTGCTGCAAGTATATCAGTCTGTGAGATTTTGAAAAAAAAAAATTAAATTCTTTTCTCGTTTTACGTGCGTTAAAAATAATATTTTGACCTACTCTAGTTTAAATCCTTTAATGTATAAGGTATTTTTATGGTTGAGTTAAATTTTAATTATTTGTTTTATATTGTGGTGCATGCTTAGTTATATTACATTTTGGTAGTGTGGCTCACTAGTAAGTGTATATTAAATTTAGTGAACATGAACGGATATTATATACCAAGGAATATATGCCTAGAAGTGTTAAGAGTGAGTTAGAGGAACACCACATAGATGAGTGATTAGAAATTAAGAAGAAAGACCAAGAGATAAGTAATAGTCAAAGTAGTGCCACGTGTTGCATTTTCATTTAGTCTTGGAACACTTAAATCTTCATCTTTATCACTTCATTTGGAGCACAAAAACTCTTCATTCTTTCTTCTCCAAGCTGGCCGAACCTCAAGAGGAGTAAAACCAAGCAAACTAAGTTCATTTTTCCTTTGATTTCCTTCACCAAATCTTGAGAGATTTCTTCCAATTGCCAAAATCTACTCCGATTAACTTTGCATCTAAGGTGATAGCAAGCTAAAGGTGGAGTGTTTTGAGAAGAAAAAGGGTTTGTTTTTCTTTTTTTCAAGGTGTTGGAAGGTATAATCATTAGAAGCTCCTTTTGTTCTTTAATCTCGTGATTAAGTTGTTGGATAACTTGATTTTGATTGATTTTATGGAGATTCTTGCGATTTTAGGGTTGGGATGATAAATTTCTGTTTTATTGATATTTTCCAGATTTTATATAAGTTATTTCATCTTTGATTGGGCATGTATATGATTAGTAGAAGCTAGTTTAGTGTTAAGGTAGAATTTCTAGCTTTTAATTGCAATTAGTGATGGTTATATGTAAAGTTTAGCTTAATAAGTGAAATTTCAGCTTTTGTTAAGTTTGTAATTTTGATATAGGTTGTTCAATCATATTAGAAGGTGGTTGAGCTTTGATATGCATGTTTACAACTTCAATAAGTGATTTTCTTACTTGAATTGGAAATTTTCAGCTTTGATGTCTTTCGGTTAATCTCTATTTGTGTGAATTTTGAAGGGCTTTGATAGACTAGAATAAGGCTTGTAATATCTTATGACTTGTGGCTTTGATTGTGTTGGGATTGCTGTGGTTTACACCTTGATTTTCAAGGGAAAAAGGACCGAAAATAGGGGAGGTGCTGCCGAAACTTTTGTATCTAGGGTTAAGTTAACAAGAGGTAGCATAGTGATGTAATCTTGATTGGATTTGAGTTGGGAGTTGAAACTTGGAAGAAAACTAGACAATTTGGTGAATTTCAGTTTTGCCCTGTTTTTGGAATCAATTTGGGCTGCAAATTTCTCCATGTTTTAGACTAAATTAGCTTTTGGATAAAATATAAAAGTTATAGGGATTTAAGTTAATTTTCTACCTGCAAAATTTCAGATCAATTGGATCATTTTAGCTTATGATTTGGCCAGAGCACTCCTGACTACGCAAAAACTCAATTTTTCTAATCTGTTTTTCATGTGCTTCTGACAGTCCATTTTTGACCCTGAAAATGCGAGAATTGGGTGTCGATGTCTTCATAGGAAATGTAGGTCTAGCTCTTAGTTTCAAAATGTCATAAAATATGCTTCGATCTGATAAGTGTAGCTTCAGTTGTGATCAAAACACCAAAGGATGGCAAAGCTGCCATCTTCATTGTTTCTCGTTGCCTTTCTCTTGTTTTCCGTTTTCTTGGTCCGACTTAACATGTAATTCTCAAGTGTTCTAAACCTGATTTCTAACATTTTAAACAAGTATTCAAAACATGGTTTTTAGTTGCACATATTGGTTTTGAACTTAACCGTTTTTGATCATTTTCTTTTACAAATTATGCGTGCACCTTGCCTATATGACTTACTATACTTTCATGCCTTTTTCCTTTGATATAGAAATATAAGTTATGCAGCTTGCACTCATGTACGATTGGCTCTTTGTGGACAACATTTGACTGCAGATTTCGAGAGTGGCCAAGGTGCCGGCCCTGAACTGAATTTTGATAAAACGTGACTTGTTTAGGGTGAGTGTTTCTTGCATGTTTGTGTATTATGTGACAGTCCCACCTTCTCCTAGGATGTACCCTAAGGGTTAACGAATTGCCTGACCAACTCTCGCCAGAACTACTAAGCCGAACACATGATTTACAAACCATATGGTACAATAGGACTTCGATTAAACGCTCCAGCGAAACGCGCAAAGAACTGAGGCCACGTCAGAATCCGGCCAAATCTTGGTCGGATTGCCGGCCGGATTACTTGCCGGATTCAAGGTAGTGAACAAATCCAAAATTTTTCATCCTCTCCTGTCAATCCGGCC
The DNA here is from genome assembly GCF_036785885.1 of Coffea arabica. Taxonomy (NCBI): domain Eukaryota; kingdom Viridiplantae; phylum Streptophyta; class Magnoliopsida; order Gentianales; family Rubiaceae; genus Coffea; species Coffea arabica. Next base: position 14,336,400 of record NC_092318.1, on the reverse strand, counting down.
AAGTATCCGGCCAAAATCTTGCCGGATATACGGCCAGATTCCCTAAAGTAGCTTCCCGCCATCTTTTCTTTCCTTATTCAAGCTCCGCACTCGCCCGGCTCTCCCACAAATACAAGAAAAGTTCACATAACCATAGAAACATGCATTCTCAAGCAATATACGTAACCAGACGCTTGCATAAATATATACATTGGAGTCTTTACAGCCAAAATGTTATATTGGATCAAAATACAATTAGGGTTTACTATTACAGAGGAGTTTAACCAAAAGAATATCTATAACTAGCTCTACTCTTTTCTCCAAAATCATGGTTCCAAAATATTTTCCCCTATAAGGAAAACAAAGGTAACAGGGGTGAACTTTCGCTCAATGAGGTACCAGCAAGTTAAGCAATCAGGAATCACAGAAGTACACTTGTAATAAACCATATAAAGATATCAAATAAAGAGGAAGGAACACCACAGTTAAACTGGAAGTAAAAGGATATAGATGGCTCTCAAGTGCCAATTTCCCCTTTTTGCATTACTTGATCCAAACCCGTTGACCATCCGTCAACGTTTGAAGAAACGACCATGACCGTAGACTCCATTTTACACCAATTCTCCATCCACCAATATACCCCTTACCGAGCCTGAACACCACACAAAAATAGAGGTGGTAACACTCGAGTATACCGATTAGTCAAAGAGATAACACTCCACTCAACAAAACAGAAGACCCGGGGTTCATTACCTAATCGACCAGACCCTTGCCGGCTCGACTCGAGTAACTAGCCACAGGGTTTGAGCTCAGAAGTCACAGCAAAGTCATTGGATACAAGCCTCCAAACGACAGCAAATCAGGCACAAGTAACAGATTCAAATTTATACAGTAACCAGTCAAACAGGCAAGAGAGCGAGTGTGATAAAGTACACCCTCGTCTCATCCAGAATAAACAGAGGTCACAGTCATTCAAGTCACAGATTGCAAGTACAAGTAAACCAGTTAAGCAACAAGTCATGCGAGTGGTACACTCACCAATCAATTGCCATCCTTCACTTTAACCTTGGTTCGTCCTCTTGAACTCTCTCGAGTCCTGTGGTCACATATTATATTACAAGGCTAGCAATACAAAGCCAAAATACATGAAGAAATTAAGGTGTCTAAGACTTCATTTCCTGTCACTTAAACCTCACTTCCACTCATAAACCATACCCAAAATGATTTACCAACTCCAAACTTAAAGTGGGAAATGAAAGTAAGAACGGTCCTAGGAAAACAGAATTTTCCAGTTTTGCACAACACGATTTGAAAAATCATATTTCAAGATTTTTAAGTCCAAAATTGATAAAATTTATACCAGACACAAAGGGTTACAATTTCCTAGAAGACACATTTGTAAGATTCAATCCCTAAATCAGTCAAATTCGAGTCTCAAGTTGCTACTTCATCCAGTAAAAGACAGAACATGTATGCAATTTCAGTCAACTTTGAAAAATCACAGATATTCATGAGAATTGAGAAAAAGGCTGAAATTTTCATGGTTGATAGTACTCTGACTCTAGTTTCAAACGCAATAAACAGAACTCAATTTTGACTTCTCTACAACAAGATATAGCAGATTTCCTAAGGCTGCCCAAGGGTTCCTGTGGACAAATTTTCAGCAGCACCTCCTTTGTTTTTACCAATTTTTCCAGCCAATTCTAGGCTTTATTCTCACCACAAAACAGCCTCAACTCAAGTATATATATATATATATATATATATATACCAAGCCAACAACTCACTAAATCAAGTATATAACCATCACCTACTCAAGCTAGAAAATGAAACCCTAAACTGGAATTCTTACTCACAAGTTGGAATTTTCTTTAGGCAAGTCAAACAAGCATATAAAAGCTAGATATTTCACATAGCAAAGCTACCAAACTATGGCCAATACCTAGGCATCATATGTGGGCAAAAAATTACCATAAAACTGAAAATTACCACAACTCTATTTTAACCATGAAACTTTCTCATAAAACAACCAATTTTGCTACCCTAATCCACTAATATGCAAGTAGTAGAAGTAAAGAGGAGTTTCTTGCCAAAGTTACCTTAGAACCTCAAGAAAGATGGAAGCTTAGTACTTTTTCTCGAAAAATCTCTCCACTCAAGTCCTTAATCTTCCCTAGTGAACCACTTTTATGGAGTATTTTGCAAAATCTATATTTGGAACTCAAGATTCAAGCAAGAAATGGAGGTTGAAGTTGAAGCTTTCTTTCCCTTTTTCTCTCAAGGAGGTTCGGCCATGGAGGGAAGAAAATGGAAGAGTTTTTGGTCCAAATTTGTTTTCATTCAAGAGGTAAGAAAGTCTTTGGTCAAGATGAAAGATCCAAGAGTTTGGTGACAAATGTTTAGCCAATATTAATCCTCATTTTGTTGTCTTCCAATCACTAAATTGTCTTGCCAACCTCTAATGACCCCTTAACACCTTATAAAATAATATCTGGTTATGCAACACTTCACCTAGTTGTTAAAAAATTTATTGCACTTACCGCACTAGCAGTTTCCACGTCCTTAACGCACTTCAAACTTAACATGAACTAACTTATACTAGAAAAATGGCTTAAAAACTTGACTCACTCATAAAAATATAGAGGAAATTAAGGCAATAATTTAAAGTAAAGAAAATGCATTCCAAGAAAAGAAATAAAAGAAAATACACCTTAATTTCCGGGTCCTTACACTCTCTCCCCCTTAACAGAATTTCATCCTCGAAATTCTCTTCTTTGCTCACAAAACTCGATTCTATAGTGTTTCTTCTACTTCTCAAGAGCTTCTTCTCCCTCATGCCACTACAATAATCTTTCTAGAGAGAGCATCTTACTAAGTCAATGGCTAAAACACCATACTAAGAGAAATCAATGAAAATATCAAAAGGTGAGAAGTGACACAGCCTCAGTCTCGATGAAAAGCAGATTTGAAACTTGGTTACTACTCTTACTACTTCTTAACCTTATCCACTGTATGTTGACAAATCGGTCACAACATAAGACACCTCTTTTTTTTTTTTTACAATTGTACCACTAGATCCAAATCACCCTCTCTAATCAAAATTTCTTCTTTGCGAACCATAAATGAAAAATTCTCACTTAACTTCAAAACCGAACTATAGTAAAAGATTCATGGGAAAGGATCCAATACTGCCGAACCACCAATATTCAAATATCACTCACTAAACAACAGGTACCAAGTCCACTGTCTCCAATGGAAATATAGCTTACTACATAAAAATTTCACCACACATAGTCCAATGATTACAACTATTTCAGGCAAAACTTCACTAATGGCTAACTTTGACTAGGAATGTCTTGAGATGCTATTCGACTAGGCAATTGCACTAATTCAAATTTATTCCGCACCTCTTCTGGAATCCCCTCGTATTTCTTTTTCAATTTTATGTTCTGATGCAGTAGTTCAATTTTTTCCAAGTATCCTTGTTCCTATCATCCTTCCCAGTACTCAACTAATCTCTTTTGGAACTCAATTTCCTTTCGAAGAATCTCTATTTTCTTATGCAGATCAGTCAAATTTGTCATCTCGTTGATTCACTTAACTCAATGATAGCTTGCCAGGCAAATCCAAGGAGCAGGATAAGTAACTACTTACAATTGGAAACCCTAGCTATATAACTTTTACGTTCATTCACTTCCAATCCAACCACGAGAGATTAAACTTAGCTATTCTCAAATGAAATAAACAAGAAAGTAGAATACCGGTAGGGCAATATATCAAAATGCTATGCCACTTGTTCTTATTCCGGGATTTTAACACAAGGAGTATCCTTATCACTTACATACATAATGAAATCCTAAAACATACTTTGTATCTCAAACGTTCCACACCCTATCTCAAATTTTTGCATATGGGTATAGAACCTAAATCTTTTTTTTTTTCAAAATCCCTATACCAATTTCTTTTCCACAGAATCTTCATACATGATCTAAAACTCTTAATTTCAGATAATATACAATCTTACACGTTTATCAAAGTACTAACCATTAACACAAAAGTGTCATGCAATTTATAGCCTTCACTACTTGGTCTTTTTCTCTACCCTGGGTTCTTGATTTGGTCAGCCGTAGATTTCCAATCACCCTTCCTTAATCCCGAGATTGTCTAAACCTATACAGACGCCCAAATAGCATTGTCCTAGCTTTCTTTTTCATAAGTTCGTATATATATACATAAGAGTCTAGGACTCAATTAGGCATGTAGATAAAGGTAGTCAATCAAGAGTCCAAAATACATTTATCTGATATATCACAAAATATCAAAATCAAGGAAACACATAACAAATTGGCACCTTCATAGGAGAAATGCAATAGGTTTGCAAAGCTAACACTGTATATATTCACAGCAACTATTAAAGTTCAAATCTCACCACAATCTATCAAAACCCTAGCCAAACATTTATTAGGCTAGTCCAAGATAGCATTGATCGTTCCAATCTCCTCAATCAGTTAAATTTCAAGTCCAATACAAGAATCCTCAGTGCTCTGACCTTTGCCATTATAACTTATCTCAAATTTACTTATGATTTCTATTCATATCATAATACACTAGACTATAATCCTTCCGATTTCACAAGTATTCCCTCAGGAAAAGTATTTAATACTCAAGTGCAAGAATCCAAAATTAGGAGAATTTACGACTCAGGCCGCACGCTCCCAAGTGCAAATCAACAAAGTTTAAGATTCCTACCTGACGTACATATCTATCTACCTCAAGTATCCTAATAAGAGATTTACACTTATAACAAGCACGATTCATAGCTTACGCCCAAGAAGAGCACTTAGTCCTTTACACTTATTCACATAATCGGGACCATACCACCACTTGACCCAAACTCATTCAACGCAGAGACCACGTGAAGCAGCTCTGATACCACCTGTGACAGCCCCACCTTTCCCAAGGGCGTACCCTAAGGGTTAGCGAACTGCCTGTCCAACTCTCGCCAGAACTACTAACCCGAACACACAATTTACAAACCATATGATGCAATAGGATTTCGATTAAACGCTCCAACAAAACGCGCAAAGAACTGAGGCCACGTCAGGATCCGGCCAAGATTTGGCCGAATTACTGGCCAGATTCAAGGCAGTGAACAAATAAAAAATTTTTCATCCTCTCCTGTCAATCCAGCCAAGTATCCGGCCAAGATCTGGCCAGATATACAGCCGGATTCCCAAAAGTAGCTTCTCGCCAGATTTTCTTTTCTTTCCTTGTTCAAGCTTCGCACTTGCCCGGCTCTCCCACAAATACAAGAAAAGTTCACATAACCATAGAAACATGCATTCTCAAGTAATATACGTAACCAGAAGCTTGCATAAATATATACATTGGAGTCTTTACAGCCAAAATTTTATATTGGATCAAAATACAATTAGGATTTACTATTACAGAGGAGTTTAATCAAAAGAATATCTATAACTAACTCTACTCTTTTTTTCAAAATCATGGTTCCAAAATATTTTCCCCTGTAAGGAAAACAAAGGTAACAGAGGTAAGTTTTCGTTCAATGAGGTACCAACAGGTTAAGCAATCAGGAATCACGGAAGTACACTTGTAATCAACCACATAGAGATATCAAATAAAGAGAAAGGAACACCACAGTTAATATAGGAAGTAAAAGGATACAGATGGCTCTCAAGTGCCGATTTCCCCTTTTTGCATTACTTGATCCAAACCCGTTGACCCTCTGTCAACGTTTGAAGAAATGATTATGACCGTAAACTCCACTTGACACCAATTTTTCATCCACCAAACATATCCCTTACCGAGCCCGAACACCACACAGAAACAGAGGTGATAATATTCGAGTATACCGATTTGTCGAGGAGATAACACTCCACTCGACAAAACAAAAGACCCGAGGTTCGTTACCTAATCGACCTGACCCTTGCCGGCTTGACTCGAGTAACTAGCCACAGGGTTTGAGCTTAGAAATCACAGCAAGGTCATTGGATACAAGCCTCCAAACGATAGCACAAATTTATACAGTAACTAGTCAAACAGGCAAGAGAGCGAGTGTGATAAAGCACGCTCTCGTCTCATCCAGAATAAACAGACGTCACAATCATTCAAGTCACATATTGCAAGTACAAGTAAACCAGTTAAGCAAGAAGTCATGCGAGTGGTACACACACCAATCATTTGCCACCCTTCACTTTAACCCTGGTCCGTCCTCTTGAACTCTCTCGAGTCCTGTGGTCACATATTATATTACAAGGCTAGCAATACAAAGACAAAATACATGAAGAAATTAAGATGTCTAAGACTTCATTTCCTCGCACTTAAACCTCACTTCCACTCATAAACCATACCCAAAATGATTTACCAACTCCAAACTTAAAGTGGGAAATGAAAGTAAGAATGGTCCTAGGAAAACAGAATTTTCCAGTTTTGCACAACACGATTTGAAAAATCATATTTCAAGATTTTTAAGTCCAAAATTGATAAACTTTATACCAGACACAAAGGGTTACAATTTCCTAGAAGACACATTTGTAAGATTCAATCCCTAAATCAGTCAAATTCGAGTCTCAAGTTGCTACTTCATCCAGTAAAAGACAGAACATGTATGCAATTTCAGTCAACTTTGAAAAATCACAGATATTCATGGGAATTGAGAAAAAGGCTGAAATTTTCATGGTTGATAGTACTCTGACTCTAGTTTGAAACGCAACAAACAGAACTCAATTTTGACTTCTCTACAACAAGAGATAGCAGATTTCCTAAGGCTGCCCAAGGGTTCTTGTGGACAAATTTTCAGCAGCATCTCCTTTGTTTTTACCAATTTTTCCAGCCAATTCTAGGCTTTATTCTCACCACAAAACAGCCTCAACTCAAGCATATATATATATATACCAAGCCAACAACTCACTAAATCAAGTATATAATGTGAGAACCAATAAAAACCCTAATCTTTTCCGAGGGTTTTATTTCCTTTAATGGCATGTTTTCTGCATTTTCTGGCTTAGGAAAATTTTCTTGGTGAATTTTATGAGTACTTATAGTTTTTTAGATGATTTTTCTAGCATTGGGTAGTTTTTGAAAAATTACGGATAGATTATGGACGTGGGCCCACTAGTGCGAAAAGTTCGGAAAAATTCGGCCAATAAGGTTAAGTTTCGGATACTGTGTAAAATTTATCGGGTGTTAAGAGATAAGTAGTGTGTGTGAAATGATTGATGTGAGAGAGAAAAGAAAGGATAGGATTGCATTTATGAGGGTGACAAGTGTCACATAGTTATTGGATTTGACTTAAGAAATACTATTCATTTTTTTTGACTTTTTTGACTAATTGGTTAATATCTCCAAAAATTCACTCAAAATTCACCATTTCTTCTCCTTGGTGGCCGGCTCTCCCTAGCTCAATAAGGAAGAGAACTTCATCATTTTGCAAGCTTCCATTTGGTCCAATCTTTCAAAACCAAACACCTAAACTAGATTCTACTCCATAAAATCCTTTCTTCTAGTGCTAGTAAGTGTCTTAGTGAAGTTTTTTGGAAGAGCTAAGGTGTCCAACATCTTCCCCTCTCTTGTTTTCTTGGTAAGTGAAGCTTAAACTTCCACCTACACCTATTGATGCTTAAGATATGATTAGTAGTGATTAAAGTGCTGAAATTTCTGGTTTTTATCTTGGTTTGAAGTGATTTGGTGAAGTTTTATTTTATTGATGATTTTTCTGGTTTAATTGGATTATGATGGTGTGGTTGTTTATGATGATTGGCAATGGCCTATAATGACACTAGTATGTGTGAATAGTTGATAATTGCAATCAATTTTGGATTTGGAAGAATTTCTGGAAAATTAGGGTTCTTGGTTGAACATTCTGTCCGAAATTTTAGTTCATAGATAGAGGCCGAATTGGACTTTGATCAAAACATGAAAGTTGTAGGTATTGATGAGGTTGAAGTGCCTGAAACATTTCAGGGAATTTGGAGTAGTATAGAGTGAGTTATGCCGTTTTTACTGTTGCTGTTTTTGGTGAACAGAATGTCCGAACTGCGATAGTAATTGTCTGTTTTGACTGGAATTGGTTTGGATTTTGTTGTTGGTGTCTTCTGATGAAATGTAGCTTGATGTCGTAGCTTTCATATGCCTTTGGAATCAATGATTTTGGACCTGTATAGACTGACTTGGACTGATTACAGTTTTGTGTGATTTGAGAACCTGCAATTACGGTTCTGGGTTGGTTTTCTGCATTTTGACTTAGTTGTGCTAGGATTTGGATTGAGAGGCCTTCTACATTGTTGTAGCCCCTTAAGTCATGGATATCCATGTAAATTTTCAGGATTAACGGAGTGGTATAACCTGAGTTCTAAACGAAATACTCAGACCTGTTTTGACCGTCAAATTCTGTTCTGTTCTTATATCCGGACAGTTTACGACTGGAACTTTGGCTTCACATTTGACTAGGTTACAAGCTGTTTGGGCTTGCGACCAAAACAACAAACTTATAGCTCTATATCAGAGCTTTCTAACGCCCTTGGAATTTCATGAATCGGATTTATAGAACCTGAGATAAAGCCGAGCAAATAAGGCCTGCCCGTGAAAATGACCATTTTCTGGTCAGATTTGTTTTGGTCCTGACGACCAACTTCTGTTCCGAATTTGGATTGCCGACCTTCATGAAAGTTGTTCCATTTGGAATGAACTATCTAACTGCCAATTTTCAGCTCTTTTATCCATGTGTAGCATAGAAAAAAGTTTGCACTCAAAACTGACCATTTGTGCATTGGCCAGATTTCGTATGTGATTGTGTTTGGTTCATTTGGGCCTGAAGCCTCCAGTTTCAGTTCTGGATGTCTTCATAACAATTGTTGTTCATCCTTTAATCTTCGATATGGTGTCTCATACGCATTAATCCGATATTCGTAGCTCAACTTATGATTACAATAGAAACGAGTGTCAAATCTGCCGTTTCCGCTAACGGCCGTTTCCGTTTCCGTCCGTCATATTTACGTGCGCGCGTGTCGTTTTTGCCGTTTTGCTTGTTTTAGGCACGATAGTAGCCGTTTGCGATATTATGTGACACAATCTTCTATGTCAGACGGTGGTGAGCTGGGCGGAATTGGTGGGGCCCACTACTAGCTGTTCATTTCGATCCGACTTCGTGTTTTTGCTATTTCAGATTCTGAGTAAGTATTCAGGCCAGTTTGGTGTGTTTTCTTTGCTATGTGTTTGAGATATGTGAAAAGGGTACTTAGGCGAGGGTGTACTTTATCGCACTCGACCTAAACCCTAATTTGAATGTGTAATTGTACTTGGCATATGTATATGAACCTTTTGGAACCAAAACCCTTGAGCTTGTGGCTCGGGGCGACTTTCGAGTAAAGTTTGTGAAGTTTGCAAAGTTTGTGAGTTCGTGGGCCCGATCTAAGACCTGTATGGACTATTCGAGCCGGTTAGGGCTTGGTCGAAGTCAGTCCAACTTAGTCTGAGGTCACCAAGTTTGTAGGTTCATGTTATGAACCAATTTTGTGAATCCGGTTCACCGAGAAGGTGACCAAGTTTGTGAACCGAGCTTGCGCCGCAAGTTCAATTTCGTTCGCTCGAGCAAGTTTGTGAGGTGACTGGCCAGTGAGGGTGATAAGGTGCTCGGTGGGTGTACAAGCGGGGTTCTACAGACTATTAGTTGCGGTCGACGGAGTGTCGGCAGGAGATCACGCATGGCATATGAATTGGCTTTGGAGCCACCTGTATCCTTATTATGTGATGTTACTTTTCTGCTTTTGCTTTACTCCTATTGTGTAACTGTTGTTACGTGAAATTTATGCTTTCGCCCCTGTTTACTTACTAAGCATTTAGCTTACCCCTTTCCTTTTGTTTTCCTTAGCAGGGGCCGACGCGGGGACTTTTGGCTCGTATACTAGTATAGGTAGATTGGCTTGTAATAGTTGAACAGTTAGGATGTTTGTTTTTGTTTTGGTGGTTTGTATAAGGACCCTTCTTAGGGTCTACCTTTTGCTGGTTATTGTTATAGTATATTAGAGCGGTTTGGCTTGATGCTTTTGAAGATGTAAATAGACTTTTGGTGGTTGTATATATTATGAATCGTGTTCTTGTGGCTTAGAAGAGTTTTATTAGCTTTAAGTTTTGAGTCCTGGCGCGAGCTAGGCAGGCGGCCCGCCGATACCCTTGGGTTCGCCCTTGGGAGAAGTGGGGTCGTCACTTATACCATCACCTACTCAAGCTAGAAAATGAAACCCTAAACTGGAATTCTTACTCACAAGTTGGAATTTTCTTTAGGCAAGTCAAACAAGCATATAAAAGCTAGATATTTCACATAGCAAAGCTACCAATGTGACAGCCTCACCTCTCCATAGGATGTACCCAAGGGTTTGGCGGACTGCCTGCCCAACTCTCACCAGGATTCAGTCACACTTCATGAAAATTTACAAATAAAAACCCTCAAATAAACAAAAAACAATAGTTATTAGAACCTTTAACATATACACTCATGGTCCTCCAATATCCACACGACCTATAAATACAATAAAAAAATCAGACTTACAAAAATCGAATCAAACAAGTTGGCTAGATATCTATGAAGTACACGCTCGAACAACTAACAATCTTAGAAGAAATCAAGACTTTTCTCAATTCAACCTCTCATGTTCTCATCCCAATAAGGAAAACAAATGGTGTGGAATGAGGTAAAAATCTAGTGAGGTTCCAAGTAACCAAACAGGTAAAGTATGAGAAAAGATAGCATACCCAGACATCAATAAACCAGTCAAACTCAAATAAATCACGACCCAATATATAGTTAAGCAATTAGCCAGATAAATTATGCAAAAGGGTACAGAAAAAAGATCACATTCAGGGCAAAGGTTATAGGTTGCTTTCAGGAGCAAGTTTCACAGTAGCTTGATCAAGGTCCGTTGACTCTCCGTCAACCACGAAAGTATAACGTCCATAGGTCTCCACTTTACACCAGTTCCCGTCCACCGATCAACCCCCTACCGGGCCCGAACGTCTAAGAAATACCCAAGGTTCGTCGATCTCCTCGACCAAACCCTTGCTAGCTCGATTCAACCAACTAACTCTAGGTTGGACTTATAGTCCCAGATATTCAGTAATTCAGGATATGGTTTATAGCCCCGAGTATTCAGATAATCAAGATTGGAGTTGTTGACTGTTATCCAACGCTTACACAGTAAAGCTTGGAGACGTTAGTTGTCACTTAACGTTCTATATTCAGAAATAATTAGTGATGGTAATATTCGAGCATACCAATTAGTCGAGAAGATAATATTCCACTCGACAAAACAGGATAGAGGTACTGAGACAGGATGAGAGGCACCTCTCACTCGGATGGAGTGTGGTACATGCTACCACTCAACACTAGTGTCGATGAGATAACTCTCCAATCGACTTAATCAGGATAAAAGTAGTGAGACGGGATGAGAGGCACCTTCCACTCGGATGGAATGTGGTACATGCTACCGCTTAGCACTTACAAGTCAAGCATAAACACAAACACAAGTACAGGTCAATCAAGTGAAAGCGAGTACAAGATCATTCAAAAAGGGAGGCGAAGTGCGATAAGGACACATTCGCCTAGCCAGAATCAAGTCACAAATAATGTCCAGCAATTCCCATTCTCAAGTATTCTAAATATTTCAAGTCAATAAACAAGTCATACACAAATCAAGTTACTTGTTCATGCGTGATGGAGGTATCAAATGTTTAGTCAAGTCGGGTCAATTGAGTGTACATAAGAGCACACTCGCCTAAACAAGTTCAACTCACAAATAAGCTCAGCATATCATGTTTCAAGCATTTCAAATCCAAACAGTTGAAAATCGGGTGGGTACGAAACCTGATCAAACAAGAAAATTGAAGGAAAATCGCAGAAATCAGAAATTTCTTCAGCAAATCCGGCTAGAAAGTGGCCGGATTCTGGCCACTTTTCAGTTGTAACAAAACGACTAACACATGTTTTAACAAAATCTCACAAATTTAGTCAAGTTAGGTCAAATGCGATAAAGTACACACTTGCCTATGAGACAAGAAATCAAGTACCTAGCATTGTCTAATAACAATGAGCATGTAACATGTAAGTTGGTAGGATAACCACCCAAATGACCAACGAGTCAAGTGCAAGCAAAGCATTTCATTTTATATCAATATCACGAAGTGAACTACAAATGATCGAGTATGATAAAGTACATCCTCGTCCCAAAGGTTATCAATTCAAGAGCAATTACTTTAACCAAGTAAGCATGTTATTCAAGCAGGAAGACATTCCATGTAAATATTTTCATGTACTTGGAACACTCACCAATCAATTGCCACCCTTCAATCTAACCTGCTTGGTTCGTCCTCTTGAACTCTCTTGAGTCCTGTGGTCACATATAATATAAAAAGGTTAGCAATACAAAGTCAAAATACATGAAGAAATTAAGGTTTCTAAGACTTCATTTCCTTTCACTTAAGTCTCAATTGTACTCATAAACCATACCCAAAATGATTTACCAACTCCAACCTTAACGTGAGAAATGAAAGTAAAAACGGTTCTAAAAGAATAGAATTTTTCAGTTTTTGCGCAACATTATTTGAAAAATCATATCTCAATCTTCTTAAGTCCAAAATTTATAAACTTTATACAATCGGAAAATAGACTCCAACGGTTACAATTTTCCATAAGACACATTTGTTATGACGCCCCCACTTCTCCCACGGGCGAACCCAAGGGTATCGGCGGGATGCCTGCCTAACTCTCGCCAGGACTCGATACCATTCTAGTTCAAAATTAAAAGTAAATAACCAAAAATAAAAGTCGAACTGAAAAGAAGTCGCTTCCATATATAAGTGTTCAATCTTGTGAGAACCCAAAAATTTTCACATTTTTTAGGCATTATTTTATTTTTGCCTACATTTTTATACTTGCCTTTAAAATATTAAAGTTTCTATGTATTTTTATAAGTAAGTATAGTTTTAAATCATTTTCCTAGTATAAGTTAGAGTACGTTAAATTTGAAGTGCATTATAGACGTGGGACCCGCTAGTGCGATAAAATTTTGGTGATTAAGTGATTTTTGTGCTAAGTGTTATTATACAAAGTGCTAGAGGATAATTAGAGGTTTGTTATATGATGTAACCATTGGAAGCCAAAGGATTAGAGAAAACACTAGAAAGGCCAAATGTCACTACATCATTGGAGGTTGGACTTTGACCTAATTTTCTTCACTTTACTAAAACAAATTTTGACCCAAAATATCCTCCATTTTCTTCTTCTTGGCCGGCTGTTTTGAGGAGCAAAACAAGAGAGAAAAACTCTATTTTCTACTTCACTTGCTAGCTTGAATCTTGAGTTTTAACCAACCAAATTTGAAACTACTCCATACAAGTGATCACTAGGGAAGCTTAAAGGCTTTGGTGGAGTTATTTTGGAGGGGGAAAGACTAAGCTACCATTTTTCTTAAGGTTACAAGGTATTTTTGGCTAGCAACTTTTCCCTACTTTCAATATGTGCAAACTAGTAGCTTATGGTTGAGATTTTGCTAGTTTTATGCAATATTTCATGAGTTGAGGTAGTGATATGAAAATTTTCAGTTTTATGGTGTAATTTCTGCTCACATGTGAAGTGTAATGGTTGGTCATGATTTACTAACTTTGATGTATGGAAAATCTTGTGTTTAGGTGCTAGTTTACTTTGCCTAAAGAAATTTCTGGTTGGTTTGCATAAATTCCAGTTTAGGGTTTTCATTTGGTAGTAATCTACCCTGTTCTGACCAGTTTCATTTGGCCATGATGGAGGCTGAATTGGGTTTATTTTAAAACATGAAAGTTTTAGGAAATAATGTTTTATAGCTGCTTGTAAAATTCAGCTCAATCCGAGCACTGTAGCACATGAAATGACAAAAAATACCCTTGACTGCCATAGGTAGAGTTTTGCGGACAGTTTTGATATTTCATCATTCTGGCTTCATTTTTCACCTTGATCCGTATCAAATCAGTAGTTGGCCAAAACATGAAAGTTGTAATATTATGTTTTAGCTTTCCAACGCATCTGAAAATGCCTCAATTGGACTTGTGTAGCCTGAGTTATTGTCATTTGAACCTAGTGCTATTATCCAGCCTGACAGTGCAATTCTGGTTCTGTAATCTGTAAATTCGACCTAGATAAACTATGAACCCGGCTGAGTTGTCTTCATGAAAATTGTAGCCCTTTGTCTTAGCTTCGAAACGGTATAAATTGTACCCCAATCCTATAAGCGTAGCTTCAGTTGTGACCGATATGCTAAGAGACGTCAAACTTGTCATTTTGTTCTTTACCTTAAACCTTATTTCCGGTCACTTTTCTAGCTTGGTTTTGTAATGGAATGACTTTTAGCCTATTGAATGGCTATTGTAATGAGATTATTTGTGTGTGATTTTGGGGGCTGATTGAGAAAAATAATGAAGCCATAAATGGCTGGAAAATAGGTAAATACAGAGGGCGTGCTGCCCAAATTTGCACTCGAGGGCTAGGTAGATGTACTTGCGACTTAAGTAAGGGTTGAGGATGAAACTAACTTGAATCATCTAAGGTATTCAAGTCTTCTTTATTAGAGGTATATAAGTTAGAATCTGGCCGAAACTTGTACCCTTGGAAAAAATGAAATTTACAACTAATAAAAATACGTTTTCTTCGTTTCTTCGACTCAAATGGAGATTTCAAAGTTTTACGAGCGAGCATAAGTTTTACAAATATTTTACTCATGTCCTTTGGTTTAAATGTACTCTTTTCACTTCCAAAACTATACTTATACTTTGTACTAGTAGTTATTCAGATTTTCTTTGGTTCACCTAAACTTTGGATGGTTTAACTGTAATATTTTCTCTTGGTTATTATTAGGGTTCCTTGGTGATTGAGGGTATTATCCGAAAGGAAACTTTGGACATTATTTTGCTTAAATAGGTGAGTGTTCTTTGTACGTTATGTTTCCAATGACTATGTGGATTGTTGTGACTATGTGACTATTTGTGAATGTTGGATTAAATGTTAAATGTTTTCAATGATTTCTAAAAATGAATTTTGCTAGGCGAGTGTGTACTTTATCGCACTCGACCTAAATGAATGTGAAATTTACAATGATTAAATGATTAAATGTTTAAATACTACTTGTACATGAATGTAAGACTTTTGGCTGAACTGGGTCCTTCCCCTTCGTTGCCGGTCGACTCGAATCAGAAGCGAACTCGGTCGGGTGATAGGTGACCCTGGGTTAATGTTTGGTATACTCGAGTATAACCACGAAGTCTGGTGGAGACTGGCCAGTGTCCAGTAGGGGGAAAATGAAATGAATGAATGAATGGCAAGAACAATTGAGGGGTTTTCACTAGAGCTGTTAAACGAACCGAGCTGTTCGGTAGCTCGGTTCGTTTCGGCTCGTTCGAAATTTTAAACGAACCGAGTTCGAACGAATTTTTTTGTTCGATTAATAATCGAGCAAACACGATCATGTTCGCGAGTTTTAACGAACGTTTGCGAACATGCTAAACGAACGTTTGCGAACACGAACATGTTCGCGAGTTTTAATGAACGTTCGCGAACATAGACATAATTATCATTTGACAAATTTTAGGATTAATTTTATGGCTGGACTTTTATATTTTGAGGGCAAATTTCTTTGTTGTTTTTATGTTAATGTTACTTATATAGTTAATGAATAATAGAATTTAGTCACTTAGTGCTTTAATTATTTTTTAGAATGATTAATAATTTACATGGCATATTTAAGGCATAAAATAAATTGGATTCGAGCATTTCGAACATGTTCACGAACGGCTCGTTTATGTTAAACGAGCCGAACTCGAATTCAAACTCGAACACGAATTTTACTTAACGAACCGAACACGAACACAGGTTTGGAGTTCGAAAATTAGCGAACGAACACGAACGTTGTTCGAACTGCTTAACGAACAGAGCTCAAACATGGGATACTCGGTTCGATTCGGTTCGTTTACAGCTCTAGTTTTCACTTACAAATGAAATTATTTTTAATGCTGGAGGAATAAGGAAATGGTTGGTGGAATGAATGAACGAAGGGCTCCATGTGAGTATGTATCCTTTTAATGAATGTATTATCATTACTTTATATTGTAAATGTTTTCTGGATTAATTGTTATTACATGATTAATGTCCTTGCTTAATTATTTGGCTATGTGTATGGAACCTCACTGGGCTTTTAACTCATTCCGTTAGCTTTGTTTTCCTTACAGGGGATGCGAGCGAGAGCGTGAGTCCTGTGCAGATTAGCTTGGTCTAGTTTTCTTGAAATTTTATTTTTTTTTATTTTATTGTTCTCGCGCTAGTGCTTGTATAAGGTTGGATGTAGTAAGAACTTAAACCTTTTGTTCTAATTGGGATTGTATTTCTGGCTGAGATGGATATGAATGTAAGTATTTGTTTCAAGTTTGGGAATTATTTTTCGCTTAGTCTCGAGGTTATATCTTATTTCACTTGATGAGAGTGATTGAGTCCTGGCGAGAATTGGACAGGCGGTCCGCCAAACCCTTTGGTTTGCCTTAGGGGAAGGTGGGACTGTCACAAATCTTACATCACAAGTTTTCAATCTACATCAACTTTCTCAAAATATACAATTTTCAAAAGTCGTCTAATCAAATACATTCAAAATCCTAATCAAAGGACCCTCGAGTCGGCTTCTCCACAATTCTTTCCATTCCAACTCCTGTTAAGGAAAACAAAGCTAATGGAATGAGCTAACGCTCAGTGAGGCCAAGAAAACATGCAAGCACATAATTTAAGTAGCGATAGCACTTATACGAAAAATAAGGCTATAACATTCAAATAATTCACAAAATAACATAAAACACACTTGAGAAGGATACGGGAGTTCTCAGGAGCTAGGTTCCACTTGCTTTGCCGAGTCTCGATCATATACCTCCACGTGATGACATTCCGTCACCCGGGTAGGTACATTTTGTCCATAGAATTTCACTTACTTCACGAATCCCGTTCACCGTTACACCCCCTGTTCCGAGCCCGCTCGTCATTTTAGAAGGCTATACTACTCGAGTATGCCAAGCGAGATCTCTCAAATAGATCAAGCTTTACGAATATTCTCATGGTTCACCAAGTTTCTTGACCAACCCCATGCTGGCTCGAGTCACAAGGTTAGCCTATGAGTTTAGGCGTCCCCTGAATACGAATACGAATATAAGTCGATGAGCAGCGCTCCAATCGACGATTCCAAATACGAATCACAAATACGAATCATAGCCACAACACTTCGCACAAGTCAAATATCGAATCACATAGCAAAATTCGAATATAATGTCATGTGCAAGAGAACGAGTGCGATACTGTACACACTCGTCTTGAAAATTTTCAAATTACATAATTAATACAAAACAATTCATGTACTTAACCACATATCATGCACTTGACACTCACCAAGTCAAAAGTAAGTGAATAAGTAAAGTCTTTAGTGGTCCACTTCGGGATTCCCTTCAAATCCCTCTTGAGTACCTGAAGAAATAGGGACCAACTATTACTCATATAAACACACAACCACTTATCATCCAAGAAGAAAGTATATTCGCTTGAGATTTAAGACAATGTCTTAGATGAGTTATAATCCCTCAAAAATTGGGATTGAAAAGTGAACATGTAAGGTCATAAGTTCGAATCAAGTTAAAGGAGGTTTTCTCGTTAAAACGTTGGAATAATGTTCAAAGAGAACTCAAAAGTCATTTTTGACATATGTCACGGTAAGTAAATCTCAATTCCAAAAGAAAGTACCAACTTCACTTTTGGCACGAAAATCAAGAAAAAGAGGTAAATGGTTTTCATTTTCCAAAACTTTAAATTTTAGGTCCAAACTTTAGGATGCAAAGAGTATTCACATTCTTCCAAACTAATGGAGTCAAACATATCCAAAACTCCACTTATTTCACAGAAAAATATCAAAGCTAAGGTTCCAAGATTCAAGTGTAAAACTAGTACAATTCACCAAGAATTACTTTAGCCAAAAATGATTCTGATGCGGATACGGGTGTGCCAACTTCAACCTTGGGTCAAGGACCCTTTGATCAACATTGGTGGTTCGATGACAAGATCAAGAACCAAGAAGGTGAAGGAAGCTTTACGAGCCTTGATCATTCACCATACAAGCAAGGAGCAAGTTAGGTTTGAAGATTTGATGGACCATGAAGTTACTTTGTTCACTTGTACGTTTGAAGTGAAGGAATGATCTCATACTTGTTAGCTTAGTTGGTAGTTGTTTTAAGACTGTCTAGTTTAGTAGTTGTTAGGCGTTGAGTATTTTATTACTTATTAGGCCTTATCGGAAAGCCTTAAAGAGCTAGCTCTTTAAGCTCTTTTATGCGGACCGAATCTCTTCCAGGTTTATGTGGGCCGGATTTTGCCCTAGTTTTAGCCTATAAAAAGGCACCTCTTGTAAGAGTAAAAGGAGAATATTATAACCAAAAATCGTGAGGAATTTTCCTTCAAGTTCTTAATCGAACTTACTCTTGAATTCTTGAGTTCATGGCTTAGGATTCAAATCAGACTTTATCGATTAGCTTGTTCCCTAATCGTGGTGTCGCTTCATCCATCCTTATTTGCTTAAGGTTGCTGATTACCTTTGTGTGTCAGAGGTCTTGAGTTCATGAGAACAATCGAGTTCAATTTCTGTTGGGAGAAAAGATCCAACTCTGATAATTACAAGGTTGGGAGGTTCTAGGAGGGTCTTCCCCTAGGGTTGCCTATATCAGTTGGTAATCAGAGCATCAGGTTAATTCTCTTTTAATTGAAGTTGTTCATATCTTGTTAGTTGTGTCGTTTGTCAAAAAAAAAAAACTGTAGCGATTACTGTTCATCGTACTGTAGCGTACTGTTCACGTTACTGTTCGTCCGAGTAAAAAAAAAAAACTGTTTGGGTGTTGTCTTTTTGTGTTTTCTGTCCAAGTTCTTGGGTTTGTTATACTTGTGTTTGGGTTGTTAGGGTTTAAAGACAAAAAAAAAAAAGAGTCACGTACCTTATATTGTTTAGTGTTCAAGTTGCTAGAGTATTGCTGGAATTTTCTTTTGAGTATTGCTGAAATTCTGTTTTGCC
The DNA here is from genome assembly GCF_036785885.1 of Coffea arabica. Taxonomy (NCBI): domain Eukaryota; kingdom Viridiplantae; phylum Streptophyta; class Magnoliopsida; order Gentianales; family Rubiaceae; genus Coffea; species Coffea arabica. Next base: position 14,317,297 of record NC_092318.1, on the reverse strand, counting down.
TATTTCTTGAGAATTGGTTGTTGTTTTTGCAAACCCTAGACACCGCAACATAATTTGGGGAAATTCTTGTGTTTCTTGAACAAATTCTTGAAGTTCTTGGACCACCAAGTCTTGTTTTGAAAATTCTTAAACAATAAACCAAGAACTAGGGTTTTCTTGGAATTGGCATAACCTTTCATCCGTTTTCTTGAACTTGTTGGTGTGAGCTGAATTTGTGTTCATTGAAGAACCAAAAAAAAAAGAAAAAAAAATGAAAGAAAAAAAAAAGGAAGAAGAGAAGGAATTGGCTCTCATACAAAGGAAATCAAGTTTCCAAAAAAAAAAAATCGTGAGTTTCCAATTCTTGGTGGGTTCCCAAATCTTGATTAGTCTCCAAATCTTGGTTGATTTCCCAAAACTTGAGTTTCCTAATTTTGATTGGTTTCCAACTCTTGAGTTCCAATCTTGATTGAATTCCAAAGACCCCAAACGACCTAACCAGCCCCAAACACACCCAATTCCGTTTTCAAAACCAAACCAAACACCTTAGCCACACCGCCTTTAAATTCTTGGGTTTCTAAAATCGGTTGAGCTAGTCTTTGCGAGCCGATTTCCCTGAAATTTGAGGACTGGTTCTTGCATTATTTGAACATCCCAAAAGCACCACTTACCCTCCAAAATACTGACCAGAAACTCAGTAAAACAGCAGCTCAAAAAAAAAAAAAAGTTCCAGCTTCGGGTAGAGTTTTTCTAGGATTTACAAAATTCTGCTTTGTGTCTTATTACTTGCTTATAGGGTAATTAATTTTGGAATTTTTGAGAGTTTGAGTTGTTTTAAGAACTTTGAGAAGGAAAATTGAGAATGAGTGTGTTTTCCTTGAGTGATACACGAGTGCTTTGCAAGATAGACTAGGATACACTTGTTTTGCAGGTTTGACAATATGTCTCAAGAAGGGAACATGCCTGAGCCGTCTGAAACCGACGTGTCACTCAAACTGGTGCTCCAAGCTCTTCGAAAACAAGCGGAGAGACATGAAGTTGTAATGACACAATTATTAGACAGATTGGCTGCCATTGAGATGCGAGGTACCAGAAATACACACAATAGGGCTTCGAGTGTTCAGAATGCTGATCATGATGCGGATGATGAGAGATATCATTCTAACACCTCATTTCGATCAAGGAAAAGCCAAAGCGGAGTGATGGAGCACAAACATAAACCCCAGCAAGAGAACGAATCTCTTAAAAGGAGGGGTTCCATGCAATCTACCTCTTTAAAGCCGGTTTATACAAGAGGTGATAAGAAGCTTCATTCAACATTTTCTAGGCCTAAACCTAGAGTTGAATCACCTCATGAGGAGACATTTTGGGAGACATATCAACGTCTTCTACACCAAAAACAAATGGAGTCAAATGGATGCTATCAAAGTGAGTTTTCTAAGAAGGAGGTAGCTGACCCTATTCCCAACAAAGGAGTATCTCATCCTGTTGAACCATTTGTTGAGGAGGTTGATAATGAGAAAACAATCGAGGGCGTTAAGCTAGATAAAGAGATGGAAAAATTTGCTGAGATGAGTGGTAAAAAGGAAGAAAAAAGAGAAAGTGAGCCGATTTTGAGCAAAAATGTGAGGGCTTATTATTTTTCTAACGAACTTACCTTTGCTTTATTTAGTGTTTCTTCATTTGTGCAGATTAAGCAAAGTCAAGTGAAGTTAGTCATGACATGCTCCATTCCAAAGTCACTTGTACAATTCATTAGTTTCCATGGAATTTGTTTTTTAGGAATTAAATCTATTTGGGATCACCTCATGGAACAATTTCAATTCAAATCTGTCCATACCAAAGGGGAATCAATTCAAACCAACTATGAAGGGAGAATTCCAAACTTTGACTCTCATTTACTACCTATGGTTCATTCTTCATCTTTACCTTCTTTTGAGTATAATTTCCACCCTAACACTTGTATTTCTTATGCAGATTTTGAAGGAAAGTGTAAAAGGCTAGCAATGCCTTCTCAAGTTGAATCAATTGGTGGAAGGAATAATGAAGTGGCAAAGGGAGTATTCACACTTAAAACTTGTTCTATACCTTCTTACCATTTAGTTGATGATGTACCATTACTTCTTTACCCAATTTCTAATTTGTTTCAAGTTGAAGGTTATTTTGTTTTTGTAGGTTGTAAAGCTGTCCAAAATTTTCCAGTTTTGATTAAAGACTTACAACCTGATTTCGTGCTTATTCCAACTAAAGGTGGTGATCTTTCATGCTTATTCACACAGCCAAAAGCTGGTGGCCAAGTGCTCAATTTGTCAACTTCAACTTGTGCTAGTTCGAGTAACTCTCATGAAGTGGAATTCAATTGTTTGCTACCTTATATGTTGGAAGATGAGAAATTGTGTGTCACGGAAGATCCCAAAGCTGTCCTTCACAAGTTGTTTAGTGCCTCATCCATGCAACAAGTTACTCCCATTTTATCCAAGCAAGATGATTCAAATCAATGTCAACTAGTGCTGGATTTTACACCTTTGCACAATCAAGGTGTCAATGTGAAGATCCATGACCAAAGACTAATTAGAGAGTTTTTCATTGCCACTTGGGATTTTCACATGCCTTACACAAGCTCTTTCCTACCTTGGCGCATGTTCTTGTTTGAGAGCTTCCCGAAGCTGACCAAACGACATGCAACATGGCTCGTAGTCATTCGTCCACTTCCAACACTGCTGTCTTTTAAGCGCACCATCGATTTGTGGACAACTCACTTTCAAGAGGAGACTTTGAAGATTCGAGGATGAATCTTTTCGAGGAAAGAGGGAATGATGCGGATACGGGTGTGCCAACTTCAACCTTGGGTCAAGGACCCTTTGATCAACATTGGTGGTCCGATGACAAGATCAAGAACCAAGAAGGTGAAGGAAGCTTTACGAGCCTTGATCATTCACCATACAAGCAAGGAGCAAGTTAGGTTTGAAGATTTGATGGACCATGAAGTTACTTTGTTCACTTGTACGTTTGAAGTGAAGGAATGATCTCATACTTGTTAGCTTAGTTGGTAGTTGTTTTAAGACTGTCTAGTTTAGTAGTTGTTAGGCATTGAGTATTTTATTACTTATTGGGCCTTATCGGAAAGCCTTAAAGAGCTAGCTCTTTAAGCTCTTTTATGCGGACCGAATCTCTTCCAGGTTTATGTGGGTCGGATTTTGCCCTAGTTTTAGCCTATAAAAAGGCACCTCTTGTAAGAGTAAAAGGAGAATATTACAACCAGAAATCGTGAGGAATTTTCCTTCAAGTTCTTAATCGAACTTACTCTTGAATTCTTGAGTTCATGGCTTAGGATTCAAATCAGACTTTATCGATTAGCTTGTTCCCTAATCGTGGTGTCGCTTCATCCATCCTTATTTGCTTAAGGTTGCTGATTACCTTTGTGTGTCAGAGGTCTTGAGTTCATGAGAACAATCGAGTTCAATTTCTGTTGGGAGAAAAGATCCAACTCTGATAATTACAAGGTTGGGAGGTTCTAGGAGGGTCTTCCCCTAGGGTTGCCTATATCAGATTCCTTCTTGGAGTTTAAAATTATGAAAATCGAGGCAAACCTAGGGTTTGAAGTTCATTTCTCGAGTATAAAATAAGGTGTCATTAACCAAGAAAGTGGAACAACCAAGAAAATGCATTAAGAGAGGTTTAACCTTCGGAAACCAAGATTTGAAATGAAAGTTTAAAGTTCTAACAGAACTTGTATTCCACCAAGAAATTACACCTGAAACAAACCAACAACTGCAAAGGAGGATGGAAAGTTCTTAAAAGTTCATTTCTTATGAAATCGGAAAATTTTAGCTTTACGCGACGATCTTTGAAAAATCAAATCTTGAGTTTGGTATGTCCAAAAATAGAAAACTTTATACCGTTGGAAACTAGATTCGAAGTATTAAAACTTCCATGAAGAAATTTTCCAAGATACCAAATAGAAAGCATTCATTTTTCAGCTCAAAGTTACTAATTCAAGAAAGCAAGACAGAACCAGTCTTGGTTTTTCGGCGATGTTTGAAAATTTGGTAAAATTCACAGAAAGTGAATCAGCCTCTGAAATTTGTAACAAAAAAAGAGTCCCATATAAAGTTTCAAAAAAAACAAGCGGAACTAAATTTGGAGTCTTGAGCATCAATATATGACAGTTGAGAGTCGGCTGGATTTTGCACTGTTCAGTGGATTTCCAGATTTGAAGAGCAATCTTTGGTTATCAAAATGGTCTTGAAATTACACCAAATTTGGTACACTTGAACTTCCATATGAGAACTACTTCTCTATCAAATTTTACACAAAAATTGCCACGGAAAGGTAGCTAACAAAACGACTAAAGTCCGTGAAATTTTCCAAGCAATTCTGCCAAACCACTCTTTCTTTTCTTTCCAAAGGTTTTGTCCAATGAAATCAATCCCAATTCATTCCATTTTTTGAAACCAAGGTTCCAGAAACATTTGATAAGCAATTGACACAAAAATTTTCGAGGCAAAACATCCCAAAACAGATTTGACCATTCGGCCAATAAGAAAGGAAAAAGCTTCCGATTTCCAGCTTTGTCGCACTTTCGAAATCAGACAACATCTCACTCAATACAAGTTTTGGTGATAACATGTTTGTATATGCTCATTGACTCATTTGATGTGTATTTCATGCCTAAAGGTGCCATTTTAGTGTAAAGTGTCAAAATGATCAAAGAACCTCAACCATCGATTTGCAATGTAGATGTGTTTGATGTGTTTAGGGAGTTTGGATTTAATATTTAAGGTATATTACACTTGCGGGAGGTGTTGAAAGTGCTAAAAAGTTCATCCAAAGTGTAATTTGGAATTTGCCAGAAAAGGGAGAAAAAAATTGCAGTTTCTGCAATTAATGCAGAAAACAGGCGATCCGAGCTCGGATCCGAAAATTTCCAAACGAATCCGAGGGCTCGTCTGTGCTTCTGGAGAACTGGATCCAAGACCATTGGATTCGAGGCCTGTTGGAACCGGATCTCGGATCGGTTCACGATAAGTGCAGAACCGAGGCTTCGGTTCTGCATTTTTCCGGTTCTTCTTCTTCTTCTTCACTGAAACCCTAGCCCTTTTCCTCCAATCTTCCATTTCATCCATTACTCTTCCAATCTTTCACCATAAAAACCTCCCCAAACCTCTTGTGATCATTAGCCCCAGATTCTTTCGCATTAAAACATCATCAAAGAAAGGTTTTGATCTTCAAATCCGGAATTAGGGCTGAACTGCATTTCTTCAATTTGCAGACGAATTTGGACTATTGTCTTCCTAATTTTGGCAACCTTATCATCCTCCAGCATCACTCTACACATTTGAGGTAAGAATTTTCAATTTCTTTGCAATTCTACATTTCCTAATTCTTGATTTTTCTATTTTTCTATATATTTGGGAAATGCATATATGTTGAAATTTCTTGTTATAATTGTGTTTCATTGTGCTAATAGATGTCATTAGAACTTATTGTATGTTTAGAATTGAGGAATTTGTGAATATGGTGATATTTTTGTAGAATTTTTCTCAATTATTAAGTTAAAGCACATTGAACTTTTTGCTTGAAATTTCTAGCTTCTTTGGGATAATTTGCATTTGTTTTTAAGAATTGGAGCTCATTTTTATGCAAATTGATGATAATGTGTATTCAGTATAGCCGATTGGTGTGTAATTCTTGGATGAAATTGCTATATGTTGAGATTTGTTCCAATTGAGGATGTCTTGCTAATGTGTGAGACCCCGTATTTTTCTTAATTTCTAGGTTTTATTTTCTTTTAATTGCACGTTTTTCCATATTTTCTTTATTCAAAAAATTTTAAAAATAATTTTAATGATTAAATATAGTTTTTAGATGATTTTTCTAGTATCAGTTAGTTTTTGAGAAATTAAGAGCGTATACCGGACGTGGGACCCGCTAGTGCGGAAAGTTCGGTAAAATTCAGCCAGTTAGGTTAAGTGTTGGATACCGGATTCATAGCGGATTCATAGCAGCTGGACAGCGGGTTAACAACCAAAAGAGTTTATTCATAGCATCGCGTCGGTGTGGTTCTGGCCAAATTCGTAGAATTCAGCAGATGACCGGTTTCAGGCATGGATCTCTGCCTCTCCCTTATCTGGGATGCAATCTATATGCTGGACGTCGGAAAAAGGTGTGTTTCCAATTCTTAATAGACAAATTTATTGCTAAACTTGCGGGCTGGCAGAAAAAATTTCTCTCCCAGGGGGGACGGCTCATACTCATTAAACATGTGCTTTCTGCCATTCCTACGGACGTGTTAGCTGTTATGGACCCTCCATCCGGGGTACTCAAGGATCTTGAGCGAATAATGGCAAATTTCTTCTGGGGTCAGAAGGAGCTGGGACCTAAACATCACTGGCGTTCCTGGGGAAACCTATGCTTCCCAGTTGAGGAAGATGGCCTGGGCATTCGATCCTTTAAAGACATACAGGGGGCGTTTAGCTGTAAACTGTGGTGGCGTTTCGGTCATTCGTCCTCCTTATGGGCTCTTTTCATGAGATCTCGGTATAGTGAGGAAAATGGGGCAGCCCGCGGGACATCCAGAGTCTGGCGACGAATGCTGGCCATTTCTGATACAGTGGCACAATTCACCCAGTTTATAGACTACGAGGACAGGGCTCGGCCAGTTTGGACGCTAACATCCTCTGGCGATTTCACTATCTCTTCAGCATGGGAGGCCTTGCGATCAAAACGGGTTTCCCTTGGATCTAGGAAATGTGTATGGAGTGGTCGAGTGCCTTGCAAGATCGCCGTCTTTATGTGGAAGTTACTCAATAAGTTCCTCCCTTTCCCTGATGTCTTACAGAGGTTTGGCCTCCACCTCCCCTCAAAGTGCCCGTTCTGCCTGAATGGAGAGTCTCAAGATCATGTCCTATCCGGCTGCTCCCTGGCATCAGAGGTCTGGAGTTTCTTCGCCAAGGCCAGCTGGGTTCCCAATGCACCTTTGACGGGCGTCCTCTGCCGGCTGCAGCAATGGTGGCTTTGTCACCCTCCGGGTTCCGCAAGGGGAAAGCTGTGCAGGGTGTTGCCGTCACTAATCTGTTGGGGACTTTGGAAGGCTCGAAACTTGGCGGTTTACGAGGGGGTTATTTTAACACCATCGCAGGTTTGCTGGAATATTCAATCTTTGCTTCGTCAAGTGTCCCAAGTCTGGCCTCTCACTCAAGTGACTTGGGATGATGGGGAGTTGGTTCACTCGGGCTTGTTACTTCGACTTACACCACGTGAGCGGTTGGCCCCGCGCTGGGTCTTTTGGGAAAAACCACCGTATGGGTATGTCAAATTGAATGTTGACGGCTTATCTTTAGGGAATCCAGGCTCCTCTGGTGCTGGGGGGGTGCTCCGTGACTCGGAGGGTTGTGTCCTATGCGGTTTCTCCTCCTTTTTGGGATCAAGGACAAATATGGAAGCGGAAGCCTCGGCATCACTGGAAGGTATGCTGCTCTCCACTGATTTCCATTTTCTACAGGTTGAAATGGACTCTCAGGTTTTGCTGGCTATGGTGAATGGCAATGGAAGAATACCTTGGAAGCTATGGAGGACTATCTCCCGCATCCAAACCCTAGCGCTGGGCCGCCAGGTCACCTTCACTCACGTTTATCGAGAGGCAAACGGGGTTGCCGACGCACTTGTAAATCTAGCTAGTTCCACGGGTGTCTGTCAAAGTTTTAATGCGTCCACACTCCCGGGCCATATACGGGGGCTAGCCCGCCTAGATAGGATGCACGTCCCTTATGTACGTTTGGCTTAGCCTTCCTGGCAAGCGTTTAGACCATATCTGCTGTATGTGGTGTGTTCCTTGAATAAATTTTGGAGTGGCGCCCCCCCTCGTGTACGAGGTTAGCCGAAAAAAAAAAGTGTTGGATACCGGATTTATTTTATCAGGTGTTAAGAGATAATTAGAAGTTACCTAGATGGATTATCATTGGAGAGACAAAAGGATAGAGTTGTATTAAATGAAGTGACAAGTGTCACTTGGAGATTAATTCTTGCTTTGACCACTATTCACTACTTTACCAATTTAAGCAAAAATGACCCAAAATCATCCTTAATTTTGCAAGCTTTGGCCGGCCCTCCCTAAGGGAAAAAGAAAAGAAAACTCTCCACTTTCTTACCTCCAATCTTGTTCAATCTTCAATTCCAACCGATTAATCTTGAATCTTTTCCATAAAACCTCTTAGTTTAGTGATTGTGAGGTGATTAGTAAAGTGGTTTGAAAGGCTAAGGTGCTAAGTGGTCTCTTTTCTTGAGTTGCTAAGGTGCGCATCTAAGGAACTCCTCTTTTGTTCTTGATGATGTATAATTAATGGCTTGTGGTAGCCTAAGAGGTGTTTTTGTGGGTTATTTCATGATTTTAGTGAGATTGATGACATTTTTCTATTTATTCATGATTCTTCTGTTTTAATATGATTACCAATGTGTGGCCATGTATGATGGTTGGAAATAATCTAGAATGGAGCTAGAATGCATAAATTGTGGTTGTTTGAGGAAAATTTCCGCATTGAAAGGAAATTTCGGAAGTTAGGGTTTCAATTACCCTCATTCTGCCTGGCACTGTTCCTCATAGATAGAGGTTGAATTAGCCTTGGGTTAAAACATAAAAGTTGTATAGGATGGTATTTTATAGTTGCCTCCAAAATTTCAGGCCAATCGGAGTAGCGTAGCCTGTGAACAGACCGAATTATCCCTGTTGCCCTGTTTCTACCTGAACATGCTAATCAGCTTCTGTAATTAGTTGTTTTGACCAGGAATACTACTGATTTGGTTGTTGATGTCTTCTTATGAAATATAGCTTGGTATCTTAGCTTTCGGATGGATTTGGAATCACTTAAATTGGACTTTGGTAACCTGACTTATGGGTGTTTAACCAGAATGCGGTTCAGTAACCTGTTCATACGGTTCTGGTTTGGTACATTGCGATTTTGACTTAGTTTCACTACAAACTGGACTGAGTGGCCTTCTTCAACATTGTAGCCCTTTCTGTTAGCTTCGAAACGGTATATATTTCACCTCCATCCAATAATCGTAGTGCCGGTTGTGTCCAATACGCTTAATGACGTCAAAACTGTTTTTGGGTTTAAGGGATTGACATTCATTTCCGGTCATTTTCCTAGCTAAATTTTGTACTTGAATGACTTTGAGCCTATTGAACGGCTGTTGTGATGAATTTATATTTTGTATGACTTTGGGACTGGTTGAGGAAAATAATAAAGCCATGATGGCTGGAAAAGTAAGCAAATTTAGGGGAAATGCTGTCTAATTTTCTAGGCCGTTTAGTCTCTTTAGGTTTGAGTTGCCTTTTGAAAAGAATGAAGGGTTTTGAGGGTTGTTTGTAACCCTAGGACCAACTGTCTTTTTTTTTACTCAAGGTCATATTTTATTCTTTGGTACTAGTACTTACCATGGAAAGGCGTACGACGTGTAGTCGAGCCTCACTTGTGCATTCTGTTTACTCGATTTTGGATGTAAAACCTTCAATTGGTTTACTTTGATTATTTTAGGGTTTCTTGGCGATTAAAGCCAATCTGAAGTGAAAACTTTTGAAGTATCTGTACTTGAACAGGTGAGTGTACCACTCCCCCCACTTGTTGCTTAACTTGATTTCTGCACTTGCAATCTGTGATCTGAATAATTGTACTATCTGTTTAATCTGTTTGGGATGAGGGTGTACTTTATCACACTCGTTCTCTTGACTATATGTAATCTGTTATCTGCATCTGAATCTGTTATCTGTATCTGAGTCTGTTCGGACGTCGTTTGGAGACTGGTATCCAACGACCTTTCTAAGACCTCTGAGCTCAACACCTATGGCTAGTTACTCAATTCGGGCCGGCAAGGGCCTGGTCGATTAGATAACGAACCACGGTAGTCTGTTTCAGGAATCGTTGGGTATTGAGACCCTTAATTCCGGTATACTCGAGTATTACCACTTCTGTTCTGTTCGGCGTTCGGGCCCGGTAGGGGTATGTTTGGTGGACGGAAATTGGTGTAAAGTGGGGTCTACGGATATGTTGGTTCTATGTACGTTGACGGAGAGTCAACGGGTTCGGATCAAGTACTGCAAGTGGAAATCTGGCTCCTGAGAGCCACCTGTATCCTTCCTATTTGAATCATTGTGTATAACTACTTTACTTTACATCTGGCATGTGTACCTGATTTGTTAAATGTGAAATGCGATGATTTTACTGCAATATATCTGGTACCTCATTGAATGCGAGCTCACCCCTTTTGTTACCTTTGTTTTCCTTACAGGGTTCCATGTTTTGAAACCAAGATTTTTGGAAGAAAATAGTTGAGCTAGTTGTAGGAATTCTTTTGTTTATGCTCCTCTGTAACTGAAACCCTAATTGTATTTTGTGTAGCGTGAATACTCTGGATTGTATTTAGTTCATTGGCTCAAGACTCCGATGTAAATATATGTATAAGTGTTTAATCGACGTCCCGTACTTCCGTATGGTTTGGTAAGCTCTGTTTAACCCTTGGTGGTCTCCAATTATTCGTTTTCGTTGAGTTCTCACGCGTACTATATAGGGTTTGTGTGAATCGACTCCGTAGTCCTGGCGAGAGCTGGGCAGGCAGTCCGCCGAACCCTTTGGTTCGCCTTAGGGCGAGGTGGGGCTGTCACAGGTGGTATCAGAGCCACTTCGCGTGGTCTCTGCGCGGAGTGAGTTTGGGCCAAGTGGTGTTATGGTCCTGATTTCATGAATGTGTCTAAGTGCTCGTTTGAGCATATGTTATGAACTATGCATGTCATAAGTGTAAAGATCTTTATCATGGGACTTGAGGAAGTTAGGTATGTATGTCGGGTAGGAATCCTTAATATGGATGATTTACTCTTGGGACTGGCCGGCTCGAGTTGTGAATTATCTTATTTTAAATTCTTGGACTTGAGTACCGAAGGATGGAGAGTGCTAGAATAAGAGTCGGTATCCTGATTGAACTTGAGGTAAGTCTGGATGGCAAGGCCAAGGCAAGAAAGATTGTCACGTTGGACCTAGTAATTAGACCGATTGAGGGGATTGGATATGCAAGTGTTATTTCCTTTCTGTTATGAGCGTGAGGACTTGATAAACGTCTACTTGACTTTGCATTAGTCTAGCTACACCTATAGAGGTATTTGGTATTTTCTACCCTTCTTGTAAGGCTTGATACCCGTAGTTTGGTTCTCAATAAACTACCTTTGCCTATATTTCCTTGATGTTAGATGAAATTTTCATCTGTGGTTCGAAAGGGGAAACTTTTGATATTTTCACTGGTTTTCTTAGCAGGGGATTATAGTCATTGCACTAACACGATTTCTTTCTGGATAGATAGTGGCATGATTTTTCTGTTTTAATATGATTACCATTGTGTGGCCATGTATGATGGTTGGAAACAATCTAGAATGGAGCTAGAATGCATAAATTGTGGTTGTTTGCGGAAAATTTCCGCATTGAAAGGAAATTTCGGAAGTTAGGGTTTCAATTACCCTCATTCTGCCGGGCACTTTTCCTCATAGTTATAGGTTGAATTAGCCTTGGGTTAAAACATATAAGTTGTAGAGGATGGTATTTTATAGTTGCCTGCAAAATTTCAGCCCAATCAGAGTAGCGTAGCATGTGAAAAGACCAAATTACCCCTGTTGCCCTGTTTCTACCTGAACATGCTAATCAGCTTCTGTAATTAGTTGTTTTGACCAGGAATACTACTGATTTGGTTGTTGATGTCTTCTTATGAAATATAGCTTGGTATCTTAACTTTCGGATGGATTTGGAATCACTTGAATTGGACTTTGGTAACCTGACTTATGGGTGTTTAACCAGAATGCGGTTCAGTAACCTGTTTATACGGTTCTGGTTTGGTACATTGCGATTTTGACTTAGTTTCACGACAAACTGGACTGAGTGGCCTTCTTCAACATTGTAGCTGAAGACACCAAATTTTTGATTTCGAATTTTATTTTTTTTAATTAGTTTAATTTTAGATTTATTTGTTTCAATTTTAGGTTTATTTTGGTTGTTTCCTGTTTTGTGTCTCTTATTGTATTTTTGTGAGAACCCGTAATTTTTCCATTTTCTAGGTTTTATTATATTTCTCGGTTTTCTTGTTTTCAATGGCTTGTTTTCTGCACTTTCTGTATCCGGAAAATTTTCTAGATAAATTTTATGAGTAAATATAGTTTTTAGATGATTTTTCTAGTATCGAATAGATTTTGAGAAATTAAGAACGTATACCGGACGTGGGACCCACTGGTGCGAAAAGTTCGGAAAAATTCGGCCAACTAGGTTAAGTTTTGAATACTGGAATGAATTTACCGGGTGTTAAGAGATAAGTGGAGGGTGCAATTTGGATTGATATGAGAGAGACAAGTTAGGTAGAGAGTTAATAAAAGGTGACAAGTGTCACCATTTGATTGGGCTTACCTTAAGACCTTTCTTACCATTGACTTAAATAACCAAAAATGACCCAAAAATCCTCAAAAAAAAATCCTCCTTGAAGCTGGCCCTCTCTTGCTCTCTTTCTCTCTCTCTTACTCCAAGCACAAGGAAGAAAACATTTCAATCTTGTTCCAAATCATCAAAACTAACCATCCAACCTTGATTTTGCTCCATAAAATCACTTAAGGAAGTGTTGGTGAGTTGTTGTGTGAAGTTTTTTGGAAAGTTAAGGTGACCCATAGCTCTCTCTCTCTTGTTTTAAAGGTAAGTTGTGAAGAACCACCCTCCTCCTTTAATTGATGCTTAAATCATGCTTAGTGGTTGTATAAGATGCAAGTTTATGGATTAATTCTTGATTTGTGGTTGAATTGATGAAGTTTTATTATTTTTGGGGATTTTTCTGTTTTAATATAAGCATGATTGTGTGGCTATGTTTGATGATTGGAAATGATGTTTAAGGACTCTATGAGGTGGGAAAAGTGATTAATTGCAACCAATTTCTGTTTTGGACCAAAAATTGAAAAGTGAGGGTTTTGTGATGAACATTCTGTCCGAATTTTTAGGTCCTAGATAGAGGCCGAATTGGCCTTAACTCAAAACATGAAAGTTGTATAGAATGACATTTTAGAGGTGCCTACAAAATTTCAGGTCAATCGGAGCTGTGTAGAGTGAGAAACGTTGAAATTACTATTGCTGTTCTGGTTTACCCGAAATTGGGATTTGCGACTGTAATTGGTTGTTTTGGCTGGAATTGCTTCCGAATTGGTTGTTGAGGTCTTCTGATGACATTTATCCCTGTTTCTTAGCTTTTAACTGGTTTGAAATTTCTGGATTTGGACTTGTAGAGCCTGGGTTATGATGTTTCCGCTTGAATGCGTTTTGGTGAATCTGTTTTACGTTGTTGATGAAGTATCTTGTATTTTTGACCTGTTTGCACTCAAAACTGGGCTGAGTGACCTTCTGTGATGTTGTAGCCCTATCTTTTAGCTTCAAAATGGTGAGTCTTACACCCTCATCCGACAATCGTAGTGTCTTTGGTGCCAAAACCGCAAAATGACGTCAAAAACTGTTTTCTTGGGTTAAAGCTTATTTCCATTTCCGGATTTTCTGGTTTCCTTTAATGCTTATATATTCTTATGGAACCTTATTTTGGTAATACTTGGCCTTGGTTTATGACTTGTAAACGAATCTTATTGTGTTTATTTGAATAGTTGTAAGGCTTGTTTTCATTCCGATCATTTCCTAGCTAACTTTTGTACTTGTACTACTTTGAGCCTAGTGAACGGCTTTTGGGAAATGAGATGACTTTTGTGTGAGATGTTGGGACTGATTTGAGGTAATAGTGAAGCCTTAAGGGCTGGAAAAGTAAGAAATTTAGGGGAAGTGCTGCCCGATTTTCTAGGCCGTTTGGTTCCTTTAAGTTGGATTTGCCTTTTCGTAGAAATGAAAGGCTTTTGGGTTGTTTACGCCTAAGTCTTCATGTTACCTTTTTGTTTCCAAGAAAATCATGTTTTTGCACCCTTGCATTAGTATTTATTTGGCAAGGCATACGACGTGTAGTCGAGCCTCACTTGTGCATTCCGTTTGCTCGATTTGGATATGAAACCTTCAATTGGTTTATTTTGATTATTTTAGGGTTTCTTGGCGATTAAGGCCAATCTGAAGTAAAAACTTTTGAGGTATCTGTACTTGAACCGGTGAGTGTACCACTCCCCTCCATTGCTGTTTAACTTGATTTCTGCTCTGCAATCTGTTTAATTTGTTTGAGACGAGGGTGTACTTTATCACACTCGTTCTCTTGTCTGTTCATATGCCAATTTACCATGTAAAATTTAAATCTGTTATCTGTGTCTGCATCTGTTCGGATTTCTATGACCTATGAGCTCAATCCTGTGGCTAAGTTATTCGAGTCGGGCCGGCAAGGGTCTGGACGATTAGATAACGAACCACGGTAGTCTGTTCGGGGATTTTGGGTATTGAGACCCTTGATTCCGGGTATACTCGAGTATTACCATTTCTGTTCGTTTGCGGTGAGCGGGCCCGGTAAAGGGGTGTTTGGTGAACGGGATTCGGTGTAAAGAGGGGTCTACAGACGTTGGTTCTATATACGTTGGCGGAGTGTCAACTTCGATCAAGCTTCGGTGACGCAAATGGGAATTTGGCTCCTGAGAGCCACCTGTATCCTTCCTATGTGAATCATTAGTTACTTTACTTTACATCTAGCATGTGTATCTGATTTGTTAAATGTGAAATGCCATGATTTTTCTGCTATATGTCTGGTACCTCATTGAGCGCAAGCTCACCCCTTTCTGTTCCTTTTGTTTTCCTTACATGAACCTCTTTTGGAAATCATGATTTTGAAAAGCGAGTTGAGCTAGTTAGATAATCTTTTGTTCTTTTGTATAGCTCCTCGAGGGGAAGCAAACTCTAAATGTACTTCGTTTCACTGGTTCCATCTGAATTGTAAACCTAGCGACATGTATATATGAAAATGTTTTTTTTCCATGTGATTTTGGTAAGTTACTGTTAAGCTTGGCGGTTTTCAATCATTCAATTCTTTTGGGTCCTATCTCGTGTAATATCGGACTGGTGTGATTCGACTCCGTAGTCCTGGCGAGAGCTGGGCAGGCGGTCCGCCGAACCCTTTGGTTCGCCTTAGGGTAAGGTGGGGCTGTCACAATTTTAATTAGTTTACGAGCATTTATTTTATCTACTAATTTGATTGAAAAAAAAGAGAGAAAAAAGAAAAGGAAAAAGATGAAAATGAAAAAGGAAAAAGTGGGGAAACCCGCAAGCGGGTTTCAGGCTGTTTTAGATATATATATATAAAAAAAAAAAAAACCGCGACATGCAAGCTTTTTGTATTTTCGCAGCTTGCAAGGAAGGCCTCGGGCAGCCCTTTGGCTGCAATTTTAGAAGAGAAGGCTGGTGGTTCCAGGTGGCCAGACACCTGGCTAAATGGAGGAAGCTTCCATGCAAGGTGTAAGGCTAAAATGGAAAGAAGGAGAAGCAGCAAAGGAGGACCGTGGGTTGAAGGGTTTGGTATGAAGGTGGGTTGCATTTGGGCAGTAGCCGACAGAGAGAAAAAAAAGGAGATCTGGAGAGGGCTAGCAAACAGGAGGGAAAAAAGAGAACGGCTAGGGAATAAAGGGTAGCGGCTACGTTTTGGGAAAAAAAACTTCAAGGAAGCTACGGGCTGGCTGGGGAGAAGAGTGAGCTGAGAGAGGGAGACGCAGCCGAGAGGGGAGCGAGAGAGAATGACGGCTGAGAGGGGGAAAATCAGAGGAGAGCTGGGGAGGAGAGTGGCGACGGCTAAAAAAGGGGAGAGCTTTGAGAGTTTTGAGGACGGCTAAAATTTCTGGAGGAGAGAAGGGTAGTCTGGTGGCTAGGTCTTGAGGGAGAGATTTCAGCAAAAGAGAAAAGCAAGAATCGAGGGTTCCAAAACGGGAGGAAGAAGATGAGAGCAACTTCACCTCTGCTGCGTCGGTTTCGTCGGCGTACTGAAACACTGCGACCTGGGTTTCTTGATGCTTGGTGAAGCTCGCTCGTTCTGCCTGGAGATTCCTACCACCATTTCCAGTCTTCAAGGCAGAAGAAGGTAACTCTCCAGCCCCTTTGTTCAAAGTAAAGCCTTTAGATAGGATGTGGGTTTCTGGCTTATTTGATATTTTGGAATTCGGTTTACCGGGCTGTATTTTGTTGTTAACCGTTATGGCCATCGTTGTTGGGTCCTGAAATGTCTAGTCAAATTTTTTCCAGAGGATGGAGTTTCACTCAAAAATCTGTTTTTTTTTAGAAGTTGTGGGTTTTCTCGTGGAAATAGACAGCAACCCTTTTGATCGTTCTTATGCGCTACTTTCTCTTGTTCATTTCATGAGTTCCCCTTCTTTCATGCCTTTCTTCGACTAACTGGTTGGGATGCTGGGTTTCTGTTAGATGAGTGTTAGTCACACCTAGAATACATGCAGCAAGAGTGAGCTGGTTTGTAGTTGTAGAAGTGTTTCTCCATTTCCTGCGTTGATTACTCGCATGTCCTGCCTCTCTGTCATGTTTGTCTTGGACAATTCGTTTGCTGAACATGCCTTGTTTTCATTGATGAGTCATTGGCATTTGATTATGGAAATAAATTACATGAGGTGCATGTTCTCGTCAGCATGAAATTTTGCTTCGTGCGGTTCATAGATGTTGAAACCCAGAAAATTGCAAAAAGTTCTTGCCAAAAGCTTGCATGCTTGGATGGTTGGTTTTATGTGATGTCGTCATCTTGTTTGCACATTTAATCTTATGTCAATGATGGTTGCCACCTCTCTGATTTTGTTCACAAGCTGCAAATTGGTAGCAGAAAAATCACAGCAACAAACCTGTGAATGTTTTCCAAACTTGCCAGTTTTAGATTTCCTTTGCTTGCACATTTAATTTCGTGTGTCATGATGGTTTTATGGGAGTTGGGTTTCACGGCAGTGTTTAAAGTCTTAGCAAAACTGTCTGTAGTTGCTAACAAGCTACAAAGTTATGGAACCCAGAACAAATAAAAAGGGTCTCTGCGCGAAGACATGCATGCTCATCTGCAAGCATCCTTCCTTTCGCACCTCTGCTGCATTTTTTTTATTATTTGGGCTTTGTACTTGTGAATTTAATGGAGCAGGGTAGATACAAATATGTATGTAAATGCTCAAGATGGCCGAATGTCTAGTGCACATTTTATCATATTTAAATGGATTGTGTTTGTGTTTTTGATCAAAAATGATGCTTTGTTGTTCACGACAGCAATAGCAGAAATTTTCTGGAATTGCCTATCCTCTTGCTAAGTCGTTTAGCTTATTTGGATGTTGAGTTTGGTGATTTTGTTGTTAAGGTCAAGGCAGTGATGTTTGTTTAAGATTCTAGCTGTGTTTGGATGGAAAAGTTGCATTTGAATGAACACTACAATCGCAAAACAGCGTGGCTGGAAAATTTCAGGAAGTTGCATCAGCTGCCGAATTTTTTTTGTTGCAGAAAACCTTGCTGCACCTTTTTCTTTTTCCTTCTTTTGCTGTTCAATTTTTATCCTTGATCGTTAGCTTCAATTCTTGTTTTAATCCTGCAATGAAGTTGCATGTTTAGTCAATGATTGATAGTAAAAATCTTGGCATTTGGTGAGCATGTTCGCATGATGAACTGGAAAGGAATTCACGGCAGAAATGTTGCAGAAAAAGAAAACTTCTTCTACGTAGATTGCATGCATGAAAATAAAGGAAGAATTGCATTCCAACCCCTTGGCTTCTAACTCATGCTGCTATGACCCAATCAATTGAATAATCTCCTCAATTTGGTCCTTGGCAGCTTTAATTTTACAACCTTTCATTGCTTGTTTGCTTCAATTGACTACTATGCTTTGTTTCAATTGCACTTAAGTCATGACTTTAGGGGCTTTACGATTAAGTGAGCTTTGTATTTGCGCATTTCTTTTAATTTTTCTCAATTAAAGTGGTACCTTGACCTTTTTATTGTTTTGAAGCCATTTTTTCTTTCATTTGGGCATCAACTCAAGGGAGGTATAACTTCTTTTATCTTTTTTGTCTCTCCCCTGTGTGATCCAACGTGCTAAGTGAGAATTGCATGTCTACTTTGCTTTCCTTGCCTTTCCTTAATTCCTTTCATTTATTTCATTTCCTTTTGCTTTTATTAAGTTATTCTTTTATGGGGTATGTGTACACCTCTTGGCTTGTAATAGATAGGGTCTGGCGAGCATTTTTGTCCATTTTTCCCCTTCCCCTTTTGTTTAAGTTAGCAAATGTAATAGGTTCATTAGCTTGATTGCTTGCTTTTGTTGCTACGTGTTAATTTGCTTTATTAGGCTCTTGCATTTAGTCGAGCATGCTAAGTGTTATGTGCTACGTGCTTATAGGTGATTGGCATGTCTACTTGCTTTCTATAGTCATAGATGAATGTGATGGATGAATGCACGACACCACACTAGTCCAACGCTAGTTGTGGCTCATGGTCCCGTTTTCCACTAGTCCAACGCTAGTAGGAATTCATAGATATGGGCTAGTCCAACGCTAGACCCTTAGGGATTTCCCTCGCTAGTTCATACTTGCATGTTTCACTACATTTCAAGCATTTTTCTTAGTTTTCTAGCATTTGGCATGCTCCTCCAATCCTTTCCCCTTCATTTTAGGCTTTTGCATCTTCATGCTAGTTATAGGGTACATTTGCTTGAGAGTCCCCTTTAGATAAGGGAAACGAGCGAGTGTGGCTACAAAATAGCCTTAGCACGCTAGTTCTTCCTTCTAATCAAAAGGAAAATTAAAGTCGTGAAATTAGGAGTCATTCCCGTACCCGACTTGATGCATTCCTCTAGGTTCATGCACTCTCATTCTTAGCATATCACTTTCTCACTCTTTTATCCACATTTTCTCACTACTTATATTTTTCTTACTCCACATGCCATGTTCACACACTTTTCTTCTTTCCCTATCACTTATTTATTTTCTACCTCACAAATGGCACCCAATTGCACTTATATGCATTTACTACTATTTATACCATATTTTCATCCACTTGCACACAAACACCTTCATTTTCTCAATTGGCACATTGCACTTTTCTTACATTTGCGCACATTGCACCTTTCTTACATTTGCACCCATTGCACTTTTCTTCCATTTGCACACTTGCACTCATATTTGGGTCTTCATTTGCATTACCCGTGACCTCTATTAGAGTTTTCCTTATTGGCCATCACAACTCATGTGATTGGGACCAAAAAGCCTCATAAGAGACATTTTAGATTTAGGATTGCATTTTTCGCATCCATTAGTCATATCGAACATGCAACACATACTTTGGGTAGAAGAATTAGGAAAAGAAGGGCTAAATCACGCAACTAGCTTTGGCTAGGGTAAGGGAGTGCCTTAGGCTTCGCCTTTGCCTTCTCCCTTATCAAACGTGACCCCCGATCCCTTTCTTTTGTTACGTAGACCTAAAAGTTCTTTAAAAAGGGTTTGTTTACTTTTCTTTCCAAAAAATCACTTTTTGGGTGACTTGGTACACCCTAACTCTATACCAAGTGGCGACTCCATTTTTCATTCAAAACCCTTTTTGAACTTTGTTTGGCCAAATCGTCACATTTTCAAGTCCCACGGCCTTTTATTTTCATTTTCACACACGTTCACATACATATCCCACACACTACTTTCACACCATCAAAAAGTGGGGCGCGACAGTAGCCCTTTCTGTTAGCTTCGAAACGGTGTATATTACACCTCCATCCGATAATCGTAGTGCCGGTTGTATCCAATACGCTTAATGACGTCAAAACTGTTTTTGGGTTTTAGGGCTTGACTTTCATTTCCGGTCATTTTCCTAGCTAAATTTTGTACTTGAATGACTTTGAGCCTATTGAACGGCTGTTGTGATTAATTTATATTTCGTATGACTTTGGGACTGGTTGAGGAAAATAATGAAGCTATGATGGCTGGAAAAGTAAGCAAATTTAGGGAAAATGCGGTCCAATTTTCTAGGCCGTTTAGTCTCTTTAGGTTTGAGTTGCCTTTCGAAAAGAATGAAGGGTTTTGAGGGATGTTTGTAACCCTAGGACCAACTGTCATTTTTTTTACTCAAGGTCATATTTTATTCTTTTGTACTAGTACTTACCATGGAAAGGCGTACGACGTGTAGTCGAGCCTCACTTGTGCATTCTGTTTACTCGATTTTGGATGTGAAACCTTCAATTGGTTTACTTTGATTATTTTAGGGTTTCTTGGCGATTAAAGCCAATCTGAAGTGAAAACTTTTGAAGTATCTGTACTTGAACTGGTGAGTGTACCACTCCTCCCACTTGTTGCTTAACTTGATTTCTGTACTTGCAATCTGTGATCTGAATAACTGTACTATCTGTTTAATCTGTTTGAGACGAGGGTGTACTTTATCACACTCGTTCTCTTGTCTGTCTGTATGCCTCTTGACTATATGTAATCTGTTATCTGCATCTGAATCTGTTATCTGTATCTGAGTCTGTTCGGACGTCGTTTGGAGATTGGTATCCAACGACCTTTCTGTGACCTCTGAGCTCAACACCTGTGGCTAGTTACTCAAGTCGGGCCGGCAAGGGCCTGGTCGATTAGATAACGAATCACGGTAGTCTGTTTCAGGAATCTTTGGGTATTGAGACCCTTAATTCCGGTATACTCGAGTATTACCACTTTTGTTCTGTTCGGCATTCGGGCCCGGTAGGGGTATGTTTGGTGGACGAAAATTGGTGTAAAGTGGGGTCTACGGATATGTTGGCTCTATGTACGTTGACGGAGAGTCAACGGGTTCGGATCAAGTACTGCAAGTGGAAATCTGGCTCCTGAGAACCACCTGTATCCTTCCTATTTGAATCATTGTGTATAACTACTTTACTTTATATCTGGCATGTGTACCTGATTTGTTAAATGTGAAATGCCATGATTTTACTGCAATATATCTGGTACCTCATTGAGCGCGAGCTCACCCCTTTTGTTACCTTTGTTTTCCTTACAGGGTTCCATGTTTTGAAACCAAGATTTTTGGAAGAAAATAGTTGAGCTAGTTGTAGGACTTCTTTTGTTTATGCTCCTCTGCAACTGAAACCCTAATTCTATTTTGTGTAGCGTGAATACTCTGGCTTGTATTTAGTTCATTGGCGCAAGACTCCGAAGTAAATATATGTATAAGTGTTTAATCGACGTCCCGTACTTCCGTATGGTTTGGTAAGCTCTGTTTAACCATTGGTGGTCTCCAATTATTTGTTTTCGTTGAGTTCTCACGCGTACTATATAGGGTTTGTGTGAATCGACTCCGTAGTCCTGGCAAGAGCTGGGCAAGCAGTCCGCCGAACCCTTTGGTTTGCCTTAGGGCGAGGTGGGGCTGTCACAGGTGGTACCAGAGCCACTTCGGGTGGTCTCTGCGCGGAGTGAGTTTGGGCCAAGTGGTGTTATGGTCCTGATTTCATGAATGTGTCTAAGTGCTCGTTTGAGCATAAGTTATGAACTATACATGTCATAAGTGTAAAGATCTTTATCATGGGACTTGAGGAAGTTAGGTATGTATGTCGGGTAGGAATCCTTAATATGGATGATTTACTCTTGGGACTGGCCGGCTCGAGTTGTGAATTATCTTATTTTAAATTCTTGGACTTGAGTACCGAAGGATGGAGAGTGCTAGAATAAGAGTCGGTATCCTGATTGAAATTGAGGTAAGTCTGGATGGCAAGGCCAAGGCAAGAAAGATTGTCACCTTGGACCTAGTAATTAGACCGATTGAGGGGATTGGATATGGAAGTGTTATTTCCTTTCTGTTATGAGCGTGAGGCCTTGATAAACGTCTACTTGACTTTGCATTAGTCTAGCTACACCTATAGAGGTATTTGGTATTTTTTACCCTTCTTGTAAGGCTTGATACCCTTAGTTTGGTTCCCAATAAACTACTTTTGCCTATATTTCCTTGATGTTAAAAGAAATTTTCATCTGTGGTTCGAAAGGGGAAACTTTTGATATTTTCACTGGTTTTCTTAGCTGGGGATTTTAGTCATTGCATTAACACGATTTCTTTCTGGATAGATAGTGGCATGGTAAGAAAAATTTCGAGGACGAAATTTCATTAAGGGGGAGAGAGTGTGAGACCCCGTGTTTTTCTTAATTTCTAGGTTTTATTTTCTTTTAATTGCACGTTTTTTCATATTTTCTTTATTCGAAAAATTTTAAAAATAATTTTTATGATTAAATATAGTTTTTAGATGATTTTTCTAGTATCGGTTAGTTTTTGATAAATTAAGAGCGTATACCGGACATGGGACCCGCTAGTACGGAAAGTTCGGTAAAATTCAGCCAGTTAGGTTAAGTGTTGGATACCGGGTTTATTTTATCAGGTGTTAAGAGATAATTAGAAGTTACCTAGATGGATTATCATTGGAGAGACAAAAGGATAGAGTTGTATTAAATGAAGTGACAAGTGTCACTTGGAGATTAATTCTTGCTTTGACCACTATTCACTACTTTACCAATTTAAGCAAAAATGACCCAAAATCATCCTTAATTTTGCAAGCTTTGGCCGGCCCTCCCTAAGGGAAAAAGAAAAGAAAACTCTCCACTTACTTACCTCCAATCTTGTTCAATCTTCAATTCCAACCGATTAATCTTGAATCTTTTCCATAAAACCTCTTAGTTTAGTGATTGTGAGGTGATTAGTGAAGTGGTTTGAAAGGCTAAGGTGCTAAGTGGTCTCTTTTCTTGAGTTGCTAAGGTGCCCATCTAAGGAACTCCTCTTTTGTTCTTGATGATGTATAATTAATGGCTTGTGGTAGCCTAAGAGGTGTTTTTGTGGGTTATTTCATGATTTTAGTGAGATTGATGACATTTTTCTATTTATTCATGATTCTTCTATTTTAATATGATTACCAATATGTGGCCATGTATGATGGTTGGAAATAATCTAGAATGGAGCTAGAATGCATAAATTGTGGTTGTTTGCGGAAAATTTCCGCATTGAAAGGAAATTTCGGAAGTTAGGGTTTCAATTACCTTCATTCTGCCTGGCACTGTTCCTCATGGTTAGAGGTTGAATTAGCCTTGGCTTAAAACATGAAAGTTGTAGAGGATGGTATTTTATAGTTGTCTACAAAATTTCAGATCAATCGGAGTAGCGTAGCCTCTGAAAAGACCGAATTACCCCTGTTGCCCTGTTTCTACCTGAACATGCTAATCAGCTTCTGTAATTAGTTGTTTTGACCAGGAATACTACTGATTTGGTTGTTGATGTCTTCTTATGAAATATAGCTTGGTATCTTAGATTTCAGATGGATTTTGAATCACTTGAATTGGACTTTGGTAACCTGACTTATGGGTGTTTAACCAGAATGCGGTTCAGTAACCTGTTTATACGGTTCTTGTTTGGTACATTGCGATTTTGACTTAGTTTCACGACAAACTGGTCTGAGTGGTCTTCTTCAACATTGTAGCCCTTTCTGTTAGCTTCGAAACGGTGTATTATATACCTCCATCCGATAATCTTAGTGCCTGTTGTATCAAATACGCTTAATGACGTCAAAACTGTTTTTGGGTTTTAGGGCTTGACTTTCATTTCGGTCATTTTCCTAGCTAAATTTTGTACTTGAATGACTTTGAGCCTATTGAACGGCTGTTGTGATGAATTTATAATTCGTATGACTTTGGGACTGGTTGAGGAAAATAATGAAGCTATGATGGCTGGAAAAGTAAGCAAATTTAGGGAAAATGCTGTCCAATTTTCTAGGTCGTTTAGTCTCTTTAGGTTTGAGTTGCCTTTTGAAAAGAATGAAGGGTTTTGAGGGATGTTTGTAACCCTAGGTCCAACTGTCATTTTTTTTACTCAAGGTCATATTTTATTCTTTTGAACTAGTACTTACCATGGAAAGGCGTACGACGTGTAGTCGAGCCTCACTTGTGCATTCTGTTTACTCGATTTTGGATGTGAAACCTTCAATTGGTTTACTTTGATTATTTTAGGGTTTCTTGGCGATTAAAGCCAATCTGAAGTGAAAACTTTTGAAGTATCTGTACTCGAACCGGTGAGTGTACCACTCCCCCCACTTGTTGCTTAACTTGATTTCTGCACTTGCAATCTGTGATCTGAATAACTGTACTATCTGTTTAATCTGTTTGAGACGAGGGTGTACTTTATCACACTCGTTCTCTTGTCTGTCTGTATGCCTCTTGATTATATGTAATCTGTTATCTGCATCTGAATCTGTTATCTGTATCTGAGTCTGTTCGGACGTCGTTTGGAGATTGGTATCCAACGACCTTTCTGTGACCTCTGAGCTCAACACCTGTGGCTAGTTAATCAAGTCGGGCCGGCAAGGGCCTGGTCGATTAGATAACGAATCACGGTAGTCTGTTTCAGGAATCTTTGGGTATTGAGACCCTTAATTCCGGTATACTCGAGTATTACCACTTTTGTTCTGTTCGGCGTTCGGGCCCGGTAGGGGTATGTTTGGTGGACGGAAATTGGTGTAAAGTGGGGTCTACAGATATGTTGGTTCTATGTACGTTGACGGAGAGTCAACGGGTTCGGATCAAGTACTGCAAGTGGAAATCTGGCTCCTGAGAGCCACCTGTATCCTTCCTATTTGAATCATTGGGTATAACTACTTTACTTTATATCTGGCATGTGTACCTGATTTGTTAAATGTGAAATGCCATGATTTTACTGCAATATATCTGGTACATCATTGAGCGCGAGCTCACCCCTTTTGTTACCTTTGTTTTCCTTACAGGGTTCCATGTTTTGAAACCAAGATTTTTGGAAGAAAAGAGTTGAGCTAGTTGTAGGACTTCTTTTGTTTATGCTCCTCTGCAACTGAAACCCTAATTGTATTTTGTGTAGCGTGAATACTCTGGCTTGTATTTAGTTCATTGGCCCAAGACTCCGATGTAAATATATGTATAAGTGTTTAATCGACGTCCCGTACTTCCGTATGGTTTGGTAAGCTCTGTTTAACCATTGGTGGTCTCCAATTATTCGTTTTCGTTGAGTTCTCACGCGTACTATATAGGGTTTGTGTGAATCGACTCCGTAGACCTGGCGAGAGCTGGGCAGGCAGTCCGCCGAACCCTTTGGTTTGCCTTAGGGCGAGGTGGGGCTGTCACAGGTGGTATCAGAGCCACTTCGGGTGGTCTCTGCGCGGAGTGAGTTTGGGCCAAGTGGTGTTATGGTCCTGATTTCATGAATGTGTCTAAGTGCTCGTTTGAGCAAAAGTTATGAACTATGCATGTCATAAGTGTAAAGATCTTTATCATGGGACTTGAGGAAGTTAGGTATGTCTGTCGGGTAGGAATCCTTAATATGGATGATTTACTCTTGGGACTGGCCGGCTCGAGTTGTGAATTATCTTATTTTAAATTCTTGGACTTGAGTACCGAAGGATGGAGAGTGCTAGAATAAGAGTCGGTATCCTGATTGAACTTGAGGTAAGTCTGGATGGCAAGGCCAAGGCAAGAAAGATTGTCACCTTGGACCTAGTAATTAGACCGATTGAGGGGATTGGATATGGAAGTGTTATTTCCTTTCTGTTATGAGCGTGAGGACTTGATAAACGTCTACTTGACTTTGCATTAGTCTAGCTACACCTATAGAGGTATTTGGTATTTTTTACCCTTCTTGTAAGGCTTGATACCCTTAGTTTGGTTCCCAATAAACTACCTTTGCCTATATTTCCTTGATGTTAAATGAAATTTTCATCTGTGGTTCGAAAGGGGAAACTTTTGATATTTTCACTGGTTTTCTTAGCAGGGGATTTTAGTCATTGCATTAACATGATTTCTTTCTGGATAGATAGTGGCATGGTAAGAAAAATTTCGAGGACGAAATTTCTTTAAGGGGGAGAGAGTGTGAGACCCCGTGTTTTTCTTAATTTCTAGGTTTTATTTTCTTTTCATTGCACGTTTTTCCATATTTTCTTTATTCAAAAAATTTAAAAAATAATTTTTATGATTAAATATAGTTTTTAGATGATTTTTCTAGTATCGGTTAGTTTTTGATAAATTAAGAGCGTATACCGGACGTGGGACCCGCTAGTGCGGAAAGTTCGGTAAAATTCAGCCAGTTAGGTTAAGTGTTGGATACCGGGTTTATTTTATCAGGTGTTAAGAGATAATTAGAAGTTACCTAGATGGATTATCATTGGAGAGACAAAAGGATAGAGTTGTATTAAATGAAGTGACAAGTGTCACTTGGAGATTAATTCTTGCTTTGACCACTATTCACTACTTTACCAATTTAAGCAAAAATGACCCAAAATCATCCTTAATTTTGCAAGCTTTGGCCGGCCCTCCCTAAAGGGAAAAAGAAAAGAAAACTCTCCACTTTCTTACCTCCAATCTTGTTCAATCTTCAATTCCAACCGATTAATCTTGAATCTTTTCCATAAAACCTCTTAGTTTAGTGATTGTGAGGTGATTAGTGAAGTGGTTTGAAAGGCTAAGGTGCTAAGTGGTCTCTTTTCTTGAGTTGCTAAGGTGCCCATCTAAGGAACTCCTCTTTTGTTCTTGATGATGTATAATTAATGGCTTGTGGTAGCCTAAGAGGTGTTTTTGTGGGTTATTTCATGATTTTAGTGAGATTGATGACATTTTTCTATTTATTCATGATTCTTCTGTTTTAATATGATTACCAATGTGTGGCCATGTATGATGGTTGGAAATAATCTAGAATGGAGCTAGAATGCATAAATTGTGGTTGTTTGCGGAAAATTTCCGCATTGAAAGGAAATTTCGGAAGTTAGGGTTTCAATTACCCTCATTCTGCCTGGCACTGTTCCTCAAAGTTAGAGGTTGAATTAGCCTTGGGTTAAAACATGAAAGTTGTAGAGGATGGTATTTTATAGTTGCCTACAAAATTTCAGGCCTATCGGAGTAGCGTAGCATGTGAAAAGACCGAATTACCCTGTTGCCCTGTTTCTACCTGAACATGCTAATCAGCTTCTGTAATTAGTTGTTTTGACCAGGAATACTACTGATTTGGTTGTTGATGTCTTCTTATGAAATATAGCTTGGTATCTTAGATTTCGGATGGATTTTGAATCACTTGAATTGGACTTTGGTAACCTGACTTATGGGTGTTTAACCAGAATGCGGTTCAGTAACCTGTTTATACGGTTCTGGTTTGGTACATTGCGATTTTGACTTAGTTTCACGACAAACTGGACTGAGTGGCCTTCTTCAACATTGTATCCCTTTCTGTTAGCTTCGAAACGGTGTATATTATACCTCCATCTGATAATCGTAGTGCCGGTTGTATCAAATACGCTTAATGACGTCAAAACTATTTTTGGGTTTTAGGGCTTGACTTTCATTTCGGTCATTTTCCTAGCTAAATTTTGTACTTGAATGACTTTGAGCCTATTGAACGGCTGTTGGGATGAATTTATATTTCGTATGACTTTGGGACTGGTTGAGGAAAATAATGAAGTTATGATGGCTGGAAAAGTAAGCAAATTTAGGGAAAATGCTGTCCAATTTTCTAGGCCGTTTAGTCTCTTTAGGTTTGAGTTGCCTTTTGAAAAGAATGAAGGGTTTTGAGGGATGTTTGTAACCCTAGGACCAACTGTCATTTTTTTTACTCAAGGTCATATTTTATTCTTTTGTACTAGTACTTACCATGGAAAGGCGTACGACGTGTAGTCGAGCCTCACTTGTGCATTCTGTTTACTCGATTTTGGATGTGAAACCTTCAATTGGTTTACTTTGATTATTTTAGGGTTTCTTGGCGATTAAAGCCAATCTGAAGTGAAAACTTTTGAAGTATCTGTACTTGAACCGGTGAGTGTACCACTCCCCCCACTTGTTGCTTAACTTGATTTCTGCACTTGCAATCTGTGATCTGAATAACTGTACTATCTGTTTAATCTGTTTGAGACGAGGGTGTACTTTATCACACTCGTTCTCTTGTCTGTCTGTATGCCTCTTGACTATATGTAATCTGTTATCTGCATCTGAATCTGTTATCTGTATCTGAGTCTGTTCGGACGTCGTTTGGAGATTGGTATCCAACGACCTTTCTGTGACCTCTGAGCTCAACACCTGTGGCTAGTTACTCAAGTCGGGCCGGCAAGGGCCTGGTCGATTAGATAACGAATCACGGTAGTCTGTTTCAGGAATCTTTGGGTATTGAGACCCTTAATTCCGGTATACTCGAGTATTACCACTTTTGTTCTGTTCGGCGTTCGGGCCCGGTAGGGGTATGTTTGGTGGACGGAAATTGGTGTAAAGTGGGGTCTACGGATATGTTGGTTCTATGTACGTTGACGGAGAGTCAACGGGTTCGGATCAAGTACTGCAAGTGGAAATCTGGCTCCTGAGAGCCACCTGTATCCTTCCTATTTGAATCATTGGGTATAACTACTTTACTTTATATCTGGCATGTGTACCTGATTTGTTAAATGTGAAATGCCATGATTTTACTGCAATATATCTGGTACATCATTGAGCGCGAGCTCACCCCTTTTGTTACCTTTGTTTTCCTTACAGGGTTCCATGTTTTGAAACCAAGATTTTTGGAAGAAAAGAGTTGAGCTAGTTGTAGGACTTCTTTTGTTTATGCTCCTCTGCAACTGAAACCCTAATTGTATTTTGTGTAGCGTGAATACTCTGGCTTGTATTTAGTTCATTGGCCCAAGACTCCGATGTAAATATATGTATAAGTGTTTAATCGACGTCCCGTACTTCCGTATGGTTTGGTAAGCTCTGTTTAACCATTGGTGGTCTCCAATTATTCGTTTTCGTTGAGTTCTCACGCGTACTATATAGGGTTTGTGTGAATCGACTCCGTAGACCTGGCGAGAGCTGGGCAGGCAGTCCGCCGAACCCTTTGGTTTGCCTTAGGGCGAGGTGGGGCTGTCACAGGTGGTATCAGAGCCACTTCGGGTGGTCTCTGCGCGGAGTGAGTTTGGGCCAAGTGGTGTTATGGTCCTGATTTCATGAATGTGTCTAAGTGCTCGTTTGAGCAAAAGTTATGAACTATGCATGTCATAAGTGTAAAGATCTTTATCATGGGACTTGAGGAAGTTAGGTATGTCTGTCGGGTAGGAATCCTTAATATGGATGATTTACTCTTGGGACTGGCCGGCTCGAGTTGTGAATTATCTTATTTTAAATTCTTGGACTTGAGTACCGAAGGATGGAGAGTGCTAGAATAAGAGTCGGTATCCTGATTGAACTTGAGGTAAGTCTGGATGGCAAGGCCAAGGCAAGAAAGATTGTCACCTTGGACCTAGTAATTAGACCGATTGAGGGGATTGGATATGGAAGTGTTATTTCCTTTCTGTTATGAGCGTGAGGACTTGATAAACGTCTACTTGACTTTGCATTAGTCTAGCTACACCTATAGAGGTATTTGGTATTTTTTACCCTTCTTGTAAGGCTTGATACCCTTAGTTTGGTTCCCAATAAACTACCTTTGCCTATATTTCCTTGATGTTAAATGAAATTTTCATCTGTGGTTCGAAAGGGGAAACTTTTGATATTTTCACTGGTTTTCTTAGCAGGGGATTTTAGTCATTGCATTAACATGATTTCTTTCTGGATAGATAGTGGCATGGTAAGAAAAATTTCGAGGACGAAATTTCTTTAAGGGGGAGAGAGTGTGAGACCCCGTGTTTTTCTTAATTTCTAGGTTTTATTTTCTTTTCATTGCACGTTTTTCCATATTTTCTTTATTCAAAAAATTTAAAAAATAATTTTTATGATTAAATATAGTTTTTAGATGATTTTTCTAGTATCGGTTAGTTTTTGATAAATTAAGAGCGTATACCGGACGTGGGACCCGCTAGTGCGGAAAGTTCGGTAAAATTCAGCCAGTTAGGTTAAGTGTTGGATACCGGGTTTATTTTATCAGGTGTTAAGAGATAATTAGAAGTTACCTAGATGGATTATCATTGGAGAGACAAAAGGATAGAGTTGTATTAAATGAAGTGACAAGTGTCACTTGGAGATTAATTCTTGCTTTGACCACTATTCACTACTTTACCAATTTAAGCAAAAATGACCCAAAATCATCCTTAATTTTGCAAGCTTTGGCCGGCCCTCCCTAAGGGAAAAAGAAAAGAAAACTCTCCACTTTCTTACCTCCAATCTTGTTCAATCTTCAATTCCAACCGATTAATCTTGAATCTTTTCCATAAAACCTCTTAGTTTAGTGATTGTGAGGTGATTAGTGAAGTGGTTTGAAAGGCTAAGGTGCTAAGTGGTCTCTTTTCTTGAGTTGCTAAGGTGCGCAACTAAGGAACTCCTCTTTTGTTCTTGATGATGTATAATTAATGGCTTGTGGTAGCCTAAGAGGTGTTTTTGTGGGTTATTTCATAATTTTAGTGAGATTGATGACATTTTTCTATTTATTCATGATTCTTCTGTTTTAATATGATTACCATTGTGTGGCCATGTATGATGGTTGGAAATAATCTAGAATGGAGCTAGAATGCATAAATTGTGGTTGTTTGCGGAAAATTTCCGCATTGAAAGGAAATTTCGGAAGTTAGGGTTTCAATTACCCTCATTCTACCTGGCACAGTTCCTCATAGTTAGAGGCCGAATTAGCCTTGGGTTAAAACATGAAAGTTGTAGAGAATGGTATTTAATAGTTGCCTGCAAAATTTCAGGCCAATCGGAGTTTCGTATCCTGTGAAAAGATCGAATTACCCCTGTTACCTTGTTTCTACCTGAACATGCTAATCAGCTTCTGTAATTAGTTGTTTTGACCAGGAATACTACTGATTTGGTTGTTACTGTCTTCTTAAGAAATATAGCTTGGTATCTTAGCTTTCGGATGGCTTTGGAATCACTTCAATTGGACTTTGGTAACCTGACTTATGGGTGTTTAACCAGAATGCGGTTCAGTAACCTGTTTATACGGTTCTGGTTTGGTACATTGCGATTTTGACTTAGTTTCACTACAAAATGGACTGAGTGGCCTTCTTCAACATCGTAGCCCTTTCTGTTAGCTTCGAAACGGTGTATATTGTACCTCCATCCGATAATCGTAGTGCTAGTTGTGTCCAATACGCATAATGACGTCAAAACTGTTTTTGGGTTTTAGGGCTTGACTTTCATTTCCGGTCATTTTCCTAGCTAAATTTTGTACTTGAATGACTTTGAGCCTATTGAACGGCTGTTGTGATTAATTTATATTTCGTATGACTTTGGGACTGGTTGAGGAAAATAGTGAAGCCATGACGGCCGGAAAAGTAAGCAAATTTATGGGAAATGCTGTCCAATTTTCTAGGCCGTTTAGTCTCTTTAGGTTTGAGTTGCCTTTTGAAAAGAATGAAGGGTTTTGAGGGTTGTTTGTAACCCTAGGACCAACTGTAATTTTTTTTACTCAAGGTCATATTTTATTCTTTTGTACTAGTACTTACCATGGAAAGGCGTACGACGTGTAGTCGAGCCTCACTTGTGCATTCTGTTTACTCGATTTTGGATGTGAAACCTTCAATTGGTTTACTTTGATTATTTTAAGATTTCTTGGCGATTAAAGCCAATCTGAAGTGAAAACTTTTGAAGTATCTATACTTGAACCGGTGAGTGTACCACTCCCCCCACTTGTTGCTTAACTTGATTTCTGCACTTGCAATCTGTGATTTGAATAACTGTACTATCTGTTTAATCTGTTTGAGACGAGGGTGTACTTTATCACACTCGTTCTCTTGTCTGTCTGTATGCCTCTTGACTATATGTAATCTGTTATCTGCATCTGAATCTGTTATCTGTATCTGATTTTTTCGGACGTCGTTTGGAGATTGGTATCCAACGACCTTTCTGTGACCTCTGAGCTCAACACCTGTGGCTAGTTACTCAAGTCGGGCCGGCAAGGGCCTGGTCGATTAGATAACGAATCACGGTAGTCTGTTTCAGGAATCTTTGGGTATTGAGACCCTTAATTCCGGTATACTCAAGTATTACCACTTTTGTTCTGTTCGGCGTTCGGGCCCGGTAGGGGTATGTTTGGTGGACGGAAATTGGTGTAAAGTGGGGTCTACGGATATGTTGGTTCTATGTACGTTGACGGAGAGTCAACGGGTTCGGATCAAGTACTGCAAGTGGAAATCTGGCTCCTGAGAGCCACCTGTATCCTTCCTATTTGAATCATTGGGTATAACTACTTTACTTTAAATCTGGCATGTGTACCTGATTTGTTAAATGTGAAATGCCATGATTTTACTGCAATATATCTGGTACATCATTGAGCGCGAGCTCACCCCTTTTGTTACCTTTGTTTTCCTTACAGGGTTCCATGTTTTGAAACCAAGATTTTTGGAAGAAAAGAGTTGAGCTAGTTGTAGGACTTCTTTTGTTTATGCTCCTCTGCAACTGAAACCCTAATTGTATTTTGTGTAGCGTGAATACTCTGGCTTGTATTTAGTTCATTGGCCCAAGACTCCGATGTAAATATATGTATAAGTGTTTAATCGACGTCCCGTACTTCCGTATGGTTTGGTAAGCTCTGTTTAACCATTGGTGGTCTCCAATTATTCGTTTTCGTTGAGTTCTCACGCGTACTATATAGGGTTTGTGTGAATCGACTCCGTAGACCTGGCGAGAGCTGGGCAGGCAGTCCGCCGAACCCTTTGGTTTGCCTTAGGGCGAGGTGGGGCTGTCACAGGTGGTATCAGAGCCACTTCGGGTGGTCTCTGCGCGGAGTGAGTTTGGGCCAAGTGGTGTTATGGTCCTGATTTCATGAATGTGTCTAAGTGCTCGTTTGAGCAAAAGTTATGAACTATGCATGTCATAAGTGTAAAGATCTTTATCATGGGACTTGAGGAAGTTAGGTATGTCTGTCGGGTAGGAATCCTTAATATGGATGATTTACTCTTGGGACTGGCCGGCTCGAGTTGTGAATTATCTTATTTTAAATTCTTGGACTTGAGTACCGAAGGATGGAGAGTGCTAGAATAAGAGTCGGTATCCTGATTGAACTTGAGGTAAGTCTGGATGGCAAGGCCAAGGCAAGAAAGATTGTCACCTTGGACCTAGTAATTAGACCGATTGAGGGGATTGGATATGGAAGTGTTATTTCCTTTCTGTTATGAGCGTGAGGACTTGATAAACGTCTACTTGACTTTGCATTAGTCTAGCTACACCTATAGAGGTATTTGGTATTTTTTACCCTTCTTGTAAGGCTTGATACCCTTAGTTTGGTTCCCAATAAACTACCTTTGCCTATATTTCCTTGATGTTAAATGAAATTTTCATCTGTGGTTCGAAAGGGGAAACTTTTGATATTTTCACTGGTTTTCTTAGCAGGGGATTTTAGTCATTGCATTAACATGATTTCTTTCTGGATAGATAGTGGCATGGTAAGAAAAATTTCGAGGACGAAATTTCTTTAAGGGGGAGAGAGTGTGAGACCTCGTGTTTTTCTTAATTTCTAGGTTTTATTTTCTTTTCATTGCACGTTTTTCCATATTTTCTTTATTCAAAAAATTTTAAAAATAATTTTTATGATTAAATATAGTTTTTAGATGATTTTTCTAGTATCGGTTAGTTTTTGATAAATTAAGAGCGTATACCGGACGTGGGACCCGCTAGTGCGGAAAGTTCGGTAAAATTCAGCCAGTTAGGTTAAGTGTTGGATACCGGGTTTATTTTATCAGGTGTTAAGAGATAATTAGAAGTTACCTAGATGGATTATCATTGGAGAGACAAAAGGATAGAGTTGTATTAAATGAAGTGACAAGTGTCACTTGGAGATTAATTCTTGCTTTGACCACTATTCACTACTTTACCAATTTAAGCAAAAATGACCCAAAATCATCCTTAATTTTGCAAGCTTTGGCCGGCCCTCCCTAAGGGAAAAAGAAAAGAAAACTCTCCACTTTCTTACCTCCAATCTTGTTCAATCTTCAATTCCAACCGATTAATCTTGAATCTTTTCCATAAAACCTCTTAGTTTAGTGATTGTGAGGTGATTAGTGAAGTGGTTTGAAAGGCTAAGGTGCTAAGTGGTCTCTTTTCTTGAGTTGCTAAGGTGCGCAACTAAGGAACTCCTCTTTTGTTCTTGATGATGTATAATTAATGGCTTGTGGTAGCCTAAGAGGTGTTTTTGTGGGTTATTTCATAATTTTAGTGAGATTGATGACATTTTTCTATTTATTCATGATTCTTCTGTTTTAATATGATTACCATTGTGTGGCCATGTATGATGGTTGGAAATAATCTAGAATGGAGCTAGAATGCATAAATTGTGGTTGTTTGCGGAAAATTTCCGCATTGAAAGGAAATTTCGGAAGTTAGGGTTTCAATTACCCTCATTCTACCTGGCACAGTTCCTCATAGTTAGAGGCCGAATTAGCCTTGGGTTAAAACATGAAAGTTGTAGAGAATGGTATTTAATAGTTGCCTGCAAAATTTCAGGCCAATCGGAGTTTCGTATCCTGTGAAAAGATCGAATTACCCCTGTTACCTTGTTTCTACCTGAACATGCTAATCAGCTTCTGTAATTAGTTGTTTTGACCAGGAATACTACTGATTTGGTTGTTACTGTCTTCTTAAGAAATATATCTTGGTATCTTAGCTTTCGGATGGCTTTGGAATCACTTCAATTGGACTTTGGTAACCTGACTTATGGGTGTTTAACCAGAATGCGGTTCAGTAACCTGTTTATACGGTTCTGGTTTGGTACATTGCGATTTTGACTTAGTTTCACTACAAAATGGACTGAGTGGCCTTCTTCAACATCGTAGCCCTTTCTGTTAGCTTCGAAACGGTGTATATTGTACCTCCATCCGATAATCGTAGTGCTAGTTGTGTCCAATACGCATAATGACGTCAAAACTGTTTTTGGGTTTTAGGGCTTGACTTTCATTTCCGGTCATTTTCCTAGCTAAATTTTGTACTTGAATGACTTTGAGCCTATTGAACGGCTGTTGTGATTAATTTATATTTCGTATGACTTTGGGACTGGTTGAGGAAAATAGTGAAGCCATGACGGCCGGAAAAGTAAGCAAATTTATGGGAAATGCTGTCCAATTTTCTAGGCCGTTTAGTCTCTTTAGGTTTGAGTTGCCTTTTGAAAAGAATGAAGGGTTTTGAGGGTTGTTTGTAACCCTAGGACCAACTGTAATTTTTTTTACTCAAGGTCATATTTTATTCTTTTGTACTAGTACTTACCATGGAAAGGCGTACGACGTGTAGTCGAGCCTCACTTGTGCATTCTGTTTACTCGATTTTGGATGTGAAACCTTCAATTGGTTTACTTTGATTATTTTAAGATTTCTTGGCGATTAAAGCCAATCTGAAGTGAAAACTTTTGAAGTATCTATACTTGAACCGGTGAGTGTACCACTCCCCCCACTTGTTGCTTAACTTGATTTCTGCACTTGCAATCTGTGATTTGAATAACTGTACTATCTGTTTAATCTGTTTGAGACGAGGGTGTACTTTATCACACTCGTTCTCTTGTCTGTCTGTATGCCTCTTGACTATATGTAATCTGTTATCTGCATCTGAATCTGTTATCTGTATCTGATTTTTTCGGACGTCGTTTGGAGATTGGTATCCAACGACCTTTCTGTGACCTCTGAGCTCAACACCTGTGGCTAGTTACTCAAGTCGGGCCGGCAAGGGCCTGGTCGATTAGATAACGAATCACGGTAGTCTGTTTCAGGAATCTTTGGGTATTGAGACCCTTAATTCCGGTATACTCAAGTATTACCACTTTTGTTCTGTTCGGCGTTCGGGCCCGGTAGGGGTATGTTTGGTGGACGGAAATTGGTGTAAAGTGGGGTCTACGGATATGTTGGTTCTATGTACGTTGACGGAGAGTCAACGGGTTCGGATCAAGTACTGCAAGTGGAAATCTGGCTCCTGAGAGCCACCTGTATCCTTCCTATTTGAATCATTGGGTATAACTACTTTACTTTAAATCTGGCATGTGTACCTGATTTGTTAAATGTGAAATGCCATGATTTTACTGCAATATATCTGGTACATCATTGAGCGCGAGCTCACCCCTTTTGTTACCTTTGTTTTCCTTACAGGGTTCCATGTTTTGAAACCAAGATTTTTGGAAGAAAAGAGTTGAGCTAGTTGTAGGACTTCTTTTGTTTATGCTCCTCTGCAACTGAAACCCTAATTGTATTTTGTGTAGCGTGAATACTCTGGCTTGTATTTAGTTCATTGGCCCAAGACTCCGATGTAAATATATGTATAAGTGTTTAATCGACGTCCCGTACTTCCGTATGGTTTGGTAAGCTCTGTTTAACCATTGGTGGTCTCCAATTATTCGTTTTCGTTGAGTTCTCACGCGTACTATATAGGGTTTGTGTGAATCGACTCCGTAGACCTGGCGAGAGCTGGGCAGGCAGTCCGCCGAACCCTTTGGTTTGCCTTAGGGCGAGGTGGGGCTGTCACAGGTGGTATCAGAGCCACTTCGGGTGGTCTCTGCGCGGAGTGAGTTTGGGCCAAGTGGTGTTATGGTCCTGATTTCATGAATGTGTCTAAGTGCTCGTTTGAGCAAAAGTTATGAACTATGCATGTCATAAGTGTAAAGATCTTTATCATGGGACTTGAGGAAGTTAGGTATGTCTGTCGGGTAGGAATCCTTAATATGGATGATTTACTCTTGGGACTGGCCGGCTCGAGTTGTGAATTATCTTATTTTAAATTCTTGGACTTGAGTACCGAAGGATGGAGAGTGCTAGAATAAGAGTCGGTATCCTGATTGAACTTGAGGTAAGTCTGGATGGCAAGGCCAAGGCAAGAAAGATTGTCACCTTGGACCTAGTAATTAGACCGATTGAGGGGATTGGATATGGAAGTGTTATTTCCTTTCTGTTATGAGCGTGAGGACTTGATAAACGTCTACTTGACTTTGCATTAGTCTAGCTACACCTATAGAGGTATTTGGTATTTTTTACCCTTCTTGTAAGGCTTGATACCCTTAGTTTGGTTCCCAATAAACTACCTTTGCCTATATTTCCTTGATGTTAAATGAAATTTTCATCTGTGGTTCGAAAGGGGAAACTTTTGATATTTTCACTGGTTTTCTTAGCAGGGGATTTTAGTCATTGCATTAACATGATTTCTTTCTGGATAGATAGTGGCATGGTAAGAAAAATTTCGAGGACGAAATTTCTTTAAGGGGGAGAGAGTGTGAGACCTCGTGTTTTTCTTAATTTCTAGGTTTTATTTTCTTTTCATTGCACGTTTTTCCATATTTTCTTTATTCAAAAAATTTTAAAAATAATTTTTATGATTAAATATAGTTTTTAGATGATTTTTCTAGTATCGGTTAGTTTTTGATAAATTAAGAGCGTATACCGGACGTGGGACCCGCTAGTGCGGAAAGTTCGGTAAAATTCAGCCAGTTAGGTTAAGTGTTGGATACCGGGTTTATTTTATCAGGTGTTAAGAGATAATTAGAAGTTACCTAGATGGATTATCATTGGAGAGACAAAAGGATAGAGTTGTATTAAATGAAGTGACAAGTGTCACTTGGAGATTAATTCTTGCTTTGACCACTATTCACTACTTTACCAATTTAAGCAAAAATGACCCAAAATCATCCTTAATTTTGCAAGCTTTGGCCGGCCCTCCCTAAGGGAAAAAGAAAAGAAAACTCTCCACTTTCTTACCTCCAATCTTGTTCAATCTTCAATTCCAACCGATTAATCTTGAATCTTTTCCATAAAACCTCTTAGTTTAGTGATTGTGAGGTGATTAGTGAAGTGGTTTGAAAGGCTAAGGTGCTAAGTGGTCTCTTTTCTTGAGTTGCTAAGGTGCGCAACTAAGGAACTCCTCTTTTGTTCTTGATGATGTATAATTAATGGCTTGTGGTAGCCTAAGAGGTGTTTTTGTGGGTTATTTCATAATTTTAGTGAGATTGATGACATTTTTCTATTTATTCATGATTCTTCTGTTTTAATATGATTACCATTGTGTGGCCATGTATGATGGTTGGAAATAATCTAGAATGGAGCTAGAATGCATAAATTGTGGTTGTTTGCGGAAAATTTCCGCATTGAAAGGAAATTTCGGAAGTTAGGGTTTCAATTACCCTCATTCTACCTGGCACAGTTCCTCATAGTTAGAGGCCGAATTAGCCTTGGGTTAAAACATGAAAGTTGTAGAGAATGGTATTTAATAGTTGCCTGCAAAATTTCAGGCCAATCGGAGTTTCGTATCCTGTGAAAAGATCGAATTACCCCTGTTACCTTGTTTCTACCTGAACATGCTAATCAGCTTCTGTAATTAGTTGTTTTGACCAGGAATACTACTGATTTGGTTGTTACTGTCTTCTTAAGAAATATATCTTGGTATCTTAGCTTTCGGATGGCTTTGGAATCACTTCAATTGGACTTTGGTAACCTGACTTATGGGTGTTTAACCAGAATGCGGTTCAGTAACCTGTTTATACGGTTCTGGTTTGGTACATTGCGATTTTGACTTAGTTTCACTACAAAATGGACTGAGTGGCCTTCTTCAACATCGTAGCCCTTTCTGTTAGCTTCGAAACGGTGTATATTGTACCTCCATCCGATAATCGTAGTGCTAGTTGTGTCCAATACGCATAATGACGTCAAAACTGTTTTTGGGTTTTAGGGCTTGACTTTCATTTCCGGTCATTTTCCTAGCTAAATTTTGTACTTGAATGACTTTGAGCCTATTGAACGGCTGTTGTGATTAATTTATATTTCGTATGACTTTGGGACTGGTTGAGGAAAATAGTGAAGCCATGACGGCCGGAAAAGTAAGCAAATTTATGGGAAATGCTGTCCAATTTTCTAGGTCGTTTAGTCTCTTTAGGTTTGAGTTGCCTTTTGAAAAGAATGAAGGGTTTTGAGGGTTGTTTGTAACCCTAGGACCAACTGTAATTTTTTTTACTCAAGGTCATATTTTATTCTTTTGTACTAGTACTTACCATGGAAAGGCGTACGACGTGTAGTCGAGCCTCACTTGTGCATTCTGTTTACTCGATTTTGGATGTGAAACCTTCAATTGGTTTACTTTGATTATTTTAAGATTTCTTGGCGATTAAAGCCAATCTGAAGTGAAAACTTTTGAAGTATCTATACTTGAACCGGTGAGTGTACCACTCCCCCCACTTGTTGCTTAACTTGATTTCTGCACTTGCAATCTGTGATTTGAATAACTGTACTATCTGTTTAATCTGTTTGAGACGAGGGTGTACTTTATCACACTCGTTCTCTTGTCTGTCTGTATGCCTCTTGACTATATGTAATCTGTTATCTGCATCTGAATCTGTTATCTGTATCTGATTTTTTCGGACGTCGTTTGGAGATTGGTATCCAACGACCTTTCTGTGACCTCTGAGCTCAACACCTGTGGCTAGTTACTCAAGTCGGGCCGGCAAGGGCCTGGTCGATTAGATAACGAATCACGGTAGTCTGTTTCAGGAATCTTTGGGTATTGAGACCCTTAATTCCGGTATACTCAAGTATTACCACTTTTGTTCTGTTCGGCGTTCGGGCCCGGTAGGGGTATGTTTGGTGGACGGAAATTGGTGTAAAGTGGGGTCTACGGATATGTTGGTTCTATGTACGTTGACGGAGAGTCAACGGGTTCGGATCAAGTACTGCAAGTGGAAATCTGGCTCCTGAGAGCCACCTGTATCCTTCCTATTTGAATCATTGGGTATAACTACTTTACTTTAAATCTGGCATGTGTACCTGATTTGTTAAATGTGAAATGCCATGATTTTACTGCAATATATCTGGTACATCATTGAGCGCGAGCTCACCCCTTTTGTTACCTTTGTTTTCCTTACAGGGTTCCATGTTTTGAAACCAAGATTTTTGGAAGAAAAGAGTTGAGCTAGTTGTAGGACTTCTTTTGTTTATGCTCCTCTGCAACTGAAACCCTAATTGTATTTTGTGTAGCGTGAATACTCTGGCTTGTATTTAGTTCATTGGCCCAAGACTCCGATGTAAATATATGTATAAGTGTTTAATCGACGTCCCGTACTTCCGTATGGTTTGGTAAGCTCTGTTTAACCATTGGTGGTCTCCAATTATTCGTTTTCGTTGAGTTCTCACGCGTACTATATAGGGTTTGTGTGAATCGACTCCGTAGACCTGGCGAGAGCTGGGCAGGCAGTCCGCCGAACCCTTTGGTTTGCCTTAGGGCGAGGTGGGGCTGTCACAGGTGGTATCAGAGCCACTTCGGGTGGTCTCTGCGCGGAGTGAGTTTGGGCCAAGTGGTGTTATGGTCCTGATTTCATGAATGTGTCTAAGTGCTCGTTTGAGCAAAAGTTATGAACTATGCATGTCATAAGTGTAAAGATCTTTATCATGGGACTTGAGGAAGTTAGGTATGTCTGTCGGGTAGGAATCCTTAATATGGATGATTTACTCTTGGGACTGGCCGGCTCGAGTTGTGAATTATCTTATTTTAAATTCTTGGACTTGAGTACCGAAGGATGGAGAGTGCTAGAATAAGAGTCGGTATCCTGATTGAACTTGAGGTAAGTCTGGATGGCAAGGCCAAGGCAAGAAAGATTGTCACCTTGGACCTAGTAATTAGACCGATTGAGGGGATTGGATATGGAAGTGTTATTTCCTTTCTGTTATGAGCGTGAGGACTTGATAAACGTCTACTTGACTTTGCATTAGTCTAGCTACACCTATAGAGGTATTTGGTATTTTTTACCCTTCTTGTAAGGCTTGATACCCTTAGTTTGGTTCCCAATAAACTACCTTTGCCTATATTTCCTTGATGTTAAATGAAATTTTCATCTGTGGTTCGAAAGGGGAAACTTTTGATATTTTCACTGGTTTTCTTAGCAGGGGATTTTAGTCATTGCATTAACATGATTTCTTTCTGGATAGATAGTGGCATGGTAAGAAAAATTTCGAGGACGAAATTTCTTTAAGGGGGAGAGAGTGTGAGACCTCGTGTTTTTCTTAATTTCTAGGTTTTATTTTCTTTTCATTGCACGTTTTTCCATATTTTCTTTATTCAAAAAATTTTAAAAATAATTTTTATGATTAAATATAGTTTTTAGATGATTTTTCTAGTATCGGTTAGTTTTTGATAAATTAAGAGCGTATACCGGACGTGGGACCCGCTAGTGCGGAAAGTTCGGTAAAATTCAGCCAGTTAGGTTAAGTGTTGGATACCGGGTTTATTTTATCAGGTGTTAAGAGATAATTAGAAGTTACCTAGATGGATTATCATTGGAGAGACAAAAGGATAGAGTTGTATTAAATGAAGTGACAAGTGTCACTTGGAGATTAATTCTTGCTTTGACCACTATTCACTACTTTACCAATTTAAGCAAAAATGACCCAAAATCATCCTTAATTTTGCAAGCTTTGGCCGGCCCTCCCTAAGGGAAAAAGAAAAGAAAACTCTCCACTTTCTTACCTCCAATCTTGTTCAATCTTCAATTCCAACCGATTAATCTTGAATCTTTTCCATAAAACCTCTTAGTTTAGTGATTGTGAGGTGATTAGTGAAGTGGTTTGAAAGGCTAAGGTGCTAAGTGGTCTCTTTTCTTGAGTTGCTAAGGTGCGCAACTAAGGAACTCCTCTTTTGTTCTTGATGATGTATAATTAATGGCTTGTGGTAGCCTAAGAGGTGTTTTTGTGGGTTATTTCATAATTTTAGTGAGATTGATGACATTTTTCTATTTAT
Source organism: Coffea arabica (assembly GCF_036785885.1). Taxonomy (NCBI): domain Eukaryota; kingdom Viridiplantae; phylum Streptophyta; class Magnoliopsida; order Gentianales; family Rubiaceae; genus Coffea; species Coffea arabica. Next base: position 14,275,737 of record NC_092318.1, on the reverse strand, counting down.
TCATGATTCTTCTGTTTTAATATGATTACCATTGTGTGGCCATGTATGATGGTTGGAAATAATCTAGAATGGAGCTAGAATGCATAAATTGTGGTTGTTTGCGGAAAATTTCCGCATTGAAAGGAAATTTCGGAAGTTAGGGTTTCAATTACCCTCATTCTACCTGGCACAGTTCCTCATAGTTAGAGGCCGAATTAGCCTTGGGTTAAAACATGAAAGTTGTAGAGAATGGTATTTAATAGTTGCCTGCAAAATTTCAGGCCAATCGGAGTTTCGTATCCTGTGAAAAGATCGAATTACCCCTGTTACCTTGTTTCTACCTGAACATGCTAATCAGCTTCTGTAATTAGTTGTTTTGACCAGGAATACTACTGATTTGGTTGTTACTGTCTTCTTAAGAAATATATCTTGGTATCTTAGCTTTCGGATGGCTTTGGAATCACTTCAATTGGACTTTGGTAACCTGACTTATGGGTGTTTAACCAGAATGCGGTTCAGTAACCTGTTTATACGGTTCTGGTTTGGTACATTGCGATTTTGACTTAGTTTCACTACAAAATGGACTGAGTGGCCTTCTTCAACATCGTAGCCCTTTCTGTTAGCTTCGAAACGGTGTATATTGTACCTCCATCCGATAATCGTAGTGCTAGTTGTGTCCAATACGCATAATGACGTCAAAACTGTTTTTGGGTTTTAGGGCTTGACTTTCATTTCCGGTCATTTTCCTAGCTAAATTTTGTACTTGAATGACTTTGAGCCTATTGAACGGCTGTTGTGATTAATTTATATTTCGTATGACTTTGGGACTGGTTGAGGAAAATAGTGAAGCCATGACGGCCGGAAAAGTAAGCAAATTTATGGGAAATGCTGTCCAATTTTCTAGGCCGTTTAGTCTCTTTAGGTTTGAGTTGCCTTTTGAAAAGAATGAAGGGTTTTGAGGGTTGTTTGTAACCCTAGGACCAACTGTAATTTTTTTTACTCAAGGTCATATTTTATTCTTTTGTACTAGTACTTACCATGGAAAGGCGTACGACGTGTAGTCGAGCCTCACTTGTGCATTCTGTTTACTCGATTTTGGATGTGAAACCTTCAATTGGTTTACTTTGATTATTTTAAGATTTCTTGGCGATTAAAGCCAATCTGAAGTGAAAACTTTTGAAGTATCTATACTTGAACCGGTGAGTGTACCACTCCCCCCACTTGTTGCTTAACTTGATTTCTGCACTTGCAATCTGTGATTTGAATAACTGTACTATCTGTTTAATCTGTTTGAGACGAGGGTGTACTTTATCACACTCGTTCTCTTGTCTGTCTGTATGCCTCTTGACTATATGTAATCTGTTATCTGCATCTGAATCTGTTATCTGTATCTGATTTTTTCGGACGTCGTTTGGAGATTGGTATCCAACGACCTTTCTGTGACCTCTGAGCTCAACACCTGTGGCTAGTTACTCAAGTCGGGCCGGCAAGGGCCTGGTCGATTAGATAACGAATCACGGTAGTCTGTTTCAGGAATCTTTGGGTATTGAGACCCTTAATTCCGGTATACTCAAGTATTACCACTTTTGTTCTGTTCGGCGTTCGGGCCCGGTAGGGGTATGTTTGGTGGACGGAAATTGGTGTAAAGTGGGGTCTACGGATATGTTGGTTCTATGTACGTTGACGGAGAGTCAACGGGTTCGGATCAAGTACTGCAAGTGGAAATCTGGCTCCTGAGAGCCACCTGTATCCTTCCTATTTGAATCATTGGGTATAACTACTTTACTTTAAATCTGGCATGTGTACCTGATTTGTTAAATGTGAAATGCCATGATTTTACTGCAATATATCTGGTACATCATTGAGCGCGAGCTCACCCCTTTTGTTACCTTTGTTTTCCTTACAGGGTTCCATGTTTTGAAACCAAGATTTTTGGAAGAAAAGAGTTGAGCTAGTTGTAGGACTTCTTTTGTTTATGCTCCTCTGCAACTGAAACCCTAATTGTATTTTGTGTAGCGTGAATACTCTGGCTTGTATTTAGTTCATTGGCCCAAGACTCCGATGTAAATATATGTATAAGTGTTTAATCGACGTCCCGTACTTCCGTATGGTTTGGTAAGCTCTGTTTAACCATTGGTGGTCTCCAATTATTCGTTTTCGTTGAGTTCTCACGCGTACTATATAGGGTTTGTGTGAATCGACTCCGTAGACCTGGCGAGAGCTGGGCAGGCAGTCCGCCGAACCCTTTGGTTTGCCTTAGGGCGAGGTGGGGCTGTCACAGGTGGTATCAGAGCCACTTCGGGTGGTCTCTGCGCGGAGTGAGTTTGGGCCAAGTGGTGTTATGGTCCTGATTTCATGAATGTGTCTAAGTGCTCGTTTGAGCAAAAGTTATGAACTATGCATGTCATAAGTGTAAAGATCTTTATCATGGGACTTGAGGAAGTTAGGTATGTCTGTCGGGTAGGAATCCTTAATATGGATGATTTACTCTTGGGACTGGCCGGCTCGAGTTGTGAATTATCTTATTTTAAATTCTTGGACTTGAGTACCGAAGGATGGAGAGTGCTAGAATAAGAGTCGGTATCCTGATTGAACTTGAGGTAAGTCTGGATGGCAAGGCCAAGGCAAGAAAGATTGTCACCTTGGACCTAGTAATTAGACCGATTGAGGGGATTGGATATGGAAGTGTTATTTCCTTTCTGTTATGAGCGTGAGGACTTGATAAACGTCTACTTGACTTTGCATTAGTCTAGCTACACCTATAGAGGTATTTGGTATTTTTTACCCTTCTTGTAAGGCTTGATACCCTTAGTTTGGTTCCCAATAAACTACCTTTGCCTATATTTCCTTGATGTTAAATGAAATTTTCATCTGTGGTTCGAAAGGGGAAACTTTTGATATTTTCACTGGTTTTCTTAGCAGGGGATTTTAGTCATTGCATTAACATGATTTCTTTCTGGATAGATAGTGGCATGGTAAGAAAAATTTCGAGGACGAAATTTCTTTAAGGGGGAGAGAGTGTGAGACCTCGTGTTTTTCTTAATTTCTAGGTTTTATTTTCTTTTCATTGCACGTTTTTCCATATTTTCTTTATTCAAAAAATTTTAAAAATAATTTTTATGATTAAATATAGTTTTTAGATGATTTTTCTAGTATCGGTTAGTTTTTGATAAATTAAGAGCGTATACCGGACGTGGGACCCGCTAGTGCGGAAAGTTCGGTAAAATTCAGCCAGTTAGGTTAAGTGTTGGATACCGGGTTTATTTTATCAGGTGTTAAGAGATAATTAGAAGTTACCTAGATGGATTATCATTGGAGAGACAAAAGGATAGAGTTGTATTAAATGAAGTGACAAGTGTCACTTGGAGATTAATTCTTGCTTTGACCACTATTCACTACTTTACCAATTTAAGCAAAAATGACCCAAAATCATCCTTAATTTTGCAAGCTTTGGCCGGCCCTCCCTAAGGGAAAAAGAAAAGAAAACTCTCCACTTTCTTACCTCCAATCTTGTTCAATCTTCAATTCCAACCGATTAATCTTGAATCTTTTCCATAAAACCTCTTAGTTTAGTGATTGTGAGGTGATTAGTGAAGTGGTTTGAAAGGCTAAGGTGCTAAGTGGTCTCTTTTCTTGAGTTGCTAAGGTGCGCAACTAAGGAACTCCTCTTTTGTTCTTGATGATGTATAATTAATGGCTTGTGGTAGCCTAAGAGGTGTTTTTGTGGGTTATTTCATAATTTTAGTGAGATTGATGACATTTTTCTATTTATTCATGATTCTTCTGTTTTAATATGATTACCATTGTGTGGCCATGTATGATGGTTGGAAATAATCTAGAATGGAGCTAGAATGCATAAATTGTGGTTGTTTGCGGAAAATTTCCGCATTGAAAGGAAATTTCGGAAGTTAGGGTTTCAATTACCCTCATTCTACCTGGCACAGTTCCTCATAGTTAGAGGCCGAATTAGCCTTGGGTTAAAACATGAAAGTTGTAGAGAATGGTATTTAATAGTTGCCTGCAAAATTTCAGGCCAATCGGAGTTTCGTATCCTGTGAAAAGATCGAATTACCCCTGTTACCTTGTTTCTACCTGAACATGCTAATCAGCTTCTGTAATTAGTTGTTTTGACCAGGAATACTACTGATTTGGTTGTTACTGTCTTCTTAAGAAATATATCTTGGTATCTTAGCTTTCGGATGGCTTTGGAATCACTTCAATTGGACTTTGGTAACCTGACTTATGGGTGTTTAACCAGAATGCGGTTCAGTAACCTGTTTATACGGTTCTGGTTTGGTACATTGCGATTTTGACTTAGTTTCACTACAAAATGGACTGAGTGGCCTTCTTCAACATCGTAGCCCTTTCTGTTAGCTTCGAAACGGTGTATATTGTACCTCCATCCGATAATCGTAGTGCTAGTTGTGTCCAATACGCATAATGACGTCAAAACTGTTTTTGGGTTTTAGGGCTTGACTTTCATTTCCGGTCATTTTCCTAGCTAAATTTTGTACTTGAATGACTTTGAGCCTATTGAACGGCTGTTGTGATTAATTTATATTTCGTATGACTTTGGGACTGGTTGAGGAAAATAGTGAAGCCATGACGGCCGGAAAAGTAAGCAAATTTATGGGAAATGCTGTCCAATTTTCTAGGCCGTTTAGTCTCTTTAGGTTTGAGTTGCCTTTTGAAAAGAATGAAGGGTTTTGAGGGTTGTTTGTAACCCTAGGACCAACTGTAATTTTTTTTACTCAAGGTCATATTTTATTCTTTTGTACTAGTACTTACCATGGAAAGGCGTACGACGTGTAGTCGAGCCTCACTTGTGCATTCTGTTTACTCGATTTTGGATGTGAAACCTTCAATTGGTTTACTTTGATTATTTTAAGATTTCTTGGCGATTAAAGCCAATCTGAAGTGAAAACTTTTGAAGTATCTATACTTGAACCGGTGAGTGTACCACTCCCCCCACTTGTTGCTTAACTTGATTTCTGCACTTGCAATCTGTGATTTGAATAACTGTACTATCTGTTTAATCTGTTTGAGACGAGGGTGTACTTTGTCACACTCGTTCTCTTGTCTGTCTGTATGCCTCTTGACTATATGTAATCTGTTATCTGCATCTGAATCTGTTATCTGTATCTGATTTTTTCGGACGTCGTTTGGAGATTGGTATCCAACGACCTTTCTGTGACCTCTGAGCTCAACACCTGTGGCTAGTTACTCAAGTCGGGCCGGCAAGGGCCTGGTCGATTAGATAACGAATCACGGTAGTCTGTTTCAGGAATCTTTGGGTATTGAGACCCTTAATTCCGGTATACTCAAGTATTACCACTTTTGTTCTGTTCGGCGTTCGGGCCCGGTAGGGGTATGTTTGGTGGACGGAAATTGGTGTAAAGTGGGGTCTACGGATATGTTGGTTCTATGTACGTTGACGGAGAGTCAACGGGTTCGGATCAAGTACTGCAAGTGGAAATCTGGCTCCTGAGAGCCACCTGTATCCTTCCTATTTGAATCATTGTGTATAACTACTTTACTTTACATCTGGCATGTGTACCTGATTTGTTAAACGTGAAATGCCATGATTTTACTGCAATATATCTGGTACGTCATTGAGCGCCAGCTCACCCCTTTTGTTACCTTTGTTTTCCTTACAGGGTTCCATGTTTTGAAACCAAGATTTTTGGAAGAAAAGAGTTGAGCTAGTTGTAGGACTTCTTTTGTTTATGCTCCTCTGCAACTGAAACCCTAATTGTATTTTGTGTAGCGTGAATACTCTGGCTTGTATTTAGTTCATTGGCCCAAGACTCCGATGTAAATATATGTATAAGTGTTTAATCGACGTCCCGTACTTCCGTATGGTTTGGTAAGATCTGTTTAACCATTGGTGGTCTCCAATTATTCGTTTTCGTTGAGTTCTCACGCGTACTATATAGGGTTTGTGTGAATCGACTCCGTAGACCTGGCGAGAGCTGGGCAGGCAGTCCGCCGAACCCTTTGGTTTGCCTTAGGGCGAGGTGGGGCTGTCACAGGTGGTATCAGAGCCACTTCGGGTGGTCTCTGCGCGGAGTGAGTTTGGGCCAAGTGGTGTTATGGTCCTGATTTCATGAATGTGTCTAAGTGCTCGTTTGAGCAAAAGTTATGAACTATGCATGTCATAAGTGTAAAGATCTTTATCATGGGACATGAGGAAGTTAGGTATGTCTGTCGGGTAGGAATCCTTAATATGGATGATTTACTCTTGGGATTGGCCGGCTCGAGTTGTGAATTATCTTATTTTAAATTCTTGGACTTGAGTACCGAAGGATGGAGAGTGCTAGAATAAGAGTCGGTATCCTGATTGAACTTGAGGTAAGTCTGGATGGCAAGGCCAAGGCAAGAAAGATTGTCACCTTGGACCTAGTAATTAGACCGATTGAGGGGATTGGATATGGAAGTGTTATTTCCTTTCTGTTATGAGCGTGAGGACTTGATAAACGTCTACTTGACTTTGCATTAGTCTAGCTACACCTATAGAGGTATTTGGTATTTTTTACCCTTCTTGTAAGGCTTGATACCCTTAGTTTGGTTCCCAATAAACTACCTTTGCCTATATTTCCTTGATGTTAAATGAAATTTTCATCTGTGGTTCGAAAGGGGAAACTTTTGATATTTTCACTGGTTTTCTTAGCAGGGGATTTTAGTCATTGCATTAACATGATTTCTTTCTGGATAGATAGTGGCATGGTAAGAAAAATTTCGAGGACGAAATTTCTTTAAGGGGGAGAGAGTGTGAGACCCCGTGTTTTTCTTAATTTCTAGGTTTTATTTTCTTTTCATTGCACGTTTTTCCATATTTTCTTTATTCAAAAAATTTTAAAAATAATTTTTATGATTAAATATAGTTTTTAGATGATTTTTCTAGTATCGGTTAGTTTTTGATAAATTAAGAGCGTATACCGGACGTGGGACCCGCTAGTGCGGAAAGTTCGGTAAAATTCAGCCAGTTAGGTTAAGTGTTGGATACCGGGTTTATTTTGTCAGGTGTTAAGAGATAATTAGAAATTACCTAGATGGATTATCATTGGAGAGACAAAAGGATAGAGTTGTATTAAATGAAGTGACAAGTGTCACTTGGAGATTAATTCTTGCTTTGACCACTATTCACTACTTTACCAATTTAAGCAAAAATGACCCAAAATCATCCTTAATTTTGCAAGCTTTGGCCGGCCCTCCCTAAGGGAAAAAGAAAAGAAAACTCTCCACTTTCTTACCTCCAATCTTGTTCAATCTTCAATTCCAACCGATTAATCTTGAATCTTTTCCATAAAACCTCTTAGTTTAGTGATTGTGAGGTGATTAGTGAAGTGGTTTGAAAGGCTAAGGTGCTAAGTGGTCTCTTTTCTTGAGTTGCTAAGGTGCGCAACTAAGGAACTCCTCTTTTGTTCTTGATGATGTATAATTAATGGCTTGTGGTAGCCTAAGAGATGTTTTGTGGGTTATTTCATGATTTTAGTGAGATTGATGACATTTTTCTATTTATTCATGATTTTTCTGTTTTAATATGATTACCATTGTGTGACCATGTATGATGGTTGGAAATAATCTAGAATGGAGCTAGAATGCATAAATTGTGGTTGTTTGCGGAAAATTTCCGCATTGAAAGGAAATTTCGGAAGTTAGGGTTTCAATTACCCTCATTCTGCCTGGCACTGTTCCTCATAGCTAGAGGCCGAATTAGCCTTGGGTTAAAACATGAAAGTTGTAGAGAATGGTATTTTATAGTTGTCTACAAAATTTCAGGGCAATCGGAGTTTCGTATCCTATGAAAAGATCGAATTACCCCTGTTACCTTGTTTCTACCTGAACATGCTAATCAGCTTCTGTAATTAGTTGTTTTGACCAGGAATACTACTGATTTGGTTGTTACTGTCTTCTTAAGAAATATATCTTGGTATCTTAGCTTTCGGATGGCTTTGGAATCACTTCAATTGGACTTTGGTAACCTGACTTATGGGTGTTTAACCAGAATGCGGTTCAGTAACCTGTTTATACGGTTCTGATTTGGTACATTGCGATTTTGACTTAGTTTCACTACAAAATGGACTGAGTGGCCTTCTTCAACATCGTAGCCCTTTCTGTTAGCTTCGAAACGGTGTATATTGTACCTCCATCCGATAATCGTAGTGCTAGTTGTGTCCAATACGCATAATGACGTCAAAACTGTTTTTGGGTTTTAGGGCTTGACTTTCATTTCCGGTCATTTTCCTAGCTAAATTTTGTACTTGAATGACTTTGAGCCTATTGAACGGCTGTTGTGATTAATTTATATTTCGTATGACTTTGGGACTGGTTGAGGAAAATAGTGAAGCCATGACGGCCGGAAAAGTAAGCAAATTTATGGGAAATGCTGTCCAATTTTCTAGGCCGTTTAGTCTCTTTAGGTTTGAGTTGCCTTTTGAAAAGAATGAAGGGTTTTGAGGGTTGTTTGTAACCCTAGGACCAACTGTAATTTTTTTTACTCAAGGTCATATTTTATTCTTTTGTACTAGTACTTACCATGGAAAGGCGTACGACGTGTAGTCGAGCCTCACTTGTGCATTCTGTTTACTCGATTTTGGATGTGAAACCTTCAATTGGTTTACTTTGATTATTTTAAGATTTCTTGGCGATTAAAGCCAATCTGAAGTGAAAACTTTTGAAGTATCTATACTTGAACCGGTGAGTGTACCACTCCCCCCACTTGTTGCTTAACTTGATTTCTGCACTTGCAATCGTTGGGTATTGAGACCCTTAATTCCGGCATACTCGAGTATTACCACTTCTGTTCTGTTCGGCGTTCGGGCCCGGTAGGGATATGTTTGGTGGACGGAAATTGGTGTAAAGTGGGGTCTATGGATATGTTGGTTCTATGTACGTTGACGGAGAGTCAACGGGTTCGGATCAAGTACTGCAAATGGAAATCTGGCTCCTGAGAGCCACATGTATCCTTCCTATTTGAATCATTGTGTATAACTACTTTACTTTACATCTGGCATGTGTACCTGATTTGTTAAACGTGAAATGCCATGATTTTACTGCAATATATCTGGTACCTCATTGAGCGCAAGCTCACCCCTTTTGTTACCTTTGTTTTCCTTACAGGGTTCCATGTTTTGAAACCAAGATTTTTGGAAGAAAAGAGTTGAGCTAGTTGTAGGATTTCTTTTGTTTATGCTCCTCTGTAACTGAAACCCTAATTGTATTTTGTGTAGCGTGAATACTCTGGGTTGTATTTAGTTCATTGGCTCAAGACTCCGATGTAAATATATGTATAAGTGTTTAATCGACGTCCCGTACTTCCGTATGGTTTGGTAAGCTCTGTTTAACCCTTGGTGGTCTCCAATTGTTCGTTTTCGTTGAGTTCTCACGCGTACTATATAGGGTTTATGTGAATCGACTCCGTAGTCCTGGCGAGAGCTGGGCAGGCAGTCCGCCGAACCCTTTGGTTCGCCTTAGGGCGAGGTGGGGCTGTCACAGGTGGTATCAGAGCCACTTCGCGTGGTCTCTGCGCGGAGTGAGCTTGGGCCAAGTGGTGTTATGGTTCTGATTTCATGAATGTGTCTAAGTGCTCGTTTGAGCATAAGTTATGAACTATGCATGTCATAAGTGTGAAGATCTTTATCATGGGACTTGAGGAAGTTAGGTATGTATGTCGGGTAGGAATCCTTACTATGGATGATTTACTCTTGGGACCGGCCGGCTCGAGTTGTGAATTATCTTATTTTAGATTCTTGGACTTGAGTACCGAAGGATGGAGAGTGCTAGAATAAGAGTCGGTATCCTGATTGAATTTGAGGTAAGTCTGGATGGCAAGGCCAAGGCAAGAAAGATTGTCACATTGGACCTAGTAATTAGACTGATTGAGGGGATTGGATATGGAAGTGTTATTTCCTTTCTGTTATGAGCGTGAGGACTTGATAAACGTCTACTTGACTTTGTAAAATGTGTGAATTTTACTATTACCCTAAACGTGCACGTATGAAGTGTTCCCTATTTTGAGGGAAGGGGTTGAGAACCAACGCGAGGCTCTAAAGGTGACACACACCCCCCCCAAATGCAATGCAAAGCGCGAGATAAAAGAAGTACAACATACATCCAAACAACCAATCATACATGCGTGAGTGAGGGAATAGTTTGACACGCGCGCGAGGAAAAAAGTCCTAAAAATGGAAAATGCAACCCTAATATCCAAATGCTATGCATAAAAAGGGTAGAAAAAAGGAAAAGAATAGCTAAATCAAATGCTTGGACCCACTTAGGAAGTCCCCAGTGGAGTCGCCAACTGTCGCGCCCCACTTTTTGAAATGTGTGAAAGTAGTGTGTGGAATATGTATGTGAATGTGTGTGAAAATGAAAATAAAAGGCCGTGGGACTTGAAAATGCGACGATTTGGCCAAACAGAGTTCAAAAAGAGTTTTTTGCATGGAAAATGGAGTCGCTACTTGGTATAGAGTTAGGGTGTACCAAATCACCCAAAAATGAATTTTTTGAAAAACAAAGTAAACAAACCACTTTTTAAGAACTTTTAGGTCTACGTTACCAAAGAAAGGGATCGGGGGTCACATTTGATAAGGGAGAAGGCAAAGGCAAAGCCTAAGGCACTCTCTTACCCTAGCCAAAGCTAGTTGCGCGATTTAGCCCCACGTTTCCTAATTTTTCTACCCACAATATGCGTTGCATGTTGGATATGACTAATGGATATGAAAAAGAAATGCAATCCTAAATCTAAAATGTCTCTTACGAGGCTTTTTGGTCCCAACCACATGAGTTGTGGTGGCCAATAAGGAAAGTCCTCATAGAGGTCACGAATGATGCAAATGAAGACTCAAATATGAGTGCAAGTGTGAAAATGTAAGAAAACGTGCATGTGTGCGAATGTAAGACAAGTGCATGTGAGCAAATTGGGAAAATAAAGGTGTTTGTATGCAAATGGATGAAAATATGATAGTAGATACATATAAGTGCAATTGGGTGCAATTTGTGAGGTAGAAAAACAAGTGACAAGAAAAAATGTGTGAACATGGCATTTGTATTGAGAAGGATATAAGTAGTGAGAAAATGTGGATAAGAGGGTGAAGGAGTGACATGATGAGAATGAAAGTGTATGAACCTATAGGAATGCATCAAGTCGGGTACGGGAATGACTCCTAACTTCATGACTTTAATTTTTCCTTTGATTAGAAGGAAGAACTAGCGTGCTAAGGCTATTTTGTAGCCACACTCGCTCGTTTCCCTTATCGAAAGGGGACTCTCAGGCAAATGTACCCTATAACTAGCATGGAGATGCAAAAGCCTAAAATGAAGGGGAAAGGATTGGAGGAGCATGCCAAATGCTAGAAAACTAAGAAAAATGCATGAAATGTAGTGAAACATGCAAGTATGAACTAGCGAGGGAAATCCCTAAGGGTCTAGCATTGGACTAGCCATATCTATGAATTCCTACTAGCGTTGGACTAGTGGAGAACGGGACAATGAGCCACAACTAGCGTTGGACTAGTGTGGTGACGTGCATTCATCCATCACATTCATCTATGACTATAGAAAGCAAGTAGACATGCCAATCACCTATAAACACGTAGCACATAACACTTAGCATGCTCGACTAAATGCAAGAGCCTAATAAAGCAAATTAACACGTAGCAATGAAAGCAAGCAATCAATCTAATGAACCTATTACATTTGCTAACTAAAACAAAAGGGGAAGGGGAAAAATGGACAAAAATGCTCCCCAAGCCCTATCTATTACAAGCCAAGAGGTGTACACATACCCCATAAAGAATAACTTAAATAAAAAGCAAAAGTAAAATGAAATAAATTAAAGGAATTAAGGAAAGGCAAGGGAAGCAAATTAGACATGCAATTCTCACTTAGCACGTTGGATCACATAGGGGAGAGACAAAAAAGATAAAAGAAGTTATACCTCCATTGAGTTGATGCCCTAAATGGAGTGAAATCACTTATTTATCCTCCAAAATAAAAGAAAAGGTCAAGGTACCAATTTATTTGGGAAAATTAAAGAGAATAGGTAAACACAAGCTCGCTTGGACGCAAAGTTCTTAAACTCATGCATTAAGTGCAATCTAAACAAAGCATGGTAATTAATTAAAGCAAACAAGCAATGAAGTTGTAGAATTAAAACTACCAAGGACCAAATTGAGGAGATCATTCAATTGGTTGGGTCATAGTAGAACGAGGGGAGACTTGGGGGGTTAAAGTACAATTTTTAGAAGATTTTCCATGCAACATTCACGCAAAAGCTACGAAGATGGTTTCTGCAACAAAAACCTTCGCAAGTCCTGGAGCTTTCTGAAATTCTATAACACAGTTCAAGCAACAATAAAAAACCAGCTAAAACCAACTCTCAACACCCCTTATCAACTAGACATTTTGATTACCACAACCCAATCATAAACAACAAACCATTAAAGATCAACTGAACAACCAAATGGAAAGCATATGCTGCGGCAGCAAAAGAAAAACCAGCTTTGTGAGTTTCTTAAATGAAACTTCATCACTCAACTAAGAGGCCTATATGAAGTAACTTAAACGGATCCTACTACATCATCAATCGAATCCCAAATGCTGTAACTTCATCCTATCCTTATTACCATTACCCAAACACAATCATCTATCCCCTTCCAACCAAAACAGCGGGACTTAATAATGCAGCAAAGAAGCAGTAAAGCATGCGAATGAATGCAGCTTATCAAGAACCCAGGAAACTTGCAACCCAACATTTATTATATTCATCAGGAACACACGGTTAAACAAGCAACAAAGGAAGTTTGGGGTAGAGAGGGGCCAAAAGTATGCATTTTCCAAAAATTTTATGCAGCTTAGTCGAAACTCTCTTCCTCGCAGGAGCTTCTGCAACTCTCGGACGCAATCCCAATGCACCATTAACATCTCAACCCAATTCAGTTTGAGCCAAACAACAAAATCACCAAATGTTCTCCTCATTTTTACCATAAAATTCTCATGTTTAAGCACCAGAAAATTCAGACGGAAGACCATACAAGCATCAAATGACAAAATTCTGCAATTTTTCAGATTCGATTTTCTACCATTGATGCGCTTATTCAATGTAATTTTCCATCCAAACACTGCTAAAACTTCAAACAAACATCAAGCTTAGATTCGGAGCAACAAAATACAGAAAATCAATATCCAAACAAGTTTAAAAAAAAAAAAAAAAAGGAACGCAATCCTCTTGGCAGAAACTTTCGACAAAATCTGATGCTTTGGCCTCAACAAACTCAATCAGCACATAAAGCATATGTGTTCAACCATCGTGGACAATCACAGAAAAATGGCAATAATCGATCCACAAAAGCATGCTTGGGGTTGGGATTTCTAGTGTTTGCCCTTGAAGGAAAAAAAAATGACTTACAGAGCTCTTGTTTAGTGAAAACCTGCAGACGATGACGGTTGGTTCCAGTGGTGGTGGCGGCTCCGGTTCTTGGGCAGGGAGAAATGGAGGTTGGGTCGTCTGGACTGGGACAAAAGGCAGTGGAGATTGGTGGTAGGGATGAGGCCATGGCAGTACTGGACCACTAAAGAGCTGTTGGAAGGGGAAGGTGCGGCTGACAGTGGCAACAGCGGGATTGTGGAAAAAATGAGCAGGCGGCAGGGGGGAGTTGTGGTTGTGCCTATGGCGAAAGGGCAAGCTCAAACTGGTGGGGGTGGTAAGAGGGCTTTTGAAGGAGTTGGAGAAGGAATTCGATGGGCAGATTGGATCATATTTGGATTAGAAAATGCGAAGCCGTTTTCCCTACGAGGAGGAACTCCTCCATTTTTCCTTCTGCAGCCGACCTCCTCCTCCGTTTTCCTTTTCTCTCGTTGCTTTCCTGCCTTCCCTCAAAGCTGTGTTTTTCCTTTTCAAAAAACCTCCAGCCGCCACTCGATGCTCTCCTCTTTTTTTCCTCCGCCGTCACTTTCCTTCGCTCTCCCTCGTTTTCTTTCTAGCCGTCACCGAACCCTCTCTCCGTTTGTTTTTGCTCTACCTTTTGTTGCATCAGCCGTCCCCCTACAGCCGTCATGGCTTTTCTGTTTTTCTTTCTTTTGCTCTTGATCCCTAACTCAGCCGCCACTGCCCTCTCTCAGTTCTTTATCTCTCTCAAAACCCTAGCCTTTCCTCACAGCCCCCCTTACATTTTCTTAGCTCCTCAAACTCCAGCCGCCACCCTTGGTTCTTTCACTCTTTCCAACCCCACCGAAGCTTTCTTCTTTTCGTTCTTCTTCACCTCAGTTCCTTTCCCTAGCCTTTCTTGTTTTCTCTCTACCCAGCAGCCATCGGCCGTTCCTATCTCCTCTCCATCCCTCTTCCCTGTTTTTATTTTCCGTTGCTGCGTTTTAGAAACCTAGCCGTCATCTCTCTCTGGTTTCTTATTTAACCCCAGCCGTCCCCCCTGCTGCGTCTTTCCTTTGTTCTATTTATACCCAAACACCCACTCTCAAACCCTCACCTGAAGGGTGAGGATGAGAGTGGAGGTTTACCTGGGCATCCTAGGGCCCTCCGATGGGCGTGTGCTGCTCTTCTTTGCAAGCTGCGTTTCCACAGCTTTCAAGTAAAATTTTTTTTTTTTTTTTTTTAGAATCTCTTAATTAGTCTAAAACCCGCGTGCGGGTTTTCCTTTTTTTTTAAAAAAATAATTTAACAAAATTAATAATAAAACTAAGTAATAAAAAACAACAATTTAAGTAACATCACACTAAAAACAATAAAGTTGCCATTTTTTCAATCTTTTTTCCTTCATTTTTCATTTTCATCTTTTTTCTTTTCTTTTTCTCTTTTTTTTCTTTTTCGAGAAATTCTATGCTAAAAACTTTCAAATAAAGATAAAACTAAAAAACTAAAAACTAAAAAGTGAATAAAACTAACATGACAAATAAAAACTAAATAGTAAATGAAATTACACTAAAATTTAAATTCATGCATTAAGTGCAATCTAAACAAAGCATGGTAATTAATTGAAGCAAACAAGCAATTGAGTTGAAAAATTGGTGGTCAAGGGCAGAGCCAAATCAGAAAACTCTCTCTAGTCTGGTTTCCTTTTACGGTAACTTTCGCTAGGGTTTTGGTTCCGGATGTATGGAGGGTCCTCCGTGGCCGCCGCCGGTTACAGGGGGTGGCGCAGGCCCTTCCAGGTCTTTTGCAGATGTGCTCTCTGGCCCGTGCCGGTTGGAGTCGAATATTCCAGATCTGGGGTGTTGTTCAACGTATCGAGGAGAACCTGCTTTGCGGTTATCTCAGAAGGATTTACAGCTGCTCTCTACACCATTCCAAAATGCGTTAGTTGGCAGATTTCCGTTCCGCCGCCCTCCTATGGAAGTCATTAGGCATTTTTTCGTATCGCTGGGTCTCAAGGGAGAGTGTGATGTCGGTCTGCTCGATATGAATCACGTCCTCATCAGGCCGTCATCTGAGGAGGACTTTTCAAGGCTTTTCGTGCGCCGTTCATGGTTCGTACAGGGTGCACAGATGCTGTTATCAAAGTGGACGATGGATTTTAAAGCCCATCAGGATTCGACGTTTGCGCCTGTATGGGTATCTTTGCCGTCGCTTCCATTGCCTTTGTTCAACAAGATATACATAGCCAAATTGGCGGGTTTGCTGGGAAGATATCTAAAGAGTGACTCTGCGACACTAGCGCTTAAGCGCCCTTCTGTGGCGCGGGTTTTGGTTGAGATGGATGTATCGGTGGCTCCTCCACACCGTATACGGATTGGAGAAGACCAGGAGGGTTTCTGGCAGGAGGTGGAATATGAGAGCTGGCCGAAATTTTGTGGGTTCTGCACTCGCTTTGGTCATGAAATTGG
Organism: Coffea arabica; assembly: GCF_036785885.1. Classification (NCBI taxonomy): domain Eukaryota; kingdom Viridiplantae; phylum Streptophyta; class Magnoliopsida; order Gentianales; family Rubiaceae; genus Coffea; species Coffea arabica. Next base: position 14,259,918 of record NC_092318.1, on the reverse strand, counting down.
GGAATGTTTCAGGAAGAACCCAGATCTTATCCCTCCCAAAACATTAGGCAGGAAGGCTGAGAAGGCAACGGCGGTTTACAGGCCTAAGGCTATCACTGGTCAGACTGGGTCTGCATTGGGGCTCCTACAGCAGGAAATACCGGGTAAACAGGTTATGGAACCTGAGGTGAGTGCCCATTCAGAGCCGGAGGTAGTAACGGCTGCTATGGGTCAGGCGGCGCATAGTCACGCGGTGGATCATCTTCAACATGTCCCAGGTCTAGCGCTTGTGGAAGCAGACGCTGGTGTTGATTCAATCTCGGAAGAAACCCGTGGTGGTGTAGCGTTTGGGAGAGACTCGGTAGCTGTGGATGTGTCTGCTGATGTATCTGCGTCATCTTCGAGGGAGACGAATGCAGTGGAGGTTCTTTCTTCTCATTTGTTAGCAACGCAGGCTGGGGGTTGCGAAGGGGAGGTTTGCGGCCAGGTTGCAAGGATCGCACCGTCCTCCAATACCTTTGCTGTCCTGCAATCATTATCAGACACAGAGTTTCAGGATTTTGAGCGCACTCCGTCCCGGTCTGCGACACATGCTCCAGCAGCTAGGCCGAATCATAGAAGACAATACTCGGAAGGGGATCTACCGGGTGAGGTAGCGCAGTGGGCGCATCTAAAAGAATTCCATAGGGAGTTCCAGCAGCGGTTATCTTCAGATCCGGCGGCAACGGGAGGGACGTTGGAGGATGTCAAGTTTGTACGTCTTGAGCAGCAGGAGGCCGCGGGTAAAGATCAGCTTGGAGCTAGGCACAAGGGTGGTCGGCCAGCTAAATCATCTTCCAATCAGGTTTCTATCTTTTCTCAAAATCATTACTCACTGCGGTCTCATGTTAAATCCCGTTAAGATTGTTGTTTGGAACATACGTGGGGCTTCTCGTAAGGATTCTCTAAGATATCTACAAAAGATTTGCAAAGCTAATGCAATACGGTTTTTGGTACTTCTGGAACCTTTGTCGGATACGCCACAGCTTGAGGTGGTACGCCGGTTTCTAGGGTTTGATAAAGCGGCGGCAGCATTGAATAATAAGGTATGGGTTTTTTGGTGCAATGAGATGTCATTGTGTTTCAGGGAAATGGCCGAGCAGCTCCTCCATATGTGCATCAATTTTCCTTCCGGGTGCTCTATTCAACTTTCGGCCGTTTATGCACGGTGTTCAAGGGTTGGGCGACGCGAGCTGTGGGCAGCAATGGAGGAATTGGCGGGTACCGGTAGGGGGCCTTGGTTGTTGGCAGGGGATTTCAATGTCATTTCCAATGCGGAGGAGCGAGCGGGAGGCTCCCCGGCTAATGCACGGAACATGGAGGAATTTAATGCCGCTATTGGCACCTGTGGCTTAGTGGAGGTGCCTTTTGATGGGTCGTTAATTACTTGGACGAATGGTAGGGTGTGGCAGAGATTGGATAGGGCTTTAATGAATCGGGATTGGGCTGATGGGTACGAGTTTTCCCATGTTTCGCATTTGTCCAGAGGTCGTTCGGATCATGCTCCGCTATTGATTACTGCCCACAGCGCGGGACAAAGGAAGAGTTCTTTTAAATTTTTAAATGTATGGCAGCGACATACAGGTTTTATGGATGTGGTCCGCCAGGGCTGGGCGATGCCCATGGAGGGGGTGGGTATGCCAAAATTTCATAATAAATTACGGGCAGTAAAATGTTGTCTGCAAGCATGGAACGTACAGGTCTTTGGTAATATTTTTAACAAAGTGAAGGAGGCTGAGGCTGTTATGAAACAAAAAGAAGAACGGTTTGACAATGAGAGGGATTCAGTTTCTCGAGCAGCGCTGGAGGAGGCAAAATCGAGATATGCAAGGACTTTGGCGGTGGAGTGTGAGTATTGGAGGCAGAAGGCGGGCATCAAATGGTTGCAGGTTGGGGATGCTAATTCGGCGTACTTCCATTCTCGATGCCGTCAGCGCCGAAGTTTTAATTTTGTGGCCCGTATTAAGGAGCAGTCTGGAGCATGGTTGGAGGATATACATGATATTAGGCGGTCAGCAGTGGAGTTCTTCTCTTCCTTGTTCGCTTCGGACCACCACGGCTGTCGCTCTCCAGGCCTTCCTTTTTCACTCCCCCAATTAACCTCGGCGGATAATGCCATGTTGGGTGCCTTACCTTAACTGGAAGAACTAAAGAGGGTGGTTTTTGCATTGGAAGCAGACAGTGCTCCGGGCCCGGATGGGTTTGGGGCAGGCTTTTATCAAGTTTGTTGGGATATTATTAAGTCTGATTTATTGGAGGCGGTCCAGGCTTTTTTCCAGGGTATGCAGCTGCCTAGGAGTTTCACTAGCACTTCTATCATTTTACTGCCTAAGGTTACGGGAGCTGGGCAATGGAAGGATTTTCGGCCAATAAGTCTTTGCAACGTCTGCTCGAAAATTATTTCTAAGCTCGTCTCGGATCGGTTGGGTCAGGTTCTCCCTGCCTTAATATCACCGTGGCAGACAGGGTTTGTCCCAGGTCGGGGGATTACGGACAACATTCTTCTTACGCAGGAGCTGGTGGCAGATCTAGATAGGAGGTTGAGGCACCCGAATCTTATGCTAAAGTTGGATATGGAAAAGGCATATGACAGGGTCGAATGGCCTTTTCTTTTGTTTATGCTACGGAAGTTTGGGTTTGCTGAATTTGTGGTAGACATTATCTTTCGCCTGGTGTCCAATAATTGGTTTTCTGTTTTGGTAAATGGTGAGCCGTCTGGATTTTTTAAATCTTCCAGGGGTGTTCGGCAGGGTGACCCGGTTTCTCCTGGCCTTTTTTGTTAGTTGCCAAATTTTTAGGGCGCGGGCTGCACCAGCTACTGGATAGTCAGCCAGGCGGGCGTTTTGTTTCGGCAGGGACAGCGGTGCCTTACCTTGCCTTTGCCGACGACATGCTTATTTTCACGAGGTGTTCTGAGGACTGCTTGTCTGCTCTCAAGGCTTTTCTTTCGGATTATCAAGATGCATCAGGACAGAGAGTAAATGTCACCAAGAGTTCCTTTTTCTTGCCATCTTGGGTTTCTTCGGGGCAGGAACAGATGGTAAATAGGGTCCTGGGTTTTAACAGGCACACTTTCCCTTTCATTTATTTGGGTGCTCCTATTTATAAAGGCCGGTGTCGTGGTATCTTGTTCGATGGCATTGTTTCCAAAATGCGGACCCGCCTTCAACATTGGAGTAATAAGTTGCTCTCGTTTGGGGGTAAGCTCGTTTTAGTACGGCATATCCTTGCTTCGTTGCCCATGTATTTACTTCAGGTGTTGGATCCTCCCAAGGCAGTGCTCACCAGGTTGGGCATTCTTTGTAATTCCTTTCTATGGGACCAAAATGGGGAGCGGCGCATTCATTGGTCTTCCTGGGATAAATTGTGCTTCCCGTTCGATGAAGGGGGTCTGGGTTTCCGGTCGTTCAAGGACATGGCACGAGCTTTCTCTGCAAAATTATGGTGGCGCTTCAGGCTTGGAAATTCCTTTTGGGCTGAATTCATGCACGCTAAATACATCAACGGTAGCCATCCATCGGAAGCGACAGCAGTGCGGTCTACGGCTATTTGGAGGCGTCTTCAGGCGATCCGTCCCATGGTCGAGCCGAACATTAGGTGGTGCTTAGGGGAAGGTTTGGTGGATTTTTGGAAAGATAGTTGGGTTCTTCATGAGCTGTTGGAGAGTGTGGTGGTTCATCCTGAGCGTCCTCATTTCCTGGTCTCGAAATTTATAACTAAGGATGGTTGGGACGAGTTGCGTCTCGCTCAGTGGGTTCCGAGTTTTGTCATCCAAGCTATCAAGGATACGCCTTTCGACTTATCTCAGAAAGATAGGATGGTTTGGCTGCCCTCGCCGTCCGGCTGCTTCTCGGTTAAGACAGCATGGGAGGTGCTCCGGCAAAAGAGGCAACATTCTTTGGTTGGCTCATTTCTTCGGTGTTGCCAACAAAAATGTCGTTTCTTGCTTGGAGATTGGTGCGCAATTTCTTACCTTTGGATTTGACTTTGCGGTCGAGGGGTTTGTCTTGTCCATCTAGATGTGGGTGCTGTTACCAGGAGGAGGAGGCCCTTTTGCATGTCTTTGTTAATGGACCAGTTGCCTCGGAAGTGTGGCGGAAAGTGTCTTCCCGTTTTGGGTTTCGATTGGGCAATTGCTCGGACATGGCGTCCGTTTTTATTTCTTGGTATCGGACGGCAGCAGCCCCTTCGAAAGACCATATTCGGACGTTTATTCCAGTGGTAGTGTGCTGGTTTCTTTGGTCTACAAGGAACCAGGAGCGATTCAAAGGTGTCCGGTGGGGGGTGGACAAAGTAATTCGAGAGATAGATTTTTTCTTCGAGCAGCTTTGGCGGGCTAATTTGCTCCGTCGGTCGCATTTCAAGGGGGATGCCGATTGCGACTTGCTGCGTTGGGTCACTGCCCCTCTGCGGCAGAGGACCCCTAGGGCGATTATGTGGGAGAAGCCGCCTTTTGGTTTGCTGAAATTCAACTCAGACGCCAGCGTCAACCTTGGTAGGGCCACGGGTGGAGGCTTGGTGCGGGATTATCAAGGAAAAATGATTTTTGCTTTTTACAAAGAATTTGGGGACTATGATGTTTTGGAGGCAGAAGGCCTGGCTTTACTTTTTGGTTTGCAGTTGTGTTCCCAACGGGGCATTCGCCCGTCGTTGGTAGAAGTGGATTCTAAAACCTTGGTGCAGTTGATTATCTCTGGGGTCATTGCAAAGTGGCCTTTCTGTAATTGCTTGAGGAAGATTAGAAGACTTCTGGAGGGTTTCTCGGCCACCATTGCGCATGTTTTCCGTGAGGCTAACTCGGTGGCAGATAGGCTAGCAGATATTGGAGCTATAGGCGTACGGGAATACGACCACTTTCATCAGTTGCCGGCAATCGTCCGGGCCTCTGTTGTGCTTGACTCACGTAGTGTGCCTGGGGTTCGTTGGGTACGCGAGGAGGGTTAAGATAGGCTTCTTGTACGCATAGTCTTTGCAATGGGGAGGTGACTCCCTTTCTTTGTTTAAACTTTCGTTTCATCAATAATAGTTGGGGCTGGCATCCCCCCACCCCCGTGTACGGGGTTTTTTTGCCAAAAAAAAAAAAAAAAAAAGAAATTACACTAAAATTTTGGTGTCTACTAAATGCTAACGGTGCACGTTTAGGGTTTCCCCAGTGGAGTCGCCAACTGTCGCGCCCCACTTTTTGAAATGTGTGAAAGTAGTGTGTGGAATATGTATGTGAATGTGTGTGAAAATGAAAATAAAAGGCCGTGAGACATGAAAATGCGACGATTTGGCCAAACAGAGTTCAAAAAGGGTTTTTTGCATGGAAAATGGAGTCGCCACTTGGTATAGAGTTAGGGTGTACCAAGTCACCCAAAAATGAATTTTTTGAAAAGCAAAGTAAACAAACCCCTTTTTAAGAACTTTTAGATCTACGTAACCAAAGAAAGGGATCGGGGGTCACATTTGATAAGGGAGAAGGCAAAGGCAAAGCCTAAAGCACTCCCTTACCCTAGCCAAAGCTAGTTGCGCGATTTAGCCCCACGTTTCCTAATTCTTCCACCCAAAATATGCGTTGCATGTTGGATATGACTAATGGATATGAAAAAGAAATGCAATCCTAAATCTAAAATGTCTCTTACGAGGCTTTTTGGTCCCAACCACATGAGTTGTGGTGGCCAATAAGGAAAGTCCCCATAGAGGTCGCGAATGATGCAAATGAAGACTCAAATATGAGTGCAAGTGTGAAAATGTAAGAAAACGTGCATGTGTGCGTGTAAGGCCCAAAGACAACCTAAGAGGGGGGGTGAATTAGGTTGATTAAAATCTTAATCAAATTTATGCAATTTTTGCTTAATAAAAATTTACCTTCTTTTCTAGTAATGATCAATCAAGTAGATTAGAAGAAGAGAGCAATATTGATTCGAAAAAAAAGTATATATAAGCAATGAGAATTTTATTAAACAAAAAGAATAAGATAGAATATCAAACCGATTGTCTACCAAGCTTTCCTCAAACTTGAAGACCAATCACTAGGTTGAGCAACTTTTCTTTGATGAAAGATGATCAACTAGATGTACAATGGAGGGAGCACTTACTCCTTGCCCTAAGCCTCACTTAGTCAAGCTAAGAAGTTTTACAATCACTCAGATAACCCTCAACAAAGCTACACTAAAGAAACTTTCAATCACAAAAGAAATGCTCACAAGAAATTCACACCACTTGGAGAACAAATCTAGCTTTGGAGACTATTTTCAAGCTAAAATATCTCTTGAGATCTTGTAGACAAAGTGTGCAAAAGTCCTCATCTGAATCAGAATCGTTTGAATTTAAAGGGAATAAAAAATGGGCTTCATTAATACTTCCAACGGATAGAAGGCAGATGAAGAGTCAGCTAGCCGTTGGGGCTGTCGGACGTCCGACGGCTTAGTCATCGTCCGATCCTATCGTCCGAAAATCAGTCAAGTTGTTGTTCGGACGTCCGATGAGATTTTATCGTCCGAGCTTCTGTGTCCGAACGTTGTCCAGAGAGTTATCAAATCTTCGTGGAATTTTTAGAACCTCCGATGAGATTGATGTGCGTCCGAAGCATGCATCCGATCCTTCAGGACGTCCGATGCTTCCTTACGAGCGTCCGACAGAGTCTTGGCAGAGAGTCATCAACACTTTGTGGAATTTTTAGGACGTCCGACACGTTCGCTGTGCGTCCGAAGAGTACGTCCGATCCATCCGGACGTCCGATGCTTCCTTACGATCGTCCGACAGAATTTCCTTCTTGATGTTCTTCATCCTTTCGGACGTCCGACCGATTCCTTCGGACGTCCGACATGAGTGCCCTGTTTTTGCTTCTTCTTTTGGTTGATTTTCATTTCTTGACATATTCGTACCTGATGCTTTGATAGACAAAAAACACTTATATTTGAAGAGAGTTAGATAAACATTTCAAAGTCCTTTGTGATCATCAAAACCAAGAATAACATTCTCCCCCTTTTTGATGATGACAAAACAAAGGTTTGAAATGAGATTTGATGATTGCAATAAAAACTCCCCCTTTCTCAATAGACAAGAACTCCCCCTTACTTAGTGAATCATAAAAAATTTTGAAAAACTCCCCCTCACTTGGCTGCCCAACCGAATTAAACAATTATCCAAAATATGATAATTAAGCAGCCAACATCCAACATTTTACCAATTCAATCCATCAGCCAATCCAAATTTAATCAAATCATCAATCAATCAGTCAATCCAACATCATCAATCATCAATCAATCCAGTCCTCTCCCCCTTTTTGTCATCACAAAAGGGCAATCAATCACATCCATCTCATCCACAAACACATTCATCAATGCAAACCAAAAAATTCATTACATCCACACAATCATCATTCAAAATACTTAAACATCTATCAAACAGTACCAAAAGAAACATAAACATAATCATAACCAAATGTTGAATTCATCTACATATCCATTGTTGAACACCACAAACACATGAAATAGACAAACAAAATACAAATGTCCTAAATGGTAAACTATGTGGATCCAGGTGTTTTTCGAGAGAGCTGATATTGGGAGAGGTCCTCCTCTTCAGTTTCTTCATCATCTTCAGCAGCCTCTTCAACTGGTGCCTTGCCTTTATCTGATGTGGAAGGGCCATGAGGAGTCACAGGAGTTGATGAACCAGGGTCTGGAATTGATGGACTTGGATCAATGGGGCGTGGCTCTTTGCCATGTGAAACTTCCTCAACCACAGGTGAGGGAAAAAGAAGGTTCTTTTTGTCTAGGAAGGCTGTTTGATGTTCAGAGGACATGGTGAGCATTAGACCATGTTCTAGAAGACGAACATGCTGTTTGAGTTCACGAAGGAGCTCAATCACTTCATCATTGGAGGAGGAAGATGCCTTAGTGGCAGACTTCCTGGGATGAATGGGAGTGAGTGCAATAGATGAAGGATCATGTGTAGCCTTAGACCTATGTTCACTAGATGATGCCCCCTTATAAGCCCATAGATTATCCTTAAAGACAAGATTTTTCCTTTCAAAATATCCTTTGGTAAAGGCATAAGAAGATGCTTCTTTGGGACAAACACCTAGAATTGGTACTTTGTAAAACTCAAAAATCTTTTGAAGAAATTTTCCATAAGATAATTTTCTGCGAGAATCAGTGGCATAGCGAAGTAAAAACTTGCACATGACAAAACCAAAATCAATACGAATTTTTTCTCGAAAACAGTAAAAGAGATACAACTCCATTTTGTTTGCATCAGTTCTATGGCCATCAGTGGGTACAAGCAGGTTTGAAATGATTGAAAAGGCAATTAGATTCACAGGAGCAAGATCATTCAGTTTAGCATCAGCAGGGGAGGAAAAACTTCTTTTAAAATAAGTCAACATTTTAGCCCCATCAAAATGATTATCAGCAGTAGGGTGCTCTTCATAGGAAAAGAAATTTGTAATTTTATCCTTACAACCACGTTCAATGGTAGTATTTAAAATGGAATTCACAGTTTCAGAATCAAAGACTAAGTCTACCCCATTAACCCTGGACATGATCTCAGTTTGGTCAGTGTCTTTCCTAAGATTGGCAAAAAATTGATGCAGCATTTCAGGATAAAAGACATTGGGCATAGAAATGAGATGTGACCATTTCTGGAAAGCAAATAGACTCAGAATGGATTCTAAACCTATGTGGCGAAATTCAGAAGAGTTTACAGTTCGTTGAGGGATGACACCTTTCTGAGATATCCAGGAGTGTTTGTCTTTTGCAGTATCATCAAAGAATGTAGGGAGTGTGGCTGATTTTGGAGGCGGTTGAGAAGAGGTTCCCTGTCCAGATTCAGGCTGAGAGGTGGGTTGTGGAGTAGGCCGTGACATTTGACCCTTTACGGCTCCTCTCTTGAAGCGTTTGGATGAACGTTTGACCGTAGGAAGATCCTCATCCTCATCCCTGAGTGGATGCTTGCGTCCGGCAGTAACCTTTCCTCCTCTTAGATTCACCATTGTACGAAATGTGTGGAATGAAGGATGCAAATGATGCACACAGTAGTAGGGAATTGAATCGCACAGAAATTTTGGGACAAAAAGGCCTTTAACAAGATTTGACAGAGCGGTTATGAGAAAGTAGGGTTTTGAGGGAAATTTGGGAATTTGCGAAATGTTATGCGATTCGGTGAAATGATCAGGAGAAACGAGTCGCAATCGATCAGGAAAAGTTTTGGTTGAGTCAATTTGGGAATGAGAGCTTCAGAATGGTATGAATTTGAGAGTGAGAGACGAGAGAGTTTTCGTCCGAGAGGAAATAGAAGAAGAAGAGTTTGAAGCAAATGAGGAAGAAAGTTACTTTAAAAAGTGTACCGTTGCACTGTCGGACGGCCGAACGAAGTCGTGCGTCCGACATCTTCGTCCGAACAGGTGTTTTCTGGAAAAAATAGCTGAAGAACATTATCGGACGTCCGTTCATCTTCTTTCGGCCGTCCGAAGGCTTTGAAAAATTTTAAGATGATTTTTTGATTATCCCTAATTTTGATCTTAGATGAATGAACTGATCTAATGGCAAAGCTTTTGTAAAAATATCAGCAAATTGATCTTTAGAACAAACATAATTTACACATACTTCACCTTTTTGAACAAGATCGCGAATAAAGTGATACTTTATATCTATATGCTTTGTCCTAGAATGTTGAATTGGATTTTTGGTCAAATTGATAGCACTAGTATTATCACAGAATATAGGCATGCAGTCATATGATAATCCAAAATCATTCAAGGTATGCTTCATCCATAAAAGTTGAGCACAACATGCACTAGCGGCAATATATTCCGCTTCGGTTGTAGACAAGGAGATTGCATTTTGTTTCTTGCTAAACCAAGAGACTAAGCAATTACCAAGAAAGTGACAAGTTCCACTAGTACTCTTTCTATTCACACGACAACCTCCAAAATCAGCATCCGAATATCCATATAGTGCAAACTCACTAGATCTAGCATACCAAAGACCATAGTCTACTGTACCTTTCAAATACCTAAAAATCCTTTTAACAGCATTCAAATGTGATTCTTTTGGACAAGATTGAAATCTAGCACACAAGCAAACAGCAAACATAATATCAGGTCTACTTGCGGTTAAATAGAGTAAGCTTCCGATCATACCTCTATAGTGCTTTTCATCCACATGATTACCTTCTTCATCTTTGTCAAGTTTTGTAGAAGTGCACATTGGAGTTCCAACTTGCTTTGAGTCCTCCATGCCAAACTTTTTCAGCAATTCCTTGGTATATTTTGCTTGATTTATAAAAATTCCCTCAAGAGCTTGATGTATTTGAAGTCCAAGGAAGAAATTTAATTCTCCCATCATACTCATTTCAAATTCACTTTGCATAGTGGTGGAAAAATCCTTGCATAGATACTCATTAGTAGCACCAAAAATAATATCATCAACATATATTTGCACAATAAGAAGGTCATTTAACACTTGCTTAGTAAACAGTGTGGTGTCCACAATACCTCTTTTGAAACCATTTTCAATCAAGAAACCACTTAATCTTTCATACCAAGCTCTTAGAGCATGTTTTAAACCATACAATGCTTTAGATAGTTTAAACACATGACTTGGAAATTTTGTATTTTCAAAACCGGGGGGTTGATCCACATATACTTCTTGATCAATAAAACCGTTTAAGAAGGCACTTTTAACATCCATTTGAAACAATTTGAAACCTTTGAAACAAGCAAAAGCAAGAAGCATTCTAATAGATTCTAATCTCGCTACGGGAGCAAATGTTTCATCAAAATCAATTCCTTCTTCTTGTGCATATCCTTTAGCAACTAATCTGGCTTTATTTCTTACAACAACACCTTTATCATCTAATTTATTTCTAAATATCCACTTTGTGCCAATGATAGGTTGATTTTGAGGTCTATCAACAAGTGTCCAAACCTTATTTCTCTCAAATTGATTAAGTTCCTCTTGCATTGCCAAAATCCAGTTATCATCCTTTAAAGCATCATTGATATTTTTGGGTTCAAAAAGAGAAACTAAAGCAAAATTGTCTATCAATTTTCTAGATGAAGAACGAGTCTTTACCTTTTCGGATGGATCACCAATTATAAGCTCTCTTGGATGATTTTGGCTGAATTTCCAAGCATTGGGAAGGTCTTTGACTGAATCATCATTCTCATCTTCATCACCCTTTTCTTGATCATTATGAGCTTCATCCATCATTTCCATTGCTGCTGGTTTAGAAATTCCTTCATCACCAATTTTCAGCTTTTCCATTCCTTCACGAACACCTACATCATCATCCTCACACGACCTTTTGGAATTATCATCATTAGTTCCATCAAATGTTATGTGAATGGCTTCTTCTATCACAAGAGTCCTTCTATTAAAGACTCTATATCCTCTTTTGTTCTCACAATAACCCAAAAATATTCCTTCATCAGATTTTTTCTCAAACTTACCAAGATGTTCCTTTAAATTTAAAATAAAACATTTACAACCAAAGACTTTGAAATATCCAACCGTAGGTTTTTTATCAAAAATCAGTTCATAAGATGTCTTATTCAAAATGGGTCTCAAAAGGATTCTGTTCATCACATAACATGCAGTGTTTACCGCTTCAACCCAAAGGTATTTTGGCAAACTACATTCACTTAACATAGTTCTAGCAGCCTCTTGTAGTGTCCTATTTTTCCTTTCTACAACACCATTTTGTTGTGGAGTTCTTGCAATTGAAAACTCATGTGTTATGCCATTATGATCACAGAAATCTGAAAAACCACAATACTTGAATTCCGTTCCATTATCACTTCTAATCCTAACAATTTTTAAGCCAAGCAGATTTTGCACTTTAGCAAACAATGAAGTGAAATTCTTGAAGGCATCATCCTTATGAGCAAGAAATATCACCCAAGTATATCTAGAATAATCATCCACAATCACAAAGCAGTATTTCTTACCTCTCAAGCTAGTGATTTGAGTAGGACCAAATAAGTCAAGATGCAAGAGTTCTAAAGGTTTATAAGTTGAAACACACTTCTTTGGTTTAAAAGAAACTTTTGTTTGCTTTCCAAATTGACATGCATCACAAATTTTATCCTTTTCAAAACAGATTTTTGGCAAGCCTCTAACCAGCTCCTTTTTCGAAATTTCCTTTAGTAAATTCATGTTAAAATGACAAAGTCTCCTATGCCACAACCAAGGATCTTCATTTGAAGCTTTAAGACATTTGAAGCTAGAAGAATCAATTTTATCAAGAACCACAATATATATGTCGTTAAACCTCTTACTTTTGAACACAACATTATATTTGGAATCAAGCACAATGCATTCATGCTTTTTAAACAACACATTCAAGTCTTTATCACACAATTGATTAACACTAAGCAAGTTATAACCTAAATTATCAACTAAGAGCACATTATGAACAAAAGTTTCACCATCCTTACCAACATCACCTATTCCAATTGTCTTAGCTTTCACATCATCACCGAATGTCACCTTTCCACTTGATTTTGATTTTAGCTTTATGAACAAAGAGGGATCACCGGTCATATGCCTTGAGCAGCCGCTATCAATAAACCATTTGGACTTGTTTGAGTCTTTTTCCTGAAAAGAGAAAATGTTTGGTACCCTTTTTAATTTTTGGGTCCACAATAGTTAGCATTGTATCTCACTAACCATATGCATTTCATCCCTTTGTTCAGCTTTCTTTTCACATAGCAATCTCCTTTCAAATGCCCTTTTTGACAACAAAAATCACACATAATGGAAGAGTCCTTAACATGTACTGGTTTGACATATCTCAATCCATTTCTTCTATATGTTGTGAAACCATGTGCATTTTTGTTGCGTGCTAATGTTCTTTGATGAGCAGTAAGAAAGGTAGATGACATGTTCTTTTTGAGAAAATCTTGTTTTCTTGCTTTCAAAATCTCATCCAAGTTGTCCATTCTTTTCTTCAAATCACCATGTCTTTCCTTCAGCATTTTACAAATATTTGTCTTTCTATCAAGCTCATTTTGAACATTAAATCCAGCTCTTACAAGACAATCATTGTCAGTCTTTAGTTGTTTATTTTGTTGAAGAAGACTTGTATTTTCATGAATCAGAAAAGCAGTTTTCTGTTTTAGCTGCTTGTTTTTATCATAAGATTCCTTCAAGGCATTATGCAGTTTTTCAACAAAGGATTCAAGATCATCATCTTCTTCATCATCACTTTCAGATTGAGAGTGTATGGAAGTTACCTCATTATCTCCAATAGCCATGAAGGCCATTTGAGCTGATTCTTCCTCTTCTTCAACTTCCCCTTCAGAGTTGCATTCATTCCAAGTAATCTGGAAGTTGTTGAATCTTGGCTTTCGATCAGCTTTCCCATCTTTTATTTTCTTCATGGGGCATTCGTTTGCATAGTGTCCAGGCTGTCCACATTCATAGCATTTGTCCACTAGCTTCTTGTTGAATTTTTGTTTTCCTTTGTTCCTTGCATTTGATGAATAATTTTGAAATTGATTGCTAGGTCCTCCCTTTCTAAACTTCCTTTTATTCAAGATTCTCTTGAAGCCTCTTGTGATGAGAGCAAGATCATTATCATCACCATCCGAGTCTTCATCATCCAAGTGAGCTGGATCATCTTCACTTTGAGTAGTCTTTAGAGCAATATTTCTCTTTGCTCTAGCATCCTCTTCCTCCTGCACTTTAGATTTCAGTTTCAACTCATAAGAGGTTAGTGAGTTAATGAGAGATTCAATAGGCACAGAATTTAAATCCTTAGCCTCCTCTATTGCAGTCACTTTATTTTCCCATTTTTTGCCCAATGCATTGAGAATTTTCCTGTTCTTCTCTCCCAAGGTGTACTCTTTGCCCAACACCTCGAGATCTTTGATCAAGTCATTGAACCTGCAATACATTTTGTCAATATCCTCAAGAGGTTCAATTTTAAATGATTCATACTTTGTGACCAAGATAGCCTTTTTCTGTTCTCTGACGTTGTCACCACCCTCATGGATTTCTCTTAGCTTATCCCACATTTCTTTGGCCGATTTAAAACCTTTTACTCTAATTGATTCATTTGAATCTAAGGCACTATAAAGAACATTCATGGCTTTGGCATTCAATGTGAGATTAGTCCTATCTTGAGCATTCATTTCAGCTCTTCTTTTTGGCCGAAGCAACCCTGTATCTGCATCAAGAAAGTTAGCTTCATGTGGTCCTTCACTCACAATAAACCATAGCTCAATATCAATAGATTGCAAAAAGATAATCATCCTTTCTTTCCAGCTAACATAATTGGAGCCACTGAACATGGGAGGCCTAGTAACAGATTGCTCCTCAACAAACATAGCATGACTGGTTGTCATCTTTACTCCAAGCCGTTTGAGCTTAATCTCTAGGAGACCAAGCTCTGATACCAATTGTAAGGCCCAAAGACAACCTAAGAGGGGGGTGAATTAGGTTGATTAAAATCTTAATCAAATTTATGTAATTTTTGCTTAATAAAAATTTACCTTCTTTTCTAGTAATGATCAATCAAGTAGATTAGAAGAAGAGAGCAATATTGATTCGAAAAACAAGTATAGATAAGCAATGAGAATTTTATTAAACAAAAAGAATAAGATAGAATATCAAACCGATTGTCTACCAAGCTTTCCTCAAACTTGAAGACCAATCACTAGGTTGAGCAACTTCTCTTTGATGAAAGATGATCAACTAGATGTACAATGGAGGGAGCACTTCCTCCTTGCCCTAAGCCTCACTTAGTCAAGCTAAGAAGTTTTACAATTACTCAGATAACCCTCAACAAAGCTACACTAAAGAAACTTTCAATCACAAAAGAAATGCTCACAAGAAATTCACACCACTTGGAGAACAAATCTAGCTTTGGAGACTATTTTCAAGCTAAAATATCTCTTGAGATCTTGTAGACAAAGTGTGCAAAAGTCCTCATCTGAATCAGAATCGTTTGAATTTAAAGGGAACCAAAAATGGGCTTCATTAATACTTCCAACGGATAGAAGGCAGATGAAGAGTCAGCTAGCCGTTGGGGCTGTCGGACGTCCGACGGCTTAGTCATCGTCCGATCCTATCGTCCGAAAATCAGTCAAGTTGTTGTTCGGACATCCGATGGGATTTTATCGTACGAGCTTCTGTGTCCGAACGTTGTCCAGAGAGTTATCAAATCTTCGTGGAATTTTTAGGACGTCCGATGAGATTGATGTGTGTCCGAAGCATGCGTCCGATCCTTCAGGACGTCCGATGCTTCCTTACGAGCGTCCGACAGAGTCTTGGCAGAGAGTCATCAACACTTTGTGGAATTTTTAGGACGTCCGAAACGTTCGCTGTGCGTCCGAAGAGTACGTCCGATCCATCCGGACGTCCGATGCTTCCTTGCGATCGTCCGACAGAATTTCCTTTTTGATGTTCTTCATCCTTTCGGACGTCCGACCGATTCCTTCGGACGTCCGACATGAGTGCCCTGTTTTTGCTTCTTCTTTTGGTTGATTTTCATTTCTTGACATATTCGTACCTGATTCTTTGATAGGCAAAAAACACTTATATTTGAGGCTTTTTGGTCCCAATCACATGAGTCGTGATGGCCAATAAGGAAAACTCTCATAGAGGTCACGGGTAATGCAAATGAAGACCCAAATATGAGTGCAAGTGTGAAAAATGTAAGAGGAATGTAAAATAAGATAGAAATACAAATGTAAGTGCAAGTGTGCAAATGTAAGAAAAAAGCATGTGTGCAAATGTAAGAAAAGTGCATGTGTGCCAATTGAGAAAATAAAGGTGTTTGCGTGCAAGTGGATGAAAATATGGTATAAATAGTAGTAAATGCATATAAGTGCAATTGGGTGCAATTTGTGAGGTAGAAAATAAATAAGTGATAGGGAAAGAAGAGAAGTGGGTGAACATGGCATGTGGAGTGAAAAAAATATAAGTAGTGGGAAATGTAGATAAAAAATGAAAAAGTGATATGCATGAATCTAGAGGAATGCATCAAGTCGGGTACGGGAATGACTCCTAATTTCACGACTTTAATTTTCCCTTTGATTAGAAGGAAGAACTAGCGTGCTAAGGCTATTTTGTAGCCACACTCGCTCGTTTCCCTTACCAAAAGGGGACTCTCAGGCAAATGTACCCTATAACTAGCATGAAGATGCAAAAGCCTAAAATGAAGGGGAAAGGATTGGAGGAGCATGCCAAATGCTAGAAAACTAAGAAAAATGCATGAAATGTAGTGAAACATGCAAGTATGAACTAGCGAGGGAAATCCCTAAGGGTCTAGCGTTGGACTAGCCCATATCTATGAATTCCTACTAGCGTTGGACTAGTGGAAAACGGGACAATGAGCCACAACTAGCGTTGGACTAGTGTGGTGACGTGCATTCATCCATCACATTCATCTATGACTATAGAAAGCAAGTAGACATGCCAATCACCTATAAACACGTAGCACATAACACTTAGCATGCTCGACTAAATGCAAGAGCCTAATAAAGCAAATTAACACGTAGCAACGAAAGCAAGCAATCAATCTAATGAACCTATTACATTTGCTAACTAAAACAAAAGGGGAAGGGGAAAAATGGACAAAAATGCTCTCCAAGCCCTATCTATTACAAGCCAAGAGGTGTACACATACCCCATAAAGAATAACTTAAATAAAAAGTAAAAGTAAAATGAAATAAATGAAAGGAATTAAGGAAAGGCAAGGGAAGCAAGTAGACATGCAATTCTCACTTAGCACGTTGGGTCACATAGGAGAGAGACAAAAAAAGATAAAGAGGTTATACCTCCCTTGAAATGGTGTCCCAATGGGGTGAGTTACTTATTTACCCTCCAAAATAAAAGAAAAGGTCAAGGCATCATTTTAATTGAGACAATTAAAGAAAATATGCAAATACAAACTCTCTTGATCATAAAGCTCTTAAAATCATGAATTAAGTGCAATTTAAACAAAGCATGGTAGTTAATTGAAGCAAGCAAGCAATGAAGTTGTAAAATTAAAAGCTACCAAGGACCAAATTGAGAGAATCATTCAATTGGTTGGGTCATAGTGAAACAAAGAGAGACTTGGAGGGCCAAAGTGTAATTTTCAGCAATTATTCATGCATGCAAAAATGAAAACTTCCAGCAAACTGACGCTTCCTTTGGGTTCTATCATTTTCTGCTGCAAAATTTGCAGCTTGTGAGCAAACCAAAGAGATGGCCAAATTTACAAACAAAAACCAAACCTCATCAAATTCCCTACAACCATTGTCGACACAAGATCAAGGATTCCAGATCCCTTCTCCCCAACAGATTTTAACATGAAATAGGTGTGAAAATTGCAGCAAAGATGCAAAAAAAAAATCAACTGGAAGATGCATCTTATCAGCAAACTCGGGAAATTTACAGCCCAACATGCATTATATGCAGCATGAACACACGCTTAAACAAGCAACGAACAGCATTTGGGGTAGAGATGGGCCAGAACGAATATGCACTTTCAAAAATTTTTATGCAGCCTAGTCGAAGACAGTTTTCATTCTTACTGATCTTTGTAATCTTAAACCATTACAACCGGGGCAACTCAGGCCATCTCAACCCAAATCATCAAATTCATCAATCCCAATCCATTAAACTATAAAACACAGCACAACAGGCAGGATACAAGCCATTGAAGGTCAATAAGACAAATAAAATGAAAACGCATGCGACCTGGACATATTCTGCAATTTTTCTAACACTTTCCATTAAACCAGCCTAGGGAAAACTTGCATATTTTAGCTACAACCTCCCATCCAGTACATCATGCAAACGAATTAACCCAATACCAGGATTTTAACTATCAATTATCAATTAAAAACAAACACGAGATGTTGTTGCAGGATTCAAGCCAAGAAATTGAATTGACCGACAGAAAAATGAAAACGCAGCAAGGTTTCTCTGCAATTTTCTTGTCCATCAAACCCCAAAGCCAAAGCTTCTAAACCATGTTATTAACGCTGCCCATATGCAACAGCCTCTACCTAAAAAGACCCAGACCGAACACATGAAAGCAAACAAGATGCTCAGAACAACACTTGCAACCTACGGGCCATCCTCATTCAGTTACATGGAGAAACAAAACACGAAAAAGCTGATGGCTTTTTGGTTCACAAGCTCTCAAACACATCAATTCAAGACATAGCTATGGCAGCCAAAAGACTTAGCCTTTTTACTCACAAACAAAGCCACAGATTCATAGTGAACATGAAACAAGAAAGAAGGAAAAAGTAGACAATAAAATAGCAGACATTCCATAGGCAAGGATGCGTTAAGATATACTGAAATTTAAAGGACAAGACTGACTTACAGTGCTCGTGCTTCCTCTCTTGGTGAAGATTTACGGTTGATGATGGCGTGATGAAGTAATCACGGCTTCTCGTGAGGGTCAGCAGCTCCCCTTTTTCCTTCGTCTGTTTTCCTATCCAAAGCTTCCTGCTTCAGCTCCCTTTCTCCCGCAACTCCTCCTTCCAGTCTTAGTCTTCCCTCTTTCTGTTTTCTTTTCCTTTCCTAGCCTTCACTCCTCCCTCCTTCCATTTCTCTCTTTTCCGTCAAAAACCTCTCAGCCGTTGTCACCAAAAAACTTTCCCTCAGAATTTTTCTCAGTTCCAGCCGCCTCTCTCTCTCTGTTGTCAGCCGTTCCCTCTCCTTGGTTTTCTTCCCTTTCTTTCAGATTTGAAGCCGTCACTCGATGCTCTCCTCTTTTTTTTCCTCCGCCGTCACTTTCCTTCGCTCTCCCTCGTTTTCTTTCTACCCAGCAGCCATCGGCCGTTCCTATCTCCTCTCCATCCCTCTTCCCTGTTTTTATTTTCCTTTGCTGCGTTTTAGAAACCTGGCCGTCATCTGTCTCTGGTTTCTTATTTAACCCCAGCCATCCCCCCCTGCTGCGTCTTTCCTTTGTTCTATTTATACCCAAACACCCACTCTCAAACCCTCACCTGAAGGGTGAGGATGAGAGTGGAGGTTTACCTGGGCTTCCTAGGGCCCTCCGATGGGCGTGTGCTGCTCTTCTTTGCAAGCTGCGTTTCCGCAGCTTTCATTCAAAATTTTTTTTTTTCAGAATCTCTTAATTAGTCTAAAACCCCCGTACGGGTTTCCCCTTTTTTTTTTTTAATAATTTAACAAAATTAATAATAAAACTAAGTAATAAAAAACAACAATTTAAGTAACATCACACTAAAAACAATAAAGTTGCCATTTTTTCAATCTTTTTTCCTTCATTTTTCATTTTCATCTTTTTTCTTTTCTTTTTTTCTTTTTTTTTTTCGAGAAATTCTATGCTAAAAACTTTCAAATAAAGATAAAACTAAAAAACTAAAAACTAAAAAGTGAATAAAACTAACATGACAAATAAAAACTAAATAGTAAATAAAATTACACTAAAATTTTGGTGTCTACAGTTTGCCCCTCTTTGTCTGAGTTTTGGAAAAACTTGAGACAAAGAAGTAGACACCAAATACTCACCTGTGTCATTTGGCCGCAAAATGATTCCAACGAACAGAAATTTAAAACGGGACTGACCCGAACAGGAATTTTAAACGGGACTGACGCGAAAAGGAAATTTAAAACGGGACTGACCCGAACAGGAATTTAAAAACGGGATTGGTCCGAACAAGAATTTAAAACGGGACTGACTCGAACAAGAAATTTAAAACGGTGTCGCGCCCCACTTTTCGATTGAATGGTGAATGGTGTGGTGTGTGAGTGTGTGTGAACGTGTGCAAAATGAAAATAAAGGCCATGGGACTTAATAATGCGACGGTTTGGCCATATAAAGTTCAAAAAGGGTTTTTTGTATCAAAAATGGAGTCGCCACTTGGTATAGAGTTAGGGTGTACCAAGTCACCCAAAAAATGGTTTTTTGTTTTTGAATAAAAAAAGTAAATAAACCCTTTTAAAGAACTTTTGGGTCTACGTAACCAAAAAGAGGGATCGGGGGTCACATTTGACGAAGGGGAAGGCAAGGATAAAAATCCAAGGCACCCCTTCGACCTAGCCAAGGCTAGTTGCGTGACTTGAACCAATTTTTCCTATTTTTTCTACCCAAGGTATGTATCGCGTGTTGGATATGTCTATATGAATGCAAAAACCTAGACCTAGGGGGACATGGGGGAAATTTCTCTTCAAAGGTTGAGATCACATTAATTGTGAAGCCCAATAATGATCCTTCGGAGAGGTCACACATGATCCTAAATGACGTAAAAATGAGTGGAATGCATGCTATGTGAAAATGTGAGTTTGTGAAGTGAGAAAAATGATAAAAATAATAGGATGTAAGTGGAGGTGTGCAAATGAAGATAAAAAGTGTTCGTGTGCAAGTGAAGATAAAAGTGTTTGTGTGCAAGTGAAGATAAAAAAGTGTTCGTGTGCAAGTGAAAGTGATAAAAAGGTGCATGTGTGCAAATGAGACAAAAGTGAAAGTGTGATGATAGAGTGGATTGAGAATGCATGAGCCTAGGGAATTCATGCATATTGGGTACGGGGAGACCTAAATCGTGACTTGATTTTCCCTTTGATTAGAAGGCGAAACTAGCGTGCTAAGGCTATCGAGTAGCCACACTCGCTCGTTTCCCTTATCAAGAGGGGACCCTCAAGCAAATGGACCCTACAACTACCATGATATGCAAAAATCCTAAAATGAAGGGAAAGGGGGTTCGAGGAGCATGCCAAGTGATAAAACTAAGAAAAATGCATGATATGTGGTGAAAAAGCAAATGATATGCTAATGAGGGGAAATCCCTAAGGGTCTAGCGTTGGACTAGCCCATTCTATGAATTCCGACTAGCGTTGGACTAGCGGAAACGTACATTCATCCATTCCATTCATTCATGGCTACGAAAGCAAGTAGACATGCCCAAAATACTCGTAAACACATAGCACATAGCATTTAGCATACTCGACTAGATGCAAGAGCCTACCAAAGCAATTTAACATGTAACAACAAAAGCAAGCAACCAAGGGGAAGGGGAAATGGACCAGATGCTCTACGAGCCCTAGCTATTACAAGCCAAGAGGTGTACACATACCCCATAAAAGCATAAAGGGGAAGGGGAAATGGACCAGATGCTCTCCGAGCCCTATCTATTACAAGCCAAGAGGTGTACACATACCCCATAAAACTTAAATAAAAGTAAAAACAAGCAAATGCAGGCAAGGAGGTAAGGAAAGCGGAGTAGGCATGCATATTCACATAACACGTAGGAGCACGTAAGGCTAAATGTAGTGCAAATGAGGGATAGAGTGTACCTCCCTTGAATTGACGCCCCAATGAAGTGAAATTATTCAATTACCCTCCAAAATAATAAAAAGGTCAAGGCACCACTTTATTTAAGAAAAATTAAAAGAAATGGGCAAAACAAGGCTCACTTAGTCATAAGGTCCCTAAAGTCATAACTTAAGTGCAATTTAAACTAGGCATGGTAATTAATTAAAACAAACAAGCAATGAAGTGGCACAATTTAAAATTAACAAGGACCAAAATGATGAAATTCTCTAATTGATTGGGTCATAGTGAAATAAAAGAGACTTGGGGGCCAAAGTGTAAAATCTGGAAATTATTTCATGCATGCATACGTAGGACACAAAATTTTCTGCAACTAAACTTTCAAGCCTCTGCAACCGCAAGCCTTTGCAATCTTGTTCTAAATTCATGATACAAATTTCTTTTTGCATGAAACCCCAATCAAACATCAAATATTCATTCCAGCAACCAAACACAGAATTTTAACGTTCGAATGAATAACAAGATTCAGTTCACAGGGATGCAATCTCCTTAGCAGCCTATTGAGAATCAGCGTGAAAGCAGCAGGTGAGCTAAATGGAAATGGAACAACATGCTCTTCATGCACTTGGAGGAAATGGAAGCTAATATGATGACACAAATGATAAACTTCACTGCTAACAAATGCAAGTGAGTGTGGGCTTGTGAATGGCTGTATAACAGCTTTAGGAAATGCGGGCTTCATGAGATGCAATCCGTAGTGCAGCCTCTTGAGAAGAATGATCCAGCTAGTCATGGAACTCACGGTTTCATGCAACAAGAGAGGAGGTCTTGAGATACTAGGCAGACTCATGACATCTCAAATACAATGCAAACAAGGGGAACAATATGAACGAAACAAAACTTCAGCAATCCAAGGATGGAGAAAGGATCTATCCATGCCGCTGCAACAAGCCGAGAGCTTCAAGCTTAGCTTGTTGCAGCAGATTCTTATGCGCAAACTCAAACGTAATGCAAACATGAAAACAGGCTACAAGAATATCAAAGATTCCTCCTATTTTCCAACAGAAAATTTTTCAGTTCTGCAATTTTTAAGCACCAGAAATTCGGACAGCAGAGAAAAGACACAGTTCTGTAATTTTTCAGCTACGGTTCTCTTTTCATTTTTATTATGCAAACCAGCTTTGATCATGTGTTTTTCAGCCCAACATCACAACTCTAAACTAAGTAACAAACTACCTGGTAATCACAATCCAAATGACCAGAAAACTTGGGAAAGATCATGCAAAAATTCTGAGAAAGAAAACAAAACTGGTTCGACAAAAATGGTTGCAAGTTTCAGCAAAGCATTCGAACATGATTCAGACACTTCAGTCCCCAAACATGCATACCCAACACCAAATCATTTCATTCCTTCCCCCAACACCAGATTAGGACAACAACTGAAATGTAAAAACTCGACTAACAACTAAAGAGAAGGCAACACGGCAGAGAAATGGAAAAGAAATTCAGCAGCCTTTCTTGCTGCGTTTTGGCAGGAGCGACTTTAAAATATTCTTGGCAACTTCAGCAACATCATACCATGAATTTTCGGACTCAAAAGCAACATCTAAACGATCTATATTCATGCTAAATTCTAACCCAAACAAACCACAAACAAACCGCAAACATCAAAACATTGCTGCTGCAAAGAAAAAACTCTTGACAGTCAACTAAAACCTGTGGAGTTCCAACCACCTCGTGCGGCCCAAACCAAACTTTTGAAAATTTTCTGATGCCTTAAAAGAAATGCAAAACTGGTAGTTTTAGGTACACAGTCACAAGACTGGACCCTTTTGCTCACAGATGAAGAAGTAGCTCTCGGGAAACATGAAACGAAAAGAGACGGAAGCGTAGACCAGCAAAGCAGTGATCTTTCCACAAAAACCAAAGCACAAAACATTATTCAAAGAGGTATTGGTATCTAAAAGAAAGAAACTTCTTACAGTACACAAGCTTTCTTGATGAAGATCCGCCTCTGCTGGTGGCGTGAAGGCTAACGATTCCAGTGGTTTCCTTTTGCCATTCAAAAACCTCTCTTTTCCAGCCCTCCAGCTCTTGTTCGCTCTCGGCCCTCTCTTTTTCACTCCCGTAGCTAGTTTTTCCCTTTTTTTTGTTCACCTTCTATCGCTCCTCAGGCTCCTCAGACCTAGCCGTGAGTCCCTTCTCTCTTGCGGCTGCTGTCAAAATTGCCAAAACCCATTCACCAAACCCTTCATCCTACGGCCCCCCTCTCTCTCGTTTGGTTTCTTGCTCGCCCAGAAAACCTTCCCCAGCCGTCAAGTTTTCTTTTGTTTTCTTTCTTTTCCGCTGTTCTCTCCCCAGAACCCCCTCTTGCCCGAAGCCTTTCTCTGTTTTCTGTTGTCACCCTCTCAATCTTTCTCCTCTCCTCCCTTGCGGCTGTTACCCTCTTTTCCCTTTATACCTGGACTTTCCAACCCTAAAACAACTCAGCATATTTCCATATTTGCAGCCAAAGGAGCCGTCTCAACCTTTTTTGCAAGCTGCAACAAAACGCAGCTTCATGCCGCGTTTCTGTTTTTTTGTTTTTTTTTTGTTTTTTTTTTTTTTAAACTATTAATACAAAAATAAATAATAATAATAACAAAATAACAGAATTGAACACAATTTAAAATAACTAAAAAAAGTGGCCATTTTCAATTTTTCACATTTTTCTTTTCCATTGTTTTTTCTTTTCTTTTCCCTAAATAAACCAAACAAAAATAAAAGATAAATTAAGTAGAAATGACTAAAATAGATAAACAAAAACAAAATTGCTATTTTTCCCTTTTCCTTTTTTTTCTTTTTCATTCATTTTTCCTTTTTCTTTTTTTTCCTTTTTTCTTTTCAAGAAATTCTATGCTAAAAACTTAAAAATAAAAATAAAACTATAAACTAAAAACTAAAAATCGAATAAAACTAACACGACAAATAAAAAAACTAAAAATAAACAGTAAATGAAATTACACCAAAAATTTGGTGTCTACAGTTTGCCCCTCTTTGTCTGAGTTTTGAAAAAACTTGAGACAAAGAAGTAGACACCAAATACTTACCTGCATTATTCGGCTGCAAAATGATTCCAACGAACAAGAATTCTAAAAACGGGACTGACCCGAACATGAATGTAAAAATGGGATAGACCCGAACAGAAATTTAAATTTGGGATAGACCCACGGGATAGACCCGGACAGAAATGTAAAATTAGATGAATTGAAGTGAGATGGAGTGTTGGTGGGATGAAAACACGCACATTAGTGAGATAGACTCGATGCTAACTGCGGTTGAAGTAAAACACGCACGTTAGTGAGATAGACTCGATGCTAACGGCGGTAGGATGAAAACACGCACATTAGTGAGATAGACTCGATGCTAACTGCGGTTGAAGTAAAACACGCACGTTAGTGAGATAGACTCGATGCTAACTGCGGTTGAATGAAAACACACACGTTAGTGAGATAGACTCGATGCTAACGGCGGTAGGATGAAAACACGCACATTAGTGAGATAGACTCGATGCTAACTGCGGTTGAAGTAAAACACGCACGTTAGTGAGATAGACTCGATGCTAACTGCGGTTGAATGAAAACACACACGTTAGTGAGATAGACTCGATGCTAACTGCGGTTGAAGTAAAACACGCACGTTAGTGAGATAGACTCGATGCTAACTGCGGTTGAATGAAAACACACACGTTAGTGAGATAGACTCGATGCTAACGGCGGTAGGATGAAAACACGCACATTAGTGAGATAGACTCGATGCTAACTGCGGTTGAAGTAAAACACGCACGTTAGTGAGATAGACTCGATGCTAACTGCGGTTGAATGAAAACACACACGTTAGTGAGATAGACTCGATGCTAACGGCGGTAGGATGAAAACACGCACATTAGTGAGATAGACTCGATGCTAACTGCGGTTGAAGTAAAACACGCACGTTAGTGAGATAGACTCGATGCTAACTGCGGTTGAATGAAAACACGCACGTTAGTGAGATAAACTCGATGCTAACGGCGGTTGAAGTGAAACA
Source organism: Coffea arabica (assembly GCF_036785885.1). Lineage (NCBI taxonomy): Eukaryota > Viridiplantae > Streptophyta > Magnoliopsida > Gentianales > Rubiaceae > Coffea > Coffea arabica. The sequence continues at coordinate 14,234,604 of NC_092318.1, read as the reverse complement.
CGTACGTTAGTGAGATAGACTCGATGCTAACGGAGGTTAAAGTGAAAACACGCACGTTAGTGAGATAGACTCGATGCTAACGGCGATTGAAGTGAAACACGCACGTTAGTGAGATAAACTCGATGCTAACGGCGATGGAATGAAAACACGCACGTTAGTGAGATAAACTCAATGCTAACGGCGGTGGAAGTCAGTAAATTAAAATGTGGTTGTCAAGAAAAGAGGTATAAGGGTGCGCGGCGGACCCTAAGATTTGTCAACAAAAAATGAAAAATGGATTTTCAAGAAAGAAGAGATTTGATTTTTGATTTTTCTGATTTTTTCCTTTTTTTTTTTTTTTTTTTTGAGAATCTTTTCAAAATAATTTGCCCCAGTTTCCACCAATTATTAAACTGATCAATTGATTTGCCTCACGGCGTGGTTGCTCCTCCTTGAGGCCTTGATTCGTGAGATTTTGACTTACGCTCCTTCGTTGATTTCAACCATGGATACCTGCACAGGGGCTTACCAAAGTATGACATGCACTTCAATTTCAAAATTTGGAAAGAACAACGTGATTGGTCCGAAAAATGTCTTGCTTGACTCTTGGGCGAAAATCTCAAATGTATTGCGGAAAATTTTGCCCCAGTGTGGGCTTATTTTACAAAATCCCTCCAATGAAAACTTGCCCCAGTGTGGGCACATTTAATTGCAAAAATCTCTCAAATGAAAATTTGCCCCTGTGTGGGCCCATTTGATTGCAAAAAAATTGTTCAGATGATTCCCCATTTATTTGAACAAAGAGAAATCGCACCTTCCAAAATTTAGAAAGTAATCATTTGAACGTTGAATGCAGAAATTTCATGATGAATTCCTCGAAGTAACACCCAATTCAAGAAAATTTCTTCCTCACTTCTAGCATTGGTGTTTAGGGTAACGGGTCACCACTTCTGGTTGGCTCATCTTTCAGGACCAATCAAGTGACTTTATTATTTTTTGAAATGGCTAAGGAAATGGGAGGTCAGAATTTGTTTGGCTTTTGTGCCCAAAATTGTAATGCATTCAACATCACATCTTAGTGAAAGCAAAGAGTTTGTCACCCTTATTTTTCAAGAAAACTTAGTCAACATACAAGCTTTCTAGGCTTGTAACGTATGGACAGAAGTGATAGCTAAACATGTGGAAACGGGTTATACCCTTATGATCACAAATGATTTGATGAATTTCTTATGAGCATGATCCTCACTTTGGATTGTCATGAAAGAATAAGTCAACGATGGACTTTATTAGCTTGTAATGTGGCTTGAAAACGATAGCTAAAGAAATAATTTTCAAGGACATTGCACCGAAGATCGCGTTTTTCTCAAAATTACCCTCAATTTGGACTCCAAGATCTTGGACTTTGTTTGACTTTTGTCATCACTCAACAGGGTCTTTCGGCATCAAATCTTTTTTTGCACCTTTCTTTTGCATTCATTTCGCTCATTTTTCTTTTCTTTTTCCCCCTTCGCGGGGTTTCATTTGAAGAGCAGTGTCAACCTCACACCTAATCAATTCAGAAATACAACTAAAATTTTCGACATCAGAAATTTTCTTGACAGGGCCATTGCAAAGAACAGAAGTCAGGGCTTTCGGCTTTTGTACTGGGGTCAGGTGGGGTGCTTAGAAAAGTTAAGGCTTGAAAACGGATTTCAAAAGTGGTTTGAAGAATCTGAGATCGCATTGTTGCGCCAAACCCTATTTTAGGGTAAAATCAGAATTTGCCTCAGTTTTTGCTCAATTGAGGCTTTTCACTTTTATTTCCTTTTTTCTTTTGACTTTTTCGGCTTTTTACCATTCTTTGAACTTTCGCAAAATTTGCCCCAGTTTATTTTTGAACTGAGGTTCTCTTTTCTTCTTTTGCTTTTGATTTTGTTGCTTTTCACTTTTCACCTTTTGAAACTTTCTTTTCAACTCAAACTCGCCCCCAGTGTGGGGTTTGCGATTCTCAGGGGTTGCCAAACGAAATATTTTATTCTGAAGGCTCAAAAAGGATAATTAGGGATAGAATGTTTGATTGGAAAAGAAGATGGCCTGACTTGTATTCCGTTCCTTACAATAACTCTGAAAGGAAACTTTCATTAATGGGAAATTTTTGGCATGTATCTGAATTGACTGATTGAGGAAGACCCTTGTCCATCCATATTTGTGAAACGTTGACGATCCACGCGGACAAATCTCTTCCCTTTTTTTTGAATTGGAACCCAAGTGGAATCAAATTTCCCCAACTTGCGGTTCTCTTTCCCCCTTTCTTTTCCCTTTTTTTCAAAATTCCCCAATCTCCTTCCCCAATGTGGGGTGCGATCATATGTGCACTCGAAAAAGAACCACCAATTTTGCTCAAATAGGGATGCAAGGGATGATCAGTGTTTAGGTTGTAGAAACGACGGCCAAAGCGTCATTCTTACACCTCATGACAACCAAAGTAACGAAATGGTCATTAAGAATCCATTCCCCTTTTGATATTTGAAAATTTTCCAATGAAGGGTAGTGATCATTAGGGCTCGTATTTGAAACGAAATTATTCTTTTAAAGGCTCAAATGGGAGAGCAAATGATAAAATGTGTATAGGTAGAGGAACGAATGCTCAAAGTATCATTCTAAATTTTCAAAATAAACAAGAATGATGCACATTTTTGCTTTCACTTAGATGTGATTGAATCGGATTAGACACCGCGGATATTTTCAAGCAAAAGTTGCCCCAATTTATCAATCAATGTGACTGACTTTATTTTGGGATTAAGTGCAGGAGAAAAGGTATCTCATGGGCCTTCTGAATGACCTCTTTCAATTTTTGAGCACTCTTATTGTGTAGCTCGGATCACCAATCTAGTGTATACATTTGTGAGTTTTCAGGCCAAAGGTTGAAAAATCTCAATTTGAGCTTATTTCTTAAAATTCACCATGAAATCTCTTAATGAGCTCAATAAAGAATGAAATGTACATGAATATACACAAAACAATAATTGTCCAAAAATTTTATTGCTGAAAAAGTTTGAAACAAAATTTCTCGTTCAATTATGATACAAATGAGAATAGAAAGCTTCTAAAGAGCTCCACATATATGTCCCTTTTGTCTCCTTCTCTTTTGACACAAAAATATATTAACAAGTCAAATACACAGAATTTTCCTTGAAAGCAATTATGAAATCTCTTAGAAGCTCTTAGCCTAGAGCTTTCAGATGGATCTTTCATGTTTCCATTGTTGGATCTGCCCAAGAATCAAACAATACTTGCAATTTTGACACTTTATTAGATCCAAATTATCATCAGATACAGAAAAATATTTTTGCCTTATTGAAACATTTTTATGAATGCAAGGGAAGGGAGAAAACAAAAGAAAGAAAAAAACCATGAGTTAGTAAGCAATACTATAAAATCGGTATGCATGTCCTATGGGGGAACCCTTTTATGCCAAGGGTAGGCCTAGCATGAAAATGCAATCCTCTAGAGCAGGCACTATACAATACCTGATGGATCCAATCAGCTTATGGAGTGAAAAATAATTTTGAAAAAAAAAATTGGCCCATTGGAATGAGAAGAGACGTTTGTCAAAATGAGGACCTCGTCCGAAGGGATTGATCACTTTTGATTGATACAAGAACTTACAAAAACGCACGGGTTTGATCTTGACGCACTTCCTATTGAAGAGATTGGAATTCGTTTTGACAACTTTTCTCAGTGAAGCACGGGTCAAAACTCCAACTGATCAAATGACTGGATGCAATGGATGTTTTTCTCAAAATCGACTAGGTTTTCCATTTTGAAACTCGACATTGAAACCCTAATTGGTCAAATGAAATTGACAATTTTATTAAAAATCGACTGGATTACCCTAAAAAGGGAAACAGGTCAAATGAATTGAATGAAATTTAATTTATCCAAAATTAATCAGATCACCCTAAAAAGGGTAAATTGATCAAATAGATTGAACGAAACTTGATTTTTCCAAAATCGGCTCGGTTGCCCTAAAAATGGGTAAATTGGCCAAATGAATGATTTATTCAAAATCGACCAAGTGACCCTAAAAAGGGTAAATTGGTCAAATGAATTGATGATTTATTGAATGAATTGGCAAAATGGATTGGTTGAAATGTCCGGCCATTGATTATTTCGAAATTATTGAGGTGCATTGGTCTATGACCTTCTAAAAATCAAATTTTGGCCTCAATTTATTTATCATCTTAATAGGAGGAATCATTTGTGAATTTCTTCAAATTAATGTCCTTCACGCAAGGGATTTTTACCAATTTTTGATAAAATGGCCAAAAAGTGATTATTAGATGCTCATATTCCAAAGATCACTCTATGAAAATGATCGGATCCTACCTTACCTTGTGCACTACCCCTTTGGATGGTACAAAATGTAAACGTGCAAGTCTCACTGGATTAAGTATCCGAGACACAAGGTGGCTTATTCCTAAACACGGGATTCCCTATGTGGCATTCCCTTTCTATGGTTTATGCATGATGCCATTTATTAAAGCGATGTAAATATGTGACAAATATGGCCTAAAGGACATAAATAATGCATCGGGGGGAAAAGGTCTAAAATGAAATGTACTTATTGAAAATTAAGTGTAATGACTGAAATTTAAACATGTGAGTTATCTAATGGGTAAGTCACTAAAAGAGTGCCAAAGAGGCCCCTTATTGCTATGGCACATGAATGCAATCCAAGAAAACAAAAGAATGGTTAGTGCAGTTGATAATACACATAACACATTGGGAACAATCAAGAAAAAGAAATACAATAAAACAAGTAAAAGGGGTGGAACCCCCTCCCTCGTGCCTAATGTACTTAAAAGGGTGAGGCTGACTCTAACATAGGCAAACTCTAACATGGATGCATGAGGTTTGGTTCACTAATGCCTAGACTCGATAAAGCTTCGGCTCCCAAGCCTTCAGACCTAAAGGCGAAGGGTCATCACTCCCAGGGCCTTCGGTCGGTGGCTCGAGTGATCCCTTAGGTAGCGCTATGGGCGCAGAGCACACCATCCGCCTACCCAAGGCAATCGATCCTAGTCCTACAAGGCGGTGTGGGATGGCGCCCACGAAAAATAAAATGGGATAAAAGCAAGTAAACGTGCACGTATGAAGTGTTCCCTATTTTGAGGGAAGGGGTTGAGAACCACGCGAGGCTCTAAAGGTGACACACACCCCTCCCAAATGCAATGCAAGCGCGAGATAAACAAGTAAACATACATCCAATCAACCAATCACACGTACGTGAGTGAGGGAATAGTTGGATACGCGCGCGAGGCAAAAGGCCCTAAAAATGGAAAATGCAACCCTAATATCCAAATGCAATGCATAAAAGGGTAGAAAGAGGAAACGAATGGCTAAATCAAATGCTCGGACCCACTTAGGAAGTCCCCAGTGGAGTCGCCAACTGTCGCGCCCCACTTTTCGATTGAATGGTGAATGGTGTGGTGTGTGAGTGTGTGTGAACGTGTGCAAAATGAAAATAAAGGCCATGGGACTTAATAATGCGACGGTTTGGCCATATAAAGTTCAAAAAGGGTTTTTTGTATCAAAAATGGAGTCGCCACTTGGTATAGAGTTAGGGTGTACCAAGTCACCCAAAAAATGGTTTTTTGTTTTTGAATAAAAAAAGTAAATAAACCCTTTTAAAGAACTTTTGGGTCTACGTAACCAAAAAGAGGGATCGGGGGTCACATTTGACGAAGGGGAAGGCAAGGATAAAAATCCAAGGCACCCCTTCGACCTAGCCAAGGCTAGTTGCGTGACTTGAACCAATTTTTCCTATTTTTTCTACCCAAGGTATGTATCGCGTGTTGGATATGTCTATATGAATGCAAAAACCTAGACCTAGGGGGACATGGGGGAAATTTCTCTTCAAAGGTTGAGTGATGCCAATCACATTAATTGTGAAGCCCAATAATGATCCTTCGGAGAGGTCACACATGATCCTAAATGACGTAAAAATGAGTGGAATGCATGCTATGTGAAAATGTGAGTTTGTGAAGTGAGAAAAATGATAAAAATAATAGGATGTAAGTGGAGGTGTGCAAATGAAGATAAAAAGTGTTCGTGTGCAAGTGAAGATAAAAGTGTTTGTGTGCAAGTGAAGATAAAAAAGTGTTCGTGTGCAAGTGAAAGTGATAAAAAGGTGCATGTGTGCAAATGAGACAAAAGTGAAAGTGTGATGATAGAGTGGATTGAGAATGCATGAGCCTAGGGAATTCATGCATATTGGGTACGGGGAGACCTAAATCGTGACTTGATTTTCCCTTTGATTAGAAGGCGAAACTAGCGTGCTAAGGCTATCGAGTAGCCACACTCGCTCGTTTCCCTTATCAAGAGGGGACCCTCAAGCAAATGGACCCTACAACTATCATGATATGCAAAAATCCTAAAATGAAGGGAAAGGGGGTTCGAGGAGCATGCCAAGTGATAAAACTAAGAAAAATGCATGATATGTGGTGAAAAAGCAAATGATATGCTAATGAGGGGAAATCCCTAAGGGTCTAGCGTTGGACTAGCCCATTCTATGAATTCCGACTAGCGTTGGACTAGCGGAAACGTACATTCATCCATTCCATTCATTCATGGCTACGAAAGCAAGTAGACATGCCCAAAATACTCGTAAACACATAGCACATAGCATTTAGCATGCTCGACTAGATGCAAGAGCCTACCAAAGCAATTTAACATGTAACAACAAAAGCAAGCAACCAAGGGGAAGGGGAAATGGACCAGATGCTCTACGAGCCCTAGCTATTACAAGCCAAGAGGTGTACACATACCCCATAAAAGCATAAAGGGGAAGGGGAAATGGACCAGATGCTCTCCGAGCCCTATCTATTACAAGCCAAGAGGTGTACACATACCCCATAAAACTTAAATAAAAGTAAAAACAAGCAAATGCAGGCAAGGAGGTAAGGAAAGCGGAGTAGGCATGCATATTCACATAACACGTAGGAGCACGTAAGGCTAAATGTAGTGCAAATGAGGGATAGAGTGTACCTCCCTTGAATTGACGCCCCAATGAAGTGAAATTATTCAATTACCCTCCAAAATAATAAAAAGGTCAAGGCACCACTTTATTTAAGAAAAATTAAAAGAAATGGGCAAAACAAGGCTCACTTAGTCATAAGGTCCCTAAAGTCATAACTTAAGTGCAATTTAAACTAGGCATGGTAATTAATTAAAACAAACAAGCAATGAAGTGGCACAATTTAAAATTAACAAGGACCAAAATGATGAAATTCTCTAATTGATTGGGTCATAGTGAAATAAAAGAGACTTGGGGGCCAAAGTGTAAAATCTGGAAATTATTTCATGCATGCATACGTAGGACACAAAATTTTCTGCAACTAAACTTTCAAGCCTCTGCAACCGCAAGCCTTTGCAATCTTGTTCTAAATTCATGATACAAATTTCTTTTTGCATGAAACCCCAATCAAACATCAAATATTCATTCCAGCAACCAAACACAGAATTTTAACGTTCGAATGAATAACAAGATTCAGTTCACAGGGATGCAATCTCCTTAGCAGCCTATTGAGAATCAGCGTGAAAGCAGCAGGTGAGCTAAATGGAAATGGAACAACATGCTCTTCATGCACTTGGAGGAAATGGAAGCTAATATGATGACACAAATGATAAACTTCACTGCTAACAAATGCAAGTGAGTGTGGGCTTGTGAATGGCTGTATAACAGCTTTAGGAAATGCGGGCTTCATGAGATGCAATCCGTAGTGCAGCCTCTTGAGAAGAATGATCCAGCTAGTCATGGAACTCACGGTTTCATGCAACAAGAGAGGAGGTCTTGAGATACTAGGCAGACTCATGACATCTCAAATACAATGCAAACAAGGGGAACAATATGAACGAAACAAAACTTCAGCAATCCAAGGATGGAGAAAGGATCTATCCATGCCGCTGCAACAAGCCGAGAGCTTCAAGCTTAGCTTGTTGCAGCAGATTCTTATGCGCAAACTCAAACGTAATGCAAACATGAAAACAGGCTACAAGAATATCAAAGATTCCTCCTATTTTCCAACAGAAAATTTTTCAGTTCTGCAATTTTTAAGCACCAGAAATTCGGACAGCAGAGAAAAGACACAGTTCTGCAATTTTTCAGCTACGGTTCTCTTTTCATTTTTATTATGCAAACCAGCTTTGATCATGTGTTTTTCAGCCCAACATCACAACTCTAAACTGAGTAACAAACTACCTGGTAATCACAATCCAAATGACCAGAAAACTTGGGAAAGATCATGCAAAAATTCTGAGAAAGAAAACAAAACTGGTTCGACAAAAATGGTTGCAAGTTTCAGCAAAGCATTCGAACATGATTCAGACACTTCAGTCCCCAAACATGCATACCCAACACCAAATCATTTCATTCCTTCCCCCAACACCAGATTAGGACAACAACTGAAATGTAAAGACTCGACTAACAACTAAAGAGAAGGCAACACGGCAGAGAAATGGAAAAGAAATTCAGCAGCCTTTCTTGCTGCGTTTTGGCAGGAGCGACTTTAAAATATTCTTGGCAACTTCAGCAACATCATACCATGAATTTTCGGACTCAAAAGCAACATCTAAACGATCTATATTCATGCTAAATTCTAACCCAAACAAACCACAAACAAACCGCAAACATCAAAACATTGCTGCTGCAAAGAAAAAACTCTTGACAGTCAACTAAAACCTGTGGAGTTCCAACCACCTCGTGCGGCCCAAACCAAACTTTTGAAAATTTTCTGATGCCTTAAAAGAAATGCAAAACTGGTAGTTTTAGGTACACAGTCACAAGACTGGACCCTTTTGCTCACAGATGAAGAAGTAGCTCTCGGGAAACATGAAACGAAAAGAGACGGAAGCGTAGACCAGCAAAGCAGTGATCTTTCCACAAAAACCAAAGCACAAAACATTATTCAAAGAGGTATTGGTATCTAAAAGAAAGAAACTTCTTACAGTACACAAGCTTTCTTGATGAAGATCCGCCTCTGCTGGTGGCGTGAAGGCTAACGATTCCAGTGGTTTCCTTTTGCCATTCAAAAACCTCTCTTTTCCAGCCCTCCAGCTCTTGTTCGCTCTCGGCCCTCTCTTCTGACCTAGCCGTGAGTCCCTTCTCTCTTGCGGCTGCTGTCAAAATTGCCAAAACCCATTCACCAAACCCTTCATCCTACGGCCCCCCTCTCTCTCGTTTGGTTTCTTGCTCGCCCAGAAAACCTTCCCCAGCCGTCAAGTTTTCTTTTGTTTTCTTTCTTTTCCGCTGTTCTCTCCCCAGAACCCCCTCTTGCCCGAAGCCTTTCTCTGTTTTCTGTTGTCACCCTCTCAATCTTTCTCCTCTCCTCCCTTGCGGCTGTTACCCTCTTTTCCCTTTATACCTGGACTTTCCAACCCTAAAACAACTCAGCATATTTCCATATTTGCAGCCAAAGGAGCCGTCTCAACCTTTTTTGCAAGCTGCAACAAAACGCAGCTTCATGCCGCGTTTCTGTTTTTTTGTTTTTTTTTTGTTTTTTTTTTTTTTAAACTATTAATACAAAAATAAATAATAATAATAACAAAATAACAGAATTGAACACAATTTAAAATAACTAAAAAAAGTGGCCATTTTCAATTTTTCACATTTTTCTTTTCCATTGTTTTTTCTTTTCTTTTCCCTAAATAAACCAAACAAAAATAAAAGATAAATTAAGTAGAAATGACTAAAATAGATAAACAAAAACAAAATTGCTATTTTTCCCTTTTCCTTTTTTTTCTTTTTCATTCATTTTTCCTTTTTCTTTTTTTTCCTTTTTTCTTTTCAAGAAATTCTATGCTAAAAACTTAAAAATAAAAATAAAACTATAAACTAAAAACTAAAAATCGAATAAAACTAACACGACAAATAAAAAAACTAAAAATAAACAGTAAATGAAATTACACCAAAAATTTGGTGTCTACAAACGGGACTGACCCGAACAGGAATTTAAATGGGATAGACCCACGGGATAGACCCGGATAGAAATGTAAATGGGATAGACCCACGGGATAGACCCGGACAGAAATGTAAACGGGATAGACCCGGACAGAAATGTAAATGGGATAGACCCACGGGATAGACCCGGACAGAAATGTAAATGGGATAGACCCACGGGATAGACCCGGACAGAAATGTAAATGAGATAGACCCAGACAGAAATGTAAATGGGATAGACCCACGGGATAGACTGTAACAGCCCAACTTTCCCCTAAGGCGAACCAAAGGGGTTAGCGGACCGCCTGCCCAGCTCTCGCCAGGACTAACGGTTCAGATTAGAGCGATCGAATACGTTCCGGACCGTACAACGCGCATAGACAAGTCAAAATCCTAGAATAAAACAAAATGAAATCGGAGTCGGCCATGAATAGGAACCGACATGGCAAAACCCAACCAAACGTCAAGCAAATATTTACATCTCAAAAGTTAGCATATACAACCCAAAGGGCATACCAAAGTGATTCAAAAGTGGATACATGTACGGTTTGCCAAATCCAAAAGAGAAACGGACCCAAAAGTATATTTAGGGTTTAAATCAATGAGCTATACAAAAGATATGTCTAACTAGCTCAATTCGGCAACCATTTGTCAAATCCAGTCCAAAAGTATTTATTTTCCTGTAAGGAAAACAAAAAGGAACAGAAAGGGGTGAGCTTGCGCTCAATGAGGTACCAAACATATAGCAGAAAAATCATGGCATTTCACACTTCACAAATCAGATACACATGCCAGATGTAAAGTAAAGTAACTAATGATTCACATAGGAAGGATACAGGTGGCTCTCAGGAGCCAGCTTTCCAGCGTAGTACTTGATCCAAGCCGGTTGACTCTCCGTCAACGTATATAGAACCAACGTCCGTAGACCCCACTTTACACCGAATCCCGTTAACCAAACACCCCTTTACCGGGCCCGCTCACCGCAAACGAACAGAAATGGTAATACTCGAGTATACCGGAATCAAGGGTCTCAATACCCAAAGATCCCAAAACAGACTACCGTGGTTCGTTATCTAATCGTCCAGGCCCTTGCCGGCCCGAATCGAATAACTTAGCTACAGGATTTGAGCTCATAGGTCACAGAAATCCGAACAGATGCAGACACAGATAACAGATTCAAATTTTGCATAGTAAATTGGCATATGAACAGACAAGAGAACGAGTGTGATAAAGTACACCCTCGTCTCAAACAAATTAAACAGATTGCAGAGCAAAAATCAAGTTAAACAGCAATGGAGGGGAGTGGTACACTCACCGATTCAACTTCAAAAGTTTTTACTTCAGATTGGCCTTAATCGCCAAGAAACCCTAAAATAATCAAAATAAACCAATTGAAGGTTTCACATCCATAATCGAGTAAACAAAATGCACATGAGGCTCGACTACTAGTCGTACGCCTTGCCAAATAAATAGTAATGCAAGGGTGGAAAACATGATTTTCTTGGAAACGAAAAGGTAACATGAAGACCTAAGCGCAAACAACCCAAAAGCCCTTCGCTCAAATCACAAGTAAATCCAACTAGCCTTTAAGTAAAATTTCGGCAGCATATCCCTTGTGTTTACCTATTTTCCAGCCATCATGGCTTCATTAATTCCTCAAATCAGTCTCAACATCTCACACAAAATTCATCTCATTTCCCAAAAGCCGTTCACTAGGCTCAAAGTAGTACAAGTACAAAAGTTAGCTAGGAAATGACCGGAATGAAAACAATCCCTAAAACATGCAAACAAATACAAGGAGACTCGATAACGAGTCATAAACCAATGCCAAATATGACCCCAATAGGGTTCCATAAACATATACAAACATTAAAGAAACCAGAAAATTCGAACATGCAATTAACTTTGGCCCTGAAAAAAAACAGGTTTTGACTTTACTTTGTGGTAATAGCACCAAATGCACTACGATTATCGGATGAGGGTGAAAGACCCACCATTTCGAAGATAAAAGACAGGGCTACAACAATGTAGAAGGCCACTCAGTCCAAATCCTAGCACAACTAGGTCAAATATGCAAAATACCAAACCAGAACCTTAATTGCAGGTTTACAAATTACACTATGCTGTAATTAGTCCAACTCAGTCTATACTAGTCCAAATTCATTGATTCCAAAGGCATATGGTAGCTAAGACATCAAGATACATTTCATCAGAAGACCTCAACAACCAAATCTAAAGCAATTCCAGTCAAAACAGCCAATTACAGGCGCAGTTCGGCCATCCTGAAGAACCCAGAACAGCAACAGTAAAATCGACTTTTCTCACTCTACACAACTCCGATGAACCTGAAATTTTACAGACACCTCAAACACATCAATACCTACAACTTTCATGTTTTAATCCAAGGCCAATTCGGCCTCTAACCATGATATACAAAACCGGACAGAATTGGGGATATAAAACCCTAACTTTCTCAAATTCCTTCCAAACCCAAAATTGCTTGCAATTACCAATCATGTACACCTACTAGAGTCATTACCCTTCATTACCAACCATCATAGATAACCACAACATCATGATCACATTAAACCAGAAAATACACCATTAAATTGAAAACTTCATCATGTCATCCAAAAGCAAGAAATAAATCACAAATGTCATCACTTTAGCTTCCACTAAGCACAACTCAAGCTTCATTAAGTGTAGGAGGAAGTTCAAACACCACTTACCTAGAACACAAGAGAGGGAGAGTTGTAGGACACCTTAGCTTCCTTGAACACTTCCACAAAATCACTTACTAGCACCAAATGGAGGGATTTTATGGAGTAGAAACAAATTTAAGCAATTGGTTTGGATGATTTGCACTAGATGGAAGCTTGAAAATTGGAGAAGTTTTCTTTCTTTTCCTAGAGAGAGAGCCGGCCAAGAAGTTGAAGACAATAATGAATTTTGTGTGATTTTTGAGATATTTAAGCAATTGGTCAAAAGTCAAGAAAATGAATAGTTGTCCTACAAGTGCCACCATTCACCAAGTGACACTTGTCACTACATTCAAAGCATTTCTATCCTTTAAGTCTCTCTCACATCAATCACATCTCATCCTCTACTTATCTCTTAACACCCGATAAATTTCACTCAGTATCCGAAACTCAACCTACTTGGCCGAATTTTTCCGAACTTTTCGCACTAGTGGGTCCCACGTCCATTATATATCCGTAATTTTTCAAAACTCTCCAATGCTTGAAAAATCATCTAAAAACTATAATTACTCATAAAATTCACCAAAGAAAATTTTCCTAAGCCAGAAAATGCAGAAAACATGCCATTAAAGGAAATAAACCCTAGGAAAATTATTAAGAGGAATTTACGGGTTCTCACACTCTCTCCCCCTTAAAAGAATTTCGTCCTCGAAATTCCTTATCATTGACTACTCCGGGATTAAATTGAGCATTATACTTAGCTAACAGATCTATACCCCTTCACTGGCCAGGTTCAGTAAATTATTACCTTCCACGTCCTCGACCACTCCGTGTACCGTCCATGAGTTTTACTTGGTCTAGGCAATATTACTAAACCAAAATAGTAACAAGGCATGTAAGTAACACTCAAAACTTTCACAATAACACATATTTATACATTCCAAACATGATCACAAACATATATATACAAGCCAAGCAAGATCAAGCTATACACATATATAAAATCAGTCGAGTCAAGTACAGGCAAGTCAGAAACAAACATAGACGATCCCCCGAGGAATGGCCTTTCTAGTTCACCAAATCCTTTCTAACCTAGGCCCTCATATCTTTCGTATCCGGGCGCAAGAATCCCATCTCAGATAATTCACAACTCGAGCCGGCCGGTCCCAAGAGTAAACCATCCTTATTAAAGATTCCTACCCGACATACATACCTAGCTTCCTCGAGTCCCATTATAACGATTCGTACACTTATCACATGCCCGGTTCATAACTTATGCCCAAACGAGCACTTAGACATATTCATGAAATTAGGACCACAACACCACTTAGCCCAGTCTCACTCCGCGCAGAGACAACGCGAAGTGGCTCTGATACCACTTGTAACAGCCCCACTTTCCCCTAAGGTGAACCAAAGGGGTTAGCGGACCGCCTGCCCAGCTCTCGACAGAACTAACGGTTCAGATTAGAGCGATCGAATACGTTCCGGACCGTACAACGCGCATAGACAAGTCAAAATCCCAGAATAAAACAAAATGAAATCGGAGTCGGCCATGAATAGGAACCGACATGGAAAAACCCAACCAAACGTCAAGCAAATATTTACATCTCAAAAGTTAGCATATACAACCCAAAGGGCATACCAAAGTGATTCAAAAGTGGATACATGTACGGTTTGCCAAATCCAAAAGAGAAACGGACCCAAAAGTATATTTAGGGTTTAAATCAATGAGCTATACAAAAGATATGTCTAACTAGCTCAATTCGGCAACCATTTGTCAAATCCAGTCCAAAAGTATTTATTTTCCTGTAAGGAAAACAAAAAGGAACAGAAAGGGGTGAGCTTGCGCTCAATGAGGTACCAAACATATAGCAGAAAAATCATGGCATTTCACACTTCACAAATCAGATACACATGCCAGATGTAAAGTAAAGTAACTAATGATTCACATAGGAAGGATACAGGTGGCTCTCAGGAGCCAGCTTTCCAGCGTAGTACTTGATCCAAGCCGGTTGACTCTCCGTCAACGTATATAGAACCAACGTCCGTAGACCCCACTTTACACCGAATCCCGTTAACCAAACACCCCTTTACCGGGCCCGCTCACCGCAAACGAACAGAAACGGTAATACTCGAGTATACCGGAATCAAGGGTCTCAATACCCAAAGATCCCAAAACAGACTACCGTGGTTCGTTATCTAATCGTCCAGGCCCTTGCCGGCCCGACTCGAATAACTTAGCCACAGGATTTGAGCTCATAGGTCACAGAAATCCGAACAGATGCAGACACAGATAACAGATTCAAATTTTGCATAGTAAATTGGCATATGAACAGACAAGAGAACGAGTGTGATAAAGTACACCCTCGTCTCAAACAAATTAAACAGATTGCAGAGCAAAAATCAAGTTAAACAGCAATGGAGGGGAGTGGTACACTCACCGATTCAACTTCAAAAGTTTTTACTTCAGATTGGCCTTAATCGCCAAGAAACCCTAAAATAATCAAAATAAACCAATTGAAGGTTTCACATCCATAATCGAGTAAACAAAATGCACATGAGGCTCGACTACTAGTCGTACGCCTTGCCAAATAAATAGTAATGCAAGGGTGGAAAACATGATTTTCTTGGAAACGAAAAGGTAACATGAAGACCTAAGCGCAAACAACCCAAAAGCCCTTCGCTCAAATCACAAGTAAATCCAACTAGCCTTTAAGTAAAATTTCGGCAGCATATCCCTTGTGTTTACCTATTTTCCAGCCATCATGGCTTCATTAATTCCTCAAATCAGTCTCAACATCTCACACAAAATTCATCTCATTTCCCAAAAGCCGTTCACTAGGCTCAAAGTAGTACAAGTACAAAAGTTAGCTAGGAAATGACCGGAATGAAAACAATCCCTAAAACATGCAAACAAATACAAGGAGACTCGATAACGAGTCATAAACCAATGCCAAATATGACCCCAATAGGGTTCCATAAACATATACAAACATTAAAGAAACCAGAAAATTCGAACATGCAATTAACTTTGGCCCTGAAAAAAAACAGGTTTTGACTTTACTTTGTGGTAATAGCACCAAATGCACTACGATTATCGGATGAGGGTGAAAGACCCACCATTTCGAAGATAAAAGACAGGGCTACAACAATGTAGAAGGCCACTCAGTCCAAATCCTAGCACAACTAGGTCAAATATGCAAAATACCAAACCAGAACCTTAATTGCAGGTTTACAAATTACACTATGCTGTAATTAGTCCAACTCAGTCTATACTAGTCCAAATTCATTGATTCCAAAGGCATATGGTAGCTAAGACATCAAGATACATTTCATCAGAAGACCTCAACAACCAAATCTAAAGCAATTCCAGTCAAAACAGCCAATTACAGGCGCAGTTCGGCCATCCTGAAGAACCCAGAACAGCAACAGTAAAATCGACTTTTCTCACTCTACACAACTCCGATGAACCTGAAATTTTACAGACACCTCAAACACATCAATACCTACAACTTTCATGTTTTAATCCAAGGCCAATTCGGCCTCTAACCATGAGATACAAAACCGGACAGAATTGGGGATATAAAACCCTAACTTTCTCAAATTCCTTCCAAACCCAAAATTGCTTGCAATTACCAATCATGTACACCTACTAGAGTCATTACCCTTCATTACCAACCATCATAGATAACCACAACATCATGATCACATTAAACCAGAAAATACACCATTAAATTGAAAACTTCATCATGTCATTCAAAAGCAAGAAATAAATCACAAATGTCATCACTTTAGCTTCCACTAAGCACAACTCAAGCTTCATTAAGTGTAGGAGGAAGTTCAAACACCACTTACCTAGAACACAAGAGAGGGAGAGTTGTAGGACACCTTAGCTTCCTTGAACACTTCCACAAAATCACTTACTAGCACCAAATGGAGGGATTTTATGGAGTAGAAACAAATTTAAGCAATTGGTTTGGATGATTTGCACTAGATGGAAGCTTGAAAATTGGAGAAGTTTTCTTTCTTTTCCTAGAGAGAGAGCCGGCCAAGAAGTTGAAGACAATAATGAATTTTGTGTGATTTTTGAGATATTTAAGCAATTGGTCAAAAGTCAAGAAAATGAATAGTTGTCCTACAAGTGCCACCATTCACCAAGTGACACTTGTCACTACATTTAAAGCATTTCTATCCTTTAAGTCTCTCTCACATCAATCACATCTCATCCTCTACTTATCTCTTAACACCCGATAAATTTCACTCAGTATCCGAAACTCAACCTACTTGGCCGAATTTTTTCGAACTTTTCGCACTAGTGGGTCCCACGTCCATTATATATCCGTAATTTTTCAAAACTCTCCAATGCTTGAAAAATCATCTAAAAACTATAATTACTCATAAAATTCACCAAAGAAAATTTTCCTAAGCCAGAAAATGCAGAAAACATGCCATTAAAGGAAATAAACCCTAGGAAAATTATTAAGAGGAATTTACGGGTTCTCACACTCTCTCCCCCTTAAAAGAATTTCGTCCTCGAAATTCCTTATCATTGACTACTCCGGGATTAAATTGAGCATTATACTTAGCTAACAGATCTATACCCCTTCACTGGCCAGGTTCAGTAAATTATTACCTTCCACGTCCTCGACCACTCCGTGTACCGTCCATGAGTTTTACTTGGTCTAGGCAATATTACTAAACCAAAATAGTAACAAGGCATGTAAGTAACACTCAAAACTTTCACAATAACACATATTTATACATTCCAAACATGATCACAAACATATATATACAAGCCAAGCAAGATCAAGCTATACACATATATAAAATCAGTCGAGTCAAGTACAGGCAAGTCAGAAACAAACATAGACGATCCCCCGAGGAATGGCCTTTCTAGTTCACCAAATCCTTTCTAACCTAGGCCCTCATATCTTTCGTATCCGGGCGCAAGAATCCCATCTCAGATAATTCACAACTCGAGCCGGCCGGTCCCAAGAGTAAACCATCCTTATTAAAGATTCCTACCCGACATACATACCTAGCTTCCTCGAGTCCCATTATAACGATTCGTACACTTATCACATGCCCGGTTCATAACTTATGCCCAAACGAGCACTTAGACATATTCATGAAATTAGGACCACAACACCACTTAGCCCAGTCTCACTCCGCGCAGAGACAACGCGAAGTGGCTCTGATACCACTTGTAACAGCCCCACTTTCCCCTAAGGTGAACCAAAGGGGTTAGCGGACCGCCTGCCCAGCTCTCGACAGAACTAACGGTTCAGATTAGAGCGATCGAATACGTTCCGGACCGTACAACGCGCATAGACAAGTCAAAATCCCAGAATAAAACAAAATGAAATCGGAGTCGGCCATGAATAGGAACCGACATGGAAAAACCCAACCAAACGTCAAGCAAATATTTACATCTCAAAAGTTAGCATATACAACCCAAAGGGCATACCAAAGTGATTCAAAAGTGGATACATGTACGGTTTGCCAAATCCAAAAGAGAAACGGACCCAAAAGTATATTTAGGGTTTAAATCAATGAGCTATACAAAAGATATGTCTAACTAGCTCAATTCGGCAACCATTTGTCAAATCCAGTCCAAAAGTATTTATTTTCCTGTAAGGAAAACAAAAAGGAACAGAAAGGGGTGAGCTTGCGCTCAATGAGGTACCAAACATATAGCAGAAAAATCATGGCATTTCACACTTCACAAATCAGATACACATGCCAGATGTAAAGTAAAGTAACTAATGATTCACATAGGAAGGATACAGGTGGCTCTCAGGAGCCAGCTTTCCAGCGTAGTACTTGATCCAAGCCGGTTGACTCTCCGTCAACGTATATAGAACCAACGTCCGTAGACCCCACTTTACACCGAATCCCGTTAACCAAACACCCCTTTACCGGGCCCGCTCACCGCAAACGAACAGAAACGGTAATACTCGAGTATACCGGAATCAAGGGTCTCAATACCCAAAGATCCCAAAACAGACTACCGTGGTTCGTTATCTAATCGTCCAGGCCCTTGCCGGCCCGACTCGAATAACTTAGCCACAGGATTTGAGCTCATAGGTCACAGAAATCCGAACAGATGCAGACACAGATAACAGATTCAAATTTTGCATAGTAAATTGGCATATGAACAGACAAGAGAACGAGTGTGATAAAGTACACCCTCGTCTCAAACAAATTAAACAGATTGCAGAGCAAAAATCAAGTTAAACAGCAATGGAGGGGAGTGGTACACTCACCGATTCAACTTCAAAAGTTTTTACTTCAGATTGGCCTTAATCGCCAAGAAACCCTAAAATAATCAAAATAAACCAATTGAAGGTTTCACATCCATAATCGAGTAAACAAAATGCACATGAGGCTCGACTACTAGTCGTACGCCTTGCCAAATAAATAGTAATGCAAGGGTGGAAAACATGATTTTCTTGGAAACGAAAAGGTAACATGAAGACCTAAGCGCAAACAACCCAAAAGCCCTTCGCTCAAATCACAAGTAAATCCAACTAGCCTTTAAGTAAAATTTCGGCAGCATATCCCTTGTGTTTACCTATTTTCCAGCCATCATGGCTTCATTAATTCCTCAAATCAGTCTCAACATCTCACACAAAATTCATCTCATTTCCCAAAAGCCGTTCACTAGGCTCAAAGTAGTACAAGTACAAAAGTTAGCTAGGAAATGACCGGAATGAAAACAATCCCTAAAACATGCAAACAAATACAAGGAGACTCGATAACGAGTCATAAACCAATGCCAAATATGACCCCAATAGGGTTCCATAAACATATACAAACATTAAAGAAACCAGAAAATTCGAACATGCAATTAACTTTGGCCCTGAAAAAAAACAGGTTTTGACTTTACTTTGTGGTAATAGCACCAAATGCACTACGATTATCGGATGAGGGTGAAAGACCCACCATTTCGAAGATAAAAGACAGGGCTACAACAATGTAGAAGGCCACTCAGTCCAAATCCTAGCACAACTAGGTCAAATATGCAAAATACCAAACCAGAACCTTAATTGCAGGTTTACAAATTACACTATGCTGTAATTAGTCCAACTCAGTCTATACTAGTCCAAATTCATTGATTCCAAAGGCATATGGTAGCTAAGACATCAAGATACATTTCATCAGAAGACCTCAACAACCAAATCTAAAGCAATTCCAGTCAAAACAGCCAATTACAGGCGCAGTTCGGCCATCCTGAAGAACCCAGAACAGCAACAGTAAAATCGACTTTTCTCACTCTACAAAACTCCGATGAACCTGAAATTTTACAGACACCTCAAACACATCAATACCTACAACTTTCATGTTTTAATCCAAGGCCAATTCGGCCTCTAACCATGATATACAAAACCGGACAGAATTGGGGATATAAAACCCTAACTTTCTCAAATTCCTTCCAAACCCAAAATTGCTTGCAATTACCAATCATGTACACCTACTAGAGTCATTACCCTTCATTACCAACCATCATAGATAACCACAACATCATGATCACATTAAACCAGAAAATACACCATTAAATTGAAAACTTCATCATGTCATCCAAAAGCAAGAAATAAATCACAAATGTCATCACTTTAGCTTCCACTAAGCACAACTCAAGCTTCATTAAGTGTAGGAGGAAGTTCAAACACCACTTACCTAGAACACAAGAGAGGGAGAGTTGTAGGACACCTTAGCTTCCTTGAACACTTCCACAAAATCACTTACTAGCACCAAATGGAGGGATTTTATGGAGTAGAAACAAATTTAAGCAATTGGTTTGGATGATTTGCACTAGATGGAAGCTTGAAAATTGGAGAAGTTTTCTTTCTTTTCCTAGAGAGAGAGCCGGCCAAGAAGTTGAAGACAATAATGAATTTTGTGTGATTTTTGAGATATTTAAGCAATTGGTCAAAAGTCAAGAAAATGAATAGTTGTCCTACAAGTGCCACCATTCACCAAGTGACACTTGTCACTACATTCAAAGCATTTCTATCCTTTAAGTCTCTCTCACATCAATCACATCTCATCCTCTACTTATCTCTTAACACCCGATAAATTTCACTCAGTATCCGAAACTCAACCTACTTGGCCGAATTTTTCCGAACTTTTCGCACTAGTGGGTCCCACGTCCATTATATATCCGTAATTTTTCAAAACTCTCCAATGCTTGAAAAATCATCTAAAAACTATAATTACTCATAAAATTCACCAAAGAAAATTTTCCTAAGCCAGAAAATGCAGAAAACATGCCATTAAAGGAAATAAACCCTAGGAAAATTATTAAGAGGAATTTACGGGTTCTCACACTCTCTCCCCCTTAAAAGAATTTCGTCCTCGAAATTCCTTATCATTGACTACTCCGGGATTAAATTGAGCATTATACTTAGCTAACAGATCTATACCCCTTCACTGGCCAGGTTCAGTAAATTATTACCTTCCACGTCCTCGACCACTCCGTGTACCGTCCATGAGTTTTACTTGGTCTAGGCAATATTACTAAACCAAAATAGTAACAAGGCATGTAAGTAACACTCAAAACTTTCACAATAACACATATTTATACATTCCAAACATGATCACAAACATATATATACAAGCCAAGCAAGATCAAGCTATACACATATATAAAATCAGTCGAGTCAAGTACAGGCAAGTCAGAAACAAACATAGACGATCCCCCGAGGAATGGCCTTTCTAGTTCACCAAATCCTTTCTAACCTAGGCCCTCATATCTTTCGTATCCGGGCGCAAGAATCCCATCTCAGATAATTCACAACTCGAGCCGGCCGGTCCCAAGAGTAAACCATCCTTATTAAAGATTCCTACCCGACATACATACCTAGCTTCCTCGAGTCCCATTATAACGATTCGTACACTTATCACATGCCCGGTTCATAACTTATGCCCAAACGAGCACTTAGACATATTCATGAAATTAGGACCACAACACCACTTAGCCCAGTCTCACTCCGCGCAGAGACAACGCGAAGTGGCTCTGATACCACTTGTAACAGCCCCACTTTCCCCTAAGGTGAACCAAAGGGGTTAGCGGACCGCCTGCCCAGCTCTCGACAGAACTAACGGTTCAGATTAGAGCGATCGAATACGTTCCGGACCGTACAACGCGCATAGACAAGTCAAAATCCCAGAATAAAACAAAATGAAATCGGAGTCGGCCATGAATAGGAACCGACATGGAAAAACCCAACCAAACGTCAAGCAAATATTTACATCTCAAAAGTTAGCATATACAACCCAAAGGGCATACCAAAGTGATTCAAAAGTGGATACATGTACGGTTTGCCAAATCCAAAAGAGAAACGGACCCAAAAGTATATTTAGGGTTTAAATCAATGAGCTATACAAAAGATATGTCTAACTAGCTCAATTCGGCAACCATTTGTCAAATCCAGTCCAAAAGTATTTATTTTCCTGTAAGGAAAACAAAAAGGAACAGAAAGGGGTGAGCTTGCGCTCAATGAGGTACCAAACATATAGCAGAAAAATCATGGCATTTCACACTTCACAAATCAGATACACATGCCAGATGTAAAGTAAAGTAACTAATGATTCACATAGGAAGGATACAGGTGGCTCTCAGGAGCCAGCTTTCCAGCGTAGTACTTGATCCAAGCCGGTTGACTCTCCGTCAACGTATATAGAACCAACGTCCGTAGACCCCACTTTACACCGAATCCCGTTAACCAAACACCCCTTTACCGGGCCCGCTCACCGCAAACGAACAGAAACGGTAATACTCGAGTATACCGGAATCAAGGGTCTCAATACCCAAAGATCCCAAAACAGACTACCGTGGTTCGTTATCTAATCGTCCA
Source organism: Coffea arabica (assembly GCF_036785885.1). Lineage (NCBI taxonomy): Eukaryota > Viridiplantae > Streptophyta > Magnoliopsida > Gentianales > Rubiaceae > Coffea > Coffea arabica. The sequence goes on along the minus strand of NC_092318.1, from coordinate 14,212,087 downwards.
GGCCCTTGCCGGCCCGACTCGAATAACTTAGCCACAGGATTTGAGCTCATAGGTCACAGAAATCCGAACAGATGCAGACACAGATAACAGATTCAAATTTTGCATAGTAAATTGGCATATGAACAGACAAGAGAACGAGTGTGATAAAGTACACCCTCGTCTCAAACAAATTAAACAGATTGCAGAGCAAAAATCAAGTTAAACAGCAATGGAGGGGAGTGGTACACTCACCGATTCAACTTCAAAAGTTTTTACTTCAGATTGGCCTTAATCGCCAAGAAACCCTAAAATAATCAAAATAAACCAATTGAAGGTTTCACATCCATAATCGAGTAAACAAAATGCACATGAGGCTCGACTACTAGTCGTACGCCTTGCCAAATAAATAGTAATGCAAGGGTGGAAAACATGATTTTCTTGGAAACGAAAAGGTAACATGAAGACCTAAGCGCAAACAACCCAAAAGCCCTTCGCTCAAATCACAAGTAAATCCAACTAGCCTTTAAGTAAAATTTCGGCAGCATATCCCTTGTGTTTACCTATTTTCCAGCCATCATGGCTTCATTAATTCCTCAAATCAGTCTCAACATCTCACACAAAATTCATCTCATTTCCCAAAAGCCGTTCACTAGGCTCAAAGTAGTACAAGTACAAAAGTTAGCTAGGAAATGACCGGAATGAAAACAATCCCTAAAACATGCAAACAAATACAAGGAGACTCGATAACGAGTCATAAACCAATGCCAAATATGACCCCAATAGGGTTCCATAAACATATACAAACATTAAAGAAACCAGAAAATTCGAACATGCAATTAACTTTGGCCCTGAAAAAAAACAGGTTTTGACTTTACTTTGTGGTAATAGCACCAAATGCACTACGATTATCGGATGAGGGTGAAAGACCCACCATTTCGAAGATAAAAGACAGGGCTACAACAATGTAGAAGGCCACTCAGTCCAAATCCTAGCACAACTAGGTCAAATATGCAAAATACCAAACCAGAACCTTAATTGCAGGTTTACAAATTACACTATGCTGTAATTAGTCCAACTCAGTCTATACTAGTCCAAATTCATTGATTCCAAAGGCATATGGTAGCTAAGACATCAAGATACATTTCATCAGAAGACCTCAACAACCAAATCTAAAGCAATTCCAGTCAAAACAGCCAATTACAGGCGCAGTTCGGCCATCCTGAAGAACCCAGAACAGCAACAGTAAAATCGACTTTTCTCACTCTACAAAACTCCGATGAACCTGAAATTTTACAGACACCTCAAACACATCAATACCTACAACTTTCATGTTTTAATCCAAGGCCAATTCGGCCTCTAACCATGATATACAAAACCGGACAGAATTGGGGATATAAAACCCTAACTTTCTCAAATTCCTTCCAAACCCAAAATTGCTTGCAATTACCAATCATGTACACCTACTAGAGTCATTACCCTTCATTACCAACCATCATAGATAACCACAACATCATGATCACATTAAACCAGAAAATACACCATTAAATTGAAAACTTCATCATGTCATCCAAAAGCAAGAAATAAATCACAAATGTCATCACTTTAGCTTCCACTAAGCACAACTCAAGCTTCATTAAGTGTAGGAGGAAGTTCAAACACCACTTACCTAGAACACAAGAGAGGGAGAGTTGTAGGACACCTTAGCTTCCTTGAACACTTCCACAAAATCACTTACTAGCACCAAATGGAGGGATTTTATGGAGTAGAAACAAATTTAAGCAATTGGTTTGGATGATTTGCACTAGATGGAAGCTTGAAAATTGGAGAAGTTTTCTTTCTTTTCCTAGAGAGAGAGCCGGCCAAGAAGTTGAAGACAATAATGAATTTTGTGTGATTTTTGAGATATTTAAGCAATTGGTCAAAAGTCAAGAAAATGAATAGTTGTCCTACAAGTGCCACCATTCACCAAGTGACACTTGTCACTACATTCAAAGCATTTCTATCCTTTAAGTCTCTCTCACATCAATCACATCTCATCCTCTACTTATCTCTTAACACCCGATAAATTTCACTCAGTATCCGAAACTCAACCTACTTGGCCGAATTTTTCCGAACTTTTCGCACTAGTGGGTCCCACGTCCATTATATATCCGTAATTTTTCAAAACTCTCCAATGCTTGAAAAATCATCTAAAAACTATAATTACTCATAAAATTCACCAAAGAAAATTTTCCTAAGCCAGAAAATGCAGAAAACATGCCATTAAAGGAAATAAACCCTAGGAAAATTATTAAGAGGAATTTACGGGTTCTCACACTCTCTCCCCCTTAAAAGAATTTCGTCCTCGAAATTCCTTATCATTGACTACTCCGGGATTAAATTGAGCATTATACTTAGCTAACAGATCTATACCCCTTCACTGGCCAGGTTCAGTAAATTATTACCTTCCACGTCCTCGACCACTCCGTGTACCGTCCATGAGTTTTACTTGGTCTAGGCAATATTACTAAACCAAAATAGTAACAAGGCATGTAAGTAACACTCAAAACTTTCACAATAACACATATTTATACATTCCAAACATGATCACAAACATATATATACAAGCCAAGCAAGATCAAGCTATACACATATATAAAATCAGTCGAGTCAAGTACAGGCAAGTCAGAAACAAACATAGACGATCCCCCGAGGAATGGCCTTTCTAGTTCACCAAATCCTTTCTAACCTAGGCCCTCATATCTTTCGTATCCGGGCGCAAGAATCCCATCTCAGATAATTCACAACTCGAGCCGGCCGGTCCCAAGAGTAAACCATCCTTATTAAAGATTCCTACCCGACATACATACCTAGCTTCCTCGAGTCCCATTATAACGATTCGTACACTTATCACATGCCCGGTTCATAACTTATGCCCAAACGAGCACTTAGACATATTCATGAAATTAGGACCACAACACCACTTAGCCCAGTCTCACTCCGCGCAGAGACAACGCGAAGTGGCTCTGATACCACTTGTAACAGCCCCACTTTCCCCTAAGGTGAACCAAAGGGGTTAGCGGACCGCCTGCCCAGCTCTCGACAGAACTAACGGTTCAGATTAGAGCGATCGAATACGTTCCGGACCGTACAACGCGCATAGACAAGTCAAAATCCCAGAATAAAACAAAATGAAATCGGAGTCGGCCATGAATAGGAACCGACATGGAAAAACCCAACCAAACGTCAAGCAAATATTTACATCTCAAAAGTTAGCATATACAACCCAAAGGGCATACCAAAGTGATTCAAAAGTGGATACATGTACGGTTTGCCAAATCCAAAAGAGAAACGGACCCAAAAGTATATTTAGGGTTTAAATCAATGAGCTATACAAAAGATATGTCTAACTAGCTCAATTCGGCAACCATTTGTCAAATCCAGTCCAAAAGTATTTATTTTCCTGTAAGGAAAACAAAAAGGAACAGAAAGGGGTGAGCTTGCGCTCAATGAGGTACCAAACATATAGCAGAAAAATCATGGCATTTCACACTTCACAAATCAGATACACATGCCAGATGTAAAGTAAAGTAACTAATGATTCACATAGGAAGGATACAGGTGGCTCTCAGGAGCCAGCTTTCCAGCGTAGTACTTGATCCAAGCCGGTTGACTCTCCGTCAACGTATATAGAACCAACGTCCGTAGACCCCACTTTACACCGAATCCCGTTAACCAAACACCCCTTTACCGGGCCCGCTCACCGCAAACGAACAGAAACGGTAATACTCGAGTATACCGGAATCAAGGGTCTCAATACCCAAAGATCCCAAAACAGACTACCGTGGTTCGTTATCTAATCGTCCAGGCCCTTGCCGGCCCGACTCGAATAACTTAGCCACAGGATTTGAGCTCATAGGTCACAGAAATCCGAACAGATGCAGACACAGATAACAGATTCAAATTTTGCATAGTAAATTGGCATATGAACAGACAAGAGAACGAGTGTGATAAAGTACACCCTCGTCTCAAACAAATTAAACAGATTGCAGAGCAAAAATCAAGTTAAACAGCAATGGAGGGGAGTGGTACACTCACCGATTCAACTTCAAAAGTTTTTACTTCAGATTGGCCTTAATCGCCAAGAAACCCTAAAATAATCAAAATAAACCAATTGAAGGTTTCACATCCATAATCGAGTAAACAAAATGCACATGAGGCTCGACTACTAGTCGTACGCCTTGCCAAATAAATAGTAATGCAAGGGTGGAAAACATGATTTTCTTGGAAACGAAAAGGTAACATGAAGACCTAAGCGCAAACAACCCAAAAGCCCTTCGCTCAAATCACAAGTAAATCCAACTAGCCTTTAAGTAAAATTTCGGCAGCATATCCCTTGTGTTTACCTATTTTCCAGCCATCATGGCTTCATTAATTCCTCAAATCAGTCTCAACATCTCACACAAAATTCATCTCATTTCCCAAAAGCCGTTCACTAGGCTCAAAGTAGTACAAGTACAAAAGTTAGCTAGGAAATGACCGGAATGAAAACAATCCCTAAAACATGCAAACAAATACAAGGAGACTCGATAACGAGTCATAAACCAATGCCAAATATGACCCCAATAGGGTTCCATAAACATATACAAACATTAAAGAAACCAGAAAATTCGAACATGCAATTAACTTTGGCCCTGAAAAAAAACAGGTTTTGACTTTACTTTGTGGTAATAGCACCAAATGCACTACGATTATCGGATGAGGGTGAAAGACCCACCATTTCGAAGATAAAAGACAGGGCTACAACAATGTAGAAGGCCACTCAGTCCAAATCCTAGCACAACTAGGTCAAATATGCAAAATACCAAACCAGAACCTTAATTGCAGGTTTACAAATTACACTATGCTGTAATTAGTCCAACTCAGTCTATACTAGTCCAAATTCATTGATTCCAAAGGCATATGGTAGCTAAGACATCAAGATACATTTCATCAGAAGACCTCAACAACCAAATCTAAAGCAATTCCAGTCAAAACAGCCAATTACAGGCGCAGTTCGGCCATCCTGAAGAACCCAGAACAGCAACAGTAAAATCGACTTTTCTCACTCTACACAACTCCGATGAACCTGAAATTTTACAGACACCTCAAACACATCAATACCTACAACTTTCATGTTTTAATCCAAGGCCAATTCGGCCTCTAACCATGAGATACAAAACCGGACAGAATTGGGGATATAAAACCCTAACTTTCTCAAATTCCTTCCAAACCCAAAATTGCTTGCAATTACCAATCATGTACACCTACTAGAGTCATTACCCTTCATTACCAACCATCATAGATAACCACAACATCATGATCACATTAAACCAGAAAATACACCATTAAATTGAAAACTTCATCATGTCATTCAAAAGCAAGAAATAAATCACAAATGTCATCACTTTAGCTTCCACTAAGCACAACTCAAGCTTCATTAAGTGTAGGAGGAAGTTCAAACACCACTTACCTAGAACACAAGAGAGGGAGAGTTGTAGGACACCTTAGCTTCCTTGAACACTTCCACAAAATCACTTACTAGCACCAAATGGAGGGATTTTATGGAGTAGAAACAAATTTAAGCAATTGGTTTGGATGATTTGCACTAGATGGAAGCTTGAAAATTGGAGAAGTTTTCTTTCTTTTCCTAGAGAGAGAGCCGGCCAAGAAGTTGAAGACAATAATGAATTTTGTGTGATTTTTGAGATATTTAAGCAATTGGTCAAAAGTCAAGAAAATGAATAGTTGTCCTACAAGTGCCACCATTCACCAAGTGACACTTGTCACTACATTTAAAGCATTTCTATCCTTTAAGTCTCTCTCACATCAATCACATCTCATCCTCTACTTATCTCTTAACACCCGATAAATTTCACTCAGTATCCGAAACTCAACCTACTTGGCCGAATTTTTTCGAACTTTTCGCACTAGTGGGTCCCACGTCCATTATATATCCGTAATTTTTCAAAACTCTCCAATGCTTGAAAAATCATCTAAAAACTATAATTACTCATAAAATTCACCAAGAAAATTTTCCTAAGCCAGAAAATGCAGAAAACATGCCATTACAGGAAATAAACCCTAGGAAAATTATTAAGAGGAATTTACGGGTTCTCACACTCTCTCCCCCTTAAAAGAATTTCGTCCTCGAAATTCCTTATCATTGACTACTCCGGGATTAAATTGAGCATTATACTTAGCTAACAGATCTATACCCCTTCACTGGCCAGGTTCAGTAAATTATTACCTTCCACGTCCTCGACCACTCCGTGTACCGTCCATGAGTTTTACTTGGTCTAGGCAATATTACTAAACCAAAATAGTAACAAGGCATGTAAGTAACACTCAAAACTTTCACAATAACACATATTTATACATTCCAAACATGATCACAAACATATATATACAAGCCAAGCAAGATCAAGCTATACACATATATAAAATCAGTCGAGTCAAGTACAGGCAAGTCAGAAACAAACATAGACGATCCCCCGAGGAATGGCCTTTCTAGTTCACCAAATCCTTTCTAACCTAGGCCCTCATATCTTTCGTATCCGGGCGCAAGAATCCCATCTCAGATAATTCACAACTCGAGCCGGCCGGTCCCAAGAGTAAACCATCCTTATTAAAGATTCCTACCCGACATACATACCTAGCTTCCTCGAGTCCCATTATAACGATTCGTACACTTATCACATGCCCGGTTCATAACTTATGCCCAAACGAGCACTTAGACATATTCATGAAATTAGGACCACAACACCACTTAGCCCAGTCTCACTCCGCGCAGAGACAACGCGAAGTGGCTCTGATACCACTTGTAACAGCCCCACTTTCCCCTAAGGTGAACCAAAGGGGTTAGCGGACCGCCTGCCCAGCTCTCGCCAGAACTAACGGTTCAGATTAGAGCGATCGAATACGTTCCGGACCGTACAACGCGCATAGACAAGTCAAAATCCCAGAATAAAACAAAATGAAATCGGAGTCGGCCATGAATAGGAACCGACATGGAAAAACCCAACCAAACGTCAAGCAAATATTTAAATCTCAAAAGTTAGCATATACAACCCAAAGGGCATACCAAAGTGATTCAAAAGTGGATACATGTACGGTTTGCCAAATCCAAAAGAGAAACGGACCCAAAAGTATATTTAGGGTTTAAATCAATGAGCTATACAAAAGATATGTCTAACTAGCTCAATTCGGCAACCATTTGTCAAATCCAGTCCAAAAGTATTTATTTTCCTGTAAGGAAAACAAAAAGGAACAGAAAGGGGTGAGCTTGCGCTCAATGAGGTACCAAACATATAGCAGAAAAATCATGGCATTTCACACTTCACAAATCAGATACACATGCCAGATGTAAAGTAAAGTAACTAATGATTCACATAGGAAGGATACAGGTGGCTCTCAGGAGCCAGCTTTCCAGCGTAGTACTTGATCCAAGCCGGTTGACTCTCCGTCAACGTATATAGAACCAACGTCCGTAGACCCCACTTTACACCGAATCCCGTTAACCAAACACCCCTTTACCGGGCCCGCTCACCGCAAACGAACAGAAATGGTAATACTCGAGTATACCGGAATCAAGGGTCTCAATACCCAAAGATCCCAAAACAGACTACCGTGGTTCGTTATCTAATCGTCCAGGCCCTTGCCGGCCCGACTCGAATAACTTAGCCACAGGATTTGAGCTCATAGGTCACAGAAATCCGAACAGATGCAAACACAGATAACAGATTCAAATTTTGCATAGTAAATTGGCATATGAACAGACAAGAGAACGAGTGTGATAAAGTACACCCTCGTCTCAAACAAATTAAACAGATTGCAGAGCAAAAATCAAGTTAAACAGCAATGGAGGGGAGTGGTACACTCACCGATTCAACTTCAAAAGTTTTTACTTCAGATTGGCCTTAATCGCCAAGAAACCCTAAAATAATCAAAATAAACCAATTGAAGGTTTCACATCCATAATCGAGTAAACAAAATGCACATGAGGCTCGACTACTAGTCGTACGCCTTGCCAAATAAATAGTAATGCAAGGGTGGAAAACATGATTTTCTTGGAAACGAAAAGGTAACATGAAGACCTAAGCGCAAACAACCCAAAAGCCCTTCGCTCAAATCACAAGTAAATCCAACTAGCCTTTAAGTAAAATTTCGGCAGCATATCCCTTGTGTTTACCTATTTTCCAGCCATCATGGCTTCATTAATTCCTCAAATCAGTCTCAACATCTCACACAAAATTCATCTCATTTCCCAAAAGCCGTTCACTAGGCTCAAAGTAGTACAAGTACAAAAGTTAGCTAGGAAATGACCGGAATGAAAACAATCCCTAAAACATGCAAACAAATACAAGGAGACTCGATAACGAGTCATAAACCAATGCCAAATATGACCCCAATAGGGTTCCATAAACATATACAAACATTAAAGAAACCAGAAAATTCGAACATGCAATTAACTTTGGCCCTGAAAAAAAACAGGTTTTGACTTTACTTTGTGGTAATAGCACCAAATGCACTACGATTATCGGATGAGGGTGAAAGACCCACCATTTCGAAGATAAAAGACAGGGCTACAACAATGTAGAAGGCCACTCAGTCCAAATCCTAGCACAACTAGGTCAAATATGCAAAATACCAAACCAGAACCTTAATTGCAGGTTTACAAATTACACTATGCTGTAATTAGTCCAACTCAGTCTATACTAGTCCAAATTCATTGATTCCAAAGGCATATGGTAGCTAAAACATCAAGATACATTTCATCAGAAGACCTCAACAACCAAATCTAAAGCAATTCCAGTCAAAACAGCCAATTACAGGCGCAGTTCGGCCATCCTGAAGAACCCAGAACAGCAACAGTAAAATCGACTTTTCTCACTCTACACAACTCCGATGAACCTGAAATTTTACAGACACCTCAAACACATCAATACCTACAACTTTCATGTTTTAATCCAAGGCCAATTCTGCCTCTAACCATGAGATACAAAACCGGACAGAATTGGGGATATAAAACCCTAACTTTCTCAAATTCCTTCCAAACCCAAAATTGCTTGCAATTACCAATCATGTACACCTACTAGAGTCATTACCCTTCATTACCAACCATCATAGATAACCACAACATCATGATCACATTAAACCAGAAAATACACCATTAAATTGAAAACTTCATCATGTCATCCAAAAGCAAGAAATAAATCACAAATGTCATCACTTTAGCTTCCACTAAGCACAACTCAAGCTTCATTAAGTGTAGGAGGAAGTTCAAACACCACTTACCTAGAACACAAGAGAGGGAGAGTTGTAGGACACCTTAGCTTCCTTGAACACTTCCACAAAATCACTTACTAGCACCAAATGGAGGGATTTTATGGAGTAGAAACAAATTTAAGCAATTGGTTTGGATGATTTGCACTAGATGGAAGCTTGAAAATTGGAGAAGTTTTCTTTCTTTTCCTAGAGAGAGAGCCGGCCAAGAAGTTGAAGACAATAATGAATTTTGTGTGATTTTTGAGATATTTAAGCAATTGGTCAAAAGTCAAGAAAATGAATAGTTGTCCTACAAGTGCCACCATTCACCAAGTGACACTTGTCACTACATTTAAAGCATTTCTATCCTTTAAGTCTCTCTCACATCAATCACATCTCATCATCTACTTATCTCTTAACACCCGATAAATTTCACTCAGTATCCGAAACTCAACCTACTTGGCCGAATTTTTCCGAACTTTTCGCACTAGTGGGTCCCACGTCCATTATATATCCGTAATTTTTCAAAACTCTCCAATGCTTGAAAAATCATCTAAAAACTATAATTACTCATAAAATTCACCAAGAAAATTTTCCTAAGCTAGAAAATGCAGAAAACATGCCATTAAAGGAAATAAACCCTAGGAAAATTATTAAGAGGAATTTACGGGTTCTCACATAGACCCGGACAGAAATGTAAATGGGATAGACCCAGACAGAAATGTAAATGGGATAGACCCACGGGATAGACCCGGACAGAAATGTAAATGGGATAGACCCACGGGATAGACCCGGACAGAAAAATTAAATGGGATAGACCCAGACAGAAATGTAAATGGGATAGACCCACGGGATAGACCCGGACAGAAATGTATATGGGATAGACCCTCGGGATAGACCCGGACAGAAATGTAAACGGGATAGACCCGGACAGAAACGTAAACGGGATGGACCCGGACAGGAATTTAAAACAGGACTGACCCGAACAGGAATTTAAAATGAATGCACACTAGTGGGACTGACCCATGTTTAGTGGCAATCAAACAAACTGCACGCTAGTGGGACTGACCCATGTTTAGTGGTGATGAAAATAAAATGCACGCTAGTGGGACTGACCCATGTTTAGCGGCAATGAAAATGAAACGCTCACTAGTGGGACTGACCCACGGCTAGTGGCGATGTAAAATGAAATGCTCACTAGTTGGACTGACCCACGGCTAGCGGCAATGAAAATAAAATGCACCTAGTGGGACTGACCCACGGCTAGTGGCGATGAAAATGAAATGCACACTATTGGGACTGACCCACGGCTAGTGGCGATGTAAAATGAAATGCTCACTAGTGGGACTGACCCACGGCTAGCGGCAATGAAAATGAAATGCACACTAGTGGGACTGACCCACGGCTAGTGGTGATGAAAATGAAATGCACACTAGTGGGACTGACCCACGGCTAGTGGCGATGAAAATGAAATGCACACCAGTGGGACTGTCCCACGGCTAGTGGCGATGAAAATGAAATGCACACTAGTGGGACTGACCCACGGCTAGTGGCGATGGAAATGAAATGCACACTAGTGGGACTGACCCACGGCTAGTGGCGGACGACAATGAAATGCACACTAGTGGGACTGACCCACGGCTAGTGGCGATGAAAATGAAATGCACACTAGTGGGACTGCACACTAGTGGGACTGAACCACGGCTAGTGGCGATGAAAATGAAATGCACACTAGTGGGACTGACCCACGGCTAGTGGCGGACGACAATGAAATGCACACTAGTGGGACTGACCCACGGCTAGTGGTGATGAAAATGAAATGCACACTAGTGGGACTGAACCATGGCTAGTGGCGATGAAAATGAAATGCACACTAGTGGGACTGACCCACGGCTAGTGGCGATGAAAATGAAATGCATACTAGTGGGACTAACCCACGGCTAGTGGCGATGTAAAATGAAATGCTCACTGGTATGTATGAAGAGACTGTATAAGACTTGCTCGAAAAATTATCCGAAGATTTGCCCCAGTGTGATGAATTGGTCAGTGGGATTAAACCCGAGCCTGCCTTAGTTGGTGGTACAAAATCCAACCCCAACGTGAACTTTGTGATGTTGGCGGCACAAAATCCAGGCCCAACGTGGTATAAAACCCAGTTCCAACGTGATATTTGTGAAGTTTGTGAATGGTCAGTGGGATAAGACCCAGTCCTGCCATCCAATTGGTCAAGAAATTGAATTTGATTTGTCAAAAAAACCAGAAATTAAATTTGATTTTCCAAGAAACAAGAATTTGAACTTGATTTTTTGATTTTTGACTTTTTTTTGAATTTTTGAATTTTTCTTGATTCTTTTTGAGTGAATCTTTCCAAAAATAATTTGCCCCCAGTGTAGGGCCCTTTTCCCTTCTTTCTTCTCTTTCTTCGGCATCGGCCTTCCACATCACCAGATGCTCTTTCGTCGATTTTAACTATGAATACATGCACAGGGGCTTACCAAAATATGACATGCACTCAAATTTCCATGAAAAGAGCAGCGTGATTGATTTGAAAAATGCATTATTTGATTCTTGGACGAAATCCTCAATTGGACTACACAAATATTTGCCCCTGTGTGGGCTTATTTTCACGAAATCTTATAAACAAAATTTTGCCCCAGTATGGGCCATTTAATTGCAAAAACTTATTTGGATGACTTTCCGAAAATTTCATGATGAATTTCTTGAAGTAATACCAAATTACAGAAGATTTCTTCCTCACTTTTAGCATCTGTGTTTTGGGTAATGGGTCACAATTTCTAGTTGGTTCATCTTCAGGACCAATCAAGTGACTTTATTTCTGATTTGAGGTGGCCAAGGAAAATGAGAGGTCAAGATTTGTCTGGTTCTTGTGCCCAAAATTGTAATGCATTCAACATCACATCTTAGTGAAAGCAAAGAGTTTGTCACCCTTATTTCTTAAGAAAACATAGTTCACATATGAGCTTTATAGGCTTGCAACAATATGGATAGAAACTATAGTTAAGCATGCGAAACTGGTTATACCCTTATGATCACAAATGATTGATGGATTTTCTTATGAGCATAATCCTCACTTTGGGTTGTCATGAAGGAATAAGTCAACGATGGACTTTTATGGGCTTGTAATGTGGCTTGAAGACGATAGTTAAAGAATAAATTTTTCAAGGACATTGCACCGAAGATCGCATTTTTCAAAATTGCCCCTATTTTGAACTCAAAAAATCTCAGACTTTGTTTGCATTTTTCTCCCCATTCACCAGGGACTTCAGCGTCGAATTTTCTTGCATTTACTTTTCTTGCTTTGCTTTTGCTTCCTTTTTTTTTTCTCGACCTAGTGGGTTTTCACATGGTGAGTAGCGTCAACCCCATACCCAAGCAATTCAGAAACACAGCTAAAATTTTTTGACATCAGAAATTTTCTTGACAGGGCCATTGCAAATAACAGAAGTCAGGACTTTCGGCTTTTGTAATGGGGTCAGGTGGGGTGCTTAGAAAAGTTAAGGCTTGAAAGCGGATTTCAAAAGTGGTTTAAAGAATCTGAGATCGCATTGTTGCGCCAACCCTATTTTAGTGTTAAATCAGAACTGGCCCCAGTTTACGCTCACTTGAGGCTTTTTCTCTTTCATCTTCTTTCGATTTTCCGGCCTTCTGCCATTTTTGAACTTTCACAAAATTTGCCCCAGTCATTTTTGAACTGAGGTTTTCTTTTCTTCTTTTGTCTTTTGATTTTGTTGCATTATCACTTTTCACTTCTTGAAACTTTTTCTTTTCAACTCAAACTTGCCCCAGTGTGGGGTTTGCGATTCTCAGGGGTTGCCAAATGAAGTATTTTATTCTGAAGGCTCAAAAAGGATAACTAGGGATAGAATGTTTGATTGGAAAAGAAGAGGGCTTGACTTTTGTTCCGTCCCTTACAATAACTCTGAAAGGAAACTTTCATTAATGCGAAATTCCTTGCATGTATCTGAATTAATTGACTGAGGAAGATTCTTGCTCATTCATATCTATGAAACATAAGTGATCCACCGGACAGAACTTGTCCTTTTTCCTCTTTTCTTTTCTTTTCAAAATTGAAACCCAGGTAGAATCAAATTTCCCAAATTCGCGGTTCCCTTTCCCCTTTTCTTTTTTTTTTCTTTCAAAATTCCCCAATCTCCTTCCCCAATGTGGGGTGCGATCATATGTGCACTCGAAAAGAACCACCAATTTTTAGCTCAAATGAGGATGCAAGGGATGATCAGTGTTTAGGTTGTAGAAACGACGGCCAAAACATCATTCTTACACCTCATGACAACCAAAGTAACGAAATGGTCATTGAAAATCCATTCCCCTTTTTGATATTTGAAAATTTTCCAATATAGGGTAGTGAACATTAGGGCTCTTATTTGAAACGAAATTATTCTTTCAAAGGCTCAAATGGGAGAGCAAATGATAAAATGTGTGTATGTAGAGAAAAGAATGCTCGAAGTATCATTCCAAATTTTCAAAACAAACAAGAATAATGTACATTTTTGCTTTCACTTAGATGTGATTGAATCGGATTAGTCACAGCGGACACTTTTAAACAAAGATTGCCCCAATTTGTAATTTATCAATCAATGTGACTGATTTATTGGGGGGCCAATAGAAGTAGGCAAAATATGAATTGTACAGTGAAGGTGAAAAAGGTATCGTATTGGGTCTTTTGAGTGACCTCTTTTAATTCTGAGCACTCTTATTGCATAGCTCGGATCACCAATCTGGTGTATACATTTGTGAGTTTTCAGGCAAGAGGTTGAAAAATCTCAATTTGAGCTTATTTCTTAAAATTCATCATGAAATCTCCTAATGAGCTCAATAAAGAATGAAATGTACACGAGTATATACAAAACAAATAATTGCCTGAATAAAAGCTTCATTATTGCCAATGCTTGAAAATTTTTAAAAGCAATACATATGAGAAACATTCTGAAGAACTCCTTTACACATGTATACACACTTTTCTCTCTTAACAGCCCCTTTTTCCCTTTGAGCAATGAAATCTCTTAGATGTTTTACACGAGCGCTTTCAGATGAATTTTCAAATTTACATTATAGGGCCTGCCTAAGAATCAAGTAATACTTGTAATTTTCAAACTTTATCCGATCAGAATTGTTTTCACACTTTATTTCATGTTTTCATGTTTTATGAAATTTTTATGAATGCAGGGGAGGGGGAAAACAAAAGAAAAATACCCAGAGTTAGTAATCAAGACTATAAAATCGGTATGCATGCCCTATGGGGGAGCCCTTTTATGCCAAGGGTAGGCCTAGCATGAAAATGCAATCCTCTAGGGTAGGCATCATACAATACCTGATGAATCCGATCAATTGATTGAGTGAAAAATGATTTGAAAAAATTTGGCCAATTTGGAGTGAAAAGAGACGTTTGTCCTAAAAATAAGGACAAAGTCCGAATGGATTGCTTGCTTTGATCGCCGCATGATGTGCCAAAAGGGGTAAAATGGTCAAATGCATTGAATGAAATTTGATTATTTATTGAAAATTGAATGGATAACCCTAAAAATGAATTAAACTAATCAAATGAATTGAATGAAATCAATTGATCAAACCGATTGAGTGAAAGGATGATTTATTCAAAATCGACCGAATTGCCCTAAAAATAGGTAAATTGGTCAAATGGATCGGATGATTTATTCAAAATTGATTAGATCACCCTAAAAAGGGTAAACTGGTCAAATGAAATTGAACGAATCTGATGATTTGAATTTATTCGAAATTGATTGAGTTGACCTAAGAATGGGTAAACTAATCAAACGAATTGAATGAAATTGGTGATCTTATTCAAAAATCGACGAGATTGCCCTAAAATGGATAAACTAGTCAAATGAATTCAAAATCGACTAGGTTGCCCTAAAAATGAACAAATTGATAAAATGGACTGGATGAAATTGATGAATGAAATGATCCAATGGATTGAATGGAATTGATGGCTTATTGCGATGCATTAGTCTATGAGCCTTCTAAAATCAAATTTTGGCCTTAGTTTATTTATCGTCTCAATAGCGAGGAATTGTTTGTGAATTTCTTCAAATTAATGTCCTTTTTGCAAGGGATTTTTACCAATTTGATAAAATGGCCAAAAAGTGATTATTAAACGCTCATATTCCAAAGATTGCTCTATGAAAATGATCGGATCCTACCTTACCTTGTGCACTACCCCTTTGGATGGTACAAAATGTAAACGTGCAAGTCTCATTGGATTAAGTATCCGAGACACAAGGCGGCTTATTCCTAACACGGGATCCCCTAAATGGCATTCCCTTCTAGGGTTTATGCATGATGCCAGTTTATTAAAGCGATATAAATATGTGACAAATATGGCCTAAAGGACATAAATAATGCATCGGGGGAGAAGGTCTAAAATGAAATGTACTTATTGAAAATTAAGTGTAATGACTGAAATTTAAACATGTGAGTTATCTAGTGGGTAAGTCACTAAAAGAGTGCCAAAGAGGCCTCTTATTGCTAAAGCACATGAATGCAGGCCAAGAAAACAAAGAAATGGTTAGTGCAATTGATAGTACACATAACATATTGGGAGCAATTAAGAAAAGAAATACAATAAAAGCAAGTAAAAGGGGTGGAACCCCTTCCCTCGGTCCTAATGTGCTTAAAAAAGGGTGAGGCTGACTCTAACCTAGGAAAAACTCTAACATGGATGCATGAGGCTGGGGTTCACTAATGCAACTAGACTCGATAAGGTTTAAAAAGGTCCCCAAGCCTTCAGACCTAAGGGAATGGGTCATCAATCCCAAGACCCTCGGTCGGTGGCTCGAGCGATCCCCTAGGTACTGCTATGGGCGCAGAGCACACCATCCACATACCTAGAGAAACCATTCCTAGTCCTACAAGGCGGTGTGGGAAAAAGCCCACGAAAAAATAAAATAAAATGGGATAACAGTAAATAAACATGCATGTATGAAGTGTTCCCTATTTTGAGGGAAGGGGTTGAGAACCGACGCGAGGCTCTAAAGGTGACACGCACCCCCCCCCCAAATGCAATGCAAAACGCGAGATAAAATAAGTACAACATACATCCAAACAACCAATCATACATACGTGAGTGAGGGAGTAGTTTGATACGCGCGCGAGGCAAAAAGTCCTAAAATGGAAAATGCAACCCTAATATCCAAATGCTATGCATAAAAAGGGTAGAAAAAGGGAAAAGAATAGCTAAATCAAATGCTTGGACCCTCTTAGGAAGTCCCCAGTGGAGTCGCCAACTGTCGCGCCCCACTTTTTGAGTGTGTGAAAGTAGTGTGTATGTGAACGTGTGTGAAGATGAAAATAAAAGGCCATGGGATTGTGAAATGCGATGGTTTGGCAAAATAAAGTTCGAAAAAGGGTTTTTGAATGGAAATGGAGTCGCCACTTGGTATAGAGTTAGGGTGTACCAAGTCACTCAAGAAAAAGTGATTTTTTGGAGAGAAAAGCAAACAAACCCTTTTTAAAGAACTTTTAGGTCTACGTAACCAAAGAAAGGGATCGGGGGTCACATTTGATAAGGGAGAAGGCAAAGGCAAAGCCTAAGGCACTCCCTTACCCTAGCCAAAACTAGTTGCGTGACTTAGCCCTTCTTTTCCTAATTCCTCTACCCAAAGTATGTGTTGCATGTTGGATATGACTAATGGATGCGAAAAATGCAATCCTAAATCTAAAATGTCTCTTATGAGGCTTTTTGGTCCCAATCACATGAGTCGTGATGGCCAATAAGGAAAACTCTCATAGAGGTCACGGGTAATGCAAATGAAGACCCAAATATGAGTGCAAGTGTGAAAAATGTAAGAGGAATGCAAAATAAGATAGAAATACAAATGTAAGTGCAAGTGTGCAAATGTAAGAAAAAAGCATGTGTACAAATGTAAGAAAAGTGCATGTGTGCCAATTGAGAAAATAAAGGTGTTTGCGTGCAAGTGGATGAAAATATGGTATAAATAGTAGTAAATGCATATAAGTGCAATTGGGTGCAATTTGTGAGGTAGAAAATAAATAAGTGATAGGGAAAGAAGAGAAGTGGGTGAACATGGCATGTGGAGTGAAAAAAATATAAGTAGTGGGAAATGTAGATAAAAAATGAAAAAGTGATATGCATGAATCTAGAGGAATGCATCAAGTCGGGTACGGGAATGACTCCTAATTTCATGACTTTAATTTTCCCTTTGATTAGAAGGAAGAACTAGCGTGCTAAGGCTATTTTGTAGCCACACTCGCTCGTTTCCCTTACCAAAAGGGGACTCTCAGGCAAATGTACCCTATAACTAGCATGAAGATGCAAAAGCCTAAAATGAAGGGGAAAGGATTGGAGGAGCATGCCAAATGCTAGAAAACTAAGAAAAATGCATGAAATGTAGTGAAACATGCAAGTATGAACTAGCGAGGGAAATCCCTAAGGGTCTAGCGTTGGACTAGCCCATATCTATGAATTCCTACTAGCGTTGGACTAGTGGAAAACGGGACAATGAGCCACAACTAGCGTTGGACTAGTATGGTGACGTGCATTCATCCATCACATTCATCTATGACTATAGAAAGCAAGTAGACATGCCAATCACCTATAAACACGTAGCACATAACACTTAGCATGCTCGACTAAATGCAAGAGCCTAATAAAGCACATTAACACGTAGCAACGAAAGCAAGCAATCAATCTAATGAACCTATTACATTTGCTAACTAAAACAAAAGGGGAAGGGGAAAAATGGACAAAAATGCTCTCCAAGCCCTATCTATTACAAGCCAAGAGGTGTACACATACCCCATAAAGAATAACTTAAATAAAAAGTAAAAGTAAAATGAAATAAATGAAAGGAATTAAGGAAAGGCAAGGGAAGCAAGTAGACATGCAATTCTCACTTAGCACGTTGGGTCACATAGGAGAGAGACAAAAAAAGATAAAGAGGTTATACCTCCCTTGAAATGGTGTCCCAATGGGGTGAGTTACTTATTTACCCTCCAAAATAAAAGAAAAGGTCAAGGCATCATTTTAATTGAGACAATTAAAGAAAATATGCAAATACAAACTCTCTTGATCATAAAGCTCTTAAAATCATGAATTAAGTGCAATTTAAACAAAGCATGGTAGTTAATTGAAGCAAGCAAGCAATGAAGTTGTAAAATTAAAAGCTACCAAGGACCAAATTGAGAGAATCATTCAATTGGTTGGGTCATAGTGAAACAAAGAGAGACTTGGAGGGCCAAAGTGTAATTTTCAGCAATTATTCATGCATGCAAAAATGACAACTTCCAGCAAACTAACGCTTCCTTTGGGTTCTATCATTTTCTGCTGCAAAATTTGCAGCTTGTGAGCAAACCAAAGAGATGGCCAAATTTACAAACAAAAACCAAACCTCATCAAATTCCCTACAACCATTGTCGACACAAGATCAAGGATTCCAGATCCCTTCTCCCCAACAGATTTTAACATGAAATAGGTGTGAAAATTGCAGCAAAGATGTAAAAAAAAAAATCAACTGGAAGATGCATCTTATCAGCAAACTCGAGAAATTTGCAGCCCAACATGCATTATATGCAGCATGAACACACGCTTAAACAAGCAACGAAGAGCATTTGGGGTAGAGATGGGCCAGAACGAATATGCACTTTCAAAAATTTTTATGCAGCCTAGTCGAAGACAGTTTTCATTCTTACTGATCTTTGTAATCTTAAACCATTACAACCGGGGCAACTCAGGCCATCTCAACCCAAATCATCAAATTCATCAATCCCAATCCATTAAACTACAAAACACAGCACAACAGGCAGGATACAAGCCATTGAAGGTCAATAAGACAAATAAAATGAAAACGCATGCGACCTGGACATATTCTGCAATTTTTCTAACACTTTCCATTAAACCAGCCTAGGGAAAACTTGCATATTTTAGCTACAACCTCCCATCCAGTACATCATGCAAACGAATTAACCCGATACCAGGATTTTAACTATCAATTATCAATTAAAAACAAACACGAGATGTTGTTGCAGGATTCAAGCCAAGAAATTGAATTGACCGACAGAAAAATGAAAACGCAGCAAGGTTTCTCTGCAATTTTCTTGTCCATCAAACCCCAAAGCCAAAGCTTCTAAACCATGTTATTAACGCTGCCCATATGCAACAGCCTCTACCTAAAAAGACCCAGACCGAACACATGAAAGCAAACAAGATGCTCAGAACAACACTTGCAACCTACGGGCCACCCTCATTCAGTTACATGGAGAAACAAAACATGAAAAAGCTGATGGCTTTTTGGTTCACAAGCTCTCAAACACATGAATTCAATACATAGCTATGGCAGCCAAAAGACTTAGCCTTTTTACTCACAAACAAAGCCACAGATTCATAGTGAACATGAAACAAGAAAGAAGGAAAAAGTAGACAATAAAACAGCAGACATTCCATAGGCAAGGATGTGTTAAGATATACTGAAATTTAAAGGACAAGACTGACTTACAGTGCTCGTGCTTCCTCTCTTGGTGAAGATTTGCGGTTGATGATGGCGTGATGAAGTAATCACGGCTTCTCGTGAGGGTCAGCAGCTCCCCTTTTTCCTTCGTCTGTTTTCCTATCCAAAGCTTCCTGCTTCAGCTCCCTTTCTCCCGCAACTCCTCCTTCCAGTCTTAGTCTTCCCTCTTTCGGTTTTCTTTTCCTTTCCTAGCCGTCACTCCTCCCTCCTTCCATTTCTCTCTTTTCCGTCAAAAACCTCTCAGCTGTTGTCACCCAAAAACTTTCCCTTAGAATTTTTCTCAGTTCCAGCCGCCTCTCTCTCTCTGTTGTCAGCCGTTCCCTCTCCTTGGTTTTCTTCCTTTTGTTTCAGATTTGAAGCCGTCACTCGATGCTCTCCTCTTTTTTTTCCTCCGCCGTCACTTTCCTTCGCTCTCCCTCATTTTCTTTCTACCCAGCAGCCATCGGCCGTTCCTATCTCCTCTCCATCCCTCTTCCCTGTTTTTATTTTCCTTTGCTGCGTTTTAGAAACCTAGCCGTCATCTCTCTCTGGTTTCTTATTTAACCCCAGCCGTCCCCCCTGCTGCGTCTTTCCTTTGTTCTATTTATACCCAAACACCCACTCTCAAACCCTCACCTGAAGGGTGAGGATGAGAGTGGAGGTTTACCTGGGCATCCTAGGGCCCTCCGATGGGCGTATGCTGCTCTTCTTTGCAAGCTGCGTTTCCGCAGCTTTCATGTAAATTTTTTTTTTTTCAGAATCTCTTAATTAGTCTAAAACCCGCGTGCGGGTTTCCCCTTTTTTTTTTTTAAATAATTTAACAAAATTAATAATAAAACTAAGTAATAAAAAATAACAATTTAAGTAACATCACACTAAAAACAACAAAGTTGCCATTTTTTTCAATCTTTTTTCCTTCATTTTTCATTTTCATATTTTTTCTCTTTTTTTTTCGAGAAATTCTATACTAAAAACTTTCAAATAAGATAAAACTAAAAAACTAAAAACTAAAAAGTGAATAAAACTAACATGACAAATAAAAACTAAATAGTAAATGAAATTACACTAAAATTTTGGTGTCTACAAGTGTTATTTCCTTTCTGTTATGAGCGTGAGGACTTGATAAACGTCTACTTGACTTTGCATTAGTCTAGCTACACCTATAGAGGTATTTGGTATTTTCTACCCTTCTTGTAAGGCTTGATACCCGTAGTTTGGTTCCCAATAAACTACCGTTGCCTATATTTCCTTGATGTTAGATGAAATTTTCATCTGTGGTTCGAAAGGGGAAACTTTTGATATTTTCACTGGTTTTCTTAGCAGGGAATTTTAGTCATTGCACTAACACGATTTCTTTCTGGATAGATAGTGGCATGGTAAGAAAAATTTCGAGGACGAAATTTCTTTAAGGGGGAGAGAGTGTAAGACCCCGTATTTTTCTTAATTTCTAGGTTTTATTTTCCTTTAATTGCACATTTTTCCATATTTTCTTTATTCGAAAAATTTTAAAAATAATTTTTATGATTAAATATAGTTTTTAGATGATTTTTCTAGTATCGGTTAGTTTTTGAGAAATTAAGAGCGTATACCGAACGTGGGACCCGCTAGTGCGGAAAATTCGGAAAAATTCAGCCAGTTAGGTTAAGTGTTGGATACCGGGTTTATTTTATCAGGTGTTAAGAGATAATTAGAAGTTACCTAGATGGATTATCATTGGAGAGACAAAAGGATAGAGTTGTATTAAATGAAGTGACAAGTGTCACTTGGAGATTAATTCTTGCTTTGACCACTATTCACTACTTTACCAATTTAAGCAAAAATGACCCAAAATCATCCTTAATTTTGCAAGCTTTGGCCGGCCCTCCCTAAGGGAAAAAGAAAAGAAAACTCTCCACTTTCTTACCTCCAATCTTGTTCAATCTTCAATTCCAACCGATTAATCTTGAATCTTTTCCATAAAACCTCTTAGTTTAGTGATTGTGAGGTGATTAGTGAAGTGGTTTGAAAGGCTAAGGTGCTAAGTGGTCTCTTTTCTTGAGTTGCTAAGGTGCGCATCTAAGGAACTCCTCTTTTGTTCTTGATGATGTATAATTAATGGCTTGTGGTAGCCTAAGAGGTGTTTTTGTGGGTTATTTCATGATTTCAGTGAGATTGATGACATTTTTCTATTTATTCATGATTTTTCTGTTTTAATATGATTACCATTGTGTGGCCATGTATGATGGTTGGAAATAATCTAGAATGGAGCTAGAATGCATAAATTGTGGTTGTTTGCGGAAAATTTCCGCATTGAAAGGAAATTTCGGAAGTTAGGGTTTCAATTACCCTCATTCTGTCCGGCACTATTACTCATAGTTAGAGGCCGAATTAGCCTTGGGTTAAAACATGAAAGTTGTAGAGGATGGTATTTTACAGTTTCCGACAAAATTTTAGGCCAATCGGTGTAGCGTAGCCTGTGAAAAGACCGAATTATCCCTGTTTCCCTGTTTCTACCTGAACATGCTAATGAGCTTCTGTAATTAGTTGTTTTGACCAGGAATAATACTGATTTGGTTGTTGATGTCTTGTTAAGAAATATAGATTGGTATCTTAGCTTTCTGATGGCTTTGGAATTACTTGAATTGGACTTTGGTAACCTGACTTATGGGTGTTTAACCAGAATGCGGTTCAGTAACCTGTTTATACGGTTCTGGTTTGGTACATTGTGATTTTGACTTAGTTTCACTACAAACTGGACTGAGTGGCCTTCTTCAACATTGTAGCCCTTTCTGTTAGCTTCGAAACGGTGTATATTTTACCTCCATCCGATAATCATAGTGCCAGTTGTGTCAATACGCTTAATGACGTCAAAACTATTTTTGGGTTTTAGGGCTTGACTTTCATTTCCGGTCATTTTCCTAGCTAAATTTTGTACTTGAATGACTTTGAGCCTATTGAACGGCTGTTGTAATGAATTTATATTTCGTATGACTTTGGGACTGGTGGAGGAAAATAATGAAGCCATGATGGCTGGAAAAGTATGCAAATTTCGGGGAAATGCTGTCCAATTTTCTAGGCCGTTTAGTCTCTTTAGGTTTGAGTTGCCTTTTGAAAAGAATGAAGGGTTTTGAGGGTTATTTGTAACCCTAGGACCAACTGTCATTTTTTTTACTCAAGGTCATATTTTATTCTTTTGTACTAGTACTTACCATTGAAAGGCGTACGACGTGTAGTCGAGCCTCACTTGTGCATTCTGTTTACTCGATTTTGGATGTGAAACCTTCAATTGGTTTATTTTGATTATTTTAGGGTTTCTTGGCGATTAAAGCCAATCTAAAGTGAAAACTTTTGAAGTATCTGTACTTGAACCGGTGAGTGTACCACTCCCCCCACTTGTTGCTTAACTTGATTTCTGCACTTGCAATCTGTGATCTGAATAATTGTACTATCTGTTTAATCTGTTTGAGACGAGGGTGTACTTTATCACACTCGTTCTCTTGTCTGTCTGTATGCCTCTTGACTATATGCAATCTGTTATCTGCATCTGAATCTGTTATCTGTATCTGAGTCTGTTCGGACGTTGTTTGGAGACTGGTATCCAACGACCTTTCTGTGACCTCTGAGCTCAACACCTGTGGCTAGTTACTCAAGTCGGGCCGGCAAGGGCCGGGTCGATTAGATAACGAACCACGGTAGTCTGTTTCAGGAATCTTTGGGTATTGAGACCCTTAATTCCGGTATACTCGAGTATTACCACTTCTGTTCTGTTCGGCGTTCGGGCCCGGTAGGGGTATGTTTGGTGGACGAAAATTGGTGTAAAGTGGGGTCTACGGATATGTTGGTTCTATGTACGTTGACGGAGAGTCAACGGGTTCGGATCAAGTACTGCAAATGGAAATCTGGCTCCTGAGAGTCACCTGTATCCTTCCTATTTGAATCATTGTGTATAACTACTTTACTTTACATCTGGCATGTGTACCTGATTTGTTAAACGTGAAATGCCATGATTTTACTGTAATATATCTGGTACCTCATTCAGCGCAATCTCACCCCTTTTCTTACCTTTGTTTTCCTAACAGGGTTCCATGTTTTGAAACCAAGATTTTTGGAAGAAAAGAGTTGAGCTAGTTGTAGGACTTCTTTTGTTTATGCTCCTCTGTAACTGAAAACCTAATTGTATTTTGTGTAGCGTGAATACTCTGACTTGTATTTAGTTCATTGGCTCAACACTCCGATGTAAATATATGTATAAGTGTTTAATCGACGTCCCGTACTTCCGTATGGTTTGGTAAGCTCTGTTTAACCCTTGGTGGTCTCCAATTGTTCGTTTTCGTTGAGTTCTCACGCGTACTATATAGGGTTTGTGTGAATCGACTCCGTAGTCCTGGCGAGAGCTGGGCATGCAGTCCACCGAACCCTTTGGTTCGCCTTAGGGCGAGATGGGGCTGTCACAGGTGGTATCAGAGCCACTTCACGTGGTCTCTGCGCGGAGTGAGCTTGGGCCAAGTGGTGTTATGGTCCTGATTTCATGAATGTGTCTAAGTGCTCGTTTGAGCATAAGTTATGAACTATGCATGTCATAAGTGTAAATATCTTTATCATGGGACTTGAGGAAGTTAGGTATGTATGTCGGGTATGAATCCTTAGTATGGATGATTTACTCTTGGGACCGGCCGGCTCGAGTTCTGAATTATCTTATTTTAGATTCTTGGACTTGAGTACCGAAGGATGGAGAGTGCTAGAATAAGAGTCGGTATCCTGATTGAACTTGAGGTAAGTCTGGATGGCAAGGCCAAGGCAAGAAAGATTGTCACATTGGACCTAGTAATTAGACCGATTGAGGGGATTCGATATGGAAGTGTTATTTCCTTTCTGTTATGAGCGTGAGGACTTGATAAACGTCTACTTGACTTTGCATTAGTCTAGCTACACCTATAGAGGTATTTGGTATTTTCTACCCTTCTTGTAAGGCTTGATACCCGTAGTTTGGTTCTCAATAAACTACCTTTGCCTATATTTCCTTGATGTTATATGAAATTTTCATCTGTGGTTCGAAAGGGGAAACTTTTGATATTTTCACTGGTTTTCTTAGTAAGGGATTTTAGTCATTGCATTAACACGATTTCTTTCTGAATAGATAGTGGCATGGTAAGAAAAATTTCGAGGACGAAATTTCTTTAAGGGGGAGGGAGTGTGAGACCCCGTATTTTTCTTAATTTCTTGGTTTTGTTTTCTTTTAATTGCACGTTTTTCCATATTTTATTTATTCGAAAAATTTTAAAAATAATTTTTATGATTAAATATAGTTTTTAGATGATTTTTCTAGTATCGGTTAGTTTTTGAGAAATTAAGAGCGTATACCGAACGTGGGACCAGCTTGTGCGGAAAGTTTGGTAAAATTCAGCCAGTTAGGTTAAGTGTTGGATACCGGGTTTATTTTATCAAGTGTTAAGAGATAATTAGAAGTTACCTAGATGGATTATCATTGGAGAGACAAAAGGATAGAATTGTATTAAAAGAAGTGACAAGTGTCACTTGGAGATTAATTCTTGCTTTGACCACTATTCACTACTTTACCAATTTAAGCAAAAATGACCCAAAATCATCCTTAATTTTGCAAGCTTTGGCCGGCCCTCCCTAAGGGAAAAAGAAAAGAAAACTCTCCACTTTTTACCTCCAATCTTGTTCAATCTTCAATTCCAACCGATTAATCTTGAATCTTTTCAATAAAACCTCTTAGTTTAGTGATTGTGAGGTGATTAGTGAAGTGGTTTGAAAGGCTAAGGTGCTAAGTGGTCTCTTTTCTTGAGTTGCTAAGGTGAGCATCTAAGGAACTCCTCTTTTGTTCTTGATGATGTATAATTAATGGCTTGTGGTAGCCTAAGAGGTGTTTTTGTGGATTATTTCATGATTTTAGTGAGATTGATGACATTTTTCTATTTATTCATGATTTTTCTGTTTTAATATGATTACCATTGTGTGGCCATGTATGATGGTTGGAAATAATCTAGAATGGAGCTAGAATGCATAATTGTGGTTGTTTGCGGAAAATTTCCGCATTGAAAGGAAATTTCGGAAGTTAGGGTTTCAATTACCCTCATTCTGCCCGGCACTGTTCCTCATAGTTAGAGACCGAATTTGCCTTGGGTTAAAACATGAAAGTTGTAGAGGATGGTATTTTATAGTTTCATGGAAAATTTAAGCCCAATCGGAGTAGCGTAACCTTTGAAAAGACCGAATTACCCCTGTTGCCCGGTTTCTACCCGAACATGCTAATCAGCTTCTGTAATTAGTTGTTTTGACCAGGAATACTACTGATTTGGTTGTTGATGTCTTCTTAAGAAATATAGCTTGGTATCTTAGCTTTCGGATGGCTTTGAATCACTTGAATTGGACTTTGGTAACCAGACTTATGGGTGTTTAACCAGAATGCAGTTCAGTAACCTGTTTATACGGTTCTGGTTTGGTACATTGCGATTTTGACTTAGTTTCACTACAAACTGGACTGAGTGGACTTCTTCAACATTGTAGCCCTTTCTGTTAGCTTCGAAACGGTGTATATTTCACCTCCATCCGATAATCGTAGTGCCAGTTATGTCCAATACGCTTAATGACGTCAAAACTATTTTTGGGTTTTAGGGCTTGACTTTCATTTCCGGTCATTTTCCTAGCTAAATTTTGTACTTGAATGACTTTGAGCCTATTGAACGGCTGTTGTGATGAATTTATATTTCGTATGACTTTGGGACTGGTGGAGGAAAATAATGAAGCCATGATGGCTGGAAAAGAATGCAAATTTCGGGGAAATGCTGTCCAATTTTCTAGGCCGTTTAGTCTCTTTAGGTTTGAGTTGCCTTTTGAAAAGAATGAAGGGTTTTGAGGGTTGTTTGTAACCCTAGGACCAACTGTCATTTTTTTTACTCAAGGTCATATTTTATTCTTTTGTACTAGTACTTACCATGGAAAGGCGTACGACGTGTAGTCGAGCCTCACTTGTGCATTCTGTTTACTCGATTTTGGATGTGAAACCTTCAATTGGTTCATTTTGATTATTTTAGGGTTTCTTATCGATTAAAGCCAATCTAAAGTGAAAACTTTTGAAGTATCTGTACTTGAACCGGTGAGTGTACCACTCCCCCCACTTGTTGCTTAACTTGATTTCTGCACTTGCAATCTGTGATCTGAATAATTGTACTATCTGTTTAATCTGTTTGAGACGAGGGTGTACTTTATCACACTCGTTCTCTTGTCTGTCTGTATGCCTCTTGCCTATATGCAATCTGTTATCTGCATCTGAATCTGTTATCTGTATCTGAGTCTGTTCGGACGTCGTTTGGAGACTGGTATCCAACGACCTTTCTGTGACCTCTGAGCTCAACACCTGTGGCTAGTTACTCAAGTCGGGCCGGCAAGGGCCGGGTCGAATAGATAACGAACCACGGTAGTCTGTTTCAGGAATCTTTGGGTTTTGAGACCCTTAATTCCGGTATACTCGAGTATTACCACTTCTGTTCTGTTCGGCGTTCGGGCCCGGTAGGGGTATGTTTGGTGGACGGAAATTGGTGTAAAGTGGGGTCTACGGATATGTTGGTTCTATGTACGTTGACGGAGAGTCAACGGGTTCGGATCAAGTACTGCAAATGAAAATCTGGCTCCTGAGAGCCACCTGTATCCTTCCTATTTGAATCATTGTGTATAACTACTTTACTTTACATCTGGCATGTGTACCTGATTTGTTAAACGTGAAATGCCATGATTTTACTGTAATATATCTGGTACCTCATTGAGCGCAAGCTCACCCCTTTTGTTACCTTTGTTTTCCTGACAGGGTTCCATGTTTTGAAACCAAGATTTTTGGAAGAAAAGAGTTGAGCTAGTTGTAGGACTTCTTTTGTTTATGCTCCTCTGTATCTGAAACCCTAATTGTATTTTGTGTAGCGTGAATACTCTGACTTGTATTTAGTTCATTGGCTCAAGACTCCGATGTAAATATATGTATATTTGTTTAATCGACGTCCCGTACTTCCGTATGGTTTGGTAAGCTCTGTTTAACCCTTGGTGGTCTCCAGTTGTTCGTTTTCGTTGAGTTCTCACGCGTACTATATAGGGTTTGTGTGAATCGACTCCGTAGTCCTGGCGAGAGCTGGGCAGGCAGTCCGCCGAACCCTTTGGTTCGCCTTAGGGCGAGGTGGGGCTGTCACAGGTGGTATCAGAGCCACTTCGCGTGGTCTCTGCGCGGAGTGAGCTTGGGCCAAGTGGTGTTATGGTCCTGATTTCGTGAATGTGTCTAAGTGCTCGTTTGAGCATAAGTTATGAACTATGCATGTCATAAGTGTAAAGATCTTTATCATGGGACTTGAGGAAGTTAGGTATGTATGTCGGGTAGGAATCCTTCATATAGATGATTTACTCTTGGGACCGGCCGGCTCGAGTTGTGAATTATCTTATTTTAGATTCTTGGACTTGAGTACCGAAGGATGGAGAGTGCTAGAATAAGAGTCGGTATCCTGATTGAACTTGAGGTAAGTCTGGATGGCAAGGCCAAGGCAAGAAAGATTGTCACATTGGACCTAGTAATTAGACCGATTGAGGGGATTGGATATGGAAGTGTTATTTCCTTTCTGTTATGAGCGTGAGGACTTGATAAACGTCTACTTGACTTTGCATTAGTCTAGCTACACCTATAGAGGTATTTGGTATTTTCTACCCTTCTTGTAAGGCTTGATACCCGTAGTTTGGTTCTCAATAAACTACCTTTGCCTATATTTCCTTGATGTTATATGAAATTTTCATCTGTGGTTCGAAAGGGGAAACTTTTGATATTTTCACTGGTTTTCTTAGTAAGGGATTTTAGTCATTGCATTAACACGATTTCTTTCTGAATAGATAGTGGCATGGTAAGAAAATTTTCGAGGACGAAATTTCTTTAAGGGGGAGGGAGTGTGAGACCCCGTATTTTTCTTAATTTCTTGGTTTTGTTTTCTTTTAATTGCACGTTTTTCAATATTTTATTTATTCGAAAAATTTTAAAAATAATTTGTATGATTAAATATAGTTTTTAGATGATTTTTCTAGTATCGGTTAGTTTTTGAGAAATTAAGAGCGTATACCGAACGTGGGACCAGCTTGTGTTGAAAGTTTGGTAAAATTCAGCCAGTTAGGTTAAGTGTTGGATACCGGGTTTATTTTATCAGGTGTTAAGAGATAATTAGAAGTTACCTAGATTGATTATCATTGGAGAGACAAAAGGATAGAATTGTATTAAATGAAGTGACAAGTGTCACTTGGAGATTAATTCTTGCTTTGACCACTATTCACTACTTTACCAATTTAAGCAAAAATGATCCAAAATCATCCTTAATTTTGCAAGCTTTGGCCGGCCCTCCCTAAGGGAAAAAGAAAAGAAAACTCTCCACTTTTTACCTCCAATCTTGTTCAATCTTCAATTCCAACCGATTAATCTTGAATCTTTTCCATAAAAACTCTTAGTTTAGTAATTGTGAGGTGATTAGTGAAGTGGTTTGAAAAGCTAAGGTGCTAAGTGGTCTCTTTTCTTGAGTTGCTAAGGTGAGCATCTAAGGAACTCCTCTTTTGTTCTTGATGATGTATAATTAATGGCTTGTGGTAGCCTAAGAGGTGTTTTTGTGGCTTATTTCATGATTTTAGTGAGATTGATGACATTTTTCTATTTATTCATGATTTTTCTGTTTTAATATGATTACCATTGTGTGGCCATCTATGATGGTCGGAAATAATCTAGAATGGAGCTGGAATGCATAAATTGTGGTTGTTTGCGGAAAATTTCCGCATTGAAAGGAAATTTCGGAAGTTAGGGTTTCAATTACCCTCATTCTGCCCGGCACTGTTCCTCATAGTTAGAGACCAAATTTGCCTTGGGTTAAAAAATGAAAGTTGTAGAGGATGGTATTTTATAGTTTCATGGAAAATTTAAGCCCAATCGGAGTAGCGTAGCCTTTGAAAAGACCGAATTACCCCTGTTGCCCTGTTTCTACCCGAACATGCTAATCAGCTTCTGTAATTAGTTGTTTTGACCAGGAATACTACTGATTTGGTTGTTGATGTCTTCTTAAGAAATATAGCTTGGTATCTTAGCTTTCGGATGGCTTTGAATCACTTGAATTGGACTTTGGTAACCTGACTTATGGGTGTTTAACCAGAATGCGGTTCAGTAACCTGTTTCTACGGTTCTGGTTTGGTACATTGCGATTTTGACTTAGTTTCACTACAAACTGGACTGAGTGGCCTTCTTCAACATTGTAGCCCTTTCTATTAGCTTCGAAACGGTGTATATTTGACCTCCATCCGATAATCGTAGTGCCAGTTGTGTCCAATACGCTTAATGACGTCAAAACTATTTTTGGGTTTTAGGGCTTGACTTTCATTTCCGGTCATTTTCCTAGCTAAATTTTGTACTTGAATGACTTTGAGCCTATTGAACGGCTGTTGTGATGAATTTATATTTCGTATGACTTTGGGACTGGTGGAGGAAAATAATGAAGCCATGATGGCTGGAAAAGTATGCAAATTTAGGGGAAATGCTGTCCAATTTTCTAGGCCGTTTAGTCTCTTTAGGTTTGAGTTGCCTTTTGAAAAGAATGAAGGGTTTTGAGGGTTGTTTGTAACCCTAGGACCAACTGTCATTTTTTTTACTCAAGGTCATATTTTATTCTTTTGTACTAGTACTTACCATGGAAAGGCGTACGACGTGTAGTCGAGCCTCACTTGTGCATTCTGTTTACTCGATTTTGGATGTGAAACCTTCAATTGGTTTATTTTGATTATTTTAGGGTTTCTTGTCGATTAAAGCCAATCTAAAGTGAAAACTTTTGAAGTATCTGTACTTGAACCGGTGAGTGTACCACTCCCCCCACTTGTTGCTTAACTTGATTTCTGCACTTGCAATCTGTGATCTGAATAATTGTACTATCTGTTTAATCTGTTTGAGACGAGGGTGTACTTTATCACACTCGTTCTCTTGTCTGTCTGTATGCCTCTTGACTATATGCAATCTGTTATCTGCATCTGAATCTGTTATCTGTATCTGAGTCTGTTCGGACGTCGTTTGAAGACTGGTATCCAACGACCTTTCTGTGACCTCTGAGCTCAACACCTGTGGGTAGTTACTCAAGTCGGGCCGGCAAGGGCCGGGTCGATTAGATAACGAACCACGGTAGTCTGTTTCAGGAATCTTTGGGTATTGAGACCCTTAATTCCGGTATACTCGAGTATTACCACTTCTGTTCTGTTCGAAGTTCGGGCCCGGTAGGGGTATGTTTGGTGGACGGAAATTGGTGTAAAGTGGGGTCTACGGATATGTTGGTTCTATGTACGTTGACGGAGAGTCAACGGGTTCGGATCAAGTACTGCAAATGGAAATCTGGCTCCTGAGAGCCACCTGTATCCTTCCTATTTGAATCATTGTGTATAACTACTTTACTTTACATCTGGCATGTGTACCTGATTTGTTAAACGTGAAATGCCATGATTTTACTGTAATATATCTGGTACCTCATTGAGCGCAAGCTCACCCCTTTTGTTACCTTTGTTTTCCTTACAGGGTTCCATGTTTTGAAACCAAGATTTTTGGAAGAAAAGAGTTGAGCTAGTTGTAGGACTTCTTTTGTTTATGCTCCTCTGTAACTGAAACCCTAATTGTATTTTGTGTAGCGTGAATACTCTGACTTGTATTTAGTTCATTGGCTCAAGACTCCGATGTAAATATATGTATAAGTGTTTAATCGACGTCCCGTACTTCCGTATGGTTTGGTAAGCTCTGTTTAACCCTTGGTGGTCTCCAATTGTTCGTTTTCGTTGAGTTCTCACGCGTACTATATAGGGTTTGTGTGAATCGACTCCGTAGTCCTGGCGAGAGCTGGGCATGCAGTCCGCCGAACCCTTTGGTTCGCCTTAGGGCGAGGTGGGGCTGTCACAGGTGGTATCAGAGCCACTTCGCGTGGTCTCTGCGCGGAGTGAGCTTGGGCCAAGTGGTGTTATGGTCCTGATTTCATGAATGTGTCTAAGTGATCGTTTGAGCATAAGTTATGAACTATGCATGTCATAAGTGTAAATATCTTTATCATGGGACTTGAGGAAGTTAGGTATGTATGTCGGGTATGAATCCTTAGTATGGATGATTTACTCTTGGGACCGGCCGGCTCGAGTTGTGAATTATCTTATTTTAGATTCTTGGACTTGAGTACCGAAGGATGGAGAGTGCTAGAATAAGAGTCGGTATCCTGATTGAACTTGAGGTAAGTCTGGATGGCAAGGCCAAGGCAAGAAAGATTGTCACATTGGACCTAGTAATTAGACCGATTGAGGGGATTCGATATGGAAGTGTTATTTCCTTTCTGTTATGAGCGTGAGGACTTGATAAACGTCTACTTGACTTTGCATTAGTCTAGCTACACCTATAGAGGTATTTGGTATTTTCTACCCTTCTTGTAAGGCTTGATACCCGTAGTTTGGTTCTCAATAAACTACTTTTGCCTATATTTCCTTGATGTTAAATGAAATTTTCATCTGTGGTTCGAAAGGGGAAACTTTTGATATTTTCACTGGTTTTCTTAGTAAGGGATTTTAGTCATTGCATTAACACGATTTCTTTCTGAATAGATAGTGGCATGGTAAGAAAAATTTCGAGGAAGAAATTACTTTAAGGGGGAGGGAGTGTGAGACCCCGTATTTTTCTTAATTTCTTGGTTTTATTTTCTTTTAATTGCACGTTTTTCCATATTTTCTTTATTCGAAAAATTTTAAAAATAATTTTTATGATTAAATATAGTTTTTAGATGATTTTTCTAGTATCGGTTAGTTTTTGAGAAATTTAGAGCGTATACCGAACGTGGGACCTGCTTGTGCGGAAAGTTCGGTAAAATTCAGCCAGTTAGGTTAAGGGTTGGATACCGGGTTTATTTTATCAGGTGTTAAGAGATAATTAGAAGTTACCTAGATTGATTATCATTGGAGAGACAAAAGGATAGAATTGTATTAAATGAAGTGACAAGTGTCACTTGGAGATTAATTCTTGCTTTGACCACTATTCACTACTTTACCAATTTAAGCAAAAATGACCCAAAATCATCCTTAATTTTGCAAGCTTTGGCCGGCCCTCCCTAAGGGAAAAAGAAAAGAAAACTCTCCACTTTTTACCTCCAATCTTGTTCAATCTTCAATTCCAACCGATTAATCTTGAATCTTTTCCATAAAACCTCTTAGTTTAGTGATTGTGAGGTGATTTGTGAAGTGGTTTGAAAGGCTAAGGTGTTAAGTGGTCTCTTTTCTTGAGTTGCTAAGGTGAGCATCTAAGGAACTCCTCTTTTGTTCTTGATGATGTATAATTAATGACTTGTGGTAGCCTAAGAGGTGTTTTTGTGGCTTATTTCATGATTTTAGTGAGATTGATGACATTTTTCTATTTATTCATGATTTTTCTGTTTTAATATGATTACCATTGTGTGGCCATGTATGATGGTTGGAAATAATCTAGAATGGAGCTAGAATGCATAAATTGTGGTTGTTTGCCGAAAATTTCCGCATTGAAAGGAAATTTCGGAAGTTAGGGTTTCAATTACCCTCATTCTGCCCGGCACTGTTCCTCACAGTTAGAGACCGAATTAGCCTTGGGTTAAAACATGAAAGTTGTAGAGAATGGTATTTTATAGTTTCATGCAAAATTTAAGCCCAATCGGAGTAGCGTAGCCTTTGAAAAGACCGAATTACCCCTGTTGCCCTGTTTCTACCCGAACATGCTAATCAGCTTCTGTAATTAGTTGTTTTGACCAGGAACACTACTGATTTGGTTGTTGATGTCTTCTTAAGAAATATAGCTTGGTATCGTAGCTTTCGGATGGCTTTGGAATCACTTGAATTGGACTTTGGTAACCTGACTTATGGGTGTTTAACCAGAATGCGGTTCAGTAACCTGTTTATACGGTTCTGGTTTGGTACATTGCGATTTTGACTTAGTTTCACTACAAAATGGACTGAGTGGCCTTCTTCAACATTGTAGCCCTTTCTGTTAGCTTCGAAACGGTGTATATTTCACCTCCATCCGATAATCGTAGTGCCAGTTGTGTCCAATACGCTTAATGACGTCAAAACTATTTTTGGGTTTTAGGGCTTGACTTTCATTTCCGGTCATTTTCCTAGCTAAATTTTGTACTTGAATGACTTTGAGCCTATTGAACGGCTGTTGTGATGAATTTATATTTCGTATGACTTTGGGACTGGTTGAGGAAAATAATGAAGCCATGATGGCTGGAAAAGTATGCAAATTTAGGGGAAATGCTGTCCAATTTACTAGGCCGTTTAGTCTCTTTAGGTTTGAGTTGCCTTTTGAAAAGAATGAAGGGTTTTGAGGGTTGTTTGTAACCCTAGGACCAACTGTCATTTTTTTTACTCAAGGTCATATTTTATTCTTTTGTACTAGTACTTACCATGGAAAGGCGTACGACGTGTAGTCGAGCCTCACTTGTGCATTCTGTTTACTCGATTTTGGATGTGAAACCTTCAATTGGTTTATTTTGATTATTTTAGGGTTTCTTGTCGATTAAAGCCAATCTAAAGTAAAAACTTTTGAAGTATCTGTACTTGAACCGGTGAGTGTACCACTCCCCCCACTTGTTGCTTAACTTGATTTCTGCACTTGCAATCTGTGATCTGAATAATTGTACTATCTGTTTAATCTGTTTTAGACGAGGGTGTACTTTATCACACTCGTTCTCTTGTCTGTCTGTATGCCTCTTGACTATATGCAATCTGTTATCTGCATCTGAATCTGTTATCTGTATCTGAGTCTGTTCGGACGTCTTTTGGAGACTGGTATCCAACGACCTTTCTGTGACCTCTGAGCTCAACACCTGTGGCTAGTTACTCAAGTCGGGCCGGCAAGGGTCGGGTCGATTAGATAACGAACCACGGTAGTCTGTTTCAGGAATCTTTGGTTATTGAGACCCTTAATTCCGGTATACTCGAGTATTACCACTTCTGTTCTGTTCGGCGTTCGGGCCCGGTAGGGGTATGTTTGGTGGACGGAAATTGGTGTAAAGTGGGGTCTACGGATATGTTGGTTCTATGTACGTTGACGGAGAGTCAACGGGTTCGGATCAAGTACTGCAAATGGAAATCTGGCTCCTGAGAGCCACCTGTATCCTTCCTATTTGAATCATTGTGTATAACTACTTTACTTTACATCTGGCATGTGTACCTGATTTGTTAAACGTGAA
Organism: Coffea arabica; assembly: GCF_036785885.1. NCBI lineage: Eukaryota > Viridiplantae > Streptophyta > Magnoliopsida > Gentianales > Rubiaceae > Coffea > Coffea arabica. The sequence continues at coordinate 14,177,094 of NC_092318.1, read as the reverse complement.
ATGCCATTATTTTACTGCAATATATCTGGTGCCTCATTGAGCGCAAGCTCACCCATTTTGTTACCTTTGTTTTCCTTACAGGGTTCCATGTTTTGAAACCAAGATTTTTGTAAGAAAAGAGTTGAGCTAGTTGTAGGACTTCTTTTGTTTATGCTCCTCTGTAACTGAAACCCTAATTGTATTTTGTGTAGCGTTAATACTCTGGCTTGTATTTAGTTCATTGGCTCAAGACTCCGATGTAAATATATGTATATTTGTTTAATCGACGTCCCGTACTTCCGTATGGTTTGGTAAGCTCTGTTTAACCCTTGGTGGTCTCCAGTTGTTCGTTTTCGTTGAGTTCTCACGCGTACTATATAGGGTTTGTGTGAATCGACTCCGTAGTCCTGGCGAGAGCTGGGCAGGCAGTCCGCCGAACCCTTTGGTTCGCCTTAGGGCGAGGTGGGGCTGTCACAGGTGGTATCAGAGCCACTTCGCGTGGTCTCTGCGCGGAGTGAGCTTGGGCCAAGTGGTGTTATGGTCCTGATTTCGTAAATGTGTCTAAGTGCTCGTTTGAGCATAAGTTATGAACTATGCATGTCATAAGTGTAAAGATCTTTATCATGGGACTTGAGGAAGTTAGGTATGTATGTCGGGTAGGAATCCTTCATATAGATGATTTACTCTTGGGACCGGCCGGCTCGAGTTGTGAATTATCTTATTTTAGATTCTTGGACTTGAGTACCGAAGGATGGAGAGTGCTAGAATAAGAGTCGGTATCCTGATTGAACTTGAGGTAAGTCTGGATGGCAAGGCCAAGGCAAGAAAGATTGTCACATTGGACCTAGTAATTAGACCGATTGAGGGGATTGGATATGGAAGTGTTATTTCCTTTCTGTTATGAGCGTGAGGACTTGATAAACGTCTACTTGACTTTGCATTAGTCTAGCTACACCTATAGAGGTATTTGGTATTTTCTACCCTTCTTGTAAGGCTTGATACCCGTAGTTTGGTTCTCAATAAACTACCTTTGCCTATATTTCCTTGATGTTAAATGAAATTTTCATCTGTGGTTCGAAAGGGGAAACTTTTGATATTTTCACTGGTTTTCTTAGCAGGGGATTTTAGTCATTGCATTAACACGATTTCTTTCTGGATAGATAGTGGCATGGTAAGAAAAATTTCGAGGACGAAATTTTTTAAGGGGGAGAGAGTGTGAGACCCCGTATTTTTCTTAATTTCTACGTTTTATTTTCTTTTAATTTCACGTTTTTCCATATTTTCTTTATTCGAAAAATTTTAAAAATAATTTTTATGATTAAATATAGTTTTTAGATTATTTTTCTAGTATCGGTTAGTTTTTGAGAAATTAAGAGCGTATACCGAACATGGGACCCGCTAGTGCGAAAAGTTCGGTAAAATTCAGCCAGTTAGGTTAAGTGTTGGATACCGGGTTTATTTTATCAGGTGTTAATAGATAATTAGAAGTTACCTATATGGATTATCATTGGAGAGACAAAAGGATAGAATTGTATTAAATGAAGTGACAAGTGTCACTTGGAGATTAATTCTTGCTTTGACCACTATTCACTACTTTACCAATTTAAGCAAAAATGACCCAAAATCATCCTTAATTTTGCAAGCTTTGGCCGGCCCTCCCAAAGGGAAAAAGAAAAGAAAACTCTCCACTTTCTTACATCCAATCTTGTTCAATCTTCAATTCCAACCGATTAATCTTGAATCTTTTCCATAAAACATCTTAGTTTAGTGATTGTGAGGTGATCAGTGAAGTGGTTTGAAAGGCTAAGGTGCTAAGTGGTCTCTTTTCTTGAGTTGCTAAGGTGAGCATCTAAGGAACTCCTCTTTTGTTCTTGATGACGTATAATTAATGGCTTGTGGTAGCCTAAGAGGTGTTTTTGTGGGTTATTTCATGATTTTAGTGACATTGATGACATTTTTCTATTTATTCATGATTTTTCTGTTTTAATATGATTACCATTGTGTGGCCATGTATGATGGTTGGAAATAATCTAGAATGGAGCTAGAATGCATAAATTGTGGTTGTTTGCGGAAAATTTCCGCATTGAAAGGAAATTTCGGAAGTTAGGGTTTCAATTACCATCATTCTGCCCGGCATTGTTCCTCATAGTTAGAGGCCGAATTAGCCTTGGGTTAAAACATGAAAGTTGTATAGGATGGTATTTTATAGTTTCCTGCAAAATTTCAGGCCAATCGGAGTAGCGTAGCCTGTGAAAATACCGAATTACCCCTGTTACCCTGTTTCTACCCGAACATGCTAATCAGCTTCTGTAATTAGTTGTTTTGACCAGGAATACTACTAATTTGGTTGTTGATGTCTTCTTAAGAAATATATCTTGGTATCTTAGCTTTCGGATGGCATTGGAATCACTTGAATTGGACCTTGGTAACCTGATTTATGGGTGTTTAACCAGAAGGCGGTTCAGTAACCTGTTTATACGGTTCTGGTTTGGTACATTACGATTTTGACTTAGTTTCACTACAAACTGGACTGAGTGGCCTTCTTCAACATTGTAGCCCTTTCTGTTAGCTTCAAAACGGTGTATATTTCACCTTCATCCGATAATCGTAGTGCCGGTTGTGTCCAATACGCTTAATGACATCAAAACTGTTTTTGGGTTTTAGGGCTTGACTTTCATTTCCGGTCATTTTCCTAGCTAAATTTTGTACTTGAATGACTTTGAGCCTATTGAACGGCTGTTGTGATGAATTTATATTTCGTATGACTTTGGGACTGGTTGAGGAAAATAATGAAGCCATGATGGCTGGAAAAGTAAGCAAATTTAGGGGAAATGCTGTCCAATTTTCTAGGCCGTTTAGTCTCTTTAGGTTTGAGTTGCCTTTTAAAAAGAATGAAGGGTTTTGAGGGTTGTTTGTAACCCTAGGACCAACTGTCATTTTTTTTACTCAAGGTCATACTTTATTCTTTTGTACTAGTACTTACCATGGAAAGGCGTACGACGTGTAGTCGAGCCTCACTTGTGCATTCTGTTTACTCGATTTTGGAAGTGAAACCTTCAATTGGTTTACTTTGATTATTTTAGGATTTCTTGGCGATTAAAGCCAATCTGAAGTGAAAACTTTTGAAGTATCTGTACTTGAACCGGTGAGTGTACCACTCCCCCCACTTGTTTCTTAACTTGATTTCTGCACTTGCAATCTGTGATCTGAATAATTGTACTATCTGTTTAATCTGTTTGAGACGAGGGTGTACTTTATCACACTCGTTCTCTTGTCTATCTGTATGCCTCTTGACTATATGTAATCTGTTATCTGCATCTGAATCTGTTATCTGTATCTGAGTTTGTTCGGACGTCGTTTGGAGACTGGTATCCAACGACCTTTCTGTGACCTCTGAGCTCAACACCTGTGGCTAGTTACTCAAGTCGGGCCGGCAAGGGCCTGGTCGATTAGATAACGAACCACGGTAGTCTGTTTCAGAAATCTTTGGGTATTGAGACCCTTAATTCCGGTATACTCGAGTATTACCACTTCTGTTCTGTTCGGCGTTCGGGCCCGGTACGGGTATGTTTGGTGGACGGAAATTGGTGTAAAGTGGGGTCTACGGATATGTTGGTTCTATGTACGTTGACGGAGAGTCAACGGGTTCGGATCAAGTACTGCAAATGGAAATCTGGCTCCTGAGAGCCACCTGTATCCTTCCTATTTGAATCATTGTCTATAACTACTTTACTTTACATCTGGCATGTGTACCTGATTTGTTATACGTGAAATGTCATGATTTTACTGCAATATATCTGGTACCTCATTGAGCGCAAGCTCACCCCTTTTGTTACCTTTGTTTTCCTTACAGGGTTCCATGTTTTGAAACCAAGATTTTTGGAAGAAAAGAGTTGAGCTAGTTGTAGGACTTCTTTTGTTTATGCTCCTCTGTAACTGAAACCCTAATTGTATTTTGTGTAGCGTTAATACTCTGGCTTGTATTTAGTTCATTGGCTCAAGACTCCGATGTAAATATATGTATAAGTGTTTAATCGACGTCCCGTACTTCCGTATGGTTTGGTAAGCTCTGTTTAACCCTTGGTGGTCTCCAGTTGTTCGTTTTCGTTGAGTTCTCACGCGTACTATATAGGGTTTGTGTGAATCGACTCCGTAGTCCTGGCGAGAGCTGGGCAGGCAGTCTGCCGAACCCTTTGGTTCGCCTTAGGGCGAGGTGGGGCTGTCACAGGTAGTATCAGAGCCACTTCGCGTGGTCTCTGCGCGGAGTGAGCTTGGGCCAAGTGGTGTTATGGTCCTGATTTCATGAATGTGTCTAAGTGCTCGTTTGAGCATAAGTTATGAACTATGCATGTCATAACAGTAAAGATCTTTATCATGGGACTTGAGGAAGTTAGGCATGTATGTCGGGTAGGAATCCTTAATATAGATGATTTACTCTTGGGACCGGCCGGCTCGAGTTGTGAATTATCTTATTTTAGATTCTTGGACTTGAGTACCGAAGGATGGAGAGTGCTAGAATAAGAGTCGGTATCCTGATTGAACTTGAGGTAAGTCTGGATGGCAAGGCCAAGGCAAGAAAGATTGTCACATTGGACCTAGTAATTAGACCGATTGAGGGGATTGGATATGGAAGTGTTATTTCCTTTCTGTTATGAGCGTGAGGACTTGATAAACGTCTACTTGACTTTGCATTAGTCTAGCTACACCTATAGAGGTATTTGGTATTTTCTACCCTTCTTGTAAGGCTTGATACCCGTAGTTTGGTTCTCAATAAACTACCTTTGCCTATATTTCCTTGATGTTAAATGAAATTTTCATCTGTGGTTCGAAAGGGGAAACTTTTGATATTTTCACTGGTTTTCTTAGCAGGGGATTTTAGTCATTGCATTAACACGATTTCTTTCTGGATAGATAGTGGCATGGTAAGAAAAATTTCGAGGACGAAATTTCTTTAAGGGGGAGAGAGTGTGAGACCCCGTATTTTTCTTAATTTCTACGTTTTATTTTCTTTTAATTGCACGTTTTTTCATATTTTCTTTATTCAAAAAATTTTAAAAATCATTTTTATGATTAAATATAGTTTTTAGATGATTTTTCTAGTATCGGTTAGTTTTTGAGAAATTAAGAGCGTATACCGAACGTGGGACCCGCTAGTGCGGAAAGTTCGGTAAAATTCAGCCAGTTAGGTTAAGTGTTGGATACCGGGTTTATTTTATCAGGTGTTAAGAGATAATTAGAAGTTACCTAAATGGATTATCATTGGAGAGACAAAAGGATAGAGTTGTATTAAATGAAGTGACAAGTGTCACTTGGAGATTAATTCTTGCTTTGACCACTATTCACTACTTTACCAATTTAAGCAAAAATGATCCAAAATCATCCTTAATTTTGCAAGCTTTGGCCGGCCCTCCCAAAGGGAAAAAGAAAAGAAAACTCTCCACTTTCTTACATCCAATCTTGTTCAATCTTCAATTCCAACCGATTAATCTTGAATCTTTTCCATAAAACATCTTAGTTTAGTGATTCTGAGGTGATCAGTAAAGTGGTTTGAAAGGCTGAGGTGCTAAGTGGTCTCTTGTCTTGAGTTGCTAAGGTGAGCATCTAAGGAACTCCTCTTTTGTTCTTGATGATGTATAATTAATGGCTTGTGGTAGCCTAAGAGGTGTTTTTGTGGGTTATTTCATGATTTTAGTGAGATTGATGACATTTTTCTATTTATTCATGATTTTTCTGTTTTAATATGATTACCATTGTGTGGCCATGTATGATGGTTGGAAATAATCTAGAATGGAGCTAGAATGCATAAATTGTGGTTGTTTGCGGAAAATTTCCGCATTGAAAGGAAATTTCGGAAGTTAGGGTTTCAATTACCCTCATTCTGCCTGGCACTGTTCCTCATAGTTAGAGGCCGAATTAGCCTTGGGTTAAAACATGAAAGTTGTATAGGATGGTATTTTATAGTTTCCTGCAAAATTTCAGGCCAATCGGAGTAGCGTAGCCTGTGAAAATACCGAATTACCCCTGTTACCCTGTTTCTACCCGACCATGCTAATCAGCTTCTGTAATTAGTTGTTTTGACCAGGAATACTACTGATTTGGGTGTTGATGTCTTCTTAAGAAATATAGCTTGGTATCTTAGCTTTCGGATGGCATTGGAATCACTTGAATTGGACCTTGGTAACCTGATTTATGGGTGTTTAACCAGAAGGCGGTTCAGTAACCTGTTTATAGGGTTCTGGTTTGGTACATTGCGATTTTGACTTAGTTTCACTACAAACTGGACTGCGTGGCCTTCTTCAACATTGTAGCCCTTTCTGTTAGCTTCAAAACGGTGTATATTTCACCTCCATCCGATAATCGTAGTGCCGGTTGTGTCCAATACGCTTAATGACGTCAAAACTGTTTTTGGGTTTTAGGGCTTGACTTTCATTTCCGGTCATTTTCCTAGCTAAATTTTGTACTTGAATGACTTTGAGCCTATTGAACGGCTGTTGTGATGAATTTATATTTCGTATGACTTTGGGACTGGTTGAGGAAAATAATGAAGCCATGATGGCTGGAAAAGTAAGCAAATTTAGGGGAAATGCTGTCCAATTTTCTAGGCCGTTTAGTCTCTTTAGGTTTGAGTTGCCTTTTGAAAAGAATGAAGGGTTTTGAGGGTTGTTTGTAACCCTAGGACCAACTGTCATTTTTTTTACTCAAGGTCATACTTTATTCTTTTGTACTAGTACTTACCATGGAAAGGCGTACGACGTGTAGTCGAGCCTCACTTGTGCATTCTGTTTACTCGATTTTGGAAGTGAAACCTTCAATTGGTTTACTTTGATTACTTTAGGATTTCTTGGCGATTAAAGCCAATCTGAAGTGAAAACTTTTGAAGTATCTTTACTTGAACCGGTGAGTGTACCACTCCCCCCACTTGTTTCTTAACTTGATTTCTGCACTTGCAATCTGTGATCTGAATAATTGTACTATCTGTTTAATCTGTTTGAGACGAGGGTGTACTTTATCACACTTGTTCTCTTATCTGTCTGTATGCCTCTTGACTATATGTAATCTGTTATCTGCATCTGAATCTGTTATCTGTATCTGAGTCTGTTCGGACGTCGTTTGGAGACTGGTATCCAACGACCTTTCTGTGACCTCTGAGCTCAACACCTGTGGCTAGTTACTCAAGTCGGGCCGGCAAGGGCCTGGTCGATTAGATAACGAACCACGGTAGTCTGTTTCAGAAATCTTTGGGTATTGAGACCCTTAATTCCGGTATACTCGAGTATTACCACTTCTGTTCTGTTCGGCATTCGGGCCCGGTACGGGTATGTTTGGTGGACAGAAATTGGTGTAAAGTGGGGTCTACGGATATGTTGGTTCTATGTACGTTGACGGAGAGTCAACGGGTTCGGATCAAGTACTGCAAATGGAAATCTGGCTCCTGAGAGCCACCTGTATCCTTCCTATTTGAATCATTGTCTATAACTACTTTACTTTACATCTGGCATGTGTACCTGATTTGTTATACGTGAAATGTCATGATTTTACTGCAATATATCTGGTACCTCATTGAGCGCAAGCTCACCCCTTTTGTTACCTTTGTTTTCCTTACAGGGTTCCATGTTTTGAAACCAAGATTTTTGGAAGAAAAGAGTTGAGCTAGTTGTAGGACTTCTTTTGTTTATGCTCCTCTGTAACTGAAACCCTAATTGTATGTTGTGTAGCGTGAATACTCTGGCTTGTATTTAGTTCATTGGCTCAAGACTCCGATGTAAATATATGTATAAGTGTTTAATCGACGTCCCGTACTTCCGTATGGTTTGGTAAGCTCTGTTTAACCCTTGGTGGTCTCCAATTGTTCGTTTTCGTTGAGTTCTCACGCGTACTATATAGGGTTTGTGTGAATCAACTCCGTAGTCCTGGCGAGAGCTGGGCAGGCAGTCCGCCGAACCCTTTGGTTCGCCTTAGGGCGAGGTGGGGCTGTCACATAATGCATATGGAAATTTTACTTTGAAGTAATAGTTAAGGTTCAAAATTTTGCACATTATCTCTGAAAGTCCTTTTTACTTTGAGATTTTATTCTATTCTTTAATATAGCTTCAATTCTCAAGTATTGGATTTTTCATACCATTAATGAGATTCTAATTGGAAATATGCTTTTCAATTGTTGAAAGTGAATGTCATAAAAGGTTAAGAGGATTATTTGTTTGAATTTGGAAAATTCTTGGCAAGGAGTTTAGTCCTTTTTCAAGGGGAAACTCTGTCAAAATTTTCTTATATTATTTTCCAACATGTTTGAAGAGGTTTATATTGCTTCTAATGAGCATTGATCTTGTTTTTGATATAGGCACTATGGTACGCACAAGAAGGGCTATTGTTCACACTCCTTCACCTTTTTCGAGTGAGGAACGCACTCCTTCATTGCATGAGGAGTCCCTTTCACCCGTGGAAGATTCTCTCTCACTCGAGTCACTGCCCCTCTCACGACGAAAGTGAGCATCCACTAGTCGCGAGGAGCCACCTCTGGATTATAATACCACGCGCTTCACATCCTTAGAAAACCAACAATGGTACGAGGCAGGATTAGCCAAGGAAATCATCATTGAGAAGCACTTGGCACCGGAGGTGGATGACCACTATAAGATTTCCACGGCATTTAAGCGATTTGGATGGGAGAATATACTCAAATTGCCAAAGCATTACTATCCCAATTTGGTCCTCGAATTTTATGCCAATGTGGAAGGAAAGCAAGGCCACAGTGGTAATCTAATTGTCTCTTGGGTTAGAGGAAAGCTGATTGCCATCAATCGCGGGACAATTGAGAGATATTTCCAAATCAAGGAATCGGGGGAGGACGTGAAATTGACCAAAGAATTTAAGGCACATGATCCATGGCAAGTGGAAGAAGCTATATCACGTCTTAAGGGTCAATACCGTGAGAGAAGAAGTTCTAAGAAATTAATAGTATATGCGGATTCCTTTGAACCTAGGTACCACCTTATTTTCTATCTCTTTGCTTTTAATGTGGTACCGAAGAGGAGTGGAAAAAGGGAGCTACGTAATAGTGACCTTTATTTCTTGGACAAGATGATACATGGAATAGGTCGGCAGTTGATAGGGATCCCTTTAACAAGCATTATCATTAGCTACATGCGTACTACAGCACGCATGCGAGCCGGTGAGACTTGATTTGGATTTCCTCGCTTCCTCTCTTTCTATTTGAGAAGCTCAAGGTTCCATTGGGTGTAGAGAGAGCCCTCACTACCAAGGCAGTCGATGAGGTAAATATTGCATTATTAAGGTTCTTAGGTATCCCTACAGATTTTGGAGCCTCCTTGGTTCGAGACGTTGGAGAAGCGTCGACCTCCGCTCAGCCTCCACCTCACTCTCAACCAGAACAAGAAGCTCAAGAAACGGAGGCACAACCAACTCCACCTTCTCCCATTCCACGACCCCCACCTCCTCCAAGATCCAAGTGGCAAGAAGTCCTAAATGTTATCTGTTGTATGGAGACAAGGGTCATGGAGTGAATTGATCAGCATGAGCGACGGATGACGGAACGACTCGAGAGGCAGGATCGACGTCTTCGAGCAATGGAGGACCACTTTCACATTCGTCGTTCGCCTTCTCCGATTCCTACCACTGAGGAGGGCCACATTGGTACATCCCATAGGCCACAAGGTGCTATTGAGAGCGTTGATCCTGATTCTACACTGCCTTGAAGATCCCTTTGATGATGTTTCTTTTGTTTCTTTGTGAACATAACAGCTTTGAAGTCTTTTGTTTTTCTTGCTTTTATTATGTTTAAACCTCGAAGTCTTCATTTCTTTTGTTAATCTTGTGCTACTTATGTTTCACCGTATCCCTTGTTTCAGTTTGAACAGAATTTGGATGTTCGTGATGTTCGTGCTTCAAATTGCATCACCATTTCTTTATAGGGGAGTACTAGTTTCTTTTCCCTTCTTTCACAATGAGGACATTGTGAATTTTAAGTGTGGGGGAGGGAGTACTTTGTGTTATGGCTTGTTTGTGTCTTGAAGTGCATGTTTTCATTTGATTGTGGCTTACAAATGTTGGAATTATATTTGGAAATGTTGCTAGGTGGATAATTTTCTTGAAATTGGGTATGTTGGCAGGGAGTTTTGTCCATTTATAAGGGGAAACTCTGTCAAAATTTTTCAAAAATCTTTTCCAATATTTCATTATAGCCAAAATACCTCAAATATTTGCACTAGAGCCAAATTGTTCTAATTCTTCCATTTGTTGAAATGTTATATGTATTTTGGAAGTTTTTAGTCCTTATTTGACTTGGAATTGATTATTATGCAATTAGGATTTTTGCATTTTAGAAAGTATATCGGGTTAAGTAAGGGAAATTATGCCTATAATTTTATATGTTTAATAAGATTTCTCCTTTTTGCTTCATTTTATAAGTAAGTGATTGATATAGTCAATAAGAAGCCATACTCTTCCTTTAATTATTCTTATACATTTTCAATGAGGGAATATTTAGTTATTAATTGTTAAAAAAAAAAAGAAGATGAAGAGAAAAAGTAAGTAAAAAATTGTTCTACTCCAATGATTCTTGTACCAAGTAACCGGAGGTTGGTATCTACAAATGTCGATTTTCGCGTCAAAAGGTGATTGAATTAAGAGTATGTATAGCAACTTGGGTAAGTAAAATGTTGAGTAACCGGGGATCTTCACTTAAAAGTGCCGATTTTCGCGTAAAAAGGCATTATCACTATTTAAGTAAAATAAAGTAAGAATAAGTCCCTCTTAGTTGTAAAATTTTGAGAAAAAGATGATTATAGGAGGAGGAAGGCTATAAATTGACTATGTGATTTGCTTATTTGTGAAATTAGGCTAGGATGAGAGATTAAGTTGAATTTATTAAAATAGGGCATAATTATCTTTCCTTTACTTGATATTATAAGTATTTAGTGCAATCTGAACAATGGCATAATGATTGATTTCCAAGTCATGAGGAATTAAATTCAACAAAAGTACATGTATTGTTTCACCTTTTGAATCATTGAAGCTGATTATGTGTGATTGCTTAAGGACAAGCAATGATTCAAGTGTGGGGGAATTTGATAAGTGAATATTTAACGTACATTTGTACAGTTTGGCATGAACTTTTAGTATGTTTTGAGAGGATTAAAGTCATAATTGAACTCTTTTTGGTACTAATTGCTTAAGTATTGTTTGAGTAATCAAAACTTGCTAAATGAGTGGATTAATGCTTTAATCTGTGATATTTTGAAGGATATTGATACGTGAACTTCATATATGAGATAAGAAAAAAAGCAAGGTTCATTTGGAGGTTAACATACAAAAGAAACTAGGAGCAAAAATGAAGCAAAAATGAAGGAATTGAAAGATGGAAATTGGTCACAAAGATCTGAGCTCGAATCCATGTGCAACAAAAAGGATCCGAGCCCTCATCTGAACTTCTGAAGTAGTGGATCCGAGGTCAACCGATCCGAGCTCGGATCCATTTGAGAAAGACCTCAGATCAGCTATGATCTGAGCTCGGATCGTACTGAACCCCTCGGATCTGCCTCTCTCCTCTGCAAGTGACTCAGCCGTTTTTCTTTCTTTTCACACTACTTTCCAGCTATATTTGGTAAGAGAATTCGGTGGCACATGCTTTTGATGCAAAAAAGAGGACAATATGATTTATTGTAAAGTCAAAAACCATTACTTTTGACTTTCTTAACAAGATTGAGGATTGAGAATCATGAGAAGGTGAAAAAGGAACTTTTCACCAGCTTTTATAGAGAACAACAAGGAGAAGGTCAGATATCAGACGGAAGCTAGCATTTTTCTTGTAGACGATTCTCTCTAGCTAGAAAATATTGCAAAGAGCACTTGGAGACTTCATCTTGTAATCATCTAGTGCAAGTCATAGCAGAAGAGGGCTACACCATTAACTTGGCTAAGCTTTTCTTTATCCTTCTTGTACTTGTAATTTGTGATGTTTTCCATTAATGAAGTTATGAGTTTGATTGTTATATCATTCATGAGTAGCTAAATTTCTATATCTAAGGAGCAGATGAAGCTTATAGCCAAGTGATATGAATTGAATGAGATTTACACTTGTATCTTGTATTAACTTGTCTTCTTGTGCATGTCGATAACTTGTTGTTGTTTGATCAACAATAGCAGGTTTATAGTTGTTATTACTCAATGAGAATTGGCAATAACAATGAAATAACATGAGTAAGAGCTTGAAGTGTAGGTTCATGAGAATAGAAATACATTCAAGTAGATTAAATCTGCATTTCATGCATGAACAAGAGCAGTTTTAGTTATTCACCAAGAAATTAGGGAAAACTAGGCTGTTCTACATCATTATCATCATGAGAATGAGATTTTGGTAATTTGTGAAATGAATCCCTGGTTAAACAAGAGGAGTAACAAGTGTTAAATTCATTTAATTGGATCTTTTGTACAATAAGTGGAATCTACATCCCTAGATTCAAGTTTTTAATGAATTTTCTCCAATTGTATCTTGCATTTATTAAATCAGATTATAGACAGTAGTAAATATAATTTTTCTGCTCAATCTCATTATAAGTCTAAATAATAGAGGAAATAAGGACCTAGTACTTGCAGACATTGCTCCTCATGGGATTGACCCGATTAATGCCCTGAACTACTAGTTTGGCCTATATACTTGTAGTCAACGGGTATAAATTGGAATTAAACTTGCACTTACATCAAAATCCCGTCAAACTTATACCAAGAAAATGAGTTAAAACTTGACTCACTTATAAAAAAATCTAGGAAATTAAGGTAATAATGTAAAGTAAATAAAATGTGCTCAAAGAAATAAGATAAAATAAAGATAATTTTCGGGGTTCTCACAACCAAACCATGGCCAACACCTAGGCATCATATGTGGGCAAAAAATTACCATAAAAACTAAAAATTACCAAAACTCTATTTTAACCATGAAACTTTCTGTGACACCCCCACTTCTTCCAAGGGCGAACCCATGGGTATCCGCGGGACGCCTGCCCATCTCTCGCCAGGACTTAAGACAAATTGATTCAAGCTTATCGATACATAACAATTAATACGAGCCAAATAAAGAAAAGTCACTTCCATAATCAACCATCCAAGGCTCACACCATGAGTTCAAAATACATCAGTTAGCCAATCCTTACATCAAGTTCCCAAAAGATACATCAGTTCCCCAAACTATACAACAATCACAAGTCTAGCCAAAACTTTTGAAACCCTAATACCAAAATACATCAAAAGGGGTTCCTCCGAAGTTCACTTCCCCCATTCCTGTTAAGGAAAACAAACTAATGGGATGAGCCAATACTCAGTGAGGCCAAGAAACACACATGCAAACACATAACCCAAGTAGCCGCAATTTACATAGTAAGTAAAGCTATAAAGTTCGGATAATTCACATTTCGAATAGGAAAAATAAACAGAAACAATTCAAGGATACTGTAGCTCTCAGGAGCTAAATTCCACGTAGTCGAGTCAAAGTCTTGATCACATCTCACGTTGACACTCCGCCAACCACATAAGTATCGAATCCGTAGATACACCACTTTTCTTCGAATCCCATCACTGTTACACTCCCTTACCGGGCCCGCTCATCAAATTTTTTTTTTGATAATACTCGAGTATATCATGGCAATACTGCACGAGTAATGCCGAGCAAGATCTCTCCAATAGATCATGCTCTACGAATATCTCATGGTTTGCTAAACTTGTCGACCAAGCCCATGCTGGCTCGATTCGCAAAGTTAGCCAATGAGTTTGGGCGTCCCCCGAATATGAATACGAATACGAATACGGATACGGATATAAGTCGATGAGCAACGCTCAAATCGACGATTCCAAATAGGAATCACAAATACGGATCACATATATGAATCACAAATACGAATCACATCCACATTACTATGTGCAAGTCGAATATGAATTCACATAGCAAAATTCAAATATAAGTTCATTCGAAAGAGTGCGAGTGCGATAAAGTACACACTCGTCTCAAATTTTCAAATTCACATAACGGATAAAAGCCAATTAACCATTTAGCAACAAACTCATGCACTTGACACTCACAATGATTCAAGTAGCAAGTTCAAATGATGATTTAGGCGTCTCCCGTGAGATCCTCTGGAAGGTCCTGTTGAGCGCCTGAGCATTTAATAATAAACTATCACTTATACATCCCAATTAATAAGGAAGATTGTACCCTTGTACAATCTAAGAAAATTTCACGAGAATGAGCCTTAATTACTCGTAAATCGAGGCTCAAAAGTGAGATTTTAAAACACAAGCAAAATCAGATTTTCATCCTTGAAATCGAGTGTAAAACGATCCAGTGATATCAAAGGAAAAAGAGAGAGTTTGCAAAACTCCATTTCCTTGAAGTTAGAAATTTTCAGATTCGTTACACTTATTTTGAAAAATCGTATCTCACTCTCTACACGTCCAAAATTGAAAAATTTGGTACCGTTGGAAACTACTTCCAATATACTAAAAGTTCCTAGAATACACTTTTCCATGATTCCAAATGGCAGGCATTCAAAATTGGCTCAAAATTACTGTTTTAAACTTGCAAGACAGTTTTGAGGTTGGTTTTTCGCCAACTTTGGAAATTCGGTAAAATTCATACGTTGCAAACCAGCCTCCGAAATTTATAAATCATTTAGAGTTGCAAGTAAAGTTTGGGACAGAACAAGCGGATCAAGAATCAGAGTTTTGAGCACCGAGATACGGTCACTCAAAGTTGGAGGAAAAATGAAACTGTTAAAGTTAGTTTCCAGATTTGAGTTGTAAACTTTGGGACTTTAGTTTGGTAGCAAAATGGACTCAAAATGGCACCAAATTTGGTATGAATATACTACCATATAAGCGCCACTACCTTACCAAATTTCATAGAAAAATATGAACGGGAAGTCGGTTAACAAAACCGTTGAAATCGCAAGAAGTTCGAAGGCTAAGCTGCCTTTGAGCTTCCGTTTTGCCGTTTTCCAAACATTTGGCCAAGAAACGACTCAAACATGATTTATTCCAGTAAGTAATGTCTAAAATATGTCCAAGGTACATTTGATCAGTGATTTACACCAAGAAATTTCGGATAACAAGTCCCAAATCATTGCTAGTTCAAATCTGTCCAAATGTTAGGTATTCCTTCACCAGACCTGATTCGAGTTTTGATCATAAATCACTCAATTCAACTCGGAATTGAGCGTGGCTGGTGGAATTGGAAAATAGACTCATAAGGATACATTTTCTCAGAATAAACCATTTTCAAAATCAGTCCATAACCAGATCGTTCGTGAGCATTAAGTTGCAGCTCATGAGCTGCCTTCTAGGAAGCAACGAAACAGGACAGTGGATTTCAAATGAATGGTTTGGATAGCTCAAGTAGAACCAGGACATGAATTTTATACCAAAAGAAAGCTAGGAATTTCTATTTTCCAGTTCCATAAACGGAACTCGATTCCGACATCGGAGCAACAAGTTATGGCCGAAACAAGAAGACTGCCTGAGCAGTGACGGGATTCAAATTCCAGATTTTCAAGCTTTCGAATTTCCGACATTTGGGTGATCAAATCATGTTATTTTTCAATGAAACTTTTTACACAACCAATATAACATGTAAAAAACATAAACAAACCATTAGAACCTCAAAATTTTGCACAAAAGTGGTCGAACAAACCAGGGGCAAAATGGTCACTTTTGGTCATTGAACCATCCATGAGTTTCTATCAACAACCCAACATTAATCCACCAATATAAGCACTAAACCAACATTATTTTCATCATCAATCATCAAATCAGTCCTTCCATCAAAAGTGGGAGTTCATAGAGCCCACCAAACAAAAATTCATCATAAACAAGACTACCCACATGCATGCAAGAGTTTATACGTGTAATTCTACTTCCATAAACCAAAATTCGAAGGTCGGATCGTTACCTACTTGTGTGATGAACAAAGATAGAATTTTTTGGTCCCCTCTTGGCCAAGAAAAACCGTGAAAAGCTCCCCCTTTTTGCAGCTTAAATTGATCTCCAAGTGTTTAGCTAAGTGTGGTTAAATTTTGGTGTAATTTGCTGGAAGATTTGATGAAGAAATGAAGAAGAAATTGGAAGAACTTTTTGGTTCTTTCTCTTTCTTGATGCACGGCTGCTATGGTGAGGAAAAGAGTGTGTTTTGCAGCTGAAAAAGCTTCTTGAGAGACTTAAGAATGAGTGGCTCAAAATACTCCAAAAGTCAACTAGGACTAGTGCGCACACGCGCGCGTTTCGCACTCGATTCCTCTCGAGTTTATTTCACAAGTGCATTAAACCTCTAATGCACTTGTATTCATGCTATTATTATTCACTCTTAATGGTCTAAAAATCATGGTCTTAAGTCCTTCAATTAATCGCGCGTGTAAAAACGCGTACTTCCGATTTGTGCGCGATATAGTCGAATTTTCAAGAATTTCTTATAACGATAGTACTAATAACTATCACTTGAGCA
Organism: Coffea arabica; assembly: GCF_036785885.1. NCBI lineage: Eukaryota > Viridiplantae > Streptophyta > Magnoliopsida > Gentianales > Rubiaceae > Coffea > Coffea arabica. The sequence continues at coordinate 14,160,614 of NC_092318.1, read as the reverse complement.
CTTAAACATAAAATTACCTATTTTAGCACCATTGTGTAGGTCTCTAATTTTCCAAACTTATTGTACTCTCAATCGGTTAAAATTTCCAAACACTTTTTTACTATTTTCACTAAACGAGCTTCCAAAAATTAAATTTTGAAACGAGTCACTTTAAAAATATAATTGAGTTATAAACCCATGTAATTAGGTCTAAAGAGTTTAGAAAATAATATTCGGAGTAAATGGCCAAGTAAATAATTAAATAAGTTAGAAATAGGAAATTTAAATAAGTAAATTTTACGAGTCCTCACATGAGTCGAGTGTTAATTCCTCAATTCTCAAATTAACTTTTCTTAATCTACTATTGATCATTCTTACTTCTCCAAAATTAATACACTCTCAATTCAATTGTAGCCTCGAAAAACGTGTATTCGTGTTCCGAACTAAACGAATTTTTAAAAAAATAATTTTTCTAACAAAACGCTTTAAAAACATAAGAGAGCCGTTTTTCCATATAAATGGATTTTAAGTAGTCGAATTAAATAATTCAGAGAAAATGAGTGAATAACTATTTAAATAAACCAGTAATATATGACGAAAATAAGAAAATTTTCGGATCCTCACAACCTCCCCTCCTTAAAAGAATTTCGTCCTCGAAATTCACGCTTAGGATAACCACATACCCCTTAATAGCCGTGCCTATCGGATCAATCAGTAATCTTACAATCGCTAACCCATATCTCACAATTTCTATTTTGATTCTATCTTATGAATCTAGGATTTTGTAAAAGTGTGAATTGTACTAGGGTCACTTAGAACTTCAGATAGACAATGGAAAGCAAGAATCATACCTTCAACGACCCTAACAGAATTGGAAACCTGCTGATAGCCTAATGCATAAACCCTAGCTGGTACTTTAGATCGACTTCCTCCAGCACTAGACTGCCTAGCGGCTGATTTTTCAGGCCTTTGGGTACTACCTCCTTCTTTTGGTACGGTTGGGCATTTCGATATCTGGTGCTCGGTACTACCACAATACAAGCACCTCCCTTGTTTTCTAAAACAATCACTCTCTGTATGGTTGAGCTTGCCACAATAACCACAAACAATTTGGGGAGCCACAGATTGACCACTTGGAGGTGTCCCTCTCGATTGACCTCATCCATTGCGATCTCCTCTTGATTGAGTCCCCTTTGGTGTGTTAGATATCTCCACTCCACCCGTTCCTTTTCCCTTTTTAAAAGGTGGGGCATTCTTATCTGCCTGTCCCGAAGGGTTACTAGAAGTGCCCGTTTTCTTAGCATGAAAATCTCTAACTTGTAGCCTTGCACTCTCGACTCTCTGTGCTTTTTCTAAGACTTCAGTGAACGTAGAGATTTGGGCTGCGGCCAAACCCTCCTGGATTTCTGCATTAAGTTCCTGCACGAACCGTCTAATTCTCCTTCGTTCATTGATCACCAATTCAGGAGCGTATTTAGAAAGTTTAGTGAACTTTCCCTCATACTCCGCTGCACTAAGGTTTCCTTGTTTCAACTTTATGAATTCATCCTCCATTTTCTCTTGGATTAAGGGTGAAAGAAATTTCTCATTAAATTCCCTCGTGAAATTCTCCCAAGTCCAAGGGGTTTGAACTCTCTCCCACTTTCCCCTTATCAGGTCCCACCAAGCGCGTGCCACTCCCTCAAATTGGAATGCAGCAAAATTCACTCGCCTATCCTCAGTATAGTCTAAGGCGGCGAATATATTGGTCATTCTCTCTAACCAGTTTTCAGCTGCCTCGGGTCGGGCTCTCCAGTGAACTTAGGCGGGTTAAATTTCAGGAACCTCTCCAAAGCCCTATCCTCTCCTCTATCCTGTCCCCCAGGTTGGTTAAGCGGTCCTGGACCCTGTATTTCAGCTATGCGTTCTAGGATATCAGTCATCCTATTGATGGCAGTAGCCATTTGGTTAACCTCTATATTCGCTTGTTCTTTGGTCGATCCAGTTGCTGATCCTTGTTCATCCCCTTGAGGTTGGGCCTGTCTAGTCCCTCGCCCACGGTCTCGACCACTCCTTAGTCATTCCATTATCTTAAGGGTGCCTAATGCAAGAAATAAAAGCGATCACGCAAGGAATTTCTTAAAACAAGAGCCGATCTTGAAAACATCAGAGATAACAATAATTAACATATATTTACACTTTAAAATTTATATAATTAGCAAGTTGGGGGGGTATTACAAAAATATAGCACACAAGTGTCACAAAAGGACTTTTAGTCAAGCACAACTAAAGTAAAGTCAAGCGCCTCAAAAGTAGGCCACAGAGTTAAACAAAAATGCAATGGCTTTAGCACTAGCATCACCCCAACTAAGTCAATCATTTATAACACTGGTAGGTCTGATCATCTCATTCATTTCCGACTCATATTAAGCACTAGAATCCGATTAAATTACATATGACCATCCATCATTCTTTCTCCACGTCTCTCTCTTAATTATTGTACCATCTTAGCCAAACAACTATTGGTTACCTGTAACTATTTACGTGAAATATCGATTCGGTCTTTTCCTTGCAAATGGAGATCTCAAGTCCTTAACATTTCCCTCAACTCTTAAGTATTCGGGTACAAGAATCCGAAATAAAATAATTCACATCTCGAACTGGCCAGTCCCAAGAGTAAATCACCATATTTGAGATTCCTACCCAACATACATATCTAGTCTTCCCCAAGTATTATGATAAAAGATTTATATCTATCACAGTCATGATTCACAGCTTACGCTCTAAAAGAGTATTTAAACCTTTACTCATTCATATGATAAGGACCATGACACCATTTGGCCCAATCTCACCCCGCGCAGATACCACGCGAAGCGGCTCTGACTCTTTTTTTTTTTTCTACAGGTAGTCACTTAACTTTCAAACTAGTCCCACAGACCGGCATCCTAAACTTCAAGTCGAGGATACACTACAAAGATCTGAAGCCTAGGCTCTGATACCAACTGTGACGCCCCCACTTCTCTCAAGGGAGAACCCAAGGGTATTCGCGGGACGCCTGCCCACCTCTCGCCAGGACTCAAGACAAATTGATTCAAGCTTATCGATACATAACAATTAATACGAGCCAAATAAAGAAAATTCGCTTCCATAATCAACCATCCAAGGCTCACACCACGAGTTCAAAATACATCAGTTAGCCAATCCTTACATTAAGTTCCCAAAAGATACATCAGTTCCCCAAACTACACAACAATCACAAGTCCAGCCAAAACATTTGAAACCCTAATACCAAAATACATCAAAAGGGGTTCCTCTGAAGTTCACTTCCTCCATTCCTGTAAAGGAAAACAAACTAATGGGATGAGACAATACTCAGTGAGGCCAAGAAACACACATGCAAACACATAACCCAAGTAGCCGCAATTTACATAGTAAGTAAAGCTATAAAGTTCGGATAATTCACATTTCGAATAGGAAAAATAAACAGAAACAATTCAAGAATACTGTAGCTCTCAGGAGCTAAATTTCACGTAGTCGAGTCAAAGTTTTGATCACATCTCACGTTGACACTCCGCCAACCACATAAGTATCGAATCCGTAGATACACCACTTTTCTTCGAATCCCGTCACCGTTACACCCCCTTATCGGGCCCGCTCATCAAAATTTTTTTTTCATAATACTCGAGTATATCATGGCAATACTGCACGAGTAATGCCGAGTAAGATCTCTCCAATAGATCATGCTCTACGAATATCTCATGGTTTGCTAAGCTTGTCGATCAAGCCCATGCTGGCTCGATTCGCAAAGTTAGCCAATGAGTTTGGGTATCCCCCGAATACGAATACGAATACGAATACGAATACGAATACGAATACGAATACGAATGCAAATATGAATACGGACATAAGTCGATGAGCAACGCTCAAATCGACGATTCCAAATAGGAATCACAAATACGGATCACATATATGAATCACAAATACGAATCACATCCACATTACTATGAGCAAGTCGAATATGAATTCACATAGCAAAATTCAAATATAAGTTCATTCGAAAGAGAGCGAGTGCGATAAAGTACACACTCGTCTCAAATTTTCAAATTCACATAACGGATAAAAGCCAATTAACCATTTAGCAACAAACTCATGCACTTGACACTCACAGTGATTCAAGTAGCAAGTTCAAATGATGATTTAGGCGTCTCCCGTGAGATCCTCTGGAAGGTCCTGTTGAGCGCCTGAGCATTTAATAATAAACTATCACTTATACATCCCAATTAATAAGGAAGATTGTACCCTTGTACAATCTAAGAAAATTTCACGAGAATGAGCCTTAATTACTCGTAAATCGAGGCTCAAAAGTGAGATTTTAAAACACAAGCAAAATCAGATTTTCATCCTTGAAATCGAGTGTAAAACGATCCAGTGATATCAAAGGAAAAAGAGAGAGTTTGCAAAACTCCATTTCCTTGAAGTTAGAAATTTTCAGATTTGTTACACTTATTTTGAAAAATCGTATCTCACTCTCTACACGTCCAAAATTGAAAATTTTGGTACCGTTGGAAACTACTTCCAATATACTAAAAGTTCCTAGAATACACTTTTCCATGATTCCAAATGGCAGGCATTCAAAATTGGCTCAAAATTACTGTTTTAAACTTGCAAGACAGTTTTGAGGTTGGTTTTTCGCCAACTTTGGAAATTCGGTAAAATTCATACGTTGCAAACCAGCCTCCGAAATTTATAAATCATTTAGAGTTGCAAGTAAAGTTTGGGACAGAACAAGAGGATCAAGAATCGGAGTTTTGAACACCGAGATACGGTCGCTCAAAGTTGGAGGAAAAACGAAACTGTAAAGCTAGTTTCCAGATTTGAGTTGCAAACTTTGGGACTTTAGTTTGGTAGCAAAATGGACTCAAAATGGCACCAAATTTGGTATGAATATAATACCACATAAGGGGCACTCCCTTGCCAAATTTCATAGAAAAATATGAACGGGAAGTCGGTTAACAAAACCGTTGAAATCGCAAGAAGTTCGAAGGCTAAGCTGCCTTTGAGCTTCCGTTTTGCCATTTTCCAAACATTTGGCCAAGAAACGACTCAAAAATGATTTATTCCAGTAAGTAATGTCTAAAATATGTCCAAGGTACATTTGATCGGTGATTTACACCTAGAAATTTCGGATAACAAGTCCCAAATCATTGCTAGTTCAAATCTGTCCAAATGTAAGGTATTCCTTCACCAGACCAGATTTGAGTTTTGATCATAAATCACTCAATTCAACTCAGAATTGAGCGTGGCTGGTGGAATTGGAAAATAGACTCATAATGCTACATTTTCTCAGAAGAAACCATTTTCAAAATCAGTCCATAACCAGCTCGTTCGTGAGCATTAAGTTGCAGCTCATGAGCTGCCTTCCAGGAAGCAACGAAACAGGACAGTGGATTTCAAATGAATGGTTTGGCTAACTCAAGTAGAACCAGGACATGAAATTTATACCAACAGCAATCTAGGGATGTCTATTTTCCAGTGCCATAAACGGCACTCGATTCCGACATCGGAGCAACAAGTTATGGCCGAAACAAGAAGACTGCCTGGGCAGTGACGGGATTCAAATTCCAGATTTTCAAGCTTTCGAATTTCTGACATTTGGGTGATCAAATCATGTTATTTTTCAATGAAACTTTTTACACAACCAATATAACATGTAAACAACATAAAAAAACCATTAGAATCTCAAAATTTTGCACAAAAGTGGTCGAACAAACCAGGGGCAAAATGGTCACTTTTGGTCATTGCACCATCCATGAGTTTCTATCAACAACCCAACATTAATCCTCCAATATAAGCACTAAACCAACATTATTTTCATCATCAATCAACAAATCAGTCCTTCCATCAAAAGTGAGAGTTCATAGAGCCCACCAAACAAAAATTCATCATAAACAAGACTACCCACATGCATGCAAGAGTTTATACGTGTAATTCTACTTCCATAAACTAAAATTCGAAGGTCGGATCGTTACCTACTTGTGTGATGAACAAAGATAGAATTTTTTGGTCCCGTCTTGGCCAAGAAAAACCGTGAAAAGCTCCCCCTTTTTGCAGCTTAAAATGATCTCCAAGTGTTTAGCTAAGTGTGGTTAAATTTTGGTGTGATTTGGTGGAAGATTTGATGAAGAAATGAAGAAGAAATTGGAAGAGCTTTTTGGTTCTTTTTCTTTCTTGATGCACGGCTGCTATGGTGAGGAATAGAGTGTGTTTTGCTGCTGAAAAAGCTTCTTGAGAGACTTAAGAATGAGTGGCTCAAAATACTCCAAAAGTCAACTAGGACTAGTGCGCACACGCGCGCGTTTCGCACTCGATTCCTCTCGAGTTTATTTCACTAGTGCATTAAACCTCTAATGCACTTGTATTCATACTATTATTATTCACTCTTAATGGTCTAAAAATCACGGTCTTAAGTCCTTCAATTAATCGCGCGCGTAAAAACGCGTACTTCCGATTTGTGCGCGATAAAGTCGAATTTTCAAGAATTTCTTATAACGATAGTACTAATAACTATCACTTGAGCACTTAAACATAAAATTACCTATTTTAGCACCATTGTGTAAGTCTCTAATTTTTCAAACTTATTGTACTCTCAATAGGTTAAAATTTCCAAACACTTTTTTACTATTTTCACTAAACGAACTTCCAAAAATTAAATTTTGAAACGAGTCACTTTAAAAATATAATTGAGTTATAGACCCATGTAATTAGGTCTAAAGAGTTTAGAAAATAATATTCGGAGTAAATGGCCAAGTAAATAATTAAATAAGTTAGAAATAGGAAATTTATATAAGTAAATTTTGCGAGTCCTCACATGAGTCGAGTGTTAATTCCTCAATTCTCAAATTAACTTTTCTTAATCTACTATTGATCATTCTTACTTCTCCAAAATTAATACACTCTCAATTCAAATGTAGCCTCGAAAAACGTGTATTCGTGTTTCGAACTAAACGATTTTTAAAAAAAATAATTTTTCTAACAAAACGCTTTAAAAACATAAGAGAGGCGTTTTTCCATATAAATGGATTTTAAGTAGTCAAATTAAATAATTCGGAGAAAATGAGTGAATAACTATTTAAATAAACCAGTAATATATGACGAAAATAAGAAAATTTTCGGATCCTCACACTTTCTCATAAAACAACCAATTTTGCAACCCTAATCCACTAATATGCAAGTAGTAGAAGTAAAGAGGAGTTTCTTGCCAAAGTTACCTTAGAACCTCAAGAAAGATGGAAGCTTAGTGCTTTTCTTCCAAAAATCTCTCTACTCAAGTCCTTAATCTTCCATAGTGAACCACTTTTATGGAGTATTTTGCAAAATCTATGGTTGGAACTCAAGATTCAAGCAAGAAATGGAGGTTGAAGTTGAAGCTTTCTTTCCCTTTTTCTCTCAAGGAGGTTCGGCCATGGAGGGAAGAAAATGGAAGAGTTTTTGGTCCAAATTTGTTTTCATTCAAGAGGTAAGAAAGTCTTTGGTCAAGGTCAAAGGTCCAAGTGTTTGGTGACAAACGTTTAGCCAATATTAATCCTCATCTTGTTATCTTCCAATCACTAAATTGTCTTGCCAACCTCAAATGATCCCTTAACACCTTATAAAATAATATCCGCTTATGCAACACTTCACCTAGTCGTCAAAAAATTTATCGTACTTACCGCACTAGCGGGTCCCACGTCCTTGACGCACTTCAAACTTAACATGAACTAACTTATACTAGGAAAATGACTTAAAAACTTGACTCACTCATAAAAATATGGTTGGATCCTGAGCTTTTGTACTAAACCTTGAGGATTGTATATCTGTGTTAATGATTGTATATATGTTCAGTTTGATTGGCACATCTTTACTTGCTCTTGAAGCGATAAGTGAGTGAGCAAGTCCTGGTGATAGTTGGGCGGGTGGTCCGCTGAATCCCTCGGTTCGCCTTAGGGGGAAGTGGGGTCGTCACACAGTCACTATGTAGTACTAGGAAGTTAAGGCCGATCCCTCAAGGAGCACTCACAATTATTAGAACTTTATCCTATTTCATTATATAGAGAAGCAACAATAATGAGAAATAAAATCTATTCAAGATACTAATGTGTAACAACTACAAGTGAATGGATGAACCAACTAACACACAAATTTTAGGGTATGGAATCAACCAAGTCTCCTTGATGATAGCTCAAATGACTGAAAAATGCTACTCTACTTGTCTTGCTAAGGATTCATTCACATATGGTATCCGAAACTCACTTTCATGAATGATTGAGTGTCATCTACACATGCATTTCCTTACTTTTGCGGTGAAACAACAAGTATGGTGTCATTAATCTCAAGAATGCACTAAAACCCACCTAATCTCAACTCTACTCATGTGTGCTAAGATCCTGTGATCCATCTAAACTGGTTCCATCATTATCTACCAATTCTCATTGATAAACAACAACTAACATGATTTACAAATGGTGATCAAGCATTCATAAATGTTCAAGCAAACTTAGATGAACTAGCAAGTACAAAGAGGTAACATTCATCTACTCATTCAAATCAAGATCAAGAAATACAAGGTATGATCCACTCTTACGACAAATATATTAGGTAGACATGAAAAATAAACACATGAAACTTAGATCTTTGATAAATCTCAATATAAAACCAACGAAATAAAGAGAGGGAGAAGAAAATGCTTATTCGATTGAAGGAACAAGGATCTCCAAGCTTCAATTTCTCCTTTGTCTTCAAAATGCTAAGATTACATTAAGAGTTCATCAAGAGTTTATGCTAAAAGTCCTATTCTAGAGGGGGAGAATAAGTTTTAGTCTAAGAAACTACTTCCTACCTTCTATTCTATTCTTTCTGATGACCCAACGAAGTTCAAGACTCTTCTTCAAGAAGTTTCTCCCCAAAAGTCTTCATTTCTCTCTTTCTTACATCATTGGATTTTGATATGACATAAAGTTGCAAAAAGGTAACAAAAGTTGATGTTTTCGATCCAAAAACAGCTGTCAAAATGTTCTAACTGTCACAGAGAAAAGGGTTGAAAAGTTGATTACAAGTTGCACGACTTGGAAAATTTTCCCACTCAAGTAGTCGATACGGTATGTGACTTGGCTTCTTCTATCTGGCACCGTATACTGCTGAACACCCTTTTTTTCTAACTTTCTAACAAATATCTGGTGCAGTATCCAGCTTGACTTTTTCTATCTGATGCCATATAGTTTTTTCAAAACTAGGTATTTGGTGCCATATATCTTGCCTTCCTGCTAGAAGAAATTTAACCAATAAATCTGTCCACTTTCACATAATTTTTCGCATTTTGCTTACTACATCAACTAGTTATCACCTAATCACCAAAATAACCATTTTCATCATCATTTTAAACCCAATTCCACCACAATCCATCGAAAATATATACAAAATATATACTTGTCAATTTATTAGTGAGATAATTATGCATTTTATTTGTTAATATTCCCTCTTAATTTTAGCAAAATTTGTTAATTGTTAGATTCTACTTATATTTAGTTTTTGGTCTTGTTTCTAGGAATTTGTGATGAAAAGAGAATAACAAGTACATTAAATGAAAAATTTTCAAAAAAACTTTATTCTACAAGGCAAGACCACGCCTAAGTTTTCAGAAGTCTGGACATCTTGCTATTGGAAATCGGTCTTGCTCGATTTTTCTGCCCATTGAAGGAATTTTCTTTGCTTATGGAGTTGGATGATAATTAGTTATTTTTAGGAACAATATCTTTGATTTCTTTTTATTAGTAGCAGTACTAATTAGAATGATATTTGTAAAAGGATTTTTATCCTTCTAGTTAGATTAGGAATGTGAGAACTACTATAATAGGGTTGATGAGGATTCATTTGCGTAGACCATTAGAAATGAAAAAGCTAGAGCCGCATAAATATTCTTTGGATTTTAATTTGTTTTCTTCTTTTTCTCTCTTAAAATTAAACCTTAGCTTTTCTTTTGCTGCAAATCCATCATGAGGAGTGGCTAATTTTCTTGCTCTAGTTAGAGGATAATCGAAACTTTGGTTCATCGAACACTATGAGATCTAATTTGATTTATTTGTTTCATTTATTTGTAAGTATTTATATATTTCCTGTTTGTTCGTGATTACGAGTATTTTGTACGATTAAATAATTGGCCACCATTTAATTGTCGAAATAATCTACTATTATCTAAAATATTAAATCCGTAATTGTTTGATAGTTTTAGCGTTTGTGGTAAGTGACATAATTTGATTGGAGTAGAAACTTTTGAATATATGTCATGCAAATATATAATCTAATCTAAATGAACCAAACATATGTGTTTGTTGGTTAGAATTGGTAGCTTCTCTAATTATTAATATTGTCAATAGATTCAATCCTAAAAGCTTATTTAGGTTTGTCTAATTGGCAAGGGAAATAATCATAGAACTTATTGTGGTTATCGAAGCAATAAGGAGCGGTCGATTGTTAGAACTTGTTGACAAGCATAACTAGTTTATTTATAAATAAATAAATTTTACCTTTGCATCGATGATCAGTTACCAAAATGTAGATTAGACCTCTGACTAGAGATTTGTCCATTGTTGATTTAGTTTTATTTAATTTTTAAATTATTGATTTTATTGAAGTAAATTACTTAGGTTAATTTCCCACAATCCCTAATTTTATTTATTGTCATTCTATAAGAAAATAGATTACTGAGTCCCTATGGATATAACCGTACTCATCATTATACTTGAAATTCTATTTTTAGAGTAGGAATTTTTATTTTGTAGGTTTGACAGCCAACACCTTTTATGCAATGTCGTGCCCCATTTTTTGTGAAATAAAAGGAAAGGTGTTTAAAAAATGAGTTTTTGATTTTTGAAAATAAAGAGAAAGAGCCGAAAATAGGATTTAGAAAATGTGACTATTTGGGCCAAAAATAATAGTCTAAAAAGGGTTTTCAGAAAATGAGAGTCACCACTTGATATCAAATTTAGGTATACCAAGTCATCCAAAAATTAAAACCCTTTTAGACCCTTTTAGACGACTCCAAGCCTTTAAAAACGGGAGATAAGGGTTCAGGAGTTACGCTTGAAAAAAAGGAAGGAATAAATTTGATCGACTCAAATCTAAAACACCCTTTCAATCTAACTAAGGTTAGTTGCGAGATTTAGTCAAAAATTTTCCTAATCTAACTTCTAAATTTATCACATTCGGATGCTTCTATATGGATGCAAACCTAGACCTAGAGGATATTGGGAGGGACAAAATGTCTCTTCAAAATTTAATTGGTACCAACCACATTAATTGTATAACCCAAGAATGATCCTTTGAATAGGTCACAAAAATATAAAAAGATGAGACTTGAAAAAAAAAAGAAAATTATGATATGTGGATAAATATACATGACCTAAAAGAGGAGAATGCAACATAACGGGTATGGAAAACTAAAATTCGTAACACAATTTTCCTTTTTATAGAGGAGGTAAAAGCGTGCTAAGGTTAAGATGCCATACTCATCTATTTTTCATATTTGAAGGGTGACTCTTCTAAAGTAGATAAGTAAATGGACTAGTCTATTTTTCTAAGTATCTAAATGAAATGCAAGTCTAAATGATATGATTTGTGCACATAGGGATAAGAAAATAATGTAAGAGGACATATCATGCAAATGGAAATAACATAAAATGAAAAAAATGTATGAAATGCAATAAATGCTACACAAAGTATGAATCTAGCACGTAAATGGCCAAACGGTCTAGCATTGGACTAACCCATTTTTACAAGTTCTCACTAGCATTGGACTAGTGAGAAATTGAGAAGAAAAGCCACAACTAGCATTGGACTAGTATGGTGATATCATGCACTCATTATAAATAAATAAAGCATATAGAACATAATTAAACAAACAAACACATAAAGCACATAGAACATGTAGAGCACATAGCATATAGGCATAATATCTAGATGTAAAACACTAGAGAAATCAAATAAAACATATAAGCACATAAGCACATAAGCACACAAGCACATAAGACCTAACTATTACATTGGAAGTCCTAACTACAATAAAAAAAGGGAAATATAAGATAATAAACCTATCTGACTTATCTATTACATTTATTTAACTAATTACATTTCTTGCAAAATAAAATCTATCTATTACATTGCCTATCTAATTACATTTCTTGCACAAGAGAATATAACCTATCTTTTACAATTTGGGCATTTAAATAACCTCCAAATAATCATACGACTTAAATTAAACAAACATAAAAATTTTACAATAAATAAATAAAAGAAAGACACATAAAACATGTAAACACATAAGAGCAAATAGAAGCACATAAAAGGAATTTAAAGGATAATAGGGATACCTCCCTTTTGAAGTAGCGGTTAACTGAGGGAAAGAGAGAATTGTCTACTTTTTCAAAATTAACAAATGAGTTAATGCACCAATTTAATTGACACACTTTAAAAGAGAACGTAAACATATACTAAATTTACGTTATTATTCCAAAAAATATAAATAAACATAAAACACCAAAAATTTACAAATTAGATTCATTTAAATGAAGCATAATTAGCAATTAAAGAAGAGAAACAATTGTAATTAAGGAATGAAAAAAATCCAAATTTTAGGGCTATAATCAAATTGCAAAAATTGTTTCTAATTTAAGAAAATTAGATACAAAACAATGTTGGGCCATTTTTTATGCATTTGTGTCGCAGCCCTTTGGTCCAAGAAAAATAAGTAAGCTGTCTTATTGAAAAAAACATACAAGTCCAATTAAACAAAGTTAAACCTAATAAAGATATTGGGTTTGAACTCCAAAATCCAACCACAAACCCGAATAAAAATGAAACACTAACCCATTTCTTTAACTCAAACAAGACCCATAAGCAATTAAGTGATTTTTGTGACAGCCCCTCCTCTCCCTAGGGCGAACCCTAGGGTATCAGCGGACTGCCTGCCCAGCTCTCGCCGGGGCTCAGTCGATCAAAGAACTAGCAACTCAAAATAACTGGTGAAATAACTTCAAATTAAATCGTACAAACCCTAATGGCACATAACCGTCAAGCCAACTTTCCAAACTTAAAACAGCAAGCTAAAAGTCACACTTACCACTCCATACTACAATTACATAACATAAGTCGAACTTATGAATTCAAGCTTACAAAAGTCAAAAGTAAAGTCGTGATAGCAGCTCGAGTAGGGACCGACCAATGTCAAGTAAAGAGCTAGTGGTTCCGCGAGGTCCAATTACAAGGAGTCGCGCTAAGAAACTTCAAGAGGCTATGCAAGCCCTAGTTCGTCAAGTTCAAGTGCAAGATGGAGGGTCAAGTAAAGCTCAAGGGTTCATAGTTGATGATCTTAAACTTTGCACACTTGTTCAAGTGATTGAAGCCGAAAATAAAGAAGCTTAGTTCTATTTAAGGTTGTTGTTAACTCGGCCAATCATTGGTTCCATTATGGCCGAATGGTTTTGTTATATTTTCCTAATTTATTTAAGGTAGTTTTGAGTCTTCAATTCAGGTAGCTTAAGCTTTAGGGTTTCTTTGTAAAGGCTATAAATAGCCTTTCTTCTCAAAGAGAACAGAGAGATACAAATCAGAATTTTACTCTCTCTTTTTCACTTGTGTGATAACAACTCTCTTTCTAAGAGATTCTTCTTTGAATACTTGAGAATTTACTTTAGTGTTCATCAGACTTATCAATCAAGAATCACACTTGATTGTGGCGTCTTCTATCTTGTTCCTAGGTTCACTTATTCAAACTCCTATGGGTTGCGATTAAATTCAAGGTTCGCAAGTTGTTCGTCTAGTGGAGTCAAGGAATTCCGCCCTTAACTTGATTTCAGCGTCTAGATCCGTGACTAACGGGATACGAGTTCAGGCCTTCTAGGTGGGTTCGTATCAGTTGGCATCAGAGCTAGTTGACGTCATCAAATATACCCAGTTGAGTCTTGTAAGTTTTCTCTCATTTCGTGTATTTCCCAAATCTGGTCGTCCTTGTCCTTAATCGTGTTGCTGTCCGTTCTTATTGCGTCTTAAACAAACAAAAAAAAATGCGGTCGTTAGTCTTCCTGGTTTGATTTTTTTTTCGTTTGTCTTGACTGTCCGCAAACCATCCCTTGCTGCCCACTTTGTGTCGTCTGTTGCTGCTTGTTTTCTTTCCGTCAATTGCATCTTAGTGTTGTGTATTCGAGTCTTGAAATCACCAAGTCAAAAAAAAAGAGGGGGGGCTGAATCTGTTTCAGCAATTATCTACGAGACCTTTAAAAGCTTACCTTTGTTTCTTGAAATCACTTAGCGGCTGAATCTGTTTGGTATACTTAGTGGTGGTCTTGATTGGTACAAGTACTCACCCACGTTGCTCCTGGATTCTTGAAACCTTGGCTGACCACCGCTTGGACCAAGTCTTGTTGTGCGGCTGCCTTGCTGTCCTGGCCACAAGACTGTCTTGCAAAGGTCATCAACGGCTGCCTAACCATTCTTGTTCTTGACACCTTTGATCCGAATTGCCAAAAGAGAACAAGAATTCTTGAAACAGGTCCTTGAAACCTAATCAGCGACTGACTTGTGTGCATGTACTGAGATTGAAATCTTGTTCTTGAGTATTGATCCGAAGTGAAAAAAAAAATAGTCTGGTGGAGTGAAGAAAAAAAAAGAAAGACCCACGCAAAAAAAAAAAAAAGGGAGAAGAAGCAAGAAAGTCGGAATACATAGCAGCCCAAGACATATTTCTTTCCAATTGAATTCGGAACTCCCCTAGCTTCCAAATTCTGACTGCACTCAAATTCCCTTAGGAACTCCGTTTGGAACTTCTTGGTTTCTACAATCTAACAGACAGCCCACCGCCCAATATTCCACAATCGATCAAGACAGCTCTAGGAAACTTCCCAAACGCACAAACCAAAGCTGCTATTTCCCAAACCCGTTACTATATCACCCCTTGTGCTGACCAGAAACCGACATTAATACTCAATTTGTGCCAGCAACTTTATGGTGTTTTCAAGTGTCTAAGTAGGCCCTAGTTTCAGCTGTGAGTCGGTTACATTAGTCCAGTACAATCCGAATCCATCCAGTCCCAAAATTTGGAAAACCTTGTCCTTAGTTATTGTCGGTTCCTTGTGTGTCAATCACCCGCAGTTCTTTTCAATTGCATTCTGTCCGTGTCTTCCTTCAATTGCTTAAATTGCACTCTGTCCGTGTCTTCCTTCAATTCCTTTCTTGTACCAAAAAAAAAATTTCAAAACACCAAGTGAACCACTCCTCTACACCACGTTCTTGTGGGACCATTGGCGATAAGTCCTTGAACTTCTTGAGGAATTTCTGATTTCTTCAAGGAAGGAAATCAAGGGTTTAGAGAGTTGCTCGGAGAGCTCATTAGAGTGATTTAAAACATTCGAGTGAAACCTGAGGGTGAGTGAAATACGTGAGGAAGCGTGTGAGGTACTCTACTTGTTTAGTACTAACCATTTGCAGGAACACCATGGCTCAAGAAGAGGAATTAACCATTGCTCAATTAGCCTTTCAAATGAAGGCTATGTTTGGAGACCAAGAGCAGAAGTTGCGCCGAACAATCGAGGAAATACATGAGCGCATAGATAACATGGAGGGATCAAAAAGTGTATTCAATACAACTCGAGCAAGACATCAAGTGGTTGAGTCCAGTGGTTCTAACGACGAGATTGATTTTGGGGAAGAAAGGGGCTGCCGAGGCTATGAACACCCTCCAAGAAGAAACCAAACTGAATTGGCACGTGAGGATGACATTCCTAAAGGAGTTAAATTAACCATTCCTTCTTTTCAGGGCAAGGCAGACCCCGACGCATACCTAGAATGGGAGAGTCGAATGGAGAAGCTCTTTGATTGCCACCACTACACGGAGAACCAAAAGGTGAAGCTAGCAGTCCTAGAGTTCACCAACTATGCCTCCACTTGGTGGGATCAACTCCGCATGAGGCAAAGGAGGAATGAAGGGCCCGTGATCGCTACTTGGAATGAACTCAAAAGGGTCATGCGACAAAGGTTCATACCTAGCTACTACCATAGAGATTTGCACCACAAACTGCAAACTCTAACTCAAGGTAGCATGTCGGTTGAAGAGTACTATAAGGAGATGGAGATGGCCATGATCAAAGCTGATGTACGTGAAGACCCCGAGGCTACTATTCGTGCGAGGGTTGAAGCCCGAAATTGCTGATATTGTGGAGCTTCAACACTACCTTGAAATTCATGAGTTATTGGACAAAGCAATCAAGGTGGAAGGGAGGTTCAAGAGGAAGGGTAACAATCGACCAAACACTAACCTCCAAGGGGAAGGTTGGCGAAATCAACCACCAAAGAAAGAGGAGAGAGGAACGGAACCTTCCAATTGGAACAAGCCAGCCGTGGCTTCACATGGTCTCTCCAAGCCCGGTGCAAATCCCTCAAAGCCGAATGGAGCTCCTTCAAGATCAAATGCAAGAGGCAATCCAAACCCTAACCCGGATGTTTCCAAAGCTAGGAACCGAGATGTGAGGTGTTTCAAATGTCAAGGATTCGGCCATATTGCATCACGATGTCCAAATCAATGAGTGATGCTTGTAAAAAAAGGAGAAATTGTGACCGATGACGAAGAGGATGATTGCGAGGGAATGCCACCTCTTATGAGAGAAGAAGAGGATGAAGAAGAGATTATTGAACAACCAACTCTTGATAGACTCTGTCATACATTAGTTGCTCGAAGGGCATTGTCTACTCAAGCTAGCGTGGATGAACTTCAAAGAGAAAACATCTTTTACACTAGATGTTACATCCAAGAGAAGGTTCATGGTTTGGTGATTGACCCTGGAAGTTGTACAAATGTGGCAAGTGCTCTCATGGTGACAAAGCTGAATTTGCCAACTACCAACCATCCCCATCCATACAAGCTTCAATGGCTCAACAATAGTGGAGAGGTACGTATACTTAAACAAGTACTAGTTCCTTTTAGCATTGGTAGATTTGTAGATGAAGTTTTATGTGATGTAGTGCCTATGCAAGCTGCGCATATTATCCTTGGGCGTCCTTGGCAGTTTGATCGGAGGGTTAGTTGGGATGGTGTTACCAATCGTTATTCCTTCTCTCATTGTAACAAAAAGGTGATACTTGTACCTCTTACACCCCAACAAGTGCATGACGATCAAGCTAGCCTTCAAAGGGAGTTTTAACTAGAAAATGAGAAAAAGAAAGAACAAAAGAGCAGTGATTTGAATACCCCCCGAGAGGTAAAAAGAAAGGGTAAAACAGAATCAAACTCTCTGAAAGGGGCTGAAGGTAATTCGTTCAAGGAAGGGAACAACAGAGTGTTACTTGCTAAGGCTAAGCATGTGCGCAAAACCTTATTGTCTAATCAACCAATTTTCCTTCTTATGTGTAAGGTTGTGCTTACTTCTACTAACCAACTCGATGTTTCCTTGCCTAGTGTCTTCACTAAACTTTTGCAGGACTATCGGGATGTGTTTCCTGAGGATATTCCTAGTGGTCTACCACCGGTGAGGGGAATTGAGCACCAAATAGATCTCATTCCTGGGGCTTCCTTGCCCAATAAACCACCATATAAGACTAATCCTGAGGAGACAAGTAGCTGCTTTGTTAGAGAAAGGCTGGGTGAAGGAGTCACTTAGTCCATGTGCGGTACCCGTATTACTTGTCCCCAAGAAGGATGGAACGTGGAGGATGTGCACCGATTGTCGTGCCATTAACGCCATCACGGTAAAGTATTGCCATCCTATACCACGTTTAGATGACATGCTTGATGAACTTCATGGTGCCGTTATTTTCACTAAAATTGATCTTAAAAGTGGTTATCATCAAATTAGGATGAAAGAAGGAGATGAATGGAAAACTGCATTTAAGACTAAACATGGTTTGTATGAGTGGTTAGTCATGCCATTTGGCCTGACTAATGCCCCTAGTACCTTCATGCGTTTAATGAGCCATGTCTTACGTGCTTTCTTGGGCAAATTTGTGGTAGTCTACTTTGATGATATCCTCATTTATAGTAAAAGTTTAGATGAGCATGTTGAGCATGTTAAAGCTGTTTTAGAGGTTCTTCGAAGGGAACACTTGTATGCTAATCTTCAAAAGTGTACCTTTTACACTAATGAGGTTGTGTTCCTAGGATATGTTGTAAGTGCGCAGGGTATACATGTTGACCAAAGCAAAGTGAAGGCCATCATGGAGTGGCTGACCCCTACAAGTGTTAGTGAGGTGAGGAGCTTCCATGGGTTGGCAAGCTTCTATAGACGTTTTGTCAGGGACTTTTCAACCATTGCCATGCCTCTTACATCTATTGTGAAGAAGAACCAACCATTTCATTGGGGAGATGAACAAGCGAAGTCTTTCCAATTACTTAAACATAAACTCACACATGCACCTGTACTTAGTTTACCTAATTTCGCAACAACTTTTGAAGTTGAGTGTGATGCTTCTGGTATAGGTGTTAGGGCCGTGTTACTTCAAGAAGGGAAGCCAATTGCCTACTTTAGTGAAAAGCTCAATGGTGCTTCGTTGAACTACTCAACATATGATAATGAGCTATATGCACTTGTTCGAGCATTGCAAACTTGGCAGCACTACTTGAGGCCTAAGGAGTTTGTTCTACACACTGATCATGAGTCGTTTAAACATCTCAAGTCTCAAAACAAGCTGAGTAAGCGACATGCACGTTGGATCGCTTTCATTGACACTTTTCCATTTGTGATCAGGTACAAAACCGGCAAGAGCAATGTAGTGGTTGATGCATTGTCAAGGAGGTATACTTTAATCACTACTCTTGATGCAAAATTGCTTGGTTTTGAGTTGATTAAAGAGGCATACCCTGATGATTCTGATTTTGGTAAGGAATATTCAAATTTTCCTAAGTGTAGCCGAGAGGGCTATTCTATGTCCCATGGGTTTTTGTACTTTAAAGATAAACTGTGCATCCCTAGTTGTTCTTTGCGTGAATTACTTGTTAGGGAAGCACACAGTAACGGATTAATGGGCCACTTTGGAGTGCCTAAGTCACTTTCTATACTCCAAGAGCACTTCTATTGGCCAAAGATGAGGCGAGACGTGGAACGTGTTATCCAAAGGTGTGTCACTTGTCATCTTGCCAAATCCAAGGTACACCCGTATGGACTCTATACTCCATTACCTATTCCTGCCGTTCCTTGGGTTGATTTGTCTATGGATTTTGTACTTGGTTTGCCTAGGACTCGGTATGGTCATGATTCCATTTATGTGGTTGTTGATCGTTTTTCAAAAATGGCACACTTCATTCCTTGTCACAAAACTGATGATACTAGGCATGTTTCTCACTTATTCTTTAGAGAGATTGTCCGTTTGCATGGTATGCCACGTACAATTGTTTCTGATAGAGACGCTAAGTTCCTTAGTTACTTTTGAAAATCTTTTTGGGGAAGGTTAGGAACTAAACTCTTGTTTTCTACTTCTAGTCATTCTCAAACGGATGGGCAAACTGAGGTAGTTAATAGGACACTCTCTACTTTGTTACGTTCACTTATAAAGAACAATTTAAAGACTTGGGAAGATTGTTTGCCACATGTAGAGTTTGCATACAACCGCACCGTTCATAGTGCTACACACTACTCACCCTTTGAAGTTGTGTATGGGTTTAATCCACTCACACCACTAGATTTATCTCCATTGTCTACTTCTCAACATACTAACATGGATGGTTTGAAACGGGCTGAATATGTTCGAGATTTGCATGCAAAGGTAAGAGCTAATATTGAAAAGAGGACCCTACAATATGTTAAAGGAGCTAATAAAGATCGTGAAAAGGTTGTATTTGAACCAGGTGATTGGGTATGGCTGCATTTGCGCAAGGAAAGATTTCCCATGCATAGGCGCAACAAGCTCATGCCTAGGGGAGATGGGCCTTTCCAAGTTGTGGAGCGCATTAATGACAATGTGTACAAGTTGGACTTGCCAGGTGAGTACGGGGTACATGCCACTTTTAATGTGTCAGACTTGCAACCTCATCTTGCAGGAGATGAGTTTGATTTGGGGACAAATCGCCTTCAAGAGGAGGGGAATGATAGCAGCTCGAGTAGGGACCGACCAATGTCAAGTAAAGAGCTAGTGGTTCCGCGAGGTCCAATTACAAGGAGTCGGGCTAAGAAACTTCAAGAGGCTATGCAAGCCCTAGTTCGTCAAGTTCAAGTGCAAGATGGAGGGTCAAGTAAAGCTCAAGGGCTCATAGCTGATAATCTTAAACTTTGCACACTTGTTCAAGTGATTGAAGCCGAAAATAAAGAAGCTTAGTTCTATTTAAGGTTGTTGTTAACTCGGCCAATCATTGGTTCCATTATGGCCGAATGGTTTTGTTATATTTTTCTAATTTATTTAAGGTAGTTTTGAGTCTTCAATTCAGGCAGCTTAAGCTTTAGGGTTTCTTTGTAAAGACTATAAATAGCCTTTCTTCTCAAAGAGAACAGAGAGATACGAATCAGAATTTTACTCTCTCTTTTTCACTTGTGTGATAACAACTCTCTTTCTAAGAAATTCTTCTTTGAATACTTGAGAATTTACTTGAGTGTTCATCGGACTTATCAATCAAGAATCACACTTGATTGTGGCGTCTTCTACCTTGTTCCTAGGTTCACTTATTCAAACTCCTGTGGGTTGCGATTAAATTCAAGGTTCGTAAGTTGTTCGTCTAGTGGAGTCAAGGAATTCCGCCCTTAACTTGATTTCAGCGTCTAGATCCGTGACTAACGGGATACGAGTTCAGGCCTTCTAGGTGGGTTCGTATCAATTCATCTTAACAAAAGGTTACAAGTTCAAGCAAAATAAAGCTAAGAAGGCTCTCGACCGTTAGTCCACCCCTGATCTGTTAAGGAAAACAAAGGGAGTGGGGTGAGCTAAAGCTCAGTGAGGTTCCAAGTAAAGCAAGTAAACACATAGCCAAATTAAGGCATAAAATAACCAAATAAATACCGTATGATACAATAACAATTTAATCACAGTTCAATTCAAGGATACGGGTGGCTTTCAAAAGCCAAAATCCCCCTTGAACTTGATCATAAATGTCTCCGTTGACTCTCCATCAACACTTGTATACACAGAATATCAAGTCCGTAGAACACCACTTTCCCCTGTCCCCGTCCACCAATCAATACCCTACCGGGCCCGCACTCCATAAACAGTAGTTAGATAATACTCGAGTATACCGATTTCAGTGTACAGTAAACAGTCCTCAAGGTTTATCGGCCTTCTCGACCAAGCCCTTGCTGGCTCAATACGACCGACTCACCTATGAGGTTGAGTACCCAAACAGTAGCAGTAGTGGGTGGAATATCACCCAAACAACTCAATCACAGGCATTCATGGAGATATCACATCTCATAATAACAGTATATAGAGCTTCAGTAAAACAAGCAAGGGAGGTCGGGTGCGATAAAGTATACACTCGCCTCCATTTTATAAAAACAGTATTTGGCTCCAACAGTTAACAATCAAATATTTAGATATTTCACATAACACATAGCAGGTAGTGGAACACTCACCTTTCAAACAAAAGTAGCAATCGATGTCAAACGTCTCAGTTACGATCACCTTCATTTCCCAAACCTAGGGCAACGAGTGAAATCATTAACAATTAGATTCATGCCTCACTAAGTTAGGCTCATTAAGAGACCAAGTAAGTAGTCTAAGGTACTTAATCCGTCATGAAAATAAGGTCCAAACCATGGTAAAAGTTCATGAGAAAACAACTTTAGTAGATGCATGAAAGTTCGGCAAAAGACAAGTTCCAATCGGGCTTAAGAGTTTCTCCTCGGGTTGAACAGTCTTGCCCTGGCAGTCTTAGGAAAACAGTCATAACTCACTGTAGAAAAATCAGAATTAGGTGCCATCATTGACGTTGGAAACTAGACTCGAAGGGCTTTCCATCGGTACCAAACTCACACTGTGGTCCATCCCCTATCGACAACAGTAACTCAGACAAGGTGGCTGTTTTTCCAACCTTGGATCAGCATTAACCGTATACCAAACTACTCTAGTTCTAGGGGCTAACTTCTTTAGTTTTGATCCAAATTCACCCAAATCACTCCTCAAGTGATTATATACAAGGATTCAAGTCACCTAGAATCCATGGAGTTCACAACGTGACACACAAACATGATTTAAGGCAACCACAATGGTCTCATAATTACAAGAATCCAAAACAGTCTACTAATGGTTCAAAAACACCACTTCACTTGCTTCAATTCCATTCCAACTCACTCATAGGCTTAACTAATAGTTAACCTAGTTTATTAGGCTTGATTAGGGCATAATTGAACAACAAAATTGAGGGAAAATCTCTCCTTCAAGAACCGGCCAGCCAAGAACAAAAAACAAACAGCCCACAATCCAACATTTGTTCAACCTTCATCCTTACATGTTTTTCACTCAAATCATCATATCAAGTGGTAGATCTAGCTCAAAAGAGATTTAAAACATAATAATACCTTATAAACAAGCATGAACAAGATTCAAACATTTCATCAAACACTTGGTGTCCATACTAAGAAGCTTAACTACCATTTGTTTAATTCAAGAGACTAACCCCAAATCTCAACCAAACAACTTGTATTTTTGCCATTAACACTTCAAGTGCATGATCTATCATAAAAAACCAAGATTTAAAGAACATATACCTCTCTTGTAGTGAGATTGAACCACCAAATCAATCCACTAAAGTAAAGTTTCAAGCTTGAATCAAGCACTTAGGGTTGGAGGAAACTCTCTTACTAACTCAAATCTTTCTCTTTTGATTTTTATTCTTGATTTGCTGGGGTAAGAAAGCAAGGTTATGGAGCTCACTCTCTCTCTCTCTTGAGGCTAAGAGGTTCGGCCATCTTAAGGAAAAAAAAAGAGCCAAGTTTAGTTTTTATTTTGTCTACTAATCCTTAGTCAAACCAACCCATGGTTAGGGTTTTGCCACATGGCTCTATTCTTGTCCAAACCTTTCTTAACCTTTGACTAATGGTATCTTAACCTTTCCAATTGTACCAATACTTAATTAACACCTATAATCTCTCACATAAAGTGTCTACCACTAATAAAAGAACACTTGAACAAATGCAAGTGGTGCATTAATTAAAATCAACTCAAGAAAAATGTTTTACTTCAAATAAAAAGAAATGAAGTGTAATGCATGAAAATTATTGTAACACATAGAGAATATAATGTAAGGGCATATAATATATGATTTAAATCCTAGGATAAGGATAGGATGAGGCAAATAATTTGGGAAAATTATGTTTTAAATTGAGGGTTCTCACACTCTCTCCCCCTTAAAGAATTTCGTCCTCGAAATTCTCACCTTGATCACTGAATAGTTCAGGGTACTTGGCGCGAATGTCCTCTTCCATTTCCCAAGTAGATTCCTCTACCTCATGATTTCTCCACAAGACTTTTACTAAGGGTATTTGCTTAGTGCTCAATTCCTTCACCTTTCGATCTAAGATTTGCACTGGCCTTTCCTCGTAAGTTAAAGATTCATCAATGTCAATTTCCTCCGGCTTCAGTATATGAGTGGGATTTGGGTGATACTTTTTTAACATGGACACGTGAAATACATCATGAACCCTGGATAGACTTGTAAGTAACTCCAATCGATATGCCACGTTTCCAACTCGTTGGAGGATTTTGAATGGTCCTACTTATCTTGGTTGAAGCTTCTTTCCTTTTCCCGCCTTGAGACTTAGAAGTGGCGTAACCTTCAAGAATACCTTGTCCCCAACCTCAAACTCCAAGTCCTTTCGTCGATTATCAGCATAACTCTTTTGTCGACTTTGAGCTGTCTGAAGCCTCTGACGTATCACTTTCACTTTCTCATACGCATTCTCGATCCATGGTACTGTAACTGGGTCTAAATCCCTTCTTTCTCCTACTTCATCCCAAAATATTGGTAATCGGCATTTTCTTCCATAAAGAGCTTCATACGGTGCCATTTGTATTGAAGAATGGTAACTATTATTGTATGCAAATTCAACTAGAGCCATGTATTGTCCCCAACTTCCACCAAAATCTAGAATACAGGTCCTCAACAGGTCTTCAAGTGTCTGAATGGTCCTCTCCGAATGTCCATCAGTTTGGGGATGATAGGTAGTACTAAAATTCAGCTTGGTCCCCAAGGTTCCTTGTAATTGTTGCCAAAAATGAGACACAAATCGTGGGTCTCTATCAGAAACAATGCTTACATGGATCCCATGTAACCTCACAATCTCATCCATGTATAGTTGGGTCAATTTCTCCAAAGAGTATTTCATATTTATAGGTAAGAAATGAGCAGACTTGGTCAACCTATCTACTATTACCCAAACGGCGTCGTGACCTTTCTGGGTACGGGGTAACCCTGATACGAAATCCATAGTAATATGTTCCCATTTCCACTCAGGGATTTCCAGAAGTTACAGAAGACCTGAGGGCTTCTGATGTTCAGCTTTCACTTGTTGGCACACCAAATATTTCTGGACAAACTGAGCAATTTCCTTCTTTATCTTATCCCACCAATACAGCCTTTTCAAATCTTGGTACATTTTACTACTTTCAGGATGTACTGTATACTTAGATCGATGTGCCTCTTCCAAAATATCCCTTTTTATCACTTCATCTTGTGGTACCACTATTCGATCACGAAATTTCAAGATACCTTTGGAACTCACGTTAAAGTCTTGTAACTCCCCTTTTTGCACTTTTTCTGTCCACTTTTGCACCATCCGGTCATTCCTTTGAGCCTCTTTAATTCGGTCCAACAAATCAGGTCTTACTGTAATATTGCAGAAAATTACCCTTTGTCGGTCTAATCGCGGGCTCCATTCACTCACTTCCTCCAACAAATTCCATTCCTTAACCATCAATCCAGCTACTTGCACTTGTCGGCTTAAAGCATCCGCTACAACATTGGCCTTGCCTAGGTGGTAGTTAATTGTACAGTCATAATCCTCAAGAAATTCCACCCACCGACGCTGTCTCAAGTTTAACTCCTTCTGAGAGAATAGGTATTTCAAACTCTTATGGTCAGTATACACCTCAAAAGTCACTCCATATAAATAATGCCTCCATTTCTTTAATGCAAAAACTACAGCGGCCAATTCTAAGTCGTGAGTGGGGTAATGCCGCTCGTGGGGTTTTAACTTCCTAGAGGCATAGGCAATTACACTCCCATTTTGCATTAGAACACATCCTAAACCTTCTCTTGAGGCATCCGTATATACAGTAAAACTATCTCTCCCATTTGGTAAAGCTAAAACAGGTGCCGACGTTAACCGTTTCTTTAACTCCCGAAAACTAGCTTCACACTTAGAATTCCAGACAAATTGGCTATGCTTCATGGTCAAGTCGGTTAAAGGATCGGCTAATTTGGAGAAATCTTTGATGAACCGACAGTAATACTCGGCTAAACCTAGAAAACTACGGACCTCAGTCGGGGTTTCCGGGCGTTTCCACTCAGCTACAACCTCTACTTTCACTAGATCCACAGAAATTCCATCTTTAGATATTATATGCCCTAGAAAAGAAATTTGCTCCAACCAGAACTCACGTTTGCTAAACTTGGCATATAACTGATGTTCTCTTAAAGTCTGCAAAACTATCCTCAAATGCCGTTCGTGATCCTCTCGAGTCTTAGAATACACCAAAATATCATCGATAAAAACCACAACAAATTGATCCAAGTAGGGTTTAAAGACTCGATGCATTAAATTCATAAATGCGGCAGGAGCATTCGTTAAACCAAAGGGCATCACGACGAACTCAAAATGACCATATCTGGAATTAAAGGCAGTCTTCGGTATATCCTCTTGCCTAATTCGTAACTGGTAGTAACCTTGTCTCAAGTCCAACTTAGAGAAAACTACTGCTCCTTGTAGTTGGTCAAACAATTCATCAATGTGTGGCAAAGGATATTTATTTTTCACCGTAACATCATTTAGGCCACGATAGTCAATGCACAGTCTTAAACTACCGTCCTTCTTCTTAACAAATAACACAGGCGCTCCCCACGGTGACTCACTTTCTCGAATAAACCCTCGCTCTAACAGATCTTGTAACTGCAGTTTCAATTCCTTAAGTTCGGCGGGGGCCATTCGGTATGGCGTTTTTGCAATGGGAGCAGTTCCAGGCACTAAATCGATCTTAAATTCTATTTTCCTCTCTGGTGGCATCGATTTCAACTCATCGGGAAAGACATCAGGAAATTCATTCACTACTAAAACATCCTCCAGTTTCACTTTATCTCCAGGAGTATTAATTAAGAAGGCTAAGTAGCCTTGCGCCCCTTTACTCAACAACTTTCTGGCTCGGATACCCGAAACAAGCGCAGACGAGGCTAACCTACCTCTCACATCCAACCTTAAAGTTGCCTCTCTGGGTATCGAGAATTCCACCACCT
The DNA here is from genome assembly GCF_036785885.1 of Coffea arabica. Lineage (NCBI taxonomy): Eukaryota > Viridiplantae > Streptophyta > Magnoliopsida > Gentianales > Rubiaceae > Coffea > Coffea arabica. Next base: position 14,134,213 of record NC_092318.1, on the reverse strand, counting down.
TAATTTTACAGTTCAATTGGGCGTTATAACGGGCCAACAAATCCATGCCTATAATCACATCGTACCCCTTAAGGTTTAAACTCATCAAGTCTCCCACTAACTTCCGTTCTCCTACCCAAATCTCGCAATTTTTATAAACCATATTGGTAATTAGGTTTTGATCCCCAGTAGGTGTTTTAACTTCTAAGTCATATGGAAATTTAACAGGGTTCACAGCAATACCACACATAAAGGCAGGATTCACAAAAGAATGGGTTGCCCCAGGGTCAATCAAAAGTTTAGCTAAGCGGTGGAATACAGGGATCGTACCTTCTACTACTTCTGAAGAATCCGGAACTCGCTGGTGGTCCAAAGCAAAAACCCTAGCAGAGGTTTTAGGTCGACTTGCACTGGCGGTAGGTTGCTTAGGGTTTGACTTTTCCGACTGGGTACCCCTGTTCCCGTCACGATTTTTAACAGGACAAGTGGCAATCTGGTGTTCGGAACTTCCACAAACAAGGCACTTCCTCATTTTTTTTCCAGCAATTATCCTCGTTGTGGCTTGGCTTACCACAATATCCATAGCTTGCACGTGTTGTGGGTGCGGGAACTCCTTGGGAGACAATCCTCTGTTGTCCCTGTCCCCTTCCACTTTGAGCTCCTCCTCTTGGTGTCCCCGCAGTTCGGGCTCCACTCGTAACCCTTCCAAACTTCGGAGGTGGCACATTCTGATCACCTCGGCCAGGAGTACTACTTGATGCACCACGCCTCTTAGCCTGAAAGGTCCGAACTTGAAATCGGGCCTGCTCCACTCGTTGAGCCTTTTCAAGCTCATCTTTAAAAGTATCAATTTGAGCGGCAGCTAAATCCTTTTGGATTTCCACATTCAAACCTTGTATAAACCGCCTTATGCGCTTTTGTTCACTCACTACCAATTCCGGAGCAAACTTGGAAAGTCGGGTGAACTGGGTCTCATACTCTGCCACACTTGAAGTGCCTTGGCGCAGTTTAATAAACTCGTCCTCCATTTTCTCCTGAATTAAGGGTGGAAGGAATTTCTCATTGAATTCCCTAGTGAAGTTTAACCAAGTACGTGGGGTTTGCCCCCTTTCCCACTTGGCCCTTACTACGTTCCACCAGGAACGGGCCGCGCCTTCCAGCTGGAAAACGGTGAAGGTAACTTGCCTCTCTTCAATGTAATGCAACGCGGTGAATATATCCTCCATTCGCTCGAACCAATTCTCGGCAACTTCAAGTTCAGGTCCTCCAAGAAATTTTGGAGGAGCAAACTTTTGAAACCGCTCCAGGGCCCTATCCTCGCCTACTTCAGGGTCCCTTTGTTGGTTATCAGGTACTTGACCCTGCTGGTCAACCAAGCGGGCCAGTAAATCAGTCATTCGATTAATAGCTGTTGCTACTTGGTCCCCTCCATAACCTCGGGGTCCCTGGTTTTGATTCTCCACCGAACCTTGTTCCTCCCCTTAGTCTTGGACTTGCCTGGATTCTCGTCCACGGCCCCGTGTACGTCTTTGTCTAGTCTCCATTATTACTCACTGGCCTAGTGCCCACGTATGATAACTAACAGGGTAAGCAAATATGGTATACGATAGATGCTTATATATATTGAAAAGTCAAATAAGAAATGAAAATCGGAATCAAGATAAGCGAGTGAAATGTACAGCAGTTAAGATCAATGTCGAAATAAAGTCAAAGTCAAGGTCAAAGTCATAGTCAAAAGTCAACAGTCAACAGTCAACAGTCAAGGTATTATACATTAAAAGGCTCATAGCAGTCATTTACAAGGTAACAGGACCAAAATAGCAAGTACGAGCCCCCCAAAAGTACAGATATAGTCATGTCAAGCAAAAACCTAACACAAGTAGTCAAAAGGAAGCTATACAACCACCGAGTCACCACATCCCCTAACCTTCCTATGTACAAAAGTCAAAATTATCCAAAGTTGTGGCCTAAGAGTAAAGACTTAGTCCGTCGTAGGACTAGTGGACCCACCAGACTGGGCGGGTTCATCTCCGAGCTCGTCTCCTATATAAGAAGCTTCATCACTCTCCTCTCCAAGTAATTCATCACAAATGTTCAAGATCGATTCAGCTCTAACCCTCGCTTTCCTGGCCCTCTTCACCATGCGCTCTTGCGTTTCTCCAAGTTGTGCACATAAGTCATCAACCCCCTTGTGGCCTTCAACCACATCGTACTCAAGCTCCTTAATTCGAGCGGCTTGCCTCTTATTGGCTTCCCTTAGTTGGTTCACTTCGGCTTCAAGCCTAGCATTATCCCTTGCAAGCTCCTTACGCTCTTTTACCACAACCAATACTACTTCATTAGGGTAGGCATAAGTATGGCGGCACTCGCAACGCCTATAGCGATTTGATGGGCTCCAATAAACTCTAGCTTCTCCAAGCCGGATTTGATACTTAATCATGGGGAGTACTCAACGGGGGCTGCTCACCAACTGGACTATCACTATGGCCACTATGTCCGTCCATCCTACACAAAAGTGTAGATAAATTTTAGTACTCTTAAGGGAAATAATCAAATATAATCCTCAAGTCGGAAATTTCTAACTCGCCCAGGCTAATTCAAACCTAGGCTCTGATACCAACTGTGACAGCCCCTCCTCTCCCTAGGGCGAACCCTAGGGTATCAGCGGACTGCTTGCCCAACTCTCGCCGGGGCTCAGTCGATCAAAGAACTAGCAACTCAAAATAACTGGTGAAATAACTTCAAATTAAATCGTACAAACCCTAATGGCACATAACTGTCAAGCCAACTTTCCAAACTTAAAACGGCAAGCTAAAAGTCACACTTACCGCTCCATAATACAATTACATAACATAAGTCGAACTCATGAATTCAAGCTTACAAAAGTCAAAAGTAAAGTCGTCTTAACAAAAGGTTACAAGTTCAAGCAAAATAAAGCTAAAAAGGCTCTCGACCGTTAGTCCATCCCCGATCTGTTAAGAAAAACAAAGGGAGTGGGGTGAGCTAAAGCTCAGTGAGGTTCCAAGTAAAGCAAGTAAACACAGAGCCAAATTAAGGCATAAAATAACCAAATAAATACCGTATGATACAATAACAATTTAATCACAGTTCAATTCAAGGATACGGGTGGCTTTCAAAAGCCAAAATCCCCATTGAGCATGATCATAAATGTCTCCGTTGACTCTCCGTCAACACTTGTATACACAGAATATCAAGTCCGTAGAACACCACTTTCACCTGTCCCCGTCCACCAATCAACCCCCTACCTGGCCCGCACTCCATAAACAGTAGTTAGGTAATACTCGAGTATACCGATTTCAGTGTACAGTAAACAGTCCTCAAGTTTTATCGGCCTTCTCGACCAAGCCCTTGCTGGCTCGATACGACCGACTCACCTATGAGGTTGAGTACCCAAACAGTAGCAGTAGTGGGTGGAATATCACCCAAACAACTCAATCACAGGCATTCATGGAGATATCACATCTCATAATAACAGTATATAGAGCTTCAGTAAAACAAGCAAGGGAGGTCGGGTGCGATAAAGTACACACTCGCCTCCATTTTATAAAAACCATATTTGGCTCCAACAGTTAACAATCAAATATTCAGATATTTCACATAACACATAGCAGATAATGGAACACTCACCTGTCAAGCAAAAGTAGCAATCGACATCAAACGTCTCAGTTACGATCACCTTCGTTTCCCAAACCTAGGGCAACGAGTGAAATCATTAACAATTAGATTCATGCCTCACTAAGTTAGGCTCATTAAGAAACCAAATGAGTAGTCTAAGCTACTTAATCCGTCATGAAAATAAGGTCCAAACCATGGTAAAAGTCCATGAGAAAACAAGTTTAGTAGATGCATGAAAGTTCGGCAAAAGAAAAGTTCCAATCGGGCTTAAGAGTTTCTGTGATAACCCGTAATTTTCTCATTTTCTAGGTTTTATTCTCTTTAATGGCATGTTTTCTGCATTTTCTTTATTAGGAAAATTTTCCCGATAATTTTTATGAGTAAATATAGTTTTTAGATGATTTTTCTAGTATCGGTTAGATTTTTAGAAAATAAAAATGTATATCGGACGTGGGACCCGCTAGTGCGGAAAGTTCGGTAAAATTCGGCCAATTAGGTTAAGTTTGGGATACTGGAATTTAATTACTAGGTGTTAGGAGATAATTAGGGGTTACCTAAATGGATTAATATTGGAGAGACAAAAGGATATGGATAAACCTAAAAGGTGCTAGGTGGCGCGATTTAATTGGAGGGTGGACTTTGACCAATTTCTTTTACCTTTACTAAACTTGAATTTTGACCAATTTGAGCTTCATTTGTCTTCCTCTTGGACGAGCAACATAAGGAGAAAAGAAAGAAAATCCCTCAACTTTTGCCTTCTATTTTCTTGCTCAATCTCTTGATCCAACCGTTAAAACTTCGATTTACTCCATAAAACCTCTTAGTTTAGTGGTATTAAGCTTGGTTGTGAAGTGGTTTGGAGAAGCAAGGTGCTAAATTGGGTTTTATCTTGGGTTTGCAAGGTATGTGACCAAGGAACCTTCCCTTGATCCTATTAATGTTCAATTGGTACCTTATGTGAGTTAAAGAGATAATTTTTGGTGTTATTTAGTGACTTTTGGTTGAAATTGGTGAAGTTTTATATTTATTTGGGATTTTTCTGTTTTCATATGATTATCATTGTGTGGCTATGTATGATGATTGGAAATGATATTGAAGGAAGCTAGAAGGTGGAAAGTGTGGTTAATTGCAGAAAATTTCTGTTTTGGAAAGAAATTTTGGAAGATAGGGTTTCATTTTCTTACATTCTGCCCGGCATTGTACCTCATAGTTAGAGGCCTAATTGTCCTTGGATTAAAACATAAAAGTTGTATGGAATGATATTTTAGAGATTCCTGCAAAATTTCAGGTCAATCGGAGCAACGTAACTTGTAAAAAGACTGAAATATCCCTGCTGCCCTGTTTCTACCCGAACTTGGTAATCAGTTCTGGTAATTGGTTAATTTGATAGGGAATGCTTCGGATTTGGTTGTTGATGTCTTCTGATGAATTGTATCCTTGTATCTTATCTTTCGGATGGATTTGGAATCACTTGATTTGGACTTAGGTACCCTGACTTATGATGTTTGAACCAGAATGCGGTTTGTGAACCTGTTTTTGCGGTTCTGGTGTAGTATATTGAAATTTTGACCTGGTTACACTCGGAACTGGACAGAGTATCCTTCTTCAACATTGTAGCCCTATCTCTTAGCTTCGAAACAGTGTGTATTGTACCTTCATCCGATAATCGTAGTGCCAATGGTACCAAAACCACAAAATGATGTCAAAAACTATTTTTAGGGTTTAAAGTTTAATTCCATTTCCGGATTTCCCTGGTTTACTCTAGTGCTTATACATTCTTATGTAGCCCTATTTTGGTAGTATGCGGAACTGATTTATGACTTGTAATCGAGTCTTATTGTGCTTGTTTGAATATTTTAGGGCGTGACGGTGATTAAAGACGCTCTTTGGGCGAAAGTTTATGAAATTTCACTTGTTTGCCTGGTGAGTGTACTACTCACTTGTTTGTTTACAATGTGGCTTTGCTATATTTGAACTTGATGCCTTGAGGGCCTATGTGCCATTGAAACTGATTAAAGTGAGGGTGTACTTGATCGCCCTCACCCCTTTTGGTACTATATACGACTGTCTACTGTTTTACTGTGGTATTTAAATGATACCTGATATACTGGATTTGGTGTCATTTGGACGAGTATCCAACGGTCATTACTGTTACTACTGAGCTCAACCCCATTGGTAGTCGATTGAATCGAGCCGGCGAGGGCTTGGTCGTGAAAATTGACGAGCCATGGGGACTGTTATATGGAATCTTGTAGTAGTGAGACTCTTGATTCCGGTATACTTGAGTATTACCAAATTTCTACTGTTTGGAGTTCGGGCCCGGTAGGGGTATGTTGGGTGGAAGGAATGGAAGTAAAGTGGAGCCTACGGTTGGTTACTCTTAAACATTGACAGAGGGTCAATGAGGTCCGATCAAGAATGTAAGCGAGGAAAGGGGCTCTTGAGAGCCGTCCGTATCCTTTTATCAACTCTATTAATGTGTGCTATTGGTTTACTTTTGATGATTTGAAATGAAAAGCTTTATGCTTATATGAACTTGGTTGCTTGAGTTATAGTATCTCACTGGGCGTAAGCTCACTCTATTCCGTTTGTTTTCCTTACAGGAAATTGAATACTTTTGGAAAGGCGATGAATAGGGATTGCCGAGTTGAGCTTATGTACATGTATATTTTGAATAGCTCCTTTTGAGCAAAACCCTAAATGTGTTTTGACCCAATTATCTCCCTTTTGTTTTGTAAATTTACAAATGTGTGTATATAACACTGCTTAACCCTGTTTATGGGTCTTATTTGGTTTGGAAATATTTTTTTCGAGTTATATGACATGGCACCCACTATTCACCGACGGTTTAGTTTGCGTTTAGCTGGTGTGAGTGCGATTTATTTTCCCGAAACGTCTTAGATCGTGTTTCCCTGCACCGTTAGTCCTGGCGAGAGTTGGGCAGGCAGTCCGCTAACCTCTTTGGTTCGCCTTAGGGGAAAGTGGGGCTGTCACAGTTTCTCCTCGGGTTGAACAGTCTTGCCCTGGCAGTCTTAGGAAAACAGTCATAACTCACTGTAGAAAAGTCGGAATTAGGTGCTGTCAGTGGCGTTGGAAACTAGACTCGAAGGGCTTTCCAATTGTACCAAATCACACTGTGGTTCATCCCCTATCGACAACAGTAACTCAGACAAGGTGTCTGTTTTTCCAACCCTGGATCAGCATTAACCGTATACGAAACTACTCTAGTTCTAGGGGCTAACTTCATTAGTTTTGATCCAAATTCACCCAAATCACTCCTCAAGTGATCATATACAAGGATTCAAGTCACCTAGAATCAATGGAGTTCACAACATGACACACAAACATGATTTAAGGCAACCACAATGGTCTCATAATTACAAGAATCCAAAACAGTCTACTAATGGTTCAAAAACACCACTTTACTTGCTTCAATTCCATTCCAACTCACTCATAGGCTTAACCAATAGTTAACCTAGTTTATTAGGCTTGATTAGGGCATAATTGAACAACAAAATTGAGGGGAAATCCCTCCTTCAAGAACTGGCCAGCCAAGAACAAAAAACAAACAGCCCACAATCCAACATTTGTTCAACCTTCATCCTTACATGTTTTTCACTCAAATCATCATATCAAGTGGTAGATCTAGCTCAAAAGAGGTTTAAAACATAATAATACCTTATAAACAAGCATGAACAAGATTCAAATATTTCATCAAACACTTGGTGTGCATACTAAGAAGCTTAACTACCACTTGTTTAATTCAAGAGACTAACCCCAAATCTCAACCAAACAACTTGTATTTTTGCCATTAACACTTCAAGTGCATGATCTATCATAAAAAACCAAGATTTAAAGAACATATACCTCTCTTGTAGTGAGCTTGAACCACCAAATCGATCACCAAAGTAAAGTTTCAAGCTTGAATCAAGTACTTAGGGTTGGCGGAAACTCTCTTACTAACTCAAATCTTTCTCTTTTGATTTTTATTCTTGATTTGCTGGGGTAAGAAAGCAAGGTTATGGAGCTCACTCTCTCTCTCTCTTGAGGCTAAGAGGTTCGGCCATCTTAAGGAAAAAAAAAAAGCCAAGTTTAGTTTTTATTTTGTCTACTAATCCTTAGTCAAACCAACCCATGGCTAGGGTTTTGCCACATGGCTCTATTCTTGTCCAAACCTTTCTTAACCTTTGACTAATGGTATCTTAACCTTTCCAATTGTACCAATACTTAATTAGCACCTATAATCTCTCACATAAAGTCTCTACCACTAATAAAAGAACACTTGGACAAATGCAAGTGGTGCATTAATTAAAATCAACTCAAGAAAAATGTTTGACTTCAAATAAAAAGAAATGAAGTGTAATGCATGAAAATTATTGTAACACATAGAGAATATAATGCAAGGACATATAATATATGATTTAAATCCTAGGATAAGGATAGGATGAGGCAAATAATTTGGGGAAATTGTGTTTTAAAGTGAGGGTTCTCACAATTTTAGAAGATCAAAACAGGAAAGACAAAATGAAAAAATTAAGACAAGCAACAACTAAAAATGCTCTGTCGGAAACTGAAAATTTTTCAACCACTTGGCCGGAATTCTTGTCAAAAAGTTTTCCAGTGATTTCCTAGTTCAAATCTTTACATCTACCAACTCCTTCCATTATTTTAAACACATTTATAACATCAAAATCACCTTGGAAGCATTGTATCTTTTGCACAAAAGAAACAAAGTTCAAGGGAAAAGAAAAAGAAAGAAACAAAACCCATATCTCAACTTTCTACTTTTTCATCAACAAAACTCAACAAGGCTTCATAAACAGTTCATACCAATGCCCTATGCGGATTAAAAAAGGGAAAGAAACATGACAAACCTTAGGCCCAAAAGTAATCACCATTGTCAAACTAAGAAATGAAAGAAAAAAATCTCAAAAAGCTAGGCAAATATCATATAAAAGCAAAAGAAAATTATCAAGTAGGGTTACCTACAACTCCTCTAAAGGCTTCAAGTCAAAACAAGCTGTGATGGACAACCGTAGTTCGAAAATCGTGAAGTTCTTCCTCTTTGAAGGGAAGAGTTTTGGACACCAGGGTTGATTTTCTCTCAATTTTGACATCAAATTTGGTGACTTTATAGCTGTTTTCTCATGAAAATTTAAACATAAAAGTTCTTCTACTACATTTATAGAGTGTGTAGAGAAAACGAATTCATTGAAAAGAAGCTAAAATGAAGGAGAAAAGTGGGTCTCAACAGGGCTAGCCGACCAACCCTGTTTCCCATTTTGCAGAAAATTTTTCTTCTCTTTCTTGCTCCTTTTCTGTCTCCACACCCCAGATCTTGTGCAGCTGTTTTTTCTAATTTGTTTCCTCTCTCTAGAAACCCTAAAAGCTCCCTCGTTACCTATTTATATGAAACAAAAAACTCTAAAACCTAGAAATGAGGGTTAAGACAAAAAGGGACGATGTGTTTCATTTTAGTTAGGTGTTAAAGGATAGAATTTGGATGTGATGAGCTATATTTGTAGTACTTAGGAAAAAGAGAGGGACAAAGAAAGGAAAAAAAATTGCCAAAAATAACCAATTCCTACACCAGGTTTGTGTTGGTTCCTCATTGCCAAATTGGAAAGGAAGAAATGTGCGTGTGTGTGAAAAGTTGATGATTTTTTTAAGGGAAAGAAAAGAATTGGGCCAATGGGCCTCTCTACTTCCTGGTTTTTTATTTTTCTTATGGCATGGTTTTGGGTTGGGTTTCTTTTGGGTTTTGAGTGGGTTTTTCCAGTAGGCTTAGTTGTTGGGTTTGTTTTGATTGTTTAAGAATTGGGTTTGGGGTTTTTTCATTGGGTTTGAAACAAACAAACGAAAAGAAAGAAAAACCTCTACTATTTTTCTTTATTTTTGAATTTTTCATTTTTTTTCTTTTCCTTTTTTGTCCTTTTTGCACAAACCTACAAAACAAAAATGCAATTTATAAGTAAAAATAAGAATAAAAATAATATTGGACATGAGATTAAGAAAAATTTGGTGTCTACATGCAAAATTTTGTATTGGTTTTAGTTAGAGATTCTCCGGATCAAAATTTATATTTCTTCTTAATATTTTCACTATTTTCTTAACTTTAGTTGGCCTAAAGATTTGGTTAAGATATTATTACTATGGCATTTTTTATAATGTAAATATATGTGATATAGAAAATGTGGTTCAAAAAATAAAAAGATTAATTAAAAAACATGTTTATAATGCAAGCAAATAATGTTTCACAAATAATATCAATCCAAACACACGTTAGGAATTAAAGTCTTAGAGGTGTTAAAGGAACTAAAGTGTTTAGTTGTTCATTTGCAAATTACCCAAATTAGCATTTTCGGGTTATTGGATGGCGTTTAAGTGCCAAAAGATAACTGTCTAAACTAAAGTGTTAGAGGAGGTAAGTGTTCAAGGAGGTAAGCTATTAAAAATCCAGAATTTCCCCTAAACGACAATTAGGATAGAATAGATATAATTTGTTAGAATATTAATCAACCTGGATTGAGAAGTGCTGGAAAATAAAGCAAAAAAGAAAACCGTTCAGTCATACGAATTGATTTAGCGCCGCATGCCAGATTAATATCTTTAAAAGTCATATAACCATGCATGTAACTTCATGGAGCCCTTATGCCTCATAAGCCAAAACTTGAACTGCTATGCCAGATTACAATCTTTAAAAGTCATGCAATTATCAATCTATGAGAATTTTTAAGAGTAATAAATCGTTTACTAGGTATTGCCCAAAAAAAAGGGATAATATCATAAACCTCCCCTAATGTTTCTTTTAATTCACCTGGCACTCCTAAGGTTTTTAAAATATTACTTATCTCCCTTATTTTTGTTATTTGTGTAACAAAATTTTTAAAAATCCTAAATTACCCTTTCACTTTCTAAATAAAAATATTTCCTAAACCACTTTGTTCATTTTAAAAAAATCATCACCTCAAAAACAATCTCTTGAAGTACTACCACATCATAATGTTATACCCCATAAAAATATAAATTTGAAAAATAAAAAGATATTTGAAAAGAAATACACTTGTATCAATTTAACTCTGTATGCTCAAAATGATTTCTTCTGAATTTATATTTTTTCCAATATCTTCTCAACTCTTACTCAAACCATTAAACTGTATCAATTATTAAAAAAATCAATTCAAACTAAGCAAATAAATCATACCCCCACTTTATCACGATAAAAAGTAAAAGATAAACAAAATTCAATGTATTATAATTTACAAATAAAATATTGTATAGTCATCCAAAAAAAAGTAAGAGAGAATGATGGTGCAAAGGGAAAAAGAAAAAAGTGGCTTTTTTAAAATTTTTGAGCTCCGTTTATTTGATGTGTTGTGAATTATGTGTCAAGTAAGGGTTAATATAGTCTCTTTACAATTATTAGGGAAGGTAAGAGATATTTCTAAAACCTTAGGGGTATCAAGTGATATTAAGAGAAACCTCAAGGAGGGTTTATGATATTATCCCAAAATAAAATGGTTGTAACTGGAAGGAAAAAAATCCAATGAAAAAGGAAAAGGGAAACTAGTATGAATAGATGAATAGGTGAATGATAATATTGAAATCAAGTATTATCAGAAAAAATTGCATCCTAAACATACTGAATTTAGTGAATTGATCAACAGAATAAATATGCACACGTTATAAAATAATTTAAATTATTAATGCTCCGTTTGGATTAGCTATTTTTTAGGGTGTTATTGAAATATTTCACTATAACAGTGTATATGAAAAACTTTTTACCGTAAATATTTTTCGTGATGTTTTAGGAGGTGTTTTTGGGATATATTTTGGGGTATTTTAAAGTTTAAAAATTTTTGTGATATTTTTTTAAAATTACCACCACCACCACCACCACCCCACCCCCTCCTTTCTCCTCCCTTTCTTTCCTTCCCTCCTTCCTTCCCCTTCGCCTCCCTTTCTCCACCACCCTAGAATGGTTGTTAATTATAAACGCCTTACCCCTCCCCCTTCCCCCCCCCCAAAGATTTGGTCGAGATCAAATTGAGGCCTCTGGTCATGACATCGCAGCCAAATCATAGCCTCTAATCGAGGCCAGATTTGGGGAGGAAGGGGGGTGGGGTGTGGCGGGAAAAGGGAAGGGAAAGGGAAGTGAGAAGGAAGAGACAGATAGGAAAGAGGAAAAAGGAGGGGATGGTGGTAGTGGTGGGTAGGAATGTTGGTGATAGATGGAATAAGAAAATGGCGTAGATTTTTTTATCTTTTTGTATATTTGAAGTTATTTTTGATATATTGTATGAAAAATGTGTTTTTGCAGTTATTTTTGTTTGTGTATTACTATAATATTGTATATAAAAAACTTGTTTCCCAAAAAATGAGAAATCCAAACGGAGCCCAAATATCATAACTAATAGATGTGCAAGGGAGTGGTTTTTTCCAATTGACCTTTCATCATATATGTTAATAAGTGTTATTCAAGAAAGCTCCAAATGTCATTCGAATAATGTAATTAATGTACAATTAAAAATAAAAAAAATAACCTCTGCTTACCTTTGAGGTTTCATATACAAGTATGAGTAAGAATTATGTAATTAATGTACAAATAAAAGTAAAAAGAGGTTAACCTTTACTTACCTTTGAGGTTTTATTTACAAGTACTGAATTAGAACCATTAACAATTTACCAAGGATAAAATTTATAAATTTTAGTTGGTTGTGTATTAACATTATGCTTCCCTGAGGAGTTATATGGCTTGAAAGAAGAAAGGAAAGAATGAAAAGAAGAGAGGGCCACACAATAGAGATGAAAATGAGAATAATGAAAATGAGAACAATGAGACTGGTAAAGACCCAAAGAGAAATCAAGCATGATTTGGAATCTATGTAGCGATGGAGATTAAAAAGCGGAATAATATTTGCAAATGAATTATTTGGATTATTTGTTGATAGAAAGGTTGATATGAGCTCGGAGTTCTTCACTAAAAGGGCTGCTAAAGGTTGTTTGAAAGAAAGATTTTATGGACTGAATTTTCCAACTTATGTTTTTATTTGTTAATGTCGTAAGCTTAGTCTATAGTTAAACATTATGTGGGCTGTTTTTATTAGTTAATGTTGTTAGTATAGTCCATAGTTAAACATTATGTGGGCTTGTGTTAGTGGCTAAATAAATGGTCCAGCCCTTATGCTTGGATCCATGACTTTAAGTTCGGTCATGGGCTGGGTTTTACGGTAGTTGTGTCTTGTTGACTTAGTTTCGTTAGGACTTTGTCTCAATAAACAAACATTAAAACATCGATTTTTTTTTCCATCATGAATAACAATTACGAAATATTTTATAGAACATCATTCTTGAGAGTTGCTCTCTTGGCTCTATGAGCCTTTCTTGAACATTTAGATTTATCTAGTGTTCATTCGGCTTATCAATCAAGTTTACCATCTTTGATGGTGGTGTCTTCTAACGTTCCTGGGATTCACTAATTCGTACGATTATGGGTCGATATTGTATCGAGTTTCCAATCACAGGGATTCGATAGGTCCAAGTAGGAAATTCCGCCAATTCCAAACTTGTGATAATCACCATCAATCCGGGTTATGTTGTCGCAAATTTCGTCATCAACAGGGTTCTTATCAGATGGCATTAGAGCTAGTTTGTCATTTTCTAGGTTATATCCTTTTTTTTTATCTCTTTGTTTGTGTCGTTTCTTGTGTTTTCCAATTCTATTTGTGTGTCAAAAAATTCATTACTATTTATCATTATTGTAGCGATTACTATTCATCATACTGTAGTGATTACTATTCATCCGAGAAAAAAAAAATCTGTTAGTGTGTTATCTTGTGTTTGTGTCCAGTTCAAAAAAAAATTGCAGCGGCTAGGGTTTCCTTGTCACGACCAAATTAGGGTTTTCGTTTCTAGTTGCTGTCCGAATTAGTTTTGTTGATTACCTTTCGTTTCTTGTTTCCAGCATCTTGTATTATTGTTGTTTCGTAGTTTAGTTGAAGTTTTGAGTTTTGAGTCTATATATATAGATATATATATATATATATATATATATATATATATATATATATATATCAGTCGTTAGTTCTTAGAAAGAAATTTCTGGTCGTAGCTTTCTTTAAGGAACCTGAAGTTGTTTCTAGGGTTCTTGACTGTGACTTGTTCAATTTGGGAAAGAATTGGACTGACCGTGCTTGATTCTTGGAACCATTGTTCCACAATACAGAATTCTTGAAGCTTGTTAAAACCCTCCATTCGTTCTTGTTCAAAAAAACCAAGAAACCATGGCTGTTTGGGATAAATTTTCAAAACTTCCTTCATTTCTGGAATTCTGGAAAATAACTTCTTGAATTCTTGAAAGAATCTTGAAGTTTTCTGGGTTTTGGGACTGAATCTTGTGCAATACAAAGCTGCAAAAAAGTTCCAGCCGCTAAGTCCCTTGTTTCGTCGAAATTCTTGGCTGATGTTATTGACCAGAATTTGATCCACGAAATTTGTTGTTACAGCCTTGATTTTGATTCATAAAGTGTCCAGAAATTGAGCCTTTTTGTGTTCTTGGAGGTCTTGAGTCGGCTGAACAAAACAAACAAGAAACCAGCCGCATTCACCAATCCAAATCCCATCTGGATTACAAGTTCTTGAATCCGCCAGCCTTTGAACCAATTCCTTTTGGGAAAACTACTGAAACCAGCTTGGAAACCTTGTACCATTGGGAAAAGGGGTTCAAACCAGATTTGTTTCAAGGTAAACAGTCCAAATAAATTTCCAGATTTGCACAATTCTTGAACTAGTGTCGGGTAACCTTGTTTCCAATTATTCTTGCGTCGAATTCATACCGGATTTTGTCATTAGTTAGCTTTCTTTTCCAGTAGCGTCCAGCCATAGATTTCATCTTTAGGGTCCAGAAATAACATCCAAAAAAATTCCAGCAGTTAGGTCCTAAGTTCGACTCAATTTCCAGAATTTTTCGAAGAATCAAGATTCCAGATTTTGGGGTGTCAATCTTACTAGTCTTGTGTCGCAATTCTAGTAGTTTGAGCCATTAATTGCTAGTTTAATTCCAGTATTTTCCAGCCTCAAACACGTCTTTGAAGTTCCAGCTTGTCTAGTGTTAAATTTCCAAATTTTGAGTCGTCAATTGAACTAGTTTGTTGGGTCGTTCTCACCAGTGTTTAAGTCAATAATTCCAGCTTCATTCCAGTCGATTTCCAGCCTTGTTACGTTCCAAAAGTCAATTTTGCTCCTCATTTTATACCAGAAATTGTGTTTTCTTTGTGTCACTAAGTACCCTTGATAGTTGGCTACACTCAAGGAGCTTGATAGGGAGCTCGATTGAACATTAAAAAGGGGATTCTTACCTATTCAAGGAAGGCAACCGAGAGTCCATCTGAGAGCTTTGGTAATATAAGGATGAGACAAATGAATGTCCATCTGGAGCTTCACCATCTTGTGCCTAAAGGAGTAAATGTTGTGGCATTGTGTGATATAACTGAGCAATTGGAAATCATCAAGGCTCAATAAAATGACTGGTTCTATACTCGTTGCCACATCAAGCATAGAGTTTGCAGTTTAGCCATTGATAAGGGTTGTGAAATCAACCTCGCAAGTATTGTCTTGGCTGAAAAACTGAATCTTCCAACCATTGATCATTTTTTACCTTACAAGTTGCAAAGTGCTAGTAGAAATATTTGGGTTATTAAGCACACACTTGTTCCTTTTTGTATTGGCAAGTATGTGGATGAGGTGTTATGTGATGTAGTTCCCATTCAAGTGACGCATGTGGTGTTGGGAAAATTTTGAATGTTTAGTCGAGAAGTCAAATATGATGGATATACTAATAAGTATTCCTTCATATTTAATTGCTGACGTACCAAACTTGTGTCGCTTGCTTTTGGGCAACTTTGTGTTGACCTAGCATATCTGAAATATCAATTTGAACAAAATGGCCAGAAAGTAGAGCAAGTTGAGAAGTGTGAACTGCAAAATGAGAGTGAAGTTGTAGAGGTAAAATCTGAGTTGAGTGCACAAGAAAAAGAAAGTGAACAATCGAAAGCGTTGAGTGAACTAAAGCTAGAATTGAGTGAGAGTGACTCAATCATTGCAAAATCAGAGAACTCGCTTGAGATAGAGAGTTTTGTTGTAAAAGATGAGGAAAAACAAGAGTGGTTAGAAATAGTCAAAAGTGAGGGGAAAGACTTGTTTTCTGGTTTCTTTGCCTAGTGTTTTTGTCAAGTTAATGCAGGTTCAAGGGGTGATGACAAGTCACACGTGTAAGTCTCAACAAGTGGTGATCGATGTTGCCCAAGATATAAATGGTTTGAGCTCCTGGGGAAGGAAACATGAGATGGAATGTGCATCTTGGTTTGCGATCAAGTTGAGTAGAAGGCATGTTTCTTGGCTTCCGTTCATCAAGACATTCTTCGATGTGCTCTATTGTAAGTAGTGCTTTGATTTGAGGATAAATTGCTTTCAAGAGAAGGGGATTGATATGAGCTCGGAGTTCTCCATTAAAGGGCTACTCAAGGTCATTTGGAACAAGGATTTTATGGACCGAATTTTTCAACTTATATTTTTATTAGTTTAGTCCATATTAAACATTATGTGGGCTGTTTTTATTAGTTAATGTTGTTAGCGTAGTTCATAGTTAAACATTATGTGGGCTTGTGTTAGTGGCTAAGTAAATGGTCCGCCCTTATGCTTAGATATGTGGCTTTCAGTTAGGTTATGGGTTGGGTTTCAAGGTCCAGTAGTTGTGTCTTGTTGACCTAGTTTTGTTAGGACTTTGTGTCAAGAAACAAACATTAAAACATCGTTTTTTTTCCATCATGAATAACAATTACGAAATATTTTACAGAACATCATTCTTGAGAGTTGCTCTCTTGGCTCTACAAGCCTTTCTTGAAATTACGAAATATAGATTCATTTAGTGTTCGTTCGGCTTATCAATTAAGTTCACCATGTTTGATTGTAGCGTCTTCTAACGTTCCTGGGGTTTGATAATTCGTAGAATCGTAGGCTGAGATTGTATCGAGGTTCCAATCATGGGGATTAGAGGGGTCCAAGTAGAAATTTCTGCTAATTCCAAGCTTGTGATAATCAACGAGTTTCGTATCAAAGGTTATTTGGCCAAAAAAAAAACTCAGAAAACTAATGGGATATAGAAAATATAACATAATATTACTACTAAATCACATAATCTACATGGAATAAAAATGTTTTGATTCGTTACTCACATTCAGTTGATTATTAAACAAATTTGAGTCTATGAATTCAACAAATTAAGATTTCAGCAATTAAGTTTTAATTTTTAGATTTCAAAATTCAGTTTTCAATTTATCAAGTGTGGCTTTAGTCAAATGTATAGTATCATGTTAATTTGCTATTGTATTTCTCGAACATTTGTTTGAAATAAGGCTGCCAATGACAATTTCCTTGCTTACCAAAATGATTTACATTTGGTTTTTAAAATTAGCAAATCAAATTGTCCACGCTGGTTAAAAGTTGCCACTGGCTTTGTCTTCAACGTTTGATTGTTTATCAATATTAACTTCAGTTAACTGCGCAGAGGGGGCTCGTATGGCATCCGGAAAAGGCCAATAACTATTCGTGACTATGTACACGATTAGACCATAAATGCATAGCATTAAGCATAAATATATATATATATATATATATATATATATATATTCTCCTTTTCATTCTACAATTATCATCCATATTGAGTGGACAACAATTGTTAACCACGCAAATTTGTATACAATATTCTCAATAATCTTAATTGTCAACAACACCAATTATTCAGCAAGACCAGCTAGCTGTGTGGTCCATTTGTAACCGACAGTTTCTCAGCATCTGCCACTTGGGCTTGATCTCTGAATTTCTGGTAAATATCACCTTTATAGAAATTTCTGGTTCTATAAGATAGAAGCAGAGAAAGAACAGAGCCAAAGAACGTAGCTGCAGTTACTATCAAAAAAGATAGCTTGTAACACTCCACGCCAGAGCATGTCAAACCTTCCCCTTCTTTCCTTGTGAGTCCCTTGGCTGTCATTTGATTCAGAGCTTCCATATCGTAGAGATGGCCAGCAACTCTAACGTTAAGCACGTAATTACCCAATGGAGTGGCTCCAGCAGCTATACTAATCAAGGTGGAGTAGTACTTGAGCCCATATAATTCTGACACTATACTGAATATCAGTGTCCATTGAGCTCCGAAGCAAAAGCCCACAATCAAGGACGCGAGATAGAGAGAATTAGGGACCCCGAAAGCGATGAGAAGATGGCCAGCACAAGATACAAGAAGTACCAAGGCCATCATCAATGGACGTGGAAATTTGTACTTAGCCAAGAGAATTTCTGAAGCAAATCCTGCTGCCACACGTCCAAGATAATTCCATATGCTTACTAGTGTTACAAACGTGGCGATAGTTTTAGTTTGATATCCTAAGGACTTTCCAATTTGGCCCAAGTTGTCAATTGCCACCAAGGTCCCACCAATCCCAAATGCTGAGACTGTGAATAGAATTAGCATATCAATGTTGAAAATTCCTTGTAGAATTGTATGATCCTCGCCCCTCTTTGGTTGCGTAAACATGTTACTAAAGCAAGAAACTTGCACTTCATGATTTTGCGGTTTTGGGACAGCTTCAACAGGTGTTAATTCAACCATCGAGGGTGGATGATCATCTAACACTTGTTTCTTGCTCTTCCAAAGATCAAATTCTTCTCTAACAACAACCAGGAAGTTGGTGAAGATTAGCAAAAGAAGCACAACAGAACCACTTGCCGCATACTCGAACCTAGTGAAGGAGAGCCAGTTTTGCATGATAATCATAATCATTAGAAATCCAGCAAGGCTAAGCGAAGAGTAGAGAAAATTTTGGAATATCCTGTGCTCATTCGCTTGTTGAACAACCTTCATGATGCGAATTGTGCGCAGAAACAAGATTGAAACAGCTGCTGGAAGCCAGGCAACAAGTAAGATGAGAGCTTTGGAATTATGCCCATAAAAAGCAAGATAGAGCTGTGTGATAATTGCTCCACTAAGGCCAATAAATCCCTTTAAGATGCCTAGAACAACACCTCGACTTTCTGGGCAGTTCTTGACACATGAAACTAATGCAACAACGCCTGCAAATGTTTGAGAATTGGCACCAATGCATATGTATAAATATATCTGCCAAACTGGAGGTTTCGCTATTCGGTGTGTGACCACCAGCCATATCATGAAGTACCCAAAAAAGTTCATGATTGCTCCACATGAGAGGACTAACCAAGGTGGTGCAACCTCATTAACAAGCCCTGCAACAATTCCAATATTTGCTCCCACGTCCTTGAAGAAGCTTATCAAGTTCAGGGTTGTTTGGTCATAGCCTAGGGATGATTTGATGTCCCCTGAGTAGATGCCAAACATGTAAGTAGCTCCAGACATGGACATGATCAGTAGGGTTGCAAAGACCATGAACCATCGGCTAGTGAGCAGATGGAGGACAAAGGCACCCGTGTTTTTCCAATCCATTGCTCCCTTCAACTCAGCCTCCACCATAGTTTCTCCCCAAAATACTACTTGCTAGAAACGTACAAAACCTGCGCTCATATCTTGCAGAGTTCTACATGGAATTGATCTTTTGTTAGCAACAAAATTAAGGGGCCACATGGCCACTATGTCTTTGGGCCATAAATGGTTCATGTCATCTTATTCAATGATGGAGAAAGGCATGATGTTGCAATTGATACTTGTTGGATAAAAGAGTCTTGGCAATGACACTGATTAAGTAAAGGGCGAATTGGTAGATAGTATCTGAAAAAGACTGAATTCACTTTTATCATCCCAATGCGCTACTATTGCATTTTCCTTTTTACATTTTTTTTTTGAGGAAAATGACCAATTCATCCCTAAACTTTTTATTAATGTTGATTTAATTTCTAACTTTTGTTTTTAACCAATTTAATTCATCCCTAAACTTTTTATTAATGTCGATTTAATTTCTTACTTTTGTTTTTAACCAATTTAATTCCTAAACTTATGTTATGATTCCAATTATAAGTCTTTGTGATGACCCCACCTCCCCCTAGGGCGTACCCCAGGGTTTAGCAGACCGCCTACCCGACTCTCGTCAGGACTCACTCACTCACTCACTCACTTCAAATAAAATAAGTTACAACCTCAAGAGTAAAGGAAATAACAGTTCCCAAACTTGGAACGTACAAATACATTCATTTCTATTCCAAACATTCATACAGCCCCAAATACATCAAAAGATTGGAGTTCTAAATACATTCATCCCTAATCGAGCGGCTAGTGCGAGCACAATTACAAAATTTCCAAAAACTAGACTATGCTAGCTTGTACCAGTCTCACGTCTCACTTGTACCCCCTGTAAGGAAAACAAATGGCGTGGAATGAGCTAAAAGCCCAGTGAGGTTCCAAATAGCAAGTTGACCATTATTGAAAAGTTCACGTATCAAAGTAGCAAAGTAGCGAGCATAACCAATCCACAAAAGTGAGCAATAACACTTCAAGTTACAAATCTAAAAATGAGCGAGTGTAAAATTCTTTTCTAAAAGAAACAATAACACTACGAATAACAATCAAAGTATAAGGATACACATGACTCCCAGGAGCTAATTTCTCGTTGCTTCACCAGAGCTTGATCAAGTATTAGTTGAAACTCCGTCAACTTTCAAGTAAAGTAACCAATCCAGTAGCGCTTAGCTTAACACCAATCCTTCCACCATTCATCCCCCTTACCGGGCCCGAACACCAACTAAACATTGGTGTTAATACTCGATCATACCGATTAGTCAAGGAGATAACACTCCACTCGACAACACTAAATACCCATGGTTCGTTATCTAATCGACTAAGCCCTTGCCGGCTCGACTCGATTAACTAGCTAGTGGGGTTTGGGTTCCCAAATAGTCACTATAATCGATGACCAATCAACTTAGTCAAGAGAAAAGTACGGAGATGGGAATGAGAGATACCTCCCACTCGTATCGAGTGTGGTACATACTGCCGCTCAGCACTTACAAGTCAAGCACAAGTACAAATACAAGTACAATTCAATGCAAATCCAGTCATTTGTACAAGCATGAATGAGATATCAAGTATCTAGTTGAGTTAGGTCAAGTGCGATAAAGTACACACATGCTCGACCAAACCAAGCAAATGTTATCCGGTCACGTTGGTAACTCAAATATCAAGTTCAATCATATATTTGGAAGCACTCACCAAAGATTTAGTGCTTGTCAAAATCACGCTCAGGTGTAACTCTTTCGTTGGAATCCAAATCTGCGATAAAACATCGTTGAAGAGCTTTGAAATTAACTAAGGTTCGAAACTTAAGCGTTTCGTTTAACGAAAATCAAATAACTGAAAGTCATTTGGGTAATATTCATATTACTTATCACACCCTAGAAAACTCATGCTCGCTCTTTTAGTTTTGGCAAGGAAGCGATTAAAACTTTGGAATTCTCATTTGAGTCAAAAAGACGAGGAAAACGCATTTCTATTGGTCGCTACTTTCATGTTTCCAAGGGTACGAGTTTCGGCCAAATTCTAGCTTATATACTTCTACGAAAGAAGACTCGAATACCCTAGACAATTCAAGTTTAATTCGACCTCAAATCTTCGCTCAAGTCGCGAGTACACACGCCTAACCCTCAAGTGAAAATTTGGGCAACATGCCCTTTGTTTTTAGCTATTTTTCAGCCATTTATGACTTTATTATTTTTCTCAATTCAGCCCAAATTCACACATAAACAATCTTAACACAATAGCCCTTCAATAGGCTCAATGTCATCCAAATACAAAGCAATTCTAGCAATGCAATCCAAAAATCAAAGTTGGAAACTAGTATTAAAGAAGAATAACTAAGTAGCAGGCTTGACACCTTCTGGCGTTTTGGTCACAACTGAAGCTATGCTTATCGGGTTGGGGTACATTTTATGGGGTTTCGAAAGTAAGATAGAGATATACATTTCTTATGAAGACATCACCACCCAGTTCGTGCATTTTCAAGGTCAAAATATGAAATCTCAGAGAAAACAGAAAGCTGCCTGTGAAATAGGGCTTTTGGCAGTCAGGGGTATTTTAGTCATTTAACATGTTACAATGCTCTGATTGAGCAGAAATTTTACAGGAAGATAGTTAACTCCATTATCTACAACTTTCATATTTTGATCTAGACCTGATTCGGCCTCTATCATGGACGAACATGTAGGTCAGTAACAGGGCAGATTCATCATCAAAGCTGAAAATTCACTTCTACTCTTAAAATTCATATTCTAGTTCATTACTGTCAAGTACTATATCATCAAAACCATCAATTACTAGATCAATACCATTAATTACTAGGTAAACAACCATAATCAAGGCTGAAAATGCAAACCCTAACTAAACATTCCACTATATCAGCACAACTAGGAATTCAACCATCAAAATTCAAGATTAAGAACTTCTATCCCCAACTTTAGCAAAATTAACAAGAGTAAAGCAAATTCAAGTATGATACCCTCCCAAAGCCCCTTATAAGTGAGAAACAAACCACTTTCTCCCCAAATTTTCAGCACCCAAGCCTTCCAAGCACCAAATGGAAAGGTTAATCGGTTTAGTTTCGTCGATTCCACTCAAACAAGCTTGATTGAAAGTGGAAGTTGCTAGTTTCTCTCTTGTTTGTTTTTCTCCCTTGAAGCTCAGCCACAAGAAGAAAATGGAGCAGAATGGAAGCCAAGAGAAAGGTAAGAAGAAGGAAAATTGGTTTAGTCAAAGTTGATTTTGATTTCCGCCAAGTGTCGCCATAAGATTCTATCTCATTTTTTTCTTTTCTTTCCTTTCCCTTAGTCAACAAAGATGGCTGGATTAAGAGGTAATTTTGGAAGGATTAGGTGAAATAAAAACAAGGTGATTAAAGTAATAAAGTAGTGTTTAAGTGGTGCACTCACTCGGCAGCAAACGGTGCACGTCGGTTCAAGCCTATTTTCCTTACATCGCACGTACTTGTGTTTTTATTTATGGTTCACTAACTTATTATTATCAATTTTAATCACACACTTTTTCTTATCTAAAACTCACTCTTAACAACGAAATTTAGTACGCACTCTATACCAATTAATCATACTACCAAAATATGCGAAAACCCTAATTTACCCGAGCAATAAAACTAATGGTAAAACTTTTAAATTTATTATTCATTACAACTATTGAGAGAGTAAATGAGTAGTAAAACTATCATAAAGTAATTGAGTCAAAATGAAAGAGAATTTTAAGAAAATATGAGCGAATTTTCCAGTCGTCACACTCTCTCCCCCTTAAAAGAATTTCGTCCTCGAAATTCACGCATTTATTCGTAAATAACACAGGGTATTTTTCTTGCATGTCCTTCTCTAGCTCCCAAGTCTCACCATTAGCCAAACTTTTAATCAGATAATGAAAAACATGAAATTTACCTTGGTGGTCTAAGGCATACACTCTGGCTGGCACTCTGGGTTTATCCCCTCCTACATTCGGTTGTTTAGGGCTTGATTTGCCAGCCGACCGAGCATCATTAATCAGTGGTCAATTGGCGATCTGATACTCAGTACTTCCTCACCTTAAGTACTTTCGAGTTTTTCTCCAATAATTATCCTCGGTATGGTTAGATTTCTCACAGTACCCACAAGTTACTCGAGGGGCTGAGGTCTGACCTCCCTGCAAGGCACCTCTTGCTTGTCCCCTTCCACCTGGGGCTTCTTTTGCAGTAATTTCCTTAGGTGTCCCCGAAATTTGCTCACCACCACCTCCTTGACCCACCTTAGAGGGTGGCATACCTAGATCACCTTGTTCCTGCCCTTGACTTCCACCAGGCGCACCTCTCCGTTTGCATGAAAAACCCTTACTTGTGCCCTAGCGATTTCTATCCTCTGGGCTTTCTCAAGAATCTCGATGAAAGTATTAATTTGCGCAGCCGCCAAGGCTTCCTGTATTTCTACGTGCAATCCTTGCACAAACCGTCTCACTCTCCTTTGCTCCGTAGCTATCAATTCCGAATCAAATTTGGATAATTTGGTGAATTGAGTCTCATACTCAGCTACACTTAGGGTTCCTTGACGGAGCTTAATAAAATCGTCCTCCCTCTTCTCCTGGACTATTGGTGGGAGATATTTCTCGTTAAACTCCTGTACAAAATTCACCCATGTCCATGCTACACCCTCTCTCTTCCACTTAGCCCTTATCACGTTCCACCAGGCTCTGGTTGGTCCCTCAAACTGAAAGATAGCAAACTGCACCTGTCTATCCTCCGCATAGTTTAAAGCAGTGAATATATTGATTATCGTTTCCAACCACCTCTCAGCTCCCTCAGGGTCCGGGCCTCCCAGGAACTTAGGAGGAGAAAACTATTGGAATCTCTCTAGAGCCCTATCTTGCCCCATTTCAGGATCCCTAGGTTGATTAACAGGGGTTTGATCCTGCTGCTCTACCAATCGAGCAAGTATATTGATCATTTGTTGAATTGCAGTTGCTACTTGGTCCCCCCTTCAGCTCGGGGTCCAGGTTGTGGCTCAACTATTTCACCTCTCTCCTCTCTCGGTTCCCGTACTGGTTCTTGTGCCTGTCTAGTCCCACGGCCACGGCTAGAACTGCGTTCTCGGGTAGTTCCACGTTCTTGACTCCGCCTACCCTACATACCTCTTTTGGACAATAGCTTATATAAGTATAAGCAAAATAAAGTAGCTATAAAGTTCAATAAAGCATTTTCAAATCATAAAATGAAAAATAATAGAACACATTGAAAATAACATACTTTCGTTATATACATATCATATCAGTTCATATATCCTATGGAACATTAACCCTAGGTATTGTTCAAGCACTACACTTAATCAAAACTTGAAGAAGTACAACTAAGCACGTACACGTGAATAATAAGGGTCCCAAATCTCACTAATGTCTTCAATATATCCCAAGTCCAGTCTATTCGTATCCCCAGTGCCTTGACTTTCGCCATCCAAGCTTATCCAAATATTATTCGAGATATCGATTTATCATAAAGGTATCACTCTTTGGTACTCGGGTACAGGAAACCAAAAATATAATAATTCACCACTAGAGTTAGCTAGGCTCAAGAGGAAATCAACCACTTTTGAGATTCCTACCCAACATACATATCTAAGGTCCCCAACAATAGACATTTGTTCCACACTTAACAAGCCAATCCCCACAGTCCGAGAACCGTCTCCCGACACGAGCTCGATAAGAGCTCTGATACTATCTGTGACGACCCCACCTATCCCTAGGGCGTACCTCAGGGTTTAGCGGACCGCCTGCCCAACTCTCGTCAGGACTCACTCACTCACTTACTTCAAATACAATAAGTTACAACCTCAAGAGTAAAGGAAATAACAGTTCCCAAACTTGGAACGTACAAATACATTCATTTTTAACTCAAACATCCATACAACCCCAAATACATCAAAAGATTGGAGTTCTAAATACATTCATCCCTAATCGAGCGGCTAGTGCGAGCACAATTACAAAATTTCCAAAAACTAGACTATGCTAGCCTGTACCAGTCTCACGTCTCGCTCGTACCTCCTGTAAGGAAAACAAATGGCGTGGAATGAGCTAAAAGCTCAGTGAGGTTCCAAATAGCAAGTTGACCATTATTGAAAAGTTCACGTATCAAAGTAGCAAAGTAGCGAGCATAACCAGTCCATAAAAGTGAGCAATAACACTTCAAGTAACAAATCTCAAAATGAGCGAGTGTAAAATTCTTTTCTAAAAGAAACAATAACACTACGAATAACAATCAAAATATAAGGATACAGATGGCTCTCAGGAGCCACTTTCCCATTGCTTCACCAGAGTTTGATCAAGTATTAGTTGACACCTCGTCAACTTTCAAGTAAAGTAACCAATCTAGTAGTGCTTCGCTTAACACCAATCCGTCCACCATTCATCCCCCTTACCGAGCCCGAACACCAACTAAACACTGGTAGTAATACTCGAGCATACCGATTAGTTGAGGAGATAACACTCCACTCGACAACACTAGATACCCATGGTTCGTTATCTAATCGACCAAGCCCTTGCCGATTCGACTTGATTAATTAGATAGTGGGGTTTGGGTTCCTAAGTAGTCACTATAGTCGATGACCAATCGACTTAGTCAAGAGAAAAGTACGGAGACGGGAATGAGAGGTACCTCTCACTCGTATTGAGTGTGGTACATACTGCCGCTCAGCACTTACAAGTCAAGCACAAGTACAAATACAAGTACAGGTCAACGCAAATCAAGTCATTTGTATAAGTATGAATGAGATATCAAGTATTTAGTTGAGTTAGGTCAAGTGTGATAAAGTACACACTTGCCCGACCAAACCAAGCAAATGTTATCCGATCACGTTGGTAAATCAAATATCAAGTTCAATCATGTATTTGGAAGCACTCACCAAAGATTTAGTGCTTGTCAAAATCACGCTCAGGTGTAACTCTTTCGTTAGAGTCCAAATATGCGATAAAACATCGTTTAAGAGCTTTGAAATTAACTATGGTTCGAAACTTAAGCGTTTCGTTTAACGAAAATCAAGTAACTGAAACTCATTTGGGTAATATTCATATTACTTATCACATCCTAGAAAACTCATGCTCACTCTTTTAGTTTTTGTAAGGAAGCGATTAAAACTTTGGAATTCTCATTTGAGTCAAAAAGACGAGGAAAACATAGTTCTATTGGTCGCTACTTTCATGTGTCCAAGGGTACGAGTTTCGGTCAAATTCTAGCTTATATACCTCTACAAAAGAAGACTCGAATACCCTAGACAATTCAAGTTTAATTCGACCTCAAATCTTCGCTCAAGTCGCGAGTACACACGCATAATCCTCGAGTGAAAATTTGGGCAGCATGCCCTTTGTATTTAGCTATTTTCCAGCCATTTATGACTTCATTATTTTTCTCAACTCAGCCCAAATTCACACATAAACAATCTTAACACAATAGCCCTTCAATAGGCTCAATATCATCCAAATACAAAGTAATTCTAGCAATGCAATCCAAAAATCAAAGTTGGAAACTAGTATTAAAGAAGAATAACTAAGTAGTAGGCTTGACACCTTCTGGCGTTTTGGTCACAACTGAAGCTATGCTTTTCGGATTGGGGTACATTTTATGGGTTTCGAAGCTAAGACAGAGAGCTACATTTCTTATGAAGACATCACCACCCAGTTCGTGCATTTTCAAGGTCAAAATGTGAAATTTCAGAGAAAATAGAAAGCTGCCTGTGAAATAGGGCTTTTGGCAGTCAGGGGTATTTTAGTCATTTCACATGTTACAGCACTCCGATTGAGCAGAAATTTTGTAGGAAGATAGTTAACTTCATTCTCTACAACTTTCATGTTTTTACCTAGATCTGATTCGGCCTCTATCATGGACGAACATATAGGTCAGTAACAGGGCAGATTCATCATCAAAGCTAGAAATTCACTTCTACTCTAAAAATTCATATCCTAACTCATTACTATCAAGTACTATATCATCAAAACCATCAATTACTAGCTCAATACCATTAGTTACTAGGTAAACAACCATAATCATGGCTGAAAATTGCAAACCCTAACTAAACATTCCACTATATCCACAACTAGGAATTCAACCATCAAAATCCAAGATTAAGAACTTCTATCCCCAACTTTAGCAAAATTAACAAGAGTAAAGAAAATTCAAGTATGATACCTTCCCAAAGCCCCTTGTAAGTGAGAAACAAACCACTTTCTCCCCAAATTTTCAGCACCCCAAGTCTTCGCACCAAAAGAAAAGGTTAATCTTTTTTAGTTTCGTCGATTCCGCTCAAACAAGCTTGATTCAAGGTGGAAGTTGCTAGTTTCTCTCTTGTTTGTTTTTCTCTCTTGAAGCTCGGCCACAAGAAGAAAATGGAGCAGAATGGAAGCCAAGAGAAAGGTAAGAAGAAGGAAAATTGGTTTAGTCAAAGTTGATTTTGATTTCCGCCAAGTGTCACCATAAGATTCCATCTCATTTTTTTCTTTTCTTTCCTTTTCCTTAGTCAACAAAGATGGCTGGATTAAGGGGTAATTTAGGAAGGATTAGGTGAAATAAAAACAAGGTGATTAAGGTAATAAAGTAGTGTTTAAGTGGTGCACTCACTCGGCAGCAAACGGTGCACGTTGGTTCAAACCTATTTTCCTTACATCGCACGTACTTGTGTTTTTATTTATGGTTCACTAACTTATTATTATCAATTATAATCAGACACTTTTTTTTATCTAAAACTCACTCTTAGCCACCAAATTTAATACGCACTCTATACCAATTAATCATACTACCAAAATACGCAAAAACCCTAATTTATCCGAACTATTAAACTAAGGGTAAAATTTTTAAATCTATTATTCATTACAACTATTGATGGAGTAAATGAGTAGTAAAACAATCATAAAGTAATTGAGTCAAAATAACATGGAATTTTAAGAAAATATGAGCGAATTTTCTAGTTTTCTTGTTGTCACAGTCTTTGCACTGGCACTATCACGGAAAATAGATCAAACTCCTCATTGATCAATTAAACAAGAGTATTTTAAAAATTTTTAGAAATCTCCTCCCTCTATTATCTATTCCTACTGCCTACCACTCACCTCCTCCTCCTTCTCCTGCCCTTCTTCTCCAACCTCTCTATTCCCTCCATCTATCATGTCAATCATCTTTGTTGCAGCCCGCTAACTAGTCCTTGAACAGCCCAGAACACAATCTTTCTTACATTGAAGAAGAGGCTTCCTTTCGCAAAAGAGATAGTAGTAAAAGCTTCTCTCTTACTTTCTTCTACACAGCTATAGCCATGCCAAGTTCAAAGCAGGAATCAAAGGATTATCCTGAGCGGCCATCAAAATGACTTTTGTTGTGGTGGACAATGAGTGTTAGGAGAAGCCATGAATTCCTTGGTAGTGAAAATTTTGGCCTTGCTGAACCTATAAACTGCAAAAATAATATGGATACACTGAAATAAAGTTTTTTGTAACTTTCGAGTATGAGTGATACATCAAATCATATATCCATTAGTCCTCCATTTTTTACATATATCATGTTGCCTTGTAATTTCATTTTGGATTTTGCCGGAATGGTCTTGCTAACTGTGAACATGCTCTTTTTCTTCCATTGACGGAGGATAGAAATGAATTCCAAAAAAAAGAAAAGAAAAGAGAATCTACTCTTCACTCTCCATCCAATGCACCATTTTTGGTACTGCTCCTATATTTGATTCTGATAATATAATGCTTACAAAACTTAAATTACTACTAGTTGTATGTAGAGAATCATTGGATCTGATCCACCTTAATTAACAAAATCATTACTAATGATTACCAAAAAACAATATGCTTCATCATGTCTAGATCTTCACTGGAATAGATACGACGCTCACCCAGCATCTGGATTTGGGGCATCACATGGGTTCGGCTCCCACCCAATCCAAGGGAATCTCTTTGCTTAGTTTCTGGAATATCTGGGCCCTTAAATCCCTCCCAAATTCTACCCTCTCTCCATCATTGGCTCGTCTTCGCACCTTTCTTTGTCCTAGAAGTCAAAGTATCGCATCTTGTTCCTGATCGATTCTTAGTTGCAAAATTTATAGAAATGACCGACATGACAGAGGGACGGGAAAAAGAGGTAGGAGAAGAAGGGTGAGAGAAGGAGGAGGTAGGTGGCAAGTGACGGAGATTGATGATGCAGGGAGGACATATCTAAAGTTTAAAACATATCCCAATTTAGTCGATTAAATAGA
The DNA here is from genome assembly GCF_036785885.1 of Coffea arabica. Classification (NCBI taxonomy): domain Eukaryota; kingdom Viridiplantae; phylum Streptophyta; class Magnoliopsida; order Gentianales; family Rubiaceae; genus Coffea; species Coffea arabica. The sequence continues at coordinate 14,104,828 of NC_092318.1, read as the reverse complement.
AATTTGGTCAATTTTTTATGGTGCTGCCACTGCAGTGATCCTTAATTGAAACTATAATTTAAGTTTAGAGATTAAATTGTTCAAAAATAAAAGTTACATTAAATCAACATTAATAAAAAGTTTAGGAACAAATTTAGCCATTTTCCTTTTTTTTTTGTTATCATCTGTACAACTATTTGATCTCAATTGCTAATGTGCCAATTTCAATACAGTATGATTTCTTTCCTTTTTTTTCAGTTAAAATGTAAAGTGATCTTACGTGATCAGTACTTTCTTGGCATTGTTCTACAGCAGTCACGTTCTTTTTCTTCTCCTTCTTCTTTATTTTTTTTAACTTTTTCACCCCTTATCACACCCTTCTCATTCCTGATTATTAGGCATAAGATTTAAACCCTAAAGTTGACAGCAGAAAATACTCTAAGAACCTTTTCTTGACCACTGGATCGACTCTAGTAATTTATAATAATCACGTCACATTGTAGATACTAATGCTTTGTTGATATACATTTTATTTCCGAAAATTGATTCTAATGATAGGATCATTTTTGTCTTTTACATTTTCCATTCAGTTTTCGTGTACATATTACGTGAGTAGTTTGCTTGAGAATATTTTATTGCATGGGTTTTGCAAATATTGCACATAATATTTTTTTTGAAGTACTTGTTCCAATGAGGGTTCCTTTCCCTTATGAAAAAATGAAGGAAAAAAATACTATATTTCACTCTTTTTCTTTTTATATTCTCTCATTTCATTTTGGAACTTCCTTCGTACTTTCTTTTTGATATTAAAAATTACATTTGGACACTATTTTAATATCTTATAAAGTCTTCTCCATACAAAAATATCATTAACTTTTTCTTTTTCTTAAGTGTACAATGTGGGATTTCTCTAATTACTGTCCTAAAAGATAGCACTAAACATAGACTCTTCTTTTAATACTACATGTACTTACTAGTGTCCCTCTTCCTCCTTTTCCATCCCATATTTTAGACACTTTCTCATTTTAATTCATCCAATAAAAATAAAAACTCCACTTAAATAATGCTGCAAGGTTATAAATTTAATGTTTTAAAACCCAATCCGGACTGTTTGATAAGATCGAAAAATCGTTGACCTAAAAAATTTTCAGGCTGGTTGAGGCCTAAAACCCTTAAGTGCAAAAACCTGCTAGTACTTTTTATGGAAAGCAAAAGAATTGGGTAATTGAGCCACTAAATCATTAAACTGGAACGATTGTTGAAGAACCGCCAGGATCTAAATATGCATTTGTCTCTTGCAGCAGCACACCATTTTTTACTAACAAAAGGATAGTTACTTTGATTACGGTCCATACTCAAGCTGCAAATAAATGGCTGGGGACAGTAATTTGCCATTTTATGGTCTTCAGTATTCATGCCTTTGCCTATTGTTTTTAGTCTTTTCCCTTGTGCTTCATTTTAGCTTCCCCTTTCTTAGTTCCTTCCTTTTTTTTCATTTTAAACTTGCCTCCGAATTCCTTTATATAATTAAAACTCGTGCTCCCTAAAAGAAAATAATAAAACTCATGCTCACTAAGTAACTAAAGATAAAAACATAATAATTAATACTGATATCAATATGTTCTTAATAAAATGCCACTAGTATATTAACATTTAAAACTTTTAATGAATTTTAGTTAAATACTCTTCAATTCTTTTTTCTTTTTCAATCCAAAGTACTTTTCAGCTTCGACTTATGGATTTGAAATACCGTATGTTTCTATTGACATGATAAATTTACTTGTAGCATTAAACATTAGAATTACTCAATCGTCTCATGAAATCTTGATTATATGTAATTATTCTAACTATAAAAATTATTTATGACGTAACGAGTCAATAACAATTAGCAGAATGGTTGGATCGGTGATAATTAATCACTTCATTATATTAGATTTCAAATTTAAAATGTTATTATTATGTGACAATAGTTAAATACTTATAGAACTAATATATTTTAGGCAAAAGTAAAACAAAAAAATTTAAGCTATATCCAAAGCTTGTTATACTACTAAATTAAATAATTTTTTTAATCTTTGACTACAAGATGTACATTTGTAAAAGTAAATTGAGTATTCCGTGTTTGGATGTTTATAATATAAATTTTTTATAAAATAGAAATTAATATGTCAAAGCACTTCATCTTTAATTTGACACATACTAAGACTACTAGAACATTATGTATATAATGGCAAAGGTTGAGGCCTTAGGATGTAAATGTTCTAAGTTCAAATCTCCCTTTGCCCTTCCTATATATTTCTTAAATCTTACCTTTCCTTTGTCAGTGATTTTTTTTTTCAAAAAAGAACATTAAGTATATTTATGCATATTAGCTTAGTGAGCCTCTGATTTAACCACTTATTTACCAATGGAACTGTGACAGCCCCACCTCCCCCTAGGGCGTACTCCAGGGTTTGGCGGACCGCCTACCCAACTCTCGACAGGACTCGTTCACTTTCTTAAAAAAAAAAAAAGGTAACCTCAAGAATAAGTGAAATAACAGTTCCCAAACTTGGAATGTATGTATACTTATATTCATTTCTATCTCAAATATTCATACAATCTCAAATATAACAAAAGTTGTGAATTCCAGATACATTCAACCCTAACCGAGCACTAGCGCGAGTACAATCGCAAAAATTTAAAAAACTAGACTATGCTAGCATGTACCAGTTTCACGCCCTTGCTCGTATCCCCTGTAAGGAAAACAAAAACTAAAGGAATGAGCTAGAACCCAGTGAGCTTCCCAAACAAGTAATCAAGCAATTGAAACAAGGACATTATTCAGTTAATAACAATCAATCGAGAAAACATTCACAGTATAAAAGCAATAAGAGCACACTCATTAAAAGAATACATGCTCACGTGGAGCCATTCGTTCATTCATTCGCCAACCATTTTTCTTATCCCTCCAATATTAGAAAACATTGCAAGTGGAAATTCCTCCAATTTCTTGACATTCATTCATTGATTTCATTTTCCGCCACTAGCCAATTCACTGGCCAGTTCTCCACCAACCTTCGTGGTCATACTCGAGTATACCAAACATTATCCCAGGGTCACCAGTCACCCGACTGAGTCCATTTCTGGCTCGAGTCAATTGGCAACGAAGGGCAAGGGTCCAGTTCAGCCAAAAGACTTACATTCATACACAAGTAGCATTCAATCATTGAAAATTCACTTTTGCTTGGGTCGAGTGCGATAAAGTACACACTCGCCCATCGAAAATCCATTTAGCAATCATTAGAAAGCATTTAACACTCAATCGAATATTCACAACAAGTACACAGTCATCTAATACACAAACATGCAAGAAACACTCACCAATTAATCACACTACAAAAATATACCAAAATCCTAACTTACACTAACTTGAAAAGTAAAAGTAAAAGTAAAACTCTTGGCTCAACTATTGTAATCACTATAAAATTTAGGGCTAGTAAGTAGTTAAATAATCAAGTAAAGAAACATAGAAGGAAATATAACTTAATTTTTCAAAAATGGGGGGACATTCTAAAAGAATTTTTGGGTCCTCACACTCTCTCCCCTTTAAGAAAATTTCGTCCTCGAAATTTTACCTTCCATCGCCTCAGATGATTCCGGAGCTTGTTGCTTATTTAAGGCATATACCCATGCTGGTACTTTTGGTCGGTTCCCTCTTTCAATATCTTTTTTCGGTTTGATTCTATCCACTTGTTGAGCACTATTCCCTCGTGGCTGTTTCTTCGGGCAGTTGCTAATTTGGTGGTCGCTAATTTGATGGTCGCTACTCCCTCGTGGCAGTTTCTTCCTGGATCTCCAAATTCAATCCTTGTATGAACCGTCTCACTCTCCTTCGCTCCGTAACCACCAATTCAGGAGCAAATTTAGACAGTTTAGTGAATTGCGTTTCATATTCGGCCACACTCTGGGTTCCCTGACTCAACCTAATAAACCCATCCTCTCTCTTTTCTTGGATCAAAGATGGGAGGTATTTCTCATTAAACTCCCTTATAAAGTTTACCCACGTCCATGCAGTTTGTTCTCTCTCCCACTTTGCCCTAATAACATTCCAATATACCCGGGCCGGTCCTTCGAATTGAAATACAGAAAAGTTCACCTGTCTTTGCTCCGTGTAGTTCAAAGCTCTAAAGATATTAATCATCGCCTCTAACCACTGCTCAGCTGTCTCCGGATTAGGCCCTCCAAGGAATTTAGGAGGAACAAACTTTTAAAACCGCTCCAGGGCCCTATCAGTGAGAACCCAAAATTTTTCTTTTTTTTATTTTATTTTACTGGCTTAATTAATTATTTATTCACCCGTTTACCCCAAATAATTTATTTCATCCATTTCAATTCCATTTGTATGTAAAAATGTCCCTTTTATAATTTTAAAATGTTTCGTTAGCAAATTTAATTTTCCTATGGCTCGTTTAGCGAGAAATAATGAGTACACGTTTTTTGGGATTATATTCGGTCCGAGAGTACATTAGTCTTGGCGAATTAAGAATGATCAATAGTAGACTAAGAAAAGTTAATTGAGTGATTAGATGTGAGTGAGTTTAAAGTAAATTTTTACCGCACGCGCATCGATAATTTCCCGAAAATCGCGCCGGTACAACTAATTGGAGATTTGAGGAATTAATACTAGACTACTAAGGATGAATAATTACCATATTAAAGGAAGTACCTTAGAGGATTAGTGCACAAGTGTATCAAACTCGAGAGAAAATGGTAGTACAAAACCCCAATTGGACACTATTAAGAGTTGACTTTTTGCGCAACACTTATGGCTACTATTTCATTCTTTCTCCCCAAGTTTCACAAGAATCTGTTATTTTTTATTTTGATGATCACAAAAGCACTTTGAAATGTTTATCTAATTCTCTTCAAATATAAGTGTTTTGCTTTTTAGAGAATCAGGTACAAAGGTGTCAATGAAAGAAAATCAACCAAAAGAAGAAGCAAAAACAGGGCACTCATGTCGGACGTCCGAAAGGATGAAGAACATCAAGAAGGAAACTCCTTCGGACGCTCGTGAGGAAGCATCGGACGTCCGGGAGGATCGGACGCACTTTTCGGACGCATATCGATCGTGTTGGACGTCCGAAAAATTTCGCAAAGTTTTGATGACTCTCTGGACGACATTCGGATGCAGATGCTTTCGGACGATAAAATCCCATCGGACGTCCGAATGACAACTTGGTGAGTTTCGGACGATGATTAATCTGTCGGACGTCCGACAGCCCCAACGGCTAGCTGACTCTTCATCTGCCTTCTATCCATTGGAAGCATTAATGAAGCCCATTTTTGGTCCTCTTCAAATACAAACGATTCTGAACGAGAAAATAACTTTTGCACACTTTGACTACAAGATCTAAAAAGATATTTTAGCTAGAAAATAGTCTCCCAAGCAAGATTTGTTCTCATAGTTGTGTGAAGTTCTTGTAAGCTCTTCTCTTGTGTTTGAAATTTTCAATAGTGTAGCTTTGTTGAGGGTTATCTGAGTGATAGTAAAACTTCCTAACTTGACTAAGTGAGGCTTGGGGCAAGGAGGAAGTGATCCCTCCATTGTACATTGAGTTGATTATTGTTCATCAAAGAGAAGGTGCTCATCTTTGTGATTGGTCTTCAAGTTTGAGGAAAGCTTGGTAGACAATCGGTTTGATACTCTATCTTATTCTTTTTTGTTTAATAAAATTCTCATTGCTTATATATATTCTTATTTCTGATCAACATTGTTCTCTTCTTTAAATTTACTTGATTGATCTCTACTAGAAAAGAAGGTAAATTTTTTATTAAGTAAAAAGTGCCTAAACTCAATTAAGTTTTAATCAACCTAATTCACCCCCCCTCTTAGGTTGTCTTTGGGCCTTACAATTGGTATCAGAGTTTGGTCTCCTAGAGATTAAGCTCAAGCGGTTTGGAGTAAAGATGACAACTAATCATGCCATGTTTGTTGAGGGGCAATCTGTCACTAGGCCTCCCATGTTCAATGGTTCTAATTATGTTAGTTGGAAAGAAAGAATGATTATCTTTTTGCAATCCATTGATATTGAGTTATGGTTTATTGTGAATGAAGGACCGCATGATGCTAACATTCTTGATGCAGATACAGGTTTGTTTCGACCTAAAACAAGAGTTGAGTTGAATGCTCAAGATAGAACCAATCTCACTTTGAATGCCAAAGCCATGAATGTTCTTTATAGTGCCTTAGACTCAAATGAATTAATTAGAGTAAAAGGATGTAAATCTGCTAAAGAAATGTGGGATAAGCTAAGAGAAATTCATGAGGGTAGTGACAACGTGAGAGAACAGAAAAAGTCTATCTTGGTCACAAAGTATGAATCATTTAAAATAGAACCCCTTGAGAATATTGACAAAATGTATTGCAGGTTCAATGACTTGATTAAAGATCTCGAGGTGTTGGGCAAAGAGTACACCTTGAGAGAGAAAAACAGGAAAATTCTCAATGCGTTGGGCAAAGAATGGGAAAGTAAAGTGACTGCAATAGAGGGGGCTAAGGATTTGAATTCTGTGCCTATTGAATCTCTAATTAACTCACTATCCTCCTATGAGTTGAAGTTGAAAACTAAAGTGCAGGAGGAAGAGGACGCGAGAGCTAAGAGAAACATAGCTCTGAAGGCAGTTCAAGGTGAAGATGATCCAGCTCAGTTCGATGATGAAGACTCGGATGGTGATGACAACGATCTTGCTCTCATCACAAAAAGCTTCAAGAGAATCTTGAATAAAAGGAAGTTTAGAAGGGGAGGACCTAGCAATCAATTCCAGAATCAGTCTTCAAACGCAAGGAACAAAGGAAGACAAGAATTCAACAAGAAATAATTGGACAAATGCTACGAATGTGGACAGCCTGGACACTACGCAAACGAATGCTCCCTGAAGAAAAAGAAAGATGGAAAAGCTGATCGAAAGTCAAGGTTCAACAACTTCCAGATTACATGGAATGAATGTAACTCCGAAGGCGAAGTTGAAGAAGAAGAAGAATCAGCTCAAATGGCCTTCATGGCTATTGGAGATAATGAGGTAACTTCCATACATTCTCAATCTGATAGTGATGATGAAGATGATGATGATCTTGAATCCTTTGTTGAAAAATTGCATAATGCCTTGAAGGAATCTTATGATAAAAATAAGCAGCTAAAACAGAAAATTGTCTTTCTCATTCAAAATAATACATGTCTTTTTCAACAAAATAAACAACTAAAGGCTGACAATGAGTGCCTTGTAAGAGCCGGATTTGATGTTCAAAATGAACTTGATAGAAAGACAAGTGTTTGTGAAATGCTAAAGGAAAGACATGCTGATTTGAATAAAAGGATGGACAATTTGGATGAGACTTTAAAATCTAGAAAACAAGATTATCTCAAAAAGAACATGTCAACCACCTTTCTTACTGCTCATGAAAGAACATTAGCACACAACAAAAATGCACATGATTTCACAACATATAGAAGGAGTCGATTGAGATTTATCAAACCATTACATGTTAAAGACTTTTCCATTATGTGTAGTTTTTACTGTCAAAGAGGGCATTTGAAAGGAGATTGTTATGTGAAAAGAAATCTGAACAGAGGACTGAGATGCATGTGGTTAGTTAAAGACAATTCTAACTATTGTGGACACAACACTTTTTACTAAGCAAGTGTTAAATGATCTTCTTATTGTGCAAATATATGTAGATGATATTATTTTTGGCGCTACTAATGAATATCTATGCAAGGATTTTTCCACTATTATGCAAAGTGAATTTGAAATGAGTATGATGGGAGAATTAAATTTCTTCCTTGGACTTCAAATACATCAAGCACTAGAGGGAATTTTTATAAATCAAGCAAAATACACCAAGGAATTGCCGAAAAATTTGGCATGGAGGACTCAAAGCAAGTTGGAACTCCAATGTGCACTTCTACAAAACTTGACAAAGATGAAGAAGGTAAACATGTGGATGAAAAGCACTATAGAGGTATGATTGGAAGCCTACTCTATTTAACCGCAAGTAGACCCGATATTATGTTTGCTGTTTGCTTGTGTGCTAGATTTCAATCTTGTCCAAAAGAATCACATTTGAATGCTGTTAAAAGGATTTTAGGTATTTGAAAGGTACATTAGACTATGGTCTTTGGTATGCTAGATCTTGTGAATTTGCTCTATATGGATATTCGGATGCTGATTTTGGTGATTGTCGTGTGGACAGAAAAAGTACTAGTGGAACTTGTCACTTTCTTGGTAATTGCTTAGTTTCTTGGTTTAGCAAAAAATAAAATGCAATTTCTTTGTCCACAACCGAAGCGGAATATATTGCTGCTAGTGCATGTTGTCCTCAACTTTTATGGATGAAGCATACCTTGAATGATTTTGGATTGTTATATGACTGCATGCCTATATTCTGTGATAATACTAGTGCTATCAATTTGACCAAAAATCCAATTCAGCATTCTAGGACAAAACATATAGATATAAAACACCACTTTATTCCCGATCTTGTTCAAAAAGGTGAAGTTTGTGTGAATTATGTTTGTTCTAAAGATCAAATTGCTGATATTTTTACAAAAGCTTTGCCATTGGATCAATTCATTCATCTAAGATCAAAACTAGGGATAATCGAAAAATCATCTTAAAATTTTTTTTTCTGTTCAAAGCTTTCGGACGTCCGAAAGCAGATGAACGGACGTCCGATGATGTTCTTCAGCTATTTTCCTAGAAAGCACCTGTTCGGACGAAACTGGCGGACGCACGACTTCGTTCGGCCGTCCGACAGTGCAACGGTACACTTTTTAAAGTGACTTCCCTCCTCATTTGCTTCAAAACTCTCCTCTTCTCTTCTCACTCGGACGGAAACCTCTATCCTTCTCACACTCAATTCGTGCTTTTCTGAAGCACTCATTCCAAAATTGACTCAACCAAAAACTTCTCCTGATCATTGCGAGTTCAATTTTCGGATCTTTTCACCAAATCTCATCACATTTCGAAAGTTCCCAAATTTCCCTCAAAATCATACTTTCTCATAACCGCTCTGCTCAATCATCTTCAAGACTTCTTTAACCCAAAATTCTTGTGTGATTCACTCTCATACCACTGTGTGCATCATTTGCATCATACATCTCACACATTTCACACAATGGTGAATCTAAGAGGAGGAAAAGTCCCTGCCAGACGCAAGCACACACTCAGGGGTAAAGATGTGGATTATCCTAGGGTCATAAGATCATCCAAATGTTTCAAAAGAGGAGCAGTAAAGACTCAAACTTCCCGGCCTTCCGCTCAGCCTGAATCCGGACAAGGAACTCCATCTCAACAGCCTTCCCAATCAACCACCGTCTCCCCATTCTTTGATGCTGCTGCCAAAGAAAAACATTCCTTGATAACCCAGAAAGGTTTCATTCCTCAACGAACCATAAATCTTTCTGAATTCCGCAAGATTGGTTTAGAGTCAATTCTTAATCTCTTTGAATTCCAGAAATGGTCACATATCATTTCCATGCCTAACGTTTATTACCCTGAAATGTTGTATCAATTCTTTGCCAATCTTAGGAAAAGCACTGATCACACTGAAATTATGTCCAGGGTAAATGGGGTAAAGTTAGTGTTTGATCCTGAGATTGTGAATGATGTTTTAAATACTGTTATTGAACCAGGATGCAAAAGTAAAATTGCCAATTTCTTTTCTTATGAAGAGCATCCCACTGCTGATAATCACTTTGATAGTGCTAAGATGATGTCTTATTTTCAAAAGAAGTTTTCTGCCCCTGCTGATGCAAAACTGAATGACCTTGCCCCTGTGAATTTAATTGCTTTCTCAATCATTTCAAATTTGCTTGTACCTACTGATGGTCATAGGACAGATGCCAATAAAATGGAGCTATATCTTTTTTATTGTTTTCGAGAAAAAATTCGCATTGACTTTGGCTTTGTCATGTGCAAGTTTTTACTTCGCTTCACCACTGATTCTCGTAGAAAACTGTCTTATGAAAAATGTCTTCAGAAGATCTTTGAGTTTTACAAAGTACCCATCCTTGGTGTTTGTCCCAAAGAAACGTTTTCTTCTGCCTTTACTAAGGCTTATTTTGAGCGCAAGAATCTTGTCTTTAGAGATAATTTGTGGGCTTATAAGGAGGCTATGTCTAATGAACCTAGATCTAAGGCTGCACATGATCCCCTTCACACTTTATCCTCTGTTGCACTGACTTCTATTCATCCTAGGAAGACTGCCACTAAGGCATCTTCTTCTTCAAATTCTGAAGTGGTTGAGCTCCTTCGTGATCTTAAACAACATGTTCTACTTCTTGAACATGGTCTCATGCTCACCATGTCATCTGAGCAACAAGCAGACTTTCTGGATAAAAAGAGTCTTCTCTTTCCCCCACCTGTGGTTGAGGAAGTTCCTCATGGCAAAGAGCCACGCTCTAATGTTCATCAGCTCCTATTCGCTCCATGAGTCCTGCTTCCATCGATCTCACCTCTACTCCGGTGGCACCTCATGATCCTTCCACATCTGACAAAGGCAAGAAACCAGTTGGTGAACATGCTGAAGATGATGAAGACACTGAGGAGGAGGATCTCTCTCAGTATCTGCTTACTCGAAGGACGCATGGGTCCACTTAGTTTACCATTTAGGATCTCTAGCCATATTAGGATCATTTACATTCTGTTTGACTGTTTTCTATTTGCTAGGTGTTAGATGGTTGTCTTGATTTTTTTTGTTGTTTTCTTTGATTCTGGTGCTTGTAATGTTCCAAACTGGATATGTGGATGTAATGGTGCTTGTAATGTTTTGTGATGCTCGTAAGCTATTTTGTTAAGAATGTTTAGTCCTTTTTTATGTTACTGATTCTTGACATGTCTCTTTACTTTTGTGATTCTTGACATGTCTCTTTACTTTTGACTTTTGTGATGACAAAAAGGGGGAAAAAAGATATGAATTGACTGGATATGTGGATAAATCTGTGAAGTAGCCAAGTGAGGGGGAGTTTCTCAATTGCTTAACTATTTTTGGATAAATCAGTGAATAAATTGGTTAACTAAGTGAGGGGGAGTTTTTCAATTGCTTAACTATTTTTGGATGATTGAATAAATCTGTGAAATAGTCAAGTGAGGGGGAGTTTTTCAATTTTTGTTCTTCGATTGACTGAGAAAGGGGGAGCCTATTTGTAATCATCAAATTTCATTTCAAATCATTGTTTTGTCATCATCAAAAAGGGGGAGAATGTTATTCTTGATTTTGATGATCACAAAAGCACTTTGAAATGTTTATCTAATTCTCTTCAAATATAAGTGTTTTGCTTTTTAGAGAATCAGGTACAAAGGTGTCAAGGAAAGAAAATCAACCAAAAGAAGAAGCAAAAATAGGGCACTCATGTCGGACGTCCGAAAGGATGAAGAACATCAAGAAGGAAACTCCTTCGGACGCTCGAGAGGAAGCATCGGACGTCCGGGAGGATCGGACGCACTTTTCGGACGCATATCGATCGTGTTGGACGTCCGAAAAATTTCGTAAAGTTTTGATCACTCTCTGGACGACATTCGAACGCAGATGCTTTCGGACGATAAAATCCCATCGGACGTCCGAACGACAACTTGGTGAGTTTCGGACGATGGGATCGGACGATGATTAATCTGTCGGACGTCCGACAGCCCCATCGGCTAGCTGACTCTTCATCTGCCTTCTATCCGTTGGAAACATTAATGAAGCCCATTTTTGGTCCTCTTCAAATACAAACGATTCTGAACGAGAAAATAACTTTTGCACACTTTGACTACAAGATCTAAAGAGATATTTTAGCTAGAAAATAGTCTCCCAAGCAAGATTTGTTCTCCTAGTTGTGTGAAGTTCTTGTAAGCTCTTCTCTTGTGTTTGAAATTTTCAATAGTGTAGCTTTGTTGAGGGTTATCTGAGTGATAGTAAAACTTCCTAGCTTGACTAAGTGAGGCTTGGGGCAAGGAGGAAGTGATCCCTCCATTGTACATTGAGTTGATTATTGTTCATCAAAGAGAAGGTGCTCATCTTTGTGATTGGTCTTCAAATTTGAGGAAAGCTTGGTAGACAATCGGTTTGATACTCTATCTTATTCTTTTTTGTTTAATAAAATTCTCATTGCTTATATATATTCTTATTTCTGATCAACATTGTTCTCTTCTTTAAATTTACTTGATTGATCTCTACTAGAAAAGAAGGTAAATTTTTTATTAAGTAAAAAGTGTCTAAACTCAATTAAGTTTTAATCAACCTAATTCACCCCCCCCCTCTTAGGTTGTCTTTGGGCCATACAGAATCAAACCACCAAACCTCCCTCATCTCTCTCCTCACTCTCGGCCAGCCTCAAGACAAGAAAAGGAAGAAGGAAAAAACTCCATTTCAAGCTCCCATCTTGCTAGCAAAACTTCATCCAATCTTCTAGTTCTTGGAGATTAGCTTCATCTTGGAGAAAGACATCATCTTGAGGACTTTTCTTGGAGAGTTTCGGCTAAAAATTTCTGGTTTCATCTAGGGTTTTATCTTGAGTTTTGAAGGTATAAACATCTCTACCAAAGCTTTTACTTTCTTGTTTTATTTCTTGGTTTTGAAGCTTGTAGCTTCCTTATTATTGTTGTTGCTTGGATTTGGTTGGTTGAAGTGGGCTCTATGAACTCCCACCTCAGTTAAATGAGGGCTGCCATGATGTTTATGTGTGTATTAGTGTCTTTGTGATGGGTTTTACTAGAAAAACTAGAAGAGGAAAAAGAAAGAGAGAAAACCGTAAGAGGAAGTAAGCTTGCCGAATCTGTCCTGTTATTGCCTTGCCTATATTTCGAATTTTTGATGCTCAAATGATTGTGAAACTGATGTATATATGAGATATATTATGTGTAGAAAGTTTTTACCAAAAATAATTTGAATTGGTTGAACAAAATTTGAGCTTTCGCAGAACAAAATCTGGAAAAACGTATAACAGTGGTTCACTGGCAGTGTTCTTTAATCGAACATATCTCTTTGTACAAAAGACAAAATCGAGTGTCATTTGTGGCATTTGAAACTAGACATTCTTAGCTTTAAAACAGTATAAAAGTCATTGTCTAGTTCGTTTTGTGTGAACTGCAGTGAACTGATAAAATCGGCTGTTCTGTTCTGCTCTGTCTGCCTGTTCCATTCGAATGGAAATGAGAAGCTGTAAATTGTGGCTTGAATTTGAACTACTTGTAAACTGATTTTGGAAATGATTTCTTCTGATGAAATGTGTCATTTTGAACCTAGTTTTCAATGCCACCAACCATTCTCAATTTCATGTTGTACTGAGTGAGATATGATTCAATTTCCAAACTATGGCAAAGCTGGAAAACTGGAAAACTTTTCCTTCTTGCTGGCCGACTGGTCTAGTTTGCTGTGGGAGCTTTTATTTCAAAAATTTTTATGTCAATTACCCACCAATTGCTTATCAAATGTTTATGGGACCTTGGTTTCAAAAATGAAGTGGATTGGGACTGATTTCATGGTAAAAAGCTTTTGGAAAGAAAGAAAATGGTGAGATGGCAGATTTGCTTTGGGAATCTCACGAACTTTGATTATTTTGTTAACTGCCTTCCCACGTGATTGTTCGCATGAAATTTGGTAGAGATGTAGTTCACATATGGAAGATTAAATGTACCATTGTTGTATTTTCAATACCATTTCGACGGCCAAATGATACCTCAAAGATGCCTTCTCAAATCTGGAAAATAACTGGACATGTCATGAAAGTCGACCAACTTTGAACTGATGTATCTCGATATTCAAAACTCCGAATTTAGTTCTGTTTGTTGTGTTTAAAACCTTCTTTGGAACTCTTATTGTGTTACGAATTTCAGAGGCTAGTTCACTTTCTGTGAATTATGCCAAAATTCCAAGTTGCTGAAAAACCAAGACTGGTCCAAACCTGTCTTCTTGGAACTGAAACTTTGAGCAGAATTATGAATGCTTTCCAGTTCGAATCATGGAAAAGTGTTTTCTGAGAACTTTTAGTACTCTGAATTTAGTTTCCAACGATATAAAATTTTCCATTTTTGGACCTACGAAACTCGAGATACGATTTTTCAAAATAATGTCACTCTAAACTGGAAAATTTCTGTTTCAACCAAATTACTCCTTTAAGAACTTTTCACCTTCCTTTGTGAGTGTTGGACTGTTTTAATTTTGATTTCATGGTTTAATACAAGGTCACTTTGGAATTTTGAACTTTCATTTCAAATCTTGGTCTTCGAAGGTTAAACCTCTTTTGATGCAATTACTTGGTCATATAAATCCCTCGGTTAATGGTACTTCTCTTCGTACTTAAATTAGGGACTTCAACCCCTATTTTTATGGCCTTGATAATTGTACTAAAGTTGGCAATTATACAAGTATTTTAAAAGAATAATTTGAAAGGTTTCTTGTGAACTTAATTAGTAATGCCGGAATGCTTTGACCAAGCTTCCAAGTAAATATATCCATTTTCCTCGGTTTTCGTACCAAAACTTAGAGATCTGTTTGATCTTCAACTTGGAGAATCTTGGACATGATTTGACTCGGATTAATGTATTTTTAGATATTTTCAAATGCTACCTTCGTAGATTAAGTTATTAAGTAATATTTGTATTCGATTTGAACGCATTATATCTTAAGTTAGAGTAGCGAGAATACTACTAGATCTTGGTTGAATACCTAGGTAAATTGTACTTGTACATGTCTCAGATGATCAAGAGGATCCCGAGAAACTCGTTTGATCTTGTCTCGCTCTTGTTTTACACTCTTGATTTCGGTGAGTGTTCCTTATAGGTGTACGTGATTTGAATGGTTTTGCTACATGTTTACTTCATAGTTATTGTGTGCTTAAGTGTTAAGTGCATCCTATAATTGCTCATATTTAACTGTCCACCGTTTTAAGGCGAGTGTGTAGTTTATCTCACTCGACCTACTAAAATGATAAATTTCTACCGTTAACCGTGAACTACTACCGTTTCCCGATTTACTTGATTACTTGCGCACGTTGTAAGCTCTAAACTGAACTGGATCCTGCCCTTGGTTACTAACCTGCTCGAGCCAGGACTGGGCTCTGTCGAGTAGGTTGGAACCCTGGACCACCGTTTCGATATACTCGAGTATTACCACTGGAGGAATAAGGTGATGACCAGACAAACCGAGGGGATCACTAGAGTTATAAGGTGAAGTGGACAGAAATTGTTCCAAGTGAACACCGTGTCCTTTCAATGTGTGTTTATTTCTGTACAATGATAACTGTTTCATTCCAATGTGCCAATGTGCAACCTTGAACCATACATGTGTTATGCTCGATTTACTTGATTTATTAAAACTGCTAGTGTAGTTTGGAACCTCACTGGGCTGTTTAACCCATTCCACGCTTTTGTTTTCCTTAACAGGGTTCAAAACCGAGAGTACTCGCGAATAGTTCTAAGTTGTTTTCTTTTGGAGACTTCAACTTGTATTATAGTAATGACTGTAGTGCATATTCGTTTGGGTTGTATTTAAACTTGAAGATTGAGATAATTTTGATAACTTGTGATGTATGCTTAGAAGTTTATTTAAGGGAGAGATTTTTCTTAATTTGAATTTTATTTTTGGTTGTGTACCTTTAAGTTTAAATTTGACTTGTATCGAGTCTTGGCGAGAGTTGGGCAGGCGTTCCGCGGATACCCTTGTGTTCGCCCTTAGGAGAAGTGGGGGCATCACACTATCCTCTCCTATCTCAGGGTTCTGAGGTTGATTCACTGGAGTTTGGCCTTGTTATTCTACCAATCGCGCTAAGATATTGGTCATTTGTTGTATCGCCGTCGCAACTTGGTCCCCTACTTCAACCCACGGTCCACGATCTTGCTCGGCTGCTGTTTCTCTTTCATTCCTTGGTTCCTGTGATTGCCTAGCCCTACAGCCACGACTAGCTCCACGTCCACGACTACATCTCCCCTCCATACCCTTTTCTTTCTCTTTTTTTTTTTCAAAAGGTGATACAATACAAAAACAAAATAAATTGGCTAAAGTGGCAAGATAAAGACAATTTTAAATCATAAAATCAAAGATAAGGAAACATGCTTAGCATATTTATAACACACCAAATTCACAAAGATACATATCAAGCTGATCAAAATCAAGTGCAGCAAGTACTATACATGGGAGCATTGACATGTCACGAGCAAAATACATACAGTGGCAATATAGTGGCAAAACAAGAAGAAAAAACACGACATACCGTCCCACCTCAAGATCTTACGTTTCTAGCTTAAGTCATCATTGAACCAGCTGATTCCACTTCTCTCTGGCCGATATTGTCCCACACTCGGTTAAAATATTCTCTGTCTGATCTCTCACTTCGCTTACTACCCGAACTAGACGTCCGTTGACTTCTTGCACTTGCTCTCGCAAAACATTAGCCCATTCTTGTTCCCCGCAAATGGAGATCTCAAATCCTTTGCATTGCCCTCAACTCTTGAGTACTCGGGTACAAGAATTCCAAATAAGATAATTCACAACTCGAGCCGGCCGGTCCCAAGAGTAAATCACGTCATTTAAGATTCCTACCCAACATACATATCTAATTCTCTTCAAGTATCAAGATAAAGGGTTTATACATATCACATTCATGATTCACAGCTTACGCTCTAGAAGAGTACTTAAACCTTTACTCATTCACATAACAGCACTTGGCCCAATCTCACTCCGCGCAGAGACCACGCGAAGTGGTTCTAATACCACCTGTGACGACCCCACCTCCCCCTAGGGCATACTCCAGGGTTTGGCGGACCGCCTGCCCAGCTCTCGCCAGGACTCGTTCACTCTCTTCAAAAAAAAAAAAAAAGGTAACCTCAAGAATAAGTGAAATAACAGTTCCCAAACTTAGAACGTATACTTACATTCCTTTCTATCTCAAATATTCATACAATCGCAAATATAACAAAAGTTGTGAATTCCAGATACATTCAACCCTAACCGAGCACTAGCGCGAGTACAATCGCAAAAATTCAAAAAACTAGACTATGCTAGCCTGCACCAATCTCACGCCCTCGCTCATATCCCCTGTAAGGAAAACAAAAACTAAAGGAATGAGCTAGAAACCCAGTGAGGTTCCCAAACAAGTAATCAAGCAATTGAAACAAGGACATTATTCAGTTAATAACAATCAATCAAGAAAACATTCACAATATAAAAGCAATGAGAACACACTCATTAAAAGGATACATGGTCACGTGGAGTCATTCGTTCATTCATTCGCGAACCATTTTCCTTATCCCTCCAATATTAGAAAACATTTGCAAGTGAAAATTCCTCTAGTTTCTTGACATTCATTTATTCATTTCATTTCACGCCACTAGCCAATTCACTTGCCAGTTCTCCACTAACCTACGTGGTCATACTCGAGTACACCAAACATTATCCCAGGGTCACCAGTCGCCCGATCGAGTCCATTTCTGGCTCGAGTCAACTGGCAACGAAGGGCAAGGGCCCAATTCAGCCAAAAGACTTACATTCATGCACAAGTAGCATTCAATCATTGAAAATTCATTTTTGCTTGGGTCGAAGGTGATAAAGTACACACTCGCCTATCGAAAATCCATTTAGCAATCATTGGAAAGTATTTAACACTCAATCGAATATTCACAACAAGTACACAGTCATCTAATACACAAACATGCAAGAAAACACTCACCAATTAATCACACTACCAAAATACACCAAAACCCTAACTTACTCTAACTTGAAAAGTAAAAATAAAAGTAAAACTCTTGGCTCAACTATTGTAATCACCATAAAATTTAGGGTTAGGAACTAGTTAAATAATCAAGTAAAGAAACATAGAAGGAAATGTAACTTAATTTTTCAAAAATGGGGGAAAATTCTAAAGGAATTTTCGGGTCCTCACAGGAACCCATAACCGTCCACCCAATCCCTTTATAGGTTCCTAGTTGGGTCGATTTAATAACTAGAATTCTAGTGAAAGTTGCTCTAATACTCGAAATTGGAAACCATAAGTGGCAAGAAAGAATTAACGAAAAGATCCATGATTTACCTAATGAGTGTTCAGTGGCACTTTAAAATACAGTTTAGACATTAATATTATGAAAAACTACAATTAGAAAGAAAAGTGTATAAATGTAAGATAAGCTAATAGTCACAGGAAAGATTAAATAAGATTTAACGAAAGATTAAAAAAATACAGGTGGCTGGGCACTCTTTAGAAAAATCCAAAGATGACTTATTCGATTCCTTCCCTTTACCTGTAATTAGAAGGATCAAATGAACATTGTAGCCCATTATTCCAGAAATTTTTTGGGGGCTAGTTGTAATTAGCACCGCTAAAGAATTCCTAATCAATCACCTGCATTTGGTCCAGCACAATAAATGTATTACCGCGAAAGAATTCCCCATCAATCACCTGCATTGGGTCCAGCACAATAAAATGAAGTTTGGACCATGTGCCTTGACGTCTTTTTTGTTTGGGTTTCAAGTTTGGACCATCTACTTCGCCCTTTAGATTCATACTTCCGCCTACAAAATTGGACCATCATTCAGTTTTTCTACATCCATCCAATAAGTTGCTATATGCGAGAAGTCTTTGCATCACAACCACGCTAATTATGAATTTCAATATCTTGACTACAATATACTTTTGTCCTTTTAAAGAAAATATGGCATTACTTGTGACCAGAGATGGTGTACGTCCTTCAGAATCTTTTTCTTTTCCCTTCTCCATAAATTGATCAGGATGGCCAATTGGTAATTGAAGCAGGGGTAGGGATAGCTGCAGGTATGAACTGTCTTTGAAGATTAACGGTCAGGATTTGCTAAAAAAAGAGGTCAAAATTATGTGATTTAAATTTGTGCGGACATTACAAAATTTTGTTCTATATTTACATTCTCTTTAAAGTAATTTACATTTTGTTCTGTGTGTTTATATTATGTTGAAAGTAACTGAAACCTAAAAGGAACATGCATGCTAATAGAAATTGGTTCAATTAATAAGGACAAATTATTTTTTCACGAAAGATTATATGTTTGAATTTTACTGTCAATATGAGAGCCGTGTTGATAAGCGATTTATAAGAATTTCTGTGAACTACTTATGATTTCAAATCCATAAATATGATTGGAGCCAAACCCATCTAAATTTTTTTTATAAAAAAGGGACTGTGCATCGAAAACTTAACCAAAATATCATGAAATAAGTTAACAATGAGCTCAACCATGCAGCTATCATGAAATAATTTAATCATGAAGAAGGAACTTTTTAGCGGAAAACCAGGCTACCAGACCCTAGAAAAACTAAACAGAACAATTTCTTTTTTTTTTATCACAAATTTATAAGCAGATATAGCTTCAAATAAACCCAAATTTGACAAGCACCACTAAATTTTATCAACCTCATTTCAAAAAGACCAAACTCCTTACTGGATGGATATGCGATATCACTTCAGCAGGCAGTCTTGAGAATGAGCTGTATACAAAGAACCATCAATAAAATACGCGGCAAAGTAGCATAAAAAGCCAAATCTGGAATGAGCCACCTAAAGTGGTCTCAAACCAATCCAACTATTCCGCCAATGATCCAAATTTCAAATTACCCGACAAGACATCCCAACAAATATAAAGCTCTGCAATGACACTCAAATTCCTTAGTGGCCACCACCAAGTACTTAATGCTTGGTGGGGATATCAATGTTTCGAATATTACCTTCCACTAATTGTCATAATATGTGATTTTTTAAAGAAATTTATATGAATGCATAGTGCATTCGTCCGATCAGATGGTGATTCAATTCCTATCAATTCCCCGTAAGTTCAATTGGACCTTTCCCTAGATAGATTAGAATAGAATAGGATAATATAGATAAAGTGACGATGATAGAAAAAAATACACTCAAATTCGGCGTGGGTTTCCAAGTGAAAGAATCCACTACTTTCATCTCCAGTTGATGTCATTAGGATGAATCTGAGAACAATACATGTGCTTTCATAAACATAGCCCATATTGCTTTGTTTGGAAAGTCATTTTCTATCAAAAAATTTCTATGTTTTTCGTAAACATATTTTTCAATTATTTTTTATTTATATATATTAAATCATTACAGTACATTTTCTACAAAAATTTTAGAAAATTACAATTCAAACAGGAAAATTCCACGGCAACTTACAAAAAAAAGTCTCAATGATCTTCTTAAAAATTCCACCATTTTTATTGGAAAACAAAAAGACTTCCAAGAAAGCCAATGATTTTTCACCTTATCCTCATTCTCCCAAAGAAAATTAGTCAAAATTTTCTCCAAAGCATATATTATCCCTTTCAAAGGATTACCATTAAGAACCACAGCTAGGCGAGTGTAGATAGAAGAGAGCACATGCTTATTTAAAATAATACATCCCCCTACCAGCGAATATTTATTTTTTCAGCTAGAAATGCGCCTATGCTTTTTATCCAATACATCACCAAAAATTTTTTTCTTCTCCTACCTACAAAAAGCAAACAGCCCAAAAAAGCAATTGGAAAAGATTTGGCAGTAAATCCGGTAATTTCAGCAACAACCTTTTGAACGACTCAAAGGAAGAAATTTCGCACTAGTCAAAAAACAACTCTTAGAATTCACCAGTTTCCAAGAAAGTTTCTGATACTCATCACCACTATGAAAAATTAGGATATCATCAACATAATTCAGGTGAGTAAGTTACTCAGAGTAACCAATGGACACCCATGCAGAACAGAAAAGAGAGAAAATTGTAGCGTAAACAGTAAATTATTAAGTCCTCTCAATATGACCTCAGCATTAATGATGAAAAATGCTGGAGATAACGGATCCTCCTATAATATTAATATACCGCCCGAAGAGCTAAAAAATCCACTGGACTTGTCATTGATGAGGACAGAAAATGATGGAGAAGATATAAGCTGCCACACAATATCCAACCACAACTCTTCAAAATCAACGGATCTCATAACTCGAATCAAGTTAAACCAGGAGATCCGATCATATGCCTTGGCCATGTTTAACTTTAACAGACCGCACAATTCTTGAATAAGAAGTACTTTATTTGAAATTACTCGACCCTGCACGAATGCATTTTGCCGAGGAGAAATAATCTTAGGTAACATAGAGTCCAACCTGAAAGCAAATAATTTTAAGATAATTTTACAAACAAAATTATATAAACTAATTGGGATAAAGTTTGGAAAAGAAGAGAAACAAAATTATATAAACTAATTGGGATAAAGTTTGGAAAAGAAGAGGGACTGATTACCATAAGAATCGAAGAAATAAGTGTAGCCGAATACCCTTCCGTAATCCAGCACCGACAAAAAAAAAATACTGTGCTATGTGAGATACATCCAGACCAACAATATGGTGAAAAAATAACCATTAAAGCAATCTGGACAAGCAGCACTTTCTTTGTCCATAGAAATACAGCCTTAGGAACTTTTTTCCATATCAGGACAATGTTGAAGCACCTCATTATCCTTTTCTGTGACCAACTTTAATATTTTGGCACCAACTTCAACAACTCAGTGTCTGATAATCTTCTGGCAATAAGCAAGTTGTTATGAAAAAACTCAACACGAATTTAATACAGTTACTAGCATCAACCAATTGATGACTAGCATCTTAATACCATCAACATGCAATTTAACCCTCTTAACACAAACAACATTGTGAAAGAATTTCATTTTATAATAAAAGAAATTTGGTTATTGGTGACAAGGACTCTAACTTCCTCCTTTGAACTGTACTCTAACTTCTTTGTCATGTACTTTTGAGTTGGCATGCTATTTAGATGCATACAAATAAAAAATGTGAAATAATATTATATATATTATAAGAATTACTTTTTTTTTTTTATAAGTGAGAGGTTTTGAATACGGAAGCTCTCACTTATATTTTCTTCTCTCATACCACCCAACCCATTTATCATTTCCATTACCAAAATTACATAATCTCTCTTACAATTGAGTGATTTGTTATTGTTTGCAACAATTGAATCTCTTGACATAGGCTTGGGATTTTTGCTAGGATATTGAACTCTTCCAATCAACCTTTATTTTTGACTTTTGATGCCTTTATGCTTTCTGTCTTCTCTTTTCTTCTTCTTTTTTTTTTTTGGTTCTATTTAGCAATCGCCAGTCCACTTTACTAGAATTTTATACTTTAATTCTAAATCAGACAAAAAGTTGTAATGGTGCTAACTTGCTACTGAGTCTATATACAAATGGTTAATCAATCTGATTTAATCGATAAGACTAATTACCATCATTTTTTACTACTTTTATGGGTACTTGCCCCTGATTATAACGTGCTTGAATTTAGCAATGATATATGTTCCATTTTGGTCGGAGTTTCTTTAATATTGTTCGAGATGATTAATTTCTTCTATTTAGTTATTGTGTCTTCACTTATATTAAACAAACTTGCGTAGCCTTCATCAGAAGTGATTATATACTAGGTGCATACATTTCTTAGAAGCTCAAAGTAGAAAATTACACAACTGAGACAGTTGCTTTTACCCATCTAGACTTAATTTCTATGTGCATATTAAGCTCTTCTACCTTTGTTCTGATTTTGTCTTCTATCTTATCCTATTTAATCATAAATTAGATGATACTGAAAAGAAATTTTTAGTCTATTTTTCAACAAATCCTTAAGTTTTTTTTTCTTGTCTCAAGTTTTTCTTATCAGCTACTAATAATAGTACTACGTTACTACAGATAAATTTACTTGTAGCAGCAAACATTAGAATTACTCAATCGTCTCATGAAATCTTGATTATATGTAATTATTCTAACTATAAAAATTATTTATGACGTAATGAGTCAATAACAATTAGCAGAATGGTTGGATCGGTGATAATTAATCACTTCATTATATTAGATTTCAAATTTAAAATGTTATTATTATGTGACAATAGTTAAATACTGATAGAACTAATATATTTTAGGCAAAAGTAAAACAAAAAATTTAAGCTATATCCAAAGCTTGTTATACTACTAAATTAAATAATTTTTTTAATCTTTGACTACAAGATGTACATTTGTAAAAGTAAATTGAGTATTCCGTGTTTGGATGTTTATAATATAAATTTTTTATAAAATAGAAATTAATATGTCAAAGCACTTCATCTTTAATTTGACACATACTAAGACTACTAGAACATTATGTATATAATGGCAAAGGCTGAGGCCTTAGGATGTAAATGTTCTAAGTTCAAATCTCCCTTTGCCCTTCCTATATATTTCTTAAATCTTACCTTTCCTTTGTCAGTGATTTTTTTTTCAAAAAAGAACATTGAGTATATTTATGCATATTAGCTTAGTGAGCCTCTGATTTAACCACTTATTTACCAATGGAACTGTGACGACCCCACCTCCCCTTAGGGCGTGCTCCAGGGTTTGGCGGACCGCCTGCCCAACTCTCGCCAGGACTCGTTCATTCTCTTAAAAAAAAAAAGGTAACCTCAAGAATAAGTGAAATAACAGTTCCCAAACTTGGAACGTATGTATACTTACATTCATTTCTATCTCAAACATTCATACAATCTCAAATATAACAAAAGTTGTGAATTCCAGATACATTCAACTCTAACCGAGCACTAGCGCGAGTACAATCGCAAAAATTCAAAAAACTAGACTATGCTAGCATGTACCAGTTTCACGTCCTCGCTCGTATCCTCTGTAAAGAAAACAAAAACTAAAGGAATGAGCTAGAAACCCAGTGAGGTTCCCAAACAAGTAATCAAGCAATTGAAACAAGGACATTATTCAGTTAATAACAATCAATCGAGAAAACATTCACAATATAAAAGCAATAAGAACACACTCATTAAAAGAATACATGCCCACGTGGAGCCATTCGTTCATTCATTCGCCAACCATTTTCATTATCCCTCCAATATTAGAAAACATTACAAGTGAAAATGCCTCTAGTTTCTTGACATTCATTCATTGAATTCATTTCCCGCCACTAGCCAATTCACTGGCCAGTTCTCCACCAACCTTCGTGGTCATACTCGAGTATACCAAACATTATCTCAGGGTCACCAGTCACCCGACTGAGTCCATTTCTGGATCGAGTCGACTGGCAACGAAGGGCAAGGGCCCAGTTCAGCCAAAAGACTTACATTCATGCACAAGTAGCATTCAATCATTGAAAATTCACTTTTGCTTGGGTCGAGTGCGATAAAGTACATACTCGCCCATCGAAAATCCATTTAGCAATCATTGGAAAGCATTTAACACTCAATCGAATATTCACAACAAGTACACAGTCATCTAATACACAAACATGCAAGAAACACTCACCAATTAATCACACTACCAAAATATACCAAAACCCTAACTTACGCTAACTTAAAAAGTAAAAGTAAAAGTAAAACTCTTGGCTCAACTATTGTAATCACCATAAAATTTAGGGCTAGTAAGTAGTTAAATAATCAAGTAAAGAAACATAGAAGGAAATATAACTTAATTTTTCAAAAATGGGGGGAAATTTTAAAGGAATTTTCGGGTTCTCATACTCTCTCCCCTTTAAGAAAATTTTGTCCTCGAAATTTTACCTTCCATTGCCTCAGATGACTCCGGAGCTTGTTGCTTGTCTAAAGCATATACCCGTGCTGGTACTTTTGGTCGGTTTCCTCTTTCATTAACTTGTTTCGGTTTGGTTCTATCCACTTGTTGAGCACTATTCCCTCGTGGCTGTTTCTTCGGGCAGTTGCAAATTTATGGTCGCTACTCCAACAAATCAAACACTTTCGCCTCTTCTTCCAACAATCATCCTCAGTGTGATTTGTCTTCTCACAATATCCACAGGCCAAGCGAGAAGCCACTTTTTGGCCTTCTCGAGAAATTTCCTCTTGTCCGATTTGACTTCCTTTTGTAAACCCTTCATCTAGTGCTCCTAGTGTCCATGGTGGGTAAGGTGAATGGTTCACCTTTTGCACTTTGGAAGGCATTACCTGTGCCTTCGCATTCTCAATTCTTTGAACTTTCTCAAGAGCTTCCGTAAAAGTGTTAACTTGAACCGCCGCTAAAGCTTCCTGGATCTCCAAATTCAATCCTTGTATGAATCGTCTCACTCTCCTTCGCTCCATAACCACCAATTCAGGAGCAAATTTAGACAGTTTAGTGAATTGCGTTTCATATTCGGCCACACTCTGGGTTCCCTGACTCAATCTAATAAACTCATCCTCTCTCTTTTCTTGGATTAAAGATGGGAGGTATTTCTCATTAAACTCCCTTATAAAGTTTACCAACGTCCATGCAGTTTGTTCTCTCTCCCACTTTGCCCTAATAACATTCCACCATACCCGAGCCGGTCCTTCG
Source organism: Coffea arabica (assembly GCF_036785885.1). Classification (NCBI taxonomy): domain Eukaryota; kingdom Viridiplantae; phylum Streptophyta; class Magnoliopsida; order Gentianales; family Rubiaceae; genus Coffea; species Coffea arabica. The sequence continues at coordinate 14,079,509 of NC_092318.1, read as the reverse complement.
AATTCAAATACAGAAAAGTTCACCTATCTTTGCTCCGTGTAGTTCAAAGCTGCAAAGATATTAATCATCGTCTCTAACCACTGCTCAGCTGTCTCCGGATTAGGCCCTCTAAGAAATTTAGGAGGAACAAACTTTTGAAACCGCTCCAGGGCCCTATCTGTGAGGACACAAAATGTTTCTTATTTTTATTTTATTTTACTGGCTTAATTAATTATTTATTCACCTGTTTACCCCAAATAATTTATTTCGTTCATTTCAAGTCCATTTGTATGCAAAAATGTCCCTTTTATAATTTTAAAACGTTTCGTTAGCAAATTTAATTTTCCTACGGTTCGTTTAGCGAGAAATAATGAGTACACTTTTTTCGAGGTTATATTCGGTCCGAGAGTACATTAGTCTTGGAGAATTAAGAATGATCAATAGTAAACTAAGAAAAGTTAATTGAGGGATTAGATGTGAGTGAGTTTAAAGTAAACTTTTACTGCACGCGCGTCGATAATTTTTCGAAAGTCGCACCGGTACGACTAATTAGAGATTTGAGGAATTAATACTAGACCACTAAGGGTGAATAATTACCATATTAAAGGAAGCACCTTAGAGAATTAGTGCACAAGTGTATCAAACCCGAGAGAAAGTGGTAATACAAAACCCCAATTGGGCCCTATTAAGAGTTGATTTTTTGCCAATACTTACGGCTACTATTCCATTCTTTCTCCCCAAGTTTCACAAGAATCAAACCACCAAACTCCCTCATCTCTCTCCTCACTCTCGGCCAGCCTCAAAACAAGAAAAGGAAGAAGGAAAAAACTCCATTTCAAGCTCCCATCTTGCTAGCAAAACTTCATCCAATCTTCTTGTTCTTGGAGATTAGTTTCATCTTGGAGAAAGACATCATCTTGAGGACTTTTCTTGGAGAGTTTTGGCTAAAAATTTCTGGTTTCATCTAGGGTTTTATCTTGAGTTTTGAAGGTATAAACATCTCTACCAAAGCTTTTACTTTCTTGTTTTATTTCTTGGTTTTGAAGCTTGTAGCTTCCTTATTGTTGTTGTTGCTTGGATTTGGTTGGTTGAAGTGGACTCTATGAACTCCCACCTTAGTTAAATTAGGACTACCATGATGTTTATGTGTGTGTTAGTGTGTTTGTGATGGATTTTACTAGAAGAAACTAGAAGAGGAAAAAGAAAGAGAGAAAACCGTGAAAGGAAGTAAGCTGGCCGAATCTATCCTGTTATTGCCTTGCCTATATTTCAAATTTTTAACGCTCAAATGATTGTGAAACTGATGTATATATGAGGTATATTGCGTGTAGAAAATTTTTACCAAAAATCATTTGAATAGTTGAACAAAATTTGAGCTTTCGCAGAACAAAATCTCAAAAAAAGTATAACAGTGGTTCACTGGCAGTGTTCTTTAACCGAACATATCTCTTTGTACAAAAGTCAAAATCGAGTGCCGTTTACGGCATTTGAAACTAGACATTCTTAGCTTTAAAACAGTATAAAAATTGTTGTTTAGTTCATTTTGTGTGAACTGCAGTGAACTGATAAAGTCGGCTGTTCTGTTCTGCTCTGTCTGCCTGTTCCATTCGAATGGAAATGAGAAGCTGTAACTTGTGGCTTGAATTTGAACTACTTGTAAACTGATTTTGAAAATGATTTCTTTTGATGAAATGTGGAATTTTGAACCTAGTTTTCAACGCCACCAACAATTCTCAATTTCAAGTTGTACTGAGTGAGATATGGTTCAATTTCCAAACTGTAGCAAAACTGGAAAACTGGAAAACTTTTCCTTCTTGCTGGCCAACTGGTCTAGTTTGTTGTGGGAGGTTTTATTTCAAAAATTTTGATGTCAATTACCCACCAATTGCTTATCAAATGTTTATGGGACCTTGGTTTCAAAAATGAAGTGGATTGGGACTGATTTCATGGTAATAAGCTTTTGGAAAGAAAGAAAATGGTGAGATGGCAGATTTGCTTTGGGAATCTCAAGAACTTTGATTATTTTGTTAACTGCCTTCCCACGTGATTTTTCGCATGAAATTTGGTAGAGATGTAGCTCACATATGGAAGATTAAATGTACCATTGGTGTATTTTCAATGCCATTTCAATGGCCAAATGATACCTCAAAGATGCCTTCTCAAATCTGGAAAATAACTGGACATGTCATGAAAGTCGACCAACTTTGAACTGATGTATCTCGATATTCAAAACTCCAAATTTAGTTCCGTTTGTTGTGTTTAAAACCTTGTTTGGAACTCTTATTGTGTTACAAATTTCAAAGGCTAGTTCGTTTTCTGTGAATTATGCCAAATTTCCAAAGTTGCTGAAAAACCAAGACTGATCCAAACCTGTCTTCTTGGAACTGAAATTTTGAGCTGAATTATGAATGCTTTCTAGTTGGAATCATGGAAAACTGTCTTCTGAGAACTTTTAGTACTTTGAATTTAGTTTCCAACAGTATAAATTTTTCCATTTTTGGACATACGAAACTCGAGATACAATTTTTCAAAATAATGTCACTCTAAATTGGAAAATTTCTGTTTCAACCAAATTACTCCTTTAAGAGCTTTCCACCTTCCTTTGTGAGTGTTGGACTGTTTTAAGTTTGATTTCATGGTTTGATACAAGGTCTCTTTGGAACTTTGAACTTTCATTTCAAATCTTGGTCTCCGAAGGTTAAACCTCTTTTGATGCAATTACTTGGTCATATAACTCTCTTGGTTATTGGTACTTCTCTTCGTACTTAAATTAGGGACTTCAACCCCTATTCTTATGGCCTTGATAATTGTACTAGAGTTGGCAATTATACAAGTATTTTAAAAGAATGATTTGAAAGATTTCTTGTGAACTTATTAGTAATGCCGGAATGCTTTGACCAAACTTCCAAGTAAATATATCCATCTTTCTCGATTTTTGTGCCAAAACTTAGAGATCTGTTTAATCTTCAACTTGGAGAATCTTGGACATGATTTGACTCGGATTAATGTATTCTTAGATATTTTCAAATGCTACCTTCATGGATTAAGTTAATAAGTGATATTTGTATTCGATTTGAACGCGTTATCTCTTAAGTGAGAGTCACGGGAATACTGCTAGACCTTGGTTGAATACCTGGGTGAATTGTACTTGTACATGTCTCAGGTGATCAAGAGGATCCCGAGGAACTCGTTTGATCTTTCCTCGCTCTTGTTTTACACTCTTGATTTCGGTGAGTGTTCCTTATAGGTGTACGCGACTTGAATAGTTTTGCTACATGTTTACTTCATAGTTATTGTGTGTTTAAGTGTTAAGTGCACCCTATAATTGCTCCTATGTAACTGTCCACCGTTTTAAGGCGAGTGTGTAGTTTATCTCACTCGACCTACTAAAACGATAAATTTCTACCGTTTAACCGTAAATTTCTACCGTTAACCGTGAACTACTACCGTTTGCCGATTTACTTGATTACTTGCACACGTTGTAAGCTCTAAACTGAACTGGATCCTGCCCTTGGTTGCTAACCTGCTCGAGCCAGGACTGGGCTCTGTCGAGTAGGTTGGAACCCTGGGCCACCGTTTCGATATACTCGAGTATTACCACTGGAGGGATAAGGTGATGGCTAGACAAAACCGAGGGGATCACTAGAGTTATAAGGTGAAGTAGACTGAAATTGTTCCAAGTGAACACCGTATCCTTTCAATGTGTGTTTATTTCTGTACAATGATAACTGTTTCATTCCAATGTGCCAATGTGCAACCTTGAACCATACATGTGTTATGCTCAATTTACTTGATTTATTAGAACTGCTAGTGTAGTTTGGAACCTCACTGGGCTGTTTAGTTCATTTCACGCTTTTGTTTTCCTTAACAGGGTTCAAGACCGAGAGTACTCGCGAATAGTTCTAAGTTGTTTTCTTTTGGAGACTTCAACTTGTATTATAGCAATGACTATAGTGCATATTCATTTGGGTTGTATTTAAGTTTGAAGATTGAGATAATTTTGATATTTGTGATGTATGACTTAGAAGTTTATTTAAGGGAGAGATTTTTCTTAATTTAAATTTTATTTTTAGTTGTATACCTTTAAGTTTAAATATGACTTGTATCGAGTCCTGGCGAGAGTTGCGCAGGCGTTCTGCGGATACCCTTGGGTTCGCCCTTAGGAGAAGTGGGGGCATCACACTATTCTCTCCTATCTCAGGGTTCCGAGGTTGATTCACTGGAGTTTGGCCTTGTTATTCTACCAATCACGCTAAGATATTGGTCATTTGTTGTATCGCCGTCGTCACTTGGTCTCCTGCTTCAACCCTCGGTCCACGATCTTGCTTGCCTGCTGTTTCTCTTTCATTGTTTGGTTCTTGTGATTGTCTTGCCCCACAGCCACGACTAACTCCACGTCCACGACTACATCTCCCCTCCATACTCTTTTCTTTCTCTTTTTTTTTTCAAAAGGTGATACAATACGAAAACAAAATAAATTGGCTAAAGTGGCAAGATAAAGACAATTTTAAATCATAAAATCAAAGATAAGGAAACATGCTTAGCATATTTATAACACACCAAGTTCACAAAGATACATATCAAGCTGATCAAAATCAAGTGCAGCAAGTACTATACATGGGAGCATTGACATATCACAAGCAAAATACATATAGTGGCAATACAGTGGCAAAACAAGAAGAAAAAATACGACATACCATCCCAGCCATCCTAACTTACTTCCTACAACCTCAAGATCTTACGTTTCTAGCTTAGGTCATCATTGAACCAGTTGATTCCACTTCTCTCTGGCCGATATTGTCCCACACTCGGTTAAAATATTTTCTGTCCGATCTCTCACTTCGCTTACTACCCGAACTAGACGTCCGTTGATTTCTTGCACTTGCTCTCGCAAAACATTAGCCCGTTCTTGTTCCCCGCAAATGGAGATCTCAAATCCTTAGCATTGCCCTCAACTCTTGAGTACTCGGGTACAAGAATCCGAAATAAGATAATTCACAATTCGAGCCGGCCGGTCCCAAGAGTAAATCACCCCATTTGAGATTTCTACCCAATATACATATCTAATTTTCCCCAAGTATCAAAATAAAGGGTTTATACCTTCACATTCATGATTCACAGCTTACGCTCTAGAAGTGTACTCAAACCTTTACTCATTCACATAACAACACTTGGCCCAAGCTCACTCCGCGCAGAGACCACGCGAAATGGTTCTGATACCACCTGCGTCGACCCCACCTCCCCCTAGGGCATACCCAGGGTTTGGCGGACCGCCTGCCCAGCTCTCGCCAGGACTCGTTCACTCTCTTCAAAAAAAAAAAAAAAGGTAACCTCAAGAATAAGTGAAATAACAGTTCCCAAACTTAGAACGTATACTTACATTCATTTCTATCTCAAACATTCATACAATCGCAAATATAACAAAAGTTGTGAATTCCAGATACATTCAACCCTAACCGAGCACTAGCGCGCGTACAATCGCAAAATTTCAAAAAACTAGACTATGCTAGCCCGTACCAATCTCACGCCCTCGCTCGTATCCCCTGTAAGGAAAACAAAATCTAAAGGAATGAGCTAGAAACCCAGTGAGGTTCCCAAACAAGTAATCAAGCAATTGATACAAGGACATTATTCAATTAATAACAATCAATCAAGAAAACAGTCACAATATAAAAGCAATGAGAACACACTCATTAAAAGGATACATGCTCACGTGGAGCCATTCGTTCATTCATTCGCCAACCATTTTCCTTATCCCTCCAATATTAGAAAACATTTGCAAGTGAAAATTCCTCCAGTTTCTTGACATTCATTCATTGATTTCATTTCCGGCCACTAGCCAATTCACTGGCCAGTTCTCCACCAACCTTCGTGGTCATACTCGAGTATAACAAATATTATCCCAGGGTCACCAGCCACCTGATCGAGTCCATTTCTGGCTCGGGTCGACTGGCAACGAAGGGCAAGGGCCCAGTTCAGCCAAAAGACTTACATTCATACACAAGTAGCATTCAATCATTGAAAATTCACTTTTGCTTGGGTCGAATGTGATAAAGTACACACTCGCTTATCGAAAATCCATTTAACAATCATTGGAAAGCATTTAACGCTCAATCGAATATTCACAACAAGTACACAGTCATCTAATACACAAACATGCAAGAAAACACTCACCAATTAATCACACCACCAAAATACACCAAAACCCTAACTTACTCTAACTTGAAAAGTAAAAATAAAAGTAAAACTCTTGGCTCAACTATTGTAATCACCATAAAATTTAGAGTTAGTAACTAGTTAAATAATCAAGTAAAGAAATATAGAAGGAAATATAACTTAATTTTTCAAAAATGGGGAAAAATTCTAAAGGAATTTTCGGGTCCTCACAGAAACTCATAACCGTCCACCTGATCCCTTTATAGGTTCCTAGTTGGGTCGATTTAATAACTAGAATTCTAGTGAAAGTTGCTCTAATACTCGAAATTGGAAACCATAAGTGGCAAGAAAGAATTAAAGAAAAGATCCATGGTTTACCTAATGAGTGTTCAGTGGCACTTTAAAATACAGTTTAGACATTAATATTATGAAAAACTAAAATTAGAAAGAAAAGTGTATAAATGTAAGATAAGCTAATAATGGTTAGTGGGTGTAGTCACAGGAAAGATTAAATAAGATTTAACGAAAGATTAACAAAATACCGGTGGTTGGGCACTCTTTAGAAAAATCCAAAGATGACTTATCCGATTCCTTCTCTTTACCTGTAATTAGAAGGGTCAAATGAACATTGTAGCCCATTATTCCAGAAATTTTTTGGGGGCTAGTTGTAATTAGCACCGCTAAAGAATTCCTAATCAATCACCTGCATTTGGTCCAGCACAATAAATGTATTACCGCGAAAGAATTCCCCATCAATCACCTGCATTGGGTCCAGCACAAAAAAATGAAGTTTGGACCATGTGCCTTGACTTCTTTTTTGTTTGGGTTTGAAGTTTGGACCATCTACTTCGCCCCTTAGATTCATACTTCCGCCTACAAAATTAGACCATCATTCAGTTTTTCTACATCCATCCAATAAGTTGCTATATGCGAGAAGTCTTTGCATCACAACCACGCTAATTATGAATTTCAATATCTTGACTACAATATACTTTTGTCCTTTTAAAGAAAATAAGGTATTACTTGTGACCAGAGATGGTGTACGTCCTTCAGAATCTTTTTTTTTCCCCTTCTCCATAAATTGGTAATTGAAGCAGGGGCAGGGATAGTTGCAGGTATGAACTGTCCTTGAAGATTAACGGTCAGGATTTGCTAAAAAAAGAGGTCAAAATTATGTGATTTAAATTTGTGCGGACATTACAAAATTTTGTTCTATGTTTACATTCTCTTTAAAGTAATTTACATTTTGTTCTGTGTGTTTATATTATGTTGAAAGTAACTGAAACCTAAAAGGAACATGCATGCTAATAGAAATTGGTTCAATTAGTAACGACAAATTATTTTTTCACGAAAGATTATATGTTTGAATTTTACTGTCAATATGAGAGCCGTGTTGATAAGCGACTTATAAGAATTTCTGTGAACGACTTATGATTTCAGATCCATAAATATGATTGGAGCCAAACCCATCTAAATTTTTTTTATAAAAAGGGACTGTGCATCGAAAACTTAACCAAAATATCTTGAAATAAGTTAACAATGAGCTCAACCATGCAGCTATCATGAAATAATTTAATCATGAAGAAGGAACTTTTTAGCGGAAAACCAGGCTACCAGACCCTAGAAAAACTAAACAGAACAATTTCTTTTTTTTTTTTATCACAAATTTATAAGCAGATATAGCTTCAAATAAACCCAAATTTGACAAGCACCACTAAATTTTATCAACCTCATTTCGAAAAGACCAAACTCCTTACTGGATGGATATGCGATATCACTTCAGCAGGCAGTCTTGAGAATGAGCTGTATACAAAGAACCATCAATAAAATACACGGCAAAGTAGCATAAAAAGCCAAATCTGGAATGAGCCACCTAAAGTGGTCTCAAACCAATCCAACTATTCCGCCAATGATCCAAATTTCAAATTACCCGACAAGACATCCCAACAAATATAAAGCTCTGCAATGACACTCAAATTCCTTGGTGGCCACCACCAAGTACTTAATGCTTGGTGGGGATATCAATGTTTCGAATATTATCTTCCACTAATTGTTATAATACGTGATTTTTTAAAGAAATTTATATGGGTGCATAGTGCATTCGTCCGATCAGATGGTGATTCAATTCCTATCAATTCCTCGTAAGTTCAATTGGACCTTCCCCTAAATAGATTAGAATAGAATAGGATAATATAGATAAAGTGACGATGATAAAAAAAAATACACTCAAATTTGGCGTGGGTTTCCAAGTGAAAGAATCCACTACTTTCATCTCCAGTTGATGTCATTAGGATGAATCTGAGAACAATGCATGGCTTTCATAAACATAGCCCATGTTGCTTTGTTTGGAAAGTCATTTTCTATCAAAAAATTTCTATATTTTTCGTAAACATATTTTTCAATTATTTTTTATTTATATATATTAAATCGTTAGAATACATTTTCTACAAAAATTTTAGAAAATTACAATTCAAACAGGAAAATTCCACGGCAACTTACAAGAAAAAGTCTCAATGATCTTCTTAAAAATTCCACCATTTTTATCGGAAAACAAAAAGACTTCCAAGAAAGCCAATGATTTTTCACCTTATCCTTATTCTTGCCCAAAGAAAATTAGTCAAAATTTTCTCCAAAGCATATATTATCCCTTTCAAAGGATTACCATTAAGAACCACAGCTAGGCGAGTGTAGATAGAAAAGAGCACATGCTTATTTAAAATAATACATCCCCCTACCAGCGAATATTTATTTTTTCAGCTAGAAATACGCCTATGCTTTTTATCCAATATTGTGTGGTTGATTTTGAAGAGTTGTGAACGACTCATAACTCGAATCAAGTTAAACCCGGAGATCCGATCATATGCCTTGGCCATACTTAACTTTAACAGACCGCACAATTCTTGATAAGAAGTACTTTATTTGAAATTACTCGACCCTGCACGAATGCATTTTGCCGAGGAGAAATAATCTTAGGTAACAAAGAGTCCAACCCGAAAGCAAATAATTTAAAGATAATTTTACAAACAAAATTATATAAACTAATTGGGATAAAGTTTGAAAAAGAAGATGGACTGATTACCGTAAGAATAGAAGAAATAACTGTAGCCGAATACCCTTCCGTAATCCAGCACCGACAAAAAAAATACTGTGCTATGTGAGATACATCCAGACCAACAATATGGTGAAAAAATAACCATTAAAGCAATCTGGACAAGCAGCACTTTTTGTCCATAGAAATACAGCCTTAGGAACTTTTTTCCATATCAGGACAATGTTGAAGCACCTTATTATCCTTTTCTGTGACCAACTTTAATATTTGGCACCAACTTCAACAACTCAGTGTCTGATAATCTTCTGGCAATAAGCAAGTTGTTATGAAAAAACTCAACACGAATTTAATACAGTTACTAGCATCAACCAATTGATGACTAGCATCTTAATACCATAAACATGCAATTTAACACTCTTAACACAAACAACATTGTGAGAGAATTTCATTTTATAATAAAAGAAATTTGGTTATTGGTGACAAGGACTCTAACTTCCTCCTTTGAACTGTACTCTAACTTCTTTGTCATGTACTTTTGAGTTGGCATGCTATTTAGATGCATACAAATGAAAAATGTGAAATAATATTATATATATTATAAGAATTATTTTTTTTTATAAGTGAGAGGTTTTGAATACGGAAGCTCTTACTTATATTTTCTTCTCTCATACCACCCAACCCATTTGTCATTTGCATTACCAAAATTACATAATCTCTCTTACAATTGAGTGATTTGTTATTGTTTGCAACAATTGAATCTCTTGACATAGGCTTGGGATTTTTGCTAGGATATTAAACTCTTCCAATCAACCTTTATATTTTACTTTTGATGCCTTTATGCTTTCTGTCTTCTCTTTTCTTCTTCTTTTTTTTTTTTTGTTCTATTTAGCAATCGTCAGTCCACTTTACTAGAATTTTATACTTTCTAAATCATACAAAAAGTTGTAATGGTGCTAACTTGCTACTAAGTCTATATACAAATGGTTAATCAATCTGATTTAATCGATAAGACTAATTACCATCATTTTTTACTACTTTTATGGGTATTTGCCCCTGATTATAACGTGCTTGAATTTAGCAATGATATATGTTCCATTTTGGTTGGAGTTTCTTTAATATTGTTCGAGTTGATTAATTTCTTCTATTTAGTTATTGTGTCTTCACTTATATTAAACAAACTTGCGTAGCCTTCATCAGAAGTGATTATATACTAGGTGCATACACTTCTTAGAAGCTCAAAGTAGAAAATTACACAACTGAGACAGTTGCTTTTACCCATCTAGACTTAATTTCTATGTGCATATTAAGCTCTTCTACCTTTGTTCTGATTTTGTCTTCTATCTTACTCCTATTTAATCACAAATTAGATGATATTGAAAAGAAATTTTTAGTCTATTTTTCAACAAATCCTTAAGTTTTTTTTTTCTTGTCTCAAGTTTTTCTTATCAGCTACTAATAATTGTACTACGTTACTACAGATAAGTCGCTCATTTTAATTTTTTGGAAGATCAGCACTAGAAGTTACTAATTGATTCCGGAAATGTGGAGATAACGCTCTCTTATGCTTAGGAATTGTTTTGGCAGCACATATTTGTTTTGGGACTTGAATTTGTTTTGTAACACTTCTATTTGTGTAATATGTGACGACCCTACTTCTCCTTAGGGCGAACCCTAGGATTTCGGCCGGCCGCCTGCCTAACTCTCGCCAGGGCTCAATACGAGTCAAATTTAAATTTAAAGGTAAATAACCAGTAATAAAAGTCAATATAAAGAAAAGTCGATTTCTTAAATAATCATTCAACCTTACATCACAAGTTTCCAAAAGGTACATCAAATTTTCCCAAAAATACAACCATCCAAAGTTGACTAAACCATTTACATCCAAATTCTAATCAAAAGGTAATCAACTCAGCTTCTCCAAAATCTTTCCATTTTGAGCTCCTGTTAAGGAAAACAAACTACGGGGGTGAGCTAACGCTCAATGAGGCCAAGAAAAACTTGCAAACAAATAAGTTCAAGTAACAATAACACTTGTACAAGAAATATAGCTAGAAAGTTCATGTAATTCACAAATAACAGTAAAGCACAATCAATAAGGATACGGGAGCTCTCAGGAGCTAAATTCCCATTGCTTTGCCAAGGCTTGATCCAATACCTCCACGTGATGACACTTCGTCAACCGGGTAGGTAGCAAGTCTGTAGAAACCCCGCTTACTTCCTCCATCCCTCATTTCATCCTCTCGGATCCGTAACCAAACACTCACTGAAAGGGCAGTACTACTCGAGTATGCCAAGCAAGATCTCAAAAGATCAAGCTTATAATTTTCTCATGGTTCACTAGGCTTCTCGACCAAGCCCATGCCGGCTCGAGTCGCAAGATTAGCCAATGAGTTTTGGGCATCCCCAGATGTACAAGTACAATTTGCCAAGTTTATACAATTCAATTGTCAAGTCACGTTCACGCAAGTCAATCGTCTAGTTAGGTAAAAGAGAACGAGTGCGATAAAGTACATACTCGTCTCGACAAGTCCAAATCACTTAATTAACAAGAAACAATTCAAGTATTTAGCAACAAGTCATGCACTTGACACTCATCGAAATCAAGAGTGTAAAACAAGAGCAAGGCAAGATCAAACGAGCTCCTCGGGATCCCACTTGATCACCTGAGACATGCACAATTACAAATCATCTAGGTATTCAACCAAGGTCTAGTAGTATTCTCGCTACCCTTACTCAAGAAATAGTACGTTCAAATCGAATGCAAATATCACTTACTAATTTAATCCACGATGGTAGCATTTGAAAATATATAAGAATGCATTAATTCAAGTCAAGTCAAGTCCAAGATTCTCCAATTGAGGATTAAGCAGACCCCTAAGTTTTGGCACGAAAATCGAGAAAGATGGAAGATTATTTTCTTGTCAAAATTTCCTAGTTAAACGCCCAAGTTTCAAGTATAAGTGAGCTTTCACATTTTCCAAACTCATTAGTTAAAGTCTAGTAAAACCGCCACTAACGGCTCATTAACTTCTTTAGCTACCACTTCAAGTTGTAAACGTAAATCGAGTGAAATTTCTCAAGTTTTCTTTAAGTAAAAGACTCACTTAATGTTCATTTTCAACGATTAAATCGAAGGCGTAAAGTTAGGAGACTATGGCGATAGAAACTTTGGCTTTCAAATAAGGAAGATGAACACATTTTTACTTGGAAGCTTGGCTAAAGCATTTCAAGTATTACTAATTAAGTTCACAAGAAACTTTTCAAATCATTGTTTTAAAATGCTTGTATGATTGCCAACTCTAGTACAAATATCAAGGCCAACATATAGACAAGTCTAGCAAGTAAGCTTCACTTGAAAAATTCAAAAATGGTGGCTAAAAGCCAAGTACAAGTCTTGACCGCTTTAATTAAGGTAACTGGTTAAAAGTGTAAAACTTTGAGGAAAAGAGAACTACATTAAGGAGAGAAGTTCAATAGGGATACATTGTCAAGGAAGTGAAAAAATCAAGATAAGAGGTTGGAGGTAGGCCGTCCGAGGTTTTAAAGTCAAGAAGCCCGTTTCTGTGCTTCAGGAATCTACTGAGATGAATAGTAATAGTAAACTTTAAAATTCGCAACTCAAACTCCACAAGTCAGAAAATTATGAAAGTTATACTGTTGGAAAATAGATTTTTAGTACTACAACATCCCATAAGACACTTTTTAGAGATTCAAATGACAAATAGGCCAAATATTCAATCCAAGTCAGAAATTCATTTTTTTGAAGAAACAGGACATTCAAGCAGGACAGCCCACTTTGAGGAGTCACGGACAGCAGTACACATGGAGAAAAAATATGAAATTTTTACAGAACAAAGGCCTATGAGTCTAGTTTCAAATTCCATTGACGGCACCTCAATCGGATTTTTATACACCAAGATACAACAATTTTAAGAAAACTGGTTTTTGCAACCTATTCCGCAGATTTTTAGTCATAAAGCTTCGACACAGTTTTGAAATCAGACCATAACTAACTCTACACAAGTCCAAATCAGGAATGGTTTATGGCATGGAAAACTAGATTCAAAATGCTATAAATCATCAGAAGAGATCGTGTTCAAACTCTTTTCATAAGAGGGACAAAATTGAGCCACAAGATGCAGCTGTATGATTTTCTCGAGTAAACAGGTGAAGTAAATCAGTTCACTTTGCCGATTCGCTACGGCTCACTCAAAACGAATTATGTAAGAATCGAAGACAACCCAAGAGGGGGGTGAGTTAGGTTGATTATAAAGCTAATCAAGTTATGGGCATTTTTTGCTCAATGTGAAATTTACCCTCTTTTCTAAATGATCACACAATGAATCAATCAATGAATGAACAAAATCACTTGAGAGAAGTAGCAGATATAAGCAATTTAAAGATCACAAGATAACAATAAGTAAATAAGAAGGGAAGAATTGCAATCCAATTGACTACCAAGCTCCTCTTGAACTTGTAGATCAATTCAAATAAACTTCTTCAAGTTGATGAAATACAACCAATCTTGTGTACAAAGAAAGACTTACTTCCTCTTTGCCCCAATTTCCACTTGGTCAAGCTAGGAAGTTTTACTATCTCTCAGGACAACTCTCACAGAGTTACACTATTGAAGTATTCATTCACAAATGAAAATGTTACAATGAACTTCACACCACCAAGACTACAAATCCTCCTTGGAGAGTGTTTTCTCACTAAAACTACTCTACATCTTTTGTATCTTCAGTGTGCAAAAGTTATTTGAATTTCGGACAATGCTCTATTTATATGAGATCAAGAAAGTGCTTCATTAATGCTTCCAATGGATAGAAAGTAGCTGAAGAGTCAACTAGCCGTTGGGAGTGTTGGACGTCCGGTACTATCGTCCGATAGCAGACAAAGAGTTTGAAGAATTCTATTGGACATCCGATGTTTGCGTCCAATAGCAGACAGAGAGTTTGAAGGATTATCTCAATTGTATCGGATGTCCGGTATTGTCTTTGTGAGCGTCCGACAGCTTTCGTCGAGTTTGAAGGATCCTATCGGACGTCCGGTACTTCCGTCCGAAATCAGACAGTGAGCTAGAGGGAATATCTTAATTCTTTCGGACATCCGGTGATGGAGTTCTTCATGCGACCGAAGAGTTGCATTGTTTATCGGACGTCCGATGTCGTCTTCGAGAGCGTCCGACAGCTTTAAACTTCTTTTATCTCTTTCAAATGCTCATGATCTTTGAATTAGATTTCCTTCATAGCTGAAAGTATTTCTTGAAGAGATATTAGTATCATCCAATTATTTTGTAAACATCAAAAGCTAGGGGCCAAGATCAACAAATTAGCAGGGAAATTTTATACCGTTAGAAAGCTTTGGATGTCTAGTTTCAAATGCCGCAAATGGCAGTTGATTTCAACTTTTGTACAAAGATTTATACACAGACAAAGAATCACTGGTCGACTGACCGGGTAGCTTTTCCAGTTTTCTTCATTTCTTCAAAACTCAAGTTTTACCCAACCAATTGAAATGAGTTTTGAAAGATAATCTCTACACACACCATACAACATGTAACAAGCATTTTAGCAGCCATATAAGTAACAAAATTTGAAATCAAAGCAAGGTAACAAGGCAGCAAATTTTCGGCCAGCACTTCCCATGGGTTTCTTCCAATTTTCTCTCCACTACCAAGCCAATATCAATCCCTAATTCACAAAAACAACAACAATCAAGCAAGAAGCCTCAATTCCACTACCTAAAAGTTCACCTCAAGACCACTACCTATGATGAAAAGTAAGGAACAAGGGTTTTCCTCAAGTCCTCTAGTCTAGATTCTTGATTAGGGTTTCAAACCCATGTAATTTAACCACTAATCTTTGTAAAATTTAGAGATCAAAGAAGGATGAACTTGTTACCTCTTCAAGTTCTTGAACCCCAGTTGAAGGCAAGACTTTCACCAACACTTTCATCAAAAATCACCACAAGATTGCACCTTCCTTCTAGCTAGAGCAAAAAACCCAAAGTTTGATGGTTGGATGAAGATCTTTGAGCAAGATTGGAGAGCAAAAGATGAAGTTTTTCTTCCCCCCCCTTTGAGCCTCTACGTTCAGTTGAGAATGAGAAAGAGTGAGGGAGTGAAATGTTTTGATTTTGTGGTGAAAAAGTTGGAGGAAAACTAGGCTTATGTTTGGTGAAAAAAGTCAACTTCGAATAGTGGCGAAATAGTGTCTTGCACTACCAATTTCCTTCTTGTTTGCTACACTTAAATACTAATCCTCCAAGGTAATTCGTTTAGCACTACAATTACTCATACTTACTAGTCTAAAATTAATTCTCCAAGATCATTGCACTCGCGGACCAAATATTATCTCGAAAAACGCGTATTCGCTATTCCTTACTAAACTAGCCGCAGAAAAATTAAATTTACTAACAAAATGTTTTAAAACATAAAATGAGACATTGTTTATTGCAAATGAAATTAAAATGAATGAAATAAATTAATCAGAGAAAACGGATAATTAAATAATTAAATAGGCTAGTAAAATAAAATAAAAGTAAGAAACTCATCAGTAGGTAGACAATTAGCTCTATTCTGAGGACCTTACCAGTGGTAGTAGACACAAGCCATGTAGCAGAATAATTAGTAGCTAGGCTTTATAAATCAATTACCTAAACTTTACAGGCAACAGCATCAGAACAAGGCCGAGTAATAAAGGATTTATTAGAAATTTATAGTAAGGACTATGTCTATGCATATGCATGCCAATATATATTTCTTAAGGTGTGCAAAGGTGGATAATACTATAGTGACTATAGTTATGGTAACGATATTATGGTGACCTACTATTGCAGGTTTCTATTAACTTTAGTGACACATCAAGTTTTTTAACATCTTTTTAAATATTGTATTAAAATAATTAATATTAACATTAGTAAGTTTTTAATTAAAATTAGTAAGTATATGTCTGAAATAGAAAGTTTTAGTCAAAAATGAAAATTTACACTTTGAGTAATGTAATTTACTTATAATTTGACAAAATTTATTTTTGTTTAAATTAAACTTACTAATACTAAAAGTAAAAAATTTGCATCTTTAAGTAAAAAAATCACCTATTTTCTGAAACTATTTCGGGTACCGCCTGTCTTTTTAAAGTCACCTGCCTTCTTCTTATTTACTTCTCAGTTCTCATGATACGATTGAATTCCCTGGCAAAAGTTTCCACTTTGGTCCACACTTTCTCTTGGTTACAATTGAATAAATTTTTTCCCTTCAAAATTTCCATCTTTAGTCCACACTTTCCCTCTCTCCTTCCTCATCGATTGGTAGGTTTTTGGGTGCTGCCATATGCAGACACAACAAAAGGGTTAGCGACAATGGTAACCAGCCAAAGAGCATATGAAAAGTAGCAGTGACGAGGTTAGGCCATCATGTTCTCTTGAAATCGTTTGATTATATTGCTGTAATTTATTTATCTTTCATTTGTTTTGTTTGTCAAGATTTTCTTGCAAAATCAGGGCTGAGATTTTGTTGCAATATTGGGTCTAGAAATGTCCGTTGAAACATCTAGGAAATGGTTGTAGCTTTGATTGTCTACGGGTAAAGTAAGGTTAATAGCCATATGAAACATTTAGGAAATGACTTGAGACCCTTTATGTGAAAGTGTGTAGGCGTTTAAGTTAAATGTGATAAATTTAGGAATGCATATAAGATGTTTGGTGAAATGTCAAAGAGAAATTTGTATATTACGATTGATGCTCTATGCGGGTGAGAAAATGAAATGTTCTAATAGCCAAATGGACTTGAGAACCTTCCTTTCCATTTGCTTTTTAGTAGTGCAAATTTCTTTTGATTATATTGATAAAAAAATAACATATTTTAAAAATTATTCCAATTTATTTAGAAAATGTTACTAATTTCATCAGAAATTATGTAATGTAAAAATGATTTAATAATTTTTTATCAAACATAAATACTGCATACAAAAGGAAAAGATATTTGATTTGATTTTACTTTGATTAGAAAAACTTGTGATAGTAATGACGAAAATAGTGACAGTGGTGTAAATTTTAAATCAACAATCAACGTACACTTGATTACGGTAAGTTTTTAGTTGATCAGACTAATATATATCATAAAGTAGTAAGAATTAATCATTTATGAATTGACAATTATAGCAGTTTATATACCATTCACCTATCAAAAATTATGATTGTTATAAAATGACAATTTTTAATAATTTACATACTATTTTCCAATTAAAAATAAGTTTGATAAAAAAATGTATACAAATCCATAATGTAAATGATATAAAATATATTTGAAAGTTGAGAAACTTAATATATGGGTAAATTTACTATAATTTTCAAAGATTATACTACATTAATACAACATTAACTTTTATACTTGTGACCCAGAAAATAAATTTATTAAAACTTTACCATTTTATTAAATTCATAAGTATTAATATATGGAAATTGTGATGTATAGATAAGTGCTATTATATATATAACTTGAAAGATTTGTTGTTATTGTCATCCAAACTTTCTAACCTTTCACAAATTTAAAAATAATTTAGAATTTGTAATATGACAAATTATTCTTACATATTTTATAAGGTCATGTGAAAGAAATATCTTCATAGTATATTTAAAATACTTAAAATACATAACATTTATAAATGATACATATAATCGTGTATTATACATTTACATTATGAGCAATTACTAACTATATTACTAAGTTTCAACCATTAATAAAAAATCTTAGCATTATTTTAAATAAACTTCCTAACACTTGTTTCATATAAGTTTCTTTAAGTAAAATAGTAAATTTATGCCACAAACTACTAAGTTTTGACGAACCAAATTTATTCTATCAACAAGATTTATTATTAATCTATAAAAACTTACTATTACTTGAACTAAGCTTACTTTCCAAAAAGTAAGTTTCGAATATAGAGTAGTAATTTATTTTTTAACAAAAGCAACTTTCATATTTATTTTGATTTGCTTTTTGAGACATAAAAGTTACTAACTTATCGGGTTAAATTACTATTTTTAATGCAAAACTTACTAACCAAATTTTTAGGTATTATCTTATTTAGGTGACCGGTCCAACAGGTAATCAAATGACTACTAAAAGTATTTTTATCTGTCATATTGGGTAAAAACAGTTTTGTTATCATAATGATCATTATTTTAGACTTTTCCATACAAAGCTCCGATATGAATGAAACTAATGAGGTGACGGATCACACAAGTGCAAATACAAGATGAGGGTCAACGACAACGGTTGGCCGAAAATGATATGAGGACTAGATTATGGCGGTTAAATTATCCTTAAAACTTAAGAGTGGCAGTTTTCACTATCCATAACCAGGCAAATATAGTAGACATGTCAGACAGTTGTATACGATAATGGGTACTAAACTAGAAATTGGGCTTATCAGCAACACATCAAATAACAACTATTGGTGTAAAGGTGCTAGCTATAAATACCAGAAGTTACATTAGAAGAAGAGATCTCTCCAACTACATCCAAATCAAAGATTATGTCTATAGTAAAATGCTTTCTTTTTAGTAAGTTTTTCTAGAATTCTTAGGCTAGAGATAGGATTTCCAATTTCCTTGCAATCACTTCCCTTTGCAACAAATCATCATTTCCATGCTTTTGATCAAGTTAGCTTTTTGTAAATTTCCTCAGATTTGATATGAATTCCCAAGTTGTTTCCATTTTTATTTGAAACTATTCTTTTTCTAAGTAATGTTTACAATATTCAAGTAGTTTTACAGTTTTCTACAATCCTTACATTTCATGTTAATCAATTTATCAACTTTCTTTTACTAATTAGTTCTTTCCTCCCATTTTCTTTGTAATTGATTACTTTGGCACAAATGTTAAATCCTTGAGGCTACTTAGGGTGAGATTTATAGCGGTCATCTAGAAGTCAGAGAATATTGGCACATTCTCTTGTTTACTCATATCAACTCATTTCCATAATTTTTTTGGTGTAAGCTAGGTGGCATGCTCGCAACTAGTCTACCGGGTAGATATTATACATGACATCAGTATCGATTCATCGACTGTTAAAAAATAGTGGGAACATACTAGCACGGCCGGTAGGACTGCGTCATGAGTGATAGCTAAGAAGATCATGCAAAAAGACAAAGATGTCAACAAGGTAGAGCTCTTAATTTTGATGAAATAACTCCATTGCATTAGCCCACGAGGAGTCAAAAGTTGAATCTGTGAGGACTCACGTTTTTACTCTTAAAATAATTATTTTTATAATTATTTACCCTAGTATTAGTTAATTATATTATCGTTACATGAATTGCTTTTAAATTTCGTTTTATCGCGCGCGATTAGGAAGTTCGCGTATTTTGCGTCGAAACGACTAAGTGGAGATTTGAAAAATTTATACTAGACTACAAAGAGTGAATAATTACACAGTTAAAGGAATTACATTTGAGGATTAGTGCACAAGTGAAACAAACAAGAGAGGAAGGTGGTAGTACGGGACACTATTCGCGCACTATTCGTAGTTGACTTTTGCATAGCTTTTGGCCACAAATTCTTCAAGCTTCCAAGGGAAGCTTCACACAACACAAACCCTTCTTTCTCTCCCCTCTCTTGGTCGGCCAAACAGCAAAGGAAAAGAATAGAAGAAAGCTTCACTTCATCTTGCTTTATCTTGCTCTATTTCACTTCCAAATTTGCACCCAACTTCAAAACCTCTTGGAGGTCAACTTTAGCTTGGTTAAAGGCATCATCTTGTGGACTTTTCTTGGAGAGTTTTGGTGGAAAATTTCTGGTTTCATCTAGGGTTCAAGAGGTATACTTCAACTCTTGCAATCTCTCCATTTTCTTCAAGAATCAAGCTTAGATTGCATGGGTTTAAAACCCTAAGCAAGGAATAGGCTAGCGGACTTGAGGTGTTTCATTTCTTGTTTTAATCTTTAGGCTAGCGGCCTTGAGATGGATTATAGGTAGCTGACTTGAGGTGTAATTAGTTGATTGTGGTTTTTTATGTGTTATTTGAGATGAATACGGTTAGAAAGTGAAGGAAAAATCGAGGACAAGCTGTGCATGAGAGCTGGCCAAAACTGTCTTGTGGTTATCTTGCTTGTATTTCGAATTTTTGTTGGTTGTTTGGCTGTGAAATTGAGTGATATATGTTGTATAATATGTGTACAAAGTGTCTTGCGAAAATCGTTTCAATTGGTTGCTCAAAACTAGAGTTTTCGAAAAAGAAAGAAATCTGGAAATGGTAATCTAGGCAGCCGAACAGTACCTTTTTGTTTGAATGTATCTCTCTGTACAAAAGTCAAAATTGAGTGCCGTTAGTGGCATTCAAAACTCGACATTCATAGCTTTCCAACGGTATAAAAACCACTTGCTAGTTTGAATTGAGTGAACTGTAGTGATTCGACAAAATTGACTGCCCGGTTGTGACATTCTGTTCGAGAGGAATGGAGAAGCTGCATCTTGTGGGTTGATTTTCTCTCACTTGTAACTGATTTTGGGAACGTTTCCTTCTGATAAAATGTAGCATTTTGAATCTAGTTTCCAATGCCTCAACCATTCCTAATTTGAACTTGTATTGAACGAGATGTGGCTTGATTTTGAGAGCGCGACAAAGCTGGAAACTGGAAAGTTTTTCCTTTCTTGCTGACCGATTGGTCAAACTTATTTTGGGATGTTTTGTTTCGAAAATTTTGATGTCAATTGCTTATCAAATGCTTATTAAATGTTTCTAGAACCTTGGTTTAAAAAATGGATGGAATTGGGGCTGATTTCATTGTGCAAAATGTTTGAAAAGGAAAGAAAAGTAAGAAGGCAGATTAGCTTTGGAACATTTTACGAACTTTGGTCGTTTTCTTAACTGCCTTCCCATGTAAGTTTTTGCGTGAAATTTGATAGAGAGATATTCCACATATGAAAGTTTAAGTGTACCAAATTTAGTGGGAATTCAATACCATGTTAGATATATTTAACCTAGGAGTAAATGGCGTGCTAAGATTTCGAAATCATATAGTGGTGCCAAAGGACGAAAGGGTTAAGAAGGAAATTTTGGAAGAGGCATATCGATCTAAGTACACGGTACATCCTGGAGGGAATAAAATGTACCAGGATTTGAAGAGTTTCTACTGGTGGGAGAACATGAAAAAGAAAATTGCCCAATTTGTCCAGACTTGTTTGATTTGTCAGCAAGTTAAAGCCGAGCATCAGAAATCATCTGGTCTTTGGCAACCTTTAGAGATACCCGAGTGAAAGTGGGAAAATATCACTATGGACTTTGTATCTGGATTACCAATGACACAAAGAGATCATGATACAGTTGGGTAATAGTGGATAGGTTGACCAAATCGGCTCACTTTCTGCCGATTAGTATGAAATACCCATTGGAGAAGTTAGCTAAGTTATACTTGGATGAGATTATAAGGTTACACGGGATACCTGTAAGTATTGTGTCCGATCGAGACCTTAGATTTGTTTCACGGTTTTGGCGAAAATGCAGGAAATGCTAGGGACTAAATTGAATTTTAGCACTACTTACCATCCCCAAACCAATGGACAGTCTGAGAGGACAATTCAGACTCTCGAGAACATGTTAAGAACTTGTATTTTGGATTTTGGAGAGAGTTGGAGTAAATATTTGACATTGGTGGAGTTTTTTATAATAATAGTTTCCATTCATCCATTCAAATGGCTCCGTACGAAGCACTTTATGGCCAGAAGTGAAGATCTCCAATTTGTTGGGATGAAATAGGTGAACGAAAGATTTTAGACCCAATTGCAGTGCCTTGGATTGAGGAATAAGCGAATCCCGTTGGTGAAAGTTCTATCAAGAAACCACGGACTAGAGGAAGCAACTTGGGAAGTAGAAAAAGAAATTCGAGGAAAATATCCAGATCTATTTCAAAACCAAGGTATGAATTTCGTGAACGAAATTCTCTTAAGGGGGAGAGGATGTGAGAACTCATGTTTTTATTCTTAAAATAATTATTTTTATAATTATTTAGCCTAGTATTAGTTAATTATATTGTCGTTACATGAATTGCTTTTAAATTTCGCTTTATCGCGTGCGATTTGGAAGTTCGCGTATTTCACATCGAAACGACTAAGTGGAGATTTGAGAAATTTATACTAGGCTACTAAGAGTGAATAATTACATAGTTAAAGGAATTACATTTGAGGAGGATTAGTGCATAAGTGAAACAAACAAGAGAGGAAGGTGGTAGTACGGGATACTATTCGCGCACTATTCGTAGTTGATTTTTGCATAGCTTTTGGCCACAAATTCTTCAAGCTTCCAAGGGAAGCTTCCCACAACACAAACCCTTCTCTCTCTCCCTTCTTTTGGTCAGCCGAACAGCAAAGGAAATGAAGAGAAGAAAGCTTCACTTCATCTTGCTTTATCTTGCTTCATTTCACTTCCAAATTTGCACCCAACTTCAAAACCTCTTGGAGATCAACTTTAGCTTGATTAAAGGCATCATCTTGTGGACTTTTCTTGGAGAGTTTTGGTGGAAAATTTCTGGTTTCATCTAGGGTTCAAGAGGTAAACTTTAACTCTTGCAATCTCTCCATTTTCTTCAAGAATCAAGCTTAGATTGCATGGGTTTAAAACACTAAGCAAGGAATAGGCTAGCGGACTTGAGGTGTTTCATTTCTTGTTTTAATCTTTAGGCTAGCGGCCTTGAGATGGATTATAGGTAGCTGACTTGAGGTGTAATTAGTTGATTGTAGTTGTTTATGTGTTATTTGAGATGAATACGGTTAGAAAGTGAAGGAAAAATCGAGGACAAGCTGTGCATGAGAGCTGGCCGAAACTATCCTATGGTTATCTTGCTTGTATTTCAAATTTTTGTTGGTTTTTTGGTTGTGAAATTGAGTGATATATGTTGTATAATATGTGTACAAAGTGCCTTGCGAAAATCGTTTCAATTGGTTGTTCAAAACTAGAGTTTTCGAAAAAGAAAGAAATCTGGAAATGGTAATCTAGGTAGCCGAATAGTACCTTTTTGTTCGAACGTATCTCTCTGTACAAAAGTCAAAATTGAGTACCATTAGTTGCATTCAAAACTAGACATTCATAGCTTTCCAATGGTATAAAAATCACTTTCTAGTTCGAACTGAGTGAACTGTAGTGATTCGACAAAGTTGACTGCCCGGTTGTGACATTCTGTCCGAGAGGAATGGAGAAGCTACATCTTGTGGCTTGATTTTCTCTCACTTGTAACTAATTTTGGGAATGTTTCCTTCTAATAAAATGTAGCATTTTGAATCTAGTTTCCAACGCCTCAACCATTCCTAATTTGAACTTGTATTGAGCGAGATGTGGCCTGATTTTGAGAGCGCGACAGAGCTGGAAACTGGAAAGTTTTTCCTTTCTTGCTGACCGATTGGTCAAACTTATTTTGGGATGTTTTGTTTCGAAAATTTTGATGTCAATTGCTTATCAAATGATTATTAAATGTTTCTAGAACCTTGGTTTAAAAAATGGATGGAATTGGGGCTGATTTCATTGTGCAAAATGTTTGAAAAGGGAAGAAAAGCAAGAAGGCAGATTAGCTTTGGAACATTTTACGAACTTTGGTCGTTTTGTTAACTGCCTTCCCACGTAAGTTTTTGTGTGAAATTTGATAGAGAGATATTTCACATATGAAATTTTAAGTACACCAAATTTGGTGGGAATTCAATACCATTTCGATACCCAAATAACGCCCCGAAGTTAGCTCTTCAAATCTGGAAAATTTCTGAATAGTGTACAAATCCAGCCGACTTTAGACTATTATATCTCGATGCTCAAAACTCCGAATTTAGTTCTGTTTGTCGTGTTTGAAACCTTGTTTGAAACTATTATTGTGTTACAAATTTCAGAGCATGATTCACTTTCTGTGAATTATACCGAATTTCCAAAGATTTCTGAAAAACAAGACTGATTCAAACCTGTCCTATTGGAACTGAAATTTTGAGTGGAAAAATGAGTGCTTTCCGTGTAGAATCTTGGAAAAGTGTCTTCTAGGAACTTTTAGTACTCCGAACCTAGTTTCCAACGGGGTAAAGTTTTTCATTTTTGGACATGCCAAACTCGAGATTCGATTTTTTTCAAGTTTATCACTTAAAGCTGAAATTTTTCGATTTCTTATGAAATGAGTTTTTGAGCACTCGTCACCTTATCTTGATATTGATAAACTCGATTTCACGGAAGAGGCAAGTCTTTCTTGGGACTTTAACTCCTCACTTGTGAACCTCGAATTTCGAGAGATTTAAGTCCTCTTTTAAGACTTTGACTTAGTCTTAACAAGTGTACATCCCTTCTTGGTTAATGCATGTTGTGAGTGATAGTTAATTGAATTTCTTCAGGCACTCAAGAGGATCTTTAAGAGAATTTCGGAGTGGACGCCTGAGGACTTAATTGCTCACTTACCCACTTTTGACTTGGTGAGTGTCAAGTGTATGAAATGTTGCTACGTGCTTAATTGCTCTCATTAATTGAGTATTTTGCAAGTGTTGAGTCGAGTGTGTACTTTATCGTACTAGTTCTCTTTTAAGTGAATTGTATTTGAATTGCATAAAGTGAATTGTTAAGTGAATAAAGTGAAGTGCTGCAATAGTGAATCGCATTGACTTATAGATGTAAGAGTTGGGGGCGCCCAAACTCATCGGCCGACCTTACGACTCGAGTCGGCATGGGCTTGGTCATGAAATTTAGTGAGTCATGAGAAAAATTTTATAAGTTTGATCTATTTGAGAGATCTCGCTTGACATATTCGAGTAGTATCATCTTATATAAAAGAAGTGCGGGCCTGAAGCAGGGGGTGTAATGGTGATCGGGAGTGCGAAGTAAGTGGGGTTTTACGGACCTATAACCTACCTGGTTGACGGAGTGTCAGCTCGTGGAGGTACTGGATCGAACATAGGCAGAGCAAGTGGAATATAGCTCTTGAGAGCTCCCGTATCCTTATCAAGTGCGTTTTATTGTTAATTATGAATTACTTGAATGTTATAGCTTTAATTCTCGTATAAGTGCTATTATTATTTGAACTATGTGTTTTGCATGTTTTCTTGGCCTCACTGAGTATTAGCTCATCCTATTAGATTTGTTTTCCTTAACAAGAGCCGGAATGGAAGGAGTTTTGTAGAAGCCGACTTGATGCACTTTTGATTAGGGTTTTGAATGTATTGATTAGACGACTTTTGGAAGTTATACATTTTGGAAAAGTTGATGTATTTTGAAAACTTCTGATGTAAGATTGAACACTTGTGTATGGGAGCGACTTCTTTCAGTTCGATTTTTATTATCGGTTATTTACTTTTAAGTTTGAACTAGAATGGTATCGAGTTCTGGCGAGAAATAGGCAGGCGTCCCGCCGATACCCTTGGGTTCGCGCTTGGGAGAAGTGGAGGCATCACAAAATCATGGCCCATTAGCGTGTAAGCATCTACCATGGGGATTATAATTGATGCACTGGACCAAATGATTACTAGTTTATTGACAATCCGGTGAGATGGGTAGACGAGTTGCCACAGAAGTAGGAAGCACAATTTGTACAAATGATAAAGGGGTTAATGGATGAAACAGTGGGCAAAGTTGGTTAGGATATCCAAGGGGTGAAGTCTCAGAGAAGGAGGAGGTTCAGCAGCATAAGTTAGAGATTGGCAGCGTAATTGTGTTATAGGTTCAAAGTTCGATGTATACTGATTTACTCATTGTTAGGTAGCATCAAGCTTTACTAATAAGAAGGCCATGAAAGTTACTAACAGATTAACAACTGAGCAAGGATCGAAGGAGGCTATAATCACTACAGCACTGGTAACTATTCAATGAGTTGACACCATTGATGGAGAAAAAGGTAAGGCGGTGGTGATAGAAAAAACTCATCGATGTATTGAAGCTAGCTTTTCTTGTGCCTTGAAAGGTTAAAAATCAATATTATCCCCAGGTATGTTAAAGATCCCAAAAGGGGTTCATGTTACAAAACATCAGCCTGGGAGGCATAGCTTGCATTTTCAATTGGCTTCAAGTAATATAGTTGGTAATGGTCAAGAGAGTCAATAGTGAATATTCCATGTTCCCGCCGATGAGTGATCAGTAGAGATAGGTTGATTAGGTACGACAATCGTAGTATACACCTAATAAGTTTAGGCCTAGTCAATCTTTTTACATGCCTTTGGCCATTAGAGGAGGAGATGCTGGCACAAGACATGTCAGGTATGCTGGGCGCTAGGATGTATTTAGTGCCTAAGGTAGTTCTAGCTAATATGAATCCCCACAAGATGACATGACTATATATACTTCATTGTAACCGACAACCGATGATGGATAGGAAAGTGAAAGAGTCCAGTTGCGTACAGATGCGGAGTACACCTGGGAAAATGCTTAGAAGGAGGTTGGACACAATATTGATATAGGCCAGATTAATCGATAGGACTTAAGAGAGATGATTGATCACATGGTTGTTGATGCTCTAGAAGAAAAAAAATGGCCAGCTTACCACAAGTCATACCCTACTTGGATCGATAGGACTTACGTCCTTTCAAGAAGATATAAGTTCCTAGAGTTTACTAAATTTTCAGGAGAGGACAAACAGTCAGTAGTTGAACATGTCATTCGGTCTAACATTCAATGTGAGGAATTCCGAAACAAGGACTTCTTAAATTTAAAGCTCTTCCCCTATTCGTTGATTGGCATTGCTTTCAACTACTTTACCAAGTTTGCACCTAACTCGATGGAGCACTAGGATTAGATAGCGCAAGCATTTTATCGACAATTTTTTATTCCCTATCAGAGTTGAATTTCACCAATGTCAATCATATGACTCAAAAAATTAGTGAGATGATAGGACATTTCTTGGACCGATTCAAGGAAGCCAGAATGTGCTGTAATATGAAAGTGCCAAAGGAGGAGTACATAGATACGACATTAATGGGGATGAGAAACTTCAAGCTGGTAAAGGATTACGAAGGCAAGACATTCAAAGATTTAGCTAAATTGATAAGGGTCCTTCAATATGAATGAATTCAAGAAAGCGATGTTGAATTGAAAGAGCAACAGCCTAGTGGTTTAGCCCTTAAGGTACCATAGCGTCTCATTCATGTATGGGGGTATGCCAATTTTGCACTGACGTAGGAGATGGATACTGCTGAGATAATTGGTGACCAAACATTTACTTGCAAGTCCAACCAACAATTTAGCAATAAACCTCATCGTGAACACTCAAAAATAGACTTGCTAAAGACACTGAAAGGTACAATTTTGATATTTCATAGTTAGAAGCTATTTTTGACTTCTTATTGGTTGAGAGCAGGATCAAGTATCCCAAAAATTATTAGCATCCCACATCTGAGAAGTTAGCTAGAAGAAGTTTTGCAAGGTTCATGAGATATTTTCATATTTGACCAATAACTACGTGGTGCTTAGGAGCTACATCTAGAGGGCAATTGAAAAGAGGTTGCTTAAATTTGCTAATAAGTTCAATGGTCAGGCATTGAGAAGTACCCCTTCCAGCACTTTGTTATTATCAATATGAAAAATATCAATAATACGCAAGCTATGGGGCAATAGTCAGTCATTTTATCAACTTGAGTTTATGGCTAACTCTCAAGCCATAGCTAGGTGTTCGAAAAATGGATAATGTACCGAATGCCTACATTGATTGCAGTAGATAGTACAAATTGTGTCTCAAATGACATAGTGTCAAAATGAGGTGATATTTGGGGAAACCAACCAAGTAGCTGATACTAAACAAGTAACGATTTAAGCTTAATATTAACTCCTAGATGTGGGTTTGGAGGAAAAAACTTGAAGCACAAATTTCCTAACTCATTAATTAGTTCTCTAGTGTGAGACTAGACAAACAAGTAGAGGACTTACAGAAGATCTCTTATGACCTAAAATGTATGTTATAAGTTGATCAACCACACAAGATGAGTATGAAAGATCGACTAGGAGAATGTGTGAGCTAGCAACTTTTCAATTTATCAGAGGATAGATCAGGAGGCAAGACTATAAAGCAAAAATTGATCTAGAAGATGGTCAAGTAGATGCAGTTAAACACCCTAGAGCTATAAAGCCAATTAATACAAGGGTTGGTTAATGTTAGATAGTGAGGCATCCCAAGTTTCCACATGGAATGGACCCCCAGTAAAAGACCAAAACTTAGAAACGTTAATGGCAAAGATGAAAGCAGCAAAAAAGAATGACAAAAGAAGGTAATTCACAAACTAGAAGTGTGAGGACTCGGAAACTATTTTCTATTTTTCCTATAATTTCCCTTATGTTTGAATAAGCTAATTATATTTTCTTTTGTTTTAATTTAGTTGCCTTAATTTTGTAAAAACTTTAACGATAGAGTCGAGAATTTTATCTTTTCTTTTATAATTTGGTGCATGTTAAGTTTCGTGATGCATTGTAGTAGTGTGATCAGTTGGTGAAGTGTGTAAGAAATTTGGTGAATAAGAACGGGTGTGGTGTTAGAGAGATTATATGATTAGAAGTGTTAAGAGTGTATTAAAGAAACATAAGAGGCTAAGAGAGACAAAGAGATAGGAATGGAACCATGAGACGGTAAGTGTCAACGTTAGAAGCTTCCTTTGACCAAGACTTCTTCTAGTCTTAGTCTTGCAATTTTCACCAAAATTTCTTCCATTTTTCTTTCCTTTTGGCTGAACTCTAGAGAAAAAAAAAGGCAAAGCAGAAACTTCAAATTTTCACCTTGATCTTTGCTTGATTTGGAGAAAAAATCAACAAGAATCCTTAATCCAATCCGAAGAAAGATGCAACAAGGGAGCAAGAAAGCTTTTGGTGGAGTGATTTGGGAAAGAAGGCTTTTGTTTTTGCATTTTCCTCTTGGGGTTGAAGGTATAATGCTAAGAAACTTCCCTTCCCATTCTTATCTTGCATTTTAATGGATATATGACTTGATTATGGAAGTTTTGAGGAAGACTTCATGGTTTTGTGAAGTTG
The DNA here is from genome assembly GCF_036785885.1 of Coffea arabica. Lineage (NCBI taxonomy): Eukaryota > Viridiplantae > Streptophyta > Magnoliopsida > Gentianales > Rubiaceae > Coffea > Coffea arabica. The sequence goes on along the minus strand of NC_092318.1, from coordinate 14,050,361 downwards.
ATTGAATTTTTCAGCTTTGATTTGAATTTTTCCAGCCTTGAGATGAAGATTTGTAGCTTTGATATGATTTTTGAGTTTTGATATGAGAGTATCTAACTTGAATATGCACTTTAGCTTCCCTATACTATTTTTCTAGCTCTAGTAGTCAATTTCTAGCTTTGTTAGGTTAATTATCAGCCCTTGGAATGCCATTTTAAGCTTTGATATGTCCTTTTGTCTTAACATGGGAATTTCTAGTTTTAGTATGAATTTTTAGCTTCAAAATAGGATTTTCCAACTTTAGTTTGCAATTTCCAGCTTAGGGTTCAAAATTTCCAGCCTTGGTATAGTTGTTTAATGTGGTTAGTGTGATGCCCCGAAAAGAATGAGTGTGAGAACCCGGAAATTTTCTAATTTTCTAGTGTTTATTTTATTTAATCGCCCGGCTTTTCTACATTTTCTTTATTAGAAAAATTCCCTAGATAAAGTTTATGAGCAGAGATAGTTTGAAAATGATTTTTCTAGTATTGGTTAGTTTTTGAGAAATTAAAAGCGTATTTTGAACGTGGGACCCGCAAGTGCGGTAAATGCATTATATTTTTGACAACTTGTTGGAATTTTGTATTAAGTGATATTATTTTACAAAGTGTTAAGATATTTGTATTGGAGAGACAAAAAGATAAGTTTTAAACCAAAAGGTGACATGTGTCACCTTCTTATTCAAAGTTGGACTTTGACTAATTTGCATCACCTTTACTAAACCTCAAAAATTGACCAATTTCTCTCCATTTTAAGCTTGTCTTGGCCGAACCTCTTGGAGCAAAAATACAAGAAGAAAGCCTTCAACTCCAACTCCATTTCTTGCTCAATCTTGTGAATCAACCGTTAAACTTTCAAATTCCTCCACAAAAGTCACTTGTTTAGGAAGATTGAAGGTAGTGGTGGAGTGATTAGAGAAGGCAAAGGACTAAGCCATCAACTTTCTTGATATTTCAAGGTTCATGTCTAGCAATCCTTTCTTTGTTCTTGATTATGCTAAATTAGTGACTTGTGATGGCTAAAGAGATGGTTTGATGGATTATTTCTTGATTTGTGGTTGAAGTGATGAAGTTTTATTATTTTTGGGGATTTTTCTGTTTTAATATAAGCATGATTGTGTGGCTATCTATGATGATTGGAAATGGTATATAATGACTCTATGAGGTGGAAAAAGTGGACAATTGCAATCAATTTCTGGTTTGGAAGAAATTTCAGAAAATTAGGTTTTGTGAAGGAACATTCTGCCCGAATTTTTAGCTCCTAGTTAGAGGCCGAATTGGCCCTGGATTAAAACATGAAAGTTGTAGGGAATGACATTTTAGAGGTGCCTGAAAAATTTCAGATCAATCGGAGTAGCGTATAGTGAGAAAAGTCGAAATTACTATTGCTGTCCTGGTTTGATCCGAATGTAAGAATTGCGCCTGTAATTGGTTGTTTTGGCTGGAATTGCTTCCGAATTGGTTGTTTAGGTCTTCTGATGAAATTTAGCCCTGTTTCTTAGCTTTCAGCTGGTTTTGGAATTTCTGGATTTGGACTTGGATAGCCTGCTTTATGATGTTTCCGCTAGAATGCGTTCTGTGAATCTGTTTTTGTGATTCTGGTATGGTATCTTGCATTTTTGACCTGGTTACACTCGAAACTGGGTTGAGTGACCTTCTGGAATATTGTAGCCCTATCTCTTAGCTTCGAAACGGTGTATCTTGCACCTTCATACGACCATCGTAGTACCTTTGGTCCCATTACCGCAAAATGACGTCAAAACTGTTTTTCTGGTTTTGAGCTTAACTTTCATTTCCGGACTTTTCCCTAGCTTGACTTGTACTAGTACTACTTGGAGCTTGCTGAATGGCTATTGGATGAACTTGTTGTTGTGTGTGTACCTTTGGGTTGGAATGAGGAAATAATGAAGCCATGATGGCTGGAGAAGTTAGCAAATTCAGGGGAAGTGCTGTCCGAACTTTGAAGGAACTTGTTTGCATTGAGTTTGTGATCTAAGACTTGGATTTGAGCAAGGCAATGTTATATGCTGGATGATTTCTGAGCCGTGGACGTGAGTGACCCTAAACTATTTCCAAAGTACTTGTGAAATGTTTCTTGCATTATGTACTCGATTGCATCTCATGCGTGCTTGCATGTGAATTCATGACATGATTTGGCTTCAATGAGTTCTGGGAAAGTCTTGTGCTGGACACCAATGTCTCCACCATTTTCGTGAGTTCGTGACATGACGGAGCAAATGGCTCCGGAGCTCAAAAAGGGGCTCCCTCCTAATGTTAATGTTAATGTTAAATGATCTATTTGAGCGTTGGGTGTTCAAGTGCTGTGATTTCACCGGCTCACGAGAGCACTAAACGTACATTTGATCTCTGAATCATGACATCATCGAAATGATCGAAATGCAACATTGTGAAATATATTTGTTTAATGATTTTCCTGGTTACTCGCTGAGCTTCTAGCTCACCCCAAAAATATTTTATTCCCCTCCACAGGGCTCAAGGCAAAGGAAGGACTTGTTGTGCTTATTCATGTGTCTGGATGGCCTATGTTTTGTACAATTTGGATTTGGAAATCATTTTATGTATAGTTGAGAATCGTTTCCGCTTCGCTTTTGACATGTAAATTTTGGAGAATTTGATGTAATATGTGAGTTTTATCTTGTAATCTGTTTGAGGATTGTAGTGAACGTCTGAGTCCCGGCGAGAGCTGGGCAGGCGGCCCGCCGAACCCTCTGGTTCGCCTTAGGGGGAGGTGGGGCTGTCACAGTTAGCCTTTGTGACCTGAATATGTACCATATGTCCCCTAAAACTTGTGGTCTCGATTAGGGTTGTTTTGCCATGAAATTAAACTTTGAAATTGAATGAGAAACATAAAGAAAGTAGGGGAGATGCTGCCGGTTTTCTTTCTTGTGGTGAAAGTGGGTAAGTGTGAGAGTGGTGTGATTGTTGATTGGTTTGGACCTTGTTTGCTTATGGATGCTTGAATCTACCTTGGTTGTGATATATAAATTGAAATTTTGCCAAAACCATATATTTTACAAGGAGGAAGCAATGGCCACTTTAAACATGATTTTTAGTTGCATATCTCTAGTTTTAAACTTGAAAGTTTTAATCGTTTTCCTTCCAAAAAGGGCATGTGTATATCCTGCATATGGTTTACTAAGCATCATGAGTTCTATTTACATGATCTTCCTTTGATATTAACAAGGTTGTATATTTTGAAACCCTATTTGATTGCATTTTGCTACACGATACTTGATCGCAGGTTTAGAATCTGGCCAAGGAGCTAAGCCTAAACCTGATTTTGATAAACAATAAATCATTGGTGAGCATTTCAACTGCATATTCCATGCTACTTGTTGTTCGGAATTACTAGGCACTTGATTTGTCATTGCATAAGCGAGTGTATATTTTATTACATTTAGTGGATCATTATGTGCACTCGACCTCCGTGAACTTGAAATATTTGATCTTGGATGCGGGTTTGCATGTATATGTGCATGAATGCAGGCCGGTTGTATATCTTCTTGCAGCGGCTGAATTGGGCTCTTGGAACCTTATCCAAGACGTCGGACAAGTTGGAACTTGGGTTACTCATGCATATGCATGATTGTAGGTCGGTAATAGATGAATTGGGCCTCTCATTGGATCTCTGGCTTGAGACCAGCTTTAGAGCGCTCGGATAAGTTGGGCAACCTTGGGTAAAGGACGAAATTCCTAACCTGTTTACTCAAGACTTTAACTCGTGACATGCTTGAATACTAGACCATTAGATGACAATTAACGTCTCCAATCATTATTTACGTGAGCGTTGGGTGACAGTCAACAACTCCACTCATGAATACTTGAATACTTGAGGTTTTAAACTCAGATCATGAATACTTGAATACTTGGGATTATAAGCCTAACCCATGGTTAGTTGGTCGAATTGAGCCAACAAGGGTTTGGTCGAGGTGATTGATGAATCTTGGGTACTTGATTGGTATTTGGGCCCGGCAGGAAGATGATCGGTAGACGGAGATTGACGTTTAATGGTGATCTACGGACATTATAATTCCATGATTGACAGAGTGTCAACGGATCCCAGACAAGCTATTGTGGAACTTGTTCATAAGAGTAGACTATATCCTTTGATATGAATGTGTTCTTTGCCATGCATTATTGCATAATCTATCTGATTACTTGCTTTACTGTATATTATGTCATGATCTATCTGAACATAGCATGCTTCTTGATATTCTATGAATCGTATCATGCCTACTAGTTTACTTGCATGTTTTCCTAGAATCTCATTGGGAGAAAGTACATCCCATTAATTTATTTTTCTTACAGGGATGAGAATTTGAGAGTGAGAGTTGGAGAAGGCATAGTCTTTGTTTAAGTTTTGTTAGTTGCTCGCGTGAGCACTTTTGAGCTCTCTAGCGAGCTTGCTTGGTTTTATTTTATGAGTTTGACTCCTTGGCTGTATTTAGAGATTATATGAGCATTTGATGTTCATGATTGTATATATCTGAGGTTGTAATTGTGACAGCCCCACCTCCCCCTAAGGTAAACCAGAGGGTTCGGCGGACCGCCTGCCCAGCTCTCGCCGGGACTCAGTCGAACCTCAATCAAATCCGAAATAAGATCACAAGATCAAATGAAATAACAATCCAAAACTTAAAGCGAAACTTATATACATTTCTATCTCAAAAGGAAGTACAAATATCGAATATACAAAGGTTCTCAATGCGTCATACATCCAGCCCTTGCAAAGCACTAGGGCGAGAACCATTACAAAACACAAAACTAGACTAGGCTAACCTACACTGGGTTCTCGTCCTTGCTCGCATCCCCCTGTTAAGGAAAACAAAACTAAAGGGGTGAGCTAAAAGCTCAGTAAGGTTCCGAACACATATTCAACAACAAAGCCAATACATTAACCATCGATAATCAATAATTCAAGAAACATTTACAATGGAAAGCGATAATAACACATACATTAAAAGGATACGGGCTCACAGGGAGCCATTTGTTCGTTCGTTCGTTCTCCTGTCATTCCCCTTATTCCTCCAATCATTTGAAAATGCATTTTTGTAAGTAAACCCCTCGTTCGATCGTTCATTTCATTCATCCCCTCCTGGACGTTGGCCAGGCTCCACCAACCTACAAGGTAATACTCGAGTATACCAACGTTCACACCCAGGGTCACCATATCGCCCGATCGAGTTCGCTTCTGGCTCGAGTCGATCGGTAACGAAGGGCAGGGCTCAGTTCAGCCAAAAGGCTTACATCATGCACAACTAATGTATCAATCATTAAATCGTTGAAAACTTCACGTTTCATTTAGGTCGAGCGCGATAAAGTACACGCTCGCCTAGAAAATTCGTTTTGGAAATCATTGGAAACACTTAACACATTATCAAACAATAACAACAAGTCATGAAGTCAAGGAGAATATAACAAACAATGAACACTCACCTATTTAAGCAAAATAATGTCCAAAGTATCCTCCCGGATAACACTCTCAATCGCCAAGAAACTCTAATAATAGCCAAGAGAAAATATTACAGTTAAACCCCTCTAAAGTTTAAGGGAACCCAAGAAAATCCGAATAACTACTAGTACAAAATATAAGTATAGTTTTGGAAGTGAAAAGAATACATTTAAACCAAAGGCTATGAGTAAAATATTTGTAAAACTTATGCTTACTCGTAAAACTTTGAAATCTCCATTTAAGTCGAAGTGACAAAGAAAACGTACTCCGAGCAGTCATTATTTTATTTCTCAAGGGTATAAGTTGGGCCAAATCTTACTTATATACCTCGGTAAAAGAAGGTGCAAACATCCTAGATGGTTCAAGTGATATTCACTCTTAACCCTTACTCAAGTTGCAAGTATAGTTCTCTAGTTCTCGAGCATAAATTTGGGCAGCACGCCCTTTGTGTTTACCTAATTTTCCAGCTATTTATGGCTTCATTATTTTCCTCAGCCAATCCCAAAGTTATACACAATATAAATTCATCACAATAGCCATTCAATAGGCTCAAAGTCATATGAGTACAAAATCAAGTTAACAACATGTGCAGAAATGAGCTTTAGTAAAAGACAGATTTGATAGGGTTTTGCGGAATGGACACATCAGAGGCTACGCTTATCGGATTGGTATGAAACTTATACCGTTTCGAAGCTAAGACATAGAGCTACAACTTTTATGAAGGCTACTCAGTCCAGTTTACAATGTATCCAGGTAAAATTTACCAAAACAACCCCAGATTTTCCAGCTCAGTGTACTGCAGCAGTCCTGACTTATTCAGTCATATCTCAACACCTACAACTCCAATTCAAGTTATTCCAAATCCATTTGAAAGATAAGATATAAGGCTATAAATCTTAAGAAGACATTGACAACCAAATCAGTAGTATTCCTGGTCAAAACATCCAATTACAGAAGCTGATTATCAATTTCGGATAAATACAGGGAAGCAGGGGTATTTCGGTCGTTTCATAGGCTACGTTGCTCCGATTGAGCTGAAATTTTGCAGGCACCTATAAATCATCATTATCTACAACTTTCATGTTTTATATGAAGTCTAATTCGGCCTTTATCATGATGAAACAAAAATGGGCAGAATGGTGTTTTGTGAGAATTTAAACCTGGAATTAGAACTTTGTTGCTAGAATTTCATGTTTGTTAGGTTTAAATCATCAAAACCTCCAACTAGCAACTTAATAACATCAATTAAAGGATATATGATCATAATCAAAGCTGAAAATGAAACCCTAGCTAATCATCCCCCCAACTCCAACAAAACTCACTAATTAAACGTTGTAACTCAAAATTAAAAGCTTCTAGCCATATTTAACCAAAATTGGGAAAAAGAAAAGGGTGAAAAGCCATGATACCTTCCTAGGATGCTTGTAGGAGAAGACCACAATCTTTCCTTCAAAATCTTGCCATACAAAGCTCTAATCTTCCCTAAAGAGTAGTTTTGGTGAAGTGATTCACAAGATTTATGGTTGGAGTTTAAGATTAGGCAAGAAATTTAGTTGATAAAGATGAAGTTTCTCTCCCCTTTTTCTCTCTCTATTTTCAGCCAAGGTGGTGAAGAAATGGAGTAATGAGGAGGGGCTCAAGGCTGCTCAAACTTCTAGTGCTCAGGTCATGCAAATACCCAGTGGTCCAATTACAAGAGCGCGTGCTAGGAGAATTCAAGAATCACTTCAAGCTCTTGTTTGCACGATTCAAGAACGAGTTGGTGATGACTTGAGGACCATTGAAGGATTACATAATGGAGAAACTACTCTATACATTTTCCTTCAAATGGAAGAACCAAGTGAAGACTAGTTCACGGAGCACTAGCTTGCTAATTAGGATTTTGGTTACCATTATTAGTTGTTTGTTAGCATTAATAATTTCGGTCAATTTTCACTTCACTTTGGCCGAATTCAGAGTCTTAATTTTAGTCAATTAGTTGTTAGATATTTTCACCCTTAATGAAGGGCAAGGTCGTCCATTGGACATTCTAGGGTTTGAGTCCTGTAAGGCTATATATAGCCTAGGTTTTCATTCATGAGGGGACAATTCAGATTTTTATAAAAATATATGTGAGTTATTTCACTCTCTCTTGCCTCAAGAGAATTTCCTTTGAATACTTGAGAATCAATCTCAAGCTGTTCATTGAACTTATCAATCAAGTAGTCTCCTTGGTTGTGGCGTTCTTCTAACTATACTTTTGGTTCACTAAATTCGCTAGTCTTGGGTTAAGGATTATCCTTAGTTCGTGACTTGTGATTCTAGAAGGGTCAGAGTTCCGCCTATCGATTCAACTTGGTGTTCGTCTAGATCCGTCGCGCATCAGCAGAGCTAGTCGACGACATCAAGTATATCCCGTTGAGTTTGTTCGTAAGCTTTCTAGTAAATTTTATCTTGCAAAACTGGTCGTGTCTCTCTTTGTGTCAAGTTCGATTATTATTACAAAAAAAAAAAAAAATTATGTCCGCCTTTGTTTGTTCTTGTTGCGTCGCTCTTTGGTTTCTTTTGCTTCGCGTCCACTTCGTGCATTACTTGTTGTGTGATTCTGTCTTGAAGCCTGCCTTCAAGTGTAACCGAGTTGTGTGCCTTGCATATTCTGTTTGAATATTAAAAAAAAAAAAAAAAAATTCCGCGACGGCTAGGGTTTCACTTGCAACTAGGGTTTCCTTGGGCGCAAGTTTCTTGCCAAATCTGTCCAAACTTTAGTTTATTCCACCAAGTTGTTTTCATTAATTTCCTAAACTGATTTTTGTGGTTAAACTTGTTTGGGGTTGGAATCTTGAAGAGGGACTACAATAATCTAGGGTTTCTTGAGTTTCTTGAAACTAATCTTGAAGTCTCGAAACTTTGATACATGTCTTGATAGTTATTGGAGGATTGAAGGAGAACATTGGGTTGACATTAAATTCTGGAATTTTTACAAAAAAACAGCCGAGTAATTGTGTGTTCTTAGAGTCAAAAAAAAAAAGGACAAAGAAAGAGGAAGTGCGCGGGTGACAAGAAAGAAAAGGAAATCGTGTTCTTTATTGCCAAGATCTGATTTGCTACACTTTGTTTCTTGAATATTGATCCGAAAAAAAAGAGGGCTTAAAAATTCTGACCAACCTCCTCTTGAAGGTCTCCAACACTTGGCCTCTTGATTATTTGTATCACCCTTTGAGATCCTTGATCATCTTGATTCTTGAAGACTTGTACCTCCTTTCGTACAAAAAGTTTCTTGTACGCTCTTGCATCCATACAGGGCTTTCTTGTTTTAGGAGAAAATCTCTTGGAGGTTTCTTGGGCAAGCCGCTTGGGGAATTCTTGTGTAACATCACTTGCATTATCTTGTGACGCCATTGCTTAGGACCAAGAGTCAAATCTGTCCTTGTGTGGAGCGAAGGGAAGGGGCCGAATTGCTTGTCTTTGGGGGGAGTAAGGGACGAAATTTGGGAGCAAGGAGAGGGGAGTATAGCCGAGTTTATGGAGGGGTTTTAGCAGCAAAATTCTGGAATTTTCGGAGGATAGTTTCGGGTAGAATAGGAAGCTACCAAAATCTGTTTTACACTTGGTTGACCAGCCGACTTTAGGAAAGGAATAAGGAGAAGGAAATCTGGAAAATTTTTGGAAATAACCCTGATTTGGTATAGCTGATTTTGAGGAAGGTTAAGGGGAACGAAATCTGGAAATTTTTTTTTGGTAACAATTCTGATTTGGATAGCCGACTTTAAGGAATTTTCCAAACAAATCCAACACCTAACTTGGTTCCCAAAATCAACTAGGAAATTAAGTAAACACTTGGGAAACTCCATCATTGTACTTGGACATTTTTTTTTTTACATCACTTTTTCCTCGTTCCATTCCTTATCGAATTCATTACTTGAGCTTTCCGTTTCTACTCTTGCTTTGGTACAATTGGATACTATTTGATTAAGGTTCGATTGAACTTCTTTGAAAAAATTTCTGATTTCTTCAAAGGAAACAATCAAGTGGCTTGAGAAGTGAATTGGTGAGAGCATTAGAGTGATATAAGCACTTGAGTGAAACACTTAAGGGAGCAAGTGAGGCATTTTTCTACTAACAATTTGTCAAGTTTTGCAGGTTTCACCATGTCTCAGGAAAATGAACTTACCATTGCTCAGTTATCACGTAAAATGGATGATATGTGGAAGGAAATGCAGAGGAGATTTGACCAAAGGCTGGAAACAATCCATGAGCAGATTGATCAACTAAGTTCATCTAGGGTTTCTTCTCGGAAATCTAGGGGAAAATCCACCCTGGAGGAATCTAGTGACTCCAATGCCGATTCGGAACATGAGGCATACGAGCAAGGAAGACCGAAGCGAAATACAAGAGCAATCGGTGATGCAATCAAGGGGATTAAGATGAAGATTCCTCCTTTCCAAGGCAAATATGATCCGGATACATACCTTGAATGGGAGAGTCGAGTAGAGCTAGTATTCGATTGTAATGACTACACCGATGCACAAAAATTGAGACTTGCCGTAGTAGAATTCACCGACTATGCCATAGTTTGGTGGGAACAAGTGGCTACAAGCAGGAGAAGGTGTGGAGAACCATCTATAACCACTTGGACTGAGCTCAAGAGACTGATGAAGAAGCGATTTGTACCAAGTCACTACCATAGAGACTTGTACCAAAAACTTCAAACCTTGACACAAGGTCAACGCTCAGTTGAGGACTACTACAAGGACATGGAAATCTCCATGTTGACAGCTGATATTCAAGAAGATCGAGAGGCGACAATGGCAAGATTTCTCAGTGGTCTGAGGGTTGAAATAGCCGATCAACTTGAGCTTCAATACTATGTGGAGATAGAAGATATGGTGGAAAAGGCTATCAAGATTGAGCAAAGGCTCAAGCGGAGGGGTACCACCAGAAATTATAACCCTAATCCGCAACCATTTACTCGACCATTCCAGCCCAAAAGGGAGGAGAGAGGTCCGAACGCTTGGAACCCTCCAAAGCCGAAGCAAGATCACGGGTCAAGCTCACGGCCACCTTTTACCAAAACCGACTCCAAGGTTGTTTCCAAGCCAACAATTGAAACTCCAAAACCTAGGAATCGTGATACCAAATGTTGGAGGTGTCAAGGAGTTGGGCATATTGCAAGCCAATGTCCAAACCCAAGGACCACGTTTGTCCTACCAAATGGAGACATTGTCACTGATGATGAAGAGGAGGATTACAAAGACATGCCTCCCTTGGTTGAAGAGGAAGATGAGATAGAGGAAGTTCCAATTCAAGACAAAGTTGGATTGGTAGCAAGAAGGGCCCTAGCTACTCAAACTAGTAAAGATGAGTTTCAACGTGACAACATCTTTTACACTAGGTGCCATGTGACCAACAAGGTATGCAGCTTGGTGATTGACCCCGGAAGTTGCACTAATGTTGCTAGTGCATTGATGGTGGAGAAACTAAACTTGCCAACTAGTGAGCACCCCCGTCCCTACAAGCTTCAGTGGTTAAACAACAGTGGAGAGGTACGTGTTCATAAACAAGTTTTGGTTACTTTTCGCATTGGTAGGTATGAAGATGATGTTATGTGTGATGTAGTACCAATGCAAGCTGCACATATACTCTTAGGGCGTCCTTGGCAATTTGACAAAAGAGTCACTTTTGATGGTTTCTTGAACAAATACTCTTTCATACATAATTGTAAAAAGATTACACTTGCACCTCTTACACCTCAACAAGTGCATGAGGATCAAGTTAGTCTACAAAAAGAGTATGACTTGCATGCTACCACCAAGAAGGACAACGCCAAAGCTAAGAAATTAGTGACGGCCGACCCTTCTTCAAGCAAGTTGGATCACTCTCATTCGGCCTTAGAGCCCACACAGGAGAGAAAACCCAGCATGCTTGCCAAGGTGAAAAATGTGAGACAGACCTTGCATTCTAATCAGATTTTATTTATTTTATTTGGCAAGGAATCCTTACTCACTAATGCTCTTGATGCTTCTTTGCCTAGTATTATTACTAACCTCTTACAGGAGTATCAATACGTCTTTCCTGAGGATATACCTACTGGTTTGCCTCCATTAAGGGGAATTGAACATCAAATTGATTTCATTCCTGGATCTTCCCTTCCAAACAAGGCACCATATAGGACCAATCCTGAGGAAACCAAGGAGCAACAACGACAAGTGGAGGAGTTGCTTAGTAAGGGTTGGATTCAGGAGAGTCTAAGCCCTTGTGCTGTACCAGTTCTACTTGTTCCAAAGAAAGATGGAGGATGGAGAATGTGCACTGATTGTAGGGCAATTAATGCCATCACGGTAAAGTACCGCCATCCCATACCTCGTTTGGATGACATGCTTGATGAATTACATGGTGCTATCATTTTTACTAAGATTGATTTGAAAAGTGGTTACCATCAAATTCGCATGAAAGAAGGAGATGAATGGAAAACTGCATTTAAGACAAAACATGGACTTTTTGAGTGGTTGGTCATGCCTTTTGGGCTAACCAATGCACCAAGTACTTTTATGAGACTCATGAATCATGTTTTACGCTCTTTCATTGGTAAATTTGTGGTCGTTTACTTTGATGACATCTTAATCTATAGTAAAACTCTAGATGAGCATGTTGTGCATTTACAAATGGTCCTCGATGCACTTCTCAAGGCAAGCCTCTACGCTAACCTTAAGAAGTGTACCTTTTGCACAAATCAATTGGTTTTCCTAGGATATGTTGTTAGTGAGCAGGGAATTCATGTTGATCAAGAAAAGGTGAAGGCTATTAGTGAATGGCCAACCCCTACTAATGTAAGTGAGGTGCGAAGTTTCCATGGCTTGGCAAGCTTCTATAGGCGTTTTGTCAAGGACTTTAGCACAATTGCTGCCCCACTTACGTCGATTGTCAAGAAAGATGTGTAATTTCATTGGGGAGAGGAACAAGCTAAGTCTTTCCAATTACTTAAACACAAGCTCACACATGCACCTGTTCTTAGTTTTCCTAATTTTGACAAAGCTTTTGAAGTGGAGTGTGATGCTTCTGGTATAGGTATTGGAGCTGTTTTACTCCAAGAGGGTCGCCCGGTTGCCTACTTTAGCGAGAAGTTGAATGGAGCTGCTCTAAATTACTCAACCTATGATAAGGACTAATGGCCTTAGTGCGAGCTCTACAAACATGGCAACATTACCTTCGCCCTCGTGAGTTTGTCTTGCACACAGATCATGAGTCGCTCAAGCATATCAAGTCTCAAGACAAGTTAAGTAAACGACATGCACGATGGATTACCTTCATTGACAGTTTTACCTTTGTGATCAAATACAAGACAGGTAAGACAAATGTAGTGGCTGATGCACTCTCGCGAAGGCATACACTTATCACTACATTAGATGCTAAGTTGCTTGGTTTTGAATTTCTTAAAGAACTTTATGCAACTGACTCAGATTTTGGTGAGATTTTTTCATCCTTGCCACGACACTCTCGTGAGCATTATTTCATCTCTCAAGGGTTCTTATACTACAAGGACAGGCTTTGCATTCCCAAGAGCTCCATGCGCACACTCCTAGTAAGAGAATCTCATGGAAGAGGGCTAATGGGACACTTTGGCATTGCCAAGACTTTAATGATTCTCCAAGAACATTTCTTCTGGCCACGCATGAGGAGTGACGTGGAACGACACATCGAAAGGTGCGTGACTTGTCACCAAGCAAAATCAAAGGTACACCCTTATGGTCTCTATACACCTTTGCCAATTCCACAGGAACCATGGGTTGATCTGTCAAAGGATTTTGTGCTTGGACTACCTAGAATTAGAAAAGGACATGATTCAATCTATGTGGTAGTTGACCGCTTCTCCAAAATGGCCCATTTTATTCCTTGTCTTAAAACAGATGATGCTAAGCATGTTGCAGATTTATTCTTTCGTGAGATAGTTAGATTACATGGCATGCCACGCACTATTGTTTCTGATAGGGACGCCAAATTCCTTAGCTATTTTTGGAAAACTTTGTGGTGTAAACTAGGTACTAAATTGCTATTTTCTACTTCTAGCCACCCACAAACTGATGGTCAAACCGAAGTGGTTAATAGGACTTTATCTACCCTATTGCGCGCAGTTATTAAAAAGAACATTAAATCTTGGGAAGATTGCTTACCACATGTGGAATTTGCATACAATCGCACTGTCCATTCTGCTACACGTTATTCGCCGTTTGAAATTGTGTATGGTTTTAACCCTCTCACACCTTTGGATGTAACTCCTTTACCTGTTCATGAGAGAGTTAACTTGGATGGTAAGACCAAGGCTGCATATGTACGTGAGTTACACACTAAGGTGTGAGCCAACATCGAGAAGCGTACACTTCAATACATCCAAAGTGCCAACAAGGGGCGTCGCAAGATGGTCTTTGAGCCTGGCGATTGGGTATGGATACACATGCACAAAGAGAGGTTTCCAGTCAAACGGCGTAGTAAGCTACTTTCACGGGGAGATGGTCCATTCCAAGTCCTGGAGCGTATAAATGACAATGCCTACAAACTTGAACTTCCAGGTGAGTATGGGGTACATGCTACTTTTAATGTATCTGACTTGAGTCCTTTTCATGCAGACGATGAGTTTGATTTGGGGACAAATCGACTTCAAGAGGAGGGGACTAATGAGGAGGGGCTCAAGGCTGCTCAAACTTCTAGTGCTCAGGTCATGCAAATACCCAGTGGTCCAATTACAAGAGCGCGTGCTAGGAGAATTCAAGAATCACTTCAAGCTCTTGTTTGCACGATTCAAGAACGAGTTGGTGATGACTTCAGGACCATTGAAGGATTACATAATGGAGAAACTACTCTATACACTTTCCTTCAAATGGAAGAACCAAGTGAAGACTAGTTCACGGAGCACTAGCTTGCTAATTAGGATTTTGGTTACCATTATTAGTTGTTTGTTAGCATTAATAATTTCGGTCAATTTTCACTTCACTTTGGCCGAATTCAGAGTCTTAATTTTAGTCAATTAGTTGTTAGATATTTTCACCCTTAATGAAGGGCAAGGTCGTCCATTGGACATTCTAGGGTTTGAGTCCTGTAAGGCTATATATAGCCTAGGTTTTCATTCATGAGGGGACAATTCAGATTTTTATAAAAATATATGTGAGTTATTTCACTCTCTCTTGCCTCAAGAGAATTTCCTTTGAATACTTGAGAATCAATCTCAAGCTGTTCATTGAACTTATCAATCAAGTAGTCTCCTTGGTTGTGGCGTTCTTCTAACTATACTTTTGGTTCACTAAATTCGCTAGTCTTGGGTTAAGGATTATCCTTAGTTCGTGACTTGTGATTCTAGAAGGGTCAGAGTTCCGCCTATCGATTCAACTTGGTGTTCGTCTAGATCCGTCACGCATCATGGAGATGATTTGGTTAAATTCTTGTTTGATGATGGTTGATACAAATTAGTCAAAGCTCCTTCCAATAAGGGTTTGACATGTGTTCTTTCTAGAGTTTTCTTCCTTCTTCCTTTGGCCCACCATGGTGACTCATGTATAAGATATTTTGAGGGTTAATTAGTCAAAATAAAATGAGGAGATTAAAGAAATAAAGTAGGGTTTAATCGGTGCACTCACTCGGTAACGAACGGTACACGTCAGTTCTAACCGTTTTCCTTAAATTACACGTACTAGGGTTTTTACTTCCTATTCACTAACTTTATATCATAGCTTCTAATCACATATCATTTCTCACCTAAAAGTCACTCTTAAGCACCAAATTTGATCCTTACTCCATACCGGATAATTACACTACGGGTACACGAAAAACCCTATTTCACTTCGAATTGAAATCGGAAAGGAAAACCCTAATTTCCTATGATCATTGGCACTTTTTCTAGGGTGATTGAGTAGTAAGATGGTCTAGAATAGTATTTTCCAAATAATTTTTAAATAAAAGAAAATTTTCAAGAAATATATAAGGAATTTGCAAGTCCTCACAGTAATCATTATTACTCTTATTATTGAGGTTATTATTTTGTAAATTTCGTGGTGCATGAGTGAGTCCTGATGAGCGTTGGGCAGGCGGTCCGCCAAACCTTTGGGTATGAGTCAAGGAGAAGGTAGGGTCGTCACAGGTAGTATCAGAGCCTACTCGCGTAATCTCTACGCAGGGTGAGATTGGGCCAAGTGATGTTATGATTCCGATTATGTGAATGAGTGTAAATGACTAAGTACTTTTCTTGAGCGTAAACTCTAAATCATAAATGTTATAGGCATAAAACCTTTATATGATCCTTGGGGAAGATAGATATGTACATCAAGTAGGAATCTCAAATTTAGGTGATTTACTTTTAGGACCAGCCGATTGGAGTTGTGAATTATCTTATTTCGGATTCTTGTACCCAAGTACCAAAAAGTGGAAAGCACTAGAATAAGGGTCGGTATCTTGATTGCACTTGATGTAAGTTTTTATGGCAAAGGTCAAGACACGAAAGATTCTAATATTGGACTTGAGATTGTATTAATCAAAGAGAGTGGATCAATGGGTGCCGTCATAGACTAGTCTCATACATGTCTGACTAGGGTTTCTATAGATAATGG
This sequence comes from Coffea arabica, assembly GCF_036785885.1. NCBI lineage: Eukaryota > Viridiplantae > Streptophyta > Magnoliopsida > Gentianales > Rubiaceae > Coffea > Coffea arabica. The sequence goes on along the minus strand of NC_092318.1, from coordinate 14,034,300 downwards.
CTAGCTTTGCGGTCATCGTGAATGTTTAAGGTGTTAGTATTGCAGGCCTATTTCATTTCTCCTATATCTATATACCCTGGTCCCGTGTTTCCTTCATTTTGTTGCGATTTGATGTAGTTACATATGTATTTCTTTTGAACTCATTTTAACTCTTGCTTGACTACCTTTGTTTATTTCCTACCTTTCTGCGAGCCACATAGGAACAAGGCTTTGACTTTTATTTCTTTACAAGTTTTGGATTATAGATGGAGACTTTGGGGACAAGGATGTGGGTTCTACACTTGTATGCGAATTTTGGCAAAATTAGGATGACCGCCTTGATGGAGGATTGTAAAAGGCACTAGCAGGGGTAAGAGTTTATGGTTTTTTCTTAAGAAAATTTGTAAGTGTATAATGGAAAGTGAGTTAGAGTGCGAAACTTTTGTTTTAAGGAATATGATTCCGTATTTTGTTATATGTATAAGCGATGCTAATAATTTTTGTGGGAAGACCCAAGAATAGGAGTAAGTATTTGTGTTTAAATTTCTCATTTATTTCAGTAGGGAATAGCTAAGATTCATGTTTCTTGGGTGACTTGTAAGCAAAAGAATGGAAGAGTTGTATGGCTAGAGTTTTCAATTGTGATTAATTACTCATTTCGATCCTTTGATTTGCTGGCAGGCTGTCACTTGAGTTTAAGTGAATTGGTGATATGATAAATTTGGGAGATATGCATAAGGAAATAGACATCTTTCGAAAGAAAGCAGAATTTCAAAAGAAATTGGCTGACCACTGGGAAAGACGATGGAAACAAGAATATATGGAGGAAATTGAGCTGCTGCACAAGAATATAGAACTAAAAAAAAAATACGAAGGGATCCCGGAAGAGGTGCAGAATAAGTTTGAATTGGTGCATTTGCCTAATCAAGTAGCATCTCAAGACTTTCATAGCAATCAAGTTAAAGGGGTGAAGGAAGTTTCCGCACTACTAAAGGGAAATGTAAAGATGAACTTGTTATGAAGAATAAAAGGAGAAAGAAAAGAAAGAATGGACACTTTAAGAAGAGAAGCATAGCTACTAAGTGTGAAACCTATAACAAAATTCAAACTGGATTATATTATTTGAAAACTGGTGCATGTTTTAGATGCAGCAAATTTGGACATCAAGTGAGGAATTATCCAAAGCAAATGAATTTCGCGATGGTGAAATTACTATAATAGTCGAAGTTAGCAATTAATGATGTTTTATCTGAAATAGTTATATTTATTGGACTATATGTAGTGAAAGCTTTATGTAATAAGTTGTATCTCCATTAGAAACAGTGAACTTGGTGCTTGATATTTTTTAGTGATATTAAATGTCTATGGTTTGGCGGCGTTGAATCCCTATCCATGAGTCAATTGTTGTAATTTAGTTTTGGATTTAAGCAAGGATCTTTTATTTATGATTAGTAAGGAAGGAATCTCGATTAGAGAGGGTGATACGTGTCTAGTGATATAATTGTAGAGATGATAGGGGATTTACATTGTAGACGATTTATCAATGTATAGTGTATGAGTTTAAGAGCTAGTGAGAGTAGTAACCAAGTTCCGTAGTTACGGTTTCTTCTTTTCATCGAGTTCTAAATTTACATCACATTGCACCTTTCAATACCTTCATTGACCTTTCTTAGCATGTTAACTTAGCCATTATGTTATTAAGATTTTTCTTTTTAAGCAAGTTTGTGGTAGCACCATGAGTGAGGGGAAGCTCTTGAGAAGTGGAGGAAACCCTATAGAATCGAGTTTTATGAGCAAAGGCTAGAATTTCGAGAACGAAATTCTTTTAAGCGGGAGAGAGTGAGAGGACTTGAAACTATTTTATATTTTTCTTATAGTTTCTCTTATGTTTGAATAAGCTAATTTATATTTTCTTTTGGCTTAATTCACTTGCCTTAGTTTTGTAAATACTTTAATGATAGAGTCGAGAATTTTATTTTTTCTTTTATAATTTGGTGCATGTTAAGTTTCATGGTGCATTGTGGTAGTGTGATCAGTTGGTGAGGTGTGTAAGAAATTTGATAAACAAGAACGGGTGTGGTGTTAGAAGGATTATATGATTAGAAATGTTAAGAGTGTATTAAAAAAACATAAACTAGCAATTAGAGACTAAGAGAGACAAAGAGATAGGAATGGAATCATGAGACGACAAGTGTCAACGTTTGAAGTTTCCTTTGACCAAGACTTCTTCTAGTCTTAGTCTTGAAATTTTCACCAAAATTTCTTCCATTTCTCTTTCCTTTTGGTCAAAATCTAGAGAGAAAAAAAATAGAGAAGAAACATCAAATTTTCACCTTGATCTTTGCTTGATTTGGAGAGAAAATCAACAAGAATCCTTAATCCAATCCGAAAAAAAGTCGCAACAAGGGAGCAAGAAAACTTGTGGTGGAGTGATTTGGGAAAGAAGACTTTTGTTTTTGCATTTTCCTCTTGGGGTTAAGGTATCATGCTAAGAAACTTCGCTTCCCATTCCTATAATGCATTTTAATAGATACATGACTTGATTATGGAAATTTTGAGGAAAACTTCATGGTTTTGTGAAGTTGGTTGAATTTTTCAGGTTTGATTTGAATTTTTCCAGCCTTGAGATGAAGATTTGTAGCTTTGATATGATTTGTGAGTTTTGATATGAGAGTATCTAACTTGAATATGCATTTTAGTTCACTATACGATTTTTCTAACTCTAGTAGTCAATTTCCAGCTTTGCTATATTAATTATCAGCCCTTGAAATGCCATTTTCAGCTTTGATATGTCCTTTTGTTTTAACATGGGAATTTCTAACCTTAGAATGAACTTTCAGCTTCAAAATAGGATTTTCCAGCTTTAGTTTGCAATTTCCAGCTTAGGGTTCAAAATTTCTAGTCTTGGTATGGTTGTTTTTACACCATGTATATGTTAAATTTGGTTAGCCTTTGTGACCTAGAATATGTACCATTTGTCCTCTAAAACTTGTGGCCAAGATTAGGGTTGTTTTGCCATGAAATTAAGCTTTGAAATTGGAGGAGAAACATAAGAAAACATAGGAGATGCTGCCAGTTTTCTTTCTTGTGGCATGAGTGAGTAAGCGTGAGAGTGGAGGTGTGATTGTTGGTCGGTTTGGACTTAATTTGCTTGTGGATGCTTGAATCTACCTTGGTTGTGATATATAAGCTGAAATTTTGTCAAAACCATATATTTTACAACGAGGAAGCAATGCCACTTTAAACATGATTTCTAGTTTGTGAGAGCCCGAGCATTTTCTTATTTTCTAGGCATTTATTTCAGTCTTTTGTGCCTAAATTCCATATTTTCTTTCTTATATGAATACTAAGGAGGGATAGCTCGCGCAACGCGTGGGAATTTGGTGCTTGTTATTCAAGATAATTAATAATTATTGTTTAATATTTTGTAGTATATGAATGAAGTATGATGATTTTATCATGTGATTTTAACAGAAAAATCATAAGTTACATAGTGAGTCGATAAAATAATGTGCAATGAAACATCCTTATCCTTATACTATATAAGAATCTATTGTGATCAAAAGTTATGTATGAATTTCAACCGCAAAGATAAAGGTAGTTTGAAAATGTAAGAATGTTTGGAGTGTAATTGAAAAGTATCCAAAAGTCTCTTCTAAAACTTATCCAAGATGGTAAAACATTTTAAAGTATCAATTGGACCCCTCATCTCTCGAATCTATATATGTTCGTGAAAGATCATCCCTCAAGCAATGCTTCTAATTTCTCTCTCGACTTAAGCTCAACCTAAATTATCAAGTCAAGTTTATCCATCAATCACTTTGCGTCCAGCTTAGTCTAAAATAATTTTATTTTAGACTAACTATTTATATAATTTGGTGGACATAATATGACTTAATCACATTTTCTTATAGAGATAATAATGCCCAAAAATGATAGATAGATAAGAAACTTAAGTGGTCTTTTTCAAAGTTTTGTAGAAACTATTCAGATTTGGTGTTTTTTGCTAGGGGCATTTCTTTATAATCTCATAAATAAGTTCAAATCTGCATAATTGTTAAAGATCTGATTTGAAACTATCTTGATTGTAAAAAATTGGTGCAAATAATATTTTCTAAATTTGAAATTGTAGAAAATGGTAACTAAAATCAAAAGAAATTCCTCATATGAATTCGAATTGCAAACTATAGGTAGAAACTGCTTAATGATATTGTCCAATGTTTACTTGTATGAGTATTCAATATAGCAACTCTACTTAATTGACTCCTTTGAACTATGGATAATAGTTGCTTCAATCAAATCAAGAAACATTATTTATCATTGTACAACATACAATTATGAGTAAATGAATTAATACAATGCAATCAAAATAGTGTTGTAGCTAAAGCATTTAAACTCATCAAGTTTCACTACAAATTCTTTTAGATAGCATAAAAAGCAAACTTTTTGTATTTGAAACTATATAAACAGTATAATACAATAACGAGATCATAACATGGAAAGCAAATAGAGTGCAAATGACATCTTAATACTATGTAGTATGATTAATTTTATTTTTTAGTTTCAATAAAGTACAAAATTCTAAGTTAATAAATTTTACAATCATAAAATTCCCAATTAAAATAAACACATGCTGAATTCCAAATCATATTACATGAAAAAATAACTACTTGAACCATACTTTATCCATAATAGAAAATGCCATAATAATTTGGTTCAACCATCAAAAAATTTGTCAAGCATTAAACTATTGGCAGAATCATCAAGTCTTGACTCTATCCCTTCTTGCTATGCTTACTGCAACACCCACACCCATAAGTCTGTTGCCTCAGACCCTCAAGTTTCAATCGCTTTCATCGATTTTTCATACCTTAATTTCAACAATACTGATTAGCGTCTTCAAGCAATCTGAGACCTTAGAAGAAGATGTCAAAAATAACTAACTGCCGGATCATACCTTTTTCTTCTTTTTTTTTTCACTTGGGAATTTGGATTCCTAGCTACTTGATAACAGCAAGACACCGGGAATTCTGGAAATTCAGACTCATTTCTTTCGAGAACTATCAAAATATATCATGTTTCTGCACGATTGAATTTGAGTGATATATAGTATGTGACAATATGTGTAGGTGGTGAATCACGACATACCAGAAAGTCTTTATTTTTGGTAAAATAAAGGTGCATTAAAACAAAGTCAAAGTCTATAGAGTAATAGTTAAAGTACAGTCATCCGTGTGTTGATGACACCCTTTTAAATCTTACAAAAGTAAGGGAATGACAAATTCAGGATAGGATTAAAAAAAGATGGAGTCTTCATTGCTGTTTCTTCCCCAGTTCGCTAGCATGTCTGCATATTTGTTTGCTTCGCGATAGTTATGGTAAAAACATAACTGCTAGAATGTAGTCAACAGATCCCTGAAGTCCAGAACAATAGGAGAAAGTTCATGAGAAATAAGGTTATTTGACTTAAATAAAGAGGTAATACCTTAGCCAAGGAGGAGAAGATGATAACATTGCTTTTCTGATTATTTTAGAAAGTGACAGCATTATCTCAAATGGTACTTTGACCAGAGACAGAATCTCTGGGATCTACTAAGGAAAACAATACAATTAGTTAGTTTTTGGAATTAGAAGTATCAAAAAGCAAATTATATGGAATTTTTGAATAAACCAATCATCGGAAAAAAAATTACATTCGAAGAAGACAAACCCAAAGAACTCACCTCAATTTAAAGAAAAAACTATGCCTTCCACCAAATATTTAATAGCCATAATAAAACCAAAGGGGTGAATGATAGGTCATAATTTGTTGCTAAATTTATAATTATTTTTCCCTTGAGTTTAACCAAATATTGTTTTAATTGTCGGATTCTACTTATATTTGGTATAATGGTGCTAATTCTAGGAAAAGGAGCAAAACATGATTAAAAGTGGCAATTTTGTAGTTAATTTGATGGTGGCACGTTCGGGACCTATTTCCAAGTCCAATTCAAACTCTGGGCAGTCTTAGAGGAAGATTTGGAAGACTTGAATACTAATTATTAGTCTTATGGTTGAATTAGGAAACTTGAAATACTTTCTTTTGTGGTTTATTTTTCTATTTAGGAGATTAGTTTTATTTGATAGTAGATTTCAATTAGGAAACTAAGGAGAAAAAGAAAGCCAGGTTCCGTGTGGTTGGGAAGAAGCCACCAACGTTTTCGAGGACTTCTTATTATCTTCGCGGGGTCGGCCGCAAAGGAGAGGACGGCAGAGCCTTTTGGCTTTTTGGGTCAATCTTTTGTTCCCTCCAGTTTTTCTCTTATAAAACACTAATGCAGTTGGCTTTGGAAAAAGGGTGTGAAGTGCTTCAATTGGCGATGCGCAACTAAGTTTCTTTTCTAGTCGAAGGTCAATTTGAGGATTTGGTTCCAAACATCTGTGAGATCGAATTATTTTATTTATTTCTTTTATTCATTGGTATTCGTACGTTTCCTGATGTAATTGCTTATGCTTGTTATGTTATTTGAATGTCAAGGGCCCGATATATGAATTAACCTAATAATCTACTGTCATATTAATTGATTGAATCCGTAATTGTTTAATTAATTAATACCAGTGGCGACTAACGTGATTGGTTTCAAGTTAGGGAAATGTATGATCTAACTTAAATGAACCCTCGTAGCGTGTTTGTTGGTTAGGATTGGGTTTTTCTAATTATTAATGCAATCGAGGAATTAAATCCTACGGTCGTACCTAGGGTTGTTTCTTGATTAGAGAAATAGTCAACGGTTGTACTTTGACTATCGAAAAGGTAAGGAAAGACTGGTTGTTTATCGCGTGTATGACAACTATAACCAATCTAGTAGTGAGTAATTGAATTATCTTTGCATCAATGATCAGTTAAATGAACCATGTCTGAAAAGTTGCACCTTTGGCTAGAGTCGTATTGTTTATTGATTAATTCCTGTTTATTTCTATTAGTTGTTTTATTAGTTGGTTAATTAGTTATTTTATATTTTTCAAAAATCCCCCATCTCTGGACTCTAAAAGAAATAAGTTATCCCCAATCCCTGTAAATTTGACCCTACTCGCCGCTATATATAAAATATGTATTTTTCTTGAGTAGGTATTTATTATTGTACAGGCTCGACACCTATCAGTGAAACGGAAAAAGAAGAAAGGGTATCGGCTAAACATAGGGGCATAAATATGATAATGATTGTTCAGATAATAATTAGGTTAATTAATTGTAATTAAAATCCAATTATGTAAATATCCAATTAATTGCTTAACAGATGAGAAAGGTTTTAGGAAATTGGAAGACTTGGATGTTAGTATAATAAATGATTAAAAGGGCTTTTATGTAATTCTATCAAAACACAAACTTAATTCAGTTGTACTTGATACTTAACTTGGCACCAAACATTGTAATCTACCAAACCTGCCCTTAACCTTAAATGTCTGAAAGGTTATATAAGTAATTATAGCGAATTTAAAGCTGTAATAACTTGTACTCAATACTCAAATTGCACTTCAAACACTCTCACATTCCTAAAATAGCCCCACCCCTGTGGTTGAAATCTAAAAACCGTTTTTGTTTGGGAATTTTTATGAGAACATATGATTTTTAAATTATTTTTCCCATATAAGTTATTTTCTGTGTTAAGGGTGGTGTACAGTGGATGTGGGACCCGCTAGTGCAATAAGTGCGGTAACTATGGTTAATTGGGAGAAGTTGTATACAGGGATTATATTACATGGTATTGTGAGCTAATTAGAGGTTTGCTATTTAATTAAGTATTGCAAGACAAAGAGTTGAGATAAGCTTAAAAAGGCCACATGTTGCATTTTCATTGGATGGTGGACTTTTGGCTAGTCTTCTTCACCTTTACTAAAATAATTTTTGACCAAAAATCATCTTTATTTCCTCCCTCTTAGCCGTGCACCTTGGAGACAAGAAGAGAGAAAAGCTTCTTCAATTTTCCTTCCTTTCTTGCTTGAATCTTGCAAACCTACCATTTAAATTCCAAATTCCTCCACAAAATTGAGTTGATAAGCTAGTTTAAGGCCTTTGGTGGAGTCATTTGTGAAGAACAAGCTCTAGCTATCTTGTTTCTTGGAGTTGCAAAGGTAAGTTGTCAAGGAAATTCTCTTTTGTCCTTAATAATGTGGAATTGGAGGCTTATAGAGGTTGAATATGTTAGTTTGTGGATTATTTCATGACTTATGGTTGAGTTGTGCAAATTTTCCTATTTATTGAGGAATTTTCTGTTTTATATAGTATCTTGTGGTTGGCTATGGATTGATAGTCTTATATGAAGTAATTTGGAGCCTCTATGTGATTATTGTGGTTTATTGTGGAAATTTCCAGATTTTAGAGGGATTTTCGGTTTTAGGGTTTCCACTGACCCTGTTCTACCCGGTTCATTTTAGCCATGATAGAGGCCGAATTAGCCTTAGGTTAAAACATGAAAGTTGTAGAAAATGATGTTAAATAGTTGCCTCCAAAATTTCAGCTCAATCGGAGTCGGGTATCTTGTGAAATGACAAAATTACCCCTGCTTCCCTGTTTCTGTCAAAAATGATAATCAGCCTCTTTAAGTGGTTAGTTTGACCAGGACTATTATCGAATTGGTTGTCAATATCTTCTTAAGAATTATAGCCTTATATCGTAGCTTTCAAATGGCTTTGGAATTACCTAAATCGGAGTTGTGTGTGCTGAGATATGATTGAATGAATCAGGACTGCTAGTTGAATTTCACAGTGAGCTTCGAACTGGAAAATCTGGAGTTGTTTTGGTAAATTTGACCTAGTTAGGGTGAGAACTGGACTAAGTACTCTTCATCAAAGTTATAGCCCTCTGTCTTAGCTTCGAAACGGTATAACTTACACTTCAATCCAATAAGCATATTTTCAGTTATGTCCGATACGCTAAGTAGCGGTGAATCTGCCTTTTTGGTTTCTTAGCTTAAAGTTCATTTCCGGTAATTTTCCTAGCTAAATCTTGTACTTGAATGACTTTGAGCCTATTGAACGGCTGTTGTGATGAATTTATATTGTGTATGACTTTGGGATTGATTGAGGAAAATAATGAAGCCATAAGTGGCTGGAAAGTAGGTAAATGCAAATGGCGTGCTGCCCAAATTTACACTCGAGGATTTGGTAACGATTTGAGAGCGAATACTATATGAACCATCTAGGATATTTGCGTCCTCTTTTATCGAGATATATAAGGTCGAATCTGGCTGAAACTTGTACATTTGGAAAAATGAAATTTACGACTAATAGAAATACGTTTTCTTCATTTCTTCGACTCAAATGGATATTTCAAAGTTTTATGAGCGAGCATAAGTTTTCCAAATATTTTACTCATATCCTTTGGTTTAAATGTACTCTTTTCACTTTCAAAATCATATTTATACTTTGTACTAGTAGTATTTGAATTGTCTTCAATTCACCTAACTTTTGCTGGAGGAACTGTAATATTTTCTCTTGATTAACCTTAGGGTTCATTGGTGATTGAGAGTGTTACCCAGAAAGATATTCTGGACGTTATTTCGTCTTAATAGATGAGTGTACCACTCCCCCTGAATTGTTGTTTAATTGGTTCATTTATACTTGAAATATGTGACATGGATAACTATGAACTCTGTTATTCTGAATGAGACGAGGGTGTACTTTATCACTCTCGTTCTCTTGCCTGTACTGAATGAACTGGAATCTATTACCTGTACTTGTTATGTACTTGAACTTGTTACTTGCGCTTGTTATGAGATCGTTTGGAAGTGTGTCCAACGATTTTCCTGTTAAACTTGAGCTCAACCTCATGGGGAGTTAATTAAATCGAGCCAGCAAGGGCTTGGTCGAGGTAATTGACAATCCATGGGTACCTGTTCCTGGGGAATCTTTGGGTATTGAGACTCTTGATTCCGGTATACTCGAGTATTACCATTACTGTTTCTGTTCGGTGTTCGGGCCCGGTAAGGGGGATGTTTGGTGAACGGGATTTTGGCGTAAGAGGGGTCTACGGACATGAGTGTGTTATTAAACATTGACGGAGAGTCAACGAGACTGGATCAAGTATTGCAACGGGGATTTGGCTCCTGAGGGCTACCTGTATCCTTTAAATTGTGGTGTTCGTTTATTTCTCTTACTTGATGTGTATATATGGCCTAAAAGTGTTTTCTCATGATTTTCACTGTTATACTTTTGATATCTCATTGAGCTTCTAGCTCACCCCGTTCCGTTATCCTTGTTTTCCTTATAGGGAACCACTTTAAAAACTGTGAGTTTGAAGCATGAGTTGAGCTAGTTTAGATATTTTGTATAGTTCCTCAATAGTTGGAAACCCTAATTGTACTTGGATTCAAATGTTCCCTTTTGATTTGTAAAAATACGAATGTGGTTTATAAAAGCGTGTACTCATGTTCATGTGGTATGTTTGGTTTGTATATGTCCATTTCAAGGATTATATGAAGTTACTTGTATTCGATTGGGTCCCGATCGGATGGTGACATGGCAGGTGCTATTCACTTTCCGTTTCGATTTTCATTTTTTGATTTCGTGATTTTTGCTTTGTTTAAGCGCGCTACTGTATTCCGGCACGTTTTGAGTTGTGTGTAACCGTCTTAGTAGTCTTGGCGAGAGTTGGGCAGGTGGTCCGCTAACCTCTTTGGTATGCCTTAGGGGAAGGTGGGGCTGTCACAGGTGATATCAGAACCGCTTCGCGTGGTCTCTACGTGGAGTGAGCCTGGAGCCAAGTGGTGTTATGGTCTCGATCATGTGAATGAGTGTAAGGGACTAAGTGCTCTTTTGAGCATACGCTTTGGATTATGAAATGTTATCGGTTTTAACCCTTTATCGTGGTACTTGGAGATAATAGATCTGTAGGTCAGGTAAGAATCTCGATTGTAGATGAATTAGCCTTGGGACTGGCCAGCCCGAGTTGTGAATTATCTTATTTTGGGATTCTTGTACCCGACTACTAAATAGATAAGAGCCTAGGTTAGAAATGATTTGGGCGAATTAGAAATTTGATTCTATGGAACGTCGTGTGATGTGTTAGGATTTCATTACGGATGATTAACCCTGCCTAAAATATAAATTATGTTATTCTCGTAGATTATGGCTGGAGCCCTAGAGGGGGAAAGCTTTTAATTGGCTGCTCTTGTACTATTGGCTTAGTTAGTATTACGAAGGATGTTTCCTTTGCTTGAATCAGATTGACTGTTACTGTGTGATTTGTCTGCTAAAGATGTGCTATACGTATATTGCCTATTTTTATCACTTGTATCTGCATACTTTGGTTTTAATACTGTATTCGCGGTTCAACCATAAACTGGTTAAACCAAATGGAGAGTACTCGTAGTGGACGGGGCCGGGGGCGCGGAACCTCAAATGAAGGAGGAAATCGGGAACCAATGCCTGGACCTAATCCCGAACCTGGAGTGGACTCTAACGTTCAGGTAGCTGCCGCTATCCAACGTATGACCGACCTTTTGACTCACGTAGTAGAACATCAAGGCCAAAATCCTATTCATCAGTCGAAAAATCCTGGTAATCACATAGAGGGTGAGGATAGAGCTCTCGAACGATTTCAGAAGTTCTCGCCACCGAAATTTCTTGGAGGACCAGACCCTGATGTAGCCGAGAGGTGGCTAGAGAAGATGATTGATATTTTTGCCGCGCTACACTATACCGAGGAGCAACAGGTGACATTTGCCGTCTTCCAACTGGAGGGAGCAGCCCGTTTTTGGTGGAATATCATAAAACTGAAATGGGAAAGAGAACAAACCCCAAGGACGTGGGTGAATTTCATGAGAGAATTCAATACGAAGTATTTTCCACCTCTGATCTAGGAAAAGAAAGAAGATGAGTTTATTAGACTTCGGCAGGAAACTCAAACTGTCGCCGAATATGAGAGCCAGTTCACCAAATTGTCTAAGTTCGCTCCCGAACTAATCGTGATTGAGCAAAGGAGGATACGGTATTTTGTCCAAGGATTAAACGTTGAGGTTCAGAAAGACCTGGTTGTAGCCCAACTCAATGCTTTTAGTGATGCAGTGGCGAAAGCTCAACAAGTAGAAAGCACGAGGTTACAAGTTAGAAACTTTCAAACCAAGAAAAGAGGATTTCCTAGTAGTAGCTCAGAGCAAGGGGATAAGGGTACGCCTAATAAGATTGGAAGGGGAAACGGGAGAGTACAACTATCGGGGATATCAAGTGGTGCATCACCGAGAGGCTCAATCTCTGTTTCCCGTAGTCCTTGCGGGTACTGTGGGAAGCCGAATCACACGGAGGATGTCTGCTGGAAAAAAGGAAGAAAATGTCTGCGTTGTGGGAGTACATATCATCAAATCGCAAACTGTCCTGGCCGATCTCGAGAAGGGAGTAGGAACCAACAGCCAACCACAACCAACCCTGATCAGTCGAAAGGGCAAAAAAATGGACCGAAGGTGTCGGTTCGGGTGTATGCCCTAGAGCAACATCAAACCCCTGACTCGTTTGAAGATGTGGAAGGTAAGATTCTAGTATTCCACTGTTTGACCACTAGAATGGTATATAAGAATTACAATTTGGGAAGAAAAAAGACACTATACTAAAGACTTCAATGTGCCTGATCAGAAAAAAGGGTTTGGATTGATTAGTTAAGTATGGTGCTCAATTTGACTGTGAGCAGGAAGTTGTACAATTTTTGTATCCCAGAGAAGGGTGATAAGGAATTTCGAGAACGAAATTCTTTTAAGGGGGAGAGAGTGTGAGAACCCGAACATTTTCTTATTTTCTAGGCATTTATTTTAGTTTTTTGTGCCTAAATTTCATATTTTCTTTCTTATATGAATATTTTGGAAATTTTTATGAGAACATATGATTTTTAAATTATTTTTTCCATATAAGTTATTTTCTGTGTTAAGGGTGGTGTACAGTGGATGTGGGACTCGCTAGTGCGATAAGTGCGATAACTATGGTTAATTGGGAGAAGTTGTATACAGGGATTATATTACATGGTATTGTGAGCTAATTAGAGGTTGGCTATTTAATTAAATATTGCAAGACAAAGAGTTGAGATAAGTTTAAAAGGCCACATGTTGCATTTTCATTGGATGGTGGACTTTTGACTAGTCTTCTTCACCTTTACTAAAATAATTTTTGACCAAAAATCATCTTTATTTCCTCCCTCTTAGCCGTGCACCTTGGAGACAAGAAGAGAGAAAAGTTTCTTCAATTTTCCTTCCTTTCTTGCTTGAATCTTGCAAACCTACCGTTTAAATTCCAAATTCCTCCACAAAAGTGAGTTGTTAAACTAGTTTAAGGCCTTTGGTGGAGTCATTTGTGAAGAACAAGCTCTAGCTATCTTGTTTCTTGGAGTTGCAAAGGTAAGTTGTCAAGTAAATTCTTTTTTGTCCTTAATAATGTGGAATTGGAGGCTTATAGAGGTTGAATATGTTAGTTTGTGGATTATTTCATGACTTATGGTTGAGTTGTGCAAATTTTCCTATTTATTGAGGAATTTTCTGTTTTATATAATATGTTGTGGTTGACTATGGATTGATAGTCTTATGTGAAGTAATTTGGAGCCTCGATGTGATTATTGTGGTTTATTGTGAAAATTTCTAGATTTTAGAGGGATTTTCGGTTTTAGGGTTTCCATTGACCCTATTCTGCCTGGTTCATTTTAGCTACGATAAAGGCCGAATTAGCCTTAGGTTAAAACATGAAAGTTGTAGCAAATGATGTTATCTAGCTGCCTACAAAGTTTCAACTCAATTGGAATCGGGTATCTTTTGAAATAACAAAATTGCCCCTGCTTCCCTGTTTCTGTCAAAAATGATAATTAGCCTCTGTAAGTGGTTAGTTTGACCAGGAATATTACCAAATTGGTTGTCAATGTCTTCTTAAGAATTATAGCCTTGTATCTTAGCTTTCAAATGGCTTTCGAATTACCCGAATCGGAGTTGTGTGTACAGAGATATGATTAAATGAATCAGGACTGCTAGTTGAATTTCACAGTGAGCTTCAAACTGGAAAATCTGGGGTTGTTTTGATAAATTTGACCTAGTTAGGATGATAACTGGACTAAGTACTCTTCATCAAAGTTATAGCCCTCTGTCTTAGCTTCGAAACGGTATAACTTGTACTTCAATCCAATAAGCGTAGTTTCGGTTATGTCCGATACGCTAAGTAGCGGTGAATCTGCCTTTTTGGTTTCTTAGTTTAAAGTTCATTTCCGGTCATTTTCCTAGCTAAATCTTGTACTTGTGTAAGGATCGAAGACAACCAAATGGAAGAGATAAGCAATGAACAGATCACAAACGTAACAATAAATAAATAGAAAGGAAAGAATTGCAAACCAATTAACTATCCAAATCCTCTTAAGCTTGTAGATTAATTCAAATAAGTTTCTTCAAATTGATGAATTACAATCACTCTTGCGTACAAAGGAAGGTTCACCTCCTCCTTGCCCCGAACACCACTCGGTCAAGTCAAGAAATTTTACTATCCCTCAGGACAACCCTCATAGAACTACACTCATGAAGTATTCACTCACAAATGAAAAGCTCACAAATGAAAAGCTTACAATGAACCTCACACCACTAAGACTACAAATCTTCTTTGAAGAGTATTTTCTCACTAAAATCACTCTACATCTTTTGTATCTTCAGTGTGCAAAAGTTATTTGAAATATCTGACCAACCACTATTTATATAGGATCAAGAAAGTGCCTTATTAATGCTTCTAACGGATAGAAAACAGCTGAAAAGTCAACTAGCCGTTGGAGTGTCGGACGTCCGATAGTCCTGTTTTTTGCGTCCGACAGCAGGTAGTGAGTTTCAGAGATTTTCTTCAATTCTTTCGGACGTCCGGTGCAAACTCTTTGTGCATCCGACAGCAAACAAAGAGATTTGAAAATTTATCTTGTTTCTATCGGACGTCCGGTGGAGACATATTCAGCGTCCGATGGTTTCGTCGATTTCGAAGAATCCTATCGGACATCCGAAGCACGCGTCCGAAGTTGTACAATGATTATCGGACGTCCGGTACCATCATCACAAGCGTCCGACAGCTTTCAGCAACCTTTTGTCTTCTTTCAATTGCACTTGTTCATGGAATCAAATAATTTCATAACTGAAAATATATCTTGAAGAGATATTAGTATCATGCATTTGTTTTGTAAACATCAAAAGATAGGGATCAAGATCAACATTCTCCCCCTTTTTGATGATGACAAAACAATTGATGGAAAGAAATAAAAATAAGTATAAGCTCCCCCTCAAACATTGCATCCAAACTTATAATCTCATAATAGCTCCCCCTTACACATAGCATCCATTTCTCCCCCTTTTTGTCATCATAAGATGAGAGTAAAAACTAGTTACCAAAATCCAGCAACAATAACAGAGAATCCAATATTCCAAATAACAACAGAGAAATGACAACAATCACCAACATATCACAGCAAATCATCATGAGATCGACATTATTCTTTTTACTCCCTTTTTGACATCATACAAATTCAGTAAAAAATAAAAAAAAAACTTAGTTCAAAACATCAGAAACATCGAAAGAGAATTACAAAAAAAGCATTATGAACAAAAATCTCATCAATCTTACCAATATCTCCTACTTGTTAGAGTTAGTATCATGTCTAACTATCCACATGCATTTCATGCCTCTTCTCATGTTTTTTCTTACATAACAATCACTTTTCATGTGACCTTTTTGACAACAAAAATTACATATAACCCAAGAGTTATTTATATGAACAGGTTTAATAAATCTTATTTATTTTCTCTTATAAATAACAAATTCGTTGGAATTAGAATTCAACCTGCTCTTTCGAAAATAGACTTGTTTCTTGTGTTTAAGCAACTCATTTAGACCATCCATTCTTCTTTTCAAATCACCTTGTCCTTTTTTGAACAATTCACAAAGCTTTGTTTTTCTATCCAGCTCAAAGTGTAAAGCAGTCTCACTTTTTTTGAAGTAATCATTTTCAGTTTTCAACTTTTTATTTTGTTGAAAAAGATTTGCATTATCTCGAAGTAAAAAACTAATTTTCTGTTTTAACTCCTTGTTTCTAGTATAGGATTCTTTCAAACTATCATGCAATTTTATAATGAAAGATTCAAAATCATCATCAGTTTCATCATCACTTTCAAATTAAGAGTTACAAGTTGTTACCTCATCATCTCCAATGGCCATAAAAGCCAATTGAGCAGATTCTTCTTCCTCTTCAATTTCACCTTCTGAGTTGCAGTCATTCCAAGTGATCTGGAAGTTGTTAAACTTTGGTTTTCGTTCAATTTTTCCTTCTTTCTTTTTCTTCATTGGACACTCGCTCGCATGGTGTATAGGTTGGCCGCACTCGAAGCATTTATCCGTTTGCTTCTTATTGAACTCTTGCTTCATTTTGTTTCTTGAGTTGTTGAACTGATTTGGAAATGAATTGCTAGGTCCTCCTTTTCTAAATCTCCTCTTGTTGAGAATTCCCTTGAAACTTTTCATGATGAGTGCAATATCACTGTCATCACCTTCCATGTCATCTTCATCTAAGGAGGCTGAATCATCTTCATCATGAGATGTCTTTAGAGTAATGTTCCTTCTTACTTTCGCATCCTCTTCCTCTTGCATTTTGGATTTAAGTTTCAGCTCATAAGAAGTTAGAGAATTAATAAGAGATTCAATAGGTAAGAAATTTAGATCTTTAGTTTCTTCAATGGCAGTAACTTTACTCTCCCAATTCTTGGATAAAGCATTTAGAATTTTTCTATTTTTCTCACCTAGAGATTATTCCTTTTCTAACACCTCTAAATCCTTAATAAGATCGTTGAATCTACAATACATCTCATCAATATTTTCATGAGATTCCATCTTGAACGATTCATACTTGGTAACCAGAATATATTTCTTTTGTTCTCTAACATTCTCACTTCCTTCATGAATTTCTCGCAGTTTGTCCCAAATTTCTTTAGCTGACTTACATCCCTTGACTCTAATAGATTCATTTGAGCCTAAAACACAATATAACACATTCATGGCTTTTGCATTTAAGGTGAGATGAGATCTATCCACAGCAGTCAGTTCACTTCTTGTTTGTTGTCTAGATCTATGAGTATTTTCATTTATAAGAGAGGCATCATATGGACCTTCACTAATAATAAACCACAATTCAATATCAATTGATTGCAAAAAGATAATCATTTTTTCTTTCCAACTCACATAATTTGACCCATTAAACATAGGTGGTCTAATGACAGAATGTCCTTCAAAAAATATGGCATTATTGGTTGTCATTTTTACTCCTAAGCCGCTTGAGCTTAATCTCTAGGAGACCAAGCTCTAATACCAATTGTAAGGAACGAAAACAACCAAGTAGAAGAGATAAGCAATGAACAGATCACAAACATAACAATAAGTAAATAGAAAGGAAAGAATTGTAAACCAATTAACTACTTAACTCCTCTTGAGCTTGTAGATTAATTCAAATAAGCTTCTTCAAGTTGATGAATTACAATCACTCTTGCGTACAAAGGAAGGTTCACATCCTCCTTGCCCTGAACATCACTCGGTCAAGTCAGGAAGTTTTACTATCCCTCAGGACAATCCTCACAGAGCTACACTCATGAAGTATTCACTCATAAATGAAAAGTTTACAATAAACCTCACACCACTAAGACTACAAATCTTCTTTGAAGAGTATTTTCTCACTAAAATTACTCTAGATCTTTTGTATCTTCAGTGTGCAAAAGTTATTTGAAGTATCTGACCAACCATTATTTATATAGGATCAAGAAAGTGCCTCATTAATGCTTCTAACGGATAGAAAGCAACTAAAAAGTCAACTAGCCGTTGGAGTGTCGGACGTCCGATAGTCCTATTTTTTGCTTCCGACAGCAGGCAGTGAGTTTCAAAGATTTTTCTCAATTCTTTCGGACGTCCGGTGCAAGCTCTTTGTGCGTCCGACAGCAAACAAAGAGATTTGAGAAATTATCTTGTTTCTATCGGACGTCCGGTAGAGACATATTTAGCGTCCGATGGTTTCGTCGATTTCGAAGGATCCTATCGGACGTACGAAGCATGCGCCCGAAGTTGTGCAATGATTATCGGACGTCCGGTACTATCATCACAAGCGTCCGACAGCTTTCAGCAACCTTTTGTCTTCTTTCAATTGCACTTGTTCATGGAATCAAATAATTTCATAACTAAAAATATATCTTGAAGAGATATTAGTATCATGCATTTATTTTGTAAACATCAAAATATAGGGATCAAGATCAACAACTTGAATGACTTTAAGCCTGTTGAACGGCTGTTGTGATGAATTTATATTGTGTATGACTTTGGGATTGGTTGAGGAAAATAATGAAGTCATAAGTGGTTGGAAAATAGGTAAATGCAAATGGCGTGCTGCCCAAATTTACACTCGAAAATTTGGTAACGATTTGAAAGCGAATACCATATGAACCATCTAGGATATTTGCGTCCTCTTTTATCGAGTTATATAAGGTCGAATCTGGCCGAAACTTGTACATTTGAAAAAATGAAATTTACGACTAATAGAAATACGTTTTCTTCATTTCTTCGACTTAAATGGATATTTCAAAGTTTTACGAGCGAGCATAAGTTTTTCAAATATTTTACTCATATCCTTTGGTTTAAATGTACTCTTTTCACTTCGAAAATCATATTTATATTTTGTACTAGTAGTATTTAAATTATCTTCGATTCACCTAACTTTTGTTGGAGGAACAGTAATATTTTCTCTTGATTAACCTTAGGGTTCATCGGTGATTGAGAGTGTTACCCAAAAAGATATTCTGGACGTTATTTCACCTTAATAGGTGAGTGTACCACTCCCCCTGAATTGTTGTTTAATTGGTTCATCTATACTTGAAATGTGTGACATGGATAACTATAAACTTTGTTATTCTGAATGAGACGAGGGTGTACTTGATCACACTCGTTCTCTTGCCTGTACTGAATGAACTGAAATCTATTACTTGTACTTGTTATGTACTTGAACTTGTTACTTACGCTTGTTAGGAGATCGTTTGGAAGTGTGTCCAACTATCTTCCTATTAAATTTGAGCACAATCTCATGGGGAGTTAATTAAATCGAGTTAGCAAGGGATTGGTCGAGGTAATTGACAATCCATGGGTACCTGTTCCTGGAGAATCTTTGGGTATTGAGACTCTTGATTCTGGTATACTCGAGTATTACCATTACTGTTCATGTTCGGCGTTCGGGCCAGATAAGGTGGATGTTTGGTGAATGAAATTTTGGCGTAAGAGGGGTCTACGGACATGAGTGTATTATTAAACGTTGACGGAGAGTCAACGAGGTTGGATCAAGTATTGCAACTGGGATTTGGCTCCTGAGGGCCACCTGTATCCTTTAAATTGTGGTGTTCGTTATTTCTCTTACTTGATGTGTATATATGGCCTAAAAGTGTTTTCTCATGATTTTCACTATTATACTTTTGGTACCTCATTGAGTTTCTAACTCACCCCGTTCCGTTATCTTTGTTTTTCTTATAGGGAACCACTTTTGGAACTGTGAGTTTGAAGCATGAGTTGAGCTAGTTTAGATATTTTGTATAGCTCCTCAATGGTTGGAAACCCTAATTGTACTTGGATTCAAATATTCCCTTTTGATTTGTAAAAATACGAATGTGGTTTATAAAAGCGTGTACTCATGTTCATGTGGTATGTTTGGTTTGTATATGTCTATTTCAAGGATTATATGAAATTACTTGTATTCGATTGGGTCCCGGTCGGATGGTGACTTGGCAGACGCTATTCACTTTCCGTTTCGATTTTTCTTTTTCGATTTCATGATTTTTGCTTTGTTTAAGCGCGCTACTGTATTCCGGCACGTTTTGAGTTGTGTGTAACCATCTTAGTAGTCCTGACGAGAGTTGGGCAGGCGGTCAGCTAACCTCTTTGGTACGCCTTAGGGGAAGGTTGGGCTGTCACATAGTTGCATATGTCTAGTTTTAAACTTGAAAGTTTTAATCGTTTTCCTTCCAAAATAGGCATGTGTATATCCTGCATATGGTTTTCTAAGCGTCATGAGTTCTATTTACATGATCTTCCTTTGATATTAACAAGCAAAGGTTGTATATTTTGAAACCCTATTTGATTGCATTTTTCTACATGATAGTTGATTGTAGGTTTTGAACCCAGCCAAGGAGTTCGGCCTGAACCCGATTTTGATAAACAGTAAATAATTGGTGAGTGCTCCAACTGCATGCTCCATGCTACTTGTTGTTAGAAATTTTTAGGCCTTTGATTTGTCATTGTATAGGTGAGTGTGTATTTTATCGCACTTAGTGGGTCCTTATGTGTACTCGACCTCCGTGAACTTGAAATACTTGATCTTGCATGCGAACTTGAATGTATATGTGCATAAATGTAGGTCGGCTTTATATCTTCTTGTTGTGGCTGAATTGGGCCATTGGACCCTTATTCGAGACCTTGAGTAAGTTGAAACTTGGGTTACTCATGCATATGCGTGAATGTAGGATGATAACAGTTGAACTGGGCCTCTCGTTAGACCTCTTATTCGAGACCAGTCTTAGAGCGGTTGGATAAGTTGGGCAACATTAGATAAAGGACGAAGTTCTTAACCTATTTACTCGTGACTTGGATTCATGACATGCTTAAATACCAGAGAATTAGGTGATAGCTAACGTCTCCAATCATTACTTGCGTGAGTGTTAGGTGACAGCCAATGACTCCACTCGTGAATACTTGAATACTTGGGATTTTAAATCCAGATCATGAATACTTAAATATTTGGGATTATAAGTCCAATCCATGACTAGTTGGTCAATCGAGTCGACAAGGATTTGGTCAAGGAGATTGACAAATTTTGGATACTTGATTGGCGTTCAGGCCTAGTAGGAGGATGATCGGTGGACGAAAATTGATATTTAGTGGTGATCTACGGACATTATAATTCTATTGTTGACAAAGTGTCATCTGACCCTAGATAAGCTGTTGTGGAACCTGTTCCTAAGAGCAGACTATATCCTTAGATATGAATGTGTTCGTTGCTATGAATTATTGCATGATCTATCTGATTACCTGTTTTACTGTATATTATGTTATGATCTATTTGGACATGACCTGCTTCTTGATATTCTATGAATCGTATCATGCGTGTTGGTTTACTTGCATGTTTTCCTGGAACCTCATTGGACAAAATCTCATCGCATTAATTTATTTTCCTTACAAGGATAAGAACGTGAGAGTGAGAGTTGGAGAAGGCATAGTCTTTGTCTAAATTTTGTTAGTTGCTCACGTGAGCTCTCTTTAGTTCTCTATCGAGCTTACTTAGTTTTATTTTGTAAGCTTGACTCTTTGGCTGTATTTAGAGATTGTATGGGCATTTGATATCAACAATTGTATATATCTAAGATTGTAATCGTTATTACACCTGTTATTGAGGTTATTGTTCTATAAATTTCGTGGTGCGTGAGTATGTCCTGACAAGAGTTGGGCAGACTATCCATTAAACCCTTGGGTATGCCTTATGGGGAGGTGGGCAGTCACATGAAATGTTTGCAAGTGATGTGAGCTCGATTTTCGAGTTATAATTCTTAATTATTAATTCAATTAAGCTTAAATATTTCATTTGACTACAAGTACACAAGTCGAATTGAATTATAGACTAAATTAGGATCGATCCTGTAAAGATTGTTTATAATTATAAAAGTTAATTGCTCCATTATCTAAATAATTAAAAATTCTTCAACTAAAACATAATAAGTTACACCTATATCAATTTGTTGAAAGTAACAAACATCTAATTAACTAAGCAAAAAATTAGTGAAATTATGGTTCATAGGACTTTTGTAATCCCTTGTTTAAATGGACACGAATTGATCCTGTTGAATGTGTAATACTTTTATTATTTGCTAGGGATTAATTTCCAATTATGTTGAGCATTGCTGTCACAAATGAACAACTTACTCTCATCTAATCCCACCTACAAACATGGTTAAAGGATTAGTATGAGTTTATAGAGATCTATATTTAATTATTTCAGTAAATTATCAAAATATGCACCTAAATACGTAACATTACCAACAATAGTCAAAATAACTTGTACTTGTTAATCAATCAAATGCAAGTGTGAAGCAAATTCATGAACAATCAAGTAGTAAGCACCACATATCAATGATAGTCAATTCAACATCTCGCATAAAGAAGTTCATACATAACCCAAAGAATAAAAAATTTTCTAACACCTCTGGCTGATATTACCCCACTGTTAGCCCACCCGTGGGGCCGTGGGTTTTGTTCCTGGCGGTGCTGGACAACACAACAGGCTACTGTCTCACCAAAAGGCCTCGGTCAGGCGGGGGACACCGCAACAGGTTATTAAAGAGCCTAGGACTTCCTCCCTAACCGATGTAGGATCATTACAATCCACCCCCTTAGGGGACCCAGCGTCCTCGCTGGCACACTGGAGTCGAGAGTCGACTCTGATACCAACTCTAACACCTCTAACCGATATTGTCCCACTGTTAGCCACCCCGTGGGGCCGTGGATTTTGTTCCTGGCGGTGCTGGACAACACAACAGGCTAATGCCTCACTAAAAGGCCTCGGTCAGGTGGGGAACACCACAACAGATTATTAAAGCAGGTCAGGACTTCCTCCCTATCCGATGTGGGATCATTACAAAATCTCTAATATTATACAAAAGATATGCCAGTTTCCACCAAAATCGCTAGTCTAGAATCACCAATTTCTACTTCCAAATCCTGTTAAGAAAAACAAACTTAAAGGGATGAACTAACGTTCAGTGAGGCCAAAAAAATCAAGCAAGCAAGCAAGTAGCACCAATCAATCAAATGGTATATTTGAAAGCAATTTTAACATGAACTTTCATTTAAGTGCACAAGTAGAAAATAAACACACATGGAAGGATACAGGAGTTCTCACGAGCTATTTTCATGTCTCTACCGATTCAAGCTATTTGAGGTTGACTTTCCGTCAACTTAAGAGGTAACATGACCATAGCACTCCACTTACTTCCTCCGTCCAACATAACAACCACTCGGATCCAGAACCAAAAACGCATTAGGTGGCAATACTATTCGAGTATGCCAAGCAAGATCTCAAAAGATCAAACTATAATATTTTCCAAGGTTCACCAAGTTTCTTGACCAAACCCTTGCCGACTCGAGTTACAAGGTTAGCCAGAGGGGTTTGGGCGTCCCCACAAGCACGAGTGGTCGATGAGACAACGCTCCAATCAATTTAAAATCAGTTATAGTACTGAGTCGGTATGAGAGGCATATCCCACCTGAATAGAGTGTAGTACATGCTGCCACTCAGAGAATCAATTATAGCACTGAGTCAGTATGAGAGGCACCTCCCACCCGAATAGGGTGTGGTACATACTACTGCTCAGTGCTCACGAGTTAAAATAGGTTTGAGTACAAAGTGCAAGAATACACATTTATTTTTCAAGTAATGAGCATTCAAGAGGGAGAGAACAAGGGCGATAAAGTACACCCTCGTCTCAGCAAGTTCATAAATCATAACAATTTCACATAACACTTGTACAAATATCATTTCAATCATAGTACATGAAACATGCACTTGACACTCACCAAATTCAAAAGCAAGCGAACAAGTAAGTCCTTTAGTTGTCCGCACCGGAATTCCTTTCGAAATTCTCCTGAATACCTGAAGAAATATCAATCAATCATCACTAAATACAAATCACCTCTAGGTCACTTAGCATACAAGGGAGAAAACTCATCTGTTTAGGCAACTAAAAAAATGCATCAAGAGAGGTTTAATTCTTTGGAAACTAAAATTCAAAATGAAGGTCTAAAGTTACAAGAACCTTGTATCCATCCATGAAATCCAATTTAAAACGGACTAACAAACTCAAAGAAAAGTTGGAAGTTCTTAAGAAGAGCATTTTGTTTGAAACCAGAAAATTTCAGTTTTGTACGACAATATTTGAAAAATCCCATCTTGATTTTCGTAAGTCCAAAAATTGGAAACTTTACACCGTTGTAAACTAGATTCAATGTACTAAAACTCTTTAGAAGACACTTTTCCCAGATTCAAATTAGAAATCATTCAAATCTCAGCTCCGACTTGCTGCTTCATTAAAACATGGCAAAACAATCTCTATTTTCAGTGAAATTTGAAAATTTAGCAAAATTCAGAGGAACCGAATTAACCTCTGAAATTTATCACACTTAAAGAACTTCAAGTCTAGTTTCAAATGCAAAATTGGAATGAAATTTAGATTTTTCTATACCAAGTTACAACAGTTCTATGAAAATTGGTTTTTGAAACCTGATCCACAGATTTCCAGCCTTTGAGCATCAACACAGTTTTGAAATCAGAGCATAACTAGGACTACACAAGTTCAAATTTAATGTGGTTTATGGCGTTAAAAACTTTATTCAAAGTACTAAAAATCATTAGAAGAAACCGTTTTCAAATTCATTTCACAAGAGTGAAAATAAGCTATAAGATGCAGCTGTGCAGGTTTCTCGAGTAAAACAGTAAGAGCAAATTAGTCAACTTTGCCAGTTTGCCACCGCTCACAGAAAATGAATTAGCAAGGGTGCTTTATACCGTTAGAAAGCCGTTGGATTCTAGTTTCAAATGCAACAAACAGAACTTATTTCAACTCTTGGACGAAAATTTATAGGCTGTTGAGTGCGGACAGACAGACTGCCCTGATCAATTTTCCAGATTTGATTTTTTCTCTCTTTAGCCTAACTTTCAACCACTCAAATGAAATGATTTTTGAGAGATAATTTTTACACACACAATCCAACATATAACAAGTATTTTTCCATCAATTTAACAACAAAATTCAAAATTAAATCAAGAGAAATAGATCAGCAAAATTTCGGACATCACCTTCTCTCTTTCTCTTCAACTTTTCTTTTCAAGTTCCACAACCAAACTAAGTTGCCATTCACTAAAACAACAACTAAACAAATAATAATTTTTCAAGGCCACTACCTAAGAAACCACCTCAAGACATCTACCTAAGAGTAAATTAAGAAATCAAGAGTATCCTCAAGTTATCTAGCCTAGTGTTGATCTTGATCCCTACCTTTTGATGTTTACAAAATAAATGAATAGTACTAATATCTTTTCTAAGAAATCTTTTCTGCCTTGAAGCAATTTGATTCAAAGAACAAGAGCATTTGAAAGAAGAAAAAGGAAGACGAAAGCTGTCGGATGTTCACAAAAACAACATCGGCTGTCTGATAGAAATTCTCTGTCTACTGTCGGACGCAAGCATCGAACGTACCAGACATCCGATAGAATTGAGTTAATCCTTCCAACTCTCTGTCTGTTATCGGACGCAAGCACGGAAGTACCGGACGCCCGATAGTATCCTTCAAACTCTCTATCTGCTATCGGACGCAAGCAACGGTAGTACTGAACGTTCGATACTTCCAACGGCTAGTTGACTCTTCAGCTACTTTCTATCTGTTGTATAGACACCAAATTTTTGGTTTTTCAACTTTATTTATTTAATTAATTCATTTTTTATTTTATTTGTTTCAATTTTAGGGTTTTTTATTTTTATTTTATTTTATTTATGGTTAAAATCATTTTTTATCTATTAAATTTCAAAAAAAGAAGAAAAAAAGAAAAGTAAAAAAAATGACAAGTGGGGAGGCATGCATTAGGACAAGTGTCCCTTTTATATTTTGGACAACACAGCACCTAAGGGGTGAGGTGTTGAGACACTTGTTTGGCATAGGGATTTTCTAGAAAAAGACAGCAACAGAAGAGAAAAAAAAAAGGGGCTAAGCTGCGAGGAAAAAAAAAGAGGGAAACGGGGATAAAATTTTAGGGCAGAAGAAAGCAAGGGTGTGGTGGCTAGGGTTGGAAGCTACGTAAAAAAAAATCAAAGGAAATGAGAGTAAGAAGGCTACGTAGGAGGAGGACAGCTCGAGGAGAGTAAGAAAGAAAAGTAGCTTCGGGGGGTTTGGGAGAGGGCAACCAGCAAGAGGTGACGGGAAGAGCTTCGGGTGGTGGCTGAGGAAAAAGGTAGGAGAGGGATTCGAATGACGGCTGGATGAAAAAAAGAAGCGAAGCAAAAGAGTAGGAGAATCTGGGATTGACGGCTGGGTTTTAGAAAAAAACAACTAAAGAAAAAGGGCTGAGGGAATAAGGAGAGAATGAAAGTGACGACTGAAAATCTGGTGAAGGTTGAGGGAGGGTAGAGTAGCGGAGAAAGTGAGAAGCTTTCGACTAAGAAGAAAACAAGCAGAGAGGTGGTGCAGAATCTGGAAGGCAGTCGCAGCAAAAGGTGAAACTTTTCCCAGCTTCGCTTGGCCTGTGCTGAAGTTCATCACTTCGCCATTCAGGCGCTACTTTGCTGTTTAAGGGAGCGAAGGTAGCCTTTCCCTGCTTTCCTGTTTTTACGTTTTTTTTGTTCATGCATCATTGAGTTTTTCATTCATCTTCATTTGCTGAACATCTGAAGGTTGCGTTCATAAAATGGCATGAGGTTTTAGGAAAATCTGTTCTAATGCTTCGTTGATCGCTGCTCTGCCTTTTTCTCGTTGTGTGTGTTAGTTTTGATGTTGGGTTTCAATGTTGAATGGTGTAAGTGGCAAGTTTTTTTTGTTACTTGGAGATTGATTCATCTGATCTGTACGTTTGATAATGGAACCAAAGGAAAGGGGTGGAAAGCTTTTTGAATGAACCAGTTTTGCTGTTAATCTTGTACTTCAGTTATGTTAACGATGGTGATTTGGAGATGGATGTGAGCATTGATTGCTGGGTTTACTTGAATTTTTTGGCATAACACTGTTTGTGTGAGCATAAGCCGAAAAGTTGCAGAAAGAAACCAGAAATTTGAATGACATCTAAAGGGCTTAATGTCTTGCTTGTTATTGCTTCCGGATCCCACAATTCAAGTCGTTGGGGCTGTATTTTGTTGTCCGAGTCGTGTGTAGATTAGCCGATGTATCTACAGGTTTCATTGGGGTATCTAAGTGTTTCATTTGCTTGCTAAAATTGTAGAAAAGTTGCGTAAGCTTTGTTTTTTTAGTCGGGATCGATTCAAGCTTACTCCTTATACACCTCTGCTGCATTTTTTTACATGGTTGCATTTTCAAATCTGTTGGGATGTATTTTCAAGTAATGAAATTTGGTTTGGCTAATGGGTCTGCGAGCAGCTCATGGCTGTTTCTTTTGATTCCCTTTGTGCATGACTTGGGTTGGAAAAATCATTAGGAATGCAAAGGATAAGATTGGGCCTTAATGATACAATGCATGTTTGTTTGTTAGGTGAAAATTGTTGGCTATTTGGTTTTCATTATTTGCATTTAGCATGATGCTGAAAAATGAAAGTTGCAGCTAGTTTGGTTGCTAAAAGGCTTCATCAATCGTTGAAACCTTTCTGATGCAGAAAATCTTCTTCGATCTTGCATGAAAGCTTCATAAGCATTTGCACATTTTTCTGTTATATTTTCGGTTGTTGGATATGGAAGTAATTGGCTTGGCTTCTTAGTTTAAAGCTTGGATAAATCTCCACTTGGGAAATGGAACTGCAGCTGGCATTCATTTTGATAACAGAAGTTTTTTCCGTAGCCTTTTGCCTGGATTTTACATGGGAAATATTTCAAAAATTGCTCTTTGGCCCCCTAGTCTCCCTTTGTTTCACCATGGCCCAAATAGATTAAAAATCAATCAAATTGGCCCCTCAAACTTCTTTAATTCTTTCAATTGGGTGCCTGTTGGTTTCAATTTGACGAATATGGGTTGTTTAGTTTATTTGAATACCTTGAGTGATTCAATTTCCTGTTTATCTCCATTTCTTGTGATTATTTGTTAATTAAAGTGATGCCTTGATCCTTTCTTTGTTTTTGGAGGATAAATAAATAAATTCATTTCATTAGGGCCCCAACTCAAGGGAAGTACACTCTATCCTTTGATTTTTACTTTATTTAAGTGTATCATAACCTGATTATTTTTTAATTTACCTAATTCACCCCCCTCTTAGGTTGTTTTCGATCCTTACAATTGATACCAGAGCTTGGTCTCCTAGAGATTATGCTCAAGCAGTTTAGGAGTAAAGATGACAACCAACAATGTCTTGTCTTTTTAAGGACAATATGTGATTAGACCTCTAATGTTTAATAGGTCAAATTATGTGAGTTGGAAAGAAAAAATGATTATTTTCTTGCAATCGATTGATATTGAGTTGTGGTTTATTGTTAATGACGGTCCATATGATGCCTCTATAATAGATGAAGTTACTCATAGACCAAGATCAAAAATCAGAAATGAATTGATTGGTGATGATAGAACCCACCTCACCTTAAATTCAAAGGTTATGAATGTGTTATATAGTGCTTTAGACTCAAATGAATCTATTAGAGTCAAGGCTGCAAATCAACTAAAGAAATTTGGAACAAATTGAGAGAAATTCATGAAAGTAGTGAGAATATTAGAGAACAAAAGAAGTCTATCTTAGTTACTAAATATGAGTCTTTTAAGATGGAATCTCATGAAAATATTGATAAAATGTATTGTAGATTCAATGACCTTATAAAGGATTTAGAAGTTTTAGAAAAGAAATATTCCTTGGGAGAGAAAAACAGAAAAATCTTGAATGCCTTGTCCAAGGATTGGGGGAGTAAGGTGACTGCTATTGAAGAGGTTGAATCTCTTATTATTTCTCTAATCTCTTATGAGCTGAAACTTAAGACTAAGGTACAAAAAGAAGAAGATACAAGGGTAAGAAGGAGATTGCTCTAAAAGCATCTCAAAATGAAGATAACTCGGTTTCCTTGGATGAAAAAGATTTGAATATTGATGACAACGATCTTGCTCTCATCACAAAAAGTTTCAAGAGAATCCTCAACAAAAATAGATTCAGAAAAGGAGGACCTAACAATTCGAATTCCAATCAATTCAACAATACCAGAAACAAAGGTGTCGCACCCCATTTTTTTGAGAAAAAGGAAAATAAAGTTGTTTGAAATCATAATGTATGAAATGTGTGAAGTGTGTGAATGTGGGAAATAAAGGGAAAGGCCATCAGACTTTTCAAAAGCGACGGTTTGGCCAAAATGATAATTTAAAAAGGTTTTTAAACATAAAAAAGTAGGAGCGCCACTTGGTATTGAGTTGGGATGTATCAAGTCACCCAAAAAGTAGTTTTTTTGAAAAAATGAAGAAAAAACCTTTTTAGATGACTCCTAGTCTACAAAAATCAAAGAGACGAGTTCGGGGGTCACGGTTGATAAAAGGGAAGGCAAAGACAAAGTCTAAGACACCCTTTTACCCTAACCTAAGCTAGTTGCGTGATTTAGTGACAATTTTCCTATTTTCTACCCAAAAGATGCATTTTGGATACGTTTAACATGAATGCAAACCTAAATCTAATGAGTGGTTTGAAAGGGATAAAATGTCTCTTTAGAGGCTCGATTGGTCCTAATCACATGAATTGTGATAGCCAGTGGTGAACCCTCAAAGAGGTCACGAATAAATGCAAATGAATGCTCGAGTAATAATGAGAAAAAAGTTGATAAAAGGGAAGGCAAAGACAAAGTCTAAGACACCCTTTTACCCTAGCCTAAGCCAATTGCGTGATTTAGTGACAATTTTCCTATTTTCTACCCAAAAGATGCATTTTGGATGTATTTAACATGAATGCAAACCTAAATCTAATGAGTGGTTTGAAAGGGATAAAATGTCTCTTTAGAGGCTCGATTGGTCCTAATCACATGAATTGTGATAGCCAATGGTGAACCCTCAAAGAGGTCACGAATAAATGCAAATGAATGTTCGAGTAATAATGAGGAAAAAGTTGATAAAAGGGAAGGCAAAGACAAAGTCTAAGACACCCTTTTACCCTAGCCTAAGCTAGTTGTGTGATTTAGTGACAATTTTCCTATTTTCTACCCAAAAGATGCATTTTGGATGCGTTTAACATGAATGCAAATCTAAATCTAATGAGTGGTTTGAAAGGGATAAAATGTCTCTTTAGAGGCTCGATTGGTCCTAATCACATGAATTGTGATAGCCAATGGTGAACCCTCAAAGAGGTCACGAATAAATGCAAATAAATGCTCGAGTAATAATGAGAAAAAATGAGTGTGTGCAAAAAATGTCTTTGAGTGTAAAAACGAGTGCCAGACGCAAGTGTGCTAAGTACGAAAGCGCAAATGGGTGTGTAAAGTGCAAGGGTGCAAATGAGCATGTAAAAGTGCACATGTACAAATGTGAGAGAGTGTAAAGTGATAGTGTAAGGTGTGAAGTGAAAATGTGTAAAGTGGTAATGTGAAATGCATGAGCCCTAGAGGAATGCAAGCAAGACGGGTACGGGGAGACCCTAAATCGTGACTTTTGATTTGCCTTTTGGTTAGAAAGAAAACAAGCGTGCTAAGGCTATGTGTAGCCAAACTCGTCTGCTTTCCTTACCAGAAGGGTGACTCCCTAACCTAATCAAGCAAATGACCCTACTAACTAGAATGAAATGCAAAGTCCTAAAAATCGTGTTTCAAATGCGGGAAAAGGGTAGAGGTTCATGCAAAAATGTAAAAATATTGAAAGGAAAAAAATGAATGAAATGTAGTGAAGGCATGCGAGTATGTACTATCGAGAGGCGGCCCTATTGGGTCTAGCATTGGACTAGCCCTTTTAGTAACGCTCTCTCACAAGCATTGGACTTGTGAGAGCTCGAGGGGAAGACCATGATTAGCATTGGACTAGCCACGGTAACGTGCTTTCCATCCATCCACATAATCAGATATAATGATAAAAGTAAATAGACATGCGAGGCACATATTTTCACATAGCACGTAGCACATAAGCATGCTTATCTAGATGCAGAACCCTAGGAAAGCGGTAACACATAGCACATAAGCATGCAAATCACACAAGACAAACAAGCCCTAACTATTACATTAGGGGGGCCCTACTACAATCTAAAAGGAAAAATAAAATAAATAATTAAGATAAATACCTAACTATTACAATTGTGGCATTCAAGTGCCTTTTAAATGATCAAAATTGAACTATAAAAATGAATATATAACAATAAAACCAATAAATAAGTAAATGAAATAATAAATATAAAACACTTTCAAGAGGCATGCAATTTAAACACGTAAAGTCACATAGGTCACATAGGATCAAATAAAGTAAGAAATAAGGGATAGGGTGTACCTCCCTTGAGTTGGGGCCCTAATGAAATAAAATTACTTATTTACCCTCCAAAAATAAAGAAAGGGGTCAAGGCATCACTTTAATTAACAAATAATCATACAAGATGAAAAATGAACATGAAATTGAATCAATTAAGTTATGTAAACAATCTACATTCAAGAAATTAAAACAAGTGAGGACTTAATTGCAAGAATTAACAAAGTTTTGGGGGTCCAATTACAAATATCACAAAGATTTGGGGTCAGAAATTTAAGGAAAATAACGTTTAGGGATTCATTTGCAATTAAATTAGGGACCCAATTGAAAGAAGATAAAAGTGTTTAGGGCCATAGTAACATTAAATAGAAATTAAGGGGTTAAAGGCAACTTTTCTTTTTGATTTGCATGCAAACTACGTAGAAGAATCTTTCCTTGATAGCATTTCGCATGCAATTTCTTTCTACAACTTCATTTCGGATCACTTGAATGCAATCTCCTTTCCATCCCAAAACAACTAATCTCAACCAAACATCAAAGCCTTATTCCAAGTAACAAAACACAGAATTTTAACATCCCAAACAAGCAACAGAATGCAATCACAGGAATGCAAACCTCTTAGCAGCTTATGTAACCAGCATAAAGAAACAGCAGGTGAGCAAAATAATAACAAAACATCAACATTTTCTTCGTACACTTGGAGAAATGGAAACTAATATGATGAAGCAATTACAAACCAAATGACAAGCTTCAATGCTAACAAATGCAAATGAGTGTGGAGCTTTTGAATTTCTCTGGAACAGCTTTATAAGCTGCGGATTTCATGAGCTGCAAACCGTGATGCAGCAAAATAAAAAAACTGTTCCAACTAACATGGAACTCACGGTTTCATGCAGCAAAGGAGAATAAAGCCCTTAACAGACTTAAGAGACTTAGGACGTCGCAAGTAGAATGCAAGCAAGGAAAAGAAGAAGGACCGCGACGTGGACATGCAAGTAATCAAAGGAGCAATGGGGAAACACATTAGCCAATGGAAATGCAAACCAGCAAATTTTTTGCTGTAAGGACTCTAGGCATGACCCAGATGCATCAAACAAGGAGAATACATGGGACAATGGAAACATACAAGGGAGAGCAGTGCATAAGAACCAGTGACTGATTCGCTATCGATCTATATTCAGATTCTTAAACTATATCAGCAATTTTGCACATCAAATACATACTAAACCATCAGCTAATACAAAAAACAGCAAGAACCCACTCCAAAATTCCTTGTTTCTTTTCCTCTCTCCAACTAACAAAACACAGGCTAGCCAGAATCCCTCTCACACGTATACAGAAATATGCACGAAATCTCTTCTTTTTGATTCAATACTTTGTTTAGGCATTTTATCAAACACTAAATGGGCATGGAAATTTCAGCAATTCTCTACTCAAATGAGGTGTCAGTTGGCCCCAAAACTGACTGTAAAACCAGAAATTTCAACCCAATCAACAAATAAAGCGGTACTCTTTTAGAAAACGTAGGCAAATCCACCAAGAAATTGCGATAAAAAAAAAGAACAACAGAGCTTCAAGTGTCCATGCTTAAAAAAAACTGGAATTTGATGGGAGAAGATAGCTTACAAAGCTCTGGAGGTGATGATTGACGGCGATGATGGCGGACTCCGATGAGGTGGTGGCGGGTTCTCACAAGTGCAGCAATTCCGGCGGCTTTTTCGCTCCTGGGCGTTCTTTTGCTCTCCCGCCGTCACTCTTCCTCGGCCGAACCCCCTTTAGAAGCTGTCTCCTTTGGTTTAGTTTTCTTCCTCCTGCTTCCAACCTTTTCTGGTTTCAGCCGTCAACTCTCTCGGTTTCTTTTTCCTCCGTCAACCCTCGGCCACCATTCCATACCTCTCTACCTCTCTCGGTCTTCTTTTTTCTTGTCTTCCTTATCCGAGAGCTCTCTCTTGGTTCTCTCTGTCTCTTGCTTTGATTCACCTGAAATCTTTCCCCAATTTTTCCAGATTTTCCCCCTTTGTTTCTATCATCTCCAGCTCTCTCCCAATTTTCAGTTTTCCACTTTTCTTGCTCTCCTCTTCCCCTCAACCGAGAGCCTCTCTCTCTGTTTTTTCTTTTCCCCCCAAAAGATCTCCGCCGCCACTTTCTTTCTCTTCTCTTGTTTTTACTCTCTCTCACTCGTTTTTCTCTACCCGAAAAACTCCCCCCAATTTTCAGATTTTTCCCTCGGCTCTTGCCAAAGACTCCCTCTCTGTTTCTTCCTTAGCTTCTCATTGCCTTTTCCTTGTTCGGTCCTCCTTGCCTCTCAAAAACCTAGCCACCCTGTGACAGCCCCACCTCCCCCTAAGGCGAACCAGAGGGTTCGGCGGGCCGCCTGCCCAGCTCTCGCCGGAACTCAGTCGTTCACTACAATCCTCAAATAAATTACGAGAATAAACCTCAAATATTACAATATAAATCTCCAATATACATCAAAGTCTCCAAAAATTACATGTCAAAAGCGAAGCGTCCACGCTTCCACTGCGCCACTCTGATCCATGATCCCCATTATTATTATACAAGAGGAGTTCCACAACAATAAAATCACAACAAGCCTTCCTTCGCCACGAGCCCTGTGGAGGGGAATAAAATGTTTTTGGGGTGAGCTAGAAGCTCAGCGAGTAACCAGTAAAATCAGTAATCAAATCGGTTTCACAATAGTTCATTTCAATAATGTCATCGATTAATGATGTCATAAATCAATGATGGAGTATTAATAATTCAAGAAACATTTACAATGGAAAGCGATAGCAACATTCA
The DNA here is from genome assembly GCF_036785885.1 of Coffea arabica. Taxonomy (NCBI): domain Eukaryota; kingdom Viridiplantae; phylum Streptophyta; class Magnoliopsida; order Gentianales; family Rubiaceae; genus Coffea; species Coffea arabica. The sequence continues at coordinate 14,000,372 of NC_092318.1, read as the reverse complement.
TTAAAAGGATACGGCCCACATGGAGCTATTTGTTTGTTCGTGTGATCCCTTAACATTTTTTTGTAAGAAGAATCCTCGTTCATCCTTTTGTTCGTTCATCCCTTTTCCGGACGTTGGCCGGACTCCACCCATCCGACCATTGGCCGGACTCCACCCATCCGGACGTAGCCGGACTACAAGGTAATACTCGAGTATACCAAATTCATCCAGGGTCACCATATCGCCCGACCGAGTCCGCTTCTGGCTCGAGTCGATCGGTAACGAAGGGCAGGGCCCAATTCAGCCAAACGGCTTACATTCATGCGCAACTAGCATTTAATCATTGAAACTTTCACATTTATTTAGGTCGAGTGCGATAAAGTACACACTCGCCTAGAAAACTCGTTCTAACAATCATTGAATGCACTTAACACATTATCAATCAATCATAACAAGCCAATAAGTCAAGGAATATAGCAACCCAGGAACACTCACATGCAAGCACGCATGATATGCAAGAAAACCGTTCAAAAGTAAATAATGCAAGAAAACAGTTCAAAAGTAACTTTGGAAACAGTTCAAAAGGAAATAATGCAGGAAACGGTTCATAAATAACTTTAGAAATAGTTTGAGGTCACTCACCTCAATGGCTCAGAAATCATCCATCATATAACATTGCCTTGCTCAAATCCAAGTCTTAGATCACAAACTCAAATGCAAACAAATCCCTTCAAAGTTCGGACAGCACTTCCCCTGAATTTGCTAACTTTTCCAGCCATCATGGCTTCATTATTTCCTCATTCCAACCCAAAGGTACACACACAACAACAAGTTCATCCAATAGCCATTCAGCAAGCTCCAAGTAGTACTAGTACAAGTCAAACTAGGGAAAAGTTCGGAAATGAAAGTTAAGCTCAAAACTAGAAAAATAGGTTTTGACGTCATTTTGCGGTAATGGTACCAAAGGCGCTACGATTGTCGGATAAAGGTACGAGACCTACCGTTTCTAAGCTAAGAGACAGGGCTACAATATTGCAGAAGGTCACTCAACCCAGTTTCGAGTGTAACCAGGTCAAAAATGCAAGATACCATACCAGAATCACAAAAACAGATTCACAGAACGCATTCTAGCGGAAACTTCATAAAACAGGCTATCCAAGTCCAAATCCAGAAATTCCAAAACCAGCTGAAACCTAAGAAACAGGGCCAAATTTCATCAGAAGGCCTCAACAACCAATTCGGAAGCAATTCCAGCCAAAACAACCAATTACAGGCACAATTCTTACATTCGGGTAAAACCAGAACAACAATAGTAATTTCGACTTTTCTCACTCTACACTACTCCGATTGACCTAAAATTTTGTAGGCACCTCTAAAATGTCATTCCCTACAACTTTCATCTTTTAATCCAAGGCCAATTCGGCCTATAACTGGGAGCTAAAAATTCGGGCAGAATGTTCCTTCACAAAACCTAATTTTCTGAAATTTCTTCCAAAACAGAAATTGATTGCAATTGTCCACTTTTCCACCTTCTAGAATCATTATATACCATTTCTAATCATCATAGATAGCCACACAACCATGCTTATATTAAAACAGAAAAATCCCCAATAATTATAAAACTTCACCAATTTAACCAAAATCAAGATATAATCCATAAAAGTGCATCGTATACCACCACCAATCATGAATTGAACATCATTAGAGGAAGGAGAGGGGTCCTTCACAACTCACCTTAGCCATACAAGAGATAAAGCAATAAATCACCTTAGCTTTCTAAACAACTCCACAAAACACCTCAAGACCACTTAGCAAAGAGATTTTATGGAATGATTTGGAGTTTTATTGGTTGGATTTGAAGATTGAGCAAGAAATAGAAGGAAGAAATTGAGAGCTTTTCTTTCTTTTCCTTTGAGAGAGAGCCGGCTATGAAGCTTTAGAAATAAGGATGATTTTTGGCAATTTTTTGATTTATTTGGTAAAGTAGTGAATAGTGTAGTCAAAGTCCAAGACTTAATCTTATGGTGACACTTGTCACCTTTAGGTTTAAAACTTATCTTTTTGTCTCTCCAATACAAATATCTTAACACTTTGTAAAATAATATCACTTAATACAAAATTTCAACAAGTTGTCAAAAATATAATGCATTTACCGCACTAGCGGGTCCCACGTTCAAAATACGCTCTTAATTTCTCAAAAACTAACCGATACTAGAAAAATCATTTTAAAACTATCTTTGCTCATAAACTTTATCTGGGGAATTTTTCTAATAAAGAAAATGTAGAAAAGGCGGGCGATTAAATAAAATAAACCCTAGAAATTTAGAAAATTTCCGGGTTCTCAGACTCATTCTTTTCGGGGCGTCACACACCCAAAGCCCTCAATCTTTTATTTTCTTTTTACCTAGCCACCCAAAACCCTCAATCTTTTATTTTCTTTTTTATTTTTGTCCCCTCAAAATTTCCTAAACCAACCAAGTGTCCCAACATCTCACCTTCTAGGTGTTGTGTTGTCAAAGATACAAAGGGACACTTGTCCCACATGCAAGTTTCCACCTATTCACACATTATTTAATTTAAGTAAACAAACAAATGATTATAACAACTTTTGTTTTTTGGAAATTTTCTTTCTCTGAAATTTAATACTAAAAATGTCTAAAATAAAAACTGAGAGACTAGAAATGAATAATAATTAACTTTTAACCAATGAAAAATAAAAATAATAGTAAATAAAACTAAATTAAAAATTTGGTATCTATAAAAGGAAAGCAAGGGGCCAACAAAAAGTAAGGTGACAAATGCTATGAATGCGACCAATTTGGACACTACATGAGTGAGTGTCCAATGAAGAAGAAAAAAGAAGAAAAAGCTGAAAGAAAATCAAGATTCAACAGCTTTCAATTCACATGGTGTTATTCTTGGTTTTGGTGATCACAAAAGTTCTTTGAAATACAGTCCAAGAAAGTGAACACTTTGATCAGGCCTGATGGAACAAAGAAAGCATATGTTTGATTGACTCCAGACTACGATGCTTTGGATGTGGCAAACAAGATTGAAATAATATAAATGAATTTAGTCATTGTTTTGTTCCGATCAAAGATATTGTCTTTTAAGTGTGTCATTCTTGGCACTTTGAAATGTTTATCTAACCTTCTTCAAAAACAAGTGTTTTTGTCTATCCAAGAATCAGGTTCGAATATGTCATCAAAAGCAAAACAACCAAAATGTGAAGCAAAAACAGGACAATCAGGTCGGACGGCCGAAAGGAAACTGTCGGACGTCCGAAAGGATGAAGAACATCAGGAAGGAAGCACCGTCGGACGCTCACATAGAAGCATCGGACGTCCGGAAGGATCGGACGCTTGCCATCGGACGCTAATCAATCGCATCGGACGTCCGAAAAATTCCAAGATAACTTGCTAGCTCTCGGCCCAAGGTCGGACGCTGTGCTGTCGGACGACAAAGAACTTATCGGACGTCCGAACCTCAACTTGGCTATCATCGGACGATTGGTTCGGACGATGATTCGATCGTCGGACGTCCGACAGCCCCAACGGCTAGTTGACTCTTCAGCTGCCTTCTATCCGTTGGAAGCATTGATGAAGCCCATTTCTGGTTCCCTTTAAAATCAAACTGGTCTGAACGAAGTAGGGACTTTTGCACACTTTGTTTACAAGATCTAGTGAGATATTTTAGCTAGAAAATAGTCTCCAAAGCAGATTTGTTTAAAGTGGTGTGAATTTCTGTTGAGCATTTCTTTTGTGGTTGAAAGGATCTTTAGTGTAGCTTTGTTGAGGGTTTTCTGAGTGATTGTAAAACTTCCTAGCTTGACTAAGTGAGGCTTAGGGCAAGGAGGAAGTGCTCCCTCCATTGTACATCTAGTTGATCTTCGTTCATCAAAGAGAAGTTGCTCTTCCTAGTGTTTGGTCTTCAAGTTTGGGTTAAGCTTGGTAGACACTTGGTTTGTCTCTCTATTTTACATTTCTGTTTAATAAAATATTCATTGCTTATCTATACTTGCTTCTCTGATCAATATTGCTATTGTCTTCTTATCTACTTGGTTGATCATTACTAAAAAGGAAGGTAAATTTTCATTAACGAAAAAGTGCATAAACTTGGTTAAGATTTTAATCAAACCAATTCACCCCCCCCTCTTGGTTGTCTGTGGGACTAACAATTGGTATCAGAGCTTGGTCTCCTTGAGATTAAGCTCTAACGGCTTGGAGTAAAGATGACAACCAGTCATGCTATGTTTGTTGAGGGGCAATCTGTTACTAGGCCTCCCATGTTCAGTGGCTCTAACTATGTTAGCTGGAAAGAACGGATGATTATCTTTTTACAATCTATTGATATTGAACTATGGTTTATTGTCAGTGAAGGACCGCATGAAGCTAACTTTCTTGATGCAGATACAGGGTTGCTTCGGCCAAAAATGAGAGCTGAAATGAATGCTCAAGATAGAACTAACCTTACATTGAATGCCAAGGCCATGAATGTTCTTTATAGTGCCTTAGATTCAAATGAATCAATTAGAGTGAAAGGCTGTAAATCAGCCAAAGAAATGTGGGATAAGTTAAGAGAAATCCATGAGGGTGGTGACAATGTGAGAGAACAGAGAAAGGCCATCTTGGTCACAAAGTATGAATCTTTTAAGATTGAACCTCTTGAGGATATTGACAAAATGTTTTGCAGGTTCACTGACTTGATCAAAGATCTCGAGGTGTTGGGCAAAGAGTACACCTTGGGAGAGAAGAACAGGAAAATTCTCAATGCTTTGGGCAAAGAATGGGAAAATAAAGTGACTGCAATAGAAGAGGCTAAGGATTTAAGTTCTGTGCCTATTGAATCTATCATTAACTCACTAAACTCTTATGAGTTGAAACTGAAATCTAAAGTGCAGGAGGAAGAGGATGCTAGAGCAAAGAGAAACATTGCTCTAAAGACTACTCAAGGTGAAGATGATCCAGCTCACCTGGATGATGAAGACTCGGATGGTGATGATAATGATCTTACTCTTATCACCAGAGGCTTCAAAAGGATTTTGAATAAAAGAAAGTTTAGAAGGGGAGGTCCTAGCAATCAATTCCAGAATCAACCATCTATCGCAAAGTACAAAGGAAAACAAGATTTCAACAAGAAACAGTTGGACAAATGCTTCGAATGTGGACAGATTGGACACTATGCAAATGAATGCCCCATGAAGAAGATGAAAGATGGAAAAGCTGATCGAAAGCCAAGATTCAACAACTTTCAGATTACTTGGAATGAATGCAACTCCGAAGGGGAAGTTGAAGAAGAAGAGGAATCAGCTCAAATGGCCTTCATGGCTATTGAAAATAATGAGGAAAAAGGATCAAACAAGTCCAAATGGTTTATTGATAGCGGCTGCTCAAGGCACATGACCGGTGATCCCTCCTTGTTCATAAAGCTGAAATCAAAATCAAGTGGAAAGGTAACATTTGGTGATGATGTGAAAGCTAAGACAATTGGAATAGGTGATGTTGGTAAGGATGGTGAAACTTTTGTTCATAATGTGCTCTTGGTTGATAACTTAGGTTATAACTTACTTAGTGTTAGTCAATTGTGTGATAAAGACTTGTATGTGATGTTTAAAAAGCTTGAATGCATTGTACTTGATTCCAACTACAATGTTGTGTTCAAAGGTAAGAGGTTTAATGACATATATATTGTGATTCTTGATAAAGTTGATTCTTCTAGCTTAAAATGTCTTAAAGCTTCAAATGAAGATCCTTGGTTGTGGCATAGAAGACTTTGTCATTTTAACATGGACTTACTAAAGGAAATTTCGAAAAAGGAACTAGTTAGAGGCTTGCCAAAAATCAGTTTTGAAAAGGATAAAATATGTGATGCATGTCAATTTGGTAAGCAAACAAAAGTTTCTTTTAAAACAAAGAAGTGTGTATCTACTTCAAAACCCTTAGAACTCTTGCATCTTGACTTATTTGGCCCTACTCAAATCTCTAGCTTGGGTGGTAAGAAATACTGTTTTGTGATTGTGGATGATTATTCTAGATACACTTGGGTGATATTTCTTGCTCATAAAGATGATGCCTTCAAGAATTTTACTTCATTGTTTGCTAAAGTGCAAAATCTGCTTGGTTTAAAAATTGTTAGAATTAGAAGTGATAATGGAACTGAATTCAAATTTTGTGGTTTTCCAGAATTTTGTGATTATAATGGTATAACTCATGAGTTTTCTATTGCAAGGACTCCACAGCAAAATGGTGTTGTAGAAAGGAAAAACAGGACTCTCCAAGAGGCTGCTAGAACTATGTTGAATGAATGTAGATTGCCTAAATACCTTTGGGCTGAAGCGGTAAACACTGCATGTTATGTAATGAATAGAATTCTCTTGAGACCTATTTTGAAGAAAACTCCTTATGAACTGATTTTTGATAAGAAACCTACGGTTGGTTATTTCAAAGTATTTGGTTGTAAATGCTTTATTTTGAATCTAAAGGAACATCTTGGCAAGTTTGATAAAAAATCTGATGAAGGAATATTTTTGGGATATTGTGAAAATAAAAGAGGATATAGAGTTTTTAATAGAAGGACTCTTGTGATTGAAGAAGCTATACATATAACATTTGATGAAGCCAATGATGATAATTCCAAAAGTTTGTGTGAGGATGATGATGTAGGTGTTCGAGAAGGAATGGAAAAGCTATCAATTGGGAATGAAGGAAGTTCTAAACCAGCAGCAACTGAAATGGAAAATGAAGTTCATAATGATCAAGAAGTGGAAGATGAAGACAAAAATGATGATCCACTCAAAGATCTTCCCAAGGCTTGGAAATTCAGCCAAAATCATCCAAAAGAACTTATAATTGGTGATCCATCCGAGAAGGTAAACACTCGTTCCTCATCTAGAAAATTGATTGATAATTTTGCTTTAGTTTCTCTTTTTGAACCTAAAAATATCAATGATGCTTTAAAGGATGAAAACTGGATTTTGGCTATGCAAGAGGAACTTAATCAATTTGAGAGAAATGAAGTTTGGACACTTGTTGATAGACCTCAAAATCAGCCTATCATTGGCACAAAGTGGATTTTTAGAAATAAGTTGGATGATAAAGGTGTTGTTGTAAGAAATAAAGCCAGATTAGTTGCTAAAGGATATGCACAAGAAGAAGGAATTGATTTTGATGAAACATTTGCTCCCGTAGCAAGATTAGAATCTATTAGAATGCTTCTTGCTTTTGCTTGCTTCAAAGGTTTCAAATTGTTTCAAATGGATGTTAAAAGTGCCTTTTTAAATGGTTTTATTGATCAAGAAGTGTATGTGGATCAACCCCCCGGTTTTGAAAATACAAAATTTCCAAGTCATGTGTTTAAACTTTCTAAAGCTTTATATGGTTTAAAACAGGCTCCAAGAGCTTGGTATGAAAGATTAAGTGGGTTCTTGATTGAAAAAGGTTTCAAAAGGGGTGTTGTGGACACCACACTTTTTACTAAGCATGTGTTGAAAGACCTTCTTATTGTGCAAATATATGTTGATGATATTATTTTCGGTGCTACTAATGAGTATCTATGTAAGGAGTTTTCCACCACTATGCAAAATGAATTTGAAATGAGTATGATGGGAGAATTAAATTTCTTCCTTGGACTTCAAATACATCAAGCTCTTGAGGGAATTTTTATAAATCAAGCAAAATATACCAAGGAATTGCTGAAAAGGTTTGGCATGGAGGACTCAAAACAAGTTGGAACTCCAATGTGCACTTCTACAAAGCTTGACAAAGATGAAGAAGGTAATCATGTGGATGAAAAGCATTATAGAGGTATGATCGGAAGCCTACTTTATTTAACCGCAAGTAGACCTGATATTATGTTTGCTGTTTGCTTGTGTGCTAGATTTCAATCTTGTCCAAAAGAATCACATTTGAATGCTGTAAAAAGAATTTTTAGGTATTTGAAAGGTACATTAGACTATGGTCTTTGGTATGCTACATCTAATGAGTTTGCTTTATATGGTTATTCGGATGCTGATTTTGGAGGTTGTCATGTGGATAGAAAGAGTACGAGTGGAACTTGTCATTTTCTTGGAAATTGTTTAGTCTCTTGGTTTAGCAAGAAACAATGTGCAATCTCTTTGTCTACCACCGAGGCGGAATATATTGCCGCTAGTGCATGTTGTGCTCAACTTCTATGGATGAAGCACACTTTGAATGATTTTGGATTGTTGTATGACTGCATGCCTGTATTCTGTGATAATACTAGTGCTATCAATTTGACCAAAAATCCTATTCATCATTCTAGGTCAAAACACATAGATATAAAGCATCACTTTATTCGTGATCTTGTTCAAAAAGGTGAAATATGTGTAAATTATGTTTGTTCTAAAGATCAATTTGCTGATATATTTACCAAAGCTCTGCCATTAGATCAGTTCATTCATCTAAGATCAAAATTAGGAATAATCGAAAAATCATCCTAATATTTCTCAAAGTCTTCGGACGTCCGAAAGAAGATGAACGGACGTCCGATGATGTTCTTCAGCCATTTTCCAGAATTGCGCCTGTTCGGACGCAAATGTCGGACGCACAACTTCGTTCGGCCGTCCGACAGTGCAACGGCTCATTTGTTTTAAATCAACTTTCTTCCTTATTTGCTTCAGTCTCTTCATATCCTATTTCCTCTCGGACGAAAACTCTCTCTTCCCTCACTCTCAAATTCGTACCATTCTGTAACTACCATTCCCAAATTGACTCAACCAAAACATTTCCCCATCGTTTGCGTTTCATTTCTCCTGATCATTTCACCAAACTGAGTAACATTTCGCAAATCCCCAAATTTTCCTCACAACCCTACTCTTGCATAACCGCTCTGTCAAATCTCGTTCAAGGTGTTTTTGTCCCAAAATTTCTGTGCGATTCACTTCCCTACTGCTGTGTGCATCATTTGCATCCTCCATTCCACACATTTAGAACAATGGTGAATCTAAGGGGAGGAAAAGTTACTGCCGGACGCAAGCATCCACTCAGGGATGAGGATGAGGATCTTCCTACTGTCAAACGGACATCCAAACGCTTCAAAAGGGGAGCTATCAAGGGTCAAATGTCACGGCCTACTCCACAACCCACATCTCAGCCTGAATCTGCACAGGGGACCTCCTCTCAACCGCCTCCTAAATCAGTTCCTCCTCCTACATTCTTTGATGATGCTGCGAAAGACAAATACTCCTGGATATCCCAGAAGGGTGTCATCCCTCAAAGAACTGTAAACCCCTCTGAATTTCGCTCCATAGGTTTAGAATCCATTCTGAGTCTATTTGCTTTCCAGAAATGGTCACATCTTATTTCTATGCCAAATGTCTACTATCCTGATATGTTGCATCAATTTTTTGCCAATCTAAGGAAAGGTTCTGACCCAACTGAAATATTTTCCAGGGTTAATGGGGTAGACTTAATCATTGACTCTGAAATCGTGAACTCCATTTTAAATACTACCATTGAACGTTTATGCAAAGATAAGATTGCTAATTTCTTTTCTTATGAAGAGCTTCCTACTGCTGCAAATCATTTTGATGGGACAAAAATGTTAACCTATTTCAAAAGAAGTTTTTCCTCACCTGCTGATGCTAAATTGAATGATCTGGCCCCTGTGAATTTAATTGCTTTTTCTATCATTTCAAACCTGCTTGTGCCTACTGATGGCCACAGAACTGATGCAAACAAAATGGAGTTGTACCTCTTTTATTGTTTTCAAGAAAAAATTCGTATTGATTTTGGTTTTGTCATGTGCAAGTTCTTACTTCGCTATGCCACTGATTCTCGCAGAAAATTATCTTATGGAAAGTTTCTTCAAAAGATTTTTGAGTTTAACAAAGTCCCTATTCTAGGTGTTTGTCCTAAAGAAGCATCTTCTTATGCCTTTACAAAAGGGTATTTTGAAAGGAAAAATCTTGTTTTCAAAGATAATCTGTGGGCTTATAAGGGTGCATCTTCTAGTGAACTTAGGTCTAAGACTGCACATGATCCTTCACCCATTTCACTCACTCCCATTCACCCTAGGAAGTCTGCCACTAAAGCATCTTCCTCTTCCAGTAATGAAGTAATTGAGCTTCTTCAAGAACTCAAACAGCATGTTCTTCTTCTAGAACATGGTCTCATGCTCACCATGTCTTCTGAGCAACAAACTGCCTTTCTTGACAAAAAGAATCTTCTTTTTCCTCCACCTGTGGTTGAGGAAGTCTCACATGACAAAGAACCTCGAACCACTGATCCAGGTTCATCAGTTCCAGATCCGAATCCAGCAACTCCTGTGACTCCTCATGGCCCTTCCACATCAGACAAAGGCAAGGCACCAATTGTAGAAGCTGCTGAAGATAATGAAGACACTGAAGAGGAGGATCTCGACCAATATCAGCTTTCTCGGAGGACACCTGGATCCACGTAGATCATCATTTAGGACATTTGCATTTTGTTTGTCTCTTTTAGAATATGTTATGTTATGGATATTCTCAGTTTCTTTTGGTGTGTTTTGATGGATGATCTAAGTACTGAGGTGTAATATAATGGATATTCTTGTTTATGTTTAAGTTCTGTGATGTTTCTAAGTATCTTGATGGAAGTTATTGGTGATGTTTAAGTACTGGTGATGTTTGTTTATTCTGTTTATGTGAATGGAATGAATTGTTTTTGGTTTACATTTTGGATAAGATGTATTTGTGTATAAGATGGATGTTTTTGGTTTGCTCTTTTGTGATGACAAAAAGGGGGAGAGATCTGATTGATGATTGATAATGTTGGATATGATGAATTGATTGATGGTTTAATTAAATTTGGATTTTGCTGATGGATTGAATTGGTGATATGTTGGTTGTGTGTTACTTAATTGTCATGTTTTTGGATGATTGTCTAAACTCGGTTGGGCAGTCTAGTGAGGGGGAGGTTTTCAAAAGTTCTTTGATTCACTATGGCAGGGGGAGTTCTTGTCTATTTTGAAAGGGGGAGCTTTCATTGCAATCATCAAATTTCATTTCAAACTTTTGTTTTGTCATCATCAAAAAGGGGGAGAATGTTATTCTTGGTTTTGGTGATCACAAAAGTTCTTTGAAATACAGTCCAAGAAAGTGAACACTTTGATCAGGCCTGATGGAACAAAGAAAGCATATGTTTGATTGACTCCAGACTACGATGCTTTGGATGTGGCAAACAAGATTGAAATAATATAAATGAATTTAGTCATTGTTTTGTTCCGATCAAAGATATTGTCTTTTAAGTGTGTCATTCTTGGCACTTTGAAATGTTTATCTAACCTTCTTCAAAAACAAGTGTTTTTGTCTATCCAAGAATCAGGTTCGAATATGTCATCAAAAGCAAAACAACCAAAATGTGAAGCAAAAACAGGACAATCAGGTCGGACGGCCGAAAGGAAACTGTCGGACGTCCGAAAGGATGAAGAACATCAGGAAGGAAGCACCGTCGGACGCTCACATAGAAGCATCGGATGTCCGGAAGGATCGGACGCTTGCCATCGGACGCTAATCAATCGCATCGGACGTCCGAAAAATTCCAAGATAACTTGCTAGCTCTCGGCCCAAGGTCGGACGCTGTGCTGTCGGACGACAAAGAACTTATCGGACGTCCGAACCTCAACTTGGCTATCATCGGACGATTGGTTCGGACGATGATTCGATCGTCGGACGTCCGACAGCCCCAACGGCTAGTTGACTCTTCAGCTGCCTTCTATCCGTTGGAAGCATTGATGAAGCCCATTTCTGGTTCCCTTTAAAATCAAACTGGTCTGAACGAAGTAGGGACTTTTGCACACTTTGTTTACAAGATTTAGTGAGATATTTTAGCTAGAAAATAGTCTCCAAAGCAGATTTGTTTTAAAGTGGTGTGAATTTCTGTTGAGCATTTCTTTTGTGGTTGAAAGGATCTTTAGTGTAGCTTTGTTGAGGGTTTTCTGAGTGATTGTAAAACTTCCTAGCTTGACTAAGTGAGGCTTAGGGCAAGGAGGAAGTGCTCCCTCCATTGTACATCTAGTTGATCTTCGTTCATCAAAGAGAAGTTGCTCTTCCTAGTGTTTGGTCTTCAAGTTTGGGTTAAGCTTGGTAGACACTTGGTTTGTCTCTCTATTTTACATTTCTGTTTAATAAAATATTCATTGCTTATCTATACTTGCTTCTCTGATCAATATTGCTATTGTCTTCTTATCTACTCGGTTGATCATTACTAAAAAGGAAGGTAAATTTTCATTAACGAAAAAGTGCATAAACTTGGTTAAGATTTTAATCAAACCAATTCACCCCCCCCCTCTTGGTTGTCTGTGGGACTAACACATGGAATGAGTGCAACTCCAATGGTGAAATTGAAGAAGAAGAAGAATCTGCTCAATTGGCCTTTATGACCATTGGAGATAATGAGGTAACAACTTCTAACCCTCAATTTGAAAGTGGTGATGAAACTAATGATGATCTTGAATCCTTCAATGAAAAATTACATGATAGTCTGAAAGAATCTTATGCTAGAAACAAGGAATTAAAACACAAAATTAGTTTTCTTCTTCAAGACAATGCACGTCCTTTTCAAGAAAATAAAGTTGAAAATTGAAAATAATTACTTGAAAAAGGGTGAGATTGATCTACAAAATGAGTTTAATAGAAAAATAAGACTTTGTGAAATGTTCAAAAAGGAACAAGGTAATTTGAAAAGAAGAGTGGATAATTTAAACGAGTTGATTCAACATAAAAAATAAAACTGCTTTCAAGGAAATGGAACAAAACCTCATTTTGGCACTTATGAGAAGAAGATAAATTCTGGTGCAAATGATTTTGCTGTTTATAAGAGAAGACAAGTAAGATTTATTAAATCTGTTTATGCAAATAACTCGTTGGTTATGTGTAATTTTTGTTGTCAAAAAGGTCACATGAAAAACAATTGCTATGTGAGGAAGAACATGAAAAGAGGCATGAAATGCATGTGGATAGTTAGACATGATGCTAACTCTCAAGGATCCAAAAATTAATGGGTACCAAATATTAGTTCTTGAACTCTTGAGTAGGTGAACCTGGTGAATATTATTAAGAAATCAAAGTGGTTCATAGATAGTGAATGTTCAAGACACATGACCGATGATCCATCACAATTCATCAAACTCAAGCTAAAGTCTAGTGGCATAGTGACATTTGGAGATGACATGTTTCTACCTCAAGACCATTGGAGATTTTACATTTTGATTTTTTTGGTCCTACACAAATTTCTAACTTGGGTGGTAAAATATATTGTTTAGTCATTATTGATGATTATTCTAGATACACTTGGGTGGTTTTTCTTGCTCACAAAAATGATGCTTTCAAAAAATTTCGTTTCCCTATTTGCAAAAGTTTAAAATCTGCTTGGTTTGAATATTGTTAAAATTAGAAGTGACAATGGTTCGGAATTTAAATGTTATGACTTTTTAAAATTTTGGAATTACACTTTAGGCACTCTAGGGTAATTTGCACTTCATATTAGGATGCATTTTCAATGTTCTTTTGTAATTTTCTTTTGATGTTTATGATGCTCTGAACTAAGTTTCCTTTGATGTTTTTTGAATGATTAGCAGATTTTAGTTGATATTACTGGATTTTTATGATGAAAAAAAGGGGGAGAAAAGAATAATGTTGATCTAATGATGTTGGATCTTGGTTAATGATACTTGCTGGATTTTGGTGTTCTTAATGATTTTTGTTAATGATTTTTTGACTAATGGATGCTGTATGTCTTTCCATTGTTATGATGACACAAAGGGGGAGAATGGAGAATGGATTGGATGCTGTATGTAATGGGGAGTTATTATAAGGGGGAGTTATTGGAGAGTTATTTTGTTCTGAGATGCTATAAGTAAGGGGGAGCTTCTGCACATTTTCCTTCATTCCATTCATTGTTTTGTCATCATTAAAAAGGGGGAGAATGTTGATCTTGATCCCTGTCTTTTGATATTTACAAAACAAATGGATAGTATTAATATCTTTTCTAAGAAATCCTTTAAGTTTTGAAGCAATTTGATTCAAAGAACAAGAGCATTTCAAAGAAGAAAAAGGAAGACAAAAGCTGTTGGACGCTCACAACGATAACATCGGACATCCGATAGAAACTCTCTGTCTGCTATCGGACGCAAGTATCGAAAGTACCGGACGTCCGATAGAATCGAGTTAATCCTTCAAACTTTCTGTCTGCTATCGGGCACAAGTATCTGAAGTACCGAACGTCCGATAGAATCCTTCAAACTCTTTATCTGCTATCGGAAGCAAGCAACGGTAGTACCGGACGTCCGATACTCTCAACGGCTAGTTGACTTTTCAGCTACTTTCTATCCGTTGGAAGCATTAATGAAACACTTTCTTGGTCTTATATAAATAGAGCATTGCCAAAAACTTCAAACAACTTTTGCACATTGAGACTACAAAGATCAAGAGTGATTTTAATGAGAAAATACTCTATAAGGAAGATTTGTACTCTTAGTTGTGTAAATTTCGTATAAGCTTTTCTTGTGTGAGAAAAATACTTCAATAGTGTAGTTTTGTGAGGGTTATCCGAGTGATTGTAAAACTTCCTAATTTGACCAAGTGTGCCTTGGGGCAAGGAGGAAGTGATCCTTCTTTTGTACACGAAGATTGGTTGTATTTGATCAACTTGAAGAAACTTACTCTATAAAGTAATATTCAAGTTCAAGAGGAGTTTGAAATTTGGTTTGCTATTCTTTCCCTTTTACTTACTATCTTACAAATATAAATTGCTCATCTCTTCTACTCAAAAGCAATCTTGCTTTCTTATTATCTATTTCATTGAGTGATCATCTAGAAAAGAGAGTAAATTTCATATTGAGTCAATAAGTGTCTCATAACCTGATTATTTTTTAATTTATCTAATTCATCCTCCCTCTTAGGTTGTATTCGATCATTACACCTAACTTTGTTTAGGGTTTCAAATATCCCTTCATAACAACTCAAAGCTACTACTAAAGAAGTGAACCTTGTTACCTCTCCAAAACTTCTTCAACCCTAGTTGGAGCCCAAGCTTTGCACCACCAATTCACCAAGAAATCACCATAAGACTAGAGTTTTCTTCTAGCTTGATCAACTTCCAAAGGTTTGAAGGGTTTGGAGAGATTCTTGGAGCAAGTTGTGTTGTTTGGAGGAGTTTTTTTCCCTTATTCTGAAGCTTCAATGGCCGGCCAAGGAGAGAGACCAATTGGAACTTTCTTGTCTCTTTTTTTTCTCCCTAAGAGTCGGCCAAGAGGGAAGGGAAAAGTGAAGGATAATGGCTGAAATTTGGAGGATAATGACTAGAGGAAATCTTAGTCAAAGTCTTGGTCCAAAGTTAAGTAGTTGATTGACACTTGTGAAAGCAAGAAGTAATGTCCATTTATTGACCAAAATATCTCTCTTTTTCTCCTTAAAAAATTCGGCCAAGACAAGAAAGAAATGAAGGAAAAATGGTGATGGAATGATAGTTTAGTTTTGATCAAGTCTTAGTCAAACTTTATGGGCTTGTTGACAATTGGCAATAAGAGGAAAAATGGCTATCCCTTTTCTTTGGTCAAAAATTTCGGCCACACTAGGATAATTATTAGGAAAAGATAAATAAAAGAAAGATAAGAAGATTAAGATAAGAAAATATTGGTCAAGTGGTGCCTACGACCGGTACAAATGGCACGAGTCGATTCAAGTCTATTTTCTTAACTCTCTTGTACTTTTGTTTTAACTTATAATTCACTAACTTACTCTTAGCACTTTTTAACCACATACTTTCTCTTACTTAATACCCACTCTTATCCACCAAATTTAATACACACACCTCACCAATCGATCACACTACCAAAATGCACCAAAACCCTAACTTACTCTAACTGTAAAAGTAAAAGAAAAACTTTCAACTCAATTAATGAAATAACCATGAAATTTAGGGCTAGTAAATAGTTAAATTGTCAAATAAAGAAATATAGAAGAAAATATCAATTAATGTTTCAAAAATGGGAGAAAATTCTAAAGAAATTTTTGGTTCCTCACAGATTGCACTTGATTGATGAAGCAATTTATAAAATTAGGGAAAGTGTAAAGTATATGAAAGGATCTGAAAGTATGATCATAAAGTTTGCCGAATTGGTGAAATAACTCTTATTGGAGACAAATAAAAAATTGTGATAAGATATAGTAACTAGATAGAATTCTACCTGTGACGACCCCACCTCTCCCTAGGGCGTACCCTAAGATTTAGCGGATCGCCTGCCCAACTCTCGCCAAGATTCACTCACTCACGTCAAGAAAATAGGGTGCAACCTCAATAATGAAGGAAATAACAGTTCCCAAGTTTGGAACGTACAAATACATTCATTTCTATCTCAAACATCCATACAATCCCAAATATATCAAAAGATTTAAGTTCTCAATACATTCAACCCTAATCGAGCGACTAGCGCGAGTACAATCGTAAACGTTCAAAAACTAGACTATGCTAGCTTGTACCAGTCTCACGCCTTCGCTCGTATCCCCTGTAAGGAAAACAAAACTAAAAGAATGAACTAAAAGCCCAGTGAGGTTCCCAAACAAGAAATCAGGTATAGAAATCAAGAAAATGTTACATTTAGCAATTTGCATATTTTGCACAGTAATATCCAGTCATTCAATAAATAAACACTCAACTATTGAAAGGATACATGCTCACTTGGAGCCATTCATTCAAGTCATTCATTCATTCATTCACCAATCATTTTCCTTATCCCTCCGACATTAGAAAATATTTGCAAGTGAAAACTCCTTCAATGTTCTTGACATTCATTCATTGATTTCATTTCCCGCCACTAGCCAATTCACTGGCCAGTTCTCCACCAACCTTCATGGTCATACTCGAGGATACTAAAACACTGTCCCAGGGTCACCAGCCGCCCGACCAAGTCCGCTTTTGGCTCGAGTTGACTGGCAACGAAGGGCAAGGGCCTAATTCAGCCAAAAGGCTTACATTCATGCACAGGTAGCATTCAATCATTGAAAATCAACTTTGGCTTGGGTCGAGTACGATAAAGTACACACTCACCCATCGAAAATCCATTTAGCAATCCTTAGAAAGTATTTAACATTCAAGCAAACATTCACAAATAGTCACATAGTCACTTATTGTACAAACACACAATGGAACACTCACCCGTCTAAGCCAAAATAACGTCAAAAGTTTTCTTCCGGATTATGCCCTTGATCACCGACAAACCCTAAGAATAACCAATCCCAAATTGAAGTGAGCAAATGTAATTTATGATCCAACTAACCCTAAAATCAAACCTTACATCTTACTAATATTCATAAGAGCAAGTAATAGAAATTTGGGCAGATGCCCTTTGTATTTCGCTATTTTCCAGCCATTTATGGTTTCATTATTTTTCTCAATTCAGCCCCAAAACCTCACACAAATAATCTTACCACAATAGCCTTTCAATAGGCTCAATGTCATTCAATTACAAAACAATGCCAGCAAATTGATCGGAAATAATGTTTAAGACAAATAACAAAATAACAGGTTTGACGTCTCTTAGCGTTTCAGTCACAACCGAAGGTACGCTTATCGGATTAGGGTACACTTTATACAGTTTTGAAGCTAAGACAAAGGGTTACAACTTTCATGAAGACAACTCAACCTAGTTCACAATTGATCTAGGTCGAATTTATAGATTACAGAACCAGAATTTCATTGTCGGTCTGGTTATAAGCACTGGATTTAAATGGCAATAACTCAAACTAAAAAATTCCGATTGAGGCATTTTCAGATGCGTTGGAAAGTTGAACATAGGACTAAAATTTTCGTGCTTTGGCCAAATGCTGATTTGATACGGATCAAAGTGAAAAACGAAGCCAAACATGTGAAATCTCAAAACTGCCCACGGAAAAGAACATTTGGCAGTCAGGGGTATTTGAGTCATTTCATAATCTACAGTACTCTAATTGAGTTGAAATTTTACAGGTAGCTATATAACACTATTTTCTACAACTTTCATGTTTTGACCTAAGCCTGATTTGCCCTCTAACATGGACGAATTAAACAGGTCAGAAGCAGGGCAGTTTCTATCTTATAGCTGGAAATTTGATGACTTCAAGGTTTAAAATTCTCATTCATGTTTTGAACCACTACTCCAACTCCCTATCCAAGCTTAGTAACATCATATGCAATATAATCAACAAGAACACAACTGAACAACTCAAACCCTAACTCAAAAATCCACCATCCATCAAAACTACTTAAATAACTATCATTAGCCAAGAGTATGAGTTGCTAGCCAAACTTAAACAAGATTAAAGGAGAGAAATAGGAAGGACAGCCATAATACCTCACCAAGATGCTTGCAAGAGAAATCCACCACCTTCCCTTTCCAAACTTTAGCACACAAAGCTTCCTAGGTTCCTAAGTAAGTGTTTAATCGGTTTGGATTTTAGATTTTCACTCAAACTAAGCTAAAACTCAAGATGGAAACGAAGTTTTCTTCTCTCTTTTTTTCTTCCTTAAGTTCGGCCACCATAGGAGGATAATGAAGGAAGAATGAAGTCCAAGAAAGATAAGAAGTTAAGACTTGAGTTGGGTCAAAGGTAGTTGGATGACTTCCAAGTGTCACCACAAGATCATTTCTCAAATTTTTTCCTTTTCCCTTGGTTTTTGTAGTCAATAATTTCGGCCCTCTTGAGCTGATTAGAGGCTGATATTTATGCACTAATAACAATGATATTAAGTTAATAAAGTGGTGGTCAAGTGGTGTGTTCAATCGGTAACGAACGGTACATGTCGGTTCAACCCGATTTTTCTTAAATTACATGTACTAGTGTTTTAATGTATAATTCACTAACTTATTATTATTACTTCTAATCACACACTTTCTCTTATCTAAAACTCACTCTTAATCATCAAATTGAGTACACACTCCTCACCAATTAATTACACTACCAAAATACGCGAAAACCCTAATTTACCCGAACGATGAAAGTAAAGGGGGGAACTCTTAATTCTATGATTTATTGCAACTATGGAGAAGGTAAATGAGTAGTAAATCTATTATAAATTAATTTATTCAAAATAAAAGGGAATTTTTAGAAAACAAGAAAAATTTTGCGAGTCCTCACACTACCTATCTTATGCTTTCTGTGAATGTATATATCAGTTTAAGCTAATGGACAAAACTGAATTGCTATTTTGAATCAATCTATCATGTTTCTAAAGATTATGCAATACTAGTGTGGCATGTTTATAACCACAGCAACAAGGAGAAAATAGTAACCACAGCAATGAGGGGAAGCTTTTGCGTGCAGTGCACTTTGTATTTTTAATTTATAAGTTTTTTTTTTGTGTTTATTTTTTGGGTCAAAATTTCAATTTTTAACTTTCTTTAAGGCATGATTGGATCTTTTATGAGACTAGAAATATGTCTGGTATAGCTAATGCTAAATCAAGTAACAAGATTTAGAAATTCGTATATTGGTATGTCATTTGCCATGCCACATCCAACTTGGACCAAAAATTGTTTCTTTGGTCTCTTAGTTTGGACCAAAGCTATATCTAGTTTGAAAAACCTTACTTGTATAAAAAATAATGAGTTCATCCAAGAAGTTTAAATAGTTAGTATGTGTGTGTATTTGTGAAAGTATATTAGTGTGTATTTTAGTGTGTTTGTATGCGTAAAAATAATGTATTTCTAAAGAGTTTAAGAAGTGGGTGTGTGTTTATATCTGTGAAAGTGTTTTAGTATGTGAAAATAGGTCTATCTATGAGCAAATGTGTTTATATCTGTGAAAATTTTTTTTTTGTATATGAAAATGTATTTGAGAGAGTTAATGTATCAAAATATATTAATTAATATATTGGGTCATATTTGGATCTTGACTATGAGATGACCTAATATGACCCAACCCAAAATTAATCCAATCTAAAGTTGGAGGAGTTGGGTATAACTCATTTAAGTGAGAACCCAATATCAACCCATCCAAAACCAATCCAACCTACCCAATTGTCACATATAAAACTGATGTATTGCATGAAGAAAAATAACCCAATCTGCTATTGCACTGACTGACCATACTTTCTCATTGAGAGTCACTAAAGGAAGCATATGTCATTATGATTCTCCCCCTCAATGTCTCTTGTTTGTAATTACAATAGAACTTGGTTTTTGGTGTGTACAACATTAAAACTGGATATAACTTTTTACTTTCTCTAATATTTCTCTTTTGCTTTTTTTTTTTTGCTTTCCAATAAAGTAGTGCTTTAACCTATAGCTATGGCTATTGTTGACTTTCAATTGTTAATATTTCTAACTTAACTTACATGATCTTGTCTAATTTAATATCAATGTATTCAGGAAGCAAATTATAAAATAACCCAATTGTCAAGTATAAAACTGATGTATTGCATGAAGAAAAATAACCCAATCTGCTATTGCATTGACTGGCCATACTTTCTTATTGAGAGTCACTGAAGGATGCATATGTCATTATGATTCTTCCCCTCAATGATTCTTGTTTGTAATTACAATAGAACTTGGTTTTTGATGTGTACAACATAAAAACTGGATATAACTTTTTACTTTCTCTAATATTTCTCTTTTGCTTTTTTTTTTTTTGCTTTCCAATAAAGTAGTGCTTTAACTTATAACTATGGCTATTGTTGACTTTCAATTGTTAATATTTCTAACTTAACTTACATGATCTTGTCTAATTTAATATCAATGTATTGAGGAAACAAATTATAAGATCAATTTATAACCCAACTATTAAATTGCTTTCCATGTTTTTGCACAGCCCAAAATATAAAACTCACCTACACTCTCTCAACAAAGAAAAAGAACTTAATACAAAATCTATTACACTATAACAAAATCTTCAAATTTTAAATTAAAACTTCAAATACAATTGCCCGTAATTCTTAAATTCAACTTGAAAAAAAATGATATTCCCTTTACATATCAATGACATGGTGCAACTTACTACTATCTTATATTCTTTTGAGACCATTGAAACAATACCCATGTCAAAGAGTACACTCATACTTACAAAGAAGAAACATACTAGATTCTTTTTGTTTTAGTTAACAAAAATCAAATGCATTCAGATTTAAAAGTCTCCTCATATTTATGACTAACCAATGCAAGTGTCTTACCTAGTAATTCTAATAGGAAACATATAACTAGTTTCCAATAGAATTCAGTTTTTATCTTCTAATACAACTCTTGTTTTAGAAGACTTATCCTTATTGGCACAATAAATCCCTCAAGTTTCATTTGTCTCAAAAATTAAACTATAAGTTTTATAAATTTATTATTCAAATCCTTGAATATCTTTTAATCTTGCATAAAAACTCTTAATGTGTATGATTCATTAGGTTCTCTATTAGAATTTAAATACTAACAATTACATAAATTGAACCACTTCAATTTTTCTTTGATTAAATATAATCAACTGACTGATGCTTATAGATCAATATTGAATTCTAATAAATTATCATGACTAACTAAATTTAAAGAAGAGTCAAGTAGATGACTATACCTTTTCATGTACATGCACTATATCATTATTATCCTTCATTATACTTATCTCACATTAATCTAAAGCGTGGAGTATGTGCCAACCCTAAAACGATTAATGATTTTCTTGTTACCAAAATATAACTATGAATGAATTTATACTCAGATATAACTATCTAATATTTCTACTTAACTAAGATTTTTTTAGTTATATTTTAACAAGTGGCCATTAATGAGATAACTCTTCTACTATTAGAGGTGATAAATTCTTGTGGATTATTCACTATCTTTCCAACTTTCATGGTATACCCAATTTCTAATAATACGGCTACCCTATTACGGCATAACGATCAAGAGCGTCAAAGTATAACAATCTACATTTACGATACTATAATAATCTTAAATAGTGGAAACACTTATACACACAGCATATAGAAAGTATATCATTGACACTCAAATAGTTATCCATATGATATTTCCTAGGCAGATCAATCTAATGAATTTGATCATCTTATCAAACACCCACATGACTAGTTTTGATGTCACTACATCATAGTAAATAAAATCTACTAGTTCTTAAAAAAAAAAAAAGAAATATACATGTGCTAGTCTATATGTATTAATAGTGTTCTATTTATTAATACTATGATTAGAAGTTTTCAAGACTTTAATTAAATGTATGTCAATATCATAACATTTATGATTACATTTATCTAGGTATATATTTTATTTTAGAGATTTATCTATTTAATTAGAATAATAATACGAATAATAAGATAAAGCACCATTCATTATACATAAATAGTTAAAGTCAATTGATAAACTTCAAACTATAGGGTATACATACTGACATATATTACAATTAGAAGCATTTTTTTTCCTTTGTCTCATAAATCTTAGTGTTAGCATAATTATAGGAGATTTGTTTAGTATAATTGTTGCATAATTATAGGAGATTTGTTTACTATAATTGTAGCATAATTATGGGAGATTTATTTAGCATAATTGTAGTGTGATTTGTGTAGCATAATTGAAACATAATTATAGGAGATTTGCTTAGGAGATTTTCATGTATAAATAAATGTTGAATCACTATACAGAATAATAAGATGCACGATTCTTCTCATGATTCTGTGTCATGTTTTCTATTAACATGGTATCAAAGTCATATACTATTTAGGTTCTAGAACCTTTTATCCCTATGATTTCCGTGGTTTCTGCTTGCATAATTTCCTGACCTTATTTCTGAGTTTTCTTATATTCCCTGTACTCTGACTGTGAGGACCCGAATTTTTTCTTATTTTTATTTTATTTTACTGGTTTATTTAATTATTTATTCACCCGTTTACCCCAAATAATTTATTTCACCCATTTTAAGTCCATTTGTATGTAAAAATGTCCCTTTTATAATTTTAAAACGTTTCGTGAGCAAATTTAATTTTTCTACTGCTCGTTGATCGAGAAATAACGAGTACATGTTTTTCGAGATAATATTCGATTCGAGAGTGCATTAGTTTTGGAGAATTAAGAATGATCAATAGTAGACTAAGAAATTGAGGGATTAGATGTGAGTGAGTTTAAATTAAGCTTTTACCGTGCGCGCGTCAATAGTTTCCCGACGGTCGCGCCGATACGAATAATTGGAGATTTGAGGAATTAATACTAGACTACTAAGGGTGAGTAATTACTATATTAAAGGAGGTACCTTGGAAGATTAGTGATAAGTGTACCAAATGTGAGAGAAAGTGGTAGTACGAAACCCTATCGAGTCACTATTAAGGGTTGACTTTGTGCACAAACTTTAAGTTAGCTTCTCCAACACAATTCTTCATTCTTGCTCTCCAAGAATTGGACCACCAAACCCTTCTCCCTCTCATTCCATTCGGCCAGCCCTCAAGACAAGAAAGGGAAGAAGAGAACTCTTCACTTCTAGCTTCCATTTTGCTTGCAAAACGTCATCCAACCATCAAACTCCTTGGGTTCTTGCTCTAGCTTGAAGGGAAGAGAGGGGCGGCTGGTTAGGGGCTGATTTAAGGAGTTTCTCACAACAAAAATATAGGTTTCCTCTTGGGTTTTGAAGGTATAAACATCTCTCACCAAAACTCTTGCTTTCTTGTTTCATTTCTTGGTTTTGAAGCTTGTACCTTCCTTATTGTTGTTGTTGCTTGGATTTGATTGGTTGAAGTGGGCTCTATTGTGATACCCCGACTTTTAGGTTATTACGGTTTCTATATTTTATTTTTTGTTTTAAGGCATTGTTTTGTTTTAAAGATTAGAAACCCTACTTGTACTCAAAACCCTAGTTTTACTTGTGACTAACAGGTTTTCTTAAATCTCTCATATTTTAGTCGAAACCCTAATTTTAATCTATGGAATTGTAAAATCCATCATATTTTTTTTTAAATTCCCTTTTATTTGAAATCTATTATCTTATAATAGCTATACTACTCATTTACATCCCCAAGGGTTGGAATAAAGAATAGAATTAAGAGTTTTCCCTTTTCATTCATCATTAGGGTAAACTAAGGTTTTCACGTCTTTTCATAGTGTGGGTAATCAGTACGGAGTGTGTACTAAATTTGGTGATTAAGAGTGAGTTTTAGATGATATTAAATGTGTGATTAGAAGTGATAATAATAAGTTAGTGAATTATAAGTTAAAACCCTAGTACGTGCGAGTTGAGGAAAAACGGTGTGAACCGACGTGTACCGTTCACTACCGATTGAACACACCACTTGACTGCCACTTTCTTAACTTCATCTCATTGTTATTAGTGCATAATATCAGCCCCTTATCAGCTCACTATGGCCGAAATTTTTGACTAATAAAACCAAGGAAAAGAAGAAAAAATTCAAGATGAAACCTTGTGGTGACAAGTGGAAGCAATCAACCATCTTTGACCTAAACTAAGACCAAGCTTCTTAACCTTTCTTGGACTTCATTCTTCTTCATTTTTCAGTTATGGTGGCCGAACCTTGAGGGGGAAAAACAAGAGAAGAAAACCTCATTTCATCTTGGGATTTTAGCTTATTTGAGCGAAAAATCAAGAATCTAAACTGATTAATCCTTTCTTTGAGCACTTGGGAAGCTTGGTGTGCTAAAAGTTTACCAGGAGAGGTGGTGGATATCTCTTACAAGCATCTTAGTGAGGTATATTGGCTGTCCATCATATTTCTTTCCTTTAATCTTGCTTAAGTTTATGTAGCAACTTGTATTCTTGGCCTATGATAGCTATTTAAGTCATTTTGATGATTATGGTGGATTTGTGAGTTAGGGTTTTGAATTGGTTAGTTGTATTTCTTATTGTTTAGATAGAATATGATATGAATAAGCTTAGATAGGGAGTGGAAGTAGTGGTTCTATACATGAATAATAGGTTAGACCTTGAATGCTTTGAATTCCAGCTTTTAATCCTTAAGATACCTTGTTCTGACCAGTTTCATTCGGCCATGATGGAGGCCGAATTGGGCTTAGATTAAAACATGAAAGTTGTAGTAAATGATGATTTATAGCTTCCTATAAAATTTCAACTCAATCTGATCACTGTAGCATGTGAAATGATAAAAATACCCTTGACTGCCATAGGTAGAGTTTTGCGGACAGTTGACATTTCATCATTCTGGCTTCATTTTTTTCACCTTGATCCATATCAAATTAGTTTTGGCCAAAACATGAAAGTTGTAGTCCTATGTTTTAGCTTTCCAATACATCCAAAAATGCCTCAATCGGACTTTTGTAACCTGAGTTATTGTCATTTGAACCCAGTGCTATTAACCAGCCTGACAGTGAAATTCTGGATCGGTAATCTATAAATTCAACCTGGATAAACTGTGAACCGGGCTGAGTTGTCTTCATCAAAGTTGTAGCCCTTTGTCTTAGCTTCGAAACGGTATAAATTATACCCCAATTCTATAAGCGTAGCTTCGGTTGTGACCGATACGCTAAGAGACATCAAACCTGTCATTTTGTTCTTTACCTTAAACCTTATTTCCGGTCACTTTTCTAGCTTGGTTTTGTAATGGAATGACTTTTAGGCTATTGAAAGGCTATTGTAATGAGATTATTTGTGGGTAATTTTGGGGGCTGATTGAGGAAAATAATGAAGCCACAAATGGCTGGAAAATAGGTAAATACAAAGGGTGTGCTGCCCAAATTTGCACTCGAGAGTTAGGTAGATGTACTCGCGACTTGAGTAAGGGTTGAGGATGAAACTAACTTGAATGATCTAAGGTATTCAAATCTTCTTTGTTAGAGGTATATAAGCTAGAATCTGGCCGAAACTTGTACCCTTGAAAAAATGAAATTTATGACTAATAGAAATACGTTTTCTTCGTTTCTTCGACTCAAATGGAGATTTCAAAGTTTTACGAGCGAGCATAAGTTTTACAAATATTTTACTCATGGCCTTTGGTTTAAATGTACTCTTTTCACTTCCAAAACTATACTTATACTTTGTACTAGTAGTTATTCGGATTTTCTTTGGTTCATCTAAACTTTGGATGGTTTAACTGTAATATTTTCTCTTGGTTATTATTAGGGTTCCTTGGTGATTGAGGGTATTATCCGAAAAGAAACTTTGGATGTTATTTTACTTAAATAGGTGAATGTTCTTTGTACGTTATGTTTCCAATGACTATGTAGATTGTTGTGACTATGTGACTATTTGTGAATGTTAAATTAAATGTTAAATGTTTTCAATGATTTCTAAAAATGAATTTTGTTAGGCGAGTGTGTACTTTATCGCACTCGACCTAAATGAATGTGAAATTTACAATGATCAAATGATTATATGTTTAAATACTACTTGTACATGAATGT
This sequence comes from Coffea arabica, assembly GCF_036785885.1. NCBI lineage: Eukaryota > Viridiplantae > Streptophyta > Magnoliopsida > Gentianales > Rubiaceae > Coffea > Coffea arabica. The sequence continues at coordinate 13,974,071 of NC_092318.1, read as the reverse complement.
AAGCCTTTTGACTGAACTGAGCCCTTGCCCTTCGTTTCCGGTCGACTCGAGGCTGAAGCGGACTCGGTCGGGATATTGGTGACCCTGGGTTAATGTTTGGTATACTCGAGTTTGACCACGAAGTCTGGTGGAGACTGGCCAGTGTCCAGTAGGGGAAAAATGAAATGGATGAATGAATGGCAAGAACAATAGAGGGGTTTTCACTTACAAATGAAATTATATTTAATGCTGGAGGAATAAGGAAATGGTTGGTGGAATGAATGAACGAAGGGCACCATGTGAGCATGTATCCTTTTAATGAATATATTATCATTACTTTATATTGTAAATGTTTTCTGGATTACTTGTTATTACATGATTAATGTCCTTGTTTAATTTTTTGGCTATGTGTATGGAACCTCACTGGGTTTTTAACTCATTTCGTTAGCTTTGTTTTCCTTACAGAGGATGCGAGCGAGGGCGTGAATCCTGTGCAGACTAGCTTGGTCTAGTTTTTTGAAATTTTATTTTTTTATTGTTCTCGCGCTAGTGCTTGGATAAGGTTGGATGTAGTAAGAACTTAAAGCTTTTGTTCTAATTGGGATTGTATTTCTGTTTGAGATGGATATGAATGTAAGTATATGTTTCAAATTTGGGAATTGTTTTTCGCTTAGTCTCAAGGTTATATCTTATTTCACTTGATGAGAGCGATCAAATCCTGGCGAGAGTTGGGCAGGCGGTCCGCCAAACCCTTTGGTTCGCCTTAGAGGAAGGTGGGGCTGTCACATCTATGAACTCCCACTTTGGTTAAATGAGGGCTGCCATGATGTTTATGTGTGTGTTAGTGTGTTTGTGATGAGTTTTAATGGAAGAAACTAGAAGAAGAGAAACCGTGGGAAAGAGGTGCTGTCCGAAATTCTGCTCTTGTTTGGTCAGTGGTTATTTCGAAATTTTTTATGTTTGTTGGCTGTGAAATTGGTTGTTATATGTGGTATAATGTGTGTACAAAGTGTATCCGAAAATCATTTCATTTGGTTGAACAAAACTTGGAATTTCGAAATTGAAAGGAACCTGGAAATTGTAAACAAAATGCCCAAACAGTGCATCTTTGATTGAACATAACTCTCTGTACGGAAGTCAAAATTGAGTGCCGTCAGTGGCATTCAAAACTAGACATCTGTAGCTTTCGAACGGTATAAAAATCACTTTCTAGTTCTAACTGAGTAAACCGTAGTGAATTGATAAAGTTGGCTGTTCTGTTCTGCATGTTCTGCCTGTCCCATTCGAATGGACATGAGAAGCTGCAACTTGTGGTTTAAATTTGAACTATTTGTGAACTGATTTTGGAAACATTTTCTTCTGATGAAATGTAGCTTTTGAAACCTAGTTTTCAATGCCACCAACCATTCTTAATTTGAACTTGTATTGAGTGAATTATGGCCTGATTTTGAAAGTACGATAAAGTTGGAAAACTGTAAAGCTTTGCCTTCTTGCTGGCCGATTGGTCTAGTTTGTTGTGGGATGTTTTATTGGCCATGAAAGCCATTTGAGCAGACTCTTCTTCTTCTTCATTGTCACCATCAGAGTTGCATTTATTCCATATGATTTGAAAGTTGTTGTATCTTAGTTTTCTTTCAGCTTTTCCTACTTTCTTCTTCTTCATTGGGCACTCACTCATGTAGTGTCCAGGTTGGCTACATTCATAGCATTTGTCATCTTACTTTTTATTTGCCTCTTACGTTCCTTTATTTCTTGCAATGTTGAATTGATTGGAATTCGAATAGGTCCTCCTTTTCTGAATCTCCTTTTATTGAGGATTTTCCTGAAATTTTTTGTGATGAGAGCTAGATCATTGTTATCCATATCTTCATCATCCAGTGAAATCAAGTCATCTTCATCTTGAGATACTTTTAGAGAAAAATTCTTTTTTGCTTTTGCATCTTCTTCTTCCTGTACCTTGGTCTTAAACTTCAATTCATATGATGTTAGTGAGTTTATAAGAGATTCTTTTTTTTTTAAGATAAACTGTTTTCTTTTTTATTTCCATCCAAAAACGGGGACATGGAGGAGGGCAATGACCTTACGTCCCAAAAGTACAACAAACCCTAGCCTGTTCTAAGGGAAGGGAGACCGATTCTATCCAGTCTAAATGCCCCTCGGGCTTGAGTAGGGAGGCCCGCAAACTGATGATAAACTCTGTCGCAGCCGTCGTCACAGCCAACATTTGCTAAGCAATCAGCCACTTGGTTGCCTTCTCTGAAGCAATGGGAAATGCCGGTGAAAAAGGATGAGAGGTGAATGAGGCTTCGCACTTCTGTGTCAATACTCCATGGGCGACGAATTTCCTACTTCAATATTTGAGCAACACCAACGAGTCCACTTCAACTTGCACACTCACATATCCGCGGGAAATACATAAAAGATTCAATAGGCATTGAATTCAAATCTTTTGCCTCTTCAATAGCAGTCACCTTACTTTTCCAATCTTTAGACAAAAAATTCAAGATTTTTCTATATTTCTATCCTAAGGAGTATTCTTTTTTGAGAACCTCTAAATCCTTAATAAGAACATTAAATCTACAATACATTTTATCAATATATTCATGAGGTTCCATTTTAAATGACTTTATATTTAGTAACTAAGATAGATTTCTTTTGTTCTTTAACATTCTCACTATCTTCATGAATTTCTCTCAATTTGTCCCAAATTTCTTTAGCTGACTTACAACCTTTGACCCTAATAGATTCATTTGAATCTAAAACACTATATAACACATTCATAACTTTTGCATTTAAGGTGAGATGAACTCTATCGTCTACAGTCAATTCACTTCTTATTTTTGGTCTAGATCTAAGAGTATTTTCATCTTTTATTGAGACATCATATGGACCTTCATTAACAATAAACCATAATTCAATATCAATCGATTGCAAGAAGATAATCATTCTTTCTTTCCAACTCACATAATTTGACCCACTAAACATTGGAGGTCTAGTTACAGATTATCCTTCAGAAAACATGGCATTGTTGGTTATCATCTTTACTCCTAAGCCGCTTGAGCTTAATTTCTAGGAGACCAATCTCTGATACCAATTGTTAAGCCCTTAGACAGCCTAAAAGGGGAGGTGAATTAGGTTGATTAAAAAATTAATCAAGTTAAAGATCACTTTTTGCTCAATATGAAATTTACCATTTTTTCTAAATGATCACACAATGAATTAATCAACAAAAGAACAATATCACTTGAGAGTAGAAGAGATAAGCAATTAAGATTCACAAGATTATAAATAAAAAGGGAAGAATTGCAAACCAATTGACTACTAAGCTCCTCTTGAGCTCGAAAATCAATTCACAAAATAGGTTTCTTCAAGTTGATGAAATATGACCAATCTTGTGTACAATGGAAGGCTCACACTCTCGTTGCCCCAAACTACCTCGATCAAGTTAGAAAGTTTTACAATCCCTCAGGATAACCCTCACAAAACTACACTATTGAAGTATTTTTTCATAAATGAAAAGATTACACGAATTTTACACCACAAAGAGTACAAATGTTCTTTAGAGAGTATTTTCTCACTAAAACTACTCTTAATCTTTTGTATTCTCAATATGCAAAAGTTGTTTGAAGTTTCTGACAATGCACTATTTATATGAAACCAAGAAAGTGGTTCATTAATACTTCCAATGGATAGAAAGTAGCTGAAGAGTCAACAAGCCGTTGGGAGTGTCGGACGTCCAGTACTCCCGATACTTGCATCCAAAAGCGGACAGAGAGTTTGAAAAATCTTTTTAATTCTATCAGACGTCCGGTGATGGAGTTCTTCATGCGTCCGAAAGCAAACAGAGAGTTTAAAAGATTATTTCAATTCTTTCGGACGTTCGGTGAAGATGTTCTGCCTTCAAAATGATCTGCACTGTTTATCCGTCCGATATTGTCTTTATGAGCGTCCGACAGCTTTCATCTTCTTTTGTCTTCTTTCAATTGCTCTTGTTCTTTGAATCAAATTGCTTCAGAGCTGAAAGGATTTCTTATTGAAAAGATATTAGTATTATCCAATTATTTTGTAAACATCAAAAGACAGTGATCAAGATCAACAATGAATTCTTTCATCCAATTAATAAATGTACCCCATGAATAAATATATGTAACCACCGATTTCGCTTTTTCTATTGTGACTTTGTGGAGCGAATCAAACTTTTGAAAATCTTCCAACATTAGATCAATGCAATGAGCAATACAAGGGGTCCAAAACAATCTTTTTCTCTTTTCCATCAATATTTTTCTAGCTACCTTATAATTAGAAGTATTATCGGTGATGACCTGCACAACATTATCCTCTCCAATTTTTTCCACAATACCATCTAACAATTCAAATAACTTTTGAGCTATCTTTGAAATATCAGTGGTTTCTATAGAAGATAAGAACACAATACCAGCTGGACTATTCACAAGAAAATTGTTCATTGTTTTCTTTCTTTGGTCAGACCACCCATCGGACATAATAGTACAATCAGTTTTTTTCCTCTCTTTTTTTGTAGGTATTGAGAGACAATCAGTTTTTTTTCTTATAGATCCCATGCAAAATGAGGTATTTTTCAATTCCGATTACGATCCGGATCGATTTTGAGGATCCAGATCATAAGATCGTACGATTCAGATTGTGATTTAGACAACACTGGTCCCTCATCGATGGTGGGAAAAGAAAAAGGAAAGGTATAAGAACTTGGTCCTTGGGCTATTAGGTAATTTGGGTTGATTATTTTGGACCAGTGAATTTCAGTCCAAAAATTATTTGGGCTAGCCCTTGGACCCAAATCATGACAGTTAATGTTATGGTCTCGATTACGTGAATGAGTACAAGAAACTAAGTGTTCTTATTGAGTGTAATCTAGGATAGGATTATTGAACCATGAATGTTAGTCTATTAGGCGTAAAAGCTATATCTTGATACTCAGGGAAACTAGAATTATATGTCGAGTAGGAATTCCAAGTATGGTTAGTTTATTCTTTGGATCGGCCAACTTGAATTGTGAAATATTCTATTCTCAAATTTTTATACCGGAGTACCAAATTTTTCATTCAATAATATATTTGGAAAGGATCTAATATATTATATTGTGATGTGATTAGAAATCACGATTGAGAAGAGGCAGTGATGAGATCTTGAAGATTAGTGCGAATTCTCCATTTTAAGGTGAATAATCTTACTATAATTTACTAAAGAATATTTGATTAGTCTTACTAATGAGGTAATTGGACTTGTAAATGCATTTGAAGAGATTGTTACTTTGACTATTTTGGGAGTTGATAATATATTGTTGACATTGAAATGGGACATTTGTACCCGATATTTAGTGTGAAATAGGCTATGATCAGTCTAAAGTGACATCCCGAACTTTTGCGAATAAAAGTAAGAATTTTGAAAATGAAATTCTTTTAAGGGGGAGAGAGTGTGAGGCCTAGAAAGTTATTTTCATGTGTTATTTTAACTGCCTTGCCTTAAATTCTTAGTTGATTTAATGGTTGAATCATGATTATTATCCTATTGCCTTATTCAACTTGATACATGTTGAGTTTCATAATGCATTATGATAGTGTGACAAACTATTGGTGCACAAGAAGAAATTTTGTGCAAAAGGGATTATGTGCCAAGAGGCGTTAAGAGTTAACTAGAGAAGAAATAGATATTTGGGTGCATTAGAGACAATTAGATAGACTTGAATTGTGGTCTTGCCATTTGTCACTCATCTAAATAACTCTGACCAAGACTAAGTTTTATACTTATCATAAACCTAGTTTTTATTTCATCACCATTTCTTCTTCTTTTCTTCTAGCCTTGGCCAGATTTGAGAGGAGAAAAAGAGGGAGAAAAAGATCCAATTTTTAACCTTGATTTCTTGTCTAAATTAGTGAAAAAACAAGAGAGAAAACCTAATTACTCCATCAATCCTTGAGGCAAGTTTGGAAGGAAGCTCTTGGAGGAGTTCTTGGAGGAAGGAACTTTCTATTCTAGGTTTTGGAGGTAAGGAGGTAAAATTTGCTAAGAAACCTATCTTTCTTCCTTAGTTTTGAGTTTATTTGGTATATGATGTTATAGAAATTAAAGGAAGGACTTTTATGGAGGATTTTATATTTTCTCAAATTATATTGCAAATTTCCAACTTTGGTGCATAAAGTATATAGTTTAGTTTAGAGTTTATGTTTTTAAAATTTTGATAGATTTCTTTGTCAAAAATATGTGTTATATACCTCATAACATGTTAGCTCTGATTTGATGTGTATTTGTCATAGAAATAAGGTTGAAAGGTGGAGGTTTAGACGATAGAACTTGAGAACAAGTTGAAAATTCTTCCTTGTTGGTTGAGTGAGAGAGGAAGAGTTGAGTTTTAAATTTAGGGTGATTTTGAAATATATTTACTCGAGTCACTTGATAAAACCATGATCTTCTTATATATGTGGAATTTAAGCTTAAGCAAAGAGGTTTGAGAGGAAGAAAGTGAGTTTTTCCCAAACCATTTTATTGTTGGTAATTTTCAGTTTTGAACCCCGAGAACCTTGTCACATTTTCTTCAAAATTGTTGCCTATAATCAACATATTTTTGCTCCATATTATGCTTGAAGCATTGAACTATCATATACGTGGTTTTTTCCCATGATTTGAACAAGAAAACTTTGTGATTTTTGAAAGTTATGTTGGAAGTTAAAATCTAAAAATTTGTGTGTTGTTTAAATAAAAGTTTTGAAGTTTAAAGTTTCTCACTTATAGTGGCTTGAAGTTGATGGATTCTTACTATACTATATATGATTGCAAGATTCGATAGTAGTCAACAGGTAGAACCTGTGCATGACGTTGATAGATTTTAATAGGTTGATGAGCGTTCCACCTGCATGTTAGGACTTATTGCTTGATTAAAATGTGATCTTGGTGAGATTTGGTGAATACTTGAAATACTATCTTGATTAAATGGTTGATTGGTTGACTGTTATTGACATGCTAAACTCACTTGACTTGATTGTGATTGGGCGAGTGTATACTTTATTGCACCTGCCCTAACTTGACACTGTTTACAAGTGAAATGATGTTCATGTGCATGACTTGAAAGTCATATCGGTATGTTATCCCACCAACTATACGAAGTGTGTGGGACCCTAAATCCCATTGGCTAGTTGGTCGAATCAAGCCAGCAAGGGTTTGGCCGAGTAAATTGACGAACCATGGGTAGTATTTATTGGTTATTACACTGGAGTTGGCATACTCGAGTATTACCTCTATTGTTATATTTGGTGTATGGGTCAGGTAAGGGGGATAATCGGGGGGATGAAGATTGGAGTTAAACAGTGATCTACAGGATATTGTTACTGTATGTTCAAGATTGATGAGTGTCAATAGGTCCTAGACATGCTACCTTTGAGATGGATCGCATGAGCAAACTATATCCTTATGCTTGAAAGTGTTCATTATTTAGTTGAAATGTTAATGATTTGGGTTGTTGTTCTTTACTTTCTTCGCTTTAAGATTGAGCTATATGTCCTTGTCATCTGGGCACTGTGTTTGCATGTTTACTTGAAACCTCACTAGGTTAAAGTTCACCCCATGTATTTGTTTTCCTTATAGGGGTCGAGAATGTGGGAGTGGGAGTTGGAGAAGGCAAAACTTTTGTCTAAACTTTGTTGAATGACTCGGTGAACACTTCTTAGGTCTATATCGGGATTTTGGTTTTGTTTTGTAAACTTGAATATCTTATTGTATTTAGAATTTGTATGGATAGTTGATGTTAATGTGCATATATTGAAATTTGAAAATTTTTATTGTTATTTGCGATTATTATTATTGTTTTTGAGGTTTGTGAGTGAGTTCTAATGAAAGTCAAGCAAACAGCCTGCCAAACCTTATAGTATGCTCTAGAAGCAGGTGGGGTCGTTACAGTACGTGTTTGAGAAGGGATTATTTCTTTACCACGTCATTTGACCTTCTCTATAAGCTCAAGCAAAGTTCACTTCCTCTATCATAGTAGAGGGTTCTCTATTATAACAACCCGTAGTGAAATACCCATATGTATTACAATTGGCATAAGGCTCTGATTGTTGAATTTCATGGGTAAGCAAGGATTGCATTTTTTGCATTTGTCTACTCAATTCAGCCACTTGTGATCCTAAATCTTTTTGCATGGACACTTCATATACGCTTGCTCTCTTACCCCAAATAACTTTTATTGAGAATTGCTCGACAACTCATAAATTTCAACTAACTCTTCCAGAATTTTATCCCTAGTGTATCCTCCAGCTGCAAAATCCATCATATTTTGGGTAGTGAGCTTCAACCCATCATAAAAGAACTGCATTTGCAGCGCCAAAGGATACTGGTGATGAGGGCATTGAGTAAGCAGTAGTTTGAACCTTTTCCAAGTCTTATGAATAGGCTCTTTCTCCATATGAGAGAATGCGTATATTTTATTTCGCAAATCAATAGTCTTCTACAATGAGTAATATTTAGTGATGCAGATGTTGTACACATCTTTCCATGTTGTCAATGATCCCTGTGGTAAATTCAATAGCCACAACTTCACTTGATCCCAAAGGCAATACGGGAAGCACATCATCTGCAATTCATTCTCTAATAGACCATTTAACAGAAAAGTTTGCACTATAAAATAAAACTCCCGAATGAAAGTAAGTTGGTCCTTATTAGATAGATAGTGAAAACCAGGCAATATGTTGAAGTGCACGATCTTTAACCGATAGTTTCTTGCCTCTTCACTTAGCCTGATACAGTGTCAGGATGCTACTATAATGAGACATTGGATGTCTCTCAGACAAAATCTAACAGGTGGAGCTGCCGGTGGCATATTTTGCTAGTTGTTACTGTTGCCTCAGTTCTCTTTTGCTATTTTATTTTCATCCGAACTTGCTGACCTTGTTAATTCTAGTGCAATATTGATTCCAGGTGATTGTAGATGTTCTGTTTACCTATGCAAACGAGCTCATTTTTTGTGATGTTTTTCAGTTTTCTCTATCTCAGTGTTGTACACCAAATCACCTTTTTGTGATTAGGTCATACCCCATATTTCTATGCAAGAAGGTTAAAAATAAAGTGAAGAACGAGAGATAATAGAGACTATATAAAAACAAAAATAGAAAATAAAAGAGAAACAACTAAAGTAGAAAAATTAAGCTCTATCCCCAACAACAATACCAAACATTTGATCAACAAATTTTGGCAAATGTATAGGATCGATCGTAGTAATAAATCACTTGGAGTATTTCAATATTGAACCTATAGGGATGAGTAAGTTTTCTACTTTAATTATTTGAATACAAAAGATGGGAATTGCAAAGAATTTGTATTCTCAGCGTAAAACTAGCGATTGATTAAATTAACTAATAAGGATTAATAAAACAATAAGTGTGCAAGCTTGGGGTTCAGCTTTTAATCCAGAGTCTGAACTTTCAAACTATGAACACTTCATACAATTATATTTTAAATTGTCTCTCCTTACATTTAAGCACTCATTTAAACCCTTTAAGAACCTTGGTGATATAAGTGCATCACACAAATCATAATCTACTCTCGTGATTAGGCTAAATATGTCTATGTATCCAGTGTGCGGTTATATCTCCTTTCTTAATTCAAGACAAACCCTGAAATCATGTTTATGGTGATCAAGCATAAACATGCAATTAAAAGCGAGATGGATAAATTAGAGCAAAATAGTAGAATTTTAATTGAAAGAATCAATCAATAATCATTCATAAGAACCCTAACCCTAGAAAAGGTTTAATACAATATAATGAAGAAATTAAACCATCAATTCAAGAAGTAATTCAAAGGAGAATAGTTGAAGGGGAAAGAACTTCTTAATCCCCCAACTCCTCCCTTGCACTCCTTGATTCTTCTCTCTCATGCTTGACTTTGATCTCTAAGAAAAGCTATGCAAAAAAAGGGAAGAGTATGTTGCCCTAACTAAAACTAATGATTTTGTAGTCTAAAAACGTCCTAAAGAACCCTTATTTATAGTTATTGCATGTTGCCATCGAATTCTCTTTGGAATAGATTTCTTATTGTGGACGAAAAGTGCGTATGACAGCTATCCAATGACAACCGCACGATGATCTGTCCAATGTCTGTGCCCGTCTTCAAGTCTCAACTGTGACATTCAGAATCTAGTGATGTCCGGTGCCAGTCTTCATGCAATTTTTAGAAATTTGTCTATTGACCCTCGAACTTTGAATTCGTTTCCTCTTATCTACCTAATTCCTTCAATTGCCCAATTTAGTCCTTACAATATCAATATAATTTCAAATGAGTAACTTTCCGTCCACTTTAAACATGTAACACATAATTATAGAACAAGAATACCTTAAAATTCTTATAATCTACTTTCTATCAATAGTGACAAGGTGTTGTCATTGTATCAGATTTCTTTATAAACAACAACCTATTATCATAGAATCAGAATTTTCGAGTGACAAATATTTGTTATCTCAAAATAAAAAGTTTCTAGTGGCAACAAAGTTGTCAGTAATTAATTAATTAATTTGTACTAGTGATGATTATATACTAATGTTATTGATGACTTTACTTCATACAACATTCATAAAATGCCACATCATCACTAAAATTGCAACATTACTTATGACACTAATTGTCATAAAACAGTCCTATTCATTGATGATTTTTAAGATCATCACCATGTCTCTTACTGACAAGCATTCAATGACAACTCTATGACAATTAAAAAGTCATCAATAAAAGTGATTGATGACAAATCTTTTTTTATTTTGATGAGAACACTTGTTACTAAAAACAGATTTTCTTGTAATGTAATCGGCATCACCAACCTTCGACTATTTGAACCTAGATTTTTTATACCATAATTTTGCTGTCTTATTCACTACCAATTTCAATTTAGTCTATGCATGAGATGAAGAAATCAATGCTTCCTTTGAACTATCAATTTCAAAGTCATCTCTTCAGTTAGAATTCCCTCTTTAGCTAACTTTACATTATCAAAAGTATTTTTGAACACCTCCCTATTCCATTCCCTCAAAACTTGTTTAATTGCTTTCAATTTACCCTACAATGCTTAATTGTTCGCTCCACAAACAGAACTTCCTAAGCAACTTAAACTGCATCAATAAAACCTTGCTAACCAATCCAAACATTCAAAAATTGAAAAGGTTTTAAAATTTAATAGACAATAAAAAGGGAACACGATCAAAACACGCTCCATTAAGATGAGAAATAACAATTATCAAATTCAAATCAAACCATTCCTCATTCAATAGAAGTGTATCCAACCTTTTCATTTCCTATCCCTACCAAATCTATTATAATATCTTGTGAATTTAGGATCTAGAAGCACCACATCAGCTAAAGAAGCACCTTCTATAAAATCTGAAAAATCAATAGTTTCAAACAAACAGAATAGCACAACCCCCCTTGCTTTTCTTTTGCAAAAATTACCATATAAAAATATTAGCCTCTGAAAATGAGACAACCCCAAAAGGTCATTCTACAATGCATGGGGATCTATAATTTCAATCAAAGCATGCACAAAAACACATAGAATTGAAAGCTTAAAAAAGCGTAGGAAAAATGAGCAGTTAGATATTAATTGCACTGAGCAACAACTTGGATAGAAAATCCACAATGAGAAAACATTCAAATTCATCTTTTGTATTACAATTAACATGATGAAAGGTAAGTTTCATACAAATCTAATCCAAATTTGATCGATAAATCATAGGCTCACAAATAGAAAGAAAATTAAAATGATGTATTCTATGAAACTTCGAAATCCGAGAAATTATAAAAGAAAAATTATTATAGAGGAATAATTTTGAAATCCAACTCTTTTAAGATTTCAAAATAGGCGATTAATAATTATTTTTCACAAGAGAAGAAGGTTGTGTTGGTGAAACTTCTTTCTTTTCATTCTTACAAATAACGTAACACCACCTATCTTGTTTCAAACCATCTAACTGAAGATGCAATTATTTTATTGATTCAAATGCATTTTGAGCACTAATATTGATTTTCTCGAAGATAGATTCATGCAATCACTTATGTTTGTATGTTGATGTCAGATCTCATTTCTAATATCATCCTAAAATCATAATTCTATTAGTAGCCTCTTTAATAATTTTACCTACAAAAACATGAAAAGTCTTCTCACCCAACTCAATAGCAATATACAATTTGGTAGAATAGCATCTGAAAATGATAGACCTAATGTCAAACTTTGATTTAGTGCCTCAAAAGTTTTAAAACTAGAAAATGCTAAAATTGAAAGAAGAGAAGAACCAAATCTAGGAACTGAGGGTATCACAACCAAAGAGGACAACATCAACTTGTTAGTGGCAACATCAACGATATTTCCACTTGTAACTGCCACCACTATAGACTAAGTTATCAAAGAAGAAATAGTTGACACAGCATCCTTAGATTGAAACCCTAACATTGCGCCAGTCACCATCGTCTTCACAACTAAATTACTCGAAGAACAAATAGGAACCTTAGTTTGAGTTTTTGACCCATACTCTAAATGTGATTGTAGCAATGATTGTCCATCCTTCACTATTTTATTAGATTTCTTAACCTCCAAGTTAGGATTTTTAATATGGTAGCACTTTTCATCATATCCTTGATGAAAACAAAGAGTACAATACTTTGATAAATTCTCAAACATCAATATTTGGCAAAAGCCATTCTTGTTTTCAATCCCATTAATCTAAATCCTTTTTAGACAACCCCTTCAACAAACCTATCTCAATATTCATTCTTGCCATATTAAGAAGTGGAAAAAATGTAGTTCAATTTGAAACAAGCACCTCTTATCGAACATGAATTGGAACATAGGAAATGAAACTGGGAAAAGAGAAGACTCCTCATCAACATGGAAAGACGAAAACTATTTGAAAACCCTTATTGGACAACCAAATGCATATCAAATATTCTAACCAAAATTCTAAGAAAATCTGCCTTATTATGTAATCATATCAATACATATCATGAGTCAAGTAGCCCTAAAGAAAATGAATTTTTTAAACCCAATGATCAAAAAAAACTTTTACAAATCTTCTTTAGACAGTTGATCCCTTGAAAATTTTCTAATTAACACATGCTAAAAAGAAACTTAATACGACTCAAATCTGAGAAGGTGAAGGTAACTACTCATTCACTCTTATGTGTAGAGTATGAAGTAGGAATAGTTAATTAATCGGGCAAACGAGTGGAAAAAATATCAAAAAAAAAATCTTTTGAAAAGATACTAGATATGAGGCTTAATTCCATCAATAACAACAAGCACAAATGATTTCCAAGAGACAGCTTCCTCAGTTGAAGAATTATTGGCAACCATGGTTACATAGAAACCCTAATGAAAACCAAACAAAAGAAGAGAGAATTCTAAAAAGGTTTAGGGTCCCTTCACTCCCTTGTGTAGTCATAGCCATTAGCCTAATCTCACCTTGTTTATAAACAACATGAGATTTACTTTGATACCATAATGTCATGCCCCAAATCAGTAAGCCAAAGGCGCGACTCGAGTCTAAACAGTCAAATTCAACTATTTGAGTTTCATTCTCATTAGGCCAAAACGAATATCCCAAATTGAATTTAAGTGCACAAACTCTATTTATATGTTGGTTCACAATACTTAACTTTTCTGGTATGGGATAGGATATCACATTTTTATAGAGGTATAGTTTAATCTATTTAACTGCTAGTAGACATGATATTAAGTTTGTTGAATGTTTATGTACTAGATTTCAAATTTGTCATAAAGAATCTCATTTTCTTATAGTTAAGAGAATCTTAAGGTCCCTTAAAGGTACTTTGAACTATGGTTTGAAGTTTTCTATGTGGAAAATTTTGATTTGATTGATTATTGGGACACTAGTAGTTATTGTGCTTAAATTTTATGGATGAAACATACCTTGTTGACTTTGGTTTGCTATTTGAATGTGTGCCTATTATATGTGATAGGGTAAAATACAAGAAACCCCCTTGTGGTTTCGCGAAAAGACATCTTACTCCCCTATTATTTAAAAACCTCCACATAAATACTCTAACTTTAATAACTAAAGTGGAAATTACCTTTTGAACCGGCTGAGTTACCGGCAGCAGGTCAAAAACTCTCGTCTAACCTGTGGCCTGCTAAATTAGTAGGAATTGACAATCCAATGTATATCCAGAAACGTAAGCTTGAAAGCTTTGCCTTGGAACTTTGAATCAAATGCCAATGCAAGTATTAAACACACACACACTCACGGTGGCAATTGTTTTGCTCTTCTCAGTTCTCCCCTGCCCCCAACCCCACCCCTAACTGTGACGACCCCACCTCCCCCTAAGGCGAACCAGAGGGTTCGGCGGGCCGCCTGCCCGGCTCTCGCCGGGACTCAGTCGTTCACTACAATCCTCAAACAAATACAAGATACAATGTCAAAGAAAAATCACATGGTCCACAAATATACATCCAAGTCTCCCATAATTACATGTCATAAGTGAAGCGGAAACGATTTCCAACTATCAAAAGCGAAGCGTCCACGCTTCCGCAGCGCCACTCTGATCCTTGATACCAACTATTATACAGGAGGAAGTCCAAAACTAGACGATTACACATCCAAGCAATTCTAAACGTTCAATACAATCCCAATATGAACGATTACACAAAAGGAAATCCAAATTCAATCCATACATGATATAATCCATGATAAACACTACAAGCCACTCCTTCGCCTTGAGCCCTGTGGAGGGGAATAAAACATTTTGGGGTGAGCTAGAAGCTCAGCGAGTAACCAATAAAATCAGTTATCAAATCAGTTTCACAATCGTTCATTTCAATAATGTCATGATTCAGTAATCAATGCACTTTCATTGCTCTCGTGAACCAGTGAAATCATGGTACTTAGACGTCCAACGCTCCAAACGATCATTTAACATTGAACATTAACATTGAGCCCATTGTGCTCTACAGGAACATTAAACGGTGGAGGAAACGTCGGAGTCTAGCACACGAATTCCAAGTACTCATTTGAGCCAAAACATGTCAAGAACTTATATGCCGGCACACAGGATATGCAATCAAAGAAACGATGCAAGAAACATTTTAAAGTAACGTTGCAAGTAGTTTAAGGTCACTCACCTCCACGGCTCATAATCCTTGTTCAATATAGCCAATTCCATCATTCAAGTCCAAGCCTTTCACTTGAAACTTAAGGTAACCAACGCTATTAAAATCGGACAGCATTTCCCCTTAATTCCTTTATTTTCCAACCTACAATCAAACCCAATCACATAGCAATTAACCACAATTGCTCAAAACCAGAAAACAGTTTTGACGTCCTTTTGCGGTAATGGCACCAAAGGTACTACGAGTATCGGATGGAGGTCCAAGACCCACCGTTTCGAAACTAAGAACCAGGGCTACAACAATGTAGAAGGTCACTCAGTCCAAATCCTAGCACAACTAGGTCAAATATGCAGAATACCAAACCAGAATCGTAATTGCAGGTTCCCAAATCACACAATGCTGTAATTCGTCCAACTCAGTCTACACAGGTCCAAATGCATTGATTCCAAAGGCATATGATAGCTAAGACATCAAGCTACATTTCATCAGAAGACACCAACAATAAAATCCAAAGCAATTCCAGTCAAAACAGACGATTACAATCACAGTTCGAACATTCTGATCAGCCAGAACAGCAACAGTAAAAACGACATATCTCATTCTACACTACTCCAAATGACCTGAAATTTTTTAGGCACCTCTAAAATGTCATTCCCTACAACTTTCATGTTTTGACCTAAGGCCAATTCGGCCTCTATCTATGACCTAAAATTTCGGACAGAATGTAGCTTCAAGAACCCTAATTTTCCAGAATTTCTTCCAAACCCAAAATTGGTTGCAATTGTCCACTTTTTCCACCTTCTAGCTTCATTACATAACATTTCCAATCATCATACAAGGCCACAACATCATGATCACATTAAACCAGAAAATTCACCAATAAATTGTAAACTTCACCATTTCATCCAAAAACAAGAATTAAATCACAAAATTCAACACTTTAGCTTCCACTAAGCACAACTCAAGCTTCATTAAGTGTAGGGGAAAGTTCATATACCACTCACCTAGTAAACAAGAGAGGGAGAGTTGTAGGACACCTTAACTTTCCAAAAAAACTTCACACAACAACTCACAATCACTACTTGAAGAGGTTTTATGGAAGGAATTCAAGATTAAATGGTTAGTTTGTGAGATTGGACATGATTGGAGCAAGAAACTTGGAAGCTTTTCTTTCTTTTCTTGTAAGAGGAGGTTCGGCCAAGCTTGAAGGAAAAATGGAAGATATTTGATCAATTTTTTTGTTTTATTTAGTAATTGGTAAAAGGTTGAATAGTAAGTCAAAACAAGATTTAATCATATGGTGACACATGTCCCTCTCATTAATTGCTTGCCTAACTTTTTGTCTCTCTTACACAAATATCTTAACACATTGTAAACTAATATCACTTAATACAAAATTCCAACAAGTGGTTAAAAATATAATGCATTTACCGCACTTGCGGGTCCCACGTCCAAAATACGCTTTTAATTTCTCAAAAACTAACCGATACTAGAAAAATCATTTTAAAACTATTTTTGCTCATAAACTTTATCTGGGGAATTTTTCTAATCAAGAAAATGTAGAAAAGGCGGGCGTTAAAAAAAATAAACCCTAGAAAATTAGAAAATTTTCCGGGTTCTCAAACTCATTTTTTTTCGGGGCGTCACAATCTCCCCTCCATAAAAGAATGTCGTCCTCGACATTCCCTCTTGTACCAATCAAGTCAAGACATCCCGCAAAAATATCTCAAGAATCAAATCAAACCCACAGTCCGGCATCCTAAACTTCAAGCCTAGGATACACTACAGAGATCTGAAGCCTAAGCTCTGATACCAACTGTGACAGTTCTCAGGGTCACATAACGGGGTACCTATCAGCTTGCCACCCGCACGCGGGCATCCCCTACGGAGAGTTTCGCTTCGTGACTCTTCACGAACGAGAGGCTCGGGGCTTTTCCAGACGAAGGACTTAAAGTCCCAACTGTCGGCATATGGCTCTGATACCAACTGTGACGACCCCACCTCCCCCTAAGGCGAACCAGAGGGTTCGGCGGGCCGCCTGCCCGGCTCTCGCCGGGACTCAGTCGTTCACTACAATCCTCAAACAAATACAAGATACAATCTCAAAGAAAAATCACATGGTCCACAAATATACATCCAAGTCTCCCATAATTACATGTCATAATTGAATCGGAAACGATTTCCAACTATCAAAAGCGAAGCGTCCACGCTTCCGCAGCGCCACTCTGATCCTTGATACCAACTATTATACAGGAGGAAGTCCAAAACTAGACGATTACACATCCAAGCAATTCTAAACGTTCAATACAATCCCAATATGAACGATTACACAAAAGGAAATCCAAATTCAATCCATACATGATATAATCCATGATAAACACTACAAGCCACTCCTTCGCCTTGAGCCCTGTGGAGGGGAATAAAACATTTTGGGGTGAGCTAGAAGCTCAGCGAGTAACCAATAAAATCAGTTATCAAATCAGTTTCACAATCGTTCATTTCAATAATGTCATGATTCAGTAATCAATGCACTTTCATTGCTCTCGTGAACCAGTGAAATCATGGTACTTAGACGTCCAACGCTCCAAACGATCATTTAACATTGAACATTAACATTGAGCCCATTGGTGCTCTACAGGAACATTAAACGGTGGAGGAAACGTCGGAGTCTAGCACACGAATTCCAAGTACTCATTTGAGCCAAAACATGTCAAGAACTTATATGCCGGCACACAGGATATGCAATCAAAGAAACGATGCAAGAAACATTTTAAAGTAACGTTGCAAGTAGTTTAAGGTCACTCACCTCCACGGCTCATAATCCTTGTTCAATATAGCCAATTCCATCATTCAAGTCCAAGCCTTTCACTTGAAACTTAAGGTAACCAACGCTATTAAAATCGGACAGCATTTCCCCTTAATTCCTTTATTTTCCAACCTACAATCAAACCCAATCACATAGCAATTAACCACAATTGCTCAAAACCAGAAAACAGTTTTGACGTCCTTTTGCGGTAATGGCACCAAAGGTACTACGATTATCGGATGGAGGTCCAAGACCCACCGTTTCGAAGCTAAGAACCAGGGCTACAACAATGTAGAAGGTCACTCAGTCCAAATCCTAGCACAACTAGGTCAAATATGCAGAATACCAAACCAGAATCGTAATTACAGGTTCCCAAATCACACAATGCTGTAATTCGTCCAACTCAGTCTACACAGGTCCAAATGCATTGATTCCAAAGGCATATGATAGCTAAGACAACAAGCTACATTGCATCAGAAGACACCAACAACAAAATCCAAAGAAATTCCAGTCAAAACAGACGATTACAATCACAGTTCGCACATTCTGATCACCCAGAACAGCAACAGTAAAAACGACATATCTCATTCTACACTACTCCAAATGACCTGAAATTTTGTAGGCACCTCTAAAATGTCATTCCCTACAACTTTCATGTTTTGACCTAAGGCCAATTCGGCCTCTATCTATGACCTAAAATTTCGGACAGAATGTAGCTTCAAGAACCCTAATTTTCCAGAATTTCTTCCAAACCCAAAATTGGTTGCAATTGTCCACTTTTTCCACCTTCTAGCTTCATTACATAACATTTCCAATCATCATACAAGGCCACAACATCATGATCACATTAAACCAGAAAATTCACCAATAAATTGTAAACTTCACCATTTCATCCAAAAACAAGAATTAAATCACAAAATTCAACACTTTAGCTTCCACTAAGCACAACTCAAGCTTCATTAAGTGTAGGGGAAAGTTCATATACCACTCACCTAGTAAACAAGAGAGGGAGAGTTGTAGGACACCTTAACTTTCCAAAAAAACTTCACACAACAACTCACAATCACTACTTGAAGAGGTTTTATGGAAGGAATTCAAGATTAAATGGTTAGTTTGTGAGATTGGACATGATTGGAGCAAGAAACTTGGAAGCTTTTCTTTCTTTTCTTGTAAGAGGAGGTTCGGCCAAGCTTGAAGGAAAAATGGAAGATATTTGATCAATTTTTTTGTTTTATTTAGTAATTGGTAAAAGGTTGAATAGTAAGTCAAAACAAGATTTAATCATATGGTGACACATGTCCCTCTCATTAATTGCTTGCCTAACTTTTTGTCTCTCTTACACAAATATCTTAACACATTGTAAACTAATATCACTTAATACAAAATTCCAACAAGTGGTTAAAAATATAATGCATTTACCGCACTTGCGGGTCCCACGTCCAAAATACGCTTTTAATTTCTCAAAAACTAACCGATACTAGAAAAATCATTTTAAAACTATTTTTGCTCATAAACTTTATCTGGGGAATTTTTCTAATCAAGAAAATGTAGAAAAGGCGGGCGTTAAAAAAAATAAACCCTAGAAAATTAGAAAATTTTCCGGGTTCTCAAACTCATTTTTTTTCGGGGCGTCACAATCTCCCCTCCATAAAAGAATGTCGTCCTCGACATTCCCTCTTGTACCAATCAAGTCAAGACATCCCGCAAAAATATCTCAAGAATCAAATCAAACCCACAGTCCGGCATCCTAAACTTCAAGCCTAGGATACACTACAGAGATCTGAAGCCTAAGCTCTGATACCAACTGTGACAGTTCTCAGGGTCACATAACGGGGTACCTATCAGCTTGCCACCCGCACGCGGGCATCCCCTACGGAGAGTTTCGCTTCGTGACTCTTCACGAACGAGAGGCTCGGGGCTTTTCCAGACGAAGGACTTAAAGTCCCAACTGTCGGCATATGGCTCTGATACCAACTGTGACGACCCCACCTCCCCCTAAGGCGAACCAGAGGGTTCGGCGGGCCGCCTGCCCGGCTCTCGCCGGGACTCAGTCGTTCACTACAATCCTCAAACAAATACAAGATACAATCTCAAAGAAAAATCACATGGTCCACAAATATACATCCAAGTCTCCCATAATTACATGTCATAATTGAATCGGAAACGATTTCCAACTATCAAAAGCGAAGCGTCCACGCTTCCGCAGCGCCACTCTGATCCTTGATACCAACTATTATACAGGAGGAAGTCCAAAACTAGACGATTACACATCCAAGCAATTCTAAACGTTCAATACAATCCCAATATGAACGATTACACAAAAGGAAATCCAAATTCAATCCATACATGATATAATCCATGATAAACACTACAAGCCACTCCTTCGCCTTGAGCCCTGTGGAGGGGAATAAAACATTTTGGGGTGAGCTAGAAGCTCAGCGAGTAACCAATAAAATCAGTTATCAAATCAGTTTCACAATCGTTCATTTCAATAATGTCATGATTCAGTAATCAATGCACTTTCATTGCTCTCGTGAACCAGTGAAATCATGGTACTTAGACGTCCAACGCTCCAAACGATCATTTAACATTGAACATTAACATTGAGCCCATTGGTGCTCTACAGGAACATTAAACGGTGGAGGAAACGTCGGAGTCTAGCACACGAATTCCAAGTACTCATTTGAGCCAAAACATGTCAAGAACTTATATGCCGGCACACAGGATATGCAATCAAAGAAACGATGCAAGAAACATTTTAAAGTAACGTTGCAAGTAGTTTAAGGTCACTCACCTCCACGGCTCATAATCCTTGTTCAATATAGCCAATTCCATCATTCAAGTCCAAGCCTTTCACTTGAAACTTAAGGTAACCAACGCTATTAAAATCGGACAGCATTTCCCCTTAATTCCTTTATTTTCCAACCTACAATCAAACCCAATCACATAGCAATTAACCACAATTGCTCAAAACCAGAAAACAGTTTTGACGTCCTTTTGCGGTAATGGCACCAAAGGTACTACGATTATCGGATGGAGGTCCAAGACCCACCGTTTCGAAGCTAAGAACCAGGGCTACAACAATGTAGAAGGTCACTCAGTCCAAATCCTAGCACAACTAGGTCAAATATGCAGAATACCAAACCAGAATCGTAATTACAGGTTCCCAAATCACACAATGCTGTAATTCGTCCAACTCAGTCTACACAGGTCCAAATGCATTGATTCCAAAGGCATATGATAGCTAAGACAACAAGCTACATTGCATCAGAAGACACCAACAACAAAATCCAAAGAAATTCCAGTCAAAACAGACGATTACAATCACAGTTCGCACATTCTGATCACCCAGAACAGCAACAGTAAAAACGACATATCTCATTCTACACTACTCCAAATGACCTGAAATTTTGTAGGCACCTCTAAAATGTCATTCCCTACAACTTTCATGTTTTGACCTAAGGCCAATTCGGCCTCTATCTATGACCTAAAATTTCGGACAGAATGTAGCTTCAAGAACCCTAATTTTCCAGAATTTCTTCCAAACCCAAAATTGGTTGCAATTGTCCACTTTTTCCACCTTCTAGCTTCATTACATAACATTTCCAATCATCATACAAGGCCACAACATCATGATCACATTAAACCAGAAAATTCACCAATAAATTGTAAACTTCACCATTTCATCCAAAAACAAGAATTAAATCACAAAATTCAACACTTTAGCTTCCACTAAGCACAACTCAAGCTTCATTAAGTGTAGGGGAAAGTTCATATACCACTCACCTAGTAAACAAGAGAGGGAGAGTTGTAGGACACCTTAACTTTCCAAAAAAACTTCACACAACAACTCACAATCACTACTTGAAGAGGTTTTATGGAAGGAATTCAAGATTAAATGGTTAGTTTGTGAGATTGGACATGATTGGAGCAAGAAACTTGGAAGCTTTTCTTTCTTTTCTTGTAAGAGGAGGTTCGGCCAAGCTTGAAGGAAAAATGGAAGATATTTGATCAATTTTTTTGTTTTATTTAGTAATTGGTAAAAGGTTGAATAGTAAGTCAAAACAAGATTTAATCATATGGTGACACATGTCCCTCTCATTAATTGCTTGCCTAACTTTTTGTCTCTCTTACACAAATATCTTAACACATTGTAAACTAATATCACTTAATACAAAATTCCAACAAGTGGTTAAAAATATAATGCATTTACCGCACTTGCGGGTCCCACGTCCAAAATACGCTTTTAATTTCTCAAAAACTAACCGATACTAGAAAAATCATTTTAAAACTATTTTTGCTCATAAACTTTATCTGGGGAATTTTTCTAATCAAGAAAATGTAGAAAAGGCGGGCGTTAAAAAAAATAAACCCTAGAAAATTAGAAAATTTTCCGGGTTCTCAAACTCATTTTTTTTCGGGGCGTCACAATCTCCCCTCCATAAAAGAATGTCGTCCTCGACATTCCCTCTTGTACCAATCAAGTCAAGACATCCCGCAAAAATATCTCAAGAATCAAATCAAACCCACAGTCCGGCATCCTAAACTTCAAGCCTAGGATACACTACAGAGATCTGAAGCCTAAGCTCTGATACCAACTGTGACAGTTCTCAGGGTCACATAACGGGGTACCTATCAGCTTGCCACCCGCACGCGGGCATCCCCTACGGAGAGTTTCGCTTCGTGACTCTTCACGAACGAGAGGCTCGGGGCTTTTCCAGACGAAGGACTTAAAGTCCCAACTGTCGGCATATGGCTCTGATACCAACTGTGACGACCCCACCTCCCCCTAAGGCGAACCAGAGGGTTCGGCGGGCCGCCTGCCCGGCTCTCGCCGGGACTCAGTCGTTCACTACAATCCTCAAACAAATACAAGATACAATCTCAAAGAAAAATCACATGGTCCACAAATATACATCCAAGTCTCCCATAATTACATGTCATAATTGAATCGGAAACGATTTCCAACTATCAAAAGCGAAGCGTCCACGCTTCCGCAGCGCCACTCTGATCCTTGATACCAACTATTATACAGGAGGAAGTCCAAAACTAGACGATTACACATCCAAGCAATTCTAAACGTTCAATACAATCCCAATATGAACGATTACACAAAAGGAAATCCAAATTCAATCCATACATGATATAATCCATGATAAACACTACAAGCCACTCCTTCGCCTTGAGCCCTGTGGAGGGGAATAAAACATTTTGGGGTGAGCTAGAAGCTCAGCGAGTAACCAATAAAATCAGTTATCAAATCAGTTTCACAATCGTTCATTTCAATAATGTCATGATTCAGTAATCAATGCACTTTCATTGCTCTCGTGAACCAGTGAAATCATGGTACTTAGACGTCCAACGCTCCAAACGATCATTTAACATTGAACATTAACATTGAGCCCATTGGTGCTCTACAGGAACATTAAACGGTGGAGGAAACGTCGGAGTCTAGCACACGAATTCCAAGTACTCATTTGAGCCAAAACATGTCAAGAACTTATATGCCGGCACACAGGATATGCAATCAAAGAAACGATGCAAGAAACATTTTAAAGTAACGTTGCAAGTAGTTTAAGGTCACTCACCTCCACGGCTCATAATCCTTGTTCAATATAGCCAATTCCATCATTCAAGTCCAAGCCTTTCACTTGAAACTTAAGGTAACCAACGCTATTAAAATCGGACAGCATTTCCCCTTAATTCCTTTATTTTCCAACCTACAATCAAACCCAATCACATAGCAATTAACCACAATTGCTCAAAACCAGAAAACAGTTTTGACGTCCTTTTGCGGTAATGGCACCAAAGGTACTACGATTATCGGATGGAGGTCCAAGACCCACCGTTTCGAAGCTAAGAACCAGGGCTACAACAATGTAGAAGGTCACTCAGTCCAAATCCTAGCACAACTAGGTCAAATATGCAGAATACCAAACCAGAATCGTAATTACAGGTTCCCAAATCACACAATGCTGTAATTCGTCCAACTCAGTCTACACAGGTCCAAATGCATTGATTCCAAAGGCATATGATAGCTAAGACAACAAGCTACATTGCATCAGAAGACACCAACAACAAAATCCAAAGAAATTCCAGTCAAAACAGACGATTACAATCACAGTTCGCACATTCTGATCACCCAGAACAGCAACAGTAAAAACGACATATCTCATTCTACACTACTCCAAATGACCTGAAATTTTGTAGGCACCTCTAAAATGTCATTCCCTACAACTTTCATGTTTTGACCTAAGGCCAATTCGGCCTCTATCTATGACCTAAAATTTCGGACAGAATGTAGCTTCAAGAACCCTAATTTTCCAGAATTTCTTCCAAACCCAAAATTGGTTGCAATTGTCCACTTTTTCCACCTTCTAGCTTCATTACATAACATTTCCAATCATCATACAAGGCCACAACATCATGATCACATTAAACCAGAAAATTCACCAATAAATTGTAAACTTCACCATTTCATCCAAAAACAAGAATTAAATCACAAAATTCAACACTTTAGCTTCCACTAAGCACAACTCAAGCTTCATTAAGTGTAGGGGAAAGTTCATATACCACTCACCTAGTAAACAAGAGAGGGAGAGTTGTAGGACACCTTAACTTTCCAAAAAAACTTCACACAACAACTCACAATCACTACTTGAAGAGGTTTTATGGAAGGAATTCAAGATTAAATGGTTAGTTTGTGAGATTGGACATGATTGGAGCAAGAAACTTGGAAGCTTTTCTTTCTTTTCTTGTAAGAGGAGGTTCGGCCAAGCTTGAAGGAAAAATGGAAGATATTTGATCAATTTTTTTGTTTTATTTAGTAATTGGTAAAAGGTTGAATAGTAAGTCAAAACAAGATTTAATCATATGGTGACACATGTCCCTCTCATTAATTGCTTGCCTAACTTTTTGTCTCTCTTACACAAATATCTTAACACATTGTAAACTAATATCACTTAATACAAAATTCCAACAAGTGGTTAAAAATATAATGCATTTACCGCACTTGCGGGTCCCACGTCCAAAATACGCTTTTAATTTCTCAAAAACTAACCGATACTAGAAAAATCATTTTAAAACTATTTTTGCTCATAAACTTTATCTGGGGAATTTTTCTAATCAAGAAAATGTAGAAAAGGCGGGCGTTAAAAAAAATAAACCCTAGAAAATTAGAAAATTTTCCGGGTTCTCAAACTCATTTTTTTTCGGGGCGTCACAATCTCCCCTCCATAAAAGAATGTCGTCCTCGACATTCCCTCTTGTACCAATCAAGTCAAGACATCCCGCAAAAATATCTCAAGAATCAAATCAAACCCACAGTCCGGCATCCTAAACTTCAAGCCTAGGATACACTACAGAGATCTGAAGCCTAAGCTCTGATACCAACTGTGACAGTTCTCAGGGTCACATAACGGGGTACCTATCAGCTTGCCACCCGCACGCGGGCATCCCCTACGGAGAGTTTCGCTTCGTGACTCTTCACGAACGAGAGGCTCGGGGCTTTTCCAGACGAAGGACTTAAAGTCCCAACTGTCGGCATATGGCTCTGATACCAACTGTGACGACCCCACCTCCCCCTAAGGCGAACCAGAGGGTTCGGCGGGCCGCCTGCCCGGCTCTCGCCGGGACTCAGTCGTTCACTACAATCCTCAAACAAATACAAGATACAATCTCAAAGAAAAATCACATGGTCCACAAATATACATCCAAGTCTCCCATAATTACATGTCATAATTGAATCGGAAACGATTTCCAACTATCAAAAGCGAAGCGTCCACGCTTCCGCAGCGCCACTCTGATCCTTGATACCAACTATTATACAGGAGGAAGTCCAAAACTAGACGATTACACATCCAAGCAATTCTAAACGTTCAATACAATCCCAATATGAACGATTACACAAAAGGAAATCCAAATTCAATCCATACATGATATAATCCATGATAAACACTACAAGCCACTCCTTCGCCTTGAGCCCTGTGGAGGGGAATAAAACATTTTGGGGTGAGCTAGAAGCTCAGCGAGTAACCAATAAAATCAGTTATCAAATCAGTTTCACAATCGTTCATTTCAATAATGTCATGATTCAGTAATCAATGCACTTTCATTGCTCTCGTGAACCAGTGAAATCATGGTACTTAGACGTCCAACGCTCCAAACGATCATTTAACATTGAACATTAACATTGAGCCCATTGGTGCTCTACAGGAACATTAAACGGTGGAGGAAACGTCGGAGTCTAGCACACGAATTCCAAGTACTCATTTGAGCCAAAACATGTCAAGAACTTATATGCCGGCACACAGGATATGCAATCAAAGAAACGATGCAAGAAACATTTTAAAGTAACGTTGCAAGTAGTTTAAGGTCACTCACCTCCACGGCTCATAATCCTTGTTCAATATAGCCAATTCCATCATTCAAGTCCAAGCCTTTCACTTGAAACTTAAGGTAACCAACGCTATTAAAATCGGACAGCATTTCCCCTTAATTCCTTTATTTTCCAACCTACAATCAAACCCAATCACATAGCAATTAACCACAATTGCTCAAAACCAGAAAACAGTTTTGACGTCCTTTTGCGGTAATGGCACCAAAGGTACTACGATTATCGGATGGAGGTCCAAGACCCACCGTTTCGAAGCTAAGAACCAGGGCTACAACAATGTAGAAGGTCACTCAGTCCAAATCCTAGCACAACTAGGTCAAATATGCAGAATACCAAACCAGAATCGTAATTACAGGTTCCCAAATCACACAATGCTGTAATTCGTCCAACTCAGTCTACACAGGTCCAAATGCATTGATTCCAAAGGCATATGATAGCTAAGACAACAAGCTACATTGCATCAGAAGACACCAACAACAAAATCCAAAGAAATTCCAGTCAAAACAGACGATTACAATCACAGTTCGCACATTCTGATCACCCAGAACAGCAACAGTAAAAACGACATATCTCATTCTACACTACTCCAAATGACCTGAAATTTTGTAGGCACCTCTAAAATGTCATTCCCTACAACTTTCATGTTTTGACCTAAGGCCAATTCGGCCTCTATCTATGACCTAAAATTTCGGACAGAATGTAGCTTCAAGAACCCTAATTTTCCAGAATTTCTTCCAAACCCAAAATTGGTTGCAATTGTCCACTTTTTCCACCTTCTAGCTTCATTACATAACATTTCCAATCATCATACAAGGCCACAACATCATGATCACATTAAACCAGAAAATTCACCAATAAATTGTAAACTTCACCATTTCATCCAAAAACAAGAATTAAATCACAAAATTCAACACTTTAGCTTCCACTAAGCACAACTCAAGCTTCATTAAGTGTAGGGGAAAGTTCATATACCACTCACCTAGTAAACAAGAGAGGGAGAGTTGTAGGACACCTTAACTTTCCAAAAAAACTTCACACAACAACTCACAATCACTACTTGAAGAGGTTTTATGGAAGGAATTCAAGATTAAATGGTTAGTTTGTGAGATTGGACATGATTGGAGCAAGAAACTTGGAAGCTTTTCTTTCTTTTCTTGTAAGAGGAGGTTCGGCCAAGCTTGAAGGAAAAATGGAAGATATTTGATCAATTTTTTTGTTTTATTTAGTAATTGGTAAAAGGTTGAATAGTAAGTCAAAACAAGATTTAATCATATGGTGACACATGTCCCTCTCATTAATTGCTTGCCTAACTTTTTGTCTCTCTTACACAAATATCTTAACACATTGTAAACTAATATCACTTAATACAAAATTCCAACAAGTGGTTAAAAATATAATGCATTTACCGCACTTGCGGGTCCCACGTCCAAAATACGCTTTTAATTTCTCAAAAACTAACCGATACTAGAAAAATCATTTTAAAACTATTTTTGCTCATAAACTTTATCTGGGGAATTTTTCTAATCAAGAAAATGTAGAAAAGGCGGGCGTTAAAAAAAATAAACCCTAGAAAATTAGAAAATTTTCCGGGTTCTCAAACTCATTTTTTTTCGGGGCGTCACAATCTCCCCTCCATAAAAGAATGTCGTCCTCGACATTCCCTCTTGTACCAATCAAGTCAAGACATCCCGCAAAAATATCTCAAGAATCAAATCAAACCCACAGTCCGGCATCCTAAACTTCAAGCCTAGGATACACTACAGAGATCTGAAGCCTAAGCTCTGATACCAACTGTGACAGTTCTCAGGGTCACATAACGGGGTACCTATCAGCTTGCCACCCGCACGCGGGCATCCCCTACGGAGAGTTTCGCTTCGTGACTCTTCACGAACGAGAGGCTCGGGGCTTTTCCAGACGAAGGACTTAAAGTCCCAACTGTCGGCATATGGCTCTGATACCAACTGTGACGACCCCACCTCCCCCTAAGGCGAACCAGAGGGTTCGGCGGGCCGCCTGCCCGGCTCTCGCCGGGACTCAGTCGTTCACTACAATCCTCAAACAAATACAAGATACAATCTCAAAGAAAAATCACATGGTCCACAAATATACATCCAAGTCTCCCATAATTACATGTCATAATTGAATCGGAAACGATTTCCAACTATCAAAAGCGAAGCGTCCACGCTTCCGCAGCGCCACTCTGATCCTTGATACCAACTATTATACAGGAGGAAGTCCAAAACTAGACGATTACACATCCAAGCAATTCTAAACGTTCAATACAATCCCAATATGAACGATTACACAAAAGGAAATCCAAATTCAATCCATACATGATATAATCCATGATAAACACTACAAGCCACTCCTTCGCCTTGAGCCCTGTGGAGGGGAATAAAACATTTTGGGGTGAGCTAGAAGCTCAGCGAGTAACCAATAAAATCAGTTATCAAATCAGTTTCACAATCGTTCATTTCAATAATGTCATGATTCAGTAATCAATGCACTTTCATTGCTCTCGTGAACCAGTGAAATCATGGTACTTAGACGTCCAACGCTCCAAACGATCATTTAACATTGAACATTAACATTGAGCCCATTGGTGCTCTACAGGAACATTAAACGGTGGAGGAAACGTCGGAGTCTAGCACACGAATTCCAAGTACTCATTTGAGCCAAAACATGTCAAGAACTTATATGCCGGCACACAGGATATGCAATCAAAGAAACGATGCAAGAAACATTTTAAAGTAACGTTGCAAGTAGTTTAAGGTCACTCACCTCCACGGCTCATAATCCTTGTTCAATATAGCCAATTCCATCATTCAAGTCCAAGCCTTTCACTTGAAACTTAAGGTAACCAACGCTATTAAAATCGGACAGCATTTCCCCTTAATTCCTTTATTTTCCAACCTACAATCAAACCCAATCACATAGCAATTAACCACAATTGCTCAAAACCAGAAAACAGTTTTGACGTCCTTTTGCGGTAATGGCACCAAAGGTACTACGATTATCGGATGGAGGTCCAAGACCCACCGTTTCGAAGCTAAGAACCAGGGCTACAACAATGTAGAAGGTCACTCAGTCCAAATCCTAGCACAACTAGGTCAAATATGCAGAATACCAAACCAGAATCGTAATTACAGGTTCCCAAATCACACAATGCTGTAATTCGTCCAACTCAGTCTACACAGGTCCAAATGCATTGATTCCAAAGGCATATGATAGCTAAGACAACAAGCTACATTGCATCAGAAGACACCAACAACAAAATCCAAAGAAATTCCAGTCAAAACAGACGATTACAATCACAGTTCGCACATTCTGATCACCCAGAACAGCAACAGTAAAAACGACATATCTCATTCTACACTACTCCAAATGACCTGAAATTTTGTAGGCACCTCTAAAATGTCATTCCCTACAACTTTCATGTTTTGACCTAAGGCCAATTCGGCCTCTATCTATGACCTAAAATTTCGGACAGAATGTAGCTTCAAGAACCCTAATTTTCCAGAATTTCTTCCAAACCCAAAATTGGTTGCAATTGTCCACTTTTTCCACCTTCTAGCTTCATTACATAACATTTCCAATCATCATACAAGGCCACAACATCATGATCACATTAAACCAGAAAATTCACCAATAAATTGTAAACTTCACCATTTCATCCAAAAACAAGAATTAAATCACAAAATTCAACACTTTAGCTTCCACTAAGCACAACTCAAGCTTCATTAAGTGTAGGGGAAAGTTCATATACCACTCACCTAGTAAACAAGAGAGGGAGAGTTGTAGGACACCTTAACTTTCCAAAAAAACTTCACACAACAACTCACAATCACTACTTGAAGAGGTTTTATGGAAGGAATTCAAGATTAAATGGTTAGTTTGTGAGATTGGACATGATTGGAGCAAGAAACTTGGAAGCTTTTCTTTCTTTTCTTGTAAGAGGAGGTTCGGCCAAGCTTGAAGGAAAAATGGAAGATATTTGATCAATTTTTTTGTTTTATTTAGTAATTGGTAAAAGGTTGAATAGTAAGTCAAAACAAGATTTAATCATATGGTGACACATGTCCCTCTCATTAATTGCTTGCCTAACTTTTTGTCTCTCTTACACAAATATCTTAACACATTGTAAACTAATATCACTTAATACAAAATTCCAACAAGTGGTTAAAAATATAATGCATTTACCGCACTTGCGGGTCCCACGTCCAAAATACGCTTTTAATTTCTCAAAAACTAACCGATACTAGAAAAATCATTTTAAAACTATTTTTGCTCATAAACTTTATCTGGGGAATTTTTCTAATCAAGAAAATGTAGAAAAGGCGGGCGTTAAAAAAAATAAACCCTAGAAAATTAGAAAATTTTCCGGGTTCTCAAACTCATTTTTTTTCGGGGCGTCACAATCTCCCCTCCTTAAAAGAATGTCGTCCTCGACATTCCCTCTTGTACCAATCAAGTCAAGACATCCCGCAAAAATATCTCAAGAGTCAAATCAAACCCACAGTCCGGCATCCTAAACTTCAAGCCTAGGATACACTACAGAGATCTGAAGCCTAAGCTCTGATACCAACTGTGACAGTTCTCAGGGTCACATCACGGGGTACCTATCAGCTTGCCACCCGCACGCGGGCATCCCCTACGGAGAGTTTCGCTTCGTGACTCTTCACGAACGAGAGGCTCGGGGCTTTTCCAGACGAAGGACTTAAAGTCCCAACTGTCGGCATATGGCTCTGATACCAACTGTGACGACCCCACCTCCCCCTAAGGCGAACCAGAGGGTTCGGCGGGCCGCCTGCCCGGCTCTCGCCGGGACTCAGTCGTTCACTACAATCCTCAAACAAATACAAGATACAATCTCAAAGAAAAATCACATGGTCCACAAATATACATCCAAGTCTCCCATAATTACATGTCATAAGTGAAGCGGAAACGATTTCCAACTATCAAAAGCGAAGCGTCCACGCTTCCGCAGCGCCACTCTGATCCTTGATACCAACTATTATACAGGAGGAAGTCCAAAACTAGACGATTACACATCCAAGCAATTCTAAACGTTCAATACAATCCCAATATGAACGATTACACAAAAGGAAATCCAAATTCAATCCATACATGATATAATCCATGATAAACACTACAAGCCACTCCTTCGCCTTGAGCCCTGTGGAGGGGAATAAAACATTTTGGGGTGAGCTAGAAGCTCAGCGAGTAACCAATAAAATCAGTTATCAAATCAGTTTCACAATCGTTCATTTCAATAATGTCATGATTCAGTAATCAATGCACTTTCATTGCTCTCGTGAACCAGTGAAATCATGGTACTTAGACGTCCAACGCTCCAAACGATCATTTAACATTGAACATTAACATTGAGCCCATTGGTGCTCTACAGGAACATTAAACGGTGGAGGAAACGTCGGAGTCTAGCACACGAATTCCAAGTACTCATTTGAGCCAAAACATGTCAAGAACTTATATGCCGGCACACAGGATATGCAATCAAAGAAACGATGCAAGAAACATTTTAAAGTAACGTTGCAAGTAGTTTAAGGTCACTCACCTCCACGGCTCATAATCCTTGTTCAATATAGCCAATTCCATCATTCAAGTCCAAGCCTTTCACTTGAAACTTAAGGTAACCAACGCTATTAAAATCGGACAGCATTTCCCCTTAATTCCTTTATTTTCCAACCTACAATCAAACCCAATCACATAGCAATTAACCACAATTGCTCAAAACCAGAAAACAGTTTTGACGTCCTTTTGCGGTAATGGCACCAAAGGTACTACGAGTATCGGATGGAGGTCCAAGACCCACCGTTTCGAAGCTAAGAACCAGGGCTACAACAATGTAGAAGGTCACTCAGTCCAAATCCTAGCACAACTAGGTCAAATATGCAGAATACCAAACCAGAATCGTAATTGCAGGTTCCCAAATCACACAATGCTGTAATTCGTCCAACTCAGTCTACACAGGTCCAAATGCATTGATTCCAAAGGCATATGATAGCTAAGACATCAAGCTACATTTCCTCAGAAGACACCAACAACAAAATCCAAAGAAATTCCAGTCAAAACAGACGATTACAATCACAGTTCGCACATTCTGATCACCCAGAACAGCAACAGTAAAAACGACATATCTCATTCTACACTACTCCAAATGACCTGAAATTTTGTAGGCACCTCTAAAATGTCATTCCCTACAACTTTCATGTTTTGAGCTAAGGCCAATGCGGCCTCTATCTATGACCTAAAATTTCGGACAGAATGTAGCTTCAAGAACCCTAATTTTCCAGAATTTCTTCCAAACCCAAAATTGGTTGCAATTGTCCACTTTTTCCACCTTCTAGCTTCATTACATAACATTTCCAATCATCATACAAGGTCACAACATCATGATCACATTAAACCAGAAAATTCACCAATAAATTGTAAACTTCACCATTTCATCCAAAAACAAGAATTAAATCACAAAATTCAACACTTTAGCTTCCACTAAGCACAACTCAAGCTTCATTAAGTGTAGGGGAAAGTTCATATACCACTCACCTAGTAAACAAGAGAGGGAGAGTTGTAGGACACCTTAACTTTCCAAAAAAACTTCACACAACAACTCACAATCACTACTTGAAGAGGTTTTATGGAAGGAATTCAAGATTAAATGGTTAGTTTGTGAGATTGGACATGATTGGAGCAAGAAACTTGGAAGCTTTTCTTTCTTTTCTTGTAAGAAGAGGTTCGGCCAAGCTTGAAGGAAAAATGGAAGATATTTGATCAATTTTTTTGTTTTATTTAGTAATTGGTAAAAGGTTGAATAGTAAGTCAAAACAAGATTTAATCATATGGTGACACATGTCCCTCTCATTAATTGCTTGCCTAACTTTTTGTCTCTCTTACACAAATATCTTAACACATTGTAAACTAATATCACTTAATACAAAATTCCAACAAGTGGTTAAAAATATAATGCATTTACCGCACTTGCGGGTCCCACGTCCAAAATACGCTTTTAATTTCTCAAAAACTAACCGATACTAGAAAAATCATTTTAAAACTATTTTTGCTCATAAACTTTATCTGGGGAATTTTTCTAATCAAGAAAATGTAGAAAAGGCGGGCGTTAAAAAAAATAAACCCTAGAAAATTAGAAAATTTTCCGGGTTCTCAAACTCATTTTTTTTCGGGGCGTCACAATCTCCCCTCCTTAAAAGAATGTCGTCCTCGACATTCCCTCTTGTACCAATCAAGTCAAGACATCCCGCAAAAATATCTCAAGAGTCAAATCAAACCCACAGTCCGGCATCCTAAACTTCAAGCCTAGGATACACTACAGAGATCTGAAGCCTAAGCTCTGATACCAACTGTGACAGTTCTCAGGGTCACATCACGGGGTACCTATCAGCTTGCCACCCGCACGCGGGCATCCCCTACGGAGAGTTTCGCTTCGTGACTCTTCACGAACGAGAGGCTCGGGGCTTTTCCAGACGAAGGACTTAAAGTCCCAACTGTCGGCATATGGCTCTGATACCAACTGTGACGACCCCACCACCCCCTAAGGCGAACCAGAGGGTTCGGCGGGCCGCCTGCCCGGCTCTCGCCGGGACTCAGTCGTTCACTACAATCCTCAAACAAATACAAGATACAATCTCAAAGAAAAATCACATGGTCCACAAATATACATCCAAGTCTCCCATAATTACATGTCATAAGTGAAGCGGAAACGATTTCCAACTATCAAAAGCGAAGCGTCCACGCTTCCGCAGCGCCACTCTGATCCTTGATACCAACTATTATACAGGAGGAAGTCCAAAACTAGACGATTACACATCCAAGCAATTCTAAACGTTCAATACAATCCCAATATGAACGATTACACAAAAGGAAATCCAAATTCAATCCATACATGATATAATCCATGATAAACACTACAAGCCACTCCTTCGCCTTGAGCCCTGTGGAGGGGAATAAAACATTTTGGGGTGAGCTAGAAGCTCAGCGAGTAACCAATAAAATCAGTTATCAAATCAGTTTCACAATCGTTCATTTCAATAATGTCATGATTCAGTAATCAATGCACTTTCATTGCTCTCGTGAACCAGTGAAATCATGGTACTTAGACGTCCAACGCTCCAAACGATCATTTAACATTGAACATTAACATTGAGCCCATTGGTGCTCTACAGGAACATTAAACGGTGGAGGAAACGTCGGAGTCTAGCACACGAATTCCAAGTACTCATTTGAGCCAAAACATGTCAAGAACTTATATGCCGGCACACAGGATATGCAATCAAAGAAACGATGCAAGAAACATTTTAAAGTAACGTTGCAAGTAGTTTAAGGTCACTCACCTCCACGGCTCATAATCCTTGTTCAATATAGCCAATTCCATCATTCAAGTCCAAGCCTTTCACTTGAAACTTAAGGTAACCAACGCTATTAAAATCGGACAGCATTTCCCCTTAATTCCTTTATTTTCCAACCTACAATCAAACCCAATCACATAGCAATTAACCACAATTGCTCAAAACCAGAAAACAGTTTTGACGTCCTTTTGCGGTAATGGCACCAAAGGTACTACGAGTATCGGATGGAGGTCCAAGACCCACCGTTTCGAAGCTAAGAACCAGGGCTACAACAATGTAGAAGGTCACTCAGTCCAAATCCTAGCACAACTAGGTCAAATATGCAGAATACCAAACCAGAATCGTAATTGCAGGTTCCCAAATCACACAATGCTGTAATTCGTCCAACTCAGTCTACACAGGTCCAAATGCATTGATTCCAAAGGCATATGATAGCTAAGACATCAAGCTACATTTCATCAGAAGACACCAACAACAAATTCCAAAGAAATTCCAGTCAAAACAGACGATTACAATCACAGTTCGCACATTCTGATCACCCAGAACAGCAACAGTAAAAACGACATATCTCATTCTACACTACTCCAAATGACCTGAAATTTTGTAGGCACCTCTAAAATGTCATTCCCTACAACTTTCATGTTTTGAGCTAAGGCCAATTCGGCCTCTATCTATGACCTAAAATTTCGGACAGAATGTAGCTTCAAGAACCCTAATTTTCCAGAATTTCTTCCAAACCCAAAATTGGTTGCAATTGTCCACTTTTTCCACCTTCTAGCTTCATTACATAACATTTCCAATCATCATACAAGGCCACAACATCATGATCACATTAAACCAGAAAATTCACCAATAAATTGTAAACTTCACCATTTCATCCAAAAACAAGAATTAAATCACAAAATTCAACACTTTAGCTTCCACTAAGCACAACTCAAGCTTCATTAAGTGTAGGGGAAAGTTCATATACCACTCACCTAGTAAACAAGAGAGGGAGAGTTGTAGGACACCTTAACTTTCCAAAAAAACTTCACACAACAACTCACAATCACTACTTGAAGAGGTTTTATGGAAGGAATTCAAGATTAAATGGTTAGTTTGTGAGATTGGACATGATTGGAGCAAGAAACTTGGAAGCTTTTCTTTCTTTTCTTGTAAGAGGAGGTTCGGCCAAGCTTGAAGGAAAAATGGAAGATATTTGATCAATTTTTTTGTTTTATTTAGTAATTGGTAAAAGGTTGAATAGTAAGTCAAAACAAGATTTAATCATATGGTGACACATGTCCCTCTCATTAATTGCTTGCCTAACTTTTTGTCTCTCTTACACAAATATCTTAACACATTGTAAACTAATATCACTTAATACAAAATTCCAACAAGTGGTTAAAAATCTAATGCATTTACCGCACTTGCGGGTCCCACGTCCAAAATACGCTTTTAATTTCTCAAAAACTAACCGATACTAGAAAAATCATTTTAAAACTATTTTTGCTCATAAACTTTATCTGGGGAATTTTTCTAATCAAGAAAATGTAGAAAAGGCGGGCGTTAAAAAAAATAAACCCTAGAAAATTAGAAAATTTTCCGGGTTCTCAAACTCATTTTTTTTCGGGGCGTCACAATCTCCCCTCCTTAAAAGAATGTCGTCCTCGACATTCCCTCTTGTACCAATCAAGTCAAGACATCCCGCAAAAATCTCTCAAGAGTCAAATCAAACCCACAGTCCGGCATCCTAAACTTCAAGCCTAAGATACACTACAGAGATCTGAAGCCTAAGCTCTGATACCAACTGTGACAGTTCTCAGGGTCACATCACGGGGTACCTATCAGCTTTCCACCCGCACGCGAGCATCCCCTACGGAGAGTTTCGCTTCGTGACTCTTCACGAACGAGAGGCTCGGGGCTTTTCCAGACGAAGGACTTAAAGTCCCAACTGTCGGCATATGGCTCTGATACCAACTGTGACGACCCCACCTCCCCCTAAGGCGAACCAGAGGGTTCGGCGGGCCGCCTGCCCGGCTCTCGCCGGGACTCAGTCGTTCACTACAATCCTCAAACAAATACAAGATACAATCTCAAAGAAAAATCACATGGTCCACAAATATACATCCAAATCTCCCATAATTACATGTCATAAGTGAAGCGGAAACGATTTCCAACTATCAAAAGCGAAGCGTCCACGCTTCCGCAGCGCCACTCTGATCCTTGATACCAACTATTATACAGGAGGAAGTCCAAAACTAGACGATTACACATCCAAGCAATTCTAAACGTTCAATACAATCCCAATATGAACGATTACACAAAAGGAAATCCAAATTCAATCCATACATGATATAATCCATGATAAACACTACAAGCCACTCCTTCGCCTTGAGCCCTGTGGAGGGGAATAAAATATTTTGGGGTGAGCTAGAAGCTCAGCGAGTAACCAATAAAATCAGTTATCAAATCAGTTTCACAATCGTTCATTTCAATAATGTCATGATTCAGTAATCAATGCACTTTCATTGCTCTCGTGAACCAGTGAAATCATGGTACTTAGACGTCCAACGCTCCAAACGATCATTTAACATTGAACATTAACATTGAGCCCATTGGTGCTCTACAGGAACATTAAACGGTGGAGGAAACGTCGGAGTCTAGCACACGAATTCCAAGTACTCATTTGAGCCAAAACATGTCAAGAACTTATATGCCGGCACACAGGATATGCAATCAAAGAAACGATGCAAGAAACATTTTAAAGTAACGTTGCAAGTAGTTTAAGGTCACTCACCTCCACGGCTCATAATCCTTGTTCAATATAGCCAATTCCATCATTCAAGTCCAAGCCTTTCACTTGAAACTTAAGGTAACCAACGCTATTAAAATCGGACAGCATTTCCCCTTAATTCCTTTATTTTCCAACCTACAATCAAACCCAATCACATAGCAATTAACCACAATTGCTCAAAACCAGAAAACAGTTTTGACGTCCTTTTGCGGTAATGGCACCAAAGGTACTACGAGTATCGGATGGAGGTCCAAGACCCACCGTTTCGAAGCTAAGAACCAGGGCTACAACAATGTAGAAGGTCACTCAGTCCAAATCCTAGCACAACTAGGTCAAATATGCAGAATACCAAACCAGAATCGTAATTGCAGGTTCCCAAATCACACAATGCTGTAATTCGTCCAACTCAGTCTACACAGGTCCAAATGCATTGATTCCAAAGGCATATGATAGCTAAGACATCAAGCTACATTTCCTCAGAAGACACCAACAACAAAATCCAAAGAAATTCCAGTCAAAACAGACGATTACAATCACAGTTCGCACATTCTTATCACCCAGAACAGCAACAGTAAAAACGACATATCTCATTCTACACTATTCCAAATGACCTGAAATTTTGTAGGCACCTCTAAAATGTCATTCCCTACAACTTTCATGTTTTGAGCTAAGGCCAATGCGGCCTCTATCTATGACCTAAAATTTCGGACAGAATGTAGCTTCAAGAACCCTAATTTTCCAGAATTTCTTCCAAACCCAAAATTGGTTGCAATTGTCCACTTTTTCCACCTTCTAGCTTCATTACATAACATTTCCAATCATCATACAAGGCCACAACATCATGATCACATTAAACCAGAAAATTCACCAATAAATTGTAAACTTCACCATTTCATCCAAAAACAAGAATTAAATCACAAAATTCAACACTTTAGCTTCCACTAAGCACAACTCAAGCTTCATTAAGTGTAGGGGAAAGTTCATATACCACTCACCTAGTAAACAAGAGAGGGAGAGTTGTAGGACACCTTAACTTTCCAAAAAAACTTCACACAACAACTCACAATCACTACTTGAAGAGGTTTTATGGAAGGAATTCAAGATTAAATGGTTAGTTTGTGAGATTGGACATGATTGGAGCAAGAAACTTGGAAGCTTTTCTTTCTTTTCTTGTAAGAGGAGGTTCGGCCAAGCTTGAAGGAAAAATGGAAGATATTTGATCAATTTTTTTGTTTTATTTAGTAATTGGTAAAAGGTTGAATAGTAAGTCAAAACAAGATTTAATCATATGGTGACACATGTCCCTCTCATTAATTGCTTGCCTAACTTTTTGTCTCTCTTACACAAATATCTTAACACATTGTAAACTAATATCACTTAATACAAAATTCCAACAAGTGGTTAAAAATATAATGCATTTACCGCACTTGCGGGTCCCACGTCCAAAATACGCTTTTAATTTCTCAAAAACTAACCGATACTAGAAAAATCATTTTAAAACTATTTTTGCTCATAAACTTTATCTGGGGAATTTTTCTAATCAAGAAAATGTAGAAAAGGCGGGCGTTAAAAAAAATAAACCCTAGAAAATTAGAAAATTTTCCGGGTTCTCAAACTCATTTTTTTTCGGGGCGTCACAATCTCCCCTCCTTAAAAGAATGTCGTCCTCGACATTCCCTCTTGTACCAATCAAGTCAAGACATCCAGCAAAAATATCTCAAGAGTCAAATCAAACCCACAGTCCGGCATCCTAAACTTCAAGCCTAGGATACACTACAGAGATCTGAAGCCTAAGCTCTGATACCAACTGTGACAGTTCTCAGGGTCACATCACGGGGTACCTATCAGCTTGCCACCCGCACGCGGGCATCCCCTACGGAGAGTTTCGCTTCGTGACTCTTCACGAACGAGAGGCTCGGGGCTTTTCCAGACGAAGGACTTAAAGTCCCAACTGTCGGCATATGGCTCTGATACCAACTGTGACGACCCCACCTCCCCCTAAGGCGAACCAGAGGGTTCGGCTGGCCGCCTGCCCGGCTCTCGCCGGGACTCAGTCGTTCACTACAATTCTCAAACAAATACAAGATACAATCTCAAAGAAAAATCACATGGTCCACAAATATACATCCAAGTCTCCCATAATTACATGTCATAAGTGAAGCGAAAACGATTTCCAACTATCAAAAGCGAAGCGTCCACGCTTCCGCAGCGCCACTCTGATCCTTGATACCAACTATTATACAGGAGGAAGTCCAAAACTAGACGATTACACATCCAAGCAATTCTAAACGTTCAATACAATCCCAATATGAACGATTACACAAAAGGAAATCCAAATTCAATCCATACATGATATAATCCATGATAAACACTACAAGCCACTCCTTCGCCTTGAGCCCTGTGGAGGGGAATAAAACATTTTGGGGTGAGCTAGAAGCTCAGCGAGTAACCAATAAAATCAGTTTCACAATCGTTCATTTCAATAATGTCATGATTCAGTAATCAATGCACTTTCATTGCTCTCGTGAACCAGTGAAATCATGGTACTTAGACGTCCAACGCTCCAAACGATCATTTAACATTGAACATTAACATTGAGCCCATTGGTGCTCTACAGGAACATTAAACGGTGGAGGAAACGTCGGAGTCTAGCACACGAATTCCAAGTATTCATTTGAGCCAAAACATGTCAAGAACTTATATGCCGGCACACAGGATATGCAATCAAAGAAACGATGCAAGAAACATTTTAAAGTAACGTTGCAAGTAGTTTAAGGTCACTCACCTCCACGGCTCATAATCCTTGTTCAATATAGCCAATTCCATCATTCAAGTCCAAGCCTTTCACTTGAAACTTAAGGTAACCAACGCTATTAAAATCGGACAGCATTTCCCCTTAATTCCTTTATTTTCCAACCGACAATCAAACCCAATCACATAGCAATTAACCACAATTGCTCAAAACCAGAAAACAGTTTTGACGTCCTTTTGCGGTAATGGCACCAAAGGTACTACGAGTATCGGATGGAGGTCCAAGACCCACCGTTTCGAAGCTAAGAACCAGGGCTACAACAATGTAGAAGGTCACTCAGTCCAAATCCTAGCACAACTAGGTCAAATATGCAGAATACCAAACCAGAATCGTAATTGCAGGTTCCCAAATCACACAATGCTGTAATTCGTCCAACTCAGTCTACACAGGTCCAAATGCATTGATTCCAAAGGCATATGATAGCTAAGACATCAAGCTACATTTCCTCAGAAGACACCAACAACAAAATCCAAAGAAATTCCAGTCAAAACAGACGATTACAATCACAGTTCGCACATTCTGATCACCCAGAACAGCAACAGTAAAAATGACATATCTCATTCTACACTACTCCAAATGACCTGAAATTTTGTAGGCACCTCTAAAATGTCATTCCCTACAACTTTCATGTTTTGAGCTAAGGCCAATGCGGCCTCTATCTATGACCTAGAATTTCGGACAGAATGTAGCTTCAAGAACCCTAATTTTCCAGAATTTCTTCCAAACCCAAAATTGGTTGCAATTGTCCACTTTTTCCACCTTCTAGCTTCATTACATAACATTTCCAATCATCATACAAGGTCACAACATCATGATCACATTAAACCAGAAAATTCACCAATAAATTGTAAACTTCACCATTTCATCCAAAAACAAGAATTAAATCACAAAATTCAACACTTTAGCTTCCACTAAGAACAACTCAAGCTTCATTAAGTGTAGGGGAAAATTCATATACCACTCACCTAGTAAACAAGAGAGGGAGAGTTGTAGGACACCTTAACTTTCCAAAAAAACTTCACACAACAACTCACAATCACTACTTGAAGAGGTTTTATGGAAGGAATTCAAGATTAAATGGTTAGTTTGTGAGATTGGACATGATTGGAGCAAGAAACTTGGAAGCTTTTCTTTCTTTTCTTGTAAGAAGAGGTTCGGCCAAGCTTGAAGGAAAAATGGAAGATATTTGATCAATTTTTTTGTTTTATTTAGTAATTGGTAAAAGGTTGAATAGTAAGTCAAAACAAGATTTAATCATATGGTGACACATGTCCCTCTCATTAATTGCTTGCCTAACTTTTTGTCTCTCTTACACAAATATCTTAACACATTGTAAACTAATATCACTTAATACAAAATTCCAACAAGTGGTTAAAAATATAATGCATTTACCGCACTTGCGGGTCCCACGTCCAAAATACGCTTTTAATTTCTCAAAAACTAACCGATACTAGAAAAATCATTTTAAAACTATTTTTGCTCATAAACTTTATCTGGGGAATTTTTCTAATCAAGAAAATGTAGAAAAGGCGAGCGTTAAAAAAAATAAACCCTAGAAAATTAGAAAATTTTCCGGGTTCTCAAACTCATTTTTTTTCGGGGCGTCACAATCTCCCCTCCTTAAAAGAATGTCGTCCTCGACATTCCCTCTTGTACCAATCAAGTCAAGACATCCCGCAAAAATATCTCAAGAGTCAAATCAAACCCACAGTCCGGCATCCTAAACTTCAAGCCTAGGATACACTACAGAGATCTGAAGCCTAAGCTCTGATACCAACTGTGACAGTTCTCAGGGTCACATCACGGGGTACCTATCAGCTTGCCACCCGCACGCGGGCATCCCCTACGGAGAGTTTCGCTTCGTGACTCTTCACGAACGAGAGGCTCGGGGCTTTTCCAGACGAAGGACTTAAAGTCCCAACTGTCGGCATATGGCTCTGATACCAACTGTGACGACCCCACCACCCCCTAAGGCGAACCAGAGGGTTCGGCGGGCCGCCTGCCCGGCTCTCGCCGGGACTCAGTCGTTCACTACAATCCTCAAACAAATACAAGATACAATCTCAAAGAAAAATCACATGGTCCACAAATATACATCCAAGTCTCCCATAATTACATGTCATAAGTGAAGCGGAAACGATTTCCAACTATCAAAAGCGAAGCGTCCACGCTTCCGCAGCGCCACTCTGATCCTTGATACCAACTATTATACAGGAGGAAGTCCAAAACTAGACGATTACACATCCAAGCAATTCTAAACGTTCAATACAATCCCAATATGAACGATTACACAAAAGGAAATCCAAATTCAATCCATACATGATATAATCCATGATAAACACTACAAGCCACTCCTTCGCCTTGAGCCCTGTGGAGGGGAATAAAACATTTTGGGGTGAGCTAGAAGCTCAGCGAGTAACCAATAAAATCAGTTATCAAATCAGTTTCACAATCGTTCATTTCAATAATGTCATGATTCAGTAATCAATGCACTTTCATTGCTCTCGTGAACCAGTGAAATCATGGTACTTAGACGTCCAACGCTCCAAACGATCATTTAACATTGAACATTAACATTGAGCCCATTGGTGCTCTACAGGAACATTAAACGGTGGAGGAAACGTCGGAGTCTAGCACACGAATTCCAAGTACTCATTTGAGCCAAAACATGTCAAGAACTTATATGCCGGCACACAGGATATGCAATCAAAGAAACGATGCAAGAAACATTTTAAAGTAACGTTGCAAGTAGTTTAAGGTCACTCACCTCCACGGCTCATAATCCTTGTTCAATATAGCCAATTCCATCATTCAAGTCCAAGCCTTTCACTTGAAACTTAAGGTAACCAACGCTATTAAAATCGGACAGCATTTCCCCTTAATTCCTTTATTTTCCAACCTACAATCAAACCCAATCACATAGCAATTAACCACAATTGCTCAAAACCAGAAAACAGTTTTGACGTCCTTTTGCGGTAATGGCACCAAAGGTACTACGAGTATCGGATGGAGGTCCAAGACCCACCGTTTCGAAGCTAAGAACCAGGGCTACAACAATGTAGAAGGTCACTCAGTCCAAATCCTAGCACAACTAGGTCAAATATGCAGAATACCAAACCAGAATCGTAATTGCAGGTTCCCAAATCACACAATGCTGTAATTCGTCCAACTCAGTCTACACAGGTCCAAATGCATTGATTCCAAAGGCATATGATAGCTAAGACATCAAGCTACATTTCATCAGAAGACACCAACAACAAATTCCAAAGAAATTCCAGTCAAAACAGACGATTACAATCACAGTTCGCACATTCTGATCACCCAGAACAGCAACAGTAAAAACGACATATCTCATTCTACACTACTCCAAATGACCTGAAATTTTGTAGGCACCTCTAAAATGTCATTCCCTACAACTTTCATGTTTTGAGCTAAGGCCAATTCGGCCTCTATCTATGACCTAAAATTTCGGACAGAATGTAGCTTCAAGAACCCTAATTTTCCAGAATTTCTTCCAAACCCAAAATTGGTTGCAATTGTCCACTTTTTCCACCTTCTAGCTTCATTACATAACATTTCCAATCATCATACAAGGCCACAACATCATGATCACATTAAACCAGAAAATTCACCAATAAATTGTAAACTTCACCATTTCATCCAAAAACAAGAATTAAATCACAAAATTCAACACTTTAGCTTCCACTAAGCACAACTCAAGCTTCATTAAGTGTAGGGGAAAGTTCATATACCACTCACCTAGTAAACAAGAGAGGGAGAGTTGTAGGACACCTTAACTTTCCAAAAAAACTTCACACAACAACTCACAATCACTACTTGAAGAGGTTTTATGGAAGGAATTCAAGATTAAATGGTTAGTTTGTGAGATTGGACATGATTGGAGCAAGAAACTTGGAAGCTTTTCTTTCTTTTCTTGTAAGAGGAGGTTCGGCCAAGCTTGAAGGAAAAATGGAAGATATTTGATCAATTTTTTTGTTTTATTTAGTAATTGGTAAAAGGTTGAATAGTAAGTCAAAACAAGATTTAATCATATGGTGACACATGTCCCTCTCATTAATTGCTTGCCTAACTTTTTG
This sequence comes from Coffea arabica, assembly GCF_036785885.1. Classification (NCBI taxonomy): domain Eukaryota; kingdom Viridiplantae; phylum Streptophyta; class Magnoliopsida; order Gentianales; family Rubiaceae; genus Coffea; species Coffea arabica. The sequence continues at coordinate 13,929,686 of NC_092318.1, read as the reverse complement.
TCTCTCTTACACAAATATCTTAACACATTGTAAACTAATATCACTTAATACAAAATTCCAACAAGTGGTTAAAAATCTAATGCATTTACCGCACTTGCGGGTCCCACGTCCAAAATACGCTTTTAATTTCTCAAAAACTAACCGATACTAGAAAAATCATTTTAAAACTATTTTTGCTCATAAACTTTATCTGGGGAATTTTTCTAATCAAGAAAATGTAGAAAAGGCGGGCGTTAAAAAAAATAAACCCTAGAAAATTAGAAAATTTTCCGGGTTCTCAAACTCATTTTTTTTCGGGGCGTCACAATCTCCCCTCCTTAAAAGAATGTCGTCCTCGACATTCCCTCTTGTACCAATCAAGTCAAGACATCCCGCAAAAATCTCTCAAGAGTCAAATCAAACCCACAGTCCGGCATCCTAAACTTCAAGCCTAAGATACACTACAGAGATCTGAAGCCTAAGCTCTGATACCAACTGTGACAGTTCTCAGGGTCACATCACGGGGTACCTATCAGCTTTCCACCCGCACGCGAGCATCCCCTACGGAGAGTTTCGCTTCGTGACTCTTCACGAACGAGAGGCTCGGGGCTTTTCCAGACGAAGGACTTAAAGTCCCAACTGTCGGCATATGGCTCTGATACCAACTGTGACGACCCCACCTCCCCCTAAGGCGAACCAGAGGGTTCGGCGGGCCGCCTGCCCGGCTCTCGCCGGGACTCAGTCGTTCACTACAATCCTCAAACAAATACAAGATACAATCTCAAAGAAAAATCACATGGTCCACAAATATACATCCAAATCTCCCATAATTACATGTCATAAGTGAAGCGGAAACGATTTCCAACTATCAAAAGCGAAGCGTCCACGCTTCCGCAGCGCCACTCTGATCCTTGATACCAACTATTATACAGGAGGAAGTCCAAAACTAGACGATTACACATCCAAGCAATTCTAAACGTTCAATACAATCCCAATATGAACGATTACACAAAAGGAAATCCAAATTCAATCCATACATGATATAATCCATGATAAACACTACAAGCCACTCCTTCGCCTTGAGCCCTGTGGAGGGGAATAAAATATTTTGGGGTGAGCTAGAAGCTCAGCGAGTAACCAATAAAATCAGTTATCAAATCAGTTTCACAATCGTTCATTTCAATAATGTCATGATTCAGTAATCAATGCACTTTCATTGCTCTCGTGAACCAGTGAAATCATGGTACTTAGACGTCCAACGCTCCAAACGATCATTTAACATTGAACATTAACATTGAGCCCATTGGTGCTCTACAGGAACATTAAACGGTGGAGGAAACGTCGGAGTCTAGCACACGAATTCCAAGTACTCATTTGAGCCAAAACATGTCAAGAACTTATATGCCGGCACACAGGATATGCAATCAAAGAAACGATGCAAGAAACATTTTAAAGTAACGTTGCAAGTAGTTTAAGGTCACTCACCTCCACGGCTCATAATCCTTGTTCAATATAGCCAATTCCATCATTCAAGTCCAAGCCTTTCACTTGAAACTTAAGGTAACCAACGCTATTAAAATCGGACAGCATTTCCCCTTAATTCCTTTATTTTCCAACCTACAATCAAACCCAATCACATAGCAATTAACCACAATTGCTCAAAACCAGAAAACAGTTTTGACGTCCTTTTGCGGTAATGGCACCAAAGGTACTACGAGTATCGGATGGAGGTCCAAGACCCACCGTTTCGAAGCTAAGAACCAGGGCTACAACAATGTAGAAGGTCACTCAGTCCAAATCCTAGCACAACTAGGTCAAATATGCAGAATACCAAACCAGAATCGTAATTGCAGGTTCCCAAATCACACAATGCTGTAATTCGTCCAACTCAGTCTACACAGGTCCAAATGCATTGATTCCAAAGGCATATGATAGCTAAGACATCAAGCTACATTTCCTCAGAAGACACCAACAACAAAATCCAAAGAAATTCCAGTCAAAACAGACGATTACAATCACAGTTCGCACATTCTTATCACCCAGAACAGCAACAGTAAAAACGACATATCTCATTCTACACTATTCCAAATGACCTGAAATTTTGTAGGCACCTCTAAAATGTCATTCCCTACAACTTTCATGTTTTGAGCTAAGGCCAATGCGGCCTCTATCTATGACCTAAAATTTCGGACAGAATGTAGCTTCAAGAACCCTAATTTTCCAGAATTTCTTCCAAACCCAAAATTGGTTGCAATTGTCCACTTTTTCCACCTTCTAGCTTCATTACATAACATTTCCAATCATCATACAAGGCCACAACATCATGATCACATTAAACCAGAAAATTCACCAATAAATTGTAAACTTCACCATTTCATCCAAAAACAAGAATTAAATCACAAAATTCAACACTTTAGCTTCCACTAAGCACAACTCAAGCTTCATTAAGTGTAGGGGAAAGTTCATATACCACTCACCTAGTAAACAAGAGAGGGAGAGTTGTAGGACACCTTAACTTTCCAAAAAAACTTCACACAACAACTCACAATCACTACTTGAAGAGGTTTTATGGAAGGAATTCAAGATTAAATGGTTAGTTTGTGAGATTGGACATGATTGGAGCAAGAAACTTGGAAGCTTTTCTTTCTTTTCTTGTAAGAAGAGGTTCGGCCAAGCTTGAAGGAAAAATGGAAGATATTTGATCAATTTTTTTGTTTTATTTAGTAATTGGTAAAAGGTTGAATAGTAAGTCAAAACAAGATTTAATCATATGGTGACACATGTCCCTCTCATTAATTGCTTGCCTAACTTTTTGTCTCTCTTACACAAATATCTTAACACATTGTAAACTAATATCACTTAATACAAAATTCCAACAAGTGGTTAAAAATATAATGCATTTACCGCACTTGCGGGTCCCACGTCCAAAATACGCTTTTAATTTCTCAAAAACTAACCGATACTAGAAAAATCATTTTAAAACTATTTTTGCTCATAAACTTTATCTGGGGAATTTTTCTAATCAAGAAAATGTAGAAAAGGCGGGCGTTAAAAAAAATAAACCCTAGAAAATTAGAAAATTTTCCGGGTTCTCAAACTCATTTTTTTTCGGGGCGTCACAATCTCCCCTCCTTAAAAGAATGTCGTCCTCGACATTCCCTCTTGTACCAATCAAGTCAAGACATCCAGCAAAAATATCTCAAGAGTCAAATCAAACCCACAGTCCGGCATCCTAAACTTCAAGCCTAGGATACACTACAGAGATCTGAAGCCTAAGCTCTGATACCAACTGTGACAGTTCTCAGGGTCACATCACGGGGTACCTATCAGCTTGCCACCCGCACGCGGGCATCCCCTACGGAGAGTTTCGCTTCGTGACTCTTCACGAACGAGAGGCTCGGGGCTTTTCCAGACGAAGGACTTAAAGTCCCAACTGTCGGCATATGGCTCTGATACCAACTGTGACGACCCCACCTCCCCCTAAGGCGAACCAGAGGGTTCGGCTGGCCGCCTGCCCGGCTCTCGCCGGGACTCAGTCGTTCACTACAATTCTCAAACAAATACAAGATACAATCTCAAAGAAAAATCACATGGTCCACAAATATACATCCAAGTCTCCCATAATTACATGTCATAAGTGAAGCGAAAACGATTTCCAACTATCAAAAGCGAAGCGTCCACGCTTCCGCAGCGCCACTCTGATCCTTGATACCAACTATTATACAGGAGGAAGTCCAAAACTAGACGATTACACATCCAAGCAATTCTAAACGTTCAATACAATCCCAATATGAACGATTACACAAAAGGAAATCCAAATTCAATCCATACATGATATAATCCATGATAAACACTACAAGCCACTCCTTCGCCTTGAGCCCTGTGGAGGGGAATAAAACATTTTGGGGTGAGCTAGAAGCTCAGCGAGTAACCAATAAAATCAGTTTCACAATCGTTCATTTCAATAATGTCATGATTCAGTAATCAATGCACTTTCATTGCTCTCGTGAACCAGTGAAATCATGGTACTTAGACGTCCAACGCTCCAAACGATCATTTAACATTGAACATTAACATTGAGCCCATTGGTGCTCTACAGGAACATTAAACGGTGGAGGAAACGTCGGAGTCTAGCACACGAATTCCAAGTATTCATTTGAGCCAAAACATGTCAAGAACTTATATGCCGGCACACAGGATATGCAATCAAAGAAACGATGCAAGAAACATTTTAAAGTAACGTTGCAAGTAGTTTAAGGTCACTCACCTCCACGGCTCATAATCCTTGTTCAATATAGCCAATTCCATCATTCAAGTCCAAGCCTTTCACTTGAAACTTAAGGTAACCAACGCTATTAAAATCGGACAGCATTTCCCCTTAATTCCTTTATTTTCCAACCGACAATCAAACCCAATCACATAGCAATTAACCACAATTGCTCAAAACCAGAAAACAGTTTTGACGTCCTTTTGCGGTAATGGCACCAAAGGTACTACGAGTATCGGATGGAGGTCCAAGACCCACCGTTTCGAAGCTAAGAACCAGGGCTACAACAATGTAGAAGGTCACTCAGTCCAAATCCTAGCACAACTAGGTCAAATATGCAGAATACCAAACCAGAATCGTAATTGCAGGTTCCCAAATCACACAATGCTGTAATTCGTCCAACTCAGTCTACACAGGTCCAAATGCATTGATTCCAAAGGCATATGATAGCTAAGACATCAAGCTACATTTCCTCAGAAGAAACCAACAACAAAATCCAAAGAAATTCCAGTCAAAACAGACGATTACAATCACAGTTCGCACATTCTGATCACCCAGAACAGCAACAGTAAAAACGACATATCTCATTCTACACTACTCCAAATGACCTGAAATTTTGTAGGCACCTCTAAAATGTCATTCCCTACAACTTTCATGTTTTGAGCTAAGGCCAATGCGGCTTCTATCTATGACCTAAAATTTCGGACAGAATGTAGCTTCAAGAACCCTAATTTTCCAGAATTTCTTCCAAACCCAAAATTGGTTGCAATTGTCCACTTTTTCCACCTTCTAGCTTCATTACATAACATTTCCAATTATCATACAAGGCCACAACATCATGATCACATTAAACCAGAAAATTCACCAATAAATTGTAAACTTCACCATTTCATCCAAAAACAAGAATTAAATCACAAAATTCAACACTTTAGCTTCCACTAAGCACAACTCAAGATTCATTAAGTGTAGGGGAAAGTTCATATACCACTCACCTAGTAAACAAGAGAGGGAGAGTTGTAGGACACCTTAACTTTCCAAAAAAACTTCACACAACAACTCACAATCACTACTTGAAGAGGTTTTATGGAAGGAATTCAAGATTAAATGGTTAGTTTGTGAGATTGGACATGATTGGAGCAAGAAACTTGGAAGCTTTTCTTTCTTTTCTTGTAAGAGGAGGTTCGGCCAAGCTTGAAGGAAAAATGGAAGATATTTGATCAATTTTTTTGTTTTATTTAGTAATTGGTAAAAGGTTGAATAGTAAGTCAAAACAAGATTTAATCATATGGTGACACATGTCCCTCTCATTAATTGCTTGCATAACTTTTTGTCTCTCTTACACAAATATCTTAACACATTGTAAACTAATATCACTTAATACAAAATTCCAACAAGTGGTTAAAAATATAATGCATTTACCGCACTTGCGGGTCCCACGTCCAAAATACGCTTTTAATTTCTCAAAAACTAACCGATACTAGAAAAATCATTTTAAAACTATTTTTGCACATAAACTTTATCTGGGGAATTTTTCTAATCAAGAAAATGTAGAAAAGGCGGGCGTTAAAAAAAATAAACCCTAGAAAATTAGAAAATTTTCCGGGTTCTCAAACTCATTTTTTTTCGGGGCGTCACAATCTCCCCTCCTTAAAAGAATGTCGTCCTCGACATTCCCTCTTGTACCAATCAAGTCAAGACATCCCGCAAAAATCTCTCAAGAGTCAAATCAAACCCACAGTCCGGCATCCTAAACTTCAAGCCTAGGATACACTACAGAGATCTGAAGCCCAAGCTCTGATACCAACTGTGACAGTTCTCAGGGTCACATCACGGGGTACCTATCAGCTTGCCACCCGCACGCGGGCATCCCCTACGGAGAGTTTCGCTTCGTGACTCTTCACGAACGAGAGGCTCGGGGCTTTTCCAGACGAAGGACTTAAAGTCCCAACTGTCGGCATATGGCTCTGATACCAACTGTGACGACCCCACCTCCCCGTAAGGCGAACCAGAGGGTTCGGCGGGCCGCCTGCCCGACTCTCGCCGGGACTCAGTCGTTCACTACAATCCTCAAACAAATACAATATACAATCTCAAAGAAAAATCACATGGTCCACAAATATACATCCAAGTCTCCCATAATTACATGTCATAAGTGAAGCGGAAACGATTTCCAACTATCAAAAGCGAAGCGTCCACGCTTCCGCAGCGCCACTCTGATCCTTGATACCAACTATTATACAGGAGGAAGTCCAAAACTAGACGATTACACATCCAAGCAATTCTAAACGTTCAATACAATCCCAATATGAACGATTACACAAAAGGAAATCCAAATTCAATCCATACATGATATAATCCATGATAAACACTACAAGCCACTCCTTCGCCTTGAGCCCTGTGGAGGGGAATAAAACATTTTGGGGTGAGCTAGAAGCTCAGCGAGTAACCAATAAAATCAGTTTCACAATCGTTCATTTCAATAATGTCATGATTCAGTAATCAATGCACTTTCATTGCTCTCGTGAACCAGTGAAATCATGGTACTTAGACGTCCAACGCTCCAAACGATCATTTAACATTGAACATTGAGCCCATTGGTGCTCTACAGGAACATTAAACGGTGGAGGAAACGTCGGAGTCTAGCACACGAATTCCAAGTACTCATTTGAGCCAAAACATGTCAAGAACTTATATGCCGGCACACAGGATATGCAATCAAAGAAACGATGCAAGAAACATTTTAAAGTAACGTTGCAAGTAGTTTAAGGTCACTCACCTCCACGGCTCATAATCCTTGTTCAATATAGCCAATTCCATCATTCAAGTCCAAGCCTTTCACTTGAAACTTAAGGTAACCAACGCTATTAAAATCGGACAGCATTTCCCCTTAATTCCTTTATTTTCCAACCTACAATCAAACCCAATCACATAGCAATTAACCACAATTGCTCAAAACCAGAAAACAGTTTTGACGTCCTTTTGCGGTAATGGCACCAAAGGTACTACGAGTATCGGATGGAGGTCCAAGACCCACCGTTTCGAAGCTAAGAACCAGGGCTACAACAATGTAGAAGGTCACTCAGTCCAAATCCTAGCACAACTAGGTCAAATATGCAGAATACCAAACCAGAATCGTAATTGCAGGTTCCCAAATCACACAATGCTGTAATTCGTCCAACTCAGTCTACACAGGTCCAAATGCATTGATTCCAAAGGCATATGATAGCTAAGACATCAAGCTACATTTCCTCAGAAGACACCAACAACAAAATCCAAAGAAATTCCAGTCAAAACAGACGATTACAATCACAGTTCGCACATTCTGATCACCCAGAACAGCAACAGTAAAAACGACATATCTCATTCTACACTACTCCAAATGACCTGAAATTTTGTAGGCACCTCTAAAATGTCATTCCCTACAACTTTCATGTTTTGAGCTAAGGCCAATGCGGCCTCTATCTATGACCTAAAATTTCGGACAGAATGTAGCTTCAAGAACCCTAATTTTCCAGAATTTCTTCCAAACCCAAAATTGGTTGCAATTGTCCACTTTTTCCACCTTCTAGCTTCATTACATAACATTTCCAATCATCATACAAGGCCACAACATCATGATCACATTAAACCAGAAAATTCACCAATAAATTGTAAACTTCACCATTTCATCCAAAAACAAGAATTAAATCACAAAATTCAACACTTTAGCTTCCACTAAGCACAACTCAAGCTTCATTAAGTGTAGGGGAAAGTTCATATACCACTCACCTAGTAAACAAGAGAGGGAGAGTTGTAGGACACCTTAACTTTCCAAAAAAACTTCACACAACAACTCACAATCACTACTTGAAGAGGTTTTATGGAAGGAATTCAAGATTAAATGGTTAGTTTGTGAGATTGGACATGATTGGAGCAAGAAACTTGGAAGCTTTTCTTTCTTTTCTTGTAAGAGGAGGTTCGGCCAAGCTTGAAGGAAAAATGGAAGATATTTGATCAATTTTTTTGTTTTATTTAGTAATTGGTAAAAGGTTGAATAGTAAGTCAAAACAAGATTTAATCATATGGTGACACATGTCCCTCTCATTAATTGCTTGCATAACTTTTTGTCTCTCTTACACAAATATCTTAACACATTGTAAACTAATATCACTTAATACAAAATTCCAACAAGTGGTTAAAAATATAATGCATTTACCGCACTTGCGGGTCCCACGTCCAAAATACGCTTTTAATTTCTCAAAAACTAACCGATACTAGAAAAATCATTTTAAAACTATTTTTGCACATAAACTTTATCTGGGGAATTTTTCTAATCAAGAAAATGTAGAAAAGGCGGGCGTTAAAAAAAATAAACCCTAGAAAATTAGAAAATTTTCCGGGTTCTCAAACTCATTTTTTTTCGGGGCGTCACAATCTCCCCTCCTTAAAAGAATGTCGTCCTCGACATTCCCTCTTGTACCAATCAAGTCAAGACATCCCGCAAAAATCTCTCAAGAGTCAAATCAAACCCACAGTCCGGCATCCTAAACTTCAAGCCTAGGATACACTACAGAGATCTGAAGCCCAAGCTCTGATACCAACTGTGACAGTTCTCAGGGTCACATCACGGGGTACCTATCAGCTTGCCACCCGCACGCGGGCATCCCCTACGGAGAGTTTCGCTTCGTGACTCTTCACGAACGAGAGGCTCGGGGCTTTTCCAGACGAAGGACTTAAAGTCCCAACTGTCGGCATATGGCTCTGATACCAACTGTGACGACCCCACCTCCCCCTAAGGCGAACCAGAGGGTTCGGCGGGCCGCCTGCCCGGCTCTCGCCGGGACTCAGTCGTTCACTACAATCCTCAAACAAATACAAGATACAATCTCAAAGAAAAATCACATGGTCCACAAATATACATCCAAGTCTCCCATAATTACATGTCATAAGTGAAGCGGAAACGATTTCCAACTATCAAAAGCGAAGCTTCCACGCTTCCGCAGCGCCACTCTGATCCTTGATACAAACTATTATACAGGAGGAAGTCCAAAACTAGACGATTACACATCCAAGCAATTCTAAACGTTCAATACAATCCCAATATGAACGATTACACAAAAGGAAATCCAAATTCAATCCATACATGATATAATCCATGATAAACACTACAAGCCACTCCTTCGCCTTGAGCCCTGTGGAGGGGAATAAAACATTTTGGGGTGAGCTAGAAGCTCAGCGAGTAACCAATAAAATCAGTTTCACAATCGTTCATTTCAATAATGTCATGATTCAGTAATCAATGCACTTTCATTGCTCTCGTGAACCAGTGAAATCATGGTACTTAGACGTCCAACGCTCCAAACGATCATTTAACATTGAACATTAACATTGAGCCCATTGGTGCTCTACAGGAACATTAAACGGTGGAGGAAACGTCGGAGTCTAGCACACGAATTCCAAGTACTCATTTGAGCCAAAACATGTCAAGAACTTATATGCCGGCACACAGGATATGCAATCAAAGAAACGATGCAAGAAACATTTTAAAGTAACGTTGCAAGTAGTTTAAGGTCACTCACCTCCACGGCTCATAATCCTTGTTCAATATAGCCAATTCCATCATTCAAGTCCAAGCCTTTCACTTGAAACTTAAGGTAACCAACGCTATTAAAATCGGACAGCATTTCCCCTTAATTCCTTTATTTTCCAACCGACAATCAAACCCAATCACATAGCAATTAACCACAATTGCTCAAAACCAGAAAACAGTTTTGACGTCCTTTTGCGGTAATGGCACCAAAGGTACTACGAGTATCGGATGGAGGTCCAAGACCCACCGTTTCGAAGCTAAGAACCAGGGCTACAACAATGTAGAAGGTCACTCAGTCCAAATCCTAGCACAACTAGGTCAAATATGCAGAATACCAAACCAGAATCGTAATTGCAGGTTCCCAAATCACACAATGCTGTAATTCGTCCAACTCAGTCTACACAGGTCCAAATGCATTGATTCCAAAGGCATATGATAGCTAAGACATCAAGCTACATTTCCTCAGAAGACACCAACAACAAAATCCAAAGAAATTCCAGTCAAAACAGACGATTACAATCACAGTTCGCACATTCTGATCACCCAGAACAGCAACAGTAAAAACGACATATCTCATTCTACACTACTCCAAATGACCTGAAATTTTGTAGGCACCTCTAAAATGTCATTCCCTACAACTTTCATGTTTTGAGCTAAGGCCAATGCGGCCTCTATCTATGACCTAAAATTTCGGACAGAATGTAGCTTCAAGAACCCTAATTTTCCAGAATTTCTTCCAAACCCAAAATTGGTTGCAATTGTCCACTTTTTCCACCTTCTAGCTTCATTACATAACATTTCCAATCATCATACAAGGTCACAACATCATGATCACATTAAACCAGAAAATTCACCAATAAATTGTAAACTTCACCATTTCATCCAAAAACAAGAATTAAATCACAAAATTCAACACTTTAGCTTCCACTAAGCACAACTCAAGCTTCATTAAGTGTAGGGGAAAGTTCATATACCACTCACCTAGTAAACAAGAGAGGGAGAGTTGTAGGACACCTTAACTTTCCAAAAAAACTTCACACAACAACTCACAATCACTACTTGAAGAGGTTTTATGGAAGGAATTCAAGATTAAATGGTTAGTTTGTGAGATTGGACATGATTGGAGCAAGAAACTTGGAAGCTTTTCTTTCTTTTCTTGTAAGAAGAGGTTCGGCCAAGCTTGAAGGAAAAATGGAAGATATTTGATCAATTTTTTTGTTTTATTTAGTAATTGGTAAAAGGTTGAATAGTAAGTCAAAACAAGATTTAATCATATGGTGACACATGTCCCTCTCATTAATTGCTTGCATAACTTTTTGTCTCTCTTACACAAATATCTTAACACATTGTAAACTAATATCACTTAATACAAAATTCCAACAAGTGGTTAAAAATATAATGCATTTACCGCACTTGCGGGTCCCACGTCCAAAATACGCTTTTAATTTCTCAAAAACTAACCGATACTAGAAAAATCATTTTAAAACTATTTTTGCACATAAACTTTATCTGGGGAATTTTTCTAATCAAGAAAATGTAGAAAAGGCGGGCGTTAAAAAAAATAAACCCTAGAAAATTAGAAAATTTTCCGGGTTCTCAAACTCATTTTTTTTCGGGGCGTCACAATCTCCCCTCCTTAAAAGAATGTCGTCCTCGACATTCCCTCTTGTACCAATCAAGTCAAGACATCCCGCAAAAATCTCTCAAGAGTCAAATCAAACCCACAGTCCGGCATCCTAAACTTCAAGCCTAGGATACACTACAGAGATCTGAAGCCCAAGCTCTGATACCAACTGTGACAGTTCTCAGGGTCACATCACGGGGTACCTATCAGCTTGCCACCCGCACGCGGGCATCCCCTACGGAGAGTTTCGCTTCGTGACTCTTCACGAACGAGAGGCTCGGGGCTTTTCCAGACGAAGGACTTAAAGTCCCAACTGTCGGCATATGGCTCTGATACCAACTGTGACGACCCCACCTCCCCCTAAGGCGAACCAGAGGGTTCGGCGGGCCGCCTGCCCGGCTCTCGCCGGGACTCAGTCGTTCACTACAATCCTCAAACAAATACAAGATACAATCTCAAAGAAAAATCACATGGTCCACAAATATACATCCAAGTCTCCCATAATTACATGTCATAAGTGAAGCAGAAACGATTTCCAACTATCAAAAGCGAAGCGTCCACGCTTCCGCTGCGCCACTCTGATCCTTGATACAAACTATTATACATGAGGAAGTCCAAAACTAGACGATTACACATCCAAGCAATTCTAAACGTTCAATACAATCCCAATATGAACGATTACACAAAAGGAAATCCAAATTCAATCCATACATGATATAATCCATGATAAACACTACAAGCCACTCCTTCGCCTTGAGCCCTGTGGAGGGGAATAAAACATTTTGGGGTGAGCTAGAAGCTCAGCGAGTAACCAATAAAATCAGTTTCACAATCGTTCATTTCAATAATGTCATGATTCAGTAATCAATGCACTTTCATTGCTCTCGTGAACCAGTGAAATCATGGTACTTAGACGTCCAACGCTCCAAACGATCATTTAACATTGAACATTAACATTGAGCCCATTGGTGCTCTACAGGAACATTAAACGGTGGAGGAAACGTCGGAGTCTAGCACACGAATTCCAAGTACTCATTTGAGCCAAAACATGTCAAGAACTTATATGCCGGCACACAGGATATGCAATCAAAGAAACGATGCAAGAAACATTTTAAAGTAACGTTGCAAGTAGTTTAAGGTCACTCACCTCCACGGCTCATAATCCTTGTTCAATATAGCCAATTCCATCATTCAAGTCCAAGCCTTTCACTTGAAACTTAAGGTAACCAACGCTATTAAAATCGGACAGCATTTCCCCTTAATTCCTTTATTTTCCAACCGACAATCAAACCCAATCACATAGCAATTAACCACAATTGCTCAAAACCAGAAAACAGTTTTGACGTCCTTTTGCGGTAATGGCACCAAAGGTACTACGAGTATCGGATGGAGGTCCAAGACCCACCGTTTCGAAGCTAAGAACCAGGGCTACAACAATGTAGAAGGTCACTCAGTCCAAATCCTAGCACAACTAGGTCAAATATGCAGAATACCAAACCAGAATCGTAATTGCAGGTTCCCAAATCACACAATGCTGTAATTCGTCCAACTCAGTCTACACAGGTCCAAATGCATTGATTCCAAAGGCATATGATAGCTAAGACATCAAGCTACATTTCCTCAGAAGACACCAACAACAAAATCCAAAGAAATTCCAGTCAAAACAGACGATTACAATCACAGTTCGCACATTCTGATCACCCAGAACAGCAACAGTAAAAACGACATATCTCATTCTACACTACTCCAAATGACCTGAAATTTTGTAGGCACCTCTAAAATGTCATTCCCTACAACTTTCATGTTTTGAGCTAAGGCCAATGCGGCCTCTATCTATGACCTAAAATTTCGGACAGAATGTAGCTTCAAGAACCCTAATTTTCCAGAATTTCTTCCAAACCCAAAATTGGTTGCAATTGTCCACTTTTTCCACCTTCTAGCTTCATTACATAACATTTCCAATCATCATACAAGGTCACAACATCATGATCACATTAAACCAGAAAATTCACCAATAAATTGTAAACTTCACCATTTCATCCAAAAACAAGAATTAAATCACAAAATTCAACACTTTAGCTTCCACTAAGCACAACTCAAGCTTCATTAAGTGTAGGGGAAAGTTCATATACCACTCACCTAGTAAACAAGAGAGGGAGAGTTGTAGGACACCTTAACTTTCCAAAAAAACTTCACACAACAACTCACAATCACTACTTGAAGAGGTTTTATGGAAGGAATTCAAGATTAAATGGTTAGTTTGTGAGATTGGACATGATTGGAGCAAGAAACTTGGAAGCTTTTCTTTCTTTTCTTGTAAGAAGAGGTTCGGCCAAGCTTGAAGGAAAAATGGAAGATATTTGATCAATTTTTTTGTTTTATTTAGTAATTGGTAAAAGGTTGAATAGTAAGTCAAAACAAGATTTAATCATATGGTGACACATGTCCCTCTCATTAATTGCTTGCCTAACTTTTTGTCTCTCTTACACAAATATCTTAACACATTGTAAACTAATATCACTTAATACAAAATTCCAACAAGTGGTTAAAAATATAATGCATTTACCGCACTTGCGGGTCCCACGTCCAAAATACGCTTTTAATTTCTCAAAAACTAACCGATACTAGAAAAATCATTTTAAAACTATTTTTGCTCATAAACTTTATCTGGGGAATTTTTCTAATCAAGAAAATGTAGAAAAGGCGGGCGTTAAAAAAAATAAACCCTAGAAAATTAGAAAATTTTCCGGGTTCTCAAACTCATTTTTTTTCGGGGCGTCACAATCTCCCCTCCTTAAAAGAATGTCGTCCTCGACATTCCCTCTTGTACCAATCAAGTCAAGACATCCCGCAAAAATATCTCAAGAGTCAAATCAAACCCACAGTCCGGCATCCTAAACTTCAAGCCTAGGATACACTACAGAGATCTGAAGCCTAAGCTCTGATACCAACTGTGACAGTTCTCAGGGTCACATCACGGGGTACCTATCAGCTTGCCACCCGCACGCGGGCATCCCCTACGGAGAGTTTCGCTTCGTGACTCTTCACGAACGAGAGGCTCGGGGCTTTTCCAGACGAAGGACTTAAGTCCCAACTGTCGGCATATGGCTCTGATACCAACTGTGACGACCCCACCTCCCCCTAAGGCGAACCAGAGGGTTCGGCGGGCCGCCTGCCCGGCTCTCGCCGGGACTCAGTCGTTCACTACAATCTTCAAACAAATACAAGATACAATCTCAAAGAAAAATCACATGGTCCACAAATATACATCCAAGTCTCCCATAATTACATGTCATAAGTGAAGCGGAAACGATTTCCAACTATCAAAAGCGAAGCGTCCACGCTTCCGCAGCGCCACTCTGATCCTTGATACCAACTATTATACAGGAGGAAGTCCAAAACTAGACGATTACACATCCAAGCAATTCTAAACGTTCAATACAATCCCAATATGAACGATTACACAAAAGGAAATCCAAATTCAATCCATACATGATATAATCCATGATAAACACTACAAGCCACTCCTTCGCCTTGAGCCCTGTGGAGGGGAATAAAACATTTTGGGGTGAGCTAGAAGCTCAGCGAGTAACCAATAAAATCAGTTATCAAATCAGTTTCACAATCGTTCATTTCAATAATGTCATGATTCAGTAATCAATGCACTTTCATTGCTCTCGTGAACCAGTGAAATCATGGTACTTAGACGTCCAACGCTCCAAACGATCATTTAACATTGAACATTAACATTGAGCCCATTGGTGCTCTACAGGAACATTAAACGGTGGAGGAAACGTCGGAGTCTAGCACACGAATTCCAAGTACTCATTTGAGCCAAAACATGTCAAGAACTTATATGCCGGCACACAGGATATGCAATCAAAGAAACGATGCAAGAAACATTTTAAAGTAACGTTGCAAGTAGTTTAAGGTCACTCACCTCCACGGCTCATAATCCTTGTTCAATATAGCCAATTCCATCATTCAAGTCCAAGCCTTTCACTTGAAACTTAAGGTAACCAACGCTATTAAAATCGGACAGCATTTCCCCTTAATTCCTTTATTTTCCAACCGACAATCAAACCCAATCACATAGCAATTAACCACAATTGCTCAAAACCAGAAAACAGTTTTGACGTCCTTTTGCGGTAATGGCACCAAAGGTACTACGAGTATCGGATGGAGGTCCAAGACCCACCGTTTCGAAGCTAAGAACCAGGGCTACAACAATGTAGAAGGTCACTCAGTCCAAATCCTAGCACAACTAGGTCAAATATGCAGAATACCAAACCAGAATCGTAATTGCAGGTTCCCAAATCACACAATGCTGTAATTCGTCCAACTCAGTCTACACAGGTCCAAATGCATTGATTCCAAAGGCATATGATAGCTAAGACATCAAGCTACATTTCCTCAGAAGACACCAACAACAAAATCCAAAGAAATTCCAGTCAAAACAGACGATTACAATCACAGTTCGCACATTCTGATCACCCAGAACAGCAACAGTAAAAACGACATATCTCATTCTACACTACTCCAAATGACCTGAAATTTTGTAGGCACCTCTAAAATGTCATTCCCTACAACTTTCATGTTTTGAGCTAAGGCCAATGCGGCCTCTATCTATGACCTAAAATTTCGGACAGAATGTAGCTTCAAGAACCCTAATTTTCCAGAATTTCTTCCAAACCCAAAATTGGTTGCAATTGTCCACTTTTTCCACCTTCTAGCTTCATTACATAACATTTCCAATCATCATACAAGGTCACAACATCATGATCACATTAAACCAGAAAATTCACCAATAAATTGTAAACTTCACCATTTCATCCAAAAACAAGAATTAAATCACAAAATTCAACACTTTAGCTTCCACTAAGCACAACTCAAGCTTCATTAAGTGTAGGGGAAAGTTCATATACCACTCACCTAGTAAACAAGAGAGGGAGAGTTGTAGGACACCTTAACTTTCCAAAAAAACTTCACACAACAACTCACAATCACTACTTGAAGAGGTTTTATGGAAGGAATTCAAGATTAAATGGTTAGTTTGTGAGATTGGACATGATTGGAGCAAGAAACTTGGAAGCTTTTCTTTCTTTTCTTGTAAGAAGAGGTTCGGCCAAGCTTGAAGGAAAAATGGAAGATATTTGATCAATTTTTTTGTTTTATTTAGTAATTGGTAAAAGGTTGAATAGTAAGTCAAAACAAGATTTAATCATATGGTGACACATGTCCCTCTCATTAATTGCTTGCCTAACTTTTTGTCTCTCTTACACAAATATCTTAACACATTGTAAACTAATATCACTTAATACAAAATTCCAACAAGTGGTTAAAAATATAATGCATTTACCGCACTTGCGGGTCCCACGTCCAAAATACGCTTTTAATTTCTCAAAAACTAACCGATACTAGAAAAATCATTTTAAAACTATTTTTGCTCATAAACTTTATCTGGGGAATTTTTCTAATCAAGAAAATGTAGAAAAGGCGGGCGTTAAAAAAAATAAACCCTAGAAAATTAGAAAATTTTCCGGGTTCTCAAACTCATTTTTTTTCGGGGCGTCACAATCTCCCCTCCTTAAAAGAATGTCGTCCTCGACATTCCCTCTTGTACCAATCAAGTCAAGACATCCCGCAAAAATATCTCAAGAGTCAAATCAAACCCACAGTCCGGCATCCTAAACTTCAAGCCTAGGATACACTACAGAGATCTGAAGCCTAAGCTCTGATACCAACTGTGACAGTTCTCAGGGTCACATCACGGGGTACCTATCAGCTTGCCACCCGCACGCGGGCATCCCCTACGGAGAGTTTCGCTTCGTGACTCTTCACGAACGAGAGGCTCGGGGCTTTTCCAGACGAAGGACTTAAGTCCCAACTGTCGGCATATGGCTCTGATACCAACTGTGACGACCCCACCTCCCCCTAAGGCGAACCAGAGGGTTCGGCGGGCCGCCTGCCCGGCTCTCGCCGGGACTCAGTCGTTCACTACAATCCTCAAACAAATACAAGATACAATCTCAAAGAAAAATCACATGGTCCACAAATATACATCCAAGTCTCCCATAATTACATGTCATAAGTGAAGCGGAAACGATTTCCAACTATCAAAAGCGAAGCGTCCACGCTTCCGCAGCGCCACTCTGATCCTTGATACCAACTATTATACAGGAGGAAGTCCAAAACTAGACGATTACACATCCAAGCAATTCTAAACGTTCAATACAATCCCAATATGAACGATTACACAAAAGGAAATCCAAATTCAATCCATACATGATATAATCCATGATAAACACTACAAGCCACTCCTTCGCCTTGAGCCCTGTGGAGGGGAATAAAACATTTTGGGGTGAGCTAGAAGCTCAGCGAGTAACCAATAAAATCAGTTATCAAATCAGTTTCACAATCGTTCATTTCAATAATGTCATGATTCAGTAATCAATGCACTTTCATTGCTCTCGTGAACCAGTGAAATCATGGTACTTAGACGTCCAACGCTCCAAACGATCATTTAACATTGAACATTAACATTGAGCCCATTGGTGCTCTACAGGAACATTAAACGGTGGAGGAAACGTCGGAGTCTAGCACACGAATTCCAAGTACTCATTTGAGCCAAAACATGTCAAGAACTTATATGCCGGCACACAGGATATGCAATCAAAGAAACGATGCAAGAAACATTTTAAAGTAACGTTGCAAGTAGTTTAAGGTCACTCACCTCCACGGCTCATAATCCTTGTTCAATATAGCCAATTCCATCATTCAAGTCCAAGCCTTTCACTTGAAACTTAAGGTAACCAACGCTATTAAAATCGGACAGCATTTCCCCTTAATTCCTTTATTTTCCAACCGACAATCAAACCCAATCACATAGCAATTAACCACAATTGCTCAAAACCAGAAAACAGTTTTGACGTCCTTTTGCGGTAATGGCACCAAAGGTACTACGAGTATCGGATGGAGGTCCAAGACCCACCGTTTCGAAGCTAAGAACCAGGGCTACAACAATGTAGAAGGTCACTCAGTCCAAATCCTAGCACAACTAGGTCAAATATGCAGAATACCAAACCAGAATCGTAATTGCAGGTTCCCAAATCACACAATGCTGTAATTCGTCCAACTCAGTCTACACAGGTCCAAATGCATTGATTCCAAAGGCATATGATAGCTAAGACATCAAGCTACATTTCCTCAGAAGACACCAACAACAAAATCCAAAGAAATTCCAGTCAAAACAGACGATTACAATCACAGTTCGCACATTCTTATCACCCAGAACAGCAACAGTAAAAACGACATATCTCATTCTACACTACTCCAAATGACCTGAAATTTTGTAGGCACCTCTAAAATGTCATTCCCTACAACTTTCATGTTTTGAGCTAAGGCCAATGCGGCCTCTATCTATGACCTAAAATTTCGGACAGAATGTAGCTTCAAGAACCCTAATTTTCCAGAATTTCTTCCAAACCCAAAATTGGTTGCAATTGTCCACTTTTTCCACCTTCTAGCTTCATTACATAACATTTCCAATCATCATACAAGGTCACAACATCATGATCACATTAAACCAGAAAATTCACCAATAAATTGTAAACTTCACCATTTCATCCAAAAACAAGAATTAAATCACAAAATTCAACACTTTAGCTTCCACTAAGCACAACTCAAGCTTCATTAAGTGTAGGGGAAAGTTCATATACCACTCACCTAGTAAACAAGAGAGGGAGAGTTGTAGGACACCTTAACTTTCCAAAAAAACTTCACACAACAACTCACAATCACTACTTGAAGAGGTTTTATGGAAGGAATTCAAGATTAAATGGTTAGTTTGTGAGATTGGACATGATTGGAGCAAGAAACTTGGAAGCTTTTCTTTCTTTTCTTGTAAGAAGAGGTTCGGCCAAGCTTGAAGGAAAAATGGAAGATATTTGATCAATTTTTTTGTTTTATTTAGTAATTGGTAAAAGGTTGAATAGTAAGTCAAAACAAGATTTAATCATATGGTGACACATGTCCCTCTCATTAATTGCTTGCCTAACTTTTTGTCTCTCTTACACAAATATCTTAACACATTGTAAACTAATATCACTTAATACAAAATTCCAACAAGTGGTTAAAAATATAATGCATTTACCGCACTTGCGGGTCCCACGTCCAAAATACGCTTTTAATTTCTCAAAAACTAACCGATACTAGAAAAATCATTTTAAAACTATTTTTGCACATAAACTTTATCTGGGGAATTTTTCTAATCAAGAAAATGTAGAAAAGGCGGGCGTTAAAAAAAATAAACCCTAGAAAATTAGAAAATTTTCCGGGTTCTCAAACTCATTTTTTTTCGGGGCGTCACAATCTCCCCTCCTTAAAAGAATGTCGTCCTCGACATTCCCTCTTGTACCAATCAAGTCAAGACATCCCGCAAAAATCTCTCAAGAGTCAAATCAAACCCACAGTCCGGCATCCTAAACTTCAAGCCTAGGATACACTACAGAGATCTGAAGCCCAAGCTCTGATACCAACTGTGACAGTTCTCAGGGTCACATCACGGGGTACCTATCAGCTTGCCACCCGCACGCGGGCATCCCCTACGGAGAGTTTCGCTTCGTGACTCTTCACGAACGAGAGGCTCGGGGCTTTTCCAGACGAAGGACTTAAAGTCCCAACTGTCGGCATATGGCTCTGATACCAACTGTGACGACCCCACCTCCCCCTAAGGCGAACCAGAGGGTTCGGCGGGCCGCCTGCCCGGCTCTCGCCGGGACTCAGTCGTTCACTACAATCCTCAAACAAATACAAGATACAATCTCAAAGAAAAATCACATGGTCCACAAATATACATCCAAGTCTCCCATAATTACATGTCATAAGTGAAGCGGAAACGATTTCCAACTATCAAAAGCGAAGCGTCCACGCTTCCGCAGCGCCACTCTGATCCTTGATACCAACTATTATACAGGAGGAAGTCCAAAACTAGACGATTACACATCCAAGCAATTCTAAACGTTCAATACAATCCCAATATGAACGATTACACAAAAGGAAATCCAAATTCAATCCATACATGATATAATCCATGATAAACACTACAAGCCACTCCTTCGCCTTGAGCCCTGTGGAGGGGAATAAAACATTTTGGGGTGAGCTAGAAGCTCAGCGAGTAACCAATAAAATCAGTTTCACAATCGTTCATTTCAATAATGTCATGATTCAGTAATCAATGCACTTTCATTGCTCTCGTGAACCAGTGAAATCATGGTACTTAGACGTCCAACGCTCCAAACGATCATTTAACATTGAACATTAACATTGAGCCCATTGGTGCTCTACAGGAACATTAAACGGTGGAGGAAACGTCGGAGTCTAGCACACGAATTCCAAGTACTCATTTGAGCCAAAACATGTCAAGAACTTATATGCCGGCACACAGGATATGCAATCAAAGAAACGATGCAAGAAACATTTTAAAGTAACGTTGCAAGTAGTTTAAGGTCACTCACCTCCACGGCTCATAATCCTTGTTCAATATAGCCAATTCCATCATTCAAGTCCAAGCCTTTCACTTGAAACTTAAGGTAACCAACGCTATTAAAATCGGACAGCATTTCCCCTTAATTCCTTTATTTTCCAACCGACAATCAAACCCAATCACATAGCAATTAACCACAATTGCTCAAAACCAGAAAACAGTTTTGACGTCCTTTTGCGGTAATGGCACCAAAGGTACTACGAGTATCGGATGGAGGTCCAAGACCCACCGTTTCGAAGCTAAGAACCAGGGCTACAACAATGTAGAAGGTCACTCAGTCCAAATCCTAGCACAACTAGGTCAAATATGCAGAATACCAAACCAGAATCGTAATTGCAGGTTCCCAAATCACACAATGCTGTAATTCGTCCAACTCAGTCTACACAGGTCCAAATGCATTGATTCCAAAGGCATATGATAGCTAAGACATCAAGCTACATTTCCTCAGAAGACACCAACAACAAAATCCAAAGAAATTCCAGTCAAAACAGACGATTACAATCACAGTTCGCACATTCTTATCACCCAGAACAGCAACAGTAAAAACGACATATCTCATTCTACACTACTCCAAATGACCTGAAATTTTGTAGGCACCTCTAAAATGTCATTCCCTACAACTTTCATGTTTTGAGCTAAGGCCAATGCGGCCTCTATCTATGACCTAAAATTTCGGACAGAATGTAGCTTCAAGAACCCTAATTTTCCAGAATTTCTTCCAAACCCAAAATTGGTTGCAATTGTCCACTTTTTCCACCTTCTAGCTTCATTACATAACATTTCCAATCATCATACAAGGTCACAACATCATGATCACATTAAACCAGAAAATTCACCAATAAATTGTAAACTTCACCATTTCATCCAAAAACAAGAATTAAATCACAAAATTCAACACTTTAGCTTCCACTAAGCACAACTCAAGCTTCATTAAGTGTAGGGGAAAGTTCATATACCACTCACCTAGTAAACAAGAGAGGGAGAGTTGTAGGACACCTTAACTTTCCAAAAAAACTTCACACAACAACTCACAATCACTACTTGAAGAGGTTTTATGGAAGGAATTCAAGATTAAATGGTTAGTTTGTGAGATTGGACATGATTGGAGCAAGAAACTTGGAAGCTTTTCTTTCTTTTCTTGTAAGAAGAGGTTCGGCCAAGCTTGAAGGAAAAATGGAAGATATTTGATCAATTTTTTTGTTTTATTTAGTAATTGGTAAAAGGTTGAATAGTAAGTCAAAACAAGATTTAATCATATGGTGACACATGTCCCTCTCATTAATTGCTTGCCTAACTTTTTGTCTCTCTTACACAAATATCTTAACACATTGTAAACTAATATCACTTAATACAAAATTCCAACAAGTGGTTAAAAATATAATGCATTTACCGCACTTGCGGGTCCCACGTCCAAAATACGCTTTTAATTTCTCAAAAACTAACCGATACTAGAAAAATCATTTTAAAACTATTTTTGCTCATAAACTTTATCTGGGGAATTTTTCTAATCAAGAAAATGTAGAAAAGGCGGGCGTTAAAAAAAATAAACCCTAGAAAATTAGAAAATTTTCCGGGTTCTCAAACTCATTTTTTTTCGGGGCGTCACAATCTCCCCTCCTTAAAAGAATGTCGTCCTCGACATTCCCTCTTGTACCAATCAAGTCAAGACATCCCGCAAAAATATCTCAAGAGTCAAATCAAACCCACAGTCCGGCATCCTAAACTTCAAGCCTAGGATACACTACAGAGATCTGAAGCCTAAGCTCTGATACCAACTGTGACAGTTCTCAGGGTCACATCACGGGGTACCTATCAGCTTGCCACCCGCACGCGGGCATCCCCTACGGAGAGTTTCGCTTCGTGACTCTTCACGAACGAGAGGCTCGGGGCTTTTCCAGACGAAGGACTTAAGTCCCAACTGTCGGCATATGGCTCTGATACCAACTGTGACGACCCCACCTCCCCCTAAGGCGAACCAGAGGGTTCGGCGGGCCGCCTGCCCGGCTCTCGCCGGGACTCAGTCGTTCACTACAATCCTCAAACAAATACAAGATACAATCTCAAAGAAAAATCACATGGTCCACAAATATACATCCAAGTCTCCCATAATTACATGTCATAAGTGAAGCGGAAACGATTTCCAACTATCAAAAGCGAAGCGTCCACGCTTCCGCAGCGCCACTCTGATCCTTGATACCAACTATTATACAGGAGGAAGTCCAAAACTAGACGATTACACATCCAAGCAATTCTAAACGTTCAATACAATCCCAATATGAACGATTACACAAAAGGAAATCCAAATTCAATCCATACATGATATAATCCATGATAAACACTACAAGCCACTCCTTCGCCTTGAGCCCTGTGGAGGGGAATAAAACATTTTGGGGTGAGCTAGAAGCTCAGCGAGTAACCAATAAAATCAGTTATCAAATCAGTTTCACAATCGTTCATTTCAATAATGTCATGATTCAGTAATCAATGCACTTTCATTGCTCTCGTGAACCAGTGAAATCATGGTACTTAGACGTCCAACGCTCCAAACGATCATTTAACATTGAACATTAACATTGAGCCCATTGGTGCTCTACAGGAACATTAAACGGTGGAGGAAACGTCGGAGTCTAGCACACGAATTCCAAGTACTCATTTGAGCCAAAACATGTCAAGAACTTATATGCCGGCACACAGGATATGCAATCAAAGAAACGATGCAAGAAACATTTTAAAGTAACGTTGCAAGTAGTTTAAGGTCACTCACCTCCACGGCTCATAATCCTTGTTCAATATAGCCAATTCCATCATTCAAGTCCAAGCCTTTCACTTGAAACTTAAGGTAACCAACGCTATTAAAATCGGACAGCATTTCCCCTTAATTCCTTTATTTTCCAACCGACAATCAAACCCAATCACATAGCAATTAACCACAATTGCTCAAAACCAGAAAACAGTTTTGACGTCCTTTTGCGGTAATGGCACCAAAGGTACTACGAGTATCGGATGGAGGTCCAAGACCCACCGTTTCGAAGCTAAGAACCAGGGCTACAACAATGTAGAAGGTCACTCAGTCCAAATCCTAGCACAACTAGGTCAAATATGCAGAATACCAAACCAGAATCGTAATTGCAGGTTCCCAAATCACACAATGCTGTAATTCGTCCAACTCAGTCTACACAGGTCCAAATGCATTGATTCCAAAGGCATATGATAGCTAAGACATCAAGCTACATTTCCTCAGAAGACACCAACAACAAAATCCAAAGAAATTCCAGTCAAAACAGACGATTACAATCACAGTTCGCACATTCTTATCACCCAGAACAGCAACAGTAAAAACGACATATCTCATTCTACACTACTCCAAATGACCTGAAATTTTGTAGGCACCTCTAAAATGTCATTCCCTACAACTTTCATGTTTTGAGCTAAGGCCAATGCGGCCTCTATCTATGACCTAAAATTTCGGACAGAATGTAGCTTCAAGAACCCTAATTTTCCAGAATTTCTTCCAAACCCAAAATTGGTTGCAATTGTCCACTTTTTCCACCTTCTAGCTTCATTACATAACATTTCCAATCATCATACAAGGTCACAACATCATGATCACATTAAACCAGAAAATTCACCAATAAATTGTAAACTTCACCATTTCATCCAAAAACAAGAATTAAATCACAAAATTCAACACTTTAGCTTCCACTAAGCACAACTCAAGCTTCATTAAGTGTAGGGGAAAGTTCATATACCACTCACCTAGTAAACAAGAGAGGGAGAGTTGTAGGACACCTTAACTTTCCAAAAAAACTTCACACAACAACTCACAATCACTACTTGAAGAGGTTTTATGGAAGGAATTCAAGATTAAATGGTTAGTTTGTGAGATTGGACATGATTGGAGCAAGAAACTTGGAAGCTTTTCTTTCTTTTCTTGTAAGAAGAGGTTCGGCCAAGCTTGAAGGAAAAATGGAAGATATTTGATCAATTTTTTTGTTTTATTTAGTAATTGGTAAAAGGTTGAATAGTAAGTCAAAACAAGATTTAATCATATGGTGACACATGTCCCTCTCATTAATTGCTTGCCTAACTTTTTGTCTCTCTTACACAAATATCTTAATACATTGTAAACTAATATCACTTAATACAAAATTCCAACAAGTGGTTAAAAATATAATGCATTTACCGCACTTGCGGGTCCCACGTCCAAAATACGCTTTTAATTTCTCAAAAACTAACCGATACTAGAAAAATCATTTTAAAACTATTTTTGCTCATAAACTTTATCTGGGGAATTTTTCTAATCAAGAAAATGTAGAAAAGGCGGGCGTTAAAAAAAATAAACCCTAGAAAATTAGAAAATTTTCCGGGTTCTCAAACTCATTTTTTTTCGGGGCGTCACAATCTCCCCTCCTTAAAAGAATGTCGTCCTCGACATTCCCTCTTGTACCAATCAAGTCAAGACATCCCGCAAAAATATCTCAAGAGTCAAATCAAACCCACAGTCCGGCATCCTAAACTTCAAGCCTAGGATACACTACAGAGATCTGAAGCCTAAGCTCTGATACCAACTGTGACAGTTCTCAGGGTCACATCACGGGGTACCTATCAGCTTGCCACCCGCACGCGGGCATCCCCTACGGAGAGTTTCGCTTCGTGACTCTTCACGAACGAGAGGCTCGGGGCTTTTCCAGACGAAGGACTTAAGTCCCAACTGTCGGCATATGGCTCTGATACCAACTGTGACGACCCCACCTCCCCCTAAGGCGAACCAGAGGTTTCGGCGGGCCGCCTGCCCGGCTCTCGCCGGGACTCAGTCGTTCACTACAATCCTCAAACAAATACAAGATACAATCTCAAAGAAAAATCACATGGTCCACAAATATACATCCAAGTCTCCCATAATTACATGTCATAAGTGAAGCGGAAACGATTTCCAACTATCAAAAGCGAAGCGTCCACGCTTCCGCAGCGCCACTCTGATCCTTGAT
The DNA here is from genome assembly GCF_036785885.1 of Coffea arabica. NCBI lineage: Eukaryota > Viridiplantae > Streptophyta > Magnoliopsida > Gentianales > Rubiaceae > Coffea > Coffea arabica. Next base: position 13,903,715 of record NC_092318.1, on the reverse strand, counting down.
ACCAACTATTATACAGGAGGAAGTCCAAAACTAGACGATTACACATCCAAGCAATTCTAAACGTTCAATACAATCCCAATATGAACGATTACACAAAAGGAAATCCAAATTCAATCCATACATGATATAATCCATGATAAACACTACAAGCCACTCCTTCGCCTTGAGCCCTGTGGAGGGGAATAAAACATTTTGGGGTGAGCTAGAAGCTCAGCGAGTAACCAATAAAATCAGTTATCAAATCAGTTTCACAATCGTTCATTTCAATAATGTCATGATTCAGTAATCAATGCACTTTCATTGCTCTCGTGAACCAGTGAAATCATGGTACTTAGACGTCCAACGCTCCAAACGATCATTTAACATTGAACATTAACATTGAGCCCATTGGTGCTCTACAGGAACATTAAACGGTGGAGGAAACGTCGGAGTCTAGCACACGAATTCCAAGTACTCATTTGAGCCAAAACATGTCAAGAACTTATATGCCGGCACACAGGATATGCAATCAAAGAAACGATGCAAGAAACATTTTAAAGTAACGTTGCAAGTAGTTTAAGGTCACTCACCTCCACGGCTCATAATCCTTGTTCAATATAGCCAATTCCATCATTCAAGTCCAAGCCTTTCACTTGAAACTTAAGGTAACCAACGCTATTAAAATCGGACAGCATTTCCCCTTAATTCCTTTATTTTCCAACCTACAATCAAACCCAATCACATAGCAATTAACCACAATTGCTCAAAACCAGAAAACAGTTTTGACGTCCTTTTGCGGTAATGGCACCAAAGGTACTACGAGTATCGGATGGAGGTCCAAGACCCACCGTTTCGAAGCTAAGAACCAGGGCTACAACAATGTAGAAGGTCACTCAGTCCAAATCCTAGCACAACTAGGTCAAATATGCAGAATACCAAACCAGAATCGTAATTGCAGGTTCCCAAATCACACAATGCTGTAATTCGTCCAACTCAGTCTACACAGGTCCAAATGCATTGATTCCAAAGGCATATGATAGCTAAGACATCAAGCTACATTTCCTCAGAAGACACCAACAACAAAATCCAAAGAAATTCCAGTCAAAACAGACGATTACAATCACAGTTCGCACATTCTTATCACCCAGAACAGCAACAGTAAAAACGACATATCTCATTCTACACTACTCCAAATGACCTGAAATTTTGTAGGCACCTCTAAAATGTCATTCCCTACAACTTTCATGTTTTGAGCTAAGGCCAATGCGGCCTCTATCTATGACCTAAAATTTCGGACAGAATGTAGCTTCAAGAACCCTAATTTTCCAGAATTTCTTCCAAACCCAAAATTGGTTGCAATTGTCCACTTTTTCCACCTTCTAGCTTCATTACATAACATTTCCAATCATCATACAAGGTCACAACATCATGATCACATTAAACCAGAAAATTCACCAATAAATTGTAAACTTCACCATTTCATCCAAAAACAAGAATTAAATCACAAAATTCAACACTTTAGCTTCCACTAAGCACAACTCAAGCTTCATTAAGTGTAGGGGAAAGTTCATATACCACTCACCTAGTAAACAAGAGAGGGAGAGTTGTAGGACACCTTAACTTTCCAAAAAAACTTCACACAACAACTCACAATCACTACTTGAAGAGGTTTTATGGAAGGAATTCAAGATTAAATGGTTAGTTTGTGAGATTGGACATGATTGGAGCAAGAAACTTGGAAGCTTTTCTTTCTTTTCTTGTAAGAAGAGGTTCGGCCAAGCTTGAAGGAAAAATGGAAGATATTTGATCAATTTTTTTGTTTTATTTAGTAATTGGTAAAAGGTTGAATAGTAAGTCAAAACAAGATTTAATCATATGGTGACACATGTCCCTCTCATTAATTGCTTGCCTAACTTTTTGTCTCTCTTACACAAATATCTTAATACATTGTAAACTAATATCACTTAATACAAAATTCCAACAAGTGGTTAAAAATATAATGCATTTACCGCACTTGCGGGTCCCACGTCCAAAATACGCTTTTAATTTCTCAAAAACTAACCGATACTAGAAAAATCATTTTAAAACTATTTTTGCTCATAAACTTTATCTGGGGAATTTTTCTAATCAAGAAAATGTAGAAAAGGCGGGCGTTAAAAAAAATAAACCCTAGAAAATTAGAAAATTTTCCGGGTTCTCAAACTCATTTTTTTTCGGGGCGTCACAATCTCCCCTCCTTAAAAGAATGTCGTCCTCGACATTCCCTCTTGTACCAATCAAGTCAAGACATCCCGCAAAAATATCTCAAGAGTCAAATCAAACCCACAGTCCGGCATCCTAAACTTCAAGCCTAGGATACACTACAGAGATCTGAAGCCTAAGCTCTGATACCAACTGTGACAGTTCTCAGGGTCACATCACGGGGTACCTATCAGCTTGCCACCCGCACGCGGGCATCCCCTACGGAGAGTTTCGCTTCGTGACTCTTCACGAACGAGAGGCTCGGGGCTTTTCCAGACGAAGGACTTAAGTCCCAACTGTCGGCATATGGCTCTGATACCAACTGTGACGACCCCACCTCCCCCTAAGGCGAACCAGAGGTTTCGGCGGGCCGCCTGCCCGGCTCTCGCCGGGACTCAGTCGTTCACTACAATCCTCAAACAAATACAAGATACAATCTCAAAGAAAAATCACATGGTCCACAAATATACATCCAAGTCTCCCATAATTACATGTCATAAGTGAAGCGGAAACGATTTCCAACTATCAAAAGCGAAGCGTCCACGCTTCCGCAGCGCCACTCTGATCCTTGATACCAACTATTATACAGGAGGAAGTCCAAAACTAGACGATTACACATCCAAGCAATTCTAAACGTTCAATACAATCCCAATATGAACGATTACACAAAAGGAAATCCAAATTCAATCCATACATGATATAATCCATGATAAACACTACAAGCCACTCCTTCGCCTTGAGCCCTGTGGAGGGGAATAAAACATTTTGGGGTGAGCTAGAAGCTCAGCGAGTAACCAATAAAATCAGTTTCACAATCGTTCATTTCAATAATGTCATGATTCAGTAATCAATGCACTTTCATTGCTCTCGTGAACCAGTGAAATCATGGTACTTAGACGTCCAACGCTCCAAACGATCATTTAACATTGAACATTAACATTGAGCCCATTGGTGCTCTACAGGAACATTAAACGGTGGAGGAAACGTCGGAGTCTAGCACACGAATTCCAAGTACTCATTTGAGCCAAAACATGTCAAGAACTTATATGCCGGCACACAGGATATGCAATCAAAGAAACGATGCAAGAAACATTTTAAAGTAACGTTGCAAGTAGTTTAAGGTCACTCACCTCCACGGCTCATAATCCTTGTTCAATATAGCCAATTCCATCATTCAAGTCCAAGCCTTTCACTTGAAACTTAAGGTAACCAACGCTATTAAAATCGGACAGCATTTCCCCTTAATTCCTTTATTTTCCAACCTACAATCAAACCCAATCACATAGCAATTAACCACAATTGCTCAAAACCAGAAAACAGTTTTGACGTCCTTTTGCGGTAATGGCACCAAAGGTACTACGAGTATCGGATGGAGGTCCAAGACCCACCGTTTCGAAGCTAAGAACCAGGGCTACAACAATGTAGAAGGTCACTCAGTCCAAATCCTAGCACAACTAGGTCAAATATGCAGAATACCAAACCAGAATCGTAATTGCAGGTTCCCAAATCACACAATGCTGTAATTCGTCCAACTCAGTCTACACAGGTCCAAATGCATTGATTCCAAAGGCATATGATAGCTAAGACATCAAGCTACATTTCCTCAGAAGACACCAACAACAAAATCCAAAGAAATTCCAGTCAAAACAGACGATTACAATCACAGTTCGCACATTCTTATCACCCAGAACAGCAACAGTAAAAACGACATATCTCATTCTACACTACTCCAAATGACCTGAAATTTTGTAGGCACCTCTAAAATGTCATTCCCTACAACTTTCATGTTTTGAGCTAAGGCCAATGCGGCCTCTATCTATGACCTAAAATTTCGGACAGAATGTAGCTTCAAGAACCCTAATTTTCCAGAATTTCTTCCAAACCCAAAATTGGTTGCAATTGTCCACTTTTTCCACCTTCTAGCTTCATTACATAACATTTCCAATCATCATACAAGGTCACAACATCATGATCACATTAAACCAGAAAATTCACCAATAAATTGTAAACTTCACCATTTCATCCAAAAACAAGAATTAAATCACAAAATTCAACACTTTAGCTTCCACTAAGCACAACTCAAGCTTCATTAAGTGTAGGGGAAAGTTCATATACCACTCACCTAGTAAACAAGAGAGGGAGAGTTGTAGGACACCTTAACTTTCCAAAAAAACTTCACACAACAACTCACAATCACTACTTGAAGAGGTTTTATGGAAGGAATTCAAGATTAAATGGTTAGTTTGTGAGATTGGACATGATTGGAGCAAGAAACTTGGAAGCTTTTCTTTCTTTTCTTGTAAGAAGAGGTTCGGCCAAGCTTGAAGGAAAAATGGAAGATATTTGATCAATTTTTTTGTTTTATTTAGTAATTGGTAAAAGGTTGAATAGTAAGTCAAAACAAGATTTAATCATATGGTGACACATGTCCCTCTCATTAATTGCTTGCCTAACTTTTTGTCTCTCTTACACAAATATCTTAACACATTGTAAACTAATATCACTTAATACAAAATTCCAACAAGTGGTTAAAAATATAATGCATTTACCGCACTTGCGGGTCCCACGTCCAAAATACGCTTTTAATTTCTCAAAAACTAACCGATACTAGAAAAATCATTTTAAAACTATTTTTGCTCATAAACTTTATCTGGGGAATTTTTCTAATCAAGAAAATGTAGAAAAGGCGGGCGTTAAAAAAAATAAACCCTAGAAAATTAGAAAATTTTCCGGGTTCTCAAACTCATTTTTTTTCGGGGCGTCACAATCTCCCCTCCTTAAAAGAATGTCGTCCTCGACATTCCCTCTTGTACCAATCAAGTCAAGACATCCCGCAAAAATATCTCAAGAGTCAAATCAAACCCACAGTCCGGCATCCTAAACTTCAAGCCTAGGATACACTACAGAGATCTGAAGCCTAAGCTCTGATACCAACTGTGACAGTTCTCAGGGTCACATCACGGGGTACCTATCAGCTTGCCACCCGCACGCGGGCATCCCCTACGGAGAGTTTCGCTTCGTGACTCTTCACGAACGAGAGGCTCGGGGCTTTTCCAGACGAAGGACTTAAAGTCCCAACTGTCGGCATATGGCTCTGATACCAACTGTGACGACCCCACCTCCCCCTAAGGCGAACCAGAGGGTTCGGCGGGCCGCCTGCCCGGCTCTCGCCGGGACTCAGTCGTTCACTACAATCCTCAAACAAATACAAGATACAATCTCAAAGAAAAATCACATGGTCCACAAATATACATCCAAGTCTCCCATAATTACATGTCATAAGTGAAGCGGAAACGATTTCCAACTATCAAAAGCGAAGCGTCCACGCTTCCGCAGCGCCACTCTGATCCTTGATACCAACTATTATACAGGAGGAAGTCCAAAACTAGACGATTACACATCCAAGCAATTCTAAACGTTCAATACAATCCCAATATGAACGATTACACAAAAGGAAATCCAAATTCAATCCATACATGATATAATCCATGATAAACACTACAAGCCACTCCTTCGCCTTGAGCCCTGTGGAGGGGAATAAAACATTTTGGGGTGAGCTAGAAGCTCAGCGAGTAACCAATAAAATCAGTTATCAAATCAGTTTCACAATCGTTCATTTCAATAATGTCATGATTCAGTAATCAATGCACTTTCATTGCTCTCGTGAACCAGTGAAATCATGGTACTTAGACGTCCAACGCTCCAAACGATCATTTAACATTGAACATTAACATTGAGCCCATTGGTGCTCTACAGGAACATTAAACGGTGGAGGAAACGTCGGAGTCTAGCACACGAATTCCAAGTACTCATTTGAGCCAAAACATGTCAAGAACTTATATGCCGGCACACAGGATATGCAATCAAAGAAACGATGCAAGAAACATTTTAAAGTAACGTTGCAAGTAGTTTAAGGTCACTCACCTCCACGGCTCATAATCCTTGTTCAATATAGCCAATTCCATCATTCAAGTCCAAGCCTTTCACTTGAAACTTAAGGTAACCAACGCTATTAAAATCGGACAGCATTTCCCCTTAATTCCTTTATTTTCCAACCGACAATCAAACCCAATCACATAGCAATTAACCACAATTGCTCAAAACCAGAAAACAGTTTTGACGTCCTTTTGCGGTAATGGCACCAAAGGTACTACGAGTATCGGATGGAGGTCCAAGACCCACCGTTTCGAAGCTAAGAACCAGGGCTACAACAATGTAGAAGGTCACTCAGTCCAAATCCTAGCACAACTAGGTCAAATATGCAGAATACCAAACCAGAATCGTAATTGCAGGTTCCCAAATCACACAATGCTGTAATTCGTCCAACTCAGTCTACACAGGTCCAAATGCATTGATTCCAAAGGCATATGATAGCTAAGACATCAAGCTACATTTCCTCAGAAGACACCAACAACAAAATCCAAAGAAATTCCAGTCAAAACAGACGATTACAATCACAGTTCGCACATTCTGATCACCCAGAACAGCAACAGTAAAAACGACATATCTCATTCTACACTACTCCAAATGACCTGAAATTTTGTAGGCACCTCTAAAATGTCATTCCCTACAACTTTCATGTTTTGAGCTAAGGCCAATGCGGCCTCTATCTATGACCTAAAATTTCGGACAGAATGTAGCTTCAAGAACCCTAATTTTCCAGAATTTCTTCCAAACCCAAAATTGGTTGCAATTGTCCACTTTTTCCACCTTCTAGCTTCATTACATAACATTTCCAATCATCATACAAGGTCACAACATCATGATCACATTAAACCAGAAAATTCACCAATAAATTGTAAACTTCACCATTTCATCCAAAAACAAGAATTAAATCACAAAATTCAACACTTTAGCTTCCACTAAGCACAACTCAAGCTTCATTAAGTGTAGGGGAAAGTTCATATACCACTCACCTAGTAAACAAGAGAGGGAGAGTTGTAGGACACCTTAACTTTCCAAAAAAACTTCACACAACAACTCACAATCACTACTTGAAGAGGTTTTATGGAAGGAATTCAAGATTAAATGGTTAGTTTGTGAGATTGGACATGATTGGAGCAAGAAACTTGGAAGCTTTTCTTTCTTTTCTTGTAAGAAGAGGTTCGGCCAAGCTTGAAGGAAAAATGGAAGATATTTGATCAATTTTTTTGTTTTATTTAGTAATTGGTAAAAGGTTGAATAGTAAGTCAAAACAAGATTTAATCATATGGTGACACATGTCCCTCTCATTAATTGCTTGCCTAACTTTTTGTCTCTCTTACACAAATATCTTAATACATTGTAAACTAATATCACTTAATACAAAATTCCAACAAGTGGTTAAAAATATAATGCATTTACCGCACTTGCGGGTCCCACGTCCAAAATACGCTTTTAATTTCTCAAAAACTAACCGATACTAGAAAAATCATTTTAAAACTATTTTTGCTCATAAACTTTATCTGGGGAATTTTTCTAATCAAGAAAATGTAGAAAAGGCGGGCGTTAAAAAAAATAAACCCTAGAAAATTAGAAAATTTTCCGGGTTCTCAAACTCATTTTTTTTCGGGGCGTCACAATCTCCCCTCCTTAAAAGAATGTCGTCCTCGACATTCCCTCTTGTACCAATCAAGTCAAGACATCCCGCAAAAATATCTCAAGAGTCAAATCAAACCCACAGTCCGGCATCCTAAACTTCAAGCCTAGGATACACTACAGAGATCTGAAGCCTAAGCTCTAATACCAACTGTGACAGTTCTCAGGGTCACATCACGGGGTACCTATCAGCTTGCCACCCGCACGCGGGCATCCCCTACGGAGAGTTTCGCTTCGTGACTCTTCACGAACGAGAGGCTCGGGGCTTTTCCAGACGAAGGACTTAAGTCCCAACTGTCGGCATATGGCTCTGATACCAACTGTGACGACCCCACCTCCCCCTAAGGCGAACCAGAGGTTTCGGCGGGCCGCCTGCCCGGCTCTCGCCGGGACTCAGTCGTTCACTACAATCCTCAAACAAATACAAGATACAATCTCAAAGAAAAATCACATGGTCCACAAATATACATCCAAGTCTCCCATAATTACATGTCATAAGTGAAGCGGAAACGATTTCCAACTATCAAAAGCGAAGCGTCCACGCTTCCGCAGCGCCACTCTGATCCTTGATACCAACTATTATACAGGAGGAAGTCCAAAACTAGACGATTACACATCCAAGCAATTCTAAACGTTCAATACAATCCCAATATGAACGATTACACAAAAGGAAATCCAAATTCAATCCATACATGATATAATCCATGATAAACACTACAAGCCACTCCTTCGCCTTGAGCCCTGTGGAGGGGAATAAAACATTTTGGGGTGAGCTAGAAGCTCAGCGAGTAACCAATAAAATCAGTTTCACAATCGTTCATTTCAATAATGTCATGATTCAGTAATCAATGCACTTTCATTGCTCTCGTGAACCAGTGAAATCATGGTACTTAGACGTCCAACGCTCCAAACGATCATTTAACATTGAACATTAACATTGAGCCCATTGGTGCTCTACAGGAACATTAAACGGTGGAGGAAACGTCGGAGTCTAGCACACGAATTCCAAGTACTCATTTGAGCCAAAACATGTCAAGAACTTATATGCCGGCACACAGGATATGCAATCAAAGAAACGATGCAAGAAACATTTTAAAGTAACGTTGCAAGTAGTTTAAGGTCACTCACCTCCACGGCTCATAATCCTTGTTCAATATAGCCAATTCCATCATTCAAGTCCAAGCCTTTCACTTGAAACTTAAGGTAACCAACGCTATTAAAATCGGACAGCATTTCCCCTTAATTCCTTTATTTTCCAACCTACAATCAAACCCAATCACATAGCAATTAACCACAATTGCTCAAAACCAGAAAACAGTTTTGACGTCCTTTTGCGGTAATGGCACCAAAGGTACTACGAGTATCGGATGGAGGTCCAAGACCCACCGTTTCGAAGCTAAGAACCAGGGCTACAACAATGTAGAAGGTCACTCAGTCCAAATCCTAGCACAACTAGGTCAAATATGCAGAATACCAAACCAGAATCGTAATTGCAGGTTCCCAAATCACACAATGCTGTAATTCGTCCAACTCAGTCTACACAGGTCCAAATGCATTGATTCCAAAGGCATATGATAGCTAAGACATCAAGCTACATTTCCTCAGAAGACACCAACAACAAAATCCAAAGAAATTCCAGTCAAAACAGACGATTACAATCACAGTTCGCACATTCTTATCACCCAGAACAGCAACAGTAAAAACGACATATCTCATTCTACACTACTCCAAATGACCTGAAATTTTGTAGGCACCTCTAAAATGTCATTCCCTACAACTTTCATGTTTTGAGCTAAGGCCAATGCGGCCTCTATCTATGACCTAAAATTTCGGACAGAATGTAGCTTCAAGAACCCTAATTTTCCAGAATTTCTTCCAAACCCAAAATTGGTTGCAATTGTCCACTTTTTCCACCTTCTAGCTTCATTACATAACATTTCCAATCATCATACAAGGTCACAACATCATGATCACATTAAACCAGAAAATTCACCAATAAATTGTAAACTTCACCATTTCATCCAAAAACAAGAATTAAATCACAAAATTCAACACTTTAGCTTCCACTAAGCACAACTCAAGCTTCATTAAGTGTAGGGGAAAGTTCATATACCACTCACCTAGTAAACAAGAGAGGGAGAGTTGTAGGACACCTTAACTTTCCAAAAAAACTTCACACAACAACTCACAATCACTACTTGAAGAGGTTTTATGGAAGGAATTCAAGATTAAATGGTTAGTTTGTGAGATTGGACATGATTGGAGCAAGAAACTTGGAAGCTTTTCTTTCTTTTCTTGTAAGAAGAGGTTCGGCCAAGCTTGAAGGAAAAATGGAAGATATTTGATCAATTTTTTTGTTTTATTTAGTAATTGGTAAAAGGTTGAATAGTAAGTCAAAACAAGATTTAATCATATGGTGACACATGTCCCTCTCATTAATTGCTTGCCTAACTTTTTGTCTCTCTTACACAAATATCTTAATACATTGTAAACTAATATCACTTAATACAAAATTCCAACAAGTGGTTAAAAATATAATGCATTTACCGCACTTGCGGGTCCCACGTCCAAAATACGCTTTTAATTTCTCAAAAACTAACCGATACTAGAAAAATCATTTTAAAACTATTTTTGCTCATAAACTTTATCTGGGGAATTTTTCTAATCAAGAAAATGTAGAAAAGGCGGGCGTTAAAAAAAATAAACCCTAGAAAATTAGAAAATTTTCCGGGTTCTCAAACTCATTTTTTTTCGGGGCGTCACAATCTCCCCTCCTTAAAAGAATGTCGTCCTCGACATTCCCTCTTGTACCAATCAAGTCAAGACATCCCGCAAAAATATCTCAAGAGTCAAATCAAACCCACAGTCCGGCATCCTAAACTTCAAGCCTAGGATACACTACAGAGATCTGAAGCCTAAGCTCTAATACCAACTGTGACAGTTCTCAGGGTCACATCACGGGGTACCTATCAGCTTGCCACCCGCACGCGGGCATCCCCTACGGAGAGTTTCGCTTCGTGACTCTTCACGAACGAGAGGCTCGGGGCTTTTCCAGACGAAGGACTTAAGTCCCAACTGTCGGCATATGGCTCTGATACCAACTGTGACGACCCCACCTCCCCCTAAGGCGAACCAGAGGTTTCGGCGGGCCGCCTGCCCGGCTCTCGCCGGGACTCAGTCGTTCACTACAATCCTCAAACAAATACAAGATACAATCTCAAAGAAAAATCACATGGTCCACAAATATACATCCAAGTCTCCCATAATTACATGTCATAAGTGAAGCGGAAACGATTTCCAACTATCAAAAGCGAAGCGTCCACGCTTCCGCAGCGCCACTCTGATCCTTGATACCAACTATTATACAGGAGGAAGTCCAAAACTAGACGATTACACATCCAAGCAATTCTAAACGTTCAATACAATCCCAATATGAACGATTACACAAAAGGAAATCCAAATTCAATCCATACATGATATAATCCATGATAAACACTACAAGCCACTCCTTCGCCTTGAGCCCTGTGGAGGGGAATAAAACATTTTGGGGTGAGCTAGAAGCTCAGCGAGTAACCAATAAAATCAGTTTCACAATCGTTCATTTCAATAATGTCATGATTCAGTAATCAATGCACTTTCATTGCTCTCGTGAACCAGTGAAATCATGGTACTTAGACGTCCAACGCTCCAAACGATCATTTAACATTGAACATTAACATTGAGCCCATTGGTGCTCTACAGGAACATTAAACGGTGGAGGAAACGTCGGAGTCTAGCACACGAATTCCAAGTACTCATTTGAGCCAAAACATGTCAAGAACTTATATGCCGGCACACAGGATATGCAATCAAAGAAACGATGCAAGAAACATTTTAAAGTAACGTTGCAAGTAGTTTAAGGTCACTCACCTCCACGGCTCATAATCCTTGTTCAATATAGCCAATTCCATCATTCAAGTCCAAGCCTTTCACTTGAAACTTAAGGTAACCAACGCTATTAAAATCGGACAGCATTTCCCCTTAATTCCTTTATTTTCCAACCTACAATCAAACCCAATCACATAGCAATTAACCACAATTGCTCAAAACCAGAAAACAGTTTTGACGTCCTTTTGCGGTAATGGCACCAAAGGTACTACGAGTATCGGATGGAGGTCCAAGACCCACCGTTTCGAAGCTAAGAACCAGGGCTACAACAATGTAGAAGGTCACTCAGTCCAAATCCTAGCACAACTAGGTCAAATATGCAGAATACCAAACCAGAATCGTAATTGCAGGTTCCCAAATCACACAATGCTGTAATTCGTCCAACTCAGTCTACACAGGTCCAAATGCATTGATTCCAAAGGCATATGATAGCTAAGACATCAAGCTACATTTCCTCAGAAGACACCAACAACAAAATCCAAAGAAATTCCAGTCAAAACAGACGATTACAATCACAGTTCGCACATTCTGATCACCCAGAACAGCAACAGTAAAAACGACATATCTCATTCTACACTACTCCAAATGACCTGAAATTTTGTAGGCACCTCTAAAATGTCATTCCCTACAACTTTTCATGTTTTGAGCTAAGGCCAATTCGGCCTCTATCTATGACCTAAAATTTCGGACAGAATGTAGCTTCAAGAACCCTAATTTTCCAGAATTTCTTCCAAACCCAAAATTGGTTGCAATTGTCCACTTTTTCCACCTTCTAGCTTCATTACATAACATTTCCAATCATCATACAAGGCCACAACATCATGATCACATTAAACCAGAAAATTCACCAATAAATTGTAAACTTCACCATTTCATCCAAAAACAAGAATTAAATCACAAAATTCAACACTTTAGCTTCCACTAAGCACAACTCAAGCTTCATTAAGTGTAGGGGAAAGTTCATATACCACTCACCTAGTAAACAAGAGAGGGAGAGTTGTAGGACACCTTAACTTTCCAAAAAAACTTCACACAACAACTCACAATCACTACTTGAAGAGGTTTTATGGAAGGAATTCAAGATTAAATGGTTAGTTTGTGAGATTGGACATGATTGGAGCAAGAAACTTGGAAGCTTTTCTTTCTTTTCTTGTAAGAGGAGGTTCGGCCAAGCTTGAAGGAAAAATGGAAGATATTTGATCAATTTTTTTGTTTTATTTAGTAATTGGTAAAAGGTTGAATAGTAAGTCAAAACAAGACTTAATCATATGGTGACACATGTCCCTCTCATTAATTGCTTGCCTAACTTTTTGTCTCTCTTACACAAATATCTTAACACATTGTAAACTAATATCACTTAATACAAAATTCCAACAAGTGGTTAAAAATATAATGCATTTACCGCACTTGCGGGTCCCACGTCCAAAATACGCTTTTAATTTCTCAAAAACTAACCGATACTAGAAAAATCATTTTAAAACTATTTTTGCACATAAACTTTATCTGGGGAATTTTTCTAATCAAGAAAATGTAGAAAAGGCGGGCGTTAAAAAAAATAAACCCTAGAAAATTAGAAAATTTTCCGGGTTCTCAAACTCATTTTTTTTCGGGGCGTCACAATCTCCCCTCCTTAAAAGAATGTCGTCCTCGACATTCCCTCTTGTACCAATCAAGTCAAGACATCTCACAAAAATCTCTCAAGAGTCAAATCAAACCCACAGTCCGGCATCCTAAACTTCAAGCCTAGGATACACTACAGAGATCTGAAGCCCAAGCTCTGATACCAACTGTGACAGTTCTCAGGGTCACATCACGGGGTACCTATCAGCTTGCCACCCGCACGCGGGCATCCCCTACGGAGAGTTTCGCTTCGTGACTCTTCACGAACGAGAGGCTCGGGGCTTTTCCAGACGAAGGACTTAAAGTCCCAACTGTCGGCATATGGCTCTGATACCAACTGTGACGACCCCACCTCCCCCTAAGGCGAACCAGAGGGTTCGGCGGGCCGCCTGCCCGGCTCTCGCCGGGACTCAGTCGTTCACTACAATCCTCAAACAAATACAAGATACAATCTCAAAGAAAAATCACATGGTCCACAAATATACATCCAAGTCTCCCATAATTACATGTCATAAGTGAAGCGGAAACGATTTCCAACTATCAAAAGCGAAGCGTCCACGCTTCCGCAGCGCCACTCTGATCCTTGATACCAACTATTATACAGGAGGAAGTCCAAAACTAGACGATTACACATCCAAGCAATTCTAAACGTTCAATACAATCCCAATATGAACGATTACACAAAAGGAAATCCAAATTCAATCCATACATGATATAATCCATGATAAACACTACAAGCCACTCCTTCGCCTTGAGCCCTGTGGAGGGGAATAAAACATTTTGGGGTGAGCTAGAAGCTCAGCGAGTAACCAATAAAATCAGTTATCAAATCAGTTTCACAATCGTTCATTTCAATAATGTCATGATTCAGTAATCAATGCACTTTCATTGCTCTCGTGAACCAGTGAAATCATGGTACTTAGACGTCCAACGCTCCAAACGATCATTTAACATTGAACATTAACATTGAGCCCATTGGTGCTCTACAGGAACATTAAACGGTGGAGGAAACGTCGGAGTCTAGCACACGAATTCCAAGTACTCATTTGAGCCAAAACATGTCAAGAACTTATATGCCAGCACACAGGATATGCAATCAAAGAAACGATGCAAGAAACATTTTAAAGTAACGTTGCAAGTAGTTTAAGATCACTCACCTCCACGGCTCATAATCCTTGTTCAATATAGCCAATTCCATCATTCAAGTCCAAGCCTTTCACTTGAAACTTAAGGTAACCAACGCTATTAAAATCGGACAGCATTTCCCCTTAATTCCTTTATTTTCCAACCGACAATCAAACCCAATCACATAGCAATTAACCACAATTGCTCAAAACCAGAAAACAGTTTTGACGTCCTTTTGCGGTAATGGCACCAAAGGTACTACGAGTATCGGATGGAGGTCCAAGACCCACCGTTTCGAAGCTAAGAACCAGGGCTACAACAATGTAGAAGGTCACTCAGTCCAAATCCTAGCACAACTAGGTCAAATATGCAGAATACCAAACCAGAATCGTAATTGCAGGTTCCCAAATCACACAATGCTGTAATTCGTCCAACTCAGTCTACACAGGTCCAAATGCATTGATTCCAAAGGCATATGATAGCTAAGACATCAAGCTACATTTCCTCAGAAGACACCAACAACAAAATCCAAAGAAATTCCAGTCAAAACAGACGATTACAATCACAGTTCGCACATTCTGATCACCCAGAACAGCAACAGTAAAAACGACATATCTCATTCTACACTACTCCAAATGACCTGAAATTTTGTAGGCACCTCTAAAATGTCATTCCCTACAACTTTCATGTTTTGAGCTAAGGCCAATGCGGCCTCTATCTATGACCTAAAATTTCGGACAGAATGTAGCTTCAAGAACCCTAATTTTCCAGAATTTCTTCCAAACCCAAAATTGGTTGCAATTGTCCACTTTTTCCACCTTCTAGCTTCATTACATAACATTTCCAATCATCATACAAGGCCACAACATCATGATCACATTAAACCAGAAAATTCACCAATAAATTGTAAACTTCACCATTTCATCCAAAAACAAGAATTAAATCACAAAATTCAACACTTTAGCTTCCACTAAGCACAACTCAAGCTTCATTAAGTGTAGGGGAAAGTTCATATACCACTCACCTAGTAAACAAGAGAGGGAGAGTTGTAGGACACCTTAACTTTCCAAAAAAACTTCACACAACAACTCACAATCACTACTTGAAGAGGTTTTATGGAAGGAATTCAAGATTAAATGGTTAGTTTGTGAGATTGGACATGATTGGAGCAAGAAACTTGGAAGCTTTTCTTTCTTTTCTTGTAAGAGGAGGTTCGGCCAAGCTTGAAGGAAAAATGGAAGATATTTGATCAATTTTTTTGTTTTATTTAGTAATTGGTAAAAGGTTGAATAGTAAGTCAAAACAAGATTTAATCATATGGTGACACATGTCCCTCTCATTAATTGCTTGCCTAACTTTTTGTCTCTCTTACACAAATATCTTAACACATTGTAAACTAATATCACTTAATACAAAATTCCAACAAGTGGTTAAAAATATAATGCATTTACCGCACTTGCGGGTCCCACGTCCAAAATACGCTTTTAATTTCTCAAAAACTAACCGATACTAGAAAAATCATTTTAAAACTATTTTTGCTCATAAACTTTATCTGGGGAATTTTTCTAATCAAGAAAATGTAGAAAAGGCGGGCGTTAAAAAAAATAAACCCTAGAAAATTAGAAAATTTTCCGGGTTCTCAAACTCATTTTTTTTCGGGGCGTCACAATCTCCCCTCCTTAAAAGAATGTCGTCCTCGACATTCCCTCTTGTACCAATCAAGTCAAGACATCCCGCAAAAATCTCTCAAGAGTCAAATCAAACCCACAGTCCGGCATCCTAAACTTCAAGCCTAGGATACACTACAGAGATCTGAAGCCCAAGCTCTGATACCAACTGTGACAGTTCTCAGGGTCACATCACGGGGTACCTATCAGCTTGCCACCCGCACGCGGGCATCCCCTACGGAGAGTTTCGCTTCGTGACTCTTCACGAACGAGAGGCTCGGGGCTTTTCCAGACGAAGGACTTAAAGTCCCAACTGTCGGCATATGGCTCTGATACCAACTGTGACGACCCCACCTCCCCCTAAGGCGAACCAGAGGGTTCGGCGGGCCGCCTGCCCGGCTCTCGCCGGGACTCAGTCGTTCACTACAATCCTCAAACAAATACAAGATACAATCTCAAAGAAAAATCACATGGTCCACAAATATACATCCAAGTCTCCCATAATTACATGTCATAAGTGAAGCGGAAACGATTTCCAACTATCAAAAGCGAAGCGTCCACGCTTCCGCAGCGCCACTCTGATCCTTGATACCAACTATTATACAGGAGGAAGTCCAAAACTAGACGATTACACATCCAAGCAATTCTAAACGTTCAATACAATCCCAATATGAACGATTACACAAAAGGAAATCCAAATTCAATCCATACATGATATAATCCATGATAAACACTACAAGCCACTCCTTCGCCTTGAGCCCTGTGGAGGGGAATAAAACATTTTGGGGTGAGCTAGAAGCTCAGCGAGTAACCAATAAAATCAGTTATCAAATCAGTTTCACAATCGTTCATTTCAATAATGTCATGATTCAGTAATCAATGCACTTTCATTGCTCTCGTGAACCAGTGAAATCATGGTACTTAGACGTCCAACGCTCCAAACGATCATTTAACATTGAACATTAACATTGAGCCCATTGGTGCTCTACAGGAACATTAAACGGTGGAGGAAACGTCGGAGTCTAGCACACGAATTCCAAGTACTCATTTGAGCCAAAACATGTCAAGAACTTATATGCCGGCACACAGGATATGCAATCAAAGAAACGATGCAAGAAACATTTTAAAGTAACGTTGCAAGTAGTTTAAGGTCACTCACCTCCACGGCTCATAATCCTTGTTCAATATAGCCAATTCCATCATTCAAGTCCAAGCCTTTCACTTGAAACTTAAGGTAACCAACGCTATTAAAATCGGACAGCATTTCCCCTTAATTCCTTTATTTTCCAACCGACAATCAAACCCAATCACATAGCAATTAACCACAATTGCTCAAAACCAGAAAACAGTTTTGACGTCCTTTTGCGGTAATGGCACCAAAGGTACTACGAGTATCGGATGGAGGTCCAAGACCCACCGTTTCGAAGCTAAGAACCAGGGCTACAACAATGTAGAAGGTCACTCAGTCCAAATCCTAGCACAACTAGGTCAAATATGCAGAATACCAAACCAGAATCGTAATTGCAGGTTCCCAAATCACACAATGCTGTAATTCGTCCAACTCAGTCTACACAGGTCCAAATGCATTGATTCCAAAGGCATATGATAGCTAAGACATCAAGCTACATTTCCTCAGAAGACACCAACAACAAAATCCAAAGAAATTCCAGTCAAAACAGACGATTACAATCACAGTTCGCACATTCTGATCACCCAGAACAGCAACAGTAAAAACGACATATCTCATTCTACACTACTCCAAATGACCTGAAATTTTGTAGGCACCTCTAAAATGTCATTCCCTACAACTTTCATGTTTTGAGCTAAGGCCAATGCGGCCTCTATCTATGACCTAAAATTTCGGACAGAATGTAGCTTCAAGAACCCTAATTTTCCAGAATTTCTTCCAAACCCAAAATTGGTTGCAATTGTCCACTTTTTCCACCTTCTAGCTTCATTACATAACATTTCCAATCATCATACAAGGTCACAACATCATGATCACATTAAACCAGAAAATTCACCAATAAATTGTAAACTTCACCATTTCATCCAAAAACAAGAATTAAATCACAAAATTCAACACTTTAGCTTCCACTAAGCACAACTCAAGCTTCATTAAGTGTAGGGGAAAGTTCATATACCACTCACCTAGTAAACAAGAGAGGGAGAGTTGTAGGACACCTTAACTTTCCAAAAAAACTTCACACAACAACTCACAATCACTACTTGAAGAGGTTTTATGGAAGGAATTCAAGATTAAATGGTTAGTTTGTGAGATTGGACATGATTGGAGCAAGAAACTTGGAAGCTTTTCTTTCTTTTCTTGTAAGAAGAGGTTCGGCCAAGCTTGAAGGAAAAATGGAAGATATTTGATCAATTTTTTTGTTTTATTTAGTAATTGGTAAAAGGTTGAATAGTAAGTCAAAACAAGATTTAATCATATGGTGACACATGTCCCTCTCATTAATTGCTTGCCTAACTTTTTGTCTCTCTTACACAAATATCTTAACACATTGTAAACTAATATCACTTAATACAAAATTCCAACAAGTGGTTAAAAATATAATGCATTTACCGCACTTGCGGGTCCCACGTCCAAAATACGCTTTTAATTTCTCAAAAACTAACCGATACTAGAAAAATCATTTTAAAACTATTTTTGCTCATAAACTTTATCTGGGGAATTTTTCTAATCAAGAAAATGTAGAAAAGGCGGGCGTTAAAAAAAATAAACCCTAGAAAATTAGAAAATTTTCCGGGTTCTCAAACTCATTTTTTTTCGGGGCGTCACAATCTCCCCTCCTTAAAAGAATGTCGTCCTCGACATTCCCTCTTGTACCAATCAAGTCAAGACATCCCGCAAAAATATCTCAAGAGTCAAATCAAACCCACAGTCCGGCATCCTAAACTTCAAGCCTAGGATACACTACAGAGATCTGAAGCCTAAGCTCTAATACCAACTGTGACAGTTCTCAGGGTCACATCACGGGGTACCTATCAGCTTGCCACCCGCACGCGGGCATCCCCTACGGAGAGTTTCGCTTCGTGACTCTTCACGAACGAGAGGCTCGGGGCTTTTCCAGACGAAGGACTTAAGTCCCAACTGTCGGCATATGGCTCTGATACCAACTGTGACGACCCCACCTCCCCCTAAGGCGAACCAGAGGTTTCGGCGGGCCGCCTGCCCGGCTCTCGCCGGGACTCAGTCGTTCACTACAATCCTCAAACAAATACAAGATACAATCTCAAAGAAAAATCACATGGTCCACAAATATACATCCAAGTCTCCCATAATTACATGTCATAAGTGAAGCGGAAACGATTTCCAACTATCAAAAGCGAAGCGTCCACGCTTCCGCAGCGCCACTCTGATCCTTGATACCAACTATTATACAGGAGGAAGTCCAAAACTAGACGATTACACATCCAAGCAATTCTAAACGTTCAATACAATCCCAATATGAACGATTACACAAAAGGAAATCCAAATTCAATCCATACATGATATAATCCATGATAAACACTACAAGCCACTCCTTCGCCTTGAGCCCTGTGGAGGGGAATAAAACATTTTGGGGTGAGCTAGAAGCTCAGCGAGTAACCAATAAAATCAGTTTCACAATCGTTCATTTCAATAATGTCATGATTCAGTAATCAATGCACTTTCATTGCTCTCGTGAACCAGTGAAATCATGGTACTTAGACGTCCAACGCTCCAAACGATCATTTAACATTGAACATTAACATTGAGCCCATTGGTGCTCTACAGGAACATTAAACGGTGGAGGAAACGTCGGAGTCTAGCACACGAATTCCAAGTACTCATTTGAGCCAAAACATGTCAAGAACTTATATGCCGGCACACAGGATATGCAATCAAAGAAACGATGCAAGAAACATTTTAAAGTAACGTTGCAAGTAGTTTAAGGTCACTCACCTCCACGGCTCATAATCCTTGTTCAATATAGCCAATTCCATCATTCAAGTCCAAGCCTTTCACTTGAAACTTAAGGTAACCAACGCTATTAAAATCGGACAGCATTTCCCCTTAATTCCTTTATTTTCCAACCTACAATCAAACCCAATCACATAGCAATTAACCACAATTGCTCAAAACCAGAAAACAGTTTTGACGTCCTTTTGCGGTAATGGCACCAAAGGTACTACGAGTATCGGATGGAGGTCCAAGACCCACCGTTTCGAAGCTAAGAACCAGGGCTACAACAATGTAGAAGGTCACTCAGTCCAAATCCTAGCACAACTAGGTCAAATATGCAGAATACCAAACCAGAATCGTAATTGCAGGTTCCCAAATCACACAATGCTGTAATTCGTCCAACTCAGTCTACACAGGTCCAAATGCATTGATTCCAAAGGCATATGATAGCTAAGACATCAAGCTACATTTCCTCAGAAGACACCAACAACAAAATCCAAAGAAATTCCAGTCAAAACAGACGATTACAATCACAGTTCGCACATTCTTATCACCCAGAACAGCAACAGTAAAAACGACATATCTCATTCTACACTACTCCAAATGACCTGAAATTTTGTAGGCACCTCTAAAATGTCATTCCCTACAACTTTCATGTTTTGAGCTAAGGCCAATGCGGCCTCTATCTATGACCTAAAATTTCGGACAGAATGTAGCTTCAAGAACCCTAATTTTCCAGAATTTCTTCCAAACCCAAAATTGGTTGCAATTGTCCACTTTTTCCACCTTCTAGCTTCATTACATAACATTTCCAATCATCATACAAGGTCACAACATCATGATCACATTAAACCAGAAAATTCACCAATAAATTGTAAACTTCACCATTTCATCCAAAAACAAGAATTAAATCACAAAATTCAACACTTTAGCTTCCACTAAGCACAACTCAAGCTTCATTAAGTGTAGGGGAAAGTTCATATACCACTCACCTAGTAAACAAGAGAGGGAGAGTTGTAGGACACCTTAACTTTCCAAAAAAACTTCACACAACAACTCACAATCACTACTTGAAGAGGTTTTATGGAAGGAATTCAAGATTAAATGGTTAGTTTGTGAGATTGGACATGATTGGAGCAAGAAACTTGGAAGCTTTTCTTTCTTTTCTTGTAAGAAGAGGTTCGGCCAAGCTTGAAGGAAAAATGGAAGATATTTGATCAATTTTTTTGTTTTATTTAGTAATTGGTAAAAGGTTGAATAGTAAGTCAAAACAAGATTTAATCATATGGTGACACATGTCCCTCTCATTAATTGCTTGCCTAACTTTTTGTCTCTCTTACACAAATATCTTAACACATTGTAAACTAATATCACTTAATACAAAATTCCAACAAGTGGTTAAAAATATAATGCATTTACCGCACTTGCGGGTCCCACGTCCAAAATACGCTTTTAATTTCTCAAAAACTAACCGATACTAGAAAAATCATTTTAAAACTATTTTTGCTCATAAACTTTATCTGGGGAATTTTTCTAATCAAGAAAATGTAGAAAAGGCGGGCGTTAAAAAAAATAAACCCTAGAAAATTAGAAAATTTTCCGGGTTCTCAAACTCATTTTTTTTCGGGGCGTCACAATCTCCCCTCCTTAAAAGAATGTCGTCCTCGACATTCCCTCTTGTACCAATCAAGTCAAGACATCCCGCAAAAATATCTCAAGAGTCAAATCAAACCCACAGTCCGGCATCCTAAACTTCAAGCCTAGGATACACTACAGAGATCTGAAGCCTAAGCTCTGATACCAACTGTGACAGTTCTCAGGGTCACATCACGGGGTACCTATCAGCTTGCCACCCGCACGCGGGCATCCCCTACGGAGAGTTTCGCTTCGTGACTCTTCACGAACGAGAGGCTCGGGGCTTTTCCAGACGAAGGACTTAAGTCCCAACTGTCGGCATATGGCTCTGATACCAACTGTGACGACCCCACCTCCCCCTAAGGCGAACCAGAGGTTTCGGCGGGCCGCCTGCCCGGCTCTCGCCGGGACTCAGTCGTTCACTACAATCCTCAAACAAATACAAGATACAATCTCAAAGAAAAATCACATGGTCCACAAATATACATCCAAGTCTCCCATAATTACATGTCATAAGTGAAGCGGAAACGATTTCCAACTATCAAAAGCGAAGCGTCCACGCTTCCGCAGCGCCACTCTGATCCTTGATACCAACTATTATACAGGAGGAAGTCCAAAACTAGACGATTACACATCCAAGCAATTCTAAACGTTCAATACAATCCCAATATGAACGATTACACAAAAGGAAATCCAAATTCAATCCATACATGATATAATCCATGATAAACACTACAAGCCACTCCTTCGCCTTGAGCCCTGTGGAGGGGAATAAAACATTTTGGGGTGAGCTAGAAGCTCAGCGAGTAACCAATAAAATCAGTTTCACAATCGTTCATTTCAATAATGTCATGATTCAGTAATCAATGCACTTTCATTGCTCTCGTGAACCAGTGAAATCATGGTACTTAGACGTCCAACGCTCCAAACGATCATTTAACATTGAACATTAACATTGAGCCCATTGGTGCTCTACAGGAACATTAAACGGTGGAGGAAACGTCGGAGTCTAGCACACGAATTCCAAGTACTCATTTGAGCCAAAACATGTCAAGAACTTATATGCCGGCACACAGGATATGCAATCAAAGAAACGATGCAAGAAACATTTTAAAGTAACGTTGCAAGTAGTTTAAGGTCACTCACCTCCACGGCTCATAATCCTTGTTCAATATAGCCAATTCCATCATTCAAGTCCAAGCCTTTCACTTGAAACTTAAGGTAACCAACGCTATTAAAATCGGACAGCATTTCCCCTTAATTCCTTTATTTTCCAACCTACAATCAAACCCAATCACATAGCAATTAACCACAATTGCTCAAAACCAGAAAACAGTTTTGACGTCCTTTTGCGGTAATGGCACCAAAGGTACTACGAGTATCGGATGGAGGTCCAAGACCCACCGTTTCGAAGCTAAGAACCAGGGCTACAACAATGTAGAAGGTCACTCAGTCCAAATCCTAGCACAACTAGGTCAAATATGCAGAATACCAAACCAGAATCGTAATTGCAGGTTCCCAAATCACACAATGCTGTAATTCGTCCAACTCAGTCTACACAGGTCCAAATGCATTGATTCCAAAGGCATATGATAGCTAAGACATCAAGCTACATTTCCTCAGAAGACACCAACAACAAAATCCAAAGAAATTCCAGTCAAAACAGACGATTACAATCACAGTTCGCACATTCTTATCACCCAGAACAGCAACAGTAAAAACGACATATCTCATTCTACACTACTCCAAATGACCTGAAATTTTGTAGGCACCTCTAAAATGTCATTCCCTACAACTTTCATGTTTTGAGCTAAGGCCAATGCGGCCTCTATCTATGACCTAAAATTTCGGACAGAATGTAGCTTCAAGAACCCTAATTTTCCAGAATTTCTTCCAAACCCAAAATTGGTTGCAATTGTCCACTTTTTCCACCTTCTAGCTTCATTACATAACATTTCCAATCATCATACAAGGTCACAACATCATGATCACATTAAACCAGAAAATTCACCAATAAATTGTAAACTTCACCATTTCATCCAAAAACAAGAATTAAATCACAAAATTCAACACTTTAGCTTCCACTAAGCACAACTCAAGCTTCATTAAGTGTAGGGGAAAGTTCATATACCACTCACCTAGTAAACAAGAGAGGGAGAGTTGTAGGACACCTTAACTTTCCAAAAAAACTTCACACAACAACTCACAATCACTACTTGAAGAGGTTTTATGGAAGGAATTCAAGATTAAATGGTTAGTTTGTGAGATTGGACATGATTGGAGCAAGAAACTTGGAAGCTTTTCTTTCTTTTCTTGTAAGAAGAGGTTCGGCCAAGCTTGAAGGAAAAATGGAAGATATTTGATCAATTTTTTTGTTTTATTTAGTAATTGGTAAAAGGTTGAATAGTAAGTCAAAACAAGATTTAATCATATGGTGACACATGTCCCTCTCATTAATTGCTTGCCTAACTTTTTGTCTCTCTTACACAAATATCTTAACACATTGTAAACTAATATCACTTAATACAAAATTCCAACAAGTGGTTAAAAATATAATGCATTTACCGCACTTGCGGGTCCCACGTCCAAAATACGCTTTTAATTTCTCAAAAACTAACCGATACTAGAAAAATCATTTTAAAACTATTTTTGCTCATAAACTTTATCTGGGGAATTTTTCTAATCAAGAAAATGTAGAAAAGGCGGGCGTTAAAAAAAATAAACCCTAGAAAATTAGAAAATTTTCCGGGTTCTCAAACTCATTTTTTTTCGGGGCGTCACAATCTCCCCTCCTTAAAAGAATGTCGTCCTCGACATTCCCTCTTGTACCAATCAAGTCAAGACATCCCGCAAAAATATCTCAAGAGTCAAATCAAACCCACAGTCCGGCATCCTAAACTTCAAGCCTAGGATACACTACAGAGATCTGAAGCCTAAGCTCTGATACCAACTGTGACAGTTCTCAGGGTCACATCACGGGGTACCTATCAGCTTGCCACCCGCACGCGGGCATCCCCTACGGAGAGTTTCGCTTCGTGACTCTTCACGAACGAGAGGCTCGGGGCTTTTCCAGACGAAGGACTTAAGTCCCAACTGTCGGCATATGGCTCTGATACCAACTGTGACGACCCCACCTCCCCCTAAGGCGAACCAGAGGTTTCGGCGGGCCGCCTGCCCGGCTCTCGCCGGGACTCAGTCGTTCACTACAATCCTCAAACAAATACAAGATACAATCTCAAAGAAAAATCACATGGTCCACAAATATACATCCAAGTCTCCCATAATTACATGTCATAAGTGAAGCGGAAACGATTTCCAACTATCAAAAGCGAAGCGTCCACGCTTCCGCAGCGCCACTCTGATCCTTGATACCAACTATTATACAGGAGGAAGTCCAAAACTAGACGATTACACATCCAAGCAATTCTAAACGTTCAATACAATCCCAATATGAACGATTACACAAAAGGAAATCCAAATTCAATCCATACATGATATAATCCATGATAAACACTACAAGCCACTCCTTCGCCTTGAGCCCTGTGGAGGGGAATAAAACATTTTGGGGTGAGCTAGAAGCTCAGCGAGTAACCAATAAAATCAGTTTCACAATCGTTCATTTCAATAATGTCATGATTCAGTAATCAATGCACTTTCATTGCTCTCGTGAACCAGTGAAATCATGGTACTTAGACGTCCAACGCTCCAAACGATCATTTAACATTGAACATTAACATTGAGCCCATTGGTGCTCTACAGGAACATTAAACGGTGGAGGAAACGTCGGAGTCTAGCACACGAATTCCAAGTACTCATTTGAGCCAAAACATGTCAAGAACTTATATGCCGGCACACAGGATATGCAATCAAAGAAACGATGCAAGAAACATTTTAAAGTAACGTTGCAAGTAGTTTAAGGTCACTCACCTCCACGGCTCATAATCCTTGTTCAATATAGCCAATTCCATCATTCAAGTCCAAGCCTTTCACTTGAAACTTAAGGTAACCAACGCTATTAAAATCGGACAGCATTTCCCCTTAATTCCTTTATTTTCCAACCTACAATCAAACCCAATCACATAGCAATTAACCACAATTGCTCAAAACCAGAAAACAGTTTTGACGTCCTTTTGCGGTAATGGCACCAAAGGTACTACGAGTATCGGATGGAGGTCCAAGACCCACCGTTTCGAAGCTAAGAACCAGGGCTACAACAATGTAGAAGGTCACTCAGTCCAAATCCTAGCACAACTAGGTCAAATATGCAGAATACCAAACCAGAATCGTAATTGCAGGTTCCCAAATCACACAATGCTGTAATTCGTCCAACTCAGTCTACACAGGTCCAAATGCATTGATTCCAAAGGCATATGATAGCTAAGACATCAAGCTACATTTCCTCAGAAGACACCAACAACAAAATCCAAAGAAATTCCAGTCAAAACAGACGATTACAATCACAGTTCGCACATTCTGATCACCCAGAACAGCAACAGTAAAAACGACATATCTCATTCTACACTACTCCAAATGACCTGAAATTTTGTAGGCACCTCTAAAATGTCATTCCCTACAACTTTCATGTTTTGAGCTAAGGCCAATGCGGCCTCTATCTATGACCTAAAATTTCGGACAGAATGTAGCTTCAAGAACCCTAATTTTCCAGAATTTCTTCCAAACCCAAAATTGGTTGCAATTGTCCACTTTTTCCACCTTCTAGCTTCATTACATAACATTTCCAATCATCATACAAGGTCACAACATCATGATCACATTAAACCAGAAAATTCACCAATAAATTGTAAACTTCACCATTTCATCCAAAAACAAGAATTAAATCACAAAATTCAACACTTTAGCTTCCACTAAGCACAACTCAAGCTTCATTAAGTGTAGGGGAAAGTTCATATACCACTCACCTAGTAAACAAGAGAGGGAGAGTTGTAGGACACCTTAACTTTCCAAAAAAACTTCACACAACAACTCACAATCACTACTTGAAGAGGTTTTATGGAAGGAATTCAAGATTAAATGGTTAGTTTGTGAGATTGGACATGATTGGAGCAAGAAACTTGGAAGCTTTTCTTTCTTTTCTTGTAAGAAGAGGTTCGGCCAAGCTTGAAGGAAAAATGGAAGATATTTGATCAATTTTTTTGTTTTATTTAGTAATTGGTAAAAGGTTGAATAGTAAGTCAAAACAAGATTTAATCATATGGTGACACATGTCCCTCTCATTAATTGCTTGCCTAACTTTTTGTCTCTCTTACACAAATATCTTAACACATTGTAAACTAATATCACTTAATACAAAATTCCAACAAGTGGTTAAAAATATAATGCATTTACCGCACTTGCGGGTCCCACGTCCAAAATACGCTTTTAATTTCTCAAAAACTAACCGATACTAGAAAAATCATTTTAAAACTATTTTTGCTCATAAACTTTATCTGGGGAATTTTTCTAATCAAGAAAATGTAGAAAAGGCGGGCGTTAAAAAAAATAAACCCTAGAAAATTAGAAAATTTTCCGGGTTCTCAAACTCATTTTTTTTCGGGGCGTCACAATCTCCCCTCCTTAAAAGAATGTCGTCCTCGACATTCCCTCTTGTACCAATCAAGTCAAGACATCCCGCAAAAATATCTCAAGAGTCAAATCAAACCCACAGTCCGGCATCCTAAACTTCAAGCCTAGGATACACTACAGAGATCTGAAGCCTAAGCTCTGATACCAACTGTGACAGTTCTCAGGGTCACATCACGGGGTACCTATCAGCTTGCCACCCGCACGCGGGCATCCCCTACGGAGAGTTTCGCTTCGTGACTCTTCACGAACGAGAGGCTCGGGGCTTTTCCAGACGAAGGACTTAAGTCCCAACTGTCGGCATATGGCTCTGATACCAACTGTGACGACCCCACCTCCCCCTAAGGCGAACCAGAGGGTTCGGCGGGCCGCCTGCCCGGCTCTCGCCGGGACTCAGTCGTTCACTACAATCCTCAAACAAATACAAGATACAATCTCAAAGAAAAATCACATGGTCCACAAATATACATCCAAGTCTCCCATAATTACATGTCATAAGTGAAGCGGAAACGATTTCCAACTATCAAAAGCGAAGCGTCCACGCTTCCGCAGCGCCACTCTGATCCTTGATACCAACTATTATACAGGAGGAAGTCCAAAACTAGACGATTACACATCCAAGCAATTCTAAACGTTCAATACAATCCCAATATGAACGATTACACAAAAGGAAATCCAAATTCAATCCATACATGATATAATCCATGATAAACACTACAAGCCACTCCTTCGCCTTGAGCCCTGTGGAGGGGAATAAAACATTTTGGGGTGAGCTAGAAGCTCAGCGAGTAACCAATAAAATCAGTTTCACAATCGTTCATTTCAATAATGTCATGATTCAGTAATCAATGCACTTTCATTGCTCTCGTGAACCAGTGAAATCATGGTACTTAGACGTCCAACGCTCCAAACGATCATTTAACATTGAACATTAACATTGAGCCCATTGGTGCTCTACAGGAACATTAAACGGTGGAGGAAACGTCGGAGTCTAGCACACGAATTCCAAGTACTCATTTGAGCCAAAACATGTCAAGAACTTATATGCCGGCACACAGGATATGCAATCAAAGAAACGATGCAAGAAACATTTTAAAGTAACGTTGCAAGTAGTTTAAGGTCACTCACCTCCACGGCTCATAATCCTTGTTCAATATAGCCAATTCCATCATTCAAGTCCAAGCCTTTCACTTGAAACTTAAGGTAACCAACGCTATTAAAATCGGACAGCATTTCCCCTTAATTCCTTTATTTTCCAACCTACAATCAAACCCAATCACATAGCAATTAACCACAATTGCTCAAAACCAGAAAACAGTTTTGACGTCCTTTTGCGGTAATGGCACCAAAGGTACTACGAGTATCGGATGGAGGTCCAAGACCCACCGTTTCGAAGCTAAGAACCAGGGCTACAACAATGTAGAAGGTCACTCAGTCCAAATCCTAGCACAACTAGGTCAAATATGCAGAATACCAAACCAGAATCGTAATTGCAGGTTCCCAAATCACACAATGCTGTAATTCGTCCAACTCAGTCTACACAGGTCCAAATGCATTGATTCCAAAGGCATATGATAGCTAAGACATCAAGCTACATTTCCTCAGAAGACACCAACAACAAAATCCAAAGAAATTCCAGTCAAAACAGACGATTACAATCACAGTTCGCACATTCTGATCACCCAGAACAGCAACAGTAAAAACGACATATCTCATTCTACACTACTCCAAATGACCTGAAATTTTGTAGGCACCTCTAAAATGTCATTCCCTACAACTTTCATGTTTTGAGCTAAGGCCAATTCGGCCTCTATCTATGACCTAAAATTTCGGACAGAATGTAGCTTCAAGAACCCTAATTTTCCAGAATTTCTTCCAAACCCAAAATTGGTTGCAATTGTCCACTTTTTCCACCTTCTAGCTTCATTACATAACATTTCCAATCATCATACAAGGCCACAACATCATGATCACATTAAACCAGAAAATTCACCAATAAATTGTAAACTTCACCATTTCATCCAAAAACAAGAATTAAATCACAAAATTCAACACTTTAGCTTCCACTAAGCACAACTCAAGCTTCATTAAGTGTAGGGGAAAGTTCATATACCACTCACCTAGTAAACAAGAGAGGGAGAGTTGTAGGACACCTTAACTTTCCAAAAAAACTTCACACAACAACTCACAATCACTACTTGAAGAGGTTTTATGGAAGGAATTCAAGATTAAATGGTTAGTTTGTGAGATTGGACATGATTGGAGCAAGAAACTTGGAAGCTTTTCTTTCTTTTCTTGTAAGAGGAGGTTCGGCCAAGCTTGAAGGAAAAATGGAAGATATTTGATCAATTTTTTTGTTTTATTTAGTAATTGGTAAAAGGTTGAATAGTAAGTCAAAACAAGATTTAATCATATGGTGACACATGTCCCTCTCATTAATTGCTTGCCTAACTTTTTGTCTCTCTTACACAAATATCTTAACACATTGTAAACTAATATCACTTAATACAAAATTCCAACAAGTGGTTAAAAATATAATGCATTTACCGCACTTGCGGGTCCCACGTCCAAAATACGCTTTTAATTTCTCAAAAACTAACCGATACTAGAAAAATCATTTTAAAACTATTTTTGCACATAAACTTTATCTGGGGAATTTTTCTAATCAAGAAAATGTAGAAAAGGCGGGCGTTAAAAAAAATAAACCCTAGAAAATTAGAAAATTTTCCGGGTTCTCAAACTCATTTTTTTTCGGGGCGTCACAATCTCCCCTCCTTAAAAGAATGTCGTCCTCGACATTCCCTCTTGTACCAATCAAGTCAAGACATCTCACAAAAATCTCTCAAGAGTCAAATCAAACCCACAGTCCGGCATCCTAAACTTCAAGCCTAGGATACACTACAGAGATCTGAAGCCCAAGCTCTGATACCAACTGTGACAGTTCTCAGGGTCACATCACGGGGTACCTATCAGCTTGCCACCCGCACGCGGGCATCCCCTACGGAGAGTTTCGCTTCGTGACTCTTCACGAACGAGAGGCTCGGGGCTTTTCCAGACGAAGGACTTAAAGTCCCAACTGTCGGCATATGGCTCTGATACCAACTGTGACGACCCCACCTCCCCCTAAGGCGAACCAGAGGGTTCGGCGGGCCGCCTGCCCGGCTCTCGCCGGGACTCAGTCGTTCACTACAATCCTCAAACAAATACAAGATACAATCTCAAAGAAAAATCACATGGTCCACAAATATACATCCAAGTCTCCCATAATTACATGTCATAAGTGAAGCGGAAACGATTTCCAACTATCAAAAGCGAAGCGTCCACGCTTCCGCAGCGCCACTCTGATCCTTGATACCAACTATTATACAGGAGGAAGTCCAAAACTAGACGATTACACATCCAAGCAATTCTAAACGTTCAATACAATCCCAATATGAACGATTACACAAAAGGAAATCCAAATTCAATCCATACATGATATAATCCATGATAAACACTACAAGCCACTCCTTCGCCTTGAGCCCTGTGGAGGGGAATAAAACATTTTGGGGTGAGCTAGAAGCTCAGCGAGTAACCAATAAAATCAGTTATCAAATCAGTTTCACAATCGTTCATTTCAATAATGTCATGATTCAGTAATCAATGCACTTTCATTGCTCTCGTGAACCAGTGAAATCATGGTACTTAGACGTCCAACGCTCCAAACGATCATTTAACATTGAACATTAACATTGAGCCCATTGGTGCTCTACAGGAACATTAAACGGTGGAGGAAACGTCGGAGTCTAGCACACGAATTCCAAGTACTCATTTGAGCCAAAACATGTCAAGAACTTATATGCCAGCACACAGGATATGCAATCAAAGAAACGATGCAAGAAACATTTTAAAGTAACGTTGCAAGTAGTTTAAGATCACTCACCTCCACGGCTCATAATCCTTGTTCAATATAGCCAATTCCATCATTCAAGTCCAAGCCTTTCACTTGAAACTTAAGGTAACCAACGCTATTAAAATCGGACAGCATTTCCCCTTAATTCCTTTATTTTCCAACCGACAATCAAACCCAATCACATAGCAATTAACCACAATTGCTCAAAACCAGAAAACAGTTTTGACGTCCTTTTGCGGTAATGGCACCAAAGGTACTACGAGTATCGGATGGAGGTCCAAGACCCACCGTTTCGAAGCTAAGAACCAGGGCTACAACAATGTAGAAGGTCACTCAGTCCAAATCCTAGCACAACTAGGTCAAATATGCAGAATACCAAACCAGAATCGTAATTGCAGGTTCCCAAATCACACAATGCTGTAATTCGTCCAACTCAGTCTACACAGGTCCAAATGCATTGATTCCAAAGGCATATGATAGCTAAGACATCAAGCTACATTTCCTCAGAAGACACCAACAACAAAATCCAAAGAAATTCCAGTCAAAACAGACGATTACAATCACAGTTCGCACATTCTGATCACCCAGAACAGCAACAGTAAAAACGACATATCTCATTCTACACTACTCCAAATGACCTGAAATTTTGTAGGCACCTCTAAAATGTCATTCCCTACAACTTTCATGTTTTGAGCTAAGGCCAATGCGGCCTCTATCTATGACCTAAAATTTCGGACAGAATGTAGCTTCAAGAACCCTAATTTTCCAGAATTTCTTCCAAACCCAAAATTGGTTGCAATTGTCCACTTTTTCCACCTTCTAGCTTCATTACATAACATTTCCAATCATCATACAAGGTCACAACATCATGATCACATTAAACCAGAAAATTCACCAATAAATTGTAAACTTCACCATTTCATCCAAAAACAAGAATTAAATCACAAAATTCAACACTTTAGCTTCCACTAAGCACAACTCAAGCTTCATTAAGTGTAGGGGAAAGTTCATATACCACTCACCTAGTAAACAAGAGAGGGAGAGTTGTAGGACACCTTAACTTTCCAAAAAAACTTCACACAACAACTCACAATCACTACTTGAAGAGGTTTTATGGAAGGAATTCAAGATTAAATGGTTAGTTTGTGAGATTGGACATGATTGGAGCAAGAAACTTGGAAGCTTTTCTTTCTTTTCTTGTAAGAAGAGGTTCGGCCAAGCTTGAAGGAAAAATGGAAGATATTTGATCAATTTTTTTGTTTTATTTAGTAATTGGTAAAAGGTTGAATAGTAAGTCAAAACAAGATTTAATCATATGGTGACACATGTCCCTCTCATTAATTGCTTGCCTAACTTTTTGTCTCTCTTACACAAATATCTTAACACATTGTAAACTAATATCACTTAATACAAAATTCCA
This sequence comes from Coffea arabica, assembly GCF_036785885.1. NCBI lineage: Eukaryota > Viridiplantae > Streptophyta > Magnoliopsida > Gentianales > Rubiaceae > Coffea > Coffea arabica. The sequence goes on along the minus strand of NC_092318.1, from coordinate 13,871,112 downwards.
ACAAGTGGTTAAAAATATAATGCATTTACCGCACTTGCGGGTCCCACGTCCAAAATACGCTTTTAATTTCTCAAAAACTAACCGATACTAGAAAAATCATTTTAAAACTATTTTTGCTCATAAACTTTATCTGGGGAATTTTTCTAATCAAGAAAATGTAGAAAAGGCGGGCGTTAAAAAAAATAAACCCTAGAAAATTAGAAAATTTTCCGGGTTCTCAAACTCATTTTTTTTCGGGGCGTCACAATCTCCCCTCCTTAAAAGAATGTCGTCCTCGACATTCCCTCTTGTACCAATCAAGTCAAGACATCCCGCAAAAATATCTCAAGAGTCAAATCAAACCCACAGTCCGGCATCCTAAACTTCAAGCCTAGGATACACTACAGAGATCTGAAGCCTAAGCTCTAATACCAACTGTGACAGTTCTCAGGGTCACATCACGGGGTACCTATCAGCTTGCCACCCGCACGCGGGCATCCCCTACGGAGAGTTTCGCTTCGTGACTCTTCACGAACGAGAGGCTCGGGGCTTTTCCAGACGAAGGACTTAAGTCCCAACTGTCGGCATATGGCTCTGATACCAACTGTGACGACCCCACCTCCCCCTAAGGCGAACCAGAGGTTTCGGCGGGCCGCCTGCCCGGCTCTCGCCGGGACTCAGTCGTTCACTACAATCCTCAAACAAATACAAGATACAATCTCAAAGAAAAATCACATGGTCCACAAATATACATCCAAGTCTCCCATAATTACATGTCATAAGTGAAGCGGAAACGATTTCCAACTATCAAAAGCGAAGCGTCCACGCTTCCGCAGCGCCACTCTGATCCTTGATACCAACTATTATACAGGAGGAAGTCCAAAACTAGACGATTACACATCCAAGCAATTCTAAACGTTCAATACAATCCCAATATGAACGATTACACAAAAGGAAATCCAAATTCAATCCATACATGATATAATCCATGATAAACACTACAAGCCACTCCTTCGCCTTGAGCCCTGTGGAGGGGAATAAAACATTTTGGGGTGAGCTAGAAGCTCAGCGAGTAACCAATAAAATCAGTTTCACAATCGTTCATTTCAATAATGTCATGATTCAGTAATCAATGCACTTTCATTGCTCTCGTGAACCAGTGAAATCATGGTACTTAGACGTCCAACGCTCCAAACGATCATTTAACATTGAACATTAACATTGAGCCCATTGGTGCTCTACAGGAACATTAAACGGTGGAGGAAACGTCGGAGTCTAGCACACGAATTCCAAGTACTCATTTGAGCCAAAACATGTCAAGAACTTATATGCCGGCACACAGGATATGCAATCAAAGAAACGATGCAAGAAACATTTTAAAGTAACGTTGCAAGTAGTTTAAGGTCACTCACCTCCACGGCTCATAATCCTTGTTCAATATAGCCAATTCCATCATTCAAGTCCAAGCCTTTCACTTGAAACTTAAGGTAACCAACGCTATTAAAATCGGACAGCATTTCCCCTTAATTCCTTTATTTTCCAACCTACAATCAAACCCAATCACATAGCAATTAACCACAATTGCTCAAAACCAGAAAACAGTTTTGACGTCCTTTTGCGGTAATGGCACCAAAGGTACTACGAGTATCGGATGGAGGTCCAAGACCCACCGTTTCGAAGCTAAGAACCAGGGCTACAACAATGTAGAAGGTCACTCAGTCCAAATCCTAGCACAACTAGGTCAAATATGCAGAATACCAAACCAGAATCGTAATTGCAGGTTCCCAAATCACACAATGCTGTAATTCGTCCAACTCAGTCTACACAGGTCCAAATGCATTGATTCCAAAGGCATATGATAGCTAAGACATCAAGCTACATTTCCTCAGAAGACACCAACAACAAAATCCAAAGAAATTCCAGTCAAAACAGACGATTACAATCACAGTTCGCACATTCTGATCACCCAGAACAGCAACAGTAAAAACGACATATCTCATTCTACACTACTCCAAATGACCTGAAATTTTGTAGGCACCTCTAAAATGTCATTCCCTACAACTTTCATGTTTTGAGCTAAGGCCAATGCGGCCTCTATCTATGACCTAAAATTTCGGACAGAATGTAGCTTCAAGAACCCTAATTTTCCAGAATTTCTTCCAAACCCAAAATTGGTTGCAATTGTCCACTTTTTCCACCTTCTAGCTTCATTACATAACATTTCCAATCATCATACAAGGTCACAACATCATGATCACATTAAACCAGAAAATTCACCAATAAATTGTAAACTTCACCATTTCATCCAAAAACAAGAATTAAATCACAAAATTCAACACTTTAGCTTCCACTAAGCACAACTCAAGCTTCATTAAGTGTAGGGGAAAGTTCATATACCACTCACCTAGTAAACAAGAGAGGGAGAGTTGTAGGACACCTTAACTTTCCAAAAAAACTTCACACAACAACTCACAATCACTACTTGAAGAGGTTTTATGGAAGGAATTCAAGATTAAATGGTTAGTTTGTGAGATTGGACATGATTGGAGCAAGAAACTTGGAAGCTTTTCTTTCTTTTCTTGTAAGAAGAGGTTCGGCCAAGCTTGAAGGAAAAATGGAAGATATTTGATCAATTTTTTTGTTTTATTTAGTAATTGGTAAAAGGTTGAATAGTAAGTCAAAACAAGATTTAATCATATGGTGACACATGTCCCTCTCATTAATTGCTTGCCTAACTTTTTGTCTCTCTTACACAAATATCTTAACACATTGTAAACTAATATCACTTAATACAAAATTCCAACAAGTGGTTAAAAATATAATGCATTTACCGCACTTGCGGGTCCCACGTCCAAAATACGCTTTTAATTTCTCAAAAACTAACCGATACTAGAAAAATCATTTTAAAACTATTTTTGCTCATAAACTTTATCTGGGGAATTTTTCTAATCAAGAAAATGTAGAAAAGGCGGGCGTTAAAAAAAATAAACCCTAGAAAATTAGAAAATTTTCCGGGTTCTCAAACTCATTTTTTTTCGGGGCGTCACAATCTCCCCTCCTTAAAAGAATGTCGTCCTCGACATTCCTTCTTGTACCAATCAAGTCAAGACATCCCGCAAAAATATCTCAAGAGTCAAATCAAACCCACAGTCCGGCATCCTAAACTTCAAGCCTAGGATACACTACAGAGATCTGAAGCCTAAGCTCTAATACCAACTGTGACAGTTCTCAGGGTCACATCACGGGGTACCTATCAGCTTGCCACCCGCACGCGGGCATCCCCTACGGAGAGTTTCGCTTCGTGACTCTTCACGAACGAGAGGCTCGGGGCTTTTCCAGACGAAGGACTTTAAGTCCCAACTGTCGGCATATGGCTCTGATACCAACTGTGACGACCCCACCTCCCCCTAAGGCGAACCAGAGGTTTCGGCGGGCCGCCTGCCCGGCTCTCGCCGGGACTCAGTCGTTCACTACAATCCTCAAACAAATACAAGATACAATCTCAAAGAAAAATCACATGGTCCACAAATATACATCCAAGTCTCCCATAATTACATGTCATAAGTGAAGCGGAAACGATTTCCAACTATCAAAAGCGAAGCGTCCACGCTTCCGCAGCGCCACTCTGATCCTTGATACCAACTATTATACAGGAGGAAGTCCAAAACTAGACGATTACACATCCAAGCAATTCTAAACGTTCAATACAATCCCAATATGAACGATTACACAAAAGGAAATCCAAATTCAATCCATACATGATATAATCCATGATAAACACTACAAGCCACTCCTTCGCCTTGAGCCCTGTGGAGGGGAATAAAACATTTTGGGGTGAGCTAGAAGCTCAGCGAGTAACCAATAAAATCAGTTTCACAATCGTTCATTTCAATAATGTCATGATTCAGTAATCAATGCACTTTCATTGCTCTCGTGAACCAGTGAAATCATGGTACTTAGACGTCCAACGCTCCAAACGATCATTTAACATTGAACATTAACATTGAGCCCATTGGTGCTCTACAGGAACATTAAACGGTGGAGGAAACGTCGGAGTCTAGCACACGAATTCCAAGTACTCATTTGAGCCAAAACATGTCAAGAACTTATATGCCGGCACACAGGATATGCAATCAAAGAAACGATGCAAGAAACATTTTAAAGTAACGTTGCAAGTAGTTTAAGGTCACTCACCTCCACGGCTCATAATCCTTGTTCAATATAGCCAATTCCATCATTCAAGTCCAAGCCTTTCACTTGAAACTTAAGGTAACCAACGCTATTAAAATCGGACAGCATTTCCCCTTAATTCCTTTATTTTCCAACCTACAATCAAACCCAATCACATAGCAATTAACCACAATTGCTCAAAACCAGAAAACAGTTTTGACGTCCTTTTGCGGTAATGGCACCAAAGGTACTACGAGTATCGGATGGAGGTCCAAGACCCACCGTTTCGAAGCTAAGAACCAGGGCTACAACAATGTAGAAGGTCACTCAGTCCAAATCCTAGCACAACTAGGTCAAATATGCAGAATACCAAACCAGAATCGTAATTGCAGGTTCCCAAATCACACAATGCTGTAATTCGTCCAACTCAGTCTACACAGGTCCAAATGCATTGATTCCAAAGGCATATGATAGCTAAGACATCAAGCTACATTTCCTCAGAAGACACCAACAACAAAATCCAAAGAAATTCCAGTCAAAACAGACGATTACAATCACAGTTCGCACATTCTGATCACCCAGAACAGCAACAGTAAAAACGACATATCTCATTCTACACTACTCCAAATGACCTGAAATTTTGTAGGCACCTCTAAAATGTCATTCCCTACAACTTTCATGTTTTGAGCTAAGGCCAATGCGGCCTCTATCTATGACCTAAAATTTCGGACAGAATGTAGCTTCAAGAACCCTAATTTTCCAGAATTTCTTCCAAACCCAAAATTGGTTGCAATTGTCCACTTTTTCCACCTTCTAGCTTCATTACATAACATTTCCAATCATCATACAAGGTCACAACATCATGATCACATTAAACCAGAAAATTCACCAATAAATTGTAAACTTCACCATTTCATCCAAAAACAAGAATTAAATCACAAAATTCAACACTTTAGCTTCCACTAAGCACAACTCAAGCTTCATTAAGTGTAGGGGAAAGTTCATATACCACTCACCTAGTAAACAAGAGAGGGAGAGTTGTAGGACACCTTAACTTTCCAAAAAAACTTCACACAACAACTCACAATCACTACTTGAAGAGGTTTTATGGAAGGAATTCAAGATTAAATGGTTAGTTTGTGAGATTGGACATGATTGGAGCAAGAAACTTGGAAGCTTTTCTTTCTTTTCTTGTAAGAAGAGGTTCGGCCAAGCTTGAAGGAAAAATGGAAGATATTTGATCAATTTTTTTGTTTTATTTAGTAATTGGTAAAAGGTTGAATAGTAAGTCAAAACAAGATTTAATCATATGGTGACACATGTCCCTCTCATTAATTGCTTGCCTAACTTTTTGTCTCTCTTACACAAATATCTTAACACATTGTAAACTAATATCACTTAATACAAAATTCCAACAAGTGGTTAAAAATATAATGCATTTACCGCACTTGCGGGTCCCACGTCCAAAATACGCTTTTAATTTCTCAAAAACTAACCGATACTAGAAAAATCATTTTAAAACTATTTTTGCTCATAAACTTTATCTGGGGAATTTTTCTAATCAAGAAAATGTAGAAAAGGCGGGCGTTAAAAAAAATAAACCCTAGAAAATTAGAAAATTTTCCGGGTTCTCAAACTCATTTTTTTTCGGGGCGTCACAATCTCCCCTCCTTAAAAGAATGTCGTCCTCGACATTCCTTCTTGTACCAATCAAGTCAAGACATCCCGCAAAAATATCTCAAGAGTCAAATCAAACCCACAGTCCGGCATCCTAAACTTCAAGCCTAGGATACACTACAGAGATCTGAAGCCTAAGCTCTGATACCAACTGTGACAGTTCTCAGGGTCACATCACGGGGTACCTATCAGCTTGCCACCCGCACGCGGGCATCCCCTACGGAGAGTTTCGCTTCGTGACTCTTCACGAACGAGAGGCTCGGGGCTTTTCCAGACGAAGGACTTAAAGTCCCAACTGTCGGCATATGGCTCTGATACCAACTGTGACGACCCCACCTCCCCCTAAGGCGAACCAGAGGGTTCGGCGGGCCGCCTGCCCGGCTCTCGCCGGGACTCAGTCGTTCACTACAATCCTCAAACAAATACAAGATACAATCTCAAAGAAAAATCACATGGTCCACAAATATACATCCAAGTCTCCCATAATTACATGTCATAAGTGAAGCGGAAACGATTTCCAACTATCAAAAGCGAAGCGTCCACGCTTCCGCAGCGCCACTCTGATCCTTGATACCAACTATTATACAGGAGGAAGTCCAAAACTAGACGATTACACATCCAAGCAATTCTAAACGTTCAATACAATCCCAATATGAACGATTACACAAAAGGAAATCCAAATTCAATCCATACATGATATAATCCATGATAAACACTACAAGCCACTCCTTCGCCTTGAGCCCTGTGGAGGGGAATAAAACATTTTGGGGTGAGCTAGAAGCTCAGCGAGTAACCAATAAAATCAGTTTTACAATCGTTCATTTCAATAATGTCATGATTCAGTAATCAATGCACTTTCATTGCTCTCGTGAACCAGTGAAATCATGGTACTTAGACGTCCAACGCTCCAAACGATCATTTAACATTGAACATTAACATTGAGCCCATTGGTGCTCTACAGGAACATTAAACGGTGGAGGAAACGTCGGAGTCTAGCACACGAATTCCAAGTACTCATTTGAGCCAAAACATGTCAAGAACTTATATGCCGGCACACAGGATATGCAATCAAAGAAACGATGCAAGAAACATTTTAAAGTAACGTTGCAAGTAGTTTAAGGTCACTCACCTCCACGGCTCATAATCCTTGTTCAATATAGCCAATTCCATCATTCAAGTCCAAGCCTTTCACTTGAAACTTAAGGTAACCAACGCTATTAAAATCGGACAGCATTTCCCCTTAATTCCTTTATTTTCCAACCTACAATCAAACCCAATCACATAGCAATTAACCACAATTGCTCAAAACCAGAAAACAGTTTTGACGTCCTTTTGCGGTAATGGCACCAAAGGTACTACGAGTATCGGATGGAGGTCCAAGACCCACCGTTTCGAAGCTAAGAACCAGGGCTACAACAATGTAGAAGGTCACTCAGTCCAAATCCTAGCACAACTAGGTCAAATATGCAGAATACCAAACCAGAATCGTAATTGCAGGTTCCCAAATCACACAATGCTGTAATTCGTCCAACTCAGTCTACACAGGTCCAAATGCATTGATTCCAAAGGCATATGATAGCTAAGACATCAAGCTACATTTCCTCAGAAGACACCAACAACAAAATCCAAAGAAATTCCAGTCAAAACAGACGATTACAATCACAGTTCGCACATTCTGATCACCCAGAACAGCAACAGTAAAAACGACATATCTCATTCTACACTACTCCAAATGACCTGAAATTTTGTAGGCACCTCTAAAATGTCATTCCCTACAACTTTCATGTTTTGAGCTAAGGCCAATGCGGCCTCTATCTATGACCTAAAATTTCGGACAGAATGTAGCTTCAAGAACCCTAATTTTCCAGAATTTCTTCCAAACCCAAAATTGGTTGCAATTGTCCACTTTTTCCACCTTCTAGCTTCATTACATAACATTTCCAATCATCATACAAGGTCACAACATCATGATCACATTAAACCAGAAAATTCACCAATAAATTGTAAACTTCACCATTTCATCCAAAAACAAGAATTAAATCACAAAATTCAACACTTTAGCTTCCACTAAGCACAACTCAAGCTTCATTAAGTGTAGGGGAAAGTTCATATACCACTCACCTAGTAAACAAGAGAGGGAGAGTTGTAGGACACCTTAACTTTCCAAAAAAACTTCACACAACAACTCACAATCACTACTTGAAGAGGTTTTATGGAAGGAATTCAAGATTAAATGGTTAGTTTGTGAGATTGGACATGATTGGAGCAAGAAACTTGGAAGCTTTTCTTTCTTTTCTTGTAAGAAGAGGTTCGGCCAAGCTTGAAGGAAAAATGGAAGATATTTGATCAATTTTTTTGTTTTATTTAGTAATTGGTAAAAGGTTGAATAGTAAGTCAAAACAAGATTTAATCATATGGTGACACATGTCCCTCTCATTAATTGCTTGCCTAACTTTTTGTCTCTCTTACACAAATATCTTAACACATTGTAAACTAATATCACTTAATACAAAATTCCAACAAGTGGTTAAAAATATAATGCATTTACCGCACTTGCGGGTCCCACGTCCAAAATACGCTTTTAATTTCTCAAAAACTAACCGATACTAGAAAAATCATTTTAAAACTATTTTTGCTCATAAACTTTATCTGGGGAATTTTTCTAATCAAGAAAATGTAGAAAAGGCGGGCGTTAAAAAAAATAAACCCTAGAAAATTAGAAAATTTTCCGGGTTCTCAAACTCATTTTTTTTCGGGGCGTCACAATCTCCCCTCCTTAAAAGAATGTCGTCCTCGACATTCCCTCTTGTACCAATCAAGTCAAGACATCCCGCAAAAATATCTCAAGAGTCAAATCAAACCCACAGTCCGGCATCCTAAACTTCAAGCCTAGGATACACTACAGAGATCTGAAGCCTAAGCTCTGATACCAACTGTGACAGTTCTCAGGGTCACATCACGGGGTACCTATCAGCTTGCCACCCGCACGCGGGCATCCCCTACGGAGAGTTTCGCTTCGTGACTCTTCACGAACGAGAGGCTCGGGGCTTTTCCAGACGAAGGACTTAAAGTCCCAACTGTCGGCATATGGCTCTGATACCAACTGTGACGACCCCACCTCCCCCTAAGGCGAACCAGAGGGTTCGGCGGGCCGCCTGCCCGGCTCTCGCCGGGACTCAGTCGTTCACTACAATCCTCAAACAAATACAAGATACAATCTCAAAGAAAAATCACATGGTCCACAAATATACATCCAAGTCTCCCATAATTACATGTCATAAGTGAAGCGGAAACGATTTCCAACTATCAAAAGCGAAGCGTCCACGCTTCCGCAGCGCCACTCTGATCCTTGATACCAACTATTATACAGGAGGAAGTCCAAAACTAGACGATTACACATCCAAGCAATTCTAAACGTTCAATACAATCCCAATATGAACGATTACACAAAAGGAAATCCAAATTCAATCCATACATGATATAATCCATGATAAACACTACAAGCCACTCCTTCGCCTTGAGCCCTGTGGAGGGGAATAAAACATTTTGGGGTGAGCTAGAAGCTCAGCGAGTAACCAATAAAATCAGTTTCACAATCGTTCATTTCAATAATGTCATGATTCAGTAATCAATGCACTTTCATTGCTCTCGTGAACCAGTGAAATCATGGTACTTAGACGTCCAACGCTCCAAACGATCATTTAACATTGAACATTAACATTGAGCCCATTGGTGCTCTACAGGAACATTAAACGGTGGAGGAAACGTCGGAGTCTAGCACACGAATTCCAAGTACTCATTTGAGCCAAAACATGTCAAGAACTTATATGCCGGCACACAGGATATGCAATCAAAGAAACGATGCAAGAAACATTTTAAAGTAACGTTGCAAGTAGTTTAAGGTCACTCACCTCCACGGCTCATAATCCTTGTTCAATATAGCCAATTCCATCATTCAAGTCCAAGCCTTTCACTTGAAACTTAAGGTAACCAACGCTATTAAAATCGGACAGCATTTCCCCTTAATTCCTTTATTTTCCAACCTACAATCAAACCCAATCACATAGCAATTAACCACAATTGCTCAAAACCAGAAAACAGTTTTGACGTCCTTTTGCGGTAATGGCACCAAAGGTACTACGAGTATCGGATGGAGGTCCAAGACCCACCGTTTCGAAGCTAAGAACCAGGGCTACAACAATGTAGAAGGTCACTCAGTCCAAATCCTAGCACAACTAGGTCAAATATGCAGAATACCAAACCAGAATCGTAATTGCAGGTTCCCAAATCACACAATGCTGTAATTCGTCCAACTCAGTCTACACAGGTCCAAATGCATTGATTCCAAAGGCATATGATAGCTAAGACATCAAGCTACATTTCCTCAGAAGACACCAACAACAAAATCCAAAGAAATTCCAGTCAAAACAGACGATTACAATCACAGTTCGCACATTCTGATCACCCAGAACAGCAACAGTAAAAACGACATATCTCATTCTACACTACTCCAAATGACCTGAAATTTTGTAGGCACCTCTAAAATGTCATTCCCTACAACTTTCATGTTTTGAGCTAAGGCCAATGCGGCCTCTATCTATGACCTAAAATTTCGGACAGAATGTAGCTTCAAGAACCCTAATTTTCCAGAATTTCTTCCAAACCCAAAATTGGTTGCAATTGTCCACTTTTTCCACCTTCTAGCTTCATTACATAACATTTCCAATCATCATACAAGGCCACAACATCATGATCACATTAAACCAGAAAATTCACCAATAAATTGTAAACTTCACCATTTCATCCAAAAACAAGAATTAAATCACAAAATTCAACACTTTAGCTTCCACTAAGCACAACTCAAGCTTCATTAAGTGTAGGGGAAAGTTCATATACCACTCACCTAGTAAACAAGAGAGGGAGAGTTGTAGGACACCTTAACTTTCCAAAAAAACTTCACACAACAACTCACAATCACTACTTGAAGAGGTTTTATGGAAGGAATTCAAGATTAAATGGTTAGTTTGTGAGATTGGACATGATTGGAGCAAGAAACTTGGAAGCTTTTCTTTCTTTTCTTGTAAGAGGAGGTTCGGCCAAGCTTGAAGGAAAAATGGAAGATATTTGATCAATTTTTTTGTTTTATTTAGTAATTGGTAAAAGGTTGAATAGTAAGTCAAAACAAGATTTAATCATATGGTGACACATGTCCCTCTCATTAATTGCTTGCCTAACTTTTTGTCTCTCTTACACAAATATCTTAACACATTGTAAACTAATATCACTTAATACAAAATTCCAACAAGTGGTTAAAAATATAATGCATTTACCGCACTTGCGGGTCCCACGTCCAAAATACGCTTTTAATTTCTCAAAAACTAACCGATACTAGAAAAATCATTTTAAAACTATTTTTGCTCATAAACTTTATCTGGGGAATTTTTCTAATCAAGAAAATGTAGAAAAGGCGGGCGTTAAAAAAAATAAACCCTAGAAAATTAGAAAATTTTCCGGGTTCTCAAACTCATTTTTTTTCGGGGCGTCACAATCTCCCCTCCTTAAAAGAATGTCGTCCTCGACATTCCCTCTTGTACCAATCAAGTCAAGACATCCCGCAAAAATATCTCAAGAGTCAAATCAAACCCACAGTCCGGCATCCTAAACTTCAAGCCTAGGATACACTACAGAGATCTGAAGCCCAAGCTCTGATACCAACTGTGACAGTTCTCAGGGTCACATCACGGGGTACCTATCAGCTTGCCACCCGCACGCGGGCATCCCCTACGGAGAGTTTCGCTTCGTGACTCTTCACGAACGAGAGGCTCGGGGCTTTTCCAGACGAAGGACTTAAAGTCCCAACTGTCGGCATATGGCTCTGATACCAACTGTGACGACCCCACCTCCCCCTAAGGCGAACCAGAGGGTTCGGCGGGCCGCCTGCCCGGCTCTCGCCGGGACTCAGTCGTTCACTACAATCCTCAAACAAATACAAGATACAATCTCAAAGAAAAATCACATGGTCCACAAATATACATCCAAGTCTCCCATAATTACATGTCATAAGTGAAGCGGAAACGATTTCCAACTATCAAAAGCGAAGCGTCCACGCTTCCGCAGCGCCACTCTGATCCTTGATACCAACTATTATACAGGAGGAAGTCCAAAACTAGACGATTACACATCCAAGCAATTCTAAACGTTCAATACAATCCCAATATGAACGATTACACAAAAGGAAATCCAAATTCAATCCATACATGATATAATCCATGATAAACACTACAAGCCACTCCTTCGCCTTGAGCCCTGTGGAGGGGAATAAAACATTTTGGGGTGAGCTAGAAGCTCAGCGAGTAACCAATAAAATCAGTTTCACAATCGTTCATTTCAATAATGTCATGATTCAGTAATCAATGCACTTTCATTGCTCTCGTGAACCAGTGAAATCATGGTACTTAGACGTCCAACGCTCCAAACGATCATTTAACATTGAACATTAACATTGAGCCCATTGGTGCTCTACAGGAACATTAAACGGTGGAGGAAACGTCGGAGTCTAGCACACGAATTCCAAGTACTCATTTGAGCCAAAACATGTCAAGAACTTATATGCCGGCACACAGGATATGCAATCAAAGAAACGATGCAAGAAACATTTTAAAGTAACGTTGCAAGTAGTTTAAGGTCACTCACCTCCACGGCTCATAATCCTTGTTCAATATAGCCAATTCCATCATTCAAGTCCAAGCCTTTCACTTGAAACTTAAGGTAACCAACGCTATTAAAATCGGACAGCATTTCCCCTTAATTCCTTTATTTTCCAACCTACAATCAAACCCAATCACATAGCAATTAACCACAATTGCTCAAAACCAGAAAACAGTTTTGACGTCCTTTTGCGGTAATGGCACCAAAGGTACTACGAGTATCGGATGGAGGTCCAAGACCCACCGTTTCGAAGCTAAGAACCAGGGCTACAACAATGTAGAAGGTCACTCAGTCCAAATCCTAGCACAACTAGGTCAAATATGCAGAATACCAAACCAGAATCGTAATTGCAGGTTCCCAAATCACACAATGCTGTAATTCGTCCAACTCAGTCTACACAGGTCCAAATGCATTGATTCCAAAGGCATATGATAGCTAAGACATCAAGCTACATTTCCTCAGAAGACACCAACAACAAAATCCAAAGAAATTCCAGTCAAAACAGACGATTACAATCACAGTTCGCACATTCTGATCACCCAGAACAGCAACAGTAAAAACGACATATCTCATTCTACACTACTCCAAATGACCTGAAATTTTGTAGGCACCTCTAAAATGTCATTCCCTACAACTTTCATGTTTTGAGCTAAGGCCAATTCGGCCTCTATCTATGACCTAAAATTTCGGACAGAATGTAGCTTCAAGAACCCTAATTTTCCAGAATTTCTTCCAAACCCAAAATTGGTTGCAATTGTCCACTTTTTCCACCTTCTAGCTTCATTACATAACATTTCCAATCATCATACAAGGCCACAACATCATGATCACATTAAACCAGAAAATTCACCAATAAATTGTAAACTTCACCATTTCATCCAAAAACAAGAATTAAATCACAAAATTCAACACTTTAGCTTCCACTAAGCACAACTCAAGCTTCATTAAGTGTAGGGGAAAGTTCATATACCACTCACCTAGTAAACAAGAGAGGGAGAGTTGTAGGACACCTTAACTTTCCAAAAAAACTTCACACAACAACTCACAATCACTACTTGAAGAGGTTTTATGGAAGGAATTCAAGATTAAATGGTTAGTTTGTGAGATTGGACATGATTGGAGCAAGAAACTTGGAAGCTTTTCTTTCTTTTCTTGTAAGAGGAGGTTCGGCCAAGCTTGAAGGAAAAATGGAAGATATTTGATCAATTTTTTTGTTTTATTTAGTAATTGGTAAAAGGTTGAATAGTAAGTCAAAACAAGATTTAATCATATGGTGACACATGTCCCTCTCATTAATTGCTTGCCTAACTTTTTGTCTCTCTTACACAAATATCTTAACACATTGTAAACTAATATCACTTAATACAAAATTCCAACAAGTGGTTAAAAATATAATGCATTTACCGCACTTGCGGGTCCCACGTCCAAAATACGCTTTTAATTTCTCAAAAACTAACCGATACTAGAAAAATCATTTTAAAACTATTTTTGCACATAAACTTTATCTGGGGAATTTTTCTAATCAAGAAAATGTAGAAAAGGCGGGCGTTAAAAAAAATAAACCCTAGAAAATTAGAAAATTTTCCGGGTTCTCAAACTCATTTTTTTTCGGGGCGTCACAATCTCCCCTCCTTAAAAGAATGTCGTCCTCGACATTCCCTCTTGTACCAATCAAGTCAAGACATCCCGCAAAAATCTCTCAAGAGTCAAATCAAACCCACAGTCCGGCATCCTAAACTTCAAGCCTAGGATACACTACAGAGATCTGAAGCCCAAGCTCTGATACCAACTGTGACAGTTCTCAGGGTCACATCACGGGGTACCTATCAGCTTGCCACCCGCACGCGGGCATCCCCTACGGAGAGTTTCGCTTCGTGACTCTTCACGAACGAGAGGCTCGGGGCTTTTCCAGACGAAGGACTTAAAGTCCCAACTGTCGGCATATGGCTCTGATACCAACTGTGACGACCCCACCTCCCCCTAAGGCGAACCAGAGGGTTCGGCGGGCCGCCTGCCCGGCTCTCGCCGGGACTCAGTCGTTCACTACAATCCTCAAACAAATACAAGATACAATCTCAAAGAAAAATCACATGGTCCACAAATATACATCCAAGTCTCCCATAATTACATGTCATAAGTGAAGCGGAAACGATTTCCAACTATCAAAAGCGAAGCGTCCACGCTTCCGCAGCGCCACTCTGATCCTTGATACCAACTATTATACAGGAGGAAGTCCAAAACTAGACGATTACACATCCAAGCAATTCTAAACGTTCAATACAATCCCAATATGAACGATTACACAAAAGGAAATCCAAATTCAATCCATACATGATATAATCCATGATAAACACTACAAGCCACTCCTTCGCCTTGAGCCCTGTGGAGGGGAATAAAACATTTTGGGGTGAGCTAGAAGCTCAGCGAGTAACCAATAAAATCAGTTATCAAATCAGTTTCATAATCGTTCATTTCAATAATGTCATGATTCAGTAATCAATGCACTTTCATTGCTCTCGTGAACCAGTGAAATCATGGTACTTAGACGTCCAACGCTCCAAACGATCATTTAACATTGAACATTAACATTGAGCCCATTGGTGCTCTACAGGAACATTAAACGGTGGAGGAAACGTCGGAGTCTAGCACACGAATTCCAAGTACTCATTTGAGCCAAAACATGTCAAGAACTTATATGCCGGCACACAGGATATGCAATCAAAGAAACGATGCAAGAAACATTTTAAAGTAACGTTGCAAGTAGTTTAAGGTCACTCACCTCCACGGCTCATAATCCTTGTTCAATATAGCCAATTCCATCATTCAAGTCCAAGCCTTTCACTTGAAACTTAAGGTAACCAACGCTATTAAAATCGGACAGCATTTCCCCTTAATTCCTTTATTTTCCAACCGACAATCAAACCCAATCACATAGCAATTAACCACAATTGCTCAAAACCAGAAAACAGTTTTGACGTCCTTTTGCGGTAATGGCACCAAAGGTACTACGAGTATCGGATGGAGGTCCAAGACCCACCGTTTCGAAGCTAAGAACCAGGGCTACAACAATGTAGAAGGTCACTCAGTCCAAATCCTAGCACAACTAGGTCAAATATGCAGAATACCAAACCAGAATCGTAATTGCAGGTTCCCAAATCACACAATGCTGTAATTCGTCCAACTCAGTCTACACAGGTCCAAATGCATTGATTCCAAAGGCATATGATAGCTAAGACATCAAGCTACATTTCCTCAGAAGACACCAACAACAAAATCCAAAGAAATTCCAGTCAAAACAGACGATTACAATCACAGTTCGCACATTCTGATCACCCAGAACAGCAACAGTAAAAACGACATATCTCATTCTACACTACTCCAAATGACCTGAAATTTTGTAGGCACCTCTAAAATGTCATTCCCTACAACTTTCATGTTTTGAGCTAAGGCCAATTCGGCCTCTATCTATGACCTAAAATTTCGGACAGAATGTAGCTTCAAGAACCCTAATTTTCCAGAATTTCTTCCAAACCCAAAATTGGTTGCAATTGTCCACTTTTTCCACCTTCTAGCTTCATTACATAACATTTCCAATCATCATACAAGGCCACAACATCATGATCACATTAAACCAGAAAATTCACCAATAAATTGTAAACTTCACCATTTCATCCAAAAACAAGAATTAAATCACAAAATTCAACACTTTAGCTTCCACTAAGCACAACTCAAGCTTCATTAAGTGTAGGGGAAAGTTCATATACCACTCACCTAGTAAACAAGAGAGGGAGAGTTGTAGGACACCTTAACTTTCCAAAAAAACTTCACACAACAACTCACAATCACTACTTGAAGAGGTTTTATGGAAGGAATTCAAGATTAAATGGTTAGTTTGTGAGATTGGACATGATTGGAGCAAGAAACTTGGAAGCTTTTCTTTCTTTTCTTGTAAGAGGAGGTTCGGCCAAGCTTGAAGGAAAAATGGAAGATATTTGATCAATTTTTTTGTTTTATTTAGTAATTGGTAAAAGGTTGAATAGTAAGTCAAAACAAGACTTAATCATATGGTGACACATGTCCCTCTCATTAATTGCTTGCCTAACTTTTTGTCTCTCTTACACAAATATCTTAACACATTGTAAACTAATATCACTTAATACAAAATTCCAACAAGTGGTTAAAAATATAATGCATTTACCGCACTTGCGGGTCCCACGTCCAAAATACGCTTTTAATTTCTCAAAAACTAACCGATACTAGAAAAATCATTTTAAAACTATTTTTGCTCATAAACTTTATCTGGGGAATTTTTCTAATCAAGAAAATGTAGAAAAGGCGGGCGTTAAAAAAAATAAACCCTAGAAAATTAGAAAATTTTCCGGGTTCTCAAACTCATTTTTTTTCGGGGCGTCACAATCTCCCCTCCTTAAAAGAATGTCGTCCTCGACATTCCCTCTTGTACCAATCAAGTCAAGACATCCCGCAAAAATCTCTCAAGAGTCAAATCAAACCCACAGTCCGGCATCCTAAACTTCAAGCCTAGGATACACTACAGAGATCTGAAGCCCAAGCTCTGATACCAACTGTGACAGTTCTCAGGGTCACATCACGGGGTACCTATCAGCTTGCCACCCGCACGCGGGCATCCCCTACGGAGAGTTTCGCTTCGTGACTCTTCACGAACGAGAGGCTCGGGGCTTTTCCAGACGAAGGACTTAAAGTCCCAACTGTCGGCATATGGCTCTGATACCAACTGTGACGACCCCACCTCCCCCTAAGGCGAACCAGAGGGTTCGGCGGGCCGCCTGCCCGGCTCTCGCCGGGACTCAGTCGTTCACTACAATCCTCAAACAAATACAAGATACAATCTCAAAGAAAAATCACATGGTCCACAAATATACATCCAAGTCTCCCATAATTACATGTCATAAGTGAAGCGGAAACGATTTCCAACTATCAAAAGCGAAGCGTCCACGCTTCCGCAGCGCCACTCTGATCCTTGATACCAACTATTATACAGGAGGAAGTCCAAAACTAGACGATTACACATCCAAGCAATTCTAAACGTTCAATACAATCCCAATATGAACGATTACACAAAAGGAAATCCAAATTCAATCCATACATGATATAATCCATGATAAACACTACAAGCCACTCCTTCGCCTTGAGCCCTGTGGAGGGGAATAAAACATTTTGGGGTGAGCTAGAAGCTCAGCGAGTAACCAATAAAATCAGTTATCAAATCAGTTTCATAATCGTTCATTTCAATAATGTCATGATTCAGTAATCAATGCACTTTCATTGCTC
This sequence comes from Coffea arabica, assembly GCF_036785885.1. Lineage (NCBI taxonomy): Eukaryota > Viridiplantae > Streptophyta > Magnoliopsida > Gentianales > Rubiaceae > Coffea > Coffea arabica. The sequence goes on along the minus strand of NC_092318.1, from coordinate 13,853,268 downwards.
TCGTGAACCAGTGAAATCATGGTACTTAGACGTCCAACGCTCCAAACGATCATTTAACATTGAACATTAACATTGAGCCCATTGGTGCTCTACAGGAACATTAAACGGTGGAGGAAACGTCGGAGTCTAGCACACGAATTCCAAGTACTCATTTGAGCCAAAACATGTCAAGAACTTATATGCCGGCACACAGGATATGCAATCAAAGAAACGATGCAAGAAACATTTTAAAGTAACGTTGCAAGTAGTTTAAGGTCACTCACCTCCACGGCTCATAATCCTTGTTCAATATAGCCAATTCCATCATTCAAGTCCAAGCCTTTCACTTGAAACTTAAGGTAACCAACGCTATTAAAATCGGACAGCATTTCCCCTTAATTCCTTTATTTTCCAACCTACAATCAAACCCAATCACATAGCAATTAACCACAATTGCTCAAAACCAGAAAACAGTTTTGACGTCCTTTTGCGGTAATGGCACCAAAGGTACTACGAGTATCGGATGGAGGTCCAAGACCCACCGTTTCGAAGCTAAGAACCAGGGCTACAACAATGTAGAAGGTCACTCAGTCCAAATCCTAGCACAACTAGGTCAAATATGCAGAATACCAAACCAGAATCGTAATTGCAGGTTCCCAAATCACACAAACCTGTAATTCATCCAACTCAGTCTACACAGGTCCAAATGCATTGATTCCGAAGGCATATGATAGCTAAGACATCAAGCTACATTTCATCAGAAGACACCAACAACAAAATCCAAAGAAATTCCAGTCAAAACAGACGATTACAATCACAGTTCGCACATTCTGATCACCCAGAACAGCAACAGTAAAAATGACATATCTCATTCTACACTACTCCAAATGACCTGAAATTTTGTAGGCACCTCTAAAATGTCATTCCCTACAACTTTCATGTTTTGAGCTAAGGTCAATTCGGCCTCTATCTATGACCTAAAATTTCGGACAGAATGTAGCTTCAAGAACCCTAATTTTCCAGAATTTCTTCCAAACCCAAAATTGGTTGCAATTGTCCACTTTTTCCACCTTCTAGCTTCATTACATAACATTTCCAATCATCATACAAGGCCACAACATCATGATCACATTAAACCAGAAAATTCACCAATAAATTGTAAACTTCACCATTTCATCCAAAAACAAGAATTAAATCACAAAATTCAACACTTTAGCTTCCACTAAGCACAACTCAAGCTTCATTAAGTGTAGGGGAAAGTTCATATACCACTCACCTAGTAAACAAGAGAGGGAGAGTTGTAGGACACCTTAACTTTCCAAAAAAACTTCACACAACAACTCACAATCACTACTTGAAGAGGTTTTATGGAAGGAATTCAAGATTAAATGGTTAGTTTGTGAGATTGGACATGATTGGAGCAAGAAACTTGGAAGCTTTTCTTTCTTTTCTTGTAAGAGGAGGTTCGGCCAAGCTTGAAGGAAAAATGGAAGATATTTGATCAATTTTTTTGTTTTATTTAGTAATTGGTAAAAGGTTGAATAGTAAGTCAAAACAAGACTTAATCATATGGTGACACATGTCCCTCTCATTAATTGCTTGCCTAACTTTTTGTCTCTCTTACACAAATATCTTAACACATTGTAAACTAATATCACTTAATACAAAATTCCAACAAGTGGTTAAAAATATAATGCATTTACCGCACTTGCGGGTCCCACGTCCAAAATACGCTTTTAATTTCTCAAAAACTAACCGATACTAGAAAAATCATTTTAAAACTATTTTTGCTCATAAACTTTATCTGGGGAATTTTTCTAATCAAGAAAATGTAGAAAAGGCGGGCGTTAAAAAAAATAAACCCTAGAAAATTAGAAAATTTTCCGGGTTCTCAAACTCATTTTTTTTCGGGGCGTCACAATCTCCCCTCCTTAAAAGAATGTCGTCCTCGACATTCCCTCTTGTACCAATCAAGTCAAGACATCCCGCAAAAATCTCTCAAGAGTCAAATCAAACCCACAGTCCGGCATCCTAAACTTCAAGCCTAGGATACACTACAGAGATCTGAAACCTAAGCTCTGATACCAACTGTGACAGTTCTCAGGGTCACATCACGGGGTACCTATCAGCTTGCCACCCGCACGCGGGCATCCCCTACGGAGAGTTTCGCTTCGTGACTCTTCACGAACGAGAGGCTCGGGGCTTTTCCAGACGAAGGACTTAAAGTCCCAACTGTCGGCATATGGCTCTGATACCAACTGTGACGACCCCACCTCCCCCTAAGGCGAACCAGAGGGTTCGGCGGGCCGCCTGCCCGGCTCTCGCCGGGACTCAGTCGTTCACTACAATCCTCAAACAAATACAAGATACAATCTCAAAGAAAAATCACATGCTCCACAAATATACATCCAAGTCTCCCATAATTACATGTCATAAGTGAAGCGGAAACGATTTCCAACTATCAAAAGCGAAGCGTCCACGCTTCCGCAGCGCCACTCTGATCCTTGATACCAACTATTATACAGGAGGAAGTCCAAAACTAGACGATTACACATCCAAGCAATTCTAAACGTTCAATACAATCCCAATATGAACGATTACACAAAAGGAAATCCAAATTCAATCCATACATGATATAATCCATGATAAACACTACAAGCCACTCCTTCGCCTTGAACCCTGTGGAGGGGAATAAAACATTTTGGGGTGAGCTAGAAGCTCAGCGAGTAACCAATAAAATCAGTTATCAAATCAGTTTCATAATCGTTCATTTCAATAATGTCATGATTCAGTAATCAATGCACTTTCATTGCTCTCGTGAACCAGTGAAATCATGGTACTTAGACGTCCAACGCTCCAAACGATCATTTAACATTGAACATTAACATTGAGCCCATTGGTGCTCTACAGGAACATTAAACGGTGGAGGAAACGTCGGAGTCTAGCACACGAATTCCAAGTACTCATTTGAGCCAAAACATGTCAAGAACTTATATGCCGGCACACAGGATATGCAATCAAAGAAACGATGCAAGAAACATTTTAAAGTAACGTTGCAAGTAGTTTAAGGTCACTCACCTCCACGGCTCATAATCCTTGTTCAATATAGCCAATTCCATCATTCAAATCCAAGCCTTTCACTTGAAACTTAAGGTAACCAACGCTATTAAATTCGGACAGCATTTCCCCTTAATTCCTTTATTTTCCAACCTACAATCAAACCCAATCACATAGCAATTAACCACAATTGCTCAAAACCAGAAAACAGTTTTGACGTCCTTTTGCGGTAATGGCACCAAAGGTACTACGAGTATCGGATGGAGGTCCAAGACCCACCGTTTCGAAGCTAAGAACCAGGGCTACAACAATGTAGAAGGTCACTCAGTCCAAATCCTAGCACAACTAGGTCAAATATGCAGAATACCAAACCAGAATCGTAATTGCAGGTTCCCAAATCACACAATGCTGTAATTCGTCCAACTCAGTCTACACAGGTCCAAATGCATTGATTCCAAAGGCATATGATAGCTAAGACATCAAGCTACATTTCCTCAGAAGACACCAACAACAAAATCCAAAGAAATTCCAGTCAAAACAGACGATTACAATCACAGTTCGCACATTCTGATCACCCAGAACAGCAACAGTAAAAACGACATATCTCATTCTACACTACTCCAAATGACCTGAAATTTTGTAGGCACCTCTAAAATGTCATTCCCTACAACTTTCATGTTTTGAGCTAAGGCCAATTCGGCCTCTATCTATGACCTAAAATTTCGGACAGAATGTAGCTTCAAGAACCCTAATTTTCCAGAATTTCTTCCAAACCCAAAATTGGTTGCAATTGTCCACTTTTTCCACCTTCTAGCTTCATTACATAACATTTCCAATCATCATACAAGGCCACAACATCATGATCACATTAAACCAGAAAATTCACCAATAAATTGTAAACTTCACCATTTCATCCAAAAACAAGAATTAAATCACAAAATTCAACACTTTAGCTTCCACTAAGCACAACTCAAGCTTCATTAAGTGTAGGGGAAAGTTCATATACCACTCACCTAGTAAACAAGAGAGGGAGAGTTGTAGGACACCTTAACTTTCCAAAAAAACTTCACACAACAACTCACAATCACTACTTGAAGAGGTTTTATGGAAGGAATTCAAGATTAAATGGTTAGTTTGTGAGATTGGACATGATTGGAGCAAGAAACTTGGAAGCTTTTCTTTCTTTTCTTGTAAGAGGAGGTTCGGCCAAGCTTGAAGGAAAAATGGAAGATATTTGATCAATTTTTTTGTTTTATTTAGTAATTGGTAAAAGGTTGAATAGTAAGTCAAAACAAGATTTAATCATATGGTGACACATGTCCCTCTCATTAATTGCTTGCCTAACTTTTTGTCTCTCTTACACAAATATCTTAACACATTGTAAACTAATATCACTTAATACAAAATTCCAACAAGTGGTTAAAAATATAATGCATTTACCGCACTTGCGGGTCCCACGTCCAAAATACGCTTTTAATTTCTCAAAAACTAACCGATACTAGAAAAATCATTTTAAAACTATTTTTGCTCATAAACTTTATCTGGGGAATTTTTCTAATCAAGAAAATGTAGAAAAGGCGGGCGTTAAAAAAAATAAACCCTAGAAAATTAGAAAATTTTCCGGGTTCTCAAACTCATTTTTTTTCGGGGCGTCACAATCTCCCCTCCTTAAAAGAATGTCGTCCTCGACATTCCCTCTTGTACCAATCAAGTCAAGACATCCCGCAAAAATCTCTCAAGAGTCAAATCAAACCCACAGTCCGGCATCCTAAACTTCAAGCCTAGGATACACTACAGAGATCTGAAACCTAAGCTCTGATACCAACTGTGACAGTTCTCAGGGTCACATCACGGGGTACCTATCAGCTTGCCACCCGCACGCGGGCATCCCCTACGGAGAGTTTCGCTTCGTGACTCTTCACGAACGAGAGGCTCGGGGCTTTTCCAGACGAAGGACTTAAAGTCCCAACTGTCGGCATATGGCTCTGATACCAACTGTGACGACCCCACCTCCCCCTAAGGCGAACCAGAGGGTTCGGCGGGCCGCCTGCCCGGCTCTCGCCGGGACTCAGTCGTTCACTACAATCCTCAAACAAATACAAGATACAATCTCAAAGAAAAATCACATGCTCCACAAATATACATCCAAGTCTCCCATAATTACATGTCATAAGTGAAGCGGAAACGATTTCCAACTATCAAAAGCGAAGCGTCCACGCTTCCGCAGCGCCACTCTGATCCTTGATACCAACTATTATACAGGAGGAAGTCCAAAACTAGACGATTACACATCCAAGCAATTCTAAACGTTCAATACAATCCCAATATGAACGATTACACAAAAGGAAATCCAAATTCAATCCATACATGATATAATCCATGATAAACACTACAAGCCACTCCTTCGCCTTGAGCCCTGTGGAGGGGAATAAAACATTTTGGGGTGAGCTAGAAGCTCAGCGAGTAACCAATAAAATCAGTTATCAAATCAGTTTCATAATCGTTCATTTCAATAATGTCATGATTCAGTAATCAATGCACTTTCATTGCTCTCGTGAACCAGTGAAATCATGGTACTTAGACGTCCAACGCTCCAAACGATCATTTAACATTGAACATTAACATTGAGCCCATTGGTGCTCTACAGGAACATTAAACGGTGGAGGAAACGTCGGAGTCTAGCACACGAATTCCAAGTACTCATTTGAGCCAAAACATGTCAAGAACTTATATGCCGGCACACAGGATATGCAATCAAAGAAACGATGCAAGAAACATTTTAAAGTAACGTTGCAAGTAGTTTAAGGTCACTCACCTCCACGGCTCATAATCCTTGTTCAATATAGCCAATTCCATCATTCAAATCCAAGCCTTTCACTTGAAACTTAAGGTAACCAACGCTATTAAATTCGGACAGCATTTCCCCTTAATTCCTTTATTTTCCAACCTACAATCAAACCCAATCACATAGCAATTAACCACAATTGCTCAAACCCACAAAATAGTTTTGACGTCCTTTTGCGGTAATGGCACCAAAGGTACTACGAGTATCGGATGGAGGTCCAAGACCCACCGTTTCGAAGCTAAGAACCAGGGCTACAACAATGTAGAAGGTCACTCAGTCCAAATCCTAGCACAACTAGGTCAAATATGCAGAATACCAAACCAGAATCGTAATTGCAGGTTCCCAAATCACACAATGCTGTAATTCGTCCAACTCAGTCTACACAGGTCCAAATGCATTGATTCCAAAGGCATATGATAGCTAAGACATCAAGCTACATTTCCTCAGAAGACACCAACAACAAAATCCAAAGAAATTCCAGTCAAAACAGACGATTACAATCACAGTTCGCACATTCTGATCACCCAGAACAGCAACAGTAAAAACGACATATCTCATTCTACACTACTCCAAATGACCTGAAATTTTGTAGGCACCTCTAAAATGTCATTCCCTACAACTTTCATGTTTTGAGCTAAGGCCAATGCGGCCTCTATCTATGACCTAAAATTTCGGACAGAATGTAGCTTCAAGAACCCTAATTTTCCAGAATTTCTTCCAAACCCAAAATTGGTTGCAATTGTCCACTTTTTCCACCTTCTAGCTTCATTACATAACATTTCCAATCATCATACAAGGCCACAACATCATGATCACATTAAACCAGAAAATTCACCAATAAATTGTAAACTTCACCATTTCATCCAAAAACAAGAATTAAATCACAAAATTCAACACTTTAGCTTCCACTAAGCACAACTCAAGCTTCATTAAGTGTAGGGGAAAGTTCATATACCACTCACCTAGTAAACAAGAGAGGGAGAGTTGTAGGACACCTTAACTTTCCAAAAAAACTTCACACAACAACTCACAATCACTACTTGAAGAGGTTTTATGGAAGGAATTCAAGATTAAATGGTTAGTTTGTGAGATTGGACATGATTGGAGCAAGAAACTTGGAAGCTTTTCTTTCTTTTCTTGTAAGAGGAGGTTCGGCCAAGCTTGAAGGAAAAATGGAAGATATTTGATCAATTTTTTTGTTTTATTTAGTAATTGGTAAAAGGTTGAATAGTAAGTCAAAACAAGATTTAATCATATGGTGACACATGTCCCTCTCATTAATTGCTTGCCTAACTTTTTGTCTCTCTTACACAAATATCTTAACACATTGTAAACTAATATCACTTAATACAAAATTCCAACAAGTGGTTAAAAATATAATGCATTTACCGCACTTGCGGGTCCCACGTCCAAAATACGCTTTTAATTTCTCAAAAACTAACCGATACTAGAAAAATCATTTTAAAACTATTTTTGCACATAAACTTTATCTGGGGAATTTTTCTAATCAAGAAAATGTAGAAAAGGCGGGCGTTAAAAAAAATAAACCCTAGAAAATTAGAAAATTTTCCGGGTTCTCAAACTCATTTTTTTTCGGGGCGTCACAATCTCCCCTCCTTAAAAGAATGTCGTCCTCGACATTCCCTCTTGTACCAATCAAGTCAAGACATCCCGCAAAAATCTCTCAAGAGTCAAATCAAACCCACAGTCCGGCATCCTAAACTTCAAGCCTAGGATACACTACAGAGATCTGAAGCCCAAGCTCTGATACCAACTGTGACAGTTCTCAGGGTCACATCACGGGGTACCTATCAGCTTGCCACCCGCACGCGGGCATCCCCTACGGAGAGTTTCGCTTCGTGACTCTTCACGAACGAGAGGCTCGGGGCTTTTCCAGACGAAGGACTTAAAGTCCCAACTGTCGGCATATGGCTCTGATACCAACTGTGACGACCCCACCTCCCCCTAAGGCGAACCAGAGGGTTCGGCGGGCCGCCTGCCCGGCTCTCGCCGGGACTCAGTCGTTCACTACAATCCTCAAACAAATACAAGATACAATCTCAAAGAAAAATCACATGGTCCACAAATATACATCCAAGTCTCCCATAATTACATGTCATAAGTGAAGCGGAAACGATTTCCAACTATCAAAAGCGAAGCGTCCACGCTTCCGCAGCGCCACTCTGATCCTTGATACCAACTATTATACAGGAGGAAGTCCAAAACTAGACGATTACACATCCAAGCAATTCTAAACGTTCAATACAATCCCAATATGAACGATTACACAAAAGGAAATCCAAATTCAATCCATACATGATATAATCCATGATAAACACTACAAGCCACTCCTTCGCCTTGAGCCCTGTGGAGGGGAATAAAACATTTTGGGGTGAGATAGAAGCTCAGCGAGTAACCAATAAAATCAGTTTCACAATCGTTCATTTCAATAATGTCATGATTCAGTAATCAATGCACTTTCATTGCTCTCGTGAACCAGTGAAATCATGGTACTTAGACGTCCAACGCTCCAAACGATCATTTAACATTGAACATTAACATTGAGCCCATTGGTGCTCTACAGGAACATTAAACGGTGGAGGAAACGTCGGAGTCTAGCACACGAATTCCAAGTACTCATTTGAGCCAAAACATGTCAAGAACTTATATGCCGGCACACAGGATATGCAATCAAAGAAACGATGCAAGAAACATTTTAAAGTAACGTTGCAAGTAGTTTAAGGTCACTCACCTCCACGGCTCATAATCCTTGTTCAATATAGCCAATTCCATCATTCAAGTCCAAGCCTTTCACTTGAAACTTAAGGTAACCAACGCTATTAAAATCGGACAGCATTTCCCCTTAATTCCTTTATTTTCCAACCTACAATCAAACCCAATCACATAGCAATTAACCACAATTGCTCAAAACCAGAAAACAGTTTTGACGTCCTTTTGCGGTAATGGCACCAAAGGTACTACGAGTATCGGATGGAGGTCCAAGACCCACCGTTTCGAAGCTAAGAACCAGGGCTACAACAATGTAGAAGGTCACTCAGTCCAAATCCTAGCACAACTAGGTCAAATATGCAGAATACCAAACCAGAATCGTAATTGCAGGTTCCCAAATCACACAATGCTGTAATTCGTCCAACTCAGTCTACACAGGTCCAAATGCATTGATTCCAAAGGCATATGATAGCTAAGACATCAAGCTACATTTCCTCAGAAGACACCAACAACAAAATCCAAAGAAATTCCAGTCAAAACAGACGATTACAATCACAGTTCGCACATTCTGATCACCCAGAACAGCAACAGTAAAAACGACATATCTCATTCTACACTACTCCAAATGACCTGAAATTTTGTAGGCACCTCTAAAATGTCATTCCCTACAACTTTTATGTTTTGATCTAAGGCCAATTCGGCCTCTATCTATGACCTAAAATTTCGGACAGAATGTAGCTTCAAGAACCCTAATTTTCCAGAATTTCTTCCAAACCCAAAATTGGTTGCAATTGTCCACTTTTTCCACCTTCTAGCTTCATTACATAACATTTCCAATCATCATACAAGGCCACAACATCATGATCACATTAAACCAGAAAATTCACCAATAAATTGTAAACTTCACCATTTCATCCAAAAACAAGAATTAAATCACAAAATTCAACACTTTAGCTTCCACTAAGCACAACTCAAGCTTCATTAAGTGTAGGGGAAAGTTCATATACCACTCACCTAGTAAACAAGAGAGGGAGAGTTGTAGGACACCTTAACTTTCCAAAAAAACTTCACACAACAACTCACAATCACTACTTGAAGAGGTTTTATGGAAGGAATTCAAGATTAAATGGTTAGTTTGTGAGATTGGACATGATTGGAGCAAGAAACTTGGAAGCTTTTCTTTCTTTTCTTGTAAGAGGAGGTTCGGCCAAGCTTGAAGGAAAAATGGAAGATATTTGATCAATTTTTTTGTTTTATTTAGTAATTGGTAAAAGGTTGAATAGTAAGTCAAAACAAGATTTAATCATATGGTGACACATGTCCCTCTCATTAATTGCTTGCCTAACTTTTTGTCTCTCTTACACAAATATCTTAACACATTGTAAACTAATATCACTTAATACAAAATTCCAACAAGTGGTTAAAAATATAATGCATTTACCGCACTTGCGGGTCCCACGTCCAAAATACGCTTTTAATTTCTCAAAAACTAACCGATACTAGAAAAATCATTTTAAAACTATTTTTGCACATAAACTTTATCTGGGGAATTTTTCTAATCAAGAAAATGTAGAAAAGGCGGGCGTTAAAAAAAATAAACCCTAGAAAATTAGAAAATTTTCCGGGTTCTCAAACTCATTTTTTTTCGGGGCGTCACAATCTCCCCTCCTTAAAAGAATGTCGTCCTCGACATTCCCTCTTGTACCAATCAAGTCAAGACATCCCGCAAAAATCTCTCAAGAGTCAAATCAAACCCACAGTCCGGCATCCTAAACTTCAAGCCTAGGATACACTACAGAGATCTGAAGCCCAAGCTCTGATACCAACTGTGACAGTTCTCAGGGTCACATCACGGGGTACCTATCAGCTTGCCACCCGCACGCGGGCATCCCCTACGGAGAGTTTCGCTTCGTGACTCTTCACGAACGAGAGGCTCGGGGCTTTTCCAGACGAAGGACTTAAAGTCCCAACTGTCGGCATATGGCTCTGATACCAACTGTGACGACCCCACCTCTTCCTAAGGTAAACTAGAGGGTTCGGCGGGCCGCCTGCCCGGCTCTCGCCGGGACTCAGTCGTTCACTACAATCCTCAAACAAATACAACATACAATCTCAAAGAAAAATCACATGGTCCACAAATATACATCCAAGTCTCCCATAATTACATGTCATAAGTGAAGCGGAAACGATTTCCAACTATCAAAAGCGAAGCGTCCACGCTTCCGCAGCGCCACTCTGATCCTTGATACCAACTATTATACAGGAGGAAGTCCAAAACTAGACGATTACACATCCAAGCAATTCTAAACGTTCAATACAATCCCAATATGAACGATTACACAAAAGGAAATCCAAATTCAATCCATACATGATATAATCCATGATAAACACTACAAGCCACTCCTTCGCCTTGAGCCCTGTGGAGGGGAATAAAACATTTTGGGGTGAGCTAGAAGCTCAGCGAGTAACCAATAAAATCAGTTATCAAATCAGTTTCATAATCGTTCATTTCAATAATGTCATGATTCAGTAATCAATGCACTTTCATTGCTCTCGTGAACCAGTGAAATCATGGTACTTAGACGTCCAACGCTCCAAACGATCATTTAACATTGAACATTAACATTGAGCCCATTGGTGCTCTACAGGAACATTAAACGGTGGAGGAAACGTCGGAGTCTAGCACACGAATTCCAAGTACTCATTTGAGCCAAAACATGTCAAGAACTTATATGCCGGCACACAGGATATGCAATCAAAGAAACGATGCAAGAAACATTTTAAAGTAACGTTGCAAGTAGTTTAAGGTCACTCACCTCCACGGCTCATAATCCTTGTTCAATATAGCCAATTCCATCATTCAAGTCCAAGCCTTTCACTTGAAACTTAAGGTAACCAACGCTATTAAAATCGGACAGCATTTCCCCTTAATTCCTTTATTTTCCAACCGACAATCAAACCCAATCACATAGCAATTAACCACAATTGCTCAAAACCAGAAAACAGTTTTGACGTCCTTTTGCGGTAATGGCACCAAAGGTACTACGAGTATCGGATGGAGGTCCAAGACCCACCGTTTCGAAGCTAAGAACCAGGGCTACAACAATGTAGAAGGTCACTCAGTCCAAATCCTAGCACAACTAGGTCAAATATGCAGAATACCAAACCAGAATCGTAATTGCAGGTTCCCAAATCACACAATGCTGTAATTCGTCCAACTCAGTCTACACAGGTCCAAATGCATTGATTCCAAAGGCATATGATAGCTAAGACATCAAGCTACATTTCCTCAGAAGACACCAACAACAAAATCCAAAGAAATTCCAGTCAAAACAGACGATTACAATCACAGTTCGCACATTCTGATCACCCAGAACAGCAACAGTAAAAACGACATATCTCATTCTACACTACTCCAAATGACCTGAAATTTTGTAGGCACCTCTAAAATGTCATTCCCTACAACTTTCATGTTTTGAGCTAAGGCCAATTCGGCCTCTATCTATGACCTAAAATTTCGGACAGAATGTAGCTTCAAGAACCCTAATTTTCCAGAATTTCTTCCAAACCCAAAATTGGTTGCAATTGTCCACTTTTTCCACCTTCTAGCTTCATTACATAACATTTCCAATCATCATACAAGGCCACAACATCATGATCACATTAAACCAGAAAATTCACCAATAAATTGTAAACTTCACCATTTCATCCAAAAACAAGAATTAAATCACAAAATTCAACACTTTAGCTTCCACTAAGCACAACTCAAGCTTCATTAAGTGTAGGGGAAAGTTCATATACCACTCACCTAGTAAACAAGAGAGGGAGAGTTGTAGGACACCTTAACTTTCCAAAAAAACTTCACACAACAACTCACAATCACTACTTGAAGAGGTTTTATGGAAGGAATTCAAGATTAAATGGTTAGTTTGTGAGATTGGACATGATTGGAGCAAGAAACTTGGAAGCTTTTCTTTCTTTTCTTGTAAGAGGAGGTTCGGCCAAGCTTGAAGGAAAAATGGAAGATATTTGATCAATTTTTTTGTTTTATTTAGTAATTGGTAAAAGGTTGAATAGTAAGTCAAAACAAGATTTAATCATATGGTGACACATGTCCCTCTCATTAATTGCTTGCCTAACTTTTTGTCTCTCTTACACAAATATCTTAACACATTGTAAACTAATATCACTTAATACAAAATTCCAACAAGTGGTTAAAAATATAATGCATTTACCGCACTTGCGGGTCCCACGTCCAAAATACGCTTTTAATTTCTCAAAAACTAACCGATACTAGAAAAATCATTTTAAAACTATTTTTGCTCATAAACTTTATCTGGGGAATTTTTCTAATCAAGAAAATGTAGAAAAGGCGGGCGTTAAAAAAAATAAACCCTAGAAAATTAGAAAATTTTCCGGGTTCTCAAACTCATTTTTTTTCGGGGCGTCACAATCTCCCCTCCTTAAAAGAATGTCGTCCTCGACATTCCCTCTTGTACCAATCAAGTCAAGACATCCCGCAAAAATCTCTCAAGAGTCAAATCAAACCCACAGTCCGGCATCCTAAACTTCAAGCCTAGGATACACTACAGAGATCTGAAGCCTAAGCTCTGATACCAACTGTGACAGTTCTCAGGGTCACATCACGGGGTACCTATCAGCTTGCCACCCGCACGCGGGCATCCCCTACGGAGAGTTTCGCTTCGTGACTCTTCACGAACGAGAGGCTCGGGGCTTTTCCAGACGAAGGACTTAAAGTCCCAACTGTCGGCATATGGCTCTGATACCAACTGTGACGACCCCACCTCCCCCTAAGGCGAACCAGAGGGTTCGGCGGGCCGCCTGCCCGGCTCTCGCCGGGACTCAGTCGTTCACTACAATCCTCAAACAAATACAAGATACAATCTCAAAGAAAAATCACATGGTCCACAAATATACATCCAAGTCTCCCATAATTACATGTCATAAGTGAAGCGGAAACGATTTCCAACTATCAAAAGCGAAGCGTCCACGCTTCCGCAGCGCCACTCTGATCCTTGATACCAACTATTATACAGGAGGAAGTCCAAAACTAGACGATTACACATCCAAGCAATTCTAAACGTTCAATACAATCCCAATATGAACGATTACACAAAAGGAAATCCAAATTCAATCCATACATGATATAATCCATGATAAACACTACAAGCCACTCCTTCGCCTTGAGCCCTGTGGAGGGGAATAAAACATTTTGGGGTGAGCTAGAAGCTCAGCGAGTAACCAATAAAATCAGTTATCAAATCAGTTTCATAATCGTTCATTTCAATAATGTCATGATTCAGTAATCAATGCACTTTCATTGCTCTCGTGAACCAGTGAAATCATGGTACTTAGACGTCCAACGCTCCAAACGATCATTTAACATTGAACATTAACATTGAGCCCATTGGTGCTCTACAGGAACATTAAACGGTGGAGGAAACGTCGGAGTCTAGCACACGAATTCCAAGTACTCATTTGAGCCAAAACATGTCAAGAACTTATATGCCGGCACACAGGATATGCAATCAAAGAAACGATGCAAGAAACATTTTAAAGTAACGTTGCAAGTAGTTTAAGGTCACTCACCTCCACGGCTCATAATCCTTGTTCAATATAGCCAATTCCATCATTCAAGTCCAAGCCTTTCACTTGAAACTTAAGGTAACCAACGCTATTAAAATCGGACAGCATTTCCCCTTAATTCCTTTATTTTCCAACCTACAATCAAACCCAATCACATAGCAATTAACCACAATTGCTCAAAACCAGAAAACAGTTTTGACGTCCTTTTGCGGTAATGGCACCAAAGGTACTACGAGTATCGGATGGAGGTCCAAGACCCACCGTTTCGAAGCTAAGAACCAGGGCTACAACAATGTAGAAGGTCACTCAGTCCAAATCCTAGCACAACTAGGTCAAATATGCAGAATACCAAACCAGAATCGTAATTGCAGGTTCCCAAATCACACAATGCTGTAATTCATCCAACTCAGTCTACACAGGTCCAAATGCATTGATTCCAAAGGCATATGATAGCTAAGACATCAAGCTACATTTCATCAGAAGACACCAACAACAAAATCCAAAGAAATTCCAGTCAAAACAGACGATTACAATCACAGTTCGCACATTCTGATCACCCAGAACAGCAACAGTAAAAATGACATATCTCATTCTACACTACTCCAAATGACCTGAAATTTTGTAGGCACCTCTAAAATGTCATTCCCTACAACTTTCATGTTTTGAGCTAAGGTCAATTCGGCCTCTATCTATGACCTAAAATTTCGGACAGAATGTAGCTTCAAGAACCCTAATTTTCCAGAATTTCTTCCAAACCCAAAATTGGTTGCAATTGTCCACTTTTTCCACCTTCTAGCTTCATTACATAACATTTCCAATCATCATACAAGGCCACAACATCATGATCACATTAAACCAGAAAATTCACCAATAAATTGTAAACTTCACCATTTCATCCAAAAACAAGAATTAAATCACAAAATTCAACACTTTAGCTTCCACTAAGCACAACTCAAGCTTCATTAAGTGTAGGGGAAAGTTCATATACCACTCACCTAGTAAACAAGAGAGGGAGAGTTGTAGGACACCTTAACTTTCCAAAAAAACTTCACACAACAACTCACAATCACTACTTGAAGAGGTTTTATGGAAGGAATTCAAGATTAAATGGTTAGTTTGTGAGATTGGACATGATTGGAGCAAGAAACTTGGAAGCTTTTCTTTCTTTTCTTGTAAGAGGAGGTTCGGCCAAGCTTGAAGGAAAAATGGAAGATATTTGATCAATTTTTTTGTTTTATTTAGTAATTGGTAAAAGGTTGAATAGTAAGTCAAAACAAGACTTAATCATATGGTGACACATGTCCCTCTCATTAATTGCTTGCCTAACTTTTTGTCTCTCTTACACAAATATCTTAACACATTGTAAACTAATATCACTTAATACAAAATTCCAACAAGTGGTTAAAAATATAATGCATTTACCGCACTTGCGGGTCCCACGTCCAAAATACGCTTTTAATTTCTCAAAAACTAACCGATACTAGAAAAATCATTTTAAAACTATTTTTGCTCATAAACTTTATCTGGGGAATTTTTCTAATCAAGAAAATGTAGAAAAGGCGGGCGTTAAAAAAAATAAACCCTAGAAAATTAGAAAATTTTCCGGGTTCTCAAACTCATTTTTTTTCGGGGCGTCACAATCTCCCCTCCTTAAAAGAATGTCGTCCTCGACATTCCCTCTTGTACCAATCAAGTCAAGACATCCCGCAAAAATCTCTCAAGAGTCAAATCAAACCCACAGTCCGGCATCCTAAACTTCAAGCCTAGGATACACTACAGAGATCTGAAACCTAAGCTCTGATACCAACTGTGACAGTTCTCAGGGTCACATCACGGGGTACCTATCAGCTTGCCACCCGCACGCGGGCATCCCCTACGGAGAGTTTCGCTTCGTGACTCTTCACGAACGAGAGGCTCGGGGCTTTTCCAGACGAAGGACTTAAAGTCCCAACTGTCGGCATATGGCTCTGATACCAACTGTGACGACCCCACCTCCCCCTAAGGCGAACCAGAGGGTTCGGCGGGCCGCCTGCCCGGCTCTCGCCGGGACTCAGTCGTTCACTACAATCCTCAAACAAATACAAGATACAATCTCAAAGAAAAATCACATGCTCCACAAATATACATCCAAGTCTCCCATAATTACATGTCATAAGTGAAGCGGAAACGATTTCCAACTATCAAAAGCGAAGCGTCCACGCTTCCGCAGCGCCACTCTGATCCTTGATACCAACTATTATACAGGAGGAAGTCCAAAACTAGACGATTACACATCCAAGCAATTCTAAACGTTCAATACAATCCCAATATGAACGATTACACAAAAGGAAATCCAAATTCAATCCATACATGATATAATCCATGATAAACACTACAAGCCACTCCTTCGCCTTGAGCCCTGTGGAGGGGAATAAAACATTTTGGGGTGAGCTAGAAGCTCAGCGAGTAACCAATAAAATCAGTTATCAAATCAGTTTCATAATCGTTCATTTCAATAATGTCATGATTCAGTAATCAATGCACTTTCATTGCTCTCGTGAACCAGTGAAATCATGGTACTTAGACGTCCAACGCTCCAAACGATCATTTAACATTGAACATTAACATTGAGCCCATTGGTGCTCTACAGGAACATTAAACGGTGGAGGAAACGTCGGAGTCTAGCACACGAATTCCAAGTACTCATTTGAGCCAAAACATGTCAAGAACTTATATGCCGGCACACAGGATATGCAATCAAAGAAACGATGCAAGAAACATTTTAAAGTAACGTTGCAAGTAGTTTAAGGTCACTCACCTCCACGGCTCATAATCCTTGTTCAATATAGCCAATTCCATCATTCAAATCCAAGCCTTTCACTTGAAACTTAAGGTAACCAACGCTATTAAATTCGGACAGCATTTCCCCTTAATTCCTTTATTTTCCAACCTACAATCAAACCCAATCACATAGCAATTAACCACAATTGCTCAAACCCACAAAATAGTTTTGACGTCCTTTTGCGGTAATGGCACCAAAGGTACTACGAGTATCGGATGGAGGTCCAAGACCCACCGTTTCGAAGCTAAGAACCAGGGCTACAACAATGTAGAAGGTCACTCAGTCCAAATCCTAGCACAACTAGGTCAAATATGCAGAATACCAAACCAGAATCGTAATTGCAGGTTCCCAAATCACACAATGCTGTAATTCGTCCAACTCAGTCTACACAGGTCCAAATGCATTGATTCCAAAGGCATATGATAGCTAAGACATCAAGCTACATTTCCTCAGAAGACACCAACAACAAAATCCAAAGAAATTCCAGTCAAAACAGACGATTACAATCACAGTTCGCACATTCTGATCACCCAGAACAGCAACAGTAAAAACGACATATCTCATTCTACACTACTCCAAATGACCTGAAATTTTGTAGGCACCTCTAAAATGTCATTCCCTACAACTTTCATGTTTTGAGCTAAGGCCAATGCGGCCTCTATCTATGACCTAAAATTTCGGACAGAATGTAGCTTCAAGAACCCTAATTTTCCAGAATTTCTTCCAAACCCAAAATTGGTTGCAATTGTCCACTTTTTCCACCTTCTAGCTTCATTACATAACATTTCCAATCATCATACAAGGCCACAACATCATGATCACATTAAACCAGAAAATTCACCAATAAATTGTAAACTTCACCATTTCATCCAAAAACAAGAATTAAATCACAAAATTCAACACTTTAGCTTCCACTAAGCACAACTCAAGCTTCATTAAGTGTAGGGGAAAGTTCATATACCACTCACCTAGTAAACAAGAGAGGGAGAGTTGTAGGACACCTTAACTTTCCAAAAAAACTTCACACAACAACTCACAATCACTACTTGAAGAGGTTTTATGGAAGGAATTCAAGATTAAATGGTTAGTTTGTGAGATTGGACATGATTGGAGCAAGAAACTTGGAAGCTTTTCTTTCTTTTCTTGTAAGAGGAGGTTCGGCCAAGCTTGAAGGAAAAATGGAAGATATTTGATCAATTTTTTTGTTTTATTTAGTAATTGGTAAAAGGTTGAATAGTAAGTCAAAACAAGATTTAATCATATGGTGACACATGTCCCTCTCATTAATTGCTTGCCTAACTTTTTGTCTCTCTTACACAAATATCTTAACACATTGTAAACTAATATCACTTAATACAAAATTCCAACAAGTGGTTAAAAATATAATGCATTTACCGCACTTGCGGGTCCCACGTCCAAAATACGCTTTTAATTTCTCAAAAACTAACCGATACTAGAAAAATCATTTTAAAACTATTTTTGCACATAAACTTTATCTGGGGAATTTTTCTAATCAAGAAAATGTAGAAAAGGCGGGCGTTAAAAAAAATAAACCCTAGAAAATTAGAAAATTTTCCGGGTTCTCAAACTCATTTTTTTTCGGGGCGTCACAATCTCCCCTCCTTAAAAGAATGTCGTCCTCGACATTCCCTCTTGTACCAATCAAGTCAAGACATCCCGCAAAAATCTCTCAAGAGTCAAATCAAACCCACAGTCCGGCATCCTAAACTTCAAGCCTAGGATACACTACAGAGATCTGAAGCCCAAGCTCTGATACCAACTGTGACAGTTCTCAGGGTCACATCACGGGGTACCTATCAGCTTGCCACCCGCACGCGGGCATCCCCTACGGAGAGTTTCGCTTCGTGACTCTTCACGAACGAGAGGCTCGGGGCTTTTCCAGACGAAGGACTTAAAGTCCCAACTGTCGGCATATGGCTCTGATACCAACTGTGACGACCCCACCTCCCCCTAAGGCGAACCAGAGGGTTCGGCGGGCCGCCTGCCCGGCTCTCGCCGGGACTCAGTCGTTCACTACAATCCTCAAACAAATACAAGATACAATCTCAAAGAAAAATCACATGGTCCACAAATATACATCCAAGTCTCCCATAATTACATGTCATAAGTGAAGCGGAAACGATTTCCAACTATCAAAAGCGAAGCGTCCACGCTTCCGCAGCGCCACTCTGATCCTTGATACCAACTATTATACAGGAGGAAGTCCAAAACTAGACGATTACACATCCAAGCAATTCTAAACGTTCAATACAATCCCAATATGAACGATTACACAAAAGGAAATCCAAATTCAATCCATACATGATATAATCCATGATAAACACTACAAGCCACTCCTTCGCCTTGAGCCCTGTGGAGGGGAATAAAACATTTTGGGGTGAGATAGAAGCTCAGCGAGTAACCAATAAAATCAGTTTCACAATCGTTCATTTCAATAATGTCATGATTCAGTAATCAATGCACTTTCATTGCTCTCGTG
Organism: Coffea arabica; assembly: GCF_036785885.1. Classification (NCBI taxonomy): domain Eukaryota; kingdom Viridiplantae; phylum Streptophyta; class Magnoliopsida; order Gentianales; family Rubiaceae; genus Coffea; species Coffea arabica. The sequence continues at coordinate 13,833,729 of NC_092318.1, read as the reverse complement.
AACCAGTGAAATCATGGTACTTAGACGTCCAACGCTCCAAACGATCATTTAACATTGAACATTAACATTGAGCCCATTGGTGCTCTACAGGAACATTAAACGGTGGAGGAAACGTCGGAGTCTAGCACACGAATTCCAAGTACTCATTTGAGCCAAAACATGTCAAGAACTTATATGCCGGCACACAGGATATGCAATCAAAGAAACGATGCAAGAAACATTTTAAAGTAACGTTGCAAGTAGTTTAAGGTCACTCACCTCCACGGCTCATAATCCTTGTTCAATATAGCCAATTCCATCATTCAAGTCCAAGCCTTTCACTTGAAACTTAAGGTAACCAACGCTATTAAAATCGGACAGCATTTCCCCTTAATTCCTTTATTTTCCAACCTACAATCAAACCCAATCACATAGCAATTAACCACAATTGCTCAAAACCAGAAAACAGTTTTGACGTCCTTTTGCGGTAATGGCACCAAAGGTACTACGAGTATCGGATGGAGGTCCAAGACCCACCGTTTCGAAGCTAAGAACCAGGGCTACAACAATGTAGAAGGTCACTCAGTCCAAATCCTAGCACAACTAGGTCAAATATGCAGAATACCAAACCAGAATCGTAATTGCAGGTTCCCAAATCACACAATGCTGTAATTCGTCCAACTCAGTCTACACAGGTCCAAATGCATTGATTCCAAAGGCATATGATAGCTAAGACATCAAGCTACATTTCCTCAGAAGACACCAACAACAAAATCCAAAGAAATTCCAGTCAAAACAGACGATTACAATCACAGTTCGCACATTCTGATCACCCAGAACAGCAACAGTAAAAACGACATATCTCATTCTACACTACTCCAAATGACCTGAAATTTTGTAGGCACCTCTAAAATGTCATTCCCTACAACTTTTATGTTTTGAGCTAAGGCCAATTCGGCCTCTATCTATGACCTAAAATTTCGGACAGAATGTAGCTTCAAGAACCCTAATTTTCCAGAATTTCTTCCAAACCCAAAATTGGTTGCAATTGTCCACTTTTTCCACCTTCTAGCTTCATTACATAACATTTCCAATCATCATACAAGGCCACAACATCATGATCACATTAAACCAGAAAATTCACCAATAAATTGTAAACTTCACCATTTCATCCAAAAACAAGAATTAAATCACAAAATTCAACACTTTAGCTTCCACTAAGCACAACTCAAGCTTCATTAAGTGTAGGGGAAAGTTCATATACCACTCACCTAGTAAACAAGAGAGGGAGAGTTGTAGGACACCTTAACTTTCCAAAAAAACTTCACACAACAACTCACAATCACTACTTGAAGAGGTTTTATGGAAGGAATTCAAGATTAAATGGTTAGTTTGTGAGATTGGACATGATTGGAGCAAGAAACTTGGAAGCTTTTCTTTCTTTTCTTGTAAGAGGAGGTTCGGCCAAGCTTGAAGGAAAAATGGAAGATATTTGATCAATTTTTTTGTTTTATTTAGTAATTGGTAAAAGGTTGAATAGTAAGTCAAAACAAGATTTAATCATATGGTGACACATGTCCCTCTCATTAATTGCTTGCCTAACTTTTTGTCTCTCTTACACAAATATCTTAACACATTGTAAACTAATATCACTTAATACAAAATTCCAACAAGTGGTTAAAAATATAATGCATTTACCGCACTTGCGGGTCCCACGTCCAAAATACGCTTTTAATTTCTCAAAAACTAACCGATACTAGAAAAATCATTTTAAAACTATTTTTGCACATAAACTTTATCTGGGGAATTTTTCTAATCAAGAAAATGTAGAAAAGGCGGGCGTTAAAAAAAATAAACCCTAGAAAATTAGAAAATTTTCCGGGTTCTCAAACTCATTTTTTTTCGGGGCGTCACAATCTCCCCTCCTTAAAAGAATGTCGTCCTCGACATTCCCTCTTGTACCAATCAAGTCAAGACATCCCGCAAAAATCTCTCAAGAGTCAAATCAAACCCACAGTCCGGCATCCTAAACTTCAAGCCTAGGATACACTACAGAGATCTGAAGCCCAAGCTCTGATACCAACTGTGACAGTTCTCAGGGTCACATCACGGGGTACCTATCAGCTTGCCACCCGCACGCGGGCATCCCCTACGGAGAGTTTCGCTTCGTGACTCTTCACGAACGAGAGGCTCGGGGCTTTTCCAGACGAAGGACTTAAAGTCCCAACTGTCGGCATATGGCTCTGATACCAACTGTGACGACCCCACCTCCCCCTAAGGCGAACCAGAGGGTTCGGCGGGCCGCCTGCCCGGCTCTCGCCGGGACTCAGTCGTTCACTACAATCCTCAAACAAATACAAGATACAATCTCAAAGAAAAATCACATGGTCCACAAATATACATCCAAGTCTCCCATAATTACATGTCATAAGTGAAGCGGAAACGATTTCCAACTATCAAAAGCGAAGCGTCCACGCTTCCGCAGCGCCACTCTGATCCTTGATACCAACTATTATACAGGAGGAAGTCCAAAACTAGACGATTACACATCCAAGCAATTCTAAACGTTCAATACAATCCCAATATGAACGATTACACAAAAGGAAATCCAAATTCAATCCATACATGATATAATCCATGATAAACACTACAAGCCACTCCTTCGCCTTGAGCCCTGTGGAGGGGAATAAAACATTTTGGGGTGAGCTAGAAGCTCAGCGAGTAACCAATAAAATCAGTTATCAAATCAGTTTCATAATCGTTCATTTCAATAATGTCATGATTCAGTAATCAATGCACTTTCATTGCTCTCGTGAACCAGTGAAATCATGGTACTTAGACGTCCAACGCTCCAAACGATCATTTAACATTGAACATTAACATTGAGCCCATTGGTGCTCTACAGGAACATTAAACGGTGGAGAAAACGTCGGAGTCTAGCACACGAATTCCAAGTACTCATTTGAGCCAAAACATGTCAAGAACTTATATGCCGGCACACAGGATATGCAATCAAAGAAACGATGCAAGAAACATTTTAAAGTAACGTTGCAAGTAGTTTAAGGTCACTCACCTCCACGGCTCATAATCCTTGTTCAATATAGCCAATTCCATCATTCAAGTCCAAGCCTTTCACTTGAAACTTAAGGTAACCAACGCTATTAAAATCGGACAGCATTTCCCCTTAATTCCTTTATTTTCCAACCTACAATCAAACCCAATCACATAGCAATTAACCACAATTGCTCAAAACCAGAAAACAGTTTTGACGTCCTTTTGCGGTAATGGCACCAAAGGTACTACGAGTATCGGATGGAGGTCCAAGACCCACCGTTTCGAAGCTAAGAACCAGGGCTACAACAATGTAGAAGGTCACTCAGTCCAAATCCTAGCACAACTAGGTCAAATATGCAGAATACCAAACCAGAATCGTAATTGCAGGTTCCCAAATCACACAATGCTGTAATTCATCCAACTCAGTCTACACAGGTCCAAATGCATTGATTCCAAAGGCATATGATAGCTAAGACATCAAGCTACATTTCCTCAGAAGACACCAACAACAAAATCCAAAGAAATTCCAGTCAAAACAGACGATTACAATCACAGTTCGCACATTCTGATCACCCAGAACAGCAACAGTAAAAACGACATATCTCATTCTACACTACTCCAAATGACCTGAAATTTTGTAGGCACCTCTAAAATGTCATTCCCTACAACTTTTATGTTTTGAGCTAAGGCCAATTCGGCCTCTATCTATGACCTAAAATTTCGGACAGAATGTAGCTTCAAGAACCCTAATTTTCCAGAATTTCTTCCAAACCCAAAATTGGTTGCAATTGTCCACTTTTTCCACCTTCTAGCTTCATTACATAACATTTCCAATCATCATACAAGGCCACAACATCATGATCACATTAAACCAGAAAATTCACCAATAAATTGTAAACTTCACCATTTCATCCAAAAACAAGAATTAAATCACAAAATTCAACACTTTAGCTTCCACTAAGCACAACTCAAGCTTCATTAAGTGTAGGGGAAAGTTCATATACCACTCACCTAGTAAACAAGAGAGGGAGAGTTGTAGGACACCTTAACTTTCCAAAAAAACTTCACACAACAACTCACAATCACTACTTGAAGAGGTTTTATGGAAGGAATTCAAGATTAAATGGTTAGTTTGTGAGATTGGACATGATTGGAGCAAGAAACTTGGAAGCTTTTCTTTCTTTTCTTGTAAGAGGAGGTTCGGCCAAGCTTGAAGGAAAAATGGAAGATATTTGATCAATTTTTTTGTTTTATTTAGTAATTGGTAAAAGGTTGAATAGTAAGTCAAAACAAGATTTAATCATATGGTGACACATGTCCCTCTCATTAATTGCTTGCCTAACTTTTTGTCTCTCTTACACAAATATCTTAACACATTGTAAACTAATATCACTTAATACAAAATTCCAACAAGTGGTTAAAAATATAATGCATTTACCGCACTTGCGGGTCCCACGTCCAAAATACGCTTTTAATTTCTCAAAAACTAACCGATACTAGAAAAATCATTTTAAAACTATTTTTGCACATAAACTTTATCTGGGGAATTTTTCTAATCAAGAAAATGTAGAAAAGGCGGGCGTTAAAAAAAATAAACCCTAGAAAATTAGAAAATTTTCCGGGTTCTCAAACTCATTTTTTTTCGGGGCGTCACAATCTCCCCTCCTTAAAAGAATGTCGTCCTCGACATTCCCTCTTGTACCAATCAAGTCAAGACATCCCGCAAAAATCTCTCAAGAGTCAAATCAAACCCACAGTCCGGCATCCTAAACTTCAAGCCTAGGATACACTACAGAGATCTGAAGCCCAAGCTCTGATACCAACTGTGACAGTTCTCAGGGTCACATCACGGGGTACCTATCAGCTTGCCACCCGCACGCGGGCATCCCCTACGGAGAGTTTCGCTTCGTGACTCTTCACGAACGAGAGGCTCGGGGCTTTTCCAGACGAAGGACTTAAAGTCCCAACTGTCGGCATATGGCTCTGATACCAACTGTGACGACCCCACCTCCCCCTAAGGCGAACCAGAGGGTTCGGCGGGCCGCCTGCCCGGCTCTCGCCGGGACTCAGTCGTTCACTACAATCCTCAAACAAATACAAGATACAATCTCAAAAAAAAATCACATGGTCCACAAATATACATCCAAGTCTCCCATAATTACATGTCATAAGTGAAGCGGAAACGATTTCCAACTATCAAAAGCGAAGCGTCCACGCTTCCGCAGCGCCACTCTGATCCTTGATACCAACTATTATACAGGAGGAAGTCCAAAACTAGACGATTACACATCCAAGCAATCCTAAACGTTCAATACAATCCCAATATGAACGATTACTTAAAAGGAAATCCAAATTCAATCCATACATGATATAATCCATGATAAACACTACAAGCCACTCCTTCGCCTTGAGCCCTGTGGAGGGGAATAAAACATTTTGGGGTGAGCTAGAAGCTCAGCGAGTAACCAATAAAATCAGTTATCAAATCAGTTTCATAATCGTTCATTTCAATAATGTCATGATTCAGTAATCAATGCACTTTAATTGCTCTCGTGAACCAGTGAAATCATGGTACTTAGACGTCCAACGCTCCAAACGATCATTTAACATTGAACATTAACATTGAGCCCATTGGTGCTCTACAGGAACATTAAACGGTGGAGAAAACGTCGGAGTCTAGCACACGAATTCCAAGTACTCATTTGAGCTAAAACATGTCAAGAACTTATATGCCGGCACACAGGATATGCAATCAAAGAAACGATGCAAGAAACATTTTAAAGTAACGTTGCAAGTAGTTTAAGGTCACTCACCTCCACGGCTCATAATCCTTGTTCAATATAGCCAATTCCATCATTCAAGTCCAAGCCTTTCACTTGAAACTTAAGGTAACCAACGCTATTAAAATCGGACAGCATTTCCCCTTAATTCCTTTATTTTCCAACCTACAATCAAACCCAATCACATAGCAATTAACCACAATTGCTCAAAACCAGAAAACAGTTTTGACGTCCTTTTGCGGTAATGGCACCAAAGGTACTACGAGTATCGGATGGAGGTCCAAGACCCACCGTTTCGAAGCTAAGAACCAGGGCTACAACAATGTAGAAGGTCACTCAGTCCAAATCCTAGCACAACTAGGTCAAATATGCAGAATACCAAACCAGAATCGTAATTGCAGGTTCCCAAATCACACAATGCTGTAATTCATCCAACTCAGTCTACACAGGTCCAAATGCATTGATTCCAAAGGCATATGATAGCTAAGACATCAAGCTACATTTCCTCAGAAGACACCAACAACAAAATCCAAAGAAATTCCAGTCAAAACAGACGATTACAATCACAGTTCGCACATTCTGATCACCCAGAACAGCAACAGTAAAAACGACATATCTCATTCTACACTACTCCAAATGACCTGAAATTTTGTAGGCACCTCTAAAATGTCATTCCCTACAACTTTCATGTTTTGAGCTAAGGCCAATTCGGCCTCTATCTATGACCTAAAATTTCGGACAGAATGTAGCTTCAAGAACCCTAATTTTCCAGAATTTCTTCCAAACCCAAAATTGGTTGCAATTGTCCACTTTTTCCACCTTCTAGCTTCATTACATAACATTTCCAATCATCATACAAGGCCACAACATCATGATCACATTAAACCAGAAAATTCACCAATAAATTGTAAACTTCACCATTTCATCCAAAAACAAGAATTAAATCACAAAATTCAACACTTTAGCTTCCACTAAGCACAACTCAAGCTTCATTAAGTGTAGGGGAAAGTTCATATACCACTCACCTAGTAAACAAGAGAGGGAGAGTTGTAGGACACCTTAACTTTCCAAAAAAACTTCACACAACAACTCACAATCACTACTTGAAGAGGTTTTATGGAAGGAATTCAAGATTAAATGGTTAGTTTGTGAGATTGGACATGATTGGAGCAAGAAACTTGGAAGCTTTTCTTTCTTTTCTTGTAAGAGGAGGTTCGGCCAAGCTTGAAGGAAAAATGGAAGATATTTGATCAATTTTTTTGTTTTATTTAGTAATTGGTAAAAGGTTGAATAGTAAGTCAAAACAAGATTTAATCATATGGTGACACATGTCCCTCTCATTAATTGCTTGCCTAACTTTTTGTCTCTCTTACACAAATATCTTAACACATTGTAAACTAATATCACTTAATACAAAATTCCAACAAGTGGTTAAAAATATAATGCATTTACCGCACTTGCGGGTCCCACGTCCAAAATACGCTTTTAATTTCTCAAAAACTAACCGATACTAGAAAAATCATTTTAAAACTATTTTTGCTCATAAACTTTATCTGGGGAATTTTTCTAATCAAGAAAATGTAGAAAAGGCGGGCGTTAAAAAAAATAAACCCTAGAAAATTAGAAAATTTTCCGGGTTCTCAAACTCATTTTTTTTCGGGGCGTCACAATCTCCCCTCCTTAAAAGAATGTCGTCCTCGACATTCCCTCTTGTACCAATCAAGTCAAGACATCCCGCAAAAATCTCTCAAGAGTCAAATCAAACCCACAGTCCGGCATCCTAAACTTCAAGCCTAGGATACACTACAGAGATCTGAAGCCCAAGCTCTGATACCAACTGTGACAGTTCTCAGGGTCACATCACGGGGTACCTATCAGCTTGCCACCCGCACGCGGGCATCCCCTACGGAGAGTTTCGCTTCGTGACTCTTCACGAACGAGAGGCTCGGGGCTTTTCCAGACGAAGGACTTAAAGTCCCAACTGTCGGCATATGGCTCTGATACCAACTGTGACGACCCCACCTCCCCCTAAGGCGAACCAGAGGGTTCGGCGGGCCGCCTGCCCGGCTCTCGCCGGGACTCAGTCGTTCACTACAATCCTCAAACAAATACAAGATACAATCTCAAAAAAAAATCACATGGTCCACAAATATACATCCAAGTCTCCCATAATTACATGTCATAAGTGAAGCGGAAACGATTTCCAACTATCAAAAGCGAAGCGTCCACGCTTCCGCAGCGCCACTCTGATCCTTGATACCAACTATTATACAGGAGGAAGTCCAAAACTAGACGATTACACATCCAAGCAATCCTAAACGTTCAATACAATCCCAATATGAACGATTACTTAAAAGGAAATCCAAATTCAATCCATACATGATATAATCCATGATAAACACTACAAGCCACTCCTTCGCCTTGAGCCCTGTGGAGGGGAATAAAACATTTTGGGGTGAGCTAGAAGCTCAGCGAGTAACCAATAAAATCAGTTATCAAATCAGTTTCATAATCGTTCATTTCAATAATGTCATGATTCAGTAATCAATGCACTTTAATTGCTCTCGTGAACCAGTGAAATCATGGTACTTAGACGTCCAACGCTCCAAACGATCATTTAACATTGAACATTAACATTGAGCCCATTGGTGCTCTACAGGAACATTAAACGGTGGAGAAAACGTCGGAGTCTAGCACACGAATTCCAAGTACTCATTTGAGCTAAAACATGTCAAGAACTTATATGCCGGCACACAGGATATGCAATCAAAGAAACGATGCAAGAAACATTTTAAAGTAACGTTGCAAGTAGTTTAAGGTCACTCACCTCCACGGCTCATAATCCTTGTTCAATATAGCCAATTCCATCATTCAAGTCCAAGCCTTTCACTTGAAACTTAAGGTAACCAACGCTATTAAAATCGGACAGCATTTCCCCTTAATTCCTTTATTTTCCAACCTACAATCAAACCCAATCACATAGCAATTAACCACAATTGCTCAAAACCAGAAAACAGTTTTGACGTCCTTTTGCGGTAATGGCACCAAAGGTACTACGAGTATCGGATGGAGGTCCAAGACCCACCGTTTCGAAGCTAAGAACCAGGGCTACAACAATGTAGAAGGTCACTCAGTCCAAATCCTAGCACAACTAGGTCAAATATGCAGAATACCAAACCAGAATCGTAATTGCAGGTTCCCAAATCACACAATGCTGTAATTCATCCAACTCAGTCTACACAGGTCCAAATGCATTGATTCCAAAGGCATATGATAGCTAAGACATCAAGCTACATTTCCTCAGAAGACACCAACAACAAAATCCAAAGAAATTCCAGTCAAAACAGACGATTACAATCACAGTTCGCACATTCTGATCACCCAGAACAGCAACAGTAAAAACGACATATCTCATTCTACACTACTCCAAATGACCTGAAATTTTGTAGGCACCTCTAAAATGTCATTCCCTACAACTTTTATGTTTTGATCTAAGGCCAATTCGGCCTCTATCTATGACCTAAAATTTCGGACAGAATGTAGCTTCAAGAACCCTAATTTTCCAGAATTTCTTCCAAACCCAAAATTGGTTGCAATTGTCCACTTTTTCCACCTTCTAGCTTCATTACATAACATTTCCAATCATCATACAAGGCCACAACATCATGATCACATTAAACCAGAAAATTCACCAATAAATTGTAAACTTCACCATTTCATCCAAAAACAAGAATTAAATCACAAAATTCAACACTTTAGCTTCCACTAAGCACAACTCAAGCTTCATTAAGTGTAGGGGAAAGTTCATATACCACTCACCTAGTAAACAAGAGAGGGAGAGTTGTAGGACACCTTAACTTTCCAAAAAAACTTCACACAACAACTCACAATCACTACTTGAAGAGGTTTTATGGAAGGAATTCAAGATTAAATGGTTAGTTTGTGAGATTGGACATGATTGGAGCAAGAAACTTGGAAGCTTTTCTTTCTTTTCTTGTAAGAGGAGGTTCGGCCAAGCTTGAAGGAAAAATGGAAGATATTTGATCAATTTTTTTGTTTTATTTAGTAATTGGTAAAAGGTTGAATAGTAAGTCAAAACAAGATTTAATCATATGGTGACACATGTCCCTCTCATTAATTGCTTGCCTAACTTTTTGTCTCTCTTACACAAATATCTTAACACATTGTAAACTAATATCACTTAATACAAAATTCCAACAAGTGGTTAAAAATATAATGCATTTACCGCACTTGCGGGTCCCACGTCCAAAATACGCTTTTAATTTCTCAAAAACTAACCGATACTAGAAAAATCATTTTAAAACTATTTTTGCTCATAAACTTTATCTGGGAATTTTTCTAATCAAGAAAATGTAGAAAAGGCGGGCGTTAAAAAAAATAAACCCTAGAAAATTAGAAAATTTTCCGGGTTCTCAAACTCATTTTTTTTCGGGGCGTCACAATCTCCCCTCCTTAAAAGAATGTCGTCCTCGACATTCCCTCTTGTACCAATCAAGTCAAGACATCCCGCAAAAATCTATCAAGAGTCAAATCAAACCCACAGTCCGGCATCCTAAACTTCAAGCCTAGGATACACTACAGAGATCTGAAGCCTAAGCTCTGATACCAACTGTGACAGTTCTCAGGGTCACATCACGGGGTACCTATCAGCTTGCCACCCGCACGCGGGCATCCCCTACGGAGAGTTTCGCTTCGTGACTCTTCACGAACGAGAGGCTCGGGGCTTTTCCAGACGAAGGACTTAAAGTCCCAACTGTCGGCATATGGCTCTGATACCAACTGTGACGACCCCACCTCCCCCTAAGGCGAACCAGAGGGTTCGGCGGGCCGCCTGCCCGGCTCTCGCCGGGACTCAGTCGTTCACTACAATCCTCAAACAAATACAAGATACAATCTCAAAAAAAAATCACATGGTCCACAAATATACATCCAAGTCTCCCATAATTACATGTCATAAGTGAAGCGGAAACGATTTCCAACTATCAAAAGCGAAGCGTCCACGCTTCCGCAGCGCCACTCTGATCCTTGATACCAACTATTATACAGGAGGAAGTCCAAAACTAGACGATTACACATCCAAGCAATCCTAAACGTTCAATACAATCCCAATATGAACGATTACTTAAAAGGAAATCCAAATTCAATCCATACATGATATAATCCATGATAAACACTACAAGCCACTCCTTCGCCTTGAGCCCTGTGGAGGGGAATAAAACATTTTGGGGTGAGCTAGAAGCTCAGCGAGTAACCAATAAAATCAGTTATCAAATCAGTTTCATAATCGTTCATTTCAATAATGTCATGATTCAGTAATCAATGCACTTTAATTGCTCTCGTGAACCAGTGAAATCATGGTACTTAGACGTCCAACGCTCCAAACGATCATTTAACATTGAACATTAACATTGAGCCCATTGGTGCTCTACAGGAACATTAAACGGTGGAGAAAACGTCGGAGTCTAGCACACGAATTCCAAGTACTCATTTGAGCTAAAACATGTCAAGAACTTATATGCCGGCACACAGGATATGCAATCAAAGAAACGATGCAAGAAACATTTTAAAGTAACGTTGCAAGTAGTTTAAGGTCACTCACCTCCACGGCTCATAATCCTTGTTCAATATAGCCAATTCCATCATTCAAGTCCAAGCCTTTCACTTGAAACTTAAGGTAACCAACGCTATTAAAATCGGACAGCATTTCCCCTTAATTCCTTTATTTTCCAACCTACAATCAAACCCAATCACATAGCAATTAACCACAATTGCTCAAAACCAGAAAACAGTTTTGACGTCCTTTTGCGGTAATGGCACCAAAGGTACTACGAGTATCGGATGGAGGTCCAAGACCCACCGTTTCGAAGCTAAGAACCAGGGCTACAACAATGTAGAAGGTCACTCAGTCCAAATCCTAGCACAACTAGGTCAAATATGCAGAATACCAAACCAGAATCGTAATTGCAGGTTCCCAAATCACACAATGCTGTAATTCATCCAACTCAGTCTACACAGGTCCAAATGCATTGATTCCAAAGGCATATGATAGCTAAGACATCAAGCTACATTTCCTCAGAAGACACCAACAACAAAATCCAAAGAAATTCCAGTCAAAACAGACGATTACAATCACAGTTCGCACATTCTGATCACCCAGAACAGCAACAGTAAAAACGACATATCTCATTCTACACTACTCCAAATGACCTGAAATTTTGTAGGCACCTCTAAAATGTCATTCCCTACAACTTTTATGTTTTGATCTAAGGCCAATTCGGCCTCTATCTATGACCTAAAATTTCGGACAGAATGTAGCTTCAAGAACCCTAATTTTCCAGAATTTCTTCCAAACCCAAAATTGGTTGCAATTGTCCACTTTTTCCACCTTCTAGCTTCATTACATAACATTTCCAATCATCATACAAGGCCACAACATCATGATCACATTAAACCAGAAAATTCACCAATAAATTGTAAACTTCACCATTTCATCCAAAAACAAGAATTAAATCACAAAATTCAACACTTTAGCTTCCACTAAGCACAACTCAAGCTTCATTAAGTGTAGGGGAAAGTTCATATACCACTCACCTAGTAAACAAGAGAGGGAGAGTTGTAGGACACCTTAACTTTCCAAAAAAACTTCACACAACAACTCACAATCACTACTTGAAGAGGTTTTATGGAAGGAATTCAAGATTAAATGGTTAGTTTGTGAGATTGGACATGATTGGAGCAAGAAACTTGGAAGCTTTTCTTTCTTTTCTTGTAAGAGGAGGTTCGGCCAAGCTTGAAGGAAAAATGGAAGATATTTGATCAATTTTTTTGTTTTATTTAGTAATTGGTAAAAGGTTGAATAGTAAGTCAAAACAAGATTTAATCATATGGTGACACATGTCCCTCTCATTAATTGCTTGCCTAACTTTTTGTCTCTCTTACACAAATATCTTAACACATTGTAAACTAATATCACTTAATACAAAATTCCAACAAGTGGTTAAAAATATAATGCATTTACCGCACTTGCGGGTCCCACGTCCAAAATACGCTTTTAATTTCTCAAAAACTAACCGATACTAGAAAAATCATTTTAAAACTATTTTTGCTCATAAACTTTATCTGGGAATTTTTCTAATCAAGAAAATGTAGAAAAGGCGGGCGTTAAAAAAAATAAACCCTAGAAAATTAGAAAATTTTCCGGGTTCTCAAACTCATTTTTTTTCGGGGCGTCACAATCTCCCCTCCTTAAAAGAATGTCGTCCTCGACATTCCCTCTTGTACCAATCAAGTCAAGACATCCCGCAAAAATCTATCAAGAGTCAAATCAAACCCACAGTCCGGCATCCTAAACTTCAAGCCTAGGATACACTACAGAGATCTGAAGCCTAAGCTCTGATACCAACTGTGACAGTTCTCAGGGTCACATCACGGGGTACCTATCAGCTTGCCACCCGCACGCGGGCATCCCCTACGGAGAGTTTCGCTTCGTGACTCTTCACGAACGAGAGGCTCGGGGCTTTTCCAGACGAAGGACTTAAAGTCCCAACTGTCGGCATATGGCTCTGATACCAACTGTGACGACCCCACCTCCCCCTAAGGCGAACCAGAGGGTTCGGCGGGCCGCCTGCCCGGCTCTCGCCGGGACTCAGTCGTTCACTACAATCCTCAAACAAATACAAGATACAATCTCAAAAAAAAATCACATGGTCCACAAATATACATCCAAGTCTCCCATAATTACATGTCATAAGTGAAGCGGAAACGATTTCCAACTATCAAAAGCGAAGCGTCCACGCTTCCGCAGCGCCACTCTGATCCTTGATACCAACTATTATACAGGAGGAAGTCCAAAACTAGACGATTACACATCCAAGCAATCCTAAACGTTCAATACAATCCCAATATGAACGATTACTTAAAAGGAAATCCAAATTCAATCCATACATGATATAATCCATGATAAACACTACAAGCCACTCCTTCGCCTTGAGCCCTGTGGAGGGGAATAAAACATTTTGGGGTGAGCTAGAAGCTCAGCGAGTAACCAATAAAATCAGTTATCAAATCAGTTTCATAATCGTTCATTTCAATAATGTCATGATTCAGTAATCAATGCACTTTCATTGCTCTCGTGAACCAGTGAAATCATGGTACTTAGACGTCCAACGCTCCAAACGATCATTTAACATTGAACATTAACATTGAGCCCATTGGTGCTCTACAGGAACATTAAACGGTGGAGAAAACGTCGGAGTCTAGCACACGAATTCCAAGTACTCATTTGAGCCAAAACATGTCAAGAACTTATATGCCGGCACACAGGATATGCAATCAAAGAAACGATGCAAGAAACATTTTAAAGTAACGTTGCAAGTAGTTTAAGGTCACTCACCTCCACGGCTCATAATCCTTGTTCAATATAGCCAATTCCATCATTCAAGTCCAAGCCTTTCACTTGAAACTTAAGGTAACCAACGCTATTAAAATCGGACAGCATTTCCCCTTAATTCCTTTATTTTCCAACCTACAATCAAACCCAATCACATAGCAATTAACCACAATTGCTCAAAACCAGAAAACAGTTTTGACGTCCTTTTGCGGTAATGGCACCAAAGGTACTACGAGTATCGGATGGAGGTCCAAGACCCACCGTTTCGAAGCTAAGAACCAGGGCTACAACAATGTAGAAGGTCACTCAGTCCAAATCCTAGCACAACTAGGTCAAATATGCAGAATACCAAACCAGAATCGTAATTGCAGGTTCCCAAATCACACAATGCTGTAATTCATCCAACTCAGTCTACACAGGTCCAAATGCATTGATTCCAAAGGCATATGATAGCTAAGACATCAAGCTACATTTCATCAGAAGACACCAACAACAAAATCCAAAGAAATTCCAGTCAAAACAGACGATTACAATCACAGTTCGCACATTCTGATCACCCAGAACAGCAACAGTAAAAACGACATATCTCATTCTACACTACTCCAAATGACCTGAAATTTTGTAGGCACCTCTAAAATGTCATTCCCTACAACTTTCATGTTTTGAGCTAAGGCCAATGCGGCCTCTATCTATGACCTAAAATTTCGGACAGAATGTAGCTTCAAGAACCCTAATTTTCCAGAATTTCTTCCAAACCCAAAATTGGTTGCAATTGTCCACTTTTTCCACCTTCTAGCTTCATTACATAACATTTCCAATCATCATACAAGGCCACAACATCATGATCACATTAAACCAGAAAATTCACCAATAAATTGTAAACTTCACCATTTCATCCAAAAACAAGAATTAAATCACAAAATTCAACACTTTAGCTTCCACTAAGCACAACTCAAGCTTCATTAAGTGTAGGGGAAAGTTCATATACCACTCACCTAGTAAACAAGAGAGGGAGAGTTGTAGGACACCTTAACTTTCCAAAAAAACTTCACACAACAACTCACAATCACTACTTGAAGAGGTTTTATGGAAGGAATTCAAGATTAAATGGTTAGTTTGTGAGATTGGACATGATTGGAGCAAGAAACTTGGAAGCTTTTCTTTCTTTTCTTGTAAGAGGAGGTTCGGCCAAGCTTGAAGGAAAAATGGAAGATATTTGATCAATTTTTTTGTTTTATTTAGTAATTGGTAAAAGGTTGAATAGTAAGTCAAAACAAGATTTAATCATATGGTGACACATGTCCCTCTCATTAATTGCTTGCCTAACTTTTTGTCTCTCTTACACAAATATCTTAACACATTGTAAACTAATATCACTTAATACAAAATTCCAACAAGTGGTTAAAAATATAATGCATTTACCGCACTTGCGGGTCCCACGTCCAAAATACGCTTTTAATTTCTCAAAAACTAACCGATACTAGAAAAATCATTTTAAAACTATTTTTGCTCATAAACTTTATCTGGGAATTTTTCTAATCAAGAAAATGTAGAAAAGGCGGGCGTTAAAAAAAATAAACCCTAGAAAATTAGAAAATTTTCCGGGTTCTCAAACTCATTTTTTTTCGGGGCGTCACAATCTCCCCTCCTTAAAAGAATGTCGTCCTCGACATTCCCTCTTGTACCAATCAAGTCAAGACATCCCGCAAAAATCTATCAAGAGTCAAATCAAACCCACAGTCCGGCATCCTAAACTTCAAGCCTAGGATACACTACAGAGATCTGAAGCCTAAGCTCTGATACCAACTGTGACAGTTCTCAGGGTCACATCACGGGGTACCTATCAGCTTGCCACCCGCACGCGGGCATCCCCTACGGAGAGTTTCGCTTCGTGACTCTTCACGAACGAGAGGCTCGGGGCTTTTCCAGACGAAGGACTTAAAGTCCTACAGGAGGAAGTCCAAAACTAGACGATTACACATCCAAGCAATTCTAAACGTTCAATACAATCCCAATATGAACGATTACACAAAAGGAAATCCAAATTCAATCCATACATGATATAATCCATGATAAACACTACAAGCCACTCCTTCGCCTTGAGCCCTGTGGAGGGGAATAAAACATTTTGGGGTGAGCTAGAAGCTCAGCGAGTAACCAATAAAATCAGTTATCAAATCAGTTTCACAATCGTTCATTTCAATAATGTCATGATTCAGTAATCAATGCACTTTCATTGCTCTCGTGAACCAGTGAAATCATGGTACTTAGACGTCCAACGCTCCAAACGATCATTTAACATTGAACATTAACATTGAGCCCATTGGTGCTCTACAGGAACATTAAACGGTGGAGGAAACGTCGGAGTCTAGCACACGAATTCCAAGTACTCATTTGAGCCAAAACATGTCAAGAACTTATATGCCGGCACACAGGATATGCAATCAAAGAAACGATGCAAGAAACATTTTAAAGTAACGTTGCAAGTAGTTTAAGGTCACTCACCTCCACGGCTCATAATCCTTGTTCAATATAGCCAATTCCATCATTCAAGTCCAAGCCTTTCACTTGAAACTTAAGGTAACCAACGCTATTAAAATCGGACAGCATTTCCCCTTAATTCCTTTATTTTCCAACCTACAATCAAACCCAATCACATAGCAATTAACCACAATTGCTCAAAACCAGAAAACAGTTTTGACGTCCTTTTGCGGTAATGGCACCAAAGGTACTACGAGTATCGGATGGAGGTCCAAGACCCACCGTTTCGAAGCTAAGAACCAGGGCTACAACAATGTAGAAGGTCACTCAGTCCAAATCCTAGCACAACTAGGTCAAATATGCAGAATACCAAACCAGAATCGTAATTGCAGGTTCCCAAATCACACAATGCTGTAATTCGTCCAACTCAGTCTACACAGGTCCAAATGCATTGATTCCAAAGGCATATGATAGCTAAGACATCAAGCTACATTTCATCAGAAGACACCAACAACAAAATCCAAAGAAATTCCAGTCAAAACAGACGATTACAATCACAGTTCGCACATTCTGATCACCCAGAACAGCAACAGTAAAAACGACATATCTCATTCTACACTACTCCAAATGACCTGAAATTTTGTAGGCACCTCTAAAATGTCATTCCCTACAACTTTCATGTTTTGAGCTAAGGCCAATGCGGCCTCTATCTATGACCTAAAATTTCGGACAGAATGTAGCTTCAAGAACCCTAATTTTCCAGAATTTCTTCCAAACCCAAAATTGGTTGCAATTGTCCACTTTTTCCACCTTCTAGCTTCATTACATAACATTTCCAATCATCATACAAGGCCACAACATCATGATCACATTAAACCAGAAAATTCACCAATAAATTGTAAACTTCACCATTTCATCCAAAAACAAGAATTAAATCACAAAATTCAACACTTTAGCTTCCACTAAGCACAACTCAAGCTTCATTAAGTGTAGGGGAAAGTTCATATACCACTCACCTAGTAAACAAGAGAGGGAGAGTTGTAGGACACCTTAACTTTCCAAAAAAACTTCACACAACAACTCACAATCACTACTTGAAGAGGTTTTATGGAAGGAATTCAAGATTAAATGGTTAGTTTGTGAGATTGGACATGATTGGAGCAAGAAACTTGGAAGCTTTTCTTTCTTTTCTTGTAAGAGGAGGTTCGGCCAAGCTTGAAGGAAAAATGGAAGATATTTGATCAATTTTTTTGTTTTATTTAGTAATTGGTAAAAGGTTGAATAGTAAGTCAAAACAAGATTTAATCATATGGTGACACATGTCCCTCTCATTAATTGCTTGCCTAACTTTTTGTCTCTCTTACACAAATATCTTAACACATTGTAAACTAATATCACTTAATACAAAATTCCAACAAGTGGTTAAAAATATAATGCATTTACCGCACTTGCGGGTCCCACGTCCAAAATACGCTTTTAATTTCTCAAAAACTAACCGATACTAGAAAAATCATTTTAAAACTATTTTTGCTCATAAACTTTATCTGGGGAATTTTTCTAATCAAGAAAATGTAGAAAAGGCGGGCGTTAAAAAAAATAAACCCTAGAAAATTAGAAAATTTTCCGGGTTCTCAAACTCATTTTTTTTCGGGGCGTCACAATCTCCCCTCCATAAAAGAATGTCGTCCTCGACATTCCCTCTTGTACCAATCAAGTCAAGACATCCCGCAAAAATATCTCAAGAGTCAAATCAAACCCACAGTCCGGCATCCTAAACTTCAAGCCTAGGATACACTACAGAGATCTGAAGCCTAAGCTCTGATACCAACTGTGACAGTTCTCAGGGTCACATCACGGGGTACCTATCAGCTTGCCACCCGCACGCGGGCATCCCCTACGGAGAGTTTCGCTTCGTGACTCTTCACGAACGAGAGGCTCGGGGCTTTTCCAGACGAAGGACTTAAAGTCCCAACTGTCGGCATATGGCTCTGATACCAACTGTGACGACCCCACCTCCCCCTAAGGCGAACCAGAGGGTTCGGCGGGCCGCCTGCCCGGCTCTCGCCGGGACTCAGTCGTTCACTACAATCCTCAAACAAATACAAGATACAATCTCAAAGAAAAATCACATGGTCCACAAATATACATCCAAGTCTCCCATAATTACATGTCATAATTGAAGCGGAAACGATTTCCAACTATCAAAAGCGAAGCGTCCACGCTTCCGCAGCGCCACTCTGATCCTTGATACCAACTATTATACAGGAGGAAGTCCAAAACTAGACGATTACACATCCAAGCAATTCTAAACGTTCAATACAATCCCAATATGAACGATTACACAAAAGGAAATCCAAATTCAATCCATACATGATATAATCCATGATAAACACTACAAGCCACTCCTTCGCCTTGAGCCCTGTGGAGGGGAATAAAACATTTTGGGGTGAGCTAGAAGCTCAGCGAGTAACCAATAAAATCAGTTATCAAATCAGTTTCACAATCGTTCATTTCAATAATGTCATGATTCAGTAATCAATGCACTTTCATTGCTCTCGTGAACCAGTGAAATCATGGTACTTAGACGTCCAACGCTCCAAACGATCATTTAACATTGAACATTAGCATTGAGCCCATTGGTGCTCTACAGGAACATTAAACGGTGGAGGAAACGTCGGAGTCTAGCACACGAATTCCAAGTACTCATTTGAGCCAAAACATGTCAAGAACTTATATGCCGGCACACAGGATATGCAATCAAAGAAACGATGCAAGAAACATTTTAAAGTAACGTTGCAAGTAGTTTAAGGTCACTCACCTCCACGGCTCATAATCCTTGTTCAATATAGCCAATTCCATCATTCAAGTCCAAGCCTTTCACTTGAAACTTAAGGTAACCAACGCTATTAAAATCGGACAGCATTTCCCCTTAATTCCTTTATTTTCCAACCTACAATCAAACCCAATCACATAGCAATTAACCACAATTGCTCAAAACCAGAAAACAGTTTTGACGTCCTTTTGCGGTAATGGCACCAAAGGTACTACAAGTATCGGATGGAGGTCCAAGACCCACCGTTTCGAAGCTAAGAACCAGGGCTACAACAATGTAGAAGGTCACTCAGTCCAAATCCTAGCACAACTAGGTCAAATATGCAGAATACCAAACCAGAATCGTAATTGCAGGTTCCCAAATCACACAATGCTGTAATTCGTCCAACTCAGTCTACACAGGTCCAAATGCATTGATTCCAAAGGCATATGATAGCTAAGACATCAAGCTACATTTCATCAGAAGACACCAACAACAAAATCCAAAGAAATTCCAGTCAAAACAGACGATTACAATCACAGTTCGCACATTCTGATCACCCAGAACAGCAACAGTAAAAACGACATATCTCATTCTACACTACTCCAAATGACCTGAAATTTTGTAGGCACCTCTAAAATGTCATTCCCTACAACTTTCATGTTTTGAGCTAAGGCCAATGCGGCCTCTATCTATGACCTAAAATTTCGGACAGAATGTAGCTTCAAGAACCCTAATTTTCCAGAATTTCTTCCAAACCCAAAATTGGTTGCAATTGTCCACTTTTTCCACCTTCTAGCTTCATTACATAACATTTCCAATCATCATACAAGGCCACAACATCATGATCACATTAAACCAGAAAATTCACCAATAAATTGTAAACTTCACCATTTCATCCAAAAACAAGAATTAAATCACAAAATTCAACACTTTAGCTTCCACTAAGCACAACTCAAGCTTCATTAAGTGTAGGGGAAAGTTCATATACCACTCACCTAGTAAACAAGAGAGGGAGAGTTGTAGGACACCTTAACTTTCCAAAAAAACTTCACACAACAACTCACAATCACTACTTGAAGAGGTTTTATGGAAGGAATTCAAGATTAAATGGTTAGTTTGTGAGATTGGACATGATTGGAGCAAGAAACTTGGAAGCTTTTCTTTCTTTTCTTGTAAGAGGAGGTTCGGCCAAGCTTGAAGGAAAAATGGAAGATATTTGATCAATTTTTTTGTTTTATTTAGTAATTGGTAAAAGGTTGAATAGTAAGTCAAAACAAGATTTAATCATATGGTGACACATGTCCCTCTCATTAATTGCTTGCCTAACTTTTTGTCTCTCTTACACAAATATCTTAACACATTGTAAACTAATATCACTTAATACAAAATTCCAACAAGTGGTTAAAAATATAATGCATTTACCGCACTTGCGGGTCCCACGTCCAAAATACGCTTTTAATTTCTCAAAAACTAACCGATACTAGAAAAATCATTTTAAAACTATTTTTGCTCATAAACTTTATCTGGGGAATTTTTCTAATCAAGAAAATGTAGAAAAGGCGGGCGTTAAAAAAAATAAACCCTAGAAAATTAGAAAATTTTCCGGGTTCTCAAACTCATTTTTTTTCGGGGCGTCACAATCTCCCCTCCATAAAAGAATGTCGTCCTCGACATTCCCTCTTGTACCAATCAAGTCAAGACATCCCGCAAAAATATCTCAAGAGTCAAATCAAACCCACAGTCCGGCATCCTAAACTTCAAGCCTAGGATACACTACAGAGATCTGAAGCCTAAGCTCTGATACCAACTGTGACAGTTCTCAGGGTCACATCACGGGGTACCTATCAGCTTGCCACCCGCACGCGGGCATCCCCTACGGAGAGTTTCGCTTCGTGACTCTTCACGAACGAGAGGCTCGGGGCTTTTCCAGACGAAGGACTTAAAGTCCCAACTGTCGGCATATGGCTCTGATACCAACTGTGACGACCCCACCTCCCCCTAAGGCGAACCAGAGGGTTCGGCGGGCCGCCTGCCCGGCTCTCGCCGGGACTCAGTCGTTCACTACAATCCTCAAACAAATACAAGATACAATCTCAAAGAAAAATCACATGGTCCACAAATATACATCCAAGTCTCCCATAATTACATGTCATAATTGAAGCGGAAACGATTTCCAACTATCAAAAGCGAAGCGTCCACGCTTCCGCAGCGCCACTCTGATCCTTGATACCAACTATTATACAGGAGGAAGTCCAAAACTAGACGATTACACATCCAAGCAATTCTAAACGTTCAATACAATCCCAATATGAACGATTACACAAAAGGAAATCCAAATTCAATCCATACATGATATAATCCATGATAAACACTACAAGCCACTCCTTCGCCTTGAGCCCTGTGGAGGGGAATAAAACATTTTGGGGTGAGCTAGAAGCTCAGCGAGTAACCAATAAAATCAGTTATCAAATCAGTTTCACAATCGTTCATTTCAATAATGTCATGATTCAGTAATCAATGCACTTTCATTGCTCTCGTGAACCAGTGAAATCATGGTACTTAGACGTCCAACGCTCCAAACGATCATTTAACATTGAACATTAGCATTGAGCCCATTGGTGCTCTACAGGAACATTAAACGGTGGAGGAAACGTCGGAGTCTAGCACACGAATTCCAAGTACTCATTTGAGCCAAAACATGTCAAGAACTTATATGCCGGCACACAGGATATGCAATCAAAGAAACGATGCAAGAAACATTTTAAAGTAACGTTGCAAGTAGTTTAAGGTCACTCACCTCCACGGCTCATAATCCTTGTTCAATATAGCCAATTCCATCATTCAAGTCCAAGCCTTTCACTTGAAACTTAAGGTAACCAACGCTATTAAAATCGGACAGCATTTCCCCTTAATTCCTTTATTTTCCAACCTACAATCAAACCCAATCACATAGCAATTAACCACAATTGCTCAAAACCAGAAAACAGTTTTGACGTCCTTTTGCGGTAATGGCACCAAAGGTACTACGAGTATCGGATGGAGGTCCAAGACCCACCGTTTCGAAGCTAAGAACCAGGGCTACAACAATGTAGAAGGTCACTCAGTCCAAATCCTAGCACAACTAGGTCAAATATGCAGAATACCAAACCAGAATCGTAATTGCAGGTTCCCAAATCACACAATGCTGTAATTCGTCCAACTCAGTCTACACAGGTCCAAATGCATTGATTCCAAAGGCATATGATAGCTAAGACATCAAGCTACATTTCATCAGAAGACACCAACAACAAAATCCAAAGAAATTCCAGTCAAAACAGACGATTACAATCACAGTTCGCACATTCTGATCACCCAGAACAGCAACAGTAAAAACGACATATCTCATTCTACACTACTCCAAATGACCTGAAATTTTGTAGGCACCTCTAAAATGTCATTCCCTACAACTTTCATGTTTTGAGCTAAGGCCAATGCGGCCTCTATCTATGACCTAAAATTTCGGACAGAATGTAGCTTCAAGAACCCTAATTTTCCAGAATTTCTTCCAAACCCAAAATTGGTTGCAATTGTCCACTTTTTCCACCTTCTAGCTTCATTACATAACATTTCCAATCATCATACAAGGCCACAACATCATGATCACATTAAACCAGAAAATTCACCAATAAATTGTAAACTTCACCATTTCATCCAAAAACAAGAATTAAATCACAAAATTCAACACTTTAGCTTCCACTAAGCACAACTCAAGCTTCATTAAGTGTAGGGGAAAGTTCATATACCACTCACCTAGTAAACAAGAGAGGGAGAGTTGTAGGACACCTTAACTTTCCAAAAAAACTTCACACAACAACTCACAATCACTACTTGAAGAGGTTTTATGGAAGGAATTCAAGATTAAATGGTTAGTTTGTGAGATTGGACATGATTGGAGCAAGAAACTTGGAAGCTTTTCTTTCTTTTCTTGTAAGAGGAGGTTCGGCCAAGCTTGAAGGAAAAATGGAAGATATTTGATCAATTTTTTTGTTTTATTTAGTAATTGGTAAAAGGTTGAATAGTAAGTCAAAACAAGATTTAATCATATGGTGACACATGTCCCTCTCATTAATTGCTTGCCTAACTTTTTGTCTCTCTTACACAAATATCTTAACACATTGTAAACTAATATCACTTAATACAAAATTCCAACAAGTGGTTAAAAATATAATGCATTTACCGCACTTGCGGGTCCCACGTCCAAAATACGCTTTTAATTTCTCAAAAACTAACCGATACTAGAAAAATCATTTTAAAACTATTTTTGCTCATAAACTTTATCTGGGGAATTTTTCTAATCAAGAAAATGTAGAAAAGGCGGGCGTTAAAAAAAATAAACCCTAGAAAATTAGAAAATTTTCCGGGTTCTCAAACTCATTTTTTTTCGGGGCGTCACAATCTCCCCTCCATAAAAGAATGTCGTCCTCGACATTCCCTCTTGTACCAATCAAGTCAAGACATCCCGCAAAAATATCTCAAGAGTCAAATCAAACCCACAGTCCGGCATCCTAAACTTCAAGCCTAGGATACACTACAGAGATCTGAAGCCTAAGCTCTGATACCAACTGTGACAGTTCTCAGGGTCACATCACGGGGTACCTATCAGCTTGCCACCCGCACGCGGGCATCCCCTACGGAGAGTTTCGCTTCGTGACTCTTCACGAACGAGAGGCTCGGGGCTTTTCCAGACGAAGGACTTAAAGTCCCAACTGTCGGCATATGGCTCTGATACCAACTGTGACGACCCCACCTCCCCCTAAGGCGAACCAGAGGGTTCGGCGGGCCGCCTGCCCGGCTCTCGCCGGGACTCAGTCGTTCACTACAATCCTCAAACAAATACAAGATACAATCTCAAAGAAAAATCACATGGTCCACAAATATACATCCAAGTCTCCCATAATTACATGTCATAATTGAAGCGGAAACGATTTCCAACTATCAAAAGCGAAGCGTCCACGCTTCCGCAGCGCCACTCTGATCCTTGATACCAACTATTATACAGGAGGAAGTCCAAAACTAGACGATTACACATCCAAGCAATTCTAAACGTTCAATACAATCCCAATATGAACGATTACACAAAAGGAAATCCAAATTCAATCCATACATGATATAATCCATGATAAACACTACAAGCCACTCCTTCGCCTTGAGCCCTGTGGAGGGGAATAAAACATTTTGGGGTGAGCTAGAAGCTCAGCGAGTAACCAATAAAATCAGTTATCAAATCAGTTTCACAATCGTTCATTTCAATAATGTCATGATTCAGTAATCAATGCACTTTCATTGCTCTCGTGAACCAGTGAAATCATGGTACTTAGACGTCCAACGCTCCAAACGATCATTTAACATTGAACATTAGCATTGAGCCCATTGGTGCTCTACAGGAACATTAAACGGTGGAGGAAACGTCGGAGTCTAGCACACGAATTCCAAGTACTCATTTGAGCCAAAACATGTCAAGAACTTATATGCCGGCACACAGGATATGCAATCAAAGAAACGATGCAAGAAACATTTTAAAGTAACGTTGCAAGTAGTTTAAGGTCACTCACCTCCACGGCTCATAATCCTTGTTCAATATAGCCAATTCCATCATTCAAGTCCAAGCCTTTCACTTGAAACTTAAGGTAACCAACGCTATTAAAATCGGACAGCATTTCCCCTTAATTCCTTTATTTTCCAACCTACAATCAAACCCAATCACATAGCAATTAACCACAATTGCTCAAAACCAGAAAACAGTTTTGACGTCCTTTTGCGGTAATGGCACCAAAGGTACTACGAGTATCGGATGGAGGTCCAAGACCCACCGTTTCGAAGCTAAGAACCAGGGCTACAACAATGTAGAAGGTCACTCAGTCCAAATCCTAGCACAACTAGGTCAAATATGCAGAATACCAAACCAGAATCGTAATTGCAGGTTCCCAAATCACACAATGCTGTAATTCGTCCAACTCAGTCTACACAGGTCCAAATGCATTGATTCCAAAGGCATATGATAGCTAAGACATCAAGCTACATTTCATCAGAAGACACCAACAACAAAATCCAAAGAAATTCCAGTCAAAACAGACGATTACAATCACAGTTCGCACATTCTGATCACCCAGAACAGCAACAGTAAAAACGACATATCTCATTCTACACTACTCCAAATGACCTGAAATTTTGTAGGCACCTCTAAAATGTCATTCCCTACAACTTTCATGTTTTGAGCTAAGGCCAATGCGGCCTCTATCTATGACCTAAAATTTCGGACAGAATGTAGCTTCAAGAACCCTAATTTTCCAGAATTTCTTCCAAACCCAAAATTGGTTGCAATTGTCCACTTTTTCCACCTTCTAGCTTCATTACATAACATTTCCAATCATCATACAAGGCCACAACATCATGATCACATTAAACCAGAAAATTCACCAATAAATTGTAAACTTCACCATTTCATCCAAAAACAAGAATTAAATCACAAAATTCAACACTTTAGCTTCCACTAAGCACAACTCAAGCTTCATTAAGTGTAGGGGAAAGTTCATATACCACTCACCTAGTAAACAAGAGAGGGAGAGTTGTAGGACACCTTAACTTTCCAAAAAAACTTCACACAACAACTCACAATCACTACTTGAAGAGGTTTTATGGAAGGAATTCAAGATTAAATGGTTAGTTTGTGAGATTGGACATGATTGGAGCAAGAAACTTGGAAGCTTTTCTTTCTTTTCTTGTAAGAGGAGGTTCGGCCAAGCTTGAAGGAAAAATGGAAGATATTTGATCAATTTTTTTGTTTTATTTAGTAATTGGTAAAAGGTTGAATAGTAAGTCAAAACAAGATTTAATCATATGGTGACACATGTCCCTCTCATTAATTGCTTGCCTAACTTTTTGTCTCTCTTACACAAATATCTTAACACATTGTAAACTAATATCACTTAATACAAAATTCCAACAAGTGGTTAAAAATATAATGCATTTACCGCACTTGCGGGTCCCACGTCCAAAATACGCTTTTAATTTCTCAAAAACTAACCGATACTAGAAAAATCATTTTAAAACTATTTTTGCTCATAAACTTTATCTGGGGAATTTTTCTAATCAAGAAAATGTAGAAAAGGCGGGCGTTAAAAAAAATAAACCCTAGAAAATTAGAAAATTTTCCGGGTTCTCAAACTCATTTTTTTTCGGGGCGTCACAATCTCCCCTCCATAAAAGAATGTCGTCCTCGACATTCCCTCTTGTACCAATCAAGTCAAGACATCCCGCAAAAATATCTCAAGAGTCAAATCAAACCCACAGTCCGGCATCCTAAACTTCAAGCCTAGGATACACTACAGAGATCTGAAGCCTAAGCTCTGATACCAACTGTGACAGTTCTCAGGGTCACATCACGGGGTACCTATCAGCTTGCCACCCGCACGCGGGCATCCCCTACGGAGAGTTTCGCTTCGTGACTCTTCACGAACGAGAGGCTCGGGGCTTTTCCAGACGAAGGACTTAAAGTCCCAACTGTCGGCATATGGCTCTGATACCAACTGTGACGACCCCACCTCCCCCTAAGGCGAACCAGAGGGTTCGGCGGGCCGCCTGCCCGGCTCTCGCCGGGACTCAGTCGTTCACTACAATCCTCAAACAAATACAAGATACAATCTCAAAGAAAAATCACATGGTCCACAAATATACATCCAAGTCTCCCATAATTACATGTCATAATTGAAGCGGAAACGATTTCCAACTATCAAAAGCGAAGCGTCCACGCTTCCGCAGCGCCACTCTGATCCTTGATACCAACTATTATACAGGAGGAAGTCCAAAACTAGACGATTACACATCCAAGCAATTCTAAACGTTCAATACAATCCCAATATGAACGATTACACAAAAGGAAATCCAAATTCAATCCATACATGATATAATCCATGATAAACACTACAAGCCACTCCTTCGCCTTGAGCCCTGTGGAGGGGAATAAAACATTTTGGGGTGAGCTAGAAGCTCAGCGAGTAACCAATAAAATCAGTTATCAAATCAGTTTCACAATCGTTCATTTCAATAATGTCATGATTCAGTAATCAATGCACTTTCATTGCTCTCGTGAACCAGTGAAATCATGGTACTTAGACGTCCAACGCTCCAAACGATCATTTAACATTGAACATTAGCATTGAGCCCATTGGTGCTCTACAGGAACATTAAACGGTGGAGGAAACGTCGGAGTCTAGCACACGAATTCCAAGTACTCATTTGAGCCAAAACATGTCAAGAACTTATATGCCGGCACACAGGATATGCAATCAAAGAAACGATGCAAGAAACATTTTAAAGTAACGTTGCAAGTAGTTTAAGGTCACTCACCTCCACGGCTCATAATCCTTGTTCAATATAGCCAATTCCATCATTCAAGTCCAAGCCTTTCACTTGAAACTTAAGGTAACCAACGCTATTAAAATCGGACAGCATTTCCCCTTAATTCCTTTATTTTCCAACCTACAATCAAACCCAATCACATAGCAATTAACCACAATTGCTCAAAACCAGAAAACAGTTTTGACGTCCTTTTGCGGTAATGGCACCAAAGGTACTACGAGTATCGGATGGAGGTCCAAGACCCACCGTTTCGAAGCTAAGAACCAGGGCTACAACAATGTAGAAGGTCACTCAGTCCAAATCCTAGCACAACTAGGTCAAATATGCAGAATACCAAACCAGAATCGTAATTGCAGGTTCCCAAATCACACAATGCTGTAATTCGTCCAACTCAGTCTACACAGGTCCAAATGCATTGATTCCAAAGGCATATGATAGCTAAGACATCAAGCTACATTTCATCAGAAGACACCAACAACAAAATCCAAAGAAATTCCAGTCAAAACAGACGATTACAATCACAGTTCGCACATTCTGATCACCCAGAACAGCAACAGTAAAAACGACATATCTCATTCTACACTACTCCAAATGACCTGAAATTTTGTAGGCACCTCTAAAATGTCATTCCCTACAACTTTCATGTTTTGAGCTAAGGCCAATGCGGCCTCTATCTATGACCTAAAATTTCGGACAGAATGTAGCTTCAAGAACCCTAATTTTCCAGAATTTCTTCCAAACCCAAAATTGGTTGCAATTGTCCACTTTTTCCACCTTCTAGCTTCATTACATAACATTTCCAATCATCATACAAGGCCACAACATCATGATCACATTAAACCAGAAAATTCACCAATAAATTGTAAACTTCACCATTTCATCCAAAAACAAGAATTAAATCACAAAATTCAACACTTTAGCTTCCACTAAGCACAACTCAAGCTTCATTAAGTGTAGGGGAAAGTTCATATACCACTCACCTAGTAAACAAGAGAGGGAGAGTTGTAGGACACCTTAACTTTCCAAAAAAACTTCACACAACAACTCACAATCACTACTTGAAGAGGTTTTATGGAAGGAATTCAAGATTAAATGGTTAGTTTGTGAGATTGGACATGATTGGAGCAAGAAACTTGGAAGCTTTTCTTTCTTTTCTTGTAAGAGGAGGTTCGGCCAAGCTTGAAGGAAAAATGGAAGATATTTGATCAATTTTTTTGTTTTATTTAGTAATTGGTAAAAGGTTGAATAGTAAGTCAAAACAAGATTTAATCATATGGTGACACATGTCCCTCTCATTAATTGCTTGCCTAACTTTTTGTCTCTCTTACACAAATATCTTAACACATTGTAAACTAATATCACTTAATACAAAATTCCAACAAGTGGTTAAAAATATAATGCATTTACCGCACTTGCGGGTCCCACGTCCAAAATACGCTTTTAATTTCTCAAAAACTAACCGATACTAGAAAAATCATTTTAAAACTATTTTTGCTCATAAACTTTATCTGGGGAATTTTTCTAATCAAGAAAATGTAGAAAAGGCGGGCGTTAAAAAAAATAAACCCTAGAAAATTAGAAAATTTTCCGGGTTCTCAAACTCATTTTTTTTCGGGGCGTCACAATCTCCCCTCCATAAAAGAATGTCGTCCTCGACATTCCCTCTTGTACCAATCAAGTCAAGACATCCCGCAAAAATATCTCAAGAGTCAAATCAAACCCACAGTCCGGCATCCTAAACTTCAAGCCTAGGATACACTACAGAGATCTGAAGCCTAAGCTCTGATACCAACTGTGACAGTTCTCAGGGTCACATCACGGGGTACCTATCAGCTTGCCACCCGCACGCGGGCATCCCCTACGGAGAGTTTCGCTTCGTGACTCTTCACGAACGAGAGGCTCGGGGCTTTTCCAGACGAAGGACTTAAAGTCCCAACTGTCGGCATATGGCTCTGATACCAACTGTGACGACCCCACCTCCCCCTAAGGCGAACCAGAGGGTTCGGCGGGCCGCCTGCCCGGCTCTCGCCGGGACTCAGTCGTTCACTACAATCCTCAAACAAATACAAGATACAATCTCAAAGAAAAATCACATGGTCCACAAATATACATCCAAGTCTCCCATAATTACATGTCATAATTGAAGCGGAAACGATTTCCAACTATCAAAAGCGAAGCGTCCACGCTTCCGCAGCGCCACTCTGATCCTTGATACCAACTATTATACAGGAGGAAGTCCAAAACTAGACGATTACACATCCAAGCAATTCTAAACGTTCAATACAATCCCAATATGAACGATTACACAAAAGGAAATCCAAATTCAATCCATACATGATATAATCCATGATAAACACTACAAGCCACTCCTTCGCCTTGAGCCCTGTGGAGGGGAATAAAACATTTTGGGGTGAGCTAGAAGCTCAGCGAGTAACCAATAAAATCAGTTATCAAATCAGTTTCACAATCGTTCATTTCAATAATGTCATGATTCAGTAATCAATGCACTTTCATTGCTCTCGTGAACCAGTGAAATCATGGTACTTAGACGTCCAACGCTCCAAACGATCATTTAACATTGAACATTAGCATTGAGCCCATTGGTGCTCTACAGGAACATTAAACGGTGGAGGAAACGTCGGAGTCTAGCACACGAATTCCAAGTACTCATTTGAGCCAAAACATGTCAAGAACTTATATGCCGGCACACAGGATATGCAATCAAAGAAACGATGCAAGAAACATTTTAAAGTAACGTTGCAAGTAGTTTAAGGTCACTCACCTCCACGGCTCATAATCCTTGTTCAATATAGCCAATTCCATCATTCAAGTCCAAGCCTTTCACTTGAAACTTAAGGTAACCAACGCTATTAAAATCGGACAGCATTTCCCCTTAATTCCTTTATTTTCCAACCTACAATCAAACCCAATCACATAGCAATTAACCACAATTGCTCAAAACCAGAAAACAGTTTTGACGTCCTTTTGCGGTAATGGCACCAAAGGTACTACGAGTATCGGATGGAGGTCCAAGACCCACCGTTTCGAAGCTAAGAACCAGGGCTACAACAATGTAGAAGGTCACTCAGTCCAAATCCTAGCACAACTAGGTCAAATATGCAGAATACCAAACCAGAATCGTAATTGCAGGTTCCCAAATCACACAATGCTGTAATTCGTCCAACTCAGTCTACACAGGTCCAAATGCATTGATTCCAAAGGCATATGATAGCTAAGACATCAAGCTACATTTCATCAGAAGACACCAACAACAAAATCCAAAGAAATTCCAGTCAAAACAGACGATTACAATCACAGTTCGCACATTCTGATCACCCAGAACAGCAACAGTAAAAACGACATATCTCATTCTACACTACTCCAAATGACCTGAAATTTTGTAGGCACCTCTAAAATGTCATTCCCTACAACTTTCATGTTTTGAGCTAAGGCCAATGCGGCCTCTATCTATGACCTAAAATTTCGGACAGAATGTAGCTTCAAGAACCCTAATTTTCCAGAATTTCTTCCAAACCCAAAATTGGTTGCAATTGTCCACTTTTTCCACCTTCTAGCTTCATTACATAACATTTCCAATCATCATACAAGGCCACAACATCATGATCACATTAAACCAGAAAATTCACCAATAAATTGTAAACTTCACCATTTCATCCAAAAACAAGAATTAAATCACAAAATTCAACACTTTAGCTTCCACTAAGCACAACTCAAGCTTCATTAAGTGTAGGGGAAAGTTCATATACCACTCACCTAGTAAACAAGAGAGGGAGAGTTGTAGGACACCTTAACTTTCCAAAAAAACTTCACACAACAACTCACAATCACTACTTGAAGAGGTTTTATGGAAGGAATTCAAGATTAAATGGTTAGTTTGTGAGATTGGACATGATTGGAGCAAGAAACTTGGAAGCTTTTCTTTCTTTTCTTGTAAGAGGAGGTTCGGCCAAGCTTGAAGGAAAAATGGAAGATATTTGATCAATTTTTTTGTTTTATTTAGTAATTGGTAAAAGGTTGAATAGTAAGTCAAAACAAGATTTAATCATATGGTGACACATGTCCCTCTCATTAATTGCTTGCCTAACTTTTTGTCTCTCTTACACAAATATCTTAACACATTGTAAACTAATATCACTTAATACAAAATTCCAACAAGTGGTTAAAAATATAATGCATTTACCGCACTTGCGGGTCCCACGTCCAAAATACGCTTTTAATTTCTCAAAAACTAACCGATACTAGAAAAATCATTTTAAAACTATTTTTGCTCATAAACTTTATCTGGGGAATTTTTCTAATCAAGAAAATGTAGAAAAGGCGGGCGTTAAAAAAAATAAACCCTAGAAAATTAGAAAATTTTCCGGGTTCTCAAACTCATTTTTTTTCGGGGCGTCACAATCTCCCCTCCATAAAAGAATGTCGTCCTCGACATTCCCTCTTGTACCAATCAAGTCAAGACATCCCGCAAAAATATCTCAAGAGTCAAATCAAACCCACAGTCCGGCATCCTAAACTTCAAGCCTAGGATACACTACAGAGATCTGAAGCCTAAGCTCTGATACCAACTGTGACAGTTCTCAGGGTCACATCACGGGGTACCTATCAGCTTGCCACCCGCACGCGGGCATCCCCTACGGAGAGTTTCGCTTCGTGACTCTTCACGAACGAGAGGCTCGGGGCTTTTCCAGACGAAGGACTTAAAGTCCCAACTGTCGGCATATGGCTCTGATACCAACTGTGACGACCCCACCTCCCCCTAAGGCGAACCAGAGGGTTCGGCGGGCCGCCTGCCCGGCTCTCGCCGGGACTCAGTCGTTCACTACAATCCTCAAACAAATACAAGATACAATCTCAAAGAAAAATCACATGGTCCACAAATATACATCCAAGTCTCCCATAATTACATGTCATAATTGAAGCGGAAACGATTTCCAACTATCAAAAGCGAAGCGTCCACGCTTCCGCAGCGCCACTCTGATCCTTGATACCAACTATTATACAGGAGGAAGTCCAAAACTAGACGATTACACATCCAAGCAATTCTAAACGTTCAATACAATCCCAATATGAACGATTACACAAAAGGAAATCCAAATTCAATCCATACATGATATAATCCATGATAAACACTACAAGCCACTCCTTCGCCTTGAGCCCTGTGGAGGGGAATAAAACATTTTGGGGTGAGCTAGAAGCTCAGCGAGTAACCAATAAAATCAGTTATCAAATCAGTTTCACAATCGTTCATTTCAATAATGTCATGATTCAGTAATCAATGCACTTTCATTGCTCTCGTGAACCAGTGAAATCATGGTACTTAGACGTCCAACGCTCCAAACGATCATTTAACATTGAACATTAGCATTGAGCCCATTGGTGCTCTACAGGAACATTAAACGGTGGAGGAAACGTCGGAGTCTAGCACACGAATTCCAAGTACTCATTTGAGCCAAAACATGTCAAGAACTTATATGCCGGCACACAGGATATGCAATCAAAGAAACGATGCAAGAAACATTTTAAAGTAACGTTGCAAGTAGTTTAAGGTCACTCACCTCCACGGCTCATAATCCTTGTTCAATATAGCCAATTCCATCATTCAAGTCCAAGCCTTTCACTTGAAACTTAAGGTAACCAACGCTATTAAAATCGGACAGCATTTCCCCTTAATTCCTTTATTTTCCAACCTACAATCAAACCCAATCACATAGCAATTAACCACAATTGCTCAAAACCAGAAAACAGTTTTGACGTCCTTTTGCGGTAATGGCACCAAAGGTACTACGAGTATCGGATGGAGGTCCAAGACCCACCGTTTCGAAGCTAAGAACCAGGGCTACAACAATGTAGAAGGTCACTCAGTCCAAATCCTAGCACAACTAGGTCAAATATGCAGAATACCAAACCAGAATCGTAATTGCAGGTTCCCAAATCACACAATGCTGTAATTCGTCCAACTCAGTCTACACAGGTCCAAATGCATTGATTCCAAAGGCATATGATAGCTAAGACATCAAGCTACATTTCATCAGAAGACACCAACAACAAAATCCAAAGAAATTCCAGTCAAAACAGACGATTACAATCACAGTTCGCACATTCTGATCACCCAGAACAGCAACAGTAAAAACGACATATCTCATTCTACACTACTCCAAATGACCTGAAATTTTGTAGGCACCTCTAAAATGTCATTCCCTACAACTTTCATGTTTTGAGCTAAGGCCAATGCGGCCTCTATCTATGACCTAAAATTTCGGACAGAATGTAGCTTCAAGAACCCTAATTTTCCAGAATTTCTTCCAAACCCAAAATTGGTTGCAATTGTCCACTTTTTCCACCTTCTAGCTTCATTACATAACATTTCCAATCATCATACAAGGCCACAACATCATGATCACATTAAACCAGAAAATTCACCAATAAATTGTAAACTTCACCATTTCATCCAAAAACAAGAATTAAATCACAAAATTCAACACTTTAGCTTCCACTAAGCACAACTCAAGCTTCATTAAGTGTAGGGGAAAGTTCATATACCACTCACCTAGTAAACAAGAGAGGGAGAGTTGTAGGACACCTTAACTTTCCAAAAAAACTTCACACAACAACTCACAATCACTACTTGAAGAGGTTTTATGGAAGGAATTCAAGATTAAATGGTTAGTTTGTGAGATTGGACATGATTGGAGCAAGAAACTTGGAAGCTTTTCTTTCTTTTCTTGTAAGAGGAGGTTCGGCCAAGCTTGAAGGAAAAATGGAAGATATTTGATCAATTTTTTTGTTTTATTTAGTAATTGGTAAAAGGTTGAATAGTAAGTCAAAACAAGATTTAATCATATGGTGACACATGTCCCTCTCATTAATTGCTTGCCTAACTTTTTGTCTCTCTTACACAAATATCTTAACACATTGTAAACTAATATCACTTAATACAAAATTCCAACAAGTGGTTAAAAATATAATGCATTTACCGCACTTGCGGGTCCCACGTCCAAAATACGCTTTTAATTTCTCAAAAACTAACCGATACTAGAAAAATCATTTTAAAACTATTTTTGCTCATAAACTTTATCTGGGGAATTTTTCTAATCAAGAAAATGTAGAAAAGGCGGGCGTTAAAAAAAATAAACCCTAGAAAATTAGAAAATTTTCCGGGTTCTCAAACTCATTTTTTTTCGGGGCGTCACAATCTCCCCTCCATAAAAGAATGTCGTCCTCGACATTCCCTCTTGTACCAATCAAGTCAAGACATCCCGCAAAAATATCTCAAGAGTCAAATCAAACCCACAGTCCGGCATCCTAAACTTCAAGCCTAGGATACACTACAGAGATCTGAAGCCTAAGCTCTGATACCAACTGTGACAGTTCTCAGGGTCACATCACGGGGTACCTATCAGCTTGCCACCCGCACGCGGGCATCCCCTACGGAGAGTTTCGCTTCGTGACTCTTCACGAACGAGAGGCTCGGGGCTTTTCCAGACGAAGGACTTAAAGTCCCAACTGTCGGCATATGGCTCTGATACCAACTGTGACGACCCCACCTCCCCCTAAGGCGAACCAGAGGGTTCGGCGGGCCGCCTGCCCGGCTCTCGCCGGGACTCAGTCGTTCACTACAATCCTCAAACAAATACAAGATACAATCTCAAAGAAAAATCACATGGTCCACAAATATACATCCAAGTCTCCCATAATTACATGTCATAATTGAAGCGGAAACGATTTCCAACTATCAAAAGCGAAGCGTCCACGCTTCCGCAGCGCCACTCTGATCCTTGATACCAACTATTATACAGGAGGAAGTCCAAAACTAGACGATTACACATCCAAGCAATTCTAAACGTTCAATACAATCCCAATATGAACGATTACACAAAAGGAAATCCAAATTCAATCCATACATGATATAATCCATGATAAACACTACAAGCCACTCCTTCGCCTTGAGCCCTGTGGAGGGGAATAAAACATTTTGGGGTGAGCTAGAAGCTCAGCGAGTAACCAATAAAATCAGTTATCAAATCAGTTTCACAATCGTTCATTTCAATAATGTCATGATTCAGTAATCAATGCACTTTCATTGCTCTCGTGAACCAGTGAAATCATGGTACTTAGACGTCCAACGCTCCAAACGATCATTTAACATTGAACATTAGCATTGAGCCCATTGGTGCTCTACAGGAACATTAAACGGTGGAGGAAACGTCGGAGTCTAGCACACGAATTCCAAGTACTCATTTGAGCCAAAACATGTCAAGAACTTATATGCCGGCACACAGGATATGCAATCAAAGAAACGATGCAAGAAACATTTTAAAGTAACGTTGCAAGTAGTTTAAGGTCACTCACCTCCACGGCTCATAATCCTTGTTCAATATAGCCAATTCCATCATTCAAGTCCAAGCCTTTCACTTGAAACTTAAGGTAACCAACGCTATTAAAATCGGACAGCATTTCCCCTTAATTCCTTTATTTTCCAACCTACAATCAAACCCAATCACATAGCAATTAACCACAATTGCTCAAAACCAGAAAACAGTTTTGACGTCCTTTTGCGGTAATGGCACCAAAGGTACTACGAGTATCGGATGGAGGTCCAAGACCCACCGTTTCGAAGCTAAGAACCAGGGCTACAACAATGTAGAAGGTCACTCAGTCCAAATCCTAGCACAACTAGGTCAAATATGCAGAATACCAAACCAGAATCGTAATTGCAGGTTCCCAAATCACACAATGCTGTAATTCGTCCAACTCAGTCTACACAGGTCCAAATGCATTGATTCCAAAGGCATATGATAGCTAAGACATCAAGCTACATTTCATCAGAAGACACCAACAACAAAATCCAAAGAAATTCCAGTCAAAACAGACGATTACAATCACAGTTCGCACATTCTGATCACCCAGAACAGCAACAGTAAAAACGACATATCTCATTCTACACTACTCCAAATGACCTGAAATTTTGTAGGCACCTCTAAAATGTCATTCCCTACAACTTTCATGTTTTGAGCTAAGGCCAATGCGGCCTCTATCTATGACCTAAAATTTCGGACAGAATGTAGCTTCAAGAACCCTAATTTTCCAGAATTTCTTCCAAACCCAAAATTGGTTGCAATTGTCCACTTTTTCCACCTTCTAGCTTCATTACATAACATTTCCAATCATCATACAAGGCCACAACATCATGATCACATTAAACCAGAAAATTCACCAATAAATTGTAAACTTCACCATTTCATCCAAAAACAAGAATTAAATCACAAAATTCAACACTTTAGCTTCCACTAAGCACAACTCAAGCTTCATTAAGTGTAGGGGAAAGTTCATATACCACTCACCTAGTAAACAAGAGAGGGAGAGTTGTAGGACACCTTAACTTTCCAAAAAAACTTCACACAACAACTCACAATCACTACTTGAAGAGGTTTTATGGAAGGAATTCAAGATTAAATGGTTAGTTTGTGAGATTGGACATGATTGGAGCAAGAAACTTGGAAGCTTTTCTTTCTTTTCTTGTAAGAGGAGGTTCGGCCAAGCTTGAAGGAAAAATGGAAGATATTTGATCAATTTTTTTGTTTTATTTAGTAATTGGTAAAAGGTTGAATAGTAAGTCAAAACAAGATTTAATCATATGGTGACACATGTCCCTCTCATTAATTGCTTGCCTAACTTTTTGTCTCTCTTACACAAATATCTTAACACATTGTAAACTAATATCACTTAATACAAAATTCCAACAAGTGGTTAAAAATATAATGCATTTACCGCACTTGCGGGTCCCACGTCCAAAATACGCTTTTAATTTCTCAAAAACTAACCGATACTAGAAAAATCATTTTAAAACTATTTTTGCTCATAAACTTTATCTGGGGAATTTTTCTAATCAAGAAAATGTAGAAAAGGCGGGCGTTAAAAAAAATAAACCCTAGAAAATTAGAAAATTTTCCGGGTTCTCAAACTCATTTTTTTTCGGGGCGTCACAATCTCCCCTCCATAAAAGAATGTCGTCCTCGACATTCCCTCTTGTACCAATCAAGTCAAGACATCCCGCAAAAATATCTCAAGAGTCAAATCAAACCCACAGTCCGGCATCCTAAACTTCAAGCCTAGGATACACTACAGAGATCTGAAGCCTAAGCTCTGATACCAACTGTGACAGTTCTCAGGGTCACATCACGGGGTACCTATCAGCTTGCCACCCGCACGCGGGCATCCCCTACGGAGAGTTTCGCTTCGTGACTCTTCACGAACGAGAGGCTCGGGGCTTTTCCAGACGAAGGACTTAAAGTCCCAACTGTCGGCATATGGCTCTGATACCAACTGTGACGACCCCACCTCCCCCTAAGGCGAACCAGAGGGTTCGGCGGGCCGCCTGCCCGGCTCTCGCCGGGACTCAGTCGTTCACTACAATCCTCAAACAAATACAAGATACAATCTCAAAGAAAAATCACATGGTCCACAAATATACATCCAAGTCTCCCATAATTACATGTCATAATTGAAGCGGAAACGATTTCCAACTATCAAAAGCGAAGCGTCCACGCTTCCGCAGCGCCACTCTGATCCTTGATACCAACTATTATACAGGAGGAAGTCCAAAACTAGACGATTACACATCCAAGCAATTCTAAACGTTCAATACAATCCCAATATGAACGATTACACAAAAGGAAATCCAAATTCAATCCATACATGATATAATCCATGATAAACACTACAAGCCACTCCTTCGCCTTGAGCCCTGTGGAGGGGAATAAAACATTTTGGGGTGAGCTAGAAGCTCAGCGAGTAACCAATAAAATCAGTTATCAAATCAGTTTCACAATCGTTCATTTCAATAATGTCATGATTCAGTAATCAATGCACTTTCATTGCTCTCGTGAACCAGTGAAATCATGGTACTTAGACGTCCAACGCTCCAAACGATCATTTAACATTGAACATTAGCATTGAGCCCATTGGTGCTCTACAGGAACATTAAACGGTGGAGGAAACGTCGGAGTCTAGCACACGAATTCCAAGTACTCATTTGAGCCAAAACATGTCAAGAACTTATATGCCGGCACACAGGATATGCAATCAAAGAAACGATGCAAGAAACATTTTAAAGTAACGTTGCAAGTAGTTTAAGGTCACTCACCTCCACGGCTCATAATCCTTGTTCAATATAGCCAATTCCATCATTCAAGTCCAAGCCTTTCACTTGAAACTTAAGGTAACCAACGCTATTAAAATCGGACAGCATTTCCCCTTAATTCCTTTATTTTCCAACCTACAATCAAACCCAATCACATAGCAATTAACCACAATTGCTCAAAACCAGAAAACAGTTTTGACGTCCTTTTGCGGTAATGGCACCAAAGGTACTACAAGTATCGGATGGAGGTCCAAGACCCACCGTTTCGAAGCTAAGAACCAGGGCTACAACAATGTAGAAGGTCACTCAGTCCAAATCCTAGCACAACTAGGTCAAATATGCAGAATACCAAACCAGAATCGTAATTGCAGGTTCCCAAATCACACAATGCTGTAATTCGTCCAACTCAGTCTACACAGGTCCAAATGCATTGATTCCAAAGGCATATGATAGCTAAGACATCAAGCTACATTTCATCAGAAGACACCAACAACAAAATCCAAAGAAATTCCAGTCAAAACAGACGATTACAATCACAGTTCGCACATTCTGATCACCCAGAACAGCAACAGTAAAAACGACATATCTCATTCTACACTACTCCAAATGACCTGAAATTTTGTAGGCACCTCTAAAATGTCATTCCCTACAACTTTCATGTTTTGAGCTAAGGCCAATGCGGCCTCTATCTATGACCTAAAATTTCGGACAGAATGTAGCTTCAAGAACCCTAATTTTCCAGAATTTCTTCCAAACCCAAAATTGGTTGCAATTGTCCACTTTTTCCACCTTCTAGCTTCATTACATAACATTTCCAATCATCATACAAGGCCACAACATCATGATCACATTAAACCAGAAAATTCACCAATAAATTGTAAACTTCACCATTTCATCCAAAAACAAGAATTAAATCACAAAATTCAACACTTTAGCTTCCACTAAGCACAACTCAAGCTTCATTAAGTGTAGGGGAAAGTTCATATACCACTCACCTAGTAAACAAGAGAGGGAGAGTTGTAGGACACCTTAACTTTCCAAAAAAACTTCACACAACAACTCACAATCACTACTTGAAGAGGTTTTATGGAAGGAATTCAAGATTAAATGGTTAGTTTGTGAGATTGGACATGATTGGAGCAAGAAACTTGGAAGCTTTTCTTTCTTTTCTTGTAAGAGGAGGTTCGGCCAAGCTTGAAGGAAAAATGGAAGATATTTGATCAATTTTTTTGTTTTATTTAGTAATTGGTAAAAGGTTGAATAGTAAGTCAAAACAAGATTTAATCATATGGTGACACATGTCCCTCTCATTAATTGCTTGCCTAACTTTTTGTCTCTCTTACACAAATATCTTAACACATTGTAAACTAATATCACTTAATACAAAATTCCAACAAGTGGTTAAAAATATAATGCATTTACCGCACTTGCGGGTCCCACGTCCAAAATACGCTTTTAATTTCTCAAAAACTAACCGATACTAGAAAAATCATTTTAAAACTATTTTTGCTCATAAACTTTATCTGGGAATTTTTCTAATCAAGAAAATGTAGAAAAGGCGGGCGTTAAAAAAAATAAACCCTAGAAAATTAGAAAATTTTCCGGGTTCTCAAACTCATTTTTTTTCGGGGCGTCACAATCTCCCCTCCTTAAAAGAATGTCGTCCTCGACATTCCCTCTTGTACCAATCAAGTCAAGACATCCCGCAAAAATCTATCAAGAGTCAAATCAAACCCACAGTCCGGCATCCTAAACTTCAAGCCTAGGATACACTACAGAGATCTGAAGCCTAAGCTCTGATACCAACTGTGACAGTTCTCAGGGTCACATCACGGGGTACCTATCAGCTTGCCACCCGCACGCGGGCATCCCCTACGGAGAGTTTCGCTTCGTGACTCTTCACGAACGAGAGGCTCGGGGCTTTTCCAGACGAAGGACTTAAAGTCCCAACTGTCGGCATATGGCTCTGATACCAACTGTGACGACCCCACCTCCCCCTAAGGCGAACCAGAGGGTTCGGCGGGCCGCCTGCCCGGCTCTCGCCGGGACTCAGTCGTTCACTACAATCCTCAAACAAATACAAGATACAATCTCAAAAAAAAATCACATGGTCCACAAATATACATCCAAGTCTCCCATAATTACATGTCATAAGTGATGCGGAAACGATTTCCAACTATCAAAAGCGAAGCGTCCACGCTTCCGCAGCGCCACTCTGATCCTTGATACCAACTATTATACAGGAGGAAGTCCAAAACTAGACGATTACACATCCAAGCAATTCTAAACGTTCAATACAATCCCAATATGAACGATTACACAAAAGGAAATCCAAATTCAATCCATACATGATATAATCCATGATAAACACTACAAGCCACTCCTTCGCCTTGAGCCCTGTGGAGGGGAATAAAACATTTTGGGGTGAGCTAGAAGCTCAGCGAGTAACCAATAAAATCAGTTATCAAATCAGTTTCACAATCGTTCATTTCAATAATGTCATGATTCAGTAATCAATGCACTTTCATTGCTCTCGTGAACCAGTGAAATCATGGTACTTAGACGTCCAACGCTCCAAACGATCATTTAACATTGAACATTAACAT
This sequence comes from Coffea arabica, assembly GCF_036785885.1. Lineage (NCBI taxonomy): Eukaryota > Viridiplantae > Streptophyta > Magnoliopsida > Gentianales > Rubiaceae > Coffea > Coffea arabica. The sequence continues at coordinate 13,792,046 of NC_092318.1, read as the reverse complement.
TGAGCCCATTGGTGCTCTACAGGAACATTAAACGGTGGAGAAAACATCGGAGTCTAGCACACGAATTCCAAGTACTCATTTGAGCCAAAACATGTCAAGAACTTATATGCCGGCACACAGGATATGCAATCAAAGAAACGATGCAAGAAACATTTTAAAGTAACGTTGCAAGTAGTTTAAGGTCACTCACCTCCACGGCTCATAATCCTTGTTCAATATAGCCAATTCCATCATTCAAGTCCAAGCCTTTCACTTGAAACTTAAGGTAACCAACGCTATTAAAATCGGACAGCATTTCCCCTTAATTCCTTTATTTTCCAACCTACAATCAAACCCAATCACATAGCAATTAACCACAATTGCTCAAAACCAGAAAACAGTTTTGACGTCCTTTTGCGGTAATGGCACCAAAGGTACTACAAGTATCGGATGGAGGTCCAAGACCCACCGTTTCGAAGCTAAGAACCAGGGCTACAACAATGTAGAAGGTCACTCAGTCCAAATCCTAGCACAACTAGGTCAAATATGCAGAATACCAAACCAGAATCGTAATTGCAGGTTCCCAAATCACACAATGCTGTAATTCGTCCAACTCAGTCTACACAGGTCCAAATGCATTGATTCCAAAGGCATATGATAGCTAAGACATCAAGCTACATTTCATCAGAAGACACCAACAACAAAATCCAAAGAAATTCCAGTCAAAACAGACGATTACAATCACAGTTCGCACATTCTGATCACCCAGAACAGCAACAGTAAAAACGACATATCTCATTCTACACTACTCCAAATGACCTGAAATTTTGTAGGCACCTCTAAAATGTCATTCCCTACAACTTTCATGTTTTGAGCTAAGGCCAATGCGGCCTCTATCTATGACCTAAAATTTCGGACAGAATGTAGCTTCAAGAACCCTAATTTTCCAGAATTTCTTCCAAACCCAAAATTGGTTGCAATTGTCCACTTTTTCCACCTTCTAGCTTCATTACATAACATTTCCAATCATCATACAAGGCCACAACATCATGATCACATTAAACCAGAAAATTCACCAATAAATTGTAAACTTCACCATTTCATCCAAAAACAAGAATTAAATCACAAAATTCAACACTTTAGCTTCCACTAAGCACAACTCAAGCTTCATTAAGTGTAGGGGAAAGTTCATATACCACTCACCTAGTAAACAAGAGAGGGAGAGTTGTAGGACACCTTAACTTTCCAAAAAAACTTCACACAACAACTCACAATCACTACTTGAAGAGGTTTTATGGAAGGAATTCAAGATTAAATGGTTAGTTTGTGAGATTGGACATGATTGGAGCAAGAAACTTGGAAGCTTTTCTTTCTTTTCTTGTAAGAGGAGGTTCGGCCAAGCTTGAAGGAAAAATGGAAGATATTTGATCAATTTTTTTGTTTTATTTAGTAATTGGTAAAAGGTTGAATAGTAAGTCAAAACAAGATTTAATCATATGGTGACACATGTCCCTCTCATTAATTGCTTGCCTAACTTTTTGTCTCTCTTACACAAATATCTTAACACATTGTAAACTAATATCACTTAATACAAAATTCCAACAAGTGGTTAAAAATATAATGCATTTACCGCACTTGCGGGTCCCACGTCCAAAATACGCTTTTAATTTCTCAAAAACTAACCGATACTAGAAAAATCATTTTAAAACTATTTTTGCTCATAAACTTTATCTGGGAATTTTTCTAATCAAGAAAATGTAGAAAAGGCGGGCGTTAAAAAAAATAAACCCTAGAAAATTAGAAAATTTTCCGGGTTCTCAAACTCATTTTTTTTCGGGGCGTCACAATCTCCCCTCCTTAAAAGAATGTCGTCCTCGACATTCCCTCTTGTACCAATCAAGTCAAGACATCCCGCAAAAATCTATCAAGAGTCAAATCAAACCCACAGTCCGGCATCCTAAACTTCAAGCCTAGGATACACTACAGAGATCTGAAGCCTAAGCTCTGATACCAACTGTGACAGTTCTCAGGGTCACATCACGGGGTACCTATCAGCTTGCCACCCGCACGCGGGCATCCCCTACGGAGAGTTTCGCTTCGTGACTCTTCACGAACGAGAGGCTCGGGGCTTTTCCAGACGAAGGACTTAAAGTCCCAACTGTCGGCATATGGCTCTGATACCAACTGTGACGACCCCACCTCCCCCTAAGGCGAACCAGAGGGTTCGGCGGGCCGCCTGCCCGGCTCTCGCCGGGACTCAGTCGTTCACTACAATCCTCAAACAAATACAAGATACAATCTCAAAAAAAAATCACATGGTCCACAAATATACATCCAAGTCTCCCATAATTACATGTCATAAGTGATGCGGAAACGATTTCCAACTATCAAAAGCGAAGCGTCCACGCTTCCGCAGCGCCACTCTGATCCTTGATACCAACTATTATACAGGAGGAAGTCCAAAACTAGACGATTACACATCCAAGCAATTCTAAACGTTCAATACAATCCCAATATGAACGATTACACAAAAGGAAATCCAAATTCAATCCATACATGATATAATCCATGATAAACACTACAAGCCACTCCTTCGCCTTGAGCCCTGTGGAGGGGAATAAAACATTTTGGGGTGAGCTAGAAGCTCAGCGAGTAACCAATAAAATCAGTTATCAAATCAGTTTCACAATCGTTCATTTCAATAATGTCATGATTCAGTAATCAATGCACTTTCATTGCTCTCGTGAACCAGTGAAATCATGGTACTTAGACGTCCAACGCTCCAAACGATCATTTAACATTGAACATTAACATTGAGCCCATTGGTGCTCTACAGGAACATTAAACGGTGGAGAAAACATCGGAGTCTAGCACACGAATTCCAAGTACTCATTTGAGCCAAAACATGTCAAGAACTTATATGCCGGCACACAGGATATGCAATCAAAGAAACGATGCAAGAAACATTTTAAAGTAACGTTGCAAGTAGTTTAAGGTCACTCACCTCCACGGCTCATAATCCTTGTTCAATATAGCCAATTCCATCATTCAAGTCCAAGCCTTTCACTTGAAACTTAAGGTAACCAACGCTATTAAAATCGGACAGCATTTCCCCTTAATTCCTTTATTTTCCAACCTACAATCAAACCCAATCACATAGCAATTAACCACAATTGCTCAAAACCAGAAAACAGTTTTGACGTCCTTTTGCGGTAATGGCACCAAAGGTACTACAAGTATCGGATGGAGGTCCAAGACCCACCGTTTCGAAGCTAAGAACCAGGGCTACAACAATGTAGAAGGTCACTCAGTCCAAATCCTAGCACAACTAGGTCAAATATGCAGAATACCAAACCAGAATCGTAATTGCAGGTTCCCAAATCACACAATGCTGTAATTCGTCCAACTCAGTCTACACAGGTCCAAATGCATTGATTCCAAAGGCATATGATAGCTAAGACATCAAGCTACATTTCATCAGAAGACACCAACAACAAAATCCAAAGAAATTCCAGTCAAAACAGACGATTACAATCACAGTTCGCACATTCTGATCACCCAGAACAGCAACAGTAAAAACGACATATCTCATTCTACACTACTCCAAATGACCTGAAATTTTGTAGGCACCTCTAAAATGTCATTCCCTACAACTTTCATGTTTTGAGCTAAGGCCAATGCGGCCTCTATCTATGACCTAAAATTTCGGACAGAATGTAGCTTCAAGAACCCTAATTTTCCAGAATTTCTTCCAAACCCAAAATTGGTTGCAATTGTCCACTTTTTCCACCTTCTAGCTTCATTACATAACATTTCCAATCATCATACAAGGCCACAACATCATGATCACATTAAACCAGAAAATTCACCAATAAATTGTAAACTTCACCATTTCATCCAAAAACAAGAATTAAATCACAAAATTCAACACTTTAGCTTCCACTAAGCACAACTCAAGCTTCATTAAGTGTAGGGGAAAGTTCATATACCACTCACCTAGTAAACAAGAGAGGGAGAGTTGTAGGACACCTTAACTTTCCAAAAAAACTTCACACAACAACTCACAATCACTACTTGAAGAGGTTTTATGGAAGGAATTCAAGATTAAATGGTTAGTTTGTGAGATTGGACATGATTGGAGCAAGAAACTTGGAAGCTTTTCTTTCTTTTCTTGTAAGAGGAGGTTCGGCCAAGCTTGAAGGAAAAATGGAAGATATTTGATCAATTTTTTTGTTTTATTTAGTAATTGGTAAAAGGTTGAATAGTAAGTCAAAACAAGATTTAATCATATGGTGACACATGTCCCTCTCATTAATTGCTTGCCTAACTTTTTGTCTCTCTTACACAAATATCTTAACACATTGTAAACTAATATCACTTAATACAAAATTCCAACAAGTGGTTAAAAATATAATGCATTTACCGCACTTGCGGGTCCCACGTCCAAAATACGCTTTTAATTTCTCAAAAACTAACCGATACTAGAAAAATCATTTTAAAACTATTTTTGCTCATAAACTTTATCTGGGAATTTTTCTAATCAAGAAAATGTAGAAAAGGCGGGCGTTAAAAAAAATAAACCCTAGAAAATTAGAAAATTTTCCGGGTTCTCAAACTCATTTTTTTTCGGGGCGTCACAATCTCCCCTCCTTAAAAGAATGTCGTCCTCGACATTCCCTCTTGTACCAATCAAGTCAAGACATCCCGCAAAAATCTATCAAGAGTCAAATCAAACCCACAGTCCGGCATCCTAAACTTCAAGCCTAGGATACACTACAGAGATCTGAAGCCTAAGCTCTGATACCAACTGTGACAGTTCTCAGGGTCACATCACGGGGTACCTATCAGCTTGCCACCCGCACGCGGGCATCCCCTACGGAGAGTTTCGCTTCGTGACTCTTCACGAACGAGAGGCTCGGGGCTTTTCCAGACGAAGGACTTAAAGTCCCAACTGTCGGCATATGGCTCTGATACCAACTGTGACGACCCCACCTCCCCCTAAGGCGAACCAGAGGGTTCGGCGGGCCGCCTGCCCGGCTCTCGCCGGGACTCAGTCGTTCACTACAATCCTCAAACAAATACAAGATACAATCTCAAAAAAAAATCACATGGTCCACAAATATACATCCAAGTCTCCCATAATTACATGTCATAAGTGATGCGGAAACGATTTCCAACTATCAAAAGCGAAGCGTCCACGCTTCCGCAGCGCCACTCTGATCCTTGATACCAACTATTATACAGGAGGAAGTCCAAAACTAGACGATTACACATCCAAGCAATTCTAAACGTTCAATACAATCCCAATATGAACGATTACACAAAAGGAAATCCAAATTCAATCCATACATGATATAATCCATGATAAACACTACAAGCCACTCCTTCGCCTTGAGCCCTGTGGAGGGGAATAAAACATTTTGGGGTGAGCTAGAAGCTCAGCGAGTAACCAATAAAATCAGTTATCAAATCAGTTTCACAATCGTTCATTTCAATAATGTCATGATTCAGTAATCAATGCACTTTCATTGCTCTCGTGAACCAGTGAAATCATGGTACTTAGACGTCCAACGCTCCAAACGATCATTTAACATTGAACATTAACATTGAGCCCATTGGTGCTCTACAGGAACATTAAACGGTGGAGAAAACATCGGAGTCTAGCACACGAATTCCAAGTACTCATTTGAGCCAAAACATGTCAAGAACTTATATGCCGGCACACAGGATATGCAATCAAAGAAACGATGCAAGAAACATTTTAAAGTAACGTTGCAAGTAGTTTAAGGTCACTCACCTCCACGGCTCATAATCCTTGTTCAATATAGCCAATTCCATCATTCAAGTCCAAGCCTTTCACTTGAAACTTAAGGTAACCAACGCTATTAAAATCGGACAGCATTTCCCCTTAATTCCTTTATTTTCCAACCTACAATCAAACCCAATCACATAGCAATTAACCACAATTGCTCAAAACCAGAAAACAGTTTTGACGTCCTTTTGCGGTAATGGCACCAAAGGTACTACAAGTATCGGATGGAGGTCCAAGACCCACCGTTTCGAAGCTAAGAACCAGGGCTACAACAATGTAGAAGGTCACTCAGTCCAAATCCTAGCACAACTAGGTCAAATATGCAGAATACCAAACCAGAATCGTAATTGCAGGTTCCCAAATCACACAATGCTGTAATTCGTCCAACTCAGTCTACACAGGTCCAAATGCATTGATTCCAAAGGCATATGATAGCTAAGACATCAAGCTACATTTCATCAGAAGACACCAACAACAAAATCCAAAGAAATTCCAGTCAAAACAGACGATTACAATCACAGTTCGCACATTCTGATCACCCAGAACAGCAACAGTAAAAACGACATATCTCATTCTACACTACTCCAAATGACCTGAAATTTTGTAGGCACCTCTAAAATGTCATTCCCTACAACTTTCATGTTTTGAGCTAAGGCCAATGCGGCCTCTATCTATGACCTAAAATTTCGGACAGAATGTAGCTTCAAGAACCCTAATTTTCCAGAATTTCTTCCAAACCCAAAATTGGTTGCAATTGTCCACTTTTTCCACCTTCTAGCTTCATTACATAACATTTCCAATCATCATACAAGGCCACAACATCATGATCACATTAAACCAGAAAATTCACCAATAAATTGTAAACTTCACCATTTCATCCAAAAACAAGAATTAAATCACAAAATTCAACACTTTAGCTTCCACTAAGCACAACTCAAGCTTCATTAAGTGTAGGGGAAAGTTCATATACCACTCACCTAGTAAACAAGAGAGGGAGAGTTGTAGGACACCTTAACTTTCCAAAAAAACTTCACACAACAACTCACAATCACTACTTGAAGAGGTTTTATGGAAGGAATTCAAGATTAAATGGTTAGTTTGTGAGATTGGACATGATTGGAGCAAGAAACTTGGAAGCTTTTCTTTCTTTTCTTGTAAGAGGAGGTTCGGCCAAGCTTGAAGGAAAAATGGAAGATATTTGATCAATTTTTTTGTTTTATTTAGTAATTGGTAAAAGGTTGAATAGTAAGTCAAAACAAGATTTAATCATATGGTGACACATGTCCCTCTCATTAATTGCTTGCCTAACTTTTTGTCTCTCTTACACAAATATCTTAACACATTGTAAACTAATATCACTTAATACAAAATTCCAACAAGTGGTTAAAAATATAATGCATTTACCGCACTTGCGGGTCCCACGTCCAAAATACGCTTTTAATTTCTCAAAAACTAACCGATACTAGAAAAATCATTTTAAAACTATTTTTGCTCATAAACTTTATCTGGGGAATTTTTCTAATCAAGAAAATGTAGAAAAGGCGGGCGTTAAAAAAAATAAACCCTACAAAATTAGAAAATTTTCCGGGTTCTCAAACTCATTTTTTTTCGGGGCGTCACAATCTCCCCTCCATAAAAGAATGTCGTCCTCGACATTCCCTCTTGTACCAATCAAGTCAAGACATCCCGCAAAAATATCTCAAGAGTCAAATCAAACCCACAGTCCGGCATCCTAAACTTCAAGCCTAGGATACACTACAGAGATCTGAAGCCTAAGCTCTGATACCAACTGTGACAGTTCTCAGGGTCACATCACGGGGTACCTATCAGCTTGCCACCCGCACGCGGGCATCCCCTACGGAGAGTTTCGCTTCGTGACTCTTCACGAACGAGAGGCTCGGGGCTTTTCCAGACGAAGGACTTAAAGTCCCAACTGTCGGCATATGGCTCTGATACCAACTGTGACGACCCCACCTCCCCCTAAGGCGAACCAGAGGGTTCGGCGGGCCGCCTGCCCGGCTCTCGCCGGGACTCAGTCGTTCACTACAATCCTCAAACAAATACAAGATACAATCTCAAAGAAAAATCACATGGTCCACAAATATACATCCAAGTCTCCCATAATTACATGTCATAATTGAAGCGGAAACGATTTCCAACTATCAAAAGCGAAGCGTCCACGCTTCCGCAGCGCCACTCTGATCCTTGATACCAACTATTATACAGGAGGAAGTCCAAAACTAGACGATTACACATCCAAGCAATTCTAAACGTTCAATACAATCCCAATATGAACGATTACACAAAAGGAAATCCAAATTCAATCCATACATGATATAATCCATGATAAACACTACAAGCCACTCCTTCGCCTTGAGCCCTGTGGAGGGGAATAAAACATTTTGGGGTGAGCTAGAAGCTCAGCGAGTAACCAATAAAATCAGTTATCAAATCAGTTTCACAATCGTTCATTTCAATAATGTCATGATTCAGTAATCAATGCACTTTCATTGCTCTCGTGAACCAGTGAAATCATGGTACTTAGACGTCCAACGCTCCAAACGATCATTTAACATTGAACATTAGCATTGAGCCCATTGGTGCTCTACAGGAACATTAAACGGTGGAGGAAACGTCGGAGTCTAGCACACGAATTCCAAGTACTCATTTGAGCCAAAACATGTCAAGAACTTATATGCCGGCACACAGGATATGCAATCAAAGAAACGATGCAAGAAACATTTTAAAGTAACGTTGCAAGCAGTTTAAGGTCACTCACCTCCACGGCTCATAATCCTTGTTCAATATAGCCAATTCCATCATTCAAGTCCAAGCCTTTCACTTGAAACTTAAGGTAACCAACGCTATTAAAATCGGACAGCATTTCCCCTTAATTCCTTTATTTTCCAACCTACAATCAAACCCAATCACATAGCAATTAACCACAATTGCTCAAAACCAGAAAACAGTTTTGACGTCCTTTTGCGGTAATGGCACCAAAGGTACTACGAGTATCGGATGGAGGTCCAAGACCCACCGTTTCGAAGCTAAGAACCAGGGCTACAACAATGTAGAAGGTCACTCAGTCCAAATCCTAGCACAACTAGGTCAAATATGCAGAATACCAAACCAGAATCGTAATTGCAGGTTCCCAAATCACACAATGCTGTAATTCGTCCAACTCAGTCTACACAGGTCCAAATGCATTGATTCCAAAGGCATATGATAGCTAAGACATCAAGCTACATTTCATCAGAAGACACCAACAACAAAATCCAAAGAAATTCCAGTCAAAACAGACGATTACAATCACAGTTCGCACATTCTGATCACCCAGAACAGCAACAGTAAAAACGACATATCTCATTCTACACTACTCCAAATGACCTGAAATTTTGTAGGCACCTCTAAAATGTCATTCCCTACAACTTTCATGTTTTGAGCTAAGGCCAATGCGGCCTCTATCTATGACCTAAAATTTCGGACAGAATGTAGCTTCAAGAACCCTAATTTTCCAGAATTTCTTCCAAACCCAAAATTGGTTGCAATTGTCCACTTTTTCCACCTTCTAGCTTCATTACATAACATTTCCAATCATCATACAAGGCCACAACATCATGATCACATTAAACCAGAAAATTCACCAATAAATTGTAAACTTCACCATTTCATCCAAAAACAAGAATTAAATCACAAAATTCAACACTTTAGCTTCCACTAAGCACAACTCAAGCTTCATTAAGTGTAGGGGAAAGTTCATATACCACTCACCTAGTAAACAAGAGAGGGAGAGTTGTAGGACACCTTAACTTTCCAAAAAAACTTCACACAACAACTCACAATCACTACTTGAAGAGGTTTTATGGAAGGAATTCAAGATTAAATGGTTAGTTTGTGAGATTGGACATGATTGGAGCAAGAAACTTGGAAGCTTTTCTTTCTTTTCTTGTAAGAGGAGGTTCGGCCAAGCTTGAAGGAAAAATGGAAGATATTTGATCAATTTTTTTGTTTTATTTAGTAATTGGTAAAAGGTTGAATAGTAAGTCAAAACAAGATTTAATCATATGGTGACACATGTCCCTCTCATTAATTGCTTGCCTAACTTTTTGTCTCTCTTACACAAATATCTTAACACATTGTAAACTAATATCACTTAATACAAAATTCCAACAAGTGGTTAAAAATATAATGCATTTACCGCACTTGCGGGTCCCACGTCCAAAATACGCTTTTAATTTCTCAAAAACTAACCGATACTAGAAAAATCATTTTAAAACTATTTTTGCTCATAAACTTTATCTGGGGAATTTTTCTAATCAAGAAAATGTAGAAAAGGCGGGCGTTAAAAAAAATAAACCCTAGAAAATTAGAAAATTTTCCGGGTTCTCAAACTCATTTTTTTTCGGGGCGTCACAATCTCCCCTCCTTAAAAGAATGTCGTCCTCGACATTCCCTCTTGTACCAATCAAGTCAAGACATCCCGCAAAAATCTATCAAGAGTCAAATCAAACCCACAGTCCGGCATCCTAAACTTCAAGCCTAGGATACACTACAGAGATCTGAAGCCTAAGCTCTGATACCAACTGTGACAGTTCTCAGGGTCACATCACGGGGTACCTATCAGCTTGCCACCCGCACGCGGGCATCCCCTACGGAGAGTTTCGCTTCGTGACTCTTCACGAACGAGAGGCTCGGGGCTTTTCCAGACGAAGGACTTAAAGTCCCAACTGTCGGCATATGGCTCTGATACCAACTGTGACGACCCCACCTCCCCCTAAGGCGAACCAGAGGGTTCGGCGGGCCGCCTGCCCGGCTCTCGCCGGGACTCAGTCGTTCACTACAATCCTCAAACAAATACAAGATACAATCTCAAAGAAAAATCACATGGTCCACAAATATACATCCAAGTCTCCCATAATTACATGTCATAATTGAAGCGGAAACGATTTCCAACTATCAAAAGCGAAGCGTCCACGCTTCCGCAGCGCCACTCTGATCCTTGATACCAACTATTATACAGGAGGAAGTCCAAAACTAGACGATTACACATCCAAGCAATTCTAAACGTTCAATACAATCCCAATATGAACGATTACACAAAAGGAAATCCAAATTCAATCCATACATGATATAATCCATGATAAACACTACAAGCCACTCCTTCGCCTTGAGCCCTGTGGAGGGGAATAAAACATTTTGGGGTGAGCTAGAAGCTCAGCGAGTAACCAATAAAATCAGTTATCAAATCAGTTTCACAATCGTTCATTTCAATAATGTCATGATTCAGTAATCAATGCACTTTCATTGCTCTCGTGAACCAGTGAAATCATGGTACTTAGACGTCCAACGCTCCAAACGATCATTTAACATTGAACATTAGCATTGAGCCCATTGGTGCTCTACAGGAACATTAAACGGTGGAGGAAACGTCGGAGTCTAGCACACGAATTCCAAGTACTCATTTGAGCCAAAACATGTCAAGAACTTATATGCCGGCACACAGGATATGCAATCAAAGAAACGATGCAAGAAACATTTTAAAGTAACGTTGCAAGCAGTTTAACGTCACTCACCTCCACGGCTCATAATCCTTGTTCAATATAGCCAATTCCATCATTCAAGTCCAAGCCTTTCACTTGAAACTTAAGGTAACCAACGCTATTAAAATCGGACAGCATTTCCCCTTAATTCCTTTATTTTCCAACCTACAATCAAACCCAATCACATAGCAATTAACCACAATTGCTCAAAACCAGAAAACAGTTTTGACGTCCTTTTGCGGTAATGGCACCAAAGGTACTACGAGTATCGGATGGAGGTCCAAGACCCACCGTTTCGAAGCTAAGAACCAGGGCTACAACAATGTAGAAGGTCACTCAGTCCAAATCCTAGCACAACTAGGTCAAATATGCAGAATACCAAACCAGAATCGTAATTGCAGGTTCCCAAATCACACAATGCTGTAATTCGTCCAACTCAGTCTACACAGGTCCAAATGCATTGATTCCAAAGGCATATGATAGCTAAGACATCAAGCTACATTTCATCAGAAGACACCAACAACAAAATCCAAAGAAATTCCAGTCAAAACAGACGATTACAATCACAGTTCGCACATTCTGATCACCCAGAACAGCAACAGTAAAAACGACATATCTCATTCTACACTACTCCAAATGACCTGAAATTTTGTAGGCACCTCTAAAATGTCATTCCCTACAACTTTCATGTTTTGAGCTAAGGCCAATGCGGCCTCTATCTATGACCTAAAATTTCGGACAGAATGTAGCTTCAAGAACCCTAATTTTCCAGAATTTCTTCCAAACCCAAAATTGGTTGCAATTGTCCACTTTTTCCACCTTCTAGCTTCATTACATAACATTTCCAATCATCATACAAGGCCACAACATCATGATCACATTAAACCAGAAAATTCACCAATAAATTGTAAACTTCACCATTTCATCCAAAAACAAGAATTAAATCACAAAATTCAACACTTTAGCTTCCACTAAGCACAACTCAAGCTTCATTAAGTGTAGGGGAAAGTTCATATACCACTCACCTAGTAAACAAGAGAGGGAGAGTTGTAGGACACCTTAACTTTCCAAAAAAACTTCACACAACAACTCACAATCACTACTTGAAGAGGTTTTATGGAAGGAATTCAAGATTAAATGGTTAGTTTGTGAGATTGGACATGATTGGAGCAAGAAACTTGGAAGCTTTTCTTTCTTTTCTTGTAAGAGGAGGTTCGGCCAAGCTTGAAGGAAAAATGGAAGATATTTGATCAATTTTTTTGTTTTATTTAGTAATTGGTAAAAGGTTGAATAGTAAGTCAAAACAAGATTTAATCATATGGTGACACATGTCCCTCTCATTAATTGCTTGCCTAACTTTTTGTCTCTCTTACACAAATATCTTAACACATTGTAAACTAATATCACTTAATACAAAATTCCAACAAGTGGTTAAAAATATAATGCATTTACCGCACTTGCGGGTCCCACGTCCAAAATACGCTTTTAATTTCTCAAAAACTAACCGATACTAGAAAAATCATTTTAAAACTATTTTTGCTCATAAACTTTATCTGGGGAATTTTTCTAATCAAGAAAATGTAGAAAAGGCGGGCGTTAAAAAAAATAAACCCTAGAAAATTAGAAAATTTTCCGGGTTCTCAAACTCATTTTTTTTCGGGGCGTCACAATCTCCCCTCCTTAAAAGAATGTCGTCCTCGACATTCCCTCTTGTACCAATCAAGTCAAGACATCCCGCAAAAATCTATCAAGAGTCAAATCAAACCCACAGTCCGGCATCCTAAACTTCAAGCCTAGGATACACTACAGAGATCTGAAGCCTAAGCTCTGATACCAACTGTGACAGTTCTCAGGGTCACATCACGGGGTACCTATCAGCTTGCCACCCGCACGCGGGCATCCCCTACGGAGAGTTTCGCTTCGTGACTCTTCACGAACGAGAGGCTCGGGGCTTTTCCAGACGAAGGACTTAAAGTCCCAACTGTCGGCATATGGCTCTGATACCAACTGTGACGACCCCACCTCCCCCTAAGGCGAACCAGAGGGTTCGGCGGGCCGCCTGCCCGGCTCTCGCCGGGACTCAGTCGTTCACTACAATCCTCAAACAAATACAAGATACAATCTCAAAGAAAAATCACATGGTCCACAAATATACATCCAAGTCTCCCATAATTACATGTCATAATTGAAGCGGAAACGATTTCCAACTATCAAAAGCGAAGCGTCCACGCTTCCGCAGCGCCACTCTGATCCTTGATACCAACTATTATACAGGAGGAAGTCCAAAACTAGACGATTACACATCCAAGCAATTCTAAACGTTCAATACAATCCCAATATGAACGATTACACAAAAGGAAATCCAAATTCAATCCATACATGATATAATCCATGATAAACACTACAAGCCACTCCTTCGCCTTGAGCCCTGTGGAGGGGAATAAAACATTTTGGGGTGAGCTAGAAGCTCAGCGAGTAACCAATAAAATCAGTTATCAAATCAGTTTCACAATCGTTCATTTCAATAATGTCATGATTCAGTAATCAATGCACTTTCATTGCTCTCGTGAACCAGTGAAATCATGGTACTTAGACGTCCAACGCTCCAAACGATCATTTAACATTGAACATTAGCATTGAGCCCATTGGTGCTCTACAGGAACATTAAACGGTGGAGGAAACGTCGGAGTCTAGCACACGAATTCCAAGTACTCATTTGAGCCAAAACATGTCAAGAACTTATATGCCGGCACACAGGATATGCAATCAAAGAAACGATGCAAGAAACATTTTAAAGTAACGTTGCAAGCAGTTTAACGTCACTCACCTCCACGGCTCATAATCCTTGTTCAATATAGCCAATTCCATCATTCAAGTCCAAGCCTTTCACTTGAAACTTAAGGTAACCAACGCTATTAAAATCGGACAGCATTTCCCCTTAATTCCTTTATTTTCCAACCTACAATCAAACCCAATCACATAGCAATTAACCACAATTGCTCAAAACCAGAAAACAGTTTTGACGTCCTTTTGCGGTAATGGCACCAAAGGTACTACGAGTATCGGATGGAGGTCCAAGACCCACCGTTTCGAAGCTAAGAACCAGGGCTACAACAATGTAGAAGGTCACTCAGTCCAAATCCTAGCACAACTAGGTCAAATATGCAGAATACCAAACCAGAATCGTAATTGCAGGTTCCCAAATCACACAATGCTGTAATTCGTCCAACTCAGTCTACACAGGTCCAAATGCATTGATTCCAAAGGCATATGATAGCTAAGACATCAAGCTACATTTCATCAGAAGACACCAACAACAAAATCCAAAGAAATTCCAGTCAAAACAGACGATTACAATCACAGTTCGCACATTCTGATCACCCAGAACAGCAACAGTAAAAACGACATATCTCATTCTACACTACTCCAAATGACCTGAAATTTTGTAGGCACCTCTAAAATGTCATTCCCTACAACTTTCATGTTTTGAGCTAAGGCCAATGCGGCCTCTATCTATGACCTAAAATTTCGGACAGAATGTAGCTTCAAGAACCCTAATTTTCCAGAATTTCTTCCAAACCCAAAATTGGTTGCAATTGTCCACTTTTTCCACCTTCTAGCTTCATTACATAACATTTCCAATCATCATACAAGGCCACAACATCATGATCACATTAAACCAGAAAATTCACCAATAAATTGTAAACTTCACCATTTCATCCAAAAACAAGAATTAAATCACAAAATTCAACACTTTAGCTTCCACTAAGCACAACTCAAGCTTCATTAAGTGTAGGGGAAAGTTCATATACCACTCACCTAGTAAACAAGAGAGGGAGAGTTGTAGGACACCTTAACTTTCCAAAAAAACTTCACACAACAACTCACAATCACTACTTGAAGAGGTTTTATGGAAGGAATTCAAGATTAAATGGTTAGTTTGTGAGATTGGACATGATTGGAGCAAGAAACTTGGAAGCTTTTCTTTCTTTTCTTGTAAGAGGAGGTTCGGCCAAGCTTGAAGGAAAAATGGAAGATATTTGATCAATTTTTTTGTTTTATTTAGTAATTGGTAAAAGGTTGAATAGTAAGTCAAAACAAGATTTAATCATATGGTGACACATGTCCCTCTCATTAATTGCTTGCCTAACTTTTTGTCTCTCTTACACAAATATCTTAACACATTGTAAACTAATATCACTTAATACAAAATTCCAACAAGTGGTTAAAAATATAATGCATTTACCGCACTTGCGGGTCCCACGTCCAAAATACGCTTTTAATTTCTCAAAAACTAACCGATACTAGAAAAATCATTTTAAAACTATTTTTGCTCATAAACTTTATCTGGGGAATTTTTCTAATCAAGAAAATGTAGAAAAGGCGGGCGTTAAAAAAAATAAACCCTAGAAAATTAGAAAATTTTCCGGGTTCTCAAACTCATTTTTTTTCGGGGCGTCACAATCTCCCCTCCTTAAAAGAATGTCGTCCTCGACATTCCCTCTTGTACCAATCAAGTCAAGACATCCCGCAAAAATCTATCAAGAGTCAAATCAAACCCACAGTCCGGCATCCTAAACTTCAAGCCTAGGATACACTACAGAGATCTGAAGCCTAAGCTCTGATACCAACTGTGACAGTTCTCAGGGTCACATCACGGGGTACCTATCAGCTTGCCACCCGCACGCGGGCATCCCCTACGGAGAGTTTCGCTTCGTGACTCTTCACGAACGAGAGGCTCGGGGCTTTTCCAGACGAAGGACTTAAAGTCCCAACTGTCGGCATATGGCTCTGATACCAACTGTGACGACCCCACCTCCCCCTAAGGCGAACCAGAGGGTTCGGCGGGCCGCCTGCCCGGCTCTCGCCGGGACTCAGTCGTTCACTACAATCCTCAAACAAATACAAGATACAATCTCAAAGAAAAATCACATGGTCCACAAATATACATCCAAGTCTCCCATAATTACATGTCATAATTGAAGCGGAAACGATTTCCAACTATCAAAAGCGAAGCGTCCACGCTTCCGCAGCGCCACTCTGATCCTTGATACCAACTATTATACAGGAGGAAGTCCAAAACTAGACGATTACACATCCAAGCAATTCTAAACGTTCAATACAATCCCAATATGAACGATTACACAAAAGGAAATCCAAATTCAATCCATACATGATATAATCCATGATAAACACTACAAGCCACTCCTTCGCCTTGAGCCCTGTGGAGGGGAATAAAACATTTTGGGGTGAGCTAGAAGCTCAGCGAGTAACCAATAAAATCAGTTATCAAATCAGTTTCACAATCGTTCATTTCAATAATGTCATGATTCAGTAATCAATGCACTTTCATTGCTCTCGTGAACCAGTGAAATCATGGTACTTAGACGTCCAACGCTCCAAACGATCATTTAACATTGAACATTAGCATTGAGCCCATTGGTGCTCTACAGGAACATTAAACGGTGGAGGAAACGTCGGAGTCTAGCACACGAATTCCAAGTACTCATTTGAGCCAAAACATGTCAAGAACTTATATGCCGGCACACAGGATATGCAATCAAAGAAACGATGCAAGAAACATTTTAAAGTAACGTTGCAAGCAGTTTAAGGTCACTCACCTCCACGGCTCATAATCCTTGTTCAATATAGCCAATTCCATCATTCAAGTCCAAGCCTTTCACTTGAAACTTAAGGTAACCAACGCTATTAAAATCGGACAGCATTTCCCCTTAATTCCTTTATTTTCCAACCTACAATCAAACCCAATCACATAGCAATTAACCACAATTGCTCAAAACCAGAAAACAGTTTTGACGTCCTTTTGCGGTAATGGCACCAAAGGTACTACGAGTATCGGATGGAGGTCCAAGACCCACCGTTTCGAAGCTAAGAACCAGGGCTACAACAATGTAGAAGGTCACTCAGTCCAAATCCTAGCACAACTAGGTCAAATATGCAGAATACCAAACCAGAATCGTAATTGCAGGTTCCCAAATCACACAATGCTGTAATTCGTCCAACTCAGTCTACACAGGTCCAAATGCATTGATTCCAAAGGCATATGATAGCTAAGACATCAAGCTACATTTCATCAGAAGACACCAACAACAAAATCCAAAGAAATTCCAGTCAAAACAGACGATTACAATCACAGTTCGCACATTCTGATCACCCAGAACAGCAACAGTAAAAACGACATATCTCATTCTACACTACTCCAAATGACCTGAAATTTTGTAGGCACCTCTAAAATGTCATTCCCTACAACTTTCATGTTTTGAGCTAAGGCCAATGCGGCCTCTATCTATGACCTAAAATTTCGGACAGAATGTAGCTTCAAGAACCCTAATTTTCCAGAATTTCTTCCAAACCCAAAATTGGTTGCAATTGTCCACTTTTTCCACCTTCTAGCTTCATTACATAACATTTCCAATCATCATACAAGGCCACAACATCATGATCACATTAAACCAGAAAATTCACCAATAAATTGTAAACTTCACCATTTCATCCAAAAACAAGAATTAAATCACAAAATTCAACACTTTAGCTTCCACTAAGCACAACTCAAGCTTCATTAAGTGTAGGGGAAAGTTCATATACCACTCACCTAGTAAACAAGAGAGGGAGAGTTGTAGGACACCTTAACTTTCCAAAAAAACTTCACACAACAACTCACAATCACTACTTGAAGAGGTTTTATGGAAGGAATTCAAGATTAAATGGTTAGTTTGTGAGATTGGACATGATTGGAGCAAGAAACTTGGAAGCTTTTCTTTCTTTTCTTGTAAGAGGAGGTTCGGCCAAGCTTGAAGGAAAAATGGAAGATATTTGATCAATTTTTTTGTTTTATTTAGTAATTGGTAAAAGGTTGAATAGTAAGTCAAAACAAGATTTAATCATATGGTGACACATGTCCCTCTCATTAATTGCTTGCCTAACTTTTTGTCTCTCTTACACAAATATCTTAACACATTGTAAACTAATATCACTTAATACAAAATTCCAACAAGTGGTTAAAAATATAATGCATTTACCGCACTTGCGGGTCCCACGTCCAAAATACGCTTTTAATTTCTCAAAAACTAACCGATACTAGAAAAATCATTTTAAAACTATTTTTGCTCATAAACTTTATCTGGGGAATTTTTCTAATCAAGAAAATGTAGAAAAGGCGGGCGTTAAAAAAAATAAACCCTAGAAAATTAGAAAATTTTCCGGGTTCTCAAACTCATTTTTTTTCGGGGCGTCACAATCTCCCCTCCTTAAAAGAATGTCGTCCTCGACATTCCCTCTTGTACCAATCAAGTCAAGACATCCCGCAAAAATCTATCAAGAGTCAAATCAAACCCACAGTCCGGCATCCTAAACTTCAAGCCTAGGATACACTACAGAGATCTGAAGCCTAAGCTCTGATACCAACTGTGACAGTTCTCAGGGTCACATCACGGGGTACCTATCAGCTTGCCACCCGCACGCGGGCATCCCCTACGGAGAGTTTCGCTTCGTGACTCTTCACGAACGAGAGGCTCGGGGCTTTTCCAGACGAAGGACTTAAAGTCCCAACTGTCGGCATATGGCTCTGATACCAACTGTGACGACCCCACCTCCCCCTAAGGCGAACCAGAGGGTTCGGCGGGCCGCCTGCCCGGCTCTCGCCGGGACTCAGTCGTTCACTACAATCCTCAAACAAATACAAGATACAATCTCAAAGAAAAATCACATGGTCCACAAATATACATCCAAGTCTCCCATAATTACATGTCATAATTGAAGCGGAAACGATTTCCAACTATCAAAAGCGAAGCGTCCACGCTTCCGCAGCGCCACTCTGATCCTTGATACCAACTATTATACAGGAGGAAGTCCAAAACTAGACGATTACACATCCAAGCAATTCTAAACGTTCAATACAATCCCAATATGAACGATTACACAAAAGGAAATCCAAATTCAATCCATACATGATATAATCCATGATAAACACTACAAGCCACTCCTTCGCCTTGAGCCCTGTGGAGGGGAATAAAACATTTTGGGGTGAGCTAGAAGCTCAGCGAGTAACCAATAAAATCAGTTATCAAATCAGTTTCACAATCGTTCATTTCAATAATGTCATGATTCAGTAATCAATGCACTTTCATTGCTCTCGTGAACCAGTGAAATCATGGTACTTAGACGTCCAACGCTCCAAACGATCATTTAACATTGAACATTAGCATTGAGCCCATTGGTGCTCTACAGGAACATTAAACGGTGGAGGAAACGTCGGAGTCTAGCACACGAATTCCAAGTACTCATTTGAGCCAAAACATGTCAAGAACTTATATGCCGGCACACAGGATATGCAATCAAAGAAACGATGCAAGAAACATTTTAAAGTAACGTTGCAAGCAGTTTAAGGTCACTCACCTCCACGGCTCATAATCCTTGTTCAATATAGCCAATTCCATCATTCAAGTCCAAGCCTTTCACTTGAAACTTAAGGTAACCAACGCTATTAAAATCGGACAGCATTTCCCCTTAATTCCTTTATTTTCCAACCTACAATCAAACCCAATCACATAGCAATTAACCACAATTGCTCAAAACCAGAAAACAGTTTTGACGTCCTTTTGCGGTAATGGCACCAAAGGTACTACGAGTATCGGATGGAGGTCCAAGACCCACCGTTTCGAAGCTAAGAACCAGGGCTACAACAATGTAGAAGGTCACTCAGTCCAAATCCTAGCACAACTAGGTCAAATATGCAGAATACCAAACCAGAATCGTAATTGCAGGTTCCCAAATCACACAATGCTGTAATTCGTCCAACTCAGTCTACACAGGTCCAAATGCATTGATTCCAAAGGCATATGATAGCTAAGACATCAAGCTACATTTCATCAGAAGACACCAACAACAAAATCCAAAGAAATTCCAGTCAAAACAGACGATTACAATCACAGTTCGCACATTCTGATCACCCAGAACAGCAACAGTAAAAACGACATATCTCATTCTACACTACTCCAAATGACCTGAAATTTTGTAGGCACCTCTAAAATGTCATTCCCTACAACTTTCATGTTTTGAGCTAAGGCCAATGCGGCCTCTATCTATGACCTAAAATTTCGGACAGAATGTAGCTTCAAGAACCCTAATTTTCCAGAATTTCTTCCAAACCCAAAATTGGTTGCAATTGTCCACTTTTTCCACCTTCTAGCTTCATTACATAACATTTCCAATCATCATACAAGGCCACAACATCATGATCACATTAAACCAGAAAATTCACCAATAAATTGTAAACTTCACCATTTCATCCAAAAACAAGAATTAAATCACAAAATTCAACACTTTAGCTTCCACTAAGCACAACTCAAGCTTCATTAAGTGTAGGGGAAAGTTCATATACCACTCACCTAGTAAACAAGAGAGGGAGAGTTGTAGGACACCTTAACTTTCCAAAAAAACTTCACACAACAACTCACAATCACTACTTGAAGAGGTTTTATGGAAGGAATTCAAGATTAAATGGTTAGTTTGTGAGATTGGACATGATTGGAGCAAGAAACTTGGAAGCTTTTCTTTCTTTTCTTGTAAGAGGAGGTTCGGCCAAGCTTGAAGGAAAAATGGAAGATATTTGATCAATTTTTTTGTTTTATTTAGTAATTGGTAAAAGGTTGAATAGTAAGTCAAAACAAGATTTAATCATATGGTGACACATGTCCCTCTCATTAATTGCTTGCCTAACTTTTTGTCTCTCTTACACAAATATCTTAACACATTGTAAACTAATATCACTTAATACAAAATTCCAACAAGTGGTTAAAAATATAATGCATTTACCGCACTTGCGGGTCCCACGTCCAAAATACGCTTTTAATTTCTCAAAAACTAACCGATACTAGAAAAATCATTTTAAAACTATTTTTGCTCATAAACTTTATCTGGGGAATTTTTCTAATCAAGAAAATGTAGAAAAGGCGGGCGTTAAAAAAAATAAACCCTAGAAAATTAGAAAATTTTCCGGGTTCTCAAACTCATTTTTTTTCGGGGCGTCACAATCTCCCCTCCTTAAAAGAATGTCGTCCTCGACATTCCCTCTTGTACCAATCAAGTCAAGACATCCCGCAAAAATCTATCAAGAGTCAAATCAAACCCACAGTCCGGCATCCTAAACTTCAAGCCTAGGATACACTACAGAGATCTGAAGCCTAAGCTCTGATACCAACTGTGACAGTTCTCAGGGTCACATCACGGGGTACCTATCAGCTTGCCACCCGCACGCGGGCATCCCCTACGGAGAGTTTCGCTTCGTGACTCTTCACGAACGAGAGGCTCGGGGCTTTTCCAGACGAAGGACTTAAAGTCCCAACTGTCGGCATATGGCTCTGATACCAACTGTGACGACCCCACCTCCCCCTAAGGCGAACCAGAGGGTTCGGCGGGCCGCCTGCCCGGCTCTCGCCGGGACTCAGTCGTTCACTACAATCCTCAAACAAATACAAGATACAATCTCAAAGAAAAATCACATGGTCCACAAATATACATCCAAGTCTCCCATAATTACATGTCATAAGTGAAGCGGAAACGATTTCCAACTATCAAAAGCGAAGCGTCCACGCTTCCGCAGCGCCACTCTGATCCTTGATACCAACTATTATACAGGAGGAAGTCCAAAACTAGACGATTACACATCCAAGCAATTCTAAACGTTCAATACAATCCCAATATGAACGATTACACAAAAGGAAATCCAAATTCAATCCATACATGATATAATCCATGATAAACACTACAAGCCACTCCTTCGCCTTGAGCCCTGTGGAGGGGAATAAAACATTTTGGGGTGAGCTAGAAGCTCAGCGAGTAACCAATAAAATCAGTTATCAAATCAGTTTCATAATCGTTCATTTCAATAATGTCATGATTCAGTAATCAATGCACTTTCATTGCTCTCGTGAACCAGTGAAATCATGGTACTTAGACGTCCAACGCTCCAAACGATCATTTAACATTGAACATTAACATTGAGCCCATTGGTGCTCTACAGGAACATTAAACGGTGGAGGAAACGTCGGAGTCTAGCACACGAATTCCAAGTACTCATTTGAGCCAAAACATGTCAAGAACTTATATGCCGGCACACAGGATATGCAATCAAAGAAACGATGCAAGAAACATTTTAAAGTAACGTTGCAAGCAGTTTAAGGTCACTCACCTCCACGGCTCATAATCCTTGTTCAATATAGCCAATTCCATCATTCAAGTCCAAGCCTTTCACTTGAAACTTAAGGTAACCAACGCTATTAAAATCGGACAGCATTTCCCCTTAATTCCTTTATTTTCCAACCTACAATCAAACCCAATCACATAGCAATTAACCACAATTGCTCAAAACCAGAAAACAGTTTTGACGTCCTTTTGCGGTAATGGCACCAAAGGTACTACGAGTATCGGATGGAGGTCCAAGACCCACCGTTTCGAAGCTAAGAACCAGGGCTACAACAATGTAGAAGGTCACTCAGTCCAAATCCTAGCACAACTAGGTCAAATATGCAGAATACCAAACCAGAATCGTAATTGCAGGTTCCCAAATCACACAATGCTGTAATTCGTCCAACTCAGTCTACACAGGTCCAAATGCATTGATTCCAAAGGCATATGATAGCTAAGACATCAAGCTACATTTCATCAGAAGACACCAACAACAAAATCCAAAGAAATTCCAGTCAAAACAGACGATTACAATCACAGTTCGCACATTCTGATCACCCAGAACAGCAACAGTAAAAACGACATATCTCATTCTACACTACTCCAAATGACCTGAAATTTTGTAGGCACCTCTAAAATGTCATTCCCTACAACTTTCATGTTTTGAGCTAAGGCCAATGCGGCCTCTATCTATGACCTAAAATTTCGGACAGAATGTAGCTTCAAGAACCCTAATTTTCCAGAATTTCTTCCAAACCCAAAATTGGTTGCAATTGTCCACTTTTTCCACCTTCTAGCTTCATTACATAACATTTCCAATCATCATACAAGGCCACAACATCATGATCACATTAAACCAGAAAATTCACCAATAAATTGTAAACTTCACCATTTCATCCAAAAACAAGAATTAAATCACAAAATTCAACACTTTAGCTTCCACTAAGCACAACTCAAGCTTCATTAAGTGTAGGGGAAAGTTCATATACCACTCACCTAGTAAACAAGAGAGGGAGAGTTGTAGGACACCTTAACTTTCCAAAAAAACTTCACACAACAACTCACAATCACTACTTGAAGAGGTTTTATGGAAGGAATTCAAGATTAAATGGTTAGTTTGTGAGATTGGACATGATTGGAGCAAGAAACTTGGAAGCTTTTCTTTCTTTTCTTGTAAGAGGAGGTTCGGCCAAGCTTGAAGGAAAAATGGAAGATATTTGATCAATTTTTTTGTTTTATTTAGTAATTGGTAAAAGGTTGAATAGTAAGTCAAAACAAGATTTAATCATATGGTGACACATGTCCCTCTCATTAATTGCTTGCCTAACTTTTTGTCTCTCTTACACAAATATCTTAACACATTGTAAACTAATATCACTTAATACAAAATTCCAACAAGTGGTTAAAAATATAATGCATTTACCGCACTTGCGGGTCCCACGTCCAAAATACGCTTTTAATTTCTCAAAAACTAACCGATACTAGAAAAATCATTTTAAAACTATTTTTGCACATAAACTTTATCTGGGGAATTTTTCTAATCAAGAAAATGTAGAAAAGGCGGGCGTTAAAAAAAATAAACCCTAGAAAATTAGAAAATTTTCCGGGTTCTCAAACTCATTTTTTTTCGGGGCGTCACAATCTCCCCTCCTTAAAAGAATGTCGTCCTCGACATTCCCTCTTGTACCAATCAAGTCAAGACATCCCGCAAAAATCTCTCAAGAGTCAAATCAAACCCACAGTCCGGCATCCTAAACTTCAAGCCTAGGATACACTACAGAGATCTGAAGCCCAAGCTCTGATACCAACTGTGACAGTTCTCAGGGTCACATCACGGGGTACCTATCAGCTTGCCACCCGCACGCGGGCATCCCCTACGGAGAGTTTCGCTTCGTGACTCTTCACGAACGAGAGGCTCGGGGCTTTTCCAGACGAAGGACTTAAAGTCCCAACTGTCGGCATATGGCTCTGATACCAACTGTGACGACCCCACCTCCCCCTAAGGCGAACCAGAGGGTTCGGCGGGCCGCCTGCCCGGCTCTCGCCGGGACTCAGTCGTTCACTACAATCCTCAAACAAATACAAGATACAATCTCAAAGAAAAATCACATGGTCCACAAATATACATCCAAGTCTCCCATAATTACATGTCATAAGTGAAGCGGAAACGATTTCCAACTATCAAAAGCGAAGCGTCCACGCTTCCGCAGCGCCACTCTGATCCTTGATACCAACTATTATACAGGAGGAAGTCCAAAACTAGACGATTACACATCCAAGCAATTCTAAACGTTCAATACAATCCCAATATGAACGATTACACAAAAGGAAATCCAAATTCAATCCATACATGATATAATCCATGATAAACACTACAAGCCACTCCTTCGCCTTGAGCCCTGTGGAGGGGAATAAAACATTTTGGGGTGAGCTAGAAGCTCAGCGAGTAACCAATAAAATCAGTTATCAAATCAGTTTCACAATCGTTCATTTCAATAATGTCATGATTCAGTAATCAATGCACTTTCATTGCTCTCGTGAACCAGTGAAATCATGGTACTTAGACGTCCAACGCTCCAAACGATCATTTAACATTGAACATTAACATTGAGCCCATTGGTGCTCTACAGGAACATTAAACGGTGGAGGAAACGTCGGAGTCTAGCACACGAATTCCAAGTACTCATTTGAGCCAAAACATGTCAAGAACTTATATGCCGGCACACAGGATATGCAATCAAAGAAACGATGCAAGAAACATTTTAAAGTAACGTTGCAAGTAGTTTAAGGTCACTCACCTCCACGGCTCATAATCCTTGTTCAATATAGCCAATTCCATCATTCAAGTCCAAGCCTTTCACTTGAAACTTAAGGTAACCAACGCTATTAAAATCGGACAGCATTTCCCCTTAATTCCTTTATTTTCCAACCTACAATCAAACCCAATCACATAGCAATTAACCACAATTGCTCAAAACCAGAAAACAGTTTTGACGTCCTTTTGCGGTAATGGCACCAAAGGTACTACGAGTATCGGATGGAGGTCCAAGACCCACCGTTTCGAAGCTAAGAACCAGGGCTACAACAATGTAGAAGGTCACTCAGTCCAAATCCTAGCACAACTAGGTCAAATATGCAGAATACCAAACCAGAATCGTAATTGCAGGTTCCCAAATCACACAATGCTGTAATTCGTCCAACTCAGTCTACACAGGTCCAAATGCATTGATTCCAAAGGCATATGATAGCTAAGACATCAAGCTACATTTCATCAGAAGACACCAACAACAAAATCCAAAGAAATTCCAGTCAAAACAGACGATTACAATCACAGTTCGCACATTCTGATCACCCAGAACAGCAACAGTAAAAACGACATATCTCATTCTACACTACTCCAAATGACCTGAAATTTTGTAGGCACCTCTAAAATGTCATTCCCTACAACTTTCATGTTTTGAGCTAAGGCCAATGCGGCCTCTATCTATGACCTAAAATTTCGGACAGAATGTAGCTTCAAGAACCCTAATTTTCCAGAATTTCTTCCAAACCCAAAATTGGTTGCAATTGTCCACTTTTTCCACCTTCTAGCTTCATTACATAACATTTCCAATCATCATACAAGGCCACAACATCATGATCACATTAAACCAGAAAATTCACCAATAAATTGTAAACTTCACCATTTCATCCAAAAACAAGAATTAAATCACAAAATTCAACACTTTAGCTTCCACTAAGCACAACTCAAGCTTCATTAAGTGTAGGGGAAAGTTCATATACCACTCACCTAGTAAACAAGAGAGGGAGAGTTGTAGGACACCTTAACTTTCCAAAAAAACTTCACACAACAACTCACAATCACTACTTGAAGAGGTTTTATGGAAGGAATTCAAGATTAAATGGTTAGTTTGTGAGATTGGACATGATTGGAGCAAGAAACTTGGAAGCTTTTCTTTCTTTTCTTGTAAGAGGAGGTTCGGCCAAGCTTGAAGGAAAAATGGAAGATATTTGATCAATTTTTTTGTTTTATTTAGTAATTGGTAAAAGGTTGAATAGTAAGTCAAAACAAGATTTAATCATATGGTGACACATGTCCCTCTCATTAATTGCTTGCCTAACTTTTTGTCTCTCTTACACAAATATCTTAACACATTGTAAACTAATATCACTTAATACAAAATTCCAACAAGTGGTTAAAAATATAATGCATTTACCGCACTTGCGGGTCCCACGTCCAAAATACGCTTTTAATTTCTCAAAAACTAACCGATACTAGAAAAATCATTTTAAAACTATTTTTGCACATAAACTTTATCTGGGGAATTTTTCTAATCAAGAAAATGTAGAAAAGGCGGGCGTTAAAAAAAATAAACCCTAGAAAATTAGAAAATTTTCCGGGTTCTCAAACTCATTTTTTTTCGGGGCGTCACAATCTCCCCTCCTTAAAAGAATGTCGTCCTCGACATTCCCTCTTGTACCAATCAAGTCAAGACATCCCGCAAAAATCTCTCAAGAGTCAAATCAAACCCACAGTCCGGCATCCTAAACTTCAAGCCTAGGATACACTACAGAGATCTGAAGCCCAAGCTCTGATACCAACTGTGACAGTTCTCAGGGTCACATCACGGGGTACCTATCAGCTTGCCACCCGCACGCGGGCATCCCCTACGGAGAGTTTCGCTTCGTGACTCTTCACGAACGAGAGGCTCGGGGCTTTTCCAGACGAAGGACTTAAAGTCCCAACTGTCGGCATATGGCTCTGATACCAACTGTGACGACCCCACCTCCCCCTAAGGCGAACCAGAGGGTTCGGCGGGCCGCCTGCCCGGCTCTCGCCGGGACTCAGTCGTTCACTACAATCCTCAAACAAATACAAGATACAATCTCAAAGAAAAATCACATGGTCCACAAATATACATCCAAGTCTCCCATAATTACATGTCATAAGTGAAGCGGAAACGATTTCCAACTATCAAAAGCGAAGCGTCCACGCTTCCGCAGCGCCACTCTGATCCTTGATACCAACTATTATACAGGAGGAAGTCCAAAACTAGACGATTACACATCCAAGCAATCCTAAACGTTCAATACAATCCCAATATGAACGATTACTTAAAAGGAAATCCAAATTCAATCCATACATGATATAATCCATGATAAACACTACAAGCCACTCCTTCGCCTTGAGCCCTGTGGAGGGGAATAAAACATTTTGGGGTGAGCTAGAAGCTCAGCGAGTAACCAATAAAATCAGTTATCAAATCAGTTTCATAATCGTTCATTTCAATAATGTCATGATTCAGTAATCAATGCACTTTCATTGCTCTCGTGAACCAGTGAAATCATGGTACTTAGACGTCCAACGCTCCAAACGATCATTTAACATTGAACATTAACATTGAGCCCATTGGTGCTCTACAGGAACATTAAACGGTGGAGAAAACGTCGGAGTCTAGCACACGAATTCCAAGTACTCATTTGAGCCAAAACATGTCAAGAACTTATATGCCGGCACACAGGATATGCAATCAAAGAAACGATGCAAGAAACATTTTAAAGTAACGTTGCAAGTAGTTTAAGGTCACTCACCTCCACGGCTCATAATCCTTGTTCAATATAGCCAATTCCATCATTCAAGTCCAAGCCTTTCACTTGAAACTTAAGGTAACCAACGCTATTAAAATCGGACAGCATTTCCCCTTAATTCCTTTATTTTCCAACCTACAATCAAACCCAATCACATAGCAATTAACCACAATTGCTCAAAACCAGAAAACAGTTTTGACGTCCTTTTGCGGTAATGGCACCAAAGGTACTACGAGTATCGGATGGAGGTCCAAGACCCACCGTTTCGAAGCTAAGAACCAGGGCTACAACAATGTAGAAGGTCACTCAGTCCAAATCCTAGCACAACTAGGTCAAATATGCAGAATACCAAACCAGAATCGTAATTGCAGGTTCCCAAATCACACAATGCTGTAATTCATCCAACTCAGTCTACACAGGTCCAAATGCATTGATTCCAAAGGCATATGATAGCTAAGACATCAAGCTACATTTCATCAGAAGACACCAACAACAAAATCCAAAGAAATTCCAGTCAAAACAGACGATTACAATCACAGTTCGCACATTCTGATCACCCAGAACAGCAACAGTAAAAACGACATATCTCATTCTACACTACTCCAAATGACCTGAAATTTTGTAGGCACCTCTAAAATGTCATTCCCTACAACTTTCATGTTTTGAGCTAAGGTCAATTCGGCCTCTATCTATGACCTAAAATTTCGGACAGAATGTAGCTTCAAGAACCCTAATTTTCCAGAATTTCTTCCAAACCCAAAATTGGTTGCAATTGTCCACTTTTTCCA
The DNA here is from genome assembly GCF_036785885.1 of Coffea arabica. Classification (NCBI taxonomy): domain Eukaryota; kingdom Viridiplantae; phylum Streptophyta; class Magnoliopsida; order Gentianales; family Rubiaceae; genus Coffea; species Coffea arabica. Next base: position 13,763,133 of record NC_092318.1, on the reverse strand, counting down.
CCTTCTAGCTTCATTACATAACATTTCCAATCATCATACAAGGCCACAACATCATGATCACATTAAACCAGAAAATTCACCAATAAATTGTAAACTTCACCATTTCATCCAAAAACAAGAATTAAATCACAAAATTCAACACTTTAGCTTCCACTAAGCACAACTCAAGCTTCATTAAGTGTAGGGGAAAGTTCATATACCACTCACCTAGTAAACAAGAGAGGGAGAGTTGTAGGACACCTTAACTTTCCAAAAAAACTTCACACAACAACTCACAATCACTACTTGAAGAGGTTTTATGGAAGGAATTCAAGATTAAATGGTTAGTTTGTGAGATTGGACATGATTGGAGCAAGAAACTTGGAAGCTTTTCTTTCTTTTCTTGTAAGAGGAGGTTCGGCCAAGCTTGAAGGAAAAATGGAAGATATTTGATCAATTTTTTTGTTTTATTTAGTAATTGGTAAAAGGTTGAATAGTAAGTCAAAACAAGATTTAATCATATGGTGACACATGTCCCTCTCATTAATTGCTTGCCTAACTTTTTGTCTCTCTTACACAAATATCTTAACACATTGTAAACTAATATCACTTAATACAAAATTCCAACAAGTGGTTAAAAATATAATGCATTTACCGCACTTGCGGGTCCCACGTCCAAAATACGCTTTTAATTTCTCAAAAACTAACCGATACTAGAAAAATCATTTTAAAACTATTTTTGCACATAAACTTTATCTGGGGAATTTTTCTAATCAAGAAAATGTAGAAAAGGCGGGCGTTAAAAAAAATAAACCCTAGAAAATTAGAAAATTTTCCGGGTTCTCAAACTCATTTTTTTTCGGGGCGTCACAATCTCCCCTCCTTAAAAGAATGTCGTCCTCGACATTCCCTCTTGTACCAATCAAGTCAAGACATCCCGCAAAAATCTCTCAAGAGTCAAATCAAACCCACAGTCCGGCATCCTAAACTTCAAGCCTAGGATACACTACAGAGATCTGAAGCCCAAGCTCTGATACCAACTGTGACAGTTCTCAGGGTCACATCACGGGGTACCTATCAGCTTGCCACCCGCACGCGGGCATCCCCTACGGAGAGTTTCGCTTCGTGACTCTTCACGAACGAGAGGCTCGGGGCTTTTCCAGACGAAGGACTTAAAGTCCCAACTGTCGGCATATGGCTCTGATACCAACTGTGACGACCCCACCTCCCCCTAAGGCGAACCAGAGGGTTCGGCGGGCCGCCTGCCCGGCTCTCGCCGGGACTCAGTCGTTCACTACAATCCTCAAACAAATACAAGATACAATCTCAAAGAAAAATCACATGGTCCACAAATATACATCCAAGTCTCCCATAATTACATGTCATAAGTGAAGCGGAAACGATTTCCAACTATCAAAAGCGAAGCGTCCACGCTTCCGCAGCGCCACTCTGATCCTTGATACCAACTATTATACAGGAGGAAGTCCAAAACTAGACGATTACACATCCAAGCAATCCTAAACGTTCAATACAATCCCAATATGAACGATTACTTAAAAGGAAATCCAAATTCAATCCATACATGATATAATCCATGATAAACACTACAAGCCACTCCTTCGCCTTGAGCCCTGTGGAGGGGAATAAAACATTTTGGGGTGAGCTAGAAGCTCAGCGAGTAACCAATAAAATCAGTTATCAAATCAGTTTCATAATCGTTCATTTCAATAATGTCATGATTCAGTAATCAATGCACTTTCATTGCTCTCGTGAACCAGTGAAATCATGGTACTTAGACGTCCAACGCTCCAAACGATCATTTAACATTGAACATTAACATTGAGCCCATTGGTGCTCTACAGGAACATTAAACGGTGGAGAAAACGTCGGAGTCTAGCACACGAATTCCAAGTACTCATTTGAGCCAAAACATGTCAAGAACTTATATGCCGGCACACAGGATATGCAATCAAAGAAACGATGCAAGAAACATTTTAAAGTAACGTTGCAAGTAGTTTAAGGTCACTCACCTCCACGGCTCATAATCCTTGTTCAATATAGCCAATTCCATCATTCAAGTCCAAGCCTTTCACTTGAAACTTAAGGTAACCAACGCTATTAAAATCGGACAGCATTTCCCCTTAATTCCTTTATTTTCCAACCTACAATCAAACCCAATCACATAGCAATTAACCACAATTGCTCAAAACCAGAAAACAGTTTTGACGTCCTTTTGCGGTAATGGCACCAAAGGTACTACGAGTATCGGATGGAGGTCCAAGACCCACCGTTTCGAAGCTAAGAACCAGGGCTACAACAATGTAGAAGGTCACTCAGTCCAAATCCTAGCACAACTAGGTCAAATATGCAGAATACCAAACCAGAATCGTAATTGCAGGTTCCCAAATCACACAATGCTGTAATTCGTCCAACTCAGTCTACACAGGTCCAAATGCATTGATTCCAAAGGCATATGATAGCTAAGACATCAAGCTACATTTCATCAGAAGACACCAACAACAAAATCCAAAGAAATTCCAGTCAAAACAGACGATTACAATCACAGTTCGCACATTCTGATCACCCAGAACAGCAACAGTAAAAACGACATATCTCATTCTACACTACTCCAAATGACCTGAAATTTTGTAGGCACCTCTAAAATGTCATTCCCTACAACTTTCATGTTTTGAGCTAAGGCCAATGCGGCCTCTATCTATGACCTAAAATTTCGGACAGAATGTAGCTTCAAGAACCCTAATTTTCCAGAATTTCTTCCAAACCCAAAATTGGTTGCAATTGTCCACTTTTTCCACCTTCTAGCTTCATTACATAACATTTCCAATCATCATACAAGGCCACAACATCATGATCACATTAAACCAGAAAATTCACCAATAAATTGTAAACTTCACCATTTCATCCAAAAACAAGAATTAAATCACAAAATTCAACACTTTAGCTTCCACTAAGCACAACTCAAGCTTCATTAAGTGTAGGGGAAAGTTCATATACCACTCACCTAGTAAACAAGAGAGGGAGAGTTGTAGGACACCTTAACTTTCCAAAAAAACTTCACACAACAACTCACAATCACTACTTGAAGAGGTTTTATGGAAGGAATTCAAGATTAAATGGTTAGTTTGTGAGATTGGACATGATTGGAGCAAGAAACTTGGAAGCTTTTCTTTCTTTTCTTGTAAGAGGAGGTTCGGCCAAGCTTGAAGGAAAAATGGAAGATATTTGATCAATTTTTTTGTTTTATTTAGTAATTGGTAAAAGGTTGAATAGTAAGTCAAAACAAGATTTAATCATATGGTGACACATGTCCCTCTCATTAATTGCTTGCCTAACTTTTTGTCTCTCTTACACAAATATCTTAACACATTGTAAACTAATATCACTTAATACAAAATTCCAACAAGTGGTTAAAAATATAATGCATTTACCGCACTTGCGGGTCCCACGTCCAAAATACGCTTTTAATTTCTCAAAAACTAACCGATACTAGAAAAATCATTTTAAAACTATTTTTGCTCATAAACTTTATCTGGGGAATTTTTCTAATCAAGAAAATGTAGAAAAGGCGGGCGTTAAAAAAAATCAACCCTAGAAAATTAGAAAATTTTCCGGGTTCTCAAACTCATTTTTTTTCGGGGCGTCACAATCTCCCCTCCTTAAAAGAATGTCGTCCTCGACATTCCCTCTTGTACCAATCAAGTCAAGACATCCCGCAAAAATCTCTCAAGAGTCAAATCAAACCCACAGTCCGGCATCCTAAACTTCAAGCCTAGGATACACTACAGAGATCTGAAGCCTAAGCTCTGATACCAACTGTGACAGTTCTCAGGGTCACATCACGGGGTACCTATCAGCTTGCCACCCGCACGCGGGCATCCCCTACGGAGAGTTTCGCTTCGTGACTCTTCACGAACGAGAGGCTCGGGGCTTTTCCAGACGAAGGACTTAAAGTCCCAACTGTCGGCATATGGCTCTGATACCAACTGTGACGACCCCACCTCCCCCTAAGGCGAACCAGAGGGTTCGGCGGGCCGCCTGCCCGGCTCTCGCCGGGACTCAGTCGTTCACTACAATCCTCAAACAAATACAAGATACAATCTCAAAGAAAAATCACATGGTCCACAAATATACATCCAAGTCTCCCATAATTACATGTCATAAGTGAAGCGGAAACGATTTCCAACTATCAAAAGCGAAGCGTCCACGCTTCCGCAGCGCCACTCTGATCCTTGATACCAACTATTATACAGGAGGAAGTCCAAAACTAGACGATTACACATCCAAGCAATCCTAAACGTTCAATACAATCCCAATATGAACGATTACTTAAAAGGAAATCCAAATTCAATCCATACATGATATAATCCATGATAAACACTACAAGCCACTCCTTCGCCTTGAGCCCTGTGGAGGGGAATAAAACATTTTGGGGTGAGCTAGAAGCTCAGCGAGTAACCAATAAAATCAGTTATCAAATCAGTTTCATAATCGTTCATTTCAATAATGTCATGATTCAGTAATCAATGCACTTTCATTGCTCTCGTGAACCAGTGAAATCATGGTACTTAGACGTCCAACGCTCCAAACGATCATTTAACATTGAACATTAACATTGAGCCCATTGGTGCTCTACAGGAACATTAAACGGTGGAGAAAACATCGGAGTCTAGCACACGAATTCCAAGTACTCATTTGAGCCAAAACATGTCAAGAACTTATATGCCGGCACACAGGATATGCAATCAAAGAAACGATGCAAGAAACATTTTAAAGTAACGTTGCAAGTAGTTTAAGGTCACTCACCTCCACGGCTCATAATCCTTGTTCAATATAGCCAATTCCATCATTCAAGTCCAAGCCTTTCACTTGAAACTTAAGGTAACCAACGCTATTAAAATCGGACAGCATTTCCCCTTAATTCCTTTATTTTCCAACCTACAATCAAACCCAATCACATAGCAATTAACCACAATTGCTCAAAACCAGAAAACAGTTTTGACGCCCTTTTGCGGTAATGGCACCAAAGGTACTACGAGTATCGGATGGAGGTCCAAGACCCACCGTTTCGAAGCTAAGAACCAGGGCTACAACAATGTAGAAGGTCACTCAGTCCAAATCCTAGCACAACTAGGTCAAATATGCAGAATACCAAACCAGAATCGTAATTGCAGGTTCCCAAATCACACAATGCTGTAATTCATCCAACTCAGTCTACACAGGTCCAAATGCATTGATTCCAAAGGCATATGATAGCTAAGACATCAAGCTACATTTCATCAGAAGATACCAACAACAAAATCCAAAGAAATTCCAGTCAAAATAGACGATTACAATCACAGTTCGCACATTCTGATCACCCAGAACAGCAAAAATAAAAACGACATATCTCATTCTACACTACTCCAAATGACCTGAAATTTTGTAGGCACCTCTAAAATGTCATTCCCTACAACTTTCATGTTTTGAGCTAAGGTCAATTCGGCCTCTATCTATGACCTAAAATTTCGGACAGAATGTAGCTTCAAGAACCCTAATTTTCCAGAATTTCTTCCAAACCCAAAATTGGTTGCAATTGTCCACTTTTTCCACCTTCTAACTTCATTACATAACATTTCCAATCATCATACAAGGCCACAACATCATGATCACATTAAACCAGAAAATTCACCAATAAATTGTAAACTTCACCATTTCATCCAAAAACAAGAATTAAATCACAAAATTCAACACTTTAGCTTCCACTAAGCACAACTCAAGCTTCATTAAGTGTAGGGGAAAGTTCATATACCACTCACCTAGTAAACAAGAGAGGGAGAGTTGTAGGACACCTTAACTTTCCAAAAAAACTTCACACAACAACTCACAATCACTACTTGAAGAGGTTTTATGGAAGGAATTCAAGATTAAATGGTTAGTTTGTGAGATTGGACATGATTGGAGCAAGAAACTTGGAAGCTTTTCTTTCTTTTCTTGTAAGAGGAGGTTCGGCCAAGCTTGAAGGAAAAATGGAAGATATTTGATCAATTTTTTTGTTTTATTTAGTAATTGGTAAAAGGTTGAATAGTAAGTCAAAACAAGATTTAATCATATGGTGACACATGTCCCTCTCATTAATTGCTTGCCTAACTTTTTGTCTCTCTTACACAAATATCTTAACACATTGTAAACTAATATCACTTAATACAAAATTCCAACAAGTGGTTAAAAATATAATGCATTTACCGCACTTGCGGGTCCCACGTCCAAAATACGCTTTTAATTTCTCAAAAACTAACCGATACTAGAAAAATCATTTTAAAACTATTTATGCTCATAAACTTTATCTGGGAATTTTTCTAATCAAGAAAATGTAGAAAAGGCGGGCGTTAAAAAAAATCAACCCTAGAAAATTAGAAAAATTTCCGGGTTCTCAAACTCATTTTTTTTCGGGGCGTCACAATCTCCCCTCCTTAAAAGAATGTCGTCCTCGACATTCCCTCTTGTACCAATCAAGTCAAGACATCCCGCAAAAATCTATCAAGAGTCAAATCAAACCCACAGTCCGGCATCCTAAACTTCAAGCCTAGGATACACTACAGAGATCTGAAGCCTAAGCTCTGATACCAACTGTGACAGTTCTCAGGGTCACATCACGGGGTACCTATCAGCTTGCCACCCGCACGCGGGCATCCCCTACGGAGAGTTTCGCTTCGTGACTCTTCACGAACGAGAGGCTCGGGGCTTTTCCAGACGAAGGACTTAAAGTCCCAACTGTCGGCATATGGCTCTGATACCAACTGTGACGACCCCACCTCCCCCTAAGGCGAACCAGAGGGTTCGGCGGGCCGCCTGCCCGGCTCTCGCCGGGACTCAGTCGTTCACTACAATCCTCAAACAAATACAAGATACAATCTCAAAGAAAAATCACATGGTCCACAAATATACATCCAAGTCTCCCATAATTACATGTCATAAGTGAAGCGGAAACGATTTCCAACTATCAAAAGCGAAGCGTCCACGCTTCCGCAGCGCCACTCTGATCCTTGATACCAACTATTATACAGGAGGAAGTCCAAAACTAGACGATTACACATCCAAGCAATTCTAAACGTTCAATACAATCCCAATATGAACGATTACACAAAAGGAAATCCAAATTCAATCCATACATGATATAATCCATGATAAACACTACAAGCCACTCCTTCGCCTTGAGCCCTGTGGAGGGGAATAAAACATTTTAGGGTGAGCTAGAAGCTCAGCGAGTAACCAATAAAATCAGTTATCAAATCAGTTTCATAATCGTTCATTTCAATAATGTCATGATTCAGTAATCAATGCACTTTCATTGCTCTCGTGAACCAGTGAAATCATGGTACTTAGACGTCCAACGCTCCAAACGATCATTTAACATTGAACATTAGCATTGAGCCCATTGGTGCTCTACAGGAACATTAAACGGTGGAGGAAACGTCGGAGTCTAGCACACGAATTCCAAGTACTCATTTGAGCCAAAACATGTCAAGAACTTATATGCCGGCACACAGGATATGCAATCAAAGAAACGATGCAAGAAACATTTTAAAGTAACGTTGCAAGCAGTTTAAGGTCACTCACCTCCACGGCTCATAATCCTTGTTCAATATAGCCAATTCCATCATTCAAGTCCAAGCCTTTCACTTGAAACTTAAGGTAACCAACGCTATTAAAATCGGACAGCATTTCCCCTTAATTCCTTTATTTTCCAACCTACAATCAAACCCAATCACATAGCAATTAACCACAATTGCTCAAAACCAGAAAACAGTTTTGACGTCCTTTTGCGGTAATGGCACCAAAGGTACTACGAGTATCGGATGGAGGTCCAAGACCCACCGTTTCGAAGCTAAGAACCAGGGCTACAACAATGTAGAAGGTCACTCAGTCCAAATCCTAGCACAACTAGGTCAAATATGCAGAATACCAAACCAGAATCGTAATTGCAGGTTCCCAAATCACACAATGCTGTAATTCGTCCAACTCAGTCTACACAGGTCCAAATGCATTGATTCCAAAGGCATATGATAGCTAAGACATCAAGCTACATTTCATCAGAAGACACCAACAACAAAATCCAAAGAAATTCCAGTCAAAACAGACGATTACAATCACAGTTCGCACATTCTGATCACCCAGAACAGCAACAGTAAAAACGACATATCTCATTCTACACTACTCCAAATGACCTGAAATTTTGTAGGCACCTCTAAAATGTCATTCCCTACAACTTTCATGTTTTGAGCTAAGGCCAATGCGGCCTCTATCTATGACCTAAAATTTCGGACAGAATGTAGCTTCAAGCACCCTAATTTTCCAGAATTTCTTCCAAACCCAAAATTGGTTGCAATTGTCCACTTTTTCCACCTTCTAGCTTCATTACATAACATTTCCAATCATCATACAAGGCCACAACATCATGATCACATTAAACCAGAAAATTCACCAATAAATTGTAAACTTCACCATTTCATCCAAAAACAAGAATTAAATCACAAAATTCAACACTTTAGCTTCCACTAAGCACAACTCAAGCTTCATTAAGTGTAGGGGAAAGTTCATATACCACTCACCTAGTAAACAAGAGAGGGAGAGTTGTAGGACACCTTAACTTTCCAAAAAAACTTCACACAACAACTCACAATCACTACTTGAAGAGGTTTTATGGAAGGAATTCAAGATTAAATGGTTAGTTTGTGAGATTGGACATGATTGGAGCAAGAAACTTGGAAGCTTTTCTTTCTTTTCTTGTAAGAGGAGGTTCGGCCAAGCTTGAAGGAAAAATGGAAGATATTTGATCAATTTTTTTGTTTTATTTAGTAATTGGTAAAAGGTTGAATAGTAAGTCAAAACAAGATTTAATCATATGGTGACACATGTCCCTCTCATTAATTGCTTGCCTAACTTTTTGTCTCTCTTACACAAATATCTTAACACATTGTAAACTAATATCACTTAATACAAAATTCCAACAAGTGGTTAAAAATATAATGCATTTACCGCACTTGCGGGTCCCACGTCCAAAATACGCTTTTAATTTCTCAAAAACTAACCGATACTAGAAAAATCATTTTAAAACTATTTATGCTCATAAACTTTATCTGGGAATTTTTCTAATCAAGAAAATGTAGAAAAGGCGGGCGTTAAAAAAAATCAACCCTAGAAAATTAGAAAAATTTCCGGGTTCTCAAACTCATTTTTTTTCGGGGCGTCACAATCTCCCCTCCTTAAAAGAATGTCGTCCTCGACATTCCCTCTTGTACCAATCAAGTCAAGACATCCCGCAAAAATCTATCAAGAGTCAAATCAAACCCACAGTCCGGCATCCTAAACTTCAAGCCTAGGATACACTACAGAGATCTGAAGCCTAAGCTCTGATACCAACTGTGACAGTTCTCAGGGTCACATCACGGGGTACCTATCAGCTTGCCACCCGCACGCGGGCATCCCCTACGGAGAGTTTCGCTTCGTGACTCTTCACGAACGAGAGGCTCGGGGCTTTTCCAGACGAAGGACTTAAAGTCCCAACTGTCGGCATATGGCTCTGATACCAACTGTGACGACCCCACCTCCCCCTAAGGCGAACCAGAGGGTTCGGCGGGCCGCCTGCCCGGCTCTCGCCGGGACTCAGTCGTTCACTACAATCCTCAAACAAATACAAGATACAATCTCAAAGAAAAATCACATGGTCCACAAATATACATCCAAGTCTCCCATAATTACATGTCATAAGTGAAGCGGAAACGATTTCCAACTATCAAAAGCGAAGCGTCCACGCTTCCGCAGCGCCACTCTGATCCTTGATACCAACTATTATACAGGAGGAAGTCCAAAACTAGACGATTACACATCCAAGCAATTCTAAACGTTCAATACAATCCCAATATGAACGATTACACAAAAGGAAATCCAAATTCAATCCATACATGATATAATCCATGATAAACACTACAAGCCACTCCTTCGCCTTGAGCCCTGTGGAGGGGAATAAAACATTTTGGGGTGAGCTAGAAGCTCAGCGAGTAACCAATAAAATCAGTTATCAAATCAGTTTCATAATCGTTCATTTCAATAATGTCATGATTCAGTAATCAATGCACTTTCATTGCTCTCGTGAACCAGTGAAATCATGGTACTTAGACGTCCAACGCTCCAAACGATCATTTAACATTGAACATTAACATTGAGCCCATTGGTGCTCTACAGGAACATTAAACGGTGGAGAAAACATCGGAGTCTAGCACACGAATTCCAAGTACTCATTTGAGCCAAAACATGTCAAGAACTTATATGCCGGCACACAGGATATGCAATCAAAGAAACGATGCAAGAAACATTTTAAAGTAACGTTGCAAGTAGTTTAAGGTCACTCACCTCCACGGCTCATAATCCTTGTTCAATATAGCCAATTCCATCATTCAAGTCCAAGCCTTTCACTTGAAACTTAAGGTAACCAACGCTATTAAAATCGGACAGCATTTCCCCTTAATTCCTTTATTTTCCAACCTACAATCAAACCCAATCACATAGCAATTAACCACAATTGCTCAAAACCAGAAAACAGTTTTGACGTCCTTTTGCGGTAATGGCACCAAAGGTACTACGAGTATCGGATGGAGGTCCAAGACCCACCGTTTCGAAGCTAAGAACCAGGGCTACAACAATGTAGAAGGTCACTCAGTCCAAATCCTAGCACAACTAGGTCAAATATGCAGAATACCAAACCAGAATCGTAATTGCAGGTTCCCAAATCACACAATGCTGTAATTCATCCAACTCAGTCTACACAGGTCCAAATGCATTGATTCCAAAGGCATATGATAGCTAAGACATCAAGCTACATTTCATCAGAAGATACCAACAACAAAATCCAAAGAAATTCCAGTCAAAATAGACGATTACAATCACAGTTCGCACATTCTGATCACCCAGAACAGCAAAAATAAAAACGACATATCTCATTCTACACTACTCCAAATGACCTGAAATTTTGTAGGCACCTCTAAAATGTCATTCCCTACAACTTTCATGTTTTGAGCTAAGGTCAATTCGGCCTCTATCTATGACCTAAAATTTCGGACAGAATGTAGCTTCAAGAACCCTAATTTTCCAGAATTTCTTCCAAACCCAAAATTGGTTGCAATTGTCCACTTTTTCCACCTTCTAACTTCATTACATAACATTTCCAATCATCATACAAGGCCACAACATCATGATCACATTAAACCAGAAAATTCACCAATAAATTGTAAACTTCACCATTTCATCCAAAAACAAGAATTAAATCACAAAATTCAACACTTTAGCTTCCACTAAGCACAACTCAAGCTTCATTAAGTGTAGGGGAAAGTTCATATACCACTCACCTAGTAAACAAGAGAGGGAGAGTTGTAGGACACCTTAACTTTCCAAAAAAACTTCACACAACAACTCACAATCACTACTTGAAGAGGTTTTATGGAAGGAATTCAAGATTAAATGGTTAGTTTGTGAGATTGGACATGATTGGAGCAAGAAACTTGGAAGCTTTTCTTTCTTTTCTTGTAAGAGGAGGTTCGGCCAAGCTTGAAGGAAAAATGGAAGATATTTGATCAATTTTTTTGTTTTATTTAGTAATTGGTAAAAGGTTGAATAGTAAGTCAAAACAAGATTTAATCATATGGTGACACATGTCCCTCTCATTAATTGCTTGCCTAACTTTTTGTCTCTCTTACACAAATATCTTAACACATTGTAAACTAATATCACTTAATACAAAATTCCAACAAGTGGTTAAAAATATAATGCATTTACCGCACTTGCGGGTCCCACGTCCAAAATACGCTTTTAATTTCTCAAAAACTAACCGATACTAGAAAAATCATTTTAAAACTATTTATGCTCATAAACTTTATCTGGGAATTTTTCTAATCAAGAAAATGTAGAAAAGGCGGGCGTTAAAAAAAATCAACCCTAGAAAATTAGAAAAATTTCCGGGTTCTCAAACTCATTTTTTTTCGGGGCGTCACAATCTCCCCTCCTTAAAAGAATGTCGTCCTCGACATTCCCTCTTGTACCAATCAAGTCAAGACATCCCGCAAAAATCTATCAAGAGTCAAATCAAACCCACAGTCCGGCATCCTAAACTTCAAGCCTAGGATACACTACAGAGATCTGAAGCCTAAGCTCTGATACCAACTGTGACAGTTCTCAGGGTCACATCACGGGGTACCTATCAGCTTGCCACCCGCACGCGGGCATCCCCTACGGAGAGTTTCGCTTCGTGACTCTTCACGAACGAGAGGCTCGGGGCTTTTCCAGACGAAGGACTTAAAGTCCCAACTGTCGGCATATGGCTCTGATACCAACTGTGACGACCCTACCTCCCCCTAAGGCGAACCAGAGGGTTCGGCGGGCCGCCTGCCCGGCTCTCGCCGGGACTCAGTCGTTCACTACAATCCTCAAACAAATACAAGATACAATCTCAAAGAAAAATCACATGGTCCACAAATATACATCCAAGTCTCCCATAATTACATGTCATAAGTGAAGCGGAAACGATTTCCAACTATCAAAAGCGAAGCGTCCACGCTTCCGCAGCGCCACTCTGATCCTTGATACCAACTATTATACAGGAGGAAGTCCAAAACTAGACGATTACACATCCAAGCAATTCTAAACGTTCAATACAATCCCAATATGAACGATTACACAAAAGGAAATCCAAATTCAATCCATACATGATATAATCCATGATAAACACTACAAGCCACTCCTTCGCCTTGAGCCCTGTGGAGGGGAATAAAACATTTTAGGGTGAGCTAGAAGCTCAGCGAGTAACCAATAAAATCAGTTATCAAATCAGTTTCATAATCGTTCATTTCAATAATGTCATGATTCAGTAATCAATGCACTTTCATTGCTCTCGTGAACCAGTGAAATCATGGTACTTAGACGTCCAACGCTCCAAACGATCATTTAACATTGAACATTAGCATTGAGCCCATTGGTGCTCTACAGGAACATTAAACGGTGGAGGAAACGTCGGAGTCTAGCACACGAATTCCAAGTACTCATTTGAGCCAAAACATGTCAAGAACTTATATGCCGGCACACAGGATATGCAATCAAAGAAACGATGCAAGAAACATTTTAAAGTAACGTTGCAAGCAGTTTAAGGTCACTCACCTCCACGGCTCATAATCCTTGTTCAATATAGCCAATTCCATCATTCAAGTCCAAGCCTTTCACTTGAAACTTAAGGTAACCAACGCTATTAAAATCGGACAGCATTTCCCCTTAATTCCTTTATTTTCCAACCTACAATCAAACCCAATCACATAGCAATTAACCACAATTGCTCAAAACCAGAAAACAGTTTTGACGTCCTTTTGCGGTAATGGCACCAAAGGTACTACGAGTATCGGATGGAGGTCCAAGACCCACCGTTTCGAAGCTAAGAACCAGGGCTACAACAATGTAGAAGGTCACTCAGTCCAAATCCTAGCACAACTAGGTCAAATATGCAGAATACCAAACCAGAATCGTAATTGCAGGTTCCCAAATCACACAATGCTGTAATTCGTCCAACTCAGTCTACACAGGTCCAAATGCATTGATTCCAAAGGCATATGATAGCTAAGACATCAAGCTACATTTCATCAGAAGACACCAACAACAAAATCCAAAGAAATTCCAGTCAAAACAGACGATTACAATCACAGTTCGCACATTCTGATCACCCAGAACAGCAACAGTAAAAACGACATATCTCATTCTACACTACTCCAAATGACCTGAAATTTTGTAGGCACCTCTAAAATGTCATTCCCTACAACTTTCATGTTTTGAGCTAAGGCCAATGCGGCCTCTATCTATGACCTAAAATTTCGGACAGAATGTAGCTTCAAGCACCCTAATTTTCCAGAATTTCTTCCAAACCCAAAATTGGTTGCAATTGTCCACTTTTTCCACCTTCTAGCTTCATTACATAACATTTCCAATCATCATACAAGGCCACAACATCATGATCACATTAAACCAGAAAATTCACCAATAAATTGTAAACTTCACCATTTCATCCAAAAACAAGAATTAAATCACAAAATTCAACACTTTAGCTTCCACTAAGCACAACTCAAGCTTCATTAAGTGTAGGGGAAAGTTCATATACCACTCACCTAGTAAACAAGAGAGGGAGAGTTGTAGGACACCTTAACTTTCCAAAAAAACTTCACACAACAACTCACAATCACTACTTGAAGAGGTTTTATGGAAGGAATTCAAGATTAAATGGTTAGTTTGTGAGATTGGACATGATTGGAGCAAGAAACTTGGAAGCTTTTCTTTCTTTTCTTGTAAGAGGAGGTTCGGCCAAGCTTGAAGGAAAAATGGAAGATATTTGATCAATTTTTTTGTTTTATTTAGTAATTGGTAAAAGGTTGAATAGTAAGTCAAAACAAGATTTAATCATATGGTGACACATGTCCCTCTCATTAATTGCTTGCCTAACTTTTTGTCTCTCTTACACAAATATCTTAACACATTGTAAACTAATATCACTTAATACAAAATTCCAACAAGTGGTTAAAAATATAATGCATTTACCGCACTTGCGGGTCCCACGTCCAAAATACGCTTTTAATTTCTCAAAAACTAACCGATACTAGAAAAATCATTTTAAAACTATTTATGCTCATAAACTTTATCTGGGAATTTTTCTAATCAAGAAAATGTAGAAAAGGCGGGCGTTAAAAAAAATCAACCCTAGAAAATTAGAAAAATTTCCGGGTTCTCAAACTCATTTTTTTTCGGGGCGTCACAATCTCCCCTCCTTAAAAGAATGTCGTCCTCGACATTCCCTCTTGTACCAATCAAGTCAAGACATCCCGCAAAAATCTATCAAGAGTCAAATCAAACCCACAGTCCGGCATCCTAAACTTCAAGCCTAGGATACACTACAGAGATCTGAAGCCTAAGCTCTGATACCAACTGTGACAGTTCTCAGGGTCACATCACGGGGTACCTATCAGCTTGCCACCCGCACGCGGGCATCCCCTACGGAGAGTTTCGCTTCGTGACTCTTCACGAACGAGAGGCTCGGGGCTTTTCCAGACGAAGGACTTAAAGTCCCAACTGTCGGCATATGGCTCTGATACCAACTGTGACGACCCCACCTCCCCCTAAGGCGAACCAGAGGGTTCGGCGGGCCGCCTGCCCGGCTCTCGCCGGGACTCAGTCGTTCACTACAATCCTCAAACAAATACAAGATACAATCTCAAAGAAAAATCACATGGTCCACAAATATACATCCAAGTCTCCCATAATTACATGTCATAAGTGAAGCGGAAACGATTTCCAACTATCAAAAGCGAAGCGTCCACGCTTCCGCAGCGCCACTCTGATCCTTGATACCAACTATTATACAGGAGGAAGTCCAAAACTAGACGATTACACATCCAAGCAATTCTAAACGTTCAATACAATCCCAATATGAACGATTACACAAAAGGAAATCCAAATTCAATCCATACATGATATAATCCATGATAAACACTACAAGCCACTCCTTCGCCTTGAGCCCTGTGGAGGGGAATAAAACATTTTGGGGTGAGCTAGAAGCTCAGCGAGTAACCAATAAAATCAGTTATCAAATCAGTTTCATAATCGTTCATTTCAATAATGTCATGATTCAGTAATCAATGCACTTTCATTGCTCTCGTGAACCAGTGAAATCATGGTACTTAGACGTCCAACGCTCCAAACGATCATTTAACATTGAACATTAACATTGAGCCCATTGGTGCTCTACAGGAACATTAAACGGTGGAGAAAACATCGGAGTCTAGCACACGAATTCCAAGTACTCATTTGAGCCAAAACATGTCAAGAACTTATATGCCGGCACACAGGATATGCAATCAAAGAAACGATGCAAGAAACATTTTAAAGTAACGTTGCAAGTAGTTTAAGGTCACTCACCTCCACGGCTCATAATCCTTGTTCAATATAGCCAATTCCATCATTCAAGTCCAAGCCTTTCACTTGAAACTTAAGGTAACCAACGCTATTAAAATCGGACAGCATTTCCCCTTAATTCCTTTATTTTCCAACCTACAATCAAACCCAATCACATAGCAATTAACCACAATTGCTCAAAACCAGAAAACAGTTTTGACGTCCTTTTGCGGTAATGGCACCAAAGGTACTACGAGTATCGGATGGAGGTCCAAGACCCACCGTTTCGAAGCTAAGAACCAGGGCTACAACAATGTAGAAGGTCACTCAGTCCAAATCCTAGCACAACTAGGTCAAATATGCAGAATACCAAACCAGAATCGTAATTGCAGGTTCCCAAATCACACAATGCTGTAATTCATCCAACTCAGTCTACACAGGTCCAAATGCATTGATTCCAAAGGCATATGATAGCTAAGACATCAAGCTACATTTCATCAGAAGATACCAACAACAAAATCCAAAGAAATTCCAGTCAAAATAGACGATTACAATCACAGTTCGCACATTCTGATCACCCAGAACAGCAAAAATAAAAACGACATATCTCATTCTACACTACTCCAAATGACCTGAAATTTTGTAGGCACCTCTAAAATGTCATTCCCTACAACTTTCATGTTTTGAGCTAAGGTCAATTCGGCCTCTATCTATGACCTAAAATTTCGGACAGAATGTAGCTTCAAGAACCCTAATTTTCCAGAATTTCTTCCAAACCCAAAATTGGTTGCAATTGTCCACTTTTTCCACCTTCTAACTTCATTACATAACATTTCCAATCATCATACAAGGCCACAACATCATGATCACATTAAACCAGAAAATTCACCAATAAATTGTAAACTTCACCATTTCATCCAAAAACAAGAATTAAATCACAAAATTCAACACTTTAGCTTCCACTAAGCACAACTCAAGCTTCATTAAGTGTAGGGGAAAGTTCATATACCACTCACCTAGTAAACAAGAGAGGGAGAGTTGTAGGACACCTTAACTTTCCAAAAAAACTTCACACAACAACTCACAATCACTACTTGAAGAGGTTTTATGGAAGGAATTCAAGATTAAATGGTTAGTTTGTGAGATTGGACATGATTGGAGCAAGAAACTTGGAAGCTTTTCTTTCTTTTCTTGTAAGAGGAGGTTCGGCCAAGCTTGAAGGAAAAATGGAAGATATTTGATCAATTTTTTTGTTTTATTTAGTAATTGGTAAAAGGTTGAATAGTAAGTCAAAACAAGATTTAATCATATGGTGACACATGTCCCTCTCATTAATTGCTTGCCTAACTTTTTGTCTCTCTTACACAAATATCTTAACACATTGTAAACTAATATCACTTAATACAAAATTCCAACAAGTGGTTAAAAATATAATGCATTTACCGCACTTGCGGGTCCCACGTCCAAAATACGCTTTTAATTTCTCAAAAACTAACCGATACTAGAAAAATCATTTTAAAACTATTTATGCTCATAAACTTTATCTGGGAATTTTTCTAATCAAGAAAATGTAGAAAAGGCGGGCGTTAAAAAAAATCAACCCTAGAAAATTAGAAAAATTTCCGGGTTCTCAAACTCATTTTTTTTCGGGGCGTCACAATCTCCCCTCCTTAAAAGAATGTCGTCCTCGACATTCCCTCTTGTACCAATCAAGTCAAGACATCCCGCAAAAATCTATCAAGAGTCAAATCAAACCCACAGTCCGGCATCCTAAACTTCAAGCCTAGGATACACTACAGAGATCTGAAGCCTAAGCTCTGATACCAACTGTGACAGTTCTCAGGGTCACATCACGGGGTACCTATCAGCTTGCCACCCGCACGCGGGCATCCCCTACGGAGAGTTTCGCTTCGTGACTCTTCACGAACGAGAGGCTCGGGGCTTTTCCAGACGAAGGACTTAAAGTCCCAACTGTCGGCATATGGCTCTGATACCAACTGTGACGACCCTACCTCCCCCTAAGGCGAACCAGAGGGTTCGGCGGGCCGCCTGCCCGGCTCTCGCCGGGACTCAGTCGTTCACTACAATCCTCAAACAAATACAAGATACAATCTCAAAGAAAAATCACATGGTCCACAAATATACATCCAAGTCTCCCATAATTACATGTCATAAGTGAAGCGGAAACGATTTCCAACTATCAAAAGCGAAGCGTCCACGCTTCCGCAGCGCCACTCTGATCCTTGATACCAACTATTATACAGGAGGAAGTCCAAAACTAGACGATTACACATCCAAGCAATTCTAAACGTTCAATACAATCCCAATATGAACGATTACACAAAAGGAAATCCAAATTCAATCCATACATGATATAATCCATGATAAACACTACAAGCCACTCCTTCGCCTTGAGCCCTGTGGAGGGGAATAAAACATTTTAGGGTGAGCTAGAAGCTCAGCGAGTAACCAATAAAATCAGTTATCAAATCAGTTTCATAATCGTTCATTTCAATAATGTCATGATTCAGTAATCAATGCACTTTCATTGCTCTCGTGAACCAGTGAAATCATGGTACTTAGACGTCCAACGCTCCAAACGATCATTTAACATTGAACATTAGCATTGAGCCCATTGGTGCTCTACAGGAACATTAAACGGTGGAGGAAACGTCGGAGTCTAGCACACGAATTCCAAGTACTCATTTGAGCCAAAACATGTCAAGAACTTATATGCCGGCACACAGGATATGCAATCAAAGAAACGATGCAAGAAACATTTTAAAGTAACGTTGCAAGCAGTTTAAGGTCACTCACCTCCACGGCTCATAATCCTTGTTCAATATAGCCAATTCCATCATTCAAGTCCAAGCCTTTCACTTGAAACTTAAGGTAACCAACGCTATTAAAATCGGACAGCATTTCCCCTTAATTCCTTTATTTTCCAACCTACAATCAAACCCAATCACATAGCAATTAACCACAATTGCTCAAAACCAGAAAACAGTTTTGACGTCCTTTTGCGGTAATGGCACCAAAGGTACTACGAGTATCGGATGGAGGTCCAAGACCCACCGTTTCGAAGCTAAGAACCAGGGCTACAACAATGTAGAAGGTCACTCAGTCCAAATCCTAGCACAACTAGGTCAAATATGCAGAATACCAAACCAGAATCGTAATTGCAGGTTCCCAAATCACACAATGCTGTAATTCGTCCAACTCAGTCTACACAGGTCCAAATGCATTGATTCCAAAGGCATATGATAGCTAAGACATCAAGCTACATTTCATCAGAAGACACCAACAACAAAATCCAAAGAAATTCCAGTCAAAACAGACGATTACAATCACAGTTCGCACATTCTGATCACCCAGAACAGCAACAGTAAAAACGACATATCTCATTCTACACTACTCCAAATGACCTGAAATTTTGTAGGCACCTCTAAAATGTCATTCCCTACAACTTTCATGTTTTGAGCTAAGGCCAATGCGGCCTCTATCTATGACCTAAAATTTCGGACAGAATGTAGCTTCAAGCACCCTAATTTTCCAGAATTTCTTCCAAACCCAAAATTGGTTGCAATTGTCCACTTTTTCCACCTTCTAGCTTCATTACATAACATTTCCAATCATCATACAAGGCCACAACATCATGATCACATTAAACCAGAAAATTCACCAATAAATTGTAAACTTCACCATTTCATCCAAAAACAAGAATTAAATCACAAAATTCAACACTTTAGCTTCCACTAAGCACAACTCAAGCTTCATTAAGTGTAGGGGAAAGTTCATATACCACTCACCTAGTAAACAAGAGAGGGAGAGTTGTAGGACACCTTAACTTTCCAAAAAAACTTCACACAACAACTCACAATCACTACTTGAAGAGGTTTTATGGAAGGAATTCAAGATTAAATGGTTAGTTTGTGAGATTGGACATGATTGGAGCAAGAAACTTGGAAGCTTTTCTTTCTTTTCTTGTAAGAGGAGGTTCGGCCAAGCTTGAAGGAAAAATGGAAGATATTTGATCAATTTTTTTGTTTTATTTAGTAATTGGTAAAAGGTTGAATAGTAAGTCAAAACAAGATTTAATCATATGGTGACACATGTCCCTCTCATTAATTGCTTGCCTAACTTTTTGTCTCTCTTACACAAATATCTTAACACATTGTAAACTAATATCACTTAATACAAAATTCCAACAAGTGGTTAAAAATATAATGCATTTACCGCACTTGCGGGTCCCACGTCCAAAATACGCTTTTAATTTCTCAAAAACTAACCGATACTAGAAAAATCATTTTAAAACTATTTATGCTCATAAACTTTATCTGGGAATTTTTCTAATCAAGAAAATGTAGAAAAGGCGGGCGTTAAAAAAAATCAACCCTAGAAAATTAGAAAAATTTCCGGGTTCTCAAACTCATTTTTTTTCGGGGCGTCACAATCTCCCCTCCTTAAAAGAATGTCGTCCTCGACATTCCCTCTTGTACCAATCAAGTCAAGACATCCCGCAAAAATCTATCAAGAGTCAAATCAAACCCACAGTCCGGCATCCTAAACTTCAAGCCTAGGATACACTACAGAGATCTGAAGCCTAAGCTCTGATACCAACTGTGACAGTTCTCAGGGTCACATCACGGGGTACCTATCAGCTTGCCACCCGCACGCGGGCATCCCCTACGGAGAGTTTCGCTTCGTGACTCTTCACGAACGAGAGGCTCGGGGCTTTTCCAGACGAAGGACTTAAAGTCCCAACTGTCGGCATATGGCTCTGATACCAACTGTGACGACCCCACCTCCCCCTAAGGCGAACCAGAGGGTTCGGCGGGCCGCCTGCCCGGCTCTCGCCGGGACTCAGTCGTTCACTACAATCCTCAAACAAATACAAGATACAATCTCAAAGAAAAATCACATGGTCCACAAATATACATCCAAGTCTCCCATAATTACATGTCATAAGTGAAGCGGAAACGATTTCCAACTATCAAAAGCGAAGCGTCCACGCTTCCGCAGCGCCACTCTGATCCTTGATACCAACTATTATACAGGAGGAAGTCCAAAACTAGACGATTACACATCCAAGCAATTCTAAACGTTCAATACAATCCCAATATGAACGATTACACAAAAGGAAATCCAAATTCAATCCATACATGATATAATCCATGATAAACACTACAAGCCACTCCTTCGCCTTGAGCCCTGTGGAGGGGAATAAAACATTTTGGGGTGAGCTAGAAGCTCAGCGAGTAACCAATAAAATCAGTTATCAAATCAGTTTCATAATCGTTCATTTCAATAATGTCATGATTCAGTAATCAATGCACTTTCATTGCTCTCGTGAACCAGTGAAATCATGGTACTTAGACGTCCAACGCTCCAAACGATCATTTAACATTGAACATTAACATTGAGCCCATTGGTGCTCTACAGGAACATTAAACGGTGGAGAAAACATCGGAGTCTAGCACACGAATTCCAAGTACTCATTTGAGCCAAAACATGTCAAGAACTTATATGCCGGCACACAGGATATGCAATCAAAGAAACGATGCAAGAAACATTTTAAAGTAACGTTGCAAGTAGTTTAAGGTCACTCACCTCCACGGCTCATAATCCTTGTTCAATATAGCCAATTCCATCATTCAAGTCCAAGCCTTTCACTTGAAACTTAAGGTAACCAACGCTATTAAAATCGGACAGCATTTCCCCTTAATTCCTTTATTTTCCAACCTACAATCAAACCCAATCACATAGCAATTAACCACAATTGCTCAAAACCAGAAAACAGTTTTGACGTCCTTTTGCGGTAATGGCACCAAAGGTACTACGAGTATCGGATGGAGGTCCAAGACCCACCGTTTCGAAGCTAAGAACCAGGGCTACAACAATGTAGAAGGTCACTCAGTCCAAATCCTAGCACAACTAGGTCAAATATGCAGAATACCAAACCAGAATCGTAATTGCAGGTTCCCAAATCACACAATGCTGTAATTCATCCAACTCAGTCTACACAGGTCCAAATGCATTGATTCCAAAGGCATATGATAGCTAAGACATCAAGCTACATTTCATCAGAAGATACCAACAACAAAATCCAAAGAAATTCCAGTCAAAATAGACGATTACAATCACAGTTCGCACATTCTGATCACCCAGAACAGCAAAAATAAAAACGACATATCTCATTCTACACTACTCCAAATGACCTGAAATTTTGTAGGCACCTCTAAAATGTCATTCCCTACAACTTTCATGTTTTGAGCTAAGGTCAATTCGGCCTCTATCTATGACCTAAAATTTCGGACAGAATGTAGCTTCAAGAACCCTAATTTTCCAGAATTTCTTCCAAACCCAAAATTGGTTGCAATTGTCCACTTTTTCCACCTTCTAACTTCATTACATAACATTTCCAATCATCATACAAGGCCACAACATCATGATCACATTAAACCAGAAAATTCACCAATAAATTGTAAACTTCACCATTTCATCCAAAAACAAGAATTAAATCACAAAATTCAACACTTTAGCTTCCACTAAGCACAACTCAAGCTTCATTAAGTGTAGGGGAAAGTTCATATACCACTCACCTAGTAAACAAGAGAGGGAGAGTTGTAGGACACCTTAACTTTCCAAAAAAACTTCACACAACAACTCACAATCACTACTTGAAGAGGTTTTATGGAAGGAATTCAAGATTAAATGGTTAGTTTGTGAGATTGGACATGATTGGAGCAAGAAACTTGGAAGCTTTTCTTTCTTTTCTTGTAAGAGGAGGTTCGGCCAAGCTTGAAGGAAAAATGGAAGATATTTGATCAATTTTTTTGTTTTATTTAGTAATTGGTAAAAGGTTGAATAGTAAGTCAAAACAAGATTTAATCATATGGTGACACATGTCCCTCTCATTAATTGCTTGCCTAACTTTTTGTCTCTCTTACACAAATATCTTAACACATTGTAAACTAATATCACTTAATACAAAATTCCAACAAGTGGTTAAAAATATAATGCATTTACCGCACTTGCGGGTCCCACGTCCAAAATACGCTTTTAATTTCTC
The DNA here is from genome assembly GCF_036785885.1 of Coffea arabica. Classification (NCBI taxonomy): domain Eukaryota; kingdom Viridiplantae; phylum Streptophyta; class Magnoliopsida; order Gentianales; family Rubiaceae; genus Coffea; species Coffea arabica. The sequence goes on along the minus strand of NC_092318.1, from coordinate 13,740,110 downwards.
AAAAACTAACCGATACTAGAAAAATCATTTTAAAACTATTTATGCTCATAAACTTTATCTGGGAATTTTTCTAATCAAGAAAATGTAGAAAAGGCGGGCGTTAAAAAAAATCAACCCTAGAAAATTAGAAAAATTTCCGGGTTCTCAAACTCATTTTTTTTCGGGGCGTCACAATCTCCCCTCCTTAAAAGAATGTCGTCCTCGACATTCCCTCTTGTACCAATCAAGTCAAGACATCCCGCAAAAATCTATCAAGAGTCAAATCAAACCCACAGTCCGGCATCCTAAACTTCAAGCCTAGGATACACTACAGAGATCTGAAGCCTAAGCTCTGATACCAACTGTGACAGTTCTCAGGGTCACATCACGGGGTACCTATCAGCTTGCCACCCGCACGCGGGCATCCCCTACGGAGAGTTTCGCTTCGTGACTCTTCACGAACGAGAGGCTCGGGGCTTTTCCAGACGAAGGACTTAAAGTCCCAACTGTCGGCATATGGCTCTGATACCAACTGTGACGACCCTACCTCCCCCTAAGGCGAACCAGAGGGTTCGGCGGGCCGCCTGCCCGGCTCTCGCCGGGACTCAGTCGTTCACTACAATCCTCAAACAAATACAAGATACAATCTCAAAGAAAAATCACATGGTCCACAAATATACATCCAAGTCTCCCATAATTACATGTCATAAGTGAAGCGGAAACGATTTCCAACTATCAAAAGCGAAGCGTCCACGCTTCCGCAGCGCCACTCTGATCCTTGATACCAACTATTATACAGGAGGAAGTCCAAAACTAGACGATTACACATCCAAGCAATTCTAAACGTTCAATACAATCCCAATATGAACGATTACACAAAAGGAAATCCAAATTCAATCCATACATGATATAATCCATGATAAACACTACAAGCCACTCCTTCGCCTTGAGCCCTGTGGAGGGGAATAAAACATTTTAGGGTGAGCTAGAAGCTCAGCGAGTAACCAATAAAATCAGTTATCAAATCAGTTTCATAATCGTTCATTTCAATAATGTCATGATTCAGTAATCAATGCACTTTCATTGCTCTCGTGAACCAGTGAAATCATGGTACTTAGACGTCCAACGCTCCAAACGATCATTTAACATTGAACATTAGCATTGAGCCCATTGGTGCTCTACAGGAACATTAAACGGTGGAGGAAACGTCGGAGTCTAGCACACGAATTCCAAGTACTCATTTGAGCCAAAACATGTCAAGAACTTATATGCCGGCACACAGGATATGCAATCAAAGAAACGATGCAAGAAACATTTTAAAGTAACGTTGCAAGCAGTTTAAGGTCACTCACCTCCACGGCTCATAATCCTTGTTCAATATAGCCAATTCCATCATTCAAGTCCAAGCCTTTCACTTGAAACTTAAGGTAACCAACGCTATTAAAATCGGACAGCATTTCCCCTTAATTCCTTTATTTTCCAACCTACAATCAAACCCAATCACATAGCAATTAACCACAATTGCTCAAAACCAGAAAACAGTTTTGACGTCCTTTTGCGGTAATGGCACCAAAGGTACTACGAGTATCGGATGGAGGTCCAAGACCCACCGTTTCGAAGCTAAGAACCAGGGCTACAACAATGTAGAAGGTCACTCAGTCCAAATCCTAGCACAACTAGGTCAAATATGCAGAATACCAAACCAGAATCGTAATTGCAGGTTCCCAAATCACACAATGCTGTAATTCGTCCAACTCAGTCTACACAGGTCCAAATGCATTGATTCCAAAGGCATATGATAGCTAAGACATCAAGCTACATTTCATCAGAAGACACCAACAACAAAATCCAAAGAAATTCCAGTCAAAACAGACGATTACAATCACAGTTCGCACATTCTGATCACCCAGAACAGCAACAGTAAAAACGACATATCTCATTCTACACTACTCCAAATGACCTGAAATTTTGTAGGCACCTCTAAAATGTCATTCCCTACAACTTTCATGTTTTGAGCTAAGGCCAATGCGGCCTCTATCTATGACCTAAAATTTCGGACAGAATGTAGCTTCAAGCACCCTAATTTTCCAGAATTTCTTCCAAACCCAAAATTGGTTGCAATTGTCCACTTTTTCCACCTTCTAGCTTCATTACATAACATTTCCAATCATCATACAAGGCCACAACATCATGATCACATTAAACCAGAAAATTCACCAATAAATTGTAAACTTCACCATTTCATCCAAAAACAAGAATTAAATCACAAAATTCAACACTTTAGCTTCCACTAAGCACAACTCAAGCTTCATTAAGTGTAGGGGAAAGTTCATATACCACTCACCTAGTAAACAAGAGAGGGAGAGTTGTAGGACACCTTAACTTTCCAAAAAAACTTCACACAACAACTCACAATCACTACTTGAAGAGGTTTTATGGAAGGAATTCAAGATTAAATGGTTAGTTTGTGAGATTGGACATGATTGGAGCAAGAAACTTGGAAGCTTTTCTTTCTTTTCTTGTAAGAGGAGGTTCGGCCAAGCTTGAAGGAAAAATGGAAGATATTTGATCAATTTTTTTGTTTTATTTAGTAATTGGTAAAAGGTTGAATAGTAAGTCAAAACAAGATTTAATCATATGGTGACACATGTCCCTCTCATTAATTGCTTGCCTAACTTTTTGTCTCTCTTACACAAATATCTTAACACATTGTAAACTAATATCACTTAATACAAAATTCCAACAAGTGGTTAAAAATATAATGCATTTACCGCACTTGCGGGTCCCACGTCCAAAATACGCTTTTAATTTCTCAAAAACTAACCGATACTAGAAAAATCATTTTAAAACTATTTATGCTCATAAACTTTATCTGGGAATTTTTCTAATCAAGAAAATGTAGAAAAGGCGGGCGTTAAAAAAAATCAACCCTAGAAAATTAGAAAAATTTCCGGGTTCTCAAACTCATTTTTTTTCGGGGCGTCACAATCTCCCCTCCTTAAAAGAATGTCGTCCTCGACATTCCCTCTTGTACCAATCAAGTCAAGACATCCCGCAAAAATCTATCAAGAGTCAAATCAAACCCACAGTCCGGCATCCTAAACTTCAAGCCTAGGATACACTACAGAGATCTGAAGCCTAAGCTCTGATACCAACTGTGACAGTTCTCAGGGTCACATCACGGGGTACCTATCAGCTTGCCACCCGCACGCGGGCATCCCCTACGGAGAGTTTCGCTTCGTGACTCTTCACGAACGAGAGGCTCGGGGCTTTTCCAGACGAAGGACTTAAAGTCCCAACTGTCGGCATATGGCTCTGATACCAACTGTGACGACCCCACCTCCCCCTAAGGCGAACCAGAGGGTTCGGCGGGCCGCCTGCCCGGCTCTCGCCGGGACTCAGTCGTTCACTACAATCCTCAAACAAATACAAGATACAATCTCAAAGAAAAATCACATGGTCCACAAATATACATCCAAGTCTCCCATAATTACATGTCATAAGTGAAGCGGAAACGATTTCCAACTATCAAAAGCGAAGCGTCCACGCTTCCGCAGCGCCACTCTGATCCTTGATACCAACTATTATACAGGAGGAAGTCCAAAACTAGACGATTACACATCCAAGCAATTCTAAACGTTCAATACAATCCCAATATGAACGATTACACAAAAGGAAATCCAAATTCAATCCATACATGATATAATCCATGATAAACACTACAAGCCACTCCTTCGCCTTGAGCCCTGTGGAGGGGAATAAAACATTTTGGGGTGAGCTAGAAGCTCAGCGAGTAACCAATAAAATCAGTTATCAAATCAGTTTCATAATCGTTCATTTCAATAATGTCATGATTCAGTAATCAATGCACTTTCATTGCTCTCGTGAACCAGTGAAATCATGGTACTTAGACGTCCAACGCTCCAAACGATCATTTAACATTGAACATTAACATTGAGCCCATTGGTGCTCTACAGGAACATTAAACGGTGGAGAAAACATCGGAGTCTAGCACACGAATTCCAAGTACTCATTTGAGCCAAAACATGTCAAGAACTTATATGCCGGCACACAGGATATGCAATCAAAGAAACGATGCAAGAAACATTTTAAAGTAACGTTGCAAGTAGTTTAAGGTCACTCACCTCCACGGCTCATAATCCTTGTTCAATATAGCCAATTCCATCATTCAAGTCCAAGCCTTTCACTTGAAACTTAAGGTAACCAACGCTATTAAAATCGGACAGCATTTCCCCTTAATTCCTTTATTTTCCAACCTACAATCAAACCCAATCACATAGCAATTAACCACAATTGCTCAAAACCAGAAAACAGTTTTGACGTCCTTTTGCGGTAATGGCACCAAAGGTACTACGAGTATCGGATGGAGGTCCAAGACCCACCGTTTCGAAGCTAAGAACCAGGGCTACAACAATGTAGAAGGTCACTCAGTCCAAATCCTAGCACAACTAGGTCAAATATGCAGAATACCAAACCAGAATCGTAATTGCAGGTTCCCAAATCACACAATGCTGTAATTCATCCAACTCAGTCTACACAGGTCCAAATGCATTGATTCCAAAGGCATATGATAGCTAAGACATCAAGCTACATTTCATCAGAAGATACCAACAACAAAATCCAAAGAAATTCCAGTCAAAATAGACGATTACAATCACAGTTCGCACATTCTGATCACCCAGAACAGCAAAAATAAAAACGACATATCTCATTCTACACTACTCCAAATGACCTGAAATTTTGTAGGCACCTCTAAAATGTCATTCCCTACAACTTTCATGTTTTGAGCTAAGGTCAATTCGGCCTCTATCTATGACCTAAAATTTCGGACAGAATGTAGCTTCAAGAACCCTAATTTTCCAGAATTTCTTCCAAACCCAAAATTGGTTGCAATTGTCCACTTTTTCCACCTTCTAACTTCATTACATAACATTTCCAATCATCATACAAGGCCACAACATCATGATCACATTAAACCAGAAAATTCACCAATAAATTGTAAACTTCACCATTTCATCCAAAAACAAGAATTAAATCACAAAATTCAACACTTTAGCTTCCACTAAGCACAACTCAAGCTTCATTAAGTGTAGGGGAAAGTTCATATACCACTCACCTAGTAAACAAGAGAGGGAGAGTTGTAGGACACCTTAACTTTCCAAAAAAACTTCACACAACAACTCACAATCACTACTTGAAGAGGTTTTATGGAAGGAATTCAAGATTAAATGGTTAGTTTGTGAGATTGGACATGATTGGAGCAAGAAACTTGGAAGCTTTTCTTTCTTTTCTTGTAAGAGGAGGTTCGGCCAAGCTTGAAGGAAAAATGGAAGATATTTGATCAATTTTTTTGTTTTATTTAGTAATTGGTAAAAGGTTGAATAGTAAGTCAAAACAAGATTTAATCATATGGTGACACATGTCCCTCTCATTAATTGCTTGCCTAACTTTTTGTCTCTCTTACACAAATATCTTAACACATTGTAAACTAATATCACTTAATACAAAATTCCAACAAGTGGTTAAAAATATAATGCATTTACCGCACTTGCGGGTCCCACGTCCAAAATACGCTTTTAATTTCTCAAAAACTAACCGATACTAGAAAAATCATTTTAAAACTATTTATGCTCATAAACTTTATCTGGGAATTTTTCTAATCAAGAAAATGTAGAAAAGGCGGGCGTTAAAAAAAATCAACCCTAGAAAATTAGAAAAATTTCCGGGTTCTCAAACTCATTTTTTTTCGGGGCGTCACAATCTCCCCTCCTTAAAAGAATGTCGTCCTCGACATTCCCTCTTGTACCAATCAAGTCAAGACATCCCGCAAAAATCTATCAAGAGTCAAATCAAACCCACAGTCCGGCATCCTAAACTTCAAGCCTAGGATACACTACAGAGATCTGAAGCCTAAGCTCTGATACCAACTGTGACAGTTCTCAGGGTCACATCACGGGGTACCTATCAGCTTGCCACCCGCACGCGGGCATCCCCTACGGAGAGTTTCGCTTCGTGACTCTTCACGAACGAGAGGCTCGGGGCTTTTCCAGACGAAGGACTTAAAGTCCCAACTGTCGGCATATGGCTCTGATACCAACTGTGACGACCCTACCTCCCCCTAAGGCGAACCAGAGGGTTCGGCGGGCCGCCTGCCCGGCTCTCGCCGGGACTCAGTCGTTCACTACAATCCTCAAACAAATACAAGATACAATCTCAAAGAAAAATCACATGGTCCACAAATATACATCCAAGTCTCCCATAATTACATGTCATAAGTGAAGCGGAAACGATTTCCAACTATCAAAAGCGAAGCGTCCACGCTTCCGCAGCGCCACTCTGATCCTTGATACCAACTATTATACAGGAGGAAGTCCAAAACTAGACGATTACACATCCAAGCAATTCTAAACGTTCAATACAATCCCAATATGAACGATTACACAAAAGGAAATCCAAATTCAATCCATACATGATATAATCCATGATAAACACTACAAGCCACTCCTTCGCCTTGAGCCCTGTGGAGGGGAATAAAACATTTTAGGGTGAGCTAGAAGCTCAGCGAGTAACCAATAAAATCAGTTATCAAATCAGTTTCATAATCGTTCATTTCAATAATGTCATGATTCAGTAATCAATGCACTTTCATTGCTCTCGTGAACCAGTGAAATCATGGTACTTAGACGTCCAACGCTCCAAACGATCATTTAACATTGAACATTAACATTGAGCCCATTGGTGCTCTACAGGAACATTAAACGGTGGAGAAAACGTCGGAGTCTAGCACACGAATTCCAAGTACTCATTTGAGCCAAAACATGTCAAGAACTTATATGCCGGCACACAGGATATGCAATCAAAGAAACGATGCAAGAAACATTTTAAAGTAACGTTGCAAGTAGTTTAAGGTCACTCACCTCCACGGCTCATAATCCTTGTTCAATATAGCCAATTCCATCATTCAAGTCCAAGCCTTTCACTTGAAACTTAAGGTAACCAACGCTATTAAAATCGGACAGCATTTCCCCTTAATTCCTTTATTTTCCAACCTACAATCAAACCCAATCACATAGCAATTAACCACAATTGCTCAAAACCAGAAAACAGTTTTGACGTCCTTTTGCGGTAATGGCACCAAAGGTACTACGAGTATCGGATGGAGGTCCAAGACCCACCGTTTCGAAGCTAAGAACCAGGGCTACAACAATGTAGAAGGTCACTCAGTCCAAATCCTAGCACAACTAGGTCAAATATGCAGAATACCAAACCAGAATCGTAATTGCAGGTTCCCAAATCACACAATGCTGTAATTCATCCAACTCAGTCTACACAGGTCCAAATGCATTGATTCCAAAGGCATATGATAGCTAAGACATCAAGCTACATTTCATCAGAAGACACCAACAACAAAATCCAAAGAAATTCCAGTCAAAACAGACGATTACAATCACAGTTCGCACATTCTGATCACCCAGAACAGCAACAGTAAAAACGACATATCTCATTCTACACTACTCCAAATGACCTGAAATTTTGTAGGCACCTCTAAAATGTCATTCCCTACAACTTTCATGTTTTGAGCTAAGGCCAATGCGGCCTCTATCTATGACCTAAAATTTCGGACAGAATGTAGCTTCAAGAACCCTAATTTTCCAGAATTTCTTCCAAACCCAAAATTGGTTGCAATTGTCCACTTTTTCCACCTTCTAGCTTCATTACATAACATTTCCAATCATCATACAAGGCCACAACATCATGATCACATTAAACCAGAAAATTCACCAATAAATTGTAAACTTCACCATTTCATCCAAAAACAAGAATTAAATCACAAAATTCAACACTTTAGCTTCCACTAAGCACAACTCAAGCTTCATTAAGTGTAGGGGAAAGTTCATATACCACTCACCTAGTAAACAAGAGAGGGAGAGTTGTAGGACACCTTAACTTTCCAAAAAAACTTCACACAACAACTCACAATCACTACTTGAAGAGGTTTTATGGAAGGAATTCAAGATTAAATGGTTAGTTTGTGAGATTGGACATGATTGGAGCAAGAAACTTGGAAGCTTTTCTTTCTTTTCTTGTAAGAGGAGGTTCGGCCAAGCTTGAAGGAAAAATGGAAGATATTTGATCAATTTTTTTGTTTTATTTAGTAATTGGTAAAAGGTTGAATAGTAAGTCAAAACAAGATTTAATCATATGGTGACACATGTCCCTCTCATTAATTGCTTGCCTAACTTTTTGTCTCTCTTACACAAATATCTTAACACATTGTAAACTAATATCACTTAATACAAAATTCCAACAAGTGGTTAAAAATATAATGCATTTACCGCACTTGCGGGTCCCACGTCCAAAATACGCTTTTAATTTCTCAAAAACTAACCGATACTAGAAAAATCATTTTAAAACTATTTATGCTCATAAACTTTATCTGGGAATTTTTCTAATCAAGAAAATGTAGAAAAGGCGGGCGTTAAAAAAAATCAACCCTAGAAAATTAGAAAAATTTCCGGGTTCTCAAACTCATTTTTTTTCGGGGCGTCACAATCTCCCCTCCTTAAAAGAATGTCGTCCTCGACATTCCCTCTTGTACCAATCAAGTCAAGACATCCCGCAAAAATCTATCAAGAGTCAAATCAAACCCACAGTCCGGCATCCTAAACTTCAAGCCTAGGATACACTACAGAGATCTGAAGCCTAAGCTCTGATACCAACTGTGACAGTTCTCAGGGTCACATCACGGGGTACCTATCAGCTTGCCACCCGCACGCGGGCATCCCCTACGGAGAGTTTCGCTTCGTGACTCTTCACGAACGAGAGGCTCGGGGCTTTTCCAGACGAAGGACTTAAAGTCCCAACTGTCGGCATATGGCTCTGATACCAACTGTGACGACCCCACCTCCCCCTAAGGCGAACCAGAGGGTTCGGCGGGCCGCCTGCCCGGCTCTCGCCGGGACTCAGTCGTTCACTACAATCCTCAAACAAATACAAGATACAATCTCAAAGAAAAATCACATGGTCCACAAATATACATCCAAGTCTCCCATAATTACATGTCATAAGTGAAGCGGAAACGATTTCCAACTATCAAAAGCGAAGCGTCCACGCTTCCGCAGCGCCACTCTGATCCTTGATACCAACTATTATACAGGAGGAAGTCCAAAACTAGACGATTACACATCCAAGCAATTCTAAACGTTCAATACAATCCCAATATGAACGATTACACAAAAGGAAATCCAAATTCAATCCATACATGATATAATCCATGATAAACACTACAAGCCACTCCTTCGCCTTGAGCCCTGTGGAGGGGAATAAAACATTTTGGGGTGAGCTAGAAGCTCAGCGAGTAACCAATAAAATCAGTTATCAAATCAGTTTCATAATCGTTCATTTCAATAATGTCATGATTCAGTAATCAATGCACTTTCATTGCTCTCGTGAACCAGTGAAATCATGGTACTTAGACGTCCAACGCTCCAAACGATCATTTAACATTGAACATTAACATTGAGCCCATTGGTGCTCTACAGGAACATTAAACGGTGGAGAAAACGTCGGAGTCTAGCACACGAATTCCAAGTACTCATTTGAGCCAAAACATGTCAAGAACTTATATGCCGGCACACAGGATATGCAATCAAAGAAACGATGCAAGAAACATTTTAAAGTAACGTTGCAAGTAGTTTAAGGTCACTCACCTCCACGGCTCATAATCCTTGTTCAATATAGCCAATTCCATCATTCAAGTCCAAGCCTTTCACTTGAAACTTAAGGTAACCAACGCTATTAAAATCGGACAGCATTTCCCCTTAATTCCTTTATTTTCCAACCTACAATCAAACCCAATCACATAGCAATTAACCACAATTGCTCAAAACCAGAAAACAGTTTTGACGTCCTTTTGCGGTAATGGCACCAAAGGTACTACGAGTATCGGATGGAGGTCCAAGACCCACCGTTTCGAAGCTAAGAACCAGGGCTACAACAATGTAGAAGGTCACTCAGTCCAAATCCTAGCACAACTAGGTCAAATATGCAGAATACCAAACCAGAATCGTAATTGCAGGTTCCCAAATCACACAATGCTGTAATTCATCCAACTCAGTCTACACAGGTCCAAATGCATTGATTCCAAAGGCATATGATAGCTAAGACATCAAGCTACATTTCATCAGAAGACACCAACAACAAAATCCAAAGAAATTCCAGTCAAAACAGACGATTACAATCACAGTTCGCACATTCTGATCACCCAGAACAGCAACAGTAAAAACGACATATCTCATTCTACACTACTCCAAATGACCTGAAATTTTGTAGGCACCTCTAAAATGTCATTCCCTACAACTTTCATGTTTTGAGCTAAGGTCAATTCGGCCTCTATCTATGACCTAAAATTTCGGACAGAATGTAGCTTCAAGAACCCTAATTTTCCAGAATTTCTTCCAAACCCAAAATTGGTTGCAATTGTCCACTTTTTCCACCTTCTAACTTCATTACATAACATTTCCAATCATCATACAAGGCCACAACATCATGATCACATTAAACCAGAAAATTCACCAATAAATTGTAAACTTCACCATTTCATCCAAAAACAAGAATTAAATCACAAAATTCAACACTTTAGCTTCCACTAAGCACAACTCAAGCTTCATTAAGTGTAGGGGAAAGTTCATATACCACTCACCTAGTAAACAAGAGAGGGAGAGTTGTAGGACACCTTAACTTTCCAAAAAAACTTCACACAACAACTCACAATCACTACTTGAAGAGGTTTTATGGAAGGAATTCAAGATTAAATGGTTAGTTTGTGAGATTGGACATGATTGGAGCAAGAAACTTGGAAGCTTTTCTTTCTTTTCTTGTAAGAGGAGGTTCGGCCAAGCTTGAAGGAAAAATGGAAGATATTTGATCAATTTTTTTGTTTTATTTAGTAATTGGTAAAAGGTTGAATAGTAAGTCAAAACAAGATTTAATCATATGGTGACACATGTCCCTCTCATTAATTGCTTGCCTAACTTTTTGTCTCTCTTACACAAATATCTTAACACATTGTAAACTAATATCACTTAATACAAAATTCCAACAAGTGGTTAAAAATATAATGCATTTACCGCACTTGCGGGTCCCACGTCCAAAATACGCTTTTAATTTCTCAAAAACTAACCGATACTAGAAAAATCATTTTAAAACTATTTATGCTCATAAACTTTATCTGGGAATTTTTCTAATCAAGAAAATGTAGAAAAGGCGGGCGTTAAAAAAAATCAACCCTAGAAAATTAGAAAAATTTCCGGGTTCTCAAACTCATTTTTTTTCGGGGCGTCACAATCTCCCCTCCTTAAAAGAATGTCGTCCTCGACATTCCCTCTTGTACCAATCAAGTCAAGACATCCCGCAAAAATCTATCAAGAGTCAAATCAAACCCACAGTCCGGCATCCTAAACTTCAAGCCTAGGATACACTACAGAGATCTGAAGCCTAAGCTCTGATACCAACTGTGACAGTTCTCAGGGTCACATCACGGGGTACCTATCAGCTTGCCACCCGCACGCGGGCATCCCCTACGGAGAGTTTCGCTTCGTGACTCTTCACGAACGAGAGGCTCGGGGCTTTTCCAGACGAAGGACTTAAAGTCCCAACTGTCGGCATATGGCTCTGATACCAACTGTGACGACCCCACCTCCCCCTAAGGCGAACCAGAGGGTTCGGCGGGCCGCCTGCCCGGCTCTCGCCGGGACTCAGTCGTTCACTACAATCCTCAAACAAATACAAGATACAATCTCAAAGAAAAATCACATGGTCCACAAATATACATCCAAGTCTCCCATAATTACATGTCATAAGTGAAGCGGAAACGATTTCCAACTATCAAAAGCGAAGCGTCCACGCTTCCGCAGCGCCACTCTGATCCTTGATACCAACTATTATACAGGAGGAAGTCCAAAACTAGACGATTACACATCCAAGCAATTCTAAACGTTCAATACAATCCCAATATGAACGATTACACAAAAGGAAATCCAAATTCAATCCATACATGATATAATCCATGATAAACACTACAAGCCACTCCTTCGCCTTGAGCCCTGTGGAGGGGAATAAAACATTTTGGGGTGAGCTAGAAGCTCAGCGAGTAACCAATAAAATCAGTTATCAAATCAGTTTCATAATCGTTCATTTCAATAATGTCATGATTCAGTAATCAATGCACTTTCATTGCTCTCGTGAACCAGTGAAATCATGGTACTTAGACGTCCAACGCTCCAAACGATCATTTAACATTGAACATTAGCATTGAGCCCATTGGTGCTCTACAGGAACATTAAACGGTGGAGGAAACGTCGGAGTCTAGCACACGAATTCCAAGTACTCATTTGAGCCAAAACATGTCAAGAACTTATATGCCGGCACACAGGATATGCAATCAAAGAAACGATGCAAGAAACATTTTAAAGTAACGTTGCAAGTAGTTTAAGGTCACTCACCTCCACGGCTCATAATCCTTGTTCAATATAGCCAATTCCATCATTCAAGTCCAAGCCTTTCACTTGAAACTTAAGGTAACCAACGCTATTAAAATCGGACAGCATTTCCCCTTAATTCCTTTATTTTCCAACCTACAATCAAACCCAATCACATAGCAATTAACCACAATTGCTCAAAACCAGAAAACAGTTTTGACGTCCTTTTGCGGTAATGGCACCAAAGGTACTACGAGTATCGGATGGAGGTCCAAGACCCACCGTTTCGAAGCTAAGAACCAGGGCTACAACAATGTAGAAGGTCACTCAGTCCAAATCCTAGCACAACTAGGTCAAATATGCAGAATACCAAACCAGAATCGTAATTGCAGGTTCCCAAATCACACAATGCTGTAATTCGTCCAACTCAGTCTACACAGGTCCAAATGCATTGATTCCAAAGGCATATGATAGCTAAGACATCAAGCTACATTTCATCAGAAGACACCAACAACAAAATCCAAAGAAATTCCAGTCAAAACAGACGATTACAATCACAGTTCGCACATTCTGATCACCCAGAACAGCAACAGTAAAAACGACATATCTCATTCTACACTACTCCAAATGACCTGAAATTTTGTAGGCACCTCTAAAATGTCATTCCCTACAACTTTCATGTTTTGAGCTAAGGCCAATGCGGCCTCTATCTATGACCTAAAATTTCGGACAGAATGTAGCTTCAAGCACCCTAATTTTCCAGAATTTCTTCCAAACCCAAAATTGGTTGCAATTGTCCACTTTTTCCACCTTCTAGCTTCATTACATAACATTTCCAATCATCATACAAGGCCACAACATCATGATCACATTAAACCAGAAAATTCACCAATAAATTGTAAACTTCACCATTTCATCCAAAAACAAGAATTAAATCACAAAATTCAACACTTTAGCTTCCACTAAGCACAACTCAAGCTTCATTAAGTGTAGGGGAAAGTTCATATACCACTCACCTAGTAAACAAGAGAGGGAGAGTTGTAGGACACCTTAACTTTCCAAAAAAACTTCACACAACAACTCACAATCACTACTTGAAGAGGTTTTATGGAAGGAATTCAAGATTAAATGGTTAGTTTGTGAGATTGGACATGATTGGAGCAAGAAACTTGGAAGCTTTTCTTTCTTTTCTTGTAAGAGGAGGTTCGGCCAAGCTTGAAGGAAAAATGGAAGATATTTGATCAATTTTTTTGTTTTATTTAGTAATTGGTAAAAGGTTGAATAGTAAGTCAAAACAAGATTTAATCATATGGTGACACATGTCCCTCTCATTAATTGCTTGCCTAACTTTTTGTCTCTCTTACACAAATATCTTAACACATTGTAAACTAATATCACTTAATACAAAATTCCAACAAGTGGTTAAAAATATAATGCATTTACCGCACTTGCGGGTCCCACGTCCAAAATACGCTTTTAATTTCTCAAAAACTAACCGATACTAGAAAAATCATTTTAAAACTATTTATGCTCATAAACTTTATCTGGGAATTTTTCTAATCAAGAAAATGTAGAAAAGGCGGGCGTTAAAAAAAATCAACCCTAGAAAATTAGAAAAATTTCCGGGTTCTCAAACTCATTTTTTTTCGGGGCGTCACAATCTCCCCTCCTTAAAAGAATGTCGTCCTCGACATTCCCTCTTGTACCAATCAAGTCAAGACATCCCGCAAAAATCTATCAAGAGTCAAATCAAACCCACAGTCCGGCATCCTAAACTTCAAGCCTAGGATACACTACAGAGATCTGAAGCCTAAGCTCTGATACCAACTGTGACAGTTCTCAGGGTCACATCACGGGGTACCTATCAGCTTGCCACCCGCACGCGGGCATCCCCTACGGAGAGTTTCGCTTCGTGACTCTTCACGAACGAGAGGCTCGGGGCTTTTCCAGACGAAGGACTTAAAGTCCCAACTGTCGGCATATGGCTCTGATACCAACTGTGACGACCCCACCTCCCCCTAAGGCGAACCAGAGGGTTCGGCGGGCCGCCTGCCCGGCTCTCGCCGGGACTCAGTCGTTCACTACAATCCTCAAACAAATACAAGATACAATCTCAAAGAAAAATCACATGGTCCACAAATATACATCCAAGTCTCCCATAATTACATGTCATAAGTGAAGCGGAAACGATTTCCAACTATCAAAAGCGAAGCGTCCACGCTTCCGCAGCGCCACTCTGATCCTTGATACCAACTATTATACAGGAGGAAGTCCAAAACTAGACGATTACACATCCAAGCAATTCTAAACGTTCAATACAATCCCAATATGAACGATTACACAAAAGGAAATCCAAATTCAATCCATACATGATATAATCCATGATAAACACTACAAGCCACTCCTTCGCCTTGAGCCCTGTGGAGGGGAATAAAACATTTTGGGGTGAGCTAGAAGCTCAGCGAGTAACCAATAAAATCAGTTATCAAATCAGTTTCATAATCGTTCATTTCAATAATGTCATGATTCAGTAATCAATGCACTTTCATTGCTCTCGTGAACCAGTGAAATCATGGTACTTAGACGTCCAACGCTCCAAACGATCATTTAACATTGAACATTAACATTGAGCCCATTGGTGCTCTACAGGAACATTAAACGGTGGAGAAAACGTCGGAGTCTAGCACACGAATTCCAAGTACTCATTTGAGCCAAAACATGTCAAGAACTTATATGCCGGCACACAGGATATGCAATCAAAGAAACGATGCAAGAAACATTTTAAAGTAACGTTGCAAGTAGTTTAAGGTCACTCACCTCCACGGCTCATAATCCTTGTTCAATATAGCCAATTCCATCATTCAAGTCCAAGCCTTTCACTTGAAACTTAAGGTAACCAACGCTATTAAAATCGGACAGCATTTCCCCTTAATTCCTTTATTTTCCAACCTACAATCAAACCCAATCACATAGCAATTAACCACAATTGCTCAAAACCAGAAAACAGTTTTGACGTCCTTTTGCGGTAATGGCACCAAAGGTACTACGAGTATCGGATGGAGGTCCAAGACCCACCGTTTCGAAGCTAAGAACCAGGGCTACAACAATGTAGAAGGTCACTCAGTCCAAATCCTAGCACAACTAGGTCAAATATGCAGAATACCAAACCAGAATCGTAATTGCAGGTTCCCAAATCACACAATGCTGTAATTCATCCAACTCAGTCTACACAGGTCCAAATGCATTGATTCCAAAGGCATATGATAGCTAAGACATCAAGCTACATTTCATCAGAAGATACCAACAACAAAATCCAAAGAAATTCCAGTCAAAATAGACGATTACAATCACAGTTCGCACATTCTGATCACCCAGAACAGCAAAAATAAAAACGACATATCTCATTCTACACTACTCCAAATGACCTGAAATTTTGTAGGCACCTCTAAAATGTCATTCCCTACAACTTTCATGTTTTGAGCTAAGGTCAATTCGGCCTCTATCTATGACCTAAAATTTCGGACAGAATGTAGCTTCAAGAACCCTAATTTTCCAGAATTTCTTCCAAACCCAAAATTGGTTGCAATTGTCCACTTTTTCCACCTTCTAACTTCATTACATAACATTTCCAATCATCATACAAGGCCACAACATCATGATCACATTAAACCAGAAAATTCACCAATAAATTGTAAACTTCACCATTTCATCCAAAAACAAGAATTAAATCACAAAATTCAACACTTTAGCTTCCACTAAGCACAACTCAAGCTTCATTAAGTGTAGGGGAAAGTTCATATACCACTCACCTAGTAAACAAGAGAGGGAGAGTTGTAGGACACCTTAACTTTCCAAAAAAACTTCACACAACAACTCACAATCACTACTTGAAGAGGTTTTATGGAAGGAATTCAAGATTAAATGGTTAGTTTGTGAGATTGGACATGATTGGAGCAAGAAACTTGGAAGCTTTTCTTTCTTTTCTTGTAAGAGGAGGTTCGGCCAAGCTTGAAGGAAAAATGGAAGATATTTGATCAATTTTTTTGTTTTATTTAGTAATTGGTAAAAGGTTGAATAGTAAGTCAAAACAAGATTTAATCATATGGTGACACATGTCCCTCTCATTAATTGCTTGCCTAACTTTTTGTCTCTCTTACACAAATATCTTAACACATTGTAAACTAATATCACTTAATACAAAATTCCAACAAGTGGTTAAAAATATAATGCATTTACCGCACTTGCGGGTCCCACGTCCAAAATACGCTTTTAATTTCTCAAAAACTAACCGATACTAGAAAAATCATTTTAAAACTATTTATGCTCATAAACTTTATCTGGGAATTTTTCTAATCAAGAAAATGTAGAAAAGGCGGGCGTTAAAAAAAATCAACCCTAGAAAATTAGAAAAATTTCCGGGTTCTCAAACTCATTTTTTTTCGGGGCGTCACAATCTCCCCTCCTTAAAAGAATGTCGTCCTCGACATTCCCTCTTGTACCAATCAAGTCAAGACATCCCGCAAAAATCTATCAAGAGTCAAATCAAACCCACAGTCCGGCATCCTAAACTTCAAGCCTAGGATACACTACAGAGATCTGAAGCCTAAGCTCTGATACCAACTGTGACAGTTCTCAGGGTCACATCACGGGGTACCTATCAGCTTGCCACCCGCACGCGGGCATCCCCTACGGAGAGTTTCGCTTCGTGACTCTTCACGAACGAGAGGCTCGGGGCTTTTCCAGACGAAGGACTTAAAGTCCCAACTGTCGGCATATGGCTCTGATACCAACTGTGACGACCCTACCTCCCCCTAAGGCGAACCAGAGGGTTCGGCGGGCCGCCTGCCCGGCTCTCGCCGGGACTCAGTCGTTCACTACAATCCTCAAACAAATACAAGATACAATCTCAAAGAAAAATCACATGGTCCACAAATATACATCCAAGTCTCCCATAATTACATGTCATAAGTGAAGCGGAAACGATTTCCAACTATCAAAAGCGAAGCGTCCACGCTTCCGCAGCGCCACTCTGATCCTTGATACCAACTATTATACAGGAGGAAGTCCAAAACTAGACGATTACACATCCAAGCAATTCTAAACGTTCAATACAATCCCAATATGAACGATTACACAAAAGGAAATCCAAATTCAATCCATACATGATATAATCCATGATAAACACTACAAGCCACTCCTTCGCCTTGAGCCCTGTGGAGGGGAATAAAACATTTTAGGGTGAGCTAGAAGCTCAGCGAGTAACCAATAAAATCAGTTATCAAATCAGTTTCATAATCGTTCATTTCAATAATGTCATGATTCAGTAATCAATGCACTTTCATTGCTCTCGTGAACCAGTGAAATCATGGTACTTAGACGTCCAACGCTCCAAACGATCATTTAACATTGAACATTAACATTGAGCCCATTGGTGCTCTACAGGAACATTAAACGGTGGAGAAAACGTCGGAGTCTAGCACACGAATTCCAAGTACTCATTTGAGCCAAAACATGTCAAGAACTTATATGCCGGCACACAGGATATGCAATCAAAGAAACGATGCAAGAAACATTTTAAAGTAACGTTGCAAGTAGTTTAAGGTCACTCACCTCCACGGCTCATAATCCTTGTTCAATATAGCCAATTCCATCATTCAAGTCCAAGCCTTTCACTTGAAACTTAAGGTAACCAACGCTATTAAAATCGGACAGCATTTCCCCTTAATTCCTTTATTTTCCAACCTACAATCAAACCCAATCACATAGCAATTAACCACAATTGCTCAAAACCAGAAAACAGTTTTGACGTCCTTTTGCGGTAATGGCACCAAAGGTACTACGAGTATCGGATGGAGGTCCAAGACCCACCGTTTCGAAGCTAAGAACCAGGGCTACAACAATGTAGAAGGTCACTCAGTCCAAATCCTAGCACAACTAGGTCAAATATGCAGAATACCAAACCAGAATCGTAATTGCAGGTTCCCAAATCACACAATGCTGTAATTCATCCAACTCAGTCTACACAGGTCCAAATGCATTGATTCCAAAGGCATATGATAGCTAAGACATCAAGCTACATTTCATCAGAAGACACCAACAACAAAATCCAAAGAAATTCCAGTCAAAACAGACGATTACAATCACAGTTCGCACATTCTGATCACCCAGAACAGCAACAGTAAAAACGACATATCTCATTCTACACTACTCCAAATGACCTGAAATTTTGTAGGCACCTCTAAAATGTCATTCCCTACAACTTTCATGTTTTGAGCTAAGGCCAATGCGGCCTCTATCTATGACCTAAAATTTCGGACAGAATGTAGCTTCAAGAACCCTAATTTTCCAGAATTTCTTCCAAACCCAAAATTGGTTGCAATTGTCCACTTTTTCCACCTTCTAGCTTCATTACATAACATTTCCAATCATCATACAAGGCCACAACATCATGATCACATTAAACCAGAAAATTCACCAATAAATTGTAAACTTCACCATTTCATCCAAAAACAAGAATTAAATCACAAAATTCAACACTTTAGCTTCCACTAAGCACAACTCAAGCTTCATTAAGTGTAGGGGAAAGTTCATATACCACTCACCTAGTAAACAAGAGAGGGAGAGTTGTAGGACACCTTAACTTTCCAAAAAAACTTCACACAACAACTCACAATCACTACTTGAAGAGGTTTTATGGAAGGAATTCAAGATTAAATGGTTAGTTTGTGAGATTGGACATGATTGGAGCAAGAAACTTGGAAGCTTTTCTTTCTTTTCTTGTAAGAGGAGGTTCGGCCAAGCTTGAAGGAAAAATGGAAGATATTTGATCAATTTTTTTGTTTTATTTAGTAATTGGTAAAAGGTTGAATAGTAAGTCAAAACAAGATTTAATCATATGGTGACACATGTCCCTCTCATTAATTGCTTGCCTAACTTTTTGTCTCTCTTACACAAATATCTTAACACATTGTAAACTAATATCACTTAATACAAAATTCCAACAAGTGGTTAAAAATATAATGCATTTACCGCACTTGCGGGTCCCACGTCCAAAATACGCTTTTAATTTCTCAAAAACTAACCGATACTAGAAAAATCATTTTAAAACTATTTATGCTCATAAACTTTATCTGGGAATTTTTCTAATCAAGAAAATGTAGAAAAGGCGGGCGTTAAAAAAAATCAACCCTAGAAAATTAGAAAAATTTCCGGGTTCTCAAACTCATTTTTTTTCGGGGCGTCACAATCTCCCCTCCTTAAAAGAATGTCGTCCTCGACATTCCCTCTTGTACCAATCAAGTCAAGACATCCCGCAAAAATCTATCAAGAGTCAAATCAAACCCACAGTCCGGCATCCTAAACTTCAAGCCTAGGATACACTACAGAGATCTGAAGCCTAAGCTCTGATACCAACTGTGACAGTTCTCAGGGTCACATCACGGGGTACCTATCAGCTTGCCACCCGCACGCGGGCATCCCCTACGGAGAGTTTCGCTTCGTGACTCTTCACGAACGAGAGGCTCGGGGCTTTTCCAGACGAAGGACTTAAAGTCCCAACTGTCGGCATATGGCTCTGATACCAACTGTGACGACCCTACCTCCCCCTAAGGCGAACCAGAGGGTTCGGCGGGCCGCCTGCCCGGCTCTCGCCGGGACTCAGTCGTTCACTACAATCCTCAAACAAATACAAGATACAATCTCAAAGAAAAATCACATGGTCCACAAATATACATCCAAGTCTCCCATAATTACATGTCATAAGTGAAGCGGAAACGATTTCCAACTATCAAAAGCGAAGCGTCCACGCTTCCGCAGCGCCACTCTGATCCTTGATACCAACTATTATACAGGAGGAAGTCCAAAACTAGACGATTACACATCCAAGCAATTCTAAACGTTCAATACAATCCCAATATGAACGATTACACAAAAGGAAATCCAAATTCAATCCATACATGATATAATCCATGATAAACACTACAAGCCACTCCTTCGCCTTGAGCCCTGTGGAGGGGAATAAAACATTTTGGGGTGAGCTAGAAGCTCAGCGAGTAACCAATAAAATCAGTTATCAAATCAGTTTCACAATCGTTCATTTCAATAATGTCATGATTCAGTAATCAATGCACTTTCATTGCTCTCGTGAACCAGTGAAATCATGGTACTTAGACGTCCAACGCTCCAAACGATCATTTAACATTGAACATTAACATTGAGCCCATTGGTGCTCTACAGGAACATTAAACGGTGGAGGAAACGTCGGAGTCTAGCACACGAATTCCAAGTACTCATTTGAGCCAAAACATGTCAAGAACTTATATGCCGGCACACAGGATATGCAATCAAAGAAACGATGCAAGAAACATTTTAAAGTAACGTTGCAAGTAGTTTAAGGTCACTCACCTCCACGGCTCATAATCCTTGTTCAATATAGCCAATTCCATCATTCAAGTCCAAGCCTTTCACTTGAAACTTAAGGTAACCAACGCTATTAAAATCGGACAGCATTTCCCCTTAATTCCTTTATTTTCCAACCTACAATCAAACCCAATCACATAGCAATTAACCACAATTGCTCAAAACCAGAAAACAGTTTTGACGTCCTTTTGCGGTAATGGCACCAAAGGTACTACGAGTATCGGATGGAGGTCCAAGACCCACCGTTTCGAAGCTAAGAACCAGGGCTACAACAATGTAGAAGGTCACTCAGTCCAAATCCTAGCACAACTAGGTCAAATATGCAGAATACCAAACCAGAATCGTAATTGCAGGTTCCCAAATCACACAATGCTGTAATTCATCCAACTCAGTCTACACAGGTCCAAATGCATTGATTCCAAAGGCATATGATAGCTAAGACATCAAGCTACATTTCATCAGAAGACACCAACAACAAAATCCAAAGAAATTCCAGTCAAAACAGACGATTACAATCACAGTTCGCACATTCTGATCACCCAGAACAGCAACAGTAAAAATGACATATCTCATTCTACACTACTCCAAATGACCTGAAATTTTGTAGGCACCTCTAAAATGTCATTCCCTACAACTTTCATGTTTTGAGCTAAGGCCAATGCGGCCTCTATCTATGACCTAAAATTTCGGACAGAATGTAGCTTCAAGAACCCTAATTTTCCAGAATTTCTTCCAAACCCAAAATTGGTTGCAATTGTCCACTTTTTCCACCTTCTAGCTTCATTACATAACATTTCCAATCATCATACAAGGCCACAACATCATGATCACATTTAACCAGAAAATTCACCAATAAATTGTAAACTTCACCATTTCATCCAAAAACAAGAATTAAATCACAAAATTCAACACTTTAGCTTCCACTAAGCACAACTCAAGCTTCATTAAGTGTAGGGGAAAGTTCATTTACCACTCACCTAGTAAACAAGAGAGGGAGAGTTGTAGGACACCTTAACTTTCCAAAAAAACTTCACACAACAACTCACAATCACTACTTGAAGAGGTTTTATGGAAGGAATTCAAGATTAAATGGTTAGTTTGTGAGATTGGACATGATTGGAGCAAGAAACTTGGAAGCTTTTCTTTCTTTTCTTGTAAGAGGAGGTTCGGCCAAGCTTGAAGGAAAAATGGAAGATATTTGATCAATTTTTTTGTTTTATTTAGTAATTGGTAAAAGGTTGAATAGTAAGTCAAAACAAGATTTAATCATATGGTGACACATGTCCCTCTCATTAATTGCTTGCCTAACTTTTTGTCTCTCTTACACAAATATCTTAACACATTGTAAACTAATATCACTTAATACAAAATTCCAACAAGTGGTTAAAAATATAATGCATTTACCGCACTTGCGGGTCCCACGTCCAAAATACGCTTTTAATTTCTCAAAAACTAACCGATACTAGAAAAATCATTTTAAAACTATTTTTGCTCATAAACTTTATCTGGGGAATTTTTCTAATCAAGAAAATGTAGAAAAGGCGGGCGTTAAAAAAAATAAACCCTAGAAAATTAGAAAATTTTCCGGGTTCTCAAACTCATTTTTTTTCGGGGCGTCACAATCTCCCCTCCATAAAAGAATGTCGTCCTCGACATTCCCTCTTGTACCAATCAAGTCAAGACATCCCGCAAAAATATCTCAAGAGTCAAATCAAACCCACAGTCCGGCATCCTAAACTTCAAGCCTAGGATACACTACAGAGATCTGAAGCCTAAGCTCTGATACCAACTGTGACAGTTCTCAGGGTCACATCACGGGGTACCTATCAGCTTGCCACCCGCACGCGGGCATCCCCTACGGAGAGTTTCGCTTCGTGACTCTTCACGAACGAGAGGCTCGGGGCTTTTCCAGACGAAGGACTTAAAGTCCCAACTGTCGGCATATGGCTCTGATACCAACTGTGACGACCCCACCTCCCCCTAAGGCGAACCAGAGGGTTCGGCGGGCCGCCTGCCCGGCTCTCGCCGGGACTCAGTCGTTCACTACAATCCTCAAACAAATACAAGATACAATCTCAAAGAAAAATCACATGGTCCACAAATATACATCCAAGTCTCCCATAATTACATGTCATAATTGAAGCGGAAACGATTTCCAACTATCAAAAGCGAAGCGTCCACGCTTCCGCAGCGCCACTCTGATCCTTGATACCAACTATTATACAGGAGGAAGTCCAAAACTAGACGATTACACATCCAAGCAATTCTAAACGTTCAATACAATCCCAATATGAACGATTACACAAAAGGAAATCCAAATTCAATCCATACATGATATAATCCATGATAAACACTACAAGCCACTCCTTCGCCTTGAGCCCTGTGGAGGGGAATAAAACATTTTGGGGTGAGCTAGAAGCTCAGCGAGTAACCAATAAAATCAGTTATCAAATCAGTTTCACAATCGTTCATTTCAATAATGTCATGATTCAGTAATCAATGCACTTTCATTGCTCTCGTGAACCAGTGAAATCATGGTACTTAGACGTCCAACGCTCCAAACGATCATTTAACATTGAACATTAGCATTGAGCCCATTGGTGCTCTACAGGAACATTAAACGGTGGAGGAAACGTCGGAGTCTAGCACACGAATTCCAAGTACTCATTTGAGCCAAAACATGTCAAGAACTTATATGCCGGCACACAGGATATGCAATCAAAGAAACGATGCAAGAAACATTTTAAAGTAACGTTGCAAGTAGTTTAAGGTCACTCACCTCCACGGCTCATAATCCTTGTTCAATATAGCCAATTCCATCATTCAAGTCCAAGCCTTTCACTTGAAACTTAAGGTAACCAACGCTATTAAAATCGGACAGCATTTCCCCTTAATTCCTTTATTTTCCAACCTACAATCAAACCCAATCACATAGCAATTAACCACAATTGCTCAAAACCAGAAAACAGTTTTGACGTCCTTTTGCGGTAATGGCACCAAAGGTACTACAAGTATCGGATGGAGGTCCAAGACCCACCGTTTCGAAGCTAAGAACCAGGGCTACAACAATGTAGAAGGTCACTCAGTCCAAATCCTAGCACAACTAGGTCAAATATGCAGAATACCAAACCCGAATCGTAATTGCAGGTTCCGAAATCACACAATGCTGTAATTCGTCCAACTCAGTCTACACAGGTCCAAATGCATTGATTCCAAAGGCATATGATAGCTAAGACATCAAGCTAAATTTCATCAGAAGACACCAACAACAAAATCCAAAGAAATTCCAGTCAAAACAGACGATTACAATCACAGTTCGCACATTCTGATCACCCAGAACAGCAACAGTAAAAACGACATATCTCATTCTACACTACTCCAAATGACCTGAAATTTTGTAGGCACCTCTAAAATGTCATTCCCTACAACTTTCATGTTTTGAGCTAAGGCCAATGCGGCCTCTATCTATGACCTAAAATTTCGGACAGAATGTAGCTTCAAGAACCCTAATTTTCCAGAATTTCTTCCAAACCCAAAATTGGTTGCAATTGTCCACTTTTTCCACCTTCTAGCTTCATTACATAACATTTCCAATCATCATACAAGGCCACAACATCATGATCACATTAAACCAGAAAATTCACCAATAAATTGTAAACTTCACCATTTCATCCAAAAACAAGAATTAAATCACAAAATTCAACACTTTAGCTTCCACTAAGCACAACTCAAGCTTCATTAAGTGTAGGGGAAAGTTCATATACCACTCACCTAGTAAACAAGAGAGGGAGAGTTGTAGGACACCTTAACTTTCCAAAAAAACTTCACACAACAACTCACAATCACTACTTGAAGAGGTTTTATGGAAGGAATTCAAGATTAAATGGTTAGTTTGTGAGATTGGACATGATTGGAGCAAGAAACTTGGAAGCTTTTCTTTCTTTTCTTGTAAGAGGAGGTTCGGCCAAGCTTGAAGGAAAAATGGAAGATATTTGATCAATTTTTTTGTTTTATTTAGTAATTGGTAAAAGGTTGAATAGTAAGTCAAAACAAGATTTAATCATATGGTGACACATGTCCCTCTCATTAATTGCTTGCCTAACTTTTTGTCTCTCTTACACAAATATCTTAACACATTGTAAACTAATATCACTTAATACAAAATTCCAACAAGTGGTTAAAAATATAATGCATTTACCGCACTTGCGGGTCCCACGTCCAAAATACGCTTTTAATTTCTCAAAAACTAACCGATACTAGAAAAATCATTTTAAAACTATTTATGCTCATAAACTTTATCTGGGAATTTTTCTAATCAAGAAAATGTAGAAAAGGCGGGCGTTAAAAAAAATCAACCCTAGAAAATTAGAAAAATTTCCGGGTTCTCAAACTCATTTTTTTTCGGGGCGTCACAATCTCCCCTCCTTAAAAGAATGTCGTCCTCGACATTCCCTCTTGTACCAATCAAGTCAAGACATCCCGCAAAAATCTATCAAGAGTCAAATCAAACCCACAGTCCGGCATCCTAAACTTCAAGCCTAGGATACACTACAGAGATCTGAAGCCTAAGCTCTGATACCAACTGTGACAGTTCTCAGGGTCACATCACGGGGTACCTATCAGCTTGCCACCCGCACGCGGGCATCCCCTACGGAGAGTTTCGCTTCGTGACTCTTCACGAACGAGAGGCTCGGGGCTTTTCCAGACGAAGGACTTAAAGTCCCAACTGTCGGCATATGGCTCTGATACCAACTGTGACGACCCCACCTCCCCCTAAGGCGAACCAGAGGGTTCGGCGGGCCGCCTGCCCGGCTCTCGCCGGGACTCAGTCGTTCACTACAATCCTCAAACAAATACAAGATACAATCTCAAAAAAAAATCACATGGTCCACAAATATACATCCAAGTCTCCCATAATTACATGTCATAAGTGATGCGGAAACGATTTCCAACTATCAAAAGCGAAGCGTCCACGCTTCCGCAGCGCCACTCTGATCCTTGATACCAACTATTATACAGGAGGAAGTCCAAAACTAGACGATTACACATCCAAGCAATTCTAAACGTTCAATACAATCCCAATATGAACGATTACACAAAAGGAAATCCAAATTCAATCCATACATGATATAATCCATGATAAACACTACAAGCCACTCCTTCGCCTTGAGCCCTGTGGAGGGGAATAAAACATTTTGGGGTGAGCTAGAAGCTCAGCGAGTAACCAATAAAATCAGTTATCAAATCAGTTTCATAATCGTTCATTTCAATAATGTCATGATTCAGTAATCAATGCACTTTCATTGCTCTCGTGAACCAGTGAAATCATGGTACTTAGACGTCCAACGCTCCAAACGATCATTTAACATTGAACATTAACATTGAGCCCATTGGTGCTCTACAGGAACATTAAACGGTGGAGGAAACGTCGGAGTCTAGCACACGAATTCCAAGTACTCATTTGAGCCAAAACATGTCAAGAACTTATATGCCGGCACACAGGATATGCAATCAAAGAAACGATGCAAGAAACATTTTAAAGTAACGTTGCAAGTAGTTTAAAGTCACTCACCTCCACGGCTCATAATCCTTGTTCAATATAGCCAATTCCATCATTCAAGTCCAAGCCTTTCACTTGAAACTTAAGGTAACCAACGCTATTAAAATCGGACAGCATTTCCCCTTAATTCCTTTATTTTCCAACCTACAATCAAACCCAATCACATAGCAATTAACCACAATTGCTCAAAACCAGAAAACAGTTTTGACGTCCTTTTGCGGTAATGGCACCAAAGGTACTACGAGTATCGGATGGAGGTCCAAGACCCACCGTTTCGAAGCTAAGAACCAGGGCTACAACAATGTAGAAGGTCACTCAGTCCAAATCCTAGCACAACTAGGTCAAATATGCAGAATACCAAACCAGAATCGTAATTGCAGGTTCCCAAATCACACAATGCTGTAATTCGTCCAACTCAGTCTACACAGGTCCAAATGCATTGATTCCAAAGGCATATGATAGCTAAGACATCAAGCTACATTTCATCAGAAGACACCAACAACAAAATCCAAAGAAATTCCAGTCAAAACAGACGATTACAATCACAGTTCGCACATTCTGATCACCCAGAACAGCAACAGTAAAAACGACATATCTCATTCTACACTACTCCAAATGACCTGAAATTTTGTAGGCACCTCTAAAATGTCATTCCCTACAACTTTCATGTTTTGAGCTAAGGCCAATGCGGCCTCTATCTATGACCTAAAATTTCGGACAGAATGTAGCTTCAAGCACCCTAATTTTCCAGAATTTCTTCCAAACCCAAAATTGGTTGCAATTGTCCACTTTTTCCACCTTCTAGCTTCATTACATAACATTTCCAATCATCATACAAGGCCACAACATCATGATCACATTAAACCAGAAAATTCACCAATAAATTGTAAACTTCACCATTTCATCCAAAAACAAGAATTAAATCACAAAATTCAACACTTTAGCTTCCACTAAGCACAACTCAAGCTTCATTAAGTGTAGGGGAAAGTTCATATACCACTCACCTAGTAAACAAGAGAGGGAGAGTTGTAGGACACCTTAACTTTCCAAAAAAACTTCACACAACAACTCACAATCACTACTTGAAGAGGTTTTATGGAAGGAATTCAAGATTAAATGGTTAGTTTGTGAGATTGGACATGATTGGAGCAAGAAACTTGGAAGCTTTTCTTTCTTTTCTTGTAAGAGGAGGTTCGGCCAAGCTTGAAGGAAAAATGGAAGATATTTGATCAATTTTTTTGTTTTATTTAGTAATTGGTAAAAGGTTGAATAGTAAGTCAAAACAAGATTTAATCATATGGTGACACATGTCCCTCTCATTAATTGCTTGCCTAACTTTTTGTCTCTCTTACACAAATATCTTAACACATTGTAAACTAATATCACTTAATACAAAATTCCAACAAGTGGTTAAAAATATAATGCATTTACCGCACTTGCGGGTCCCACGTCCAAAATACGCTTTTAATTTCTCAAAAACTAACCGATACTAGAAAAATCATTTTAAAACTATTTATGCTCATAAACTTTATCTGGGAATTTTTCTAATCAAGAAAATGTAGAAAAGGCGGGCGTTAAAAAAAATCAACCCTAGAAAATTAGAAAAATTTCCGGGTTCTCAAACTCATTTTTTTTCGGGGCGTCACAATCTCCCCTCCTTAAAAGAATGTCGTCCTCGACATTCCCTCTTGTACCAATCAAGTCAAGACATCCCGCAAAAATCTATCAAGAGTCAAATCAAACCCACAGTCCGGCATCCTAAACTTCAAGCCTAGGATACACTACAGAGATCTGAAGCCTAAGCTCTGATACCAACTGTGACAGTTCTCAGGGTCACATCACGGGGTACCTATCAGCTTGCCACCCGCACGCGGGCATCCCCTACGGAGAGTTTCGCTTCGTGACTCTTCACGAACGAGAGGCTCGGGGCTTTTCCAGACGAAGGACTTAAAGTCCCAACTGTCGGCATATGGCTCTGATACCAACTGTGACGACCCTACCTCCCCCTAAGGCGAACCAGAGGGTTCGGCGGGCCGCCTGCCCGGCTCTCGCCGGGACTCAGTCGTTCACTACAATCCTCAAACAAATACAAGATACAATCTCAAAGAAAAATCACATGGTCCACAAATATACATCCAAGTCTCCCATAATTACATGTCATAAGTGAAGCGGAAACGATTTCCAACTATCAAAAGCGAAGCGTCCACGCTTCCGCAGCGCCACTCTGATCCTTGATACCAACTATTATACAGGAGGAAGTCCAAAACTAGACGATTACACATCCAAGCAATTCTAAACGTTCAATACAATCCCAATATGAACGATTACACAAAAGGAAATCCAAATTCAATCCATACATGATATAATCCATGATAAACACTACAAGCCACTCCTTCGCCTTGAGCCCTGTGGAGGGGAATAAAACATTTTGGGGTGAGCTAGAAGCTCAGCGAGTAACCAATAAAATCAGTTATCAAATCAGTTTCACAATCGTTCATTTCAATAATGTCATGATTCAGTAATCAATGCACTTTCATTGCTCTCGTGAACCAGTGAAATCATGGTACTTAGACGTCCAACGCTCCAAACGATCATTTAACATTGAACATTAGCATTGAGCCCATTGGTGCTCTACAGGAACATTAAACGGTGGAGGAAACGTCGGAGTCTAGCACACGAATTCCAAGTACTCATTTGAGCCAAAACATGTCAAGAACTTATATGCCGGCACACAGGATATGCAATCAAAGAAACGATGCAAGAAACATTTTAAAGTAACGTTGCAAGTAGTTTAAGGTCACTCACCTCCACGGCTCATAATCCTTGTTCAATATAGCCAATTCCATCATTCAAGTCCAAGCCTTTCACTTGAAACTTAAGGTAACCAACGCTATTAAAATCGGACAGCATTTCCCCTTAATTCCTTTATTTTCCAACCTACAATCAAACCCAATCACATAGCAATTAACCACAATTGCTCAAAACCAGAAAACAGTTTTGACGTCCTTTTGCGGTAATGGCACCAAAGGTACTACGAGTATCGGATGGAGGTCCAAGACCCACCGTTTCGAAGCTAAGAACCAGGGCTACAACAATGTAGAAGGTCACTCAGTCCAAATCCTAGCACAACTAGGTCAAATATGCAGAATACCAAACCAGAATCGTAATTGCAGGTTCCCAAATCACACAATGCTGTAATTCGTCCAACTCAGTCTACACAGGTCCAAATGCATTGATTCCAAAGGCATATGATAGCTAAGACATCAAGCTACATTTCATCAGAAGACACCAACAACAAAATCCAAAGAAATTCCAGTCAAAACAGACGATTACAATCACAGTTCGCACATTCTGATCACCCAGAACAGCAACAGTAAAAACGACATATCTCATTCTACACTACTCCAAATGACCTGAAATTTTGTAGGCACCTCTAAAATGTCATTCCCTACAACTTTCATGTTTTGAGCTAAGGCCAATGCGGCCTCTATCTATGACCTAAAATTTCGGACAGAATGTAGCTTCAAGAACCCTAATTTTCCAGAATTTCTTCCAAACCCAAAATTGGTTGCAATTGTCCACTTTTTCCACCTTCTAGCTTCATTACATAACATTTCCAATCATCATACAAGGCCACAACATCATGATCACATTAAACCAGAAAATTCACCAATAAATTGTAAACTTCACCATTTCATCCAAAAACAAGAATTAAATCACAAAATTCAACACTTTAGCTTCCACTAAGCACAACTCAAGCTTCATTAAGTGTAGGGGAAAGTTCATATACCACTCACCTAGTAAACAAGAGAGGGAGAGTTGTAGGACACCTTAACTTTCCAAAAAAACTTCACACAACAACTCACAATCACTACTTGAAGAGGTTTTATGGAAGGAATTCAAGATTAAATGGTTAGTTTGTGAGATTGGACATGATTGGAGCAAGAAACTTGGAAGCTTTTCTTTCTTTTCTTGTAAGAGGAGGTTCGGCCAAGCTTGAAGGAAAAATGGAAGATATTTGATCAATTTTTTTGTTTTATTTAGTAATTGGTAAAAGGTTGAATAGTAAGTCAAAACAAGATTTAATCATATGGTGACACATGTCCCTCTCATTAATTGCTTGCCTAACTTTTTGTCTCTCTTACACAAATATCTTAACACATTGTAAACTAATATCACTTAATACAAAATTCCAACAAGTGGTTAAAAATATAATGCATTTACCGCACTTGCGGGTCCCACGTCCAAAATACGCTTTTAATTTCTCAAAAACTAACCGATACTAGAAAAATCATTTTAAAACTATTTATGCTCATAAACTTTATCTGGGAATTTTTCTAATCAAGAAAATGTAGAAAAGGCGGGCGTTAAAAAAAATCAACCCTAGAAAATTAGAAAAATTTCCGGGTTCTCAAACTCATTTTTTTTCGGGGCGTCACAATCTCCCCTCCTTAAAAGAATGTCGTCCTCGACATTCCCTCTTGTACCAATCAAGTCAAGACATCCCGCAAAAATCTATCAAGAGTCAAATCAAACCCACAGTCCGGCATCCTAAACTTCAAGCCTAGGATACACTACAGAGATCTGAAGCCTAAGCTCTGATACCAACTGTGACAGTTCTCAGGGTCACATCACGGGGTACCTATCAGCTTGCCACCCGCACGCGGGCATCCCCTACGGAGAGTTTCGCTTCGTGACTCTTCACGAACGAGAGGCTCGGGGCTTTTCCAGACGAAGGACTTAAAGTCCCAACTGTCGGCATATGGCTCTGATACCAACTGTGACGACCCCACCTCCCCCTAAGGCGAACCAGAGGGTTCGGCGGGCCGCCTGCCCGGCTCTCGCCGGGACTCAGTCGTTCACTACAATCCTCAAACAAATACAAGATACAATCTCAAAGAAAAATCACATGGTCCACAAATATACATCCAAGTCTCCCATAATTACATGTCATAAGTGAAGCGGAAACGATTTCCAACTATCAAAAGCGAAGCGTCCACGCTTCCGCAGCGCCACTCTGATCCTTGATACCAACTATTATACAGGAGGAAGTCCAAAACTAGACGATTACACATCCAAGCAATTCTAAACGTTCAATACAATCCCAATATGAACGATTACACAAAAGGAAATCCAAATTCAATCCATACATGATATAATCCATGATAAACACTACAAGCCACTCCTTCGCCTTGAGCCCTGTGGAGGGGAATAAAACATTTTGGGGTGAGCTAGAAGCTCAGCGAGTAACCAATAAAATCAGTTATCAAATCAGTTTCACAATCGTTCATTTCAATAATGTCATGATTCAGTAATCAATGCACTTTCATTGCTCTCGTGAACCAGTGAAATCATGGTACTTAGACGTCCAACGCTCCAAACGATCATTTAACATTGAACATTAGCATTGAGCCCATTGGTGCTCTACAGGAACATTAAACGGTGGAGGAAACGTCGGAGTCTAGCACACGAATTCCAAGTACTCATTTGAGCCAAAACATGTCAAGAACTTATATGCCGGCACACAGGATATGCAATCAAAGAAACGATGCAAGAAACATTTTAAAGTAACGTTGCAAGTAGTTTAAGGTCACTCACCTCCACGGCTCATAATCCTTGTTCAATATAGCCAATTCCATCATTCAAGTCCAAGCCTTTCACTTGAAACTTAAGGTAACCAACGCTATTAAAATCGGACAGCATTTCCCCTTAATTCCTTTATTTTCCAACCTACAATCAAACCCAATCACATAGCAATTAACCACAATTGCTCAAAACCAGAAAACAGTTTTGACGTCCTTTTGCGGTAATGGCACCAAAGGTACTACAAGTATCGGATGGAGGTCCAAGACCCACCGTTTCGAAGCTAAGAACCAGGGCTACAACAATGTAGAAGGTCACTCAGTCCAAATCCTAGCACAACTAGGTCAAATATGCAGAATACCAAACCAGAATCGTAATTGCAGGTTCCCAAATCACACAATGCTGTAATTCGTCCAACTCAGTCTACACAGGTCCAAATGCATTGATTCCAAAGGCATATGATAGCTAAGACATCAAGCTACATTTCATCAGAAGACACCAACAACAAAATCCAAAGAAATTCCAGTCAAAACAGACGATTACAATCACAGTTCGCACATTCTGATCACCCAGAACAGCAACAGTAAAAACGACATATCTCATTCTACACTACTCCAAATGACCTGAAATTTTGTAGGCACCTCTAAAATGTCATTCCCTACAACTTTCATGTTTTGAGCTAAGGCCAATGCGGCCTCTATCTATGACCTAAAATTTCGGACAGAATGTAGCTTCAAGAACCCTAATTTTCCAGAATTTCTTCCAAACCCAAAATTGGTTGCAATTGTCCACTTTTTCCACCTTCTAGCTTCATTACATAACATTTCCAATCATCATACAAGGCCACAACATCATGATCACATTAAACCAGAAAATTCACCAATAAATTGTAAACTTCACCATTTCATCCAAAAACAAGAATTAAATCACAAAATTCAACACTTTAGCTTCCACTAAGCACAACTCAAGCTTCATTAAGTGTAGGGGAAAGTTCATATACCACTCACCTAGTAAACAAGAGAGGGAGAGTTGTAGGACACCTTAACTTTCCAAAAAAACTTCACACAACAACTCACAATCACTACTTGAAGAGGTTTTATGGAAGGAATTCAAGATTAAATGGTTAGTTTGTGAGATTGGACATGATTGGAGCAAGAAACTTGGAAGCTTTTCTTTCTTTTCTTGTAAGAGGAGGTTCGGCCAAGCTTGAAGGAAAAATGGAAGATATTTGATCAATTTTTTTGTTTTATTTAGTAATTGGTAAAAGGTTGAATAGTAAGTCAAAACAAGATTTAATCATATGGTGACACATGTCCCTCTCATTAATTGCTTGCCTAACTTTTTGTCTCTCTTACACAAATATCTTAACACATTGTAAACTAATATCACTTAATACAAAATTCCAACAAGTGGTTAAAAATATAATGCATTTACCGCACTTGCGGGTCCCACGTCCAAAATACGCTTTTAATTTCTCAAAAACTAACCGATACTAGAAAAATCATTTTAAAACTATTTATGCTCATAAACTTTATCTGGGAATTTTTCTAATCAAGAAAATGTAGAAAAGGCGGGCGTTAAAAAAAATCAACCCTAGAAAATTAGAAAAATTTCCGGGTTCTCAAACTCATTTTTTTTCGGGGCGTCACAATCTCCCCTCCTTAAAAGAATGTCGTCCTCGACATTCCCTCTTGTACCAATCAAGTCAAGACATCCCGCAAAAATCTATCAAGAGTCAAATCAAACCCACAGTCCGGCATCCTAAACTTCAAGCCTAGGATACACTACAGAGATCTGAAGCCTAAGCTCTGATACCAACTGTGACAGTTCTCAGGGTCACATCACGGGGTACCTATCAGCTTGCCACCCGCACGCGGGCATCCCCTACGGAGAGTTTCGCTTCGTGACTCTTCACGAACGAGAGGCTCGGGGCTTTTCCAGACGAAGGACTTAAAGTCCCAACTGTCGGCATATGGCTCTGATACCAACTGTGACGACCCCACCTCCCCCTAAGGCGAACCAGAGGGTTCGGCGGGCCGCCTGCCCGGCTCTCGCCGGGACTCAGTCGTTCACTACAATCCTCAAACAAATACAAGATACAATCTCAAAAAAAAATCACATGGTCCACAAATATACATCCAAGTCTCCCATAATTACATGTCATAAGTGATGCGGAAACGATTTCCAACTATCAAAAGCGAAGCGTCCACGCTTCCGCAGCGCCACTCTGATCCTTGATACCAACTATTATACAGGAGGAAGTCCAAAACTAGACGATTACACATCCAAGCAATTCTAAACGTTCAATACAATCCCAATATGAACGATTACACAAAAGGAAATCCAAATTCAATCCATACATGATATAATCCATGATAAACACTACAAGCCACTCCTTCGCCTTGAGCCCTGTGGAGGGGAATAAAACATTTTGGGGTGAGCTAGAAGCTCAGCGAGTAACCAATAAAATCAGTTATCAAATCAGTTTCATAATCGTTCATTTCAATAATGTCATGATTCAGTAATCAATGCACTTTCATTGCTCTCGTGAACCAGTGAAATCATGGTACTTAGACGTCCAACGCTCCAAACGATCATTTAACATTGAACATTAACATTGAGCCCATTGGTGCTCTACAGGAACATTAAACGGTGGAGGAAACGTCGGAGTCTAGCACACGAATTCCAAGTACTCATTTGAGCCAAAACATGTCAAGAACTTATATGCCGGCACACAGGATATGCAATCAAAGAAACGATGCAAGAAACATTTTAAAGTAACGTTGCAAGTAGTTTAAGGTCACTCACCTCCACGGCTCATAATCCTTGTTCAATATAGCCAATTCCATCATTCAAGTCCAAGCCTTTCACTTGAAACTTAAGGTAACCAACGCTATTAAAATCGGACAGCATTTCCCCTTAATTCCTTTATTTTCCAACCTACAATCAAACCCAATCACATAGCAATTAACCACAATTGCTCAAAACCAGAAAACAGTTTTGACGTCCTTTTGCGGTAATGGCACCAAAGGTACTACGAGTATCGGATGGAGGTCCAAGACCCACCGTTTCGAAGCTAAGAACCAGGGCTACAACAATGTAGAAGGTCACTCAGTCCAAATCCTAGCACAACTAGGTCAAATATGCAGAATACCAAACCAGAATCGTAATTGCAGGTTCCCAAATCACACAATGCTGTAATTCGTCCAACTCAGTCTACACAGGTCCAAATGCATTGATTCCAAAGGCATATGATAGCTAAGACATCAAGCTACATTTCATCAGAAGACACCAACAACAAAATCCAAAGAAATTCCAGTCAAAACAGACGATTACAATCACAGTTCGCACATTCTGATCACCCAGAACAGCAACAGTAAAAACGACATATCTCATTCTACACTACTCCAAATGACCTGAAATTTTGTAGGCACCTCTAAAATGTCATTCCCTACAACTTTCATGTTTTGAGCTAAGGCCAATGCGGCCTCTATCTATGACCTAAAATTTCGGACAGAATGTAGCTTCAAGAACCCTAATTTTCCAGAATTTCTTCCAAACCCAAAATTGGTTGCAATTGTCCACTTTTTCCACCTTCTAGCTTCATTACATAACATTTCCAATCATCATACAAGGCCACAACATCATGATCACATTAAACCAGAAAATTCACCAATAAATTGTAAACTTCACCATTTCATCCAAAAACAAGAATTAAATCACAAAATTCAACACTTTAGCTTCCACTAAGCACAACTCAAGCTTCATTAAGTGTAGGGGAAAGTTCATATACCACTCACCTAGTAAACAAGAGAGGGAGAGTTGTAGGACACCTTAACTTTCCAAAAAAACTTCACACAACAACTCACAATCACTACTTGAAGAGGTTTTATGGAAGGAATTCAAGATTAAATGGTTAGTTTGTGAGATTGGACATGATTGGAGCAAGAAACTTGGAAGCTTTTCTTTCTTTTCTTGTAAGAGGAGGTTCGGCCAAGCTTGAAGGAAAAATGGAAGATATTTGATCAATTTTTTTGTTTTATTTAGTAATTGGTAAAAGGTTGAATAGTAAGTCAAAACAAGATTTAATCATATGGTGACACATGTCCCTCTCATTAATTGCTTGCCTAACTTTTTGTCTCTCTTACACAAATATCTTAACACATTGTAAACTAATATCACTTAATACAAAATTCCAACAAGTGGTTAAAAATATAATGCATTTACCGCACTTGCGGGTCCCACGTCCAAAATACGCTTTTAATTTCTCAAAAACTAACCGATACTAGAAAAATCATTTTAAAACTATTTTTGCTCATAAACTTTATCTGGGAATTTTTCTAATCAAGAAAATGTAGAAAAGGCGGGCGTTAAAAAAAATCAACCCTAGAAAATTAGAAAATTTTCCGGGTTCTCAAACTCATTTTTTTTCGGGGCGTCACAATCTCCCCTCCTTAAAAGAATGTCGTCCTCGACATTCCCTCTTGTACCAATCAAGTCAAGACATCCCGCAAAAATCTATCAAGAGTCAAATCAAACCCACAGTCCGGCATCCTAAACTTCAAGCCTAGGATACACTACAGAGATCTGAAGCCTAAGCTCTGATACCAACTGTGACAGTTCTCAGGGTCACATCACGGGGTACCTATCAGCTTGCCACCCGCACGCGGGCATCCCCTACGGAGAGTTTCGCTTCGTGACTCTTCACGAACGAGAGGCTCGGGGCTTTTCCAGACGAAGGACTTAAAGTCCCAACTGTCGGCATATGGCTCTGATACCAACTGTGACGACCCTACCTCCCCCTAAGGCGAACCAGAGGGTTCGGCGGGCCGCCTGCCCGGCTCTCGCCGGGACTCAGTCGTTCACTACAATCCTCAAACAAATACAAGATACAATCTCAAAGAAAAATCACATGGTCCACAAATATACATCCAAGTCTCCCATAATTACATGTCATAAGTGAAGCGGAAACGATTTCCAACTATCAAAAGCGAAGCGTCCACGCTTCCGCAGCGCCACTCTGATCCTTGATACCAACTATTATACAGGAGGAAGTCCAAAACTAGACGATTACACATCCAAGCAATTCTAAACGTTCAATACAATCCCAATATGAACGATTACACAAAAGGAAATCCAAATTCAATCCATACATGATATAATCCATGATAAACACTACAAGCCACTCCTTCGCCTTGAGCCCTGTGGAGGGGAATAAAACATTTTGGGGTGAGCTAGAAGCTCAGCGAGTAACCAATAAAATCAGTTATCAAATCAGTTTCACAATCGTTCATTTCAATAATGTCATGATTCAGTAATCAATGCACTTTCATTGCTCTCGTGAACCAGTGAAATCATGGTACTTAGACGTCCAACGCTCCAAACGATCATTTAACATTGAACATTAGCATTGAGCCCATTGGTGCTCTACAGGAACATTAAACGGTGGAGGAAACGTCGGAGTCTAGCACACGAATTCCAAGTACTCATTTGAGCCAAAACATGTCAAGAACTTATATGCCGGCACACAGGATATGCAATCAAAGAAACGATGCAAGAAACATTTTAAAGTAACGTTGCAAGTAGTTTAAGGTCACTCACCTCCACGGCTCATAATCCTTGTTCAATATAGCCAATTCCATCATTCAAGTCCAAGCCTTTCACTTGAAACTTAAGGTAACCAACGCTATTAAAATCGGACAGCATTTCCCCTTAATTCCTTTATTTTCCAACCTACAATCAAACCCAATCACATAGCAATTAACCACAATTGCTCAAAACCAGAAAACAGTTTTGACGTCCTTTTGCGGTAATGGCACCAAAGGTACTACGAGTATCGGATGGAGGTCCAAGACCCACCGTTTCGAAGCTAAGAACCAGGGCTACAACAATGTAGAAGGTCACTCAGTCCAAATCCTAGCACAACTAGGTCAAATATGCAGAATACCAAACCAGAATCGTAATTGCAGGTTCCCAAATCACACAATGCTGTAATTCGTCCAACTCAGTCTACACAGGTCCAAATGCATTGATTCCAAAGGC
Organism: Coffea arabica; assembly: GCF_036785885.1. NCBI lineage: Eukaryota > Viridiplantae > Streptophyta > Magnoliopsida > Gentianales > Rubiaceae > Coffea > Coffea arabica. The sequence continues at coordinate 13,702,028 of NC_092318.1, read as the reverse complement.
ATATGATAGCTAAGACATCAAGCTACATTTCATCAGAAGACACCAACAACAAAATCCAAAGAAATTCCAGTCAAAACAGACGATTACAATCACAGTTCGCACATTCTGATCACCCAGAACAGCAACAGTAAAAATGACATATCTCATTCTACACTACTCCAAATGACCTGAAATTTTGTAGGCACCTCTAAAATGTCATTCCCTACAACTTTCATGTTTTGAGCTAAGGCCAATGCGGCCTCTATCTATGACCTAAAATTTCGGACAGAATGTAGCTTCAAGAACCCTAATTTTCCAGAATTTCTTCCAAACCCAAAATTGGTTGCAATTGTCCACTTTTTCCACCTTCTAGCTTCATTACATAACATTTCCAATCATCATACAAGGCCACAACATCATGATCACATTTAACCAGAAAATTCACCAATAAATTGTAAACTTCACCATTTCATCCAAAAACAAGAATTAAATCACAAAATTCAACACTTTAGCTTCCACTAAGCACAACTCAAGCTTCATTAAGTGTAGGGGAAAGTTCATTTACCACTCACCTAGTAAACAAGAGAGGGAGAGTTGTAGGACACCTTAACTTTCCAAAAAAACTTCACACAACAACTCACAATCACTACTTGAAGAGGTTTTATGGAAGGAATTCAAGATTAAATGGTTAGTTTGTGAGATTGGACATGATTGGAGCAAGAAACTTGGAAGCTTTTCTTTCTTTTCTTGTAAGAGGAGGTTCGGCCAAGCTTGAAGGAAAAATGGAAGATATTTGATCAATTTTTTTGTTTTATTTAGTAATTGGTAAAAGGTTGAATAGTAAGTCAAAACAAGATTTAATCATATGGTGACACATGTCCCTCTCATTAATTGCTTGCCTAACTTTTTGTCTCTCTTACACAAATATCTTAACACATTGTAAACTAATATCACTTAATACAAAATTCCAACAAGTGGTTAAAAATATAATGCATTTACCGCACTTGCGGGTCCCACGTCCAAAATACGCTTTTAATTTCTCAAAAACTAACCGATACTAGAAAAATCATTTTAAAACTATTTTTGCTCATAAACTTTATCTGGGGAATTTTTCTAATCAAGAAAATGTAGAAAAGGCGGGCGTTAAAAAAAATAAACCCTAGAAAATTAGAAAATTTTCCGGGTTCTCAAACTCATTTTTTTTCGGGGCGTCACAATCTCCCCTCCATAAAAGAATGTCGTCCTCGACATTCCCTCTTGTACCAATCAAGTCAAGACATCCCGCAAAAATATCTCAAGAGTCAAATCAAACCCACAGTCCGGCATCCTAAACTTCAAGCCTAGGATACACTACAGAGATCTGAAGCCTAAGCTCTGATACCAACTGTGACAGTTCTCAGGGTCACATCACGGGGTACCTATCAGCTTGCCACCCGCACGCGGGCATCCCCTACGGAGAGTTTCGCTTCGTGACTCTTCACGAACGAGAGGCTCGGGGCTTTTCCAGACGAAGGACTTAAAGTCCCAACTGTCGGCATATGGCTCTGATACCAACTGTGACGACCCCACCTCCCCCTAAGGCGAACCAGAGGGTTCGGCGGGCCGCCTGCCCGGCTCTCGCCGGGACTCAGTCGTTCACTACAATCCTCAAACAAATACAAGATACAATCTCAAAGAAAAATCACATGGTCCACAAATATACATCCAAGTCTCCCATAATTACATGTCATAATTGAAGCGGAAACGATTTCCAACTATCAAAAGCGAAGCGTCCACGCTTCCGCAGCGCCACTCTGATCCTTGATACCAACTATTATACAGGAGGAAGTCCAAAACTAGACGATTACACATCCAAGCAATTCTAAACGTTCAATACAATCCCAATATGAACGATTACACAAAAGGAAATCCAAATTCAATCCATACATGATATAATCCATGATAAACACTACAAGCCACTCCTTCGCCTTGAGCCCTGTGGAGGGGAATAAAACATTTTGGGGTGAGCTAGAAGCTCAGCGAGTAACCAATAAAATCAGTTATCAAATCAGTTTCACAATCGTTCATTTCAATAATGTCATGATTCAGTAATCAATGCACTTTCATTGCTCTCGTGAACCAGTGAAATCATGGTACTTAGACGTCCAACGCTCCAAACGATCATTTAACATTGAACATTAGCATTGAGCCCATTGGTGCTCTACAGGAACATTAAACGGTGGAGGAAACGTCGGAGTCTAGCACACGAATTCCAAGTACTCATTTGAGCCAAAACATGTCAAGAACTTATATGCCGGCACACAGGATATGCAATCAAAGAAACGATGCAAGAAACATTTTAAAGTAACGTTGCAAGTAGTTTAAGGTCACTCACCTCCACGGCTCATAATCCTTGTTCAATATAGCCAATTCCATCATTCAAGTCCAAGCCTTTCACTTGAAACTTAAGGTAACCAACGCTATTAAAATCGGACAGCATTTCCCCTTAATTCCTTTATTTTCCAACCTACAATCAAACCCAATCACATAGCAATTAACCACAATTGCTCAAAACCAGAAAACAGTTTTGACGTCCTTTTGCGGTAATGGCACCAAAGGTACTACAAGTATCGGATGGAGGTCCAAGACCCACCGTTTCGAAGCTAAGAACCAGGGCTACAACAATGTAGAAGGTCACTCAGTCCAAATCCTAGCACAACTAGGTCAAATATGCAGAATACCAAACCCGAATCGTAATTGCAGGTTCCGAAATCACACAATGCTGTAATTCGTCCAACTCAGTCTACACAGGTCCAAATGCATTGATTCCAAAGGCATATGATAGCTAAGACATCAAGCTAAATTTCATCAGAAGACACCAACAACAAAATCCAAAGAAATTCCAGTCAAAACAGACGATTACAATCACAGTTCGCACATTCTGATCACCCAGAACAGCAACAGTAAAAACGACATATCTCATTCTACACTACTCCAAATGACCTGAAATTTTGTAGGCACCTCTAAAATGTCATTCCCTACAACTTTCATGTTTTGAGCTAAGGCCAATGCGGCCTCTATCTATGACCTAAAATTTCGGACAGAATGTAGCTTCAAGAACCCTAATTTTCCAGAATTTCTTCCAAACCCAAAATTGGTTGCAATTGTCCACTTTTTCCACCTTCTAGCTTCATTACATAACATTTCCAATCATCATACAAGGCCACAACATCATGATCACATTAAACCAGAAAATTCACCAATAAATTGTAAACTTCACCATTTCATCCAAAAACAAGAATTAAATCACAAAATTCAACACTTTAGCTTCCACTAAGCACAACTCAAGCTTCATTAAGTGTAGGGGAAAGTTCATATACCACTCACCTAGTAAACAAGAGAGGGAGAGTTGTAGGACACCTTAACTTTCCAAAAAAACTTCACACAACAACTCACAATCACTACTTGAAGAGGTTTTATGGAAGGAATTCAAGATTAAATGGTTAGTTTGTGAGATTGGACATGATTGGAGCAAGAAACTTGGAAGCTTTTCTTTCTTTTCTTGTAAGAGGAGGTTCGGCCAAGCTTGAAGGAAAAATGGAAGATATTTGATCAATTTTTTTGTTTTATTTAGTAATTGGTAAAAGGTTGAATAGTAAGTCAAAACAAGATTTAATCATATGGTGACACATGTCCCTCTCATTAATTGCTTGCCTAACTTTTTGTCTCTCTTACACAAATATCTTAACACATTGTAAACTAATATCACTTAATACAAAATTCCAACAAGTGGTTAAAAATATAATGCATTTACCGCACTTGCGGGTCCCACGTCCAAAATACGCTTTTAATTTCTCAAAAACTAACCGATACTAGAAAAATCATTTTAAAACTATTTTTGCTCATAAACTTTATCTGGGGAATTTTTCTAATCAAGAAAATGTAGAAAAGGCGGGCGTTAAAAAAAATAAACCCTAGAAAATTAGAAAATTTTCCGGGTTCTCAAACTCATTTTTTTTCGGGGCGTCACAATCTCCCCTCCATAAAAGAATGTCGTCCTCGACATTCCCTCTTGTACCAATCAAGTCAAGACATCCCGCAAAAATATCTCAAGAGTCAAATCAAACCCACAGTCCGGCATCCTAAACTTCAAGCCTAGGATACACTACAGAGATCTGAAGCCTAAGCTCTGATACCAACTGTGACAGTTCTCAGGGTCACATCACGGGGTACCTATCAGCTTGCCACCCGCACGCGGGCATCCCCTACGGAGAGTTTCGCTTCGTGACTCTTCACGAACGAGAGGCTCGGGGCTTTTCCAGACGAAGGACTTAAAGTCCCAACTGTCGGCATATGGCTCTGATACCAACTGTGACGACCCCACCTCCCCCTAAGGCGAACCAGAGGGTTCGGCGGGCCGCCTGCCCGGCTCTCGCCGGGACTCAGTCGTTCACTACAATCCTCAAACAAATACAAGATACAATCTCAAAGAAAAATCACATGGTCCACAAATATACATCCAAGTCTCCCATAATTACATGTCATAATTGAAGCGGAAACGATTTCCAACTATCAAAAGCGAAGCGTCCACGCTTCCGCAGCGCCACTCTGATCCTTGATACCAACTATTATACAGGAGGAAGTCCAAAACTAGACGATTACACATCCAAGCAATTCTAAACGTTCAATACAATCCCAATATGAACGATTACACAAAAGGAAATCCAAATTCAATCCATACATGATATAATCCATGATAAACACTACAAGCCACTCCTTCGCCTTGAGCCCTGTGGAGGGGAATAAAACATTTTGGGGTGAGCTAGAAGCTCAGCGAGTAACCAATAAAATCAGTTATCAAATCAGTTTCACAATCGTTCATTTCAATAATGTCATGATTCAGTAATCAATGCACTTTCATTGCTCTCGTGAACCAGTGAAATCATGGTACTTAGACGTCCAACGCTCCAAACGATCATTTAACATTGAACATTAGCATTGAGCCCATTGGTGCTCTACAGGAACATTAAACGGTGGAGGAAACGTCGGAGTCTAGCACACGAATTCCAAGTACTCATTTGAGCCAAAACATGTCAAGAACTTATATGCCGGCACACAGGATATGCAATCAAAGAAACGATGCAAGAAACATTTTAAAGTAACGTTGCAAGTAGTTTAAGGTCACTCACCTCCACGGCTCATAATCCTTGTTCAATATAGCCAATTCCATCATTCAAGTCCAAGCCTTTCACTTGAAACTTAAGGTAACCAACGCTATTAAAATCGGACAGCATTTCCCCTTAATTCCTTTATTTTCCAACCTACAATCAAACCCAATCACATAGCAATTAACCACAATTGCTCAAAACCAGAAAACAGTTTTGACGTCCTTTTGCGGTAATGGCACCAAAGGTACTACAAGTATCGGATGGAGGTCCAAGACCCACCGTTTCGAAGCTAAGAACCAGGGCTACAACAATGTAGAAGGTCACTCAGTCCAAATCCTAGCACAACTAGGTCAAATATGCAGAATACCAAACCCGAATCGTAATTGCAGGTTCCGAAATCACACAATGCTGTAATTCGTCCAACTCAGTCTACACAGGTCCAAATGCATTGATTCCAAAGGCATATGATAGCTAAGACATCAAGCTAAATTTCATCAGAAGACACCAACAACAAAATCCAAAGAAATTCCAGTCAAAACAGACGATTACAATCACAGTTCGCACATTCTGATCACCCAGAACAGCAACAGTAAAAACGACATATCTCATTCTACACTACTCCAAATGACCTGAAATTTTGTAGGCACCTCTAAAATGTCATTCCCTACAACTTTCATGTTTTGAGCTAAGGCCAATGCGGCCTCTATCTATGACCTAAAATTTCGGACAGAATGTAGCTTCAAGAACCCTAATTTTCCAGAATTTCTTCCAAACCCAAAATTGGTTGCAATTGTCCACTTTTTCCACCTTCTAGCTTCATTACATAACATTTCCAATCATCATACAAGGCCACAACATCATGATCACATTAAACCAGAAAATTCACCAATAAATTGTAAACTTCACCATTTCATCCAAAAACAAGAATTAAATCACAAAATTCAACACTTTAGCTTCCACTAAGCACAACTCAAGCTTCATTAAGTGTAGGGGAAAGTTCATATACCACTCACCTAGTAAACAAGAGAGGGAGAGTTGTAGGACACCTTAACTTTCCAAAAAAACTTCACACAACAACTCACAATCACTACTTGAAGAGGTTTTATGGAAGGAATTCAAGATTAAATGGTTAGTTTGTGAGATTGGACATGATTGGAGCAAGAAACTTGGAAGCTTTTCTTTCTTTTCTTGTAAGAGGAGGTTCGGCCAAGCTTGAAGGAAAAATGGAAGATATTTGATCAATTTTTTTGTTTTATTTAGTAATTGGTAAAAGGTTGAATAGTAAGTCAAAACAAGATTTAATCATATGGTGACACATGTCCCTCTCATTAATTGCTTGCCTAACTTTTTGTCTCTCTTACACAAATATCTTAACACATTGTAAACTAATATCACTTAATACAAAATTCCAACAAGTGGTTAAAAATATAATGCATTTACCGCACTTGCGGGTCCCACGTCCAAAATACGCTTTTAATTTCTCAAAAACTAACCGATACTAGAAAAATCATTTTAAAACTATTTTTGCTCATAAACTTTATCTGGGGAATTTTTCTAATCAAGAAAATGTAGAAAAGGCGGGCGTTAAAAAAAATAAACCCTAGAAAATTAGAAAATTTTCCGGGTTCTCAAACTCATTTTTTTTCGGGGCGTCACAATCTCCCCTCCATAAAAGAATGTCGTCCTCGACATTCCCTCTTGTACCAATCAAGTCAAGACATCCCGCAAAAATCTCTCAAGAGTCAAATCAAACCCACAGTCCGGCATCCTAAACTTCAAGCCTAGGATACACTACAGAGATCTGAAGCCTAAGCTCTGATACCAACTGTGACAGTTCTCAGGGTCACATCACGGGGTACCTATCAGCTTGCCACCCGCACGCGGGCATCCCCTACGGAGAGTTTCGCTTCGTGACTCTTCACGAACGAGAGGCTCGGGGCTTTTCCAGACGAAGGACTTAAAGTCCCAACTGTCGGCATATGGCTCTGATACCAACTGTGACGACCCCACCTCCCCCTAAGGCGAACCAGAGGGTTCGGCGGGCCGCCTGCCCGGCTCTCGCCGGGACTCAGTCGTTCACTACAATCCTCAAACAAATACAAGATACAATCTCAAAGAAAAATCACATGGTCCACAAATATACATCCAAGTCTCCCATAATTACATGTCATAAGTGAAGCGGAAACGATTTCCAACTATCAAAAGCGAAGCGTCCACGCTTCCGCAGCGCCACTCTGATCCTTGATACCAACTATTATACAGGAGGAAGTCCAAAACTAGACGATTACACATCCAAGCAATTCTAAACGTTCAATACAATCCCAATATGAACGATTACACAAAAGGAAATCCAAATTCAATCCATACATGATATAATCCATGATAAACACTACAAGCCACTCCTTCGCCTTGAGCCCTGTGGAGGGGAATAAAACATTTTGGGGTGAGCTAGAAGCTCAGCGAGTAACCAATAAAATCAGTTATCAAATCAGTTTCACAATCGTTCATTTCAATAATGTCATGATTCAGTAATCAATGCACTTTCATTGCTCTCGTGAACCAGTGAAATCATGGTACTTAGACGTCCAACGCTCCAAACGATCATTTAACATTGAACATTAGCATTGAGCCCATTGGTGCTCTACAGGAACATTAAACGGTGGAGGAAACGTCGGAGTCTAGCACACGAATTCCAAGTACTCATTTGAGCCAAAACATGTCAAGAACTTATATGCCGGCACACAGGATATGCAATCAAAGAAACGATGCAAGAAACATTTTAAAGTAACGTTGCAAGTAGTTTAAGGTCACTCACCTCCACGGCTCATAATCCTTGTTCAATATAGCCAATTCCATCATTCAAGTCCAAGCCTTTCACTTGAAACTTAAGGTAACCAACGCTATTAAAATCGGACAGCATTTCCCCTTAATTCCTTTATTTTCCAACCTACAATCAAACCCAATCACATAGCAATTAACCACAATTGCTCAAAACCAGAAAACAGTTTTGACGTCCTTTTGCGGTAATGGCACCAAAGGTACTACAAGTATCGGATGGAGGTCCAAGACCCACCGTTTCGAAGCTAAGAACCAGGGCTACAACAATGTAGAAGGTCACTCAGTCCAAATCCTAGCACAACTAGGTCAAATATGCAGAATACCAAACCCGAATCGTAATTGCAGGTTCCGAAATCACACAATGCTGTAATTCGTCCAACTCAGTCTACACAGGTCCAAATGCATTGATTCCAAAGGCATATGATAGCTAAGACATCAAGCTACATTTCATCAGAAGACACCAACAACAAAATCCAAAGAAATTCCAGTCAAAACAGACGATTACAATCACAGTTCGCACATTCTGATCACCCAGAACAGCAACAGTAAAAACGACATATCTCATTCTACACTACTCCAAATGACCTGAAATTTTGTAGGCACCTCTAAAATGTCATTCCCTACAACTTTCATGTTTTGAGCTAAGGCCAATGCGGCCTCTATCTATGACCTAAAATTTCGGACAGAATGTAGCTTCAAGAACCCTAATTTTCCAGAATTTCTTCCAAACCCAAAATTGGTTGCAATTGTCCACTTTTTCCACCTTCTAGCTTCATTACATAACATTTCCAATCATCATACAAGGCCACAACATCATGATCACATTAAACCAGAAAATTCACCAATAAATTGTAAACTTCACCATTTCATCCAAAAACAAGAATTAAATCACAAAATTCAACACTTTAGCTTCCACTAAGCACAACTCAAGCTTCATTAAGTGTAGGGGAAAGTTCATATACCACTCACCTAGTAAACAAGAGAGGGAGAGTTGTAGGACACCTTAACTTTCCAAAAAAACTTCACACAACAACTCACAATCACTACTTGAAGAGGTTTTATGGAAGGAATTCAAGATTAAATGGTTAGTTTGTGAGATTGGACATGATTGGAGCAAGAAACTTGGAAGCTTTTCTTTCTTTTCTTGTAAGAGGAGGTTCGGCCAAGCTTGAAGGAAAAATGGAAGATATTTGATCAATTTTTTTGTTTTATTTAGTAATTGGTAAAAGGTTGAATAGTAAGTCAAAACAAGATTTAATCATATGGTGACACATGTCCCTCTCATTAATTGCTTGCCTAACTTTTTGTCTCTCTTACACAAATATCTTAACACATTGTAAACTAATATCACTTAATACAAAATTCCAACAAGTGGTTAAAAATATAATGCATTTACCGCACTTGCGGGTCCCACGTCCAAAATACGCTTTTAATTTCTCAAAAACTAACCGATACTAGAAAAATCATTTTAAAACTATTTTTGCTCATAAACTTTATCTGGGGAATTTTTCTAATCAAGAAAATGTAGAAAAGGCGGGCGTTAAAAAAAATAAACCCTAGAAAATTAGAAAATTTTCCGGGTTCTCAAACTCATTTTTTTTCGGGGCGTCACAATCTCCCCTCCATAAAAGAATGTCGTCCTCGACATTCCCTCTTGTACCAATCAAGTCAAGACATCCCGCAAAAATATCTCAAGAGTCAAATCAAACCCACAGTCCGGCATCCTAAACTTCAAGCCTAGGATACACTACAGAGATCTGAAGCCTAAGCTCTGATACCAACTGTGACAGTTCTCAGGGTCACATCACGGGGTACCTATCAGCTTGCCACCCGCACGCGGGCATCCCCTACGGAGAGTTTCGCTTCGTGACTCTTCACGAACGAGAGGCTCGGGGCTTTTCCAGACGAAGGACTTAAAGTCCCAACTGTCGGCATATGGCTCTGATACCAACTGTGACGACCCCACCTCCCCCTAAGGCGAACCAGAGGGTTCGGCGGGCCGCCTGCCCGGCTCTCGCCGGGACTCAGTCGTTCACTACAATCCTCAAACAAATACAAGATACAATCTCAAAGAAAAATCACATGGTCCACAAATATACATCCAAGTCTCCCATAATTACATGTCATAAGTGAAGCGGAAACGATTTCCAACTATCAAAAGCGAAGCGTCCACGCTTCCGCAGCGCCACTCTGATCCTTGATACCAACTATTATACAGGAGGAAGTCCAAAACTAGACGATTACACATCCAAGCAATTCTAAACGTTCAATACAATCCCAATATGAACGATTACACAAAAGGAAATCCAAATTCAATCCATACATGATATAATCCATGATAAACACTACAAGCCACTCCTTCGCCTTGAGCCCTGTGGAGGGGAATAAAACATTTTGGGGTGAGCTAGAAGCTCAGCGAGTAACCAATAAAATCAGTTATCAAATCAGTTTCACAATCGTTCATTTCAATAATGTCATGATTCAGTAATCAATGCACTTTCATTGCTCTCGTGAACCAGTGAAATCATGGTACTTAGACGTCCAACGCTCCAAACGATCATTTAACATTGAACATTAGCATTGAGCCCATTGGTGCTCTACAGGAACATTAAACGGTGGAGGAAACGTCGGAGTCTAGCACACGAATTCCAAGTACTCATTTGAGCCAAAACATGTCAAGAACTTATATGCCGGCACACAGGATATGCAATCAAAGAAACGATGCAAGAAACATTTTAAAGTAACGTTGCAAGTAGTTTAAGGTCACTCACCTCCACGGCTCATAATCCTTGTTCAAGATAGCCAATTCCATCATTCAAGTCCAAGCCTTTCACTTGAAACTTAAGGTAACCAACGCTATTAAAATCGGACAGCATTTCCCCTTAATTCCTTTATTTTCCAACCTACAATCAAACCCAATCACATAGCAATTAACCACAATTGCTCAAAACCAGAAAACAGTTTTGACGTCCTTTTGCGGTAATGGCACCAAAGGTACTACGAGTATCGGATGGAGGTCCAAGACCCACCGTTTCGAAGCTAAGAACCAGGGCTACAACAATGTAGAAGGTCACTCAGTCCAAATCCAAGCACAACTAGGTCAAATATGCAGAATACCAAACCCGAATCGTAATTGCAGGTTCCGAAATCACACAATGCTGTAATTCGTCCAACTCAGTCTACACAGGTCCAAATGCATTGATTCCAAAGGCATATGATAGCTAAGACATCAAGCTAAATTTCATCAGAAGACACCAACAACAAAATCCAAAGAAATTCCAGTCAAAACAGACGATTACAATCACAGTTCGCACATTCTGATCACCCAGAACAGCAACAGTAAAAACGAAATATCTCATTCTACACTACTCCAAATGACCTGAAATTTTGTAGGCACCTCTAAAATGTCATTCCCTACAACTTTCATGTTTTGAGCTAAGGCCAATGCGGCCTCTATCTATGACCTAAAATTTCGGACAGAATGTAGCTTCAAGAACCCTAATTTTCCAGAATTTCTTCCAAACCCAAAATTGGTTGCAATTGTCCACTTTTTCCACCTTCTAGCTTCATTACATAACATTTCCAATCATCATACAAGGCCACAACATCATGATCACATTAAACCAGAAAATTCACCAATAAATTGTAAACTTCACCATTTCATCCAAAAACAAGAATTAAATCACAAAATTCAACACTTTAGCTTCCACTAAGCACAACTCAAGCTTCATTAAGTGTAGGTGAAAGTTCATATACCACTCGCCTAGTAAACAAGAGAGGGAGAGTTGTAGGACACCTTAACTTTCCAAAAAAACTTCACACAACAACTCACAATCACTACTTGAAGAGGTTTTATGGAAGGAATTCAAGATTAAATGGTTAGTTTGTGAGATTGGACATGATTGGAGCAAGAAACTTGGAAGCTTTTCTTTCTTTTCTTGTAAGAGGAGGTTCGGCCAAGCTTGAAGGAAAAATGGAAGATATTTGATCAATTTTTTTGTTTTATTTAGTAATTGGTAAAAGGTTGAATAGTAAGTCAAAACAAGATTTAATCATATGGTGACACATGTCCCTCTCATTAATTGCTTGCCTAACTTTTTGTCTCTCTTACACAAATATCTTAACACATTGTAAACTAATATCACTTAATACAAAATTCCAACAAGTGGTTAAAAATATAATGCATTTACCGCACTTGCGGGTCCCACGTCCAAAATACGCTTTTAATTTCTCAAAAACTAACCGATACTAGAAAAATCATTTTAAAACTATTTTTGCTCATAAACTTTATCTGGGGAATTTTTCTAATCAAGAAAATGTAGAAAAGGCGGGCGTTAAAAAAAATAAACCCTAGAAAATTAGAAAATTTTCCGGGTTCTCAAACTCATTTTTTTTCGGGGCGTCACAATCTCCCCTCCATAAAAGAATGTCGTCCTCGACATTCCCTCTTGTACCAATCAAGTCAAGACATCCCGCAAAAATCTCTCAAGAGTCAAATCAAACCCACAGTCCGGCATCCTAAACTTCAAGCCTAGGATACACTACAGAGATCTGAAGCCTAAGCTCTGATACCAACTGTGACAGTTCTCAGGGTCACATCACGGGGTACCTATCAGCTTGCCACCCGCACGCGGGCATCCCCTACGGAGAGTTTCGCTTCGTGACTCTTCACGAACGAGAGGCTCGGGGCTTTTCCAGACGAAGGACTTAAAGTCCCAACTGTCGGCATATGGCTCTGATACCAACTGTGACGACCCCACCTCCCCCTAAGGCGAACCAGAGGGTTCGGCGGGCCGCCTGCCCGGCTCTCGCCGGGACTCAGTCGTTCACTACAATCCTCAAACAAATACAAGATACAATCTCAAAGAAAAATCACATGGTCCACAAATATACATCCAAGTCTCCCATAATTACATGTCATAAGTGAAGCGGAAACGATTTCCAACTATCAAAAGCGAAGCGTCCACGCTTCCGCAGCGCCACTCTGATCCTTGATACCAACTATTATACAGGAGGAAGTCCAAAACTAGACGATTACACATCCAAGCAATTCTAAACGTTCAATACAATCCCAATATGAACGATTACACAAAAGGAAATCCAAATTCAATCCATACATGATATAATCCATGATAAACACTACAAGCCACTCCTTCGCCTTGAGCCCTGTGGAGGGGAATAAAACATTTTGGGGTGAGCTAGAAGCTCAGCGAGTAACCAATAAAATCAGTTATCAAATCAGTTTCACAATCGTTCATTTCAATAATGTCATGATTCAGTAATCAATGCACTTTCATTGCTCTCGTGAACCAGTGAAATCATGGTACTTAGACGTCCAACGCTCCAAACGATCATTTAACATTGAACATTAGCATTGAGCCCATTGGTGCTCTACAGGAACATTAAACGGTGGAGGAAACGTCGGAGTCTAGCACACGAATTCCAAGTACTCATTTGAGCCAAAACATGTCAAGAACTTATATGCCGGCACACAGGATATGCAATCAAAGAAACGATGCAAGAAACATTTTAAAGTAACGTTGCAAGTAGTTTAAGGTCACTCACCTCCACGGCTCATAATCCTTGTTCAATATAGCCAATTCCATCATTCAAGTCCAAGCCTTTCACTTGAAACTTAAGGTAACCAACGCTATTAAAATCGGACAGCATTTCCCCTTAATTCCTTTATTTTCCAACCTACAATCAAACCCAATCACATAGCAATTAACCACAATTGCTCAAAACCAGAAAACAGTTTTGACGTCCTTTTGCGGTAATGGCACCAAAGGTACTACGAGTATCGGATGGAGGTCCAAGACCCACCGTTTCGAAGCTAAGAACCAGGGCTACAACAATGTAGAAGGTCACTCAGTCCAAATCCTAGCACAACTAGGTCAAATATGCAGAATACCAAACCAGAATCGTAATTGCAGGTTCCGAAATCACACAATGCTGTAATTCGTCCAACTCAGTCTACACAGGTCCAAATGCATTGATTCCAAAGGCATATGATAGCTAAGACATCAAGCTACATTTCATCAGAAGACACCAACAACAAAATCCAAAGAAATTCCAGTCAAAACAGACGATTACAATCACAGTTCGCACATTCTGATCACCCAGAACAGCAACAGTAAAAACGACATATCTCATTCTACACTACTCCAAATGACCTGAAATTTTGTAGGCACCTCTAAAATGTCATTCCCTACAACTTTCATGTTTTGAGCTAAGGCCAATGCGGCCTCTATCTATGACCTAAAATTTCGGACAGAATGTAGCTTCAAGAACCCTAATTTTCCAGAATTTCTTCCAAACCCAAAATTGGTTGCAATTGTCCACTTTTTCCACCTTCTAGCTTCATTACATAACATTTCCAATCATCATACAAGGCCACAACATCATGATCACATTAAACCAGAAAATTCACCAATAAATTGTAAACTTCACCATTTCATCCAAAAACAAGAATTAAATCACAAAATTCAACACTTTAGCTTCCACTAAGCACAACTCAAGCTTCATTAAGTGTAGGGGAAAGTTCATATACCACTCACCTAGTAAACAAGAGAGGGAGAGTTGTAGGACACCTTAACTTTCCAAAAAAACTTCACACAACAACTCACAATCACTACTTGAAGAGGTTTTATGGAAGGAATTCAAGATTAAATGGTTAGTTTGTGAGATTGGACATGATTGGAGCAAGAAACTTGGAAGCTTTTCTTTCTTTTCTTGTAAGAGGAGGTTCGGCCAAGCTTGAAGGAAAAATGGAAGATATTTGATCAATTTTTTTGTTTTATTTAGTAATTGGTAAAAGGTTGAATAGTAAGTCAAAACAAGATTTAATCATATGGTGACACATGTCCCTCTCATTAATTGCTTGCCTAACTTTTTGTCTCTCTTACACAAATATCTTAACACATTGTAAACTAATATCACTTAATACAAAATTCCAACAAGTGGTTAAAAATATAATGCATTTACCGCACTTGCGGGTCCCACGTCCAAAATACGCTTTTAATTTCTCAAAAACTAACCGATACTAGAAAAATCATTTTAAAACTATTTTTGCTCATAAACTTTATCTGGGGAATTTTTCTAATCAAGAAAATGTAGAAAAGGCGGGCGTTAAAAAAAATAAACCCTAGAAAATTAGAAAATTTTCCGGGTTCTCAAACTCATTTTTTTTCGGGGCGTCACAATCTCCCCTCCATAAAAGAATGTCGTCCTCGACATTCCCTCTTGTACCAATCAAGTCAAGACATCCCGCAAAAATATCTCAAGAGTCAAATCAAACCCACAGTCCGGCATCCTAAACTTCAAGCCTAGGATACACTACAGAGATCTGAAGCCTAAGCTCTGATACCAACTGTGACAGTTCTCAGGGTCACATCACGGGGTACCTATCAGCTTGCCACCCGCACGCGGGCATCCCCTACGGAGAGTTTCGCTTCGTGACTCTTCACGAACGAGAGGCTCGGGGCTTTTCCAGACGAAGGACTTAAAGTCCCAACTGTCGGCATATGGCTCTGATACCAACTGTGACGACCCCACCTCCCCCTAAGGCGAACCAGAGGGTTCGGCGGGCCGCCTGCCCGGCTCTCGCCGGGACTCAGTCGTTCACTACAATCCTCAAACAAATACAAGATACAATCTCAAAGAAAAATCACATGGTCCACAAATATACATCCAAGTCTCCCATAATTACATGTCATAAGTGAAGCGGAAACGATTTCCAACTATCAAAAGCGAAGCGTCCACGCTTCCGCAGCGCCACTCTGATCCTTGATACCAACTATTATACAGGAGGAAGTCCAAAACTAGACGATTACACATCCAAGCAATTCTAAACGTTCAATACAATCCCAATATGAACGATTACACAAAAGGAAATCCAAATTCAATCCATACATGATATAATCCATGATAAACACTACAAGCCACTCCTTCGCCTTGAGCCCTGTGGAGGGGAATAAAACATTTTGGGGTGAGCTAGAAGCTCAGCGAGTAACCAATAAAATCAGTTATCAAATCAGTTTCACAATCGTTCATTTCAATAATGTCATGATTCAGTAATCAATGCACTTTCATTGCTCTCGTGAACCAGTGAAATCATGGTACTTAGACGTCCAACGCTCCAAACGATCATTTAACATTGAACATTAGCATTGAGCCCATTGGTGCTCTACAGGAACATTAAACGGTGGAGGAAACGTCGGAGTCTAGCACACGAATTCCAAGTACTCATTTGAGCCAAAACATGTCAAGAACTTATATGCCGGCACACAGGATATGCAATCAAAGAAACGATGCAAGAAACATTTTAAAGTAACGTTGCAAGTAGTTTAAGGTCACTCACCTCCACGGCTCATAATCCTTGTTCAATATAGCCAATTCCATCATTCAAGTCCAAGCCTTTCACTTGAAACTTAAGGTAACCAACGCTATTAAAATCGGACAGCATTTCCCCTTAATTCCTTTATTTTCCAACCTACAATCAAACCCAATCACATAGCAATTAACCACAATTGCTCAAAACCAGAAAACAGTTTTGACGTCCTTTTGCGGTAATGGCACCAAAGGTACTACGAGTATCGGATGGAGGTCCAAGACCCACCGTTTCGAAGCTAAGAACCAGGGCTACAACAATGTAGAAGGTCACTCAGTCCAAATCCTAGCACAACTAGGTCAAATATGCAGAATACCAAACCAGAATCGTAATTGCAGGTTCCCAAATCACACAATGCTGTAATTCGTCCAACTCAGTCTACACAGGTCCAAATGCATTGATTCCAAAGGCATATGATAGCTAAGACATCAAGCTACATTTCATCAGAAGACACCAACAACAAAATCCAAAGAAATTCCAGTCAAAACAGACGATTACAATCACAGTTCGCACATTCTGATCACCCAGAACAGCAACAGTAAAAACGACATATCTCATTCTACACTACTCCAAATGACCTGAAATTTTGTAGGCACCTCTAAAATGTCATTCCCTACAACTTTCATGTTTTGAGCTAAGGCCAATGCGGCCTCTATCTATGACCTAAAATTTCGGACAGAATGTAGCTTCAAGAACCCTAATTTTCCAGAATTTCTTCCAAACCCAAAATTGGTTGCAATTGTCCACTTTTTCCACCTTCTAGCTTCATTACATAACATTTCCAATCATCATACAAGGCCACAACATCATGATCACATTAAACCAGAAAATTCACCAATAAATTGTAAACTTCACCATTTCATCCAAAAACAAGAATTAAATCACAAAATTCAACACTTTAGCTTCCACTAAGCACAACTCAAGCTTCATTAAGTGTAGGGGAAAGTTCATATACCACTCACCTAGTAAACAAGAGAGGGAGAGTTGTAGGACACCTTAACTTTCCAAAAAAACTTCACACAACAACTCACAATCACTACTTGAAGAGGTTTTATGGAAGGAATTCAAGATTAAATGGTTAGTTTGTGAGATTGGACATGATTGGAGCAAGAAACTTGGAAGCTTTTCTTTCTTTTCTTGTAAGAGGAGGTTCGGCCAAGCTTGAAGGAAAAATGGAAGATATTTGATCAATTTTTTTGTTTTATTTAGTAATTGGTAAAAGGTTGAATAGTAAGTCAAAACAAGATTTAATCATATGGTGACACATGTCCCTCTCATTAATTGCTTGCCTAACTTTTTGTCTCTCTTACACAAATATCTTAACACATTGTAAACTAATATCACTTAATACAAAATTCCAACAAGTGGTTAAAAATATAATGCATTTACCGCACTTGCGGGTCCCACGTCCAAAATACGCTTTTAATTTCTCAAAAACTAACCGATACTAGAAAAATCATTTTAAAACTATTTTTGCTCATAAACTTTATCTGGGGAATTTTTCTAATCAAGAAAATGTAGAAAAGGCGGGCGTTAAAAAAAATAAACCCTAGAAAATTAGAAAATTTTCCGGGTTCTCAAACTCATTTTTTTTCGGGGCGTCACAATCTCCCCTCCATAAAAGAATGTCGTCCTCGACATTCCCTCTTGTACCAATCAAGTCAAGACATCCCGCAAAAATATCTCAAGAGTCAAATCAAACCCACAGTCCGGCATCCTAAACTTCAAGCCTAGGATACACTACAGAGATCTGAAGCCTAAGCTCTGATACCAACTGTGACAGTTCTCAGGGTCACATCACGGGGTACCTATCAGCTTGCCACCCGCACGCGGGCATCCCCTACGGAGAGTTTCGCTTCGTGACTCTTCACGAACGAGAGGCTCGGGGCTTTTCCAGACGAAGGACTTAAAGTCCCAACTGTCGGCATATGGCTCTGATACCAACTGTGACGACCCCACCTCCCCCTAAGGCGAACCAGAGGGTTCGGCGGGCCGCCTGCTCGGCTCTCGCCGGGACTCAGTCGTTCACTACAATCCTCAAACAAATACAAGATACAATCTCAAAGAAAAATCACATGGTCCACAAATATACATCCAAGTCTCCCATAATTACATGTCATAATTGAAGCGGAAACGATTTCCAACTATCAAAAGCGAAGCGTCCACGCTTTCGCAGCGCCACTCTGATCCTTGATACCAACTATTATACAGGAGGAAGTCCAAAACTAGACGATTACACATCCAAGCAATTCTAAACGTTCAATACAATCCCAATATGAACGATTACACAAAAGGAAATCCAAATTCAATCCATACATGATATAATCCATGATAAACACTACAAGCCACTCCTTCGCCTTGAGCCCTGTGGAGGGGAATAAAACATTTTGGGGTGAGCTAGAAGCTCAGCGAGTAACCAATAAAATCAGTTATCAAATCAGTTTCACAATCGTTCATTTCAATAATGTCATGATTCAGTAATCAATGCACTTTCATTGCTCTCGTGAACCAGTGAAATCATGGTACTTAGACGTCCAACGCTCCAAACGATCATTTAACATTGAACATTAGCATTGAGCCCATTGGTGCTCTACAGGAACATTAAACGGTGGAGGAAACGTCGGAGTCTAGCACACGAATTCCAAGTACTCATTTGAGCCAAAACATGTCAAGAACTTATATGCCGGCACACAGGATATGCAATCAAAGAAACGATGCAAGAAACATTTTAAAGTAACGTTGCAAGTAGTTTAAGGTCACTCACCTCCACGGCTCATAATCCTTGTTCAATATAGCCAATTCCATCATTCAAGTCCAAGCCTTTCACTTGAAACTTAAGGTAACCAACGCTATTAAAATCGGACAGCATTTCCCCTTAATTCCTTTATTTTCCAACCTACAATCAAACCCAATCACATAGCAATTAACCACAATTGCTCAAAACCAGAAAACAGTTTTGACGTCCTTTTGCGGTAATGGCACCAAAGGTACTACGAGTATCGGATGGAGGTCCAAGACCCACCGTTTCGAAGCTAAGAACCAGGGCTACAACAATGTAGAAGGTCACTCAGTCCAAATCCTAGCACAACTAGGTCAAATATGCAGAATACCAAACCAGAATCGTAATTGCAGGTTCCCAAATCACACAATGCTGTAATTCGTCCAACTCAGTCTACACAGGTCCAAATGCATTGATTCCAAAGGCATATGATAGCTAAGACATCAAGCTACATTTCATCAGAAGACACCAACAACAAAATCCAAAGAAATTCCAGTCAAAACAGACGATTACAATCACAGTTCGCACATTCTGATCACCCAGAACAGCAACAGTAAAAACGACATATCTCATTCTACACTACTCCAAATGACCTGAAATTTTGTAGGCACCTCTAAAATGTCATTCCCTACAACTTTCATGTTTTGAGCTAAGGCCAATGCGGCCTCTATCTATGACCTAAAATTTCGGACAGAATGTAGCTTCAAGAACCCTAATTTTCCAGAATTTCTTCCAAACCCAAAATTGGTTGCAATTGTCCACTTTTTCCACCTTCTAGCTTCATTACATAACATTTCCAATCATCATACAAGGCCACAACATCATGATCACATTAAACCAGAAAATTCACCAATAAATTGTAAACTTCACCATTTCATCCAAAAACAAGAATTAAATCACAAAATTCAACACTTTAGCTTCCACTAAGCACAACTCAAGCTTCATTAAGTGTAGGGGAAAGTTCATATACCACTCACCTAGTAAACAAGAGAGGGAGAGTTGTAGGACACCTTAACTTTCCAAAAAAACTTCACACAACAACTCACAATCACTACTTGAAGAGGTTTTATGGAAGGAATTCAAGATTAAATGGTTAGTTTGTGAGATTGGACATGATTGGAGCAAGAAACTTGGAAGCTTTTCTTTCTTTTCTTGTAAGAGGAGGTTCGGCCAAGCTTGAAGGAAAAATGGAAGATATTTGATCAATTTTTTTGTTTTATTTAGTAATTGGTAAAAGGTTGAATAGTAAGTCAAAACAAGATTTAATCATATGGTGACACATGTCCCTCTCATTAATTGCTTGCCTAACTTTTTGTCTCTCTTACACAAATATCTTAACACATTGTAAACTAATATCACTTAATACAAAATTCCAACAAGTGGTTAAAAATATAATGCATTTACCGCACTTGCGGGTCCCACGTCCAAAATACGCTTTTAATTTCTCAAAAACTAACCGATACTAGAAAAATCATTTTAAAACTATTTTTGCTCATAAACTTTATCTGGGGAATTTTTCTAATCAAGAAAATGTAGAAAAGGCGGGCGTTAAAAAAAATAAACCCTACAAAATTAGAAAATTTTCCGGGTTCTCAAACTCATTTTTTTTCGGGGCGTCACAATCTCCCCTCCATAAAAGAATGTCGTCCTCGACATTCCCTCTTGTACCAATCAAGTCAAGACATCCCGCAAAAATATCTCAAGAGTCAAATCAAACCCACAGTCCGGCATCCTAAACTTCAAGCCTAGGATACACTACAGAGATCTGAAGCCTAAGCTCTGATACCAACTGTGACAGTTCTCAGGGTCACATCACGGGGTACCTATCAGCTTGCCACCCGCACGCGGGCATCCCCTACGGAGAGTTTCGCTTCGTGACTCTTCACGAACGAGAGGCTCGGGGCTTTTCCAGACGAAGGACTTAAAGTCCCAACTGTCGGCATATGGCTCTGATACCAACTGTGACGACCCCACCTCCCCCTAAGGCGAACCAGAGGGTTCGGCGGGCCGCCTGCCCGGCTCTCGCCGGGACTCAGTCGTTCACTACAATCCTCAAACAAATACAAGATACAATCTCAAAGAAAAATCACATGGTCCACAAATATACATCCAAGTCTCCCATAATTACATGTCATAATTGAAGCGGAAACGATTTCCAACTATCAAAAGCGAAGCGTCCACGCTTCCGCAGCGCCACTCTGATCCTTGATACCAACTATTATACAGGAGGAAGTCCAAAACTAGACGATTACACATCCAAGCAATTCTAAACGTTCAATACAATCCCAATATGAACGATTACACAAAAGGAAATCCAAATTCAATCCATACATGATATAATCCATGATAAACACTACAAGCCACTCCTTCGCCTTGAGCCCTGTGGAGGGGAATAAAACATTTTGGGGTGAGCTAGAAGCTCAGCGAGTAACCAATAAAATCAGTTATCAAATCAGTTTCACAATCGTTCATTTCAATAATGTCATGATTCAGTAATCAATGCACTTTCATTGCTCTCGTGAACCAGTGAAATCATGGTACTTAGACGTCCAACGCTCCAAACGATCATTTAACATTGAACATTAGCATTGAGCCCATTGGTGCTCTACAGGAACATTAAACGGTGGAGGAAACGTCGGAGTCTAGCACACGAATTCCAAGTACTCATTTGAGCCAAAACATGTCAAGAACTTATATGCCGGCACACAGGATATGCAATCAAAGAAACGATGCAAGAAACATTTTAAAGTAACGTTGCAAGTAGTTTAAGGTCACTCACCTCCACGGCTCATAATCCTTGTTCAATATAGCCAATTCCATCATTCAAGTCCAAGCCTTTCACTTGAAACTTAAGGTAACCAACGCTATTAAAATCGGACAGCATTTCCCCTTAATTCCTTTATTTTCCAACCTACAATCAAACCCAATCACATAGCAATTAACCACAATTGCTCAAAACCAGAAAACAGTTTTGACGTCCTTTTGCGGTAATGGCACCAAAGGTACTACGAGTATCGGATGGAGGTCCAAGACCCACCGTTTCGAAGCTAAGAACCAGGGCTACAACAATGTAGAAGGTCACTCAGTCCAAATCCTAGCACAACTAGGTCAAATATGCAGAATACCAAACCAGAATCGTAATTGCAGGTTCCCAAATCACACAATGCTGTAATTCGTCCAACTCAGTCTACACAGGTCCAAATGCATTGATTCCAAAGGCATATGATAGCTAAGACATCAAGCTACATTTCATCAGAAGACACCAACAACAAAATCCAAAGAAATTCCAGTCAAAACAGACGATTACAATCACAGTTCGCACATTCTGATCACCCAGAACAGCAACAGTAAAAACGACATATCTCATTCTACACTACTCCAAATGACCTGAAATTTTGTAGGCACCTCTAAAATGTCATTCCCTACAACTTTCATGTTTTGAGCTAAGGCCAATGCGGCCTCTATCTATGACCTAAAATTTCGGACAGAATGTAGCTTCAAGAACCCTAATTTTCCAGAATTTCTTCCAAACCCAAAATTGGTTGCAATTGTCCACTTTTTCCACCTTCTAGCTTCATTACATAACATTTCCAATCATCATACAAGGCCACAACATCATGATCACATTAAACCAGAAAATTCACCAATAAATTGTAAACTTCACCATTTCATCCAAAAACAAGAATTAAATCACAAAATTCAACACTTTAGCTTCCACTAAGCACAACTCAAGCTTCATTAAGTGTAGGGGAAAGTTCATATACCACTCACCTAGTAAACAAGAGAGGGAGAGTTGTAGGACACCTTAACTTTCCAAAAAAACTTCACACAACAACTCACAATCACTACTTGAAGAGGTTTTATGGAAGGAATTCAAGATTAAATGGTTAGTTTGTGAGATTGGACATGATTGGAGCAAGAAACTTGGAAGCTTTTCTTTCTTTTCTTGTAAGAGGAGGTTCGGCCAAGCTTGAAGGAAAAATGGAAGATATTTGATCAATTTTTTTGTTTTATTTAGTAATTGGTAAAAGGTTGAATAGTAAGTCAAAACAAGATTTAATCATATGGTGACACATGTCCCTCTCATTAATTGCTTGCCTAACTTTTTGTCTCTCTTACACAAATATCTTAACACATTGTAAACTAATATCACTTAATACAAAATTCCAACAAGTGGTTAAAAATATAATGCATTTACCGCACTTGCGGGTCCCACGTCCAAAATACGCTTTTAATTTCTCAAAAACTAACCGATACTAGAAAAATCATTTTAAAACTATTTTTGCTCATAAACTTTATCTGGGGAATTTTTCTAATCAAGAAAATGTAGAAAAGGCGGGCGTTAAAAAAAATAAACCCTAGAAAATTAGAAAATTTTCCGGGTTCTCAAACTCATTTTTTTTCGGGGCGTCACAATCTCCCCTCCTTAAAAGAATGTCGTCCTCGACATTCCCTCTTGTACCAATCAAGTCAAGACATCCCGCAAAAATATCTCAAGAGTCAAATCAAACCCACAGTCCGGCATCCTAAACTTCAAGCCTAGGATACACTACAGAGATCTGAAGCCTAAGCTCTGATACCAACTGTGACAGTTCTCAGGGTCACATCACGGGGTACCTATCAGCTTGCCACCCGCACGCGGGCATCCCCTACGGAGAGTTTCGCTTCGTGACTCTTCACGAACGAGAGGCTCGGGGCTTTTCCAGACGAAGGACTTAAAGTCCCAACTGTCGGCATATGGCTCTGATACCAACTGTGACGACCCCACCTCCCCCTAAGGCGAACCAGAGGGTTCGGCGGGCCGCCTGCCCGGCTCTCGCCGGGACTCAGTCGTTCACTACAATCCTCAAACAAATACAAGATACAATCTCAAAGAAAAATCACATGGTCCACAAATATACATCCAAGTCTCCCATAATTACATGTCATAATTGAAGCGGAAACGATTTCCAACTATCAAAAGCGAAGCGTCCACGCTTCCGCAGCGCCACTCTGATCCTTGATACCAACTATTATACAGGAGGAAGTCCAAAACTAGACGATTACACATCCAAGCAATTCTAAACGTTCAATACAATCCCAATATGAACGATTACACAAAAGGAAATCCAAATTCAATCCATACATGATATAATCCATGATAAACACTACAAGCCACTCCTTCGCCTTGAGCCCTGTGGAGGGGAATAAAACATTTTGGGGTGAGCTAGAAGCTCAGCGAGTAACCAATAAAATCAGTTATCAAATCAGTTTCACAATCGTTCATTTCAATAATGTCATGATTCAGTAATCAATGCACTTTCATTGCTCTCGTGAACCAGTGAAATCATGGTACTTAGACGTCCAACGCTCCAAACGATCATTTAACATTGAACATTAGCATTGAGCCCATTGGTGCTCTACAGGAACATTAAACGGTGGAGGAAACGTCGGAGTCTAGCACACGAATTCCAAGTACTCATTTGAGCCAAAACATGTCAAGAACTTATATGCCGGCACACAGGATATGCAATCAAAGAAACGATGCAAGAAACATTTTAAAGTAACGTTGCAAGTAGTTTAAGGTCACTCACCTCCACGGCTCATAATCCTTGTTCAATATAGCCAATTCCATCATTCAAGTCCAAGCCTTTCACTTGAAACTTAAGGTAACCAACGCTATTAAAATCGGACAGCATTTCCCCTTAATTCCTTTATTTTCCAACCTACAATCAAACCCAATCACATAGCAATTAACCACAATTGCTCAAAACCAGAAAACAGTTTTGACGTCCTTTTGCGGTAATGGCACCAAAGGTACTACAAGTATCGGATGGAGGTCCAAGACCCACCGTTTCGAAGCTAAGAACCAGGGCTACAACAATGTAGAAGGTCACTCAGTCCAAATCCTAGCACAACTAGGTCAAATATGCAGAATACCAAACCAGAATCGTAATTGCAGGTTCCCAAATCACACAATGCTGTAATTCGTCCAACTCAGTCTACACAGGTCCAAATGCATTGATTCCAAAGGCATATGATAGCTAAGACATCAAGCTACATTTCATCAGAAGACACCAACAACAAAATCCAAAGAAATTCCAGTCAAAACAGACGATTACAATCACAGTTCGCACATTCTGATCACCCAGAACAGCAACAGTAAAAATGACATATCTCATTCTACACTACTCCAAATGACCTGAAATTTTGTAGGCACCTCTAAAATGTCATTCCCTACAACTTTCATGTTTTGAGCTAAGGCCAATGCGGCCTCTATCTATGACCTAAAATTTCGGACAGAATGTAGCTTCAAGAACCCTAATTTTCCAGAATTTCTTCCAAACCCAAAATTGGTTGCAATTGTCCACTTTTTCCACCTTCTAGCTTCATTACATAACATTTCCAATCATCATACAAGGCCACAACATCATGATCACATTAAACCAGAAAATTCACCAATAAATTGTAAACTTCACCATTTCATCCAAAAACAAGAATTAAATCACAAAATTCAACACTTTAGCTTCCACTAAGCACAACTCAAGCTTCATTAAGTGTAGGGGAAAGTTCATATACCACTCACCTAGTAAACAAGAGAGGGAGAGTTGTAGGACACCTTAACTTTCCAAAAAAACTTCACACAACAACTCACAATCACTACTTGAAGAGGTTTTATGGAAGGAATTCAAGATTAAATGGTTAGTTTGTGAGATTGGACATGATTGGAGCAAGAAACTTGGAAGCTTTTCTTTCTTTTCTTGTAAGAGGAGGTTCGGCCAAGCTTGAAGGAAAAATGGAAGATATTTGATCAATTTTTTTGTTTTATTTAGTAATTGGTAAAAGGTTGAATAGTAAGTCAAAACAAGATTTAATCATATGGTGACACATGTCCCTCTCATTAATTGCTTGCCTAACTTTTTGTCTCTCTTACACAAATATCTTAACACATTGTAAACTAATATCACTTAATACAAAATTCCAACAAGTGGTTAAAAATATAATGCATTTACCGCACTTGCGGGTCCCACGTCCAAAATACGCTTTTAATTTCTCAAAAACTAACCGATACTAGAAAAATCATTTTAAAACTATTTTTGCTCATAAACTTTATCTGGGGAATTTTTCTAATCAAGAAAATGTAGAAAAGGCGGGCGTTAAAAAAAATAAACCCTAGAAAATTAGAAAATTTTCCGGGTTCTCAAACTCATTTTTTTTCGGGGCGTCACAATCTCCCCTCCTTAAAAGAATGTCGTCCTCGACATTCCCTCTTGTACCAATCAAGTCAAGACATCCCGCAAAAATATCTCAAGAGTCAAATCAAACCCACAGTCCGGCATCCTAAACTTCAAGCCTAGGATACACTACAGAGATCTGAAGCCTAAGCTCTGATACCAACTGTGACAGTTCTCAGGGTCACATCACGGGGTACCTATCAGCTTGCCACCCGCACGCGGGCATCCCCTACGGAGAGTTTCGCTTCGTGACTCTTCACGAACGAGAGGCTCGGGGCTTTTCCAGACGAAGGACTTAAAGTCCCAACTGTCGGCATATGGCTCTGATACCAACTGTGACGACCCCACCTCCCCCTAAGGCGAACCAGAGGGTTCGGCGGGCCGCCTGCCCGGCTCTCGCCGGGACTCAGTCGTTCACTACAATCCTCAAACAAATACAAGATACAATCTCAAAGAAAAATCACATGGTCCACAAATATACATCCAAGTCTCCCATAATTACATGTCATAAGTGAAGCGGAAACGATTTCCAACTATCAAAAGCGAAGCGTCCACGCTTCCGCAGCGCCACTCTGATCCTTGATACCAACTATTATACAGGAGGAAGTCCAAAACTAGACGATTACACATCCAAGCAATTCTAAACGTTCAATACAATCCCAATATGAACGATTACACAAAAGGAAATCCAAATTCAATCCATACATGATATAATCCATGATAAACACTACAAGCCACTCCTTCGCCTTGAGCCCTGTGGAGGGGAATAAAACATTTTGGGGTGAGCTAGAAGCTCAGCGAGTAACCAATAAAATCAGTTATCAAATCAGTTTCACAATCGTTCATTTCAATAATGTCATGATTCAGTAATCAATGCACTTTCATTGCTCTCGTGAACCAGTGAAATCATGGTACTTAGACGTCCAACGCTCCAAACGATCATTTAACATTGAACATTAACATTGAGCCCATTGGTGCTCTACAGGAACATTAAACGGTGGAGGAAACGTCGGAGTCTAGCACACGAATTCCAAGTACTCATTTGAGCCAAAACATGTCAAGAACTTATATGCCGGCACACAGGATATGCAATCAAAGAAACGATGCAAGAAACATTTTAAAGTAACGTTGCAAGTAGTTTAAGGTCACTCACCTCCACGGCTCATAATCCTTGTTCAATATAGCCAATTCCATCATTCAAGTCCAAGCCTTTCACTTGAAACTTAAGGTAACCAACGCTATTAAAATCGGACAGCATTTCCCCTTAATTCCTTTATTTTCCAACCGAAAATCAAACCCAATCACATAGCAATTAACCACAATTGCTCAAAACCAGAAAACAGTTTTGACGTCCTTTTGCGGTAATGGCACCAAAGGTACTACGAGTATCGGATGGAGGTCCAAGACCCACCGTTTCGAAGCTAAGAACCAGGGCTACAACAATGTAGAAGGTCACTCAGTCCAAATCCTAGCACAACTAGGTCAAATATGCAGAATACCAAACCAGAATCGTAATTGCAGGTTCCCAAATCACACAATGCTGTAATTCGTCCAACTCAGTCTACACAGGTCCAAATGCATTCATTCCAAAGGCATATGATAGCTAAGACATCAAGCTACATTTCCTCAGAAGACACCAACAACAAAATCCAAAGAAATTCCAGTCAAAACAGACGATTACAATCACAGTTCGCACATTCTGATCACCCAGAACAGCAACAGTAAAAACGACATATCTCATTCTACACTACTCCAAATGACCTGAAATTTTGTAGGCATCTCTAAAATGTCATTCCCTACAACTTTCATGTTTTGAGCTACGGCCAATGCGGCCTCTATCTATGACCTAAAATTTCGGACAGAATGTAGCTTCAAGAACCCTAATTTTCCAGAATTTCTTCCAAACCCAAAATTGGTTGCAATTGTCCACTTTTTCCACCTTCTAGCTTCATTACATAACATTTCCAATCATCATACAAGGCCACAACATCATGATCACATTAAACCAGAAAATTCACCAATAAATTGTAAACTTCACCATTTCATCCAAAAACAAGAATTAAATCACAAAATTCAACACTTTAGCTTCCACTAAGCACAACTCAAGCTTCATTAAGTGTAGGGGAAAGTTCATATACCACTCACCTAGTAAACAAGAGAGGGAGAATTGTAGGACACCTTAACTTTCCAAAAAAACTTCACACAACAACTCACAATCACTACTTGAAGAGGTTTTATGGAAGGAATTCAAGATTAAATGGTTAGTTTGTGAGATTGGACATGATTGGAGCAAGAAACTTGGAAGCTTTTCTTTCTTTTCTTGTAAGAGGAGGTTCGGCCAAGCTTGAAGGAAAAATGGAAGATATTTGATCAATTTTTTTGTTTTATTTAGTAATTGGTAAAAGGTTGAATAGTAAGTCAAAACAAGATTTAATCATATGGTGACACATGTCCCTCTCATTAATTGCTTGCCTAACTTTTTGTCTCTCTTACACAAATATCTTAACACATTGTAAACTAATATCACTTAATACAAAATTCCAACAAGTGGTTAAAAATATAATGCATTTACCGCACTTGCGGGTCCCACGTCCAAAATACGCTTTTAATTTCTCAAAAACTAACCGATACTAGAAAAATCATTTTAAAACTATTTTTGCTCATAAACTTTATCTGGGGAATTTTTCTAATCAAGAAAATGTAGAAAAGGCGGGCGTTAAAAAAAATAAACCCTAGAAAATAAGAAAATTTTCCGGGTTCTCAAACTCATTTTTTTTCGGGGCGTCACAATCTCCCCTCCTTAAAAGAATGTCGTCCTCGACATTCCCTCTTGTACCAATCAAGTCAAGACATCCCGCAAAAATATCTCAAGAGTCAAATCAAACCCACAGTCCGGCATCCTAAACTTCAAGCCTAGGATACACTACAGAGATCTGAAGCCTAAGCTCTGATACCAACTGTGACAGTTCTCAGGGTCACATCACGGGGTACCTATCAGCTTGCCACCCGCACGCGGGCATCCCCTACGGAGAGTTTCGCTTCGTGACTCTTCACGAACGAGAGGCTCGGGGCTTTTCCAGACGAAGGACTTAAAGTCCCAACTGTCGGCATATGGCTCTGATACCAACTGTGACGACCCCACCTCCCCCTAAGGCGAACCAGAGGGTTCGGCGGGCCGCCTGCCCGGCTCTCGCCGGGACTCAGTCGTTCACTACAATCCTCAAACAAATACAAGATACAATCTCAAAGAAAAATCACATGGTCCACAAATATACATCCAAGTCTCCCATAATTACATGTCATAAGTGAAGCGGAAACGATTTCCAACTATCAAAAGCGAAGCGTCCACGCTTCCGCAGCGCCACTCTGATCCTTGATACCAACTATTATACAGGAGAAAGTCCAAAACTAGACGATTACACATCCAAGCAATTCTAAACGTTCAATACAATCCCAATATGAACGATTACACAAAAGGAAATCCAAATTCAATCCATACATGATATAATCCATGATAAACACTACAAGCCACTCCTTCGCCTTGAGCCCTGTGGAGGGGAATAAAACATTTTGGGGTGAGCTACAAGCTCAGCGAGTAACCAATAAAATCAGTTATCAAATCAGTTTCATAATCGTTCATTTCAATAATGTCATGATTCAGTAATCAATGCACTTTCATTGCTCTCGTGAACCAGTGAAATCATGGTACTTAGACGTCCAACGCTCCAAACGATCATTTAACATTGAACATTAACATTGAGCCCATTGGTGCTCTACAGGAACATTAAACGGTGGAGGAAACGTCGGAGTCTAGCACACGAATTCCAAGTACTCATTTGAGCCAAAACATGTCAAGAACTTATATGCCGGCACACAGGATATGCAATCAAAGAAACGATGCAAGAAACATTTTAAAGTAACGTTGCAAGTAGTTTAAGGTCACTCACCTCCACGGCTCATAATCCTTGTTCAATATAGCCAATTCCATCATTCAAGTCCAAGCCTTTCACTTGAAACTTAAGGTAACCAACGCTATTAAAATCGGACAGCATTTCCCCTTAATTCCTTTATTTTCCAACCTACAATCAAACCCAATCACATAGCAATTAACCACAATTGCTCAAAACCAGAAAACAGTTTTGACGTCCTTTTGCGGTAATGGCACCAAAGGTACTACGAGTATCGGATGGAGGTCCAAGACCCACCGTTTCGAAGCTAAGAACCAGGGCTACAACAATGTAGAAGGTCACTCAGTCCAAATCCTAGCACAACTAGGTCAAATATGCAGAATACCAAACCAGAATCGTAATTGCAGGTTCCCAAATCACACAATGCTGTAATTCGTCCAACTCAGTCTACACAGGTCCAAATGCATTGATTCCAAAGGCATATGATAGCTAAGACATCAAGCTACATTTCATCAGAAGACACCAACAACAAAATCCAAAGAAATTCCAGTCAAAACAGACGATTACAATCACAGTTCGCACATTCTGATCACCCAGAACAGCAACAGTAAAAATGACATATCTCATTCTACACTACTCCAAATGACCTGAAATTTTGTAGGCACCTCTAAAATGTCATTCCCTACAACTTTCATGTTTTGAGCTAAGGCCAATGCGGCCTCTATCTATGACCTAAAATTTCGGACAGAATGTAGCTTCAAGAACCCTAATTTTCCAGAATTTCTTCCAAACCCAAAATTGGTTGCAATTGTCCACTTTTTCCACCTTCTAGCTTCATTACATAACATTTCCAATCATCATACAAGGCCACAACATCATGATCACATTAAACCAGAAAATTCACCAATAAATTGTAAACTTCACCATTTCATCCAAAAACAAGAATTAAATCACAAAATTCAACACTTTAGCTTCCACTAAGCACAACTCAAGCTTCATTAAGTGTAGGGGAAAGTTCATATACCACTCACCTAGTAAACAAGAGAGGGAGAGTTGTAGGACACCTTAACTTTCCAAAAAAACTTCACACAACAACTCACAATCACTACTTGAAGAGGTTTTATGGAAGGAATTCAAGATTAAATGGTTAGTTTGTGAGATTGGACATGATTGGAGCAAGAAACTTGGAAGCTTTTCTTTCTTTTCTTGTAAGAGGAGGTTCGGCCAAGCTTGAAGGAAAAATGGAAGATATTTGATCAATTTTTTTGTTTTATTTAGTAATTGGTAAAAGGTTGAATAGTAAGTCAAAACAAGATTTAATCATATGGTGACACATGTCCCTCTCATTAATTGCTTGCCTAACTTTTTGTCTCTCTTACACAAATATCTTAACACATTGTAAACTAATATCACTTAATACAAAATTCCAACAAGTGGTTAAAAATATAATGCATTTACCGCACTTGCGGGTCCCACGTCCAAAATACGCTTTTAATTTCTCAAAAACTAACCGATACTAGAAAAATCATTTTAAAACTATTTTTGCTCATAAACTTTATCTGGGGAATTTTTCTAATCAAGAAAATGTAGAAAAGGCGGGCGTTAAAAAAAATAAACCCTAGAAAATTAGAAAATTTTCCGGGTTCTCAAACTCATTTTTTTTCGGGGCGTCACAATCTCCCCTCCTTAAAAGAATGTCGTCCTCGACATTCCCTCTTGTACCAATCAAGTCAAGACATCCCGCAAAAATATCTCAAGAGTCAAATCAAACCCACAGTCCGGCATCCTAAACTTCAAGCCTAGGATACACTACAGAGATCTGAAGCCTAAGCTCTGATACCAACTGTGACAGTTCTCAGGGTCACATCACGGGGTACCTATCAGCTTGCCACCCGCACGCGGGCATCCCCTACGGAGAGTTTCGCTTCGTGACTCTTCACGAACGAGAGGCTCGGGGCTTTTCCAGACGAAGGACTTAAAGTCCCAACTGTCGGCATATGGCTCTGATACCAACTGTGACGACCCCACCTCCCCCTAAGGCGAACCAGAGGGTTCGGCGGGCCGCCTGCCCGGCTCTCGCCGGGACTCAGTCGTTCACTACAATCCTCAAACAAATACAAGATACAATCTCAAAGAAAAATCACATGGTCCACAAATATACATCCAAGTCTCCCATAATTACATGTCATAAGTGAAGCGGAAACGATTTCCAACTATCAAAAGCGAAGCGTCCACGCTTCCGCAGCGCCACTCTGATCCTTGATACCAACTATTATACAGGAGGAAGTCCAAAACTAGACGATTACACATCCAAGCAATTCTAAACGTTCAATACAATCCCAATATGAACGATTACACAAAAGGAAATCCAAATTCAATCCATACATGATATAATCCATGATAAACACTACAAGCCACTCCTTCGCCTTGAGCCCTGTGGAGGGGAATAAAACATTTTGGGGTGAGCTAGAAGCTCAGCGAGTAACCAATAAAATCAGTTATCAAATCAGTTTCATAATCGTTCATTTCAATAATGTCATGATTCAGTAATCAATGCACTTTCATTGCTCTCGTGAACCAGTGAAATCATGGTACTTAGACGTCCAACGCTCCAAACGATCATTTAACATTGAACATTAACATTGAGCCCATTGGTGCTCTACAGGAACATTAAACGGTGGAGGAAACGTCGGAGTCTAGCACACGAATTCCAAGTACTCATTTGAGCCAAAACATGTCAAGAACTTATATGCCGGCACACAGGATATGCAATCAAAGAAACGATGCAAGAAACATTTTAAAGTAACGTTGCAAGTAGTTTAAGGTCACTCACCTCCACGGCTCATAATCCTTGTTCAATATAGCCAATTCCATCATTCAAGTCCAAGCCTTTCACTTGAAACTTAAGGTAACCAACGCTATTAAAATCGGACAGCATTTCCCCTTAATTCCTTTATTTTCCAACCTACAATCAAACCCAATCACATAGCAATTAACCACAATTGCTCAAAACCAGAAAACAGTTTTGACGTCCTTTTGCGGTAATGGCACCAAAGGTACTACGAGTATCGGATGGAGGTCCAAGACCCACCGTTTCGAAGCTAAGAACCAGGGCTACAACAATGTAGAAGGTCACTCAGTCCAAATCCTAGCACAACTAGGTCAAATATGCAGAATACCAAACCAGAATCGTAATTGCAGGTTCCCAAATCACACAATGCTGTAATTCGTCCAACTCAGTCTACACAGGTCCAAATGCATTGATTCCAAAGGCATATGATAGCTAAGACATCAAGCTACATTTCATCAGAAGACACCAACAACAAAATCCAAAGAAATTCCAGTCAAAACAGACGATTACAATCACAGTTCGCACATTCTGATCACCCAGAACAGCAACAGTAAAAATGACATATCTCATTCTACACTACTCCAAATGACCTGAAATTTTGTAGGCACCTCTAAAATGTCATTCCCTACAACTTTCATGTTTTGAGCTAAGGCCAATGCGGCCTCTATCTATGACCTAAAATTTCGGACAGAATGTAGCTTCAAGAACCCTAATTTTCCAGAATTTCTTCCAAACCCAAAATTGGTTGCAATTGTCCACTTTTTCCACCTTCTAGCTTCATTACATAACATTTCCAATCATCATACAAGGCCACAACATCATGATCACATTAAACCAGAAAATTCACCAATAAATTGTAAACTTCACCATTTCATCCAAAAACAAGAATTAAATCACAAAATTCAACACTTTAGCTTCCACTAAGCACAACTCAAGCTTCATTAAGTGTAGGGGAAAGTTCATATACCACTCACCTAGTAAACAAGAGAGGGAGAGTTGTAGGACACCTTAACTTTCCAAAAAAACTTCACACAACAACTCACAATCACTACTTGAAGAGGTTTTATGGAAGGAATTCAAGATTAAATGGTTAGTTTGTGAGATTGGACATGATTGGAGCAAGAAACTTGGAAGCTTTTCTTTCTTTTCTTGTAAGAGGAGGTTCGGCCAAGCTTGAAGGAAAAATGGAAGATATTTGATCAATTTTTTTGTTTTATTTAGTAATTGGTAAAAGGTTGAATAGTAAGTCAAAACAAGATTTAATCATATGGTGACACATGTCCCTCTCATTAATTGCTTGCCTAACTTTTTGTCTCTCTTACACAAATATCTTAACACATTGTAAACTAATATCACTTAATACAAAATTCCAACAAGTGGTTAAAAATATAATGCATTTACCGCACTTGCGGGTCCCACGTCCAAAATACGCTTTTAATTTCTCAAAAACTAACCGATACTAGAAAAATCATTTTAAAACTATTTTTGCTCATAAACTTTATCTGGGGAATTTTTCTAATCAAGAAAATGTAGAAAAGGCGGGCGTTAAAAAAAATAAACCCTAGAAAATTAGAAAATTTTCCGGGTTCTCAAACTCATTTTTTTTCGGGGCGTCACAATCTCCCCTCCTTAAAAGAATGTCGTCCTCGACATTCCCTCTTGTACCAATCAAGTCAAGACATCCCGCAAAAATCTCTCAAGAGTCAAATCAAACCCACAGTCCGGCATCCTAAACTTCAAGCCTAGGATACACTACAGAGATCTGAAGCCTAAGCTCTGATACCAACTGTGACAGTTCTCAGGGTCACATCACGGGGTACCTATCAGCTTGCCACCCGCACGCGGGCATCCCCTACGGAGAGTTTCGCTTCGTGACTCTTCACGAACGAGAGGCTCGGGGCTTTTCCAGACGAAGGACTTAAAGTCCCAACTGTCGGCATATGGCTCTGATACCAACTGTGACGACCCCACCTCCCCCTAAGGCGAACCAGAGGGTTCGGCGGGCCGCCTGCCCGGCTCTCGCCGGGACTCAGTCGTTCACTACAATCCTCAAACAAATACAAGATACAATCTCAAAGA
This sequence comes from Coffea arabica, assembly GCF_036785885.1. Taxonomy (NCBI): domain Eukaryota; kingdom Viridiplantae; phylum Streptophyta; class Magnoliopsida; order Gentianales; family Rubiaceae; genus Coffea; species Coffea arabica. The sequence continues at coordinate 13,666,844 of NC_092318.1, read as the reverse complement.
AAAATCACATGGTCCACAAATATACATCCAAGTCTCCCATAATTACATGTCATAAGTGAAGCGGAAACGATTTCCAACTATCAAAAGCGAAGCGTCCACGCTTCCGCAGCGCCACTCTGATCCTTGATACCAACTATTATACAGGAGGAAGTCCAAAACTAGACGATTACACATCCAAGCAATTCTAAACGTTCAATACAATCCCAATATGAACGATTACACAAAAGGAAATCCAAATTCAATCCATACATGATATAATCCATGATAAACACTACAAGCCACTCCTTCGCCTTGAGCCCTGTGGAGGGGAATAAAACATTTTGGGGTGAGCTAGAAGCTCAGCGAGTAACCAATAAAATCAGTTATCAAATCAGTTTCACAATCGTTCATTTCAATAATGTCATGATTCAGTAATCAATGCACTTTCATTGCTCTCGTGAACCAGTGAAATCATGGTACTTAGACGTCCAACGCTCCAAACGATCATTTAACATTGAACATTAGCATTGAGCCCATTGGTGCTCTACAGGAACATTAAACGGTGGAGGAAACGTCGGAGTCTAGCACACGAATTCCAAGTACTCATTTGAGCCAAAACATGTCAAGAACTTATATGCCGGCACACAGGATATGCAATCAAAGAAACGATGCAAGAAACATTTTAAAGTAACGTTGCAAGTAGTTTAAGGTCACTCACCTCCACGGCTCATAATCCTTGTTCAATATAGCCAATTCCATCATTCAAGTCCAAGCCTTTCACTTGAAACTTAAGGTAACCAACGCTATTAAAATCGGACAGCATTTCCCCTTAATTCCTTTATTTTCCAACCTACAATCAAACCCAATCACATAGCAATTAACCACAATTGCTCAAAACCAGAAAACAGTTTTGACGTCCTTTTGCGGTAATGGCACCAAAGGTACTACGAGTATCGGATGGAGGTCCAAGACCCACCGTTTCGAAGCTAAGAACCAGGGCTACAACAATGTAGAAGGTCACTCAGTCCAAATCCTAGCACAACTAGGTCAAATATGCAGAATACCAAACCAGAATCGTAATTGCAGGTTCCCAAATCACACAATGCTGTAATTCGTCCAACTCAGTCTACACAGGTCCAAATGCATTGATTCCAAAGGCATATGATAGCTAAGACATCAAGCTACATTTCCTCAGAAGACACCAACAACAAAATCCAAAGAAATTCCAGTCAAAACAGACGATTACAATCACAGTTCGCACATTCTGATCACCCAGAACAGCAACAGTAAAAACGACATATCTCATTCTACACTACTCCAAATGACCTGAAATTTTGTAGGCACCTCTAAAATGTCATTCCCTACAACTTTCATGTTTTGAGCTAAGGTCAATTCGGCCTCTATCTATGACCTAAAATTTCGGACAGAATGTAGCTTCAAGAACCCTAATTTTCCAGAATTTCTTCCAAACCCAAAATTGGTTGCAATTGTCCACTTTTTCCACCTTCTAGCTTCATTACATAACATTTCCAATCATCATACAAGGCCACAACATCATGATCACATTAAACCAGAAAATTCACCAATAAATTGTAAACTTCACCATTTCATCCAAAAACAAGAATTAAATCACAAAATTCAACACTTTAGCTTCCACTAAGCACAACTCAAGCTTCATTAAGTGTAGGGGAAAGTTCATATACCACTCACCTAATAAACAAGAGAGGGAGAGTTGTAGGACACCTTAACTTTCCAAAAAAACTTCACACAACAACTCACAATCACTACTTGAAGAGGTTTTATGGAAGGAATTCAAGATTAAATGGTTAGTTTGTGAGATTGGACATGATTGGAGCAAGAAACTTGGAAGCTTTTCTTTCTTTTCTTGTAAGAGGAGGTTCGGCCAAGCTTGAAGGAAAAATGGAAGATATTTGATCAATTTTTTTGTTTTATTTAGTAATTGGTAAAAGGTTGAATAGTAAGTCAAAACAAGATTTAATCATATGGTGACACATGTCCCTCTCATTAATTGCTTGCCTAACTTTTTGTCTCTCTTACACAAATATCTTAACACATTGTAAACTAATATCACTTAATACAAAATTCCAACAAGTGGTTAAAAATATAATGCATTTACCGCACTTGCGGGTCCCACGTCCAAAATACGCTTTTAATTTCTCAAAAACTAACCGATACTAGAAAAATCATTTTAAAACTATTTTTGCTCATAAACTTTATCTGGGGAATTTTTCTAATCAAGAAAATGTAGAAAAGGCGGGCGTTAAAAAAAATAAACCCTAGAAAATTAGAAAATTTTCCGGGTTCTCAAACTCATTTTTTTTCGGGGCGTCACAATCTCCCCTCCTTAAAAGAATGTCGTCCTCGACATTCCCTCTTGTACCAATCAAGTCAAGACATCCCGCAAAAATCTCTCAAGAGTCAAATCAAACCCACAGTCCGGCATCCTAAACTTCAAGCCTAGGATACACTACAGAGATCTGAAGCCTAACCTCTGATACCAACTGTGACAGTTCTCAGGGTCACATCACGGGGTACCTATCAGCTTGCCACCCGCACGCGGGCATCCCCTACGGAGAGTTTCGCTTCGTGACTCTTCACGAACGAGAGGCTCGGGGCTTTTCCAGACGAAGGACTTAAAGTCCCAACTGTCGGCATATGGCTCTGATACCAACTGTGACGACCCCACCTCCCCCTAAGGCGAACCAGAGGGTTCGGCGGGCCGCCTGCCCGGCTCTCGCCGGAACTCAGTCGTTCACTACAATCCTCAAACAAATACAAGATACAATCTCAAAGAAAAATCACATGGTCCACAAATATACATCCAAGTCTCCCATAATTACATGTCATAAGTGAAGCGGAAACGATTTCCAACTATCAAAAGCGAAGCGTCCACGCTTCCGCAGCGCCACTCTGATCCTTGATACCAACTATTATACAGGAGGAAGTCCAAAACTAGACGATTACACATCCAAGCAATTCTAAACGTTCAATACAATCCCAATATGAACGATTACACAAAAGGAAATCCAAATTCAATCCATACATGATATAATCCATGATAAACACTACAAGCCACTCCTTCGCCTTGAGCCCTGTGGAGGGGAATAAAACATTTTGGGGTGAGCTAGAAGCTCAGCGAGTAACCAATAAAATCAGTTATCAAATCAGTTTCATAATCGTTCATTTCAATAATGTCATGATTCAGTAATCAATGCACTTTCATTGCTCTCGTGAACCAGTGAAATCATGGTACTTGGACGTCCAACGCTCCAAACGATCATTTAACATTGAACATTAACATTGAGCCCATTGGTGCTCTACAGGAACATTAAACGGTGGAGGAAACGTCGGAGTCTAGCACACGAATTCCAAGTACTCATTTGAGCCAAAACATGTCAAGAACTTATATGCCGGCACACAGGATATGCAATCAAAGAAACGATGCAAGAAACATTTTAAAGTAACGTTGCAAGTAGTTTAAAGTCACTCACCTCCACGGCTCATAATCCTTGTTCAATATAGCCAATTCCATCATTCAAGTCCAAGCCTTTCACTTGAAACTTAAGGTAACCAACGCTATTAAAATCGGACAGCATTTCCCCTTAATTCCTTTATTTTCCAACCTACAATCAAACCCAATCACATAGCAATTAACCACAATTGCTCAAAACCAGAAAACAGTTTTGACGTCCTTTTGCGGTAATGGCACCAAAGGTACTACGAGTATCGGATGGAGGTCCAAGACCCACCGTTTCGAAGCTAAGAACCAGGGCTACAACAATGTAGAAGGTCACTCAGTCCAAATCCTAGCACAACTAGGTCAAATATGCAGAATACCAAACCAGAATCGTAATTGCAGGTTCCCAAATCACACAATGCTGTAATTCATCCAACTCAGTCTACACAGGTCCAAATGCATTGATTCCAAAGGCATATGATAGCTAAGACATCAAGCTACATTTCATCAGAAGACACCAACAACAAAATCCAAAGAAATTCCAGTCAAAATAGACGATTACGATCACAGTTCGCACATTCTGATCACCCAGAACAGCAACAGTAAAAACGACATATCTCATTCTACACTACTCCAAATGACCTGAAATTTTGTAGGCACCTCTAAAATGTCATTCCCTACAACTTTCATGTTTTGAGCTAAGGTCAATTCGGCCTCTATCTATGACCTAAAATTTCGGACAGAATGTAGCTTCAAGAACCCTAATTTTCCAGAATTTCTTCCAAACCCAAAATTGGTTGCAATTGTCCACTTTTTCCACCTTCTAGCTTCATTACATAACATTTCCAATCATCATACAAGGCCACAACATCATGATCACATTAAACCAGAAAATTCACCAATAAATTGTAAACTTCACCATTTCATCCAAAAACAAGAATTAAATCACAAAATTCAACACTTTAGCTTCCACTAAGCACAACTCAAGCTTCATTAAGTGTAGGGGAAAGTTCATATACCACTCACCTAGTAAACAAGAGAGGGAGAGTTGTAGGACACCTTAACTTTCCAAAAAAACTTCACACAACAACTCACAATCACTACTTGAAGAGGTTTTATGGAAGGAATTCAAGATTAAATGGTTAGTTTGTGAGATTGGACATGATTGGAGCAAGAAACTTGGAAGCTTTTCTTTCTTTTCTTGTAAGAGGAGGTTCGGCCAAGCTTGAAGGAAAAATGGAAGATATTTGATCAATTTTTTTGTTTTATTTAGTAATTGGTAAAAGGTTGAATAGTAAGTCAAAACAAGATTTAATCATATGGTGACACATGTCCCTCTCATTAATTGCTTGCCTAACTTTTTGTCTCTCTTACACAAATATCTTAACACATTGTAAACTAATATCACTTAATACAAAATTCCAACAAGTGGTTAAAAATATAATGCATTTACCGCACTTGCGGGTCCCACGTCCAAAATACGCTTTTAATTTCTCAAAAACTAACCGATACTAGAAAAATCATTTTAAAACTATTTTTGCTCATAAACTTTATCTGGGGAATTTTTCTAATCAAGAAAATGTAGAAAAGGCGGGCGTTAAAAAAAATAAACCCTAGAAAATTAGAAAATTTTCCGGGTTCTCAAACTCATTTTTTTTCGGGGCGTCACAATCTCCCCTCCTTAAAAGAATGTCGTCCTCGACATTCCCTCTTGTACCAATCAAGTCAAGACATCCCGCAAAAATCTCTCAAGAGTCAAATCAAACCCACAGTCCGGCATCCTAAACTTCAAGCCTAGGATACACTACAGAGATCTGAAGCCTAACCTCTGATACCAACTGTGACAGTTCTCAGGGTCACATCACGGGGTACCTATCAGCTTGCCACCCGCACGCGGGCATCCCCTACGGAGAGTTTCGCTTCGTGACTCTTCACGAACGAGAGGCTCGGGGCTTTTCCAGACGAAGGACTTAAAGTCCCAACTGTCGGCATATGGCTCTGATACCAACTGTGACGACCCCACCTCCCCCTAAGGCGAACCAGAGGGTTCGGCGGGCCGCCTGCCCGGCTCTCGCCGGGACTCAGTCGTTCACTACAATCCTCAAACAAATACAAGATACAATCTCAAAGAAAAATCACATGGTCCACAAATATACATCCAAGTCTCCCATAATTACATGTCATAAGTGAAGCGGAAACGATTTCCAACTATCAAAAGCGAAGCGTCCACGCTTCCGCAGCGCCACTCTGATCCTTGATACCAACTATTATACAGGAGGAAGTCCAAAACTAGACGATTACACATCCAAGCAATTCTAAACGTTCAATACAATCCCAATATGAACGATTACACAAAAGGAAATCCAAATTCAATCCATACATGATATAATCCATGATAAACACTACAAGCCACTCCTTCGCCTTGAGCCCTGTGGAGGGGAATAAAACATTTTGGGGTGAGCTAGAAGCTCAGCGAGTAACCAATAAAATCAGTTATCAAATCAGTTTCATAATCGTTCATTTCAATAATGTCATGATTCAGTAATCAATGCACTTTCATTGCTCTCGTGAACCAGTGAAATCATGGTACTTGGACGTCCAACGCTCCAAACGATCATTTAACATTGAACATTAACATTGAGCCCATTGGTGCTCTACAGGAACATTAAACGGTGGAGGAAACGTCGGAGTCTAGCACACGAATTCCAAGTACTCATTTGAGCCAAAACATGTCAAGAACTTATATGCCGGCACACAGGATATGCAATCAAAGAAACGATGCAAGAAACATTTTAAAGTAACGTTGCAAGTAGTTTAAAGTCACTCACCTCCACGGCTCATAATCCTTGTTCAATATAGCCAATTCCATCATTCAAGTCCAAGCCTTTCACTTGAAACTTAAGGTAACCAACGCTATTAAAATCGGACAGCATTTCCCCTTAATTCCTTTATTTTCCAACCTACAATCAAACCCAATCACATAGCAATTAACCACAATTGCTCAAAACCAGAAAACAGTTTTGACGTCCTTTTGCGGTAATGGCACCAAAGGTACTACGAGTATCGGATGGAGGTCCAAGACCCACCGTTTCGAAGCTAAGAACCAGGGCTACAACAATGTAGAAGGTCACTCAGTCCAAATCCTAGCACAACTAGGTCAAATATGCAGAATACCAAACCAGAATCGTAATTGCAGGTTCCCAAATCACACAATGCTGTAATTCATCCAACTCAGTCTACACAGGTCCAAATGCATTGATTCCAAAGGCATATGATAGCTAAGACATCAAGCTACATTTCATCAGAAGACACCAACAACAAAATCCAAAGAAATTCCAGTCAAAATAGACGATTACGATCACAGTTCGCACATTCTGATCACCCAGAACAGCAACAGTAAAAACGACATATCTCATTCTACACTACTCCAAATGACCTGAAATTTTGTAGGCACCTCTAAAATGTCATTCCCTACAACTTTCATGTTTTGAGCTAAGGTCAATTCGGCCTCTATCTATGACCTAAAATTTCGGACAGAATGTAGCTTCAAGAACCCTAATTTTCCAGAATTTCTTCCAAACCCAAAATTGGTTGCAATTGTCCACTTTTTCCACCTTCTAGCTTCATTACATAACATTTCCAATCATCATACAAGGCCACAACATCATGATCACATTAAACCAGAAAATTCACCAATAAATTGTAAACTTCACCATTTCATCCAAAAACAAGAATTAAATCACAAAATTCAACACTTTAGCTTCCACTAAGCACAACTCAAGCTTCATTAAGTGTAGGGGAAAGTTCATATACCACTCACCTAGTAAACAAGAGAGGGAGAGTTGTAGGACACCTTAACTTTCCAAAAAAACTTCACACAACAACTCACAATCACTACTTGAAGAGGTTTTATGGAAGGAATTCAAGATTAAATGGTTAGTTTGTGAGATTGGACATGATTGGAGCAAGAAACTTGGAAGCTTTTCTTTCTTTTCTTGTAAGAGGAGGTTCGGCCAAGCTTGAAGGAAAAATGGAAGATATTTGATCAATTTTTTTGTTTTATTTAGTAATTGGTAAAAGGTTGAATAGTAAGTCAAAACAAGATTTAATCATATGGTGACACATGTCCCTCTCATTAATTGCTTGCCTAACTTTTTGTCTCTCTTACACAAATATCTTAACACATTGTAAACTAATATCACTTAATACAAAATTCCAACAAGTGGTTAAAAATATAATGCATTTACCGCACTTGCGGGTCCCACGTCCAAAATACGCTTTTAATTTCTCAAAAACTAACCGATACTAGAAAAATCATTTTAAAACTATTTTTGCTCATAAACTTTATCTGGGGAATTTTTCTAATCAAGAAAATGTAGAAAAGGCGGGCGTTAAAAAAAATAAACCCTAGAAAATTAGAAAATTTTCCGGGTTCTCAAACTCATTTTTTTTCGGGGCGTCACAATCTCCCCTCCTTAAAAGAATGTCGTCCTCGACATTCCCTCTTGTACCAATCAAGTCAAGACATCCCGCAAAAATCTCTCAAGAGTCAAATCAAACCCACAGTCCGGCATCCTAAACTTCAAGCCTAGGATACACTACAGAGATCTGAAGCCTAACCTCTGATACCAACTGTGACAGTTCTCAGGGTCACATCACGGGGTACCTATCAGCTTGCCACCCGCACGCGGGCATCCCCTACGGAGAGTTTCGCTTCGTGACTCTTCACGAACGAGAGGCTCGGGGCTTTTCCAGACGAAGGACTTAAAGTCCCAACTGTCGGCATATGGCTCTGATACCAACTGTGACGACCCCACCTCCCCCTAAGGCGAACCAGAGGGTTCGGCGGGCCGCCTGCCCGGCTCTCGCCGGGACTCAGTCGTTCACTACAATCCTCAAACAAATACAAGATACAATCTCAAAGAAAAATCACATGGTCCACAAATATACATCCAAGTCTCCCATAATTACATGTCATAAGTGAAGCGGAAACGATTTCCAACTATCAAAAGCGAAGCGTCCACGCTTCCGCAGCGCCACTCTGATCCTTGATACCAACTATTATACAGGAGGAAGTCCAAAACTAGACGATTACACATCCAAGCAATTCTAAACGTTCAATACAATCCCAATATGAACGATTACACAAAAGGAAATCCAAATTCAATCCATACATGATATAATCCATGATAAACACTACAAGCCACTCCTTCGCCTTGAGCCCTGTGGAGGGGAATAAAACATTTTGGGGTGAGCTAGAAGCTCAGCGAGTAACCAATAAAATCAGTTATCAAATCAGTTTCATAATCGTTCATTTCAATAATGTCATGATTCAGTAATCAATGCACTTTCATTGCTCTCGTGAACCAGTGAAATCATGGTACTTGGACGTCCAACGCTCCAAACGATCATTTAACATTGAACATTAACATTGAGCCCATTGGTGCTCTACAGGAACATTAAACGGTGGAGGAAACGTCGGAGTCTAGCACACGAATTCCAAGTACTCATTTGAGCCAAAACATGTCAAGAACTTATATGCCGGCACACAGGATATGCAATCAAAGAAACGATGCAAGAAACATTTTAAAGTAACGTTGCAAGTAGTTTAAAGTCACTCACCTCCACGGCTCATAATCCTTGTTCAATATAGCCAATTCCATCATTCAAGTCCAAGCCTTTCACTTGAAACTTAAGGTAACCAACGCTATTAAAATCGGACAGCATTTCCCCTTAATTCCTTTATTTTCCAACCTACAATCAAACCCAATCACATAGCAATTAACCACAATTGCTCAAAACCAGAAAACAGTTTTGACGTCCTTTTGCGGTAATGGCACCAAAGGTACTACGAGTATCGGATGGAGGTCCAAGACCCACCGTTTCGAAGCTAAGAACCAGGGCTACAACAATGTAGAAGGTCACTCAGTCCAAATCCTAGCACAACTAGGTCAAATATGCAGAATACCAAACCAGAATCGTAATTGCAGGTTCCCAAATCACACAATGCTGTAATTCATCCAACTCAGTCTACACAGGTCCAAATGCATTGATTCCAAAGGCATATGATAGCTAAGACATCAAGCTACATTTCATCAGAAGACACCAACAACAAAATCCAAAGAAATTCCAGTCAAAATAGACGATTACGATCACAGTTCGCACATTCTGATCACCCAGAACAGCAACAGTAAAAACGACATATCTCATTCTACACTACTCCAAATGACCTGAAATTTTGTAGGCACCTCTAAAATGTCATTCCCTACAACTTTCATGTTTTGAGCTAAGGTCAATTCGGCCTCTATCTATGACCTAAAATTTCGGACAGAATGTAGCTTCAAGAACCCTAATTTTCCAGAATTTCTTCCAAACCCAAAATTGGTTGCAATTGTCCACTTTTTCCACCTTCTAGCTTCATTACATAACATTTCCAATCATCATACAAGGCCACAACATCATGATCACATTAAACCAGAAAATTCACCAATAAATTGTAAACTTCACCATTTCATCCAAAAACAAGAATTAAATCACAAAATTCAACACTTTAGCTTCCACTAAGCACAACTCAAGCTTCATTAAGTGTAGGGGAAAGTTCATATACCACTCACCTAGTAAACAAGAGAGGGAGAGTTGTAGGACACCTTAACTTTCCAAAAAAACTTCACACAACAACTCACAATCACTACTTGAAGAGGTTTTATGGAAGGAATTCAAGATTAAATGGTTAGTTTGTGAGATTGGACATGATTGGAGCAAGAAACTTGGAAGCTTTTCTTTCTTTTCTTGTAAGAGGAGGTTCGGCCAAGCTTGAAGGAAAAATGGAAGATATTTGATCAATTTTTTTGTTTTATTTAGTAATTGGTAAAAGGTTGAATAGTAAGTCAAAACAAGATTTAATCATATGGTGACACATGTCCCTCTCATTAATTGCTTGCCTAACTTTTTGTCTCTCTTACACAAATATCTTAACACATTGTAAACTAATATCACTTAATACAAAATTCCAACAAGTGGTTAAAAATATAATGCATTTACCGCACTTGCGGGTCCCACGTCCAAAATACGCTTTTAATTTCTCAAAAACTAACCGATACTAGAAAAATCATTTTAAAACTATTTTTGCTCATAAACTTTATCTGGGGAATTTTTCTAATCAAGAAAATGTAGAAAAGGCGGGCGTTAAAAAAAATAAACCCTAGAAAATTAGAAAATTTTCCGGGTTCTCAAACTCATTTTTTTTCGGGGCGTCACAATCTCCCCTCCTTAAAAGAATGTCGTCCTCGACATTCCCTCTTGTACCAATCAAGTCAAGACATCCCGCAAAAATCTCTCAAGAGTCAAATCAAACCCACAGTCCGGCATCCTAAACTTCAAGCCTAGGATACACTACAGAGATCTGAAGCCTAACCTCTGATACCAACTGTGACAGTTCTCAGGGTCACATCACGGGGTACCTATCAGCTTGCCACCCGCACGCGGGCATCCCCTACGGAGAGTTTCGCTTCGTGACTCTTCACGAACGAGAGGCTCGGGGCTTTTCCAGACGAAGGACTTAAAGTCCCAACTGTCGGCATATGGCTCTGATACCAACTGTGACGACCCCACCTCCCCCTAAGGCGAACCAGAGGGTTCGGCGGGCCGCCTGCCCGGCTCTCGCCGGGACTCAGTCGTTCACTACAATCCTCAAACAAATACAAGATACAATCTCAAAGAAAAATCACATGGTCCACAAATATACATCCAAGTCTCCCATAATTACATGTCATAAGTGAAGCGGAAACGATTTCCAACTATCAAAAGCGAAGCGTCCACGCTTCCGCAGCGCCACTCTGATCCTTGATACCAACTATTATACAGGAGGAAGTCCAAAACTAGACGATTACACATCCAAGCAATTCTAAACGTTCAATACAATCCCAATATGAACGATTACACAAAAGGAAATCCAAATTCAATCCATACATGATATAATCCATGATAAACACTACAAGCCACTCCTTCGCCTTGAGCCCTGTGGAGGGGAATAAAACATTTTGGGGTGAGCTAGAAGCTCAGCGAGTAACCAATAAAATCAGTTATCAAATCAGTTTCATAATCGTTCATTTCAATAATGTCATGATTCAGTAATCAATGCACTTTCATTGCTCTCGTGAACCAGTGAAATCATGGTACTTGGACGTCCAACGCTCCAAACGATCATTTAACATTGAACATTAACATTGAGCCCATTGGTGCTCTACAGGAACATTAAACGGTGGAGGAAACGTCGGAGTCTAGCACACGAATTCCAAGTACTCATTTGAGCCAAAACATGTCAAGAACTTATATGCCGGCACACAGGATATGCAATCAAAGAAACGATGCAAGAAACATTTTAAAGTAACGTTGCAAGTAGTTTAAAGTCACTCACCTCCACGGCTCATAATCCTTGTTCAATATAGCCAATTCCATCATTCAAGTCCAAGCCTTTCACTTGAAACTTAAGGTAACCAACGCTATTAAAATCGGACAGCATTTCCCCTTAATTCCTTTATTTTCCAACCTACAATCAAACCCAATCACATAGCAATTAACCACAATTGCTCAAAACCAGAAAACAGTTTTGACGTCCTTTTGCGGTAATGGCACCAAAGGTACTACGAGTATCGGATGGAGGTCCAAGACCCACCGTTTCGAAGCTAAGAACCAGGGCTACAACAATGTAGAAGGTCACTCAGTCCAAATCCTAGCACAACTAGGTCAAATATGCAGAATACCAAACCAGAATCGTAATTGCAGGTTCCCAAATCACACAATGCTGTAATTCATCCAACTCAGTCTACACAGGTCCAAATGCATTGATTCCAAAGGCATATGATAGCTAAGACATCAAGCTACATTTCATCAGAAGACACCAACAACAAAATCCAAAGAAATTCCAGTCAAAATAGACGATTACGATCACAGTTCGCACATTCTGATCACCCAGAACAGCAACAGTAAAAACGACATATCTCATTCTACACTACTCCAAATGACCTGAAATTTTGTAGGCACCTCTAAAATGTCATTCCCTACAACTTTCATGTTTTGAGCTAAGGTCAATTCGGCCTCTATCTATGACCTAAAATTTCGGACAGAATGTAGCTTCAAGAACCCTAATTTTCCAGAATTTCTTCCAAACCCAAAATTGGTTGCAATTGTCCACTTTTTCCACCTTCTAGCTTCATTACATAACATTTCCAATCATCATACAAGGCCACAACATCATGATCACATTAAACCAGAAAATTCACCAATAAATTGTAAACTTCACCATTTCATCCAAAAACAAGAATTAAATCACAAAATTCAACACTTTAGCTTCCACTAAGCACAACTCAAGCTTCATTAAGTGTAGGGGAAAGTTCATATACCACTCACCTAGTAAACAAGAGAGGGAGAGTTGTAGGACACCTTAACTTTCCAAAAAAACTTCACACAACAACTCACAATCACTACTTGAAGAGGTTTTATGGAAGGAATTCAAGATTAAATGGTTAGTTTGTGAGATTGGACATGATTGGAGCAAGAAACTTGGAAGCTTTTCTTTCTTTTCTTGTAAGAGGAGGTTCGGCCAAGCTTGAAGGAAAAATGGAAGATATTTGATCAATTTTTTTGTTTTATTTAGTAATTGGTAAAAGGTTGAATAGTAAGTCAAAACAAGATTTAATCATATGGTGACACATGTCCCTCTCATTAATTGCTTGCCTAACTTTTTGTCTCTCTTACACAAATATCTTAACACATTGTAAACTAATATCACTTAATACAAAATTCCAACAAGTGGTTAAAAATATAATGCATTTACCGCACTTGCGGGTCCCACGTCCAAAATACGCTTTTAATTTCTCAAAAACTAACCGATACTAGAAAAATCATTTTAAAACTATTTTTGCTCATAAACTTTATCTGGGGAATTTTTCTAATCAAGAAAATGTAGAAAAGGCGGGCGTTAAAAAAAATAAACCCTAGAAAATTAGAAAATTTTCCGGGTTCTCAAACTCATTTTTTTTCGGGGCGTCACAATCTCCCCTCCTTAAAAGAATGTCGTCCTCGACATTCCCTCTTGTACCAATCAAGTCAAGACATCCCGCAAAAATCTCTCAAGAGTCAAATCAAACCCACAGTCCGGCATCCTAAACTTCAAGCCTAGGATACACTACAGAGATCTGAAGCCTAAGCTCTGATACCAACTGTGACAGTTCTCAGGGTCACATCACGGGGTACCTATCAGCTTGCCACCCGCACGCGGGCATCCCCTACGGAGAGTTTCGCTTCGTGACTCTTCACGAACGAGAGGCTCGGGGCTTTTCCAGACGAAGGACTTAAAGTCCCAACTGTCGGCATATGGCTCTGATACCAACTGTGACGACCCCACCTCCCCCTAAGGCGAACCAGAGGGTTCGGCGGGCCGCCTGCCCGGCTCTCGCCGGGACTCAGTCGTTCACTACAATCCTCAAACAAATACAAGATACAATCTCAAAGAAAAATCACATGGTCCACAAATATACATCCAAGTCTCCCATAATTACATGTCATAAGTGAAGCGGAAACGATTTCCAACTATCAAAAGCGAAGCGTCCACGCTTCCGCAGCGCCACTCTGATCCTTGATACCAACTATTATACAGGAGGAAGTCCAAAACTAGACGATTACACATCCAAGCAATTCTAAACGTTCAATACAATCCCAATATGAACGATTACACAAAAGGAAATCCAAATTCAATCCATACATGATATAATCCATGATAAACACTACAAGCCACTCCTTCGCCTTGAGCCCTGTGGAGGGGAATAAAACATTTTGGGGTGAGCTAGAAGCTCAGCGAGTAACCAATAAAATCAGTTATCAAATCAGTTTCATAATCGTTCATTTCAATAATGTCATGATTCAGTAATCAATGCACTTTCATTGCTCTCGTGAACCAGTGAAATCATGGTACTTGGACGTCCAACGCTCCAAACGATCATTTAACATTGAACATTAACATTGAGCCCATTGGTGCTCTACAGGAACATTAAACGGTGGAGGAAACGTCGGAGTCTAGCACACGAATTCCAAGTACTCATTTGAGCCAAAACATGTCAAGAACTTATATGCCGGCACACAGGATATGCAATCAAAGAAACGATGCAAGAAACATTTTAAAGTAACGTTGCAAGTAGTTTAAAGTCACTCACCTCCACGGCTCATAATCCTTGTTCAATATAGCCAATTCCATCATTCAAGTCCAAGCCTTTCACTTGAAACTTAAGGTAACCAACGCTATTAAAATCGGACAGCATTTCCCCTTAATTCCTTTATTTTCCAACCTACAATCAAACCCAATCACATAGCAATTAACCACAATTGCTCAAAACCAGAAAACAGTTTTGACGTCCTTTTGCGGTAATGGCACCAAAGGTACTACGAGTATCGGATGGAGGTCCAAGACCCACCGTTTCGAAGCTAAGAACCAGGGCTACAACAATGTAGAAGGTCACTCAGTCCAAATCCTAGCACAACTAGGTCAAATATGCAGAATACCAAACCAGAATCGTAATTGCAGGTTCCCAAATCACACAATGCTGTAATTCGTCCAACTCAGTCTACACAGGTCCAAATGCATTGATTCCAAAGGCATATGATAGCTAAGACATCAAGCTACATTTCATCAGAAGACACCAACAACAAAATCCAAAGAAATTCCAGTCAAAACAGACGATTACAATCACAGTTCGCACATTCTGATCACCCAGAACAGCAACAGTAAAAATGACATATCTCATTCTACACTACTCCAAATGACCTGAAATTTTGTAGGCACCTCTAAAATGTCATTCCCTACAACTTTCATGTTTTGAGCTAAGGCCAATGCGGCCTCTATCTATGACCTAAAATTTCGGACAGAATGTAGCTTCAAGAACCCTAATTTTCCAGAATTTCTTCCAAACCCAAAATTGGTTGCAATTGTCCACTTTTTCCACCTTCTAGCTTCATTACATAACATTTCCAATCATCATACAAGGCCACAACATCATGATCACATTAAACCAGAAAATTCACCAATAAATTGTAAACTTCACCATTTCATCCAAAAACAAGAATTAAATCACAAAATTCAACACTTTAGCTTCCACTAAGCACAACTCAAGCTTCATTAAGTGTAGGGGAAAGTTCATATACCACTCACCTAGTAAACAAGAGAGGGAGAGTTGTAGGACACCTTAACTTTCCAAAAAAACTTCACACAACAACTCACAATCACTACTTGAAGAGGTTTTATGGAAGGAATTCAAGATTAAATGGTTAGTTTGTGAGATTGGACATGATTGGAGCAAGAAACTTGGAAGCTTTTCTTTCTTTTCTTGTAAGAGGAGGTTCGGCCAAGCTTGAAGGAAAAATGGAAGATATTTGATCAATTTTTTTGTTTTATTTAGTAATTGGTAAAAGGTTGAATAGTAAGTCAAAACAAGATTTAATCATATGGTGACACATGTCCCTCTCATTAATTGCTTGCCTAACTTTTTGTCTCTCTTACACAAATATCTTAACACATTGTAAACTAATATCACTTAATACAAAATTCCAACAAGTGGTTAAAAATATAATGCATTTACCGCACTTGCGGGTCCCACGTCCAAAATACGCTTTTAATTTCTCAAAAACTAACCGATACTAGAAAAATCATTTTAAAACTATTTTTGCTCATAAACTTTATCTGGGGAATTTTTCTAATCAAGAAAATGTAGAAAAGGCGGGCGTTAAAAAAAATAAACCCTAGAAAATTAGAAAATTTTCCGGGTTCTCAAACTCATTTTTTTTCGGGGCGTCACAATCTCCCCTCCTTAAAAGAATGTCGTCCTCGACATTCCCTCTTGTACCAATCAAGTCAAGACATCCCGCAAAAATCTCTCAAGAGTCAAATCAAACCCACAGTCCGGCATCCTAAACTTCAAGCCTAGGATACACTACAGAGATCTGAAGCCTAAACTCTGATACCAACTGTGACAGTTCTCAGGGTCACATCACGGGGTACCTATCAGCTTGCCACCCGCACGCGGGCATCCCCTACGGAGAGTTTCGCTTCGTGACTCTTCACGAACGAGAGGCTCGGGGCTTTTCCAGACGAAGGACTTAAAGTCCCAACTGTCGGCATATGGCTCTGATACCAACTGTGACGACCCCACCTCCCCCTAAGGCGAACCAGAGGGTTCGGCGGGCCGCCTGCCCGGCTCTCGCCGGGACTCAGTCGTTCACTACAATCCTCAAACAAATACAAGATACAATCTCAAAGAAAAATCACATGGTCCACAAATATACATCCAAGTCTCCCATAATTACATGTCATAAGTGAAGCGGAAACGATTTCCAACTATCAAAAGCGAAGCGTCCACGCTTCCGCAGCGCCACTCTGATCCTTGATACCAACTATTATACAGGAGGAAGTCCAAAACTAGACGATTACACATCCAAGCAATTCTAAACGTTCAATACAATCCCAATATGAACGATTACACAAAAGGAAATCCAAATTCAATCCATACATGATATAATCCATGATAAACACTACAAGCCACTCCTTCGCCTTGAGCCCTGTGGAGGGGAATAAAACATTTTGGGGTGAGCTAGAAGCTCAGCGAGTAACCAATAAAATCAGTTATCAAATCAGTTTCACAATCGTTCATTTCAATAATGTCATGATTCAGTAATCAATGCACTTTCATTGCTCTCGTGAACCAGTGAAATCATGGTACTTAGACGTCCAACGCTCCAAACGATCATTTAACATTGAACATTAGCATTGAGCCCATTGGTGCTCTACAGGAACATTAAACGGTGGAGGAAACGTCGGAGTCTAGCACACGAATTCCAAGTACTCATTTGAGCCAAAACATGTCAAGAACTTATATGCCGGCACACAGGATATGCAATCAAAGAAACGATGCAAGAAACATTTTAAAGTAACGTTGCAAGTAGTTTAAGGTCACTCACCTCCACGGCTCATAATCCTTGTTCAATATAGCCAATTCCATCATTCAAGTCCAAGCCTTTCACTTGAAACTTAAGGTAACCAACGCTATTAAAATCGGACAGCATTTCCCCTTAATTCCTTTATTTTCCAACCTACAATCAAACCCAATCACATAGCAATTAACCACAATTGCTCAAAACCAGAAAACAGTTTTGACGTCCTTTTGCGGTAATGGCACCAAAGGTACTACGAGTATCGGATGGAGGTCCAAGACCCACCGTTTCGAAGCTAAGAACCAGGGCTACAACAATGTAGAAGGTCACTCAGTCCAAATCCTAGCACAACTAGGTCAAATATGCAGAATACCAAACCAGAATCGTAATTGCAGGTTCCCAAATCACACAATGCTGTAATTCGTCCAACTCAGTCTACACAGGTCCAAATGCATTGATTCCAAAGGCATATGATAGCTAAGACATCAAGCTACATTTCATCAGAAGACACCAACAACAAAATCCAAAGAAATTCCAGTCAAAACAGACGATTACAATCACAGTTCGCACATTCTGATCACCCAGAACAGCAACAGTAAAAACGACATATCTCATTCTACACTACTCCAAATGACCTGAAATTTTGTAGGCACCTCTAAAATGTCATTCCCTACAACTTTCATGTTTTGAGCTAAGGTCAATTCGGCCTCTATCTATGACCTAAAATTTCGGACAGAATGTAGCTTCAAGAACCCTAATTTTCCAGAATTTCTTCCAAACCCAAAATTGGTTGCAATTGTCCACTTTTTCCACCTTCTAGCTTCATTACATAACATTTCCAATCATCATACAAGGCCACAACATCATGATCACATTAAACCAGAAAATTCACCAATAAATTGTAAACTTCACCATTTCATCCAAAAACAAGAATTAAATCACAAAATTCAACACTTTAGCTTCCACTAAGCACAACTCAAGCTTCATTAAGTGTAGGGGAAAGTTCATATACCACTCACCTAGTAAACAAGAGAGGGAGAGTTGTAGGACACCTTAACTTTCCAAAAAAACTTCACACAACAACTCACAATCACTACTTGAAGAGGTTTTATGGAAGGAATTCAAGATTAAATGGTTAGTTTGTGAGATTGGACATGATTGGAGCAAGAAACTTGGAAGCTTTTCTTTCTTTTCTTGTAAGAGGAGGTTCGGCCAAGCTTGAAGGAAAAATGGAAGATATTTGATCAATTTTTTTGTTTTATTTAGTAATTGGTAAAAGGTTGAATAGTAAGTCAAAACAAGATTTAATCATATGGTGACACATGTCCCTCTCATTAATTGCTTGCC
Organism: Coffea arabica; assembly: GCF_036785885.1. Lineage (NCBI taxonomy): Eukaryota > Viridiplantae > Streptophyta > Magnoliopsida > Gentianales > Rubiaceae > Coffea > Coffea arabica. The sequence continues at coordinate 13,648,063 of NC_092318.1, read as the reverse complement.
TAACTTTTTGTCTCTCTTACACAAATATCTTAACACATTGTAAACTAATATCACTTAATACAAAATTCCAACAAGTGGTTAAAAATATAATGCATTTACCGCACTTGCGGGTCCCACGTCCAAAATACGCTTTTAATTTCTCAAAAACTAACCGATACTAGAAAAATCATTTTAAAACTATTTTTGCTCATAAACTTTATCTGGGGAATTTTTCTAATCAAGAAAATGTAGAAAAGGCGGGCGTTAAAAAAAATAAACCCTAGAAAATTAGAAAATTTTCCGGGTTCTCAAACTCATTTTTTTTCGGGGCGTCACAATCTCCCCTCCTTAAAAGAATGTCGTCCTCGACATTCCCTCTTGTACCAATCAAGTCAAGACATCCCGCAAAAATCTCTCAAGAGTCAAATCAAACCCACAGTCCGGCATCCTAAACTTCAAGCCTAGGATACACTACAGAGATCTGAAGCCTAACCTCTGATACCAACTGTGACAGTTCTCAGGGTCACATCACGGGGTACCTATCAGCTTGCCACCCGCACGCGGGCATCCCCTACGGAGAGTTTCGCTTCGTGACTCTTCACGAACGAGAGGCTCGGGGCTTTTCCAGACGAAGGACTTAAAGTCCCAACTGTCGGCATATGGCTCTGATACCAACTGTGACGACCCCACCTCCCCCTAAGGCGAACCAGAGGGTTCGGCGGGCCGCCTGCCCGGCTCTCGCCGGAACTCAGTCGTTCACTACAATCCTCAAACAAATACAAGATACAATCTCAAAGAAAAATCACATGGTCCACAAATATACATCCAAGTCTCCCATAATTACATGTCATAAGTGAAGCGGAAACGATTTCCAACTATCAAAAGCGAAGCGTCCACGCTTCCGCAGCGCCACTCTGATCCTTGATACCAACTATTATACAGGAGGAAGTCCAAAACTAGACGATTACACATCCAAGCAATTCTAAACGTTCAATACAATCCCAATATGAACGATTACACAAAAGGAAATCCAAATTCAATCCATACATGATATAATCCATGATAAACACTACAAGCCACTCCTTCGCCTTGAGCCCTGTGGAGGGGAATAAAACATTTTGGGGTGAGCTAGAAGCTCAGCGAGTAACCAATAAAATCAGTTATCAAATCAGTTTCATAATCGTTCATTTCAATAATGTCATGATTCAGTAATCAATGCACTTTCATTGCTCTCGTGAACCAGTGAAATCATGGTACTTGGACGTCCAACGCTCCAAACGATCATTTAACATTGAACATTAACATTGAGCCCATTGGTGCTCTACAGGAACATTAAACGGTGGAGGAAACGTCGGAGTCTAGCACACGAATTCCAAGTACTCATTTGAGCCAAAACATGTCAAGAACTTATATGCCGGCACACAGGATATGCAATCAAAGAAACGATGCAAGAAACATTTTAAAGTAACGTTGCAAGTAGTTTAAAGTCACTCACCTCCACGGCTCATAATCCTTGTTCAATATAGCCAATTCCATCATTCAAGTCCAAGCCTTTCACTTGAAACTTAAGGTAACCAACGCTATTAAAATCGGACAGCATTTCCCCTTAATTCCTTTATTTTCCAACCTACAATCAAACCCAATCACATAGCAATTAACCACAATTGCTCAAAACCAGAAAACAGTTTTGACGTCCTTTTGCGGTAATGGCACCAAAGGTACTACGAGTATCGGATGGAGGTCCAAGACCCACCGTTTCGAAGCTAAGAACCAGGGCTACAACAATGTAGAAGGTCACTCAGTCCAAATCCTAGCACAACTAGGTCAAATATGCAGAATACCAAACCAGAATCGTAATTGCAGGTTCCCAAATCACACAATGCTGTAATTCATCCAACTCAGTCTACACAGGTCCAAATGCATTGATTCCAAAGGCATATGATAGCTAAGACATCAAGCTACATTTCATCAGAAGACACCAACAACAAAATCCAAAGAAATTCCAGTCAAAATAGACGATTACGATCACAGTTCGCACATTCTGATCACCCAGAACAGCAACAGTAAAAACGACATATCTCATTCTACACTACTCCAAATGACCTGAAATTTTGTAGGCACCTCTAAAATGTCATTCCCTACAACTTTCATGTTTTGAGCTAAGGTCAATTCGGCCTCTATCTATGACCTAAAATTTCGGACAGAATGTAGCTTCAAGAACCCTAATTTTCCAGAATTTCTTCCAAACCCAAAATTGGTTGCAATTGTCCACTTTTTCCACCTTCTAGCTTCATTACATAACATTTCCAATCATCATACAAGGCCACAACATCATGATCACATTAAACCAGAAAATTCACCAATAAATTGTAAACTTCACCATTTCATCCAAAAACAAGAATTAAATCACAAAATTCAACACTTTAGCTTCCACTAAGCACAACTCAAGCTTCATTAAGTGTAGGGGAAAGTTCATATACCACTCACCTAGTAAACAAGAGAGGGAGAGTTGTAGGACACCTTAACTTTCCAAAAAAACTTCACACAACAACTCACAATCACTACTTGAAGAGGTTTTATGGAAGGAATTCAAGATTAAATGGTTAGTTTGTGAGATTGGACATGATTGGAGCAAGAAACTTGGAAGCTTTTCTTTCTTTTCTTGTAAGAGGAGGTTCGGCCAAGCTTGAAGGAAAAATGGAAGATATTTGATCAATTTTTTTGTTTTATTTAGTAATTGGTAAAAGGTTGAATAGTAAGTCAAAACAAGATTTAATCATATGGTGACACATGTCCCTCTCATTAATTGCTTGCCTAACTTTTTGTCTCTCTTACACAAATATCTTAACACATTGTAAACTAATATCACTTAATACAAAATTCCAACAAGTGGTTAAAAATATAATGCATTTACCGCACTTGCGGGTCCCACGTCCAAAATACGCTTTTAATTTCTCAAAAACTAACCGATACTAGAAAAATCATTTTAAAACTATTTTTGCTCATAAACTTTATCTGGGGAATTTTTCTAATCAAGAAAATGTAGAAAAGGCGGGCGTTAAAAAAAATAAACCCTAGAAAATTAGAAAATTTTCCGGGTTCTCAAACTCATTTTTTTTCGGGGCGTCACAATCTCCCCTCCTTAAAAGAATGTCGTCCTCGACATTCCCTCTTGTACCAATCAAGTCAAGACATCCCGCAAAAATCTCTCAAGAGTCAAATCAAACCCACAGTCCGGCATCCTAAACTTCAAGCCTAGGATACACTACAGAGATCTGAAGCCTAACCTCTGATACCAACTGTGACAGTTCTCAGGGTCACATCACGGGGTACCTATCAGCTTGCCACCCGCACGCGGGCATCCCCTACGGAGAGTTTCGCTTCGTGACTCTTCACGAACGAGAGGCTCGGGGCTTTTCCAGACGAAGGACTTAAAGTCCCAACTGTCGGCATATGGCTCTGATACCAACTGTGACGACCCCACCTCCCCCTAAGGCGAACCAGAGGGTTCGGCGGGCCGCCTGCCCGGCTCTCGCCGGGACTCAGTCGTTCACTACAATCCTCAAACAAATACAAGATACAATCTCAAAGAAAAATCACATGGTCCACAAATATACATCCAAGTCTCCCATAATTACATGTCATAAGTGAAGCGGAAACGATTTCCAACTATCAAAAGCGAAGCGTCCACGCTTCCGCAGCGCCACTCTGATCCTTGATACCAACTATTATACAGGAGGAAGTCCAAAACTAGACGATTACACATCCAAGCAATTCTAAACGTTCAATACAATCCCAATATGAACGATTACACAAAAGGAAATCCAAATTCAATCCATACATGATATAATCCATGATAAACACTACAAGCCACTCCTTCGCCTTGAGCCCTGTGGAGGGGAATAAAACATTTTGGGGTGAGCTAGAAGCTCAGCGAGTAACCAATAAAATCAGTTATCAAATCAGTTTCATAATCGTTCATTTCAATAATGTCATGATTCAGTAATCAATGCACTTTCATTGCTCTCGTGAACCAGTGAAATCATGGTACTTGGACGTCCAACGCTCCAAACGATCATTTAACATTGAACATTAACATTGAGCCCATTGGTGCTCTACAGGAACATTAAACGGTGGAGGAAACGTCGGAGTCTAGCACACGAATTCCAAGTACTCATTTGAGCCAAAACATGTCAAGAACTTATATGCCGGCACACAGGATATGCAATCAAAGAAACGATGCAAGAAACATTTTAAAGTAACGTTGCAAGTAGTTTAAAGTCACTCACCTCCACGGCTCATAATCCTTGTTCAATATAGCCAATTCCATCATTCAAGTCCAAGCCTTTCACTTGAAACTTAAGGTAACCAACGCTATTAAAATCGGACAGCATTTCCCCTTAATTCCTTTATTTTCCAACCTACAATCAAACCCAATCACATAGCAATTAACCACAATTGCTCAAAACCAGAAAACAGTTTTGACGTCCTTTTGCGGTAATGGCACCAAAGGTACTACGAGTATCGGATGGAGGTCCAAGACCCACCGTTTCGAAGCTAAGAACCAGGGCTACAACAATGTAGAAGGTCACTCAGTCCAAATCCTAGCACAACTAGGTCAAATATGCAGAATACCAAACCAGAATCGTAATTGCAGGTTCCCAAATCACACAATGCTGTAATTCATCCAACTCAGTCTACACAGGTCCAAATGCATTGATTCCAAAGGCATATGATAGCTAAGACATCAAGCTACATTTCATCAGAAGACACCAACAACAAAATCCAAAGAAATTCCAGTCAAAATAGACGATTACGATCACAGTTCGCACATTCTGATCACCCAGAACAGCAACAGTAAAAACGACATATCTCATTCTACACTACTCCAAATGACCTGAAATTTTGTAGGCACCTCTAAAATGTCATTCCCTACAACTTTCATGTTTTGAGCTAAGGTCAATTCGGCCTCTATCTATGACCTAAAATTTCGGACAGAATGTAGCTTCAAGAACCCTAATTTTCCAGAATTTCTTCCAAACCCAAAATTGGTTGCAATTGTCCACTTTTTCCACCTTCTAGCTTCATTACATAACATTTCCAATCATCATACAAGGCCACAACATCATGATCACATTAAACCAGAAAATTCACCAATAAATTGTAAACTTCACCATTTCATCCAAAAACAAGAATTAAATCACAAAATTCAACACTTTAGCTTCCACTAAGCACAACTCAAGCTTCATTAAGTGTAGGGGAAAGTTCATATACCACTCACCTAGTAAACAAGAGAGGGAGAGTTGTAGGACACCTTAACTTTCCAAAAAAACTTCACACAACAACTCACAATCACTACTTGAAGAGGTTTTATGGAAGGAATTCAAGATTAAATGGTTAGTTTGTGAGATTGGACATGATTGGAGCAAGAAACTTGGAAGCTTTTCTTTCTTTTCTTGTAAGAGGAGGTTCGGCCAAGCTTGAAGGAAAAATGGAAGATATTTGATCAATTTTTTTGTTTTATTTAGTAATTGGTAAAAGGTTGAATAGTAAGTCAAAACAAGATTTAATCATATGGTGACACATGTCCCTCTCATTAATTGCTTGCCTAACTTTTTGTCTCTCTTACACAAATATCTTAACACATTGTAAACTAATATCACTTAATACAAAATTCCAACAAGTGGTTAAAAATATAATGCATTTACCGCACTTGCGGGTCCCACGTCCAAAATACGCTTTTAATTTCTCAAAAACTAACCGATACTAGAAAAATCATTTTAAAACTATTTTTGCTCATAAACTTTATCTGGGGAATTTTTCTAATCAAGAAAATGTAGAAAAGGCGGGCGTTAAAAAAAATAAACCCTAGAAAATTAGAAAATTTTCCGGGTTCTCAAACTCATTTTTTTTCGGGGCGTCACAATCTCCCCTCCTTAAAAGAATGTCGTCCTCGACATTCCCTCTTGTACCAATCAAGTCAAGACATCCCGCAAAAATCTCTCAAGAGTCAAATCAAACCCACAGTCCGGCATCCTAAACTTCAAGCCTAGGATACACTACAGAGATCTGAAGCCTAACCTCTGATACCAACTGTGACAGTTCTCAGGGTCACATCACGGGGTACCTATCAGCTTGCCACCCGCACGCGGGCATCCCCTACGGAGAGTTTCGCTTCGTGACTCTTCACGAACGAGAGGCTCGGGGCTTTTCCAGACGAAGGACTTAAAGTCCCAACTGTCGGCATATGGCTCTGATACCAACTGTGACGACCCCACCTCCCCCTAAGGCGAACCAGAGGGTTCGGCGGGCCGCCTGCCCGGCTCTCGCCGGGACTCAGTCGTTCACTACAATCCTCAAACAAATACAAGATACAATCTCAAAGAAAAATCACATGGTCCACAAATATACATCCAAGTCTCCCATAATTACATGTCATAAGTGAAGCGGAAACGATTTCCAACTATCAAAAGCGAAGCGTCCACGCTTCCGCAGCGCCACTCTGATCCTTGATACCAACTATTATACAGGAGGAAGTCCAAAACTAGACGATTACACATCCAAGCAATTCTAAACGTTCAATACAATCCCAATATGAACGATTACACAAAAGGAAATCCAAATTCAATCCATACATGATATAATCCATGATAAACACTACAAGCCACTCCTTCGCCTTGAGCCCTGTGGAGGGGAATAAAACATTTTGGGGTGAGCTAGAAGCTCAGCGAGTAACCAATAAAATCAGTTATCAAATCAGTTTCATAATCGTTCATTTCAATAATGTCATGATTCAGTAATCAATGCACTTTCATTGCTCTCGTGAACCAGTGAAATCATGGTACTTGGACGTCCAACGCTCCAAACGATCATTTAACATTGAACATTAACATTGAGCCCATTGGTGCTCTACAGGAACATTAAACGGTGGAGGAAACGTCGGAGTCTAGCACACGAATTCCAAGTACTCATTTGAGCCAAAACATGTCAAGAACTTATATGCCGGCACACAGGATATGCAATCAAAGAAACGATGCAAGAAACATTTTAAAGTAACGTTGCAAGTAGTTTAAAGTCACTCACCTCCACGGCTCATAATCCTTGTTCAATATAGCCAATTCCATCATTCAAGTCCAAGCCTTTCACTTGAAACTTAAGGTAACCAACGCTATTAAAATCGGACAGCATTTCCCCTTAATTCCTTTATTTTCCAACCTACAATCAAACCCAATCACATAGCAATTAACCACAATTGCTCAAAACCAGAAAACAGTTTTGACGTCCTTTTGCGGTAATGGCACCAAAGGTACTACGAGTATCGGATGGAGGTCCAAGACCCACCGTTTCGAAGCTAAGAACCAGGGCTACAACAATGTAGAAGGTCACTCAGTCCAAATCCTAGCACAACTAGGTCAAATATGCAGAATACCAAACCAGAATCGTAATTGCAGGTTCCCAAATCACACAATGCTGTAATTCATCCAACTCAGTCTACACAGGTCCAAATGCATTGATTCCAAAGGCATATGATAGCTAAGACATCAAGCTACATTTCATCAGAAGACACCAACAACAAAATCCAAAGAAATTCCAGTCAAAACAGACGATTACAATCACAGTTCGCACATTCTGATCACCCAGAACAGCAACAGTAAAAATGACATATCTCATTCTACACTACTCCAAATGACCTGAAATTTTGTAGGCACCTCTAAAATGTCATTCCCTACAACTTTCATGTTTTGAGCTAAGGCCAATGCGGCCTCTATCTATGACCTAAAATTTCGGACAGAATGTAGCTTCAAGAACCCTAATTTTCCAGAATTTCTTCCAAACCCAAAATTGGTTGCAATTGTCCACTTTTTCCACCTTCTAGCTTCATTACATAACATTTCCAATCATCATACAAGGCCACAACATCATGATCACATTAAACCAGAAAATTCACCAATAAATTGTAAACTTCACCATTTCATCCAAAAACAAGAATTAAATCACAAAATTCAACACTTTAGCTTCCACTAAGCACAACTCAAGCTTCATTAAGTGTAGGGGAAAGTTCATATACCACTCACCTAGTAAACAAGAGAGGGAGAGTTGTAGGACACCTTAACTTTCCAAAAAAACTTCACACAACAACTCACAATCACTACTTGAAGAGGTTTTATGGAAGGAATTCAAGATTAAATGGTTAGTTTGTGAGATTGGACATGATTGGAGCAAGAAACTTGGAAGCTTTTCTTTCTTTTCTTGTAAGAGGAGGTTCGGCCAAGCTTGAAGGAAAAATGGAAGATATTTGATCAATTTTTTTGTTTTATTTAGTAATTGGTAAAAGGTTGAATAGTAAGTCAAAACAAGATTTAATCATATGGTGACACATGTCCCTCTCATTAATTGCTTGCCTAACTTTTTGTCTCTCTTACACAAATATCTTAACACATTGTAAACTAATATCACTTAATACAAAATTCCAACAAGTGGATAAAAATATAATGCATTTACCGCACTTGCGGGTCCCACGTCCAAAATACGCTTTTAATTTCTCAAAAACTAACCGATACTAGAAAAATCATTTTAAAACTATTTTTGCTCATAAACTTTATCTGGGGAATTTTTCTAATCAAGAAAATGTAGAAAAGGCGGGCGTTAAAAAAAATAAACCCTAGAAAATTAGAAAATTTTCCGGGTTCTCAAACTCATTTTTTTTCGGGGCGTCACAATCTCCCCTCCTTAAAAGAATGTCGTCCTCGACATTCCCTCTTGTACCAATCAAGTCAAGACATCCCGCAAAAATCTCTCAAGAGTCAAATCAAACCCACAGTCCGGCATCCTAAACTTCAAGCCTAGGATACACTACAGAGATCTGAAGCCTAAACTCTGATACCAACTGTGACAGTTCTCAGGGTCACATCACGGGGTACCTATCAGCTTGCCACCCGCACGCGGGCATCCCCTACGGAGAGTTTCGCTTCGTGACTCTTCACGAACGAGAGGCTCGGGGCTTTTCCAGACGAAGGACTTAAAGTCCCAACTGTCGGCATATGGCTCTGATACCAACTGTGACGACCCCACCTCCCCCTAAGGCGAACCAGAGGGTTCGGCGGGCCGCCTGCCCGGCTCTCGCCGGGACTCAGTCGTTCACTACAATCCTCAAACAAATACAAGATACAATCTCAAAGAAAAATCACATGGTCCACAAATATACATCCAAGTCTCCCATAATTACATGTCATAAGTGAAGCGGAAACGATTTCCAACTATCAAAAGCGAAGCGTCCACGCTTCCGCAGCGCCACTCTGATCCTTGATACCAACTATTATACAGGAGGAAGTCCAAAACTAGACGATTACACATCCAAGCAATTCTAAACGTTCAATACAATCCCAATATGAACGATTACACAAAAGGAAATCCAAATTCAATCCATACATGATATAATCCATGATAAACACTACAAGCCACTCCTTCGCCTTGAGCCCTGTGGAGGGGAATAAAACATTTTGGGGTGAGCTAGAAGCTCAGCGAGTAACCAATAAAATCAGTTATCAAATCAGTTTCATAATCGTTCATTTCAATAATGTCATGATTCAGTAATCAATGCACTTTCATTGCTCTCGTGAACCAGTGAAATCATGGTACTTGGACGTCCAACGCTCCAAACGATCATTTAACATTGAACATTAACATTGAGCCCATTGGTGCTCTACAGGAACATTAAACGGTGGAGGAAACGTCGGAGTCTAGCACACGAATTCCAAGTACTCATTTGAGCCAAAACATGTCAAGAACTTATATGCCGGCACACAGGATATGCAATCAAAGAAACGATGCAAGAAACATTTTAAAGTAACGTTGCAAGTAGTTTAAAGTCACTCACCTCCACGGCTCATAATCCTTGTTCAATATAGCCAATTCCATCATTCAAGTCCAAGCCTTTCACTTGAAACTTAAGGTAACCAACGCTATTAAAATCGGACAGCATTTCCCCTTAATTCCTTTATTTTCCAACCTACAATCAAACCCAATCACATAGCAATTAACCACAATTGCTCAAAACCAGAAAACAGTTTTGACGTCCTTTTGCGGTAATGACACCAAAGGTACTACGAGTATCGGATGGAGGTCCAAGACCCACCGTTTCGAAGCTAAGAACCAGGGCTACAACAATGTAGAAGGTCACTCAGTCCAAATCCTAGCACAACTAGGTCAAATATGCAGAATACCAAACCAGAATCGTAATTGCAGGTTCCCAAATCACACAATGCTGTAATTCATCCAACTCAGTCTACACAGGTCCAAATGCATTGATTCCAAAGGCATATGATAGCTAAGACATCAAGCTACATTTCATCAGAAGACACCAACAACAAAATCCAAAGAAATTCCAGTCAAAACAGACGATTACAATCACAGTTCGCACATTCTGATCACCCAGAACAGCAACAGTAAAAATGACATATCTCATTCTACACTACTCCAAATGACCTGAAATTTTGTAGGCACCTCTAAAATGTCATTCCCTACAACTTTCATGTTTTGAGCTAAGGCCAATGCGGCCTCTATCTATGACCTAAAATTTCGGACAGAATGTAGCTTCAAGAACCCTAATTTTCCAGAATTTCTTCCAAACCCAAAATTGGTTGCAATTGTCCACTTTTTCCACCTTCTAGCTTCATTACATAACATTTCCAATCATCATACAAGGCCACAACATCATGATCACATTAAACCAGAAAATTCACCAATAAATTGTAAACTTCACCATTTCATCCAAAAACAAGAATTAAATCACAAAATTCAACACTTTAGCTTCCACTAAGCACAACTCAAGCTTCATTAAGTGTAGGGGAAAGTTCATATACCACTCACCTAGTAAACAAGAGAGGGAGAGTTGTAGGACACCTTAACTTTCCAAAAAAACTTCACACAACAACTCACAATCACTACTTGAAGAGGTTTTATGGAAGGAATTCAAGATTAAATGGTTAGTTTGTGAGATTGGACATGATTGGAGCAAGAAACTTGGAAGCTTTTCTTTCTTTTCTTGTAAGAGGAGGTTCGGCCAAGCTTGAAGGAAAAATGGAAGATATTTGATCAATTTTTTTGTTTTATTTAGTAATTGGTAAAAGGTTGAATAGTAAGTCAAAACAAGATTTAATCATATGGTGACACATGTCCCTCTCATTAATTGCTTGCCTAACTTTTTGTCTCTCTTACACAAATATCTTAACACATTGTAAACTAATATCACTTAATACAAAATTCCAACAAGTGGTTAAAAATATAATGCATTTACCGCACTTGCGGGTCCCACGTCCAAAATACGCTTTTAATTTCTCAAAAACTAACCGATACTAGAAAAATTATTTTAAAACTATTTTTGTTCATAAACTTTATCTGGGGAATTTTTCTAATCAAGAAAATGTAGAAAAGGCGGGCGTTAAAAAAAATAAACCCTAGAAAATTAGAAAATTTTCCGGGTTCTCAAACTCATTTTTTTTCGGGGCGTCACAATCTCCCCTCCTTAAAAGAATGTCGTCCTCGACATTCCCTCTTGTACCAATCAAGTCAAGACATCCCGCAAAAATCTCTCAAGAGTCAAATCAAACCCACAGTCCGGCATCCTAAACTTCAAGCCTAGGATACACTACAGAGATCTGAAGCCTAAACTCTGATACCAACTGTGACAGTTCTCAGGGTCACATCACGGGGTACCTATCAGCTTGCCACCCGCACGCGGGCATCCCCTACGGAGAGTTTCGCTTCGTGACTCTTCACGAACGAGAGGCTCGGGGCTTTTCCAGACGAAGGACTTAAAGTCCCAACTGTCGGCATATGGCTCTGATACCAACTGTGACGACCCCACCTCCCCCTAAGGCGAACCAGAGGGTTCGGCGGGCCGCCTGCCCGGCTCTCGCCGGGACTCAGTCGTTCACTACAATCCTCAAACAAATACAAGATACAATCTCAAAGAAAAATCACATGGTCCACAAATATACATCCAAGTCTCCCATAATTACATGTCATAAGTGAAGCGGAAACGATTTCCAACTATCAAAAGCGAAGCGTCCACGCTTCCGCAGCGCCACTCTGATCCTTGATACCAACTATTATACAGGAGGAAGTCCAAAACTAGACGATTACACATCCAAGCAATTCTAAACGTTCAATACAATCCCAATATGAACGATTACACAAAAGGAAATCCAAATTCAATCCATACATGATATAATCCATGATAAACACTACAAGCCACTCCTTCGCCTTGAGCCCTGTGGAGGGGAATAAAACATTTTGGGGTGAGCTAGAAGCTCAGCGAGTAACCAATAAAATCAGTTATCAAATCAGTTTCACAATCGTTCATTTCAATAATGTCATGATTCAGTAATCAATGCACTTTCATTGCTCTCGTGAACCAGTGAAATCATGGTACTTAGACGTCCAACGCTCCAAACGATCATTTAACATTGAACATTAACATTGAGCCCATTGGTGCTCTACAGGAACATTAAACGGTGGAGGAAACGTCGGAGTCTAGCACACGAATTCCAAGTACTCATTTGAGCCAAAACATGTCAAGAACTTATATGCCGGCACATAGGATATGCAATCAAAGAAACGATGCAAGAAACATTTTAAAGTAACGTTGCAAGTAGTTTAAGGTCACTCACCTCCACGGCTCATAATCCTTGTTCAATATAGCCAATTCCATCATTCAAGTCCAAGCCTTTCACTTGAAACTTAAGGTAACCAACGCTATTAAAATCGGACAGCATTTCCCCTTAATTCCTTTATTTTCCAACCTACAATCAAACCCAATCACATAGCAATTAACCACAATTGCTCAAAACCAGAAAACAGTTTTGACGTCCTTTTGCGGTAATGGCACCAAAGGTACTACGAGTATCGGATGGAGGTCCAAGACCCACCGTTTCGAAGCTAAGAACCAGGGCTACAACAATGTAGAAGGTCACTCAGTCCAAATCCTAGCACAACTAGGTCAAATATGCAGAATACCAAACCAGAATCGTAATTGCAGGTTCCCAAATCACACAATGCTGTAATTCGTCCAACTCAGTCTACACAGGTCCAAATGCATTGATTCCAAAGGCATATGATAGCTAAGACATCAAGCTACATTTCATCAGAAGACACCAACAACAAAATCCAAAGAAATTCCAGTCAAAATAGACGATTACGATCACAGTTCGCACATTCTGATCACCCAGAACAGCAACAGTAAAAACGACATTTCTCATTCTACACTACTCCAAATGACCTGAAATTTTGTAGGCACCTCTAAAATGTCATTCTCTACAACTTTCATGTTTTGAGCTAAGGTCAATTCGGCCTCTATCTATGACCTAAAATTTCGGACAGAATGTAGCTTCAAGAACCCTAATTTTCCAGAATTTCTTCCAAACCCAAAATTGGTTGCAATTGTCCACTTTTTCCACCTTCTAGCTTCATTACATAACATTTCCAATCATCATACAAGGCCACAACATCATGATCACATTAAACCAGAAAATTCACCAATAAATTGTAAACTTCACCATTTCATCCAAAAACAAGAATTAAATCACAAAATTCAACACTTTAGCTTCCACTAAGCACAACTCAAGCTTCATTAAGTGTAGGGGAAAGTTCATATACCACTCACCTAGTAAACAAGAGAGGGAGAGTTGTAGGACACCTTAACTTTCCAAAAAAACTTCACACAACAACTCACAATCACTACTTGAAGAGGTTTTATGGAAGGAATTCAAGATTAAATGGTTAGTTTGTGAGATTGGACATGATTGGAGCAAGAAACTTGGAAGCTTTTCTTTCTTTTCTTGTAAGAGGAGGTTCGGCCAAGCTTGAAGGAAAAATGGAAGATATTTGATCAATTTTTTTGTTTTATTTAGTAATTGGTAAAAGGTTGAATAGTAAGTCAAAACAAGATTTAATCATATGGTGACACATGTCCCTCTCTTTAATTGCTTGCTTAACTTTTTGTCTCTCTTACACAAATATCTTAACACATTGTAAACTAATATCACTTAATACAAAATTCCAACAAGTGGTTAAAAATATAATGTATTTACCGCACTTGCGGGTCCCACGTCCAAAATACGCTTTTAATTTCTCAAAAACTAACCGATACTAGAAAAATCATTTTAAAACTATTTTTGCTCATAAACTTTATCTGGGGAATTTTTCTAATCAAGAAAATGTAGAAAAGGCGGGCGTTAAAAAAAATAAACCCTAGAAAATTAGAAAATTTTCCGGGTTCTCAAACTCATTTTTTTTCGGGGCGTCACAATCTCCCCTCCTTAAAAGAATGTCGTCCTCGACATTCCCTCTTGTACCAATCAAGTCAAGACATCCCGCAAAAATCTCTCAAGAGTCAAATCAAACCCACAGTCCGGCATCCTAAACTTCAAGCCTAGGATACACTACAGAGATCTGAAGCCTAACCTCTGATACCAACTGTGACAGTTCTCAGGGTCACATCACGGGGTACCTATCAGCTTGCCACCCGCACGCGGGCATCCCCTACGGAGAGTTTCGCTTCGTGACTCTTCACGAACGAGAGGCTCGGGGCTTTTCCAGACGAAGGACTTAAAGTCCCAACTGTCGGCATATGGCTCTGATACCAACTGTGACGACCCCACCTCCCCCTAAGGCGAACCAGAGGGTTCGGCGGGCCGCCTGCCCGGCTCTCGCCGGAACTCAGTCGTTCACTACAATCCTCAAACAAATACAAGATACAATCTCAAAGAAAAATCACATGGTCCACAAATATACATCCAAGTCTCCCATAATTACATGTCATCAGTGAAGCGGAAACGATTTCCAACTATCAAAAGCGAAGCGTCCACGCTTCCGCAGCGCCACTCTGATCCTTGATACCAACTATTATACAGGAGGAAGTCCAAAACTAGACGATTACACATCCAAGCAATTCTAAACGTTCAATACAATCCCAATATGAACGATTACACAAAAGGAAATCCAAATTCAATCCATACATGATATAATCCATGATAAACACTACAAGCCACTCCTTCGCCTTGAGCCCTGTGGAGGGGAATAAAACATTTTGGGGTGAGCTAGAAGCTCAGCGAGTAACCAATAAAATCAGTTATCAAATCAGTTTCATAATCGTTCATTTCAATAATGTCATGATTCAGTAATCAATGCACTTTCATTGCTCTCGTGAACCAGTGAAATCATGGTACTTGGACGTCCAACGCTCCAAACGATCATTTAACATTGAACATTAACATTGAGCCCATTGGTGCTCTACAGGAACATTAAACGGTGGAGGAAACGTCGGAGTCTAGCACACGAATTCCAAGTACTCATTTGAGCCAAAACATGTCAAGAACTTATATGCCGGCACACAGGATATGCAATCAAAGAAACGATGCAAGAAACATTTTAAAGTAACGTTGCAAGTAGTTTAAAGTCACTCACCTCCACGGCTCATAATCCTTGTTCAATATAGCCAATTCCATCATTCAAGTCCAAGCCTTTCACTTGAAACTTAAGGTAACCAACGCTATTAAAATCGGACAGCATTTCCCCTTAATTCCTTTATTTTCCAACCTACAATCAAACCCAATCACATAGCAATTAACCACAATTGCTCAAAACCAGAAAACAGTTTTGACGTCCTTTTGCGGTAATGACACCAAAGGTACTACGAGTATCGGATGGAGGTCCAAGACCCACCGTTTCGAAGCTAAGAACCAGGGCTACAACAATGTAGAAGGTCACTCAGTCCAAATCCTAGCACAACTAGGTCAAATATGCAGAATACCAAACCAGAATCGTAATTGCAGGTTCCCAAATCACACAATGCTGTAATTCATCCAACTCAGTCTACACAGGTCCAAATGCATTGATTCCAAAGGCATATGATAGCTAAGACATCAAGCTACATTTCATCAGAAGACACCAACAACAAAATCCAAAGAAATTCCAGTCAAAATAGACGATTACGATCACAGTTCGCACATTCTGATCACCCAGAACAGCAACAGTAAAAACGACATATCTCATTCTACACTACTCCAAATGACCTGAAATTTTGTAGGCACCTCTAAAATGTCATTCCCTACAACTTTCATGTTTTGAGCTAAGGTCAATTCGGCCTCTATCTATGACCTAAAATTTCGGACAGAATGTAGCTTCAAGAACCCTAATTTTCCAGAATTTCTTCCAAACCCAAAATTGGTTGCAATTGTCCACTTTTTCCACCTTCTAGCTTCATTACATAACATTTCCAATCATCATACAAGGCCACAACATCATGATCACATTAAACCAGAAAATTCACCAATAAATTGTAAACTTCACCATTTCATCCAAAAACAAGAATTAAATCACAAAATTCAACACTTTAGCTTCCACTAAGCACAACTCAAGCTTCATTAAGTGTAGGGGAAAGTTCATATACCACTCACCTAGTAAACAAGAGAGGGAGAGTTGTAGGACACCTTAACTTTCCAAAAAAACTTCACACAACAACTCACAATCACTACTTGAAGAGGTTTTATGGAAGGAATTCAAGATTAAATGGTTAGTTTGTGAGATTGGACATGATTGGAGCAAGAAACTTGGAAGCTTTTCTTTCTTTTCTTGTAAGAGGAGGTTCGGCCAAGCTTGAAGGAAAAATGGAAGATATTTGATCAATTTTTTTGTTTTATTTAGTAATTGGTAAAAGGTTGAATAGTAAGTCAAAACAAGATTTAATCATATGGTGACACATGTCCCTCTCATTAATTGCTTGCCTAACTTTTTGTCTCTCTTACACAAATATCTTAACACATTGTAAACTAATATCACTTAATACAAAATTCCAACAAGTGGTTAAAAATATAATGCATTTACCGCACTTGCGGGTCCCACGTCCAAAATACGCTTTTAATTTCTCAAAAACTAACCGATACTAGAAAAATTATTTTAAAACTATTTTTGTTCATAAACTTTATCTGGGAAATTTTTCTAATCAAGAAAATGTAGAAAAGGCGGGCGTTAAAAAAAATAAACCCTAGAAAATTAGAAAATTTTCCGGATTCTCAAACTCATTTTTTTTCGGGGCGTCACAATCTCCCCTCCTTAAAAGAATGTCGTCCTCGACATTCCCTCTTGTACCAATCAAGTCAAGACATCCCGCAAAAATCTCTCAAGAGTCAAATCAAACCCACAGTCCGGCATCCTAAACTTCAAGCCTAGGATACACTACAGAGATCTGAAGCCTAACCTCTGATACCAACTGTGACAGTTCTCAGGGTCACATCACGGGGTACCTATCAGCTTGCCACCCGCACGCGGGCATCCCCTACGGAGAGTTTCGCTTCGTGACTCTTCACGAACGAGAGGCTCGGGGCTTTTCCAGACGAAGGACTTAAAGTCCCAACTGTCGGCATATGGCTCTGATACCAACTGTGACGACCCCACCTCCCCCTAAGGCGAACCAGAGGGTTCGGCGGGCCGCCTGCCCGGCTCTCGCCGGAACTCAGTCGTTCGCTACAATCCTCAAACAAATACAAGATACAATCTCAAAGAAAAATCACATGGTCCACAAATATACATCCAAGTCTCCCATAATTACATGTCATCAGTGAAGCGGAAACGATTTCCAACTATCAAAAGCGAAGCGTCCACGCTTCCGCAGCGCCACTCTGATCCTTGATACCAACTATTATACAGGAGGAAGTCCAAAACTAGACGATTACACATCCAAGCAATTCTAAACGTTCAATACAATCCCAATATGAACGATTACACAAAAGGAAATCCAAATTCAATCCATACATGATATAATCCATGATAAACACTACAAGCCACTCCTTCGCCTTGAGCCCTGTGGAGGGGAATAAAACATTTTGGGGTGAGCTAGAAGCTCAGCGAGTAACCAATAAAATCAGTTATCAAATCAGTTTCATAATCGTTCATTTCAATAATGTCATGATTCAGTAATCAATGCACTTTCATTGCTCTCGTGAACCAGTGAAATCATGGTACTTGGACGTCCAACGCTCCAAACGATCATTTAACATTGAACATTAACATTGAGCCCATTGGTGCTCTACAGGAAGCGGAAACGATTTCCAACTATCAAAAGCGAAGCGTCCACGCTTCCGCAGCGCCACTCTGATCCTTGATACCAACTATTATACAGGAGGAAGTCCAAAACTAGACGATTACACATCCAAGCAATTCTAAACGTTCAATACAATCCCAATATGAACGATTACACAAAAGGAAATCCAAATTCAATCCATACATGATATAATCCATGATAAACACTACAAGCCACTCCTTCGCCTTGAGCCCTGTGGAGGGGAATAAAACATTTTGGGGTGAGCTAGAAGCTCAGCGAGTAACCAATAAAATCAGTTATCAAATCAGTTTCATAATCGTTCATTTCAATAATGTCATGATTCAGTAATCAATGAACTTTCATTGCTCTCGTGAACCAATGAAATCATGGTACTTAGACGTCCAACGCTCCAAACGATCATTTAACATTGAACATTAACATTGAGCCCATTGGTGCTCTACAGGAACATTAAACGGTGGAGGAAACGTCGGAGTCTAGCACACGAATTCCAAGTACTCATTTGAGCCAAAACATGTCAAGAACTTATATGCCGGCACACAGGATATGCAATCAAAGAAACGATGCAAGAAACATTTTAAAGTAACGTTGCAAGTAGTTTAAAGTCACTCACCTCCACGGCTCATAATCCTTGTTCAATATAGCCAATTCCATCATTCAAGTCCAAGCCTTTCACTTGAAACTTAAGGTAACCAACGCTATTAAAATCGGACAGCATTTCCCCTTAATTCCTTTATTTTCCAACCTACAATCAAACCCAATCACATAGCAATTAACCACAATTGCTCAAAACCAGAAAACAGTTTTGACGTCCTTTTGCGGTAATGGCACCAAAGGTACTACGAGTATCGGATGGAGGTCCAAGACCCACCGTTTCGAAGCTAAGAACCAGGGCTACAACAATGTAGAAGGTCACTCAGTCCAAATCCTAGCACAACTAGGTCAAATATGCAGAATACCAAACCAGAATCGTAATTGCAGGTTCCCAAATCACACAATGCTGTAATTCGTCCAACTCAGTCTACACAGGTCCAAATGCATTGATTCCAAAGGCATATGATAGCTAAGACATCAAGCTACATTTCATCAGAAGACACCAACAACAAAATCCAAAGAAATTCCAGTCAAAACAGACGATTACAATCACAGTTCGCACATTCTGATCACCCAGAACAGCAACAGTAAAAATGACATATCTCATTCTACACTACTCCAAATGACCTGAAATTTTGTAGGCACCTCTAAAATGTCATTCCCTACAACTTTCATGTTTTGAGCTAAGGCCAATGCGGCCTCTATCTATGACCTAAAATTTCGGACAGAATGTAGCTTCAAGAACCCTAATTTTCCAGAATTTCTTCCAAACCCAAAATTGGTTGCAATTGTCCACTTTTTCCACCTTCTAGCTTCATTACATAACATTTCCAATCATCATACAAGGCCACAACATCATGATCACATTAAACCAGAAAATTCACCAATAAATTGTAAACTTCACCATTTCATCCAAAAACAAGAATTAAATCACAAAATTCAACACTTTAGCTTCCACTAAGCACAACTCAAGCTTCATTAAGTGTAGGGGAAAGTTCATATACCACTCACCTAGTAAACAAGAGAGGGAGAGTTGTAGGACACCTTAACTTTCCAAAAAAACTTCACACAACAACTCACAATCACTACTTGAAGAGGTTTTATGGAAGGAATTCAAGATTAAATGGTTAGTTTGTGAGATTGGACATGATTGGAGCAAGAAACTTGGAAGCTTTTCTTTCTTTTCTTGTAAGAGGAGGTTCGGCCAAGCTTGAAGGAAAAATGGAAGATATTTGATCAATTTTTTTGTTTTATTTAGTAATTGGTAAAAGGTTGAATAGTAAGTCAAAACAAGATTTAATCATATGGTGACACATGTCCCTCTCATTAATTGCTTGCCTAACTTTTTGTCTCTCTTACACAAATATCTTAACACATTGTAAACTAATATCACTTAATACAAAATTCCAACAAGTGGATAAAAATATAATGCATTTACCGCACTTGCGGGTCCCACGTCCAAAATACGCTTTTAATTTCTCAAAAACTAACCGATACTAGAAAAATCATTTTAAAACTATTTTTGCTCATAAACTTTATCTGGGGAATTTTTCTAATCAAGAAAATGTAGAAAAGGCGGGCGTTAAAAAAAATAAACCCTAGAAAATTAGAAAATTTTCCGGGTTCTCAAACTCATTTTTTTTCGGGGCGTCACAATCTCCCCTCCTTAAAAGAATGTCGTCCTCGACATTCCCTCTTGTACCAATCAAGTCAAGACATCCCGCAAAAATCTCTCAAGAGTCAAATCAAACCCACAGTCCGGCATCCTAAACTTCAAGCCTAGGATACACTACAGAGATCTGAAGCCTAAACTCTGATACCAACTGTGACAGTTCTCAGGGTCACATCACGGGGTACCTATCAGCTTGCCACCCGCACGCGGGCATCCCCTACGGAGAGTTTCGCTTCGTGACTCTTCACGAACGAGAGGCTCGGGGCTTTTCCAGACGAAGGACTTAAAGTCCCAACTGTCGGCATATGGCTCTGATACCAACTGTGACGACCCCACCTCCCCCTAAGGCGAACCAGAGGGTTCGGCGGGCCGCCTGCCCGGCTCTCGCCGGGACTCAGTCGTTCACTACAATCCTCAAACAAATACAAGATACAATCTCAAAGAAAAATCACATGGTCCACAAATATACATCCAAGTCTCCCATAATTACATGTCATAAGTGAAGCGGAAACGATTTCCAACTATCAAAAGCGAAGCGTCCACGCTTCCGCAGCGCCACTCTGATCCTTGATACCAACTATTATACAGGAGGAAGTCCAAAACTAGACGATTACACATCCAAGCAATTCTAAACGTTCAATACAATCCCAATATGAACGATTACACAAAAGGAAATCCAAATTCAATCCATACATGATATAATCCATGATAAACACTACAAGCCACTCCTTCGCCTTGAGCCCTGTGGAGGGGAATAAAACATTTTGGGGTGAGCTAGAAGCTCAGCGAGTAACCAATAAAATCAGTTATCAAATCAGTTTCATAATCGTTCATTTCAATAATGTCATGATTCAGTAATCAATGCACTTTCATTGCTCTCGTGAACCAGTGAAATCATGGTACTTGGACGTCCAACGCTCCAAACGATCATTTAACATTGAACATTAACATTGAGCCCATTGGTGCTCTACAGGAACATTAAACGGTGGAGGAAACGTCGGAGTCTAGCACACGAATTCCAAGTACTCATTTGAGCCAAAACATGTCAAGAACTTATATGCCGGCACACAGGATATGCAATCAAAGAAACGATGCAAGAAACATTTTAAAGTAACGTTGCAAGTAGTTTAAAGTCACTCACCTCCACGGCTCATAATCCTTGTTCAATATAGCCAATTCCATCATTCAAGTCCAAGCCTTTCACTTGAAACTTAAGGTAACCAACGCTATTAAAATCGGACAGCATTTCCCCTTAATTCCTTTATTTTCCAACCTACAATCAAACCCAATCACATAGCAATTAACCACAATTGCTCAAAACCAGAAAACAGTTTTGACGTCCTTTTGCGGTAATGACACCAAAGGTACTACGAGTATCGGATGGAGGTCCAAGACCCACCGTTTCGAAGCTAAGAACCAGGGCTACAACAATGTAGAAGGTCACTCAGTCCAAATCCTAGCACAACTAGGTCAAATATGCAGAATACCAAACCAGAATCGTAATTGCAGGTTCCCAAATCACACAATGCTGTAATTCATCCAACTCAGTCTACACAGGTCCAAATGCATTGATTCCAAAGGCATATGATAGCTAAGACATCAAGCTAAATTTCATCAGAAGACACCAACAACAAAATCCAAAGAAATTCCAGACAAAACAGACGATTACAATCACAGTTCGCACATTCTGATCACCCAGAACAGCAACAGTAAAAATGACATATCTCATTCTACACTACTCCAAATGACCTGAAATTTTGTAGGCACCTCTAAAATGTCATTCCCTACAACTTTTATGTTTTGAGCTAAGGCCAATGCGGCCTCTATCTATGACCTAAAATTTCGGACAGAATGTAGCTTCAAGAACCCTAATTTTCCAGAATTTCTTCCAAACCCAAAATTGGTTGCAATTGTCCACTTTTTCCACCTTCTAACTTCATTACATAACATTTCCAATCATCATACAAGGCCACAACATCATGATCACATTAAACCAGAAAATTCACCAATAAATTGTAAACTTCACCATTTCATCCAAAAACAAGAATTAAATCACAAAATTCAACACTTTAGCTTCCACTAAGCACAACTCAAGCTTCATTAAGTGTAGGGGAAAGTTCATATACCACTCACCTAGTAAACAAGAGAGGGAGAGTTGTAGGACACCTTAACTTTCCAAAAAAACTTCACACAACAACTCACAATCACTACTTGAAGAGGTTTTATGGAAGGAATTCAAGATTAAATGGTTAGTTTGTGAGATTGGACATGATTGGAGCAAGAAACTTGGAAGCTTTTCTTTCTTTTCTTGTAAGAGGAGGTTCGGCCAAGCTTGAAGGAAAAATGGAAGATATTTGATCAATTTTTTTGTTTTATTTAGTAATTGGTAAAAGGTTGAATAGTAAGTCAAAACAAGATTTAATCATATGGTGACACATGTCCCTCTCATTAATTGCTTGCCTAACTTTTTGTCTCTCTTACACAAATATCTTAACACATTGTAAACTAATATCACTTAATACAAAATTCCAACAAGTGGTTAAAAATATAATGCATTAACCGCACTTGCGGGTCCCACGTCCAAAATACGCTTTTAATTTCTCAAAAACTAACCGATACTAGAAAAATTATTTTAAAACTATTTTTGTTCATAAACTTTATCTGGGGAATTTTTCTAATCAAGAAAATGTAGAAAAGGCGGGCGTTAAAAAAAATAAACCCTAGAAAATTAGAAAATTTTCCGGGTTCTCAAACTCATTTTTTTTCGGGGCGTCACAATCTCCCCTCCTTAAAAGAATGTCGTCCTCGACATTCCCTCTTGTACCAATCAAGTCAAGACATCCCGCAAAAATCTCTCAAGAGTCAAATCAAACCCACAGTCCGGCATCCTAAACTTCAAGCCTAGGATACACTACAGAGATCTGAAGCCTAAACTCTGATACCAACTGTGACAGTTCTCAGGGTCACATCACGGGGTACCTATCAGCTTGCCACCCGCACGCGGGCATCCCCTACGGAGAGTTTCGCTTCGTGACTCTTCACGAACGAGAGGCTCGGGGCTTTTCCAGACGAAGGACTTAAAGTCCCAACTGTCGGCATATGGCTCTGATACCAACTGTGACGACCCCACCTCCCCCTAAGGCGAACCAGAGGGTTCGGCGGGCCGCCTGCCCGGCTCTCGCCGGGACTCAGTCGTTCACTACAATCCTCAAACAAATACAAGATACAATCTCAAAGAAAAATCACATGGTCCACAAATATACATCCAAGTCTCCCATAATTACATGTCATAAGTGAAGCGGAAACGATTTCCAACTATCAAAAGCGAAGCGTCCACGCTTCCGCAGCGCCACTCTGATCCTTGATACCAACTATTATACAGGAGGAAGTCCAAAACTAGACGATTACACATCCAAGCAATTCTAAACGTTCAATACAATCCCAATATGAACGATTACACAAAAGGAAATCCAAATTCAATCCATACATGATATAATCCATGATAAACACTACAAGCCACTCCTTCGCCTTGAGCCCTGTGGAGGGGAATAAAACATTTTGGGGTGAGCTAGAAGCTCAGCGAGTAACCAATAAAATCAGTTATCAAATCAGTTTCACAATCGTTCATTTCAATAATGTCATGATTCAGTAATCAATGCACTTTCATTGCTCTCGTGAACCAGTGAAATCATGGTACTTAGACGTCCAACGCTCCAAACGATCATTTAACATTGAACATTAACATTGAGCCCATTGGTGCTCTACAGGAACATTAAACGGTGGAGGAAACGTCGGAGTCTAGCACACGAATTCCAAGTACTCATTTGAGCCAAAACATGTCAAGAACTTATATGCCGGCACATAGGATATGCAATCAAAGAAACGATGCAAGAAACATTTTAAAGTAACGTTGCAAGTAGTTTAAGGTCACTCACCTCCACGGCTCATAATCCTTGTTCAATATAGCCAATTCCATCATTCAAGTCCAAGCCTTTCACTTGAAACTTAAGGTAACCAACGCTATTAAAATCGGACAGCATTTCCCCTTAATTCCTTTATTTTCCAACCTACAATCAAACCCAATCACATAGCAATTAACCACAATTGCTCAAAACCAGAAAACAGTTTTGACGTCCTTTTGCGGTAATGGCACCAAAGGTACTACGAGTATCGGATGGAGGTCCAAGACCCACCGTTTCGAAGCTAAGAACCAGGGCTACAACAATGTAGAAGGTCACTCAGTCCAAATCCTAGCACAACTAGGTCAAATATGCAGAATACCAAACCAGAATCGTAATTGCAGGTTCCCAAATCACACAATGCTGTAATTCGTCCAACTCAGTCTACACAGGTCCAAATGCATTGATTCCAAAGGCATATGATAGCTAAGACATCAAGCTACATTTCATCAGAAGACACCAACAACAAAATCCAAAGAAATTCCAGTCAAAATAGACGATTACGATCACAGTTCGCACATTCTGATCACCCAGAACAGCAACAGTAAAAACGACATTTCTCATTCTACACTACTCCAAATGACCTGAAATTTTGTAGGCACCTCTAAAATGTCATTCTCTACAACTTTCATGTTTTGAGCTAAGGTCAATTCGGCCTCTATCTATGACCTAAAATTTCGGACAGAATGTAGCTTCAA
Organism: Coffea arabica; assembly: GCF_036785885.1. Classification (NCBI taxonomy): domain Eukaryota; kingdom Viridiplantae; phylum Streptophyta; class Magnoliopsida; order Gentianales; family Rubiaceae; genus Coffea; species Coffea arabica. The sequence goes on along the minus strand of NC_092318.1, from coordinate 13,623,043 downwards.
GAACCCTAATTTTCCAGAATTTCTTCCAAACCCAAAATTGGTTGCAATTGTCCACTTTTTCCACCTTCTAGCTTCATTACATAACATTTCCAATCATCATACAAGGCCACAACATCATGATCACATTAAACCAGAAAATTCACCAATAAATTGTAAACTTCACCATTTCATCCAAAAACAAGAATTAAATCACAAAATTCAACACTTTAGCTTCCACTAAGCACAACTCAAGCTTCATTAAGTGTAGGGGAAAGTTCATATACCACTCACCTAGTAAACAAGAGAGGGAGAGTTGTAGGACACCTTAACTTTCCAAAAAAACTTCACACAACAACTCACAATCACTACTTGAAGAGGTTTTATGGAAGGAATTCAAGATTAAATGGTTAGTTTGTGAGATTGGACATGATTGGAGCAAGAAACTTGGAAGCTTTTCTTTCTTTTCTTGTAAGAGGAGGTTCGGCCAAGCTTGAAGGAAAAATGGAAGATATTTGATCAATTTTTTTGTTTTATTTAGTAATTGGTAAAAGGTTGAATAGTAAGTCAAAACAAGATTTAATCATATGGTGACACATGTCCCTCTCTTTAATTGCTTGCTTAACTTTTTGTCTCTCTTACACAAATATCTTAACACATTGTAAACTAATATCACTTAATACAAAATTCCAACAAGTGGTTAAAAATATAATGTATTTACCGCACTTGCGGGTCCCACGTCCAAAATACGCTTTTAATTTCTCAAAAACTAACCGATACTAGAAAAATCATTTTAAAACTATTTTTGCTCATAAACTTTATCTGGGGAATTTTTCTAATCAAGAAAATGTAGAAAAGGCGGGCGTTAAAAAAAATAAACCCTAGAAAATTAGAAAATTTTCCGGGTTCTCAAACTCATTTTTTTTCGGGGCGTCACAATCTCCCCTCCTTAAAAGAATGTCGTCCTCGACATTCCCTCTTGTACCAATCAAGTCAAGACATCCCGCAAAAATCTCTCAAGAGTCAAATCAAACCCACAGTCCGGCATCCTAAACTTCAAGCCTAGGATACACTACAGAGATCTGAAGCCTAACCTCTGATACCAACTGTGACAGTTCTCAGGGTCACATCACGGGGTACCTATCAGCTTGCCACCCGCACGCGGGCATCCCCTACGGAGAGTTTCGCTTCGTGACTCTTCACGAACGAGAGGCTCGGGGCTTTTCCAGACGAAGGACTTAAAGTCCCAACTGTCGGCATATGGCTCTGATACCAACTGTGACGACCCCACCTCCCCCTAAGGCGAACCAGAGGGTTCGGCGGGCCGCCTGCCCGGCTCTCGCCGGAACTCAGTCGTTCACTACAATCCTCAAACAAATACAAGATACAATCTCAAAGAAAAATCACATGGTCCACAAATATACATCCAAGTCTCCCATAATTACATGTCATCAGTGAAGCGGAAACGATTTCCAACTATCAAAAGCGAAGCGTCCACGCTTCCGCAGCGCCACTCTGATCCTTGATACCAACTATTATACAGGAGGAAGTCCAAAACTAGACGATTACACATCCAAGCAATTCTAAACGTTCAATACAATCCCAATATGAACGATTACACAAAAGGAAATCCAAATTCAATCCATACATGATATAATCCATGATAAACACTACAAGCCACTCCTTCGCCTTGAGCCCTGTGGAGGGGAATAAAACATTTTGGGGTGAGCTAGAAGCTCAGCGAGTAACCAATAAAATCAGTTATCAAATCAGTTTCATAATCGTTCATTTCAATAATGTCATGATTCAGTAATCAATGCACTTTCATTGCTCTCGTGAACCAGTGAAATCATGGTACTTGGACGTCCAACGCTCCAAACGATCATTTAACATTGAACATTAACATTGAGCCCATTGGTGCTCTACAGGAACATTAAACGGTGGAGGAAACGTCGGAGTCTAGCACACGAATTCCAAGTACTCATTTGAGCCAAAACATGTCAAGAACTTATATGCCGGCACACAGGATATGCAATCAAAGAAACGATGCAAGAAACATTTTAAAGTAACGTTGCAAGTAGTTTAAAGTCACTCACCTCCACGGCTCATAATCCTTGTTCAATATAGCCAATTCCATCATTCAAGTCCAAGCCTTTCACTTGAAACTTAAGGTAACCAACGCTATTAAAATCGGACAGCATTTCCCCTTAATTCCTTTATTTTCCAACCTACAATCAAACCCAATCACATAGCAATTAACCACAATTGCTCAAAACCAGAAAACAGTTTTGACGTCCTTTTGCGGTAATGACACCAAAGGTACTACGAGTATCGGATGGAGGTCCAAGACCCACCGTTTCGAAGCTAAGAACCAGGGCTACAACAATGTAGAAGGTCACTCAGTCCAAATCCTAGCACAACTAGGTCAAATATGCAGAATACCAAACCAGAATCGTAATTGCAGGTTCCCAAATCACACAATGCTGTAATTCATCCAACTCAGTCTACACAGGTCCAAATGCATTGATTCCAAAGGCATATGATAGCTAAGACATCAAGCTACATTTCATCAGAAGACACCAACAACAAAATCCAAAGAAATTCCAGTCAAAATAGACGATTACGATCACAGTTCGCACATTCTGATCACCCAGAACAGCAACAGTAAAAACGACATATCTCATTCTACACTACTCCAAATGACCTGAAATTTTGTAGGCACCTCTAAAATGTCATTCCCTACAACTTTCATGTTTTGAGCTAAGGTCAATTCGGCCTCTATCTATGACCTAAAATTTCGGACAGAATGTAGCTTCAAGAACCCTAATTTTCCAGAATTTCTTCCAAACCCAAAATTGGTTGCAATTGTCCACTTTTTCCACCTTCTAGCTTCATTACATAACATTTCCAATCATCATACAAGGCCACAACATCATGATCACATTAAACCAGAAAATTCACCAATAAATTGTAAACTTCACCATTTCATCCAAAAACAAGAATTAAATCACAAAATTCAACACTTTAGCTTCCACTAAGCACAACTCAAGCTTCATTAAGTGTAGGGGAAAGTTCATATACCACTCACCTAGTAAACAAGAGAGGGAGAGTTGTAGGACACCTTAACTTTCCAAAAAAACTTCACACAACAACTCACAATCACTACTTGAAGAGGTTTTATGGAAGGAATTCAAGATTAAATGGTTAGTTTGTGAGATTGGACATGATTGGAGCAAGAAACTTGGAAGCTTTTCTTTCTTTTCTTGTAAGAGGAGGTTCGGCCAAGCTTGAAGGAAAAATGGAAGATATTTGATCAATTTTTTTGTTTTATTTAGTAATTGGTAAAAGGTTGAATAGTAAGTCAAAACAAGATTTAATCATATGGTGACACATGTCCCTCTCATTAATTGCTTGCCTAACTTTTTGTCTCTCTTACACAAATATCTTAACACATTGTAAACTAATATCACTTAATACAAAATTCCAACAAGTGGTTAAAAATATAATGCATTTACCGCACTTGCGGGTCCCACGTCCAAAATACGCTTTTAATTTCTCAAAAACTAACCGATACTAGAAAAATTATTTTAAAACTATTTTTGTTCATAAACTTTATCTGGGAAATTTTTCTAATCAAGAAAATGTAGAAAAGGCGGGCGTTAAAAAAAATAAACCCTAGAAAATTATAAAATTTTCCGGATTCTCAAACTCATTTTTTTTCGGGGCGTCACAATCTCCCCTCCTTAAAAGAATGTCGTCCTCGACATTCCCTCTTGTACCAATCAAGTCAAGACATCCCGCAAAAATCTCTCAAGAGTCAAATCAAACCCACAGTCCGGCATCCTAAACTTCAAGCCTAGGATACACTACAGAGATCTGAAGCCTAACCTCTGATACCAACTGTGACAGTTCTCAGGGTCACATCACGGGGTACCTATCAGCTTGCCACCCGCACGCGGGCATCCCCTACGGAGAGTTTCGCTTCGTGACTCTTCACGAACGAGAGGCTCGGGGCTTTTCCAGACGAAGGACTTAAAGTCCCAACTGTCGGCATATGGCTCTGATACCAACTGTGACGACCCCACCTCCCCCTAAGGCGAACCAGAGGGTTCGGCGGGCCGCCTGCCCGGCTCTCGCCGGAACTCAGTCGTTCGCTACAATCCTCAAACAAATACAAGATACAATCTCAAAGAAAAATCACATGGTCCACAAATATACATCCAAGTCTCCCATAATTACATGTCATCAGTGAAGCGGAAACGATTTCCAACTATCAAAAGCGAAGCGTCCACGCTTCCGCAGCGCCACTCTGATCCTTGATACCAACTATTATACAGGAGGAAGTCCAAAACTAGACGATTACACATCCAAGCAATTCTAAACGTTCAATACAATCCCAATATGAACGATTACACAAAAGGAAATCCAAATTCAATCCATACATGATATAATCCATGATAAACACTACAAGCCACTCCTTCGCCTTGAGCCCTGTGGAGGGGAATAAAACATTTTGGGGTGAGCTAGAAGCTCAGCGAGTAACCAATAAAATCAGTTATCAAATCAGTTTCATAATCGTTCATTTCAATAATGTCATGATTCAGTAATCAATGCACTTTCATTGCTCTCGTGAACCAGTGAAATCATGGTACTTGGACGTCCAACGCTCCAAACGATCATTTAACATTGAACATTAACATTGAGCCCATTGGTGCTCTACAGGAAGCGGAAACGATTTCCAACTATCAAAAGCGAAGCGTCCACGCTTCCGCAGCGCCACTCTGATCCTTGATACCAACTATTATACAGGAGGAAGTCCAAAACTAGACGATTACACATCCAAGCAATTCTAAACGTTCAATACAATCCCAATATGAACGATTACACAAAAGGAAATCCAAATTCAATCCATACATGATATAATCCATGATAAACACTACAAGCCACTCCTTCGCCTTGAGCCCTGTGGAGGGGAATAAAACATTTTGGGGTGAGCTAGAAGCTCAGCGAGTAACCAATAAAATCAGTTATCAAATCAGTTTCATAATCGTTCATTTCAATAATGTCATGATTCAGTAATCAATGAACTTTCATTGCTCTCGTGAACCAATGAAATCATGGTACTTAGACGTCCAACGCTCCAAACGATCATTTAACATTGAACATTAACATTGAGCCCATTGGTGCTCTACAGGAACATTAAACGGTGGAGGAAACGTCGGAGTCTAGCACACGAATTCCAAGTACTCATTTGAGCCAAAACATGTCAAGAACTTATATGCCGGCACACAGGATATGCAATCAAAGAAACGATGCAAGAAACATTTTAAAGTAACGTTGCAAGTAGTTTAAGGTCACTCACCTCCACGGCTCATAATCCTTGTTCAATATAGCCAATTCCATCATTCAAGTCCAAGCCTTTCACTTGAAACTTAAGGTAACCAACGCTATTAAAATCGGACAGCATTTCCCCTTAATTCCTTTATTTTCCAACCGACAATCAAACCCAATCACATAGCAATTAACCACAATTGCTCAAAACCAGAAAACAGTTTTGACGTCCTTTTGCGGTAATGGCACCAAAGGTACTACGAGTATCGGATGGAGGTCCAAGACCCACCGTTTCGAAGCTAAGAACCAGGGCTACAACAATGTAGAAGGTCACTCAGTCCAAATCCTAGCACAACTAGGTCAAATATGCAGAATACCAAACCAGAATCGTAATTGCAGGTTCCCAAATCACACAATGCTGTAATTCGTCCAACTCAGTCTACACAGGTCCAAATGCATTGATTCCAAAGGCATATGATAGCTAAGACATCAAGCTACATTTCATCAGAAGACACCAACAACAAAATCCAAAGAAATTCCAGTCAAAACAGACGATTACAATCACAGTTCGCACATTCTGATCACCCAGAACAGCAACAGTAAAAATGACATATCTCATTCTACACTACTCCAAATGACCTGAAATTTTGTAGGCACCTCTAAAATGTCATTCCCTACAACTTTCATGTTTTGAGCTAAGGCCAATGCGGCCTCTATCTATGACCTAAAATTTCGGACAGAATGTAGCTTCAAGAACCCTAATTTTCCAGAATTTCTTCCAAACCCAAAATTGGTTGCAATTGTCCACTTTTTCCACCTTCTAGCTTCATTACATAACATTTCCAATCATCATACAAGGCCACAACATCATGATCACATTAAACCAGAAAATTCACCAATAAATTGTAAACTTCACCATTTCATCCAAAAACAAGAATTAAATCACAAAATTCAACACTTTAGCTTCCACTAAGCACAACTCAAGCTTCATTAAGTGTAGGGGAAAGTTCATATACCACTCACCTAGTAAACAAGAGAGGGAGAGTTGTAGGACACCTTAACTTTCCAAAAAAACTTCACACAACAACTCACAATCACTACTTGAAGAGGTTTTATGGAAGGAATTCAAGATTAAATGGTTAGTTTGTGAGATTGGACATGATTGGAGCAAGAAACTTGGAAGCTTTTCTTTCTTTTCTTGTAAGAGGAGGTTCGGCCAAGCTTGAAGGAAAAATGGAAGATATTTGATCAATTTTTTTGTTTTATTTAGTAATTGGTAAAAGGTTGAATAGTAAGTCAAAACAAGATTTAATCATATGGTGACACATGTCCCTCTCATTAATTGCTTGCCTAACTTTTTGTCTCTCTTACACAAATATCTTAACACATTGTAAACTAATATCACTTAATACAAAATTCCAACAAGTGGTTAAAAATATAATGTATTTACCGCACTTGCGGGTCCCACGTCCAAAATACGCTTTTAATTTCTCAAAAACTAACCGATACTAGAAAAATCATTTTAAAACTATTTTTGCTCATAAACTTTATCTGGGGAATTTTTCTAATCAAGAAAATGTAGAAAAGGCGGGCGTTAAAAAAAATAAACCCTAGAAAATTAGAAAATTTTCCGGGTTCTCAAACTCATTTTTTTTCGGGGCGTCACAATCTCCCCTCCTTAAAAGAATGTCGTCCTCGACATTCCCTCTTGTACCAATCAAGTCAAGACATCCCGCAAAAATCTCTCAAGAGTCAAATCAAACCCACAGTCCGGCATCCTAAACTTCAAGCCTAGGATACACTACAGAGATCTGAAGCCTAACCTCTGATACCAACTGTGACAGTTCTCAGGGTCACATCACGGGGTACCTATCAGCTTGCCACCCGCACGCGGGCATCCCCTACGGAGAGTTTCGCTTCGTGACTCTTCACGAACGAGAGGCTCGGGGCTTTTCCAGACGAAGGACTTAAAGTCCCAACTGTCGGCATATGGCTCTGATACCAACTGTGACGACCCCACCTCCCCCTAAGGCGAACCAGAGGGTTCGGCGGGCCGCCTGCCCGGCTCTCGCCGGAACTCAGTCGTTCACTACAATCCTCAAACAAATACAAGATACAATCTCAAAGAAAAATCACATGGTCCACAAATATACATCCAAGTCTCCCATAATTACATGTCATCAGTGAAGCGGAAACGATTTCCAACTATCAAAAGCGAAGCGTCCACGCTTCCGCAGCGCCACTCTGATCCTTGATACCAACTATTATACAGGAGGAAGTCCAAAACTAGACGATTACACATCCAAGCAATTCTAAACGTTCAATACAATCCCAATATGAACGATTACACAAAAGGAAATCCAAATTCAATCCATACATGATATAATCCATGATAAACACTACAAGCCACTCCTTCGCCTTGAGCCCTGTGGAGGGGAATAAAACATTTTGGGGTGAGCTAGAAGCTCAGCGAGTAACCAATAAAATCAGTTATCAAATCAGTTTCATAATCGTTCATTTCAATAATGTCATGATTCAGTAATCAATGCACTTTCATTGCTCTCGTGAACCAGTGAAATCATGGTACTTGGACGTCCAACGCTCCAAACGATCATTTAACATTGAACATTAACATTGAGCCCATTGGTGCTCTACAGGAACATTAAACGGTGGAGGAAACGTCGGAGTCTAGCACACGAATTCCAAGTACTCATTTGAGCCAAAACATGTCAAGAACTTATATGCCGGCACACAGGATATGCAATCAAAGAAACGATGCAAGAAACATTTTAAAGTAACGTTGCAAGTAGTTTAAAGTCACTCACCTCCACGGCTCATAATCCTTGTTCAATATAGCCAATTCCATCATTCAAGTCCAAGCCTTTCACTTGAAACTTAAGGTAACCAACGCTATTAAAATCGGACAGCATTTCCCCTTAATTCCTTTATTTTCCAACCTACAATCAAACCCAATCACATAGCAATTAACCACAATTGCTCAAAACCAGAAAACAGTTTTGACGTCCTTTTGCGGTAATGACACCAAAGGTACTACGAGTATCGGATGGAGGTCCAAGACCCACCGTTTCGAAGCTAAGAACCAGGGCTACAACAATGTAGAAGGTCACTCAGTCCAAATCCTAGCACAACTAGGTCAAATATGCAGAATACCAAACCAGAATCGTAATTGCAGGTTCCCAAATCACACAATGCTGTAATTCATCCAACTCAGTCTACACAGGTCCAAATGCATTGATTCCAAAGGCATATGATAGCTAAGACATCAAGCTACATTTCATCAGAAGACACCAACAACAAAATCCAAAGAAATTCCAGTCAAAATAGACGATTACGATCACAGTTCGCACATTCTGATCACCCAGAACAGCAACAGTAAAAACGACATATCTCATTCTACACTACTCCAAATGACCTGAAATTTTGTAGGCACCTCTAAAATGTCATTCCCTACAACTTTCATGTTTTGAGCTAAGGTCAATTCGGCCTCTATCTATGACCTAAAATTTCGGACAGAATGTAGCTTCAAGAACCCTAATTTTCCAGAATTTCTTCCAAACCCAAAATTGGTTGCAATTGTCCACTTTTTCCACCTTCTAGCTTCATTACATAACATTTCCAATCATCATACAAGGCCACAACATCATGATCACATTAAACCAGAAAATTCACCAATAAATTGTAAACTTCACCATTTCATCCAAAAACAAGAATTAAATCACAAAATTCAACACTTTAGCTTCCACTAAGCACAACTCAAGCTTCATTAAGTGTAGGGGAAAGTTCATATACCACTCACCTAGTAAACAAGAGAGGGAGAGTTGTAGGACACCTTAACTTTCCAAAAAAACTTCACACAACAACTCACAATCACTACTTGAAGAGGTTTTATGGAAGGAATTCAAGATTAAATGGTTAGTTTGTGAGATTGGACATGATTGGAGCAAGAAACTTGGAAGCTTTTCTTTCTTTTCTTGTAAGAGGAGGTTCGGCCAAGCTTGAAGGAAAAATGGAAGATATTTGATCAATTTTTTTGTTTTATTTAGTAATTGGTAAAAGGTTGAATAGTAAGTCAAAACAAGATTTAATCATATGGTGACACATGTCCCTCTCATTAATTGCTTGCCTAACTTTTTGTCTCTCTTACACAAATATCTTAACACATTGTAAACTAATATCACTTAATACAAAATTCCAACAAGTGGTTAAAAATATAATGCATTTACCGCACTTGCGGGTCCCACGTCCAAAATACGCTTTTAATTTCTCAAAAACTAACCGATACTAGAAAAATTATTTTAAAACTATTTTTGTTCATAAACTTTATCTGGGAAATTTTTCTAATCAAGAAAATGTAGAAAAGGCGGGCGTTAAAAAAAATAAACCCTAGAAAATTAGAAAATTTTCCGGATTCTCAAACTCATTTTTTTTCGGGGCGTCACAATCTCCCCTCCTTAAAAGAATGTCGTCCTCGACATTCCCTCTTGTACCAATCAAGTCAAGACATCCCGCAAAAATCTCTCAAGAGTCAAATCAAACCCACAGTCCGGCATCCTAAACTTCAAGCCTAGGATACACTACAGAGATCTGAAGCCTAACCTCTGATACCAACTGTGACAGTTCTCAGGGTCACATCACGGGGTACCTATCAGCTTGCCACCCGCACGCGGGCATCCCCTACGGAGAGTTTCGCTTCGTGACTCTTCACGAACGAGAGGCTCGGGGCTTTTCCAGACGAAGGACTTAAAGTCCCAACTGTCGGCATATGGCTCTGATACCAACTGTGACGACCCCACCTCCCCCTAAGGCGAACCAGAGGGTTCGGCGGGCCGCCTGCCCGGCTCTCGCCGGAACTCAGTCGTTCGCTACAATCCTCAAACAAATACAAGATACAATCTCAAAGAAAAATCACATGGTCCACAAATATACATCCAAGTCTCCCATAATTACATGTCATCAGTGAAGCGGAAACGATTTCCAACTATCAAAAGCGAAGCGTCCACGCTTCCGCAGCGCCACTCTGATCCTTGATACCAACTATTATACAGGAGGAAGTCCAAAACTAGACGATTACACATCCAAGCAATTCTAAACGTTCAATACAATCCCAATATGAACGATTACACAAAAGGAAATCCAAATTCAATCCATACATGATATAATCCATGATAAACACTACAAGCCACTCCTTCGCCTTGAGCCCTGTGGAGGGGAATAAAACATTTTGGGGTGAGCTAGAAGCTCAGCGAGTAACCAATAAAATCAGTTATCAAATCAGTTTCATAATCGTTCATTTCAATAATGTCATGATTCAGTAATCAATGCACTTTCATTGCTCTCGTGAACCAGTGAAATCATGGTACTTGGACGTCCAACGCTCCAAACGATCATTTAACATTGAACATTAACATTGAGCCCATTGGTGCTCTACAGGAAGCGGAAACGATTTCCAACTATCAAAAGCGAAGCGTCCACGCTTCCGCAGCGCCACTCTGATCCTTGATACCAACTATTATACAGGAGGAAGTCCAAAACTAGACGATTACACATCCAAGCAATTCTAAACGTTCAATACAATCCCAATATGAACGATTACACAAAAGGAAATCCAAATTCAATCCATACATGATATAATCCATGATAAACACTACAAGCCACTCCTTCGCCTTGAGCCCTGTGGAGGGGAATAAAACATTTTGGGGTGAGCTAGAAGCTCAGCGAGTAACCAATAAAATCAGTTATCAAATCAGTTTCATAATCGTTCATTTCAATAATGTCATGATTCAGTAATCAATGAACTTTCATTGCTCTCGTGAACCAATGAAATCATGGTACTTAGACGTCCAACGCTCCAAACGATCATTTAACATTGAACATTAACATTGAGCCCATTGGTGCTCTACAGGAACATTAAACGGTGGAGGAAACGTCGGAGTCTAGCACACGAATTCCAAGTACTCATTTGAGCCAAAACATGTCAAGAACTTATATGCCGGCACACAGGATATGCAATCAAAGAAACGATGCAAGAAACATTTTAAAGTAACGTTGCAAGTAGTTTAAGGTCACTCACCTCCACGGCTCATAATCCTTGTTCAATATAGCCAATTCCATCATTCAAGTCCAAGCCTTTCACTTGAAACTTAAGGTAACCAACGCTATTAAAATCGGACAGCATTTCCCCTTAATTCCTTTATTTTCCAACCGACAATCAAACCCAATCACATAGCAATTAACCACAATTGCTCAAAACCAGAAAACAGTTTTGACGTCCTTTTGCGGTAATGGCACCAAAGGTACTACGAGTATCGGATGGAGGTCCAAGACCCACCGTTTCGAAGCTAAGAACCAGGGCTACAACAATGTAGAAGGTCACTCAGTCCAAATCCTAGCACAACTAGGTCAAATATGCAGAATACCAAACCAGAATCGTAATTGCAGGTTCCCAAATCACACAATGCTGTAATTCGTCCAACTCAGTCTACACAGGTCCAAATGCATTGATTCCAAAGGCATATGATAGCTAAGACATCAAGCTACATTTCCTCAGAAGACACCAACAACAAAATCCAAAGAAATTCCAGTCAAAACAGACGATTACAATCACAGTTCGCACATTCTGATCACCCAGAACAGCAACAGTAAAAATGACATATCTCATTCTACACTACTCCAAATGACCTGAAATTTTGTAGGCACCTCTAAAATGTCATTCCCTACAACTTTCATGTTTTGAGCTAAGGCCAATGCGGCCTCTATCTATGACCTAAAATTTCGGACAGAATGTAGCTTCAAGAACCCTAATTTTCCAGAATTTCTTCCAAACCCAAAATTGGTTGCAATTGTCCACTTTTTCCACCTTCTAGCTTCATTACATAACATTTCCAATCATCATACAAGGCCACAACATCATGATCACATTAAACCAGAAAATTCACCAATAAATTGTAAACTTCACCATTTCATCCAAAAACAAGAATTAAATCACAAAATTCAACACTTTAGCTTCCACTAAGCACAACTCAAGCTTCATTAAGTGTAGGGGAAAGTTCATATACCACTCACCTAGTAAACAAGAGAGGGAGAGTTGTAGGACACCTTAACTTTCCAAAAAAACTTCACACAACAACTCACAATCACTACTTGAAGAGGTTTTATGGAAGGAATTCAAGATTAAATGGTTAGTTTGTGAGATTGGACATGATTGGAGCAAGAAACTTGGAAGCTTTTCTTTCTTTTCTTGTAAGAGGAGGTTCGGCCAAGCTTGAAGGAAAAATGGAAGATATTTGATCAATTTTTTTGTTTTATTTAGTAATTGGTAAAAGGTTGAATAGTAAGTCAAAACAAGATTTAATCATATGGTGACACATGTCCCTCTCATTAATTGCTTGCCTAACTTTTTGTCTCTCTTACACAAATATCTTAACACATTGTAAACTAATATCACTTAATACAAAATTCCAACAAGTGGATAAAAATATAATGCATTTACCGCACTTGCGGGTCCCACGTCCAAAATACGCTTTTAATTTCTCAAAAACTAACCGATACTAGAAAAATCATTTTAAAACTATTTTTGCTCATAAACTTTATCTGGGGAATTTTTCTAATCAAGAAAATGTAGAAAAGGCGGGCGTTAAAAAAAATAAACCCTAGAAAATTAGAAAATTTTCCGGGTTCTCAAACTCATTTTTTTTCGGGGCGTCACAATCTCCCCTCCTTAAAAGAATGTCGTCCTCGACATTCCCTCTTGTACCAATCAAGTCAAGACATCCCGCAAAAATCTCTCAAGAGTCAAATCAAACCCACAGTCCGGCATCCTAAACTTCAAGCCTAGGATACACTACAGAGATCTGAAGCCTAAACTCTGATACCAACTGTGACAGTTCTCAGGGTCACATCACGGGGTACCTATCAGCTTGCCACCCGCACGCGGGCATCCCCTACGGAGAGTTTCGCTTCGTGACTCTTCACGAACGAGAGGCTCGGGGCTTTTCCAGACGAAGGACTTAAAGTCCCAACTGTCGGCATATGGCTCTGATACCAACTGTGACGACCCCACCTCCCCCTAAGGCGAACCAGAGGGTTCGGCGGGCCGCCTGCCCGGCTCTCGCCGGGACTCAGTCGTTCACTACAATCCTCAAACAAATACAAGATACAATCTCAAAGAAAAATCACATGGTCCACAAATATACATCCAAGTCTCCCATAATTACATGTCATAAGTGAAGCGGAAACGATTTCCAACTATCAAAAGCGAAGCGTCCACGCTTCCGCAGCGCCACTCTGATCCTTGATACCAACTATTATACAGGAGGAAGTCCAAAACTAGACGATTACACATCCAAGCAATTCTAAACGTTCAATACAATCCCAATATGAACGATTACACAAAAGGAAATCCAAATTCAATCCATACATGATATAATCCATGATAAACACTACAAGCCACTCCTTCGCCTTGAGCCCTGTGGAGGGGAATAAAACATTTTGGGGTGAGCTAGAAGCTCAGCGAGTAACCAATAAAATCAGTTATCAAATCAGTTTCATAATCGTTCATTTCAATAATGTCATGATTCAGTAATCAATGCACTTTCATTGCTCTCGTGAACCAGTGAAATCATGGTACTTGGACGTCCAACGCTCCAAACGATCATTTAACATTGAACATTAACATTGAGCCCATTGGTGCTCTACAGGAACATTAAACGGTGGAGGAAACGTCGGAGTCTAGCACACGAATTCCAAGTACTCATTTGAGCCAAAACATGTCAAGAACTTATATGCCGGCACACAGGATATGCAATCAAAGAAACGATGCAAGAAACATTTTAAAGTAACGTTGCAAGTAGTTTAAAGTCACTCACCTCCACGGCTCATAATCCTTGTTCAATATAGCCAATTCCATCATTCAAGTCCAAGCCTTTCACTTGAAACTTAAGGTAACCAACGCTATTAAAATCGGACAGCATTTCCCCTTAATTCCTTTATTTTCCAACCTACAATCAAACCCAATCACATAGCAATTAACCACAATTGCTCAAAACCAGAAAACAGTTTTGACGTCCTTTTGCGGTAATGACACCAAAGGTACTACGAGTATCGGATGGAGGTCCAAGACCCACCGTTTCGAAGCTAAGAACCAGGGCTACAACAATGTAGAAGGTCACTCAGTCCAAATCCTAGCACAACTAGGTCAAATATGCAGAATACCAAACCAGAATCGTAATTGCAGGTTCCCAAATCACACAATGCTGTAATTCATCCAACTCAGTCTACACAGGTCCAAATGCATTGATTCCAAAGGCATATGATAGCTAAGACATCAAGCTAAATTTCATCAGAAGACACCAACAACAAAATCCAAAGAAATTCCAGACAAAACAGACGATTACAATCACAGTTCGCACATTCTGATCACCCAGAACAGCAACAGTAAAAATGACATATCTCATTCTACACTACTCCAAATGACCTGAAATTTTGTAGGCACCTCTAAAATGTCATTCCCTACAACTTTTATGTTTTGAGCTAAGGCCAATGCGGCCTCTATCTATGACCTAAAATTTCGGACAGAATGTAGCTTCAAGAACCCTAATTTTCCAGAATTTCTTCCAAACCCAAAATTGGTTGCAATTGTCCACTTTTTCCACCTTCTAACTTCATTACATAACATTTCCAATCATCATACAAGGCCACAACATCATGATCACATTAAACCAGAAAATTCACCAATAAATTGTAAACTTCACCATTTCATCCAAAAACAAGAATTAAATCACAAAATTCAACACTTTAGCTTCCACTAAGCACAACTCAAGCTTCATTAAGTGTAGGGGAAAGTTCATATACCACTCACCTAGTAAACAAGAGAGGGAGAGTTGTAGGACACCTTAACTTTCCAAAAAAACTTCACACAACAACTCACAATCACTACTTGAAGAGGTTTTATGGAAGGAATTCAAGATTAAATGGTTAGTTTGTGAGATTGGACATGATTGGAGCAAGAAACTTGGAAGCTTTTCTTTCTTTTCTTGTAAGAGGAGGTTCGGCCAAGCTTGAAGGAAAAATGGAAGATATTTGATCAATTTTTTTGTTTTATTTAGTAATTGGTAAAAGGTTGAATAGTAAGTCAAAACAAGATTTAATCATATGGTGACACATGTCCCTCTCATTAATTGCTTGCCTAACTTTTTGTCTCTCTTACACAAATATCTTAACACATTGTAAACTAATATCACTTAATACAAAATTCCAACAAGTGGTTAAAAATATAATGCATTAACCGCACTTGCGGGTCCCACGTCCAAAATACGCTTTTAATTTCTCAAAAACTAACCGATACTAGAAAAATTATTTTAAAACTATTTTTGTTCATAAACTTTATCTGGGGAATTTTTCTAATCAAGAAAATGTAGAAAAGGCGGGCGTTAAAAAAAATAAACCCTAGAAAATTAGAAAATTTTCCGGGTTCTCAAACTCATTTTTTTTCGGGGCGTCACAATCTCCCCTCCTTAAAAGAATGTCGTCCTCGACATTCCCTCTTGTACCAATCAAGTCAAGACATCCCGCAAAAATCTCTCAAGAGTCAAATCAAACCCACAGTCCGGCATCCTAAACTTCAAGCCTAGGATACACTACAGAGATCTGAAGCCTAAACTCTGATACCAACTGTGACAGTTCTCAGGGTCACATCACGGGGTACCTATCAGCTTGCCACCCGCACGCGGGCATCCCCTACGGAGAGTTTCGCTTCGTGACTCTTCACGAACGAGAGGCTCGGGGCTTTTCCAGACGAAGGACTTAAAGTCCCAACTGTCGGCATATGGCTCTGATACCAACTGTGACGACCCCACCTCCCCCTAAGGCGAACCAGAGGGTTCGGCGGGCCGCCTGCCCGGCTCTCGCCGGGACTCAGTCGTTCACTACAATCCTCAAACAAATACAAGATACAATCTCAAAGAAAAATCACATGGTCCACAAATATACATCCAAGTCTCCCATAATTACATGTCATAAGTGAAGCGGAAACGATTTCCAACTATCAAAAGCGAAGCGTCCACGCTTCCGCAGCGCCACTCTGATCCTTGATACCAACTATTATACAGGAGGAAGTCCAAAACTAGACGATTACACATCCAAGCAATTCTAAACGTTCAATACAATCCCAATATGAACGATTACACAAAAGGAAATCCAAATTCAATCCATACATGATATAATCCATGATAAACACTACAAGCCACTCCTTCGCCTTGAGCCCTGTGGAGGGGAATAAAACATTTTGGGGTGAGCTAGAAGCTCAGCGAGTAACCAATAAAATCAGTTATCAAATCAGTTTCACAATCGTTCATTTCAATAATGTCATGATTCAGTAATCAATGCACTTTCATTGCTCTCGTGAACCAGTGAAATCATGGTACTTAGACGTCCAACGCTCCAAACGATCATTTAACATTGAACATTAACATTGAGCCCATTGGTGCTCTACAGGAACATTAAACGGTGGAGGAAACGTCGGAGTCTAGCACACGAATTCCAAGTACTCATTTGAGCCAAAACATGTCAAGAACTTATATGCCGGCACATAGGATATGCAATCAAAGAAACGATGCAAGAAACATTTTAAAGTAACGTTGCAAGTAGTTTAAGGTCACTCACCTCCACGGCTCATAATCCTTGTTCAATATAGCCAATTCCATCATTCAAGTCCAAGCCTTTCACTTGAAACTTAAGGTAACCAACGCTATTAAAATCGGACAGCATTTCCCCTTAATTCCTTTATTTTCCAACCTACAATCAAACCCAATCACATAGCAATTAACCACAATTGCTCAAAACCAGAAAACAGTTTTGACGTCCTTTTGCGGTAATGGCACCAAAGGTACTACGAGTATCGGATGGAGGTCCAAGACCCACCGTTTCGAAGCTAAGAACCAGGGCTACAACAATGTAGAAGGTCACTCAGTCCAAATCCTAGCACAACTAGGTCAAATATGCAGAATACCAAACCAGAATCGTAATTGCAGGTTCCCAAATCACACAATGCTGTAATTCGTCCAACTCAGTCTACACAGGTCCAAATGCATTGATTCCAAAGGCATATGATAGCTAAGACATCAAGCTACATTTCATCAGAAGACACCAACAACAAAATCCAAAGAAATTCCAGTCAAAATAGACGATTACGATCACAGTTCGCACATTCTGATCACCCAGAACAGCAACAGTAAAAACGACATTTCTCATTCTACACTACTCCAAATGACCTGAAATTTTGTAGGCACCTCTAAAATGTCATTCTCTACAACTTTCATGTTTTGAGCTAAGGTCAATTCGGCCTCTATCTATGACCTAAAATTTCGGACAGAATGTAGCTTCAAGAACCCTAATTTTCCAGAATTTCTTCCAAACCCAAAATTGGTTGCAATTGTCCACTTTTTCCACCTTCTAGCTTCATTACATAACATTTCCAATCATCATACAAGGCCACAACATCATGATCACATTAAACCAGAAAATTCACCAATAAATTGTAAACTTCACCATTTCATCCAAAAACAAGAATTAAATCACAAAATTCAACACTTTAGCTTCCACTAAGCACAACTCAAGCTTCATTAAGTGTAGGGGAAAGTTCATATACCACTCACCTAGTAAACAAGAGAGGGAGAGTTGTAGGACACCTTAACTTTCCAAAAAAACTTCACACAACAACTCACAATCACTACTTGAAGAGGTTTTATGGAAGGAATTCAAGATTAAATGGTTAGTTTGTGAGATTGGACATGATTGGAGCAAGAAACTTGGAAGCTTTTCTTTCTTTTCTTGTAAGAGGAGGTTCGGCCAAGCTTGAAGGAAAAATGGAAGATATTTGATCAATTTTTTTGTTTTATTTAGTAATTGGTAAAAGGTTGAATAGTAAGTCAAAACAAGATTTAATCATATGGTGACACATGTCCCTCTCTTTAATTGCTTGCTTAACTTTTTGTCTCTCTTACACAAATATCTTAACACATTGTAAACTAATATCACTTAATACAAAATTCCAACAAGTGGTTAAAAATATAATGTATTTACCGCACTTGCGGGTCCCACGTCCAAAATACGCTTTTAATTTCTCAAAAACTAACCGATACTAGAAAAATCATTTTAAAACTATTTTTGCTCATAAACTTTATCTGGGGAATTTTTCTAATCAAGAAAATGTAGAAAAGGCGGGCGTTAAAAAAAATAAACCCTAGAAAATTAGAAAATTTTCCGGGTTCTCAAACTCATTTTTTTTCGGGGCGTCACAATCTCCCCTCCTTAAAAGAATGTCGTCCTCGACATTCCCTCTTGTACCAATCAAGTCAAGACATCCCGCAAAAATCTCTCAAGAGTCAAATCAAACCCACAGTCCGGCATCCTAAACTTCAAGCCTAGGATACACTACAGAGATCTGAAGCCTAACCTCTGATACCAACTGTGACAGTTCTCAGGGTCACATCACGGGGTACCTATCAGCTTGCCACCCGCACGCGGGCATCCCCTACGGAGAGTTTCGCTTCGTGACTCTTCACGAACGAGAGGCTCGGGGCTTTTCCAGACGAAGGACTTAAAGTCCCAACTGTCGGCATATGGCTCTGATACCAACTGTGACGACCCCACCTCCCCCTAAGGCGAACCAGAGGGTTCGGCGGGCCGCCTGCCCGGCTCTCGCCGGAACTCAGTCGTTCACTACAATCCTCAAACAAATACAAGATACAATCTCAAAGAAAAATCACATGGTCCACAAATATACATCCAAGTCTCCCATAATTACATGTCATCAGTGAAGCGGAAACGATTTCCAACTATCAAAAGCGAAGCGTCCACGCTTCCGCAGCGCCACTCTGATCCTTGATACCAACTATTATACAGGAGGAAGTCCAAAACTAGACGATTACACATCCAAGCAATTCTAAACGTTCAATACAATCCCAATATGAACGATTACACAAAAGGAAATCCAAATTCAATCCATACATGATATAATCCATGATAAACACTACAAGCCACTCCTTCGCCTTGAGCCCTGTGGAGGGGAATAAAACATTTTGGGGTGAGCTAGAAGCTCAGCGAGTAACCAATAAAATCAGTTATCAAATCAGTTTCACAATCGTTCATTTCAATAATGTCATGATTCAGTAATCAATGCACTTTCATTGCTCTCGTGAACCAGTGAAATCATGGTACTTAGACGTCCAACGCTCCAAACGATCATTTAACATTGAACATTAACATTGAGCCCATTGGTGCTCTACAGGAACATTAAACGGTGGAGGAAACGTCGGAGTCTAGCACACGAATTCCAAGTACTCATTTGAGCCAAAACATGTCAAGAACTTATATGCCGGCACATAGGATATGCAATCAAAGAAACGATGCAAGAAACATTTTAAAGTAACGTTGCAAGTAGTTTAAGGTCACTCACCTCCACGGCTCATAATCCTTGTTCAATATAGCCAATTCCATCATTCAAGTCCAAGCCTTTCACTTGAAACTTAAGGTAACCAACGCTATTAAAATCGGACAGCATTTCCCCTTAATTCCTTTATTTTCCAACCTACAATCAAACCCAATCACATAGCAATTAACCACAATTGCTCAAAACCAGAAAACAGTTTTGACGTCCTTTTGCGGTAATGGCACCAAAGGTACTACGAGTATCGGATGGAGGTCCAAGACCCACCGTTTCGAAGCTAAGAACCAGGGCTACAACAATGTAGAAGGTCACTCAGTCCAAATCCTAGCACAACTAGGTCAAATATGCAGAATACCAAACCAGAATCGTAATTGCAGGTTCCCAAATCACACAATGCTGTAATTCGTCCAACTCAGTCTACACAGGTCCAAATGCATTGATTCCAAAGGCATATGATAGCTAAGACATCAAGCTACATTTCATCAGAAGACACCAACAACAAAATCCAAAGAAATTCCAGTCAAAATAGACGATTACGATCACAGTTCGCACATTCTGATCACCCAGAACAGCAACAGTAAAAACGACATTTCTCATTCTACACTACTCCAAATGACCTGAAATTTTGTAGGCACCTCTAAAATGTCATTCTCTACAACTTTCATGTTTTGAGCTAAGGTCAATTCGGCCTCTATCTATGACCTAAAATTTCGGACAGAATGTAGCTTCAAGAACCCTAATTTTCCAGAATTTCTTCCAAACCCAAAATTGGTTGCAATTGTCCACTTTTTCCACCTTCTAGCTTCATTACATAACATTTCCAATCATCATACAAGGCCACAACATCATGATCACATTAAACCAGAAAATTCACCAATAAATTGTAAACTTCACCATTTCATCCAAAAACAAGAATTAAATCACAAAATTCAACACTTTAGCTTCCACTAAGCACAACTCAAGCTTCATTAAGTGTAGGGGAAAGTTCATATACCACTCACCTAGTAAACAAGAGAGGGAGAGTTGTAGGACACCTTAACTTTCCAAAAAAACTTCACACAACAACTCACAATCACTACTTGAAGAGGTTTTATGGAAGGAATTCAAGATTAAATGGTTAGTTTGTGAGATTGGACATGATTGGAGCAAGAAACTTGGAAGCTTTTCTTTCTTTTCTTGTAAGAGGAGGTTCGGCCAAGCTTGAAGGAAAAATGGAAGATATTTGATCAATTTTTTTGTTTTATTTAGTAATTGGTAAAAGGTTGAATAGTAAGTCAAAACAAGATTTAATCATATGGTGACACATGTCCCTCTCTTTAATTGCTTGCTTAACTTTTTGTCTCTCTTACACAAATATCTTAACACATTGTAAACTAATATCACTTAATACAAAATTCCAACAAGTGGTTAAAAATATAATGTATTTACCGCACTTGCGGGTCCCACGTCCAAAATACGCTTTTAATTTCTCAAAAACTAACCGATACTAGAAAAATCATTTTAAAACTATTTTTGCTCATAAACTTTATCTGGGGAATTTTTCTAATCAAGAAAATGTAGAAAAGGCGGGCGTTAAAAAAAATAAACCCTAGAAAATTAGAAAATTTTCCGGGTTCTCAAACTCATTTTTTTTCGGGGCGTCACAATCTCCCCTCCTTAAAAGAATGTCGTCCTCGACATTCCCTCTTGTACCAATCAAGTCAAGACATCCCGCAAAAATCTCTCAAGAGTCAAATCAAACCCACAGTCCGGCATCCTAAACTTCAAGCCTAGGATACACTACAGAGATCTGAAGCCTAACCTCTGATACCAACTGTGACAGTTCTCAGGGTCACATCACGGGGTACCTATCAGCTTGCCACCCGCACGCGGGCATCCCCTACGGAGAGTTTCGCTTCGTGACTCTTCACGAACGAGAGGCTCGGGGCTTTTCCAGACGAAGGACTTAAAGTCCCAACTGTCGGCATATGGCTCTGATACCAACTGTGACGACCCCACCTCCCCCTAAGGCGAACCAGAGGGTTCGGCGGGCCGCCTGCCCGGCTCTCGCCGGAACTCAGTCGTTCACTACAATCCTCAAACAAATACAAGATACAATCTCAAAGAAAAATCACATGGTCCACAAATATACATCCAAGTCTCCCATAATTACATGTCATCAGTGAAGCGGAAACGATTTCCAACTATCAAAAGCGAAGCGTCCACGCTTCCGCAGCGCCACTCTGATCCTTGATACCAACTATTATACAGGAGGAAGTCCAAAACTAGACGATTACACATCCAAGCAATTCTAAACGTTCAATACAATCCCAATATGAACGATTACACAAAAGGAAATCCAAATTCAATCCATACATGATATAATCCATGATAAACACTACAAGCCACTCCTTCGCCTTGAGCCCTGTGGAGGGGAATAAAACATTTTGGGGTGAGCTAGAAGCTCAGCGAGTAACCAATAAAATCAGTTATCAAATCAGTTTCATAATCGTTCATTTCAATAATGTCATGATTCAGTAATCAATGCACTTTCATTGCTCTCGTGAACCAGTGAAATCATGGTACTTGGACGTCCAACGCTCCAAACGATCATTTAACATTGAACATTAACATTGAGCCCATTGGTGCTCTACAGGAACATTAAACGGTGGAGGAAACGTCGGAGTCTAGCACACGAATTCCAAGTACTCATTTGAGCCAAAACATGTCAAGAACTTATATGCCGGCACACAGGATATGCAATCAAAGAAACGATGCAAGAAACATTTTAAAGTAACGTTGCAAGTAGTTTAAAGTCACTCACCTCCACGGCTCATAATCCTTGTTCAATATAGCCAATTCCATCATTCAAGTCCAAGCCTTTCACTTGAAACTTAAGGTAACCAACGCTATTAAAATCGGACAGCATTTCCCCTTAATTCCTTTATTTTCCAACCTACAATCAAACCCAATCACATAGCAATTAACCACAATTGCTCAAAACCAGAAAACAGTTTTGACGTCCTTTTGCGGTAATGACACCAAAGGTACTACGAGTATCGGATGGAGGTCCAAGACTCACCGTTTCGAAGCTAAGAACCAGGGCTACAACAATGTAGAAGGTCACTCAGTCCAAATCCTAGCACAACTAGGTCAAATATGCAGAATACCAAACCAGAATCGTAATTGCAGGTTCCCAAATCACACAATGCTGTAATTCATCCAACTCAGTCTACACAGGTCCAAATGCATTGATTCCAAAGGCATATGATAGCTAAGACATCAAGCTACATTTCATCAGAAGACACCAACAACAAAATCCAAAGAAATTCCAGTCAAAATAGACGATTACGATCACAGTTCGCACATTCTGATCACCCAGAACAGCAACAGTAAAAACGACATATCTCATTCTACACTACTCCAAATGACCTGAAATTTTGTAGGCACCTCTAAAATGTCATTCCCTACAACTTTCATGTTTTGAGCTAAGGTCAATTCGGCCTCTATCTATGACCTAAAATTTCGGACAGAATGTAGCTTCAAGAACCCTAATTTTCCAGAATTTCTTCCAAACCCAAAATTGGTTGCAATTGTCCACTTTTTCCACCTTCTAGCTTCATTACATAACATTTCCAATCATCATACAAGGCCACAACATCATGATCACATTAAACCAGAAAATTCACCAATAAATTGTAAACTTCACCATTTCATCCAAAAACAAGAATTAAATCACAAAATTCAACACTTTAGCTTCCACTAAGCACAACTCAAGCTTCATTAAGTGTAGGGGAAAGTTCATATACCACTCACCTAGTAAACAAGAGAGGGAGAGTTGTAGGACACCTTAACTTTCCAAAAAAACTTCACACAACAACTCACAATCACTACTTGAAGAGGTTTTATGGAAGGAATTCAAGATTAAATGGTTAGTTTGTGAGATTGGACATGATTGGAGCAAGAAACTTGGAAGCTTTTCTTTCTTTTCTTGTAAGAGGAGGTTCGGCCAAGCTTGAAGGAAAAATGGAAGATATTTGATCAATTTTTTTGTTTTATTTAGTAATTGGTAAAAGGTTGAATAGTAAGTCAAAACAAGATTTAATCATATGGTGACACATGTCCCTCTCATTAATTGCTTGCCTAACTTTTTGTCTCTCTTACACAAATATCTTAACACATTGTAAACTAATATCACTTAATACAAAATTCCAACAAGTGGTTAAAAATATAATGCATTTACCGCACTTGCGGGTCCCACGTCCAAAATACGCTTTTAATTTCTCAAAAACTAACCGATACTAGAAAAATTATTTTAAAACTATTTTTGTTCATAAACTTTATCTGGGAAATTTTTCTAATCAAGAAAATGTAGAAAAGGCGGGCGTTAAAAAAAATAAACCCTAGAAAATTAGAAAATTTTCCGGATTCTCAAACTCATTTTTTTTCGGGGCGTCACAATCTCCCCTCCTTAAAAGAATGTCGTCCTCGACATTCCCTCTTGTACCAATCAAGTCAAGACATCCCGCAAAAATCTCTCAAGAGTCAAATCAAACCCACAGTCCGGCATCCTAAACTTCAAGCCTAGGATACACTACAGAGATCTGAAGCCTAACCTCTGATACCAACTGTGACAGTTCTCAGGGTCACATCACGGGGTACCTATCAGCTTGCCACCCGCACGCGGGCATCCCCTACGGAGAGTTTCGCTTCGTGACTCTTCACGAACGAGAGGCTCGGGGCTTTTCCAGACGAAGGACTTAAAGTCCCAACTGTCGGCATATGGCTCTGATACCAACTGTGACGACCCCACCTCCCCCTAAGGCGAACCAGAGGGTTCGGCGGGCCGCCTGCCCGGCTCTCGCCGGAACTCAGTCGTTCACTACAATCCTCAAACAAATACAAGATACAATCTCAAAGAAAAATCACATGGTCCACAAATATACATCCAAGTCTCCCATAATTACATGTCATCAGTGAAGCGGAAACGATTTCCAACTATCAAAAGCGAAGCGTCCACGCTTCCGCAGCGCCACTCTGATCCTTGATACCAACTATTATACAGGAGGAAGTCCAAAACTAGACGATTACACATCCAAGCAATTCTAAACGTTCAATACAATCCCAATATGAACGATTACACAAAAGGAAATCCAAATTCAATCCATACATGATATAATCCATGATAAACACTACAAGCCACTCCTTCGCCTTGAGCCCTGTGGAGGGGAATAAAACATTTTGGGGTGAGCTAGAAGCTCAGCGAGTAACCAATAAAATCAGTTATCAAATCAGTTTCATAATCGTTCATTTCAATAATGTCATGATTCAGTAATCAATGCACTTTCATTGCTCTCGTGAACCAGTGAAATCATGGTACTTGGACGTCCAACGCTCCAAACGATCATTTAACATTGAACATTAACATTGAGCCCATTGGTGCTCTACAGGAAGCGGAAACGATTTCCAACTATCAAAAGCGAAGCGTCCACGCTTCCGCAGCGCCACTCTGATCCTTGATACCAACTATTATACAGGAGGAAGTCCAAAACTAGACGATTACACATCCAAGCAATTCTAAACGTTCAATACAATCCCAATATGAACGATTACACAAAAGGAAATCCAAATTCAATCCATACATGATATAATCCATGATAAACACTACAAGCCACTCCTTCGCCTTGAGCCCTGTGGAGGGGAATAAAACATTTTGGGGTGAGCTAGAAGCTCAGCGAGTAACCAATAAAATCAGTTATCAAATCAGTTTCATAATCGTTCATTTCAATAATGTCATGATTCAGTAATCAATGAACTTTCATTGCTCTCGTGAACCAATGAAATCATGGTACTTAGACGTCCAACGCTCCAAACGATCATTTAACATTGAACATTAACATTGAGCCCATTGGTGCTCTACAGGAACATTAAACGGTGGAGGAAACGTCGGAGTCTAGCACACGAATTCCAAGTACTCATTTGAGCCAAAACATGTCAAGAACTTATATGCCGGCACACAGGATATGCAATCAAAGAAACGATGCAAGAAACATTTTAAAGTAACGTTGCAAGTAGTTTAAGGTCACTCACCTCCACGGCTCATAATCCTTGTTCAATATAGCCAATTCCATCATTCAAGTCCAAGCCTTTCACTTGAAACTTAAGGTAACCAACGCTATTAAAATCGGACAGCATTTCCCCTTAATTCCTTTATTTTCCAACCGACAATCAAACCCAATCACATAGCAATTAACCACAATTGCTCAAAACCAGAAAACAGTTTTGACGTCCTTTTGCGGTAATGGCACCAAAGGTACTACGAGTATCGGATGGAGGTCCAAGACCCACCGTTTCGAAGCTAAGAACCAGGGCTACAACAATGTAGAAGGTCACTCAGTCCAAATCCTAGCACAACTAGGTCAAATATGCAGAATACCAAACCAGAATCGTAATTGCAGGTTCCCAAATCACACAATGCTGTAATTCGTCCAACTCAGTCTACACAGGTCCAAATGCATTGATTCCAAAGGCATATGATAGCTAAGACATCAAGCTACATTTCATCAGAAGACACCAACAACAAAATCCAAAGAAATTCCAGTCAAAACAGACGATTACAATCACAGTTCGCACATTCTGATCACCCAGAACAGCAACAGTAAAAATGACATATCTCATTCTACACTACTCCAAATGACCTGAAATTTTGTAGGCACCTCTAAAATGTCATTCCCTACAACTTTCATGTTTTGAGCTAAGGCCAATGCGGCCTCTATCTATGACCTAAAATTTCGGACAGAATGTAGCTTCAAGAACCCTAATTTTCCAGAATTTCTTCCAAACCCAAAATTGGTTGCAATTGTCCACTTTTTCCACCTTCTAGCTTCATTACATAACATTTCCAATCATCATACAAGGCCACAACATCATGATCACATTAAACCAGAAAATTCACCAATAAATTGTAAACTTCACCATTTCATCCAAAAACAAGAATTAAATCACAAAATTCAACA
Source organism: Coffea arabica (assembly GCF_036785885.1). Classification (NCBI taxonomy): domain Eukaryota; kingdom Viridiplantae; phylum Streptophyta; class Magnoliopsida; order Gentianales; family Rubiaceae; genus Coffea; species Coffea arabica. The sequence continues at coordinate 13,596,277 of NC_092318.1, read as the reverse complement.
CTTTAGCTTCCACTAAGCACAACTCAAGCTTCATTAAGTGTAGGGGAAAGTTCATATACCACTCACCTAGTAAACAAGAGAGGGAGAGTTGTAGGACACCTTAACTTTCCAAAAAAACTTCACACAACAACTCACAATCACTACTTGAAGAGGTTTTATGGAAGGAATTCAAGATTAAATGGTTAGTTTGTGAGATTGGACATGATTGGAGCAAGAAACTTGGAAGCTTTTCTTTCTTTTCTTGTAAGAGGAGGTTCGGCCAAGCTTGAAGGAAAAATGGAAGATATTTGATCAATTTTTTTGTTTTATTTAGTAATTGGTAAAAGGTTGAATAGTAAGTCAAAACAAGATTTAATCATATGGTGACACATGTCCCTCTCATTAATTGCTTGCCTAACTTTTTGTCTCTCTTACACAAATATCTTAACACATTGTAAACTAATATCACTTAATACAAAATTCCAACAAGTGGTTAAAAATATAATGTATTTACCGCACTTGCGGGTCCCACGTCCAAAATACGCTTTTAATTTCTCAAAAACTAACCGATACTAGAAAAATCATTTTAAAACTATTTTTGCTCATAAACTTTATCTGGGGAATTTTTCTAATCAAGAAAATGTAGAAAAGGCGGGCGTTAAAAAAAATAAACCCTAGAAAATTAGAAAATTTTCCGGGTTCTCAAACTCATTTTTTTTCGGGGCGTCACAATCTCCCCTCCTTAAAAGAATGTCGTCCTCGACATTCCCTCTTGTACCAATCAAGTCAAGACATCCCGCAAAAATCTCTCAAGAGTCAAATCAAACCCACAGTCCGGCATCCTAAACTTCAAGCCTAGGATACACTACAGAGATCTGAAGCCTAACCTCTGATACCAACTGTGACAGTTCTCAGGGTCACATCACGGGGTACCTATCAGCTTGCCACCCGCACGCGGGCATCCCCTACGGAGAGTTTCGCTTCGTGACTCTTCACGAACGAGAGGCTCGGGGCTTTTCCAGACGAAGGACTTAAAGTCCCAACTGTCGGCATATGGCTCTGATACCAACTGTGACGACCCCACCTCCCCCTAAGGCGAACCAGAGGGTTCGGCGGGCCGCCTGCCCGGCTCTCGCCGGAACTCAGTCGTTCACTACAATCCTCAAACAAATACAAGATACAATCTCAAAGAAAAATCACATGGTCCACAAATATACATCCAAGTCTCCCATAATTACATGTCATCAGTGAAGCGGAAACGATTTCCAACTATCAAAAGCGAAGCGTCCACGCTTCCGCAGCGCCACTCTGATCCTTGATACCAACTATTATACAGGAGGAAGTCCAAAACTAGACGATTACACATCCAAGCAATTCTAAACGTTCAATACAATCCCAATATGAACGATTACACAAAAGGAAATCCAAATTCAATCCATACATGATATAATCCATGATAAACACTACAAGCCACTCCTTCGCCTTGAGCCCTGTGGAGGGGAATAAAACATTTTGGGGTGAGCTAGAAGCTCAGCGAGTAACCAATAAAATCAGTTATCAAATCAGTTTCATAATCGTTCATTTCAATAATGTCATGATTCAGTAATCAATGCACTTTCATTGCTCTCGTGAACCAGTGAAATCATGGTACTTGGACGTCCAACGCTCCAAACGATCATTTAACATTGAACATTAACATTGAGCCCATTGGTGCTCTACAGGAACATTAAACGGTGGAGGAAACGTCGGAGTCTAGCACACGAATTCCAAGTACTCATTTGAGCCAAAACATGTCAAGAACTTATATGCCGGCACACAGGATATGCAATCAAAGAAACGATGCAAGAAACATTTTAAAGTAACGTTGCAAGTAGTTTAAAGTCACTCACCTCCACGGCTCATAATCCTTGTTCAATATAGCCAATTCCATCATTCAAGTCCAAGCCTTTCACTTGAAACTTAAGGTAACCAACGCTATTAAAATCGGACAGCATTTCCCCTTAATTCCTTTATTTTCCAACCTACAATCAAACCCAATCACATAGCAATTAACCACAATTGCTCAAAACCAGAAAACAGTTTTGACGTCCTTTTGCGGTAATGACACCAAAGGTACTACGAGTATCGGATGGAGGTCCAAGACCCACCGTTTCGAAGCTAAGAACCAGGGCTACAACAATGTAGAAGGTCACTCAGTCCAAATCCTAGCACAACTAGGTCAAATATGCAGAATACCAAACCAGAATCGTAATTGCAGGTTCCCAAATCACACAATGCTGTAATTCATCCAACTCAGTCTACACAGGTCCAAATGCATTGATTCCAAAGGCATATGATAGCTAAGACATCAAGCTACATTTCATCAGAAGACACCAACAACAAAATCCAAAGAAATTCCAGTCAAAATAGACGATTACGATCACAGTTCGCACATTCTGATCACCCAGAACAGCAACAGTAAAAACGACATATCTCATTCTACACTACTCCAAATGACCTGAAATTTTGTAGGCACCTCTAAAATGTCATTCCCTACAACTTTCATGTTTTGAGCTAAGGTCAATTCGGCCTCTATCTATGACCTAAAATTTCGGACAGAATGTAGCTTCAAGAACCCTAATTTTCCAGAATTTCTTCCAAACCCAAAATTGGTTGCAATTGTCCACTTTTTCCACCTTCTAGCTTCATTACATAACATTTCCAATCATCATACAAGGCCACAACATCATGATCACATTAAACCAGAAAATTCACCAATAAATTGTAAACTTCACCATTTCATCCAAAAACAAGAATTAAATCACAAAATTCAACACTTTAGCTTCCACTAAGCACAACTCAAGCTTCATTAAGTGTAGGGGAAAGTTCATATACCACTCACCTAGTAAACAAGAGAGGGAGAGTTGTAGGACACCTTAACTTTCCAAAAAAACTTCACACAACAACTCACAATCACTACTTGAAGAGGTTTTATGGAAGGAATTCAAGATTAAATGGTTAGTTTGTGAGATTGGACATGATTGGAGCAAGAAACTTGGAAGCTTTTCTTTCTTTTCTTGTAAGAGGAGGTTCGGCCAAGCTTGAAGGAAAAATGGAAGATATTTGATCAATTTTTTTGTTTTATTTAGTAATTGGTAAAAGGTTGAATAGTAAGTCAAAACAAGATTTAATCATATGGTGACACATGTCCCTCTCATTAATTGCTTGCCTAACTTTTTGTCTCTCTTACACAAATATCTTAACACATTGTAAACTAATATCACTTAATACAAAATTCCAACAAGTGGTTAAAAATATAATGCATTTACCGCACTTGCGGGTCCCACGTCCAAAATACGCTTTTAATTTCTCAAAAACTAACCGATACTAGAAAAATTATTTTAAAACTATTTTTGTTCATAAACTTTATCTGGGAAATTTTTCTAATCAAGAAAATGTAGAAAAGGCGGGCGTTAAAAAAAATAAACCCTAGAAAATTATAAAATTTTCCGGATTCTCAAACTCATTTTTTTTCGGGGCGTCACAATCTCCCCTCCTTAAAAGAATGTCGTCCTCGACATTCCCTCTTGTACCAATCAAGTCAAGACATCCCGCAAAAATCTCTCAAGAGTCAAATCAAACCCACAGTCCGGCATCCTAAACTTCAAGCCTAGGATACACTACAGAGATCTGAAGCCTAACCTCTGATACCAACTGTGACAGTTCTCAGGGTCACATCACGGGGTACCTATCAGCTTGCCACCCGCACGCGGGCATCCCCTACGGAGAGTTTCGCTTCGTGACTCTTCACGAACGAGAGGCTCGGGGCTTTTCCAGACGAAGGACTTAAAGTCCCAACTGTCGGCATATGGCTCTGATACCAACTGTGACGACCCCACCTCCCCCTAAGGCGAACCAGAGGGTTCGGCGGGCCGCCTGCCCGGCTCTCGCCGGAACTCAGTCGTTCGCTACAATCCTCAAACAAATACAAGATACAATCTCAAAGAAAAATCACATGGTCCACAAATATACATCCAAGTCTCCCATAATTACATGTCATCAGTGAAGCGGAAACGATTTCCAACTATCAAAAGCGAAGCGTCCACGCTTCCGCAGCGCCACTCTGATCCTTGATACCAACTATTATACAGGAGGAAGTCCAAAACTAGACGATTACACATCCAAGCAATTCTAAACGTTCAATACAATCCCAATATGAACGATTACACAAAAGGAAATCCAAATTCAATCCATACATGATATAATCCATGATAAACACTACAAGCCACTCCTTCGCCTTGAGCCCTGTGGAGGGGAATAAAACATTTTGGGGTGAGCTAGAAGCTCAGCGAGTAACCAATAAAATCAGTTATCAAATCAGTTTCATAATCGTTCATTTCAATAATGTCATGATTCAGTAATCAATGCACTTTCATTGCTCTCGTGAACCAGTGAAATCATGGTACTTGGACGTCCAACGCTCCAAACGATCATTTAACATTGAACATTAACATTGAGCCCATTGGTGCTCTACAGGAAGCGGAAACGATTTCCAACTATCAAAAGCGAAGCGTCCACGCTTCCGCAGCGCCACTCTGATCCTTGATACCAACTATTATACAGGAGGAAGTCCAAAACTAGACGATTACACATCCAAGCAATTCTAAACGTTCAATACAATCCCAATATGAACGATTACACAAAAGGAAATCCAAATTCAATCCATACATGATATAATCCATGATAAACACTACAAGCCACTCCTTCGCCTTGAGCCCTGTGGAGGGGAATAAAACATTTTGGGGTGAGCTAGAAGCTCAGCGAGTAACCAATAAAATCAGTTATCAAATCAGTTTCATAATCGTTCATTTCAATAATGTCATGATTCAGTAATCAATGAACTTTCATTGCTCTCGTGAACCAATGAAATCATGGTACTTAGACGTCCAACGCTCCAAACGATCATTTAACATTGAACATTAACATTGAGCCCATTGGTGCTCTACAGGAACATTAAACGGTGGAGGAAACGTCGGAGTCTAGCACACGAATTCCAAGTACTCATTTGAGCCAAAACATGTCAAGAACTTATATGCCGGCACACAGGATATGCAATCAAAGAAACGATGCAAGAAACATTTTAAAGTAACGTTGCAAGTAGTTTAAGGTCACTCACCTCCACGGCTCATAATCCTTGTTCAATATAGCCAATTCCATCATTCAAGTCCAAGCCTTTCACTTGAAACTTAAGGTAACCAACGCTATTAAAATCGGACAGCATTTCCCCTTAATTCCTTTATTTTCCAACCGACAATCAAACCCAATCACATAGCAATTAACCACAATTGCTCAAAACCAGAAAACAGTTTTGACGTCCTTTTGCGGTAATGGCACCAAAGGTACTACGAGTATCGGATGGAGGTCCAAGACCCACCGTTTCGAAGCTAAGAACCAGGGCTACAACAATGTAGAAGGTCACTCAGTCCAAATCCTAGCACAACTAGGTCAAATATGCAGAATACCAAACCAGAATCGTAATTGCAGGTTCCCAAATCACACAATGCTGTAATTCGTCCAACTCAGTCTACACAGGTCCAAATGCATTGATTCCAAAGGCATATGATAGCTAAGACATCAAGCTACATTTCCTCAGAAGACACCAACAACAAAATCCAAAGAAATTCCAGTCAAAACAGACGATTACAATCACAGTTCGCACATTCTGATCACCCAGAACAGCAACAGTAAAAATGACATATCTCATTCTACACTACTCCAAATGACCTGAAATTTTGTAGGCACCTCTAAAATGTCATTCCCTACAACTTTCATGTTTTGAGCTAAGGCCAATGCGGCCTCTATCTATGACCTAAAATTTCGGACAGAATGTAGCTTCAAGAACCCTAATTTTCCAGAATTTCTTCCAAACCCAAAATTGGTTGCAATTGTCCACTTTTTCCACCTTCTAGCTTCATTACATAACATTTCCAATCATCATACAAGGCCACAACATCATGATCACATTAAACCAGAAAATTCACCAATAAATTGTAAACTTCACCATTTCATCCAAAAACAAGAATTAAATCACAAAATTCAACACTTTAGCTTCCACTAAGCACAACTCAAGCTTCATTAAGTGTAGGGGAAAGTTCATATACCACTCACCTAGTAAACAAGAGAGGGAGAGTTGTAGGACACCTTAACTTTCCAAAAAAACTTCACACAACAACTCACAATCACTACTTGAAGAGGTTTTATGGAAGGAATTCAAGATTAAATGGTTAGTTTGTGAGATTGGACATGATTGGAGCAAGAAACTTGGAAGCTTTTCTTTCTTTTCTTGTAAGAGGAGGTTCGGCCAAGCTTGAAGGAAAAATGGAAGATATTTGATCAATTTTTTTGTTTTATTTAGTAATTGGTAAAAGGTTGAATAGTAAGTCAAAACAAGATTTAATCATATGGTGACACATGTCCCTCTCATTAATTGCTTGCCTAACTTTTTGTCTCTCTTACACAAATATCTTAACACATTGTAAACTAATATCACTTAATACAAAATTCCAACAAGTGGATAAAAATATAATGCATTTACCGCACTTGCGGGTCCCACGTCCAAAATACGCTTTTAATTTCTCAAAAACTAACCGATACTAGAAAAATCATTTTAAAACTATTTTTGCTCATAAACTTTATCTGGGGAATTTTTCTAATCAAGAAAATGTAGAAAAGGCGGGCGTTAAAAAAAATAAACCCTAGAAAATTAGAAAATTTTCCGGGTTCTCAAACTCATTTTTTTTCGGGGCGTCACAATCTCCCCTCCTTAAAAGAATGTCGTCCTCGACATTCCCTCTTGTACCAATCAAGTCAAGACATCCCGCAAAAATCTCTCAAGAGTCAAATCAAACCCACAGTCCGGCATCCTAAACTTCAAGCCTAGGATACACTACAGAGATCTGAAGCCTAAGCTCTGATACCAACTGTGACAGTTCTCAGGGTCACATCACGGGGTACCTATCAGCTTGCCACCCGCACGCGGGCATCCCCTACGGAGAGTTTCGCTTCGTGACTCTTCACGAACGAGAGGCTCGGGGCTTTTCCAGACGAAGGACTTAAAGTCCCAACTGTCGGCATATGGCTCTGATACCAACTGTGACGACCCCACCTCCCCCTAAGGCGAACCAGAGGGTTCGGCGGGCCGCCTGCCCGGCTCTCGCCGGGACTCAGTCGTTCACTACAATCCTCAAACAAATACAAGATACAATCTCAAAGAAAAATCACATGGTCCACAAATATACATCCAAGTCTCCCATAATTACATGTCATAAGTGAAGCGGAAACGATTTCCAACTATCAAAAGCGAAGCGTCCACGCTTCCGCAGCGCCACTCTGATCCTTGATACCAACTATTATACAGGAGGAAGTCCAAAACTAGACGATTACACATCCAAGCAATTCTAAACGTTCAATACAATCCCAATATGAACGATTACACAAAAGGAAATCCAAATTCAATCCATACATGATATAATCCATGATAAACACTACAAGCCACTCCTTCGCCTTGAGCCCTGTGGAGGGGAATAAAACATTTTTGGGTGAGCTAGAAGCTCAGCGAGTAACCAATAAAATCAGTTATCAAATCAGTTTCACAATCGTTCATTTCAATAATGTCATGATTCAGTAATCAATGCACTTTCATTGCTCTCGTGAACCAGTGAAATCATGGTACTTAGACGTCCAACGCTCCAAACGATCATTTAACATTGAACATTAACATTGAGCCCATTGGTGCTCTACAGGAACATTAAACGGTGGAGGAAACGTCGGAGTCTAGCACACGAATTCCAAGTACTCATTTGAGCCAAAACATGTCAAGAACTTATATGCCGGCACACAGGATATGCAATCAAAGAAACGATGCAAGAAACATTTTAAAGTAACGTTGCAAGTAGTTTAAGGTCACTCACCTCCACGGCTCATAATCCTTGTTCAATATAGCCAATTCCATCATTCAAGTCCAAGCCTTTCACTTGAAACTTAAGGTAACCAACGCTATTAAAATCGGACAGCATTTCCCCTTAATTCCTTTATTTTCCAACCGACAATCAAACCCAATCACATAGCAATTAACCACAATTGCTCAAAACCAGAAAACAGTTTTGACGTCCTTTTGCGGTAATGACACCAAAGGTACTACGAGTATCGGATGGAGGTCCAAGACCCACCGTTTCGAAGCTAAGAACCAGGGCTACAACAATGTAGAAGGTCACTCAGTCCAAATCCTAGCACAACTAGGTCAAATATGCAGAATACCAAACCAGAATCGTAATTGCAGGTTCCCAAATCACACAATGCTGTAATTCGTCCAACTCAGTCTACACAGGTCCAAATGCATTGATTCCAAAGGCATATGATAGCTAAGACATCAAGCTACATTTCCTCAGAAGACACCAACAACAAAATCCAAAGAAATTCCAGTCAAAACAGACGATTACAATCACAGTTCGCACATTCTGATCACCCAGAACAGCAACAGTAAAAACGACATATCTCATTCTACACTACTCCAAATGACCTGAAATTTTGTAGGCACCTCTAAAATGTCATTCCCTACAACTTTCATGATTTGAGCTAAGGCCAATGCGGCCTCTATCTATGACCTAAAATTTCGGACAGAATGTAGCTTCAAGAACCCTAATTTTCCAGAATTTCTTCCAAACCCAAAATTGGTTGCAATTGTCCACTTTTTCCACCTTCTAGCTTCATTACATAACATTTCCAATCATCATACAAGGCCACAACATCATGATCACATTAAACCAGAAAATTCACCAATAAATTGTAAACTTCACCATTTCATCCAAAAACAAGAATTAAATCACAAAATTCAACACTTTAGCTTCCACTAAGCACAACTCAAGCTTCATTAAGTGTAGGGGAAAGTTCATATACCACTCACCTAGTAAACAAGAGAGGGAGAGTTGTAGGACACCTTAACTTTCCAAAAAAACTTCACACAACAACTCACAATCACTACTTGAAGAGGTTTTATGGAAGGAATTCAAGATTAAATGGTTAGTTTGTGAGATTGGACATGATTGGAGCAAGAAACTTGGAAGCTTTTCTTTCTTTTCTTGTAAGAGGAGGTTCGGCCAAGCTTGAAGGAAAAATGGAAGATATTTGATCAATTTTTTTGTTTTATTTAGTAATTGGTAAAAGGTTGAATAGTAAGTCAAAACAAGATTTAATCATATGGTGACACATGTCCCTCTCATTAATTGCTTGCCTAACTTTTTGTCTCTCTTACACAAATATCTTAACACATTGTAAACTAATATCACTTAATACAAAATTCCAACAAGTGGTTAAAAATATAATGCATTTACCGCACTTGCGGGTCCCACGTCCAAAATACGCTTTTAATTTCTCAAAAACTAACCGATACTAGAAAAATCATTTTAAAACTATTTTTGCTCATAAACTTTATCTGGGGAATTTTTCTAATCAAGAAAATGTAGAAAAGGCGGGCGTTAAAAAAAATAAACCCTAGAAAATTAGAAAATTTTCCGGGTTCTCAAACTCATTTTTTTTCGGGGCGTCACAATCTCCCCTCCTTAAAAGAATGTCGTCCTCGACATTCCTTCTTGTACCAATCAAGTCAAGACATCCCGCAAAAATATCTCAAGAGTCAAATCAAACCCACAGTCCGGCATCCTAAACTTCAAGCCTAGGATACACTACAGAGATCTGAAGCCTAAGCTCTGATACCAACTGTGACAGTTCTCAGGGTCACATCACGGGGTACCTATCAGCTTGCCACCCGCACGCGGGCATCCCCTACGGAGAGTTTCGCTTCGTGACTCTTCACGAACGAGAGGCTCGGGGCTTTTCCAGACGAAGGACTTAAAGTCCCAACTGTCGGCATATGGCTCTGATACCAACTGTGACGACCCCACCTCCCCCTAAGGCGAACCAGAGGGTTCGGTGGGCCGCCTGCCCGGCTCTCGCCGGGACTCAGTCGTTCACTACAATCCTCAAACAAATACAAGATACAATCTCAAAGAAAAATCACATGGTCCACAAATATACATCCAAGTCTCCCATAATTACATGTCATAAGTGAAGCGGAAACGATTTCCAACTATCAAAAGCGAAGCGTCCACGCTTCCGCAGCGCCACTCTGATCCTTGATACCAACTATTATACAGGAGGAAGTCCAAAACTAGACGATTACACATCCAAGCAATTCTAAACGTTCAATACAATCCCAATATGAACGATTACACAAAAGGAAATCCAAATTCAATCCATACATGATATAATCCATGATAAACACTACAAGCCACTCCTTCGCCTTGAGCCCTGTGGAGGGGAATAAAACATTTTGGGGTGAGATAGAAGCTCAGCGAGTAACCAATAAAATCAGTTTCACAATCGTTCATTTCAATAATGTCATGATTCAGTAATCAATGCACTTTCATTGCTCTCGTGAACCAGTGAAATCATGGTACTTAGACGTCCAACGCTCCAAACGATCATTTAACATTGAACATTAACATTGAGCCCATTGGTGCTCTACAGGAACATTAAACGGTGGAGGAAACGTCGGAGTCTAGCACACGAATTCCAAGTACTCATTTGAGCCAAAACATGTCAAGAACTTATATGCCGGCACACAGGATATGCAATCAAAGAAACGATGCAAGAAACATTTTAAAGTAACGTTGCAAGTAGTTTAAGGTCACTCACCTCCACGGCTCATAATCCTTGTTCAATATAGCCAATTCCATCATTCAAGTCCAAGCCTTTCACTTGAAACTTAAGGTAACCAACGCTATTAAAATCGGACAGCATTTCCCCTTAATTCCTTTATTTTCCAACCTACAATCAAACCCAATCACATAGCAATTAACCACAATTGCTCAAAACCAGAAAACAGTTTTGACGTCCTTTTGCGGTAATGGCACCAAAGGTACTACGAGTATCGGATGGAGGTCCAAGACCCACCGTTTCGAAGCTAAGAACCAGGGCTACAACAATGTAGAAGGTCACTCAGTCCAAATCCTAGCACAACTAGGTCAAATATGCAGAATACCAAACCAGAATCGTAATTGCAGGTTCCCAAATCACACAATGCTGTAATTCGTCCAACTCAGTCTACACAGGTCCAAATGCATTGATTCCAAAGGCATATGATAGCTAAGACATCAAGCTACATTTCCTCAGAAGACACCAACAACAAAATCCAAAGAAATTCCAGTCAAAACAGACGATTACAATCACAGTTCGCACATTCTGATCACCCAGAACAGCAACAGTAAAAACGACATATCTCATTCTACACTACTCCAAATGACCTGAAATTTTGTAGGCACCTCTAAAATGTCATTCCCTACAACTTTCATGTTTTGAGCTAAGGCCAATGCGGCCTCTATCTATGACCTAAAATTTCGGACAGAATGTAGCTTCAAGAACCCTAATTTTCCAGAATTTCTTCCAAACCCAAAATTGGTTGCAATTGTCCACTTTTTCCACCTTCTAGCTTCATTACATAACATTTCCAATCATCATACAAGGCCACAACATCATGATCACATTAAACCAGAAAATTCACCAATAAATTGTAAACTTCACCATTTCATCCAAAAACAAGAATTAAATCACAAAATTCAACACTTTAGCTTCCACTAAGCACAACTCAAGCTTCATTAAGTGTAGGGGAAAGTTCATATACCACTCACCTAGTAAACAAGAGAGGGAGAGTTGTAGGACACCTTAACTTTCCAAAAAAACTTCACACAACAACTCACAATCACTACTTGAAGAGGTTTTATGGAAGGAATTCAAGATTAAATGGTTAGTTTGTGAGATTGGACATGATTGGAGCAAGAAACTTGGAAGCTTTTCTTTCTTTTCTTGTAAGAGGAGGTTCGGCCAAGCTTGAAGGAAAAATGGAAGATATTTGATCAATTTTTTTGTTTTATTTAGTAATTGGTAAAAGGTTGAATAGTAAGTCAAAACAAGATTTAATCATATGGTGACACATGTCCCTCTCATTAATTGCTTGCCTAACTTTTTGTCTCTCTTACACAAATATCTTAACACATTGTAAACTAATATCACTTAATACAAAATTCCAACAAGTGGATAAAAATATAATGCATTTACCGCACTTGCGGGTCCCACGTCCAAAATACGCTTTTAATTTCTCAAAAACTAACCGATACTAGAAAAATCATTTTAAAACTATTTTTGCTCATAAACTTTATCTGGGGAATTTTTCTAATCAAGAAAATGTAGAAAAGGCGGGCGTTAAAAAAAATAAACCCTAGAAAATTAGAAAATTTTCCGGGTTCTCAAACTCATTTTTTTTCGGGGCGTCACAATCTCCCCTCCTTAAAAGAATGTCGTCCTCGACATTCCCTCTTGTACCAATCAAGTCAAGACATCCCGCAAAAATCTCTCAAGAGTCAAATCAAACCCACAGTCCGGCATCCTAAACTTCAAGCCTAGGATACACTACAGAGATCTGAAACCTAAGCTCTGATACCAACTGTGACAGTTCTCAGGGTCACATCACGGGGTACCTATCAGCTTGCCACCCGCACGCGGGCATCCCCTACGGAGAGTTTCGCTTCGTGACTCTTCACGAACGAGAGGTTCGGGGCTTTTCCAGACGAAGGACTTAAAGTCCCAACTGTCGGCATATGGCTCTGATACCAACTGTGACGACCCCACCTCCCCCTAAGGCGAACCAGAGGGTTCGGCGGGCCGCCTGCCCGGCTCTCGCCGGGACTCAGTCGTTCACTACAATCCTCAAACAAATACAAGATACAATCTCAAAGAAAAATCACATGGTCCACAAATATACATCCAAGTCTCCCATAATTACATGTCATAAGTGAAGCGGAAACGATTTCCAACTATCAAAAGCGAAGCGTCCACGCTTCCGCAGCGCCACTCTGATCCTTGATACCAACTATTATACAGGAGGAAGTCCAAAACTAGACGATTACACATCCAAGCAATTCTAAACGTTCAATACAATCCCAATATGAACGATTACACAAAAGGAAATCCAAATTCAATCCATACATGATATAATCCATGATAAACACTACAAGCCACTCCTTCGCCTTGAGCCCTGTGGAGGGGAATAAAACATTTTTGGGTGAGCTAGAAGCTCAGCGAGTAACCAATAAAATCAGTTATCAAATCAGTTTCACAATCGTTCATTTCAATAATGTCATGATTCAGTAATCAATGCACTTTCATTGCTCTCGTGAACCAGTGAAATCATGGTACTTAGACGTCCAACGCTCCAAACGATCATTTAACATTGAACATTAACATTGAGCCCATTGGTGCTCTACAGGAACATTAAACGGTGGAGGAAACGTCGGAGTCTAGCACACGAATTCCAAGTACTCATTTGAGCCAAAACATGTCAAGAACTTATATGCCGGCACACAGGATATGCAATCAAAGAAACGATGCAAGAAACATTTTAAAGTAACGTTGCAAGTAGTTTAAGGTCACTCACCTCCACGGCTCATAATCCTTGTTCAATATAGCCAATTCCATCATTCAAGTCCAAGCCTTTCACTTGAAACTTAAGGTAACCAACGCTATTAAAATCGGACAGCATTTCCCCTTAATTCCTTTATTTTCCAACCGACAATCAAACCCAATCACATAGCAATTAACCACAATTGCTCAAAACCAGAAAACAGTTTTGACGTCCTTTTGCGGTAATGGCACCAAAGGTACTACGAGTATCGGATGGAGGTCCAAGACCCACCGTTTCGAAGCTAAGAACCAGGGCTACAACAATGTAGAAGGTCACTCAGTCCAAATCCTAGCACAACTAGGTCAAATATGCAGAATACCAAACCAGAATCGTAATTGCAGGTTCCCAAATCACACAATGCTGTAATTCGTCCAACTCAGTCTACACAGGTCCAAATGCATTGATTCCAAAGGCATATGATAGCTAAGACATCAAGCTACATTTCCTCAGAAGACACCAACAACAAAATCCAAAGAAATTCCAGTCAAAACAGACGATTACAATCACAGTTCGCACATTCTGATCACCCAGAACAGCAACAGTAAAAACGACATATCTCATTCTACACTACTCCAAATGACCTGAAATTTTGTAGGCACCTCTAAAATGTCATTCCCTACAACTTTCATGATTTGAGCTAAGGCCAATGCGGCCTCTATCTATGACCTAAAATTTCGGACAGAATGTAGCTTCAAGAACCCTAATTTTCCAGAATTTCTTCCAAACCCAAAATTGGTTGCAATTGTCCACTTTTTCCACCTTCTAGCTTCATTACATAACATTTCCAATCATCATACAAGGCCACAACATCATGATCACATTAAACCAGAAAATTCACCAATAAATTGTAAACTTCACCATTTCATCCAAAAACAAGAATTAAATCACAAAATTCAACACTTTAGCTTCCACTAAGCACAACTCAAGCTTCATTAAGTGTAGGGGAAAGTTCATATACCACTCACCTAGTAAACAAGAGAGGGAGAGTTGTAGGACACCTTAACTTTCCAAAAAAACTTCACACAACAACTCACAATCACTACTTGAAGAGGTTTTATGGAAGGAATTCAAGATTAAATGGTTAGTTTGTGAGATTGGACATGATTGGAGCAAGAAACTTGGAAGCTTTTCTTTCTTTTCTTGTAAGAGGAGGTTCCGCCAAGCTTGAAGGAAAAATGGAAGATATTTGATCAATTTTTTTGTTTTATTTAGTAATTGGTAAAAGGTTGAATAGTAAGTCAAAACAAGATTTAATCATATGGTGACACATGTCCCTCTCATTAATTGCTTGCCTAACTTTTTGTCTCTCTTACACAAATATCTTAACACATTGTAAACTAATATCACTTAATACAAAATTCCAACAAGTGGTTAAAAATATAATGCATTTACCGCACTTGCGGGTCCCACGTCCAAAATACGCTTTTAATTTCTCAAAAACTAACCGATACTAGAAAAATCATTTTAAAACTATTTTTGCTCATAAACTTTATCTGGGGAATTTTTCTAATCAAGAAAATGTAGAAAAGGCGGGCGTTAAAAAAAATAAACCCTAGAAAATTAGAAAATTTTCCGGGTTCTCAAACTCATTTTTTTTCGGGGCGTCACAATCTCCCCTCCTTAAAAGAATGTCGTCCTCGACATTCCTTCTTGTACCAATCAAGTCAAGACATCCCGCAAAAATATCTCAAGAGTCAAATCAAACCCACAGTCCGGCATCCTAAACTTCAAGCCTAGGATACACTACAGAGATCTGAAGACTAAGCTCTGATACCAACTGTGACAGTTCTCAGGGTCACATCACGGGGTACCTATCAGCTTGCCACCCGCACGCGGGCATCCCCTACGGAGAGTTTCGCTTCGTGACTCTTCACGAACGAGAGGCTCGGGGCTTTTCCAGACGAAGGACTTAAAGTCCCAACTGTCGGCATATGGCTCTGATACCAACTGTGACGACCCCACCTCCCCCTAAGGCGAACCAGAGGGTTCGGTGGGCCGCCTGCCCGGCTCTCGCCGGGACTCAGTCGTTCACTACAATCCTCAAACAAATACAAGATACAATCTCAAAGAAAAATCACATGGTCCACAAATATACATCCAAGTCTCCCATAATTACATGTCATAAGTGAAGCGGAAACGATTTCCAACTATCAAAAGCGAAGCGTCCACGCTTCCGCAGCGCCACTCTGATCCTTGATACCAACTATTATACAGGAGGAAGTCCAAAACTAGACGATTACACATCCAAGCAATTCTAAACGTTCAATACAATCCCAATATGAACGATTACACAAAAGGAAATCCAAATTCAATCCATACATGATATAATCCATGATAAACACTACAAGCCACTCCTTCGCCTTGAGCCCTGTGGAGGGGAATAAAACATTTTGGGGTGAGATAGAAGCTCAGCGAGTAACCAATAAAATCAGTTTCACAATCGTTCATTTCAATAATGTCATGATTCAGTAATCAATGCACTTTCATTGCTCTCGTGAACCAGTGAAATCATGGTACTTAGACGTCCAACGCTCCAAACGATCATTTAACATTGAACATTAACATTGAGCCCATTGGTGCTCTACAGGAACATTAAACGGTGGAGGAAACGTCGGAGTCTAGCACACGAATTCCAAGTACTCATTTGAGCCAAAACATGTCAAGAACTTATATGCCGGCACACAGGATATGCAATCAAAGAAACGATGCAAGAAACATTTTAAAGTAACGTTGCAAGTAGTTTAAGGTCACTCACCTCCACGGCTCATAATCCTTGTTCAATATAGCCAATTCCATCATTCAAGTCCAAGCCTTTCACTTGAAACTTAAGGTAACCAACGCTATTAAAATCGGACAGCATTTCCCCTTAATTCCTTTATTTTCCAACCTACAATCAAACCCAATCACATAGCAATTAACCACAATTGCTCAAAACCAGAAAACAGTTTTGACGTCCTTTTGCGGTAATGGCACCAAAGGTACTACGAGTATCGGATGGAGGTCCAAGACCCACCGTTTCGAAGCTAAGAACCAGGGCTACAACAATGTAGAAGGTCACTCAGTCCAAATCCTAGCACAACTAGGTCAAATATGCAGAATACCAAACCAGAATCGTAATTGCAGGTTCCCAAATCACACAATGCTGTAATTCGTCCAACTCAGTCTACACAGGTCCAAATGCATTGATTCCAAAGGCATATGATAGCTAAGACATCAAGCTACATTTCCTCAGAAGACACCAACAACAAAATCCAAAGAAATTCCAGTCAAAACAGACGATTACAATCACAGTTCGCACATTCTGATCACCCAGAACAGCAACAGTAAAAACGACATATCTCATTCTACACTACTCCAAATGACCTGAAATTTTGTAGGCACCTCTAAAATGTCATTCCCTACAACTTTCATGATTTGAGCTAAGGCCAATGCGGCCTCTATCTATGACCTAAAATTTCGGACAGAATGTAGCTTCAAGAACCCTAATTTTCCAGAATTTCTTCCAAACCCAAAATTGGTTGCAATTGTCCACTTTTTCCACCTTCTAGCTTCATTACATAACATTTCCAATCATCATACAAGGCCACAACATCATGATCACATTAAACCAGAAAATTCACCAATAAATTGTAAACTTCACCATTTCATCCAAAAACAAGAATTAAATCACAAAATTCAACACTTTAGCTTCCACTAAGCACAACTCAAGCTTCATTAAGTGTAGGGGAAAGTTCATATACCACTCACCTAGTAAACAAGAGAGGGAGAGTTGTAGGACACCTTAACTTTCCAAAAAAACTTCACACAACAACTCACAATCACTAGTTGAAGAGGTTTTATGGAAGGAATTCAAGATTAAATGGTTAGTTTGTGAGATTGGACATGATTGGAGCAAGAAACTTGGAAGCTTTTCTTTCTTTTCTTGTAAGAGGAGGTTCGGCAAAGCTTGAAGGAAAAATGGAAGATATTTGATCAATTTTTTTGTTTTATTTAGTAATTGGTAAAAGGTTGAATAGTAAGTCAAAACAAGATTTAATCATATGGTGACACATGTCCCTCTCATTAATTGCTTGCCTAACTTTTTGTCTCTCTTACACAAATATCTTAACACATTGTAAACTAATATCACTTAATACAAAATTCCAACAAGTGGTTAAAAATATAATGCATTTACCGCACTTGCGGGTCCCACGTCCAAAATACGCTTTTAATTTCTCAAAAACTAACCGATACTAGAAAAATCATTTTAAAACTATTTTTGCTCATAAACTTTATCTGGGGAATTTTTCTAATCAAGAAAATGTAGAAAAGGCGGGCGTTAAAAAAAATAAACCCTAGAAAATTAGAAAATTTTCCGGGTTCTCAAACTCATTTTTTTTCGGGGCGTCACAATCTCCCCTCCTTAAAAGAATGTCGTCCTCGACATTCCCTCTTGTACCAATCAAGTCAAGACATCCCGCAAAAATCTCTCAAGAGTCAAATCAAACCCACAGTCCGGCATCCTAAACTTCAAGCCTAGGATACACTACAGAGATCTGAAACCTAAGCTCTGATACCAACTGTGACAGTTCTCAGGGTCACATCACGGGGTACCTATCAGCTTGCCACCCGCACGCGGGCATCCCCTACGGAGAGTTTCGCTTCGTGACTCTTCACGAACGAGAGGTTCGGGGCTTTTCCAGACGAAGGACTTAAAGTCCCAACTGTCGGCATATGGCTCTGATACCAACTGTGACGACCCCACCTCCCCCTAAGGCGAACCAGAGGGTTCGGCGGGCCGCCTGCCCGGCTCTCGCCGGGACTCAGTCGTTCACTACAATTCTCAAACAAATACAAGATACAATCTCAAAGAAAAATCACATGGTCCACAAATATACATCCAAGTCTCCCATAATTACATGTCATAAGTGAAGCGGAAACGATTTCCAACTATCAAAAGCGAAGCGTCCACGCTTCCGCAGCGCCACTCTGATCCTTGATACCAACTATTATACAGGAGGAAGTCCAAAACTAGACGATTACACATCCAAGCAATTCTAAACGTTCAATACAATCCCAATATGAACGATTACACAAAAGGAAATCCAAATTCAATCCATACATGATATAATCCATGATAAACACTACAAGCCACTCCTTCGCCTTGAGCCCTGTGGAGGGGAATAAAACATTTTGGGGTGAGCTAGAAGCTCAGCGAGTAACCAATAAAATCAGTTATCAAATCAGTTTCACAATCGTTCATTTCAATAATGTCATGATTCAGTAATCAATGCACTTTCATTGCTCTCGTGAACCAGTGAAATCATGGTACTTAGACGTCCAACGCTCCAAACGATCATTTAACATTGAACATTAGCATTGAGCCCATTGGTGCTCTACAGGAACATTAAACGGTGGAGGAAACGTCGGAGTCTAGCACACGAATTCCAAGTACTCATTTGAGCCAAAACATGTCAAGAACTTATATGCCGGCACACAGGATATGCAATCAAAGAAACGATGCAAGAAACATTTTAAAGTAACGTTGCAAGTAGTTTAAGGTCACTCACCTCCACGGCTCCTAATCCTTGTTCAATATAGCCAATTCCATCATTCAAGTCCAAGCCTTTCACTTGAAACTTAAGGTAACCAACGCTATTAAAATCGGACAGCATTTCCCCTTAATTCCTTTATTTTCCAACCTACAATCAAACCCAATCACATAGCAATTAACCACAATTGCTCAAAACCAGAAAACAGTTTTGACGTCCTTTTGCGGTAATGGCACCAAAGGTACTACGAGTATCGGATGGAGGTCCAAGACCCACCGTTTCGAAGCTAAGAACCAGGGCTACAACAATGTAGAAGGTCACTTAGTCCAAATCCTACCACAACTAGGTCAAATATGCAGAATACCAAACCAGAATCGTAATTGCAGGTTCCCAAATCACACAATGCTGTAATTCGTCCAACTCAGTCTACACAGGTCCAAATGCATTGATTCCAAAGGCATATGATAGCTAAGACATCAAGCTACATTTACTCAGAAGACACCAACAACAAAATCCAAAGAAATTCCAGTCAAAACAGACGATTACAATCACAGTTCGCACATTCTGATCACCCAGAACAGCAACAGTAAAAACGACATATCTCATTCTACACTACTCCAAATGACCTGAAATTTTGTAGGCACCTCTAAAATGTCATTCCCTACAACTTTCATGTTTTGAGCTAAGGCCAATGCGGCCTCTATCTATGACCTAAAATTTCGGACAGAATGTAGCTTCAAGAACCCTAATTTTCCAGAATTTCTTCCAAACCCAAAATTGGTTGCAATTGTCCACTTTTTCCACCTTCTAGCTTCATTACATAACATTTCCAATCATCATACAAGGCCACAACATCATGATCACATTAAACCAGAAAATTCACCAATAAATTGTAAACTTCACCATTTCATCCAAAAACAAGAATTAAATCACAAAATTCAACACTTTAGCTTCCACTAAGCACAACTCAAGCTTCATTAAGTGTAGGGGAAAGTTCATATACCACTCACCTATTAAACAAGAGAGGGAGAGTTGTAGGACACCTTAACTTTCCAAAAAAACTTCACACAACAACTCACAATCACTACTTGAAGAGGTTTTATGGAAGGAATTCAAGATTAAATGGTTAGTTTGTGAGATTGGACATGATTGGAGCAAGAAACTTGGAAGCTTTTCTTTCTTTTCTTGTAAGAGGAGGTTCGGCAAAGCTTGAAGGAAAAATGGAAGATATTTGATCAATTTTTTTGTTTTATTTAGTAATTGGTAAAAGGTTGAATAGTAAGTCAAAACAAGATTTAATCATATGGTGACACATGTCCCTCTCATTAATTGCTTGCCTAACTTTTTGTCTCTCTTACACAAATATCTTAACACATTGTAAACTAATATCACTTAATACAAAATTCCAACAAGTGGTTAAAAATATAATGCATTTACCGCACTTGCGGGTCCCACGTCCAAAATACGCTTTTAATTTCTCAAAAACTAACCGATACTAGAAAAATCATTTTAAAACTATTTTTGCTCATAAACTTTATCTGGGGAATTTTTCTAATCAAGAAAATGTAGAAAAGGCGGGCGTTAAAAAAAATAAACCCTAGAAAATTAGAAAATTTTCCGGGTTCTCAAACTCATTTTTTTTCGGGGCGTCACAATCTCCCCTCCTTAAAAGAATGTCGTCCTCGACATTCCCTCTTGTACCAATCAAGTCAAGACATCCCGCAAAAATCTCTCAAGAGTCAAATCAAACCCACAGTCCGGCATCCTAAACTTCAAGCCTAGGATACACTACAGAGATCTGAAGCCTAACCTCTGATACCAACTGTGACAGTTCTCAGGGTCACATCACGGGGTACCTATCAGCTTGCCACCCGCACGCGGGCATCCCCTACGGAGAGTTTCGCTTCGTGACTCTTCACGAACGAGAGGCTCGGGGCTTTTCCAGACGAAGGACATAAAGTCCCAACTGTCGGCATATGGCTCTGATACCAACTGTGACGACCCCACCTCCCCCTAAGGCGAACCAGAGGGTTCGGCGGGCCGCCTGCCCGGCTCTCGCCGGGACTCAGTCGTTCATTACAATTCTCAAACAAATACAAGATACAATCTCAAAGAAAAATCACATGGTCCACAAATATACATCCAAGTCTCCCATAATTACATGTCATAAGTGAAGCGGAAACGATTTCCAACTATCAAAAGCGAAGCGTCCACGCTTCCGCAGCGCCACTCTGATCCTTGATACCAACTATTATACAGGAGGAAGTCCAAAACTAGACGATTACACATCCAAGCAATTCTAAACGTTCAATACAATCCCAATATGAACGATTACACAAAAGGAAATCCAAGTTCAATCCATACATGTAAACGGTGGAGGAAACGTCGGAGTCTAGCACACGAATTCCAAGTACTCATTTGAGCCAAAACATGTCAAGAACTTATATGCCGGCACACAGGATATGCAATCAAAGAAACGATGCAAGAAACATTTTAAAGTAACGTTGCAAGTAGTTTAAGGTCACTCACCTCCACGGCTCATAATCCTTGTTCAATATAGCCAATTCCATCATTCAAGTCCAAGCCTTTCACTTGAAACTTAAGGTAACCAACGCTATTAAAATCGGACAGCATTTCCCCTTAATTCCTTTATTTTCCAACCGACAATCAAACCCAATCACATAGCAATTAACCACAATTGCTCAAAACCAGAAAACAGTTTTGACGTCCTTTTGCGGTAATGACACCAAAGGTACTACGAGTATCGGATGGAGGTCCAAGACCCACCGTTTCGAAGCTAAGAACCAGGGCTACAACAATGTAGAAGGTCACTCAATCCAAATCCTAGCACAACTAGGTCAAATATGCAGAATACCAAACCAGAATCGTAATTGCAGGTTCCCAAATCACACAATGCTGTAATTCGTCCAACTCAGTCTACACAGGTCCAAATGCATTGATTCCAAAGGCATATGATAGCTAAGACATCAAGCTACATTTCCTCAGAAGACACCAACAACAAAATCCAAAGAAATTCCAGTCAAAACAGACGATTACAATCACAGTTCGCACATTCTGATCACCCAGAACAGCAACAGTAAAAACGACATATCTCATTCTACACTACTCCAAATGACCTGAAATTTTGTAGGCACCTCTAAAATGTCATTCCCTACAACTTTCATGATTTGAGCTAAGGCCAATGCGGCCTCTATCTATGACCTAAAATTTCGGACAGAATGTAGCTTCAAGAACCCTAATTTTCCAGAATTTCTTCCAAACCCAAAATTGGTTGCAATTGTCCACTTTTTCCACCTTCTAGCTTCATTACATAACATTTCCAATCATCATACAAGGCCACAACATCATGATCACATTAAACCAGAAAATTCACCAATAAATTGTAAACTTCACCATTTCATCCAAAAACAAGAATTAAATCACAAAATTCAACACTTTAGCTTCCACTAAGCACAACTCAAGCTTCATTAAGTGTAGGGGAAAGTTCATATACCACTCACCTAGTAAACAAGAGAGGGAGAGTTGTAGGACACCTTAACTTTCCAAAAAAACTTCACACAACAACTCACAATCACTACTTGAAGAGGTTTTATGGAAGGAATTCAAGATTAAATGGTTAGTTTGTGAGATTGGACATGATTGGAGCAAGAAACTTGGAAGCTTTTCTTTCTTTTCTTGTAAGAGGAGGTTCGGCCAAGCTTGAAGGAAAAATGGAAGATATTTGATCAATTTTTTTGTTTTATTTAGTAATTGGTAAAAGGTTGAATAGTAAGTCAAAACAAGATTTAATCATATGGTGACACATGTCCCTCTCATTAATTGCTTGCCTAACTTTTTGTCTCTCTTACACAAATATCTTAACACATTGTAAACTAATATCACTTAATACAAAATTCCAACAAGTGGTTAAAAATATAATGCATTTACCGCACTTGCGGGTCCCACGTCCAAAATACGCTTTTAATTTCTCAAAAACTAACCGATACTAGAAAAATCATTTTAAAACTATTTTTGCTCATAAACTTTATCTGGGGAATTTTTCTAATCAAGAAAATGTAGAAAAGGCGGGCGTTAAAAAAAATAAACCCTAGAAAATTAGAAAATTTTCCGGGTTCTCAAACTCATTTTTTTTCGGGGCGTCACAATCTCCCCTCCTTAAAAGAATGTCGTCCTCGACATTCCCTCTTGTACCAATCAAGTCAAGACATCCCGCAAAAATCTCTCAAGAGTCAAATCAAACCCACAGTCCGGCATCCTAAACTTCAAGCCTAGGATACACTACAGAGATCTGAAGCCTAAGCTCTGATACCAACTGTGACAGTTCTCAGGGTCACATCACGGGGTACCTATCAGCTTGCCACCCGCACGCGGGCATCCCCTACGGAGAGTTTCGCTTCGTGACTCTTCACGAACGAGAGGCTCGGGGCTTTTCCAGACGAAGGACTTAAAGTCCCAACTGTCGGCATATGGCTCTGATACCAACTGTGACGACCCCACCTCCCCCTAAGGCGAACCAGAGGGTTCGGCGGGCCGCCTGCCCGGCTCTCGCCGGGACTCAGTCGTTCACTACAATCCTCAAACAAATACAAGATACAATCTCAAAGAAAAATCACATGGTCCACAAATATACATCCAAGTCTCCCATAATTACATGTCATAAGTGAAGCGGAAACGATTTCCAACTATCAAAAGCGAAGCGTCCACGCTTCCGCAGCGCCACTCTGATCCTTGATACCAACTATTATACAGGAGGAAGTCCAAAACTAGACGATTACACATCCAAGCAATTCTAAACGTTCAATACAATCCCAATATGAACGATTACACAAAAGGAAATCCAAATTCAATCCATACATGATATAATCCATGATAAACACTACAAGCCACTCCTTCGCCTTGAGCCCTGTGGAGGGGAATAAAACATTTTGGGGTGAGCTAGAAGCTCAGCGAGTAACCAATAAAATCAGTTATCAAATCAGTTTCATAATCGTTCATTTCAATAATGTCATGATTCAGTAATCAATGCACTTTCATTGCTCTCGTGAACCAGTGAAATCATGGTACTTGGACGTCCAACGCTCCAAACGATCATTTAACATTGAACATTAACATTGAGCCCATTGGTGCTCTACAGGAACATTAAACGGTGGAGGAAACGTCGGAGTCTAGCACACGAATTCCAAGTACTCATTTGAGCCAAAACATGTCAAGAACTTATATGCCGGCACACAGGATATGCAATCAAAGAAACGATGCAAGAAACATTTTAAAGTAACGTTGCAAGTAGTTTAAAGTCACTCACCTCCACGGCTCATAATCCTTGTTCAATATAGCCAATTCCATCATTCAAATCCAAGCCTTTCACTTGAAACTTAAGGTAACCAACGCTATTAAAATCGGACAGCATTTCCCCTTAATTCCTTTATTTTCCAACCTACAATCAAACCCAATCACATAGCAATTAACCACAATTGCTCAAAACCAGAAAACAGTTTTGACGTCCTTTTGCGGTAATGACACCAAAGGTACTACGAGTATCGGATGGAGGTCCAAGACCCACCGTTTCGAAGCTAAGAACCAGGGCTACAACAATGTAGAAGGTCACTCAGTCCAAATCCTAGCACAACTAGGTCAAATATGCAGAATACCAAACCAGAATCGTAATTGCAGGTTCCCAAATCACACAATGCTGTAATTCATCCAACTCAGTCTACACAGGTCCAAATGCATTGATTCCAAAGGCATATGATAGCTAAGACATCAAGCTACATTTCCTCAGAAGACACCAACAACAAAATCCAAAGAAATTCCAGTCAAAACAGACGATTACAATCACAGTTCGCACATTCTGATCACCCAGAACAGCAACAGTAAAAACGACATATCTCATTCTACACTACTCCAAATGACCTGAAATTTTGTAGGCACCTCTAAAATGTCATTCCCTACAACTTTTATGTTTTGAGCTAAGGCCAATGCGGCCTCTATCTATGACCTAAAATTTCGGACAGAATGTAGCTTCAAGAACCCTAATTTTCCAGAATTTCTTCCAAACCCAAAATTGGTTGCAATTGTCCACTTTTTCCACCTTCTAACTTCATTACATAACATTTCCAATCATCGTACAAGGCCACAACATCATGATCACATTAAACCAGAAAATTCACCAATAAATTGTAAACTTCACCATTTCATCCAAAAACAAGAATTAAATCACAAAATTCAACACTTTAGCTTCCACTAAGCACAACTCAAGCTTCATTAAGTGTAGGGGAAAGTTCATATACCACTCACCTAGTAAACAAGAGAGGGAGAGTTGTAGGACACCTTAACTTTCCAAAAAAACTTCACACAACAACTCACAATCACTACTTGAAGAGGTTTTATGGAAGGAATTCAAGATTAAATGGTTAGTTTGTGAGATTGGACATGATTGGAGCAAGAAACTTGGAAGCTTTTCTTTCTTTTCTTGTAAGAGGAGGTTCGGCCAAGCTTGAAGGAAAAATGGAAGATATTTGATCAATTTTTTTGTTTTATTTAGTAATTGGTAAAAGGTTGAATAGTAAGTCAAAACAAGATTTAATCATATGGTGACACATGTCCCTCTCATTAATTGCTTGCCTAACTTTTTGTCTCTCTTACACAAATATCTTAACACATTGTAAACTAATATCACTTAATACAAAATTCCAACAAGTGGTTAAAAATATAATGCATTTACCGCACTTGCGGGTCCCACGTCCAAAATACGCTTTTAATTTCTCAAAAACTAACCGATACTAGAAAAATCATTTTAAAACTATTTTTGCTCATAAACTTTATCTGGGGAATTTTTCTAATCAAGAAAATGTAGAAAAGGCGGGCGTTAAAAAAAATAAACCCTAGAAAATTAGAAAATTTTCCGGGTTCTCAAACTCATTTTTTTTCGGGGCGTCACAATCTCCCCTCCTTAAAAGAATGTCGTCCTCGACATTCCCTCTTGTACCAATCAAGTCAAGACATCCCGCAAAAATCTCTCAAGAGTCAAATCAAACCCACAGTCCGGCATCCTAAACTTCAAGCCTAGGATACACTACAGAGATCTGAAGCCTAAGCTCTGATACCAACTGTGACAGTTCTCAGGGTCACATCACGGGGTACCTATCAGCTTGCCACCCGCACGCGGGCATCCCCTACGGAGAGTTTCGCTTCGTGACTCTTCACGAACGAGAGGCTCGGGGCTTTTCCAGACGAAGGACTTAAAGTCCCAACTGTCGGCATATGGCTCTGATACCAACTGTGACGACCCCACCTCCCCCTAAGGCGAACCAGAGGGTTCGGCGGGCCGCCTGCCCGGCTCTCGCCGGGACTCAGTCGTTCACTACAATCCTCAAACAAATACAAGATACAATCTCAAAGAAAAATCACATGGTCCACAAATATACATCCAAGTCTCCCATAATTACATGTCATAAGTGAAGCGGAAACGATTTCCAACTATCAAAAGCGAAGCGTCCACGCTTCCGCAGCGCCACTCTGATCCTTGATACCAACTATTATACAGGAGGAAGTCCAAAACTAGACGATTACACATCCAAGCAATTCTAAACGTTCAATACAATCCCAATATGAACGATTACACAAAAGGAAATCCAAATTCAATCCATACATGATATAATCCATGATAAACACTACAAGCCACTCCTTCGCCTTGAGCCCTGTGGAGGGGAATAAAACATTTTGGGGTGAGCTAGAAGCTCAGCGAGTAACCAATAAAATCAGTTATCAAATCAGTTTCACAATCGTTCATTTCAATAATGTCATGATTCAGTAATCAATGCACTTTCATTGCTCTCGTGAACCAGTGAAATCATGGTACTTAGACGTCCAACGCTCCAAACGATCATTTAACATTGAACATTAACATTGAGCCCATTGGTGCTCTACAGGAACATTAAACGGTGGAGGAAACGTCGGAGTCTAGCACACGAATTCCAAGTACTCATTTGAGCCAAAACATGTCAAGAACTTATATGCCGGCACACAGGATATGCAATCAAAGAAACGATGCAAGAAACATTTTAAAGTAACGTTGCAAGTAGTTTAAGGTCACTCACCTCCACGGCTCATAATCCTTGTTCAATATAGCCAATTCCATCATTCAAGTCCAAGCCTTTCACTTGAAACTTAAGGTAACCAACGCTATTAAAATCGGACAGCATTTCCCCTTAATTCCTTTATTTTCCAACCGACAATCAAACCCAATCACATAGCAATTAACCACAATTGCTCAAAACCAGAAAACAGTTTTGACGTCCTTTTGCGGTAATGACACCAAAGGTACTACGAGTATCGGATGGAGGTCCAAGACCCACCGTTTCGAAGCTAAGAACCAGGGCTACAACAATGTAGAAGGTCACTCAGTCCAAATCCTAGCACAACTAGGTCAAATATGCAGAATACCAAACCAGAATCGTAATTGCAGGTTCCCAAATCACACAATGCTGTAATTCGTCCAACTCAGTCTACACAGGTCCAAATGCATTGATTCCAAAGGCATATGATAGCTAAGACATCAAGCTACATTTCCTCAGAAGACACCAACAACAAAATCCAAAGAAATTCCAGTCAAAACAGACGATTACAATCACAGTTCGCACATTCTGATCACCCAGAACAGCAACAGTAAAAACGACATATCTCATTCTACACTACTCCAAATGACCTGAAATTTTGTAGGCACCTCTAAAATGTCATTCCCTACAACTTTCATGTTTTGAGCTAAGGCCAATGCGGCCTCTATCTATGACCTAAAATTTCGGACAGAATGTAGCTTCAAGAACCCTAATTTTCCAGAATTTCTTCCAAACCCAAAATTGGTTGCAATTGTCCACTTTTTCCACCTTCTAGCTTCATTACATAACATTTCCAATCATCATACAAGGCCACAACATCATGATCACATTAAACCAGAAAATTCACCAATAAATTGTAAACTTCACCATTTCATCCAAAAACAAGAATTAAATCACAAAATTCAACACTTTAGCTTCCACTAAGCACAACTCAAGCTTCATTAAGTGTAGGGGAAAGTTCATATACCACTCACCTAGTAAACAAGAGAGGGAGAGTTGTAGGACACCTTAACTTTCCAAAAAAACTTCACACAACAACTCACAATCACTACTTGAAGAGGTTTTATGGAAGGAATTCAAGATTAAATGGTTAGTTTGTGAGATTGGACATGATTGGAGCAAGAAACTTGGAAGCTTTTCTTTCTTTTCTTGTAAGAGGAGGTTCGGCCAAGCTTGAAGGAAAAATGGAAGATATTTGATCAATTTTTTTGTTTTATTTAGTAATTGGTAAAAGGTTGAATAGTAAGTCAAAACAAGATTTAATCATATGGTGACACATGTCCCTCTCATTAATTGCTTGCCTAACTTTTTGTCTCTCTTACACAAATATCTTAACACATTGTAAACTAATATCACTTAATACAAAATTCCAACAAGTGGTTAAAAATATAATGCATTTACCGCACTTGCGGGTCCCACGTCCAAAATACGCTTTTAATTTCTCAAAAACTAACCGATACTAGAAAAATCATTTTAAAACTATTTTTGCTCATAAACTTTATCTGGGGAATTTTTCTAATCAAGAAAATGTAGAAAAGGCGGGCGTTAAAAAAAATAAACCCTAGAAAATTAGAAAATTTTCCGGGTTCTCAAACTCATTTTTTTTCGGGGCGTCACAATCTCCCCTCCTTAAAAGAATGTCGTCCTCGACATTCCCTCTTGTACCAATCAAGTCAAGACATCCCGCAAAAATCTCTCAAGAGTCAAATCAAACCCACAGTCCGGCATCCTAAACTTCAAGCCTAGGATACACTACAGAGATCTGAAGCCTAAGCTCTGATACCAACTGTGACAGTTCTCAGGGTCACATCACGGGGTACCTATCAGCTTGCCACCCGCACGCGGGCATCCCCTACGGAGAGTTTCGCTTCGTGACTCTTCACGAACGAGAGGCTCGGGGCTTTTCCAGACGAAGGACTTAAAGTCCCAACTGTCGGCATATGGCTCTGATACCAACTGTGACGACCCCACCTCCCCCTAAGGCGAACCAGAGGGTTCGGCGGGCCGCCTGCCCGGCTCTCGCCGGGACTCAGTCGTTCACTACAATCCTCAAACAAATACAAGATACAATCTCAAAGAAAAATCACATGGTCCACAAATATACATCCAAGTCTCCCATAATTACATGTCATAAGTGAAGCGGAAACGATTTCCAACTATCAAAAGCGAAGCGTCCACGCTTCCGCAGCGCCACTCTGATCCTTGATACCAACTATTATACAGGAGGAAGTCCAAAACTAGACGATTACACATCCAAGCAATTCTAAACGTTCAATACAATCCCAATATGAACGATTACACAAAAGGAAATCCAAATTCAATCCATACATGATATAATCCATGATAAACACTACAAGCCACTCCTTCGCCTTGAGCCCTGTGGAGGGGAATAAAACATTTTGGGGTGAGCTAGAAGCTCAGCGAGTAACCAATAAAATCAGTTATCAAATCAGTTTCATAATCGTTCATTTCAATAATGTCATGATTCAGTAATCAATGCACTTTCATTGCTCTCGTGAACCAGTGAAATCATGGTACTTGGACGTCCAACGCTCCAAACGATCATTTAACATTGAACATTAACATTGAGCCCATTGGTGCTCTACAGGAACATTAAACGGTGGAGGAAACGTCGGAGTCTAGCACACGAATTCCAAGTACTCATTTGAGCCAAAACATGTCAAGAACTTATATGCCGGCACACAGGATATGCAATCAAAGAAACGATGCAAGAAACATTTTAAAGTAACGTTGCAAGTAGTTTAAGGTCACTCACCTCCACGGCTCATAATCCTTGTTCAATATAGCCAATTCCATCATTCAAGTCCAAGCCTTTCACTTGAAACTTAAGGTAACCAACGCTATTAAAATCGGACAGCATTTCCCCTTAATTCCTTTATTTTCCAACCGACAATCAAACCCAATCACATAGCAATTAACCACAATTGCTCAAAACCAGAAAACAGTTTTGACGTCCTTTTGCGGTAATGGCACCAAAGGTACTACGAGTATCGGATGGAGGTCCAAGACCCACCGTTTCGAAGCTAAGAACCAGGGCTACAACAATGTAGAAGGTCACTCAGTCCAAATCCTAGCACAACTAGGTCAAATATGCAGAATACCAAACCAGAATCGTAATTGCAGGTTCCCAAATCACACAATGCTGTAATTCGTCCAACTCAGTCTACACAGGTCCAAATGCATTCATTCCAAAGGCATATGATAGCTAAGACATCAAGCTACATTTCATCAGAAGACAACAACAACAAAATCCAAAGAAATTCCAGTCAAAACAGACGATTACAATCACAGTTCGCACATTCTGATCACCCAGAACAGCAACAGTAAAAACGACATATCTCATTCTACACTACTCCAAATGACCCGAAATTTTGTAGGCACCTCTAAACTGTCATTCCCTACAACTTTCATGTTTTGAGCTAAGGCCAATGCGGCCTCTATCTATGACCTAAAATTTCGGACAGAATGTAGCTTCAAGAACCCTAATTTTCCAGAATTTCTTCCAAACCCAAAATTGGTTGCAATTGTCCACTTTTTCCACCTTCTAGCTTCATTACATAACATTTCCAATCATCATACAAGGCCACAACATCATGATCACATTAAACCAGAAAATTCACCAATAAATTGTAAACTTCACCATTTCATCCAAAAACAAGAATTAAATCACAAAATTCAACACTTTAGCTTCCACTAAGCACAACTCAAGCTTCATTAAGTGTAGGGGAAAGTTCATATACCACTCACCTAGTAAACAAGAGAGGGAGAGTTGTAGGACACCTTAACTTTCCAAAAAAACTTCACACAACAACTCACAATCACTACTTGAAGAGGTTTTATGGAAGGAATTCAAGATTAAATGGTTAGTTTGTGAGATTGGACATGATTGGAGCAAGAAACTTGGAAGCTTTTCTTTCTTTTCTTGTAAGAGGAGGTTCGGCCAAGCTTGAAGGAAAAATGGAAGATATTTGATCAATTTTTTTGTTTTATTTAGTAATTGGTAAAAGGTTGAATAGTAAGTCAAAACAAGATTTAATCATATGGTGACACATGTCCCTCTCATTAATTGCTTGCCTAACTTTTTGTCTCTCTTACACAAATATCTTAACACATTGTAAACTAATATCACTTAATACAAAATTCCAACAAGTGGTTAAAAATATAATGCATTTACCGCACTTGCGGGTCCCACGTCCAAAATACGCTTTTAATTTCTCAAAAACTAACCGATACTAGAAAAATCATTTTAAAACTATTTTTGCTCATAAACTTTATCTGGGGAATTTTTCTAATCAAGAAAATGTAGAAAAGGCGGGCGTTAAAAAAAATAAACCCTAGAAAATTAGAAAATTTTCCGGGTTCTCAAACTCATTTTTTTTCGGGGCGTCACAATCTCCCCTCCTTAAAAGAATGTCGTCCTCGACATTCCCTCTTGTACCAATCAAGTCAAGACATCCCGCAAAAATCTCTCAAGAGTCAAATCAAACCCACAGTCCGGCATCCTAAACTTCAAGCCTAGGATACACTACAGAGATCTGAAGCCTAAGCTCTGATACCAACTGTGACAGTTCTCAGGGTCACATCACGGGGTACCTATCAGCTTGCCACCCGCACGCGGGCATCCCCTACGGAGAGTTTCGCTTCGTGACTCTTCACGAACGAGAGGCTCGGGGCTTTTCCAGACGAAGGACTTAAAGTCCCAACTGTCGGCATATGGCTCTGATACCAACTGTGACGACCCCACCTCCCCCTAAGGCGAACCAGAGGGTTCGGCGGGCCGCCTGCCCGGCTCTCGCCGGGACTCAGTCGTTCACTACAATCCTCAAACAAATACAAGATACAATCTCAAAGAAAAATCACATGGTCCACAAATATACATCCAAGTCTCCCATAATTACATGTCATAAGTGAAGCGGAAACGATTTCCAACTATCAAAAGCGAAGCGTCCACGCTTCCGCAGCGCCACTCTGATCCTTGATACCAACTATTATACAGGAGGAAGTCCAAAACTAGACGATTACACATCCAAGCAATTCTAAACGTTCAATACAATCCCAATATGAACGATTACACAAAAGGAAATCCAAATTCAATCCATACATGATATAATCCATGATAAACACTACAAGCCACTCCTTCGCCTTGAGCCCTGTGGAGGGGAATAAAACATTTTGGGGTGAGCTAGAAGCTCAGCGAGTAACCAATAAAATCAGTTATCAAATCAGTTTCATAATCGTTCATTTCAATAATGTCATGATTCAGTAATCAATGCACTTTCATTGCTCTCGTGAACCAGTGAAATCATGGTACTTGGACGTCCAACGCTCCAAACGATCATTTAACATTGAACATTAACATTGAGCCCATTGGTGCTCTACAGGAACATTAAACGGTGGAGGAAACGTCGGAGTCTAGCACACGAATTCCAAGTACTCATTTGAGCCAAAACATGTCAAGAACTTATATGCCGGCACACAGGATATGCAATCAAAGAAACGATGCAAGAAACATTTTAAAGTAACGTTGCAAGTAGTTTAAGGTCACTCACCTCCACGGCTCATAATCCTTGTTCAATATAGCCAATTCCATCATTCAAGTCCAAGCCTTTCACTTGAAACTTAAGGTAACCAACGCTATTAAAATCGGACAGCATTTCCCCTTAATTCCTTTATTTTCCAACCGACAATCAAACCCAATCACATAGCAATTAACCACAATTGCTCAAAACCAGAAAACAGTTTTGACGTCCTTTTGCGGTAATGGCACCAAAGGTACTACGAGTATCGGATGGAGGTCCAAGACCCACCGTTTCGAAGCTAAGAACCAGGGCTACAACAATGTAGAAGGTCACTCAGTCCAAATCCTAGCACAACTAGGTCAAATATGCAGAATACCAAACCAGAATCGTAATTGCAGGTTCCCAAATCACACAATGCTGTAATTCGTCCAACTCAGTCTACACAGGTCCAAATGCATTCATTCCAAAGGCATATGATAGCTAAGACATCAAGCTACATTTCATCAGAAGACAACAACAACAAAATCCAAAGAAATTCCAGTCAAAACAGACGATTACAATCACAGTTCGCACATTCTGATCACCCAGAACAGCAACAGTAAAAACGACATATCTCATTCTACACTACTCCAAATGACCCGAAATTTTGTAGGCACCTCTAAACTGTCATTCCCTACAACTTTC
This sequence comes from Coffea arabica, assembly GCF_036785885.1. NCBI lineage: Eukaryota > Viridiplantae > Streptophyta > Magnoliopsida > Gentianales > Rubiaceae > Coffea > Coffea arabica. The sequence continues at coordinate 13,562,856 of NC_092318.1, read as the reverse complement.
ATGTTTTGAGCTAAGGCCAATGCGGCCTCTATCTATGACCTAAAATTTCGGACAGAATGTAGCTTCAAGAACCCTAATTTTCCAGAATTTCTTCCAAACCCAAAATTGGTTGCAATTGTCCACTTTTTCCACCTTCTAGCTTCATTACATAACATTTCCAATCATCATACAAGGCCACAACATCATGATCACATTAAACCAGAAAATTCACCAATAAATTGTAAACTTCACCATTTCATCCAAAAACAAGAATTAAATCACAAAATTCAACACTTTAGCTTCCACTAAGCACAACTCAAGCTTCATTAAGTGTAGGGGAAAGTTCATATACCACTCACCTAGTAAACAAGAGAGGGAGAGTTGTAGGACACCTTAACTTTCCAAAAAAACTTCACACAACAACTCACAATCACTACTTGAAGAGGTTTTATGGAAGGAATTCAAGATTAAATGGTTAGTTTGTGAGATTGGACATGATTGGAGCAAGAAACTTGGAAGCTTTTCTTTCTTTTCTTGTAAGAGGAGGTTCGGCCAAGCTTGAAGGAAAAATGGAAGATATTTGATCAATTTTTTTGTTTTATTTAGTAATTGGTAAAAGGTTGAATAGTAAGTCAAAACAAGATTTAATCATATGGTGACACATGTCCCTCTCATTAATTGCTTGCCTAACTTTTTGTCTCTCTTACACAAATATCTTAACACATTGTAAACTAATATCACTTAATACAAAATTCCAACAAGTGGTTAAAAATATAATGCATTTACCGCACTTGCGGGTCCCACGTCCAAAATACGCTTTTAATTTCTCAAAAACTAACCGATACTAGAAAAATCATTTTAAAACTATTTTTGCTCATAAACTTTATCTGGGGAATTTTTCTAATCAAGAAAATGTAGAAAAGGCGGGCGTTAAAAAAAATAAACCCTAGAAAATTAGAAAATTTTCCGGGTTCTCAAACTCATTTTTTTTCGGGGCGTCACAATCTCCCCTCCTTAAAAGAATGTCGTCCTCGACATTCCCTCTTGTACCAATCAAGTCAAGACATCCCGCAAAAATCTCTCAAGAGTCAAATCAAACCCACAGTCCGGCATCCTAAACTTCAAGCCTAGGATACACTACAGAGATCTGAAGCCTAAGCTCTGATACCAACTGTGACAGTTCTCAGGGTCACATCACGGGGTACCTATCAGCTTGCCACCCGCACGCGGGCATCCCCTACGGAGAGTTTCGCTTCGTGACTCTTCACGAACGAGAGGCTCGGGGCTTTTCCAGACGAAGGACTTAAAGTCCCAACTGTCGGCATATGGCTCTGATACCAACTGTGACGACCCCACCTCCCCCTAAGGCGAACCAGAGGGTTCGGCGGGCCGCCTGCCCGGCTCTCGCCGGGACTCAGTCGTTCACTACAATCCTCAAACAAATACAAGATACAATCTCAAAGAAAAATCACATGGTCCACAAATATACATCCAAGTCTCCCATAATTACATGTCATAAGTGAAGCGGAAACGATTTCCAACTATCAAAAGCGAAGCGTCCACGCTTCCGCAGCGCCACTCTGATCCTTGATACCAACTATTATACAGGAGGAAGTCCAAAACTAGACGATTACACATCCAAGCAATTCTAAACGTTCAATACAATCCCAATATGAACGATTACACAAAAGGAAATCCAAATTCAATCCATACATGATATAATCCATGATAAACACTACAAGCCACTCCTTCGCCTTGAGCCCTGTGGAGGGGAATAAAACATTTTGGGGTGAGCTAGAAGCTCAGCGAGTAACCAATAAAATCAGTTATCAAATCAGTTTCATAATCGTTCATTTCAATAATGTCATGATTCAGTAATCAATGCACTTTCATTGCTCTCGTGAACCAGTGAAATCATGGTACTTGGACGTCCAACGCTCCAAACGATCATTTAACATTGAACATTAACATTGAGCCCATTGGTGCTCTACAGGAACATTAAACGGTGGAGGAAACGTCGGAGTCTAGCACACGAATTCCAAGTACTCATTTGAGCCAAAACATGTCAAGAACTTATATGCCGGCACACAGGATATGCAATCAAAGAAACGATGCAAGAAACATTTTAAAGTAACGTTGCAAGTAGTTTAAGGTCACTCACCTCCACGGCTCATAATCCTTGTTCAATATAGCCAATTCCATCATTCAAGTCCAAGCCTTTCACTTGAAACTTAAGGTAACCAACGCTATTAAAATCGGACAGCATTTCCCCTTAATTCCTTTATTTTCCAACCGACAATCAAACCCAATCACATAGCAATTAACCACAATTGCTCAAAACCAGAAAACAGTTTTGACGTCCTTTTGCGGTAATGGCACCAAAGGTACTACGAGTATCGGATGGAGGTCCAAGACCCACCGTTTCGAAGCTAAGAACCAGGGCTACAACAATGTAGAAGGTCACTCAGTCCAAATCCTAGCACAACTAGGTCAAATATGCAGAATACCAAACCAGAATCGTAATTGCAGGTTCCCAAATCACACAATGCTGTAATTCGTCCAACTCAGTCTACACAGGTCCAAATGCATTCATTCCAAAGGCATATGATAGCTAAGACATCAAGCTACATTTCATCAGAAGACAACAACAACAAAATCCAAAGAAATTCCAGTCAAAACAGACGATTACAATCACAGTTCGCACATTCTGATCACCCAGAACAGCAACAGTAAAAACGACATATCTCATTCTACACTACTCCAAATGACCCGAAATTTTGTAGGCACCTCTAAACTGTCATTCCCTACAACTTTCATGTTTTGAGCTAAGGCCAATGCGGCCTCTATCTATGACCTAAAATTTCGGACAGAATGTAGCTTCAAGAACCCTAATTTTCCAGAATTTCTTCCAAACCCAAAATTGGTTGCAATTGTCCACTTTTTCCACCTTCTAGCTTCATTACATAACATTTCCAATCATCATACAAGGCCACAACATCATGATCACATTAAACCAGAAAATTCACCAATAAATTGTAAACTTCACCATTTCATCCAAAAACAAGAATTAAATCACAAAATTCAACACTTTAGCTTCCACTAAGCACAACTCAAGCTTCATTAAGTGTAGGGGAAAGTTCATATACCACTCACCTAGTAAACAAGAGAGGGAGAGTTGTAGGACACCTTAACTTTCCAAAAAAACTTCACACAACAACTCACAATCACTACTTGAAGAGGTTTTATGGAAGGAATTCAAGATTAAATGGTTAGTTTGTGAGATTGGACATGATTGGAGCAAGAAACTTGGAAGCTTTTCTTTCTTTTCTTGTAAGAGGAGGTTCGGCCAAGCTTGAAGGAAAAATGGAAGATATTTGATCAATTTTTTTGTTTTATTTAGTAATTGGTAAAAGGTTGAATAGTAAGTCAAAACAAGATTTAATCATATGGTGACACATGTCCCTCTCATTAATTGCTTGCCTAACTTTTTGTCTCTCTTACACAAATATCTTAACACATTGTAAACTAATATCACTTAATACAAAATTCCAACAAGTGGTTAAAAATATAATGCATTTACCGCACTTGCGGGTCCCACGTCCAAAATACGCTTTTAATTTCTCAAAAACTAACCGATACTAGAAAAATCATTTTAAAACTATTTTTGCTCATAAACTTTATCTGGGGAATTTTTCTAATCAAGAAAATGTAGAAAAGGCGGGCGTTAAAAAAAATAAACCCTAGAAAATTAGAAAATTTTCCGGGTTCTCAAACTCATTTTTTTTCGGGGCGTCACAATCTCCCCTCCTTAAAAGAATGTCGTCCTCGACATTCCCTCTTGTACCAATCAAGTCAAGACATCCCGCAAAAATCTCTCAAGAGTCAAATCAAACCCACAGTCCGGCATCCTAAACTTCAAGCCTAGGATACACTACAGAGATCTGAAGCCTAAGCTCTGATACCAACTGTGACAGTTCTCAGGGTCACATCACGGGGTACCTATCAGCTTGCCACCCGCACGCGGGCATCCCCTACGGAGAGTTTCGCTTCGTGACTCTTCACGAACGAGAGGCTCGGGGCTTTTCCAGACGAAGGACTTAAAGTCCCAACTGTCGGCATATGGCTCTGATACCAACTGTGACGACCCCACCTCCCCCTAAGGCGAACCAGAGGGTTCGGCGGGCCGCCTGCCCGGCTCTCGCCGGGACTCAGTCGTTCACTACAATCCTCAAACAAATACAAGATACAATCTCAAAGAAAAATCACATGGTCCACAAATATACATCCAAGTCTCCCATAATTACATGTCATAAGTGAAGCGGAAACGATTTCCAACTATCAAAAGCGAAGCGTCCACGCTTCCGCAGCGCCACTCTGATCCTTGATACCAACTATTATACAGGAGGAAGTCCAAAACTAGACGATTACACATCCAAGCAATTCTAAACGTTCAATACAATCCCAATATGAACGATTACACAAAAGGAAATCCAAATTCAATCCATACATGATATAATCCATGATAAACACTACAAGCCACTCCTTCGCCTTGAGCCCTGTGGAGGGGAATAAAACATTTTGGGGTGAGCTAGAAGCTCAGCGAGTAACCAATAAAATCAGTTATCAAATCAGTTTCATAATCGTTCATTTCAATAATGTCATGATTCAGTAATCAATGCACTTTCATTGCTCTCGTGAACCAGTGAAATCATGGTACTTAGACGTCCAACGCTCCAAACGATCATTTAACATTGAACATTAACATTGAGCCCATTGGTGCTCTACAGGAACATTAAACGGTGGAGGAAACGTCGGAGTCTAGCACACGAATTCCAAGTACTCATTTGAGCCAAAACATGTCAAGAACTTATATGCCGGCACACAGGATATGCAATCAAAGAAACGATGCAAGAAACATTTTAAAGTAACGTTGCAAGTAGTTTAAGGTCACTCACCTCCACGGCTCATAATCCTTGTTCAATATAGCCAATTCCATCATTCAAGTCCAAGCCTTTCACTTGAAACTTAAGGTAACCAACGCTATTAAAATCGGACAGCATTTCCCCTTAATTCCTTTATTTTCCAACCGACAATCAAACCCAATCACATAGCAATTAACCACAATTGCTCAAAACCAGAAAACAGTTTTGACGTCCTTTTGCGGTAATGGCACCAAAGGTACTACGAGTATCGGATGGAGGTCCAAGACCCACCGTTTCGAAGCTAAGAACCAGGGCTACAACAATGTAGAAGGTCACTCAGTCCAAATCCTAGCACAACTAGGTCAAATATGCAGAATACCAAACCAGAATCGTAATTGCAGGTTCCCAAATCACACAATGCTGTAATTCGTCCAACTCAGTCTACACAGGTCCAAATGCATTCATTCCAAAGGCATATGATAGCTAAGACATCAAGCTACATTTCATCAGAAGACAACAACAACAAAATCCAAAGAAATTCCAGTCAAAACAGACGATTACAATCACAGTTCGCACATTCTGATCACCCAGAACAGCAACAGTAAAAACGACATATCTCATTCTACACTACTCCAAATGACCCGAAATTTTGTAGGCACCTCTAAACTGTCATTCCCTACAACTTTCATGTTTTGAGCTAAGGCCAATGCGGCCTCTATCTATGACCTAAAATTTCGGACAGAATGTAGCTTCAAGAACCCTAATTTTCCAGAATTTCTTCCAAACCCAAAATTGGTTGCAATTGTCCACTTTTTCCACCTTCTAGCTTCATTACATAACATTTCCAATCATCATACAAGGCCACAACATCATGATCACATTAAACCAGAAAATTCACCAATAAATTGTAAACTTCACCATTTCATCCAAAAACAAGAATTAAATCACAAAATTCAACACTTTAGCTTCCACTAAGCACAACTCAAGCTTCATTAAGTGTAGGGGAAAGTTCATATACCACTCACCTAGTAAACAAGAGAGGGAGAGTTGTAGGACACCTTAACTTTCCAAAAAAACTTCACACAACAACTCACAATCACTACTTGAAGAGGTTTTATGGAAGGAATTCAAGATTAAATGGTTAGTTTGTGAGATTGGACATGATTGGAGCAAGAAACTTGGAAGCTTTTCTTTCTTTTCTTGTAAGAGGAGGTTCGGCCAAGCTTGAAGGAAAAATGGAAGATATTTGATCAATTTTTTTGTTTTATTTAGTAATTGGTAAAAGGTTGAATAGTAAGTCAAAACAAGATTTAATCATATGGTGACACATGTCCCTCTCATTAATTGCTTGCCTAACTTTTTGTCTCTCTTACACAAATATCTTAACACATTGTAAACTAATATCACTTAATACAAAATTCCAACAAGTGGTTAAAAATATAATGCATTTACCGCACTTGCGGGTCCCACGTCCAAAATACGCTTTTAATTTCTCAAAAACTAACCGATACTAGAAAAATCATTTTAAAACTATTTTTGCTCATAAACTTTATCTGGGGAATTTTTCTAATCAAGAAAATGTAGAAAAGGCGGGCGTTAAAAAAAATAAACCCTAGAAAATTAGAAAATTTTCCGGGTTCTCAAACTCATTTTTTTTCGGGGCGTCACAATCTCCCCTCCTTAAAAGAATGTCGTCCTCGACATTCCCTCTTGTACCAATCAAGTCAAGACATCCCGCAAAAATCTCTCAAGAGTCAAATCAAACCCACAGTCCGGCATCCTAAACTTCAAGCCTAGGATACACTACAGAGATCTGAAGCCTAAGCTCTGATACCAACTGTGACAGTTCTCAGGGTCACATCACGGGGTACCTATCAGCTTGCCACCCGCACGCGGGCATCCCCTACGGAGAGTTTCGCTTCGTGACTCTTCACGAACGAGAGGCTCGGGGCTTTTCCAGACGAAGGACTTAAAGTCCCAACTGTCGGCATATGGCTCTGATACCAACTGTGACGACCCCACCTCCCCCTAAGGCGAACCAGAGGGTTCGGCGGGCCGCCTGCCCGGCTCTCGCCGGGACTCAGTCGTTCACTACAATCCTCAAACAAATACAAGATACAATCTCAAAGAAAAATCACATGGTCCACAAATATACATCCAAGTCTCCCATAATTACATGTCATAAGTGAAGCGGAAACGATTTCCAACTATCAAAAGCGAAGCGTCCACGCTTCCGCAGCGCCACTCTGATCCTTGATACCAACTATTATACAGGAGGAAGTCCAAAACTAGACGATTACACATCCAAGCAATTCTAAACGTTCAATACAATCCCAATATGAACGATTACACAAAAGGAAATCCAAATTCAATCCATACATGATATAATCCATGATAAACACTACAAGCCACTCCTTCGCCTTGAGCCCTGTGGAGGGGAATAAAACATTTTGGGGTGAGCTAGAAGCTCAGCGAGTAACCAATAAAATCAGTTATCAAATCAGTTTCACAATCGTTCATTTCAATAATGTCATGATTCAGTAATCAATGCACTTTCATTGCTCTCGTGAACCAGTGAAATCATGGTACTTAGACGTCCAACGCTCCAAACGATCATTTAACATTGAACATTAACATTGAGCCCATTGGTGCTCTACAGGAACATTAAACGGTGGAGGAAACGTCGGAGTCTAGCACACGAATTCCAAGTACTCATTTGAGCCAAAACATGTCAAGAACTTATATGCCGGCACACAGGATATGCAATCAAAGAAACGATGCAAGAAACATTTTAAAGTAACGTTGCAAGTAGTTTAAGGTCACTCACCTCCACGGCTCATAATCCTTGTTCAATATAGCCAATTCCATCATTCAAGTCCAAGCCTTTCACTTGAAACTTAAGGTAACCAACGCTATTAAAATCGGACAGCATTTCCCCTTAATTCCTTTATTTTCCAACCGACAATCAAACCCAATCACATAGCAATTAACCACAATTGCTCAAAACCAGAAAACAGTTTTGACGTCCTTTTGCGGTAATGGCACCAAAGGTACTACGAGTATCGGATGGAGGTCCAAGACCCACCGTTTCGAAGCTAAGAACCAGGGCTACAACAATGTAGAAGGTCACTCAGTCCAAATCCTAGCACAACTAGGTCAAATATGCAGAATACCAAACCAGAATCGTAATTGCAGGTTCCCAAATCACACAATGCTGTAATTCGTCCAACTCAGTCTACACAGGTCCAAATGCATTCATTCCAAAGGCATATGATAGCTAAGACATCAAGCTACATTTCATCAGAAGACAACAACAACAAAATCCAAAGAAATTCCAGTCAAAACAGACGATTACAATCACAGTTCGCACATTCTGATCACCCAGAACAGCAACAGTAAAAACGACATATCTCATTCTACACTACTCCAAATGACCCGAAATTTTGTAGGCACCTCTAAACTGTCATTCCCTACAACTTTCATGTTTTGAGCTAAGGCCAATGCGGCCTCTATCTATGACCTAAAATTTCGGACAGAATGTAGCTTCAAGAACCCTAATTTTCCAGAATTTCTTCCAAACCCAAAATTGGTTGCAATTGTCCACTTTTTCCACCTTCTAGCTTCATTACATAACATTTCCAATCATCATACAAGGCCACAACATCATGATCACATTAAACCAGAAAATTCACCAATAAATTGTAAACTTCACCATTTCATCCAAAAACAAGAATTAAATCACAAAATTCAACACTTTAGCTTCCACTAAGCACAACTCAAGCTTCATTAAGTGTAGGGGAAAGTTCATATACCACTCACCTAGTAAACAAGAGAGGGAGAGTTGTAGGACACCTTAACTTTCCAAAAAAACTTCACACAACAACTCACAATCACTACTTGAAGAGGTTTTATGGAAGGAATTCAAGATTAAATGGTTAGTTTGTGAGATTGGACATGATTGGAGCAAGAAACTTGGAAGCTTTTCTTTCTTTTCTTGTAAGAGGAGGTTCGGCCAAGCTTGAAGGAAAAATGGAAGATATTTGATCAATTTTTTTGTTTTATTTAGTAATTGGTAAAAGGTTGAATAGTAAGTCAAAACAAGATTTAATCATATGGTGACACATGTCCCTCTCATTAATTGCTTGCCTAACTTTTTGTCTCTCTTACACAAATATCTTAACACATTGTAAACTAATATCACTTAATACAAAATTCCAACAAGTGGTTAAAAATATAATGCATTTACCGCACTTGCGGGTCCCACGTCCAAAATACGCTTTTAATTTCTCAAAAACTAACCGATACTAGAAAAATCATTTTAAAACTATTTTTGCTCATAAACTTTATCTGGGGAATTTTTCTAATCAAGAAAATGTAGAAAAGGCGGGCGTTAAAAAAAATAAACCCTAGAAAATTAGAAAATTTTCCGGGTTCTCAAACTCATTTTTTTTCGGGGCGTCACAATCTCCCCTCCTTAAAAGAATGTCGTCCTCGACATTCCCTCTTGTACCAATCAAGTCAAGACATCCCGCAAAAATCTCTCAAGAGTCAAATCAAACCCACAGTCCGGCATCCTAAACTTCAAGCCTAGGATACACTACAGAGATCTGAAGCCTAAGCTCTGATACCAACTGTGACAGTTCTCAGGGTCACATCACGGGGTACCTATCAGCTTGCCACCCGCACGCGGGCATCCCCTACGGAGAGTTTCGCTTCGTGACTCTTCACGAACGAGAGGCTCGGGGCTTTTCCAGACGAAGGACTTAAAGTCCCAACTGTCGGCATATGGCTCTGATACCAACTGTGACGACCCCACCTCCCCCTAAGGCGAACCAGAGGGTTCGGCGGGCCGCCTGCCCGGCTCTCGCCGGGACTCAGTCGTTCACTACAATCCTCAAACAAATACAAGATACAATCTCAAAGAAAAATCACATGGTCCACAAATATACATCCAAGTCTCCCATAATTACATGTCATAAGTGAAGCGGAAACGATTTCCAACTATCAAAAGCGAAGCGTCCACGCTTCCGCAGCGCCACTCTGATCCTTGATACCAACTATTATACAGGAGGAAGTCCAAAACTAGACGATTACACATCCAAGCAATTCTAAACGTTCAATACAATCCCAATATGAACGATTACACAAAAGGAAATCCAAATTCAATCCATACATGATATAATCCATGATAAACACTACAAGCCACTCCTTCGCCTTGAGCCCTGTGGAGGGGAATAAAACATTTTGGGGTGAGCTAGAAGCTCAGCGAGTAACCAATAAAATCAGTTATCAAATCAGTTTCATAATCGTTCATTTCAATAATGTCATGATTCAGTAATCAATGCACTTTCATTGCTCTCGTGAACCAGTGAAATCATGGTACTTAGACGTCCAACGCTCCAAACGATCATTTAACATTGAACATTAACATTGAGCCCATTGGTGCTCTACAGGAACATTAAACGGTGGAGGAAACGTCGGAGTCTAGCACACGAATTCCAAGTACTCATTTGAGCCAAAACATGTCAAGAACTTATATGCCGGCACACAGGATATGCAATCAAAGAAACGATGCAAGAAACATTTTAAAGTAACGTTGCAAGTAGTTTAAGGTCACTCACCTCCACGGCTCATAATCCTTGTTCAATATAGCCAATTCCATCATTCAAGTCCAAGCCTTTCACTTGAAACTTAAGGTAACCAACGCTATTAAAATCGGACAGCATTTCCCCTTAATTCCTTTATTTTCCAACCGACAATCAAACCCAATCACATAGCAATTAACCACAATTGCTCAAAACCAGAAAACAGTTTTGACGTCCTTTTGCGGTAATGGCACCAAAGGTACTACGAGTATCGGATGGAGGTCCAAGACCCACCGTTTCGAAGCTAAGAACCAGGGCTACAACAATGTAGAAGGTCACTCAGTCCAAATCCTAGCACAACTAGGTCAAATATGCAGAATACCAAACCAGAATCGTAATTGCAGGTTCCCAAATCACACAATGCTGTAATTCGTCCAACTCAGTCTACACAGGTCCAAATGCATTCATTCCAAAGGCATATGATAGCTAAGACATCAAGCTACATTTCATCAGAAGACAACAACAACAAAATCCAAAGAAATTCCAGTCAAAACAGACGATTACAATCACAGTTCGCACATTCTGATCACCCAGAACAGCAACAGTAAAAACGACATATCTCATTCTACACTACTCCAAATGACCCGAAATTTTGTAGGCACCTCTAAACTGTCATTCCCTACAACTTTCATGTTTTGAGCTAAGGCCAATGCGGCCTCTATCTATGACCTAAAATTTCGGACAGAATGTAGCTTCAAGAACCCTAATTTTCCAGAATTTCTTCCAAACCCAAAATTGGTTGCAATTGTCCACTTTTTCCACCTTCTAGCTTCATTACATAACATTTCCAATCATCATACAAGGCCACAACATCATGATCACATTAAACCAGAAAATTCACCAATAAATTGTAAACTTCACCATTTCATCCAAAAACAAGAATTAAATCACAAAATTCAACACTTTAGCTTCCACTAAGCACAACTCAAGCTTCATTAAGTGTAGGGGAAAGTTCATATACCACTCACCTAGTAAACAAGAGAGGGAGAGTTGTAGGACACCTTAACTTTCCAAAAAAACTTCACACAACAACTCACAATCACTACTTGAAGAGGTTTTATGGAAGGAATTCAAGATTAAATGGTTAGTTTGTGAGATTGGACATGATTGGAGCAAGAAACTTGGAAGCTTTTCTTTCTTTTCTTGTAAGAGGAGGTTCGGCCAAGCTTGAAGGAAAAATGGAAGATATTTGATCAATTTTTTTGTTTTATTTAGTAATTGGTAAAAGGTTGAATAGTAAGTCAAAACAAGATTTAATCATATGGTGACACATGTCCCTCTCATTAATTGCTTGCCTAACTTTTTGTCTCTCTTACACAAATATCTTAACACATTGTAAACTAATATCACTTAATACAAAATTCCAACAAGTGGTTAAAAATATAATGCATTTACCGCACTTGCGGGTCCCACGTCCAAAATACGCTTTTAATTTCTCAAAAACTAACCGATACTAGAAAAATCATTTTAAAACTATTTTTGCTCATAAACTTTATCTGGGGAATTTTTCTAATCAAGAAAATGTAGAAAAGGCGGGCGTTAAAAAAAATAAACCCTAGAAAATTAGAAAATTTTCCGGGTTCTCAAACTCATTTTTTTTCGGGGCGTCACAATCTCCCCTCCTTAAAAGAATGTCGTCCTCGACATTCCCTCTTGTACCAATCAAGTCAAGACATCCCGCAAAAATCTCTCAAGAGTCAAATCAAACCCACAGTCCGGCATCCTAAACTTCAAGCCTAGGATACACTACAGAGATCTGAAGCCTAAGCTCTGATACCAACTGTGACAGTTCTCAGGGTCACATCACGGGGTACCTATCAGCTTGCCACCCGCACGCGGGCATCCCCTACGGAGAGTTTCGCTTCGTGACTCTTCACGAACGAGAGGCTCGGGGCTTTTCCAGACGAAGGACTTAAAGTCCCAACTGTCGGCATATGGCTCTGATACCAACTGTGACGACCCCACCTCCCCCTAAGGCGAACCAGAGGGTTCGGCGGGCCGCCTGCCCGGCTCTCGCCGGGACTCAGTCGTTCACTACAATCCTCAAACAAATACAAGATACAATCTCAAAGAAAAATCACATGGTCCACAAATATACATCCAAGTCTCCCATAATTACATGTCATAAGTGAAGCGGAAACGATTTCCAACTATCAAAAGCGAAGCGTCCACGCTTCCGCAGCGCCACTCTGATCCTTGATACCAACTATTATACAGGAGGAAGTCCAAAACTAGACGATTACACATCCAAGCAATTCTAAACGTTCAATACAATCCCAATATGAACGATTACACAAAAGGAAATCCAAATTCAATCCATACATGATATAATCCATGATAAACACTACAAGCCACTCCTTCGCCTTGAGCCCTGTGGAGGGGAATAAAACATTTTGGGGTGAGCTAGAAGCTCAGCGAGTAACCAATAAAATCAGTTATCAAATCAGTTTCATAATCGTTCATTTCAATAATGTCATGATTCAGTAATCAATGCACTTTCATTGCTCTCGTGAACCAGTGAAATCATGGTACTTGGACGTCCAACGCTCCAAACGATCATTTAACATTGAACATTAACATTGAGCCCATTGGTGCTCTACAGGAACATTAAACGGTGGAGGAAACGTCGGAGTCTAGCACACGAATTCCAAGTACTCATTTGAGCCAAAACATGTCAAGAACTTATATGCCGGCACACAGGATATGCAATCAAAGAAACGATGCAAGAAACATTTTAAAGTAACGTTGCAAGTAGTTTAAAGTCACTCACCTCCACGGCTCATAATCCTTGTTCAATATAGCCAATTCCATCATTCAAATCCAAGCCTTTCACTTGAAACTTAAGGTAACCAACGCTATTAAAATCGGACAGCATTTCCCCTTAATTCCTTTATTTTCCAACCTACAATCAAACCCAATCACATAGCAATTAACCACAATTGCTCAAAACCAGAAAACAGTTTTGACGTCCTTTTGCGGTAATGACACCAAAGGTACTACGAGTATCGGATGGAGGTCCAAGACCCACCGTTTCGAAGCTAAGAACCAGGGCTACAACAATGTAGAAGGTCACTCAGTCCAAATCCTAGCACAACTAGGTCAAATATGCAGAATACCAAACCAGAATCGTAATTGCAGGTTCCCAAATCACACAATGCTGTAATTCATCCAACTCAGTCTACACAGGTCCAAATGCATTGATTCCAAAGGCATATGATAGCTAAGACATCAAGCTAAATTTCATCAGAAGACACCAACAACAAAATCCAAAGAAATTCCAGTCAAAACAGACGATTACAATCACAGTTCGCACATTCTGATCACCCAGAACAGCAACAGTAAAAATGACATATCTCATTCTACACTACTCCAAATGACCTGAAATTTTGTAGGCACCTCTAAAATGTCATTCCCTACAACTTTTATGTTTTGAGCTAAGGCCAATGCGGCCTCTATCTATGACCTAAAATTTCGGACAGAATGTAGCTTCAAGAACCCTAATTTTCCAGAATTTCTTCCAAACCCAAAATTGGTTGCAATTGTCCACTTTTTCCACCTTCTAACTTCATTACATAACATTTCCAATCATCGTACAAGGCCACAACATCATGATCACATTAAACCAGAAAATTCACCAATAAATTGTAAACTTCACCATTTCATCCAAAAACAAGAATTAAATCACAAAATTCAACACTTTAGCTTCCACTAAGCACAACTCAAGCTTCATTAAGTGTAGGGGAAAGTTCATATACCACTCACCTAGTAAACAAGAGAGGGAGAGTTGTAGGACACCTTAACTTTCCAAAAAAACTTCACACAACAACTCACAATCACTACTTGAAGAGGTTTTATGGAAGGAATTCAAGATTAAATGGTTAGTTTGTGAGATTGGACATGATTGGAGCAAGAAACTTGGAAGCTTTTCTTTCTTTTCTTGTAAGAGGAGGTTCGGCCAAGCTTGAAGGAAAAATGGAAGATATTTGATCAATTTTTTTGTTTTATTTAGTAATTGGTAAAAGGTTGAATAGTAAGTCAAAACAAGATTTAATCATATGGTGACACATGTCCCTCTCATTAATTGCTTGCCTAACTTTTTGTCTCTCTTACACAAATATCTTAACACATTGTAAACTAATATCACTTAATACAAAATTCCAACAAGTGGTTAAAAATATAATGCATTTACCGCACTTGCGGGTCCCACGTCCAAAATACGCTTTTAATTTCTCAAAAACTAACCGATACTAGAAAAATCATTTTAAAACTATTTTTGCTCATAAACTTTATCTGGGGAATTTTTCTAATCAAGAAAATGTAGAAAAGGCGGGCGTTAAAAAAAATAAACCCTAGAAAATTAGAAAATTTTCCGGGTTCTCAAACTCATTTTTTTTCGGGGCGTCACAATCTCCCCTCCTTAAAAGAATGTCGTCCTCGACATTCCCTCTTGTACCAATCAAGTCAAGACATCCCGCAAAAATCTCTCAAGAGTCAAATCAAACCCACAGTCCGGCATCCTAAACTTCAAGCCTAGGATACACTACAGAGATCTGAAGCCTAAGCTCTGATACCAACTGTGACAGTTCTCAGGGTCACATCACGGGGTACCTATCAGCTTGCCACCCGCACGCGGGCATCCCCTACGGAGAGTTTCGCTTCGTGACTCTTCACGAACGAGAGGCTCGGGGCTTTTCCAGACGAAGGACTTAAAGTCCCAACTGTCGGCATATGGCTCTGATACCAACTGTGACGACCCCACCTCCCCCTAAGGCGAACCAGAGGGTTCGGCGGGCCGCCTGCCCGGCTCTCGCCGGGACTCAGTCGTTCACTACAATCCTCAAACAAATACAAGATACAATCTCAAAGAAAAATCACATGGTCCACAAATATACATCCAAGTCTCCCATAATTACATGTCATAAGTGAAGCGGAAACGATTTCCAACTATCAAAAGCGAAGCGTCCACGCTTCCGCAGCGCCACTCTGATCCTTGATACCAACTATTATACAGGAGGAAGTCCAAAACTAGACGATTACACATCCAAGCAATTCTAAACGTTCAATACAATCCCAATATGAACGATTACACAAAAGGAAATCCAAATTCAATCCATACATGATATAATCCATGATAAACACTACAAGCCACTCCTTCGCCTTGAGCCCTGTGGAGGGGAATAAAACATTTTGGGGTGAGCTAGAAGCTCAGCGAGTAACCAATAAAATCAGTTATCAAATCAGTTTCACAATCGTTCATTTCAATAATGTCATGATTCAGTAATCAATGCACTTTCATTGCTCTCGTGAACCAGTGAAATCATGGTACTTAGACGTCCAACGCTCCAAACGATCATTTAACATTGAACATTAACATTGAGCCCATTGGTGCTCTACAGGAACATTAAACGGTGGAGGAAACGTCGGAGTCTAGCACACGAATTCCAAGTACTCATTTGAGCCAAAACATGTCAAGAACTTATATGCCGGCACACAGGATATGCAATCAAAGAAACGATGCAAGAAACATTTTAAAGTAACGTTGCAAGTAGTTTAAGGTCACTCACCTCCACGGCTCATAATCCTTGTTCAATATAGCCAATTCCATCATTCAAGTCCAAGCCTTTCACTTGAAACTTAAGGTAACCAACGCTATTAAAATCGGACAGCATTTCCCCTTAATTCCTTTATTTTCCAACCGACAATCAAACCCAATCACATAGCAATTAACCACAATTGCTCAAAACCAGAAAACAGTTTTGACGTCCTTTTGCGGTAATGGCACCAAAGGTACTACGAGTATCGGATGGAGGTCCAAGACCCACCGTTTCGAAGCTAAGAACCAGGGCTACAACAATGTAGAAGGTCACTCAGTCCAAATCCTAGCACAACTAGGTCAAATATGCAGAATACCAAACCAGAATCGTAATTGCAGGTTCCCAAATCACACAATGCTGTAATTCGTCCAACTCAGTCTACACAGGTCCAAATGCATTCATTCCAAAGGCATATGATAGCTAAGACATCAAGCTACATTTCATCAGAAGACAACAACAACAAAATCCAAAGAAATTCCAGTCAAAACAGACGATTACAATCACAGTTCGCACATTCTGATCACCCAGAACAGCAACAGTAAAAACGACATATCTCATTCTACACTACTCCAAATGACCCGAAATTTTGTAGGCACCTCTAAACTGTCATTCCCTACAACTTTCATGTTTTGAGCTAAGGCCAATGCGGCCTCTATCTATGACCTAAAATTTCGGACAGAATGTAGCTTCAAGAACCCTAATTTTCCAGAATTTCTTCCAAACCCAAAATTGGTTGCAATTGTCCACTTTTTCCACCTTCTAGCTTCATTACATAACATTTCCAATCATCATACAAGGCCACAACATCATGATCACATTAAACCAGAAAATTCACCAATAAATTGTAAACTTCACCATTTCATCCAAAAACAAGAATTAAATCACAAAATTCAACACTTTAGCTTCCACTAAGCACAACTCAAGCTTCATTAAGTGTAGGGGAAAGTTCATATACCACTCACCTAGTAAACAAGAGAGGGAGAGTTGTAGGACACCTTAACTTTCCAAAAAAACTTCACACAACAACTCACAATCACTACTTGAAGAGGTTTTATGGAAGGAATTCAAGATTAAATGGTTAGTTTGTGAGATTGGACATGATTGGAGCAAGAAACTTGGAAGCTTTTCTTTCTTTTCTTGTAAGAGGAGGTTCGGCCAAGCTTGAAGGAAAAATGGAAGATATTTGATCAATTTTTTTGTTTTATTTAGTAATTGGTAAAAGGTTGAATAGTAAGTCAAAACAAGATTTAATCATATGGTGACACATGTCCCTCTCATTAATTGCTTGCCTAACTTTTTGTCTCTCTTACACAAATATCTTAACACATTGTAAACTAATATCACTTAATACAAAATTCCAACAAGTGGTTAAAAATATAATGCATTTACCGCACTTGCGGGTCCCACGTCCAAAATACGCTTTTAATTTCTCAAAAACTAACCGATACTAGAAAAATCATTTTAAAACTATTTTTGCTCATAAACTTTATCTGGGGAATTTTTCTAATCAAGAAAATGTAGAAAAGGCGGGCGTTAAAAAAAATAAACCCTAGAAAATTAGAAAATTTTCCGGGTTCTCAAACTCATTTTTTTTCGGGGCGTCACAATCTCCCCTCCTTAAAAGAATGTCGTCCTCGACATTCCCTCTTGTACCAATCAAGTCAAGACATCCCGCAAAAATCTCTCAAGAGTCAAATCAAACCCACAGTCCGGCATCCTAAACTTCAAGCCTAGGATACACTACAGAGATCTGAAGCCTAAGCTCTGATACCAACTGTGACAGTTCTCAGGGTCACATCACGGGGTACCTATCAGCTTGCCACCCGCACGCGGGCATCCCCTACGGAGAGTTTCGCTTCGTGACTCTTCACGAACGAGAGGCTCGGGGCTTTTCCAGACGAAGGACTTAAAGTCCCAACTGTCGGCATATGGCTCTGATACCAACTGTGACGACCCCACCTCCCCCTAAGGCGAACCAGAGGGTTCGGCGGGCCGCCTGCCCGGCTCTCGCCGGGACTCAGTCGTTCACTACAATCCTCAAACAAATACAAGATACAATCTCAAAGAAAAATCACATGGTCCACAAATATACATCCAAGTCTCCCATAATTACATGTCATAAGTGAAGCGGAAACGATTTCCAACTATCAAAAGCGAAGCGTCCACGCTTCCGCAGCGCCACTCTGATCCTTGATACCAACTATTATACAGGAGGAAGTCCAAAACTAGACGATTACACATCCAAGCAATTCTAAACGTTCAATACAATCCCAATATGAACGATTACACAAAAGGAAATCCAAATTCAATCCATACATGATATAATCCATGATAAACACTACAAGCCACTCCTTCGCCTTGAGCCCTGTGGAGGGGAATAAAACATTTTGGGGTGAGCTAGAAGCTCAGCGAGTAACCAATAAAATCAGTTATCAAATCAGTTTCACAATCGTTCATTTCAATAATGTCATGATTCAGTAATCAATGCACTTTCATTGCTCTCGTGAACCAGTGAAATCATGGTACTTAGACGTCCAACGCTCCAAACGATCATTTAACATTGAACATTAACATTGAGCCCATTGGTGCTCTACAGGAACATTAAACGGTGGAGGAAACGTCGGAGTCTAGCACACGAATTCCAAGTACTCATTTGAGCCAAAACATGTCAAGAACTTATATGCCGGCACACAGGATATGCAATCAAAGAAACGATGCAAGAAACATTTTAAAGTAACGTTGCAAGTAGTTTAAGGTCACTCACCTCCACGGCTCATAATCCTTGTTCAATATAGCCAATTCCATCATTCAAGTCCAAGCCTTTCACTTGAAACTTAAGGTAACCAACGCTATTAAAATCGGACAGCATTTCCCCTTAATTCCTTTATTTTCCAACCGACAATCAAACCCAATCACATAGCAATTAACCACAATTGCTCAAAACCAGAAAACAGTTTTGACGTCCTTTTGCGGTAATGGCACCAAAGGTACTACGAGTATCGGATGGAGGTCCAAGACCCACCGTTTCGAAGCTAAGAACCAGGGCTACAACAATGTAGAAGGTCACTCAGTCCAAATCCTAGCACAACTAGGTCAAATATGCAGAATACCAAACCAGAATCGTAATTGCAGGTTCCCAAATCACACAATGCTGTAATTCGTCCAACTCAGTCTACACAGGTCCAAATGCATTCATTCCAAAGGCATATGATAGCTAAGACATCAAGCTACATTTCATCAGAAGACAACAACAACAAAATCCAAAGAAATTCCAGTCAAAACAGACGATTACAATCACAGTTCGCACATTCTGATCACCCAGAACAGCAACAGTAAAAACGACATATCTCATTCTACACTACTCCAAATGACCCGAAATTTTGTAGGCACCTCTAAACTGTCATTCCCTACAACTTTCATGTTTTGAGCTAAGGCCAATGCGGCCTCTATCTATGACCTAAAATTTCGGACAGAATGTAGCTTCAAGAACCCTAATTTTCCAGAATTTCTTCCAAACCCAAAATTGGTTGCAATTGTCCACTTTTTCCACCTTCTAGCTTCATTACATAACATTTCCAATCATCATACAAGGCCACAACATCATGATCACATTAAACCAGAAAATTCACCAATAAATTGTAAACTTCACCATTTCATCCAAAAACAAGAATTAAATCACAAAATTCAACACTTTAGCTTCCACTAAGCACAACTCAAGCTTCATTAAGTGTAGGGGAAAGTTCATATACCACTCACCTAGTAAACAAGAGAGGGAGAGTTGTAGGACACCTTAACTTTCCAAAAAAACTTCACACAACAACTCACAATCACTACTTGAAGAGGTTTTATGGAAGGAATTCAAGATTAAATGGTTAGTTTGTGAGATTGGACATGATTGGAGCAAGAAACTTGGAAGCTTTTCTTTCTTTTCTTGTAAGAGGAGGTTCGGCCAAGCTTGAAGGAAAAATGGAAGATATTTGATCAATTTTTTTGTTTTATTTAGTAATTGGTAAAAGGTTGAATAGTAAGTCAAAACAAGATTTAATCATATGGTGACACATGTCCCTCTCATTAATTGCTTGCCTAACTTTTTGTCTCTCTTACACAAATATCTTAACACATTGTAAACTAATATCACTTAATACAAAATTCCAACAAGTGGTTAAAAATATAATGCATTTACCGCACTTGCGGGTCCCACGTCCAAAATACGCTTTTAATTTCTCAAAAACTAACCGATACTAGAAAAATCATTTTAAAACTATTTTTGCTCATAAACTTTATCTGGGGAATTTTTCTAATCAAGAAAATGTAGAAAAGGCGGGCGTTAAAAAAAATAAACCCTAGAAAATTAGAAAATTTTCCGGGTTCTCAAACTCATTTTTTTTCGGGGCGTCACAATCTCCCCTCCTTAAAAGAATGTCGTCCTCGACATTCCCTCTTGTACCAATCAAGTCAAGACATCCCGCAAAAATCTCTCAAGAGTCAAATCAAACCCACAGTCCGGCATCCTAAACTTCAAGCCTAGGATACACTACAGAGATCTGAAGCCTAAGCTCTGATACCAACTGTGACAGTTCTCAGGGTCACATCACGGGGTACCTATCAGCTTGCCACCCGCACGCGGGCATCCCCTACGGAGAGTTTCGCTTCGTGACTCTTCACGAACGAGAGGCTCGGGGCTTTTCCAGACGAAGGACTTAAAGTCCCAACTGTCGGCATATGGCTCTGATACCAACTGTGACGACCCCACCTCCCCCTAAGGCGAACCAGAGGGTTCGGCGGGCCGCCTGCCCGGCTCTCGCCGGGACTCAGTCGTTCACTACAATCCTCAAACAAATACAAGATACAATCTCAAAGAAAAATCACATGGTCCACAAATATACATCCAAGTCTCCCATAATTACATGTCATAAGTGAAGCGGAAACGATTTCCAACTATCAAAAGCGAAGCGTCCACGCTTCCGCAGCGCCACTCTGATCCTTGATACCAACTATTATACAGGAGGAAGTCCAAAACTAGACGATTACACATCCAAGCAATTCTAAACGTTCAATACAATCCCAATATGAACGATTACACAAAAGGAAATCCAAATTCAATCCATACATGATATAATCCATGATAAACACTACAAGCCACTCCTTCGCCTTGAGCCCTGTGGAGGGGAATAAAACATTTTGGGGTGAGCTAGAAGCTCAGCGAGTAACCAATAAAATCAGTTATCAAATCAGTTTCACAATCGTTCATTTCAATAATGTCATGATTCAGTAATCAATGCACTTTCATTGCTCTCGTGAACCAGTGAAATCATGGTACTTAGACGTCCAACGCTCCAAACGATCATTTAACATTGAACATTAACATTGAGCCCATTGGTGCTCTACAGGAACATTAAACGGTGGAGGAAACGTCGGAGTCTAGCACACGAATTCCAAGTACTCATTTGAGCCAAAACATGTCAAGAACTTATATGCCGGCACACAGGATATGCAATCAAAGAAACGATGCAAGAAACATTTTAAAGTAACGTTGCAAGTAGTTTAAGGTCACTCACCTCCACGGCTCATAATCCTTGTTCAATATAGCCAATTCCATCATTCAAGTCCAAGCCTTTCACTTGAAACTTAAGGTAACCAACGCTATTAAAATCGGACAGCATTTCCCCTTAATTCCTTTATTTTCCAACCGACAATCAAACCCAATCACATAGCAATTAACCACAATTGCTCAAAACCAGAAAACAGTTTTGACGTCCTTTTGCGGTAATGGCACCAAAGGTACTACGAGTATCGGATGGAGGTCCAAGACCCACCGTTTCGAAGCTAAGAACCAGGGCTACAACAATGTAGAAGGTCACTCAGTCCAAATCCTAGCACAACTAGGTCAAATATGCAGAATACCAAACCAGAATCGTAATTGCAGGTTCCCAAATCACACAATGCTGTAATTCGTCCAACTCAGTCTACACAGGTCCAAATGCATTCATTCCAAAGGCATATGATAGCTAAGACATCAAGCTACATTTCATCAGAAGACAACAACAACAAAATCCAAAGAAATTCCAGTCAAAACAGACGATTACAATCACAGTTCGCACATTCTGATCACCCAGAACAGCAACAGTAAAAACGACATATCTCATTCTACACTACTCCAAATGACCCGAAATTTTGTAGGCACCTCTAAACTGTCATTCCCTACAACTTTCATGTTTTGAGCTAAGGCCAATGCGGCCTCTATCTATGACCTAAAATTTCGGACAGAATGTAGCTTCAAGAACCCTAATTTTCCAGAATTTCTTCCAAACCCAAAATTGGTTGCAATTGTCCACTTTTTCCACCTTCTAGCTTCATTACATAACATTTCCAATCATCATACAAGGCCACAACATCATGATCACATTAAACCAGAAAATTCACCAATAAATTGTAAACTTCACCATTTCATCCAAAAACAAGAATTAAATCACAAAATTCAACACTTTAGCTTCCACTAAGCACAACTCAAGCTTCATTAAGTGTAGGGGAAAGTTCATATACCACTCACCTAGTAAACAAGAGAGGGAGAGTTGTAGGACACCTTAACTTTCCAAAAAAACTTCACACAACAACTCACAATCACTACTTGAAGAGGTTTTATGGAAGGAATTCAAGATTAAATGGTTAGTTTGTGAGATTGGACATGATTGGAGCAAGAAACTTGGAAGCTTTTCTTTCTTTTCTTGTAAGAGGAGGTTCGGCCAAGCTTGAAGGAAAAATGGAAGATATTTGATCAATTTTTTTGTTTTATTTAGTAATTGGTAAAAGGTTGAATAGTAAGTCAAAACAAGATTTAATCATATGGTGACACATGTCCCTCTCATTAATTGCTTGCCTAACTTTTTGTCTCTCTTACACAAATATCTTAACACATTGTAAACTAATATCACTTAATACAAAATTCCAACAAGTGGTTAAAAATATAATGCATTTACCGCACTTGCGGGTCCCACGTCCAAAATACGCTTTTAATTTCTCAAAAACTAACCGATACTAGAAAAATCATTTTAAAACTATTTTTGCTCATAAACTTTATCTGGGGAATTTTTCTAATCAAGAAAATGTAGAAAAGGCGGGCGTTAAAAAAAATAAACCCTAGAAAATTAGAAAATTTTCCGGGTTCTCAAACTCATTTTTTTTCGGGGCGTCACAATCTCCCCTCCTTAAAAGAATGTCGTCCTCGACATTCCCTCTTGTACCAATCAAGTCAAGACATCCCGCAAAAATCTCTCAAGAGTCAAATCAAACCCACAGTCCGGCATCCTAAACTTCAAGCCTAGGATACACTACAGAGATCTGAAGCCTAAGCTCTGATACCAACTGTGACAGTTCTCAGGGTCACATCACGGGGTACCTATCAGCTTGCCACCCGCACGCGGGCATCCCCTACGGAGAGTTTCGCTTCGTGACTCTTCACGAACGAGAGGCTCGGGGCTTTTCCAGACGAAGGACTTAAAGTCCCAACTGTCGGCATATGGCTCTGATACCAACTGTGACGACCCCACCTCCCCCTAAGGCGAACCAGAGGGTTCGGCGGGCCGCCTGCCCGGCTCTCGCCGGGACTCAGTCGTTCACTACAATCCTCAAACAAATACAAGATACAATCTCAAAGAAAAATCACATGGTCCACAAATATACATCCAAGTCTCCCATAATTACATGTCATAAGTGAAGCGGAAACGATTTCCAACTATCAAAAGCGAAGCGTCCACGCTTCCGCAGCGCCACTCTGATCCTTGATACCAACTATTATACAGGAGGAAGTCCAAAACTAGACGATTACACATCCAAGCAATTCTAAACGTTCAATACAATCCCAATATGAACGATTACACAAAAGGAAATCCAAATTCAATCCATACATGATATAATCCATGATAAACACTACAAGCCACTCCTTCGCCTTGAGCCCTGTGGAGGGGAATAAAACATTTTGGGGTGAGCTAGAAGCTCAGCGAGTAACCAATAAAATCAGTTATCAAATCAGTTTCACAATCGTTCATTTCAATAATGTCATGATTCAGTAATCAATGCACTTTCATTGCTCTCGTGAACCAGTGAAATCATGGTACTTAGACGTCCAACGCTCCAAACGATCATTTAACATTGAACATTAACATTGAGCCCATTGGTGCTCTACAGGAACATTAAACGGTGGAGGAAACGTCGGAGTCTAGCACACGAATTCCAAGTACTCATTTGAGCCAAAACATGTCAAGAACTTATATGCCGGCACACAGGATATGCAATCAAAGAAACGATGCAAGAAACATTTTAAAGTAACGTTGCAAGTAGTTTAAGGTCACTCACCTCCACGGCTCATAATCCTTGTTCAATATAGCCAATTCCATCATTCAAGTCCAAGCCTTTCACTTGAAACTTAAGGTAACCAACGCTATTAAAATCGGACAGCATTTCCCCTTAATTCCTTTATTTTCCAACCGACAATCAAACCCAATCACATAGCAATTAACCACAATTGCTCAAAACCAGAAAACAGTTTTGACGTCCTTTTGCGGTAATGGCACCAAAGGTACTACGAGTATCGGATGGAGGTCCAAGACCCACCGTTTCGAAGCTAAGAACCAGGGCTACAACAATGTAGAAGGTCACTCAGTCCAAATCCTAGCACAACTAGGTCAAATATGCAGAATACCAAACCAGAATCGTAATTGCAGGTTCCCAAATCACACAATGCTGTAATTCGTCCAACTCAGTCTACACAGGTCCAAATGCATTCATTCCAAAGGCATATGATAGCTAAGACATCAAGCTACATTTCATCAGAAGACAACAACAACAAAATCCAAAGAAATTCCAGTCAAAACAGACGATTACAATCACAGTTCGCACATTCTGATCACCCAGAACAGCAACAGTAAAAACGACATATCTCATTCTACACTACTCCAAATGACCCGAAATTTTGTAGGCACCTCTAAACTGTCATTCCCTACAACTTTCATGTTTTGAGCTAAGGCCAATGCGGCCTCTATCTATGACCTAAAATTTCGGACAGAATGTAGCTTCAAGAACCCTAATTTTCCAGAATTTCTTCCAAACCCAAAATTGGTTGCAATTGTCCACTTTTTCCACCTTCTAGCTTCATTACATAACATTTCCAATCATCATACAAGGCCACAACATCATGATCACATTAAACCAGAAAATTCACCAATAAATTGTAAACTTCACCATTTCATCCAAAAACAAGAATTAAATCACAAAATTCAACACTTTAGCTTCCACTAAGCACAACTCAAGCTTCATTAAGTGTAGGGGAAAGTTCATATACCACTCACCTAGTAAACAAGAGAGGGAGAGTTGTAGGACACCTTAACTTTCCAAAAAAACTTCACACAACAACTCACAATCACTACTTGAAGAGGTTTTATGGAAGGAATTCAAGATTAAATGGTTAGTTTGTGAGATTGGACATGATTGGAGCAAGAAACTTGGAAGCTTTTCTTTCTTTTCTTGTAAGAGGAGGTTCGGCCAAGCTTGAAGGAAAAATGGAAGATATTTGATCAATTTTTTTGTTTTATTTAGTAATTGGTAAAAGGTTGAATAGTAAGTCAAAACAAGATTTAATCATATGGTGACACATGTCCCTCTCATTAATTGCTTGCCTAACTTTTTGTCTCTCTTACACAAATATCTTAACACATTGTAAACTAATATCACTTAATACAAAATTCCAACAAGTGGTTAAAAATATAATGCATTTACCGCACTTGCGGGTCCCACGTCCAAAATACGCTTTTAATTTCTCAAAAACTAACCGATACTAGAAAAATCATTTTAAAACTATTTTTGCTCATAAACTTTATCTGGGGAATTTTTCTAATCAAGAAAATGTAGAAAAGGCGGGCGTTAAAAAAAATAAACCCTAGAAAATTAGAAAATTTTCCGGGTTCTCAAACTCATTTTTTTTCGGGGCGTCACAATCTCCCCTCCTTAAAAGAATGTCGTCCTCGACATTCCCTCTTGTACCAATCAAGTCAAGACATCCCGCAAAAATCTCTCAAGAGTCAAATCAAACCCACAGTCCGGCATCCTAAACTTCAAGCCTAGGATACACTACAGAGATCTGAAGCCTAAGCTCTGATACCAACTGTGACAGTTCTCAGGGTCACATCACGGGGTACCTATCAGCTTGCCACCCGCACGCGGGCATCCCCTACGGAGAGTTTCGCTTCGTGACTCTTCACGAACGAGAGGCTCGGGGCTTTTCCAGACGAAGGACTTAAAGTCCCAACTGTCGGCATATGGCTCTGATACCAACTGTGACGACCCCACCTCCCCCTAAGGCGAACCAGAGGGTTCGGCGGGCCGCCTGCCCGGCTCTCGCCGGGACTCAGTCGTTCACTACAATCCTCAAACAAATACAAGATACAATCTCAAAGAAAAATCACATGGTCCACAAATATACATCCAAGTCTCCCATAATTACATGTCATAAGTGAAGCGGAAACGATTTCCAACTATCAAAAGCGAAGCGTCCACGCTTCCGCAGCGCCACTCTGATCCTTGATACCAACTATTATACAGGAGGAAGTCCAAAACTAGACGATTACACATCCAAGCAATTCTAAACGTTCAATACAATCCCAATATGAACGATTACACAAAAGGAAATCCAAATTCAATCCATACATGATATAATCCATGATAAACACTACAAGCCACTCCTTCGCCTTGAGCCCTGTGGAGGGGAATAAAACATTTTGGGGTGAGCTAGAAGCTCAGCGAGTAACCAATAAAATCAGTTATCAAATCAGTTTCACAATCGTTCATTTCAATAATGTCATGATTCAGTAATCAATGCACTTTCATTGCTCTCGTGAACCAGTGAAATCATGGTACTTAGACGTCCAACGCTCCAAACGATCATTTAACATTGAACATTAACATTGAGCCCATTGGTGCTCTACAGGAACATTAAACGGTGGAGGAAACGTCGGAGTCTAGCACACGAATTCCAAGTACTCATTTGAGCCAAAACATGTCAAGAACTTATATGCCGGCACACAGGATATGCAATCAAAGAAACGATGCAAGAAACATTTTAAAGTAACGTTGCAAGTAGTTTAAGGTCACTCACCTCCACGGCTCATAATCCTTGTTCAATATAGCCAATTCCATCATTCAAGTCCAAGCCTTTCACTTGAAACTTAAGGTAACCAACGCTATTAAAATCGGACAGCATTTCCCCTTAATTCCTTTATTTTCCAACCGACAATCAAACCCAATCACATAGCAATTAACCACAATTGCTCAAAACCAGAAAACAGTTTTGACGTCCTTTTGCGGTAATGGCACCAAAGGTACTACGAGTATCGGATGGAGGTCCAAGACCCACCGTTTCGAAGCTAAGAACCAGGGCTACAACAATGTAGAAGGTCACTCAGTCCAAATCCTAGCACAACTAGGTCAAATATGCAGAATACCAAACCAGAATCGTAATTGCAGGTTCCCAAATCACACAATGCTGTAATTCGTCCAACTCAGTCTACACAGGTCCAAATGCATTCATTCCAAAGGCATATGATAGCTAAGACATCAAGCTACATTTCATCAGAAGACAACAACAACAAAATCCAAAGAAATTCCAGTCAAAACAGACGATTACAATCACAGTTCGCACATTCTGATCACCCAGAACAGCAACAGTAAAAACGACATATCTCATTCTACACTACTCCAAATGACCCGAAATTTTGTAGGCACCTCTAAACTGTCATTCCCTACAACTTTCATGTTTTGAGCTAAGGCCAATGCGGCCTCTATCTATGACCTAAAATTTCGGACAGAATGTAGCTTCAAGAACCCTAATTTTCCAGAATTTCTTCCAAACCCAAAATTGGTTGCAATTGTCCACTTTTTCCACCTTCTAGCTTCATTACATAACATTTCCAATCATCATACAAGGCCACAACATCATGATCACATTAAACCAGAAAATTCACCAATAAATTGTAAACTTCACCATTTCATCCAAAAACAAGAATTAAATCACAAAATTCAACACTTTAGCTTCCACTAAGCACAACTCAAGCTTCATTAAGTGTAGGGGAAAGTTCATATACCACTCACCTAGTAAACAAGAGAGGGAGAGTTGTAGGACACCTTAACTTTCCAAAAAAACTTCACACAACAACTCACAATCACTACTTGAAGAGGTTTTATGGAAGGAATTCAAGATTAAATGGTTAGTTTGTGAGATTGGACATGATTGGAGCAAGAAACTTGGAAGCTTTTCTTTCTTTTCTTGTAAGAGGAGGTTCGGCCAAGCTTGAAGGAAAAATGGAAGATATTTGATCAATTTTTTTGTTTTATTTAGTAATTGGTAAAAGGTTGAATAGTAAGTCAAAACAAGATTTAATCATATGGTGACACATGTCCCTCTCATTAATTGCTTGCCTAACTTTTTGTCTCTCTTACACAAATATCTTAACACATTGTAAACTAATATCACTTAATACAAAATTCCAACAAGTGGTTAAAAATATAATGCATTTACCGCACTTGCGGGTCCCACGTCCAAAATACGCTTTTAATTTCTCAAAAACTAACCGATACTAGAAAAATCATTTTAAAACTATTTTTGCTCATAAACTTTATCTGGGGAATTTTTCTAATCAAGAAAATGTAGAAAAGGCGGGCGTTAAAAAAAATAAACCCTAGAAAATTAGAAAATTTTCCGGGTTCTCAAACTCATTTTTTTTCGGGGCGTCACAATCTCCCCTCCTTAAAAGAATGTCGTCCTCGACATTCCCTCTTGTACCAATCAAGTCAAGACATCCCGCAAAAATCTCTCAAGAGTCAAATCAAACCCACAGTCCGGCATCCTAAACTTCAAGCCTAGGATACACTACAGAGATCTGAAGCCTAAGCTCTGATACCAACTGTGACAGTTCTCAGGGTCACATCACGGGGTACCTATCAGCTTGCCACCCGCACGCGGGCATCCCCTACGGAGAGTTTCGCTTCGTGACTCTTCACGAACGAGAGGCTCGGGGCTTTTCCAGACGAAGGACTTAAAGTCCCAACTGTCGGCATATGGCTCTGATACCAACTGTGACGACCCCACCTCCCCCTAAGGCGAACCAGAGGGTTCGGCGGGCCGCCTGCCCGGCTCTCGCCGGGACTCAGTCGTTCACTACAATCCTCAAACAAATACAAGATACAATCTCAAAGAAAAATCACATGGTCCACAAATATACATCCAAGTCTCCCATAATTACATGTCATAAGTGAAGCGGAAACGATTTCCAACTATCAAAAGCGAAGCGTCCACGCTTCCGCAGCGCCACTCTGATCCTTGATACCAACTATTATACAGGAGGAAGTCCAAAACTAGACGATTACACATCCAAGCAATTCTAAACGTTCAATACAATCCCAATATGAACGATTACACAAAAGGAAATCCAAATTCAATCCATACATGATATAATCCATGATAAACACTACAAGCCACTCCTTCGCCTTGAGCCCTGTGGAGGGGAATAAAACATTTTGGGGTGAGCTAGAAGCTCAGCGAGTAACCAATAAAATCAGTTATCAAATCAGTTTCACAATCGTTCATTTCAATAATGTCATGATTCAGTAATCAATGCACTTTCATTGCTCTCGTGAACCAGTGAAATCATGGTACTTAGACGTCCAACGCTCCAAACGATCATTTAACATTGAACATTAACATTGAGCCCATTGGTGCTCTACAGGAACATTAAACGGTGGAGGAAACGTCGGAGTCTAGCACACGAATTCCAAGTACTCATTTGAGCCAAAACATGTCAAGAACTTATATGCCGGCACACAGGATATGCAATCAAAGAAACGATGCAAGAAACATTTTAAAGTAACGTTGCAAGTAGTTTAAGGTCACTCACCTCCACGGCTCATAATCCTTGTTCAATATAGCCAATTCCATCATTCAAGTCCAAGCCTTTCACTTGAAACTTAAGGTAACCAACGCTATTAAAATCGGACAGCATTTCCCCTTAATTCCTTTATTTTCCAACCGACAATCAAACCCAATCACATAGCAATTAACCACAATTGCTCAAAACCAGAAAACAGTTTTGACGTCCTTTTGCGGTAATGGCACCAAAGGTACTACGAGTATCGGATGGAGGTCCAAGACCCACCGTTTCGAAGCTAAGAACCAGGGCTACAACAATGTAGAAGGTCACTCAGTCCAAATCCTAGCACAACTAGGTCAAATATGCAGAATACCAAACCAGAATCGTAATTGCAGGTTCCCAAATCACACAATGCTGTAATTCGTCCAACTCAGTCTACACAGGTCCAAATGCATTCATTCCAAAGGCATATGATAGCTAAGACATCAAGCTACATTTCATCAGAAGACAACAACAACAAAATCCAAAGAAATTCCAGTCAAAACAGACGATTACAATCACAGTTCGCACATTCTGATCACCCAGAACAGCAACAGTAAAAACGACATATCTCATTCTACACTACTCCAAATGACCCGAAATTTTGTAGGCACCTCTAAACTGTCATTCCCTACAACTTTCATGTTTTGAGCTAAGGCCAATGCGGCCTCTATCTATGACCTAAAATTTCGGACAGAATGTAGCTTCAAGAACCCTAATTTTCCAGAATTTCTTCCAAACCCAAAATTGGTTGCAATTGTCCACTTTTTCCACCTTCTAGCTTCATTACATAACATTTCCAATCATCATACAAGGCCACAACATCATGATCACATTAAACCAGAAAATTCACCAATAAATTGTAAACTTCACCATTTCATCCAAAAACAAGAATTAAATCACAAAATTCAACACTTTAGCTTCCACTAAGCACAACTCAAGCTTCATTAAGTGTAGGGGAAAGTTCATATACCACTCACCTAGTAAACAAGAGAGGGAGAGTTGTAGGACACCTTAACTTTCCAAAAAAACTTCACACAACAACTCACAATCACTACTTGAAGAGGTTTTATGGAAGGAATTCAAGATTAAATGGTTAGTTTGTGAGATTGGACATGATTGGAGCAAGAAACTTGGAAGCTTTTCTTTCTTTTCTTGTAAGAGGAGGTTCGGCCAAGCTTGAAGGAAAAATGGAAGATATTTGATCAATTTTTTTGTTTTATTTAGTAATTGGTAAAAGGTTGAATAGTAAGTCAAAACAAGATTTAATCATATGGTGACACATGTCCCTCTCATTAATTGCTTGCCTAACTTTTTGTCTCTCTTACACAAATATCTTAACACATTGTAAACTAATATCACTTAATACAAAATTCCAACAAGTGGTTAAAAATATAATGCATTTACCGCACTTGCGGGTCCCACGTCCAAAATACGCTTTTAATTTCTCAAAAACTAACCGATACTAGAAAAATCATTTTAAAACTATTTTTGCTCATAAACTTTATCTGGGGAATTTTTCTAATCAAGAAAATGTAGAAAAGGCGGGCGTTAAAAAAAATAAACCCTAGAAAATTAGAAAATTTTCCGGGTTCTCAAACTCATTTTTTTTCGGGGCGTCACAATCTCCCCTCCTTAAAAGAATGTCGTCCTCGACATTCCCTCTTGTACCAATCAAGTCAAGACATCCCGCAAAAATCTCTCAAGAGTCAAATCAAACCCACAGTCCGGCATCCTAAACTTCAAGCCTAGGATACACTACAGAGATCTGAAGCCTAAGCTCTGATACCAACTGTGACAGTTCTCAGGGTCACATCACGGGGTACCTATCAGCTTGCCACCCGCACGCGGGCATCCCCTACGGAGAGTTTCGCTTCGTGACTCTTCACGAACGAGAGGCTCGGGGCTTTTCCAGACGAAGGACTTAAAGTCCCAACTGTCGGCATATGGCTCTGATACCAACTGTGACGACCCCACCTCCCCCTAAGGCGAACCAGAGGGTTCGGCGGGCCGCCTGCCCGGCTCTCGCCGGGACTCAGTCGTTCACTACAATCCTCAAACAAATACAAGATACAATCTCAAAGAAAAATCACATGGTCCACAAATATACATCCAAGTCTCCCATAATTACATGTCATAAGTGAAGCGGAAACGATTTCCAACTATCAAAAGCGAAGCGTCCACGCTTCCGCAGCGCCACTCTGATCCTTGATACCAACTATTATACAGGAGGAAGTCCAAAACTAGACGATTACACATCCAAGCAATTCTAAACGTTCAATACAATCCCAATATGAACGATTACACAAAAGGAAATCCAAATTCAATCCATACATGATATAATCCATGATAAACACTACAAGCCACTCCTTCGCCTTGAGCCCTGTGGAGGGGAATAAAACATTTTGGGGTGAGCTAGAAGCTCAGCGAGTAACCAATAAAATCAGTTATCAAATCAGTTTCATAATCGTTCATTTCAATAATGTCATGATTCAGTAATCAATGCACTTTCATTGCTCTCGTGAACCAGTGAAATCATGGTACTTGGACGTCCAACGCTCCAAACGATCATTTAACATTGAACATTAACATTGAGCCCATTGGTGCTCTACAGGAACATTAAACGGTGGAGGAAACGTCGGAGTCTAGCACACGAATTCCAAGTACTCATTTGAGCCAAAACATGTCAAGAACTTATATGCCGGCACACAGGATATGCAATCAAAGAAACGATGCAAGAAACATTTTAAAGTAACGTTGCAAGTAGTTTAAAGTCACTCACCTCCACGGCTCATAATCCTTGTTCAATATAGCCAATTCCATCATTCAAATCCAAGCCTTTCACTTGAAACTTAAGGTAACCAACGCTATTAAAATCGGACAGCATTTCCCCTTAATTCCTTTATTTTCCAACCTACAATCAAACCCAATCACATAGCAATTAACCACAATTGCTCAAAACCAGAAAACAGTTTTGACGTCCTTTTGCGGTAATGACACCAAAGGTACTACGAGTATCGGATGGAGGTCCAAGACCCACCGTTTCGAAGCTAAGAACCAGGGCTACAACAATGTAGAAGGTCACTCAGTCCAAATCCTAGCACAACTAGGTCAAATATGCAGAATACCAAACCAGAATCGTAATTGCAGGTTCCCAAATCACACAATGCTGTAATTCATCCAACTCAGTCTACACAGGTCCAAATGCATTGATTCCAAAGGCATATGATAGCTAAGACATCAAGCTAAATTTCATCAGAAGACACCAACAACAAAATCCAAAGAAATTCCAGTCAAAACAGACGATTACAATCACAGTTCGCACATTCTGATCACCCAGAACAGCAACAGTAAAAATGACATATCTCATTCTACACTACTCCAAATGACCTGAAATTTTGTAGGCACCTCTAAAATGTCATTCCCTACAACTTTTATGTTTTGAGCTAAGGCCAATGCGGCCTCTATCTATGACCTAAAATTTCGGACAGAATGTAGCTTCAAGAACCCTAATTTTCCAGAATTTCTTCCAAACCCAAAATTGGTTGCAATTGTCCACTTTTTCCACCTTCTAACTTCATTACATAACATTTCCAATCATCGTACAAGGCCACAACATCATGATCACATTAAACCAGAAAATTCACCAATAAATTGTAAACTTCACCATTTCATCCAAAAACAAGAATTAAATCACAAAATTCAACACTTTAGCTTCCACTAAGCACAACTCAAGCTTCATTAAGTGTAGGGGAAAGTTCATATACCACTCACCTAGTAAACAAGAGAGGGAGAGTTGTAGGACACCTTAACTTTCCAAAAAAACTTCACACAACAACTCACAATCACTACTTGAAGAGGTTTTATGGAAGGAATTCAAGATTAAATGGTTAGTTTGTGAGATTGGACATGATTGGAGCAAGAAACTTGGAAGCTTTTCTTTCTTTTCTTGTAAGAGGAGGTTCGGCCAAGCTTGAAGGAAAAATGGAAGATATTTGATCAATTTTTTTGTTTTATTTAGTAATTGGTAAAAGGTTGAATAGTAAGTCAAAACAAGATTTAATCATATGGTGACACATGTCCCTCTCATTAATTGCTTGCCTAACTTTTTGTCTCTCTTACACAAATATCTTAACACATTGTAAACTAATATCACTTAATACAAAATTCCAACAAGTGGTTAAAAATATAATGCATTTACCGCACTTGCGGGTCCCACGTCCAAAATACGCTTTTAATTTCTCAAAAACTAACCGATACTAGAAAAATCATTTTAAAACTATTTTTGCTCATAAACTTTATCTGGGGAATTTTTCTAATCAAGAAAATGTAGAAAAGGCGGGCGTTAAAAAAAATAAACCCTAGAAAATTAGAAAATTTTCCGGGTTCTCAAACTCATTTTTTTTCGGGGCGTCACAATCTCCCCTCCTTAAAAGAATGTCGTCCTCGACATTCCCTCTTGTACCAATCAAGTCAAGACATCCCGCAAAAATCTCTCAAGAGTCAAATCAAACCCACAGTCCGGCATCCTAAACTTCAAGCCTAGGATACACTACAGAGATCTGAAGCCTAAGCTCTGATACCAACTGTGACAGTTCTCAGGGTCACATCACGGGGTACCTATCAGCTTGCCACCCGCACGCGGGCATCCCCTACGGAGAGTTTCGCTTCGTGACTCTTCACGAACGAGAGGCTCGGGGCTTTTCCAGACGAAGGACTTAAAGTCCCAACTGTCGGCATATGGCTCTGATACCAACTGTGACGACCCCACCTCCCCCTAAGGCGAACCAGAGGGTTCGGCGGGCCGCCTGCCCGGCTCTCGCCGGGACTCAGTCGTTCACTACAATCCTCAAACAAATACAAGATACAATCTCAAAGAAAAATCACATGGTCCACAAATATACATCCAAGTCTCCCATAATTACATGTCATAAGTGAAGCGGAAACGATTTCCAACTATCAAAAGCGAAGCGTCCACGCTTCCGCAGCGCCACTCTGATCCTTGATACCAACTATTATACAGGAGGAAGTCCAAAACTAGACGATTACACATCCAAGCAATTCTAAACGTTCAATACAATCCCAATATGAACGATTACACAAAAGGAAATCCAAATTCAATCCATACATGATATAATCCATGATAAACACTACAAGCCACTCCTTCGCCTTGAGCCCTGTGGAGGGGAATAAAACATTTTGGGGTGAGCTAGAAGCTCAGCGAGTAACCAATAAAATCAGTTATCAAATCAGTTTCACAATCGTTCATTTCAATAATGTCATGATTCAGTAATCAATGCACTTTCATTGCTCTCGTGAACCAGTGAAATCATGGTACTTAGACGTCCAACGCTCCAAACGATCATTTAACATTGAACATTAACATTGAGCCCATTGGTGCTCTACAGGAACATTAAACGGTGGAGGAAACGTCGGAGTCTAGCACACGAATTCCAAGTACTCATTTGAGCCAAAACATGTCAAGAACTTATATGCCGGCACACAGGATATGCAATCAAAGAAACGATGCAAGAAACATTTTAAAGTAACGTTGCAAGTAGTTTAAGGTCACTCACCTCCACGGCTCATAATCCTTGTTCAATATAGCCAATTCCATCATTCAAGTCCAAGCCTTTCACTTGAAACTTAAGGTAACCAACGCTATTAAAATCGGACAGCATTTCCCCTTAATTCCTTTATTTTCCAACCGACAATCAAACCCAATCACATAGCAATTAACCACAATTGCTCAAAACCAGAAAACAGTTTTGACGTCCTTTTGCGGTAATGGCACCAAAGGTACTACGAGTATCGGATGGAGGTCCAAGACCCACCGTTTCGAAGCTAAGAACCAGGGCTACAACAATGTAGAAGGTCACTCAGTCCAAATCCTAGCACAACTAGGTCAAATATGCAGAATACCAAACCAGAATCGTAATTGCAGGTTCCCAAATCACACAATGCTGTAATTCGTCCAACTCAGTCTACACAGGTCCAAATGCATTCATTCCAAAGGCATATGATAGCTAAGACATCAAGCTACATTTCATCAGAAGACAACAACAACAAAATCCAAAGAAATTCCAGTCAAAACAGACGATTACAATCACAGTTCGCACATTCTGATCACCCAGAACAGCAACAGTAAAAACGACATATCTCATTCTACACTACTCCAAATGACCCGAAATTTTGTAGGCACCTCTAAACTGTCATTCCCTACAACTTTCATGTTTTGAGCTAAGGCCAATGCGGCCTCTATCTATGACCTAAAATTTCGGACAGAATGTAGCTTCAAGAACCCTAATTTTCCAGAATTTCTTCCAAACCCAAAATTGGTTGCAATTGTCCACTTTTTCCACCTTCTAGCTTCATTACATAACATTTCCAATCATCATACAAGGCCACAACATCATGATCACATTAAACCAGAAAATTCACCAATAAATTGTAAACTTCACCATTTCATCCAAAAACAAGAATTAAATCACAAAATTCAACACTTTAGCTTCCACTAAGCACAACTCAAGCTTCATTAAGTGTAGGGGAAAGTTCATATACCACTCACCTAGTAAACAAGAGAGGGAGAGTTGTAGGACACCTTAACTTTCCAAAAAAACTTCACACAACAACTCACAATCACTACTTGAAGAGGTTTTATGGAAGGAATTCAAGATTAAATGGTTAGTTTGTGAGATTGGACATGATTGGAGCAAGAAACTTGGAAGCTTTTCTTTCTTTTCTTGTAAGAGGAGGTTCGGCCAAGCTTGAAGGAAAAATGGAAGATATTTGATCAATTTTTTTGTTTTATTTAGTAATTGGTAAAAGGTTGAATAGTAAGTCAAAACAAGATTTAATCATATGGTGACACATGTCCCTCTCATTAATTGCTTGCCTAACTTTTTGTCTCTCTTACACAAATATCTTAACACATTGTAAACTAATATCACTTAATACAAAATTCCAACAAGTGGTTAAAAATATAATGCATTTACCGCACTTGCGGGTCCCACGTCCAAAATACGCTTTTAATTTCTCAAAAACTAACCGATACTAGAAAAATCATTTTAAAACTATTTTTGCTCATAAACTTTATCTGGGGAATTTTTCTAATCAAGAAAATGTAGAAAAGGCGGGCGTTAAAAAAAATAAACCCTAGAAAATTAGAAAATTTTCCGGGTTCTCAAACTCATTTTTTTTCGGGGCGTCACAATCTCCCCTCCTTAAAAGAATGTCGTCCTCGACATTCCCTCTTGTACCAATCAAGTCAAGACATCCCGCAAAAATCTCTCAAGAGTCAAATCAAACCCACAGTCCGGCATCCTAAACTTCAAGCCTAGGATACACTACAGAGATCTGAAGCCTAAGCTCTGATACCAACTGTGACAGTTCTCAGGGTCACATCACGGGGTACCTATCAGCTTGCCACCCGCACGCGGGCATCCCCTACGGAGAGTTTCGCTTCGTGACTCTTCACGAACGAGAGGCTCGGGGCTTTTCCAGACGAAGGACTTAAAGTCCCAACTGTCGGCATATGGCTCTGATACCAACTGTGACGACCCCACCTCCCCCTAAGGCGAACCAGAGGGTTCGGCGGGCCGCCTGCCCGGCTCTCGCCGGGACTCAGTCGTTCACTACAATCCTCAAACAAATACAAGATACAATCTCAAAGAAAAATCACATGGTCCACAAATATACATCCAAGTCTCCCATAATTACATGTCATAAGTGAAGCGGAAACGATTTCCAACTATCAAAAGCGAAGCGTCCACGCTTCCGCAGCGCCACTCTGATCCTTGATACCAACTATTATACAGGAGGAAGTCCAAAACTAGACGATTACACATCCAAGCAATTCTAAACGTTCAATACAATCCCAATATGAACGATTACACAAAAGGAAATCCAAATTCAATCCATACATGATATAATCCATGATAAACACTACAAGCCACTCCTTCGCCTTGAGCCCTGTGGAGGGGAATAAAACATTTTGGGGTGAGCTAGAAGCTCAGCGAGTAACCAATAAAATCAGTTATCAAATCAGTTTCACAATCGTTCATTTCAATAATGTCATGATTCAGTAATCAATGCACTTTCATTGCTCTCGTGAACCAGTGAAATCATGGTACTTAGACGTCCAACGCTCCAAACGATCATTTAACATTGAACATTAACATTGAGCCCATTGGTGCTCTACAGGAACATTAAACGGTGGAGGAAACGTCGGAGTCTAGCACACGAATTCCAAGTACTCATTTGAGCCAAAACATGTCAAGAACTTATATGCCGGCACACAGGATATGCAATCAAAGAAACGATGCAAGAAACATTTTAAAGTAACGTTGCAAGTAGTTTAAGGTCACTCACCTCCACGGCTCATAATCCTTGTTCAATATAGCCAATTCCATCATTCAAGTCCAAGCCTTTCACTTGAAACTTAAGGTAACCAACGCTATTAAAATCGGACAGCATTTCCCCTTAATTCCTTTATTTTCCAACCGACAATCAAACCCAATCACATAGCAATTAACCACAATTGCTCAAAACCAGAAAACAGTTTTGACGTCCTTTTGCGGTAATGGCACCAAAGGTACTACGAGTATCGGATGGAGGTCCAAGACCCACCGTTTCGAAGCTAAGAACCAGGGCTACAACAATGTAGAAGGTCACTCAGTCCAAATCCTAGCACAACTAGGTCAAATATGCAGAATACCAAACCAGAATCGTAATTGCAGGTTCCCAAATCACACAATGCTGTAATTCGTCCAACTCAGTCTACACAGGTCCAAATGCATTCATTCCAAAGGCATATGATAGCTAAGACATCAAGCTACATTTCATCAGAAGACACCAACAACAAAATCCAAAGAAATTCCAGTCAAAACAGACGATTACAATCACAGTTCGCACATTCTGATCACCCAGAACAGCAACAGTAAAAACGACATATCTCATTCTACACTACTCCAAATGACCCGAAATTTTGTAGGCACCTCTAAACTGTCATTCCCTACAACTTTCATGTTTTGAGCTAAGGCCAATGCGGCCTCTATCTATGACCTAAAATTTCGGACAGAATGTAGCTTCAAGAACCCTAATTTTCCAGAATTTCTTCCAAACCCAAAATTGGTTGCAATTGTCCACTTTTTCCACCTTCTAGCTTCATTACATAACATTTCCAATCATCATACAAGGCCACAACATCATGATCACATTAAACCAGAAAATTCACCAATAAATTGTAAACTTCACCATTTCATCCAAAAACAAGAATTAAATCACAAAATTCAACACTTTAGCTTCCACTAAGCACAACTCAAGCTTCATTAAGTGTAGGGGAAAGTTCATATACCACTCACCTAGTAAACAAGAGAGGGAGAGTTGTAGGACACCTTAACTTTCCAAAAAAACTTCACACAACAACTCACAATCACTACTTGAAGAGGTTTTATGGAAGGAATTCAAGATTAAATGGTTAGTTTGTGAGATTGGACATGATTGGAGCAAGAAACTTGGAAGCTTTTCTTTCTTTTCTTGTAAGAGGAGGTTCGGCCAAGCTTGAAGGAAAAATGGAAGATATTTGATCAATTTTTTTGTTTTATTTAGTAATTGGTAAAAGGTTGAATAGTAAGTCAAAACAAGATTTAATCATATGGTGACACATGTCCCTCTCATTAATTGCTTGCCTAACTTTTTGTCTCTCTTACACAAATATCTTAACACATTGTAAACTAATATCACTTAATACAAAATTCCAACAAGTGGTTAAAAATATAATGCATTTACCGCACTTGCGGGTCCCACGTCCAAAATACGCTTTTAATTTCTCAAAAACTAACCGATACTAGAAAAATCATTTTAAAACTATTTTTGCTCATAAACTTTATCTGGGGAATTTTTCTAATCAAGAAAATGTAGAAAAGGC
The DNA here is from genome assembly GCF_036785885.1 of Coffea arabica. NCBI lineage: Eukaryota > Viridiplantae > Streptophyta > Magnoliopsida > Gentianales > Rubiaceae > Coffea > Coffea arabica. The sequence continues at coordinate 13,522,836 of NC_092318.1, read as the reverse complement.
GGGCGTTAAAAAAAATAAACCCTAGAAAATTAGAAAATTTTCCGGGTTCTCAAACTCATTTTTTTTCGGGGCGTCACAATCTCCCCTCCTTAAAAGAATGTCGTCCTCGACATTCCCTCTTGTACCAATCAAGTCAAGACATCCCGCAAAAATCTCTCAAGAGTCAAATCAAACCCACAGTCCGGCATCCTAAACTTCAAGCCTAGGATACACTACAGAGATCTGAAGCCTAAGCTCTGATACCAACTGTGACAGTTCTCAGGGTCACATCACGGGGTACCTATCAGCTTGCCACCCGCACGCGGGCATCCCCTACGGAGAGTTTCGCTTCGTGACTCTTCACGAACGAGAGGCTCGGGGCTTTTCCAGACGAAGGACTTAAAGTCCCAACTGTCGGCATATGGCTCTGATACCAACTGTGACGACCCCACCTCCCCCTAAGGCGAACCAGAGGGTTCGGCGGGCCGCCTGCCCGGCTCTCGCCGGGACTCAGTCGTTCACTACAATCCTCAAACAAATACAAGATACAATCTCAAAGAAAAATCACATGGTCCACAAATATACATCCAAGTCTCCCATAATTACATGTCATAAGTGAAGCGGAAACGATTTCCAACTATCAAAAGCGAAGCGTCCACGCTTCCGCAGCGCCACTCTGATCCTTGATACCAACTATTATACAGGAGGAAGTCCAAAACTAGACGATTACACATCCAAGCAATTCTAAACGTTCAATACAATCCCAATATGAACGATTACACAAAAGGAAATCCAAATTCAATCCATACATGATATAATCCATGATAAACACTACAAGCCACTCCTTCGCCTTGAGCCCTGTGGAGGGGAATAAAACATTTTGGGGTGAGCTAGAAGCTCAGCGAGTAACCAATAAAATCAGTTATCAAATCAGTTTCATAATCGTTCATTTCAATAATGTCATGATTCAGTAATCAATGCACTTTCATTGCTCTCGTGAACCAGTGAAATCATGGTACTTGGACGTCCAACGCTCCAAACGATCATTTAACATTGAACATTAACATTGAGCCCATTGGTGCTCTACAGGAACATTAAACGGTGGAGGAAACGTCGGAGTCTAGCACACGAATTCCAAGTACTCATTTGAGCCAAAACATGTCAAGAACTTATATGCCGGCACACAGGATATGCAATCAAAGAAACGATGCAAGAAACATTTTAAAGTAACGTTGCAAGTAGTTTAAGGTCACTCACCTCCACGGCTCATAATCCTTGTTCAATATAGCCAATTCCATCATTCAAATCCAAGCCTTTCACTTGAAACTTAAGGTAACCAACGCTATTAAAATCGGACAGCATTTCCCCTTAATTCCTTTATTTTCCAACCTACAATCAAACCCAATCACATAGCAATTAACCACAATTGCTCAAAACCAGAAAACAGTTTTGACGTCCTTTTGCGGTAATGACACCAAAGGTACTACGAGTATCGGATGGAGGTCCAAGACCCACCGTTTCGAAGCTAAGAACCAGGGCTACAACAATGTAGAAGGTCACTCAGTCCAAATCCTAGCACAACTAGGTCAAATATGCAGAATACCAAACCAGAATCGTAATTGCAGGTTCCCAAATCACACAATGCTGTAATTCGTCCAACTCAGTCTACACAGGTCCAAATGCATTGATTCCAAAGGCATATGATAGCTAAGACATCAAGCTACATTTCATCAGAAGACACCAACAACAAAATCCAAAGAAATTCCAGTCAAAACAGACGATTACAATCACAGTTCGCACATTCTGATCACCCAGAACAGCAACAGTAAAAATGACATATCTCATTCTACACTACTCCAAATGACCTGAAATTTTGTAGGCACCTCTAAAATGTCATTCCCTACAACTTTTATGTTTTGAGCTAAGGCCAATGCGGCCTCTATCTATGACCTAAAATTTCGGACAGAATGTAGCTTCAAGAACCCTAATTTTCCAGAATTTCTTCCAAACCCAAAATTGGTTGCAATTGTCCACTTTTTCCACCTTCTAACTTCATTACATAACATTTCCAATCATCGTACAAGGCCACAACATCATGATCACATTAAACCAGAAAATTCACCAATAAATTGTAAACTTCACCATTTCATCCAAAAACAAGAATTAAATCACAAAATTCAACACTTTAGCTTCCACTAAGCACAACTCAAGCTTCATTAAGTGTAGGGGAAAGTTCATATACCACTCACCTAGTAAACAAGAGAGGGAGAGTTGTAGGACACCTTAACTTTCCAAAAAAACTTCACACAACAACTCACAATCACTACTTGAAGAGGTTTTATGGAAGGAATTCAAGATTAAATGGTTAGTTTGTGAGATTGGACATGATTGGAGCAAGAAACTTGGAAGCTTTTCTTTCTTTTCTTGTAAGAGGAGGTTCGGCCAAGCTTGAAGGAAAAATGGAAGATATTTGATCAATTTTTTTGTTTTATTTAGTAATTGGTAAAAGGTTGAATAGTAAGTCAAAACAAGATTTAATCATATGGTGACACATGTCCCTCTCATTAATTGCTTGCCTAACTTTTTGTCTCTCTTACACAAATATCTTAACACATTGTAAACTAATATCACTTAATACAAAATTCCAACAAGTGGTTAAAAATATAATGCATTTACCGCACTTGCGGGTCCCACGTCCAAAATACGCTTTTAATTTCTCAAAAACTAACCGATACTAGAAAAATCATTTTAAAACTATTTTTGCTCATAAACTTTATCTGGGGAATTTTTCTAATCAAGAAAATGTAGAAAAGGCGGGCGTTAAAAAAAATAAACCCTAGAAAATTAGAAAATTTTCCGGGTTCTCAAACTCATTTTTTTTCGGGGCGTCACAATCTCCCCTCCTTAAAAGAATGTCGTCCTCGACATTCCCTCTTGTACCAATCAAGTCAAGACATCCCGCAAAAATCTCTCAAGAGTCAAATCAAACCCACAGTCCGGCATCCTAAACTTCAAGCCTAGGATACACTACAGAGATCTGAAGCCTAAGCTCTGATACCAACTGTGACAGTTCTCAGGGTCACATCACGGGGTACCTATCAGCTTGCCACCCGCACGCGGGCATCCCCTACGGAGAGTTTCGCTTCGTGACTCTTCACGAACGAGAGGCTCGGGGCTTTTCCAGACGAAGGACTTAAAGTCCCAACTGTCGGCATATGGCTCTGATACCAACTGTGACGACCCCACCTCCCCCTAAGGCGAACCAGAGGGTTCGGCGGGCCGCCTGCCCGGCTCTCGCCGGGACTCAGTCGTTCACTACAATCCTCAAACAAATACAAGATACAATCTCAAAGAAAAATCACATGGTCCACAAATATACATCCAAGTCTCCCATAATTACATGTCATAAGTGAAGCGGAAACGATTTCCAACTATCAAAAGCGAAGCGTCCACGCTTCCGCAGCGCCACTCTGATCCTTGATACCAACTATTATACAGGAGGAAGTCCAAAACTAGACGATTACACATCCAAGCAATTCTAAACGTTCAATACAATCCCAATATGAACGATTACACAAAAGGAAATCCAAATTCAATCCATACATGATATAATCCATGATAAACACTACAAGCCACTCCTTCGCCTTGAGCCCTGTGGAGGGGAATAAAACATTTTGGGGTGAGCTAGAAGCTCAGCGAGTAACCAATAAAATCAGTTATCAAATCAGTTTCATAATCGTTCATTTCAATAATGTCATGATTCAGTAATCAATGCACTTTCATTGCTCTCGTGAACCAGTGAAATCATGGTACTTAGACGTCCAACGCTCCAAACGATCATTTAACATTGAACATTAACATTGAGCCCATTGGTGCTCTACAGGAACATTAAACGGTGGAGGAAACGTCGGAGTCTAGCACACGAATTCCAAGTACTCATTTGAGCCAAAACATGTCAAGAACTTATATGCCGGCACACAGGATATGCAATCAAAGAAACGATGCAAGAAACATTTTAAAGTAACGTTGCAAGTAGTTTAAGGTCACTCACCTCCACGGCTCATAATCCTTGTTCAATATAGCCAATTCCATCATTCAAATCCAAGCCTTTCACTTGAAACTTAAGGTAACCAACGCTATTAAAATCGGACAGCATTTCCCCTTAATTCCTTTATTTTCCAACCTACAATCAAACCCAATCACATAGCAATTAACCACAATTGCTCAAAACCAGAAAACAGTTTTGACGTCCTTTTGCGGTAATGACACCAAAGGTACTACGAGTATCGGATGGAGGTCCAAGACCCACCGTTTCGAAGCTAAGAACCAGGGCTACAACAATGTAGAAGGTCACTCAGTCCAAATCCTAGCACAACTAGGTCAAATATGCAGAATACCAAACCAGAATCGTAATTGCAGGTTCCCAAATCACACAATGCTGTAATTCGTCCAACTCAGTCTACACAGGTCCAAATGCATTGATTCCAAAGGCATATGATAGCTAAGACATCAAGCTACATTTCCTCAGAAGACACCAACAACAAAATCCAAAGAAATTCCAGTCAAAACAGACGATTACAATCACAGTTCGCACATTCTGATCACCCAGAACAGCAACAGTAAAAACGACATATCTCATTCTACACTACTCCAAATGACCTGAAATTTTGTAGGCACCTCTAAAATGTCATTCCCTACAACTTTCATGTTTTGAGCTAAGGCCAATGCGGCCTCTATCTATGACCTAAAATTTCGGACAGAATGTAGCTTCAAGAACCCTAATTTTCCAGAATTTCTTCCAAACCCAAAATTGGTTGCAATTGTCCACTTTTTCCACCTTCTAGCTTCATTACATAACATTTCCAATCATCATACAAGGCCACAACATCATGATCACATTAAACCAGAAAATTCACCAATAAATTGTAAACTTCACCATTTCATCCAAAAACAAGAATTAAATCACAAAATTCAACACTTTAGCTTCCACTAAGCACAACTCAAGCTTCATTAAGTGTAGGGGAAAGTTCATATACCACTCACCTAGTAAACAAGAGAGGGAGAGTTGTAGGACACCTTAACTTTCCAAAAAAACTTCACACAACAACTCACAATCACTACTTGAAGAGGTTTTATGGAAGGAATTCAAGATTAAATGGTTAGTTTGTGAGATTGGACATGATTGGAGCAAGAAACTTGGAAGCTTTTCTTTCTTTTCTTGTAAGAGGAGGTTCGGCCAAGCTTGAAGGAAAAATGGAAGATATTTGATCAATTTTTTTGTTTTATTTAGTAATTGGTAAAAGGTTGAATAGTAAGTCAAAACAAGATTTAATCATATGGTGACACATGTCCCTCTCATTAATTGCTTGCCTAACTTTTTGTCTCTCTTACACAAATATCTTAACACATTGTAAACTAATATCACTTAATACAAAATTCCAACAAGTGGTTAAAAATATAATGCATTTACCGCACTTGCGGGTCCCACGTCCAAAATACGCTTTTAATTTCTCAAAAACTAACCGATACTAGAAAAATCATTTTAAAACTATTTTTGCTCATAAACTTTATCTGGGGAATTTTTCTAATCAAGAAAATGTAGAAAAGGCGGGCGTTAAAAAAAATAAACCCTAGAAAATTAGAAAATTTTCCGGGTTCTCAAACTCATTTTTTTTCGGGGCGTCACAATCTCCCCTCCTTAAAAGAATGTCGTCCTCGACATTCCCTCTTGTACCAATCAAGTCAAGACATCCCGCAAAAATCTCTCAAGAGTCAAATCAAACCCACAGTCCGGCATCCTAAACTTCAAGCCTAGGATACACTACAGAGATCTGAAGCCTAAGCTCTGATACCAACTGTGACAGTTCTCAGGGTCACATCACGGGGTACCTATCAGCTTGCCACCCGCACGCGGGCATCCCCTACGGAGAGTTTCGCTTCGTGACTCTTCACGAACGAGAGGCTCGGGGCTTTTCCAGACGAAGGACTTAAAGTCCCAACTGTCGGCATATGGCTCTGATACCAACTGTGACGACCCCACCTCCCCCTAAGGCGAACCAGAGGGTTCGGCGGGCCGCCTGCCCGGCTCTCGCCGGGACTCAGTCGTTCACTACAATCCTCAAACAAATACAAGATACAATCTCAAAGAAAAATCACATGGTCCACAAATATACATCCAAGTCTCCCATAATTACATGTCATAAGTGAAGCGGAAACGATTTCCAACTATCAAAAGCGAAGCGTCCACGCTTCCGCAGCGCCACTCTGATCCTTGATACCAACTATTATACAGGAGGAAGTCCAAAACTAGACGATTACACATCCAAGCAATTCTAAACGTTCAATACAATCCCAATATGAACGATTACACAAAAGGAAATCCAAATTCAATCCATACATGATATAATCCATGATAAACACTACAAGCCACTCCTTCGCCTTGAGCCCTGTGGAGGGGAATAAAACATTTTGGGGTGAGCTAGAAGCTCAGCGAGTAACCAATAAAATCAGTTATCAAATCAGTTTCATAATCGTTCATTTCAATAATGTCATGATTCAGTAATCAATGCACTTTCATTGCTCTCGTGAACCAGTGAAATCATGGTACTTGGACGTCCAACGCTCCAAACGATCATTTAACATTGAACATTAACATTGAGCCCATTGGTGCTCTACAGGAACATTAAACGGTGGAGGAAACGTCGGAGTCTAGCACACGAATTCCAAGTACTCATTTGAGCCAAAACATGTCAAGAACTTATATGCCGGCACACAGGATATGCAATCAAAGAAACGATGCAAGAAACATTTTAAAGTAACGTTGCAAGTAGTTTAAGGTCACTCACCTCCACGGCTCATAATCCTTGTTCAATATAGCCAATTCCATCATTCAAATCCAAGCCTTTCACTTGAAACTTAAGGTAACCAACGCTATTAAAATCGGACAGCATTTCCCCTTAATTCCTTTATTTTCCAACCTACAATCAAACCCAATCACATAGCAATTAACCACAATTGCTCAAAACCAGAAAACAGTTTTGACGTCCTTTTGCGGTAATGACACCAAAGGTACTACGAGTATCGGATGGAGGTCCAAGACCCACCGTTTCGAAGCTAAGAACCAGGGCTACAACAATGTAGAAGGTCACTCAGTCCAAATCCTAGCACAACTAGGTCAAATATGCAGAATACCAAACCAGAATCGTAATTGCAGGTTCCCAAATCACACAATGCTGTAATTCGTCCAACTCAGTCTACACAGGTCCAAATGCATTGATTCCAAAGGCATATGATAGCTAAGACATCAAGCTACATTTCCTCAGAAGACACCAACAACAAAATCCAAAGAAATTCCAGTCAAAACAGACGATTACAATCACAGTTCGCACATTCTGATCACCCAGAACAGCAACAGTAAAAACGACATATCTCATTCTACACTACTCCAAATGACCTGAAATTTTGTAGGCACCTCTAAAATGTCATTCCCTACAACTTTCATGTTTTGAGCTAAGGCCAATGCGGCCTCTATCTATGACCTAAAATTTCGGACAGAATGTAGCTTCAAGAACCCTAATTTTCCAGAATTTCTTCCAAACCCAAAATTGGTTGCAATTGTCCACTTTTTCCACCTTCTAGCTTCATTACATAACATTTCCAATCATCATACAAGGCCACAACATCATGATCACATTAAACCAGAAAATTCACCAATAAATTGTAAACTTCACCATTTCATCCAAAAACAAGAATTAAATCACAAAATTCAACACTTTAGCTTCCACTAAGCACAACTCAAGCTTCATTAAGTGTAGGGGAAAGTTCATATACCACTCACCTAGTAAACAAGAGAGGGAGAGTTGTAGGACACCTTAACTTTCCAAAAAAACTTCACACAACAACTCACAATCACTACTTGAAGAGGTTTTATGGAAGGAATTCAAGATTAAATGGTTAGTTTGTGAGATTGGACATGATTGGAGCAAGAAACTTGGAAGCTTTTCTTTCTTTTCTTGTAAGAGGAGGTTCGGCCAAGCTTGAAGGAAAAATGGAAGATATTTGATCAATTTTTTTGTTTTATTTAGTAATTGGTAAAAGGTTGAATAGTAAGTCAAAACAAGATTTAATCATATGGTGACACATGTCCCTCTCATTAATTGCTTGCCTAACTTTTTGTCTCTCTTACACAAATATCTTAACACATTGTAAACTAATATCACTTAATACAAAATTCCAACAAGTGGTTAAAAATATAATGCATTTACCGCACTTGCGGGTCCCACGTCCAAAATACGCTTTTAATTTCTCAAAAACTAACCGATACTAGAAAAATCATTTTAAAACTATTTTTGCTCATAAACTTTATCTGGGGAATTTTTCTAATCAAGAAAATGTAGAAAAGGCGGGCGTTAAAAAAAATAAACCCTAGAAAATTAGAAAATTTTCCGGGTTCTCAAACTCATTTTTTTTCGGGGCGTCACAATCTCCCCTCCTTAAAAGAATGTCGTCCTCGACATTCCCTCTTGTACCAATCAAGTCAAGACATCCCGCAAAAATCTCTCAAGAGTCAAATCAAACCCACAGTCCGGCATCCTAAACTTCAAGCCTAGGATACACTACAGAGATCTGAAGCCTAAGCTCTGATACCAACTGTGACAGTTCTCAGGGTCACATCACGGGGTACCTATCAGCTTGCCACCCGCACGCGGGCATCCCCTACGGAGAGTTTCGCTTCGTGACTCTTCACGAACGAGAGGCTCGGGGCTTTTCCAGACGAAGGACTTAAAGTCCCAACTGTCGGCATATGGCTCTGATACCAACTGTGACGACCCCACCTCCCCCTAAGGCGAACCAGAGGGTTCGGCGGGCCGCCTGCCCGGCTCTCGCCGGGACTCAGTCGTTCACTACAATCCTCAAACAAATACAAGATACAATCTCAAAGAAAAATCACATGGTCCACAAATATACATCCAAGTCTCCCATAATTACATGTCATAAGTGAAGCGGAAACGATTTCCAACTATCAAAAGCGAAGCGTCCACGCTTCCGCAGCGCCACTCTGATCCTTGATACCAACTATTATACAGGAGGAAGTCCAAAACTAGACGATTACACATCCAAGCAATTCTAAACGTTCAATACAATCCCAATATGAACGATTACACAAAAGGAAATCCAAATTCAATCCATACATGATATAATCCATGATAAACACTACAAGCCACTCCTTCGCCTTGAGCCCTGTGGAGGGGAATAAAACATTTTGGGGTGAGCTAGAAGCTCAGCGAGTAACCAATAAAATCAGTTATCAAATCAGTTTCATAATCGTTCATTTCAATAATGTCATGATTCAGTAATCAATGCACTTTCATTGCTCTCGTGAACCAGTGAAATCATGGTACTTGGACGTCCAACGCTCCAAACGATCATTTAACATTGAACATTAACATTGAGCCCATTGGTGCTCTACAGGAACATTAAACGGTGGAGGAAACGTCGGAGTCTAGCACACGAATTCCAAGTACTCATTTGAGCCAAAACATGTCAAGAACTTATATGCCGGCACACAGGATATGCAATCAAAGAAACGATGCAAGAAACATTTTAAAGTAACGTTGCAAGTAGTTTAAGGTCACTCACCTCCACGGCTCATAATCCTTGTTCAATATAGCCAATTCCATCATTCAAGTCCAAGCCTTTCACTTGAAACTTAAGGTAACCAACGCTATTAAAATCGGACAGCATTTCCCCTTAATTCCTTTATTTTCCAACCTACAATCAAACCCAATCACATAGCAATTAACCACAATTGCTCAAAACCAGAAAACAGTTTTGACGTCCTTTTGCGGTAATGACACCAAAGGTACTACGAGTATCGGATGGAGGTCCAAGACCCACCGTTTCGAAGCTAAGAACCAGGGCTACAACAATGTAGAAGGTCACTCAGTCCAAATCCTAGCACAACTAGGTCAAATATGCAGAATACCAAACCAGAATCGTAATTGCAGGTTCCCAAATCACACAATGCTGTAATTCGTCCAACTCAGTCTACACAGGTCCAAATGCATTGATTCCAAAGGCATATGATAGCTAAGACATCAAGCTACATTTCCTCAGAAGACACCAACAACAAAATCCAAAGAAATTCCAGTCAAAACAGACGATTACAATCACAGTTCGCACATTCTGATCACCCAGAACAGCAACAGTAAAAACGACATATCTCATTCTACACTACTCCAAATGACCTGAAATTTTGTAGGCACCTCTAAAATGTCATTCCCTACAACTTTCATGTTTTGAGCTAAGGCCAATGCGGCCTCTATCTATGACCTAAAATTTCGGACAGAATGTAGCTTCAAGAACCCTAATTTTCCAGAATTTCTTCCAAACCCAAAATTGGTTGCAATTGTCCACTTTTTCCACCTTCTAGCTTCATTACATAACATTTCCAATCATCATACAAGGCCACAACATCATGATCACATTAAACCAGAAAATTCACCAATAAATTGTAAACTTCACCATTTCATCCAAAAACAAGAATTAAATCACAAAATTCAACACTTTAGCTTCCACTAAGCACAACTCAAGCTTCATTAAGTGTAGGGGAAAGTTCATATACCACTCACCTAGTAAACAAGAGAGGGAGAGTTGTAGGACACCTTAACTTTCCAAAAAAACTTCACACAACAACTCACAATCACTACTTGAAGAGGTTTTATGGAAGGAAGCTTTTCTTTCTTTTCTTGTAAGAGGAGGTTCGGCCAAGCTTGAAGGAAAAATGGAAGATATTTGATCAATTTTTTTGTTTTATTTAGTAATTGGTAAAAGGTTGAATAGTAAGTCAAAACAAGATTTAATCATATGGTGACACATGTCCCTCTCATTAATTGCTTGCCTAACTTTTTGTCTCTCTTACACAAATATCTTAACACATTGTAAACTAATATCACTTAATACAAAATTCCAACAAGTGGTTAAAAATATAATGCATTTACCGCACTTGCGGGTCCCACGTCCAAAATACGCTTTTAATTTCTCAAAAACTAACCGATACTAGAAAAATCATTTTAAAACTATTTTTGCTCATAAACTTTATCTGGGGAATTTTTCTAATCAAGAAAATGTAGAAAAGGCGGGCGTTAAAAAAAATAAACCCTAGAAAATTAGAAAATTTTCCGGGTTCTCAAACTCATTTTTTTTCGGGGCGTCACAATCTCCCCTCCTTAAAAGAATGTCGTCCTCGACATTCCCTCTTGTACCAATCAAGTCAAGACATCCCGCAAAAATCTCTCAAGAGTCAAATCAAACCCACAGTCCGGCATCCTAAACTTCAAGCCTAGGATACACTACAGAGATCTGAAGCCTAAGCTCTGATACCAACTGTGACAGTTCTCAGGGTCACATCACGGGGTACCTATCAGCTTGCCACCCGCACGCGGGCATCCCCTACGGAGAGTTTCGCTTCGTGACTCTTCACGAACGAGAGGCTCGGGGCTTTTCCAGACGAAGGACTTAAAGTCCCAACTGTCGGCATATGGCTCTGATACCAACTGTGACGACCCCACCTCCCCCTAAGGCGAACCAGAGGGTTCGGCGGGCCGCCTGCCCGGCTCTCGCCGGGACTCAGTCGTTCACTACAATCCTCAAACAAATACAAGATACAATCTCAAAGAAAAATCACATGGTCCACAAATATACATCCAAGTCTCCCATAATTACATGTCATAAGTGAAGCGGAAACGATTTCCAACTATCAAAAGCGAAGCGTCCACGCTTCCGCAGCGCCACTCTGATCCTTGATACCAACTATTATACAGGAGGAAGTCCAAAACTAGACGATTACACATCCAAGCAATTCTAAACGTTCAATACAATCCCAATATGAACGATTACACAAAAGGAAATCCAAATTCAATCCATACATGATATAATCCATGATAAACACTACAAGCCACTCCTTCGCCTTGAGCCCTGTGGAGGGGAATAAAACATTTTGGGGTGAGCTAGAAGCTCAGCGAGTAACCAATAAAATCAGTTATCAAATCAGTTTCACAATCGTTCATTTCAATAATGTCATGATTCAGTAATCAATGCACTTTCATTGCTCTCGTGAACCAGTGAAATCATGGTACTTAGACGTCCAACGCTCCAAACGATCATTTAACATTGAACATTAACATTGAGCCCATTGGTGCTCTACAGGAACATTAAACGGTGGAGGAAACGTCGGAGTCTAGCACACGAATTCCAAGTACTCATTTGAGCCAAAACATGTCAAGAACTTATATGCCGGCACACAGGATATGCAATCAAAGAAACGATGCAAGAAACATTTTAAAGTAACGTTGCAAGTAGTTTAAGGTCACTCACCTCCACGGCTCATAATCCTTGTTCAATATAGCCAATTCCATCATTCAAGTCCAAGCCTTTCACTTGAAACTTAAGGTAACCAACGCTATTAAAATCGGACAGCATTTCCCCTTAATTCCTTTATTTTCCAACCGACAATCAAACCCAATCACATAGCAATTAACCACAATTGCTCAAAACCAGAAAACAGTTTTGACGTCCTTTTGCGGTAATGGCACCAAAGGTACTACGAGTATCGGATGGAGGTCCAAGACCCACCGTTTCGAAGCTAAGAACCAGGGCTACAACAATGTAGAAGGTCACTCAGTCCAAATCCTAGCACAACTAGGTCAAATATGCAGAATACCAAACCAGAATCGTAATTGCAGGTTCCCAAATCACACAATGCTGTAATTCGTCCAACTCAGTCTACACAGGTCCAAATGCATTCATTCCAAAGGCATATGATAGCTAAGACATCAAGCTACATTTCATCAGAAGACAACAACAACAAAATCCAAAGAAATTCCAGTCAAAACAGACGATTACAATCACAGTTCGCACATTCTGATCACCCAGAACAGCAACAGTAAAAACGACATATCTCATTCTACACTACTCCAAATGACCCGAAATTTTGTAGGCACCTCTAAACTGTCATTCCCTACAACTTTCATGTTTTGAGCTAAGGCCAATGCGGCCTCTATCTATGACCTAAAATTTCGGACAGAATGTAGCTTCAAGAACCCTAATTTTCCAGAATTTCTTCCAAACCCAAAATTGGTTGCAATTGTCCACTTTTTCCACCTTCTAGCTTCATTACATAACATTTCCAATCATCATACAAGGCCACAACATCATGATCACATTAAACCAGAAAATTCACCAATAAATTGTAAACTTCACCATTTCATCCAAAAACAAGAATTAAATCACAAAATTCAACACTTTAGCTTCCACTAAGCACAACTCAAGCTTCATTAAGTGTAGGGGAAAGTTCATATACCACTCACCTAGTAAACAAGAGAGGGAGAGTTGTAGGACACCTTAACTTTCCAAAAAAACTTCACACAACAACTCACAATCACTACTTGAAGAGGTTTTATGGAAGGAATTCAAGATTAAATGGTTAGTTTGTGAGATTGGACATGATTGGAGCAAGAAACTTGGAAGCTTTTCTTTCTTTTCTTGTAAGAGGAGGTTCGGCCAAGCTTGAAGGAAAAATGGAAGATATTTGATCAATTTTTTTGTTTTATTTAGTAATTGGTAAAAGGTTGAATAGTAAGTCAAAACAAGATTTAATCATATGGTGACACATGTCCCTCTCATTAATTGCTTGCCTAACTTTTTGTCTCTCTTACACAAATATCTTAACACATTGTAAACTAATATCACTTAATACAAAATTCCAACAAGTGGTTAAAAATATAATGCATTTACCGCACTTGCGGGTCCCACGTCCAAAATACGCTTTTAATTTCTCAAAAACTAACCGATACTAGAAAAATCATTTTAAAACTATTTTTGCTCATAAACTTTATCTGGGGAATTTTTCTAATCAAGAAAATGTAGAAAAGGCGGGCGTTAAAAAAAATAAACCCTAGAAAATTAGAAAATTTTCCGGGTTCTCAAACTCATTTTTTTTCGGGGCGTCACAATCTCCCCTCCTTAAAAGAATGTCGTCCTCGACATTCCCTCTTGTACCAATCAAGTCAAGACATCCCGCAAAAATCTCTCAAGAGTCAAATCAAACCCACAGTCCGGCATCCTAAACTTCAAGCCTAGGATACACTACAGAGATCTGAAGCCTAAGCTCTGATACCAACTGTGACAGTTCTCAGGGTCACATCACGGGGTACCTATCAGCTTGCCACCCGCACGCGGGCATCCCCTACGGAGAGTTTCGCTTCGTGACTCTTCACGAACGAGAGGCTCGGGGCTTTTCCAGACGAAGGACTTAAAGTCCCAACTGTCGGCATATGGCTCTGATACCAACTGTGACGACCCCACCTCCCCCTAAGGCGAACCAGAGGGTTCGGCGGGCCGCCTGCCCGGCTCTCGCCGGGACTCAGTCGTTCACTACAATCCTCAAACAAATACAAGATACAATCTCAAAGAAAAATCACATGGTCCACAAATATACATCCAAGTCTCCCATAATTACATGTCATAAGTGAAGCGGAAACGATTTCCAACTATCAAAAGCGAAGCGTCCACGCTTCCGCAGCGCCACTCTGATCCTTGATACCAACTATTATACAGGAGGAAGTCCAAAACTAGACGATTACACATCCAAGCAATTCTAAACGTTCAATACAATCCCAATATGAACGATTACACAAAAGGAAATCCAAATTCAATCCATACATGATATAATCCATGATAAACACTACAAGCCACTCCTTCGCCTTGAGCCCTGTGGAGGGGAATAAAACATTTTGGGGTGAGCTAGAAGCTCAGCGAGTAACCAATAAAATCAGTTATCAAATCAGTTTCACAATCGTTCATTTCAATAATGTCATGATTCAGTAATCAATGCACTTTCATTGCTCTCGTGAACCAGTGAAATCATGGTACTTAGACGTCCAACGCTCCAAACGATCATTTAACATTGAACATTAACATTGAGCCCATTGGTGCTCTACAGGAACATTAAACGGTGGAGGAAACGTCGGAGTCTAGCACACGAATTCCAAGTACTCATTTGAGCCAAAACATGTCAAGAACTTATATGCCGGCACACAGGATATGCAATCAAAGAAACGATGCAAGAAACATTTTAAAGTAACGTTGCAAGTAGTTTAAGGTCACTCACCTCCACGGCTCATAATCCTTGTTCAATATAGCCAATTCCATCATTCAAGTCCAAGCCTTTCACTTGAAACTTAAGGTAACCAACGCTATTAAAATCGGACAGCATTTCCCCTTAATTCCTTTATTTTCCAACCGACAATCAAACCCAATCACATAGCAATTAACCACAATTGCTCAAAACCAGAAAACAGTTTTGACGTCCTTTTGCGGTAATGGCACCAAAGGTACTACGAGTATCGGATGGAGGTCCAAGACCCACCGTTTCGAAGCTAAGAACCAGGGCTACAACAATGTAGAAGGTCACTCAGTCCAAATCCTAGCACAACTAGGTCAAATATGCAGAATACCAAACCAGAATCGTAATTGCAGGTTCCCAAATCACACAATGCTGTAATTCGTCCAACTCAGTCTACACAGGTCCAAATGCATTCATTCCAAAGGCATATGATAGCTAAGACATCAAGCTACATTTCATCAGAAGACAACAACAACAAAATCCAAAGAAATTCCAGTCAAAACAGACGATTACAATCACAGTTCGCACATTCTGATCACCCAGAACAGCAACAGTAAAAACGACATATCTCATTCTACACTACTCCAAATGACCCGAAATTTTGTAGGCACCTCTAAACTGTCATTCCCTACAACTTTCATGTTTTGAGCTAAGGCCAATGCGGCCTCTATCTATGACCTAAAATTTCGGACAGAATGTAGCTTCAAGAACCCTAATTTTCCAGAATTTCTTCCAAACCCAAAATTGGTTGCAATTGTCCACTTTTTCCACCTTCTAGCTTCATTACATAACATTTCCAATCATCATACAAGGCCACAACATCATGATCACATTAAACCAGAAAATTCACCAATAAATTGTAAACTTCACCATTTCATCCAAAAACAAGAATTAAATCACAAAATTCAACACTTTAGCTTCCACTAAGCACAACTCAAGCTTCATTAAGTGTAGGGGAAAGTTCATATACCACTCACCTAGTAAACAAGAGAGGGAGAGTTGTAGGACACCTTAACTTTCCAAAAAAACTTCACACAACAACTCACAATCACTACTTGAAGAGGTTTTATGGAAGGAATTCAAGATTAAATGGTTAGTTTGTGAGATTGGACATGATTGGAGCAAGAAACTTGGAAGCTTTTCTTTCTTTTCTTGTAAGAGGAGGTTCGGCCAAGCTTGAAGGAAAAATGGAAGATATTTGATCAATTTTTTTGTTTTATTTAGTAATTGGTAAAAGGTTGAATAGTAAGTCAAAACAAGATTTAATCATATGGTGACACATGTCCCTCTCATTAATTGCTTGCCTAACTTTTTGTCTCTCTTACACAAATATCTTAACACATTGTAAACTAATATCACTTA
Source organism: Coffea arabica (assembly GCF_036785885.1). Lineage (NCBI taxonomy): Eukaryota > Viridiplantae > Streptophyta > Magnoliopsida > Gentianales > Rubiaceae > Coffea > Coffea arabica. The sequence goes on along the minus strand of NC_092318.1, from coordinate 13,506,311 downwards.
ATACAAAATTCCAACAAGTGGTTAAAAATATAATGCATTTACCGCACTTGCGGGTCCCACGTCCAAAATACGCTTTTAATTTCTCAAAAACTAACCGATACTAGAAAAATCATTTTAAAACTATTTTTGCTCATAAACTTTATCTGGGGAATTTTTCTAATCAAGAAAATGTAGAAAAGGCGGGCGTTAAAAAAAATAAACCCTAGAAAATTAGAAAATTTTCCGGGTTCTCAAACTCATTTTTTTTCGGGGCGTCACAATCTCCCCTCCTTAAAAGAATGTCGTCCTCGACATTCCCTCTTGTACCAATCAAGTCAAGACATCCCGCAAAAATCTCTCAAGAGTCAAATCAAACCCACAGTCCGGCATCCTAAACTTCAAGCCTAGGATACACTACAGAGATCTGAAGCCTAAGCTCTGATACCAACTGTGACAGTTCTCAGGGTCACATCACGGGGTACCTATCAGCTTGCCACCCGCACGCGGGCATCCCCTACGGAGAGTTTCGCTTCGTGACTCTTCACGAACGAGAGGCTCGGGGCTTTTCCAGACGAAGGACTTAAAGTCCCAACTGTCGGCATATGGCTCTGATACCAACTGTGACGACCCCACCTCCCCCTAAGGCGAACCAGAGGGTTCGGCGGGCCGCCTGCCCGGCTCTCGCCGGGACTCAGTCGTTCACTACAATCCTCAAACAAATACAAGATACAATCTCAAAGAAAAATCACATGGTCCACAAATATACATCCAAGTCTCCCATAATTACATGTCATAAGTGAAGCGGAAACGATTTCCAACTATCAAAAGCGAAGCGTCCACGCTTCCGCAGCGCCACTCTGATCCTTGATACCAACTATTATACAGGAGGAAGTCCAAAACTAGACGATTACACATCCAAGCAATTCTAAACGTTCAATACAATCCCAATATGAACGATTACACAAAAGGAAATCCAAATTCAATCCATACATGATATAATCCATGATAAACACTACAAGCCACTCCTTCGCCTTGAGCCCTGTGGAGGGGAATAAAACATTTTGGGGTGAGCTAGAAGCTCAGCGAGTAACCAATAAAATCAGTTATCAAATCAGTTTCACAATCGTTCATTTCAATAATGTCATGATTCAGTAATCAATGCACTTTCATTGCTCTCGTGAACCAGTGAAATCATGGTACTTAGACGTCCAACGCTCCAAACGATCATTTAACATTGAACATTAACATTGAGCCCATTGGTGCTCTACAGGAACATTAAACGGTGGAGGAAACGTCGGAGTCTAGCACACGAATTCCAAGTACTCATTTGAGCCAAAACATGTCAAGAACTTATATGCCGGCACACAGGATATGCAATCAAAGAAACGATGCAAGAAACATTTTAAAGTAACGTTGCAAGTAGTTTAAGGTCACTCACCTCCACGGCTCATAATCCTTGTTCAATATAGCCAATTCCATCATTCAAGTCCAAGCCTTTCACTTGAAACTTAAGGTAACCAACGCTATTAAAATCGGACAGCATTTCCCCTTAATTCCTTTATTTTCCAACCGACAATCAAACCCAATCACATAGCAATTAACCACAATTGCTCAAAACCAGAAAACAGTTTTGACGTCCTTTTGCGGTAATGGCACCAAAGGTACTACGAGTATCGGATGGAGGTCCAAGACCCACCGTTTCGAAGCTAAGAACCAGGGCTACAACAATGTAGAAGGTCACTCAGTCCAAATCCTAGCACAACTAGGTCAAATATGCAGAATACCAAACCAGAATCGTAATTGCAGGTTCCCAAATCACACAATGCTGTAATTCGTCCAACTCAGTCTACACAGGTCCAAATGCATTCATTCCAAAGGCATATGATAGCTAAGACATCAAGCTACATTTCATCAGAAGACAACAACAACAAAATCCAAAGAAATTCCAGTCAAAACAGACGATTACAATCACAGTTCGCACATTCTGATCACCCAGAACAGCAACAGTAAAAACGACATATCTCATTCTACACTACTCCAAATGACCCGAAATTTTGTAGGCACCTCTAAACTGTCATTCCCTACAACTTTCATGTTTTGAGCTAAGGCCAATGCGGCCTCTATCTATGACCTAAAATTTCGGACAGAATGTAGCTTCAAGAACCCTAATTTTCCAGAATTTCTTCCAAACCCAAAATTGGTTGCAATTGTCCACTTTTTCCACCTTCTAGCTTCATTACATAACATTTCCAATCATCATACAAGGCCACAACATCATGATCACATTAAACCAGAAAATTCACCAATAAATTGTAAACTTCACCATTTCATCCAAAAACAAGAATTAAATCACAAAATTCAACACTTTAGCTTCCACTAAGCACAACTCAAGCTTCATTAAGTGTAGGGGAAAGTTCATATACCACTCACCTAGTAAACAAGAGAGGGAGAGTTGTAGGACACCTTAACTTTCCAAAAAAACTTCACACAACAACTCACAATCACTACTTGAAGAGGTTTTATGGAAGGAATTCAAGATTAAATGGTTAGTTTGTGAGATTGGACATGATTGGAGCAAGAAACTTGGAAGCTTTTCTTTCTTTTCTTGTAAGAGGAGGTTCGGCCAAGCTTGAAGGAAAAATGGAAGATATTTGATCAATTTTTTTGTTTTATTTAGTAATTGGTAAAAGGTTGAATAGTAAGTCAAAACAAGATTTAATCATATGGTGACACATGTCCCTCTCATTAATTGCTTGCCTAACTTTTTGTCTCTCTTACACAAATATCTTAACACATTGTAAACTAATATCACTTAATACAAAATTCCAACAAGTGGTTAAAAATATAATGCATTTACCGCACTTGCGGGTCCCACGTCCAAAATACGCTTTTAATTTCTCAAAAACTAACCGATACTAGAAAAATCATTTTAAAACTATTTTTGCTCATAAACTTTATCTGGGGAATTTTTCTAATCAAGAAAATGTAGAAAAGGCGGGCGTTAAAAAAAATAAACCCTAGAAAATTAGAAAATTTTCCGGGTTCTCAAACTCATTTTTTTTCGGGGCGTCACAATCTCCCCTCCTTAAAAGAATGTCGTCCTCGACATTCCCTCTTGTACCAATCAAGTCAAGACATCCCGCAAAAATCTCTCAAGAGTCAAATCAAACCCACAGTCCGGCATCCTAAACTTCAAGCCTAGGATACACTACAGAGATCTGAAGCCTAAGCTCTGATACCAACTGTGACAGTTCTCAGGGTCACATCACGGGGTACCTATCAGCTTGCCACCCGCACGCGGGCATCCCCTACGGAGAGTTTCGCTTCGTGACTCTTCACGAACGAGAGGCTCGGGGCTTTTCCAGACGAAGGACTTAAAGTCCCAACTGTCGGCATATGGCTCTGATACCAACTGTGACGACCCCACCTCCCCCTAAGGCGAACCAGAGGGTTCGGCGGGCCGCCTGCCCGGCTCTCGCCGGGACTCAGTCGTTCACTACAATCCTCAAACAAATACAAGATACAATCTCAAAGAAAAATCACATGGTCCACAAATATACATCCAAGTCTCCCATAATTACATGTCATAAGTGAAGCGGAAACGATTTCCAACTATCAAAAGCGAAGCGTCCACGCTTCCGCAGCGCCACTCTGATCCTTGATACCAACTATTATACAGGAGGAAGTCCAAAACTAGACGATTACACATCCAAGCAATTCTAAACGTTCAATACAATCCCAATATGAACGATTACACAAAAGGAAATCCAAATTCAATCCATACATGATATAATCCATGATAAACACTACAAGCCACTCCTTCGCCTTGAGCCCTGTGGAGGGGAATAAAACATTTTGGGGTGAGCTAGAAGCTCAGCGAGTAACCAATAAAATCAGTTATCAAATCAGTTTCACAATCGTTCATTTCAATAATGTCATGATTCAGTAATCAATGCACTTTCATTGCTCTCGTGAACCAGTGAAATCATGGTACTTAGACGTCCAACGCTCCAAACGATCATTTAACATTGAACATTAACATTGAGCCCATTGGTGCTCTACAGGAACATTAAACGGTGGAGGAAACGTCGGAGTCTAGCACACGAATTCCAAGTACTCATTTGAGCCAAAACATGTCAAGAACTTATATGCCGGCACACAGGATATGCAATCAAAGAAACGATGCAAGAAACATTTTAAAGTAACGTTGCAAGTAGTTTAAGGTCACTCACCTCCACGGCTCATAATCCTTGTTCAATATAGCCAATTCCATCATTCAAGTCCAAGCCTTTCACTTGAAACTTAAGGTAACCAACGCTATTAAAATCGGACAGCATTTCCCCTTAATTCCTTTATTTTCCAACCGACAATCAAACCCAATCACATAGCAATTAAGCACAATTGCTCAAAACCAGAAAACAGTTTTGACGTCCTTTTGCGGTAATGGCACCAAAGGTACTACGAGTATCGGATGGAGGTCCAAGACCCACCGTTTCGAAGCTAAGAACCAGGGCTACAACAATGTAGAAGGTCACTCAGTCCAAATCCTAGCACAACTAGGTCAAATATGCAGAATACCAAACCAGAATCGTAATTGCAGGTTCCCAAATCACACAATGCTGTAATTCGTCCAACTCAGTCTACACAGGTCCAAATGCATTCATTCCAAAGGCATATGATAGCTAAGACATCAAGCTACATTTCATCAGAAGACAACAACAACAAAATCCAAAGAAATTCCAGTCAAAACAGACGATTACAATCACAGTTCGCACATTCTGATCACCCAGAACAGCAACAGTAAAAATGACATATCTCATTCTACACTACTCCAAATGACCCGAAATTTTGTAGGCACCTCTAAACTGTCATTCCCTACAACTTTCATGTTTTGAGCTAAGGCCAATGCGGCCTCTATCTATGACCTAAAATTTCGGACAGAATGTAGCTTCAAGAACCCTAATTTTCCAGAATTTCTTCCAAACCCAAAATTGGTTGCAATTGTCCACTTTTTCCACCTTCTAGCTTCATTACATAACATTTCCAATCATCATACAAGGCCACAACATCATGATCACATTAAACCAGAAAATTCACCAATAAATTGTAAACTTCACCATTTCATCCAAAAACAAGAATTAAATCACAAAATTCAACACTTTAGCTTCCACTAAGCACAACTCAAGCTTCATTAAGTGTAGGGGAAAGTTCATATACCACTCACCTAGTAAACAAGAGAGGGAGAGTTGTAGGACACCTTAACTTTCCAAAAAAACTTCACACAACAACTCACAATCACTACTTGAAGAGGTTTTATGGAAGGAATTCAAGATTAAATGGTTAGTTTGTGAGATTGGACATGATTGGAGCAAGAAACTTGGAAGCTTTTCTTTCTTTTCTTGTAAGAGGAGGTTCGGCCAAGCTTGAAGGAAAAATGGAAGATATTTGATCAATTTTTTTGTTTTATTTAGTAATTGGTAAAAGGTTGAATAGTAAGTCAAAACAAGATTTAATCATATGGTGACACATGTCCCTCTCATTAATTGCTTGCCTAACTTTTTGTCTCTCTTACACAAATATCTTAACACATTGTAAACTAATATCACTTAATACAAAATTCCAACAAGTGGTTAAAAATATAATGCATTTACCGCACTTGCGGGTCCCACGTCCAAAATACGCTTTTAATTTCTCAAAAACTAACCGATACTAGAAAAATCATTTTAAAACTATTTTTGCTCATAAACTTTATCTGGGGAATTTTTCTAATCAAGAAAATGTAGAAAAGGCGGGCGTTAAAAAAAATAAACCCTAGAAAATTAGAAAATTTTCCGGGTTCTCAAACTCATTTTTTTTCGGGGCGTCACAATCTCCCCTCCTTAAAAGAATGTCGTCCTCGACATTCCCTCTTGTACCAATCAAGTCAAGACATCCCGCAAAAATCTCTCAAGAGTCAAATCAAACCCACAGTCCGGCATCCTAAACTTCAAGCCTAGGATACACTACAGAGATCTGAAGCCTAAGCTCTGATACCAACTGTGACAGTTCTCAGGGTCACATCACGGGGTACCTATCAGCTTGCCACCCGCACGCGGGCATCCCCTACGGAGAGTTTCGCTTCGTGACTCTTCACGAACGAGAGGCTCGGGGCTTTTCCAGACGAAGGACTTAAAGTCCCAACTGTCGGCATATGGCTCTGATACCAACTGTGACGACCCCACCTCCCCCTAAGGCGAACCAGAGGGTTCGGCGGGCCGCCTGCCCGGCTCTCGCCGGGACTCAGTCGTTCACTACAATCCTCAAACAAATACAAGATACAATCTCAAAGAAAAATCACATGGTCCACAAATATACATCCAAGTCTCCCATAATTACATGTCATAAGTGAAGCGGAAACGATTTCCAACTATCAAAAGCGAAGCGTCCACGCTTCCGCAGCGCCACTCTGATCCTTGATACCAACTATTATACAGGAGGAAGTCCAAAACTAGACGATTACACATCCAAGCAATTCTAAACGTTCAATACAATCCCAATATGAACGATTACACAAAAGGAAATCCAAATTCAATCCATACATGATATAATCCATGATAAACACTACAAGCCACTCCTTCGCCTTGAGCCCTGTGGAGGGGAATAAAACATTTTGGGGTGAGCTAGAAGCTCAGCGAGTAACCAATAAAATCAGTTATCAAATCAGTTTCACAATCGTTCATTTCAATAATGTCATGATTCAGTAATCAATGCACTTTCATTGCTCTCGTGAACCAGTGAAATCATGGTACTTAGACGTCCAACGCTCCAAACGATCATTTAACATTGAACATTAACATTGAGCCCATTGGTGCTCTACAGGAACATTAAACGGTGGAGGAAACGTCGGAGTCTAGCACACGAATTCCAAGTACTCATTTGAGCCAAAACATGTCAAGAACTTATATGCCGGCACACAGGATATGCAATCAAAGAAACGATGCAAGAAACATTTTAAAGTAACGTTGCAAGTAGTTTAAGGTCACTCACCTCCACGGCTCATAATCCTTGTTCAATATAGCCAATTCCATCATTCAAGTCCAAGCCTTTCACTTGAAACTTAAGGTAACCAACGCTATTAAAATCGGACAGCATTTCCCCTTAATTCCTTTATTTTCCAACCGACAATCAAACCCAATCACATAGCAATTAAGCACAATTGCTCAAAACCAGAAAACAGTTTTGACGTCCTTTTGCGGTAATGGCACCAAAGGTACTACGAGTATCGGATGGAGGTCCAAGACCCACCGTTTCGAAGCTAAGAACCAGGGCTACAACAATGTAGAAGGTCACTCAGTCCAAATCCTAGCACAACTAGGTCAAATATGCAGAATACCAAACCAGAATCGTAATTGCAGGTTCCCAAATCACACAATGCTGTAATTCGTCCAACTCAGTCTACACAGGTCCAAATGCATTCATTCCAAAGGCATATGATAGCTAAGACATCAAGCTACATTTCATCAGAAGACAACAACAACAAAATCCAAAGAAATTCCAGTCAAAACAGACGATTACAATCACAGTTCGCACATTCTGATCACCCAGAACAGCAACAGTAAAAACGACATATCTCATTCTACACTACTCCAAATGACCCGAAATTTTGTAGGCACCTCTAAACTGTCATTCCCTACAACTTTCATGTTTTGAGCTAAGGCCAATGCGGCCTCTATCTATGACCTAAAATTTCGGACAGAATGTAGCTTCAAGAACCCTAATTTTCCAGAATTTCTTCCAAACCCAAAATTGGTTGCAATTGTCCACTTTTTCCACCTTCTAGCTTCATTACATAACATTTCCAATCATCATACAAGGCCACAACATCATGATCACATTAAACCAGAAAATTCACCAATAAATTGTAAACTTCACCATTTCATCCAAAAACAAGAATTAAATCACAAAATTCAACACTTTAGCTTCCACTAAGCACAACTCAAGCTTCATTAAGTGTAGGGGAAAGTTCATATACCACTCACCTAGTAAACAAGAGAGGGAGAGTTGTAGGACACCTTAACTTTCCAAAAAAACTTCACACAACAACTCACAATCACTACTTGAAGAGGTTTTATGGAAGGAATTCAAGATTAAATGGTTAGTTTGTGAGATTGGACATGATTGGAGCAAGAAACTTGGAAGCTTTTCTTTCTTTTCTTGTAAGAGGAGGTTCGGCCAAGCTTGAAGGAAAAATGGAAGATATTTGATCAATTTTTTTGTTTTATTTAGTAATTGGTAAAAGGTTGAATAGTAAGTCAAAACAAGATTTAATCATATGGTGACACATGTCCCTCTCATTAATTGCTTGCCTAACTTTTTGTCTCTCTTACACAAATATCTTAACACATTGTAAACTAATATCACTTAATACAAAATTCCAACAAGTGGTTAAAAATATAATGCATTTACCGCACTTGCGGGTCCCACGTCCAAAATACGCTTTTAATTTCTCAAAAACTAACCGATACTAGAAAAATCATTTTAAAACTATTTTTGCTCATAAACTTTATCTGGGGAATTTTTCTAATCAAGAAAATGTAGAAAAGGCGGGCGTTAAAAAAAATAAACCCTAGAAAATTAGAAAATTTTCCGGGTTCTCAAACTCATTTTTTTTCGGGGCGTCACAATCTCCCCTCCTTAAAAGAATGTCGTCCTCGACATTCCCTCTTGTACCAATCAAGTCAAGACATCCCGCAAAAATCTCTCAAGAGTCAAATCAAACCCACAGTCCGGCATCCTAAACTTCAAGCCTAGGATACACTACAGAGATCTGAAGCCTAAGCTCTGATACCAACTGTGACAGTTCTCAGGGTCACATCACGGGGTACCTATCAGCTTGCCACCCGCACGCGGGCATCCCCTACGGAGAGTTTCGCTTCGTGACTCTTCACGAACGAGAGGCTCGGGGCTTTTCCAGACGAAGGACTTAAAGTCCCAACTGTCGGCATATGGCTCTGATACCAACTGTGACGACCCCACCTCCCCCTAAGGCGAACCAGAGGGTTCGGCGGGCCGCCTGCCCGGCTCTCGCCGGGACTCAGTCGTTCACTACAATCCTCAAACAAATACAAGATACAATCTCAAAGAAAAATCACATGGTCCACAAATATACATCCAAGTCTCCCATAATTACATGTCATAAGTGAAGCGGAAACGATTTCCAACTATCAAAAGCGAAGCGTCCACGCTTCCGCAGCGCCACTCTGATCCTTGATACCAACTATTATACAGGAGGAAGTCCAAAACTAGACGATTACACATCCAAGCAATTCTAAACGTTCAATACAATCCCAATATGAACGATTACACAAAAGGAAATCCAAATTCAATCCATACATGATATAATCCATGATAAACACTACAAGCCACTCCTTCGCCTTGAGCCCTGTGGAGGGGAATAAAACATTTTGGGGTGAGCTAGAAGCTCAGCGAGTAACCAATAAAATCAGTTATCAAATCAGTTTCACAATCGTTCATTTCAATAATGTCATGATTCAGTAATCAATGCACTTTCATTGCTCTCGTGAACCAGTGAAATCATGGTACTTAGACGTCCAACGCTCCAAACGATCATTTAACATTGAACATTAACATTGAGCCCATTGGTGCTCTACAGGAACATTAAACGGTGGAGGAAACGTCGGAGTCTAGCACACGAATTCCAAGTACTCATTTGAGCCAAAACATGTCAAGAACTTATATGCCGGCACACAGGATATGCAATCAAAGAAACGATGCAAGAAACATTTTAAAGTAACGTTGCAAGTAGTTTAAGGTCACTCACCTCCACGGCTCATAATCCTTGTTCAATATAGCCAATTCCATCATTCAAGTCCAAGCCTTTCACTTGAAACTTAAGGTAACCAACGCTATTAAAATCGGACAGCATTTCCCCTTAATTCCTTTATTTTCCAACCGACAATCAAACCCAATCACATAGCAATTAAGCACAATTGCTCAAAACCAGAAAACAGTTTTGACGTCCTTTTGCGGTAATGGCACCAAAGGTACTACGAGTATCGGATGGAGGTCCAAGACCCACCGTTTCGAAGCTAAGAACCAGGGCTACAACAATGTAGAAGGTCACTCAGTCCAAATCCTAGCACAACTAGGTCAAATATGCAGAATACCAAACCAGAATCGTAATTGCAGGTTCCCAAATCACACAATGCTGTAATTCGTCCAACTCAGTCTACACAGGTCCAAATGCATTCATTCCAAAGGCATATGATAGCTAAGACATCAAGCTACATTTCATCAGAAGACAACAACAACAAAATCCAAAGAAATTCCAGTCAAAACAGACGATTACAATCACAGTTCGCACATTCTGATCACCCAGAACAGCAACAGTAAAAATGACATATCTCATTCTACACTACTCCAAATGACCCGAAATTTTGTAGGCACCTCTAAACTGTCATTCCCTACAACTTTCATGTTTTGAGCTAAGGCCAATGCGGCCTCTATCTATGACCTAAAATTTCGGACAGAATGTAGCTTCAAGAACCCTAATTTTCCAGAATTTCTTCCAAACCCAAAATTGGTTGCAATTGTCCACTTTTTCCACCTTCTAGCTTCATTACATAACATTTCCAATCATCATACAAGGCCACAACATCATGATCACATTAAACCAGAAAATTCACCAATAAATTGTAAACTTCACCATTTCATCCAAAAACAAGAATTAAATCACAAAATTCAACACTTTAGCTTCCACTAAGCACAACTCAAGCTTCATTAAGTGTAGGGGAAAGTTCATATACCACTCACCTAGTAAACAAGAGAGGGAGAGTTGTAGGACACCTTAACTTTCCAAAAAAACTTCACACAACAACTCACAATCACTACTTGAAGAGGTTTTATGGAAGGAATTCAAGATTAAATGGTTAGTTTGTGAGATTGGACATGATTGGAGCAAGAAACTTGGAAGCTTTTCTTTCTTTTCTTGTAAGAGGAGGTTCGGCCAAGCTTGAAGGAAAAATGGAAGATATTTGATCAATTTTTTTGTTTTATTTAGTAATTGGTAAAAGGTTGAATAGTAAGTCAAAACAAGATTTAATCATATGGTGACACATGTCCCTCTCATTAATTGCTTGCCTAACTTTTTGTCTCTCTTACACAAATATCTTAACACATTGTAAACTAATATCACTTAATACAAAATTCCAACAAGTGGTTAAAAATATAATGCATTTACCGCACTTGCGGGTCCCACGTCCAAAATACGCTTTTAATTTCTCAAAAACTAACCGATACTAGAAAAATCATTTTAAAACTATTTTTGCTCATAAACTTTATCTGGGGAATTTTTCTAATCAAGAAAATGTAGAAAAGGCGGGCGTTAAAAAAAATAAACCCTAGAAAATTAGAAAATTTTCCGGGTTCTCAAACTCATTTTTTTTCGGGGCGTCACAATCTCCCCTCCTTAAAAGAATGTCGTCCTCGACATTCCCTCTTGTACCAATCAAGTCAAGACATCCCGCAAAAATCTCTCAAGAGTCAAATCAAACCCACAGTCCGGCATCCTAAACTTCAAGCCTAGGATACACTACAGAGATCTGAAGCCTAAGCTCTGATACCAACTGTGACAGTTCTCAGGGTCACATCACGGGGTACCTATCAGCTTGCCACCCGCACGCGGGCATCCCCTACGGAGAGTTTCGCTTCGTGACTCTTCACGAACGAGAGGCTCGGGGCTTTTCCAGACGAAGGACTTAAAGTCCCAACTGTCGGCATATGGCTCTGATACCAACTGTGACGACCCCACCTCCCCCTAAGGCGAACCAGAGGGTTCGGCGGGCCGCCTGCCCGGCTCTCGCCGGGACTCAGTCGTTCACTACAATCCTCAAACAAATACAAGATACAATCTCAAAGAAAAATCACATGGTCCACAAATATACATCCAAGTCTCCCATAATTACATGTCATAAGTGAAGCGGAAACGATTTCCAACTATCAAAAGCGAAGCGTCCACGCTTCCGCAGCGCCACTCTGATCCTTGATACCAACTATTATACAGGAGGAAGTCCAAAACTAGACGATTACACATCCAAGCAATTCTAAACGTTCAATACAATCCCAATATGAACGATTACACAAAAGGAAATCCAAATTCAATCCATACATGATATAATCCATGATAAACACTACAAGCCACTCCTTCGCCTTGAGCCCTGTGGAGGGGAATAAAACATTTTGGGGTGAGCTAGAAGCTCAGCGAGTAACCAATAAAATCAGTTATCAAATCAGTTTCACAATCGTTCATTTCAATAATGTCATGATTCAGTAATCAATGCACTTTCATTGCTCTCGTGAACCAGTGAAATCATGGTACTTAGACGTCCAACGCTCCAAACGATCATTTAACATTGAACATTAACATTGAGCCCATTGGTGCTCTACAGGAACATTAAACGGTGGAGGAAACGTCGGAGTCTAGCACACGAATTCCAAGTACTCATTTGAGCCAAAACATGTCAAGAACTTATATGCCGGCACACAGGATATGCAATCAAAGAAACGATGCAAGAAACATTTTAAAGTAACGTTGCAAGTAGTTTAAGGTCACTCACCTCCACGGCTCATAATCCTTGTTCAATATAGCCAATTCCATCATTCAAGTCCAAGCCTTTCACTTGAAACTTAAGGTAACCAACGCTATTAAAATCGGACAGCATTTCCCCTTAATTCCTTTATTTTCCAACCGACAATCAAACCCAATCACATAGCAATTAAGCACAATTGCTCAAAACCAGAAAACAGTTTTGACGTCCTTTTGCGGTAATGGCACCAAAGGTACTACGAGTATCGGATGGAGGTCCAAGACCCACCGTTTCGAAGCTAAGAACCAGGGCTACAACAATGTAGAAGGTCACTCAGTCCAAATCCTAGCACAACTAGGTCAAATATGCAGAATACCAAACCAGAATCGTAATTGCAGGTTCCCAAATCACACAATGCTGTAATTCGTCCAACTCAGTCTACACAGGTCCAAATGCATTCATTCCAAAGGCATATGATAGCTAAGACATCAAGCTACATTTCATCAGAAGACAACAACAACAAAATCCAAAGAAATTCCAGTCAAAACAGACGATTACAATCACAGTTCGCACATTCTGATCACCCAGAACAGCAACAGTAAAAACGACATATCTCATTCTACACTACTCCAAATGACCCGAAATTTTGTAGGCACCTCTAAACTGTCATTCCCTACAACTTTCATGTTTTGAGCTAAGGCCAATGCGGCCTCTATCTATGACCTAAAATTTCGGACAGAATGTAGCTTCAAGAACCCTAATTTTCCAGAATTTCTTCCAAACCCAAAATTGGTTGCAATTGTCCACTTTTTCCACCTTCTAGCTTCATTACATAACATTTCCAATCATCATACAAGGCCACAACATCATGATCACATTAAACCAGAAAATTCACCAATAAATTGTAAACTTCACCATTTCATCCAAAAACAAGAATTAAATCACAAAATTCAACACTTTAGCTTCCACTAAGCACAACTCAAGCTTCATTAAGTGTAGGGGAAAGTTCATATACCACTCACCTAGTAAACAAGAGAGGGAGAGTTGTAGGACACCTTAACTTTCCAAAAAAACTTCACACAACAACTCACAATCACTACTTGAAGAGGTTTTATGGAAGGAATTCAAGATTAAATGGTTAGTTTGTGAGATTGGACATGATTGGAGCAAGAAACTTGGAAGCTTTTCTTTCTTTTCTTGTAAGAGGAGGTTCGGCCAAGCTTGAAGGAAAAATGGAAGATATTTGATCAATTTTTTTGTTTTATTTAGTAATTGGTAAAAGGTTGAATAGTAAGTCAAAACAAGATTTAATCATATGGTGACACATGTCCCTCTCATTAATTGCTTGCCTAACTTTTTGTCTCTCTTACACAAATATCTTAACACATTGTAAACTAATATCACTTAATACAAAATTCCAACAAGTGGTTAAAAATATAATGCATTTACCGCACTTGCGGGTCCCACGTCCAAAATACGCTTTTAATTTCTCAAAAACTAACCGATACTAGAAAAATCATTTTAAAACTATTTTTGCTCATAAACTTTATCTGGGGAATTTTTCTAATCAAGAAAATGTAGAAAAGGCGGGCGTTAAAAAAAATAAACCCTAGAAAATTAGAAAATTTTCCGGGTTCTCAAACTCATTTTTTTTCGGGGCGTCACAATCTCCCCTCCTTAAAAGAATGTCGTCCTCGACATTCCCTCTTGTACCAATCAAGTCAAGACATCCCGCAAAAATCTCTCAAGAGTCAAATCAAACCCACAGTCCGGCATCCTAAACTTCAAGCCTAGGATACACTACAGAGATCTGAAGCCTAAGCTCTGATACCAACTGTGACAGTTCTCAGGGTCACATCACGGGGTACCTATCAGCTTGCCACCCGCACGCGGGCATCCCCTACGGAGAGTTTCGCTTCGTGACTCTTCACGAACGAGAGGCTCGGGGCTTTTCCAGACGAAGGACTTAAAGTCCCAACTGTCGGCATATGGCTCTGATACCAACTGTGACGACCCCACCTCCCCCTAAGGCGAACCAGAGGGTTCGGCGGGCCGCCTGCCCGGCTCTCGCCGGGACTCAGTCGTTCACTACAATCCTCAAACAAATACAAGATACAATCTCAAAGAAAAATCACATGGTCCACAAATATACATCCAAGTCTCCCATAATTACATGTCATAAGTGAAGCGGAAACGATTTCCAACTATCAAAAGCGAAGCGTCCACGCTTCCGCAGCGCCACTCTGATCCTTGATACCAACTATTATACAGGAGGAAGTCCAAAACTAGACGATTACACATCCAAGCAATTCTAAACGTTCAATACAATCCCAATATGAACGATTACACAAAAGGAAATCCAAATTCAATCCATACATGATATAATCCATGATAAACACTACAAGCCACTCCTTCGCCTTGAGCCCTGTGGAGGGGAATAAAACATTTTGGGGTGAGCTAGAAGCTCAGCGAGTAACCAATAAAATCAGTTATCAAATCAGTTTCACAATCGTTCATTTCAATAATGTCATGATTCAGTAATCAATGCACTTTCATTGCTCTCGTGAACCAGTGAAATCATGGTACTTAGACGTCCAACGCTCCAAACGATCATTTAACATTGAACATTAACATTGAGCCCATTGGTGCTCTACAGGAACATTAAACGGTGGAGGAAACGTCGGAGTCTAGCACACGAATTCCAAGTACTCATTTGAGCCAAAACATGTCAAGAACTTATATGCCGGCACACAGGATATGCAATCAAAGAAACGATGCAAGAAACATTTTAAAGTAACGTTGCAAGTAGTTTAAGGTCACTCACCTCCACGGCTCATAATCCTTGTTCAATATAGCCAATTCCATCATTCAAGTCCAAGCCTTTCACTTGAAACTTAAGGTAACCAACGCTATTAAAATCGGACAGCATTTCCCCTTAATTCCTTTATTTTCCAACCGACAATCAAACCCAATCACATAGCAATTAAGCACAATTGCTCAAAACCAGAAAACAGTTTTGACGTCCTTTTGCGGTAATGGCACCAAAGGTACTACGAGTATCGGATGGAGGTCCAAGACCCACCGTTTCGAAGCTAAGAACCAGGGCTACAACAATGTAGAAGGTCACTCAGTCCAAATCCTAGCACAACTAGGTCAAATATGCAGAATACCAAACCAGAATCGTAATTGCAGGTTCCCAAATCACACAATGCTGTAATTCGTCCAACTCAGTCTACACAGGTCCAAATGCATTCATTCCAAAGGCATATGATAGCTAAGACATCAAGCTACATTTCATCAGAAGACAACAACAACAAAATCCAAAGAAATTCCAGTCAAAACAGACGATTACAATCACAGTTCGCACATTCTGATCACCCAGAACAGCAACAGTAAAAATGACATATCTCATTCTACACTACTCCAAATGACCCGAAATTTTGTAGGCACCTCTAAACTGTCATTCCCTACAACTTTCATGTTTTGAGCTAAGGCCAATGCGGCCTCTATCTATGACCTAAAATTTCGGACAGAATGTAGCTTCAAGAACCCTAATTTTCCAGAATTTCTTCCAAACCCAAAATTGGTTGCAATTGTCCACTTTTTCCACCTTCTAGCTTCATTACATAACATTTCCAATCATCATACAAGGCCACAACATCATGATCACATTAAACCAGAAAATTCACCAATAAATTGTAAACTTCACCATTTCATCCAAAAACAAGAATTAAATCACAAAATTCAACACTTTAGCTTCCACTAAGCACAACTCAAGCTTCATTAAGTGTAGGGGAAAGTTCATATACCACTCACCTAGTAAACAAGAGAGGGAGAGTTGTAGGACACCTTAACTTTCCAAAAAAACTTCACACAACAACTCACAATCACTACTTGAAGAGGTTTTATGGAAGGAATTCAAGATTAAATGGTTAGTTTGTGAGATTGGACATGATTGGAGCAAGAAACTTGGAAGCTTTTCTTTCTTTTCTTGTAAGAGGAGGTTCGGCCAAGCTTGAAGGAAAAATGGAAGATATTTGATCAATTTTTTTGTTTTATTTAGTAATTGGTAAAAGGTTGAATAGTAAGTCAAAACAAGATTTAATCATATGGTGACACATGTCCCTCTCATTAATTGCTTGCCTAACTTTTTGTCTCTCTTACACAAATATCTTAACACATTGTAAACTAATATCACTTAATACAAAATTCCAACAAGTGGTTAAAAATATAATGCATTTACCGCACTTGCGGGTCCCACGTCCAAAATACGCTTTTAATTTCTCAAAAACTAACCGATACTAGAAAAATCATTTTAAAACTATTTTTGCTCATAAACTTTATCTGGGGAATTTTTCTAATCAAGAAAATGTAGAAAAGGCGGGCGTTAAAAAAAATAAACCCTAGAAAATTAGAAAATTTTCCGGGTTCTCAAACTCATTTTTTTTCGGGGCGTCACAATCTCCCCTCCTTAAAAGAATGTCGTCCTCGACATTCCCTCTTGTACCAATCAAGTCAAGACATCCCGCAAAAATCTCTCAAGAGTCAAATCAAACCCACAGTCCGGCATCCTAAACTTCAAGCCTAGGATACACTACAGAGATCTGAAGCCTAAGCTCTGATACCAACTGTGACAGTTCTCAGGGTCACATCACGGGGTACCTATCAGCTTGCCACCCGCACGCGGGCATCCCCTACGGAGAGTTTCGCTTCGTGACTCTTCACGAACGAGAGGCTCGGGGCTTTTCCAGACGAAGGACTTAAAGTCCCAACTGTCGGCATATGGCTCTGATACCAACTGTGACGACCCCACCTCCCCCTAAGGCGAACCAGAGGGTTCGGCGGGCCGCCTGCCCGGCTCTCGCCGGGACTCAGTCGTTCACTACAATCCTCAAACAAATACAAGATACAATCTCAAAGAAAAATCACATGGTCCACAAATATACATCCAAGTCTCCCATAATTACATGTCATAAGTGAAGCGGAAACGATTTCCAACTATCAAAAGCGAAGCGTCCACGCTTCCGCAGCGCCACTCTGATCCTTGATACCAACTATTATACAGGAGGAAGTCCAAAACTAGACGATTACACATCCAAGCAATTCTAAACGTTCAATACAATCCCAATATGAACGATTACACAAAAGGAAATCCAAATTCAATCCATACATGATATAATCCATGATAAACACTACAAGCCACTCCTTCGCCTTGAGCCCTGTGGAGGGGAATAAAACATTTTGGGGTGAGCTAGAAGCTCAGCGAGTAACCAATAAAATCAGTTATCAAATCAGTTTCACAATCGTTCATTTCAATAATGTCATGATTCAGTAATCAATGCACTTTCATTGCTCTCGTGAACCAGTGAAATCATGGTACTTAGACGTCCAACGCTCCAAACGATCATTTAACATTGAACATTAACATTGAGCCCATTGGTGCTCTACAGGAACATTAAACGGTGGAGGAAACGTCGGAGTCTAGCACACGAATTCCAAGTACTCATTTGAGCCAAAACATGTCAAGAACTTATATGCCGGCACACAGGATATGCAATCAAAGAAACGATGCAAGAAACATTTTAAAGTAACGTTGCAAGTAGTTTAAGGTCACTCACCTCCACGGCTCATAATCCTTGTTCAATATAGCCAATTCCATCATTCAAGTCCAAGCCTTTCACTTGAAACTTAAGGTAACCAACGCTATTAAAATCGGACAGCATTTCCCCTTAATTCCTTTATTTTCCAACCGACAATCAAACCCAATCACATAGCAATTAACCACAATTGCTCAAAACCAGAAAACAGTTTTGACGTCCTTTTGCGGTAATGGCACCAAAGGTACTACGAGTATCGGATGGAGGTCCAAGACCCACCGTTTCGAAGCTAAGAACCAGGGCTACAACAATGTAGAAGGTCACTCAGTCCAAATCCTAGCACAACTAGGTCAAATATGCAGAATACCAAACCAGAATCGTAATTGCAGGTTCCCAAATCACACAATGCTGTAATTCGTCCAACTCAGTCTACACAGGTCCAAATGCATTCATTCCAAAGGCATATGATAGCTAAGACATCAAGCTACATTTCATCAGAAGACAACAACAACAAAATCCAAAGAAATTCCAGTCAAAACAGACGATTACAATCACAGTTCGCACATTCTGATCACCCAGAACAGCAACAGTAAAAACGACATATCTCATTCTACACTACTCCAAATGACCCGAAATTTTGTAGGCACCTCTAAACTGTCATTCCCTACAACTTTCATGTTTTGAGCTAAGGCCAATGCGGCCTCTATCTATGACCTAAAATTTCGGACAGAATGTAGCTTCAAGAACCCTAATTTTCCAGAATTTCTTCCAAACCCAAAATTGGTTGCAATTGTCCACTTTTTCCACCTTCTAGCTTCATTACATAACATTTCCAATCATCATACAAGGCCACAACATCATGATCACATTAAACCAGAAAATTCACCAATAAATTGTAAACTTCACCATTTCATCCAAAAACAAGAATTAAATCACAAAATTCAACACTTTAGCTTCCACTAAGCACAACTCAAGCTTCATTAAGTGTAGGGGAAAGTTCATATACCACTCACCTAGTAAACAAGAGAGGGAGAGTTGTAGGACACCTTAACTTTCCAAAAAAACTTCACACAACAACTCACAATCACTACTTGAAGAGGTTTTATGGAAGGAATTCAAGATTAAATGGTTAGTTTGTGAGATTGGACATGATTGGAGCAAGAAACTTGGAAGCTTTTCTTTCTTTTCTTGTAAGAGGAGGTTCGGCCAAGCTTGAAGGAAAAATGGAAGATATTTGATCAATTTTTTTGTTTTATTTAGTAATTGGTAAAAGGTTGAATAGTAAGTCAAAACAAGATTTAATCATATGGTGACACATGTCCCTCTCATTAATTGCTTGCCTAACTTTTTGTCTCTCTTACACAAATATCTTAACACATTGTAAACTAATATCACTTAATACAAAATTCCAACAAGTGGTTAAAAATATAATGCATTTACCGCACTTGCGGGTCCCACGTCCAAAATACGCTTTTAATTTCTCAAAAACTAACCGATACTAGAAAAATCATTTTAAAACTATTTTTGCTCATAAACTTTATCTGGGGAATTTTTCTAATCAAGAAAATGTAGAAAAGGCGGGCGTTAAAAAAAATAAACCCTAGAAAATTAGAAAATTTTCCGGGTTCTCAAACTCATTTTTTTTCGGGGCGTCACAATCTCCCCTCCTTAAAAGAATGTCGTCCTCGACATTCCCTCTTGTACCAATCAAGTCAAGACATCCCGCAAAAATCTCTCAAGAGTCAAATCAAACCCACAGTCCGGCATCCTAAACTTCAAGCCTAGGATACACTACAGAGATCTGAAGCCTAAGCTCTGATACCAACTGTGACAGTTCTCAGGGTCACATCACGGGGTACCTATCAGCTTGCCACCCGCACGCGGGCATCCCCTACGGAGAGTTTCGCTTCGTGACTCTTCACGAACGAGAGGCTCGGGGCTTTTCCAGACGAAGGACTTAAAGTCCCAACTGTCGGCATATGGCTCTGATACCAACTGTGACGACCCCACCTCCCCCTAAGGCGAACCAGAGGGTTCGGCGGGCCGCCTGCCCGGCTCTCGCCGGGACTCAGTCGTTCACTACAATCCTCAAACAAATACAAGATACAATCTCAAAGAAAAATCACATGGTCCACAAATATACATCCAAGTCTCCCATAATTACATGTCATAAGTGAAGCGGAAACGATTTCCAACTATCAAAAGCGAAGCGTCCACGCTTCCGCAGCGCCACTCTGATCCTTGATACCAACTATTATACAGGAGGAAGTCCAAAACTAGACGATTACACATCCAAGCAATTCTAAACGTTCAATACAATCCCAATATGAACGATTACACAAAAGGAAATCCAAATTCAATCCATACATGATATAATCCATGATAAACACTACAAGCCACTCCTTCGCCTTGAGCCCTGTGGAGGGGAATAAAACATTTTGGGGTGAGCTAGAAGCTCAGCGAGTAACCAATAAAATCAGTTATCAAATCAGTTTCACAATCGTTCATTTCAATAATGTCATGATTCAGTAATCAATGCACTTTCATTGCTCTCGTGAACCAGTGAAATCATGGTACTTAGACGTCCAACGCTCCAAACGATCATTTAACATTGAACATTAACATTGAGCCCATTGGTGCTCTACAGGAACATTAAACGGTGGAGGAAACGTCGGAGTCTAGCACACGAATTCCAAGTACTCATTTGAGCCAAAACATGTCAAGAACTTATATGCCGGCACACAGGATATGCAATCAAAGAAACGATGCAAGAAACATTTTAAAGTAACGTTGCAAGTAGTTTAAGGTCACTCACCTCCACGGCTCATAATCCTTGTTCAATATAGCCAATTCCATCATTCAAGTCCAAGCCTTTCACTTGAAACTTAAGGTAACCAACGCTATTAAAATCGGACAGCATTTCCCCTTAATTCCTTTATTTTCCAACCGACAATCAAACCCAATCACATAGCAATTAAGCACAATTGCTCAAAACCAGAAAACAGTTTTGACGTCCTTTTGCGGTAATGGCACCAAAGGTACTACGAGTATCGGATGGAGGTCCAAGACCCACCGTTTCGAAGCTAAGAACCAGGGCTACAACAATGTAGAAGGTCACTCAGTCCAAATCCTAGCACAACTAGGTCAAATATGCAGAATACCAAACCAGAATCGTAATTGCAGGTTCCCAAATCACACAATGCTGTAATTCGTCCAACTCAGTCTACACAGGTCCAAATGCATTCATTCCAAAGGCATATGATAGCTAAGACATCAAGCTACATTTCATCAGAAGACAACAACAACAAAATCCAAAGAAATTCCAGTCAAAACAGACGATTACAATCACAGTTCGCACATTCTGATCACCCAGAACAGCAACAGTAAAAATGACATATCTCATTCTACACTACTCCAAATGACCCGAAATTTTGTAGGCACCTCTAAACTGTCATTCCCTACAACTTTCATGTTTTGAGCTAAGGCCAATGCGGCCTCTATCTATGACCTAAAATTTCGGACAGAATGTAGCTTCAAGAACCCTAATTTTCCAGAATTTCTTCCAAACCCAAAATTGGTTGCAATTGTCCACTTTTTCCACCTTCTAGCTTCATTACATAACATTTCCAATCATCATACAAGGCCACAACATCATGATCACATTAAACCAGAAAATTCACCAATAAATTGTAAACTTCACCATTTCATCCAAAAACAAGAATTAAATCACAAAATTCAACACTTTAGCTTCCACTAAGCACAACTCAAGCTTCATTAAGTGTAGGGGAAAGTTCATATACCACTCACCTAGTAAACAAGAGAGGGAGAGTTGTAGGACACCTTAACTTTCCAAAAAAACTTCACACAACAACTCACAATCACTACTTGAAGAGGTTTTATGGAAGGAATTCAAGATTAAATGGTTAGTTTGTGAGATTGGACATGATTGGAGCAAGAAACTTGGAAGCTTTTCTTTCTTTTCTTGTAAGAGGAGGTTCGGCCAAGCTTGAAGGAAAAATGGAAGATATTTGATCAATTTTTTTGTTTTATTTAGTAATTGGTAAAAGGTTGAATAGTAAGTCAAAACAAGATTTAATCATATGGTGACACATGTCCCTCTCATTAATTGCTTGCCTAACTTTTTGTCTCTCTTACACAAATATCTTAACACATTGTAAACTAATATCACTTAATACAAAATTCCAACAAGTGGTTAAAAATATAATGCATTTACCGCACTTGCGGGTCCCACGTCCAAAATACGCTTTTAATTTCTCAAAAACTAACCGATACTAGAAAAATCATTTTAAAACTATTTTTGCTCATAAACTTTATCTGGGGAATTTTTCTAATCAAGAAAATGTAGAAAAGGCGGGCGTTAAAAAAAATAAACCCTAGAAAATTAGAAAATTTTCCGGGTTCTCAAACTCATTTTTTTTCGGGGCGTCACAATCTCCCCTCCTTAAAAGAATGTCGTCCTCGACATTCCCTCTTGTACCAATCAAGTCAAGACATCCCGCAAAAATCTCTCAAGAGTCAAATCAAACCCACAGTCCGGCATCCTAAACTTCAAGCCTAGGATACACTACAGAGATCTGAAGCCTAAGCTCTGATACCAACTGTGACAGTTCTCAGGGTCACATCACGGGGTACCTATCAGCTTGCCACCCGCACGCGGGCATCCCCTACGGAGAGTTTCGCTTCGTGACTCTTCACGAACGAGAGGCTCGGGGCTTTTCCAGACGAAGGACTTAAAGTCCCAACTGTCGGCATATGGCTCTGATACCAACTGTGACGACCCCACCTCCCCCTAAGGCGAACCAGAGGGTTCGGCGGGCCGCCTGCCCGGCTCTCGCCGGGACTCAGTCGTTCACTACAATCCTCAAACAAATACAAGATACAATCTCAAAGAAAAATCACATGGTCCACAAATATACATCCAAGTCTCCCATAATTACATGTCATAAGTGAAGCGGAAACGATTTCCAACTATCAAAAGCGAAGCGTCCACGCTTCCGCAGCGCCACTCTGATCCTTGATACCAACTATTATACAGGAGGAAGTCCAAAACTAGACGATTACACATCCAAGCAATTCTAAACGTTCAATACAATCCCAATATGAACGATTACACAAAAGGAAATCCAAATTCAATCCATACATGATATAATCCATGATAAACACTACAAGCCACTCCTTCGCCTTGAGCCCTGTGGAGGGGAATAAAACATTTTGGGGTGAGCTAGAAGCTCAGCGAGTAACCAATAAAATCAGTTATCAAATCAGTTTCACAATCGTTCATTTCAATAATGTCATGATTCAGTAATCAATGCACTTTCATTGCTCTCGTGAACCAGTGAAATCATGGTACTTAGACGTCCAACGCTCCAAACGATCATTTAACATTGAACATTAACATTGAGCCCATTGGTGCTCTACAGGAACATTAAACGGTGGAGGAAACGTCGGAGTCTAGCACACGAATTCCAAGTACTCATTTGAGCCAAAACATGTCAAGAACTTATATGCCGGCACACAGGATATGCAATCAAAGAAACGATGCAAGAAACATTTTAAAGTAACGTTGCAAGTAGTTTAAGGTCACTCACCTCCACGGCTCATAATCCTTGTTCAATATAGCCAATTCCATCATTCAAGTCCAAGCCTTTCACTTGAAACTTAAGGTAACCAACGCTATTAAAATCGGACAGCATTTCCCCTTAATTCCTTTATTTTCCAACCGACAATCAAACCCAATCACATAGCAATTAACCACAATTGCTCAAAACCAGAAAACAGTTTTGACGTCCTTTTGCGGTAATGGCACCAAAGGTACTACGAGTATCGGATGGAGGTCCAAGACCCACCGTTTCGAAGCTAAGAACCAGGGCTACAACAATGTAGAAGGTCACTCAGTCCAAATCCTAGCACAACTAGGTCAAATATGCAGAATACCAAACCAGAATCGTAATTGCAGGTTCCCAAATCACACAATGCTGTAATTCGTCCAACTCAGTCTACACAGGTCCAAATGCATTCATTCCAAAGGCATATGATAGCTAAGACATCAAGCTACATTTCATCAGAAGACAACAACAACAAAATCCAAAGAAATTCCAGTCAAAACAGACGATTACAATCACAGTTCGCACATTCTGATCACCCAGAACAGCAACAGTAAAAACGACATATCTCATTCTACACTACTCCAAATGACCCGAAATTTTGTAGGCACCTCTAAACTGTCATTCCCTACAACTTTCATGTTTTGAGCTAAGGCCAATGCGGCCTCTATCTATGACCTAAAATTTCGGACAGAATGTAGCTTCAAGAACCCTAATTTTCCAGAATTTCTTCCAAACCCAAAATTGGTTGCAATTGTCCACTTTTTCCACCTTCTAGCTTCATTACATAACATTTCCAATCATCATACAAGGCCACAACATCATGATCACATTAAACCAGAAAATTCACCAATAAATTGTAAACTTCACCATTTCATCCAAAAACAAGAATTAAATCACAAAATTCAACACTTTAGCTTCCACTAAGCACAACTCAAGCTTCATTAAGTGTAGGGGAAAGTTCATATACCACTCACCTAGTAAACAAGAGAGGGAGAGTTGTAGGACACCTTAACTTTCCAAAAAAACTTCACACAACAACTCACAATCACTACTTGAAGAGGTTTTATGGAAGGAATTCAAGATTAAATGGTTAGTTTGTGAGATTGGACATGATTGGAGCAAGAAACTTGGAAGCTTTTCTTTCTTTTCTTGTAAGAGGAGG
This sequence comes from Coffea arabica, assembly GCF_036785885.1. Lineage (NCBI taxonomy): Eukaryota > Viridiplantae > Streptophyta > Magnoliopsida > Gentianales > Rubiaceae > Coffea > Coffea arabica. Next base: position 13,481,362 of record NC_092318.1, on the reverse strand, counting down.
TTCGGCCAAGCTTGAAGGAAAAATGGAAGATATTTGATCAATTTTTTTGTTTTATTTAGTAATTGGTAAAAGGTTGAATAGTAAGTCAAAACAAGATTTAATCATATGGTGACACATGTCCCTCTCATTAATTGCTTGCCTAACTTTTTGTCTCTCTTACACAAATATCTTAACACATTGTAAACTAATATCACTTAATACAAAATTCCAACAAGTGGTTAAAAATATAATGCATTTACCGCACTTGCGGGTCCCACGTCCAAAATACGCTTTTAATTTCTCAAAAACTAACCGATACTAGAAAAATCATTTTAAAACTATTTTTGCTCATAAACTTTATCTGGGGAATTTTTCTAATCAAGAAAATGTAGAAAAGGCGGGCGTTAAAAAAAATAAACCCTAGAAAATTAGAAAATTTTCCGGGTTCTCAAACTCATTTTTTTTCGGGGCGTCACAATCTCCCCTCCTTAAAAGAATGTCGTCCTCGACATTCCCTCTTGTACCAATCAAGTCAAGACATCCCGCAAAAATCTCTCAAGAGTCAAATCAAACCCACAGTCCGGCATCCTAAACTTCAAGCCTAGGATACACTACAGAGATCTGAAGCCTAAGCTCTGATACCAACTGTGACAGTTCTCAGGGTCACATCACGGGGTACCTATCAGCTTGCCACCCGCACGCGGGCATCCCCTACGGAGAGTTTCGCTTCGTGACTCTTCACGAACGAGAGGCTCGGGGCTTTTCCAGACGAAGGACTTAAAGTCCCAACTGTCGGCATATGGCTCTGATACCAACTGTGACGACCCCACCTCCCCCTAAGGCGAACCAGAGGGTTCGGCGGGCCGCCTGCCCGGCTCTCGCCGGGACTCAGTCGTTCACTACAATCCTCAAACAAATACAAGATACAATCTCAAAGAAAAATCACATGGTCCACAAATATACATCCAAGTCTCCCATAATTACATGTCATAAGTGAAGCGGAAACGATTTCCAACTATCAAAAGCGAAGCGTCCACGCTTCCGCAGCGCCACTCTGATCCTTGATACCAACTATTATACAGGAGGAAGTCCAAAACTAGACGATTACACATCCAAGCAATTCTAAACGTTCAATACAATCCCAATATGAACGATTACACAAAAGGAAATCCAAATTCAATCCATACATGATATAATCCATGATAAACACTACAAGCCACTCCTTCGCCTTGAGCCCTGTGGAGGGGAATAAAACATTTTGGGGTGAGCTAGAAGCTCAGCGAGTAACCAATAAAATCAGTTATCAAATCAGTTTCACAATCGTTCATTTCAATAATGTCATGATTCAGTAATCAATGCACTTTCATTGCTCTCGTGAACCAGTGAAATCATGGTACTTAGACGTCCAACGCTCCAAACGATCATTTAACATTGAACATTAACATTGAGCCCATTGGTGCTCTACAGGAACATTAAACGGTGGAGGAAACGTCGGAGTCTAGCACACGAATTCCAAGTACTCATTTGAGCCAAAACATGTCAAGAACTTATATGCCGGCACACAGGATATGCAATCAAAGAAACGATGCAAGAAACATTTTAAAGTAACGTTGCAAGTAGTTTAAGGTCACTCACCTCCACGGCTCATAATCCTTGTTCAATATAGCCAATTCCATCATTCAAGTCCAAGCCTTTCACTTGAAACTTAAGGTAACCAACGCTATTAAAATCGGACAGCATTTCCCCTTAATTCCTTTATTTTCCAACCGACAATCAAACCCAATCACATAGCAATTAACCACAATTGCTCAAAACCAGAAAACAGTTTTGACGTCCTTTTGCGGTAATGGCACCAAAGGTACTACGAGTATCGGATGGAGGTCCAAGACCCACCGTTTCGAAGCTAAGAACCAGGGCTACAACAATGTAGAAGGTCACTCAGTCCAAATCCTAGCACAACTAGGTCAAATATGCAGAATACCAAACCAGAATCGTAATTGCAGGTTCCCAAATCACACAATGCTGTAATTCGTCCAACTCAGTCTACACAGGTCCAAATGCATTCATTCCAAAGGCATATGATAGCTAAGACATCAAGCTACATTTCATCAGAAGACAACAACAACAAAATCCAAAGAAATTCCAGTCAAAACAGACGATTACAATCACAGTTCGCACATTCTGATCACCCAGAACAGCAACAGTAAAAATGACATATCTCATTCTACACTACTCCAAATGACCCGAAATTTTGTAGGCACCTCTAAACTGTCATTCCCTACAACTTTCATGTTTTGAGATAAGGCCAATTCGGCCTCTATCTATGACCTAAAATTTCGGACAGAATGTAGCTTCAAGAACCCTAATTTTCCAGAATTTCTTCCAAACCCAAAATTGGTTGCAATTGTCCACTTTTTCCACCTTCTAGCTTCATTACATAACATTTCCAATCATCATACAAGGCCACAACATCATGATCACATTAAACCAGAAAATTCACCAATAAATTGTAAACTTCACCATTTCATCCAAAAACAAGAATTAAATCACAAAATTCAACACTTTAGCTTCCACTAAGCACAACTCAAGCTTCATTAAGTGTAGGGGAAAGTTCATATACCACTCACCTAGTAAACAAGAGAGGGAGAGTTGTAGGACACCTTAACTTTCCAAAAAAACTTCACACAACAACTCACAATCACTACTTGAAGAGGTTTTATGGAAGGAATTCAAGATTAAATGGTTAGTTTGTGAGATTGGACAAGATTGGAGCAAGAAACTTGGAAGCTTTTCTTTCTTTTCTTGTAAGAGGAGGTTCGGCCAAGCTTGAAGGAAAAATGGAAGATATTTGATCAATTTTTTTGTTTTATTTAGTAATTGGTAAAAGGTTGAATAGTAAGTCAAAACAAGATTTAATCATATGGTGACACATGTCCCTCTCATTAATTGCTTGCCTAACTTTTTGTCTCTCTTACACAAATATCTTAACACATTGTAAACTAATATCACTTAATACAAAATTCCAACAAGTGGTTAAAAATATAATGCATTTACCGCACTTGCGGGTCCCACGTCCAAAATACGCTTTTAATTTCTCAAAAACTAACCGATACTAGAAAAATCATTTTAAAACTATTTTTGCTCATAAACTTTATCTGGGGAATTTTTCTAATCAAGAAAATGTAGAAAAGGCGGGCGTTAAAAAAAATAAACCCTAGAAAATTAGAAAATTTTCCGGGTTCTCAAACTCATTTTTTTTCGGGGCGTCACAATCTCCCCTCCTTAAAAGAATGTCGTCCTCGACATTCCCTCTTGTACCAATCAAGTCAAGACATCCCGCAAAAATCTCTCAAGAGTCAAATCAAACCCACAGTCTGGCATCCTAAACTTCAAGCCTAGGATACACTACAGAGATCTGAAGCCCAAGCTCTGATACCAACTGTGACAGTTCTCAGGGTCACATCACGGGGTACCTATCAGCTTGCCACCCGCACGCGGGCATCCCCTACGGAGAGTTTCGCTTCGTGACTCTTCACGAACGAGAGGCTCGGGGCTTTTTCAGACGAAGGACTTAAAGTCCCAACTGTCGGCATATGGCTCTGATACCAACTGTGACGACCCCACCTCCTCCTAAGGCGAACCAGAGGGTTCGGCGGGCCGCCTGCCCGGCTCTCGCCGGGACTCAGTCGTTCACTACAATCCTCAAACAAATACAAGATACAATCTCAAAGAAAAATCACATGGTCCACAAATATACATCCAAGTCTCCCATAATTACATGTCATAAGTGAAGCGGAAACGATTTCCAACTATCAAAAGCGAAGCGTCCACGCTTCCGCAGCGCCACTCTGATCCTTGATACCAACTATTATACAGGAGGAAGTCCAAAACTAGACGATTACACATCCAAGCAATTCTAAACGTTCAATACAATCCCAATATGAACGATTACACAAAAGGAAATCCAAATTCAATCCATACATGATATAATCCATGATAAACACTACAAGCCACTCCTTCGCCTTGAGCCCTGTGGAGGGGAATAAAACATTTTGGGGTGAGCTAGAAGCTCAGCGAGTAACCAATAAAATCAGTTATCAAATCAGTTTCACAATCGTTCATTTCAATAATGTCATGATTCAGTAATCAATGCACTTTCATTGCTCTCGTGAACCAGTGAAATCATGGTACTTAGACGTCCAACGCTCCAAACGATCATTTAACATTGAACATTAGCATTGAGCCCATTGGTGCTCTACAGGAATATTAAACGGTGGAGGAAACGTCGGAGTCTAGCACACGAATTCCAAGTACTCATTTGAGCCAAAACATGTCAAGAACTTATATGCCGGCACACAGGATATGCAATCAAAGAAACGATGCAAGAAACATTTTAAAGTAACGTTGCAAGTAGTTTAAGGTCACTCACCTCCACGGCTCATAATCGTTGTTCAATATAGCCAATTCCATCATTCAAGTCCAACCCTTTCACTTGAAACTTAAGGTAACCAACGCTATTAAAATCGGACAGCATTTCCCCTTAATTCCTTTATTTTCCAACCTACAATCAAACCCAATCACATAGCAATTAACCACAATTGCTCAAAACCAGAAAACAGTTTTGACGTCCTTTTGCGGTAATGGCACCAAAGGTACTACGAGTATCGGATGGAGGTCCAAGACCCACCGTTTCGAAGCTAAGAACCAGGGCTACAACAATGTAGAAGGTCACTCAGTCCAAATCCTAGCACAACTAGGTCAAATATGCAGAATACCAAACCAGAATCGTAATTGCAGGTTCCCAAATCACACAATGCTGTAATTCGTCCAACTCAGTCTACACAGGTCCAAATGCATTCATTCCAAAGGCATATGATAGCTAAGACATCAAGCTACATTTCATCAGAAGACAACAACAACAAAATCCAAAGAAATTCCAGTCAAAACAGACGATTACAATCACAGTTCGCACATTCTGATCACCCAGAACAGCAACAGTAAAAACGACATATCTCATTCTACACTACTCCAAATGACCCGAAATTTTGTAGGCACCTCTAAACTGTCATTCCCTACAACTTTCATGTTTTGAGCTAAGGCCAATGCGGCCTCTATCTATGACCTAAAATTTCGGTCAGAATGTAGCTTCAAGAACCCTAATTTTCCAGAATTTCTTCCAAACCCAAAATTGGTTGCAATTGTCCACTTTTTCCACCTTCTAGCTTCATTACATAACATTTCCAATCATCATACAAGGCCACAACATCATGATCACATTAAACCAGAAAATTCACCAATAAATTGTAAACTTCACCATTTCATCCAAAAACAAGAATTAAATCACAAAATTCAACACTTTAGCTTCCACTAAGCACAACTCAAGCTTCATTAAGTGTAGGGGAAAGTTCATATACCACTCACCTAGTAAACAAGAGAGGGAGAGTTGTAGGACACCTTAACTTTCCAAAAAAACTTCACACAACAACTCACAATCACTACTTGAAGAGGTTTTATGGAAGGAATTCAAGATTAAATGGTTAGTTTGTGAGATTGGACATGATTGGAGCAAGAAACTTGGAAGCTTTTCTTTCTTTTCTTGTAAGAGGAGGTTCGGCCAAGCTTGAAGGAAAAATGGAAGATATTTGATCAATTTTTTTGTTTTATTTAGTAATTGGTAAAAGGTTGAATAGTAAGTCAAAACAAGATTTAATCATATGGTGACACATGTCCCTCTCATTAATTGCTTGCCTAACTTTTTGTCTCTCTTACACAAATATCTTAACACATTGTAAACTAATATCACTTAATACAAAATTCCAACAAGTGGTTAAAAATATAATGCATTTACCGCACTTGCGGGTCCCACGTCCAAAATACGCTTTTAATTTCTCAAAAACTAACCGATACTAGAAAAATCATTTTAAAACTATTTTTGCTCATAAACTTTATCTGGGGAATTTTTCTAATCAAGAAAATGTAGAAAAGGCGGGCGTTAAAAAAAATAAACCCTAGAAAATTAGAAAATTTTCCGGGTTCTCAAACTCATTTTTTTTCGGGGCGTCACAATCTCCCCTCCTTAAAAGAATGTCGTCCTCGACATTCTCTCTTGTACCAATCAAGTCAAGACATCCCGCAAAAATCTCTCAAGAGTCAAATCAAACCCACAGTCCGGCATCCTAAACTTCAAGCCTAGGATACACTACAGAGATCTGAAGCCCAAGCTCTGATACCAACTGTGACAGTTCTCAGGGTCACATCACGGGGTACCTATCAGCTTGCCACCCGCACGCGGGCATCCCCTACGGAGAGTTTCGCTTCGTGACTCTTCACGAACGAGAGGCTCGGGGCTTTTTCAGACGAAGGACTTAAAGTCCCAACTGTCGGCATATGGCTCTGATACCAACTGTGACGACCCCACCTCCTCCTAAGGCGAACCAGAGGGTTCGGCGGGCCGCCTGCCCGGCTCTCGCCGGGACTCAGTCGTTCACTACAATCCTCAAACAAATACAAGATACAATCTCAAAGAAAAATCACATGGTCCACAAATATACATCCAAGTCTCCCATAATTACATGTCATAAGTGAAGCGGAAACGATTTCCAACTATCAAAAGCGAAGCGTCCACGCTTCCGCAGCGCCACTCTGATCCTTGATACCAACTATTATACAGGAGGAAGTCCAAAACTAGACGATTACACATCCAAGCAATTCTAAACGTTCAATACAATCCCAATATGAACGATTACACAAAGGGAAATCCAAATTCAATCCATACATGATATAATCCATGATAAACACTACAAGCCACTCCTTCGCCTTGAGCCCTGTGGAGGGGAATAAAACATTTTGGGGTGAGCTAGAAGCTCAGCGAGTAACCAATAAAATCAGTTATCAAATCAGTTTCATAATCGTTCATTTCAATAATGTCATGATTCAGTAATCAATGCACTTTCATTGCTCTCGTGAACCAGTGAAATCATGGTACTTAGACGTCCAACGCTCCAAACGATCATTTAACATTGAACATTAACATTGAGCCCATTGGTGCTCTACAGGAACATTAAACGGTGGAGGAAACGTCGGAGTCTAGCACACGAATTCCAAGTACTCATTTGAGCCAAAACATGTCAAGAACTTATATGCCGGCACACAGGATATGCAATCAAAGAAACGATGCAAGAAACATTTTAAAGTAACGTTGCAAGTAGTTTAAGGTCACTCACCTCCACGGCTCATAATCCTTGTTCAATATAGCCAATTCCATCATTCAAGTCCAAGCCTTTCACTTGAAACTTAAGGTAACCAACGCTATTAAAATCGGACAGCATTTCCCCTTAATTCCTTTATTTTCCAACCGACAATCAAACCCAATCACATAGCAATTAACCACAATTGCTCAAAACCAGAAAACAGTTTTGACGTCCTTTTGCGGTAATGGCACCAAAGGTACTACGAGTATCGGATGGAGGTCCAAGACCCACCGTTTCGAAGCTAAGAACCAGGGCTACAACAATGTAGAAGGTCACTCAGTCCAAATCCTAGCACAACTAGGTCAAATATGCAGAATACCAAACCAGAATCGTAATTGCAGGTTCCCAAATCACACAATGCTGTAATTCGTCCAACTCAGTCTACACAGGTCCAAATGCATTCATTCCAAAGGCATATGATAGCTAAGACATCAAGCTACATTTCATCAGAAGACAACAACAACAAAATCCAAAGAAATTCCAGTCAAAACAGACGATTACAATCACAGTTCGCACATTCTGATCACCCAGAACAGCAACAGTAAAAATGACATATCTCATTCTACACTACTCCAAATGACCCGAAATTTTGTAGGCACCTCTAAACTGTCATTCCCTACAACTTTCATGTTTTGAGCTAAGGCCAATGCGGCCTCTATCTATGACCTAAAATTTCGGACAGAATGTAGCTTCAAGAACCCTAATTTTCCAGAATTTCTTCCAAACCCAAAATTGGTTGCAATTGTCCACTTTTTCCACCTTCTAGCTTCATTACATAACATTTCCAATCATCATACAAGGCCACAACATCATGATCACATTAAACCAGAAAATTCACCAATAAATTGTAAACTTCACCATTTCATCCAAAAACAAGAATTAAATCACAAAATTCAACACTTTAGCTTCCACTAAGCACAACTCAAGCTTCATTAAGTGTAGGGGAAAGTTCATATACCACTCACCTAGTAAACAAGAGAGGGAGAGTTGTAGGACACCTTAACTTTCCAAAAAAACTTCACACAACAACTCACAATCACTACTTGAAGAGGTTTTATGGAAGGAATTCAAGATTAAATGGTTAGTTTGTGAGATTGGACATGATTGGAGCAAGAAACTTGGAAGCTTTTCTTTCTTTTCTTGTAAGAGGAGGTTCGGCCAAGCTTGAAGGAAAAATGGAAGATATTTGATCAATTTTTTTGTTTTATTTAGTAATTGGTAAAAGGTTGAATAGTAAGTCAAAACAAGATTTAATCATATGGTGACACATGTCCCTCTCATTAATTGCTTGCCTAACTTTTTGTCTCTCTTACACAAATATCTTAACACATTGTAAACTAATATCACTTAATACAAAATTCCAACAAGTGGTTAAAAATATAATGCATTTACCGCACTTGCGGGTCCCACGTCCAAAATACGCTTTTAATTTCTCAAAAACTAACCGATACTAGAAAAATCATTTTAAAACTATTTTTGCTCATAAACTTTATCTGGGGAATTTTTCTAATCAAGAAAATGTAGAAAAGGCGGGCGTTAAAAAAAATAAACCCTAGAAAATTAGAAAATTTTCCGGGTTCTCAAACTCATTTTTTTTCGGGGCGTCACAATCTCCCCTCCTTAAAAGAATGTCGTCCTCGACATTCCCTCTTGTACCAATCAAGTCAAGACATCCCGCAAAAATCTCTCAAGAGTCAAATCAAACCCACAGTCCGGCATCCTAAACTTCAAGCCTAGGATACACTACAGAGATCTGAAGCCCAAGCTCTGATACCAACTGTGACAGTTCTCAGGGTCACATCACGGGGTACCTATCAGCTTGCCACCCGCACGCGGGCATCCCCTACGGAGAGTTTCGCTTCGTGACTCTTCACGAACGAGAGGCTCGGGGCTTTTTCAGACGAAGGACTTAAAGTCCCAACTGTCGGCATATGGCTCTGATACCAACTGTGACGACCCCACCTCCTCCTAAGGCGAACCAGAGGGTTCGGCGGGCCGCCTGCCCGGCTCTCGCCGGGACTCAGTCGTTCACTACAATCCTCAAACAAATACAAGATACAATCTCAAAGAAAAATCACATGGTCCACAAATATACATCCAAGTCTCCCATAATTACATGTCATAAGTGAAGCGGAAACGATTTCCAACTATCAAAAGCGAAGCGTCCACGCTTCCGCAGCGCCACTCTGATCCTTGATACCAACTATTATACAGGAGGAAGTCCAAAACTAGACGATTACACATCCAAGCAATTCTAAACGTTCAATACAATCCCAATATGAACGATTACACAAAAGGAAATCCAAATTCAATCCATACATGATATAATCCATGATAAACACTACAAGCCACTCCTTCGCCTTGAGCCCTGTGGAGGGGAATAAAACATTTTGGGGTGAGCTAGAAGCTCAGCGAGTAACCAATAAAATCAGTTATCAAATCAGTTTCACAATCGTTCATTTCAATAATGTCATGATTCAGTAATCAATGCACTTTCATTGCTCTCGTGAACCAGTGAAATCATGGTACTTAGACGTCCAACGCTCCAAACGATCATTTAACATTGAACATTAACATTGAGCCCATTGGTGCTCTACAGGAACATTAAACGGTGGAGGAAACGTCGGAGTCTAGCACACGAATTCCAAGTACTCATTTGAGCCAAAACATGTCAAGAACTTATATGCCGGCACACAGGATATGCAATCAAAGAAACGATGCAAGAAACATTTTAAAGTAACGTTGCAAGTAGTTTAAGGTCACTCACCTCCACGGCTCATAATCCTTGTTCAATATAGCCAATTCCATCATTCAAGTCCAACCCTTTCACTTGAAACTTAAGGTAACCAACGCTATTAAAATCGGACAGCATTTCCCCTTAATTCCTTTATTTTCCAACCTACAATCAAACCCAATCACATAGCAATTAACCACAATTGCTCAAAACCAGAAAACAGTTTTGACGTCCTTTTGCGGTAATGGCACCAAAGGTACTACGAGTATCGGATGGAGGTCCAAGACCCACCGTTTCGAAGCTAAGAACCAGGGCTACAACAATGTAGAAGGTCACTCAGTCCAAATCCTAGCACAACTAGGTCAAATATGCAGAATACCAAACCAGAATCGTAATTGCAGGTTCCCAAATCACACAATGCTGTAATTCGTCCAACTCAGTCTACACAGGTCCAAATGCATTCATTCCAAAGGCATATGATAGCTAAGACATCAAGCTACATTTCATCAGAAGACAACAACAACAAAATCCAAAGAAATTCCAGTCAAAACAGACGATTACAATCACAGTTCGCACATTCTGATCACCCAGAACAGCAACAGTAAAAACGACATATCTCATTCTACACTACTCCAAATGACCCGAAATTTTGTAGGCACCTCTAAACTGTCATTCCCTACAACTTTCATGTTTTGAGCTAAGGCCAATGCGGCCTCTATCTATGACCTAAAATTTCGGTCAGAATGTAGCTTCAAGAACCCTAATTTTCCAGAATTTCTTCCAAACCCAAAATTGGTTGCAATTGTCCACTTTTTCCACCTTCTAGCTTCATTACATAACATTTCCAATCATCATACAAGGCCACAACATCATGATCACATTAAACCAGAAAATTCACCAATAAATTGTAAACTTCACCATTTCATCCAAAAACAAGAATTAAATCACAAAATTCAACACTTTAGCTTCCACTAAGCACAACTCAAGCTTCATTAAGTGTAGGGGAAAGTTCATATACCACTCACCTAGTAAACAAGAGAGGGAGAGTTGTAGGACACCTTAACTTTCCAAAAAAACTTCACACAACAACTCACAATCACTACTTGAAGAGGTTTTATGGAAGGAATTCAAGATTAAATGGTTAGTTTGTGAGATTGGACATGATTGGAGCAAGAAACTTGGAAGCTTTTCTTTCTTTTCTTGTAAGAGGAGGTTCGGCCAAGCTTGAAGGAAAAATGGAAGATATTTGATCAATTTTTTTGTTTTATTTAGTAATTGGTAAAAGGTTGAATAGTAAGTCAAAACAAGATTTAATCATATGGTGACACATGTCCCTCTCATTAATTGCTTGCCTAACTTTTTGTCTCTCTTACACAAATATCTTAACACATTGTAAACTAATATCACTTAATACAAAATTCCAACAAGTGGTTAAAAATATAATGCATTTACCGCACTTGCGGGTCCCACGTCCAAAATACGCTTTTAATTTCTCAAAAACTAACCGATACTAGAAAAATCATTTTAAAACTATTTTTGCTCATAAACTTTATCTGGGGAATTTTTCTAATCAAGAAAATGTAGAAAAGGCGGGCGTTAAAAAAAATAAACCCTAGAAAATTAGAAAATTTTCCGGGTTCTCAAACTCATTTTTTTTCGGGGCGTCACAATCTCCCCTCCTTAAAAGAATGTCGTCCTCGACATTCCCTCTTGTACCAATCAAGTCAAGACATCCCGCAAAAATCTCTCAAGAGTCAAATCAAACCCACAGTCCGGCATCCTAAACTTCAAGCCTAGGATACACTACAGAGATCTGAAGCCCAAGCTCTGATACCAACTGTGACAGTTCTCAGGGTCACATCACGGGGTACCTATCAGCTTGCCACCCGCACGCGGGCATCCCCTACGGAGAGTTTCGCTTCGTGACTCTTCACGAACGAGAGGCTCGGGGCTTTTTCAGACGAAGGACTTAAAGTCCCAACTGTCGGCATATGGCTCTGATACCAACTGTGACGACCCCACCTCCTCCTAAGGCGAACCAGAGGGTTCGGCGGGCCGCCTGCCCGGCTCTCGCCGGGACTCAGTCGTTCACTACAATCCTCAAACAAATACAAGATACAATCTCAAAGAAAAATCACATGGTCCACAAATATACATCCAAGTCTCCCATAATTACATGTCATAAGTGAAGCGGAAACGATTTCCAACTATCAAAAGCGAAGCGTCCACGCTTCCGCAGCGCCACTCTGATCCTTGATACCAACTATTATACAGGAGGAAGTCCAAAACTAGACGATTACACATCCAAGCAATTCTAAACGTTCAATACAATCCCAATATGAACGATTACACAAAGGGAAATCCAAATTCAATCCATACATGATATAATCCATGATAAACACTACAAGCCACTCCTTCGCCTTGAGCCCTGTGGAGGGGAATAAAACATTTTGGGGTGAGCTAGAAGCTCAGCGAGTAACCAATAAAATCAGTTATCAAATCAGTTTCATAATCGTTCATTTCAATAATGTCATGATTCAGTAATCAATGCACTTTCATTGCTCTCGTGAACCAGTGAAATCATGGTACTTAGACGTCCAACGCTCCAAACGATCATTTAACATTGAACATTAACATTGAGCCCATTGGTGCTCTACAGGAACATTAAACGGTGGAGGAAACGTCGGAGTCTAGCACACGAATTCCAAGTACTCATTTGAGCCAAAACATGTCAAGAACTTATATGCCGGCACACAGGATATGCAATCAAAGAAACGATGCAAGAAACATTTTAAAGTAACGTTGCAAGTAGTTTAAGGTCACTCACCTCCACGGCTCATAATCCTTGTTCAATATAGCCAATTCCATCATTCAAGTCCAAGCCTTTCACTTGAAACTTAAGGTAACCAACGCTATTAAAATCGGACAGCATTTCCCCTTAATTCCTTTATTTTCCAACCGACAATCAAACCCAATCACATAGCAATTAACCACAATTGCTCAAAACCAGAAAACAGTTTTGACGTCCTTTTGCGGTAATGGCACCAAAGGTACTACGAGTATCGGATGGAGGTCCAAGACCCACCGTTTCGAAGCTAAGAACCAGGGCTACAACAATGTAGAAGGTCACTCAGTCCAAATCCTAGCACAACTAGGTCAAATATGCAGAATACCAAACCAGAATCGTAATTGCAGGTTCCCAAATCACACAATGCTGTAATTCGTCCAACTCAGTCTACACAGGTCCAAATGCATTCATTCCAAAGGCATATGATAGCTAAGACATCAAGCTACATTTCATCAGAAGACAACAACAACAAAATCCAAAGAAATTCCAGTCAAAACAGACGATTACAATCACAGTTCGCACATTCTGATCACCCAGAACAGCAACAGTAAAAACGACATATCTCATTCTACACTACTCCAAATGACCCGAAATTTTGTAGGCACCTCTAAACTGTCATTCCCTACAACTTTCATGTTTTGAGCTAAGGCCAATGCGGCCTCTATCTATGACCTAAAATTTCGGACAGAATGTAGCTTCAAGAACCCTAATTTTCCAGAATTTCTTCCAAACCCAAAATTGGTTGCAATTGTCCACTTTTTCCACCTTCTAGCTTCATTACATAACATTTCCAATCATCATACAAGGCCACAACATCATGATCACATTAAACCAGAAAATTCACCAATAAATTGTAAACTTCACCATTTCATCCAAAAACAAGAATTAAATCACAAAATTCAACACTTTAGCTTCCACTAAGCACAACTCAAGCTTCATTAAGTGTAGGGGAAAGTTCATATACCACTCACCTAGTAAACAAGAGAGGGAGAGTTGTAGGACACCTTAACTTTCCAAAAAAACTTCACACAACAACTCACAATCACTACTTGAAGAGGTTTTATGGAAGGAATTCAAGATTAAATGGTTAGTTTGTGAGATTGGACATGATTGGAGCAAGAAACTTGGAAGCTTTTCTTTCTTTTCTTGTAAGAGGAGGTTCGGCCAAGCTTGAAGGAAAAATGGAAGATATTTGATCAATTTTTTTGTTTTATTTAGTAATTGGTAAAAGGTTGAATAGTAAGTCAAAACAAGATTTAATCATATGGTGACACATGTCCCTCTCATTAATTGCTTGCCTAACTTTTTGTCTCTCTTACACAAATATCTTAACACATTGTAAACTAATATCACTTAATACAAAATTCCAACAAGTGGTTAAAAATATAATGCATTTACCGCACTTGCGGGTCCCACGTCCAAAATACGCTTTTAATTTCTCAAAAACTAACCGATACTAGAAAAATCATTTTAAAACTATTTTTGCTCATAAACTTTATCTGGGGAATTTTTCTAATCAAGAAAATGTAGAAAAGGCGGGCGTTAAAAAAAATAAACCCTAGAAAATTAGAAAATTTTCCGGGTTCTCAAACTCATTTTTTTTCGGGGCGTCACAATCTCCCCTCCTTAAAAGAATGTCGTCCTCGACATTCCCTCTTGTACCAATCAAGTCAAGACATCCCGCAAAAATCTCTCAAGAGTCAAATCAAACCCACAGTCCGGCATCCTAAACTTCAAGCCTAGGATACACTACAGAGATCTGAAGCCCAAGCTCTGATACCAACTGTGACAGTTCTCAGGGTCACATCACGGGGTACCTATCAGCTTGCCACCCGCACGCGGGCATCCCCTACGGAGAGTTTCGCTTCGTGACTCTTCACGAACGAGAGGCTCGGGGCTTTTTCAGACGAAGGACTTAAAGTCCCAACTGTCGGCATATGGCTCTGATACCAACTGTGACGACCCCACCTCCTCCTAAGGCGAACCAGAGGGTTCGGCGGGCCGCCTGCCCGGCTCTCGCCGGGACTCAGTCGTTCACTACAATCCTCAAACAAATACAAGATACAATCTCAAAGAAAAATCACATGGTCCACAAATATACATCCAAGTCTCCCATAATTACATGTCATAAGTGAAGCGGAAACGATTTCCAACTATCAAAAGCGAAGCGTCCACGCTTCCGCAGCGCCACTCTGATCCTTGATACCAACTATTATACAGGAGGAAGTCCAAAACTAGACGATTACACATCCAAGCAATTCTAAACGTTCAATACAATCCCAATATGAACGATTACACAAAAGGAAATCCAAATTCAATCCATACATGATATAATCCATGATAAACACTACAAGCCACTCCTTCGCCTTGAGCCCTGTGGAGGGGAATAAAACATTTTGGGGTGAGCTAGAAGCTCAGCGAGTAACCAATAAAATCAGTTATCAAATCAGTTTCATAATCGTTCATTTCAATAATGTCATGATTCAGTAATCAATGCACTTTCATTGCTCTCGTGAACCAGTGAAATCATGGTACTTAGACGTCCAACGCTCCAAACGATCATTTAACATTGAACATTAACATTGAGCCCATTGGTGCTCTACAGGAACATTAAACGGTGGAGGAAACGTCGGAGTCTAGCACACGAATTCCAAGTACTCATTTGAGCCAAAACATGTCAAGAACTTATATGCCGGCACACAGGATATGCAATCAAAGAAACGATGCAAGAAACATTTTAAAGTAACGTTGCAAGTAGTTTAAGGTCACTCACCTCCACGGCTCATAATCCTTGTTCAATATAGCCAATTCCATCATTCAAGTCCAAGCCTTTCACTTGAAACTTAAGGTAACCAACGCTATTAAAATCGGACAGCATTTCCCCTTAATTCCTTTATTTTCCAACCTACAATCAAACCCAATCACATAGCAATTAACCACAATTGCTCAAAACCAGAAAACAGTTTTGACGTCCTTTTGCGGTAATGGCACCAAAGGTACTACGAGTATCGGATGGAGGTCCAAGACCCACCGTTTCGAAGCTAAGAACCAGGGCTACAACAATGTAGAAGGTCACTCAGTCCAAATCCTAGCACAACTAGGTCAAATATGCAGAATACCAAACCAGAATCGTAATTGCAGGTTCCCAAATCACACAATGCTGTAATTCGTCCAACTCAGTCTACACAGGTCCAAATGCATTGATTCCAAAGGCATATGATAGCTAAGACATCAAGCTACATTTCATCAGAAGACACCAACAACAAAATCCAAAGAAATTCCAGTCAAAACAGACGATTACAATCACAGTTCGCACATTCTTATCACCCAGAACAGCAACAGTAAAAACGACATATCTCATTCTACACTACTCCAAATGACCTGAAATTTTGTAGGCACCTCTAAAATGTCATTCCCTACAACTTTCATGTTTTGAGCTAAGGCCAATGCGGCCTCTATCTATGACCTAAAATTTCGGTCAGAATGTAGCTTCAAGAACCCTAATTTTCCAGAATTTCTTCCAAACCCAAAATTGGTTGCAATTGTCCACTTTTTCCACCTTCTAGCTTCATTACATAACATTTCCAATCATCATACAAGGCCACAACATCATGATCACATTAAACCAGAAAATTCACCAATAAATTGTAAACTTCACCATTTCATCCAAAAACAAGAATTAAATCACAAAATTCAACACTTTAGCTTCCACTAAGCACAACTCAAGCTTCATTAAGTGTAGGGGAAAGTTCATATACCACTCACCTAGTAAACAAGAGAGGGAGAGTTGTAGGACACCTTAACTTTCCAAAAAAACTTCACACAACAACTCACAATCACTACTTGAAGAGGTTTTATGGAAGGAATTCAAGATTAAATGGTTAGTTTGTGAGATTGGACATGATTGGAGCAAGAAACTTGGAAGCTTTTCTTTCTTTTCTTGTAAGAGGAGGTTCGGCCAAGCTTGAAGGAAAAATGGAAGATATTTGATCAATTTTTTTGTTTTATTTAGTAATTGGTAAAAGGTTGAATAGTAAGTCAAAACAAGATTTAATCATATGGTGACACATGTCCCTCTCATTAATTGCTTGCCTAACTTTTTGTCTCTCTTACACAAATATCTTAACACATTGTAAACTAATATCACTTAATACAAAATTCCAACAAGTGGTTAAAAATATAATGCATTTACCGCACTTGCGGGTCCCACGTCCAAAATACGCTTTTAATTTCTCAAAAACTAACCGATACTAGAAAAATCATTTTAAAACTATTTTTGCTCATAAACTTTATCTGGGGAATTTTTCTAATCAAGAAAATGTAGAAAAGGCGGGCGTTAAAAAAAATAAACCCTAGAAAATTAGAAAATTTTCCGGGTTCTCAAACTCATTTTTTTTCGGGGCGTCACAATCTCCCCTCCTTAAAAGAATGTCGTCCTCGACATTCCCTCTTGTACCAATCAAGTCAAGACATCCCGCAAAAATCTCTCAAGAGTCAAATCAAACCCACAGTCCGGCATCCTAAACTTCAAGCCTAGGATACACTACAGAGATCTGAAGCCCAAGCTCTGATACCAACTGTGACAGTTCTCAGGGTCACATCACGGGGTACCTATCAGCTTGCCACCCGCACGCGGGCATCCCCTACGGAGAGTTTCGCTTCGTGACTCTTCACGAACGAGAGGCTCGGGGCTTTTTCAGACGAAGGACTTAAAGTCCCAACTGTCGGCATATGGCTCTGATACCAACTGTGACGACCCCACCTCCTCCTAAGGCGAACCAGAGGGTTCGGCGGGCCGCCTGCCCGGCTCTCGCCGGGACTCAGTCGTTCACTACAATCCTCAAACAAATACAAGATACAATCTCAAAGAAAAATCACATGGTCCACAAATATACATCCAAGTCTCCCATAATTACATGTCATAAGTGAAGCGGAAACGATTTCCAACTATCAAAAGCGAAGCGTCCACGCTTCCGCAGCGCCACTCTGATCCTTGATACCAACTATTATACAGGAGGAAGTCCAAAACTAGACGATTACACATCCAAGCAATTCTAAACGTTCAATACAATCCCAATATGAACGATTACACAAAGGGAAATCCAAATTCAATCCATACATGATATAATCCATGATAAACACTACAAGCCACTCCTTCGCCTTGAGCCCTGTGGAGGGGAATAAAACATTTTGGGGTGAGCTAGAAGCTCAGCGAGTAACCAATAAAATCAGTTATCAAATCAGTTTCATAGTCGTTCATTTCAATAATGTCATGATTCAGTAATCAATGCACTTTCATTGCTCTCGTGAACCAGTGAAATCATGGTACTTAGACGTCCAACGCTCCAAACGATCATTTAACATTGAACATTAACATTGAGCCCATTGGTGCTCTACAGGAACATTAAACGGTGGAGGAAACGTCGGAGTCTAGCACACGAATTCCAAGTACTCATTTGAGCCAAAACATGTCAAGAACTTATATGCCGGCACACAGGATATGCAATCAAAGAAACGATGCAAGAAACATTTTAAAGTAACGTTGCAAGTAGTTTAAGGTCACTCACCTCCACGGCTCATAATCCTTGTTCAATATAGCCAATTCCATCATTCAAGTCCAAGCCTTTCACTTGAAACTTAAGGTAACCAACGCTATTAAAATCGGACAGCATTTCCCCTTAATTCCTTTATTTTCCAACCTACAATCAAACCCAATCACATAGCAATTAACCACAATTGCTCAAAACCAGAAAACAGTTTTGACGTCCTTTTGCGGTAATGGCACCAAAGGTACTACGAGTATCGGATGGAGGTCCAAGACCCACCGTTTCGAAGCTAAGAACCAGGGCTACAACAATGTAGAAGGTCACTCAGTCCAAATCCTAGCACAACTAGGTCAAATATGCAGAATACCAAACCAGAATCGTAATTGCAGGTTCCCAAATCACACAATGCTGTAATTCGTCCAACTCAGTCTACACAGGTCCAAATGCATTCATTCCAAAGGCATATGATAGCTAAGACATCAAGCTACATTTCATCAGAAGATACCAAAAACAAAATCCAAAGAAATTCCAGTCAAAACAGACGATTACAATCACAGTTCGCACATTCTTATCACCCAGAACAGCAACAGTAAAAACGACATATCTCATTCTACACTACTCCAAATGACCTGAAATTTTGTAGGCACCTCTAAAATGTCATTCCCTACAACTTTCATGTTTTGAGCTAAGGCCAATGCGGCCTCTATCTATGACCTAAAATTTCGGTCAGAATGTAGCTTCAAGAACCCTAATTTTCCAGAATTTCTTCCAAACCCAAAATTGGTTGCAATTGTCCACTTTTTCCACCTTCTAGCTTCATTACATAACATTTCCAATCATCATACAAGGCCACAACATCATGATCACATTAAACCAGAAAATTCACCAATAAATTGTAAACTTCACCATTTCATCCAAAAACAAGAATTAAATCACAAAATTCAACACTTTAGCTTCCACTAAGCACAACTCAAGCTTCATTAAGTGTAGGGGAAAGTTCATATACCACTCACCTAGTAAACAAGAGAGGGAGAGTTGTAGGACACCTTAACTTTCCAAAAAAACTTCACACAACAACTCACAATCACTACTTGAAGAGGTTTTATGGAAGGAATTCAAGATTAAATGGTTAGTTTGTGAGATTGGACATGATTGGAGCAAGAAACTTGGAAGCTTTTCTTTCTTTTCTTGTAAGAGGAGGTTCGGCCAAGCTTGAAGGAAAAATGGAAGATATTTGATCAATTTTTTTGTTTTATTTAGTAATTGGTAAAAGGTTGAATAGTAAGTCAAAACAAGATTTAATCATATGGTGACACATGTCCCTCTCATTAATTGCTTGCCTAACTTTTTGTCTCTCTTACACAAATATCTTAACACATTGTAAACTAATATCACTTAATACAAAATTCCAACAAGTGGTTAAAAATATAATGCATTTACCGCACTTGCGGGTCCCACGTCCAAAATACGCTTTTAATTTCTCAAAAACTAACCGATACTAGAAAAATCATTTTAAAACTATTTTTGCTCATAAACTTTATCTGGGGAATTTTTCTAATCAAGAAAATGTAGAAAAGGCGGGCGTTAAAAAAAATAAACCCTAGAAAATTAGAAAATTTTCCGGGTTTTCAAACTCATTTTTTTTCGGGGCGTCACAATCTCCCCTCCTTAAAAGAATGTCGTCCTCGACATTCCCTCTTGTACCAATCAAGTCAAGACATCCCGCAAAAATCTCTCAAGAGTCAAATCAAACCCACAGTCCGGCATCCTAAACTTCAAGCCTAGGATACACTACAGAGATCTGAAGCCCAAGCTCTGATACCAACTGTGACAGTTCTCAGGGTCACATCACGGGGTACCTATCAGCTTGCCACCCGCACGCGGGCATTCCCTACGGAGAGTTTCGCTTCGTGACTCTTCACGAACGAGAGGCTCGGGGCTTTTTCAGACGAAGGACTTAAAGTCCCAACTGTCGGCATATGGCTCTGATACCAACTGTGACGACCCCACCTCCTCCTAAGGCGAACCAGAGGGTTCGGCGGGCCGCCTGCCCGGCTCTCGCCGGGACTCAGTCGTTCACTACAATCCTCAAACAAATACAAGATACAATCTCAAAGAAAAATCACATGGTCCACAAATATACATCCAAGTCTCCCATAATTACATGTCATAAGTGAAGCGGAAACGATTTCCAACTATCAAAAGCGAAGCGTCCACGCTTCCGCAGCGCCACTCTGATCCTTGATACCAACTATTATACAGGAGGAAGTCCAAAACTAGACGATTACACATCCAAGCAATTCTAAACGTTCAATACAATCCCAATATGAACGATTACACAAAGGGAAATCCAAATTCAATCCATACATGATATAATCCATGATAAACACTACAAGCCACTCCTTCGCCTTGAGCCCTGTGGAGGGGAATAAAACATTTTGGGGTGAGCTAGAAGCTCAGCGAGTAACCAATAAAATCAGTTATCAAATCAGTTTCATAATCGTTCATTTCAATAATGTCATGATTCAGTAATCAATGCACTTTCATTGCTCTCGTGAACCAGTGAAATCATGGTACTTAGACGTCCAACGCTCCAAACGATCATTTAACATTGAACATTAACATTGAGCCCATTGGTGCTCTACAGGAACATTAAACGGTGGAGGAAACGTCGGAGTCTAGCACACGAATTCCAAGTACTCATTTGAGCCAAAACATGTCAAGAACTTATATGCCGGCACACAGGATATGCAATCAAAGAAACGATGCAAGAAACATTTTAAAGTAACGTTGCAAGTAGTTTAAGGTCACTCACCTCCACGGCTCATAATCCTTGTTCAATATAGCCAATTCCATCATTCAAGTCCAAGCCTTTCACTTGAAACATAAGGTAACCAACGCTATTAAAATCGGACAGCATTTCCCCTTAATTCCTTTATTTTCCAACCTACAATCAAACCCAATCACATAGCAATTAACCACAATTGCTCAAAACCAGAAAACAGTTTTGACGTCCTTTTGCGGTAATGGCACCAAAGGTACTACGAGTATCGGATGGAGGTCCAAAACCCACCGTTTCGAAGCTAAGAACCAGGGCTACAACAATGTAGAAGGTCACTCAGTCCAAATCCTAGCACAACTAGGTCAAATATGCAGAATACCAAACCAGAATCGTAATTGCTGGTTCCCAAATCACACAATGCTGTAATTCGTCCAACTCAGTCTACACAGGTCCAAATGCATTCATTCCAAAGGCATATGATAGCTAAGACATCAAGCTACATTTCATCAGAAGACACCAACAACAAAATCCAAAGAAATTCCAGTCAAAACAGACGATTACAATCACAGTTCGCACATTCTGATCACCCAGAACAGCAACAGTAAAAACGACATATCTCATTCTACACTACTCCAAATGACCTGAAATTTTGTAGGCACCTCTAAAATGTCATTCCCTACAACTTTCATGTTTTGAGCTAAGGCCAATGCGGCCTCTATCTATGACCTAAAATTTCGGACAGAATGTAGCTTCAAGAACCCTAATTTTCCAGAATTTCTTCCAAACCCAAAATTGGTTGCAATTGTCCACTTTTTCCACCTTCTAGCTTCATTACATAACATTTCCAATCATCATACAAGGCCACAACATCATGATCACATTAAACCAGAAAATTCACCAATAAATTGTAAACTTCACCATTTCATCCAAAAACAAGAATTAAATCACAAAATTCAACACTTTAGCTTCCACTAAGCACAACTCAAGCTTCATTAAGTGTAGGGGAAAGTTCATATACCACTCACCTAGTAAACAAGAGAGGGAGAGTTGTAGGACACCTTAACTTTCCAAAAAAACTTCACACAACAACTCACAATCACTACTTGAAGAGGTTTTATGGAAGGAATTCAAGATTAAATGGTTAGTTTGTGAGATTGGACATGATTGGAGCAAGAAACTTGGAAGCTTTTCTTTCTTTTCTTGTAAGAGGAGGTTCGGCCAAGCTTGAAGGAAAAATGGAAGATATTTGATCAATTTTTTTGTTTTATTTAGTAATTGGTAAAAGGTTGAATAGTAAGTCAAAACAAGATTTAATCATATGGTGACACATGTCCCTCTCATTAATTGCTTGCCTAACTTTTTGTCTCTCTTACACAAATATCTTAACACATTGTAAACTAATATCACTTAATACAAAATTCCAACAAGTGGTTAAAAATATAATGCATTTACCGCACTTGCGGGTCCCACGTCCAAAATACGCTTTTAATTTCTCAAAAACTAACCGATACTAGAAAAATCATTTTAAAACTATTTTTGCTCATAAACTTTATCTGGGGAATTTTTCTAATCAAGAAAATGTAGAAAAGGCGGGCGTTAAAAAAAATAAACCCTAGAAAATTAGAAAATTTTCCGGGTTCTCAAACTCATTTTTTTTCGGGGCGTCACAATCTCCCCTCCTTAAAAGAATGTCGTCCTCGACATTCCCTCTTGTACCAATCAAGTCAAGACATCCCGCAAAAATCTCTCAAGAGTCAAATCAAACCCACAGTCCGGCATCCTAAACTTCAAGCCTAGGATACACTACAGAGATCTGAAGCCCAAGCTCTGATACCAACTGTGACAGTTCTCAGGGTCACATCACGGGGTACCTATCAGCTTGCCACCCGCACGCGGGCATCCCCTACGGAGAGTTTCGCTTCGTGACTCTTCACGAACGAGAGGCTCGGGGCTTTTTCAGACGAAGGACTTAAAGTCCCAACTGTCGGCATATGGCTCTGATACCAACTGTGACGACCCCACCTCCTCCTAAGGCGAACCAGAGGGTTCGGCGGGCCGCCTGCCCGGCTCTCGCCGGGACTCAGTCGTTCACTACAATCCTCAAACAAATACAAGATACAATCTCAAAGAAAAATCACATGGTCCACAAATATACATCCAAGTCTCCCATAATTACATGTCATAAGTGAAGCGGAAACGATTTCCAACTATCAAAAGCGAAGCGTCCACGCTTCCGCAGCGCCACTCTGATCCTTGATACCAACTATTATACAGGAGGAAGTCCAAAACTAGACGATTACACATCCAAGCAATTCTAAACGTTCAATACAATCCCAATATGAACGATTACACAAAGGGAAATCCAAATTCAATCCATACATGATATAATCCATGATAAACACTACAAGCCACTCCTTCGCCTTGAGCCCTGTGGAGGGGAATAAAACATTTTGGGGTGAGCTAGAAGCTCAGCGAGTAACCAATAAAATCAGTTATCAAATCAGTTTCATAATCGTTCATTTCAATAATGTCATGATTCAGTAATCAATGCACTTTCATTGCTCTCGTGAACCAGTGAAATCATGGTACTTAGACGTCCAACGCTCCAAACGATCATTTAACATTGAACATTAACATTGAGCCCATTGGTGCTCTACAGGAACATTAAACGGTGGAGGAAACGTCGGAGTCTAGCACACGAATTCCAAGTACTCATTTGAGCCAAAACATGTCAAGAACTTATATGCCGGCACACAGGATATGCAATCAAAGAAACGATGCAAGAAACATTTTAAAGTAACGTTGCAAGTAGTTTAAGGTCACTCACCTCCACGGCTCATAATCCTTGTTCAATATAGCCAATTCCATCATTCAAGTCCAAGCCTTTCACTTGAAACTTAAGGTAACCAACGCTATTAAAATCGGACAGCATTTCCCCTTAATTCCTTTATTTTCCAACCTACAATCAAACCCAATCACATAGCAATTAACCACAATTGCTCAAAACCAGAAAACAGTTTTGACGTCCTTTTGCGGTAATGGCACCAAAGGTACTACGAGTATCGGATGGAGGTCCAAGACCCACCGTTTCGAAGCTAAGAACCAGGGCTACAACAATGTAGAAGGTCACTCAGTCCAAATCCTAGCACAACTAGGTCAAATATGCAGAATACCAAACCAGAATCGTAATTGCAGGTTCCCAAATCACACAATGCTGTAATTCGTCCAACTCAGTCTACACAGGTCCAAATGCATTCATTCCAAAGGCATATGATAGCTAAGACATCAAGCTACATTTCATCAGAAGACACCAACAACAAAATCCAAAGAAATTCCAGTCAAAACAGACGATTACAATCACAGTTCGCACATTCTGATCACCCAGAACAGCAACAGTAAAAATGACATATCTCATTCTACACTACTCCAAATGACCTGAAATTTTGTAGGCACCTCTAAAATGTCATTCCCTACAACTTTCATGTTTTGAGCTAAGGCCAATGCGGCCTCTATCTATGACCTAAAATTTCGGACAGAATGTAGCTTCAAGAACCCTAATTTTCCAGAATTTCTTCCAAACCCAAAATTGGTTGCAATTGTCCACTTTTTCCACCTTCTAGCTTCATTACATAACATTTCCAATCATCATACAAGGCCACAACATCATGATCACATTAAACCAGAAAATTCACCAATAAATTGTAAACTTCACCATTTCATCCAAAAACAAGAATTAAATCACAAAATTCAACACTTTAGCTTCCACTAAGCACAACTCAAGCTTCATTAAGTGTAGGGGAAAGTTCATATACCACTCACCTAGTAAACAAGAGAGGGAGAGTTGTAGGACACCTTAACTTTCCAAAAAAACTTCACACAACAACTCACAATCACTACTTGAAGAGGTTTTATGGAAGGAATTCAAGATTAAATGGTTAGTTTGTGAGATTGGACATGATTGGAGCAAGAAACTTGGAAGCTTTTCTTTCTTTTCTTGTAAGAGGAGGTTCGGCCAAGCTTGAAGGAAAAATGGAAGATATTTGATCAATTTTTTTGTTTTATTTAGTAATTGGTAAAAGGTTGAATAGTAAGTCAAAACAAGATTTAATCATATGGTGACACATGTCCCTCTCATTAATTGCTTGCCTAACTTTTTGTCTCTCTTACACAAATATCTTAACACATTGTAAACTAATATCACTTAATACAAAATTCCAACAAGTGGTTAAAAATATAATGCATTTACCGCACTTGCGGGTCCCACGTCCAAAATACGCTTTTAATTTCTCAAAAACTAACCGATACTAGAAAAATCATTTTAAAACTATTTTTGCTCATAAACTTTATCTGGGGAATTTTTCTAATCAAGAAAATGTAGAAAAGGCGGGCGTTAAAAAAAATAAACCCTAGAAAATTAGAAAATTTTCCGGGTTCTCAAACTCATTTTTTTTCGGGGCGTCACAATCTCCCCTCCTTAAAAGAATGTCGTCCTCGACATTCCCTCTTGTACCAATCAAGTCAAGACATCCCGCAAAAATCTCTCAAGAGTCAAATCAAACCCACAGTCCGGCATCCTAAACTTCAAGCCTAGGATACACTACAGAGATCTGAAGCCCAAGCTCTGATACCAACTGTGACAGTTCTCAGGGTCACATCACGGGGTACCTATCAGCTTGCCACCCGCACGCGGGCATCCCCTACGGAGAGTTTCGCTTCGTGACTCTTCACGAACGAGAGGCTCGGGGCTTTTTCAGACGAAGGACTTAAAGTCCCAACTGTCGGCATATGGCTCTGATACCAACTGTGACGACCCCACCTCCTCCTAAGGCGAACCAGAGGGTTCGGCGGGCCGCCTGCCCGGCTCTCGCCGGGACTCAGTCGTTCACTACAATCCTCAAACAAATACAAGATACAATCTCAAAGAAAAATCACATGGTCCACAAATATACATCCAAGTCTCCCATAATTACATGTCATAAGTGAAGCGGAAACGATTTCCAACTATCAAAAGCGAAGCGTCCACGCTTCCGCAGCGCCACTCTGATCCTTGATACCAACTATTATACAGGAGGAAGTCCAAAACTAGACGATTACACATCCAAGCAATTCTAAACGTTCAATACAATCCCAATATGAACGATTACACAAAGGGAAATCCAAATTCAATCCATACATGATATAATCCATGATAAACACTACAAGCCACTCCTTCGCCTTGAGCCCTGTGGAGGGGAATAAAACATTTTGGGGTGAGCTAGAAGCTCAGCGAGTAACCAATAAAATCAGTTATCAAATCAGTTTCATAATCGTTCATTTCAATAATGTCATGATTCAGTAATCAATGCACTTTCATTGCTCTCGTGAACCAGTGAAATCATGGTACTTAGACGTCCAACGCTCCAAACGATCATTTAACATTGAACATTAACATTGAGCCCATTGGTGCTCTACAGGAACATTAAACGGTGGAGGAAACGTCGGAGTCTAGCACACGAATTCCAAGTACTCATTTGAGCCAAAACATGTCAAGAACTTATATGCCGGCACACAGGATATGCAATCAAAGAAACGATGCAAGAAACATTTTAAAGTAACGTTGCAAGTAGTTTAAGGTCACTCACCTCCACGGCTCATAATCCTTGTTCAATATAGCCAATTCCATCATTCAAGTCCAAGCCTTTCACTTGAAACTTAAGGTAACCAACGCTATTAAAATCGGACAGCATTTCCCCTTAATTCCTTTATTTTCCAACCTACAATCAAACCCAATCACATAGCAATTAACCACAATTGCTCAAAACCAGAAAACAGTTTTGACGTCCTTTTGCGGTAATGGCACCAAAGGTACTACGAGTATCGGATGGAGGTCCAAGACCCACCGTTTCGAAGCTAAGAACCAGGGCTACAACAATGTAGAAGGTCACTCAGTCCAAATCCTAGCACAACTAGGTCAAATATGCAGAATACCAAACCAGAATCGTAATTGCAGGTTCCCAAATCACACAATGCTGTAATTCGTCCAACTCAGTCTACACAGGTCCAAATGCATTCATTCCAAAGGCATATGATAGCTAAGACATCAAGCTACATTTCATCAGAAGACAACAACAACAAAATCCAAAGAAATTCCAGTCAAAACAGACGATTACAATCACAGTTCGCACATTCTGATCACCCATAACAGCAACAGTAAAAACGACATATCTCATTCTACACTACTCCAAATGACCCGAAATTTTGTAGGCACCTCTAAACTGTCATTCCCTACAACTTTCATGTTTTGAGCTAAGGCCAATGCGGCCTCTATCTATGACCTAAAATTTCGGACAGAATGTAGCTTCAAGAACCCTAATTTTCCAGAATTTCTTCCAAACCCAAAATTGGTTGCAATTGTCCACTTTTTCCACCTTCTAGCTTCATTACATAACATTTCCAATCATCATACAAGGCCACAACATCATGATCACATTAAACCAGAAAATTCACCAATAAATTGTAAACTTCACCATTTCATCCAAAAACAAGAATTAAATCACAAAATTCAACACTTTAGCTTCCACTAAGCACAACTCAAGCTTCATTAAGTGTAGGGGAAAGTTCATATACCACTCACCTAGTAAACAAGAGAGGGAGAGTTGTAGGACACCTTAACTTTCCAAAAAAACTTCACACAACAACTCACAATCACTACTTGAAGAGGTTTTATGGAAGGAATTCAAGATTAAATGGTTAGTTTGTGAGATTGGACATGATTGGAGCAAGAAACTTGGAAGCTTTTCTTTCTTTTCTTGTAAGAGGAGGTTCGGCCAAGCTTGAAGGAAAAATGGAAGATATTTGATCAATTTTTTTGTTTTATTTAGTAATTGGTAAAAGGTTGAATAGTAAGTCAAAACAAGATTTAATCATATGGTGACACATGTCCCTCTCATTAATTGCTTGCCTAACTTTTTGTCTCTCTTACACAAATATCTTAACACATTGTAAACTAATATCACTTAATACAAAATTCCAACAAGTGGTTAAAAATATAATGCATTTACCGCACTTGCGGGTCCCACGTCCAAAATACGCTTTTAATTTCTCAAAAACTAACCGATACTAGAAAAATCATTTTAAAACTATTTTTGCTCATAAACTTTATCTGGGGAATTTTTCTAATCAAGAAAATGTAGAAAAGGCGGGCGTTAAAAAAAATAAACCCTAGAAAATTAGAAAATTTTCCGGGTTCTCAAACTCATTTTTTTTCGGGGCGTCACAATCTCCCCTCCTTAAAAGAATGTCGTCCTCGACATTCCCTCTTGTACCAATCAAGTCAAGACATCCCGCAAAAATCTCTCAAGAGTCAAATCAAACCCACAGTCCGGCATCCTAAACTTCAAGCCTAGGATACACTACAGAGATCTGAAGCCTAAGCTCTGATACCAACTGTGACAGTTCTCAGGGTCACATCACGGGGTACCTATCAGCTTGCCACCCGCACGCGGGCATCCCCTACGGAGAGTTTCGCTTCGTGACTCTTCACGAACGAGAGGCTCGGGGCTTTTCCAGACGAAGGACTTAAAGTCCCAACTGTCGGCATATGGCTCTGATACCAACTGTGACGACCCCACCTCCCCCTAAGGCGAACCAGAGGGTTCGGCGGGCCGCCTGCCCGGCTCTCGCCGGGACTCAGTCGTTCACTACAATCCTCAAACAAATACAAGATACAATCTCAAAGAAAAATCACATGGTCCACAAATATACATCCAAGTCTCCCATAATTACATGTCATAAGTGAAGCGGAAACGATTTCCAACTATCAAAAGCGAAGCGTCCACGCTTCCGCAGCGCCACTCTGATCCTTGATACCAACTATTATACAGGAGGAAGTCCAAAACTAGACGATTACACATCCAAGCAATTCTAAACGTTCAATACAATCCCAATATGAACGATTACACAAAAGGAAATCCAAATTCAATCCATACATGATATAATCCATGATAAACACTACAAGCCACTCCTTCGCCTTGAGCCCTGTGGAGGGGAATAAAACATTTTGGGGTGAGCTAGAAGCTCAGCGAGTAACCAATAAAATCAGTTATCAAATCAGTTTCACAATCGTTCATTTCAATAATGTCATGATTCAGTAATCAATGCACTTTCATTGCTCTCGTGAAC
The DNA here is from genome assembly GCF_036785885.1 of Coffea arabica. Lineage (NCBI taxonomy): Eukaryota > Viridiplantae > Streptophyta > Magnoliopsida > Gentianales > Rubiaceae > Coffea > Coffea arabica. The sequence continues at coordinate 13,452,063 of NC_092318.1, read as the reverse complement.
CAGTGAAATCATGGTACTTAGACGTCCAACGCTCCAAACGATCATTTAACATTGAACATTAACATTGAGCCCATTGGTGCTCTACAGGAACATTAAACGGTGGAGGAAACGTCGGAGTCTAGCACACGAATTCCAAGTACTCATTTGAGCCAAAACATGTCAAGAACTTATATGCCGGCACACAGGATATGCAATCAAAGAAACGATGCAAGAAACATTTTAAAGTAACGTTGCAAGTAGTTTAAGGTCACTCACCTCCACGGCTCATAATCCTTGTTCAATATAGCCAATTCCATCATTCAAGTCCAAGCCTTTCACTTGAAACTTAAGGTAACCAACGCTATTAAAATCGGACAGCATTTCCCCTTAATTCCTTTATTTTCCAACCGACAATCAAACCCAATCACATAGCAATTAACCACAATTGCTCAAAACCAGAAAACAGTTTTGACGTCCTTTTGCGGTAATGGCACCAAAGGTACTACGAGTATCGGATGGAGGTCCAAGACCCACCGTTTCGAAGCTAAGAACCAGGGCTACAACAATGTAGAAGGTCACTCAGTCCAAATCCTAGCACAACTAGGTCAAATATGCAGAATACCAAACCAGAATCGTAATTGCAGGTTCCCAAATCACACAATGCTGTAATTCGTCCAACTCAGTCTACACAGGTCCAAATGCATTCATTCCAAAGGCATATGATAGCTAAGACATCAAGCTACATTTCATCAGAAGACAACAACAACAAAATCCAAAGAAATTCCAGTCAAAACAGACGATTACAATCACAGTTCGCACATTCTGATCACCCAGAACAGCAACAGTAAAAACGACATATCTCATTCTACACTACTCCAAATGACCCGAAATTTTGTAGGCACCTCTAAAATGTCATTCCCTACAACTTTCATGTTTTGAGCTAAGGCCAATGCGGCCTCTATCTATGACCTAAAATTTCGGACAGAATGTAGCTTCAAGAACCCTAATTTTCCAGAATTTCTTCCAAACCCAAAATTGGTTGCAATTGTCCACTTTTTCCACCTTCTAGCTTCATTACATAACATTTCCAATCATCATACAAGGCCACAACATCATGATCACATTAAACCAGAAAATTCACCAATAAATTGTAAACTTCACCATTTCATCCAAAAACAAGAATTAAATCACAAAATTCAACACTTTAGCTTCCACTAAGCACAACTCAAGCTTCATTAAGTGTAGGGGAAAGTTCATATACCACTCACCTAGTAAACAAGAGAGGGAGAGTTGTAGGACACCTTAACTTTCCAAAAAAACTTCACACAACAACTCACAATCACTACTTGAAGAGGTTTTATGGAAGGAATTCAAGATTAAATGGTTAGTTTGTGAGATTGGACATGATTGGAGCAAGAAACTTGGAAGCTTTTCTTTCTTTTCTTGTAAGAGGAGGTTCGGCCAAGCTTGAAGGAAAAATGGAAGATATTTGATCAATTTTTTTGTTTTATTTAGTAATTGGTAAAAGGTTGAATAGTAAGTCAAAACAAGATTTAATCATATGGTGACACATGTCCCTCTCATTAATTGCTTGCCTAACTTTTTGTCTCTCTTACACAAATATCTTAACACATTGTAAACTAATATCACTTAATACAAAATTCCAACAAGTGGTTAAAAATATAATGCATTTACCGCACTTGCGGGTCCCACGTCCAAAATACGCTTTTAATTTCTCAAAAACTAACCGATACTAGAAAAATCATTTTAAAACTATTTTTGCTCATAAACTTTATCTGGGGAATTTTTCTAATCAAGAAAATGTAGAAAAGGCGGGCGTTAAAAAAAATAAACCCTAGAAAATTAGAAAATTTTCCGGGTTCTCAAACTCATTTTTTTTCGGGGCGTCACAATCTCCCCTCCTTAAAAGAATGTCGTCCTCGACATTCCCTCTTGTACCAATCAAGTCAAGACATCCCGCAAAAATCTCTCAAGAGTCAAATCAAACCCACAGTCCGGCATCCTAAACTTCAAGCCTAGGATACACTACAGAGATCTGAAGCCTAAGCTCTGATACCAACTGTGACAGTTCTCAGGGTCACATCACGGGGTACCTATCAGCTTGCCACCCGCACGCGGGCATCCCCTACGGAGAGTTTCGCTTCGTGACTCTTCACGAACGAGAGGCTCGGGGCTTTTCCAGACGAAGGACTTAAAGTCCCAACTGTCGGCATATGGCTCTGATACCAACTGTGACGACCCCACCTCCCCCTAAGGCGAACCAGAGGGTTCGGCGGGCCGCCTGCCCGGCTCTCGCCGGGACTCAGTCGTTCACTACAATCCTCAAACAAATACAAGATACAATCTCAAAGAAAAATCACATGGTCCACAAATATACATCCAAGTCTCCCATAATTACATGTCATAAGTGAAGCGGAAACGATTTCCAACTATCAAAAGCGAAGCGTCCACGCTTCCGCAGCGCCACTCTGATCCTTGATACCAACTATTATACAGGAGGAAGTCCAAAACTAGACGATTACACATCCAAGCAATTCTAAACGTTCAATACAATCCCAATATGAACGATTACACAAAAGGAAATCCAAATTCAATCCATACATGATATAATCCATGATAAACACTACAAGCCACTCCTTCGCCTTGAGCCCTGTGGAGGGGAATAAAACATTTTGGGGTGAGCTAGAAGCTCAGCGAGTAACCAATAAAATCAGTTATCAAATCAGTTTCACAATCGTTCATTTCAATAATGTCATGATTCAGTAATCAATGCACTTTCATTGCTCTCGTGAACCAGTGAAATCATGGTACTTAGACGTCCAACGCTCCAAACGATCATTTAACATTGAACATTAACATTGAGCCCATTGGTGCTCTACAGGAACATTAAACGGTGGAGGAAACGTCGGAGTCTAGCACACGAATTCCAAGTACTCATTTGAGCCAAAACATGTCAAGAACTTATATGCCGGCACACAGGATATGCAATCAAAGAAACGATGCAAGAAACATTTTAAAGTAACGTTGCAAGTAGTTTAAGGTCACTCACCTCCACGGCTCATAATCCTTGTTCAATATAGCCAATTCCATCATTCAAGTCCAAGCCTTTCACTTGAAACTTAAGGTAACCAACGCTATTAAAATCGGACAGCATTTCCCCTTAATTCCTTTATTTTCCAACCTACAATCAAACCCAATCACATAGCAATTAACCACAATTGCTCAAAACCAGAAAACAGTTTTGACGTCCTTTTGCGGTAATGGCACCAAAGGTACTACGAGTATCGGATGGAGGTCCAAGACCCACCGTTTCGAAGCTAAGAACCAGGGCTACAACAATGTAGAAGGTCACTCAGTCCAAATCCTAGCACAACTAGGTCAAATATGCAGAATACCAAACCAGAATCGTAATTGCAGGTTCCCAAATCACACAATGCTGTAATTCGTCCAACTCAGTCTACACAGGTCCAAATGCATTGATTCCAAAGGCATATGATAGCTAAGACATCAAGCTACATTTCCTCAGAAGACACCAACAACAAAATCCAAAGAAATTCCAGTCAAAACAGACGATTACAATCACAGTTCGCACATTCTGATCACCCAGAACAGCAACAGTAAAAACGACATATCTCATTCTACACTACTCCAAATGACCTGAAATTTTGTAGGCACCTCTAAAATGTCATTCCCTACAACTTTCATGTTTTGAGCTAAGGCCAATGCGGCCTCTATCTATGACCTAAAATTTCGGACAGAATGTAGCTTCAAGAACCCTAATTTTCCAGAATTTCTTCCAAACCCAAAATTGGTTGCAATTGTCCACTTTTTCCACCTTCTAGCTTCATTACATAACATTTCCAATCATCATACAAGGCCACAACATCATGATCACATTAAACCAGAAAATTCACCAATAAATTGTAAACTTCACCATTTCATCCAAAAACAAGAATTAAATCACAAAATTCAACACTTTAGCTTCCACTAAGCACAACTCAAGCTTCATTAAGTGTAGGGGAAAGTTCATATACCACTCACCTAGTAAACAAGAGAGGGAGAGTTGTAGGACACCTTAACTTTCCAAAAAAACTTCACACAACAACTCACAATCACTACTTGAAGAGGTTTTATGGAAGGAATTCAAGATTAAATGGTTAGTTTGTGAGATTGGACATGATTGGAGCAAGAAACTTGGAAGCTTTTCTTTCTTTTCTTGTAAGAGGAGGTTCGGCCAAGCTTGAAGGAAAAATGGAAGATATTTGATCAATTTTTTTGTTTTATTTAGTAATTGGTAAAAGGTTGAATAGTAAGTCAAAACAAGATTTAATCATATGGTGACACATGTCCCTCTCATTAATTGCTTGCCTAACTTTTTGTCTCTCTTACACAAATATCTTAACACATTGTAAACTAATATCACTTAATACAAAATTCCAACAAGTGGTTAAAAATATAATGCATTTACCGCACTTGCGGGTCCCACGTCCAAAATACGCTTTTAATTTCTCAAAAACTAACCGATACTAGAAAAATCATTTTAAAACTATTTTTGCACATAAACTTTATCTGGGGAATTTTTCTAATCAAGAAAATGTAGAAAAGGCGGGCGTTAAAAAAAATAAACCCTAGAAAATTAGAAAATTTTCCGGGTTCTCAAACTCATTTTTTTTCGGGGCGTCACAATCTCCCCTCCTTAAAAGAATGTCGTCCTCGACATTCCCTCTTGTACCAATCAAGTCAAGACATCCCGCAAAAATCTCTCAAGAGTCAAATCAAACCCACAGTCCGGCATCCTAAACTTCAAGCCTAGGATACACTACAGAGATCTGAAGCCCAAGCTCTGATACCAACTGTGACAGTTCTCAGGGTCACATCACGGGGTACCTATCAGCTTGCCACCCGCACGCGGGCATCCCCTACGGAGAGTTTCGCTTCGTGACTCTTCACGAACGAGAGGCTCGGGGCTTTTCCAGACGAAGGACTTAAAGTCCCAACTGTCGGCATATGGCTCTGATACCAACTGTGACGACCCCACCTCCTCCTAAGGCAAACCAGAGGGTTCGGCGGGCCGCCTGCCCGGCTCTCGCCGGGACTCAGTCGTTCACTACAATCCTCAAACAAATACAACATACAATCTCAAAGAAAAATCACATGGTCCACAAATATACATCCAAGTCTCCCATAATTACATGTCATAAGTGAAGCGGAAACGATTTCCAACTATCAAAAGCGAAGCGTCCACGCTTCCGCAGCGCCACTCTGATCCTTGATACCAACTATTATACAGGAGGAAGTCCAAAACTAGACGATTACACATCCAAGCAATTCTAAACGTTCAATACAATCCCAATATGAACGATTACACAAAAGGAAATCCAAATTCAATCCATACATGATATAATCCATGATAAACACTACAAGCCACTCCTTCGCCTTGAGCCCTGTGGAGGGGAATAAAACATTTTGGGGTGAGCTAGAAGCTCAGCGAGTAACCAATAAAATCAGTTATCAAATCAGTTTCATAATCGTTCATTTCAATAATGTCATGATTCAGTAATCAATGCACTTTCATTGCTCTCGTGAACCAGTGAAATCATGGTACTTAGACGTCCAACGCTCCAAACGATCATTTAACATTGAACATTAACATTGAGCCCATTGGTGCTCTACAGGAACATTAAACGGTGGAGGAAACGTCGGAGTCTAGCACACGAATTCCAAGTACTCATTTGAGCCAAAACATGTCAAGAACTTATATGCCGGCACACAGGATATGCAATCAAAGAAACGATGCAAGAAACATTTTAAAGTAACGTTGCAAGTAGTTTAAGGTCACTCACCTCCACGGCTCATAATCCTTGTTCAATATAGCCAATTCCATCATTCAAGTCCAAGCCTTTCACTTGAAACTTAAGGTAACCAACGCTATTAAAATCGGACAGCATTTCCCCTTAATTCCTTTATTTTCCAACCGACAATCAAACCCAATCACATAGCAATTAACCACAATTGCTCAAAACCAGAAAACAGTTTTGACGTCCTTTTGCGGTAATGGCACCAAAGGTACTACGAGTATCGGATGGAGGTCCAAGACCCACCGTTTCGAAGCTAAGAACCAGGGCTACAACAATGTAGAAGGTCACTCAGTCCAAATCCTAGCACAACTAGGTCAAATATGCAGAATACCAAACCAGAATCGTAATTGCAGGTTCCCAAATCACACAATGCTGTAATTCGTCCAACTCAGTCTACACAGGTCCAAATGCATTGATTCCAAAGGCATATGATAGCTAAGACATCAAGCTACATTTCCTCAGAAGACACCAACAACAAAATCCAAAGAAATTCCAGTCAAAACAGACGATTACAATCACAGTTCGCACATTCTGATCACCCAGAACAGCAACAGTAAAAATGACATATCTCATTCTACACTACTCCAAATGACCTGAAATTTTGTAGGCACCTCTAAAATGTCATTCCCTACAACTTTCATGTTTTGAGCTAAGGCCAATGCGGCCTCTATCTATGACCTAAAATTTCGGACAGAATGTAGCTTCAAGAACCCTAATTTTCCAGAATTTCTTCCAAACCCAAAATTGGTTGCAATTGTCCACTTTTTCCACCTTCTAGCTTCATTACATAACATTTCCAATCATCATACAAGGCCACAACATCATGATCACATTAAACCAGAAAATTCACCAATAAATTGTAAACTTCACCATTTCATCCAAAAACAAGAATTAAATCACAAAATTCAACACTTTAGCTTCCACTAAGCACAACTCAAGCTTCATTAAGTGTAGGGGAAAGTTCATATACCACTCACCTAGTAAACAAGAGAGGGAGAGTTGTAGGACACCTTAACTTTCCAAAAAAACTTCACACAACAACTCACAATCACTACTTGAAGAGGTTTTATGGAAGGAATTCAAGATTAAATGGTTAGTTTGTGAGATTGGACATGATTGGAGCAAGAAACTTGGAAGCTTTTCTTTCTTTTCTTGTAAGAGGAGGTTCGGCCAAGCTTGAAGGAAAAATGGAAGATATTTGATCAATTTTTTTGTTTTATTTAGTAATTGGTAAAAGGTTGAATAGTAAGTCAAAACAAGATTTAATCATATGGTGACACATGTCCCTCTCATTAATTGCTTGCCTAACTTTTTGTCTCTCTTACACAAATATCTTAACACATTGTAAACTAATATCACTTAATACAAAATTCCAACAAGTGGTTAAAAATATAATGCATTTACCGCACTTGCGGGTCCCACGTCCAAAATACGCTTTTAATTTCTCAAAAACTAACCGATACTAGAAAAATCATTTTAAAACTATTTTTGCACATAAACTTTATCTGGGGAATTTTTCTAATCAAGAAAATGTAGAAAAGGCGGGCGTTAAAAAAAATAAACCCTAGAAAATTAGAAAATTTTCCGGGTTCTCAAACTCATTTTTTTTCGGGGCGTCACAATCTCCCCTCCTTAAAAGAATGTCGTCCTCGACATTCCCTCTTGTACCAATCAAGTCAAGACATCCCGCAAAAATCTCTCAAGAGTCAAATCAAACCCACAGTCCGGCATCCTAAACTTCAAGCCTAGGATACACTACAGAGATCTGAAGCCCAAGCTCTGATACCAACTGTGACAGTTCTCAGGGTCACATCACGGGGTACCTATCAGCTTGCCACCCGCACGCGGGCATCCCCTACGGAGAGTTTCGCTTCGTGACTCTTCACGAACGAGAGGCTCGGGGCTTTTCCAGACGAAGGACTTAAAGTCCCAACTGTCGGCATATGGCTCTGATACCAACTGTGACGACCCCACCTCCCCCTAAGGCGAACCAGAGGGTTCGGCGGGCCGCCTGCCCGGCTCTCGCCGGGACTCAGTCGTTCACTACAATCCTCAAACAAATACAAGATACAATCTCAAAGAAAAATCACATGGTCCACAAATATACATCCAAGTCTCCCATAATTACATGTCATAAGTGAAGCGGAAACGATTTCCAACTATCAAAAGCGAAGCGTCCACGCTTCCGCAGCGCCACTCTGATCCTTGATACCAACTATTATACAGGAGGAAGTCCAAAACTAGACGATTACACATCCAAGCAATTCTAAACGTTCAATACAATCCCAATATGAACGATTACACAAAAGGAAATCCAAATTCAATCCATACATGATATAATCCATGATAAACACTACAAGCCACTCCTTCGCCTTGAGCCCTGTGGAGGGGAATAAAACATTTTGGGGTGAGCTAGAAGCTCAGCGAGTAACCAATAAAATCAGTTATCAAATCAGTTTCACAATCGTTCATTTCAATAATGTCATGATTCAGTAATCAATGCACTTTCATTGCTCTCGTGAACCAGTGAAATCATGGTACTTAGACGTCCAACGCTCCAAACGATCATTTAACATTGAACATTAACATTGAGCCCATTGGTGCTCTACAGGAACATTAAACGGTGGAGGAAACGTCGGAGTCTAGCACACGAATTCCAAGTACTCATTTGAGCCAAAACATGTCAAGAACTTATATGCCGGCACACAGGATATGCAATCAAAGAAACGATGCAAGAAACATTTTAAAGTAACGTTGCAAGTAGTTTAAGGTCACTCACCTCCACGGCTCATAATCCTTGTTCAATATAGCCAATTCCATCATTCAAGTCCAAGCCTTTCACTTGAAACTTAAGGTAACCAACGCTATTAAAATCGGACAGCATTTCCCCTTAATTCCTTTATTTTCCAACCTACAATCAAACCCAATCACATAGCAATTAACCACAATTGCTCAAAACCAGAAAACAGTTTTGACGTCCTTTTGCGGTAATGGCACCAAAGGTACTACGAGTATCGGATGGAGGTCCAAGACCCACCGTTTCGAAGCTAAGAACCAGGGCTACAACAATGTAGAAGGTCACTCAGTCCAAATCCTAGCACAACTAGGTCAAATATGCAGAATACCAAACCAGAATCGTAATTGCAGGTTCCCAAATCACACAATGCTGTAATTCGTCCAACTCAGTCTACACAGGTCCAAATGCATTGATTCCAAAGGCATATGATAGCTAAGACATCAAGCTACATTTCCTCAGAAGACACCAACAACAAAATCCAAAGAAATTCCAGTCAAAACAGACGATTACAATCACAGTTCGCACATTCTGATCACCCAGAACAGCAACAGTAAAAACGACATATCTCATTCTACACTACTCCAAATGACCTGAAATTTTGTAGGCACCTCTAAAATGTCATTCCCTACAACTTTCATGTTTTGAGCTAAGGCCAATTCGGCCTCTATCTATGACCTAAAATTTCGGACAGAATGTAGCTTCAAGAACCCTAATTTTCCAGAATTTCTTCCAAACCCAAAATTGGTTGCAATTGTCCACTTTTTCCACCTTCTAGCTTCATTACATAACATTTCCAATCATCATACAAGGCCACAACATCATGATCACATTAAACCAGAAAATTCACCAATAAATTGTAAACTTCACCATTTCATCCAAAAACAAGAATTAAATCACAAAATTCAACACTTTAGCTTCCACTAAGCACAACTCAAGCTTCATTAAGTGTAGGGGAAAGTTCATATACCACTCACCTAGTAAACAAGAGAGGGAGAGTTGTAGGACACCTTAACTTTCCAAAAAAACTTCACACAACAACTCACAATCACTACTTGAAGAGGTTTTATGGAAGGAATTCAAGATTAAATGGTTAGTTTGTGAGATTGGACATGATTGGAGCAAGAAACTTGGAAGCTTTTCTTTCTTTTCTTGTAAGAGGAGGTTCGGCCAAGCTTGAAGGAAAAATGGAAGATATTTGATCAATTTTTTTGTTTTATTTAGTAATTGGTAAAAGGTTGAATAGTAAGTCAAAACAAGATTTAATCATATGGTGACACATGTCCCTCTCATTAATTGCTTGCCTAACTTTTTGTCTCTCTTACACAAATATCTTAACACATTGTAAACTAATATCACTTAATACAAAATTCCAACAAGTGGTTAAAAATATAATGCATTTACCGCACTTGCGGGTCCCACGTCCAAAATACGCTTTTAATTTCTCAAAAACTAACCGATACTAGAAAAATCATTTTAAAACTATTTTTGCTCATAAACTTTATCTGGGGAATTTTTCTAATCAAGAAAATGTAGAAAAGGCGGGCGTTAAAAAAAATAAACCCTAGAAAATTAGAAAATTTTCCGGGTTCTCAAACTCATTTTTTTTCGGGGCGTCACAATCTCCCCTCCTTAAAAGAATGTCGTCCTCGACATTCCCTCTTGTACCAATCAAGTCAAGACATCCCGCAAAAATCTCTCAAGAGTCAAATCAAACCCACAGTCCGGCATCCTAAACTTCAAGCCTAGGATACACTACAGAGATCTGAAGCCTAAGCTCTGATACCAACTGTGACAGTTCTCAGGGTCACATCACGGGGTACCTATCAGCTTGCCACCCGCACGCGGGCATCCCCTACGGAGAGTTTCGCTTCGTGACTCTTCACGAACGAGAGGCTCGGGGCTTTTCCAGACGAAGGACTTAAAGTCCCAACTGTCGGCATATGGCTCTGATACCAACTGTGACGACCCCACCTCCCCCTAAGGCGAACCAGAGGGTTCGGCGGGCCGCCTGCCCGGCTCTCGCCGGGACTCAGTCGTTCACTACAATCCTCAAACAAATACAAGATACAATCTCAAAGAAAAATCACATGGTCCACAAATATACATCCAAGTCTCCCATAATTACATGTCATAAGTGAAGCGGAAACGATTTCCAACTATCAAAAGCGAAGCGTCCACGCTTCCGCAGCGCCACTCTGATCCTTGATACCAACTATTATACAGGAGGAAGTCCAAAACTAGACGATTACACATCCAAGCAATTCTAAACGTTCAATACAATCCCAATATGAACGATTACACAAAAGGAAATCCAAATTCAATCCATACATGATATAATCCATGATAAACACTACAAGCCACTCCTTCGCCTTGAGCCCTGTGGAGGGGAATAAAACATTTTGGGGTGAGCTAGAAGCTCAGCGAGTAACCAATAAAATCAGTTATCAAATCAGTTTCACAATCGTTCATTTCAATAATGTCATGATTCAGTAATCAATGCACTTTCATTGCTCTCGTGAACCAGTGAAATCATGGTACTTAGACGTCCAACGCTCCAAACGATCATTTAACATTGAACATTAACATTGAGCCCATTGGTGCTCTACAGGAACATTAAACGGTGGAGGAAACGTCGGAGTCTAGCACACGAATTCCAAGTACTCATTTGAGCCAAAACATGTCAAGAACTTATATGCCGGCACACAGGATATGCAATCAAAGAAACGATGCAAGAAACATTTTAAAGTAACGTTGCAAGTAGTTTAAGGTCACTCACCTCCACGGCTCATAATCCTTGTTCAATATAGCCAATTCCATCATTCAAGTCCAAGCCTTTCACTTGAAACTTAAGGTAACCAACGCTATTAAAATCGGACAGCATTTCCCCTTAATTCCTTTATTTTCCAACCTACAATCAAACCCAATCACATAGCAATTAACCACAATTGCTCAAAACCAGAAAACAGTTTTGACGTCCTTTTGCGGTAATGGCACCAAAGGTACTACGAGTATCGGATGGAGGTCCAAGACCCACCGTTTCGAAGCTAAGAACCAGGGCTACAACAATGTAGAAGGTCACTCAGTCCAAATCCTAGCACAACTAGGTCAAATATGCAGAATACCAAACCAGAATCGTAATTGCAGGTTCCCAAATCACACAATGCTGTAATTCGTCCAACTCAGTCTACACAGGTCCAAATGCATTGATTCCAAAGGCATATGATAGCTAAGACATCAAGCTACATTTCATCAGAAGACACCAACAACAAAATCCAAAGAAATTCCAGTCAAAACAGACGATTACAATCACAGTTCGCACATTCTGATCACCCAGAACAGCAACAGTAAAAACGACATATCTCATTCTACACTACTCCAAATGACCCGAAATTTTGTAGGCACCTCTAAACTGTCATTCCCTACAACTTTCATGTTTTGAGCTAAGGCCAATTCGGCCTCTATCTATGACCTAAAATTTCGGACAGAATGTAGCTTCAAGAACCCTAATTTTCCAGAATTTCTTCCAAACCCAAAATTGGTTGCAATTGTCCACTTTTTCCACCTTCTAGCTTCATTACATAACATTTCCAATCATCATACAAGGCCACAACATCATGATCACATTAAACCAGAAAATTCACCAATAAATTGTAAACTTCACCATTTCATCCAAAAACAAGAATTAAATCACAAAATTCAACACTTTAGCTTCCACTAAGCACAACTCAAGCTTCATTAAGTGTAGGGGAAAGTTCATATACCACTCACCTAGTAAACAAGAGAGGGAGAGTTGTAGGACACCTTAACTTTCCAAAAAAACTTCACACAACAACTCACAATCACTACTTGAAGAGGTTTTATGGAAGGAATTCAAGATTAAATGGTTAGTTTGTGAGATTGGACATGATTGGAGCAAGAAACTTGGAAGCTTTTCTTTCTTTTCTTGTAAGAGGAGGTTCGGCCAAGCTTGAAGGAAAAATGGAAGATATTTGATCAATTTTTTTGTTTTATTTAGTAATTGGTAAAAGGTTGAATAGTAAGTCAAAACAAGATTTAATCATATGGTGACACATGTCCCTCTCATTAATTGCTTGCCTAACTTTTTGTCTCTCTTACACAAATATCTTAACACATTGTAAACTAATATCACTTAATACAAAATTCCAACAAGTGGTTAAAAATATAATGCATTTACCGCACTTGCGGGTCCCACGTCCAAAATACGCTTTTAATTTCTCAAAAACTAACCGATACTAGAAAAATCATTTTAAAACTATTTTTGCTCATAAACTTTATCTGGGGAATTTTTCTAATCAAGAAAATGTAGAAAAGGCGGGCGTTAAAAAAAATAAACCCTAGAAAATTAGAAAATTTTCCGGGTTCTCAAACTCATTTTTTTTCGGGGCGTCACAATCTCCCCTCCTTAAAAGAATGTCGTCCTCGACATTCCCTCTTGTACCAATCAAGTCAAGACATCCCGCAAAAATCTCTCAAGAGTCAAATCAAACCCACAGTCCGGCATCCTAAACTTCAAGCCTAGGATACACTACAGAGATCTGAAGCCTAAGCTCTGATACCAACTGTGACAGTTCTCAGGGTCACATCACGGGGTACCTATCAGCTTGCCACCCGCACGCGGGCATCCCCTACGGAGAGTTTCGCTTCGTGACTCTTCACGAACGAGAGGCTCGGGGCTTTTCCAGACGAAGGACTTAAAGTCCCAACTGTCGGCATATGGCTCTGATACCAACTGTGACGACCCCACCTCCCCCTAAGGCGAACCAGAGGGTTCGGCGGGCCGCCTGCCCGGCTCTCGCCGGGACTCAGTCGTTCACTACAATCCTCAAACAAATACAAGATACAATCTCAAAGAAAAATCACATGGTCCACAAATATACATCCAAGTCTCCCATAATTACATGTCATAAGTGAAGCGGAAACGATTTCCAACTATCAAAAGCGAAGCGTCCACGCTTCCGCAGCGCCACTCTGATCCTTGATACCAACTATTATACAGGAGGAAGTCCAAAACTAGACGATTACACATCCAAGCAATTCTAAACGTTCAATACAATCCCAATATGAACGATTACACAAAAGGAAATCCAAATTCAATCCATACATGATATAATCCATGATAAACACTACAAGCCACTCCTTCGCCTTGAGCCCTGTGGAGGGGAATAAAACATTTTTGGGTGAGCTAGAAGCTCAGCGAGTAACCAATAAAATCAGTTATCAAATCAGTTTCACAATCGTTCATTTCAATAATGTCATGATTCAGTAATCAATGCACTTTCATTGCTCTCGTGAACCAGTGAAATCATGGTACTTAGACGTCCAACGCTCCAAACGATCATTTAACATTGAACATTAACATTGAGCCCATTGGTGCTCTACAGGAACATTAAACGGTGGAGGAAACGTCGGAGTCTAGCACACGAATTCCAAGTACTCATTTGAGCCAAAACATGTCAAGAACTTATATGCCGGCACACAGGATATGCAATCAAAGAAACGATGCAAGAAACATTTTAAAGTAACGTTGCAAGTAGTTTAAGGTCACTCACCTCCACGGCTCATAATCCTTGTTCAATATAGCCAATTCCATCATTCAAGTCCAAGCCTTTCACTTGAAACTTAAGGTAACCAACGCTATTAAAATCGGACAGCATTTCCCCTTAATTCCTTTATTTTCCAACCTACAATCAAACCCAATCACATAGCAATTAACCACAATTGCTCAAAACCAGAAAACAGTTTTGACGTCCTTTTGCGGTAATGGCACCAAAGGTACTACGAGTATCGGATGGAGGTCCAAGACCCACCGTTTCGAAGCTAAGAACCAGGGCTACAACAATGTAGAAGGTCACTCAGTCCAAATCCTAGCACAACTAGGTCAAATATGCAGAATACCAAACCAGAATCGTAATTGCAGGTTCCCAAATCACACAATGCTGTAATTCGTCCAACTCAGTCTACACAGGTCCAAATGCATTGATTCCAAAGGCATATGATAGCTAAGACATCAAGCTACATTTCATCAGAAGACACCAACAACAAAATCCAAAGAAATTCCAGTCAAAACAGACGATTACAATCACAGTTCGCACATTCTGATCACCCAGAACAGCAACAGTAAAAATGACATATCTCATTCTACACTACTCCAAATGACCCGAAATTTTGTAGGCACCTCTAAACTGTCATTCCCTACAACTTTCATGTTTTGAGCTAAGGCCAATTCGGCCTCTATCTATGACCTAAAATTTCGGACAGAATGTAGCTTCAAGAACCCTAATTTTCCAGAATTTCTTCCAAACCCAAAATTGGTTGCAATTGTCCACTTTTTCCACCTTCTAGCTTCATTACATAACATTTCCAATCATCATACAAGGCCACAACATCATGATCACATTAAACCAGAAAATTCACCAATAAATTGTAAACTTCACCATTTCATCCAAAAACAAGAATTAAATCACAAAATTCAACACTTTAGCTTCCACTAAGCACAACTCAAGCTTCATTAAGTGTAGGGGAAAGTTCATATACCACTCACCTAGTAAACAAGAGAGGGAGAGTTGTAGGACACCTTAACTTTCCAAAAAAACTTCACACAACAACTCACAATCACTACTTGAAGAGGTTTTATGGAAGGAATTCAAGATTAAATGGTTAGTTTGTGAGATTGGACATGATTGGAGCAAGAAACTTGGAAGCTTTTCTTTCTTTTCTTGTAAGAGGAGGTTCGGCCAAGCTTGAAGGAAAAATGGAAGATATTTGATCAATTTTTTTGTTTTATTTAGTAATTGGTAAAAGGTTGAATAGTAAGTCAAAACAAGATTTAATCATATGGTGACACATGTCCCTCTCATTAATTGCTTGCCTAACTTTTTGTCTCTCTTACACAAATATCTTAACACATTGTAAACTAATATCACTTAATACAAAATTCCAACAAGTGGTTAAAAATATAATGCATTTACCGCACTTGCGGGTCCCACGTCCAAAATACGCTTTTAATTTCTCAAAAACTAACCGATACTAGAAAAATCATTTTAAAACTATTTTTGCTCATAAACTTTATCTGGGGAATTTTTCTAATCAAGAAAATGTAGAAAAGGCGGGCGTTAAAAAAAATAAACCCTAGAAAATTAGAAAATTTTCCGGGTTCTCAAACTCATTTTTTTTCGGGGCGTCACAATCTCCCCTCCTTAAAAGAATGTCGTCCTCGACATTCCCTCTTGTACCAATCAAGTCAAGACATCCCGCAAAAATCTCTCAAGAGTCAAATCAAACCCACAGTCCGGCATCCTAAACTTCAAGCCTAGGATACACTACAGAGATCTGAAGCCTAAGCTCTGATACCAACTGTGACAGTTCTCAGGGTCACATCACGGGGTACCTATCAGCTTGCCACCCGCACGCGGGCATCCCCTACGGAGAGTTTCGCTTCGTGACTCTTCACGAACGAGAGGCTCGGGGCTTTTCCAGACGAAGGACTTAAAGTCCCAACTGTCGGCATATGGCTCTGATACCAACTGTGACGACCCCACCTCCCCCTAAGGCGAACCAGAGGGTTCGGCGGGCCGCCTGCCCGGCTCTCGCCGGGACTCAGTCGTTCACTACAATCCTCAAACAAATACAAGATACAATCTCAAAGAAAAATCACATGGTCCACAAATATACATCCAAGTCTCCCATAATTACATGTCATAAGTGAAGCGGAAACGATTTCCAACTATCAAAAGCGAAGCGTCCACGCTTCCGCAGCGCCACTCTGATCCTTGATACCAACTATTATACAGGAGGAAGTCCAAAACTAGACGATTACACATCCAAGCAATTCTAAACGTTCAATACAATCCCAATATGAACGATTACACAAAAGGAAATCCAAATTCAATCCATACATGATATAATCCATGATAAACACTACAAGCCACTCCTTCGCCTTGAGCCCTGTGGAGGGGAATAAAACATTTTTGGGTGAGCTAGAAGCTCAGCGAGTAACCAATAAAATCAGTTATCAAATCAGTTTCACAATCGTTCATTTCAATAATGTCATGATTCAGTAATCAATGCACTTTCATTGCTCTCGTGAACCAGTGAAATCATGGTACTTAGACGTCCAACGCTCCAAACGATCATTTAACATTGAACATTAACATTGAGCCCATTGGTGCTCTACAGGAACATTAAACGGTGGAGGAAACGTCGGAGTCTAGCACACGAATTCCAAGTACTCATTTGAGCCAAAACATGTCAAGAACTTATATGCCGGCACACAGGATATGCAATCAAAGAAACGATGCAAGAAACATTTTAAAGTAACGTTGCAAGTAGTTTAAGGTCACTCACCTCCACGGCTCATAATCCTTGTTCAATATAGCCAATTCCATCATTCAAGTCCAAGCCTTTCACTTGAAACTTAAGGTAACCAACGCTATTAAAATCGGACAGCATTTCCCCTTAATTCCTTTATTTTCCAACCTACAATCAAACCCAATCACATAGCAATTAACCACAATTGCTCAAAACCAGAAAACAGTTTTGACGTCCTTTTGCGGTAATGGCACCAAAGGTACTACGAGTATCGGATGGAGGTCCAAGACCCACCGTTTCGAAGCTAAGAACCAGGGCTACAACAATGTAGAAGGTCACTCAGTCCAAATCCTAGCACAACTAGGTCAAATATGCAGAATACCAAACCAGAATCGTAATTGCAGGTTCCCAAATCACACAATGCTGTAATTCGTCCAACTCAGTCTACACAGGTCCAAATGCATTGATTCCAAAGGCATATGATAGCTAAGACATCAAGCTACATTTCATCAGAAGACACCAACAACAAAATCCAAAGAAATTCCAGTCAAAACAGACGATTACAATCACAGTTCGCACATTCTGATCACCCAGAACAGCAACAGTAAAAATGACATATCTCATTCTACACTACTCCAAATGACCCGAAATTTTGTAGGCACCTCTAAACTGTCATTCCCTACAACTTTCATGTTTTGAGCTAAGGCCAATTCGGCCTCTATCTATGACCTAAAATTTCGGACAGAATGTAGCTTCAAGAACCCTAATTTTCCAGAATTTCTTCCAAACCCAAAATTGGTTGCAATTGTCCACTTTTTCCACCTTCTAGCTTCATTACATAACATTTCCAATCATCATACAAGGCCACAACATCATGATCACATTAAACCAGAAAATTCACCAATAAATTGTAAACTTCACCATTTCATCCAAAAACAAGAATTAAATCACAAAATTCAACACTTTAGCTTCCACTAAGCACAACTCAAGCTTCATTAAGTGTAGGGGAAAGTTCATATACCACTCACCTAGTAAACAAGAGAGGGAGAGTTGTAGGACACCTTAACTTTCCAAAAAAACTTCACACAACAACTCACAATCACTACTTGAAGAGGTTTTATGGAAGGAATTCAAGATTAAATGGTTAGTTTGTGAGATTGGACATGATTGGAGCAAGAAACTTGGAAGCTTTTCTTTCTTTTCTTGTAAGAGGAGGTTCGGCCAAGCTTGAAGGAAAAATGGAAGATATTTGATCAATTTTTTTGTTTTATTTAGTAATTGGTAAAAGGTTGAATAGTAAGTCAAAACAAGATTTAATCATATGGTGACACATGTCCCTCTCATTAATTGCTTGCCTAACTTTTTGTCTCTCTTACACAAATATCTTAACACATTGTAAACTAATATCACTTAATACAAAATTCCAACAAGTGGTTAAAAATATAATGCATTTACCGCACTTGCGGGTCCCACGTCCAAAATACGCTTTTAATTTCTCAAAAACTAACCGATACTAGAAAAATCATTTTAAAACTATTTTTGCTCATAAACTTTATCTGGGGAATTTTTCTAATCAAGAAAATGTAGAAAAGGCGGGCGTTAAAAAAAATAAACCCTAGAAAATTAGAAAATTTTCCGGGTTCTCAAACTCATTTTTTTTCGGGGCGTCACAATCTCCCCTCCTTAAAAGAATGTCGTCCTCGACATTCCCTCTTGTACCAATCAAGTCAAGACATCCCGCAAAAATCTCTCAAGAGTCAAATCAAACCCACAGTCCGGCATCCTAAACTTCAAGCCTAGGATACACTACAGAGATCTGAAGCCTAAGCTCTGATACCAACTGTGACAGTTCTCAGGGTCACATCACGGGGTACCTATCAGCTTGCCACCCGCACGCGGGCATCCCCTACGGAGAGTTTCGCTTCGTGACTCTTCACGAACGAGAGGCTCGGGGCTTTTCCAGACGAAGGACTTAAAGTCCCAACTGTCGGCATATGGCTCTGATACCAACTGTGACGACCCCACCTCCCCCTAAGGCGAACCAGAGGGTTCGGCGGGCCGCCTGCCCGGCTCTCGCCGGGACTCAGTCGTTCACTACAATCCTCAAACAAATACAAGATACAATCTCAAAGAAAAATCACATGGTCCACAAATATACATCCAAGTCTCCCATAATTACATGTCATAAGTGAAGCGGAAACGATTTCCAACTATCAAAAGCGAAGCGTCCACGCTTCCGCAGCGCCACTCTGATCCTTGATACCAACTATTATACAGGAGGAAGTCCAAAACTAGACGATTACACATCCAAGCAATTCTAAACGTTCAATACAATCCCAATATGAACGATTACACAAAAGGAAATCCAAATTCAATCCATACATGATATAATCCATGATAAACACTACAAGCCACTCCTTCGCCTTGAGCCCTGTGGAGGGGAATAAAACATTTTGGGGTGAGCTAGAAGCTCAGCGAGTAACCAATAAAATCAGTTATCAAATCAGTTTCACAATCGTTCATTTCAATAATGTCATGATTCAGTAATCAATGCACTTTCATTGCTCTCGTGAACCAGTGAAATCATGGTACTTAGACGTCCAACGCTCCAAACGATCATTTAACATTGAACATTAACATTGAGCCCATTGGTGCTCTACAGGAACATTAAACGGTGGAGGAAACGTCGGAGTCTAGCACACGAATTCCAAGTACTCATTTGAGCCAAAACATGTCAAGAACTTATATGCCGGCACACAGGATATGCAATCAAAGAAACGATGCAAGAAACATTTTAAAGTAACGTTGCAAGTAGTTTAAGGTCACTCACCTCCACGGCTCATAATCCTTGTTCAATATAGCCAATTCCATCATTCAAGTCCAAGCCTTTCACTTGAAACTTAAGGTAACCAACGCTATTAAAATCGGACAGCATTTCCCCTTAATTCCTTTATTTTCCAACCTACAATCAAACCCAATCACATAGCAATTAACCACAATTGCTCAAAACCAGAAAACAGTTTTGACGTCCTTTTGCGGTAATGGCACCAAAGGTACTACGAGTATCGGATGGAGGTCCAAGACCCACCGTTTCGAAGCTAAGAACCAGGGCTACAACAATGTAGAAGGTCACTCAGTCCAAATCCTAGCACAACTAGGTCAAATATGCAGAATACCAAACCAGAATCGTAATTGCAGGTTCCCAAATCACACAATGCTGTAATTCGTCCAACTCAGTCTACACAGGTCCAAATGCATTGATTCCAAAGGCATATGATAGCTAAGACATCAAGCTACATTTCATCAGAAGACACCAACAACAAGATCCAAAGAAATTCCAGTCAAAACAGACGATTACAATCACAGTTCGCACATTCTGATCACCCAGAACAGCAACAGTAAAAATGACATATCTCATTCTACACTACTCCAAATGACCTGAAATTTTGTAGGCACCTCTAAAATGTCATTCCCTACAACTTTCATGTTTTGAGCTAAGGCCAATTCGGCCTCTATCTATGACCTAAAATTTCGGACAGAATGTAGCTTCAAGAACCCTAATTTTCCAGAATTTCTTCCAAACCCAAAATTGGTTGCAATTGTCCACTTTTTCCACCTTCTAGCTTCATTACATAACATTTCCAATCATCATACAAGGCCACAACATCATGATCACATTAAACCAGAAAATTCACCAATAAATTGTAAACTTCACCATTTCATCCAAAAACAAGAATTAAATCACAAAATTCAACACTTTAGCTTCCACTAAGCACAACTCAAGCTTCATTAAGTGTAGGGGAAAGTTCATATACCACTCACCTAGTAAACAAGAGAGGGAGAGTTGTAGGACACCTTAACTTTCCAAAAAAACTTCACACAATCACTACTTGAAGAGGTTTTATGGAAGGAATTCAAGATTAAATGGTTAGTTTGTGAGATTGGACATGATTGGAGCAAGAAACTTGGAAGCTTTTCTTTCTTTTCTTGTAAGAGGAGGTTCGGCCAAGCTTGAAGGAAAAATGGAAGATATTTGATCAATTTTTTTGTTTTATTTAGTAATTGGTAAAAGGTTGAATAGTAAGTCAAAACAAGATTTAATCATATGGTGACACATGTCCCTCTCATTAATTGCTTGCCTAACTTTTTGTCTCTCTTACACAAATATCTTAACACATTGTAAACTAATATCACTTAATACAAAATTCCAACAAGTGGTTAAAAATATAATGCATTTACCGCACTTGCGGGTCCCACGTCCAAAATACGCTTTTAATTTCTCAAAAACTAACCGATACTAGAAAAATCATTTTAAAACTATTTTTGCTCATAAACTTTATCTGGGGAATTTTTCTAATCAAGAAAATGTAGAAAAGGCGGGCGTTAAAAAAAATAAACCCTAGAAAATTAGAAAATTTTCCGGGTTCTCAAACTCATTTTTTTTCGGGGCGTCACAATCTCCCCTCCTTAAAAGAATGTCGTCCTCGACATTCCCTCTTGTACCAATCAAGTCAAGACATCCCGCAAAAATCTCTCAAGAGTCAAATCAAACCCACAGTCCGGCATCCTAAACTTCAAGCCTAGGATACACTACAGAGATCTGAAGCCTAAGCTCTGATACCAACTGTGACAGTTCTCAGGGTCACATCACGGGGTACCTATCAGCTTGCCACCCGCACGCGGGCATCCCCTACGGAGAGTTTCGCTTCGTGACTCTTCACGAACGAGAGGCTCGGGGCTTTTCCAGACGAAGGACTTAAAGTCCCAACTGTCGGCATATGGCTCTGATACCAACTGTGACGACCCCACCTCCCCCTAAGGCGAAC
The DNA here is from genome assembly GCF_036785885.1 of Coffea arabica. NCBI lineage: Eukaryota > Viridiplantae > Streptophyta > Magnoliopsida > Gentianales > Rubiaceae > Coffea > Coffea arabica. The sequence goes on along the minus strand of NC_092318.1, from coordinate 13,430,254 downwards.
CAGAGGGTTCGGCGGGCCGCCTGCCCGGCTCTCGCCGGGACTCAGTCGTTCACTACAATCCTCAAACAAATACAAGATACAATCTCAAAGAAAAATCACATGGTCCACAAATATACATCCAAGTCTCCCATAATTACATGTCATAAGTGAAGCGGAAACGATTTCCAACTATCAAAAGCGAAGCGTCCACGCTTCCGCAGCGCCACTCTGATCCTTGATACCAACTATTATACAGGAGGAAGTCCAAAACTAGACGATTACACATCCAAGCAATTCTAAACGTTCAATACAATCCCAATATGAACGATTACACAAAAGGAAATCCAAATTCAATCCATACATGATATAATCCATGATAAACACTACAAGCCACTCCTTCGCCTTGAGCCCTGTGGAGGGGAATAAAACATTTTGGGGTGAGCTAGAAGCTCAGCGAGTAACCAATAAAATCAGTTATCAAATCAGTTTCACAATCGTTCATTTCAATAATGTCATGATTCAGTAATCAATGCACTTTCATTGCTCTCGTGAACCAGTGAAATCATGGTACTTAGACGTCCAACGCTCCAAACGATCATTTAACATTGAACATTAACATTGAGCCCATTGGTGCTCTACAGGAACATTAAACGGTGGAGGAAACGTCGGAGTCTAGCACACGAATTCCAAGTACTCATTTGAGCCAAAACATGTCAAGAACTTATATGCCGGCACACAGGATATGCAATCAAAGAAACGATGCAAGAAACATTTTAAAGTAACGTTGCAAGTAGTTTAAGGTCACTCACCTCCACGGCTCATAATCCTTGTTCAATATAGCCAATTCCATCATTCAAGTCCAAGCCTTTCACTTGAAACTTAAGGTAACCAACGCTATTAAAATCGGACAGCATTTCCCCTTAATTCCTTTATTTTCCAACCTACAATCAAACCCAATCACATAGCAATTAACCACAATTGCTCAAAACCAGAAAACAGTTTTGACGTCCTTTTGCGGTAATGGCACCAAAGGTACTACGAGTATCGGATGGAGGTCCAAGACCCACCGTTTCGAAGCTAAGAACCAGGGCTACAACAATGTAGAAGGTCACTCAGTCCAAATCCTAGCACAACTAGGTCAAATATGCAGAATACCAAACCAGAATCGTAATTGCAGGTTCCCAAATCACACAATGCTGTAATTCGTCCAACTCAGTCTACACAGGTCCAAATGCATTGATTCCAAAGGCATATGATAGCTAAGACATCAAGCTACATTTCATCAGAAGACACCAACAACAAAATCCAAAGAAATTCCAGTCAAAACAGACGATTACAATCACAGTTCGCACATTCTGATCAGCCAGAACAGCAACAGTAAAAATGACATATCTCATTCTACACTACTCCAAATGACCTGAAATTTTGTAGGCACCTCTAAACTGTCATTCCCTACAACTTTCATGTTTTGAGCTAAGGCCAATTCGGCCTCTATCTATGACCTAAAATTTCGGACAGAATGTAGCTTCAAGAACCCTAATTTTCCAGAATTTCTTCCAAACCCAAAATTGGTTGCAATTGTCCACTTTTTCCACCTTCTAGCTTCATTACATAACATTTCCAATCATCATACAAGGCCACAACATCATGATCACATTAAACCAGAAAATTCACCAATAAATTGTAAACTTCACCATTTCATCCAAAAACAAGAATTAAATCACAAAATTCAACACTTTAGCTTCCACTAAGCACAACTCAAGCTTCATTAAGTGTAGGGGAAAGTTCATATACCACTCACCTAGTAAACAAGAGAGGGAGAGTTGTAGGACACCTTAACTTTCCAAAAAAACTTCACACAACAACTCACAATCACTACTTGAAGAGGTTTTATGGAAGGAATTCAAGATTAAATGGTTAGTTTGTGAGATTGGACATGATTGGAGCAAGAAACTTGGAAGCTTTTCTTTCTTTTCTTGTAAGAGGAGGTTCGGCCAAGCTTGAAGGAAAAATGGAAGATATTTGATCAATTTTTTTGTTTTATTTAGTAATTGGTAAAAGGTTGAATAGTAAGTCAAAACAAGATTTAATCATATGGTGACACATGTCCCTCTCATTAATTGCTTGCCTAACTTTTTGTCTCTCTTACACAAATATCTTAACACATTGTAAACTAATATCACTTAATACAAAATTCCAACAAGTGGTTAAAAATATAATGCATTTACCGCACTTGCGGGTCCCACGTCCAAAATACGCTTTTAATTTCTCAAAAACTAACCGATACTAGAAAAATCATTTTAAAACTATTTTTGCTCATAAACTTTATCTGGGGAATTTTTCTAATCAAGAAAATGTAGAAAAGGCGGGCGTTAAAAAAAATAAACCCTAGAAAATTAGAAAATTTTCCGGGTTCTCAAACTCATTTTTTTTCGGGGCGTCACAATCTCCCCTCCTTAAAAGAATGTCGTCCTCGACATTCCCTCTTGTACCAATCAAGTCAAGACATCCCGCAAAAATCTCTCAAGAGTCAAATCAAACCCACAGTCCGGCATCCTAAACTTCAAGCCTAGGATACACTACAGAGATCTGAAGCCCAAGCTCTGATACCAACTGTGACAGTTCTCAGGGTCACATCACGGGGTACCTATCAGCTTGCCACCCGCACGCGGGCATCCCCTACGGAGAGTTTCGCTTCGTGACTCTTCACGAACGAGAGGCTCGGGGCTTTTCCAGACGAAGGACTTAAAGTCCCAACTGTCGGCATATGGCTCTGATACCAACTGTGACGACCCCACCTCCCCCTAAGGCGAACCAGAGGGTTCGGCGGGCCGCCTGCCCGGCTCTCGCCGGGACTCAGTCGTTCACTACAATCCTCAAACAAATACAAGATACAATCTCAAAGAAAAATCACATGGTCCACAAATATACATCCAAGTCTCCCATAATTACATGTCATAAGTGAAGCGGAAACGATTTCCAACTATCAAAAGCGAAGCGTCCACGCTTCCGCAGCGCCACTCTGATCCTTGATACCAACTATTATACAGGAGGAAGTCCAAAACTAGACGATTACACATCCAAGCAATTCTAAACGTTCAATACAATCCCAATATGAACGATTACACAAAAGGAAATCCAAATTCAATCCATACATGATATAATCCATGATAAACACTACAAGCCACTCCTTCGCCTTGAGCCCTGTGGAGGGGAATAAAACATTTTGGGGTGAGCTAGAAGCTCAGCGAGTAACCAATAAAATCAGTTATCAAATCAGTTTCACAATCGTTCATTTCAATAATGTCATGATTCAGTAATCAATGCACTTTCATTGCTCTCGTGAACCAGTGAAATCATGGTACTTAGACGTCCAACGCTCCAAACGATCATTTAACATTGAACATTAACATTGAGCCCATTGGTGCTCTACAGGAACATTAAACGGTGGAGGAAACGTCGGAGTCTAGCACACGAATTCCAAGTACTCATTTGAGCCAAAACATGTCAAGAACTTATATGCCGGCACACAGGATATGCAATCAAAGAAACGATGCAAGAAACATTTTAAAGTAACGTTGCAAGTAGTTTAAGGTCACTCACCTCCACGGCTCATAATCCTTGTTCAATATAGCCAATTCCATCATTCAAGTCCAAGCCTTTCACTTGAAACTTAAGGTAACCAACGCTATTAAAATCGGACAGCATTTCCCCTTAATTCCTTTATTTTCCAACCTACAATCAAACCCAATCACATAGCAATTAACCACAATTGCTCAAAACCAGAAAACAGTTTTGACGTCCTTTTGCGGTAATGGCACCAAAGGTACTACGAGTATCGGATGGAGGTCCAAGACCCACCGTTTCGAAGCTAAGAACCAGGGCTACAACAATGTAGAAGGTCACTCAGTCCAAATCCTAGCACAACTAGGTCAAATATGCAGAATACCAAACCAGAATCGTAATTGCAGGTTCCCAAATCACACAATGCTGTAATTCGTCCAACTCAGTCTACACAGGTCCAAATGCATTGATTCCAAAGGCATATGATAGCTAAGACATCAAGATACATTTCATCAGAAGACACCAACAACAAAATCCAAAGAAATTCCAGTCAAAACAGACGATTACAATCACAGTTCGCACATTCTGATCACCCAGAACAGCAACAGTAAAAATGACATATCTCATTCTACACTACTCCAAATGACCCGAAATTTTGTAGGCACCTCTAAACTGTCATTCCCTACAACTTTCATGTTTTGAGCTAAGGCCAATTCGGCCTCTATCTATGACCTAAAATTTCGGACAGAATGTAGCTTCAAGAACCCTAATTTTCCAGAATTTCTTCCAAACCCAAAATTGGTTGCAATTGTCCACTTTTTCCACCTTCTAGCTTCATTACATAACATTTCCAATCATCATACAAGGCCACAACATCATGATCACATTAAACCAGAAAATTCACCAATAAATTGTAAACTTCACCATTTCATCCAAAAACAAGAATTAAATCACAAAATTCAACACTTTAGCTTCCACTAAGCACAACTCAAGCTTCATTAAGTGTAGGGGAAAGTTCATATACCACTCACCTAGTAAACAAGAGAGGGAGAGTTGTAGGACACCTTAACTTTCCAAAAAAACTTCACACAACAACTCACAATCACTACTTGAAGAGGTTTTATGGAAGGAATTCAAGATTAAATGGTTAGTTTGTGAGATTGGACATGATTGGAGCAAGAAACTTGGAAGCTTTTCTTTCTTTTCTTGTAAGAGGAGGTTCGGCCAAGCTTGAAGGAAAAATGGAAGATATTTGATCAATTTTTTTGTTTTATTTAGTAATTGGTAAAAGGTTGAATAGTAAGTCAAAACAAGATTTAATCATATGGTGACACATGTCCCTCTCATTAATTGCTTGCCTAACTTTTTGTCTCTCTTACACAAATATCTTAACACATTGTAAACTAATATCACTTAATACAAAATTCCAACAAGTGGTTAAAAATATAATGCATTTACCGCACTTGCGGGTCCCACGTCCAAAATACGCTTTTAATTTCTCAAAAACTAACCGATACTAGAAAAATCATTTTAAAACTATTTTTGCTCATAAACTTTATCTGGGGAATTTTTCTAATCAAGAAAATGTAGAAAAGGCGGGCGTTAAAAAAAATAAACCCTAGAAAATTAGAAAATTTTCCGGGTTCTCAAACTCATTTTTTTTCGGGGCGTCACAATCTCCCCTCCTTAAAAGAATGTCGTCCTCGACATTCCCTCTTGTACCAATCAAGTCAAGACATCCCGCAAAAATCTCTCAAGAGTCAAATCAAACCCACAGTCCGGCATCCTAAACTTCAAGCCTAGGATACACTACAGAGATCTGAAGCCTAAGCTCTGATACCAACTGTGACAGTTCTCAGGGTCACATCACGGGGTACCTATCAGCTTGCCACCCGCACGCGGGCATCCCCTACGGAGAGTTTCGCTTCGTGACTCTTCACGAACGAGAGGCTCGGGGCTTTTCCAGACGAAGGACTTAAAGTCCCAACTGTCGGCATATGGCTCTGATACCAACTGTGACGACCCCACCTCCCCCTAAGGCGAACCAGAGGGTTCGGCGGGCCGCCTGCCCGGCTCTCGCCGGGACTCAGTCGTTCACTACAATCCTCAAACAAATACAAGATACAATCTCAAAGAAAAATCACATGGTCCACAAATATACATCCAAGTCTCCCATAATTACATGTCATAAGTGAAGCGGAAACGATTTCCAACTATCAAAAGCGAAGCGTCCACGCTTCCGCAGCGCCACTCTGATCCTTGATACCAACTATTATACAGGAGGAAGTCCAAAACTAGACGATTACACATCCAAGCAATTCTAAACGTTCAATACAATCCCAATATGAACGATTACACAAAAGGAAATCCAAATTCAATCCATACATGATATAATCCATGATAAACACTACAAGCCACTCCTTCGCCTTGAGCCCTGTGGAGGGGAATAAAACATTTTGGGGTGAGCTAGAAGCTCAGCGAGTAACCAATAAAATCAGTTATCAAATCAGTTTCACAATCGTTCATTTCAATAATGTCATGATTCAGTAATCAATGCACTTTCATTGCTCTCGTGAACCAGTGAAATCATGGTACTTAGACGTCCAACGCTCCAAACGATCATTTAACATTGAACATTAACATTGAGCCCATTGGTGCTCTACAGGAACATTAAACGGTGGAGGAAACGTCGGAGTCTAGCACACGAATTCCAAGTACTCATTTGAGCCAAAACATGTCAAGAACTTATATGCCGGCACACAGGATATGCAATCAAAGAAACGATGCAAGAAACATTTTAAAGTAACGTTGCAAGTAGTTTAAGGTCACTCACCTCCACGGCTCATAATCCTTGTTCAATATAGCCAATTCCATCATTCAAGTCCAAGCCTTTCACTTGAAACTTAAGGTAACCAACGCTATTAAAATCGGACAGCATTTCCCCTTAATTCCTTTATTTTCCAACCTACAATCAAACCCAATCACATAGCAATTAACCACAATTGCTCAAAACCAGAAAACAGTTTTGACGTCCTTTTGCGGTAATGGCACCAAAGGTACTACGAGTATCGGATGGAGGTCCAAGACCCACCGTTTCGAAGCTAAGAACCAGGGCTACAACAATGTAGAAGGTCACTCAGTCCAAATCCTAGCACAACTAGGTCAAATATGCAGAATACCAAACCAGAATCGTAATTGCAGGTTCCCAAATCACACAATGCTGTAATTCGTCCAACTCAGTCTACACAGGTCCAAATGCATTGATTCCAAAGGCATATGATAGCTAAGACATCAAGCTACATTTCATCAGAAGACACCAACAACAAAATCCAAAGAAATTCCAGTCAAAACAGACGATTACAATCACAGTTCGCACATTCTGATCACCCAGAACAGCAACAGTAAAAATGACATATCTCATTCTACACTACTCCAAATGACCCGAAATTTTGTAGGCACCTCTAAACTGTCATTCCCTACAACTTTCATGTTTTGAGCTAAGGCCAATTCGGCCTCTATCTATGACCTAAAATTTCGGACAGAATGTAGCTTCAAGAACCCTAATTTTCCAGAATTTCTTCCAAACCCAAAATTGGTTGCAATTGTCCACTTTTTCCACCTTCTAGCTTCATTACATAACATTTCCAATCATCATACAAGGCCACAACATCATGATCACATTAAACCAGAAAATTCACCAATAAATTGTAAACTTCACCATTTCATCCAAAAACAAGAATTAAATCACAAAATTCAACACTTTAGCTTCCACTAAGCACAACTCAAGCTTCATTAAGTGTAGGGGAAAGTTCATATACCACTCACCTAGTAAACAAGAGAGGGAGAGTTGTAGGACACCTTAACTTTCCAAAAAAACTTCACACAACAACTCACAATCACTACTTGAAGAGGTTTTATGGAAGGAATTCAAGATTAAATGGTTAGTTTGTGAGATTGGACATGATTGGAGCAAGAAACTTGGAAGCTTTTCTTTCTTTTCTTGTAAGAGGAGGTTCGGCCAAGCTTGAAGGAAAAATGGAAGATATTTGATCAATTTTTTTGTTTTATTTAGTAATTGGTAAAAGGTTGAATAGTAAGTCAAAACAAGATTTAATCATATGGTGACACATGTCCCTCTCATTAATTGCTTGCCTAACTTTTTGTCTCTCTTACACAAATATCTTAACACATTGTAAACTAATATCACTTAATACAAAATTCCAACAAGTGGTTAAAAATATAATGCATTTACCGCACTTGCGGGTCCCACGTCCAAAATACGCTTTTAATTTCTCAAAAACTAACCGATACTAGAAAAATCATTTTAAAACTATTTTTGCTCATAAACTTTATCTGGGGAATTTTTCTAATCAAGAAAATGTAGAAAAGGCGGGCGTTAAAAAAAATAAACCCTAGAAAATTAGAAAATTTTCCGGGTTCTCAAACTCATTTTTTTTCGGGGCGTCACAATCTCCCCTCCTTAAAAGAATGTCGTCCTCGACATTCCCTCTTGTACCAATCAAGTCAAGACATCCCGCAAAAATCTCTCAAGAGTCAAATCAAACCCACAGTCCGGCATCCTAAACTTCAAGCCTAGGATACACTACAGAGATCTGAAGCCTAAGCTCTGATACCAACTGTGACAGTTCTCAGGGTCACATCACGGGGTACCTATCAGCTTGCCACCCGCACGCGGGCATCCCCTACGGAGAGTTTCGCTTCGTGACTCTTCACGAACGAGAGGCTCGGGGCTTTTCCAGACGAAGGACTTAAAGTCCCAACTGTCGGCATATGGCTCTGATACCAACTGTGACGACCCCACCTCCCCCTAAGGCGAACCAGAGGGTTCGGCGGGCCGCCTGCCCGGCTCTCGCCGGGACTCAGTCGTTCACTACAATCCTCAAACAAATACAAGATACAATCTCAAAGAAAAATCACATGGTCCACAAATATACATCCAAGTCTCCCATAATTACATGTCATAAGTGAAGCGGAAACGATTTCCAACTATCAAAAGCGAAGCGTCCACGCTTCCGCAGCGCCACTCTGATCCTTGATACCAACTATTATACAGGAGGAAGTCCAAAACTAGACGATTACACATCCAAGCAATTCTAAACGTTCAATACAATCCCAATATGAACGATTACACAAAAGGAAATCCAAATTCAATCCATACATGATATAATCCATGATAAACACTACAAGCCACTCCTTCGCCTTGAGCCCTGTGGAGGGGAATAAAACATTTTGGGGTGAGCTAGAAGCTCAGCGAGTAACCAATAAAATCAGTTATCAAATCAGTTTCACAATCGTTCATTTCAATAATGTCATGATTCAGTAATCAATGCACTTTCATTGCTCTCGTGAACCAGTGAAATCATGGTACTTAGACGTCCAACGCTCCAAACGATCATTTAACATTGAACATTAACATTGAGCCCATTGGTGCTCTACAGGAACATTAAACGGTGGAGGAAACGTCGGAGTCTAGCACACGAATTCCAAGTACTCATTTGAGCCAAAACATGTCAAGAACTTATATGCCGGCACACAGGATATGCAATCAAAGAAACGATGCAAGAAACATTTTAAAGTAACGTTGCAAGTAGTTTAAGGTCACTCACCTCCACGGCTCATAATCCTTGTTCAATATAGCCAATTCCATCATTCAAGTCCAAGCCTTTCACTTGAAACTTAAGGTAACCAACGCTATTAAAATCGGACAGCATTTCCCCTTAATTCCTTTATTTTCCAACCTACAATCAAACCCAATCACATAGCAATTAACCACAATTGCTCAAAACCAGAAAACAGTTTTGACGTCCTTTTGCGGTAATGGCACCAAAGGTACTACGAGTATCGGATGGAGGTCCAAGACCCACCGTTTCGAAGCTAAGAACCAGGGCTACAACAATGTAGAAGGTCACTCAGTCCAAATCCTAGCACAACTAGGTCAAATATGCAGAATACCAAACCAGAATCGTAATTGCAGGTTCCCAAATCACACAATGCTGTAATTCGTCCAACTCAGTCTACACAGGTCCAAATGCATTGATTCCAAAGGCATATGATAGCTAAGACATCAAGCTACATTTCATCAGAAGACACCAACAACAAGATCCAAAGAAATTCCAGTCAAAACAGACGATTACAATCACAGTTCGCACATTCTGATCAGCCAGAACAGCAACAGTAAAAATGACATATCTCATTCTACACTACTCCAAATGACCTGAAATTTTGTAGGCACCTCTAAAATGTCATTCCCTACAACTTTCATGTTTTGAGCTAAGGCCAATGCGGCCTCTATCTATGACCTAAAATTTCGGACAGAATGTAGCTTCAAGAACCCTAATTTTCCAGAATTTCTTCCAAACCCAAAATTGGTTGCAATTGTCCACTTTTTCCACCTTCTAGCTTCATTACATAACATTTCCAATCATCATACAAGGCCACAACATCATGATCACATTAAACCAGAAAATTCACCAATAAATTGTAAACTTCACCATTTCATCCAAAAACAAGAATTAAATCACAAAATTCAACACTTTAGCTTCCACTAAGCACAACTCAAGCTTCATTAAGTGTAGGGGAAAGTTCATATACCACTCACCTAGTAAACAAGAGAGGGAGAGTTGTAGGACACCTTAACTTTCCAAAAAAACTTCACACAACAACTCACAATCACTACTTGAAGAGGTTTTATGGAAGGAATTCAAGATTAAATGGTTAGTTTGTGAGATTGGACATGATTGGAGCAAGAAACTTGGAAGCTTTTCTTTCTTTTCTTGTAAGAGGAGGTTCGGCCAAGCTTGAAGGAAAAATGGAAGATATTTGATCAATTTTTTTGTTTTATTTAGTAATTGGTAAAAGGTTGAATAGTAAGTCAAAACAAGATTTAATCATATGGTGACACATGTCCCTCTCATTAATTGCTTGCCTAACTTTTTGTCTCTCTTACACAAATATCTTAACACATTGTAAACTAATATCACTTAATACAAAATTCCAACAAGTGGTTAAAAATATAATGCATTTACCGCACTTGCGGGTCCCACGTCCAAAATACGCTTTTAATTTCTCAAAAACTAACCGATACTAGAAAAATCATTTTAAAACTATTTTTGCTCATAAACTTTATCTGGGGAATTTTTCTAATCAAGAAAATGTAGAAAAGGCGGGCGTTAAAAAAAATAAACCCTAGAAAATTAGAAAATTTTCCGGGTTCTCAAACTCATTTTTTTTCGGGGCGTCACAATCTCCCCTCCTTAAAAGAATGTCGTCCTCGACATTCCCTCTTGTACCAATCAAGTCAAGACATTCCGCAAAAATCTCTCAAGAGTCAAATCAAACCCACAGTCCGGCATCCTAAACTTCAAGCCTAGGATACACTACAGAGATCTGAAGCCTAAGCTCTGATACCAACTGTGACAGTTCTCAGGGTCACATCACGGGGTACCTATCAGCTTGCCACCCGCACGCGGGCATCCCCTACGGAGAGTTTCGCTTCGTGACTCTTCACGAACGAGAGGCTCGGGGCTTTTCCAGACGAAGGACTTAAAGTCCCAACTGTCGGCATATGGCTCTGATACCAACTGTGACGACCCCACCTCCCCCTAAGGCGAATCAGAGGGTTCGGCGGGCCGCCTGCCCGACTCTCGCCGGGACTCAGTCGTTCACTACAATCCTCAAACAAATACAAGATACAATCTCAAAGAAAAATCACATGGTCCACAAATATACATCCAAGTCTCCCATAATTACATGTCATAAGTGAAGCGGAAACGATTTCCAACTATCAAAAGCGAAGCGTCCACGCTTCCGCAGCGCCACTCTGATCCTTGATACCAACTATTATACAGGAGGAAGTCCAAAACTAGACGATTACACATCCAAGCAATTCTAAACGTTCAATACAATCCCAATATGAACGATTACACAAAAGGAAATCCAAATTCAATCCATACATGATATAATCCATGATAAACACTACAAGCCACTCCTTCGCCTTGAGCCCTGTGGAGGGGAATAAAACATTTTGGGGTGAGCTAGAAGCTCAGCGAGTAACCAATAAAATCAGTTATCAAATCAGTTTCACAATCGTTCATTTCAATAATGTCATGATTCAGTAATCAATGCACTTTCATTGCTCTCGTGAACCAGTGAAATCATGGTACTTAGACGTCCAACGCTCCAAACGATCATTTAACATTGAACATTAACATTGAGCCCATTGGTGCTCTACAGGAACATTAAACGGTGGAGGAAACGTCGGAGTCTAGCACACGAATTCCAAGTACTCATTTGAGCCAAAACATGTCAAGAACTTATATGCCGGCACACAGGATATGCAATCAAAGAAACGATGCAAGAAACATTTTAAAGTAACGTTGCAAGTAGTTTAAGGTCACTCACCTCCACGGCTCATAATCCTTGTTCAATATAGCCAATTCCATCATTCAAGTCCAAGCCTTTCACTTGAAACTTAAGGTAACCAACGCTATTAAAATCGGACAGCATTTCCCCTTAATTCCTTTATTTTCCAACCTACAATCAAACCCAATCACATAGCAATTAACCACAATTGCTCAAAACCAGAAAACAGTTTTGACGTCCTTTTGCGGTAATGGCACCAAAGGTACTACGAGTATCGGATGGAGGTCCAAGACCCACCGTTTCGAAGCTAAGAACCAGGGCTACAACAATGTAGAAGGTCACTCAGTCCAAATCCTAGCACAACTAGGTCAAATATGCAGAATACCAAACCAGAATCGTAATTGCAGGTTCCCAAATCACACAATGCTGTAATTCGTCCAACTCAGTCTACACAGGTCCAAATGCATTGATTCCAAAGGCATATGATAGCTAAGACATCAAGCTACATTTCATCAGAAGACACCAACAACAAAATCCAAAGAAATTCCAGTCAAAACAGACGATTACAATCACAGTTCGCACATTCTGATCACCCAGAACAGCAACAGTAAAAATGACATATCTCATTCTACACTACTCCAAATGACCTGAAATTTTGTAGGCACCTCTAAAATGTCATTCCCTACAACTTTCATGTTTTGAGCTAAGGCCAATTCGGCCTCTATCTATGACCTAAAATTTCGGACAGAATGTAGCTTCAAGAACCCTAATTTTCCAGAATTTCTTCCAAACCCAAAATTGGTTGCAATTGTCCACTTTTTCCACCTTCTAGCTTCATTACATAACATTTCCAATCATCATACAAGGCCACAACATCATGATCACATTAAACCAGAAAATTCACCAATAAATTGTAAACTTCACCATTTCATCCAAAAACAAGAATTAAATCACAAAATTCAACACTTTAGCTTCCACTAAGCACAACTCAAGCTTCATTAAGTGTAGGGGAAAGTTCATATACCACTCACCTAGTAAACAAGAGAGGGAGAGTTGTAGGACACCTTAACTTTCCAAAAAAACTTCACACAACAACTCACAATCACTACTTGAAGAGGTTTTATGGAAGGAATTCAAGATTAAATGGTTAGTTTGTGAGATTGGACATGATTGGAGCAAGAAACTTGGAAGCTTTTCTTTCTTTTCTTGTAAGAGGAGGTTCGGCCAAGCTTGAAGGAAAAATGGAAGATATTTGATCAATTTTTTTGTTTTATTTAGTAATTGGTAAAAGGTTGAATAGTAAGTCAAAACAAGATTTAATCATATGGTGACACATGTCCCTCTCATTAATTGCTTGCCTAACTTTTTGTCTCTCTTACACAAATATCTTAACACATTGTAAACTAATATCACTTAATACAAAATTCCAACAAGTGGTTAAAAATATAATGCATTTACCGCACTTGCGGGTCCCACGTCCAAAATACGCTTTTAATTTCTCAAAAACTAACCGATACTAGAAAAATCATTTTAAAACTATTTTTGCTCATAAACTTTATCTGGGGAATTTTTCTAATCAAGAAAATGTAGAAAAGGCGGGCGTTAAAAAAAATAAACCCTAGAAAATTAGAAAATTTTCCGGGTTCTCAAACTCATTTTTTTTCGGGGCGTCACAATCTCCCCTCCTTAAAAGAATGTCGTCCTCGACATTCCCTCTTGTACCAATCAAGTCAAGACATCCCGCAAAAATCTCTCAAGAGTCAAATCAAACCCACAGTCCGGCATCCTAAACTTCAAGCCTAGGATACACTACAGAGATCTGAAGCCTAAGCTCTGATACCAACTGTGACAGTTCTCAGGGTCACATCACGGGGTACCTATCAGCTTGCCACCCGCACGCGGGCATCCCCTACGGAGAGTTTCGCTTCGTGACTCTTCACGAACGAGAGGCTCGGGGCTTTTCCAGACGAAGGACTTAAAGTCCCAACTGTCGGCATATGGCTCTGATACCAACTGTGACGACCCCACCTCCCCCTAAGGCGAACCAGAGGGTTCGGCGGGCCGCCTGCCCGGCTCTCGCCGGGACTCAGTCGTTCACTACAATCCTCAAACAAATACAAGATACAATCTCAAAGAAAAATCACATGGTCCACAAATATACATCCAAGTCTCCCATAATTACATGTCATAAGTGAAGCGGAAACGATTTCCAACTATCAAAAGCGAAGCGTCCACGCTTCCGCAGCGCCACTCTGATCCTTGATACCAACTATTATACAGGAGGAAGTCCAAAACTAGACGATTACACATCCAAGCAATTCTAAACGTTCAATACAATCCCAATATGAACGATTACACAAAAGGAAATCCAAATTCAATCCATACATGATATAATCCATGATAAACACTACAAGCCACTCCTTCGCCTTGAGCCCTGTGGAGGGGAATAAAACATTTTGGGGTGAGCTAGAAGCTCAGCGAGTAACCAATAAAATCAGTTATCAAATCAGTTTCACAATCGTTCATTTCAATAATGTCATGATTCAGTAATCAATGCACTTTCATTGCTCTCGTGAACCAGTGAAATCATGGTACTTAGACGTCCAACGCTCCAAACGATCATTTAACATTGAACATTAACATTGAGCCCATTGGTGCTCTACAGGAACATTAAACGGTGGAGGAAACGTCGGAGTCTAGCACACGAATTCCAAGTACTCATTTGAGCCAAAACATGTCAAGAACTTATATGCCGGCACACAGGATATGCAATCAAAGAAACGATGCAAGAAACATTTTAAAGTAACGTTGCAAGTAGTTTAAGGTCACTCACCTCCACGGCTCATAATCCTTGTTCAATATAGCCAATTCCATCATTCAAGTCCAAGCCTTTCACTTGAAACTTAAGGTAACCAACGCTATTAAAATCGGACAGCATTTCCCCTTAATTCCTTTATTTTCCAACCTACAATCAAACCCAATCACATAGCAATTAACCACAATTGCTCAAAACCAGAAAACAGTTTTGACGTCCTTTTGCGGTAATGGCACCAAAGGTACTACGAGTATCGGATGGAGGTCCAAGACCCACCGTTTCGAAGCTAAGAACCAGGGCTACAACAATGTAGAAGGTCACTCAGTCCAAATCCTAGCACAACTAGGTCAAATATGCAGAATACCAAACCAGAATCGTAATTGCAGGTTCCCAAATCACACAATGCTGTAATTCGTCCAACTCAGTCTACACAGGTCCAAATGCATTGATTCCAAAGGCATATGATAGCTAAGACATCAAGATACATTTCATCAGAAGACACCAACAACAAAATCCAAAGAAATTCCAGTCAAAACAGACGATTACAATCACAGTTCGCACATTCTGATCACCCAGAACAGCAACAGTAAAAATGACATATCTCATTCTACACTACTCCAAATGACCCGAAATTTTGTAGGCACCTCTAAACTGTCATTCCCTACAACTTTCATGTTTTGAGCTAAGGCCAATTCGGCCTCTATCTATGACCTAAAATTTCGGACAGAATGTAGCTTCAAGAACCCTAATTTTCCAGAATTTCTTCCAAACCCAAAATTGGTTGCAATTGTCCACTTTTTCCACCTTCTAGCTTCATTACATAACATTTCCAATCATCATACAAGGCCACAACATCATGATCACATTAAACCAGAAAATTCACCAATAAATTGTAAACTTCACCATTTCATCCAAAAACAAGAATTAAATCACAAAATTCAACACTTTAGCTTCCACTAAGCACAACTCAAGCTTCATTAAGTGTAGGGGAAAGTTCATATACCACTCACCTAGTAAACAAGAGAGGGAGAGTTGTAGGACACCTTAACTTTCCAAAAAAACTTCACACAACAACTCACAATCACTACTTGAAGAGGTTTTATGGAAGGAATTCAAGATTAAATGGTTAGTTTGTGAGATTGGACATGATTGGAGCAAGAAACTTGGAAGCTTTTCTTTCTTTTCTTGTAAGAGGAGGTTCGGCCAAGCTTGAAGGAAAAATGGAAGATATTTGATCAATTTTTTTGTTTTATTTAGTAATTGGTAAAAGGTTGAATAGTAAGTCAAAACAAGATTTAATCATATGGTGACACATGTCCCTCTCATTAATTGCTTGCCTAACTTTTTGTCTCTCTTACACAAATATCTTAACACATTGTAAACTAATATCACTTAATACAAAATTCCAACAAGTGGTTAAAAATATAATGCATTTACCGCACTTGCGGGTCCCACGTCCAAAATACGCTTTTAATTTCTCAAAAACTAACCGATACTAGAAAAATCATTTTAAAACTATTTTTGCTCATAAACTTTATCTGGGGAATTTTTCTAATCAAGAAAATGTAGAAAAGGCGGGCGTTAAAAAAAATAAACCCTAGAAAATTAGAAAATTTTCCGGGTTCTCAAACTCATTTTTTTTCGGGGCGTCACAATCTCCCCTCCTTAAAAGAATGTCGTCCTCGACATTCCCTCTTGTACCAATCAAGTCAAGACATCCCGCAAAAATCTCTCAAGAGTCAAATCAAACCCACAGTCCGGCATCCTAAACTTCAAGCCTAGGATACACTACAGAGATCTGAAGCCTAAGCTCTGATACCAACTGTGACAGTTCTCAGGGTCACATCACGGGGTACCTATCAGCTTGCCACCCGCACGCGGGCATCCCCTACGGAGAGTTTCGCTTCGTGACTCTTCACGAACGAGAGGCTCGGGGCTTTTCCAGACGAAGGACTTAAAGTCCCAACTGTCGGCATATGGCTCTGATACCAACTGTGACGACCCCACCTCCCCCTAAGGCGAACCAGAGGGTTCGGCGGGCCGCCTGCCCGGCTCTCGCCGGGACTCAGTCGTTCACTACAATCCTCAAACAAATACAAGATACAATCTCAAAGAAAAATCACATGGTCCACAAATATACATCCAAGTCTCCCATAATTACATGTCATAAGTGAAGCGGAAACGATTTCCAACTATCAAAAGCGAAGCGTCCACGCTTCCGCAGCGCCACTCTGATCCTTGATACCAACTATTATACAGGAGGAAGTCCAAAACTAGACGATTACACATCCAAGCAATTCTAAACGTTCAATACAATCCCAATATGAACGATTACACAAAAGGAAATCCAAATTCAATCCATACATGATATAATCCATGATAAACACTACAAGCCACTCCTTCGCCTTGAGCCCTGTGGAGGGGAATAAAACATTTTGGGGTGAGCTAGAAGCTCAGCGAGTAACCAATAAAATCAGTTATCAAATCAGTTTCACAATCGTTCATTTCAATAATGTCATGATTCAGTAATCAATGCACTTTCATTGCTCTCGTGAACCAGTGAAATCATGGTACTTAGACGTCCAACGCTCCAAACGATCATTTAACATTGAACATTAACATTGAGCCCATTGGTGCTCTACAGGAACATTAAACGGTGGAGGAAACGTCGGAGTCTAGCACACGAATTCCAAGTACTCATTTGAGCCAAAACATGTCAAGAACTTATATGCCGGCACACAGGATATGCAATCAAAGAAACGATGCAAGAAACATTTTAAAGTAACGTTGCAAGTAGTTTAAGGTCACTCACCTCCACGGCTCATAATCCTTGTTCAATATAGCCAATTCCATCATTCAAGTCCAAGCCTTTCACTTGAAACTTAAGGTAACCAACGCTATTAAAATCGGACAGCATTTCCCCTTAATTCCTTTATTTTCCAACCTACAATCAAACCCAATCACATAGCAATTAACCACAATTGCTCAAAACCAGAAAACAGTTTTGACGTCCTTTTGCGGTAATGGCACCAAAGGTACTACGAGTATCGGATGGAGGTCCAAGACCCACCGTTTCGAAGCTAAGAACCAGGGCTACAACAATGTAGAAGGTCACTCAGTCCAAATCCTAGCACAACTAGGTCAAATATGCAGAATACCAAACCAGAATCGTAATTGCAGGTTCCCAAATCACACAATGCTGTAATTCGTCCAACTCAGTCTACACAGGTCCAAATGCATTGATTCCAAAGGCATATGATAGCTAAGACATCAAGATACATTTCATCAGAAGACACCAACAACAAAATCCAAAGAAATTCCAGTCAAAACAGACGATTACAATCACAGTTCGCACATTCTGATCACCCAGAACAGCAACAGTAAAAATGACATATCTCATTCTACACTACTCCAAATGACCCGAAATTTTGTAGGCACCTCTAAACTGTCATTCCCTACAACTTTCATGTTTTGAGCTAAGGCCAATTCGGCCTCTATCTATGACCTAAAATTTCGGACAGAATGTAGCTTCAAGAACCCTAATTTTCCAGAATTTCTTCCAAACCCAAAATTGGTTGCAATTGTCCACTTTTTCCACCTTCTAGCTTCATTACATAACATTTCCAATCATCATACAAGGCCACAACATCATGATCACATTAAACCAGAAAATTCACCAATAAATTGTAAACTTCACCATTTCATCCAAAAACAAGAATTAAATCACAAAATTCAACACTTTAGCTTCCACTAAGCACAACTCAAGCTTCATTAAGTGTAGGGGAAAGTTCATATACCACTCACCTAGTAAACAAGAGAGGGAGAGTTGTAGGACACCTTAACTTTCCAAAAAAACTTCACACAACAACTCACAATCACTACTTGAAGAGGTTTTATGGAAGGAATTCAAGATTAAATGGTTAGTTTGTGAGATTGGACATGATTGGAGCAAGAAACTTGGAAGCTTTTCTTTCTTTTCTTGTAAGAGGAGGTTCGGCCAAGCTTGAAGGAAAAATGGAAGATATTTGATCAATTTTTTTGTTTTATTTAGTAATTGGTAAAAGGTTGAATAGTAAGTCAAAACAAGATTTAATCATATGGTGACACATGTCCCTCTCATTAATTGCTTGCCTAACTTTTTGTCTCTCTTACACAAATATCTTAACACATTGTAAACTAATATCACTTAATACAAAATTCCAACAAGTGGTTAAAAATATAATGCATTTACCGCACTTGCGGGTCCCACGTCCAAAATACGCTTTTAATTTCTCAAAAACTAACCGATACTAGAAAAATCATTTTAAAACTATTTTTGCTCATAAACTTTATCTGGGGAATTTTTCTAATCAAGAAAATGTAGAAAAGGCGGGCGTTAAAAAAAATAAACCCTAGAAAATTAGAAAATTTTCCGGGTTCTCAAACTCATTTTTTTTCGGGGCGTCACAATCTCCCCTCCTTAAAAGAATGTCGTCCTCGACATTCCCTCTTGTACCAATCAAGTCAAGACATCCCGCAAAAATCTCTCAAGAGTCAAATCAAACCCACAGTCCGGCATCCTAAACTTCAAGCCTAGGATACACTACAGAGATCTGAAGCCTAAGCTCTGATACCAACTGTGACAGTTCTCAGGGTCACATCACGGGGTACCTATCAGCTTGCCACCCGCACGCGGGCATCCCCTACGGAGAGTTTCGCTTCGTGACTCTTCACGAACGAGAGGCTCGGGGCTTTTCCAGACGAAGGACTTAAAGTCCCAACTGTCGGCATATGGCTCTGATACCAACTGTGACGACCCCACCTCCCCCTAAGGCGAACCAGAGGGTTCGGCGGGCCGCCTGCCCGGCTCTCGCCGGGACTCAGTCGTTCACTACAATCCTCAAACAAATACAAGATACAATCTCAAAGAAAAATCACATGGTCCACAAATATACATCCAAGTCTCCCATAATTACATGTCATAAGTGAAGCGGAAACGATTTCCAACTATCAAAAGCGAAGCGTCCACGCTTCCGCAGCGCCACTCTGATCCTTGATACCAACTATTATACAGGAGGAAGTCCAAAACTAGACGATTACACATCCAAGCAATTCTAAACGTTCAATACAATCCCAATATGAACGATTACACAAAAGGAAATCCAAATTCAATCCATACATGATATAATCCATGATAAACACTACAAGCCACTCCTTCGCCTTGAGCCCTGTGGAGGGGAATAAAACATTTTGGGGTGAGCTAGAAGCTCAGCGAGTAACCAATAAAATCAGTTATCAAATCAGTTTCACAATCGTTCATTTCAATAATGTCACATGGTACTTAGACGTCCAACGCTCCAAACGATCATTTAACATTGAACATTAACATTGAGCCCATTGGTGCTCTACAGGAACATTAAACGGTGGAGGAAACGTCGGAGTCTAGCACACGAATTCCAAGTACTCATTTGAGCCAAAACATGTCAAGAACTTATATGCCGGCACACAGGATATGCAATCAAAGAAACGATGCAAGAAACATTTTAAAGTAACGTTGCAAGTAGTTTAAGGTCACTCACCTCCACGGCTCATAATCCTTGTTCAATATAGCCAATTCCATCATTCAAGTCCAAGCCTTTCACTTGAAACTTAAGGTAACCAACGCTATTAAAATCGGACAGCATTTCCCCTTAATTCCTTTATTTTCCAACCTACAATCAAACCCAATCACATAGCAATTAACCACAATTGCTCAAAACCAGAAAACAGTTTTGACGTCCTTTTGCGGTAATGGCACCAAAGGTACTACGAGTATCGGATGGAGGTCCAAGACCCACCGTTTCGAAGCTAAGAACCAGGGCTACAACAATGTAGAAGGTCACTCAGTCCAAATCCTAGCACAACTAGGTCAAATATGCAGAATACCAAACCAGAATCGTAATTGCAGGTTCCCAAATCACACAATGCTGTAATTCGTCCAACTCAGTCTACACAGGTCCAAATGCATTGATTCCAAAGGCATATGATAGCTAAGACATCAAGCTACATTTCATCAGAAGACACCAACAACAAAATCCAAAGAAATTCCAGTCAAAACAGACGATTACAATCACAGTTCGCACATTCTGATCACCCAGAACAGCAACAGTAAAAACGACATATCTCATTCTACACTACTCCAAATGACCCGAAATTTTGTAGGCACCTCTAAACTGTCATTCCCTACAACTTTCATGTTTTGAGCTAAGGCCAATTCGGCCTCTATCTATGACCTAAAATTTCGGACAGAATGTAGCTTCAAGAACCCTAATTTTCCAGAATTTCTTCCAAACCCAAAATTGGTTGCAATTGTCCACTTTTTCCACCTTCTAGCTTCATTACATAACATTTCCAATCATCATACAAGGCCACAACATCATGATCACATTAAACCAGAAAATTCACCAATAAATTGTAAACTTCACCATTTCATCCAAAAACAAGAATTAAATCACAAAATTCAACACTTTAGCTTCCACTAAGCACAACTCAAGCTTCATTAAGTGTAGGGGAAAGTTCATATACCACTCACCTAGTAAACAAGAGAGGGAGAGTTGTAGGACACCTTAACTTTCCAAAAAAACTTCACACAACAACTCACAATCACTACTTGAAGAGGTTTTATGGAAGGAATTCAAGATTAAATGGTTAGTTTGTGAGATTGGACATGATTGGAGCAAGAAACTTGGAAGCTTTTCTTTCTTTTCTTGTAAGAGGAGGTTCGGCCAAGCTTGAAGGAAAAATGGAAGATATTTGATCAATTTTTTTGTTTTATTTAGTAATTGGTAAAAGGTTGAATAGTAAGTCAAAACAAGATTTAATCATATGGTGACACATGTCCCTCTCATTAATTGCTTGCCTAACTTTTTGTCTCTCTTACACAAATATCTTAACACATTGTAAACTAATATCACTTAATACAAAATTCCAACAAGTGGTTAAAAATATAATGCATTTACCGCACTTGCGGGTCCCACGTCCAAAATACGCTTTTAATTTCTCAAAAACTAACCGATACTAGAAAAATCATTTTAAAACTATTTTTGCTCATAAACTTTATCTGGGGAATTTTTCTAATCAAGAAAATGTAGAAAAGGCGGGCGTTAAAAAAAATAAACCCTAGAAAATTAGAAAATTTTCCGGGTTCTCAAACTCATTTTTTTTCGGGGCGTCACAATCTCCCCTCCTTAAAAGAATGTCGTCCTCGACATTCCCTCTTGTACCAATCAAGTCAAGACATCCCGCAAAAATCTCTCAAGAGTCAAATCAAACCCACAGTCCGGCATCCTAAACTTCAAGCCTAGGATACACTACAGAGATCTGAAGCCTAAGCTCTGATACCAACTGTGACAGTTCTCAGGGTCACATCACGGGGTACCTATCAGCTTGCCACCCGCACGCGGGCATCCCCTACGGAGAGTTTCGCTTCGTGACTCTTCACGAACGAGAGGCTCGGGGCTTTTCCAGACGAAGGACTTAAAGTCCCAACTGTCGGCATATGGCTCTGATACCAACTGTGACGACCCCACCTCCCCCTAAGGCGAACCAGAGGGTTCGGCGGGCCGCCTGCCCGGCTCTCGCCGGGACTCAGTCGTTCACTACAATCCTCAAACAAATACAAGATACAATCTCAAAGAAAAATCACATGGTCCACAAATATACATCCAAGTCTCCCATAATTACATGTCATAAGTGAAGCGGAAACGATTTCCAACTATCAAAAGCGAAGCGTCCACGCTTCCGCAGCGCCACTCTGATCCTTGATACCAACTATTATACAGGAGGAAGTCCAAAACTAGACGATTACACATCCAAGCAATTCTAAACGTTCAATACAATCCCAATATGAACGATTACACAAAAGGAAATCCAAATTCAATCCATACATGATATAATCCATGATAAACACTACAAGCCACTCCTTCGCCTTGAGCCCTGTGGAGGGGAATAAAACATTTTGGGGTGAGCTAGAAGCTCAGCGAGTAACCAATAAAATCAGTTATCAAATCAGTTTCACAATCGTTCATTTCAATAATGTCATGATTCAGTAATCAATGCACTTTCATTGCTCTCGTGAACCAGTGAAATCATGGTACTTAGACGTCCAACGCTCCAAACGATCATTTAACATTGAACATTAACATTGAGCCCATTGGTGCTCTACAGGAACATTAAACGGTGGAGGAAACGTCGGAGTCTAGCACACGAATTCCAAGTACTCATTTGAGCCAAAACATGTCAAGAACTTATATGCCGGCACACAGGATATGCAATCAAAGAAACGATGCAAGAAACATTTTAAAGTAACGTTGCAAGTAGTTTAAGGTCACTCACCTCCACGGCTCATAATCCTTGTTCAATATAGCCAATTCCATCATTCAAGTCCAAGCCTTTCACTTGAAACTTAAGGTAACCAACGCTATTAAAATCGGACAGCATTTCCCCTTAATTCCTTTATTTTCCAACCTACAATCAAACCCAATCACATAGCAATTAACCACAATTGCTCAAAACCAGAAAACAGTTTTGACGTCCTTTTGCGGTAATGGCACCAAAGGTACTACGAGTATCGGATGGAGGTCCAAGACCCACCGTTTCGAAGCTAAGAACCAGGGCTACAACAATGTAGAAGGTCACTCAGTCCAAATCCTAGCACAACTAGGTCAAATATGCAGAATACCAAACCAGAATCGTAATTGCAGGTTCCCAAATCACACAATGCTGTAATTCGTCCAACTCAGTCTACACAGGTCCAAATGCATTGATTCCAAAGGCATATGATAGCTAAGACATCAAGCTACATTTCATCAGAAGACACCAACAACAAAATCCAAAGAAATTCCAGTCAAAACAGACGATTACAATCACAGTTCGCACATTCTGATCACCCAGAACAGCAACAGTAAAAACGACATATCTCATTCTACACTACTCCAAATGACCCGAAATTTTGTAGGCACCTCTAAACTGTCATTCCCTACAACTTTCATGTTTTGAGCTAAGGCCAATTCGGCCTCTATCTATGACCTAAAATTTCGGACAGAATGTAGCTTCAAGAACCCTAATTTTCCAGAATTTCTTCCAAACCCAAAATTGGTTGCAATTGTCCACTTTTTCCACCTTCTAGCTTCATTACATAACATTTCCAATCATCATACAAGGCCACAACATCATGATCACATTAAACCAGAAAATTCACCAATAAATTGTAAACTTCACCATTTCATCCAAAAACAAGAATTAAATCACAAAATTCAACACTTTAGCTTCCACTAAGCACAACTCAAGCTTCATTAAGTGTAGGGGAAAGTTCATATACCACTCACCTAGTAAACAAGAGAGGGAGAGTTGTAGGACACCTTAACTTTCCAAAAAAACTTCACACAACAACTCACAATCACTACTTGAAGAGGTTTTATGGAAGGAATTCAAGATTAAATGGTTAGTTTGTGAGATTGGACATGATTGGAGCAAGAAACTTGGAAGCTTTTCTTTCTTTTCTTGTAAGAGGAGGTTCGGCCAAGCTTGAAGGAAAAATGGAAGATATTTGATCAATTTTTTTGTTTTATTTAGTAATTGGTAAAAGGTTGAATAGTAAGTCAAAACAAGATTTAATCATATGGTGACACATGTCCCTCTCATTAATTGCTTGCCTAACTTTTTGTCTCTCTTACACAAATATCTTAACACATTGTAAACTAATATCACTTAATACAAAATTCCAACAAGTGGTTAAAAATATAATGCATTTACCGCACTTGCGGGTCCCACGTCCAAAATACGCTTTTAATTTCTCAAAAACTAACCGATACTAGAAAAATCATTTTAAAACTATTTTTGCTCATAAACTTTATCTGGGGAATTTTTCTAATCAAGAAAATGTAGAAAAGGCGGGCGTTAAAAAAAATAAACCCTAGAAAATTAGAAAATTTTCCGGGTTCTCAAACTCATTTTTTTTCGGGGCGTCACAATCTCCCCTCCTTAAAAGAATGTCGTCCTCGACATTCCCTCTTGTACCAATCAAGTCAAGACATCCCGCAAAAATCTCTCAAGAGTCAAATCAAACCCACAGTCCGGCATCCTAAACTTCAAGCCTAGGATACACTACAGAGATCTGAAGCCTAAGCTCTGATACCAACTGTGACAGTTCTCAGGGTCACATCACGGGGTACCTATCAGCTTGCCACCCGCACGCGGGCATCCCCTACGGAGAGTTTCGCTTCGTGACTCTTCACGAACGAGAGGCTCGGGGCTTTTCCAGACGAAGGACTTAAAGTCCCAACTGTCGGCATATGGCTCTGATACCAACTGTGACGACCCCACCTCCCCCTAAGGCGAACCAGAGGGTTCGGCGGGCCGCCTGCCCGGCTCTCGCCGGGACTCAGTCGTTCACTACAATCCTCAAACAAATACAAGATACAATCTCAAAGAAAAATCACATGGTCCACAAATATACATCCAAGTCTCCCATAATTACATGTCATAAGTGAAGCGGAAACGATTTCCAACTATCAAAAGCGAAGCGTCCACGCTTCCGCAGCGCCACTCTGATCCTTGATACCAACTATTATACAGGAGGAAGTCCAAAACTAGACGATTACACATCCAAGCAATTCTAAACGTTCAATACAATCCCAATATGAACGATTACACAAAAGGAAATCCAAATTCAATCCATACATGATATAATCCATGATAAACACTACAAGCCACTCCTTCGCCTTGAGCCCTGTGGAGGGGAATAAAACATTTTGGGGTGAGCTAGAAGCTCAGCGAGTAACCAATAAAATCAGTTATCAAATCAGTTTCACAATCGTTCATTTCAATAATGTCATGATTCAGTAATCAATGCACTTTCATTGCTCTCGTGAACCAGTGAAATCATGGTACTTAGACGTCCAACGCTCCAAACGATCATTTAACATTGAACATTAACATTGAGCCCATTGGTGCTCTACAGGAACATTAAACGGTGGAGGAAACGTCGGAGTCTAGCACACGAATTCCAAGTACTCATTTGAGCCAAAACATGTCAAGAACTTATATGCCGGCACACAGGATATGCAATCAAAGAAACGATGCAAGAAACATTTTAAAGTAACGTTGCAAGTAGTTTAAGGTCACTCACCTCCACGGCTCATAATCCTTGTTCAATATAGCCAATTCCATCATTCAAGTCCAAGCCTTTCACTTGAAACTTAAGGTAACCAACGCTATTAAAATCGGACAGCATTTCCCCTTAATTCCTTTATTTTCCAACCTACAATCAAACCCAATCACATAGCAATTAACCACAATTGCTCAAAACCAGAAAACAGTTTTGACGTCCTTTTGCGGTAATGGCACCAAAGGTACTACGAGTATCGGATGGAGGTCCAAGACCCACCGTTTCGAAGCTAAGAACCAGGGCTACAACAATGTAGAAGGTCACTCAGTCCAAATCCTAGCACAACTAGGTCAAATATGCAGAATACCAAACCAGAATCGTAATTGCAGGTTCCCAAATCACACAATGCTGTAATTCGTCCAACTCAGTCTACACAGGTCCAAATGCATTGATTCCAAAGGCATATGATAGCTAAGACATCAAGCTACATTTCATCAGAAGACACCAACAACAAAATCCAAAGAAATTCCAGTCAAAACAGACGATTACAATCACAGTTCGCACATTCTGATCACCCAGAACAGCAACAGTAAAAACGACATATCTCATTCTACACTACTCCAAATGACCCGAAATTTTGTAGGCACCTCTAAACTGTCATTCCCTACAACTTTCATGTTTTGAGCTAAGGCCAATTCGGCCTCTATCTATGACCTAAAATTTCGGACAGAATGTAGCTTCAAGAACCCTAATTTTCCAGAATTTCTTCCAAACCCAAAATTGGTTGCAATTGTCCACTTTTTCCACCTTCTAGCTTCATTACATAACATTTCCAATCATCATACAAGGCCACAACATCATGATCACATTAAACCAGAAAATTCACCAATAAATTGTAAACTTCACCATTTCATCCAAAAACAAGAATTAAATCACAAAATTCAACACTTTAGCTTCCACTAAGCACAACTCAAGCTTCATTAAGTGTAGGGGAAAGTTCATATACCACTCACCTAGTAAACAAGAGAGGGAGAGTTGTAGGACACCTTAACTTTCCAAAAAAACTTCACACAACAACTCACAATCACTACTTGAAGAGGTTTTATGGAAGGAATTCAAGATTAAATGGTTAGTTTGTGAGATTGGACATGATTGGAGCAAGAAACTTGGAAGCTTTTCTTTCTTTTCTTGTAAGAGGAGGTTCGGCCAAGCTTGAAGGAAAAATGGAAGATATTTGATCAATTTTTTTGTTTTATTTAGTAATTGGTAAAAGGTTGAATAGTAAGTCAAAACAAGATTTAATCATATGGTGACACATGTCCCTCTCATTAATTGCTTGCCTAACTTTTTGTCTCTCTTACACAAATATCTTAACACATTGTAAACTAATATCACTTAATACAAAATTCCAACAAGTGGTTAAAAATATAATGCATTTACCGCACTTGCGGGTCCCACGTCCAAAATACGCTTTTAATTTCTCAAAAACTAACCGATACTAGAAAAATCATTTTAAAACTATTTTTGCTCATAAACTTTATCTGGGGAATTTTTCTAATCAAGAAAATGTAGAAAAGGCGGGCGTTAAAAAAAATAAACCCTAGAAAATTAGAAAATTTTCCGGGTTCTCAAACTCATTTTTTTTCGGGGCGTCACAATCTCCCCTCCTTAAAAGAATGTCGTCCTCGACATTCCCTCTTGTACCAATCAAGTCAAGACATCCCGCAAAAATCTCTCAAGAGTCAAATCAAACCCACAGTCCGGCATCCTAAACTTCAAGCCTAGGATACACTACAGAGATCTGAAGCCTAAGCTCTGATACCAACTGTGACAGTTCTCAGGGTCACATCACGGGGTACCTATCAGCTTGCCACCCGCACGCGGGCATCCCCTACGGAGAGTTTCGCTTCGTGACTCTTCACGAACGAGAGGCTCGGGGCTTTTCCAGACGAAGGACTTAAAGTCCCAACTGTCGGCATATGGCTCTGATACCAACTGTGACGACCCCACCTCCCCCTAAGGCGAACCAGAGGGTTCGGCGGGCCGCCTGCCCGGCTCTCGCCGGGACTCAGTCGTTCACTACAATCCTCAAACAAATACAAGATACAATCTCAAAGAAAAATCACATGGTCCACAAATATACATCCAAGTCTCCCATAATTACATGTCATAAGTGAAGCGGAAACGATTTCCAACTATCAAAAGCGAAGCGTCCACGCTTCCGCAGCGCCACTCTGATCCTTGATACCAACTATTATACAGGAGGAAGTCCAAAACTAGACGATTACACATCCAAGCAATTCTAAACGTTCAATACAATCCCAATATGAACGATTACACAAAAGGAAATCCAAATTCAATCCATACATGATATAATCCATGATAAACACTACAAGCCACTCCTTCGCCTTGAGCCCTGTGGAGGGGAATAAAACATTTTGGGGTGAGCTAGAAGCTCAGCGAGTAACCAATAAAATCAGTTATCAAATCAGTTTCACAATCGTTCATTTCAATAATGTCATGATTCAGTAATCAATGCACTTTCATTGCTCTCGTGAACCAGTGAAATCATGGTACTTAGACGTCCAACGCTCCAAACGATCATTTAACATTGAACATTAACATTGAGCCCATTGGTGCTCTACAGGAACATTAAACGGTGGAGGAAACGTCGGAGTCTAGCACACGAATTCCAAGTACTCATTTGAGCCAAAACATGTCAAGAACTTATATGCCGGCACACAGGATATGCAATCAAAGAAACGATGCAAGAAACATTTTAAAGTAACGTTGCAAGTAGTTTAAGGTCACTCACCTCCACGGCTCATAATCCTTGTTCAATATAGCCAATTCCATCATTCAAGTCCAAGCCTTTCACTTGAAACTTAAGGTAACCAACGCTATTAAAATCGGACAGCATTTCCCCTTAATTCCTTTATTTTCCAACCTACAATCAAACCCAATCACATAGCAATTAACCACAATTGCTCAAAACCAGAAAACAGTTTTGACGTCCTTTTGCGGTAATGGCACCAAAGGTACTACGAGTATCGGATGGAGGTCCAAGACCCACCGTTTCGAAGCTAAGAACCAGGGCTACAACAATGTAGAAGGTCACTCAGTCCAAATCCTAGCACAACTAGGTCAAATATGAAGAATACCAAACCAGAATCGTAATTGCAGGTTCCCAAATCACACAATGCTGTAATTCGTCCAACTCAGTCTACACAGGTCCAAATGCATTGATTCCAAAGGCATATGATAGCTAAGACATCAAGCTACATTTCATCAGAAGACACCAACAACAAAATCCAAAGAAATTCCAGTCAAAACAGACGATTACAATCACAGTTCGCACATTCTGATCACCCAGAACAGCAACAGTAAAAACGACATATCTCATTCTACACTACTCCAAATGACCCGAAATTTTGTAGGCACCTCTAAACTGTCATTCCCTACAACTTTCATGTTTTGAGCTAAGGCCAATTCGGCCTCTATCTATGACCTAAAATTTCGGACAGAATGTAGCTTCAAGAACCCTAATTTTCCAGAATTTCTTCCAAACCCAAAATTGGTTGCAATTGTCCACTTTTTCCACCTTCTAGCTTCATTACATAACATTTCCAATCATCATACAAGGCCACAACATCATGATCACATTAAACCAGAAAATTCACCAATAAATTGTAAACTTCACCATTTCATCCAAAAACAAGAATTAAATCACAAAATTCAACACTTTAGCTTCCACTAAGCACAACTCAAGCTTCATTAAGTGTAGGGGAAAGTTCATATACCACTCACCTAGTAAACAAGAGAGGGAGAGTTGTAGGACACCTTAACTTTCCAAAAAAACTTCACACAACAACTCACAATCACTACTTGAAGAGGTTTTATGGAAGGAATTCAAGATTAAATGGTTAGTTTGTGAGATTGGACATGATTGGAGCAAGAAACTTGGAAGCTTTTCTTTCTTTTCTTGTAAGAGGAGGTTCGGCCAAGCTTGAAGGAAAAATGGAAGATATTTGATCAATTTTTTTGTTTTATTTAGTAATTGGTAAAAGGTTGAATAGTAAGTCAAAACAAGATTTAATCATATGGTGACACATGTCCCTCTCATTAATTGCTTGCCTAACTTTTTGTCTCTCTTACACAAATATCTTAACACATTGTAAACTAATATCACTTAATACAAAATTCCAACAAGTGGTTAAAAATATAATGCATTTACCGCACTTGCGGGTCCCACGTCCAAAATACGCTTTTAATTTCTCAAAAACTAACCGATACTAGAAAAATCATTTTAAAACTATTTTTGCTCATAAACTTTATCTGGGGAATTTTTCTAATCAAGAAAATGTAGAAAAGGCGGGCGTTAAAAAAAATAAACCCTAGAAAATTAGAAAATTTTCCGGGTTCTCAAACTCATTTTTTTTCGGGGCGTCACAATCTCCCCTCCTTAAAAGAATGTCGTCCTCGACATTCCCTCTTGTACCAATCAAGTCAAGACATCCCGCAAAAATCTCTCAAGAGTCAAATCAAACCCACAGTCCGGCATCCTAAACTTCAAGCCTAGGATACACTACAGAGATCTGAAGCCTAAGCTCTGATACCAACTGTGACAGTTCTCAGGGTCACATCACGGGGTACCTATCAGCTTGCCACCCGCACGCGGGCATCCCCTACGGAGAGTTTCGCTTCGTGACTCTTCACGAACGAGAGGCTCGGGGCTTTTCCAGACGAAGGACTTAAAGTCCCAACTGTCGGCATATGGCTCTGATACCAACTGTGACGACCCCACCTCCCCCTAAGGCGAACCAGAGGGTTCGGCGGGCCGCCTGCCCGGCTCTCGCCGGGACTCAGTCGTTCACTACAATCCTCAAACAAATACAAGATACAATCTCAAAGAAAAATCACATGGTCCACAAATATACATCCAAGTCTCCCATAATTACATGTCATAAGTGAAGCGGAAACGATTTCCAACTATCAAAAGCGAAGCGTCCACGCTTCCGCAGCGCCACTCTGATCCTTGATACCAACTATTATACAGGAGGAAGTCCAAAACTAGACGATTACACATCCAAGCAATTCTAAACGTTCAATACAATCCCAATATGAACGATTACACAAAAGGAAATCCAAATTCAATCCATACATGATATAATCCATGATAAACACTACAAGCCACTCCTTCGCCTTGAGCCCTGTGGAGGGGAATAAAACATTTTGGGGTGAGCTAGAAGCTCAGCGAGTAACCAATAAAATCAGTTATCAAATCAGTTTCACAATCGTTCATTTCAATAATGTCATGATTCAGTAATCAATGCACTTTCATTGCTCTCGTGAACCAGTGAAATCATGGTACTTAGACGTCCAACGCTCCAAACGATCATTTAACATTGAACATTAACATTGAGCCCATTGGTGCTCTACAGGAACATTAAACGGTGGAGGAAACGTCGGAGTCTAGCACACGAATTCCAAGTACTCATTTGAGCCAAAACATGTCAAGAACTTATATGCCGGCACACAGGATATGCAATCAAAGAAACGATGCAAGAAACATTTTAAAGTAACGTTGCAAGTAGTTTAAGGTCACTCACCTCCACGGCTCATAATCCTTGTTCAATATAGCCAATTCCATCATTCAAGTCCAAGCCTTTCACTTGAAACTTAAGGTAACCAACGCTATTAAAATCGGACAGCATTTCCCCTTAATTCCTTTATTTTCCAACCTACAATCAAACCCAATCACATAGCAATTAACCACAATTGCTCAAAACCAGAAAACAGTTTTGACGTCCTTTTGCGGTAATGGCACCAAAGGTACTACGAGTATCGGATGGAGGTCCAAGACCCACCGTTTCGAAGCTAAGAACCAGGGCTACAACAATGTAGAAGGTCACTCAGTCCAAATCCTAGCACAACTAGGTCAAATATGCAGAATACCAAACCAGAATCGTAATTGCAGGTTCCCAAATCACACAATGCTGTAATTCGTCCAACTCAGTCTACACAGGTCCAAATGCATTGATTCCAAAGGCATATGATAGCTAAGACATCAAGCTACATTTCATCAGAAGACACCAACAACAAAATCCAAAGAAATTCCAGTCAAAACAGACGATTACAATCACAGTTCGCACATTCTGATCACCCAGAACAGCAACAGTAAAAACGACATATCTCATTCTACACTACTCCAAATGACCCGAAATTTTGTAGGCACCTCTAAACTGTCATTCCCTACAACTTTCATGTTTTGAGCTAAGGCCAATTCGGCCTCTATCTATGACCTAAAATTTCGGACAGAATGTAGCTTCAAGAACCCTAATTTTCCAGAATTTCTTCCAAACCCAAAATTGGTTGCAATTGTCCACTTTTTCCACCTTCTAGCTTCATTACATAACATTTCCAATCATCATACAAGGCCACAACATCATGATCACATTAAACCAGAAAATTCACCAATAAATTGTAAACTTCACCATTTCATCCAAAAACAAGAATTAAATCACAAAATTCAACACTTTAGCTTCCACTAAGCACAACTCAAGCTTCATTAAGTGTAGGGGAAAGTTCATATACCACTCACCTAGTAAACAAGAGAGGGAGAGTTGTAGGACACCTTAACTTTCCAAAAAAACTTCACACAACAACTCACAATCACTACTTGAAGAGGTTTTATGGAAGGAATTCAAGATTAAATGGTTAGTTTGTGAGATTGGACATGATTGGAGCAAGAAACTTGGAAGCTTTTCTTTCTTTTCTTGTAAGAGGAGGTTCGGCCAAGCTTGAAGGAAAAATGGAAGATATTTGATCAATTTTTTTGTTTTATTTAGTAATTGGTAAAAGGTTGAATAGTAAGTCAAAACAAGATTTAATCATATGGTGACACATGTCCCTCTCATTAATTGCTTGCCTAACTTTTTGTCTCTCTTACACAAATATCTTAACACATTGTAAACTAATATCACTTAATACAAAATTCCAACAAGTGGTTAAAAATATAATGCATTTACCGCACTTGCGGGTCCCACGTCCAAAATACGCTTTTAATTTCTCAAAAACTAACCGATACTAGAAAAATCATTTTAAAACTATTTTTGCTCATAAACTTTATCTGGGGAATTTTTCTAATCAAGAAAATGTAGAAAAGGCGGGCGTTAAAAAAAATAAACCCTAGAAAATTAGAAAATTTTCCGGGTTCTCAAACTCATTTTTTTTCGGGGCGTCACAATCTCCCCTCCTTAAAAGAATGTCGTCCTCGACATTCCCTCTTGTACCAATCAAGTCAAGACATCCCGCAAAAATCTCTCAAGAGTCAAATCAAACCCACAGTCCGGCATCCTAAACTTCAAGCCTAGGATACACTACAGAGATCTGAAGCCTAAGCTCTGATACCAACTGTGACAGTTCTCAGGGTCACATCACGGGGTACCTATCAGCTTGCCACCCGCACGCGGGCATCCCCTACGGAGAGTTTCGCTTCGTGACTCTTCACGAACGAGAGGCTCGGGGCTTTTCCAGACGAAGGACTTAAAGTCCCAACTGTCGGCATATGGCTCTGATACCAACTGTGACGACCCCACCTCCCCCTAAGGCGAACCAGAGGGTTCGGCGGGCCGCCTGCCCGGCTCTCGCCGGGACTCAGTCGTTCACTACAATCCTCAAACAAATACAAGATACAATCTCAAAGAAAAATCACATGGTCCACAAATATACATCCAAGTCTCCCATAATTACATGTCATAAGTGAAGCGGAAACGATTTCCAACTATCAAAAGCGAAGCGTCCACGCTTCCGCAGCGCCACTCTGATCCTTGATACCAACTATTATACAGGAGGAAGTCCAAAACTAGACGATTACACATCCAAGCAATTCTAAACGTTCAATACAATCCCAATATGAACGATTACACAAAAGGAAATCCAAATTCAATCCATACATGATATAATCCATGATAAACACTACAAGCCACTCCTTCGCCTTGAGCCCTGTGGAGGGGAATAAAACATTTTGGGGTGAGCTAGAAGCTCAGCGAGTAACCAATAAAATCAGTTATCAAATCAGTTTCACAATCGTTCATTTCAATAATGTCATGATTCAGTAATCAATGCACTTTCATTGCTCTCGTGAACCAGTGAAATCATGGTACTTAGACGTCCAACGCTCCAAACGATCATTTAACATTGAACATTAACATTGAGCCCATTGGTGCTCTACAGGAACATTA
The DNA here is from genome assembly GCF_036785885.1 of Coffea arabica. NCBI lineage: Eukaryota > Viridiplantae > Streptophyta > Magnoliopsida > Gentianales > Rubiaceae > Coffea > Coffea arabica. The sequence goes on along the minus strand of NC_092318.1, from coordinate 13,396,146 downwards.
AACGGTGGAGGAAACGTCGGAGTCTAGCACACGAATTCCAAGTACTCATTTGAGCCAAAACATGTCAAGAACTTATATGCCGGCACACAGGATATGCAATCAAAGAAACGATGCAAGAAACATTTTAAAGTAACGTTGCAAGTAGTTTAAGGTCACTCACCTCCACGGCTCATAATCCTTGTTCAATATAGCCAATTCCATCATTCAAGTCCAAGCCTTTCACTTGAAACTTAAGGTAACCAACGCTATTAAAATCGGACAGCATTTCCCCTTAATTCCTTTATTTTCCAACCTACAATCAAACCCAATCACATAGCAATTAACCACAATTGCTCAAAACCAGAAAACAGTTTTGACGTCCTTTTGCGGTAATGGCACCAAAGGTACTACGAGTATCGGATGGAGGTCCAAGACCCACCGTTTCGAAGCTAAGAACCAGGGCTACAACAATGTAGAAGGTCACTCAGTCCAAATCCTAGCACAACTAGGTCAAATATGCAGAATACCAAACCAGAATCGTAATTGCAGGTTCCCAAATCACACAATGCTGTAATTCGTCCAACTCAGTCTACACAGGTCCAAATGCATTGATTCCAAAGGCATATGATAGCTAAGACATCAAGCTACATTTCATCAGAAGACACCAACAACAAAATCCAAAGAAATTCCAGTCAAAACAGACGATTACAATCACAGTTCGCACATTCTGATCACCCAGAACAGCAACAGTAAAAACGACATATCTCATTCTACACTACTCCAAATGACCCGAAATTTTGTAGGCACCTCTAAACTGTCATTCCCTACAACTTTCATGTTTTGAGCTAAGGCCAATTCGGCCTCTATCTATGACCTAAAATTTCGGACAGAATGTAGCTTCAAGAACCCTAATTTTCCAGAATTTCTTCCAAACCCAAAATTGGTTGCAATTGTCCACTTTTTCCACCTTCTAGCTTCATTACATAACATTTCCAATCATCATACAAGGCCACAACATCATGATCACATTAAACCAGAAAATTCACCAATAAATTGTAAACTTCACCATTTCATCCAAAAACAAGAATTAAATCACAAAATTCAACACTTTAGCTTCCACTAAGCACAACTCAAGCTTCATTAAGTGTAGGGGAAAGTTCATATACCACTCACCTAGTAAACAAGAGAGGGAGAGTTGTAGGACACCTTAACTTTCCAAAAAAACTTCACACAACAACTCACAATCACTACTTGAAGAGGTTTTATGGAAGGAATTCAAGATTAAATGGTTAGTTTGTGAGATTGGACATGATTGGAGCAAGAAACTTGGAAGCTTTTCTTTCTTTTCTTGTAAGAGGAGGTTCGGCCAAGCTTGAAGGAAAAATGGAAGATATTTGATCAATTTTTTTGTTTTATTTAGTAATTGGTAAAAGGTTGAATAGTAAGTCAAAACAAGATTTAATCATATGGTGACACATGTCCCTCTCATTAATTGCTTGCCTAACTTTTTGTCTCTCTTACACAAATATCTTAACACATTGTAAACTAATATCACTTAATACAAAATTCCAACAAGTGGTTAAAAATATAATGCATTTACCGCACTTGCGGGTCCCACGTCCAAAATACGCTTTTAATTTCTCAAAAACTAACCGATACTAGAAAAATCATTTTAAAACTATTTTTGCTCATAAACTTTATCTGGGGAATTTTTCTAATCAAGAAAATGTAGAAAAGGCGGGCGTTAAAAAAAATAAACCCTAGAAAATTAGAAAATTTTCCGGGTTCTCAAACTCATTTTTTTTCGGGGCGTCACAATCTCCCCTCCTTAAAAGAATGTCGTCCTCGACATTCCCTCTTGTACCAATCAAGTCAAGACATCCCGCAAAAATCTCTCAAGAGTCAAATCAAACCCACAGTCCGGCATCCTAAACTTCAAGCCTAGGATACACTACAGAGATCTGAAGCCTAAGCTCTGATACCAACTGTGACAGTTCTCAGGGTCACATCACGGGGTACCTATCAGCTTGCCACCCGCACGCGGGCATCCCCTACGGAGAGTTTCGCTTCGTGACTCTTCACGAACGAGAGGCTCGGGGCTTTTCCAGACGAAGGACTTAAAGTCCCAACTGTCGGCATATGGCTCTGATACCAACTGTGACGACCCCACCTCCCCCTAAGGCGAACCAGAGGGTTCGGCGGGCCGCCTGCCCGGCTCTCGCCGGGACTCAGTCGTTCACTACAATCCTCAAACAAATACAAGATACAATCTCAAAGAAAAATCACATGGTCCACAAATATACATCCAAGTCTCCCATAATTACATGTCATAAGTGAAGCGGAAACGATTTCCAACTATCAAAAGCGAAGCGTCCACGCTTCCGCAGCGCCACTCTGATCCTTGATACCAACTATTATACAGGAGGAAGTCCAAAACTAGACGATTACACATCCAAGCAATTCTAAACGTTCAATACAATCCCAATATGAACGATTACACAAAAGGAAATCCAAATTCAATCCATACATGATATAATCCATGATAAACACTACAAGCCACTCCTTCGCCTTGAGCCCTGTGGAGGGGAATAAAACATTTTGGGGTGAGCTAGAAGCTCAGCGAGTAACCAATAAAATCAGTTATCAAATCAGTTTCACAATCGTTCATTTCAATAATGTCATGATTCAGTAATCAATGCACTTTCATTGCTCTCGTGAACCAGTGAAATCATGGTACTTAGACGTCCAACGCTCCAAACGATCATTTAACATTGAACATTAACATTGAGCCCATTGGTGCTCTACAGGAACATTAAACGGTGGAGGAAACGTCGGAGTCTAGCACACGAATTCCAAGTACTCATTTGAGCCAAAACATGTCAAGAACTTATATGCCGGCACACAGGATATGCAATCAAAGAAACGATGCAAGAAACATTTTAAAGTAACGTTGCAAGTAGTTTAAGGTCACTCACCTCCACGGCTCATAATCCTTGTTCAATATAGCCAATTCCATCATTCAAGTCCAAGCCTTTCACTTGAAACTTAAGGTAACCAACGCTATTAAAATCGGACAGCATTTCCCCTTAATTCCTTTATTTTCCAACCTACAATCAAACCCAATCACATAGCAATTAACCACAATTGCTCAAAACCAGAAAACAGTTTTGACGTCCTTTTGCGGTAATGGCACCAAAGGTACTACGAGTATCGGATGGAGGTCCAAGACCCACCGTTTCGAAGCTAAGAACCAGGGCTACAACAATGTAGAAGGTCACTCAGTCCAAATCCTAGCACAACTAGGTCAAATATGAAGAATACCAAACCAGAATCGTAATTGCAGGTTCCCAAATCACACAATGCTGTAATTCGTCCAACTCAGTCTACACAGGTCCAAATGCATTGATTCCAAAGGCATATGATAGCTAAGACATCAAGCTACATTTCATCAGAAGACACCAACAACAAAATCCAAAGAAATTCCAGTCAAAACAGACGATTACAATCACAGTTCGCACATTCTGATCACCCAGAACAGCAACAGTAAAAACGACATATCTCATTCTACACTACTCCAAATGACCCGAAATTTTGTAGGCACCTCTAAACTGTCATTCCCTACAACTTTCATGTTTTGAGCTAAGGCCAATTCGGCCTCTATCTATGACCTAAAATTTCGGACAGAATGTAGCTTCAAGAACCCTAATTTTCCAGAATTTCTTCCAAACCCAAAATTGGTTGCAATTGTCCACTTTTTCCACCTTCTAGCTTCATTACATAACATTTCCAATCATCATACAAGGCCACAACATCATGATCACATTAAACCAGAAAATTCACCAATAAATTGTAAACTTCACCATTTCATCCAAAAACAAGAATTAAATCACAAAATTCAACACTTTAGCTTCCACTAAGCACAACTCAAGCTTCATTAAGTGTAGGGGAAAGTTCATATACCACTCACCTAGTAAACAAGAGAGGGAGAGTTGTAGGACACCTTAACTTTCCAAAAAAACTTCACACAACAACTCACAATCACTACTTGAAGAGGTTTTATGGAAGGAATTCAAGATTAAATGGTTAGTTTGTGAGATTGGACATGATTGGAGCAAGAAACTTGGAAGCTTTTCTTTCTTTTCTTGTAAGAGGAGGTTCGGCCAAGCTTGAAGGAAAAATGGAAGATATTTGATCAATTTTTTTGTTTTATTTAGTAATTGGTAAAAGGTTGAATAGTAAGTCAAAACAAGATTTAATCATATGGTGACACATGTCCCTCTCATTAATTGCTTGCCTAACTTTTTGTCTCTCTTACACAAATATCTTAACACATTGTAAACTAATATCACTTAATACAAAATTCCAACAAGTGGTTAAAAATATAATGCATTTACCGCACTTGCGGGTCCCACGTCCAAAATACGCTTTTAATTTCTCAAAAACTAACCGATACTAGAAAAATCATTTTAAAACTATTTTTGCTCATAAACTTTATCTGGGGAATTTTTCTAATCAAGAAAATGTAGAAAAGGCGGGCGTTAAAAAAAATAAACCCTAGAAAATTAGAAAATTTTCCGGGTTCTCAAACTCATTTTTTTTCGGGGCGTCACAATCTCCCCTCCTTAAAAGAATGTCGTCCTCGACATTCCCTCTTGTACCAATCAAGTCAAGACATCCCGCAAAAATCTCTCAAGAGTCAAATCAAACCCACAGTCCGGCATCCTAAACTTCAAGCCTAGGATACACTACAGAGATCTGAAGCCTAAGCTCTGATACCAACTGTGACAGTTCTCAGGGTCACATCACGGGGTACCTATCAGCTTGCCACCCGCACGCGGGCATCCCCTACGGAGAGTTTCGCTTCGTGACTCTTCACGAACGAGAGGCTCGGGGCTTTTCCAGACGAAGGACTTAAAGTCCCAACTGTCGGCATATGGCTCTGATACCAACTGTGACGACCCCACCTCCCCCTAAGGCGAACCAGAGGGTTCGGCGGGCCGCCTGCCCGGCTCTCGCCGGGACTCAGTCGTTCACTACAATCCTCAAACAAATACAAGATACAATCTCAAAGAAAAATCACATGGTCCACAAATATACATCCAAGTCTCCCATAATTACATGTCATAAGTGAAGCGGAAACGATTTCCAACTATCAAAAGCGAAGCGTCCACGCTTCCGCAGCGCCACTCTGATCCTTGATACCAACTATTATACAGGAGGAAGTCCAAAACTAGACGATTACACATCCAAGCAATTCTAAACGTTCAATACAATCCCAATATGAACGATTACACAAAAGGAAATCCAAATTCAATCCATACATGATATAATCCATGATAAACACTACAAGCCACTCCTTCGCCTTGAGCCCTGTGGAGGGGAATAAAACATTTTGGGGTGAGCTAGAAGCTCAGCGAGTAACCAATAAAATCAGTTATCAAATCAGTTTCACAATCGTTCATTTCAATAATGTCATGATTCAGTAATCAATGCACTTTCATTGCTCTCGTGAACCAGTGAAATCATGGTACTTAGACGTCCAACGCTCCAAACGATCATTTAACATTGAACATTAACATTGAGCCCATTGGTGCTCTACAGGAACATTAAACGGTGGAGGAAACGTCGGAGTCTAGCACACGAATTCCAAGTACTCATTTGAGCCAAAACATGTCAAGAACTTATATGCCGGCACACAGGATATGCAATCAAAGAAACGATGCAAGAAACATTTTAAAGTAACGTTGCAAGTAGTTTAAGGTCACTCACCTCCACGGCTCATAATCCTTGTTCAATATAGCCAATTCCATCATTCAAGTCCAAGCCTTTCACTTGAAACTTAAGGTAACCAACGCTATTAAAATCGGACAGCATTTCCCCTTAATTCCTTTATTTTCCAACCTACAATCAAACCCAATCACATAGCAATTAACCACAATTGCTCAAAACCAGAAAACAGTTTTGACGTCCTTTTGCGGTAATGGCACCAAAGGTACTACGAGTATCGGATGGAGGTCCAAGACCCACCGTTTCGAAGCTAAGAACCAGGGCTACAACAATGTAGAAGGTCACTCAGTCCAAATCCTAGCACAACTAGGTCAAATATGCAGAATACCAAACCAGAATCGTAATTGCAGGTTCCCAAATCACACAATGCTGTAATTCGTCCAACTCAGTCTACACAGGTCCAAATGCATTGATTCCAAAGGCATATGATAGCTAAGACATCAAGCTACATTTCATCAGAAGACACCAACAACAAAATCCAAAGAAATTCCAGTCAAAACAGACGATTACAATCACAGTTCGCACATTCTGATCACCCAGAACAGCAACAGTAAAAACGACATATCTCATTCTACACTACTCCAAATGACCCGAAATTTTGTAGGCACCTCTAAACTGTCATTCCCTACAACTTTCATGTTTTGAGCTAAGGCCAATTCGGCCTCTATCTATGACCTAAAATTTCGGACAGAATGTAGCTTCAAGAACCCTAATTTTCCAGAATTTCTTCCAAACCCAAAATTGGTTGCAATTGTCCACTTTTTCCACCTTCTAGCTTCATTACATAACATTTCCAATCATCATACAAGGCCACAACATCATGATCACATTAAACCAGAAAATTCACCAATAAATTGTAAACTTCACCATTTCATCCAAAAACAAGAATTAAATCACAAAATTCAACACTTTAGCTTCCACTAAGCACAACTCAAGCTTCATTAAGTGTAGGGGAAAGTTCATATACCACTCACCTAGTAAACAAGAGAGGGAGAGTTGTAGGACACCTTAACTTTCCAAAAAAACTTCACACAACAACTCACAATCACTACTTGAAGAGGTTTTATGGAAGGAATTCAAGATTAAATGGTTAGTTTGTGAGATTGGACATGATTGGAGCAAGAAACTTGGAAGCTTTTCTTTCTTTTCTTGTAAGAGGAGGTTCGGCCAAGCTTGAAGGAAAAATGGAAGATATTTGATCAATTTTTTTGTTTTATTTAGTAATTGGTAAAAGGTTGAATAGTAAGTCAAAACAAGATTTAATCATATGGTGACACATGTCCCTCTCATTAATTGCTTGCCTAACTTTTTGTCTCTCTTACACAAATATCTTAACACATTGTAAACTAATATCACTTAATACAAAATTCCAACAAGTGGTTAAAAATATAATGCATTTACCGCACTTGCGGGTCCCACGTCCAAAATACGCTTTTAATTTCTCAAAAACTAACCGATACTAGAAAAATCATTTTAAAACTATTTTTGCTCATAAACTTTATCTGGGGAATTTTTCTAATCAAGAAAATGTAGAAAAGGCGGGCGTTAAAAAAAATAAACCCTAGAAAATTAGAAAATTTTCCGGGTTCTCAAACTCATTTTTTTTCGGGGCGTCACAATCTCCCCTCCTTAAAAGAATGTCGTCCTCGACATTCCCTCTTGTACCAATCAAGTCAAGACATCCCGCAAAAATCTCTCAAGAGTCAAATCAAACCCACAGTCCGGCATCCTAAACTTCAAGCCTAGGATACACTACAGAGATCTGAAGCCTAAGCTCTGATACCAACTGTGACAGTTCTCAGGGTCACATCACGGGGTACCTATCAGCTTGCCACCCGCACGCGGGCATCCCCTACGGAGAGTTTCGCTTCGTGACTCTTCACGAACGAGAGGCTCGGGGCTTTTCCAGACGAAGGACTTAAAGTCCCAACTGTCGGCATATGGCTCTGATACCAACTGTGACGACCCCACCTCCCCCTAAGGCGAACCAGAGGGTTCGGCGGGCCGCCTGCCCGGCTCTCGCCGGGACTCAGTCGTTCACTACAATCCTCAAACAAATACAAGATACAATCTCAAAGAAAAATCACATGGTCCACAAATATACATCCAAGTCTCCCATAATTACATGTCATAAGTGAAGCGGAAACGATTTCCAACTATCAAAAGCGAAGCGTCCACGCTTCCGCAGCGCCACTCTGATCCTTGATACCAACTATTATACAGGAGGAAGTCCAAAACTAGACGATTACACATCCAAGCAATTCTAAACGTTCAATACAATCCCAATATGAACGATTACACAAAAGGAAATCCAAATTCAATCCATACATGATATAATCCATGATAAACACTACAAGCCACTCCTTCGCCTTGAGCCCTGTGGAGGGGAATAAAACATTTTGGGGTGAGCTAGAAGCTCAGCGAGTAACCAATAAAATCAGTTATCAAATCAGTTTCACAATCGTTCATTTCAATAATGTCATGATTCAGTAATCAATGCACTTTCATTGCTCTCGTGAACCAGTGAAATCATGGTACTTAGACGTCCAACGCTCCAAACGATCATTTAACATTGAACATTAACATTGAGCCCATTGGTGCTCTACAGGAACATTAAACGGTGGAGGAAACGTCGGAGTCTAGCACACGAATTCCAAGTACTCATTTGAGCCAAAACATGTCAAGAACTTATATGCCGGCACACAGGATATGCAATCAAAGAAACGATGCAAGAAACATTTTAAAGTAACGTTGCAAGTAGTTTAAGGTCACTCACCTCCACGGCTCATAATCCTTGTTCAATATAGCCAATTCCATCATTCAAGTCCAAGCCTTTCACTTGAAACTTAAGGTAACCAACGCTATTAAAATCGGACAGCATTTCCCCTTAATTCCTTTATTTTCCAACCTACAATCAAACCCAATCACATAGCAATTAACCACAATTGCTCAAAACCAGAAAACAGTTTTGACGTCCTTTTGCGGTAATGGCACCAAAGGTACTACGAGTATCGGATGGAGGTCCAAGACCCACCGTTTCGAAGCTAAGAACCAGGGCTACAACAATGTAGAAGGTCACTCAGTCCAAATCCTAGCACAACTAGGTCAAATATGAAGAATACCAAACCAGAATCGTAATTGCAGGTTCCCAAATCACACAATGCTGTAATTCGTCCAACTCAGTCTACACAGGTCCAAATGCATTGATTCCAAAGGCATATGATAGCTAAGACATCAAGCTACATTTCATCAGAAGACACCAACAACAAAATCCAAAGAAATTCCAGTCAAAACAGACGATTACAATCACAGTTCGCACATTCTGATCACCCAGAACAGCAACAGTAAAAACGACATATCTCATTCTACACTACTCCAAATGACCCGAAATTTTGTAGGCACCTCTAAACTGTCATTCCCTACAACTTTCATGTTTTGAGCTAAGGCCAATTCGGCCTCTATCTATGACCTAAAATTTCGGACAGAATGTAGCTTCAAGAACCCTAATTTTCCAGAATTTCTTCCAAACCCAAAATTGGTTGCAATTGTCCACTTTTTCCACCTTCTAGCTTCATTACATAACATTTCCAATCATCATACAAGGCCACAACATCATGATCACATTAAACCAGAAAATTCACCAATAAATTGTAAACTTCACCATTTCATCCAAAAACAAGAATTAAATCACAAAATTCAACACTTTAGCTTCCACTAAGCACAACTCAAGCTTCATTAAGTGTAGGGGAAAGTTCATATACCACTCACCTAGTAAACAAGAGAGGGAGAGTTGTAGGACACCTTAACTTTCCAAAAAAACTTCACACAACAACTCACAATCACTACTTGAAGAGGTTTTATGGAAGGAATTCAAGATTAAATGGTTAGTTTGTGAGATTGGACATGATTGGAGCAAGAAACTTGGAAGCTTTTCTTTCTTTTCTTGTAAGAGGAGGTTCGGCCAAGCTTGAAGGAAAAATGGAAGATATTTGATCAATTTTTTTGTTTTATTTAGTAATTGGTAAAAGGTTGAATAGTAAGTCAAAACAAGATTTAATCATATGGTGACACATGTCCCTCTCATTAATTGCTTGCCTAACTTTTTGTCTCTCTTACACAAATATCTTAACACATTGTAAACTAATATCACTTAATACAAAATTCCAACAAGTGGTTAAAAATATAATGCATTTACCGCACTTGCGGGTCCCACGTCCAAAATACGCTTTTAATTTCTCAAAAACTAACCGATACTAGAAAAATCATTTTAAAACTATTTTTGCTCATAAACTTTATCTGGGGAATTTTTCTAATCAAGAAAATGTAGAAAAGGCGGGCGTTAAAAAAAATAAACCCTAGAAAATTAGAAAATTTTCCGGGTTCTCAAACTCATTTTTTTTCGGGGCGTCACAATCTCCCCTCCTTAAAAGAATGTCGTCCTCGACATTCCCTCTTGTACCAATCAAGTCAAGACATCCCGCAAAAATCTCTCAAGAGTCAAATCAAACCCACAGTCCGGCATCCTAAACTTCAAGCCTAGGATACACTACAGAGATCTGAAGCCTAAGCTCTGATACCAACTGTGACAGTTCTCAGGGTCACATCACGGGGTACCTATCAGCTTGCCACCCGCACGCGGGCATCCCCTACGGAGAGTTTCGCTTCGTGACTCTTCACGAACGAGAGGCTCGGGGCTTTTCCAGACGAAGGACTTAAAGTCCCAACTGTCGGCATATGGCTCTGATACCAACTGTGACGACCCCACCTCCCCCTAAGGCGAACCAGAGGGTTCGGCGGGCCGCCTGCCCGGCTCTCGCCGGGACTCAGTCGTTCACTACAATCCTCAAACAAATACAAGATACAATCTCAAAGAAAAATCACATGGTCCACAAATATACATCCAAGTCTCCCATAATTACATGTCATAAGTGAAGCGGAAACGATTTCCAACTATCAAAAGCGAAGCGTCCACGCTTCCGCAGCGCCACTCTGATCCTTGATACCAACTATTATACAGGAGGAAGTCCAAAACTAGACGATTACACATCCAAGCAATTCTAAACGTTCAATACAATCCCAATATGAACGATTACACAAAAGGAAATCCAAATTCAATCCATACATGATATAATCCATGATAAACACTACAAGCCACTCCTTCGCCTTGAGCCCTGTGGAGGGGAATAAAACATTTTGGGGTGAGCTAGAAGCTCAGCGAGTAACCAATAAAATCAGTTATCAAATCAGTTTCACAATCGTTCATTTCAATAATGTCATGATTCAGTAATCAATGCACTTTCATTGCTCTCGTGAACCAGTGAAATCATGGTACTTAGACGTCCAACGCTCCAAACGATCATTTAACATTGAACATTAACATTGAGCCCATTGGTGCTCTACAGGAACATTAAACGGTGGAGGAAACGTCGGAGTCTAGCACACGAATTCCAAGTACTCATTTGAGCCAAAACATGTCAAGAACTTATATGCCGGCACACAGGATATGCAATCAAAGAAACGATGCAAGAAACATTTTAAAGTAACGTTGCAAGTAGTTTAAGGTCACTCACCTCCACGGCTCATAATCCTTGTTCAATATAGCCAATTCCATCATTCAAGTCCAAGCCTTTCACTTGAAACTTAAGGTAACCAACGCTATTAAAATCGGACAGCATTTCCCCTTAATTCCTTTATTTTCCAACCGACAATCAAACCCAATCACATAGCAATTAACCACAATTGCTCAAAACCAGAAAACAGTTTTGACGTCCTTTTGCGGTAATGGCACCAAAGGTACTACGAGTATCGGATGGAGGTCCAAGACCCACCGTTTCGAAGCTAAGAACCAGGGCTACAACAATGTAGAAGGTCACTCAGTCCAAATCCTAGCACAACTAGGTCAAATATGCAGAATACCAAACCAGAATCGTAATTGCAGGTTCCCAAATCACACAATGCTGTAATTCGTCCAACTCAGTCTACACAGGTCCAAATGCATTGATTCCAAAGGCATATGATAGCTAAGACATCAAGCTACATTTCATCAGAAGACACCAACAACAAAATCCAAAGAAATTCCAGTCAAAACAGACGATTACAATCACAGTTCGCACATTCTGATCACCCAGAACAGCAACAGTAAAAACGACATATCTCATTCTACACTACTCCAAATGACCTGAAATTTTGTAAGCACCTCTAAAATGTCATTCCCTACAACTTTCATGTTTTGAGCTAAGGCCAATGCGGCCTCTATCTATGACCTAAAATTTCGGACAGAATGTAGCTTCAAGAACCCTAATTTTCCAGAATTTCTTCCAAACCCAAAATTGGTTGCAATTGTCCACTTTTTCCACCTTCTAGCTTCATTACATAACATTTCCAATCATCATACAAGGCCACAACATCATGATCACATTAAACCAGAAAATTCACCAATAAATTGTAAACTTCACCATTTCATCCAAAAACAAGAATTAAATCACAAAATTCAACACTTTAGCTTCCACTAAGCACAACTCAAGCTTCATTAAGTGTAGGGGAAAGTTCATATACCACTCACCTAGTAAACAAGAGAGGGAGAGTTGTAGGACACCTTAACTTTCCAAAAAAACTTCACACAACAACTCACAATCACTACTTGAAGAGGTTTTATGGAAGGAATTCAAGATTAAATGGTTAGTTTGTGAGATTGGACATGATTGGAGCAAGAAACTTGGAAGCTTTTCTTTCTTTTCTTGTAAGAGGAGGTTCGGCCAAGCTTGAAGGAAAAATGGAAGATATTTGATCAATTTTTTTGTTTTATTTAGTAATTGGTAAAAGGTTGAATAGTAAGTCAAAACAAGATTTAATCATATGGTGACACATGTCCCTCTCATTAATTGCTTGCCTAACTTTTTGTCTCTCTTACACAAATATCTTAACACATTGTAAACTAATATCACTTAATACAAAATTCCAACAAGTGGTTAAAAATATAATGCATTTACCGCACTTGCGGGTCCCACGTCCAAAATACGCTTTTAATTTCTCAAAAACTAACCGATACTAGAAAAATCATTTTAAAACTATTTTTGCTCATAAACTTTATCTGGGGAATTTTTCTAATCAAGAAAATGTAGAAAAGGCGGGCGTTAAAAAAAATAAACCCTAGAAAATTAGAAAATTTTCCGGGTTCTCAAACTCATTTTTTTTCGGGGCGTCACAATCTCCCCTCCTTAAAAGAATGTCGTCCTCGACATTCCCTCTTGTACCAATCAAGTCAAGACATTCCGCAAAAATCTCTCAAGAGTCAAATCAAACCCACAGTCCGGCATCCTAAACTTCAAGCCTAGGATACACTACAGAGATCTGAAGCCTAAGCTCTGATACCAACTGTGACAGTTCTCAGGGTCACATCACGGGGTACCTATCAGCTTGCCACCCGCACGCGGGCATCCCCTACGGAGAGTTTCGCTTCGTGACTCTTCACGAACGAGAGGCTCGGGGCTTTTCCAGACGAAGGACTTAAAGTCCCAACTGTCGGCATATGGCTCTGATACCAACTGTGACGACCCCACCTCCCCCTAAGGCGAATCAGAGGGTTCGGCGGGCCGCCTGCCCGACTCTCGCCGGGACTCAGTCGTTCACTACAATCCTCAAACAAATACAAGATACAATCTCAAAGAAAAATCACATGGTCCACAAATATACATCCAAGTCTCCCATAATTACATGTCATAAGTGAAGCGGAAACGATTTCCAACTATCAAAAGCGAAGCGTCCACGCTTCCGCAGCGCCACTCTGATCCTTGATACCAACTATTATACAGGAGGAAGTCCAAAACTAGACGATTACACATCCAAGCAATTCTAAACGTTCAATACAATCCCAATATGAACGATTACACAAAAGGAAATCCAAATTCAATCCATACATGATATAATCCATGATAAACACTACAAGCCACTCCTTCGCCTTGAGCCCTGTGGAGGGGAATAAAACATTTTGGGGTGAGCTAGAAGCTCAGCGAGTAACCAATAAAATCAGTTATCAAATCAGTTTCACAATCGTTCATTTCAATAATGTCATGATTCAGTAATCAATGCACTTTCATTGCTCTCGTGAACCAGTGAAATCATGGTACTTAGACGTCCAACGCTCCAAACGATCATTTAACATTGAACATTAACATTGAGCCCATTGGTGCTCTACAGGAACATTAAACGGTGGAGGAAACGTCGGAGTCTAGCACACGAATTCCAAGTACTCATTTGAGCCAAAACATGTCAAGAACTTATATGCCGGCACACAGGATATGCAATCAAAGAAACGATGCAAGAAACATTTTAAAGTAACGTTGCAAGTAGTTTAAGGTCACTCACCTCCACGGCTCATAATCCTTGTTCAATATAGCCAATTCCATCATTCAAGTCCAAGCCTTTCACTTGAAACTTAAGGTAACCAACGCTATTAAAATCGGACAGCATTTCCCCTTAATTCCTTTATTTTCCAACCGACAATCAAACCCAATCACATAGCAATTAACCACAATTGCTCAAAACCAGAAAACAGTTTTGACGTCCTTTTGCGGTAATGGCACCAAAGGTACTACGAGTATCGGATGGAGGTCCAAGACCCACCGTTTCGAAGCTAAGAACCAGGGCTACAACAATGTAGAAGGTCACTCAGTCCAAATCCTAGCACAACTAGGTCAAATATGCAGAATACCAAACCAGAATCGTAATTGCAGGTTCCCAAATCACACAATGCTGTAATTCGTCCAACTCAGTCTACACAGGTCCAAATGCATTGATTCCAAAGGCATATGATAGCTAAGACATCAAGCTACATTTCATCAGAAGACACCAACAACAAAATCCAAAGAAATTCCAGTCAAAACAGACGATTACAATCACAGTTCGCACATTCTGATCACCCAGAACAGCAACAGTAAAAACGACATATCTCATTCTACACTACTCCAAATGACCCGAAATTTTGTAGGCACCTCTAAACTGTCATTCCCTACAACTTTCATGTTTTGAGCTAAGGCCAATTCGGCCTCTATCTATGACCTAAAATTTCGGACAGAATGTAGCTTCAAGAACCCTAATTTTCCAGAATTTCTTCCAAACCCAAAATTGGTTGCAATTGTCCACTTTTTCCACCTTCTAGCTTCATTACATAACATTTCCAATCATCATACAAGGCCACAACATCATGATCACATTAAACCAGAAAATTCACCAATAAATTGTAAACTTCACCATTTCATCCAAAAACAAGAATTAAATCACAAAATTCAACACTTTAGCTTCCACTAAGCACAACTCAAGCTTCATTAAGTGTAGGGGAAAGTTCATATACCACTCACCTAGTAAACAAGAGAGGGAGAGTTGTAGGACACCTTAACTTTCCAAAAAAACTTCACACAACAACTCACAATCACTACTTGAAGAGGTTTTATGGAAGGAATTCAAGATTAAATGGTTAGTTTGTGAGATTGGACATGATTGGAGCAAGAAACTTGGAAGCTTTTCTTTCTTTTCTTGTAAGAGGAGGTTCGGCCAAGCTTGAAGGAAAAATGGAAGATATTTGATCAATTTTTTTGTTTTATTTAGTAATTGGTAAAAGGTTGAATAGTAAGTCAAAACAAGATTTAATCATATGGTGACACATGTCCCTCTCATTAATTGCTTGCCTAACTTTTTGTCTCTCTTACACAAATATCTTAACACATTGTAAACTAATATCACTTAATACAAAATTCCAACAAGTGGTTAAAAATATAATGCATTTACCGCACTTGCGGGTCCCACGTCCAAAATACGCTTTTAATTTCTCAAAAACTAACCGATACTAGAAAAATCATTTTAAAACTATTTTTGCTCATAAACTTTATCTGGGGAATTTTTCTAATCAAGAAAATGTAGAAAAGGCGGGCGTTAAAAAAAATAAACCCTAGAAAATTAGAAAATTTTCCGGGTTCTCAAACTCATTTTTTTTCGGGGCGTCACAATCTCCCCTCCTTAAAAGAATGTCGTCCTCGACATTCCCTCTTGTACCAATCAAGTCAAGACATCCCGCAAAAATCTCTCAAGAGTCAAATCAAACCCACAGTCCGGCATCCTAAACTTCAAGCCTAGGATACACTACAGAGATCTGAAGCCTAAGCTCTGATACCAACTGTGACAGTTCTCAGGGTCACATCACGGGGTACCTATCAGCTTGCCACCCGCACGCGGGCATCCCCTACGGAGAGTTTCGCTTCGTGACTCTTCACGAACGAGAGGCTCGGGGCTTTTCCAGACGAAGGACTTAAAGTCCCAACTGTCGGCATATGGCTCTGATACCAACTGTGACGACCCCACCTCCCCCTAAGGCGAACCAGAGGGTTCGGCGGGCCGCCTGCCCGGCTCTCGCCGGGACTCAGTCGTTCACTACAATCCTCAAACAAATACAAGATACAATCTCAAAGAAAAATCACATGGTCCACAAATATACATCCAAGTCTCCCATAATTACATGTCATAAGTGAAGCGGAAACGATTTCCAACTATCAAAAGCGAAGCGTCCACGCTTCCGCAGCGCCACTCTGATCCTTGATACCAACTATTATACAGGAGGAAGTCCAAAACTAGACGATTACACATCCAAGCAATTCTAAACGTTCAATACAATCCCAATATGAACGATTACACAAAAGGAAATCCAAATTCAATCCATACATGATATAATCCATGATAAACACTACAAGCCACTCCTTCGCCTTGAGCCCTGTGGAGGGGAATAAAACATTTTGGGGTGAGCTAGAAGCTCAGCGAGTAACCAATAAAATCAGTTATCAAATCAGTTTCACAATCGTTCATTTCAATAATGTCATGATTCAGTAATCAATGCACTTTCATTGCTCTCGTGAACCAGTGAAATCATGGTACTTAGACGTCCAACGCTCCAAACGATCATTTAACATTGAACATTAACATTGAGCCCATTGGTGCTCTACAGGAACATTAAACGGTGGAGGAAACGTCGGAGTCTAGCACACGAATTCCAAGTACTCATTTGAGCCAAAACATGTCAAGAACTTATATGCCGGCACACAGGATATGCAATCAAAGAAACGATGCAAGAAACATTTTAAAGTAACGTTGCAAGTAGTTTAAGGTCACTCACCTCCACGGCTCATAATCCTTGTTCAATATAGCCAATTCCATCATTCAAGTCCAAGCCTTTCACTTGAAACTTAAGGTAACCAACGCTATTAAAATCGGACAGCATTTCCCCTTAATTCCTTTATTTTCCAACCTACAATCAAACCCAATCACATAGCAATTAACCACAATTGCTCAAAACCAGAAAACAGTTTTGACGTCCTTTTGCGGTAATGGCACCAAAGGTACTACGAGTATCGGATGGAGGTCCAAGACCCACCGTTTCGAAGCTAAGAACCAGGGCTACAACAATGTAGAAGGTCACTCAGTCCAAATCCTAGCACAACTAGGTCAAATATGCAGAATACCAAACCAGAATCGTAATTGCAGGTTCCCAAATCACACAATGCTGTAATTCGTCCAACTCAGTCTACACAGGTCCAAATGCATTGATTCCAAAGGCATATGATAGCTAAGACATCAAGCTACATTTCATCAGAAGACACCAACAACAAAATCCAAAGAAATTCCAGTCAAAACAGACGATTACAATCACAGTTCGCACATTCTGATCACCCAGAACAGCAACAGTAAAAACGACATATCTCATTCTACACTACTCCAAATGACCCGAAATTTTGTAGGCACCTCTAAACTGTCATTCCCTACAACTTTCATGTTTTGAGCTAAGGCCAATTCGGCCTCTATCTATGACCTAAAATTTCGGACAGAATGTAGCTTCAAGAACCCTAATTTTCCAGAATTTCTTCCAAACCCAAAATTGGTTGCAATTGTCCACTTTTTCCACCTTCTAGCTTCATTACATAACATTTCCAATCATCATACAAGGCCACAACATCATGATCACATTAAACCAGAAAATTCACCAATAAATTGTAAACTTCACCATTTCATCCAAAAACAAGAATTAAATCACAAAATTCAACACTTTAGCTTCCACTAAGCACAACTCAAGCTTCATTAAGTGTAGGGGAAAGTTCATATACCACTCACCTAGTAAACAAGAGAGGGAGAGTTGTAGGACACCTTAACTTTCCAAAAAAACTTCACACAACAACTCACAATCACTACTTGAAGAGGTTTTATGGAAGGAATTCAAGATTAAATGGTTAGTTTGTGAGATTGGACATGATTGGAGCAAGAAACTTGGAAGCTTTTCTTTCTTTTCTTGTAAGAGGAGGTTCGGCCAAGCTTGAAGGAAAAATGGAAGATATTTGATCAATTTTTTTGTTTTATTTAGTAATTGGTAAAAGGTTGAATAGTAAGTCAAAACAAGATTTAATCATATGGTGACACATGTCCCTCTCATTAATTGCTTGCCTAACTTTTTGTCTCTCTTACACAAATATCTTAACACATTGTAAACTAATATCACTTAATACAAAATTCCAACAAGTGGTTAAAAATATAATGCATTTACCGCACTTGCGGGTCCCACGTCCAAAATACGCTTTTAATTTCTCAAAAACTAACCGATACTAGAAAAATCATTTTAAAACTATTTTTGCTCATAAACTTTATCTGGGGAATTTTTCTAATCAAGAAAATGTAGAAAAGGCGGGCGTTAAAAAAAATAAACCCTAGAAAATTAGAAAATTTTCCGGGTTCTCAAACTCATTTTTTTTCGGGGCGTCACAATCTCCCCTCCTTAAAAGAATGTCGTCCTCGACATTCCCTCTTGTACCAATCAAGTCAAGACATCCCGCAAAAATCTCTCAAGAGTCAAATCAAACCCACAGTCCGGCATCCTAAACTTCAAGCCTAGGATACACTACAGAGATCTGAAGCCTAAGCTCTGATACCAACTGTGACAGTTCTCAGGGTCACATCACGGGGTACCTATCAGCTTGCCACCCGCACGCGGGCATCCCCTACGGAGAGTTTCGCTTCGTGACTCTTCACGAACGAGAGGCTCGGGGCTTTTCCAGACGAAGGACTTAAAGTCCCAACTGTCGGCATATGGCTCTGATACCAACTGTGACGACCCCACCTCCCCCTAAGGCGAACCAGAGGGTTCGGCGGGCCGCCTGCCCGGCTCTCGCCGGGACTCAGTCGTTCACTACAATCCTCAAACAAATACAAGATACAATCTCAAAGAAAAATCACATGGTCCACAAATATACATCCAAGTCTCCCATAATTACATGTCATAAGTGAAGCGGAAACGATTTCCAACTATCAAAAGCGAAGCGTCCACGCTTCCGCAGCGCCACTCTGATCCTTGATACCAACTATTATACAGGAGGAAGTCCAAAACTAGACGATTACACATCCAAGCAATTCTAAACGTTCAATACAATCCCAATATGAACGATTACACAAAAGGAAATCCAAATTCAATCCATACATGATATAATCCATGATAAACACTACAAGCCACTCCTTCGCCTTGAGCCCTGTGGAGGGGAATAAAACATTTTGGGGTGAGCTAGAAGCTCAGCGAGTAACCAATAAAATCAGTTATCAAATCAGTTTCACAATCGTTCATTTCAATAATGTCATGATTCAGTAATCAATGCACTTTCATTGCTCTCGTGAACCAGTGAAATCATGGTACTTAGACGTCCAACGCTCCAAACGATCATTTAACATTGAACATTAACATTGAGCCCATTGGTGCTCTACAGGAACATTAAACGGTGGAGGAAACGTCGGAGTCTAGCACACGAATTCCAAGTACTCATTTGAGCCAAAACATGTCAAGAACTTATATGCCGGCACACAGGATATGCAATCAAAGAAACGATGCAAGAAACATTTTAAAGTAACGTTGCAAGTAGTTTAAGGTCACTCACCTCCACGGCTCATAATCCTTGTTCAATATAGCCAATTCCATCATTCAAGTCCAAGCCTTTCACTTGAAACTTAAGGTAACCAACGCTATTAAAATCGGACAGCATTTCCCCTTAATTCCTTTATTTTCCAACCGACAATCAAACCCAATCACATAGCAATTAACCACAATTGCTCAAAACCAGAAAACAGTTTTGACGTCCTTTTGCGGTAATGGCACCAAAGGTACTACGAGTATCGGATGGAGGTCCAAGACCCACCGTTTCGAAGCTAAGAACCAGGGCTACAACAATGTAGAAGGTCACTCAGTCCAAATCCTAGCACAACTAGGTCAAATATGCAGAATACCAAACCAGAATCGTAATTGCAGGTTCCCAAATCACACAATGCTGTAATTCGTCCAACTCAGTCTACACAGGTCCAAATGCATTGATTCCAAAGGCATATGATAGCTAAGACATCAAGCTACATTTCATCAGAAGACACCAACAACAAAATCCAAAGAAATTCCAGTCAAAACAGACGATTACAATCACAGTTCGCACATTCTGATCACCCAGAACAGCAACAGTAAAAACGACATATCTCATTCTACACTACTCCAAATGACCTGAAATTTTGTAAGCACCTCTAAAATGTCATTCCCTACAACTTTCATGTTTTGAGCTAAGGCCAATGCGGCCTCTATCTATGACCTAAAATTTCGGACAGAATGTAGCTTCAAGAACCCTAATTTTCCAGAATTTCTTCCAAACCCAAAATTGGTTGCAATTGTCCACTTTTTCCACCTTCTAGCTTCATTACATAACATTTCCAATCATCATACAAGGCCACAACATCATGATCACATTAAACCAGAAAATTCACCAATAAATTGTAAACTTCACCATTTCATCCAAAAACAAGAATTAAATCACAAAATTCAACACTTTAGCTTCCACTAAGCACAACTCAAGCTTCATTAAGTGTAGGGGAAAGTTCATATACCACTCACCTAGTAAACAAGAGAGGGAGAGTTGTAGGACACCTTAACTTTCCAAAAAAACTTCACACAACAACTCACAATCACTACTTGAAGAGGTTTTATGGAAGGAATTCAAGATTAAATGGTTAGTTTGTGAGATTGGACATGATTGGAGCAAGAAACTTGGAAGCTTTTCTTTCTTTTCTTGTAAGAGGAGGTTCGGCCAAGCTTGAAGGAAAAATGGAAGATATTTGATCAATTTTTTTGTTTTATTTAGTAATTGGTAAAAGGTTGAATAGTAAGTCAAAACAAGATTTAATCATATGGTGACACATGTCCCTCTCATTAATTGCTTGCCTAACTTTTTGTCTCTCTTACACAAATATCTTAACACATTGTAAACTAATATCACTTAATACAAAATTCCAACAAGTGGTTAAAAATATAATGCATTTACCGCACTTGCGGGTCCCACGTCCAAAATACGCTTTTAATTTCTCAAAAACTAACCGATACTAGAAAAATCATTTTAAAACTATTTTTGCTCATAAACTTTATCTGGGGAATTTTTCTAATCAAGAAAATGTAGAAAAGGCGGGCGTTAAAAAAAATAAACCCTAGAAAATTAGAAAATTTTCCGGGTTCTCAAACTCATTTTTTTTCGGGGCGTCACAATCTCCCCTCCTTAAAAGAATGTCGTCCTCGACATTCCCTCTTGTACCAATCAAGTCAAGACATTCCGCAAAAATCTCTCAAGAGTCAAATCAAACCCACAGTCCGGCATCCTAAACTTCAAGCCTAGGATACACTACAGAGATCTGAAGCCTAAGCTCTGATACCAACTGTGACAGTTCTCAGGGTCACATCACGGGGTACCTATCAGCTTGCCACCCGCACGCGGGCATCCCCTACGGAGAGTTTCGCTTCGTGACTCTTCACGAACGAGAGGCTCGGGGCTTTTCCAGACGAAGGACTTAAAGTCCCAACTGTCGGCATATGGCTCTGATACCAACTGTGACGACCCCACCTCCCCCTAAGGCGAATCAGAGGGTTCGGCGGGCCGCCTGCCCGACTCTCGCCGGGACTCAGTCGTTCACTACAATCCTCAAACAAATACAAGATACAATCTCAAAGAAAAATCACATGGTCCACAAATATACATCCAAGTCTCCCATAATTACATGTCATAAGTGAAGCGGAAACGATTTCCAACTATCAAAAGCGAAGCGTCCACGCTTCCGCAGCGCCACTCTGATCCTTGATACCAACTATTATACAGGAGGAAGTCCAAAACTAGACGATTACACATCCAAGCAATTCTAAACGTTCAATACAATCCCAATATGAACGATTACACAAAAGGAAATCCAAATTCAATCCATACATGATATAATCCATGATAAACACTACAAGCCACTCCTTCGCCTTGAGCCCTGTGGAGGGGAATAAAACATTTTGGGGTGAGCTAGAAGCTCAGCGAGTAACCAATAAAATCAGTTATCAAATCAGTTTCACAATCGTTCATTTCAATAATGTCATGATTCAGTAATCAATGCACTTTCATTGCTCTCGTGAACCAGTGAAATCATGGTACTTAGACGTCCAACGCTCCAAACGATCATTTAACATTGAACATTAACATTGAGCCCATTGGTGCTCTACAGGAACATTAAACGGTGGAGGAAACGTCGGAGTCTAGCACACGAATTCCAAGTACTCATTTGAGCCAAAACATGTCAAGAACTTATATGCCGGCACACAGGATATGCAATCAAAGAAACGATGCAAGAAACATTTTAAAGTAACGTTGCAAGTAGTTTAAGGTCACTCACCTCCACGGCTCATAATCCTTGTTCAATATAGCCAATTCCATCATTCAAGTCCAAGCCTTTCACTTGAAACTTAAGGTAACCAACGCTATTAAAATCGGACAGCATTTCCCCTTAATTCCTTTATTTTCCAACCGACAATCAAACCCAATCACATAGCAATTAACCACAATTGCTCAAAACCAGAAAACAGTTTTGACGTCCTTTTGCGGTAATGGCACCAAAGGTACTACGAGTATCGGATGGAGGTCCAAGACCCACCGTTTCGAAGCTAAGAACCAGGGCTACAACAATGTAGAAGGTCACTCAGTCCAAATCCTAGCACAACTAGGTCAAATATGCAGAATACCAAACCAGAATCGTAATTGCAGGTTCCCAAATCACACAATGCTGTAATTCGTCCAACTCAGTCTACACAGGTCCAAATGCATTGATTCCAAAGGCATATGATAGCTAAGACATCAAGCTACATTTCATCAGAAGACACCAACAACAAAATCCAAAGAAATTCCAGTCAAAACAGACGATTACAATCACAGTTCGCACATTCTGATCACCCAGAACAGCAACAGTAAAAACGACATATCTCATTCTACACTACTCCAAATGACCTGAAATTTTGTAGGCACCTCTAAAATGTCATTCCCTACAACTTTCATGTTTTGAGCTAAGGCCAATGCGGCCTCTATCTATGACCTAAAATTTCGGACAGAATGTAGCTTCAAGAACCCTAATTTTCCAGAATTTCTTCCAAACCCAAAATTGGTTGCAATTGTCCACTTTTTCCACCTTCTAGCTTCATTACATAACATTTCCAATCATCATACAAGGCCACAACATCATGATCACATTAAACCAGAAAATTCACCAATAAATTGTAAACTTCACCATTTCATCCAAAAACAAGAATTAAATCACAAAATTCAACACTTTAGCTTCCACTAAGCACAACTCAAGCTTCATTAAGTGTAGGGGAAAGTTCATATACCACTCACCTAGTAAACAAGAGAGGGAGAGTTGTAGGACACCTTAACTTTCCAAAAAAACTTCACACAACAACTCACAATCACTACTTGAAGAGGTTTTATGGAAGGAATTCAAGATTAAATGGTTAGTTTGTGAGATTGGACATGATTGGAGCAAGAAACTTGGAAGCTTTTCTTTCTTTTCTTGTAAGAGGAGGTTCGGCCAAGCTTGAAGGAAAAATGGAAGATATTTGATCAATTTTTTTGTTTTATTTAGTAATTGGTAAAAGGTTGAATAGTAAGTCAAAACAAGATTTAATCATATGGTGACACATGTCCCTCTCATTAATTGCTTGCCTAACTTTTTGTCTCTCTTACACAAATATCTTAACACATTGTAAACTAATATCACTTAATACAAAATTCCAACAAGTGGTTAAAAATATAATGCATTTACCGCACTTGCGGGTCCCACGTCCAAAATACGCTTTTAATTTCTCAAAAACTAACCGATACTAGAAAAATCATTTTAAAACTATTTTTGCTCATAAACTTTATCTGGGGAATTTTTCTAATCAAGAAAATGTAGAAAAGGCGGGCGTTAAAAAAAATAAACCCTAGAAAATTAGAAAATTTTCCGGGTTCTCAAACTCATTTTTTTTCGGGGCGTCACAATCTCCCCTCCTTAAAAGAATGTCGTCCTCGACATTCCCTCTTGTACCAATCAAGTCAAGACATTCCGCAAAAATCTCTCAAGAGTCAAATCAAACCCACAGTCCGGCATCCTAAACTTCAAGCCTAGGATACACTACAGAGATCTGAAGCCTAAGCTCTGATACCAACTGTGACAGTTCTCAGGGTCACATCACGGGGTACCTATCAGCTTGCCACCCGCACGCGGGCATCCCCTACGGAGAGTTTCGCTTCGTGACTCTTCACGAACGAGAGGCTCGGGGCTTTTCCAGACGAAGGACTTAAAGTCCCAACTGTCGGCATATGGCTCTGATACCAACTGTGACGACCCCACCTCCCCCTAAGGCGAATCAGAGGGTTCGGCGGGCCGCCTGCCCGACTCTCGCCGGGACTCAGTCGTTCACTACAATCCTCAAACAAATACAAGATACAATCTCAAAGAAAAATCACATGGTCCACAAATATACATCCAAGTCTCCCATAATTACATGTCATAAGTGAAGCGGAAACGATTTCCAACTATCAAAAGCGAAGCGTCCACGCTTCCGCAGCGCCACTCTGATCCTTGATACCAACTATTATACAGGAGGAAGTCCAAAACTAGACGATTACACATCCAAGCAATTCTAAACGTTCAATACAATCCCAATATGAACGATTACACAAAAGGAAATCCAAATTCAATCCATACATGATATAATCCATGATAAACACTACAAGCCACTCCTTCGCCTTGAGCCCTGTGGAGGGGAATAAAACATTTTGGGGTGAGCTAGAAGCTCAGCGAGTAACCAATAAAATCAGTTATCAAATCAGTTTCACAATCGTTCATTTCAATAATGTCATGATTCAGTAATCAATGCACTTTCATTGCTCTCGTGAACCAGTGAAATCATGGTACTTAGACGTCCAACGCTCCAAACGATCATTTAACATTGAACATTAACATTGAGCCCATTGGTGCTCTACAGGAACATTAAACGGTGGAGGAAACGTCGGAGTCTAGCACACGAATTCCAAGTACTCATTTGAGCCAAAACATGTCAAGAACTTATATGCCGGCACACAGGATATGCAATCAAAGAAACGATGCAAGAAACATTTTAAAGTAACGTTGCAAGTAGTTTAAGGTCACTCACCTCCACGGCTCATAATCCTTGTTCAATATAGCCAATTCCATCATTCAAGTCCAAGCCTTTCACTTGAAACTTAAGGTAACCAACGCTATTAAAATCGGACAGCATTTCCCCTTAATTCCTTTATTTTCCAACCTACAATCAAACCCAATCACATAGCAATTAACCACAATTGCTCAAAACCAGAAAACAGTTTTGACGTCCTTTTGCGGTAATGGCACCAAAGGTACTACGAGTATCGGATGGAGGTCCAAGACCCACCGTTTCGAAGCTAAGAACCAGGGCTACAACAATGTAGAAGGTCACTCAGTCCAAATCCTAGCACAACTAGGTCAAATATGCAGAATACCAAACCAGAATCGTAATTGCAGGTTCCCAAATCACACAATGCTGTAATTCGTCCAACTCAGTCTACACAGGTCCAAATGCATTGATTCCAAAGGCATATGATAGCTAAGACATCAAGCTACATTTCATCAGAAGACACCAACAACAAAATCCAAAGAAATTCCAGTCAAAACAGACGATTACAATCACAGTTCGCACATTCTGATCACCCAGAACAGCAACAGTAAAAACGACATATCTCATTCTACACTACTCCAAATGACCTGAAATTTTGTAGGCACCTCTAAACTGTCATTCCCTACAACTTTCATGTTTTGAGCTAAGGCCAATTCGGCCTCTATCTATGACCTAAAATTTCGGACAGAATGTAGCTTCAAGAACCCTAATTTTCCAGAATTTCTTCCAAACCCAAAATTGGTTGCAATTGTCCACTTTTTCCACCTTCTAGCTTCATTACATAACATTTCCAATCATCATACAAGGCCACAACATCATGATCACATTAAACCAGAAAATTCACCAATAAATTGTAAACTTCACCATTTCATCCAAAAACAAGAATTAAATCACAAAATTCAACACTTTAGCTTCCACTAAGCACAACTCAAGCTTCATTAAGTGTAGGGGAAAGTTCATATACCACTCACCTAGTAAACAAGAGAGGGAGAGTTGTAGGACACCTTAACTTTCCAAAAAAACTTCACACAACAACTCACAATCACTACTTGAAGAGGTTTTATGGAAGGAATTCAAGATTAAATGGTTAGTTTGTGAGATTGGACATGATTGGAGCAAGAAACTTGGAAGCTTTTCTTTCTTTTCTTGTAAGAGGAGGTTCGGCCAAGCTTGAAGGAAAAATGGAAGATATTTGATCAATTTTTTTGTTTTATTTAGTAATTGGTAAAAGGTTGAATAGTAAGTCAAAACAAGATTTAATCATATGGTGACACATGTCCCTCTCATTAATTGCTTGCCTAACTTTTTGTCTCTCTTACACAAATATCTTAACACATTGTAAACTAATATCACTTAATACAAAATTCCAACAAGTGGTTAAAAATATAATGCATTTACCGCACTTGCGGGTCCCACGTCCAAAATACGCTTTTAATTTCTCAAAAACTAACCGATACTAGAAAAATCATTTTAAAACTATTTTTGCTCATAAACTTTATCTGGGGAATTTTTCTAATCAAGAAAATGTAGAAAAGGCGGGCGTTAAAAAAAATAAACCCTAGAAAATTAGAAAATTTTCCGGGTTCTCAAACTCATTTTTTTTCGGGGCGTCACAATCTCCCCTCCTTAAAAGAATGTCGTCCTCGACATTCCCTCTTGTACCAATCAAGTCAAGACATCCCGCAAAAATCTCTCAAGAGTCAAATCAAACCCACAGTCCGGCATCCTAAACTTCAAGCCTAGGATACACTACAGAGATCTGAAGCCTAAGCTCTGATACCAACTGTGACAGTTCTCAGGGTCACATCACGGGGTACCTATCAGCTTGCCACCCGCACGCGGGCATCCCCTACGGAGAGTTTCGCTTCGTGACTCTTCACGAACGAGAGGCTCGGGGCTTTTCCAGACGAAGGACTTAAAGTCCCAACTGTCGGCATATGGCTCTGATACCAACTGTGACGACCCCACCTCCCCCTAAGGCGAACCAGAGGGTTCGGCGGGCCGCCTGCCCGGCTCTCGCCGGGACTCAGTCGTTCACTACAATCCTCAAACAAATACAAGATACAATCTCAAAGAAAAATCACATGGTCCACAAATATACATCCAAGTCTCCCATAATTACATGTCATAAGTGAAGCGGAAACGATTTCCAACTATCAAAAGCGAAGCGTCCACGCTTCCGCAGCGCCACTCTGATCCTTGATACCAACTATTATACAGGAGGAAGTCCAAAACTAGACGATTACACATCCAAGCAATTCTAAACGTTCAATACAATCCCAATATGAACGATTACACAAAAGGAAATCCAAATTCAATCCATACATGATATAATCCATGATAAACACTACAAGCCACTCCTTCGCCTTGAGCCCTGTGGAGGGGAATAAAACATTTTGGGGTGAGCTAGAAGCTCAGCGAGTAACCAATAAAATCAGTTATCAAATCAGTTTCACAATCGTTCATTTCAATAATGTCATGATTCAGTAATCAATGCACTTTCATTGCTCTCGTGAACCAGTGAAATCATGGTACTTAGACGTCCAACGCTCCAAACGATCATTTAACATTGAACATTAACATTGAGCCCATTGGTGCTCTACAGGAACATTAAACGGTGGAGGAAACGTCGGAGTCTAGCACACGAATTCCAAGTACTCATTTGAGCCAAAACATGTCAAGAACTTATATGCCGGCACACAGGATATGCAATCAAAGAAACGATGCAAGAAACATTTTAAAGTAACGTTGCAAGTAGTTTAAGGTCACTCACCTCCACGGCTCATAATCCTTGTTCAATATAGCCAATTCCATCATTCAAGTCCAAGCCTTTCACTTGAAACTTAAGGTAACCAACGCTATTAAAATCGGACAGCATTTCCCCTTAATTCCTTTATTTTCCAACCTACAATCAAACCCAATCACATAGCAATTAACCACAATTGCTCAAAACCAGAAAACAGTTTTGACGTCCTTTTGCGGTAATGGCACCAAAGGTACTACGAGTATCGGATGGAGGTCCAAGACCCACCGTTTCAAAGCTAAGAACCAGGGCTACAACAATGTAGAAGGTCACTCAGTCCAAATCCTAGCACAACTAGGTCAAATATGCAGAATACCAAACCAGAATCGTAATTGCAGGTTCCCAAATCACACAATGCTCTAATTCGTCCAACTCAGTCTACACAGGTCCAAATGCATTGATTCCAAAGGCATATGATAGCTAAGACATCAAGCTACATTTCATCAGAAGACACCAACAACAAAATCCAAAGAAATTCCAGTCAAAACAGACGATTACAATCACAGTTCGCACATTCTGATCACCCAGAACAGCAACAGTAAAAACGACATATCTCATTCTACACTACTCCAAATGACCTGAAATTTTGTAGGCACCTCTAAACTGTCATTCCCTACAACTTTCATGTTTTGAGCTAAGGCCAATTCGGCCTCTATATATGACCTAAAATTTCGGACAGAATGTAGCTTCAAGAACCCTAATTTTCCAGAATTTCTTCCAAACCCAAAATTGGTTGCAATTGTCCACTTTTTCCACCTTCTAGCTTCATTACATAACATTTCCAATCATCATACAAGGCCACAACATCATGATCACATTAAACCAGAAAATTCACCAATAAATTGTAAACTTCACCATTTCATCCAAAAACAAGAATTAAATCACAAAATTCAACACTTTAGCTTCCACTAAGCACAACTCAAGCTTCATTAAGTGTAGGGGAAAGTTCATATACCACTCACCTAGTAAACAAGAGAGGGAGAGTTGTAGGACACCTTAACTTTCCAAAAAAACTTCACACAACAACTCACAATCACTACTTGAAGAGGTTTTATGGAAGGAATTCAAGATTAAATGGTTAGTTTGTGAGATTGGACATGATTGGAGCAAGAAACTTGGAAGCTTTTCTTTCTTTTCTTGTAAGAGGAGGTTCGGCCAAGCTTGAAGGAAAAATGGAAGATATTTGATCAATTTTTTTGTTTTATTTAGTAATTGGTAAAAGGTTGAATAGTAAGTCAAAACAAGATTTAATCATATGGTGACACATGTCCCTCTCATTAATTGCTTGCCTAACTTTTTGTCTCTCTTACACAAATATCTTAACACATTGTAAACTAATATCACTTAATACAAAATTCTAACAAGTGGTTAAAAATATAATGCATTTACCGCACTTGCGGGTCCCACGTCCAAAATACGCTTTTAATTTCTCAAAAACTAACCGATACTAGAAAAATCATTTTAAAACTATTTTTGCTCATAAACTTTATCTGGGGAATTTTTCTAATCAAGAAAATGTAGAAAAGGCGGGCGTTAAAAAAAATAAACCCTAGAAAATTAGAAAATTTTCCGGGTTCTCAAACTCATTTTTTTTCGGGGCGTCACAATCTCCCCTCCTTAAAAGAATGTCGTCCTCGACATTCCCTCTTGTACCAATCAAGTCAAGACATCCCGCAAAAATCTCTCAAGAGTCAAATCAAACCCACAGTCCGGCATCCTAAACTTCAAGCCTAGGATACACTACAGAGATCTGAAGCTTAAGCTCTGATACCAACTGTGACAGTTCTCAGGGTCACATCACGGGGTACCTATCAGCTTGCCACCCGCACGCGGGCATCCCCTACGGAGAGTTTCGCTTCGTGACTCTTCACGAACGAGAGGCTCGGGGCTTTTCCAGACGAAGGACTTAAAGTCCCAACTGTCGGCATATGGCTCTGATACCAACTGTGACGACCCCACCTCCCCCTAAGGCGAACCAGAGGGTTCGGCGGGCCGCCTGCCCGGCTCTCGCCGGGACTCAGTCGTTCACTACAATCCTCAAACAAATACAAGATACAATCTCAAAGAAAAATCACATGGTCCACAAATATACATCCAAGTCTCCCATAATTACATGTCATAAGTGAAGCGGAAACGATTTCCAACTATCAAAAGCGAAGCGTCCACGCTTCCGCAGCGCCACTCTGATCCTTGATACCAACTATTATACAGGAGGAAGTCCAAAACTAGACGATTACACATCCAAGCAATTCTAAACGTTCAATACAATCCCAATATGAACGATTACACAAAAGGAAATCCAAATTCAATCCATACATGATATAATCCATGATAAACACTACAAGCCACTCCTTCGCCTTGAGCCCTGTGGAGGGGAATAAAACATTTTGGGGTGAGCTAGAAGCTCAGCGAGTAACCAATAAAATCAGTTATCAAATCAGTTTCACAATCGTTCATTTCAATAATGTCATGATTCAGTAATCAATGCACTTTCATTGCTCTCGTGAACCAGTGAAATCATGGTACTTAGACGTCCAACGCTCCAAACGATCATTTAACATTGAACATTAACATTGAGCCCATTGGTGCTCTACAGGAACATTAAACGGTGGAGGAAACGTCGGAGTCTAGCACACGAATTCCAAGTACTCATTTGAGCCAAAACATGTCAAGAACTTATATGCCGGCACACAGGATATGCAATCAAAGAAACGATGCAAGAAACATTTTAAAGTAACGTTGCAAGTAGTTTAAGGTCACTCACCTCCACGGCTCATAATCCTTGTTCAATATAGCCAATTCCATCATTCAAGTCCAAGCCTTTCACTTGAAACTTAAGGTAACCAACGCTATTAAAATCGGACAGCATTTCCCCTTAATTCCTTTATTTTCCAACCTACAATCAAACCCAATCACATAGCAATTAACCACAATTGCTCAAAACCAGAAAACAGTTTTGACGTCCTTTTGCGGTAATGGCACCAAAGGTACTACGAGTATCGGATGGAGGTCCAAGACCCACCGTTTCAAAGCTAAGAACCAGGGCTACAACAATGTAGAAGGTCACTCAGTCCAAATCCTAGCACAACTAGGTCAAATATGCAGAATACCAAACCAGAATCGTAATTGCAGGTTCCCAAATCACACAATGCTCTAATTCGTCCAACTCAGTCTACACAGGTCCAAATGCATTGATTCCAAAGGCATATGATAGCTAAGACATCAAGCTACATTTCATCAGAAGACACCAACAACAAAATCCAAAGAAATTCCAGTCAAAACAGACGATTACAATCACAGTTCGCACATTCTGATCACCCAGAACAGCAACAGTAAAAACGACATATCTCATTCTACACTACTCCAAATGACCTGAAATTTTGTAGGCACCTCTAAACTGTCATTCCCTACAACTTTCATGTTTTGAGCTAAGGCCAATTCGGCCTCTATATATGACCTAAAATTTCGGACAGAATGTAGCTTCAAGAACCCTAATTTTCCAGAATTTCTTCCAAACCCAAAATTGGTTGCAATTGTCCACTTTTTCCACCTTCTAGCTTCATTACATAACATTTCCAATCATCATACAAGGCCACAACATCATGATCACATTAAACCAGAAAATTCACCAATAAATTGTAAACTTCACCATTTCATCCAAAAACAAGAATTAAATCACAAAATTCAACACTTTAGCTTCCACTAAGCACAACTCAAGCTTCATTAAGTGTAGGGGAAAGTTCATATACCACTCACCTAGTAAACAAGAGAGGGAGAGTTGTAGGACACCTTAACTTTCCAAAAAAACTTCACACAACAACTCACAATCACTACTTGAAGAGGTTTTATGGAAGGAATTCAAGATTAAATGGTTAGTTTGTGAGATTGGACATGATTGGAGCAAGAAACTTGGAAGCTTTTCTTTCTTTTCTTGTAAGAGGAGGTTCGGCCAAGCTTGAAGGAAAAATGGAAGATATTTGATCAATTTTTTTGTTTTATTTAGTAATTGGTAAAAGGTTGAATAGTAAGTCAAAACAAGATTTAATCATATGGTGACACATGTCCCTCTCATTAATTGCTTGCCTAACTTTTTGTCTCTCTTACACAAATATCTTAACACATTGTAAACTAATATCACTTAATACAAAATTCTAACAAGTGGTTAAAAATATAATGCATTTACCGCACTTGCGGGTCCCACGTCCAAAATACGCTTTTAATTTCTCAAAAACTAACCGATACTAGAAAAATCATTTTAAAACTATTTTTGCTCATAAACTTTATCTGGGGAATTTTTCTAATCAAGAAAATGTAGAAAAGGCGGGCGTTAAAAAAAATAAACCCTAGAAAATTAGAAAATTTTCCGGGTTCTCAAACTCATTTTTTTTCGGGGCGTCACAATCTCCCCTCCTTAAAAGAATGTCGTCCTCGACATTCCCTCTTGTACCAATCAAGTCAAGACATCCCGCAAAAATCTCTCAAGAGTCAAATCAAACCCACAGTCCGGCATCCTAAACTTCAAGCCTAGGATACACTACAGAGATCTGAAGCTTAAGCTCTGATACCAACTGTGACAGTTCTCAGGGTCACATCACGGGGTACCTATCAGCTTGCCACCCGCACGCGGGCATCCCCTACGGAGAGTTTCGCTTCGTGACTCTTCACGAACGAGAGGCTCGGGGCTTTTCCAGACGAAGGACTTAAAGTCCCAACTGTCGGCATATGGCTCTGATACCAACTGTGACGACCCCACCTCCCCCTAAGGCGAACCAGAGGGTTCGGCGGGCCGCCTGCCCGGCTCTCGCCGGGACTCAGTCGTTCACTACAATCCTCAAACAAATACAAGATACAATCTCAAAGAAAAATCACATGGTCCACAAATATACATCCAAGTCTCCCATAATTACATGTCATAAGTGAAGCGGAAACGATTTCCAACTATCAAAAGCGAAGCGTCCACGCTTCCGCAGCGCCACTCTGATCCTTGATACCAACTATTATACAGGAGGAAGTCCAAAACTACACGATTACACATCCAAGCAATTCTAAACGTTCAATACAATCCCAATATGAACGATTACACAAAAGGAAATCCAAATTCAATCCATACATGATATAATCCATGATAAACACTACAAGCCACTCCTTCGCCTTGAGCCCTGTGGAGGGGAATAAAACATTTTTGGGTGAGCTAGAAGCTCAGCGAGTAACCAATAAAATCAGTTATCAAATCAGTTTCACAATCGTTCATTTCAATAATGTCATGATTCAGTAATCAATGCACTTTCATTGCTCTCGTGAACCAGTGAAATCATGGTACTTAGACGTCCAACGCTCCAAACGATCATTTAACATTGAACATTAACATTGAGCCCATTGGTGCTCTACAGGAACATTAAACGGTGGAGGAAACGTCGGAGTCTAGCACACGAATTCCAAGTACTCATTTGAGCCAAAACATGTCAAGAACTTATATGCCGGCACACAGGATATGCAATCAAAGAAACGATGCAAGAAACATTTTAAAGTAACGTTGCAAGTAGTTTAAGGTCACTCACCTCCACGGCTCATAATCCTTGTTCAATATAGCCAATTCCATCATTCAAGTCCAAGCCTTTCACTTGAAACTTAAGGTAACCAACGCTATTAAAATCGGACAGCATTTCCCCTTAATTCCTTTATTTTCCAACCTACAATCAAACCCAATCACATAGCAATTAACCACAATTGCTCAAAACCAGAAAACAGTTTTGACGTCCTTTTGCGGTAATGGCACCAAAGGTACTACGAGTATCGGATGGAGGTCCAAGACCCACCGTTTCAAAGCTAAGAACCAGGGCTACAACAATGTAGAAGGTCACTCAGTCCAAATCCTAGCACAACTAGGTCAAATATGCAGAATACCAAACCAGAATCGTAATTGCAGGTTCCCAAATCACACAATGCTCTAATTCGTCCAACTCAGTCTACACAGGTCCAAATGCATTGATTCCAAAGGCATATGATAGCTAAGACATCAAGCTACATTTCATCAGAAGACACCAACAACAAAATCCAAAGAAATTCCAGTCAAAACAGACGATTACAATCACAGTTCGCACATTCTGATCACCCAGAACAGCAACAGTAAAAACGACATATCTCATTCTACACTACTCCAAATGACCTGAAATTTTGTAGGCACCTCTAAACTGTCATTCCCTACAACTTTCATGTTTTGAGCTAAGGCCAATTCGGCCTCTATATATGACCTAAAATTTCGGACAGAATGTAGCTTCAAGAACCCTAATTTTCCAGAATTTCTTCCAAACCCAAAATTGGTTGCAATTGTCCACTTTTTCCACCTTCTAGCTTCATTACATAACATTTCCAATCATCATACAAGGCCACAACATCATGATCACATTAAACCAGAAAATTCACCAATAAATTGTAAACTTCACCATTTCATCCAAAAACAAGAATTAAATCACAAAATTCAACACTTTAGCTTCCACTAAGCACAACTCAAGCTTCATTAAGTGTAGGGGAAAGTTCATATACCACTCACCTAGTAAACAAGAGAGGGAGAGTTGTAGGACACCTTAACTTTCCAAAAAAACTTCACACAACAACTCACAATCACTACTTGAAGAGGTTTTATGGAAGGAATTCAAGATTAAATGGTTAGTTTGTGAGATTGGACATGATTGGAGCAAGAAACTTGGAAGCTTTTCTTTCTTTTCTTGTAAGAGGAGGTTCGGCCAAGCTTGAAGGAAAAATGGAAGATATTTGATCAATTTTTTTGTTTTATTTAGTAATTGGTAAAAGGTTGAATAGTAAGTCAAAACAAGATTTAATCATATGGTGACACATGTCCCTCTCATTAATTGCTTGCCTAACTTTTTGTCTCTCTTACACAAATATCTTAACACATTGTAAACTAATATCACTTAATACAAAATTCTAACAAGTGGTTAAAAATATAATGCATTTACCGCACTTGCGGGTCCCACGTCCAAAATACGCTTTTAATTTCTCAAAAACTAACCGATACTAGAAAAATCATTTTAAAACTATTTTTGCTCATAAACTTTATCTGGGGAATTTTTCTAATCAAGAAAATGTAGAAAAGGCGGGCGTTAAAAAAAATAAACCCTAGAAAATTAGAAAATTTTCCGGGTTCTCAAACTCATTTTTTTTCGGGGCGTCACAATCTCCCCTCCTTAAAAGAATGTCGTCCTCGACATTCCCTCTTGTACCAATCAAGTCAAGACATCCCGCAAAAATCTCTCAAGAGTCAAATCAAACCCACAGTCCGGCATCCTAAACTTCAAGCCTAGGATACACTACAGAGATCTGAAGCTTAAGCTCTGATACCAACTGTGACAGTTCTCAGGGTCACATCACGGGGTACCTATCAGCTTGCCACCCGCACGCGGGCATCCCCTACGGAGAGTTTCGCTTCGTGACTCTTCACGAACGAGAGGCTCGGGGCTTTTCCAGACGAAGGACTTAAAGTCCCAACTGTCGGCATATGGCTCTGATACCAACTGTGACGACCCCACCTCCCCCTAAGGCGAACCAGAGGGTTCGGCGGGCCGCCTGCCCGGCTCTCGCCGGGACTCAGTCGTTCACTACAATCCTCAAACAAATACAAGATACAATCTCAAAGAAAAATCACATGGTCCACAAATATACATCCAAGTCTCCCATAATTACATGTCATAAGTGAAGCGGAAACGATTTCCAACTATCAAAAGCGAAGCGTCCACGCTTCCGCAGCGCCACTCTGATCCTTGATACCAACTATTATACAGGAGGAAGTCCAAAACTAGACGATTACACATCCAAGCAATTCTAAACGTTCAATACAATCCCAATATGAACGATTACACAAAAGGAAATCCAAATTCAATCCATACATGATATAATCCATGATAAACACTACAAGCCACTCCTTCGCCTTGAGCCCTGTGGAGGGGAATAAAACATTTTTGGGTGAGCTAGAAGCTCAGCGAGTAACCAATAAAATCAGTTATCAAATCAGTTTCACAATCGTTCATTTCAATAATGTCATGATTCAGTAATCAATGCACTTTCATTGCTCTCGTGAACCAGTGAAATCATGGTACTTAGACGTCCAACGCTCCAAACGATCATTTAACATTGAACATTAACATTGAGCCCATTGGTGCTCTACAGGAACATTAAACGGTGGAGGAAACGTCGGAGTCTAGCACACGAATTCCAAGTACTCATTTGAGCCAAAACATGTCAAGAACTTATATGCCGGCACACAGGATATGCAATCAAAGAAACGATGCAAGAAACATTTTAAAGTAACGTTGCAAGTAGTTTAAGGTCACTCACCTCCACGGCTCATAATCCTTGTTCAATATAGCCAATTCCATCATTCAAGTCCAAGCCTTTCACTTGAAACTTAAGGTAACCAACGCTATTAAAATCGGACAGCATTTCCCCTTAATTCCTTTATTTTCCAACCTACAATCAAACCCAATCACATAGCAATTAACCACAATTGCTCAAAACCAGAAAACAGTTTTGACGTCCTTTTGCGGTAATGGCACCAAAGGTACTACGAGTATCGGATGGAGGTCCAAGACCCACCGTTTCAAAGCTAAGAACCAGGGCTACAACAATGTAGAAGGTCACTCAGTCCAAATCCTAGCACAACTAGGTCAAATATGCAGAATACCAAACCAGAATCGTAATTGCAGGTTCCCAAATCACACAATGCTCTAATTCGTCCAACTCAGTCTACACAGGTCCAAATGCATTGATTCCAAAGGCATATGATAGCTAAGACATCAAGCTACATTTCATCAGAAGACACCAACAACAAAATCCAAAGAAATTCCAGTCAAAACAGACGATTACAATCACAGTTCGCACATTCTGATCACCCAGAACAGCAACAGTAAAAACGACATATCTCATTCTACACTACTCCAAATGACCTGAAATTTTGTAGGCACCTCTAAACTGTCATTCCCTACAACTTTCATGTTTTGAGCTAAGGCCAATTCGGCCTCTATATATGACCTAAAATTTCGGACAGAATGTAGCTTCAAGAACCCTAATTTTCCAGAATTTCTTCCAAACCCAAAATTGGTTGCAATTGTCCACTTTTTCCACCTTCTAGCTTCATTACATAACATTTCCAATCATCATACAAGGCCACAACATCATGATCACATTAAACCAGAAAATTCACCAATAAATTGTAAACTTCACCATTTCATCCAAAAACAAGAATTAAATCACAAAATTCAACACTTTAGCTTCCACTAAGCACAACTCAAGCTTCATTAAGTGTAGGGGAAAGTTCATATACCACTCACCTAGTAAACAAGAGAGGGAGAGTTGTAGGACACCTTAACTTTCCAAAAAAACTTCACACAACAACTCACAATCACTACTTGAAGAGGTTTTATGGAAGGAATTCAAGATTAAATGGTTAGTTTGTGAGATTGGACATGATTGGAGCAAGAAACTTGGAAGCTTTTCTTTCTTTTCTTGTAAGAGGAGGTTCGGCCAAGCTTGAAGGAAAAATGGAAGATATTTGATCAATTTTTTTGTTTTATTTAGTAATTGGTAAAAGGTTGAATAGTAAGTCAAAACAAGATTTAATCATATGGTGACACATGTCCCTCTCATTAATTGCTTGCCTAACTTTTTGTCTCTCTTACACAAATATCTTAACACATTGTAAACTAATATCACTTAATACAAAATTCCAACAAGTGGTTAAAAATATAATGCATTTACCGCACTTGCGGGTCCCACGTCCAAAATACGCTTTTAATTTCTCAAAAACTAACCGATACTAGAAAAATCATTTTAAAACTATTTTTGCTCATAAACTTTATCTGGGGAATTTTTCTAATCAAGAAAATGTAGAAAAGGCGGGCGTTAAAAAAAATAAACCCTAGAAAATTAGAAAATTTTCCGGGTTCTCAAACTCATTTTTTTTCGGGGCGTCACAATCTCCCCTCCTTAAAAGAATGTCGTCCTCGACATTCCCTCTTGTACCAATCAAGTCAAGACATCCCGCAAAAATCTCTCAAGAGTCAAATCAAACCCACAGTCCGGCATCCTAAACTTCAAGCCTAGGAT
The DNA here is from genome assembly GCF_036785885.1 of Coffea arabica. Lineage (NCBI taxonomy): Eukaryota > Viridiplantae > Streptophyta > Magnoliopsida > Gentianales > Rubiaceae > Coffea > Coffea arabica. The sequence goes on along the minus strand of NC_092318.1, from coordinate 13,357,897 downwards.
ACACTACAGAGATCTGAAGCCTAACCTCTGATACCAACTGTGACAGTTCTCAGGGTCACATCACGGGGTACCTATCAGCTTGCCACCCGCACGCGGGCATCCCCTACGGAGAGTTTCGCTTCGTGACTCTTCACGAACGAGAGGCTCGGGGCTTTTCCAGACGAAGGACTTAAAGTCCCAACTGTCGGCATATGGCTCTGATACCAACTGTGACGACCCCACCTCCCCCTAAGGCGAACCAGAGGGTTCGGCGGGCCGCCTGCCCGGCTCTCGCCGGGACTCAGTCGTTCACTACAATCCTCAAACAAATACAAGATACAATCTCAAAGAAAAATCACATGGTCCACAAATATACATCCAAGTCTCCCATAATTACATGTCATAAGTGAAGCGGAAACGATTTCCAACTATCAAAAGCGAAGCGTCCACGCTTCCGCAGCGCCACTCTGATCCTTGATACCAACTATTATACAGGAGGAAGTCCAAAACTAGACGATTACACATCCAAGCAATTCTAAACGTTCAATACAATCCCAATATGAACGATTACACAAAAGGAAATCCAAATTCAATCCATACATGATATAATCCATGATAAACACTACAAGCCACTCCTTCGCCTTGAGCCCTGTGGAGGGGAATAAAACATTTTGGGGTGAGCTAGAAGCTCAGCGAGTAACCAATAAAATCAGTTATCAAATCAGTTTCATAATCGTTCATTTCAATAATGTCATGATTCAGTAATCAATGCACTTTCATTGCTCTCGTGAACCAGTGAAATCATGGTACTTAGACGTCCAACGCTCCAAACGATCATTTAACATTGAACATTAACATTGAGCCCATTGGTGCTCTACAGGAACATTAAACGGTGGAGGAAACGTCGGAGTCTAGCACACGAATTCCAAGTACTCATTTGAGCCAAAACATGTCAAGAACTTATATGCCGGCACACAGGATATGCAATCAAAGAAACGATGCAAGAAACATTTTAAAGTAACGTTGCAAGTAGTTTAAAGTCACTCACCTCCACGGCTCATAATCCTTGTTCAATATAGCCAATTCCATCATTCAAGTCCAAGCCTTTCACTTGAAACTTAAGGTAACCAACGCTATTAAAATCGGACAGCATTTCCCCTTAATTCCTTTATTTTCCAACCTACAATCAAACCCAATCACATAGCAATTAACCACAATTGCTCAAAACCAGAAAACAGTTTTGACGTCCTTTTGCGGTAATGGCACCAAAGGTACTACGAGTATCGGATGGAGGTCCAAGACCCACCGTTTCGAAGCTAAGAACCAGGGCTACAACAATGTAGAAGGTCACTCAGTCCAAATCCTAGCACAACTAGGTCAAATATGCAGAATACCAAACCAGAATCGTAATTGCAGGTTCCCAAATCACACAATGCTGTAATTCGTCCAACTCAGTCTACACAGGTCCAAATGCATTGATTCCAAAGGCATATGATAGCTAAGACATCAAGCTACATTTCATCAGAAGACACCAAGAACAAAATCCAAAGAAATTCCAGTCAAAACAGACGATTACAATCACAGTTCGCACATTCTGATCACCCAGAACAGCAACAGTAAAAATGACATATCTCATTCTACACTACTCCAAATGACCTGAAATTTTGTAGGCACCTCTAAAATGTCATTCCCTACAACTTTCATGTTTTGAGCTAAGGCCAATGCGGCCTCTATCTATGACCTAAAATTTCGGACAGAATGTAGCTTCAAGAACCCTAATTTTCCAGAATTTCTTCCAAACCCAAAATTGGTTGCAATTGTCCACTTTTTCCACCTTCTAGCTTCATTACATAACATTTCCAATCATCATACAAGGCCACAACATCATGATCACATTAAACCAGAAAATTCACCAATAAATTGTAAACTTCACCATTTCATCCAAAAACAAGAATTAAATCACAAAATTCAACACTTTAGCTTCCACTAAGCACAACTCAAGCTTCATTAAGTGTAGGGGAAAGTTCATATACCACTCACCTAGTAAACAAGAGAGGGAGAGTTGTAGGACACCTTAACTTTCCAAAAAAACTTCACACAACAACTCACAATTACTACTTGAAGAGGTTTTATGGAAGGAATTCAAGATTAAATGGTTAGTTTGTGAGATTGGACATGATTGGAGCAAGAAACTTGGAAGCTTTTCTTTCTTTTCTTGTAAGAGGAGGTTCGGCCAAGCTTGAAGGAAAAATGGAAGATATTTGATCAATTTTTTTTTTTATTTAGTAATTGGTAAAAGGTTGAATAGTAAGTCAAAACAAGATTTAATCATATGGTGACACATGTCCCTCTCACTAATTGCTTGCCTAACTTTTTGTCTCTCTTGCACAAATATCTTAACACATTGTAAACTAATATCACTTAATACAAAATTCCAACAAGTGGTTAAAAATATAATGCATTTACCGCACTTGCGGGTCCCACGTCCAAAATACGCTTTTAATTTCTCAAAAACTAACCGATACTAGAAAAATCATTTTAAAACTATTTTTGCTCATAAACTTTATCTGGGAATTTTTCTAATCAAGAAAATGTAGAAAAGGCGGTCGTTAAAAAAAATAAACCCTAGAAAATTAGAAAATTTTCCGGGTTCTCAAACTCATTTTCTTTCGGGGCGTCACAATCTCCCCTCCTTAAAAGAATGTCGTCCTCGACATTCCCTCTTGTACCAATCAAGTCAAGACATCCCGCAAAAATCTCTCAATAGTCAAATCAAACCCACAGTCCGGCATCCTAAACTTCAAGCCTAGGATACACTACAGAGATCTGAAGCCTAATCTCTGATACCAACTGTGACAGTTCTCAGGGTCACATCACGGGGTACCCATCAGCTTGCCACCCGCACGCGGGCATCCCCTACGGAGAGTTTCGCTTCGTGACTCTTCACGAACGAGAGGCTCGGGGCTTTTCCAGACGAAGGACTTAAAGTCCCAACTGTCGGCATATGGCTCTGATACCAACTGTGACGACCCCACCTCCCCCTAAGGCGAACCAGAGGGTTCGGCGGGCCGCCTGCCCGGCTCTCGCCGGGACTCAGTCGTTCACTACAATCCTCAAACAAATACAAGATACAATCTCAAAGAAAAATCACATGGTCCACAAATATACATCCAAGTCTCCCATAATTACATGTCATAAGTGAAGCGGAAACGATTTCCAACTATCAAAAACGAAGCGTCCACGCTTCCGCAGCGCCACTCTGATCCTTGATACCAAATATTATACAGGAGGAAGTCCAAAACTAGACGATTACACATCCAAGCAATTCTAAACGTTCAATACAATCCCAATATGAACGATTACACAAAAGGAAATCCAAATTCAATCCATACATGATATAATCCATGATAAACACTACAAGCCACTCCTTCGCCTTGAGCCCTGTGGAGGGGAATAAAATATTTTTGGGTGAGCTTGAAGCTCAGCGAGTAACCAATAAAATCAGTTATCAAATCAGTTTCACAATCGTTCATTTCAATAATGTCATGATTCAGTAATCAATGCACTTTCATTGCTCTCGTGAACCAGTGAAATCATGGTACTTAGACGTCCAACGCTCCAAACGATCATTTAACATTGAACATTAACATTGAGCCCATTGGTGCTCTACAGGAACATTAAACGGTGGAGGAAACGTCGGAGTCTAGCACACGAATTCCAAGTACTCATTTGAGCCAAAACATGTCAAGAACTTATATGCCGGCACACAGGATATGCAATCAAAGAAACGATGCAAGAAACATTTTAAAGTAACGTTGCAAGTAGTTTAAGGTCACTCACCTCCACGGCTCATAATCCTTGTTCAATATAGCCAATTCCATCATTCAAGTCCAAGCCTTTCACTTGAAACTTAAGGTAACCAACGCTATTAAAATCGGACAGCATTTCCCCTTAATTCCTTTATTTTCCAACCTACAATCAAACCCAATCACATAGCAATTAACCACAATTGCTCAAAACCAGAAAACAGTTTTGACGTCCTTTTGCGGTAATGGCACCAAAGGTACTACGAGTATCGGATGGAGGTCCAAGACCCACCGTTTCGAAGCTAAGAACCAGGGCTACAACAATGTAGAAGGTCACTCAGTCCAAATCCTAGCACAACTAGGTCAAATATGCAGAATACCAAACCAGAATCGTAATTGCAGGTTCCCAAATCACACAATGCTGTAATTCGTCCAACTCAGTCTACACAGGTCCAAATGCATTGATTCCAAAGGCATATGATAGCTAAGACATCAAGCTACATTTCATCAGAAGACACCAACAACAAAATCCAAAGAAATTCCAGTCAAAACAGACGATTACAATCACAGTTCGCACATTCTGATCACCCAGAACAGCAACAGTAATAACGACATATCTCATTCTACACTACTCCAAATGACCTGAAATTTTGTAGACACCTCTAAAATGTAATTCCCTACAACTTTCATGTTTTGAGCTAAGGCCAATTCGGCCTCTATCTATGACCTAAAATTTCGGACAGAATGTAGCTTCAAGAACCCTAATTTTCCAGAATTTCTTCCAAACCCAAAATTGGTTGCAATTGTCCACTTTTTCCACCTTCTAGCTTCATTACATAACATTTCCAATCATCATACAAGGCCACAACATCATGATCACATTAAACCAGAAAATTCACCAATAAATTGTAAACTTCACCATTTCATCCAAAAACAAGAATTAAATCACAAAATTCAACACTTTAGCTTCCACTAAGCACAACTCAAGCTTCATTAAGTGTAGGGGAAAGTTCATATACCACTCACCTAGTAAACAAGAGAGGGAGAGTTGTAGGACACCTTAACTTTCCAAAAAAACTTCACACAACAACTCACAATCACTACTTGAAGAGGTTTTATGGAAGGAATTCAAGATTAAATGGTTAGTTTGTGAGATTGGACATGATTGGAGCAAGAAACTTGGAAGCTTTTCTTTCTTTTCTTGTAAGAGGAGGTTCGGCCAAGCTTGAAGGAAAAATGGAAGATATTTGATCAATTTTTTTGTTTTATTTAGTAATTGGTAAAAGGTTGGATAGTAAGTCAAAACAAGATTTAATCATATGGTGACACATGTCCCTCTCACTAATTGCTTGCCTAACTTTTTGTCTCTCTTGCACAAATATCTTAACACATTGTAAACTAATATCACTTAATACAAAATTCCAACAAGTGGTTAAAAATATAATGCATTTACCGCACTTGCGGGTCCCACGTCCAAAATACGCTTTTAATTTCTCAAAAACTAACCGATACTAGAAAAATCATTTTAAAACTATTTTTGCTCATAAACTTTATCTGGGAATTTTTCTAATCAAGAAAATGTAGAAAAGGCGGTCGTTAAAAAAAATAAACCCTAGAAAATTAGAAAATTTTCCGGGTTCTCAAACTCATTTTCTTTCGGGGCGTCACAATCTCCCCTCCTTAAAAGAATGTCGTCCTCGACATTCCCTCTTGTACCAATCAAGTCAAGACATCCCGCAAAAATCTCTCAATAGTCAAATCAAACCCACAGTCCGGCATCCTAAACTTCAAGCCTAGGATACACTACAGAGATCTGAAGCCTAAGCTCTGATACCAACTGTGACAGTTCTCAGGGTCACATCACGGGGTACCCATCAGCTTGCCACCCGCACGCGGGCATCCCCTACGGAGAGTTTCGCTTCGTGACTCTTCACGAACGAGAGGCTCGGGGCTTTTCCAGACGAAGGACTTAAAGTCCCAACTGTCGGCATATGGCTCTGATACCAACTGTGACGACCCCACCTCCCCCTAAGGCGAACCAGAGGGTTCGGCGGGCCGCCTGCCCGGCTCTCGCCGGGACTCAGTCGTTCACTACAATCCTCAAACAAATACAAGATACAATCTCAAAGAAAAATCACATGGTCCACAAATATACATCCAAGTCTCCCATAATTACATGTCATAAGTGAAGCGGAAACGATTTCCAACTATCAAAAACGAAGCGTCCACGCTTCCGCAGCGCCACTCTGATCCTTGATACCAAATATTATACAGGAGGAAGTCCAAAACTAGACGATTACACATCCAAGCAATTCTAAACGTTCAATACAATCCCAATATGAACGATTACACAAAAGGAAATCCAAATTCAATCCATACATGATATAATCCATGATAAACACTACAAGCCACTCCTTCGCCTTGAGCCCTGTGGAGGGGAATAAAATATTTTTGGGTGAGCTTGAAGCTCAGCGAGTAACCAATAAAATCAGTTATCAAATCAGTTTCACAATCGTTCATTTCAATAATGTCATGATTCAGTAATCAATGCACTTTCATTGCTCTCGTGAACCAGTGAAATCATGGTACTTAGACGTCCAACGCTCCAAACGATCATTTAACATTGAACATTAACATTGAGCCCATTGGTGCTCTACAGGAACATTAAACGGTGGAGGAAACGTCGGAGTCTAGCACACGAATTCCAAGTACTCATTTGAGCCAAAACATGTCAAGAACTTATATGCCGGCACACAGGATATGCAATCAAAGAAACGATGCAAGAAACATTTTAAAGTAACGTTGCAAGTAGTTTAAGGTCACTCACCTCCACGGCTCATAATCCTTGTTCAATATAGCCAATTCCATCATTCAAGTCCAAGCCTTTCACTTGAAACTTAAGGTAACCAACGCTATTAAAATCGGACAGCATTTCCCCTTAATTCCTTTATTTTCCAACCTACAATCAAACCCAATCACATAGCAATTAACCACAATTGCTCAAAACCAGAAAACAGTTTTGACGTCCTTTTGCGGTAATGGCACCAAAGGTACTACGAGTATCGGATGGAGGTCCAAGACCCACCGTTTCGAAGCTAAGAACCAGGGCTACAACAATGTAGAAGGTCACTCAGTCCAAATCCTAGCACAACTAGGTCAAATATGCAGAATACCAAACCAGAATCGTAATTGCAGGTTCCCAAATCACACAATGCTGTAATTCGTCCAACTCAGTCTACACAGGTCCAAATGCATTGATTCCAAAGGCATATGATAGCTAAGACATCAAGCTACATTTCATCAGAAGACACCAACAACAAAATCCAAAGAAATTCCAGTCAAAACAGACGATTACAATCACAGTTCGCACATTCTGATCACCCAGAACAGCAACAGTAATAACGACATATCTCATTCTACACTACTCCAAATGACCTGAAATTTTGTAGACACCTCTAAAATGTAATTCCCTACAACTTTCATGTTTTGAGCTAAGGCCAATTCGGCCTCTATCTATGACCTAAAATTTCGGACAGAATGTAGCTTCAAGAACCCTAATTTTCCAGAATTTCTTCCAAACCCAAAATTGGTTGCAATTGTCCACTTTTTCCACCTTCTAGCTTCATTACATAACATTTCCAATCATCATACAAGGCCACAACATCATGATCACATTAAACCAGAAAATTCACCAATAAATTGTAAACTTCACCATTTCATCCAAAAACAAGAATTAAATCACAAAATTCAACACTTTAGCTTCCACTAAGCACAACTCAAGCTTCATTAAGTGTAGGGGAAAGTTCATATACCACTCACCTAGTAAACAAGAGAGGGAGAGTTGTAGGACACCTTAACTTTCCAAAAAAACTTCACACAACAACTCACAATCACTACTTGAAGAGGTTTTATGGAAGGAATTCAAGATTAAATGGTTAGTTTGTGAGATTGGACATGATTGGAGCAAGAAACTTGGAAGCTTTTCTTTCTTTTCTTGTAAGAGGAGGTTCGGCCAAGCTTGAAGGAAAAATGGAAGATATTTGATCAATTTTTTTGTTTTATTTAGTAATTGGTAAAAGGTTGAATAGTAAGTCAAAACAAGATTTAATCATATGGTGACACATGTCCCTCTCATTAATTGCTTGCCTAACTTTTTGTCTCTCTTACACAAATATCTTAACACATTGTAAACTAATATCATTTAATACAAAATTCCAACAAGTGGTTAAAAATATAATGCATTTACCACACTTGCGGGTCCCACGTCCAAAATACGCTTTTAATTTCTCAAAAACTAACCGATACTAGAAAAATCATTTTAAAACTATTTTTGCTCATAAACTTTATCTGGGGAATTTTTCTAATCAAGAAAATGTAGAAAGGCGGGCGTTAAAAAAAATAAACCCTAGAAAATTAGAAAATCTTCCGGGTTCTCAAACTCATTTTTTTTCGGGGCGTCACACTAACCCAGAAATGATAAAAGGAAACCCATTTTTTTCTAGCTTCCCACCTCAAACATAACTCCACTGGATTACAAGTGGTATAATTCCCTTTCCCCCACTGCCGTTACTCGTCATCAGATTACCGACAGCCCTGACTGGAGCATTCATTCTAAACCTATGGAGCCATCTCAAGTTGTTGGCCATGGGAGCACTCGCCCATCTGGGAGTCTACAATCCACCCCCTGACCACCAACATCATTCTGCCGACGATTCCAACAATTACATCTTCATTTTCGATAAGGGCACCTGCCCATCCCTTGTCCCCATTCCCATTCATGTCGTCGCCGCTGCCATCAAGACTAAAGTCCCTGTACTCCAATTTCAAGATTTTCTGCTTTTACAAGAAGGGCGAGAGCCAGAAGCAGAGGAAGAAGCGGAATCGTCAACCTCATCATCATCATCACCCTCACACGACTGGGACAGAAAAGGTGATGATGATATTTTTCCGCAGAAGATGTGCACCATCTGCTTTTCTTACCATCATTTCTTCGTGGAAACGAATAAGTTCCTGGGCAATCTCCTTAGCTATAGCTTCAATCTCGAGGCAGAAGGCCATATTCTTCTCCTTATCTGTAGCGGCATGACCATTCCCTTTATGAGTGGATTCCCAAATTTTTCCCACAAATCCCCAATCAATAATTGAGTGGGCACTCAATTCTGTGTTTACTACTACTACTGCTGAAGAAAATTGCTGAAGAAAATTGATCCCTTGTTCTCTGAGATCCGATTTTAGAGTATTAAAATTGCCATTTTAGAGTTTGTCTACCATTTTGCCATCTCTGAGAAAGAAAATCGTAGGAGTGGCTTTGATTTCCCACGAATTACTGAGCCCCTGTTCCAAACTAATCTCGCATACCCATTATCACTAGGCTGCACACCCGGTTACAAGTCAATTTTCGCTTTAGTTATGAAGTTTAGGGTATTTATGTGGAAGTTTCTAAACGATAGGGGGTAAGATGTCTTTTCACGAAACCACAAGGGGGTTCCGTGTATTTTACCCTATGTGATAACATTGGTACCATTAATCTCGTAAAAATATCTTATCCAACTTTCTTGGATCAAACATATTGATATTGAGCACTAATTATTTAAGAATTTAGTACAAAAGCTAAAATTCATTTCACTTTAGTTTGTTCTAAGGATCAAATTGCTGATATTTTTATAAAAGCATTGCCATTTATCAATTTATATGTTTAAGAACAAAACTTGGAGTTTTAGAAAAGTTTTCTTTTTCAAAAAATTGTCTTTTTTACTGTAGAATGTCTGATCCTTGTTGGTTGTTGAATATATCGTCAAACAAAAAAATTAGAAAGCTTCTTAGTTTTTCATATAAGAGTTTGGTTGACGTTTTTGTCGTTAGCCCATTCGAATAATCCTAGGTTCTTGTTTAGATTACCATTTTTTCCAAAAAAAAGTTGTATATTTTTTATAAACATATTTTTCAATTACTTTTTTACCTTACACACATCAATTCGTTATAATATATTTTCTATAAAATTTTAAAAAATAGCAATCCAAACGGGCTCAAGATGAACCTTGACATTTTGAGAAAAGCAACACAACCTTTTAATCCCTAGGCCTCAATTTATCCATTTATCCCTCATTCTTTCCGATTTTCAAAAATATCAGTTTTGATAGTCCTTGTCCAAATTATCTTTATAAAGCTTCTTTGCATGCTTTATAAAGTCTGTGTTTGTGATTTGTTTGACATACAAAGGGTGAAAGTGAAGGGCTAGTCATCGCGAGGTCATGCAGGTGCATATGGGACTGAAAATTCTAAGACAGACAATGGTCAACAGATTTCTAGTCAACACAATGGTGCCTCTCAAATGCTTCAAAATCTTTCTCAATAGCTTCCTGAATTCATTGATACCGAGGCCAAAGGAAAGATACTTCATTGTTCTTCATAAAGGAATCATTGCTTAATGATCCATTCTGGTCTCTGATTTGCCAAACCAAGTTAGATTGAGTCTTAGAAAAAAATTTCCCTCAAAAGTGGTCTCACTTGATACATTTTTTCATCTTTTTTTTATCCTGAAATGGTTACTAAGTTTTATGTCCATATTCGTGAGGGAGAAAATCCTGACTTTGTTATTTCTTGAACCAATCATATTGGTATTCATCTTTGCCTACCATTTGTTAATTAAATCTTTGATACCAAAATTGAGAGTAAATGAAAAGGAGATGTTGCAAATTTCTTTTCCTACAAGGCTATACCCGATGAGGTTAACATTTTTTGATGATGATGAGTTAAAAAAGTATTTTTTTTTTCACTTCTTTTTATACCTCTAATGAGTCCAATCTATGTGAACTCAATTTGATTTCTATATTATTTTCACTATTCTCTCTAACTTTTTTGTTCTTACTAGTGGTCATAGATGGATCTTGCCAAGTAGTTCTCTCTCTATGAAAGTCTTTTTCTCTATTTCTAAAGAGAGAAATCCCCCCAGTAGGTGTTTTCAAACTTCAAATCCCAAAATAAACTTTAGAACTTTTTGAAAACTAGAAAACTCGATTCCTAGAACTTACAACATTAAGAATATGAATTTATTAGCTGAATAGCCTACATCCATGGCAATCAGTTATTTAGGCACAGGATCTATCAAGCATGAGCACAGAATTCAAGCTATCACAGAAAACTAAAGTAGGTTGAATTCTTCTCATTATTTCCCAATCCAAATCTGGGTAGTGAAAAGTAGCTGAGATCTTCTCAGCTTAGAGGTAATCTTTTTCTGCCAGCTAAGATGTAGTTTTCTTTTTCTTTCCATGTCTATAGTAGCCAGATTCTCTTGTTTAGGTCTTGTTTTTCACCTCTATTGTTAACATTTTTGCCTTCTAGCTAAGCGGAAGTCATTCTTTTCTTCTCATTTTGCTGTATTTTCTGCTTTTAAGAGTGTCTAGCCATCGGTCTTCCTTTTGTTTGGATCCTATGGAGCTGTTTTTTATCTTTTTCAGTACTTTGGTTAGTCTATTTATAGTATGTGGAGAGCCTAAATATGGAAGACTTGGAAAGGATCATGGAAAAATTTTCTCTATCAAGCATTGAACAAGAGAAGGTAAGCTTAGAGGACATAGATGTGAAAAGCTGTAGGGAAGAGTGTAAACTGAGCCTAATAGGGAAAGTGTTTGGGGAAAAAATGGCTAATATATTGGGTATTAAGAGTTTTGCAAATAACATGTGGAATTACCCAAAGAATCTAAAAGTAATAGAACTAGGAAACAACCTGTTCTAATTTTGCTTTCAATCATCACAGGAGATGGAGAAGGTTCTAGGAGGAAGACCATGGATCTATGACGGCCAACCACTAGTTATTAACAAGTGGAGAGAAGGTAGAGAAATTGATAGAGAGGCATTTAGAACTTGTCTAATTTAGATCTAGGTTTGGAACCTACCTATACATTGGATTACCAAAGAGGTGGGGATAAAAATAGGTAGACTATTCAGGTCAGTTAAGGAAGTTATCATTCCAACAGGTGGAAGCAAAGAAGGGAGGCACATGAAAATATTAGTGGAAATTGACTTAGATCGGCCTTTACTGAGAGGCACAACAGTGAGGATGAGAAGGGAACCAAAATGGATTGAATTTAGATATGAGAAATGTCCTGATTTTTGCTACTGCTGCGGGAGAGTAGGTCATAATGAAAAAAAACTATAGTCAGAAAGGACCACATGTAGAGAGAAACACCCAATTTGGAGGCTGGTGAGAGCTAGCTTTCCACGTAGCCTTATCAAGAGAACAAGGATGTATCAGGGGAATAAACAAAATACTAAAATCGGTAATAGGAGTGAAGATGAGAATAGCTATTAATGAGCCAAAACAACTTTTGCTCACCTATGGCTTAGAGAATGAGAATAATAAAGGTCCAATAAAATCTTAAGATAAAAGAGGAGTAGTTAAAGAGAAGGAAAGGCAAAGGCATGAGATGCTAGAGAAAGAAACGAATAAACTTTTAGATGCAGGTCTGAATTCTACAAAGACCCCTGAGAATATAGAACAAGAGGAAGGAGTTCAAGAGATATAAGTACTAATTGTATGATGATAACTGTAGAAAATGAAAATTTTGATAACATGTGGAATGACGGGATTGCTAATACCAGTGAAATGACTCCAAGAAAGACAGACATTGATAACAGAAGTGAGAAGTAGGCTCACAACAGGGGAACAGTGGTAGAAATCCAAAAAAAAATAAACTATAAAGAGGGAAAAGCTTGGAAGATGTTAGTTAGAGAAGTAAGAGGAAACCCCTAGGAGGGTTGAACAATAACAACAACATAAAACTAGAGAAAGGGGAAAGGAAGGTGTTGGCTAGAGAGGAATTATGTTTCACAGAAGAAGAAGGGGAAGGACTATTCAAGAGATGCAAAAAAGAGGATGACATAGTAGGAGACAGAATCTTAATGAAAGTGGAGGAGCCCGACCTTAATGGGGCTCCCAAGTTTAAATAAGAGTGTTGGTATGGAATTGTCGAGGTGCTAGGAGTCCTTTGACAATTCCCCAACTCAAGGAGGCCCTGAGGCTCCACTTCCCAACTTTAGTGTTCCTATCAAAAACTAAAAATAGGAAAATTTTCATGAATAAGGTTAGAAGTAGAATTGGTTTTGATAATATCTTTGTAGTGGACCTTATAGGTAGGTCTGGTGGTTTAGCAATATTTTGGAAGAAAGAGTTGAAAGTGCAAAAAATTCTTTTTAGCAGTTTCACTATTGAAGTTCAAATTGAGGATGAGAAGAAAAAGAAAACTTGGTGGTGTATATGTGTTTATGCTGGCATAGATGCTAATATTAGAAAGAGGCAGTGGGATATATTGAATCAAAGGAAACAATTGTAGGGAAGTAGTTGGGTTATAATGGGAGACATGAATGAAATTATATCTAATGAGGAAAAATGGGGTGGGATCAAGATACCTGAAAATAGCTTTAAAGATTTCAAAAACTTCATAAAAATAATGAACTTGTTGATCTAGGATTTGAAAGTATCACCTGGACTTGGAGTGGTAATCTTGGGAATGGGAATGAGGTGAAGGAAAGACTAGATAGAAACTTGGGTAGTAGAGATTGAAAAAACAATTTTGAAAAGGCCAAAGTTAAACACATCTGGAAAGAGGCTTTTGATCACTGTATTCTCATCCTTGATACTAACCCCATGAATAGGAGATGGAAAAAGAGGTTCAACTTTGACAAGAAGTGGTTGTGCCATAAAGAGATAGGGAAAGCAGTTAAAATTGCCTAGGATATTAAGAATTGTGCCATAGTGTGGTTCTAAAATGTATAAGCTTCAAAACAAAATTAAAGAACGTAGAATGGCCTTTCTTAGATGGAACAAAAGCTTAGATAATAATGCTTTTAAACAAATAAATACATTAAAATTAGAGATTGATTAGATAATGAAAAAGAACAAGCAGGAAGGGAAAATCAAGTTGGCTTGTCTTTACAAAAATCTCTCTGAAGCTTACAAGAAAGAAGAAATCTTTTGGATTCAGAAAGTTAGGATAAAATGGCTCAAAGAGGGAGATAAAAACACTGCGTACTTCCATAGCTGTGTGGTTAGAAGAAGAAAGAAAAACACAATTACCAAACTGCAAAACGATAATAGTGAGTGGTGCTCTGATGAAAGGAGGTAGAGGGAGAAATCATTGGATATTTCACAAACTTGTTTACCTCTAATACTCTTGAGGATATAGAAAAGGTCATAGAAGGCATACCACACATTATAACAGGCTAAATGAACCAAAACTCAATAGACCAATTTTTGAACTTGAAGTCAAAATAGCCATTTTCTCTATGAACCCAAATAAACCACCAGAATCTGAAGGAATGTCCCTAGTCTTTTATCAGAAATTCTGGAATATTGTGAAAAATGACTTGGTCCAAGCAATTCAAAGTTTCTTCTATTCTAGTCATATGCTTAACTCTATGAACCATACTCTGATTAGTCTTATTCCTAAAGTAGAGTCTCCCACTTTTGTGGCTCAGTATAGGCCAATAAGTCTCTGCAATGTGGTCTACAAAGTGATAGCCAAAGTTCTTGTTAGCAAACTTAAACTTGTTCTCAATCTGTGTATCAATCAAAATCAATCTATTTTTGTGCCTCAAAGACAAATATTAGATAATGTTTTCATAGCTCATGAGTGTATCCATTTCCTAAATAACAGAAGAATAGGAAAAAAAGGATATATGGCTCTGGAATTAGACATGGCAAAGGCATATGATGGGTTGGAGTGGAAGTTCATATATGAAATTATGAAGAAAATGGGTTTCAATGCAGTATGGAGATCCTGGGTGATGGAATTTGTGTCCACGGTGACTTATGGGATAAATGTGAATGGGGAAAAAGTGGGTTATATCAAACCAACCAGAGGAATTAGGCAAGGAGACCCACTATCTCCTTACCTATTTGTTATGTGTACAGAAGGATTCGCAAATGTGCTTAAACAGGCAATAAATCAAGGAAAGTTCTTTGGGTTAAAAAATAGCAAATGTTAGTCCAAGTCTATCCTATTTAGTTTTCATAGATAATACACTAGTGTTCTACAAAGCAAGAAAAGAAGAAGCTGATAAACTATGGAATGTGATGGAAATATATAGCAGAGCCTCAGGACAGAAGATGAATGCAGAGAAATCATCAATAACTCTTTAGCAAAAATATGGGAGAGGAACAAAGAACCACAATGTTGGCATAATTGAGCACTATGAAACATGTTACATAGAGCAAGTATCTAGGGCTCCCCATGGTGATAGGTAAGTAAAAAATACAGATTTTCAGATACATTTAGGAGAAAGTGTGTAATAGATTGACTGATTGGAGAGGAAAATTACTATCTCAATCTAGAAAAGAGGTGATTTTTAAATATGTAGTTTTAGCCCTTCCAACATATGCTATGTCAGTGTATAAACTGCCAAAAAAATGTCAGAAAATCTGTAGTGAGATGGCCAAGTTTTGGTGGAGAGAAGAAGAAAGAGAAATAAGGATTCACTAGATAAAGTGGAATGACCTTGCAGAGATACAAGGGAAAGACGGACTAGGAATAAGTGATCTCCAAGACTTTAACCAAGCTCTCCTAGCAAATAGTTATGGAGGTTACTATCTAAGCCCAATTTGCTTGTGAGTAAGATTATGAGAGCAAGGTACATCAATCTGGAAAAGCATGACAAAAGCATAGGATTCATGGATATGGCAGAGCTTGATGTGCTCAAAAGGGCTGTTAAAGGAAGGAATGAAGAAAAAGGCGAGAGATGGGGGAACTATCAACATATGGAAAGATAAATGGCCTCCAGATAGAGAGAATGGATTGATCCAATCATCCCCACCACTGGGAAGGCAGATAAACAAATGGGAATTGGAACATGCAGCTTGTAGAATCCATCTTCAGTGAGGAAGATGCCAGAGAAATATTCAAAATTCCTTTGAGTGCATGCAAAGCTAAAGATAGATTCTATTTGGCTCACTCACCAACTGGAGTATACGCAGTAAAATCTGCATATGTGGTAGCTAGGGAACTAAAGAGAAAAAAGAGGAAAAGAAATATCAGAAGGTGAGACAGCAGTCGAAATGAGAATCGAACAGGAATATGAAAACACATATGTGCAAATGTTGAAGCACTTTATATGGAAATGCCTAAAGGGGATACTACCTGTAAATGGAGTAATCAAGACCAGAACAGGAAAAGGAGAACCAATGTGCAAATGTTGTGGCAACCAAGTGGAAACATTGGAGCACATGCTTTTCTACTATGAAAATGCAGAAGCAATATGGAAATGTGCTCTAATAAGATAGGATGGACTAGAAAAGTACAGGGACAACTTCTGGCACTGGTGGGATGAACTTATGGGGGTGACTCAGAGAGAAGATGGACATGATCATATTGCCTTAGCCATCAACATACTATGGCAGATTTGGAAGGCAAGAAATGAGTTACAGTTTAACACACTGAAGAAGTAGCCAATGGCTCAAATCAACAAAGCTTTATCAGAATCGCTAGAGTATAAGGAAGTGTAATCAGATACAATGGATCAAGAAGACTGTAGAGGGACAAAGGAAGAAGATAAAAGGTAGATACCACTAAGGGAAAGATGCATAAGAATTAACACAGATACAGAAGTGCAGAAATCAAAAGGAAAAGGTGGATAGGGTATAGTAGCTAGAAATTCTGAGGGGAAACTGGTCACGACATGGGCAATGCCAAACAAATATCCCTCGGCACCAGTAGTGGAGGAAGCACTAGCCATACGAATGGCTTTGATAAAAGCAAAACAAAAGGCATGGAAGGAAATAAAGATCCAGTCAAATTGCAAAACTATAATCAGGAAGCTGCAACAAAACTCAATTGAGGATGTCAACTATGTTACAGTTTTGGAGGGTATTATAAAGCTATAGAATGAGTTTGATATTTGTCATTTTTCTTTCATTAGAAGAATAGGAAATGTAGTTAGTCATATGTTGGCAAAATTTGCCATGAATTTGATCACTGGTGTAATTTGGGAAAGAGACTTCCCAACTTGGTGCAATATGTCAACCAAGGAAGACAGGACAGAGCAGTTGCTCTAAATTTTATAACAAGCTTTTTCGTTAAAAAAAAAAAACTAGTGGTCATAGATATGAACCTTTCGCATGGAACTCTGTCTTTTTATTGCATTATGAAACATTCAATTAGATTTTGGTTTTGTTTTGTGCTGATTTATGAATAAAGTTAGGATTGACAATTGTTGAAAACTATCGTATGTTAAGTTTTAAATTTCTATTTCTAAACATTTTGGCATTCCTCTCACAAATGAGCCTCAAAATAAGAAGAGTAAAAAATATTGGAAGCCTCCAAATTGTTGCCATTTTTTCACTTTTGGCCTCTCATCTAAATTTTTTCTCCAATTGACTTTTGAACAATTAAAATTGTACATTTTAAGAACTTCTTACCATTTTAAAAATAAGTCTTAGACATGGCAATGGGACAGGCCCGTTGCCAAACATCTCTTCCTGCCCCGCCCTGCCTTTCATTTCGCTCTACAAAGATGTGATCCTATTTTAAAAATAGAATTTTAAAACACAAAAACTCGATTCTATTTGCCTCCATGATAACTAACAAAAATATGACACACCAACCAATTCCACAAAAGTTTGAAAGATGCCTGCCTTGGTTGATAGAAAGAACATTAAAATATAGGAGCAAGCAAATTTTTGTCCTGAATCAATCTACTAATACCATTACAACAACTACTACCACAATTACACCAACAATAACAAATTAACAAGCTTACTATAGTAAACAATAGTCCTCAACCTCTTCATACCAACAGTCAAGAACAACCATAGCAAATATTCACATAAGAAGCACCTGCCTTGGTTGCTATAGATGAGTGAAAGGGAAGAGTTGTCTTCAAAGAACTGGGGAGAGGAGAAAGTGATGGAAGGAGCATTTAAGTTAGATAGACAGATCATGAGGTGAGAGGCTCTTCACTCTTGCAGTAAAGAAGAAAAGAGGAGTTGAGGAAGAGCGGCAACTAGGGATTAGGGTTCTTTCTTTTAGTCTTTACAATAGTGTAATGGTCAAACTAATATTTTGATTAACTAATTTCCAAATTAGTCAAATATAAAATTATATACAAAATTTATTACTTAACATTACATATAATTAATTGTTAATTTATCCAGATTAGAATAAATTTATAATTAGTAGATTCTATATATATTTATATAATTGATACGGGAGTATCTCTAGCCCCTCGCCTCATTTAAGGTAGGGAGAGAAAATTTCCTCCTGCCTTGCCCCAAGCCCACCCTATTTCTCCTCCTATGAGTACCCACCCCCATTGTTATCCCTAATAAAAAAAAATTGTGCTTTATCTTGAGGTTGTTGAAAGCAAGCGATGATTATGCTCTTTTAATTCTACTCCCGATGCATTTAATTATGGTTGGACAAAAATGCCCTTTAGTTTCAAATGGACTTATGTTTAAAATGGTTAGAAGTCCTCAAACTATGCACTATTAATTATTATTGGAGTCAAAATTTAGATGAAGGCCTAAAAAAGTGGATAGTGATAATAGTTTAGGGGCTTCTCAAGTTTTTTACTGAAAGAAGAAAAGCCATCAATTTTTCACTAAAGCTCATTTTGAAAAGAAAAATCTCAAATGTCATTATGGTAACTTACTAAAGCTGAATTTGACATCCTCACTACTCAAGCTCCTACTATTATAGCTTCTACTTCTTCCAAGCATCTTAAAAGGCCTAAACCTGTTGTTTCCTCTCTTTATGTAGCCCATTCGCCACTCTACTCCTTATCTCGAGCAAACATCTTCCTTTTATATCCTTAATCGGGTACCTCTTCTCAAGCCACCAGATGGGATCAAGCTATCTCCTTGTTGCTTGACTAGAAGAAACATGTGACTTGATTGAGCATGGTCTTTATATGCTGATGTCTTTGGATAACAAATATGAATACCTTCTCTTCCACGACCAAATCTTAGGAAACAATCATGCATAACAAGAGGATACTTATTCATGTCAAGGTGAAAATGCAAAAGATGCTACTCAAGAGGCTACTTAAAAGGCATATAAAACTCACTGACGTGAAGCTAAGAAAGTGGAGGATGTACAAGCTGAAAATGAAAATATTGATGATGAGGAACTGGGTAGTGAACAGTTTGAGCTCATGTGATGCTCCAAGCCTTGAGTTCACTAGCTTTAGGATCAGCTTGCTTTATGAATCGCTTTGTTTTGTGGCTTTCTTGTGTTTATGCTGCTTGTCATGTGGATTTCTTTTATACATTGCTAGTTGTGACTTGTTTATTATAATATTACTTATGAATTACCATTTTCGGGCTTTTTTTTATGTTTCTGGCACTTGTCGGGCTTGTCGCGCCCCATTTTTAAAATAAAATAACGAGTTTTATAAAAAAATGAATTTTTGATGAATTTTGAGAAAAAATGAATTTTATTTTAAAAATGGGGCGCGACAGCTTGGTGACTCCACTGGGGATTTAGAGAGTCCGAGCATTTGATTTAGGCAATCATTTTTTTCTTTTAACCTTTTATATATCACATTTGGAGGTTTAGGGTTGCATTTTCCCTTCTTAGGATTTTCTTGCATTTCACACGCGCAATTGTCTCGATATCCATGTATGTGAATGATGTGTTTATCTTTTTCATTTACTTATATTTAATCGCGCTTGCATCTTAGGGGGGATAGCCACCCTAGAACTTTCACCCGCATTTGATGGTATTTAATCCCTCCCTTCAAAAGGAAGCACTTGATATGTGCATACGCTTTACTTTACAACCCCTCATTTCTTTTTACTTTTAGTGGTTGTCACACCACTCCACTCGATTAGGATTAGGATCGATCCACTTGGATATGTGGCTGTGGCACGACGTGCGTGTAGCAATGTCCAAGGGATCACTCAAACCACCGACTTTTAGGCCTTGGGATTGATGACCCTTCGCCTTTGGTCTGAAGGTTCGACCATACCCAATTAGGAACACTAGGCACGAAGGGAGGGATCCAACCCCTCTTTCCATATTTTTCTTTCTTTATCACCTAATTGCCCAACGTGTTATGTGTTGAACTAATCTTTCCTTGTTTTTTTGTCTTTTGCATTTACAAACGCTAAAAAAATAAAGAGTTCTGGCATAATACTCTTTTAAAACCTACCTTCTTAGATAGGTTATTGCACGTTTAAATTCCAAAGTATTGCATTCATAGGTTAATAATTGCATATCATTTTAGGCCCACCCTGGCATACAAAGGGTCCCCTTAGGTCATATGTTCATTTCAAATTGTATATTTAATCGCTTTAATAAATTGGCATCATACATAAATCTTAGAAGGAATGCCGCATAGGGAATCCCGTGTTAGGAATAAGTCACCTTGTGTCCCGAATATGTAATCCAATGAGACTTGCACGTTTATATTTCTTGTATTATCCAAAGGGGTAGTGCACAAGGTAAGGTAGGATCTGATTCCTTTCACGATGATGACATTGGTCTCAAAGGTAATAGAGCAACTTTTGCACATTAGAATATGAACATCTAACAATCATTTTTTGGCCATTTTATCAGAATTGGTAAAAATTTCTTGCGTAAAAGACATTAAATTGAAGAGATTCACAAATAATTCCTCATTGTTGAGATGGTAAATATATTGAGGCCAAATCTTGATTTTAGAAGGCTCATAAACTAGTGTATTGCAATGAATTTTTTTGAAACTACCAATGGGTAAACAATTCAATCAATTTTTGAATAAACCATCAATCCCTTGGACCAATTTATTCATTAATTTCACCCAACCTATTTTATCAATTCATTCATTTTTAGGACAATCCAGTCATTTTTGAATAAATCATTAGCTCCATTTGATCAATTCATTCACTCTTAGAACAATTTAGTCATTTTTTTGAATAAATCATTAACTCAATCTATTCATTCATTTTTAGGACAATCTAGTCAATTTTGAAATAAATCATCAATTTTATCTAATCCATTTTATCAATTTATTCGTTTTTAGGGGATTCTGTCAATTTTAAATAAATCGCCAATTTCATTCAATTCGTTTGACCAATTTATTCATTTCTAGGACAATTCGGTCAATTTTGAATAAATCATCAATTTCATTCAATTCATTTGACCAGTTTACTCAATTTTAGGGCGATCCAGCTAATTTTTTAATAAATCATCAATTTCATCTAATCCATTTGACCCGTTTATTCTGTTTTAAGGCTTCGATCTAAGGTTCACCGAATAACCTAGTCGAAACGTTGCAATCCTTGCAAGAGTAGGCTCTTTCACACGTCATTTCACGTGTCGATCAAAGTAATCAATCCATTCTGACTTTGTCCTCATTTTGTTAGGACAAATATCTCTTGTCACTCCAATGGGCCAAATTTTTCAAATTGATTTTCACTCGAATATCAATAAATTGATCGGACTCATCAGATATTGTATAGTGCCTAACCTAGAGGATTGCATTCTCATTCTAGGCCTACCCTTAGTACAAAAGGACTCCCCAATAGGACATGCATCCAAATTACTTTAATTTTTACTAACTCGTGTCTTTTTCTTTTTCTTTTTCTTTCTTTTTTGTCAACAGCTGGTCAAGAGAGGAATTTAAATAGGATTTTTCCTAAATTTTCAAGTAATTGCAAACATAGCTACACGAAAAAGCCCCATTATTACATGGTCACATAGCCGAGATTCAAGAAATTGTGTAAACATGAGTACACATCCTGAATCGTCTGAGATGTTAAACAAATTTCAATGAGTTATGCATGGACATGACTGCATAACGGCACGTGATTGATCAGTTAGTTGCTGGTAACAGCAGCGGTATACAACATGATCTCTTACTTGCTGGTCAAATTGAGCCGCAACCACTACCCCTACCCCATACTCAAACCTCCTTTTGCCCCACATTTCGTAAATCTACCTGAGAAAGCTTTCATATATCCCACTCATGGCCTACCACATACCTATACATCTAATATCCATATCAATTCTCCTCACACTCAAGTTCCTCAAAAAATTATCCACCTATTGGATCATTGATGTTTTTTCCCTTGAAAGGAATTTCGATAAACTTCGGGAGTTGTCTTTGGTTAAAATCTATGAAAATCATTCATGCATGTGTTTTTTGTTTAACTATATTTTTGTAAATAGTTTTGAATCAAGTGGTTTTGAAGACAAGTTTCATTTAGCAAGTAACATGATATTAAGTTTGGTTTTTTTCTTGAAATGCAATAAAATGTACAGTTTTATATGTACTGTGACTTACACATTCTTTTCAAATGGCCCAGAATAAAGCCCCCTGACCCTTTGGGTATTACCATTCCGGAATTTGATGGCAGCAAT
Organism: Coffea arabica; assembly: GCF_036785885.1. Lineage (NCBI taxonomy): Eukaryota > Viridiplantae > Streptophyta > Magnoliopsida > Gentianales > Rubiaceae > Coffea > Coffea arabica. The sequence goes on along the minus strand of NC_092318.1, from coordinate 13,335,777 downwards.
CTCGATATCTCATGAATGTGAATTTGGATTTCAAAATGAGAGGAGTAGCGAAGAGACATCCGAAACTGTTTCTAAGAGACTCGAATGGCATAAAGAGAAACTTAAGCCGAATTGGGATCAATACTAAGGAAATAAAAATCAGTGGTCATTTGATAAGAAGCAGCTAAATGCAGTCTGTCATGGTTAATGTTATCAAAAGGATTGGTCAGTGCCTACCATAGAAGGGTCAAATCATGACTATTCAGACGAGGAAACAAGGCGTTGAGCTAACTTTCGTCGGTACAAGATGAGGCCAAAAGAAGAGTTTGCCCCAAATTGGCAAGGTTCTTTTATTGTCAAAAAAAAAGTATTGCCTGGTGGGGTACTTGTTCTAGTAAAAATGAATGGATAAGATTTCCCTCGACCGATCAATTCGGATATGTGTAAGAAATTCATCTGATAAATGGAAGTTTCTTTTCAGGGATAATGCGAAGAATGGAATGAAAAGTCAGGTCTTCTTCCTTTCCAATTAAACATTCTATTCCTAATTATCCTTTTTGAACCTTCAGAATAAATTATTTCGTTTGGCAACTCCTGAGAATCGGAAACCCCATACTGGGGCAAGTTTGAGTTGAAAAAGAGAAAAGAAAAGTCTCAGAAGGTGAAAAGTGATAAAGGAACAAAAGGAGAGAAAACTAAAGGAAAAAACCTCAGTTAAAAAATAAATTGGCGCAAATTTGAAAATTTTCAAAAGATGAATGGAATGAGAGGAGAAAAAAGGGAAAATGAAAGAGAAGAAAACCTCAGTTGAGAATAAACTTGGGCAAGTTTTGATAGGGTTGGCACAACAATGCGATTTCAGGTGATTTAAACACTTATAAAATCTACTTTCAGGCCTTAATTTTTTCTTAGCCCCTCACCTGACCACATTACAAAAAAATCGAAAATCCTGGCTTCCGTTCTTTGCATCACCTCTTTTAGGAGATTTTTTAATCAAATGGAAAATGATATCAATACACCTTCACCAATTTTGTAAGGGAAGGATTGTCGCACTGATGCCATCATTTCTTAAAACACATTTCTGAGTTGATAAAGGCTATCGGCAGGATGGGTTCATTAGTGAAAATCTGAAAGGGCACCTTTGAAAAGAAAAAAAAAAGAGAAAAAAGAGAGAAAATAAAAGAAGAATAAAAGAAAAGGGAAAAGAAAAAAAATGAAAAAAAAAGGAAAAGGAAATAAAAGGCAGGGGTAGCCTTGGTGAAAACTCGAAAGGGCGCTAAAGTAGGGTTTTATGAGGAAAAGTGAGTTTGGATTTGAAAGGCTGGTGATTCGGTTCATTTGGATTCCTCTTCACATTGTGATTTTTCTGCCGGCATTGTGTGACGACCCCACCTCCCCCTAGGGCATACCCCAGGGTTTAGTGGACCGCCTGCCCAACTCTCGTCAGGACTCGATCGCTCTCATCAAGTGAAATAAGATATAACCTCGAGACTAAGCGAAAAATAATTCCCAAACTTGAAACATATACTTACATTCATATCCATCTCAAACAGAAATACAATCCCAATTAGAACAAAAGCTTTAAGTTCTTACTACATCCAACCTTATCTAAGCACTAGTGCGAGAGCAATAAAAAAAATAAAATTTCAAAAAACTAGACCAAACTAGTCTGCACATGACTCACGCCCTCACTCGCATCACCTGTAAGGAAAACAAAGCTAACTGAATGAGCTAAAAGCCCAGTGAGGTTCCATACACATAGCCAAATAATTAAACAAGGACATTAATAACAAGTAATCTAGAAAATATTTACAATATAAAGTAATGATAATACATTCATTAAAAGGATACATGCTCACATGGAGCCCTTCGTTCATTCATTCCACCAACCATTTCCTTATTCCTCCAGCATTAAAAATAATTTCATTTGTAAGTGAAAACCCCTCCATTGTTCTTGCCATTCATTCATTCATTTCATTTTCTCCCTACTGGACATTGGCCAGTCTTCACCAGATTTCGTGATCATACTCGAGTATACCAAACATTAACCCAGGGTCACCAATCGCCCGACCGAGTCCGCTTCTGCCTCGAGTCAACCGCAACGAAGGGCAAAGGCCCAATTCAGCTAAAAGGCTTACATTCATGTACAAGTAGTATTTAAACATTTAATCATTATAAATTTCACATTTATTTAGGTCGAGTGCGATAAAGTACACACTCGCCTAGCAAAATTCATTTTTAGAAATCATTGAAAACATTTAACATTTAATTCAACATTCACAAATAGTCACATAGTCACAACAATCCACATAGTCATTGGAAACATAACGCACAAAGAACACTCACCTATTTAAGTAAAATAATGTCCAAAGTTTCCTTCCGGATAATACCCTCAATCACCAAGGAACCCTAATAATAACCAAGAGAAAATATTACAGTTAAACCATCCAAAGTTTAGGTGAATCAAAGAAAATCCGAATAACTACTAGTACAAAGTATAAGTATAGTTTTGGAAGTGAAAAGAGTACATTTAAACCAAAGGACATGAGTAAAATATTTGTAAAACTTATGTTCGCTCGTAAAACTTTGAAATCTCCATTTAAGTCGAAGAAATGAAGAAAATATATTTTTATTAGTCGTAAATTTCATTTTTCCAAGGGTACAAGTTTCGGCCAGATTCTAACTTATATACTTCTATGAAAGAAAACTTGAATACCTTATATGATTCAAGTTAGTTTCATCATCAACCCTTACTCAAGTCGCGAGTACATCTACCTAACTCTCGAGTGCAAATTTGGGCAGCACACCCTTTGTATTTACCTATTTTTCAGCCATTTATGGCTTCATTGTTTTCCTCAATCAGCCCCCAAAATCACACACAAATAATCTCATTACAATAGCCGTTCAATAGGCTAAAAGTCATTCCATTACAAAACCAAGCTAGAAAAATGACCGGAAATAAGGTTTAAGGTAAAGAACAAAATGACAAGTTTGACGTCTCTTAGCGTATCGGTCACAACTGAAGCTACGCTTATAGGATTGGGTACAATTTATACCGTTTCGAAGCTAAGACAAAGGGTTACAATTTTCATGAAGACAACTCAGCTTGGTTCATAGTTTATCTAGGTCGAATTTACAGATTACAGAACCAGAATTTCACTATCAGGCTGGATAACAGCACTGGGTTCAAATGACAATAACTCAGGCTACACAAGTCTGATTGAGGCATTTTCAGATGCGCTGGAAAGCTAAAACATAAGACTACAACTTTCGTGTTTTGACCAACTGCTGATTTAATACGGATCAAGGTGAAAAATGAAGCCAGAATGATGAAATGTCAAAACTGTCCGCAAAACTCTACCTATGGCAGTCAAGGATATTTTTGTCATTTCACATGCTACAATGCTATGATTGAGCTGAAATTTTACAGACAGCTATAAAACAGTATTTACTACAACTTTCATGTTTTAATCTAAGCTCAATTCGTCCTCTAACATGGACGAATATTTAGGTCAGTAACATGGCAGATTCATCACTATCAATGCTGGGAATTTGAAGCTAAAGCTGGAAATTTCTTTAGGTAAGTCAAACTAGCATATAATTCCTCAATATTACACATGGCTAAGTTATCAAACCATAGCCAATCACTAAGTATCATATAAGAGTAGAGAATTTATCATAAAACTGAAATTTACCATAATACTACTTCAACCCATGAAATTTCCCCACAAAGCTACCAAAACTACAACTTTAAACTACTAGTTTACACATATATGAAGTGGAGGGAAGTTTCTTACCAAAGTACCTTGTAATCTCAAGAAAGATGGTAGCTTAAAACTTTCCTCTCCAAAATCACTCCACCAAAGCCTTCAAATCTCCTTAGTGAGCAAGTTTTATGGAGTAGTTTGCACAAACTTTGATTGGAACTCAAGATTCAAGCACAAGTTGAAGTTGGAGTTGAAGGTTTCTCTCTTGTTTTTTCCTCCCCTAAAATTTCGGCCAAGCTCAAGAAAAATGGAAGAAAATGGAGCCAAGGAGAAGATAAAAAGGAAAAACAAATGCTTGGTCAAAATTTTTCTATGCATCCGACAAGTGTCACCACAAGAATAATTCTCATTTTTACTTTCTTTTCTCTCTTTTTCTTGGTCCAATATTTCGGTTGCCTTGAGGATATTTTGGGGCTGATTTTAATCAATTAATAGCAAGGAGATTAAGTTAATAAAGTAGTGTTCAAGTGGTGCACTCATTCGATAGCAAACGGTGCACGTCGATTCGAGCCGTTTTTCTCTAACTCGCACGTATTTGTATTTTTACTTATGGTTCACTCACTTATTATTAACACTTCTAATCACACACTTTTCTTACCTAATACTCATTCTCATCCACCAAATTTAATATACACACTTCACCAAGTGATCACACTACCAAAATGCACCAAAACACACCAAAAACCCTAGTATGCACAAAACAACCCTAACTTATGCCATTCCTTTAGAAAAATCATAACTTGAGTTATAAATATCAAAAATTCATAAAACTTGGCCTATTAAAAACTAGATTTCAAATACTAATAATCTTTAGAAGACACCTCAAAGAGATTCAATTCATAAGTTGGTCCAAATTGAACCATAAGCTACTACAACATTCCTATTGTAACTTGTGCAGGATAGAATTTTCAGCCAACTTTACCAATTTTCTGGAATTTCTAGGGATTGAATCAAACTCTGAATTTGATACAGTAGGAAGCCCTATGAGTCTAGTTTTAAATACAACAAACGGAACTCAATTCTGACTTTCCTGTACGAAGTTATAGCCAATTTTCCAAAGCTGCGCAGAGCCTCCTGCGAAAATTTCAAGATTTTCTAACAACTTGAAAATATGAAACTTTTCTTAACAAATTCACTCTCTTAGCTCAAATTCGACCATTAAAGGAATTGAAAATCAAAGATAAGTGAGTTCACATAAGGGTTATAAAGACACGTAAAATTTCGGGGTCTCACACATTGAATCCCCGACGGACATATCCAAAGGGTCAAACGGGGGGCACTTTGTTGGAGGCCAAAGTATTTTGGTCATCAACATAGATTGCTGGATTTTTTATTCATTTCTCTAAAGTCATCTTTTTCTTTCAATGCAAATCGATAGTTATTTTTTGCATTACTTTGGCTTTTGACATTTTTGTATAAAAATTCTTTGGGTGCTGCATAGTTTTATTTGTCTCATTGGATTTTATCAAATGACAATTTCTTCGATTTATCGAAAGGTGCATATGTGTAAGTTTTCATGTTAAGTTAGCATTGAAAGCTAAGGCAATCGAGATGCAATTTGCGGTGCAAGGTCGGTTTTTGTAGCATCAAGGAAAAAATATCAAAATACTCATGTTTACACGTTTCTCGAAAGCCGGACGGATCGAATGGTGGTGGCATTATTTTGATTGTTTCACATAGCAAAACTAGGGAAAATTATTTTTGTAATAAAGTCATGGAATGTCGCCCAACAATTAAACACTTAGGGCTCAAATAGAAGAGGAAGTGCGAATCAAGGCCTTAAGGAGGAGCAACAATGCCACAATGCAAAGCAAATGATTGGTTGTACAAAAATTGATTCAAAGTCGGGCAATTTTTGAAAAGACTTTTCAGGTAAGTATTCAAGAACTTTTTCATGCAATAACATGTATTTCTATCACCGTTAGCACCGAATTTATCTCACTAACGTGTTTTTTCTTTCACTATTAGCATCGAGTTTATCTCACTAACGTGTTTTTTCTTTCACCGTTAGCACCGAGTATATCTCACTAACGTGTGTTGTGTTTTTCTATCACCGTTAGTATCGAGTTTATCTCACTAACGTGTTTTTTCTTTCACCGTTAGCATCAATTTTATCTTACTAACGTGTTTTTTCTTTCACCGTTAGCACCGAGTATATCTCACTAACGTGTGTTGTATTTTTCTATCACCGTTAGCATCGAGTTTATCTCACTAACGTGTTTTTTCTATCACCGCTAGTATCGAGTTTATCTCACTAACATGTTTTTTTCTATCATCGTTAGAATCGAGTTTATCTCACTAACATATTTTTTTATCACTGTTAGCATAAGATTCATCCCACTAACGTGTCTTCCTACTTCCGTTAGGCTTGGATTTTATCCCGCTGACCAATTTGACGGCAGGATCGGGTATTATCCCACTGACCGATGGTATGACAGGATCGGGTATTATCCCACTGACCAATTTGATGGCAGGATCGGGTATTATCCCACTGACCGATGGTATGACAGGATCGGGTATTATCCCACTGACCAATTTTTCACTGACCAATTTGACGGCAGGATCGGGTATTATCCCACTGACCGATGGTATGGCAAGATCGGGTATTATCCTACTGAGCAATTTGACGACAGGTTCGGGTTTCATCCTACTGACTGATGTTATGGCAGGTTCGGATTTTATCTCATTGATCTTTTTCATGTTTACATATTTTCAGTTCACGGCAGAATAATTACAGGTAAGTATTTGGTGTCTACGTCTTTGTCTGTCTTGAGTTTCTTTGAAACTCAGACAAAGAGGGGCAAGAAGTTATAGACACCAAAATTTCAGTTTGATTTAGTTAAATTTTAACTTTATTTATTTATTTATTCTTGTTTTATTTTATTTTATTTTACCTTATTTTATTTGATTAAATTGGTAGAAGCAAATTAGGTTCATCATTCTTTTTTTAAAAAAACATTTTATTATTATTATCAAATTTCTAAAAAGAAGAAGAAAATTTTCAATAAAAATCCATTTTTATCTTTTTCTAACTTAGTTTTTTCTAAATAAAATGACATTTTATAAGATAATTAAAAATTAGCATTTTATTTATCAATACAAAATAAAAAATATGTGTGGCACACATGCAATAGGGCCAAGTGGGGTGCATGCAAAAGAGACAAGTGTCTCTATTTTTTTTGGACACCACAACAAAGGGAGGGGGGTAGGTGGCAAGACACTTGGAAGTCTAGAAAAATTTGGGAACAAAAAAAACAAGAAAGGAGCTATGGGGCTAGAGAGAAAAGGCAGAGGAAGAAAAAACCGGAAACAAGAAGGGAGAAAGAGAGAGGAGAGGCGACGGGAAGAAAGGTCAAGAAAAAAGAGAAAACCAAGGGGAAGGCTTGGGGGCTGAAAAAGAAAGGAAAATGTGGCGGTTGAGCTAGGAAAAAACTGAGGAAAAAACCAGAGGGAGGCTGAGGAAGAAAAAGCTGGGGGCAGGAAACTAGAGGAAGAAGGAAAGGCAAGAAAAAGCAAAAAAGAGAGAGAGAGAGAGAGAGAGAGAGCTTCAAGAGGGGCTGAGAGAGGATAGGAAACCAGAGGAAGAGACTGGAAAGCAAGGAAGAGGGAGAAAAGCTGTGGCTGGAGGAAAAAGAAAGAAAAACCAGAGAAGAAAAGGGTTTTGCCATGGAGAGTGAAGAATCTGGGGGTTTCAAAAAAACAGGAAAAAGGAAAAGCTTCTGCTGGAGAAAAAAAGAAAGAAAAGGGAAGAAACCAGAAATGGGAGAGCTTGGGGAAATTTGGGGGACGAAAGAGAAAGATCAAGAGATAGAACAAAGCAAAAACAAAGAGAAAATCTGCTGCAAAAAACCCTTACCAGGCTGACAAACCAGCCTTCGTATTTCTTGATTTCCGGTCTTGATAGTGCCAATTTGGAAGAGATTTTTCTTTTTGCACCATCCTTGGATACCAATCAACAACTTTTGTAGAAAAAGCATTCGGCGAAAACGTCTCTAACCCCTTCAAATCTCGGCCCAAAGTGGCGACTTCATCAGCGCTGAAATTTTCTGTAACGAGAGCTTCTTGGGTTGTATTTCCAGAACCAACGTGATTTTCTTGAGGTTTTACGTTCTACTTTGCTTCACCAACAATTGCAGGTAACTCTAACTTTTCTTCCTGTCATTTTTTACACAATTTTGGTGAAGATTTGAGTTCATCACATCAGTTTCTTGTTACTCCTTTGTGAATCCGCTTGTTGTTTCATCCCTTTGTGGTTCCTGATGCTCTGAAAGAATTCAATCCGCATTTGAAAGGTTTTAGGATAATTTGATGTTCAATGGTTAGATGGTTTGGCTAGACAAACTGTGATGCCCCCACTTCTCCCAAGAGCGAACCCGAGGGTATCGGCGGGATGCCTGCCTAACTCTCACCAGGACTCGATACCATTCTAGTTCAAACTTAAAAGTAAATAACCGATAATAAAAGTCGAACTGAAAGAAGTCGCTTCCATACACAAGTGTTCAATCTTACATCACAAGTTTTCAAAATACATCAACTTTTCCAAAATGTACAACTTCCAAAAGTTGTCTAATCAATACATTCAAAACTCTAATCAAAATGCATCAAGTCAGCTTCTACATAACTCCTTCCATTTCGGCTCCTGTTAAGGAAAACAAATCTAATGGAATGAACTAATGCTCAGTGAGGCCAAGAAAACATGCAAAACACATAGTTCAAATAATAATGGCACTTATACGAGAATTAAAGCTATAACATTCAAGTAATTCACAATTAACAATAAAACACACTTGATAAGGATACGGGAGCTCTCAGGAGTTATATTCCACTTGCTCTGCCAATGTTCGATCTAGTACCTCCACGAGCTGACACTCCGTCAATTGGGTAGGTTATAGGTCCGTAGAACCCCACTTACTTCGCACTCCCGATCACCGTTACACCCCCTACTCTGGGCTCGCACTTCTTTTATATAAGGCGATACTACTCGACTATGCCAAGCGAGATCTCTCAAATAGATCAAGCTTATAAAATTTTTCTCCTGGCTCACCAAGCTTCACGACCAAATCCATGCCGGCTCGAGTCGCAAGGTCGGCCGATGAGTTTGGGCGTCCCTCACTATTACATCTATAAGTCAATGCGATTCACTATTGCAACACTTAACTTTATTCACTTAACAATTCACTTCATGCAATTCAAACACAATTCACTTAAAAGAGAACGAGTGCGATAAAGTACACACTCGACTCAACACTTGCAAAATACTCAATTAATGAGAGCAATTAAGCACGTAGCAACACTTCATACACTTGACACTCACCAAGTCAAAAGTGGGTAAGTGAGCAATTAAGTCCTCAGATGTCCACTCCGAGATTCTCTTGAGTGCCTGAATAAATTCGATTAACTATCACTCACAACATGCATTAACCAAGAAGGAATGTACACTTGTTAAGACTAAGTCAAAGTCTTAAAAGAGAACTTAAATCTCTCGAAATTCGAGGTTCACAGGTGAGGAGTTAAAGTCCCAAGAAAGACTTGCCTCTTCTGTGAAATCGAGTTTAAACGGTTTATCAATATCAAGATAAGGTGATGAGTCCTGAAAAGCTCATTTCATAAGAAATCAGAAAATTTCAGCTTTAAGTGACAAACTTGAAAAAAATTGAATCTTGAGTTTGGCATGTCCAAAAATGGAAAACTCTACACCGTTGGAAACTAAATTTAGAGTACTAAAAGTTCCTAGAAAACACTTTTCCAAGATTCTACACGGAAAGCACTCATTTTTCCGCTGAAAGTTTCAGTTCCAATAGGACAGGTTTGAACCAGTCTTGTTTTTCAGCAACCTTTGAAAATTCGGCATAATTCACAGAAAGTGAATCATGCCTGAAATTTGTAACACAATAAGAGTTTCAAACAAGGTTTCAAACACGACAAACGAAACTAAATTCGGAGTTTTGAGCATCGAGATATAATAGTCTAAAGTCGGCTGGATTTGTACACTGTTCAGAAATTTTCCAAATTTGAAGAGCCAATTTTGGGGCGTTATTTGGGTATCGAAATGGTATTGAATTTCCACAAAATTTGGTACACTTAAACTTCCATATGTGGAATATCTCTCTATCAAATTTCACCCAAAAACTTACGTGGGAAGGCAGTTAACAAAACGACCAAAGTTCGTAAAATGTTTCAAAACTAATCTGCCTTCTTGCTTTCTTCCCTTTTCAAACATTTTGTACAATGAAATCAGCCCCAATTCGATCCATTTTTTAAACCAAGGTTCTAGAAAAATTTAATAGGCATTTTATAAGCAATTAACATCAAAATTTTCAAAACAAAACATCCCAAAACAAATTTGACCATTCGGTCAGCAAGAAAGGAAAAACTTTCCAATTTCCAGCTTTGTCGCGCTTTCAAAATCAGGCCACATCTCCCTCAATACAAGTTCAAATTAGGAATGGTTGGTGGCGTTGGAAACTAGATTCAAAATGATACATTTTATCAGAAGGAAATGTTTCCAAAATTAGTTCACAAGTGAGAGAAAATCAAGCCACAAGATGCAGCTTCTCCATTCCTCTCGGACAGAAAGTCACAACAGGGCAGTCAACTTTGTCGAAGCACTACGGTTAACTCAGTTCGAACAAGCAAGTGATTTTTATACCATTTGAAAGCTATGAATGTCTAGTTTTGAATGCCACTAACGGCACTCAATTTTGAATTTTGTACAGAGAGATACGCTCTAACAAAAAGGTACTGTTTGGCTGCCCAGATTACCATTTCCAGATTTCTTTCTTTTTCGAAAACTCTAGTTTTGAGCAAACAATTGAAACGATTTTCGCAAGGCACTTTGTACACATATTATACAACATATATCACTCAATTTAATAGTCAAACAACCAACAAAAATTCAAAATACAAGTAAGATAACCACAAGACAGTTTCGGCCAGCTTTCATGCACAGCTTGTCCTCGATTTTTCCTTCGCTTTCTAACCGTATTCATCTCAAATAACACATAAACAACCACAATCAACTAATTACACCTCAAGTCAGCTACCTATAATCCACCTCAAGGCCTCTAGCCTAAAGATTAAAACAAGAAATGAAACACCTCAAGTCCGCTAGCCTATTCCTTGCTTAGGGTTTTAAACCCATGCAATCTAAGCTTGATTCTTGAAAAAAATGGAGAGATTGCAAGAGTTGAAGTTTACCTCTTGAACCCTAGATGAAACCAGAAATTTTCCACCAAAAATCTACAAGAAAAGTCCACAAGATGATGCCTTTAACCAAGATAAAGTTGATCTCCAAGAGGTTTTGAAGTTGGGTGCAAATTTGGAAGTGAAATGGAGCAAGATAAAGCAAGATGAAGTGAAGTTTTCTTCTCTTCTTTTCTTTTGCTGTTCGGCCGACCAAGAGAGGGGAGAGAGAGAAGGGTTTGTGTTGTGTGAAGCTTCTCTTGGAAGCATGAAGAATTTGTGGCCAAAAGCTATGCAAAAGTCAACTACGAATAGTGCGTGAATAGTGTCCCGTACTACTACTTTTTTCTCTTGTTTGTTTCACTTGTGCACTAATCTTTAAATGTAATTCTTTTAACTGTATAATTATTCACTCTTAGTAGCCTAGTATAAATTTCTCAAATCTCCACTTAGTCATTTCGACACGAAATACGTAAACTTTCGAATCACGCGCGATAAAGCGAAATTTAAAAGCAATTCATGTAACGATAATATAATTAACTAATACTAGGGTAAATAATTATAAAAATAATTATTTTAACAATAAAAACATGAGTCCTCACACAAACAGTGACTTTCGATGGATCCAACTTCAGTTTACAGCAAGTTTCTTTCTTTCTTTCTTTTTTGCGTTTCCATGTCCAGCTGCTTTGATTGGATCTTCTAGGGATAGATGATTGTGTTTGGGTGATGTTAATAACAATGGGTTAAAGTTCTTGTATTGGGGTTTGGTTGTCAAATTAGTAGAATTTGTTTGAATTCTTGCGCACCAACATATCTAAGTTGCAGAAAAAGAAAGAAACCCGCGATGAAGAAGAAGCTCCTTCGATGCTATGCATGAAATATTTTCCAAATTTGCATTTTAACCCCTACTTTCTTAAGTAATGTTACCATGACCCAAAAATTGGAAAAGTTAATCAATTTCATCACTTTAAAATGTTATTTTTTTTCCTTTGGCATGTCTTACTATGATTTTTGGATAGATTTTTAGTGAATTTTAGGATGAATTTTGAGGTTTAATAGTTTTTGAAAGATTTATGATTTTGATTTGGATTTTTAGTGAAATTTTGGGTATTTTTGTTGTTTAATTATAGGAAATGGGTTTTCATTTATTTTTTTGTAAATTTTAGTCTTTGTTTTGGTAGACTTCATCTTAAGTCATTAATTTTACTTTATTTTAATTCTAGACCCTTAATATTAGTAATAATAATAATTTGACCACTCAAACTTCTTTAATTCTTTCAATTGGGTTCTTGCTTGTTTAATTTGGTGAATGTGGGTTGTTTACTTTCATTTGAATGCGTCATTTGATTCAATTTCGTGTTTATTTTCATTTCTTGTGATTATTTGTTAATTAAAGTGATGCCTTGACCTTTTTATTGTTTTGGAGGGTAAATAAGGGAAACTTCATTTTTTTAGGTCACCAATTCAAGGGAGGTACATTTTACTCTTTTATTTTGATTTTACTTGATCCTATGTGCTACTATGTGATTTTATGTGTGAGATTGCATGCTTGTTTGAATGTTTTTTATTATTTCATTTATTTCTTTATTCACTTTATTTATTTAATTTTGTATATTTAGTGTAATCTAATTTTGGTTATTTGAGAGGCATTTAAATGCCAAGATGTAATAGTTAGGTATTTATTTTATTCCTTCCCCTTTAGATTGTAGTTAGGGCCCCCCCAATATAATAGTTAGGTCTTTATATGCTTTATTTGCTTTGTGTGTTTTGCATGCTTGTGTGTTTTCATGTTACTCGCTTTCTTAGGGTCTTGCATCTAGATATCATGCTTATATGCTATATGTTTTATGTGATTTATGTGTTTATTTGCTTTATTATGTTTCATATGATTTATTTGATTATAATAAATGCATGATGTCATCACACTAGTCCAACGCTAGTTGTGGCACTTTTTTCGATTCCACACTAGTCCAACACTTTTTTCGATTCAACACTAGTCCAACGCTAGTTGTGGCCCTTTTTTCAATTTCTCACTAGTCCAACGCTAGTGAGAACTTATAGACATGGGCTAATCCAACACTAGACCCTTAGGGACCGTCCCCATATTAGATCATGCTTGTGTGACAAATCACTACATTTTCATGCACATTTTTCTACTTTTTAGGATTTTTTATCATTTTGCATGACATTTCCCTTATATGTATATCCCTTATCCCATATTCCCCCTATGTGTATATTTCTTATCCCATATTTCCCCTATATGTATATTCCTTACCCCTATGTGTGAAAACATAACATGTAGACTTGCATTCCATTTAAGAAAATTAGAACTAGATTAGATCATTTACTTGATTAGATAGGAGAAATACCCCTTGAATATGGGATATGGACGAGTATGACTCTCTAACCTTAGCACGCTTGTATTCCCTCTATTAAAGGGAAAATTAAAGTCACGAATTTTAGCCCTCGCATTCGTTATGATGCATTCCTTTAGGTCATGCATATTTGTATAATTATTATTTTCTTTTTTTTCCTTCGAGTCTCATATTTTTTGCATATTCATGACCTCTTCAAAGAGTCAACTTGAGCATCACAATTAATGTGATCTGCACCGATTAAGCTTTAAAGTGATATTCCGATTCCCTGATATTCTCCTAGGGTTAGGTTTTTGCATCCATATAATGACATCCAAATGTGATAAATTCTTAGATTAAAATAAAAAAATTTTTGACTAAATCATGCAACTAGCTCTAGGCTAGGTTGAAAAGGTGTTTTGGATTTTATCCTTGCCTTCCCTTTCTTCAAACGTGACTCCCGAACACTTTTCTCTTGATTTTCGCAGATTTGGAGTCGTTTAAAAAGGGTTTTCTCTACTTTTTCTTTTAAAAAAAAATTATTTTAGGTGACTTGGTACACTTTAACTCAATACCAAGTGGCGACTCCTATTTTTATTGAAAACCCTTTTTAAACTATTATTTTTGGGTCAAAATCGTCGCACTTTAAGTTCCATTTAGGCCCATTTCTTTATTTACTTTCTAAAATCCAAAACTCAATTTTCAAATCAAAATTAATTAAAATTTATTTCTTTATTTATTCTCTACAAATTAAAAATTTATTTGTTCTCAAAATTCATCAAAAAAAATTTTTTTATAAAATTCGTTATTTTATTTTAAAATAGGGCGCGACAGGGCTCTTGTGGTTGTTGCCAGATAGGCGGCGAACATTGCCAAAAGACATTCAAAAAAGTAACACTTAGATATTGTATTTTATTGACGAAAAAAGGGGTAAAGATCGCTGCTTTGCCTTTTTGCTATGATTAAGGGAGAGTTTTAATTTTGGTGTTTATCCATATGAGGAGCTATTACTTCCTTATTTGTCTCCTAAAAATACATCATTCAATTTGTCTCATCAGAAAAGTGAAAATTGAACACCTAAAATTTATTAAATCTTTGATTTTGATGAATAAGAAATAAAATGATGATTTGTATTAATGATTCATTTACAAATCTTGATAGAACAAATTCACGGGAATAACAAAAACTAGGTGAGGGAAAGAAGGAATAATAAAAAAGCCAGAAAAATAAGTCAAAACTTCTGACGCGTTCGTAGACGCATCCGAAAACTGTGCAAAAGCTTAATAAATTGATTGGAGACACCTGTCGGATGGAATTCACTCCTTTGACTGTTCAAAGAAACTATTGGAATTTAAAGGATTGACCAGACATTCTTTATGTTAAAAGGAGCAAAGGTTCGCTCATTTGAAGAATTTCTAGAAAGTTTAATACATCTGATAATATCAGATGATCAATGGGACGAAGATTCAAACATTCAATAGTCTGACCATCCTAAAGGCTAGTATTTTGAGCATTAAATGCTTAAATGTTATAGGCCAAATTTCCACCAATTTTTAGTACGTATAAAAGACTTGAAGACTAGAATAGAATAATAACTTAGCTCATATTAGGTACAAGTTTTCAAAATGATTTGTGCTAGAAATATTTTGAAATTGTGATAGTTGTGGAAAGGTACTTTGAGTGCTGCTATGTATCTTCAAAATTGTGAGAAGTGATCAGGTACAAGGGGGGATTTCTTTGTTCTGAGCGCAAAAATTTAGATTTAACTAGTGTTGGTGAACATAGTGTGAGTTAGATTTAGTTTCAAATTTTACATGGATTATTGTCTTACCCAGTTTCTAAAGAAACACCTAGTGTAAGGTCTAAGTGCAATCTAAGAGGGGATGAATTAGATTGTTCACAAATCAAGTAAGCAATTACGAAATTTCACCCAATTTTAACTAGCCAAATTCACTTAAGTGATCACACACTTAGAAAGCAAAGTAGCAAGGAAGATAAGGCAACTTAACCACAAAAACAAGTAGTAAAAGAAAGCAATAAAAGTAAAGAGAATTGCAAACCAAACAAAACTTCCAAACTTGGGGTTGAACTCACTAATAGGTTCCTCAATTGTTGGTGTAACAAGCCTTTTTGTACACAAGAAGGCTCACACTTTACTTACTCTAAATGCTTCTTAATTGAGTCAAAGAGTTTTACAATTCCATTCAAATTAATCCTTACTATACTATAATTGAATCCCCTCAACTAATTAAGAAGAACTACTCATTTGTCAGCCTCACAAAGAATACAAAAACACACACATAGAGTATTTTTTTCTCAAGATCACTCTCACAAAACGTGTATTCAATGTAGGCAAAAGTCTCTTTTATTTTCAAAATTGGCGGTATTTATAGTGGTGAAATCTTGCGCCAATATTCTCTCCAATGATCAAAAAACTAGCTGTTAGAAAACTAGTTATTAGAACTGTCGGATATTCGATCCTCTATCGGACGTCCAATCCAATTCCTTTTTGTTCAACATTGTGTAGGCAGGCGTGTTGTGTGAGTCTTTGCTAGGAGTTTCGGATGTCTGATACAACGTCTGAAAAATATGTCTGACAAAAATAAATAGTTCTAAAGTTTTCTTGCCAGACGTTCGATAGTCCACCTGTGTGTCCAATCCATTGTCCAATCATTAGAGTCAATTTTCACTTTATCCTTCAGACGCCCGATCCTCTTAGCCAATATCTGAAACCACGTTCAATACTTAGCGACATACTTGTCTTGAATTGCTTTGGACATCTGATCTATTTGATATACATCAAAAAGTGTATCTGATGCTTAATGAAAACTTTGTATCATCATTTTATTTTGTTAATCATCAAAATTAAGGATTGATTAACCTAAGTCTTTCACATGGAGAAAGAAAAATTCAATCTTGAAGAAGTTAGGGAGTGGAGAAAGATTTCAAATTTAGTTTACATCCCTTCTAGTTTCCGTTACTTCTTTAATTTTACTTGTTGCGAGGTTAATTACATAATTCTGTCTATTTGAATTTCAATTGAGCTTTACTTTGAGTTTATTCTCTTGGGTGTTTTAAGTTATCTTGGTTAATTTTAATTTGCTATGTTTCTTGTTCAACCTGGCAGTAGCGCTAGCCAGCAAGCAAGGACCTTCGGTCCGCGTCGAAAGCCGGACTAACCTCTACTTTCCATCATGCCAACTATAATAAAATATTTTTCTTACTCCTATTTTAATGTTTAACACCTCGAACACTTTAGTGATATGTTTCTGTCATGCATTATGCTCCTTTTCTCATTTGTCTCTATTTTTATGACCTATGACCGATTTGAACGTTTGAATATGGTTCTATGCAAATATTTGAAATATCTTTTTGCAAAACAAGATGTTTGAATAAATATGGTCTATATCCTTCTTAAAATTGTTCCCATATTCAACTTTATCGACTTCTTTTTTATTTTATTTTCATTGTTATTTTTGGAATAGTTTACCTATTTAACATATATCTATATAATAAAAGATGTGCAAAATTTAGTGTGTAGTGCTATCATACAGTAGTCACTTTTTAAAATTCTCTTCCATAGTTGTGAGTGTAAAATGGTCCTAATCAGACCAAAAATAAATTATAAAATTCAATATAATTATCTAAACAGCCACATAAAAACTACCAAATCTCTCACAATTTCATACTTCAATTTTCCGGCTAATTGATCAGAATATTGTTAGATGACAAAAAAAGTCGGTCAAATATAATGGCTTGGTTGATTGGTATCAATATATGCCCGTCGTGCCATCTTGGTACGATGGGAAATTTTTTTTTTAAAAAAAAAGGCTTTCTGGCGACGGCCAGAGAATGCAGAAATTTTTTTAAAATCTTTCCGGCCGTCATGCCATGTAGGAGCTACGGCCAGAGAATTTAGAAATTTTTTTTAAAAAAAATCCTTCAGCCATCACACCATTCAGAAATATTTTTTTTAAAAATCTTTCCACAATTCAGAAAAAAACTTTTGTTTTAAAAATTATTTAAATCAAAATTTTTAAAAACAATGCAGACAGTCCGACAAAATTTTAAAAACAAACACTGGCCTCGCATACCATTTTAGCATTTTAAAGGATGCTAGGTTTTAAAATTTTGATCCATTTGTTAAAGGATTTAGGGGTTTATTAAAGAATTAAGGTTTACCATTTTAGCAAGCTCAAGTTATATAACATGCTTAATTATTATGATTTGTTAAATTTAGAAAATGGTTTAATAATATGATTTAAGTTTAAGTGATTGCATAATGGATGGAAGTATTGCTTAATATTATTATGATTTGTTAATTTTAACTTTATTATCTATAATTCACATAGAATGTTAAAGGAACCGTAATTGTGTTAAAAAATGAAAAATTACAACACGAATTGCGATTTATATATTTAAATTTTCATATAAAATGCAATCATATAAAAAGATTGATAACGTATTTGTAGACATGAAGAATTGTTTGTGTGTCATTATTTGGTATGCGATAATTAGTTTAAATAATTTAATCAATTAAAATAGCCATAAAATAACTAGTACTTATTTGTTTTGTAGGTATTATCCTATAGGGACCCTTCTATCCAATTACAGGGTTTAATAAAATAACTTGTACTTCTCTATTTTGAAAATATTTAATGTTATTCAAATTGAAAGTGATTGGATTAAACATAAAAAGTAGACAACTAAATTAAATTAAATGTCAAAATTGTGTGGAATGCATTGAATGGATGAGATATAAAACATCGTCAAAGACAAAATAATATCAATGTCTCGCCGTTTTCTTGCCTTTACCCTTGACCTTGGCCTTACGCTTCTCTTGAGGTGTCGTCGGGGGACAACAATATCTAGTAGCAGGTCTTCTCTGACAATTACATAGCACTCGTTCTCCGTTAACTATTGCTGTTCCACAAGTTCCTATGCTAGATAATAAAGTTAAAATTAACATTCTATGTGAATTATAGATAATAAAGTTAAAATTAACAAATCATAATAATATTAAGCAATACTTCCATCCATTATGCAATCACTTAAACTTAAATCATATTATTAAACCATTTTCTAAATTTAACAAATCATAATAATTAAGCATGTTATATAACTTAAGCTTGCTAAAATGGTAAACCTTAATTCTTTAAGAAACCCCTAAATCCTTTAACAAATGGATTAAAATTTTAAAGCCTAGCATCCTTTAAAATGCTAAAATGCTACGCGAGGCCAGTGTTTGTTTTTAAAATTTTGTCAGACTGTCTGCATTGTTTTTAAAAATTTTGATTTTAAATAATTTTTAAAAGAATTTTTTTTTTCTGAATTGTAGAAAGATTTAAAAAAAAAAAAACATTTCTGACTGGCGTGACGGCCGAAGGATTTTTTTTTAAAAAAAATTCTGAATTCTCTGGCTATTGCTCCTACATGGCGTGACGGCGAGAAAGATTTAAAAAAAAAATTCTGCATTCTCTGACCGTGGCTCCTTTATGGCGCGACGGCCACAAAGCTTTTTTAAAAAAAATTGCCTATCATGCCATCATATATTGATACCAATCAGCCAAGCCACCATATTTGACCGACTTTTTTGTCATCTAACAATATTCTGATCAATTAGCCCAGTTTTCCATGAAATAGTTCATTCTATATTCTTGGTATCTTTTTTTTCTTACTTTGCTTTCATAAATCCTTATTTCTTGTTTCCTTTCAAATTTTCCTTCAATTTCTTTCATCAAAATAATTCCTACAAATATATGTTCTTTTGGTTGCAATGTGAGGCCCCAGTCCGTTCTTAAGGTTGATATTAGGTTATATTCATTATTTGTGCAGTAACATTAGGTTTTTGGACTAATTTGAAAACCCTAAGTTGGGGTTAGTATTGAAACCCTAGTTTTTGTATTAATTATAAGCTCGAGTGGTGATTAAAGTTAGTTATGTTAGTGTGTGTTTTGGTATAGGTAAGTATAGGATTTGATCCATTTTATATCGGTTAAGTGAGTTTAAAAGTTAGAAAACTCTGAACTAGCAAAACCTTTAGTGTTATGAGGTATTAGAAGTTTAAGTTGGGTTTAAAACCCTAATTTCACCCTTGACAAAAAGGTTATTATTTAATTGCTTTTATGTGGGATAAAGTATGTTTAAGTATAGGTGATTAAGATAGGAAGGTGATTAGTGAAGCAATTAAGTGTGGTTAAGTGTTTTAGATTAGATTAAGTTATAACCTATGGAGTTAATTGAAAGATTATCCAATGTTTGGGGGAAAAGGAGTAAGAAAGAGAAAATAAAGGTGTAAGGGTTAAAAGGCAATAAACAAGCTTTCATTTGATTGGTTGAATGATAAATATCTTTCCTAAGTGGTCTTGCACCACATATTAGTCTCAAGGGCCATAACTAAGTCATTATTGAGACAAAACAAAACAAAACAAGAGAGAGCAAGAGAGAGGTGGAGCCGTGGAGAAGGAAGAGAGAAACCAAGGGAAGTTTGCAAAGTTCAACCAAATTTCTGTTATAGATCTTCATCTTGAAGCATAAAGAATCCATCTTGGAGTTGGGTTGAGTTCATTAGTCATCATATAACCTTCATCTTGAGGTAAGAAAGTTCCTATGCAAAGCTAAGTGTGGTTTATGATGCTTGGGCTAGTGGAAATGATGATAATGGTTGTTAGTTGTGATTGATTATGGTGCCTCTTATGTTTATCACTTGATTTTATGGATTCATTTAGTGAAAAATGAGGCCTTGAGGTTCGGCCATATGAACTCTAATTAGGGTTTCATGCTAAACATGTTAGTTAGCCTTAATCTTGTGTTATTGAACTTGTTATGGTTGTGTTTGATGATGTATTTCATTTGTTTGGTGAGTGGGTGGTAGAAACTGATTTGGGGTTAAGAAACCCTAGGCTAAAGTGAGGAGTAATTGCTTGGTTAGGGTTAATTTGGTTAGGGTTTGTTGCACTAATGGTTAGATTAAGTTAATCAGTGCACATGAAGTTCAATTAGAAGGTGTAGATAATATGTGGTTAGTTTGTGGAAATAGTATAGTGCAATTTCGGATCATTGGAAGCCTTCATAGGAGATGGTTTAGGGTGTGTATTTGGTGTGCATTTAGCTAGAAAACCTGCATAACAATCATAGAACGGACCATGCGTTTGCGACATTTGAAACCGGCAAAACGAGTAAGCAGGGCAGCCCAGCACCTGAACTTGAGCTCCATTTTTCTTGATACTACATATTGATTCAGAAGTTTCTCAAAACATGAAAGTTGTACCCTCTTAGGTCCTGAATATACCTGCAAAATTTCAGGTCAAACGGATCTCTGTAACCTGAGTTATGGCCAAAATAGTCGCATCTACTCTAAACTCAGAATTCTGCCGCGTTTCTTGTTTTAGCCTCTGACCATGTTCTGTTCATTTTGATAACGTACGAACTAGGTGTTGACCTCTTCATAAGAAATGTAGATCTTGGTCTTAGCTTCAAAACGATATAAAGTTCATGCAAATCCGAGTTCCGTAACTTTAGTTATGACCAAAACAATATCGGTTGTCAGAACTGCCTTCGAATTTGGACAGTTCTGACAGGAATGTTTAGACCCGTTTTCCTCCATGCTCTGTATTGATTCTGTCGCGCCCCATTTTTTATAAAATAAATAAATGGTTTGAAAAGTGAATTTTTGATTAAAAATATGATTTTTGATTTAAAAGGAAAATGGGCCTAAATGGGGGTTTGAAAATGCAACAATTTGACCCAAAATATAGTTTAAAAAGGGTTTTTTAAAACAAAATCGGAGTCGCCACTTGGTATAGAGTTAAGGTGTACCAAGTCACCTAAAAAAGATTTTTTCAAAGGAAAAGGTAGAAAAACCCCTTTTAAACGACTTCTACTCTACGCAAACCAACGAAAAAGGTTCGGGAGTCACATTTGAAGAAAGGGAAGGCAAGGATAAGAACCCAAGGCACCCTTTCGACCTAGCCAAGGCTAGTTGCGCGACTTAGTCAAAATTTTTTCTTATTTTAACCTAGAGATTTATCACATTTGGACGTACTATATGAATGTAAACCCTAGACCTAGGGGGTATCGGGGGGCAAAATTTCTCTTTAAAACTTAAATGGTGCCAATCACATTAATTGTGATGCCCAATGATGACCCTTCGGAGAAGTCACGAATAATGCAACAATATGAGACTCTAAGAAAAGGGAAAGGATAAAATAATTATAGAAATGTACGTGTCTTAAAGGAATGCATCATGTCGGGTACGGGGGACTAATGTTCGTGAGTCAATTTTCCCTTTTAATAGAGGGAATACGAGCGAGCTAAGACTAGAAAGCCAAACTCATCCATATCCCATATTCAAGGGGGGTTTTCCTATCTAACCAAGCAAGTGATTTTACCTAATTCTAATTCTTATATGAAATGCAAGTCTAATGCCATGTTTCAAACAAAAGGATATATGGGGAAGGGAAAATATGGGGAAGGGATATATGTGTAAGGGAGACATGCAAAAAATGATAAAAGACCCTAAAAAGTGAAAAACATGCATGAGATGAAGTGATTTTAATATGCAATCATGATCTAACGCGCGAAGGGCTCCTAAGGGTCTAGCGTTGGACTAGCCCATGTTTCTACTTTCTCACTAGCGTTGGACTAGTGAGAAATCGAACAAGGAAACCACAACTAGCGTTGGACTAGTGTGGTATCAAGAAATGGATCACAACTAGCATTGGATTAGTGTGATAACGTCACACATTAATTATAATCTCATAAAAACATAATAAAGCGAGTAAACACATAATATCACATAAACACATAACACATAGTCATGATATCTAGATGCAAGGCCCTAAGAAAGCGGTAACACATAGCATGTAAGCATGCAAATCACACAAACGAAAAGAAACGAATAAAATCCTAGCTATTACATTTGAGAGGGGGCCTACTACAATCCAACGGGGAAAAAAAGAAAATAAATAAAATAAACCTAACTATTACAACTTGGCATTTAAATGCCTTTCAAATAATCAAAATGAACCAAAATAAATATACGAAATTAAAACGACTAAAGCGAATAAATAAATAAAATGAAAACAGTCAAAAGGCATGCAATTAAACACATAAATCACATAAGTACACATAGGGTCAAATAAAGTAAGAAACTAAGGGATAGAGTGTACCTCCCTTGAGTTGGGGCCCTAATGAAGTGGAATTATATATTTACCCTCCAAAATAACCAAAAGGGTCAAAGCATCACTTTAATTAACAAAATCTTAAGGAATAAAATAAATATAAAATTGAATAACTAAACAAAGCATTCAAAAATGATTTAAACAACCCCTATTCATCCAATTAAAACCAAACAAGGATCTTGTTTAAAGGATTAAAGAAGATTCAAGGGATCAATTTATTATTACCATAAAAATTAAGAGTCTAGTGGGGAATAAAAACAAAATTAAGGACCTAAGGTGAGACCCCTCAATCAAAAGATAAAAATCACATAAAAACAAATGAAAGTCAATTCGCTAGGATTAAACACCAAAGACTCCAAAATCTTACTAAAGAAAAAACAAAATTAAAGTCATAAATCTCTTAAAAGCTATGAAACCTCCAAAATTCATCCCAAAAGCTCATGCATGTTTGTTCAATAATCACATGAAAGCAAACCAAGGGAAAACAGCATGTTAAAGGGGGCAAAATTGATTAACTTTCCAAAGTTTCTAGGCTATAAGGGAACAAAGGGAGACTTGGAGGGCCAAAGTGCAATTTTCCAGCATTTAAACACAAAAAATTAGAGAAAAAGGGGATGCAAGCATCGAAATAACATTCTGAAAATTTTCCAGCTATCATTTTCTACCATTGTTGTGTTCATGGTGATGCAATTTTTCCATCCAAACCCAACTAAATACAAAAGCAATGACTCCGAGCCCATGTTGCTAACAATTACCCAAATACAATTACCTATTTCCGACACATTCCATGATGCAACCAACGTAAAAAAATGCAGCAAAGATGAGAAAGAAAAGAAACTTGTGATGAACGTACACATAGTATACCAACTGAACATCACAGACTTCAAGCCCAAATCGAAAACTTCAACAAACAAAAGGCTTGTCAAAACGGCTGCACACTCATGGGTTCTTCTTAAGCATAACAGGTCGCCCCATTTCAAATATGGTGAAAGAAAAGTGCGCGCTAACCCCCACAAAAGAAAAATATAATCACGGAGGAGCAAAGAGAACTCATTCACGCGACCTTCTGCAAAATCTGGGTTGATGCAACTTTTCCTAATGGTTTGAACTTCAGCAAAACAGCCTTTAGTTATTCACCTAAATGTGTTTGTGTGTGAAGAAGCTCAAACAAAATCTACCAACTTCGACAATCGAAAATAAGTGCAAGAAACTTCAATTTTTGCTCGAAAACATTTACTTCTTCTCAGCAAACTCACAAATGCAGTCACCTTAAAAAATATGCAGCGAAGATACAAGAGGATGAAACTTGGTTTGAACATGCATATGGCGTATTAACTGGACAACAAACCCCAGATTTCAATCAAAGAAAAAATACTTCAGCAACGAAACCAGAGCAAGACTCCAACATCCGAACAAACCAAGACAGATTCAAAATGGAAACGGAACAGGTCACTTTTCTTCACAACCTATCCAGCATTTCAAACGGACAAGCCATGTAAATGTCCTTTCTTTTCAAAGCTAGGATCTTGCTACTAAACCACAGCCTAGGAACGAAATATAATCAATCGCCAAACGAATTTCAGACCCTAAAATACCCATCATACACAATAACAACAAAAAGGCAACATCTTAGAGCTATAACCATAAACCAACATCGCAACTCTTAACCACATCCACCGATTCATGATTCAGCATAGTTTTATGATTTATTGATAAAAATTATCTATAGAAAAGGGAAAGGAACCTTACAGTGCTATTTTCTGATGGATTTTTAGCAGTGATGAAAAGAAGACTCGAGTAGCAACTCCTCTCATTCTTTTTGGTTTCCTCTTGCTTGGTTTCTTCTCTTCAGATCCTAGCCCGTAGCTTCCACTTTTAGTCCTAACTCTCAGTCCCTCTCTTTTCTCCCTTTGAAGTTCTCCCCTTTCCAAGTTTCGCTCTCTACTTAGCCGCCACACTCCTTATCCTTGCTTTCTTTTTCCAAAACGTAACCGCCACACCAGATTCTCCTCTTTTTTCTCCCCAGATTTTCAGCCGTCACTAGATGCTCTCTCCTTCCTTTTTTAAACCCCAGCTCTCTAGTTTCTTTTCCTTTTCACCCTCAGCCGTCATACACTCGCTCCCCCTTTCACCGGATTTTTTCCCCCGCCCCTCACCTTCAGCTCTCATCCTTTTATATGGCCCCAGAAACTAAACCCTCTCAACGATGGTTTGGATGAAGCCAGCCTAATTTTGGGGAACCATCTGATGGTTCTTGATACTCAACCATTGAGATTTCCAGATTAAGCCAGATGGATCGTACTATGACGATCGAACGAAGCCAAAACCCAAGGCAAATAGCCGAGAAATGCAGCTGCAATTCCTTTCTGCTGCAGCCGAAACCAAAAACGTGGACTTTTCCTTTTTTTTTTTAATCACTTAAATAAACAACAATAACAATTTAGACAAAAGACTTGAATAAAATGTACAAAACTAGTAACAAAATATGAAACAAAAAGCTAAGATTTTTCCTGTGTTTGATTAATGAATTTTCCTCTCTTTTTTTCAATTAATAAACAGTAAAAGGAAATAAAACTTATTTTTCATGAATAATTTTCTCTTTTGACAAATTTTATGCTAAAAAGTCTTACAAAAAAAAAATAAACAGCTAAAAGGCAAAAACGAATGCAAAATAAAACAATAGATAATAATAATCTAAAATGCTATACAAATGTTAAAAGTCTAACTACAATGTAAATGAAGCGCTCACTAGTGGGACTGACCCACGTTCAGTGGCGGTGAAAATGAAATGCCCACTGTTGGAACTAACCCATATTCAGTGGCGATAAAAATGAAATGTTGGTATGTATGAAGAAACTGTTTAAGACTTACTCCAAAAATTTGCCCCAATGTGATGAATTGGTCAATAGGATTGAATCAAAGCCTGCCGTGAGAATCGATCAGTGGGATTAAACCCGAGTCTGCCATGATAACGGATCAGTGGGATTAAACCCGAGCCTGCCTTTAGAATCGGTCAGTGGGATAACACCCGAGCCTGCCTTGATGATCGGTTGTGGGATTGAACCCGATCCTGCCGTGAGAATTGGTCAGTGGGATTAAACCCGAGCCTGCCTTGATAATCGGCCAGTGGGATTAAACCCGAGTCTGCCTTGAGAATCGGTCAGTGGGATAACACCCGAGCCTGCCTTGATGATTGGTCAGTAGGATAGAATCCGAGCCTGCCGTGAGAATCAAAACACACACATTAGTGAGATAAACTCAATGCTAACGGTGGTAGAAGAAAAAATGCATACGTTAGTGAGATAGACTCGATACTAACGGTGACAGAAATCAGTGAATTAAATATGGTTGTCAAGAATGGGGAATGGAAGGGTGCGCGGCGGGCGCGGAGATTTCATCAATAAGAAATTGAAATTTGTCAAGGAACAAGAAATTAAATTAAATTTTGATTTTTTTGAGAATCTTTTCAAGAATAATTTGCCCTAGTTTCCACCAATTATTGTACAACCGATCAATTGATTTGCATTACGGCATGGTTGCTCTTCCTTGAGGCCTTGATTCGTAGGATTCTGACTTATGCTTTTTCATCGATTTCAGCCATGGATACCTGCACAGGGGGTTTGCCAAAGTACAACATGCACTTTTTTTAAAAAAAATATTGCAACTACTACTCATGGAAAGAGCAGTGTGATTGATTCAAAAAAATGTCTTGTGTGACTCTTGGACGAAATCCTCAAATGTGTTACAAAAATTTGCCCCAGTGTGGGCTTATTTTGCGAAATCTCACAAATAAAAATTTGCCCCAGTGTAGGCCCATTCAATTGCAAAAGTTTTGTCCGGATGACTCTCCATTTATTTGAGCAAAGTAAGAAACTATGTTTCCTAACATATAATTGTGAAGACAATTAAACGTCTTGCTTAAACTCATACAAAAAATTTCATGATAAATTTCTCAAAATAATACCAAATTACAAAAGATTTCTTCCTCACTTTAGCATCGATAGGGTAATGGGTTACCACTTCTTGTTAGCTCGTCTTTCAGGACCAATCGAGTGGGTGTTATTTCTGATTTTGAGGTGGTTAAGAAAAATGAGAGGTCATGATTTGTCTTATTTTTGTGCCCAAATTGTATGTAATCCCTTCAATATCACATCTTAGTGAAAGCAAATAGTTTGTCACCCTTATTCCTTAAGAAAACTTAATCAACGTATAAGTTTTAAGCTTGTAACAAATGGATAGAAACTATAGCTAAGCATGTGGAAATGGTTATGGCCTTATGATCCCGAATGATTGATGGATTTTTTAGAAGCATAATCTTCACTTCGAGTTGTCATGAAAGATAAGTCAACGATGGACTTTATGAGCTTGTAATGTGGCTTGAAAACGATAGTTAAAGAAACAAGATTTTAAGGACATTGCACCGAAGATCGCATTTCTAAAATTGCCCCAATTTTGGACTTGAAGATCTTGACCTTTGTTTGACTTTTATAATCACTCCACAGGAACTTCAGCATTGAATCTTTTTGCATTTTTTTTTTTTGCATTTATTTCGCTCGCTTTTCTCTTTTTCTTTTCAAGGCGCCCTTGCGAGTTTTTACATGATAAGCAGTGTCAACCTCACACCTAATCAATTCAAAAATACATCCAAAAAAATTTCTTGGTATCAGTATATGAACATCACTTGCCAATTAGAAAATTTCTTGACAGGGATATTGCAGAGAACAGAAGCCAGGACTTTCGGCTTTTGAAATGGGGTCTGGTGAGGTGCTTGGAAAAGGTTAAGGTTTGAAAGCAAATTTAAAGAGTGGTTTGAACGGTCCGAAATCGTATTATTGCACCAACCCTATTTTTAGGGTTAAATCAAACTTGCCCCAATTTATTCTCAACTGAGGTTCTCTTTTCATTTTCCCTCCTTTTTTCCCCGGCCTTATGCCATTCTTTGAAATTTTCAAATTTTGCCCCAATTTATGTTCAACCAAGGTTCTCTTTTCTTCTTCTTTTCTTTTGCTTTTGTTGTTTTATCACTTTTCACCTCTTAAGACTTTTCTTTCCTTTTCAATTCAAACTTGCCCCAGTGTGGGGTTTGCGATCCTCAGGGGTTGTCAAACGAAATATTTTTATTCTGAAGGCTCAAAAGGGATAACTAGGGACAAAATGTTTGACTGGAAAAGAAGAGGGTCTGACTTTTATTCTGTTCCTTACATTAACTCTGAAATGAAACTTTCATTAATGCGAAATTTCTGACATGTATCCGAATTAATTGATTGAGGAAAACTCCTGTTCATCCATATCTGTGAAATATAAGTGACTCGCTAGACAATACTCTTCCTTTTTCTTTTCTCTTTCCAAAATTGAAGCCCAGATATTGATGGTAGAACCAAATTTCTCCAATTTGTTATTCTTTCTCTTTTAAATTTTAGCATTTTCGCCTTTTCTCTTTTTTTTTCTTGCAACCTCCAATCTCCCTCCCCGGTGTGGGGTGCGATCATAGGTGTTTTTGAAAAGAACCACCCATTTTAGCTCAAACGAGGATGCAAGGGATAAATGGTGTTTAGATCGTAGAAACGATGGCCAAAGCATCATTCTTACGCTTTATGACAACCAAAATAATGAAATGCTCATTGAGAATCCACTCCCTTTTGATATTTGAAGATCTTCCAATGTAGGGTAATGATCATTAAGGCTATTATTTGAAATGAAATTATTCTTTTAAAGGCTCAAATGGGAGAGCAAATGATAAAATCTGTATAGATAGAGAAACGAATGTTTAAAGTATCATTTCAAATTTTCAAAACAAATAAGAATAATGTACATTTTTGCTTTCAGTTTGATGTGACTGAATCTGGTTAGACCAGTGAGTATTTTTTCGAGCAAAGATTGTCCCAATTTGCAGTTTATCAATCAATGTGACTGATTTCTGGGGGTCCATAGATGCGGACAAAATATGGATTGTGCAGTGACGGAGCAAAGGTATTGCATTGGACATTTCGAGGCAGACCAATCAGTTTGAGTGATTTTTTTTAATCTCGAACACTCTTATTGTATAGCTCAGATCACCAATCTAGTGTGAATTTTCAGGCAAGAGGTTGAAAAATCTCAATTTGAACTTATTTCTTAAAATTCATCATGAAATCTCTTAATGATCTCAATAAAGAATGAAATGTAGACGAGTATATACAAAACAAATAATTGTCTGAATAAAAGATTCATTATTGCCAATGTTTGAAAAAATTTTAAAAGCAATACATATGAGAAAAATTCTAAAGAACTCCTTTACACATGTATACACAGTTTTTTCTCTTAATAGTCCCATTTTTTCCTTTGAGCAATGAAATCTCTTAAATGTTTTACACGAGCGCTTTCAGATGAATTTTCAAATTTACATTGTGGGGCCTGCCCAAGAATCAAGTAATACTTGTAATTTTCAGGATTTATTAGACAAAATCGTTATTAAATATAGAAAGAATATTTTTACCTCATTGAAATCTCTTTTATAAATGCAGGGGAGGGGGAAAAATAAAAGAAAAAAATACCTAGAGTTAGTAAGCAAAATTGTAAAATCAGTATGCATGTCCTATGAGGGAGCCCTTTTGCGCCAAGGGTTGGCCTATCATGAAAATGCAATCCTGTAGGGTAGACACTATACAATACCTGATGGATCCGATCAACTTATTGAGTGAAAAAATAATTTGAAAATTTTGGTCAATTGGAGTGACAAGAAACATTTGTCCTAAAAATGAGGACAAAGTCCGAATGGATTGCTTGCTTTGATCAACACATAAAATGATGTGTAAAAGAGCCTACTCTTGAAAAGATTGCAATGTCTCGACTAATTTATTCAGTGAACCTTAGACTTAAACCCTAAAGGGAATAAGCGGGTCACATGAATAGGATGCAATTGATGATTTATTCAAAATTGACTAGATCACCCTAAAAATAGATAAACTGGTCCAATGAATTGAATGGAATTGATAATTTATTCAAAAATTGGCTGAATCACCCTAAAAGGGGTAAATTGTTCAAATGAATGAAAATGACGATTTACTCGAAATTGACCAAATTGTCCTAAAATGAATGAATTGACCAAATAAATTGGATGAATTTGATGGATAATTTGATCAAATGAATGGAAATGATGGTTTATTGATTTGTCTACCTATTGGTAGTTTCAAAAAATCATTGTGATGCATTAGTCTATGAGTCTTTTAAAATCAAGATTTGGCCTCAATATTTTTATCATCTCAACAAAGAACCATTTGTAAATTTCTTCAAATTAATGTCCTTTATGCAAGAGATTTTTACCAGATATGTTAAAATGGCTAAAAGATGATTGTTAGATGCTCATATCTTAATGTGCAAAAATTGCTTTGCCGTCTTCGAGAAGATCGGATCCTACCTTACCTCATGTACTACCCCTTCGAACAGTACAAGAAATATAACGATGCAAGTCTCATTGGATTAAGTATCCGAGACACGAGATGATTTATTCTTATAACGGGATTCCCTAAGTGGCATTCCCTTCTACGGTTTATGCATGATACCAGTTTATTAAAGCGATAAAACATGCAATTTGTAATGAAATATGACCTAAGGAACCCTTTATACGTCAGGATAGGCCTAAAATGATATTACATTATCATCCTACAAATGCAATATATCAAAATCTTTAAATGTGCAATAGTCTATCTAAGAAGGTGGGTTCTATAAAGAAGATCATGCCAGATCTCTTATTCCTAATGTTTGTGAATGCAAAAGACAAGAAGACAAAGAAACGTTAGTTCAACACATAATCACATAACACGTTGGGCAATTAAAAGCAACAAGATAACTAAGGAAAGAGGGGTGGGATCCCTCCCCTCATGCCTAGTGTTCCTAGTCGGGTAGGTTGACTTTATCCTAGGCACTTCTAACATGGAGGCATGAGATTTGGCTAACTAATGCATCTAGACTCAATCAGGCTTCAGGCTCCCAAGCCTTCAAACCTAAAGGCGAAGGGTCATCAATCCCAAGGCCTTCGATCGGTGGCTCGAGTGATCCCTTAGGCATTGCTATGGGCGCAGTGCACACCATCCGTATACCTAAGGCAATCGATCCTAATCCTACAGGGAGATGTGGGATGGCGCCCACGACAAAGAAAAAATAGGGTAAAAATTATTCATGCACGTATGAAGTGATTTTCCTTTTAAGGGGAGGGATCGAGAACCAACGCGACGCTCTAGGGTAATATTCCCCCATCCCAATGCAATGCAAAGCGCGGGATAAAATAAACTATCCATCCATCAAATCAAACGTAGGCGAATAGGTGAGGAAGTGAGTTGATACGCGCGAAATACAAAAATCCTAAAAAGGAAAAAATGCAATCCTAAACATCCAAATGTAATATATAAGAAGGTTAAAAAAAGAAAAGAATCGACAAAATCAAATGCTCGGACTCTCTAAGTCCCCAGTGGAGTCGCCAGCTGTCGCGCCCCATTTTTTATAAAATACATAAATGGTTTAAAAAGTGAATTTTTGATTAAAAATATGATTTTTGATTTAAAAGGAAAATGGGCCGAAATGGGGGTTTGAAAGTGCGACGATTTGACCCAAAATATAGTTTAAAAAGGATTTTTTAAAACAAAATCGGAGTCGCCACTTGGTATAGAGTTAAGGTGTACCAAATCATCTAAAAAATGATTTTTTCAAAGGAAAAGGTAGAAAAATCCCTTTTAAACGACTCCTAGTCTACGTAAACCAACGAAAAAGGTTCGGGAGTCACATTTGAAGAAAGGGAAGGCAAGGATAAGAACCCAAGGCACCCTTTCGACCTAGCCAAGGCTAGTTGCGCGACTTAGTCAAATTTTTTTCTTATTTTAACCTAGAGATTTATCACATTTGGATGTATTATATGTGACGACCCCACTTTCCCCTAGGGCGTACCTCAGGGTTCGGCGGGTCGCCTGCCCAACTCTCGCCGGGACTCACTCACTCACTACAGTCCTCTAATGAAGTATAAGCTAAATCTCAAATATTACATTCAATTCTCCAAGAATTACATATCACAAGTACCAGAAAGTAAAACCTAGAAAAACTGATAACTACAACCACCACGCCAACTATGTACATCTTACTCGTCAACTTTTAACAAATACAAATTCAAGTATTCTATAGCTCAAAATCTAACCACCTTCCCGAGCGATCCCCGTGCCATCCCCCTGCTAAGGAAAACAAATGGAACGGGGTAAGCTATATGCTTAGTAAGTAAACAGGGGCGAAAGCATAAATTTCACGTACAACAGTTACACAGTAAGAGTAAAGCAAAAGCAGAAAAGTAACATCACATAATAAGGATACAGGTGGCTCCAAAGCCAGATCGTTTGCCGTGTGTGACCTCCTGCCGACACTCCGTCGACCTCAAATAATGGTCCGTAGAACTTCACTTATACCCCCACCGTACACCTTATCACTCTCTCTGGCCAGGCACCTCACAAACTTGCTCGAGCGAACGAAATTGAGCTTGGTTCACAAGCTCGGGTCACAAACTTGGTCCACATAATCGGTGAACCGGATTCACAAACTTGGTGACCTCAAACCAGGTTGGACTAACTTCGACCAAACCCTAACCGGCTCGAATAGTCCATCTAGGTAATGAGATCGGGCCCCAAACTCACAAACTTCACAAAATTTATTCAAAAGTCACCCCGAGCCACAAGCTCAAGGGGTTTAATTCCAAAATGATTCACATACATATATCATGTACAAATATGTGCATAAATTCGGGTTTAGATCGAGCGTGATAAAGTACACCCTCGTCAAGGTACACTTTTCATACATATCGAAACACATAAGCAACTAACACGTAGGAGCGGCCTGAATACTTACACAACGAACAAGGATAACAAAAGGACGAAATTCGCGTCGCGAAAAGTAGCTAGTAGGCCCCACCGGCTCCACCTAGCTCACCACCGTCTGAAATAGAAGATTGCATCACATAGTATCACAAACGGCTACTAATATGCCTAAAACAAGCAAAACGACAAAATTGGCACATGCATGTGCGGAAACGGCATACGGAAACGGGAATGGCGGCCTAGCCATTTTGCCGTCAAAACTGTTTTGAGTCTAATCGAAGCTATGAGTGTCGGATCAAGGTATATGAGGTACCGTTATGAAGCTAAGAGGAAGGGATACAATTTTCATGAAGACATCTAAATCCGAATCTGAACAGAAATAGGTCGAAAGTGCAGAAAACCGTTCTAGGAATTTGCACTCCAGAGTAACGGACAGGGTATGTTTGCTGGACTATAACTCCCAGCTCACAAATCCAAATCAGGAAATTCCAAAGGAATTAGAAATTTGAGACATAAGGTTAAAACTTTGATGTTTTGGCCAAGACCTGAATCCACTCAAAACAGAACAAAATTTGAGTGTCAAAGTACTTGTCAGAACTGTCCAGATTCAAGGTAGTTCTGACGATCGATTTTTTTTTGGTCATAACAGGAGCTACGGAACTCGGATTTCGACGCACTTTATACCGTTTCGAAGCCAAAACCAAGATATACATTTATTATGAAGGAGTCAAAACCCAAATCGTACGGGATCAAAACCGAAAAAGTCACGGACAGAAGCTAAACTAAAAACGCACAGAACCTGATGTTCAAAACAGGCTTGAGTATTTCATCTATAACTCATGATACACTAATCCGTTTGACCCGAAATTTTACAGGAATATTCAGGACTTAAGAGGCTACAATGTTGAAGAAGGCCACTCAGTCAAATTTCGAGTGTAACTACGTCAAAAATGTAACATACTACACCAGAATCGCAAAACAGGTTCACAAACCGTAATCTAGTTCAAACATCATAAAACAGCCTACATAAGTCCAAATCCAGAAATTCCAAAACCAGGTGAAAGATAAGAAACGGGGCTAAATTCTATCAGAAGGCCTCAACAACCAATTCTGAAACATTCCAAACCAAAATAACCAATTACAATTGCAGTTCTCAGGTTCGGGTAGAAACAGGACAGCAAGGGTAATTTCAACTTTTCTCATTCTACGCTACTCCGATTGTCCTGAAATTTTGCAGGCACCTCTAAAATACCATTCTCTACAACTTTCATGTTTTATGCCAAGCCCAATTCGGTCTCTAACATGGTGCAACAAAAACGGACAGAAAGGGGAAAAATTTTCCAGAAATCTGGAATCTTTTGGTTTCAATGATAGTTTTCTAAATTTCTTGCTACACTTGCTACCAAAACCCCCTATATAACTTTGGATACAACATATATCAATCATACATCAAGTATAGGCAGAAATTAATCAAACCCTAACTTACCTATCTCATCCAAAATCATCACATCAACTTGCATAACTTGTAATCAAACCCAAAACATGAACTATTTAACATCTTAAACAAGAATAAAAGGATCAAAGCCATAGATCAGATTTTATACCTCAAAAAGAAGGCTTGCAAGAGTGATCCTCCACTATTTCTTGAAATTTTTGGTTCCCTTAGCTTCCCAAGCTTCCAAACTTAAGATCAATCAGTTTAGAATTCGATTTTAGCACTTGGTTGGTGTAAATCAAGAAGAAAATGGTGCAACTCTTGCTCTCCCTTTCTCTCTCTCCTTACTCGGCCAAGATGCAGAAAATAATGAAGGAGATTAAGCTAAGTTTGTCTTATAAGAAGGTAGAAAGATAAGAATTAATTCTAACCACAAGTTTGGCCAACACTTGGCTTAACCTCAACCACAAAAATTTTCTCTTTCCTTCCTTGCATTTGAGCCACAAATTTCGGTCAAGCTTAGCTGTAAATTAGGAGATATTTTGCTCAAATATCAATAGACTTGTATGGGAAGAAAGTGGTGGTCAAGTGGTGCGCTCAATCGGTAGTGCGCGGGACCCTCCGGTTCGCGCCGTTTTTCTTAAAAACACACGTACTAGGGTTTTTACTTCCTATTCACTAACCTTGTATCATTGCTTCTAATCACATAGTATTTCTCACTTAAAAGTCATTTTTAATCACCACATTTGATCCTTGCTCCATACCGAGATTTCATCGGGCGAAAAATCGCGAAAACCCTAATTTGCTCCAATCTTGAAAACGAAGAGTGAAACCCTACTTTCTAGGTTTATTTACACTTATTGTGGAGTACTTGAGTAGGAGGATCATATTAAATAAATAATTTTCAAATAAAAGGAATTTTAAGAAAAGTGTGATGAATTTTTCAATTCCATAAAATAAAATTAGGGTTTTGAGTCAAATATGAGGGATTTAAACATAGTCACAAGTAAACTAGGGTTTTTGATTAAAATTTTAGGGTTTCTAGTCTTTTAAAACAAAATAAGATTTTAAATCAAACCCAAAGAAATAACTTTAGTATCTTCCCTGAAACAAAATAATGTTTTAAAATAAAATGAACTAAGAAACCGTAAAACAATAGCATCTTAAAAGTTGGGGTGTCACATTATATGAATGTAAACCCTAGACCTATGGGGGTATCGGGGGGCAAAATTTCTCTTCAAAACTTGAATGGTGCCAATCACATTAATTGTGATGCCCAATGATGACCCTTCGAAGAAGTCACGAATAATGCAACAATATGAGACTCTAAGAAAAGGGAAAGGATAAAATAATTATAGAAATGTACGTGTCTTAAAGGATTGCATCATGTCGGGTACGGGGGACTAATGTTCGTGACTCAATTTTCCTTTTTAATAGAGGGAATACGAGCGTGCTAAGGCTAGAAAGCCAAACTCGTCCATATCCCATATTCAAGGGGGGTTT
Organism: Coffea arabica; assembly: GCF_036785885.1. Taxonomy (NCBI): domain Eukaryota; kingdom Viridiplantae; phylum Streptophyta; class Magnoliopsida; order Gentianales; family Rubiaceae; genus Coffea; species Coffea arabica. Next base: position 13,300,542 of record NC_092318.1, on the reverse strand, counting down.
TCCTATCTAACCAAGCAAGTGATTTAACCTAATTCTAATGCTTATATGAAATGCAAGTCTAATGCCATGTTTCATACAAAAGGGGTAAGTAATATACATATAAGGGAAAATATGGGGAAGGGATATATGTGTAAGGGAGACATGCAAAAAATGATAAAAGACCCTAAAAAGTGAAAAACATGCATGAGATGAAGTGATTTTATCATGCAATCATGATCTAACGCGCGAAGGGCTCCTAAGGGTCTAGCGTTGGACTAGCCCATGTTTCTATTTTCTCACTAGCGTTGGACTAGTAAGAAATCGAACAAGGAAACCACAACTAGCGTTGGACTAGTGTGGTATCGAGAAATGGATCACAACTAGCGTTGGACTAGTGTGATAACGTCACACATTAATTATAATCTCATAAAAATATAATAAAGCGAGTAAACACATAATATCGCATAAACACATAACACATAGTCCTGATATCTAAATGCAAGGCCCTAAGAAAACGGTAACACAGAGCACGTAAGCATGCAAATCACACAAACGAAAAGAAACGAATAAAATCCTAGCTATTGCATTTGAGAGGGGGCCTACTACAATCTAACGGGGAAAAAATGAAAATAAATAAAATAAACCTAACTATTACAACTTGGCATTTAAATGCCTTTCAAATAATCAAAATGAACCAAAATAAATATACGAAATTAAGACGACTAAAGCGAATAAATAAATAAAATGAAAACAGTCAAAAGGCATGCAATTAAACACATAAATCACATAAGTACACATAGGGTCAAATAAAATATGAAACTAAGGGATAGGGTGTACCTCCCTTGAATTGGGGCCCTAATAAAGTGAAATTATATATTTACCCTCCAAAATAACCAAAAGGGTCAAAGCATCACTTTAATTAACAAAATCTCAAGGAATAAAATAAATATAAAATTGAATAACTAAACAAAGCATTCAAAAATGATTTAAACAACCCCTATTCATCCAATTAAAACCAAACAAGGATCTTGTTTAAAGGATTAAAGAAGATTCAAGGGATCAATTTATTATTACCATAAAAATTAAGAGTCTAGCGGGGAATAAAAACAAAATTAAGGACCTAAGGTGAGACCCCCCAATCAAAAGATAAAAATCATATAAAAACAAATGAAAGTCAATTCGCTAGGATTAAACACCAAAGACTCCAAAATCTTACTAAAGAAAAACGAAATTAAAGTCATAAATCTCTTAAAAGCTTTGAAACCTCCAAAATTCATCCCAAAAGCTCATGCATGTTTGTTCAATAATCACATGAAAGCAAACCAAGGGAAAACAGCATGTTAAAGGGGGCAAAATTGATTAACTTTCCAAAGTTTCTAGGCTATAAGGGAACAAAGGGAGACTTGGAAGGCCAAAGTGCAATTTTCAGAAAATTCCCATGCAAGTTCATGCAAGTTTTTACGAAGAAAGCTTCTGCAACACAAGCTTTTGGCGGCTGATGAAGCTTTCTGCAACTCAAAAAACTAGCTGCAACTTTCATTTTCAAATGCGGACTTCAACCTCAAAACACAATTTTGAGCAAACCCTTTCAACCAAACATCAAAGCTTTAATCTAAACAGAAAGACCACTGGAATTTAACATCCAAACATGCAAGAGGAACCTCAGAATAGGATTACGAAGCTTTTGTAGCTTTCTCCTTTCTGGTTTCCTTCCAATGCAACGTGCGGCAGTCACAAACCCATCTTGCAAACACAGTCAAGTCCCATTTGAACTAAAACATACAAAACTACCACCTAAACTTCTCACTTTGCAACATGAAATTCCTGGATTTAAACACAAAAAATTAGAGAAAATGGGGATGCAAGCATCGAAATAACATTCTGAAAATTTTCCAGCTATCATTTTCTACCATTGTTGTGTCAATGGTGATGCAATTTTTCCATCCAAACCCAACTAAATACAAAAGCAATGACTCCGAGCCCATGTTGCTAACAATTACCCAAATACAATTACCTATTTCCGACACATTCAATGATGCAACCAACGTAAAAAAATGCAGCAAAGATGAGAAAGAAAAGAAACTTGTGATGAACGTACACATAGTATACCAACTGAACATCACAGACTTCAAGCCCAAATCGAAAACTTCAACAAACAAAAGGCTTGTCAAAACGGCTGCACACTCATGGGTTCTTCTTAAGCATAACAGGTCGCCCCATTTCAAATATGGTGAAAGAAAAGTGCGCGCTAACTCCCACAAAAGAAAAAGATATTCACGGAGGAGCAAAGAGAACTCAGTCACGCGACCTTCTGCAAAATCTGGGTTGATGCAACTTTTCCTAATGGTTTGAACTTCAGCAAAACAGCCTTTAGTTATTCACCTAAATGTGTTTGTGTGTGAAGAAGCTCAAACAAAATCTACCAACTTCGACAATCGAAAATAAGTGCAAGAAACTTCAATTTTTGCACGTAAACATTTACTTCTTCTCAGCAAACTCACAAATGCAGTCACCTTAAAAAATATGCAGCGAAGATACAAGAGGATGAAACTTGGTTTGAACATGCATATGGCATATTAACTGGACAACAAACCCAAGATTTCAATCAAATTAAAAAACCTTCAGCAACGAAACCAGAGCAAGACTCCAACATCCGAACAAACCAAGACAGATTCAAAATGGAAACGGAACAGGTCACTTTTCTTCACAACCTATCCAGCATTTCAAACGGACAAGCCATGTAAATGTCCTTTCTTTTCAAAGCTAGGATCTTGCTACTAAACCACAGCCTAGGAACGAAATATAATCAATCGCCAAACGAATTTCAGACCCTAAAATACCCATCATACACAATAACAACAAAAAGGCAACATCTTTGAGCTATAACCATAAACCAATATCGCAACTCTTAACCACATTCACCGATTCATGATTCAGCATAGTTTCATGATTTATTGATAAAAATTATCTATAGAAAAGGGAAAGGAACCTTACAGTGCTATTTTCTGATGGATTTTTAGCAGTGATGAAAAGAAGACTCGAGTAGCAGCTCCTCTCCTTCTTTTTGGTTTCCTCTTGCTTAGTTTCTTCTCTTCAGATCCTAGCCCGTAGCTTCCACTTTTAGTCCTAACTCTCAGTCCCTCTCTTTTCTCCCTTCGAAGTTCTCCCCTTTCCAAGTTTCACTCTCTACTTAGCCGCCACACTCCTTATCCTTGCTTTCTTTTTTCAAAACCTAACCGCCACACCAAATTCTCCTCTTTTTTCTCCCCAGATTTTCAGCCGTCACTAGATGCTCTCTCCTTCCTTTTTTAAACCCCAGCTCTCTAGTTTCTTTTCCTTTTCACCCTCAGCCGTCATACACTCGCTCCCCCTTTCACCGGATTTTTTCCACCGCCCCTCACCTTCTGCTCTCATCCTTTTATATGGCCCCAGAAACTAAACCCTCTCAACGATGGTTTGGATGAAGCCAGCCGCATTTTGGGGAACCATCTGATGGTTCTTGATACTCAACCATTGAGATTTCCAAATTAAGCCAGATGGATCGTACTATGACGATCAAACGGAGCCAAAACCCAAGGCAAATAGCCAAGAAATGCAGCTGCAATTCCTTTCTGTTGCAGCCGAAACAAAAAATGTGGACTTTTCCTTTTTTTTTAATCACTTAATTAAACAACAATAACAATTTAGACAAAAAACTTGAATAAAATGTACAAAACTAGTAACAAAATATGAAACAAAAAGCTAAGATTTTTCCTGTGTTTGATTAATGATTTTTCCTCTCTTTTTTTCAATTAATAAACAGTAAAAGGAAATAAAACATATTTTTTATAAATAATTTTCTCTTTTGACAAATTTTATGCTAAAAAGTCTTACAATAAAAAAAATAAACAGCTAAAAGGCAAAAACGAATACAAAATAAAACAACAGATAATAATAATCTAAAATGCTATACAAATGCTAAAAGTCTAAAACCAAAATCATGAAATTAACAAATAAAAATAGATAAGAATTATTACTGAAATAAAATAAAAAAGAATAAAAATTATTTAAAAATTTGGTGTCTGCAGTTTGCCCTTCTTTGTTTGAGTTTTGAAAAAACTTGAGACAAAGAAGTAGACACCAAAATACTTACTTGTGTTATTCAGCTGTAAACTGCTCGAACGACTGATGATTTTGAAATGAGGACTGACCCCTTTAACAAAAAATTTTGAAATGGGATTGACCCAAATAGAAAATTGAACATGGGGCTGGCCCGAACAAGAAATTAAAAAAGGGACTGACCTGAACAAGAAATTTAAATATGGGACTGGCCCGAACGAAAAATTTAAAACGGGACTGACCCGAAACTGCCATAACATCGGTCAGTGGGATACAACCCAAGCCTGCCGAGTTTGGTGAGATGAAAAGCAATCTCCAAAAATTTATCCCAGTGTGATGAATTGGTTAGTGGGATTGAACCCAAACCTACCGTGAGAATCGATCAGTGGGATTAAACCCGAGCCTGCCATGATAACGGGTCAGTGGGATTAAACCCGAGCCTACTTTGATGATCAGTCAGTGAGATTAAACCCGAGTCTGCCTTGAAAATCGGACAGTGGGATAACACCCGAGCCTGCCTTGATGATTGGTCAGTGGGATAGAATCCGAGCCTGCCGTGAGAATCAAAACACACACATTAGTGAGATAAACTCAATGCTAACGGTGGTAGAAGAAAAAATGCATACGTTAGTGAGATAGACTCGATGCTAACGGTGACAGAAATCAGTGAATTAAATGTGGTTGTCAAGAATGAGAAATGGAAGGGTGCGCGGCGGGCGCGAAGATTTCATCAATAAGAAATTGAAATTTGTCAAGGAACAAGAAATTAAATTCAAGTTTGATTTTTCTGAAAATCTTTTCAAGAATAATTTGCCCCAGTTTCCACCAATTATTGTGCAATCGATCAATTGATTTACATTACGGCATGGTTGCTCCTCCTTGAGGCCTTGATTCGTAGGATTCTGACTTATACTTTTTCATCGATTTCAGCCATGGATACCTGCACAGGGAGCTTGCCAAAGTACAACACGCACTTTTTTTTTTTAAATATTGCAACTACTACTCATGGAAAGAGCAGTGTGATTGATTCAAAAAAATGTCTTGCTTGACTCTTGGACGAAATCCTCAAATGTGTTACAAAAATTTGCCCCAGTGTGGGCCCATTCGATTGCAAAAATTTTGTCCGGATGACTCTCCATTTATTTGAGCAAAGTAAGAAACTATGTTTCCTAACATATAATTGTGAAGACAATTAAACGTCTTGCTTAAACTCATACAAAAACTTTCATGATGAATTTCTCAAAATAATACCAAATTACAGAAGATTTCTTCCTCATTTTAGCATCGATAGGGTAATGGGTTACTACTTCTTGTTAGCTCGTCTTTCAGGACCAATCGAGTGGGTGTTATTTCTGATTTTGAGGTGGCTAAGGAAAATGAGAGGTCAGGATTTGTCTTATTCTTGTGCCCAAATTGTATGTAATCCCTTCAATATCACATCTTAGTAAAAGCAAATAGTTTGTCACCCTTATTCCTTAAGAAAACTTAGTCAACGTATAAGCTTTAAGCTTGTAACAAATCGATAGAAACTACAGCTAAGCATGTGGAAATGGTTATGGCCTTATGATCCCGAATGATTGATGGATTTTTTAGAAGCATAATCTTCACTTCGAGTTGTCATGAAGGATAAGTCAACGATGGACTTTATGAGCTCGTAATGTGGCTTGAAAACGATAGTTAAAGAAATAAGATTTTAAGGACATTGCACCGAAGATCGCATTTCTAAAATTGCCCCAATTTTGGACTTGAAGATCTTGACCTTTGTTTGACTTTTATAATCACTCCACAGGGACTTCAGCATTGAATCTTTTTGCATTTTTCTTTTGCATTTATTTCGCTCGCTTTTCTCTTTTACTTTTCAAGGCGCCCTTGCGGGTTTTTACATGATAAGCAGTGTCAACCTCACACCTACTCAATTCAAAAATACATCCAAAAAAATTTCTTGGCATCAGTAAATGAACATCACTTGCCAATTAGAAAATTTCTTGACAGAGATATTGCAAAGAACAGAAGTCAAGACTTTCGGCTTTTGTAATGGGGTCTGGTGAGGTGCTTGGAAAAGGTTAAGGTTTGAAAGCAAATTTCAAGAGTGGTTTGAACGGTCCGAGATCGCATTATTGCACCAACCCTATTTTTAGGGTTAAATCAAATTTGCCCCAATTTATTCTCTACTGAGGTTCTCTTTTCATTTTCCCTCCTTTTTTTCCCGGCCTTATGCCATTCTTTGAAATTTTCAAATTTTGCCCCAGTTTATGTTCAACCAAGGTTCTCTTTTCTTCTTCTTTTCTTTTGCTTTTGTTGTTTTATCACTTTTCACCTCTTAAGACTTTTCTTTCCTTTTCAATTCAAATTTGCCCCAGTGTGGGGTTTGCGATCCTCAGAGGTTGCCAAACGAAGTATTTTTATTCTGAAGGCTCAAAAGGGATAACTAGGGACAAAATTTTTGACTGGAAAAAAAGAGGACCTGACTTTTATTCTGTTCCTTACATTAACTCTGAAATGAAACTTTCATTAATGCGAAATTTCTGACATGTATCCGAATTAATTGATTGAGGAAAACTCCTGTTCATCCATATCTGTGAAATATAAGTGACTCGCTAGACAATACTCTTCCTTTTTCTTTTCTCTTTCTAAAATTGAAGCCCAGATATTGATGGTAGAACCAAATTTCTCCAATTTGTTATTCTTTCTCTTTTAAATTTTAGCATTTTCGCCTTTTCTCTTTTTTTTTCTTGCAACCTCCAATCTCCCTCCCCGGTGTGGGGTGCGATCATAGGTGTTTTTGAAAAGAACCACCCATTTTAGCTCAAACGAGGATGCAAGGGATAAATGGTGTTTAGATCGTAGAAACGATGGCCAAAGCATCATTCTTACGCTTTATGACAACCAAAATAATGAAATGCTCATTGAGAATCCACTCCCTTTTGATATTTGAAGATCTTCCAATGTAGGGTAATGATCATTAAGGCTATTATTTGAAATGAAATTATTCTTTTAAAGGCTCAAATGGGAGAGCAAATGATAAAATCTGTATAGATAGAGAAACGAATGTTTAAAGTATCATTTCAAATTTTCAAAACAAATAAGAATAATGTACATTTTTGCTTTCAGTTTGATGTGACTGAATCTGGTTAGACCAGTGAGTATTTTTTCGAGCAAAGATTGTCCCAATTTGCAGTTTATCAATCAATGTGACTGATTTCTGGGGGTCCATAGATGCGGACAAAATATGGATTGTGCAGTGACGGAGCAAAGGTATTGCATTGGACATTTCGAGGCAGACCAATCAGTTTGAGTGATTTTTTTTAATCTCGAACACTCTTATTGTATAGCTCAGATCACCAATCTAGTGTGAATTTTCAGGCAAGAGGTTGAAAAATCTCAATTTGAACTTATTTCTTAAAATTCATCATGAAATCTCTTAATGATCTCAATAAAGAATGAAATGTAGACGAGTATATACAAAACAAATAATTGTCTGAATAAAAGATTCATTATTGCCAATGTTTGAAAAAATTTTAAAAGCAATACATATGAGAAAAATTCTAAAGAACTCCTTTACACATGTATACACAGTTTTTTCTCTTAATAGTCCCATTTTTTCCTTTGAGCAATGAAATCTCTTAAATGTTTTACACGAGCGCTTTCAGATGAATTTTCAAATTTACATTGTGGGGCCTGCCCAAGAATCAAGTAATACTTGTAATTTTCAGGATTTATTAGACAAAATCGTTATTAAATATAGAAAGAATATTTTTACCTCATTGAAATCTCTTTTATAAATGCAGGGGAGGGGGAAAAATAAAAGAAAAAAATACCTAGAGTTAGTAAGCAAAATTGTAAAATCAGTATGCATGTCCTATGAGGGAGCCCTTTTGCGCCAAGGGTTGGCCTATCATGAAAATGCAATCTTGTAGGGTAGACACTATACAATACCTGATGGATCCGATCAACTTATTGAGTGAAAAAATAATTTGAAAATTTTGGTCAATTGGAGTGACAAGAAACATTTGTCCTAAAAATGAGGACAAAGTCCGAATGGATTGCTTGCTTTGATCAACACATAAAATGATGTGTAAAAGAGCCTACTCTTGAAAAGATTGCAATGTCTCGACTAATTTATTCAGTGAACCTTAGACTTAAACCCTAAAGGGAATAAGCGGGTCACATGAATAGGATGCAATTGATGATTTATTCAAAATTGACTAGATCACCCTAAAAATAGATAAACTGGTCCAATGAATTGAATGGAATTGATAATTTATTCAAAAATTGGCTGAATCACCCTAAAAGGGGTAAATTGTTCAAATGAATGAAAATGACGATTTACTCGAAATTGACCAAATTGTCCTAAAATGAATGAATTGACCAAATAAATTGGATGAATTTGATGGATAATTTGATCAAATGAATGGAAATGATGGTTTATTGATTTGTCTACCTATTGGTAGTTTCAAAAAATCATTGTGATGCATTAGTCTATGAGTCTTTTAAAATCAAGATTTGGCCTCAATATTTTTATCATCTCAACAAAGAACCATTTGTAAATTTCTTCAAATTAATGTCCTTTATGCAAGAGATTTTTACCAGATATGTTAAAATGGCTAAAAGATGATTGTTAGATGCTCATATCTTAATGTGCAAAAATTGCTTTGCCGTCTTCGAGAAGATCGGATCCTACCTTACCTCGTGCACTACTCCTTCGAACAGTACAAGAAATATAACCATGCAAGTCTCATTGGATTAAGTATCCGAGACACGAGGTGGTTTATTCCTATAACGGGATTCCCTAAGTGGCATTCTCTTCTACGGTTTATGCATGATGTCAGTTTATTAAAGCGATAAAACATGCAATTTGTAATGAAATATGACCTAAGGAACCCTTTATACGCTAGGGTAGGCCTAAAATGATATTACATTATCATGCTACAAATGCAATATATCAAAATCTTTAAATGTGCAATAGTCTATCTAAGAAGGTGGGTTCTATAAAGAAGATCATGCCAGATCTCTTATTTCTAACGTTTGTGAATGCAAAAGACAAGAAGACAAAGAAACGTTAGTTCAACACATAATCACATAACACGTTGGGCAATTAAAAGCAACAAGATAAATAAGGAAAGAGGGGTGGGATCCCTCCCCTCATGCCTAGTGTTCCTAGTCGGGTAGGTTGACTTTATCCTAGGCACTTCTAACATGGACGCATGAGGTTTGGCTTACTAATGCATCTAGACTCAATCAGGCTTCAGGCTCCCAAGCCTTCAAACCTAAAGGCGAAGGGTCATCAATCCCAGGGCCTTCGATCGGTGGCTCGAGTGATCCCTTAGGCATCGCTATGGGCGCAGTGCACACCATCCGCATACCTAAGGCAATCGATCCTAATCCTACAGGGAGATGTGGGATGGCGCCCACGACAAAGAAAAAATAGGGTAAAAATTATTCATGCACGTATGAAGTGATTTTCCTTTTGAGGAGAGGGATCGAGAACCAACGCGACGCTCTAGGGTAATATTTCCCCATCCCAATGCAATGCAAAGCGCGGGATAAAATAAACTATCCATCCATCAAATCAAACGTAGGCGAATGGGTGAGGAAGTGAGTTGATACGCGCGAAATGCAAAAAATTTAAAAAGGAAAAAATGCAATCCTAAACATGCAAATATAATATATAAGAAGGTTAAAAGAAGAAAAGAATCGACAAAATCAAATGCTCGGACTCTCTAAGTCCCCAGTGGAGTCGCCAGCTGTCGCGCCCCATTTTTTATAAAATAAATAAATGGTTTGAAAAGTGAATTTTTGATTAAAAATATGATTTTTGATTTAAAAGGAAAATGGGCCTAAATGGGGTTTGAAAGTGCGACGATTTGACCCAAAATATAGTTTAAAAAGGATTTTTTAAAACAAAATCGGAGTTGCCACTTGGTATAGAGTTAAGGTGTACCAAGTCACCTAAAAAATGATTTTTTCAAAGGAAAAGGTAGAAAAACCCCTTTTAAATGACTCCTAGTCTACGTAAACCAACGAAAAAGATTCGAGAGTCACATTTGAAGAAAGGAAAGGCAAGGATAAGAACTCAAGGCACCCTTTCGATCTAGCCAAGGCTAGTTGCGTGACTTAGTCAAAATTTTTTCTTATTTTAAACCTAAAGATTTATCACATTTGGACGTACTATATGAATGTAAACCCTAGACCTAGGGGGTATCGGGGGGCAAAATTTTCTTCAAAACTTGAATGGTGCCAATCACATTAATTGTGATTCCCAATGATGACCCTTCGGAGAAGTCATGAATAATGCAACAATATGAGAATCTAAGAAAGGGGAAAGGATAAAATAATTATAGAAATGTACGTGTCTTAAAGGAATGCATCATGTCGGGTACGAGGGACTAATGTTCGTGACTCAATTTTCCTTTTTAATAGAGGGAATACAAGCGTGCTAAGGCTAGAAAGCCAAATTCGTCCATATCCCATATTCAAGGGGGGTTTTCCTATCTAACCAAGCAAGTGATTTAACCTAATTCTAATGCTTATATGAAATGCAAGTCTAATGCCATGTTTCATACAAAAGGAGTAAGTAATATACATATAAGGGAAAATATGGGGAAGGGATATATGTGTAAGGGAGACATGCAAAAAATGATAAAAGACCCTAAAAAGTGAAAAAAATGCATGAGATGAAGTGATTTTATCATGCAATCATGATCTAACGCGCGAAGGGCTCCTAAGGGTCTAGCGTTGGACTAGCCCATGTTTCTACTTTCTCATTAGCGTTGGACTAGTGAGAAATCGAACAAGGAAACCACAGCTAGCTTTGGACTAGTGTGGTATCGAGAAATGGATCACAACTAGCGTTGGACTAGTGTGATAACGTCACACATTAATTATAATCTCATAAAAACATAATAAAGCGAGTAAACACATGATATCACATAAACACATAACACATAGTCATGATATCTAAATGCAAGGCCCTAAAAAAGCGGTAACACATAGCACGTAAGCATGCAAATCACACACACGAAAAGAAACGAATAAAATCCTAGCTATTACATTTGAGAGGGGGCCTACTACAATCTAACGGGGAAAAATGAAAATAAATAAAATAAACCTAACTATTACAACTTGGCATTTAAATGTCTTTCAAATAATCAAAAGGCACCAAAATAAATATACGAAATTAAGACGACTAAAGCGAATAAATAAATAAAATGAAAACAGTCAAAAGGCATGTAATTAAACACATAAATCACATAAGTACACATAGGGTCAAATAAAGTAAGAAACTAAGAGATAGGGTGTACCTCCCTTGAGTTGGGGCCCTAATGAAGTGGAATTACATATTTACCCTCCAAAATAACCAAAAGGGTTAAAGCATCACTTTAATTAACAAAATCTCAAGGAATAAAATAAATATAAAATTGAATAACTAAACAAAGCATTCAAAAATGATTTAAATAACCCCTATTCATCCAATTAAAACGAAACAAGGATCTTGTTTAAAGGATTAAAGAAGATTCAAGGGATCAATTTATTATTACCATAAAAATTAAGAGTCTAGCGGGGAATAGAAACAAAATTAAGGACCTAAGGTGAGACCCCCCAATCAAAAGATAAAAATCACATAAAAATAAATGAAAGTCAATTCGCTAGGATTAAACACCAAAGACTCCAAAATCTTACTAAAGAAAAACGAAATTAAAGTCATAAATCTCTTAAAAGCTATGAAACCTCCAAAATTCATCCCAAAAGCTCATGCATGTTTGTTCAATAATCACATGAAAGCAAACCAAGGGAAAACAACATGTTAAAGGGGGCAAAATTGATTAACTTTCCCAAGTTTCTAGGCTATAAGGGAACAAAGGGAGACTTGGAGGGCCAAAGTGCAATTTTCAGAAAATTTCCATGCAAGTTCATGCAAGTTTTTACGAAGAAAGCTTCTGCAACACAAGCTTTTGGCGGCTGATGAAGCTTTCTGCAACCCAAAAAACCAGCTGCAACTTTCATTTTCAAATGCGGACTTCAGCCTCAAAACACAATTTTGAGCAAACCCTTTCAACCAAACATCAAAGCTTTAATCTAAACAGTAAGACCACTGGAATTTAACATCCAAACATGCAAGAGGAACCTCAGAATACGATCACGAAGCTTTTGTAGCTTTCTCCTTTCTGGTTTCCTTCCAATGCAACGTGCGGCATTCACAAACCCATCTTGCAAACACAGTCAAGTCCCATTTGAACTAAAACAAACAAAACTACCACCTAAACTTCTCACTTTGCAACATGAAATTCCTGGATTTAAACACAAAAAATTAGAGAAAAAGGGGATGCAAGCATCGAAATAACATTCTGAAAATTTTCCAGCTATCATTTTCTACCATTGTTGTGTTCATGGTGATGCAATTTTTCCATCCAAACCCAACTAAATACAAAAGCAATGACTCCGAGCCCATGTTGCTAACAATTACCCAAATACAATTACCTATTTCCGACACATTCCATGATGCAACCAACGTAAAAAAATGCAGCAAAGATGAGAAAGAAAAGAAACTTGTGATGAACGTACACATAGTATACCAACTGAACATCACAGACTTCAAGCCCAAATCGAAAACTTCAACAAACAAAAGGCTTGTCAAAACGGCTGCACACTCATGGGTTCTTCTTAAGCATAACAGGTCGCCCCATTTCAAATATGGTGAAAGAAAAGTGCGCGCTAACCCCCACAAAAGAAAAATATAATCACGGAGGAGCAAAGAGAACTCAGTCACGCGACCTTCTGCAAAATCTGGGTTGATGCAACTTTTCCTAATGGTTTGAACTTCAGCAAAACAGCCTTTAGTTATTCACCTAAATGTGTTTGTGTGTGAAGAAGCTCAAACAAAATCTACCAACTTCGACAATCAAAAATAAGTGCAAGAAACTTCAATTTTTGCTCGAAAACATTTACTTCTTCTCAGCAAACTCACAAATGCAGTCACCTTAAAAAATATGCAGCGAAGATACAAGAGGATGAAACTTGGTTTGAACATGCATATGGCATATTAACTGGACAACAAACCCCAGATTTCAATCAAATTAAAAAAACTTCAGCAACGAAACCAGAGCAAGACTCCAACATCCGAACAAACCAAGACAGATTCAAAATGGAAACGGAACAGGTCACTTTTCTTCACAACCTATTCAGCATTTCAAACGGACAAGCCATGTAAATGTCCTTTCTTTTCAAAGCTAGGATCTTGCTACTAAACCACAGCCTAGGAACGAAATATAATCAATCGCCAAACGAATTTCAAACCCTAAAATACCCATCATACACAATAACAACAAAAAGGCAACATCTTTGAGCTATAACCATAAACCAATATCGCAACTCTTAACCACATTCACCGATTCATGATTCAGCATAGTTTCATGATTTATTGATAAAAATGATCTATAGAAAAGGGAAAGGAACCCTACAGTGCTATTTTCTGATGGATTTTTAGCAGTGATGAAAAGAAGACTCGAGTAGCAGCTCCTCTCCTTCTTTTTGGTTTCCTCTTGCTTGGTTTCTTCTCTTCATATCCTAGCCCGTAGCTTCCACTTTTAGTCCTAACTCTCAGTCCCTCTCTTTTCTCCCTTCGAAGTTCTCCCCTTTCCAAGTTTCACTCTCTACTTAGCCGCCACACTCCTTATCCTTGCTTTCTTTTCCAAAACCTAACCGCCACACCAGATTCACCTCTTTTTTCTCCCCAGATTTTCAGCCATCACTAGATGCTCTCTCCTTCCTTTTTTAAACCCCAGCTCTCTAGTTTTTTTCCTTTTCACCCTCAGCCATCATACACTCGCTCCCCCTTTCACCGGATTTTTTCCCCCGCCCCTCACCTTCAGCTCTCATTCTTTTATATATGGCCCCAGAAACTAAACCCTCTCAACGATGGTTTGGATGAAGCCAGCCGCATTTTGGGGAACCATCTGATGGTTCTTGATACTCAACCATTGAGATTTCCAGATTAAGCCAGATGGATCGTACTATGACGATCGAACGGAGCCAAAACCCAAGGCAAATAGCCGAGAAATGCAGCTGCAATTCCTTTCTGCTGCAGCCGAAACAAAAAACGTGGACTTTTCCTTTTTTTTTTTAATCACTTAATTAAACAACAATAACAATTTAGACAAAAAACTTGAATAAAATGTACAAAACTAGTAACAAAATATGAAACAAAAAGCTAAGATTTTTCCTGTGTTTGATTAATGATTTTTCCTTTCCTTTTTTCAATTAATAAACAGTAAAAGGAAATAAAACATATTTTTTATGAATAATTTTCTCTTTTGACAAATTTTATGCTAAAAAGTCTTACAATAAAAAAAAATAAACAGCTAAAAGGCAAAAACGAATACAAAATAAAACAATAGATAATAATAATATAAAATGCTATACAAATGCTAAAGGTCTAAAACCAAAGTCACGAAATTAACAAATAAAAATAGATAAGAATTATTACTGAAACAAAAATAAAAAAGAATAAAAATTATTTAAAAATTTGGTGTCTACAGATTCAACTTTTAGTCCAAACACGGAAGTTATAGCCTTATGGATGAGCTTTCTAATGCTTCTGGAATTTCTTGATTCCGATTTCTGAGCCGTGAGTTACGGTCTTTCAAACAGGGCCTGTTTGGTAAACCAAAATGAAATGGCTGGAACTATTTTGTGCATTTTTGACCAATACCTATTGAGATCTGGGTTGAGATGTTTAAATAAAAGTTGTAGCCCTTCCTCGTAGCTTCGAAACGGTGTCTCACCCACCTTGATTCGATATTCCTAACCTAACTTTTGATCAAAACGGTTTGAGATGGCAGATTTGGCCGTTTTCGTTTGCCGTTCCGCCCGCCCGCGTGTGTCCATTTTGCCGTTTCCGCACTTGAATGTGCCGATTTTGCCGTTTTGCTTGTTTTGGGCATGTTTGTGGCCGTTTGTGATATAATGTGATGCAATCTTCTATTTCAGACCGTGGTGAGTTAGGCGGAACTGGTGGGGCCTACTACTAGCTAACACGCACGAAGTGGTTTCTGCTATTGTACTACTTTTGTGTTTTGAGTAAGTATTCGGGCCATTTTGTATATAACTTGCTTATGTGTTTAAGGTGAATGAAAGGGTACCTAGGCGAGGGTGTACTTCATCGCACTCGACCTAAACCCTAATTTACGTGCATATTTATACATGACATGTCTAAATAAATTATTTTGGGTTTGAACCCCTTGAACTTGGAGTTTGGGGTGACTTTCGTGAGTTCGTGAAAAATGTTGAAATTGTGGGCCGATCTCAAGACTTGGATGGACTATTCGAGCCGGCCGGGGTTTGGTCGAAATTAGTCCAACCTAGTTTGAAATCACCAAGTTTGTGAATCCGATTCACCGAGTATGTGAACCAAGTTTGTGACCCGAGCTTGTGAACCAAGCTCAATTTCGTTCGCTCGAGCAAGTTTGTGAGGTGACTGGCCAGTGAGGGTGATAAGGTGTTAGGTGGGAGTACAAGTGGAGTTCTACGGACCTTATTTATGGTCGACGGAGTGTCGACAGGAGGTCACGCATGGCAAACGACTTGGCTTTGGAGCCAACCCGTATCCTACCATTGTGATGTTACATTCCTGTATTGATGTGAAATAATTGGATTTTATATGTTTAGTTGAATGTGAAATTTACCGTTTTACCCCTGTTTACTTACTAAGCATATAGCTTACCCCGTTTCCTTTATTTTCCTTAGCAGGGGACGACGCGGGGAATTTCTTGGCACATTCACTAGTATAGTTAGGTTTGCTTGTAATAATTGGACAATTAAGATGTTTGTTTTTGTTTTGGTGGTTTGTATAAGGACCCTCCTTAGGGTCTATTTTCTACTGATTGTTATCATAATGTAATATAGTGGTTTGACTAGCTGCTTTTGGGGATGTAAATAGAACTCTTTCGGAGTTGGCTATTGTGAATAGTACACTTGTGGTTTATCTAGTTTTTGTTTACCTAACTTTTATTGCTTTAAGTTTTGAGTTCTGGCACGAGCCAGACAGGCGGTCCGCCGATACCCTTGGATTCGCCCTTGGGAGAAGTGGGGTCGTCACATGCAAAACATGCCTTAATCACTAGTAATTCGTAATTATAGCGTCAATCGTTGCCCGACTGGTTAATTACCATTGGACTGGTCATTTTTGACCCGACCAAGTTTTCGGGTAACCAAGTCACTAAACCGGCTGGGTTTTGAATTGAAACCCTGGAAACTTGGATGAATGCTTAAATTTGCTCCTCTCCCAGATCCTTCATTTACGTTCTCCTACTAAAGAAAAGAACATAAAACATCGGAAAAAATGAAGGCTGCGACGAGGGTGATCTTGCTACTTAAGGACGGCGCCGACGACGGCGGCTTCGCTTCTTCAATCGCAAATGCTCTCCAACCAAACCCTAACTCTAATCTCCGAAGATTGTAAGTTAAACATCAAATAACTTAATCTTAGTACAAGAGCGTGTGTGTGTGTGTGTGTGTGTGTGTTTTTTTTTTAATCCACATTTTTTTTTATTTTGGGATGATATTTCTTGTGATAGGGAAGAGTCATTTGAGCTGTCGCTGGAAAAGTATGGAATCAAAGATCATAAAGCTTCTGGAAATATGATTCACTTTCTCAATATTAATGGAGTATCTGAGGTATTATTCTGTATTAGAGTGTTTCCTTCTTTTTTTTTTTTCCTATTTTAGTTTTTTTTTTATTTATTATTTGTGAGAAATTTAAAAAATATTGCAGCCATAAATTTTCCTTTTTTTTTTGTTGTTTTATCACTGCATGGATTGAATGCTGAATTAATCAGTGTGCGGCGTGGGATTTTAGGGATTCAAAATTAAATGTAATGCATTTTCTATTAGCTTAATATGTGTGTAGTTGTATTGTTTTGAGGGATTTGTGGATTTGTTGAAGTTTTTCTAGGCTAATTTTAAGGTGGTCCTAAGCTAATTTATTGTTCCATTGGCAGAAATTCACTGCTTAAAAGAAAAAGAAAACAGCAAATAAGAGATGGTTAATGAATTTTAATCAAATATGCGCACTTTGAAATTGTGCTGTTGTTGAGTTTTTCCAGGGCCCTTTCCAGTTTCAGCCTCTGTAGTTCTCAATTCTCTTTGTTCATTAATTCTCTACTTGCAGAAAGGCGGTGTTAATAAGATCCTTGTACTGTACATGTGCAATTTGAGAACACTATCATAATTGCCTGTAGTAGATGCATTTCACTGCTGCCCATTCATGTATTACACATCTCATAATGGAAACTTATGATGTAACACAACTAATTCGTTTCCAGCAAAGAAGTCGATGAGCTGTTAGTCCAGAATAGGAACCTGAGCCATACTTGAAGGAAGCAAATGTACCTCCACCTCTTGTGTTTACCTCTAGGAATTTCTGTTGGCGTGGTGAGCATGTTTTGATTTCTGTCACTGTGTCTGTGCATTTGCGTGGTTTTTGCTGGACTCTCTTCTAGTCTGATTTGGAAAGGACAAATTTGAAGGCGTGATACAAACTTCAAAACTTTGAGGGAAGGCTAGCGATGCCAGCAGCTTCATACAGGTTTCAGGTCTGTTCTCTTTCTCTCAAGGCGGGACAAAAGAAGTGAGAGATGGGGTTTTCATGATGGCTGGATGGGAGAATGGTGATTTGAGGTTCTAGGTTTCAAGGAGGGCAGGCAGGCTGGAAAGGAAGAGTTGTCATGCTGGACAGGACGGTGGAAGGAGATAAGGTGGCTTCAGCATTTACAAAGAAAAGTTGGGTTGGGATGTCGGTAGTGAGAGGAGAAAGAAGTAGCAGCTAGTTTGTGGAGGTTGGAATCTCGGGTGTCCTTGGTTGCATTGCACTTCTCTTATAGGGTAGAAAAAAAGATGGATGGTAGGAGGCAACCTATATTACTTGGACCCAAGTGTGGTAGCGGATACATGTGTTTAGGTGTCATATTCGTTAGTTTTCTAAACTAGGACACCATGCCAATGCTATGGGGCGTGGGTGTGGGGGTGCCTCCTGTATGTGTATCTGTGTGTGTGTGTGTGAATATTTTCTTAATATTGCACTGGGAAAAAGGATATAAGAGAAGGAAGGATAGGGAGTATACGTCACGGTTAGAACCAAAATCTATTGGATGCACCAATATTGGTTCTAATATAAGCATTGCATACTTTCTCCCTCTGTTTTTCTTCTGATTTCATTAACTTCGAGGTGTCGAAAACTTCTAAGAAATGTTGGTCACAGATCCCATGCTATCTGAAATGGTAAGACTAGGAAGGAGAAGGGTCCAAGTAAAACAGAGGAGGTTGCTCAGTGTAGTAGCAGCTGCGGATTGGCAGCCAGTTGGACTTCTAGAAAATGGGCAGGGATGAAGGAGAAGAAGGTGCCTTATGTGATATTGTTTAATGGAAGAGTATTGCTTAGTCTCAATATATGCATCAAATTTAGGTGAACGACATTAGATACACATTCCTATGCAGACATTTTGTTTGAAATAGGGAGCTAGCATTACCCTTCTTTTTCATAAGGCTTAACGTCTTTGATGACTTCCTTGGTTTTCAGTTGCTTCCAAGTTTTGCCACAGCTTAATGTATCACTAGTGTTTTTCTGCTGAAAATTGTTTAGATAACGTGGTTGAATATATTTTTTCAATATTCTCTTTGTTCTAGTTTTGCATATTTGTGATTGTGTCTTTAAAAACTTTACCTGAAATATGCAACACTTATTGAGTTGACCTATTCAAGGTGCATTCCCTGTTGTTTCTTGTACTTAGGTCTAATGGTATGTTTTATGTTCTTTAGGTGTCTGTCTTACTTCTGGAACATACCGAGCCTCCACTTTTAGCTTGTGCTTTGAATGAAGTTCTGGTATCATTTCTGGGAGGGACCTCATCAGACATCCCCAATCTCGTAGTTCCGTTTCTTGTGGAGGCGTCGAAGCTTAAACTGGAGAATAAGAACGCTATCTCAAGTTATGAAGTTTCTCTTTACGGATTGGAATTTGGCCAACTGCACAATTTAACACATGCTTTGGCCTCCAAAATTCAAAAGGCTCCACAATCATTGCAGATATATCATGAGCAGTTGGCCTGCTTGCTTCACCTTGTCCGTGTCTTAGATATCCCAATCCTTGTTCTTGTTGGACAACATACTCGGCATAGTTACAGTAATAATTTGGAACAGTATCCTGAGGTACATTTTCTTCAATCAAGTACAGCTTGCAGCAATTAAGCATACTTATTCTTGAACTTAGCTATTCATTCACTTTCTGTGTTTTTTCTGTGGTAACCTGCTCAAGTATATGGGCATTGACTTATAATGGATATTAAATGTTTATTTGCTTTCTGTGGTATTTTCTAATATGGCAACCTTCTGAAGATGATGAATGTTTTAATGGTTCAAATGTTAAGTTCTTTACCCTAGCTTGTGGCCTTTCGCCTAGCCCAAGGCTATTTATGAAACGTGAGAATTATAGTCTAGAAGAATTGCCTTGTGTATGCATATTAAAAGTTTTTTGGTATGTATGGCTTAGTGATCAGATGTTCTTCACCTGCGTGTACTATAGAAATTCATTTGAGATTTCTAACAGCCTTTTTTTCCTGCATAAAACATGTTTTTTATGTCCTGCTAACCTGACAAATATGACTTACTGAACTTAACTTAACAAAGATGGATACCCTGTTGATCCACATACCATTGTGTAGTTGGCATTTGTTGTACAATGGTTTCAAGCGATATTAAGTTAATTGCAGCTGGCCGAGCTGATTGGCTCAAGTATGGCTACTCAGTAAGTTCTAACAGCTGCAAATATTAAAGTAAATGGCATGAACCAGCTCTTGCTGCTAAAGATTAAGCTGGCTAAGATAGATGATGCCATACATTATCTTTAGCGCTTAATTTAACCCTTCAGATATTTAGCTCACTAATATGAGATGGGAGTTTGCCATTTGTTAATGGTTTCATGTAATTTTAACTTAATTGCAGCTGGCCGAGCTGAGTGGGTCAAGTATAGCCACTCAGTAAGCTTTAACAGCTGCGAATATTAATGTCAAAAGGCCTGAACCAGCTCGTGCTGCTAAAGATTAAGCTGTCTAAGATGGATGATGCCATAAATTATCTCCTATCACATAATTTATTGCTTTAGATGTTTAGCTCACATATATGAGATGGTAGATGGATTTTTTGCCTGGGTACTAAGGGCAATCTTAGAGCATTGTGCCTTCTGAATGTGAAGAATTCGTGTTACTTTCACTGTTGAATAGGGCCTCTACATCCGCACCACCCCTGCCTCAGAGAGAGAGAGAGAGAGAGCATTTCCCCTCTACAAGTATCTGTAGTTTTTTGGTCTGTTTAGCTTCAATATGCTTTCGGTGTTTTAAATTTCATTTCTATCTTTCATCGCAGGTAATTTATGGGATAGGTGAGCTTCTTGCAGAGTACTCATCTCTTTGCTTTTTAAGGGAGAGGGTTGTGTGGAATCCACCAAAGTCTTCTAAGGCCAGCAAGGAGCCTTGGCATGCTCTATATGGATGATTCTCGAGGTTTTTATTGCAAACACCAATTCCACTGACAATGGACTGATAATCTGTCTCTGTATCCCTTGAGAAAACAAGCTGATTGCATATTTGTCGCGGATAGAGAAAATGTCCACCCTTCAATATGCGAAGAGAGAGAGAGAGAGAGAGATGGATGTAAAATTATAATGCTAGGTTGGCAATTAACTCCATGAAGTGTGTTGGCAGGGAGATGAAGATGGACTTTCTGTTGTACATGCTTTTGCTGTGAAATGAAACGGAATATATTCAAGGCTTGTTTGCCTTGACCTTTCTTACCAAAGAATTTGCTTAGGCTCCATCTATAGCTGTGCTATTAATGTTACCTCATGAAGGGTTTAATTTTTAGAAGTCCCGGTTAGGTATAAGAGATATGTATCCTTGATCTTTCTTCAGGTACTTTTCTTGATCAGAAAAGGGCCTTTCATTGGTTAATTTTAGCGACTACTTAAGGGATAAGGGTATTAACCCACCATTGCGATATCCCTCTGCCCATCCACCTAAGAACTGATAAGCCGCCCACTCGTTCCCATTAAACTGCCCCTGCCTTGTTCAGAACGGACAATTGCAGGCTGCCGTAGGTGACATGTTGGGTGAAATATTTTTGTCTCTAAACGTTCATTTTAGCGTTAAAAAAATGTGCTTGGAGTGCTGACAGAATGTATTCAGGATTGCCATATTGAAAACAAAGAGGAAGCCAAAACAACAAATGACTTAAAATTTCTGGCAAGTTTTAAAATAAGAAAATATGATCTTTAATAGTGCTAGATTTGGATCCTCAATGATTATGACACCGAATTAATTCAAAATGGTTGGTAAATTATTGGTATTGATTTATATTGGAACGCAAAATGTACAAAATCATTGTGTATAAGTATATATGCCTCAAATTGTGCGGTTGAACCGTTACGCTACCGATATAAATTAGCCGAAAACAACAATTGTGTGTGTAAAATAAACCTTGACATAAAAAATGGGAGGTCATGAACTGTTACGGGCTTTATTTGATCTTTATAACACTTAATGATTGCTAACTTTGGCTGCTCTCGTAGCTCAGTTGGTTAGAGCACCCGTTTAGTAAGCGGGAGGTCTTGAGTTCGACTCTCAACAGAGCATGTTTACATTTTTCCCTTTTGTATAAATTAATAGTCAATGTCAGTAAATTCTGGGTTTGACTCTTCCAGTCTTATCCTATCCTTTTTTCCTTCCCTTCACATTAAGTGGTCACTTAGTAATTCTATTTTCAGCATAACCGTAGTATATGAATTAATGCAATGGTATAAATCTAGGAGGTTTTTTGCCCTAACCTTTCTATCAAAAAATAATCCCAAAAACAAATCATGCTTGATTTCTCTTTGGGTCTTACCATTCTCATTGTTCCCATTTTTTATTATTCTCATTTTTCATCTCTATTTTGTGGCCCTCTCTTCTTTTCATTCTTTTCTTTCTTTTATCAAGCCATACAACTCCTCAAAGAAGCCTAATGTTAATAAACAACCAACTAAAATTTATAAATTTTATCCTTGGTAAATTGTTAATAGTTCTAATTGAGTACGACATCAAGAGCTATCTTGAATAATACTTGTTAATGTATATGATGAATGGCTAATTAGAAAAAAAAAAAAAAAAAAAACTCCCTTATGCATCCATAGTTTTGATATTTTAATAATTTAAATTATTTCAAGATTAGTTTATAACATGCGTACATCTATTCCGTTGTTCAATTCACTAAATTCAATATGTTTAGGATGCAATTGTTTTTTATGATACTTGATTTCATTATTATCATTCACCTATTCATCTATTTGTACTAGTTTTGCTTTTCCTTTTTCATTGGATTTTTTTTTTCAATTACAACCATTTTATTTTTTTGGCCAATACCTTGTAAAAAAATTAATTACTCTTAGAAATTCACACAGATTAATAATTCCATGGTTCATACCTATCAAAAATTTTCATTTTAAATACCAAATAAACTACGAAGGTAGGATGGAATACACTTTGAAATAAAAAGCTACAAAGATTTATTAGTTTTTATTGAATATGAATTTCTCCACTGATGAGTAGGCCTTTTCTTATTTTCATCATGGCAAATAGGAGATGATAAGGCAATAAAAAATCATAATGGGAATAAAATATGGAAGTGCGTTACATTGGGAAATATTTTTTAGCACGAAGTTTACTATGGCAAAAGACTCGGTTTTCTACATGTTACTTTGTAATACTGAAAAACTGTATGGTAATATAGAAAGTGTGTTCGTTTGTGTGTACAAGAGAAAGTATGTGTTTGTGCATAAAAATATATGTTCAAGAGAAGAAAGATATATATTTTGTATGTTTGACAGAGATATTCTTTTTAGGGTTAACCACAGTTTCTCCCCCGTAGTCGGGAAGTAATCACACCTTGCCTTTTCAACCAAATCAATGCATACTTTGCCTCTCTATCACAGCGAAGTTAAACTTTTAATGGCCTCAAAATAGAAAAAAGCATTTTCTTCCAATTTTGTCCATACTGTGAGGGCTCGCAAAATTTACTTATTTAATTTCCTATTTCTAGCTTATTTAATTATTTACTTGGCCATTTACTCCGAATATTATTTTCTAAACTCTTTAGACCTAATTACATGGGTCTATAACTTAAATATATTTTTAAAGTGACTCGTTTCAAAATTTAATTTTTGGAAACTCGTTAAGTGAGAATAGTAAATACGCGTTTGGAAGCAATAACCGTTTTGAGAGTACTATAAGCTTGAAAAATTGGAGACTTGTACATTAGTCTTAAAATAGGTAATTTTATACTTAAGTATTCAAGTATTAATTAGTGAAGCTATCGTTATAAGAATTTCTTGGGGATTTCGCTTTATCGCACAAAAATCGGAAGTAAGTGTTTTACGCGCGTGATTAAATTGAGGGACTTAAGACAATTATTTTTAGACCATTAAGAGTGAATAATAATAGTATGAATACAAGTGCATTAGAGGTTTAGTGCACTAGTGAAACAAACTCGAGAGGAATCGAGCACAAAACGCGTGCGTGTACGCGCGAGGAGAGAGTTGATTTTTACTTAATTTTGGGCCACACATTTTAGCTTCTCTTGGAAGCTTAATTTTTTATCAAACCTCTCTCTCTCATGCTCCATACCAGCCGGCCAAAGGGAAGAATAAACAGCACCAAAGCTCTTCCAATTTCTTCTCCATTTCTTCACTAAACCTCCACCAAATCACACCAAAATTTAACC
Organism: Coffea arabica; assembly: GCF_036785885.1. Taxonomy (NCBI): domain Eukaryota; kingdom Viridiplantae; phylum Streptophyta; class Magnoliopsida; order Gentianales; family Rubiaceae; genus Coffea; species Coffea arabica. The sequence goes on along the minus strand of NC_092318.1, from coordinate 13,276,665 downwards.
ACACCTAGCTAATCACTTGGAGACCACATCAAGTTAGGAAAGAAGGCTGCTTTCCACGATTTTCTTGAGCACCTTAGGACCGAAAATTTCTGCTTGGTTCATTTAAGGAAGTAAGTGATGATCCACTACTCAAATCTTGTCTTATGGAAGTAGTATAGCATTTATAAGCTCATGCATGCATGTGGGTAGCCTTATTTATGTTAGAAAATGTTGTGTGGGCTCTATGAACGACCACTATGGTTAGATGGATTGATTTGTCATGTTTTGATGATATTAATGTTGGTTTAGTGCTTAATTTAGTGGAATAATGTTGTGTTGTTGGTGGAAACTCAAAGGGAAGTGAAGGTGAAAATTTTCCATTTCTGCCCCTGTGTTGTCCGTGACCTTTAGAGTGATTTTTCGTGGTTCTAATGACTTGGTTATGATGTATATATGTTGTGTGGGTTGTGTAGAAAGTTTTATAAAAAAATAACGTGATTTGATTGGCCAAATGATGTGTTTTCGGAAATCAGCAAAACTGGAAATTTTTCCCGTATCTGCTCTAGCAGTGTTCTTGTTTTGGCTATAACTTTTTGCTTCGATGTCAAAATCGAGTGCCATTTGCGGCAATAGAAATTAGACATTCCCAGAGTACTAGGGCTCGACTCACTAGACTAGGTGAGGAGGTCCGTGATCGGGCTTCCAGGATTCTGGCTGATGCTACTTGGCTGGTAAATGAGGTGATGGATGTAGTCCAGAGCCCTGATCAGGAGGAGGATCCTGAGGAGGAGATTCCGCCTAGTAGTCCTACTGTGGACTAGGTCCCTAATGATTGACTCTTTTGACCCTTTTCACTAGTGCAGACAGAATTAGCTGGGGTGATACAAGTGCTGAGCCCATTGTATTTTGCATGACTGTATGGCCTACTTTTGAGGCACTTGTTTTTACTTTAGTCTTTTGTGACTAAAAGTACTCTTGTGACACCTATGTGCTATATTTTTGTGATCTTCCTCATGACTTACTAATTGTATAAACTTGAAGTGTTAATGAATGTAAATTATTATTATTTTCAATGTTTTTGTGATTGGTTCTTGTTTTAAGTATTTTTTCGCCTAATTGATTTATTGCTTGCAGTAGGCATACCTAGGATAATGGAAGAACTAAGAAGTGGTCGAGACCGTGGGCGAGGGACTAGACAGGTCCAACCTCATGGGGATGACCAGGGATCGGCAACTGGACCGATCCAAGAACAGAAAAATATTGAGGGTAATCAAGTGATTACTGCCATTAATAGAATGACTGACATCCTAGCACGCTTAGCTGATAGGCAAGGTCTTGGACCGCTTAACCAACCTGGGGGACAGGATAGGAGCGAGGATAGAGTCTTAGAGAGGTTCTTGAAGTTTAATCCACCTAAATTCCTTGGTGAACCCGACCCTGAAGTAATGGAGAACTAGTTGGAGAGGATGACTAACATATTCGCCGCTCTAGACTATACTGAGGATAGGCGAGCGAATTTTGCTGCTTTCCAATTTGAGAGACTGACTCGTGCTTGGTGGGACATGATAAAAGGAAAATGGGAGAGAGTCCAAACCCCTTGGACTTGGAAGAATTTCACGAGAGTTTAATGAGAAATTCCTTCCGCCTTTGATTCAAGAGAAGAGGGAGGATGGATTTATCAAATTGAAACAAGGGACCCTTAGTGTAGCTGAGTACGAAGGGAAGTTTACTAAACTTTCTAAGTACGCTCCTGAGTTGGTGATCAATGAACGGAGGAGGATAAGACGGTTCGTACAGGGGCTTAATGTAGAAATTCAGGAGGGTTTGGCCGCGGCCCAAATCTCTACATTTACTGAGACTTTAGAGAAAGCGCAAAGGGTTGAGAGCGCGAGACTGCAAGTGAGAGACTTTCACAATAGAAAAAGGAACTTTTCTGGCCACACTTCTGGACAGGCTAGTAAGAACGCACAGCCTTCCAAAATAGGAAGAGGAATGGGAGGAATAAGGACCGCTGGAGCTTCTAGGAGAGATTTATCCAGAGGAAGTCGTAGTGGATCGGTTCAAGTTAGAGGAGCGCCTTCTAGTGGTTCAGCTGTGACCCCTCAAGTTACCTGTGGATATTGTGGTAAATCTAACCATTCTGAGAATGACTGCTGGAGGAAGTTAGGGAAATGTCTGTATTGTGCAAGTGAAGAACACCAGCTCGCAGGTTGCCCAAAGGCACCAAAATTGGGAGGTAACCCTCAGAGGGCAGAAAAGTCAACTTCCAGATAGACCAGTGCTGGAGGGAGTCGACCTAAGGTACCAGCTAGGCTTTATGCATTGGATCACCAACAGATACCTAATGTGACTGAGGTGGTTGAAGGTACAATTTTTATTTTTTACCGCTTAGCTAAGATTTTAATTGATTCGAGTGCGACTCATTCTTTTGTGAACCCTAATTTCATGAGTGGAATAGACTTGAAACCAATTAAATTACCTTACGACTTGGAAGTTAAAACGCCTACTGGGGATCAAAATCTAATCGCTAACTTGGTATATAAAGATTGTGAGATCTGGGTTGGAGAGCGAAAATTACTGGCCGACCTGATAGGTTTAGCAATTAAGGGATATGATGTGATCTTGGGAATGGACTCGTTAACCCGTTACAATGTCCAATTGAATTGTAAGAAGAAGATTGTAGAATTATGCATTCCGAGAGAGGCAATCTTGAAATTGGATGTAAGGGGTAAATTAGTCTCGTCTGCATTTATCTCAGGAATCCGGGCTAGAAAAATGTTAAGTAAAGGAACTCAGGGTTATTTGACTTTTTTAATCAACACTCCTAGTGATAAAGTGAAATTGGAAGACATGCCTATAGTGAGGGATTATCCGGATGTTTTTTCTGAAGAGTTAGAATCTTTACTCCCGGGAAGGGACATAACTTTTAAGATTGAGGCAACTCCGAGAGTAGCAACTATCTCTAAGACACCATATAGAATGGCTCCGGCTGAATTGAAGGAATTAAAGCTGCAATTGCAAGACTTATTGGAACAGTGTTTTATAAAGGAAAGTGATTCGCCGTGGGGAGCTCCGGTTTTGTTTGTTAAGAAGAAGGATGAGAGTTTGAGACTGTGTATAGATTACCGAGGTTTGAATGATGTTACAATTAAAAATAAGTACCCATTGCCCCACATTGATTAATTATTTGACCAATTGCAAGGGACAGTAGTATTCTCCAAGTTGGATTTGAGATAGGGCTATTATCAATTGAGGATTTTGGAAAAAGATATATCCAAGACTGCTTTCAACTCGAGGTATGGGCACTTTGAGTTTGCAGTAATGCCTTTTGGATTAACGAATGCACCTGCTGCTTTCATGGATTTAATGCACATGGTCTTTAGGCCGTATTTGAACCAATTTGTGGTAGTCTTTATTGATGATATTTTAATGTACTCTAAGAATGTGGAAGATCATGAGAAGCACTTGAGAATTGTTTTGCAAACCTTGAGGGAACACCAATTGTATGATAAGTTTAGCAAGTGTGAGTTTTGGTTAAAAGAAGTGATTTTCTTGGGACACATAATTTCTAAGGATGGGATTAAAGTGGATCTAACTAAAGTTGAAGCCGTTTCAAAGTGAAAATGATCGGAAAACCCTACTGAGGTTCGGAGTTTTATTGGATTAGCAGGGTATTATCGAAAATTCATTAAAGATTTTTCTAGAATTGTTGGACCCATGACTGAGTTGACCAAGAAAAGTGGGAAGTTTGTTTGGAATCCTAAGTGTGAGGAGAGTTTCCAGAAATTGAAAAGACGTTTGACAAGAGCGCCTGTGTTAGATCTGCCGAATGGAAAGGATAGCTTTGTGGTCTATACAGATGCTTCTAAGGAAGGACTGGGATGTGTTCTAATGCAAAATGACAAAGTGATAGCCTACGCCTCTAGGAAATTGAAACCGCATGAAGGAAATTATCCGACTCATGACTTGGAGTTAGCGGCTGTAGTGTTTGCCTTAAAGAAATGGAGACACTATTTGTATGGAGTGACATTCGAGGTATTTACCGACCACAAAAGTTTTAAGTACGTATTTTCGCAAAAAGAGTTGAATTTGAGGCAACGAAGGTAGATGGAATTCTTGGAAGATTATGATTGCACGATAAAGTACCATCCAGGGAAGGTCAATGTAGTGGCCGATATTTTGAGTCGTCAAGTATAAGTGGCCGGATTAATGATTAAGAAATTTCACTTGTTAGAGGAAATTAGTTATTGAATCCTAGACCTGAACCGAGAAAGGTAATTTTGGAGAATATAGTAGTGAATTCCACTTTGTTGGAACGTATCAAGGAATCTCAGGGAAAGGACGCCGGAGTGCAAAAATGGTCAAAAAAAGTTGAAAAAAGAGAAAAGTCGGATTTTAACTTGGGATCAAATGGTATTTTGAAATTTCGAAATCGGATAGTGGTGCCAAACGATGAGAAATTTAAGAAGGAGATTTTAGAAGAGACACACCGATCGAAGTTCACGGTACACTCTAGAGGGAATAAAATGTACCCAAACTTGAAAAGTTTATATTGGTAGGAGAGTATGAAGAAAAAGATTGCCCAATTTGTTCAGACCTGTTTGATTTGTCAACAGGTTAAAGCCGAACATCAGAAACCATCAGGACTTTTGCAACCTTTAGAAATACCTGAGTGGAAATGAGAGAATATCACTATGGATTTTGTATCCGAATTACCAAGGATACAAAGGAGCCATGATGCTATTTGGGTGATAGTGGATAGACAGACCAAATTGGCTCATTTTCTGCCGATCAATATGAAATACCCATTGAATAAGTTAACTAAGTTGTACTTGGATGAGATTATCAGCTTACATGGAATACCTGTAAGTATCGTGTCCGATAGAGATCCAAGATTTGTTTCGAGATTTTGGCAGAAGATGCAGGAAGTGTTGGGGACTAAGTTAAACTTCAGTACTACATATCATCCCCAAACTGATGGACAGTCTGAGAGGACAATTCAAACTCTTGAGGATATATTGAGAACTTGTGTTTTGGATTTTGGAGAAAGTTGGAGTAAGTTTTTGACGTTTGTGGAATTTGCCTATAATAATAGCTTCCACTTTTCTATTCAAATGGCTCCGTATGAAGCACTTTATGGTCGGAAGTGTAGGTCTCCGATTTGTTGGGATGAAGTGGGAGAACGAAAAATTTTAGACCCGACTACAGTGCCTTGGATTGAGGAAGCTAATGAGAAAGTAAAGTTGGTACGCCAGAGAATTCAAACTGCGCAGAGTCGTCAAAAGAGTTATGCAGATAACCGAATAAAGGGCTTGGAATTTGCGGTTGGAGATCTAGTATTTCTTAAGATTACACCTCTGAAAGCAAGTTTGATGTCTGGGAAAGGAAAGAAGTTACAACCGAGATTTGTAGGATCTTATAAGATTATCCAACGCGTGGAGAATGTAGTATATAAGTTGGAATTGCCATCGAGTCTATCTCGAATCCACAATGTGTTCCACGTGTCTATACTTAAGAAGAACCATCCAGACCCTTCACACATTTTGCAACCGGAAAGTATTGCAATTGATGAAACCTTGACCTACGAGGAGAAACCAGTAAAGCTTTTGAATAGGAAGGTAAAGGAATTGAGAAATAAGCAGATACCGTTGATAAAAGTTCTCTGGAGGAATCTTGGAATAGAGGAAGCCACTTGGGAGGTCGAAGAAGCAATTCGAGGAAAGTATCCAGACCTGTTCACCAATCAAGATAAATTTCGAGGACGAAATTTTCTTAAGGGGGAGAGAATGTGAGGACTCGCAAAATTTACTTATTTAACTTTCTATTTCAAACTTATTTAATTATTTATTTGGCCATTTACTCCGAATATTATTTTCTAAACTCTTTAGACCTAATTACATGAGTTTATAACTTAATTATATTTTTAAAGTGACTCGTTTCAAAATTTAATTTTTGGAAACTCGTTAAGTGAGAATAGCGAATGCGCGTTTGGAAGCAATAACCGTTTTGAGAGTACTATAAGTTTGAAAAATTGGAGACTTGTACATTAGTTTTAAAATAGGTAATTTTATACTTAAGTATTCAAGTATTAATTAGTGAAGCTATCGTTATAAGAATTTCTTGAAAATTTCGCTTTATCGCCAAAAATCGGAAGTATGCGTTTTACCCGTGCAATTAAATTGAGAGATTTAAAACCATTATTTTTAGACCATTAAGAGTAAATAATAATAGTATGAATACAAGTGCATCAGAGGTTTAGTGCACTAGTGAAACAAATTCGAGAGAAATCGAGCACAAAACGCACGCGTGTACGCGCGAGGAGAGAGTTGACTTTTATTTAATTTTGAGCCACACATTTTAGCTTCTCTTGGAAGCTTAATTTTTGATCAAACCTCTCTCTCTCATGCTCCATACCAGCCGGCCAAAGGGAAGAAAAAACAGCACCAAAGCTCTTCCAATTTCTTCTCCATTTCTTCACTAAACCTCCACCAAATCACACCAAAATTTAACCACACCTAGCTAATCACTTGGAGACCACATCAAACTAGGAAATAGGGCTGCTTTCCACGATTTTCTTGAGCACCTTAAGACCGAAAATTTTTGCTTGGTTCATCTAAGGAAGTAAGCGATGATCCACTACTCAAATCTTGTCTTATGGAAGTAGTATAGCATTTATAAGCTCATGCATGCATGTGGGTAGCCTTATTTATATTGAAAAATGTTGTGTGGACTCTAAGAACTCCCCATATGATTGGATGGACTGATTTGTGATGTTTTGATGATATTAATGTTGGTTTAGTGCTTAATTTAGAGGAATAATGTTGTGTTGTTGGTGGAAACTCAAAGAGGAGTGAAGGTGAAAATTTTCATTTCTCCCCCTGTGTTGTCCGTGACCTTTAGAGTGATTTTTCGTGGTTCTAATGACTTGGTTATGATGTATATATGTTGAGTGGACTGTGTAGAAAGTTTCATAAAAAAATAACGTGATTTGATTGGCCAAATGATGTGTTTTCGGAAATCAGCAAAATTGGAAATTTTTCCTGTAACTGCTCTGGTAGTGTTCTTGTTTTGGCTATAACTTTTTACCTCGATGTCAAAATCAAGTGTCGTTTGTGGCATTGGAAACTAAACATTCCCAGATTTCCAACAGTCTAAAATGTACATTCTGATTCCACCTGAGCAGTCCGTACCAATTGTTTAAACATGACTGTCCTGTTTCACGTCTACACTGAGAGCTCTGTTTTGAGCAGCGAATTGATGCTCAAATGTGAACTAGTTGTGGACAGATTTTGAAAATGATTTCTTCTAAGAAATTGTAACCTTATGAATCTAGTTTTCAATGCCACCAACCACACTCAATTCCGAGTTGAATTGAGTGATTTATGACCAGAATTCGAAACTGACTTTGTGGGAGAAAACCCTCATGTTGGACAGATTTGTAACCAATTTTGATTTGAGACTTGCTCTTCGAAATTCTTGGTTTAAATCACCTACCAAATGTATCTTGGATCCTTATTAGACCTGGTTAGCATAAATGAGACATGTTTTAATCATTTTATTGGCCAAAGGTTTGAGAAAAAGAAAACTAGTGGTTCAAGGCAGCTTTGCCTTGGAGATTTAGAAACTTTGATGGTTTTGTTAACCAACTTTCCGAATGAAATTTCCTATGAAATTTGGCAGAGGAATAGCCCTTATATGGTAGTGTAATACTGCTAATTTTGGTGCCATTCCGAGCCCATTTCGATACTCGAACAAAATCCCAAAGTTGGTACTTTAAACCTGAAAATTTCATAATTGTCTCAAATTTTTAGCAATGTTGAGCTACTATATCTTGGTGCTCAAAACTCCGATTCTTGTTCCGCTTGTTGTGTTTTAAACTTTGATTGCAACTCTAAATGAATTTCAAATTTGAGAGGCTAGTTCCAATTCTGTGAATTTTGCCGAAGTTCCAAAGTTGGCGAAAAATCAACCTCGAACTGCCTCGATAGCCTAAAACAGTAACTTTGAGACAAATTTTGAGTATCTTTCATTTGGAATCATAGGAAAGTGCATTCTATAAATTTTTAGTACTTTGGAAGTAGTTTCCAACGGCACCAAATTTTCCAATTTTGGACTTGTAGAGAGTGAGATACGATTTTGCAAAATGGGTGTAACAAATCTGAAAATTTATAACTTAAAGGAAATGGAGTTTTTTTTCAAACTCTCTCTTTTCCTTTGATATCACTTGATCGTTTTACACTCGATTTCAAAGACGAAAATCAGATTTTGCTTGTGTTTTAAAACCCCACTTTTGAACCTCGATTTACGAATAATTAAGGCTCATTTTCGTGAAATTTTCTTAGATCGCACAAGTGTGCAATTTTCCTTAATAATTGGGGTTTATGAGTGATAGATTATTATTAATTTCTCAGGCTCACACGAGGACCTTCAAGAGGATCCCGCGGTGGACACCTGAACTTCCAGTGAAACTTCTTCTTTTGTTTATTTGGTGAGTATCAAGTGTGTGAATTATGTGATATACGTGATGAGTGTTAAGTGTTATCAAAAATAGAGATTTCGAAAATGCTGAGTCGAGTGTGTACTTTATCACACTCGTTCTCATATACATGATATATACTTGAATTTCGTGACATGAAGTGACTTGTTAAGTGGATTTGCGTGACGTGTTTAAGTGTTACTTTATGCTATGGTTGCATAAATCGATTGGAGTGAATCTCCTCGACTCTTACATGTTCAGTGGGGGGAGGCCCAATTCTCTCACTGGCTAACCTTGGACTCGAGCCAGCCTGGGCTTGGTCGGGCTCCTTAGTGAACCATGAAATTAGAAGTTTGACATATTGAAAGGTCTTGCTTGGCATACTCGAGGAGTATCACCTCATAAATGTCGTGCGGGCCCGGTACAGGGGTATGTAAGGTGAAAGGGGATCGTATAAGTGAAGTTCTACGGACTATAACCTACCCGGTTGATGGAGTGTCAACTCGTGGAGGTTCGTGATTGTGCAAGTGAAAAATAGCTCCTGAGAGCTCCTGTATCCTTCAATTGTTTCTGTTTACTTTTCTCGTTTATAGTGCCATTCATTGAAATATTATTATTGTACTTGTTAAATTGGGATTGTTATCTGAACAACATGCTTGCATGTGTGTTCTTCGTCTCACGAACGTTTTGCTCACCCTGTAGATTTGTTTTTCTTAACAAAAATGGGCTTGGAATGAGACTCGAAGGAACCCCCTTTTGATGTACTTTTGTAATAGGATTTCTAATGTATTGGACTAGACATCTTGGTTGTTATTTATTTTGGATTTGGAGATGTATTCTGGAAATTCGATGTAAAGATTGGATAATCGTTAAACATCGTTAAGTTTGAAAGCTTCCGCACTATTTGGCTTTACTTTATCTGGTTGTGATGCCTAGTATTGCATTAAGCTTGAATGGATTTTGCGTGAGTCCTGGCGAGAGTTGGACAGGCATCCCGCGGATACCCTTTGGTTCGCCTTAGGGAGAAGTGGGGACGTCACACATACCATTGATTATACTTTGCCTACTTTGTCCTGCTCGACAAAAATATATATACCTTGGTGTGTAAGGTTGCATTTCCGATAGAACCTAATAAAGACACTGTAGACACTAAATTTCTCTTAATTTTAAGTGTACTACATTTTTCATTTAATTTGTTTGAATAATTATTTTAAATTTTGTTTTGTAGGTTTGTACAAAAAGAAAGAAAATAAAAAAATGGATGTTCAAAATTGGAGATTTTAATAGAAGCTTTTTGTTTTGTTTTAAACCCAACCAAAAAACCCACCCCAAAATCTACCCACAGCCCTTGCAAACACAAACAAAAGCCTGAAGAAAAGTAAGTTCCATCAGCCCATTTCTTTGCTTTTCTTAAAAAAAAAATTAATTTACAGCTTCATGCGTGCATGCACTACATGTGCGCGATTTCTCCTTCTTCATGCGAAGAACCAACCATAGTACAAGAACAACAGCTGGCTTTTGATGCAATTCGGATCCATTTTTGCTTCCCATTTCTTTCCCTCCAAGCTTAGGACACCTTATCATCCAAAAACCTGCCAAGAAATGGCAAAACAATCAAATGGATCAAAGAAAGCCGCATAAACCCAACTTCTTTGGATCCCAACCATTCTTCTCAGGTTTTAGGGTTTTTGTTCCATTTAAATTGCTAGCAATGCAGCTTTTAGGTTTTCCAAGGAGAGGAAAACGAGTGAAGAGTAGCCGCCTAGGATCTGGGGGTGTGGGGAGAGAAAAAGCAAGAAAAAGAGAGGAAATCTTTTTCTGCAAAAATCTGGAAAAGGTTGACGAACCGGCTAGGTTCAAATGGCTTTTTCTCTTTCGTTTTAGTTTGGATTTGAGTGATTCTTTTTTCTGGGTTTCCTATAGATATAGATGAACAACTTTTGTGTTGAAGCTTTTGTCGACAACCTTTAGAAACTCCTCAAATTGGAACCCAAATCCACTCTCCTGAAAAAGTTTTTTACAAAAGTAGTGAACAGTATGGTCAACCAGCCCTGTTCGTCTTCGTTTTCGGACTTCATCTGAAATCCATTAAGCGATATCTTTGTTTCTGCATCATATGTGATCATAGGGGAGCAAATTTCGTTTTGAAAATTTCCTGAAAAAACATCTCTAAACCCCTCGAATTGAAGCTCAAAGTTCTCTGTTCATCAACACTTGAACCTTCGCGACTGTAACTTGCTTGCTTCATTTCCCCACACTTTGGAGCATTTTTCTTGAGATTCTCCATATTAGTTCGAGTCCTCAGGCATCAGTAGGTAATCATAACCTTTTCTCTTGGTTGAATCAACACTTTGCATGAAGTTTTAAGCCATTATATGAGTTTTCCATGAACTTGAACTTTAGATCTCATCTCTCATGATTTATGATGTTAGTGGACCGTTTTAGTGCTTTAATGAGCTTATGAGGCTGTAGAGAACATGTTTATGCCAAGATCCAACCTTAAACCCCATTAAAAATGATTTTCGGCAAGATTCCGGCCATATTGGCCAAAATATTTCCAGATTCCAATGGGTTCATCCTCTTCTTCTTTTATTTTTTTCATTTTTCTTTGTTTTGTTTGTTGTGGTTTGATCTTTCAAAACTAATTGGGTTGAGGTTATTTATATTTGTGAACTAAGAAATAGGCTGCTGTTTATTTTTTGCTTGGGCTGTGGAATTCAAGCCTAATACTAGTGTTAGGCTTGAGTCTGGTAGAATAAGTTAGGTCGGGATATTTTCTCAATGAGACAATCTTTGCTTAATTTTCTTGGTCCGAAGTGACATGGTCAAATACTTAAAAATGACCCAATATTTTTTTTGTAATCTTCACAAATTAGAAACGAATTTTGCAATTTGGCCTCCTAACCTTTTAAGTGATATATCACTGTAGCCCTAAAATTTTTGAATTTCTTTCACTTAAGTCCTTAATTTAATTGCATTTTGATCCCTAAATTTTATTTTTATTCAATTTTGCCCCCTAATCTTTAAGAATTATAATTTGACCTAAAAAACTTTCTAATTTTTGCAATTTAGTCCCTATTTGTTTTTTATTTTATTTTCTTTAATTGTTAATTGTGCTTTATTTAAATGCATTTAATTTGTAAGTTTTGTTGTTTTATGTTTATTTACAATTTTTTTACAATAAAAGAAGAATTTAGTATGCGTTTATAT